>NW_026988471.1:2500-10002500 GCF_030222135.1 Aotus nancymaae | reverse complement strand
GCATAGGGAGACCCTGTCTCTACAAAAACTTTAAAAGTTAGCCAGGCATGCACCTACAGTCCCAGCTACCTGGGGGCTGGGGGTGCTGAGATGGAAGGATTGCTTGAGCCCAGGAGGTCAAGGCTGCAGTAGAAGGCCATGCTTGCACCACTGCACTCCAGTCTGGGTGACAGAGCAAGAGCCTATCTCAAAACAATTGAAAAGTGTATCTGTTTCAACCCCAAAGCCAGCATGATGCAAATAGGAAAACATTCCTGTTCAAGTCAAGAACAATCTGAGGATATTCCATTATTTAGCTTTGTCTAGAGGTAATTAGCAAATTTTTGTATATAGTCACGTGTTGCTTAACATTAGAGATACATTCTGAAATATGATCAACTTCAGAGATGCTGAAAAGACAGGAATAGATAGAAATTTCTTTAATTTCTATTATCATATCAGATGATTTCTTCATTGTGAAAAACATCAGTGTGTACTTAATACAGACCTAGATGGTATAACTTCCTATATACCTGGGCTATGTGGTATAGATTCTTTCTCTTCGGTTACAAATCTGTTCAGCATGTTACTGTACTGAATACTGTATGCAGTTGTAACACAATATGGTGAGCCTTTGTGTATCTAAACATAGAAAAGGTGCAGTAAAAATATGATGTAAAAGATTTAAAATGGTATGATAGTACAACTGTATAGGACATTTGCCATGAATAGAGCTTGTGTGACTGAGAGTTGCTCTAAAAAGTTTATTTCTTGAATAATAAATTAACCTTAATTTACCGTAACATTTTCCTTTTATTATTGTTAACTTTTTTTTTTTTTTTGGAGATGTAGTCTTGCTATGTTGGCCAGCCTGGTTTTGAACTCTTGGCCTCGAGCAGTCCTCCCACCTTGGCCTCCCAAAGTGTTGGGATTATAGGTGTGAGTCATGGCGTCTGGTCAACATTTTACTTTCTAAACTTAATTTTTTTTTTTAACTTTTTTACTCTCGTAAAAACACTTAGCTTATTGTACAGCAGTACAAAAATATTTTTTTCCTTTCTTTTTTTTGAGACAGGGTCTCACTGTATGAGGCTGGAGTGCAGTGGCGCATCATAACCCACTGCAGCTATAGCCTTGACCTCCCTGGGCTCAGTGATCCTCCCATGTCAGCCTCTTGAGTAGCTGGGACTACAGGCATGTTCCACCATGCCTGGCTAATTTTTGTATTTTTTTGTAGAGAAGGAGTCTCACTATGTTGCCCAGATTGGTCTTGAATTCCTGAGCTCAAGCGATCTGCCTGCCTTGGCCTCCCAAAGTGCTGGGATTATAAACATGGGCCATAGCGCCTGGCCAGTGTTTTCTTTATATCCTTATTCTCTAAGGTTTTTTCTGTTTTTAAAGTTTGTTTATTTTACTTTTTAAGCTTTTTGTAAAAAACTGGAACACAAACACACACATTAGCCTAGGTCTACGCAGGGTCAGAGTTATCAGGACATCACAAGGCGATGGGATTTTTTTCAGCTCCATTATAATCTATGGGACTGCCCTCATATATGTGTTCTTTCCTTGACCTTGTGGATGTGACTGTATACATAAATTATTTAAAAGGTGAAATTTTGATAGTATTGCCATTTCAAAGAAATTTTGGGTTCTTAAGATACTAGTAAGTTCAGAATTTTGTTTTCCTATATTATTGTTATAAATTGCATTTAAGTTTCCAGAGTTGCCAAGAAAATGCTCTTGATCCACAATGTGGCAGAACTGTGTGGTCAGCAATACGGTCGACACTTATCCATTCTTTTTATTCTTTTTTTTTTATTGACACGGAGTCTCACTCTGCCGCCCAGGCTGGAGTGCAGTGGCACAACCTCAGTTCACTGCAACCTCCACCTTCCAGGTTCAAGGGATTCTCTCCCGAATAGCTGGGATTACAGGTGCCTGCCACTGTGCCCAGCTAATTTTTTTGTGTGTGTGTATTTTTAGTAGAGACGGGGTTTCACCATCTTGGCCAGGCTGGTCTTGAACTCCTGAACTCGTGATCCACCCACCTCGGCCTCCCAAAGTGCTGGGATTACAGGCGTGAGCCACTGTGCCCAGCGTGTATCCTTTCTTCATAAGGTTGTTCACATGAAAATTTTTTCTGATAATGTGCTATGGATAGTATTAGGAGAAATAAAACTATGAAAATAACCATTGCCCTTGAAAGAGTCACAATCTAGTGAAGAGACATATAATTGTTTTTCCCTTGAAAAAGGCATTTTAGTAAAGATAATGTGCTAATGTTGCAACTGAGTCGCATGAGAAGTGATCACTGTGTGGATTGCTCAGGGTTACACAGGCAGAAGTGACCTCCCAAGTTTTCAGTGTCCACACCCATAAAATGCTAATAGTACTGCTTCATGCAGTGGTTGTAAAGAACAAAGGTGTTGATACATGAAAGCCACTAAGAATAATACTACATACAGTCTTTTTCCAGTGCAGCCCAAGGAATGGGAGTGGGGACTGTCCGTTTCTTTCTTGCTCAGTGCTGCACCAGTGGGAGTGAAATTCCAGGGGCTCCAACTGCAGCAGGGACAGCAGAGGGGCCAGGGCTAGGCTATCCTCCTGTGTGAAGGGCCCTGCTCAGTTGAAGAGGACTCTGGTTCCCCGGGGTTTCCAGTCAGAGCATGAACCGTGCTGTTAATGGTGTACTTTTGTTGTCACTTCAGGTCTGGTGAGCTGTGCCTTCTTTCTGGCAGTGAATGGTCTGTATTCCTCTAGTGATGATGTGATCGAATTAACTCCATCAAATTTCAACCGAGAAGTTATTCAGAGTGATAGTTTGTGGCTTGTAGAATTCTATGCTCCATGGTAAGTATTATAAAGTAGTTGTAGATTATTTATAGTACTTTCTGAAATTGGAGAAAATGCTATATAAAAATCTGATTTTATTAAGTTATCTTGTTTAGCTTACGGTCTGTTAAAAGAAGTAGAGAAGAGGGAAATAGGAAATGCAAAGTGTCTAGTCTATTGTTAAAGAAGATCTGTCTTTTGATGAGATGATGCATGTGGAAGGAAAACTTAATTTTATGAGAAAGGAATCTTGAGCAAAGGTAAGGGAGGGGCCAGTGATTAACTTCATTCTGTTTCTTGAAGAGAATTATTTCCTGAAATAATATAGTTAGAAAATCTGGTTTAATTTAAAATTTCTTTCCTTGCCTGACATTTAATGCTGGGAAAACCCTTGTGAGGTAAAAATGTCATCACTATTGACACTAATGGCACAAAATTATATACAGTCAAAAATACAACATTGCGTTGATTATTTGTGTGCTTAAAGCATTTAACGAAAAAAATAGAAGAGTGGAAACTGTGCGAGATGTACATGACGCTGTCTGTGCTGTAAACCAGCAGGCTGCAAGTATCCTGCGAGGAGAACCAAACCCCAGCCAGCTGTGTATCTGGGAAGAACTGTACGGTGATCTGAAATCTAGAGGAGTCCTTTTACATGTGAACAGCTTTGTAGGCTTAAGTGAGGGATATTAGATGCAGTCCTTACGGTCAAATTCTTAGAACCTGATGGGTACATTTTAGGGTATGCCTCATGAAAGTTTTTCCTTTCTCACTTTAACTTTTTTCTCTGAACTGAGTTTTAGAAACTACCCACCAGTCCTTATGGACCATTTTACTTAATGCGCAGTATAGCAAATGCAGGTAAAAATGCTGTATTTTCAAAGGGGATGCTGCCACATTGTGAGTGGCCTTTACTATTTTTAAAGGCTCTGGTTTTTGTGTGTTCTATCCAAATGCTAATTCTGTATGGATTAGCTCAATTAGACTAGCAACTGTATAAATAGTAACTGTACAAACTGTTATATTGTTAAATGCCTCTGTATGTGGTTTTTACAAGCTTATCACATATGGCATAGGTAATTTACCTTGTTTCTGAGAGCTACTATACAAGAGAAAATACCTCATTCTAAAACTCTGTAAGACAGCATAATTGAGAAGGCAGGCTCTAGATCCAGTAGTTAATAATTATTATTACACTGGCAGAGTTTTACTTTGTGGTGTCTGGATGAAATAATGTCTGATTAGAGCAAATACTTTTTTTGAGAGACAGGGTCTCACTTTCTCCCGGGCTGGAGTGCAGCGGCACAATCACAGCTCACTGCAGCCTGGATTTCTCAGACTCAGGTGTCAGCCTCCCAAGCGCTAGTACTACAGGCATTTACTACCACACACAGCTAATTTCTTTAATTTTCTTTTTCTTTTTTTTTTTCCCTTCTGTTCACATTACAGAATGCCTGACTAATTTTTATATTTTTTATGGAGACAGAATTTCACCATATTGTCCAGGCTGGTCTCTTAATGCTGGGGCTCCAGTGATTCGCCTGCCTCAGCCTCCCAAAGTGCTGGGATTACAGGTATGAGCCACTGCACTGGGTCAAGCAGGTGCTCTGTAACTTCCCTTTGTGCTTGGACTCCTTTGGCACCTTGGCGAAGGCCTAGGATTCTTAGAATAAAAGTTTTATGGTCATGCATGATGGTTCATGCTTATAATTTCAGCACTTTAGGAGACCAAAGAGGGTGAATTGCTTGAGCACCAGAGTTCAAGACCAGCCTGGGCATTGTGGTGAGACCCCATCTCTACAAAAATAAAAAGAAAAGAAACAAAGAAATTACCCAGGCGTGGTGGCGTGCACTTGTGGTCCCAGCTACTCAGTAGGCTGAAGTGGGAAGATTACCTGAGCCTGGGAGGTAGAGGCTGCAGAGAGCTATGATGTGCCGTTGCACTCCATCCTGGGCCACAGTGAGAGCTTGTCTCAAAACAGAAAAAAAAAAAAAAAGCTCTCCTTTAAAAAAAAAATCAAAGCTTTACATGTTTAAATAAAGCCTATAGGTTCACAAAGAAAACCTAAAGTATGGAAATAGGATTGTTGAAATATTAAAATTTTATGGTTAATGTAGTACTTTACAAGGACAGTAAGTATAGGTTGAACATCTCTTACCCAAACTTGGGACCAGAAGTGTTTCTGATTTCAGATTTTTTCAGATTTTGGAAGATTTGCATAGTATTTAGCTGTAGAGCATCCCTAATCTGAGAATACAAAATCTGAAATGCTCCATTGTACGTTTCCTGTGAGTGTCATGTTGGCGCTCAAAAAGTTGTGGATTTTAGAATGTTTCAGATTGTGAGTTTTTAGATTAGGGATGCTAAACCAGTACCAAGATCCAGCAGCAGACTTGACAGCTGCAATAATTCTGAGTAGTGGTGGGCATAAATGATGTTTGAAGATTCCTGCAATAACCAGGATAATAATGAAAACAGCTGTTATTTTTATTCATGATAAATCACAATAATTGACTGTGGAGTGTTGCTTACATTTGTAAAGAAATTCTAAATTTTAATTACAGATTAGTGAAAAGACTTTTTTTCATCCAAATTCATAGACATCCCCCCTAAATTTTTCCTAAAAGGCCACTTTGGCTTCAGATTTGTTTATTTTTTTTTCCCCCCTAAAAGGGATCCCCTAAATTTTTATCCACCAGCCTTTTGGGAGTCTGGACCCCAGGTACAGAACCCCTGGGTAGAGGGTATGCCATATTTATATATACGTGGCGTTGTGATGTATGTGCAGATCTAATAGAAGGGAGGATGAACTCTGACAGTTAGTTAAACTGAAATTACAGAGGCACAAACCCTGTAAAAATTTGTCTTTGGGATTTCTGAGTATCTCACCTAAACAACAAAACATTCTGTATATAAATACATAGAAGTAGCATTTCAGGACATTCCCCTGAAAGATCCTTACTTCAAATATTGGGATTGCCTTTAGGTCCTAATACTCAGTTACATAGTTATTAAACATTTACCTGTATGATTGTAGTATTTGAAATCGAAAACTTGTCAGGCAGCTCTGACGCTGAATGGCTATGTGATACTGGATAAATTTCTTCTCAGCATCAATTCCATCATTTGTAAAATGAAATAACAAGACGGACATGCCTTCAGCTTCATGCTGATTAAATGAAATCTTCTATAAAATGTTTTCATCATGGTCCTGGCACCTAGCATTTGTGCATTTGGTCCTTAGAGACCTAATTAGAAGAGAATTTCATTGTTTTTAAAAAATGCATCAGATCAGGCCGGGCGCGGTGGCTCAAGCCTGTAATCCCAGCACTTTGGGAGGCTGAGGCTGGTGGCTCACAAGGTCAAGAGATCGAGACCATCCTGGTCAACATGGTGAAACCCCGTCTCTACTAAAAATACAAAAAATTAGCTGGGCATAGTGGCACGTGCCTGTAATACCAGCTACTCAGGAGGCTGAGGCAGGAGAATTGCCTGAACCCAGGAAGCGGAGGTTGCGGTGAGCCGAGATGGCGCCATTGCACTCCAGCCTGGGTAACAAGAGCGAAACTCCGTCTCAAAAAAAAAAAAAAAAAAAAAAGCATCAGATCACCAGTGGATAAATACACTATGGAGTCTGCATACAGAGAATGTTACACAGCAATAAAAATGAACTGTATAGCTACCTACAGCCTCAATGAGTGGTAAGGGTTAACAGGTTTACACGCACATGTTTCAGAAGCACCTTTCTCTGTTGTATTTCACATTAATAGTACCTACAAGGTTAACGTTGTTTTTCCTGGTGTGTTCTTCTCTCCTCCCTCCCCACTCTGTTCCACTTTCCCTGTCTCCCCGCACCTCATCACTCACATCACTGCCTCTTGGTGTCACGTTATGCATTTCGGCTTGTTAGGCTCACTAACATGGGTTTATATATGTGTTTCTAAGTCCAGAAGCAATTTGTGGGGCCCAGAAAGTATTGAGATATAGGCATAGGAGTTCTAGGCCAGATACCTCATCTGTAACATTAAAAAGTTGGACTAGATTAGGGACTGTCAAACCTCAGTAAGTTTAAGAATCACTAGTAGAACTTAAGAAAATGCACTTCTTTCCTGGGAAGAAAAAAAAAAAGAAAAAGAAAATGCACTTCTTCCTCTATGAAGTTTGGATTTGTGGGGCCCAAGAGTCTGCATTTTGCATAGGCTTACAGCTCCACACAGTGAAGCACATTGGACCAGATAGCTTCTAAACGGCTTGTTTAGGTGGAGAGTTATAAATTATAGAGTTTAAATACGATTTAATTGAGCAGTAATTTGGAAGGTTTTGTTTTGTTTTGTTTTGTTTTTTGACAGAGTCTTGCTGTGTTGCTCAGGCTGGAGTGTAGTGGCACAATCTCAGCTCACTGCAACCTCTGTGTACCTACATCAAGCGATTCTCCTGCCTCGGCCTCCCCAATAGCTAGGATTATAGGCGTGTGCCACCACACCCAGCTAATTTTTGTATTTTTAGTAGAGATGGGGTTTCACCATGTTGGCCAGGTTGGTCTCAAACTCCTGATCTCAACTGATCCACTCGCCTTGGCCTCCCAAAGTGCTGGGATTACAGGTGTGAGCCACTGCGCCCAGCTGGAAGCTTTTTTATTGGGATGTTATGAAAAGTGATTGTTGTAAGTAATAAAATGGTGAGATCGTCCAGGTTGCTGATCTAATTTATTTATTTATTTTTATTTCTTTTATTTTTTTGAGACAGAGTCTTGCTCTGTTGCCCAGGCTGGAGTGTAGTGGTGTGATCTCGACTCACTGCAATCTCCACCTCCTGGGTTCATGCAATTCTCGTTCCTCAGCCTCCCCAGTAGCTAGGATTACAGGCATGCCACTACCACACCCAGCTAATTTTTGTGTTTTTAGTAGAGATGGGGTTTCACCATGTTGGCCAGCTGGTCTCAAACTCCTGACCTCAAGTGATCCTCCTTCCTTGGCCTTCCAAAGTGTTGGGATTACAGGCATGAGCCACCGCGCCTGGCCTTGATCCTGTTTTATTTGTGCTTGTCCTCTTTGCAGGCGTCTCACTCAATAGACCATTGATGGGTTTTTTTAAATTGAATTTTTGAATTAAGAAGCAAAGGCTTTAACTGTTGCTTTTTGTGTTGTCTTCCCCTAAAAGGTGTGGTCACTGTCAGAGATTAACACCAGAATGGAAGAAAGCAGCTACTGCATTAAAAGTAAGTTTTTAAGCAAAAGCCTTAAATATTTTCTTAAGATAAGTTTCTAAGATGTCCACATTCACCTGTGTATGTTTAAAGTAGTAAGTATGCAATTGGTTTAATGTTCAATGGGAAGCTAGTTTGCATATCAAAGTTCAAAATACTGGTTCTGTTACCAAAATCATGCTGAAAATAAGGGGATAATACACATTTAAATGCTTACATTGCCTGGTTTTGTTCATTCTGTTTCCCAGATAAATGACAGTTACTCTCAGCCCTACCTGTTCTGTGAGCTGCAGAGTTCCCTCTGTGGGCTGACTTTGATTTCCTCCATCACTGCATTTAAGATTCTCTTCTGGTGTTCAAGGCTAAAGCCCTTATTGACTCACTGCAAACTGCACCCTGTGCTTTATTATCTTTTTCTGAGTCTATATGAAGCAGATAATTAGTTCTTGTAGAATCTGCTGTAGTTGAAAGAAAAATTGTTATTTTCTTTACATTTCCACAGGATGTTGTGAAAGTTGGTGCAGTTGATGCAGATAAACATCAGTCCCTAGGCGGTCAGTATGGTGTTCAGGGATTTCCTACAATTAAGATTTTTGGATCCAACAAAAACAGACCAGAAGATTACCAAGGTAAGGACTTTTCCTAGCTGCTCCATTCCCCTAGTAGACAAGAACCTAGTGTTCTTCAACAGATTGAGAACCTGTTCTACCTGCACCATTCTCAACCTCACTGTACATGAATTATCTATAAATGGCATATACAGTGATTCCTTCACCCTCTGAGTCATTCTGAAGATGAAATGTGTGTCATATAGGTTTGTGTTCTCATTTATGCTTAGGTCAGTGCTACGTTAGCAATGATAGAATAACAGCGTTCTGTGCTACCCTCTTGTCTTTCTCATTACAGTCACTTGTATTTAATAAAGATCTCTATGTATGTTCTTGCTCTAATCTGTCTTCCCTTTACTGTAGGAGAAGGATCCAGCATATCACCATGAAAAAGGAGACTCTGTAATTTAAGAGTCTTAGTCTCCTAAACTATTGCTAATAAATGGGTACCACAAACTATGTTTTGTAGATAAGTAAATTGTGAGTATCTGCTGTGAGTCACTGAGGCAACTAAAGATAGAATTCAGGTTCTACCCTCCTGAGACCAAATGTTGTTTTCACCCACGCTATTCTTTCTTTTTTCTTTTTTTTTTTTTTTTAAGAAACAGAGTCTGGCTATGTTGCCCAGCCTGGACTCCAACTCCTAGGCTCAGTCGATCCTCCTACTTTAGCCTCCCAGGTCTGGGATCACAGGCACCACACTCTTAGAGAATTGTCCTGTTATTTAATTTAAGATATCACAAACAGATTATTATATTTAAGATAATCAGAGTTGCTGGATTGGGCCAGATCCCTGGTACTAGTAAGAGTATTGGGCATAATGTGTTTGAAGCTGAAATTATGGCTAATTTGGTGAAGTTTTTCGCTGAAGATTTTGTTATATGGAACATATGAGTGACTGAACTTTGTCATCTTAGGTTTTGCTTTATGTGAGCAGTACCGTCTCATGAGTTGGGCGGGAGAATCAGCATCATAGTAAAACAAAGAGTTGTCTGTCCTTGGTGACTTGCCTGGGTTCAGCTGATAGAAGGCAGGGAAGGCAGGGGTGAGGGGTACAGAATCTGTCACGTGTGAACTGGGAAGGCAGCCCTACTTGGCTCCCTGGCTGCTGGCTTCTCCACACTCCAGTGTCAGTAACTGAACAGTACTTAGTCTCTTGCTTCTCTGTAAAATGGGGTTGTGCAAGCCCATTTTTGGGTACCAGAAGCTTAATTGAAATAGTGCACATAAAGCTTATGAGACAAATTCTTGGTAAATATGTGTTGTTGGCAAATCTCGAGGCTGGCGGGTAAGAAGATGAGGAGTGGCCTTAGACACGTTGTCTCTGCTAGGCGCCCCAGCTCCAAAGTTCTAGGGAAAGACCTTTTTCTTTCCTGAGTAAACACCTGCTTTTCTGCCCTTGAATAATTTGTTACAGTTTTCCTAACTTGTGAAAATGTACATATTTAGTGCATTCACTGTGCTGCTGCTGTTAAAATCAGTTTATTGGAACACAGCCCTACTTGTCTGTCTACATGTTGTCTCTGGCTGCTTTTGCAGTGGAGCAGAGAACTGAGTAGTTGCAATAGACAGTATGGCCCAAAATGCTGAAAAGTTTACACCTGGCCCTTCACATAAAGAGTTTGCCAACCACTAGTCTAGAGTGAGAAAACTCTCCCTTTTTTCCTAGTATACTTTGTGATTTGGCATATGTCCAGGTAAAGACTGGGGGAAGAAGGGGCACTGGTTCAGATGTTGGAGGTAACCCACATAGATAAGGAGCAGAGGTTGTTTTCATGTTGAGGCCTTGCCCTTCTCTGTTATCAAGTGACATATTTGGTAGGCTCAACCCATGATGCAGCGCAAGATTATCTGAATAGATGCTGAGAGTTTTGTTTTTTATGTTAGGTCTGATGGGTTCTCAAAAGTTTATCTTCCTGGCCGTACCTTACATCTCTAATCCCAGCACTTCGGGAGGCCAAGGCAGGAGGATCACTTGAGTACAGGAATTTGAGAAAACTCTAAAAAAAAGATTTTATTTTTATTTATTTATTTTTTTGGTCAGAGTCTTGTTCTGTTGCTAAGGCTGGAGTGCAGTGGTGCGATCTCAGCTCACTGCAGCCTCCAAGTCTCCTGGGTTCAGGTGATTCTCCTGCTTCAGCCTCCTGAGTAGCTGGGACTATAGGCCTGCCACCATGCCCAGCTAATTTTTGTATTTTTAGTAGAGACAGAGTTTTTCCATGTTGGCCAGATGGTCTCAAACTCTTGACCTCAAGTGCTCTACCTGCTTCGCCCTCCCAAAGTGCTGGGATCACAGGTGTGAGCCAGCACGCCCAGCCAAAAGATGAAACTTTCTAAAGAGATTCTATTGAAGTTTTGCCTTTAAACTCTAAGGACAGCACATGACATGTGTTATTCAGTACTTTTGTGTTAGTCAGTAGCCCCTGACTCTCTTGAGCAAGTAAGTTTTGGTGAACTTCCAAAGACTATTGTCATCTTGCCTCTCTAAGTTTTAATGCAGATTTGTTACTTACATTAGGATTCAGTTGAGCTTAACAGTGTTTCAACCAAGATAGAAAAAAAGAGGCCTGGAATGGTTTCCAGTTGCTTGGCTTCAAAGACACTTCATACCTACTTTCTCCATCTTTTCTATCCAGTATCTCACAGAAATAGTTCTTTTTGTATTTAGGAAATTCCCCTACTTTCCCAGCTAGATATTAAGCTTCTTACTCGTCTATGTACATGTGCAGTTAACATTTGTGAGTAATTTTCATTAGGAGATGGTATTTGAGCAGGGAGTTTTTATTAACAGTAACAATGTAAAACCTAAGAAGAGGAATCAGGCCGGGCACGGTGGCTCATGCCCGTAATCCTAGCACTTTGGGAGGCTGAGGCGGCAGATCACTTGAGGTCAGGAGTTTGTGACCAGCCTGGCCAACATGGTGAAATCCCATCTCTACTAAAAGTACAAAAATTAGTTGGAAATCACTTGAACCCAGAAGGTCGAGGTTGCAGTGAGCTGAGATTGTACCCAGCCTGGGCAACAGAGTGACACTGTCTCAAAAAAGAAGAGGAATTGGCTTTTCAGTTGTTAAGTCTAGTGCAAAATGCATGCTGGGGAGAAAGTGTGTTCTGTGAGAGATACACTTGTTGTTAGAACTGTGTAACACCCGGTGAGGCTGACAATGAGGTAAAGACACAGTCAGTGTCTTTACCTGACACTGTGTCTTTGCATGACACAGGAGTCATGCACTCCAGCATGGGCGACAGAGCAAGAATCCATCTCAAAAAAAAAAAAAAACAAAAGTTATTTTTAGCTTTGTTGACTGGTAGGGACTTTATGAAAAGATGTAACATAACATCCTGGGATGAAGCAGCAGCTGTGCTTGAGTCTGATTAGAACAGTGCTGTTAAGGGGTTCTTTGACCACCTACCTCCTGTCTCCTGTAGGTGGCAGAACTGGTGAAGCCATCGTAGATGCTGCGCTCAGCGCTCTGCGCCAGCTGGTGAAGGATCGCCTTGGGGGACGGAGCGGAGGATACAGTTCTGGAAAACAAGTAAGACCATAAAATGTCAGTTTTTAATGTGTCATAATTTTGAAGCCAGAGTGTAGATTCCTTGCAAAAACAAATAGTTGTTTTTGCTGTTTTTAAAAGTATGTTAAAGTGGTGAACTTTCAATTAAAAAACAATAGAGGATTGGATCCACTGATCCCATAGGGAACCGGCCATCCAGCCTGCTCATTTGGCCTCCTCAGAATTGCTGTTGCTATGGCTAATCAGTCCCAGGGCATCTCGCCACACCTGCAGTCCAAGTACCAGGCCCCCAGATAGGCTTCCTGGGCCCTGGGCTAAAATAGAACTTCAGGGAGAAAGCTCCAGGCCCAGGAGCCAGGTGCTGGCATCCCATGGCACTTGTAGGTCCAGAGTGGGGAGGGATGGATGGGTTCTCCTCTAGGTAGGCTCTGGAAAACCATGATGAAATATGGGTTACCTCTTGGCCTGTATCTGTGGCAATCAACCCAAAATCCATGGAAAATTCTACACAAATGGATAGGGAAGAAGAAAGAGAGATGAGCAGATTGGTGTTTTAGATGCCCTTGTATGTGAAGCTTAACACTGATGTTCTTGTGAAAAGGCAAAATTGAAGATATATAAATATTAAATGGGCATTTACTTTTAGGCGAAAGTTAAACTAGTTAAACTTTCACCTAAAGTAAATGTGCTAGCTCTGAGCCTATATAAAGAGCTAGTTTAGGCTGGGCCTGGTGGCTCACACCTGTAATTCAAGCACTTTGGAGGCCAAGGCAGGGACGGATCACCTGAGGTCGGGAGTTCAAGACCAGCCTGACCAACATGGTGAAACCCCGTCTTTAAAATAAAAAAGAAAAAAAAAATTGCTAGTTTAACTCTGCCAGCTACTAGCTCTTTATATAGGCTCAGTTTTGCCAAAGATTTCATGCTCTTGCCTTTTACTTTAAACTTAGACATTTAATGAGCATAGTTGCCTGGCCCCCTGCATCCTACCTGGCAACAGAAAGCAATGCTGACCGGTTTTTAGATTTAGTATTGAAGAACATTCTTCAAAAAAAGAAAAGGATTAAATGTCATTGTTAGGCCGGGCACAGTGGCTCACGCCTGTAATCCCAGCACTTTGGGAGGCTGAGGTGGGTGGATCACGGGCTCAGGAGATCAGCCTGGCCAATATGGTAAAATCCCGTCTCTACTAAAAAAGAAAAAAACTATCCAGGCATGGTGGCAGGCACCTGTAGTCCCAGCTGCTTGGGAGGATGAGGCAGGAGAATTGCTTGAACCCTGGAGGCAGAGGTTGCAGTAAGCTGAGATGATGTCACTGCACTCCAGCATGGGCGACAGAGCAAGACTCCATCTCAAAAAAAATACAAAAGTTATTTTTAGCTTTGTTGACTGGTAGGGACTTTATGAAAAGATGTAACGTAACATCCTGGGATGAAGCAGCAGCTGTGCTTGAGTCTGATTAGAGCAGTGCTGTTAAGGGGTTCTTTGAGCCATGTTGAGATTTCTCTAAAAATAGCTGGTGACAGAATTCAGGTACAGGTTATATGTTGTACTGAATGTATTGGTAATTATTTGAAAGTAAAAGACTGTTTACCAAGCAAAAATAATAATGCTGAGGAATGTATCCAATTTGAATACAACCGTTTTCACTATTTTATTCACTAAAGAAAAGCTCTGAAACTTAGTTAAGATGTAAAAGCAGTGTTGTTATTTAAATAGGAAAAGTGTTCTTCTTGGCCAAATTGTTGTTTGATGTTTAATGTCATAAATGCCAGGGCAGAGGTGATAGTTCAAGTAAGAAGGATGTGATTGAGCTGACCGACGACAGCTTTGATCAGAACGTTCTTGACAGCGAAGATGTTTGGATGGTTGAGTTCTATGCTCCTTGGTGTGGACACTGCAAAAAGTAAGTGCCTTCTGCCAAGTAGTCTGTTCAGTCACAGTATTCACAATACACTTGGTAGCTTATTTTGAAAGAGCTGAACTAGATAATAGATCATCACTAAGATCTCTTTCAGAAAAACTCTGACTCTAAGTGAGTATTAAACATTGACATTAGTGCCAAGAGCTTCCGTTCTCATATTGCAAAAGATTAAGGGACTGGCTCATGTCCAGGTTTAGGGATGGGAAGTGCATGTGAAGGGTAGCATTGGATCTTTGGTAAAGCTACACACAAAATGTTCTCTAGGTGTGACATAACTGGGGATTGGGCAGAAATGCACAGATCACTTAAAAGTATAGGCTGGGCGTTGTGGCTCACACCTGTAATCTTAGCACTTTTGGGAGGCCAAGGCGGGTGGATCACTTGAGGCCAGGAGTTTGAGACCAGCCTGGGCAACATAGCAAAGCCCTGTCTCTACTAAAATTACAAAAGAAATGAGCAGGGTGTGGTGATGTGCCCCTGTAGTCCCAGCTACTTGGGAGATTTACAAGAATCTCTTGAGTGTGGGAGGCAGAGGCTGCAGTGAGCTGAGATCACACCACTGCACTCAATCCTGGATGATAGAACAAGACTTGGTCTCAAAAAAAAAAAAAAAAAAAAAAGTTGGGGCTGCAAGTTAAGATGCAAGTATTTGTCCTGGTGTGAGGTGAATCACTTGAGGCCAGGAGTTCAAGACCAGCCTGGGCAACATGGGGAACCCCTATCCCTACTAAAAATATAGCAATTAACGGTGGGTGGTGGCACACACCTGTAGTCCCAGCTACTTGGGAGGCTGAGATGGGAAGATCGCTTGAGCCCAGGAAGTTGAGGCTGCAGGGAGCCATGATTGCACCACTCCACTCCAGCCTGGGCTACAGAGACAGACCGTGTCTCAAAAAAACAAAACCAATATTTTTCTATAGCCTAGAGCCAGAGTGGGCTGCTGCAGCTTCAGAAGTAAAAGAGCAAACAAAAGGAAAAGTGAAACTGGCAGCTGTGGATGCTACAGTCAATCAGGTTCTAGCCTCCCGGTATGGGGTGAGTATATTTATAAGGCTCATTTCATTGTGAAATACATGGTATTTCTTTACTTCTTCCAGTGCTCCAGGTCTCCCTATGAGATAGGAAGGGAGATGTTTAAACCATTTTGTGAATGAAAAGTTAAAGTCACTCTGTTGTCATAACTAACAGTCTGAAACTCAGGACAGTCGATTTTTTTCCCTTAATGTCACACTGCTTCTACTATGTACTTAAAGTGAGGTTTCAGCTTGCTCAGGCTCATTCAGGTTGCTCATATGGCGGTTGTAAGTGGTGGTCCATTTGTTCTGGAATAGATACTTTGTGTTAATTATAAGCCAGGGCTTGAATATGATTGGGCTAAACTTCACAGTCAGACTGTTAAATCTCCCTGATTGATTATTGACCTCTGTGAGTCATTCCTTTGAAATCCATGCAGTCTGGGGAACAGTTTTGTTGCATTAAATTATAAGGCCAGAGTGGTGGCTCATGCCTGTAATCTCAGCACTTTGGGAGGCGGAGGCGGGAGTTAAGACCAGCCTGGCCAACAAAATATTAGCCGGATGTGGTGGTATGCACCTGTAGTCCCACCTGCTCGGGAGGCTGAGGTAGGGGAATTACTTGAACCCAGGAGGCAGAGGTTGCAGTGAGCTGAGATCACGCCACTGCACTCCAGCCAGGACAACAGAGGGAGACTCCACCTAAAAAAAATTACCTATAAGGCAGTTTTAGAAACTGTAAAGATTGTTATTTTGTATTAAGTGTTAATTGGATTTTGTCCTCTGATCTTTTTTTTTTTTTTAATAGATTAGGGGATTTCCTACGATCAAGATATTTCAGAAAGGCGAGTCTCCTGTGGATTATGATGGTGGGCGGACAAGATCCGACATAGTGTCCCGGGCCCTTGATTTGTTTTCTGATAACGCCCCACCTCCTGAACTGCTTGAGGTAAACCACTTCAACTGCTTGTAGTCCAGGAAGCTTTTTTAGCTGATAGGGAAGAATGTTAAAGCAGTCGTGACACTGTTCATGTTATACCCTTTCCTTCTTGTTAAAAATACTCTCTTTAAAGTGGTTTATATACTTAGAAATGGAAAAATAATCTGATAAATTGCTTTTCATAACTTTTAGCATTAGAATAATTATACCGTGAGCAGAAATACGAGCTTCTTAGAGTGTATTCAATCACTCTTGCTTATCATTCTCAAAATCGCACATTTATTGAGTACCTAATCATGTTACCGGCACTGTTCTGGTGTTCTTATGTAGGTTTTTTAAATTTAATTCTCACATGAACACTGAGAGGTAGTGTTTTTATCTCCATTTTACATATGGGGAAATTGAGGCACAGAGCCTCAAGTTTGTATAAACATATAATACATGTAAGTATAATCTATTTAAACAAGTAAGTGGCAGAGCCAGGCTGTGTCCAGGCATTGTGATTTCAGAGACATGTATGTGTGCTAATCCCTCACCACCACCACAGGTTCCGCAGGCTTAAGAATCAGTAACAGAAATCTCTTATAGAACATGCCTCTGGGTGTTTCCATACAAGGAAGTAGTCGTGGGAGAAATCTGTCTTTTTAATGAAAGTGACAGTGTGAAGTTCTTGTTTGCCAGCTTACCTTGGGTGTTGTATCATGCAGCCTTCTGATCATCCCTTGTCTTCTGGGTCCCACAGATTATCAACGAGGACGTTGCCAAGAGGACGTGTGAGGAGCACCAGCTCTGTGTTGTGGCGGTGCTGCCCCATATCCTTGATACTGGTAAGGCAGACAGAAACGATTTCCCCGTAGCTGTTCTATGCTAAAGGCTCTGAGAATACTTCCTAAATGGATTAATTTTATGGACTCCTTTATCTTTACCTTTAAAAACCTTTGTCTGTTTAAATTAGGAGCTGCAGGTAGAAATTCTTATCTGGAAGTTCTTCTGAAGTTGGCAGACAAATACAAAAAGAAAATGTGGGGGTAAGTTACTGAGTTACTGATCTTATTTTCTCAGGGTCATCTGAACAGGGAATAGAGCTTCCTGAGAGTGATTCGCTCATGTTGCTGTGGGCTGTGTTTCCTCTGCTCTGTGGTGTTGTTTGGTTGGTTGGTTCGTTGGTTGGTTGGTTGGTTTTTTGAGACGGAGTCTCGCTGTGTTGCCCAGGCTGGAATGCAGTGGTGCAATCTCGGCTTACTATGGCCTCCACCTCCTGGATTCAAGCAATTCTTCTGCCTCAGCCTCCCAAGTAGCTGTGATTACAGGCCCCGGCCTCCACACCCAGCTAATTTTTGTATTTTTAGTAGACATGGGGTTTCACCATGTTGGCTAGGCTGGTCTCAAACTCCTGACCTCTAGTAATCCACCTGCCTCCACCTCCGAAAGTCCTGGGATTACAGGTATGAGCCACTGTACCCAGTCTGCTCTGCTATATGTATTTATTCAGGATATGAAAATATTATCACTGGGAGGAAAAGAAGGAATGCAGGGCTGCCAGCACAGTGCATTTTTCTCATAGGAATCATGTTTTCAATGGTGATTGGGGTGCCCAATTAGCGAGCAGACACATAATGAGTAGTGCAGCCGAATTCCAATATGAGCTTGAAGGCTGGATGAGAAGGATGAAAAAGAAGCATGTTTCCTTATCTGAATAAGGACTGGATCTAGGCACATTTTCAAAACAGTCTGTCTCCTTCCTATTTATCTTTTTGCTTCTTGTCTTCAGTATCTATTGCTCTCCCCACATACCTAGCGCCCCCTGCTGTCCCTCTCTCCATGACCTTGCTCCTCCAGTAGTTCAGCAAATGTTTATTAGATGCCTACAGAACACAAGAGCACGCTTAATAACCCAAATGATATTGGTGGCATTTCAGGTAAAAAGGGAAAATCCATGTAGAAACCCACTTTTTGTTTTTTATTTATTTCTCACTCATTCCATGAAATATCTGAAGCATGATTTTTTGTTCTCTAAGTTCTTCTAGTTGGATTGTAAGCAATTTAAAAGACATATTTGCCCTAAACACCAGTCTGGTTTTCTAGGTGGCTGTGGACAGAAGCTGGAGCCCAGTCTGAACTTGAGACTGCATTGGGGATTGGAGGGTTTGGGTACCCTGCCATGGCCGCCATCAATGCACGCAAGATGAAATTTGCTCTGCTAAAAGGCTCCTTCAGTGAGCAAGGCATTAATGAGTTTCTCAGGTAATTTGTTTTCGTTTGTTTTGTCTCTTTGGTTCTGTCATGGGTTTTTATTTGAAACCAGGTATATATATAAATATAATAAATGGAATTTTAAATGCAGACTAATTCCAGAGAATTGTTTATAAATTAGAGTTTTTAAATTATCTCACTGTTCATTCTTTTTTCCATGGAATACTCTGCTTACTGGATGAGGAGAATGCGTTTCTGCCCTCAGGCCACCCTGTGTGCCATTCTGTACATCTGTCCGTGGGCTCTTACTTATTCTCATAAAGGTCTCATGGGCTAAAGGCATGAATGTGGTTTTCATTTTGGGACACTTGGCTTTGGAACGTAGTTATTTATTTGAAAACGGGTGTACTTAAGTTACTCCAACAGTGCAAACAACATGATAGGTTCTCAAACTCTAAAACCAATATACAGGGCTCTCTATCCTGCTCTACTGTTCACCTCACTTAATCATCTTTTAGGCAGTACAAGGCATTGACCTAACAAGGTTTTGTTTGCCATTCTTGCTGTCATCCGTGTTCATTTCTTAGTTGCTGTATAAAAAGAGATATTCAGCACACAAAAGGCAGTTGAGAGGCTTATGATGAATAATGGATATGGAGAATAGTGTGTGAAAGTCTGCAATGTTCTTGCTGCCAGTCTTCCTATTGACACAGAAGTGTGTGTGTGTGTGTGCGCGCGCGCGCGTGTGTGTGTGTGCATGTGCGCGCTGTGTAGAGACTGAGGCTCCAGAGTCAGGCACCTCAGTCACAGCTCTGCCTCCAGTAGTGAAGTGGGAAGCATAGAGGAACTCCTGTGAGGTCAGCTTCTTTAGCTCGTGCCTGGGGACAGACCCTGGCTCCTCTCCCAGCTGTCTTTCATAGTTCGTTAATAGGGTTAAGGGGGTGTTTTCATAAAGAAGTTTTGTGAGGTCAGGCGCCGTGGCTCACGCCTGTAATTCCAACACTTTGGGAGGCTGAGGCAGGCGGATCACTTGAGGCCAGGAGTTCGAGACCAGCCTGGCCAACACGGTGAAACCTCATCCCTACTAAAAATATAAATAATAAGCCAGGGGTGGTGGCGTGTGCCTGCAATCCCAGCTACTAGAGAGGCTGAGGCACAAGAATCACTTGAACCCAGGAGGTTGAAGTGATACCACTGGCACTCCACGTTGGGCAACAGAGCGCAACTTGGTCTCAAAAGGGAAAAAGAAGTTTGTGGACTCCTTAAGTTTGTGATTGTCACAGAGTAGTATTTATTAAATCATGAAGTCAATTTAAATATATTTCATGTAATATTTTTTTCTAATAATAGGTTTACTTATTTTAGCCCACTGGTGCCACCACATTAGATTGTTAGTCTAGCTCCATTATTCTGAGTTGTTTGGTGCACTCTAAATATTTGTGCCCACAGTATTTCTAGCTTTGGTTTCCCAACAGCCAGATTATACCAGGTCTGGTGTTTTCAAGTACTGATGTTAACGCACATATGCACACTGCTCCCTCCCAGCCCACTGGAACTAGTTGCCTCACTGCTGACGTGCTCGCTCTGTACAGGTTCACAGCAATCTTAGAAAAAACTCATAGGCAGCCCATGTTCTAGATCAACTTTGATAATTATTTATGTACTTAGTTCATTTTTCAGCAAATACGCTTTTTGTTAATTTTTGAGATGGAGTCTCTGTCAGCAGACTGGAGTGCAGTGGTACAGTCTCGGCTCACTGCAACCTCTGCCTCCTGGGTTCAAGCAATTCTCTTGCCTCAGCCTCCTGAGTAGCTAGGACTACAGGCGCCCACCACCACACCTGGGATTTTTGTATTTTTAGTAGAGACTGGGTTTCACCATGTTGGCCAGGATGGTCTCGATCTCTTGACCTTGTGATTCACCCACCTCGGCCCCAAAGTGCTGGGATTACAGCCGTGAGCCACCACGCGCGGCCTTACTCTGTTATTTTTAAAAACTTGTTGGTAGCAACTGCCTTTATCTGATGCATAGGGCTTAGTCGGGAATGTTTAATCTGGCTATAATGTCCATGATTCAAAAGATGATTTTCTCAAGCTGTGCAAGAGATAAGAAATGCCTCTACATAAACAGAGTAGGCAGGCTGTTAGTTTTAAATGTTTATTCTGCACCAGCAGTCCATTGTAAATGTATGTGTATTCTGGTCTTTTTTCCCTAAGGGAGCTCTCTTTTGGGCGTGGCTCCACAGCACCTGTAGGAGGCGGGGCTTTCCCTAGCATCGTTGAGAGAGAGCCTTGGGACGGCAGGGATGGCGAGGTGAGTGCCTGGGAGGGAGGCTGTGCGGGCAACAGTCCTGGTTTACTCTCTTGAGCCTGTGCATCTCTGCAGCTGGAGTCAAGTCCTTTCCATCAGACCTCCCCTTCGGTGTACCCGTGGGCTTTTTAAGAGGTTCTTCTCTGAGGACCCTTCATCTTCCTTATCACAAATTTAAGTGCTGCATGGCATTTGATATTCTTGACAGACAGCCAGGATACATTTCAGCAGTAAGGTTGCTTTCCTGGTTATTACCCTCAAAGCAAACATTTAACCTGGAATTCATTTACTGTATCTTAGAAAAATGCAAAATTATAGCTTTGAAACTAGCACTTATTTCTGTACTATTGTGTCCCACCCTCCTCAAAAGGACAAGTTCAATGGCTTTCAGTGTTAAAGTGGTGAGTGATGCTATGTTGCAATGTTTTACCTGAGTTCTTAGCTTTTCCATCTGCATAATCATAGGTACGAAGGTCAAGGTAGGAGCCAGACCGAGGAGAACCTGGTTTGTAAGCAGGAGTAGCTCTAGAGAGTTGCTCTTCTGTAGAATGAGATGTTGGCCTTCCAGGGTGTCCCCCTGCTGCAGATCTAACAGTGGCTTTCTGTCTCCCAGCTTCCCGTGGAGGATGACATTGACCTCAGTGATGTGGAGCTCGATGACTTAGGGAAAGATGAGTTGTGAGAGCCTCAGCAGAGGCTTCAGACCATTTTCTTTTCTTGGGAGCCAGCGGGATTTTTTTCCAGCAGTGAAGGAACATTCTCTACAATCAGATGACTCTACCAGTGGCCTTTTAAACCAAGAAGTAGTACTTGATTGGTCATTTGAAAACACTGCAACAGTGAACTTTTGCGTCCCAAGAAAACATTGAAAAATTCTATGAATTGTTGTAGCCGGTGAATTGTATCGTATTCTGTCACATAATATTTTGAAGAATACTCGGCTGTCGAAACATTTTTTCCTCTCTCTGACTGCTGCTTGAATGTTCTTGGAGGCTGTTTCTTATGCGTAGGTTTTTTAATGTAATTCCTTCATTTGATTATTAATGGCTTTTTCCATTAAAGAATAAAATATTTTGGACAATGCCAATAAATGTATGAAATAGTATCCACATCCTAAATTAAGAGTGATGTTTAGCAGTAAATTACTATTTTGAAGTGATACACTGATGTCCTTCCTCCCCATCAACTTTTTTAAACAAGAAACAAGACCTTTGGTTCAGACGGTGCCATCGATGCCCACCACAGCATGGAACCTGGGCCCAGTGAGAACTGCAATTTCCTGCCCACTGTTCTGTCTTTGGGCCACCTCTAGTGATTATCATTACTAGGGAATCTAGCTGGTTATACAGTTCAAGGCTTTCTATGTTGTTATGAACCTTAAAGTAGCCATTAAGACTGAAATACAGGAGCAGGTTACCAATTTATAGGTAGTTCATTTATGTAAAACATTCAGAAAAATGAAATTATGAATTTGTTAGAACATTCAAAGGACTTGAGAGCATTTTATTGTAACTTAAAAAAAATAAATACAACTGTCACTAACTTTTGTGAGCAATTTCTCTGAAAAAAATCTTAGTTCTGTAAGACATTTGAGGCATTCTCTGACTAAAGGAAAGAGGTGGCTGTAACAGTCTGCACGAACATGAGACAGAGGTGCCAGCTGGCCTTTCTAGTCAAGAAGACTAAGGTCGATATGGAAGTAGACATAAGGAAAATAGTCTTGATTACTGAGTTGCAGTCCCGGGATTTCCACTGATGCCTAGAAAACAAGACATGGTAATGTTCTAAGTGCATAAATTAGTTTCTTCTCTTATCCTTTGATTTTTGAGGAAGTTCTCCAGGCACTGACTGTATTCTGTTCTTTGTAGCTGTGGCCCACCCCCTCCAGCCCAGCCCTTGCTGTGCAAGGGGTGTATGACTTGTAGATTTTCATAACAGGCTGGCAAATACCTTTTTTTTCTCTTGAGACAGAGTCTCTGTCACCCAGGTTGGAATACAGTGGCATGATCTCAGCTCACTGCAACCTACATCTCCCGGGTTCAAGCAGTTTTCCTGCCTCAGACTCCCAGGTAGCTTGGATTACAGGCATGTGACACTACTAATTTTTTTTTAGTAGAGATAGGGTCTCACCATGTTGACTAGGCTGGTCTCAAACCCTTGACCTCAAGTGATCCTCCTGCCTTCCAAAGTGCTGGGACTGTGGGCAGATACCAGTTTTTTTGCAGGCAGTGGGTGGGGGCTTGAGACAAAAGTTTAACTCATTACCCAGGCTAGAGTGCAGTGGGGCTACCTCAGCTCACTGCAACCTCTGCCTCCCAGGTTCAAGCGATTCTCCTGCCTCGGCCTCCCGAGTAGCTGGGATTACATGCATGTGCCACCACGCCCGGCTAATTTTGTATTTTTAGTAGAGATGGTTTCTCCATGTTGGTCAGGCCTGGGCTTGAACTCCCGACCTCAGATGATCCACCCACCTTGGCCTCCCAAAGTGCTGGAATTACAGGCATGAGCCACCATGCCTGGCCAGATACCAGTTTTTCGAAAGTATCTCCCTTTCTACAGTAAGACACTGACCTTAATATAGAAATGCTGTTTCAGGCCGGGCACGGTGGCTCACACCTGTAATCCCAGCACTTTGGGAGGCCGAGGTGGGCAGATCACGAGATCAGGAGTTCGAGACGAGCCTGACCAACATGATGAAACCCTGTCCCTACTAAAAATACAAAAACTTAGCCGGGCACAGTGGTGCATGCCTGTAATCCTAGCTACTCGGGAGGCTGAGGCAGGAGAATCACTTGAACCCAGGAGGCAGAGGTTGCAGTGAATCAAGATTATGCCACTGCACTCCAGCCTGGGCCACAAAAGCGAAACTCGTGTCTCAAAAAAAAAAAAAAAAAAAGCTACTGTGTCTAGATACCTACATCCAGTATACTTGTAGCGGCTACTTCATCCAGGTGTCGGAAGACAGAGTTTAGAACCTCTCGTAAACGTTTGGCGGATGACTTCTTATGCGGCTGCAGGAGCACTGCCTGGAAGTTCACTGGTAGTCCATACCTTTCCAGATAGATAGATAGACAAAATGTGTCAGTTACCACTACAAATGCAACACGCGTAGAAGGAACCTGACGAGAGATGGAGTACATTCCGAGGCTGAAAATCTTCAACCAACACAGCTTCGTACAGTCAAACTTGGGCAAAATACCTAGTGCAATGACGTGATGTCGGCTCACTGCAGCCTCTGCTTCTGGGGTTCAACCAATTCTGCCTCAGCTTCCCGAGTAGCTGGGATTACAGCACCTGCCACCACCACACCGGGCTAATTTTTGTATTTTTAGTAGAGGTGGGGTTTCGCCATGTTGGTCAGGCTGATCTCAAACTCCTGATCTTAAGTGATCCGCCCGCCTCAGCCACCCGAAGTGCTGGGATTACAGGCATGAACCACCGCACCCAGCCATAAGCTTTTATTTTCAGTGTCCGTAAATTGTCCCCTGGTTCCCAACCTTCCTGATCCTCATTTGGTAACATGAGTTCTGAAATACTGGGCTTTCCCGTTGGGCCTGCAGAAAGGTGAGGGAAGCTTGAATGCGTGAAGAGGCTGCTGGGTAGCACAGACACGTCCACTCTCACCCACCAGGCACAAGACCGACCTGGTGGTACCGCCTTTACCTCCCAAGAGCCAAGTGCCACAGAGGCTGGAGGTGTTACCAGGGAGGACTGTGGCACCTGGGTAGATAACAAGCAAGGGGAATGGCCCAGTTGACCACCCTCATTTCTTTTGTGTGTCTCTGGTCCTCAGAGCTCTGGTGTCGCTCAGGGGAAATGAGCAGAGAGGCTACAGCACTTAGTGGAGAGCCCCTCACCCTGTCAGCTTCCCTCCTGCACTCCCTGACCCAACTCCCAATGCTGTAAACAAGCACGACACCCTCGGCTTCACCAAATAGTTCCACCTTCCCAGGGAGATGACCAGAATGCCCTCCCAGGTGGCAGATGGTAGCCAGTCCTGGGCCCCAAGCCCCAGGCATGCTAAGGGATGGGGTTCTAGGCCTCACTCTGCTGCCTGGATGCAGATGCTCCCCTTTCCTGCCCTGCTTTGTTGTCTTGCAACCTCGTGGTCCCACCAGTGTCATTACCAAGTTGCCCTGGAGGTTATCTGTCACCCAGAAGGAGGACCCGTCCTTAAAGCTTAAAGCGCTCCTCCCTCAGCAGCCTGGCTTGAGGGAGAGGCCTGCCTCTGTTGTGCTCCTAGGTCCCTAACAGACATGCTTTCTAGCCCCTGACCCTTCCTCAGCCTCTGGGCTCTTCCGACCCTTCCCAGCCCTGTCCCATCTCTGGCACCCTTGCTGCTAATAACACTTCTCCATTCTGCCCAGAACAGAGCCCCATGCCAAGCATGGTGGCTCACCCCTGCCTGTTATCTCAGCATTTTGTGGGGCCAAGGCAGGCTGGATCACCTGAGGTTAGGAGTTTGAGACCAGCCTGGCCACCATGGTGAAACACTGTCCCTACTAAAAATGCAAAAATTAGCCAGGTGTGGTGGTGCACGCCTGTAATCCCAGCTACTAGGGGAGGCTGAGGCAGGAGAATTGCTTGAACCCAGGAGGCGGAGGTTGCAGTGAGCCGAGATTACGCCACTGCACTCCAGCCTGGAGGACAGAGCAAGAGTCCTCCTCAAAAAAATAAGACCCTAGGAGTGGCTGCTGGTCCCCCTCATTCTCCTTAATGCCCTGCCCCATGACAAGAACAAAGAGGAGGCTTATGGCAACAGCCAGGCTGGTGGGGCTGGACCAGCAGAAGAGAGAGTGCAGAGGCGGAGTGGACCAGGCCTGTCGGGTGCAGCAGCAGGGGACCCCAAACTGACCCTGAAGTTTGGGGTCTGATGAGGGGAAAGATGAGGAGGCCACTGGCAGAAACAGGGAAGCAGAGGAGCGTGCGGGAGGGGAGATGAGACAAATACCCAGGTAAGGCCTATGGCAGGCAAATGGCAGGACCTGGAGACCAGGAAACATGGGCAGGAAAACGAGGGAGAGTAGGGGACATCAGCCAGGGGGACAGCAGGGAAGGGTGAGGAGCTCTTCAGTGCAGGCGAGGAAGGGGTCCGGGAGGTCAGACAGAGGGTCCCGGGGGCCGGAGGAGCCCAGGAGGCTGCAGGTCAGAGCAGGAGGCAATGTGCAGCACTCAGTAACACGGGAGGCAGCCACACAGGGCAGAAAAGCGGGCTGCAAAGGCATTTCCTGGCTGATTCCACTTTCATAAAAATCTATAAGAATTATGTGCATCTATACATAAAAACCAACAAACCCTACACCTAGAGGGACACCGACTTGGACTTCGGCAGTGTTCTCTCCTGGTGGTTAAGATTACAGGAGTTTTTAATTCACTCTGCTTAGCTAGAGTTGCCAGATTTCCCACAGCAAAGCAATTTTTTTTTGTTTGTTGAGCTGGAGTTTCACTCTTGTTGCCCAGGCTGGAGTGCAGTGGTGCGATCTTGGCTCACTGCAAACTCTGCCTGCTAAGCTCAAGTGATCCTCCCTCCGCAGCCTCCCATGTAGCCGGTACTACAGGTCTATACCACCACACCAGCTAATTTACGGGGTTTCACCATGCTGGCCAGGCTGGTCTTGAACTCCTGACCCTGGCCTCCCAAAGTGCTGGGATTATAGGGGTGAGCCACTGTGCCCGGCCTGCCTAATATTTAAAAAAAAACAAAAATAGGCCAGGCATGGCGGCTCATGCCTGTAATCCCAGCACTTTGGGAGGCCGAGGGAGAGGTGGATCACCTGAGGTCAGGAGTTCAAGACCAGCCTGACCAACATGGAGAAACCCCGTCTCTACTAAAAATAACAAAATTAGCCAGGTGTGGTGGCACATGCCTGTAATCACATCTACTCGGGAGGCTGAGGCAGGAGAATCACTTGAACCTGAAAGGCGGAGGTTGCAAGTGAGCTGAGATCGTGCCATTGCACTCTAGCCTGGGCAACAACAGCGAAACTGTCTCAATATATTAGGCAGCATTAGCTTTGTTGTTGGTGGTGTGGTTTTCTCTCTGGGCTGCCTTGACGGGTGGTCTTTCCAGGCTGAGGACAGAGGCAGCCCGAAAACCCCTTCCAGGAGCCACTGGGCCCCTGCAGGCTTCACGAGGGTGGGGACAGAAGCCAGACAGAGGGGCCACAAGGGCATGCCAGTGGGGTGGCCAGGGAGAACCCAGATGACACTTGCCCCTAGTGTGGCAGCAACGGAGGGACCAGACAGCAGGGGACACAGAGCTGAGGGGAGGGTGTATTTGACTCAGAATTTAGCATGCTGCCAAAAGCCACAGGCACAGAAAGAAGAGGGTGGGAGGGTGGAGAGAAGGCAGGAGTTGGGGTGCCCCGATAGCTCCCCCAGGCCCTGCCCACCCTCAGGACAGCCCCTTCCAGGGCATCGCTGCCACGCACCTGAGCACGGACTCCACAAACACTCTCAGGGCCTTGATGTGGATCCAGGCAATGAAGGCTTCGCTGAAGTTCACCTTCAGCCAGCGCAGCAGGGGGCCCTGCAGAGACGGAAAAGACAGGTGAGCACTCCTGGCCGCCCTGCCCAATGCAATCAACAAAGAACTTGGGTTTTAACAGAGTGCCCCCTGGGCCGAGAAGAAGTTCCCAGGAGCAGGCAGAAGCAGAGAGTTGGGCGGACCAGCCCTGGGTCAGGCTCAGGACCTTGAGGTCCAGGGCGCCTGGGGCCGGGGAAGCTCAGCGAGCCAGCCACCGGCGCATGCACGGGGCCACCGCAGACGACAGCACAGGGAGCTGGGCAGCCCCTGACCTCGGGACATTCAGCAGGCGGCCAGGGGCTTCCGCCTGACACTGCGCAGCCAGGGAGCCCACCTTCCTGAAGGCTCTGCCCCCAGGCTCCTGGGACCATCCACAGCAGCTGCCTCCAGGGGCACCTCACAGCCCCACATCACGTGGCTACATCAGTGGCCACTGATGCTGGTGTGGCAGGTCCTCCCGGGAGCTCAGAGTCTAGGAGCAAGAGCTCTGAGCTCCTGCCTGACACCGCAACTGCCCACAAAGGTCAGGGGTGGGTCCAGCCAGGGCAGCCGAGAGAGGAGAGCTGAGCTGCCAACCACCACCAGGTCCTGCCCGTCCCAGCTCCAGCCACCTCCAGCCAGGGGCCCAGGGAGAGGTGCCCTGGCAGACAAGCACCCTTCACTGCTGGGGGAGGCAGCTCCAAAGAGGCCCTGCAGATTAGGAGGAAGGCATGATTCTGGGCTCCTCAAATTTAAGACCTCAAAAGCCATGTGAGAGAACAGAAAATGCAAAGATTCATTTTCTCAGAAGGTGCCTGAGCTGGCGAGGAGGCGCGAGCCAGGGACCCCCAGCTTCCCGGGGCGTTGCTTACCTCACCCTCGCCCTCACTCTCTCTCTCTCTGTCGCTCTGCCCCGCAGCGGGCCTATCGGGGTTACCTAGCGGGGTTACCTTAACCTTGTGGTCCGGGAAGGTGGATGATCCCTTTTTAAGAGCAACACAGGAAGTTTGCTAAAGGCACAGAAATGATTTATTAATCTTTCAGCAAAACATGCATCACAAACAAATAAATCATTCTCATCACCTGAAAGGCACGTGAGAGCAAGCTCAGGAATTCAGGCCCACCCTCGGGACTCGCTCCTGGCTGGACTAGAGATGTGGCAGGTGCCCACCAGGCTCCCGGAGTGGCAAAGGCGGAAGGAGGGGCAGCGTTAACATATTTGAGTTCCGAATTCCAAGCACAGAGCCAATCTCTGGCAGAGGGGTCAGTCCCTGTGCTTGGGCTCGGCCAGGACCCCCATCGCCGGCTGACCAGGATGGCGCCGGAAGGCATCAGTGGAAACGCTGTCTGCACTCTGTTAAGGAGTCTCCACGATACCCAACCACAGATGCCCTCCTGGCATTTGGGGGGCACCTCGGTGCACAGAGTGCAGGAGATGAGTCAGGCGTGCAGTTAAGACACTCACCCATTCCCATTCTGTCTCTGCAAACAGATGGGAAACACTGGGAAATCCCACTCTGCTCTCAAAGTACACTCAAACCCAGGGCCTGGACTGTCCCTCTGGTTGACAAGTGACAAAAAGGATGTAAGTCTCTTGGTCATGAACTTCCAGATAGGCCAGAGAGGACCAGAGTCTCAGGAGGCCAGTGGGGCTGACCCAAGCTGAGACCAGAGACCCTGGCAGGGCCCCCAGTGCAGTGTGGGTGAAGGCTACACCATGGAAAATAACGCCAGCTGGCAACCTGAGCCCCACGTGGCAGGTGGCAGGCTGTGTGACACCCTGTTCCCCAGGGGTCTGGCAGGCCTGGGCCAGTGCCCAGGTGGGTGCCAAAGGCCCTACTTCACCACCTGTCCCCCACCCAGCAGGGCCTCCCATTGTGGAGGCTGCCATGGTCTAGCTCTGTCCAGATAGACTGTGCAGGGGGGTGGGGCCAGGTCTGAAGTGAGCTGGAAAAAAGCCCAGCTAGAGAGAACGGCCGGGGCACGCCCAGGTAATGAGGGTTTCAGGTGAGCTGAGGCTAAGGAAGAAAACACTGTGGAGCTCAGCTTTCATTGGGGAAAATCTCTCCTGCCTGGTATCTGAGTCTGTAGGCCCTGCTCTGAGAACAGGAGCACCCAAAGGTCCCCAGCTCCAGCTTGGCCCCTCATCCTCAAGAAGGGACACCCTCCCCACAGGCTCAGCCATAGCCCAGCAGCCTCTGGTTCTGAGGCGTGTCTCACTTGCTATGCACACACATGTCCACACACACATGCACGTGCACACACACATGCACACGCACGCACACACGCACACACGTGTGAGCATCCTGTGCTGCTGTTTCTGGGGCGGGGGTGAAAAACCCCTATATGAACTTTTATATTATCGGCTGTTGTCTCCTTCCTAAGGGGGGGTCCAAGAACCCCCACTATGGGGGCTCCATGTCTGGGCTCGCTCATGAGGGGTGGCTGCTTATCTGCAGCCCCTGCGCAAGAAGGTCGCTGACAGGCCAAGTCCCCAAGAGCCCGGAGCACACACTTGGTGACGCAGGCATCGGGAGCACTCCCAGCCTGCCGCGGCCAGTGCTCCTTCCCACGGAGGTCCTCACAGTGCTGTGCTCACAGCAACTTTCCCCCAAAGGCCTCAAGGACGCTCTAGTCATTCCTCCTGCCCCGTCTCTGGAGGCCGACTTGGAAGGTGCTCCATGGAACCCTCCCTGGTGGGCGTGGGAAAGAAGGGGCCCGAAACATCCCACCCACACAGGCTCCTTCCAAGTTGCCTGGCTTAGCCCAGCACAGCAGCGGGAGGACCTGAGGGTGGAAGGCGCCCTCTTCACGGGGCCGTGAAGTGACCCTCCCAAGGCTCTCCTGCTCACATTTCAAATCAAGCATCTGGTTTTGCTCCCTGGAGAGCTAAGCTGTCCTCCTACATGAAGGGTTTTTCAGTGGCTGTGGTCGGAAGTCTCCAGATAAGCACCCACCCTGTGCTAAGAACACGGGAAGTAAATACAGGGGCCAGCGGCGCCCTGGAAACCTCGCGCTGCAATCTCCAAGGCCCAGCGCTGCCCACCCTGCGCACAGATGCACCCGCTTGGAGCCCCCGTGCCTTGCTCAGTCCCAGGAAGGCTGGGCAGGGTCCTCTAGCCAGTTGCCTCTCAGAGCCTCAGTTTCTCATCCATACTGTGGAGCCAGCAACCCTTTCCTGGCAGGGTGGTGAGAACGTATGCAGAACATGCGGCTCAGGTGGACCCCCAGCTCCCGCCCCAGCTCCACCGCCTGGGTTCCGTTGTGCGAGCACTGCCCTCCCCTCCAGGCCCCCCTCAGGCGTCCCATGAGAACAGATGGTGGGTCCCCACAGTGTGAGCCCAGGGGACTGGGGACAGTGAGAGGGAGAGCTGGCGACTTGGGAGGACTCTTCCATCCCCAGGCCACTGGCGGGGGAGGGGCCGCTCGATCACATACTCACATACTGTTGCTTCTTATCAGACAGCAATCGGGCCATCTCCTCCCTTTCCCTTTTAATTTCTTTCTCATCATAGTAAAATTCACGAACAGTGAACCTTAAAGCAAGCAAACCACGGGCTTTCACTCAGACGCTTTCCAGAGGGGCAGAGAACCCCCCGGCCCCCGCAGCAGGAGATGGAGCAAACCCGGAGAACCCTTACTTGTTTTCTCTGGCTTTGCTTTTGAAATCTTCAATCACTTTTCGAAACAGAGTCACAGTGAAAAGGCCGCCCTCCTTGTCCTCAGTAATGAGTCTGTTGGAGAGAAGCATCTGCTGGCTGGACTCTGCCTGGCCCTGTGTGGGAGCGGGGCTCAGGGGCCCCCGGGCCTGGTGGCCTGTACTTGGGGTCCCTGGCAGCAGCTGACGGCTGGGGAACCCAGGGCACGCCCTGTGATTTCCTAACCCCTGGCTGGCTGCCCTTCCCTCCTGTCCCTTCCACACTCCTCTAGGCTAAGGCCTCAGGGGGCCTTGGGGTCCAGGGGGTGCAGAGGCCTGGGCTTCAGCTCCCACTCATCAAATGCCTGAGCAACCAAGCCCTCCTGGGGCTCTGTCACTGCAGCTGGCATGGGGTGTCCCTGGTTCTGATGTGCTGTGGTTATAGTGAAGCAGGGTGGTGGAAACCATCTTACAAGGTCCGTTTCACTTCCAATGTCACAAAGTCCTAATGGGACAGAGCTTCCCAAGCACATCTCAACATAGGACCACTGGTGCCACTGCCTCTAGCAACTTGGGAATTCTTGGGGCCAGGGGTCTAAGCTCTCCGAGTTCTATTGGCCAGAAGACTGGAATTGGGAGCCCTCAGGCCCAGGCAGGATCTCATGGGGTCACCCTTCCTGTTTCTCAGAGCCATGTCCAGAGGGGCTGCCCCCAGGCTCCAGGTATTTCCAGAGTTATCTGTGCAGGCTCTCAGGTGCCCTGTGACAACGAAGGGCCTGAGGCTCTGGTCTCGGAGGCCAGGCCATCTACCAAGGCAGCCGGTCCTGGCAAGGATCCCGGTGCTTGGCATTTAAGAGTAGTGACTGCTTCTGCCAGCTTCCAGGGCTGACTGCTCTGCTCTGGAGCCTTGCTCCTCTTCCCTGCCTCCCCTGTGACCTCGGGCTGTGACTGTCCTGTTCCTTGCACCCTTCAATTTAGATCCCAATTGCCATCTCATAGCCCTGGGAGAGCCCCTCCCCAGCAGGGGCTCCAGGGCAGACACCTTACAGCAGGAGTTGTGTGTGTGGGGAGTCAGATGAACAGGCTGGCTGCCTGACACATGTTCTAAAATCTCTTCAAATTACAAACCATCTCAGCCATACAAAAAGGTATAGACGAAAACAAGTACCAGGCTGGGTGCGGTGGCTCACGCCTGTAATCCCAGCACTTTGGGAGGCTGAGGCAGGAGGATCACCTGAAGTCAGGAGTTCGAGACCAGCCTGGCCAATATGGTAAAACCCCATCTCTACCAAAAATACAAAAATTAGCCGACCATGGTGGTGCATGCCTGTAATCCCAGCTACTCAGGAGGCTGAGGTAGGAAAATTGCTTAAACCCAGGAGGCTGCCATACCACTGATTTGATAATGGAAACAAAAAAAATAAAAAAATAAAAATAAACCCGGGAGGCGGAGATCACACCACTGCACTCCACCCTGGGCAACAGAGCAAGACTCCATCTCAAAAAAAGGAAAACACGTACCTTTGGATCAGCCACCCAAAAACCAAAGTTCCAGCAGGTGAAAGCTCACGTCCCCCTACCCCACTATGTGCCACTCACTACATCCCGAGCCACCACCATCCTGAGCATGGCCTTCCTCCCCGTGGGCCATCCCTGCAATTCCCTTCACACCCGTGTGTGCTGAGTCATATCCATTTCAGACCCTCTGCTCCTCTGCAGCCAGGTCTCTCCCCTTCCTCCCTGCCGACGCACAGGGCCCAGCACCTTTGTTTCCTCGCTGGGCAGTGTCCCATGACGGACACAGTTTGTAACCTGCTCTCCTCCTGTCACTCTAACAGGGCCCACTGGCCACTCCTGCTCTGGCCCCTGCAGGACACATGCTGAGTCTGCTTTCCCTCCCACCTCCCACTGTGGCTATTCACTGGGCAGCCACTCAGGCCAGGGCTGGCTTCCCCCTCCACCAGGGAAGAAATGACGCTGAGCCAAGAATGCAGCAGAGAGCAACAGCAGAGAGAGGATGCTAGGCCAGGCGGTGCCAGGGCAGCCTTCCCAGGGCAGAGGCAGGGAAGTGGAGTTTTGAAAGAGGAAGGACTCTGGCATGTGACAATGTGTGTGACCCTGACAGAATTTCAGGCCAAGGGACAGGAGAGGGCCCAGGTGTGGAGGGCTCGGGGTCTCGTACCCTCGGGGCATGTTTGGTGATTGGCTGCCCTGAAGCACCCACATGCCCCCCAGGGGACCTGAGGCCAAGCTGTGGTCTCACTTACTTGGTCGATCGAGGGACCACCATGTCCGAGAGAGATTCGTAGGTTTTTTGCCATTGTGAGTAGTTTGGTCTGCAAGAACACAGAATGGTTCTGTGATTTTTTGCTGAAAAGGCTCTTGGGTGTCCCAAGTGCTCAGGAAGCTGCACACCCCTTTTTCTGAGGCCCTGAAGGTGAGCAGGGCTGGGGTCAGAGGGAGCCCTAACCTCCGGAGGCCCTGCTGTGCCCATGGGGAATCCCTGCCCAGCCTCCCCAGGTACCCAGAGAAGTCCCTTTGTGAAGAGCTACGGTTACAGTTGGTGCTCACTAATAACCATCTAATCTGGGTTCCGTGTGACCTTGGACAAGCTAAGCGACCTCTCCAGCCTGAAGACAATGGGAATCACCAGATTTCCCAGGCCTTTGGTGAGGATGAAATCAAATGATGTCTACCATGCATTGGGTATACAGCACGCGCTCAGTAAATGGCTGCTTCCCTATCATGGCCACAACCACCGTCACCCAACCACTATCCCTGCTGACACAGCTGTGAGCAGGGCCCCATGCAGGAACGACTGCTCCCTGGGACCTGGGGCTGGGCAGGGAGCATCCTCCTCCACGCCACCCAAGTCACCAATGGGCCACCTTCCTCTCCACTGGACAGGGGCAGTTAGTTCCCTTCTGTGATTGCCAGCACAGGCCGAGACACTCATTCTCCCGGCAGCACTCACTTGGGGACAATGACCAGAAGTGTGACAAGATATTCAGAATCCAGCACGAAGTCCTCCTTGCTCACAATATCGCTCAGTGTCCGGGTGAAGAGGTTCCCCCTAAAAGGCAGGTGGAACAAAGGGTGTGAAAGGTGTGAGCAGAAAGGGACATGGTGACCCCACACACACCCACACCCAGGTGCTGGGGCCAGAGGCAGTTCTCGGGGGCGGTGGGCACCAGGGATGCTGGGGCCTAGGAGGACACAGCAACTCTCAGAAATGATGGTTCCCTGCAACCCCAGGGCCCAGGGCCCCAGACTCTGTGCTGGGGCCACAGCTGCTGCCTCCTCCCCTCTAGGGACAGGGAGGCTGGCAGGGCATCAGGTGCTATCACCTGTTGCCCAGGGGCCACTGAATCCAACACCTCAGTGACCTGCACTGCCCCGGTGCCAGCCACAGCTGCTACGGGAGGGGGGCCTCAGGTGGCAGGCAGCTAGAGCTACTCAAGTGTCAACACGACAGGCAGCTCTCAGAGCTGCGTGAGCCATCACGATAGAGCTCCGTGTCACTTTACAGGACTCCCAGGCCAGCAGCCCGGGGACACTCACCTGAAATAGCTTCCTAATGCCCAGTGGACCTGGGCTGAGTGGAGGGCATGGTATTATTAGCACATGGATCAAAGCTGTCGGATCAGCAAATGGGCCAAGATCAAGCTACCCAGGCCGTATGGGGCGTGTGCACAGGGGCCATGATGCGGCCACAGTGCTTCTCTGGAAATCGCTCTCCGGCGTTGAACCATTGCCAGAGTTTTAAAGGCAATGGTAAACACCCTCCTCAGGGAGCCCACGTGCCTTCTTTGCTGTCCCCTGCCTGAACATCACTGAACAGCCTCGTGGCCATGGATAAAGCCCAGAGGTTCCTTCTCCCTGGGCGCCGCACGCATGAGCCTCCCTGTGCTAGCACCGAACACGCTACCTTCACACTATCCCGCCTCTCTCCCTGGCTGACCTCTGAACCCCGAACACAAAGCCAACTTTCCACGTGTGTTTGTTGAATGAGTAACAGTGAGCCCTGCAAGTGCAGAAATTGTATTGTATTCTACATTGTACCTTTAGGGTCTAGCATCAGGCCTGAGGGCACGGTGCATACTTGGTACATGTACAACGAAAGAAGAAAAGAGAGCGCAGAGGAGGGAGTTAGAGTCTTTCATCCCTCTTCGCATGCCGCCCTCCTATACTTGGCATATGCGCTCAGTCAATCAAAGTCACGGTGAATCGATGAATGATCAATGGATGAAGGAACCTCCCCAGCTGAGTGAAGAGGCTGGACCAGATGTCTGCTCAAGTCCCAAACAACCCACCATGGGGTGATGGCCCCGTGGCCCGCGGGCTCCAAGCCAGGACGGACGTATGACCCATCCCCATTTAGGGCTCTCTGTCCTGGCGCCCACTCTCTGTCCCATCTTCTGTAGCTCATGCCCACTTACTTCTGACACGAAGCCAGGCATCCGACAGCAAGGGTTTCTATTGAAGTGAGTCCTTCATCTGTGGTTCTAACTTTCCTTCCGCTTATGTACCATTTGTTTTTTTCACAAGAAGACAGCTGGCCCAGTGACCCTCAGAAGCAGAATGTGGAAGTGGGGTACCTCCCAGGTGAATTCTCTTTGCTTACAGTGGTGAGCCAGTCAGAGGGAGGGCAGCTGGTTCGGGCTCCCTGTCCACTTCCCTCCTCTGGAGTTAGGGTCCAAGTGTAGGCATCAAATTAAAAACTCTGCAATTGACCAGGGTCCTCAGAGAACCGCCAACAGCACCAGATCCAAAGTCTGGGGGACTGGGCTGCTCCTCCATGCCACCCCCACCGTGTTCAGGAGCAGCCTCCCCAGCAGGAGCTCACCCAGTGTGTGCGTGCATGTGTGTGTGTGTGTGTGTGTGTGTGTGTGTGTCTTTTTTTTTGAGACACAGTCTCAATCTGTTATCCAGGCTGGAGTGCAGTGATGATCTTGGCTCACTGCAACCTCTGTCTCCCGGGTTCCAGTGAGTCTCATGCCTCAGCCTCCCAGATAGCTGGGATTACAGGTGCCCTCCACCACACCCAGTTACTTTTTGTATTTTTAGTAGAGATGGAGCTTCACCATTTTGGCCAGGCTGGTCTCAAACTCTTGACTTCAGGTGATCCACCTGCCTCAGCCTCCCAAACTGCTGAGATTACAGGTGAGAGCCACTGCGCCTAGCTACCTGGCTTCTCTTACACATCTCCAACAACAGGACACTCACTACCTCCCAACGGTCCCTGCCACCATGTCACTGAGCTTATACTTTTCTCTGGCACTGCCACCATCCTGGTGACTGCTCTGTCTGCTGAGCCCACTCCCTCTCCCACACAGTGGCCCTTCAGGTGGGTGGAGAAGGCACCTGAGTCCCTAAGGCTGCTCTGCTCTGGACCACAGAGCCCAGTAACCCCCTGCCTTTTGCAAAGGTCCGTGCTGTGACATCCCAGCCTCCTGTCACCCCCGGTGGGCCCTCTGTGCAGCCTTCACAGGGGAGGACTGGGGGCAGCATCCCAGGCACCCTGGAGGAGCCAGGAAAGGGAAGCGTGCAGGTGGCGAGCAGCATCGCCCCATCCTCTTCCCCGGGCACGTGCGCGGGGTGCGATCACCCTCGCCTGGCCCATTCCTCCTCTCCCAGCAAGCGGCTCTTGGAGAGGTGAGGGTGCCTCTACCCGTCTGTCTCACTGTCATACACGGACATAGACTCCCAGGTGGCCCGGTGACAGGACGGGCAAGCGCTAAGTCCCCGCCAGGACCCGCCCTAACCAGACATGGAGGCTGGCAGATACGCACATGGATTTCTTCTCCAGGTTCTCCAGGTTCGTCTTCAGAGTGTTGTAGGCTGCCGTTCGGGACTTCAGGTCCGTCTCGATCTGCGCCAGTTGCTGTTTGGGAAAGCAAAAGCTCCTAGTGACCTCGAGCCTTGAAGGAGTTGGCCGAACTTTCCGAGACGGCCACAACAGCTCATGGTGCACTCAAGGAAACAACTGCCCTGCCCATTTGCCGGGATGGCTTCCGTTTACCAGCATTTGGCCCTTCCAGGGAGGCCCCACGTGGCACCCAGGCGCCAAGCCGTGATGGCTTCACTAGGATGACTCAATGAGCCCACCCTTTCCTGATTTCAAGCCCATCCTTAATGGTCAGGCATCCCACGCCCACACCCGCCCTCTCAGGCTCTGCTGGAGGCCAGCTCAGGCCAACCCCCCTCCTTGCTTCCGGGGACCCGACATTGCCTGGCCCTCACAAATGCCCATGTCTCCTGGCTTGACTGTGCTGATCTCCCTTGAATGGGTTGGTAGGGGCAGGGAGGTACGGTGGACAGAAATGAGATAGGCCTGGGCTCAAGCTGCGCTCTCCTGCTTTCTGGCCGACTGGCTCACGTTCCCCATCTGTCCCACAGCAGGGATAATGCCTGTGCTGAGAGCCAGCTGTGCCAAGCTCCTCCCCATTCCTTCCCTCAGCCCCACACGTGACACACCACCAGCTTGGGCCACCAGCCACAGCAGGAGCATTTACATCACGGCCAGCAACAAATGCTACAGGCCAGCACACAGCTGCTGCCGGAGAATCTCCAGAATCAGCAGATGAAGAAAATGGGTGCTCCCTAGAATGCCAACAGCTTTAGTCTAAATATACACGTTTATACATGGGAGAATCCATTTTACACTTTTAAACACTGGTTACCTTTTGGGAGAATACAGGGAATGGGGGTGATGATCACAGCTCTGACGATTTCATGATTTTAAAGATAAAACCATAAAATAATTTTAAAGATAAAATAATTAAATATGATAATTAAAATGATTAAATGATTAAATTAAAATGATAGGTCAGGCAAGGTGGCTCATGCCTGTAATCCCAGCACTTTGGGAAGTTAAGGCGGGCAGATCACCTGAGGTCATGAGTTTGAGACCAGCCTGGCCAACATGGTGAAAGCCCATCTCTACTACAAATACAAAAATTAGCTGGGTGTGGTGGCAGACACCTGTAATCCCAGCTACTCGGGAGGCTGAGGCAAGAGGATAGCTTGAACCCAGGAGGCAGAGGCTGCAGTGAGCTGAGATCATGCCACTGCACTCCAGCCTGGGCATCTAAATGCTTTTATCTTTACATTTTGCCATGTTTAATTTTTTTTTATAAAATTCATATTTTTATAATTTTTTTAAATGTTTAACTTCGAAATGATTATAGATTCACAGGATGTTACAAAAATAGTATACACAGAGATCTTAAGTACCCTTCCTGCAGTTTCCCACGGTGACGACGTCTTACTATACGATTCTGCACTGTACAGCTACACACTACACTGTACCATGCAACTATATTGCAAACCGTAGGACTACATTAAACTATTCTGCACGAGACAAATATACTGCGTTGTGCAACTATACGACATTAGCACCATTCTGCACTACACAACTCTATTTCTACACTATACTATACAACTGTGCTATTCTGCATTACACAATCATAGTGCAGTGTCATAACCAGGAAACTGACATAGGTACAACCCACAGGTACTGGTTTTTAAAATAGGATTTATATATTTTTTGAAAAACAAAAGCGAAAAAACTACTTCTTGTCTTTATTTTTCTGATTTCACCACAAGCCAATAAACACTTGCTGGGCCGGGCACGGTGGCTCACGCCTGTAATCCCAACACTTTGGGAGGCCGAGGCAGGTGGATCATGAGGTCAAGAGATCGAGACCATCCTGGTCAACACGGTGAAACCCTGTCTCTACTAAAAATACAAAAAAGTAGCTGGGCATGGTGGCGCGTGCCTGTAATCCCAGCTACTCAGGAGGTTGAGGCAGGAGAATTGCCTGAACCCAGGAGGCGGAGGTTGCGGTGAGCCGAGATCGCGCCATTGCACTCCAGCCTGGGTAACAAGAGCGACACTCCATCTCAAAAAAAAAAAAAAAAAAACTTGCTGAGCGGTATTAGGAGCCAGCAAAACAGTGGTAGGAACGAGGGCTTTCGAACCAGCAAGACTCACATTTAAATGCCAGTTCTGACTTTTGCTGGCTGTGTGACCTGATATAAGCTCCTAGACCTCTCTGAAAAGTGACCCAGAATGATTGTGAGATACTGTAGGAGTTTGCTTTGACTGAATGTCTTTAGTTGGCAGATTGAGACCTCTCATCGGCCGAACGAGGCTGAGGCGGGGGTGTCGCACTGTGTTCCCGGTGTAGGAAGGACTGTTGGAGCCCACACCCTGGAGCCTCGGGCCCTGCTGCTGCCAGGAGCTGGTTCCCCGCAGTGGGGCCAGTCCAGGGCTTCCATGCACACAGCACAGCCCGCGGGCTCCGGTCGCCAAGACCTGCATCCCCAGACTGGCCTAATGCTCCAACCACCGTGGGCCCTGGAGCGCTTACTCAATCCTTCAGCTTCCTCTTCTCCACTCAGAGGAAAGCAATGTCCACCACAAGGCAAGAGGTGGAAAGTGAGAGAGCCCAGCAAGGTCTCTGGCCATCTGGAGCGCCAGCAAACCAGTACCCTCCTTCCTTCCTGCCAAAGGCACTTCTGGGGTGCCCTGGACTGGAGAAGCCAGGTCTCCCTACAGCCCCTCTGCTCCCTCCATGTGCTCCAGGGGGCCCTCCCCAGAGTCTGGCATTCCTGGGACTCAGAGAATCCCAAACTGGCACAGGGCGGGGCAAGGAAGGGCCAGCCCCACCAGCCACCACATGCTTCCAGTTCCTTGGTGGGCGTGCACAGCGCCCTCTGAAAGGCACACCTGGCACAGGTGCTCTGAGCAGCCCCTCCTTGAAGGGCCTTCCCCAATCACTGCCCAATCATCCCAGGAGGGGCCTGGGTCTCTTTGACGTAAGCAGTGCCACCCAGATTCCCAAGCTTTCTGGCTCCACCCCACTTCCCAGGAAACCTGCAGGAGCTGCCAGAGGATCGGCCCAGCTCCACTCTGACCCTTGGCCACAGTCACAGAACAGGGCACCATTGTTCCTGGCCCAGGCCAAGACTCTCCCACAGCCACGAGGGTCAACTAGAGACAGGACATGTTAGGGGCTCAGTGTTTTGTGGCAGAAGGGAGGGCCTGGCCATCAGAAACCATCAGCCTCCGTCTCACGGTCCTCGTCACCCTCACCCTCAGTGATGATACAGAGAAGTCACCAGGCTCCAGATGCCCACAGCATCGCCTGGGACTTGAGTCGCAGGGTGTTTATTTTATCCAGTGGCGTGGAGGCCATTGCTGGGCAGGACAGCAGACTCTCGGGACACTTCCTGCCTCTCCACTGTCACAAGTGCCTCTAATTAGGGAAGCTCCCAGCAAGTAGCTGGTGCAAGGTCTCAGGAGGTGAGGGCTCCCATGCCGAACTCTCCACCTAAAGCAAATAGCTTTGCAGGTGAACGATCCCCTGGGGTTCCTGGGAGGAGAGGGGAGCTGCCCTCATCGAGCAGCTCGGTTTGTGGTTATTGTTGCTTGTTGTTGTTTTGTTTTTGAGACAGAGTCTCAGTCTGTGGCCCAGGCTGGAGTGCAGTGGCACAATCTCGGCTCACTGCAACCTCCACCTCCCAGGTTGAAGCAATTCTCTTGCCTCAGCCTCCTGAGTAGCTGGGACTACAGGCATGCGCCACCATGCCCGGCTAATATTTGTATTTTTAGTAGAGATGGGTTTCACCATATTGGACAGGCTGGTCTCGAACTCCCGACCTCATGATCCACCTGCCTCAGCCTCTCAAAGTGCTGGGATTACAGGCATGAGCAACCGCGCCCAGACACCATCAGTAACTTTGGGGAAAAAAAAAGTAGAGCAGCAAGTGAATGGGTGCTGGGCCCTCAAGGGGAGGTCAGGGGACTGACTCCTTCCTGTCTAGGACTGCCCCGAAACTCCAAACCTAACCAGTGCATGGAAGGAGGCCACACCTCAGAAACCCAGAGACCCAGTCAGGGCTGGCTGAGGCTGTGGTGGGGGACCCTGTCCAGGCTCAGACCCCAGGCTCTTGCCCGCCTGACTCACCGGTCAGATGTCCCCCGGAGCAGCCCCTTCTCTCACCTTGGCTATGGTGTCCACCACGCTCACGAGCGGCTGCTTGGCAGGATATTTGGCCATGTCCCATTCAAAGTGGGTCACAAAGGAGGTTAAGTCAACTGGAAGAATACAAACACATTTTAACACATGCGTCTGGGCTCTGCATCCATGATTGACACTTCGGATCCCGAGCCAAGCATCACCTCGGACACGAAGGCAGCCATCAAGGGTGACACCAGTGGGCGGGCACAGGGCTCTGGGAAAGCAAACGTTTCCCCATGGGAGCAGGGAGCTGTCAGCCCGTGGGAGCTGTCACCCAGAACCGTCGCCCTAAACCCCTGAAAAACACACCAGCAGCTGAGAGGACTGCACCAGCTGCGCTTCTGTGCCCGACTCTCCTTTTGGCAGTGGGTACCCCAGAGACAGGCTGTTTGGGAGAGTTGCCCTCCCGAGAGGAAGAAGCCAAGTCAGTCGATCTTCTGAGAAGGCACCAGCTAAGTGCCTTCTCCAGTGGCCTGGACCACACTTCTCTGCTGGGTCAAGGCATGCCGGAGAGCAGCGGGCCAAGCCCTGAAACGCTGTGCGGCCCGTGGCCTGTCCCAGGTGCCCCTGAAGCAAGACAAGCGTCTCCTGCCTCCTGAGCCCAAGCTCTAGACAGTTTCAACCTTCGCTGTCCATCTCAAAAAGGGCATTTTACACATTAGCAAAATACTGGACTTCGTGACTGTGGTTTGCAGTAGCCTGCAGGGAGGTGCGTTCTTCAGTACATGTTATTTATACAAAAGCCTCTGGTGAACAGAACACACCAGCGTTTTCACGAGTTTCCTTTTTTCTTTTCTTTCCTCAAAACCCACTGCCTTCAGGATGTCTCTGGCTCATTCTACCCAGGTGTTGGGTGGAGGAGAGAGAGCCCCAGAGTTGAAATCAGAAAGAAGCAACACTGAATAAACGTCAGCTGACTCAATCCCTAGGCGTTGGGCAAGTTAGGAGGAAATCCATTTCCCTGCCTGAGACACCGCAGGATGCACTCCTTGCGAGTGCCTGCTCCCTTCAGATTAGTTCTCCACACACGTCAAGAGAGCTACTTGGTGGCCAAGTGTGGTGGTGGCTCGCACCTGTAATCCCAACACTTTAGGAGGCCCATGCGGGCGGATCACAAGGTCGTGAGTTTGAGACCAGCCTGGCCAACATGGTGAGACCCTGTCTCTACTAAAAACACAAAAGTTAGTCAAGCGTGGTGGTGTGCACCTGTAGTTCCAGCTACTCGGGAGGCTGAGGCAGAAGAATTGCTTGAACCCGAGAGGCAGAGGTTGCAGTGAGCCAAGGTCACGCCACTGTACTCCAGCCGGGTGACAGAGCAAGACTCTGTCTCAGAAAAAGAGAGAGCTACCTCGGCCAGCCACCCCAGGACCTGACCTCTTTTAATACGCAGGGTCTGTGGGAGAGCAGGAAATTCCATGGAAGCTGCAGCACCGCAGTGGCCCCTGGAATTCCTGCACCCCTGGCAGATGGCCCGTCCTATGGCGGATGTCCCAGACCAGGCTCCCCATGCACCTGCACTTCCGGGTCTATCTTGGTACACCAAAGGGGACTGTCATGCTCGGTCCACACCCATCACCCTGCTGTGGACACACACCAGACGCCACCCCCTGCCCAAGGTCCAGGGGTCACAGTGCACAGGGAGACCCCTAGGCAGACACACTGCAGAGAGCTGGGGACCTGGGGACAACCACCTGGAGTGCTAAGGGAGGACAAAGAGGTAGCGCTGGCTCCTCTGGGGAGGAATGTGTCCCTTCACTGGGACACAGACACAGTATTCACACAGGGGCTAAGGAGAAGAGGAGGTGGCTGTGTGGCCAGTGACGGAGGGCGTTGGGTGTCAGGCGAGGAGGGCTGGCAGCCCTCCATGCTTGGGGCACTGAGTCAGGGAAGAGGGAGGGTGGACAGACGCTGAACAGAAAGGGCCAGGACCAGTCACCAAGGGTCATGTCTGCACTTCATCCTGTGCCAAGAACAGCCCTAGATCCTGCCCACTCAGCCCCTAGCACGGGAGTAGACTGAGATTCCTCCAACTCGGACTGCGACGCCCAGGGGGTCACCAAATAAGCCTTCAGGGGAGGAGCCAGTGGGAACATGGGAGGGAGAGGGTGATGTCAAGAGGCAGGGAGAGGAGAGGAGAGGAGAGGACGGGGAGGACCGACTGGACAGGGTGCAAGGCAACGGCGCAGGCCTGGCGACACCAGCTTTCCCGATGGGTGGCTGGGATGGGGGAGGGAAGTGCACTAAGCCGGGCAGCCGCGGAGGCTGAAGGAATGGGGACGGAGGAGAGGATGCAAGTTCTGCCTGGGACAAGCTCAAGTTTGACATGCGGGTGGACAGGTCCCCAAGAAGCAGATGGGAATGAAATGAGACTCAGAGGAAGAAACCGGGCTGGGGAAGAAATGCCAGCACGTGAGGTAGGAAAGGCCTGCGATAACAAGACGATGATGACCGTTAGAGTAGCCGGCATTCACTGCTGCTGACCTTGGCCCAAGACGCATGAGTTACTCAATTTAATTTATTCTTAACCCCCATTAAAACCCTGTGATGATCTCCATTTTACAGATGAGGAAACGCTGGCACAGAGCAAGCTGTGGAAGCTCCAGGATAAAGTGAGGCAACGCACGAAGCATGTAACGCCCTGCTTGGCCCACGCCAGGGCCACGGCTCCCTTCCCTGCTGGGTCCACTAAGCGGGCACAGCCATGCTGCAGCGGGAACCTGCCCGGGAACCACACGCAGACACCTTCTAGACCACCGGGACTCGGACGGGGTCCTTGGGAGAATTTTGTTTTAGAGATAGGATGCCGGTGTTGGAATTAACATGGCAAGTCCTGGCCTGTTGACAAGAGTACCTCTGAGGCACTAAGGGTGGGGCCCTGACCCAGCGGGGTTCAAGGCTGTATAAGAAGGGACAGCAGAGGCTGACGCCCTTTTCAGCCTCAGCCCACCTACACCCAGGTGAACAGCCATGTTGCGCGCAGACACACACACACAAAGAAGGGACAGCAGAGAGTTGGAACCTTGCTCTTTCCTCATGCATGTACCAGGAAAGGCCATGGGACGACACAGTAAGAAGGTGGCCGTCTACAAGCCAGGCGGAGAGTCCTCAGGAGAAGCCAGCGTGTCTGATCTCGGACTTCCAGCCTCTAGAACCATAAGAAGATGAATGTCTGTGGTGGAAGCTGCCCGGTCTGTGGCTTTTGTGATGGCAGCCCAGACGGACTCAGACACTGGTATCGGTCGGGGTATTAATAAAGGCTTCAGTGTAGTCACACACAGTGGGGAATGACCCTGGAGCAAGGGTGCAGGCCCAGGGAGGAAGTGAAGGAGTCAGGCTCATCAGAGAAGAGAGTGGTCAGAGGGTACCCAGGAGGATGGGGGGGCACTCTTCCTGTGGCAGGAACGGCAGTGAAACTCACCTCTGGGACCCCACTGCACAGGCACAGGCAAGCTCACCTCCCACCACAGGCCCAGACCCATCCCACAAGCCAGGAACCAGCCTCAAGGCACCAAGCAGCAGCCCAAGATGGGAGACAGCAGGGCCGTGTGTGCCGTCTCATCCAACTCTTCCCTCCGCCTCCTACCCCATCCCCTCTGCCACCCCGTGAGTCCCACACAGCTCCCTACTCTTCTCTCACGGAGAGGAGTTCCTGTCCTTCAACACGCAGGATGGGCCTTTCCATAGGCAGCCCGACTGCCCCTGCCCCTGCTGGCCTGAATTCCTCTCCCTGTGCTCTCTCGGGCTCCTCAAGGGCAGAGACTGTGACTCACTGGTCTCTGTGTCCCCAGAACCTGTCGCAGTGCCCTGCAAGAGCAAGTGCTCCATAAACATGCTCAAAACATTGACAGACTCCTCCTGGCAACCACGGCTGTGGTGTCAGCTCGCAATGTCTCTGTGGCTTGGAAAAGATACATTTCAGATCAAGCTCTTGTCCCTGGCCATTTGCACCAAGTCCAAGGTCTTCATGGCATTCAGACCCTAGGGCTGAGGTCCCCCTTTCCACCTGAAACACCCCTGCCCTGCAACTCCTCCAAGACTGATCCCTCCTCCTGCAGCGCAGTCTCTGTTTCCATCACGGCACATGTGGCACTGTGGGTCTGTCCCCAGCAAGGCTGTGGCTTCCAGAAGGCAAAGGCTGTGCATCACCGCCACATGCCCAGCACGTGCTTGGTACGGACAGATGCTCAGGGGAGTCTGAGACGACGTCTCGCTGCAGGGGCCGCCAGAAGCCTCTGAGAATGTGACTGTGACCGCCTCCTCCTCATCAGCTCTCATGTCCTGAGCACCAGCCCCAGCTGTGTACACTGAGCCTTGCCCCGGGTCAGGCCTCCAAGCCCTTCCCTGTCCACATACATTTTCTTTGGAAAGAATGTAGTCTGAGGACAGTCCTCTGCCATCCCTCTGGCCTCCTTTTTTTTTGGTTTTTTGAGATGGATCTCGTTCTGTCACCCAGGCTGGAGTGCAGTGGCACGATCTCGGCTCACTGCAACCTCTGCCTCCTGGGTTCAAGAGATTCTCCTGCCTTGGCCTCCTGAGTAGCTGGGATTACAGGCACACATTAGCACACCTGGCTAATTTTTGTATTTTTAGCAGAGGCGAGATTTCACCATGTTGGCCAGGCTGGTCTCGAACTGCTGACCTCAGGTGATCTGCCCACCTCCCAAAGTGCTGGACTACAGGCGTGAGCCGCCATGCCCAGCTAATTTTTGTATTTTTAGTAGAGACGGGGTTTCACCATGTTGACCAGGATGGTCTCGATCTCTTGACCTCATGATCCACCCGCCTTGGCCTCCCAAAGTGCTGGGATTATAGATATGAACCACTGCGCCTGGCCCAAATAATGCTTTTTAAAATAAGATTTATATATTTTTGGAAAAAGAAAAAAAAGCAAAAAAAAAAAAAAAACCAGTACTGCTTGTCTTTATTTTTCTCATTTCCCACAAGCCAATGAAAACTTGCTGAGAGGTATTGAGGAGCCAGTAAAACAGTGGTAGGAACGAGGGCTTTCAAACCAGTAAGGCCCACATTTAAATGCCAGTTCCAACTTTTGCTGGCTGTGTGACCTGATAAGCTCCTTAACCTCTCTGAGCAAAGTGACCCAGAATTATTGTGAAATAATATAGGAGTCTCCTTTGACTAAATGTCTCTAGTTGACAGATTGAGACCTCTCCTTGGCAGAATGAGGCTGACACACCCAAAGTGCTGGGATTACAGGTGTGAACACAGCCCCTCTGGTCTTCTGTACTCACAGGATCACAGCCTGCTCTCTGCTGCTTGGAACACAGGCCTGGCCTCCCCTGCCTGGGCTGCAGTCACTCAAGCCTGGACCTCAGAAGGGGCGATGGGGACCTGCGCTGAGGGCCCGTGAGGTCAGACCATGACCCAGGTAGGCTCACCCCACATCAAAATACGCTGTGCACAGGCTGGCAGCTCTTGAGCAATAATGATCTTGTCTGAGAAGCAAAATGAGGCCTGCCCAGCAGGCAGCAGTATGAGGGACTGTGACCACCCAGGCTGCCGCCCATCACCCAGCAAGCCAGACAAGCCTCAAGGGTTTCTGTCTTCTGTGGGCATTCCAGGGCCCAGGCCGGGCAAGGTGTGTTTACCAGCCTGGCTGCAGTTGAAGCTGTCTGTGTCCTTCCCTGCTCCCAGCTCAGCTAGAGGCAAGGGACAAGCAGAAACAACAGGTGCCCAGGCGAAGCCAAGAGCCCGTGAAGCCGCTCGGTCCATCCACAGGTGAGAAAGGAAAATCCAAAAGTGACCTGTGGACCAGGTCTGACCGGCTGCTGGCAGCGGTGCCCTAAACGCCCCTGGAGGAGATAGGATTAAAATGCAACAGTGCGTGCTGCTCGCTCATACGGGTGCCCTGCAGAAGAGAAAGATTTCCTCATTCAGGTAATACTGGGAAAGCCCAAGTCACACTCCGTTTAAAAGGTCTCTCTGTCCTGGTTTAGAGTGCACGCTGTATTGTATTTTTGTTTTGTTTTGTTTTGTCTTATTTTTGAGACGGAGTTTCGCTCTTGTTGCCCAGGCTGGAGTGTAGTGGTATGATCTTGGCTCACTGCAACCTCTGCCTCCCGAGTTTAAGTGATTCTTCTGCCTCAGCCTCCTGAGTAGTTGGGATTACAAGTGTGCGCCACCATGCCTGGCTAATTTTGTATTTTTAGTAGAGATGGGGTTTCACCACATTAGCCAGGCTGGTCTCGAACTCCTGACCTTATGATCCACCCGCCTCAGCCTCCCAAAGTGTTGGGATTACAGGTGTGAGCCACCGTGCCTGGCCTTGATTATTTTTTTTTAAGAGACAAGGTCTTGCTATGTTGTCCAGGCTGGAGTGCAGTGCCTATTCACAGGCACGACCACAGTGCACTACAGCCTCGAACTCCTGGCCCCAGGCAATCCTCCCACCTCAGCCTCCCTACAGCCTCCAGGCTTCAGAATGTGCTTTGCCAGCTCTAGTCTTGGGAAGTTGAGACCCGACTCACAGGAAGCGCAGAGGTCATAAAGCCTATTCAATAAACCAAGCTGAATTTTCTCCTCCTGAGAAGATAGGCCACTGCTAGCGCCATCAGGATTGGGGATGGATACTGCATAACAATTACATCTAACTTAAGGTACATTAAATTTGCATAAAATATAAGCATTTTGATCACTATTTTCATGTAAGCTTAAGTTCCTCTGTTGTTCATGTAGAAAGGTAGCTCTCTACCTGAAGTCAGCCTTTCGGTCCCGGCCCTAGAAATAGCCTCCTGGGAAATCAGACCCATTTGGTTAATTTGACAAGGAGATTTTTTCTTAGCATCAGCAAAAAATCTCAGTGTAACAGACAGACTGCATTTGGGAAGGCATTTGGTAACTGCCAATCTCTAAAGGTTTTTATTCAACCTAAAATGATTTGCTATTTTTCTTTTTTTTTTTAAGAGGCGGGGTTTCACCATGTTGGCCAGACTGGTCTCAAACTCCTGACCTCAGGTGATCCACCCACCTTGGCCTCCCAAAGTGCTGGGATTACAGGCGTGAGCCACCGCACCCGGCCTCATGATTTGCTATTTTTAATTCCACCAGTTTGAGCGGGCTGGAGAAAATCCAAAGCAAATGGCTCCCTCTAACATTCACACAAGGAAAAGACCTGTTTGAGCACCGGGACCGCCCCGGGAGGCTCCTTGTGTGTCTGAACCCCAATCAAGGCCACACAAAGCAAAGCCTGGAGTGTAAGCTTCCAGTGTCCATAAAACAGACAGCCTCAAAGAGCAGGCAGTCGGGACACCGCGTCAGCATCGAAGCAGGAAGCAGACCACACACAGAAAGAGACGGGAGCTCACCTTGACCTCCACAAGGTCAAAGCGTTCCCAGCTTCCAGGTGGCATGCAGCCTGCTCAGGAGGGGCAGGGGTAGCAGGACAGAGGGGAGGGGATGAGACAGTGGCTCTCTGTGTCATGTGGATATCATGACCAAGTTACGAGGTTGTTACTTCAGAAATCGTCGTAACCTGATCACTGTACCCCTACAGCCAGACCGAGATTCCACCTCCCTGGGACATGCGGGCGTCACACCAAGCACAGACACAGCAAACAATGTATAACCTACTCTTTAAACATTTCATTTTTTCTTTCAAGCCTGCAATATAATAAGGTGGAGTTATTAAACCACATAGACACACAAAGCCAAGAGGGTAGGAACATTTCCATTTGTCAACTTAAACAGCCAAATAAAAAGTCTCCTCGGCCGGCCGCAGTAGCTCACACCTGTAATCCCAGCACCCTGGGAGGCTGAGGTGGGTGGATCCCCTGAGGTCAGGGGTTTGAGAACAGCCTGAACAACATGGTGAAACCCTGTCTCTACTAAAAATACAAAAAATTAGCTGGGCGTGGTGCTGGACGCCTGTAATTCCAGCTACTTGGGAGGCTGAGGCAGGAGAATCTCTTGAACCCAGAAGGCAGAGGTTGCAGTGAGCTGAGATCACACCATTGCACTCCAGCCTCGGCAACAAGAGTGAAACCCCATCTTGAAAAAAAAAAGTCTCCTCATGTTTTCAGGAAGGAAAAATATGAACATATGTTATATTTATAACAAATTATATAAATGTTATTATAAATATGTAGTATATACAGTCATGCATTGCTTCATGACAGGGATACATTCTAAGAAATGTGTCATTAGGAGATTTTTGTCATTGTGTGAACATCACAGAGGGCACTTACAAAAACCTAGGTGGTCTAGCCTCCTACAAACCTAGGCTATCTGGCAGAAGCCACTGCTCCTGGGCTGCACACCTGCAGAGCATGACTGTGCTGAATCCGGCGGCACTGTGACACATGGTCAGTATTTGCATACCTAAATATTTCTAAACATGGAAAAGGTACAGTCAAAATACAGTATTATCTATTGTTGTTTTTTGTTTGTTTGAGACAGAGTGTCACTCTGTCACCAAGCCTGGAGTACAATGGTGCAATCTCGGCTCACTGCCACCTCTGCCTCCTGAGTTCAAGCAATTCTCCTGCCTCAGCCTCCCAAGTAACTGCAATTACAGGTGTGCACCACTATACCCAGCTCATTTTTTTTTGTATTTTTAGTAGAGATGGGGTTTCACCATGTTGGCCAGGCTGGTCTTGAACTTCTGACCCCGATCCATCCCCCTCAGCTCCCCAAAGTGCTGGGATTATAGGCATGAGCCACCACACTGGCCCAGTATTATCTATATTCTTATTTTCAATATATATATGCATAGAATTATGTAAGTGTAATTATCTCTACAGATATTCAAACATTTCATTCCTTTTTCTTTCTTTTTTTGAGATGGAGTCTCATGCTGTCACCAGGCTGGAGTACACTGGCATGATCTCGGCTCACTGCAACCTCCGACTCCCTGGTTCAAGCAATTCTCCTGCCTCAGCCTCCTGAGTAACCGGGACTACAGGCATGCACCACCACACCCAGTTAATTTTTGTATTTTTAATAGAGACGGGGTTTTACCATGTTGGCCAGGCTGGTCTCAATCTCCTGACCTTGTGATCTGCTCATCTTGGCCTCCCAAAGTGCTAGAGCCACCTCGCCCAGGCACCATTTCATTCTAAAGTTTCCAAAGTCTCAAAGGTTTTGTCTTGCACATTCTAAATGCACTGAAATAGTACGTACACAGTTAATGGGCCAAACATCATTGGAATCTAAAGGCTGGTCCTATCAGCTCAGGGGAGGCCCACATTCTCAGCGTGACTCCATGCAGGGAGCCTTCAGAGTGCAGCCTCTGTTCTTACTGACCTGATGGCAGCTGAAGACTGGCAGGAGGCCTTCCTCAGCACAGGAAGGCATTTTTCACACCTCCTTTGGGGAAAGAGGTAAATCAGAGGGGGTGAGGAGAGGAGGGCAGAACTATCGAGGTGGGGAGAGTGGTGACTCTGGAGAGGGTGGAGGGCAAAGAGCAGGAGCCCGGCTGAGCTCCCTGGACCCCGTGTTCATCTCCAACGCACTGAGGAGTTCAGCAGTGGGCTACAGTAGAGGTGGGATTGCAGAGCCAGTAACTCATGAAGGGGCACAGCTCCCAAACCTAGCCCCGCAGATGAGCTAAAGTGGTGCACCAGCCAGGAACAGTGGCTCACATCTGGAATCCCAGCACATTGGGAGGCCAAGGCAGGAGGATCCCTTGAGCCCAGGAGTTCAAGACCAGCCTGGGCAACATAGCGAGATGCTATCTCTACAAAAAATAAAAAATATTAGCCAGAAGTTGTGGTGAGCGAGAGGCTGAGGTGGGAGGACCCCTTGAGTCTGGGAGGTTGAGGGTGCAGTGAGCTATGATGACATCACTGCACTCCAGCCTGGGCAAGACCATGTCTCAGAAAATAATAATAATTGGCCGGGTGCGGTGGCTCACGCCTGTAATCCTAGCACTTTAAGAGGCTGAGGCAGGCGGATTGCCTGAGCTCAGGAGTTTGAGACCAGCCTGGAAAACACGGTGAGACCCTGTCTCTACTAAAATACAAAAAATTAGCCAGGCAAGACCGTGTGCGTCTGCAGTCCCAGCTACTCGAGAGGTTGAGGCAGGAGAATGGCTTGAACCCAGGAGGCAGAGGTTGCAGTGAGCCGGGACTGCGCCACTGCACTCCAGCCTGGGGGACAGAGCGAGACTGTATCTCAAAAAAAAAGTGAGTGCAGAGCTCTGCCCAACATATCAACCCAGAGCATCCACTGAGGCCTGGGTCAACTCAGTGACTGTGTGGCCACAACCAAGGCGACTCTGTTTTGGACAGAGCCAGGAGACCGCACTCCACATTAGAGGGCCGCCCCACCTACCTCCGTTTGCCAGGAGGTGTTCCTGTGCCTTCCCCTTCGAGTCCTCCATGACTTCCACCACGCTCTGAGCCATTCTCCTTATGAGGCTTTGCAGAGAGAAGAAAAAGAACCAGTTAGAATAGGAAGCCGTCCTCAAAATACTGTCACAAGCTGCTGGCAGGAAAAGTAGACGGTGACACCCTTTGGGGGAATACTTTGGCAAGATGTAGGAAGAGGGTTAAAATGCTAATAGCCTTTGAACCAGTAATTCCACTTCTGGGAAACTGTCTTAAGGAAACGGGACAAACAGAAAAAGCTTTCTGAATAAAACCATGTTCTTCATAGCACGCTGCTGCCAATAAAGAACTAGAGGCAGCTGGAAGGTGACAATAGAGAATTGTGTAAGTAAATGATGGTGTATCCGCTGAGGGATGGTTAGGCAACCATTGAATATAAAGCTTCACAGAACTAATACTATGGAACAAGGCGTGTACTCTAATGTTGGAAAAAACCGAAGTACACAATCCCGCAGGAAGCATGGGCACTGGCTATGGCTTCGTGGGCGTGTTTCTCCTACTTCACATATTTTCCACTTGTAATCTGGCATTTTTATATAATTAGAAAATTAAAACTTTTTTCTCTGAAAAACATACTGAAGTCTTCAGAAAGTACAGCCTTTGAAGGCAAAAGGGCTCAAATTGGCCACAACTCTGCCAATTACCAAATGTAGAATTTCAGCCTTTTTTTTTTTTTTTGGAGACAGTGTCTTGCTCTGTCACGCAGGCTGGAGTGTAGTGGCTCAATCTCGAGTCACTGCAACCTCTGCCTCCTGGATTCAAGTGATTCTCCTTCCTCAGCCTCCCAAGTATCTGGGATTACAGACGTGTACCACCATGCCTGGCTAATTTTTATATTTTTAGTAGAGACAGGATTTCACCATGTTAACCAAGCTGGTCTTGAACTCCTGACCTCAAGTGATCCATCTGCCTCGGCCTCCCAAAGTGCTAGGATTACAGGTGTGAGTCACTGCACCCTGCCAATTTTAGCCAAATTGATGTAATTTCTTTGAGCCTCAGTTCTCTTACGTATAAAATGTGGATGATACTCATTTTGCAGGATTATTATTAATATTGACATAATCTATCATCTCATAGCAAGGAGAGTCTGTTCCAGGAGGCTGGGCAATTAGAACTCCAGTTGGAAAACAAGTCAAACTAGGATCAAAGTCTGAAAGTTACGGGGATCCAAATCGTTGCCTTGGGCTCTCTCTCCACGTTCTCCACACCCTCAGGAGGAGGTGGTGTTTGCAGGAAGGGCGGCCTCAAGTCACTGAATCCTACATGGAGTACAAGGTCTGCCACTGCTGCACACACTGGCCACTCGGACCGGAGCCCAGAGGCCTGGGGCCATCAGGGACACAGGAGGCCCTGATAAAAGCAAAGGAGGGAGGGAGAGAGGTAGCACCTGGCTTTCCTGATTCCCAAAGTCATGTGATCCTGGTCAAAAATGGAAAAATACAAGTAGTGAACAAAAATTGAACAACCATACTCCCCAACCCAAGAGGAAACACTTTGCATTCTGGCGTATTTCCAAAGGTTTAACACTTTCGTGGTTTATGTGAGTTAAAGTCTATTTTTTTTTTTTTTTTTGAGACCGAGTCTCCCTCTGTCTCCAGGCTGGAGTGCAGTGGTGCAGTCTCAGCTCACTGCAACCTCTGCCTCCCAGATTCAAGCGATTCTCCTACCTCAGCCTCCTGAGTAGCTGGGACTACAGGTGCATGCCACCACGCCGAGCTAATTTTTTGTATTTTTAGTAGAGATGAGGTTTCACTGTGTTAGCCAGGATGGTCTCAATCTCCTGACCTCATGATCTGTCCACCTTGGCCTCCCAAAGTTCTGGGATTACAGGCGTGAGCCACCACATCTGGCCAGGACTTTGTTTTTTTTTTTCTTGAGACGGAGTTTCGCTCTTGTTACCCAGGCTGGAGTGCAATGGCGCGATTTTGGCTCACCGCAACCTCTGCCTCCTGGGTTCAGGCAATTCTCCTGCCTCAGCCTCCCGAGTAGCTGGGATTACAGGCACATGCCACTATGCCCAGCTAATTTTTTGTATTTTTAGTAGAGACGGGGTTTCACCATGTTGACCAGGATGGTCTCGATCTCTTGACCTCGTGATCCACCCGCCTCGGCCTCCCAAAGTGCTGGGATTACAGGCTTGAGCCACTGTGCCCGGCCTTTTTTTCTTTTGAAGCAGGATCTCACTCTGTCACCCAGGTGGATGGGAATACAGTGGTATGATTGTGGCTCATTGCAGCTTCAACCTCCTGGACTCAAGTGATCCTCCACTTCATTTTTTAATTTTTTTTTGTAGAGATGAGATCTCACTATATTGCCCAGGCTGGTCTTGAACTCCTGGGCTCAAGTGATCCTCAGGCCTCAGCCTCCCAAAGTGCTGAGATTACAGGCATGAGCCACTGCACCCAGCCAGTCAGAGTTAAGGTCTTCTTTTGATATCACTTATTATTTAGTGGAGTCGATGAAGCATTCTATAATTGTCTCATTTAATCCTCACAAAAATTCCCAAAAGTTGGGTATTATCTCTTTGTACAGATGGAGAAACTGAAGCCCAGAGAAGTAATTTGCCCCACCCCTTCCAACAATCCAGTCTGTATGTGGACTCCAAAAGCGGGGCTCTCGGCCACCAGGACACACGGCTACCTTTACCATCACTGTGGCCCATCCTGAACTTCAATTTCCACCAGTATCATGGCATTTCTTAGCACAGTAGTTAATAGCATCTTACTGGCCATAACCTTGGGTAGGTTACCTAACTCATCTGTTTCGTCTATAAAATGTTTTTAATTTTTTACAGTTTTCAGCTGTAAAATGGGGATGATACTCTTTATCTCACAGGGTTCTTCATGGAGTTTGGTGACCAATACCATTGTAAGGTATCAGGAGTCTGCGAAAGACATCTTGAGGTATGCTGTAGGCAATGTGGTGGATTGTTTTGGGTTCTCTGTCCTGTGACTCCTGTGTAGATTTGGCAGGAGTTCAGAGGGAGGGAGAGTCTGGTCCCCTCCCAGTTCCAGTGACCTCAGTCCTCTTCTCCCTGCCAGCCTAGGGGTTGTGACGATGTCTCTCCACCAGCCTGGGATCCTGCCTGGTCCCTGTGATTCTCCTACAGCCCACACATAACTCTGTCTCCCTGTAAGAAGCCCCTCCTCAAATAATCCTAACACAAGTGCATCTTCTGTTGGGACCCTGACTCCACAGATTCATTCGTTAGTTCATTTAGCAAATTTCATACATCAAACAACTGCTATGTGCCAAGCACTGTTCCAAAATGTTACGGAGAAAAAAAAGTCCCTGCTCTTTCGGAGCTCCTATTTCAATGCTGCCAATGATTCCTCTTTTATCCTTACCACGACATATGGAAGTTGCTGTCTCCTGTCGCAGCATCCCCTATAATATTGTGAGTAGTTATCTGTTTACATAAATCCAGCACCTACCACAGTGCCTGACTCACAGCAGCTGCTCAGCAATGTCTGTTGAATGAATCAATGAATTCTGGCACCCCTACTTGCTTCTGTCCTAACAGATCTGAAAAGAGAACTCACTCATGTTGCTAATGAGTGTTTAGTGCTCCTTGTCCTAGCTTCTATGAAGTTTTGTTTGCTTTGCTTTGTTTTTTGTTTCTGAGACAGAGTCTCACCCTGTTGCCCAGGCTGGAGTGCAGCGGTGCTATCTCGGCTCACTGCAACCTCCACCTTCCAGGTTCAAGCAATCCTCCCGCCTCAGCCTCCTGAGTAGCTGGACTACAGGCACCCACCACCATGCCCCACTAATTTTTGTATTTTGCGTAGAGACAGGGTTGCCCAGCCTGGTCTCAAACCCCTGACCGCAAGCAATCCACCTGCCTCGGCCTCCCAAAGTGCTAGGATTACAGGCATGAGCAACTGCACCTGGCCTGTGAACACCTTTTCACATAAAAAGAGTGCTTCCTCATTCCTTTCATTTTCTGCATAGTATTTCATTTCATGTCTGTATCATAACAAATTCTCTACTAGTGGACATTTGAGTTGTTGCCACTTTGATATGGTATTACAATAATACATACGTTTTTGCCCGCTTGTACAGGCATATATAAAAAATAAGTTGCCTGAATCAGAAAGCTGAACTTTGTTAATAAATTTTTAAAAAGAAAAATAAATTTAAAAAGAAAAATTAAGTTTCTAAGAAAGAAACTTCTGGATTAAAGAGTATGAACATTTACAGTTTTAACAAGCAAGGCTAAGCTACCCCACACATGTACAAAGTCAATGTACACTCACGCCCCGGTGCATGCGACTGCCTGCTTCCCTAAACCCTTGCCAACATAGGTATTATGAATCTTTTTAATCTCTGCCAATCTGATATCTGAAAAATTATATCGCATTGTTGCTTTGATTTGCATTTCTTTGATCATCAGTGAGGCTAGACGTCCTTTCTCATGTTTGACTCTATAAAAGGCCATTTTCTTCTTCTGTGACTAGCACGTTCATATATTTTGCCAGTTTTTTACTGGCTTGTTCATTTAAAAAAAATTTTTCTTTGTAGGGCCGGGGTCTTGCTATGTTGCCCAAGCTGGTCTTGAACTCCTGGCCTCAAGCGATTCTCCTGCCTCGGCTTCTCAAAGTACTGGGATTACAAGCATCAGCCACCATACCTAGCCTCTTTTAAAACTTCTTATTTTATTGATATATATAAAAGTTTAGGTGTTTTGAAGACTGTATTCTTGAGACAATGTTTTGAGCTAGGTGACATCCCCATTTTAGAGATGAAAAAAAATTAAGACTTACAGAGCTAAAGGTTACCCTACACAGTAAGCTAATGTCGAAGCAGAAATTGATCATAAATCTACACTACTCCAAGGCCCATGGAGATTTGCTCTCCCATGCTAGTCCAAAGTAAACTCTGACCTTATGTGATCCACCCACCTCAGGCTCCCAAAGTACTGAACTTTTTTTTTTTTTTTTTTGAGACGGAGTTTCGCTCGTTACCCAGGCTGGAGTGCAATGGCGCGATCTCGGCTCACCGCAACCTTCGCCTCCTGGGTTCAGGCAATTCTTCCTGCCTCAGCCTCCTGAGTACCTGGGATTACAGGCACGCGCCACCATGCCCAGCTAATTTTTTGTATTTTTAGTAGAGACGGGATTTCACCATGTTGACCAGGATGGTCTCGATCTCTTGACCTCATGATCTACCCGCCTCGGCCTCCCAAAGTGCTGGGATTACAGTGCTGAACTTTTTAAAAAAATAAACAAATTTTTAAAAAGAAAAATAAATTTAAAAAGAAAAGATAAGTTTCTAAGAAAGCAATTACTGTAGGAAAAGGCTAGGTGCAGTGGCTCACACAGCTTTATGTAAAATACTAGAAAAAAATTTATATTAACCCATAAAAGATGGGCAAACTATACTTTTAATGAAAAAAAGCAATTGTAAACAATATATAAAGACCTTGATTGGGATGTTTGATCCTGGTCAACATCACTGGGACATCAATGGGACACTGCTGCTATCATCATCACTGATGAGTGATATTTGTCAAAACTCACCAGCCTGTTCAATTAAGATGTGTACCTTTCACTGTATGTATCTTTTACCTTGTTAAAATAAAAAAAAATTTTTTTAAGCAGACACTGCCTTAGTCAAGTGACCACAGTTAGCATCATACGCATGGAGAAGACCAACGCCGTGTGACTCCTGAGACGCACTGAGGAAAACAGCGCCACTCCTGCAGCGTTTGGCCACAGCTTCGAACCTCGGTCTAGCCACGAGGAAACGGCACACGAGTTCAAATCCAGGAGTGTTTTACAAAATAACTATACACTTCAAAAAACTTAGAGCCATGAAAGCCAAAAAGGCTGGGCACAGTGGCTCATGCCTGTAATCCCAACACTTTGGGAGGCCAACGCAGGTGGATCACCTGAGGTCAGGAGCTCGAGACCACCCTGACCAACATGGTAAAAACCTGTCTCTACTAAAAATACAGAAATAAGCTGGGCATGGTGGCGTGTGCCTGTAGTTCCAGCTACTCAGGAGACTGACGAAGGAGAATTGCTTAAGCCTGGGAGGCAGAGGTTGCAGTGAGCAGAATTCATGCCACTGCACACCAGCCTGGGTGACAGAGTGAAACTTTGTCTAAAGAAAAGAAAAAGAAAAAAGTCAAAAAGTCTAAATAAGTGTTCCAGTTTAAATAAGGCTAAAGGGACATGACAATTCATTACAGAAGACAGGAAGCCATCTCAAGTTTTATTATTTTTTCTGAAAAAATATGACATTTTATTTTGGTAGAAAGTATACGTTTTTTTAAGAGATCGTGTCTTGCTGTGTGGCCCAGAATGGTCCGAAACTCCTGGCCTCAAGTGATCCTCCCACCTGACCCTTCTGAATAGCTGAGACTACAGTCATGTGCCACTGTCCCCAGCTTAGAAAGCACATTATTGAGACAAGTGGCGATATCCAAGTGAAATCTATAGACCGAGTAACAGTATTTCATTCCTGATTCTGATCATCATACTAAGGTTATATAAGAGGATGTCCTTGTTTTTAGGAAATACACCCTCAAGTTTTTAGAGGTAAAGGAACATCATGTCTGCAACTTACCGTCAGAGAGTTTAGAAAAAGAGAAAAGGCAGAAACAGAGAGAAAGCAGATGTGGTAAAAGGATATGATAACTATTTTCACTGTCATTCATATTTTCTGGAAATTTGAAATTGGGTCAAAATAAAGTATTTATGCATGTAAAGCATATAACCTCTCTTAAAAATTATGTCAACATATACCTAAATAAGAATCCTAAAAGAAAAGACACCAATTTTAACACCAGTTATTATCTTCATGGATACAAGAATGGAGACCTGCAATTTCCATACATTTATGTAATGCTATGTTTGGATTCGTCAAAAACATACCAGTTTTGCAAACAGAAACTAAAAGAAACTACTGTTGGGCTCGGGGGCTCACATCTGAAACCACAGCACTTTGGGAGGCCAGGACAGGCAGAGCACTTGAGGTCAGGAGTTCCAGACCAGCCTGGCCAACATGGAGAAACCCCGTCTCTACTAAAAACACAAAAATTAGCTGAGCATGCTGGCGGGCGCCTGTAATCCCAGCTATTTGGGAGGCCAAGGCAGGACAATCACTTGAACCTGGGAGGCAGAGGTTGCAGTGAGCAGAGATTGGGTCACTGCACTCCAGCATGAGTGACAGAGGGAGACTCTGTCTCAATAAAAAAGAAGGAAAAAAGGAAATAAAACTGAAAATAAAAAGGAAACCATAATAAATAACTAATAAAAATAAATAAACCTAGCAGCATTAGTAACAATAGCCAAGGCTGGCCGGGCGCGGTGGCTCACGCCTGTAATTCCAGCACTTTGGGAGGCCGAGGTGGATGGATCACAAGGTCAGGAGATCGAGACCATCCTAGCTAACACAGTGAAACCCTGTCTCTACTAAAAATACAAAACATTAGCCTGGCATGGTGGCACACACCTGTGGTCCCAGCTACTCAGGAGGCTGAGGCAGGAGGATCCCTTGGACCTGGGAAGCAGAGGTTGCAGTGAGCCGAGATCATGCCACTGCACTCCAGCCCAGGTGACAGAGTGAGACTTCATCTCAAAAAAAAAAAAAAAAAAGAAAGAAAAAGAAAAGAAAACAATAGCTAAGGCCAGGTTCAGTGGCTTACACCTGTAATCCCAACACTTTGGGAGGCAGAGGCGGGTAGATCAAGAGGTCAAGAGATCGAGACTAGCCTGGCCAACATGGTAAAACCCCATCTCTACTAAGAATACAAAAATTAGCTGGGCATGGTGGCACACACCTGTAGTTCCAGCTACTTGGGAGGCTGAGGCAGGGGAATCACTTAAACCCAGGAGGTGGAGGTTGCCAAGATCATGCCACTGCACTCCAGCCTGGGCAACAGAATGAAACTTTGTCTCAAAAACAAAAAACATATAGCCAAAAGATGGGAGCAACCCATCCATCAGTGGCTGAGTGGATACATAGAACACAGTGTGTCCATACAGTGCAGTACTATTCAGCCTTAAAAGGAAGGAAATTCTGGCCAGGTGCAGTGGCTCACGCCTGTAATCCCAGCACTCTGGGAGGCCGACGGGGGTGGATCATGATTTCAGGAGTTCAAGACCAGACTGTCCAACATGGTGAAACCCCGTCTCTGCTAAAAAATACAAAAATTAGCTGGACATGGTGGCTTGTGCCTATAATCCCAGCTACTTGGGAGGCTGAGGTAAGAGAATTGCTTGAATAGGGACCTAGGAGGTGGAGGATGCAGTGAGCCAAGATTGCGCCTCTGCACTCCAGCCTGGGCTACAGAGCAAGACTCCTTCTCAAAAAAAAAAAAATAAATAAGCCAGCCAGAAAAGGTCAAATACTATATGATTTCACTCACAGGTGGTGCCTAAAACAGTCAAATTCATACAGACAGAAAGTAGAAAGGTCGTTGCCAGGGCCTGGGGGAGGAGGAAATGAGGCGTCATTGTCTAATGAATACAGTTTCAGTTCTGCAAGATGGAAACAGTCCTGTGGGTGGAGGGTGGTGATGGCTGTGCAACAGTGTGAACATACTTAATGCCACTGAGCTGTACACTCAAAAATGGTTGGCCGGGCGCGGTGGCTCACGCCTATAATCCCTGCACTTTGGGAGGGCGAGGTGGATGGATCACCTGAGGTCAGGAGTTCAAGACCAACCTGGCCAACATGGTGAAATCCTGTCTCTCCTAAAAATACAAAAAACTAGCCAGGTGTGGTGGCGGTCGCCCAGGTGCTTGGTAGGCTGAGGCAGGAGAATCGCTTGAACCCAGGAGGTGGAGGTTGCAATGAGTCGAGATTGCACCATTGTACTCCAGCCTGGGCAACAAGAATGAAACTTCGTCTCAGGAAAAGAAAAAAAAAAAAAAAAGGTAATAAATAGTAATAAATGATGAAAATACATTTTAGGCCAGGCACAGTGGCTCACGCCTGTAATCCCAGGACTTTGGGAGGCCAAGGCAGGAGGATCACGAGGTCAAGAGATCGAGACCATCCTGGTCAACATGGTGAAACCCCGTCTCTACTTAAAATACAAAAAATTAGCTGGGCACGGTGGTGCGTGCCTGTAATCCCAGCTACTCAGGAGGCTGAGGCAGGAGAATTGCCTGAATCTGGGAGGCGGAGGTTGCGGTGAGCCAAGATCGCACCATTGCACTCCAGCCTGGGTAATAAGAGTGAAACTCCATCTCAAAAAAAAAAAATCAAGCATGGTGACAATTACTGTAACAGTGAGACCCATTTATGTAGTTGAAGTGTTAGATACTAGAATTTCCCCAAGTTAAACATCCGCAGCATTAAAGGTGAGGATTCCTTCTCAAATGCTCGTCTATAGGTTTATAGGACGTCAACGAAGAGCCCATAAGCGTGAGAAAGAAAGCTCAACCTCACTTGCAGGGGAGTATCATTTACACCAGTTAGTTCAGGGTATTAAGAAAACTCATAGGCCGGGCGTGGCGGCTCACGCCTGTAATCCAAGCACTTTGGAGGCCAAGGCAGGCGGATCACCTGAGGTCAGGAGTTTAAGACCAGCCTGACCAACATGGTGAAACTCCGTCTTTAAAAAAAAAAAAAAGAAAAGAAAACTCATAATACAGCATGGGCAGTCCTCGGGGAAACAGGAACATCCATGCCCTGTTGGTACATGGCATTGACTGCTACGGCCTTACTTGAGAGTCATTTTAGAGTATTTATCTAACATGTGGAGGCAAGGGTTGGTTCTGGTGAAAACTGGAAAACCTCCTAGACAAGTTCTAAAAAAGCTGTATTCATTTTTTTGAGCTAGGGTCTCACTCAGGCTGCAGTACAATGGTGTTACAGGCTCACTGCAGCCTCACACTCCTGTGCTCAAGGGATCCTCCCACCTTAGCCTCCCAGGTAGCTGAGACTACAGGCACACCATGCTGGCTAATTTTTTTTTTTTTTTTCAGACAGAATCCCGCTCTGTCTCTCAGGCTAAAGTGCAGTGGTGCAATCTTGTCTCACTGCAACCTCCGCCTCCTGGGTTCCAGCTATTCTCCTGCCTTAGCCTCCTGAGTAGCTGGGATTACAGGCACACATTACCATGCCCAGCTAATTTTTGTATTTTTAGGAGAGACGGGGTTTCACCATGTTGGGGCAGGCTGGTGTTGAGCTTCTGACCTCAAGTGATCCACCTGCCTCGGCCTCCCAAAGTGCTGGGGTTACAGGTGTGAGCCACTGCGCCCAGCCTAATTTATTATGATGATGATTATTTGTACAGACAGGGTGTCCTATGGTGCCTAAGCTAGTTTCCAACTCCTGGGCTCAAACCACGCTTCCACCTCGGCCTCCCAGAGTGCTGGGATTACAGATGTGAGCCATTGAACTTCTAGAAATGTGTTCTTCTGCTATATTGGCTCATGTGCTACAAAGACCATATTTTGTGGCAGAATGGTTTGCAATTACAAAAGGCAGAAGCCATTTCAATGTTCATCAACTGGGGGCCCATCTGATATGATGGAGCACAAGAAGTCTCTAAAAAACAATGAGATCAGGTGTGGTGGCTCACACCTGTAATCCCAGAACTTTGGGAGACCAAGACAGGAGGATCACTTGAGCCCAGGAGTTCCAGATCAGCTTGAGCAATAGAGTGAGACCCTGTATCTAAAAAAAAAACTGGCCGGGCACGGTGGCTCACACCTGTAATTCCAGCACCTTGGGAGGCTGAGGCGGGCGGATCATGAGGTCAAGAGATGGAGACAATCCTGGCCAACATAGTGAAACTCTGTCTCTACTAAAAATACAAAAATTAGCTGGGCATGGTGGCACATGCCCGTAGTCCCAGCTACTCAGGAGGCTGAGGCAGGAGAATCACTTGAACCCAGGAGGCAGAGGTTGCAGTGAGCCAAGATCGCACCACTGCACTACAGCCTGGTGACAGAACGAGTCTTCGTCTCCAAAAAAAAAAAAAAAATTAGCCATGGGTGGGTGTGCCTGTAGTCCCAGCAACTGAGGAGGATATGATTGCATCACTGCACTCCAGCCTGAGCAACAGAATGAGACCCTGTTTCAAAAAACAAAAACTCAATCATGGTAATTCAAATAGACAAAGCAATGAGTAAATAGAGGAGTAAGACAAGGGCATCTGGGGAAGAAGCCGAGGGGAGAAACTGGGTAAGATGGGTGGGAGGAGAGGGGGGCATTGCCTAGGTGTGAGGCAGGGCAGGCAGGGAGTGGAGGCTTCTGGGTGCTAGGCAGAGAGCCTGCAGACACAGGCAAGCTGTGGTGGGGGTCAGGCGAGAAGGGGCACCCAGGAGCTTCACAATTCTGCCTCTGGTGGGTCTGTAATGAGCATGCCCTTTCCTTCCTCTCCCTGGAACTATGGGGCACCTTTTAGCCCTACTGGCTCTAAACCCAAGGTGTTCAGGGGTACAGCATGGTCCTGGGGTACAGGATGGCTGAAGAGCTTAGATTCCAAAAGTGAGGGAGGCTCCTGAGATCTGTCTCCTCTCTCCTGCACCGACAACCAGGACATTCTTGCCATGCAGGCCCCCAGGACTCTTCCAGGCCGGGGGTGTGGGGAGAGGGGCAGCCAGCAGGTGACTAGAAGCTTGTACCCCAGAAGGAGGGCTGGAATCGGAGGTGAATATTTGAAGCCACAGATTGCAGGGCCTGAGTAGAGGAGATTCTTAAGTGGCCTTAAGACACAGTGTCTCTCCAGGCACGGTGGCTCACGCCTGTAATCCCAGCACTCTGGAAGACCAAGGAGGGCGGATCACGAGGTAGGAGATCGAGACCATCCTGGCCAACATGGTGAAACCCCGTCTCTACTAAAGATACAAAAATTAGCTGGGCGTCGTTGTGTGCACCTGTAGTCCCAGCTATCAGGGAGGCTGAGGCAGGTGAATCGCTTGAACCAGGGAGTTGGAGGTTGCAGCAAGCCGAGATCGCGCCACTGCACTCCAGCCTGGTGACAGAGCGAGACTGTCTCAAAACAAAACAAAACAGACACAGTGTCTCCAGGGGCTCTGCCTGGCAAACTACACAGGCCACTCCCTTCTTTGTAGAAAGAAGAGTTGTTGGGCCTCCCACCTTCAGCTCTCACTCTGAGGAGGAGTGGATGTAGGTTCCGAGGACCCTGAGGACCAGTCTATGCAACACCAAAGAGAAGGCTTTCCACCTCCCTGGATTTTCTGGAAAATTTTGGCAAACACAGGATAGAGTTGTTTGGTTGTCAGAAATTACCCAGAAAGACCAGTGCAGTGGCTTATGCCTGTAATCCCAGCACTTTGGGAGGCCGAGGTGGGCGGATCACCTGAGGTCAGGAGATCGAGACCATCCTGGCCAACATGGAGAAACCCCGTCTCTACTAAAAATACAAAAATTAGCCAGGCGTGGTGGTACATGCCTGTAATCCTAGCTACTTGGGAGGCTGAGGCAGGAGAACCGCTTGAGCCCAGGAGGCAGAGGTTGCAGAGAGCCAAGATCGTGCCACTGCACTCCAGCCTGAGCAACAGAGTGAGACTTTATCTTGAAAAAGGAAGAAAGAAATTACCCAGATGCCTGGGAGGAGTGCAACCAGGTTACAGGGCAGGGTTGGATGAGTTTCCAGGATTCTGAAGCAAAAATAATAATCTCTTGCATCTGAGAGCTTCTCTCCATCCTCACAAAAGCGCTAAGGATTTATATCTGAATCCTCCACACACAAAGTCAAGGCCCCTAGAACTGAGGGAACACTGACGGAATGGAGTGCACAGAGGCCCAGAAGATTGCCCCAGGTCACTTCACTGGTGGCCACAAAGTCAGCTGGTCCTGATGCCCAGCCTGCCCCTAAAGCCAGTCTCTATCCGTGAAAGCAGGTGTTAGCACGCCCGCCCTGGATAACTCCAAACCCCTGGCCTGCCAGTGCCCAGTCACTGTCAGGGTGCTTCGATGAGAGGGCCTACCAGGCCCAGCCTCGCTCCTGCAGCCACACAGGGGGGCCACACACCTGAGAGGGGAGACCCAGAAGCCTCCAGGGTGAGCCTGTTCCTGTCTCCCCCGGTGACTGAGCCCCTGGGCACCTCACCCCATCCTTTGTCTCTCTGCTTCCTCCTCTACCAGGAGACAGTGACATCCACATGCCCTGCAGCAAAGTCACCAGGAAAATGTGACTCTGCAGCAATTAAGTGACTTTCTTTTACGAGGAGGCTCCCTCTGGGGACAGACACACCATGCTTTCAATTCCAACTTGGCTTCTCAGAAACTGGAAGTTTAAATAACGAGCTGATCTTTAGGTCTTTAGAGGGACTCCCCTCCACGTACAGTTTGTAGAAGCCACCCCGCAGTTACTCATGTCACTAAGAACAGAATTCTCTGGTGGCGCACGCCTGTAGTCCCAGCTACTCGGGAGGCTGAGGTGGGAGAATCGCTTGAACCCAGGGGACAGAGGTTACGGTGAGCCAAGATCGTGCCATTGCACTCCAGCCTGGGTAACAAGAGCGAAACTCCATCTCAAAAAAAAAAACAAGGCGGGGGTGAAGGTCGTTAAAAAAAAAAAAAAAAGAACAGAATTCTCATTGGCCAAGCTGGCACTATAGGGATAGATTCACCCACATGCAGCCCAGATAGTAATGCTCCACCCTCTTCAAAAAGCCAATCTCAGCTGGGTGCAGTGCTTACGCCTGTAATCCCAGCAGTTTGAGAGGCAGAGGCGGACGGATCACCTGAGGTCGGGAGTTCAAGACCAGCCTGGCCAACATGGAGAAACGCCGTCTCTACTAAAAATAGAAAAATGAGCCAGGCATGGTGGTGCACATCTATAATCCCAGCTACCTGGGAAGCTGAAGCAGGAGAATCTCTTGAAATTGGAAGGAGGAGGCTGCAGTGAGCTGAGATAGTGCCACTGCACTCCAGACTGGACAATGGAGTGAGACTCCAGAGACTCCATCTCAAAAAATAAAAAAGTTTGGCCCTTGGAGGAACAGGCAATGAGGACCTGAACGCAGCTCCCAGAGAAGTGTTGCCGAAGTCCCCTGAGGTCTACAGTCTTTTAGGAATCACTGGGCGACCCCGCCCCCTCAAGCATGTGGGATAGAAAAAAACATCACACATTGAAGTTCTGGAGACTTTGCCAAAAAGTCAATCCACTGAGCGCCCAGCCACCAAGAACAATTGCAGGTCCCGTGCCGGCGGAGCAGAGTTCCAGCACACACAGTGCGAAGGGCTTCCCCTGTGGTTGTGCAACCTGCAGCCCAGCCCAGGGGATGCAGGAGCCAAGGCTGGAAACAGGCCAGTTACACAAATAGGAGCACAATGGCTGATAAGCTCTTAAAAATATGTTGACTCTCACTGGAAGTCCAAGAAATGCACATTAAAACAATCACACATCATCTTGCCAGGTACGTGAGCGAAATTTCTTAAAGGCACTTAATAGAAGGGGTGTGAGAAAAGGAAACTTCTTGTAACCTCATTGGAAAACAAGTTAGTACGTACAAACAGCTTTCAACATGTCTACATCCATTATACCAGTAATTCCACTTCTGGGCATGCTATTTCTTTTTTGCTGGAGTGCAGTGGCACCATCTCAGCTCTCTGGAACCTCGGCCTCCTGGGTTTAACCAATTCACCTTGAGGGACAGGGCTGGCTGGCAGTGTGGAGAAATCTTCTGGGTGGGCAGTCTTCTGGGATCGGGACAACAAGAAGGAGCCTGCCCTGCCAGGCTGGGGTGGGTAGGGGCCTTCTAGGCAGAGGACTAAGGCAGGATGGAGCCAGGGAGGCTGGAGAGCAGTACCCTGGCCTGACCAGCTAGGGTCTGGAAGTGAGGGTTGCAAGTACAAATTTTACATCAAAGGCACAGGAAAGCCGAGGAGGGCTTCATGCAGGAGAGCCATGCGATGTGGTGCTTTTATTTATTTAGTTTGTTTGTTTTTGAGACGGAGTTTCACTCTTGTTGCTCAGGCTGGAGCGCCATGGCACGATCTCAGCTCACTGCAACCTCTGCCTCCTGGATTCAAACGATTCTTGGGCCTCTGCCTCCCAAGTACCTTGGATTACAGACATGCTCCACCACATCCAGCTAATTTTTTGTATTTTTAGTAGAGACGCGATTTCTCCATGTTGGTCAGGCTGGTCTCAAACTCCCAACCTCAGGTGATGTGCAATATGGTGCTTTTAAAAAGATCACTCAGAGGGCTGCTGTGGGGTGAGTGAATGAAAGGGAAGCAGGGAGACAACTGAGTCTGTTGCAAAACCAGAGGAACGCAATGAAGGCAGCTTGGATGGACATGCTGGGAAGTGGGTGGATACGGGACAGATTTTGGAGGTGGAGCCCATGGGATTCCATCCTTACTGGTGTCTCCTGTGGAGGGCTGGACAGGGAGGTGGTGCCCAGACTGTCTGCCTGAGCACCAGGCGCTTGGGTGGCTGGATCCTTTGACTGAGATGGGAAAGAACCCGAGGCAGAAGGCTGCACGAATGGGAGCTGTCTGTTGAGAAGGATGCCAACTTTGGACCTGAAGCCAGTGCAAAAAAAACATCCAAAAGGGACCGTGGAAGGTTGCCCCTGAAGCTCATGAAAATAAAGAATGTCCAAATGGCTGCACTTACCGGGTTTGTGATGAGCACCAACATGGTGTTAAATGAAAAAGGCTGTGCTGAGATCTGGGGACAACAGAGCCGCGGGTCCCTGAAGGACTGGGGCAGGGTCCAAGATAGAAATGCCTTACATTAAATGTCACCTCCAAAGAACCATTTGGGTATTTCACAACATTGCCTCCAGCTGGCCCTTCTTCCCGCACGTTGTACCTGAAGTGGCCAGCCAACATTCCTTCCTGCCCTGCTGGCTGGACTTCTGCTTTGATAAGAGCTGCTGGGAGCTGGGGGAAGCCTGGCAGATAATGGAGACTAGCTCAACTGGGCCTAAACTGAACATCAAGGTTGGTGGGGGGTGGGCACAAAGCAGAGCTACTGCCACCTGTGAGGGACCTACGACAGAGCAAGGGCAGGGCAGGACAGGGGGTCAGGATGACCAGGTGAAGGCCCGACACTAGGCAGCTACAGGATCTAACACAAATGACTTCACTCTCTTCAAATAATAGTCTCATCTATCAATCGGTGGCAGTTACCAAAATAGAGATGTGACAAACCATCAGGCAGTGTGGAACTCAAGGCAATGTCCTACACACGGAAGCACTGGAGAGTGACAGGGGCAGCCCTTGAGGAGTTAGAACTGTCACTGATGGCTGGGCGCGCAGCTCACGTCTGTAATCTCAGCATTTTGGGAGGCTGAGGCAGGATCACTTGAGGTCAGGAATTCCAGACCAGCCTGGCCAATGTGGCAAAACCCCGTCTCTACTAAAAATGCAAAAAATCAGCCAGGCCTGGTGGCATGTGCCTGTAGCCCCAGCTTCTCAGAAGGCTGAGGCAGGAGAATCGCTTCAACCCAGGAGGCGAAGGTTGCAGTGAGCCAAGATTGCACCACCGCATTCCAGCCTGGGTGACAGAGTGAGACTGTGTCTCCAAAACACAGACAAACAGCCATAGATCTTTCTGCATTCCATAAGGGCAGCAAAGTATATAAAGTATAAAAACAAGGAACAGCAAATACGCCATTCATTGACAGTGCTTCTCCAACAGACATTTATCAATGCTGTACAATGAAAAAAGAGAATACACATTTTAGATACCCATGAAACACTTTGAAAAATAGGCAATAGATTAGGTCACAAAGAAAATTTCCAATTTCCGAAGTTCAAAATAGCACATAATTCATTTTCTTTTTTTTTCTTTTTTTTTTTTTTTTTGAGACAGAGTCTCACTCTGTCGCCCAGGCCGGAGTGCAGTGGAGTGATCTTGGCTCACTGCTATTAGCATTACAGAACTAAAGGAAAAAGATAATAAATGAACCAAGCATGTGACTTAGCATGTTTTATAGAAAAGAGCAAGAAAATAAACCCAAATAAACAGGAAGGAAAATAAGAGAAATGTAGAAGTTAAACTATTAGAAATCAGAAAAATTATAAAATTGATCAGTGTATTTAAAAGTTGTTTCTCTTGGCAGGGCTGTCATCCCAGCACTTTGGGAGGCCAAAGCAGGCAGATCACCTAAGATCGGGAGTTCGAGACCAGCCTGATCAACATGGAGAAACCCTGTCTCTACTAAAAATACAAAAATTAGCCCAGCATGGTGGCACATGCCTGTAATCCCAGCTACTTGGGAGGCTGAGGCAGGAGAATCGCTCGAACCTGGGAAGCAGAGGTTGTGGTGAGCTGAGATCATGCCATTGCACTCCAACCTGGGCAACAAGAGCAAAACTTCGTCTCAAAAAAAAAAAAAAAAATTGTTTCTCTTGAAAGCAAAATAGGTAATTCACTGGGTAGCCTAATCAAAGAAAATGCAAATACTAAAAAATGGGGGATGTGTAGGTGCGATATATATATTGGTAGATTCTATTCAAATAACTTGAAAGAGTTCATGAAATTAATGATTTTTTAGCAAAGTGCAATTTGCCAATTTACTCCTCCTCCAAAAAGAAAACGGACAGAGCAATAGTACTGAAAAATGTTGTGAATATTATTAAAGAACTACTCCTAAAAATATGGCCCAAATATGTCATAATGGCATATTTTAAACCTTCCAGAAACAGATCAACCTTTACCATTCAAAGCAGCTGTCCTCAAAGCACAGTGGCAGGACCCGCAGCATCAGTTCTACCTAGGAGCTCGTAGAAATGCAGGTTCTAAGGCCCCACCTCGGACCTCCTGAATCACAAACTCTGAGGGTGGAGCCCAGTGATGTATTTTCAACAAACCTTCTGGATGATTCTGATGCATACTCAAGTTTGAGAGCCGGGAGTTTATGTGTTCAGCCTTTGTATGCCAAGTACGGTCTTTAGGCCAGCAACATCAGTCACTGGGGAGCTTGTAAGCAATGCAGAATCCTGGTTCCAGCCCAGCTCCACTGAGTCAGGTCTCCAGGAAGGCCTGGCACCGTGGCTCATGCCTATAATCCTAGCACTTTGGGAGGCCATGGTTGGGGAGATCATTTGAGCCCAGGAGTTTGAGACCAGCCTGGGCAACACTGGGAGACCCCATCTCTACAAAAGAAAAAGGAAAAAAAAATTAGCCAGGCATAGTGGCACACTCCTGCAGTCTCAACTACTCAGGAAGCTGAAGCAGGAGAATGGTTTGAATGCAGGAGTTTGAGGCTGTAGTGAGCTGTGATCATGCCACTGACTCCAGCATGGGTGACAGCACAAAATCCTTTCTCAAAAAAAGAAAAAAAAAGATTACCAGGAGATTTGTTCACATGTCCAAATTTGAGAATCATTCTCTAGAGCTCTAGCCCAAAATTGTGTAATAGAAATATAGTTCAAGCCACATGGGTAATTAAAAAATGTCTAGGGCCAGGTGTGGTGGCTCACACCTGTAATCCCAGCACTTTGGGAGACTGAGGCGGGCGGATTACATGAGGTCAGGAGTTTGAGACCAGCCTGGTCAACGTGGTGAAACTTCATTTCTACTAAAAATACAAAAATTAGTTGGGCCTGGTGGTGCATGCCTGTAATCCCAGCTACTTGGGAGGCTGAGGCAGGAGAACCGTTTGAATCCAGGAGGCAGAGGTTGCAGTCAGCTGAGATCATGCCACTGCACTCCAGCCTGGGTGACAAAGCAAGACTCCATCTCAAAAAAAAAAAAAAGGTCTAGTCACCACTTTAAAAAGTAAAAACAGGTTAAATTAACTTTGATATTTTATTTAACTCAAAATATATATATATATTTCTTGTTTTCAAACAGGGTCTCACTCTGTCGCCCAGGCTGGAGTGATGTGGCTCGATCATGGCTCACTGCAGCCTCGAACACTCGGGCTCAGGGTATCCTCCCATCGCAGCCTCCTGAGTAGTGGGAAGTACAGATGTACCTGACCACACCTGGCTAATTTTTTTTATTATTTGTAGAGACGAGGTCTTGCCATTTTACCCTGGCTCAGTAAGCCATCTTTCAATGTCTGGATTCATAAATACTATTAAGTGTTTTCATAAGTAACGGTGATTGATGGTACCATCTGAGAGGAGGGTGGAAAGGAAGAGGAAAAAGGCCCTTTTCTGGTTAGTTCTGCTGATGACTCCCAGAGCTGGAAGCATCATGGAAAGCCCAGGGCATGGAGTGCCCCCCGGCAGACGTGTTCTGACAGGCAGACCATTAATGGCAAGCTGGTGGATCTGGAGTCTATTCCCTCCTCTGCGACCCCCACCCACCTTTGTCTTTCTAGGAGCTTCTCTCTGGGCCTGTTTCCTCATTTGGAACACTAGGGGTTAGATGAGATCTCTAACTGGCTGCCCAGCTCTTAGGCCCAGGATGATTCCCTCCACTCACTCATCAGTCAGTCACTAAGAGCCTCTGATGTTACAGGTGCCAGGGATCTAATTGTAAGCAAAAGACAGGGAAGAAAAACATTACCAAATAATCCCACAAGAAAATGTCAAAATCCACTGTGGCAAGTGCCATGAAGGAGGGGAGCACCGGCTGTGTTAGGAGAGGGCAAATCTGCAGGCATGATGGCAGGGACTGTGGGAGGAGGTGGGGAAGAGTCTCTGGTTACTGGGGAGCAGGAAGAGAGGTCAGCAGGGGCTGGAGGAGGGGTGGAAGAGGCTTGGAACAACTGCCATGGAAAGTGGGAGGCCAGCAGACACCCACAGTAGGGCTGCCTAGCAGCTTAGAGCAACCCACTGTGCGCACGGCACACAGAGACATGCACGTTTTTAAAAGTACATGCACATTTAAAAAAGCGGTCTATTCACTGAATCCCATGAAATGCCACACAGATCCCCTCAATCTGATATTCTTGCACTCACAGAGAAGAAAAGCCTATTTGCTTTTTAAAATTCGAGTTTACCTCTCTTTAGAATGCCCTTACAAGAACTGACTCACACGTGTCACTAAGCAGACATCCACATTCAGATATGCAATCTTTGATCAGCCAACCCTTGGTCAGCTTCATGGAACCGTGTGGGTAAAGAAAAAGCCAGCAGCTATTCCACAGACAGGGGAATCACTCAGGGCAAGCCGCGGTCACCAAGCACCACAGCACCCAGGAGGGCCTGCTGAGGCCCCATGCCTGGGAAATGCACTCTTTCAATCAACACCGCAAAACAGGCTAAGATACTGTGAAGGACTCAAACATCTTTTTAAAAGAGGGGAGAGAGGCTTTTTTTTTTTTTTAAAAGATAATAGCATTTGGTTTCTCAAATGTTCATGAATGACAGGGCAAATACAGAATAAATTAACAAAGGCAGCATGACGGAATGAATTTTTTAAAAAAAGCTCTCGTAAGCAAAAGCTGCCTGCTAGCTACATGGAAAAACACTCTAGTGCCCTGAGTAAATAAATAATAAAAGGAAATGGAAACAATACACCCTGAGAACTCTTGTGCCTTCTCTGTTCTCCTGGGCAGAAGCAGTGCTGACAGGTTTATGCTACCCAGGTTACAGATCCAGCTAGCATTTATTTACCTAATAACACTCTAGAATCAGAGAGGACATTTCAAAGAACTGATGCCATTCTCCAGATGTATTAGTACATATATCCCATTCTTTTACCCCAAGCTCTAGTACCAGCTCCCAAGACAGGACATCCTGACCCCTGGACTAGAAAAAAACTAAGCATAAGAATTTTGATGTTCTCAGACCACACCATTGTCCTTCTTCCCCTTATAGGAAGGCTCGCAAAGAAAGAAACTAAAAACAGTGCACGGTGATTTTTCATTCTCACCACACCCAATCCTTATTGTTTAGAAAACACTTAAATTTGCACAAGTTCTATCTGTTTCACAATTATAGCCACAATCTTCCTTGTTCACGCATTTTTATTTCTTTTCTGTTTGTTTGTTTTTGAGACAGTTTCGCTCTTGTTGCCCAGGCTGGAGTGTAGTGGCACGATCTCGGTTCACCGCAACCTCTGTCTCCTGGGTTCAAGTGATTCTCTTGCCTCAGTCTCCTGAGTAGCTGGGATTACAGGCATACACCTCCATGCCCGGCTAATTTTGTATTTTTAGTAGAGACAGAGTTTCTCCATGTTGGTCAGGCTGGTTTTGAACTCCCAACCTTAGGTGATCTGCCTGCCTCGGCATCCCAAAGTGCTGAGATCACAAGCGTGAGCCACTGGGCCAGGCCTCTTTTTCTTAAACATATGCTACATTACCATTAAAAGCAATTGTGCAACAAGTAAGTACAGAACGAAACACTAAAAATACTTACTGGGGAAATAGAGCAAACAGCCGAAAAGAAACTAAAGTGGGGTCAGGCATGGTGGCTCATACCTCTAATCTCAGCACTTTGGGAGGCCGAGGCTGGTGGATCACATGAGGTCAGGAGTTCAAGACCAACCTAGCCAACATGGCAAAACCCCGTCTCTACTTAAAAACAAACAAACAACAAAAAAAAAAATTAGCCGGGCTTGGTGGCAGGTGCCTGTAATTTCAGCTACTTGCGAGGCTGAGGCAGGAGAATTCCTTGAACCCAGGAGGCAGAAGTTGCAGTGAGCAGAGATGGTGCCACTACACTCCAGCCTGGGCAACAGAGAGACAGTCTCAAAAAAGAAAAAAAAAAAAGAAAGGAAGAAGCTAAAGTGGAAACAATAATAACCAGGACCACAGAATTTCAGAGCCAGAGGGGTTTTAGTGAATAAGAGGTTAAAAGACTTGCACTAGACTTGCAGAAAATTGGTAGCAAAGAAAGCTCTAGAATTGCTATTATTTCTGCAGCAGGCAGGGAACTATTCACACTTTTTTTTTTCTTTTCTTCTTAAGACAGGCTCTCACTCTGCTGCCCAGGCTAAAGTGCAGTCGTGTGATCTTGGCTCACTGCAGCCTTGACTCCTGGGCTCAAGCAATCCTCCCACCTCAACGTCCCAAGTGCTGGGACTACAGGTATGCACCATCATGCCCGGCTAAATTTTGTATTTTTTGTAGAGATGGGGTTTCACCATGTTGCCGAGGTTGGTCTTAAACTCCTGGGCTCAGGCGATCCACCCCTCTCAGCCTCCCAAAGTGCTGGGATTACAGGCATGAGCCATCTCACCTGGCCCAATTCACATGTCTTAAGCCAACCCTCCTGCACCTGACAAGTCTCCTGTTGTGGTTTGTCACTGCTGCCCAGGGAAACCTAAGACATTCACCAGCCTAGGGCAGTGGGCTGTTCTCGATGGTATCTGTTGCAGGCCTTTCTTAGGCTAAGGATTATTTGATTCTGTGATGTGACTATTAATATGTGTCTTCTCAGCTAGCCTGTAAGTTGTACAAGGCCAGTCATACCTCCCTGTGGTGCGGAGAAGCCTAAGAAGGGAGTTGACATTTCCAGATCAAGTCACTTTTTCCTGGATGTTAACTTTTCATAGGACAGGTCCTGAGATTAATACTTGATTTAGCATGATTTTACTTCCCTTCATTCTTCTGAGAGTAGACAGATGGTCACTGTCATCCCATTTTATGAATGAGACAGCCAAAGGTTAGTTTTCTTTCTCAAAGGCTGTGAATGGCGGCTAGGTGTGGTGGCTCATGCTTGTAATTCCAGCACTTTGGGAGGCCAAGGCGGAAAGACAGCTTGAGCCCAGGAGGTTGAGACCAGCCAGGGAGATGTAGTAAGACCTTGTCTCCACAAAAAATTTAAAAATTAGCTGCGCCCCAGGCTGGGCGCGGTGGCTCACGCCTATAATCCCAGCACTTTGGGAGGCCGAGGCGGGTGGATAACGAGGTCAAGAGATCGAGACCATCCTGGTCAACATGGTGAAACCCCGTCTCTACTAAAAATACAAAAATTAGCTGGGCATGGTGGCGCGTGCCTGTAGTCCCAGCTACTCAGGAGGCTGAGGCAGGAGAATTGCTTGAACCCAGGAGACGGAGGTTGCGGTGAGCCGAGATTGCGCCATTACACTCCAGCCTGGGTAACAAGAGCGAAACTCTGTCTCAAAAAAAGAAAAAAAAAAAAAAATTAGCTGCGCGTGGTGTTGCACACCTGTGGTCCCAGCTACTTGAGAGGCTGAGGTGGGAGGATCACTTGAGCCTGAGAGGTGGAGTTTGCAGTGAGCCTAGATGGTGCTATTGCACTCCAGCCTGGACGACAGAGCAAGACCTTATCTCAAGAAAAAAAAAAAAAAGGTTTACACCTATATATTATCTTGCTTCAAAAAAAAAATACTGAACAGCAAACTACTTGGTGATTATAGGACTGCCTGTGTGTAAGTTGGTCCAGCAACCCCTACAGAGTAAAATGCCACTGACAAAGGCACCCTGTTATTCTTAATCAGGAGGTAAAGAGCAACAGAACACAGACAACTGGATTTCTAGCCCATGGCACTAATCTGCAGATTAGAAATCCTCAAAGTGTCTGGGCACAGTGGCTCACGCCTGTAATCCCAACATTTTGGGAGGCTGAGGCTGGCAGATCACTTGAGTTCAGTAGTTTGAGACCAGCCTGGCCAACATGGTGAAACCCTGTCTCTACTAAAAATACAAAAATTAGCCAGGCATGGTGGCACGTGCCTGTAATCCCAGCTACTCGGAAGGCTGAGGCAAGAGAATCACTTGAACTCAGGAAATGGAGGTTGCAGTGAGCCAAGATCGTGCCACTGTACTCCAGCTGGGGCAACAGAGCGAGACTCCATCTCAAAAAAAAGAAAAAAGAAATCTTCAAAGTATGTTCACTACAACTCCTAATTATGCATTTTCCACACAATTCATCAAACAGGGCAGTAGCAACCATATGGCCATCCACTAAGAAGAAAAGAGCAAGTCCACAGGCCCTAAAAACATGAGTTTCACAAATTTTAAGGGTTAACAGAAGAAAAGAAACCCCTAAAACCCTTGAAGGAAGAAGACAGAGCACTGAATCCCAGCACTGCAGCCCAGGAGGCTACCACCCAGCCCTTGGGGAATGCTGTCTTATAATATCCCACAGCCAGGGTCTCGATCTGTCACCCAGGCTAGAGGGCAGTGGCACAATCACAGCTCAGTGCAGCCTCAACCTCCTGGGCTCAAGCAATCCTCCCACCTCAGCCTCCCAAGTAGCTGGGACTACAGAGGTACCACCACACCCAACTAGTATCTTTTTTACTTTTTGTAGAGACAGGGTCTCACTGTGTTGCCCAGGCTCGTCTCAAACTCTTGGGCTGAAGCGTCCCTCCTGCCTTGGCCTCCCAAAGTGCTGGGATTACAAGCATAGGACACCAAGCCCAGACTGGTCTTACTCTTATGACATTATGCAGAAATCATATTTATGTGTTGAGAAAATTAGATGTATGCACTATAAACACAATATAATAGTTATATTTGGGTGGCATAATTATGGGCGATTTGTATTTTCTTTTTCATGCTATTCTATGATCTAAAAATGTTTTCCAATGAATCACTTGAGGGCAGGAGTTCAGTCTGGCCAACATGGTGAAACACCGTCTCTACTAAAAATACAAAAATTAGCTGGGCATGTTGGCATGCACCTGTAATCCCGGCTACTCGGGAGGCTGAGGCAGGAGAATCACTTGAACCTGGGAGGTAGAGTTGTACTGAGCCGAGATCGTGCTATTGCACTCCAGCCTGGGTGACAGACAAAAACAAAAATAAATAAATGTTTTCCAATGATTATATACCAGATTTGTAATAATTTCTTTCTTTCTTTCTTTCTTTCTTTTGAGATGGAGTCTCACTCTGTCCCAGGCTGAAGTGCAGCGGCGCAATCTCAGCTCACTGCAACCTCTGCCTCCTGGGTTCAAGTGATTCTTGTGCCTCAGCCTCCCGAGTAGCTGAGATTACAGGTGCCGGCCACCACACTCAGCTAATTTTTCTGTATTTTTAGTAGAGACAGGGTTTCACTATGTTGGCCAGGATGGTCTTGATCTCTTGACCTCATGATCTTGCCCGCCTCGGCTTCCCAAAGTGCTGGGATTATAGGTATGAGCCACCCTGCCCAGCCCAGATTTATAATAACTTAAACAAAGATATATAATTTTAAGACTCCACAATATCCTCATACATTTTTTTTTTTTTTTGAGACAGGGTGTCACTCTTTCACCCAGGCTAGAATGCATTGGCATGATCTCAGCTCACTGAAGCCTCAAACTCCCAGGCTCAGGTGATTCTCCCACCTCAGCCTCCTGCTTAGCTGGCACTACAGGCACATACCACCATGCCCGGCTAATGTTTTGTATTTGTAGTAGAGACGGGGTTTTGCTATGTTGCCCAGGCGGGTCTTGAACTCCTGGAGTCAAGCAATCTGCCAGTCTGTTCAAATAAATGAGGGTACATCTATTCACAGTAACACAGCCCTTAAAGGAACGAACATGCAGTTATGTGTTGATATAAAACTGTCTCTAAGATACGTTATTAAACTAAATGCAAGATGCAGAACATATGCTATCATTCATACAAAATTAATTTTAAGGCTGAATGTGGTGGCTCACACCTGTAATCCCAACATTTTGGGAGGCCGAGGCAGGGGGATTGCTTGAGGCCAGGAGTTTGAGGCCAGCCTGGAAAACATAGTGAGACCCTGTCTTTACCAAAACAATACAAAAATTAGCTGGGCATGGTGGTGTGTGCCTTAGTCTCAGCTAATTGGGAGGATTGCTTGAGCCCAGAAGTTCAAGGCTGCACTCCGGCCTGCGTAACAGAGCCAGACCCTGTCTGCAAAAAAAAAATAAATAAATGAGTATTAATTTTAAGACATATTTATTTGTGCATGTATTAACTATCTCTGGAATGCTCACCTAGAAAGTTATAGTAAAATTGCCTTAAAAGAGGGGCTTTTTTTTTTTTTTTCTTAGAAATGGGGTCTCTCACCTGAGCAAGGTGGTTCACACCTGTAATCCCAGCACTTTAGGAGGTTGAGGCAGGTGGACCACCTGAGGTTAGGAGTTCGAGACCAGCCTGGAGAACATGGTGAAATCCTGTCTTTACTAAAAATACAAAATTTAGCTGGGCATGGTGGCGAGTGCCTGTAGTCCCAGCTACTCAGGAGGCTGAGGCAAGAGAATCACTTGAACCCAGGAGGCAGAGGTTGCAGTGAGCCAAGATCAGGCCACCGCACTCCAGCCTGGGTGACAGAGCGAGACTCTGTCTCAAAAAAAAAGACAGAAAGAAAGGAATGGGGTCTTTCTATATTGTCCAGGCTGGTCTTAAACCCCTGGGCTCAAGTGAGTCTCTTGACTTCACCTCTAGCATAGCTAGGATTAGAGGTGTGAGCCACTGCACCACGCCTCTTTTTGTACTTGAAATTTTTTACTATGAGCATTTATTACTAAAAAATAAACTTCAAAAGGCTTGGTGGGAAACTACACCAGTGAGTTTTGCAGGTGTCTCGGCACCTGTGCATGATCTTCAGGTCGAGGGCAGCCCCCCTCCAGCAGACAAAACACCGGGAGGACCGGGTGGGCTCCTGCAGACCCAGCACCCGCAGGCGGACTGATCGGTCTTTTCTGCTGACTTCTGGAACCAGGTCCAGACAAGCCCATACTCCGGTTCAGCCAAAGCAAGAACACTGTGTCCTCTGACAACAATGTCAAATTCTCATTTGTATGCAGTAAATAAGGAATATTTTACCTTTCAGCAAAGGTGTCGAGTTTCCCCAACTCATCAGAGAGGCCAACCAGGGAATCCAAGGTCCCCACCTAGACAGATCATAAAAAAGTCAGAGGCTCACAGGTTTCTGGCAAAGCATGATGCCATCTCAGCAACAGAGCAGGGACTCTGTCACTTCATCTTGAACCAGTCGCCCTTGGTCAATGGCCAAAGTGGGAAATAGAAAGAATTCTTAATAGAAACCAGTGGATTTGGGGGTGTATTTATTTATTTTTGACCCACAGGATAAACTGTCCTATTTCTGCCATAGGAAGGAGTGACTATGATGCTACCATCTGACCTCAGCTCATTTTCCTCTTAGAATGGCAGCCTACTAGTCAGTCTTGTTGTTAATCATTATAGCCAAGGAAGGGATATACCAGAAAGCAAGTTAAAGAAGTTCTCATTCCTAAAAGCTTTTCTGCTCCAAGACAGTCCCACCAGCCTTTTGCTCTGTTCTTTGCTGTTATTAACCATGATCTTGAGGCCGAGGTGTGTGGATCACCTGAGGTCAGGAGTTCCAGACCAACCTGGCCAACATGGCAAAATCCTGTCTCTACTAAAAATACAAAAATTAGCTGGGCACGGTGGCATGTGCCCATAATTCCAGCTACTTAGGAGTCTGAGGCAGGAGAATCGTTTGAACTCAGGAGGTGGAGGTTGCAGTAAACTGAGATGGCACCACTGCACTCCAGCCTGGGAAACAAAGTGGGGAGGGGGGTGCAGGCGGAAGGAGGGGGATATGATCTTGCTGGGGAAGGAGGCAGCAAGATCCTGCCCACTTCATCATTCACCTAGGTCCTTTTTTTTTTGAGACAGAGTTTCGCTCTTTTTGCCTAGGCTGGAGTGCAATGGCACGATCCTCGCTCACTACAACCTCTGCCTCCCAGGTTCAAGCAATTCTCCTGCCTCAGCCTCCTGAGTAGCTGGGATTACAGCCATGTACCACTATGCTCGGCTAATTTTTTTTTTTTTTTTTTTTAAAGACAGGGTTTCACCATGTTGATCAGGCTGGTCTTGAACTCCCAACCTCAGGTGATCCACCTGCCTTGGCCTCCAAAGTGCTTGGATTACAGGTGTGAGCCACCACGCCCGGCCAATTTTTTGTATTTTTAGTAGAGACAAAGTTTCTCCTTTTTGGTCAGGCTGGTCCGGAACTCCCAACCTCAAGTAATCCGCCCGTCTCAGCCTCCCAAATTGCTGGGATTATAGGCATGAGCCACCGCGCCCGGCCATGATCTGTTTCTTAGCGTAGAAATTACTACAATGTCCACAATTGTATTTGAAGGTCTTTTCACAGAATCAGAAAGGAAAGGGTTGCTATCATGAGATACCATCAACTAGATGTTAAAAAGTAGTTAGGTTCTGAGACTTGGCAGAGTTTCAAGGAAAAAATAAATAAGAAAACTAACAGGAGGCTGGGCACAATGGCTCAAACCTATAATCCCAGCACTTTGGGAGGCCGAGAGTTTGAGACCAGCCTGCTGAATCTGCGTCTCTACTAAAAATACAAAAACTAGCCAGGCGTGGTGGCATGTGCCCATAATCCCAGCTACTTGGGAGGCTGAGGCACGAGAATCACTTGAACCCAGAAGGCAGAGATTGCAGTGAGCCTAAATCGCACCACTGCATTCCAGCCTGGGTGACAGAGCAAGACTTCGTCTCAAAAAAAAAAAAAAAAAAAAGATGAATCCTGAGTATCTCTACCAAATTAAGTTGCTTCAATTAATTTTAAGCAACTTCTGCAGGGGCTGTGTCTTGTTTTTTTATCTTTTTACCTTCCAGAGTCCAGCACAGTGCCTCACAGTATCGATGAGTGGCTGCAGAATTTACTAACCCATACAGTGTGTGTTGCTGGACAAGGCAGGCTTAGGAAGGCAGCAAGATATGGGTTTAGAACTCACTGCTGCCACTTACCAGCCTGACAACCCTGGTAACCACTTAGCCTCTCCCAGCCTGTCCTGAGTCAGCGGGAGAGGTAAAGCTTCCAGGTGATGTATTTAAAGTACCTAGCCGCCAGCATCTTGCTCAACAAATGTTAGCAATGGGGTAGCATCACAACCCTGGTGGCTGATGGTGTAGCCGTTTTGGCAGAGGGGCAAAGTGAGGTTTGAAAGGGGAGTATATGGCAGTTTTCTACAAAAGCAGATGCTGGGCAGTCAGTGCCATCTCACCAGCACCTGTGCCATGTGGTCTGGAAGAAAGCTGTAGTGTCTTCCCCCTGGAAACCTACAGCCTCAGGAAGCACCACGAAAACTCCACTCTTCTTGAAGTAAAAGAATTGCATGGCTGGGCACAGTGGCTCATGCCTGTAATCCCAACACTTTGGGAGGCCAAGGTGGGCGCATCACGAGATCAGGAGTTTGAGACCAGCCTGGGCAACATAGTGAAAGCACATCTCTACTAAAAATACAAAAATTAGCCAGGCATGGTGGCGGGCACCTGTAATCCCAGCTACTTGGGAGGCTGAGGCAGGAGAATTACTTGAACCTGGGAGGCGGAGGTTGCAGCAGTGAGCTTAGATTGTGCCATTTCACTCCAGCCTGGGCAACAAAAGCAAAACTCTGTCTCAAAAAAAAAAAAAAAAAAAAAAAGAATTACACATTTCGGCCAGGCACAGTGGCTCATGCCAATAATCCCAGCACTTTGGGAGGCCAAGGCGGGTGGATCACCTGAGGTCAGGAGTTCAAGACCAGCCTGGCCAACATGGCAAAACTCTGTCTTTACTAATAATACAAAAATAATTCCACACCTGGAATTACAGGTGTGCATACCATAGCCAGGCATGGTGGTGCACACCTGTAATTCCAGCTACTCAGGAGGCTGAGACAGGAGGATTGCTTGAACCCGGGAGGCAGAGGTTGCAGTGAGCTGAGATTGTGCCACTGCACTCCAGCCTGGGTGATAAGAGCAAACTCTGTCTCCAAAAAGAAAAAGAATTGCACATCTCACTTTTCTTTAACATTGGTTTCATTTGAATTTTCCCTTCTACTCTAAGGGCCCTCAGATGCCTGGGTATGACCCAAATTCCCTTCTGCCTCCAAATCCCCTCCCTTCCTTTCCTGAAGGACCAAAGAGATCCTGGATTTCCTCCCCTGCCCCCAGGTCAAGAGTACAATCAGGGCTGAAGCCTTCCAAGCCTGCATATCTAAAGTATATGGTTGGTCTTCTGAGATGTTGCAGACAAACCAGGAGGAGCCAGAGGAATAGAGAGAACTCGAGTGTACATTTCACATGCTTCCCACTTTTTGAAGCATTACACACCGCTACCCACAACCTGGTCCCCTGTTCATTCCTTCCTGTGGCTGTACCTGCATAGGTACCACAATTAATTTTGGACTATGGCATGATGTCCCACAAAGCCCATCACCTCCCCGTCCATCCTCAAATCTCAGCTTGTCCTCAGAGTCCCTGCCTTTCCCTTATTACTTTCTCCTTGGCTTCCAGAAGTAGCAACCTCTGTCTCCCTCTCCCCTCTCCCCCTGACCAATCCATCCCTTTTTTCCTCCTCCCCCGGAATTTTACCTTGAAGTCAGGAATAGCGAATTTGGTATTATAAGACAGGTTGGACTTGGAGGTTACAGTATTCATCCTCTCCAGAGCTTGCAAATTTTCCCTATCGCCAGGGGCAGAAATTAACCAAAACTCCGACATGCTTGAGTCTTCTCTTATCCAGTGACTGCCCAGAACCAGCACAAACATATACAAACAGAAACAGGAGGAGAGATGTGTCAGATATCCCTGCCTCACCACTCCCTGCCCTCGAATTCATCCTTTCTAGGATCTCTGAGCTCCCAGGACATCCATTTGCAAAAGCAAAGTGCTTATCTCCACCTGGGAGCCCTCAGGTGTTCCTGAAACGCCAAAGCTCCTTGGCCCCTGCGGTGGTTCTGGCTGGTTTCCAGGAGCAGAGGAGGGAGAGGTTCCTATCTGTCTCCCAACCTCGGTGAACAACCCCTGTCAGGCACCATGAAACGGGAAGACGGACACCTTCTGGGGGGAGTTTTTGTCTTCTTTCCACACTGCATCATCTGGGATGCAGGTTGAGTGGGAAAAGGCGTGGGATGAGTGAGGGAGTTTCACAACCGGCTACCAGGTCGAACCCCACGTCTTAACTGGCTAACCTTGTGATTGGTATTAGCTTTAAAAACAGACTTCAGAAGCATTCTTGTGATTTTTTTTTAAGTAAGGAAAAAAAAATTAGTAGGGGGTGAGAGGAGCTACTGAAGCCTTTTTTCCACTTGGCGGGCGAGGTGCCCCCTCAGCAGAGTTGGGTCCCTTGCCCGCCTTGGCCAGTGGTTTCGCGGCCGCCTCTGCGGTCCTCTTCGGTGGATTCGATTCACGCTGCTCCTTCACAGGTGTCCACACCTGCACCTTCCCCCTCGGCCGGGTACCCCCTTCCCGCTGCCTCCCCGCCGCGTCTCCGGACGGCTGGGGGAAAGCAGGATAAACTCTGAGGAGCCAGAGACCCCTCGTGGCATCTCCTCCTTTCGGACTCTCGGTCCCACTCCAATCCGAGGGTATTTTATTCACTCCTAACCCCGCGCAGACCCAGCGCAGCTCCTTTCCGCCTTGACCGCCCACGGCCCGGGGACGAACCGGTCCCGCGCAGCTCCTGCGGAGATGCACCTGCTCCCACGCGGGGGAGCGCGGGGAGGCGCCCGCTGCCCACGTTCCCAGTGGGAAAGCGCGGGCAGGGGCGCAGCCGGACCGAAGGACGCCGGTCGCCTGGCCTGGTGCCTGTGTCCCCACCCCGCCCCCGCCTCGGGTCCCCATGCAACTGCGCGTCCTTACCGGGAGCCGGCGGGGCGCGGGCGGAGCGGTCGGGGCTGCGGGCGGCGGGTGCGGGACCAGAGCGCACGGCCAGCTCCGGAGAGGCAGCGGCTTCGCGGCCCCGCGGCCCGCCCCGCCTTTTATCCTGGGCGCTGGAGGCGGCCCCGGCCCCGCCGGACATTTGCATACGGGCCGCCCGCCTCCCGCCTCGCTCCAGCCGGGGGCCCGGGACCGGGGAGCAGGTGCGGGCGCCGGGCGGGAGGGCGCGGAGGGGCCGCACAGGGTCCCCAGTCCCCTACTCGCGCTGGCCGGGTCCCTGGGGGCTTCTGCGGCGCGTCCCACGGGGTCTCCAGCCGCACGACTGCGCTGTTGCGACTCGGATGCGTGGACCGCTGAGCCGGGAAAGGGCTCCGCACGTGGGACCACGCCGCCCTCCAGCTGCGGCCGCCGCAGCCTCGCCGGTCGCCCACTCTTGTCTCACAGCGACGGGCGCGGATCTGGGGAAATCACCTGCTCCCAGGTGTCTCCAGGCCGGTGCACGAGACAGAGCCGACCTGTGAGGAGCCACGCCAGGTTCGCAGGTGTTCAGGACACACCTGGTTAGACAGCGAAGCTTTTCCTTTCCGTGTGAGCGCGGGTATTTGCCCAGGAAACTCCCACCTCAACCTCCCCCACCTTCTGAATTGCCCTGTGAATGATGGGGTGGTGGCCGGGGGCGGTGGTTACAGCGCACCGCGTGAGGATCAGAGGTGAGTTCTTGATCGGTGCTGTATGGAATCAGAAAGGTGAACCCCCAGAAATTAACGTGTGAAAGTTAAAAACAAGACAAAACCCAAGGAAAACTGGGAGAATTCATTTTCTCTGGACTGAAAGAGGAAGCGTTGGCGTATCTTTCGATGTGGGCGATGTTTTCAGGCGTTTCTGGGAGAGAGAAAGATGTCAGGATGTTCTCCGAGGGGGCATTGAAGAAGGTGTTCTTGCTCCCTTGAAAGTGGATTCCCCCTCCTATGTAAACTAGCTGTACCTATCAGCCCATTCTTGTGAATGCATTGGGGTCTTTGGCAGAAGTATTTGACATCATCTGAGGCTTAAGTTGTCATCACATAGGGTGGGACGGGAAGCCCCAGATGCAGGACAGAAAGGTGGCTTTGAGGTCACAGTGGGGTCTACTTGGAACTCCCAGCACCTGCAGCAGGCATCATTGTTATTGGGACACTAGTGTGCATTAGTCAGTCCTTGCAACATCTTCCTGAGGGAGGATCCCTGAAACCAAGGGATGAGGAAACCCCGGTATGTTTGAGGACATTAAGTGGCTGTTCCAGGGAAGGAGTGGCCCAGTTTGACATTAAAGTGGGGTGGTCTCCAATCTTGGACTTTATCCAGGCAAGCCATTTTATCCAGCCAGGAAAAACATCCTAGAGCTGGGGGCAGAGCTCATTTGCAAACAAGGGTGGAGATGCCACAGAGTTGCGTGAATTGCCCAGTGTCACACAACTGGTTATGGCAGAGCTACGGTTGGAACTCAGGCATGATTGAGTCTTATATCCTTTCTACTGCTCCCAGCAAGCCTGCAGGACTAGGTCATCACGGTAAGAAAGAAATCACGCTTTCCATGTTAGTCCACATTTTCCCATCTGCAAGGTTCAGAGCCACGGACCTGGCTTCTTAGAGAGCAGGCAACATATTTAGAAGTGTCTGTGACTTTGCTCATGGCACCACTTTCTATAAACCTGGTTTCCTGCAAATACTTTGTTTTGTTTTGTGAAATAAGAGAGTTAGACACAAACAACTCCTGGACAGGCCCGGTACAGTGGCTCACGCCTGTCATCCCAGCACTTTAGGAGACCCAGGAGGGTGGATCACTTGAGGTCAGGAGTTTGAGACCAGCCTGGCCAACATGGTGAAAGCCTATCTCTACTAAAAATACAAAAACTAGCCAGACATGGTGTCACCCACCTGTAGTCTCAGCTACTCTGGAGGCTGAGGCGTGAGAATTGCTTGAACCCGGGAGGCAGAGGTTGCAATGAGCTGAGATTGTGCCAGTGTATTCCAGCCTGGGTGATAGAGCAAGACTCTGTCTCCAAAATAATAATAATAATAACTCCTGGACCCCATCTGATTAAGAAAATAATAAGGACCTACAGTATTCCTTGTCTTCCTTAAAATCTTCCTACTCAAAATCTAAAATTGTTCTGGCCTTTCACATCTTAAGTTTCTCATTTAATAACTGAATCTATAATGGATGATGTCTACTGCTGCAGGGGTAGCTTGACTTTTTTCAAGTAACTTTTTTTCTTTCTGCTTATAAAGGTAATTCTCTCCTTTTCTTTTCTCCAATGAGAATGGGCTTGAAATTTCCGGGGTTTTTTTTTTGTTTTGTTTTGTTTTTTGAGATGGAGTTTTGCTCTTGTTGCCCAGGCTGGAGTACAGTGGCGAGATCTTGGCTCACCGCAACCTCTGCCTCCTGGGTTCAGGTGATTCTCCTGCCTCAGCCTCCCGAGTAACTGGGATTACAGGCATGTGCCACCATGCCCAGCTAATTTTGTATTTTTAGTAGAGACAGGGTTTCTCCATGTTGGTCAGGCTGGTCTTGAACTCCTGACCTTAAGTGATCCACCACCTGCCTTGGCCTCCCAAAGTGCTGAGATTGCAGGTGTGAGCCACCGCGCCCAGCCAAAATTTTCTGCTTTTTATAAAGAATTTAGCAAACAGATAAGTATAAGGAAGAAAATAAAAATGACTTGTAATTCCATAATTAGCTACTGTTAACATTTAAATTCTTTGTTACCATTCAATGCAAATGCAGACTTCTTTGCGTGATTGAGATTATGTGTTATAAAATTTGACATTCTGCTGTTTTGTTTGTTTGTTTGTTTGTTTGAGACAGTTTTGCTATTGTTGCCTAGGCTGGAGTGCAGTGGTGAAATCTTGGCTCACCACAACCTCTGCTTCACTGGTTCTAGGGATTCTCCTGCCTCAGCCTCCCAAGTAGCTGGGATTACAGGTATGTGCTACCACACCCAGCTAATTTTTTTTGTATTTTTAGTAGAGACAGGGTTTCTCCATGTTGGTCAGGCTGGTCTCAAACTCCTGACCTCAGGTGATCTGCCCACCTCAGCCTCCCAAAGTGCTGAGATTATAGAGTGAGCCACCATACCTGGCCTGCTGTTTGCTTTTTAAAGATCAAAAAAGTTATCAAATGTATCTTATCAGTAAAGGATCATCCAGTGTCATCAGAGTTTACCACAGCTCAGAACTTGAGTAAGATTTTGAAGCCAAATAAAGATGCCTTGTTGGACAACTTCCATCTTGAAAAGGTGGTGGGGCAGAGGGGAATCTCTCCCAAGAGGTTGTTTGATTTGCATTTCCCAAAGGCAGCCACCTACAGACTTAGCAGTTTTGAGCTGACTTGTATTTTTCTCTCACAAAGATCAGCCTTTAACATAGATAAATAGGAAGAAACCAACCAGAGGTTTTGGAACCTGCTCCCTTGATATATTAGACGTATTAGAAGACTATGATTTAGCATTTCCACTGTATAAGAGAAGTATTTTTCTTTCCTATTTCAGCCTGAAGCAGCACTTAGCAACCCACTTTCTGTCCTCTCCCTATACAACCTCAAAGTCTCTGAAATCTGCTGCTAAAAGACTTTAAAGTTTAAGTACCTTAATCACTGCTTCTAAAATACTCCCCAGGTTATAAAAAAAATACAGTGCCCAGGTCATAATAAATACCATCTCTTCCTGGGAATAAAGGCTGGGGAGGAAATGCCAGGAGCCTTGAATCATCTCTAGCTGATTATGAATTTGGCTTTGCTTAGTTATTTCTGAAATGCTTCTGCAGTTGGCACCGGCCGTGCATGGAGCCAGCTGAAGTCTGTGCAACACTGAACAGTCCCGTCAGGTTTGGGAACCAGAAGGACGAGGCTGGCTTCGTTGCTCTGTTGTCCTCTGGGTACTCCCAGCTGACATATTTTGGACTTCTTCATTACCTCACAGCCATCCGAAGATGATGCTCTTTCCAAATCAGCCCAGATATCCTTGAATCTCCATTGGCTCACGTGGGTGGTTCTGGGTCTTGCTGAGAAGAACCCTGGGGAGTTTTTCTACAGGGACAGATCTATAGTGCAGAAATGTAAGTGGAATTGGCCCTTGCAAGTTAATACGGTGCTGTAGAAACAGATTAGGCTTTGAAATCAGATGGTCGGAAAAGCTGCTTACACTTGCTGCGTTTCAGGTTTCCCATCGGAAAAAAAGGAGCGAGAGTATGCCCGCTTTTTAGTCTTGTTATGAGAATGAGAGAGAACGGCATTTCTGGCAACTGCAGAGAACAATATTTTCGGTCAGAGCAACTGAATAAGCACTCCCCTCACTTCTCACTTTCCTGCTTTCTTAGGTTTCTTTGGGGTTTTACACATTAAGTGTGGTACATTGTAATAATCTCTCGAAATCATCTACCATCCTTCTTCAAGGCCCAAAATCCTCTGATCTGTATTTTGTCTTTTAGCCAAAAAACCTTTGTGATTTTAGGATGGCCATTGTTAAGACTGTCACTGTTTTGGTGAGAGAAATTCAGGCCAGGGAATTCTCATGATTTATTTGTCATAGTGTACACAGACGAGCAGACAGCTCCTCTGCTCACTTCCTCATGTAACAAGTTTTTTTCCCGCCCCCTCACAATATTTGCCAGGCACTGTAGGGCATGCAAAAATAAATCAGCATTTTCAGACTAGTACTAAAGCAAAGCGATTCTGGTAAACAGAATATTGAGCAGTTCCAACTCACTAAGGTCTCAGCACAAAACACTCAGCCGGATGTGATACGTGCACACACACGAGGTGTAGACATCCCAGAAAGACCGTGATCCTCATTTCACAGATGATGAAGCAGGCTCAAGCAGATTAAGCGAGCTGATCAAAGCACACTTAGTGGTAGAACCGGGGCTTGAATGTCATTCTTCTACCACCAAATATCTCTTGCATTACAAGCTTTAAACCACCCCTCTACTTCCCCATCCAGAGACCTAGTTCCTAGCACTCAGCCTGTGGTTGCATTCTTCTGTTGGCTTGTTTGTTTGTTTGTTTTTGAGACTGAGTTTCACTCTGTCGCCCAGGCTGGAGTGCAATGGTGCGATCTCAGCTCACTGCAACCTCTGCCTCCAGAGTTCAAGCGATTCTCCTGCTTCAGCCTCCTGAATAGCTGGGATTACAGGCACCTGCCACCACACCCAGCTAATTTTTGTATTTTTAGTAGAGATGGGTTTCACCATATTATGTTAGCCAGGCTGGTCTTGAACTCCTTACCTCAGGTGATCCGCCCACCTCAGCCTCCCAAAGTGCTGGGATTACAGGTGTGAGCCACCATGCTTAGTTTACACAAGTCTCTTAACTTCAGTGAACTTTTTGGTGGGCTATAAACTGTGGTTAATAATAGTACCTGTCTCATAAGGTTTTCCTGGGAATTAAATGATGTGGCAGAGTGAACACTGCATATTAAGCAATTGGCAAAGTCGCGCTATTAGCATTTGCTACTTTAAAAAGCTCCATTCATCTCTGCTGCTTTTCCTTCTTTTAGTTCTCGCTTGCAAGTTCCTTTTTCTCCTCATAGGATTCTTTGGGAAGGTATGGATCCTGCCCTAATGTAAATATGTGGCACACTTGCCACTCTGACATTCAGTCACTTTCAACCTATCTTTGATGAGTTAGCCTACGTGGTAGGTTATCTGCACTTGGAGGTTTGACAGGAGAGGTCCCTGGCCTCAAGAGTCCTGAGCCAGAGAAAGGGTTTGGCTGGTGCTTAGGGAAGAGTCTTTGAGCTACAGCCAAGAACCCTCTGCAGGAGGTGTTTTTTTGTTTTTGTTGTTTTTTGGTTTTTTTGAGGCGGAGTCTCACTCTGTCACCCAGGCTGGAGTGCAGTGGCACAATCTCGGCTCACTGCAACCTCCATCTCCTAGGTTCAAGTGATTCTCCTGTCTCAGCCTCCTGAGTAGCTGGGACTACAGGTGCACACCACCACACTCGGCTAATTTTTGTATTTTTAGTAGAGACAGGGTTTCACCATGTTGGCCAGGTTGCTCTTGAACTCCTGACCTTGTGGTCCGCCTGCCTCAGCCTCCCAAAGTGCTGGGATTATAAGTATGAGCCACTGTGCCCAGCTTTTGCAGGAGTTTTGAGCTCTGGCTTTGGTGTCAAAAAAATGTGACCTCAAGTCTCAGTTCTGACATTTACCAGCTGTGCCCTTTCCAAGTTATGCAATCTTTCAGTACGCCAGTTTCCGCATGTATAAAATGGGGACTTCAAGTTCAAGTGAGAGAATTGTGATGAAAATGGGATGAGCCAGGCACAGTGGCTCACACCTGTAATCCCAGGACTTTGGGTGGATCACAAGGTCAGGAGTTCGAGACCAGTCTGAACAACATGGTAAAAATACAAAACAAAACAAAAAATAGCCGGGTGTGGTGGCATGCACTTGTAATCCCAGCTACACAGGAGGCTGAGGCAGGACAATTGCTTGAACCCAGGAGGCGGAGGTTATGGTGAGCCGAGATTGAGCCACTGCACTTCAGCCTGGGTGACAGAGCGAGACCTTGCCCCCACCAAAAAAGAAAATGGAATGAGATAATGCAAACAAAATGTCTGAACGTGACTGAGCCTGGAGTGCCCCCAGTAAGCACTTCAATCATTTCCCTAGTAAGTGTTCCCATCCTTTCATTTCAGTTACAGGGTTCAGGAAGGCAGGAGCCACATCTACTCTGTTCACTGCCAAGTTCATAGTGCTGAGTAGACAATATATTTTGCATCACTGCACTTCAAGCAAGGATGCTGGAGGATATCTGGAGAATCAGAGGAAGCTGGGTGTGAATGTTTTTGCTCTTGGATCTATCTCTTTTAGAAATATTAAATGATTTAAAAGGGACATGAAAATATAACACTGTATATTTAAGTATAGAGTATCTATGTTATGGATGAGTGACATCTGTAGTTATTCAGTTATGTTTATTAGATTGAAAATTGGAAACATATATGTCCAACAAAAGAGGATTGAACAAATTAGTAATTTTATAATCATACTGTCATTAAAAACATGTTAGAGGAATATTAAATGACTTAAATGATCATATAATCCCAGCATTTTGGGAGACTGAGGTGGAAAGATTTTGAGACCAGCCTGATCAATATAGCAAAACCCCACCTCTATTTAAAAATTAACCAATTAATTTTTTTTAAATGATCATTAACTTTTTTTTTTAAAGATGGGGTTTCACCATGATGGCCAGGCTGGTCTTGAACTCCTGACCTCAGGTGATCCACCCCCCTCAGCCTCCCAAAGTGCTAGGATTACAGGCGTAAGCCACCACACCCAGCCTCATTAACTTTTTTTCCCCTATTTTTAGAGACGAGGTCTCACTATGTTGCCCAGGCTGGAGTGCTGTGGCTATTCACAGGCACAATTCCACTAATGATCAACATGGGAATTTTGACCTGCTGTTTCCGAACTGGGCTGGTTCACCTCTCCTTAGGCAACTTGGTGGTCCCCCACTCCTAAGAGGTCACCATATTGATGCCAAACTTAGTGCAGACACCCTATCGGCATAGCGCACTACAGCCCAGAACTCCTGGGCTCAAGCAATCCTCCCACCTCAGCCTCCTGAGTAGCTGGGACTACAGGCACATGCCACCATTCCCCGTTTTTTTTTTTTTTTTTTTTGAGAAGAAGTCTTGCTTCATCACCCAGGCTGGAGTGCAGTGGCACCATCTCGACTTACTGCAACCTCCACTTCCTGGGTTCAAGTGATTCTCCTGTCTCAGCCTCCCAAGTAGCTGGGATTACAGATGCCTGCCACCATGCCTGGCTAATTTTTGTATTTTTAGTGGAGACAGGGTTTCTCTATGTTGGCCAGGCTAGACTTGAACTCCTGACCTCAGGTGATCCATCCACCTCATCCTTCTAAAGTGCTAGGATTATAGGCATGAGCCACCACGCCGGGCCTGATTGTTAAATTGTAAGCAGAAAATTCAAAATCAAGATTCCAATTCTCAGGCAGGGCCAAGGAGGAGCCAAGACGAGAGGATCACCTGAGGCCAGGAGCTCGAGACCAGCCTGGCCAACATGGTGAAACCCCGTTTCTACTGAAAATACAAAAAATTAGTCGGGCATGGTGACAGGCGCCTGTAATCCCAGCTACTAGGGAGGCTGAGGCAGGAAAATTGCTTGAACCCTGGAGGTGGAGTTTGCAATGAACTGAGATCACGTCATTGCACTCCGGCCTGGGTGACAAGAATGAAACTCCATCTTAGAAAAAAAAAAATCCAATTCTCTGTAATCCTAGTGTTTTGGGAGGCCAAGGTGGGAGGATCACTTGAGTTCATGAGTTGAAGACCAGCCTCAGTAACATAGTGAGACCCCCATCTCTACAAAAGATAAAAATTAACCAGGTGCAGTGGCTTGCACCTGTAGTCCTCGCTACTCAGAAGGCTGAGTATCACTTGAGCCCAGGAGTTTGAGGCTGCAGTGAGCTGTGATTGTACCACTGTACTCTAGGCTGGGTGAGAAAGCAAACCCCCCACCCGGCCCCGCTCAAAAATAAAAATAAAGGCCGGGCACAGTGGCTCACACCTGTAATCCCAGTACTTTGGGAGGCTGAGGTGGGTTGATCATGAGGTCAGAAGTTCAAGACCAGCTTGGTTAAGATGGTGAAACCCATAATTACTAAAAAATACAAATTAGCTGGGTATGGTGGCAGGTGCCTCTAATCCCAGCTACTCAGGAGGCTGAAGCAGGACAATTGCTTGAACCCAAGGGGCAGAGGTTATAGTGAGCCGAGATCACGCTACTGTACTCCAGCCTGGAAGACAGAGACTTCGTCTTAAAAAACAAAAATAAGAAAACCAAACCAAATATGGAAAAGGAGAAAACTAGAATAAATCCTGTGCTACTGGACTGAAACTGGAGGTACCAATCTAAACTCCTAGATTTTAAGATGCATGGATGGAGGGGGAGAGAGAGAGAGAAATAAACCATTTACCAGCTCTGTTTGCTGTGAGACCTCAGAAGCAACGATTTACCAGCCGCACTGAATACACCAGAGTCCAGATCTTAGTCGCTAACACCACTGTCCACTAAAAAGAACCAGGGCACGTTGGAGAAATGGGTGGCTTCCAGGCTGGATTAGGGGATGTTTAACAGATAAGTCAATTTACTCTCAAATATTTTATACATATAATTATGTCGTTATATAAGATATAGTATATATTGTAAGTGTATATTAGGTGATATAGAGAACTATGTAATATATATATATTACATGCCAATATAATGGCCCTACCATATACTGGTATCTGTCTATGGAAGTTCCTTGTGCCAGTCTTACAACTTTTGGGTAAGACTGAAATTAATGAGGCTGGGTACAGTGGCTCACACCTGTAATTTCAGCACTTCAGGAGGATGAAGCGGGCAGATCACTTGAGGCCAAAAGTTTGAGACTGGCCTGGGAAATATGGCAAGAACTCATCTCTACAAAAAATACAAAAAATTAGCTGGGCATGGTGGTGCATGCCTGTAGTCCCAGTTACTCAGGAGGCTGAGGTGGGAGAATCGCTAGAACCTAGGAGGTTGAAGTTACAGTGAGCTGAGATCATGTCACTGCACTCCAGCCTGGGCAACAGAGTCAGACTCTGTTTCAAAAAAAAAAAAAAAAGAGAGAGAGAGAAGAAAAAAAAAAGAAACTATGTTAAAATAAAAAGTTAACCAGGCCAGACATGGTGGCTCATGCCTGTAATCCCAGCACTTCGGGAGGCCAAAGCAGGCAGATCATCTGAGGTCAGGAGTTCGAGACCAGCCTGGCCAACATGGTGAAACCCTGTCTCTACTAAAAATACAAAAATTAGCCAGGCATGGTGGTGGGCACCTGTAATCCCAGCTACTCGGGAGACTGAGGCAGAGGAATCACTTGAACCTGGGAGGTGGAGGTTGCAGTGAGCCAAGATCGCTCCACTGTACTCCAGCCTGGGCAACAGTGTGAGACTCCATCTCAAAATAAAACCAAAAACCAAAAAACAAAAAAACGTTATCCACGAACAACAGGAAAATGCCTTTGGCAGGCTTCTATTAGTAGAAGTAGGAAGGGTGGTCCTGTTCCCACCCCCAGCTCCCAGCCTGGCCCACTCTGCCTAGCGGACAGTTCAGGAAGCCACAGGCTTCGAGGCCACCCTACCCTGCACCCCCTGGTCTCCATGCAGCTCAGCACGCCCCTTTTTCCTCCCTCTTCCTGTCGCTTCTCCACCCGCTGCCCTACATCTGTGCTCTCTGGAATTCATGTCCCTTATCAGCAAAACCTCTAGCTCCCAACTTCTTTCTTTTTTTTTTTTTTTTTGAGATGGAGTTTTTGCTCTTGTTACCCAGGCTGGAGTGCAATGGTGCGATCTCGGCTCACCGCAACCTCCGCCTCCTGGGTTCAAGCAATTCTCCTGCCTCAGCCTCCCGAGTAGCTGGGACTACAGGCGTGCGCCACCATGGCCAGCTAATTTTTGTATTTTTTAGTAGAGACGGGGTTTCACCTTGTTGACTGAGATGGTCTCGATCGCTTGACCTCGTGATCCACCCGCCTCGGCCTCCCAAAGTGCTGGGATTATAGGCGTGAGCCACCACGCCCGGCCCCCACAACTTCTTTCAATTTCCCCATCCTGCGCCCTCCTCTGAGGACACTGTTTTACTCAGAACCCTCTTAGAGGTGGCTCTTTCCTGTCCCCACACCTACCAGCACTGGGGCAATTCTCTCCTCCATCTTGCCATGTCAGACCCTTCTCCTGCACTCTGCCCCCTCATCCCCACCCCAGATTCCAATTCCGGCATAGACCAGCACTGGCCAATAGAACCCTCTGTGATAATGGGAATTTTGTTTGTTTTTTGTTTTGTTTTGTTTTGTTTGAGACTGCGTCTCGCTCTGTTGCCAGGCTGGAGTGCAGTGGCGAGATCTCAGCTCACTGCAACCTCCACCTCCTGAGTTCAAGTGATTCTCCTGCCTCAGCCTCCCAAGTAGCTGGGACTACAGGTGCACACCACCAAGCCCAGCTAATTTTTGTATTTTTAGTAGAGATGGGGTTTCACCCTGCTGGCCAGGATGGTCTCAAACTCCTGACCTCAGATGATCTGTCTGCTTCGGCCTCCCAAAGTGCTGGGATTACAGGCATGAGCCACCATGCCCGGTTGATGGGATTTTTTTTTTTTTTTTAATAGAGATGGAATCTCGCTATGTTGCCCAGGCTGGAGTGCGGTGGCTATTCACAGGCACAATCCCACTACTGATCAGCACGGGAGTTTTGACCTGCTCTGTTTCCGACCTGGGCTGGTTCACCCCTCCTTAGGCAACCTGGTGATCCCCCACTCCCGGGAGGTCACCATATTGATGCTGAACTTAGTGCAGACACCTGATCGGCATAGCGCACTACAGCCCAGAACTCCTGGGCTCAAGAGATCTTCCAGCCTCAGCCTCCCGAATAGCTGGGACTACAGGCACACGCCACCAGATGGGAATGTTTTATAACAGCATCGCCCAATACAGAAGCCATTGGCCACATGGCACCTGAAGGAGGCTGGAGAAACTAAGGAACAGTCTTGCATTTCATTTCATTTTCATTACTTGATTTTTTAATTCATTAATTAGATAATTTTATTTATTTATTTTTTTCTGGAGACAGAGACTCACTGTGTGCCCCAGGCTGGAGTGCAGTGGTGTGATCTCACTGCAATCTCCGCATCCCAGGCTCCAGCCCTCCCACATCAGCCTCCCAAGCAGCTGGGACTATAGGCACACACCACCACACCTGGCTTATTTTTGTATTTTTTTGTAGTGATGGGGTCTTGCCACATTGCCTAGACTGGTCTCAAATTCCTGAGCTCAAGCGATCCTCCTGCCTTGGCCTCCCAAAGTGTTGAGGTGACAGGCTTGAGCCACCACACCCAGCCAATTAGTTTATTTTTTGAGATAAGCTCTCACTCTGTTGTCCAGGCTGGCATGCAGCAGTGCAATCATGGCTCACTGCAGCCTTGCCCTCCTGGGCTCAAGTGGTCTCCCACCTGAGGCCTCTCTTGAGTAGGTGGTACCACAGGGGCATGCCACCATGCTCAGCCTTAATATTTTCATTAATTTAAATGTAAATTGACCACACGGCTGGTGCTACTGTAATGTGGACATACTGCCCCCTACCCTTCTTTTTATAGTGACCTGCAGACCCCCAAGCTCCTCTCTCTCACTCTAATCCCTTTCTCCCCATCACTCTTCCCATCCTTACTTAAGGTTTTGTTTTTGTTTTTGAGGCAGGGTCTTGCTCTGTCACCCAGGATGGAGTGCAGTGGCAGGATCATGGCTCACTGCTGAAGCCTTGACCTTCTGGCCTCAAATGATCCTCCTCCCATCTCAGCCTCCTGAGTAGCTAGGACCACAGGTGCATACCACGACATGTGGCTAACCTGCTTATGTCTTCTTTTTTTCATGGAGGGGGGTCTCACTGTGTTGCCTAGGCTGGTTTTGAATTTCTGCAGTCAAGCAATCCCTCTGCCTTGGCCTCCCAAAGTGCTGGGATTACAGGCATGAGCCACTGCATCCAGCCTACTTATAACTTTTATTTTAAGTTCAGGAGTACATGGCCGGTCATGGTGGCTCACACCTACAATCCTAATGCTTTGGGAGGCCAAGGCGGACAGATCGCTTGAGTTAATGAGTTCGAGACCAGTCTCTGGGCAACATAGTGAGACCACATCTCAAAAAATAAAATAAAATAATTAAAAAACTTTTTTAATTTAAAAAAAAAATCAAGTCAAGCATGACCTGCCCTTGAAACCATTCTTGATCCTCATTTGGGCTTCCGCCCCTGGCATCTCCCATTCCTCTACCACAGCTTCAGTGCCTGATCCCGAGGTGTGGATTCCTCATCTGTCTGATCTTGTGCTGTGAGCTACTAGAAGGCACCCGCACTCAGATCTGTATTAATGCCCAGCACCGTGCCTGGCATAAAGTAGCTTGTCAGCAAATGTTTGTTTAATACATGCATTCTTCTGTTTCATTTTCTTTTTTTATTTTTATTTTTTCTAATACGTGCATTCTTATAATTATTTTGATAAATAATTTTTGATTCTTTAGTAAATATATCAAATGTTTAATTATTTGGAAAATATATATTGCTCATTACCATAAATAATATGCGCTTAATTTGCCCATAGCTGACAAACACTGCAGAAACTTAAAATTCAGAGAACACACACTGTGATTCATAACTTTAGAGGTCAGTAATGTCTGATTCTCGGAAGACTATTTGTCCTGCTTTTCTTGTTTTTGAGATAGAGTCTTGCTCTGTTGCTCAGGCTGGTGTGTAGTGGCACTATCTCAGCTCACTGCAACCTCCACCTCCTGGGTTCAAGCGATTCTCCTGCCTCAGCCTCCCGAGTAGCTGGGATTACAGGCACCCGCCATCTTGCCCAGCTAATTTTTGTATTTATAGTAGAGACGGGGTTTCATCATGTTGCCCAGGCTTGTCTCGAACTCCTGACCTCAAGTGATCCATCCACCTCAGCCTCCCAAAGTGCTGGGATTACAGGTGTGAGCTACCACACCGGCCCCCATCATTTTCTTAAAGAGGTTTTCAAGATCTCATTTAGAACTGCTGGTATCACCTATGAACGTTTACGCTGACATGAGTGACCTCCTTCTCTCTCCCCCGATATTTATTTGGTAGGAGTGGCACACTGATAGATGGATGGAATACAATGGCAGGAACTAACAGCATCTTTTCTTTTCAGCACACATCCTTTTTAAAGGTGTATCCGCTTGGGAAATGGGCGCTATGAAAATAGGGAATTTTGAGCTGGGTGCGGTGGTTCATGCCTGTAATCCTAGCGCTTTGGGAGGCTGAGGTGGATGGATCACCTGAGGTCAGGAGTTCAAGACCAGCCTGGCTATCATGGTGAAATCCCATCTTTAAAAAAAAAGAAAACCGCTGGGCGCGGTGGCTCACGCCTATAATCCCAGCACTTTGGGAGGCCAAGGCGGGTGGATCATGAGGTCAAGAGATCAAGACCATCCTGGTCAACAAGGTGAAACCCCGTCCCTACTAAAAATACAAAAATTAGCTGGGCATGGTGGCGCGCGCCTGTAGTCCCAGCTACTCAGGAGGCTGAGGCAGGAGAATTGCCTGAACCCAGGATGCGGAGGTTGCGGTGAGCTGAGATCGCACCATTGCACTCCAGCCTGGGTAACAAGAGCGAAACTCCGTCTCAAAAAAAAAGAAAAAAAAAAAGAAAACAGGGAATTTTGTATTCAAATGTTGTGAAGGAATAATAGTTCTCAACCACACAAAAGCCATGGAATAACAGCACTGGTGGTTTTCTTTCTTCCTTTCTTTTCTTTTCTTTTTTTTTTTTTTTTGAGGAGTCTCGCTCTGTCACCTAGGCTGGAGTGCAGTGGTGCGATCTCAGCTTACTGCAATGTCTGTGCCCCATGTTCAAGTGATTCTCCTGCCTCAGCCTCCCAAAGTGCTGGGATTACAGGCGTGAGCCGCCATGCCCGGCCATAGCACTGGTTTTCTCCAGGTCTCGTTTGGTGGAAGCCTGCTGAGTCTATTGGCAGAGTGAAGCCATTGCAACATAGGCCAACATACACGATAGGTCTTTTGAGATGTCACCAGAAACAGGGGTGCACTCACTTGGGGAGTCAAAGGCATCTGTGGGTCTGGGTTGGGTGCAAGCCTGAGCCTGGTGTGCATTGTCGAAGTTGCCCAAGAGTGTGGAGTTTGATGAGGGACCCGCATGTTGTAGACCATCCCTAGGCACCCCTTCTTCCCAGGCACCCCTGCTTCCTCCCAGTTTGCCTGTGTCCTTCCTGGATCCTAAAGCCCTGAGGCTCCCCGGAGCCATCTTCTGGAGTAAAGAGACCCTGTGGCATCATCCACCTGCCTCCACCCCCTGCCATGGCCCTCACCCGAGGACACTGTGGGGAACTACAGATCTCTGCCCTCCAGGCTGCTGCTGCCAGACCCTGATGCCGCCACACTTGTGTAGAAGCCCCTGCTCCCCAGGGCTCCTGCCATCCTGCCGAACACCCTCTGACCCTCTAGGAAGGGACCAGAGAAAGTCATGTGTGCCTGCAATGATGGGTTCAAGGGAGACGATCAGATCCACTAGGGAAGCATCTGTGTCTGCCTGGCTCCCCAAACGGTGGAGCTAATAAATGCTAACTATATCCTGAATGAACAAATGAACGATGGATGAATGAATGTTAACATCTGGCCACACTCCTTGTGCAGTGAATACTCAGGCATCTAGCTTTGGAGCAGTATTATGCCCCAGCCCAAGAACGGTGGCTTCAGTGCCCCGTGGAAGACACTGGATGGCCGCCTCTGTGACCTTCACCTCCTCCACTCCAAGAGCCTTCCCTTTTCTCGCCTTTCAGCTGCCCACTCCTGTGCCACACCCTGTACCTTGTCATCACCTGAAACTGCTCCGCCCCTGAAATCTTGAATACCAGTATCCCACTCCCTGACCCCACCTCCGTCCCCCACACCTGCCTCCCACCACACCTTCCCCTTAACTCACACACTGCCTCTGCTCCCTCCTAGCCCATCACCTCCTCCTGGTCCTGCTTCTCTTCCAGCCGAGCCTGAACCTGGGCTGCCTGAACTTCCCTCTCATCAGCACCTTTCCTTCTCTGTGCCCCACTTTGTTTCAGCAGAACCCCAGCCTGGCTTAGCCTTTTTTTCTTTTTTGAGACAGAGTCTCCCTCTGTCACCCAGGCTGGAGCACAGGGCTCAAGGGATTCTCCCACCTCAGCCTTCTGAGTACCTAGAATTATAGGCACCATGCCTGGCGAATTTTTTTATTTTTTGTAGAGATGGGGTCTCACTATGTTGCCTAAGCTGGTCTCGAACGGATGGCCTCAAATCATGCTGTCACCTCAGCCTCCTAGTGATGGGATAACCGGTGTGAGCCACTGTGCCTGGCTGCATGTTTTGCTATATCACAATATCACCCTCTCCCAGGGCTGCCTCTTTCTTCTTCGCTCAGGGGATGCAGCGTCTGCGGTTCAAGGCCATTACCACCTCCTGTTTGGACACAGACTCCTCCCTGGCTCCCCATCAGCTATCTCCTCATTTTCTTTTATCTTCAGACTCATTATACTGACCCCTCCCCTTGGCTGGCGAACACGCACCATTGCCTTCTGTCCTAACGCCATCCTCCTTGGTCCCTGATCCCCAGCAGCTGTCATCAACCTCTCTCCTTCCCTGCATCTTAGCTCCTTGGAAGGGAGCCCCCGTCGCAGTCGTCAGCACCTGCCTGCACACGCCTGCACTTCCCCGACAGGGGAGGACCTGCCTGCACGCTCATCAGGCTCATGGCTGGGGAGAACCAGGAGAACGCAACAGACGAGGTCACTGACCTCCTGAAGCCTACGTTCCAGTGCAGAAGGCATGAAACAGGCAAGCAGATCGCTAGCTAAAAATGAGAAGTGCTCATATTCTTTTACACTCCTATGAAGAAGAAAAAAGAGGCAACGAGACTGAGCAGGCAGGACATGGGGTCTCACACCTGTAATCCCAGCACTTGGGGAGGCCAAGGTGGGGAGGGGTGAGACATCATTTGAGACCAGTCTGGGCAACAGAACGAGTCTCCATCTCAAAAAAAAAAAAAAAAAAAAAGAGAGAGAGAGTGAATGCACTTCGGTGAGGGTTCTTTCTCAAGCAACGACAGTGCCTGAAAGTTTATTTATTTATTTATTTTTGAGACAGAATTTTACTCTGGTCACCCAGGCTGGAGTGCAGTGGTGCGATTTCAGCTCACTGCAACCTCCACCTCCCAAGTCAAGCAATTTTCCTGCCTCAGCCTCCCGAGAAGCTGAGATTACAGGCACTCGCTCCCACACCCGGCTAATTTTTGTATTTTTAGTAGAGACGGGGTTTCACCATGTTGGTCAGGCTGGTCTTGAACTCCTGACCTCAGGTGATCCACCCACCTCAGCCTCCAAAGTGCTGGTATTACAGGCGTAAGCCACCACACCCGGTATAGTGCCTGAAAGTTTAGAATGATCCAGATATGTGAGGAGTGGAGGGAAGAGCATGACGGACCCTGGGAACAGAAAATCCAGTGCCCAGGGCTAAGAAACCGCACGGCCTAGGGAAAGCAAGTGCAGGTGGGCGCCATGTCCTCCTCAGCACCGAAGGCTGGCTTCTCCCCACCACCGCCTTGGAAACCACATTCTTTTTGAGCACAGTGAGCAGGTTCTGCCATATTGATTAGTCTTCCCTGCTCCATTTCTCTTCCTCGACCTTCTCTTCCGGAGCCACCTCCTCTTGTGACTTCCACGACTCGGAACGCCCCCACCCTCCCTGCCTCCGTGCCCACTCCCTGCCTGGCTCCTTTCTGGACGTGGTTTCCCTGATGCCCTTCACGTTTCCTTGTCCTGAGTCTCCATTCTCTGCCCACTGCTTCTTCACTCCACACCAGAGGATCAGAACGTTTTCTGGGGTCATAGATGTGATTATAAGTGCCTGCCATCACTCCAGGCTAATTTTTGTATTTTTTTTTAGAGACGGGGTTTCACCGTGTTGGCCAGGCTGGTCTTGAACTCCTGACCTCATGATCCACCCACCTCAGCCTCTCAAAGTGCTGGAATTACAGGCGTGAGCCACCGTGCCCCGCCAGCTGTACACATTTCTGTTGAGTGTGTATTTAGGAGCAGAGTTGCTGGGTCATACGATATACGTGATCAACTTACGCAGACAATTCCAAATGGCTTTCCAAAGTGATTGTACTCATTTACACACCCACCAGCAATGTGTGAATACATCTCCATCCTCACCAACACTTGGTATTATCAGAATTTTTAATTGTCACCATTCAGGTATGTGTGTAGTGACAGCTGGTTGTGGTTTTGATTTGTATTTCTCCAATGACTAATTATGTCATTGGAGAGGAAATTTTTCTGTGCTGTTATTAACACACTAATATACTTTTTTATTGGATTGCTTTTTATGTGCCAATTGTTATTAATACAATAATATACTTTTTATTGGATTGCTTTTTTATTACTGAGTTGTAGAAATTTTTTATATAAATTCTGGACACTAGTCCTTTCTCAGACACATGCTTTGTGAATATTTTCTCCTGGTGTATATCTTGCCTATTTTGTTCTCCTCCTCCTCCTCTTTTTTTTTTTGACAGTCTCACTCTGCCACCCAGGCTGCAGTACAGTGGCACCATCATAGCTCACTGCAGCCTCGAACTCCTGGGCTCTAGCAATCCTCCTGCCTCAGCCTTCTGAGTAGTTGGGACTACAGGCACAAGTCACCATGCCCGGCTCCTATTTCTTTTTTTAATTGTGTCTTTTTTTTTTTTTTTTTTTTGAGACGGAGTTTCACTTGTTACCCAGGCTGGAGTGCAATGGTGCGATCTTGGCTCACCGCAACCTCCGCCTCTTGGGTTCAGGCAATTCTCCTGCCTCAGCCTCCTGAGTAGCTGGGATTACAGGCACGCGCCACCATGCCCAGCTAATTTTTTGTATTTTTAGTAGAGACAGGGTTTCACCATGTTGACCAGGATGGTCTTGATCTCTTGACCTCGTGATCCACCCGCCTCAGCCTCCCAAATTGCTGGGATTACAGGCTTGAGCCACCGCGCCCGGCTAATTGTGTCTTTTGATGATTAGTTTTTAATTTTGATGATATCCAATTTACCAACTCTTACTTACAACTACTGCTTTCTGTGACCTAAGACATCTTTGCTTTTGCCTTTCCCCCAAGTCACACAGATATCCTTCTAGGTTTTCCTCTAAAAAACAAGTTATGATTTTAACTTTGATATTTAGGTCTATGGTCCTTTTTTTTTTTTTTTTTGAGACAGTCGTGCTCTATCTCCCAGGCTGGAGTGCAGTGGCACAGTCTCAGCTCACTGCAACCTCCTCCTCCCAGGTTCAAGCAATTTCACTGCTTCAGCCTCCCAAGTAGCTGGGATTATAGGCATGTGCCACCATGCCTGGCCTATGGTCCATTCGGAATTAGTATTTTTAGTATGATATTAAGTAGGACTCGAGGTCCACTTTTGGCCGTACAAAGTATCCCAGTACCATTTGTTGAAAAGAATTTTCCTTCCCCATTGAATTGCTTTGGTGCTTTTGGCGAAAACCAGGTAACTACATAAACTGGGATCAATTTCTGAGCTCTTTATTATTTTTGTGATCGTGTTTATAGATTCTCAAACTAAACGTGCACAATTCACTACCGTTGCTTTATAGTATGTCTCGAAAGCAGGCAGTGTAAGTCCGCTTAGTTCTTTTATCATCTTGTTGTTGTTCTTGTTTGATTTGAGACGGAGTCTCACTCTGTCACCCAGGCTGGAGTGCAGCGGCTCGACCTTGCCTCATTGCAACTTCTGCCTACTGGGTTCAAGTGATTCTCCTGCCTCAGCCAACTGAGTAGCTGGGATTACAGGCATGTGCCACCACGCCTGGCTAATTTTTGTGTTTTAGTAGAGATGGGGATTCTCCATGTTGGCCAGGCTGGTCTCAAACCTGTGACTTCAAGTGATCCACCTGCCTCGGCCTCCCAAAGTGTTAGGATTACAGGCATGAGCCACCATGTCTGGCCAAACTTTGTTCTTTTTTGAAGTGTTTTGAGAAAAAAAACACTTTGCATTTCTATATACATTTTAGAATCAGTTTATCAACTTCTGTCAAAAAAAAAAAAGATTACTGAGCTTTTGATCGGGATTGTGTTGCATCTATAGATTAACGTGGTGAGAATGGGAATCTTAAAAACAAGTCTCATCCTGAACTGTTCACTTATCTCCCCTGTTCTCCAGCTCTCCACCAAAACCTGCTCTTACTGATGTATATTCTGTCTTAGGTAGAGGACCATTATCTGCTATCCTGCCTGACCTTGTAACTAGGAGACACTTCCAACTTCGCGCTCTTCCTTAGCCCTAACAACCTTTAAGGCTGGCTGAATTTGCCCCTAAATCTTACTGGATTCATTAGTGACTCTGTCCCTACTACTACTATGCTAATGCAGCCCTTCGTCTTTACTCACCGGGACAGCAATCACGGCATAACTAGTTTTTCTGCTCTAGCCTGGACCCGGCAAATCTAGTTCGCACTCAGCCTCAGAGAGACTGCTCTTGCAAATCTGACCAGGACACTGGCTCAAAGCCCACGGGCTCCAAGATAAAGTCCTGAAGGCTTTGACCTGAGACGCAACATGCTCATGATCTGGCCCTTTCCACCCTTCAGTTGCATTTCCTGATATTCCCTGTACTCTATTCTTTCTGAAAGTCTCCTGTACCCGACAAATGAGTAGGGGTCCCTCCTTCGTGTGCCCATAATGCTCTGTACATAGGACCAGCTACATAATTTCAAGAACCTAGTGCCAAATTAAAACATGGGGCCCTTTGTTCAAATATGGTTAAGAATTTCAAGAGGTAGAATGTTAAATCAAGTGTGGGGCCCTTCTGAGCAGGGGGACCCTATATGACCATGCCGGGCCTTTGTAGATCTCATGCTGGTTTTTGTCTCTGTTTCTGTGATATAAACAGGCAGCCCCAGCGCTTTGGAGATCCTAGGCAAATCATCCATGAAGTAAGTTGCTTTCTTCCAAAATTAATGGCTTTGGCTTTTGTTACAATCGGATTAACGTAAATGCTCTTAGAAGGTCAAACATTCTCGAGTATTACACTCCAGTTACTCAGTTCTGAAAGCTGCAGTTAACTAGTAACGACGTGTGACAAGCCCTAGGATCAGGCATCATGAGTTGTGACTGAACAGATTGCTTGTGGTCACAATGTCAGTCAGCAGTTTCATCACAAAGGTAGAGGCTGTGATAAGCATTCAGGCACAGAAGTCACCTTGGGGTCAACTTGTATTCTATGTGGTATAATTTAGCCTGCGCTTATTTTTAGTAAATGTCTGATAACGTTCTTAGTCAAAGGATTCTATAAATTAAATGTCCCCCCCAGAATAGATTGGAAATGTACATGCATTTGTACTTGATATTACTTACACAGCACTTAGGTGTGTGATTAAAGGAGGAAATGTGCAGTGAGGCAGCATCCCCTGATTTTGGCGGGGTATGGGTATTGACTGTGGCATGGTTTGGGACCTGGGCTCTAGCAAGAGTCTTTATGGTCAACTCTAAGGGTCTATTGGTCTGTCCCACTGCCAAGTCGCCTGGCTGCCTTCATTAGTGCCTAGAATTCCTTGTCAGTGAGGACAAACATCCCAGCCAGCCTTTTATTTTATTTTTGAGACAGAGTCTTGCTCTGTCGTCCAGGCTGGAGTGCAATGGTGGGATCTCAGCTCACTGTAACCTCTACCTCCTGGGTTCAACTGATTCTCCTGCCTCAGTCTCCCCAGTAGCTAGGATTACAGTCGCCCACCACCATGGCTATTTTTTTTTGAGACGGAGGCTGTAGTGCAATGTTGCGATCTCAGCTCCCTGAAACCTCCACCTCCCAGGCTGAATTGAGTCTCCTGTCTCAGCCTCCTGAGTAGCTGGGATTACAGGCCCACACAACCACACCTGGTTAATTTTTTATATCTTGGTAGAGACAGGGTTGCCCAGGTTGGTCTCGAACTCCTTAGCTCAGGGAATCCCACCCAGCCCAGCCTCCCAAAGTGCTGGGATTACAGGGGTGAGCCACCATGCCCAGCACGTTATCTTAAGAACACAACTGTAAACCCTCGTTTGAGAAACAAAACAGTGAGATGATACACGATGAGAACCTTGATCTCTAGGGCCTCTTGCAGGTGAAGAAAGATGCAGAAGAGTTACCCAGGTGTTTCAGTCCATTCTCTGTGGTTTACAACAGAATACCTGAAACTGGGTAATTTATAAAGAGAGTTTATTTGTTACAGTTATAGAGGCTGTGCAGCCCTAGGTCGAGGGGCTGCATCTGAAGAGGGCCTTCTTGCTGGCGAGGACTCTGCAGTCCTGAAGAAGTGCAGGGCGTCGCATGGTGAAGGGGCTGAGTGTCCCAGCTCAGGTCTCTGTTCCTCTTCTTGTAAAGCTACCAGTTCCCCTCCCATGATAACCCATGAATCCATTAACCCATTTATCCATGAATGCAGAGCTCTCGTGATCCAATCACCTTTTCTAGGCCCCAGCTCTCAATACAGCCTCACTGGAGATTGTTTCAATGTGAGTTTTGGAGGGACATTCAAACCAGAGCACCAGGTGTGCAGAGGAAGGTGTTAAAGGCAGCCAGAGGAGCAGAAGCAAAGGCAAGAAGGGGGTGAGAGAGGCCTTGTATTTTTAGGCTGTTGGTAATAACGGATTTTCGGAGAGGGTAGTGAATGCAGGAGTGAGGCAGCAGCTTTGGCACTGGCTGGAAAAGGAAGGAGGGGCCAGGTGCCTATAAGGTCAGAACCTGCAAAGATGTTCAGATGTAGTTTTTTTTTTTTTTGCCTAGACAGGGTCACTCTGTCACCTAGGCTGGAGTGCAGTGGTACAATTACAGCTCATTGCAGCCTTGACCTCCCTAGGCTCAGGTGATCCTCCTACCTCAGCCTCCTGAGTAGCTAGGACTACAGGCATATGCCACCACATCTGGCTAATTTTTTGTACTTTTTGTAGAGATGAGGTTTTGCCATGTTGCCTAGACTGGTCGCAAACTCCTAAGATCAAGTGATCGCCCACCTCAGCCTCCCAAAGTGCTGGGATTACAGGCATAAGCCACCACACTTGGTCTTCAGATATGTTCTTTTTGGCTTTAGGAGGATTGAAGAGTTTTTGTAGGAGTGCACCATAATCAGATTTGCCTGTTACAGAGATGAGTTTGTCTCTTGTGGGAGACAGACTTGAGGCTTGGAGAGCAGGAAAAGGGACTGCAGTGGGCCAGGAAGGAGAGAATGAGGTAACTCCTGCGGCAGCAGGAACAGAGAAGGAATCTGATATCAGAAAGAAGGAACCAAATGCTTTGGAGACCCATTGGCCATAGAAGTAAAGAATTAGGAGAGCAGCCGGGGCCATGGCTCACGCCTGTAATCCCAGAAGTTTGGGAGGCCAAGATGGGAGAACTCCTGAGGTTAGGAGTTCGAGACCAGCCTGGCCAACATGATGAAACCCCATCTCTACTAAAAATACAAAAATTAGCTGGGCATGGTGGCATGTGCCTCTAGTCCCAGCTACTTAAGAGGCTCAGGCAAGAGAATCCCTTGAACCCAGGAAGCAGAGGTTGTAGTGAGCCGAGATCACACCACTGCACTGCACTCCAGCCTGGGCAACAGAGTAAGACGCCATCTCAAAAAAAACAAAAACAAAAACAAAAAAACGGATGTCCTGAAATCAGTGATTTATGGCATAAACTCACTTATTTCCTAACAACCCTCTGAACTAAGTACTATTAATCTCATTTGACAAATCGGGTTAACATGCTCTCTACAAGCTCTATATGGGTAGCAAGGGGCAGAGCCAGTGTCTGAATCCAGGCAGTCTGGTTCTGAAGTCTGTGCTCTTAGCTGCAAGCACAGGCCTCTAATATAGCATCACATTTAACATTGGCACAGGATGCCGTGTTACACACAATACTAGAAACACTGGAGAAGCTGCCCCTCGTGCCACAGCTCCACTCTCAGTGGGAAGCAGCCCAGAAGGGAAGTAGGTCAAACTCTCAGGCCAGTGATTGCAGAGAGGGAGCTGTGCTGGCACTGAGGACTGTGGACGCCTCATTTTATCTCAAAGAAAACACCATGTTCCCTTGCATGTGGGTTCCTGACTATAAGCTTTGACATTCTTGGTTGAAGAGACAAGAAGTTTAAGTGGATGTGGATGAAACAATAAAGAGTCATCTGATTGGGCACTGTGGCTCACACCCATAATCCCAGCACTTTGGGAGGCTGAGGCAGGAAGATCGCAGGAGGCCAGGAGTTCAAGACCAGCCTGGGCAACATAGTGAGATGACATCTTTATTAAATATATATATATATATATATATATTAGAAAACCCCATTTCTATAAAAAAAATTAGCTGGGCATGGTGCACACACCTGTAGACCTAGCTACTCAAGGAGGCTGAGGTGGGAAGATGGCTTGAACCCAGAAGGGGGAGGTTGCAGTGAGCTGCTATCACATCACTGCACTCCAGCCTGGGTGACAGAATGAGACCCTGCCTCAAAAAAAAAAAAAAAAAAAAAAAAAAAAAAAAGACAATCATCTGCAGAGAGCTATGCTGTTTTTAATATTACCTAAAGCTGAAATGTATGAAACAAAAAACTATGACTCTCGGTCAGGACAAACAGTGCTATGTTCCTCACAAAATTCGTATGTTTAAGTCTTAACCCCCAGTGTGACAGGATTAGGTGGGACATTGATTAGGTCTTTTTTTTTTTTTTTTTTTTTGAGACAGGATCTCACTGTCGCTCAGACTGGAGTGCAGTGGCACGATGTCAGCTCACTGCAACCTCCGCCTCTAGAATTTAAGCAATTCCCATGCCTCAACCTCCCGAGTAGCTGAGACTATGGGTGCCCACCACCACACCTAGTTAATTTTTGTATTTTTAGTAGAGACAGGGTTTCGCCATATTGGCCGGGCTGGTCTTGAACTCCTGGCCTCAAGTGATCTGCCCGCCTTGGCCTCCCAAGTGCAGGGATTACAGGTGTGAGCCACCTCACCCGGCCATAATTAGGTCTTAAGGGCAGAGCTCTCATGAATGGGATTGGTGCCCTTATAAAATTCAGGTTGAGTATCCATAATCTGAAAATCTGATCTAAAATGCTCCAAAATCTGAAACTTTCCGCATCTCAATGTGATGCTCAAAAGGAAATGCTCACTGGCACATTTCAGATTTGAAATATTTGGATTAGAGATCTTCAACTGGTAGACCCATCTCTATGAAAACAAAACAGTTAGCTAGCTGTGGTGATGTGCCTGTACTCCCAGCTACTCAGGAGGCTGAGGTGGAAGGACAGCTTGAGTTCACGGGTTTCAGGCGGCAGTCGGTCATGATCATGCCACTGTATTCCAACCTGGATGACAAAGTGAGATGCCCCGCCGGAAAAAACCCACAACCCTAACAGAAAGTAGATTAGAGGCTGTCTAGTGCTTGGGTGGGGGATGGGGCATGGAGTGAATGCTAATTAAGGCTGGGGTTTCTTTTTGTTCTAAAAATGGTTGTGGTGATAGTTGCACAACTCTGAATACACTAGAAGTCATTACATTGTACATTCAGTGAGTACATTTTATAGTATGTTAGTTATATCTCAATAAAACTGTTAAAAAGGAAATTCTAATGGAATTTGGATTATTTCCATTTATTTGGTGTATGGCATTTATTTTCAGTTTTATTTTACAAACACTTACATGGTCTTGCTGTGTACCAAGTACTGGATTCCAAACGCTATATAAACCTGAATGTATTTCATCCTCATAACTCTGTGAAGTGGATAGTATTGTTATCTCCATTTTACACAGGCACAGAGAGGTTAAGTAACTCACCTAAGATCTTTCAGTTGACAATGGCAGTCAGGATTTGAACCCTGCCAGTCTGGTTTCAGGGTCTGTGATCTTTATTTATTTTTCAAGAGTTAGGGTCTTGCTATGTTGCCCAAGCTGGAGTACAGTGTTATTCACAAGCATGATCCCATTACTGATAAGCATGGGAGTTTTGACTTGCTCCATTTCTGATCTGGGCCGCTTCACTCATCCTTAGGTAATATGGTGGTCCCTGGCTCCTGTGGGGTCACCATATTGATGCCAAACTAAGGACACCCAATGCTCACAGCATACTACAGCCAAGAACTCCTGGGTTCAAGTGATTATCCCGCTTCAGCTTTACTAGTAGCTAGGACTATAGGCCTGTGCCACCAAGCCAAGCCAGAGTCTGTGATCTAACCATTCTATTATACCACCTTTCCCAAGGACGTTTACAGTTTTTTTTTTTAAACTGTAACTAGTGCAGAAAATTAAAAATTAGTTCATGGAGGATTGGAGGACAGAGTTTAGGAACGTATCCCTACGTACATGGCTAAATGTAAATACGTAGCAACGCCTAATAGAGGCGGGGCACTGTTCTGGTACTCTCGGTAGGGGTGGATGGGGAGGATAGAAAACATAAAGACGGGGCCGGGCGCGATGGCTCACGCCTGTAATCCCAAGCACTTTGGGAGGCCGAGGAGGGTGGATCACGAGGTCAAGAGATCGAGACCATCCTGGTCAACATGGTGAAACCCCATCTCTACTAAAAATACAAAAAATTAGCTGGGAATGGTGGCACGTGCCTGTAATCCCAGCTACTCAGGAGGCTGAGGCAGGAGAATTGCCTGAACCCAAGAGACGGAGGTTGCGGTGAGCCGAGATTGCGCCATTGCACTCCAGCCTGGGTAACAAGAGTGAAACTCTGTCTCAAAAAAAAAAAAAAGAAAAAGAAAACATAAAGACAATGATATAGGGTCCACAAAGAACTCTCAACTTAATTCACATGCAATGTGGTGTTGGTATTCGAGAGTTTCCAAAATGTTCTGGGTAGAAGAGCAAAACAATAACATTTGGGTTTTAGAAAGTAAGGCATAAAATAATTTATTCATTAAATCAAAGGAGGCAGGAAGATCAGTTGGAAAGTGATAATCCAAAAATAATAAGTATTTAAGAGTTTCAGCAGGAGGAATGAAAACAGATTAAATATTTCATAATTAGAAATGTCCAGACTTAGATACTGAAAGCGGGGGCCAGAGATAGGAATGGGTTGAAGATGACTACAGTTTTAGCCTAGGTGACTGTGAAAACAGTAATGCTATTAACCAAGCAAAAGAGCACAGAGGCCGGGCGCGGTAGCTCACGCCTATAATCCCAGCACTTTGAGGCCGAGGTGGGCAGATCACGAGGTCAAGAAATGGAGACCATCCTGGCCAACATGGTGAAACCTCCATCTCTACTAAAAATACAAAAATTAGCTGGGTGTGGTGGCATGTGCCCGTAATCCCAGCTACTCCGGAGCCTGAGGCAGGAGAATAGCTTGCACCCGGGAGGCAGAGGTTGCAGTGAGCCAAGATTGCGCTACTGCATTCCAGCCTGGCAACACAGAGACTCCGTCTCAAAGCAAAAAAACAAACAAAAAAAGAATATTGAGAGGAGTTCAGTTAAGGTATTTAGTTGTAGACATATTAAGACTGGGGGCTGGTAAGCAATCGTGATAATATTCAAATATGCAGAAACTAGGGTTCGGAGGCCAGAAAATTTCTATTTCTGAAGAAATAAAATGACTTTTTTTTGAGGCAAGAGTCTCACTCTGTCACCCAGGCTGGAGGGCAGTGGGCGATCTCGGCTCACTGCAACCTCTGCCGCCCGGGTTCACGCGATTCCCCCACCTGTCTTCAGAGTAGCTGAGACTACAGGCGCGCGCCACCAGGCCAGGCTAATTTTTGTATTTTTAGTAGATACGGGGGTTCCACCAAGTTGGCAAGGCTGGTCTTGAACTCCTGACCTCAGGTGATCCGCCCGCCTCGACCTCCCAAAGTGGTAGGATTACAGGCGTGAGCCACGGCATCTGGCCTACAGCATTTCTGATGTAACATTGCAGAAACATTGGAGGAGAGAAAAGAATACACTTCCACTCGGAATTCGCACCCTGGTCGCCTTCGCTGGCTAACTTCACACGCTGAACCGCCTCGCCCCCGCCGGTGAGGATATCTCGGCCTGGGCAGAGACCCGAAAGTCTCCTTCTGCCGCTCGGGATGTTAAGAGCAGGCAGAGCAGTATCTAGTCTTGCCCGTAGCGGCGTCGCCTACAGCCGCGCCGCGTTGCCAGAACCTCACCCGTTTTCCTCCCGGCCGCCGGTTTTCCCGGATTCAACCACCTTCCCTCTTCCAGGGACGTGCGCGCGCATATTTCCGGCGCCCGGAAGTGCGTCATCAGCCGGCGCCAGCGGCCGCACGCCGCGGAGCAAGGGCTTAGAGGATCTGGGATACCGGTGTTCGATCACGCGGGTGGGAAAGGAGCTAGGACTTGAACGGTGTTCACTGCTTCTGGGCGCCACCATGCAAGTCTCCAGCCTCAACGAGGTGAAGATTTACAGTCTCAGCTACGGCAAGTCCCTTCCTGAGGTGAGTCACTTCCCGGCCCCCTGACTCTCGAGCTCTTTAGGATTGTCCCCCTCGTGGGGCAGCCGCCCCTTTCCTCGGCCCTAGCCGCTGTTTTGGCTGGACCTGTGTCAGCCCCCGACTCGGGGAGGCCCAGAGGAGGCTGACGGTTACCTGGGGAGATTACCGGCATTGGGAGACGAGGATACTGCCGTTACTGCGCCAGAAGCTGGACCAAGAGGTAATCGGGGTCAGTGAACTTTGCTGCAGCTTTTGCAAAGTTCTCTGTTTCAGAGAACGCTTCCATTTGGACTTCTTTGGATGTTCACAGTCTCTGCCACACACCGAGGAGAAAAATAGGGACAAATTGATTGACAGAGCTCTTCTCCATATTAACGACCTCCCCATTTTCATGCCTGCCCCATCAGCTGTTTGTTGAGTTCGTATCATTTGCCAGGTCCTAGGGATACAGCAGTGAACAAGAGAGATACAGACTTGGCAATTGTAGAGTTTCTGATGTAGAGGACAGTATTTTCGAGCCTTGCTGAACTTAACCTGATTCCTCGTTTTTAAGTTGGAAAGGGCTTGGACAAATCGGTAATTCTCTTCCAATCTTATCGTGTTTAATAATGCAGCTGAGATTTAATAATGCGTTTAATATGCAGCCGAGATCCAACAAGGGGAAGGGTGACTTGTCCAGCATGACACACTTAGGCTCTGAAACTTGTCTTTTATTTCTTATAAGTGATGATCAAGCCTCTGTCAAAGCACTACCACTGAGCACTACCTTTTGTGGAAGCTCATTTCAATTTTGAGACTCTGCACTTGTTAGAAAGTGGTTTTCAAACATGTCACTTTATAGCATGCCACTGTTGGTCTGAGTCCTGCCCTTGGAAAACAGAATAGAGCTCTCCTTCCATGTGTCTGCTCCTACAGAAATTTCGAGCCAGTGATTAGGTTTTTCCTTTCTTCTCAAAATTCCGGTTTAAATAATTCCATCTTCAGTTGTTCTTCACACTGCGTGATCTTTCTCATTTTGTTCATTCATTCTCCACACTTATTGAGAAGTTACCATGTGCAAGCAGCCCTGTATTAAGTATTGGGATATATGGTGGATATCTCAGATAAGGTTTCCCTTTGAGGAAAAGGATAATAAACAAGTGAGTAAATGAGAAGGCAATTTCAGGTAGTCAAAAGTACTTTTCGTGATGAATGTTTGGAGGAGAGCTGTGTTGAATAAAGTGTTCAGAGAAAGTGTTTTGGATAAAGCCCTGGGGAAGGCCTCTCTATAGGAGGTGGTGTTTGAGCAGAAACTTGAATGATGAAGAGGAGCCAATCATGTGAAGAAGATACGGGGAAGTTTTCAGTGCTGAGAGCAGAAAGTGCAAAGATCCCCACATGAGAATGCACTGGACATGGAGAAGGACCAGAGGAGGCACAGGTGTGATCGTAGTATGCCGAGTGAGGGGAGAGAGCAGGTGGATGAGGCTGGAGAAGTAGACCTGGTAGGAAGGGTAGGAAGTTCAAGGTTTTTTTTTGTTTATTTATTTATTTGCCTTATTTATTTATTTATTTATTTATTTTTTAAAGATGGGGTTTCACCATGATGGCCAGGCTGGTCTTGAACTCCTGACCCTAGGTGATCCACCCACCTCAGCCTCCCAAAGTGCTAGGATTACAGGCGTCAGCCACCGCGCCTGGCTGGAAGTTCAAGTTTTATTCTTAGTGCTGTTGGAAGTCACTGTTGTGTTTTGACGTGGGCTGCTGTGTGACAAATGACTAGCTGAGGAGGGCTCGACTGGGGATGAATTAGGTAGTTCAAGTGAACGACTTTGGTGGCTTGGACTTTCCTGGTAGCAAAGGAAATGCTAAGACACAGTGAGATTCAGGAGATATTTTGAAGGTAGGGCCAATGGAACTTGCTAATGGACTGGATTATTGGTAGAGGGAAGTTGAGGTGACAAAAAGGAAGGAATCAGAGAGCTCTTCAGTTTTGAGTCCGAACAAGTGGGTGCATGGTGGTGCTGCTAACTGACAGGAGAAGAATCGACAAGGAGCACATTGAAGGGTGGGGAGGAGGAAGGTAGTGAACAAAAAGAATCGAGTTTTATTTTCAATAGTGAATGTTTGAAGTTCTAATACGTACCAAGTGGAGATGTTGAGTGGTTAGCAGTTGCATGGATACTAGTATGGAGATTGCAGGTGGAGTCACTGTCGTTGTTTGAGACTAGGCGAGATCATACTGTGAAAGAATGAACAGAGAAGAGAACTGGGCCGAGGACCTGAGGCAGTCTTAACATTTGTCATCCAAGAAGAGAAGGGGAACCCAGCAAAGAAGAAAGAGCAGTAGGCACTGATGAAAGGGGAGAATCAGAAATGTGTAGTTTTGTAGAAGCAAGTGTTTTGAGGAGGAGGGAGTGGTCACCTGTGTCAGCTGCTACTGAGAGCTTTAGTAAGATGAGGGCAGAAAAGAGACCATTGACTTTGGCATGATGCAGAGCGCCACTCTCTTGGCGAGTACCAGGGGAGTGCTAGGGAGAGTAGCTTGAGCTGAGTGGATTTGGAAACCCTGCTTGTCCTGGTTAATGTTTTATAGTTATTTCTTTGAGGTTGGTACCTAAGCTACATGTAGAACCCCAGATGTTGTCTGAACTATGCGAATATTGTTTCTCTTCTGGGCTCGACCTTTCTATTAATGTAGAGAAGCCTCTATATTTGCTCCCTGGGTGCTCTGTCCAGTCTCCTGGCTTTAAGCATATCTGCATATTGATAACTGTCACATTGACGTTTCTAGCCCTTACCTCTACTCTGAACTGGACTTGCGTATCCAGCTGTTCCTTGACATCACTTGGATAGCTGATGGGCATCTCAAACTTCACCTGTCCAGAGTAGAACACCAGCTTTCCCCCCACATACCCTGCTCCTTCAACCTGCGGTCTTCCCGCTCGGTCAGTGGCAGCGCCATCCCTCAAGCTGTTCATGCCAGAACCACTGGACAGTTTTCTGTTATTGTTGCTTCTTTGCTCATAAAATCCACTAGAAAAGCTGTTGGTTCTGTCTTCAGTATAGATCCAGAATCCAGTCATCTCCATTACCGTCACTCTGATTCAGGACACCATCACCCCTGGATTATGCAATTGCAGTTACTACAGTTGACTTCTTTCTTTTTTTTTAAATCGCATATATAACACTTCTATTTGATGATACTACAGTTGACTTCTAAGCGGTTTCTCAGTTTCCACCCTCTACCCCTTTATTCCGCAGTCTGTTATCAGTCAGCTGCCGGGGTGATCCTCTACTCAAAACCCTCCAGTGGCTCCTGGCCTCTTCAGGGTGAGAACCAGAGTCCTCTGAGTGGCCTGCAGGGTCCTCCTTGATGTTGTGCCTTCCTGCCGTCCTCTCTGAGCTCAACTCCTGTCACTGCTCTCCACTTTACGCTGGCCTCACATGTCCCTTCACTGCTCGAGACTAGGCACACTCCTGCGTTAGGACCTTTGCACCGGGGAGTGCCCCTGCCCGCCTGCTTTTCTCCCAGATATCCACCGGGCTTGCCGCCTCATGCCTTTCAGGTCGTTGCTCAAGAGAACCTTAACGTTTAAAGTTATAATTCTCCACCAACACTGTCTCCTTTTCTTGCTTTATGTTTTCCGTGGCATACATAACCATCTGACACTCTAATTATTTTACTTCCTCATTTGTTGGTGTTCCCTCACTTGAAAGAAAGCTTCACAAAAAGAGGGGCTTTTACATTTTTAAATTTAATTTTTTTTTTTTTTGGAAACTGTTGCCCAGGCTGGAGTGCAGTGGCACAATCATGGCTCACTTCAGCCTTGACTTCCCTGGCTCAACAACCCTTGCACCTCAGCCTCCTGAGTAGCTGGGACTACAGCTGCTCACCAACACATCCAGCTTTTTTTTCTTTTGTAAAGACAGTGATGGCACTATGTTGCTAGGCTGGTCTCAAACTCCTGGGCTCAAGTGATCCCCTTGCCTCAGGGCTGGGACTATAGGTATGAACCACTGCACCCGGCCAAGAGGGTTGTTGTTTTTTTTCCTGTTTTATTTACTACTGCTATGCCTATCTACTGGCATTTAGTAGTACAAATCAATATTTGTTTAATCTATTAATGAATAAAGTTAATTTTCATTTTCAGCCCCATCATACTTTTGACCTAGGGCTATGATTTTTATTCACACATTTTGGCCTAAAATCTCACATTCTGGAGTTAATCAGCTTTTGTAGTATTTTTAATGCTGTTAAATTTATTTTTGTCAGTTTTCCAGTGGGTAAGCCTGTTTTTTTCTCTCTTATACAGACTTAACCTTGACCTTTGCTTCACTCTTACTCATTAATACAGTGGTTCTCAAAGCAGGTCTGTGAGGCCCTGAAGATCCCCAAGACTTTTCCAGAGGGTCCATCAGCTCAGACTGTTTGCACAATCATGCTGTTAATTGGCCTTTCTCACTGTGTTGACATTTGTTCTGATGGTGCAAAAGCAGTCATGGATAAAACTGCTGGTACCTTTGTGACTGTTGAAGCAGTGACACCAGACTGTATTAGTTGTCACTATATTCTTCTCTACCATGCACTGCAATCAAAGCCAAAAATGCCAGTTTTACTTAAGAATGCCTTTGAGAAGCTTTAAAAAATTCTTTTTTTTTTTTTTTTTTTGTGGCTGAGTTTCACTGTTGTTGCCCAGGCTGGAGTGTGGTGGTGCAATCTTGGCTCACTGCAACCTCCTCCTCCTGGATTCAACCGATTCTCCTGCCTCAGCCTCCCGAATAGCTGAGATTACAGGCACGTGCCACCATGCCCAGCTAATTTTTTTGTATTTTTAGTAGAGATGGGGTTTAACTATGTTGTCCAGGCTAGTCTCGAACTCCTGACTTCAGGTGATTCACCTGCCTCAGCCTCCCAAAGTGCTGGGATTATAGGCGTGAGCCACCGCACCCGACCTAAAAAATTATTTCTTGAAACTGTGTCATTTCTGGATTCTGTGTGAGGAAGTGGGCAGTGTGTGTGAAGTTCTGCATCCGCAGTACACACAGGGCTTGTCTTGAGGAAAAGCTCTTGTACATGTGTTTCAGTTGTGAGCTGAAGTAGCTCTGTTTTTAAATGAAACAACATTTTTACTTGAAAATATGGCTTAGGGATAAACGGTTGTTATTCAGACTCAGGTATTTGGCAGGCATTTTCTTGAAGATGAACAGAGTGAGCCTGTCCCTTCAGAGGAAAACAGCTGGCAGTATTTGTAACACTGATAACAGTTGTGCTTTCATGTGAAAGGTCGGATCTTAGAAAACCTGTCTCCACCACCATGAGCTTGATAGCTTTCCAGAACTTTCAGACTTTTCTGATGAGATTAGTGGTGATATTAATAAATATGAATTTTTGATACTAGTTAATGAAATATGTCAACAATGGATCGTTCCTGTGTAAGTAGTGAATGAATAATTTCCAAATTGACCAGTGTCTGATGTTCTAAAGTTGTGCAGGGTCAAAGACCCAGAAGGCAAAGATACACAGATGAGTTTTAACATGCTAGAGTACCAAAAATTTGTTGAGAGGCTGCGTGCGGTGGCTCACGCCTATAATCCCAACACTTTGGGAGGCCAAGGCAGGTGGATCACCTGAGGTCAGGAGTTCGAGACCAGCCTGACCAACACGGTGAAACCCCATCTCTACTAAAAATGCAGAATTAGCTGGGCGTGGTGGCACATGCCTGTAATCTCAGCTACTTGGGAGACTGAGGCAGGAGAATCTCTTGGACCTGGGAGGTAGAGGTTTTGGTGAGCTGAGATCACGTCATTGCACTCTAGCCAGGGCAACAAGAGCAAAACTCCGTCTCAAACAAACAAACAAACAAACAAAAAATCATTGATAGGGCTTTACATTCCATGTTGCAACTAACGTTGAAGAAACTACCACTTGCTGAGTTTTGGCATAGTACCAAAGAAGAACAGCCACACTTATCTGAAAGGACTATCATTGCTTTTCTTCCTTTTCCAGCTGGATGTCTGTGTGAGGCCTTATTTTCTTTTTTTCCTCCCACACCCAGCCCAAACCTGAGGCCTTATTTTCTTCATATCCTTCAACTAAAATAAAAGTAGGTTGGTTTCAGAAGCAGACACGAGAATCTACAGGTATTTGCTATTAAAAAGATTTAAGAATATAGCTATTTTTCATAAAAATGTTATTTTGATTAACATGTAATGGGGTGGTTTTTAACTGAATAAGTACATATTTAAATAATATCTCAGTTTTAATGTCTTATACATTAAATATTAATAGATAAAACCCACATAAACAAAAGCTCTTTGGGGTCCTCCATAAAGAGTATGAGGGAATCCTGAGAACAAAAAGTTTGAGAACTGCTATTCTCTGTCTCTCTCTCAATCTTCCTTTAAAGCATTTCTCACTTATCAACAAATTGCATGTTTTGCTTTGCCTTACTTCAAATGTGAGAGCAAATGGGGTCTTTTTTTCCCCCAGCAACGAGACACCTGTTCAGTGAGAGAATGAAGTCATCAGCATTTCCAGAGCTTTTTTGCTAGGTTTTTGATGAAATCCTTTTATATCGGTAGAGTACAGTTTTTGTTTTTGTTTTTGTTTTTGAGACAGGTTCTTGCTCTGTCACCGAGGCTGGAGTGCAGTGGCACAATCACAGCTCACTGCAGCCTTGACTTCCCAGGCTCAAGTGATTCTGCTGTTTTAGCATTTTGGGTAGCTGGGACTACAGGCATGTGCCACCACACCCAGCTAATTTTGATTTTTTTGTAGAGATGGTGTCTTGCTGTGTTGCCCAGGATGGTATCAAACTTCTTTGCTCAAGTGATCCTCTTGTCTTGGCCTATCGAAGTGTTGGGATTGCAGGCATAAGCTACCTCAGCCTGCTTGAGTACAGTTCTTCCCTCCCGCCCCCCACCACCCCACTCCGAGATGGAGTCTTCCCCTGTTGCCCAGGCTGGCGTGCAATGGTGTGATCTCGGCTCACTGCAACCTCTGCCTCCCAGGTTCAAGCGATTCTCCTGCCTCAGCCTCCCAGATAGCTGAGATTATAGGTCCATGCCACCATGCCCATCTAATTTTTTGTATTTTTAGTAGAGATGGTGTTTTACCTTGTTGACCAGGCTGGTCTTGAAAACCTGCCTCGTCCTCCCAAATTGCTGGGATTACAGGCGTGAGCCACCGCACCTGTCTGAGTACGGCTCTTTATTTGCCATGATTTTATAGAATACAGAGAAGATGGCTGAATTTAGTGAACACCTTTCAGTTCTTGGTGAACTTTAAAAAGAAATTTTTAAAAACTTAGGTTTATATGTTCCTATTTCATGCTGACTCCTCATGTGGTCTCCTATAGCGCTGTGAGTTTGTACAGACACCGCTGAATGAACTTTCCTTCCTTCCTACCTTCACTGTGTTGAGAATTTCTCGCCCCTCTGGGTCTCAGGCTCCTAGTTAGAAGGAAATCTCTGTCTTTTTTTCCCCATGCTTGTTTGCACAGGATATACGAGACTAGTTACTGTATGAACTGCCTCCTTCCTCGAGCACAGCTTCCTGAGAAGAGGAAATTGGATCCTGGTTAATAGGGGGAATCCCTAGCAATATATCTTTGTTCTGTTTGTATTAAGTTAATGTAAAATCACATTGAGTGCCCAGAAATAAACTTAATGTCACTTTTAATTGATACCTTCTGCCAAAACTAAAATCAAGCAAATAATCACAAGGACTAGCATAAACCTGTAAATCAGTATGCTACATACAAAGGCAGAAGGAAAGCTGTGGCTTAGACTGAGGCTCATCAAGGTATTATCCCTCTGCAAGTGTGGACGCTGCCTCAGCTGTCATACTTAGGGTCTTCCATGGTGAGTCTGCATGACCAGAGTCCTAAAAATTATTATGTCATGTGTCTGATAAGGGCTGTACAGTTTAGAAATGACATCTCTTAGTTTTTCTCTTGCTTTTCTTTCTTTAGGATAGAGTTTTTAAGCCTTGCCTTTATCGACATTTTGGTCTGGACAGTTCCTTGTTGTGGGGGTTGTCTTATGTATTGTAGGATGTTTGGCATCATCTCTCACCTCTGCCAACCAGATGTCAGGAGCATATCCCCAAGTTGTGACAACCGGAGATGTCTTCAGCAATTCACACATGCCCTCTGGGGCTCATAATTGCCCCAGCTCGAGAACCACTGCTTTGGGATAATCGTAGTTGACAAGTGCTTTGCCACTGGTACCTGAACATGCCATGGAATTATACTGCTGGCTGAACTGGGGCTCATTAACTCCAGAGCAAAACCTGGTATCAGAGAATATGACTATAAAGTGTATCATTTCTTTGTTATCGGCTATTTGATCAGTTTTTTATCTAGTTTTATTATTTGTAAAAAATATATTTCTATACGAAACATTCTCCTATGTTTTACTTTATAAATTTTTCACTTAAATAGATTAAATTGTTTCGTATATTTAATTATAACCCAGAATACTTGAGGCTTTCTGCTTTCCTTGAGATTGGTTAGATGGGTTGATTTTCTCTTGTGTAAAAGATTGTAGTTTAAAAAATTTATTATCTGGCTGGGCCTTGTGGCCCATTTCAGTAGACCTAGCACTTTGGGAGGCAAAGGTGAGAGGGTGGTTTGAGCCCAGGAGTTTGAGGCTGCAATGAGCTAGTTGCATCGCATCACTGCACTCTAGACTGGGCAAGAATGAGACCCTGTCTCTTAAAAAAGTAAAAATTAAAAAAAAATTGTCTAATGTATGTAAGTATACACAAGAAAAAAAATCCGGGAGATATTTAATATGTTAAGAGTAGGGTTTGGATTAGATAATTTTTTTATTTCCTATGTTATATATCCCTGTAAGGTTTGAATTTTAAAATATAAGCATGTATTGTTTTTGCAAGCCGGAAAACAATTTAGCTAAATTTGTTTTAAAATAAAGTCTTTTCATTTTCTTTCAGTGGCTTTCTGATAGGAAGAAGAGAGCACTGCAGAAGAAAGATGTAGGTGAGTATTAGTTGTTTTTTCTCACTGCAGCTGCATTAGTGATCCGTGTTCTCATGCTTTTACTCATTTGCTATTATCATGTGTAAGTGAGGATTTATAAGAATGCAGTAACATATAGTGGAAAATGAATGCTCTTGTTTTTTTTCTTTTTCCCTTTGACGTGGGGTCTCACTGTGTTGCCCAGGCTGGTCTCTAACTTCTGGGCTTGAGCAATCCTCCAACCTTGGCCTCCCAAAGTTTTGGGATTACAGGCGTGAGCCACTGCACCCAGCCCATCTCCTTCTTAAGAAACCTTTTGTTGTGGTTGGTATGTTCCTGGTGGGTATGGGATTTGATTTTACCTTATTAACTAATAAGTTAGCCTGTTACTGTTTCATGTCTTTGCCATGATTGAGTTGTAATAGTGGTTTAGGGGCCTGGTTCGGTGGCTCACTCCTGTAATCCCAGAACTTTGGAAGGCTGAAGTGGGAGGATTGCGTGAACCCAGAAGTTTGAGACCAGCCTGGGCAATGTGGTGAAACCCCATCTCTACAAAAAGTATAAAAATGTCTGGGTGCGGTGGCATGCACCTGTAGTCCTGCCTATCTGGGGGGCTGAGGTGTGAGGATTGCTTATGCCTGGGAGGTTGAGGCTGCAGTGAGCCATAATCGTGCCACTGTACTCCAGCCTGGGCGACAGAGTGAGACCCTGTCTCAAAAAAAAAAAAGTGGCTTAATGTTTATGCTCTTCCTACTTTGTATGTATATTTAACACTGGATGTTTGATACACTGTTGTGAAAAATTTTTTTTCAATTAATGATGATACTTTTTCTTTTTGAAAAGTACAAATGAAATACTTAGCTTAGAAAAACAATGTATGAGCTAAGAAAAAACCTTTGCTGTTTAATGGTTGGGCTTTTGCTAGTGCCCTTTCCCAAGGCCAGGAGGCATTTGGGATGAATTTTACCTGTTTATAGTTGTGCTGACTGCTCAGCACACGTTGTCTTCTTATGACAAAAAATAAGCACATGTTAGTTAAACCTTGTTTTTTTCTCTTTTTAGATGTCCGTAGGAGAATTGAACTTATTCAGGATTTTGAAATGCCTACTGTATGTACCACTATTAAGGTGTCAAAAGATGGACAGTACATTTTAGCAACTGGTAAGTGTCTTTTTGGTTATGATTTCCATGCACTGTTTACCAGGAAATTCTGTAATAGGAAAGGTTTTGTTTGTTTGTTTGTTTGTTTGTTTTGAGACGGAGTTTCACTCTTGTTACCCAGGCTGGAATGCAATGGCGCGATCTCGGCTCACCTCATCCTCCGCCTCCTGGGTTCAGACAATTCTCCTGCCTCAGCCTCCTGAGTAGCTGGGATTACAGGCACGCGCCACCATGCCCAGCTAATTTTTTGTATTTTTAGTAGAGACGGGGTTTCACCATGTTGACCAGGATGGTTTCGATCCCTTGACCTCGTGATCCACCTGCGTCGGCCTCCCAAAGTGCTGGGATTACAGGCGTGAGCCACCGTGCCCGGCCCTTGTTTGTTTTTTACCCTAATAGTTTATTATAAAAAATTTCAAACAGAAATATTGAAAAAATTGTAAACACCCATTTAACTGCTACCTAAATTCTGCAATAAATAGTTTACTCTGCAATATTTGACTTATCCCATGCATCTGTCTCTTTGTTCCTACATCAGTCCATCTTGTTTCTTTGATGTATTTCAGTGTAAGTTGCAGATACGAGTATATTTCACCCCAAAACACCTCAGCATATATATCGTTAGCTGGAGTTCAACATTTATCAATATTTATTTGTAGCTTTTTACAAGGTAAAAAAAAATGTATATTGGTGAAATGCATAGATCCTAAGTTTACCATTTGATTAATTTTGACAAATGCACACACCTGTGTAACCCAAAGCTCTCTCAAGACATTTTTTTCCTGCAGAAAATTGCTCCCACACATGCACAGACCACCATTGCTAATTTTTTCAGTACACATAAGTTTAGCCTGTAGTCATACACTGTATATTCTTTCTCTGTAAGACTTATTTCATGTATTTGAGATTCATACATGTTTTTTTTTTTTTTTTAAATGGGGTTTCACCATGATGGCCAGGCTGGTCTTGAACTCCTGACCTCAGGTGATCCACCCATCTTGGCCTCCCAAAGTGCTAGGATTACAGGCGTGAGCCACCACGCCCGGCCAAGATTCATACATGTTGTTATATGTATCAATAACTTTTTAAAAAATTACCAAATAATATTTCGTTATATGATTAAACCAGTTTATTTAGCCATTCTCCATGTGATAAACACCTGGGCTATTTTCCTTCATTTTTTTTGGCTATTACTAATAAAGTGCTATGAACAATCCCATAGAGTCTGTTTTATGGATATACGCTTTCATGTCTTTGGTAAATACCTAGGAGTGGAATTTTTGGGTCCTGGGGTAGGTGGTTTTTTCCCAAAGTGGTCATATCATTTGCATTCCCACTAACAATGAATGAGAGTTTTAGGAAAGGTCACTTATAACATGATTTTTTGTATCACATACCAATTTTTAAAAATGTCTCTAAGATTTTACATTAACAGTATTTATCGTCATCAAAAAATCATGAAATTTAGAGAAATTTTTATTTGGAGACGGAGTCTCGCTCCGTGGCCAAGGCCGGAGTACAGTAGTGCGCTCGGCTCACTGCAGCCTTTGCCTCCTGGGTTCAAGCAATTCTCCTGCCTCAGCCTCTCGAGTAGCTGGGACTACAGTAGGCACAGGCCACCACGCCTGACTAATTTTTTGTATTTTAGTAGAGACGAGATTTCACCATCTTGCCCAAGCTGGTCTCTAACTCCTGAGCTCAGGCAGTCCACCTGCCTTGGCCTCCCAAAGTGCTAGGATTACAGACGTGAGGCACTGCACCTGGCCAGTTTAGAGAACTTTTAATGTGTTAGAATGTTGAACAGTATGTCAACCTTTAGTGGTTGTGATTTTGGTGCGTATGTCCTATATTCCGTTCAAACATTTTTTGCTGATGTAATGGTAACAGTATTCCTTTTCCAATCACCTGCTTTTTGGTAACACCTTTTATACATACAGGCCAGTCTCTTTTGCTTTGTGTTAATGATTATCTCCATACTAACTGACACTGTCTACATCTCTTAGCCTTCGGTTTTATGTTCAAAAACTGGTAGAAAGAATTGAGGAAATCTAAGCTATATGGACATCCTTATTGGAGACTAGAAGAAACTTAAAGATTTAATTCATTTTCTTCATATTATAGATCCAGAGATACTAAGTGACTTGTCTAGGCTCCCAGATCTAGTACTTAAGAAAGCTACGATACAGATTTGTTAAATCACACTTTCTTTTATGAAATCATCCTCTATTCCCATCCAAAATTAATGGCTTTTTTTCTTTTTGAAACAGAGTCTCACTCTGTCACCCAGTTTGGAGTGCAGTGGCGTGATTTCGGCTGACTGCAACCTCCACTTCCCAGGCTCAAGCGATTCTCGAGTAGTCTCCTGAGTAGCAGGGACTACAGGTGCGCACCACCACATCTGACTAATTTCTGTATTTTTTTTGGTAGAGACAGGGTTTCACCATGATGTTGGCCAGGCTGGTCTTGAACTCCTTGCCTCAAGTGATACTTGGCCTCCCAAAGTGCTGGCATTACGGGCTTGAGCGACTGCATCCAGCCTAATGGCTTTTCTTCTTATTTAGAACTCCTTGGTTTTATTTTATCTTAAAAAATATTTCATAAATAATATGTGGGCCTGGTGTGGTGGCTCATGCCTGTAATCCCAGCACTTTAGGAGGCCATGGTGGGTTGATTACCTGAGGTCAGGAGTTCAAGACCAGCATGACCAACATGGTGAAACCTTGTCTCTACTAAAAATACAAAAATTACTGGGGCATGGTGGTGTCCACCTGTAATCCCAGCTACTTGAGAGGGTGAGGCAGGAGAATCACTTGAACCCAGGAGGCAGAGGTTGCAGTGAGCCGAGATCATACCATTCCGCTGTAGCCTGGATGACAGAGCAAGCCTCTGTCTCAAAAAAAAAAAAGACAAAGTGCCAAAGTTATCATTGCATTGTACAGAGTTATATCAGTTCTAGAAAATTAGGATCACATTATATGGGCCTGTGCCCTGTCTGTACTTTTACTTTATAGTACATTTTGGCAGCCTTCCATGTCAGTGCTTACAGGTCTGCCTCATCCACTCTATGGGCCATGTAATAGTCCTTTGTGTGGACTTACTGTCATTTATTTAACCATTTTCCTGTTAATGGACTTTTATTTGCTGACCATTTATAAATAATGCTGCAGTGAACGTCTTTGGCAGGCTTGTGGATATTTTTCTGTGAGTTCAATTTGTGTAAGTTGAACTATAGATTGAAAGTATAGAAACATCATGTATTTTAGGGATTGTCCTTCAAAAAAGTTGGATCAATTCTGTACTAATCAGCAACAGTATATGAGAATATTTCACACTTTCACCAACGCAGGTATTAACCGTCTTTTTTATCTTTGCCATTATGGTGGATGAAACTGTTTTATTGTTTTAATGTATTTTGTTAGGTTGCCTGTGAAGTTTATTAGTTATTTGTGTTTTGTTTTCTATGACTTGCTTAATAGCTTTTGCTCATTTTTTCCTCGGGGTGCTTGAGAGGGGCTGCTTTTAAATTCCTTTCTTATGATTTGGTTGCATTTAATCCTGCCTATCGCTGAACAAGAAGTATGCTCGTTGTATCTGTGGATGTTGACTATGAAAAGTATGTCTTTAGGTTTTACATCGCATTAATTTTTTGTAGGAACATATAAACCTCGGGTTCGATGTTATGACACCTATCAATTATCCTTGAAGTTTGAAAGGTGTTTAGATTCAGAAGGTGAGTAAGAAGCTAAATTTAAATTCATGAAAATGGCTTTTTATGTTTGTCTACTCTTCTGGTTTTAAAATGGGAATGGTTTATAATTAGTTTTCTATTGTTATATAACAGATTACTGTATTACAATGCTGATGGCTTAGAACATCCATTCAGTAGCTGGCAGTTTGTGTAGATCTGAAGTCTGTGCAGGTTTTATGCTGAGAGCCGGGGTCTGGGTGTTGACCAGATGGAGCTGTGACCCGGAGGTGCTGGGCAAGAAGATGCTTCCACGTGTTAGTTTGCAGTTCTTTTAGAATTGACTATCAGCTTTTTCTTGGCTTTCATGGAAAGCTACTACGGATTTGAGCCACCACACCCTACTAATTTTATAATTTTGTAGAGATGGAGTCTAGCCATGTTGCCCAGGCTGGTCTCAAACTCCTGGCCTCAGCCATCCTTTTGCCTTGGCCTCCCAAAGTGCTGGGATTCCAGGCATGAGCCACTGTACCCAGCCCTTGTGTTTTGGATCTCTCTTTCTCTTCTGCTGCCAGCCAGAGAAAACTCTGCTTTTAAAGGGCTCAGATGATTATAAATCTCCCTTTTGCCATAGAATGTAATGTAATCACAGGAGCAGTGTCTCATCAATTCAGTTTCTGCCCACACTCTCAAGGGAAGGGGGTTATACAAGGGTAAAGGTCACTAGAGGTCATTCTTAGAATTCTGAATGACACTGAAGTCAAGTTAAAATGGGAAAGTTCGGCCGGGTGCAGTGGCTCATGCCTGTAATCCCAGAGCTTTGGGAGGCCGAAGTGGGTGGATCACCTGACGTGGGAGTTCCAGACCTGCCTGACCAACGTGGTGAAATCCTGTCTCTACTAAAAATACAAAAAAATTTAGCAGGACATGGTGGCGCATGCCTGTAGTTCCAGCTACTCAGGCGGCTGAGGCAGGAGAATTACTTGAACCTGGGAGGCAGAGGTTGCAGTGAGCAGAGATTGCTCCATTGCACTCCAGCCTGGGCAACAAGAGTGAAACTCCATCTCAAAACAAAACAAAATGGGAAAGTTCAAGTGCTTTTATCAGTTTGCCTAGTGTTTGGGATTGAGGGGAAAGGAGTTAATGGGATACGTGGTTTGTGGAATTATATGCATGGTCTCCCAACTTATTTCACCCTTTGTTTTTATTTTTTATTTTTATTTTTTTGAAACAGATTTTTCTCTGTCACCCAGGCTGGAGTGCAGTGTTGTGATCACAGCTCACTGCAGCCTCAACTACCCAGGCTCAAGAAATCCTCCCATCTCAGTCTCCCAAATAGCTGGGACCACAGGTGTGCACCACCATGCCTGGCTAATTTTTTTTCTTTTTTTCCCCCATAGAGATAGAGTCTTATTACGTCTTTGTTTATTGAAAACAATAGGAACTCTGTGTACCACTAATAATGGCTGTTTTTCACTCTTTTTGTTTATCAGGTAGACTATGAATGGGTAAAAATGACTGATCTTTTTTGTTAAGCAACAACTTTTAAAATTTTCTTTAATGTATATTTGAAAGTCTTTAAAATTATTTTGATTTCAAGATCTCAGAAAGGGTGACAAACTTTAGAAGTCATTACATTTTGTGAATTTGCTTCTGTTCTACAACAAATCTGGTTGACGTGTATTGAGAAATTATGAGGCTTTTAAGTTTTCGTTGGTATTCTGGGACAATATAATTTGGCAATTTTCTTCTTATGTAGAGGCAGAAAAGAAAAACTGGTATGTGTATAATTTCTGTGTTGATTTAGAATCTTTGCATCAAGTTTGCATTGTTAGAATGTTGATTGATAATTGTATTTTTTCTGTTATTTCTTGTTTTTCAGTTGTCACCTTTGAAATTTTGTCTGATGACTACTCAAAGGTATGTTTTATAGCATTGGTTTGTACTGACTAAATTCAATAAATGAGTGAGTGGAATTTATTTTTATGATAAGCAGTTTTATGATATTTCTGTTGTTAAGCTAAAATGGCCGTGTAGTTCCATTGCTAAACTACAATGGTTGTGTAGTAAAATGTAAGCCATCATTTTATTAATACGTTTTTTTTTTTTTTTTTGAGACAGTCTCGCTCTGTCGCCCAGGCTAGAGTGCAGTGGCGTGATCTCAGCTCACTGCAACCTCCGCCTTTCGGGTTCAAATGATTCTCCTGCCTCAGCCTCCGGAGTAGCTGGGATTACAGGCACGTGCCACCACACCCGGCTAATTTTTTTTCGTATTTTTAGTAGAGATGGGGTTTCACCCTGTTGATCAGGCTGGTCTGGAACTCCTGACCTCGTATGCTGCCCATCTAGGCCTCCCAAAATGCTGGGATTGCAGGCATGAGCCACTGTGCTCAGCTATTAATACGTATTTTAAAAGATGTATAGCATCTTTTTTTTTTTTTTTAATGAGACAGAGTCTCGCTCTCTTTCCAGGGCTAGAGTGCTATGGTGCAGTCTCGGCTCATTGCAACCTCCACCTCCTGGGTTCAAGCGATTTTCGTGCCTCTACCTCCCGAGTAGCTGGGATTACAGGCTTGTGCCACCATGCCTGGCTAATTTTTTTTTTTTTTTTTTTGTATTTTTAGTAGAGACAGGGTTTCACCATGTTGGCCAGGCTGGTCTTGAACTCCTGATTTCATGATCCTCCCGCCTTGACCTCCGGAAGTGCTGGGATTACAGCCATGAGCCACCATGCCCGACCGTATAGCATCTTTTAAAATGATTATGATACAGATAGCCTTTGGCCAATCTAATGTCTAAATTAATTTTTCATATCACATATGAGACCTTATTTATAGTTTTTTTTTTTTTTTTTTGAGATGGAGTTTTGCTGTTGTTACCCAGACTGGAGTGCAATGGCACGATCTCTGCTCACCACAACCTCCACCTCCTGGGTTCAAGCAATTCTCCTGCCTCAGCCTCCCGAGTAGCTGAGACTACAGGCGCGCACCACCATGCCCAGCTAATTTTTGTATTTTTAGTAGAGACGGGGTTTCACCTTGTTGACCAGGATGGTCTCGATCTCTTGACCTCGTGATCCAACCGCCTTGGCCTCCCAAAGTGCTGGGATTACAGGCGTGAGCCACCGTGCCTGGCTTTATTTATAGTTTTAAGAGTTGGCAGCAGTCATCTTTTATATCATCTTATATTCTAGATTTGTGATTCTGATTATTACATTTAACCCAGATTTATTTGCCAGGTTGCTTTAATTTTCTTATTTATATGTGAAAAGTAAACTAGCAGGGTTGTATGTTTAACTTTTTTTTTTTTAACCTTACAAGTGCTTGTGGTATATTCTGAAACAGTTCAAAATATAGCTGAGTAGATTTCTTTCCTTTTTTGGTGCCATTAGTCCATCTTTCAACTCTTTTTTATTTTTTGAGACAGGGCCTCGCTCTGTCACCCAGGCTGGAGGGCAACCGTGCAATTTTGGCTCACTGCAGCGTCAACTTCCTGGGTTCAAGCAATTCTCCTGTCTCTGCCTCTGCCTTCCGAGTAGCTGGGTCTATAGGCATGCGCCTCCACACCTGGCTAATTTTTGTGTTTTTAGTAGAGATAGAATTTCACCATGTTGGCCAGGCTGACCTCAAACTCCTGACTTCAAGTGATCCGCTTGCCTCAGCCTCCCAAAGTGCTGGGATTACAGGCGTGAGCCACCACGCCCAGCCAATATTTCAACTCTTATAGTCACTTTCAACAGTTATAAAATTGTCAGTAAACTTTTTATTTTAAAATGAAAAATTTTTAGTGATGTCAAATGGCATCTTGAAAGAAAATTGAGTTTTCTTAGCTGAAAGGGCTTTATATATATTCAGTTTTGGAAACTGGGGAGTACAGTTTATCCTTTTGTCTTTGGTAGTCATTTATCATATGTTTTGGGATGTGTTTTATAATGTATTTTCTCTAAATATTGATAAATTTGCCTTTAAATACCATCTGTTCATGTGTTTTTGTTGTTGTTGTTTGTTTTTAAGACAGTCTTGCTCTTGTCACCCAGGCTGGAGTGCAATGGTGCGATTTCAGCTCACTGCAACCTCTGCCTCCTGGGTTCAAGTGATTCTCTTGCCTCAGCCTCCCGAATAGCTTGTATTACAGGCGTCTGCCACCATACCTAGCTAATATTTGTATTTTTAGTAGAGATGGGTTTCACCATGTTGGCCAAGCTGGTCTCGAACTCTTGACCTCAGGTGATACACCTGCCTCAGCCTCCCAAAGTGCTGGGATTATAGGTGTAAGCCACCACAACCAGCCCTGCTGATGTTTAAGATAACTCCTTAGTACACTAAAGTCAGATTTATGCAAGGAGTTTATCATACCTTGTGTGACAATGGTAGGATTATTTAAATGTGTTCCCAAGTGAAAGAAGAAATTGCTCATTGAGGTAACCACTTGGCATGACATGCTGGTGCCAGGTAAATGAAGGGCATCGGTTTCAAGTCTTTCAGTTAGTAGGTAAGGTTTGCAGAAAAGCTGTTAGCATACAGGAAGTCATTAAGGAGCCAATGCAGAGTTTTCATTCTTAGTCCCAGTGGAGAGTGTGTGCATGGACCTGTGTGTCTAGAAAGAGAAAGTGAGAGAGAGGTGTCAGAGTTTTTCTCGGTTTGCCAGTTTTTTAGTGATAATGAAATAAACACCTAACTAGAAATGTAAGCCAACTAATGTTCTTGCTTTATTTTCAGATCGTCTTCTTACATAATGATAGATACATTGAATTTCATTCGCAATCAGGTTTTTACTACAAAACCAGAATACCGAAGTTTGGGAGAGATTTCTCTTACCACTATCCATCCTGTGACTTGTACTTTGTTGGTGCAAGGTATTGGATCTAGTCCTCTTTCCTTCTTTTCACCTCCTAACTTCTGTTCTTAAATTTCTTTACATTTTCTCTCTTTAGGTAGCTTGTTTAATTAAAAAACATGGTATGTGGCTCTTGTTAAAAAAAAAAGTAGAAAACAAAAGATAGGCAAAAAAAATTCTTTTTTCTACATATTGATTTATTTATAAGTACCATATACTATGTTATACGTATATTTCTAATTCTAATGTTAAAAATATCTGTGATTAGGCCAGGCGCGGTGGCTTGCACCTGTAATCCCAGCACTTTGGGAGGCCGAGGCGGGCGGATCACCTGAGTTTCAGAGTTCGAGACCAGCCTGACCAATATATGGTGAAACCCTGTCTCTTTAAAAATATATATATCTGTGATAGTTACCTGTCTCATTGGGAAATACTGATGGGAAGTGCGTGAGACTTTTCAGTGTAGTCCAATTGTCACAATTTATGAGACACAATATTGTTTTATTTACCTGTTTATCTTCCAGATTTCTGCCTCTACTTTAAGTTTGTTCCATATCAGTAATTAATTTCTTATTTATTTATTTATTTATTTATTTATTTTTAGAGACAGAGTCTCACTCTGTCACCCAGGCTAGAGTGCAGTGGCGTGATCTCAGCTAACTGCAACCTCCACTTCCTGGGCTCAAACGATTCTCCTGCTTCAGCCTCCCAAGTAGCTGGGATTACAGATACCCCCACCACCATGCCCGGCTAATTTTTGTATTTTTAGTAGAGATGGGGTTTCACTGTGTTGCCCAGGCTGGTCTTGAACTCCTGACCTCAGGTGATCCACCCTCCTTGGCCTGCAAAAATGCTGGGATTACAGGCGTGAGCCACTGCACCTGGCCTGTTTGTTTTGAGATGGAGTTTCGCTCTTGTAGCCCAGACTGGAGTGCAATAGCGCAATCTCAGCTCACCGCAACCTCTGCTTCCTGGGTTCAAGCGATTTCTCCTACCTCAGCCTCTCGAATAGCTTGGATTACAGGCATGGGCCACTACGCCTGGCTAATTTTGTATTTTTAGTAGAGACAGGATTTCTCCATGTTGGTCAGACTGGTCTCAAACTCCCGACCTTAGGTGATCTGCCCACATCAGCCTCCCAAAGTGCTGAGATTACAGGCATGAGACACCATGCTTGGCCTGTTTTGTTTTTTTTTCCCTTAAACAAAGCATTAGTGTTATCTATTTGGCTATTAGTATTGGCAGTTTATCTACAATATTTAATGAGATAAATTGTAGGCAAAAATTTAGTACAATTTCAATAGAAACACCTTTTTTTCCCCCTGAAAATACAGCAATATTTGAAGGACTGATTTCTTTAAAGAAGAATGAGACATGATCTCTGCTTTTAAGTTGCTTAAAGGGTCTAATTCCTGCATGACTTACTCATTTAGATATTACATTTTGGGCTTCTGTTAGTATGGTGCTGAATTTGGAGATATACATATATAATCTAGTTGATAAAGTCAGTTTCTTAGCTCTATTGCACAGTATTTTAAAGCTTTTATTCTAAGTACCTTTTTGTTTTTATTTTTACTTTTTTTTGTGAGTAAAATCTTTTATTTGGTTTATATTTCAAGTGTAATTTAAAAAGTTTGTAAGCCAGGAAATTTGATAATAGCAAAGTGAGGAGAAACTAAGCTAGACCATTTAGATAAGCTCAGGGACAACATTCATTTATAAAAAATCAAACATTTGATTTTTTTCATGCCATCAGTTGTACTTAAACATATCCATCATATTTCAGTTGCAAAAGATGGTGAAGAACTGAAGCTGAAGAGGTGTCTGCTGACTTGTTGCTTCAACAAGAGCTTTTCATCATCAGTTTTTAGAAAGCATGCGTGGCTCCCCTTCTGTTGGTCTCTTTCTTGATTTGGCAAAGAGAACAATGAGGACAGCAAAGGGCTGCCAAATAGTCATCACAAACAGATCCAGGGATGCCATATCGGGTCATATAGAGAGTCCTCATTGCGACGCTTGTTCCACACAGACAGCATTAATTCATGTCAGCTGCAATTTGACACCCAAAGCACACAACACAGTGTGCCACAGAGACAGACTCCACAGTCGCTGAAGCAGTCACATGCCTGTCTGCCAGTTGGAGTTCTGGGGTGTGGGACTGAGTCCAGGTTGGGTCACAACGACCATCAGCACCTGAGCTTGCATTTTCAGTGCAGGGCCTTAAAAGCTGTGAACTGAAAAGGGAGAGAGTCTGTTTTTGCTTTCTATAAAGATGGGGTCTCATTATGTTTCCCAGGCTGGTCTCGAACTACTGGGCTCAAATGATCCTCTTGCTTTGGCCTCACAAAATGTTTGGATTACAGGTGTGAGCTACTGTACCTGGCCTGTATTATATTTGTAGTCATCAAAAAGGTAGCTTTTGGCCAGGCATTTGGCTGGTGGCTATTATGTATACATATATAATTCATAAAAAAAATCTAAATATATACTCATTTTAGAAAATTGGGAAAATGTAGAAAAGAAAAAATTCAGGCTGGATGTGGTGGCTAATGCCTGTGATCCAGCACTTTGGGAGGCCGAAGTGGGCAGATCACCTGAGGTCAGGAGTTTGAGACCAGCCTAGCCAATATGGTGAAACCCCATCTCTACTAAAAATACAAAAAATGAGCCAGTGTGGTGGCAGGCGCCTGTGAGCTGAGATTGTGTTGTTGGACTCCAGCCTGGGCAACAAGAGCGAAACTCCATCACAGAAAAAAAAAAACCCAAAAAATTTCAGCCATAATTATACCACCCAGAGGGAATCCTTATTATGTTTCCTTCTAGTCCCTTCTATACATATGTAGATACATGTACTTTGGGATCTTGTATTCTCCATGTTATTTGTAAATAGTATTCTACTTAATGACTTAACAATATTTCCTTGGCACATGAATGGTTTAAATCACTTTTATACATTAACAAATTCATAAATAAGGTGAATATTTTTCAGATTTAGCATACATCTTTGTATCACTTTTACAAAAGGAGGTGATGTCTTATGAGTGATATATGTTTATAAAATTTGCATTTAAAGAAAATTTTATTGTAGTTTAGCAGATATTTAACTTTCTTTATTACTTTACAGTTCTGAAGTTTATAGGTTAAACTTAGAACAAGGGCGATACCTGAATCCCCTGCAAACTGACGCTGCGTGAGTATTGTTTTTGTAATACTGTTATATACATTTTGATCAGGAGATGGAGCCAGATGCTCAATTCATTAACAAGTAATGTAAAATACTGCAATTAAGCAAAACTCTCAGCAACTTAGAAAGTACTGTTGAATTTATTCTTAAACAAAAAATTCACTGAAAGATCTGGTGATTACTTTAAACATTTTTTTAAAAAAGCTTTTTTTAATATGCTCACATTTAAGCCAATTAAAAATAGTTTTTTATTATTATTATTTGCAGTGTTCTTTAAATTTGCATTCATGGTTTTGTTTTGTGATATATTCTCCTGTGGAGAAATTTTGAATTAACTTGGAGTGTCATTTTTAAATTTTTATGTTTTGCCAGCAGACACTTAAGGGTTTTAAAGGTTTCCTTTTATCATACATTTTAGTCTACACATATGTATTCTGCAGCAGAAGTATTTAGGAATGAATCCATGATCATCATCACAACAAATAACAGTCATAAACACAGTGGGAAAGCACTTACTTTGTGCCAGGTGTTATTCAGCCCTTTTACTTTTATTAACTCATTTTAAACTTAGAACAGATTTTTTGGTGAGTACCATTTTACAGATAGGGCAGCTGAGACTCAGAGAGGTAAATAGTTTGCCCAAGGCCACACAGCTGTCAACGGTGGAAGCTGGATTACTTCTCATTGTGTATTATGAAGAGCCTGCTGAACTGCTTTGAGAGGATTTTTTAAGGTTAGGCGAATATATTGTGATAAGAACCAAGTAAACTTCAGTATTTTTTTTTCACATTGGCTAGAAATGCTTTTATTTTTATTTTAAGGAAATTTCAGTAACTTCACAATGCATTGAGTGTCCTCTATACTCCAGACACTGCTGACCACTTTGCAGTCTTTTTCATTTAATCTCCATAACAACCCCCTGAGGTGAAATAGCCATTTTACAGAGAAAGAAAATAAGGCTTAGAGTGACATACCCAGGACAAGCTTGTCAAGGCTCAGGATCGTCATGGTGATAGCCTGTGTTCTTTTAAAAATGTTACCTTCCTTGAAAGAAAATACCTTGAGAAAATAGAATGACCCTTTCTTCTCATGGTGGTGGAATAGTATTGAAGTCCTTACTTGTTTGTCACCTAGCAGGTAGAGTGTCACCCTGGAGATCAGAAACTCCAGTGACTGTGAGCCAAGCACTTAACCCTTTCAACCTTGGTGTTTTCCATTGGCAGATTAGTGAGAGAGCATCTCCCTAGAATTTGGGTTGACTGTTTATTTAATACTCCTTCCCCCTTAAGTAGGAGCTAATACTTTCTCTCTTACTGCTTTTCTGTGTTAGGGAGAATAATGTTTGTGACATAAATTCAGTGCATGGCTTGTTTGCCACAGGAACCATAGAGGTAAGCATATGTCGACTTTATTTTTTAGATGTTTTATATTTGAGAATGATTGGAATTTTTATTTAAAGACTGAGGTGCTTGATTCCTTAGGGCAGGATGATAATGAGGTGATAGCTTCGGGTTTGCTTTTTATATGGAGAATTTGTGTTTCCACACAGAGGCCTGGCCCTTCCCCTGCTACAGACTACACCAGTTGTGCCTCAGGTTACCCACACCTCTACACCCATCTGGGAACCAGCTGCAGGAGAGCACTGCAGACAGCCACTTGCACATTCTTACTGGGAGACAGTAAGTTAAGGAGTCCCAGTGCTCTCACTGATTAGATAGTTTTATGATTGTGAATTAGCTCCTTTCCCTGAGGTGTAGTTTCTTAACTGGTGAAATGGAGATAATACTGCTTACCTTGCCAACTTTATAGAGGTGTGGGTGAGAATCACATCAGATAACCTGTGTGAAAACAATGTGAACTATGAAGGTGTATAGGATAGTGATTTCAACATCCTATGGGGTAGCATTCAATAAATATTGAGATGAACATACATAGCATTTTTCTTTTAAACTAGAGTATCTTTGAATCAGTGTCCTTCACACTTACCAATAATTTTTTCTAATTTGCATTTTTCACTTAAAACAGTGATAAATATAGTTTTAAAAAAATGCAAATATGTCAGAAGGATGTAATTTTAATTACAAAGTGCCCTTTTATACCTTCCCATCACCACATCCTACACCTCAGAGGTAACACTTTATTTTTATTTTTTATTTTATACTTTTAGACAAGATTGTGAAAAAAGAGGTAACACTTTAATGATGTGGAGTAGTATTGTTTCAGATTTTTTTTTCCAAGTGCTATATGCCAGTATCCATGTGTGTACATATATATTTTTAAAAGTGTTTTACAAAACTGAAATTGTATTCTATCATAGTTCTGCATTTGCTTTTTTTAAAAACATAACAATATATAATATACATCTTATTGGTACTTATAATTACTTACAATTCTAAACTAATTTAAAAAAATTTACAGGCCAGGTGCAGTGGCTCACGCCTGTAATCCCCCCACTTTGGGAGGCCGAGGCAGGCAGATCACTTGAGATCAGGAGTTCGAGACCAGCCTGGCCAACATGGCGAAACACCATCTCTATTAAAAATATTTAGCCGGGTGTGGTTGCACACGCCTATAGTCCCAGCTACTCAGGAGGCTGAAGCAGGAGAATCGCTTGAACTGGGGAGCAGAGGTTGCAATAAACCGAGATTCAGCCACTGTACTCCCACCTGGGTGACAGAGTGAGACTCCATCTCAAAAAAAAAAAAAAAATTACAGCTAGCATTCTGTTGTTTGTACTATAACTTATTAAACCAGTTTCATGTGGATGGAATTAACTTTTTTTAACTCAAATTATTTTTATGTTAAGAGATTAGTGCAGCCACAAAAAAACCCAAAATCATGTCCTTTGCAGCAGCACAGATGCAGCTGGAGGCTTAAGACAGGAATGGAAAACCAAATACTGCATGTTCTCACTTGTGAGTGGGAGCCAACCACTGGGTACTCATGACCATGATGATGACAACACTAGACACTGGGGACGACTAGGTGGGGAAGGGAAGGAGGGAGGCGAGGGTTGAGAACTAACTGTTGGCTGCTCTGCTCACTACCTGGGTCACGGGATCAGTCACACTGCAAGCCTCAGCGTCGTGCAGTGTACTCATGTAACAAACCTGTACATATCCCCAGAGGCGAAAATAGAAGTTGAAATTGTATTGCAAAAAAAGATTAAGACTTGAAATGGCATACCCGAGGTTGATCCAACAGATATGTGAAACTGTGTTGAATGCGTTTGAATGCTATTATGCTTCAGTCAAGCTTTCTCTTGGTAGTCACTTTATTTGAGATTACTAAGGGAAAGTTTTACAAGAGTTTCCCTGAGAAAATGGTTTCTAGAGTCCTTACAGGGCAGTCTAGGCTAGACACCAGGTGTGGTGGCACATGCCTATAATCCCAGTTACTCGGGAGGCTGAAGCAGGAGAATCGCTTGAACCCAGGAGGTGGAGGTTGCGGTGAGTGGAAATTGCACCATTGCACTGCAGCCTGGGCAACAAGAGCGAAACTCTGTCTCAAAAAAAAAAAAAAACTTTGTATATGTTTTTGTTTTATCATTACAAAATCAAGTGATAGACAAGAATACAGGCCGGGCGCGGTGGCTCACGCCTGTAATCCCAGCACTTTGGGAGGCCGAGGCAGGTAGATCACGAGGTCGAGAGATCGAGACCATCCTGGTCAACATGGTGAAACCCCGTCTCTACTAAAAATACGAAAAATTAGCTGGGCACAGTGGCGCATATGCCTGTAATCCCAGCTACTCAGGAGGCTGAGGCAGGAGAATTGCCTGAACCCAGGAGGTGGAGGTTGCGGTGAGCCGAGATCGCGCCATTGCACTCCAGCCTGGGTAACAAGAGTGAAACTCCGTCTCAAAAAAAAAAAAAAAAAAAATACAAAGTGAGAAGTGTAGTTCCCTTGTGCCCCGTCCTGTTCCTGTTTCCTTAGGTAAACACTGTTAATAATTTGCTCTGTATCCTTTGATGGTTTTCTGTTTACACAAACATTTGTTTAAAAACACAAGTGTTGGCTCAGTGAGGTAGCTCACGTCTGTCATCCCATCACTTTGGAAGTCCGAGTGGGTGCAATGCTTGAGTCCACGAGTTTGCCACTAGCTTGGGCAACATGTCGAAACCCCTTCTTCACCAAAAATCCAAAAATTAGACAGGCGTGGTGGTACGTGCACGCCGTAGTTCTAGCTACTAGGGAAGCTGAGGTGAGAGGATGGATTGAATCCACAAGGTGGAGGCTGAATACGCTGTGATTGTGCTGTTACACTCCAGCTGGGAGACTGAGCAAGACCTTCTCTCAAAAAAAAAACACAGACAACAACAGTCCCCCATTTTAAAAACTAAATTGCTTTTTGTGGACCTCATTCTTTGTAATGGCTGTTTAAGTGAATGTACTGTAGTTTCTCTGTTGTGGGTTTTTTTTTTGAGACGGTTTTGTTCTTGTTACCCAGGCTGGAGTGCAATGGCATGATCTCAGCTCACTGCAGCCTCCACTTCCCAGGTTCAAGTGATTCTCCTGCCTCAGCCTCCTGAGTAGCTAGGATTACAGGCGCATGCCACCATGCCCAGCTAAGTTTTTGTATTTTGAGTAGAGACGGGGTTTAACCATGTTGGCCAGGCTGGTCTTGAACTCCTGACCTCAGGTAATCTGCCCACCTTAGCCTTCCAAAGTGCTGGGATTACAGGCATGAGCCACCCCGCACCCAGCATGTTCTGGTTTTTTTCTTTTCTTTTGAGACGGAATGCAGTGGTGCAATCTCGGCTTGCTGCAACCTTCATCTCCCAGGTTCAAGCCATTCTCTTGCCTCAGGCTCCCGAGTAACTGAGATTACAAGCATCTACCACCATGCCTGGCTAATTTTTTGTATTTTTAGTAGAGATGGATTTTACCATGTTGGCCAGACTGCTCTAAAACTCCTGACCTCAGGTGATCCACCCGCCTTGGCCTCTTAAAGTGCTGGGATTACAGGCCCTGTTTTGTTTTTTCGGGAATTTTTTTTTTTTTTTTTTTGAGACAGTGTCTCTCTCTGTTGCATAGGCTGGAGTGCAGTGGCAGGCATGATCTCAGCTCACTGCAACCTCTGCCTCCCGGATTCAAGAGATTCTCCTGCCTCAGCCTCCTGGGTAGCTGGGATTACTCCATCTCTACTAAAAATGCAAAATTAGCAGGGTGTAGTGGACACCTGGGTCAGAAGTTCTCTAGAGATGGGGTTTTGCCATGTTGGTCAGGCTGGTCTTGAACTTCTGACCTCAGGTGATCCACCTGGCTCGGCCTCCCGAAGTGCCGGATTACAGGCATGAGCCACTGCGCCCAGCTGGGATTCTTTTTCCATTAAAAAAAAATTTCCTCCAGCTTTTTATTTCTAAAAAGTTAACATCTTTGTAAAAGTTCAGTGATCACGTATATATATTTTGCATTTTCTTTTCCTATAAAAATGTACATGTATTAAAAATGTTTTTTGAACCATTTGAATATAAGTTGCAGACATTATGACATTTCTTCCCTAAATACTTTAAAATGGATTTCTTAAAAATAAGGACATTCTCCGTATATATCATCATTATTTTATAATAAAAGAAATTTATTATTGATGTGATAATACATATTAAGTATTTAACATTGATACAATCATTTTTTAATTTAAAAATTTTCCCAGCTTTCCAAAATATCTTTCATCACTGTTCTCCCTGTCCCTCCATCCAATCCAGGGTCCAGTCAAGGATCATGCATTGCATTTGGACCTTTTTATTACATGGTTTGTTTTTTTCTTTTTCTAATTTAAAAGAAATTCAGCTCATGTCAAAACAAACAGCACTAAAAAGAGTAGTAGGTAAACAGTTACAATTTTATTTTCTATGGAATAAACAATATTAATGAGGGTTGTGTGTTTGAAGAATTTCCTAGTAGCAGCTTTTATGTATGTATATACAAATTTATTTAATTTTTGTTCTACAGCTTTTTTTTTGTTTTGAGATGGAGTCTCACGCTATTGCCCAGGCTGGTGTGCAGTGGCGCGATCTCAGCTCACTGCAACCTCTGCCTCCCAGGTTCAAGCAGTTCTCCTGCCTCAGCCTCCCAAGTAGCTGGGATTATAGGCATGCACCACCATAGCCGGCTAATTTTTTGTATTTTTAGTAGAAATGGGGTTTTGCCATGTTGGCCAGGCTGGTTTTGAACTCTTGGCCTCAGGTGATCAGCCCGCTTCTGCCTCCCAAAGTGCTGGGATTACATGTGTGAGCCACCACACCCGGCCTGCTACAGCTTTTATTTAAAATTCTTTTTTGTTTGCTTAGGGTAGAGTGGAGTGCTGGGACCCAAGAACTCGAAATAGAGTTGGTCTGTTAGACTGCGCATTAAACAGTGTCACAGCAGATTCAGAGTAAGTAGAAATTAATTTGCAGTGCTAAATGTTCATCAACTTTAAGTAAATGTATCTATCTAAAATTCAAATAAATCGCTAAAGGATGTCTGAAATTGTACTTTCTTGATCTTTATAAAAATCTTCTCTTGTATCTCACTGATGAGTAAGCCAGATAGTTTATTTCCAAAGTACTATACAGAAGCCTTATTTCTTTAGTTGCTGTAGGATTTTATTAAAACAATTACACTGCAGGAATTTATATTTCAGCTTTGTAGGATCTAGTGATAGAACCAAGGGTCCACCACAAAGTCCACAAAGGTGTGTTTTGAATTCTAAGGTGGAAGGAAGCAAGTGTTTTTTAATTTTTTCTTGTTCCTGTTGGCTTAATTCCTACATTTAAAACAACCCAAAGAGTTTCCACTATTATATACCCATTTATAGTTTTATGATTATTTCCTGAGGTAAGATATGTAGAACCTGAATTTCTGGGTTAAATAGCATACATATTTTGAAGGTTTTTAGTATATTGATGAATTGCCTTACAGAAAACATAACCTCAGGTTAAATGTCTGCCCGCGTACCTGTAGCATGCATTTGCTCCCTCTTCTCAGCCTGGGCATCCATCACAGCATTGCTAATAATAAGTCTTAGAAAGCGCCTGAAGATATTGATTAAACGAAGCCTAGTAGAAATAATGGCTAACTGGTAGTGTTTTCTATTTGCCAGTTACTGGGTTGTCGGGGTCACCTCACGTTGGGCATGACTGTTGGGGTCACTACCTGTGGGGAGGGTGTCTTGCAGTCCCTGACTCAACAACAGATGAATAAAGTACACTGACAGATATATTATGCTTTGCCAGTTTGCCTGAGGGACCAGGTGGCTTACAGGCACCTCGGAGAGTCCTGTAAAAGTTGCAACTGCCGGCCCTTACTAGCTGGTGAGACATGTATTTATTTAGTAGAGTTTAATTGACAAAGGCTTGAGTCAACACCACTAGAGGTAGAAAGATTAAAGGACAGGTTCTGATGCCTAAGGCGAACACCATTAGTAGATAATATCCCTGGTCAACCTCCCCCCGAGAGGGCCATCTGGCTCCAAGGTTAGTTTTAAGAACACATGAGTGGCCGGGCGCGGTGGCTCAAGCCTGTAATCCCAGCACTTTGGGAGGCCGAGGCGGGTGGATCACGAGGTCAAGAGATCGAGACCATCCTGGTCAACATGGTGAAACCCCGTCTCTACTAATACAAAAAATTAGCTGGGCACGGTGGCGCGTGTCTGTAATCCCAGCTACTCAGGAGGCTGAGGCAGGAGAATTGCCTGAACCCAGGAGGCGGAGATTGCGGTGAGCCGAGATCGCGCCATTGCACTCCAGCCTGGGTATCAAGAGCGAAACTCCGTCTCAAAAAAAAAAAAAAAAAAAAAAGAACACATGAGTAAACAGATTATTAGGTAAACTTCCTCACATGCCCTAGCTATTTGCTTTACTTATTAACTAAATGTAAGGGGGATTTAGGCTGCCTTCAGCCAAAACTTCTACTGAACTATGAAAAAACCCTTAGGCCTTCCAAAAGGGTTTGAGACTATATTCTTCTACTATTTTCCCTTAATATTTTTGCCACCACCCTGAGTGAATTCCCACACTGAGTCTAAGTTCTTTACATATATTAATTTATTTAATATGACAGCCCTTTGCTATAGGCACTGTTACTGTATTTGTTTTACAGATGAAAAAAAATTAATCAACAGCATACGTGTTATTCAGCCTTTAAGAATTATGTTGCAGAAGCATATTTATGACTAGGGAAAGGTGGTCCAAATATGCCTGTGAGCGGAAAAGTGAACCATACCGTTGCCTATAGAGTGTTACCACATTGTTGTCAGAAAAACAGTGAACACAGGCATAGTCATAGCAAGAAGGCTGGATGTATACCAAAATGTTAAAACTAGGGTTTTTTTTCTGATTTGGTTTTAGGTAATTTTACTTGTTTTATGCTTAGCTTTTTTTTTCCCCCTACAAACCTTAGAAGCTGTCACTTCTAGGTGGAGCCATTATAATATGAGAAAGCAGTAAGTGTAAGTGTTGGATAGGGGAAGCAGGCTGTCATTACTTGCAGATGATATAAGTTTCTCTGCTTGAGAAACTCTGGAGAATAACTGAAAATCTGGAAGAACTAATATAAATTGGTTATAAATAAATTGTTTGTAAAATGTGAAAAAATCAGTGATCTTGTTATTTATTAGCACTATCCAGTTAGAAAGGTTGTAAATGGAAAAACATTCCCATAATGACAAAAAGTTGTAAAACCTGATAAGAACATATATGGGCTGGCTGGGTGTGGTGGCTCATGCCTGTAATCCCAGCATTTTGGGAGGCCAAAGTAGGAGGATCAATTGAGGTCAAGAGTTCAGTATCCACCTGGGCAACATGGTAAAAACCCATCTCTACAAAAAATACAAAGCTTAGCTGGGAGTGGTGATGCACACCTGTAGTCCCAGCTACTCGGGAGGCTGAAGTAGGAGGATTCCTTGAACCCGGGAGGTGGAGGTTGCAGGGAACTGAGATAGTCTCCACCTGCACTCCAGCCTGAGTGACGGGAGTGAAACCCCATATCCAAAAACAAATTTATGAAGAAAATGACAAAGGAATAAGTAGAGAAATATATCACTGTACTGAAAGAAATGATTACGTGTATTTTGAAGAGCGAATGACTAAAGTTGCTCTGGATATGAGGCTTCAAGTTTCCCACAGATGCCTCAGCACAGTTACAGGCTCAGGCTTTAGGTGGCAGAAGAGACCGGATGATGCTGACAGCTAACAGCCTGGACTGTAGGTTTTGGGCCAAGGGCATGCGGACGGTAGGATTGACAGCAGTATTGTCCACTTCTGACTCCTCACCTAGCACTCTTTTCACTGTTGATCATTGCTTTTGGTCTGATAGGCTTGGCTGGTGTGTGAGAAGCATGTTCTAGAGTCGTGACCATAGCATTCACTCTGTCTTTGGTACTTTCAGAGGCTCTAGGGTCCCCATTTGAGGATTAGTCTTTTATTTTAGCTGAGCTTGGCTAATTTTAAAGTGGAAGTGGTATACCCATGTCCAAACAAAATCACTTCTTAAGTATAAAAGGGGATGTTTCAGTAAATAACCTTATTCTGGCTTAATTAAAATGGAAGAAAGAAGTAGATTACATTTTGTATATAAAGTGTAATTTTATTTTGATAATGAAAATTTGAATACAATTACCATTTACTTATTATTTTAGAGACAGGGTCTTGCTATGTTGTCCAGGTTGGAGCACAGTGGAATGATCACAGCTCACTGCAGCCTCGACCTCACATGCTCGAGCAGTCTCTTGCTTCAGCCACCCAAGTAGCTGGGACAACAGGTGTGTGCCACCACACTGGCTTTTTTTTTTTTTTTTAATTTTTTGTAGAGATGGTGTCTCACTGTGCTGCCCAGGCTGGTCTTGAACTCCTGTCCTCAAGAAATCCTCCCACCTCAGCCTCCCAAAGTGCTGGGATTACAGGTGTGAGTCATCTTACCAGGTTGCAGTTACCTTTTAAACAGAAGGCTAGAAATGTGATTTTCCCCCATTAGATTTGAAGTGAAAATGAATAATGAACTTGTTACTTGGAAGGAGGTTTGGCCATATATTCACAAAACATGAATATTTTGCTTTTCAGGATAAACAGTTTACCAACAATCTCTGCTTTGAAATTTAATGGTGCCTTGACCATGGCAGTTGGAACATCCACAGGGCAGGTAAATATGTTTAATTTGGAAATTTCACATGTAAGTTGGTTATTTCAGTGGTGTGTATATGTGTCATGAGAAATATACTGTAGGAACAAAAAATGAGGCCATACTATTTTAGCCAGAGCAGAGGGTATGCCAGAACGCTGGATTCTTCTAACACCTTGAGAGATCTTGACTCTTGTCTTGGTCAGTCTGTGGTACTGTGGACTTGGAGGTACAGTGGGCTAGGCCTGCACCACCTCACCTGGCTAATTTTTTGATATTTTGTGGAGACGGGGTCTCACCGTGTTGCCCGGGCAGGTCTTGAACTCCTAGGCTCGGGCGATCCCTCCACCTTGGCCTCACAAAGTGTGGGGATTGCAGGCTTGAGCCACCGGGCCTGGTCTTAAGTATTCTCTTATTAGTGGTTTGGAACAGCATTTTTCAGAGTCTGTGGAACAGAATTCTGTGGTCAGTCTTGGAGGTTTGCCAGACTTCTACTCTTGAAGATTCACAGTGGATTTCAATACTTTTTAAATGAAGGCTCTGAGGAATTCTTGCAGACAACAAATATGTTTAATACATATTTCCAAAATTTGTATGTTCAAGGAACTATTTTTTTTTTAAACATAGCATAATTAACTACAGCTCATGCCATGGGTGGTCAGCAGAACGTGCATTAGTAGTGCCAGTCTGAGGAGTACTTCTTTCTTTCCTTCAGGGCAGAGCCCGTACACTCTCCTCCCGCGACAAGAGGTCTGAAACCCTATCGTGGAGGATTTTCTTGCTCTGTCATTATGGGCTAGAGAGCACCTGTCACCTGGGACTTAATCCTAGGGGAGCTTCCCCAGGCTTCCTTGCCTGTAATGACAGGGGTCTGAAGGGGTTTCCCCTTCTCCCAAGAAGTCATAGCCTTGCTACCACCATCTGTCGTGAATCTACTAGAACTGTTCCTAAGTTTTGTTTGTATCTGTTGCTTTGACACTGCCTGGTACTTAGGCCCTCGGTGTGTATTTGTTGAACAAATGAAACAAATTCTTACAGGGTTTCATTTTTTATTCCTTTCTTAGTATGTTTAGTAGCTCTTTTTTTTTTTTTCTTTTTATTTCTTTTCTTTTTTTTTTTTTTTGCTTTTCCAGATGTCCAATCTTTTGGGTGCAGTATGTTTAGTAGCTCTTAAAAATTACTCTTGGGGTTGAATTCATAAAATGTATATGCTAAGGGTTATTTAAAAGATCTTTCTGGAGTACTGGTGGCTCACTTTAGAATCTCAGATCTCAGCGCCTTGAGTAAGCGTGTTCGTTGTGTTCATAACAAAGTAATGAAGCAGATGGCGCCATTATTGTCACTTACAAATACTTCCTTTGAAGATAAAATGTCTAGTTTGTTGAAACAGAAACAAGTTGGTTTTTTCTTTCAGGTTTTATTATATGATCTTCGATCTGATAAGCCATTGTTAGTTAAAGATCACCAGTATGGGCTGCCCATTAAGTCCGTTCATTTCCAGGATTCATTGGATCTGATTTTGTCTGCTGACTCTCGAATTATCAAGATGTGGAATAAGAACTCCGTATGTATTTTTGGTTGAAATTAGTTGCTTCTCTATTTGTGGGTGTTTAGAAAGATCCTTTCCTCTCCATTGCTTATTTGAGTTATGTGGGTTATTGAGAAAAAGATACTGAATATACATTTGGGAACTTAGTGGGAGGTCATTTACTTTCAGATAGATAATATCCATATTTAGATAAGGTACTCATGATTGCTTTCTTCCGGTTAAGAAATTTTACTGATTATCTAGAACTGGCATGCATTTTAGATGTTAAGTTAGGTAGAGAGAAAATCATTGTTTAAAAAAGTTGATCTATGATCTGAGAAACCCCCTACATATTGAGAGTCTCTCACAGATGTAGAAAATTTTTTGTTTGTTTGTTTGTTTTTTGAGACGGAGTCTCACTCTGTCCCCTGGGCTGGAGTGTAGTGGCATGATCTTGGCTCACTGCAATCTCCTCTTTCCAGGTTCAAGTGATTGTCCTGCCTCAGCCTCCCCAGTAGCTGGGATTACAGGCATGAGCCACGGCACCTGGCCAGATGTAAGAATATTTTTAAGAGCTACTAATTATCCTTCCATGCATGTTGGTGTTATTATATATCTCAGACTCATACTTTTCCTTTTTTTCTTTTTCTTTTTTGAGACAGAGTCTTGCTGTGTTGCCTAGGCTGGAGTGCAGTGACATGATCTCTGCTCACTATAACTTCCGCCTCCCAGTTTCAAGCAATTCTCGTGCCTTAGCCTCAGAATAACTGGGATTACAGGTGTGCACCACCATGCTTGGCTAATTTTTGTATTTTTAGTAGAGATAGCATTTCATCCTGTTGGCCAGGCTGGTCTTGAACTCCTGGCCTTGAGTGATCCACCGCCTCGACCTTCTAAAGTGCTGGGATTACAGGCATGAGCCACTGTACCTGGCCTTAAGAGCTATATTTCTCAAGAATATTTTGCTGTTCCTTCTCCTCAGCTCTAAATGTCATTTGAAATGTAACAAAATCTTATATTGCTGGTTTTTATCTGTCTTCTTTTCATCTTTCATTTTAAAACGTAAGTATTTTGAGAGAATAGTAAAAAGTTCATCAGATGGGAAAAATGCATTCAGTATAGCTTTGCTTTTAAGAGTTCTTTTGCATTTAATTAATTAGAAACTTAGCATTTTTAGTTTAAAAACAGATCACTTTAAAAAAATTCCTATTTGTGATGAAGTTGGGCGGATGATCCGCCAGCCTCCACAGTAAGAGCCTGAGTGCAGGTGCCGGTCTTTTTCGTGGGGGCTGCCTGTGCTCAGGCACACATGCTGCACACAGCCTCTCACAGTTCAGCTGCCTGTTGAGTCTCTGGCTTTCTGGGCTGCTACTTTTGGTTTTTTAAATTTCATTTTGTCAATTCCCAAAGTATGGGTCTTAGTTGGCTTTCCTTTTTCCTCTGGATCTGTCCTGGAGATCAGAGTGGTCCTCAGGGCGTATTCTACATCTCTGAGGCCCTAACTTAATTCATAGGTTCTGGTGACTTTTTGGGCTTTCAGTCTTTCTGAATTCTTGGAAGAATTACCCTGATGATTGCCCAGGAAGTGTCTGTACTGTCTGCTTTGTTGGCTTTGAGTTTGGAGGATTTTGAGGACTTTTTTAAGGAAGATTCGTGATCTTAGACCAGAACTTTCTCTGTTCTTTTTCAGGCAATTCAAACTAGTTGACATTAAAACCATATTTATCTTTAATACTATAAATGCATATGGTTTTATTCTTAAAAATTCATAAAATACTGGTAAAGTAGAAGTTACTTATCCTTGACCTGGCTTTCGTCCAACCTAAGGTAAAGACTGCTACCAATTTGGACGTATCTTTCCAGACCCTTTAACTTCTGCATAGTTTCCATCATGTGGATTATTAGAACTTTTGACACCTTTTTGTCATTGTTATTCCATGCTATTATAATTTCCTTTCCCCTTCCTTCCTTTTTTCCCCTTTTCCTTCCTGTTTCAGTGGGAACTTGAGAAAAACGGGAGGTAGCTGTGTGAATTTCACTGTTAGTCTTGAGTTAGGACTTGGCCCTGTTCTTCATTGGGCACAAACCATCTTGTCTGTGCCCTAACACTGCTCTTTTTTGCCGTGGGCACTCAGTCCATCCTAGTGTCAGACTTCTCATAATGAGTTACAAATGCAAGAGCTGGCGAAATTTTCATCATCACTTCTTGAAATCATTGTACTGTAATTGCTACAATAAATATTATTTTGGCATTTTTTTTTTGTTTCTTATGACTAAAGACTTCCTCTTGACTAACACCCATTACTTGGTTTTGCTTGACTTGCTTACCTTGTTTATCTTTCTCATCACCTTTTTCCACACCCACCTCCTTAGCATCTTTTTCTTTTACTTTCCTTCTCTTAATTTTTAAAAAATGGAACACTCTTCCCTCGACACTTAAAATGGAAATGGTTTAGCCCTAACTACATGGTAACTAAAACTTAGGTATTTGTAGGATTTCATTTTGTATTTTATATCCATTGTCTCACTTGATCCTCGATCCTCCTGGAAACCTTGCATTGTCGTCCTCATTCTCCATGTTGGTCACCTCTCTCCTCTGATTTCTTCCTTTTTTTTTTTTTTTTGAGACAGAGTCTCACTCTGTTGCCCAGGCTGGAGTGCAATGGCACTGTCTTGGCTGACAACAACCTCTGCTCCTGGGTTCAAGCGATTCTTTTGCCTCAGCCTCCCAGGTAGCTGGGATTACAAGTGCATGCCACTATGCCTGGCTAATTTTTGTATTTTTAGTTGAGATTGGGTTTCACCATGTTGTTCAGGCTGGTCTTGAACTTCTGACCTCAGGTAATCCACACGCCTCGGCCTCCCAAAGTGCTGGTATTACAGGTGCGAGCCACCGCGCCCAACCGTCCTCTTTTTCTTTCAATACAAGTTAAGCTGGGTATACTTCACAGATTATAAGAGGTTTTTTTTAAGTTGATACATAATTAAACTTTGTCTTTTCCTGCCATGTTAACATTATCTTTAAAATGTGTAATTTTTTCTTTTGGCGGGGGGCAGGTGACTTCTCCCTAGGCCTCAGTTTCTTCATCTCTAAAATGGGAATTTTTGATAAATTGATAAGATAAATTCTCTAAGATTTTTTAAAATTTGAATTTTGTATTTGAATTAGGCTATTTCTTTACATAGGTGTAGATAGTTGAGTTACATCTCCAGTTTATTTGACATTGCCAAAAGTTGTTCTTTAAATTTTAACAGTTCATTTTTGCTTGCTATTTTTAGGGAAAAATATTTACTTCCTTGGAGCCAGAGCATGACCTTAATGATGTTTGTCTCTACCCCAACTCAGGTATGCATTCTGTAGTGGACATTCAGTGAGGCAAATAAACGCTAGACTTCTCTAGGCTTTAAACCCATTTTATTTCTTAAGATAGGATTTGGCTTTGTCAGCACACTTCTTGGATATTTAACTTACTTAGAGGAGTTAAGAGCAGGAAGTGGTGTGGATGATTCAGAAAATGGCATGCTGAGTGACTCAGTGCTCAGCCCGCCCAGCTATCAGTGGAAACTGGTAACAGCACAAGGTAGGAGGCAGGTGAAATGCTATTTTAGTGTGCTCTTTAGCTCTTTTATGTGATTAGTAATAGTGGGTGGAAATTGAGGGCAGAGATTTGGAGAAAGCTAGATTGCCTGATAATACACAGATGGCTCATGAAGCCTTGGATTTTGTAAATTCTAAGTTGTATGCTGTTCAGCACTTTACATGTTAGATTTCAAAACTTAATGCATCCAAGGCAAATCTGTGAAGAATTTCAGAGTATGGGAGAAAAATGAGAATAGTTCCTTCTCTGAGGACAGATATACCCAGATCATCCTGATAGAGGGAAGTAAGGCAGAGCATGAGAAATCCTGTTACATGTGTGCAAAGAGCACTTTGACACCATGCTGGAGAGAGAGCGCTTTCTCCCCAATCTCCGAGAACAGAGCATCGGGAAGATTTTGCTTTAGTTGAGCTGGAGTGCTGAGTGAGATTTGGTTAGGTAGAGTTGGCAGGGCTGAGGTGATTCCCACCAGAGAGCAGTGCAAGACGAGCAAAAAGGATGGGCATGGAGGACTTGGCTGGGGTGGGGAGGAGCGTCCTGTGCCTGAGCTGTGGTGGTTCTGGGAAGGCTGAAGTGGGAGGCAGAGGGTGGCGGGTGGTGGAGGGCTGGGCTTGATGTGCTGAATGGCTTGGGCTCCACATGGCAGCCAGAGAGGGCTTGTTCTGACTGTGCTTTCAGAGGCAGGTCTACTCACTGTGCAGTAGACTGGTTTTGAACAGAAGTGATTGGAAGCGACTGATAGTCTGAGCTCAGATGGGGAGCACAGGCAGGAGAGCAAGTCTGGAAAGATGATGGCTCCTTTTTCTAACGTGTAAGGATTACGAGGTGATGGACCAGTGGCAGTATCTGGTAGAGGGTCTCAAACCTGGCTGCCCATCAAAATCATCTGCACAGTTTTGAAGGTACAGCTTCCTTGACCTTATCCTAGGTGTACTGACTCATAGTGTCCATGGAGATGGCTCAGAAACATGTTTTTGTTTGTTTATTTGTTTTGAGACAGAGACTTGCTCTGTCAGCCAGGTTGGAGTGCAGTGGCACGATCTCCACTCATTGCAACCTCTGCCGCCTGGTTCAAGTGATTCTCATGCTTTAGCCTCCCGAGTAGATGGTATACCAGCACCCACCACCACCACCATACCTGGCTAATTTCTACATTTTTAGTAGAAATGTGATTTCACCATGTTGGCCAGGCTGGTCTTCAGTTCCTAACCTCAAGTGATCCACCTGCCTCCACTTCCCAAAATGCTGGGATTACAGGTGTGAGCCACTATGCCCAGCCAGAAACGTGTATTTAAATTTATTTATTTATTTACTCAGACAGAGTTTTGCTTTTGTTGCCCAGGCTGGAGTGCAGCAGCACGATCTTGGCTCACTGCAACCTCCGCCTCCTGGGTTCAAGCAATTCTCCTGCCTCAGCCTCCCGAGTAGGTGGGATTACAGGCACCTGCCACCACACCCAGCAAATTTTTGTATTTTTAGTAGAGACAGGGTTTCACCATGTTAGCCAGGCTGGTCTCGATCTCCCGACCTCAGGTGATCTACCCGCCTGGCCTCCCAAAGTGCTGTTATTACAAGCGTGAGCCACTACACCCAGCCTCAGAAACGTATGTTTTTCACATATTTCCCACTGGATTCTTAGGCATCAAGCCCTGAACTGATCTGCAGACTTGCACTTGGGAGGCATGTCTGGTGTCCCATAGAAAATGTGGTCCCAGGATAAGCAGGTCTGTAGATAGAAAGTTTTGCGATTATCCCAGAAGTGGTAGGAATGAATGAGATTACTGATAGGGAAAGCTAGGAGTGAGATAAGACGTGAGCAGGAGCTGGTTCATTTGGGAGAATGAAGGGGAGGAGCCAGCTAAGAAACTGGGCAGGAATGGACAGCATGACAGTGCCAGGCCCCACAGTTTTTGATGTATGGGAGAGATTCAGTGGGCATTGCTCAGCAGCTAGTGAGGATTACAGAAGTTGGGACAGGAAGGAAAGAGCTAAGATTGGTTGAATGCTGCTGTTATCAATCTGGATGATGGATGCTGTAATATAGACTTACCATTTAATCTTTCATAACTGTGTAGTCAGTGGTCCATGGCTTTTTTTTTTCTTTTTTCTTTCTTTCTGTCTCTTTTTTCCTTGCCTCTTAAGGGGTCAGAAAAATTGGGTAATTTGTTCAGGCTTGGTCACCCAGCTGGTGTGTGGCAGAGCCTCAGTTAGAACCCAGCCTTCCTGATTCTGGACCCCATGCTGTTTCTAATTACACAGTGCTCTCCCAGGAAAGATGAGAAACCCTAGACCTTGTAACTTGCATTTCATCTGTGATAGTTGAGAGAATTTTATTATGATCATGGGAGTAAAGTGAAATTCTGGTGAGTTCAAGAACAGATTGCAGCTGAGGATGCTGGGTTCTAGTTAGGATATTGAAATGACCTACACTGGGGTCTGGGCTAAGTAGGTAAGGGAGTAAACCAGGTTGAGCTGAGGTTGGGCCAAGGGTGATGAGCAGGGGTAGCACGATGCGGGGAGTGACAGTTTGAAGGGCGCAGAGAGTGGGGAGAGAGAGAGATTCTCACCTTGGGCTGTACAGTTTGGTAGCCAGTAGCCACTCATGGGCGTTGACATTTACTGTGAGTATAAAACGTACATTGGATTTAAAAGACAATCTATGAAAAAAAGTATGTATAATAGATTAATAATTTTATATTAATTACATGTTGAAAATATTTTAGATGTTAAAATTAATTTTACTTTTTTTTTAATATGGCTACTAAAAATTTTTAAATCACGTGTGGCTCACAGCTCTCTCCATTGGACAGTGCTGGTCTAAACTGGGAGAGCTTCAACTCTTTAGGATGCTGGCAAGGTACAAGGCATTAATGGTGCTTTTGCCTGGCTCAGTGGAGCAGGGATTATTGAGGCTGGTCGGCTGCCTCAGTTTTTCTAAGAATGTAGAAGCCCAAAGAGACACCTACTGAAATAAGTGCCAATCTGTTGGCCTCCCCAGGCTGCTGTGCCTAACCAGCTTCTCCATGAGGCAGAGCTGGAGGTTGCACTCTTCTTGTGGTCAGCGTGATTTCTAAGGTCAGTTTTTGTGCATCTCTCCCCCACCTTTAATGAGTGTAAAGATCTATTAACCCACAAAGGGTATGATTACTTGGCAAAGAAGCCCCTTTCTGAGAAATACTCAGGCTCATCTCAAACTATTGAGGAACCCATTCTTGAAATTCCACCACTGTTGACAGTTGTTGGAATCACAAGGACAAGGAGAGGAAGGAAGCTGATGTTAGCAGGGAATGTTGTTACCCAGGTGACCGCTAAGGAAGAGACTTAAAATGGATTGAGAGGGTGTTGATAATTCAACCACACATCTCTGGAATACTGATTTTATTTTTTTAGAGACAGGGTTTCACTTTGTCTCCTAAGCTGGAGTGTAATGGCACAATGGTAGCTCACTACAGCCTTGAACCCCTGGGCTCAAGTGATTCTGCCTAGGCCTCCTGAGTAGCTTAGACTATAGGTGCGCACAGTCACATGGGGATCTTCTCTGGGTCTTGTAGTAAAATTTTTAATGATTTCATTGTCATTTAAAATGACATAAAAATGGTAAAATAAGCATGCTTTTTAATGAAATGTAAAAGTGTTTCTCTCTGGGAAAAACACCTAGAACACTTAGTTAATGAAGATTATTATGGCCTAGTGCAGTGACTCATGCATATAATCCCAGAACTTTGAGAAACTGAGGCAGGAGGATCACTTGAGACCAGGAGTTCAGGACCAGCCTTGTCAGCATAGCAAGACCCTGTCTCTACTAAAAATTAAAAAAAAAAAAAATTAGCAGGAGGCAATGGCACACGCCTGTAGTCCCAGCTACTAGGGAGGCTGAGGCAGGAGAATCGCTTGAACCCTAGAGTCAGAGGTTGCGGTGAGCTGAGAATGTGCCATTGCACTCCAGCCTGAGTGACAAGAGTGAAACTCTGTCTCAAAAAAAAAAAAAAAAAATTAGCAGGAGCCAGTGGCACATGCCTGCAGTCCTGGCTACTTGGAGAGCTGAAGCAGGAGGATCACTTGAGCCCAGGAGTATCCAGCCTGGGTGACAAAGTAAGACTTAAAAAAACAATTATGTTTGTAACATTTTAATTATAGAAGCATTTATAGCACAGTGATTTTAATAATTACTTATTAAAGTAATATTTATGAAGAAATGTTTGACAGTTTGGTCCGAAAACATTCTTAATGTGTAGTATTTAAAACAATCTTATTTGGTAAACTAACCTATAGGCCAAATCCAGTCCTCCAGCTGGCAATTTGCAGCCTTTGAGTTAAGAATGGGTTTTATATTTTTAAATCGTTGGGGGAAAAAAATCAGAATAATAATAATATTTTATGGCTTGGAAATTCAAATTTTTGTGACTGAAATCCAGATTTCAGTGTCTTTCAGCATAAAGTTTGATGTGAACACAGCCACCCTTGTTCGTTTAGACATTGTCCATGTGGCTTTTGCAGCACTGTGCAGAGGTGGGTAGTTTTAACAGTGACCAAGTGGCCTGCAAAGCCTGAAGTGTTTACTGCCTGACCTTTTGCAGAGACAATTTGCTGACCCCTAGTCCGTATTACTAATAGAAACAAAAAGGTCACTTTATCCACAGTATTTAATTGTGAAAAATTTCAGGCCAGGCACGGTGGCTCATGCCTGTTATCCTAGCACTTTGGGAGGTTGAGGTGTGCAGATCACTTTAGGTCAGGAGTTTGAGACCAGTCTGGCCAACATGCTGAAACCCTGTCTCTACTAAAAATACAAAATTAGCCAAGTGTGGTGGTGCACGCCTGTAATCCCAGCTACTCAGGAGGCTTAGGCAGGAGAATTGCTTGAACCCAGGAGGCAGAGGTTGCAATGAGCCAAGATCATGCCACTATACTCCAGCCTGGGGGACAGAGCAAGACTCCATCTAAAAAAAAAAAATTTTTTTTCAAACATACAGAAAAGTTGAAAAAGTGGTAAACATCTTTATGGCCTCTCCTCAATGTTTGTTATTGTTGATCTTCACCGTAATTGCTTTATTTATCTATGTGCTTCTGTGGTGGTTCTGATTTCTTTGTGGAATCACTCAAAAGCCAGCTGCAGACATGGTGGCAGTCACCTGTACTGAGCGTGGCATTGATCTCCTGAAATTCATTGAAATTTATTAGGTCCCTTATCGTGCCTAATAAAAATGGCAGCCCTTTTCTAATATTATCTTACATCCAGTCCATTTTCAGGTTCTCCTAATTGTTCCCGAAATGCCCTTTTTTAGTTAGGTTTGTTTGTTTTTGAACCAGGATATAATTGAAGTTGTGTGTTACATTTAGCTTTGTATATCTTTATGTATCTTTTGTATTTCTAGTTTCTTTCAATCCAGAATAGTCTCCTCCATCTTTTTCTTGTCTTCTCCATGATACTGACTTTTCAAAGATCAGACCAGTGGTCTCATAGAATATCCCTCATCCTTGATTTCTGTGATTTTTTTTTCCTCATGATGTTGTTTAAATTGATTCTTTACCCTGTATTTTTTCTAAAATAGAAAGTTAAGTCTAAAAATTTAATTAAGCTTAGGTTAAATTTAGGGCAAGAGTGATGTGCAGGCTGCTGGGTCTCCATGTCAGATTGTATCACAGCACATCGTCGCAGTGTCCGAGAGAGGTAAGGTTGATCCCATTGTTAAGTGATGTCTTCATTACAAAGTACGGTTTCTTGCAAACTGACGATTTTAAGCATGATGTTTTGGACAAAGGAATGACTATTACTATCTAATAACTCCCAAGAGGTTAATCAAGAGTAGGAAAGGTAGCCAAATCATTTATTTCATAAGAGAGCAAGCAGAGCAGGACCAGTACGCGCCCCTTCTCTATGGCTCGGATCTGAGTATGGCAGATTCATGTGCTCTGCTTTTCCTTGCTTTCTCACACCTTTTCCTCCAGCTCTGCTCTTTTTGTCTTATGCTTAATCATTGTGGGCTTAATCATATTTTAGAAAAGCTGAAACTGTCTTTTTTTTTTCACTTACTCATTTTGGAGTAATTGAAGCATAATCATGATATGGTTTTGTAATTTTTTTTTATACCAAGCAGTATATTGGGAAATGGTTCCGCCTTCCTGCCTCGTTGCTCATCCGGCCACCTATGCAGCACCTGTGCAGTGAGCAGCTGCTCCATGCAGGTCAAGGCACTTGGAGAGACAGCACAGCTCTGTGACTTGGGTGTGCATCAGATTCATGTCACGGGGAGCTTGTAAAGCTTACGCATGTCTGAGTCCCACTCCAGACCTGTGGAATCAGGATTAGTGGTTTCAGAACCACTGGTAGAGAGAAAAGAAGGTGGGCACTGGGCTCAAGAAAGATCCAGTTCAGGCTTTAATAGTGGTGGAAATTACCCAACCTCAGCATTTTTACCTGCCTTACAGGGCTGTTGGAGACTCCCTCTGTTGGTAAAGGTGAAAGAGCCTTTTATTCCCTGTCCATGCCCTCTAAATACATGGGAAACTGTTGGGGTCATCTGTAAATATCTTTGGTGCCTTGTACAGTAAACTCAAATGGCCCATACTTTTATCTGAGGTTCTATATAGGGCAGGAGCGTCCCTGCCAGTCCCCTTTGGCACAGTTCTGTGTGCACAGCCTGTCTCCTCTGAGCTCTTCAAGGCAGTGACTGATACCGTATGTTTTCATGCAGCGCTTCCCAACATGTTTGGTGAAGAACCAGGATTTTGGTTTTTTGTTTTGAAGTTTCTAATCTACTGCACATTGACATGTCTGGGAAAACGATCACACGTTTGCATGTCACTGCAGTGTTAATTGCAGGTTTCTAAATGCTGCTTTTCAGCTTCTGCACGTATTTCCTGGCTGGTAACAGTTTGCAGTCTGGACCTGGGGACACACTTAGAGCACTGTTTCTAATTCTGCGTTGTGAGCTTCAGTGAGCCCCGTAGTCCCCAGAGCACATGCAAATGAGTACCGACTCGTGCATGTTTCTGGGGAGGGCACTATTTTGTCAAATTCCCTTTGATTATATTATTACAGTATACAGTGTATACAGTATGCTGTACACTATAGAGTACTGGTTCATATTGCAAATATGTTCTTTTGACTCTAGGTGCTGATATCTTTTTCTTCCTTTAAAAATGTGTAGTTTTATTTGGAAACAATAATAAACAACATTAAAATAAATTTAAAGGAAAAAGGTCCTCAATGCCCCAATCTCTTCACAAGTACTATTACTGTCTTCAGTAGTGAACTCATATTCATCCTGTGTTCACATGTTTTAAGCTATCCTCACACTGTACTTAGGGTTATCTTTTGCTTTTTAGTTTGACATTGTATTAAACACACCTTTCACATTGCCATGTGGTATTTATACTGACTTTTTTAAATGGTTTCTTATTGGATCATGTAAGAGGTTTTTACATTCTATCTTATCTTAGTTGATGAAGTGTCAGACCCTGTGTTACGGGGTTTGGAGTTGGTAGACTGTCAGCAGCTCTACTTACTAGCTATGTGGTGGCCCTGAGCAAGGGAGGTAATTTGCAGAGGATGTGACATGCCTGGCACGATGCTCACGCTCTTCTTTTCTCCTGCCTTGATGATCTTAATTTCTGCTGAACAAAGTCTTTTTTACACTGGTTTATTTTTCTGTTTCTGCTTGTTAGAAGCTGCTGATCCTCTTTGGACTTTGAAGTTCTTTTTCTCATTCATAATTGCTTTCAGCCCTGACCGGAGCTCCTCACGTTAGTGCGGTAGTAGACCTGCCTGTGTCATCAGCTATATGTGGCTAGGCGAGATCCTCCTCCATTTTAGAAAACAGTCTAGCTGTGACCAGTCTGAGTTTTTTTGTGTAATTAAATTAGAGCCCTTTCTGTGGTTTGGTAGGTGGTGGTGTATTTCCTTGTGGAATGTTCACTGTTGAGTGTTCAGGGTTGAGCCAGTGGAGAAGGCTTAGGAGAGGTCCTTAGTAGGAACCTTCCTTTTGGCTGTAAAGATGTGGCTTCTATCTCCAGAACTTCTTTAATTATGTCCAAGAGCTCCTGGAGCTCTTTCGGCAGTGCTGTAGTGGAGACCTAGAAAGCACAATCAGTAGAGGTTGTTTCTGTCCATCATGACCTCGGAGAACATTGTTTGCAAGGCCAGAAAAAGTGCTGAGATGGAAGAGTCTACAGGGGTTGCAAGCTATGAAAAACAGCACTGATTTTGTTTTGGTTTAATTTAGACATTATTCTTGCTTTTTTTGGACTTCATTAGGTGCTTTTTAGATGTTTTTACGGGGCGGGTGTGTGTGTGTGTGTATGTATTTTTGGTGACCTATTGCTCCCAGTTCAAGGCTAGCTGCCACTAGCCCTGTTATGGGCAAGATGTGGTTTTGATAAGATAACATTGAGTTCCTTGAGTGGTAATTCATTCTATTCACTCAACATTTCATTTCTGTAACAGAGTCAGATATCATCACATTTACAAACATTTGTGTAACAAAAGGAAAGGCAGCAAAAAATATTTTTAAAAATAGAATCTAATCGTTACCCTTAACATTGGTATATTAATTTATCATTATGTGATCTGATCATCTAAATGTCTTCCCTCTGTGAATTCCTCTTGTATCTTACAAATAGATTTTTTTTTAATGAATTATGATTTAGCTGATCTATAGAAGTCTTTATTTAAAAACAGGAGCTCTTGAGTTCAACTTTAGTTTTAACATTCCCTCACTCATGACTGGGACATCAGTCCCTTTCAGCTTTATTTTTCTGATCAATAAAATAGGACTGATGATATTTGTTAATTTAGAGAGTTGTTGCATGCTCACTAAGATAATCTATGTGAAAGTGCCTGGATTCTTATGAAGGACTGGCCGAAGGCTTTCTGGTTTCAGTTTTATTTAAAGTGCAGCAGTCGGGAGCAGGGGTTCTAGGGAGTTTTGGCATTTGCTTATTGCTGTGTTGGAGCTGCTTTAAAACACTTGGGGAAGGAGTATATTGCAAAAATGGCAGAGAAAAGGGAACAAACTGAGATATTTGAATACTTCGATACTAAGGAGTTTAGTACCAAATAATAATGTATTTATAGGTTGCTCCTGGGGTTATAGAGAATCCTTTACTGAATGCCAGAAAGTTATCCCTTTCTTCAGTTTTGCTTTCTTATATGCTGATCCCAGGGAGACTCAGTGATTACCCACCTTGTTGGTTCAGTCTGTTAGAATCCGTGGTGAGGGAATGACTATGCTGTGGCCGGGACTTTTGGGTCCCTCTAGGCCTTTCTGGTATAGACTATAATAAAATATAGTCACTTGGTTTTGCAGTCAGTTTAATGTCCAAGTTATGAATTTGCTATGACATTTCGTGGGAAATACTTTACTTTGTTCACTGACTAACAGAAGTTCCTCAGGCATTTCAAAATGGAAAACAAATAGAAAAGGGCACTTTCTTTTTCCCATGCATTGACCTTTTTCATCGTGTTTCTTTTTAGGCATGCTTCTTACGGCCAGTGAAACCCCCAAGATGGGCATCTATTACATTCCGGTAAGTAATACATAGAGGAGTTTCAGAAAAAATAAGACAAGCAAAGTTACTTTTTATTACTTATTTAATTTTTTGAGATGGAGTCCGGCTGTCACCCAGGCTGGAGTGCAGTGCTGCAGCCTCGGCTCACTGCAGCCTCCACCTCCTGGGTACAAGTTATTCTTCAACTTCAGCCTCTTATAGCTGGGATTACAGATGCGTGCCACCACACCTGGCTAATTTTTATATTTTTAGTAGAGATGGCGTTTTGCTTTGTTGGCCAGGCTGGTCTCAAACTCCTGACTTCAAGTGATCCTCCCACCTGGGCCTCCCAAAGTGCTGGGATTACAGGCATAAGCCACCATGCCCAACCAAAGATACTTTTTCAACTGGGTGTATTGAAGAACTTGGATCTACAGGTGGCTGTGTACATTAGACACAGTAGACTCACTTGTAGGTTGAGTTTGCTTTCTGGAGCCAGTCAGTTCATGCTTATACATTCTTTTATGGGAACTATTTAATATTATGTTAAAACAGACATTAGAAATTAGTATTTATTCTTCTGATTTACATTTTTTTTGGTTTCCAAGTATTTCAGAATCTCAAACTTTCAGATATTAGTGATCCGAAGGTCTAATTCTAAAAAGTCTTTTACTCTTCAAGTCATCTCACTGTAGTTTGTTTCTTTTAAAAATAAGTTACATATAAAAGAAATTATCATAGATCATCCTGATCAGGGATGGCATGTAGTTTGCAAAAAAAAAAATCTTTTTCCCCCTCTCCTTATAATTCTTAAATAGCCAGAAGCTCCCTACCCTTTTAAAGTTTATAGTAGAAACGAAACATAAGGAAATATGATCTCATAAACAGAAAAGCACATAGTATAAAGTTGGCATTAGGTTACTTTATACTCAGCAGACATCTCCCTTATCTGAGATTTGAGAAGAGGGTCGAGTGAGGGGTACTGAAGATCAGAATTTGAGGGAGGTGAACTCTCCATAACCATTATCAGCCTCCAGGTATGAAAATTCTTCCTGTCTACCATGGTCCTTTTAAAATTGCTCAGCTTTGTATTTTTGAAAAAAAACATGCCGCTTGCTGTTGACTGTGCGGTTTCGGGATACTGATGTGTAGTTGGAAGCACTTTGAGATATTTCATTTGGTTTATAGTGAAATGAAGGCTGTTCAAACAGGAAGCATTTTGGTTTTCCTAAGTTGCCATTCGTTCCTTTTCCCCTGGACTCTCACAGATACTGCGTTCATATTCCTATCAACTTATCCATCTTTCCTTGTATTCATTTGTTAATAAATACTACAGACTGCATCAACTGTGTGTCAGGAACTGTGCTGTGTGCTGGCAGTATTACAGTGTCTAGGGTACGGCCATTCGCCTTGAGGAGTTACTGTTGGGAATCCAACAAGAAGATAGGCAATTGCAATTCAGTGTGAGGAGTGCTGCCAGGGTACTGCGGGAGCACGTAGGAGAGACCCTGTACCCCCGAGGGCCCGGGAGCTGATGAGAAGTGTGGTTGGCACTCAGAGAAAACTTACCAGAGGGAGAGACTTTGAAGGAGGGACCTGAGGATAGCTGTGTAGACTGGGTGAAGGGGTGGGGTAGAGTGAGGTGCCGAACGGGAGAAGGATTTTTTATTTTCCTTTTCAGTCAGCTTTTCCAGTTCGGACAGATGGGAGAAAGATCTTGACAGTAGAGAGAACAGTGGGTGCAGAGCTGAGGGAGCAAGTGCCTCCCATGTCTCAGCATTCAAGTTGGGGGACAGGTGGAAAGCCAGATTAGGAGGGGTCTTGTGAGCCAGCTGTGGGGATGTAGGGCAGGGAGTCCTGGCAGAGTTGTAAGCAGGGGAGTGATAGGATCAGATCTGTGTTGTGAAAAGATTCCTTTTGCCACCACAAGACGCAACAAACACAGACTGTGGCAGCCCACAGGAGAGATGATGGCACCTGCATTACCTGTGCCAGGCTCCCTCTGTAGTAGTTGTGGCTCTTCGTGGTTCTGGGATAATTTGTGAGAAGTCTGATCTGGTAAGCAGTACTTTCAGAGGATTCATCCTTAAATTCCCCAGTGGCGTGTCTGAGAGATGTTCATTTATTGAGGGTTATACCGATCACAAGAAATGCCTTCCCTTGGACCAATGCTACATAGTTTTCTCCCAGTCTCTGACCCTTTGGAGAACATTGTAAGGAGAGGCAGAATAAATCAGCTTGCCCCTAACCTGTTCATCATGAGAAAGGTCTCTTTCAGCTTCCTCTTAGAAGTGCTTATTGTATTTTGATCAATACAGCAACATGGACAGCAAGTGCCTCCCCATGCCTTGGATCTTAGATCCCTTCCCCATAGATAGAATCAACTAGTGGGAAGGTGAAAAGCATTCTTAGTGTGTAGTGCGGCTTGCTTTGAGTAGTGTGCGTAGTAGAGGAGGAGATGGAGGCTGGAGAGCCTCGTTGTGGAGAGGTGGGGAGGGACTGTCCTGAAGACGGTTGCAGTGAGGCCACCTTACCGGCTTGTGTGAGGGTGGTGGCCATGGGGATAGAATTGGGAGTGTTGTTATGGCTGTGAGATAGACTTGAAATTGATGGGTGTGGGGAATAAGGAACAGCAAAGGACCAAGGATGACACCCCAGTTATTGCTTGGGCAAATGTGCGGATGACGATGTCATTCTGAGTCCAGGAAGAGACAGGAGAATATTAAAAATTATTTTCCCTTTGACATTTTCTGTATTTTATAAAATGATCTTTTATTTTATTTTTTTTTATTTTTATTTTTTTTTGAGACGGAGTTTCGCTCTTGTTACCCAGGCTGGAGTGCAATGGCGCGATCTCGGCTCACTGCAACCTCCGCCTCCTGGGTTCAGGCAATTCTCCTGCCTCAGCCTCCTGAGTAGCTGGGATTACAGGCACGCACCACCATGCCCAGCTAATTTTTTGTATTAGTAGAGACGGGGTTTCACCATGTTGACCAGGATGGTCTCGATCTCTTGACCTCGTGATCCACCCGCCTCGGCCTCCCAAAGTGCTGGGATTACAGGCTTGAGCCACCGCGCCCGGCCTAAAATGATCTTTTAAAGAAAGCAAAACAGCTTTTTGTTTATGCCAACAATGTATGCATATTCCTATTCTAAGTGGGTTTCAAAGTATACAAAAATAAAAACCACCTATTCCCTCTTGATAATAATATAACTACTATTAATACTTGGATATATTATCTTTCAGTATATGTGTGAAGTTGTATTTTTTTTAAGTTTTAATTTTTTTTTCGAGACAGAGTTTTTGTTGCCCAGGCTTAAGTGCAGTGGTACGATCTCAGGTCACTGCAGCCTCTGCCTCCCAGGTTCAAGCAATTCTCCTGCTTCAGCCTCCAGAGTATCTGGTATTACAGGCGTCTACCACTCCTGGCTAGTTTTTATTATTATTATTATTACTATTTTTGAGACAGTCTTACTGTGTCACCTAGGCTACAGTGCAGTGGCACAATCTTGGCTTCCTACAACCTCTGCCTCCTGGGTTCAGGCGATTCTTGTGCTTCAGCCTTCCGAGTAGCCGGGATTACAGGCATGTGCCACCATGCCCAGTTAATTTTATTTGTATTTTTAGTAGAGACAGGGTTTCCTCATATTGACCAGGCTGGTGTTAAACTCCTAGCCTCAAGTGATCCTCCCGCCTCGGCCTCCCAAAGTGCTGGTATTACAGGCGTGAGCCCTGAAGTTTTATTTTATACACAAATTGATTCCTGGTTTCTTCAGTTAACCTTGAAAATATTAATTCTAAGGTATTGAAATTACCTAAAACATTTTTAGTTATGTCTATTATTTGTCATTGCCAGGTTTATGACACTTCCATTATCTTAGAACTGTACGAAAACCGTCGTTTACTTCTGGTTCTCTGAATCAATTTCTTAGGATGGGCTTTTTTGTTCCAAGCAATGGGAACTTTAATTAGCATGAGTCTGAGGGGCTGGATGACAGCCAGGTGATGAGAAATTGCCTTCTTGACAAATGTTAGCTTATTTTATAAGACCTTTTTAGTTTTAGCTTTGTACCTAAGATGTAACAGAAAGCTGTGAAAAAAAAATCCAGAGAGTTCTCTCCAAGGTGAACTGCATGTGGGGACGGTGTGAGCAGAAGTTGCTTTTGTTAAGCTACGCATTATACTGAAACCTGGATTCCAGCGCTCCCTTCTGACCTACCATTCTGACCTGCTCCCATAGCACTGAGTGATGTTTTATAGCACCACTTGTCTTTACTTTGAAACTGCTCTTTGTAATACTCCTTCAAAGCAAAGAGAGAGCCCAGGGGTCTGAAAGCCTGCCATTTTTCATAAGATTTTATCAAACTTACCAAGCTGACATTTGGCACAAAGGTTCATTTGAGTCCTGTAGAACCAGAGAAATGTGTGTTTAATGTATGATCCGTGCCAAGTTTAGGAGGTCTGGACTGTGATTTGTATTAACATCATATAAATCAAGTTGAAAACCTTTTTCCTCCTTTTTGGGGCATACTGAGGATGAAGGCAGCTTAGCATTTTTTTAGCTTGTTAATTTTTACCTTTCTATCTGATACCATCTTTCTTGAGTAATTGAAATCTTTATAAACGAATGCAGTTTCCGATACACGACCTTCTGGCACTTAGTTATCCCTGTAGCCGGCTTGTCCTTTGAGACCAAATGGGTTGTCTCCAGCCCCTGTCCCATTTTCTCTGTCCCATTTTCTCAGTTCTTTCTCTCTTTTTTTTTTTCTCTCAGAGACCAGGTTCTATTGTTTTGTTTGTTTGTTTGCTTCAGGGTCTAATTCATCTGCAGCTTCGGGGACTAATGCCAAGAATAGTTTTTCAAGCTTCGTTTTCCTCTGAAACATAATTTAATCTTGGGTTAGTTCTTTATAATTAACACCCTTGGCAACTATGTAGACTCCAGAGGGAATCCAAGTCCCCTATGGCACCCAACCCGAAACCCAGCCCTGTGCTTAATGCTGTTTCTGTTGGAAGTGCTCCTGAGCTCCGAGCCCCTGGCATATCAGGGCGCTCCTGCTGCCCGCTCGTTGCTTGGTGGTGGCGGGTGGGTGGCAGGGTGGTGATTGCTTGCTGCTTGGTAATGTGGATGTATAAACTTGAGGGTAAATGTAGGAGGAAAACATATTTGTTTGCAAAGCTGTTTGATTTAGAAGAATCAAAGTAATTCAGTTGGCCGGGCACGGTGACTCACGCCTGTAACCCTCTATCACTTAAGGACAGGAGATCAAGACCAGCCTGGCCAACATGGTGAAGCCCCATCTCTACTAAAAGTACAAAAATTAACTAGGTATGGTGGTGCGTGCCTGTAGTCCCAGCTACTCGAGAGGCCGAGACAGGAGAATCGCTTGAACCTGGGAGGCGGAGGTTGTAGTGAGCCAAGACCACACCAGTGGACTCCAGCCTGGGCAACAGAATGAGACTATGTCTCAAAAAAAGAAAAAATTAATTCAGTTAATTAAGGGTATGTGCTTTGTTTTTGTTTTTTTCTTTCTTAATGTAAATATTTAAGCTGCTATAAAGAATAAATACATCACTGCACCCAGCTTTCAAGAATGGCAGTTAGGTACTTTTATTTTATTTATATTTTTATTTTACTTTATTTTATTTTATTTTTGAGTGAGACAGGGTCTTGCTCTGTCATCCTACTAGAGTGCAGTGATGTGATCAGAACTCACTGCAGCTTCATCCTTTGGGGCTCCAGCATCCTCCTGCCTCAGCTTTGTGAGTAGGTATGACTACAGGCATGTACCACCATGCCACACCAGCTAATTTTTATGTAGAAAAAGGATCTCGCTGTGTTGCCAAGCCTGGTCTCAAACTCCTGGCCTCAAGTGATCCTCCCACCTTGGCCTCCCAAAGTGTTGGGATTACAGGTGTGAGCCACTGCACCTGGCCAGGTATTTTATTTTGAAATGTTTTCTTAAGAAAAAACTCCTGTATTTATTAAAATGTTTTGACTGTTTAAAATAAATCAAAACACACTGATTAATTTAATAAAAGGTTGTTTAGTGGATGTTTCTTTTTTTCTTTTTTTGAGACGGAGTTTCGCTCTTGTTACCCAGGCTGGAGTGCAATGGCGCGATCTCGGCTCACCGTAACCTCCGCCTCCTGGGTTCAAGCAGTTCTCCTGCCTCAGCCTCCTGAGTAGCTGGGATTACAGGCACGTGCCACCATGCCCAGCTAATTTTTTGTATTTTTAGTAGAGACGGGGTTTCACCATGTTGACCAGGATGGTCTCGATCTCTTGATCTCGTGATCCACCCACCTCAGCCTCCCAAAGTGCTGGGATTACAGGCGTGAGCCTCTGTGCCCGGCCATTTAGTGGATGTTTCTAAGCCTCTCAGCTGAGTGGTTAGCACACTCCCCTCAGAGTGGAGGCTTCTGACACCATTGCAGGGTTCATCGGCTGCCGTCTCCTCAGGGCTTCAGTCACTGGGTTAGGGCAGACATCTGTGCTCCAGCCCCCGTGAAGATGACAGGGCAGTATGTGCTGCAGAGTTGTAGGGCTTGTCAGGGAGACGCTTTTCAAATCATGGTAGCATTGGGAAGTCCATTTTAGGGAAACGGCATGGAAATTTTTCTAGTAAATACATGGATATTTGCAGTCTGCAGATTTTTTTGTTGCTCAATGAAGAAATAAAAATAGATATCATTGTGTTTTTATCAGGCTTTTTCTGTAAGTTTTTTTTTTTTTGTACAGAGTCTTGCTCTGTGACTCAGTAGAGTGCAGTGGTAGAATCTTGACTCGCTGTAACCTCTGCCTCCTGCATTCAAGTGATTCTCTTACCTCAGCCCCTCGAGGTGCCGGGATTACAGGTGTGCACCGCCACACCTGTCTAATTCTTGTATTTTTAGTAGAGATGGGGTTTCGCCAAGCTGGTCTCGAACTCCTGGCCTCAAGTGATCCACCCTCATGGGCCTCCTAAAGTTCTAGGATTACAGGCTTGAGCCACCACACCCGGCCTCTAAGAGTTTTTGTGACAAAAACAAATTTAGGTGTAAACAATTTTAACTTCTGTCTGTGGTGAATTGAATTTGTTAGTCTAGTTCTAAACTCCATGACTATGTCAATGACTATTGTCTATTAGAGAGCTATTTATGGATACTTTTTGATCATCCCTGCGTGACCTTCATAGATGGTATCTTTTTTCAAGTTCAGTATTTCAAACTGTTCTGGTGTGTTTTGGCATAATTTTCCAAAGTCTTAAGAACACAGCCTTACTCCTCAGCTTTTTAAAGAAGATCCCTTTTTTTTTTGGGACAGGGTCTGACTCTGTCCCTCAGGTTGGAGTACATTGGCATGATCGTGGCTCACTACAGCCTCACGACTTTCCGGGCCCAGGTGATTTTCCTACCTCAGCCTCCTGAGTAGCTGGGACTACAGGTATATGCCACCACGCCCACTCCCAGCCATTTTTTGTTTGTTTGTTTGTTTTTTGTAGAGACGGGATTGCACCATGTTGCCCAGACTGGTCTCCAACTCCTGGGCTCAAGCAGTCCTCCTGCCTTGGTCTCCCAGAGTGTTGGGATTACAGTGTGAGCCACTGTGCCCAGCAAAATATGTCATATTTTATCAGCTATCCAGAGTATATGTTGTTTTTGTTTAACAGTAAATTTGACAATGTCTTAAAAATAGGTATCTAAAATTCCTAGATGGGCCAGGCACAGCGGCTCACGCCTGTCATCCCAGCTCTTTGAGAGGCCAAGGCAAGTGGACCAGTTGAGGCTAGGAGTTCGAGACTAGCCTGGCCAACAAGGCACAACCCTGTCTCTACTAAAATACAAAAAAACAGCTGGGCATGGTGGCACATGCCTATAATCCCAGCTACTTGGAAGACTGAGGCATGAGAATCACTTGAGTCTGGGAGAGAGAGGTTGCAGTGAGCCGAGATCATGCCACTGCACTCCAGCCTGGTTGACACAGACTTTATCTCAAAAAAAATAATAATAATAAAATAAAATAAAATTCCTAGATGGATAAGTGCTTTGCTCTTTTGTCTATTAATATTTTTATTTTGTCTTTTCCTATGTTATAAAAGTAAATGTAGGAGACCGACAAATGCTTATATGTATTCAGTAAGGATATATTGAGTACTGTGCTAGGCTGCAGGAATATGTTGGTGAAGAAAGCAAACATATTCTCTGTTGTACACTCACCATCCTTGTGAGCTTACAGTCTAGATGCGGGGGTGATGATGAACAGATCTGTGACTAAGTGCTGCGAAGGAAGGCAGCAGCGTTCAGTGGCTTCCTAAGTGTTTTCCCTAAGTCAGGAGTCAGGCACTTTGTATCTGTCTCTTTTTTATATAGATATTTTATCAGCCCCCTTTTTATATGTAGATGCTATATGTAGATTTTTAAAAATCTCCCCACCTTCATCTTAAATTTGAATTTCAGGGTTAGAGACTTGGTGTTACTTTTTGTCTTATGATGATAGCACGTATCTGGGGCAAAATAGTAAATGATGATATTTGTCCCACAGTCTCTGGAAACAAAAGAGAACAGCAGAGAGAATGTTGGCCAACAGAGAATGTAGAGGTTGAGCCTCTATAATCTGAAAATCTGAAATGTAGACATTCCAAAATTTAAAACTTTTTTGAGTGCCAACATGACTCCACAAGTGGAAAATTCACATGTGAGGACTTAACCTAAAGTTTGCTTCCTGCCAGAAGTTATTAAAAATATAAAATGTTTAAAGGTATATTGACCTTCAGTGTATATGAAACACAAATGAATTTCATGTTTAGACTTGGATCTCATCCCAAGTTGTCTCATTATTTTTATATAAATATTCCAAAACCCAAAAAAAATCCAAAATCTAAAACCCTCGTGATCTCAAGCATTTTAGAAAAGGGCTACTCCAGCTGTATTGCTCTTCCTGGACAGGCGTATGTACAGTCAGCCTCCCTTTCTCCTTTCACATACATCTCATAAGCAGATCATTTTACTTTATCTCCAAGTCGTATTTAGAAACATAGTTGACCAGGCCTCCTTAAAACTCTGCGCCCAGCTTCTAGAAGACCACGTTCCCCTGGGATTCCTTCTTTCATCTGGTTGTCTCTGTCCAGTCTTCACGGGCTCCTCCTCCTGCTGTTATGTCCTAGGGTTCGGATCTTGCTCTCTCCCCTGACCTCTGAATGTTAGTGAGCCCTAGGACTTAGTCCTTGTCTCTTCTTTATTTATGTTCTCTCCCAGGGAGCTCGTTTATGCCTGGGCTTTATGTAACAGCTGTGTATTAATGACCTCCAGTTTTCCCTCTCCAGCCTTCCCTGTGAGCTACAGAGGTACATATCTACCAGTCTACTCAGCTTCTTCACTTGACTGTCTAATAGCACATCCTGTTTAATGTGTCTACATCAGAACTTTTGATCCAGCTCCCCACCTGCACCCCACCTGCCCCCCACCTGCCGGGTCTCCATTTCAGCTGAAGCCCTGTGTTGCTCACTTGGCTGTCTAGGCTCAGAGCACAGGAGCCATCCTGTTTCCTCTCCTCTCCACTCATGCCTCCTCATCCAGTCCATCAGCTGTTTGCACTATTTGTTCCACATCCAGCCATTTCTCAGTGCTTCCTTTCCATCAGGCCTCCGGATTACTGTAATGGCCATAACTGATCTTTCTGCTTCTGCTTTTGTCTCTCTTGTAACCTGTTTTCCATTTAACAGCCAGACTGATTGAAAATATTAAAAATATAAATGAAACAGGCTCAGTGTGGTTGCTGACACCTGTAATACCAGTGTTTTGGGTAGCTGAGGCAAGAAGATTGCTTGAGTCCAGGAGTTTGAGACCAGCCTGGGCAACATAGTGAGACCTCATCTCTACAGAAAGAATTAACCAGGTGTGGTGGCATGCGCCTATAGTCCCATCTACTCGGGATGCTGAGACAGGAGGAACCTTGAGTGCAGGAGTTTGAGGCAGTGGTAAGCTATGATTGTGCTACTGCACTCCAGCCTGGGTGACAGAGCAAGACCCTGTTACTTAAAATAATAATAACACACACACACACACACACACACACACACACACACACACCCCCATATAAACAAAACAAATATAAATCAGATTATGTTACTCTTCTGCTTAAAACCTTTCAGTAGCTCATTATTTTGATTAGAATAACATCCTAACTCCTTTTATAACTTGAAAAGTCTTATGATAGAAATGAAAGAGACTAAAGAATCAGATTCTCTGTTTTGTTCTCAACAGAGAATAGATCTTTATAAAGCATTAATCTATTTACATAGATCACCAAATGGTCAGACTGTTAAACCAAATCCCCAGCCATTGCTGCCATAAATGGGGAATAACTTATGGGCTGTGTATTAATACCAATATATTATGACATATCGATATGTAATATTAATATATTGATATTTAATTAATATAATTCATATATATATAACCCAAATACAGAATTATTAGATAAGAAATTTAAAATTAGACAGAGCCTTTTGCAGTAATCTCACCTGTAATCCCAGCTACTCAGCAGTGGAGAATCACTTGAGCCCAAGAGTTCAAGTCCAGCTTGGGCAACATAATGAGACCTTGTCTCAAAAAAAATAACTGAATAAATAAATAAAAAAGAAAGACAAAGCCAAGTTCTACTGCTCCTTTGGATTCACCTCTGTGAGCCAAGGAAAACTGTGCTTGGATTTAAGGAGCCCAAGTATGGTATACTCTGATGAGGAAGTTTTCCTTGTTCTGTCAGGTGAGCCATCAGGTGTCTTAGTGAGACCTCCAAAACTGCTAAAAGATAACTTCCCCTAAAACATGAAATCATGATTCTTATATGGCTATAAAATAAATACATGTTAAAGTTTTAATTTAGAACTGGTGTGGTGGCTCATACCTGTAATCCAGCACTTTAGGAGGCTAAGGTGGGAGGATCACTTGAGCCCAGGAGTTTGAGGCCAGCCTGGGCAACATACCAAGACCCTGTTTCTATTGTTTTTAAAAATATTATTTAAAAATTTAAAAAAATTACATTTTAATTTAACCTATAAATTAAATGAGGGAATCAGGCCCATGGTTAAATCAAAAGGTAAAATTTTAATTTAACATTTAAAAGGAAAAGTATAAAAAAGGACAAATTTATATGGAATAAAGTTATATTGAATTGGAAATGTGCAAGTAGGCACAAAATGGTCTATTTCAGACCTTTTCTTTTTCTTTTTTTTTCTTTTTTGAGATGGAGTCTTACTCTGTCGCCAGGCTGGAGTGTGCAGTGGCGTGATCTCAGCTCACTGCAATCTCTGCCTCCCAGGTTTAAGCTATTCTCCTGCCTCAGCCTCCCAAGTATCTGGAACTACAGGTGCTCGCCACCACACCCCGCTGATTTTTGTATGTTTAATAGAGACAGGGTTTCTGCATATTGGTCAGACTGGTCTTGAACTCCTTGACCTCAGGTGATCCACTCGCCTCAGCCTCCCAAAGTGCTGAGATTACAGGTGTGAGCTACCACACCCGACCTATTTTGGACCTTTTCTGAAGGTATCAACTGTCCACCAGACGTAAGTCACTTGCATATCTATAGACAATTATTTTTGCATTGCTTCCAGTTACCTACAATTTGCAGAGTCATAAAATAGATCCCATAGAATGAGAATCAGATGATCTTGCAGGGTGTACTCTCGACTAGGGTTTGGGAAACTGAACACCAGCTGTCTGTTTTTGTAAATAAAGTTTTATTGAAACACAGTGAGCCTGTTCATTTATATATTATCTATGACAACTTTCTGACTATAATGGCAAAGTTGAGTAGCTGTGACAGGACCATATGGCTCATGAGCCATATTTCTCTACATTTATTTACTTCTTTACGTGTATCTTTCCCCATTGTAATATAAGACAGAAATGCAGGGATATTATTTTGTTTTCCCTGTTAAATCCTCAGCACCTAAAGCAATGCCTATCACACTGTAGGCCCTCACTTAATAGGAGTTGAAAAATTAATGAGCACACATGTGAGAGTGACCTGATTACTACAATTTGGAGTGTCTTCTATAATGGTTGTATATTTTGACCATGGCTGGTTTGTAGTGCTTCTTAACTGTACTCATGCCAGATTGAAATTTTACGTTTGCCCTTTTCTGTTATCACTATTAAAATATAGAAAGGGAGAACATGGCTCATGTGTGCCAGAGTCTAATTTTTATACAGTAGGATTAGCATCAGTTCCTTGGCTCTGACAGTGCCTTCTAATCAGCCACATCTGAGAATGTTGGTATGATGCATAGTTGTGTTTGGGAGTGCCAACACATTTCCAAAAGTAAAGCCTTGTCCAAAAGATTTAATAATGATTCTGTTAAGAAGATAGATTAAAGTTTTTCCTATAAAAATCCAAAAGGAGAATATGAAACCAAGGGCATTTAGCTTTGATCTTAACTTTTTTGGAATTTGTGCAAAAGTTGGCTTTGCATCTAGAGTGCGATAGCCTTATTATATGTTTTAAAGAATGAAAATAATGCCTTTTGTTTTTCTCCCTGTGCTTTTAACTGGAGTTGCTGGAAGTGCTATGCATGCTCCTCCCTAAGATTTGGGTTTGAATCAGGGCCATGATTGGTCCAGTTGATGTATTTCAGTTCAAAGCCAACCATGTGGGCTCATTTATGTTTACTAAATTGATATTCTGGAGAAGTCCCCAGTAAGAGACCTCTTTGCCCCATTAGTATATGTTGAAATGGCTCTGAATCTGTTCGTGTCCATGTAGAATCCTAAAAATGGTGGATCACTTTTTCATCTAAAGTGCACATTTAAGCAGAGCGCTGTTAGACATAGTGACAGATGTAATTTTGTTAGAAATTGCTCTTTTATAGTACCAGTAGCAACATATTCTCTTTGTTTGGGAAAGTAGTGTCAGATGAAAAGAAAACTTCCTTAGGGAATTTTATCAACGTACAAACGTTGTACCAGACAGAATGTAAACGGGAAACTGAAATCTTTTCCACACTAAAGGATTTTTCAGTGTTCTTTAAAGGAAAGGGGAAAGCCTTGGAGCATAGACCATCAGAGTTGAAAGGGATCTCCGAGGTCATCTAGTCCAGCTCTTAATTTATAGTTGAGGAAGCAAGTTACTGTTTAAGGTCAAATGGCAAGTTGGTGACAGAGCTGGATCTAAAAGTCATTTCTTCATTCCACATTGCGTAGTAGAAAGAACTTAGACTGTGGGATTGTTTGGACCCGAGTTTGAATACCAGGTTCACCATTTATAAATTTTGTGACCTTGAATGAGTTACTTATTCTCTCCAAGCACTAGTTTCTTGAGCAACAAAAGAGGAATGATATTGTAAGGCATTTATGTGCAATGGGTATACTTATTCATCATTTCTCATGTTCAGCAGATTTCTTGTGATGAACAGAATTCACAAGGTCCAGTGGCAAAGAGTATTTGGATAAAATTAAGGCATTAAGCTGGGCATGGTGGTTCATGCCTGTAATCCTAGTACTTTGGGAGGCTGAGGCAGGAGGATCACTTGAGGGCAGAATTTCTAGGCCAGCCTGGACAACATAGTGAGACCCACTTTCTGCAAAATGTTAAAAAAAATTAGCTGGGCATGGTGGTATGCACCTGTAGTCTTAGCTACTCAGGAGACTGAAAGAAAAAAAAATTATTATTATGGCATTATACGAGCGTGTACTCTTATGTAGCTTTTAGAAGGGAATATCATGTCGAGCAAAATAAAGCTATACACGGAAAAGATTGTGACAAACTTGTGAATGTGAGCAAGGAAAATGACTTAAGATGTGATTTGGGATTGTTGTCTCATCATATAAAATATAGATGGAGAGAGGTCTGTTGCTGCCATTAGTTTTGCCATTGACTATTGAAACAGAAAGCAGTGATAACATCTCTTCGTTGTTAAATAAGAAATCTGATTTTTTAAAGTGAAGTTTATTTTCCCCAATTATATCATCAAGGTGCACTCTTTGCAGAAAATGTGGCAAATACAGCTGAGTAGAAGAAAACTCAAATAACCTTCCACCACCTAAAGGCAAACATTAACAGTTTGCAGTATTTTTCAATATTTAATCGAAAACGTTGTTAATATGGTTTCATATATTGCTTTTTTCCCACTAAATATTTCCCATTATTATTATAAACTCTTGAAAATTATTAAAAAGTAGATTTTCTATATGAATATAAAGTAATAGTTATTTTTGAAAGTATGTAAATATCAGAAAAAGGTGAAAACAGCAACTATAAATCTCACTAGTCAGAAACATTCTTGCCAAATTTATTTATTTATTTTATTATTTGTTTATTATTTTTTATTTGTTTATTTATTTATTCTTGCCAAATAAATTTCTGTTACATTTTCTTTGCATTTGGGGATATTTTAGTGGCTATAGATTAGATTTAAAGTGAAATCCTATCAGAAGCTCATTTAGCTTACATCAGTTTCAATAAAAGCCCTTCAAGATGTTGGAGGCTGGAGGTGGGGAGGTGGGACGGGGAGGGAGGGAAGTGTATGTGAGGGAGAGGTGGAGTGAGCAAGAGAGCGTGTTTGCACTCTTAAGCAGTTTCAGTTACATGGCTGTCCTTCACTCGGTGGGCATATGTCCTGGACTAAACTTGAGATGGGAAAGCCTTTCTCAACCAAGAGAACACATTCCTAATTCCCTAAAGCATCCAGTTTATGTGATCAATTACGTTATCTCTCATGCATTTAGGATGGCTCCAGTGATGGGTCATGGTTGGGAGAATTGAGAAAACAGTCACTGGATTATTTTTGTGTTCTGTGGTTAAGATGAGGCACACTACTTGAAAAAGTCTGCTCGAGTCTGTTGTTTCCCAGTACCTCTCATGGCAGCACCACACTGAGTGTGATTCTGGTCATTTAAGATGTGGGCTTTCTGGTATGACACAGTCACCAGATGCAAGTCTTCCGCCGTATCTGGTCCTGTTCTAACACCAGAGGGAAATACACTGATGGGCCTTTCGAGTTTAGGTTTGCTTATATTCCATTTAGTCTTATCTGTTTGACTTTAGAACCTGATCTTTATATAAGAGATTAAACCAATGAGATTAAACTTCAGAAATATTTAATGCAATGGATAGAGTAAAAGAAGGAGAACAATTTTTAAAATATAGTTAGCAGAATGGGTGAAATGGAGCTTAGCAGCAGCATCTATTAACAAAAAGAGCTCTGTGGGTTTCAGTCAACTGTAAGTCAAAGGAATAAAGGTCAAGTAGAATGTTGGCAGTGACTCCACATGTGAATGGGGGTGGAGAATGTCAAGATGGTGAAGGAAGGGGCTGTTTTGGGGCCCTTCATGTGCCTAGTGGACCGGTGTTCGTTAGTTCTTCTAGTGGTAGTGAGTTGGAGAAAGCTCAGAAAAGAGTTCAGGAATTGTGTTCCCAGGCACCATCTAGAGAAAGCGTGATTTTAGGACCTAGGAAAACAAGATCATGCCAGAAAGGTACCTTGTATGAGGTGTGGAAAATGATAGGACATTGGCCTGAAGAAGAAAGTTTTCATTGTTTGGATGAAGGAAGGATGTGGGAAGAGCTGTCAGACAATGGGAGGCAGTAAAGCTCTTGTCTTTCAGAGTTTCTGAAAGGAGGAAAAAGACACAAAACATGATTTACTTTAAATTGAGTTCAAATTTGAATTCAGATGTATATTTTTTATTTTTTTTAAATTTCAATCTTTTTTTAGATTCAGAGGGTACATGTGTAGGTTTGTTGCATGAGTATATTGTGTGATGTTGAGGCTTAGGGTGCGATTGAACCAGTCACCCTGGAAGTGAGCATAGTATCCAACAGTTTTTCCTCCCTCCCTCCTTCCCTTCCCCCTCTCCAAAAGATGTGTGTTTTTAAGATGTCTTGATTCATAATAGGATAAAAGAAACATATGCCTAATTGTATTGTCCAAGAAAGGTCTTACAATGATAAAGCCAAGCCTATAAGAAAGATCTGGAAAGATAAGACATGTTAAGGAAGCTAAAAGACCTAATTTTATGGGGAAAAAGTGTAGAGTTCTGTTTTGTAATTTTTTCAGTTATATATTCATAACTATGAACTGGGAAACGACACAAATGTCAGGTGGTTAATACATATTCTTTTGTAATACAAACAAGTTGTTTGTGACTTTACAAAGGGGAAATGTGGGCTTCCTATTTTAATCTAAACACTTTCAGGTAGTGACAGTATCTGTGGCCTTCTTCTCAACAAAGGATATCCTCCCCATTTCCCATCACAAGTTATTGGATCACAGGAATAGCGGACATACAGAAGCATTAATGTGTGACAATCAGGAAATAATTTTCTGAGCATCCTGTCACATTTTCAAAAGTTAATTTCAGTTCGGATTGGTTCTTGGTTAAAAATGTGTGTAACTTTCATGGAGATACTTCATACACATATGACATATATTATCTTGTGTTAGTATATCAGATGATGTTTGTTTTTGCTTAAATGGTCTTACATCTGGCATGTCCATTTTCTTCAAAATAAATGACAACTTCCTATTCAGATGCTAGTTTGACCTCAGTGTTGACCAAAGGCCTTGTCTCCTGGGTCCAGCTTTTCCTCCATCTTGGTGCTTACCAAGTTGATCTCGTCACCATTCTTCTTTTGGATGAGGTAGAGTCAGAATTAAACTTAGTATTTCAGTGTCCTGGTTGTGTAGTCACTTAGGTGGCAGTGTCTTTGGTTAACATGCCCATTATCTGTTTTTGTTTTTTTTGTTTTGTTTTTTTCTTAAAAAAGAAGATAGCTTATGTAAGTAGGCCAGAAATAATAGACTACATTCTTTTAAAATGCCCACCTTGTACAGAAATAAGTAAGTTCTAGGACTTACACTGTCTCTGCTTTGATTTGGTGTTCTCAAATCCCAGGAAAGTTTCTCTTCTGATGCCCACTTAGTTGTTCTATGCCACCTGTTCATCCCTTCCTCCATCCCCATAACCTTGAGCAATCACTGGTACTTTTACTATCTCTAGTTTTGCCTTTTTACAGAATGTCATAGAGCTGAAATCATACAGTATGTAGGCTTTTCAGATTGGCTTCTTTCACTCAATCCTATGCTTTTGAGATTCCTCCATGTCTGTCTATGGCATGATAGCTCTTTTCCTTTATAGCTGAGTAACATTCTCTTGTCTGGATGTTCTGCAGCTTTTCTGTCCATTCGCCTGTTGAAAGGCCTCTTGGTTTTTCCAGTTTGGTCAGTTAGGAATAAAGCCGCTCTAAACATTCTCATGCAGGTTTTCATGTACACATAAGTTTTCATCTTGTTTGGGTAACTGTCAAGGAACCTGATCGCTATATCATATGGTCACAATATGTTTAGTTTTTGAGAAATTGCCAGACACTCCTCCAAAGTGCCTGTACCTTTTTGTCTCTCTGACAGCAGTGAGTGAGAGTTCCTGTTGCTCCACACCCTCGTCAGCTTTTGGTGTTGTCAGTGCTTTTGTGTTTTAGCCATTCTAATTGGTGTGTAGTGGTACAGTATCTTATTGTTTCAATTTGCAAGTATCATTTATTTATGTTGGTCAGTCATGAAAATGACACACTATGATTTTTGTCTTTGTGGGCTTAACTAGATAGTTGTGTTAATTCGTTGTTAGTTTTGAGTTTTTGAGGGGCTGGGTCATTTATTATACAAACATTTATTACACAAACGGTGAGCATCTTTCCTGTGCCTGTACTAAGGGTAGAATATCAGAGACTGCACTAGGATATCAAAGGCATTTGAAGATGTGGGCCTTGTTGCCTAGGAGCTGGTAGTCTAGTAACAGAACAGATAATACAGGTGATAAGGGACTTTGATATACAGGATCTTACAAAAGATAAAAAAAAGTCACTTTCCCATAAGTAATATTTGAATCAGATTTCAAAGGCCGTTCAGGAATTAGGCAGTGATGGTGGAAAGAAGGGTGGTAGAATCAGGGTGATCATTCTTTATAGAGGGAGCTGAAGTAAGACACACGAGCCCCAGACTGTTCAGCCTGTTTGGGAAGAGTTTGGGTTTTTTAGTGGCTGTTAGGGGATGAGAGATACTAATACTTCTCCATTCTTACTGGAGAAGTATCAGGACTTAAAGCCAAACCTTTTATACCATGATACAATTTTTGCCTTTGCTTTTAACTAGAGTGGCATGCCTTTGAAGGGTTTTATTGATGGGAGCGAAATCAGGTGTGTCCGATGATTCTGCCTGTATAATGGGGGTTGGCTTTGGAAGCCAGGGATAGGACATACTGTAATTAATTAGAAAAAATAATGAGGGCCTCATCTAAGGCAGTAGGCATGGTGAGGGAGGAGTTGGGTGTGAGACATCAAGGAGTATGCCCATGGGGTGCGGTGATTCGTGGGGAGTGAAGGATGAGAGGGAGAGAGAACTGACTGAGTAGTGATACCGTTCACAGAGATAAGGTGGAGTAGATGCTAAATTCAGTTTTGGCCGTGTTGAATTGTCTTCATTCTAACACTCTGTATGTAAACTGCTTCCTGGGAGGGAGTTTTGATCTTGTTTTTCTAGTTTATCTCCATGGAAAGGATCAAAGGTTATGAGTTAGGTTCTTGAATTTTCTGGAGGAAAAAAAGCATCTTTATTGTCTGCACTTTGAGTATGTGTTCTCAGTCAGCAGCACTAGTACTGACTTGAGTGCTCACTAATAGCCTCAATTTTGAATTAGGGGCTGGGTCTCTGCTCCTTTACAGAGTATTTGAAATAATTGAGGTTTCAGTTTCATAATGTCAAGGACTTGTTAACCACTTGGTATCTGCATCTGTGCCTGTATTCATTTGGGGGCGTTTATTTTTTCTTCTTTTTTTAAGGAAAAATGCTCTAACTAAAAAAAATTAACCCTTGTAACAACAGATAGCTGAGAAAAGTCCTTCATGACCATTATTAACAAGCTGGTGCACATGCTATGCAGGCAAGTCACATACAACATACACAGCGCTGGCATGGGGCTTGCACAGAATCAAGGCCTCGTTATACTATTCCGACAGGTGTTTTTGATCACTAGCAATAGGATTCTGGTCATCACATAAATCAAACTCACTCTTTTTAATAGTTGCATAGTGTTTTGTTATATAGATATATCATACTTTACGTACATAGTTTTCTGTGTAACTATTTACCATCCATATTTTCCCGTTCTCTAAACCAAAGTCTGCCACCAGCATTTCTGTGATGACAGACACATCCTATGTCTGCTGTGTCCTATGTCGTAGCCATTAGTCACGTGAAGCTGTTGAGCACTTGAAATGTGAATACTGCATCTAAGGGGCTGAATTTTTCATTTCATTTAATTAATTTTGACTTAAATACCCACAAGTGGCTTAGTGACTACCTTACTGGACAGCATAGCTCTAAACTTTTCCAGAGTCAAGTGAGATCATTAAGCCACTTCCTCAGACCACATTACTTTGGCCTTCATAAATTATAGTTTAATCATTTTTCCTTGATGTTGAACTTCTGTAAGCCTCTCAAAGCAATATTTTTTGTTGCTGGACTGTCTTAAGGATCTATGATATGCTGTTTGAGTTTTGTTCCAATAGAGAATTTCCTTCCAGATCTATCAGTATACTTCCCTTTATCAAGTAAAGCGTGGCTTCCCACCTTCCTGTTCATCTCCTTTTGCCTTAGTTGCATAGGAACCCAAAGTTTTTTTTTTTTTTTGAAACCGGATCTTATTCTAATGTCACCAGGCTGGAGTGCAGTGGCCTGATCACAGCTCACTGCAGTCTTGAACTCCTGGGCTCAAGTGATTGCCCAACCTCAGCCCTCAGCCTCCTGAGTACCTGGACCTACAGCAATGTGCTACCACACCTGGATAATTTTTGTATTTTTTATAGAGATGGAGTCTCGCCATGTTGTCCAGGCTGGTCTTGAATTCCTGGGCTCAAACAATCCTTCTACTTTGTCATCCCAAAGTGCTGGGATTACAGGCATGAACCACCACACCCCAAAGTTAAATTTTTGAGTTAATGATAGCAGTTGGTTTTTTTTTTAACCTCTCACCACCATCCCTATCAAACTTCATCACTTTCTTTTCCTTCTGAGTTTAAAGATTTCATTATGTGTATGGTTTTTTTAATAAAGTTCTTCATTTTTTTTAAAATGATGCTTAGATTTTACATGAAGTCTTTGGGATCTATCCTAAGACTTCACTAAAAAATAATTAGCAGTGGCCAGGCACAGTGGCTTTGGGAAGGCCAAGGCATGTGGATCTTTTGAGCTCAGGAGTTTGAGACCAGCCTGGCCAACATGGCAAAACTCTGTCTCTACTAAAATGTAAAAAGTTAGCCTGGCATGGTGGCATGCACTTGTGGTCCCAGCTACTCAGGAGGCTGAGACAGGAGGATCACTTGAGCCCAGGAGGCAGAGGCTGCAGTGAACTGAGATTATGCCACTGCACTCCAGCATGGGCAATAGAGCAAAACTCTGTCTCAACAACATCAACAGCAAAAACCAACAGTGTATACATACTGATTCCCTCCTACAGCCATGCACACCCACATATCATACATCTTAGTGAGATCCTAAATATCATCACATGTGTGGGAATCCTGTTTATCACCTCAGAGGAAACTATGCATGTTTAAGACTCTACTTAAGTACTTTGTGGTTGACCGCATTTTATTCCACTGAGTTCACATTGAGTTCCTTTACGTCCTTTGCTATGCCAGTATCATGCTTTCTTTCCTTCAGCTTTATTTGGGGAAACATGGAAAATTTTATTTTGTATGAATTTAAAATGTGTTCTTCAGGATTTCCTAGTTCCGTGCATGACTGCCTCCCCAAGATAATCAGTAACTGCTAAATGGTGTTAAAATATTTTTTCACCTTCCTAGAATAGCACTGTTAAGGTATAGAACCTTGAGAAAAAGTGTACATATAATTTTTTTAAAGTTTTGCTCTTCCTTTGTTTCTGCCAAGTTTCCCCCCCAGGGTATTTTTAAATATATTGGTACCCTTAGTTTTTATATAGATTTCAGAATTAAGAATTAGAAAGCGATAAGAATATGCAGAAAAGTTATTAATAAACACTTTGCCTGCAAGGAAGTCAAATGGAACCAGGAAACTACTCATGTGCTAAGGATAACACACTAAACCATCTGTGTAACTCTTGGCAGGAGTAAAATGACAAAACAAGATCTTGGGGAATGCTCATCACCAGGTGCATGATCAAAAAGATAAATACATTCTCATGTAAGCAAATTGGCGTAGTGCCTTTAGCATCCTTGGGGCATGTGTGTGTGTGCATGTGTGCAAGTTTAGCGTTTGGCATAGTTAGGAAATTGGGAGAGGAAAAGGCTGGAAGTAAAGGACTTTAACACTACTTAGAGTCATTGTTATTGCAAACTCTGGAAGTGAACTCTAGGAAACTGCACTGGAATTCAAGTGTAATATGACGATAAACATCAAATGACTGTAGCCAAGGTGCAAGGCCAGGCTCTTCAGGAAAGAATGAACAGGAGACTTTAAAATAAACATCTGTTTTTCTTATTCAGCTAACAATGGATTTTGAAGAAGATTGGGGCCATGTTAAAATTTTCTTTTTCTTCCTTGAGAAGTGAAGAAAAATGTAAGCGGAGGATTTTTTCATGCTATTTAACATGTCGTTTGTAGTGTTTCATGAAAAGCAGACAGACATGTAAAGCTTTTTATTCTACTTCAAAGTAGAATAATAAGTGAAATCCACTTTTGAATATTTAAAAGAGAATTTTAACAGATTTGTTTTATGAATGAGTTTCTTGATTTTGAATAAAATTTTTGCACACTTAAACTATAGTGGTTTGGCCAGGCGCAGTGAGGGGCCACAACTGTCCTCCCAGCGCTTTGGCAGGCCAAAGTGGGAGGATCACTTGAACCCAGGAGTTCAAGATCAGCCTGGGCAACATAGTGAGACCCCCATCTCTACAAAATAAAATAAATTAGCTGGACATGGGTATATGTCTGTAGTCCAGCTACTCAGGAGGCTGAGGCAGGAGGATCACTTAAGCCCAGGTGGTCAAGGCTGCAGTGAGCTATGATCATGCCACTGTACTCCAGCTTGGGTGACAGAGCAAAACCCTGTCTCATAAATACATACATACATACATACATACATACATACATACATACATACTATAGTGGTTCATTTGAGAATAACTCTTTATCTCCTGTTCCTACATTTTTTTAGGAATATCTGTCTTCACCAAGCTTGCATATTCTGAATCCTGCTTAAGTTCAAAGTTTATCAACTTCCAATAGATATGTGAATTTAGTTTTCAGTAAATTATTACTTTGGTTTCCCAGAAGCTTCCTTCACATTCTAGCTCCTCAAGTAAATGTTAAAAATTTAAAAAGGAAAAGGAGTGGATTGATTTTGTATATATTTTTGTTTGGTGAAATAGCAGAGTATAGGCATAGTCTTTTCAGTAAGTTTGCTAAAAAGTAACTTCCTGTCACCTCCCTTTGAAAAGAACTGAGGTGTGCCCCGTCCCCAAACCTACCCCCTTTCCAATTTATTTGTGTATTGGGGTAGTGGGTGGGAATAAATGTTTCTTGGATTTTTCTGGCCTCCCTTCCTAAGCCAGGGGAGGTCCTGGGAGACAGTCCCCAGACAAACCCTTATTGGACTCCCTTCCTGGAACCTAATTTTATACTCAAAATATAAAAAATAATGAAAAAATACAAAAATATAAAAAGACATGAAAATAAAGTGCTGTAAACACATGACTTTGCAAATACTAATCACACAGAGCCAAACACTTAGTATAGAAATAGTTTGAAGTATTCTTTTGGCACAGCATTGCTTGTGTGATTCTCACCAGAAACGTTTAACCAGATCTGATTATGAGCAGGGATCACCAGAGGAGGACTGTGGGGACCTCTGCAAATCAGGGCTCTTTCTAAGAGCTCTGGCCTGAGCCTTGAGAAAATGTTCACATCCTGAGTCAGTGAAGGTGAGGGGGACTCCTAGATTACAGGAAACTAAGGAGACATAATAACCTAGTACAGTGCAGGATCCTTTCATTCGATTTAAAAAAATAACACTTTTAAAAAGACATAATACACATACCATGAAGTTTATCCTTTTAAAGTGTATAGTCCTGAGCCAGGCTCTGTGATGCCTATCCATAATCCCAGCTACTTGGGAGGCTGAGGCGGGAGGATTACTTGAGCCCAGGAGTTTGTGACCAGCCTGGGTAACATAGTGAGACCCCATCTCAAATCAAAAAGAGTTGTACAGTGATTGCCACTAATTACATCACATTCTGCAATTCCAACCTCTAGGCCTTCGCAGTTGCCAGCTATTCTTGAGGATCACTCCCTCCTGCTTCTTGGGTCCTTGTCCATCCCTCTGGTTCATGAGGAATCAGAAACCCCATGCCAGTTATTCTTCCTTCTCCTCCCTCCCCCCAGCCCCTGCAACCACTGATCTTCTTCCTGTCTATAGATTTGCCTTTTCTGGACATTTCATATAAATGGACTCCTACAGTGTGTGGTCTGTTTTTTCTTTAGCCTGTTTTCCAGTCTCATCCGTCTTGTACCATGTATCAGTACGTTTTTCCTTTTCATTGCTGAGTGATATTCCATTGTATGGATACATCACATCTTGTTCACCCATTCAGCAGTTGATAAATGTCATGATCCAATTTTTTCTAAGTTCAGTGTTTGGACTTAGTAAAATAACTAGTTTCTTAAAGATGAGTTCTCTGACCACTTTCCCTTCCCTGTATATGGACCCTGCTTTTCTTGTTTCTTTGCATGTCTTATAATATTTCTGTTGGAAGCTGGATGCTTTAAATAATCTAACTCAGGAATTATGGAACTCAGCCCCTCCCCCAGGTCCCCAGGGTTTGCTGTTGTTTGTTTGTTTAGTGACTCCCCTGGACTAATTCTACAAAATCTGATTTCTTTGTTACATGTGATGACTGAAGTCTCTGCTTGGTTTGCTGAATTGTCAGCTAATGATTGAACAGAGATTTCCTTAAATGCCCAGAACCAGTTAGTTGCCCAGCCTCTGCCAGCATGATTCTCATGAATGCCCCTGCTCACCCTTGCTCTCTCTATTCAAGCCACACTGGGCTGGTCTTTTTACTGATCTGCAAACATGCCAAGCAATTCCAACCTCTAGGCCTTTGCAGTTGCCAGGTATTCTTGAGGGTCACTCCCTTCTGCTTCTTGGGTCTGTGTCCATCCGTCTCCCCTTCCCCTCTGTTCTTCATTGCCTTCTTTCCTTCAGTTTCCCCACAGCACTGGTCTCTGTCATGCTCTACACTGCCTCTCCCTTGTTGGCTGTTTCCCCTTTCTGGAAGGTAAGCTGTTTGAAGGTGGGGATTCTTCTGTGCTTTGTTTACTGAGTATCTGGAGAGAAGGGGAAAGTGCCTGGCGGTAACTCTTTGTTGAATAAGTGAATGGGGAGGGAGCTCAGGCAACCTGTTCCTGTTTAAGAATGAGGGCCAGACATGGTGGCTTACGCCTGTAATCCCAGCACTTTGGGAGGCCGAGGCCAGTGGATCGCTTGGGTTCAGGAGTTTAAGACCAGCCTGGGCAACGTGACGAAATTCCATCTCTACAAAAGAGACAAAAATGAGCTGGGCATGGTGACGAATACCTGTAGTCACAGCTACTTGAGGGGCTGAAGTGGGAGGACTTCTTGAAACTGGAAGGTTGAGACTGCAGTGAGCTGAGATCACGCCACTGCACTCCAATCTGGGTGATAAAGTGAGACCCTGTCTCAAACAAACAAACAAAAAGAACGAAGAATGATGTGCTAAAATGCCAGCTGGGGCCAGACACGGTGGCTCACGCCTGTAATCCCAGCGCTTTGAGAGACGGAGGTGGGTAAATCACTTGAGGTCAGGAGTTTGAGATCAGCCTTGCCAACATGGTGAAAACCCATTTCTACTAAAAATACAAAAATAATTAGCCAGGTGTAGTCGTGCACACCTGTAATCTCAGCTATTCGGGAGGCTGAGGCACAAGACTCCTGAACTCAGAAGTTGCAGTGAGCTGAGATTGCACCACTGCACTCCAGCCTGGGTGACAGAGCATGACTCTGTCTCAAAAAAAAAAAAAAAAAGCAAAGTGGTCTTGTCCACTGGTGGTAGTTTTCATGTTGCCCCTTCAGCTAATGACTATTCCCAGATATCAGTATCTTGAAGTCTGTCTTCTGGGACCTTTCATTTTCTCCAGAGAAGAATCCCCCAGTTTCTTTCTGAGGCATTGGGGGTTTGGGCTGGTAGAGTGGACACACAGCAACATAGGCTTGACTTTGGCATTCCAGGGACTGGGAAAAGGAGCCGAGGGTCCCACAGTTTGATGCCTACACTACCATTAATTGGCCTGACTTCAGCCCCACAGCTTAAGTCACCTGTGCCTGGTGGTATACTCTCCCCCGACCCCCAAGCCCCCTAGGGCAGCTTTGGTTCCCCTCGTCCAGAGAATTATCTCCTGGTCTCTTTAGGAATGGTGAGGATTTGGGTGTTCATTGGCTCCATCATTCCCCATTTATTCGGGCCTGTGCCTCATCCTGTCTTCACCTGCGCTTAGAGCCTGGAAGTTATTGCCCCAAGGATTCTGAGGGAGGAAAGGCTTGACAGAGATGGGGGTACCATTATTAGCCGAAAGCTCTCTGTATTTCTTAACATTAGTTTTAATTTCGTGTTTAAATGTTTGCTTGGGGCGTCCTATCTCCACTAGCCCTTGATTAAAGGGACTTTGTCATGTGTATTTGTACTCATAGTGTCACATAGATTGACTATTGCTTGGTGGGCTATTAGTGAGATAGTGCTTAAGGAGTCTTACATATATTTTTACTTGGCCTTATTTTTCTTGTTATTTCATTTCAGTCCCGAAATTGTCTTTCCAAATATTAAATCAATTGAGTCATGGCAGATAATAGTTTTTCTTTTTTAAAAAAAGATCTTTTAAAATGTTGAAATCAAATTGCTCCTTTGCTAATCTGATTTTTAAGAACAAAACACTACAAGTAGAGTACATTTAAATGACTCATAATTACTCACACAAATGCATGTAAACTTGGGTATACAATTAGGCTGCTCATTATGCTGCAAAAGCAATTACACACACTTAGGATATGGCCACTCCCTCTGGCTCACCCAGTTGTTTCTCTTGGGTTTATGATCGTTTATTAAGCCTCAGCTGTCAGAATTTAAAAATACATGCTGCTGCTAGTGAGGCCTTTCAACCAATAATGGAAGAAAAGCTGGAAAAGAAAGTTTTCTTTTGAGTTTATATGCAGAGTTGGTTTTCTTAATCGGCAAAATCCCATTTTCCCCTCAGAGATGCAGGCTATGGGATTAGAAAAATTATCGTTAATCATAATAGTGGTCACTAATATTTATAGTATGTCTGTATTTAGTACCTATTTACCATACGTAGCCATGTATAGTGTGTATATACATCGTAGTACAGCTCCATCATCTCTTAGCTGCAATTCTGAAATTTACCTTGAAAATTTGTTTGTAACTCTGTGGTGAACCGTGTCCGTACCTGATTCACTGGGACTTAAACCTGTGTGAAATAGCGAGTTTCTTTCTAGGTCTGTGTTTATCCCAAATCACTGGTGTGAATATGTAGGTTTTGCTGCAGAATTGTTAATATGGTTGATCAGGGGCCACTGACTCAGGCCTCACTGAAGGTTTTTTGTTATAAACAACGTACATATTACTTTTTTAAAATGCAAAAAGTTACTTGTTTCAAACCCTGGCCCCAGTTGTTCCTGATAAAGAACCAGGGCCTCACTGCAGTGAGCTATGGTTGTACCACTGCACTCCAGCCTGGGCAACAGCGAGATCCTGTTTTCCAAAAAGAATCATGGCCTTAAAGTAAGGTTAACAGATTTCTGGTTAAACCAGGATTTAAATTCTAATGGGGAGCTGGGCGCAGTAACTCATGCCTGTAATCCCAGCACTTGAGGAAGCCAAGGCAGACGGATCACCCGAGGTCAGGTCAATACCTGCCTGGCCAACATGGCAAAACCCATCTCTTCTAAAAATACAAAAATTAACTGGGCATGGTAGTGCATGCCTATAGTCCCAGCTACTTGGGAGGCTGAGGCAGGAGAATCGCTTGAACCTGGGAGGTGGAGATTGCAGTGAGCCAAGATTGCACCACACACTCCAGCCTGGGCAACAATGTGAGACTCTATCTCAAAAAAAAAAAAAAAAATTCTAATGGGGGATAAAACCCTGTACTTCTTGGATGGGTTGCTGGTGCTATTATTATTTTTATTGTTGTTACTGTTTTTATTATTGTTCTAGTTCCAGAATTGGTATTTATATCTATTTTTAGAGTGTCCTGAAAACAGTTGTATAATAAAATAACTAGATACTTGTTATGGTTGCTAGGTGGTAAAACTGTTTTGTATTCAAACTGCCTGTTGTTGCTAATCAGTAAATGTAGTTCTTACCTGTTTAATAGTGTCATTAAAACATAAAAAATGTTTAAATGGAATTTCTAGGATCACTAAAGGTGAAAATGACAATTCTCCTAACTAAACATCTTCTGTATAATTAATAATCAGTGAAATATTTTCATTTTATGTAGCATTACATTCTAACTATTTAGTATGGCAGTTAAGCTTTACTGATTATGAAACCATAGCCTCTCAGTTTTTCAGGGCCTTGTTCAAGTGCCCATTGCAAAGCTATCCTCATCTGCCTCAGCAGATAAAGGACTTCTTAGAACCTTTTAAAAATTTCTGTTTTGGCATTAATCCCACTGTATTGTACTTGATTGTTTTCCACACTTTATTTTACTTATGTTTGACTTTTAGCACTTAACTTTTACTAAATGCTCAGTTAACTTTTTGAATGAATGAATAAAGTTGAAGAAATTAAGAATCATTTAGTCCTTCCGTATATCAATACTTAGGTATTGCTATATTTGAAACAACTCTGTTCCTTTTGGGTTTCATTCTACTACCTATTTTTATAGGGCATACTATACCTAGAACATAATGAATATACAATTCAAGAAATACGTGATGCATAAAAATTGAATTAAAATCTATCTTGTTACATTTTATGGTTCCAGTTTTATTCCTGAAATTAAAATAATATACTCAGGTCATTTTTCCATGTGATACTTTTTTTTTTCTTTTTGAGACAGGGTCCTACTCTGTTGCCCAGGCTGGAGTGCAGAGGCATGATCATGGCTCACTACAGCTTGACCTTCTGAGCTCAAGTGATCCTCCCACCTCAGCCTCAGGAATAACTGGGACCACAGGCACATGGCACTACGCCTGGTTAATTTTTTTTATTTTGTGTTTTTTGTGTAGATACGAGGCCTCACTACATTGCCCAGGCTTGTAAAAGAATATTTCTAGGCTGGCCACTGTGACTTACACTTGTAATCCCAGACTTTGGGAGGCCAAAGTGGACAGATCACCTGAGGTCAGGAGTTTGAGACCAGCCTGGCCAACATGGCAAAACCCCATCTCTACTAAAAATACAAAAAAATTAGCTGGGTGTGGTGGTGTGTGCCTGTTATCCCAGCTACTCAGGAGGCTGAGACATGAGAATTGCTTGAACCTGGGAGGCAGAGATTGCAGTGAGCTGAGATCACGCCACTGCACTCCACCCTGGGATTACAGATGGAGATGCTGTCTCAAAAAAACCCAAAAAGAATATTTCTAAAAAAATGATAATTACAAATGTATTGGCTGTTCTGTGTTACCAATTATTTTCTTATTTTTTATATTACTAGTACGTTAGATAATGAAATGCTTTTTTATACACAGTAGCAATGTAAGTAAGCGGAAAAAAATGATGGCATTTATATTGGGTTAGTAGACTTTGGTTCTTTGTCTATAATATTAATAGTACTTTGTTGTTTTAATCACCCTTGATCTTTTAAAACCATTTATCTGGTAATCCTCAGTCTTTTTTTCTGTCTCAGCACAGCTTTGGGATGTAGCACAGTGATTTTTCTAAAGTAGAGTAAGGGAAGGAGTATCCTCTTTCAGCTCCCTAAGAGGTTATTTATTTATGTATTTTCTTTTTCTTTTTATTGTTTCTAGAGACAGGGTCTCACTCTGTTGCCCAGGCTGGAGAGCAGTGGCACCATCATAGCTCACTGCAGCCTTCAAATCCTGAGTTTAAGGGATCCTTCCATCTCATGCTCCTGGGATAATAATTAGGACTACAGGTACATGCCACCATGCCCAGCTAATTTTAACAATGTGGCTTTCTTTTTCTTTTGAGAGAGAGTCTAATTCTGTCACCCAGGCTGGAGTGCAGTGGTGCAATCTTGGCTTACCGCAGCCTCCACCTCCTGGGTTCAAGCAGTTCTCACACCTCAGTCTCCTGAGTGGCTGGAATACAGGCATGTGCCACCATGCCCAGCTAATTTTTGTATTTTTAGTAGAGATGGGGTTTCACCATGTTGACCAGGATGGTCTCGAACTCCTGACCTCAGGCAATCTGCCCGCCTCAGCCTCCCAAAGTGCTGGGATTACAGGTGTGAGCCACTGCGGGTGGCCAGCAATATGTATGTTTGTAGAGACAGGATCTCACTGTGTTGCCCAGGCTGTCTTGAACTCCTGGGCTCAGGCAGTCCTCTTGCTTTAGCCTTCCAAAGTGCTGAGATTAGGCATGAGCCATTGCACCTGGCCCCTAAGATTCGTAGTATTTACCCTTTTTCCTCCCCACTTGTAGTCCATTACAGGAATATATGAGAATTTTGAGTTTTGTGATTAACATCTTAAAGGCAGATTGTAATCATGGAAGCAGTGATAATCCTGGGCATATGGCATGTATTTTCATGTCCTTTAAAATTGGTTCTTCTTTCTGCTCCCTGGATTGGCACAAGCACATACTTCGCTGCATTTGAGTTGCGGCCTTCTTGTAGCATGTTGGTACGTAAAGATTCTTTCATATTTTGGAGAATCAACTGTTTCCATTTAGGTTGGTTGATATGATTATCATTAAAGTTGCTAAGGGATCCACATTATCCTTTTCTAGCAATCTGATGATCAGTTTTGAATTTTCTACTTTTATTCATACTGACCTGTGAGTTTAGGAAATACTCGCTGAGCACAGTGCCACTGCCTACAATTCTAGCTATTCTGGAGGCTGAGGCAGGAGGATCTCTTGAACTCAGGGTTACAAGACCAGCCTAGGCAACACAGCAAGAACCTGTCTCTAAAAAAGTAAAAAGAAAGTCTTATAAATTGACGAGCATGGGCAACATGGTGTGACTGAAGCCTAGAATACAGCAATGAAAAAGCAAGACAGAAAAGCTGGAAAGTTTGAGGTAGCAGTGATAGTCCATATATGGCCAAAAAGGATGTTTTCCTGAAGTTCAAAAATGTGGAATTTAGAAAGTAAATTAATATATTTTAAAGGATTAGTTGAGGTTTAAGTTTTTTTTTTTTTTTGGAGACGGAGTTTCGCTCTTGTTACCCAGGCTGGAGTGCAATGGCGCGATCTCCACCGCAACCTCCGCCTCCTGGGTTCAGGCAATTCTCCTGCCTCAGCCTCCTGAGTAGCTGGGATTACAGGCACGCACCACCATGCCCAGCTAATTTTTTTGTATTTTTAGTAGAGACGGGGTTTTACCACGTTGACCAGGATGGTCTCGATCTCTTGACCTCGTGATCCACCCGCCTCGGCCTCCCAAAGTACTGGGATTACAGGCGTGAGCCACTGCGCCCTGCGGTTTAACATATTTTATGGCTACGAAGGCAACAAGGACATTTTACATATTGACACTGTGGTCATTTTAGGTACATCAGAGAGTGTGGCGTGCCTGTGGTTGAGCCCTCCTTATTGGCTAAGCCAGCCACTGTTTTTGCAACTTAATAGTAGGCCTCTGAGGAAAGGTCTAATGTGGATAAAACCTGCAGTTTATACCAGTGTAAATCAATAATTTCAACTTTGTTGGGGTGGTTTTGATTTTTTTCTCTGAAAAGGAACTTGGGAAATGTGATTAATAAGGTCAGCTACTAGGTTTAATTTTGTTTTTGATGGAAGTATTTTTTCCTAGAAAATTTAATGACCATGAATCTGATTGCAGAGATTATTTACCATAACTAGACCTATCCTCTGACAGTCAATTTAAACCACTTCCATTAAAATCTAGATAATCAGAAAGAATATTATGGAACATTACAAAAGAGAATTTACTTTCACATTTCATGTGAAAGTAAATTCAGATCTAGACTGTTGTAGTGTTCCTGCCCCTCACCTCCAAAAGTCAGTGCACACAGTAACATCTTTTTATTGTCTTCAAAGCCCATGTTTATGATTGATTTAAAGGTGGAACTATTTCATTTTGAGGTCCTTTGGGTAACCAGTGTCCCCTTGCATAGGAGTCAAGATAGATCTCTAACCAGGCGTGTTCATATATTCAGTAGCTTTATGGTGAGGTATTTGAGTGTTCTTATCTTGAATAAGGAATATTAGACCAATTTAGAAATACTTTTGCCAGAGAGAACCCTTTAAGTTTTAGTACTTTATGTGTATGAAATTCACAATGTGTTTTATACATGACTGGATTTATTTGTCACATAGTTATTGAGCACCTACTGTTTGGCAGGCACTGTTCTAGGTACTAAAAATTCAGCAGTTTACAAAACAGATGTCTCTCGTCTCCTCAGAGGACAGTATCTTAGATATTCTGAAAAAGAGATAATAGCATACTTTGATGTTGTCTAAAAGAAGAAAAGCTTACTGTCTTGGGGAGTACACCATTATCTGATAGAGCTTTGCATTTTCCGATTTATGACTCACTGGAAGCAGATACCTACTCCTGTAGTTACAAGGTCCTCAACTCTGTCAGCATCAGAAGATGCTCTGTGGTTTTCCTAGCTTGCTCATGTGCACATTCCAATAGGAAGTCCTTTCAAGTAGACTTACTCGGTGTCCCCAGCCATCTCTGTTGTTGTTTCCAGCATCTTCCCTGTGGACTCAGTGCATTCTGAGTTTGTTGCACACACTGTGTGTGTATGTGCATGCGTGTGCACATGCGAGAACACATATGTGCTCCAGTTGGATTTTAAACTTCTTCAGGGAGATCATGGTCAGTCTTCAGCTTAGCACAGTGCTTTGTATGTGGTAGCATTTAGTTGTTGACTTAAAACTACTGTCCTAAAATTGCTTAAAACAGTAGGAATTCTTTTAAAAAGTGTTCTATATGAAATTTTTAAAAACGCCTTGCATTTCTTGAGTCTGTCTTTTATGGTTGAAGTCAAACCACTTAGCATATAAAAACCTTTGCTTCTATTTTTTAAAATTGTAGGTTGTGCTAATATGAAATTTCTCTGTAAGACTCTCATGCTATATTGGCGTGAAGAGAATCACCCTTTCTAAACAGGCAAAATAATATAACTAAATTAATATGACCATATCTAACATCTACTTTTCATTTGAAGGGAGTGTTAACAGGGGCTGTTTTTCTTTGTTATAATTATCTTCCTTCTACAAATGCTTTAAGCTAGATTTAATAATTTCCATTATGATTTCTGAGTTTTTTTCCGGTATGCCTGATTGCTACTGAAATAAACAGGTTAAGTCATCATTGGAAGTTCCATTTTGTCCGAGCCCAGTGTTCTCTTGTCAGAATACCTCCAGCTTAAGGGAGGATTTCATTAACATATTTTCTCTGTTGACTGAGCAGGTTTCCTTTGGCATAAATTGACCTCAGCTGGTGTGGCATTTTGTTGGGAAAGATTTGTATCAATAGCAAAAATGTACAAAGCGATCATAGTATTTTGTGAAAGTGGTTGGATTATATTTTTTTCAAAGTTGGATTATAAACTTAGTGATTCATATTTTATTAGTTGGTTATAATTCTCTTCAGCCATTTGTTTCTCAGCCTTTCATTGTGATAACTTGTAGAGCCTGGTCACAAGTTTTGAAGAATTTAGTTTTGAAGAATTCTTTTTTTTTAATAGAAACAGGGTTTCACCATGTTGGCCGGGCATGTCTCAAATTCCTGACCTCAGGTGATCCGCCTGCCTTGGCCTCCCAAAGTGCTGGGATTACAGGTGTGAGCCACCACACCCGGCAGTTTTGAAGAATTCTTTATACAGATTTAGTTTTGAAGAATTCTTTACACAGAAATTTTAAAAATCAACTAATTATTTTTAAATGGCAAATAAAAATTGCATGTATCTGTTGTGTGCAGCATGGTGTTTTGAAACATGTATATGTGGTGGAACGGCTAAATTGAGCTAATTAACATTTGCATTACCATTTTTCGTAATGAGAACATTTAAAATCTATTCTCTTAGCAATTTTCAAGAATACAATGTATTGCCATTAACTATAGTCTAGAATTTTAGTCTTTAATGAGTTAAATGAATTAAATGAAGTGGACCATACAGAATGGAATGTAATTGTCAAGTAATTAGTTGAAAAATCTTAAAAGAAAGTAATTTTGGGCCGGGCGCGGTGGCTCAAGCCTGTAATCCCAGCACTTTGGGAGGCCGAGGCGGGTGGATCACGAGGTCAAGAGATCGAGACCATCCTGGTCAACATGGTGAAACCCCGTCTCTACTAATACAAAAAATTAGCTGGGCATGGTGGCGCGTGCCTGTAATCCCAGCTACTCAGGAGGCTGAGGCAGGAGAATTGCCTGAACCCAGGAGGCGGAGATTGCGGTGAGCCGAGATTGCGCCATTGCGCTCCAGCCTGGGTATCAAGAGTGAAACTCCGTCTCAAAAAAAAAAAAAAAAAAAAAAAAAAAAGAAAGTAATTTTGGGTGGAGTGTGATAGCTTGAGCTCAGGAGTTCAAGACAAGCCTGGGCAACATGGCAAAATCCTCTCTCTACAAAAAATAATAATAATAAATATTGTTTTTTAAAAAAAGGTATTTTTTCTTTTGGACTTTTGTTTGGCAAACTTAAAAAATCTTTTGTACCAAATAATGCTTTTGTAGAATTCTAGTAGTATTTTGAAGGAAGGATGGTTGGATGTTATGTACCTGATTTATTTATTTGTATTTTGATAGTCCTTCTAGTATAAGAATATTCATTCATACTTTTGTGCCCTACACTGAGATTGTTTTCTCTTAAAAGCCTAAACATTTACTACTTTGTGTATTCTCTTCCATTATATAATTGTTCATTATATGTATTGCATATATTTGTCAATACTGCTGATAGAAAAGTGGATTTAGAAATAATATTTAAAGAATTTTGTCATAAATAACTAAGACTTGGATGGCGTGGTCAACTGTGGCTCTGCTGACCTTCTCATAAACACCAACAGGTTTTGGGTCCTGCTCCTCGGTGGTGTTCCTTCTTAGACAACTTGACCGAAGAATTAGAAGAGAATCCAGAAAGCACAGTCTATGATGATTACAAATTTGTCACCAAGAAAGACCTTGAAAATTTAGGTAAAAAAAATTGTGATAAAATGATTATGAAATTATTTTATTTCTACCTTTTTTTTTTTAGTTTTCAACATTAGAATTGGCTGAGCCATGTTTACCTCATCTCCCAAATCTTCCCTTTCTGCCAAATCAGATATTAAACAATTATAAATTGTCAAATTTGTAACCTTTCTCCTTAGAGAAAAGTTCAGGTAAATTTAACCTACTGAAGCTTTTTTGTACTTTAAATGAGAATTTATTTCAGCAAATAGTTTCTTTTAGCATACTAACTACATAAAGGAAAAAAATTGTCACGAAAGCAGTGATTTTTTTTCCCCCAGTCCTATCTGAAGCATAAGGTTTTAAAAATATCTCAGAGATGGCAAGTAAATGATTTCTGCCTTTCTTTTAGATATTGATTATAAAAGACCCAATCCAAAACTTAGAAGTGATATCAACGTTGAGGCCAAGTGCGGTGGCTCACACCTGTAATCCCAGCACTTTGGGAGGCCAGAGGCAGGCGGATCAGCTGAGGTCAGAAGTTTGAGACCAGCCTGGCCAACATGATGAAACCCTGTTTCTACTAAAAATACAAAATTAGCCGGGCGTGGTGGCATGTGCCTGTAATCCCAGCTACTCGGGAAGCTGAGGCAAGAGCATCACTTGAACCTGGGAGGCGGAGATTACGCCACTGCACTCTCCAGCCCGGGCAAAAAGAGTAAAACTCTGTCAAAAAAAAAAAAAAAAAAAAAAATAAGTGACGTTGAAACTTCCCATGTAGAAGAACCTTAATAGTCACTTTATGTTTAAAGGTCACAAGCCAAGAAGTATCTTAAAAGAAGAGCAAATACTTATGATATAGGGCTTATACTTACTATGTACAGGAAGTATTTATTTATTTATTTTTTTGAGACAGTCTTGTTCTGTCACCAAGCTGGAGTACAGTGGCCCGATCTTGTCTCACTGCAACCTCCACCTCCCAGGCTCAAGTGATTCTCCTGCCTCAGCTTCCCAAGTAGCTAAGATTACAGATATGTACTGCCATGCAGCCTGGTGAGATGGGGTTTCACCATGTTGGCCAGGCTGGTCTTGAACTCCCAGCCTCTGGTGATCCACTTACCTTGGCCTTTCAAAGTGCTGGGATTACAGGTGTGAGCCACTGCACCCAGCATGTGCAGGCAGTGTTCTAAGTGTTCTACATGTAACTCATTTAATCTTCACATCTATATGGATTGGATACTATTATGATTTCATTAGATAAGGAAACTGAGGCACAAAAAAAGATAAATGTACATGGCCCAAAGTTTCAGTGGTAGTAAACTTGAGAGTTGGGCTTTAAACCCGGAGTCCATGCTCTTCCCCCAGCCATCCCAGCCCCTGCGGGACACTTTGGGCCTGCTTGCCTAGCACTCCTCTAGATTAGAGTAAATGGTGCTCATCTTGTTCCGCTGGCAGAGGGCTACATCAGAAGTTATTGAGAATGGGAAAATTTAGACAATCCAAGTCGAGGCAACTTAGTTGTCTTTGGAACAAATAGATGTGCAACTGTTGCTAGATTAATTAAACTTCCTGTTTAACCCATATCTCATAGCACAGTTAATCCAGGCAAAATTGCTTTCTATCAGTTACTATCAAAAAAGAGTTGAATGTAGCCTTTTAAAAAAATGACTTACAAATGAAATAGGACCTTCTTACTGAAGTACCTTCTTAAGTATCTCCAACATAATTTTCATGATATACTGTGTCACACTCACTTACATTCTTAAAAGGAAGGAAAAAAAGTCATTGTTCTTTGGTGGATTTTTTTTGTAAACTACTATGTTTAGTACATTGTGAGTTCTTTTTCAATCTCTATACTGGGTTCATTTTGAGTGAAGAAAGCAGTTATTTAAGTTTAGGTATATGTTGTTAAAATGTAATTGTACTCATTTTTAAAACTATAGAAATAGATATAATATTCAAAATGACAGTCATATTAGAAAGCATTTTATGTATATTACTAACATCTTTCGATATCAAATGAGCCTTTATCATTTCTCCATAATATATAAAATCTTCTAAATAGAATATCTGAAGAGTAGAAGTAATGAACTTCCTTTACTTCCTAAGATTATTCTTAGTGTAGCATTATTAGCATATTGAATATTTGCAAGTTCTGACTCTTCCCGGATATACCCAATAGCAGGTATTATAGCTTGGTATTTCCCACAGTGCGTTCTTTGGAGTATTACTTCTATAAAAAGGACTGGGTGGATAGCATAGTGGCTGATATCATGGGCATTTCACGTAGACTGACATGGGCTTACATCCCACCTCTCTCACTTAATATCTGCACTACTTGGCCAGTTCACTTAGCCTCTTTAAGCCTTGGTTCCTCATCTGTAAAATGGGAATTGTATTGGTCCCTACCCATAGGGTTGCTTGGAGAACGAATCAGAAAATGCTTGGAAAATATTCAGCACAGTTATTTTAGGAGATTTGTGGCAAATAAATTTGAGAAATGCTAGGTTAAGCACAGTTAAATCCATATCTTTACCTCACACACTTCTTAGAGCCTTTAATACCATCATACATTGTAAATCTCCAAACAGGGGAGGAAAGTATGAATCATTTCCCAAACTACCTGACCACGGAGCCCTTTTTTCTCAGAAGATCTCCTGGGACTAGTGATCCGTGGAGTTACCTGTAGGAAATGCTGCTGCATCTGATTCTCGGGTTAGGATTATTTCACTGTGAAAAGCACTCCACTCGGTTTTTATTTATGACTTGACTTGGAATAATTCTGTGACATTAATAAAGGGAACAAAAAATTACTTTTGCAATCACTGGTATATGTATTTTACAGTGTAGTGGTTAATCAGACCCTTATTCTGAGGAAGGATTAGAGAATATACACGTGGAGGAAGGATTAGAGAGTATTCACATTTTGTTAAGGCTCAGCCCTCTTTTTTTTAAGGCTCCACTGTCAAAGTTCAAACCCCATAGTTTTATTAACCTAATGAATTCTTTGACAGTATTTTCCTAACCAAGTTTTAGAATTCCTTTATGAGAGTACCCCAAATTTAATTTTGCTTTCTATATTGTTCTATAAGGTATACTATTTTATACTACTATATGATTTTCCCTAGTACTTGATTTTCAGGTCTAGATGGATGTATATTGCTAAAATTTGGAAATTAGAGTAATGTTTTCCTTAGAAAGTCACTTATACCAGGGGTCTCTAACACCTGGGTCATGGACCCATACCAGTCTATGGCCTGCTACTAACCCGGCCACATAGGAGGAGGTGAGTGTCGAGTGAGCATGACTGCCTGAGCTCTGCCTCCTTCCAGCGGTGGCAGTAGATTCTCATAGGAGTGTGAACCCTATTGTGAACTGCAGGTGCAAGGGATCTAGGTTGCATGCCCCTTATGAGAATCTAATGCTTGATGATCTGAGGTGGAACAGTTTCATCCTGAAACCATCCCTCCCCCAATCCGTGGAAAAATTGTCTTCCACAAAACCAGTCACTGGAGCCAAAAAGGTTGGGGACCGCTGACATATACCACAAGTGTTCTGCGTGTTAGTACATCACATGTGGCCTTATTTTGAAGATAGTCTCAACCTTTTTCTGTGTCAATATTTGCTATTAATAAATAATTTCTATGACATAGGCAGAGCATTCTTATGTGACCACCAGCACCATAAATTCTAAGTGTAATCTATTAAAACTGGGAAACTCTGTGAAAGGTATTGTTTGAGGCAGGGTTCTCAAATCCTGACTGGCAGTGGACTTTTCATTAGTCTCTGATGAAGAGTGCGTGTGTGATGTGAGTATTAATTTGCATGTATGTATGTTTCTGTGTGGTGGTAGGAATTTGTCAGCTGTTTTCTTGGAAGACGGTTCTTTATTGTCTTTGTGAGTGTCCTTTGTTTTTGCAAATGGTGGGAGATAACAATGTTTCTCTTCTCTCCCTTCTCCGCATTTCAATTTGGCAACTTACTGTTGATCCCCGGTATTATTTTCTAAATTGAACTGGTTTGCGGAAATAAAAGATCTGAGGACCACTCAGGGGGTATAAGGGAACCCTCTTTGTCATAGTTCATAAAGACTTTCTCATCATTTCTGTATGCTTCTCATCATTTCTGTATTATTTCATTTAAAATAAATAAGGATGTTATTGCTGAAGTAGACTAAATGTTCTCTGTAGATATCAGAGAAGATTAGTAATTCTAATCCTTAAAGTGTTACTTTGAAGTGAAAACTTACTGTAATCAAATTGTTGTACAAGAAAAACAGTTAAATGTTAATGAATGTTGCTTAAGGACCTGCTCTCTTCTGTTTAACCTTTCCCAGGGCTCACACACCTCATTGGCTCTCCTTTCCTCCGGGCGTATATGCATGGGTTTTTCATGGATATAAGACTCTATCACAAGGTAAATGCGAAACTACAGCTACCGTGTTTCAGGAAACTAAGAGCAGTCTATAGCCATTTCCTCACTACGCGCCCTTCATGAAACATAAGTAGGATTTGTAGGGATCTGCCTGTTCTTTAGCATAACCATCGCGGTGTATATGAAAATGATGTTACTAAATGCCATTCTTTTATTTTCAAAACTTTTTTCATTTTGAAAAGGTGAAACTGATGGTAAATCCATTTGCTTATGAAGAATACAGGAAAGATAAAATACGACAGAAAATAGAAGAAACACGTGCACAGAGAGTCCAGTTGAAGGTAAATATTAGAGTTACCATTGAGTTTATCAGAGAAGAGTACTTAGTTTTCGTTTTGTGTATTTTTCCAAAGAGATCTGCCAGTCTTTTCTTGGTTTTCCATCTTTAATTTGCATCTTTTACTAATATTTTTGGTATAGTTTGTCATCAGTGTGTCATGTTTGTCACAGGGTGCAAAACTCTTTGCAATTTTAGCATTATGATCTCTGTAGTAATTGTACGGTGGGAAATAATGCTAGGATGATTGATATTGTCACCTCCACTAAAAATCTGATAGCATTTTTAAATGGGTTTTCCATTTTTGGAGTATGGGGGCTTTGCTAATCCCTTTTCTTACTGACCTTTCGCTTACCAACCAGAGCTTACTACAGCCTCAATCTCCTGAGCTCAAGTGATCCTCCTATCTCAGCCTCCAAAGTAGCTAGGACTACAGGCATGCACTACCATGCCCAACTAATTCTTTGTAGTTTTAGTAGAGATAGGATTTTGCCATGTTGCCTAGGCTGGTCTTGAACTTTAGGGCTCATGTGAGCCTCCCATCTTGGCCTCCCAAAGTGCTGGGATTACAGGCATGAGCCACTGTGCTGCCTCTCAGTGCCCTGGGAAGAGACATGAGGGCGAGTTCCCCAGCAGTAAGCTGGGGTTGCTGTTTTTGTGCCATGTGGCCCACGCGGTCACACCACCTGTTTCTACATTTCCTACTATGGGGATAATGAAATTTTACAAATAAGAATTATTTATCTCCTATTTATGAAATTGTACTCCTTACAGAACCATTAACCTTTAAGCTAAAATGTTAATATGTTAGCTTTTAAAATAAAATATCAGCTTTTATTTTCTCTTTATTAGAAATTGCCAAAAGTTAACAAAGAGCTGGCACTTAAATTAATTGAGGAAGAAGAAGAGAAACAAAAATCTGCATGGAAAAAGAAAGTTAAGGTAAGATGAAAAAGTATTGGCAAATTGTTTCTGCATTTTCTTGATAGTAACTTACATCTTTTTTATCATTTCTTTTTACTTTAGAAATACCTGTAGGGCTTTTTCTTTCCTGCTGATGAGATTAGTATATGCTCTAGATGGGAAGGCTGGAAAATAGAAAAGAATGTCAAGAAGAAAGCTACCCTTAGAATTCTTATACCAGAGAAAGGCATCATTAATATTTTAGTGAATTTTCTTCCATTCTTATTTGTCTCAAAATTAGAAATATAATAGCAAGAGTCTTATATGCGTAAAATGTTTATTCTGATCCTTTAAAATAATACAGGTGGTTTCCCATTTTGTTAAAGATTCTTTGTGAATATTTTTAATGGCTGTGTATTCTATTTTATGGAGTGATTATAATTTACTTAATCCTTCTATTGTTAGGCATTTAGATTATTGTTCTTCTTTGTTTATAACTCCAGAATTTACCGGTTTTTACTTAGACTTGTCGTTCTTAGGAGTATGCAGGCAGAAGTGTAACTTCTACCTGCTTTCCTCTGTTAACGTGCATATAGGCAAAGATGAGTCATGAAATAAATGAAAGCACTTTTTTTAGTTGCTATTGTCCAGAGGTGAGATTTTTCTAGTTTTTTTCGGATGTATGAAGAGTACCTGGGTCCTTCCCAGTCCTGTTTTCTGCTCTGCTTAGATGAGGCAGGCAGATAGCCAAGCTTGGTTATGTGCTGGAGTGAGTTGGAAAGAACTGATCCCTGAGACAGCCTCCAGAACCTAACTCTGAGTAAGGAGCTGACCTTGCAGCTTTGGGCCAGCTGTGTGGTGTCTTCGGGAGGTTTTTTGCTAGCTTATTCTCTGTCCTCTGGTTTTTAACCAGGTACATGCATCTAAGATGAGTGAGCTCCTTTTGTCTTTATTTCTGTTCTGTGCCTTAATGCTCAGGGACTGCAACTAAAGGGTCTGGTTCCTAGTTCTTTGTACACTGGTTATGTAATCTTGGGCGATTGCTCATCTTCACTGGGTCACAGTTTTTCATCTGTAACATGCAAGAGGAGATGGGCATTCTTTGAGCTGCAATTTCCAAATGGATTCATACTCAAGACTCCCTCTTGCTGTCTTCTGCTTCCTTAGCCTCTCCCTGCATCCCCTCATTCTGGTCTATTACATTGTTTTAATATATTATTTAAATTTTAATTTCTAGAAGCCTCTTTTAAGTAAATAGAGGGCTTTTATGTTTCCATTTTCATGACATGAATAGTATGCCAATGTTGAAATGATTCCTTAAACTTATTACTATTTGAATTTATGTCTGTGTGCTATGGCTCTGCACCTTCTGAAGTTATACCAGTGTGTATAAATGTGTGTGTATGTCTTTAAGTGTTTAAAATACAAGTGCTTCCTGCTGTGTTGACTCTCTCCTCAGAGTATTTCACACTGATCTTGTTAGCCAAGCCTAAGCATGATTAGGGAGGTAACTTTACAGCTTCATAATGTCATTTTACAGTAAAAGCTAAATGGAAGTGATCTTTGGATGTACATTGCCATAAGGCTTCAGTAGGTGGAGAGTGGAGCTAATTTAGGCTGTAGATGTTTGCCTTCCTATCTGTGTTTTATGCCAGAGTCCCTATCATCTGATAGAGGCGAGAACACTTAAGTTACAATTTAATTTTGCTACTTGGTGCAGCATGGTATACCAGAGCCTTTTTGTAAGGCCCTGTGATTATCAAAATGCAGATGTGCCCTTCCCTTGCCCCCATTTCTTTGGTAGACCTTTGTTGAGGTTGAGGGCGGCCAGAGAAGATTTAGAATACACCGTAGTTAGTGCAGGATGCTAGAAATGGCCTCACAAGTTGACACATGCAGAGCAGTCTTCATGGTCGGGAACATTAGCATTGTTTCATGCCTTTCAGCATTTTTGACAAAACAGTAAAAACTCTTACTGTTCATTAAAAATTGGAAAACTAGGATCTTAGTATATTGTAATTTAAAACATTAGGAATAAAAGCACAATTGAACATTTTCTTTCTTCGTTGAAGTAATACTTGTCAGTAATACTTGGAACAGTGCTTACTTTTTTCTCCTCCTAAACTTTGGATGAGGAGCCAGCATTTTTCTTGGCCTTAGCAAACTGTCGTACTCATTTTCTCAGTTTGAATAAGCTTCTGACGTTTTATCCTTCGCTCTTTTGACATTCTGAACAGTCTCTGAGAGTTCCTCCAATGTGAGGTCTTTTGCCAGCGTCGCTTCCACTGGGATACTTTTCTTCTTTTTTCACAACTGCTTTCCTCGTTTATTTTCAGCATTTCGCCATCACATGGTCCTCTCACTACAGACCTAGCGTGGCAGCCAGCAACAGCAGCCACATTCCCATGGCCAGCTCTTTCTTCTGGAACTCCCTTTAAATGTGATTCACATTTTTGTTGTTGCAGTTTCATCTTGTTGATTAGTTCTTTCTAAATTGTCCTTGTTTGTAAATGTCACACAAGTTTATCTTTGGTATCTAAAGAAGCAACGCAACAGTTACATGCTTCCCGTCTGCATGAACTGAAGAGGAAGTTCATTGCGCATCACCCTGCGTGACGCAGTGACCAGTCACTGACAGGCTTTGGAAAAAGTGACCCATTATTTACGTAGGGATTTGTGGACTAAAGAGCTCGCAGCGGAGTTGTACTTTATGCACATACTCAGTTGATGAGCAGAGAGAACTGAAATTGGAGCCCTCTTGTTGGGGCACCTGGTATTCTTTCACTGCACTCCTTGGCGACTGCTTCCTGTTGGCACCGTGCGAATCAGGGACCTGCCTTTCTGTTATCTCCAGTCACATCCACATTCCATCAGCGTTCTCTCATTTTGTTGCTACATATTCTCTAATTAGCTATCAGGATGGCATTTGATTATTTTAGAACCTATTTGTGGGTAACCTTGAAAAGAATTACCAAGCTGTGTACCATTTTATTTCAAGTGAAAAGGAGGAAAAACCTTAGAAATTCTTATATTATTCTTCTGTCAAACAGCAGTTTCTCTTCAGCTGTTCATATCTGGAAATGTGATCTTTGTAGCCATATCATGTGATAACAGAATTCTGCCAAAGAGTAGTATTTGTAAAACTGGCCCCTACATTTCAGTGACTTCCTAACCCAAATCAGACCTATTATCAGAGCTCACTTTCATTCCAGAAATATTTATATATGGTCTTTTGAAAATCTGAGGCTGTGCTTAGAAAAAGTTTATGTAATTGGTTGTTGAACAGTTTCATCTTATGTAAAGTGAAGATCGTAGAAATCACTTATGAATTAAGAAAAGAATCCTTCATTTTAATTGTAAAGAATACTTGAAAGAATTATTAAGTCCCATCAGATCATTAGTCTTGCCTTTGAACTCAGCTCCTCAAAAGCTTGAGAGCTTTACTAGCTGTGATAGCTCCTGATATGAAAGTTGAAAGGTATGTTTTGCCTTGTCTGCAGCTGAAATTTACTGGAGGCAGACAGTGAAATGTATTCCCAAATATTGCTGCCATGGATAACACAAAAGTCTAATAATACGATGTTTACTGTACGGTTGATATTAAACCTAAAATGGGAAGTGGCCCACCACATAATGTCAATCAGCGTTGTACGGACTTTATTCAAACTCAGAAATTTTGGTTGCATTAATTCTAGTTAACAATTGAGGTCCAGTGAAGTGGCTCACTGTATTCCCAATACTTTGGACGGCTGAGACGTGAGGATCACTTGAGCCCAGGAGTTTAAGTCTGCAGTGAGCCGTGATCACACCACCATACTGCAGCCTGGCTACAGGGCAAGACAGCATCACTTTAAAAAAAAAAAGAATTAATGTATTTATTCTTTCAACAAATTTGTATTGAGCTCCCAGTATGCACAAACAGCTTTGAGAGGCATGGGCATCTGTGATCTGTGTGGTTTGTAAGGGTTTGAGTTTTGGTTAGAGCTATTTTGTTTTTCCTGCAGGTATCATTTTTTGTATGTTAGCTTTTTTTGTCAGTTTCTCACTGTGGCCTTAAAGTGTCTGATGAATGTACTTTGCTTGCATTCTGCAGCAGCTCAGGTAGGATTGAGCTCTCTAGGCCAGGGATCTCCAACTCCCAGGCCATGGTACTAGTCCATGGCTGTTAGGAATCAGACCACACACCAGGAGGTGAGCCTGGAGCTTCATCTGTATTTACAGCCACTCTGCATCGCTCACATTACTGCCTGAGTGATGCCTCCTGCCAGATCAGCGGCTGCATTAGATTCTCATAGGAGCATGAATCCTATTATGAACTATGCATGCCAGGGATCTAGGTTGCATGCTCCTTATGAGAATCTAATGCCTGATGATCTGTCACTGTCGCCTATCACCCCTAGATGGGACTTTGTAATTGCAGGAATATATTAAAATAATAATTCATCTCTCTAGGGAATACAATTTCGTACAGATACTTGGGGTTGAATGAGATCAGTTTTAGCATCCAAAATGTTATTTTTAAAAAATTTTTTATAGAGATGGGGTTTCACCATGTTGGCCAGGCTGGTCTTAAACTCCTGGCCTCAAGTGATCCACCTGCCTTGGCCTTCCAAAGTGCTGGGATTACAGGCATTAGCCACTGCGCCCAGCCCCAAAATGTTACTTTTAAAGCTTTTTTAGTACCAATTAAAATTTTGGGTTTTGGTGGGGTTTTTTTGTTTTTTGAGAAGAAGTCTTGATCTGTTGCCCACGCTGGAATGCAGTGGCATGATCTTGGCTCACTGCAACCTCTGCCTCCGGGGTTCAAGCGATTCTCCTGCCTCAGCCTCCTGAGTAGCTGGGCACACGCCACCACGCCCGGCTAATTTTTTTGTATTTTTAGTAGAGACAGGGTTTCATCATGTTGGTCAGGCTGATCTCGAACTCCTGACCTTGTGATCCACCCACCTCAGCCTCCCAAAGTGCTGGGATTACAGGTGTGAGCCACTGTGCCTGGCCAAATTTTTGTGTGTTTTTTTTTTTAAAATTACAGTTAAATAGTTTTAAAAACTAAACATTTCTGGCTGGGTGCAGTGGCTCACGCTTGTAATCCCAGCACTTTGGGAGGCCAGGGCAGGTGGATCACTTGAGGTCAGGTGTTCAAGACCAGCCTGGCCAACACAGTGACACCCCATCTCTACTAAAAATACAAAAACTAGCTGGGCATGGTGGCACTCACCTGTAATACCAACTACTTGGGAGGCTGAGGCAGGAGAATTGCTTGAACCTGGGAGGTAGAGATTGCAGTGAGCCAAGATCGTACCACGGCACTCCGAAGGCCAAGGCTGAGAGGATCACTTGAGCCCAGGAGTTCAAGAGCAGCCTGGGCAACATGGCGAAACCACATCTCTACAAAAAACAGAAAAAATTATCTGGATGTGGTGGCGCATGCCTGCGGTCCCAGCTGCTCAGGAGGCTGAGGTGGGGGGATCTCCCTGCAAGGCCACAGTTAGCTGTGGTCGTGCCACTGCACTCCAGCCTGGTAACAGAGTGAGACTCTGTCAAAAACAAAAACAAAAAAACTAAACCAAAGAAACCCCCATTTCTCCATTGGGGCCATCCTCTTGTCCCCCCTCTTTTCCTCCCTCCCCCTTCCACCATTTTCACCTCTTCTCAGACAACCACTTTTGCCACTTCAGCTGATGACTTTGATATAAATCTCTCTCCCTCCCTCCCTCTTGCCTGTAGTCCTACCTCTTAACTTTTTAGTGTTAGGCATTATCTTTTGATAACTTTCCTTTCCAAGGAAGCTCTATTGTGATTTTGATTAAGTCAGTCTGCAGCATTGCATTGTTACAACTTTTTTTTTTTTGAGACAGGGCCTTGCTCTGTTACCCAGGCTGGAGTGCCATGGCAAAATCATAGTTTACTGCAGCCTCAGTCTCCCAGGCTCAAGTGATCTTCCCACCTCAGCCTCTCAAGTAGCTGGGATTACAGGCACACACCACACCAGCAAATATACGTATATGTATTTTTTAGTAGAGATGAGGTCTCACGGTGCTATCCAGGCAGGTCTCCAACTCCTGAGCTCAAGAGATCCTCCCACCCCAGCCTCCCAAAGTGCTGGGATTACAGGCGTAAGCCACCATGCCTGGCCTATGTAATTGCTATTTCCAGCCGAGTCAGTGTAATCTGTGACTGCATTTCTTGTTCAGTCTTTGTTTCTCTTGAAGTTAATAATTGTCTCTCTTGTTCGTTTTCTATGCAGTTATCACTAATCAACCCCCAGTTCTATGCCAGTTCTCTAAATCCTATTTTGATATATTTAGATAGGTTAGACTTACATTTATTTACCTTCCTGAAGAAGTTGCTTCAGAACTTTCTGCCCCATTCCATTCTGGCCTGGCCACCTTCTAATCCTGGGATCTCCCTTTACCATTATCCTGGGGATTCACTTCACCTCAACCCAGCTTGCACAAGAATTACAAGAACCTTCGTTTTCCTGAAGGAATATGGTTTCCAACCTAGACAAGGAGTCAGTCCGTGTGAGGGCATGGTAGATATTTTCAGACAGGCAAGTTCTCAACAACAACCAACTCCCCTTAAATGCTGCTTTTCCTCAGGAAGTTGCTAGAGGTGTTGCTTCCCTAAAATAAGACAGTAAGCCCAGAAAGAAGAGGCGTCCTGGGAAGCTTCGCACCAAACGACTCCTGTGCTGCAGGTCCATTCTTAGTCTAGAAGTTCGGTCTTCGGTGCTGGGGAATTTTCTTGAAAAAAAATTTCAATTCGTTTTTTTCTGCCATGATCCATAGTTATTTTTTGGCAGTGAAGAATAAGGGAGTTAAAAACTGAATGAAACTCTAGGTAGGGACAGGATCCCTCAGTCACTGTGTGGTGACTTCGCCCAACTGTCTGTCTGGGGAAGGACGCTGCACATGTCATTGTCTCTTAGGTCTTTCTCCTGGCTGCTCACGTCCTCCTGCTTGGTGGATAAAGGCCTGGCTACCAGCATTCTTAGAACTGACCACTGTAGGTCACAAGAGGTTGGAGGTGTCCAGGGGCACCTCAGCCCCTTGTGCCAGCCTTGCCCTCCCCTCCTTGTGGCCAGCACACCTCTCTTGCTCTTGCAGTGCCAGCCCCAGCCGGGCACCTCCTCAGTGGGAAAGGGCCGGGGCCAGGCTTTCCAGAGCTGGGATGTGATTTTAAATAGGCTTCCTTTCTGGCTTCCAAATTTTTATCACCCCCTTTTCCTTTCCTTCTCTTCCTTAAGGGTTTATGTCCTTTTTAAAAAGCTCCTTTTCTGTTGTTCTAGTGAGGTTTTAGAAGAGATTAGAAGCCACCGTCTTTACTCAGAAGTCTGTACCAATCTAACTTCATGAGTACCATAGCATTGAAAGAACTAATTTGATTGGCCGGGCATGGTGGCTCACGCCTGTAATCCCAGCACTTTGGAAGGCTGAGGTGGGTGGATCGCGAGGTCAGGAGTTCAAGACCACCCTGACCAACATGGTGAAACCCCATCTCTACTAAAAATACAAAAATTAGCCAGGCATAGTGGTGTGTGCCTGTAATCCCAGCTACTCAGGAGGCTGAGGCAGGAGAATCGCTTGAACTGGGGAGGCAGAGATTGCAGTGAGCCAATACTGCGCCACTGCACTCCAGCCTCGGAGACAGAGACTCCATTTCAAAAAAAAGAACTAATTTGTTTCAAATGGCAATCATTCTTCATGTATGTTACTATGTTGGAACAAAATAATAATAGGTATCCTACTCAGACAGATACCATTCTTTGAGGTAGGACTGTGGTATGAACAGTGCTTTAATGTTTTCTGTATTTTAATGGTAAAGTTGAGCATGTGTAGACAGCTGTTTATAGGATGGATCACTAGTCAGACACTTGTAAGCTCCTATAGAACATTACTAACTATACCTTATCCTACTTTTTTTCCTTAAGACAGCTGTGAAAACAGACAGACTAGGAAAAAACCCTGAGGGAAATATTTTTACAGCTGGGTCAGAAGAGGTTTTGTTTTATAGTTGTTCATGCAAAGCATACTTGTCTTTAGGTGATGCAATTGATTTAAATTAAGAAAAAAATCTTAATACCAGCCATGTAGTCTTTGTAAAATTTTCTCTATTTATTAAATATGATTATTACTTTAATAAATATAGTAAGATGAAAATAAAATATTTGCCCTTGGGGTTTTTTAACCTGAAAATGTGTAATAGGCACATAGATATTCATTTGAAAATGTCTGGATCTTAGGCAATATCACCTATCCTACACTTACAGATAGCTCCAAAATTTACATCATAGCCCCCTCCTTTCTCCTGAGACATGGCATGTTGTTCCCAGACACCTAGTGATGTCCGTCCGAATCCCTATGCTCTTCCCCCGGGGCCACAGGCAGAGGCAGCCTTAAATTGAGCGTGATTTCTTCCCCCTTACTCCACCCATGCACTGTTTCCTAATGCTCACCAGTGATGGAGCCTAACTCAGTGTCGCCAGCTTTCTAGTTGCTTAAGCTAGATGTTTGAGAGAAGTTTCTAACCCTGTTTTTAATTCTCAACCTTCCCATCTCCATAGGTGGATATGTCGATTCTAATTTAGAAATGTATCTCACAAGTTCCAGCTGCCCTAATTCAGGCCCTGTCTCTTTTGCCAGTTTCTTAAAATGGCTTTTTAGTCTTCTCATGACACTCGCTTCTTACTCAGCACTCCATCAGACATCATGCTGCTGCATACTCTTGAAGCACGATTTTGGGTTTTTTGTTTGTTTGGTTTTGGGTTTTTTTGAGACAAGGTTTCTCTGTCACCCAGGCTGGAGTGTATGGCGTGATCTCGGCTCACCACAGCCTTGACTTCCCAGTCTCAAGCAACCCTCCCACTTTAAACCTTCCAGGTATCTGGGACTACAGGCATGCACTACCACACTTGACTCATTTTTTGTATTTTGTATAGACAGGGTCTCACCATGTTGCCCACCTGGTCTTGAACTCCTGGCCTCAAGTAGCCCTCCCACCTTGGCTTCCCAAAGTGCTGAGATTGCAGGCGTGAGCCACCACACCTGCTCAGAAGCACAGTTCTACCATCTGAGAGTCCTGAAGCATACTTCTGTTTATCATCCATCTCCTTCCTCCCTCCCTTCCTCTCTCCCTCCTTCTCCTGTGTTTCTCTTCCTTTTCCTCTTCCTCTTCCTCCTCTGCTTTGCTAGTGGTTTATCCTTATATCATCAAAATAGCAGTCCTGGTATTTAACATCTTTTTACAGTATGGCCTGATCAAAAAATCGTTGTTCAAATTGCATCATTCTTTTGTCATCAGACTCTTCACCCCTCCCCTGTCAGCTGGAAATGCTGTTTCTTCAGATTTCTACCTGTTGAAACCTACTCATCTTTCAAGCCTCCTCCTCCCTGGTGCCACACCCCAGGGCCTTCCTGGGGTGTCATTTGTTGGGATTCCTTTGTCTGTCCACTGGTGTGGCATTTTCAGCAATACTGAGCAGCCTCTAGAAGGGCCCTAGTAGCAAATGTGTTTGTAATGTGTTTCTTCCTTACTAGATGAGGATCAGGAACCAGATCTTATCTTTCTTTTTCCCTTCCTTGTCTTTCTTGGAAACGATATTTAATCAGGGAAGACTTGTTGCACTTAATATCTCAGAATTTTAGGTAAGGGTTTATCTGTGTTTAGGTACATACAAATATTAAACAGGCCAATTTCCTTAATATCTTAGGATTTACTAAACGTTTGTATAGGTCTGTCACACAAGTCGTATTCAGAACTTAACTGCGTGCAACCTTGTTTACTGTTAGCAGCGGAGAAACAGTAGTCCGTTCCGCAGTCAGAGTCCATCACAAACAGGGCAGCTTTTTCCAGCGGTGTTCAGGGCTTTTTACTCTGATCGACAAACAGTTCTAAGTAAGCCGTTTCATCTGGCTTCCAAGCCTATGGCAGAGAAGGATTTAGAAATGTGTAAGATTATGTGTCATCTACTTAAGTGACCAGGTAAGTTTATAGTACAGTTTAGAAAACCTTCCATTGAAAATGGTACCAAAAAAAATAATTTCGTGTCAGTCCTGAGCTTTCTAAATGGGTCTCAGTAGCCAAAGTTTTCGTATCTGAGGGATACACGATATCCTTTGACAACGATAGATGACCTGACGGAGAATATTGATAAATTCACCCTGTAGGGGATGGAAATGTCCCTTCTGTTTCCCAGTAACTCAGCTGGAATCGGTAAACTGACACTCCTAGCTTCCCCCATCCCGCTTTGTGAGTTACTGACTTTGTAAACTTCCTCCCAGTTTTGGAATCTGAAGTTGCAAGAATGGCTTATTTTAAGTCAGTATAGTAGCTAAACTTTAAAAGCCCCGTTTTCAGGTACGGTCGCTCACGCCTGTAATCTCAGTACTTTGGGAGGCTGAGGCATAAGAAATTGCTTGAGCCCAGGAATTCAAGACCAGCCTGGGCAACATAGAGACCTGTCTCTACAAAAAAATTAAAAATTAGCCTGGTGAGGTGGTGCCTGTGGTCCCAGCTAGTTGGGAGGCTGACTGAGGTGGGAGGATCGCTTGAGCCCTGGAGGTTGGGACTGCAGTGAGCTGTGATTGTGCCAATGCATTCCAGCTGGGTGACAGAGGGAGACCCTGTCTCTAAAAAATAGTAAAAGCCATGTTTCAAAAACTTACGTATTTTCTTGAAAGGTATTTTTTGCATTAAAATGTTAATTGAAGAAATTCTTTGTAATGTTTAGGTATGAAGTTAGCTGAAAGGCTCATTCTTAGCTCATTGTGTGTAATGACCAAGTGGTGTAGATCATCTGCTAAGTAGATTCATAGAGGTTGTTTTGGTGGTGGAGCTAAAACCTAGGAGCAAGTAGAAAGTTCTGGAAGAAATTTCATAATGAGTTAATAATGTATGTCTCATGCAGCTTATTAATTTATAATAGAATCAGTGTTTTAAAACCATGTTTCTGGTCAAATCAAAAATTTAAGTTAATCAGATATTAACTTCAATTTTTGCATACTTTTTTCCTCCTTATAGAGTCTTCCTAATATTCTCACTGATGATCGATTTAAAGTTATGTTTGAGAACCCTGACTTCCAAGTAGATGAAGAGAGTGAAGAATTCAGGCTTCTGAATCCACTTGTTTCAAAAATTAGTGAAAAAAGGAAGAAGAAACTAAGACTCCTAGAGCAACAAGAACATCGTGAAAAGGTAATGTACCCCTTATCATTTAGAACTTGCTACTGTGTCTTTAATCTAATGTTTTCTTCGTAAGCTAGAAGAGTCTTTGATTATACTTGAGATGTAATTACATATTAAGTAGTTGACATTGGGCTTAGGAGTAGTATCTTATTTAATTAAAGGTATTTCTTCTGATACATGCCGTGCAGCTGTCATGCACTCATTAATGGGCCAGTGCTGCTTAAAAGAAACCAAGGCGTCTGTGTTTGACTGGGGAGAGGAGCTGCTACTCACTATTTTTATTCTCAGGAAGAGGAGGAAGAGCCGGAAGGAAAACCGAGTGATGCAGAAAGTTCAGAGAGTTCAGACGATGAAAAAGCCTGGGTCGAAGAGGTCAGGAAGCAGCGCAGACTCCTCCAGCAGGAGGAAAAAGTGAAGCGGCAGGAGCGACTCAAGGAGGACCAGCAGACAGTCCTAAAGCCCCAGTTTTATGAGATCAAAGCAGGAGAAGAATTTAGAAGCTTCAAAGATTCTGCCACAAAGCAGAAACTGATGAAGTGAGTAGCACTGCCTGAGCGTCCAGTTGACAGGTGGCCGAGCCCTTGTGTTTCCTCTCTGGCACATTGCCCTAAAGATGACACTTCTGTCTTTGGATGATGGAGGTGCAGGGGATGGAGAGGACGAGGGAAGGAGGAGGTAAGGCCGTGCGGGAGGTGATGTGAAGGAAGCACCCAGCCGGCCTGAGAAGAGTTTTGCTAGAGAAGTACGTTGGTTTCCAAGGAATTTACTTACTTGTAATAACAACTTTTGAGGTATAGTTTACATGCAGTAAAATATAGGGTATAGATAGCCTTATGAGAATCAGTAGAACACTTTTAAGCTGCAGAAGCCACATACTTTCATCCTTGTTTTTTTCCCTATGAGGCTCCTTCACCTACAGATACTTACGCTGTGCCCTACAGATCAGTGGTTTGAAGCCTTTTGGACAGTGGCAGTTAGGAGATGACTAATTTTCTTTTTTTTTTTCTTTTTTTTTTTTTAAAGACGGTTTCACCATGTTGGTCAGGCTGGTCTTGAACTCCCGACCTCAGGTGATCCACCTGCCTTGGCCTCCAAAGTGCTTGGATTACAGGCGCGAGCCACTGCAGCCGGCCAAGATGACTAATTTTCTGCTTCTTCACAAAGTTATTTTAAGAAGTGAGAAGCTCAGTTCTGTTTGCCCCATCTTTTTTTTTTTTTTTTTTTTTTGAGACGGAATTTCGCTCTCGTTACCCAGACTGGAGCGCAATGGCACGATCTTGGCTCACCGCAACCTCCGCCTCCTGGGTTCAGGCAATTCTCCTGCCTCAGCCTCCTGGGTAGCTGGGATTACAGGCACACGCCACCATCCTCCAAAAATTTACTAATAGCCTATTGGTGACTGGAATTTTTAACAATCAAGGGTCAATTATCACATATTTTGTATGTTCTATGTATTGTATACTGTACACATACAATAAGATAAGCTAGATAAAAAATGTCATTAAGAAAATCATAAGGAAAGGAAAATATATTTACTATCCATTAGGTGGGAGTGGATTATTATAAAGTATTCATCCTTGTTGTCTTCACGTTGAGTGGTCTTAGGAGGAGGAAGAGAAGGGGTTAGTCTTCCTGTCTCGGGTGGCAGATGTGGAAGAGGAGGAGGTGGAAGGGAGGCAGAAGAGGCAAGTGAATGGTGTTAACTTTTATCTAAAGAACTCTGCGTGTAAGTGGAGCAGTGAGTTCAAACCCATGTTGCTCGAGGGTCAGCTGTAATGTTCTTGATATCTTCTGAAGATGTTTTCTTTACTGACCAACCTCACTTTTTAAAATAACAACTTTCCTGAGATGTAATTTATGTAACATACAATTCATCTACTTAAAGCATGCAGTTCACTGGTTTTTAGTATATTCAGAGTTGTGTAACCATCACCATAATTTTAGAACATTGTCTACACCTAGAAAGAAACTCTGTGCCTCAGGGGCAGTCACCCCACATTTATTTAGCCTACCCCATCTCCCATTCCAAGCCAGTCACTAGTTTGCTTCTCTGTCTCTATAGATTTGCCTATTCTGATATCTCATGTAAAAGGAACTGTACAAAGTGTGGCCTTTTGTGGCTGGCTTCTTTCTCTTAGCACAGTGTCTTTAATGTTCATCTGTGTTGTAGCATCTATCAGTATAGTCAGCCCTCTGTATCCATGGGTTCCTCATCCATAGATTCAACCAATATGAATTGAAAATATTCAGAAAAATTTGTAACTGTACTGAACATGTACAGACTTTTTTCTTGACATTATTCCCTAAGCAATACTGTATAACAACTATGCATGTAGCATTTACTCTGTATTAGGTATTATCAGTGATCTAGAGATAATTTAACATAGAGGGGAGGGTATGCACAGGTTATATAGAAATACATCATTTTATATAACTTGAGCATCCATAGATTTTTGTATCAAAGAGAGGTCCTGGAACCAATTCCCCAGCAGATTCCAAGGGATAACTCTACTCCATTTGTTTTTATTACCAGGTAATATTCCAGTGTGTGTATGTGTAGACCAGTTTACGTATCTCTTTGTTAGTTGATGGACATCTGGGTAGTTTCCACTTTTTGGTTATTATGAATAATGCTGCTGTGAACGTTGGTTTATACAGTTTTGCATGTTTTCATTTATGTGCAAGAATTGAAAGAAATTGCTGGTCATATAGTAACTCTATGTTTAGCCTTTTCAGAAACCGGCAGAGTTGGCCAAAGGCTGCGCCGTTTTACATTCCCCAGCTGTGTGCAGCCTCACTTTTTATACAGCTGTTATTTGCAGGTGTTTTATTTGGAGTCCCACTCAGAAGCAGAGGGAGTCCTGCTTGTTTGTACTGTTCTGGTTCTGTGGTGTGAATTTATTTGTTGAGTATATGCGGTTCTTGTCTTGCCTTATTTACTGCTTTATCTCTGGCTCTTCAATAAGTACTAGAATAAAGTGGGCACTTGAGAAATACTTGCCGAAAGTGTGAATCTTCTTTGCCTTGACAACCTGTCAGGCAACTCAGAAGTTACTACTTCAAGATCTGCTGAGAAAGGACTCACTTTCCCCATAACCATTGACCAGGAAAACTTGGGAGCAGTTGTTTTGAGTGTAACCATGGCAGCAGGAGGCTGTGATTTGGGGGTAGGCGGCCTGACTAATCTCTAACATTCTTCCTTCTGCCTGGGGGCGGCAGTAGGATATGGAAGTATAAACAAAGGGGATAAAAATTTGTATCTAAGAATAAACAATAGCGAGGTGAATACACTGCACTTAAACATTCTTACTAAGTTAAATATCACTAAGTTAAACATTCTTTTTGAGAACTATGTAAGTGATAATACTTACATGAGTATTTAGTGAAACATGATCCTTCAGAGAACTAAAGTGACTCTGTTTATTCTGCAAGTTACCGCAAGCCAGTCAACAACAGATAACGTCAGATTGAGTATGTTATATTTAAATGTTCCCTTGGACTTGCCCAGCTTTAAAACTGTTTCTATAAAGGGAAAGGTGGATTGTGATTGGTAGCTGGAGACTTGAGTGAGCTGTCTGTATTGCTTGATGTAGTCATATGGCTTTAGGTAGACACATATGTCTGTTGACACGTATTTTATGCCTTACAGTGTGCTAACTTTTGTGAGTCTCTTCATCCACTTATCAGCCTCTCCACCACCCATTCATTCATCAAGTATTTCTCAACTGCCCGGTGCAAGCAGACCACCATTCTAGACCCAGGGGATGGAAGAAAGGCATGGCTTGCGTGCCTGAAGCGCTCATGGGAAAGGAGCAGAAGAAGGAAGGGCTGAATCTGAGGGGACTTGAAGTCATATGGAAACTGGTCTTGGAAAGATGCAGAACGGAGCACTCAGGGCTAGTGGGAAAGAATGCATTTTTGGCAGAGGCAAGCATGGCCACAGGCAGGACACAGGCAGGTTGTGTGAAGGGTTGGGGGTGCCCTCCTGTAGCCAGAGCACTGGGTGTGTGGAGGGGTGGCTGACCAAGCACTGTAAGATGGTGATCTTACAGCCTAGATGAATGGGATCAAATGTATCCCAACCCCTCCCCCAGTATTATAAATACTTTTATTATAAAAGTACCACATGATTGTTGTAGCAAATAAAAACATAGCCATAAAAAGTTCCTATTCCCGGAAACCTGTTAGCAAAATATCTCCATTTTAGAAAGACAACGTGGGGAGAAACTGGTCACCCAGAGACCAGCTCTCGAACTATTAGAATCATCCCGGTTAGAAGGGCCACAGGCCTGAATGCTGGAGCGGGGAGGAGCAGACAGACCAGAGACTCAGAGTGTGAAAGAAAAACGGGCACAAGCTCCGACATCGGCTCCTGATATCCAAGGAGAAGGGAACAGGATGCTGCCGAGGTGTCTTGTCAATGTTGCCACTGAGGTAAAAAATACAGAGTACAAAATAGGTGTAAGGCTAAACGCAGTGAGCTGGGTTTTGTGCACGTTACACAGACGGAGCCCAGGCGTCTTCTCAGTCAACATTCAGTAAACCAATGAGATGTCACTTTGAGAGCTGCCAGCTTTCACTGTGTGCTCAAGATCATGAATGAAAAGAGATTTACTGTAATCGTATAGAGTAAGATTAGGGTTAAGAATAGAAGCCTGGGGAAAAACAAATATTTTTACTTGAATCTGTGATAAAATCCATTCCATGCACCTCTCTAGAGAAAAATACAAATGCCTGTGACACATTTGCATAGAATTTTAGAGACCTCACAGATGTGCTGATTGCCTAGGACTAGGACTTCTGTTAGAGAGCAGACAAAGGAGAAGATGAGCAGTAAAAATCCTGGAGTTGTCCAAGAGCTGAGGGGAAAACTGGAAAAGGTCAGACATGGAGAGTGTCTCAGAGGAGGGAGTACTGCTAACGCCAGCGGAGCAGAGGCCCAGGCACGAAGGTTGGGAAAAGGCCAGGATGCCGATGGCCTTACTGGGATGTGATTCTCAGTCCAGTCAAATGGCTGACTGCAGTAGAGAGATGAGTGACTGGGAGATAGAAAATATGGTGAACAGTTAGTGTCGGTGAGTCTTTCAAGAAGTTTGGTAGTGAAAGAAAGGGATGAAAGCCAATAACTTGTTGGGAAGCAGTTTATAGACTTGAGAGATGTGATTTGTTAGTAGGCATAGAAGACTCAGCAATGGAAAGAGCGTACTAAGGAATTGAGAGAATTGAGTCAGTTGACAAAGTAGCATTTGGTAAGGAACTGGGTGGCAGTGGGCCCGAGTACCAGGTAAGGAGAGCCTCAGAAAAGACAAGGAATGCATCCTCAGAGACACGGAGGAAAGAAGCCCGTTGCGTGGACATAATTCTGTTTATAGGTGGAAAGATTGGGAAGTCCATGCTTGTTGGCCTCAGGAATCCGGGCACATCAGCCTTTTCTGGTAGTGGAGCAGCCGTGACCTGCAAGGTGTAGTAGTGGAGGTGTGTGCGTTGGCGAACAGTGGCGCAAGAGAGTCCCTAGAATGAGAACTCTCCACGTTTCAGCAGATTAAGGATAACTCCTCTTCATGAGTAGTAAATACTAGCTGCCAGGAGGCTTTTCAGTTCTGTTTATGAAAGCATTCTTTGAAGTCCCTGCCCTGTGGTAGGTCCTAGAAATTCAAAGATGTTTAAGAAGTTCCTGCCTTTGGGGAGCTCATCTTCTTCACCAGGTGGCTGGGTAGGTTTTGGTGAGCTTCTTATGTCTGCAGCATCATCCGCTTTGTGAATTAATGTGGTGTATTTTTACTCTTCAACCCACGTTCCTCTGATAGTGGGTAAGAGCTGAGATAATGCAGCCTTGTTTTAATATAAGCATTTAAAAATCTAATCTGGGAAGTAATTAAATTCCAGACTTACATTTTTAAAAAGAGAATCTTTTATTACTCAAGGAGTATGTACTCAATAGTATGTAGGAATGTTATCACTGTAATAGTGCAGAGTGTGGACTGAAAGTTAAATTCTCTCCTATCCTCACCTCCCTCCGTGAGCTCATGGCTGTGTGTGCACCATACTGCTCACCTTTAAAAAATGCATTTACTCCTATATGTGTCCGCACTCAGATCTATAGTTGTAGCTTTTTTCTTTAACATGAATGGCTCATACTCTTTGTTATTTTTTGAAATGGTCTCACGCTGTCGCCCAGGCTGGAGTGCAGAGGTGCAATCATGGCTCACTGCAGCCTCAACCCGCTGGGCTCAAATGATCCCCCCACCTCACTCTCCTGAGTAGCTGCAACTACAGGTCACCACATGCAACTAATTTTTAAATTTTTTGTCCAGATGGGGTCTCATTTTGTTACCCGACTGGTCTTGAACTTCTGGCCTCAAGATATCCTCCTGCCTCAGCCTCCCAAAGTGCTGGAATTGCAGGCACAAGCCACCCTGCCTAGCCTAATTGTACTGTTTAACTTCCTCTTTTCATTAAACAGCACGTCTTGGAAATGTTTCTTTGTAGGTCCAGTAAGTCTACCTTCTGGCTGCATAAATATTTCCTAAGGTGGATGTGCTGTGATTTATGTAATATTCCTCTAACTGTGGATGTTTGGGTTGCTTCTTGTGTTTCTCTTGCCCTTTTCACAGTCACAAATATGTACACACATGGACAAGTATTTCTTTAGGATATATTCCTAGTAGGAGTTTGCTGGATCAGCAGGGGTGTGTGATAGAGACTGCCAGATCACCCTCCCAAAAGGCTTGAGCACTTTGCACTCTGGCCAGAGCGCCTGTTTCCCCACACCCCAGTGACAGCGGATATTAGGAATCTTTTAAATCTTAGTTATGCCTATAGATGAGGCATCAGATTTCATGGTTGCTTGAGTTTAAGTCTCCTGAAATAGGGCCTTTGAAGCAACACATGTAAACTGAACACACTCAAAGTTTTCAGTAAACTTTAGGCATATGTAAATATTTGTCAAAGGTACTTATTTAAAGCAAAGTACGCCGGGCACAGCGGCTCATGCCTGTAATCCCACTTATAACATTTTAAAGCCTATATCTGTTTTCTTAGCAATCACAAGTTTGGGGGTTGTTTTTAATCTACTTGTTCCAATTAGATTTTCCCCTAGAAACCTTTACTATAAACTAATGAAAAAGTCCCCCATGGCTGACAGACCTGAAGTAAAACCTAGGCAGGGAAAAGAGTGGGGAGGAGGCGGGGAAAGGCTGGTTCTGCGTCCTCCTCTGCCACCTGCCAGTGTCCTGGAGGAAACGTGCCGAGAAGCACCTGCAGCGTGCTTTTCTGCCTTTCGTTTTTCCATTCAATAAGGAGTTTTCACGTGTTCCTGGAGCGGTGTCTACTTCTTAGGTCTCTGACCAAAGTCACGCTCAAGAAGCAGGCTGTGGAACTGCTGGTTAGCAAACGCTTTCAGTAAACTGACTTTCAAAGGGAAGGAAGTGGAACTTCTTTAATGTAGAAATCTCCACACACAGCCCCTGTCTGTGTCTGATCTTCTGCCATGGCTCATTCCAAAACCCAGCTTGTCTTTCCAAGTAGCCTAGACAGAACAAGTTTTTACAAGTGCACATTGAAAGTACATTGAGAGAAAACCCAGAATGTGTATGCCCTTTCACGGAGGAGGTAAGGTCATTCTTAACAGAGTGATAATTTCCCACAATTTACTGGAAAAGTCTCTCGCTTCCTAAATTACTGTTCTATGTATACCATCTTGTCTCAGTGGTTCCATAGTTACTTGAAATTCTTGTTACCTTTTTTTTTTTTAAGTGAAAACAAGTTTATTAAGAAAGTAAAGGAATTAAAGAATGGGTACTCCACAGGCACAGTGGCCATTACCTTTTAAACCTCAGAGTTTATAGCTATGAAAAGAGAAGAATGAACTGAACAGGTTGAGGAATGTGCTGAGGCTGACACGGTTCACATGCATGCTAGAGTCCGTTTGCACTTCGCTTTTAAATTGTTAGAAGAAGAAAAAGCTAACCTAAATCTTAATTTCATTTAGTTTGTCATGTAGAAGCTTGTCATTGAGAATACTTAATGGACAAGTTTCCTGAACCAAACTGTATAAATCAAGTATGGTCTGACACAGGCCTGGAAGCCAGCAATTCTGAAATTGGAATGCTGGGCTTAGAACTGAATCCTTACCTGGCCTGGGGCAAGTCATTTCACATCTGACCTCCCTTTTTTGCCATCTGTAAAGGATAAATACTTCTGTCTCAGGGATGTTGAAAGGATTAATTAGTTAGTCTATAAAGAACTTTGAAGATGAAAAGTACTTTAAAAGTGCTTCTTAATAACATTATTGCTTAGAAAAGAGTTTCACTTTTATGCTAACCACTTTATGTCTCAAATTATATAAAGAAGGTATGTTTAGTACATTACTATGAGTTGTAAACTAGAGAAATTTCTCATGGTGTGAACATCAAACATTAGCTTCAGAATTTCAAAGGAGCATCACTTGGTCTTAGAGATCTTTTAGGAGCTGTGTTCTCCTCAGTAATTAGTTACAAAGATCATATTTCAGGGAAAAGAAGACCCTTTCAAACAGTTCAGCCTTTTTTTTTTTCCAGTCAAGTTTCTTAGCACTCACTTAAAAGGGCTGCATTGAATTTGGTCTGGGACAGGGAGGGCAGGAGACAGAGTACACTATTTTTGAGGAGGGAACAGAGTAGAAGAGAACCATATTCTTTTGTCTTCCCTCTCATCTCTCTTAATCTTCTCGGGGGATAGGAATCTATTGCTTTAGCCATTCCTAGAAAAAATTAACTGTTTAAACTTACTAAAATATATATCATTAGGCTTAATTCAGTGTATTTCCCTCTAAGCCGAGTTAACCAAAAGGGCCAGTGTTCTAGTTTATAATAAAACATTATTATAGCGTGCAATGAAGTTTCATATAACTGGTACAATATTCATATTCTTTATTGGAAAGCAGAGGAGGGGTTGTGTTAATTATACAGATGACAGTGAAATGCAGGGTACAGCAGACTGTAACAGAGACATAGATAAATAAAGAGAGCCTGGAGGAATTTGGAAAACATGATCAAGAAATGAAATGAGATTTAAATTTGGAATAAAGTATGTCAAAGAGTAAGTCAAGTAAGAAACTAAAAGGAAAGATACCTGGAGAGACAGCGGTGGACAGAGCTGAATCCGGTAGAATTTACCCAAAGTGTAATTGCTTTTGTTTTCTCTCAGCGTAATCAGACAGCTTCATGTTTCAAGCTGTTCATGCTGTGGGATGTTGGCTTGCAGGCTACTGAGCTAAGACTGAGTGAAGGAGAAACCAGAATTATCATAGCTCTTCTCTATGGCTTGACCTGGAGGACTTAATTTGTGTTTGTTCCTTTGTAAAAGGTGAATGAGTGGCTAAAATACTCACATACCTAATTTGTGCATTGTTTAAATATATCATTAGATCATAAATGCCACTGACCATTATAATCAATTAGGTGCTTCAAAAGTAGATTGCTCTTTGCATTCGGTCTTCAGAAATAGGATTTATTTTAGTAGGGTAAGTAGCAGCCATTGAAGTGTCTGGTACTGCCACTTAAAATATTAAATTAGTGGATGGGTTTTGCCAGCCATTGTTTTCCAGTCTGTCTCTTGAATATGAATAATGACTACTTGAGTGCACCTAATTCTTTCAATTTATTGTGCTAAATGAAGGATATTTTCTGTTTACCACACGTGTAAACATTTTCCTTTGTGATCAATTCTAATCAAAACTTGTTTCAGATGGTAAATTAAAACATAATTCTGACTAATTCGGTGTTCTTTTAAATTTCCCATAGCAAAACCCTTGAGGATCGTTTGAAGATTGAAGCAAAAAATGGGACGTTGAGTGTATCCAACACCACTGTTGGCAGCAAACAGTTGACATTCACCTTAAAGAGGGTGAGTTGTCTTTTATTGTTATTTTTAAATTCACAATAGGCTTTCAATAGTGTTTTCTGTGTGTGTTCCCAGAGCAGCCCTCTCATGCTTTTCCCCTATTGAGGAAGCTCTGTTCCCTGTTCTAGCATGTTCCCTGCAGCCAGAGCCCCTGGCAGGCCAAATGTCTGACTGGAGCAAAGCGCGGAGTGTCACTGGTGTCCCAAGGGAGGCAGGGACTTAGTAGCCCTGGAGTTAGCTCTATTGGAGATTAACCAGCTGTCTTGGTTTCTGGATTGCTGTGTGGCTTGAGGCTCGGCTTCGCAAAGCAAAAGCCCCGTCCTGACCATCTAAGGATGTAGGGCTACCTCATGTGTTGTGGACTTTGAAGAAGACGAGGAATTGGCGAGTTCTGATGCCCCATGATGGTTATGCCCAACTTGCCCAGATCCTATCGTTTTAGAAGACAGACCACTCTGCCAGTGCTCATCCTGTTCTCAGCTGGTTTCTAAGACCCATTTTTTTAACCAGTGTTAATAATACCCTAATATAGTCACCAAATAGAAAAGAATGACAAAGATTTCATCCCTTTTTTTCCCTAAACAGTAGTAGGGAGATTCTTTTTTAAAATTGAGATATAATTCACAGACCATATGCATTCTTTGAAAGTGTACAGTTCAGTGGTTCTTAGTGTATTCACTGAGTTGGGCAACCATCACACTAACCAATTCTAGAACGTTTTCATCACCCCAGAAAGAAGCCCTGTACCCTTTAGCATTTCCCCCCATGTTTTCATCCCCCAGCCCCTGGCCACCACTAATCTACCTCCTGTCTCTATAGCTTTGCCCTTTCTGGACATTTCATACAAATGGAATCATTCAATATGAAGTCTTCTGTAACCGGCTTCTTTCACGGAGCATAATGTTTTCAAGGTTTATTCATCCAGTGGTGTAGCTGGAATCAGAATTGCATTTCTTTTTATGGCTGAGAAATATACCGTTGTGTGTTATACCACATTTTGCTATTCATTCCTGTTTGAAGGGACACTTGGGTTGTGTTTTGCGTTCTTTTGGGGGAAGCTATTAATAATCGGCTATGGAAATTAATGTGTAAATGTTTGCATGAACATGTGTTTTTATGTATCTTGGGTCTATACCTAGGAGTGGAATTGCTGGGTCACACGGTGTAGCTATTTAACTTTCTGAGGAACCTATTAGACTGTTTCCCAAAGCGGCTGTACCATTTCACGTTCTCACCAGCAGCGTGTGAGGGCTGCAGGTTTTCCGCATCCACGCCCACACCTGTCGCTGTCTGTCGTCTTATATTACAGCCATGCTAGTGGGCGGGGAGTGGTGCTGTTGACTTTGCAGTTCCCTGATGACTAGTGATGTTGAGCATCTTATCACGTGCTCATTGGCCATTGTGTATCAGCTCTGGAGAAACACCTCATCACATCCTGTACCCATTCATCTCTGATTTCCCTCACATTCTCCCAACCTGCATCCAGAGGCGTGCCAAGTGATAAAAACACTTCATTATTCTAAGTGCAAAAAGCTTTTCAGTTAATTCTGCCTGCTGAGAGCAAATTTACCCTCTTACATTTATCACTTATGTAAGCCAAACACACATTCAGAGGGACCCCACGGTGCCTGTTCCTGATTTCGTATCACTTTTCTTTATACCCGGAAGCATTCCTTGATTCCGTCTGAAATTCAGGTGATGTCAAGTGGGCGGGAGCAGCGCAGCCTACAAGGACCCCAGATCTGCCACGCAGCTGCTCAGCTGCTGCAGACGCCCCTCTGTGGGGTCCATGGGCAGCTACTTTGTAGTAACATGAAAATACAAGCCTTTTCCCACTGTTTTCTAAATTGGAAGGTACTGAGTTGATGATCAGTCTAAAATTTGTGATAACATGAAAATAAGATGGCTCTGAAATTATATTTTTGTTTATAAAAATAGTATTAAGAATTGCTTAAAATGGCTTCATAACTGAATCAAGCAGAGGCTCTGAAACCATTTTGAGGAATGTGTCAATGTTTGACGTACGTGTTTCCTCACTTGACTGACATTTTAGTTATTAAATCTCAGTTTTGCTTGAGTAAGTTTCCAATAAAGTGTACGTGTTCAGGCAGTTGTTCATACAGTTCTCTTTTTATGCTGCAAGTTTGATATGCTCAGGTAGAATCTTGAGCTTTTCCCGTAGTTGTGTATTTACCTTCTAAAACGTCAGTAAAATTCAAGAGGAAAAATCTGTGCTTTAATGTTGTCTAAAATTGTATGGTGGCAAAACTGGGATTCAGTCCCAAATCTAATTTTTTTTTTTTAATCAGCAAGTCAGTAGCTAGCACCCAAATCTAATTTTTAAATGCTATTTAGTACAGTTTCTCTTCAAGGCTGAGGCTGTTGCTGATACAGGTGTGCCCGTTTCCACCTGTCCTCCTCCTCCCTCTGTGATAGGAGTGCTGGAGGCTGTGGTGAAGTAGTCAGGAAGAGGAGGCAGGAGACCTGGGAGAAGCACTCACGCACCCAGAGACCATCCTGGACCCATCACATGGCAGCAGGGTCCGGATGCAGCCCTGGGACAGAGGCTAGTTATAGTCCTTTTTCTGCAGGAACAATAGCCACTGCTTACAAGCTCCTCTCGGAGCTCCTACCTTGGTGGAGAAAGTCTGGCAGAGCTTCCCAAAATGTGTTCCAGGACATGTAAATAGCAATCCTGGAAGGTGACTTTTGTCATCAGACAGATAAGGGAAAACCTTGGAATTGATGTCCATGATGAAGACTCATGAGGTGCCTTAACTAAGAAGCTCCACACACCTTGTTCATCTGTATTTAGCACATCATTTTCCAAAATCATGTGAAGAAACCCTTTTTTAATAAATCCTGATTAACATGAAGAAGTGAAATACTGTTTTTTTTGTTTGTTTTTACTAGCTTACTTTTGAGAAATGAAACATTAAATAACTGGTGTTGGTTCACTTGACAGGGCTCCCGATGATGTCATCACTTGCTCAGCTGGGGAGTGTTAGAAGGAGTTCTGAGTTTTTCATTAATACACGTGTATTGATGTCTGCCTGGTGCTGCATGCTGGGGACAGACATGGCTCTTGCCACCACAGTTCCCAGTCTATTAGGAGAGAGAGAGAGCGGGTAAAAATTATATACCTCTAATTATATCATTAGAACTGTGGCAAGTGCTTCAAAGGAGAGCAGAGGGCTGTGAGAATGTTTGGCAAGGCACCCAACTTTGCAGTTTGAGTAAGCACAGGACTGAACTGACATAGTATTTCTATTTTTAAAAAATCCTTCTGGCTGTTGCATGGAGAGTTGCCTCAAAGGGTATTTGAGAGGAAGCAGAGACGACAAGGCAGGCAGCTCTGTGGCGGCCTTGGTTAGGAAGGACAGCAGCTTGGGCCCAGGCGGGAGCCTCTCAGACGGACCACAGTGGAGGAGTTTGGGACGCACTTCGGAAGAATACACAGGCCAGGATTTACTTTGAAAAGACAGTTGAAGAATGGTAATAGTCAGAGAAGGGACTTAAAGAATTATTTAGAAACCCAGTTTAAGAGCTTCCTAGAATCAGAAAAATTATTTTCTTTTTTTTTTTTTGACATTACAAATTCCTTTCCTTCCCCACTATTCTCTCACTTCCAACTCTTTAATTTAAGAAGATTGGGTAATATCCACAGGAGGTGAATGTGGAGACCTTCTCCTCAAGGATGACATACAGTGGCATGTGTTTAGGTGTGTAGAACGTGCAGATCCCCGTGAAGCAGGTTCCCTGGGTGTCCATAGGGCGGTGCCTTTCCGCTTTGTCAGCTGCGGCCCCGACAGCGCTTTCTCAGTTCACCATCTGTTCGGTTCCACCACTAAGAATGTTGTTTTTGACCTTTACATTCAGGAGTTTCTATTTTCAAAACCATCAAGTGTGTTTTTAAAATCGTATAACTCTTACCTTTATTGTGGATTCTGCCTTGATACTCTTCTAAGAATATCTGCTGAAAGGAGTTAAACTATTTGGTGCCAGGGATGGGTTTGGGAGGAGCTCTAGCTCCCACGTGAGAATGAGCGTCGAGGACACACGTGAGCACCTTTCCAGCAGGCAGCCCAGAGTCCGCGTGCTCACTGCGACTGCGAACTTGTGCATCGTCTGCTGAGCTTTTTTCAGTGATTCATGAGAGCAGTTTGCTGCTTTTAAGGAGAGGTGGAGTTTTGGGAAACAGCTAAAAATTCTTTGGAACAAGTTCTAGTGAATGAACGCTTGAGAGTGGATAATAATATACTTTTAGTACATTTGAATATTTTTTCTTTTGTTTTTAATAACAGTGAGAATAAACTAATAGCTCTAGTTTGTAAACAAAGACCTCTAAGAGGAAAGTGGGCACTCTGTAAGCATATCATCTTCTTAAGGTGGCTCTTCTGTAGGCCCTTTTAAAACATCCCAGTGGTCTTGCGAATGTGTCGGTTGAAAAACCAATCTCCTGCTTTGTAGTCAGACTGGTCTATCAGGGCCTTTCTCTTGCCTGGGGTTCAGAATTTCTGCTTTTGCATCGATGGCGAAAGTTGGCCTTGGTCCTGCTGTTTCTGCCAGGGCAGCATTTGCCAGAGCAGAGTCCCGGCGGCCCCACCGTGTCCCCTGGAGCCCGTGGGCAGCGTTTCTCCTGAGAGCAGGTCTGAGACTGGTGGTGGTACTGTTGGCATCCTGATGGTTTCCAGAAAAACGGTACAGGTTTTCCTCTCTTTCCTTCTACTCATTTAATTTTCTCTTTTAGTCTGAACAGCAGAAGAAGCAACAGGAGGCTGAGAAACTGCATCGACAAGAAAGGAAAAGACTCCGTCGTTCAGCCGGACACCTGAAGTCAAGACACAGAAGAGGACGGTCATTTCACTGATTTTGGAAGTGATCCTGCCTGTGATTAGGGAGGGCTACAGCTCCCCCAAACTGATCATCGTTAAACACAGACAAGGGAACACACATTTTACAGTTCCATTAAAGTTCCTTACCTCTGTAAGGAAATTCTCATACACAGAAGTAAAGATTTGAAAATCTGTGCCTTGTGGATTAGACTTTGAAGCTGGGCCTCACTGACTGGCCGCTGCATAGCCCCAGGGTGCGCTCGTGAGTCATTGCTCTCTATGAACTTGTCATTGTCCCTGTCGTTTTAATCATGTAAACCAGGTTGTTGTTTTTTAATGTTGTGAAATGTACACCATGAAATGAAAGGTTTATCCTGTGCTAAAAGCCAAGATCGATGATGCTCTAGGAACTTTGTTTCTTACACTGCCTACTACCATTCATGATTAAACCATCCAGAAATACCATCCCTGTTTTACCTGGTGTCTCTGTATTCCCTGTGTTTGTGTTTATAAGTGTATGTTGATAGGTTTGTCTGACTTGTTTATTAGTTTGGGATTTGTTTTTAAATAATTTATACCAAGAGAGTATAATCTAATGGTACAGGTTAAGAGCATCCCAAAGCCGAAAATCTAAGACTGTTTGAGTTCTATTTGTCTGTTCTCGCACTGCTATAAAGAACTGCCTGAAGCTGGGTAATTTATTAGTAAAGAAAGAGATGTAATTGACTGACAGTTCTGCAGGCTGTACAGGAGGCAGGGCTGTGGAGGCCCCAGGAGCTTACAGTCATGGCGGAAGGTGAGGCGGAAGCAGGCACGTCCTACATGGCTAGAGCCAGAGGAAGAGGGCGAAGGAGGAAGCGCCCCACCTTTCAAACAGCAGATCCCGTGAGAATTCACTGTCACAGAACAGCAAGGGGGAGTCCACCCCATGATCCCATCACCTCCCACCAGGCCCCTCCTCCAGCACCAAAGATGGCAATTTGACATGAGATTTGTGTGGAGACACAGAGCCAGACCATCTCAAGCACTGACTGACATTGGAGGAAAATGCTCAGTAGAGCATTTCAGGTTTTGGATTTTCAGATACGGGATGCTCGACCGGTAAATATAATACAGATATTCTAAAACACAGAAAAATCCAAAGTCTGAAAGACTTCTGGTCCCAAGCATTTCAGATAAGGGATACCCAACCTGTAATAATGGGAAACAAATGATGGAGGCTGCTGGTTAATCTTGGCACAAGTTTAATTATAGGGTTTTTTTTCCTGTTCCTTAAGTATAGTCAGACATAAACTTACTGGAGGAAACATTTATAAAAATAAATACTTTCATTTGAGTAGCTTCTTTGACAAAGACGCCAAGAAAATTTTCTTTTAATTAGACAAACGGTGGTATGCACTGGTAGTCCCAGCTCCCGGGGAGGCTGAGGTGGCTGAGCCTGAGAAGTCGAGGCTGCAGTGAGCTGTGGTCACACCACTACACCCCAGCCTGGGCGACAGAGCAAGACCCTGGTCTCAACAAGAAAAAAGAGAACCAACTTTGGTTTCCTTAGTCTTTCCAGCATTTATATGATTTTGGAGGTACCTTTGTAGATTTTTTTTTTTTTCTTTTTGAGACGGAGTCTCTGTCGCCCAGACTGGAGTGCAGTGGCGCGATCTCGGCTCACTGCAACCTCCGCCTCCCAGGTTCAAGTGATTCTCCTGCCTCAGCCTCCTGAGTAGCTGGGATTACAAGCACGTGCCACCACACCCAGGTAACTTTTTTTACTTTTATTAGGAACGGAGTTTCACTGTGTTAGCCAGGATGGTCTGGATCTCCTGACCTCGTGATCTGCCCGCCTCGGCCTCCTAAAGTGCTGGGATTACAGGCGTGAGCCACCATGCCCGGCCCCACCTTTGTAGATTTTTAAGGTTCTTTATGTACAACTGAAATAGTAACTCTTTAAACTGTAAATGGTACAGCCTAACTTCTAATGTCATAAGCCAAGAGGCAGATGCGTTAATTTACATAACCGTGCTTGAGATGTGGAACCGGCCTCAGGAACACCCAGACCCAGGCCCCCACATTTAGTCAGCTAGCGCGTGCTTCTGTCTCTCCTTCCCCCGCTGCCCACACTCCTCCTCCTGTCTCGTTCCTTCTCTCTTCAGGTCTCCCCTGCTCTCTTTTCCCGATGTGTTTCCCTTCCCCTGCCTCTGCTGTCTGTGCTGCTTCTGCTTTTCTGCAGATTAGCTTGTTCCCCAAGGCGGGAAACAGCTCGGCCATGTGTCCCCTTCTGTGTTCTAAGAGATGAGCTCTGTTTCCAGAAAAAAGGTGCGTGGAGGGTGGGGAATGTCTGCATGTTCTTGTTCCTGGGGCATTTGTGCTGCGGTACCAGGGAGTTCTCCAGCTGTTCCAGCCCTGGACCGGCGCGGTCCTTCCTCAGCTGCTTTCCTCCGAAACCCTCCATCAGTGCCCACCTTTTCCCAAAGGAAGGGGCTTCAGCTTCTCACGCTGCTTCCTTCAGGGATGGGGCGCTTTGGAAGTTTAGAGAGGGACACTTTGCTGGCTGGAATGTCCCCAGGGGTTGGGTGCTCCTGTCCTCGGCCTGCTTCCTGAGGTCGGGCTCTGTCATGTGTACTCCTGGCTTTTCCAGGCCCCTCTTTTCCTTCCTTCTCGGAGGGCCTCCTGGTTCTGTGGGGAGCCAGTATTCTGCAGGACCAGATTCCACAGGCTGTGGTGCCCCATTCACCCAGGCTCTCAGCACAGCGGGAGGTCAGGCCATCAGAGTGGAGGAGGAGAGCCGGGATCACGCCCGGGAGGTTGGCAGTGTAGCAGAGCTTGGGTGTGGAACCACCCCGGCGCAGGGTTGACTCCCAGATCTGTTGCCTACTATTTCTGTGTCTTTTGACTGTTCCCTTAATCTCTTTGAATCTAATTTCCTCCTGTAGATCAGTCTAATACTTAGTTTTTATTAGGGTAAAATGAGGTACTTACATTAGGTACAGCACCTGGCACTGTGCAAAGCTCATGAGGACTTGACAAAGCTCCGTTAATACTGAGGGTTTAAGAGCAGGGGAGGTGCCTCCACTTTTGTGCTGGAGAGATGCTGAAGGGCAGGTGGAGGGACTGCGTGGAGTCTGAGGGACACAGAAGGACAGTCCGCCGATCGTGCAGCTTTGTGAGCACTCCCAGGCCCCACCTGTCCGTCTCACTGCCCTGGGTTTCCTACTGATTCAGCCCTTAGCACAGGCCTGCCTCTTCAGAGCTGATTCCCAAAGTGCCTGCTCTAATCATACGGGTCTTCAAAGTTTCCTATTTTCAAGATTTTTGGGTTTTTTTGAGACAGTCTCGCTCTGTTGCCAGGCGCCAGGCTGGAGTGCAGTGGCACTGTCTCGGCTCACTGCAACCTCCCCCTCCCAGGTTCAAGCAGTTCTCCTGCCTCAGCCTCCCGAGTAGCTGGGACTACAGGCGCGCCACTACGCCCAGCTAATTTTTGTATTTTCAGTAGTGACAGAGTTTCACCATGTTGGCCAAAATGGTCTCCATCTCTTGACCTTGTCATCCGCCTGCCTCGGCCTCCCAAAGTGCTGGGATTACAGGCGTGAGCCACCGCGCCCAGCCCCTTGTTTTCAGGTTTTCTGCACGTTTTATACTCTACTCCATAATTTTTCCGTGTGTGTGATATGCTATTCACTAGCCCTAGGAAATGGCCATTTCCTCTGGGTCTCTGTCTCAGGCACGCACGCCTGGGGGTGTTCATGAGTCAGTGCAAGAAGCGTTTCCTCACAGACGGGGCTCTGAGGACATGGCTTTTACATCAGGACCAAGCTGAGAGGTCCCAGGCTGCCATCTCTCCCCTTCCCTGCTCCAGATCCCCTCAGGCTCCAACACCTAGATCTAAGGCCCAAGTTGTTTTTTTCCAAGTTGTGCTCAGCAGTTAGGGTAGCGGTGGCTTTGGAGAGAGGGGAACACGGCTGGGAGGGATGCGATGGGGGATCCTGGTTGGTCCTGTTCCCTCACCAGGTGGTGGCTTTTCAAAGCAGTGCACTTTGACCACTCCTGGGCTACTCAAGATTCATGGTTCTTTCTCTGTGCTTGTTATCCTTGAATAGAAAGTTCCATTGGAGAAAAATTGCTTTATCAAAGGAACATGTTTCATGGTTCCTAACAAACCATTTCCATAGATAACTCATAACAGTATAAGGTTATGTTTTTTCAGATATTTTTCTGTTCTGTGGACAATGGTAGACACATCTGTTTTAACAATGCAAATGGGATCACGCTATATATGCTATTCCTGAACTTGATGTTTTATAACTAACAATATGTGAGTGATACTTTCCTAAGTCTGCACATGTTAATATATAGGGCGACCTACCTCATTCTTTTGTATAGAGTATTTTATTACATGACTGATCCATAATTTATTTAACTATCTGCCTATGTGTGGTTCAACCTAAAAATCTAAAGAAATAACCTTTTAAAAATCTTTTTTCAAAAACAAGTTACATTCAAGGGGACCCGTGCTTGTTTGTGAGATGGGCGTAGTGCACACTGGTGGGGGGTGGTATTTTTTGTTTGTTTGTTTCTGTTTTTTGAAACAGAGTCTCACTCTGTCACCCAGGCTGGAGTGCAGTGACACAATCTCCTCCTTCCTGAGGTCGGCTCACTGCAACCTCCGCCTCCCAGGTTCAAGCGATTCTCCTGCATCAGCCTCCTGAGTAGCTGGGACTACAGGCACCCACCACCACAATCGGCTAATTTTTGTATTTTTAGTAGAGAGGTGGTTTCACCATATTGACCAGACTGGTCTCCAACTCTTGACCTCAGGTGACCCGCCCGCCTCGGCCTCCCAAATTGCTGGGATTACAGGCATGAGCCACCACGCCCAGCCAGTTATTTCCATCTTTATGACCATGTGTACCCATAAAAATCATTTCTATATTAAGTATAACCCAAGTTATGTTTTAAATGAATGTAGTAACTTTGCAAAACATCTGTATATAGTACAATGGAAATGTCACTTCAGTTACTTTCTTTCTTTTTCTTTGTTATATGGGGCTTGATAATTTTCACTTCAGCAATTAGAATAGAGTTTTAGCTTTTTTTTTTTTTGAGATGCAGTTTCACTCTTGTTGCCCAGGCTGGAGTACAATGGCACAATCTCGGCTCACTGCAACCTCCGCCTCCCGGGTTCAAGTAAATCTCCTGCCTCAGCCTCCCGAGTAGCTGGGATTACAGGCATGTGCCACCACACCTGGCTAATTTTGTATGTGTAGTAGAAATGGGGTTTCATCACATTGGTCAGACTGGTCTCAAAATCCTGACCTCAGGCGATCCACCCGCCTTGGCCACTGTGCTGGGCTTACAGGCATGGGCCACTGTGCCTGGCGAGTTTTAGCTTCTTTTGTAGTCATCATTTGTCAGAAAAGCAGAAACAAATACTATATAACATATTTTGTTATTTTTGTTATGGCCTGTCCAGTGCTCTCCCCTCCGCCCGCTTGTCCTCCGAATGCTGGCCTCCCTGTTGTTTCTAGAACACTCCAGGCGTTGTCTTAAGCCAAGGCCTTTGCAGCTGTGATTCTCCCTGCATGCTTTTCGCCAGCTGTCTCCTGTCACCCTCTCACCCACCCCGACAGGTCATGACCCCCTATTTAGATTGCCACACCCCATCTCCTGGGCTACACATGAGGTGGTATGCAGCATGCTTTTTAAAAAGACTCATGGACAACGTCAAACGTGTACCAAAGTAGAGAAGAGTTTAACGTGCTTCCATGCGCCCAGCGCCAACCTCAGGAGTCAGCAGTAGCTAATCCTGTTTCCTCTTCACTCCTACCATTGTCCCATTATTTTGAAATATTTGATCCCAGACATCATATCGTTTCATTCATGAATATTCATGGTGGTTTACTTGTTTCCCGTTGGTCCCTCCCGACAACCCCGCTCCTTCCACAGCAGGCTGGTCAGGGTAGGGACCTGGGTTTGGATGTGTTTGCTCTATATCCAGCATCTAGAAAAATGCCTGACACATCATAGCTACTTAGAAATATTTATTAAATGAATACTTGGGTCAAGTCTGATAAGGCCTGAAGATTGAACTCTGGCCTTAATGCAAGAGGGGTACTATATTTTTGGCTACAGCTGTTTCAGAGTGGCTGGGATGCTGAAAAGCCTCATTGGAGTAGTTCAGAAGGGAATGGGGAAAAGAAATCAGAAATAGTGATAACGGACAACAGTGGGAGGAATTTTTCAATATAGAGGAACGGAAAATAGGACATTTGAGGTCAAGAGAGGACTTTCTTTAAGAGGGTAGAAATTATAGCCTGTCTGTGTGCCCCTGGGAATGATCAGGAAAGACAGACAGCGATGATGCCAGACAGAGGGCCGCTCCTGGAATGATGTCGGGAAGTAACATGTTAGTTCTCTGTTGCTGCATAATGAGCTACCCACTACTTAGAGATTTAAAAGAAAGTTATCCCACAGTTTCAGTGGATCAGGAATCCAGGAGTAACTTAGCAGGGTGATTCTGCCAAGGTTCCTCGAGGGTACAGGCAGTGTTGGCCAAGGCTTACAGTCATCTAAAGGCTTGTCTGGGGCTAGAAGAGCTCCCTTGCAAGCTCCCACACATGGCTTTGGCCAGGCAGCCACCGTTCCTCACCACATGGCCCCTCTGCAGGGCTGCTTGAATGTCCTCACGGCATGATGGCTGACTTTCCCCAGAGCAAGCCATCCAAGAGGCAAGAGAGTCCGATGGGAACCGACCTCAGTGTCCTTTAAGACCCAGTATTAGAAGCTGCACGTCATCCCTTACTCTGATTTGTTAGAAGGGAGTCACTAAGTACAGTGTCAAAGTAGGGCGGTCAGACATCCAAATAAAGATAAACAGAGGCTTTATTAGTATAGGTGTATTCCAAATATTGCATAGGGGATTCTCGTCCTCAATAATGACTTTACCTGAAACGCAAATTTAACGTATGACCTATAATTTTATTTGTTAGATTTGGCAACTTTAGAAGGAATTTGTGGACATACTTTTAAAGTACTGCACTAGCCAAAGGGAGTGGGATGTAGTGCACACATAGAGGCTCAGCGCTACGGAGATCACAGGGCAGACCGTCGGGAGACAGCAGGCGGAGTACCCGGCAGGTTTAGATAGGTGGGCAGGCAGATGCGGCGAGGGGAGCAGGTGAGCGTGCTCTTCTGATTGCTTCGCTTTTCTCACTGGAGTAAGCAGCAAGGTTATGGGCAAGGTAACCTCCCGCCCCGCTGTGTACCTTGCACAGAGCTTACTCTACTCGGACCCTCCGTGCTGGGGGAATGACCTCCCTGTCACCGTCCTAGGAAGACACCTCTTGGCTCCTGCAGAGTCAGAAAGCACACGACATTGAGAAACCGAGGTTCAGCTTTTTCTTCTCCCTCTTTTTTATGGCCTCCCTGGGTTTCTAAAATTCTACCTCAGTGTTGTTCTTTTTTTTTTTTTAGATGGAGTCTTGCTCTATTGCCAGGCTGGAGTGCAGTAGCGTGATCTCAGCTCACAGCAACCTCCGCCTCCCGGATTCAAGTGATTCTGCTGCCTCAGCCTCCGAGTAGCTAGGACTACGGGTGCGTACCACCACACCCAGCTAATTTTTTTGTATTTTTAGTAGAGACAGAATTTCACCATGTTGTCCAGGGTGGTCTTGATCTCCTGACCTTGTGATCCGCCCACCTCGGCCTCCCAAAGTGCTGGGATGACAGATGTCATCTTTTTTTTTTTTTTTTTTTTTTTTGATACAGTGTCTCACTCTTGCCCAGACTGGAGTGCAGTGATGTGATCTTGGCTCACTGCAACCTCTGCCTCCGGGTTCAAATGATTTTCCTGCCTCAGCCTCCCTCAATGTTTGTTTACTTTGTCCCACAGTAAGAAACACATTTGACATCATGGCGCAGAATACATGTACATCAAAGGTATTAGAAAACTGTATCTTGCGTCATACAAAGGGTGCTGTTATTTTTCTATGCCATCCTGCTCTAGTTCCTTTACACTTCCCCCCACAAAAAAGTTCACACCCATTGCTGTGGTTCCACTACCCACTAATGATGGCTCCGGCCGCAAGTTGAGAATCACTGCCTACTGCCCTAACCAACCGACAGCATGCTTGCAGGAGTATGTTGACAAAGCCCATGCTGAAGTGTGTCCCCCAGATGTGTAATTGTTACTATCGAATTGTGATAAATTGTGTAATGAAACATTTTGCTGGAGTTTTATGAGAATTTTTTTTGGACCGAAGACACAAGATGAGTTTTTAATTCTTTTTTGTAAAGCACTATTTTCAGCATAAATTAAGTGCAAAATAGATTTTATGGAAGAAGAGTTACAGGGTTTTATAGGAAAATTTAAAAGATTTTTGTGGTTCTTTCTAAAGTAAACTTTCAATGCATTAAAAATCTGTCCAGGGTCAGGCACAACAGCTCATGTCTGTAATCCCAGCACTTTGGGAGGCTGACATGGGCAGATCGCTTGAGGCCAAGAATTCGAGAACAGCCTTGTCAACATGGTGAAACACCATCTCTACTAAAAATGCAAAAAAAAAAAAAAAAAATAGCCAGATGTCATGGCAGGTGCCTATAGTTCCAGCTACTCAGGAGGCTGAGACAGGAGAATCACTTGAACCCAGGAGGCAGAGGTTGCAGTGAGCCAAGATCGTACCACTGCACTCCAGCCTGGGCAACACAGCAAAACTCCATCTCAAAAAATAAATAAATAATTAAAAAATAAATACAAATAAAAACTTTGGCCAGGCGTGGTGCCTCATGCCTGTAATCCCAGCACTTTGGGAGGCCGAGGTGGGTGGATCACAAGGTCAGGAGTTTGAGACCAGGCTGGCCAACATAGTGAAACCCCATCTCTACTATAGCCGGGTGTGGTGGTGTGCACCTACAATCCCAGCTACTTGGGAGGCTGAGGCAGGAGAATCACGTGAACCCAGGTGGCAGAAGTTGCAGTGAGCTGAGATTGCACTCCAGCCCAGGTAAGAATGCGAGACTCCGTCTCAAAAATAAATAAGTAAATAAATATTTTTAAAAATCAAAAGCAAAACTTCATCTCAATAAATATTTTTTAAAAATAAAAACCTGTCCAAGTTTTTTATTTGATTAATTTTGTTTTTGAAATGATTTTGAAACCTGACTTTACCCATGTAGCCATGAAGTTAAAATAAAATCCTAGAGTTTATGCTGTCATTTGTAAGCAATTACAGATGGTGACCATCTGTAATGAAAATGAAGACTGGCCTCCATTTTGAATAAGCAATAGGAGATCCATCTCTCTTTTGCACTTCAGAACACTTAAGGTAAATGTATTTTAGTAAAGACAAAAAACCCCACGTGTAAACGAATGTGTCTTAGAGCAACTGAATTCTATTCAAAACTTTGGAAGAAAACAGCAAGGTGTTAGGATACCTGATTTTTAAAGTGTATGTATGAATAAATACTGTGAGTATTTAACAGCACCTTAAAAAAATGCACTGTAAAACAAAATAAAAAAAAATACTGTGGGTAAATATTTGCTTATTTCTCTGACATCCCTAAAAAGTTTATATATACAAATTGGCATAACTTTTTCTTCCTCTTGGGAAAATATACAGTTGCCTTTATTTGGAGTTTCCTTATATTTAACCACTTATAGTAGCTTGATTTAGAACATTACACATCTCTGAATGTGGGGAAATTTTCAGTCCTGAAAATTTTTATTTTAATTAATTTATTTATTTGAGATGGAGTCTCGCCCCGCTGCCAGGCTGGACTGCAGTGACGCAATCTCGGCTCACTGCAACCTCTGCCTCCGGAGTTCAAGCAATTCCCCTGCCTCAGCCTCCCAAGTAGTTAGGACTAACAGGCGTGCGCCACTAGGCCCAACTAATTTTCTTTTTTTTAATATTTTGTAGAGACAGGGTTTTACCATGTTGGCCAGGATGGTCTTGATCTCCTACCTCGTGATCTGCCCATCTTGGCCTCCCAAAGTGCTGGGATTGCAGGCGTGAACCACCGCACCCGGTCAATTTTTATTCTTAAAATTTTTTATTTACATGTATATTTTCCAAAATTAATGCAATAACAAATCTGACAGTTAATATTTGAAAGAACTATTTTGGTGACTAGCATGCTGCCTCAAAACAGCTAACGTTCCCCATGAACACATACTCGGTGAGTGGAAACTTCTAAGAAAATGTCAGGTCTTAGCCTTGGAGATAGGATGGCCTGAGGCAGGAATGTCAGGAGGGACATGGATCCCCGCGCTGGTGTGCAGCTCCCTGCAGGAGGTGGAAACTCTCCACGCTCCCCAGGCTTCCTGCCCAGTGAGAGTTCCCAGGCGCACATCTTAGTGCAGGAGGAAATTATTATTCTCTCACTGTTGTCGGCTGCAGGCCCTGTTTGTGACTATTCTGTAAACCCAGATGGAACTTCAAAGTGGTGGGGTGGGAAGGAGGCCAACGTAATTTTTCTAGTAGCCTTAGATTTCTTTCCAATGCAGAAGAGAATCACGAATCGTAGCCTCTTGGATGTGAGGGATCTTCTAGCTGAGCTGGCTGAGACGCCTACCTGAGTGGATTTCCCCAGTTGCCTTCTCTACCATTTCAGATGATCTCATTGTCAGTTGAGATGTGGGGAATAAAACCTCCCTCCCCCTCCCCACCCCGCTTCCTCCTGGCCTTGCTGGGTCTGCCTTCCAGGGTTCTGCAGAACAGGTCCGATTTCTCCTCCCGCTCCCCTCTGTCCCCATTTCCCCCTGCACATCACCCCTTTCTTTGCTGGGACCCACCTCTAGTCCCCTCCACTCACCACCCAAGCTGGCAGCAGAGGAAGCTCATCTCCCGATCTTGCCAAATCACAGACTCTGCTCAGCCTTGCGAGCCTCCCTGGGAGCATTCGGCGCTGCCTCCATTTCCTCCTTGTCCTCAGCCTCCTTGGTCTCTGCTGACTCCTCATCCTCACCCACGCAGAGGTTAACATGCTCCAGAATGTCTTCTTTTTTTTTTTTTTTGAGATGGAGTCTCACTGTGTTGCCCAGGCTTGAGTTCAACCTCCACCTCCCAGGTTTAAGTGATTCTCCCGCCTCAGCCTCCTGAGCAGCTGGGATTACAGGTGCCTGCCACCATGCCTGGCTAATTTTTTTTGTATTTTTAGTAGAGACAGGATTTCACTATGTTGGTCAGGCTGGTCTCGAATTCCTGACCTTGTGGTCAACCTGCCTTGGCCTCCCAAAGTGCTGGGATTACAGGCGTGAGCCACTGCGCCTGGCCCAGGATGTCTTCTTTAAACCTGTCACCCTTCTTCCTTCCAGTGTCACCTCTCTTCAGTGTCCCAGAGCTGCCTCCCACAGAGCCTCTGTGCCTTTCATCTGGGTGGCCCCTGGCATCTTGAGTTCCACATGCTCAAAGCAAAACTCCTCCACCCCATCCCACCCTCCCAAACACCTGCAGCTTCTCCTTATCGCCCGTCTAACAACCTGAGCCAGAAGTCACGGTTCCCACAACCACTACGTATTGACCACTCTGTGCAAGTGACTCAGCGAAGAGCCCTTTCCTTGAGCTTATGTTTCACATGAGAGACAGACGAGAGCCGGCAGACGTGATGCAGGCCATGCGAGCCATGTGGGCAGGAAGGAGAGCTGGGAGGGGAAGAAATCGGCTGGCTCCGGAGAGGCCTCTCCGAGAAGATGAGACACGTGCAAAGCGTGGAAGGAGGAGAGGGAGTTGGCCGGTGTACCTGGGAGGAATATTCTAGGCAGAGATCTAGAGGGTGCATCGGAAGCCCCTGGAGGGCATGTAAGGCGGAGTTTCTGACTCAGTGGGTCTGATGTGGGGCCAGAAAACCTGCATTTCTAACATCACAGATGCTGCTGCTGCTGCTGGCCTGGGACCCTGCCTGAGAACCACTGGCTGGTGCAAAGTCCCGAGGCAGGGCTTTGCCTGGAAGCTCAAGGGAGATGCCACTGGCCCCTGGGGCTGGCAGGGGTAAAAGATTCCCCTGTAATCAGGTGGGTGTGGCTTGTGTCAGCTGTACCAGAGTGAGTTGTGGGGCACTTGGGCCCTTGACATTGCTGTCCCCGCCCATGGAGCTCTCCATGGGGATCTTTTCATCCCTTGAACCTCAGTCACAACTTCCTCTTTTCCCTTTACTGGCCTCTGCAGCCTCCTGGCCCAGCAGCCTTCTCTGCACACGCACGGCAGCAGCATCAGGGCTCCCCAGGCCAAGCTGTGGGAAACTCTGAGCCTTTCATGATGATGGGCTTTCAAAAGCCAGGATGGTCTGATTAGTGAAGACAACAGAAGGAAACAAGAGGAGACCTGGGTCTGGCCCGGACTTGCTCACAGAGAAGATGCCAGTTAGCGGCCAAGTCGCTTAACCTGTCTGTGCCTTGGTGTCGACATCTGTAAAATGGGTTTAATAGTATCTGTCCCCTAAGACTTCATAGAACGTTACTGGAGCTTAGTGAGTGAAGTCCATTAAATCCAGAAGAAAGGCGTAACTAAATACAAAGCACTTCTGGAGTGAGCGCTCGGGTTCTTTAAGCCAGGTTGCATCTTGTTTTAAGAGGGTTACCATGGCGATGGGGTTGTTTGAAAAGCATATGTTTAAAAGGCTTGGCTATTACCTTACAACAATAAGTAAATTTGATTTTGCTGGTTCCCATTGTAACTGAGGGGCGCCAGGCCTCACCAGCAGCCGTGACAGCCAGCAAAGAGCACAGTTACTCCTCCTGGGCATGCAGTGAGTGCTTACTATATGTTGTAGAGGCCACTGTGATGGCATCTTGTCATACGGTTAGAGGACTGTCCCGTGGACAGAAGCCACCAGAATAATGCTCCTGCCATACACTGGATCTGGGGCTGAGCTGGGTCTGCACAGCCGCAGGATGGGCGAGGAGGGGTGAGGCTGAGCAACCTCCAGGAATGACCCTGTGGCAGCCACCGTCAGATTCTTTACACATCATATCTCATCAAATGCCCCAGCAGCCTGGCACTGGCCCGGGCAGGAGGATGGGGGTGTGGGTGCAGAGGAGGCAGGATGGTCCCTCCCTCCATGAGACACAATTCAGCCTAGAAAAGCAGACAGAGCATGCAATGCTGGGGTGGCAGTGGCGGTCCTAAAACTCGGGCACAGGGGCCAGCCCAGGATCTGGGGTCCTGGGGCTGGGCAAGGGCTTGGGTCAGTCCCTGGGTGTCATCCCAGCCCCACTGCTCAGCAGCTGCCTGATGGTGGATAAGTCACTCACCCTCCTTGCCCCGGCTTCCACATACGGGAGCACACACAGCGCAGTCAGTGGGACGTGGAGCACGCCTCACTCAGATGCCCCATGTGAGTGCCTGGCAGGCAGCAGCAGCTGAATTAATGGGGCAATGAGGACTGTGGCCCTGGATGGGGCACGAAGCTCCTCGAGCGCCGCTCAAGCTCCGTGGTCCTGACTGGACAGGAAAGAACTTGTCGTGCCTTCGTTGCTCTTCTCAGAGCTGGACCCACCGCAGGCACCCAGACACTTTGCTGGTTTCCTGGAAGCAGGACCCCTTCTCTGTGTGGGGCCACAGGAGCAGAATCTTGCTCAGGTCTGAGAGCCCCACCTCTGCTAAGAGAGGCTTTCAGGGGTCACATGTACCCATGTCCCTGCTCACTACTGGGCTGTGGAGTGCCTGCTGTGCCACAGGCCCAGTCACAGCAAAGGCAGGACCAGGGGCTGGAGGGTCTCAGAGGCTGCCACTCAGCCCCTGCCTCAGTTTCCTCACACCGTGAAGATGGAGTCGGGCAGGGCTCCTGTTGCCTGGTTTTCCTGGGGAGGGAGGGGCCTTCCTTTCCAGCCTGGACGTGGAGTGGAGCACCCATCTTTCCCACAGGCCCACTAACCTCGACTCATTTTCCTTCAAAGCCTAAGCTTTGTGAAGACACTTATGCCCTGGAGGGCTTGGTGGCCATGAGGTGGGCACTCTGTGGCAGGGCCTCAATACCAAGGCACCTGCTGCCCAGCACAGCGCTGTGCACGGCAGGTGCTTGCTAAATATGGGCTCAATGAATGAGTGGATGAATGAATGGAGAAGCGTATGACAGAGGGGAAGAAATTAATCTGTATTAGCTCAGAACACCCCGAATTCTGGCCTGCAGTCAGCATGGGATCAAGGAGAACTGTGCCTGTGGTGGTCTGAGCCTCAGCCAGGGTGAGCCCAAGGGGGAGTGAGGTGAGGTGCACCCATTTTCCTGGGAGCTGAGCTGGAGGCTGATCCCAGCTCAGGGCTTCCTGCTTCCTTCCCCGTGTGGGGAAACGAGGCATCTCCTGGAAATGCAGCCTGGGCTGTGTGAGCCCTGCCCATGACCGGCAGCCGTGGAGAGAGCCAGGGAGACTGGGAGGAGGTTGTGGGCCAGGGCTCTGGGCCAGGTGAGAAGACACAGGGCGCCCTGCCCAGAGCCCCCGTCCCCCAGCAGAGTGGCTACCAATTTCCTTCCCATCAGAAGTCAGGCCCTGTAGGTACACGGACCAAGCCAAGACACCTCCAACCCGAAGGAACTCTGGAGAGATGGGCGTTGTTGCTCAGGGACCAGTCATTGCAAACTCCTGCCTCAGTTTCCCCCTACAAAACAGGGAGATCAGCATGGCCTGCTCTGTGCCCCCAGGAGAGGCACCTGTTATACAGAGCAGGGTGGCAAACAACGGGCCATGGGCCAAACCCAGCCACGGCCAGGTGGTGCTGCTTCCTTTTCAGATACCCAGTTTGTAGCGCCTGGCGAGGGCAGCCCGCGGGAACTGACACCCTCTCCAACGCCTCTATTGTGTGGGTCTCACAGCTCTGCCTGCTGTCAGAACCTATCATTCATTTATTTATTTTACTTACTTTTATTATTTTTTTGAGACCAAGTCTTACTCTGTCACCCAGGCTGGAGTGCAGTGACATAATCTCAACTCACTGCAGCCTCCACCTCCTGGGTTCAAGCGATTCTCCTGCCTCAGCCTCCCAAGTAGCTGGGATTACAGGCACTCGCCACCACGCCCGGCTAATTTTTGTACTTTTGGTAGAGATGGGGATTTCACCATGTTGACCAGGTTGATCTCAAACTCCTGACATCAGGTGATCCGCCCACCTCAGCCTCCCAAAGTGCCGGGATTGCAGACATGAGCCACTGCACCTGGCCAGAAGCTATCATTGGTTTATTATGCTCATCTTCCTCTACTAGAATGGAAACTCCACTGAGAGCAAGGATCCTGTTTAGTGTTTATTTCCCTATCCTCAGTGTCTTCGAAAGCACCTCGTGCGGACTGGCAGGTAGTAAACGTTTCTGAAATGAATGAGTAGATATGCTGCTCGTGTCCTGTGACCCACAGAACCAAGTGCCATGGGCTGGTGGCTTACCATTACAGAACCTATTCTCTCACTGTCCTGGGGGCCAGGTGTCTGACCTCGAGGTGTGACAGGGCCCTGCCCCGCCAAAGGCTCTGTCGCTGTCCTGGGGGCCAGGTGTCTGACCTCGAGGTGTGACAGGGCCCTGCCCCGCCAAAGGCTCTGTTGCCGTCCTGGGGGCCAGGTGTCTGACCTCGAGGTGTGACAGGGCCCTGCCCCGCCAAAGGCTCTGTCGCCGTCCTGGGGGCCAGGTGTCTGACCTCGAGGTGTGACAGGGCCCTGCCCCGCCAAAGGCTCTGTTGCCGTCCTGGGGGCCAGGTGTCTGACCTCAAGGTGTGACAGCCCTTCCCCGACAAAGGCTCTCGGGAAGGCTCCTTCCCTGCCTCCTCCAGCATCTGGGGCTTGCTGGCAATCTCTGGCACTCCTTGGCTTGCGGATGCTTCACTCCAATCTCCGCCTCTGTTTCTGCCCAGAACTCTCCCCTGAGTCCATGTCTTCACTTTCTCGGGAGAATTGCTCATTCCAGCCAAGTTCTTCCAGAGGGCGGCCTGCGCGCCTAAACTGCCTGAGCGGGGACTGTGAGTGGTTCGCACGAGCATGGGAGTGCAGCTACGGCAAAAGCTTGAGGCCCGTGCTCTTTTCTGATGCCTTGGCTGAGTCTGGACAGGCAGGAGCCAGCCATGCCGTACTCCAGGCCAACCTTTTGCCACTGTGTTGTCCGGGGCATGGCACAGCCTCGTCACGTGTCCAGGGTTGACAACACATCCAGCTCTCGTGCTCAGAGAACCCAGCCGGGTAATGAACTGCCCAGGCCCCAGCTCCCGGCTTGATTTGCTGCGGTTTTCCTGATTGGAAGAGAAACATATGCTGATTATTTTTAAAGACATAAGCATTACAGAAATGTAACGAAAGCAAGTGAAATTCCCCGCAACCCCATCTGTCCCTGCTCAACGGCGTGATTGCCTGCTCAACACCATTAGAGGTGGTGCCTCAACTCAGGCCTCTCATCACCCGAGGAGGCCTGGGATGGGCAAAGCATGACGTCAGGCACCATGGCGGGAATCTCAGGGGCGGCAAGCTTTACCTTTGCCCTTAAGGAGCTCCCAGTCTAAAGAGGGAGACAAAAAAAACCAAGGAAGTGTCCCAGCCAGAGGGGCCTAAGGACATCATGACTAAGGCCTGTGGCTTCCTGCATGAGACCCTGGGACAGAAGGGGACTTGAGGTGGAATCTAAGGAGATCTGAGCGAGCCACGGACCTGGTGACTGTTGAGGTGGAATCTAAGGAGATCTGAGCCAGCCGTGGACCTGATGACTGTTGAGGTGGAATCTAAGATCTGAGCCAGCCGTGGACCTGGTGACTGTTGAGGTGGAATCTAAGATCTGAGCCAGTCGTGGACCTGATGACTGTTGAGGTGGAATCTAAGGAGATCTGAGCGAGCCACGGACCTGGTGACTGTTGAGGTGGAATCTAAGGAGATCTGAGCCAGCCGTGGACCTGGTGACTGTTGAGGTGGAATCTAAGATCTCAGCCAGCCGTGGACCTGATGACTGTCGGTCCATTCATCCTAATGAATGGCCGGACTCGTGCACCATATTAATAATGGAGGAACCTGGATGTGGCGTTAACGGGAACTCCCTGTACTGTCTTCTCAATATTTTTGTAAATCCAAAACTGTTGAAAAAATTAAAATCCATTCAAATAATTAAGGAACAAGATAAGGCACCAAGGCGCATGGTCTGCTGAGAGAGGAGAGCAAGCCTTGGGCTGAGTGTCTGCCGGGCTTCTCAGGCGTGGAGCTCCCTAGAGGCTCATGCTGAGGGACCCCAAGAGGGAGGCCGGTGGCCTCGCAGCCACACAGGGTGAAGGAAATGAGCTGGGTGTTCCAGGAGAGAGCAACCAGATGTCCCATCTAGCTGTGGCCTGCATCCTTTGCAGCCAGGGCCCCGTTTGGTAAGTGGCATCTGCAGCCTTGGAAATGTCCCCAAGGGGAAGGGGACAAGAGGAAAGAGAGCGAGACCACGGGATGGACCCGTGGGCCTTCCTGCTCTAGTTCCCAGCCTCTGCCTGGCCCGCGGGAGGCTCCCTAATTGCCCATGTGTGCAGGAACGTACGATGAGCGAATGCTGGTTGCCAGGCCTACATGTGCACCAACAGACTCCCGGCTGTCTCTTTCGGTGCCCGCGAGCGCCTTGCGGGTCTACAGCTTGTAAACCCCCTCCATTCACTGCGTATTTTGCTATCTTTTAATTGCCTGAGGTCAAATCCAGAAAGCAGCTTCTGAGATCTCGCCACTTCCTGCCAGGCTGGTGTCCTGCTCTTCCATTTTCCTGTGCAAACGCCTTGAGAGGCGTTGGGAGCTGAGGGAATTATAGCAGCAGGCCTGTTCCTTCCCCTGGCTGTGCGTTTAGGAGGTCTTTGGAAACACAACTGTTTGGAAAGTCTTGAAATAGGAAACAGGGTCCCAGCTGAGTGTCTAGGTTACATGAGAGTCAAAAAATATAAAATCATTTCCTCCAAGGTTGCCAAGTTTGGAGGGCCCGCCCCGGTCTGCACATCCTGCAAATGACTCAAGTTGAATTTCCCTCTGTGACTCTTACGTGATGTCCACGCACGAAGTCAGCACCCCAAGGAGCTCTTGGGGCTCCCAGCAGCCTGGACACCAGCCTCCCCTCCATCACAACACCGGGACCCTGTCCCAGGCCGGGCCTGGCCCACTGCTCAGCAAGCGTCACCCTGCCCCCTGGGGCATCTGTAGAACTCTTCATCAGACAAGGAGAAGTGGCCTGTCCCTTGCATGGGGAGAATCCCTCTACTAGTTTAACCATTGTCACGTGTGCGGCTCAGTGGCAGGAAGTCCATTCACACTGCTGTGCAGCCATCACCGACCTCTGCCCCCAGAACTTGTTCATCATCCCCAGCTGCAACTCTGCACCCGTAAAACACTTACCTCCCTGTTTCCTCCTCCTCCCAGCCCCTGGTAACCTCCACTGGCCTTTCTCTGTGAATTTCCCTCTTCCAGGTACCTTGTATCAGTGGGCTCATGCGAAGTTTGTCCTCTTGGGTCTGGCTCATTTCGCTTAATGTAGTGTTTTCGAGGGTCCCGGTGTGGTAACAGGTATTCCAATTTCTTGCCTGTCCATGGCTGACGAGCATCCACTGTGTGAGTGTGCCACATCACGCCGATGCATTCCTCTGCGGAGGGACAAGTGGGTCGCTTCCACCTTCTGGCGACTGTAAATAGCACTGCTGTGAACATGGGTGTGCACGTTCTGTTGGAGCCCCTGCTTTTGAATATATAATGAGTTCTTTCGGATATATACCCAGGCATGAAACTCTGGGTCATATGATGATTCTGCGTTTAACTTTTTTTTTTTTTGAGACTGAGTTTCACTCTTGTTGCCCAGGCTGGAGTGCAGTGGCACGATCTCAGCTCACTGAAACCTCTGCCTCCTGGGTTCAAGCAATTCTTCTGCCTCAGCCTCCTGAGTAGCTGGGATTACAGGTGCCCACCACCATGCCCGGCTGATTTTTTGTAGTTTTAGTAGAGAGGGGTTTCAACATGTTGGCAGGCTGGTCTCGAACTCCTGACCTCAGGTGATCCATCCACCTTGGCCTCCCAAAGTGCTGGGATTACAGGTGTGAGCCACCGCACCCAGCCTGGGCTTTTTTTTGTTGCTGTCATTGTTGAATTGTAGTTGTATACATGTTCTGGAGAGTGACATCCCATTCTACTGTTTGATTTTTTTCCATCTGTGCACACATATCCATAAGCAGAAATTCAAGTGTTAGGGGGAGTGGAGGGACTAAGCTATGTAAAAGCCTCGGCAACAAAATCAAACCAGCCTTTGCAGAGGTCCCTGTTCCTTCCATTCCCAAGGGAACATTCGAGAAGGCCCTAGAAACCCCCATTGTGGGCTGGGCTTCTCAGTCTTTTCTCCATGGCCTGATGCAAGCCCAAGAGCCCTGAGTCCATGGGCCTGTGTGGTGGTGATGCACAACCTCCAAGCCGGGGGAGGAAGTGTGGTCATGGCCTGCCTCCCTGAAGACCTTGCTGGGCTTGGATGCTCAGGAGTCAGGCTCCCATCCTCAGTCCCCTGGGAACCCTGTCAGCATCGCCCTGAGTGCCCCTGCTGTCTCCGGCCTACCTGGGTCAGCCCCTTCCTGAGTGCCCCTTGCACCCATCCACGCCTGTCTTCTCCAGGAGCAGGAATTCAGCCTGTAATGGATGCAGTTTTATGATTGAGGGGGACAGTGAGTGTGGATATGAAAAAGGAGAAAGAAAGCCACCCCGGTGTTCTTCCACAGTGCATGACGCAGCTGAAGGATACAGTGGACTTACCCACTTGAGTGACACCCAAATTATCAATCAGATTCCTCGAACTGTACGCACATCCCAATTCCTCATCTAGAGGGCGTTTACCACCAACGTCAGCTTCGGGGATCTTGGCCTTCGTTGTCACTGCTCGGCTGGGAAGGGTAGGTGGTGAGCTGCATGCTGGGAGCAGATGCAAGTCTAATTTGAAGGCCCCCAGCTCCAGGGCTGGATATGGTGCTTGACCCAGCCCACGGGGTGCCATGAGGGCACTGTGGCTTCAGGAGCCAAGGCCGGCTCTGTTCCCCCACTCAGCCCAAGTTACTAGCAGGCCAAGCAGAGGCCTCACGGCCTCAGAAGGAACCAGCCCTTGCCACACCTTGGTCTCTGGCCTCCAGAACTGTGAGACAGGACGAGCCTACTGTTTAAGCCCCCCAGTGTGTGCTGCTACGTGACAGCGGCCCTGGCAAACTCACACACATGGCAGCCCTAGTTACAGCCACGTGGTTTGTTGAGGTGGAGCTTGGGGGCCCAGAGGAGGAGCATCTGCTCTTCCTGTAGCTGCGGAAACCAGCGGGGGTCTCAACAGTAATCACTCTAGTTTCTGGCAACACTGGGGGGTAGTGGAAGGGAACATCTCGCATGTCTGATTGAGACTGGAAAACAAGGTGTGGGACAGGTGAGAGACAGAGAGAGAAGGGGCGGGGAGGGGGAGAGAGAGAGGGAGAAAGGTGGGGTGGAGGGGGAGAGAGAGAGACCCGGGCGCGGTGGCTAACACCTGTAATCCCAGCACTTTGGGAGGCCGAGATGGACAGATCATCTGAAGTTGGGAGTTCGAGACCAGCCTGACCAACATGGTGAAACCCCATCTCTACTACAAAAATTAGCTGGGTGTAGTGGCACATGCCTGTAATCCTAGCTACTCAAGAGGCTGAGGCAGGAGAATTGCTTGAACCTGGGAGGTGGAGGTTGCAGTGAGCCGATATCACGCCATTGCATTTCAGCCTGGGCGCCAGAGTGAGACTCCATCTCAAAAAAAAACAGAGAGAGACAGAGAAAGCCCGAAGTCCACCCGTGGGAAGCCCTCGCCCTCGACCTCGCCCTTGCCCTGGCCCTGCACAGGCGCAGACGTCTTCGTGTTAGTGGTGGAAGTTACCCGAATCACACGGCAGCAACATATGTGAGCCGTGGCAAATCCAGACGGGTCTGCAGCAACATCAGTTCTTGTCTCCTCAGAAGGAATTTGAGGGACATGAGGCAGGAGAGACTGAGGCAAGTTTTAGAGCAGGAGTAGAAGTTTATTTATTTATTTTTTTAATCTTTTTTTAAAATTTTTTATAAAGACGGAGTTTCACCATTTTGGTCAGGCTGGTCTTGAACTCCTAACCTCAGGTGATCCGCCTGTCTCAGCCTCCCAAAGAGCTGGGATTACAGGCATGAGCCACCTTGCCCGGCTGAAGTTTATTAAAAAGCTTTAGAACAGGAAGGAAAAGAAAGTACACTTGGAAGAGGGCCCAGCGGGCGACTGGAAAGACAAGTGCGAGGCTTGACCTTGGACTTGGGGTTTTGTGTGTCGGCACGTGGGGGGCTTGCCTCCATGCTCCCCAATTCCTCCCTCGGGGTGGGTTGTCCGCGTGCACAGCACAGCTGCCGTCAGCGCCGGGACGGGAGCATGCGCGGTGTGGTCACTGGAGTTGTGCGCATGCTCCCTTGAGGCGCTCTGCCCATGCCAGTCGAACGTCCCCAGAACGTCCTATACCACTCACACTCCGCTGTGCCACCTCTTAGGGCACAGGTGTGAGCCCACTTGCCCAACACCTGAAGTCTCATGGGGAAGCGGCGGATCTCCAGTTTCAGTGTGTTCTATTAGGAGACTGCCTTTCCCTGGCGCTGGCTGCAACCAATTATTATTATTAATTATTATTGTCATTATTTGAGATGGAGTCTCGCTCTGTCGCCCAGGCTGGAGCGACACTACATTGGCCAGGCTGGTCTCGAACTCTTGGCCTCAGGTGATAGCCCGCCTCAGTGTCCCAAAGTGCTAGGATTACAGGCTTGAGCCTCCACACCCGGCCCAGTTATTATTTTAGAGAGACCGTCACCAACCACCTGGCCATCCCTTGATGGTGGCCCGACACTCCTGGTGGGGTGGGGGACCTCTCCTGCTCTGCTCATGTCTGGCCAGCAACCTACTGTAACATGCGGGGCCTGCATGCTGGTGGATGGAACGGGGGAGACTGCGGCACCCACTGCCAGCCGGTGCTGGAGGTCCCTCTTTCCCGATCTGAGGAACAAGTGGCCATGGAACCAGTGATGCCAGCTTATTGCTTCCTGGATAAAACGGGTTGGGTTTCCTTCCCGTCCTAGCACAGCCCCCAACCCCCACAGGGGGCAGCAGCTCCCTCCCTGGAAAAGGCCGCAGACACGTGTATCCTGGCAGCTGGGCTGAAGGTACTTCCTCTTGATTGTTTGAAGGAAAGTTCAGGGATAAGTATGGAAAAAGCCAGCAGCCTGCGGCAGGCTGCCTGCCCCGGGGGGTGTGGCCGGGCCCTGGGATTGTGGCCCCCCTGTCACTGGCCTGGACGCAGGCCCCCCAGCTCCCCAGTGCCTGGAGCCTCCTCCCTGCAGGGACACTGGGTTCGGAAGAGCCTGGAGAGCTACTGGGTCTGACAACAAAGGGCAGCATGTCACGGGGTGTGGGTGGGGGGTCTCCACGGTCCACAGCAACCTGTTCCAAGGCCTGCCCCAGGGCCCAGAGAGCCTCGGGGGTAGAGGTGGATGGTGGACAGTGGTGCCTGGGGAGGCCGGGCCGCGATGGGGCCCCGCCATCGAGCTGCCCTCTGGGGGCTGGGAAGGGGTTCTGTTGCTGCGGGCGTTTGGCTCAGTGCCCCTGGGGATCAAGCCCCAGTCCCTTAGCTGCCCCCCAGTCCTACCCCGCAGCCTGGCTGTCCCCATCTCTCAGGGTGCCTGCCCATCGCCCCTGCACACACTGTCCCCAAGGCCCAGCACCACTCTGCACGCTTCGTGAGCTGTAAAGACTTACTCATTTGCCGTTTGTCAGCATCGCTCTGTGACTTGATTTAGAAGGGTCCTAGGATGCGATCCCCTTCTCAACCGACCCCCACATTCTCCCCATGTGGCACAGAGCAGGTACTGGTTCAAAGCTGGGTGCTGCATTTAATTATCCCTGGGTAGAAGCCTCGAGCAGGTCCAAGTTCAAGCTAAAACAGAACCATGTACATTGGAGGAATGCCAGGCTGCCCAGAAGGGTGACACTGCCTCTGGATGGGTGTGTTAAATCAAAAGGTGTGGGGACACAGGACTCTGCAGGGCCTCGAGTGCTGAGGTCCTGAGGGCCTTTGTGAGCGGAGCACACAGGCCGGCTGGCTTACGTTAGATGCGATGTCTCAGAACCTAGGCACAGCCCAGTGTCTCCCAGACACCAGCTGCCTCCAAACACCAGGGTCTCCTTCATCCTCACCACCGTGCACTCTCTGCTGCTTCAAAACGCTTGTGAGGCCGGGCGCGGTGGCTCAAGCCTGTAATCCCAGCACTTTGGGAGGCCGAGGCGGGTGGATCACTAGGTCAAGAGATCGAGACCATCCTGGTCAACATGGTGAAACCCCGTCTCTACTAATACAAAAAATTAGCTGGGCATGGTGGCGCGTGCCTGTAATCCCAGCTACTCAGGAGGCTGAGGCAGGAGAATTGCCTGAACCCGGGAGGCGGAGGTTGCGGTGAGCCGAGATCGCGCCATTGCACTCCAGCCTGGGTAACGAGCGAAACTCCGTCTCAAAAAAAAAAAAAAAAAAACGCTTGTGAGGCCTGCGTGCCTCTTCTCCCCTTCTTCCAGCTGGGATCCCGAATGTGAACACATGCCCCTGGAGACAGCACCACCTTCACAGCCTCCTTGAACTCAGTTCTGGACAAGGAGATGTGAGCAGAAGCGTGTGTGCCACTTCTGGGAGTTCATGTCCTCAAGGACATCAAGGACAGAGCATCCCTTCCAGTCCCCACGGCTGTAATTTCTTTTTTTTTTTTTTTTTTGAGATGAAGTTTTGCTCTTGTCGCCCAGGCTGGAGTGCAATGGCATGATCTCGGCTCACTGCAAACTCCGCCTCCAGGATTCAAGTGATTCTCCTGCCTCAGCCTCCCAAGTAGCTGGGATTACAGGCATGTGCCACCACACCCAGCTAAGGTTTGTATTTTTAGTAAAGACAGGATTTCACCAAGTTGACCAGGCTGATCTTGAACTCCAGACCTCAGGTGATCCGCCCACCTCAGCCTCCCAAAGTGCTGGGATTACAGGCGTGAGCCACCATGCCCGCCCCTTTTTTTTTCTGAGATGGAGTTTTGTTCTTGTCACCCAGGCTGGAGTACAATGGCGCAATCTCAGCTCACTGCAAAATCCACCTCCAGGGTTCAAGCAATTTTCCTGCTTCAGCCTCCCGAGTAGCTGGGATTACAGGTGACCCCTATCATGCCCGGATAATTTTTATATTTTTAGTAGAGACAAGGTTTCACCATGTTGGACAGGCTGGTCTCGAACTCCAGACCTCAGGTGATCCACCCACCTCAGCCTCTCAAAGTGCTGGGATTACAGGTGTGAACCACCACGCCAGGCCTGGAATTTCAACATAATGGCCCAAGTTCCAGCAGCCATCCTGGGCCACGAGGACAGGTCCTGCCCGCTAGGGAGGACAGGCTGAAAGCCAGGAGGACCCCGATTCCTGTGATTTTGGTGCCAGTGCTGGAGGCTACAATGAACCTCTGGAACACGAGAGGACAGGGCTTTGGATTTTTCTGCTAAATCTCATACCTAATATAGTCAAATAACAGCAGTGTCTGGGAAGGGAGACCGTTAGATTTCCTTGGAGAGTGAGTCCATATTTTACATTTATTTGTATTCTTTTTGGCTTTTTGGCATCTAGCACATAGTAAGCATTTTGATCTGATTTGATCCAATCTTTTCAAATTCTGTTACCCAGGGAGCGACCAAATCTACACCGTCCACACCTCCCCACCGCCTCCAGCAATGCCCCATTTCTCATCGGCAAACTCCCTCTCTTAGGTGCCAGACGGCCCCTTTGGAGGGCCGTGGAGCTCGCTTTTGCCCCGGTTTCTGCTGGTCGCAGGTCTGGATGACATCACCTCTTAGATCTGATCTTTCCAGATGGACATCCTCCCTGCAGCGGCTGCTTGAGGCATCTGCTGCCCACCGACTGAGCATCTGAGCAAGGCCATGGGGCAGGTCAGAGTCTGAGAGAGGAAAGGCTTCCAGGAAGGAAGGGCTGGGGTCAGCCGGCAGATGCCGAGCTGCCCAAGGCGGGAGAGCCGGCCTTCCGATGGGGCCCCGGGGCCACAGGACCGGTCATCCCAGCAGAGGTGCACACACGGCCAGGCTGCAAGCACCGAGGGCGCCTGGAACAAGGAAAGCCACAGCAGCCAGGAGCCGCCCATTGTCGGGGAAGTTTGCAGACATAGGAATGAAATAGAACAGTGGCTTTGGGAGCCAAAGGTCGGCGTTCCTTGGATAGAATCTAGAAATGAAAAAGTAACGGCTCTTTTTCTGCACGTGGCCGCCCTCTCCCCCCGGCCCGGGTTTGCTCTCCAGGCATTACTGGGGGAATGCGCAGGCACTGTTTTTTCTATTGCTTAGATTTTTTCAAAGCCTGTTTACCTACTCCTGTCATTTAAAAGAAAAGCATTTTAAATAGATTCCTGAGCAGGTATCAGACCAGAGGCCACGAGTAAAAAACTCTGGGAATTCCACTTGTTCCAAGGACTTGGCTTTAGGGGAAATGTCAGAATCAAAACAGACAGCCACGGGGCCCTGGACATCCCTTTCCTCTGAGCCCAAGGGGGTCCCAGGTCCCAGCACGATCCCTTTGTTGTCGTGTGACCAGGAGCCAAACCCTGCCCTCGGCTTAGTTTCCTGTGAAATAAGGCCCTGAGAGGCAGTGGCAGGGTGGGGATGTGCTTTCGCAGTTGGGGGCAAAGCCCGGTAGTCACGAAGGTCAGTTAGAGGGCAGGGACAAGGCCACAGGGGCGTCCGCTAATGAAAGGACATACGAGATTGTCTTTCTTTCTTTCCACCCTCAGCTTACTCCTGTAGCTGCCGCGCTGAAGTCTGCATGAAAAGGTGACCGACCACAGAGTTTTGGGTTCATTTCTGGCGAGAACCCCAGGGTAGGCGGGTAGAGGAAGCGCACCTCCCGCCGTGGGGCGGCGTCTGTGCCTGACTGTATTAGAGTTCTCCAGAGAAACAGAACCGACAGGATGTGTAGTGATCTGTAGAAAGAGATTTATTAGGAGGGATTGGCGTGTGATTACACAGGCCACGATGTCCTAAGACTTGCTGTCTGCACACTGGGGGTTCAGGAAGGCCGATGGTGGGAGTCCCAGGCTGAGACCAAAGGCCCTAAACCGGGAGCTCTGGTGTCAGAGGGCAGGAGAAGTGCATCTCAGCTCAGGAGAGAGGCAATGCGCCTTTCCTCTGCCGCTTGTTCTGTGAAGTCCTCCTCGATGGGCTGCACGAGGCCCACCCGCACTCAGGAAGGCGGATCTTCTTTACTGGGTCTCCTGATGGGAATGCTGATCGCTTTCAAAAACTACCCCCAGACACACCCAGGAATAATGTTTTGCCGCTTATCTGAGCATCCCTTAGCCTAGTCAAGGTGATTTACAAAATTAACCACCACACGAACCCCAGGTCTGTAGCACTCACAGCTGCCCACCCAACCCTAGGAAGCCCACAGCGTCTGCCTCCTTATAAGGTTGTAAGTGGATAGACGAAGGTTGACCACGGTCTTCCAGCCCTGGGTGGCCCAGCTGGAATTTGAGTTCATGGCTATCAGTCTTCACATCTGAGCCGTGCCTACTCCAGGCTGGCACAGCCCTGAGCGGCTGAATGAGCTGGCAGGAGCAGGATGTGCCTACTGACTTGAATCGAATGTACTGGAGGGGAGGGTACCTAGGACAAATTATATTATTCATGCATTTTTGCGTTTACTTGTCAGGGACCTGCTGTGTGCACTGCCTGATACCGAGCTCAGCAGAGGTACAAGAGAAATGTACCTCCATGGCTTCCTTCAAAGAGCTTGCCTCATGGCTGGGAAGCAGGTGCAGCGAGGCTTCGCTCAGTGCAGATGGCAAGATCTGTAGGCCCCAGGAGAGAGAAAGCCTGCGCCTGGGGAAAGGGGGGAAAGCAGCATTCAAGAATATTTCCTGAAGGAAGCTGGGCTTGAGCTGCACAATACGGCATGAACAGGGCTCGAGCTCATGCCAAGAACTCCTTAATTTGTTACAAGAACTTTTTGTGGAACTTTGTTCCAGGAACAAAGGAAAAGCATTCTAAAAGGGAGAAATGGAATAAGCAAAGCACCAGAGATTGGCACTTGTAAGACATATTTAGGGAGCAATAGATCAAACCAGCTGCAGCAGCAAAGGCTGTGGTGGCATCTAGTAGATTTGGAGAATACCAATAGGTAATTATTCAACATTTATTTATGTATTTATTTATTTTGAGACAGACTCTCACTCTGTCACCCAGGCTGGAGTGCAGTGGCCCAATATCGGCTCACTGCAACCTCTGCCTCCCCGGTTCAAGCAATTCTCGTGCCTCAGCCTCCCAAGTAGCTGAGATTACAGGTCCCGCCACCATGCCCAGCTAATGTTTGTATTTTTAGTAGCGACGGGGTTTCACCATGTTGGCCAAGCTGGTCTCAAACTCCTGACTTAAAGTGGTCTACCCACCTTGGCCTCCCAAAGTGCTGGGATTGTAGGCATGACCCCCTGCGCCTGGCCTATTCAACCTTTAAAAAGAAAAATTCTGACACATTCTGCACCATGAATGAACCTTGAGGACATGACACTAAGTGAAATACACCAGTCACAAAAGGACAAAAATGCTGTGATTCCACTCCTGTGAGCTTCTTGGAGCAGCCATACTTACAGACAGCAGAATGTGCATGCGGGGGCTTGAAGGGAGGGGAAATGGGGAGTTATTATTGTTTAATGGGTATGGAGTTGCAGCTTTTTTCTTTTTCTTCTTTTTTTTTGAGATAGAGTTTCATTCTTGTTGCCCAGGCTGGAGTGCAATGGCGTGACTTTGGCCCCCTGCAACCTCCGCCTCCCGAGTTCAAGCAGTTCTCCTGCCTCAGCCTCTGGAGTAGCTGGGATCACAGGCGCCCACCACCACGCCTGGCTAATTATTTGTATTTTTAGTAGAGGTGGGTTTTCATCGTGTTAGCCAGGCTGATCTCAAACTCCTGACCTCAGGTGATTCACCGCCTTGGCTCCCAAAGTGCTGGGATTACAGGCGTGAGCCACCGCACCCAGCCATCAGGTTGTAGCTTTGCAAAACAAAAAAGTTCTGGAGATGGATGGTGGTGACAGTCACATAACAATGTCAGCGTACTCAATGTCACTGTCCTGTACACCACAAAATGCTTAAGATAACTGCTGTGTGTATTTTTTTTTTTTTTTTTTTTGAGACAGAGTCTTCAGGCTGGAATGCAGTTACACAATCTCGGCTCACTGCAACCTCTGCCTCCCAGGTTCAAGTGATTCTCCTGCCTCAGCCTCCCGAGTAGCCGGGATTATAGGCGCCCGCCGCCACACCTGGTTAATTTTTGCATTTTTAGTAGAGATGGGTATTCTCCATGTTGGCCAGGCTGGTCTTGAACTCCTGACCTGTAGGTGATCTGTCTGCCTCAGTCTCCCAAAGTGCTGGGATTACAGGTGTGAGCCACTGCACCCAGCCATCATATGTATATTTTACCATAATTTTTTGAAATAGATAAAAGTTTTTGTAAAGTTTGGAAGGTACAGACATCTTCTGCAGGTTGCATGCTGCATGCTGAGGAGTTTGAACTTCACCTCATAGGCTAATGGTCTGCTTCGGTTTTCTCTGGCTATACAAGCAACTACCTCAAAGCACATGGGTTTAAAACAGCTGCCATTTTATTTGCTGACAGTTCCGTGGGTCCGAAATTTTAGCAGGGCTCTGCTGGGAAGTTCTTCGGTTCCATGTGGTATTGGCATGAGTCTCTTGTGAAGTTGCTATCACAGGATGGCTGGGGCTGGAAAAACCAAGATGGCTCCACCTACGTGAATGGTGTTTGCAGGAATGTCTGGGACACTAAGTCTTCTCTTTCTCCCTGTATTCCTAACTTGGTGGATGGACCCCAAGAATGGGCTTCCCAAGTGACCAAAGTAGAAACTGTTTCTCTCTTAAGGCCAAATTTTGGAGACTACATACATAGCATTAGTTCCACTGCATTTTATTGCTCAAAACAAGCCCAGCTTCACAGGGGAGGGGAAAAGCTGGCACTATTTCCTAAGGAAATCATGGCAAGCTTGCTTTGCAAAGGAGCAGAGAAGATAGAGATGATTGTTATGGTCAGTAAAATGTCTCAGAGCTAACTTTGATATGTATGCTTCTTTGCAAACCATACACATGTATTGTACTGATATATCATGTACTTATAAAACTTACACAAAAAATGAAAATGGAAAGACTTACTATAAAGTTAAATCAACAATACTTTTAAATGATGTTAATTTTTGTTTTCATTAATGGCACAAAAATAACGTTTTGCTCTCAATAATATATTGTTGGTGAAAGCAAAGTGAAGGGGTATGCTTTGTTCTCTTACAAAATCTTGGTTTAATAATTGGTTTAATGATCTGAAGATCTCATTCTAAGTTATTTCAGTACTTGGTTTTGATGGACATCATAGCCAAAAATACACAGCCAAAGATACAGAGAGGCAGAAGGAAGAAGGGCCTTGTTTACACACACGAAATCGTGTTTCTCTTTTAAATCCACTGATAAACAAATGTTTTTGTTTGTTTTAAAAATCTAACAAATGTTATTATCCTTATTGTCAGTGTGTTGTTTTTGCAAACTAACTGGACGTTTTTAATATTTTAAATAAATGTGTTCAAAATCTACCAATTCTCCTCGTTGGGATGATTTTTAAGCAGGTTCAAGAATTATGTTTTTTTGGCTGGGCGTGGTGGCTCACACCTGTAATCCCAGTGGTTTGGGAGGCTGAGGCGGGCAGATCACTTGAGGTCAGGAGTTGGAGACCAGCCTGGCCAACATGGTGAAACCCCATCTCTACTAAAACAATATAAAAATTAGCTAGGTGTAGTGATGTGTGCCTGTAATTCCAGCTACTCGGGAGGCTGAGGCAGGAGAATTGCTTGACCCCAGGAGGCAGAGGTTGCAGTGAACCAAGATCACGCCTACATTCCAGCTTAAGCAACAGAGTGAGACCCTGTCTCAAAAGAAAAAGAATTAGCCGGGCGCGGTGGCTCACGCCTATAACCCCAGCACTTTGGGAGGCTGAGGTTGGTGGATCACGAGGTCAAGAGATCGAGATCATCCTGGTCAACATAGTGAAATCCTGTCTCTACTAAAAATACAAAAAAATTAGCTAGGCATGGTGGCATGCGCCTGTAGTCCCAGCTACTCGGGAGGCTGAGGCAGGAGAATTGCTTGAACCCAGGAGGCGGAGATTGCAGTGAGCCACGATCGCACCACTACACTCCAGCCTGGCACTTGGTGATGGAGCGAGACCCTGTCTCAAAAAAAAAAGAAAAAGAAAAAGAATTGTATTTTCAAGTTTGTCACTGCTGTTGTCCACAAGTTTTTTAAGCCTGCAGATGTGAAAGTTGTTCAGTTGACACATTGTTCATTGCTCCTTCCCTAAAAAAATCAAACAATAACATTTCCAAACATTGTTCAAACTGCTCCATTGCACAACATAAGGCAATTACTTTCTTAGGATTATCAACACGTCACTGTCTTCAGCAGACTATGTGAGTGTGTGCCTACGTTCTCAGGGTCTATTAGGGAGCTGCCACTCACAGCCACCCGTATGAAAGAAAGGGTCGCTAAATTTGGAACGTTTGCTTTTTGTTTGTTTGTTGAAGGCTCAATGGGTCTTTTAAATATTGTGTCACAAGATCACCAGTGAATCTCTGTGGAACAAAACATGCCCTTCGCTCCTCATCTCATTGCAAGGTATTGAAAAGATCCTGATCTGTTTAAAGGTCTTGCTTTTATGAAATTGACCACTTCTGGTCACTCTGCTCTCTGGCCGCCTCCCCTACCTGCCTCAGGGACCCTGTTCCACTCTCTTTGTAACCCCATCCTGCCTTCTTTTTTCTTTTTAAATTCCAAGTAAACTCAGCTCCTCTGGCGTGTGGGAGTTTTTCAATAACACATTGTTTTAATTAAAGAGGTCATTTACAGTTGAGCAAATACCTTCTCTGGTAGCCCTCCCTTTGGCGGCTCGTGAAAAAGGAGCTCTTTGTGCACTTCGTCTCTGAAACATAACCTTTTCCAGATACAGTAACAGAATCTGTAGTTTCATCCAATCGTGTGGCAAACTTCCCGCTGAATAATTTGCTTTAATGGTTGTCTGTTCACATTTGCACTCTTGTTTTCCAGGCATTTTCCAACACTGTTTGTTTGTTGACCAAAAAAATGTATCTTGGTTTGCTACCATCTTGCTTTCCAGTCTGTAATCCATTTAAGCATTTGCCCACTGGTATTGCCTCTTGAACTTTTTCTATTTAAAAAAACAAACAAACACCTCAGGGCTGGGCGTGGTGGCTCACACCTGTAATCCCAGAACGCTGGGAGGCCAAGGTAGGAGCACTGCTTGAGCCCAGGAGTTCAAGACCAGCCTGGGCAAAATAGCAAGACTTCGTCTCTACAAAAAATTAAAAATTAGCTAGCTGAGCATGGTGGAGGGAAGCTGGTCTTGAACTCCTGACCTCGAGTGATCCGCCTGCCCCGGCCTCCTAAAGTGCTGGGATTACAGGCATGAGTCACTGCTCCGGGCCCACACACTTTTAAACAACCAGAACTCACGAGAACTCACTATTGTGACTACAGCACCGAGAGGGATGGTGTGAAACCCTGAGAAGCCATCCCCACGATCCAATCACCTCCCACCAGGCCCACCTCCAACACTGAGGATTATAGCTCGATGAGATTTGGGCGGGGACACAGATGCGAACCCTACAGCAGGGGAAGCTGTCACACTTTTCCCTCCCTACAGAGCTTTGTCTGTGGTGACTGGCTCTCCACGGTCTTTAGCTAAAAGTAAACTAGCAGGGCCCAGTGGCTCTCACCTATAATCCCAGCACTTTGGGAGGCTGAGGCAGGCAGATCACCTGAGTTCGGGAGTTCAAGACTAGCCTGACCAACATGAAAACCCGCCTCTACTGAAAATACAAAACTAGCTGGGCATGGTGGCGCATGCCTGTAATCCCAGCTACTCAGGAGGCTGAGGCAGAAGAATTGCTTGATCCCGGGAGGTGGAGGTTGCAGTGAGCTGAGATTGTGCCATTGCACTCTAGCCTGGGCAACAAGAGCAAAACTCCATCTAAAAAATAAAAAGAAAGTAAACCATATGCCTTTCACCTTTGTCGGTGAACCATATGCCGAAGAGTCCTGCTTTGGGCTGGCGTGTTCTAGTCCTGCTTTGGGCTGGCGTGTTCCTCTCCATGAGTCTTTTGTGTTCTCGAAGTTAGCACAGTCAGCTCTGCCAAAGTTTCCAGATTGAAAAAGGCCCCTCGCCACCTCAGTAAAGACCAGCTACATAATTTGGGGAGCCCATTATAAAATAAAAATGTAGGGCCCTTGTTAAAAAATGTTGACGACTTTGCAGACAGGAGCAGCAGAACATTAAGGCAATGCAGGATCCTGATTGCTTCTTCCTGGAGACCCTCCAGTTTGCCAGTGTCCTGCTTATGAGATGGGGATCCGGCTCATTGGGTGGGGGTCAGAGTGGCCAGCGGGCTGGTCACATCTCACGCCCTTGCCCACTGTGGCAGCACATGGTCCCAGAGCGGAGCCACTGTGCTCTGGAGTTCCCTGGGGCTGGCTGCAAAGGCAGATTCTGGCCTCCTGGGTCAGGGTCTGCCTGCAGCTGGGCCCCTGCCGTCCACACCGGCGCCTCTGCATTGCTTAAGTCTGAGGCCATTGTTGGTGGCGCTGGCTGGGCTGCTGCGAGGGAGATGACTGTCAACTCCATCCTGTTCCTGGGGCTGCTTTTGGGCCCATTGCCCCAACCTCTGCAGGATCCATTTCTTTTTTGTTGATGTTGTTTTTTAAGGCTGAGTCTCTCTGTTGCCCAGGCTGGAGTACAGTGCAGTGACGCCATCTCGGCTCACTGCAACCTCCGCCTCTCAGGTTCAAGTGATTCTCTTGTCTCAGTCTCCCGAGTAGCTGGGATTGCAGGCACCCACCACTACTCCTGGCTAATGCTTTTTATATTTTTAGTAGAGACAGGGTTTCACCATGTTGGCCAGGCTGGTCTCAAATTCCTGACCTCAAGTGATCGCCCACCTCAGCCTCCCAAAGTTCTGGGATTCCAGGCGTGAGCCACTATGCTGAGCCGGTAACAAGTTCTTTCTGACCTTCTGAACTTACCTCACCTGCCCCAGGAGAGGGACAGATGTGGCCGGCTTGAAGGCAGCCCAGTCTCCTTAGAGAGAAGTAGACCTCAGGGGCTGTTCAGAGCTCCTGCCATGTGCCCAGGGGACCAGGCATAGCACCAGGGCCCCCAGGGCCCCATACAGCTGAGAAGACTGTGGCGTCTGGGACATACCCTGGGGTGGACCTGGAGAGAAGGAACAGGGCACAACTGTTTGCAGCCGCAGCCTCAAAGCTCTGCCCGGGTCGTCTGCAGAGGACCTGGCCCCTTGGACTGTGGGCGTGTTGTCATCCGGCCTTCCTGACAGGCCCTTCTCTTTCCCGAACCTCCCACCCTGGTTTTCCTTCCTCGTTCCCCAGGCCTGTGTTTCCCCTCTGTCTCCTGGGTGGCTCTCAGGAACAGCCCAGCTGGTCATGAAGCAGCTATGTTGTCTGGGGTATAAACTTGGGGTTTGTCGTCACGCGCCAGGAAAATGTAGGACACAGAAACACACGAGTTTAGGAGCAGAGGTTTAACAGGCAGAAGAGAAGAGAAAGAGAAACAGCTTCCTCCATAGAGGAAGGGGTCTCGGAGCCAAAAGGACCGGCTGGTGAGGAATGTGCCTTTTTTTTTGAGACTCTGTCACCCAGGCTGGAGTGCAGTGGCGCAATCTCAGCTTATTGCAACTTCCGCCGCCGGTGTTCAAGCAATTCTCCTGTCTCAGCCTCCCAAGTAGCTGGGATTACAGGTGTGCCACCACATCTGGCTAATTTTTGTATTTTTAGTAGAGACGGGGGCAGGTGGGAGTAGGCTGGGCGCGGTGGCTCTCACGTGTAATCCCAGCACTTTGGGAGGCTGAGGCAGGCGGATCACAAGGTGAGGAGATTGAGACCATCCTGGCCAACGTGGTGAAACCCTGTATCTACTAAAAATACAAAAATTAGCCAGGCGTGGTGGCGTGTGCCTGCAGTCCCAGCTACTTGGGAGGCTGAGGCAGGAGAATTGCTTGAACCCGGGAGGCAGAGGTTGCAGTGAGCCCAGATCCCGCCATTGCTCTCCAGCCCAGGCAACAGTGCAAGACTCTGTCTCAAAAAAAAAAAAAAAAAATGGAGACGGGGTTTCACTATGTTGGCCAGGCTGTTCTGGAACTCCTGACCTCAGGTGATCTGCCCAGACTGCTAGGATTACAGGCATGAGCCATCTTCCTGCGCTGAGCCAAATGTGCCAAATTTTATAGTCCAGTTTGAGGAGGGGGTGTCAGATTTACATATGGCTCATAGGTCAGTTCGATCAGGTATGACATCCCGTCTAATCTTATTATGCAAATGAGCTTTCCGGTTGATCAGCGCTATCTTGTCTGCTCCTTTACAGTACGAGTGGCTGGCAGAGAGGGGAGGATGGAGCCGCCATCTTGGACATGTCTAGTGCTTAGTTCCCGCCGGCGTTCACCTGTGCAAGCGCCCAGCTGCCGGCTGCTCTTCACTAGAGAATGATTTGGGGCTGCTTCTCATTAAAAAGAAAAGCCTTGGGCAGGGCACGGTGGCTCACGCCTGTAATCCCAGCACTTTGGGAGGCCAAGGTGGGCTGATCACCTGAGGTCAGGATTTGGAGACCATCCTGGCAAACATGCTGAAACCCCGTGTCTACTAAAATTAAAAAAATGAGCCAGGTGTGGTGGTGTGCGCCTGTAGTCCCAGCTATTCGAGAGGGTGAGGCAGGGGAATCGCTTGAACCTGGGAGGTGGAGATTGCAGTGAGCCAAGATCATGCCACTGCACTCCAGCCTGGCAACAGAGCAAGACTCCATCTCAAAAAAAAAAAAAAAAAGAAAGAGAAAGAAAAAAGCCTAAGGGAGGACTCCCATACCCTTACTATCTGCCTGAGTAATTCCTTCTTCACTCCTGTATCAGCCCGATCCCCAGGGCCTTGGAGACCACTCTGTTCTCAGAGAATGGCAGCGGAGCCTCGGCGACGGCTTGGAGGTTGGGGTGAGGACAGAGGGCTCCAGCCTTCGCTTGACCCTGGCTTCAGTCCCAGCGGCCTCTGTTTTGTTTATCAGCCTGCTGAGGATGAGTGTATTGGAAGAAATGTTTCTGTGGCTAAATTTAGGCAGAGGATTTAGGTTTGAGGATGCCCAAGGAGGTCCAGCCTATCACGGCAAAGATGTGGAGACGCCCAGTGGGCAAGGGACCTACCTGAGGCTGCTCCTCAGAAGGGCAGCCTTGGACCTGGGGTCCCCAACCCCAGCCCCTTTGGTCAGGATCCCCCCTCCACTGTGCCTGACACCTTCCAGTCCAGGGGGCAATGGGTTCTCCTAGAGATGGTGTTGCAGGCGCCCTCCCTGACCTGGGGCCTGGGCGGGTGGACTCTCGGCTCAGCTCGCGTGCTTTGATTGGTGTCTGTGAAGCTGTGGGGAGCCAGGTTCTGGCCTAGGCTGGAAGGAGGAGCAGAGGGCTCCTCCGTGCCACACTGGGCCTGTGGGCCAGGCACTCAGCCTCCGTGGGGCCGGTGCAGGTACAGACACTTAGGCAGGCAGGTGTGCACGCAGCTGGGGCTACTCCCTGGCCCCTGAAGGGACAGCTCCCCCAGCTCTGGCCAAACTTTGCTGTGCAGGAACTCAGGCCCACATGTTAAATTTTGTAAGAGAAATCAGAAATCCAGATTTTAATATAAAATCCCTACATTTTAAAAGGTTGACTGAATTTTTTTAAATGTGCTAAATTCTACTAGTAGTCTTCCACTCTGTGACCTCTGGTCTAAAGTGAGGGGTTAATAGGAAAAGGGTGTTGCTTGGGGAATGCTGGCAGCACAGAGGATCAGGGAAGAGTCATCCTGAGAACAGTGGACACAACTACTCTGGTTTCTCCAACACCTCCTTCCCTTTTCTCTGCCATGAACACCTTCTAGAACTTTCCATGTATAAGAAAGAGCCTGCTGAGAGGACAGCTGGAGCTGGACATAGGCAGGAGAAACTTTTTTGTTTGTTTTTTTGGGGGTGGGTTTTGAGACAAGGTCTACTCTGTCACCAGGCTGCAGTGCAATGGCACAATCTCAGCTCACTGCAACCTCCACCTCCTGGGTTCAGGTGATTCACCTGCCTCAGCCTCCCAAGTAGCTGGGATTGTAGGTGTGCACCACCATGCTGTTGGAAACACATGCTCGGTGCTGCAAAAAAAAAAAGCACTGAGCCATAGGATCTCTCAGCAAAGCAATTGTTACTTCCTGCACTGCAGGAAGGGTACCCTTGCTAGCCATCTTGCCATGAGAGTACAATGAACAGAGGAAAGCAGACATATTTATCCCTTACACATTTGGGGTTGTCCTTACTGCTGTGTCTGATCTCCCTTGGCTGGAGCCAGACCTCACAATCTAAACTAAAACCCGATTGGCTAATAAGTTAAAACTTTTTTTTAAACAGGTTAGGGGCATAGACTGTGAGCTGGGACATGCCTGTGAACACGTCCAGCACAGATATCTTGGTTAAAGTACAAGGACAAAGAAAAAAGAAAAAAAAGTAAATGAAGTACAAGGATGTAGAATATACGATGTGCCTGTGAGCACGGCATCTCTAACAGCCACACAGGATAGGGCTTGATGAGTTGTTAGCAAATTTATTCTTTAACAAGAAAGGAAACTTTGAAGAGGAACGTTTCTACTTCCCACAACGCCCAGCTGGTTTTTCTGTTTTTAGCAAGACAAGGTTTCACCATGTTGGCCAGGCTTGCCTTGAACTCCTGACCTCAAGTGATTTGCCTGCCTCTGCCTCCCGAAGTGCTGGGATTACAGGTGTGAGACACTGCACCCAGCCAGTGTTTAATTTTTTATCTGAGCAGCAGTAACAAAAAAAGCCAGGAGAACAAACCTGTGGCTTTTCTGAAAAGAAAAAAGCCAAAACTGTCAGATGGAGGCAAAGGTCAAATCAAATCGCTTTTCTTTTTTCTGTGTATTTTGTGTCTCCAGCTCCAAGCACAGGCTTGATGGATAAATCAATGACTACGTGGCCAAAACCCATCAGCTCTCTGTCGCCCCTGGAGTTGGATCTGGCTGAGGTCAAGGACTGTGGCCTCAGCCTACTGCTGACCCTTCACCCCAGACAGGTGGCAAGACCAATTCCAAACCTCCCCAGCTTGGGCAGGGTACGTCGGCTCACACTTTTAATCCCAGCACTTTGGGAGGCCAAGGCAGGCAGATCACAAGGTCAGGGGTTTGACACCAGCCTGACCAACATAGTGAAACCCCATCTCTGCTAAAATACAAAAATTAGCCTGGTGTGGTGGCGTACACCTGTGGTCTCAGCTGCTCGGGAGGGTGAGGCGGGAAAATTGTTTGAACCTGGGAGGCGGAGGTTGCAGTGAGTCAAGACCTTGCCATTGTACTGTAGCCTGGGTGACAACCAGAATCTTCCCAGCTTGGCACGGGGCAGAGGATGGGTGAGGCACAGCCAGCCCTACTCAGAGACAGGGACACTCACACAGGCTCGATACGGATGGACACCAGTGATGCCCACGGGGACCGCTTAGGGTGATACCACTGATCCCATTGTAGGAAAATGGCCTGACACCACATGCTTTTTTTAAAAAAACAGCTTTGTCGAGATATAATTCTCATGTCATACCACCCACACACTTAAAGTGCATAATTCAGTAGGTTTTGGTACATTCACAAAATTATGCAGCCATTACCACTATCTAATTCCAGATATTCCCATCACCCCTGAAAGAAACACCATGTCCTTTAGCAATCACCCCCCATTTCCCTGCTCCAGCCCTCGGCAACCAGTCACCTACTCCCTGTGTGCGCGGATTGGCCTATTCTGGACATGTCACAGAAACGCCTTCACACCCACAGTCTCACAGACTCCTGCCATCTAGGGAGATCATTTTTGTTCTGTAGGAGCAGGAACGGAGGCTTCACAGAGGAGGCTGTAAAGATCCCAGGTGAGTTTCTGGAACAGCAGGTGGACATGGCCACGTCTCTAGGAATAGTGTGGGAGAGGAGGTGCCCAGGTGCCACCTCTCAACAGCTGCAAACCAAACCTTTTGGGACAAAGGATCAAGAGCGAAATGGCCTGGGGACCAAGCCCGGAGGTCTGGCAGCTGAGTCCCCTGAGCTGTCAGAGGAAACCTTAAAAGTCCTTGAAAGTCCCCGTCCAGGGCTGTGTCCAGCCCAGGCTGTGCCCAGAAGTGGCATTGCAGAGGGACTCATGTTTCACAGCTGTTCTCAGGGGACTGGAGGTTTCAGCTGAGCGGCACACACAGATCATTCCATCCCAGGCTGGCATGGGGGGACTCATTCATCCCACCGGGGAGGAGGCTGAGTGTGGAGGGAGGGGAATCAGAGACAGTTGGCCTCAGCAGAGGTTGGCCAGCTAGAAATGACTCTGGGATGCTGGGCAAACCCCCAACCAGCCCACGGGTTTTCTCCATTAAAAAAAGTAGCCTGGGTGCCTCCCACTGCGTGGACCCCAGGAGGAGTCGACACTGGTGACAGAGCTCTACTCCAGTGGCCCCGGCGAGGCCCTGGGCAGAGAGCAGGGACCCCCTGGCCCCTGCCACTGGGTTTGACGTTCATTAACCGTGTGTGAAGGACACACAGAACAGAGGACACATGCATCCAGAGCATTCCTCCTGAGAGATGGCGGCAGAACGCCCAGAGGAGAGGCTTCCAGAAATCCACGCATCTCCCACGGCTGTGTAAGGAAACTCACTCAGCAGTTCCGTGACGCCAGGTTTTCTTTTCTTTTTCTTTTTCTTTTTTTTTGGTTGTTGTTTCTTGTGTGAATATTTCATTCTTTCGTCTTTGTCAACAGCCTTGACCACACATATGTAACCCTTGTTTCACTCAGCGGACAGTGACTTGTTTCTGAGAGGACAGTGTCCCAAGCAAGGCCGGGTTTCAGCGGCCGCATCCCTGCGTCCTCCACCAGCACTGATGGTTCTGAAATCACGTCGTTCCTGGGGATTCTGGGGAAAACCTGACTTGGCCCCCTTTCTCCTCGCTGTGGGAACGGCAGCGTCCACACTCTGGCTGCACATTTGACTCACCTGGGGAGTCTAAAAAACACCCCAATACACCGGACCTGCCAAAATACCTCAATACACAGGATCCCCGAGATCCTGATTTAGTGTCAGAGAACCTGCTTCCCGGGTGATCCCAACGTGAAGGCCTAGGCGGGAACCCCTGTCTCAGGTTCGCATGCCAGCAGATGCCGAGTAACCGTGCCTGGCCCCGCGGGGCTCTCAGTTCTTCCCAGCTGTGTGACCTCGGCAGGGCCCTGCAGCTTCTGAGCCTTGGGATCCCCCCACCCCTCGTGTGCTGAGGTGCTGTCCCTGCCCTGCCTTCTGTGTCTCTCAGGACTGTTGAGAACATCAAATGAATTCAAGGATGGGGCCGCTGCAGGCCAGCGACCAAAAGCGCGCTGCTCCTCCAAGGCAACGCCGGAGCCAGGAGGCCACAGAGGCGGGAAGACGCTGGAGGTGTGGCACGAGCTGGTCCAGTCTGCCCTCCTGCACTCTGCCCAGGCTTCTGCAGCCAAGCGTGGCCTGGACCTGGTGGGGCATGGCAGGGACCCTGGAAGGATCTGCGATGTCAATGGCATGAAACCCGACGGGAAAGAAAAAGGAAGCGCTTCTCTCGTTAGATACATTGCCTCGATGTGGGAATGACAGTGAGGTCGTTGTGAATGGAGGTCCTGGGGCCGAACCACCCGGGTGAGAATCCAGCCTCTACCAGAAGCGACTTCAGTCTCATTTCTTCATGTGTACAATGGGCAGAGTTGCTTTGAGGATTAAACAGGCTCGTCCATACAAGGCTGTTGGCTTTCGTTATTATTGCTGTTACTACCGCGTGTCAGGGTCATGACTGCTTTCTTACAGGTGCGGTTGCCTTTTTCACAACAATCCCCATTACTATAATTCTCCTTCTTTTACAGGTGACAGCATGGAAGGTCAGAGAGATTAGGTTCCTAACTGCCCAAGGGGCAACGCCAGCAAGCGGAGACAGAGCCAGAACTTGAACCCACATTGGCCCAACTCCAAAGACAGCTCTTTCTATATGGCGCCCTGCTTTGATTCAGAACGAGTGCTTTTGGGGCTGTCTGAGAAACAGGAGTGAAGAACCCCCCAGGCGGCTGGGAGGAGGGCAGGGCCTGGCCTTCTAACTGGAAACCTCTGACACCCCCAGAGCAGAGCACAGAGACCACCTGGAAAGAGGAAGACGCGGAATCGGAGCCCGGAGCAGTGGGTCCTGGAGGTCGAGGGCCTGGGGCCTAAAAAGGAAGTCACTTTCTTTGAGCTTCGTGTGTCCCAGGCTCTGACGCATGTGTTGCATCATGAATCATCACTGTCCTGCAGACCGTCTGTGACAGAGGAGGGGATCATCAGGCCCTGGCCCAGTCATGGGGGAGGCACTGGGGAGCCCGGAGCAGCAGACAGAGGGGCGAGGAGGGCCTGAGTCTGCAGCAGGTGGGGCCTCTAGATGCCCCCTGTGGTGGGAGAGGCCCTGCCAAGAAGTCGTCTCTCTCTCTCCTTCTAACATCAGCGTGCTCCCAATGGCCCGGTTCCCATTCTCCTTCCTCCACAAAGCCAGCTCCCATCCCCAGCCCAGCGGGGCTTCTGCTATCTACACCCCAAGGCTGCCTCGGCCTATGTCAGGGGACTTCCGCCCTCACTGGGACCTAGACGGTGTAAGGGAGGAGCATGAGGAACCAGCCCCGTGCTGGGGGCCTGGATCCTGGGGCCCAGATGCTGGGTCTTGTGGGACAGCTGTGAGGTCTGTGCTAGGGTCTCAACTCTGCATTCTAAGTGGAGTGCAGAGGGATTTCTTCAAGAACCCCTCGGTGTCTCCCAAGGATGTTTCTCTTGGTTAGTGGCATCAAATTTGGCTCCCGGCTCTTCAGAAACTCTGAAAACAACCTCGTAGCCCTGGCTACAGCAGGGTCACCCTGACCCAGAGAGGCGTTTTGCAGCAGAAGTGGCTATGGCACTGAACCCTACAGGGACCTGAGGCGGGCCATCCTGACCATTGGGTTCATAGGCATCGAGGGCCCAGCTGGCCTTAGAAGATGGGAGCTTCCCTTGGCACGTGGTGGAGAAAGTTACTGGGCTGTGGCTGGTGCTCTCCAGGAGTGAAGCCCCGTGAAGCCCTGGGTCCAGCTGGCTGCTGGCCTCGGGGGCATGTACAGGGTGTGGGGCAGCTACTCCCAGTGACAGTGGGTGTTTACAGAGGAAAACCACAGGCTCAAGGCACAGGAACAGAACCAGCCAGAGAGCTTGGAGTCAGGGCCTCTGGACTCATGCAACTTACATCCAGAGCTGAGTCTGGTGTCAGCACAGGGCGAGCTCACAGCCCCTCTGGGTCTTGGACTGGAAAGCTATGGCATTGCTGGCAAACAGCAGGAACCTTCAGATTAGATCCAGGACTTTCAGAATGTTCACCTCGCTGTTTTCCAATCCCCAAAGCCCACAGAGCTGCCTTTGCAAACAAAAGCAGCCCCTCCCTCCTGCCTGGCGAGCTGGAGACACCGCGCACACCACGCCCACTGCCTTTAGACCTGTCACCCTGCAGGGTGCAGGAGCCAGTACCCCCTTCTGGAAATAGGAGGGGTATTCTCCCCCAACAAAAGCAATATTTGCCCATGTATTTTGTCAAAAACTGGGAATATGTCAGGTGCAGCGGCTCACCCTATAATCCCAGCACTTTTGGGAGGCCAAGGAAGGCGGATCACTTGAGGCCAGGAGTTCAAGACCAGCCTGGCCAACATGGTGAAACCCCGTCTCTACTAGAAATACAAAAGTTATCGGGTGTGGCAGTTCACACCTGTAATCCCAGCTACTTGGGAGACTGAGGCAGGAGAATCACTTGAACCCTGGAGGCAGAGGTTGCAGTGAGCTGAGATTGTACCACTGCACTCCAGCCTGGGCAACAGAGTGAGACTCCATCTAAAAATAAAAAAGTTAAAAAAAAAAAAGGTGGGGAATATATGTGAGAATGGATTTGAGACTATTAGGCTTAGGAAGAAAGAAAGAATTTTAGAATGGACAGATTTTTATCAATATGGTGCAAATACAGCGAAATCAGTGCCATTTTATGGTACAATTTTTCTACACTCTGGAGTCAGTGGCATGTGACTGTCCTCTCTAAGCCAGAACAGCTGTAAGATCTACAGCCATTGAAATGGGCTCTCCGATTTCAAAGAGAAGGGAGGGTGTGTGACTGAGACGGGCAGCAGGACCCAGGGGTGAGCAGAACCAGCTGGGAGCTGATGGCCCCTCAGAGCCAGGAGTGCGCCAAGTGTCCATGAAGGCAATGGGGGCTCCGAGACCAGCCCCCGTGAAGGCATCACAGCACAGGTGCCAGGTGACAGAGCAAAGCCACACTCATCAGCAAGGAACTATGCACTTGGCAGACAGCTCCGAGGTTAAACATAAACCACAGGGCTACCAAGCGACCACGATCACAAGCTATGCATCTCGAACTGAGCCTTGCATGAGCCAGGGAGCCACAGGCTGGGTGTGCTCGGCAGCAGTTAGTCATCAGGGAGGTGGCATGTACACGGCTGGGCTTGAGAAGGTCCTGAAGGCACAGGTAAGCTGGCTCTCACTCCCCTCCCCTTGCTGCACCGCCCTCCCCAGCCCCTCAGTCTTGGACTGACTGGCACCTCTGAGCACCATCCGCCCACCACCCCCAGGTTCCCACGCTGCCCAGCAAAGCCGATCCTCACGTCCTACCGGAGGATCCCTCTGGCCAAGTGTCTTCATTCCCTAGGGCTGTCATCACAAAGCGTCACAAACTAGGAGTCTCAAACCGGAGAAATGTGTGTTGTCTCGGTTCTGGAGGCTCGAAGCCCAAAATCGAGGTGTTGGCAGGGCCACGGCCCTTCTGAAGCTGTCGGGGAGCGTCTCCTCGCCTCTTCCAGCGTCCGGTGGTGGCCGGCAGTCCTCAGCATTCCCTGGCTCACAGGTGTGTCACTGCAGTCCCTGCCTCTGTCTCCCTGTGTGTCTGTGTCTCTTCTAAGGACACCAGTCATGTGGGATTTGGGGACCAACCTATTCCAGTATGACCTCATCCCAACAAAATACTTCTATGGTGAGCTTAATCCAAACAAGAATTGCATTCTTGGAGGTACTGGGGGTTAGGACTTAAAATGGTCTTTTTTCAGGAGGATATAATTCAGCCCGAAACACCAGGAGACCAGTGAGGAGAAACCCGTGCCAGGTTTCAGGATGGCTGTGCGTGACCAGCGGATGCCGGCACCTGCCGGATGGGCTCCTGGCCGTGCTGCAGAACCCCGTGGCTCAGCCCTGAAGGACGATGGGGAAGGGACAAGGAGGCTAGATCACATCCAAACCTGTTCCCTGACAGCCTAGATGCCAGGTGTGTCAGCCAATATCCTGTGATAAATATCTTTCTCCTTAAACTAGCAGGAAGGGATTGTGTTAACGAAACAAAAACCCTATGATTGAAGCATTCTTTTTTTTTTTTGAGATGGAGTCTCGCTCCTGTCTCAGAGGCTGCAGTGCAATGGTGCGATCTTGGCTCACTGCAACCTCCACCTCCCGGATTCAAGTGATTCTCCTTCCTCAGCCTCCCGAGTAGCTAGGATTACAGGCATGCGCCACCACGCCTGGCTAATTTTTGGTAGAGATGGGGTTTTGTCATCTTGGCCGGGCTGGTCTCAAACTCCTGACTTCAGGTGATCCACCTGCCTCGGCCTCCCAAAGTTCTTGGATTACAGGTGTGAGCCACTGCGCCTGGCCATCTTTTTTTTTTTCTTTTGAGATAGAGTTTCGCTCTTGTCACTCAGGCTGGAGTGCAGTGGCACAATCTCAGCTCACTGCAACCTCCACCTCCTGGGTTCAAGCGATTCCCCCTCCTCAGCCTCCCGAGTAGCTGGGATTACAGACGCACGCCACCATACCCAGCTAATTTTTGTATTTTTAGTAGAGATGGGGTTTCACCATGTTGGCCAGGCTGGTCTCGAACTCCTAACCTCAGGTGATCCATCTGCCTTGGCCTCCCAAAGTGCTGGAATTACAGGTGTGAGCCACCACACCTGGCTGTATTCTTTTTGTAATTAGGAAAAAAATAGAAAACATGCAAGGAGAATCTTCTCAGGGCGATGAAAGCAGGGATTGGGGTGTGAAAAAGAGGGAGTGAGGGATGGTGAGCTGTGGGCTGCTGGGAATGCTGGCCCCACCCTTTTCCTCTAAACCCTCTATTTGGTCTCACTGTGTTGCCCAGGCTGTTCTTGAGCTCCTGGGCTCAAATAACATCCCCACCTCCCACCCCAACCTTAGCTTCCAGCATAGCTGGGACTCTAGGTGCGCCTCACCACACCTGGCCTGGGAGGTGACTTTTCTATTAATAATCCTCAGAGCCACAGTGGCCTTGCGTTCAGGTCCTCTGGGATCCATCCCCACCATCTTGCTTCCTCTTCCACCCAAGCCCAGCCAAAGACCTACAACTGCCCCGTGAGACCCCATTTTCTGCCTCCAGGATGGACACACCACTGAGGCCCCTAGAGGGGAGCCAGGCCTTGCCATACACCTGGGAGGAAACGTGGGGTGACTCAGAGAGGCCGAGAATCCCGCGGGAAGGAGCTTGCTCTTGCTGCTGGGAGACGCTTAGATAAGAAGTAGCTTAGGAACGGGCAAACAGGCAGATCTGATTACAGGGAGCTGAGTGAGCTCCCGGGCGAGCTGGCTGGTGAGCCCGTTCTGCATCTAGAGTCTTAGCTCAGCCTCTCAGTGCCTGTCAGTAGCAGGGCACGCCAAGTCCCTGCAGTCCCAGGAAGCACCCTGGAAGCAGAGCCCGACCCTCCCATTGTACAGGTCGGGAGACTGAGATCCAGAGCTGGGACCACAGCCCAGCCCTCCTCAGTCCCTCGTGTTTGGCCCGACCGGCATCTCTGAGCCTCATCCACTCCGCAGGTTTCCAGGCCGCCCAGCAAAGCCTTCTGTGTCCTCTATAGGCCCTGCCCAAAAGGCCCTAGGGGAAGAATAAATGAGAAACCCCCTGGCAGGGGAGTGGGCAGAGCAAAGCCCTCAAAAAGGGGTGCTGCAGCTGTGGTGGCCTCGAGAAATAGACACGGCTCACAGCAGCATCCAGCGAGCCCAACAGCCCATTTAAAATGCCGGTTGAGGCTGGGCGAGGTGGCTCATGCTTGTAATCCCAGCACTTTGGGAGGCTGAGGCAGGCGGGTCACTTGAGGTCAGGAGTTCAAGACCTCCCCCCGGCCAACATGGTGAAACCCTGTCGCTATTAAAAATAAAAAAAAAAAATAGCTGAGCATGGTGGCGCATACCTGTAATCCCAGCTACTCGGAAGGCAAGAGAATCACTTGAGCCCAGGAGGCAGAGGTTGCAGTGAGCCAAGATCATGCCACTGCACCCCAGCCTGGGTGACAGAGTGAGACTTTGTCTCAAAAAAATAAATGAAATGCCAGTTGGCTTACAGGGCAGCTCAGCCCCAAGGACAGGGCTCTCAGCGAACCTGGGAGCTCACACATTCCTCCTGAAGCCACTGTGCTCATTTTCCAGTGGGCATGAGGTGCAGCTGAGTTCCTGGGGGTTTGTGCCAAGCCTGGAAGCCAGCCAGGAAGAAGTGCAGGCCCCCTCCTGCCTCATGTGGCCACCTTGATTTCCCTGAACACTCAGATCTATGTCATTTGCCTTGCTTGTTATGATTATGAAAGCAATCCGTGCTCAGGAGAAACTAGGAAAATCAAAAAAGTTGAATAAGTTGAATAAAGGAGACAAAAATCACTCAAAATCACACGTCCAGGTAGATGTTTTGTGATTACCTTCTGGAGTCTTTGCAGTGTATAATAGTAAGTTTTAAAAGTAGTCATAACTGGGGCCACACCACCTACTGTTTTGTATCCTGAGTTTGTTGTTTTCAAATGGAGCATAGTATTCTCTGAATTTTCCCACATGAATAAACATTATCCAAAAACAAAATTATTCACTTTTTTTATTCTTTGAGACAGGGTCTAGCTCTGTCTCCCATGCAGTGGTGCAATCATGGCTCACCTTGCAGCCTCGACCTTCCTGGCTCAAGTGATCATCCCCCCTCAGTCCCCCAGGTAGCTGGGACCACAGGCACGCACCACCACACCCTGCTAATTTTTAAATTTTTCACAAAAATATTTTTGTAAAGATGGGGTTTCACCACGATGTTCAGGCTGGTCTTGAACTCCTGGGCTCAAGTGATCCTCCCAGCTTAGCCTCCCGCAGTGCTGAGATGCCAGGTGTGAACCACCGGGCTCGGCCCACTTTTTTTTAAGCCTAAATATTTCAGGAGGTTAAGTTGTCCGTGGTGCCAAGCACAAGTTAAATCCCCACTGCCAAATACGTATCTAAATCAAAATCCCACTTCATCCCTACGTTCCGCACCTTTCACGCCTGAGCTGGCCAAGCAGGTCAGACACAAGAGATTTTTTTTTTTTTAATTTCCTGTCTCTTTCTAGGAAGACACAAGAGATTTGGAAGCAGCCGTGCCTCACGGGGAAGAGACTTCCAGGACGCAGCCCTGTTTTCCAGAGCGGAGACCGGGTGAGCTGGCCGAGCCCTTCCTGCAGCCTCTGTTAAGAGTTTTATGTGCATTATCCCTTTAGCCCGCTGGCAACCTGTCAAATGGGACAGTGGGGCAGAGATGGCCTGAGTTCCCCCCAAATCCCTCCCCTTCCTCCTTAGCAATAGGACCCCAATTTTATCTGGACACATGGCTGCTGGAATAAAGACCCCGTTCCTCAGAATTCCTTGTTGCTAGATGGGACCATGTGACAAATTCTACTTAGAGGTCTGCAAGCCAGTGTGTTACGTGTAACTCCCAGGAAATGTCCTTTAAAGAGAAGCCTTCCTCCCTGCTGCTAGCTGGAAATAAGACACAGTGGCTGGAACTTGGCAGCCACACTAGGCTATGAGGTGAAAGCTTCCTGCTGAGGATGGCAGAGCAGCAAGAGAGAAGGGGCCTGGGTCCTTGCTGAGCTTTACCACGCCACCAGCCCTGGACTGTTTACCTGTAGACTTTTACTGAAATGAGAAATACATTTTTATCTTGTTTAAAATTATGCTACAGCAGGCCTTCCAGAGCCCTGGGCTCTCTCCATAGACAGCGCCCTGCTATTAGGAAAGGTTATTCACATTACGGAGCGTCTACCTCCTGCCAGCCATGTCATATATTTTCTTTAATCAAATTTCATGTATTTTAGCTTCACTTCATTTTCCCAACAAACGCACAGTGTCAGTATCATGATCCCCATTCTACACATGAGGAAACCTAGTCTCAGAGAGGCTGAGGACGGTATGCAGTCCCACAGTAAATGACAGCGCCTCACTCCCCAGGTCCTGCTCACCCCGTGGGCCTCGCTGCCTCCTCCCCAGTTCTCCCAGATTCATTCGAATTTGCTTCTGAAGGAAGAACTCCCTCCTGAGAAAATCAAGTCACTGAAGATGGCCACAGGCTGGGTGCAGTGGCTCACACCTGTAATCCCAGCACTTTGGGAGGCTGAGGCAGGCAGATCACCTGAGGTCAGGAGTTCGAGAGCAGCCTGACCAACATGGTGAAACCCTGTCTCTACTAAAAATACAAAAATTAGCCAGGCATGGCATCAGGCGCCTGTAATCTCAGCTATGCAGGAGGCTGAGGCAGGAGAATTGCCTGAACCCGGGAGGCGGAGGTTGCAGTGAGCTGAGATTGTGCCACTGCACTCCAGCCTGGGTGACGACGACATTCCGTCTCAAAAAAAAAAAAAAAAGCCGGGCGCGGTGGCTCAAGCCTGTAATCCCAGCACTTTGGGAGGCCGAGGCGGGTGGATCACGAGGTCAAGAGATCGAGACCATCCTGGTCAACATGGTGAAACTCCGTCTCTACTAAAAATACAAAAAATTAGCTGGGCATGGTGGCGTGTGCCTGTAATCCCAGCTACTCAGGAGGCTGAGGCAGGAGAATTGCCTGAACCCAGGAGGCGGAGGTTGCGGTGAGCCGAGATCGCGCCATTGCACTCCAGCCTGGGTAACGAGAGCAAAACTCCGTCTCAAAAAAAAAAAAAAAGAAGGTGGCCCTTGTCTTGTTACCCACCAGTCTCCCATTTGAGATGAAGTTCCAGAAACCGAGCCATTTCCCAGGGGTTTGAAGAAAAACTTCAATCATGTTTTAATATCAGTAAATTATTTTCTTTCTCTACTTAAGGGGAAAAGAGCCATCGTCAGCTATAATAAATCCAACTCAATTACCCTTATTATAGTGATTACTGCCCATGCCAGTCTAATTGGCTTCACTCAGCGTTTTCATTAAGAACCCGTATCTTCAAAGCTTTATACTCAGACACATTTTTACTTGGAGCTAAAATTTGGCTTTAACAGCCAAATTGGCAGCCCAGGCGCCGGAGGTGCCGCCCCAGCAGGCGGGCAGTCAGGCAGGCCAGCTCTCCCGAGCGCCCTCCAGCCTCGGGCGGTGCTAGCAGGTCTGTTGGGACAACCGGTCACGACTGTGCAGTTGCCTTCACACAGGCCTGAGTCTTGTTGGGACAGGCCCTGGGCTTGTCAGATGGCCGCATGGCCACGGCCTGGCCGAAGCCTGGCTCCAGTGGGCTCTGGATCTCACCTTGGCTCAAGCAAGCGCTCGGGGGTGCTGGTTCTGGGGCATGGTTGGGGGAGGCAGGCTGGGGAGCCAGAAGGCCTCCGTGGGAGTCCTCGCTCTCCTGTGGCTTTTGGCAGGGTGCTTGAGCTTTCTAAGCCTCAGTTTCCCCCTCTTCAGATGGGTAATAGTTATCATGAGGCTCAAGAGAGACCAGGCATGGAAAGCGCTGAGGCGGGAGGGGCCGTTTGACTGTGGGTCCTCAGCACAGATCCCAGCCTCAGCGTCCCTCTCCCGAGTGGAAGGTGTGGACAGGCCAAGTCTCTGGACCTGTAGAGACACAAACTCAAGTCAGTTCTCCCTCTGGAACTGTCAGTGGCAGGCCGCTGTGCCTGCCAGCAGGCACCTCAGGCTACTGGCCCCGAGGGGCTCCCACAGGGCAGAGGGCCAGGACACTGTCCAAGGTTCAAATCCCGCGGCTCTGCGTACTCTCCAGGCGACTCCGGCTTCTCAGAGCCCCAGCTTTCACTGACACAAAATGCAGGTAATAATTCTGCGAGGTGCAGGCTGGCGCAGGTGGGCTCTCAACAGATCAGGCCTGTGGTTATGAGCAACGGAGGACCTCGCACAATTCCGAGAATCTGGTGCATGGAGGGCACCTTGCTGACCAGCAGCCTGTGGCATAACATTTTGCCAGCCCTGGTGACCGCTTGTGAAGGAAGAATAAAACTCGCCCCAAGTGGGACCGCTCGAAGGCCAGCCTTGCAGGGGTTACCTGGAGACCCTGGCCCTGGGGTGCTTGTCTAGGACCCAGAGCTCTCCTTTCCTGGCTCTGCTCCCCCAGTCAGCTTTGGAGGGGCATTTAAACAGGACTTTAAACAAGACCCAGCTGGCCTTGACCCACAGCGTTTGCAGGAACGGAGAAGAGGTGGCCCCCTCAAGAAGGGCCGGCAGCCGAAGGATCTGCAGACGTGATGCGGGTGCGGGTCCTGAGACTGGAAGCTGACCTGGGGTTACATGGATGGACCCTAAGTGGAATCATAGCTGTCCTGATAGAGGAGGAGAGGAGTGGGTGACTTCACAAAGGAAGGGCAGAAGCAGCACGGGCAGAAGCGGGTGCACACGTGCCTCTGGAGGGACGCAGCGCCGCGGAGCCGGAGCCGTCGGGCGCCTTCACTTGTCCCGAGTCACTGGGCTGCGCTTATCGATCACACACAGCAGCAGCAGGTGAAGCCGCCCAGGTGTGAGGCTGAGGGTCACACAGCTGGGCTCCAGCCCATGTCAATCCTGGTGCCAGGGCTTCGCCCTCTGCCCCACCCCGGGCCGGATGGCCGCAGGGCTGCCACAAGGCCCACGCTGAGCTGCCACCTCCGGGGCATGCCTGCGCTTGGCACGAGGACTCACCTGCACGGGCAGAAGGAGGGCTTGCCAGGTGGCCCTCACAGACATCCTTGCAGGATCCGCCCCTTCCACTGTGCCTGTGCCCTTGCTCCAAGGCTGCACCTGGGGCTGCCTCTGCTCCTCTGCCCTGGCCACCCGGCCCAGCCGCTGCCCTCCACTCTGGGGCCAGGTCACAGCCTCCCGGGGCCCCTGCCCAGCTCTCCAATCGCTCCCTGCACAGGGTCCCCCACCCCAGCCCACTGCCCTCTGCTGCCCTGCCAGCCTCTTTGGCTCTGTGGTCCTTCTTCCCTGACAGAGCCTGCCCACCACCACCCTCTTACTCCCCAATCCCCGCAGACCACTGGCTGCCCATGCTAGCTCACTTGTCTTCCACCACACCTCCTTCACTCGGCAGGTGGTGGCGAGCCCCACAGGTGCAGACAGAGAAAGGCCCCAGCGGTGGCGAGTTCACTCTAGTGGGGGCAGCCCCACAGTGAAAACATCAAGTGAGCAGATGGCGCCACGTGTGAGATGGGGCTGAGGAGGCTGGGGGGGGTGTTGAGGAGGCTGGCGGGGGACTGAGGAGGCTGGGAGGGGGACTGAGGAGGCTGGGGGACTGAGGAGGCTGGGGGGGTGCTGAGGAGGCTGGCGGGGGACTGAGGAGGCTGGGAGGGGGACTGAGGAGGCTGGGGGACTGAGGAGGCTGGGGGGGTGCTGAGGAGGCTGGCGGGGGACTGAGGAGGCTGGGAGGGGGACTGAGGAGGCTGGGGGACTGAGGAGGCTGGGAGGGGGACTGAGGAGGCTGGGAGGCTGAGGAGGCTGACGGGGGGACTGAGGGGGCTAGGGGGCTGAGGAGGCTGGGAGGGGAACTGAGGAGGCTGGGGGACTGAGGAGGCTGGGGGGGTGCTGAGGAGGCTGGTGGGGGAACTGAGGAGGCTGTGGGGGACTGAGGGAGCTGGGAGGCTGAGGAGGCTGGCGGGTGACTGAGGGGGCTGGGGGGGTGCTGAGGAGGCTGGCGGGGAAACTGAGGAGGCTGGGGGGTACTGAGGGAGCTGGGAGGCTGAGGAGGCTGGCGGGTGACTGAGGGGGCTGGGGGGGTGCTGAGGAGGCTGGCGGGGGAACTGAGGAGGCTGGGGGGGACTGAGGGAGCTGGGGGGTACTGAGGGGGCTGGGGGTACTGAGGAGGCTGGGGGGCTGAGGAGGCTGGGGGTGCTGAAGAGGCCGGTGGGGCTGAGCAGGCTGGGGGATTGAAGAGGTTGGGGGTGCTGAACAGGCTGAGGGCGCTGAGGAGGCTGGAGGGCTGAGGAGGCTGAGCAGGCTGGGAGGGCTGAACAGGGTGGGGGCCCCACTGCCTGGAAGGGACCAGCCAGGAGCCGGGGCCGAGGCTGGTGGCAGGGGAGAGCGTCTGTGTGGTGTCTGGGGATGAGGGCTCCAGGTGGACGGAAGGACGCCCTGACACTGGGCCTGTGAGTTGGGGGAGACGGGGAGAGGTGGTCAAGGTGTCTGGCACCCCAGATAGGGCCTTGAGGACTTCCTTGGAGGGAAAGGGACCTCGGTGGGGTGTAGGGCCGGGGCTGCAGGCCCAGAGCCGTGTGTCAGATCATGAGGTGGAGACTTAGGAGGCAAATGCTGGAACTGGCGGCGGGGGGGTGGGGGGGGGCTTCAGGCTCAGTGGAAAGCTGGATATGTCTTCAAGGGGGTGCTCCTCCTTTGACTAAAACCCCCTCCACCCCCTCCCTGGTCACCCCCTGGCTGCTCCCCACCCCCTCCTTCAATCCTGTGGCCGCTTGCTCAAAGTCACCTCTCCCCAATGCCCAGTCACAGCCTTGGGACTCTTCAGTGGCCACTGGTGACCTCTCATCCCCAGGGTACAGCTCCCACCCCCTAGTCATGCCAAGACAGCTGCCCCTCAGTTTTCTCTGGCTTTCCCTCAAGCCCATAATTCCTGACATCCCATGTCAAACAGCCCAGTCCCCTCCAGTGGGGCCTTCTTTATCTCTCCAGCCTGACCCCATGGTTACCCCCGCCTCCTCTGTCCCCCTGCACCCCATTTTCTGCCCCCCGGGCCCACAAAACCCACCCCCAATCAGGCCTGCCATGTGTCTTCCCCATCATGGCAGGGGCCTGAGTGCCCTTCTGGGAGGTGATGTTCAGCACCGGGTCTGGGTCCTCCGAGAAGCTGGGGAGCCCAGCCCCACCCCTCAGGGGCACCCGGTCCCTCCTCGGCAGCTCTTCCCCACACCTGGCTTTCATCACAGGCTGGGTGGCTTCAGCAGCAGGCACTCCTGCTTGTTCTCATGCAAATGGTCTTCTGGGAAGTCTGGAAAGGAAAGTGCCAGTCAATAGAGCAGCTGGAGTTCCAGCCCTCATTTGGGTTCCAATCTGATGGGAAAGCGGGGCGGGAAGAAGCAGTTGGAAGGGAATTCACGGTGCTGGGGAGAGAAGGGCGCCTTGCTCTGGGTGCAGACAACACGAGAGCCCGGCCGGGAGACGGTAAGGACCAGAGACCTGAAGGCTCTGTGGACAGGTGGGCATCGGGTTTTCTCTGGGGGTAACATCTTAGGCCAAGGAATAATAGCAGGTGCGAGGGCCCTAGGTCTGGTGAGTCCACACGGAGAAGGAAAAGAAGACCCTTCTGGGCAGCACGGAGACGCCTGCCCCTTCCTCCCTCGAAGGGCCTCAGGGATGGAGACAGTGGGCACTGGTGCGGGTGGCCAGGCTTCCACATTCCGGTCTAAGAGGCAGGCCCAGCTAGAAAGCCAAAGACAGGCCGAGTTCCAGTACCTACCCAGAGGGCCAGACAGCCACCCTGGCCTCCCAGGCCTCACCTGCAGAGCCGGGCAGGCGCACCCTCCTGGATCCTGGCCCTCTGATGCTCATGCTGAGAGTGACATACTATGAGTGAGCGTGATTTTCCAAAGGGATCATAATTAGGGAGGAAGTGCCCCAATCCCGATGCCACTCCCCACACCTCGTTCTGGCACCGAAAGAGGAAAAGCTGATGGGCGTCCTCACCCAGAGGCCTGGCCTGGGCCTGCGGGCCCTCTCCACCCTGACCTTGGCCGGACTCCCCTGGCCTGATCCGCATCCAAGCGGGACCTTTTGTGAAGGGAGTCTTCTCTCCCAGGCATTGTGTGTGTGTGTCATTGTGTATGTGGCATGTGTGTCTGGTGTGTGTATGGGGTGTCTGTGTGGTGTGTGTGTGTGTGTGGTGCCTGTGTGGTATATGTGTGTGCTGTGTGTGTGGTATGTGTGGTGTGTGGGTGTATATGTGTGTGATGTGTATATGTGGTTGTATGGTGTATGTGGTATGTGTGGTGGGTGATGTGTATGTATGTGATGTATGTGATGTCTGTATGTTGTATGTGTGGTGTATGTTTGTGGGGGTGTATATGTGTGGTTTCTGTGGAGTAAGTGGTGGGTGTATATGTGTGGTGTGTGTGTAGTATGTGTGTGTGGTGTGTGTATAGCATGTGTGTGTGATGTGTGTGTGTGATGTGTGTGGTGTATATGTGTGTGGTGTGTGTGTAGTATGTGTGTGGTGTGTGTGGTGTGTGTGTAGTGTGTGTGGTGTGTGTGTAGTGTGCGTGTGGTGTGTGTGTGGTGTGGGTATGTGGTGGGTGTGGTGAGTGTGATATATGTGTGTGTGTGCTGTGTGATGTTTGCTGTGTGTGTGTGCATGTGGTGTGTGTGGCATATGTGTGTATAGTATGTGTATGTGGTGTATGTGTGTGTGGTGTGTGTGGTGTATGTGTTGTGTGTGTGTGTTGTGTGTGTGTGATGTGTGTGGGGTATGTGTGGGTTGTGAGTGCTGTGTGTGTGGTGTGTGAGTGTGGTGTGTATGTGTGGTGTGTGCGTGTGGTGTGTGTGGTGTGTGTGTAGTATGTGCGTGTGGTGTGTGTGTGGTGCGTGTGTAGTATGTGTGTGTGGTGTGTAGTGTGCATGTGGTGTGTGTGGTGTGTGAGTGTGGTGTGTATGTGTGGTGTGTGTGGTGTGTGGTGTGTGTGTGGTGTGTGCATGTGGCCTGTGTGTGGTGTGTGTGGTATGTGTGTGTGATGTGTGTGTGGTGTGTGAATGCGGTGTGTGTGGTGTGTGCATGTGGTGTGTGTGTGGTGTGTGCATGTGGTGTGTGTGTGGTGTGTGTAGTATGTGTGTGTGATGTGTGTGTAGTATGTGTGTGTGGTGTGTGGTGTGTAGTGTGCATGTGGTGTGTGTGGTGTGAGTGTGGTGTGTATGGTGTGTGTGTGGTGTGTGTGTGTGGTGTGTGCATGTGGCCTGTGTGTGGTGTGTGTAGTGTGTGTGTGTGATGTGTGTGTGGTGTGTGGTGTGTAGTGTGCATGTGGTGTGTGTGTGGTGTGTGTGTAGTATGGTGTGCGTGTGGTGTGTGTGGTGTGTGTGTAGTATGTGTGGTGTGTGTGTGGTGTGTGTGGTGTGTGTGTAGTATGTGTGTGTGGTGTGTGTGTACTATGTGTGTGTGGTGTGTGTGTGGGTGTGAATGTGGTGTCTGTGGTGTGTAGTGTGCGTGTGGTGTGTGTGTAGTATGTGTGGGATGTGTGTGGTGTGTGCATGTGGTGTGTGTGTGGTGTGTGTGTAGTATGTGTGTGTGGTGTCTGGTGTGTAGTGTGATGTGGTGTGTGTTCTATCAGGTGACCCATCCTTCCGCTTTGAAGCTGGCTTTCTGGAGGCTCCCTATAAGGCAGGCTTTTGCTGTGTGTTGACTTTGTGCTGCTTTGCTGGAAAGTGGGCAGTGGGCACAGCAAGCTCCAAGCCGAGCTGAGGCTCTGGGTTGCCTTCCACCACCAGTCTCGTCTCCCCTCTGCTTTTCCAGCATGCTCCTGACTGTGTCCAAAGTCTGAGGGGAGCACCGTGAATGGTCTGAGCTGACTGTGACAGTCTGATTCCATTTTGCCACCTGTTCCTTGAGCCTTCCCACAGCTGGCAACAGGCATGTGACTGAGTCTTGGACAATGAGACACATGGCAGGGTGCTCTATAGGGAGGTGTCTGGGGAAGCATTGGCTTTTCCAATAAAAGGGACAGATGTGACTGGTTCTCTTTCCTCTTTTTCCTGCCTTAAACATGGACATAATGCCTAGCATTATGGTGGTCATTATGTAACTCTGAGGGGATAAGCATGAGGAAGTGTCGGAATCCCAGAGAACAAATATAGGAAGATCCTTGACCCTCCCCATGCCCGCTAGGTGTTCCTGAGCAGGCAAACCAATACCACCACTGTCTACCTTTAGACTTCTTGTTATGTAAGAAAAATAAGCTTCTATTTGTCACATTGCTACTACTTGTGGTGGAAAGCATTCCTAACTGATTCATCTCGTACACCTAATACCCCTAAAATTCTCAAAAGTTGGTTTTGTAGTTTTTATGGTTTCAGGTTGTTTAATCTGAGCAAGTGCCAACCATATCTGATGTAGCAGGAAGAATGTCACGTTTCATTTCAAGGAGACTTGTCTCCTTCCATAATTTTTCAAGATTTAGTGCACTACGAATAGATTCATCACTTTGCTTAGAAGAAAATTCACCTATCAGAATTCCAAACACAGAATCAGAATCCCAAGTCCAGAATCCATGTAAGACTGAGAACCAACCAGAAGATCTTCAGCCATTATGCTAGAACTCTAAAGGGTTACACATCCAGGATTAGTGTGAACCAGAAGTAAAGTTTTACATTCTCTCCCCTCAACCCCCTCTTAGAAATAAAAAGGAAGGGTTTCTTGGCACTGAGGAGAGCGGGAGAAAAGCTCATCTCTGGGAAGCTGTAACCACACACTGACTCTTGTGCAGACTGGTACCCAAATTCACACCCCTTGAATGGTCCAGAAAATTTTCAGAAACAAATTCAGATTAAGGTGATCCTGCAGTAGAAGTGTCCTTAAGTGCGTGGCAGATGCAAGTGCAAATTCTTTCAGGCAGATGTCACATTCATCCTAGCTCTCCAAGAATTATCATCAAGTAATATCTCAAGAAAGTAAGCAACACTCAGTGAACAATAAGGAAGCACACAGGAAATAAGGCAACAAGAGCAACAATAATCAGAAAAAAAGAACAGCTAAACTACCCTCAAATATTTCATATAATGAAATAATAGGAAACAAATCATACAATTGCTATGTTGAAAAAACAATGCAAGCTTAAAGATATTTGCAGGAAGCAGAACTATGAAAAAACTGATTTGGTAGGTTTTTCAAAAATCAAATAGATCTTTTTTACAGAAATGAAAAATATAAAAACTGAAATTTAAAATGTAATAGATGGGTTTAATAGGAGATTAGATATAGGCAAAGAGAGAATTAGTGAACTGGAAGATGGGTCAGAAGAAATTATCCAAATGATAGCATAGAACAACAGAAAGATGAAAATCATGAAAAAAGTTCACAAACAGGGAGGATAGAATGAGAAAGTCTAAATACATTTAAGTGGTTTGCCAGAAGGAGAAGCAAGGAAGATGGGGGCAAGAGTGTTATTTAAAGAGATAGTGTCTGCTAATTTTTTGAAAAGATGCCATCCAGACATTTAAGAAGCTCAACAAATGCTAAGGACAAAAAATAAAAATAAAAGTGAAAAAAATGTTTGAACTGAGTGGCTATCACAAATCTGTCTCTTCCTGGCAGGGTGGCCCAATGGTGTGCCTAAGGCGCTGATACTACTCAGCCAGTCCTGGGACACAGAGCTCTCACAGGGGATGAGTGAAACAAGTACAAGTGTAATAACAGGCTCTGTGAGACCCACTCTTTCTGGTCTGACCTAGGTCTATTGGGGCCATAATCAGAATGACAGTGGAGGTACCAGTGCATTTTGATCCTCCTTCTGTTTATTATATATAACACAGGAGGGATGGAGGCAATGATGGAAAAACCCATTCATCTAAGGTGAGATTATTTTCAAGAAGTCTGGCATATATCTATTGTTTTCCCCCACCCCACCTTGTAACTTAGTCTCCATATCTACCTTAGAATTGCCATGCATTTGGGATTTGATAGGAAATACTCTGAAAATATTGTCTAGCAGAAAGGCTCATTGAGAAAAATTCAATATCATACATTTTTTGAAAATCAAAGCTTAGGTTTGATACAGTTCACCTCACGTTAAGATGGAGTAACTAAGGCCCGATAAAGTAAGAGACACCAGCAGAGGCTGTGGCAAGGCCAGGCCTAGGTTGGAATCTCCTGGCTCCAATTCCAGGGCTCAGTCCTCATTCAGCTGCTTACTTCTTAGAGAATGAGGAGGCAGGTGATTTCATTCTCAAGGGTTGGTATTTCAACAATGGTTTGTTATGGCATGTACCAGGTTGTATAAAAAAGAAAATTCTCCCAAGCTTCCCAGGGGTGACATAGAAATACAGATACAGACACCCCAACAGATAAAAACATCCTCAGTTACATAACCACGACAGCAAATGGTGAATCATTGCCGTGTAATGGGAAAATTCAGATTGGTCACTAGTAAAAGTAGAAGGATCGCTATGGTGAGTCACCGGGCCCACCCTCCTGTGGAGCCTCTGAAACGCAGACACCTACGAGTTGATTCAGAGTCTGGGCTTTGTCCTCCTTTCTTCCACATCGATGTTTCGATATTTCACAACGGAGCTTTGCAAGTGACGTAAATTTTCAACAAGGGCTGGGCCACAGCCCCACGCTCCGTCTCTACACTGTTTGAATATGTGGGTTCTGCACCTGCACCCAAAAGAGAAAATGGCTTGAAATGTACTAATAGTATTACTGAGTGCCTACTGTGTTCCCAAAACACACGGGGACTGAAGATTCGGTACACCGGTTCATCCTTGTAACTCTGGGAGACAGGCACTGTCCTCATTTCCCTGAGGACAGAACGAAGGCTGAGGGATTCGGAACTTGCCCAGAGTCTTACAGTTAGAAGGAAGTGACCGAGGCAGGACTCATCCCAGGCAAATCCACACAAAGACCTACCCTCTTTCCACCAGGCGAAAAGGACTCCTCCAGCCTTTTGACTGTCTTGGTGGCGCAGGAGAAAGGTGGCGCACCAGGTGGTGGCTGTCGCGCGGAAGAGGGAAGAGCAAATAGAGGTGGGCCCTCACATCTGTTAAGTGGCCGTTTCCACTGTGCTTGAAGTGGCTGAGCAGCGGGTGTGGGGTTCCCTAGCAGTAGAGTAGAAGAGTTGAAGTGAGGGAAGACTCTTTGCTCAGTGGAGAGCAAGGCTTAAGCTCTCTGTTACTCCTTTGGCAGACTATGCTTTAAATTGACCATCTGAGACCACGTGGAAAGTTCTAGAAGGTAGCCTTTTATTCAACACTGATGTGGAGCACTTTAGGGGTGATCTCTCAGCAAGCTGCTGTTTTGGCCAATACCGTGGAGTGGAAACTCACCCAGAATAATATTTTTCAAAGCAGCTTGTTCACTTGGTCGGCGGGTAGGAAGGGTTATCTCTTCCTCAGGAAGTTCCAGCTGAGCAGCATGAAAATATACTATCCTTCTATTTATTTTTTCTGAGACAGAGTCTTGCTCTGTCACCCAGGCTGGGGTGCAGTGGTGCCATCTCAGCTCACTGCAACCTCTGCTTCCCCGATTCCAGTGATTCTTCTGCCTTAGCCTCCCGAGTAGCTGGGATTATAGGCACAGGCCACCACACCCAACTAAGTTTTTATTAGTAGTAGAGACAGGGTTTCACCATGTTAGCCAGGCTGGTCTTGAACTCCTGACCTCAAGTGATGTGCCCACCTCGGCCTCCTAAAGTGCTGGGATTACAGGCGTGAGCCACTGCGTCTGGCTGAAAACACACTATTCTTTTTTTCCAATGGTCTGAAGAGTAATTCACTTATTTATATACGTTACTAATATGACCCACTTCCCCAGCCACATCTCCTTTTTAATATTAAAATATTCAAATGAGTTATTGAGTATGCATACGTGCAATTACCCACAAGCCTTGGGGCCTCAGTCGGAAAAAGCCAGCACCTCTGCATCCAGGTGTGGAGAGGCAAAACCGTCATAACCTGCAGTTGGGAGCTGAGAATGGTACAATCATTTTGGGAAACTGTTGAGCAGTATGTACTGAAGCTAAATCCATGCTGCGCCCCCGGAGCCCAGCAATTTCGTCCCTAGGTGCGTGCCCAAGAGTGCATGCGTGTGCGCACAAACGGAGACTATTCACAGAAGTCAAAACTGAAGGCGATGCAAAGGTCTACCAACAGTGACTAAAGAAAGAAACTCAGGTTTAGTCACCAAAAGATCATACACTGTAATGAGAGTGGACAAAACACACCAAAAGATCATACACTGTAATGAGAGTGGACAAAACACACCAAAAGATCATACACTGTAATGAGAGTGGACAAAACAGTTTCTCGTGACAGCGTGTGTATGTCCCACAAACATAATTTTGAGGAAGAGAAGTGGATGTGAAGAACATACTGCAGGCTTTTGATGAATATACTTGTTCATGGATATATGAACATACTCCATATATACACACGAAGTTTAAAGACAGTAAAAAGGGATCAATGGTGGGTATAGAAAGTCAGAAGAGAGGTTACCCTTGGGAGAGTCAGTGACTGGGCTGGGGCACAAGGTGGCTTCTGGAATGTTCCATGCCTTGATCTCGGTGCTAGTTTCACTGAGTTCATTTATGATTTGTGCGCTTTTCTGATGTATGTTATGGTCGATCAAAATTTTTCTTAAAAATGTGAAAGAGATACAATCCCAGCACTTTGGGAGGCCAAGGCAGGTGGATCACGAGGTCAAGAGATCGAGACCATCCTGGTCAACATGGTGAAACCCTGTCTCTACTAAAAATACGAAAAATTAGCTGGGCATGGTGGCGCGTGCCTGTAATCCCAGCTACTCAGGAGGCTGAGGCAGGAGAATTGCCTGAACCCAGGAGGCGGAGGTTGCGGTGAGCCGAGATCACGCCATTGCACTCCAGCCTGGGTAACAAGAGCGAAACTCCATCTTAAAAAAAAAAAAAAAAAAAAAAATGTCAACGGGAAGGGGTCAAGGTCTCCATCCCTTTTCCTCCAAGAGACTTCTCTTCTCGCGCGGTGCGCTCACTCACGCCCTTGCTGTGACACATGTATTCTGCATTTCAGGATGTTTCTTGACAGCCTTTGTCAAGACAAGATGCCTGTTTCCAGATACATAGCTATGGAGGGCAGCTCTGTGGCTTCTGCCTAGATAAAGGGAATGTGCTTTGCTCATCCTGTTACAGAAGCACCTGGCAACTTTAAAGTGACAACTTCTCCCCCCAAAGCAAACAAACAAACGAGTTTTGCCTCATCTGCATCCTGCTACACACACATGCGTGCACGCACACACACACACATATGCACACACACTCTTTCTCTCACTCGCTGTTTTTCTGATTATCCAAGAACCGCAGGCTTATAGAACACTTAGAAAATATAGGGGAAAAAAGGATAAAATAAATTTTAAAAAGGAGAAACCATTCATCAAAGACAATAGAAGCTATTATTTTCTCTTGTTTTCCTCCAGTCTTTTTTAAACACATCTGGTAAATAGAGGTGCTTTCTTTTTTTAACTTTGAAGGTCAGATTTATTTAGAGAAAACAAAAAACCCACAACCCAAAGGATGGAATTTTGCATCTCAAGATACCTCTGAGGTATGAAGTCTACAGATCACAAATCATTTTTATAGAAGATATTTTTATACAAATTTTACCTGTATTCAGGAATGAGACGTAAATCAGTCCCTGTTTCTGTGTTAACAGGGGATGCGGTAGGAGAGTGGGAAACACAGTTTTGGATACAATATTTGAAAGGAGAGCAGACATGAAGCTTTTCATTATCTACAATCAATGATTTTTAAAAACAACAAAAACAAAATAAAACCTTTCAATCTTCAATATCTCTCTTTAAAAGCTCTAAAAGCTGCTAGGCAATCCACACCAATTACTTAAATTCACTTGGTACACACCTTTTGTCCACTGGGTAAATTATTCATTACGCCTATGCTGCAGCACGCATAAACAAACACCCCTGCTTGGCTGAACAGGGCCTAGGACTGATGGGACATGGGCCTGAAACCAAGATCAAGGTGTCGTTTCTCTGCAGGTGCTAATATTGCCCCTGATGGGGAAAGATACCATCTACCGAGCTGATCCCTGCACAAATGCACATAAAGGCAGACAAGTTTAGCTACTGTGTTGCAAGAGAAACCAGGACCTTGTTAAATCGTTCTCTCCATTACCACTTACTCTCTCAAGGGAAGTTTTAAAAAAGAAAAGAAAAAAACCACACATTGGTCTAGGCCACGTTAACACTCACGCATTGGTGTGGCATTTCAGCAAGAAGGAAACTTGGGAAACAAAGAAAGAAACAACCATCAACGCTGAAAGAAAGGCTTCGGCTTCTTCTTTTTTATTTTATTTATTTTTATTTTTATTTGAGATGGAGTCTTGCTCTTGTTGCCCAGCCTGGAGTGCAGTGGTGGTATTATCTCGGCTCACAGCAACCTCCACCTCCTGGGTTCAAGTGATTCTCCTGCCTCAGCCTCTCGAGTAGCTGGGATTACAGGCGCCTGCCACCATGACTGGCTAATTTTTATATTTTTAGTACAGACAGTGTTTCGACATGTTGTCCAGGCTGGTCTCGAACTCTCGACCTTGTGATCTGCCCACCTCAGACCTCCCAAAGTGCTGGGATTGTCCGCATGAGCCACTGTGGCCGGGCAGGCTCCCTGTGTAAGCGTCCCTATTTATCCACCCTTATTCACCACCCAAGACCGTCAGTTCTAGAGCATGATTAATACTGCTTTAATAGCGTTATTGAAGTGTAATTTACATCTAGTGAAAAATTCACTTGTTTTAAGTGCATAATTTAATGACTTTTGGTAAATTTACAGTTATGCAACCATCACCACAGTCCTGTTTTAGAGCATTTTCATCACCCCGAAAAGGTCCCTCCTGCCCACCTGCAGCCATCCTGGTTCCCATCCCCAGCCCCAGGCAGCCACTGACCTGCTTCCCGTCTCTGGAGCTTCAGCCTTTCTGGACATTCCACGTCATACGAAGTCTTTTGTGTCTGACACATTTCACTTACTGTAGTGTTTTTCAAGGTTCCTCCATGTCGTGACATGTATCAGTTTGTTCCTTTGTGTTGTTGAATACAATTCTAGGGTATATGTGTATATATATAAAATCACGTTTTGTTTATATACTCATCAGTTGATGAATATTTGGATTTTTTTGGCTATTATGGATAATACTGCTATAAAAATCTGTGTAAACTTTTTGTATTGCCAGATCTTTTCATTTCCATTGGGTAGGTTCCCGGGGGGAGGAATTCCTGGATTGTATAGAAAAATTGCACTTAAGTTTTTAAGAAACTGATGAACCATTTTTTCCAAGGTTGCTGTACAATTTTGATTTTGGACATTCTAGTCAGTGTGAGGTGGTATCTCATTGTGGATTTAAGATGCATTTCTTTAATGACTAATGGTTGTGATCATATGTATATTAGTCATTTATTTGTATTTTTTTGGTAAAATGTCTATTCAAATATTTTGTCTATTTTAAAAATTGGGTTGGGTTGTGTGTCTTCTTATTGAATTGTAAGAGTTCTTTATATATTCTGGGTATACTTTTTTTCTTTTTTTTTTTGACAGAGTCTTGCTCTGTCATCTAGGCTGGAGTACAATGGTGTGATCTCGGCTCACTGCAACGTCCAAAATTCTCCTGCCTCAGCCTCCCAAGTAGCTGGGACTACAGGTGTGTGCCACCACACTCAGCTAATTTTTGTATTTTTAGTAGAGATAGAGTTTCACCATGTTGGCCAGGATGATCTCAATCTCTTAACCTCATGATCCACCCAGCTTAGCCTCCCAAAGTGCTGGGATTACAGGTATGAGCCATTGTGCACAGACAAGGTACATATTTTATAAAAATTTTCTGGGCCAGGCAAGGTGGCTCACACCTGTAATCCCAGCACTTTGGGAGGCTGAGGCAAGTGGATCACCTGAGGTTAGGAGTTCAAGACCAGCCTGACCAACATGGAGAAATCCCATCTCTAGTAAAAAATACAAAATTAGCCGGGCATGGTGGTGGATGCCTGTAATCCCAGCTACACAGGAGGCTGAGGCAGGAGAATTGCTTGAACCTGGGAGGCAGAGGTTGAGGTGAGCTGAGATCGTGCCATTGCACTCCAGCCTGGGCAACAAGAGCAAAACTCCACCTCAAAAAAAAAAAAAAAATTTCTACAAGTCTGTGGCTTGTCTTTCCATTTTCCTAATGGTATCTTTTAAAGCACAAAAGGTTTTCATTTTGATGAAGTCCAATTTATTAATTTTTTCCTTTTACCACTTGCTCTTTAGGTATCTGAGAACTCTTTGCCTAACTCAAGGTCACAAAGATTGTATTCTATGTTTTTTCCTAAAAGTTTTATAGTTTAAGCTGTTGCACTTAGGTCTAGGATCTATTATAAGTTTATTTCTTTGTAAGGTGTAAGGATCTAAATTATTCTTTTGGAATGTGGATATACAATTATTCCAGCATCATTTGTTAAAAAGTTATTCTTTTTCTCCATTGAATAGCCTTAGTACTTCTGTTAAAATTCAATTAACCATAAATGTAAGGTTTTATTTCTGAATTCTTAATCCAGTTCCATATATCGTATATATATGTATACATATACACACACATACATAACTTTATGCCAGTACTAAGCTGTCTTTTTTGTTGCTGTTAGCAGTTAAAAGTAAGACACTGTCTTTATTACAATAGGTTTACAATAAATTTTGAAATTGAGAAGTGTGAATTCTCCTATTCTTTTCTTCTTTTTCAAAATTGTTTTGGCTATTCTGGTTTTTTTACGTTTTCATATACATTATAGAATTAGCTTGTCAATTTCTGCAAAAATGCCTTCCGAGATTTTGATAGTGATTGCAATGCATCTACAGATCACTTTGAAGAGAACTGCCATCAAAACCATATTAAGCCTTCCAATCCATGAACATGGAACGTCTCCTTTCTTATTTAAATCTGGTTCCTCTCAGGGCTGTTTTATAGTGTTTGGTATACAAGTATGGTGCTTCTTTTGTTCAATTTATTCCTAAGTGTTTTATTCTTTTGATGCCATTGTGAGTTAAATTGTTTTCTTATTTTATTGTTGGCTTGTTAATTCAATTTGGGTTTTGGTTTTATTTGTTTCTTTAAGACAGGGCCTCATTCTGTCACCCGGAATGGAGGGCAGTGGCGTGATCTTGACTCACTGTAACCTCCACTTTCCTGGGCTTGAGCAATCCTTTCACCTCAGCCTCCTGACTAGCTGGTACCACGGGCATACGCCATCACGCCTGGCTAATTTTTGTATTTTTTGTAGAGACAGGATTTCACCTTGTTGCCCAGTCTGGTCTCAAACTCCTGAGCTCAGGCAATTCACTCGCCTCTGCCTCCACAGTACTGGGATTACAGGTGTGAACCACATGCCCAGACTGATTTTTGTATATTGATCTCTAACCCTTGACCTTGCTAAACCTGTTTACTGCTTCTAGTAGTTTGTACATATGTGTGCAAGTGTACATGTGTGTGTATTCCTTACGATTTTCTACGTACGAAATCATATTGTCTGCTAATTAAGGCAGTTTCCAGTCCTGTTCAGTTTCTTTTACTTGCCTGTTTGCACTGGCCGGAACTTCCTGCAGAACGCTGAATAGAGGTGGTGAGAGTGAACAGCCTCGCCTTGTTACCGATCTTAGGGAGAAAGCATTCAGTCTTTCACTGTGAAAAATGGTGTTAGCTATATGTTTTCAGTAAACTTTTTTTTTTAAGCTGAGGAAGTTTCCTTCTATTACTAATTTGTTGGGAGTTTTTGTAATGAATGGGCTTTTGATTTTGTCAGATGTATTTTCCTGCATCTATTGGGATGACCATGTGGTTTTGTTCTTTATTCTATATGGTGTATTACATTAATTGATTTTCTTGAATTCCCAGGATAAATCCCAATTGGCCGTGGTGTAGAATTCTTTGGCATGTTGTTGGATTGAGTTTGCTAGCACTTTGTGGAGGATTTTTGCATCTATAGTCATGAGAGATATTCTGTAGTTTTTCTTGTAATAGCTTTGTCTGGTTTTGGTGTCAGGGTAATACTGACTTCATAGAATGAGTTGGTAAGTGATTCTTCCTCTACTACTTTCTGAAAGAGTTTGCGAAGTATTGGTTTTATTTCTACATTAATGTTTGCCAGAATAGACGAGGGAAGCTATCTGGACCTTTTCTTTGTGGGAAGTGACAGAATTACTAATACAGTTTTTTGTTTTTCGTTTTTGGTTTTTTTTTTTTTTAGACGGAGTTTCGCTCTTGTTACCCAGGCTGGAGTGCAATGGCGCAATCTCGGCTCACCGCAACCTCCGCCTCCTGGGTTCAAGCAGTTCTCCTGCCTCAGCCTCCTGAGTAACTGGGATTACAGGCATGCGCCACCATGCCCAGCTAATTTTTTGTATTTTTAGTAGAGACAGGGTTTCACCATGTTGACCAGGATGGTCTCGATCTCTTGACCTCGTGATCCACCCTCCTCGGCCTCCCAAAGTGCTGGGATTACAGGCGTGAGCCACCACGCCTGGCTCGTTTTTGTTGTTAACATGTTACAAGTCTATTTAGATGATCTCTTTCTTTCAGGAGTTTGAGACCAGTAACATGGAAAAACCCCATCTCTACAAATAAAATACAAAAATTAGCTGGGTGTGATGGGGCATGCCTGCAGTCCCATCTATTCAGGAGGCTGAGGTAGGAGGATCGCTTGAGCCTGGGAGGTGGAGGTTGCAGTGAGCAGAGATCACACCGCTGCACTCCAGCCTGGGGGACAGAACGAGACCTTGTCTCAAACAGAAAAAAAAAATTGTCCTAAAGCTTCCCATAACATTAAATATTCCTTAAAACCCAGTTTTGTAAGTGCTTAACACTGCGTTGTATTGAATAATGTAACTTAGTCCTTGACCTATTGTTAAGCATTTGGATGGTTTGCTGGTTCCTCATTATCATAAACAATGCCTACATGAACATCTTTATCCTTAAATCTATAGCTAATTATTTCATTAGAATGACGTCTTAAAAAGCAGGTTTCCTGGATGAAAGCATGCAAATGCTAATTCCTTTCTAGAAGGACTTTACCACTCTGTGCTTCCACTGGCTGGTGTGAGGGCGTTTATTTGCCTGCACTTGCAGGACGGATGTTTGGAATGGAAGTCTTGGCCCAGGTTTTCTGGGGCCCAGTGACAGTGGGGCCCCTGGAGGCTACAGCAAGGCTGAGTCTGGGGACAAGCCCCTCAAGCTGCCTTTGGGAGCGGGTGCAGTGAAGGTAAAAGACACCCTTTCCCACACGGTCTCTGGGTCCTGGAGCCCCTCGTGTGTCGGCCCTGTGCTCTGCCAGGTTGAGGCCGATGGTTCCAGCCTCAGCCCCTGCCAGTGAGAACCCTGAGGTTGGTTCCTGGGCCCCTGGGAGCCACAGGGTTCCCACAGGGTCAGGGGGACCTGTGTCACTCATTCCATTCAGCACACGCTGTTGTGCACCACACTGCAGCCACCAGTGTGATCCTCCCAAAGCGCAGAGGAGGCTGGCTCGCCCGCACCTGGAGCTCTCCACTGTCTGCAGGAGTGAAGCTCAGGCTCTTCAGCTTGGTGTCCACAGCCTTCCATGTCCTGGCCCCATCCACCTTCCAGCTTTGCTCGTTCTTTCTTGTGTTCAACAAATATGAGTAATTGCTCCATGCGGGAACCAAAGCGGACTCTCACTAATGACGGACGTTTAGAAGCATCTCCCTCTCCACAGCTCTGCCTCACTATTCCCCAGATCGCCCAGACCCCAGCGGCCGGAAAGTTCTGCTGCTCAGCAAGACCCTTCTGGGGCTACTTCTCTAAGAGAAGCCTCCTCTGACTCCCTGGCCATGGGCAGGGTGCATGGCACAGAGTGGGTCACCAATAAATGTCTACGGGCCATGCAATTTCATGGCGCTGGGCACCTCTGGAGTCAGGCCGGGCCTGTGGGGCAGCCCCAGCAACGCCATGGATCCCCTGAGTACAGAGGGGCTTGGCAGGAGGGAGGCAGGTACAGAAGTCATAGCACGCCGGTGACAGAAGCCACGCAGGACATCAGTTCTGTCCTCTGCACAGGCTCTGGGCTGCTCTAGATGGTGCAGGCCTCAGACTAGATGAGCAGTCCTCAGTGCCAGTGACCTGACAGGGCCCCTGCTGGGACCTATTTTTTTTTTTTTTTTGAGTCGGAGTCTCGCTCTGTCACCCAGGCTGGAGTGCAGAGGCACCATCTCTGCTTACTGCAACCTCCACCTCCTGGGTTCAAGCGATTCTCCTGCCTCAGCCCTCTGAGTAGCTGGAATTACAGGCGGCTACCGCCACACCTGGCTGACTTTTTTTTTTTTTAAATTTTAGTAGAGACGGGGTTTCACCATGTTGGCCAGCCTGGTCTCGAACTCTTTACCCCAGGTGATCCACCTGCCTCGGATTACAGGCATGAGCCACCAAGCCTGGCCCTTCCGGGACTTCTGTTACAAGGGCAGGTTCCTTGTGCTAACCCCAGAGATTCTGACTCAGGGCCTGTGACAGGGCTCAGAATCTGTATTTCCTATGACTGCCCACTCCTGGCGCCGGAAGTACCAGAGGAGGCGATCCCTAACGGCCCTTCAGCCTCAGTTTCCTTGAGCTCTGGATCTAAATGTGATAATTCAAAACAAGTTCTGTGAAAAGTCTTCATTCACAGAGTAATCCTCCAGCTCCCCCAGGGAAATCTGCTCCTTAGAAATTCTGCCCATTTTTCTTCCTTTTAAAAAGAGGACCCACTGGGGGGCTGAGACGGTGACCTGTGTGTTTCTTGACAGGCTTGCCAAGGTACAGGCAAAGCTTGTGATGGAGTGGCCAGGCCGGAGGGACCGTGCCCAACCCTCTCACTGCTGCATGGCCTCGTGGCCGCCTGGCAGCTGTTCCGCAGTGTCCTGCTGAGCCCAGAGACCCAGCCTGGAAGTTTTGCTCACAAGCGGCCCCCTCTGGCCTCCCAGGAGGCCCGCAGCCACAGGCATCCTGCAGGGGTGGTTGGCCGGAGCCTCAGACCTGGAGTAGGCTGGGACAGGTGCTCTCCAAGGAGAAAGTTCACTTCAGAGGGCCAAGGGCCAATCACCCGCCTCGCTGAGCCTCCGTTTCCCCATTTGTTCAGTGAGAGGACCCCTGCTGGCCTGCCTCCCAGAGGGTGCTAATGTGAGGGACAGTGACGACCCACACACACCAACCTGAGCCCCCTCCATAAGGCAGAACCAGGCCCAGCCCTCCGTCCCCCTCCACCGAGGAGAGGCAAGAGAAACCCAGACACCTTCAGGTGGGGGCCAGGCAGGAGGCCGCAGCCCCACAGGGCCGTCGTGAAAAGGCCCAAGGCGGGGTCCAGGCTGAGCTGCAGGTTTCCAGGAGCCGGTCAGGGAGCAGCTGCTGGAGGAGCTGACCCGACCGTCCTGGCGGCCCTGCCCTGTGTGACCCTCAGTCCCACCTCAACTGTTGGAGGTTCCTGGTGGCCCCGTGAGCACTCCTGGGAGAAAGCCACCTTCTGCAGCAACAGGGCTCCAGCGACCAGCCTGGGACCCCGAGTTATGGAAACACCTCCGAAAACTTATACTGTCCAGAAAGGGACGTCAATGTGGGCCCGGCCACCCCAGGACTCTGGCCACTGGAGCTAGAGATTGAGGCAAACTACAGATGAGGTCAGGGTGCTGGGTGAACCCGAACAGCGCCCAGGTCCAAAGCGTCCGTTTTACAGAGAAGCAAACCAAGGCCCAGAGTCTGGAGGCAAATCTGCTCAGCGTGGAGCCCTGGACTCAGCTTCCCCAGTCGGGAAATCACTTCTTCAGTGCTCTTGTCTGAGGAGCTTGGCCTCACGCTGGCTTCTCATTCCCTTTCGTTCCCCCTTAGACTGGCCCGTGCCTGGGTCCTCCGGGGCGTGTTCCTCAAGGCATGCCTGGGTGATTCCACTCCCCAAGGAGGCTCTGGGGTGAGAGGCCACAGAGAGGTGGAGTCTCTCAGACCCTCAGCTCAGCCTCGACAAAACACGCACACCCTGACTTCTGCCAGCCGAGGGAGGAAAAACAAGTGTTTATTTCACCACATCACTCACCTCGAAGCTTCTTGCTACCCCTTGGGGACAGCAGAGCTCCGGGGTGGGTTTGTTTTGTTTTGTTTTGTTTTTGAGACAGAGTCTCACTCTGTCGCCCAGGCTAGAGTACAGTGGCGTGATCTCAGCTCTCTGCAGCCTCCACCTCCCGGGTTCAAGCCATTCTCTCGCCTCAGCATCCGGAGTAGCTGGGATCACAGGCTTGCACCACCATGCCCAGCTAATTTTTGTATTTTTAGTAGAGACAGGGTTTCAGCATGTTGCCCAGGCTGGTCTCAAACTCCTGATCTCAAGTGGTCCACCTGCCTTGGTCTCCCAAAGTGCTGAGATTACAGGCGTGCGCCACCGAGCCCAGCCGTGTGGTGGGAATTTTTATCTCATTTTTACAAGCAGCTGGGAGAGCCTGTAAGGGAGGCCTGGGTTTGAACCCCTGTCTTTGTCCCCAGGAGTGAGTTCTAGAAAGGAAGAAGAGAGAGCTGAGATGGTGGCGGCGTTCACGCTTAAAGGATAACACCAACCGTCCTGTGCGGACGCAGTGAAGTCTCCCCATGCTTCTGCAGCTCGTTGTTACCTCTCAGCCACCGCAGTTCTGTGAGGGGCATGTTGGTAGCCCCATTTGGCAGATGAAGAAACTGAGGCTGGGAGGGAGCACCTGTCCTGGGCGGGGTCACCTAGCTTGTAAGGACAAAGGTACAGTTGAAGAGGCACCACCTCTTTCTCCCGCCTTCCACTGCCTCTGTTCAGAATTCTCTGGCAAGTTGTGCATAGCATAGACCTGCACGTGCCCTTCAGTTTTACATGTGGAGAAACTGAGGCTCTGAGAGGCAGCCACACACTGGTATAGAGGCTCCAACCAGCCTGTCATCTCCAAGCCCAGTGACTTCTCTAGACCAGCCCCTTCCAATTGCACGTTCTCTGTCCCTTGGTTCCCTGGCTCTTCCCAGACCCCCAGAGCCCTGGCCCTAACACCAGCCACCTCATGGTCCCTCTGCCACCATGGGAACCAGACCTCAGACAGAGGCAGCTGAGGCAGAGGACAGGCAGGGAAGACGTTCACCAAAGCCAGCACAAGATGCAGCCATTTGGTACTTCCATCTTTATGCAAATCCTGAAATAATGCCTTTTAATTGCTTCATTTTCTGTATTCGTTCATTTTATTTAGACTAGTCTGGGGCTCTCCAGCCTGGTATATTAGAGAACGTCTTATTTTTTAATAATAATCCTGAGCCTTCATGTAGTGCGTTTCATGTTCAAAGTGCTTAACAGAGTTGACTAATTAATCTGATGGTGAACAGCTGCCCTGGGCAGGTTTGCCCGAGTTCTCAGGCTCTTAATTGTGAGGGGTGGAACTCTGCCTGCTGCCTGACCCCTGGTTCCCTCTCTGGACCCCCAATTCTGTCCACAATTGGGACTCTAGGCTATCAATCACAGCTGACCTATGTGCTGGGTCATGCCCAGGGCTGAGGGACACGGAGCAGGGGCAGACACGCTGCCACCTCAAAGGGCCTGGAGCAGCGAGGGAAGAGATGCTAGGCCTGAGATGTTGTCATCTTGGTGGAGAGAAGCCTGGGATGGCGGGAGCACAGGAGGCGGTGACTCTAATCTTCAGAGCCGTAGGAGGAGAGGACCTGAGGAGTGAAGAGGAGCTCTCCAGGCAGGCCGGCCAGGCAGGAAGGGCATTCCAGGAGAGTGCAGCCTGTGCCCAGTGGTGGTGTCGAGAGGCAGACATTCAGGGCTTAGAGGAGGAGCAGGGAGAGATGGCATTGGAGGCTGGGCAGGGCTGCAGGGGCAGAGGGCTGCCGAGGAACTGGACCTTACGCCATGGACGGCGGGGCCTTCACGGTGGTTCTGCACATTCCAGATTCTTCTGCAGGCTGTGAGGGGCTGAACCAAGGACAGTCAGGAAATGGAGAAGCCTGAACTAGGGCAGAGAGAAAGGAGGCCTAATCCAGGAACGATTGGTGGGATGACAGGACTCGGAGACCCATCAGGTGTTGGGAGTGGAGGGGAGTGTGGCAGAGGGGTGGCCTGAGGGTCCCAGAGTGCAAGCGAAAGCCCCTAAAGGGGGTTTGAAGAGGCAGCTCCTGCGGACCTCTCCCGGTGTAGCTGCAGGTGAGACATGGGGCATTCACTGAATGATGGCGCGTGGATTCATGGGTCTAGAGCTTGGGCAGGGTATGGAGAGGTCTGGAAAGAGCCATACTTGGTGTCACTGGGTCCAGGTGGCATTTGATACCCAGGGAGTGTCTGGGCTTATCTCTGGGAACATCAATAATTAAGGGGGTGGTGGAGGCAAGGGGCTGACACGGGCCGCTGAGTGAGCTGGGCAGAGTGGGACAAGGTCTGAGCAAGGTCCGCCAGCTGGCACGGTGCCACTGCCGCTGAGGGAGGAGAGGCCCGTGGAAGAGGGGCCAGAGCTAGGGAGAAGCTTCTAGGTGATTGTGTCCACAGACCCAGTGGAGGGAAGGAGGCTGGCTGCCGGGGCAGGGGCCTGAGGGGTCCAGCACTGGTGTCCGCTTCTACCACACAGTGGGGGTGGGAGGAGTGGACGGGGCAGGTGCGCTGGAGGGACCCAAGGGGGCTCACCTGCCGCTAGAGGAGCCCAACCCTTCCCTGTGGAGGGAGGACGCAGAAGCCAGAAGCAGAGGCCCTGCCCCTTCAGTCAGCCCCGTCCCCTTCCTGCAGAGCCAGGAGGAGCCTGGGACCATCAGGTCGGGGGCAGGTCTGGGGTCTCGTGGTGGCTCTTGTCTATAGCTTGTCGGCCAGCTGTGCCCATGGAGGGTCCCAGTGTTCTTTCCACCTGGGGGTGTCAGAGCCCCTAATGGTCCAGCTGGAGCTTCCTGCCTGGTAGGCATTAGCTGCCAGCAGCTGTTCCTTCTAGGGCAGGGTCTCAGCTGTTTTGTTGTGGGACATGGCCCACCACCCTCCCTCCCACGCAACCCTTCAAGAGCCGGTGCCGGCCCCAACTTCCAACTCCCCACTTATATGGCTGGGAGGGAGCTGCCAGGCCTCGGGTCCCACCTCCGCACTGGCGCAGATGCAGCCCGTGCTGGCCATGCCCAACCTGCAGCCTCCAGTCCTGGAAGACCAGGGGACAGCGCAGAAGCGGGAGGGTGAGCAGGAAAGCGATGGGGCCGGGCCAGTCCTGTGCCACTCAGCCACCACTCAGCCCTCGCCCTGCGGCGTCTTCCACCTGATAAAGAGGGGTCGGAGATTCCCGCCTTCTGCAAGTCCACGTCAGCAGACAGGGTGGAGATCGGGCACGGGGAGACTGGGAGGGGCACGGGACAGGGAGCAGGGGAGGAGGGACTGGGAGCACTCACAGGAGAAAGGGCACAAAGATGGGGAGGTGCTCCCTGGCGTCTCTGTGTGTTGGCCACAGACACAACAGCAGAGCTGGGAGGCAGGAAGGAGGCGTTGACTTGGTAGGGCTGGGGCTCTGCCAGGTATTCGGGACTCGGAGACAGAGACGTTGCTGCCCTGGAGGGAGGGAAGAGTCTCCACTCAGGGGTTTGGAGTCTCCACTCAGGGCTGTGACTAATGGGGTGCTCACCGTACAGGCCTGGCTCCCTCCCGGGCTCTCGAGGCCCCGGGCTGGGAAGGAGAGGAAAGTTAATTGAGCATCTAATAGCTAACAGGTCCTGTGCCAAATAATAATAATTAACTTTTATTGAGCACTGTGCTTGGCACTCCTGAGCTCGTCACAGGAACTGTCTCATTTAAGGTTCACGGCAACCCTATGAGAGAAGTGCCACTCCACACTACAGCTGGGGAAACTGAGGCAGACCGAAGTTAAGTGATATGGCCGGGGCTGCACCACGAGGATTGGAACCCAGCAGCTGAGCACCCTCATGCCAGCCCTGCACTTGTGATGCTACCGTTCACGTGTGCCGACAGGGGCACGATGCACCCAAGCGCCCCATCGTGGCTGCTAAACAGGGCGGCCAGAGCCCCACCCAGGCCTGGCTGCACACGGACCCCTGCCACATTCTCCCTAAACTTCCCCTCTGTCCTCCACATCGGCCCAGGCCAGGGGACAATGGGTGGCCAGAAAGAAGGCCGTCCATCTGCACATACCGGTGAACATCTGCACGGGTGTTCAGCCCCCTCGAGGGGCTTTTGCTTACAGTGATGAGCCTGCTGACTGTTGGGCCAGTATCAGAGAGACCCTTGGCCTGAGGCCTCCTCTAGTTGCAGAATCTTGGGGGCTGGGCAGTGGCAGCTCTGCCTGCTGGTGCAGAAGCAGGAGCCTATTGTAACGACCAGTGCAGACAAGCCACTGCTCTCCAGTCACGGACTGGCTGGCTGCCCTTCCACTTCTGCCCCAGACTCTGTGCCCACTGCCTGGAGCCATGGGGTGGCCAGAAGTGGCTGGAAGCTGGGCCAGGGCCAAGGAACTGCCTGGGCTCCTGTGCAAAGCAGCGGGAATGGGTGACAGTTCCCGGGGCACTGGCTTCTTCCTTGAGACTGCAGACCCGCCTCACTCCAACCTTCACGTCCTTCTTCAGGGCCTGGCTGACTCTCTGGGCTCCTGGTTGCACCTAAGAACTCAATACGGCGATTTCCTTTGCATGTTACAGGATACTAATAGAATGGCTTAATGCAGTAACCTAAATGGGTTGTCAGACAAATCAGAATCCTGGGTGTCCAGAATCCTGGCAAGTCCCCTAGACATTATGCAATCCACACTAACTTGGCCTGAGCCGGTGGTAGCCAGCCCTTGCTGAATACCTCCCGTGACGGGAACCTCACTACATTTATGGCAGCCTCTTTCACTTCTCAACTGCTCTGGCTGGAAACTTTAAAATCTGCCCTCAGCAGCGTGCACTGGTATCTAGAACACCGTTACCCTTTTCCACAGAGCAGGTCAAGTACTGGAAAGCAGCGCCCGCGTGGGCCGACTGAAGCGCGGCTTCCACATCAAGTGTCGCCCGCCTGCTGGTCCTCCCTGTGCGGGAGGAGTTGGTATGGGCTGGGAGAGAGAGTGTGTGCCTAGGACCCCAAGGGCCTGGGTGGTACCATCTACCGGACATTGGTTGGGAACACAGTTGGGGCGTCTGGCCAAGGACTCCCCACTTGCTAAGCTGTGTGCCCTGGTGGAGGGCTGCATCCTCCCAGAGGCTCTAATTCACACAAAGCAACTCTAAGAGCTAGGTCCAGCCTTGCTTGGGGAAGTCAAATTATCTGTTTGAGCCTCAGTTTCCTTACCTGTAAAACAAGGAAAATAACAGTGGAGGTACCAAGGAAGTGCTTAGAAGTATTTGGATATTTTGTTTGTTTGTTTTTCTTTTTTTGAGATGGAGTTTCACTCTGTTGCCCAGGCTGGAGTATAGTGGCATGATCTCGGCTCACAGTAACCTCCACTTCCCGAATTCAAGCGATTCTCCTGCCTCAGACTCTGAATAGCTAAGATTGCAAGCATGCGCCACCATGCCTGGCTGATTTTTGTATTTTCAGTAGGGATGAGGTTTCGCCATATTGGCCAGGCTGCTCTCAAACTCCTAACCTCAAGTGATCCTCCCACCTCGGCCTCCCAAAGTGCTGGTATTATAGGCATGAACCACCGCGCCTCGTCAGAAGTGTTTAGAAATATTTGAATGAATGGATGAATGAATGGATGATGCTCATCTTACTGTTCTGTGGCTTACACTGCACCCTCGACCCCTCGGGTACTCAGTGAAGAATCACTTTCTTCTCATTTTACCTCCTTCTCTTTCTTAGGTCAAATGAAGAAACAGCTGCTGCATTTGTCCTTCCTCAGGCACTGGCGCCCTGAGTCTGTCTTGAATTTCCGTCTCTCTCTGCAGCAGGCTCTGTGCCAGGAGCATGCATCCTCAGCAGTTCCCCACCACCACCAAGGTGAAGATGAAAGGCAGGCGGCTGCGCGTGGAGGCAGAGGAGGCTGGTGGGCTTCCGGGCCTGGCCGGCTGTCTTGGCCATGGGCTGGAGCAGAAGCTGTGCTGTCCCCATGCCCCTCCCCAGTGGAGGCAATTCAAAGCCATGACAGAGGAGGAGAGTGAGTCGCCTGCCATCCAGCAGCTGCAGCGGGCCTGTTACATCACAGTCCACACACCCAGCTGCCTGTCACCCACCCAGACAACGCCCCAGCCCAGCCCCTGCCCTGGTGCGGTGACTCATCACTGCCGCCTCTTCCAAACAGCTGGCGGGCCCTGTCTTGCCGCAGCCGGCTGGCACTTTGGGCTCCTGTTCTTAGCAGGATCACTGCAGGGAATGTGGCGTGCGCAGCCTCACCATCTCCCAAGGTGAGGTGGCCCAGGGTGGTCAGCATCTGTGGGCCCTGCTGAACAGTGCCAGGGGTCCAGGGTCAGCCTCAGACTGTCACTGTGAAATTGCGCCTGTGGGCTGTGCGGTTAAACAGCTCTGCCACCTATTAGCTGAGACTTTGGACACATTTCCTAGCATCTGAGCCTCGGTTTTAGCTGCTGTAAAATGGGAATAATAATGACACCTACTGCTCACGGTGTCTTAAGATAACGCTTATGAAGCCCTCAGTGCCACATGCTTGATGCAGAATAAGAAATTAATAATAAAATAGTGCAATTGCTTTCATAATGTTTGACTGTTCTTTATTTATTTATTTATTTATTTATTTATTTATTTATTATTTAGTAGAGACAGGGTCTCACTACATTGTCCTGGCTGACCTCGAACTCCTGGGTTCAAGTGATCCTCCTGCCATGGCCTCCCAAAGTGCTGGGATTACAGGTGTGAGCTACCTTGCCCAGCCCTGTTCTTTTCATTTACTAGTGGTCAAAGCCACTGCCAATGTACTTTTCAATGACATATGGCCGTGTGGAGAAGGGAAAGGAATAGCATAATCTTCAAATTATAAACATACTAAATGGCTGGGCACGGTAGCTCATGCCTGTAATCCCAGCACTTTGGGAGGCCTAGGTGGATGAATCACGAGGTCAGGAGTTCGAGATCAGCCTGGCCAACATGGTGAAACCCTGTCTCTACTAAAAATACAAAAATTAGCTTGGCACGGTGGTGGGTGCCTGTAGTCCCAGCTACTTGGGAGGCTGAGGCAGGAGAATCGCTTGAACCCGGGAGGCAGAGGTTGCAGTGAGCAGAGATCACACCACTGCACTCCAGCCTGGGCAACAGAGTGAGACTCCATCTCAAAACAAACAAACAAACAAACAAACAAAACCATACTAAATGAGTTGATGGTCACCAGCTGGGGATTTTTGGTGGGAAAGATGTAACAAAAGCATGAAAAGGGTGAAGGTTCTTAAAGCAGGCGGGGTCCCCGGGGTCAGTACACCATCTGCTCTTTGTGTATGTTTGACATTTTCATAATAAAACAGTTAAATAAGATCATGGTGTGTGTGAGGCAAAGCAGTTGACTGGACACCAGCCTCCCTCGCCGACCGACGTGGAGCAGGTCCCACGGCAATCTGTACGGAGGACTTGTTCTCCGCCTGGCTGGGAAACCAAAAGCGAGGGCTGGGGGCCCAGCCTCGCACGCGCTTCCAGTTTAACACGAGGGATCGCAGAACGTCTCCTTTGGAGATGAGCTCAAAAGAGGGGTCTTCTGAGAGGGACGGTGTCTGTATGGTCCGGAGCCCAGTTCAGGGCAGGCAGGCATAGAAGCGGGAGGGGCATTTCGGAGCGCAGCCCCCTGGCGCTTGCACATGGCCTGAGAAGTTCTGGACTCAGCATGCCGTGTGACGCCAGAGGTGGCAGGTGGCAGGTAGCAGGTGGTAGCAAAGCCAGCCTGTGTCACTGGGCATTCGCCTGGAGGCTGAGAAGGAACCCAGGAGGCTCCAGTAGGTGACAGAATCGCTTGCGGTCAGACTCGTGCTTCAGGAGGCTCATGTCACAGCGGTGGGGACGAGGGCTGGGTGGGCCGGGAGGTCGCGTAAGATTCAGAAAGTAAAATCTGCAGGACTAGGGGTGGGATCAGATGGAGGTGGGAGCAGGACTCTGGACTGACCGCCCGGTTCGATTCAATTTGCAGAATCTGAATGTGGGGAGGGAACAAGTAGGTTGGACCCCCAAGGCTGAAGGGCTGAAAGCAAAACTCCTGGACACCTGCTGTCAGAACTCTCCAGGAGGCTGATGTGCGAAGTTCAGCTGTGGCTGGAAAAGGGGGTTTGGGTTGTGAGTGTGGAGGTGATAGCTGGGGAGTGAGTGGGTCACCAAGGGGAACCTTGCCAGTGAGAGGAACAGAGGGCAGTCAAGGGCACCCCATCATAAAAAGGGGTGGGACGGGAAGGAGAGAGCCATGCCGTAGAAGCAGCCCAGGAGAGAGGGTCGGGAGGTGGGCTGCCTGCAGGACAGGGCCGGGGCACAGGGCGTCTGCTCATCAGATCTGGCAGCAAAGCCATCGCTGGAGCCTGCTGCAGAGGTGTGGCCAGGGAGGGCTTGTTTAGAGTGGGCTGAGTTTACGGACAGAGTGGGAAGAGCCAATGAGAAGAAAAGATAAGACGCAGGAAAGGAGTGGGCTGTGAGCAGGAGTTGGAGGTCTGGGGGCGCAGGGATCCCTTGGTGGCTTGTGCAGGATGACAAATGAAGACTCAGCATCCTCACGAGCAGCACAGGGTAAGACAGCTTCCTCAGAGTGTGCAGGGCAGGACTGAAACAGCAGCACACTCGGCTTCAAAGGGCCGAGCAGACCAAGTATAGGCGAGGATGGAGAGCAACCGGATCCCCCACCCGCCGCTAGGGGATGTGGAAAGGCACAATCGCTCTGCAGAATAGTCAGTCCCATCTACACCTGGCCGATAACCCAGCCATTCCACTCCCAAGCACTTTCCAAGACATGAAAGCTTATGTCCATGCAAAGACTGGTACGCGGACGTTCCCAGAAGTTTTATTTGCAATAGCCCCAACTAGAAATAACCCAAATGCTCATCAGCAGACGGATGGGTAAGAAGCTGTGGTCAAGACATGCAAAAGGATAATACTCTCGAGGACAGAAGGAAGAAAAGAAGGAAGGGAGGAAGGAGGGAGGGAGGGAGGGAGGAAGGAAGGGAGGGAGGGAGGGAAGGAAGGGAGGGAGGGAAGGAAGGGAGAGGGAGGAAGGAAGGGAGGGAGGAAGGAAGGAAGGGAGGGAGGGAAAGGAGGGAGGGAGGGAAGGAAAGGAGAGGGAGAAAGGAAGGAAAGGAGGGAGGGAGGGAGAGAGGGAGGGAAGGAAGGGAGGGAGGGAGGAAGAAAGGAAGGAAGGGAGGGAGGGAAGGAAGGGAGAGGGAGGAAGGAAGGAAGGGAGGGAGGGAAGGAAGGGAGAGGGAGGAAGGAAGGAAGGGAGAGGGAGGAAGGAAGGGAGGGAGGGAAGGAAGGGAGAGGGAGGAAGGAAGGAAGGGAGGGAGGGAGGAAGGAAGGAAGGGAGGGAGGGAAGGAAGAGAGAGGGAGGAAGGAAGGGAGGGAGGGAAGGGAGGGAGAGGGAGGAAGGAAGGAAGGGAGAGGGAGGAAGGAAGGGAGGGAGGGAGGAAGGAAGGGAGGGAGGGAAGGAAGGGAGAGGGAGGAAGGAAGGAAGGGAGGGAGGGAAGGAAGAGAGAGGGAGGAAGGAAGGGAGGGAGGGAGGGGGAGAGGGAGGGAGGGAAGGAGGGAGGGAGGGAAGGGAGTGGGGAGAGAGTATCCCCACCCATGGTGGGGAGGCAGATGTTGTCTAACTCCGTACCCAGAGGAAACTGGTCTGGAGTACAGTCGGCAAATCCCATCCCTCTTGCCCTTCAATGCCCATCATGTGGCAGGCACTGGGAGCCCTGTTAACCACGGTGACTGATGACATGGATGTGGGACAAGCAGGGAACACCAGTACTGGGCTCCAGGCTGGGAAGGCAGCTCCCTGCTGTCCCTCACCCAGCCACCACTCTGCCTGCCTGCAAGGCTCTGTGGCCAGTTGGGGCTCCTCCTCAGCAGCTAAGTGGGTGCAACTCTGGCGGGGTTTTTCCCAAGCCTGGCTGGCCCTCGCCCTCAACTACTCTGCCTTGGGAACTGCTATTGCACCTCTGACGTGAATTGGTCCTGGGCCGCCCCAGCCCTGGCCTCCCCAACTGGCTTTGTTAGACATGTCTGTGACTCGTGATCAGGCTCAGCTCATGAGGTTTCAATCCAGCAGCTGGACTTCCGTGGCCCAGGCCTGGAAAAGGCCCTGACTGTCCACCTGCAGTCCCACCCTTCTGCAGAGGCCCCACCCCTCTTGTCCTGACTGTGGGGCCCACCTATGCGGCCAATGCCAAGTTTGAAGACGTGGGTTCTGGTCCCAGCTCCACCAATTCTAAGCTGGTATTCACGAACTTAGAATAGACACTTCTCCTCTGTGAGCCTCAGTTTCCTTGCTAGGTCATTGCTGAGCGGGGGCACAGCTGCTCACGTGGAAGGCCATCGAGTGGTGGTCAGGGACACATGTACAGAAGGGAGTGTGACTCTTAGATGGCACCAGCCGCGGTCCACACTCTTAGCATGCCAAGGGTCGGTCTCCATGACTCTCGCCATGGTGGCCCACACTCTGTCGGAAGCTGGACTCATCTCCTTTGGGTTGTAGCCAGCTCTAAGGGCCTCGTTTGTGACATGTGTGTTCTAGAGACGGCTGGAGTCATTCTGCAAAAGCAAAGCTGGCTCAGCCTCATTGGCTCCCTGGATGGCTTACGGGTGAATCAGTGGGATGGTTTACAGATGCTGTTGAGTAACCATCCTCTCTGGGGGTTCCCCACGCTCCAGGATGTAGCATGCAGAAGGCTGCCGCCCGGGATGAGCCTGGCCCCAGCGTCATCGCCCAGGTTATGTAAATAGCCAGGCAGTGAGGCGTGCAAAGGGTAGGGGCTGCGGAGGCAGAGGCTTCCGGGGAGAGGTGGCACAGGGCCTGAGGCAAGAAGTGCTGAGGCTCCTAGAACCATGACTGGTGGTTCCCACGCAGGGCCAGGCTCTCCAAGGGCCAGTTCTCATGTTTGGTTGTTGATGTTTGAGCATGGAAATGTCAGCCCAGGGTGAGGCAGGCTTGCCTTCTAATCGACAGAAGCGTTGCCAGGGATGAGACACCTGCTTCCTTGTGGTTAAAGGGCTTGGCACCTGGGAGGCGGCACAAGACTTAGGCCTAGGAGGATCATTCGTGATCAGCTGGGTCAGCAAATTCCTGCCTGAGCACCTACTACACGCTTGTGAGTGGGTCTCTGAACCCACCGTAAAATTACAGAGTTTTAGCGTCAGAACGGACTCAGTCATCCAGTCACTCCTGCCTTCCAAACCCTGTGCGTGAAGAATCTCTCTAGCAGCTCTCCTGGGCTTTGTTCGGGACTTCGAGAACTCTGCTTTGTTCAACACTCCCAGCGACGTGGAACTCACTGCCATGGGACCACGGGAAGCATCCGTGATGTCTCACAGCAGTGTCTTGTTTTCTTGTTTTTTTGTTTTTGAGATGGAGTTTCACTCTTGTTGCGCAGGCTAGAGTGAAATGGAGTGATCTCGGCTCACTGCAACCTTCACCTCCTGGGTTCAAACGATTCCCCTGCCTCAGCCTCCCTAATAGCTGGGATTACAGGTACCCACCATCATACCCAGCTAATTTTTTGTATTTTTAGTAGAGAAGGGGTTTCACTATGTTGGTCAGGCTGGTCTCGAACTCCTGACCTCAGGCAATCCAGCCACCTCAGCCTCCCAAAGTGCTGGGATTACAGGCGTGAGCCACTGCGCCTGGCTAGGAGCTTCTTATTCTAAGGAAGGATTTTCCATACCCAGGGGGTTTGGTGGCACCTGCAGAGCCACAGGTTTTTCATCTACCTGCCAGTCATCCAGGTGTTTCAACACAAAGCCGGCGCTGCTGCTTCTCCCTCTCACTCTCCTTGTCAACTGAGATAGAATTCACATACCATCAAAGTACTCTTCATGGGTACAGCCCACGGCTTTTAAAATATATTCATGAGGCTGAGCAGCCATCACCATGATCTAATTCCAGATATTTTCATTGCCCCAAAAAGAAACTCCTCACCCCTACCCCGACCCCGGCTCCTGGCGACCAGCGACCTACCTCCTGGTCTATAGATTTGCCTTTTCTGCTCATTTCATACGAATGGAATCACACAACATGTGGCCTTTTGTGTCTGGCTTCCTTTGCTCAGCATAGTATTTTCAAGGTTCATCCCCGTTGCAGCAAGTATCAGTACTTCATTTTTACTGCTAAATAACATTCCATTGGATTGATCCACCACATTTTTAAATCCATTCATCGGCTGATGGACATTTGAGTTGCTTTCACATCTTGGCTATTATGAATAATGCTGCTGCAGATGTTTGTTTACACATTTTTGTGTAAGCCTGTGTTTTCATTCTCTTGGGTATTTATCTTAAGAATGGCATTTTTGGCCAAGTTCGGTGGCTCACACCTGTAATCCCAGCACTTTGGGAGGCCAAGGCGGGCGGATCGCATGAGACCAGCCTGGCTAACATGACGAAAACCATCTCTACTAAAAATACATTAGCCAGGCGTGGTGGCCCATGCTTGTAATCCCAGCTACTGAAGAGGCTGAGGCAGGAGAATCACTTGAACCCAGGAGGCGGAGGTTGCAGTGAGCTGAGATCACACCACTGCACTCCAGCCTGGGTGACAGAGTAAGACTCCATCTCAAAAAAAAAAAAAAGATTGGCAATTCTGGGTCATATAGTAACTTTCTGTCTAAGTTTTTGGGGTACTGCCAGACTGTTTTCCAAAGTGGCTGCGTATATTCCATCTTCACCAACAGTGATGTGGGTCCAGTTCCTCTCCACTTCCAGCACTTGTCCTCGTCCACCATTTTTATCGCGGCTATCTGCCCACCAGGCCCTCATCCTAGCAGGCGTGAAGTGGCATCTCACTGTGGCTTTGATTTGTATTTCCCTGTTGACTAAAAATGTCAAACATCTTTTCCAGTGCTCATTGGCCACTTGTGTATCTTCTTTGGAGACTTGTCTATTCTTTGATAAGTTTTAAAATTGGTTTTTTATTGTTGAATTGTAACAGTTCTTTATATATTTTGGAAACTTGATCCTTACTAAACATATGATTTAAAACTATTTTCTCTCATTATGTGGGTCATCTTTTAACTTTCTTAACAATGTCTTCTGACTTACAAAAAAATTAAATTTGACAAAGTTTAATTTTTAAATTTTTTCCTTTGTCTCTTGTGCTTTCGGTGTTACATCTCTTTTTCTTCTTCTTTTTTCCCTTTTGTACCTGGTCCTTCAGATCAGGTTACATCTTTTTTTCCTTTCTTTCTTTTTTTTTTGAGACAGAGTCTCACTCCATCACCAGGCACCAGGCTGGAGTGCAGTGGCGTGACCTCAGCTCACTGCAACCTCTGCCTCCTGCGTTCAAGCAATTCTCCTGCCTAAGCCTCCCGAGTAGCTGGGACTACAGGTGTGCGCCACCATGCCCAGCTAATTTTTTTGTATTTTTAGTAGAGACGGGGTTTCACCATGTTGACTAGGATGGTCTCTATCTCTTGACTTAGTGATACGCCTGCCTCGGTCTCCAAAAGTGCTGAGATTACAGGCATGAGCCACTGCGCCTGGCCTCTTTCTTTCTTTTTTTGAGACAGGGTCTCACTCTGTTGCCCTGGCTGGAGGACAGTGGTGTGTTTACAACTCACTGCAGCCTCAACCTCCTGGGCTCAAGTGATCGTCTCACCTCAGCCTTCTGGGTAGCTAGGATTACAGGTGCACACCACCATAGCCAGCTAATTAAAAAAAAAAAAAGGGTGTTTTATTTATTTTTTTTTTTGGTTTCTTTTTTTGTAGCGACAAGGTCTTACCATGTCGCTCAGGCTGGTTTCAAACTCCTGAGCTCAAGCAATCCTCCTGCCTTGGGATCCCAAAGCTCTGGGATCACAGGTGTGAGCCATTATGCCTGGCCAGTATCACATTTTGAATTAAGCTATCACTTAATCTAAGATCACATAGATTTATACCTAAATTTTCTTTTAAGAGTTTTATAGCTTTAGCTCTTACATTTAAAAATCTTTAATCTTTTTTGAATTTTTAAAATATGGTGTGAGGTAGGGGTCCAACTTCACACTTTTGTGTGTGGCTATTCAGTTGCCTCAGCACCATTTCTTGAAGACTGCTCTTTCCCCATTAAGTTGTCTTGGCAGCCTCATTGAAAATCAATTGTTCATACACATATGAGTTTATTTCTGGAATCTCAATTCTATTCCATTGATCTATATGCTTACATTTATGCCCGTACCATACTGTCTTGATTACAACCACTTTGTAGTAGGTTTTAAAATTGGGAACTCTAAGTCCTCCAACTTTGCTCTTCTTTACCAACATTGTGTTGGTTATTTTTTGTCCCTTGAATTCCAATATGAATTTTAGAATCAGTTTGGTCAATTTCTGTAAAAGAGCCATCCTGATTTTGATAGAGATTACAAAGAATTTGTAGATTAATTTAGGAAGTATTGCCATCTTAGCAATTAAGTCTTCCAATCTGTAAGCATGGGATGTCTTCCTCTTTATTTAGGTCTTCTTTAATTTCTTTCAGCAATGTTCTCCCTTTCACTCTTGCCCCGTCCAGCCTTTTCCTTCCAGCAAAACAACTGCAGTTCCCTGAGGGAACATTCAGGGCATGGGGACAAGCCCCTCAGCCTCCAGCTGCTCCTCTGAACCTGTTCCTTGTTGTTCATGTTTCCATTACAGGTTGGTGCCAAGAACCCCTAAGCACCGAGCTCCAAGTCTGGCCTGGATGTCTAGGTAAGACGACTCCCCCCTGGGGACCCCCGTTCCCTCAGACACCATGCTGACCTCGGGTAACCCACTGCTTCTGGCCCCAGCACTGCTTCTGGCCCCAGGAGCATTTCCTTGTCTGTTTCCCTCAGGACACTGTAAACTCATTTGAGGCCGTGACCCAGGCTCAGCCAGCTTTGCGCCTCAGAGCGTGACTCTAGGGCTTCTATTAATGTTTGTGGAACAAGGCAACTTCCTTGTTCTGGATCTAGATAACACTGAATTCCACCTGTGTGTACACTTGAGGCTGGCTACTCTATGACACGGCAGATCTTATGACAGATCCTAGGAATTAAAATCCCTCTCTCAGCCAGGCATGGTGGCTCATATCTGTAATCCCAGCACTTCAGGAGGCCAAGGCGGGCCGATCACCTGAGGTCAGGAGTTCAAGACCAGCATGACCAGCATGGCCAACATGGTGAAACCCCATCTCTACCAAAAATACAAAAAATTAGTCAGGCGTGGTGGTGCATGTCTGTAATCCCAGCTACTCAGGAGGCTGAGGCAGGAGAATGGCTTGAACCCAGGAGGCAGAGGTTGCAGTAAACCGAAATCATACCACTGCACTCCAGCCTGGGCAACAGAGCAAGACTCCATCTCAAAAAACAAAAATAAATAAATGAATAAAACGAAAATCCTCTCTTTTTAGAAATCCAGCATTCTGAGCATTATTGGGGATTTCACTCACCCTTCTCTTTACTCCACAGCCAGCTTCAAACTGTGCTGATGCAGGATTCAGTGCTCTAAATGTTTGAACGGGGGCTTTGCTAGCCTTATGAATTCCCAGAGGCTCAGAGCTGGAGCGATTCAGATGTGATAAGTCATAACAATACTACTCTCATCTCCTGGGGACTGAGTTTTAAATTAAATGTTTGGTTTGAGTGGTGCCTTCCAAAGCCTGCAGGCAACACGTAGAACTTTCCAGTAGGAGTTGCAAACAGTGAGAACCATGACTCAGTCTGGAGAGACTCGAGAGAACATCCAGGGTGCTGTTTCGGAGACACTGGGTGGCACGAGACAGAAGTAATCAGAAGCTTCCTAGTGGATAGAAACAAGATCAGTCAGAATAGAAGAAATCGGACACGTTGTGAAATAGGTCCAGCTTCTGAATGCATGCACACTCCCTGGAAGAGACTGTGAATTCTCTGAAATTCTGCCCACGCCCTCCTGCTGGAGGCTCTCATGGAGGCCATCCAGGAAATCTTCGTTGGCTGAGACAGCCAGCTCCCTATCGCTTACCCAGATGCCACAGTGGGTATGTCACATTCGTTACTGATTGATGCAAAGCGAGGCTGGTTCCCTGCCTGGTTGCTGCCAAGGTGATCACCCTCACCCTCCAGCAATTCCAGAGCAGGTGCAGCTGCACAACCTGGTGCTGGTCCTGCATTCTAGGTGCGTCGCACCTTCTTAGAGTGGGTACCATAGAAATCTGATTTTCCAAAACCAACTCCATTCTATAGGAAACTGCTCTCAAATGTTTACTTAAAAAAAAAAAAAAAAAAAAGCCGGGTGCAGTGGCTCACGCCTGCAATCCTAACACTTTTGGGAGGCCGAGGTGGGTGGATCACCTGAGGTCAGGAGTTCAAGACCAGCCTGGCCATCATGATGAAACCCCATCTTTAAAAGAAAAAAAAAATGCATCTTCAGACAACTGAGAATGAGATTCTCAGATCCTGAACTACAGACACTCAAACAAAGAGATAAGCTGAGGAAACAGTCTATGTGGGGGCAGAGGGACACAGGGAATCATTCTTTTTTTTTTTTTTTGGAAACGGAGTTTCACTTTTGTTGCCCAGGCTGGAGTGCAATGACACGATCTCCGCTCACCACAACCTCTGCCTTCTGGATTCAAATGATTCTCCTGCCTCAGTCTCCCGAGTAGCTGGGATTACAGACGTGCCACCACACCTGGATAATTTTGTATTTTTAGTAGAGACAGGGTTTCTTTATGTTGGTCAGGCTAGTCTTGAACTCCCGAACTAAGGTGATCCGCCCATCTTGGCCTCCCAAAGTGCTGGGATTACAGGTGTGAACCACTGTACCTGGCGGGGAATTATTCTTATTGAGTTCTGAAAGGGACGTTAATTTCACCCATGGAACAAGAAACAGATGGTATAGAAAAGGAACATTCAGAAAATAGAAAACAGCTCTTGGAGAATTAAAAACTTGAGAGCAGAAATGAAACACTCAGCAGAAGCACTGGGACATCCAGTTGAAGAATTATCCTAGGAAGTAGAGCAAAAAGGGAAAGTGAAGACATAGAAGGAAAAAGACAAGAAATGAAGGTCCCACAGGAGGCTCAACTTTTTTTTTAAAAAAAAAGGCATTCCAGAAAGAGGAGAAAACGAGAGAGGAAATAAACAATGACATTATTCAAGAAAATGTTCTCAAGCTACAGGGCGTGAGTATCCAGAATGAAAGGGCCCTGAGTTCCAGCTCAGCAGACCAAAAGAGATGAGTGACCAAGGCTTTCTCCTGAGACGGTGGCTTGATTAATTTCTCTGAAAAGTTGTAGGCAGTCATTATTCCCCTGAAATGTGAAGGCACCTCTAGAGGCCTCTGAGAGTCGTTGTTGGTTCTAGCAGGTGAGAAGTCGTGACAGGCGGAAGTGGAGGTGAGAAGTCTCCATGGGTGGAAGAGGAGGTAAGAGGCCTCAGCGGGTGGAAATGGAGGTGAGAGACCTCAGCAGGTAGAAATGGAGGTGAGAGACTTCAGTGGATAGAACTGGAGGTGAGATGCCTCAGTGGTTGTAACTGGAGGTGAGAAACCTCGGCAGGTGGAATTGGAGGTGAGAAGCCTCTGCAGATGGAATTGGAGGTGAGAAGCCTCTGCAGATGGAATTGGAGGTGATAAGCCTCTGCAGATGGAATTGGAGGTGAGAAGCCTTGGCAGGTGGAATTGGAGGCGGCTCCTGAGGATGCCCTGTGTCTGGGGCAGCTGCACAGCCAGGGTGTGAACTGTGTGTGCCCCCACGGCTCCGTGCCTAATCAGTGATCTGCTTCCCAAGGGGGCTCCTTGCCTCCTTGGGAGTGAGACCAGCCAGGAAGCCAGAATGAGATGAGGGGCCTGGACCACCTGCTACCTCTCCCCCGGGAGCTGGAGGAAAGCACTGGCTCCAGGAACAGGCTCAGAGAGGGAAGCCAGACAGAGACCTCCAGGGTAGGTGGACGAGGTGCTTTAAAAATGCATTTCAGCTAAAAGAACAAGTAATCCCATAACATCATTCCCCCTTGACCTTTCAAAGCCCCTAATCTGATGGCATACCTGTATGTGGATCACTGATGATGCATTTCAGGGTTGAGCAATTCGTTCATATTTACTCTGTGGTTGGGTGTGAAAACACCAAGTCAAGGATAATATCGAGGCTGATTGTTCGCCTCATGGGAGAAGGAGCTGAGGGCCTTTCTGCAAGCGCAGGATTGAGGGTGATCCCTGAGTCATGAGCAGGCGAATGGGAGAGGCTTTTGAATCGAGGCGTTGGGGAGAAGCTTGAGTTATGTAACAGAAGCATGGTGAGCTGTCCTTGATATGATTACCACTCTCAGTAATTATTATTATTATTTGACCTATGCAGACTAATCCAATTAAATAAGAATTGTTTTGCAATCAGGTTGTTCGGAGGATGGCAGAGTTCTCTCTCTGTGTGGTGAGAAAATTCCCCCGGGTTTGCACTACATCCGGTGGTTTCTCAAACAGCCCCACCTATGTGGCTTCTTTTAGATTTTGATCCACGTAACCAAGTGTGTGAAGAAGGCCAGGCAGGATTCCCCCCATTTCATGACCAAGGGGTTTGAGGTTCAGAGAGGCCAAGTGACTTGCCCAGGGTCACACAGCAGGAAAAGAACATAGGCAGGGCTGGGTTGGTTTCCCAGCCTCCATTTCAGACCTTGCTCTGCCAGCGCCGGCTCGTTCCAGCAGCATTGTTAGGCAGCATTGTCCTGGGTGGGAAAAGCAGCAGGTGCTGGAAAGCCCAGGAACTTCAGATTAAATAAAATACTGTAATGCTGGTCCCCATAATGAGCCCCACGGGATGGTGGTGAGGTCTGGGTCCTGCTCTCGAGCCGTGCCAAGCCTGTGAGGCTGAACTCTCCACCGAACGCCAACCAGGCTGTGCTGGGAGAAGCCTGGGCACCTTTTGCATCTGGAAGGAGACGCAAGAGTCTTGTTATTGGCATTCCAACATGTAAATGTGTTTTTCCTCTTGATTATAACAGCACAACAAGTTTATCAGAAAAATTTTTAAAATACAGAAAACTATGAGTGATGATATAAAAATCACCCAAATCTCTACTAATATTATAAACAGAATTTCCTGTCTGTGGGTTTTCATGGCTAGATGAGGACTTCTTATTTAAAAGCCTAGGTTCATGCTACACATGGTTTTGCATACTGAGGGTTTTTTTTTTCACTTTAACTTCATGATTCTCTTACCATGATGCTAGTCTTTGAAAATATAATATTTTCAATGATACAGTATTCCATCATATGCATAAAGCCTTTTGCTTGGTTTTTCATCTTTGAAAAACCACAGACATGAATAAAAATCAGAAAGGATGGGCGACAGGCTGTATGCATGTACATTTCCAAGCATAAAAGTCTCTTCTTGAAAAACAAAGGGAAAACGATTTTTGAAAAATCACACACATGCGTGCAGACACACACACACACACACACACACACACACACCCCAATTGAGCCCAAAAGACATTTGACAAAATGTAGCATCTTTTCCTTAAAAAAAAACCGCTAAACAATTGATTATGGAAACCATTTGGAAATACAAAACATTCACCAAGAACCAACAGAGGATATTTTTCTAAAAAGTGAATCTCTAGAACCAAGTTCATTTAAATCAGGAAGCGAACAAGGATATGACATCACCATTATTATGATTGAATATTGTGGTGGTTTCAGCAAATGCAGTAACATCAAAAGCCTATAAAACCATTTTGGGACCTTGGAAAACAAGAAATATATCTGTCTATTTTTGTTGATGATATGTTTATGCCCTTAAAAAACTCAAGAGATTAGTAAAAGTAACTAGAAATTATCAATGAGCATTGGTGACATTGCTAGATACCAAATAATTACACAAATATTGACAGCTTCTCTCTACTCTAGCCATTAGTAACTAAAATGAAAAAGAATATATTTACAACAGCAACCAAAACTATGAAGTGTTTCAAAATAAGATGTAACAAGAAAGAAAAATGTCCTGTGTGAAAAAACAAACTCTAATTGGATAGGGTGCAGCAGACTGAGTGAAGAGAAAGCCACATCCTACTCTTGAATGGGAATGTATGTGTTTAATTAAAGTACTCCTTCTAGAATTAATGTATAAAGTTAATGAACTTCACATAGAATTTTGATGGAGTACTTTTTTCTTTTATTTATATATTATATATGTAATATGTATATTATATATATATACACATATATATATGTATATACATGTTTTATAAAGATGGGGTTCTCACTCTGTTGCTCAGGTTGGTCTCAAACTCCTGGCCTCAAGCAATCCTCCCACCTCATCCTCCTGAAGTGCTGGAAACAACCCAAGTGTGAACCACCATACCTGGCCGAGTATTTTTTAAGAGACAGAGAATTGAATAAATTATCATAGTTATTTGGGAAAATTAATTCCTAAAAAACAAAAAGAAACTTTTTGAAATAGAATCATTGGGGGAATTTGCATCTCCATGCCTGAAAGCCACTCTATTCAAAGAAACAGGCTGTTGGCATAGGAATAGAAACCTAGACCTAGAACCAGAGAAAGCAGAAATAGATCCCAGTATGTTTAGGATTCTGGTCTTCAATCTTACAATTTATAAAATGATCAGTTTTGGCTGGGTGCAGTAGCTAACGCCTGTAATCCCAGCACTTTAGGAGGCGAAGCAGGTGGATCGCCTTGAAGTCGGGAGTTTGAGACCAGACCTGACCAACATGGAGAAACCCCATCTCTACTAAAAAAAAAAATAAAGACACGGCACGGCCGGGCGTGGTGGCTCACGCCTGTAATCCCAGCATTTTGGGAGGCCGAGGCAGGCAGATAACCTGTGGTCAGGGGTTTGGGACCAGCCTGACCAACATGGAGAAACCACATCTCTACTAAAAATACAAAAATGAGCCGGGCATGATGGTGCATGCCTGTAATCCCAGCTACTCAGGAGGCTGAGGCAGGAGAATCGCTTGAACCTGGGAGGCGGAGGTTGCCGTGAGCCGAGATTGCGACATTGCACTCCAGCCTGGGAAACAAGAGTGAAACTCTGTCTCAAAAAAAAAATAAAAAAATAAAAGACAGCATGGAGCTTCTCCTCTCATACCTAGCAAGTGGGAACGGGGAGACATATGCTTATCAGCTTGTGCCTAATACAACTCAGAGCTGGTAAGCAAAACTATTCCTGTTTTTACGTCTTCAGAGACAAGACGATAGTGAAAATCTCGCCATGTCCTCTGTGAGATAATAATAAATATATATGTTGATCTCTGCCCTGAGTCCCTGGCACGGTCCTAAAACCTCGTAATTTCTCAAGCAAGAGGTGTGCTAGGAGAATCTTCTGTTCTAAAGTTTGGTCTCTACCCTGGTTTTTGAGACAGAGCTCCTGAAACCTTTGTAGATAGAGATGCTAGGTGTAGAATATTTGGTTCTAATATTAGGTCTTTGATCCTGGTGCCTGACACAGAGCTCCTAAATCCTTGGAATTTCCTAGGTGACAGGAACATTTTTTTTTTTTTCTAATGAAGTCATTCTTGGTGGACTCCTGGCCTGGGGGATGGTCGCCAGAAATCTCAAGCCATGATTAGCGGTTTGGAGCTTTCAGCTTCAACCCTCATTCTCCAGAGGAGAGGAGCTAGAAATTGGGTTAATAATCAATCATGCCTGTGTTGAAACCTCCATCAAAATCCCAGAGCTCTGGGGCTTGGAGAGCTTCTGAATTGCTGAACACATTGGGGGGCATTGGAGGGTGGGAGGCATGCCTGTAGAGGGCATGGAAGCTCCACACCTCTTCCCACGGGCCTGCCCCACGAATCCCTTCCCTCTGGCTGCTCACCTGTATCACCTGTGATATACTTTATAATAAACTGGTGAATGTAAGAGTTTCCCTGAGATCTGTGAGCCATCCTAGCAAATGAATCAAACCTGAGGAGGGGGACTGTGGAACCCCCAGTGTATAGCCAGTCAGCTCTTAAATCCCTTGGAATTTCCTGGATGATAGGAACTTTTTTTTTTTTTCCTAATGAAGTGACTCTTGGTGGACTCCTGGCTTGGGGGGTTGGGAGGGGGGTGGTGGTTGCCACAAATCCCAAGCCATGACTAGAGGCTTGGAGCTTTCAGCTCCAATGTACAGCCAGTCAGTCAGGAACACAAGTCATAAACCAGGCCTTGTGACTGGCATCTGAAGGGGTGACAGCCTTGCGGGACTGAACCCTTAACCTGTGGGATCTGACGCTACCTCCAGGCGACAGTGTCAGAACTAAGTGGAACTATGGAACATCCGGTTGGGTCTGCTGAAAGATTTCTTGGTGTGTGGGGACAAAAAACTCACACATCTGGTGTCAGAAGTGTGGTGTTGAGTGTGTAAGGTACTTTGGGTTTTCCTATCCCTACATCCTCCCTCATATGAGTGATGAAATGGGCTGTTCCACTGCCTGCCCTGGCACCAGCCTTTTCCTGGAGAGCCTCCCTCCCCACAATGCCTCCTGCCCGAAGTGCCCACTGGCATCAGGTAGCTGAGCTGGGCCAGCTGGGTTCAGGTTGCATGTGAGTCAGGGAGACCCAAGGGCCAGCCATTTGGTCATGGTGAGCTCTTGTCGTGAACGGCCATGCTGAATTAGGCCCGAGGCAGCAATACTGCTGAGAGTAGTGTAAGAGAGGGGGCGGTGACACGGTGAGAGCCACCATGCATGCCCGGAGGGAGACTGCCCTGCCCCCACCAGCTCCCCAGCCCCCAACTTCAGTTCCACCGACTGCTCTGTTCCTATGAGCTTGCCCTGAGCCCTAGTTATCTATTGGTAGGTTACAAATACCCCCAAAACTTAGCAGCTTCCGACAGCTGTGGTGTTCACTCATGATTCTGTGTATTAGTGACGTGAGCTGGGCTCAGTGCCATCATCCTTCTGGGCTGAGCTGAACTCGGCTGCTCTAGGTTTGGCAGCACTCACCCGTCTGGGGCCTGCGCCCAGGGGATCTCTCATCCTCCAACAGGCTAGCTCAGACTCACGTTCACGGTGGCAGAAGAGGTCTCAGCCTAATGGCAGAAGCTGCAAAGCCTCTTACGGTCTAAGCATAGAACTCAGTGTCACCTCTGCCACATTTAATGGTCAAAGCGAGTGAGGCAGCCACTCCAGATGGAAGGGGTGAAACTCCACCTCTTCATGATGGGACCTTGAAAGAATCGTGGCCACTTTTTCACAGCTGCATCTTGTAAGTAACGACTTTCATTTGGTTATCTGAATACATTTCTATCCCATGGAGCCAGAGAGGTTTAGCTGAAATGCGGGTGCAGACACAGAGCCTTAGCCACAGAGACATCAAATCCTTCCTTCCTTTCTCCATTCCATGAACACTAAATTAAAACACCAGTTCCCATCTGTGGGTCACCTGCTGTGTGCCAGAACCTCGTTCATTTAGAGCACACAGCTCAATGAGGGAGGGGCTTTTCTGGGTCCCTTTCTGCAGATGGGGAGGTAGAGACTTTTTTTCTTTTTTTTGGAGACAGGGTCGTGCTCTGTCACCCAGGCTGGAGTGCCGTGGCACAGTCACAGCTTATTGCAGCCTCAGTCTCCTGGGCTCAAGAGATCCTCCCACTTCAGCCTGCTGAGTAGCTCAGACCACAGGTGTGCGCCACTGTGCCTAGCTAATTTTCATTTAATTTTTTGTGAAGACAGGGTCTCCCTATGTTGCCTAGGCTGGTCTCAAACTCCTGGGCTCAAGCGACTCTTCCACCTCTGCCACTGCAATTTCTGGGATTATAGGAGCCACCACACCCGACCAGGTAGAGATCCTAAAAGGCTCAGCCACTCTCCAAAGTCAAGAAGTGGGGAAGTGGCAGGTGAGGGTAGGGAGCTGGGGTGCAAGCCCAGGGTTTCAGGAAGCCAGCCCCAGCACTCAGCCCCACTCTGGGACTGGACAAGGAGCTGGAGCCTTTGAGAGGAGGAAGACAAAGGCCCTGCCACAAGCCTACCAGGTTAGCAGGTACACAACCAATTGCCAGAGTCGGCAGTGGGGGAGGGGAAGCAGACTGGAGCGAGCATTTTACTGTGGGAACTCGGAAGAGCTTTGTGGGGACCAGGCAGGGGCTGGAAGGAAAGGGAGGAGCTCACCTGTGCACAAAAGCGTCGGGTCAGTAAGGGCCAGGAAGTCAACAGCTCAGGCCGCAGCTCTCCGGTGAGCTGGGGAGGCCTGCGTGTGATGAGGGTGTTGTGCTCAGCAGCTCTTGGCCCTCTTCCTATCTGGGCTAATGACTGACAACCTGACTCTCGTGCCCCATGTGGGCAACATTCCCCTGTGCCTCCTGGTGCCTCCTGGAGAGTGAAGGGCCCTGTGCCTCTGATGTGTCCCTCCTCAAAGAGACACAGATCTTTTCTGGTGCTGAATAACAGCAGTACCGATGCAGATGCAGGCCTGGTGTGGGGGTTCCCACTGAAAATCCCAGCGCTTCGGGAGGCCAAGGTAGGAAGAGCGCTAGAGGCCAGGAGACCAGCCTGGGCAACATAGTGAGACCCTGTCTCAAGAAAGAACAAACAAAAAAAAAAAAGAAGGAAAGGGCCGGGTGTGGTGACTCACACCTGTAATCCAAGCACTTTGGAGGCCAAGGCGGGTGGATCACCTGAGGTCGGGAGTTCAAGACCAGCCTGACCAACATGGTGAAACCCGGTCTTTAAAAAAAAAAAAGAAGAAGGAAAGGAAGGAAAAAAGGGAATGAAAATAAATTAGCCAGGCATAGAGAATTACTAGAGGCCAGGAGACCAGCCTGGGCAGCACAGTGAGAACCTGTCTCTACAGGAGAAATAAATGAAGAAAAAATAGAAAAGAAAGAGAGAGGGAGGGAGAGAGGGCAGAAGGGAGGAAGTAGAGAGAGGGAAGGAAGGAATGAAGGAAGGAAGGAGAGAGAGAAAGAAGAAAAGAAAAGAAATTAGCCAGGCAGGTTAGCATGCACCTATATTCTCAGTTACTCAGGAGGCTGAGGCGGGAGTACTGTTTGAGCCCAGGAGTTCAAGGTTTCAGTGAGCTATGATCACACCACTGCACTTCCACCTGGGCGACAGGGTGAGACCCTGTCTCAAAATAAAAATAATGCAGATGCCTCTATACTCTGCTCTGTGCCACGCATTGCACCACTTAGATATGTGGGCTACCGGGGCCCATCTCAGCTCTGGACTTACCAGCTCTGTCATGGGCCCTGGCAATGAACGCTTCATTTTCTCATTTGTTAGCTGGTGACCGTAACACATACTTCCTAAGTCTATGCTGAGTGAGGATCTCAGGTACTCAGCACAGTGTCTGGTACTTAGCAAGTACTTGTAAACAATGTGATTATTGAAAAGGAGTCAACGCTCATTCACTGACCACGCGAGGTGATGAGTGGGTTTCAACATCACGGCTCCATGTTGGTGTTTTTCTCTTTCTCTCTGTTCTCCAATAACCTGCACAGCAGTTGATGGATGTGGGGTCCCTTTATGCTACTAAAGGGGGTCATGAGATGTGACAGGGCTAATTTGTGAGCATTTGGCCATCTTGGCCAAAATGGCAGCTGATGAGTGTTTTCAAATGATCATATCTATTGAGGCTGAACCGAGTGGGGTTGGGACTCTGGAACTACTAAATCATGTTTTTTCTTACACAAAACTTCAAATGGCAACTTTAACCAAGACCCTGCCTGGAGGCATCTGTGTGACTTGCTGCTGGCTCTAAATTTATCTGTCCCTAACCAGAGAAATGCATTTCTACTACCTCAAGGAGAAGGCAACCTCCATTTTTCTGTTCACAAAAAAATTTTAGTTATTTTCTTAACTGAAACTTCCAGGAGAATATTCCACAGGCGCAAAATTCACGACCTTTAAATAGTAGCAGCTAGCGTTTTCTGTCTGCGGCAGGAGTGCTGTGCTCGCGATGATAAGCATCTGCTTTCTCTCTCCCCTCTCTGCGTTCCCATCTGACCTTTGTGTTTCTGCCACGACAAGCCGGAAGGGTGGTGCGGTCGCCAGCTCTCATCAGGAAGGGAGGCTGAGCACGCCCCGTCGCTAGTGGCGGGGGAGACACAGCACGCACACTGTGGGTTTCGGTGGGGTTGGGGTGTGGGGCGTGCCCACGCGCTGCTGCTCGGACTTGTTCCCGTGAAATGAGTCTTTCATGGTGGGGAGGGAATATCCATTTATTTGACTGGATGCCTGTCAGCATTGTTCTAGGGGGAGAATATTCTAGAATGGTGCCAGCAGACACAGTCATCACAAAGCGTCAGCTGAGGGGCGCGCCTTCATCTCCCTCAGGCATCTCAGCCATGACTTCCTGTTCCCCCGAAGCTGCCTGCACAGTTCCACTCCTTCATTCCTCCATCTGTTCAATACCCATCGGACCTCTTCTGTGGGGGATACACAGACAACAGGCCCAGGACCCACCTTAAGAAGCCCATGGGAGGGGAGAGGGGAGAAAGCCAGCGAAGGATGGGTGTCCCGGCCTCAGGCAGACAGGACACGGCTCAACCCAGAGACAGGGAAGGCTTCCTGGGTGGGTTGACACTGCCACCAGGACTAGAAGGACGAACAGATCCCACAAAAAAATCATATGATGTACAAACATTCAGAAGAGGGAGGGGGCAGGCTCAGGGCCCCGTGGCAGCCCACAGGGCTGCGGCCACACTGCACCGTGACTGGGTGTCCCGCTGTGCCTCCTACCCACAGGACACCAGCTCCTGGAGGACCCAGATGGCCTCTCCCTCACCTGTGGCATCCCTAGCCCCTGGCACTGGTGAGGCCATTCGGCGAATGATGAGTGACTCAGCTGACCCGGCCACCAAGGGCCTTGCCATCCTTCCTTCAGCAGAAGCTGGGCCTTGGGATTGTGTGTCTCAGCGCCTGGGGGGTCTCAGGCACCACTTCCCTCAAAACCTTTCTTATCTCTGCACCAAGTCACAGAAACAACCCGGGGTCCTGCACAGCCATTGTGAAAATGTTGAAAATGCAATCTCAACCCCTTGGACCCCAGGGCCACCTGCAGAGCCAGGACAAGCTTCTTCTTTGTAGCCCGTGCATGTGCACCCATGGCAGAGAAAGACAGGGTGGAACATCACACCCTCTGCAAAAACGGGAGTCTTTGATCACAGGAGAATGTCTGGTAAACTTCTCCAGAGTTCACCTAATTGGTTTGGGGCAGATCTAATCTCCCCGATGCTCTGCTGCTCAATTAGTACTGGTCAAGATGTTTGAAGTTCAGAGGAGAAGCCCATTTGAATAATTAGCATCACGTGGTGTTCCCAACACAGCCAACCCTCCTAGAGAGATGAAAGAGACACCTCCCCTCTAACTGCTCTGGCTCCACTGCCAATGGAGACCTCTGGAAAGCTTTAAGAACAGGTGGCCTCTGCCTTTCCCTTGAAAACTGAGTGTGGAAGGGAGCCTGCTCCAGGCCACAACCTGGCAGGAAGAGAGCAGGCTTGGAGGGGAGGCCCTGTCCCTGTCCCTCTCCCGAACGTTGGCACATCACACGACTTCTTTTCTGTGGGATCTACTCATCTGCTAGTCCCCAGGGCAGTGTCAACTCACCCGGAAGCCTTCCCTGTCCCCAGGCTGGAGCCTGCCGTCCTGTCCGCCCTGTCTGCCTGCCGGGCTCCGGCACCGGCCATCGCTCGCTTTCTCTCCTCTCCACTCCCCAAATGTGAGCTCCTTAACGGGCAACCTGGGCCCTTTGTGTACCACACAGATGTTACTGATGAGTATTGAAGAGATGAATGAAGGAATGAATGAGTGAATGAATGAATGAAATGTGTGTAGGCGGCAACAGGGGAACGGGAAGTGACAGCAAAGGCATCTGAGGGAGATGGCGGGGCGCTGTCCAGCGCAGCTGACACCGTGGGCTGGCTTGTTCCTTGCTGTGAGGCCTGACCCCACCTTATGAGATGTGTGGCGCAGCTCCGGCCTCCACCCACCAGAGGCAGGAGCACCCACCTTCTCCCCACCACGTGACAGCCAAAGAGATCCTCAGACATTGATGAAGCACCCCCAGCTGACAACTACTAGGCTAGACCAACAACTTCTCTTTTTTAGCTCCAAACAAAACATGGTACTAAGAGCTTCAATTCAGAAATGTCCTTTGTCAAAGAAGGTTTCCCTCCTCTGGCCAGTACCTGTCTCTTTCCCACCCTGTAGTGAGAAGAGGAAGATTTAAATTAGAATTCTCTTTTTTTTCTTTTTTTTTGAGTGGGACTTTCACGTTGCCACCCAGGCTGGAGTGCAGTGGCATGATATTGGCTCACTGCAGCCTCCACCTCCCAGGTCCCAGAGATTCTCCTGCCTCAACCTCCCGGATAGCTGGGATTACAGGCACATGCCACCACACCCAGCGAATTTTTGTATTTTTAGTAGAGACGAGGTTGCCAGGCTGGTCTCGAACTCCTGACCTCAGGTGATCTGCCCATCTCGATCTCCCAAAGTACTGGGATTACAGGTGTGAACCACCACACTGGGCCTTAAATTACAACTCTTAGTGATTGATTTGCAGCATCACAGCCTATTTTGAGGTCGTGTCTCCCGGGCTTTGAATCCAGGCTCTGTCACTCACGAAGGCCATTTCATCTCTAAGAGCCTCGGCGTCCTCACACAAAGTATGCAGAGTGCCGATCCCATTTGTACGGTGGACAGTCCATGAGATCAGTGGGTGGTGCCCCCACACAGCAGGGCTGCAAATGCCAGCTAATAGTACTGTGTCTGTGCCACTCCCTTCAGGAGGAGGGGCTTCCGAGGGTATCAGAATCTAACCTGCCAGCAAGTCCTTCAACGGTTGGCACAATTCAGTTTATTCAAAGCCTGTCTCATCCACTTAGAAAGGGCCAGAGGCCGTCACGCTCTCTGACAGGTGCCCGGGCACAGGGAAGAGCATGGGCCTTGGGGCCAGTCAGGCCAGACCCAGCCTCCAGCCCTACCAACGCCCAGCGTGTCCAGGGCTGGTCACTCAGCGTCCCCCTCGCCTGAGGAAACAGGGTTAACAACCTCACTTCACAAGTTCTCGGAGGATTCAGAGTCCTTAGCTTCATGGATGCTGTGGAATGATTAACTGTGGCTCTGTCAGTGTGACGAGGGCAAGGCCTGGAAGGCTGGGATGGGACCGTCAGTACATTTTCTTCAGGGAGAGGCCCTGGGGGCCCCGGGCGGCTGCCCCTCTGGTGTGGCTTGTCAGACCAGCACAGGCTGGGTGTGAGTGTGTTAACTGAGCACCAGATCTGTGATCCTCAGCTTCCAGAACCATGAATGTCAGAGCTGAAGGGACAGCCATGTTCAGACGTGAACCTCCCTTCAGATGTGAGGTTGCTTTTTAAAGCAAGAAAATGTTCTTCCAAACCAAACCAGCAGCAGCACCGGAGATCCCGGCGGTCTCTTTCAGGCCCAGATGCGGAGATTTTTGTCTTTTCTGAAAGCAAGCCCCCCACAGCCCTCTCCTTGCAACAGTGAGAACCCCGAGGCCCATTGAGGCTCACCCTGTCCACTGTGCACAGCACACGTGGGATCTGAGAGGCCTCAGGCCTGGCATAGGCCTCCTGCCACTGTGCTCGGACGGACCCCGGTCTCCAGGTCCACGGGGAGGACAGTCTTTGCAAGGCTGCTGGCTGGGTCACATCTGTCCAGCCCTACCCTCCTTGGGCAGGAGGGCAGGATTCCCCGGGGACCTCATGCAGACCCATGGCCAGCCCTGAGAACGAGCGCTAGAAGCACCCCGGGCAGGCCAGTCGAGGTGACTCACACCTGTAATCCCAGCACTTTGGGAGACCGAGGCAGGTGGATTATCTGAGGTCAGGAGTTCAAGATGAGCCTGACCAACATGGAGAAACCCCATCTCTACTAAAATACAAAATTAGTTGGGTATGGTAGCAGGCGCCTGTAATCCCAGGTACTCGGGAGGCTGAGGCAGGAGAATCGCTGGAACCTAAGGAGCCAGAGGTTGCAGTGAGCCAAGATGGTGCCAATGAGCTCCAGCCTGGGTGACAAGAGTGAAACTCCTTTCCCAAAAAAAAAAAAGAAAGAAAGAAACGCCCTGAGCAGCGCTTAGGTCCATTAGCCCCTTCACAGACAAGTGTCCAGTGGCCGGCGCCCAGTTCCAACTGGACCCTCAGCCCCCACGCAGAGGGGACAGAACCTCCAGTCCTCCCCAGAGGAGCTGCCAAAAGTGGGCGTGAGGAGACCGTGAGCATGGAGCCAGGAGACCACCGAGGCCTTGCTGTGTGGCCTTGGGTGAGCCACCCAACCACCGTGCACCTCTGGGTCCCTCTCTGTGGAACAGAGACCCCATTCTACAGATGTCATTGCAGGATAGGGAGAGGCCGTGTGACCATGGGACGGGCACACTTCCTGAACCCAGCAGAGTTCCAAACGACAGCCTCTGTTCCTTCTGATGTGGCGTATTTAGGACGCAGCTGCATGAAGGTCGAAGACAGGCCAGTGCTTGGGAAGCAGGTGGGGGTGGTCTCCCCGACGGGCTTCCTTGTCCTGAATAGGGCCTCCCTCGGTTCAGAGCTGGGCCCCAGCTGATTCAGCCCAGGGAAGAGAGTGAGAGCTTCCAGCAAGGGAGGTGGAAGAAAGGTCACAGACTCTCCTGGGGAGCCCCTTCTTCCCGACGCAGACCCCAAAGAGGGGAGATCCTGCCCTCCGGCCCCACCAGGGGCTGCCTGTCCCTCCTCCCTCCTGAGAGGCTCCTCAGCCAGAGTTTCTATGCTTATGATCACTTTGACTTCTGAACAACTCTGGTTTTGCAAAGAAACTGAGGGTCAGGGAGGCGATTAAAAGCAGAGCCAGTGAGAAGTACAGGAAAGGAGCCTGAGCAGCCAGACCCAGGCCTCAGACCAGTTCTTTGCTTTGGTACCCTCTTAAGAAAGCACTTGGCCTGCACAATGGCTCACGCCTGTAATCCCAGCACTTTGGGAGGCCAAGGTGGGTGGATCATGAAGTTAGGAATTTGAGACCAGCGTGACCAACATGGTGAAACCCTGTCTCTATTAAAAATAGAAAAATTAGCTGGGCATGGTGGCGCATACCTGTAGTCCCAGCTACAAAGGAGGCTGAGGCAAGAGACTCGCTTGAACCCGGGAGGCAGAGGTTGCAGTGAGCCGAGATTGCGCATTGTACCACTGCACTCCAGCCTGGGTGACAGAGCAAGACTCTGTCTTTAAAAAAAAAAAAAGAAAAAGAAAAAAGAAAGCACTTAGGCCTCTCCAAGTCTTTCTCTCTTTTGTAAAATGAAACCATCTCAAAAGCCTTTCCAGGCCAGGCGCAGTGGCTCACGCCTGTAATCCCAGCACTTTGGGTGAGACATCTAAACCATATCAGTGAGAGATACAATTTTTTTTTCAGGGGAAAGTGTTGTTATTGTAATAAGATATAATTTACATACCATGAAAGTCACCATTTAAAAATGTACAATTCTGCAGGGCGTGGTGGCTCACACCTGTAATTCCAGGCTGAGGCGGGCGGATCATGAGGTTGGGAGTTCGAGACCAGGCTGACCAACATGGTGAAACCCCATCTCTACTAAAAACAGGAAAATTAGCTGGGCGTGGTGGTGCACACCTGTAGTCCCAGCTACAAAGGAGGCTGAGGCAGGAGAATTGCTTGAATCTGGGAGGCAGAGGTTGCAGTGAGCCGAGATTGCACATTGCACCATTGCACTCCAGCCTGGGTGACAGAGCAAGACTCTGTCTCAAAAAAAAAAAAAAAGTAAAAAGAAAAAAGAAAAAGAAAGCACTTAGGCCTCTCCGAGTCCGTTTCTCTCTTCTGTAAAATGAGACCATCTCAAAAGCCCTGCCAGGCCAGGCGCAGTTGCTCACGCCTGTAATCCCAGCACTTTGGGAGGCACAAGAAGAAGATGACTTGAACTCAGGAGTTCAAGACCAGCCTGAGCAACATGGTGAGACCCCGTCTCTCCACAAATAAAACACGTTTAAAGCCCTTTCCAATGCTAAAATTTGGTTATTTTAGTCCTCAAATTCCTAGGGCCAAGGAACATGGATTCCCTCTCTCTGGCACATCTGTGTCAGCAACTCTGGAGGTTTGTGGGTGTAGGGCATGGCACCCACTCTGGGTACTTGTATTGGGGGGGGGCTCACAACCCCGCTGGCCTCTCTAGGCTGTTTGTCCCTCCCTGGCTCTTTGTCACCTGCCCAGGAATGCTGGCACTCGTGGGAGACGTCGGAGCTGCTCAGGGCTTGTTGCCAGGTGTTTGCAAAGCTCCTGCTTCCTGCACAGATCCCGGCAGAGACTGCTTGGAGTACTTGGAATACGGAGGGACAGATTGCATCCATGTATGCTATCCTGCTGCAGATTTTCTCTTACCCCCTTTTTTCATGAAAAGGGAATTTAGTGGAAAATTATTTCTTCAAAGTTGAAGGTCAAATTAAGATCTTGACATTTGATCTCCTAGATCTTAATGAGGAATTCATGAAATAAGACAGAAAAAGCACATGGCAAGGTGCTGGCCCCAAGCAGGGCAAGGCAAGTCCTCCCGGGCTGGGAATTTCCACACCTGGGAGGCTGGCTAAGCACTGACCCAGGAGTCCTCAGGACACCCTGGGGGGAGGGTTCTTGTTTTCCAGATAAGAAGAGAATTTTTTAAATCCTGCAGTCACAGTGAGTGGTAAAGCTGAGATCTGAACCATGTGGAAAAAGTGACTGGGGCTTTAGCTTCTGTAGCTCAGAGGAGGCAGCTTGGGTGGGCTGGGACCCCCACGCCTGCTTCAGGCATCCACTCTCTGAGGACCCCACTTTCAGGTTTGCCTCTGCATGTCCCCAATAGAGCAGGAGCCTCTCCCCAGATATACGGATCCTGAAATGAGCCCAAGATTCCCTTTTCTTACCCATTAGTTCCCGTTCATTTCATGTTATAATTTTCTAGTCTAAATGTGTTGTTTTAATTTGTCAGATAAGCTGAGAAATTATAGACTATTCTGCCCACCCTGTATTCTCCCATTTCACTGTGCATCTAATATACAAAAGAATAATAAAAATCATTTTTTGGGCCAGAAACTGTGGCTCATGCCTGTAATCTGAGCACTTGGGGAGACCAAGGCAGCAGGATGACTTGAGCTCAGGAGTTCAAGACTAACCTGGCCAACGTGCGGATACCCCGTCTCTACTAAAAATACAAACAAATCGGCTGGGCATGGTGGCGTGTACCTGGGGTCCCAGCTACTCCAGAGGCTGATGTGGGAGGATGGCTCGAGCCTGAAAGGAGGAGTTTGCAGTGAGCCGAGCCGGCGCTACTGCACTCCAGCCTGGGAGAAAAGCAAGGTTCGTTCTCAAAAGATATATAAAAATCAAAAGCATTTTCCCCCAGTACCAGGTGCTTTACATGCATTGCCAGGGTCTAGTGTCCACCCCAAATCCCAGAGTGATCCCCAAAACCCAGGCTTTCAACCCCCAGCCCACGGTCATTCCCACTGCCTCTCTGACCCCCTCAAAACCATCCTAAGGGCATGGGCTTGCTCTACCCACCCCCTTCCAGGGCTCGCAGCCCTGACACCTAATTAAACTATGGAAAGGCTTCCAGGGGAGATGAAAGGACCAGCCATACAAAACTTCCCATATACAGGCTTCTCATCTTTAAAGCTCTATCTATCTATTTATCGTCTATTAATATTTTTTAAAGAAGGTAATTGAGTCTCCTGACATAGTTCACAGGCAGATGGGAGATGATCCTTCCTTTTTTCTTATGAAGAAAGAAGCCTAGAGATGGGGCGGGGGCGGTAAAGGGGGGCTTTCTTGGGGAGACAGGTGTTCGAACATGGACTAGAATGCAGATAGCAGCAGCTCGCTTTTCCCTCCAAGCAGCCTGATCCAGCCTCCCTCTACATTACCCCTGTGGTTACAACTCAAATCTGCTTAAAGATACCCTGCCAAGGGGAATTAGAAGGTCACCAAGCCCTTCTCGGAGCTGGAAAGCTCTAGAGCTCCTCCAGGGTTCCGGGGCTGGGCTTCCTCTCCCGTCGTGTGATGCTGGGGTGCTGATACTCGCCTCCCGGGGCTGCTGTGGCGCTCCACAGGCTAACTCAAGGAGGGTCCCTAACCCAGCCCCGGCACAAAGAGACACGTTATGCTCCTTTGCTGGCCTACCACTGAAATCTGTAATTATTAGGCTGCATTGATTATTGGCAGGGAGAAAACATGTTATAATTTTTTAAAATTATATAAATTCTCTTCTAGACTTAAAAAAAACTTTCTATAACTATATCTGCCTTTGTTTCTGCTTGTATAGAAATTAAAATTTTGCCTTTTCCTGCAAAATTATGTTTTATAGCCTACTGGCTTATGATAATCATCCTTTGTACTTTTGCAGGGCCTTTTATCTGGGAATCTCAAAGCATTTAATAAACTTTAATTAATTCTTGCAACAAGCCCCGTGAGGTAGGTAAATATTATTATCCCCATTTTACAGATAAGGGGAGTGAGACATTGAGAAGTTAAGTAATTTGCCGAAGGCCCCGAAGCAGTTAGTAGCTAAGTCTGAACAAGGCCGCAAACTGACTGTCTCAGGCCTGGCTTGGCCCGGCGGGGCTGCCCGGCTGGTTTCCCCCACCCGCCCAGGGCGTGATTGACAGGGAGGCCTCAATCAATTGCAGCGCCCATGTTAAATACATGTTGTATGGCTTGCAGGCGTTATGGGGAATTATCGGGGCTGACTCATATGTTTCGCCCTGCAACGGCCTATCTTCATGTGAGCTGAGCAAAGCCTGCAACCCCATTTCTCAGGTCAGAATGCTTCTGCTCGGCAATCCCCTCACCCGGAAAACTCTCACTTCCCTCAGACTTGGACTCAACTAAGCCTCTGCTGTGTGCTGAGCCCAGGGCTCATGGCTTTTTTTGCCTGTGCCATCTCCTTGAAATACATTCTTTTTTTTTTTTTTTTTTTTTTTGAGACGGAGTTTCACCCTTGTTGCCCAGGCTGCTGGAGTGCAATGGCACAATCTCGGCTCACTGCAACCTCTACCTCCCAGGTTCAAGCGATTCTCCTGTCTCAGCTTCCTGAGTAACTGGGATTACAGGCATGTGCCACCATACCCAGCTAATTTTTTGTATTTTTAGTAGATATGGGGTTTCTCCCGAACTCAGGTGATCCACCTGCCTTGGACTCCCAAAGTGCTGGGATTACAGGTGTGAGCCACCTCACCTGGCCCAAAATACATTCTTAAGACAACCTTATGAGTGACTGTTGTTATCCCCATTTTACAGATGAGGAAAACAGAGGCTCTCAAAGTGAAGTGGCGCATTCGGGGGTCACACAGGAGAACCGGGATTCCAACCATGCTCTGACTCGAAATTGAACGCTCTTGTCACTCAGTCAGATGTCACCTGGTACTTGGCTGTGCCCAGGAAGGCTTATTAATCCTACAATGGCATTTCCAGAGGACATTGGTAAGTGAGTGAAGGGCTTTCATTTTAACTATGAGCCAGGCTGAGCTAATTGTGTTGTTGGGTGCATGGATTCATAGGCGCCTCTCCTGGAAGAGTGTGTGTGGTTCCAGAATGGGGTGCAGTTGCCCCTCAGAGACCCCTTCCCGATGGCTCTCCTTGCCTTACTCAGTGGCCTCACTCCCAGCAGCAAAGCTCCTGCCCTTGACCTTGAGACACTGAAGCAGCTCCAAATGCTTTGCTCTTTCCTCTGACATAACTGTTGAGTCAGACAGGCCTGCATTTGAATTCTGGTTCTGTACCCATTGTGATTAATCTCGGGCAAGTCCCAACCTCTCCCTGCCTCAGTTTCCCCATTGGTAAAAGGAGCTGTGACAAGGATCAAATGAGTTAATGAACATGAAAGCCCACAGCACAGAGCCTCGCACACCGCAAGGGCTCCGTCAGGGTCCACGTCTGCTCTGCCACTCCTGTCCTGACAGCCGCCCACATTCTGTCCTAGCAGAGCCGACCGAGGTGCACAGTGCCACGGAGCCGACCGAGGTGCACAGTGCCGCGGAGCCGACCGAGGTAGACCGAGGTGCACAGTGCCGCAGAGCTGACCGAGGTGCACAGTGCCATCCAGTTCTTCCCTCTGTTGCTTTTGCCAAAATCCTGGCTTGGACTGAGGCCCTTCTTCACCCAGGTCATGATGACACCCAAGAGCAGTCGCTACAGCTGCTCCTGCCATGCTGTGTGACAGATCAGAGAGACAGAGGATTTGCTGGGGTCACCGTGCTGTGGGATGTCATGCTTGTCTCTTTCGGATCCTGCTAAAGTGGAGTGTTGAACTTAACCATGCTCCCTTCCTCGAAGCCTGCAAGCCTGGAGCTCCCAGGATTCTCTTCTGTACCTGAAAGTGTTGGAATTGCAAGCTCAGCCTTGGGGAATGACGTGTCCCTTCCCAGTGCCATTGAGAGACGGGCAAGAACTTGGTTGCAATCCCATGGCCTGAATGAATGGTGTTTCTCACGTGTGGCAAAGCTGAAAGAAATCAACACACTTTTCTGTTGGATTATCTCTTTAAAAATAGGAACAGCAGCACAAGAACGTGTCAGTTTCAGCAAGTTCTGCAATGCCAGCTCTTCACTCGCAGGCTCCTGTGTTCCTTCATGCTCCTCCAGCTGCTCCTCCTTTCGGGCCCTAAGAATGCACCCCTAGCACCAGGGCCTGGAGCACAGACCCCCAAATACTGCCTGCAGCTCAGCCCTGAAATGACATTGGCTGGGGGTGCTAGAGCTGCGGCCAGCCGGGCCACCAGGCCTCTTAGACTGGTTGTCTGGGGCACTGCCTGCAGTACAAGCCCTCAGCCCTTCCCTTCCCCTTGCTGGACTGTGGGCACAACAGGGAGGGCGTGTCCTGTGTACCCATTTTGCCTAGAGATGGCCTGTCCAGCCACCTCTCCATGTGACCTTGCCCCATAGGGGGAAAAGTCTGTTACCGCTACAGACTCCCAGGTACTTCTACTGGGCAGATGACCCTGCCACCAGGAGCCAGAGGCTGCCACCAGCCTGGCACTCCAGGGTGCACAAGGCCTCCCTGATCTTGGGCCCCCTCACCCCATCAGTCTGTGTCCTCTCAGCCTTCTGAGCTGGGTTGGTCTGAGCCAGTTCCTCAGACCCAGACTAGCCGGAATTTCTGGGCCCAGCCTTGGCCAATCTCACTCAAGTCTGGCCCTGGGGGCCTGTCCTCCCCTTTCCCTGGGCTGTCCGCCTTCCAAGACAGGCCTTTCTTATGTAAACAGAAGCAGAATTGCATAAATAATTCCCCAGTCCGTGTGTCTAGCAACCTTGAGGACGCCCCACAATCCAGCATGGAATCCTTCCACGAACAGGAATGAGACTTCTTCATGGCCATGGGTCCTCCTAGAAGTTTCAAGACCGTCACAGAGGACAACTGTAAAAGAATGAGGATGCTGTGTTTGTGTGCGCGCGCACACCTGTGTGTATGAGGCCCGTGGAATCCAATGTGAAGGACTGAATTCAAGCCACATGACAGAAATGGCCCCAAATACAGCAAAGCACATCCCACAGGGCCGGGCCTCCCCTCTCCAGTGATGGGGTGAACGGAGGAGTGGGCTCATTCTTTAAGGCAAAGCTGTTTCTTCTCATTTTAGAAAATAACATTTATGGCCTGACATAGTGGCTCATGCCTGAAATTCTAGCCCTTTGGAGGTTGAGGTAGGAGGACTGCTTGAGCCCAGGAGTTCCAGACCAGCCTGAGCAACATAGCGAGACGCTGTCTTTACAAAAAAGTTGGGTGTGGTGCCACACGCCTGTAGTCCCAGCTACTCCAGGAGGCTGAGATAGGAGGATTGCTTGAGTCCAGGAGTTAGAGGCTGCTGTGAGCTATGACCATACCACTGTACTCCAGCCTGGGTGACAGAGTAAGACCCTGTCTTAAACAAAAAATTAATAGTAATTTTAAGAAGTGAGTGCTCCTTATTAAAACCACCAGGCTGCTTAATGGTTATGAGGTTTCCTCTCAGGGTGATGAAAACATTCTGGAAGTCAACAGTGGTGCTGGTTGCAGGACACTGTGAATGCCACTGAGTGGTACACTTCAAAATGGTACATTTTGGCCAGGCGCAGTGGCTCACACCTGTAATCCCAGCACTTTGGAGGCCAAGGTGGGCAGATCACCTGAAGTCAGGAGTTTGAGACCAGCCTGGCCAATATGGTGAAACCCCATCTCTACTAAAAATACAAAAATTAGCCAGGCATGGTGGTGCATGCCTGTAGTCCCAGCTACTCGGGAGGCTGAGGAAGGAGAATCACTTGAACCCAGGAGGCAGAGGCTGTAGAGAGCTGAAATTACACTTCTGCACGCCAGCCTGGGTGACAGAGCAAGACTCTGTCTCAAAAATAAAATAAGATAAAATAAAATAAGAGAGGTGGGCATATTCTAAGATGTTGCTTGAAAGTCAGTCACTTGAAATGTGAGGTGTATTTGACCCCAGCAACACGGGGATGCTGCTGTTTAATGATCATGTCAAAATAAAATAAAACGTGGGGATTCAATGAGAGCGTGGGAAAGCACCTGCCATAGCGATGTCTGGCACAGCCGCTCAGGCAGCCCGAGCCTTCATCGGCAGCAGGGCAATAGTAAAGGCAGTTAAGGTGGGAGGATCACTTGAGCCCAGAAGTTCAAAACCAGCCTGGGCAACATGGCAAGACTCAGTCTCTACAAAACTCAAAAATTAAATAAATTAGCTGGGCCTGGTAGTGTGAACCTGTGGTCTCAGCTACTCAAGAGGCAAAAAATTTTTGGTAGAGAGGCTGAGGTAGGAGAATCACTTGAGTCCTGGACGTCGAGGCTGCAGTGAGCTGAGATGGCAGCAATGCACTCCAGTCTGAGTGACAGAGTAAAACCCTGTCTCAAAAAAAAAAAAAAAAACGTTAAAAAAATAGTTAACAATTGTATGACACAGAAAGTGAACTCTGATGTAAACTATGGACTTGAGTTAATGATGATGTATTGGTATTTCAATATTGGCTCATCAGTTGTTACAAATGTACTAATCAAGATGTTAAGAGTGAGAAATCGGGGTAGGATAGTATATGCTCTGAATGGTCTGCTCAATCTTTCTAAAACCTAAAAACGCTTCAAAAAATAGAAAGTCTATTAATTAAAGAAAAATGCATAACTGGCACCACACAGACAGTGGCCAATGCTGAGTCCCACAGGCCCCCCGAGAAGCAAGGAGCAGCCCTTTAGTATTGAATTATAGGGAGAGAGGGAAGGAGAGAGGGTCCCAAGACATGGGATGGACTGCAGAATTATTTTGATATTTAAACAACTGGCATGGCCCTAACACCTGGATATTAACTCTGATGGATTTTTTTTTTTTTCTGAGATGGAGTCTCACACTGTCGCCCAGGCTGTAGTGCTGTGGAGCGAGCTCGGCTCACTGCAATCTCTGCCTCCTGGGTTCAAGCAATTTTCCTGCCTCAGTCTCCTGAGTAGCTGGGACTACAGTGTGTGCCACCATACCCAGCTAATTTTTTTGTATTTTTAGTAGAGATGGGGTTTCACCATGTTGGCCTAGATGGTCTCAATCTCCTGACCTCGTGATCTGCCCCCTCGGCCTCCCAAAGTGCTGGGATTACAGGCGTGAGCCATCGAGCCTGGTCATGAATTTTTTTTCAAGAGACAAGGTCAAAAAGACAAAAAAAAAAGAAAAAAAGAAAGAAAGAAAAAAAGAGGCCAAGTCTCATTGTGTCACCCAGGCTGGAGTGCAGTGGCACAATCATTGCTCACTGCAGCTTCAAACTTCAAACTTCTCCCACCTCAGTCTCCCAGGTAGGCAGGACTACAGCGCATGCCACCACGCCTAGCTATTTTTTTAAAAAATTTTGGTAGAAACAGGGACTCACTATGTTGCCCAGTCTGGTCTCGAACTCCTGGGCTCAAGCAATTCTCCTGCCTTGGCCTCCCAAAGTGCTGGGATTATAGGCATGAGGAGCCACCACACCCAGCTTATTTTTAAAATGTTAATTAGTTAAATTATTTATTTATTTATTTTGAGACCAGGTTATGATACTGGCTAATTTTTGTATTTTTGGTAGAGACAGGTTTTCATCATGTCGCCAAGGATGGTCTTGAACTCTGGGGCTCAAGCAATCCACCCACCTAGACCCTCCCTTGAAAGTGCAGGGATTACAGGCATGAGCCACTGCACCTGGCCCCAGTCTATTATTATTGTTATTATTATTTTATATTAGCTAAAAAGAGAAATGAAATAAGCAAAGAAGTAGCAACCCAATAGAATAGATATAATTACCCCCATTTTACACTTGAAGAAATTGAGGCACAGAGAAGTTCGTTTTGCCCAAGGTCACACAATTGTCCAATGGGGAAGCTGGGATTTGAACTTGTTTACCTGCCTCAAAACCGAAGCTCTTTTCAGAGGAGAAGGACTCTACCTGGCCAAGATTGCTGGCACCTAGCTCATCTGTTACCAGTTTACTCCTGCATGAAGATGATCACGAAGCTGGAGTTTGCAAAGTGCCAAAAGTACAACTGTGCTTGCAATCTGGAGGCAGGAGCTCCTAAGCAGCACAGCCACACCCCTCCCAGGGCAGATCCCTTCTCTTCCCAGTGCTTCACCTTTACATCTGGAGAAAGCCAGCATCATAAAGATCCTTACAGCTTATCTGAACAGTTGTTCTGGCTTCCCATTTTATAGACGGGAAAAGTAGGGTTCAGAATAGGGAGACGACTCGGCTAAAGTCACACAACCCCTACATGCAGAGGTGGGGCTGAGCACCAGGTCCTCCACCACCCAACACGCTGCTCTGCCTGCCCCTCTGTAGCCATGGTGCACATATGTGCCTGTGGGGATTCACTCAGGGTGGTGGCAAAAATATTAAGTGAAAAATAGCAGAGAAAGTTACAGAATATAGTGGCAAACCCTTTTGGAAGGACTAAGGCTTTTTTCATAGTTTCAGTAGAAGTTTCAGCTGAAGGCAGCCTGAATTCCCTTTACATTTAGTTAATAAGTAAAGCAAATAGCTAGATTATGTGGAGAAGTTTACCTAACTAACTTGTTTACTCATGTGGTCTTAAAACTAACCTTTGAGCTGGATGGTCCTCTCAGAGGGAGGTTGACCAGGGATATTATCTTCCAATGGTGTTTGCTTTGGGCATCGGAACCTGTGATTTAATCTTCACTCTAGTGGTGTTGACTCAAGCCTTTGTCAATTAAACTTTACTAAGTAAATGCAAGTCTCTGGCCGGTGGAGGCTGGCAGTTGCAACTGTTCACAGCACTCTCCAGGGTACCCGTAAGAAGCCGCACAGACCCTTAGCCAGACTGACAAAGCATAATATCTGTGTCTCAGTGTACTTTATTCATCCGTTGCTGAGTCAGGGTCTGCAGGACAGACCCCTGCAGGTGGTGACCCTGACAGTGGCACCCAATGTGGGGCCTGGACCCACGACCCTGAGATTAAGGGTCTCATGCTGTGCCAACTGAGCTAGCTGGAGTGCAGATGAGATTATGTTCGTTTTTATTCCCTAAGTACCAGTGCCCATGTGCTGTGTGCAATTAAGCCATGAAGGGCCATCTCCACCTTCAGGTCAGTGGGCCACAAGTCTACTCTCTGTGAGTCGCGCTCAGTGATGTCACTGGGAGTTGTCCACAGGAGACTTCACAGAGGTGTGACAGTATCACACACACCTCCCCTTGCTTCAAATGCACAGTTCAACATCTTTCTGGATTCTTCACACAGACCAGTGTGTGCTTTGCAAAAGTTAAGGATAGATAAGAGCTATTTAGTACAATTTAGTACAACCAAGGGCTTGCTTTCATGAATAGGAAAAATGGACTTTGTCCATCAGCATGAAAAAGTGGAAAGTTAAAATTTAAAATTAAAATTAGTTAAAATTATGTCATTGGGTGGCTCTCAGATTCTGGCAATGAATGACACCTCAGCAGATGGTTACAGGGGTGCTTTCTTCCAAAGGGGGGTCAAAGCTGAGGATGCACAGTTCATGGCTTAGGGGGATACTCCTACTTGCTTCTCAAGCACTGTGTTAGCAGCCTTTCAAGAAATATCCTGTCCTGGACCAGATTCTTGCCCTGAGAACACAGTTATTAAAGGTCCAGGTTGAAAGGGAACCACAGTTCTAATGAGTTCAAGTTGTATTAAAAATGCATGTGCTGTTGGGCACATTGTTTGCCATTTGTACATCTGATGTTGATGTTTAAGGCTTTGACCTAGAGCTGCAGTGTCCAATATGAGAGCCACCAGCCAGGCATGGCTATTTAGGTTTGCACTAAGTAAAATGAAATACAGTTAATAGGCTGGCTGGGTGCAGTGGCTCATACCTGTAATCCCGGCACTTTGGGAGGCTGAGGCAGGTGGATCACCTAAGGTCAGGAGTTCAAGACCAGCCTGGCCAACATGGTGAAACCCCATTTCTACTAAAAATATAAAAATTAATGTGGCATGGTGGCACACACCTGTAATCTCAGCTACTTGGGAGGCTGAGGCATGAGAATTGGTTGAACTCAGGAAGTGGAGGTTACAGTGAGCTAAGATTGCACCATTGCACTCCAGCCTGGGCAACAAGAGCAAAACTCCATTTCAATAAATAAATAAACAGATAAATAAATAGAAATGCAATTAATTCCATTTCTTAGTCACCTTGGCCACATTTCAAGTGCTCAAGAACTACACGTGGCGCGTGGCCGCCGTATTGGAAGGTGAAGATCTGAACACTTCCGTGATTGCAGAATCAATGTGTGGGACCAGAGAGTGGGTGCTGTTGGTGGGAGTGGGAGAAAGAGTTCAAACACAGCCTGGGAAACTAATCAGCAAGGCCAGACCACCATGAGCACGCTATGAGAGCCTGACAGCTGGATTGACTGGCTTGAGGACCTTCGTCTCTTCTCCAAGGGCCATGCAGGCCTGAAGAATAGAGAGAAGCCACAGAAACAGATGCTTTCTCTAGACCTAGTCTGAGAATCTGGACCTCAGGACAGCACGTGCCACCTCATCTTCAGACCAGCGGGGGCAGAACCCGGTGACTGCTCTGTGGAGTTAAAGAGGTTCTGCCTGACCTGAGTTCTAGAACAAACCTGCTTAGTGGGATACAGAGAATTCACGTGGAGATTACGAGCAGGCTCTTACTTTGCAATGGGCATGTACTTTTGGTCCTGGAAAGCCAATTATGAGCAGACTATTATAAATCAAATCTTATTCTTCCAGAAAAATGTTTCTGGTTATTTTGGGGGAATGTTTGGTTTCCAGGAACCAAATTGACCTCATTCAAGTAAAGGGAGATAATTCTCAGAAGTTGGAAAAATCATGTGAAAGCTGAGGGAGGCAGTTCTGCCCTGACTGGGCTGGAAGTGGACCCTGAAGGGCCAGATAGCACCCTCTTCTTCCCACGTGCCCTCATTGCTGCTGTCTCAGCCGTGGATGTCATTCTTCTCTGTTCATACGGGCTCACGTGGCTACCGCATCAGCCTGCACACCATTCACCGTGTCTAACTCCAATGACTGGTTTCTACCGCAGCCTCCCTACCTTAGCTCCAGTGCCTGGAGCACCCTCAGACCACAATTCAGCCTGAGGAAATCTGACCTGTCTGGTTTTATCTCCCTACACATTCCATCGCTTGAGCCCCAGGGTAGAAAATATTCTAAGACTGGAAGGCACAGGTGCTCTCAGAAGGGAGCAGGAGGAGGAAACGGCTGCCTCTCTGGCACGTTCGGCATGAGATTGGTCAGAGCATCCTTTGTAGTATAGTCAGAAAAGAGAAAAGAAAACAACTGGAAACTATGAGCTTTTACAATCATCAAACTCAGCCAGAAATTCAAAATATGAACCTAAATTTACAGTGTCCAAGTGTCAAGAAAGAGTCTGCTACAAAAAGAGCTTAATGAAGATTTCTCCAATGAATATATGAATGAATGGACCCACTGGAATTCAAAAGACACAAAAGGGGCTGGGCGCAGTGGCTCATACCTGTAATCCCGGCACTTTGGGAGGCCAAGGCGGGCGGATCACTTCAAGTCAGGAGTTCAAGACCATCCTGGACAACACGGTGAAACCCCGTCTCTACTAAAAAAAAAACAAAAATTAGTTGGACGTGGTAGTGTGCACCTGTAGTCACAGCTACTCAAGGCTGAGGCAGGAGAATCGCTTGAACCCAGGAGGTAGAAGTTGCAGCGAGCTAAGAGAGATCATGTCACTGCACTCCATCCTGGGCAGCAGAGTGAGACTCTGTCTAAAAAAGAAGAAAAAAGGACACAAAGAGAACAGGAATTTTATTTTATTTATTTATTTATTTATTTTGAGACAGAGTTTCACTCTTGTTGCCCAAGCTGGAGTGAAGTGGCAAGATCTCAGCTTACTGCAACCTCCACCTCCCAGTTGTAAGAGATTTTCCTGCCTTCCTCCTGAGTAGCTGGGACTATAGGTGCACATCACTACACCTGGCTAATTTTTGTATTTTTATAGTAGAGACAGGGTTTAGCCGCCTTGGTCAGGCTGCTCTCAAACTCCTGACTTCAGGTGATCCACCCGCCTTGGCCTCCCAAAGTGCTGGGATTACAGGCATGAGCCACTGTGACTGGCCAGGAATTTTATATCATATATTTGAGTGTAAGAGGAAAAAAAAACTCCTTCCTTCTGCACCGCAAATGGACATTAAATTTCTAACATCTTTTTTTGATGGACATTTACTGAAGACCTCTGCTGCCGCTCACACAGCAATGAAGGAGCAGACGCAGGGCCCACCTCCCGAAGCTCTGAGTCCTGAGTCCAGTCTAGTGGGGAAGACAAAGTAGTAATCACATTAAAATATGTGCAAATACCCCTAAAGATGACGAAGAAAATCTGAACGTCTATTTTCTCACTCTCTTGATACATTTCACTATAGCGAATACAACATCAATAGTCACCCCAAAGTATTGTAAGAGGTGCTTAATAATGTTATTTTGAAGATAAAGATGATGTTTCTCCCATCCAATAGCATTTTAGATATGTTTTAAGTTAACAAAATAATTTGCTTATTAATTAAAAGTTAAATACAGCCGGGCGTGGTGGCTCACGCCTGTAATCCAAGCACTTTGAAGGCCAAGGCGGGCGGATCACCTGAGGTCGGGAGTTCAAGACCAGCCTGAATAACATGGTGAAACCCTGTCTTTAAAAAACAAACAAAAAAAAGTTAAATACAGAACAGCATAATTGATCATTACGCCAGGACTGACTGCCAGGCAAGCCAGGACCTTCTCCCCACTGAAACATCTTCTAAGTCCCCATGTCTCCTTTAGGTCAGCACCAAGAGTCTGCATAGAATGGGATGTCAACGATCTGAAATCAGGACTGGGACTGTGTGTGTGGTCTCTGCGTATTTCTGTAAGAGCTTGGTTTCTAAGTGGGCATGTTGAGAAAACATCGTTATCCACAAACCATGCAATCTCATGGGCTGACAAGACGGCACACACACCTGCAGGCTAACAGTCCACCTTGTCAAAGGAGCAGAGACCGGACAAGACTAGATATGGCCAAGAGAGCGGGCTCCCAGGAAGGCCAGGAGCAGGTTACTGGGGCTTCATTATTTTAGATGAGACAAATTTCAATCATCAAAGATCTAAGCGCGAGGTCTTCAGGTGAGGGAACCAACACTGTGTCCATGCAGAAGCTAGGGAGCAGGGAAGCGGGGGGACAGAGCAGTTACTGAGCCCCCACCAACGTCAAGGCCTGCATTAGGTTCTTTATATAGTTCAAGCGATAGTCTTAAAACCATGACCCTACAAAATCCTATATCCAACAACCCTACAAAATAACCGTTAGACCCAGGCTCAGAGACATGAAAAGACTTCTCCAAGATGCCACGGTCAGGGGCAATGAGAGCTAACATGTACACTTACCAGGTGCGCGTTCCAGGCCAGGAGTGGTGGCTTAGGAAGGGCGGGTGCAGGGGAGCGCTCTCCCCCAGGTGCAGGCCATACGGACATACATTGTCTGTAGATCATTTTAAAATGATAATAAAACTGACTAAAAGTTGCTCTGCTTGTTATTATCACCATGCCCATCAATTCTAAACAATGTCACTGATAAAATACTGTTCCCTGAAAACAATCCCTTGTTCTAAACTATCGCTGAGGTTACGATGGTGCTTTAACAATACATAGGTGAACGTCAGGTTTTTATTAGTTGTCCTTTCATAAACGTATCCGCACCTAAATTAATTCAGAGAACTGGCGGTTCCACGGCTGGCCTCTGATTCACACAGACTTGGCTACGTGTTCATTGGGAGAGTGTCTAAAGCTTTCTTTCCAGTCCTTCAGCTGGCAGACCAACTGTCCTGGTTCACCCGGGACTTTTCTGATTTTAGCACTGGAAGTTCCAAACCAACAACTGACCACCTCACCTTTGCGTCCAGCCCAGGAGCAGCACATGTCTCCAACTCTCATGACATCTGAACTACAGTATCACTGTGATTGTGAAGGCAAAGAGGCAGAGTTTATCAAGTTAAATTCTGTCATCACACGTGGAGTTTTGGTGTTGAAAATCTAAACAGTGAAATATTAACTGCGAGATGCAGTATTTTTGTTTGATACACACAAACAGCATTCATAGTTTTAGTTTATACATGAAATGTTGAACTTAGTTTGAATAATATCCTTGAAGTTTCTTCTTTTAAAATTCTTTTCTGTTTTACATCTAAAAAACGAAACAGGAAAATAATGATGACTGCTTATTTTTACATAGGTTATTACAGAAAATAATCCTATCTTACTACAATGGTTAATACTGAGTGTCAACCTGATTGGACTGAAGGATACAAAGTATTGATCCTGGTGTCTGTGAGGATGTTGCCAAAATAAATTAACATGGAAGTCAGCGGGCTGGGGAAGGCAGATCTGCCCTTAGTCTGGTGGGCGCAATCTCATCAGCTGCCAGTGAATATAAAGCAGGCAGAAAAAAAGTGAAAAGGAGAGACTGGCCTCGCCTTCCAGCCCACATCTTTCTCCCGTGCTGGATGCCTCCTGCCCTCAAACACTGGACTCCAGGTTCTTCAGTTTTGGGACTTGACTGGCTCTCCTTGCTCCTCAAGCTGACAGCCTACTGTGGGACCTCGTGATGTGTAAATTAATGTTTAATAAATACTTCATAAAATCCCATGTGTGTATATGTATATATGTGTATCCTACACACACATGTGCACGCGCGCACACACACACGCACATCTCCTGTTAGTTCTGTCCTTCTAGAGAACCCTAACACATGGATCAAGGAAGGGATGTCAAGAAAAATTAACCACTTAGGAGTCAGATATGGTAGACACAGCCTTGGTGCTATGTGTAAATGATCTCATTTAATTCCCTTGGAGGTGGCTTCTATTATTTTCTCCATTTAGAGATGAAGAAACTGAGATTCAGGGAAATTAATTAACCTGCCGATGAGAAGCTGGGATTCAAATCCATGTGTTCTGTCTCTAGGGCCTGCCCTCTTGACATATTAAAACTCATATCTATCCAACCCCGAAGCTGGACTCTTCTGGAGAGAACGTCTTGCTGGGATATGAGGGTCCTGGCTAAGAATTTCATTGTGAGAATATTGTAGCTGCTGCTTTCAGTTGCACGGCTGCACAACAAATTACCCCTAAAACTTAGTGGGGTTAACAACCATCTTTTATATGCATGGATTCTGGGGGTCAGGGACAGCAGGTACCGGTTTGTCTGCTGGTTGACGTCTGGGACCTCAGCTGGGAAGATTTGGTGGCTAGCAGTGAGGGGCTCAATGCTTGGGGCTGGAGTTATCTGGAGGTGTCCTCACTCACGTGTCTGATGGGTGGTGCTGGCTGTCAACTGAGACCTCAGCTCGGCTGAGCCAGACACATGCACACAGGCTTCCCATGTGGCCTGACATCTTACAAGGTGACCGAGGGTTTCCAAAGCCAGCATCCCAGCTAACAAGGTAGCAGCTGCTCCACCTTTTATGATGTGATCTCAGGTGACTTTTGCCACATTCTATCAGTTTCAAACAAGTCACAAGCCTGTCTAGACTGGAAGGGAGACTTGACTTCTCCAGGGGCCTGAACAGACATCGAGGCAGCTCTCTTTGGAAAGCACAGTTCGTCTCACTGCTCTCCTTTCCGCCCAGCTGGTCCTCACTCTTCTGTTCTCAGCTCCCACTTGGGCTCTTCCTAGGACTTCTGGCCTGCTGCAGACCCTGCCTGGCCTGTCACAGGTCTGTCCAGAAACCCCAAACCCGAGAGCAATGTGGGGTACAGCCCTGGGAGAGACAGCAGCTAGAAACCCTCTGATATGTAGGGTGTCTGCTGAGTTTTGAAGACATTTACAAAACACTGTGCAGTCGCTGCCTCAGGGAAAACATTTATTCAGACCCTGAAAATTTCCAAGTAAAGCCTTAGCTCCCTGATCGGCTGAATCGTTTGGAACACTTTGTCTCTTCCCAACCATCATCCGGTCCCCTTCCCTCTAGAAGGCATTGCCTGCCCTGCCTCTCACCCTCCAGACCCCCCAAGCACAAGAAAAGCAACCAGAATGAAGACCGCCTGCCCCAAGGATACCTGCTCTGTGTAATGAGGGCAGGAGGGGCATGTGGGAAGCATGGCCCGCAGGAGCAAGTGGCCCAGCAGAGAAAGGCTACTTGAGGGGACACAGGGAGACGGTTTCCTGCAGGTGGGAGAAAAAGACAAAAAACACCTACAGATGGAAGCAGCTCCCAAGATCTTCTTTCTTTCTTTTTTTTTTTTTTTTTTGAGATGGAGTCTCACTCTGTCGCCCGGCTAGAGTGCAGTGGCTCAGTGGCTGCACCGAGCTTCTACAGTGAGCCCTGCACAAATCCATCTCCCTTCTTCAAAACAGCCTGGGAATGCTGGCGTGATCTCAGGTTCAGCCCGGAGGCAGGTATCCTCTGCTGTTCTCCTCTCCTTTCTTCTAGCTGTCCAGCCCTGCTTTTGTTCTGATAGCAGATCCATTCCCTAGGGCAGCTGTCACAAAGCACTACAAACTGGGGCTTAAACAACAGAAATCTATCATCTCACAGCTCCTGGGGCCAGAGGTCTGAGATCAAGGGGGCAGTGGGCTGGCTTCCCTCTGAGGGCAGCTAGCATCTTTGCTGTGCCTTCCCCAGCTCCTGGTGGCTTGCTGGCCGTCTTTGAAGTTCCTCTGTGTGTAGAGGCATCAGCCATATATCTGCTGCGTTCACAAGGTGTTTTCCCTGTGCGTCTCCGGGTCCAAATTCCGCTGTCCCCCACCTTTTCATGGCTCACTGCAGCCTCTAATTCCTGACTCAAGCGATCCTCCCACCTCAGCCTCCTGAGTTGCTGGGACTAGAGGCATGTACCACCACATTCAGCTAATTTTTTTGTTTTAAATTTTTTTTTTTTTTTATAAATACAGGGTCTCCCTATGTGACCCAGGATAATCTTGAATTCCTGCCCTCAAGCAATCCTCCTGTCTTGGCCTCCCAAAGCCCTGGAATTATAGGTGTGAGCCACCACACCCAGCCCCCAATTTTCCCTTTATATCAGGACACCAGCCCACCCTAATGCCCTCATTTAACTTGATGACCTCCATAAAGGCCCTTTCTCCTAATAAAGTCACATTCTGCAACACTGGGGTTAGGACTCAACATAAAGTCTTAGGCGCAGGGGACACAATGTAACCCATACAGAGGTCATCCTCATGCTCTTCCTGGGGGGCCTGAACCCATTTCCAGGCTAGGAAGTGGCTCCTACTCGGGTTTAGGCAACCATGGAGGGAGGGGGAAGGAGAAGGGAGCCGCGCATTCCTCCCGGAGAGCCGAGGGGAAGGATGCGGGTCGAAGTGGCTTCTTAGATAAAAAGAGACATCGAGGAAGAGATGCTTCTCCCTCTGTCCACAGGCCTTCCTGGGCAGCCTTCTTGGAAGCATGAGGAGAGCTGGGCCAATACCTGGGCACAGAACTGCAAAAACAGGAAAAGAATCCGGGTCTTCAACTTCGTTCCTGGGCTCGGAATACGTGAGTCTGGAGACTCCCTTCCCTGAGCCGCGTTGCCACATGAGATGACTGATTTTCCTCGTTGCCTAAGCCAATGTGAAATGTCACCAGTGCTTACCAGAAGTCTGGTTAGAAACCGTCCTGCAAGAAGGCAGAAGGAAGACTCTGACAGGTCTTCCAAAGGGCTGAGCCTGCCCTTACCCATCTGCTCTCAGATCCACTCCCTACACTCGCTGTGGCCCTGCTGTTTCTCCGGTGGAGTGGACAGCGCTGGCTTCAGTTACACGACCAGGATCTCTCAACAGGCTTCCAACTGGGAAGCCCTAGCGGGAGGCTGGAGGACGGGTGGAGGTGAAGCTGGCTTCTGTCCCTGCTCTCTCCCTCACCCTCTCTAGGCTTCGCAGCCTCCCCAGCACCAGCTGCGGGTTCCCCACGGTGGTTAGTGGGTCTCTCTGTGGTCCCAGTTCCACTGGCCAGCCCGCAGGTGGCTGCCATGCTGCTGAGGACCCTCGTCGCCTTTATCCTTTCCTCCGGGTGGTAGTGGATTCTGGTAGCCCTTAGATACGTCATCTCTGTAACTGGTTCCCACGCTAAATTCCCTCTGCTGAATGTTTGCCTGGGCCCTGGGCGATACAGGGCATGCAATGCCAGAGCCAAACGTTCTGTGCCACATAGGGAGGTCGACCTGCCTCTATGATCGTTGGGCCTGGCTGTCAACCAGGACTTGGATGGACTGATGGAGGCCAGAGCTGAACGAAGTAGCAGCCCCTGAGGGTGAGACGCTGCTCCCCAGAGTGACCCCTCCTCTGCTCTCCCCTTCACACCCTCAGTCCTCTCCCAGAGGAAAGCTGGGCATGTGGGCGGGAGCCTTCTCAGTGCCCACAGGGCTTCTTCTTGCCCTGGGTGCTGCAGGCCCCTCCCAACTCTCCCCAGCCCTGGACGAGCCTCGCCAAGCCCAGGCTCCTGCTCCCTGAGCTGTGTCCCTCTCCTCTGTGTGACCACTGCCCCAGGGACCAGAACCTGTAAAGCACAAGCCTAGGGCAGCCTCCGCTCTGGACCATGAGTTCCTGGAGCACAGGGACCTCCTTGGCCTCCCCTCCTTCTCCCTGGCACCTGGCAGGAGCACTGGCACAGAGCGTGCACTCACAGCTGTTGGAACAGAGACAGGGAGCACAGCCCTCAGGGCACCCCACCCCTTGGAGGGCCCGAAAGGCTTGGAGTAGCAGACCCCAGCCACAGGCCCTTTGAATGGGCCCGCCTCTGACTTGGCAGGGATAGGCGCTCACACCGCCCCTGGGCAGAGCACACGCCTTCCAGGAGACCCAGGTTGTGCAAGGCCCCTCCGCACGCTGCTCCCTGTCATGAGAGGAAAAAATCTTGCAGGCGCCGGGGCTTCCCAGAGGTGGGGCCCCACCAGGGTGAGGCTCTGGCAAAAATGGGGCAGTGGCACAGCCCGGCAGAGGTGCTGTGACTTGTTGGGTCAGAGGGAGTCACCAGGAGCTTAGGAGAAAATAAAACAGAACAGGCAGTTTCCCCAGGCGCTGGGTGAAGGCAAGGCTTCTTGTGGCTCATAAATTCCCTGCTGGTCCGCAGGAACCCGGCCCAGCGATTGAGGGTCCTCCCTTGTCCCACACTCCACCAGCACATGGGTGGCACTCAGCAGACACGTATGGAACGAATCAACAAATACATGAGCAAAGGAAGAACACCCAGGGTCTTCTGTTCCTCTGATTTTAGATCACAGGGGAGAAATTCTCCTGAGCTAATCACTCGCGCAGCAACCACAGAGGATGATTTTTCAGCACAGCCTCACTTTCTTTTGTCCCCAGCAGCCCACAGGTGCTACCAGTTTCATCTTGACAGTATTGAATGGCTTTGTGTGCCAGGAACTGGGCTAGAAACTGGACATGTGAAGAGAAGCAAATCATGGTCCTGACTTCAAAGGGCAAGTTTCGGGGAGAAGGCAGGATCGAGGTGGGAAAGAAAGGTGCCCACAACATGTGACTCACGTTATGACAGCAGCGGCAGGGGCTGCGGAACATCAGTGGTTCAGGGAGCTGGGGTGGCAGAAGAGGCAGGGTGCGGAGGGGTGGGCAGGGCCGGGTAGGCCTCAAGAGGGTCCTGGGTGGCAGGCTAAGGTGTTTAGACTTTACTCTGTGGACCAAGGGCCACCAGTAAAGGGCTTGAAACAGACAAGCTAAGTAGGCAGATGGCAAAGCTTCTGTCCACACCTCAGATGGTGGGTCTGAATACTGACTCTGTACAGGCTTAATGGGACTCTGACTTCTGCCCACTGAAAAAGACAAGGCTGTGGGAAGCAAAGTAATGATAAACATCACTTTCCCCGTCAAAATGAACTCTTCCAGGCTGGGTGCGGTGACTGGCAAGGTGGGGTCATGATATAACACTTTATAAAACAAAAAATCCCGGGACTTCCACTTAAACAGGAGCGTCCTCTGCTTCCAGCAGATCCTTTTGGAGGAGTGCCACTTCTCTGATGATGCCACTGTTGCTCAGAGGAAGGAGAGCCTCCCGGAAAGCTGCTTTCTATGCCTCAGGCACGCCGTTTGGATTATGAATAGAGATGGCACACTTTCCGCCTTGGAGGGTGGATTTGATTTTTCAGAAACACCTAAAACAATTCAAAGTTAGAGAACTGGTGAGTGAGTAAGCTAAGGAAAACTATTTTTGGTCAAACATCCAGATTGGACTAGAGCATCCAGCGACTAGTCCCCATTGCTCAGGTGTCCTGAGTTACGGTACCCTTGCCAGGGCACGTGCTAACCTTCGAAAGTCCTCCTGGGGCTGAAGGTCATAAACCTCCTCCATAGTCCACTCTTCTATGCTTCTGGAAGGAGTTGGGTGAAGTAGAATACGACCATGGACACATAAGCAGAGCCCAAACCCATTTTCCAGAAAGCTCTCAACGTCACAAACATTACAATATTGAGCAATGGATACACAAATCCTTGTGGTTATTGTCTGCTAATTATTTTCACTAAGGGTGATGCCGGGCACAGTGACTCACACCTATAATCTCAGCACTTTGGGAGGCCGAGGTGGGCAGATCACTTGAGGTCAGGAGTTCAAGACCAGCCTGGCCAACATGGTTAAATCCCATCTCTACTAAAAATACTAAAATCAGCTGGATGTGGTGGTGAGCACCTGGATTCCCAGCTACTTGGGAGGCTGAGGCAGGAGAATTGCTTGAACCTGGGAGGCGGAGGTTGCAGTGAGCCAAGCTTGTGCCACTGTACTCCAGCCTGGGCAACAGAGCAAGATTCCATATCAAAAAATAATAATAAGGGTGACTGCTTAAGTCTGTGATCACTTATATACCTTTATAAGCCTTTTCATGTAAGTTAGCAAAGAAGAAAAAAGATACCTCCTTCAGCAGACATGTTTTTGTTTTCTGAATCAAACATCAGAAGGCAAGAAGAAACTGAGCTTTCATCTAGTCCAAACACCCCCATTTACAGATAGGTAGCCTGGACCCAGAGAGGCGGAGTGATGTCCAAGCTTTCATAAGAGTGGGGCAGGGTGAGGGTGGGAGGCCAAGCACACCTAAGAACATGGGAGTTGGCCCCAGAACTCAGGTGGGATGACTAAGCTCTTAGTAGCATGTCCAGTGTAGTATCTGATGTTTTCATTCACTCTTTAAGCACCACACACAGAAATCTCATCTCCAGACAGGTGTGGTGGCTCATGCGTGTCATCCCAGCACTTTGGGAGGCCGAGGTGGGCGATTCACTTGAGGTCAGGAGTTTGAGATCAACCTAGCCAAAATGGCGAAACCCCATCTCTGCTAAAAATACAAAAATTAGCCGGGTGTGGTGGCACACACCTGTAATCCCAGCAACTCAGGAGGCTGAGGCAAGAGAATCACTTGAGCCCAGGAGGCAGAGGTTGCAGTGAGCCGAGATCATGCCACTGCACTCTAGCCTGGACAATAGAGTGAGACTCCGTCTCAGAAAAAAAAAATCTCATCTCCACGTGATTCGCATCATGTATTTTTCACAAGGATCTGTTGCTTTTCTCCTAAGAAAAATAATAGTAAGGGAGAGGATGAAGTTTACTGAAAATACATTGAAAGACAATAAAGTCATGCATCTTGAGTAAGGCCAGGTTTAGTCACCACCATCTGAGCTTCCGGAATCCAGGTGAGTGGCTGGGTTTCATGACTCAGGCCTTGTCCACAGTCCTGCTGCCAAGGCCGTCTCAGGGTCTTCCTGCAGCCGTAGAGCAGAGCTCCGGGGAAACAGCTGGGCTCCTTCCCTCCTGTTTCCCCTGCTAAGCTATCCCCGCAAGTCCTCACCGTCCCAGAGGACAGTGCAGCATGTGGGCAGGAGTTTGGGCTTTGAGGTGGGTTGGTGGGAGAGGAAGGTATGTGGGCGACACCAGTGTGAGTGGCTTGTGTGTGCAACTTGGAGTCCTCCCAGCTCCCTGAGGCCTCTACCTTCCAGTTAAATGTTTCTATCTGGCCACCCCAGGCCGCTATGGGGGATACCACCTGCCAAGATATCCAGGCCCTCTGCTGGGAGGCTGTGTACTGGGCACCGTTGGGAATGACTGGCTGGTAGGTGTGCCAGGAAGCTGGGCATTTCTGGCAGGGCAGGAGACTTCCGGAGTGTGAGGAAAATTGCGTCATTGGAACAAAGTGTTTCCTTCCAGAGAGGCACAAAGTCCGCATCACCACAGAATCAAAGATGTCCCATTGAGCGCTGTAGGCTAAAACGTCCTCTGATGGGTTCTGATGGTTAATCTCATCAAGAATTAAGCTTGTTCAGGGTGAGGCTAACTCCCCTCTCCTTCCCTGTAGCCCGGGCACGTGGCGCTGGGTGGGTGCTCAAGGACTATGTAATAAAGTTGATAGAGGCATTCCACCCCGACATCGCTTCACCTAGGAAGAACACTCACTTCTGCTTAGGGCTCGCCTTTGCCCCGTTTTTGTTTCTCTGGAAGTCGCGCCTGCTCCAGGAAGAGGTGGATCATCCATTCATTCATTTATGCATGCATTCATTGTCGCTGACTGTGCCTCAGACCTGGCCTTGGGTACCAAGGAAGATTTTCAAAACCTCACAGGGCTTTGTAGCTATACAGATATGTAAGGATCCTTGGGTCATCTGAGGCCCAGAGAAGAGAAGTAACTTGCCCAACAGCACACAGCAAGTGGACAGCTGGCTCCTCCAACCCCGCCGCACCCACCCAGGGCCAGATCTAGATCGCCCCTCTCTTTAACTCTTCACGGGCCGCACTCCGGTCTGTCGAAGTCCCCACCCTAAGGAGGAACATATCCTGTCTGGATTGTCTAAAAGGGAATGAATGGTAAAAATGAAAAAAAAAAAAGGGTTCCCAGTTCAAGTCCAGAGCCTGCAAGGTGCCGGCATTCCAGCATGGCCTGGGGCGAGTGGCAGTCCACCTCCAAAGGCGTCCCCTGGAGCTCCTAGGGACTCGAAGTTCCCACGTGGCTTTTTCCCTTATGTATTCACTGTTTAGACGTTTTTGGTCCAGGCATTTTGGGACTTCTGTAACTCAGAGCGCGCCAGTGAGCCGCCCTTAAAGACGCTTCGTTACTAAAGAGCTCTATCCAGTAGAGCGGAGGGTACAGTGGGCGACTTGGGGGCTCAGGACCTGGCTCTTCTCACGCCCCGGGTGGGTCCCAGCTTCACTGGAGAAACTACCTCCGTAGGCCGGGCCACATCTAGTTACAGGACACCTTGATGTTACAAAGACGAGACTTCCGGCGCGGGGGCGTGAAGGCGACTACCAGCCTTGCCCTCGCCGAGCTGGCGACCCCCGGACGCCCCTTCCCTCCCACGCCTCTGCTCCCTCGCTGGTGGGAGCGGAGCGGCGCGGCAGCGGGATCACTTCCAGGTCTCTCGCACCGGAGCGGTGGGCGGCAGGGTCCAGAGTCCGCCCGGCGGGGCCCACGTGGCCAGCACACTCGTCCACGGCTCCAGATTTCCCTTTTCCGCCCTCGGGCACAAGGTACTGAAGGCCAGGTGGAAGCACAACTCTGGAGCGGTAGGCTCCGCGATTCAGCTGCCGCGGCACCAGGGCCTGAGGCGTCGTGCGCGTGCGCGGACCAGCTCCTAGCGGGCGCGGCCGCCGCAGGGCGGGGAGGGGCGGTGTCGCCGCAGGGTGGGGAGGGCGGGGCGCGAGGCCGGGGGCGGAGGGCACGCGTGCGGCGGGCGGTGCTCGGAGGCGCTGACGTCGGCCCGCTCGGGCCCCCCCAGCTCCACGCGGGCCCGGGTTGGCCGCCGCCGAGCCCCCGCCTCTCCCCCTGCGGCGTCCCGGCCGGAACCGATCGCGGCTGGTTTGAGCTGGTGAGTCTCCATGGCGACCCGCCGGCGCTATAAGTAGGGAGCGGCGCGCTGTGGGGCTTTGTCAGTCCCTCCCGTAGCCGCTGCCGCCACCGCCGGCCGCCCCTCTGCCTGCAGCTCCGGCGCCACTTTGGGCCGGCGTCTCCGGCGGGCGGGAGCCAGGCGCTGACGGGCGCGGCGGGGGCGGCCGAGCGCTCCTGCTCCTGCGGCTGCGGTTTCTGCTTCTGCTCCGGCGACTGCGCTTCCCCATGGGGCTGGCCCGCGGCGCCCGGGCGCTCTGAGGTGAGGGCCGGCCGGGTCGCGGAGGCAGGGAGGTTGCGAGGGCGGGAGCCGGGGCGGGCGGCGGGCCCCGGGCACGTGTGCGGCGCGCCTCGCCGGCGTGCGGAGACACGTGGTCGGCGAGCGGGCCGCTACCTTTGGGCGCCGCTTCCTTTGGACCCGGGGGTTTCCCGCGGCGGGATGGGGGTACTCCCGGCGCTGCGTCCTGCCCGCGTTTTCCCAGCCCGGGGCTGGAGAGGCTTGGCGGAGACCCTTCCGGAGACCTCAGTCCCGGCTCCGGCCTCTTCCCCAACCCGTCGGCAGCTGCGCGCGGGCCCGAGAGCCGTTGGGGAGGCCCTGGCGGGCGCGCGGCAAATACAGGGGCGCAGGGCCCAGGTTCGCCTTCGCGCAGATGAGCCGGGCCCCGGCCTTGGCACCTTCAGTTTCCGTCTGGGTTGTCGCTGTGTGTACAGAGCAGATGACACCAATTTGGAAACCCGCGGGAGTGGGTAGAGCTAAGACAGCCTTGTTGTGGCTGTGATATTAGATGCTCAGCCAGCCATGACTTAGAGGTATTTATTTAAGGACTCTGAATGACTCGGTAATTGCGGAAAAGCTTGGCGCGTGTGAACGGATGGTGCACCGGGGTGCCAGCCCTCAGGTTTTCGGAAAAGGCTGATTGTGCTGTTTGCGAAGCCGAAAATAATTGGTCAAAGTGTAGAAGGCAGAACGTCTCAGGAATAGGTCTGGAGAGGACAAAGAATGTGTTGGCTGACTTTGTTTAAACACAAAATCGGGCCGGCTTTAATGACCTGTGAAATGTTTTCAGAATTTGTTTGAATGAGCCCATTACCCTCTTGTGCTAATTGAGTCACCATTTTAAATAACTTAGCTGTTACGTAAAGACCAAAAGGTGTTCTCAGTAAGATATATTCTAAGTTACTTAAGTAAGGCTTTAAAAGACACAGAAAAGCAAAAAAAAAAAAAAAAAAAAAAGTGTTGCATATTAAGAAGAAATGAAAACTTTTCAAGTTGAGGCCTGAACATTGCCTTAAAAATATTTAACAAGGCCTTAACTGGTCCACTCTCTAACTGTGTGAGCCTATTAAATTGTAAATATTCTTTATATAAACAAAAATAATAACCATCTCTATAACAAAAATGATTTTGCTAGTGTTACTCTCTTGTCTTCTCCGAGAGGTGATTTAGGCAACTTACGAGGTTGACAATGCCAAAAAGTCGCATTAGATAGAGCTTTAAAGCAACTTCTGCGACGCGTGGGTTTGGATTTATGACAGGCCCGTCCCCCTGGGCCTGTCATAGTAACCCATGCCAGAGCAAACTGTGTCCCCAAACCATTGCCTGGCCTCTGTGCCCGTAGGCTGCTGGCACTGAAGTGGCTTGCACAGTGGAAAAGAAGAAAGCTCTACTGTACCTGGCAGAAATTTTTAAAGGTTAACATAAATAATTTTAAGAAAATGGGTTCACAGGTGTCACATTTCATGAAAGCCAAAGACAGAGGCTTTTATTGTTACCAGCGTGATGTTCTTGCTCATTTTTCTTATTGGTGCAGTTAGCCCAAATTATTCTCATGGGATTATCTCATAGCTAAGCAAATATGAGAGTGCCTGCAAGGACAGTCGGCATTCCTGGAACTGCTAAACTTGGTAGGCAACACTGGTTTAAGGATACTGAGTTCTGATCGGGTAACAGCAACTGCAATACAATGTGATCAGTTGACTTGAAGATTACAGTTTTGTAGAAGTATATACCCAGTTAATACATCAGAATTAGCTCGTAAAATCTCAAATGCTCCAGACATTTCCATGATGCCTGTTGATCAGTAAAAGTCATTCTAAGACTTAGTGGAAGTAGGAAATAGCAAGATGTTTGTATGACTGTATATAAAGGCTATGGTGTAATCCCAGCACTGGAGTCCCAGGTGGGTGGATCACCTGAGGTCAGGAGTTGGAGACCAGCTGGACAATATGGCGAAACCCCTGTCTCTACTAAAAACACAAAAATTAGCCGGGCATGGTGGCAGGCACCTGTAATCCCGGCTACCTGGGAGGGTGAGGCAGGAGAATCGCTTGAACCTGGGAGCCAGAGGTTGCCGTGAGCCGAGATCACGCCACTGCACTCTAGCCCGGGTCACAGGGTGAGACTCCTTCTCCAAAAATAAAATTAAAAAGTAATAAAAAAAGGCTATAGTGCTATTGTAAGTTGCTAAAGAACTGAAACCTCTGAAATAAAGCAGACCATTATAAAACTTTTTTCCGTATCAGCGAGCTAAGTGCAGATAAGCTTCTGAAACTTGCATTCGACATTTTTTTGGTACAAATAGTTGAAATGCTTAGTGTGCTGCCTTGCAAAAACCTGGTATTGAATTTGTGGTGTCTTCACACTGCCAAGGTTTATGGAATCACGTGCCTTATACATAGTAATAATTGGGATGACCAGGCCAGTGAGTGACTGGTTCATATCTGGAGCATGATTAGCGCTGCGTGTGCTCGGCGGGTTCTGCATCTTCAACTTGATATGTTCCTGAGGTAGCAAATTCTGTTTTTATGTCTCAGATTGTCACTGCTGCTCGAAGGGCACGCGCAGAGGGATTTGGAGTTCCTAGAGTTGCCTTTGTGAGAAGCTGGAAATACTTCTTTCAAATCCATCTCTTAGTTTTCCATGTAAGTATTCAGTTTACATTTGTGTTGCAGGCTAATCTTAAGGATTGTATTGCTAAGGCTTCTGAGTGAATTTCTCCCCTCTATTTGCATTTTGTTGCATTTCAGAGGAACATCAAGAAATCATGAACAACTTTGGTAATGAAGAGTTTGACTGCCACTTCCTTGATGAAGGTTTTACTGCCAAGGACATTCTGGACCAAAAAATTAATGAAGTTTCTTCTTCTGTAAGTATATGAGGCCCATGCTGGCAGTGCAGCTGAGAGTGCCAGGCAAGTGGAAAGCTTTGGCAAGGTCTAAGGAAGAGCAGTGAGGCTTACATGTCTTGTTAGGGAATGTAGAAATTAATTCACTGGTGGTGAAATAATAATGACAACGGCAGTACTCATATCAGTGGCTAGATTCAAAAGAGCAGGATTCATTGTGACTGATGGGACAGAGAAGGTCGCTGGCTGTCGGTGTGGTATGTGGTGAGGCTGCTAGTGAGTCACCTGTGGCCACTCTTGTTTCAGGATGATAAGGATGCCTTCTATGTCGCAGACCTGGGAGACATTCTAAAGAAACATCTAAGGTGGTTAAAAGCCCTCCCTCGTGTGACTCCCTTTTATGCAGTCAAATGTAATGATAGCAGAGCCATCGTGAATACCCTTGCTGCTATTGGGACAGGGTTTGACTGTGCTAGCAAGGTAAGAAAAAGCAGCAGCTCTCAAAAGCAGTTGTATAAAATGGTCCTTGTATTCCCCACAGGGCAGATACAAGTTGTGTTTTTTGGGCAATAAATGCTCCCTGAAGGGAGGTGGCGGTGGGCCGGGGGCATGTGACAACTTCCCATGCTTTTCTGTTTAGTCCACCTGTTAGCCGCATATGGATAGCATGACGCCATTCTTCTTTTTCAGACTGAAATACAGTTGGTGCAGAGTCTGGGGGTGCCTCCGGAGAGGATTATCTATGCAAACCCTTGTAAACAAGTATCTCAAATTAAGTACGCTGCTAATAATGGAGTCCAGATGATGACTTTTGATAGTGAAGTTGAGTTGATGAAAGTTGCCAGGGCACATCCAAAAGCGAAGTGAGTTTTTCCCGTATCCGAGGGCAAAGTCGGGGGCGTAAGATACGGAGATTCTTATCAAACATTTAAATTTCTGATTATTACATTTCTATACTTTAGTAGAAAGTAGTTGAAACCCTCTATTGAGTCACGAAGCCTGATTATTAGACTCAAACTACAGAATATATCAGCGACAGTATTTAGAACAAGATTGTATTTTCATCGCGGCTGTCAGTGAACGTCTATCATGAGACATTTGCTACACTTTGCTTGCTTGTAGGTTGGTTTTGCGGATTGCCACTGATGATTCCAAAGCAATCTGTCGTCTCAGCGTTAAATTCGGTGCCACACTCAAAACCAGCAGGCTCCTTTTGGAACGGGCGAAAGAGCTAAATATCGATGTCATTGGTGTCAGGTGAGATCTTGGTGGCATAGCTAGAGGCCAAGACAGTAAACAGCCCAAGTTTTACAGGCTTTCTCCCAGTGTTTGTTATTATTTTAAGAAATTCTAAGCCACAGTGTTTTCGTCTCTTTATTTACCCCAGCTTCCACGTAGGAAGCGGCTGTACCGATCCCGAGACCTTTGTGCAGGCAATCACTGATGCCCGCTGTGTTTTTGACATGGGGGTGAGTATATGTGACCCTGTTAGGGAAGGGCGGGGCACAACTGACAATAACTAGTCTTAATTCTGGAGTTAACTTTGTGGCAGTCGGTCGTGTATTACGTGGGTTTAAGCCTGTCTGCGGCATACGTTTCTGTTCCCAGCTGTGGATGTGGCTGACTTATTTTCTTGATTCTAGGCTGAGGTTGGTTTCAGCATGTATCTGCTTGATATTGGCGGTGGCTTTCCTGGATCTGAGGATGTGAAGCTTAAATTCGAAGAGGTAATTTAGAACAAAACTGTAATACACAGTAGCTGTTTTAGCAAATTCCTTTTTGGAGTATTTCAAAATTTAAGTGTCTTAACAAATATCAAAATGGGCTGAAGTGTCTTGGTGTGATATTTTGAGTGATTTCTCTGTGCTATCTAACATTGCACTTAATACCATTTGGTTTTCTAAAGACTGAATCAGCTTTCCCAGAAGTCTTGGATAATTGGTTACGTTGGAAATCGTGGCTCACACCTGTAATCCAGCACTTTGGGAGGCTGAGGTGGTAGGATCACTTGAACCCAGGAGTTTGAGACCAGTCTGGGCAACACAGGGAGACACCTCGTCTCTACAAAAAATTTAAACATTAGCTGGGTGTAGTGGCAGCGGGCTCCTGTAATCCCAGCTACTTAGGAGGCTGAGGTGGGAGGATCACTTCAGCCCAGGAGGTTGAGGCTACAGTGAGGCGTGATCATGCCACTGCACTCAGCCTGGGTGACAGAGTAAGACCCTGTCTCCAAAAAAAGATTAAAAATGTTGCTGTGGTCTTCCTAGAGAGTATGCTGACTGCAGCACATCATTACCCCAAATATGCTTTGCTAGACCTGTGCTTCCCCTCCTTAAAATATTTGAAATGTTGAGTCACTTACGAAGTTAAGCCATTATATTGGTGCTTGAATTTATAAAATACATCCATATGGTTTGTTAAAATCATGATGTAGGCAGAATAGGATTTTTATCCTGTTGGCATATATTTGTTAAATAAAAATGTTTTGACATCTTGACACCTTCCTAGGTAGTAATTTGTTGTGTACTATTCTTTGATGAAATCATACCCATAACATCTTAAAAGAGATAGAGAGGGTGCCTGGGGCCTGGTTTTCAGGGAGGTGTTTTTCTGCTTTTGTTACTTAGTGATAAACCTGCCTGCTGATGCCTGGTCTCATGTCATTCCACAAGGTCCTGTGATGTTACTTCTCCATATGAATTCCCCACCATGAAATACCGCTCTTTTCTGTTTCACTCTCAGATCACCAGCGTAATCAACCCAGCGTTGGACAAATACTTTCCGTCAGACTCTGAAGTGAGAATCATAGCTGAGCCCGGCAGATATTATGTTGCATCAGCTTTCACACTTGCAGTTAATATCATTGCCAAGAAAATTGTATTAAAGGAACAGACTGGCTCTGATGGTGTGTATAAAGGACGAATCATTGCCTGTATAACTGAAAGCTAATGCAAAAAGCAGTCATTAAGATTGTTGATCTGCCTTTCTAGATGAAGATGAGTCGAGTGAACAGACATTTATGTATTACGTGAATGATGGCGTCTATGGATCATTTAATTGCATACTGTACGATCATGCACATGTAAAACCCCTTCTGCAAAAGGTAACTTCTGAGCGTACTGTATAAAACAATTAAGATAACTGGTCACAAGTATAATTAAGTAGTACTTTCTGTCTCTCTTTGTATAGAGACCTAAACCAGATGAGAAGTATTATTCATCCAGCATATGGGGACCAACATGTGATGGCCTTGATCGGATTGTTGAGCGCTGTGACCTGCCTGAAATGCATGTGGGTGACTGGATGCTCTTTGAAAACATGGGCGCTTACACTGTTGCTGCTGCGTCTACTTTCAATGGCTTCCAGAGGCCGACCATCTACTATGTGATGTCAGGGCCTGCATGGTAAGTAAGCCTGGCGTGGTGATGGGACTGCCGAGAATAGGTACCTTTCTGGATGTGTGCTGCTTGTCTAGATGAATAAGAAATTGCCTTGCCTAAGATTAAATACAAATGGATATTTTTCCAAGAGAAGTTTTAGAGAAGACTGATGAGGATATTTCTATATATAACTGGAATATATTTAAGTTAACGCCACGTGTCTTGTGGTTTCCTTATTACCAAAATGGTAATTCTGAAGAAACGCTTACTTGAGAAATACGTTGAATTGGCCAGGTATGGCTCACACCTGAAATCACAACACTTTTGGAGATCAAGGCAGGAGGATCACTTGAGCCCAGGAGTTCAAGATCAGCCTGGGCAACATAGTGAGACTCTGTCTCTACAAAAAATTAAATTAGTCAGGCATGGTAGTGGGCACCTGTAGTCTCAGCTATTTGGGAGGCTGAGGTGGGAGGATTGCTTGAGGCTGGGAGGTTGAGGCTGCAGCGAGCTATGATAGCACCATTATATTCATTCCAGCCTGGGTAACAGAGAGAAACCCTATCTCAAAAAAAAAAAAATACACTGAATTGTTTCCTGATGGGAAGTCAATACTCTCAGGCCCCGTTAGGAGTGAGTCAGGGTTTTTAATATGCTACTTTTTCTCTCTCAGGCAACTCATGCAGCAAATCCAGAACCCCGACTTCCCACCCGAAGTAGAGGAACAGGACGTCAGCACCCTGCCTGTTTCTTGTGCTTGGGAGAGTGGGATGGAACGCCACCCAGCAGCTTGTGCTTCAGCTAGTATTAATGTGTAGATATCACTCTTGTAGCTGTTAACTGCAAGTTTAGCTTGAAATAAAGGATTTGGGAGGATCATTTAACTTAATTACTGCTAGTTTTGAAATGTCTTTGTAAGGGTAGGGTCTGCACGATGCGGCCACACAGAAGACTAGGTATGGGTCACACTTATCTGTGTTCCTATGGAAACTATTTGAATATTTGTTTTATATGGATTTTTATTCACTCTTCAGACACGCTATTTTAGAGTGCTCCTCAGCTGCTGAACAAGCGTTTGTAGCTTGTACAGTGGCAGAATGGGCCAAAAGCTTAGGGTTGTGACCTGTTTTTAAAATAAAGCATCTTGAAATAAATAGGCATTGGGACGTTTTTACGGTGTGTTCATTCCAGATGGTTCACAAGTTCCGTATAGCTCGCTCTGGATTCTCGGAGAACAGTGCGTGGGTCCGCCTACACACAGGTAGAAGCAGGACAGGTGAGACGGAAGCCCCATCCTCCCGTGTGCACGGTGCACATCTGCTCAGCCCAGCCAAAGTCTCCGGAGTTGGCTGTGAACCTGGTGTGCAGAGCCCCTGGTGGTGGGACCTACGTAGGTGGGCCTCTCCTGTCCAGGCCAGTGCCCAGGGAGGTCTGGGAGGCCCTTTGAGCCTGGCCTGCAGAGACTGTCCCCTTCCACCTTCACACCCGTGAGAAGTTAGGAATGTATATAATCAAAGCTGAAGAGAAGGACTCCTGCCTTTCTCCGAAGCACCACCTTCCCCTGAGCCCTGAGTTCCAGAGTAGACAGGAGCCCTCCTGTCACTGCTAGTTTACGTCATGTGGCTGCCGAGTTAGCCCAGGGCTTGGCTCATCACCAACTCTGGTCTCCTAGGTCAGAGTTGCCAAAACAGATTTTTCACGAGCCAGAGGTTGGTTCCGACAAGCTTTAAAGAGTGCTGTAGTCCACAGCCCTGTCTTCCGGGAGTCTGAGAAGTCGGATGCCAGTGTGTTCGGGTAACTCTGAGCTCGCCAACGAGGGCAGTTCCCCAGGATTGAACCCATTATGTTAAAAATAGAGAGTTGGCATTATGTACTGTGTGCCAAGAAATTTGAGCTAGACACCAAGGTAAATTAGGTCTTCCATCTTAAAAGGGAAGAAATTCCCAAGATGCACCCTCTTGTGGATGGGGCCTGCCCCTTCCCAGGCCTCGCTCAGCTTGTCTTTTTTTTTCTCCCCCCCACACACATCAATGGAAGATTCCTTGTGAATCGGCTTGAAGTCACATCCCCAACAGTGACCTCTTCAGCTGGGACCACACATGCAGGTTCCCTCCTTGCTAGGCTTTCCTAAGTAATTTGAAGTGTTTGGCTAGTCCTCTCCGCTGTTTGTTAGGGGCTTTTCTGCCTGTCACCATGTACCCTCTGGCATGGGCCTTCCCGATGCTGGGTCTGGGGGTTTGCTGTGCACCATCTCCGGGCCTGGCTGAATAACTGTTCCTAATGGCAAGAGTCAGCCCTCTCCAATCGGGCTCTGCCCACCTGGGAGTCCTGAGAAGCCTCCGTGTCGGGTGGGGAGGGGCAAGTGGGGGTTCTGCCCTCTTGTGCGTCACCAATCTCACCCATCGGGTTTCAAGGTAGGGCATCGTGGAGAAAAGGCTTTTCTGAGTTCTCCCAGCTCTGTTTTTACAGACGAGATGAAGCCCAGAGAGGCCAAGGGACTCCTGCAGGGTAAGTCAGTGAGTTAGGAGGAGGGCGGGAAGTCCTCAGGGCCCTGCCTCGCCGGCCAGGCTCTACTCTTGGGCTCTCGCTGAGCAATGACCGTGACTAGAATGAGCCATCCTCTCACCAAGGGTGATGATACCCTCCCAGCCCTTGCTCTCTGCCAATCCTATTTCCTGCCAGGGTGGCAGAGGCATCCCCAAGCACCCTTGGCTCCAGAATATCACAGTGCGGCACCTGGCCCTGCATTCCTGCTGTGGCTTTGATTTCGGCTGGAGCTGGACAGATGCAGCTGGACCCGGGCCTCACACCTCACTAGGCACTAGCCAGACCCAGGCCCCACGCCTCACTAGGCACAGGGGCCCCCGTTGAGCTGATGCCCTCCTGACGGGGCTGCTATGAGGGAGGATCGGTGAAGCCAGTAAGAATTTTATCCATGCTCAGTGCTGACTCTAGGCTGAACAGGGCTGTGACCAGGCGTGCTCTGCCCCTCCCGGGGTTGCCTAGGTGGAGCTCAGTCAGGTGATCTTCCCAGATGAGCTTGTGAGCTGGGGAGCGGGGGTCTCCAGGCCAGGCCAGCTGAGGGACGGCTCTGCATGGGAGGAGGCCTGGTGCCCTACCGGGCAAGGGCCAGTTTGGGTCTGGGTGACTCCGCCAGGAGGGTGACCCACCTGGCCCTGGGTGCCTCCCAGGGGGCCTGGCCCTTCCAGCTTCTCACCCACCCCAGGGCTGTGCAGGCTTAGCTCCCTGGCTTGTCAAGGAGGGTTGCCAAATTCAGCACAAATGTAAGATACTGCATGGGACATATGTCAGCTGCAAAACTGCTTCTCGATGTGAAATTCAAGTGTAACTGGGTGCCCTGTATTGTATCTGGCATTCCTATCTGGCAATAAGGCCTCTGGTCCTGGGTACTGGCAGCCTGGCCTCAGCTTCTGTGTGCTGTGTGGCCCACAACAAGTCAGGGGCTCCTCTAGGCCTTAGCATCCTCCTCTGTCATCAAATGCGACCCAGAACAGAAAACTTTTCTCGAAAGCAGGCGCAAGCAGTTCCTGGGACCAGCACACCCAATCCCCGGATGGCCCTCCCGGCTACGGCCACCAGGGGGCGGAAGCACCCCGCAGTGACAGCGCATTTGGGGCAGGACAAGGTTGTCAAGTCCTCGGCCACTGGGCAAACACTGACAGCTTGACTGTCACAGGGCTGTGAGACTGGAGCGTAGCCTCAACCTGGAGCTCCCGACTCAGCCACACTAGAGTACCAGGGGCTTTAAGGAGGGGCTCCAGGCAGCCCCATCCCCCACCAGACCACTCCCCTGACCCCCAAAATGCTTCCTAAGGCCCCCCAGGTGAAGCCCCCAGCCCAACCCCTGCCCCCACCACCCCAAGTTGTAGAAGCAGCCCTGTGAACAGCTGGTGGGGCCCTGCAGCCTCGGTCCTGGCTGCTCTTTGCCTGTCCCCACAGTGGCCCCCATCACCTCTGAGGTGTTCCCAATCCTCCCCCGCGCCCAGCAGTGCCTGGTGACCCCACCCGGCCTCCCCTGACCACCCCTCATGGCGGGCTGAGTGGGTGGAGGGCAGATCTTCCCTTCCCGCCCCTCCTGTGGGGCTGGTGCCTGGCCTCTGACCCTGAGCCAGAGGCAGAGCCCACCGGAGGCTGCCCGAGCCACCCTCACCATCTCCACACAGTTCTGGCTGCATACTCTGCCACCTGACTCTAGCCCTGGGGCCCCCCCACCTCCGGAGGCCCCCAGGAAGCTCGGGGTCAAGTCCTGCCCCTGAGGACCCTTGCCATCCCCCAAGACCCTGCACTCCCTCCCTCTGCCCCCTGGCAGGCAGGATCAAGCCCGCACCCCTGATTCCCCGACCACATGGTTTACAGGTGAAGACAGTGCGTGTTCAGCGCCAGGCGGCTCATTCGAGGTGGAGCTGGGACTTGCGCCTGGGTCTCAGTGTGTGTCCAGGGCACAGGCTCCTCCATTTCCAGCTGCGTGAAGATGGGGCGGAGCCACCGCTGACCCTTCTCCATTCATCCACTCATTCCTGAGCAGGGCTCCAGAGTGGAGGCGACCAGAGTGATTTGATGAGGTCACCGAAGGCTTCCTGGAGGAGGGGATGTGGAGGCCTAGGACAGGGAAGCTCAGTGGGGAGGGAGGCCACTGTAGGGGGCCAGGAAGGGGACCACGGTGCCCAGAGCCCAGGCCCAGCCTCAGGCTGTGGAGCCTGGCACCCCACCTGACCCTCCTGGAATGAGCTGCCAGGGCTGCCACTCAACAGCCTCATGTGGCACCCCACCAGCCACCCACCTGTGGACTCGGGTCCACCACAGCACACACAATGCTACACACACACAGCACAGTACACATCATCACACATATCCACAGTGCACACAGTCACGCCATGCCCCACACACCACGACATGCACAAGCACACCACACACATCCACATCACACACACAGTCACACCATGCCCCACACACCACGACACGTACAAGCACACCACACACATCCACATCACATAAACACAGTCACACCATGACACACATAAGCACACCACACATCCACATCACACACAGTCACACCATGCCCCACACACCACAACACACAAACACACAACACACATCCACATCATACACAGTCACACTATGCCCCACACACCACAAACACACAATACACATCCACATCACACACACAGTCAACACCATGCCCCACACAAAACACACAACACACATCCACATCACACACACAGTCACACCATGCCCCACACACCACAACACACATCCACATCACACACACAGTCAACACCACGCCCCACACACAACACACAACACACATCCACATCACACACACACAGTCACACCATGCCCCACACACAACACACATCCACATCACACACGTAGTCACACCATGCCTCATACACCACAACACACACAAACCCACCACACACATCCACATCACACAGTTACTCCATGCTCCACACACACCACACACACACCACACACATCCACATCACACACAGTTACACCATGCCCCACCACAACACACAAACCTACCACACACATCTACATCACACACACACAGTTACACCATCCCCACATACCACAGAAGCACACCATACACATCCACATCACACACACAAAGTCACACCATGCCCCACACACCACCACACAAATACACCACACACATCCACATCACACACAGTCACCCATCCCCACACACCACCACACATGCAAACACACCACAGACATCACAGCACACAATGTCGTATCATCCCCCAAACACCACCATACAAACATACCACACAATCCACATCACACACGCAGAAAGTCACACTATGCCCCACACACCACACAAACATCACACACATCTACAGTGCACACTAAGACCACATGTCCCAGTCACACACACACCCCACAAGACACCCGCACACAGAGGCACACAGACACCCCTAGCGGATGAGGCATTTCCTGGTCACTCCGGTTATCACTGGGTTCTGGGAGCCCATTTGAGCCCCAAGAGCCTGGCCGCTGCTGGGAAAGGCTGTGGGCAGGTGGCTCCAAGGCGGGCCAGGTCCCTCCCATGAGCTGCAGGAGGCCATGATGCAGTCCCACAGGCTGCTGGGAAGAGCTGGAGGGGCCAAGGCTGTGGGGAGCCCCACTCTGCCCTCCCGGGGCTGCCGCCCCACTGGCGCTGGCCTCAGTCACCCCTCCTCCCGAGCTCCCTCCCACCCTCCCCAGTCTCCTGCCCCAGCCAAGCTGTGCCTGCCACCACAGCTCTGAAAGTCTGGGCTTCTTGGCACAGGGACACAATCTTTGGGGTGTCTTTGCCTTCCCAGGGAACACTGGACTCCCGAATGAATCTTACTGGCTTCTGTGAGCTCCTTGTAGGGCAGGGTCCACCAGGCCCCCATATCTCCCTCCTCCACATCTGCACAGAGGTGGTTATAATGGCTAATTTTATGTGTCAGCATGACTGGGCCATGGGGCACTAGACATTTGGGCAAACCGATTATTCTGGGTGTGCCTGTGAGGGTACTTCTGGGCGAGATTGACATTGGAACTGGTGATGGATGGGAGAACCGGGGGGATAAAGCAGATTGCCCTCCCTGATGTGGGCAGCCTCATCCACTCGGCTGAAGGCCTGAACAGGACAAAAGGCTGAGAGTTTGTTCTTTGAGTCACAGTCTTGAGCTGGGTCACTGGCCTCCTCCCTGCTTCAGATTCAGACTGGAACTACATCGTTAGCCCTCCTGGGTCCCCAGCTTGCTGACCCCTGTCTACAGGGAACAGGGCTGCTTGTCTCCTTGGGACCTCTTAGCCTCCATAATCATGTAAACCAATTCCTTATGATAAATCTATCCACCCACCCACCCATCCACTCACCCACTCATCCATCCATCCATCCATCCACCCACCCACCCATCCACCCATCCACCCATGCATCCATCCGTCCATCCATGCATCCACCTACCCAACCATTCACCCACCCATTCACCTACTCGCCCATCCACCCACCCACCCATACACCCAGCCATCCATTCACCCATCCATCCACCCGTCCACCCATGCATCCATCTGTCCATCCATGCATCCACCTGTCCATCCATGCATCCACCTACCCAACCATTCACCCATCCATCCACCCACCCACCCATCCACCCAGCCATCTATGAACCCAGCCACCCAGCCATGCATCTACCTACCCATCCATTCACCCACCCATCCACTCATCCACTCACCCACCCCCCCACCTACCTACATCCACCTACCCACCCATCCATCCACCCATCCATCCATTCACCTACCCTTCCTATCCATCCATCCATCCAACCACCCCTCCCACCCATCCCTCCCATCCATCCCCCCACCCACCCATCCACCCAGCCATCCATGCACCCAGCCATCCAGCCACCCATCCATGCATCTACCTACCCATCCATTCACCCACCCATCCACTCACCCACTCACCCACCCACCCACCCACCCACCTGCATTCACCTACCCACCCCTCCCATCTATGCATGCCTCCTCTCAGTTCTGTTCCTGGAGAACCCTGACTAATACGGTGGCCATTCCCATCTGTGTCTGTTGGACACTGTCCCCATCATAAGTGAGCCCTCCCCATAACAAGCAGTCTTGATTTAACCTTTGCCAGTCCCAGTTACAGTTTTATAAAATTCAAGCCCTTCCCTGACTATTCTTCCAGGTGAGGCAGTGTTGCCAAAGGCACCATCTTGCCTCTTTGCAGCAAGGTGGATCTGCCCAGGGCACCTGGCCTCTGCCTCTGCACTCCCCCGGTTCCCCCATCAAGGCTTGGCGGCTCTAGGTGCATGGAGAGTTTTACTATGAAATAGCTCTAGCAGTGCCATTGATTCAGAAGGCACTTAGCAAACAGACTCATCATTTCTATTAAAAGAGGCATGGAGTTGGCCAAGCGCAGTGGTTCACGCCTGTAATCCCAGCACTTTGGGAGGCCAAGGAGGGTGGAGCACGAGGTCAGGAGTTCGAGACCAGCCTGGCCAAGATGCTGAAACCCCGTTTCTACTAAAAATACAAAAATTAGCCAGGCGCGGTGGGATGTGCCTGTAATCCCAGCTACTTGGGAGGCTGAGGCAGGAGAATTGCTTGAACCTCGGAGGCGGAGGTTGCAGTGAGCCGAGATCATGCCATTGCACTCCAACTTGGGCGACAGAGTGAGACTCCATCTCAAAAAAAAAAAAAGAGGCATGGAGTCTGAAAAAATATCACAATGATTAAAATCAATAGAAGAGCTGCTGTTGTTGAAGGCCTGCTGGGAGGCAGGCTCCGAGCCATGCACTTTGCACACGTGACCTTGAGTCGCCCAGCTCCCCACACCTACGGTGAAGACACCGAGGCGCAGAAGAGCTGACAGCGGCAGGCAGGTGGGCAGACGCTGTGGTGCCCATCCTGGTAATAGAACCTCATTGCCACTCACCCCTTCTTGACTCTATGCCCCTGGGGGAGGTGGGTGCCTCCATGGCCAAGGGGCCCATCTTGACCGGCCTAAGCCAGCCATGGCCATCGCATGGACATCTTGTGAACACGGGCCATGGTTTCAGGCATCAGATGTGAGGCGGGTGGGGACAGGGCGGTGGGCAAAATCTGGGAGGTTTTCCAGTCCCTCAAGGGGAGGCCAGGGGACAGGGCTGCTTGTCTCCCTGCCTCCTGATGCTCCCGCGTCAGCAGTGCCCAGAACCACGACAGCAGTTGTGGGCACCCCAGGGAGACAGTCTGAGGTGAAAAGCTGATTGTGGTTAGCCGGGTGAAGGGCTGTTCACCCGAGCTCCCAGCTACTCAGGAGGCTGATGTGAAAGGATTGCTGGAGCCCAGGAGTTTGAGGCCAGCCTGGGCAACATAGAGAGACCCCATCACTTAAAAAAAACCCAAAAAACAAAAAAAAAAAAACAGATGATGCCTGGAGACCCCCAGTGATGCTGCCTTTAGAGCCCTTGGCAGGCGACACCAACCCCCTGCCCTTCTTCAGCTGGGCGTTCTGCTGCTGGGACTAGAAGCATGGAAGGCTGCGGCGAAGGCTGGATGGAGAACCAGGCCTGCCACCTCCCACGCCAGCCTGACCACGCCCCTGGCCACACCCAACCTCTCTTGGAACGTGGAAGGAGAAGGAGAGGGAAGGGCCCGGGGCGGAGGGGGAGTGGGGGGCAGAAGCCTGATGGTCAGACCTGCCAAGAGCAGTCATCATTTATTTCCCTGAATATTTCTTGGCATTAGGCAGATATTGAAGAACAGGTTGCGCAAGATTTATAGATGCAGGGACAGCTGGAGGGACACAGGAGGGGCCGGGTTCACCAACAGCAGCGGCACGCGGCAGACCCACCTTGGCTGGAGCGAGCAGGGGCCACGGCCTGAGGAAGGGGGCTCCTGCGGGCGGACACAAAACTCAGAAAATACCATTTATTTTATCATTTTAATACCAGAAATGCCAGACCAATCAACAGGGAGGACAGACCAGACACAAATGCCTGCATTCACAACACGGACAGGAGGGTCACCACGGCTCAGGGCACGCATGCATTTCCTTAGAAACAGGCAGACGGAGAGAGCATAAATACCACACAACAGCCAGGCTTGGGGGCCACAGGCCACAGGGGGCCGCACTTCAAAGGCAGTTAGAGGCATTAAATACGGGATCTACACATTACATTTCACTTCACCATACATAATTTATATATTAAAAGAAAGGGGACCACAGGATCTATACGTGCAAGTGGCTGTGGTGGAGAAAATGAATGGGGGCAGCCATGCACGGGAGGGGCTCCCTGTCTACCCTCCCGACGCCTCGTCCCCACCCTTCCCACGGAGTCACTTGGGATCACAGAATGCGTGAGCTGGCCGGGTGCAGCCTCAGAAGGTCCTGCCTGGTCTCCCCGTGAGCCGGGAGGTGCCTGGAACCAAGAACACTTGAATCCTGCATGTCATTACATCCCTGGGAGTTGCCCTGAAAAGGACCGGGCCGGGCATGAGGGGAGGAATGTCTCACTGGTCAGGCGGAGGAGGGAGGCGCAGCCGCCGGGCCGGGCAGGTGCGATGCGTGGCCCAGGCCCGGGGCCGGGAGAGCAGGCGACTGGCGGGGCATCCACTCTTGCAAGCAAAGCGTAAACGGCACGACACGCCTGTGTTCCTCTGCACTGTCTGGGCCGCTCGCTCAGAACTGGCTGGCGCTGCTGGGGTCGCACTGCAGCAGGCGGACGATGGAGGGGTCGCTCTTGGCACCTTTGATGAATTCTTCCAAGGACAGTTTACCTGCAGGGGATGGAGAGATCAGGATTAGCAATGCTCGCTGTTCTTTACGCTTCCAGAGAGGATGGGACAGCTCTCAGGTCAGGGACACCCGCTTTGTTGAAGTCCTGAGCCAACCTGAAGCTGACGGTGTCCAGTCTCCACTCACTTTATAGGCATTTCAGAAAGACATCCTTTTTCCTTTCCCAGCTCCGTACAATACATTGGGTAACTCAAAGGGATTACCCAGCAGGACAGCAGGACATGGCTGATGAGGGCCCTTTAAATCCTTTTAGAAACCACCCCACGTTTTCTAAGGAACATGTACATTGTGCAGAAAAATACAGCATTTGCCTCTAACCCATACATAATCCAGGCTGAGAAGGTCACGCTGGTTGGCAGCCCCCCAAAGCACGGCCTGGGTCCTCCCTGGCATCTGCTACTCAGGCCTGGGGGACCGAGCTCAAGCTCTGCACTGTCGGCCACATGTGGTGAGAGGAAAACCTAGAGAAAGACTGGCCATGCTAAGGAATCAGCTGCCCCTCACCCTCCCCACCCAGAGCTGGTGACAACATCTTCCCTCTCCCAGGACACAGCCTCGGTGACTCCACACTGGGCAGAGTGTCCTCTGGAGGCTCATGGCCCAGGGCGGGGCTCTGTAAGGTGATCGGCTGAGCTGGGTGGGGGAAGTTTTCTGACCATCCACTCCCTGTCCTGTCATCGCTGTCAATGCGCCCACACTGTGGTCACCATAGCCCTGGCTCTGCTGGTCCACAAGCAGGAGACACCGGCGGACATGGCCTCGAGGGCAGGAGGGGGCGCCTTTGTTTCCAGCTGGTGGGGAAGGACGAGGTTCGAGGTTGGCTGCCCCCTGGCAGCCTGGGCCCTGGGGTGGCCCCTCTGTGTCTGTTTGAGGCTCTGTGTCAGCTGGAATCGCTAGAGCACCCTGCAAAATGTCTGTGCAGGAAACACAGATGCCCACAGCCAGGCCCAGCACGGGGAAAGCGTGCAGTGGGGGCTCTAGGCTCTCGGTTCTGGCGCATGGCAAGCCACCAATGTTTCCAGGCCTCAGGATCTTCGTCTCGAAGGCGGGATAATGGGAACACCCATCTCAAAGGCGCCTGGGGGGATGCAATTGAGGACTGAGCCCAGCACCAGAGCGGAGGACGCCCCTGCCCAGTAGGACCCTGCTGGGAATCCAGCCCCTCTGGCCCATTGGCAGTCAGGGACACATGTCCTTATGGGACTCTGGCCCGGGCTCTGGCAGGTTGGCTTCTTCCAGGGCACAAACTCGATGCCTCTGGGGCCTAGGCAGCCTGCTGACCCCAAGGGAGCCCACACGATGCCCGGTCCAAGGGATGGGCAGGAAAAGGGCAGGGAAACAGCCGTCCCCAGCAGGCAGTCCCAGGACCCTCTGCCAATGGAGAGAGCGGCTGCCAGCCTTAAGGTTGGTGAGGACATTCATGGGCCACTCCCCACCCTCCACCTCTGACCACGCAGGGCAGTCAGCTGTGGGGGCATCTCCTCGGCTAGGTGTGGGCCTCAGAGTCCACAGCCCCAAAATCCCTGGGCCAAGCCCCAGCCACCCCACTTCCTGTCCCTGACCCCAGCCCCCTAGTTCCAGGCTGAGAGAGAGCAGGTCAGCCCAGATAGACCACCGGTCGGGAGAGCCAGAGCTGCCCCAGGATGACCCAGAGGGCTGCTGAGATGCCAGGGAGCTGCTGAAGGTTCCAGGGGCTCCTCCTGACGGAGGGCAGGCAGGCGAGGGGGTTGCTCTGCACAGCCTGAGGAGAGGGTGGCGTTAATGATACCTGTGCCCTGGGGAAACCCGTCAGCCCAGCCTAGAGGCCCGGAGCAGCCGTGTACCTGCTGGGGTGGCCAGGGAAGCTGGGGGACCCTTCAGGGCACCGTCACTCCCGAGCAGTCCCTGGAGGAGCCTTGAGGGCTGAGGACCACACCCTGAACTCTGGCCCCTGGCTGCGGCCCCACCTTCCTGGTATCACTCTTCCCTCCTTAACCCAAACTCCAGGGACAGAGAGGTCCCCTAGGCTCACAGGAGGAAGTGCTCCATCCCAGCGGGCACATTAGCAACGGCACATGCCATCCCAATTCCCAGACAACTTAGAATATGCCCTCTAAAGAGGTGGGCAGGGCCAAGCCGGGAGGCAGGTTCTGGCAGGACCACGGGTGGCTTCCCCAGCGACACTGAAGTCAGGAACAACAGCCACTGTTTGTGGAGTGCAAACCCTGCTAAGGGCTTTATGGCATCGTCTCGCTGAGACACAACCCGGTAGGACTGGATTCGCCATCCCCACGAGGATCGAACAGCCTCAGGAGAGCAGCTGCAGGTGCCCCGCTAGGCTGGAGGGTGGAAAACACATTTCCTATCAGTCCGAAGTCCACGCCCGGCAGCAGGCAGGCTTGCTTTCTGCGTGCATGTGTTTTGAACATGGTGACCTGGCTGCCTGGAACAATCTTTGCTGCCTCAGCTGCCCCGCAGCCCGTCTCCCGCTGGAGCCGTGCTTACCTCACCGAGGGCTGCACTCCGCACTTTCCAGAGCGGCTTCCTGGGCATTCGCTTATCTTTTATTCTCCAGCACAACCCAGGGAGTATTTTCTCTTCTTAAGGTTGAATTTCTTTATTGTTCAAAAGCAAAGCAAACCTGGTGCTGTGGCTGTCCTCGACAAAGCCAGCAAGAAGAGCAGAACTGGCAGCTGCCACAGCCGCCCCAGACCTCACAGCCAGTGCAGAGGAGGGCACTCGAGGCACGGCCTCGTCACCACTGCTGCCACCCACCATCATGAGACTTGTATTTCTGCAGTGGGGCTGGGTCCCCACAGAGCTGCTGTAGGTGGACAAGGTGGCAGTGTACATCCTGACAGTTCCCCTTGGACACTGAGGCCATCTGGGCAGCCTCCCCTCTCAGGATGGCAGCAAGAGAGGCATCGCCAGCACCCCAGGACCCCACCATCTGGGATCCTCTGATCTCAACCCCTCCAGATCCAGGGCCGCCAGCACGCCTGCCTCCCTGCCCCTAAACATACCCACAGGAATATAGGTATGTCCTGTTCTATGAGTGGGGAGACGGTGGCTCAGAGGGGCCACAACATGCCCAGTGTCACAAAGCCATGCAGAGGGGCCGGGGCGCAGCACGGGTATCCCCAACTGTATCCCGCCCTTCCCTGGGCGTGGCAAGCACCAGGCAGCTGGGCCAGGAGACCAAGAAGCTGCAGAGGGGAGGGGGCGACCCAAACACGTTTTGCGGACACACGCAGCCCCGCCCCCACCCCAGCCCTACCATCGTTGTTGGTGTCCATCTGCCTGAAGATCTTGTCCGTGCGCTTCTCCGGGGTGGACTCATCCTCTGGCATCTTCATCACTGAGGACACCATCTTGTAGATGGCCTACGGACGGGGGCAAGGACAGTGTGCTCAGAGGCCTGGGGGCTCGGGTGGGCACAGCAAGGGTGGGCTTCTGCCCAGCCCATGACAAGGCTTGGAGAGGTCGTGGGCTCCTGGTGGCCTTCGGGACCCTTCCCCAGTGGGGAGGATGTTCCCCAGTGAACCTCACTGGTGTCTAAGTGAAGTTCAAGAGCAGAGCTGGCAGGATGGCTCTACTGGGAGGTGGTGAGGGTGGTGGTATTTCTGCCTGGGGGGGTAGTGCCAGGAAGGTACCTGAGTGCCCCTCTTGGGGGCTGGGAATGCTGAGGGAGGGTGGCGGTCACACGGGCAGAGTTGCGTGAAATTCGCCATGCTGCCCGCTGAGCCATGTGCATTTTACTGTGTGGCTGTTACCCCGCAGTTTAAAAGAGACTGAGCCCCTGAAACTCACAGGGAGAGCCCCATCACCAGCCCCCGACATGACAGGAACCCGTGGCCCTGGGTCTCCATGGCTCTTTGGGGCACTGTCAACCGAGGGCTCAGCCTAGCTGCTGGTCTCTCTGTGCACCTCTGCCTGAGTGGCCCAGCCTGGGGCACGTGCCCCTGTGCTGCTGGTCAGTGTACAGGGGAGATGGTGATGGGGCTGGTGAGTGGCCGCTGAGCAGTGACATGCATGGGGAGGGGCGGCACTGCTGTGGGATTTTCTGAGCACTCCGTGTAAAAGTGTTTTTCTAAGACAACAGACCATTTTCTCATTTTGAGAAGAGGCAGCAACCAAGTGTCCCATGAGAAACACCAGCCAGCCAGCCAGGGAGCCATCGATGGCACTCGGGGAAGGCTTTCAGGAAGACTTGGTTTGGGAGCTGAAAAGCGAGATCCTGTTCAGACAGAAGTGGCTGCTCCTTGCTGCTCCGAACAGTTCTACCAGAGACTCCAGGTTCTGGCCAAGCCTCTGCTCAGCCAGTGACAGGCATGCTGATTTGCAAAGGGTGAGGGTTAACACACAGGACAGGGTGGGCGATTCCTGGGAAACAGAATTCTTACTTCCGCCACTGTGTGAAGCTAAGAGCCAGAAAGTGGCGACTGAAGCAGAGTTTCCCGAACTCGTGTTAATTTTCTCTTGTGGTGTGAAAACCATCTGTGTGGGAAACGGGCCGCTCGCTCCCGAGGCAGGCTGCGACTGGAGCAGGAGTTCACGGATCTGACACCCGCTGCTGGAGGCCTACCCCTGAGGCTCCCTACCATGGGACCACCGCTTCTGAAGAGTTCCATTTCTTTCTTGTTTTATTTTTGGTTGTTTTGGAGGCAGGGTCTTACTCTGTCACTCAGGTTAGAGTGTAGCTGTGCAATCCTAGCTGACCCTCAAACTCCTGGGCTCAAGCAATCCTGCCACCTCAGCCTCCCAAGTACCTGGGACTACAGATATATGCCCACATACCCTGCTACTCTTTAAATTTTTTGTAGAGATGGAGTCTCACTATGTTGCCCAGGCTGGTCTTAAACTCCTGGGCTCAAGTGATCCTTCAGCCTCGGCCTCCCAAAGTGTTGGAATTACAGGCCTGGCCATGAGGAAGTCTAGACTGGATGCTCCCGGGTTCAGGGAGGCACTCAGGGGAGTGCCAGGGAGGGGCAGCTCTGCGCTCTCTACTCTCACACACACAGGCACTTGGTTTCCTTCTGAAACACAGCCTTGCCTGCTAGAGCTGCTGATAGGCATGAAGGCAAAGAGATGCCTCATAAAGTGACGTCCTTTCTGTGCTGAGCTGATTCTTGTGATCATTAATGCTTCAGTTTTACTTTATGACTGTACATTCCTGGGGACATCACAAGCTATCTGCTGCATTCCCAAGTACGGGGCTTTCCCAAGGTCTTGGCAGGTAACTCTTGCAAGTGCCAAGGATCCCAGCAATAATATAGTTCTTGGCCAAGCACGGTGGCCCATGCTTGTAATCCCAGCACTTTGGGAGGCTGAGGTGGGCAGATCACCTGAGGTCAGGAGTTCGAGACCAGCCTGGCCAACATGGTGAAACCTTGTCTCTACTAAAAATACAAAAATTAGCTGGCTGCCATGGCACATGCCTGTAATCCCAGCTACTCGTGAGGCTGAGACAGGATAATCTCGAACCCAGGAGGTGGAGGTTGCAGTGAGCCAAGATTGTGCCATTGCACTCCAGCCTGGGTGACAAAGTGAGACTCCATCTCCAAATATATATACATAATTCTTAGAAATTCACCTATTTGAGCCTCAGACTTTGTAAAATGCAGAGAATGACCCATGTCATCAGGTTATGAAGATGAAAACCAATCAAAGTGCTCCACCTGGGCCTGATGTACAGCAAGTGATCAATAAACGTTGGGTTTTACCATTGCTCTTTGCAAGGATCTGCCGTCAGGTGATAACTGCTCATTTCCAAAAGTGCCCCAGGTAGCAACCTGGCCAAGAAAGACCCTGGCAAGTGAACATAAAATACACTGGAAGGCTGGGCATGCTGGCTCACGCCTGTAGTTCCAGCACTCTCCACGAGGTGGGCAGATCACTTGAGCCCAGGAGTTCAAGACCAGCCTGGATGATGTGGCAAAAACCTCTCTCTACCCCCTAAAATACCAAAATAATTAGCAGGGCATGGAGGTGTGCGCCTGCAGTCCCAGCTACTCAAGAGGTTGAAGTGGGAAAATCACCTGAGCCCAGGAGCCAGAGGCTGCAGTGAGCTGAGATCGCGCCACTGCACTCCAGCCTGGGTGATAGAGCAAGACCTTGTCTTTAAAAAAAAGAGCCCTGGGCTGGGAGCTGGGAGGGGCCCTGGCCCGCAGTGAGACCCGGGCCTGGGGCGCGGTACCTGCACGATCTCCAGCATCTCGCTGCGGCTGATGTAGCCGTTGCCATCCAGGTCGTACATGCTGAAGGCCCACTTGAGCTTCTGCTCCAGCTTGCCCCTCGAGGTCACGCTCAGCGCGATGATGAACTCCCGGAAGTCGATGGTGCCGTCGCCGTTGGTGTCAAAGGTGCGGAAGACGTGCTCGGCGAACTTGGAGGCGTCACCGTAGGGGAAGAAGTTGGCGTAGATCTTCTTGAACTCGTCCACGGTCAGGTGGCCGGTGGGGCAGTCCTTGAGGAAGCCCTTGTACCACTCCTGCAGCTCGTGGTCGGTGAACTCCGTGTTCTCCCGCAGGTCCTGCAGCACCTCGGGCCGCAGCTTGCTGTTCTGCTTGCCCATGGCTGCTGGTGGCGACTTACACCTGCAAGACAGAGGGTCAGCCGGGGACACCACCCATGACACGGAGCAGGGCTGAGCCACGTGCCGGAGAGAGCAAATGAGCCCATCGCTGTGTAAGCACTGTGATTCAGCACCTCCCGGTCCCCCATCGGAAGGTGTGCCACTATTTTATGGAGCACCAAGAAGGCCAGGAGACCCCAGTTAAACCACGACAGACCACCCTCACACTGCGGGACACGTTCTCACTTGGAGAATGTGGAAATGCGGGGAAAAAAATGCAACTTAAAATCAGGGGAATGAGGCATCATCCAGTGCCCACCAGGTTGTACAAGAGGCGAAGAGTAAAATCAGTTCTTACTTTCATCCCCTCATCAGCTGCGGGCAAAGTGGCCACGTCAGCCGCATCCCAGACGCTTTGGAGCAGTTCTTCCCTCTTTCAGGCACCACATTATGTTTTTATCTTTAGAAGAGGCATCTGGAAACTTTCAGGGAGTCACCCCCCTCCCACCCTCTTCATTTTGCTTGTTTGTTTTGAGACAGAGTTTCCCTCTTGTCACCCAGGCTGGAGTGCAGTGGTGCAATCTCGGCTCACTGTAACCTCTGCCTCCTGGGTTCAAGCGATTCTCCTGCTTCAGCGTCCCGAGTAGCTGGGATTACAGGTATGCACCCCCACGCCCAGCTAAGTTTTTGTATTTTTAGTAGAGATGCGTTTCACCATTTTGGCCAGGCTGGTCTCAAACTCCTGACCTCAGATGATCCACCTGCCTCTGACCTCCCAAAGCTCTGGGATTACAGGTGTGAGACACTGTGCCCAGCCCACCCTCTTTATTTTGCCTTTGATAAACTTCCCTGGGTGGGAGGAGAATCTGGAATTAGCTCTAGGCAGTAAGTGATGTTCTGAGCAGCACCAGGATAAAATGAGGCACCTGTGGGAATGAGGAACTGCTCTGCTCGAAACCATCCCCTAGGGCGGTTCTCCAAGAGGCCTGAATGCCAGACTGATTACCCGGCATTGACACGGCTGTCACTGCACCACCTCATGTTATTTCCTTACAGGAACAGTTAACATATATTCAGGGCGTGATAATTTTTGAAGCACATGAAGAATGAGGAAAAGGTGTCTCTTACCCTAGTCCCAAAGGTAACCACTTTGAAATCTATGTTCGAATTCTAAACAGTAGATACCAGCTCTCCATTATGAAACGTAAAACAGACCACCCACACTACCCGCCACTTCCTTTTTCCTCTGCCTCCATCCCAGGATTTTTGTTTGTTTGATTTTTGAGACAGTGTCTCGCTCTGTTGCTCAGGCTAAAGTTTGCAGTGGTGTGATATCAGCTTACTGCAACCTCCAGCTCCCAGGTTCAAGCAATCCTCCCATCTTAGCCTCCCGAGTAGCTAGGATTACAGGGGTACACCACCAGGCCTGGCTAATTTTTTTTTTCTTTTCTTTTTAGTAGGGACGGGGTTTCACACTATGTTGGCCAGGCTGGTTTCAAACTTCGGACCTCAAGTGATACGCCCACCTCGGCCTCCCAAACTGCTAGGATTACAGGCATGAGCCAACATGCCCAGCCCATCCCAGGTTTTATAGTACATACACGTTTTTGTTTTTACTTATCATATATATATGTGTATATATATAATTGAGGCAGTCTCTCACTGACACCGAGGCTGCAGTGTGTGATAACGGCTCACTGAAGCACTGACCTCCCTCCTGTCTCAGCCTCCTGAGTAGCTAGGACTACAGGCACACACCATCACACCCAATTAATTTTTTTTTTTTTTTGTAGAGATGGTGCCTCACTACATTGCCCAGGCCGGTCTCAAGCTCCTGGCTTCAAGTGGTCCTCCCTCCTTGGCCTCCCAATGTGCTGGGACTACAGGCGTGAGCCAAGATGGCTGGTGTTTTTACTTATCTTTATGACTTTATATTTCAAAATTACAAACACATATTCACTTTGACCCAGCCATCCCACTTCTAGAAACATATCTAGCAGTACTCCCACCTGTGCAAACAATCTGTGCAGGCAGCCACTGCCTCCGTGGTCTGTAACAGCGAATTGCCCAGTTGCCCACCTGACGCACTCATGAGAAATCATCTTCAAGGTGTATTTTTATGTGAAAAGAGAAGCTGCACAACAGCACACAGAGTTTGCTACCGTTTATGAAAAAGGAAGACAAACATATGCGCTGTGTGTTCGTGCTCTGGCTTTTGAGGAAAGGATGACATTGGCTGGGGAGGAGAGACGACTGGATGGACAGGGGCACTGGGGCCTTTTTTTTTTTTTTTTTTTTTTTTGAGATGGAGTTTTGCTCTTGTCACTCAGGCTGGAGTCCAATGGCATGATTCCGGCTCACTCTGCCTCCTGGGTTCAAGTGATTCTTGTGCCTCAGCTTCCCGAGTAGCTGGGATTACAGGTGGGCACCATCATGCCCAGCTAATTTTTGTATTTTTAGTAGAAATGGGGTTTCACCATGTTGGCCAGGCTGGTCTCAAACTCCTGACCTCAGGTGATCCAAGATCCACCTGCCTTAGCCTCCCAACGTGCTGGGATTACAGGCATGAGCCACCGCACCCAGCCCCTGGGGACTTTTTATTAATCGAGAAGGATTCTCCTCTCCTCCTGGCCAGTAAGCCCAGCTCTGAATGTGCAGCCACAGTTCCACTGCAATCTGATAAGGTTCCTCCTGGCAGCGTGTCTGTGTGTGCTTTAAGGGACAGCATCGTATTCCTCTTGGGCACGTGGCCAGAGAGAACCAGCTGTGAGCAGAGCTGCTATGGCCTCAGTGGTGCCTCCCCCAAATTTCCATGTTGAAGTCCTAACCCCAGGTCCCTCAGAATGGGACTGCACTGGGAGCCAGGGTCTTTAAAGAGGTCAATAAGTGAAAATGAGGTCCCTAGGGCGAGCCCCGATCCAATATGACTGGAGATGAGGACACAGACACACACAGGGAGACGATGGTCATCTGCAATCCCAGGAGAGAGGCCTCTGAAGGAAGCAACCCTGACAACACCTTGGACTTCTGATCTCCAGACTGTGAGAAAACAGAGTTCCATAGTTGAAGCCCCAGTCTGCAGTCCTGTGTGATAGTAGCATAGCAGTCACCCTCGGGAAACTGACCTGCAACTGACAAACGCGTGCTATCAGTGTCTGTGGGGCGGGAGCAAAGCCAGGCGCCTGACCTGCTCTCAGCAGGGACAGTCAGAAGCAGCACCTGTGGCCTGTGGGGCCCATTTTGTCAGACATTTTACCTATTAATCATGCTTCACCAATAAGGAAACCAACCCTGGGAGAGCCCTGGAGCCTCTGAGAGGCAGAGCCAGGGCTTGGACGCAGGCGGTCTGCCTCTTCTCCCCAGGCCTTGCGTGGGCGGTGGAGGGGAGGCTGGCCCGGGCAAGGGCGACGTGGTGATAGACACAGTGTTGGCTAATGGCAGGCCCTTTTTGCCCGATTTGCATCACTGCATTTTTCATCATCAAAATGAGCCACCTCCTGTGAAGTTCTAGGCCCTGGGAGCTGAGAATCACTGCCTTAAGAATCCACTCACCTCAGTGAAAACCAAACCACCGCTCAGAACGAAGGGAGCAATTTATCTTAGAATGGATCTGTGATTTTTGTTCTTACTGATCCCATTGGAATGCCAAACTCATACCTCTCTGCCTGAAATCACAGACGCGTACAGAAAGGAAGGTACCAGATTAGGGGCAGTGCCAAACCCAGTGAGTGCACTGCTAGAAGGTAACAGGCGGAGTGCATCATGGTCTGCTGGGGAGAAGCTCCCTGCACTCCCAGCACCTTCCTGAGTGTGCCAGAGGGCATATGTGCGCGCCTGCAGTCTCCTGCCTCACTCAGCACCTCCTCTGGAAGTGCTTGCTAACCTTCGCCCTCTCCCCGGTGACGCATCTGGCCTGGCACAGGGTGGGTGCCTGTGTTGGGAGAATGGACATTCTTGTTGTGGTTGCAGTTGCTGTGTACACACACATGTACAAGCACCTGCTTTAAGGTTTGGCTAACTGCAGAGACAGGGAGGTTTGGGCAAAGCTGGTATCCCAGTGTGACCCACTTTTGGAATGCAAGGGATAATTCAACCCTCATAGAGAGGAGCAACACCAGCCAGGAGCCTCTGAGCTGTGTCCCAGGAGCCACAGGGACCTTCCTAAGGCTTTGGGGGTCTATGGGATGGGGAAGGGGAGGAAGAAGGACTCTGGGCCTCCGGGCCCAGAACTGACTGGAGCAGCAACCCTCTGATCTGTTTCTGCATCCATCCTCTTTTAAAGAAAGGATTCTGCTGATGCAAACAAAGTTTGATGCCAAGACCTGCTCATCCTAAGGTTCCAGGTCTAGCAGCATAAACACAACAGAAGAATGTGGAGGCAGAAGAGTGTAGGGACCCCAAAACAGTACAATACTTTTGCCTCTTCCTTTTGAAAAAATCCCCACCCCAACAAGGAGAACAAGAAAAAGAAAAGAAAGGCTGTGCCTATGACCTTGATCACATCCCTGAGGCAACATCTATGCCCCCAAGCCCCAACACACATCAGTGGGAAGTGGGCAGGAGATGGCAAACAGCTGAGCAGGAAGGGGGGCCAGGGAGGAGAAACAGGGCAACTGAGGCCCCCAAATTCCAGAAGTCCTAGAGATCAGGGGTCCTCAGAGCCTCAGGAGATGTGGGAGGCAGAGTCTGAAGGAATGTACCAGAACAGAGCCTGTGCTGAGACCATGTGCTTCTCTTACCCTGTTGCCTTTTCTTCCAGGGCATACAGCTGGACTACATTTCCCAGCCTCCCTTGCAGCCAAGTGGCACCATATGACTGCACTCTGTCCAATGGGATGTGGATAGAATGATGACCACACTTCCAGCCTGGGCCTCCATAACTCTCAGGGCAGCCCTTGCTCCACGTGTCCTTTCCTTCCCTTTCCTGCTGGGCACCTGGAAGCAGAATATCCAGGGGAGGACTCGGAGGCCATAGAGGGCACAGACGCTAAAGACTTTCTCAACCAGGCTTTCTCATCTGAACCACAGCCCACAGCCAACAACTGGCATGCCCATTTGCTCAGTCATGCACCTAGGGACAGTGCATACCTGGGTTCATTCCAGGTGCGCAGGAGAAAAGGCATTCCCTGCATGCCATGGTGCCTTTGCTGTGAGTCCTTAATTCCCTCCTGGAACCCCAGCTGGGAAAGGCTGTGAGATGAAAGACCCGCTAAAGAGAAGAAACTCAAGTCCTTGTGTGACTATGGGAATAGAGCCTTCCTTGCCCACGGTGACATCCCACTGCGACACATCAGGAAACACTTTATTGGGCTCAGCAGAGCTTGGCACTTGCTTGCTACAGCAATTAGCCACCCCTGACCAACACAGAGCCCTGTCCCCCAACTCTGCAGTCAGGTGACCACCTCCAGCCCACCTCCATCTCCAAAGCGGAAGGGAGGAATCTTCTCTGGAAAGACGCCGGACAGGAAAACAACAGGCCCAGAGGAAGGCCGGTGAGGAACCCACAGAAGATGGGTGAGTTGAGGGAAGTCCGCCCTCTCCAACCTACCTCCCCACCCCAGGCAAGCAGGCAGCCAGCCAGGATCAGGCCCTGAGCAGGGAACTGGAGGATCTTTCTCCAGGGAAGTGGAAGCTTCAGCCAAGCCTGTCCTGGGGGCCTGGTGCCAACCTGGGTGCTGGGTGTATTCTGGGCTGTTGGGCCCTCTGAGTGCTGAATCCCAGGCCGAACGCTGGGATGCCGGTCCCCACTCACCAGCTCCCCGAGAGCTTGAATTATGGCATAGGCGCACCCAGGATGGGGCATAAATAGTGAATCAGGTAGGGCTCTAGGGGAGTCACTCATTTCTGGGGTACTTGGCGGCTTGCTTAGGACAGTGGCATTTGGAATCACAGCTGAATGACAAGGAAGATTTCAAAGGCTGCAGGAGGCCTGGTCCCCACAGGCCACATCCAGGGAGGACACAGTGAAAATTCCAGGAGCTGGGAAAGTGGGGTCACGCCTGGCGAGGCCGGGAGGAGGCAATGTCAGCGCCACCTTAGGGACAAGGGACTGAGGCTTTGGTGGGCGGGCTGTAGACCCAGGAGGTCTAAGTGGAGAGCCCACCTCCTTCCCATTGTCCTGTAACATCCCCTGGGCCCTTTCTGTGCCAAGACCACAAGCGGCCGCGGGAGCACCCAGGGTGCTCCCGTCTGGTGTCCAGCGCTCTCCTGGTTCTTAGACTTGCTGCTGGGACAGCTTCGCAAGATGGCCTCCCCTCTGGAACTCTTATGAAGCTGTTAAATGGAGCCCATGAATGCCAAATGAAGCTGACGGCTGCACACACGCTCCCAGTTGCTCCGGTCACTCATCGGGACAGCCAGCGTGTGCTTAAAAGGGTCCAGATGAAATAGGTAATCCGAGGTACCTCGTTTTAGCTCTCTCCTGGAGGTTGTCGGCACAACACAGGCTGCCTCACAAGAAATGGGGCCGGGGAGTGCCACATGCCACTGTGACCCCTCTGTCGTGCATTAAGCAAAGGAGCCAACTTCATTGACGCTTGGCTGTATAGTAAGACGACTGAGAAAAAGCAAGCCTTTCTGCAGAGACAGAAAGCCACCACTCACGTTTCCCAGGAGAAATGGCTACCTGGCTCCGGTAATTAGGCAAACCCAGCCTTCACTTCTCAGGAAGTCTTACTTTCATATCCAAGGAGGATGGTGGGGTGAGGAATGGGGGCCCAGGGGAGGGCTGTCTATTTGGGAGCAGAACCGTCTCCTGCTCAGTTTAAAAAGACTCATATTCAAGCAGGGCTCAGATTAGACTAGTCACAGGCGTCTGAGGGCATCAGAGACGACGTTTTAATTCACGATAATGAAAGCATAGGAGAGGGAGCTAACATATCACTTGCAGCCACCTCGCTGGCTCTCAGTTACCCTGTTATTGTTCTTAATCTGCTAAATTGTAAAAAAAGAAGGAAAGAAATGTAAACATGTAGCTGGGGAGCCCTGTGAAAAATATTTAACCCAGAATCGGTATTGCCTGTAAATGAAAGCCTTTTTAGTGGCACAGTTCTAGCAGCTGCTCAGTGAGGCTCCTGGGAACTAAGGGCTTGATTGTCCTGTTAATCCCACCCCGGTGCCGGCTGATGGCTTTGGCTGGCATCTCATCACGTCCCTGCAAAATGCTTTCATCAGTCAGATCTCCGAAGCTTGCCAGGCCAACCAGACTCTGAGATGCTTTGAGGAAACACAACGAGAGAGGTGGGGAAAACCAACTGTTTGTGACAGAGGCTGGCCTGGGCGCGGTGGCTCACAGCTGTCATCCCAGCACTTTAGGAGGCCAAGGCGGGTGGACTGCCTGAGTTCAGGAGTTCAAGACCAGCCTGAGCAACATGGTAAAACCTTGTCTCTACTAAAAATACAAAAAATTAGCTGGGCATGGTGGTGCACGCCTAGTAGTCCCAGCTACTTGGGAGGCTGAGGCAGGAGAATTGCTTGAACCCTGCAGGTGGAGGTTGCAGTGAGCTGAGATCATGCCACTGCACTCCAGCCTGGACGACAGGGTGAGACTCTGTCTTGAAAAAATAAAAATAAAAAAGACTTGAGGCTCAGGAAGAGGCTGAAGAGGCGTTTGTTGTGAACGTGAACTTCAAGGAATCAGAGGGTTCAGCCCATTTGAGATGAGAGCTGGTTCTGCCTGGGTGGAACAGGAGGTGGGAGGTAGAAGGGGCCGGTGGGAAACAAGTGGGTTGGTGCTCTTTCTTATCCAGTACTCAACACGTTCTTTCTCCCAGTGACCGTTGCCTCCTGCAGCTAACTAAGCCCCTCCCCTAGGGCTGATTGCATTTTTCCAAACAACTTGGGCCTGTGTCCTTTCCTCTAAATAAGCTGGTGCGAGTCAAGCTGCCTGCAGCCTTAGCTTCCCCGGGTAGTTCTCCAAGGAGGGCCTAGTCATACCCCTGGGTGATTGCGGGGAGGCTGATCAGCTGCCAGGACTCAGGTGCAGCGAGGAGCCGAAGCACCTGGGACCATCCAGGCTGAAGTATGGCTGGGCCGAAGCTAGAGGGCGCTGTTGGGCAGGCTCCCAGGGCCTGAGCTGAGGCCCCGCCCCTCTCAGGTGCCTCCGCGTCTCCATCTATCTGCTGGGGCTGCTTTGTCCACTGTGGTCACCACCAGCCACATGTGGCTACTGAGCACTTAAACCGTGGCCAGTCTGAACTCATATATATGTGCCCCAGTGTAAAATACATGCTGGATTTTGACGACTTCATATGGAAAAAAATAACATAAAGTATTTCATTAATATTTTTCTTTCTTGATTATACGTGACATGGTAAACAATACCATTTGGGGTCTAATGGGTTAAATCAAACAACTTTTCAATTGTATCTTTTTTACTTTTCAATGCGGCTATAGAAAAAGTTGCAGTCACATAGGTATGTGGCTCTCACTACATTTCTCGTGGGCAGTGCTCGGTAGAAGGAGCATTCACTGGGTGACAGCAGGGACCCTGAATCTGGGGCTACCCAATAGGGACTCTTCAAGCTCATCAGCATCCTGTGGCATCCTTTGTTTAATTCACTCCTTAGTGCCCATGAATGAAAGATCATGGTGTCTGTGTTTCCCAGTTACCTGTGAGTCCCACACAGTTCTCTTTCCAGCTGGGAGGGCTGGCCTGAGAACTCCGCTAAAGGCCAGCTGCAATGAGGACCCCAGGTCTGACCCCAGCTAAGGAGTGAGGCTGGTGGGGGTAGGGGGCTGCAGAAGGAAGAGCTTCCTCCTTCTCTTTGGAGCTGAACAGCTAACCCTGCTGAGTCATATCTGGGGAGAGAGGAGGTTAGTAACACCTCTGGAGTGACAGTTCCAGGGTGTGCCTGCACCTAAATCCAACCCACTGACCTAGAGCCCGATTCTGGAGGCCATCCTGAGACCTGTTGCATCACAGCGTTTTGCCCACTGGACGGGCTCCAGGCCAGTGACCTGTTACTGAGAAATCCAACTGCAACTTCCTGACTTCTTACCCATCCCCAGCCACTTCAACTCCTACAGCTTCCTAGAGCCTTACAAGAAAAACATAAGAACATACAAAAAGAGAGACCCAGCAGGGCCTAGAAATCCCCTCCCTCTGCCAATCCATCCCTCCTTTTCCACCCTCTCAAGGCTAAAATGCCCTAAATGAGGCTGGCAAGAAGGAAGAGGTGGAGAAAGGAAAGGGAAATCCCCGAGAGAACGTACTTTCCCTTGCAGCAACTGCTACTGCAGCAGGAAGAGGAACACGTGGGTGGCTCTTTCTGTACACCGTGCGCCTCTGCAGATATGAGTTCATCCGCACGCTCGCCTCAGCCACCCAGCCAACTCCTACTCATCCACCAAAGCCCAATGCAAAGCTCACTCCTCAGCCGTGCCTTTCCCAGCCCCTACAACTGCCCTTCCCTTTGAGTTCCAACAGCATTTTTCTAGTGTGAACTCAGCTTTGAACATGTGACTTATTTGTCTTTTTCCTTCATTAGACTGGGAGCTCCTGGAGGAAAGAGAACCCCTGATTTTCCCAGTTGGGGAACCTGCTCAGCATGTCCAGCCTCAGGCCTTCGCACTGCCAGTTCCCTCCATCTGTCTCTCTTCCTTCCCCTCAGTGCCTCTAAGGCTCACTCCCTCCAAGTTCACGTCCTTGTTCAATAGTCGTGGGGAAGCCTCCTCGAGGGACCCGCCTCAAAGAGCATCCCCCTCACCCTCTGGTCCCTCACCCCGACTCCTTTCCCAGCATTTCCTGACACCTGGCACTCTATTTACAAAATCTCTTGACTGTCCACCTCCGCTCACCACCGTACCCCCACAGTGCCCCAAACTGGGCCTGGCACACGATTCAGCCAGTAAATATGTTCGGATGAATGGCTGTGTATTCCAAGGGCCCAGCGCAGTGCCTGAGCGAATGAACAACGGAATGAGCGCTTCTTTTTCTAGGGTCCCTCTTGCTCTAACACTCTGCGACTCTTCCAGTTTTAGGAATGGCTGGAGGAAGGTCAGGGGTTAGGATGATAAGGTGCTTTCCTGCTTGGTATTTCTGGCATGGCAACAGCTGCAGCAGAGTAGAGTTTTGGTGGCATGCCAGACTTTGCCGGGGTGGGGGGTCCATTCATCACACTGGTGATGGTCTCCTTCCCAGGTGAACACATCCCAGCTATCGGCAGCCAGTGGGATGGGGACAGGATGGGGGACTTCCTGCTACTCTCCAGCGAGATCATTCCCTGGACGAGTGTGGCGTCATCACAAAGCCAGCATCCCTCCAGCTTGGGTCTTTGGGGAGGACCTCTTTGAGCTGCCTGCCCAGCAGAGAAAGGGAGGTGAGTGAAACGCACATTCCTGAGCCTCTGGGGAGAGAACTAGGAGACAGGAAAAGGGAAACGCCGAAGAGAATGCTCTCCTTCCGCCTGGAACCCTAACCCAGTAGGAAAAGGAAGCTCAAAGGCAGGACCAAAATAAGACCACAGGCTTTTCCTAAAGCACCCCCCGACCCATGTACGTCTGTCTCTGTGAGAGTTCCATGTTTCTACAGCGGCGGAGGTGCCGGATGCCAGGCGAGGAGCCGAGCCACGCAGCACCCGTGCCAGGGCCAGGCTGGAGCAAGCCCGTGGAAATCGGGGTGTGGCGTCCCGGCCACAGAGCCTGGGACTTCCTCTACCCCCATCCAGGGTCTCGCTCTGAAGGCGGATTTGGGCTTTCAGTGATGGACCTCAGAAGCACCATGCGGCAGCCCGAGTGAAGTCTCTGACTGGTTCCTGCACCCACACTGCAGTGTTCCGGAGTCCTGTTCCATGCTGGGTGCAGGCACACGTGGATGGACGAGATGCAGAGACCCTTCCTGGGGCTCCACGAAGTGCCCCCTGCCACACACACCCATGAAACGGCAGTGATGGGCATGAAGAGACTTACACAGGCCCAGGAGCTTGGGCAGAGAGCACAGAGGTCGGTTGGGATGGGACAGAGCTGAGGGCTGAGCCAGGGCTGAGCAAGGTTACAGGAGTTCTCCAGGTGGGACACACAGAGGGAACGGTGTGTGCCAGGTCATGGGGCAGCGAGCACCAGGTCCTGTGACACTCAAGCCCTATATGACGAGGAGTCCCCACACACCACCAAGGACTCTTCAGTTTCAGTCATGCAGGAAGGAATGACGGAAGGAATCAGCACGGAGCGTGACTGCAGGAGAATGCATGTTGATGGCAGCAGGGAGGAGGTGAAGGGAAGAAACAGCAGAGGCTCAGTGTCCCCACCTCCCCACCACCCGGCAACGCTCCATAGAAACACCAAGAATAATTCTGTTACCGTTCACACAATAAAAACGCGAAAGTTGAAACAAACATGTGAATCACTCAACTTCCCATTTGCAGGGACTCGGCGCATGCCACAAGCTAACTGCTCTTTGGAGGAAAATGTAAGAGGATGTAGCAGACAGTAGATGGAGCACTGAGACTCTAGACGCCCCTTCATCTGTCCCTCTAAATGTGACCCCTCATGCAGTCAGCCAGAGCTGGCAGGCACAGGGCCCTGTCCGAGACCCCCACCTGGCTTGGCTGCACTGCTGACGCCTGGTGATTTGGATGGAGGCCCCCAGGCATCTTGGAGCGCATTATTCCGGGCTCTCTGTGCCAGCTGCAGAATGAGTCAAGTGCTGACCTATGCCTGGGTGGGAAGATCCACGCGTCAGATGGCAGAATTCTGTCTGCAGATTCCACCCTGATGTTCCAGGCCAGGAGGTGAGCAACAGCCCTTCCCTAGGGAACCACATCTCTCAGACTACGGGGCCAACTCTGCTGAGTGCCTCAGCCTGCCCTGCCAGCAGCCAGCATGCCCTGGAGGGGCTGTGGAGGGACAGGCAGCTCTTCCGTGGTCCTGGAGCCATGCCCTGGAGTCAGGCAAAGCTGGGCTAGAGCTTCTGGCGAACATGCTCCAGACCAGCCTATTTCTCCTCTGTAAAATGGAACCGGAACACCAGCATTGGGGGCCTGCAGTCAGGATGGGGGTACATATATGAGGGGTGCTGGAGGGAGCAGCCCACAGACCCAGGGACACCGCTGGGGCTCTGCCCAGCCTGCCATCTCCAGTCCTGGCTGTCTCAACTTCTCTGGGCCTCATTTTCCTTGGCTATAAAATGGGACTAAGGGTTCCTGCCTGCCGATCCTACTGAGTAGCTATGAGGATAAAGGGAAAGGGAAGCTATAAACAGAGTGCCAGGTGGAAAGCACCAGTCAGACGCCTGGGGCATCAGCACAGCTTTATAAGAAAGGTGGCAACCCTGGAGCTGAATCCTGACACCAAGCACAGCCCGGTGGGACGCAGGGGCTGCGGCCTGGGCTTGGTGGAACCCTGCACTGCCTGGCAGGCCGGTCTCGCTTGGCACACCCCGATCAGTGGCATCAAAACCTGGTCCCGAGGCCCAGATGGGCAGAGACACGTCCAGCTGGGGCCGGGTGAATGAAATTCCAACTCCTGTTGTTCAAAGAGAAAATACAGAAAAAAGATGGAAGAAACCCAGTCACTCCACAACAGGGCAGAGCCCACTTGGTCAAAGGCACAAGAACGGCCCAGCCCTGGGACTGCAAAGGGGCTGGGATCTGGGGGCTGCTCAGTGCCTGGTGGGTGTGGGAGGGAGGCTGGGGCTGCCTCAGGGCATGGGGTACCTTCTCTCCCTACACCACGTCTCGACAGAGTCTGTGGCAGCTGACTGCTTTGGGTCCGTTTGAAAGGGAACACAGACCAGGCGTGGTGGCTCACGCCTGTCATTCCAGCACTTTGAGAGGCCAAGGCAGGCGGATCACTTGAGGTCAGGAGTTCGAGACCAGCCTGACCAACATGGTGAAACCCCGTCTCTACTAAAAAAAAAAAAAAAAATACAAAAATTAGCCGGATGTGGTGGCACATGCCTATAATCCCAGCTACTCAGGAAGCTGAGGCAGGAGAATCGCTTGAACCTGGGAGGCGGTCACAGTGAGCCGTGATCACGCCACTGCACTCCAGCCTGGGCGATAAGAGCGAGACTCTGTCTCAAAAAAAAAAAAAAAAAAAAAAGGAGAAAGAAAGGGAATGCAGCGCCCTGCTGACCAGCATAGGCCAGGTTTTCTGCAGGATTTTGCGGACAACATAGGAGATAGTCCCAGACTTACCCAGAGCTCCCCGACATCCCAAGAGGCTGGAAATCAGCTCTGGGCACAAACAGACCCGGCTGCCGAGCTCTTGTCTTGGTAGATGATAAAAAGCTACGTTTTTGCCAGGTCCTGCTTGAGAAATGACTAAATTCTCAGTTCACGAGCCCCAAAGGAACTATTTCCAAATTTTGAATTCATGCGTCCCAAATGAATGGGGTTTGACCACAGTCTAATATATCTCGGGTGGAAAGCATTTGTAAGTAGTCTCATGGTAAACGTTAGACTGACGGGGTGTTTGTGGGACGCACCTGTCCTCCCTGGGGTTTTGTGCAGGCTGCTGGCTCTGTCTGCAGGGCAAGGTCCACTCTGTGCTGGGCTGCCCATGGCTGAGGTCAAGGCCGGAGGTCTCCCAGGGGCCTGCCTGGTGTCCACTTACAGCTCAGCACATCTGTCAAAAACTTTCTTTAATTCTTTTTTAAACTTGGAAGGAAACCTCCAGTGAATCATTGCACGGATTATTTGATTCACGGGAAGCAATTAAAACAAGTCAGTCATTCTCAGTAAAATGGCATCAGCCCGGCTGAAACACCAGGCACAAAATGGTGATGTGCCTACCACCCTCGGGGGCCCTGGCAGCCACAGTCTTGAACTGTTGGCAAGTGGCTTATCCATGATCACCCAGGCCTCTGACTCATAGACAGTATGTTTATAATCAGGAGTAGGGGCAGCTCATAAAAGCCACTCTTTGCCATCTTTAGTCTGTAAATCCCAACACCAGAAGCCACAGGCTCTGCTGGGAGAGTCATGGCAACGCACCCACCCATACACACAAAGTGTAATCAACACACATGGAACCCTGTTATGTGCAGGCCACAGTACTAACTGCTGGGGAGACACAGAAGTGGAAACACCCTCAGAGCGCTGATGGTCTGGTCGGAAGGGCGAGGCACGAGCTCCTTCTTCCCTTCTCTTATCAAGGTTCAGTCCCCGCTCTGAGCCTGGCGCCGTGCGTGGGTGCTGGATGGCAGAGGGAGGCAGCATTCCAACATGCACCAAAGGCCTCAAGTCTCCAGCTTCCCGGCTGGGCCCTCTCCTGACCCTTTCCCCAAGGACAGAGAGCCGGGTTCCATTTACCCAGGGTGTGGCTAGGAATAATCCCATAACCAATTATTAGCACAGCGCCTGGAACACAGGAAGTACACAGTAATTGTTTGACGAGAAGCAGGAAGGAAGTCGAGAAGGGAGGGAGGGAGAAGGTTCCTCTGATCTAGAAGTTCCTCCAGACAACCTCCAAATCCTCTGCGGATCTGGCCTCAGAACAGTGGATCTTCAGCCAGCGGGGCACTTCTGTGCACGCTCCAAGAGCCCCATCAGATACATTCTAACCAGAGGGTATCTGGTTACTTTTAAGCTAAAAATTTGCACACAGAGTCTGAGAAGTGCAAGAATATTCTAGGGGGTAACAGAGAAAATTTGACATCTGGGCTGTCCCAGAAACACCAGGTCCTGTGCCTGAGGTGGTGCTGGATGCCTCGGGAAGGGGAGAAAAGATGACCGTGGACTCCACCTAGAGAGGCCGGCAACAAGGGTGGGGAAGGGCCTGGCTGGCTTGGACCTGGCCTGGAGCCCGGGGCCAACGGGCGGCAAGGTCAGGGGAGCGTCCGTGTGCAGCCTCAGCTCCCTAACCTTGGTCAGGGAGCGAGGTCAGTGGCTGAGCCGACTAACAGGCAGTTCAGCCGCCCTTCCTTCTACCTCTGCCTGGCATCTCCCAATCAGGTGGGGAGCCCAGGCAGGTGTCACTCGTGGGATCCGGATGTAGCCCCTCACATAGAGCCTGACATGGAGCAGATGCTCAGGAGATGCTGACGGCCGGGATTCCCCCACCAGGCACCTGGCAGTCCTGCAGAAAGGCCAGGACAATGTCCCCAGCTCTCCATTGATTCCACGGCAGATGAGAATGCCAAGTTGTGCCTGCACGCGTGTGTGTATACGTATGTGCAGGCACGTGTCTGCCCACAATGCTAGTCAGACAGTGGCTGCCCTCTGTGGCTGAGGGCTGGAGGGGACGACCACAGGAAGTGATACTGCCAGGTCATCCCGAGTCACCCTAAATATAACCCTCAACATACATCGCAGGAGGACTGCCCCTTCCCTGGTGCCCTGCCTCATGACCAGTCCACTAAGGAGGCCACTTTCAGAAAGCCCACTCAGATGGCTCTCTGAGATGCCCACCTGGGATCCACAGCCCAGCCAGCACCAGAGGGGAGGCGAGCCCGGGGGTCTGCTCTTCTGGCCTCTTCTCTGCAGAGCCCACATCTCCGAGGCCCTGTTCATCTAACTTCTTCCAGAAGAACTGCCGGCTACACAAATCACTATAAGCAACAATGCTCTCTTAAGCCTGGGAGGAGGCTTCCCTATTTAAGGGACACAGAGGGCCGCCATATGGTTGGACTCTGCCTGCGCTGAGATGCTGCTCATGCCTGTCTTCCTCAGTGGTCGGGTTGCTGGCATCCTGCCCCTCAGGTGTGACCCACCCCGACCTGGCTGAGCTGCCTGCTCGTCCCCTCCTTGCCATGGGCACGTGTCCGCCACAGGTCCTTTGCACCAGCTGCTCCTCAGCTAGAAGCGTGCCTGTCCCTGGCTTCCTGCAGGCCTTTGCTCAGGTCCCACCTCAGGAAGGCCTTCCCCAAGCACTCTATCCACAGCTGAAGCCCCAGCACTCATTCTTTATCCCCTTTCCAGCAAGATCCCTTCTCCCATTTCTGTTTTACTGAGTCCACTGTCTGTCTCCCTTTGGGTGAAGCTCCAGGTCCTCGGGCCAGGCTCACTCTGGCCTGTTCTCCATCAGAAGCCTAGAGCCTGGAAGCTTGTCTGGCACAGGGTACATGCTCCATGAACCCACGCTGAAGGAAGGAACCCATGAGTGTCTGAGATGTGGGGAGGAAGGCAGGGAGGGGAAGCTGGGACTCCAGCCTTACTACGCGGGTGTTGCCTCTCCACTGCCAGGAGCGGCCTGCCATCCACACCAAGGGCCGGGGCAGGGAGAAGCCAAAGGTCCTTCCACCACCCATCACCCGACCCGCAGCATCCAGGCCAATGGTGTGCACGTGCTGGAAAGTGCCTTCTGACCCCCGAGTCCCTCCACTCGTGCTGATGGTGGTGGTGCACAGGTATTATTTGCTGTGCGTGCACTGAAATGCCCCAGGGTCTGGGGTGGAAATGGACACCTTGGACCACCTCCTCCACCTGCTTCTCATCCCTTTGCCTGCTCCAGCTTCTTGACACGGGTCAGCCTTAGCACGCCCGGCTGGGCCAGGCGCCTCCCTGTGCACCTGTGCCGACTGTGGCCTTGGGCCAGGACACTTGCATGCAGGGGACATCCAGGCGGCATGGACCCAGATGTCCCCCGCTTTCCAGCTCCCGTGTGGCTGGGCTGGTGGAGGGAGGATGAGTGAGTGCAGGTGGCACCTTCACATGCGGTTGTGTCTATTTTCTTCAGAGAAAAAAACCAAAGACCCACCCACTAACCAGCACCCTGAGGCTGAGGTTCTGGCCTGGGTGTCTCCTCCCAACCCCGCAGCCACTCGGCCAAGGAGAAGGCGGCAGGAGACATCCCCTCCCTCAGGAAGAGGGAGGCAGGAAAACCCACACCACCCACAGGATGGAGACCCGAGGGCGGGGCAGGGGACGGCCAGAGGGTGGGGAGCTGTTGGTGCCCAGCGAGAAAGCAGCCGCGCCCGGGGTCTGCCCTGGGCCTGACCGCCTGCAGGACTCCCATCTACCAGGGCCACCAATGGAATCAGCCACTGGCGTCCGCCCTCACCCCTCGCACAGCCCGGAACCCCCTCACGACCACTGAAATTAAGGCAGTGACGCTTTAACGGGTTTCGCCTCCAAATTTTTGCCTGGCTGAGCATTCAAAGGTGTTTCCTTCTGTGTGGGAAGATGGAAATTATAAAGAGGGTCTCCCCCTTCTGGGCCAAGAACATTCCAGACTTTTTGAAAGTAGCTTTGTATGAGGACTCGGAGGACTTTAATCCTTATACAGGACCCGGCCAAACTCACCAGATGCAAGTAGGGGATGAGGGCTCTCACGGGCTAGGCACAGCCAGATGGGGCTCTGTCTCCACATGTCCCTCCCCCAGGTGTCCCCCTGGGCTGCCTCTTCCAGCCTGTGACAGCTGACCCTTGCCACATCCAGGACCCCACCTGATGCTCACAGCATGCAGGGGCAGGTGGGGCAGGGTGGTGAGTGACAAGAGTCACCATAATACTCTTGAGACCACGAGAGGGAGGAGGGAGGGAGGAGGAGCTGTGGGGCAGCCGGGCCCTGCCGGTCCAGACACCACAGGGACACTTCACTCTAGGTCTGATCTGGCATTGACCTCGAAGAGGGCGGTTTTATCAACCTTCAAATGCACAAAACTGGCCAGGCTGCGAAGAGGCACAACCAGAACCACACACCTGTCCAGCACTGCACACCTGAGCAGCACCGCACACCTGTCCAGCACCGCACACCTGGCCAGCACCGCACACCTGTCCAGCACTGCACACCTGGCCAGCACCGCACACCTGACCAGCACCGCACACCTGACCAGCACCGCACACCTGTCCAACACTGCACACCTGGCCAGCACCGCACACCTGGCCAGCACCGCACACCTGGCCAGCACCACACACCTGGCCAGCACCACACACCTGTCCAGCACCGCACACCTGGTTCCTTGCTTGCAAACAAAACCAGACCCTCAGCGTGGGAAAAGCAGCCCAGCAGCAGGGCCGGTGGGCTCTCCAGACCCAAGGGCAGCCCGGGACATGGCAAGTCCTTCCTGTCTTGGGAGCTGGCAGGACAACCAGGGTCATGAGGAGCCCTCCCAAGCTCAGGTAGTTAGCTCAGGCTGGGCCAGGAAGGATTCCGGATGGATAAAGCTCCCGAACCAGGCTAACGATGGGGGAGCAGTGGCCAGTGGCCAGGGCAGTGCATTCAGGCTGGAAGCACTCTGCCCTTTCTCAAGCCTCCCTCACACCCAGAGCAGGTAGGGGCCTGGGGGGCTGGAGGGTGGCAGATTCAGACAGACCCTGGGCCCTGCAGGCCATACTAACTGCTCTGAGGGGAGAGCCGCAAGCTCAGCTCCAGCCCAGCCCAGACAGCTTATGGCGTGGGTGGGTCCACAGGGTCAAGTGGCCCTGGCCACGCGCAGGAGCCTGGGAGAAGGAAGCTTCCAGGCATGGGGGCCGCAGGGGAGTAGAAGACAAATCTGGACACAAAGACAGTGCCCTACCTTGCCCTCATTCACGAGTCCTTCTCACAGTTTACCCTTCATGCCTCTGGACCCCTCAATCCCCCAACAAATCCCCAAACAGAAGCTCCGAAGGTCACACAATTACCCAGAAAGACCCAGCCAGCTTAAGGCAAGAACCGAGAAGACTGTGGACCCTGGAGTTCTCCGTCTCTGAGCCTCAGGTTCCTGACCTGTCTCAGGGGTGCTAGGTGGGGTGCCCCAACACCCAGTCCTCTCTGCTTTTTCTGCTGAGCTGGGTCTGGTCCCCACACGTGGGCAGGACCCCAGAGCACCACAGAAGCCACCCATTTCCCTCCTCAGCCCTCACCAGCCCCCGGCCAGGCGGCCTCTGAAAGTAACTTACCAGGGATCAGGCGGAGGCCGAGAGGGAGTGGGTCAGAACCTCCGGGGCGTGTTTCCGCCTCCTGACCGGGCTGCTAGACCATGCCCCTGGAAGACAAGAGTGACAGGTCATGCGAGCTGTGACGACCTGGCTGGAGCCCGTGCCCCTCCCTCTGGTTGCATCTGTTGTGCCTGCTGGGGTAACACAGCTTCTGCAAGCGCCATGTGAAATTCAGAACCCCTGGCTCCTGGCTCCGGCCAGCCACCGTGGGCAGTGGTACCTGCCTGAGGCTGCTGCACCCCAGAGGGAGGGAAGCCCACGACTACATTGACAGAAGCCCGGAGGTGAGATGCTGGCCGCCCCTCGAGCGAGGTCGCTGGTTACTACAAACTGGCATGGAAACTAAGCGTGGCCGGGACCTCTGTGGTCTGCAAACTCAGCTTCGAATCCCAACAGCATTGTTACTTGGGGCCATCACAGAAGCACAGCCTGCGTCCTCACCCAGCACTCTGCACTCTGCTCCCTGTAGGGCTGTCGAGAGGGTGCAATGGAATCGTGCACACCCAGGCCTGGCACCCACAGCTGTGCCCTGCCCCCTTCAGGGTCCCTCCAGCCTCCACAGTTTCTTGACTGGCATACCTGGGTTGGCCCCTCATCACCCAACCTCCTCCTCCAGGCCCACATTGCCCCTGCATGCTGCCCGGGTCCAGTGCAGGGCACACACTAGGTGCTCAGGAAAAAGTCAGGACACATCAACTGACATTCGGCCAGCAGCTCACAAAACCACCCAGAGGCTGAGAAGGGAAATTTGCGCTGCCGGCGTCCGGGTGCCCAGCCACTTCCACCTTCACCCCTCAACTGCCAGCTCTGGCACAAGCATTTCCAGCGCCCTCCATATAGGGTGAACTCAGACTGGCCCACCTCCCTCTTCTCTGCCTGCTCCCCATGCGCAGATTGGTGACCCCTCCTCCTGAACCTGCAGCCTCTGGTACCTCTGTGTATTAACAGTGTTGAGGCCGACAGCTCCACACACCCAGGCTTCCTGATGAAGGCTGTCTAGGCATTTGTACTCATTATCCAATGTAATCCACACAACCACCCTGGGAGGCAGGCATGGCCATCACCCCCATTTGACAGATGGGGAAATGCGGAGGCTTACGGGAGCCAATTACCTGCAAGCTCATGTGGCTTCCAAGATGCAGAGCCAGGATGGGATCCCGGCAGCCCCTTCGACTGACAGCCCGTTTCTCTTCCGCATCTACCACACAGTCCCTAGTTACTTCCTCCCAACACAGGGTTCTCTCCCTCATAGCAATGATCCCGCTTTACAAATGCCCACTAGAACACGCAGCCTCAGCACAGTGCGGCGTGCCAGCGGGGCTCCCCTCGCTCCTGCATAATGGGGGCGCTGCACTTCTCCCCTCCTTCCACCCATCCCACCAACTGTGAGCTCCACAAGGTCAGGAAATCACCCGCTTCGTGTCTGTGCATCTGCTCCTGCCCAGAGCCTGGACACAGCAGGTGCTCAATGAATAATCAATATTTGACAAATGAATGTCCCCAAGATGCTTCAGATGTGATTGGAAATAGGGTGTATCTTGCCCAGAGTTAAATTTCTACCATTTCCTAAATATATCATTTTGTAGGCCAATTACAGAATGTAAACTCACTGCTAGAATTCAAGACCTGGCAAAGTCACGCATCTTCCCACCAGAAATTCTCACTGCAAAGTTACTATGCTGTTAAGATAGTATCGTGTGTGTGTGTGTGATAGATTTTAGGCTGGACACCATGGTTTACACTTGTAATCCTAGCACTCTGGGAAGCTAAGGCAGGTGGATTGCTTGAGTCCAGGAGTTTGAGATCACCCTGGGCAACATGGCGAAATGCCATCTCTACTAAAAATACAAAAAGTTAGCCGCGTGTGGTGGTGCGTGCCTGTAGTCCCAGCTACCTGGGAGGCTGAAGTGAGACAATCACCTGAGCCTGGGAGGTGGAAGTTGCAGTGAGCAGAGATCACACCACTGCACTCCAGCCTGGGTGATGGAGTGAAACATCTCAAAAAAATAAAATAAAATAATATACTTTATTTTTTAGGTCTTCGCAACAAAATTAAGCAGAAAGTCCCCACACACTCCTTGCAGCACTCCCGGCCATAGCCTTCCCCACGGTCCACATCCCCCACCAGAGCGCGCCATTTGTTAGAACTGAGGGGCCTGCACTGACCATCATCACCTCCAGGTCCACAGCTCACATCAGGGTTCACTCTTGGTGGGGGCCGTTCCGAGAGCTTTGACAAACGTGCACGGATGCCTACGCACCACTACAGTATCACATAGCGCGCGCTCGCCCCCTAAAGCTTCTCTGTGCTCTCTGCCTTGCTCCATATTTTCCCATGGTGTTTTCAAATCCAGGATCTCAGTGAAGTTCTCTCACATCTCCTCGCGCCCTGCTTTGACACTCAGAGAAATCAAGACCCAGACAGGGTCAAGGGCTCTCCATGAGGAGAAACCCAGGAATGGAGCCAGCAGCAGAATGCACCAGGTCCCCAGTTCATCATTCCCTCCCACCGGCCCTGGTAGAGAGCTTATTCTCAACTCTAGGGAGAAGGAAAGAGACCGGGTCACCAGCTTAGGTCACTCTCAGCTAAGTGGGGCGTGGGGAGCCCAAGACACAAATCCCCAAACCCATGCTCTGGTTAATTAAAAGGGTTTGTTTGTTGTGGGGGAACAGGGTCTTGATCTGTCACCCAGGCCGGAGTGCAGTGGCAAATCAAACCCACTGCAGCCTCGACCTCCCAGGCCCAAGCAATCCTCCAGCCTCGGCCTCCCAAGTAGCTGGGAGTACAGGTGCACCCAAATCTATTTTTTTTTCATGTTTAGTAGAGATGAGATCTCACTACATTGCCCAGGCTGGTCTCAAATTCCTGGGCTCAAGCCATCTGCCTGCCTTGGCCTCCCAAAGTACTGGGATTACAGGTGTGAGCCACCGCGCCCAGCCTAAAGGGGAATTTTAAGAGGCCATGGAATGCAGTGAGTAAGCACACTCCTGGGGTAGGAGGGGCCTCTGTGTGGCCCCAGCTGGAGCAGGTGAGTGCCACTAGGCACGCTCAAGCAGCACACCCAACCACCACACTGAGGTCCCTCGCTGTCTGGCTGCCAAGGCCCCACTGTCTCCAGCCTCCTGGGGGCACCCCTGCCTGGCCGACACTCTCAGTGACCAGCTCCACAGAGGCATTGCCTCTGTCCCACCGACAGCCAGGCCAGCTGATGGGGAAAATGCTGGGTGGTGCGAGGGTGGAGGGGAGGTGCTGGGTCCAGGTTGGTCTCTGCTGCTCAGTGGCCTTGGGCATACACCCTGTGACCTCTGCCACTTCCACTTCCCCATCTGTGACAAAGCGGGTGAGCTGGACTCCAAGCAGGACCAGCCAGCTCTAACACCAGGCTTCCTAGCAGGAGGGGGGTCTGCTGTTCCAGAGACCTTGAAGGCACTGGCTCCCAGTCTGCTTGGGAACACTCCATTAACTCAAAATTGCAAATTTCCTCCTGGCTCTATCTCTAAGCCACAGGGGCTCCCTGGCCACCAGCTTTCCAGTGACAGATAGAGATTACAGTCATTGCTCGAGACAGAATCAAGTAGCAGAAGTCATTATGCAGAAATAATTATGTTGAGTTATGTCTGGTTGCTCCCGATTTCTGTCTAGTGATTGTCTTACAAATTGCCATGCCTCTTTCTCTAGAGGAGCAAAATGCAGAGGCCTGGGTGATTCATACAGACCTGCTGGGCAGCGTTCTACTGCGCCAAACTCTTGCCGGCTGGGGCGTCGCACCCTAGGGGAGGGTGCTCTGTGCTGCCCTTTGGCTGAGCGCTTGGGAGAGAAGAGGTCAGAGGATGAAAGCCCTGGGAGGCGCCATCCGAACTCCCCAACTAGGGGTGTGAGCCCTTTACACACATGCTTTTCCTGGGCCCTTCCGGACCCTACCTCCCCCAGCCTTTGTTCACGTCAGGCCTTAGGCCCCTCTCTGAGTCTCCGGAGAACTGCAGCGGGTGGCAAGCCCCGGGGCTGCATGGCCGGACTGTCTGGGCTCAAAACCCGGCTGGACTATTTCCTAGCGGTGTGACCTTAACCTGTCATCTCACCAACCCCTACTTTCACCCCCACATTTGTAAAATGGAGATGATAATAGTACTGCCTAGCTCATCAAGTTTTTGTAAAGATTAAATGAGCTAATGCACGATAAATGCTTGGTACATGGGAAGAACTCAATAAATGTCAACTAGGACTGAACCAGCAGGGAGAGGCCTGCAAAACCTAAGCCAAGTGAACTACCAGAACCGGCTCAAGAAAGAGGCAATCTGAAAGACTTGTAACAAGGGAAGAGGCTGAATTAGTAATCAAAACCCTATCCACAAAGGCAGGCCCTGGCCAGATAGCTTCACCACTGAATTCTACAAACATTTAGGCAACACCAATTCTTGGCCAGGTGTGGTGGCTCATACCTGTCATCCCAGCACTAAGGGAGGCCGAGGTGGGAGGATCGCTTGAGCCCAGGACTGCGAGACCAGCCTGGGCAACACAGTGAGACCTCATCGCTACTAAATAAATAAATAAATAAGCTAGGCATGGTGGTGCATGCGTGTAGTCCCAGCTACTCAAGAGGCCGAGGTGGAAGGATCGCTTGAGCCCAGGAGTTCAAGGCTGCAGTGAGCTATGATCCTGCCACTGCACTCCTGCCCAAGGGACAGAGCAAGACCATGTCTTAAAAAACAACAACAAAATCCCCAAAATATCATGAAAGAAGCCAGACACAAAAGGACAAATGTGGTATGATTCCATCCATGTAAAATGTCCAGGACAGAGACAGAAAGTAGATTCGTAGCTTCTTGGGCTGGCAGAAGAGGGGATGGGGAAAGAGGGGTTCGCAGTTAAAGGGTAGGGGTTTCCTTTTGGATCAATGAAAACACTCTAAAGTTGACTGTGGTGATAGCTGCACTCACACCTGAATATACTAAAAATCACTGCATTGTATACTTTAAGTGGGTAAATGGTAGGGTCTGCGAATTACATTTCCACAAAGCTGTTTTGTTTTTTTTTAATAAAAAGGAATCTAAGTCAATCTCCTCCTACTCCTCTATGCCAGGCGACGGGACAGCAAAGAGCAGGCTCACAAGAGCAAGGGGCCCAAGTGTGGAGCTCCCAAGTCCTGCAGCCAGGGGACATAACAGTCTCAGCGCTGGTCACCCCTACAGAGGGGAAGAGATGAACAGGTACCAACTTAGCTGACCGCAACAAGCTGGCAGCCTCAAATCCAGGGCTGGGCCCCCAGGAAGGTGCTGGAGCTGAGCTACAAACTGCCTTGGAGAACTCCCCACAGGCCCCGCAGACCCATGCTGAGTGCCCACCACGTGTGTTAGGAACAGGGACAGCATCCCCACCTTTGAGAAGCCCATGGCTCAGTGGTGTGCATGCAGACGTGTGCTGGGCATCTGGTGGGCAGTCAGAGACAAGCTCTTAAGATCTCTCTGCCTTCAAGGCGGTGACCCAGTCCACGGGGGGTGGAGCCGGAGCCCAGGCCCTCAGGAATGGGCATGTTCTGTCGGGAGCTTCCACTGGAGGAACTCTCAGCTCAAGTCCACAAACAGCTGCCACCCTGGGTACTGCAGGTCACGGTCTAAGCAGCTTATGGTTCCGGGGCTATTTCTGGGTTCAGTTCCTCCCTCTTGGCCCAGTCCTGGAGAGGTTTCGTGCCCACTTCCCTGGCTGGCTGGTCTTTGGCAAAGGGTGCTGGAAAAGCTTCTTCCTGCCAGCACCCAAGCTCTTGCCCAGGCGCAGGCTTCACATGCTCACCGGGACCTACAGAAAACCAGAAATGGCCTCTCCTGCTTGCTCACAGTGGGCGGATGTGTGCTCGAGAGATGACAAATTATTTTAATATATTCTGAAATCCAACATAATTAGGAAGCAAAGTCCCTTAGGGAGAAAAAATTATAATGGGGTCTGAAGTGAAAGATGGATGGTTTGGGATTATGACTATTTCGGAGGTGACTGTGATTTTCAAATGACTAATTCCACTGTGGCCCCAGGTGGTAAGCACAGTCGCTCCAAGAATACAGATGTTTTGCACAGTGACCTTTTTCGTGGAGGCATTTTCTCCCATTGTTCAATTCAAGACACTGAGTTACAGAGGCACCTACGTGTCCTGCAGAGACCACCAGGGTGGGCTGCGGTCTGAGACCAGCCACAGGGCACACGGTGGAAGCCAGGACGTCCACATGAGACCATACAGGTTGCAAGCTTCACACAGGGGAAGGTCTTGAGCTGCGAGTGGCCATGACGGTGCCCAGCACCAAGCCCCTGGTTCCTGGGGTGCCGGGCGCCGCTGGCAGGGATCCCGGACATCCAGAGAACGTGTAGCGGCTTACTGTAGCAGCTCCTGCTGCCACTCCCACTACCAGCACATTTGAGCTCCTGTCACGTAATAAAAGGAATCTACAGCCTATGACCACTGTGAAAAACTGGCGTATTTACTAAAGGTGTCCACACATGTGCCCCGTGAAGCAGCAACTCACCTCCTTCATGTATGTCCAACAGAAAGAAGGACACGTGCACCAAAAAGCATGTGCAGGGACACTCAGAGCTGCACTGTTTGTCCCAGCCCCATCCTAGAAACCATCCGAATATCCATGTACATTCCATAGGCAAAGAAACTGGAGTATAGTCACAACGGAGCCCTGTACAGCAATCAGAATGAACCTCAGTGCCACGCACGACAGATGCATCTCGCAACCACAGTGCTGAGTGAAGAAGCCAGACTTACATACTGTGTCTTAGTTAGTCCAGGCTGTTCGAACTAATTACCATAGACTGGGTAGCTTCAGGGACAAACATTTACCTCTTACAGTTCTGGGGACTGGAAGTTCAACATGAAGGTGGTGGCGTGGCTGGGTTCTGGGGAGGGCTCTCTTCCTGGTGTACCGATGGCTCCTGTTGATGTAGGGCAAGTGAGCCCCCAAACTGGGGCTTAGCCCAGCAGGGTTCTTGGCTTCACCCAGGAAAGAATTCAAGGCGAGCCGGTGGTGTTAGCAGTTTTTACTGAAGCAGCCGTGCACAGCAGCACAGAGGGGCTGCTCCTTGCGGGGCGGGGCTACCCCATAGGCAGTGTGCCCAGAGCAGCCGCTCAGAGGCAGGGCTGTAGTCGGATTTAGTCCCACTTTTAATCACATGCAAATTAGGGGGTAGGTTACGCAGAAATTTCTAGGAAAAGGTTGGTAACTTCCAGGTCGTCAGATCATTGCTATGGAAAGGGGCAGTAACATCTGGGTGTCGCCATGGCAGTGGCAAACTGACATGGTGCACCAGTGGGCGCATCTAAGAAAGCTGTTTCCATCCTGGCCCTGTTTTAGCTAGTCCTCAGTTGGGTCTGGTGTCCAAGTCCTGCTCTGGAGTTGAGTCCCGCCTCCTACCTCACCTTCTCATTATACGCTTGCAAGGCAGACAGCAGAGGCAGGTCTGGCCCGCCCCCTCTTCCCATAAAGGCACTGATCCCATCATGGGAGCTCTGCTCTCACAGCCACATCACCTGCCAGAGGCCCTCTCCTAATAACACCCCACTGGGAGTGAGGGTCTCTGCACAAGAATTTGGAGCGTACACACAATGGGTCCACAGTACCCACTAAGATGCTGCGTGACCTGGACTCTTTTTTTTTTTGAGATGGAGTCTTGCTCTGTTGCCCAGGCTAGAGCACAGTGGTGCAGTCTCAGCTCACTGCAACCTCCACCTCCTGGGTTCAAGCGATTCTTCCGCCTCAGCCTCCCAAGTAGCTGGGACTACAGGTGCGTGCCAAACGCCTGGCTAATTTTTGTATTTTTAGTAGAGACGGGGTTTCACCATGTTGGCCATGATGGTCTCGATCTCTTGACCTCGTGATCCGCCCGCCTCGGCCTCCCAAAGTGCTGAGATTACAGGCGTGAGCCACCGCGCCCGGCCTGACCTGGACTCTTAAACACGGACAAGGTGTTCATAGCTGTGGCTGGGGACACAGACTGGGCTTCCCAGTAAGAGACGAGGTCAGCGGGGAGCGGGGCTTAGGGGCTGGGGATGGAGTTTATATTTTACTTTAAGCACAATTGCTATAGAAGAACTTTGAAAACCAGAGTGCTACAAAAATACCAGGCACCAAGGAGAGAAATCATAGGAGTCCCTGGACTTTGGGGCAGCAGAGAGAGAAGGGAGCCGTGAGACCTGCAGTCCTCTCCCAGTGACGGGGGTGGGGTGAGGACAGGTCCCCTCTAAACATGCTGTTTTCTTGAGACTGAAACTGGTTTGTTCACTCATGACCTTCCATAGGCAGGAAGGAAAAGGAAACAGCTCGCTGCTCATTAACAGAATTCTTAGAACCTCCCAAGCCAGTCACTGCCACCCCCACCACAGCTCCTGGATGCCTCCAACCCTCGGACAGGGGCATAAAGAGCCTGCTTGGTGTCTTCTTGGGCAGTGTCTGAGGCACCTCCTCTTCTGGAAGGAGGAAGATAAAACGAATCTTTGCCAATGTCAGAACAGTGAGGCTGCCATAAGGGAAATGCCGACAGCCCCAGGGAGGCGGGGAACAATGAACCCGTTCCCGATCCAGCACTTTCTATTTGGGGAGCCTCCTGCCCGCAGACATGCTGACTAACCGCTGTCTGTCTCAGCCAGACAAGCCTCTGACCTTCTCAGGAGACCCTAGAACCCTAGGCCAGAAGCCTCCAACTGTCCTCTAGGGGCTGAGGGTCCCAGACGCATCCTGCAAGGGCAGGGAGGAAATGCATCCAGGGCTCCCCCGGCCCCTCACGGCCACTTCACCTGCCCAACACACAGACCTCCACTGTGGCTTCACTGGCGAGGAAAACAGTCAACTGCAAAGAAGGAAAAAGAAACAAAACCACCCATCTCGCCCAACCCTTCCACTGCGCGCTTGAACAAGCACACCCTGAGAAAAAGGGTCTCACGTCGGCTCACGGGGCCAGTGTGGCCAGGTAACACTCGGGTCCTTTCATTTGCTGGGCAGAGATGCAAAGATTCAGGCATCTGAGTAAGTGTCCCTTGCAGGTGTTCAGGCCACAAGTCACCTTTCAGCTGTTGGTCATGGTCACATGAGCCGGAGCCTCAAGCCTCTCTGAGTACCACTGTTCAACTCTCTCAAGCTGTGTTAATGATGACACTGGAGGAGCGGGACGAAGGACCAGCAGGAACGCAGTTTGGAACCAGGGTCAGTATCACCCGCTCAGCAGCACGGGGCCACGCTGTCCCTGGTGAGGTGGTCCCTGTGTCCACCCGAATGCCTCAGGAACAGCAGGTACCCAGAGCACCAGGAACTCTGTGGGGGTGACAGGGTGGGGCATACACCAGGCGCCCCTCCACGTGGACATGCCCCACAGGAGGCTGCAGCCAGCCTCCAATGCAACACCCATCCTCCAGGGCTGCCTCCTCTTCAGGACTGCTTCCTCCAGGGTACTGTGGGCATCCCACCCCTCCTCCATGCCCTTCCTGAGGAGGCCATGAGGCTGGGTGGAGGAGGTGGCTTCACATGGGGCTACTCTTTGGACTCATGGTCCTTTATGTGGAAGGCTGAACGTGGCGTTTATGGGTCCCCCTTAGGAGCCCTCAAAGGCCATACCCTGTCTCACCTGCTCCTCATGGGTGCTGCAAAGACACAGACCATCCCCCCGTCTACAGATGAAAAATAGGCTTCGAGCCACTTGCCCCGGGTGACACAGCTACCAGCACTGTGCCAGGAACCACACTTGGGCCCACCTGGCCTGCAAGCCCTGCTTCTCCCACCGGCCACTCCCCGGCACCGCACCCTGCCTCGTGGAGAGGCTGGAGACCAAACTTCACCCAAAGAGCAATAAGGGGGTGGAACCCCCAGTGAGCCACTGCAGTGAAAGAAAGCAGTGCCGAGCAAGGCAGCGCAGAGGGTGTGTGGGGCCTGAGGCGGGCCTGTGGAGAGGTGGAAGGGGGTGCAGGCAGCGGGGCTGGCGGGGGGTGCTCCAGCTGGCCATCTGCAGCGTGGTCTCCTCCACCAGGCTGGAATGCCCCCCACCACTGACGACAGCCTCCCCAGCCTGCAGACCTTTGTGGTTTGGCATTCAACGTCCCTGACACCCACCTGGGGCCTCAATCTCACCCAGTGGGCAGATTCAAGATGCCAAAAATTCTGAGACTCTCCCACGCTGCCGTCTCACCCCCTCCCCGCCAGGGCCCTGGGCCACCTGGGAGGGCCCACCTGTAACCCGGGGCGGGGTCTTGCTCCCCACATCGAAGCCCCTTCCCAGCCTCTGCAGCTGGGCAGACTCTCAACAAACATTCCAAAGCTTCCACAGACCCACTCAGTGCTGAAACAACAACAAAAGGATAAACATGCAATGAATGAGTCAGTGAGCGGCAGCTCAGAGCACGGAGCCCTGCAACCGAGCCCAGGCAGAAAGGACCAAGCCCATTCTCGAAAGGCGCTCAATACTGAGTTCAGGCTGCATTTGGCCACAGGGAGCCATGGTGGGCTCTTGAGCCATGGACCCAGAGGATCAACATGGTGGCCTGGGCGGGACGGAAGGCACATGTTGAAACTGATGTCAGGGAGACCCTGAGGAGGTGAGGGAGCAACCTAGGCTGGGGTGAGCCTGGCCCTTGTTAAAGTTAGAGACGTTCAAGAGCAACTGTGACCTTATGCGGCTCAGCTTATCATACTCGAGTCCTGCTGTGTTATGGCCATTAATATCCTAATAGCCGGACAACCCTGAAACCCAGGGCCAGAATGTGCTCGGCAGCCGGGATCCCCAAACAGGCAAAGCAGGAAGAAAAGCACCCAGAGTGGAGGGGCTCCGGACACCCCTAAAATGTGGCCGGCAAATCAGCAGCCTGGAACCAGGTGTCCTGGGAAGTGAGGGATTAAGCCAAATTCTCCTGCTGAAACCACTTAATCAGGAGCCTTACAGAACACGCGGGAGCTCGTCTGTGGCGTCTGTGACGAAGGAATAAGTCATCTGAAAACAGAAATAAATTATTCATTCTCCACAAATGAGCAGCCTCTGGGTTCCTGCAGCAGCCGTCTCGACACAAACATCTAAAAGGCTCGGCAAATCCTATTAGTGACACCCTTGGCCAAGCAGACACTGGATTCCGCCATCACCCATGCAGACAGCTCACTGTGATCTCCTCCACAGCTTCTCATTCTGCATCCACAAGTGAAATCAGCCCAGTACACTGGATGAAAACATCACAGCCCGGCCCAGCCTCTGAGAGAAGCAGCAAGTGCCTGCACCCAAGGAACTCGGATCACTAAGCCTCCCTGCCCGGGTAGCAAGCCTGGAGCAGGCGCTTGCTATAATGCAGATTCCTGGGCCCTGTCCCAGTGAAATGCCTGAACCTCCTGGAGTTCAGCCCTGAACCTGCATTCCCGACAAGTTCAAGGCTGAACCTCCTGGAGTTCAGCCCTGGACACTGCATTCCCGACAAGTGTCCTGGAGCTGAAGCCACCAGCAGGAAGCACTGGGGTCCTGGAGTCCCTCAGAGATATACGCACAGCTGGCCAGCCTCACACCACTGGGCGGTCTTAGCTCAGATTCTCAGCCTCTCCAGGCCCAGGGGCTGACGGGAAGATGGCAAGGACCACACAGCAGCTCACACACATTTGCACTCCGTGGCGGCCACTCATGGTGGGGTCTTCCCGTCGCCTCTATCTTTATTTTCACACCCTTGATTTCAGTCTGCTCAGCTCACTTCACAATCAGAAAGAGAAGTCTGAAGCTTTCTTTGAAAGTGCAAGCCCCAGCTGCCACCACACTGTTTCCCTTCCTGGAACACTCCCTACCTCCCCAGTCAACTGCTCTTTCTTTAGACCCCAGCTCAGGGTCCCTCCCTAGGGAAGCCCCCGAAACTCCCAGCCACTGGCTTTTATAGCACTGAGCATCGCCTCTTCAGCCCCCTCTGCCACTGAAATTCCACTTTTCTGGGAGTTGCAGATTCACATCTGTAGCCCCACAGGCGAGAGGGCTTTGCATCGGTGCCCAGCACAGCACCTGGCACCACATCAGCATGGCAGGTTGTGGAGGGCAGTAGTGAATATGAGTGAGGGTACCCCAGAGGTGGCAGTCTGGGTTGCTTCCCCATCCCCAGGATGGGCGCTCAAAATCCTTCCCTCCAAACACGCATCCCACGTGGATGTGCGGAGGGGGCTTCTCTCCCTCCACCCCTCTGCTCCCACAAGGGGTCTTTTGAAAGAACACCACTGGCAGCTCCCATCCCAATCCCAGTGAGGGGAAGTGGCTCATCTGACATGGCTGAAGAAAGAAATGACCTTCCAGCTGGGGCACCACCTCCCTCACCTTGTCCCCACCCCGACGGTGGAGATCTGGGGTTGTTCTGTTGTCTGCCTGGGATTGGGAAGTTTATTTTAAAGGATGGGGCAAGTATTAGGATGCTGATTCTGGCCATGGAGCAAGCTTGCCAATCCAGAGCCACCATCAAAAGATGTGTGTGTATGCAGGTATGTGTGCGCACATGTGTACGTATGTGTGTAATTACATGTGTACACATATAATTTAGTGACTTCAACCTGGAGACGTTTTTAGTTATTACAACTGGAGAGTTGAGGGGACACATCTGCTAGCATCTTTAGCATCTTATGGGTGGGGCAAGGACACTGCTAAGCACCCCAGTGCACAGGACAGCCCCCCACCCCCACACACCAAAGAATTATGTTGCTCCAAATGTCGACAGCGCTGAGGTGAGGAGATTTCACAAACACAGTCCCCTATTAGTCACTTCTTATATTTACCTTTTCTTTTTTTGAGATTTACCTTTCTTTTTCATTCAGGGCCGGTCTCAGTGGCTCATGCCTATAATCCCAACACTTTGGGAGGCTGAAGTGGGTGGATCACTTGAGGCCAGGAGTTTGAGACCAGCTTGGTCAATGTAGTGAAACCCATCTCTACTAAAAATACAAAAATTAGCCGGGAGCGGTGGCGGGCGCCTGTAATCCTAGCTACTCAGCAGACTGAGGCACGAGAGTTGCTTGAACTTGGAAGGCAGAGGTTGCAGTGAGCCGAGATCGCAGCACTGTACTCCGACCTGGGTGAGAGAGCGAGATGTGGTCTCAAAAAAAAGGGAGGGGGGCTCAGGGGGGCGCACTCTGTCACCCAGGCTGGAGTGCAGTGGTGTGATCTTGGCTCACTGCAGCCTAGACCTCTTTGGCTCAAGTGATCCTCCAACCTCAGCCTCCTGAGTAGCTGGAACCACAGGCACATGACACCACGCCAGGCTAATTCTGTTTACTTTTTGTAGAAACGAGGTATTACTATGTTGCCTAGGCTGGTCTAGAACTCGTGGGCTCAAGCAATCCTCCTGCCTCAGCTTCCCAAAGTGCTGGGATGACAGACATGAGTCACCACACCAGCCCAGACTCACCTTTCGACCAGTGTCAGACTCTAGCGGCACAGGGTGTGTGGATTAATCCACACCTCATTCCCGGAGGCAGGTCTAAGGTGCCGCAGCGCGTCCCGCACACCACTACCCTGGAAAGTCCTGCACACGTGAGCCGCCACTCCCCTCCTGTTCCTAAACAGGAAGGAGCTCGAGGAAATGCAGCTTCGAGTGCTCAGGAAAAGGGCCGAGTGCCCTGTGGCGTGGCCGGGCAGAAACAGGAAGCTATGCCGCCTTCGTGGCTGATCTGCTGTGGAGACCACACTCCCCACTCAGAGCTGCAGCCGGGCACAGGAGGGCTTCACTGGGTCCCACACGGGAGCAGGGAGGGGGCGGAACGTGCAGCTTCTCGCCCAGCGCCAGATAGAGCTGTTCGCTCCTGCCTCTGCTCTAGCTTACTTGCCTGGGGACGCGTGCCCTCCACGCAGCGTGTGGCATATGGCCATTTCCTTTTTTTTTTTTTAATTAATGAACTTTACTTTTTAGAGCTATTTAGTTTACAGCAAAATCGGGTGGAAAGCACAGAGTTCTCGACATCCCTCCACCCTCCCTACTCCCAGGGTGGCTGTCTGTTACAACTGATGAACCCGCCCTGCCTCTTCATTATCAGCTAAATCCGTAGGTTACATCAGGACTCACTGTTGGTGCTGTATGTTCTATGGGTTTTGACAAGTGTGGAATGCCACGTCTCCACCACTACAGTCTCATACAGAGCAGTTTCACTGCCTTAAAAATGCCCGTGCTCTGCCTGTTCATCCCTCCCTCCCTCCCAACCCCTAGTAACCACTGATCTTTCTTATCTCCGTAGCTTTGCCTTTCCCAGGATGTCACCGGGTGCAATCCTCCACAGGCACGGCCTTTTCAGATTGGCCTCTCTCTTAGTTGTATGCATACGAGCTCCCCGGTGTCTTTTGACTTGGCTTGCTAGCTCATTTCTTCTTAGTGCTGTAGAATAATACTCCATTGTCTGGGTGCCCCACAGGTTATTTATCCATTCGCCTACTGAGGGACACCTTTGCGGCTTCCAGGTTGTGGCAATTATGAATAATGCCACTATACACATCCATGCGCAGGTTTCTGTGTGGACGTAAGTTTTTTTAACTCCTTTGGGTAAATATCAAGGAGCATGATTGCTGGATCACAGGGTGAAAGTGTGTTTAGCTTTCTAAGGAACTGTCAAAGTGTCTTTCAAGGTGGCTGCACTGTTTTGCGTTCCCCCAGCCGTGAATGAGCGTTGCTGTGGCTTCCCACCCTCCCTTGCATCTGGTGCTGAGTGTCCTGGGTTTGGGCTGTTCTCATCGGTGTTTGATTTACAATTCCCTGACAGCCATTTGTTTTTAAGCCATATTTACTTTAAGATCACACAAGACCAATCTTTACTGTGAACCAAAGTCTCAAAATGTCCCATCAGGAATCCCAAATGACACGATGTTCTGGTGGCACAGAGAACCTGGGCCAGGTCGATATGAAGGGAGGACACCCCAACTTGCCCAGAAGACAGGCTGACAAACACTGTCCCTGTAGTCCGGCCTGACACGACAGCGCCAAGTCTACCCTGGGACAGCAACATCTCCACGCGGCGCGCATTACGGTCTAGAGGGAGCTTCACAGCCGCTTTGTCACTTGCCGCCGCCACATGGAGACCCAGACCCAAGGCGGCAGGAGACACGCTAGAGCTGGTCTCCTACAGCGGACAGGGAGATTCCAGGTCCCTGCGCGGAACCTGGGCTGGGGCTCAGCCGACCCGCGTCTCTATTGTTCAAAGCGCAACCTTATATCCCTTCGGAATCCTTTAAGGAGCTCAGGTGCCTCCTTGGTTGGCCTAAGGGCCTATCTGCTATTTCACAGATACATGCATCTTCCGGGTGGTGCCCACCTCAGGGGCACCTGGACACCTCAGACAGGGCCATCAGGCATCCTGGGGCCCCACTCTGCTCACCAGCCCCCATGAGAACTCAGGGGCTGCCTCTGTCCTGCACAAGCAGTGATCCAGAGGACCCGGGCCATCAACATGCCGGGCGGTTCCCACACTTGAACTTCTTCATCAGGTGGTGGGCTGCTCTTCAAGCTGGAACTGAAGTCTCATTTAGGCATTCTTTCACTCATTCAAAACATTCTCTCTTTTTTATTTTTTAGATGGAGTCTTGCTCTGTCACCCAGGCTGGAGTGCAGTGGTGTGATCTTGGCTCACTGCAACCTTTGCCTCCCAGGTTCAAGTGATTTTTCTGCCTCAGCCTCCCAAGTAACTGGGACTACAGGCACACGCCACCATGTCTGGTTAATTTTTGTATTTTTTGTATTTTTTTTTTTTTTTTTTGAGACGGAGTTTCGCTCTTGTTACCCAGGCTGGAGTGCAATGACGCGATCTCGGTTCACCGCAACCTCCGCCTCCTGGGTTCAGGCAATTCTCCTGCCTCAGCCTCCTGAGTAGCTGGGATTACAGGCACGCACCACCATGCCCAGCTAATTTTTTGTATTTTTAGTAGAGACGGGGTTTCACCATATTGACCAGGATGGTCTCGATCTCTTGACCTTGTGATCCACCCGCCTTGGCCTCCCAAAGTGCTGGGATTACAGGCGTGAGCCACCACGCCCGGCCAAAACATTCTTAATTGAACTCCTACTATGTCCCAGGCACCATCCTAAGTGTTACAGATGCAACAGAGAACAAGAGTGATTCCTATTTTCAAGGAACCCACAGTGTTATAAGTGCCCAGGAGATTTTGGGGCCAATGATATGTGCCATAGGTGAGTGAGTGCAGGATGCAGGGGAGCCTGCAGAGGGGCCTCCAGCCCCATCTGGAATCTGGGAAGGCTTCTCTGAGTAGGTGACATCTAAACAGAGATTTGAAGAGTGAATAAGAGTTAGTCATGCAGAGAGAGAGAGAGATAATGGGGAGGGGTAGGTTAAACGGAGCAGCCCTGCTAGGGACTTTACAAGAAACTTCTACACCCAGACAGGAGTAGCTCTGCCCTGCAGGAAGGTGGCTCTCTGTGGACACACCATGGAGGCCAGTGGGTGGTGGCAGTCAGCATCCCCAGCTTTCTAGGCCTGAATGGATCACAGCTGGGGAGGCCTTTGGCATAGCGCCAGAAGGCTGGTCCCAGCAGACTGGTCTGATTGGAAAAATCCCAGGGGGCAGTCAATTCAACAACACAACCAGCACCCATGCACACACCCGGCCCCAGCAGACCCTATATAATAGTCCCTGGGTCTCGTGGACCCCGGTGTGCCCACTAAGGTGGGGGCTGAGCCCAGGGCACACACATGTGGCTGATTTGCCAACCTGCCCACACACTTTCTCACTACCCCAGAGCATAGGAGCTGCTGTCGCCAGACGAAGCGAACCTTGCACCCTTCTAACTGAGCTGGATTTGTTTTTCTTCATTGCAAATCTACTGTGGCAAAGGGAAAAGCAGCCCAGCAATTGCACAACGTGCTCAGTCTGCAGCTCTGAGCCCCAGGCACTCGTGCAGTTCAATCTGCAGAGCTTTTCTGAAGTGATTCTAATTCTTGTCTGGACCTCCAGGTGGACTCGGGTCGGGGAGTCCACCCTCCCTACAAGAGGTCATGCCTGACCTGGGGGAGCTTTGATTCCAGCTTAGCGGGGCTGCAGCACAGCCAGTGGGGACAGACAGAAAGAGCCACTGGTTCTGAGTGCGCTCAAGCCTCTCCAACCTCACTTTCTTCCAAACCCATACCCTCATGAATGAACGACTCTATACTTAAACTATAGCGCAAAGCCTGCCTTTAGCCCTGTGAAATTTCATCTTATTTTCAGCTCATCCTTCCAAGTAACCAGAGACTCTGGAATTTAACAGCATTCCCGTTTTGCACCCTTAGCCAATCTGATGGACATAACAGGGCTTATAAAGCAGACGGTAAAATTGCTGGCAGGGTTAAGGCAAAGCCTATTCAGAGACATCCAGTGGTCATGGCTGTCCCATCACTCAAGGCCTTGGAGGCCAGGCCATCAGACTGTCTGCACAGCCATCTAACTGTCCCACCACTCAGCTCCCATTGCAGAAGGGTCAGCCACGGCCCTCCGGAACTTGGAGGGCTCAGTCCGTAGCTCCTCCCACAGCCCAGCCCAGCCCACCAAGAAAAGGAGCCAGACCTGTCCATCACCCTCAGGAGCCCCATGGGCCACCCCCAGAAGACATGGGTGGGCTCCCAGCACCGCCCATGGAATGTCGCAAACGCCTTCCCTCCACAGTAACTTCCACAAGCAACACCTCGCTCATCCTCACGATTTTGTGGGAAACCAGTAGAGAGGGACGTTTATAAGCAGAAAAAGAGAGACACAGGTTTCTGGAAGGCTGCAAGGCTGACTTCAAATGCAGTCTTCAGAATCACTCACTGGCCCAGGTGCACGACTGTGGGCCTTCGAGCTGCAGACTCAGAGACACTTCTGGCTGACGCAGGCAGAGTGGTTGTGTAGGGAGAACACAAGGGCAGTGTCTGGTCCCAACTCCCCACTGTGCCCTGATGTCTCTGGGGAGGGTATAGGGGGGTGGCCCTCCATGAAATTCAGGGCTGAAATGAATCACATCCAAGTCCAAAACCTTCTGGGACTTGCCATTAAAAGCTATGCTTACGCCGGGCGCAGTGGCTCACGCCTATAATCCCAGTACTTTGGGAGGCTGAGGTTGGGTGGATCACCTGAGGTCAGCAGTTTGAGACCAGCCTGGCCAACGTGGTGAAAACCCGTCTCTACCATAAATACAAAAATTAGCCAGGTGTGGTGGCAGGCCCCTATAATCCCAGCTACTCAGGAGGCTGAGGCAGGAGAATCACTTGAACTTGGGAGGCGGAGGTTGCACTGGGCGGAGGTTGCACTGAGCTGAGATAGCACCACTGCACTCCAGCCTGGCAGACAACAGTGAAACTGAGTCTTAAAGAAAAAAAAGTTATGCTTACAATTTTTTTTTTTTTGGTACGAAGTCTTGTTCTGTTGCTAAGGCTGGAGTGCAATGGCGTGATCTCAGCTCACTACCACCTCCACCTCCCGGGTTCAAGCAATTCTCAAGCCGCAGCTTCCGCCTCCTGAGTAGCTGAGACTATAGGTGTGCGCCACCACACCCATCTAATTTTTATATTTTTAGTAGAGATGAGGTTTCACCATGTTGGCCAAGCTGGTCTTGAACTCCTGATCTCAGGTGATTTGCCTGCCTTGGCCTCCCCAAAGTGCTAGGATTACAGGTATGAGCCACCATACCCGGCCACAAATAATTTTTAATGACATAGGAAATGAAATGATATGGTCTTAAGTGGAAAGAAAAAGTGGGACCTGAAACAAATACGTAGCATGTCTCAATTACAGCACGGGTCTCCCCGCCTCACTGTAAATGAATACTAACCGAAAGAAATGAACCCGTGTGTCTGCTGTGATGATCTCTGAATTGTAGGATTATGCATTATCATTTTGTCTGCATTTCCCACATTTTCTACCATGAGGATTTAGCATCTATAACCAGCTCAGGTGCCCAGCAAACAGCAGCCTCTCTCCAGTCCCTCCTGGAACATGCAGGGCAGCCATGGACTGAACGGTTGTGCCCTCTCCTCAAATGTGCACAGATGCCCTAACCCCGACGGCCATGGTGGTAGGAGGCGGGGCCTTTGGGAAGGAATTAGCTGGCAGTAAGGTCGGGAGAGTGAGGCCCCCATGATGGTATTAGGGTCCTTGTAAGAAGAGGAAGAGGCTAGAGCTTGTTCATTCCACAGGAGGACACAGAGGAAAAAGCCACCTGCAAAGCAGGAAGAGCCTTGATCTAGACCTCGTGCCTCCAGAGCTGAGTGTCAGTGTCTGTGTTTAGGCAGCCGGTCTTCAGTGCTTTGTTATGGCAGCTGGAGAGGGCTGAGGCAAACACCCTCCTTTACCGGGACAGGAAGTAAAACTAGCAGCTGCAACCAAATCTCTCTGACCCCCACAAGCCTTGGAAATGTTCACTGTGCAAAGGAGTCCCACACTTCCCTTCAAAGCAGTCTATTAAAAAAAAAAGCAACCACCAGGCACGGTGGCTCAAGCCTGTAATCCCAGCACTCAGGTAAGCCAAGGTTGGCGGATCACCAAAGGTCGGAAGTTCGAGACCAGCCTGACCAACATGGAGAAACCTCCGTCTCTACTAAAAACACAAAATTAGCCAGGTGTGGTGGTCCATGCCTGTAATCCCAGCTACTCAGCAGGCTGAGGCAGGAGAATCACTTGAACTTGTAGGCAGAGGTTGCAGAGCCAAGATTGTGCCATTGCACTCCAGCCTGGGCAACAAGAGGAAAACTCTGTCTCAAAAAATCAAACAAACAAACAAAAAACCCAAAACATGAAACCACCTTTCTCCACTTTTTTGGGGCAAGGTAGTTGCAGAGTCCTGACTCTGGAAGATGCCGGAGAATCCAGGCGCTGGCACCTTCCTTGGGTCCCGCCACATCCTAAACCCCATCAAGAACTGAAACCCAGACAGGTGACCCCAGGAGGGCCAGTGTCATCCCGTCCTCCAATGTCCGGCCTGTCTTGAGGTCGCAGGACTAGAAATTACCACCTTGGTCGCCTTCAGCCAAAGTCAGGACCCTCCCCACCTCTCCCATGCCCTCAACCAGCATCTTTCCTGCCTCCAGTCCTCCTTCCCCACACTCCCTGAAATGCCCTCCCTGAGCCTGCCCCGCCCCTTAGTGGCTCGCCATCCTCCAACGCCCTCCCTGTGCCTGGCCCCCCTGGGTGGCTCGCTGCCCTTGAATACCCTCCCCGTGCCTGGACCCCTCGGTGGCTCGCTGCCCTTGAACACCCTCCCTGTGCCTGGACCCCTCGGTGGCTCGCTGCCCTGGGGTGACTCTGGATGTCTCTTTATGTTTCTGTGTTCACTGTTCGCACTGGACTCACCGTTCCTCAACAGAACACCCTCACAATGTTTGTATCTCGGTGCCTGGCCAGGGTCTGCCCTCAGAGTGGATGCTCAGCCAGCACTGCTCAGGAAGTGCCAGTGCGGGGAGGTGGGCAGGACATGGGAGCCGGGGGGGCGTCGGGCACTGCCCAGAGATGGCAGGGGGCTTCAGAGGTGGCGGGGCCCTGCCCGCAGAGGGTGGAAGAGTGTGTGCAGGCAGATGGTGCGTGAAAGGACAGGGACAGGGGTGTGGTCGTGACACTCAGATGGCAGCAGGTGGGCATGGCAGGTCCCTGTGGCATGTGAGAGCCATTGACTACGTTGGTGTCCAGAAAGTTGGGAAGATGGCAGGACGCCAGTTACGTCCGTGCACTATCCAGACACATTCCCAGGTGAAGTGCTGCTCGTGTAAAGCAATGGAAAAGTGCCGTCGCAGGCCTGGCTGTGGGCAAGGGTGCGTTTGCTCCTCTCAGCCACCTTCCACCTGCTATTCAGGGTGGCTCGGCCTGCGTGGCAGCCTCCTCACACCTCTCAGCAGCGCTTCTAGAAGGAGGCAGCCTCAGTACTCAACAGCAGGGTGTTCATTGAAGAAGTCATGGTGCACACCCAGGAACAGAGTATTGCCTTCACATCTGGGCCACAAAGGATGATTTTAATAAAATGGGACTACATATCTGATTAATTATTATGTTAAATAGGTTACATTACAGTATGTAAAAATATGTTTATGGCAAACTTAAATAAAATATGCATTTTGTGAGACTCAAGAGATATAAAGGCTGGCCACAGTGGCTCTCACCTGTAATCCCAGCACTTTGGGAGGCCGAGGCGGGCAGATCACTTGACGTCAGGAGTTCGAGACCAGTCTGGCCAACACAGAGAAACCCCGTCTCTACTAAAAATACAAAACTTAGCCAGGTGTGGTGACACGTGCCTTTAATTCCAGCTACTTGGCTGAGGCGAGAGGATTGCTTTAACCCAGGAGGTGGAAGTTGCCGTGAGCCAAGATCGTGCCACTGTACTGCAGCCTGGGTAAGATCCAGTCTCAAAAAAACAGGGATTTTTTGTAAAGTCAAGTTTATTAAGGTATACTTTACACACACTAAAATTCATCTTTGTAGGTGTACGGGTCACTGAGTTTTAACAACTTCAGCACAAGTCTGAAATCTTTTAAAATTCCATGTTAATAGATGGCTACAGCTAATGTGTTAGTCTGTTTGCATCACTATAAAGGAAGAGCTGAGACTGGGTCATTTATGAAGAAAACAGGCTTAATGGGCTCACAGTTCTGCAGCCTGTACAGGAAGCACGGTGGAGCTAACGATCGTGGTGGGCAGCGATGGGGAGCCACCGTGTCACATGGCAAGAGCAGAACAAGAGAATAGGGAGGTGACGCACTCTCAATCGACCAAATCGCTCACTCATCACCAAGGGGGAGGCCCAAACCATTCATGAGGATCCCCAGCCCTGATCCAATCACCTCCCACCAGGTCCCTCCTGCTACTCTGGGGATCACATTTCAACATGAGACTCGGAGGGGACACGAATCCAAACCACATCAGCTAATATAAATATTGTATCTGCAGCTACGCTCTTGAACTATTTATTTATTTGAGAGTTTTTCATCGATTCCTTCGGGCAGGGAGGGAGCCAGCGCCTGCTGAGTGCCCGCCATGCAGAAGGTGCATCACGGGGGTGCGTTTGGTTTCACCTTTTCCTCCAACTCTCAGAGAAAGGCATTATCCCTGTCCCTGTTGTATAGTGAGGAAACTAAAGTCTGGACATTATGTAACCTGTCCCAGGTCACACGGTTGCTAAGAGGACGATCTGGGGCTCAAATCTAGGTCAATTCTGACTTCAAAGTTTGCCACTCTGCAAACAACAGCACCGGAATGTGTGTTCTTGGCTAACCGCTTTTCTTCAAGCTTCCTAAAGGACATGAAATGGGAGTGGGGGTCGTACCCGTGCCCCCCTGCCCCGCCGACCGCTCTGATGCACGGAAAGCGGCTGCTCCACAGCTGAGGGCCCCAGGAAAGCCCCCCCCCGCGCCCTGGGAGGGGCCTCTGAGTGTCCAGGCGGGAGAGGCTCCCACGTCAGCCCTGTCCTGCCTGGTGAACTGCAGGGAAGAACAAAGCGCTGCTAAGTGGAAAAACAAAACCAGGTTGTAAAACAGTAGCTAAGGAATGAACCCACTTGCAGAATCGTATCTATAGGAATGTGTGTCCAGGCAGGGCCGGCTTGCGCAGGGCAGACTGTACTCCAGCGTTCCCTCTCCCGCTGGGACTGCGGGGGAAACGCTCTCCTCCCCTTCCCCAGCTCTTTTCTCTTCTGTGAGTTTCCAGGATTTCTTCCCTAAAGACAGCTGAGTATGGGAGAGGTCTTCAACTCCTCTGCAGGCTCCCAGCTCCCTGCCAACGCCAATCCTCTGCGGCTGGCCCAGGGAATTCTCTCATGACATGGCCCTCACCACCCCACCCCTCTCTCCCTCCTTCTGTCTAGTCAGTATTTTAAATCACCTATTCTCTGGGTGAAGAGGACAAGGCGTCCGGCCCATGGAGTCCTCCACTCTCCACTCTGGTCAGGAGATGCCAACAGCCAACATCAGCCAACAACAAGCAACAAAAGCGATTACAGGCAGGGGCGTGCCCAAAGGCAGCGATTAGGGCACCTCCCCCACGCGTGGGGTGGAACTGCTGCCTCCACCTAAGTCGTCTCTGCCGGGGCCCGGCTCAATCCCAGGCCCTTTCCAAGAAGGCTTCTAAAACCACACGCTGGATTTGAATTAAACGCACCTGTGTCTGCTCCCTGTATTTCCAGAGGGCAAGGTCTGGCTCCACTGCACCTCTTGCCCTGTCCCCAGCACGGGCCGGCAGACAAGATGCCTCCCGGTGGGACCATCAGCTCCCTGAGGGCAGGCTGGGTCTCCTTGCATCCTGAAGAGGAACAGCTGTCGCTGCAAAAGCCCACAGCAAAAATAAGAATGGTCAACAGGAAATCTTATAACGCAGCTGCCAAGACTGCAGCAAAACAGAAAGGCCAGAAGGCCGGACACCACCGCGCGTGCCTGTGTGAGAAGACGACCACGAGTGATTTTTTTTTTTTTGCCCTGTATTTTGCCAATTTTCTGATATGTTCTTATATAACTCTTAAAATAAGTGTTTTCTGCAGCCCGTTGTCCCCAGGGCTCTGGCGTTCTGCCCCACTGACCACAAGGACTGAGCCTAGACTGGAGATTCAAGACTCGGGGGACTCAGGACACCCAGAAGGAAGGAAGAGCCAGCAGCATTCGGAACCCCGAAGGCAGCGGAAGCCACAGCGCTGTCTGCGGGGAAGCAGGCGGGCCGGGCCGGGCCATCAGAGCTCCAGGGCCAGCCAGCCATGGGACTAGGGGACTGAGGACTTGGCCAGGATGGACTTTCCTAGAGGCCCAAAGGAATAAAAACAGACCTTATGGCCCAAACGCATCATCAAGTCCACCCCGCAGGAGCCTCTGTGATGGCAGGGTTGTCTGGCCCAGAAGTTCCCAAGGGCCCTGAGTTCCAAAGATTTGCCCTTGTTAAGACCCTTAGGGATAAAGTGGACAGACCCCAGGGTGGGGGCTGAGCCTCCCACCGCATGAAGACCGCATGAACCTCGGCAGTGGTGGTGCTGGTGGGCTGGGCTGGGCTGCTGGGGGAGTCTGTCTGGTTCCAGAAGGCTAAGGGCCAGGTGAGATGGGGGAGCTTCTTGAGGCTGGAAGGTGGAGGCTGAGGGACCCCAGCTCTTCAAGAATAAAGAAGCCTTTCATCCTTGCCTTAGAATTCTGAAACATTAAGGAAAAAAAAAAAAAAACCTCGGCCCAGGGGATTTTGTGTCTGATATCATCTATCCTGAGATCCGCTCAGCACCCAATCTCCGGTTTCCAGGAACATTTCTGTCACTCGTCACTTTCAATGACTTTAAATTTTAATTTTCTATTAGTGAGTTAAATGGTGCTGCTGATGATACCTCCGGGCCTCTGCCCTCCCCTCATGTCTCATTCATGGAGAAGCAGGACGGCACCATGAACTGGGACCTGCTGGGGGCTCAGGCCCTGCCCCTCCCACTGCTCCAAGCCTCAGTTTCCCCACCTGCCTCTCATCCCAAGCAGGGGATCTTACCACCTCCCTTGCCTTCGAGCCCCGCTGGCCCAAATCGGCCCAAAGCCACTCTCCTTCCCAGGGAAACCCCTCCCTCTTTGTGGCCAGTGTAGTTATAGCAACCCAACTTATCCCTCCTGCCGCTGCAGGAAACCCCTGGCCCTGGTCAGAGCTCTCAGGCTACTGTCCTCACCCACCCTGCACAGCTGCATGGCTGAGCCTCAGAACGCTGCCCCTGCCCAGGGCTCAGGCCAGTTTAGAGGAGAGCCAGGAGTGCCTGTGAGTGAGGGCCCCTCTCTCTGGACCCCTGCAGGGCTGACCCCTCCCTCTGGGGGCAGGAGGGGCTGAGTCATGCAGGCCAGAGGAGGGGCTTTTGAGGCAGGAGGGGGTCGTAGTCCTGGGACCCAGTGCCTGGCCACCTTCTCCAGAACTGGCCACAGTTTTTGGGTCAGGGAGTTGTCTCCTTACACACCCACAGGCTCCAGGTCCTGTCCTTGGGGCAGGGAACAGGAGCAGCTGTCACCATCTCCACAGGTGACAGCCCTTCTGAGGAGCAGAACAGGTGTGCCCTGCTGTGCCTGACAGAGAGCAATGGGATCGGGCAGGTGGGGAGGAAGAATGCTCAGGCTGATCTCGGCTGTTATGGGAAGGCGCGGCGGGGCGTGGGGGCTTCAGGGCTCGGCTGCTGGGCTCTGCCTTGATGATGCCACTTGCCCCACAGTGTCACAGCTGTACGCTCGCCTGTCTGCCACCACGACCCAACTGGGAGCTCCAGGAAGCATCGTGCTTACCCATCAATGTGTCCACCGCATTGGGCACAGTATCCAGGATGTAACAGGTGCTTCATAATTGACAGAAGGCACGGAGTGGGTGCTCCACACACTCCTGTGACTCAAACAGGGCCCCATGGGGCTTCCCCCGCCGACAACCCTCCTCCCCCACCTTAGTCACACAGCTTCCTCGCCATGGCTCAGGACCCGAAGATGCGATTTTTCTGATCTTTAGCCACGGTTGAGGAATGACAGAAATAAAGCAACATTAAAACCAGACCGGACGGTGAAAGCGCTGAACTGATACGTATTCACTGTGCACCCAACGAGTAAGCAACGTGGCTCTCAGGCTTTCAAATAAGACAAAGACTACCACTGTGTGTATTCCTTCATCTGCAAAAATAATCAGGGCAGAGAAAAGAAAGGATGTGCAACGCCTGTAAGAAAGAGAGAAACATCCGAGGTGCCGGTGAGGCTGGAGGAGGCGGCTGGGCCCGCTGGCTTAAGACTCCTGCACAGAGCCGGTGAGCAGCAGAAAATCCCCCCAGACAAAGCCAGACCCCCCAAGGGCCCACGTTCCTCCGTGTCCTCCCTGGCATGCTGCCCCCTGGTGGTGAGATTCCCAGAGCACGCCAGGCCCAGGGACCTTTCCAGGAAGGCCTGGGTCAGGTGTCTCGCTGGTGCTCAGGCAGCCTCCCCTAGGAGGTGACCGGGAACCTCAGAGGGAGGACAAGGGTGTGGAATGGAAGGCAAGGGGAAGGCTGCCCTGGAACAAAGGCAACGGTGTTGACGCGTCGGGGAGACAGACGCAGTTTCTCCAAACCGTCCCCTCTTCCCACCGCCTGACACCTCACTGCAACAGGACACGCGGCTCTGCGGGACTCCCAGGTCAGAGCCAAGGTGAGGCCACACCAGGAGCTTCCTTCCCAGATGGGGCCATCCAGCCAGAGACCCCCACCCCCGCCGCCCCCTGGGCCTGCACCTGGGCCCTCAAAGCCCAGGTGAAACTCTGCTTTCAGAGGACACAGAGAAGCACAAGGTGAACAGGGCATGATTTAAGAAAGGCTCTTCTCGGAGAGCTGGAAAAGGGTCAAAGACAGAGGGCAGATGTGGACACGAGCCCGGCTTGTCCACTCGGTTCTGGGGGCATAGTCACCTCCAAGGAGACGACATATATTCCCACTGGCATTCCCCTCCAACCCCAGTGGCCAGCCAGACCCACTAACCCCAACTGCAGATGGCAGGGCCACACAAACCACACGCCATCCCAATCCCACCCCGCCTGACACCAGGGCTCCACCTCTGCCTCTCCAGGCCCCAGTAACACCCACCTGCCCACTGGCCTCCTGTTTGTCAGCTCCATGATGGGTCACCGGACCCTGCAGCCTGGAGGTGCCAGCTCTGCCTTGAATCCCGCAGGTGAAGGGGGCTGCCCCGTCACACGACCAATTCTGTGACAACCTAAGATGGGCCCCTCTACCTTGGCGATGAGGAAACTGAGGCCCACAGGGATGAAGAACAGCCATAAGCTGGTGGAAAAGTTGGAATTTGAGCCCAAGTCCTCCCAGAACACTGTTGCTACCTGGGAGCCCCCAAGACCCCCAGGAGCAGGGCACATATCTTTGGGATTTTTCACAGCTGTACACCTGTATGGCTCACTCCGAAACACACCCCTGGCAGGCTCCTGTGCCCTGCAAAAGGCCAGAGCCAGCAGTGGCCCCATCACCTGGAGTCTGCCCTACATGCGCTGGCATCATGGGCAGCCCTGCCTGAGTTCAGCTCACAATTGCCGCTCAGTTCCACGTGTTGGGCCCTGCTCAGCGAACCAGACAAAGCAGCTGGCCCTCGGCCAGCACCTCCTCTGCTCCTCAGAGCCTCTTCCTACCTGTATCCAACTAAGTGTTCCCCGGAGAGCCAGCAGGATCTGCACATGAGGGCTTAGGGCTTGTACGGGTTGGAACAAAACAGGCCAGTGTCAAGCCGGCCTGGAAATGCTAACCCCAAAGTCTTCCCTACTGCCAAGTCCAAGCCCGCACCTGCAGGTAGGCATGGTGAGCGCAGGCTGCTTCTCCCCACCCCACCCCCACCCCGCAACATACACCAGTGTCCCACCTGCTCCATGACTGATGGGAATTAGATTGGAAGAAGATAAAAGCAGAGGCGATTGGGGAAATGGGAAGGTAGCCACTACTGAAGAGAAAGGGAAATCCAGGAATGAGGGTGGAAAGAGGGTGTGTGGATTAGCCAGGCGTCCCCAGTGGGCCCATACAAAGCAATGCGTAGACTCCACTTGGGCAGAAGGCCAAGGCCAAATACGGTATCTGTGTCCCCGCCACTCCTGAGGCCTAACCCAGCACATTTCTTGAAGATAAGTGGGCCAGGTAGGCGCCTGCACGTTGAGATAAGGGCTAAGTATAGAAGGAGAAAGTTGTTTTTTCCGGAACGTTAAGAAGCACATTTCAAGGAGTAAGGAGGTCTCAAGGACATGCTGGGGGCAGCCTAACGAGGCCACAGCCTTTTCCCTTTTCAAAATGACAAGCTGAGCTTCTTAATGCAGAACCAATTCAGGCCTGGTTGAGCCTATGCCTCCTTTGAGCTCACTTTCAGCTTTCCCTAGTGGGTCACACACCGCATATTCATTATTATTTGATTAACAAGGAACTGATGACAGTTTCCAAAGGACGAAGTTAGCTGGCTTAACCACCACCTCCTCCAAGAAGGCCTCAGAGATGCCCTCTCGGTTCTCCGCTCCACTCAGGCTGCCCCTGAGCCCTATCAGAGCCCACCTCCCTCCGCCTGGAGCCCTTTCTACTCTTGAACTTGGTCCTGCATGGGGCAACTGCTCACGAATGCCGTCAAATGGGCCTGAGCTATGAAGCAACCAGGAAACCGGGGCTCAGGCCCAGCTCCACCAAGTGTCCGCACCCACCTTGGCCCAGCCTCCGAGGCCTGCAGTACTATGGACTCGGAGGCGGACATTCCTGCAGGGCCTCTATAGAGTCTGCAGCTGCACAAGGCCAGGGAAAATCCCAAGAGAATTCCCCCAGCGCTGGAGGAAAATCCTAACTAGCCACGAAGGCTGCTGAAGCCATCACAACCTCTCACAAGGGACATGTGAGCCCTGAGGTCGACAACCTCTAAGAGGCAAGGCAGGAGCACAGAAATCAGGCCACAGGCATTGTGCGACTTCACAGCGGAACTCACTGGCTCCTGCTCCCCAGCACCACCGAGCTGGAGGGGGATCCCTCTGCTGCTGCAGCCACCATCGGCACAGTGTTTTCAGTCTGAGAGGGCTCCACGATGTGACGGGCAGGTTCCAACTGGCCCGAGGCGACAGGGAGTCCTGAGGCTTTCCCCAGTCCTGGGGAAAAGCCATCAGCTGCCGCCAGCTTGGGAGATGTGCTTTTGGGAAAACCAAGTCACCACAGCATCACCTGCTGTCTCTCCCCACTCGGTTTAGATGTTGGCTAAGAAAACGAAGCCGGTTATGGCAATGACTTCCAACAGATACAATCAAATAATCTGTTCCTGGATTCTGCAAGCACTGAAATGTCGGTAATTCAATTCCTGAAATGCCATTTTGGTGCTGCCGGAGCAGGCTGCAGAGAAAGCTCAGTAAACACACGCATCAGTTCAAACCCAAACACACACCCACTGACCTTGAGCCCCGGTGCCCGGCGTTGTGCTGAGAGGTCAGCTCCCCAAGGGCAGCCACCACCAGACAGGGCCCAGGAATGGGCGGTCCAGGAGGGAGGCAGCGGCGACCGCAAATAAATATTGACAACGCTGCAGGAGGAGCGCTGCTGGGAAAATGCGGACGAACTGCACTGAGCTCAAGGAAAGAGTACTCAGTGTGTCTAGGGGAGTCGGAAGGCCCCCAAGGGAGGCTCGGCTTACTCTGTGATCAAGTGCCAGGCTGGGGCTGGGAGCTGGGGACACAGGGAGCTGGGAAGCACCCTGCCCTCAAGAAGCTCTGGCCTAGTGAATGCAGACACACGTGTGCTGGCACACACACACACCTGCACATGCCTATGCACATATGCACACACACATGCACAAACAACACATGCATATGTACACATGCCCACACATGCATATGTACACACACCTGTACACACCTACACGAGTGTATGCATATATGCACACACAACTATATCACACACATGCACACACCTACACATGCGTATGGACACACATGGAAACCCTTGGAACTGATGTCACCATGTGCACACACATACACACATGTATGCACACATGCACACACATGCACACACCTACACATGCATACGGGCACATACACAGACGCAAGCACACAGGCACACAGGCACACAGGCACACAGTCCCAGGGCAGGCAGGGTAAGGGTCACAAGAGGAATCCTGAAGACCCCACATTTCATGGGGCTCCAGGGCCGGGGGTGGCCCCAGGGACTGGTCAGCAGTAGAGGCTGCTCATCTCCGAAGCGCTTGTCACCCCTCCTCTCCAGCACAGGGCGCATGCTGACATCAGTTCCAAGGCTTTCCATGGGAGTGTTTGATGGGACTGTGATATGGGACAAGGCCTTTTCTGGCACTTTCCACAAATTTTTGCTGGGAAGCCTAAAATTTACATTTAAACCAACCCGTGGGATGACAGTGATTATTGCTGTTATTATGACTTTGCTTTACACATTATTATACTTTCTGAAATTTACAAATTTACAAATTGGAGATTAAAATTTTGGTTTAAAAATGCCAATAGGCCATAGTCACTCACGCGTATAATCCTAGCACTTTGGGAGGCTGAGGCAGGCAGACTGCTTGAGCCCAGGAGTTTAAGACCAGTCTGGGCAACATGGCAACACCCCATCTCTACAAAAAATTAGCCACGCGTGGTGGTGCACACCTGTAGTCCCAGCTACTCAGGAGGCTGAGGTGGGAGGGTAACTTGAGCCTGAGAATTTGAGGTTTCAGTGAGCCGTGATCGAGCTTGCACTCCAGCCTGTGACAGAGCAAGACTGTCTCCAAAAAACAAAAGCCAACAAAATTCCCCCTTAAAACACCACCACCATCTGCCCATCATCCATATATTAAATATCTAACTGTAAAAAGTCTCAGCCTATTTTGAGAAATGAAGCCACCCTCAAGTCCCAAGCAGATGACAATAAACTGGAAACGCAATGGGAACTCTCCAGACAGAACAATCTCCCTCGGACTCCCCAACATGTCTCGGGGTCACATCCAGGTCCTCTACCCAAGATGCCTCCTAGTCTCTGTCAGGCCATCTGAAAGGTGTCAGATCAGCCAGGCTAGCAAGGGCAGGGTCAGCCTCACTGTGGGATCTCAGGCAGTCTCCTCGTCCAGTCAACATCCTTGTCATCACACACCGAGGGACCTGGCATCCCCACCCCAGGAAAATCCCGGGCCCACACAGCCCCCTAAAAAAAGGTCACTATACGAAACACACTCAGAGCTGTCCCTGGCTCCAGCAGCCTTGGATCTGCAGTGAAATCGCTGGTGCCTTCACTGTGCTGTGGTGGGAAGCTCAGAGGTGAAGGTGCAGAAAGCCTGTACCATAGAGCTCCTGGTGGAGAAGACGGGAGTGGAAGTGCACAGTGCAGGGAGCCCGGGACTGGGGGGCTGAGGCAGGCGCCAGAGAAGGTCTCCAGACCAAGCTGAGCTGCTGGGGGCGGGGGGCAGGGAGGGGCGGATCACAGCCAGCACTGTGAGCTTGGTATGGGTAGGGTGGGTCTCCTGATGCCAGACAGATGTGCTCTTGGAACAGCTGTCTGTGAAGCTCATCTGGGAACCAGATCTTTATTTAAAGCAAGTTATGGGGCAGGGTTTGGTGGCTCACACCTGTAATCCCAGCACTTTGGGAGGTCAAGGCAGGTGGATCGCCTGAGGTCAGGAGTTCGAGACCAGCATGGCCAACATGGTGAAACCGTGTCTCTACTAAAAAACAAAAATTAGCTGGGCGTGGTGGCAGGCAATTGTAGTACCAGCTACTGGGGAGACTGAGGCACAAGAATCACTTGAACCTGGGAGGCAAAGATTGCAGTGAGCCGAGATTACACCACTACACTCCAGCCGGAGAGACAGAGTGAGACCCTGTCTCAATAAATAATAATAATAATAAAATAAAGCAAATTATGAGATTTTGCTCCTAATGGGGCCCAGCAGTGAGTGCCTCCTCAAAAGGCGTGCAGCCCTGGTCTACATCACGTCTAGCTGAGCTCGGTGGGAGGCCGAGGACATGCAATGTGGATGCAGCACCCAGCAGGTGAAGCTTGCTCACAGAAAGGCAGCAAGAGGACCCCAACCCAGAAAGCAGCAGAGCTGGGTCCAGTCCGGGGGCCACCCGCACCCCTTCACACACCCACTTCTCCAAGCCTCGTCCCTGAAGTGAACACAGAAAGGCCCACCCAGCTGGGTGTAGAGGCCTGAAGGAGGGTGGGCGGGGACCACCAAGCACCTGTCAGCTGTTGCCACATATTAGGCTTTGAAGCAGCTAAGTGGGGGAGGTGTGCAGTTGGGGATTGGACGGGACGTCATCACTGGGCTGAAGGGGACCCATCCAAGGTCAGGTGGGAAGAGAGACAAGGGCTCCTGGCTGCAGCCTCTAAGAGAAGCCCTCCACGGGAGACCCACCTGGCCCTCCCCAAGCCTTCAGCCTGCTTTACCTCCAACTCCTACACAGACTCCGAGATGTCTGTTCAAACAGCAGGTACCTTGCCCACCCACCTCAGGATGCAAGTTGTATTTATTTCCAAGCACACGCCCCAGAGGAGGGGCTCAGGCTCTCGCAAGTGCCCGCCACCTGGAGGCAGCTGCACAGTGAGGGCACCTGCTGGATGACCAGGACCCCATCCATCCTGGAATGCCACCTAATACCATCTGAGCAAGGTCAGAGTCAGGGGCCTAGACTCCCTTAGGGGCCTCCATTTCTTCTCCCATAGATGAAGTGGCTAAGTTCAGAACTCAGGGCGGGTGGTGTGGACACTCTCTCATGGAGGATGGAGTAGGGGTGCATGAATCCCTTCCACCAAGCACCTAGGACTCTGGGAGATTTTCAGGCTGGCGGCCAGAGGGATCAGGACACGCACACCTGGTGGCACCTGGGTGACACCACAGAGATGCATAAACCAGCATTGCAGAAGGCCTGAAGTGGGTAGGGCTCAGGGAGGAGGGGCTTGGTCCCTGCACCTCAGAGAGGGAGAAAAGGACATAAAAGGGAGGAGAGCTGGCCGGGTGGAGTGACTCACACCTATAACCCTAGCCCTTTGGGAGGCCGAGGCAGGATTGTTGGAGCCCAGAAGTTCAAGACCAGCCTGGGAAACATGGCGAAACCCCATCTCTACGAAATATATGAAAATTAGTCTGGTGTGGGGGCGTGTACCTATAGTCCCAGCTACTTGGGAGGCTGAGGTAGGAGGATCACCTGAGATGGGGGAGGTCGAGGCTACAGTGAGCCATGACTGTACCACTGCAGTCCAGCCTGGGTGACAGAGTGAGACACTGTCTCCAAAAAAAAGAAAAAAGGAGGCAGGCCCTTGGGGGCCGGGGAGGGGAGTTCCACAGAAACCAGCCTGAGGGAAGCGGTGAGGATCTCCCCCGGGACTTACCCGATCAGCCTCCTTGTGCCCCACACAGCCTCCAGCCTCTGCCTCCCTGGCCATTTCCGAATTCCAGGTCACTGGCCTTGGGGTTCCTCCCTTCCCTGGCGTCAGCAGTCGTACCCAGGAGGGTGGGGGAAGGCGGGGGGCATCGCTCTCATCCCTCGGTCCTCAGGGCTTTGGCCAGTCCTTACTGCTCAGAAAACACATCTCAGGTTCCTGGAGGGAGCCCCAGCTGTCAGGCACAAGTGGGCTCTGGGCCCAGCTCCCACACTCAACCCCAGGCAGACATCCTGGCTCTGGGTGCTCTCCAAGACCTCTGCCACCTGCATGCTGGGAGCCTGTGCACCCACGCAGAGCAGGAGGACAAGGTCACTACCACCTCCAAGGTCACTACAAGCTCCTCCCAAACGGAGGCCTGGAGGCCCTAATATAACCCACTCCCAAGGTCCACGCCTCCTCCAGGTGGCCTGCCCACCCAAGCTGGGACTACTGCCCTTCCCAGTGGGGCGTCCCACACCCTCCCCCGCAAGCACCCTGAATCACCAGGAGCAACAAAGGCCTCCCTGAGCACCAGCTGAGTTGCTCAGGGCACTAAACGCTTACCACACGGTAGGCAATCTGATAGTCCCTACAACAGAATGGGCAAGATTGCCACTGTGACCAGAGAACCAAGGCTCAGAAATGGGAAATGACTCATCCAAGGTCACGCAGCCCACACGAGGGCTGGAGATCCAAAACAAGCCAGGATCCCCAGCCTTGCTCTGCCCAAACTGTAGCTGGCCTCAGAGCCGCCTACAGAACCTGTTTAAAATGCAGATTCCCAGCGCCACCCTAAAGATTCAGCTTCAGCAGCTCTGGGATGACCCAGGAATCTGCACTTATGCCTGTGAGCTCCCCAGTGGTCCTGATGGGAGGAGGCTTTGGGTCACACACTTTCCAGAAACATGACTCCCCAGACCTGAAATGCCACGTGTATAGGGTATAGGCAGAATTGTGTCAGAGGATCCCGAAAGGTCCCTTCTGGAAGCTCCTACAAACAGCCAAGAAAGCCCCGAGTTTCTTCAGCCGATTCTAGTCATCGGAGCAGCAGAAATGGGGGTGCTGGACGGGAACCCCCTGCTTGGCACTGCCTGCAGCTCCTGCCCACCCGTCACACCGAGGAACTCCGGAGTCAGAAATACTTTTCTTGCCATGGTGTGTGGCAGTGGCCTCATAAGAGCTGGAGGGGAATCCCTGTCCCACCACTCTGCCCCCTAATGCATTTACAAAATATAACAACCCTCCCGTCTCAAGCCTACTTCAGAAAAAAAAAAAAATCAGATCCAGTATGGGTTAGAGTGAGAATGGGTTTTATTTTTTATTTTTATTTATTTATTTATTTGAGATGAGGCCTTGCTCTGCCGTCCAGGCTGGAATGCAGTGCTTATGATCATGGTTCACTGCAGCCTTGACCTCCTAGGCTCAAGTGATCCTCCTGCCTTGGCCTCCCAAAGTGCTGTGCTTACAGGCGTGACCCACTGAGAGAACCATCAAAGGTACACCTAGCTGTGTGACTCTGGGAAAACCACTTTCCCTCTCTGGGCCAGAGATTACCCAGTCCTACTGTCCTCTGAAGTCACTCTTTGCTCAGGAATGGTCCAAACTCATCCTCCCTAACACAGGCTACAGCTGTGCTAAAGCCACAATTTAACGCAATCCAAGACCCCGGGCTCCTACCTGACGCAGGGGCTTCGGCCTCCCTCCTCAGCGTCTGGGCTGGGGAAGGTGCCAGGAGAGCCCCTCTATGAACAGACTCGCATTTGGGATGGCCCCAGGGCTGCCCTCCCTTCTCTCCCAAAGCGGCAGAAATGGGATCCCGATCTGCAGATAAGCAGCCTGGAGCTGATATGTCCCCAGCGAGGCTGCCAAGTGGCGGGCTGTTACAACAGAACACCTCGAAGGCGTCCCCCACCGCCCAGCTCACCTTTCCTCTCCTGAAGGAACGAAGCAGACATCTTCCTTCCCTGCTCTCTCCTCCTCTTGCCCAACCCAGCCCCCTGCATTCCAGGGGTCTGTCCACAGGCCCTCCCTGCGTTGCTGTCCCCCACGCTCCTGCCCCCCACCCCGGGCTGCCATTCCAGGACTGACTGCTGACAGCTCATTCTCGATACCTGGGTTCCAAAGTGCCGTTTGCCTCCATGAGGCTGGCACACAGCAGACGCTCAGTAGACTCTGGCAGAGCAAACCGATGCAATGGCAGCAGAGTCACGTGAACCAGCCCCACAGCCCTGCCGTCACTTACTAGCTAGCTGTGTGATCTTGGGCATATTACTTAACCTCTCTGAGTCTCAGTTTCCTCATTTTAAAAGAGAGATGAGAATCCCAATTCATAAGATTATTGTGAGAATCAAATTAGCTAATGTCAGTCACGCACGGCGGCTCACTCCTGTAATCTCAGCACTTTGGGAGGCTGAGGCAGGCGGATCGCTTGAGGTCAGGAGTTTGAGGTCAACATGGTGAAACCCCATCTCTACTAAAAATACAAAAATTAGGCAGGTGTGGTGGCGGGTGCCTGTAATCCCAGCTACTTGGGAGGCTGAAGGAGGAAAATCGCTTGAATCCGGGAGGCAGAGGTTGCAGTGAGCCAAGATCATGCCACTGCACTCCAGCCTGGTTGACAGAGTGAGACCCTATCTCAAAATAAAGAAAAGAAAAAGAAATTAGCTAATGTGCATGCAAGCATCTGGCAAGCTTTCAAGAACTATGGAAACGTTATTTATGTTATTATCAAAAGATAATGGTCGCCTTATGAGAAACCCCAGCCCTCTGACGTGTTAGAGTAATACTGATAACATAAGAAGGGCTTTAACACATATGCACACAGCTGAGGAAATCAGTTTAAAAGAATTAATGACTCATCCACCTCCAGTCCCTAAACATGGCTGGTTTCACAAGAACAGTGAGAAGATAAGTCCTCAACTAGACAGCGGGGATCTGTCAGGACTTTTCACTGGGATTTTTCCCTTCCAATCATTTGAAGGCAGTTAGGGCGACTGATTGAAATTCCAGAGACAGAGCAAAACAAAACATGCCTTATCTGTGCACTCTCCTCATTAGACCATGAGCCCGAAGTGGAAACCAGCCTGCTCTCTCTCTTGGATCCATCCATCCCCTCCGCCCCCCTCTACAACAATTGCCTGGGATCCCCCAAGAGCCCAACCACCCACCCGGGAGCCCACGGACTCGCCTGAAAAACCACGCCTGGCCACCATCTAACACTGGGGTGGCCAGACACGCCGGGCTTTCCAGGGCAGTCTCACCTGTCTCCTCTAGTGTGGAAGGAAAGGAGTCCCCCAGCCAACAGGCTCAGGACCCACGTCCAACCATGTCATTCCCACGGACCCCAGCCCGCAGCAAAAGCAAGGCACACACCAGACACCCAGAAGACTGTGGAAAGAATACTGCTGGACAGGCAGACAAAAGCATATTCAGAACCTCCAAAGGCTCGTGGTGAGAAGGAGAGAGACAGAAAGCCGGGGGAGGACGGAGCAAGCAGGCCGGCCAGGATGGAGAGGAGAGAACAGAGAGGTGAGAGAGTCCCCGGTTAACTTTGCTGGAATGGCTGCAGGACCCAGGCCTCGCCCTAGGACAATGGCTGGTTTCCTGTCACAGAGGATTTGTTTTCCAAAGGAATGTGTGATAAGATTAAGTTAAGGCCGGGCGCGGTGGCTCACGCCTTAATCCCAGCACTTTGGGAGGCCGAGGTGGGTGGATCACCTGAGGTCAGGAGTTTTGGATCAGCCTGGCCAACATAGTGAAACCCCATCCCTACTAAAATTACCCAGGTGTGGTGGCAGATGCCTGTAATCCCAGCTACTCGGGAGGCTGAGGCAGGAGAGTTGCTTGAACCCAGGAGGTAGAAGTTGCAGTGAGCTGAGATCGCACCACTGCACTCCAGCCTGGGCAACAGAGGGAGAATCCATCTCAAGAAAAAAAAAAGATTCAGTTAACACCCACCCAGCAGGTGGAGGTTCTGTTCTGTTTCTGCTTCCATTTCTCCATCTTCCATATTTGAGCACTCATTCGCTTTGTGAGAGAAGAAACAGGACATCAGGGACTCTCCATGGCCCTTCGGTTCACCCTGCCTGGGCGTCCAGGGAACTTCTCTGTCTCTTGGATAAGGCTCCTGGCACCTACTGCCTGGAATTCTCTTCCCCAGTGGTGCACCCCTCCCTTGCCAGCCCTTGGAAGCTGCAGGAGGATCCCCGACACCCTCTACCCAGGAGGAGCGAGGGTCGCCCGCCTTGGCCCTCCAGCAAAGCTCTCCCCAGGCCCTGAAGCCTGACACCCCACACAGTGGGGAATGAATGAAGGAATGAGTGAGTGGCGGGGCTGCTCAGCCCACATCAAACCTGGCGGGTGCTGTGGAAGGAGGCAAAGGGCAGATTGGGAGTGTGGGAGCTGAGGGGAGACACAGCCTGCTCTGAGAAGGGCATTCCCTGTGCCTCCACGGACCGCAAATACACCCATAAAACCGCCACCACCATGGGGGATGTGGGCATCCAGGTAAGGCCCCTTCCTCAGAGTGGAGAGGTGCTGGCCTGGCCTGGCCTTGCTGCTGCCCTTCAGGAGATGTGGTCAGCCTGCGTTTGGAGGTGGGTCCACCAGCCACTGAGTGGGCCTGGAAGGCCACCAGAGCTTGGTCCTGACACAGGGACGACCCTTCCTTCCCTGCAGCCCTGGGCTCTCAAGAGTTCCGGGCTCTCACTGAGGCCAGGACCCCAACTTCATCCTCCAGGCCACCTGGGAAGTGGGGTCCCCGAGGGACAGAGAGTGGAGAACTGTTCCCTCTGGGCCAGCTCTGCCTCTAACCTTGCCGCTGTCACAGAGGCCGGGAGGGCCTGCAGGGTCTTTCCTCTGGGAAAAAAGACATCTCAACTTCTTAATCTCTGCATTAGATTCTCCTGGCTGCAGGGGCTAGAAGGGACAACAGAGGTGAGAGAAACCAGGCGACAGGGAGCCACTAACCCCTGCCAGCCTCGGGGTCCAGAGAGCCACCCCAGCCCACCTCACCCTCACCGGGCCAGCCTGCAGCAAACACAGGCACACACCAGACACCCAAGGACACCAACGGAGTGGCCACCAGGAATGCCAGAAAACAGCAGGAAGATGTGGCTGTGAAACGGGAAGGGTTCCCTTGTCACCCCAGCAGGGTGTGCAGTGGGGGTGAGGCCTGCTTCTCCAGTGCCCCGCTGCTCAAACCTCTCGGGGAGCATAGGGACGGGCAGGCTGTGGGGCTCCGACCCGATGGCGGCGTCCAGGGGCGAATGTTCACAGCTGTAGGCCTGGCGGGCGCGTGTCACAGGGTGCTCTTTTATTTTGCCATCCACAGGCGGCTTCTGTCAGCTCAGTTAGACCCCTGCCTTATTATCACAAGGGCAGAGGGCTTTCTGTATGCCCAGTTCCTGCCTTGGTGTACCGGAAGAACCGGCTCACACGAGGGCCTGGAGAATGAGTGCAAGGTTTGATTGAGTGGAAGTAGCTCTCAGCAGATGGGGGAGCCAGAAGGGAGATGGTTTTCCCGACTCTTCTCCGACCACTCGCTTCGGCCAAACTCCACGTGGTTCTGCTGGTCAGCGGCCTGCCAGCGCTCCAGCGTCAGTGGTGTGCTCTTTCCCGACGTGCTGCCCTCAATGTCTTCTCGACGTCCAGCCACTGGTGTCTTCTTCCACCCACGTGTTCCTCTCGACGTCCAGCCGCTTGTGTGTGTGCCCAGCTGGGTCTCCGGGTTACTTTAGGCACAGGATGGGGGGGTGGCAGGCCAGGATGGTCTTGGGAAATGCAACATTTGGACGGAAAGGCAGGAGTGCCAGTCCTCACCTAGGGCCGTGGGCACAGGACTGGGGGTGGAGCCCTCACCAGGGACCCGCCCTTCTTCTCTCAGCCCTTCCCTTCCCCACTTCAGCTGGGAGTTCAGGACCAGTCTGGGCGACATAGTGAGACTCCCACTCTATTAATAAAAAATAATAAAAAAGGAAGAAGCAGCTGAGATTGTGACACTACTGATTTCTGCTCATTTCCCACCTCATCCTTCCTATCACAGACTAGGGCCTGACAGCCTGATATTACCACACATCTATCCTGTTTATTAAAGTGGGGCCAGGATCATCCAGCCATCGCCTTCTCCTTCTTCCAGCAATTCCTCCAGGCACGGGAGAAAGGTGCCCGGCACCAGGGCTGCTATACAGCACACGGCTGTGTTGAGCTCTTGAAAGGAAGCCTTCAGGCAGGGCTGGGGTTTCAGCCCTGGGGCTGGTGCAGGCTCAAGGTCACAGCCTGTTTCCCTTGGGGGATCCTTTGGTAAAAGGTGACCTGGGGGGGCCGGGCATGGCCCCTTCCTTCTCCCTTCCCAGCTGCTCCTGCTTTCTGGCACAGCACACTTTTCTTTCTTTCTTTTTTTTTTCCTGCCTAAAGAAGTCACTGCTGCTTCCTAACAGAAGGACAGTTGTGTTGTTACAGTCGGGGATGGGATTATGTAGGGAGGAAAAACATGCTTTCTTGATTTTCTTCCACAAATTGCAGGTGGGGAAACGATGCGAGTAAATAACTGTTCTGCACACACCTCGTGGGGAGGGAGGTCGTGATATTTACAAGAACGTCAGCTTTCTGCTGGATTTCCATTTAGGGGGATCTAATAAAGATGCAGGAGGCATTTCTGCTCTTCCTACCACACTGCTCAGAGGAAACGCCATCACAGGCGACAGTGTAAAGCCAATCAGAGCAGAATTCTGCTAGGGCCGAGCCCCATTGGGTCCACTCCTTTAGCAACCCCCTGGGGTGGTTCCCGGGCCCCTGCCACGGCTTCCCCGGCTGGCATCAGCACCACACACAGTAAAGACGTGGCCTCAGATGAAGAGGTAAGATAAACAGTGCAGAAGAACAGGGAGAAAGCACGGAGGAGTGGGCTGGGCCAGGGGATGAGAACTTTGCCATGTGGCCGTCACCTGCTGCTGGCTGGCCTGGCTTTGTGGGTACTGCACACCTCTCACGTCCCACCTCAGCCACCCTCATCTTTACTAAAAGGAAGCTGTTCCTGGAGAGGACAGCGCCAGCCCTGAGGTGGAACAGACGCTCCTATGCCATGCCTGGACCGCATCACCTTCTTTTTTCTTTGACACAGAGTGTCGCTCTGTCACCCAGGCTGGAGTGCAGTGGTGCAATCATAGCTCACTGCAGCCTCAACCTCCTGGGCTCAAGGATCCTCCCAGCTCAGCCTCCCAAGTAGCTGGGAGCTACTTGTGCCACCACGCCCAGCTAATTTTGTAATTTCTGTAGTGATAGGATCTCACTATGTGTTGCCCAGTCAACCATCACTATTGTGAAACAGTACAGATGCAGATATGCAGCTGGGATTTGGAGACGGGTGTTCCTGCAGGGAGGGGTGTGTGGGAGAACAGACAGTGACCCAGGCAGGGGTCGACCTGGAGGGAGGTGGGAGGCTGGGGCCTGAAGGAACACCAAGGGCAGGGCCGGGCCTGGGAGCTCACAGGTGGCAGCATCTCAGTACCTCTGCCTCCCTGACTTACACACCAGGGGACGTGATTTCCTGTTGGCCAAGCACCAGGTGGCATGGTGTGTGGGGCACAGGGCCTGGCTATGGAGCCAGCTAGACCTGGGTTCAAATGCCACCTTATACCTGGGACAGTTACTTAATCTTCCCACGCCTCAGGGTCCTCACCTGTCGTTCAAGGAAATGCCACCTCAGGGAGTGAATGCAGGACGGAAGGGGACAGTGGGTGTGCCCTCCTCCGCCCGCCCTCTGGGTCCCACCGTCCTGGCACATACTGTCGTCCCTCAAGCTTTTCCTCCTGCTCTTACCCCGGTCTGGCCTTCAAGTCCCAGTTCAAAACCACCTCCCCAGACCCTCAGGCAAGGTGTCCTGTGGCCTTAGCTCTCCCACTGTGCTCATGGTTCACTATTGCCCGTCCCGTCTGCCCTTCCAGGCCAGTGGGAGGTTTAGTGGCCTAGGAGCTGCATGTCCTTAGCTGAATTGCCTTACCTTGCTGGGCATCAGTTTAGACAGAAAACAGATAATACCTATCTCATAGGGCTGTTGCTGGACTCAAAAGAGCAAATAAATAAGTGAACAAATAAACGAATGAACAAGTTTTTAAAGTGTCTGGCACAGAGAGGGCATTTTGCAGGTGTTGGCGATTGTTGGCATTGAGCCCATGACCAGTTGGTTAGCACACTGATGCCCAGGTGGACACCGAGTAGGGGCACGAGGTGTGTTTCCTTCCACAGGAAGGAGAGAGAGAAGAGGGAGGGACTGTCTACCACCCCATTTCACAAATTGCCAGAGAGAGGAACGACCAGGCTTCGGAGTCCCACAGAGCCCGAGCATGTCACTGCCTGAGGCCATCAGTCCTGGGCCCCACATTTTCAGACTCCCTGGGTTCCCTGTGCCTGAGGACTTTGTGCCCAAGCAGAGGGGAGCTGGCCAAGGCCCCCGCTGCACACCTGGGAGCGGGGAGGGCAGGTCTCAGCACTGCTCAGGGAGGACAGAGCCCATCTCCTTCCCAGACAGGAAAGCAGGGACTCTCTGGGTGGAAGAAACTGAGGGACACTCAAGATCCCAGCCCACGTGGCCAACCTGAAACTGCTACTTCCCAGGGGTCTGAGAAAGGCCACGTGTGTGTGTAAACCCAAAGGCGGGGGCCTCCCCATCTCCGTCTGCCTCGGACCCCTTCCCGCTCTCTGCGACCCTCCCCACCTCACACTGTGTGTCTCCGTCTCTCTCCCTGTGGGTTCCTCCATCTTCCCTCTGCTTGTCTTCCCTGTCTCTGTCTCACCACCACCCCCACCCTTATCTGGGGAGCAGAGCTGGGCCTGATCTGTGACCACACAGGGCAGCTTCGCAGGGAACGTCTTCAGGCTGTTTCCCTCGCCAGTTAGGAACAAGTATGTTTTGCCAAAAGGCCCACAAATCAATACCCTCCCACCCGCTGTGTGCAATCCCTGGGGTAAATTACTGAGCCGTGACTACCATCCTGGGGAAGACAATTCACTCTCCAAGCCCGAGCCTGAGGCTGTCACTAGAATGTGTCCTCTGGCGGGGCCCCTGCGCCAAGTAAGAGGAAAGTAGGTACCAGTTTCTGAGACCCTCATAGCAATGCCCTGTGGGTCCCCTGCTCAGAGCCAAAAGAAACCTTCACAAGGTTATTCTTTATCTATTTAGAAAAAAAAAGTGTCCATCTGTGTGGAGCCTAATCTTCAAATGCCTTTGCAAACTGCTCCCCAATCTCCTTGAGCCCTGGGCAGTGAGCGAGAGCGGAGGAGGTGAGACAGTTACGAATTTTCCCAGCCACTCCCTGGGTGTCCCTGCAGAAGCCAGCAAAGTTGCAGCAGCGTCTCCAGGAAAACTAAACCCTCTTCACTGCTGCCCACTGAACAACTTTTTAAAAATTTCCAGAAGGCTAAAGATTCACAACCTACCCACTTTTGAGTGATCAGTGGTGTGGCTGTCCCAGCAAACTCTTATGCACCCTTCAAAGCCCAATTGAAATGTCCCTTCTCTTTATGGCTGCCACCACCCGACCCCAGGAGGATCCTGGCAGCTGTTCTCTTGGGTTTTAAAGACGTGGTGCACATGTCCACTTTGCTTCCTGTCCTTCTTCTAGTCTGTGTCCTGCCTGGGGACAGGCCATTGTCCTCCTCATCTTCATCTCCGCAGCACCTAACATAGTGCCTGGTGCATGGTAGGTGCTCGGGGGCATGTTGAATTGAAGGATCTGTGAGGAGGGGACCATGGTTTGCAAAGCGTATGTCGCATCATAAGTTCTAATACCAGGTCAGCACATAGGGCTGGGTATTTAAGATCAGACGCACTTGGAAAACCTAGGGCACTTGTATAATAAGCTCACATCCATAACCTCCCTGGCATTGAGACACCCATGAGGAGGAGAGCTAAGTGTGGCACAACCAAGGAACCGGATCTTGACATCCCCAGGGGACTGCAGAGGAAGGGAGAGGCCTGGATCCTGCCCTAGCATGCACGGCCTCTACTGATGTCACAGCTGCTGGAGGATGAAGTCAACTGCTTCCAGGAGGATTAACTTAGATCCAAACATAAACCCTACTGGGAAATCAGCTCTTAAGAAAGAGAGAGAGATTTAAGACTAGAATGGAAAAGTTTTAGCAAAGCGTGGATGGCAATCAAGATGTCTTCTCTCTCTTGAGAAGGGGCTACAAGGGATGGGGAAGGGAAAAAGGAAGGCAGGTCCCAAACAGGTTGAAAGGAAAGCAATGTAGAAAGAGCCTCCCCTGACCAGAACAGTGAGATGGGGAGAGGGAAAGTGGGCGGGAGGCATATGGATAGGCAGCAATACTTGTGGTTCACATACCATAAAATTCACATATTTAAATTCAACAGTTGGCTGGGCGCAGTGGCTCATGCCTGTAATTCCAGCACTTCGGGAGGCTGAGGCACAATATGTGGTCTTTTGTGACTGGCTTCATTCACTTAGCATATCTTTTCAAGGTTGGTCCATGTTGTGGCATGAATTTATACTTCCCTCCTTTTACTGCTCAGTGATATTCCATTGTATGGACAGACTACATTTTGTTTAAACATTCATCAGTTGAAGGACATTTTGGTCATTTTCACTTTCTGGCTACTATGAATATTGCTGCCATAAACACTTTTGTGTAGGTTTTCATTTCTCTTTCATTCTTATATGCCTAGGAGTGCAATTGTTAGGTTATACGGTAACTCTATATTTAAGCTTTTAAGGAACTTCCAGGCTGTTTTCTGAGGAGGCTGAACCATTTTGGTCCTACCAACAGTAAATGAGGGTTCCAACTTCTCCACTTCCTCATCTACACTTGTGCTTACAGGACTTGTGGATTCTAGCAGTCTTACTGGATATCTCGCTGTGGTTTTCATGTGCATTTCCCTACTGACTAATGACGCTGAGCATCTTGTCATGTGCTTCTTGGCTACTTGTATATCTTTGGAGAAATGTCTATTCAAGTCTTTTGCCTATTTTTCAATTGGGTTGTCTTCTGTTATTGAGTTGTAAGAGTTCTTTATATATCTTAGATGCAAGCCTAGAATCTATACGATTTGCAAATATTTTCTCCTAATCTGTGAGCTGTCTTTTTACTTTCTTGATAGTATTCTTTGAGGCACAAACGTTTTAAATTTTGGCCGGGTGTGGTGGCTCACCAGCACTTGGGAGGCCAAGGCAGATGGATCGATTGAGCCCAGGAGTTCAAGACCAGCTGGGGCAATATGGCAAGATCCTGTCTCTACAAAAAATACAAAAATTAGCCAGGCGTAGTGGCATGCACCTACCGTCCCAGCTACTGAGGAAGCCAAGGTGGGAGGATCGCTTGAGCCCAGGAAGCGGTGAGCCATGATCATGCCACTGCACTCCAACCTGGGCAACAGAGCAAGACTCTGCCTCAAAAAAAAAAAAAAAAAAAAGAACATAGATTTTTTTTTTAAAGGCCAGAAGAAAGCAGACTTCATTAGCTGCTTCCCCTAATTGCCCCTGGACTATGGGGTGTGCTCTGTCCCCTTCTGGGTGCACAGAGCATGTGGGACCCTTTGGGCAGGTACACTCTGAACCCACCAAGACTCAGTTACGTTTGTTTCCAAACCTGCTGATACCAGCAGTACTTATGTAATTACCTGTTAATTAAATTTAATGTAAACCCTCAGAACAGGATTAAAAGGAGTTGGTTTTGTGAAACAAAGTTGAATGTTTGAAGAAGATGGCTGCTCAATTAGTCATGAACAAAATAACTGTATAATGTCAGAGGTATATAAAAATCAGCAAGTATTTGGTGCTAGTTCCTACTTCACTTGACAGATGCAGAAACGGAGAGTCTCAGAAAATGCGTAATGGTGTGGATAACCCAAGAAAGATAAATGAGGGCAGCAGTCAGTGGACCCATAATCCAAGAGAGGTCTTAGCCCTATTATCAAGAGATGGGGGAATACATGCATGCTTAATATGAAAATGAAATGTTTTATGTCGACTTTTTTTTTTTTTGAGATGGAGTTTCGCTCTTGTTGCCCAGGCTGGAGTGCAATGGCACAATCTCGGCTCACCACAACCTCCGCCTCCCAGGTTCAAGCGATTCTCCTGCCTCAGCCTCCCAAGTAGCTCAGATCACATGCATGTGCCACCACGCCTGGCTAGAAATGTTTCATGTCATAACAAAATGTTCAATATGTCTGTATCATTTTTATGATCCCCTCTTTAATAATCTTTGTCAATTGCTGAGCACCCTGTCAGGTCAGATAATACTGGAAAAGCAGGCTTCTTACAAGCACTCAAATAGGAGAGTGGGTACCTTGGCAGGGGAGACAAAATATTATTTTTTTTGTTCTTTTGTTACCATTTAGTATGTTTGAGACGTTCTAATAAGTATGGGTGACTTGTGGTAGGGAAAAAGTATGTAAAATTTCTTTTTGAAGATTCAGATTCCATTACTGCCAGGTAATAAAGGGAAGAAATTCAGAAAGGCTGCTCTGCTGTGGCCAGCATTGTTACTGCAGCCAAGAAAATGCCCCGGTGCCACCAAGATAAACACGCAGGAAACAACATAAATCAATGAGACCATCAGGCTCAACGTTGGTGTGGCGACTTGAACCGAAAGCTAATCAAACGTTGAAACAGATTGCTGAATTTCACTGAAACTCAGACAGGCCCCTTTGCTGAGCTCTTTGGTTAAAGCTACCGGGCACCGTGAGGCAGATATGCTTTTGGGAAGCCGGACTGCTGGTCTAAATGGGTTCAAGGAACATACCAGACAAATCCGGATTTCCCAGGAGAAGGCCAGAATCCAGAGGTTTTTTTTGTTTCTTGAGACAAAGTCTCACTCTGTCCCTCAGGCTGCAGTGCAGTGGCAGGATCAGAGCTCATTGCAACCTTCAACTCCTGGCTCAAGTGATCCCCCCACCTCAGCCGTCCAAGTAGCTGAGACTGTAGATGCACATGCACACCACCCTGCCTGGCTAATACACACACACACACACACACACACACACACACACACATATATTACAGGTGTGAGCCACCACAGCTGGCCCAGAGGTTTTTGTTTGTTTTTGTTTGTTTGTTTTTGTTGTTTTTTTTTTGAGATAGAATCTCACTCTGTCACCCAGGCTGGAGTGTAGCGGAGCAATCTCAGCTCACCGCAAACTGCAACCTCCGCCTTTTGGGTTCAATCAGTTCTCCTACCTCAGCCTTCCAACTGGCTAGGATAACAGGCACGTGCCACCACACCTGGCTAATTTTTGTATTTTCAGTAGAGAAGGGATTTCATCATATGGCCAGGCTGGTCTCAATCTCCTGACCTCAAGCAATCCACCCACCGCGGCCTCCCAAAGTGCTGGTATTACAAGCGTGAGCCATCACACCCGGCCTGGCCCTGAGTATTTTTTAAAAAACACAATGTTATTGCTCTGCTGTGTACAAAATAAGTGATTCAGAGGTCTGTCTCACTGCCCCTAAATCCTGCCCCATTGAACTCGATCCTGCTTTTATATCCCCAGCACCATGCTAGGCTTACAGTAGGTATCTAATAACTGCGTTAAAGCATGAACAAATGCAAGCTTAAGAGTGACTTATCAAGATACCAACTTTGTCCTGTAAACCAGGGCTTCTGAAATGGCCCTTCCACAGCACACCTCCCCGCCCCCATTCCCACGCTGCATTTTCTTATGTTGGAGACACCGTTTGCTAAACCCAACCCTGTCTGAATTAATGAGGACACGGAAATGAAGGGCTTGGGGAGGTAAACATTAAACCGCTTTGGCCCACGCTCTGTGCCAGGCTTCGTACTGGATCCCAGTGAAACACAGGAGGCCTCAGAAAATGCCTGGCCCCGCCCTCCAGACACAATGCCATGGGGAGGTCTGCTGTGGGAGGCGTTTAAACCCAAGGGGAACCGCGTCAGAAAGGCCCAGATAGCCCAAGCTGGGCCTGAAGGAAGAACGGGGTGGGTGCTTGGGACAGACACCCACACATCAGCTCCTGGGACCCCAGGGTGGCAGGAGGCACTTCTGAAGGGCAGCAGTGGGTGTGGCTATTTTCAGCCTCTTTCCTCCTCTCCCCGCACCACCTTCACCCCACCTTGGTCCACACCTGGGGCTGGAGCTTGGGAGTAACGACCATTATCGGGGAGTTGGGAGGCACGTTTTATGCCATCATGAAATCATTGTGGTCCAAGTCAGCCCCAAGCTCGAGGACACGTTCCCTGAAGGCCCCGCTCCCCGTGTAACTCTGAGACGGCTCTGCCCGGTGTGGAGGACGAGCTCTGAAAAGGGTGGGCCTGGGGCTGGGTGACCCAGCCAGCGACGGAAGGAGCAAGTTGTTCTAAAGAACAGGCGCCCACCGTAGGGTCACGGATCCCAGGGAGGCGGCCACTCCCTCTCACGGAGGCCGGCCTGTGTCGGGCTGAACTCCAGCACCTGCGGGGGCGGCGCAGGAGTGGATCGCAGTCAAACTCAGCTCATCTGTGAGCACTGGGCTCCTCTGAGGATGAAAACAGTCTGCAATGCGCTGCAAGCAAGTATAAATCCCTTAGACGCTAATCTGGGTGGGCGCGTGGTGGCGGTGACGAGAGGAACAAATGTTTAAACTCTAACATCCTCCAGAGGGGTCCTGACCCCAATTAGAGGGAGAGAGGAGGAAGGCGAGGGAGGGGGCGGTGGAGGAGCACAAAGACTGGGAGAAGGAAGAGGAGGAAGGGAGAGAAGTGGCGCTCTGGCGTGTCATTTTCATACTACCACGGTGAGGACACGGTACATGTCGTTCTGCTTGGTGATGGAAACACTCCCTGTACCTCACACCCACAAATAAATGCCAGTCCCAGGCATGTGGGGCTCAGCCTGGTTGACCAGTTATCCCAGCTGGACAGAGCTTTTCAGGGACCATTTACACACTCACTGGCTCAGGACACAAACGCCTGCGAGGAGCCCTAGAGGGTTACGCATCTCACAAGTCAGAACCGCCTCCCGATTCAAAGAGGAAGAAAGGCACAAGGGGACTGGGGACTGGTGGACAAAGCTAACATTTGAGGATAAGGGAACGCCTCCCCCGAGACTCAATGGCCAAGCCCTGAATAAGGCACTTGGGCTGTAACGGGGTCAGTCCCATTCCATTTCCCCATCAGTTCAGTCCCATTCCATTTCCCCCCAGTTCAGTCCCATTCCATTTCCCCATCAGTTCAGTCCCATTCCATTTCCCCCCCAGTTCAGTTCCATCCCATCCCCCCCAGTTCAGTCCCATTCCATACCCCCCATTCGGATCCATTCCATCCCTCCCAGTTCAGTCCTATTCTATCTCCCCTAGTTCAGTCCCATTCCATCCCCCCAGTTCAGTCCCATTCCATGCCCCCCAGTTCAGTCCCATTCCATCCCCCTCAGTTCAGTCCCATTCCATCCCCCCCAGTTCAGTCCCATTCCATCCCCCCCAGTTCAGTCCCATTCCATCCCCCCCAGTTCAGTCCCATTCCATCCCCCCCAGTTCAGTCCCATTCCATCCCCCCCAGTTCAGTCCCATTCCATCCCCCCCAATTCAGTCCCATTCCATTTCCCCAGTTCAGTCCCATTCCATTTCCCCATCAGTTCAGTCCCATTCCATTTCCCCCAATTCAGTCCCATTCCATTTCCCCAGTTCAGTCCCATTCCATTTCCCCCAGTTCAGTCCCATTCCATCCCCCCCAGTTCAGTCCCATTCCATCCCCCCAGTTCAGTCCCATTCCATTTTCCCCCAGTTCAGTCCCATTCCATCCCCCCAGTTCAGTCCCATTCCATCCCCCCAGTTCAGTCCCATTCCATCCCCCCCAGTTCAGTCCCATTCCATTTTCCCCCAGTTCAGTCCCATTCCATCCCCCCAGTTCAGTCCCATTCCATCCCCCCGAGTTCAGTCCCATTCCATCCCCCCCAATTCAGTCCCATTCCATTTCCCCCAGTTCAGTCTCATTCCATCCCTGCCAGTTCCGGCATAACAGCTTCTCCCACCACATCCCCAGAGCCTCTTAAGACAAAATACCAGGAGGCTCCCCATGGCCCCCACAACCCCCACATCAGCACTCACTGCTCCCCAACTTTTTCCCCTCACCCCCTCTCAAAGAACAACATGAATGCAGCTGGGCTAGTGTCCTGATGGGAGGCCGCCAGCCCCTGATGGACCAAGGGAGGTCTGAGGACCCCAAGGCATTACACACACACACAGCGCCTGGCTCTCTCTCACACATACACAGACACCCACCCCTCCGGGGCACACAGACACACCCACACACTCACATTTCTATTTATTCCCACAATTATTCCACCCAGTTTGGATCAACAGATCATCTGTGTGCTTGTGTGACTTGGGAAATCTTCCAAAATACGGCGAAATGCTCGCAGTCCTTTGTGGTGGGGGAGGGGTGTCGTACATGGCCATTGTGTTCTACTTTCTTTGTATTTTCTATACTACAGTGAACATGCATGTATCACATTTACAATCAGAAAAAGTTAAAACACAAAAGTTTTTAAAAGTCTTTCTGGATGGGTGCAGTGGCTCACGCCTATAATCCCAGCACTTTGGGAGGCTGAAGTGGGAAGAGCACTTAAGCCCAAGAGTTCAAGACCAGACCAGGCAGCATAGCAAGACCTGTCTCTACAAAAATTAGCTGGGTGTGGTGGCTCGCACCTGTAGTCCCAGCTTCTTGGGAGGCTGAGGTGGGAGGATCGCTTGAGCCTGGGAGGTCGAGGTTGCAGTGAGCCAAGATCATGCCATCACTCCAACCTGGGTGACAGCAAGACCCTGTCTCAAAAAAAAAAAAAAAAAAAGTTTTTCTAAGACAAATAATAAACAGTACCACAGTAGGACACATTCATCTCATCCTGATCCACACAACAGCACTGTGAAGTGGTGCTTCCATGTTACAAATGAAGAAACCCAGGATAAGAGAATTTGAGAGCAGCCCAAGGTCACCCAGCTAGCAAATGGCAAAAATGCAGAGTACAGTATCTTCGCTCCTGGGAAGAAGGTTCCTCTAGTGTGTCCCAAAAAAGAGAGAGACACACACACACAGAGAGACAGAGAGAAAGAGGCAGGCACAGAGATAGAGAGATAGAAACAGAGAGCAAGACAGACAGAAACAGAGAAAGACACACACAGAAAGAGACAGAGACACATAGAGACAGAAACAGACAGGCAGAGAGACACACACAGAAAGAGACAGAGACAACAGACAGGCAGAGAGACACACACAGAAAGAGAGAGAAAAACAGACACATAGAAAGACACAGAGAAAGAGAGAGACAGAGCGCGTCCTGGGAGGAAGGGAAGGGGGAGCAGAGTGCTGTGGGGTGCAGGAAGCCCATCTTACTCATTTGATTATAAAATATTTCTGAGCTGCCAGATGGTTTAATAGCGGCTGCAGATGCCCTGATAGCTTTTCTTCATTTCTTTGCACAGGGCTCCATTTCAGGGCCTGAAGAGTGATATCCAAGAAGCTATTCTGGAGTTCCATAAAGACAATCACTATACAACCGCAGAATAACCGCTTGGTGCATGCGCTTAACAGATGTGCACTGGTTCTGGCTTCCTGGATCAACGGGCCTTATGCTAATCCCGAGGCACCTAGCGGCACTTCGGGGGCCCCCCTTGCTGGCACATGGCCTGCTCAGGCAGGGCTGGGATATGGGCTTGTTACATAATTAATCCTTGGCTCAGGGCAGCTGCACACTGGGCAGAGACGCTGGTGGAGGTGATGCCTGTGGGGAGAGCAAGCATCAAAGACCACGTCCCCAGGGTCCTCTGAGCCGGGAGCCACCGAGCCTTCGAGATCAAAGCTGCAGGGTTAACGAGTTCATTGCAGCTCTCAACTGTCTGCTAGCTGGTTCTGCCTTTTTGTGTTTTGTTTAGTTTTTAATAAGAGAGTCTTCATCCCTGCTCCTTCGACAGCTCAATAACCTGGTTAGAAAGCAACAGATCTGGGCAGGACATGACACACAGCTACCGGTGCTCCTGCTGGGTCTGTAGCCAACGTTCTCCATCCCCCAAGAGGTGCAACCTCCCAGGAGGCATGGAGGCCCGAGCCTCACTCCAGAACTGTTTGCTTAGGAAGAGCACAGCCATGGGCCATGTGTTCAGCCCTGCAGCCTGACCCTCTTCTCTTTCTGCCCTCATCTCTCCTCTCTCCCCTCAGCCCTGAGCCACACCCAGCACAAGAGAACAGCAGAAAGACTTTCTGTGCCGTCTGCCACTGATCTAAAAGTCCCTTCGCAAGGACGGGTTTTGTTTCTGGCCTTAAGATTTAGCCTGGTTCCAGCCCGATCTCTTGGACTTGGCATTGGCCACGCTCAACCCAACGTCTGCAGTCAAAGCAGTGGCAGCTTGCAAACCCATACAGCAGAGGGCCCACCTGAAGCCATCCACACCCTGAAAATCCTCCAGACTTCAAGAAACCTCCAGGTTCAGAAGCGAAAGAAAGGAAGACCCTGGGAACATCAGGAATCACTTGCATGGAAGTCTGTGGGAAACCAGGCTGGCTCACCTGCCTGCTGAGTGGACCACTGTGCAAACACCCACCTCCCACCCAAGAGTCCTGGAGGGAGATACAGTGCTATCAGTTCTTCACACGCTAGTGAGAATTAGCATCATCTTACTCCTAGAAGAGAGTCACTACTCTGAGGATAAGGATCAGCCTTCTCAGCAGAGTGGCAGGGGAAGAGGAGATAAGTAATTTGAACATGGTGTGTTTTATGAGGATGGGGCAGGCCTCCATGGTATGCTAGAGGTCTAGGGTCCTAGGAGAGGCGGAATGGGGCTGTTTACCAACATGAAAGTTATTTTAATATTGTGACAGCACACTCCTTGCCAGTGCACACCCACTGTACATCAGAGCTGCAGGCCCACGCTGGAACGTAGTCAGGGCTGCCCCAGAGCTCTGCCATAGAACAGAGAGAATGACACAGGGTGCCGGAGCTCGGGGAGGACCCCGACTCTACACGCACATCCACAGGCACATCGAGTTTAAAACGTGCAACAATCGCTGGGGGCACTGATATCCCACACGGGAGACAGAAGCTTCAAACCCAGAGCTGGCCATCCCCAGTGCCAGGCCCCGGGGAGCACCATCCTGTCCAAAAAGGGGCCCGGGGATGCAGCGGGGAGAGGTGCCAACTGCCACCCACCACAGGCCACGGACTCCAGCCATGAGATGGACAGACGAAGAGACTCCTCAGAGGCCAGCCAGGACATCTCACGTAGCTACTGAAGGGTGGCCAGCCCAGCCGGGAACAGATGATGCCTCTCTTTGCCCACAAGACCGACTGGGTGACAAAACAAAACTCAACAAGAAAAAATAAGAGGGAGCTCAGCGCACGGTGCAAACCCATGGGGCTCCTCCAGCCGGGCACCTCTGCACATGCTGTTCCCTACGTCTGGAATGCTCTCACCCTGATTTCCTCCCCTGCCAAAAGTCCGGCATCCTGCAAAGCCCAGCACAGCCCAGCACGAGCCCCGCCCCCTGGGAGGCCCCTGCCACCCTCCCCCAGGCTGGGCTGGTCAGTCCTCCTTGCAGCTGCGTTGTTTCTGCATTCCTCCCCGTCGGGCAGCGCGCTGGAGGCCAGGGACTGCACATGTGGCTGTATCCCAGGACCCAGACTAGCTGGCCTTGCACAGAAGGCAGGGCTGTGGCATTCCAGCAGACACTTCCACAAAGAATGCGTGTGCCCCGGAGGCGTGCAAGGCTGGGTCCCCGCCCTGGTCTGTTGCTCATTCAACAGGTTAATGATAACCACCCAGCAAGGAAAATTCTGTCCCAAATCCCACAGTCTCCATCTAAATGAAACAGGGAGCAAAACTTAATTTTTTTATTTTAATTTTTTTTTAGAGACAGGGTCTCATGCTGTCACTGAGGCTGATTGCAGTGGCACAATCAGAGCTCACTGCAGCCTCGATCTCCTGGGCTCAAGTGATCCTCCCAACTTAGCCTCCCAAGTAGCTGGGACTACAGGAGCACACCACCACATCTGGCTAATTTTTTTAAACTTTATCTAGAGATAGAGTCTCACTCTGTTGCCCAGGCTGGCCTCGAAGCAATCCTCAAGCGATCTTCTCACTTTGACCTCCTAAAGCGCTGGGATTACAAGTGTGAGCCAGCATACCCAGCCCAGAGAAACTGAAATAAAGGACCTCTTCAACTTCAAACTTGTGGTCGATCTTTTCAAAACATCTGAATTTCTCCCATGGTAATCAGGAAGGTATTGCTTTTAAGACAGTCACATCTCTTGGGAAGCGCAGGACCCAGCCAACGCCTGCTCTCCTGCCCTCTCCCGCCCTCTCTTGGGGAGTCTTGCAGCGTAGGGCAGGAGGGATTCCTCTCCCCACTTTAGAAGAGCCAATGGCTCACATTTAGGTTTCTGAAGTCCTTCAGCAGCTTTCCTGCGTTGAGGGGAGAGTTTCTGCTTAAAGACCCCAGTCTCTTCCCCCAAAGCCCCACCCGTTGGTCACTCCTGAGCTTAGCTGCAGAGAAGGCTCTCCGTACTTCTGTGTATACATTTGTGCCACAATTTGTTGTTGTTGTTGTTGTTGTTGCTTTTAAAAGAAGGCCTTGCTCTGTTGCCCAGGCTGGAGTGCAGTGCCGCGATCGTGACTCACTGCAGCCTCAACCTCCTGGGTTCAGGTGATCCTCCTGCTTCAGCCTCCTGTGTACAGCATGCACTACCATGCCTGGCTGATTTTTGTATTTTTTGTAGAAATGAGGTTTCACCCTGTTGCCCAAGCTGGTCTCGTACTCCTGGACTCAACTGTTCGACCCACCTCAGCCTCCCAAAGTGCTAGGATGACAGGTGTGAGCCACCGCGACCGGCCACAGTTTCTATTATAAATCTAGACCCTTGAGTGGTCAACCTAGGCTTTAAGAAAAACTGCGCAGGAGAGCCAATTTAAAGCATAATTCCACTGAAAACCTGCCTCCAGACGCATGGAGGGAGGTTAGTTCAGTGGCCATCACATGTCATTTATTCTGAATTTATTACACATCCAATATAGTATCTAGAATGTATAACCGATGTTTTATGAGGACGGGAAAAAAGTGAAATGATTTAATCCAGAGAAGAGGAGTCTGAGGGTTAATTTCATGAATTTAGCATGAGGCATGATTATAAGTGCTGTCTTACCCGGAGGGCAGGAATAGGACAGGGACTCAGGAACAGGGGAGGACAGGCCCCAGGGTGGGCTGCAGGGAAGGGCAGGGATATGGGGGAACTTCAGAGCCCTGCAGTCTGGAGACTTCTTCTCCAACAGTGCTTAGAGAGAAGACGAAATCTGGGCCGAGTGTGGCGGCTCACGCCTGTAATCCCAGCACTTTGGGAGGCCGAGGTGGGCAGATCAGCTTAGGTCAGGAGTTTGAGACCAGCCTGGCCAACATGGTGAAACCCCATCTCTACTAAAATACAAAAATTAGCAGGGCATGGTGGCAGGTGCCTGTAATCACAGCTACTCGGGAGGCTGAGGCAAGAGAATTGCTTGACCATGGAAGGCGGAGGGTGCCGTGAGCCAAGTTTGTGCCACTGCACTCCAGCCTCGGTGACAGAGCAAGATTCCATCTCAAAACAAACAAACAAACAAACAAGAGTTATTGAGCGTTACTGGCCCAGCGCAGTGGCTCACGCCTGTAATCCCAGCACTTTGGGAGGCCGAGGCAGGCGGATGACCTGAGGTCAGGAGTTCAAAACCAGCCTGGCCAACATGGTGAAACCCAGTCTCTACTAAAAATACAAAAAAAAAATTAGCCAGGCGTGGTGGCGGGTGCCTATAATCCCAGCTACTCAGGAGGCTGAGGCAGAAGAATCACTTGAACCCGGGAGGCGAAGGTTGCAGTGAGCCGAGACTGCACCATTGCACTCCAGCCTGGGCGACAGAGTAAAATTCCGTCTCAAAAAAAAAAAAGACTAAATCTGAAAGGAAGCCCTGGCATCTGAAGTGAGAGTTTAAAAGCAAAGCTTTGAGAGCAGCGAGCCTGGGGTTGTGTCCCAGCTCTGCCGCTTACAGACTGTGTGGCCCTGGAAAGTTCAGTCCCCTCTAAGCCTGCATCCCCACAGTGCCAACAGGTATGATACCCCCTCAGGGGGTGTTCCTGCGCCCTCCTACAGAAGACCTCTCAAAGCTGCCTCTTCTACTATCTGAGGGACATTCTGAGTCATCCAACCTTAAAGGCACATTAATAACTACAACATTCCTCCACAAGTCCCTGGAAAACATGTTTATCAAGATAGTGGCGCAGTTCTTAGCAACAGGCCCTAAAATATTGAGGCTGTGCCTTATACTGTTAGAGAGCAGCCCAGACCCTGCACACCAAGACACTCCAGTAATCATTGAAGGAAGCATTAATACTTTTCCTATTCAAGAAAGGAAACTGGGCTCAGAGAGGTTAAGCTGCTTCTCCAAAGGCACACAGCTGGTTGAGGGGCTGAAGTGCACCCTCAGGTCTATCTTCCTTCTGCTTTGTTGGGAGGAGGAGCTGAAGCTGGCAGGGGGTGGGGGAAGCAGTGCAGACATATCCCACCACTGAGTCTAGTTTTGAAGGCTCGAACTATGAGAAACAAGGTAACGTCACAGGGCCACAGGTTTTACCAGATTAACAAGCCAAGTGAAAGAACTCTAGCCCAGTGTCATGAAGCCCAGACTAACCAAGAATCCCCTGAATCTGGAGACAGAGGAAAATGTCTTCCGTCTCCAACCCCCAAACACTTCATACCACACCTGTGATGCTCACTAGGACAAGGAGGAGAGCGCTGGCTCCGCCGGGCGAGTGCAGGGGCTCAGGCTCAATGCGCAGGAACCACAGGAGGCCCACGAGCCCAAGGCCTCTGTTTCGCCAGCCCCATTGCTACGTCCTGCTGGGTATGAGCACGGCAAGCTAGCGCCAAATCTTGCTGTATAACCTCCCACGCTCTGTGCCTCAATTTCCCCATCTGTAAAGCACAAATAAGAGGACCTACTTCATAGGATTGCTGGTTTTTAAACTTTTTACTGTAAAAAAGTTCAAATACGACTGGGAGCAGAGGCTTATGCCTGTAATCCCAGCACTTTGGGAGGCCGAGGCAGGCAGATCACTTGAGGTCAGGAGTTCAAGACCAGCCTGGCCAACACAGTGAAACTCTATCTCTACTAAAAATACAAAAGAATTAGCCAAGCATGGTGGCACACACCTGTAATCCTACCTACTCCAGATGCTGAGGCAGGAGAATCACTTGAGCCTGGGAGGTGGAGGTTGCAGTGAGCTGAGATTGTGCCACTGCCCTCAGCCTGGGTGACAGAGCGAAACCCTATAAACAAAAAAAATTTTTTTGGCCTGGTGCGGTGGCTCATGCCTGTAATCCGAGTACTTTGGGAGGCCAAGGCAGACAGATCACGAGGTCAAGAGATCGAGATGAGGCTGACTCTGGGCGCATGGCCTGTGACTTAGCCCTGCTCCCCAAGAAGCAGTTAAAAAAAAGAGAGAATGAGACCATCCTGGCCAACATGGTGAAACCTTGTCTCTACTAAAAATACAAAAATTAGCTAGGCGTGCTGGCACACCTGTAGTCCCACCTACTCGGGAGGCTGAGGCAGGAGAACTGCTTGAACCTGGGAGGTGGAGGTTACAGTGAGCCAAGATCACACCACTGCACTTCAGCCTGGCAACAGAGCGAGACTCTGTCTCAAAAATATATATATGTATATTTTTCAAATATATATAAAACAGAGAGATGAGTATAATGAATGATGGGCACCCGCTCCTTAGCTTCGTGTACCCAAGTCCTGGCACATGTGTCTGTCTGTGCCCTCACTCCCATCCGCTGCTTCCTGGCAAACACACGGCAGCCACACATCCCTCCATCTCCAGCCCCTTCAGTGTCTCACAGGGCTGTTTTGAGAATTAAATGAGATAACGGGATTAAAGCACTTAGTTACAGTAGTGGGCATGCGGTAAATAAGTACTCAGTAAACCTTAGCTTGTATTCTATGTGATTATCAAATTAGTGACCAAACCCCAGCACTGCACCATGCTTCTGGCTGCCTCCATCTCTGTTTTTTCCTCTATCAAGTGGAGACAATGCCACCTTTCCTGGACACTTTGTGGATATGCCTCAAAGCTCTATGGAATCCATGGGGGTACCCTCCATGCACCCGGTGTCAAGGGGTCTTGCCAAGCTGACTCCGGGTACACGTGGGGTCAGCCCCATAGCTCAGGACTGTGCCTTACTGACTTCATACAGTACTGTGCCCAGTACTTCACCAACACAGTACTGGGCACAGAGTAGTGGCTGAACAATCACAGCTCCCACCCCGTGACACCTGCCCCTGCCAAGTGACCCACAAACTTCATCTCACTGAGTCTCACACCAACCCTACAAAGTGAGAATGAACCCTACTTTACAGATGGGAAGACTGAGACTCAAAGAGGTTACGCAATCTATTTGAAACACCACACAGCTGATATCCAGGCCTCCCTGATCCAAAGTTCACATCCCATTCTCTTATGTTGTCCCCCAATAATTTGTCAGTTTGCTTTGTGTGTTTTTAAGGGTACAATTCAAGGGTGGTTTTCAGTTTATTCACCAGGTCCTACAACCATCACCACTATCTAATTCCAGAACAATTCCATCACCCCCAAAAGAAACCCCGTAACACTTCTAATTCCAGAACACTTTCATCACCCCCAAAAGAAACCCTGTAACACCCCTATCTAATTCCAGAACACTTTCATTACCCCTAAAAGAAACCCCATACCACCACTATCCAATTCCAGAACATTTCCATCACCCCCCAAAAAAACCCCATAACACCCCTATTTAATTCCAGAACACTTCCACCACCCCCAAAAGAAACCCTGTAACACCCCTATCTAATTCCAGAATACTCAGAATACTTCCATTACCCCCAAAAGAAACCCTGCACCCCTCAGGAGCCGCTCCCCATCCCTCCTCCCCACTCCCTGCAATCACGAATCTATTTTCTGTCTCTTTAGAATTGCCTATTCTGCAGAGCTCACGTACACAGAATGATACAATGTGGTCTTCTAAATGCGCCACTTCTAAAAAAGTCACCCTCCTTCATAAACAGCCACCTCTCTGCAGTTCTGTTGACTAACAGGATTTATGGAGCTCCCCTGACTTTCTCTAAAAATAGTAAATCCCCTCCCCAGGTCCAATGATAGTCAGTGATACCTAAATACAGACTAAGCCGGTGCAGCCACGGGCGACCCATCCTCAGAGGGCAGGCTCGGAGGCCCTGCCGGGAACACTGACATAGAGACCGTAAGGACCAGCCCGCACCTCCCGGGGAACTGAGAAACCAGCCACTGAGCACAGGGAAGAACAGGGCATGAGAGCAGGGAGGGAAGGCTGGGACGGAAGGGGCTGGGGGAAGATCTTAACCACAGCCCCCAAAGGCCAGAGTGGAGGAGAAAGAGCCCAGAACTGAGCAGGGGCCAGGACCTGGCCTGATCCCCAGCTGTGCAGCCCTGAGCGCGTTTCTCAGCCTCTCTGAGCCTCAGGCACCTTGTCAGTGGAGGAGTGGAGAAACACCTGTAACTCCAAACCCCACAGGGAGGCTGTGAGCAGTAAATAAAACATGGAAGTAATTTGAAAACTATCGAGCGAGCTATGCTGTTGTAGTGAGGGTGGGCAACCGGGGCGGGGGGTCAGGAGGATTTCTACCTAATAATGTTGTTCTTCTTTTTAAAATGGCCATCAGGAGGAATAATTACCTATGATTCGCAGCAAATGTAGTGACAGTTAGAATCTAGCTGGCATAATAAATAGTAAATACAAATATGCATATTCCTAACGCAGCAATTCTACTTGTAAGGATACATGTGGAGACATGAAAGGAGGTGGGGGCAGCTGCTCATCGCAGCACGTGGTGGGTGGTCTTGGCTCAAAATCCCCCCTGCCTGGCCTCCCTATGGGAGGAGTATACTTCCCACCCCACTGACATCAGCTGGGCCACAGGGTTTGCTTCAGGCAATGCAATGTGATGGGAACTGACATGCAGCCCATGTCCATTCCCACTTCTGAGCAGAAGCTTTGAGAAGTATATTGTTCCTGCCCGGTCCAGTGGCTCGCACCTGTAATCCCAGCACTTTGGGAGGCTAAGGTGAGAGGATCACTTGAGGCCAGGAGTACAAGAACAGTCTGGGCAACATAATAAGACCTACATCTCTACAAAAAATATAAAAAGTAAAAATTACCCAGGTGTGGTGGTGCGCACCTGTAGTCTCAGCTACTCGGGAAGCTGAGGTGGGAAGATCAGTTGTGTCCAGGAGTCCGAGGCTGCAGTGAGCTATGATGTACCACAGCACCGCAGCCTGGGTGCCACAGCAATATCCTGTCTCTAAAAGAGAAAAAAAATAGAATTATGTTGTTCCACCATCTTTTTTCCCTCTGCCACGAGACCAGCAATGTCTCAGACGGGACTGCTCTGAAAGCCTGGCTCCTGAGGGACAATGTCATAGAGCAGAGCCACAGTCAACAGGTGACAGTCATGTCACTTGAGGGACAAATAAATCTTCATTGCTGCAAACACTAAGACTTGGAGGTCATTGGTATCAGAGCATTGCCCAGCTGACTGACACACAGTCATGTTCCCATTAATGCAAAAGTGCAAACAACCTACATGTCCACCGGAATAAATAAATGACCCATCTCCACAATGGAATGCCAATAAAATGAAGTATACATCGGCATAGAAGAACATTCTCAACACTCTGCTAGCTGAAAAAAAGCCAAGTGTAAAATAGCACTAACTGACAAAGGATTAGTCTCTAGAGTGAAAAAAAAGAAAAACTACAAATCACTAAGAAAAAGATAATCCACCCAAAAAGAGATTGGACAAAGGATATGAACATGCAATTAGCTTACAGCAGAGGATATGAACATGCAATTAATTTGCAGCAGAGGAAAGCAGAAAGGATAACAATGTATTGAAAATACGTCCAACCTCACTAGAACTTAGGGAAGTACAAATTCAAATAATCATGAGCTAATATTTCACACCCATTAGAGTGTTCTGATGGTAAAGTCTGACAACGCAAGTGCTGGAGAGGTATGAGGAAAAGGAACTCATTGACCCTTGCAGAGAGGAGTGAAGCTGCCACAAACTCCTTGGAGATGAATTTAGTAACAACAGTACTGTTGAGCGTGAGAATACCATAGTACCTGGCAATTCCACTGCTAAATATTCTAGACCCCTAAGGAATTCTCAGGGTATATTCATATTGGTTATCTATTGCCGTTTAACAAATTACACCCCAAAAGTCAGCAGCCTAAAACAATAAACATATCTCACAGTTTCTCTGGGCCTGGAATCTGGCTCAAGGCCTCTCAAGAGGTTCCCCTTGGCTGTTTTCAGGGCAGCAGTCTCATCTGAAGCCTCGACTGGGAAGGGGGAGCAGGTAGAGATCTGCTTTCAAGCCCACTCACATGGTTGTTGGCAGCCCTCAGTCCCCTGCCATGTGGGTCTCTCCACAGGACTGCCTTGAGACAAGGCATCTGGCTCCTTCCAGGGTTGGCAATCTGAGAGGGCAACAGAGAACACCCAAGCTGACAGTTGCAATCTTTTCATAACCTGATGTCAGAAGTGATATCCCATCCCTCTGGCTGTGTGCTATTTGTTAGAATCAAGTCAGTTAATCCAGCCCACACCTGACAGAAGGGATTATACAAGGGTGTGAAGACCAGGATGCAGGGACCAGTGGCGGCATCTTAGAGGCTTCCTTCCATGGTCAGTGCTCAAGGATAATCAATATTCATTATGGCACTCTTCTTCATAGTGAAAAAATGGAAGTGACCTAACTGTATGTGACTAGGGAAACGATGGCTTATTAAGACAATGGGCCAGGCATGGTGGTTCATGCCTGTAATTCCAGCACTTTGGGAGGCCGAGATAGGTGGATCGCTTGCACTCAGAAATTCAAGACCAGCCTGGGTAATCTGGCAAAACTCTGTCTCTATAAAAAATACAAAAATTAGCTGGGCGTGGTGGCATGTGCCTGTAGTCCTAGCTACCTGGGAGGCTGAGGTGGGAAGATCGCTTGAGCCTGGGAGGTGGAGGTTGCACTGAGCCAAGATCGTGCCACTGCACTCTAGCCTGGGTGACAGAGCGAGACCCTGCCTCAAAAAAAGAAAATAAAAAAGACAATGGAATTCTATAGAGCAGTTAAAAAGGAGGAAAAAGAAGACCATGAACCACATCTATGTATCAACATAGATACAGCTTAAAAATTGTTGACAAAGGAGTCAAGAACAAATTACAAACTTATGTATATATACCATTTCTGAATATTTCTTTCTGTTTTCTCCTTTTTTTTTTTTTTTTTTACAGACAAGGTCTCACTCCGTCATCCAGGCTGGAGTACAGTGGCATGACCACAGATCACTATAGCCTCAAACTCCTGGGCTCAGGAGAGCCTCCCACCTCAGCCTCCTGAAGAGCTGGGACTACGGGCACATGACACTGTACCCGCCTAAGTGTTGTTGGTTTTGTTTCTAAAAAAAAAAAAAAAAAAACAGGGTCTTGCTTTGTTGCCCAGGCTGGTCTTGAATTCCAGGACTCAAGCAATCCTCCTGCCTCAGCCTCCCAAAGAGCTGGGATTACAGGCATGAGCCGCCATGCCTGGGCTACCATTTATGAGTATTTCTAACAAATAAAAACTAATGTTTTGTTTAAGGCTATGCACACAGGTGGCAAGAGCATAAAATGCACACAAATATGATCCCCACTTCCCTCCGCAGAGGGCTTAGTGGTCACTGGGGAAAGAGGAGAGATGGGCGTGGGCTGGCTCTAGAATGCTCTACTGGTCTTCATAGTACAATCAATCAAAATAAAAACAAAAATACGGTCTTATTTTTGCTAAAACTCCACATTTCTGTCACACACATCTACAAAGCATCTATAAAATCTGAACACAGATGATGTTATTTTATTCCTTTACAGGTTGAAGACGTTTTTGATGGTGTTAGGTTTCTTGGCCTATGCTTCTAGACTTTATGCACACCTCCGGAGAGGCAGAAATGAGTCTGGAGGGCTACAGTTCAGAATGCTGATAAAATTATGCACTTTGGGAGGCCAAAGTGGGCGGATCACCTGAGGTTGGGCATTCGAGACCAGCCTGACCAACATGGAGAAACTTTGTCTCTACTAAAAATACAAAATTCTCCAGGCGTGGTGGTGCATATCTGTAATCCCAGCTACTCAGGAGGCTGAGGCAGAAGAATCACTTGAACCCAGGAGGCAGAGGTTGTGGTGAGCTGAGATCCGTACCATTGCACTCCAGCCTGGGCAACAAGAGCAAAACTCTGTCTCAAAAAAATAAAATAAAATAAAATATTTTTTAAAAGTAGGCAAAGGATATGAACAGACACCTCTCAAAAGAAGACGTTTATGCAGCCAACAAGCGTATGAAAAAAAGCTCAACATCATAGATTATTAGAGAGACGCAAATCAAAACCAGTGAAATATGATGTCATGCCAGTCACAATGGCTGTTATTAAAAAGTCAAGAGATTCTCTGTGTCAAAAAAAAAAAAAGTTATATGGAGGTGGAGGTGGGAAGGGTAGTTATGGGGGAATTTTTTTGTCTGTTTTTCTGTGTTTTCCGGTCTTACTGAAGAGACACAGAATTTTTGGGTAAAGAAATAAAAAATTTCTTCAAAAATCAAATCAAACACAAAAGCAAAATGGTCACAGCTGGACACCAAAACGCGCCAGCTCTGAGAGCACAGAGGAATTCTAGGTTAACAGGGAAGGCTTGCATGGGAACCAGCTGCCCACGTGGGAAGAAAAGGTGCTGTGCTACAGCAGGCTGGCTTTGGCCAGGTGGAGGGCGCGTCTGCCAGCAGGTCCCCAGGAAGTGCCGGGAGGCTGCAGCCCGTCCATCCTGGAGGGAATGGCCTCCTGACTTTGCTGAAAGGAGGAGGCAGTGAGACCGAGCTGGATCCTTGACCTCCAACAGAGAGTAGGAGTCCACTGGAGAATCTCACACCAGCTCCTGGAGGCAGACAAACGTCCACAGTTCACTGTGACCACCTGATTCACACTCCTTGGTACTTTAGTGAGTCTCTCCTGTGAAAGCGCATTACTTTTATCATAGCAGAATTAGCAAACTTTAAGAAGAGAAGAATCAGGCCGGGCGCGGTGGTTCAAGCCTGTACTCCCAGCACTTTGGGAGGCCAAGGCGGGTGGATCACGAGGTCAAGAGATCGAGACCATCCTGGTCAACATGGTGAAACCCCGTCTCTACTAATACAAAAAATTAGCTGGGCATGGTGGCGTGTGCCTGTAATCCCAGCTACTCAGGAGGCTGAGGCAGGAGAATTGCCTGAACCCAGGAGGCGGAGGTTGCGGTGAGCCGAGATAGCGCAATTGCACTCCAGCCTGGGTAACAAGAGTGAAACTGCGAAACTCCGTCTCAAAAAAAAAAAAAAAGAAGAAGAGAAGAATCTTTGTCTAGAATTTACAACGCCCAAGAGGCTGATTAAAGACCAAGCACAGAGACTGCAGGCAGGGCAGGCCCCTGGTGGCAGTGTCCAGGCGTCATGGGGCTCAAGCAGGGCCTGCTGTGCCCACACATCCAGTGAGCCCTGAAATCCCCCACAGAACCCCAACAGAGACCCACCCCACCCCTCCCCCTGCACTAGTCCCCACTCTAAAATCAAACTTCATTCAGGCTCCTCCGAGCCCTATTTCCACCGCCTGTCTTCAGCTTGCCTGGCCCAGTCTTAGCAAGAATCCTGCCTAGTCAGTTTAGGGGAAATCCACCCCCTACTTCACATCCGACCACTCTTGAGATCCAATCAGTCGTCATCTCCGCCTTTGACATCAAAGCCCCCCTGCCTTTGGCAAGAATCCCACTACATATGATGTCTCCTCGTTGCTTTCCACCCACCCAGCCCACACCACTTCCCAGCTCTGTCCCTTCCTGGTGGTATCAGAAGTACAGCTCCATCTCTCCCTTGCTGATAGGGTCAACCCGACTGCGTCAGCCTGGAATAAAGTTGTCCTCACCGTTTCAACAAGCATCGGACTCTTACTTTCCTCCAAGCCTGCAGCCAGCTAGGGAGCGCAGAGGCCCGCTTCATCCCTCCCCTGCACGGCTACCTCCCAGCTCCCACCCTGCCTGGCCCACCCTAGGCAGAAGCTGTCCTAGATAAGGCGTGGGGGGTACCCAGGAGCTTCCCAGGAACCACAGAGGGGCAGGCCAGGGCCTAGAGAAGAAGGAGGAGAGTTCTAGAGAAAATGGAAACCTGTGGGCAGATGAAACTTTGAAAAAAGGAGAACATCATGATGCAACTCAAATGAAGCCTCAATGGAAGGAAATGGCAAATGCTCAGATCAGACAGAGGAGAGGAGGAAGAGGCTGACGGGACCACGGGTGGGTGGAGAGAGCAGTCAGACTCTGGACATGACCTCAGCCAGGTCAAAGCACTTCCCCTCTGGAGCCGCTGTCCTGTCATCCAAAAGCAGGAAGGGAGACGAGAGAAGCAAAATGAGTACACATGACAATGGGTGACAAGGAGCACTCCCTCTGAAGCAACAGGGGACACAGGGCTCATAAATGACAACGAGTGACAAGGATCATTTCCTGTGAAGCATCAACAGGTGAACAGGGCTCATAAATGACAATGGGTGACAAGAAGCGCTCCCTCTGAATCAACAGGGGACACAGGGCTCTCTCACAAATGACAACAGGTGACAAGAAGGGCACCCTCCCCACACACAGGCAGCAAGCCTAGCTGGGGCCACCACAGGAGTGGCCAATGTCACCAAGCAATCAATGGCAGCTTATGTCCCCAACCACAAAAAACTGGAAACACCAGGCCAGAGAGGGAGAAAGATGGAGGGAGGGAGGAGACAGATGCCCCTGACAGTCGGGCAGACAGTCTCACACTCATCCTGGCCTGGGGGCGGGTAAGCGCAGCTCGGCCCAAAGCACATGCTGACCTCAGCACAGCTCCACCACCGGCCAGCACTTGGCTGGGATGGAGTCCCTGCCCCGGAAAACCCCGCCGCTGCTGCTGCATCTGTTCCACCAGCAAGGTTTCCTGAGTGTCTCCCAGGTTCAGAAATGGTGCCCTGTGGGACAAGGGACATGAAGAAGGGAGCCAGCCCTGTGCCTGCAGAAATCCGAGCTCCCCAGGGAGACAGGAAGAAACGCAGGAGGAGGGGTGACAACGTGTAGGTGGCGAGGTGAGGAAGGAGAGGCCGAGAGGGTGACAGGAAGGGCACCTGTGGGCTCAGGAGGCAGGAGAGGCAGGCGTGTTGAGTAACAGGCAGCCAGCACCTGTGGCTGGGCTGGGGCACCTGGGGGCAGGCAGGAGTGTCCAGGCTGTCCCCAGAGCCTGCCCGCACTCTGCAGGCTGTTGGCAAGGCCCCCACGCAGTAGGAGGGTGCAGTCACAGGCGAGGCTTAGAGAAACCAACCGCTCCTGCAGCTGGGAGGAGAGCAGATGGGAGGCCAGGAGATGGAGGGAGAGGCGGGATGAGGAAGAGGCTGAGATGGCAAGACGCAGAGAACTGGGGACAGGCCAGGGCTGGGAAGGAGGCTCAAGCAGCAGGCTTCCTGCTGGGGCTCTCCGCCTGCAGGGCTGGGCTTGCCACGCCCCCAGGCTGCACCCAGAAGCTCTGACTCAACGAGCCTGGTGTGGGCCTGGGAACCTGCATTCTCACGAAGATGATCAGGGTCCATACCGGGACACACATGGACTTAGAGAGCCCCTGCTATAGGCAGGAAGCGAGTTAACGTGGACACAGTGTGTCCCCCACAAAATCCCCATGTGGAAGCCCCAATCCCTACTACCTCCAGATGTGACAATATTTGGACACAAGGTCTTTGAAGAGGTCAGGAAAGTAACATGAGGTCACTAGGTGGGTCCTAATCTAGTAGGGCTGGTGTCCTTACCAGAATAGGAGACGGGGATGCAGACACACTCAGAAGGACGACATATGAGAACGCAGGGAGAAAGGGCCACATGGAGCCAAGGAGAGAGGCCTCGGGGACACCAACCCTGCCGACACCCTGATCTCAGACGTCAGCCTCCACGAATGTAAAGAAGTGAATTCCTATTGTTTAAGGCACCCACACTGCGGCCCCATGTTCCAGTAGCCAGATCTGACTACCACCACCCGGGAGGCCAGAGGACTCAGGGCGTGCTGAGGAGGGGCCATGTGGCTTTCGCGACAAAGCTGCTGCCCTTCACCTCTCCTACGAGGACTAAGTAAGAATAAGCATTCTGGAAATTGCAAACATCCACCAAAAAGGCAGGATTTCTTATCTTTTCTCCTCATCAGAAGCATCTCTACTGGGACCTCCTGAGCACGACTCACCAGTCCCCATTCCCTATGGCGCTCACAGATGGCCCCAAACATAGCATCAAGGCTGCTCTGAAAAAGAAAGCATCTCTAGCTTGCCACATAAATTGTGCAGAGTCTCTAAAAGGGAAAAAAAAAATCAAAGGACCAAGATTTAAATAACAGGAAGTGTTTCGAGGGTTGAAGACCATTTGTGCAGGTGTCATGAGACCAGGAACTCCTTGCGTGTGGCCCAACTAATCCTAAAGTCAGATTCTTGAGAACTTGCCTTGCCTGATAGGGCCTCGGTCTGCACCCTCAAGTAGGTCAGTCAGGCAGGGCCTGGAGCTGTCCTGTCTTTAGAAAAAAAAGCAGCAAATCTCAGGCCGAGCTGATGTGACCTGCCTCACCTCAAAGCACTGTGTAGAACCATGAACTTTGCATTCCTGCAGCTGGGAGCCCCAACCCAGACCCACCTGGATCCCGGGGTCCGGGCCTGGGCAGGGCTGGGATCCGCGGGTCAGAGGCAGGGAAAGGGATCAGGCCAGAGGAAAAGTTAAAGCTGAGATGAAGGTTGGTGTCGCTGCTGTAACAAATCACCACCAACCTAGTGGCTTATACACCACAATCGTGTTTTCATACAGTTCTGTCTGTGGACACAGGTCCCTCGGAGACTAAGTGTCGGCAGGGCTGGCTCCTCTGGAGGCCCTGAGGGCAGATCTGTTCCCTTGCCTTCTCCAGCCCCTGCAGGCCACCACACTCCTTGGCTCAAAGCCCTTCCCGTCTGCAGAGCCGGCAGTTTGGCTTCTGCGTCTTCTTTCAGAGTCACACCTCCCTGGGGCTCAATGCAGCCGGGACAGGCTGCTTACTTTTATGGACTCAGGTGAACACAGTGAGTACATGCTGGTAATCCAGGACACTGTCCCCATCTAAAGGTCCTCAGTCGCCATCACATAGCAAAGCCCTTTACCACATAAGAACATATCCGCAGGTCCCAGGGATTCGGATCAAACATCTCGGGGGTGGGGAGTTATCCCGCTATCACAAGACTGTTCAGGAAAGAATCATTGAAGCTTGGAGCTATGAGTCTTGGAATTCTCGGTGCATAAGAACCCCTAGAAGCTGAGAGTGGCGGCTCACATCTGTAATCCTAGCACCTTGGGAGGCCAAAGCAGGAGGACCACTTGAGCCCAGGAGTTGGAGACTAGCCTGGGCAACATGGCAAGATCCCAGCTCAAAAAAATCAACTAATTAAAATTAAAATTTAATTTATGGGGTACCCTTAGGCAGTTTACAGGCATTTAAAGGCTCACCACTAGTGACATTGATGCAGGAAGGGAGTGGGGGGTGGGGCAGCAGGAATCTGCAGTCTAATTCGCTTCCCAGAAACCCCCACATGCAGAACACATGGGGCAGAGAATGTTCAGGTGGGGACGTAGCCCAGATCTAGGTTGTATTCGTCAGGGTTCTTCAGAGAATCAGAGCCAATAAATACATAGAAATAAACAGAAAGGAATGTATTATGAGGAATTGCTTCATGTTACTATGGAGGCTGAAGAGGCCCATGACCTGCTGTCTGCAAGCCGGAGACTCAGGAGAGCCAGCGAGGTTGCTCCAGTCCAAGCCCAGAGGCCTGAGAACCAGGAGCTCCGTGTCCAAGAGCAGCAGAAGGCGGACATCCCAGCTCGAGCAGAGCGAGCAAATTCACTCTTTCTCTACATTTTTGTTCTATCTGGATTCTCAATGGATGGGGTGGTGCCCATCCGCACTGGTGAGGGCAGATCTTTACTCAGTGTGCCAATCTCTTCCAGAAACTCCCTCCCAGACACACCTTGAAATTATGTTCTACCAGCTACCTGGGCATCCCTTAGCTCAGTCAAGCTGACATGTAAGATTAACCATCACCTAGGTCAGCAAACATTACTGAACACCTGCTCTGTGCTGGTACCATTCCAGGCTGGGGGTCAGAGGCACCTGGGAACCAAAGCAGATCCTGACACCCAGAGCTGTTAACCCTCGGACAAGTCACTTAACCTCTCTGGGTCTCAGTGTCCTCCTGGATAAAATGAGATCTTGGCTACCACCTGCCTATTGCAGAGAGTTCCTGGAGAGACACAGGAGACCACACGCAGAACCAAGTGCCATAGCACGTGGCGCTGACCCCCTTGGCTGTCCATCCACGTCACATAGGGCCAGGCAACTTCCACAGCTGAGCCACATGAACAGCTACTCCATGAACAACTTGTGGACAGAAACGACCTCAACTTAAGTCTTCTACACTTACTAAATCTAATGGGCCATTCTACATGAAGCTTCTGATATATCAGTCAGGAAATGAAAAGCTATGGACCTGGGGCTAACCATAAATCACCACGTATGAAGGTATAAACAGTAAGTCATTCACATTACCACTGTCGGCAGGAAGTGCCACCCCGAGGATTCAGTCCCTACACTCTGGCTCTAATAACTCCACCTCCTACTGGAATAAGCCAAGGCTCGTGGCCAAAATTAAGTCCCGGCTGAAGGTAAGAGTACTTATACCCAAGATGACTGTGGGAAATTGGTTCCCATCCTAGTTTTAAAATCAAATCAAATCTGAAAAAAAAAACCATTGATCTCCCACGTTAACAAAATAAAGGAACTAAGGCAAATACAGTCACTTGAATATATACTACACTCTATAAAGTATGATATAATATACTTTGGTATATAATAGCTCATATAGTCTTCACAATAGCCTTACCAGGTCAGTATGATGTACACGTCAGGAAACCGAGGCTCCAAGAAGTCAACGACTTGCCTGGGGCTCACAGGGCCAGGAAGCGACAACCAGAGTCTAATCCCCCACCTCACGCTAACCACTCTGCAGGGGGCTCAACAGAAGTAACTGGCACGCTGCTTCCTGCAGCCCGTCCATCATAGCTACCTAGAGAGTTACTTTACACATTCTGGATGACAGAACGACCTACAAAATGCATGTTTTGAAATTCTGTTTTACACGATCTGGAGCAATGCAAACAAGGCAACGTTCTCCCACTCTCAGCTATGGCTGCAAATCCCTGGAGTTGGGGGGAAGGTGAAGCTGGATTCCAAGTAGCATCAGGGACCTCCCCATGGGCGCACTTCCTCAGGAGATGCTGGGGGGAAGAGGCGCCTGCACTCCCTCTAATATGTAGGACCCACAGAAGAAAGTCAGGGTCACCGCAACATGCTCTGGCCACCCAGGAGTTCGGTGAAGAAGGGCTTCCCAGGGAGCTGATACCCGGAACTGATCCAAAGGGACAGCCAAGACAAGGAACAGGGGCATGAGGGGCACAGCAGGAGCCCAGCTCAGCCAAATCTAGGGAGAGTAGAGGACAAGTGGCTGCCAGGGCAAGCTGCCAAGTGGGAGCCTCGGCATCTGTCCGCAAGCACCAGCCAAATTTTAAATGCACAGGGAGGGAGAAGGAGGCACTCCCAGATTCTGCCCGAGGGAGCAATCACACCTGTACTCTGAGCTCAGGAACGCTGCTGAGGAGGAGCATGAGGACCAGGGGCGCTGGACAGAAACCCCTGCTCCTGCAAGGGCTCAGCAGGGCTCCAGCCAGCCCAACACATCCTCTCCTTTGATTCCCACCTTCTCCCAGTCTGCTGGCCGGTGCAGGGTAGCCTCACCTACCTTCACAGCGGAGGACGAGGGGTTCATGGCACAGAAGCGGAAGGCAGACGGGCCAGCACACACCCCAGGTGGCCAATTCCCAGCCCAAGCTTCCAGCCACATTACCTGCCCCCACCTCACCTCCAAGGAACAGTCAGCCAAGTTTCTGAAGCAGCCCAACCCCAGGGCTCCTGCCATCTGCTTCAGAACCTGCAATGCCAGCCTCCTGCACACACACTGAAGCCACCTCCCACCTTCAGTCACCTCGCTGGGGTTGACCCAGCAGTATCTGCTTGTAGCCCCTTGGCCAGGGGACCCTTAGGGCAGGGAGATCTCCCTTCTGCCCTTATGTTGAGAAGAAACCCTAAGAGAACATGGCTAAGTGAACAAACGTTTACCACCCACCCCTCTTCCTTCTGGGTTGATTCTGTCTGGGATGACTTTGTTCACCAAGCACCTAACAGGCATGGGTGCCCTGACGTCGAGCCCAGAGAGGATGACGGACAAGCCTGACAAACACCGTGCTTGAATCTCATGGCCCTCTGCAGCCTGCCGGGCCTCACTTGCAAGCAAACACTCCACTACTGTTCAGTGGCTTAAACGTTAGCTCTGCAGCCTATTTCCTGCGTAGAGTTTTTCAATCCCCAACTGCTTCCTCATTTCCCAACAACGCCCCCCATCCCCACAGAGTGCAAAAAGGCCAGTCGGCTCCCGGGCAGCAAGGAAATGGCCCTGTGGCCCAACAGAGGTGCTAATTGGCTGCAGCTGGGCCGGGACAGCAGGACAGAGGTGCTTGGGGGGCCTCTCGTGGCCAGGAGAGCAGATGTTTCGGATGCACGCACCTGCGGCTTGTGACGTCTTACAGCCATGACTGCATTAGGAGTCCTCTCTGCGGGGATGCCCTGAGAGAAATATCAAGACAGCTCTGAGCCCGGTGTCAGAAAGTAGTGAAACCACCCTGCAGGGCCTGGTCAGTCTGATGCTGGCGAGGGAGGTCGCTGGAGACCTGCTCCGAGCAGGCCTCTGCAGGAGCAGCAGCGGGGACAAGCAGAGACACATGGGGAGAACAGCGGCACCCTGGCCTGGTACTGGGGACCCCCATCAACTCTGGCACTGCTGCCTTGGAGCCCTGAGACTAGGGACAAATCACCCTCTGCGTCCCAGTGTTCTTGTCTGTAAAATAATGATGGCCTCAGAGGCTGGAGCTGAAAACTAAGTAAATTTAAATGGTGATGTGGGAGAGCACGCCTGTGAACGGCAACGCCTACAAGATGTCAAGAGGATCGCCTGCGCCCTGGGGGCCTATGGTCCCAGCTACTCTCGAGGCTAAGGCAGGAGAATTGCTTGAACCTGGGAGGAGGAGGTTGCAGTGAGCCAAGATCGCGCCACTACACTCCAGCCTGGCGTCAGAGCGAGACACTGTCTCAAAAAACAAACAAAAATAGCAACCTGGTCAGGTGCTGTGGCTCACGCCTGTAATCCCAGCACCTTGGGAGGCCGAGGCCGGTGGATCACTTGAGGTCAGAAGTTTGAGACCAGCCTGGCCCACATGGTGAAACCCCATCTCTACTAAAAATACAAAAAAAATTAGCTGGGTGTGGTGGTGCAGGCCTGTAATCCCAGCTATTTGGGAGGCTGAGGCAGGAGAATTGCTTGAACTTGGGAGGTAGAGGTTGCAGGGAGCCGAGATCGTGCCACTGAACTCCAGCCTGGGTGACAGAGCAAGATTCTATCCCCCCAAAAAACAACAAAAACCAGCAACCTCAATATTGCAAACAAAATGTAAAAACCAACAACCCCACCCGCAAAACAAAGCAAAGGAAACACCCCGCCCCCAGCAGGCACTCACCAGCCGCTGGCCAGGACGATCAAGAACCCCCATTTCCACCACAGGTCCACTGGACAGGCAGGGCAGCATCAGGGGTGCTCTCCTATCATTTGCATTTCCCCAAAACGCAGGCTGAAAGCCAGCCGGCAAATCAGGAATCCCCAAGACTAGTGCAGCAACTTCTGAGAAGTGCTGAAAGGCCACAATATACTCACAGCTGTGCAATGGCTGTCGCTAAAGTGAGGAAACTGAGGCAGACAGAGAAGTGACTGTCTCCCAAGGTCACAACACTGGCAGTTCTGGCTGAACCCCAGTTTTTGCTCACCAGGTCTTCTGGCCCCAGACCTGACTCCAGAGAGCTCCACCTGCTTCCCCGAGAAATAAAATCACTGTTAGCCTGACCTGAGGAAGAATTCCCAAATAACAGACCACTTACACAAGAGCACTGTTGTCATGGCAACCAAGGCCTTACAACTTCGACATTTCCACTACCTCTGATTGATCCAGTTCTCAAAATTGACATTACAATGACACAGTATTTGCATTTAATTTGTTTTAATTGGCTTTTACATAAGGAAATGTCTGGGTTTCACCCTTAATAACAACAGGGTGAGTGAGTTCTCAACAGTGAGCCCTGGAAAACAGCAACACGAAAGCCAATCATTTGAAATTTTCCTAACTGGAAAAATTCTTAACTGACTTTCTTGAAGTACATTCTACTTAATTCTCCTTCTCTTTCTGAAATGACAAGAGCTTTTTCATTGTGAAGTCCAACCTTTAGACTATGTTCGTGTGCCACATTTAAAAACGAAAGACTAGGCCAGGCGTGGTGGCTTATGCCTGTAATCCCAGCACTTTGGGAGGCTGAAGCGAGCAGATCACTCAGTCAGGAGTTCAAAATCAGTCTGGCCAATATGGTGACACCTCTTCTCTACTAAAAGAAATATAAAACTAGCCAGTCGCTGTGGCGCGCGCCTGTAGCCCCAGCTACTCGGGAGACTGAGGCAGAAGAATTGCTTGAACCGGGGAGGTGGAGGTTGCAGTGAGCTAAGATCGTGCCACTGCACTCCAACCTGGGTGACAGAGCAAGACTCTGTCTCAAAAAAAATTAAAGACTAGAAAAATGAGGATGTTCCAGATGTTTCCATGAAGAAGCCAGTGGAAGTGTATATGGAAGTTCCGACAGGACACGGAATTTTTTTGTCTTTTTTTTTTCAATGTCTCCTCAGTGCCTGGAAGAATCCCCGGCATACAGTAGGCACTCCACAAATATTTGTGGAATGAATGGATGTGGGCTAATTCTCGTTACCTGAGGTCATGCATATAAAGCAGTAGGACAGTGCTGGTCGCTGGAGCTTTTATTCTTTTCATTGGAGTGAGGCGTGGTTGCTGAGCTAAGGTAGTACACCATCGGGCTGTGAGGGATGGGGCTGGCTCCAGGGTAAGGGGTAGAGGCTGGGGAGCCTCTCTTGGCGCCAACACCGGTAACTGTCTCATCCGCCCACCGCCTTCAGCAATCCCACCTAACATCCACCCACTGCCAGGGCCAGGTGCAGGCCTGGGGCCGGACCCAGCATGAAACAAAGCTGAATGGGAATGTGTCTGGCCTCTGCTGGCCAGTGCACTCTGTCTACTGGGGAGAAAGGCTTTTCCACACCATTCCCCTGGAAACCAAGTACTCTAACACTGAAGGTGGGGTACGAGGTGCACGGGGGATAACTGAGAAAGGGGAGCGGCCGGCTTGAGAGGCCAGACGGGAACCTGCAAGCAAGGGCTGAGATCACGGAGCACTGTGCCCCCATGCATGCACACCGGGACTCCGTGGGGAACGCGTCTGGGGACCCCGAGTAGCCAGGTTAGGGAGATGTGCTGGAAACACGCCATAACACAGCTAGTGGTGGTGGCCACAGCACAGTCATGGGGGACCTCAGGGTCAGCCTGGGATATCTGAATCCTGATGCCCAAATGAGAGGCCAGCTTCACACGGCGGAGGGACAGGAAAGCAGAGGGGGCCAGCGTGTCTCCCCAGCTCGCCTGCTGTCTGAGCAGCCAGGGCTCCATCTAGGGGACTCGGGAACAATACATTCTGTGTTGGACATTCCATCAGTGAGGAATGCACTTGGCTGCAAATAACATAAAACCTGATGAGCAGCGGCTTAGATAAGAAAGGGTCTTTTTCGTGTCATAGAACAAAGTTCCAGGCCCAGGAGATCCAAGGTTCAGGGGGTAGTTCAAGAATGCCATCAAGGCAACAATCTTTTTCTGCTTTACTGTCTTTAGCATGTGGCTTTCAACCTCATGGTCACAGAACAGCTGCCCCATCTCCAGAAATCACATCTGCTTTCCAGGCAGGAAGAAGATGCATGGGCCAAAAATCTTCTGTCTTGGGTCTTTGACTTTTTATTCAGAAAGGGAAGCCCCTCCCAGCAGGCTGCCCCCAAGCCAGGGAGGGCCAGTGAGGCCTAGTGAGGCCTAAACTTACTGGGTCCCCCTGGTTAGAGTGCAGCTGGTGAAGTCAAACCTTCCATTTTCCGCCAGGCATGGTAGCTCACGCCTGTAATCCCAGCACTTTGGGAGGCCGAGGCGGGTGGATCATGAGGTCAAGAGATCGAGACCATCCTGGTCAACATGGTGAAACCCCATCTCTACTAAAAATACAAAAAATTAGCTGGGCATGGTGGCACGTGCCTGTAATCCCAGCTACTCAGGAGGCTGAGGCAGGAGAATTGCCTGAACCCAGGAGGCGGAGGTTGCGGTGAGCCGAGATCGCGCAATTGCACTCCAGCCTGGGTAACAAGAGCGAAACTCCGTCTCAAAAAAAAAAAAAAAAAACCTTCCATTTTCCAACCTCTTGGTGGAGGCACCCTTGCATCTGGTGTCCTCCTGGGGTTTTCATGTGACTTCTGCCCTATTTTCTTCAAGTCTTTGCTGAGATGTCACCTTCTCATGAGGCCTTCTCTGACCACCCTATTTAAAACTGTGGCTGGGCACAGTGGCTCATGACTCTAATCCCAGCACTTTGTAAGGCTAAGGTGGGAGGATCACTTGAGTCCAGGAGTTCAAGACCAGCCTGGGCAATCTAGTGAGAACCCATCTCTAGTAAACATTGAAAAATTAGCCAGGAGTGATGGGGCATGCCTCTAGTCCCAGCATCTTGAGAGGCTGAGGCAGGAGGATCATGTGAGCCCTAGAGTTGGAGGCTACAGTGAGCTAGGATGGTGCCACTGCACTTCAGCCTGGGCAACAGAGCAAGACCTTGTCTCCAAGAAAATAAAAAATAAAATAAAATTGCATCTCTCTATTTACCTAAGAGAAATGAAAACGTATGTCCACAAAAAAGAAATTTGTACACGAATGTTTCTCACAGCATTGTTCAGAATAGCCAAAAGTGAAAACAGCCCAAATGTTCATTAACAGATGAATGGATAAACAAATATCTGTACAATGGAATATTATTTGGTCATCTAAAGTCAGGCAGTACGGATACACAGCAGCAGCGAGGAAGCGTGAAAACGCTGTGCCTGGTACAGGAAGCCGGATGCAAAAGGCCTCATATTGCATGATTTCCTTTATATAAAATGTCCAGGAGAGGTAAATCCAGAGAGATCAAAAGTAAATTATTGGTTTCCAGGGCCTTGGGCACGAGGAGACTGGGGAGTGACTGTTACTGGGGAGGAAAATGTTCTGAAATTAGCAGCTAGTGGTGCCCAGCTTTGTCAGGATACTAAAAGCAAATGAATTGTACTTTTTTTTTTTTTTAAGACGGAACCTTGCTCTGTCGCCCCAGCTGGAGTGCAATGGCACGATCTTGTCTCACTACGACCTCCGCCTCCCGGGTTCAAGCAATTCTCCTGCCTCAGCCTCCTGAGTAGCTGGGATTACAGGCGCATGCCACCATGCCTGGCTAATTTTTGTATTTTCAGTAGAGACAGGGTTTCACCATGTTGGTCAGCCTGGTCTCGAACTTCCGACCTCATGATCTGTCCTTCTTGGCCTCCTAAAGTGCTGGAATTACAGGCTTGAGCCACCACATCCAGCAGAATTGTACATTTTTAAATGGTGACTTTTATGGTATGTAAATTATATTTTATTATAATAACAACACTTTCCCCTGAAAAAAAATTGCATCTCTCACTGATATGGTTTAGATGTCTCACCTGAATCTCACGTTGAATCGTAATCCCCAGTATTGGGGGTGAGGTCTGGTGGGAGATGATCATGCGGGTGTATTTCTCATGAATGGCTTTGCACCTTCCCCTTGGTTCTGTCCTCGAGACAGTGAGTGAGATCTCACAGATCTGGTTGTTTAAAGTGTGTGGCACCTCGTATTTTTCTCTCTTCTTGCTTCTGCTTTCTCCATGTGACATACCTGCTCCCCCATCACCTTCCGCCATGATTGTAGCTTCTCAAGGCTGCCCCAGAAGCTGAGCAGATGCCAGCACCAGGCTTCCTGTACAGCCTGAAGAACCATGAGACAATTTAACTTCTTTTCCTTATAAATAACCTGTCTCAGGTATTTCTTTATAATAATGTGAGAATGGCCTAATACCCTCACCCTCTTCACTGATTTATTGTTTTCCACAGTCTCATCACCTTCTAAGTATTACTATATTATACAACATAATCTACTTATTTAGTTTACTGTTGTTGCTCCCAGCTAGAAACAGAAGCCCTAAGAAGGCAGGTCTTCTTCCTAGAGACTGGCACATACAGTAGGTACTATGTGAATGAATGAATGAATGAGTGAGTGAATGAATGAATGGGAGCACCACCAAGGGGCCAGGTGGAGCCCACTGATGTGAGAGCACCTTTCCCTCCCCAGGGCTTCTCCCTCCAGGCCCGTTCTTTGCTTAGACAGTGGCTACCAAACGCAGGGTCCCTGTATTAGTCTATTCTCGCACTGCTATAAGGAACTACCTGAGACTGGGTCATTTAATTGGCTCCTGTTTCCACAGGCTGCACAGGAAGCATGGCTGGGGAGGCCTCAGGAAACTTACAATCATGGCAGAAGGGGAAGCAGGCACATCCTACATGGCTGGGGCAGAAGGGAGAGCAGGGAGAGGAGCTTCATACTTTCAAACAACCAGATCTCGTGAGAACTCACTCACTATCACGAGAACAGCAGGGGGAACTCTGCCCCCATGATCCAATCACTTCCCACCTGGCTCCTCCTCCAACACTGGAGATTACAATTCAACATGAGATTTGGGTGAAGACACAAATCCAAACCATATCAGTCCCTGTCCATGGGGAGGCTGCAACCAAGTGGAAAGGTAAGACTTATGTCTGGGAAGTGAAAGGCCAGGACCAAAGCCCTGCAGATGGCCAGGCCCCAGGAGCCCAGCCATCAGTGGCCCAGCACTGCCTCTGCAGGGTACCTGAGCTAGCCCAGGAGGCTTCTTGGAGGAGGCAACCCCAAGGAAGCCTGGGAGCTGCAACGGGGACTCGGGGACTGCAGGAGCAAAAGGGCCTCCCAGGCAGCCAGGTTGGCAGGAAGCAAATGCTCCTCTGCTCAAATGACGGCACCAAGAAGAAGAGCCTTGTCTTTCTCCCTTAATTCAAGGCCCAGACCTGCAGCAGGGAGTCCTGCAGCCCAGGACCTGCTCCACTTAGCAAGACATAAGGCAGATGGGAAACGAATCCCTGAGGATTTCAGACTTCTGCTTGGATCATTCTCTTAGCACGGAGATGGGCACATAGCAGACACTATGTGAATGAATGAATGAATGAATGAATGGGAGCTCTACCAAGGGGCCAGGTGGAACCTACTGATGTGAGAGCACCTCTCCCTACCCGGGGATTCTCTCTCAGGCCCGGCCTCTGCTTAAACAGAGGCTATCAAACACAGGGTCCCTGTATTAGTCTGCCTGCCTGCCCCACCTGCCCTTTAGCCCATCATCCCCTGAAAAGGTGATTACACAGCTGGCTACTTGAGTGAAGCTGCTTGCTAAATCGACGCTCTGATTTAGGCCACGCCTGGCTGTCTGTGCTTGAACAAGCGTTTTTCATCTGAGAGTCCAGCTCCCAGGCTGCCCAGTACATAATGGCAAGTTACTCCCCTGCCTGGCAGACAGAAAGACGGAGGAGATTGCATGCTCCCACAGCCACAGGGCTTGCTGCAAACACTGTCCCATCTCCCCTGCAGGGCTCCAGGCCTCTCCTGTGGGCTGACATCTTGCAGAGGGAAAATGAAAAACACAGGTTGACTCCAGACTGATGGATGGAAAAGGGCAGAAGGCTCAGAACTCAAATTTCCACAAGGGGAGCCCCAGGAACCCTGCAGTTTCAGACACTCCCGGGCCGGGGAAGCAGGAGGTGAATATGGAAAGACTGACGATGATGATGATGTTGATGACAGTCCTTACATTGACACAGCACTTTAGAGTTTAGAAGAGTTTTAATGGCAACTATTATAAGCAGCCTGTGAAAGGGAGGCTGCATAATTCCCATTTCACAGATAAGGAAATAAACACGAGGCTGTGTCCATCCAAAGCATGATAGCGGTCCCGGCAGACCCAGGGGCCGGCTTGGAGAAGGCACAGGTGGGTGCTGTTCAAGCTTCAGGGAGGGTGGCAGGATAGGAACAGAGTCCATAGGGAGGCATTCATTTTCCTTTAAAAAGGATGGTCTTTTCACTACCTATTACATGTCAAGGGAGTGGGTCAGCCTCAGACAGCAGCTGATGGCTGCCCTTAGCCTCCCAAATGGAGTTGCAAGTGCCTCCTCCGTAGTCTCCAAGCCCATGGCACTTGGGGCCTGTGGTTTGTTTGCTCATTCAGATCACAGCATCCTCTGCCGCTGGAAAACTGAGCCCACCCAGCAAATCACCGGCTGCATGTGGAGGCTGGGGTCTGTCACTGTCTCCACATCGCCGATGTCCAGCGCTGTCACCAACTCTGTCCACACCCATGTGCAGCCTAATCAGGCTTGTGACAAGGCCACTTGAGGACCCTTCCAGTTAACAAGCATGGGCAAAACAGGCTGTCCAGCACCGGGACCGCAGTAGACCCTTGCTGACCACAAACCCACAGAAGGGAGAAAGAGTGGTCGCTGCCTTTTGCTCCTGAAATAACTGCAAAGACGTAACTTCTGCAGGTGCGAGCCAGGGTTGGGGAGTCTAGGGCGGGAGTAGCGGAGCAGGACACCCACCTGGGGCCCACAATGGCTGCCGTTGCGGGATGCCGTGTTTCAGTGAGTTTGAGGATGCTGGCGCTGAACTGGATGAAAGGAGAAGACTTGTCAATATTTGACAAGTCCCAGGAATATTTGTCAATATTTGACAAGTCCCAAATATTTGACAAGACCCAAAGAGCTTTTTCCAGCCCACCACCAAGCGACTGCCTTTAGAAACTATTAAATGGGGAAGGACCCAAGAATATGCACAAACAGGATTTTTTTCATGTATAAAATTGTCAGAAGCAGACTGATAAAGCACTGTTCTCCATTCTGAAATATGTCTCTGCATAATCACGCATGAAACAAAACAGTCGATGTTGTCGTCCATCCAACAAGACACACGCCCACTCGGCCCAGGGGACAGCGAGAGAGGCTCCTGGCCCCAGGTCTGGCTGTGGCTGACGGTGAATGTGAGCCAGGAACGGGTCTGCCCAGGGCCCCCTTGGAGGTTCACATGGTCTAGGATCACGACCATAATACAAGCTCCACCAGGGAAGGGGCTCCAATGGTCTTGCTCTACGTTGCAAACCCAGGGCCCAGGCCACGGCTTGGCAAACCATGTATAATTGCTGGGGCCAGCACGGTGGCTCACGCCTATAATCCCAGCACTTTCGGAGGCCGAGGTGGGTGGATCACTTGAGGCCAGGAGTTGGAGACCAGCCTGGCCAACATGGTGAAACCCCATCTCTACTAAAAATACAAAAATTAGTCAGGCGTGGTAGTGTGTGCCTGTACTCCCAGCTACTCAGGAGGTTGAGGCAGGAGAATCACTTGAACCCGGGAGGCGGAGGATGCAGTGAGTCGAGATCGCACCACTGCACTCCAGCCTGGGAGACCCTGTCTCCAAAATAAAAAAAAATTGTTGAATTATTTTAAGGGGTAGTCGTCATTCACATCAAAGCAGACATGTCTAGCGCTAAGAGCTTTTGCTGAAGTTGCTGCTGCTGTTTTGGATAGGCGGTCATCGCATGAAGTGTTTCCGGCAGGAAAAGGTAGCGTTATGTAGCATTCACAATGAGGCAAAACAAAACGGGACAAAATTCTGTTAGAAATCACACTGTAAGTCAACGAAAACATCTGACCTTTGTTGAGAAAAATTTAATTCACACACGCTATTGCAGAAAGATTACACAAAGCGAGCTGATTTCTTTTCCAGGACAACTGGGATACCCAGGAAACCGCAGGGACACACCTGTTCTCCATAGCAACCTACCTGTCTCCAGTGATAGGCGAGCAGGCTCCCTGCCTCCGTGTTAAATCTTGTAATAACCTGAGGGCCCAGAGTTTGAAAAGGACAATTGCTTTTTGAAAAAAGCCATACTCATTTGTTTAAAGTGGTATCATAGGTAAAGATCCTGAAATTATTTGCCAGACGTGATGGAATTTTGCTGAAAATTACATTTTCCTCCTTCAGACCATAAATATGAACAGTAGACTATACAAAGATGAGGTTCTTTCAATATCTAATCCAAGAAACAGCAAGTAGCCACTGAGTGAGTGGTGAAGGCAACCTCTGCTTTCTCACATTTTACAGCAATGTGATTTGCCTGGCAAGGCAGCCCGGCCTCAGCATCCCTCTCCTTCATTCACCCTGAAATTAATCTTTCATATTAGCCAATTTTTCTGATGGCTGGCCTCATCTTCATAACTTTCCACTGCTGACTCAATATCCTGGACTCAGACGGATTAAACCTCTGAAAAACGATGGGGAGTCACAGCCCTAAACCCTTTGGAGAAAAGCCACTGAAAGTCAGACAGGGCCCTCACAAGGGCTGAGGTAGCCCTGCTTCCCAGCCAGCAAAGAAAGACGGTCAACCCAACGCCCACCATCTGAGCCACAGGGAGAGAAGGAAGATCACTGCCAGGAGTCTTCCATTCACAGGGGCTGGAGACTAGCAGGTCCATTCTCTGGGGGTCGTGAGGAACAGGCAGGGAAGGGGAGCAGAAAAAGTTATTTTCAAAAAGGAGCTAAAACATATTAGAATGATAGACAAACAGTAAGGAGATGATTCCTGGAAAAGCAGGAGCCATGAACAGTGACAGTGGGGACTGGTGGTATCAGGACACCAAATCACTTCATTAAAATACCCAAGGTTCAAACAGCAGGCGCTGACATGGCTCCTTCCAGGTCAACAAACGAAGTGGATGCCCAAATTCAAGCACACAAAAAAGAAAAACCATATTCTAGATAATAAACAAACCCTACACTACGCCACAATGAATTGGTGAATTTCCTGGAAGACACTGAATGGTTGTTTTTTTTTTTTTTTTGAGAGCAAGTCTCTCACTCTGTTGCCCAGGCTGGAGTACAGTGAGTGGCATGATCTCAAGTCACTGCAACCTCCACCTCCCAGGCTTAAGCAATTCTCGTGCCTCAGTCTCCCGAGTAGCTGAGACTACCGGCGTGAGCCACCATGCCCCGCTCATTTTTGTATTTTTAGTAGAGGTAGGGTTTCACCATGTCGGCCAGGCTGGTCTTGACCTCCTGATCTCAGGTGATCCGCCTGCCTCAGCCTCCCAAAGTGCTGGGATTACAGGCATGAGCCACCACACTTGGACTGAACATTTTTCTTTATATTCCAGGTAACAGATTTGCTCAGTATTGAATTTCAATGCAATGAACAAATTTTAATGAGGGATTATGATAAATTTCCATGACTTTAAATAATCACAAGTATGGAAATGATGGATTCCAGCCAGTCTGACTTAACAAGAAAGTTTGCTAAGCAAATTAAGAGGGTAAACATGGGATGGGTATTTGGAGTTCCTCCTAAAGCCTTTTTTCTAATTGCAAAAATAATAAATGCCCACTGGTGAAAATTTAGAATGTGGCAAAATGTGAAAGAGCAAGAAAGACCCATGATCCCAGGGCATGTGACCACTGCTAACACTGGTATATTTCCTTCCCATCCATTTTCTCTGACTTTCTTCCCCTTCCAAACAGAACTGAAATGAAACTGTCTGCGTAATTCTTTCTCTTGCTTCCCAGCCCCACATTTGGGAGAAATGTTTAAATGGCTGATTTTCAGTCTCTTTATACCTACTATTCACTACCTACTCTCCTAATCAAATCTATATAACACCTGCTATCCTACTACCACTAACGTGCTAACTTCAAATAATTCTTAGCAGCTCATTTAAAAAAACCAATTTGAAGATCTAGTCAGTAGTTTACATTACTACATATACTTTTGTCTGAAAGTAATACAATTATTTGTCCTTTATGATACTCCCTAGTTCTGACTTTTCTCTAATTCACAACTAGTTAAGAAGGTCGGCTGACCAGTTTCTTATATAATCAGTACCATTACCTCCTAGGAGGAACATAAAGACATCACTATAATGAGGAAAGCAACAAGCCTGGCAGTGGTTTTTCTTTCGAGAGCATCCTCTTAAGGGAACAGTAAACAGCTTCTAAATAAGGCACCCTATCTACAGCCTAAGACCTTCGCTGACTGCCAACCTTCTTCAAAGCTCCCACGGTGAATCCCCGACTGCAGCCACTCACCTCTGTCTGTCTCCCCTTATCCCATGAGCCCCCATCTTCTTAATCTCAGCCTCCTTAATACAGGAAGTTAACAGATGAGTGCATGAAACCAACCCACAGAGCTCACTTCCCTAACTTCCAACCTTTGCATCTTCCTGTTACCACCCTCCCACCCCCCTAACCTCTCCTAATCTGTGCTACACAAATATGTTCCTCAATATTATCAGTTTCTTCTGAATCATAATGCTGCCTCTTAAGATGGCAGTTGCTAAGGTGCCTGCATTTTATAAGGGATTTCATTTTTTATTTATTTATTTCTTTTTTTCCCAAGATGGAGTCTTGCTCTGTCCTCCAGGCTGGAGTGCAGTGCACAATCTTGGCTCACTGCAAACTTCGCCTCCCGGATTGAAGCTATTCTCCTACCTCAGCCTCCCAGGTAGCTGGGATTACAGGTGCCTGCCACCTCGCCCAGCTAATTTTTATATGTTTAGTAGAGTTGGGGTTTCACCACATTGGCCAGGCTGGTCTTGAACTTCCAACCTTGTGATCCGCCCGCCTCGGCCTCCCAAAGTGCTGGGATTACAGGAGTGAGCCACCGCACCTGGCCCAAGAGGTTTCATTTTTTTTTGCAGTCAATTTAGCTAGGGAAATTCTCTCTTTGCTCTATGTTGAATGTATGTACAATGCAAGTCTGCATTTTTAAACATCTTTCCTGAACTGTGGAGCCGACAGAGGATTTAGAGGCTGTTCAACCCTAAGCCCCATTTGTCAGATGAGGGAACTGAGATCTGGAGAGGCAATGTCCCCTGGGCCAAGTCGAAGCCAGACATCAATGATGGCATGGGAGTAACTCTGCCAATCCTAAAGCCTTGTTGGCTTCCAGACCACTGTCCCACAATTTTAACAAATGCATAAAACAACTTTCACCAATTGATGACAAACGTAACCTAGCTACTCAGACCTGCAAAGCCAGCCCTCAAGCACAGTGTGACATTTTATCGAGGCACCCGCCATCCTACAGTTAAGGAATTGGGAGATGGTTTGGTCACACATTTCAGCAGACATTGTGTTCCAGGCTCTGTGCCAGGAATGGGGGGTCACCAAGGAGAAATCCACAGGGTCCTACCTAAAGTAGCCTACCACCCTGGGAGAGGTGGAAAAGCAGTAAGGTCAGCCTCCAGCTAGAATAATTTGTCTTCCCTGGAGGAGCAAAGGACGGCTCCACAGAGCAGGTAACACTGGCTTACTCCTGGGCCTGAAAGAATATGTGAGATTCTCCCAAAATCTTCAGATCAGTGATTCTCATGGAGACCCTTTCAGAAGAATCACACTCCACCATCATCCACTTGGGTTCTTTATGGCTACACTTATCCTGTCCTGACTCCCCTAATTACCACACCAACAGCAGAAAACCCACAAAGAACAGCTAACTCAGCAGGAATGCCATGTGAAACAGTGGCAGAGGTTGAGAAGTACCATGATATTGGTGACAGTGATGAGGATAGGGGTGGTGATGATGATGGGGATGGGGACGATACTGATGATGGTGATGGTGACAATGGTGATGGTGATGATGATGGTGATCATAGTGATGATGATAGTGATGGTGGTGATGATGAGGACGGGGACAACAGTAATGATGGTGATGGTGGTGGTGGTGATGGTGATGGTGATGATGATGGTGATGATAGTGATGGTGATGACAATGATAGTGATGGTGAATGGTGATGATGACAGCGACAGTGATGGGGATGGGGATGATAGTGATGATGATGGTGATGGAGAATGGTGATGATGGTGATGGTGATGGTGATGGTGATGATGGGGATGGAGATGACAGTGATGATGATGGTGATGGAGAATGGTGATGATGGTGATGATCATGGGGATGGGGGTGATAGTGATGATGATGATGGAGAATGGTGATGATGGGGATAGGGATGATAGTGATGATGATGATGGTGATGGAGAATGGTTGATGATGGCGATGATGATGATAGGGATGGGGATGATAGTGATGATGATGATGGTGATGGAGAATGGTGATGATGGTGGTGATGATGATGGGGATGGGGATGAAAGTGATGATGATGGTGATGATGATGATGGTGATGGAGAATGGTTGATGATGGTGATGATGATGATAGGGATGGGGATGATAGTGATGAAGATGACGATGATGATGGTGATGGTGGTGGTGATGATGATGGGGATAGGGATGATAGTGATGATGACGATGGTGATGGAAAATGGTTGATGATGGTGATGATGATGATGATGATGATGATGGTGATGGGGATGGGGATGATAATGATGATGATGACGGTGATGATGGTGATGGTGATAGTGATGATGATGGGGATAGGGATGATAGTGATGATGACGATGGTGATGGAGAATGGTTGATGATGGTGATGATGATAATGGTGATGGGGATGGGGATGATAGTGATGATGATGACGGTGATGATGGTGATGGTGATAGTGATGATGATGGGGATAGGGATGATAGTGATGATGATGGAGAATGGTGATGATGACAGCGATAATGATGGTGATGGATATGATAGTGACGATGATGATGATAATGGTGATAATGGTCTTGAGGAGTCAGCAACTGGCCCAGCACAAGTCACAGGGGGAAGGAGCTATGGGCCACAGCAAGGCCTTTACGCTGCTTGGGGATCCCTGGCCCCAAAATCTGGAATTCCTTACCTGTGCTCTACAGCTCCTTCCCCTACTCCCACCCACACTGGTGAAAATAATTCTCAAATGCATAACCTTTCACCTTACAGTGAGCTCTGAGAATAATCAGCCAGGCCATATTGGTTTTAAATAAGGTAATAGCATATCACCAAGAACATATGTTAATAAAAGCAGCAATTCTTTATCCCAGAATGTCTTCAGAAAGAAGAGGGAAAACGCCCCCTAAAAAATAAGAACGGATTGTACCTGCCGACATTCCAGCATGAAGGCAAGCAGGGTCTTAGCACCTGCCGGAGGCCTGTTTCTACCTTTACTTGCTGGGAATAAGAAAGACACAGAGAAACCACAGCAGGCAGCCACAACAGCTCATGTCCCGCCCCTGGAGGCTAAGCACCTGCCAGGTATCCAGGCTGTGTCACCAGCACGGGCTCCACACTGCATGACTGAAGAGTTTCTAATAAGGCACACCCCAGCCACTGCCAAAGGATTAGGGGGTGGGGGGACAAGCAGTCCTGCCACCCACAGCCATGCCTCAGCCCCTGAAGCTGGGGGCTTTTCTGGACCTCCCACATCCCACACTTATTCTGCCAGGAGTGTCTCCAGCCAAACACAGTAAATACAGAAAGCTCGTGATGTTGGAAATGATTTCTTTTTTAACATAGGTGATTGATTTTGAGAGGTTCTCACTTCTCTCCAAAAATTGATTACAGGGCAGCAAATAGAAAAGATGGGAGTGAAAGGGAAGAGTGGGGGCTGTCATCAATTCTGTTTTCTGGAAACGTCTGTTCAGTGCACAGAAAGAAGGCAGAGAGCTGAGCATTTTGCTGCTAGAGAAAAAGAACACTGCAGTCCATACACACCGCTGCACAGAACTGGGATTCGGCGAGTGTGCCCAGCAGTCCTCCGGCCTGCCAGCACGAACGCACCCAGACCTGATCCATGCTCTGCACGCACTCACAGCGGGAGGGGACCACCAGCTCTGGGCCTCATTATGCCTGAGGAACAACCTGCAGCTCTCTCTGTGCAGCCCCCACCACCAAGCTCAGGTGTGGGTGCCTCAGGGACCCTGAGAGATGCTTCTCAGAAGGCATGAGGCTGGGATGATCCAAAATGGCAGCTCCCCAAACTCCAAGCAGTAACCGGCACTGGCTGCCTTCCGGAAGCCTCCACACTCACCGCAGTCACAGGCTCCAGCAAAATCCCTTGCTACAACAGCCTGGATCAAAACATGCTTCATAAGCCTGAATTTGAAAAGGAATTCTGTATTCAGTGGCAGAGGAGGCACTAGATCCAAGAATGTTTAAAGAGTAACAGCAGCCACCACCATTCATTCCACACGTGACCAGCCAGACTCACCTGGGTACTCATATCTGCGTTCTTGTTATGTCTCAGCTGGGCCTAGAACCTCTTTCTGCACATGAGCAAACAGACTCAGAGAACATCACCAGCCAATAAACAAAAGAGCAAAGACTACAATTCAAACCCAGGTCTGCCACATCTGCGTTCCTGTCAATATCTGAGCTCGGCCTAGAACCCCTTTCTGCGCATGGGCAAACAGATTCAGAGACCATCACCAGCCAATAAACAACAGAGCAAAGACTACAATTCAAACCCCAGATCCCTGATCTTTCCCCCAAGTTGTTTTGCAAATAAGGGTCCAAGAATGCCTTGGTTCTTTCCACCGTGGTTTCTTTCATGGTTTCTGTCCACCATGAGAGTTCTCTACCACCCTGGGATAGAACGGTCATTTGTGACCTACCTGGTATACAACGGGTATACAATTTCTCTGTCTCGGTTTGTGCATCTGTCCAATGGCGTCTCATCCTCTGCTCTCTTCCTCAAAGAATGAAAATGATGCAAGGAGAGAAATGCATCAGAAATGCATTCAGAAAACTGAAATGCACAAACCACCTGAGTCCACAGCACCACTGCATTCAACACCCCCCACCCCAGCCCCTTCTATTTGCCAGGAGACCTCTCTGCACACACACATTGCTTGAACCACCTCTGCCTGCTCAGTTGTGGACAGGTACTGGGGCAAAGGACGACGTGTCACACAGCACTCATGCCCTAGAAGGCGCTTCCATGGCTTAGGAAGGGATGACAGGACTCGTATAGGAAAAACTGAGCACCAGCCCAGGCAAGGCCACGAAAGGGCATAGCATTACTACAAAATAAGGAAGAGAAAGTGACCTGGCTTAATTCTTGATCCTTCCACTTTCTGCTGATGGCCTTAGGCTACTTATTTGCTTTGGGCCTTCTCAGTTTTTTCATTTGGAAAAATGGTTTGGGCTGGCAGACTGGCTCACACCTGTAACTCCAGCACTTTGAGAGGCCAAAGCTGGAGAATCATTTGAGCCCAGGAGTTCAAGACCAGCCTGGGCAACATAGCAAGACTCCATCTCCACAAAAAATTAAAAAATTAGCCAGGGGTGGTGGTGTGCACCTGTAGTCCTAGCTACTCAGGAGACTGCGGCAGGAGGATTGTTTGGGCCCAGGAGTTCAAGGTTGCAGTGAGGTGGGATCACACCACTGCACTCCAGCCTAGGCAACAGAGCAAGACCCTATCTCAAAAAAAAAAAAAAGTTTGTTAAGAAACAGGGTCTCACAATATTGCCCAGGCTCAAATCCCTGGTTTCAAGTGGTTCTCCCACCTCAGCCCCCCAAGTAGCTGGAACTACAGACAAGGGCCACCGTGCCTGGCTTTAAAAATAGGTTTTTTTTTTGTTTGTTTGCCATTTGCCTTGCTACATACATACATTAACTTGTTTCATCAAGAACTTGACACATCAATATGTGCCCTGTATTTTAAATCCCAACACTCTGCTAGATACTCAGGAGTTATGCAAAAGAAATGTGAGGAACACGCCTTCAGCTGGTCCAGCCAACACACCTTGGGTATACTGTAGGTGCCTGTGCTGTGCCAGGTGCAGGCATGAGAGGCCAGTAAGAGAGCTCACCATCTCTCAGGGGGATGGCCAAGCACCCAGCTCACTTCTTCAGGGCTGGGGGAAAAATCAATTCTAACTAGAAGACTCCAGGAGGGCCCCTGTGAAGCGGCCCTTGAGCCAAACCTATTAAAACACAAGTAGAAAGAAAAGGCGGATCTAGAGACAGGAAGCAAATGTGTGGGGGCCGCGGGTTTGAAGGTAGGGACAGAGTTTCTACAGAAGAGGGATGTTTCTGGGATGATGTATATGTTCCAAAACTGGATTATGGTAATGGCTGTGAGCTCTATAAATTTACTGAAAATCATCAAACTGTATACTTAGAATGGGTACACTTCATGAGAGATGAATTCTATTTTGGTAGAGCTATTAATTAAAACAAAAATGAGTAGGAGTTTAGCAGACAAGGAAGTTTAGGTGGGAGAGAAGAAAGGCATCAAACAATCCAGCCCCACCTCTGGCCCCTACCCTGCCCCCCAACCCTCCCAGGTGTCAGCTTAGAGTGTGTTTCTCCAGGGAGCCCCCTAACCTGGAGTAGGAGCTCCCCGTAGCACTTCAAGGCCCTTGGACTTATTTGATGGGTCCCCCACACACAACCCCTAGCCCAAGACCTTAAAGTCTGCACAGGTAGGGAGGATGCCTGGGTCCAACCTTCTCAGAGCCCAGCTTGGCACAAGGCACACAGCAGGTATCAGAAGCACTTACTGAGTAAGAGAACAAACCTTGGCGGGGCTGGGGAGGCAGAAGAGAGTGGGATGATAAAATCTGTGGGTTGTTTATTTGTTTTGTTTTTTGTTTTTTCTGAGACGGAGTCTAGCTCTGTCGCCCAGGCTGGAATGTAGTGGCATGATCACAGCTCACTGCAGCCTCCCCCTCCCAGGTCCAAGCAATTCTCCTGCCTCAGCCTACCAAGTAGCCAGATTAGAGGTGCCTGCCACCACACCCAGCTAATTTTTTTATTTTTAGTAGAGATGGGGTTTCACCATGTTGGCCAGGCTGGTCTTGAACTCCTGACCTTGTGATCCGCCCACCTCAGCCTCCCGAGTGTTGGAATTACAGGCATGAGCCACTGATCCCGACTGAAATCTGTGTTTTAAATAGTGAAGTGCTGCCAGCGGGGCTGAAGTGAAGGAACTGGAGGCGTGCTCTGGGCCAAGGGCAGATAAGGCTCTGCTGTGCAGGAAGAGTGGGTGTGAGACCTCAGAGAGTGCTGACCCGATTAGATAGCGAGGTGAAGAAGGAGAATGAGCTATGAAACTCTTCAGAGATTTCTAGCTTTAACCAATGAGCAGATGAGACATGTTGGCCATAATAGGTAGGAGACACAGCCTCAGCAAGGGAGAAGAGTCCTGGGCTCTGCTTTGATATGGGGTAGCTCGGAGCCCACACCCAGTGTTGGGTCTGCAGCTCAGGTGTATCTATATCACCTGCCAATGCGCAGACATGAGCACAGGTGAGTGCAGCCAGTGCACCTGGGCAGGTGGAAGGAACCGTCCTCTAGAGATGCACTTAATATCGTGCCTGCCTGAGGACAGACCTCACTTGCCTAAGGGGACACAGAGCAAGGAAAGCACCTCCATCCCCAGGCTCCTGGCTTCCCGCCAACTTGGTTAGTATCTCAAGCACCAAAATGATACAAATACCCAGAAAACCCAGCTGCAGGATTAGCAAGCATTCAGCGTGCACTTGCTTACGAAGGTAAAGGCACACAGCCCTGAGAAGTCATCTTTCCTGCCCTGCTGCTGGCAGAGGAGGGTGAGTGTAGAGGTCTCTGGGAAGGATGTCTTTAGTTAGTCATGCCTCATCAATGCAGAGATGTGAAGCTTTGCCTCTGAAATTCAATTTTACTTGAAACGACTTGGCCAAGGTAGGGCTCTCTAAAGGATTTACTGTGCTTTTTCAGATGATAAAAAAAAAAATCTTGAGACTTGCACCATGCTCATCAGCACTAAGAAATGTTCTACCTGTCAAACCGTATTGATGACCTGGAGGTAGATTACAGTCTACGCCACTAGATTCTGACCATTTCTTTTTTCTTTGTAGAAAGTGATTTAAAGAAACTTGTTTTCCGTAGGGCAACTGACACCAAGAGAGCCCCTAAGCCCATGCTGCCATCTCCATATACAGCCACCCTCTGTCATTCCCAGATTAGAAAGTGTAAAGGGAAAAGGACAAGATCCACGTGACATTCACGGATGTGCAGCTTTACGTGAGGATATGAGAACGACACAGAAACCCACTGCTACCATGGGAGAACAGGGAGCCCCAAAGTACAGCATGATTAAAATCTACAAGTGTGTGTCATCCTAACTCCAAACGTGCCTCCCCCAGCCCATCATGTCAGCATGATGACATCAGATGCTGACAAACTAGCAGAATACACATAATCCTCCATCAATCCTGGGCTGGCAACTCATCAATTGAACGTATTATCCCGTAATGAACAGGCATGGTTTAGGGCTTGCTGGAATGCAAAATTTTAATACAAACCTAACCCCGATCTAGATTAAAATTCAGCTGCCAAGTAGCTTAATCTTTGGTGCCAACTAAACTCTGGAGCCCCCTGTTAGTACCCTGGATTATCACTGGTTCATGAGTGGGCGTGGTACTCTACCACTTACAAATAGCAAAAAGGGTCTTAGAATAAGTGTCACAGGGAGACAGGTGCCCTGATGCACAATCATCAGGTACGCACTGTCTGCACGCTGCAGTCCTTGGCACTGTGCTCACAGAGCCCTGAAGGTGTGGGTGTGAGCCCCAGCGCTTCACGGGAGGAAACAGCTCCAGGTTGAAACGGTGCTAGGTGAGTATGGGGCCCAGGCTGGGGCATGTGCACCAACCGGAGTTCAGCCCTTGTCTTTCAATAGACTGCACTTCTAATTCTGCACAGCCCTGTGGCTAGAAAGGGGGCGGAGATACCTTCTGAAGCAATGTGTCCAAGTTCTTGTATTTCACTTAGAATCTATCTCTAGGAGGGCTTGCTGGAAATAAATGGGCCATTGGCTGGAGTATGTGCAAATCTCTGTTCTTCTGGGGTTTTGACTTGTTTTGGTTTCTCCACAGGTCAAATGACCTTCCATTTATTGGATTCCAAAGACAAAGTCTCCCAAATTGTTATCACACATTGACATGTATGTTCCACCTTAAAAACAGCATCAAAGTGGAACGCAGAGGGAGCAGGCAAGGCTAGGACATGGCACCACATCCCACCGCAAGGGAGAGGCAGGGCCCCGGGCCTTCCCTTTGCCACATTATCCAATAAAACCTCAAGAGCTCAGTAATTACAGGCACTCTCAAAAGTGAAACAGAAATGGATCTAAGGCCAAAACACTGGCTGCTCGAGACAAAGGGCTGGCTTTACCTAGAAAAAAACAAAAACAAACAAAAAACCCTGGGTTTTGGTCTGTCTTCTGAGCTGATAAAGCCAGGCTGATTTTTTAAAATATTATTATGGAATCTAATTACGAGCCCTTTTCTCCTGTAGAATATAAAATCATTCGATGAAACAGAAAACAAGGTCCATTCTAAGTGTGCCCCGTCACCAAGTCAGGATGAAAAATGAGCTCATCACCTCCCCCTGGCCTGCCACGGCTGGGATTGCAGGGCTTCAGTCCCGGCAGAGGAAAACCAAAGGAACCGGACCAGGTTTCCGTTCCTGACTCCTAAAAGCAGGCAAAGCAGTCCGCCTCTCTGGGAACACCACTGCGTAGCACCTGACACCTGGGAACCGCATCCGATACCAAAGGCCGCCCATGCCGCCCCCTCTGCAGCCCACCCCATGCCGGCGCTCCATTTTGAGAGCCTCCTGCACCGGTGAGATCTGTGGCTCCCTTGGTTAAAGGCGATTCCCCACCACCACCCCCCACCCCAAGAGGAAGACACCAAGGCGATGAAGGGAAGGAATATCGCTCGCTCTGGCGAGAGCGCCTGAACCACAGAACTGGCCTTCTGCGTCTGAGGCGCCAGGACTCTCCATAGAATGAGTCGTGGTCAGAGCTGGGTGCACATTCACTGCGGTTCAATTTTATGAGTAGTAGGTTTCAAAAGTAAATGCGTTTTAAATTAAGGTGTGGGACTAGGAGGAGGGGTCCCATGTGGCCCCCGGGCATGAGGCTAGCTGCAAGGGAGCAGGGGTGGCAGGGGCTGGGGCTGGGGGGTATCTAATGCCGAGGCCCTCTGCTGGACTCGGCGACCTGGCAAACACTTTCCTCTGGTGGAATTGGGGTCAGCCGGGAGGAAAGGGGTGGTCTTTGGCGTGACCAGGCCCGACCGGGATACCTCGGGAGCCGGAGCTCTGCGTGTGCGAGAAGCACCAATTTCACGCCGTGGCTCTGGGACTCCACGGGCTGAGCCGCATCCTTCGGGATTAGGCACTTGTTGAGCGAAAGGGCTCTCGACTCCGCAGTCGCTGCCTCCCGGCCAGGAGAGGGACCCCCACGCCGGCGCGGGAGCCCGGGGGCTGGGGCAGGGTGGGCCCCGCGCTGCGCTCTCGGGCACTGGCGGAGGCGGCAGCGCCTGGGAGGTGCGGCAGGAGGCAGCGCAGCTGGCAGCTAAACTTTCTGGAATCTCGGTGCTTCGCCGTTAAGTTAGGACCAGAGAGAGGCAGGAAACACGCCCGGGGGAAATGTAAGGCCCCACGCACGATAAAGGAAAAGAAAAATTTTAAACAGCAGACGCTAATCCAATTAACAGCACCTACTGTGTGCGGGGCATTGAGCCAAGAGCTGTCTTCAGTGCGTTCTCATTTCACCTGGCACCACAGCCCCCGAGGGAGGAGCTGTCCTCATTTGAAAGAGAAGCAAGCCGCGACCCGGGAATGTTGCGCGTCTGGCCCAGGTCGCAGTGCGGGTCATGAGAAGGCTAGGGCTCTACTCGTCGCCCCACGGCCCTGCGAGGAACTTGCGGATCGCCTCCGCGTGGGCCCCCACCCTTGGCAGAAGCTCACCGGCGACCCACGTGGGCTGCGCGGACCTGTCCCCGAGGGTCCGGCCCAGCCTTCCCGCGAGGCCCGTGCTTGCCCCGTCGGGTCCCAGCTGTCCCGGAGGCTCCTAAGCTACGCATTGAGCCGACCGGCAGGGACAGGGGGCTCTGGGACGGGACGGCCCAGGGGACCCCACAGGGGACAGGGACCGGACCGCCCGCGCCCACCCAGCCATCCCGCTCCACGCACAGCTGCTCACACACGACACCCGCCAGGCACCGCTCCCCACCAGCAACTGCGTCCCGACACACAATTCCACAAACGCAGTCCAAAATGTGCACACCTAAGGCTCACACATATCCCCACGAGTACGCGCCATTCGAAAGACACACCACCGTCCGCGGTCACCCACAACACCGCGCAGAGAAACGCGGGCACCCCCGGACACACAAGCGCGCACACAAACACACACGCCAAGAGCCGGATTCGCAGAGCTTGCCGGTGCACACGACCGCAGCCCGCCCTTCCCTACCTGCTCCGGCGCAGGACGCGGTCCGCCGGCTTCCCAAGCCCAAGTTCCGCGCCGGCGGCGGCTGCAGCGTACGCGGGCCGCTCCCCGGGACAGGAGTGCCGAGGCCGGGAGGAGTGACTAGGAGCGCGGGCCTCTGTGCGTCCGCAGCTGCTGCGCCGGCTCCGCGCTCATCGCCGCCCAGAAAGACAAAAGGAAGCAGGCAGCCAGGGAAGGAGCAAGGTGGAGGCGCCCGCCAGTCCGCCCGCCAGTCCGCCCGTCCGCCGCCAGCCGCCGCCGCCCGCCGCCCGCCGCCGCCGCGGCCCGCCTGCCAGCTCCGGGAAGGAAGGGACGCGAAGGCGGGACCCAGAGGCGGGGGCCGGGGCGGGGAGCGCGGCCGGAGGCGGGAGCTCAAATTTCCAGTGGCCCCGCCCCTTCCAGACCCGGCCCCGCCCCCGACATGACACGCCCCCTGCCGGACCCTCAGCGCCCGCTGGGCCCTCGCCGCCCCTGCCCTTCGCAGTTCCTCAGCCCTCACGGCCCAGCCTAGGCCCTGCTCGGTCCCAGCCCCCAGTGGCTTTTGGGACAGGGGCGGAGCTGGGCACCGGTTCCGCTCCCCTAACCCTTGGCCTCTGGCCTGCGGGTGTAGGAGAGGCCGAGAGGCGGCGCCCGGGAGGGGCCAGCCCTGCGCCCGTGCCCCCCGCCCCCACCCCGCAGGAAGTGGCCCGGGCGGCCTAGGAAGGGGAAGAGACGAGTTGCCCTGGCCCCGTCCCTAGCCCTGCGTGCAGCTCGCACCCCTTCCCGCGCCCGCTCAGGCCTGAAGTGGAAGGCCTGGCTCCAGCCCTGGTTACCTCCGGTGACTCCCCAGGTCGCTTAGGCGAGTCCCTTGGGCCCCCTCAGCCTCGGTTTCCCCACCTAACCGCGGAAGGGAGCAGGGGCGTGTTTCCCGAGCTCCTCCTTCCTAACATCTGTGGTCTTCGGGCTCCACGCGGGAGAGGCGCCGAACTGGCATCTCCTGGCTCTCGGGGAGGGGGGCGTCCTCCATCCTCTGCACCTGCCCGGAGTGGAACCAGGGTCCCCGCTTCCCAGAGCACCGCCCTCCACCATCAGGGGCTCCGGAAAAACGGCTTCAGGAAAGCAAATATACACACACACACACCTCCCGCCTCAAACATCCCCGAAGAAAGGTAACCACAGAAACAGCCAGAAATGTGGAGCTGGGCGATCGTGTGAGGCTGAAACAAAACTGTCTTTCCAGAGTCTCTAGGGGAGAGCTCAATCCCTCCTTCCACTACTCCTCCACAGAAAACAGTGAACTCCTGCTACAGAGGCCTCCAGAGCAACGTGCAAGCAAGCGCAGGGCCTTGCTGGGAAAGTGGGCTGGGTCCAGACCCCTCCTTCCTTGGCTCTGAAGGCGGAAAGGCAAAGCTAGACCTCGAGGAAGTTCCCCTCCCCGTGGACCCTGCAGTGAGGCTTACATGAAGTCATGCCGGGTGGGCGGTGGACCCGACTGCACCGACTGATGCAGGCGGCCCGGTACCTGCGGGCGCCATGCCTCCTCCTTAGCCAAGGCCACTCTAGCTCCCCGTGAAGTGTCCAGGCAAAGGGCCGGTGGGGTTACAGGTGAGAAGACCTCAGAGGCCAAGGCCCAGACCCATCAGCAGGGTGACTGCAGCAGTGACTGTCAGCCAGAGCAGGATCGGTCGTGCTGTGGTCACAAGTAAGACCCTAATTCTCACTCAGGCTGCAGTTCACCCTGACAGCAGAAGCCTCCACCAGGCACGGAACTGGCCGCCTCCACCTTGGGATTCCCCAGGCGTGTTTAGGGCTTCCAAGGCCGCTACTGGTTCTTCTACCTCCAACAAGAGAAGAGACAGCACCAGGTGGGGTCCCGGAACCCGGCCTGGGGCAGCACACATCACTTCCACCCACATGCATGGGCCGGAAGTGGTCGAACAGCCGCACCAGGATACAAGGGGCTCTGGGAAGCTGTGGTCTTCCTGAATGTTCCAGAAGAAAACGAAGCCGGTTTGATAAACACATAGCAACATCCCTGCCACAGAAACTGAGCACATTTCTCCCAAGCACAGGGCAAAGGGGCAAAGGCTGTCCACATACACACAGGACCACAGGACAGGAGGAGAATGGCAGACACAGGAAGGAGGCAGGGTGGGGTGGAAAAGTTCAGGCAGGGCTCAAAAGCAGACCGAGGCCCCTTCCTGAAACCCAGCCCACTCACTGGTTCCTCCACACTTGGCCCATGCTGCTCCTCTCCCCTGTGGCTTTTCCATCTTCCCCTCCAACCCATAACCCATCCATCCTGCAGAACTTAGGTCAGCCCTCACCTTGCTCTCAGCCTTTTAGCCTGCAGGTGCTTCCTCTGTCTCTGAACTACTAGAGAAACACACTTAACCATAGACCTCTTATTCCAGAAATGTATCTCTCTCAGATGAGATGCGAGTTGGTCCCTTCCCTTGTGTCCTTCCTGTTCCTTCAGGAGAAGGACTCTCTACCCCCTCTGAAGCTACATGGAGAGAGAGCACATCGCCATTATTCAATATGTAGTTTTGAATTTAATTAACTACATCGAAGAAGAAAGCAAATTCAGGTAAGATGTTGTATAATTTCCTGGGACGACTGTAACAAGCACCTCCAACTGGGCAGCTTAAACAACATAAATGTGTTGTTTCACAGCTCTGGAGGCTGGAAGTCCAAGATCAAAGTGTCGGCAGGGCTGGCCCCTTCTGAGGGATGTGGGGGGCAGTCTGTTTCATGTCTGTATCTTAGCTTCTGGAAACCTCATGCATTCCTTGGCTTATGGATGGCCATGCGTGCTCCCTGTGAATTCACATCTTCTCTTCATACCTGTCTGTCTCTTTTCCCCTTTTCATAAGGATACAGTCATTATTGGATTAGGGCACACCCTAATTACCTCACTTAACTTGATCATCTCCAGAGACCCTGTTTCCAAATAAACTCACATTCACAGATACCAAGGGTTAGAAGTTCAGCATCTTTTGAGGGGAACAGTTCAACCCATAGCTGGTGTCATGCTAGATAAACGATTTGTTTTTCATATGATGATTGTAAACAAGACAGAAATAATTCTGATTGTTCTTAATAATATCTTAGTTTTATGACAATTTTTTTCTAATGTTTATTGTGATAAAATGCACATAAAATAAAATTTATCATCTTAATCCTTTTAAAGTGAACAGTTCAGTGGTATTAAATACACTAACAATGAGCAACCATCACCACCATCCACCTCCAGAACCCTTTTCAGCTTGTAAAACTGAAACTCTATACCCATTAAATCATGACCCCCCTCCAATACCTCATATAAGTGGAATCATACAGCATTTTCTTTTTGCAACTGGATTATTTCACTTAGCAGAATGTCCTCAAGATTCATCTATATTGTAGTATATGTCAGAATTTCCTTCCTTTTTTTTTTTTTTGAGATGGAGTTTTGATCTTGTTACCCAGGCTGGAGTGCAATGGCGCGATCTCGGCTCACCGCAACCTCCGCCTCCCGGGTTCAAGCAATTCTCCTGCCTCAGCCTCCTGAGTAGCTGGGACTACAGGTGCGCGCCACCACACTCAGCTAATTTTTGTATTTTTAGTAGAGACGGGGTTTCACCATGTTGATCAGGATGGTCTTGATCTCCTGACCACGTGATCCGCCCACCTCAGCTTCCAAAAGTGCTGGGATTACAGGCATGAGCCACTGCACTCGGCCAATTTCCTTCCTTTTTAAGGCTGAATAATTCTTAAAATACATTCTATTGTATGTATGCCACATTTTGTTAATCCACTCGTTTGTCGATAAATCCTTGGGTCGTGTCCACATTTTAGCGATTATGAATAATGCTGCTATGACCATGGGTACACAAATATCTTTTCAAGATCCTATTTTCAGTTCTTTTGGGTATATACCCAGAAGTGGAATTGCTGGATTATATGGTAATTCTATTTTTGAGTAAGCATCATAATAATATTTTCCACAGTGTCTGTACCATTTTACATCTGCCAGTGTACAGCATTCCAATTTCTTCACATCCTCACTGCCAGCACTTGTTTTTGATAGTAGCCATGCTAATGAGTATGAGCTGGTGTCTCATTGTGGTTTTCATTTACATTTCCCTAATGATTAGTGATATAAACATCTTTTCATGTGTTTTTTGGAGAAAGATCTAGTCAAGTCCTTTGTCCATTTTTTAATTGTTGTTTAGTGTTTTGGTTGTTGAGCGTTAGGAGTTCTCTCTATATTCTGGATATTAATCTCTTATCAAATATATGATTTTCAAACATTTTCTTCCATTGTGTGGGTTGACTTTTCACTCTGTTAATTTTGCCTTTTGCCTTTTTGTTTTGTTTTTTCGTTTTGTTTTGTTTTGAGACACAGTCTTGCTCTGTCGCCCAGGCTGGAGTACAGTGGTGTGATATTGGCTCACTACAACCTCCGCCTCCCAGGTTCAAGTGATTGTCCCACCTCAGCCTCCCAAGTAGCTGGGACTACAGGCATGCACCAACAGGCCTGGCTAATTTTTGTATTTTTAGTAGATACAAGGTTTCACCATGTTGGCCAGGCTGGCCTCAAACTCCTGACCTCAAATGATCCGCCCACCATGGCCTCCCAAAGTGCTGGGATTACAGGCGTGAGACACTGCACAGGCCTCATTTTGCGTTTTGATGCACAAAATTTTTATGAAATCCAATTTGTCTATTTCTCTTTTTTGTCTGTGTCTTTAATGTCATATCCAAAAAATCACTGCCAAATCCAACATTGTGGAGATTTTGCTCCAAATTTTCTTCTAAAAATTGTATAGTTTTAGGTTACTCTTAGGTCTTTGATCTATTTTGAGTTAATTTTTGTATGTGGTGTTAGGTAAGGGTCCAGCTTCATTCTTTTGCATGTACATATCCAGTTTTCCCAGCACCATTTGTTGAAAAAGCTGTCCTTTTGTCATTAGTGGTCATGGCACCTTTGCCAAAAATCATTTGACCATATATTCAAGGGTTTATTTCTGGGCTCTCTATTTTATTCCATTGATCTATATGTCAATCTTTATTCCAGTGCCACATTGTTTTGATTACCATAGCTTTGTAGTAAGTTTTGAAATCAGGAAGTATGAGTCCTCCAGCTTTGTTCTTTTCTTTTTCTTTTTCTCTTTTTTCATGTTGTGTTATGTTTTGTAGCTTTTTAAAAATATATGTATATATTTTATTGTACTCTAGCTTCTGGGGTACATGTGCAGAATGCAGGATTGTTGTATAGGTACCTGCATGGCAAGGTGGTTTGCTGCCTCCATTCCCTGGTCACCTATATCTGACATTTCTCCCCATGTTATCCCTCCCCAACCTCCCTACCCCCACTTTGTTCTTTTTCAAGATTGTTTTGGCTATTCAGGTTCCCTTGAGATTCCATGTGAATTTTGGGATTTTTTTTTTTCTCCAAAAAATGTCATTGGGATTTGGACTTTATTGTTTCTGGAGTCCCTTTACATATACTGTCTCCAACATTCTAAAGATTATTTCCATATTTTACAGATGAGGAAAGCTATACTTGGAGAAATGAAATGTCCAAGGCCACGTATTAGAATCAGTAACAGCCAGGTCTAACAGCCAGATTCAATGTCACTGTGCTGGGCCCACACAGGCTCTGGAAGGAATACTATTTTTTTTTTAATTGCTTGTAGCACTTTAATACTTGAATGTATATCCACCAGGGAGAATCTTGCAAATAACATGGTTCCAGCTCACAAACTCCTGCCCCAAAATGTTTGAGGAAGTGGAGGCTAGCTTGTTTGCAGGTCCTCTTTTGATTCTGTTCCCCAGTTTCATTTGTAATCACAGAGTGGAGAAATGCAGCTGCCGGGAATAGCATGGGTGACGCTGACTTGGGCTAGAGGCAGCATTTCTGGCCTCCCGCCCTTCCCCTAACCCCAGCAGCCCACAGGCAGAGGAAATGCCCAAATAACTCCCCAGCCCCAGCTGCAGCAGGAAACCAAAGCCGTGCCTGGAAAAGAGAGAGTTAGAAATTTACCATGACCTGTCCGCCAGCAGAATTGCTGGATTCTGCCTCAAATCTGTAGCTGGACCACAACTGGGAAAATTGGATCATTAGATCATCTTGTTTATTCCTGAGGTGCGCTGTTTCCTGACCACTCCTGATACAGATGCTGTGGCCCATGGCTCATCCAGGAAGTGTGACTCAGAGGCAGGTTCCGATGGGCTCCCCCTTTCCCCTTCATCCTTGCAAAATCAAGATAAACTAATATCCCCCCCACACTGCTGTGGGCCACTACCACCCCAATTCCTTTGTTGAAGCCCTGACCCCTAACGGAATTATATTTGGAGATAGGGCTTTTAGGAGATACTTAAGGTTAAAAGAGCTGTAAGGGTGGAGTCCCAACCCAATAGGATTGGTGGTTATAGTAGAGGAAGAGAGAGAAATCTTTCTTCCTCTCCATGCACCAAGGAAAGCCATGTGAGAACACAGCAAAAAGGTGACTGTCTAAAAGTCAGAAAGCCGGGCTTTACCAGAAAAGGATCAGCCAGCAGCGCCTTGATGTTGAACTTCCAGCCTCCGGAACTCTGAGAAATAGCTTTCTGTTGTTGAAGCCACTCAGTCTGTGGTATTTCATCATGGCAGTCTAAGCCTCAGCCAGGAGACATGCCCTGGTACTTTTTTTTCTATATCCTACTCTGTCTGCCCTCTACCCCTCTCTAATCTCAAGGCTGGGTCCTGGGACCCTTCCCGCAGGACTAGGGGCGTTAAGGAGCAGTGCCTTACCCTCTTGCCCTGCTTCCCTGACCCCTCTGCCTGACCATGGCTGCTGGGGAACAGGGCGGGTTATGGGCCAGAGTGGGACTTGCCAGGGGAGGGCTCTGGAGCTGCACTGTCTGCTCACCGAGCGGCCTTTGGAGGTACCCGGGAAAATGAACAGGCCTCCCAGTCAGATAAGCCTGGACTCCCAGGCTCTTCTATAAAGTAGACAGCTTGACCTACGACCTACCTCTTTAGTGGTTGAGAGCCTTAAATGAACTAACATTGGATGCTCTCAGAAAAAAACAAAACTTACACCTGTAACGCCACCACTTTGGGAGGCCAAGGCAGGTGAATTGCTTGAACCCAGGTGTTTGAGACCAGCCTGGGCAACATGGCGAAGCCCCATCTCTACTAAAAACACAGAAATTAGCCAAGCATGGTGGTGCATGCCTGTAGTCCCAGGCACTTGGGGAGCTGAGGTGGGACGATGGCTTGAGCCCAGGAGGTGGAGGTTGCAGTGAGTTCAGATCATGCCACCGCACTCCAGCCTGGGTGACAGAGCCAGACCTTGTCTCAAAAAAATCCCAAAAAGCTGCTTTCCCCCTCATTAGCAAACTTAAAACATTCCCTTTAGCAACCCTGATCAGGCCCCAATCCAGGATCCCAATTTTCTAATTTGTAAAACGTGCATATGAATCATGTCTTCCTTGGATTAAAAGAGGCAATGTGTGCAAAGGGCCTCTGTCGAGGTAGTGCTTCAAGAAGTGATGGGCGTGTCACTTTATTGTCATGTCCTCACCCGCATCATCATTCTCCCACTGACTGGCCGCTCCGCCCACACACGTAAAGAAAGCCATCACAGCCGTCAGTCGGAGGCTGCGGGTGCTGGCCTGCTCAGCAGGCGCTATGGGCATCACCTGAGCAGACACCCAACCCCTCTGAGTTCCTTTCCCCCAGACAGCTGTTCCTCAGATGACCTAAGGGAGGGAGGCCAAGGCACCAAGGACTGGGAAATGGCTTTGTAAAATGTGAAATGTGCTCCAGGACTACACATCTTCAAGGAGTGTCAGAGGCATTTGAACGAGAGCGACTCCATCTGGAATTGGGGCCGGGTAAAATAAGGCTGAGACCTGCTGGACTGCATTCCCCAGAGGTTAGGTATTCTAAGTCACAGGATGAGACAGGAGGTCGGCACAAGGTACAGGTCACAAAGACCTTGCTGATAAAACGGGTTGCAGTAGGCCTCCTGGTGCTCGCCCACAGGCTGTTCTTACACTGACTCCGGAGGAAGAGGAGGTAGAGTAAACCCACCCCATACACACCTCCACCCAGGCCCTGGGCCTGGTCTGTATTATGAAATGGGGGCATAGAAAAGAAAAAACAATAAAAACTAAAACAGGTTGCAGTAAAGAAGCCGAAACCCACCAAAACCAAGACGGCGACAAGAATGACCTCTGGTCATCCTCACTGCTCTTTATATGCTAATTATAATGTGTCAGCATGCTAAAAGACACGCCCACTAGTGCCATGACAGTTTACAAATGCCACGGCAACATCAGGAAATTACCATATATGGTCTAGAAGGGAGAAGAGCTCTTGGTTCTAGGAATTGTCCATGTCTTTCCTGGGAATCTCATGAATAATCCACCCCTTGTTTCGCATATAATCAAGAAATAACTATAAGCATAATCAGCTGAGAAGCCCATGCCACTGCTCTGCCTGTGGAGTAGCCATTCATTCCTTATTCCTTTACTTTGCTAATAAACTTGCTTTCACTTTGCTCTGTGAACTTGCCCCCCATTCCTTCTTGTGTGAGATCCAAGAACCCTCTCTTGGGGTCTGGACTGGGACCCCTTTCTGGTGATAGTAGTGGCTCCAAAGAGTGGGGTTGGACTTCTGTACCGTTGCTGGTTTACACAGTGGGGTGGAGGGGGCCCTGAGGCCATGACACATGGTTGTCCAGTGCAGGTTGGGAAGCCACATCGGCAGCGGCACAGGCCCCAGTGTGGAAGGCAGAAACCCCAGCCTGGGGCTCCTTACAACACACGGACATGTTTTCCACATCAGTGGAGAGAGGGGAGCAGTCCAGAGTCTGGCTGGCTACAGAACACTCCTGCTAAAACACAAAACCCAAAGCCAAACACAGAAGCAGCTTTGACCTCTGCTTCAAACCAGCTTGAACCGGAAAAGGCTGCCCGCTTTTTCAGCTCTGCTCCAGATGGTGGCTCCTGTTCTGGGAGCTAGAGCTCCTGGTGCATGTGCCGAGGACATGCCCTGCAAGGGACAGTAGGTAAATTTCTCCCTGAAACATAATAGCTCCATGACTAATGGGGGATGGACATAATGTTAATCATATGTGTATATATACATATTATTACTTCAACATGTAATCAATCTAAAAATTGTGAATGAGATATTTTGTATTCTTTTTATAGTAAGTCTTTGAAATTCAGTGTGTGTTCTGTACTTACATCATTTCTAAATTTGGACTAGCTGCAATTCAAGTACTTGATAGTCATATGTGGCTAGTGGCTGTCACATTGGACAGCACACATATAGACCTGTGAATGCAAAACTTTAGTGTGCATCAGAATCCCCGAGGCGCTTGTTAAAACACTGATTGCTAGGCCCCACCCCCAGAGTTTCAGATTCAGCAAGTCTGAAGTGTTGCCTGGGAATTTGCATTCCTGACAAGTTTCTAGTAATGCTGCTGGTCCAGGGACCACACTTTGAGAACCACTGGCCTAGACAGTCCTCTGAGGCAAGCAAGAAACATGCTTTCTGGTTTACCTCTGGGGAAACTATGTCATTACTACAAAGCTACAGTAATCGAGCAGTGTGGTACTGACATAAGGACAGAGATATAGATGAATGGAATAAAACTGAAAATGCAGAGATAAATTCTCTCAGTTATTGCCAATTGATTTTTGGCAAAGATGCCAAGACAATTAAAAGGGAAAAAGAATAGTCTTTCCAGTACATGGTGCTGAGACAACAGGATGGCCAAATTCTTTTTTTAATAATTATTTTATTTTACTTTATTTTTAAATTAATTAATTTTTGTGGGGGTGGGGACAGAGTCTCGCTCCATTGCCAGGTGCCAGGCTGAAGCGCAGTGGCTAACACTGCCTAAAATTTGCATGGAATCTCAAGGGACCCTGAATAGCCAAAACAATTTTGAAAAAGAACAAAGTGGGGGTAGGGAGGTTGGGGAGGGATAACATGGGGAGAAATGTCAGATGTAGGTGACCAGGGAATGGAGGCAGCAAACCACCTTGCCATGCATGTACCTATACAACAATCCTGCATTCTGCACATGTACCCCAGAACCTAGAGTACAATAAAAATATATATATTTTTAAAAAGCTACAAAACATAACACAACATGAAAAAAGAGAAAAAGAAAAAGAAAAGAACAAAGCTGGAGGACTCATACTTCCTGATTTCAAAACTTACTACAAAGCTATGGTAATCAAAACAATGTGGCACTGGAATAAAGATTGACATATAGATCAATGGAATAAAATAGAGAGCCCAGAAATAAACCCTTGAATATATGGTCAAATGATTTTTGGCAAGGGTGCCATGACCACTAATGACAAAAGGACAGCTTTTTCAACAAATGGTGCTGGGAAAACTGGATATGTACATGCAAAAGAATGAAGCTGGACCCTTACCTAACACCATACACAAAAATTAACTCAAAATGGATCAAGCCTAAATGTAAGAGCTAAAAGTACAAAACTCTTAGAAGAAAACACAAGCATAAATCTTCATGACCTGTATTAGGCAATAGTTTCTTAGATATGAAACCAAAAAGCACAAGCAGCCAAAGAAAAGGTTGATAAGTTGGACTTTATCAAAATGAAAAACTTTTGTGCTTCAAAGGACACCATTGGGAAAGTGAAAAGAAAGACCATGGAATAGGAGAAAATATTTGCAAATCATATATCTGACAGGGGATTTGCATCTCGAATATATACAGTATTTTTTTTTTTTTTTTTGAGATAGAGTCTCACTCTGTCACTCAGGCTGGTGTGCAGTGGCATGATCTTGGCTCACTGCAGCCTCCATCTCCTAGATTCAAGAGATTCTCCTCCCTCAGCCTCCTGACTACTGGAATTACAAGCACATGCCACCACACCTGGCTAATTTTTGTATTTTTGTTAGAGACAGGGTTCCACCATGTTGGTCAGGCTGGTCTTGAACTCCTGACCTCATGATCCACCTGCCTCAGCCTCCCAAAGTGCTGGGATTACAGGCGTGAGCCACTGTGCCTGGCCAAATATATACAGAACTCTTACAAGTCAACAATAAAAAGTCAAATGACCCAATTTTAAAAGTAAGAAAGGATATAATTAGACCTTTCTCCAAGGAAGATATACAGTTGGCCAATAAGCACATGAAAAGAAGTTCAACCTCATTAGTCACCAAGGAAATGCAAATCAGAACCTCAGTGAGATACCACCTCACACTGCTAGGGTGGCTGGAGTTCAAAAGGTGGACAGTAACAGGAGAGGTGAGGATGTGGGGAAAGTGGAACCCACTCACGTTCGTGGTGGGAATACAAAATGGTGTATTGGCTATGAAAAACAGTGTGGCAGTTCTCTGAAAAGTTCAACATAAATGCTACCACATGACCCTGCAATTCTGTGCCTGGGTATGTACCCAAGAAAATTGAAAATCTAGGTCCACACAAAAACTTATACATGAATGCTGACAGCAGGACTACTCATAAAACCAACAAAGTGGAAACAACCCCAAGACCCATCATTGAAAAATAGATAAACAAAATGTGACATATCCATACAATGGAGCGTTATTCAGCCGTAAGAAGACATGAATTACGACTACGTACTGCAACATGTTGAACCCCAAAAACATTGTACTACCTGAAAGAAGCCAGACGCAAAAGGCCACATACTGTGTCATCTTATCTACATGAAATGCCCAGAATAGACAAGTCCATACAGACCAACAATGAATGTGAGGCTGCCAGAGGCTGGTGGTAGAAGAGAGTGACCACGAGTCGGGACAGGATTTATTTTTGGAATTAGAGTAGTGAAGGTTACACAGCTTTGTGAATATAGTGAAAACCCAAGTTGCATACTTTAAAAATAAATAAGCTTTTTGGCCAGGCGCGGTGGCTCATGCCTGTAATCCCAGCAATTTGGGAGGCCAAGATGGGTGGATCACGAGGTCAGGCGTTCAAGACCAGCCTAGCCAACATGGTGAAACCCCCATCTCTAGTAAAATTAAAAAAAAAAAAAAAGCCAGGCTGTCTGTAATCCCAGCTACTCAGGAGGCTGAGGCAGGAGTATTGCTTGAACCCAGGAGGTGGAAGATGCAGTGAGCCAAGATCACGCCACTGCACTCCAGTCTAGGTGACAGAGTGAGACTCCCTCTCAAAAACTAAAAAATATATAAAAATAAATAAATAATAAGCTTTTTAAAAAAAGCAGAGAGGAGGACATTTACCTCAAATCATATAGGTAATAAACGTCAGGTGAGAGCCGGACCCTGGACTACAGATGCCTAAGGAATTTTTTCTCCATACCTCACCTGGCCTGTGGAGCACCACTTTTTTTTTTTCTTTTGAGACAGTCTGCTTCTGTTGCCCAAGCTGGAGTGCAGCGACTCCATCATAGCTCACTGCAACTTCAAACTCTCAGGATCAAGCAATCCTCCCACCTCAGCCTTCTGAGTGGCTGGAACTACAGGCACGTGCCACCACAACTGGCTAACTTTTAAACTTTTAGTAGAGACAGGGTCTTATTATGTTGCCCAGGAGATCTCAAACTTCTGGCCTCAAGCAATATTCTCGCCTCAGCCTCCTGAAGCCCCTCACCCAGCCGGGGGCTACACTTTCTTAGGTACTGCTAGAACATGGCATTAGAAGAAACCTGAAGGGCAAATCCGTTTTATAAAGTGAAAGAAAAGTTTCACAGAAGAAAAAAATCCAAATGGCCAGTAAATGTAAGAAAGATGCTCAACTTTATCCAGGACCAGGAAAGGCAAAATCAAGTCACAGTGAGATCGCATTTCCTACCCAGCCGTGCCAGGGATGGAGGAGGAGGTGTGTGGGGGTGGGGTGGAGTTCCACACACGCTCGGGAGGAATGTAAATTGGGACAAGCACTCGGGAGAGCAATTTGGTAAAATCTAGGAATGTTGAAGAGGTGCCCCCTCTCGTTACCTACCCTCAGGAAACGCCTACAGAAACAGAAGCCACGTGCAAGGACACCATTGTGACACTGTACGATGGAACTGAAAGCAGCCCACATGTCCAGCAATAGAGGAAGGAGGAAATATAGCATGTAACATTCTTTTTTTTGAGACGGAGACTTGCTCTGTCACCCAGGCTGGAGTGCAGGGGTGCGATCTCGACTCACTGCAACCTCCACCATCCGGGTTCAAGCGATTCTTGTGCCTCAGCCTCCTGAGAAGCTGGGATTACAGGTACACACCACCACGCCCAGCTAGTTTTTGTATTTTTAATAGAGACAGGGTTTCACCATATTGATCAGGCTGGTCTCAAACTCCTGACCTCATGATTCGCCCACCTCAGCCTCCCAAAGTGCTGGGATTACAGGTGTGAGCCACTGCACCCGGCCTAGCATGTGATATTCTTACTACAGACTACTTAAACACAGTTAAAACCAATTAGCTAGACATGTGAATCAATATGGATTGATCTCTAAAATGATGTTGAATTTTAAAAAGCAAGCAATAGAACACATATAGTAAGTTACTGTTTATGTGCATTTAAAACACACAACATAATATAATGCATATTTAGGCTGGACAAGGTGGCTCACACCTGTTATCCCAGCAATTTGGGAGGCCAAGGCAGGCAGATGACCTGAGGTTGGGAGTTTGAGACCAGCCTGGCCAATGTGGTGAAACCCCATCTCTACTAAAAATACAAAATTAGCCATGTGTGGTGGTGTATGCCTGTAGTCCCAGCTATTTAGGAGGCTGAGGCACAAGAATCACTTGAACTCAGGAGGTGGAGGTTTCAGTGAGCTGAGATGCCACCACTGCATTCCAGCCTGGGTGACCAAGTGAGACTCTGTCTCAAAAAAAAAATATATATATATATATATATGTAATATTTGACTAGATTAAAATGTGGTAAAAGTGAAAGTATCAGACAGAATACTTATAAACTGTTTTGTTTCCAAAAACACTGTTTTTGGAAACAAAAAAATATATATGTCTGAAATATTGTTCTCTGTACTCCTCTATATTTAAAAATATTTTTCATTTAAAAAATAGCTTTTAAAAAGCATCCCTTATCCCTGATTTCATCTCATGTTAACTCTGGATTCCGCTCTATGGTAGCGTCCAGCCTGTCTAACAGTCAAGGTTCCAGGAACGCTGGCCTTTGGGAAGATAGCCCTGGAGCCAAGTAGAGGGGACGCTCTTGCTGTGGACAGCGGGGATGGCTGATAGACAGCCCGGGGACTGAGTCCCAGAGAAGTCTCAGGCAGCATGCGGAAATGAAGACGGAAATGAGAGGCAGTGGGGTGCTCCTGGCGGAAGAATGCCAGTGGCTCAGAAGGACGTGAGATGTCAGGTCTTTCGAGTAGGGTCAGAGAAGTCACTGTGAAGCTTAGCATGATGAAGGACCGGGCCAGGGGACACATTACCGAAGTCACGGATGTAGAAAGATGTCAGAAATGACTGATAGAGACACTCATCCTTAACAAGGAGTGGCTCAGGAGACAGAAGAGAGGAGGTATCTGAAACCCCCGCCTCCCAGGCATGGCGGTGATATCAGGAGGGGATCCAGGAAGAGCACACGGAGAACTCGGAGGAAGCTGAGCAGGGGCTTGGGAGGCACAGCTCTCCTGACACTCCTGGTCCTGACCCCAAGGCCAGGCCTCTGCTGCCCTCACAGCTTCAGGACCCACCTAGCACCAGGCACGTGCCCATCAGACACTTCACGCACAGAGCAGGGGCTATGGACAGGCAGAGTCCTGGAGGCCTATGGTAGATGCATGGGTGCCAGGGCCTGGGGTGCAGGAGAGTGGGGAGTGGCTGCTGAGGGGTGCAGGGCAGATTCGAGAAGCACCCACACATCTAAGTAGCCCCTGGGAAAAGCAGCAGCACACGTGGTGTCATGGCCACAGCCACGTACCTCCCACTCCCATCAGAGCCAAGACTTTCACTGCCTCAGTGGCTGGGGGTGTTGGCTGCTGACGGCTCATGGTTGAGTCACTTCCTGGGTACTGCCGTAGGCTAAGGTTCACCTGTCCCACTTCTGATGACTGGCCAGTGTGGGGTCACCAAGGCTCAGGCCCCTGCCCAGGCCATCTCTGAAGGTCTAACCCAGCCTCAGAGCCCCCTCCGTGGAAGCTGCCCCATCCTGTGGCCCCGCACTGAGTACACAGGTGTGTCCCTGAAGGCCCTCTCTATTAAACCTCCTGCTGGCAAATCTCATCTCCAAAGCTGTTTCCCAGGAAACCGATCTAAAGCACAGGGTATCTAACGATGGTCTGGAGTTATCAAGAAAATATTACACTGTGTTTAGGGGCCTCTATTTGAAGCCGTAAGATACAGATACCAGTTTTGCATCAGACTCAGCTGCAAATAATAGAGGCCTGGAAAATATTGGCTTCAGCAAGATGGACGTTTAGTTCTTCCTGTTGGAAAAGCAGCCCAGGGCAAAATGAATCTATAGGACAGAAAGCAGATAGGTGGCTACCTGTGGCAGGTGTGGTTGGGGAGGAGCACTGAAGATTGATTGCTAGGGGTACAAGGAAACATGTGTGAGTGGTGGCAATGTTCTGTATCTTAACGGAGATGGCATTTGTGCGGGTGTCAACATGTATTGAAACTCACTGAATTAAATTCTTAAAATGGGTGCATTTGGCCAGGCACCGCGGCTCATGCCTGTAATCCCAGCACTTTGGGAGGGTGAGGCAGGTGGATCACGAGGTCAGAAGTTTGAGACCAACTTGACTAACATGGTGAAACCCTGTCTCTACTAAAAATACAAAAATTAGCTGGGTGTAGTGGTGTTTGCCTATAATCCCAGCTACTTGGGAGGCTAAGGCAGGAGAATCTCTTGAACCCAGGAGGCGGAGGTTGCAGTGAGTCAAGATTATACCACTGCCCTCCAGCCTAGGTGACAGAGTGAGACTCTGTCTCAAAAAAAAAAAAGGTACATTTTCTTTTCTCTGAATTGTAACTCAGGAAAATTGATTAATTTCCTTAAGCAGTGCAGAGGCAGACAGTCTGGAAATAAAATGACAGCTCCAGGTGATGGGGACCCGGTCTTCTTATCTTGTGTTTCTCTGCCTGGCGTGGTCTTTATTCCCAAAGTCACATCATGGCCCAGAATGGCTGCAAAACCTCTAGCATTTACCTCCTGATTCCAGGTGGAAGGAAGAAGAAAAAAGAAAGGGCTGTCCCCATCCTGCTAACGAGGTGGTAACTGCAACACAACACCTGCTCGCATCTCATCAGCCAGAACGTCATTACACAGCCTATCAAAGATGCCAGGAAATGTGTAATCTATTCACCTCTATGTGCAAAGCCTTTAGCTGGGATCTTCGCAGTTCCAAAAACCTGGGGATCCTATTATTAAGGAATAGGAGGAAAATAGGGGCAGTTTTCACCATATCTTAGAAAATTTCCATGAAAAAGTAGTTGAAATAAAACAGAGCATGTGTGCTTAAAAGGAAAAGCGTCAAGAACTGACCGTGTGGGTGTGCTAAGGCTTTCCCGGTGACGTGCAGGGTCATCGTGATGGCACACACCTGTGTCAACACTGCCGAGACAGGTCTAGGATCTGCAAAGAGCCAACTTCCAATGCAAAAACGATTTCATTTTCGTAGTAGATTGGTGATTCCTAGGGCTGGAGGAAGCAGGGCCGGCTGGGTTTGGAGAGAAGTGGAAACTAACTCTAGATGTAGTGGCTTCTTTTGGGGGCTGATGAAAATATCCTAAACTTTATTATGGCCATAAGTACACAACTCTGTGACTATACTGAAGACCATTGAAATGTGCATTTTAAATGGGTGAATTGTATAGTATATAAATTATATCTCAATAAAACTGTTAAAAAAATCTTTTTTTCAGGCCAGGTGAAGTGGCTTATCTTTGGGAGGCAGAGGCAGGCAGATTGCTTGATCTCAGGAGTTTGAGACCAGCCTGAGTAATACAGTGAAACCCCATCTCTACAAAAATACAAAATATTAGTCAGGGATGGTGGCGCATACCTGTGGTGCCAGCTACTCAGGAGGCTGAGGCAGAAGGATGGCTTGAGCCCAAGAGGCAGAGATTGCAGTGAGCCAAGATCATGCTACTGTACTCCAGCCTGGGCAATGGATCCAGACCCTGTCTCAAAAAAATTTGTTTCTTTTATTTTTCTCTGTCTACCTGATGGGTCAACTGAATGGTATTCCTACATCTTCTACTCCTCTCCCACTTGGAAACCCGCTGAGATGCTCTTCTGAAGGCCAGTGCATGCTGGGATACGCCAGACAGAGCTCCTCTAGACACTTATCAAAATACCTCCCACATTTGAGTCAAGCAGGAAAAGAGGCTCTCCAGTCAAAAGCCGTGACTATATAGAAAGCCCTGAGTTGCCCAGCCTGTTCACATGCCATCGCCAACCTCTGTCATCATCAAGCCTGTCCAGGGGATTCGACGGCCACCTGACAAGGAACCACAGGCTGATTGCAAGCTGTTGTTCACATTGCACAATAACACACTGTCATAAAACAATCAGTCTTATCTCATTTACAATTTTTATGTTTTGCTCCTCATGAATTTTTATATCAATTTTGAGTTTAAAAAACATTGCAGCCAGGCGCAGTAGTTCACTCCTATAATCCCAGCACTTTGGGAGGCCAAGGCAGGTGGATCACAACGTCAGGAGTTCAAGACCAGCCTGGCCAATATGGTGAAACCCCATCAGCTGGGCATGGTGGCGGGAGCCTATAGTCCCAGCCACTCAGGAGGCTGAGGCAGGAGAATTGCTTGAACCCAGGAGGCAGAGGTTGCAGTGAGCTGAGATCGCACCAGTGCACTCCAGACTGGGCAACAGAGCAAGAGTCCATCTCAAAAAAAAAAATACGCTAAAATAATGTTTCTCTTGATGACCGAGTTTGGGTGCCCTTTATATTCTGTGTATGAGATGAGAGCCTCACTGGCCTCCCCGGTCCCGGCCCTGCCGGAGGCTTTCCTGCGCCTGCTGTGTACTTGTAAATGCTTATGGAATAGTCCAATGCCACCTTTTTGTTATAAGCTGAATATTTGCCTGTCTTCAAAAGTGTGAGTTCATCAAAATGTGGGCTCCCTGCAGGCAGGAGCTGGTGTCCTCTATTCACCTCTATATGCAAAGCCTGGACAGGATGCACCAGAAAAGATGCTCAAGAAATACTGGCTGAACTAATGAACTGGCCCCACCCCTAAATTTATCAGCTTTTTCTCCCTTCTACATTAAAAGAACAGAGCCCCAGGACCCAGGGTCCCTCCCTGCCCCCCTCCCCTTCTAGAGAGTAAAACAGATGAGTAACCTAAGTTACATTTTCTTTCCAAGGCAAAGCTGTGTGGGGCCTCAGTGCATCATCAGGGCTGAGCTGGGTGGTCCAGGCAGCACGTGTTTTGATGTGGGGAGAAAATGGTCCCTTCTGTGCCCACTTCCGTGGAGCTCAGACAGACTGCCAGCAGAGTCCCCAGCTTGGACTGTTACTCCCAACCTCTCAGGTGCCACGGCCTAGAGGGTCACAGGAGGCCCCGGGGGACTGGGCCTGAAATTCCCATCCATGGCGGGTACCAGTGGAGGGAGGCGAGATGGATCCCAGGCCAGCGTGTGAGCCAGTGGCAGCTCCGGGTGAGAACCCAAGAACCCACCTCCTGATGCCACCCAGCCCACTGCTGGTGCCACCCACACTGTGCCACCCCCTCCATCACTTCCCAGTGCCCTGAAGCCACCCTGGGCAGAAGCCATCCCCATCACTGCCTACAGGAGGGGTGGACAGGGCACCAGCAAGGAAACGAAGCTGAGAGTGTTTGCAGGGGGTCGGGCCCTGGCCGGCTCCCACTCCGCATGGCTGCAGGCTGCAGGGCTCCAGGAGGGACGGGGGGTGCTACTTGATGACTTGGGTTCTAGGGCTGCTGCCACTTCTGTCACCTTCCCAGGAGGCCCTGGCTACCCTCTATGAGGTCCCAGAGGAGGCATCAGCTCAGAGGGACCAGGGCTGTGTACCCAGGAATAGGGGTAATTGATTTAGCACCACAGCCTCCCCGTGATGCTTTGGTGGACTCCCCAGCCATGGAGGCCCATCCTTTCCCTCCCCTGCCATCTCAGCACCGGTCTAATGGAGCCTGGGCTGCCCGAAAGTGGCCCTGGCCTTGAATCCTCCACTAAGGGCAGACAGAGGCCAGTGAGATCCTAACAGTGGCCGGCCATGCCCATGGAGGCTGGCACTGCCCAGCCCTTCCTGCCCAGGTCAGAGTCTTGCCTCTGCCTCTGTTCAGCTCCCAGGCCCTCCTCTCCCTCACAAGGCTGCTGTCTGGAAGGGGTGCCCTCTCAGAGCCTTACAGCTGGGGAAGATGCAGGAGGTGAGACCCCGCTGCAGTTTCCCTTGGGGACCTCTGCCTTCTGACCTCAGTGAGGACCCGAAGACCTAATGCACCCTTCACAGCACCCTTCACAGCACCCTGCCCCACCCCCCAGCTCTCCCCACCCAAATGCTCACCCAGGCCTGTCAGACGGAGGCTGAGGGGCTAGCCGGGCCCCACAGTGAGCGAGGCAGGCAGCTGGCAGCTGGACAATCAGCCCAGGGAGCAGGAAAAGCCTTGGGCCTCCCCTCCCGCTGCTGCCCTGGGCCAGCCTCCCCAGCTTCCCTCTGCTGCACAAAGGCCAAGGTGCCTGCCCGAGCCCAAGTCTCCCCACTGCCGAAAGTCCCCTCCTGCCTGTCTCCACTTCTCAGACACCTCTCTTTCTTCAAAATGCAAATGTGTCCCCTCCAGCACCCCTCCTCAGCCAGCACCAGCTCCCCGCACACATCCTGCAGCTCTGCAGTTCGTGGCTCTGACACTCCTCCCTCGCAGCCCTCATCCCGAGAGTGCCCGAGGCTCTGTCATGGCCATGGCAGACGGGGGAGCCCCAGCCCAGTGAGGTGCAGTGGGAGAGGCAGGGAGGGTTGGAGGCCAGTGGCCTCCCCACGCCCCACGCCCTTGGGAGGGCTGTGCACTGGCTGTGTGCAGCTGGGCGGACCCAGGGAGGCTGGAGGCCTGGGAAGCAGAGGTCCTAGCAGTCACCACAGCTGGGCTGCCACCTTCCTCCTGCCCGTGCCACTGGCCAGAGCCAGCATGACTCAGCACTGGAGGTGGGCTTCCTGCTGAGAGGGGCTGCCACTTCTGCCAGCCACATCATGTGACTTCTCGGGGCCTGGGGTTGTGATTCTGTGAGGCCGTCCCTGGGCGACAGTCAGGGCCTTCGCCAGGCTGCACGACCCCCTGACGCCAGGTTTCCTTCTCTCGGAGAAGGGCTTGGGACTTAGCGCTCCTCCTGAAGCCAATTCCTCGCTCACGCGCCTGGCTCCTTGTCTGCAGGCACCACTGTCTCCTGCCTCTGCAGAGTTGCACCTGCTGTCACCCTTCCAGGCTGTCCTGTCCTTCCTGTTCTAGCCCTGGAGAGCACTTCTTTCCCCATCAGACCTCCCACAGGAAGCCTTTCTCTGTGTCTGCAGGAGGGGCCTTGCTCTGGGAGCACTTTGCACCCCTTCTCCATTACAAACCCCTGCTTCTGCAGGGTGATCTTAGGCAAATCCCTTACTCCTCTGCATGCATTTCCAGCTTCACAGGATAAGTCTAATGGCACAGGCTTCATTCGAGTGGTGTTCTGGGGAACTCATTCACACCCCCCAACACCGGCCTGAGTGAAGCAGTTTCAGTGTAGAGGTGCTTTGATCAGGAGGATGGAAGATCAGTAAGGTTTGTGCAGTGGGGTCGGGACAGTCGTGAAGGTGACAGGCAACCTGTTCCCTGCAGATGTCTTGGGCACATGCTGGCATGTGTTCAGTAGCTTTATTTTCCAAACCCCAAATTAGGACACCCGGTCTGAGTCTGACCATGGGAGGGGTTTCTATGCTTGGAGTTATCCTGGAGAATCTGGGTCCCAGGCTACTGGAGTAGGGCGTGTCTGCCAGGTGTGCAGGCAGCAGGTGGGCAGGGAGCTCTGACCTCGAGCCCTGTGGAGGCACCCACCGGTGCAGGGCCCCTCAGAGCTGAGCTGGGGCTCAGCCGGCTGCATGGGTCCATTTGCGCCTGCCGGGGAGCACAGTGCTTTGTGCTCACCTGGCATCTGCTCCAGGCTCTGACAAAGCAAAGCCACGTGCAGGCTCAGTGCCCCGCACCAGGATGGCGGAGGGACTGGAGCACCAGGGAAGGGAGGTCTGCATTTGGGGCCCTTCCTCAGGTCTCATCTCCAGAGGAGTGGGGACCCAGGGTCTTTCTAAAGGGAGGCTCAGATGGCATCTTATAGCTCCAAGCTCCTCCTGCCCCTAGGCTTGAAGCAGCCCCACTTGTTCGCTTTAAAGCCTAGGCCGTGGGGCTGGCCTGAGAGGCACACTCTCACCCCACGCAACACTGTGAGGCCGCTGCGAGTCACCAGGGACACCAAGCAGCCTGCGGCCAGCACGTCCCTCTGCTGCGTGACCCCTGTCTTCACTCAGATGCCACCAAGCAGAGCGGAGAGCAGGCACATGGGCCTGTTTTAGAGCCCAGACAACAAACTTCTCAGCAGTGTGCAGCCTGGTTTGATAAGGAAACTGCCATTTTTTTCTCTCCATTTTCTTTTTAATTTTTTTTTTTCTGAGACAGGGTCACACTCAGTAGCCCAGGCTGGTGTGCAGTGGCATGATCATAGCTCACTGCAGCCTCAACCTCCTGGGCTCAAGGGATCCTCCCACCTCACCCTCCTGAAAGCTTGGCCTATAAGTGTGAGCCACCACACCCAGCTAATTTTCTGATTTTTTGTTGACATAGAAACTCACGATGGCCAGGCTGGTCTCAAACTCCTGGGCTCAAGTGATCCCCCTGCCTTGGTCTCCCAAAGAGTTGGGATTTCATCGAGAGAGATCCAAGACGGCTGATCACTAGCAGCTTGGGCTCGTAGTTCCCAGTGAAAGCGCAGAGAACGAGAGGACGCCACACGTACAGACGAATATTTGTTGCTCATGGACCAGGAGATTCCCAGCAGAGGAGCCCCACGTGTCGCCAGGGCGACTCTTGTGGCCTGTGCGGCGGTTTTGCTGGTGCCTTAGCGTGCCAGTTTTTGGTGCAGAGTCCGGAGACTCCCAGGCAGAAAAGCACCATCAATCTTAACACCGCTGTTTTGGCCGGCGCAGTGGACTGCTCAGATTTCTGCGCTGGGAATCAACAAGTTGGACGTCTGCTCAGAGACCTAGTTAGAAAGTCGGTAATTACAAAGACAACAGACGGACAAATATATAATGAAGGGAAGAAATCAGCGTAAAAAGGCAGAGAATACTCAAAATCAGAATGCTTCTCCCTCTACAGGGGATCGCAATTCCTCATCAGTAACGGAACAAGGCTTAATGGAGAACGAGTGTGTTCCAATAACAGAAGCAGGTTTCAAAACGTGGGTGATAAGAAACTTCTGTGAATTAAAAGAACTTGTTCTAACCCAATGCAAAGAAACTAAGAACCTTGAAAAAAGGTTTGACGAAATGTTAACGAGAATGGACAATTTAGAGAGGAATATAAGTGAATTGATGGAGCTGAAAAACACAACACGAGAACTTCGCGAAGCATGCACAAGTTTAAACAGTCGAATTGATCAAGCAGAAGGAAGGATATCAGATGTCGAGGACCAGCTCAGTGAAATGAAACGAGAAGACAAGATTGGAGAAAAAAGGATGAAAAGGAATGAGCAAAGTCTCCAGGAAATATGGGACTATGTGAAAAGACCTAATTTACGTTTGATAGGTGTACCTGAATGTGATGAAGAGAATGAATCCAAGTTGGAAAATACTCTTCAGGATATCATTCAGGAAAACTTTCCCAACCTGGCAAGGCAGGGTAATATTCAACTCCAGGTAATACAGAGAACACTACAAAGATATTCTTCAAGAAGACCAACCCCAAGGCACATAATTGCCAGATTTATTAGGGTTGAAATGAAGGAGAAAATACTAAGGGCAGCCAGAGAGAAAGGTCAGGTTACCCATAAAGGGAAACCTATCAGACTTACAGCAGATCTCTCAGCAGAAACCCTACAAGCCAGAAAAGAGTGGGGACCAATATTTAACATCCTTAAAGAAAAGAACTTTTAACCCAGAATTTCCTATCCAGCCAAACTAAGCTTTATAATCGAAGGAAAAATTAAATCTTTTGCGAACAAACAGGTACTTAGAGAGTTCACCACCACCAGGCCTGCTTTACAAGAGCTTCTGAAAGAAGCACTATACATATAAAGGAACAACCAATATCAGCCTTTCCAAAAATATATCAAAAAGAAAAGAACATTAACACAACGAAAAATTTACACTAACTAATGGGCAAAACAGCCACCTAGCATCAAATGCCAGTATTAAAGTTATATATATTCTAATCGGATAAAAAGCCAAAACCCATTGGTATGCTGCATCCAGACCCATCTCACATGCAACGATACACAAAGACTCAAAACAAAGAGGAGGAAGATTTATCAACCAAACAGAGAGTAAAAATAAACAAATAAATAAAAAGCAGGAGATGCAATTCTCGCCTCTGATAAAGTAGACTTTAAAGCAACAAAGAGCAAAAGCGGCAAAGAAGGACATTATATAATGGCAAAAGGATCAATGTAACAAGAAGAGCTAACGATTCTATAGATCAACGAGACAGAAAATTAACAAGGACATCCAGGACTTGAACTCAGACCCGGAACAAGTAAACTTAATAAACATTTATAGAACTCTCCACTTCAAATACACAAAACATACATTACCACCTCACACGTATTCCATAAGTGACTACATAATTGGAAGTAAATCACTCCTCAGTAATCGCATAGCATTTCATAGGTTTAAATGAAATATTGGTTGGCTGCTCGTTTGTTATTTTCTTCCCTTATTCCTTCCTGTTTACATCAAGTATAATTATTGGTATAAAAGAGGTTTTCAATACCCATTACTAAACTGCATTCTAGCCTGGGCAAGAAAGCAATACTCCCATTCTCTCTCTCTCTTTCTCTTCCTTTTTCTTCCTCTTCTTTATTCTTTTTCTTTCTTTCTTTCTTCCTTTCAAAAAAAAAAAAAAAAAAAGAGTTGGGATTTCAGGCATGAGCCACTGAGCCCAGCCACTCTCTTCATGTTTCTGCTGCATAAGAAGGATCCAACCCACTCCAGGGTTGAGCATGCCTCCTGGGAGAGAATGCAACTATCTCCCCTTACACCAAGGAAGGTCTAGAAGTCAAGCTCTCTTAGCCTTTGCAGAAAGGGAGCCTGGACCCTCAGGGTCTAACACAAAAGAGAAAGAAAGCCAAGTGAAGAGGGCCCTGTGTGGAAGGACACAGAGGCGAGTGGGGTCTTAGGCAGGGGAAAGGAGAGAGAAGGTGGACACCCCCCACAGCACCCCACAACACACAATGCCCAAGACACCAGTGGGCTGAAGAGGGGCTGCTGGGCCAGCAGTGGTGGCTCCACTGGAAGTGAGTCAGGGGCGGGGTGTGGCGGGGTTCGGGGGAAGAGACTATGTGGTGGCCCTCGAGGCAGCCTGTGACTCTATTGGCTGCAAAGTGTGAGTGTGAAGCTGTCTCTCCTTGTATCTTTGGTGCTGGCTCCTCCTCCAGACCCATTCCCAGGCCCCTAAGGAGCTCCTTGGCCAGGCATGCTGGCTGAGAGCCTGAGGAGAGAAAGGAGGCCATGGCCAGGTCTTCCCACACGGAGGCCTCACCGTCACAGAGGGCTGGCCTGCCCGTGGCTGCTTTGTCCTGTGGAAGGCAGCTGAGCGCCACGTTCATTCATCCCCTTGCTGGGAACCCTCAGTGCTGTGAACACAAACCCGGCGCCACGTTCATTCATCCCCTTGCTGGGAACCCTCAGTGCTGTGAACACAAACCCGGCGCCACGTTCATTCATCCCCTTGCTGGGAACCCTCAGTGCTGTGAACACAAACGCAGCGCCACGTTCATTCATCCCCTTGCTGGGAACCCTCAGTGCTGTGAACACAAACCCAGCGCCACGTTCGTTCATCCCCTTGCTGGGAACCCCCAGTGCTGTGAACACAAACCCGGTGCCACTCATTCATCCCCTTGCTGGGAACCCTTAGTGCTGTGAACACAAACCCGGCGCCACGTTCATTCATCCCCTTGCTGAGAACCCTTAGGGCTGTGAATACAAATGCAGGCACCTCTTGGGTCTGTTTCTGCCTGCTGTTTCTTTCATGCAGGTCGACGCTCACCTTGAGGCTTGGCTGAAACGTCACCTTCCAGGACACGCCACCTGGCTTCCTGTGGGGTGAACTGGACCATTGGGACTGGGAGACACTGGGTTTGCAGCAGACACCACCCTCCTTCCTCTCTGAGGCGGGGCCACAGCATCTCCTTTGGGAGTGGTGGTCAGGGTGGCCGTGCACAGCATTGCCTGGCCGCTTGCCTGGCCTCACCCTCACAGCCCTGGCCTTTCACTTCCCAAATCAAGAGTCAGCCATTCGTCTTTGACCCAATTTCTCCAGGGCTGCCTAAGATGCACACTGGCTCTGTTCTTGCATCCTGGTGAGGGAAGGGGGTCAGCAGGTACAGATGGTCCTGCGCTGAGCTGCGTGGGTGAGACACCAGTTCAAGACTCTAGGGGCCTTGCCCAACAGGGGCAGAGATACACAGGGCAGGATGGGTGGGAGTTTCTGTGGAGGTGACTGAACAGGCTAGAGGCACCTGGAGGCCTGTGGTGGGGTCAGACCCTCCCCAGGGTCTGCAGGACAAAGCAGGACCATGCTGCTTTGGAAGACAGGATATGGATGGGGGAGTTTGGGGAAATGAACAAGGAAATGAAGGGTGCTGTGGGAAGGCGTTTGAGAGTGTGGCCCAGCTGGAATGCCCATTGAAGGCACTGGACAGTCATGAAGCGTACTGGACAGGAATGGAGGGTACTGGACAGTCATGGACAGTCATGGACAGTTCTGGACAGTCATTGACAGTACTGGACACTCTGAGGGTACTGAACAGTTACGGAGGGTGTTGGACACTCACAGAGGTAGTGGACGCTCATGGAGGATGCTGGACGCTCATGGAGGGCACTGGACCATCACTGAGAGTGTTGAACAGGCATTGAGGGTATTGGACACTCATGGAGGGTATTGGACGCTCATGGAGGGTACTGGACACACATTGAGGGTATTGGACACTCATGGAGGGTATTGGACGCTCATGGAGGGTACTGGACAGGCATTGAGGGTATTGGACACTCATGGATGGTATTGGACACTCATGGAGGGTACTGAACAGGCATTGAGGGTATTGGATAGTCATCAAGGGTACAGCAGGACCCCACAGTGGACAAGACAGGCTGCTACCTGCTGGAAAATGAGTCCAGGGAGTGGGAAAAGGTGCCGGCCTCACCTCATGCTGCTGGCCACTGTGCCTACCCTCCCCAACTTCACTCTGCTACCTGCCAGCACCTGCTAGTGTCCCAAGTGCTCCCTCCTTCCGGGAAGGCCCCTCCTACCCTTCTCCACTTTTCAAATACATTTCTTCCTTCAAAACGCAAATGTGCCCCCTCTGAACACCCCTCTTCGGCTAGCACCAGCTCCCCCATGAATGATGCTCCTCGAGGGTATTGGACAGTCACTGAGGGCAGTAGACACTCACCGAGGGTGTTAGACAGTCCTGAAGGGTACTGGGCAACTGTGGAAGGTACTGCACAGTCATGGAGGGTTCTGGACTCTCATGGAGAGTACTGGAAAGTCATAAAATGTACTGGACGATCATTGAGAGTGGTGACGGTCATGAAGAGTGCTGGACAGTCATGCAGGGCGTGGAAAGTTACAGAAGGTACCGGACAATCATCGAGAGTATTGGACAGTCAAGGTGCATCTTCAACAGTCACGGAGGGAGGGTACTGGACAGTCATCAAGGGTGTTAGAGTGTCATCAAGAAATAGACACAGCTGGCCAGGCATGGTGGTTCCCACCTGTAATCCCAGCACTTTGGGAGGCCAAGGCAGGCGGATCACTTGAGGTCAGGAGTTTGAGACCAGCCTGGCCAACCTGGTGAAACCCCATCTCTATTAGCCAGGTGTGGTGGCAGGTACCTGTAATCTCAGCTACTCAAGAGGCCGAGGCAGAAGAATTGCTTGAACCTGGGAAGTGGAGGTTGCAGTGAGCCGAGATCGAGCTGCTGCACTCCAGCCTGGCGACAGAGTGAGACTCCGTTCAAAACAACAACAAAAAACAAACAAACAAAAACCTCTGGGCCAGCTGTGGTGGCTCACACCTGCAATCCCAGCGCTTTGGGAAACCAACATGGGAGGAGCACTCGAACCCAGGAGTATTTGCCCAGCCTGGGCTACAACATTTTTTAAAAAAAATTAGCCAGGTGAGTGGTGTGCATCTATAGTCCCAGCTAGAAAGAAAGAAAGAGAGAAAGAGAGAGAGAGAGAGGGGGGGAGAAAGAGAGAGAGAAGGAGGGAGGGAGGGAGTGAGGGAGGGAGGGAGGGAGGAAGGAAGGAAGGAAGGAAGGAAGGAGGAAGGAAGGAAAAAGGAAGGAAGGAAGGAAGGAGAAATAGACACAACTGAGCACTGTGGCTCACATCTATAATCCCAGCACTTTGGGAGGCCAAGGCAGGCGGATCACTTGAGGTCAGGAGTTTGAGACTAGCCTAGCCAACATGGTGAAACCTCTATTTCACTAAAAATACAAAAAAAAAAAAAAAAAGGCTGGGTGCAGTGGCTCACGCCTGTAATCCCAGCACTTTGGGAGGCCCAGGTGGGCAGATCACCTGAGGTCAGGAGTTCAAGACCAGCCTGGCCAACATGGTGAAACCTCGTCTCTACTATAAAAATTAGCTGGACATGGTGGCTGGTTCCTGTAATCCCAGCTTCTCGGGAAGCTGAGGCAGGAGAATTGCTTGAACCCAGGAGGCAGAGGTTGCAATGAGCCAAGATTGCACCACAGCACTCCAGCCTGGGTGACAAAGCGAGACTCTGTCTCAAATAATAATAATAATAATTAGTTGGGATTGGTGGTGCACGCCTGTAGTCCCAGCTACTCAGGAGGTTGAGGCAGGAGAATCCTTGAACCCGGGAGGCGGAGGTTGCAGTGAGCCGAGATTGCGCCACTGCAGTCCAGTCTGGGCAATAGAGTGAGACTTCGTCTCAAAATTTAAAAAGAAAAAAGGAAAAGAAAAGAAAAAAATAAAAAAAAAAAGAGAAATAGCCACACCTTCCTGAATGAGGTGGGGAACCCCTGGTGGGCTTGAGGCCACAGCTGTTCTTCAGCGGGCAGGAGCTGAATCAGAACGAGTGCGGGAGGGCAGGGATGAGCAAGGCCAGCCTTGTGAGGGTCCGGGTAGGAGGCAAGGCTGTCCTGAATTACGGCCCAGCTGTGAGAATGGGAAGGTCAGGCCAGTCATGGTCGGGCTAGTGTAGCAGAGCTTACCAAGGCGTGGTGCTCCGGATTGAGGAAGAGAGGAGAGGAGGGTGTGCAGAGCTTTCCGAGGCAGGAGTCAGGAAAAGATGAGGCTTCTGAGTGGTCCAAGAGGTCAGTAGCCTGCTCGCTGTGCAAGGAGGCCAGGAGGAGTTAAAATAACAGCTAACACCTGTAAGTACTTTATGTAGGTTACCTCATTTAATCCTTAGAGAGCCATCCTTTACAATCTCCATCTTACAGCGGGAAACTGAGGCACTAGAGTTTTGTTAACTTAGCCAAGGTCCCACATACATAAGGTGACGGGCATAAGAATAAAACCCAGGAGATCTGATCAGAGGGGTCTTTGCTCTGAGCCATGGCACTCTGCGGGTAAAGGCAGCCTCAAACGCCAGGCTAGGGTTTGGGTGTTTATTTTACAAAGGGTGGAGCCAGATGCCCCTGGAGTCCTGGGTAGGCTGGGCCAGTGAGGGGAGGGATGGGCGCAGGAGACCACGCCCATCCAGGGCTTGGGAGTCACACACCCAACTCACAACTGCTTTCCCATGGCAGCCTCACAGCCCTGAGCCAGGCAGAGCTGCGAAGATGTTGTTTTATGTCTTGCTCACACCCCAGTCCTGCCCCATCCTGAACAACTCAGATGCCATGTGGAAGACCCATTCGGTGGCCTGGCTTCTCGGATCTTCCACCTCCTCTTCTCCACCACATCGTCTCCCTCCATCTCAACCATCAGCTCCTCTCACAGTCAGGGAAAGCCCGGACATTCCTTCGGACTGATCCACCTCTGAATCTCAGTTCCAGTCACCTGCCTCTGCAGCTGCCCTCCTCTTCCAAGCTGCCCGCCCAGTGGCTCCCACGAGGCTGCTCACTGGCCTTACTGGGACTCCACTCCCCAACTTCCCAGTGTGCTCGAAGCCCACGTCTACACAGTCAACCACGCTCTTGAGTTCTTTCTTGAACTACCCTGCAACCCCACATCCTTCTCCTTTCGATTCCACATCTTCTTTAACGAGGGCTTTGTATCTTCCCGACCCTGTGAAATTGACCTATTCTGCACACCTCACACTCTTAGCAGAGCTCCCGTCTGTCTTCGCGATGCAGAAGCTGTCAGACAGAAAGCCTTTGTGCTAACCCCCTCGCTGCCTGCCGGGTTAGGGCTGCAGAGCTGCTGGGCCAGCCTTCTTCAGTCTGAAAACAGAAAGGAAGAAGCAAGCAGTTCTTTCAAACGCACACTGAGCCAGAGGGTGGCGGGGGTAGCAGCAGGGCACCTCTTGGCCTGGAGCGCTTGCTTCTGGCCCAGGCTACCAAAGCCACTTCGGGACCTGAAGCTAGAAGAGGTCAAAGTGTCAGAGGCGTTCAAACCAGAGTGACTCCATCTTGAATAGGGCTGGGTAAAATAAGGCTGAGACCTACTCCCACTGGGCTGCATTCCAAGGAGGCCAGGCTTTTATTTTTATAAATTTTCTATTTTTTGAGATGGAGTCTCGCTCTGTCACCAGGCTGGAGTGCAGTGGCACAATCTTGGCTCACTCCAACCTCTGCCTCCTGGGTTCAAACAATTCTCTTGCCTCAGCCTCCAGAGTAGCAGGGACTACAGGCGTGTGCCACCACATTTTTTTTTTTTTTTTTTTTTTTTGTATTTTTAATAGAGATGGGATTTCACCATGTTGGCCAGAATGGTCTCGATCTTCTTGACCTTGTGATCCTGCCTCAACCTCCCAAAGTGCTGGGATTATAGGCGTGAGCCACTATGCCCGGCCGAAGTCAGGCATTCTTAGTCCCGGGATGAGATAGGAGGCGGGCACAAGATGCAGGTCGTAAAGACCTTGCTAATAAAGCAGCACGGGGTAGAGAAGCCCAGACCCACCAAAGTCAAGGTGGCGATGCAGTGACCTCCGGTCGTCCTCTCTGCTCTTTATACACTAATGGTAACGCATTAGAATGCTAAGGGACACTCCCATCAGCACCAGGACAGTTTACAAATGCCATGGTAATGTCACGACGTTACCCTATATGGTCTAAAAGGGGGAGGAAGCCTCAGTTCTGAGAATTGCCCACCTCTGTCTTGAAACCCCTTGGTTAGCATATAATCAGGAAATGACCATGAAAACGGACAGCCAGCAGCCCCTGGGGCTGCTCTCCTATGGAGTAGCCATTCTCGTATTCCTTTACTCTCTGCTTTCTTTCGCCAGATCCAAGAACTCACCGGTGGGGTCTGCATCTGGACCCCTCACTGGTAACAAAAAGGCTCATCATGGGCCCCTTCTGTGCGAAGCTGCGTCATTAATTGGACACTTAAAGTGTCATTCAAATGTCTGAAACTTCGATTGACCCACAAACTCAGGTAACTGCATGAAGGGACGTCACAGGTATTCAGAGAATCCCACAGAAAAGCTCTTCCCAAACTTTTAGGACTAGCGTTGGTTTTGTTTAGTAAAACTTTGGTTAAAGTGAGAAATTATGTGTTTTAATATTCACATATATCTTTACATTGTTTTATTTTTAACCAAAAACATACAAAAGTACTTTCATCCATCAAATCTGGGTGTCAGCACAGCCCCTTCCCGGGCCTTGGCCACGTAGTTGGAGTACACACCGACTCTAGCATCGTGGTAGCCAGGGGACCCCTGACTCAGAACCTCTGCTTAACTAATGAGAGGCCTGCGAGGTGCCTCACATCTGTCATCCCAGCACTATGGGAGGCTGAGGTGGGTGGATCACTTGAGCCCAGGAGTTCAAGACCAGCCTGGCCAACGTGGTGAAACCCTGTCTCTACTAACAATACAAAAAATTAGCCAGGTGCAGTGGTGTGCACCTGCAGTCCCAGCGACTCGGGAGGCTGAGGTGAGAGGATGGCTTGAGCCCAGGAGGCAGAGGGTGCAGTGAGCCAAGATCATGTCACTGCACTCCAGCCTGTGCAACAGTGAAACCCTGTCTAAAAAAAAAAAAAAAAAAAAAGTAATGCAAGTTTCAAAACATTTGTGAAACAACTGGGCCCAGACTCCACGTAGGCCGCTGTTTCCTGTGGTGTGTGGCTGACTGTTGCTGCCCAGCTGACGACTCCGCCCCAGCACTTTACAGCACCACTCCTCACTCCTGCCCTCTCAGATGTCTGCGGGCAGGAGGGATTTGGGAGCAACTGGATGGTAAGGTTCCCCTGAGGTTGCAGCCGATGTCTGCAGGGGCCGCCTTCAGGAACATTGCCTGGTGCTGAAGATACTGCTTCCAAACCGCCTCCCTCCCAAGGCTGGCGCTAGCTGCTGGGGGGAAGCTTCAGCTCCTCTCCATGTGGCCCCTGCAAATCGCTGTCTTCATGGTGTGACAGCTTCCTCTGGAGCCAGAGACCCAAGAGAACCAAGCAAAGGCTGCAACGCCTTCTGTGACCCAGCCTGGGAACACACAGAGTGCCACTCCCATGGTGGTCTATGTTTCCCAGTCTTGATTCAACGTGGGAGAGCGCCACACACGGTGTGAACTCCGAGAGATCAGAAGCATGGGGCCATCTTAGAGACTGGCTGTCACGCCAAGCTTAAAAGCAATTTTTTTTTGTTGGGGGGACGGAGTTTCGCTCTTGTTACCCAGGGTGGAGTGCAATGATGTGATCTTGGCTCACCGCAACCTCCACATCCTGGGTTCAAGCCATTTTCCTGCCTGAGCTTCCCGAGTAGCTGGGATTACAGGCATGCACCACAACACCCGGCTAATTTTGTATTTTTAGTAGAGATGGGGTTTCTCCATATTGGTCAGGCTGATGTCAAACTCCCAACCTCAGGTGATTCACCCGCCTCAGCCTCCCAAAGTGCTGGGATTACAGGCATGAGTCACTGTACCTGGCCTCAACAGCAATTTTTTAAAGCAATTCACGTTTAATGAGTCTTTCCAAGGCATTTAATGAGTGTTCATAGAAATCACTTTTGTATTCATATTTTATCATTTTATGTACTCAATTACACAATGCCATTACGATAAGCATAACTAATATAAACAGACTGGGGAAGCTTCTCTGACTGACAGGTGATCGGATCCAGGCAGCAGTAGCAGCCCGAGTCCATGGCACATGGGGAGAAGGCTGCGGCCAGAGCACAAGCTTGAGAGGGCTGGTCAGGGGCTGCGGGTCGCTGGTTAGATCCAATGGGGCTTGATGGATCCTTAAGTGGCTCCAGAGTGAGTGCACCCGCGCCAACTGTATATTTCTTCTGTGAGCCTCAGAGCTGTATAAAGTATGTGTGTCCAGGCCAAGAAGAGTTTAATTCACTTCAGCAAGCGTCTCCTGAACACCTGCAGAGCCAGGCACCAAAGATGTCCAGATAAATTCTCCTCCAGGGAAGTCCCTGTGCAGGGAGGGAGATGAGGGAAAGAAACTTTCAGCCTGGCACTCACTGGGCTGGCGGAGGCCCAGAGGCACAGGAGCCCAGGGGAGAGTCTCAGTTCATGTGGCTGCATAACAAAGTCCCACAGGCTGGTGACTGAAACCACGGACCTAGTTTTTCAGCCTCCTCTCATAGTCGTGGAGGCTGAAAGTCCAGGATCGAGTTGTCAGCAGGGCTGGTGGGTTCGCTCTTTGGCTAGTGGGTGGCTGTATTGTGGCTGTGTCCTCATGTGGTCTTCCTGCTGTGCGCGTCTGTGTCTAATCTCTTCTTAAACGACATGAGTCCTGTTGGACTGGGGCCTATCCAAATTACCTCATTTTACTTCCATGACCTTTTTAAAGGTCCTATCTCCAAATATAGTCACATCTTGAGGTACTGGGAGCTTCAAGACAGGGGCACAATTCCACCCATAACAGGAAGGAACAGACACTGACTAACCCGGGAGATCCTAGTGGGCTTCCAGGAGCAATCACGCACAGCCCTGCAGGATGAATAGGAGTTTTTCTGACCAGGCAGGGGTAGGGTGTGGGAGCTGCAGTGGGGGCAGGAGGGACCACCACCATTCAGCATGTGGAGGGCGGGGCCACCATTCAGCATGTGGAGGGCGGGGCAGGCAGGGCAGCCTTCCTTGCTCCAGAAGCTGAGCCTGGGTCCCCTCCACCCAGCCTGCCTTCTCCCTCCCAGACCCTCCCTCAGGTCCCACCTCTGCAAAGAGAGCCAATGCTATGCACCAAGCCACGGGACACTTGTCACTGGTGACTCAAAAGGGAGGGCTTGTGTGTCATTTGGCCTTGAGCATGGAAAGTTCAGTCAGCTGGAAAGAGTCAAAGGAAGTTGGGAAATGTTTTTAACCCGAGCGCAGGAGTGATAAACGGATGGGGAGGCCACTCAGGCCTTTTGGAAAATATGAATCGCCCAGAGTCTGAAGGAAAAAGAGAAAAGGAGGGCCCGGCGAGCCCCTCCTCAGCCTGAGCGCACAGCTGCAGGGACAGGCAGGTGTGTGTGTTTATGTATGTGCATGTGTGCGTGTGCATGGGTGTGTGTGCATGAGTGTGCATGTGTGCATGTGCGTGTATGTGCGTGTGCACACAGGTGTGCATGTGTGTACATGTGCACGTGTGTGTGCATGTGCATGGGTGTGCGTGTGCATGGGTGTGCCTGTGTGTGTGCGTGTGTCTGCGTGTGTTGTGGGGGGTTGCCTTCCTGGAGCCAATCAGCCCAGCACAGCTCTGGCCCCATTTGACAATGTCCCCTGAGCCATTGAAAAGGACCTTTTGCTTTTTTTTTGAGATAGTGTCTCACTGTCCCCCAGGCTGTAGTACAGTGGTGTGATCTCGACTCACTGCAACCTCCACCTCCCAGGCCCAAGTGATCCTCCCACCTCAGCCTCCCCAGTATCTGAGACCACAGACCTGCACCACCATGCCCGGCTAGTTTTCAACATTTTGGGTAGAGACGGGGTTTCACTGTGTTGACCAGACTAGTCTGGAACTCCTGAGCTCAAGCAATCCTCCTGCTTCAGCCTCCCAAAGTGCTGAGATTATAGGTGTGAGCCACTGCACCTGGCCTGAAAAGGACTTTGACGTCAGACCTTTGACATCAGGGTCATCACTGCCTCATGCTAGCTTTGCTGCAAGTGCTGGACTACAATTTGTGGGAAGACGAAGGCGGGTTACCCTGGGACTCTCTTGCGCCTCACCTGGACTTCCAGATGCACAGGAAGTGTGCACCTTCGCAGCTTGGTGTAGCGAACCTGTGAACAGCCAGCCCCTGGGAAGAATGATGTCATCTGTATGAAATTTAAGTTGTGGAATGTTTCATAACTTGCACAACACTTGTGTGTGAGCTGCGAATGGATACTGTGTACCTATGGGGGTGCAAGAAACCCCCTTCCCGGCAGGGAGCATGATCAGATCGCTTGGGGCCACTGGCTGCAGAACATGGTCCTCCACAGTGCAGGGCTGGCGCCGAGGGCTCTGCAGGCACGTCCCAGCCTCTAAGCCCTTGAAGCACCTCCCTTCTGCCCTCACCCTTGGGGTCTCCGGGACACCCGCCCAGCCTGAGATGCTGGGTTTACAAGATCCAGAGTGGGGTGTCTTAGGCAGGACTGGCCAGACAAGGCTCCTGTGCTGGTCTGAGGAAGGGATTGGCACACACAGGGCCCCTGAAGCCCAGGCTGGTACCCCACCTGTCTGTCAGGTGAAGCCAGGCCATCCTCATGGGCTCAGCCCCTGGGCACCTTCCTGAGGGAGAAGCCCTTAGCAGCCCGGGTAAGGCCCCCGGGGAAAGGTTTCAGACCCTGGAGCAGAGTCCAACCCCCCTCATGTCACAGCTTAGCAGACTGAGGCCTGGGAGGAAAGGACATGCCCAAAGTCACCAGGCTTGCCTTGGTGCCCCTGTGCCTGCGTGTCCAGCCCTGGGCACCCAGGACACTGTGAGTCTAGAGGGGTGGCCTGGCAAGGGTGAACCCAGCCAAAGCCAGAGGCAAGGGAGGGAAAGTCCTTCTCCCAGATGGGACTCCCAGGCCTGGCCTGGCTTTGCCTAGTTGGAAACAGTTGCAAGGAGGGGACCAGCCAAGAACACCCCTGACCTTCCCTCTCTTCTCACTGAATCCCACCTTTCAGAGTCAGAAAGCCTCTCCCACCTGGCTTATGCTGCCAGGGATTGGGATGGGGCACACAGCTGGCGAGCAGCCTGGCGGGGAGGATGAAGCCAGGGGTTGGACAGCTGCGGGGGTGGCGGGGAGGAAAGGGAGGAGGGGAGCGCACTCCCTGCCTGCTGCTTATACTGAGCTTCAGTCATCATTGGCTTCTTTTGGTGACACACTCCTGATGCCCAGGGACTCGGAAGATCCTGTGGAGGGGATGAAGTTATTTGCACAGAGGTTGCAGCTCAGAAGCATAGCTCCCCTCTCCCGACACTCGGCCTAGTCTTTGATCTTCTTGGTGGCTCTGAAGTGGGTCCTGTTATCATTCCCCCTGGGCAGAGGAGAAGATGGAGGTTCAGAGAGACTCAGTGATTTGCCCAAAGCTACCCGGCCCTGGTGGGGCAGAGGCTGCCTCCAACCCTCAGATCTGATCCAACTTCAGAGCCAGCAAGGGCATCATGGTGGGGCGGCTCGGAGAGGAGGCACTACACTGCATTCCCAAACGATTTGGTCTCATGACCCCTTTCGGTCTCAAAAGTATTGAGGATCCCAAACATGTTTATGCATAAGGGTTATATCTACCGATTTACTGTGTTTAAAACCGCCGGGTGAGTGGCTCACGCCTGTAACCCCAGCACTTTGGGAGGTCGAGGCCAGTGGATCACCTGAGGTGATCCAAGACCAGTGGTTCGAGACCAGCCTGACCAACATGGTGAAATCCCATCTCTACTAATAATATAAAAATTAGCCAGACATGGTGGTGCGCACCTGTAATCCCAGCTACCCAGGAGGCTGAGGCAGGAGAATCGCTTGAACCTGGGAGGCAGAGGTTGCAGTGAGCCGAGATTGCACCATTGCACTCCAGCCTGGGTGACAAGAGCGAAACTCCATCTCCAAAACAAAAACAAAACAAACCACCTAAAACTGAAAAATTCTAGAAATATTTTAACTCACATAAAAATAATAATGTCTGTTACATGTTAACATAATTTTTGATTAAAAAACTAGTATTTTGCAAAACAGAAAAGATGTTTAGTGAGAAACACGGCATGATTTTACATTTTTGCAAATATCTTGAATGTCTGGCTTCACAGAGGATTCACATATCTACTTCTGCATTCAATCTATTGTAATAGTGCATGCATCTGGAAAACTCCACTGTTCATGTGTGAGACAAGGAGAATAAAAAGCAAATAATATTTTAGTATTGTTATGGAAATAGTTTTGACCTACAGGCTTCCTGAAAGGGTTTCAGGAATCCCCAAGGGTGCCCCTGAGCCACACGTTGAGAACCACCGCACTGCACTCTCTTAAGTGCCATCTGTGTCATTCATGAAGCAATTCCGACATCTCCCGACTCTCAAGCGCACCCCCGCCCCCCTGACACATTACAGGATTTGTGAAATCCAAGCACTTCTCCCAGTCCCACTTGGTTTGCGCCTCTCCCTGCATGTTTGGTTCAGTGGAGGGTCTTTTAGTTTTCAGAATCTTAGAGCCGAGATGCCACATTATAATCGTCACAGTGGCAAACCTCTGGATGCCACCTCCCCTCCAGAGGGAGACTCTAGGGCCCCTTCTCCACACAGCTTCCAAGGGCCCGAGTGGCAGGTAGCTGGAACCCAGTGGAGCCCAGGCTGGGGAGCGGGCACTGGGTTGGGGGGAGCCCTGACTGGGTCAGCGTGTCACTGGGCAGGAGGAGAAAGTCAACACACCTCCTCTGTGCAGCCTGGCCTGCCCCCACCCCCTGCCCCTCACCCCTCCTGTGGGCCCCCATGCACCCCTCCTAGGACACGTGAGCTCTCAGGGACAAGCTGTCGCGCTGTTTGTCATGGCTTTGCCTCTCCACCTGGCTGTGGGCATCTGAGGGAAGGAGCGTGTGCTGTCCATCCGTACAGCCCAGGACTGGCCCTGAGCCAACCCTCAGATGCTGGGTAAAGGAGGCCCGCAGCCCCTTTCCTGACAGTGAAGAAAGAAGTTTCCAGAGGCCCGTTCCCTCAGGAGCAGGTGGAGGGCAGGGCCAGGGAGGGGCACTCCATGGAGAGCAGCTGTCGCTCGGCAAAGCCAAGGGTGTAACTCAACACAGAGGAGGCCGTGTTCGGGCAGCGTCTGGTGCCCAGATGAGCCGTGCAGGCCACTGGGCTGGAGCCTTGCCTGAATGACAGGTGTCGCCGGGAGGTCCCTGTGAGAGGAGGGAACTGGGGACACTGTGGCTCCAGGGAAATGCAAGGATGTCCTGGGAGCCAGCCCTCCCTCACCCGGATGTGGTGCCCTGCCTTGTCGTGGTTGTTGGGGTTTTTTTCCTTGTCCTGTTGTCTCTGGTAACCCCAGCCCCGCACCCAGCACTTGGCACCTAATAAGAGTTCACAGAACAGAATGATTCCAATGCATCGAGAAATGCATATTGTAAGAGGTGCTCAGGGTTCAGCTGTCAGCGAAGTCAGCATGGGCTGAGGATAGGACCACCCTTGCACACATGGGCGTGTCTAAATTAGAGTTCCTAAAAATGGAACTCGCTGGACACTCACAGCTAAGGCAGCCAGAATGACCAGGAATTCTCAGCAAATCTGGGCAGGATCTCTTCAGAGGAGGTGAGGAAGCCCCGCTCAGAACAGAGGGAGGTGAGGAACTTGGAACAGAGGACGTGAGGAAGCCCCGCTCGGAACAGAGCAGGGTCCCCGAGGCTGCTGTCTCCAGTACATGGGAGGCTCGGGCTCACCTATACTCTCAGAGCCTGCATGCCGCCCCCAGGGCTTTCCTCATGGAGTTGCCGCCATGAGTTGGAAAATTCTAGAAATCTCATAGGCCTTTAAGAAAGGCAAAAGGAAAATGAGCCAGGCCAGACACAAGGGCAGCCTCGTGGTAATAATTCTAAGGTGCTCAGAACCTCTGCGGAGAAGGCGCCTGCCTGTACATCTGGGTCTTCATCCTCCTGCCAGGTAGAGCTTGGGATGTGGAGGGTGGAAGAGGGTGGTAAAAAAGAGGCTCCTCCTCCAACCACACATACATATGTTCTTCTCTTTCTCTTTTTCTTTCTTTTCTTTTCTTTTGAGGCAGGGTCTCACTCTGTGGCCCAGACTGGAATGCAACAGTGCCATCACAGCTCACTGTAACCTTGACCTCCCCCCAGCTCAGGTGATCCTCCCACTTCAGACTCTCGAGTAGCAGAGACTACAGGTGTGCACCATCATGCCCGGCTACTTTTTGTAATTTTTGTGGAGATGGGATTTCACCATGTTACCCAGGCTGGTCTCGAACTCCTGGTTCAATTCCCCAAAGTGCTGGGATTACAGCCATCTCACTGTGCCTGGGCTTCTTTTTCTTTTATCCTTTGCTAAGATTCAGTTGTGGTCTCGCCATGTTGCTCAGGCTGGTCTCGAACTCCTGGCCTCAAGTGATCGTCCCGTCTTGGCCTCGGAAGTGCTAGGGCTGTAGGCTGGAGCCACCGTGCCTGGCTATACACGTTTTTTCCACTGTCATCCTGGAACCATTTCTAAAAACCCCGTATTAATGACTCACTTTTTGGGGTTATGAAGATCTTTTTTACAAAAACACTGTATCTGAGAAAGTGGGCTTTTCAAATAGGGGTGCGCCTGCCTTCCGGTGGGCTGCAGGGTGCAGGCAAACAAAGCCACACCTGGGCACCGGCCCCTCCCGGGCCATCCTTTGCTGCAGACTTGGAGAGAAGCCTGATTTTGATGTTAAAGCAAACATGAAGAGCTTTTTGAAGTGAATGCAAAAAGTGTGCCTGCCGATTATACAATTAAAAGCAGGAATCTTCAAGGACACTTCTAGCCCCCGGGTGACACAAACACGCTCCCCTCCCCCAGAAGTGCTCAAATGCTTGATGAAGTTGCGAGCTGGCTGGTCAGGGGTGTGGGGCTGGCGTGGCAGGAGCTCAGAGCCCATCCTCACATGGTGCATCAGAACACTGAGCCCAGGGATGTGGCCACCAGTCCCAGGAAACAGCTTGGCCCTAAGTATGTCAGCGCCACCCTGGACTCCTTCCTCAAACTGTTGACAGAGAGAGCAGGCTACCCAGAACCCGGCCACCAGGACAGCTGGCAGCTGGTGCTGAGAACTGGGCCCTGAACCTGGGAGACTTCCAAACCTGGGCAGCCCCACCTTGCGCAGAAGCCTGCAGTGGGCCCGGGGGAGTGGGCACAGAGCAGGTGCTGGAGCCTCTCTGGGGGAAGCCCTGCGTCAGAGTGTGGTAGTGTGGAGAGCCGAGCCTCAGACTACAAGCATGGGTCCTGGGTTCAAGGTCTGACCTGTCACTGAGGGGGCTGAAACTTTGAGCAAACCCCGCCCTCCTCGCCCCATGAGCCTCACAGTGTCCTCAGGTGAGAAGGGCCATCCTCGTGAAGTCCCCTCCAGCATCAGATCTGCAAGGACTGGGAGGAACAGAGCAGAGTCCCTGGGGCGGCTGGCCACAAGCTGACCCTGGGGAGTCAGCACAGCGGGGAAGGGGGCAGGGAGGGGCATTCTTGTCACAGGGAGGGACTCTGGACTTCCCGGCCTGTGGGGCCTTTGTGCAGCCCAGGTGCCCCGTCTACCTGTGGTCGGCTGAATAATGGTCCCAAAGATGTCTGTGTCCTAATCCCTGGAATTTGGGAGTGTTCCGTGGTACAAGGAAAGGTGGGGGACATTCAGGGTCTCGAGATGGGGACATCATCTTGGATCATCAGGATGGCCGAAAGCATTTCAGCAAGTGTCCTCTGAGACGGGGCAGAGGGCACAAAAAGAGGAGAGGGCGCTGTGAAGACGTGAGATTGGAAGCTGCTGGACCGCTGGCCTTGGAGCCCCGAGGAGGGAGGACCTGTGAGCCACAAGGCGTGACGCCAGGAATGCAGCCCAGAAACTGGGCAAGGCAAGGAAGCCGTTCTTTTCCAGAGCCCACCACACCACAGTTTGAGCTGCATGAAACAGATTTCAGACTCTGACCCCGACAACTGTAGGAGAATAAACGTGCTGTTTGAAGCCATCAGATGTGTGGCATTTTGTCACAGCAGTCACAGGAAACAGATACACTAGCCACGGGAGAAATGACCCTTGGGTCTGAGAAGTCATGATTTACCACAGCCCACATGGCCTCACGAGAGACGCTTTGCCACGCTCAAGAATGTGCAGGTGGAAGGCAGGGGCTGGCAAGGGCAATGTCACGGGCTGGCAAGGGCAATATCACACGCTCCCCAATCAAAGCGAGTTCCCCATGTGCCTGTGGAACCGGTGGTGCTGGGCGGCCTGGGAAGCTTAAGGCCCCATTCGTTCAAGGGTATGACCCTCCTTCTGCCCCCGACCCTGGCAGGCATCTGACAACCGGCAGCCTTCAGAATCGGTTGCAGTGAAAACGGAAGAGCTCCAACCCAAGAGACCTCTGGCCAGGGCGGATCCTGAGCCTGCAGTTCCTCCCGGCAGACTGTAGAAATCCCATCATTGTTGGGAGCTCAAGTCTTTTTCTCCCAAATCCTCCAAAACTTAGGGCCAGCTCAGCCTTAATCACACCAGCCTTTCCAGCTACACCTGCGCGCTGCAGGCTCTCTGCTGGCCATCGGCTGGCTTTGAGTCAGACCTTCCCAAGGCCGACCTTCCCAAGGCCGACCTTCCCCAGGCCTAGCAGAGCCTTTGGCGGCCTTGGAAAGGCCCAAACGAGGCCAACGAGAGAGAACATGAAGTCCAAATTTAGGAACGGGGAGTGTGGCTTTTCAAAGAGTTTGTAAAGAGAATTCGAGAATGGAATAAAGGAAGCATACAATAAATGAGGGAATTTAAAAAAAAACCAGGTTAGGCCTCAATTAGACAGAAAGAAAAGTAATTTCCTGACTTTTAAAAATCTTTTTTCCTCTGCTCTCACAGAGGGCTGCACTCTCAGAAGTCACCTGTTTTACATAACCGTGAAGACATGTAGAAGAGAAAACCTTGATTAACTGCAGTCTAGACCAACAGCGCCCTCCCCACCTTCTCGTGTCTGAAGCTTTCACTTAGCAAGAATCCTTTCAGTGGATTTGGCTTTAATCAAGAAGCAAAAATAGCTTCAAGGCAAGGAGAAAGCTTCCACACAAGATTTAAAAAGCCAAGACCCAACATCCTGTGTCTCGGGCTCAGAGAACATTCATGTCACCTGGCCCAGGCCTCCACCCGAGGCGTCTCACTCCCACGGCGACCCCAGAGGGGAGTCTTCCTTTAAGAGGTTCTGCTTAGGTCACGCCTCTGCTCACAGATCTTCACGGCTCCCCATTGCCCCCGGGACCACGTTCACATTTCCTGGCTTTACATTCTCAAGCTCCCCTGCCCCTGTTCGGAGCCTAAATAGGGGGTTCCCTGCGGGTTTGTGACCTCTGCTCTTTGCACCTCCACGGCCTCAACTGTCTCCCGATGCATTCACTTAGATATTCACTTAGACGTCCCTCAGGTCCGAGACTCGGAACTCATCACCCCCACAAACTTCATTCTTCTTCAACCTTTCCCGCTTTGGTTCCTCCAAGCCAAAGCCTGGCGTGGCACAGTCTGGAAGCTGACTTCCAAAGCCATCTCCTCTGCTTCCTGGACGCGCAGTTGGGACTGGCCATGAGACCAAGATGGAACCCGAGAAATTTAGACAGAAGTGATTTATCACCCTTCTAAGCCGGCCCCATAAAAACTTTCTCCTTCTATTCCTCCACACCCGCTTTTCCTTCTAGTGGCTGCAAGGGAGACAACCTCCAGGGTAGCCCTGGGGAGCCACATGTTGAAATAGACCTCCAACAGGTGGAAACAGCCTGGGTCCCTGAGTCACCGCTTGGAAAACAGCTGCCTGAGAGAGCTGCCCCTCCAGGGACACCCAGCTTGAAACTGCATGAGCAAGAAACAAGCTCAAACAAGTCGTGTTGAGCTACTGAGATGCGTTGAATTCATTTGTTACAGCAGCTAACACTACCTGTTCTAGGGTACCTGGGCATCACTCTGGACTCTTCCTTCTCCCTCATCGTCCCTCCTCAGAAGCCAAACCTTGTCCATAGTCATGCCAGCTGGCTCTTGATTCACTCCCTCTCTGCACCCCTACTTTGGCCTCAGTATCTCCAGTCTCCTAGCTGGTTTCTGTGCTTCTCTAGGTAGCCACTTTCTCTCAGTCCGAATCCCAAAGTTCACACATAAGGATCAGGCGCAGAAGCCTGCAGTGGGCCCGGGGGAGTGGGCACAGAGCCTCTCTGGGGGAAGAGGGGAGCAAAGTCCAGCTGAATACAAAGACCGAAGAGACAGACCAGCTGAGCCCAGCCTGGATCACTGATCCCCAGACAACCTTTAAGACACTGAATTGGCCGGGTGTGGCGCCTCACGCCTGTCATGCCAGCATTTTGGGAGGCCAAGTCAGGCAGATCGTCTGAGGTTGGGAATGTAAGACCAGTCTGGCCAACATAGTGAAACCCCATTTCTACTAAAAATACAGAAGTTAGCCAGGCATAGCGGTGCATGCGTGGAATCCTGGCTACTCGGGAGGCTGAGGCAGGAGAATCACTTGAACCTGGGAGGTGGAGGTTGTAGTGAGCCGAGATGGTGCCATTGCGCTCCAACCTGGGTTACAGAGTGAGACTTGGTCTCAAGAAGAAAAAAAAAAAGACACTGAATTGTAGAGGTTTGTTTGGGAGCAAAAGCTAACAGGCACAATAATTCTGTCATGAGATTTCTTGGACACACTCTTGGACATATGTCTGCAGAAAGGGAGTGCTATGGTTTGAATGTTTGTCCTTCCTAGAACTCACACTGAAATTTCATCCCCAATGTGACAATATTGAGAGGTGGGGCTTTTTAGAAGCAATTGGGTCATGAGGGCTCGGCTGTCACGAATGGATTAATCTACTCATGGATTGATGGATTGCTGGGCTATCGTGGGAGAGGAACTGGTGGCTTTATAAGAAAAGGAAGAGAGGCCTGAGTGAGCACACTCAGCCCCTTCACCATGTGATGCCCTGCACCGCCTCAGGACACCGCAGAGAGTCCCCACAGCAAGAAGGCCCTCGCCAGAGGCAGCCCCTTGACCTTGGACTTTCCAACCTCCATAACGGTAAAAAATACATTTCTTTTCTTTGGAAATTACCCAGTTTCCGATACTTTGTTATAAACAACAGTAAATGAATGAAGACAGACGGGGTTGTTTTTGTCCTTGGTTTGGCTTCATGCTGGAAAAAGCTGTCTTTTCCTCTAAGTCTAGAGCATGTCTGAAGCTGGAGAGAATGAAGCAGACACACAAAGAACAGCAGAGACAAGCAGAACTCAGAAATGGAGGAGCTCAAGAGAGCCCAGAAAACATAACGTAAGGCCCAGATCCAGCCCCTGGTCTCCCAATCATGCAAGAAAGACTGCAACTCCTTTTTTATCTTGATTTCTTCCATATGCAACTGAAAGGCTCCTGGCTCTGAAAACCTACCTTTCTTTCTTTCTCTTTTTCTTTCTTTTTCTCTCTCTCTTTTTCTCTCTCTTCCTTCCTTTCTTTCTTTCTGTCCCTCCCTCCCTCCCTCCCTCCCTTCCTTCCTTCCTTCCTTCCTTTCCTTCTTTCTTTCTTTTTTTGACAGAATCGTGCTATGTTGCCCAGGCTGGAATGCAATGGTGTGATCTCAGCTCACTGCAACCTCTGCCTCCTCGGTTCAAGTGATTCTCATGCCTCGGCTTCCCCAGTAGTTGAAGTTACAGGCACACACTACCACGCCCAGCTAATTTTTGTATTTTTGTAAAGATGGAGTTTCACCATGTTGGCCAGGCTGGTCTTGAACTCCTGACCTCAGGTGATCTGTCCGCCTTAGCCTCCCAAAGTGCTGGGATTACAGGTCTGAGCACTGTGCCCGACAAAGACATTTCTTTTCTTCCTATAACTTGAGCTTCTCAAGGGCAATGGCATAGTCTAATTCATCCATGTTTCTCCAAAGCACAACAGGGCCTGGCCCAGGGCTTGTGCTGAAGGAATGTCTGTAAATTTCCACAGTGCCTGCTCTCGCCGAAAGGTTTGTCCAGCGTTGCCTGATTTAACCAGAAAACTCACAGGACCCTGACGTTGGTGATTAACGAGCATTTTCTAGCAAAATCCAGGACATAGTATATGGATGGAAGCACCAGAGAAAGCAAATTGGACTAGAATGGGAATCAGGACACCTGGGCCTGAGGCCTCTGTCCACATACTCACCCAAAGCCTGCATTCTCTGTGCAGTGCAGCTCATCAAGACTTTACTACAAAATCAACAGAAACGTGTAAAGGCAATTGGGGAATGGTGAAAATGGCAAAAGGAACCAGAATCACAGAAAGAGAAGGCTGGGAGCCCAGGAAATGGAAGCCAGGCGGGTATGATTTCCCACATGGGAACACATTACCCAGGGCCTTGCAGAAATGGAGAATTGTTTAAAAGGCAATCATTTGCTCAGCTGTAATTGCAGGTCTCTCTGGCTGAGGGATGCTCTTTGTTCCTAGAGAAATTTAATAGAGCAATAACTGTTTTAATGGCACCCCTCCCAGTACTGCTCACCCCACCCCTGGGTGCCAGGCAGTCACAGTGTGCTCTGAAAGGATGGGCATTAGTCATCCTCCCAGAGTGGCCGTGCCCCGCAGCTCTGAAGGCTCACATTGGTCTTCCCCACACGTCTTGAGCACAGGTTTCCCTGGGATCGGTAAACTGAGGTGGGTGGAGGTGGCTGACTTTGGGAGGTCCTGGCTCCTCCATCACCTTCTAGGGATCCCTCCAGTCAGGGCCAGGCTCCAAGATGTAAGGACAGCTTCAGGTGAGAAGGCCCCTTGGACTCAGAAACAGCTGGTTCAAATCCTGGCTCCCTCATCGCCCACTCTGTCCTTTTGGGCAAAGGCTTAAGCACACCGCGTCTGTTTCGTCTACAAGATAACGCTCATAATGCCTCCTCGTGGGACGCTGCTGCCAGGGTCTGAGAAGGCGTCTTGTAAAGCAGCTGCCTGTACACACAGGCAGGCCTGGAGCACAGGAGCCCCCAGCACTAGCGACGGCTTCACTCTCTAGACAGAAAGTAGTGCACAGGCCTCAAGATCCCCAGAGTTCACCATACATACTTCCATGCGCAGGCGCCTGGACTCCGAGACCTCACTCTGCACAAGGTATCCCTATGTAGCATGAGCTCTGATTACACTGGGCAGTTTCTGAAAGCATTTTAGCTAGGAACATAGTACCCTATGGGTTTGCTTTGGGTCATAGGTTTATGTGACTTTGGAGAGAGCACATCTAGGCTCAAGTGGCAATGGACACAGGCTTGCTTGTTGTGGTTTAAGAAATAGGAATTACTGGCCAGGTGCGGTGGCTCACGCCTGTAATCCCAGCACTCTGGGAGGCCAAGGAGGGTGGATCGCCTGAGGTCAGGAGTTCCAGACCAGCGTGACCAACAAGGAGAAACCCCCTCTCTATTAAAAATAAAAAATTAGCCGGGTATGGTGGTATATGCCTGTAATCCCAGCTACTTGGGAGGCTGAGGCAGGAGAATTGCTTGAACCAGGGAGAGGTTGTGGTGAGCCGAGATCACACCATTGCACTCCAGCCTGGGCAACAAGAGCAAAACTTTGTCTCAAAATAAAAGAAAAGGAAAGAAATAGGAATTACTGATTAACCCAAGTTGATCCCATTTCTGTCTTGTGCTAATACAGAGCACTGATATTAGGAACACCCACCACCCCCTCCCACCAGGCCACAGGGCTGGCGAAGTCCAAGGAGCAGGTGGGGACAGCTTCCTCTCACCACTCATATTTAAAAGGGAGGCTTGGCCAGGCACGGTGGCTCATGCCTGTAATCCCTATACTTTGGGAGGCCAAGGCAGGTGGATCACTTATCAGGAGTTTGAGACCAGCTTGGCCAACGTGGTGAAACGCTGTCTCTACTAAAAATTAGCTGGGTGTCATGGCAGGTGCCTGTAATCCTAGCTACTTGGGAGGCTGAGCCAGGAGAATCGCTTGAACCCAAGAGGCGGAGGTTGCATCGAGCTAAGATTGCACCACTACACTCCAGCCTGGGTGACATAGTGAGACTCTATCTCAAAAAAAATAAAAATAAAAAGGTAAAAGGGAGGCTCTGGGGAAGCAGATGGAGGGGTCTAGTGGCAGACGGCCAGGGTTACCTTCTTCCTCTCACATAAACTCCATGAGGACAGAGACCCTAGCCTCACCTAGGGTGACCAACCGTCCCACTTTGTCTGGGGCTTTAAGACTGAAAGTCTTGCATACTGAGGCCAGCATCCCAGGGAATTCCTCAGTGCCAGGCAAATCAAGATAACTGGTTGCTTTAGTTACCCCCAGGACACATATATAGTAGACACTGAACAAATATTTGTTGCATGAACAAATACATTTCATTTAGTTCCATTTAATACCGCTGGATCTCACAGACTCATGTTGGACAGATGGCCCATTTCCTGTGTGCTTTGCAGTTTGCAAATCTTCTTTGTGAAAAGCTCCCTGATCAGATCCTCCTGCTACTGGAAGGTGGTCAGAGGGTGGAGAGGTCGGACCCCCTCATAAGGAAGCCACGGTCATGACTGTCCTCCTAGCTCAGGGCAGCCTCGGGTCAGGGCATAGCCATGCCCACCAAATATAGGACATCACAAATGCAAGATGGCAGAGATATCAGTGACAACAATGGGGATGGTGACTGTGGTGGGAGGGCAGATGGGTGGGCGAGATGGCAGGGTGGTGACCTCAGCTGCAGAGTCCAAGTCACTCCTTAACCTGCAGCGTGGCTTGGTTCATCCTGGTCAAATGCCGCATGAGATTATAAGAGCAGAACACTAGGAAGAACTGTCCCTGCCAGGGGAGCACGGGAGCAAGGACAGGCGCAGCCTGGGGCATCCCGCACATGCTGGTCAGGGGATGCTGCGTGAAGGAGGCACATCCTGCAGCCGTTCCCTCCATGCCCCTGGGAGCAAGCATTCTCACTTTTCACAGATCAGGACGTCTTAACCACGTTCCTTTCCTGGCAATGGCCCGAGCAGTGGCTATAGTGGGCCCAGAGCTGTGGACGCCTAGCCTCGGAAGGCAGAGATTTATTTACCCCTGCACTGGAGCATGCCGGGTGCAGAGCTGCTGCAAACACACTGCTGGTGGGAGCCACCAGGCCACCCCTGTAGCCGCGGCCACACACCAGGCAGCTGCCCCTTGGTCCCAGTCAGCACAGACCCTGCAGGGACAAGGTCAGCAGACACCCTGCAAGGGGGACAGGGAGTGAGGAGGCAGAAGGGGCCGAGGCCTGGGTTGTCCAGCCTGCCTCTCCCCCAGGCCCCTGGCACCAGGCTCACCTGGAAACCCATGAGGTTGCAGCTGATGGCTGCGTCCATTGCTCAAATCTCACCCAGCTTCTTCCCCACTGGGTCCCCCGCGCCTTGAACCCACCTGTGTCCCTGTCCACCTTGATCTCTGCTCCACTCCCTAATTCTCAGGTTGACATTGCAGATGTAGACCCCGATGCTGGCACCCAGGACCTGGCTCTGGCCCTGCCCCAGCTTCAAGCACCATGCCTGGGTAGCCATGCTCCCACACCCGCCCTCCCCCGGCTTCTCCTGGTGTCTGTGGGCCTGCAGGTTGGGCTCCTGCTGCCCAGGTTCCTTCCTTGCCAGCAGAGCCACTCCAGTGGCGAGAGCAGGGGGTGTGGGGCACTGCCAACACTGCCCACTCCTGTTCTCGCCCCTCCAAGGCCGTGGGAAGGAGGCCCCGCACACCGGGGTCAGCAGAAGAAAGGGCTGAGCTGGGTGTGCCCTCTCTTCAGCAAGCTGCCCCTCCTAACACTCATTTTCTGAACCCTGCCCCCATTTGGAACGCTCTGCCCCTCCCTTGGGGAGCTCCGCCCCTCCCTAAGAGGGATGATTCTGACGATTCTGTTTCTAGGCAAACTGGCAGTTTCAGGCTTTGGCTAGAAGTGCTCTGCGCTAGCTGAGCTGGCTTCGAAGAAGGAGGTGTGACTGTGGGCCATGTGTGAGTGCTGGGGGGCACCCGGGCTCCAGCGTGACCTCCCTCCTGGGGACCTTGACCGGCTGTGGCAGAGGTGGCCACAGAGCAAGCTCACCCGGCTAAGGCAATAGTCCCTTTTTGCCCTGAGAAGTGAACCGTGTCGCACTGCATGAGGAAGCGTCTGTCTGTCCCAGTAGCACAACCTGACCCTGCTCCCTGCACACCAGGGACCAGCCTCAGCGTCCAAGGACACTCCCTCCTTTCCAGCCAGATTGCTGCCCAGGAGCCCAGAGGGGTCGGGTGGCTTTGCAGGGTGGCTCCCTCTCCAGTTAGACTCTTGAACCTCATAACCTCCTCCTGCCCCCACTGCAGAAGAGGGCTCTCTGCCAGCCAGCCATGGCGTTGTCCCCAGAGGCACCGGGGACAGAGGACCTCAGGGAGAACTGGACCCAGCGCCAGTAGCCCTGGACTTGAAGCCCGGTTCTTCTGCTTCCCAGCGTGGCCCCCTCAAGCACTTACTTAACAACCTTGACCTCCGTTTTCTCATCAATAAAGTGGGTCAACAGTAAGGGTAGGTCCGGAGGTGAAGGCTGACCGCAGAGCCCTACACGCAGCAAGCGACTCTCCACCGAATCAGACTCTAGACTCTGTAGCTGTGACCAGAGAGAGGGGCCAGTCCACCCTGCTCCTGCTCAGGGCTGAGACTCCGACAGCCCTGGCTCTAAGTCCCTCCAGCCAGTCTTCTTGCCACACTCCCTGGGCCTCCGAGTCCCCCTCCACAATAAGGAGAGCACGCTTGAGTCTGCTCCCAGGACCCCCTGGAGGTGGTGCACAGAGAGCACTCCTGACATCGTCACTAACAGCAGCCAGCAATCCCGGGATATCCCAGAAATCTCAGGGTATCCCAGGGCCTCCCAGGGTATCGGCATCATTTGCCAAAACAACTCACTGTTCCCCTCAGGATGAGCTGATGCTCCGAGCCCCTATCTTCCCAGGCTTCAGACGGATGAGGCCCAGGAGGTCGCCCCACCCTGCACCTGTGACTCAGCAGCTGAACACCCAGCCCCAGCAAGACTGATGAAGCGGAGCCCTCCAGCTGCCTCTGGACAAGCCGGCCCTGGGCCAGGCCCTGAGGAAATTTAGATCTCAGCACTAGAGTGCTGCATGCAGGGTTGCCAGATTGAGCAGTTGAAAACATAGGATGCCATGCCCTTTTGGGGACAGATACTGACAACTCATTTGGTGTTTATCTGAAACTCAGACCTGCCTGGGTGTCCTCTGTTTCATCTGGCCACCGACTTGCTCAGCCTGCTCTGGGCTCTGCCTCCCTGCCTCTCCCCCAATCCCTAGTGACACGGTGCCGGGAGGATCTGAACTTCCCCACCAGGCCTGGCTCAGGGTAAGCTCGCCAGGAATGCAGTGTCCTGAGTTGGGCCAGCTTTCTCTAGCCTCCGGGGGAATCACAGTCTTCTGTCCCCTTGCCCAGGAGGCTGATGTCCCCAGCGCGTCAGAATGTGGGACCCCAGATGTGCCTGATGAAAGGCTGTAGACCAGAGTCTCATGAAGGCCCTGGTAGCAACGTCTCAAGCCAGAAGTCAACCACACCCAGCCCCACCAGTCAGCCCCTCCCTCCCCGGGCCAGCAGAACACGGGAGGCTGTGTTGGGGGCAAGGCCTTTGAGGGGGTTTCTCAACACCCTGTTCTCTTCCAGCACCTACTCTGGTCTCCAGACAGTCAGGGGGACAGGGGCTCTTCATGGATGGAGAAGCTGCCAAAACTGGCCGCATTCCCCGAGACCCCATTTCCAGGGAGCAGCCACCACACTCGCCTCCGGGGCCCACTTCCCCTTGACTCCTGGGTCCCAGGCACCCGCAGCCTCTTCCACACCCTCTGTAGACACAGAGGACCCAGCTCAAGGGCCTCTTGCCCCAGAATCACCTCGCGAGCCCTGAGTCCTGCCCGACCTTCTGCCCTGGCTGGAATTCTTGGGCTGGGCCTGGGCTGCCCAGTGACCGCCATGAACATTCGAGTTTCAGCCTCCAAGTAAGGGGACAGCAGCAGGAAAATAAACAGGGAAAGTATGTGACAGAGTTGCAATCTCTAGGACATGCAGGCTCCGCCGGCCACAAGCACAGCCAGCCCTCGGGCTCCTCAGAAGGAAGAGCTGCTGAGAAGTTCTGCTCTGTCAGCCAGTCGGCCAGCGTGTGCGGACTCCCCTGCGGGTTAAAGCTGGTGCTCCTTCCTGCCCTCCAGGAACAGGTCCTGTTCAACGCTGCGACTGCAGGAGCCTGGGGACTGGGACAGTCCCGCAACTCTCCACCTTCACTGGGTCTCAGCCGGGAAGGGTGTTTTTGGGAAGGGGAATGGCATGAGCAAAAGGCTGGAGGCTTGAAGAAGCGACTGAGTGCCCCTGGGAATCCCAGAGCACAGAGCGAGAGGCAGCGGCTGTCGGGAGTCCTGTCCTGCTGAGAGAGCTCGGATTTGACACCGTGGGTCGGCACATGCTAACTTTAGCGACAGAAAAATAAACCAGGGAACATCCAGTTAAACACACCTGTTTTCTTCCTCCTCCAGAGAATGCTATTAAAATAACAGAAAAGGAAGTTAAGGGTGAACTCAAAAGCAACCGGGTCCCACAGAAGGCAGCAGAGAGGCAAGGGCAGAAAACGAGCAGGGACGCTGGATGACAATTCAAATGTAGGGTGGTTAGGTTCCCCAGACAACCACGAACACCAAGGGTTCCCTCCTGCCCCTCTCCCACTGCTGCCACCGCCATAGGAGAGGCAGGAGCTCCGTCCACTGGAGAGCTTGAAAAGCTCTGGAATTGGGAACTCCGGGCACAGTAGGAGGTGGGGGATGAAGTGGGATGTTCTAGGCAAGTGCCACAGGAGCTGTGGGGTGCCCCTCCTAGAACCCCAGCAGCTGGAGAGATATCCCCTGGGCAGGAGATGAGAGGACCCTTTATAGAGAAACAGAATCACCCTAAGAGGAGTAACTGCAGATAAGGCATTCTGAGGGACCTCTCAGACAAAAAGCCACCTGGCCGCCTAATCACCCTTCTGTGACACAGATCAGCACACACATGCACACACACACAACACACACATGCACACAAGGCACATATACACATGTGCATGGCACACACAACACACATGCACACACAACACACATGCACACACAACATGCACACGCACAAGCACACAGCACACACACATGCACATACAATACACATGTACACAAACACTTGCACACCTGCACATACAACACACATGCCACACACATGTACACGTGCACACACAACACATGCATGCACACACAACATATAGGCACACACAGGCACATACACACAACACACATGCACACACGCACACCCACACCGGGCTTCCAGTCAGCCTCTGGTGTCTCATTGTACACATGAGTCAAGCAAAGGCTCTCAGACATCTGAGAAAAGCTCTCACATCAAAGACGAACACCAGCTTGGGGAAACTTGGAGGTGGAGTGGGGAGAGTAAATTCTGCAAGGAGTGGAAGTTTCAAAAGACCAAATCAGTGTCCTCAGAGGAATAGAAAGATATTGCAATCATGAAGTAGGAACACAGTGCTTGTTTTAAAAATCCATAGACAAGAAAAAGTTCCTGAAAATAAAAATAGGATCACCCAAAGGAAAAGTTCAATAGAGTTGGAAGCTAAAACGCCCTTGAAAAAATTAACAAAATGACTTGGAGGAAATGGAGAGAAAAGCAAACAAAGAGATTATTCTAAGAGGTTCAGCATGTTAATAAGAACTTCAGAAGACGACCAATCAGCCTGGATACGGTGGCTTACACCTGTAATCTCAGCACTTTGGGAGGCCTAGGCAGGAAGATCACTTGAGGCTAGGAGTTTGAGACCAGCCTAGGAAACACAGCAAGACTCCACCTCTAAAAAAAATAATAAAAATAAAAATAGCCTGGCATAGTGGTGCACATCTGTAGCTCAAGATACTTGGGAGGGTGAGACGGGAAGATCACTTGGGCCCAAGGACTTCAAGCCTGCAATGAGCTATGATCATGCCACTGCACTCACAACCTATGTCACATCCTAGGTGACAGTGAGATCCAGAAGAAGGAGAAGAAGGAGAAGGAGGAGGAGGAGGAGGAGGAAGGAGGAAGGAGAAGAATCAGTAACATCCTACACTTAGTTGACATCTTGGTTGATTATACTGAACCTTCTAGAACTGACAACTCTGGGTTGAAGGCTCATTGATGGCCTGGCACAGTGGTTCTCAAACTGTGGTCCCTGGACAGTAGCAGCATCCCTCCCTCCAGGTGATTCTGATGTGTGTAAGGTAAAGGTTGAGAACCACTGACCTAGCACATGAAGGTGTTCCATCAAGTAAATCCCAAACACCTGAGATACAGAAGTTCTTAAAATGCTTCCAGAAAGAAAAAGAAAGTCCACATCTAATAAAATAAGTATTAGAACAACACCCATCTTTCCAACAGCAGTCCTGGAAACTAGTGTTTTCCAAACTAGAATGAATACCGGTTTGAAGATACAAGAGAGACAGTTCAGATGTGTAAGGACTATATTGCATATTCCTGCCTTAAGAAGCTACTGAAACATATGTTCCTCAAAATGAGAAAGCAGACTAGCAATTTAAGAAATAGGAACACATGGAATTCAGGAAATGGGGAACTGAATATAAAAGCGAGGCAAAGGAAATCCTCAGGATGATGGCCTACGTTATCAATTAAATTCAATAAGTATTGATGAAGCCCTATGATGTGCCAAACACTGGGCAAACATGGAAAACAAACCATTCTTACCACAGAACTTATAGGGGAGAACTTACTATGCATAAACTACTAAAACTGACTCAAGATGAAATGAAAAATCTGAATAAAATAAAAACAAATGAACTGATTGAACTAGTAATTTAAAAACTTTCCACAGTGGAAAACCCAGGCCCAGATGGCTTCACTGGTAAATGCTACCAAAGAAGAATGAATGTTAATCCTTCACAATCTCTTCCAAAAATTAGAAGAAAAAGGAATACTTCCCAATTCATTCAATAAGGTTCTAGTATTATCCAGATATCAAAACCAGACAAAGATATTGCAAGAAAACTATAGACCAACATCCCTTATGGATATTGATGCAAAAAAAAATCCTCAACAAAATACTACAAAAACAGAACCCAGAAATATAATAAAAAGAATGAACCATGACCAAGTTGTATTTATCTCAGGAATGCAAGGTTGGTTTAACATATGAAAGTCACTCAATGTAATATATTGTAATAATAGAATAAAGGACATAAAACGCATGATCATCTCAATAGACCCAGAGCAACTGACAAAACAGAACAACTTTTCATGATAAAAAACACTTAATGAAGCAGGAAGAGACAGGAGCTTTCTCAATATCATAAAGAGCATCTATAAAAAAATTCATGGGTAATGTCATATTTAATAGTGAAAGACTGAATGTTTCCTCCCAATGGTCCAGACCAAGAGAAGGATGTCTGCACTTGCAGACATCCTTCTTGTTGCAATACTGTTCAACACTGTAGTGCAAGGTTTTACGATGATAATTTGGCCAAAAAAATTCATTTAATAAACTAACTAAATAAAAGGAATTCCAATTGAAAAACTACTTCTATTCACAGGTGACAAGATCTTACATACAGAATCTTGAGGAACCCACAAAGATAAAACAATAACAAAACTGTTAAGACTAAAACAAGTTCAGCAACATTGCAGGACACAAGATCAGTGTACAAAAATAAATTACATTTCTATACACTAGCAATGAATGATCCAAAAAACCAAGAAAATAATTCAATTTATAATAGCATCAAAAAGTACTTAGGAATAAAGTTAATGCAAGAAGTATAAGATTTATACTCTGACAGCTACAAAACATTGTTGAAAAAAATTAGAGAAGACCTGAATAAATGAAAAACTATCCCATGATCATAGATCAGACAACTTAATTTTGTTAAGATGACAGTACTCTCCAAATGGATCTACAGATTAAATGCAATTCCTATCAAAATCTCATCTTTTTTGCAGAAATTGATAAGCCAGTCCTATAAAATTTACATCCAAGAGACCTGGAACAGTAAAAACATCATGAAAAGGAAGAAAGTTGAAGGGATTGTACTTTCCAATTCCAAAACTTATTATAAAGCCACAGTAATCAAGACAACACGGTACTGGCATAAGACCCAGACATATAGACCAATGGAATAGAATGGAGAGTCCAGAAATAAACCCTTACATTTATGGTCAATTGATTTTTGACAATGGAAACAAGACAATTCAATGGGGAAATAGTCACTCTTTTTTCAACAAATGGTGCTGAGACAACTGGATATGCACATTCAAAAGAAATTAATTTGGACCCCCGCCCTACACTATATATACAAATTAACTGAAAATGGAGTAAAGACCTAAATGTAACAGTGAAAACTATAAAACTTTTAGGAGAAACATAGCCATAAATCTTCATGACCCCTCGAGGTAAATAGTTTCTTAGATATGATACCAAAATCACAAATGACTTATATAAAAAGATCAATAGGACTTAATCAAAATTTTCAAGAACCTTTCTTATGCTTCAAAAGACACCATCAAGGAAGTGAAAAGACAACCCCCAGAATGAAAGAATTTGCAAATCTTTTATCTACTAAGGGATTTTTTATTCAGAACATATGAAAGAATGTTACAACTCAATCATTTAAAAACAAACATAATCAAGACATGGGCAAAGGATCTGAACAGACATTCCTCCAAAGAAAATATACAGATGGCCAATAAAATAAGCCCTTGAGTATCATCTTTTCACCAGTAGTGTGTGAGGGTTTCCATAGCACCCATATTCACCCTAACAGTTGGTAAGCTGGTATTGTCAGACTTCTTTTACCGATGTAAGTGGGAGTAAAATGGGATCTCAATCTGATCCAATTTTAATTTTCTTAATTATTAATGAAGTTGAGCATCTGTTCCTTATCTGAAAATACCTTTATAATATAAAATTCAATTTATAATAGCATCAAAAAGTACTTGAACATTGTTCTTGAAATTTTGAAGATATCATTTTGCAATTTTATTGTTGCTGTTGAGGAATTTGCTGTTGGCCTAATTGTTATTCCATTCTAGATTTTTCTGCTTTTTGCCTCTGGCTACCATATGTATGTAGAATGTATATAAATAGAATTATATATATATACTATCTATATTCTCTATTTGTCACTGGGGATATGAAGTTTTACAAGGAATTAACTAGGTATGGATTTCTTTTTGTTTCTTCTGCTTGAGAATTTTGTGTTAGGGGAATTTCTAGATTTTGTTTTTCATCAACACAGAAAACTTTTATCATTATCCCTCTCTCGGTGTCTCTACTGCTCTTCATAGAACTCCATTTGCATGTGTTACGTACCTTCTCATCCCTTCCTCTATATCTTTTAATTTCTTTCTCATACTTTTTAACTATTTGTTTTTCTACTCTGTGTTCTCGTAATTTCCTCAGCTATATTACTAAGTCACTAATTTTCTCCTCAACTGTGTTTAATCTTCTATTTAACTCAGCCAATAGAATTTTTATTTCAATGGTTATATTTGCTGGTGCTAAGTGTTTCATTCAGCTCTTTTTCTGATCTGTTGGATCACACCACAGGCTTTGCTTGTTTGTTCCTCTTTGGGATTCTACTCTTTATTCTTTAAACATTTTATCTAACCACTCCATCCAACTGTTTCCAAATTTGTATCTGACGATTTCAATATCTAACATCTCTGGGAGACTAAATTGTCTGTGGCTGTTTCTGCTCTACGATGTATGACGGCCTTTTTCCTTATGCATGTGACGATCTGGGATTATGAGCTCACGTTTGTTTCATTTGATGTGCTGGAACCCTGTGGGCCTAAATGAGGGATGTTGTCCTCCAGAGAGGGTTTGCATTTGTTTCTTTGGAGAACTAGGCAATTCTACCACTTCACACCCCTTTAGCCCTACCACAGGTCTCACAACAATGTAGAAGTCTTGATTTTATTTTCTTTTTATTTTTGAGACAGAGTCTCTCTGTCACCAGGCTGGAGTGCTATGGCACGATCTCGGCTCACTGCAATCTCTGCCTCCTGAGTTTAAGTGATCCTCCTGCCTGAGCCTCCCGAGTAGCTGGGACTACAGGAGCCTGCCGCCACGCCCGGCTATTTTTTTGTATTTTTAGTAGATATGGGGTTTCACCATGTTGGCCAGGCTGGTCTCAAACTCCAAACCTTGTGATCCACCCGTCTCAGCCTCCCAAAGTACTGAGATTACAGGCATGAGCCACCACGCACAGCCAAAGGCTCAAGTTTAGCTTCTCAATCTTATAGTGGGTCCAAAGCTTAGTTTCCCGATTTCAGAGCTGAGTTGGCAATTCCCCATTTCTCGTTTGCTTACAATCCTTTATTCAGGTTTCCTCCTACAGTTCTTTTTAGGGGGCGTGAAGACGTTGCTTGGAGACTTTTTTTTAAACTCTCTTGTGAATTCAGCAATACATTAAGAAATATGTTTGCTGTAATTTTTTCAGAATCCATCAGAATGGTCGTGGAGGGCCCTTCCTGGGTACCTCGCTCTGTAGTCTTGCTCGGTTGCCCAGGCTGAGTGCAGTGGTGTGACCACAGCTCACTGTAACCTCCTCCTTCTGGGCTCAAGTGATCCTCCCACCTCAACCTCACAAGTAGCTGGCACTACAGGTGCGTGCTACCACACCAGGCTAATTTTTGCATTTTTTTCATAGAGATGGGGTCTCACTATGTTGTCCAGGCTGATCTGCTGGTCTCAAACTCCTGGGCTCAAGCAATCCACCTTCCTCAGCCTCCCAAAGGGCTGGGATTACAAGTGTGAGCTGGTCCACTAATCAATTCCTGAACCTCACCTAGACCCGCAACTACGGACAATTGATCCCCTCACTGTCAGTCACCCACATGTCTATACCTTCCTCTTTACGCACTGTAAACTCCCCGGCTCCTCCTCATCATCCCCGCATTGCAAGCTCACTTAGGTTCCTCAGCTCTTCCTCTCCTCATCGACCTCCGTGGTCCAGGCCCCCGTATCAGTGAAAGCTCTATGTCTCCACCTGAGAAGATGAGCATTCCTGGAGACCAAGAACACTCTGAATGGTCACAGACCAAAGTCACGGCCACAAATTTCAAGGCTCAATATCAGTGGGCCCTTGCTGTTGCCCTTCTCAAATATGTTCTTTTCCCCACTTCTCAGATAATGTCACACCTCCTCCTCTCCAAACCTGCCCCTGCCGACCTTCCCACACGTCGCCAGCTGATGACTCTGCCCCGTCACTGAGGAGCAAGAAGCAATCCCTGCGGTGGCCCTTATGGCCGCTCCTCCAAGGCTACCAGCCTCAGGCACGTGGGCCGAGCTCACTGCTCCCCTCCTGTCACCACGGACGCCACGTCCCTGCTCCCTGCCAAGGCCAGGCTCCCACCTGTGTTCTGGGTCTCAGCGTACCCACTTCTCAGGTCTCTCTGCCCTGTTCTCACTCTGGGATCGTTCCTTTGGTGCACACAGGTGCGGTGCTGTCTCCATCATGGGAAACCAAGGCCCTCTCTTGGCCTGCACCCCTTAAGCCCCGCCCCTTTCCCCAGAAAGTTCTAAAAGCATCATCTTTACTTACTGCCCAACATCCTCACCCAGGCTTTCTCCTCCACCCCTTCAGCCAGGCTCCTCCCACCATCCTCCAAGACTGTTCTGGACAAGGTCACCAGCGACTTCCTGTCACCAAGTCAAATGGTCACTTCTCCATCATTATCCGCCCTGACCTCCGGGTGGCATTCAGTGCGGCCCTCCTTCTGAAACACTTCCTTCTCTTACCTCTGCAGCCACCTCACGGCCCCCTGGCTGCCTGCTGTTCTCCATCTCCTGGTTACGCAGGCTCCTCCTGCTGATGGCTCTGCCCGTGACGCCCGAATGACCCTGCTGGGTCCCAGACTCCAGTCTTTCTCATCTGTACCTCGGCCCTGGGCTTTTCTCAGAAAACCACCTCCACGAGAGCACCAACAGGTGCCTCAGGCTTGCCAGGCCCAAATGAAACTCGAGTGCCCTCCCGCTAGGGAAAAATAAGCTTTTCTACAAGTCTCCTACAGCTCAACTGCTTTCCCCACCCCCACCCGCCTTAGTCCCAAAGCCAAACGTGGAGAATTCCTCTCCCTCTTCCCGACCGCCTCAGGAGCGTCAGCTGGTCCTATTGACTCCACCTGCAAACCATGACCTGAATATGCCTCCTCCTACCTCTTCCAACAGCAGCCTGGTTCAACCCACCATCATTTTTCGCCTGGGCCACAGTAAAAGCACACTTGTCTCTGCTTCCATTTTTTGCTCCTTTCTAATCCATTCTCTATATAGTAGCCTATAGGATTTTGTTAAAACTTATCTTACTCGCGGTAGCCTCAAACTGGGAACTATCCAATATTCTTCAATAAGCGAATGATTAAAGGAACCGTGTCCCATCCATACCATGGAATACTGCTCAGCAGTAAAAAGCAACAAACTACTAATATGCAACAACTTGGATGAAATGCAAGGGAAGGAAACTGACTAGACAAAGCCAAGCTTGAGAAGATACATACTGCGCCGTTCCATTTATGTAGCACTCGTGAAATGACATGATCGTGGCAACAAGGAGCAGGTTCGTGCTTGCCAGGGATTAGGGCTGGGCGAGGAAGGGACGGGTGTAGCTGTGAAGGAGTAAGCCGAGGGGGCCCAGGGTGGCACAGTGGAGCAGCTTTTAATTCTAACGCAGAGTATGCAAGGCTGCGTGTGTGATAAAATTGCATGGAGCTATACACGCGGACACACAGGAGTGCTTGTGTGGCCAGTAACATCTGTGGGTCGCAGCAGTGCGAGTGGCTTGGCTTTGGTTTTGTACTACAGTTGTGTGAGACATTATGGCTGGGGGAGACTCCGTAGGTAGGGACAGGCCCATGGAACTTTCTCGTACATCTTTTTTCCACAGCTGTGTTTCTCCCAGTTCCCCACCATCACCCCAAACATCACATCCCAGCACTCTCTCCTAGCACGGAGAGCCTGTTTGCAGCGGTGACATGAAGCTCAGGCCTGAGCCACAGGAAAAACAAGACTTCTGCAGAGAGGACACCTCATGCCAGAGCCTGGGAGGAGGCGAGCTGGGGGCATTCAGCGTGCACAAGAAGCCGGGAGGGTGACGGAGGAGCAGGGGACAGAGGCCACCAGACCCGACTTCCAAGACCCTATGAAGAGTGTGGCTTTTAGCTGTGATTGAAGCCACTGGAGAGTTTAAGCAGAGGAGGAATACAATTTAGGCTTTTGAACTAGCACACAGGCTGGTGGAGGAATTATAGCTCGTAGAGAGGCAAGCGTGGAAGTGGGGAGGCCATTTGGGGCCTTGGGCCAGCATCGCAGTGAGAAGGGACAGGGGCTGCGTGGGGGAAGAGGCTATGGACCCGGCACGCCCCGGTGACTGACTGTGGGTTGTGGGGAGTGATGGAGAGTGGGGCATGGCATCTGTGTCTTGGGGTACAAGACACTCCAGCCCTGCTCCCTCCTTACTGCCTGAGTGGCATTGTGGAAGTCACATGACCTCTGTGAATCTAATGGGTCGCTGACCTCTGTCCTGCCTATGCCACAGGTTCACTACTAGGGTCACACCTTATGGGCAGGGTGGCCAGGCCTGGACCACATCCTCTGAGAAGCCCTTGGACCCTTCCCTCCTAGCGTGGCCTCCCTCTCTGGACACCAGAGTGCAGACACCTCCAGCCCCATCACTCTGCCTTGGGTCATGGCTCTCATTTTTTTTGAGACGGAGTCTCACTCTATCGCCCAGACTGCAGTGCAATGGCGCCATCTCGGCTCACTGCAACCTCCACCTCTCAGGTTCAAGCAATTCTCTGCATCAGCCTCCCGAGTAGCTGGGATTGTAGGCATGAGCCACCATGCCTGGCTAAATTTTTTTTGTTGTTGTAGTTTTAGTAGAGAAAGGGTTTCACCATATTGACCAGGCTGGTCTCAAACTCCTGACCTTGTGATCCGCCCACCTCAGTCTCCCAAAGTGCTGGGATTATAGATGTGAGCCACCATGTCCGGCAGGGTCATGGCTCTCTGAGCTCGCCTTTCCCACCAGGCTGCGACTCCTGGCCCGGGTCTGTCTCTCTCCAGCCTCTCCCTGGCGCCCAACCTGGAGTCCAACATCCAGAGGGCGCCATTTCTGCTGTGGGAGTGACACGAGGCAGGTGTCTGGTCAGCATCCCTGCTTGTCAGCCCCTCTCCCCAGGTCATATCGAAGGTAAGAGGTCAAGTTCCTGTGCCGTGGCCAGCGAGGATGGCCTCCCCAGGGCACCTGGCAGGGCCAGCGCTCTTGTGTTTTCTCAGAGCCACAGGGGGTTTCTCCTCGGAGCTCGGCCAGCCTGGCTGTAATCACTCCCGCTGGGATGGGGAAGGGGCTGTCCTAGACACTTGCGAGTCCCCCATGGAGACCCCACCTTGCCCACACACGGTCTCCCAGAGTGTGTGGGGCCTCCCGGGGCTGGGCCAGCCCTGGCATTTCTCTTCCTACTCCGTCTGCAGAGGAGAAATAATTTCCTGCAAATATTGTTCTCACGTCACTGCACTCCACCGATCAATATTAATCATGAAGATAATAACCGAGGTTTATTAGGCACCTATTGTATGCCAGGCACTGCCAGAAGCTCACTGTCGTTATCACTTTGTATAAGCTTGTCACAGCCCATGGGGCCCTGAGGAGCCTCCCGGCCCCCCGTGGAGCCCAGTTCATTCAGGGAGCAGTGAGGGGTGTGCCCAGGCTCCAAGGGGACCTCCCCGACTGTTGACTCCCTAGACCAGAGGAAGCTCCTGGAGGGAGGGCTGGTGCCCGCGTGATGGGCCGGGCTCTGACACTGCTCTGTGCAAAGGCCTTGGGCGTTGCCACTGCCTGCGGGCCTCAGTTTCCTATCTCTGTATCATGAGGGGCCTGGAGGAAGTGGGTGCTCTGTGATCCTGCATCGGAAATCATATGGCCACACGAGCGCTTTGCTTGCTTACGGGAGTCCTCATTTCCAGCGCTTCCATTAATATAGTCGCGTATTTTTAACATTCGCCAATGCCCTCAATTTGTTTTCTCATTTCATCCTCATTTCAATTGCCTCTGGGGCTTGGAACCTAATTTTAGCGAAGGTCAGATGCAGTTTCTTGGGGTCACCTCCTTTCCCCGTGCCCACGTCTGCAGAGACAGGGAGCAAGAGGGTGCTTCAAGCTCTCTCGGTTTCCGGCTCTAGGAAGGGGCATCTGGGTTTAGGGTGGAGGCTGAAAGTGAGGGTCTCTGTATCTGGTCAGGACCGGGCCTAGCTGACTGGCCATGTGGAATCCGGCTGGGGTCGCGGGCCTGGGTGTCCTTCAGAACGACCCTGAGTTCACCAGATGCGGGCCCAGGGCCACCAGAAGGCTTAGTGGTGTCTGCTGCAACCTTCTCACTTTTCATTGGGGAAACTGAAGCACAGAGAGGGATTGGATAACCAGGCCAAGATTCAGCTAAAATCTGAAGCTCAGCTCCATGATTCCATGACAAGAGTGAGGGACAAATGGGAGGTGGACTGTGAGCCGCGGCGTCGGGCACACCCTTCGTCACAGGCAAGGGAACTCCCCGCTCAACAACTGGGAAACGAGGCAGCCCCGGATCTTTCTCTGCCCAATGGCTGGCTCACGATGGGCCCGGCATGGAGGAAGGTGGAAAGCTGTGATTCACGTGTTTGGCAGCAGGTGTGGGGCCCATCCAGCGTTGGCGAGTGCTGACCATGAATCTGAGCATTTATTAGAAATACAAGGTTGGGCCGGGCGCGGTGGCTCAAGCCTGTAATCCCAGCACTTTGGGAGGCCGAGGCGGGTGGATCACGAGGTCAAGAGATCGAGACCGTCCTGGTCAACATGGTGAAACCCCGTCTCTACTAATACAAAAAATTAGCTGGGCACGGTGGCGCGTGCCTGTAATCCCAGCTACTCAGGAGGCTGAGGCAGGAGAATTGCCTGAACCCAGGAGGCGGAGATTGCGGTGAGCCGAAATCGCGCCATTGCACTCCAGCCTGGGTAACGAGCGAAACTCCGTCTCAAAAAAAAAAAAAAAAAAAGAAAGAAATACAAGGTTGAGTGAGAAGTGCCTTTGGTTGACCTGGTTTATGAAAATCCCTGCACCAAAGAGAAGAGTCCACCTGAAAGGATGGGGCGAGGCGGGGGCCGGGGGCGGTGGTTTGGCTGAGGGAGGGGGAGTTGTGGGAGCATCCGTTTCAAGAAGTGGACAGTCCAGGCTCCCCACCCCCAGCCCCCCATGAGCCCTGCCCCCAGGTGGGTGTGAGGATGAACCACTCCAAGCACCAAAGCTCCAGGCTACTCCTCCCAGCCTTGTTTTGTGGCACCTTTAGTGGCTATGGGCGGTCTGCTGACCAGAGCCATCCCCTGATGGCCTCTGCCCACTGTGCCCAGGCCGGCCCTCACCCCTCCTGTTTGCCATGTACCACGGGGCTGGCAGTGTCTGCTGATTACTCTCCACGTCTGGGCTCTGGGTAATGCTGGCTGTGGCCATGGGCTGGGGCTTTTGACTGTGGGAGCTGTGTCCGAAGGGAGGAAGCTCCGGTCTCCCTCTGAATAGGTTTGTTGCAGCCCCTTGCCCCATACTGGGTGCAGGACCCTTCCCCTGGGTCTGCAAGGGAAGGACACTCCTGGGTTCCCTGGGATGCAGGGCACATGCTCCCAGGCCTGGGATTCAAGAAGGTGGCCTAGGCGACCAGCAGGCAGGGCCGAAGGGCTGAGCTCCCCACAGGAAGGGTCAGGACTAGGGTTAGGGTAAAAGCGCCTTCTATGCTGGCCCTGCAGGTCTTTTCGCAAACATTGCCTTACAGAACCTCCTCCTTCCAGGTCTGATTCTAGTGACTTGGACACAAGAGGAGGGTGGGTGCTCTAGGACAGCTCAGGGGAGAGACAGTCAAGTGGGAACAGGCTAAGAGGAAGGCCCGAGGTGGCACAGCGTCAGCTACCAAAGCAGCTCCTCTGTGGGAGGGCAGGAGTGTGAAGCCCCCTCTCTCCAGCACCGACCCCTCCCCCCGCACGCAGTCCTCCCAGTCCTCCCCTCCCCCCCGCACGCAGTCCTCCCAGTCCTCCCAGCCCTCAGCCTCACCCCTTCCACCTGGAGATGCTGACCCAGGCTCATGCTTGCCTCAGTTTCCTCTCTCCCAAGGCTTCCCTGCAGACCCTCAGCTCAGCGCTCTGCCTCCCTGATGTAGGCTGTTAGTGTGCATGTGCATTCTACTGTGCGGGAGTGAAGGCAGCCGCTGCCCTTTCCAGCCCTTTCCGTGCTAGGTCTGCCTCTGGGGCCACGCCTGGATGGATGACAGTGCCCAGGGAGGTCAATGTGGCTGACCTTGTTCAACCCACAAGGACTCAGAGGCTCAGAGAAATTATGACGCCTGCAGAGGACCCCAGGCCTCTGCCCTCTGCCCCACGAGGACATGGGGAGGCTCAGGGAAGTTAAGACGCCTGCAGAGCAACCCAGGCTTCTGCCCTCTGCCCCACGAGGACACGGGGAGGCTCAGGGAAGTTAAGACACCTGCAGAGGACCCCAGGCCCCTGCCCTCTGCCCCAAAAGGACACGGAGAGGCTCAGGGAAGTTACGATGCCTGCAGAGGACCCCAGGTCTCTGCCCTCTGCCCCACGAGACACGGGGAGGCTCAGGGAAGTTAAGATGCCTGCAGAGCAACCCAGTCTTCTGCCCTCTGCCCCACGAGGACAGGGGGAGGCTCAGGGAAGTTAAGACGCCTGCAGAGGACCCCAGGCACCCGGTGCAGCTGCGTGTACGAGGTGGTACTTGTGGGGTGTGAGTTGGGTGCATGTTGGTCCATGTAGCGTGTGTCGTTCTCAGCCGGGCCCAGCACTGCCAGGTCCCTCGACCTTTCCGCAGGCTGAGACCCCGAGCTGTGACGCTACTGGGGAAGAGGCCAGGGGCACCTGGTGGCAGGTACTCCTAGAGTGGGCTCTCTGCCCTCTTCTAACCATTGCCCCCATGAAAGTCCAGGATCGTAAGGGGGACCATGCTAAGCCCCTCTGAAACCCTGCGCTTCCCTGGGGTCTAGCACATAGTAGGGCCATGCCTCTGGGCTGGGCTAAGGCATGGGTGCTGGTGCCTTCCTCCCTGACAGCACCCTGAGTGCAGTTGCAGACAACCCCCTGTCTGCGCTGGGGCCGGCCTTGCCAGCAGGGCCAGCACACACAGTAGGGGTGGAAGAAACTGGAAAGAAGCCCCGAAGGGCTCCCAAGGACGGGCAGTGCTGCTGCTTCTCCTTTCGGGAGGGGTCAAAGCCTGCACACCCCGGGCACTGTCAGGGAAGGCAGTGTGAACCCTCCCGGGGCCCTCACATGGACACGCTGTGATCGGAGGAGGGCGAAATGGAAAATTCTACGTGTGACTTGGCCTCCCTGAGTGACCTCCCGGCACTCAGCACTTCCCGCAGCCCAGGCTCCTAATTGCTCAGAGCCTGTGAAAGCCTTTTAGAGCACCTGGGACTTTTCTCTGCTATTTTTTTCCCTTCCATTTAAAAGAGAATGAAGTAGGTATGGACACGCTGCCTGCGCACCTTGGGGCAGGAGACGGATGGAAGCCTACAGAGGTGGGGGCCCCCACCCTAGCCAGCGCGGAACCTCTGGAGGGACCCCGAGGAGGCCCCTCTGCTGCCTTTGCAGCCTGAAGACCCTGCACAGAGCCGGCGTGTGGAGGAAGGGACTTTATAGGAACCAAACAAAGAAGGCAGCTCATTTTGGGAATCCAGATGTCCCACCAACCACCTCCCCCCACAATGGGTAGGCTCTAGAGAGACCTGGCCCTAAAGCCTAGGTGCAGGGCCCACCCTGGGACCCCTACCTTGCCCAGCTTGGTCCAGAGGACCCAAGCACAGCCCTGGACCCGCCTCTACAAGACTCGGGTGGGGAGGGGCTGCCGCAGTGCCCGTGAGCAAACACAGACACGGCCTCACTCAGCTCAGGACTGACGAGTAAGGGGGGCCAAGTGCTGCCCTAGAAACCCCAAGGTCAGCTGGGCGCAGTGGCTTGTGCCTGTAATCCCAGCACTTTGGGAGGTCCGGGTGGGAGGATCACTTGAGTCCAGGAATTTGAGACCAACTCGGGCAACATGGCAGAATTCCGTCTGTACAATTTAAAAATTAGCTAAGCATGGTAGCATGCCCCTAAAATCCCCGCTAGTCTGGAGGCTGAGGTGGGAGGATCCCTTGAGCCCAGGAGGCTGAGGCTGCAGTGAGCTTCGGTCGTGCCACTGCACTTCAGCTTGGGCGACAGGCGAGACCCTGTCTCAAAACAAACAAACAAACACCAAGGCCAATGATGTAGCAGCCCATGGTCGCAGGATGTCGTCAGGACCATCAGCGCCAATCAGAGGCTCTGCAAGGAGGAGACGGGGAGGCCCAGGCCAGAGACACATGGCCATGGCTGACCCAGCCTCAGACATACACGCAAGCAGTAGAGACCTGTCCAAACAGCAGGACCGCTGGGTGGCTCTGCCGCCAATGTCACATGACCCTGGGCAGTCACAAGCCCACCCTGAGCCTCAGTTTCTTACCTGCAGAGTGGGCTGGAATTAGGTGACCTCAACCACCTGAGATTCCACAGCCCCCTCTTCCATACCATATTCATCCAGAGGCAGAGGCTGAAGAAAGGGCTTTCCCTTCCGGGAGGGGCAGTGGGCACAGTCCTCACGGTGGCCTTCACCACCTTACCTGACTCCCAGGTGTGGCTGTGCCTCTTGCGAGGCTCAGGGGTCGCCAGCGAGGAGCCGCCGGTAAATCAGAGGGTACGTGCAGACCAGCTCTGCCAGCCCCCAGCGCTGTCCACCAGGCTAGAGCACTGCTGCTGTGACTCAGGGGCTGCCCTGAAGGAACCGTCCTCTAAAGGACTGGCCTCCTGCCCCTCCCAGAACAGCCGAAGGCCCTGCAGCTTCAAAGGGAGGCCAGTGGGCCCTGGAGAACATTTCAGCCTCCCTGTGTCCTTCCCATGGAGGAAGGGAGCAACTTCCAAGGTCAGGAGTGAGGCTGAGTCTCAAGTGGATTTCCTCCATCCCAGAGGTCTGGCCAAGGGCTCCCCCAGTGTGTCCTGAGAGGCAGGGTCAGTCCTGGGAGAAGCCTGGCCCAGGGTGAGCCCAGAGGAAGACCAGGTGTCACAATGTCAAGGTGGAGTGGGGTGGAGGCGGGATGGAACCCCAGCTCTGACCAACAGCAGATGGGTGACCTTGGAAGGAAACACTTCCCATAACATGGAAGGAGACCAAATTCTGCCTCTAAGGGGTAAATGGGGCAGCTGAGTAAAGCTGAGTACACAGTAGGAGCTTTCTGTGGTCGGCACTGTTGTGGCAGCCACAGGGAGTGTGCCTCGAGCCCAGGGGGGCTGTGGCAGGCTCCAGCAGGTCCTCCTTAGTCCCCAGAGACCAGAGTGGGCCCCAGTACGTCCTCCTTAGTCCCCAGAGACCAGAGTGGGCCCCAGTACGTCCTCCTTAGTCCCCAGAGCCCAGGGCAGGCTCCAGAATGACCTCCTTATTCCCCAGAGACCAGAGTGGGTGCCAGCAGGCTCCAGCACATCCTCCTTAGCCCCCAGAGCCCAGAGCAGGGGCTAGCAGGCACCAGGCACATACTCCTTAGCCAACTCTTCTCCTAACAGGTGGCAAAGGGAAGGTACATCAGGGCAGGGTCACAGGGCTGAGCTCTCCTTTGCTGCTGTGGGCAGGCAGGTGGCAGGCAGGTGGCTGGCCCACAGCGGAGCCCCCTTCAGTTGCCAGCATTCTAGGCCACAGCAGCTGCAGCCCACACATTCTGACTCCTCCCAGCCGATGCTGAACCGTGGTGCCCAGGGTACAGGAGCAGCCTGCAGGGAGGCAAGAGGTGGCCTGGTCATTTTCCCAGCATCTGTGCACAAAACCAGTCCCACCCATCATTGCCTCCCTGCCACTCTTAGAAAAGGTGACAGCAGGAGGAAATGGTGGGACCTGCTTTCACATCAGCAAGTTCCCCAGCCCTGTGGCCACCTTTCCCTCTGCTGATGCTTGGAGACATCACCTCTTCTCCAACCAAATCATCCAGCCACACAGACCCGGGAGGGCTCGCAACAGGCTCTGCAAAGAGAATTGGCTATGTATTGGGGGAATAAAATTAGAAAGCCCTTGATTTGATGAATGTCACCCACTGGAAGCATTTCAGAAATGTACGCAGCGGTGTACATTTTAAGAAATGTACCCAACCAACAACAGTGGTGAGGAATGCTGGCATCGCGCTGGCCGGTAAGTGATGGCTTTGTACTTTTCCAGGATGCTCCCAGAACAGAGCCCCTGGGGAGCCATTCCAGAGCAGGGCATGACTCACCCTCACCCACGGCAGCCCTGTACCGTGTGAAGGGCCATGAACTTCACACAACCCTCTGAGGCTTCTCAGCATCACTGGGTTTGGGAACTACTTCCACAACAGACAGGTCCTGGGCTCCATTACACCCTCAACGGGCTTGGCTGTGAATTGAGGGGCTCCTTCCTACTCTCCCCAACACCCTCTGATCTAGAATATTCCTCTGAGGGTCCATTGGTGCCATGGGGACCACGAGTTAGCTGGACATAGCTGGAAAGGAGGAGGGGCGGCCCCTGGCGATGTCTGGCTGACTTCCTTGAGGTCCTGGGGCTCTGCATAGGATGCAGATGGGCCCCTCATGGTGAGGACTGGTGAGGGTCGGCGGAAGATGGGCGCCTCAATGGAAAGTATGGGGGTGAGGATGAAGACGGGTCCTCCAAGTTGAGGATGGGGGTGGATACAGATGGGTGCCTTTTCCTGAGGTCCTGCCTGTGGCCTCTGGGTAGCTGGGGAGGCACAGGTGGCTGGGGCTGCAGGGAGCCCTGAGGAGGATGGAGAAGAAGAGTGGGGACAGCAGGAAGGGTGCCACCCCTTGGGGCTGGCAAAGGCCAGGCTGAGAAAAATCTGCCTGAGGCAGAAGGGAGGGGACAGTGCCCACTGGGAATAGGCCCCTCTCCCTGCTTCCCAGCCCCAATTCCTTGGGGAGTATGCTGATCCCCGGTTTGGGTGGCGCCCCATCAAATCAGCTGGGAGGTGATGGGAACCACAGTGGGCTTTGCTTTAGGCCCTGGAATTGAGCATTTGAGCAAGGCGCCTTGAGAGGGAGAGGGCTCTCTCCACTGTCCCAGGCGGCAGATGCCCACCGGAGCTGTCCAGGATACAGGACGCATGCGGGAGACCTAGCCTAGCCCTGGCTCCCCGCAGCAGTGCGCACCCTGCACCCATCCGCACCGCCACGCCCACCCGCACCCCCGTGCCCACCCGCACCGCCACACCCCCACGCCCACCCGCACCCCCGTGCCCACCCGCACCCCCCCACACTGACCCGCACCCCCGCACACCCCCACACCCACCCGCACCCCCGTGCCCACCCGCACCCCCCCCACACTGACCCGCACCCCTGCGCCCACCTGCACCCCCGCACACCCCCACACCCACCCGCACCCCCACGCCCACCCGCACCCCCACACCCCTGCACCCCCGCACACCCCCACACCCACCCGCACCCCCGCGCCCACCCACACCCCCACACCCACCCACACCCCCGTGCCCACCCGCACCCCCACACCCCCACGCCCACCCGCACCCCCGTGCCCACCCGCACCCCCACACCCCCACACCCACCCACACCCCCGTATGCACGCGCACCTCCTGGACCTCAGTCTTCCATTGGTGAAACGGGTGCAGCACGTGTAGACCACGGAAAGTGCAAGGCGAGAAGAGAACAGCTGTGGATCTGCCTGTAAACTGCAGGGCATGCGTCAGAAGCCACAAGCCACTGCCATGGGCCTCATAACAGATGTCACCTCCCACCCTTTCAGGGACAGTCCAGGATAAAAGAGGAGGACATTTCTGGGGGCGGTGAGCTAGAGAGGAGCCCCTGGGAACCCTCCGGCAGGCAGCCGTTTACCCGGGAAGCCCTTCCCACTGCTATCCCGAGACATTCCTGAAGGTTCTGCTGCACGGAATTGGTGTGGCACCTCCCAGTTGCAGATGAGGAAACTCAGTCCCCAAGACGTAAAGGCTTGCAGGCCACCCCACAGCTTGTTAGTGACAGGGCTGGGACCAGAATCCAGACCTCTCAGCCCACATCCCCAGACGCTTGGAATTACTGAGCAATTCCTCAAACCGGCGCTGGGCCAAACGCCTTCTTTATGGTCGCATTGGACCTCTGCCCTTGGAGGAGGTATCCGTGCTCCCCATTTCAGAGAAGGCAGTGAAGGCCCCTAAAGTTAACCCCCCAGCGCCAGAGCCCAGGGGGATTAGAACCCTCCTCTGCCTGACTTTGGCCAACTCCTGGCTCTATAGCCCGCGGTCTCCCCCCAGGACCTCTCCAGGAAAGTAGGGTGGGTCTAGCCAGAGCCCAGCTGATAGGGAGCAGTCAGAAGGACACCCATGTGGATTTGTGCCTCCAGAGAGTTTGATAAAACAGGACCACAGGCCCTGCTGGGTGGAGAATCTGTCACTTCCTTTGGTTACCTGGAAAGACGGGAAGGCCCAATGACCTACCAGGGGGACAGCTTCCCCTTGAACCTGGAGCCTTCCAAGCTGTGGCCAGTGTGTGGTCTCCCCTGCTGGTAACCATCCTCCAGCACTGGGGAAGGCAAGCCTCTCTCCAGTCCCAGGAAGGACGCTGGGCACGTGAGTCTTACATCTTCCCAGCTGCAAAGCCACAGACCAGCAGGGCAGGGGGATGATGCCGGGGGATCCAGGAGAAGCCCCAGTGGCCTTGGTCCCAGTTCCCCACCCAACTCCCCAGGCTGTTCCTTCCCTCCCCTCAGCCCTGCGCCCTCCTTTTTTGGGAAACTACTTCCCACCCACAGCCATGGCGCAAGCCAGGCCCCTTCAGGCGTCTGGCCACCTGGGGCTCCATGGGTGCCCTCTGGGCTGTGCTCGGCTCCCTCATTGCTGGGAGTTGAGGGGAGGGCGGAGGGGTGAGGGTGGATGTGGGGCTCCAATTCAGGGTGCCCCCCGCAGGCAAGAGCTGCAGCTGCCTCTTTGCAGGGCCCTCTCACTACAGGGAAGTGAAGGTTCCCTGGAGACCATGGAAAGACATCCCTCCTCTTGCCATAGCTTGGCCTTGGCACCCTTCCCCCGGCTCCTGCCTCACCACTGCTCTTGCCAGGCTCCTGAGCTCAGTTTGTGATAGAGGAGGTGGCCAGAGTGGAAGTGGGGCTCCCATGTTCCCCAGGACACCAGCTCCAACCGAGGCTTTGCACCTCAACACTCCTCCAGTCCTCACTTCCCACTGAAACCCCAACTTCTCCTTGAGGCCTGTGAGTATGCAGTACTGCACCCTCCCCAACACACACTCATGCACACTCACTCACACACACCCCCACTGATCCGCATACATTCATGCATACTCACACTCACCCGCATACACTCATCCACGCACTCACCCACATACTCATGCACTCGCACACCCGCATACACTCATGCACACTCACTCACATATACTCATCCACTCACACCCACATACACTCATGCACACACCCACACACCCGCATACACTCATGCACACACCCACTCACCCGCATACACATGCACACACTCATTCACACACACACCCATGCATACTCACACACCCGCCTACACTCATGCACTCACACACCCACATACACATCCACACACCCACATTCACCAGCATACTCATACATACTCAAGCACACTCACACCTGCATACACTCATGCACACTCATGCCCACATACTCATCCACTCACACCCCCCACCCACATACACATGCCTGTTACCTGCACTCATCCACACACACCCACATACACTCATGCACACTCACACACACAACCGTACGCATTCATCCACTCTCACCCGCCTACACTCATCCACACTCAGACCCACACATGCACACTGACACACATACATTCATGCACTCACACCCACTCACATCTGCATACTCATGCACACACACCTGCATACTCACACCCATACTCATGTATACTTACACCTGCATATACTCATGCATCACACCCACATACACTCATGCACACTCACACCCGCATACACTCATGCATACTCACACCTGCACACACTCATCCACTCACACCCACATATACTCATGCACTGTCACCTGCACTCATCCACATACCCACATATGCACACTCACATGCACACATCTGCCTACTCATCCACTCACATGCAGTCACCCACACTCATTCACACTCACCCACATACACATCCCCACACACCCACTCACACTCACCCACATACACTTATGCACACTCGCACACCCATATAGACCCATGCACATTCACACACACACTTACCCACACTCATGCACACTCACCAGACCCAAAATGCTTAACAGCTAAACCTGCTCACTCACACTCACATATACATACACATACACCCACTTATACACACACTCACACACACACATTCATACACCCACACACATTCATACCCACTCTCACACAAACATACCCACTGGCTCACTCACACCCAATCACACACACACAATTTCATCCACTCACACTCAACTGACACACACATGCACACGCAGTCTTCAGCCTGTCCCACTTTCCCTCCCACAGCACCAACCACCACCTTGTTTTCTTTTTTGTGTTTTGTTTTGTGATTTTTGTGTTTTAGACAGAGTCTCACTCTGTCGCCAGGATGGAGTGCTATGGTGCAATCGTGGCTCACTGCAACCTCTGCCTCCCGGGTTCAAGTGATCCTCCTGCCTCAGCCTCCCAAATAGCTGGGACTACAGGTGTGCGCCACCAAGCCAAGCTAATTTTTTTTGTATTTTTAGTAAAGACAGGGTTTCACCACGTTGGCCAGGATGGTCTCGATCTCCTGACCTCGTGATCCCCCCACCTCAGCCTCCCAAAGTGCTGGGATTACAGGCGTGAGCCACCGCGCCCGGTCTTTTGTTGTTTTTTGAAGAAATACACCTGGGCCGTCCTTGCACCGCCTGCCTTCTCTCCCACGACACAGCTCACTCATTATTACATCCTTATTCCATCTCTGTTCCCCTCCCCACTAGGATATGAGCTCCATTTAGGGCCAGGGTCCAGCCCCGGTATTGGAACCTGCAGAGCTCTGGCCAACAGCACCCCATGGGCACCCTGTGTTCACCAGCCAGCACAGTCCCACGCAGCCCCAGGCCGGACTCCACCTGCCCGTGCACCCCACCTGCCCGTGCACCCCACCTGCCCGTGCACCCCCACCTGCCCGTGCACCCCACCTGCCCGTGCACCCCACCTGCCCGTGCACCCCCACCTGCCCGTGCACCCCACCTGCCCGTGCACCCCACCTGCCCGTGCACCCCCACCTGCCTGTACACCCCACCTGCCCGTGCACCCCCACCTTGACCCTGAAGCTCCCGTTGCCTTTAGCCCTGGCAGCTTCCCAGGCTGAGGATGGCAATATTTGCTTAGCATGTTGCTGTTTGCAAAGCACCATCCAAATTACCCTCATCTGATCTCCCTATGAGGACGGCATTCTCCTTCTGGACAGATGAGCACGTGGCCTTGCCAGCACACTGAGAACCCAAATTCAGATTCCACCTGACGTCCCCAACATCTACTCCCACGGCAGCTGATGGGGCCCTCGGCACCTCCAGAGCAGCCCTTCCAGCGCCGGGTGCCCTGACTTCCAAAAACCACTTCCTCAGTCTGAGCAAAATCAGCTTCTTTGTATCCACCCCAGGGCCCCCTTCCAGAGCACAGCACACGGAGGTGGAGGACGGTCCTCATGATCTCCACAAGCGTCACGGCCACAGCCTAGAACATTCCCACTTCCTTCCACTACTCCCCGAGACCTCGTTTTCCATCCAGCTAGCCAGAGGGACAGGAAGAAGCAGGCGTTTCTGCTGTGGAATTTTAGAAGGGGACCTGGAGGCTTCAGTAAGTCTGTCTCATAACTGTTGCTGGCAGGGCTCAGTCTGCAGCCAGATGTGTGTTACTCAAAGCTGAATTTCTTTTTGAGACACAAACATGAGGGGCAGAGGGAGAAGAAGAACTTCTGATAGCGTTTCCAGAAGGGTCTGAACCCACAGCTCCATCCCTCCTGGGCCTGCCTCCCTTTTGAGCCAGGCTGGGTCTGGGCTGCTTGCCGCCTGCCCTCAGGGAGGCCTGTGTTGCCCAGCAGTGCCGGGGTGGCGGGCAGTTCAGCCTAGCTCAGGGGTGAAGTGCTGGCAAACCCACTTCATTTCAAACCTGAAGCCACCATCCTTAGCCAGTTGTATTATTCTCATGAGAGGGTGTGGCTCTGTGGCTTCTCAGGACCACCCTGCCCACCTCACATGAGAATCTTTTTGCAGAATAAAGTACAAAGCCAAGAGGTGGGGAGAGAGCTCGGGAAGCCCGATCTAAGTGCCTGGATTCAGCCATACCTGATAAGACATCACAAGCCTACCCGTTGCTATGTGTGGATTTACCTGTCATTCAATCGTTTGTTTTGCTTCAGCCAGTTTCTTTTATTGTTTGTTGTTTTGTTTTGCTTTGCTTTTGAGATGGAGTCTCACACATCCTCTTGCCCAGGCTGGAATGCAGTGGTGCAATCTCAGCTCACTGCAACTTCTGCCTCCTGGGTTTAAGCAATTCTGCTGCCTCAGCCTCCCGAGTAACTGGGATTATGGGCATCTGCCACCATGCCCGGCTAATTTGTGTATTTATAATAGAAATGGGGTTTTAACATGTTGACCAAGCTGGTCTTGAACTCCTGGCCTCAAGTGACCTGACTGCCTTGACCTCCCAAAGTACTGGGATTACAGGTGTGAGCCACCACACCCGGCCACTTAAGCTGGTTTCAGATGGATTTCTGATTCTTGCAGCCCAGAGTTTTTGACTCTGATACAGCTTTGCCAGTGGTGCCTTAAAGACTGGATTCCTAAGAAAGTCTAAGCTTCTGCTCATTACAAAACATGATTTTGTACTTCATTTGTATTAACTGATAGTATCATTTAAAGCTAAGCCTTCAATTCAAAGTCATTAAAAAGTTCTGAGGCCATGTCTACCTATGTGCTTGGGAACAACTAATGTTAATTACGAAAGAAACTAAAATCTCTAAGTGCCCCACTTTCTGTGTCCCAGGCAGTATGCCAGGCCTTGCGCATACTTCAATTCACTTCCTAACAAAGCTGCGAAGTGGCGAATTAGTTCAGATAACTTTAGCTGCTGTAACAAATAGACCCAAAGCGTATATTGGCTCAGCAACAATGGTGGTTTCCTCCTGACTCACACCCAGTCAAGGCAGATGTCCAGGTCAGCAGAAGCTCTCCTCTGTGCAGCGACCACACAGGGACCCAGACTCCTTCCATCCCAGGGCCCACCAGCCACGAGGGCCTGAGTCTCCCCTGCGTTCCGCTGGCAAAAGCTCAGCAGAGCTTGGAGGGGACCCAGCTATTTCTATCATAACATCCTTGACACAGGAATTTCATGCCTCACTTCACTCGCCCTCAGTTGGCTGAAGCTCATTTGCACTGAGCCGTTAGGACGACGGACAGTGTTCCTGGAGGCCGGGGGTGGTGGTTCATGCTGTAATCCCAGCACTTCGGGAGGCTGAGGCAGGCAGATTGCTTGAGTCCAAGAGTTCTAGACCAGCCTGGGTACCATAGTGAGACCTCATCTCTACAAAACAGCAAAAACATTCGCTGTGTGTGGTGGCATACTCCTGTATTCCCAGCTACTTGGGAGGCTGAGATGGGAGGATCCCTTGAGCCTGGGATGTTGAGGCTACAGTGAGCCAAGACTGAGGACCTCGTCTCAAAAAAAAAAAAAGTTGGGGTGGGGAGTACGCCTGGAAAGACAAGGAAATGGCTAATGTCTGGGGAAGGGTTTGCAGCCTCTCCTGCAGGGAGGGGGCATCCGCTCTGTGGGTGAATAAGAGGCGCAGGCTGCTAATGGACCAGATCAGGATTTGGACTCAGGTCTCTCTGGGTCCAGGTCCCACTCGCTTCCCCTCTCTCCAGGCTGCCTGAAGTGGGAATGGGGACAGGATTCCAAATGACCTTTTGCCTGGTGGTGCTTGCAGTCTCTCTCTTTCTAGGAACACTTTAAACACTGGAAGAACAATTCCAAATGAAACAGAATAGTTAGCGCCGCAACAGTGAGGACCGACAGATAACACGTGGGCCAAGACCCCGGGGCCAGGAGGTCCGTCGGTGCTGCGGGGAAGATGGGTGCATGGCACAGCTCCCAGGTGGGGCACGGTGGCTCCAGCAATGGCCTTGGCCAGGACCAGGGCGTGGGACTGAGGGTCGGCCCTGCAGTTGTTGCTATTGTAGTGCTTTCAGGGAGCAAACTGAGGGAAGGGAGCTGCAGGGGCATCATGACTGCTGGTGGTGGCTGGGCCTCAGTTTCCCCAGCAAGGCCCCACGTCAATCAGATCATCTCAAATGAGGATGATGAAGTTGGCTCCATTGCGCTTTTAAGGCTGCTCCCAACAAGAATGAAGATATCCTGAGACGGTGGGTTCCCGGCTTGCTCCACCCCAGTGCTCCACCCCAACCCCCCATGGAGCCGTCCGCCCTCCCCGTTCCCACTTCTTCTCAGGCCCTGGAGTCCCAGTCTTGGAGCTTCCTTGCGAAGCCATCTGAGACAGCACTTACAGCCCGCACCTCAGCGGCAGCCCAGCCCAGCTCCCCTCCCCAGGGCCTTGGGCTGAGCTCCTGCCTTCTGACTCCGTGTGTTTAAAAGAAAAAAGGCCATGGTTTCAGCCTGGGCAGTCTGAGGCGGCAGCCTTGGTGAGGACTTGCCATCTCTCAGCCAAACACGCGCATTTACACAGGCGGACAGATGCTCCGGGCGGGGCAGGGACTCACCCCAGGTCGCCAAGCACCTTCATAAACACGGTGTATTTGTGCTTCCCAGGAAAGGTGTGCTCGGCCACCCCTCCCTGATGTCAGAGCGTTCATGGTGCCTTTTATTGACCAAGAAGATAAAGAGCTCAGTTAAATAACTGGGTAAATAACTGACCTTGGAATCGGGTGCTGGTCTGGGACACGGACCAGCTTTTCCATCAAGGAGAGGTCTCCTCCTACCCTTAAACAGCCCCAGCCCTGCCTTGGGTGGGGGGCAGCGGGGCCTGAGGGGGAGCTGGCCCATCAATCGTGTCTCCGGCGGCAAACATCTCTACACAGGAGCCCTCACCTTGGTCTCAACCTTGGCTGTGCATTAAAATCACCAGGGAAATCAAAAACACACATGCACCCGCCTCAGTCCCAGGGGCTCCGACTTGATTAGTTTACGGGGGGCCCAGGCCCTTGACACAAAGGCCTCCTAGACATTCCAGCGAGAGCCACAGCTGAACCTCCTCGCTAAGCGGGTTCAGACACCGCGTGGGCTGTTTCCCATTTCAGTGGTATAAATACTCCGGCCAAGTGACCACATTTTAACAACGAGCTTGTACCATTCCTCCCATGGAATTCCAGGCCCTCGGGAGCCACAGAGCTGGCTGCAACTCTGTCCATCACCCACGAGGCACCTGCACATGACCTCTCCTAGTTGGAACAGAACAGAACAAGAAGGAGGCTTCCAGGCCGCCAAAACAAAAAGTCTCAAAGCCTGTGTCCCACAGCTGAGATCTGATTTTAAATTACCTTTTGGAAGAGGAGGCAGAAAAGAAATGCTTTGCTGCAAATGGAAGATAAGGGGACGCACCACAGTATGGGGTCATTCAATTACAGGGCAAGAAGCACTCAGCTCCAAGGGAAAGGACGGGCTTCCCACAGCCGCGACGAGCCAGGCAGTGACTCAGAGCAGGGGACGCTAAGAAGGCAGCTCTAAGGGAAGGGATCCTGGGAGACAAGAGCGAATCCTGGAAGACACTGAGTGCCTCTGGACTCGCAGGCTAGCAGGGGCACGGGAACAGAGTCCAGGCCTGTATGCACTTTGCCCTCAGCATCTTCCCTCCCCGAGTCAGGAAAGCAGCTCTTGACGGGTTTTCTATTGAAATCTGTGGCCTTGACTGGCCAGAGGTCTCTGTCCTGCCAGCAAGAGGAAGCATACAGTGGGTGCCTAGGGTTGGGCCATGCTACTAGGAACCTTGACCTTGGAGTCCTGCTCCAACCCTGTGAAAGGGGAGTCCAGGGCCAGGGATGCGCCTCTGGGATCAAGTTTTTGCTGGTCGGGAACAAAAGGAGAACAGTATCTGTGGGGCGAGCTTTTTCTGAAGCAAATCTGCCCACTGTGAAGAACTGACCTTTGCACTAAGATGTATAACCACATCCATGATTTTCAGTGATAAGATCTCACTCTGTTGCCCAGCCTGGAGTGCAGTGGCACGATGGCAGCTCACTGCAGCCGCGACCCCCCGTGCTCCAGCGATCCTCCTGCCTCAGCCTCCAGCGTAGGTGGGACTAAAGAAGCGTACCACTACACCTTGCCAATTTTTGAGCTATTTCATAGAGTCAGGGTCTTTCTATATTGCCCTGGCTGGTCTCAAGCTCCTGGGCTCAAGCGATCCTCCTGCCTTGGCCCCCTAAAGCGTTGGGATTACAACCGTGAACCACTGCATCTGGCACAGCCATTCTTTTATGAAGTGATGAGGAGAACCAATAGTGGGTCCTTAGTTTTTTCATTTCCTCCCTTGGGATGAAGAGAACTTAGCAACACTCTGTGGCTCCTCCTCCGGCTTGGGGGAGGCTTCAGCCCCACTGTTCGAGCACTAGGCATGTTTGACCCATCTGAGGTCCCAGGCTAGACCCTTCCTGCTGGGTGCATCCCAAATTCCTGTCCGCAGAAGCCATGAGAGAGAATAAAATGTCAGTGTCTTAAGCCATTATGTTTTGGGGTGACTTCCTACAGCGGTAGGTAACTGGAACGCCTTGCCTGCTGTGACTCGTGGACACAGGCAGAAATCCCAAGTCAGGCAACAGAGAGCCCTGGCTGGGCTGGGTCCCACTAATGAAGTGGGGTCAGAGCTCCCCCTGCTGTGGGGGCCACGCAGCTGCCAGGACTCCCTGTCACAGTGCCACAGCCGAGGTGAGGGTGGATGAGGAGAGGACCCAGAGGTCCTCACTGGGTATCAGGCCAAGAGCTAAGGGCAGGTGATGGAGACGGGAGAGGCATCCTCTCACATCCCCAGCTCAGCCTGCAAAGGGAGGCGAACGGCCACGGCCTGCATTTGACTTGTGAAACCAGAGGAAGTCACTGGACTCCGAAGCCCTGGAAAAGCTCAGGGAGCTAACAAGATTTTAATATTTCAAAAGCTTCCATGTCTCAGCTGAAATGCTGCTTAAGAGGCTTGCAAAGTTCAGGGCCATAACCAACTCAGCTGTGTACTCTGGGGCTCAGAAGGCAGAGGATTGAGGCTGGGGAACAGCCACCTGGGCTTCTAGTGACTCCTGGACCTTCACGTGCTGGGAATGTCTGGGGGAGTTGAGCAAGCTGTGCTGGGGTCTTGGCACGGCTGCATCCTTGCACGGGGCAGAGAGTGAGGCCCACTGAGAGCACAAAACCAATACCCATGTCAGCAGGGGTGTTGGGAGCCGGGCTCCGGGTGGGAAGGGCTGTGGCCTCAGCCCAGGACTTCCCAGCCAGGCTGCTGGAGCTGGGACAGGGGATAAACTGGGGACTCAGCCTCAGAACAAAGCAGCCACCAGCAACTGCAGGTGGGGGCTGGAGAGAGGGCCGTGCCCTCAGCCTTGGTGAGTCTGCCTGCGGGAGCAAGACAGCCTGGAATCGAGGGAGCTTCCTGCCTGACAGCTCCCAGGGCGGAAGGAGTTAACCCAGCCTGGTGGCCCAGGTGCAGGGCCCCCTGCTTAATGAATACCTGCCCTCTCTAGGGGTCACCCCCCACCCCTCCCCACCCGCACTGTGACGTTGTTTCCAATTCAAAGGGAAGGTGTCATTAGCGCTCTGTGTTGACAGCTCAGCCATGGGAGAGGGCAGGGAGCAGGCTGGTGTTATTACTCCTTCCTTAATGGGCCAAGGCTGACTCTGGGGCCTTGGTGACCTGGGGTGGGCAGTCCTTTCCCTCCCTCACCCGCCCGCTGCCCCGCTTAGCATTCCTGGCTGCATGTCCCGGTGGCGGTGGCCATGCTGAGCTCACGGGGTGTGTGAGTCCACTACGACTGCCTTAATGGAGTTCCACAGACTGAGCAGCTTCACACAACAGAGATGGGGCCAGGCACGGTGGCTCACGCCTGGAATCCCGGCACGGTGGCTCACGCCTGGAATCCCGGCACTTTGGGAGGCAGAGGCGGGCAGATCACTTGAGGTCAGGAGTTTGAGGTCAACCTGGCCAACATGGCGAAACCCCGTCTCTATTAAAAATATAAAAATTACCTGGGCGTGGTGGTGGGCCCCTGTAGTCCCAGCTACCCGGGAGGCCAAGGCAGGAGAATCGCTTGAACCGGAGAGGCGGAGGCTGCAGTGAGCTGAGATCATGCCGTTGCACTCCAGCCTGGGCAGTAGAGAGAGACTGTGTCTTGAAAATAACAACAGCAGAGATGCATTCTCTCCTAGTTCTGGAAGCTAGAAGTCCACACTCCAGCTGTCAGCAGGGCTCTGCTCCCCCGAAGCCTCTGGGGGTGGGCGAGGGGCAGTCCTTCCTGGCCTCTCCCAGCCTCTGGTGGCCCCAGGTGCTCCTTGGCTTGTGGCCGCAGCACTCCAATCTTTGTTGTCACTTGACATACTCACTGGGCTCTCTTCTCTCTTACAAGGACAGCAGTCACTGGATTCAGGGGCCAACCTCCTCCAGGGTGACCTCGGCTTCACTGGACTTCATCTGCGAAGAACTCCATTTCCAAACAAGGTCACAGGGGTTTAAGACTTTGACATATCTTTTTGGGGGACACCGTTTGGCCCATGGCAGAGTTAGGGATACCTGGGTCCCAGGGAAATCCTGAGCCCCCTGGACAAGGCACCAGGCCCTCTGGTCCTCATCCTCCCCCCGCCACCCCGCTCCTGTTTCCAGGCTGAGGACAGCAGTCTCTCTCCTGCTCACTGTTGGAACGCCATGAGGGTCAGAGATGACAGATGTCCCTCTAATCCACGGGGGACATGAAAGGAGGCAGAGGACCAGGGTGGAAGACGTCAGTGGAATCCAAGCCCCTGGTTCTTGGCAGCAGGATTGGGGGAGTGACAGCTTCCTACTGCCTGGCTGCTGAGCATGGAGAGGCCTGATGATCCTGAGGGCCCAGCACCTCCCCCTGGGATGTTGCGAAAGGAACTGTGCCCATTCCGTCCCCTCCTGGTGGGTTGGGACAATCTTCCCTGACGAAGCCTCCTCGCTTAGGGCTTCCATCACCCCCGGTACCTCTTTCGACTGCCAGGTCAGTCAAAGGATGATTTCTTCCTCGCAGGCCCTGGGGCCATGGTGGCTGCTGAGGGCATTTGGCCGAAGCATCCCTCCTCATACACCAGGCCTCCGGGAGCCAAGTGGGACCAAGACCACCTTCATTCCATGCTTCCCCACTCATATCAGGTTTCCTATGAAACAGAACATTTTATTAAAAGACCTGAGAATAAATTATGACCAGCACTAATGATTATATTTAAAAGAGTGATTTATAATGTAGAGAGGGTTTAAAGAAGTTAAAACCTCGAGTGTATTTTTAGCTGGAACGCTTGGTTGCTAATGACAGGAACCCAGTTCTGTCTAGTGGAAGCAGAAAAGGGAGTTTATTGACTAATGACACCGGGAAGTCCATGGGGGCGGAGGGATGCAGGCACAGCAGGATGCGGGCTACGGGCCGCCCTGAGGCTGGGCTCTGTCCCGGCGCTCTCCTGGTGGTTGCTTTCCTCCTCAGGCAAGGAACGCACAGGGGCAAAGTCCTCTGCCAGCTTCTGCAGCCTCACCCTCCACCCTCCACAACCCCGTGGAGAATATGCCTGTCCCCAGAAGCCCGGCACGGAGAGGCTCTCTGGCTTGGATCTCTCCCGTCCTTGACCCGGGGAGTGCGGGCTCTAGTTGGTTCCATGGTGCTTCTGGAATAGAAGGCCAAGGTCTCAGGTGAGGGGAGTGGGGCTGCCCCAAGCAGAACATACGTGCATACAGCAGGCGCAGGATGGCTCCCCAGAAGAGGGACAGGGGTTCGGGGATGGTTAAGCCGCAGGAGCCCACCTTCCCTGGGCACTTCCCTCCTGAGCTCCCAGCAGCCCCATGACTCACTATCAGCCTGGAGCTTTCTCAGGCGTGAGTCGAATGCCACACTCTTATTAATCATATGCAACTAATTCTTGGAAGCAAAAGGTGTTACTGGAAAGGGGTCCCAATCCAGATCCCAAGAGAGGGTTCTTGGATCCTTGCAAGGAAGAATTCGAGGTGAGTCCCTAAAGTGAAAGCAAGTTTATTAAGAAAGCAAAGGAATAAAACTTGGCGACTCCATCGGCAGAGCAGCCCAAGGGCAGCTGGTCGCCTGTTATTTCTTGATGATGTGCTAAACAAGGGGGGGATTATTCATGCCATTTTTTTAAGACAACATAGGGCAATTTCCTGACGTTGCCATGGTGTCTGTAAACCGTCATGGCGCTGGTGAGAGTGTAGCAGTGAGGACCACCAGAGGCCACTCTCAGCACCATCTTGGTTTTGCTGGGTTTTGGCCGGCTTCTTTACTGCAACCTGTTTTATCAGCAAGGTGGTTATGACCTGTGTCTTGTGCTGACCTCATATCTCATTCTGTGACTAAGAATGCCTTAACCTCCTGGGAATGCAGCCCGGTAGGTCTCAGCCTTATTTTACCCAGCCCCTATTCAAGATGGAGTCACTGCGGTTAAAACGCCTCTGACGAAGGGACTAATGAAATGACTCCAGGTCACCGTGGGCTCTGGAGATGAGGTTGTCAGCCCTGCTGACCAGCCCTGAGGACAGCGAGGGCCTGGCCCAGTGTCTGGCCAACGCTCTGACAGCCACGTGTTAATGCTTGCTTCCTCTGGCCTCTTCCCAGTGAGAGTGTCAATCAGTGTTTCCACCATTAACTCTGTGTGGCTCTGTCTGCGACATCCGCTGCTATTGGACACTTGCTTGATTGTATCTCGGAGGGATTCGCTGGTTTTCGTTCCTTTATAACGAACGTGAATTGCTGCATCACCCTGGCCTGATGCCTGTGCCCCGCCCCCATTTCCCTGTGTTCAAGGCTGACTCCGGGTTGGAACTTGTCTTGAGGCAGGCAGACTGAATTAGCTGGAGGCCAGTCGCAGCCGTGCCACCCCTGGCCCTTTCTCCCATCAGATGGCTCCTCCCAGTTTGTGCCCTCCCGCCCCATCCACCGCGTCTCTTAGGTTCTTCTCCCCATGCCTGGGAGGATGACGAGAAAGGCTTTGTCACACCTGTTTTATGGAGGACAAAAGGCTTCTCATCAATCCACAAAATCTCTAACTCCCACTGCATGGGGCGAGCTCTGTGGTGGAATCACTCACGCTGGGGTTAGAAGTCTGTACTGCTGGCCATTTGGGTGATGCATTACTTGACTCTCCTAGCCGTCCCTGGATAATAAGGCTAACCCTTGAACTCCCGGGATGGCCATGAAGATAAAATGACATCTCAACCGGGAATAGGAGGTGTCAGCTATAAAGAACTGTGTACCTCAAAGGGCTCATCACCATCTTCATCATCATCACCTGATTAACCACCTGTCCTCTGGGGGAGGCCGCGGCACAGGTGACATCTAGCCTCCATCCAGACAGCTGAGCAGAGACTGGCGAGAAGGAACCCGCCACAGGGACCCAATTCGCCTGGCGCTTGACAGCTAAATTCCTGCAGGAGAAAGAAAAGGCAGGAACTGCGACCCCTGCCAAGGCAGCTCACACACCAGCGCCTGCAGCTGCTCCTGGGTTCAAGGAAATAAGTGCTTCAGGGCATCTCGCAGTCAGAGCAAAACACAGTCATTACAGGGAAATGATAGATGCCGGCTGATTGAGTGAATTTTCCCAGCCAAACCTGAAATTACTTGCGCTATAGATGAGGGCCTAATGGGAAAGGCACAAAGCCCCTGCAAGGAGCCCCCGATGTTAGCAGGGCCTGCTGGCTTCTGAGGCCTGAGGAGGTCTTCCCCACCCACCTTCCTCACTTGCAGTGGTGCTGAATTGCACCCTTGGGCGCTCACAGCTGGCCGAGCCCCAGGTCCCACAGAGAGCAGGTACAGCTGGTGCTTGCTGGTTTAGGAATGAGTTAACCAGTCCTCACCACAAGTATTTTTCACTAGAACCTGTCGCTGCACCGCCCACCCATCCACAGAACTTTCCTCTTCCCAAACTGAAATCTCTACCCCTTAACCAACAACGCCCCAGCCCTCAGCCCCAGCACCCATCATGCTGCTTTAACTCTATGGATTTGACTACTCTAGGCACTTCATAGACACAGAATCACACAGCACTTGCTTAATTTCACTTAACACAATGTCTTCAAGGTTCATCCATGCACTGGCATATGCCAGAATCTCCGCCCCTTTTAATAAGGCTGAATGATATTCCATTGGCTGGAGAGGCCACATCGCATTGCTGATGCACCGTCAGTGATGGACAGCTGGGTTGTTTCCACCTTTGGCCATTGGCTGGAGAGGCCACATCGCATTGCTGATGCACCGTCAGTGATGGACAGCTGAGTTGTTTCCACCTTTGGCTATCGGGAATAATGCTCTATACACACAGCTGTGCGAAAATGTGCTCGAGTCTCTGCCTTCAATTTTTTAACATATACCCAAAAGAGAAATTGCTGGGTCACATGAGAATTCTGTGATGAACCTTTTGAGGACCCTCCAGATTGTTTTCCACAGCAGCTGCTCCATCTTCCATACCCACCAGTGGTGCACACGGGTCCTGACCTCTCCACATCCTCACAAACGCTCGTTCTTTTCTGGTTTGGGGTAGTAGCCCTCCCGGTGGGTGTGTCGCACTGTGGTCATGCATTGTATTGAAGCACCACCTACGTGCCTGCCTTCCAACAGACCACAATGCCCCAACGAGACCCCTCAGCACCAGCACGGTGGGTGCCGGCCACGGGATTGGAAGTTTGTGGGGATGGCGCTGGGTCCACGCTGACTCCGCCTGCATGCTACCATCCCCTCTCTCCCTCCAGTCTCTCGCCCCCGCTCAGACGCACTTCCTTCCTCACTGTTTCCACGGGGGTACCCTGGCATCCGCCCCGCTCCTCGCTCCTCGTGCAGGCCACAATTTGCTCTTCAAATTGCCAAACTGTTTACCAACAGCGGCATCTCCTTTACACCCTGCTGATCGGCAAAACCAGTCATTATCCAAGTCTGCCCGCCTCAGCCTGGACGGTAACAACAGCTTAATAGGAAAATCAGCACGAATGGCTCAGAGGCCTTAATTACTCTTCTCTGCTGAACCCCACGCCCTGCTACAGCCAGCCTCAGCCGTGGAGAGGTAGGAGGCTGTGCTCAAGATTCAAACAGAAAAGGCTTGCCTCCTTCCGGGGAGGACAGGGTTTACCTCTAAAGGAAAATGCAGCTCATCACATGGTGCCAAGCCTGTCCCACAGACAGAGGCGAGGCCACCTGAAGGACGGCACCCCTAAGGACTGATCAGGCCTCTGGTCTGCCTCAGGTGGGAGACAGCAGGCAGTGTGTTCAGAGCCCCAGACAGACAGACTGGGATTTTGTCTCTGCCACTTCCTAGCTGTGTGACCTTGAATGAGTTGCTTGGCCTCTCTGGGCTTCAATTTCTTCACTGGTAAAATAGAGACAGCAACAGTGTCTTGACTATAATATGCAGCTATAACATTATAGCAGCTATAGTGCGCTGCTATAACAGAATACCTGAGACCAGGTAATCTTTTTTTTCTGAGACGGAGTCTCGCTCTGTCGCCCAGGCTGGAGTGCAGTGGTGCAACATCAGCTCACTGTAACCTCTGCCTCCCGGGTTCAAGTGATTCTCCTATCTCAGCCTTCTGAGTAGCTGGGACTACAGTTGCGCACCACCATGCCTGGCTAATTTTTTGTATTTTTAGTAGAGACAGTGTTTCACCATATTGGTCAGGCTGGTCTTGAACTCCTGACCTTGTGATCTGCCTGCCTCAGCCTCCCAAAGTGCTGGAATTACAGGCATGAGCCACCATGCCCAGCCGAGACCGGGTAATCTTTAATGAATGGAAATTAATTTTCTCACAGTTCTGGGGATTGGGAAGTCCAAGGCCTTCCCAACCCCACCCCCCAACCTCTGGCATCAGCACACAGCAGGAGGCAGAAGGGCAGAGAGAGACTGGAGGGAGCTGAACTTGCCCTTTTATGATGAAATTAATCCCATCCCCAGAGGCAGGGCCCTCACAGCCTAATCACCTCTTAAAGGCCCACATCTTAATACGGCTACAAGGGCAATTACATTTCAACATGAGTTTTGGAGGGGACAAACATTCAAACCAGAGCAAACAGCATCTCTCTCCTAGGGCCTGTGAGGTCTCATGACAGAGATAATCATCAGAAGGCTTCTCCAGAGTCTGACGTGGTGCATACAAGAAGGGGACAGGTGTTTCTGGGTTTGAATCCCAGCTCTTCCACTTACTACCTCTGGGGATTGAACAAGGCACCTACCTTCCTCTGTTTCCTTCTCTGTTTACATTCCGTAAACATTTTGCTGGAGGTTTGCAAGGATGGCATGAGCTCATGCCTCTGAAGGCCTCAGCAAATGAGAGCCACGGAGCCCCTTCTTCCTCCTAAGGGGTCACAAACGGTGAGGATTTCTGGGAGTTGCCCCGGCACCCAGCACACTCACAGAGCAGGGGTGGTGCTTAACAAGCTCAAACCCAAACAGGAGCACCTGGGGAGTGAGGGGCGGGGCGCTTGGGAGGGCCATCCAGCGCGGTAGACGCCAGACCCTCAGGAGCAGGGGAGTTCCGTCCCCCTGCTGGGGTGCTGGCCCCAGATGTCCAAGGCTGTGCGCAGTGCCTGTGCTTCTCAGCATGGCAACCTTGCAAGCACTGCAAGGCTGAGGTCCTTAGAAGAGGTGCTCACGGGAGGACCACCTGGGCACAGGCAGCCGGAACCTGGGCGGCTGCCGCAGAAGGACCCATGTGGCAGGTGCAGGTTAACAGGCGAAGGCCACCCCCTTTTCCAGCAGGACAGCCTTCTGCACCACCAGGTCCTGTGTCCTTGCTCCGGCCAGAGATGGCCTGGAGTGGCGAGGCCGGGCACTGGCAGCAGTGGGGAGGCTGTGCTGGCCTTTCCAGGCTGCAGACCTGGAAAGCCACTGGGCTTCCTAGCTCAGTGCTGAGTGCCGGGTATGTGAAAGTGAATAAAATCCTGGTCTAACGGGGAGGCTGCCCCCGAAGGGTGGTGGCAGTAAAGTCTCTCTCCGTGTTGGGAAAGCAGAGCAGCAGAGGGGAGGGCCTGCCCCAGCCCGAGGCCAAAGGCAGCTGCCCACATTGAAGGAAGGGAGAGTAAAACAGATGGGACCAGATTGAGAGAGGGGTGGGCCGGGGAGGGGCTCTTGGGGGCTGGTCACATAGCATCTCATGGGCTGCCCTCCCACCTAGTCAGGGTTAGAGCCAAGGCTCAGAGGAGGACACGCTGGCCGATCACCCACGTGAGCTGCAGGGGCTGGTTGCTGCACGCTGGTGGGCCGTGCCCCCCCCACAGACCTCCCACCCAGGCCTGGGCACCACATGGAGACTGGGGAAGCGTGAGGAGCCCCAGGCCCCCCCATGCAGTTGTCCCAGGCAATGGGGAAGGAGCCCAGGGGACCGCCTGGAGCTGTGTAAGCATCATGTCTTCCCAGGAAAGTTGGGTGGGGGCTGAACCCCTGCCTGGAACTGGGCAGGCACATGTGTGGCAGCCGGAAGAGGCTGCTGCGCCGGGCTGTACTCCGTGGTGGGTGCAGGCTGGAGGGGGAGTGGCTCTCTTCCCTCTCCTAGCTGCCATGGAGACCCGGCCCGAGGATGCTCTGTGTTCTGCTGCATCCAGCTGTCTCTCTGCCATCTGTCCGCAGAGCGGGGATTTGCATGCCCGCAGGCCTGGGACATTCCAGAGCTGCCCTTTCTTCTGCATTTCCACCTCTCGCAGGGCTCCTGGTAGGCCCCGCACCCAGGGGTCCAGCTTCAAAGAAGGGTGGATAGGAGAAGAGGGGGGTCCCTGCCAGGAGTCAGGGGCTCAGAAAAAAATGCCATGATTCATCCTCCCCAACCACGAGCCATCAGAAATAATGGAACCAGCTCGGACATGGTGATTCAGTGTCAAAATATAGAAAGGCCATTTAGTATTGGTGACAGAATTAGACGAGAGGTTTCACTTCTTCCAATGAAAAAGCAGACAGAACAGTGCCAAGAGGGAGCGCAGGGCCACACCTTGGCAGGCACACATCGCCCAGAACCCGAGTCTCCCACACAGCCCAGGCTGCTCTGCTAGGACCAAAGGCCACCGAATGCACCCAGGAAACCTCAGGTTATTGCAATGCGTGTTAGGAAAACGCCGTGTCTCTGCGAATGAGGAGTTAAGACCTAGAGTGCTCTATAGCGCAATAACACATTCTTTTGCAGGCATTTAAATAATTAAAATGTGTTTTATAAGAGCATTTTAAAAATTGCATTCTAGAAAAAAAAGCAAACTGATCGATCAAAACTCATCAAAAACAAAACCAAAACACCAAAACAGAACTGTTTCTCATTTGCACTTCTCCAGCCACCCGCTGAGCAGCCTCTGTCATTTGGCCTCCAGGTTGCAATGTTATTCTAAGCAAAAGAAGCACTTCCCATCCTCCCCCCTCCCTGCTCACACCCTAAGTCCTTGGAGCAAAAGAAAATCCTCAAAGCAGCCGTATATCTGGGGGCTTTGCAAGCCACAGTCTTCCCCCGCTTTTCTGAATTAGTTCCCATCGCCCTGGCAATCTATGCAGTGCCTGTCTGAGAGGAGCAATGCATATCCCCGAATTCATCCAACCTGTTAGAGTAGGTTTGCACGGAGAAATTGGCATGGTGAAAAAATACCTGTATCCGTGTAGAACAGCATTCTTCACCTGCTGTTGGAATTCACCACTAAATTTCCATGAACTATCCCCATGAAATTTCTCCTTCCCTCCCTCCCTTCTTTCTTTCCTTCCTTCCTTCCCTCCCTCCCTCCCTCCTTGCCTCCCTCCCTCCTTGCCTCTCTCCCTCCCTCCGTCCTTCCTTCTTTCTTTGTTTCTCTCTCTCTCTCTCTCTCTCACACACACACCCCCCACACCACCCTTCTCTAGGTAAATATGTCTGAGATATGCCACATAGAATACTCCTATCCTGGCGATTTTCAATGCATATTAACATACAAAAGGCTTTGAGAGGTCCTACAATGAGGAAATCTGCTTAACTGTGTTTAACCCAGAGTTTCATCAACTTAATTAAACAAGGAATCTTTTTAAAATTGTTAAGACCTATTGATCTATGGAGATGCCCACAGACCACAAAACCCAATGGGAAGTGCCCGTATACACATCATCAAATACTTCACCTTTGCATTCGTAGTTGTTTTCCAGAGGAATTTCCCAGTCATCCCAGATGGAGACAGCAAGGCCTTATAACCCCTTATCCAACAGATGAGGAAACCGCAGCACCAGGAGAGTCTCTCTTTACAGGGAATGTAACAGAGATTTCAAGTATATGCCACATTTATTGTCCATTGAAAAATCGTTCTCTGGTTCAAATGACTGTCCGGAAAAGTCCTGCCTGTCTGCGTCCCTGTCCTGTTTACTCCTCCTCTGTTCCCAGTGGGATTGTTCTCTGTCAGGCTTGTGAAGTCCCTCTCTGTGGGATAACTATCCAAGCGCACAGAGCCTGGCCTGCTCCCCAGTAGTGAGGGGGTTTCCACCTGGATCCCACGCAGAAGTGCATCTTCCTGCCGAGAGGATTTGGAAACAGCCTCGCTGGACCCCATGGCAAGGAGGCCGCATGGGAACCCAGCCCCAGCCTCCGGGTTGGCCACACACAGAATAAGCTGAGAACATTCTGTGATGGTGATAAGAACCTGGAGGGCCTGCGCACAGCTCACAACTGTAATCCCAGCACTTTGGGAGGCAGTGGTGGGAGGATTGCCTGAGCCCAGGAGTTTGAGACCAGCCTGGGCATCATGGAGAAACTCTGTCTCTACAAAATACTTTTTTTTTTTTTTTTGAGACGGAGTTTCGCTCTTGTTACCCAGGCTGGAGTGCAATAGCGCGATCTCGGCACACCGCAACCTCCGCCTCCTGGGTTCAGGCAATTCTCCTGCCTCAGCCTCCTGAGTAGCTGGGATTACAGGCACGCGCCACCATGCCCAGCTAATTTTTTGTATTTTTAGTAGAGACGGCGTTTCACCATGTTGACCAGGATGGTCTCGATCTCTTGACCTCGTGATCCACCCGCCTCGGCCTCCCAAAGTTACAAAATACTTCTAAAAACTAGCCAGGTGTGGTAGCACGCACCTGTAGTCCCAGCTACTCAGAAGGCTGAGGCAGGAGGATCCCTTGAGCCCAGGAGGTGGAGGTTGCAGTGAACTGAGATGGCGCCACTGCACTCCAGCCTGGACGACAAAGCAAAACCCTGTCTCAATTAAGGAAAAAAAAAGAACTTGAAGGTCAAGGTACTATGTCCCGGCACAGCTCAGATAGCGAGAGCCAAAGGGCTGTGCTGCACCCATGCAGGAGGCCTGGAGTCCCCGGAATGCCATCGGTCGCACTGGCTAAGGTGTTCACCAGCTTCGAAGACAGGAGCCAGGATTGCCCAGGGCCTGACTTGCCTGCATTTCAATGCACAGCCCCTTCCTCTGCAAAGCCCAAGTCACAGTCAGAATTCTTTAAGCGAGGCATTGCCTCCTTGCCCTACTCCCTCCTTTCGGCAGGACCCTCCCTCGAGGTTACAGGTGCCTGCAATCCTCGGCCACCTGTCCCCAATGACCCTCGGTCCTGCCCCTAGACCTAGGCAGCCAGGGACCCTGCTGTCGGGGCCTCGGATGTTAGAAGGCCCTGCTCTGGGTCACCTCTCTCCATGCAGAGCCCAGGGGATCCCCCGCCCCCCACTCACAGCCTGTGCCCCTCTCTCCTCCGGACCACGCCCAGGGCACCCACGGCATAGGGCTTGGTTCCCTGCCCACCTGCTTTCAGGGTCTGTGCAGGAGGGGGCTGGGCAGGAGGGGGCACAGAGCTGGATCCACAAGCTCCAGTGTGGGATGCAGCGGGGGTGGTTTCCAAACCCAAAAAACTGTGAGTGCTTCAATTCTGTCACTCAGGTGATCCCTTGGAGTTTTATTTGTGTGTAAAATTTAAAAGCATTTAGCAGAGTACAAACTGCAAGGTGTAACATCTTTGTTTGAAAAATACAAATTTAGTTCCACCCAGGAAATTTTCACAAAGCAAGTATGCTTGAGAACCAGTACTCGGATCAAGAAATAAAACATTGCTGGAACCCCTAGAAGCCTCCCTCCCCTGTGACCTTCCAGGGTAAACACAGCCTTCTTTCTTCCTCCTTTTTTTTTTTTTTTTTTTTTTTTTCTCACTCTGTCCCCCAGGCTGGAGTGCAGTGGCATGATCTTAGCTCCCAGCAACTTCTTCTGCCTCTCAGATTAAAGCGATCCTCCCACCTCAGCCTCTCGAGTAAGCTGGGACTACAGGCACCTGCCACCTCACCTGGCTAATTTTTGTATTTTTTTGTAGAGATGAGGCCCTACTGTGTTTCCCAGGCTGGTCTCAAACACTTGGGCTCCAGCAATCCGCCCACCTCAGCCTCCCAAAGTGCTGGGATTACAGACATGAGCCACTGTGCCGGCCAGAACAGACTCTTCTTTCTTTTCTTTTCTTTTCCCTCCCTCCCTCCCTCCTTGCCGCTTTCTTTTCTTTCTTTTTTCTTTTCTTTCTTTTTCTTTTTCTTTCTCTCTCTCTGTCTCTCTCTCTCTTCTTTCTTCCTTTACTGACAGGGTCTCACTCTGTCACCCAGGCTGGAGTGCAGTAGCACATTCTTGGCTCACTGCAACCTCCACCTCCCAGGCTCAAGCAATCCTCCCACCTCAGCCTCCCTCCCTGGGACTACAGGCATGTGCCACCACACCCAACTAATTTTTGTATTTTTGTAGACATGGGGTTCTCCCATGTTGCCCAGACTGATCTCAAACTAAAGGGATCCACCCACCTTGGCCTCCCAAAGTGCTGGGATTACAGTTGTGAGCCACCACACCAGCCAGCACAGCCTTCTTTCTAATATGACCAACCAATGGTGCCTGTTTTTGAACTCAAATCAAGTCATCCGCACAGTTGCATGAAGGCGTAGTTCATTTGTTCTCATTGTGGAATATCCCATTGCATGAATATACCACAATCAGCTTACCCATTCTCCTGTTGGTAGCACCTGGAGTACTCCGTTCTGGCTATTTTGAATAGGCTGCTGGGAACATTCTGGCACATGTCTTTTGGTAACTTACATATGCATTTTAATTGATTATACGCCTAGAAGTCACATCTTAACTTCTACTGCCAGAAACTCCCACTGATGCAGGGCAGGTGAGCCCCAAAATTGGGGCTTAACCCAGGAGGGTTTGTGGCTTCACCCAAGAAAGAATGTAAGGGTGAGCCAATGGAGTTAGCAGTTTTTACTGAAGCGGCCGTGCACAGCGGCACAGAGGGGCTGCTCCTTGCAGGGCGGGCTACCCCATAGGCAGTGTGCCCAGAGCAGCCGCTCAGAGGCAATGCTGCAGTCAGATTTATTGCCACTTTTAATTACATGCAGATTAAGAGGTGGATTATTCAGAAATTTCTAGGAAAAGGATGGTAACTTCTGGGTCATCAGATGATTGCTGTGGAAAGGGGCATTAACTTCTGGATGTCGCCATGGCAGTGGTAAACTGGCACGGCACACTGGTGGCTGTGTCTCATGGAAAGCTGCTTCCAGCCGTCCCTGTTTAGCTAGCCCTCAGTTTGGTGTGGCATGTGAGCCCCTCCTCTGGAGTGGAGGCCGCCTCCCTCCTCCCACCAGCACGCATCAGAGTTGCAATTCTTTCACATCCAACGTGGGTATTCCCGTCCTTTTAACTTTAGCTATTCCTAGGGGTATGGAGTGTTATCTCTCTGTGGCTTTAGTTTGTATTTCCCCAATGATGAATAAAGTTGAGTATTCTCTTATGTGTATTGGCTATTTGGATCTCTCTCTCCGTCTTTCTTTTTTTGATACAGAGTCTTGCTCTGTTCCCCAGGCTGGAGTGCAGTGGCATGATCTCAGCTCACTGCAACCTCTGCCTCCTAGGTTCAAGCAATTCTCCTGCCTCAGCTTCCCAAGCAGCTGGGACTACAGGTGCGCACAACCATGTCCTGCTAATTTTTGTATTTTTAGTAGAGATGGTGTTTCACTATGTTGGCCAGATTGATCTTGAACTCCTGACCTCAGGTGATCCTCCCGCTTTGGCTTCCCAAAGTGCTGGTATTCCAGGCATGAGCCACCGCGCCCAGCCTGAATATCTCTTTTGTAAAGTGTCTGTTCAGGCCGATTGCTTGTCTTTCTCTTGGTTTGCCTGTCTTCTTACTGATGTGAAGGAGTTCATATTCTGATTTCCCATCTCAGGTCAAAGCTCTCTTCTCTGTGCTTTGGCCTCTCCTGCTCTTCATGGTGTATTTTATTACACAGATGTCCTTAATTTTAATCAGTCAGTTTCTCATTGTTTATTTTGTAGTTAGTGCTTTTTGTGTCCTGTCTAGGAAATATCTGACCACCTCATGAAGACATTTTCCTGTTTCTTTCTAGAAACTGTACTGTTTTGCTTTGCCAATCTATATCTACAGTCAATCTGGAATTGGCTTTTACGTATGGCATGAAGTAGAGATCAAAGTTCACTTTCCATATGAATATCTGCTCGGTCAGTTTGGGCTACTCTAACAAAATACTGAGTACCTTAAACCACAGAAACTGATTTCTCAGAGCTCTGGAGGCTGGAAGTCCCACAGCAAGGTGCCGGCAGGTTTGCTGTCTGGTGAGGCCTCTCCTCCTGATTTGTAGACGGCTGCCCTCTCTGTCCTCAGATGGGAGAGGAATAGAGACACTGTCCCAGCATGCGGCTCCACCCTCATGGCCTAACCACCTCCCAAAGGCTCCACCTCCTGACACCATCACATTGGGAGTTAGGGGGTCAACATTTGAACCAAGGGGACACAGACCTTCTGTCCACAGCATTCCCCCACCCAGGGGCTCACATCACCCCAGCTTCCCACCTCCCCGGCCTGCAGGCTTTGAGGGTTCCATTTCCCCCACTCCAGCACGAGAGGCAGTGGGTGCGGTTGAGAGCGGCAGATCTGTGGCGGTCTGAGGATGGTGGTCCCACCTGCTCGGCAGGGCTGTATGGAGGTCAGTGAAAGGCTGTGCTGACGTTTGGAGCCCGGCTCCCTGGGTGCGTGCTTGCTGCGTTCTCTCACACAAATAACTGCATGCTGAAACAGGGTGGCGCCAGGGGTGTCCCTGCCCAGAAGGGACTCTGGATGTCTTGCTGTGAGCACCACAGTGGCTCTCCCTTCACACTGAGGGCTGGTCTTCTCCAGTCTCTGCAGTGAGAGAAACAGTTGAGATCCCAGAAGACCGATAGGATGGGAAAGAATGATGCAGGAACTGAACTGAGGTCATCCAACCCATGCCCCCAAATTCACCAAACACAGACTTGGCACCAGGGAGCCGGAACGTGGCCAAGGGCTGGTCCCTGCCCACAAGGAGGGTGGGGTCCATGAGGAGCAAGATGCACAGGGAGATGATTTCGGCACAGGGAGGAGGGCTGGGGCCGAGGCAAGCCCAGGCACCGAGGGCGGTGAGCAGAGCCCCTCGTTCACCCGAGGGAGGGCATTGGCTTGGAGAGAGTTATGGGAAGTCTGAAGAAGGACTCCAGGTGGCCGGGCAGCAGGAGCAGAGATGGGGACAGCCCAGAGCCTGGGGCGGCTTTATCCGACCTGCCCGGCAGAGCCGAGTGGCACAGATTTCGGCTGTGCCCCTGGATAAAGGGGGTGATGGCAGCCAACAGCACTAGCTATGGGGACTCTGCCACCTTCACCATCCTGGCAATAAGCTCTCAGCTACCCTGAGGGCAGTCAAAGCACCGGTTCACTGAGCTGAGCCCAGATTATATCCGTCTCTGGCTATGCAGGGAGTCTATTAAGCCCCTTAGGTCTCCATGGGGGGTGAGGCACTGCTTCCCATTGAGTGGCATATAATGGATAATGGGCATTTCCCCAGTAGGAAGATTTGGAAGCCAATCCCAACACACACACACACACAGGCACACACACACACAGGCACGCACACACACACACAGGCACACACACAGGCACATACACACACACAGGCACACACACACACAGGCACGCACACACACACACAGGCACACACACACAGACACACACAGGCGCACACACAGACACACACACAGGCGCACACACAGGCACATGCACACACAGGCACACACAGACACACACACAGGCGCACACACAGGCGCGCGCACACACACACAGGCACACACAGGCACACACACAGGCGCGCGCGCACACACACACACACACACACACAGGCACACACAGGCACGTCAGCTGCAATCCCAGGGAGGCAAAGACAGTTGTCAAAAGGAGAGTGTTTTCCAGACAAAGATTCCAGAAGCATATTCCCACAAGAAACAAGGGGACAGGGAGACAAAACAGTAGTGTCCACACCACAGAGAGCAACATGGAGGCGCCCAGGTGTGTGGGGCAGGGGAGCAGCACCCCGGCTTTGTGCATGGTAGAAACTACTTTCCAGGCCAGGCTCAGTGGCTCAAACCTGTAATCCCAGCACTTTGGGAGGCCGAGGCCGGTCAGAAGTTTGAGACCAGCCTGGCCAACATGGCGAAACCCCATCTCTACTAAAAATACAAAAATTAGCAGCACGCGGTGGTGCATGCCTGTAGTCCCAGCTATTGGGGAGGCTGAGGCAGGGGAATTGCTTGAATCCGGAAAGTGAAGGTTGCAGTGAGCCAAGATGGCACCATTGCCCTCCAGCCTGAGTGACAGAGTAAGATTCCATCAAAAAAAAAAGAAAGGAAGGAAAGGAAAGGAAAGGAAGAGAAAAGAAGGGAAGGGAAAGAGAGGAGAGGAGGAGAGGGAGGGGAGGGGAGGGGAGGAGAGGGGAGAGGAGGGGAGGAGAAGGGAGGGGAGGGGAGGGGAGGGGAGGGGAGGGGAGAGGAGAGGACTTTCCACAGTGGGGACTGACTGGGGAGGCCAGTTTGGCCAACAGGCATGAGACAGGACAGGTCTGAACCGGCAGGATCCAGCGTGGGAGGGAGGCCTTGGGTTGGAGGGGCGCGACGGAGTTAGCAGACACAGGGATAGGGCATCTGTTGGATGGGTGGAGGGGTGCAGAAGGCATCCAGGGTGATATGTGAGTGTCTGGCTTGGCACTGGGTTGTGGTGCCCGATCCTGAGATAGGCTCACATCAGGAGGGTCCATGGCTGGAGAGGCACTGGGCTTGTCCAGCTGGCAGTTGGACGTATAGCTCTGCAGCTTGGGAGAGAAAGATGGCAAGTGAGCCCATGAAACCCTTATTGGAAATATTTTTACTCACGAAAATCAACATGAAAACAGCTCATGAAACAAAGAGTAAATCGATAACCCTTCACTCATCTTAAATTAACAAAGATGAGTGGCATATAACTGCTTTCCATTACAGAATCCTTCTGCCCAAGAGACCCTTGTCAGAAGAGTCAGGCTTTTCACATGTGTATAGGAAGCACATTCTTTTGTGTCTGCTCATCTATGCAAGTCTTTGATGCCTTAATGATTTTATGACTCAGAATTGTTTATTCCTGCCTCCTGGGTCTCACACAGTCCCAGCGACACAGAGCAATGTACATTTTCAAAATGGGAAAGGCTCTTGTTGATCTGTATTTAATCTGCTTGGCAGAGCTGAGTGGATTCCTTCCCAGTCCCTTCCCCTCAGGACTGAGTGGTCTCAGCTCTGCTCTGGATAACCTGGGGCCAAACACCTGCCATCTACCCACTTGCCGTCCCTTCGGCTTCCTTCCTCTCCCCGAGCATCACTGCAAAGCGCCCCTGCTCTGCCTCTATTGTTTTTTTCTCTTTTCTCTATCCAATTCCCAATTATTTCTTAGGGCTCTTACTTACAATTCATTTATACAAGAACCAAAATTCACATGGATGTGAAAAAGAAGTGAATCTGCATATTCTAGAATTTCAAATAAGGGAAATTTTAGGGTGGCAGGCACCATTCACTCATCACAAATTCAACAACTGGTGAATGTTTACTGCATGTGCATGGTAGTCCTGGAGATGTCTCAGTGGGCAGAGGACAGAGAGGCTTTTACTTATAGGAACTTAAAATCCAAAGGATCCAGCCGTAACTAACTACACAAATAAATGTGAAATTACTCATGTGATCAATGTCACAGGTGAGGGGACCATGACACAAGGAGGGCATTTAATGGGGAAGAGCTGATGTAGTCAGGGAGGTCAAGGCAGGCTTCCTGGAGGAAGTGCCGAATGAACTAAACAATGAGACAAAGAAGAAAAGGACCCACTCTGTAGTGAAAACAGCACAGACAAGAGCCTACGTGGGAAAAAAAGATGGCACCCATGAGGGGCCAAGGGAGTCCAGAGAGGCTGGGGTGGGAAGTGGGTCTGGGAGGTGGGCAGGGACTCAGCCGAGAAGACCTCTCTAACCTGTAAATGTTTTTGTTTTGTTTTTATATCCCCAGGGTAGTGGGATACCACGTCACGTTGTGTTGTGTTTGTTTTTGCTTTTGAGAGGAGTCTCGCCCTGTTGCTCAGGCTGGAGTGCAATGGCGCGATCTCGGCTCACTGCAACCTCCGCCTCCCGGGTTCAAGCAATTCTCCGGCCTCAGCCTCCCGAATAGCTGGGATTACAGGCATACAGTCATGCGCCACAACACCCACCTAATTTTTTTTTTTTTTTTTTTTGTATCTTTAGTAGAGATGAGGTTTCACTATGTTGGCCAGGCTGGTCTCAAACTCCTGACCTCATGATTTGCCCACCTCGGCCTCCCAAAATGCTGGGATTACAAGCGTGAGCCACCGCGCCTGGCCCCATTTCACATTTTGAACAGGGGGGAGACTTTATCAGACTGCCATTCAAAGAGAGAGCCTCAGGTTCAGTGTGGAGAGCGGGCTGAGGGGATCACAGGGGTTCAGGGACTAGAAGGCCAATCGCAGGTGGTGAGCAAAACGCAGTGGCAGCTGGGTGGCCATGGAGATGGAGAGAAAAGGACAGAGTTGAGAGAGATTAGGAGGCAAAATGACAGGACCAGGGGCGATTGGATATGGGGGAGGTGTGGGAGAAGGGTGTCAAGATGATGTCTGTGTTTCTGACCCAGGTAATTGTGATCATCATCCACCAAGGCCAAAGCCCCCGGAGGCGCCAGGCTGGAGAGCAGGTTGTGAGTTCGTTCTGGACACGCTGAGTTTGAGTCACCTCTGAGACAGCCACTCCCTCTGCACAAAGCCCTTCCGTCTGAAACCTCTTTCCTTCTTCCTGAAGTGTGTTGGCGTGGAGCCCCTTTAGTGGCAGTCTCTTTGCAGTAAGCTTTCATGTATCCGAAAATGGCTTTATCTTGCCCTCATCCTTCAAGAATCTTTTGGATTGTAGTCAATTTCCTTTGTGTATCCAGCTTTGTGTCTTCCATTATTGCTGTTGAGAAGTCAACTGTCAACCTGTCGTTGGCATTCTGAGGGTAATCTGCTTGTACCTGCTGCTTTTAAAATCTTCTTGTTGTCTTTGGTGTTCTGCAGTTTCACTCCGATGGATCTAAACATAGATTTCCGTTTATTTATTCCCTCCGAGAATTGATATGGTTCCTGAATCTGAGGATGGGGCCTGCCGTTGACTATCACATGGCCCCCTTCACTGTGTTATGTTCTCGAACTCCGGTTAAGCATATCTCAGAATTCCCCATTCCACCTCCACCTTTTTTTGCCTCTCTTTCGTCTTTTTCATGTGTGTGTCTCTGAACTGCATTCTCTCTCCTTCTCATTCTTCTCTGATTGCTAAATAGCATTCCAAGCTCTGTATTCCATGTGTACTCCTTCACATAATAGATGTTTAGATGGCTTATATTTTTAGTTATGGTGAATACAACTATTATAAAAAATCTTATATAAGTATTTTTATGCAGACATATACATTTTCATTTCTTGTGCATAAATACCTAGAACTGAAATTTCTGGGTCATAGGTTAGCAGTGTGTTTAACTTTAAGACACTCTCTTGGCCAGGCACAGTGGCTCATGCCTGTAATTCCAGAACTTTGGGAGGCCAAAGCGAGAGGATCACTTGAGGTTGGGAGGTCAAGACCAGCCTGGTCAACATGGTGAAAACCCCATCTCTACTAAAAATACAAAAATTAGCCAGGCGTGATGGCAGGTGCCTGTAGTCCCAGCTACTCCGGAGGCTGAGGCAGGAGAATCACCTGAAACCAGGAGGTGGAGGTGCAGTGAGCAGAGTTCACCCCGTTGCACTCCAGCCTGGGTGACACAACAGGACTGCATCTCAAAATAAAAGGACACTCTCAAACTGTGTGTTTTCCATCCAGCATCTCTGCCATAAATCTTTTTCAGACATCTGAACTGCATATGCCTGGAAACAGAAGGTATCTCTCTCCCTTTCCGTGTCTCCCTTCATGCCTCATTCCCTGAGAAATTAGAACCAGAAAAGTAAAAGAACAGAGCCCCCCCCCGACCTCCAAGGGTCCAGGGTCATCAGAGGCAATGGAGAAAAGAGTCATTCATCCAATATGAGCTGAAAGTCTTCATGAGCCCGAGTGAGCTGGACTTCAGTCTGAAAGTGATGAGAAAACTCTGGGTTCTGCCCCAAAACGTGTTCTGAGCAGGCGAGGAAGCTGAGTGGGACATACTGAGGGCAGGGACCGCAGATATCATGGGCCCCATTGAAGCTGACACCCCAGTGGACTGTTCGCTGATCATCAATACCGAGCCTGCCTCGAAGCTCAGGCCTCAGCCCCTGCTCCACACCCCCTCCTCACTTCTCTGGGTCTCTGACCCCTGGCCTCCAGCTGAACTAGCCAGGACAGTAGTCAAGATTCAGAGTGAAGCAGACAGATTCTGAAGAGATGGTAAGGACAAAGAAGCCGCAGGGAGCTGGGCGCTGAATACAGAAGTTTGCTGGATTCGAAGCAGACCACGTGGGATTGCTGCTAACCACTGCGTTTGACTTTGCTCACACTCTGCCTCGGCTATTTCGGGGCAGTAGCTCCTGGAGACCATCAGGGACCATGCCTATGGTTCCTCTAGGACCCCACAGGGGCCACCCAATGTCTGCACATAGCTGGTCTTGGCAATGCCTGTTCAATGTTAGTGGCACACGAGGACATCTCTGACCACATCAGGAGGGGCCGTGGTCTCAGCTTTCAGTGCCGCTCACCTTGGAAGAGGAAAAGGGACCCCGAGACTTGGCTTCCAGCCACAGACTAAGTATCTGCATAGGGCAACTGAGAATGGATGCCGCAATGAGTAATTAAACATAATTAGTCAGTGCAGACGTGTTCACAAAAGCCAGGCAGAATCAACGGGGCGCTGATGCATTAGCGTCCTGTCCCTAATGGCCTCAGCTGCTCCCGGGCTGGCTGCTCCTCTGAGAGCAAACCGCACCTCCCTGCACCCAGGGCTGGGCACAGTGCTGAGCAGGGCTGGTGGGTCACAGCCAGTGACCGCAGAAGCCGGGTAGGTTGCTCAGGTGGGCTCCATCAGAGACTTGGCTGCTCCTCTGCCAGGGGACAGAGTGGCAGCTGCCCACTGACTGTTCGTCCCACTCCTTCCCAAGTCTCCTTCCCTGCTCTCTTCACTTAGCTGATGCCTAGGTATGCTTTAAACTTGCCCAGCACCACCTCCTCCAAGAAGCCTCCTCTGATCCCACAGACTGGATGGGGCCCTATTCTAGGCTCCCACACCCATCACAGGTCAGTGTCCCGGGAGGTTGTGCTCTGCTGTCGGAGGAAGCCGCACCCCAGGTGAAAGAAGTCTTTCTTCTGCTTGTCTCAAGCACAAGGTCTCATCTTAATGAGGGTAGTCGGGATGCAAGCAACAGAAACCCACTCTGGCTAATTTTAAGGGAAGAGAGGAGTAAGCTAGAAGTCTAAGGGATGCTCAGAAAATCACAAGGACTGCTGAATGGCCTCACCTGGAACAGGCAGCTCTGGGGATCCAGGTGGCAGGAGGCACCAGCAATCTCTGGGAGTACACGTGGAGGAGAAAGGCGTAGCCACCATTTGAGTCTTTGTGTCATCACCCCAAGGCTCAGCGTTCAAACTCCCTGGAGAAAGAGCCTGAGGGTCTGACTTAACCAGGAGCCCCATCCCCCTGTCCAAGGTGGAACCAGACTCCGTGTCTGGTAGACCCGCACATGTATTAATTCATTCACCCCTCAGGAACTAATGTGCGTAGATTCCACTATTATAACCTCCCTCTTAACGGCTGAGGAAACCAAGGCTTGGGAGGTGAAGCAGCTTGCTTGAGGTCACACAGCCAGTGGGTGGCAGCCAGGAAACGGAGCAGCCAGGCTGGCCCCAGACCCATCCTTAAGCCACCCTGCCCCTGGGATGTTATGATAAATGCACGAGTGTCGAATGAGTGAGAGAATGAGTTAGTAAACTGACAGACGGCTGGCTTGTCTCGAACACGGCGCATGACTGCTTTCCCAGCCAGGTGTGGGCGGGTGTTTGGCCCCGGCTGATGGATGGGTGATATTTACAGGGGAGAAGAAAGGATGGAACACCTGTCATTGCCGAGGTAATTACTTCTCCCTCACTGGCCTTTTGGCCAAGCTGCAGCCTGAACAGTCACTGTTCTTTCTCCAGCATTTGCAGCAAGAGCCAATGGGAAGCTTAGAAAAAGAGGAGGTGGAGAATCTGTGTTCTGGATGGTCACAGAGGAAGACGCAGCTTTCAAAAATGGACCAACGGCTGGACATCGTGGCTCACACCTGTAACCCCAGCACTCTGGGAGGCCGAGGCAGGTAGATCGCTTGAGCTCAGTGACAGAGCAGGAGCGTCGCCATCCTGGACAAACACCACCATTTTAAGTTCCCCTTGATTAAAAACCACTTAAATCCATTCCGAAAACATCAGCCTAATGGCTAATGTCAGCATGACCATAAACCACAAATGACACCTCCAACCAGAAACATTCCTACCCCGAAATAAAACTTTCCTCTGACCAGAAGCATTCCGAACCTGCAATGAGCTCTCTCCCTAAACCCTTAAATACCCTTAGTCTGTAAGAGAGACTGCTCGTAACCGAAATTGGCCAGAAGCCCCTCTCAGGTTGATTCTCCAAAATAAATCTGTCTTTGACTGTTGAGCTGCTTTTCCTGTTTCTTTCTTCTTTCTTCAACTCTTACATTTGGTGCTGAAACCCCGGACATTCCAAGGAAAGGCTCCAACATTCCAAGCCACTGTCCTTACATGCAAGATATGTAGGAAAAGTAAAATAGAAATATAAAAAGTAAAAATCTTTTGGTAGAAAGATTGTAGGGAGGCATGCTAATACGGATTTTTGCCTAGGTTAAAAGGTTAAAGGATTTTTTTTTTAAGTTGAATAAAATAAAAATGAAGGTTTGGGCTGGTGGTGAAAGGTTGATTGTGGAGGAAGTTCTGTGTGTAAACATATTGGTTAAAGTCAAAGGGTATCCTCCAGTTTTTCTATACATTAAATTTTATTAAAATAAAAATGTGGTGAGTTTCTTTTAGGGCACTAACCTGTTCTTCGAAAAAATTGTAAACGGTTATAAAAAGTCTATAAAAATCTTACCTTGTGGTCCAACATTAAAATTGGGTAAATATGGCTATAAGGATTTATTAAGAATTAGGTTTAACATTCATAGTACACTAACATAAAGGTGAAATTTGGCTTATTTGATATAAAAAGTATACAGGAAACACTGTCAAATAGGAAATGGTGTCTGGCTTTCTTTGGGCTATATTTGTGTAGATATGTTATTGGTATGTGTTCCAAAGTTGTGGGAGACTCCTACAACCCCAATGTTTTAGTGTATGTTATCAGTAACAATTATCATTGTTATGTTAAAATTATTGTGTGCTCTGGAGGTAATCAATTTCCCTGTCAATTATATCTTTAACTGTGGCTACCCTAAAACTTTTTGTCGTTGATGAACAATTGTTGTCTGGTTTTGGTCGTCTTTAGAAGGCGGTTTTACGGTCAGCTATAAAGCTCTGGCAGGTGCTCCCGAACGCAGGTTTCTGATAACTCTGGAGTGTGTGACATCAGAATAGAGGAGGGATGTTCAGGACTCTTGAAGAGTTGGAATGTTCATCAGTATCAGCCAGATGGGAACTGACTACGTGAACTGAACTAATAGATTGTGGTGATCTTTTTGACGTTTTGCTCGGAATATTGCTGATTCTTTGTTTTGCTTTTCAGAGTCAAAGAGACTTTTCTTTTGAGCTATAAACAGCTTTTGACAGTTTGGTGTGCTCCCATGAACAAAATTTGAGGCATGCTTGTTTCTCTCTGCCTGGTTTTCTCCAGAGTTTGAAAACTATCTGTGAGTATTCTTAAATTATGGCAGTACGGTTATTTGCATGGGTGCAATAAAAGTCCATTTTCTTTTTGAGAAAGAGTCTCACTCTGTCACCCAGGTTGGAGTGCAGTGGCATGATCTCGGTTCACTGCAACCTCCACCTCCCAAGTTTAAACAATTCTCCTGCCTCAGCCTCCTGAGTAGCTGGGATTACAGGCGCCCACCACCATGCCCGGCTAATTTTTGTGCTTTTTAGTAGAGACAGGGTTTCACCACATTGGCCAGGCTGGTCTTGAACTCCTGACCTCAGGTGATCTGCCCGCCTCGGTCTCTCAAAGTGCTAGGATTACAGATGTGAGCCACCACACCAGACCAAAAGTCTGTCTTCTCTTATGGCAGGACACAGTTGGAAGAACTGGTTGTTTCACCAAGGCTTTGACTGGAATGGTATGCTCTCCCTTAAGGAATCAAACTCAGCTTGTGAAGTGGAGCCCTTGGCTGGGATGGCTGCCTCATGTTTTGTGCACATGGTCCCTGTGCAGGGTTTCTCACCTGAGGTAAGTGAAGGATTGTCAGACAGGCCAGGAACCCCAAGTTATCTTGGAGCCTCAAGAGGGGAAGAATTTGCCCAACTCATGGGTATTTGATGATGCAGTTCCATGGCTGGCCTTGGTTTTAAAAAGGTCTTATCTCAGATTCCTTCCGTGGAACAGAGTTCTATCAAAACCAATTTCAAAGGCCTATGTAAAAATAATTATCCTTGCTGCACTTTATACAAATAATCTGGGCACAGATGGGTGTGGTGGTTCATGTCTGTAATCCCAGCACTTTGGGAGGCTGACATGGGTGGATCACCTGAGATCAGGAGTTTGAGACTCACCTGGGCAACATGGTGAGACCCCATCTCTACTAAAAACACAAAAATTAGCTGGGCGTGGTGTCACATGCCTGTAATCGCAGATACTCAAGAGGTAAGGCTGTAGAATCACTTGAACTCAGGAGGTGGAGGTTCCAGTGAGCTGAGATTGTGCCATTGTACCCTAGCCTAGGTGACAAGAGCAAAACTCTCTCAAAAAAAAAAAATATATGGCCAAGTAAACCAGTCCTATCATGATTTGTCTTTTAATAAAAATGGAAAACTGGAGAGACAGAATTGTTTTTCAAAAACTATAGCACAACTGTTGTTAAATTCTAGTATTGCCTGATGTTTTTCAATTTTTCTTATTTTCTACAGTTTCGAATAAATTCTAATTTCTCTGGCTAAAAGTCTCCAAAATAATGTTTTTTATTTTTCCTTTTTCCCCATTTTTTTTTTTCTAACTGGAGATCACTAAACCTAAGCCATGCTTTCTTTTCTTTTCTTTTCTTTTTTTTCTGAGATGGAGTCTTGCTCTGTCACCCAGGCTGGAGTGCATTGGCGCTATCTCGGCTCACTGCAAACTCCACCTCCCGGGTTCAAGCTATTCTCCTGCCTTAGCCTCACAAGTAGCTAGGATTACAGGTGCACACCACCATGCCCCACTAATTTGTTGTATTTTAATAGAGACAGGGTCTCACCCTGTTGGCCAGGCTGGTCTTGAACTCCTGACCTCAAATGATCTGCCTGCCTTGGCCTCCCAAAGTGCTGGGATTACAAGCCTGAGCCACTGTGCCCAGCCAAGCTGTGCTTTCTTAAAGCCCTGTGAGCTGAAGACTAGATGTTTCAGCGGGCACTGCCTCTGGGCCTCCAAGGTGGAGAGTGCTACCAGGAACCAATCAACCTCTTCCACTCCAGCACTGCGTTCAGTGTCCCATAACAATGATGACCCTCTCTCAGCAGGAAGTAGCCAGAAAGAGCACAATGCCACTCGTCCTTTTGTAACCATATGGTCTGGATTGATAGAGCAGGAGGATCGCCATTTTGGACAAACACTGCCATTTTAAATTCCTCTTGATTAAAAACAGCCTAAATCCAGCCCAGAAAACATCAGCCTAGTGGTAATGTCAGCATGACCATAAACCACAAATGACAGCTCCAATCAGAAACATTCCAACCCTGAGATAAAGCCCCCTCCAACCAGAAACATGCCAACCCCAAGATAACCTCCCCTCTCACCAGAAACATACCAATCCCAGGATAACCTCTGCTCTGAGCAGAAACATTCCTATTCCAAAATAAAACTCTCCTCCAACCAGAAACATACCGAACCCGTGATAAGCTTTTCCTCCCTAAACCCTTAAATACCCTCAGTCTGTAAGAGAGAATGCTCCTGACCAAAAAAAAAAAAAAAAAAATCAGCCATAAGCCCCTCTCAGGTTTATTCTCCAAAATAAACCTGTCTTTGACTGTTGAGCCACTTTTCATGTTTCTTTCTTCTTTCTTCGACTCTTACACCCAGGAGTTCAAGACCAGCCTAGCCAACATGGCAAAACCCCATCTCTACAAAAAATACAAAAACTTAGCCAGGCATAGTGGCACACGCCTGTATCCTCATCTACTTGGGAAGCTGAGGCTAGAGGATTGCTTGAGCCAGGGAAGCTGAGGCTGCAGTGAGCCAAGAGCACACCACTGTACTCCAGCCTGGGCTACACCACAAGACCCTGTTTAAAAAAAGAAAGAGGGGGGACCAAAGATGGTGAGACCCAGCTTGGCAGCAGGGTCTCCCAGCTCCCATGAACTCAGCTCAGGGCTCCTCCCAGGATCAGAAGGCAGAGGTGACCATAAAGTGGAGGAAGAATGACTTTGGAGGAGATGTAAGTTACTACGGGGAGGACCAGAAGTGGAGGACTGCCCTGGACCGAAATGTTCTCTGATTATTGTCCTGCTGAAAATGCACCCCATGGGTGGGGCTCCCCTAAAGTCTGTGCACACCCCCAAAGGGGATGTATGCAGTACATATAGGTGAGCGGCAGGCCTGAGAAAGACAATGGGCCCTGGGGAAGAAGGAGGGCTTCCTCCTCCTTTGGGAGGTGTGATTGTTGAGTTCTACACCTATGACGACAGAGCGGACATGCTTAGGAGCGTGCTTGTGGGGAGGAAAACCTGGACGCTGCCCCACTGGAAGCTTCCATGCTGAGACAGACAGACAAGCCCAGCCAGACCGAGGGCCTCTGAGAGGGGCTCCGTCCACCAACAGCAGTGCTGAAAGTCTGAGTGTCCTTCCCTCCAGAGCCTGGGCCTTAGAGAAGGTATGGCCAAGGCTCTGCCGGGTCCTGGGGAACCCTAAGATGGGACAAGAAGAACAGCACATAACAGACACTTAGTTCCTGCATGGGGGTGAAAATTAGAATTTGTTGGTCTTTAGTATTTAGATGTGACTTCATCTTCAACTTAAAGGTTGAAAGGACCGGAAGCGCTGGGGGCCACTTACTCAGTAACACCCATCAGCCCCTCCCCAGGGCCCACTGTGCAGCCTCCCCGCTCCCAGCCCAAAGGTGTGCCCGCCCACAGGTGTGCCCATCCACAGGTGTGCTCTCTCCAGACTTTGCCTAATGCCCCACAGGCCTTGCTGGAGTCCCCCAGCCCTCCTGCTGCCCAGTGCTGCCTGGGGCAGGGCAGGAGGGCATCTGTCCAAGGGCAGTTTGACCAGCCCCTGTGCCCAGGAGTCTCTATGTTCCCCCAGGACTGGTCGGGCAGGAGAAGGAACATGACGACAGGAAGGGCCGAGAGAGCCAGGCAGCGGGAGGTGGAGACGGCCCACGGAGCCCGCAGCTGCAGACCCAACCTCCCAGCCCAGGCGCTCATGGTACCCTTCACAGAGCTGTGACTACCTGTGACTTCCCTCAACCCACACACTGGCCCTCGGAGGCAGGGAAGTTATCCTCTCTCGAAGGCGGGGGTTTTTTGGCTCAGAGGCTGAGTCAGTGTGGTGCGGGGCTGGGTTATGTGAGCTCAGACCTAGGACCTGGAGAGACGCTGTGGCAGCAGCACGGGTACGTGCAGGGGCCGAGCTGCCCTAGAGAGGGCCTCCTCTGAGCATGGGGAGCTCACTGGGGTGGGCTGAGCTGGTTCCCCAGGACCCCAGAGCCCCTTCTCAGACAGCCAAAAAGCCAGTGTTGGTGCTTGAGAGAGGGAGGCGCTGCTGAGGAACATGGTCTCGAAAGGGACATGCGCCTGGGGACCCCAGCCACGCAATCTCCTTCCCATCAGGGGTTGGAGGGCCCACTCCTGTCTTCACTCCAGTGCCCTGGCATCTGTCACTCCCGCCCCAGCTTCAGCCCTCCCTCTGGCCTCCCAGCTCTGGCTTGGCATCTGGCCACAGCAGCAGCCTGACCTCTGCCCTGTCCAGCCCCATCACCCCGTGTGGTCACCCCATGCAGTCACCCTGTGAGGTCATCCCGTGCGGTCACCCCATATGGCCACCCTGTGCGGTCACCCTGTGTGGTCACCCCATGCAGTCACCCTGTGCGGTCACCCCCTGTGGTCACTCTGTGAGATCACCCCATGCGGTCATCCCATGCGGTCACCCCCTGCAGTCACCCCCTGCGGTCACCCCGTGCAGTCACTGCCTGTTTCTTGTCTGCTGCCTCCCCTAGATGGCTGCTCAGGCCAGGGCTGCTGGCTTTCCATCCCAGGGCCTAGCCCTCCATGGGGACCACACATGGAGGTTTTTGCTAGGTGGGACAACGGCTGGTCCTGGACTCCTCACACCCCACCCAGCAGCCAGGACACAGCCTGGGTGGGCAGACTGACCTGAGCACAGTGTCCTCACATCCATTCCCAGGCATTGCCAGGCACTGCCAGCTGCTGGTCACCACAGAAACGGCCACAGTCAGACCCTGGGGCTCCTACTGGTCTGCACCAGTCTCTAATGCTGCTTTGGCCTGGGATGAAACCCAGCTCTTTCCAAGGAGCTATGGAAGGAAGGCAGAAGGCTGCCTGGGAGACCTCGGCTTGCTGCCGAGCCATGGGCCTGCGGCTGGTGGGGCTCGTGACCCACCCCACCCCTCTCTGGCCACCTTTGCTCCCCCCGCCCTCTGTCTTCACACGGGTCTGAAGCTTCTCACTGCTTGGGCCTCAGATGAGGACAGGAGTCTGTAGCACCGCAGGGTTTTGCCTGAGGAAATACAGGGTGAGAAGCAGCACATCTGACTAACTGCTTACATGGTAAGGACTTCTGACAACAGCACGTCACAGCTCCGCGGAGCTGCGGCTGCTCTGGCTGCTACACAGCGGCAGGTCCCTGGGCGGGCAGGTCCCTGGGCAGGCAGCTCTGCCTTGCTCTGCTGGTGGCGAGATGGCCACAGCAGCACCAGCCAGCATTTCTAGCACGACTGTGTCCACACTGGACTTGAGGGAAGGAGCAGAAGGGATTTCCTCATGTGAGTCTCTGTCTTGGTCAAGCAGGAAAATTCTTTGGCCAGGCCAGGTCACTACTTACCTGCCAACTGGTCCCACGGCACAGGACTACCGTGGCAGCCAGTCACAGCATGTCCCCAGGACCTGAGGACACGGCTGCTGGGCAGTCAGGGAGAAAGCAGGAGGCTGTCAGGAACCAACTCGCATGTCTGCCACACGGGTCACACGACCTCTTCTCCCTCACTTCCCACCCTTGGTCTCCAGGTAAACGCGGCTCCCTCTGCCCAGGACACTCCTCTCCCCCACACCCTCTCATCCAGCTGGAGCTACCTCCCACTTCGGGGCTCACCTACTGCCCGACTGCAGGGCTGGGCCCAGGTCTCCCGGCATGCCCCTGCCACTGACTCCTGTGTTTCAGGACCCATCACGACGGGCACTCAGTGCTTTCCACAGCTCTGCCAGCACTGTCTGCTCAGAGGCCCTGCATCCCCTCTTCCTTCCTCCTAAGTCCAGCCCTCTGCCTCCAAGCCCCACCCATCCTCCTGGGACCACCTGAGCCGCTGACTGCTCTGTGACACCCCCCTCTGCAGAGAGGCTGTCACCCTCAGTGGCTCCCCAGGAGCCCAGTCCACATCTGTGGCCCTCACCACCCTGATAAGTGCCTTTTCCAAGGCCGAGGGGTTAGAAAAGAATTTTAGATTAAACCCATGGCCATGACCACCTGGCCTCGTGAGGGTTTTGGTGGGCTCGCACTTCGCAGGCCTCAGCTCTAAACCCATACACAGTAGTACAGGGCCGGGTCCCCGTGCTCCACCGCTGAGAACAGAGATGCCGAGAGGTCTAGCAAGCAACTCGCCCAAGGTCAGAATGAAGTGGCCCCAGAAATGGAACTCACTTGTTTCCCACCACGCCAAGGAGGCAGGGAGGAAAGTCGGGGGCAACCGTGACCAAACGGTGATAGATGAGGATGCAGGGGTGGGAAGGACAGGACAGTGGGGCTGGTCAGATGGCAAAATCTGGATGCCCCTGCAGACCCCAGCAGGAGCCTCCTGAGCCAACTCCAGGTGGAGGCGAGGAATAGCAGAGGCGCTTAGGCAGCAAGTGCTAACTCGGGCCAGAGACCATGCTGGGCACAGGACACCGGCTGGCCATGCTGGGCACAGGACACGGCCAGAGCCCATGCTGGGCACAGGACATGGCCAGAGGCCATGCTGGGCATGGGACACGGGGCTGGCCATACTGGGCACAGGACACAGGGCTGGCCATGCTGGGCATGGGACATGGCCAGAGGCCATGCTGGGAACAGGATATGGGCTGGCCATGCTGGGCACGGGACACAGGGCTGGCCATGCTGGGCACGGGACATAGGGCTGGCCATGCTGGGCATGGGACATGGGGCTGGCCAAGCCACCCACGGGGCCCACAGGTGGCTGGGGAGATGGACGCATGCATCGAAGCCATAAAGAAATGAAGCTGGACGGAGAGGGGCAGCGCTCGCCCTGGAGCCGCAGGGGGACGTTAGTAACACCCCCTGCTCTGCACATGCTGAGGCCCCAGTCCTCTTGCACACAACCCATCTCTGAGCCCGCACAAGCTGGGGAGTAGGAAATGTCATTTCTGTGTCACAGATGGGCCAGGCTGAGGCACGGCAAGACCAAGACCTTGCCCCCAGAGCCCCACCACACAGCAGCCTGACTGGGAGCTGGACACCAGCCTGCTCGCCTCACACCACTGCCTCTGCTTAGAGGCCACTTGTCTGTCCCAGGCAGCCTTTGTCCACAACTGAGCCCGGAACTGGCCACGGCCTTGTCCATCCAGGAAGCTGGCAGCCTCCTTCCTCTTTGAAGATTTTCCAGCTCTCCTGGTTCTAACACCAAGTAGAATCTCTTTCTTTCCTTTCAGTGATGACTCATAAGATGAAATGAGGCGTTCTGGAGTAAATGATGATGGGCCTGAATTATTCAAACTCCTACAGATTCTGAAATGACTTTCATTTGTTTATGTTTGGCATTAAGCATTGAAATGGACAGAGGGTTCACAGGATTTATGTTAATTTGTGAAATGCCTCTGGGTTCCACGCTCTAGCCCAGGACCAGCCGTGATCTAGATGTCTAGGGACCTCAAAACCAGTGCCCACTTCCCTGTGCCAGAGAATTCAAACTGTCTTTCTTGCTGATGGTTTTGACAGCCTGGGTTTTGGAGCTGCAATCTCATGCTTGCTCTCAGAGGTCCAGCCCCATCCCCCAGGTGAAGGGGGGCTGCTCTGTGACCGCAGCGGCTCTGCTGGGACATCGTGAAGCCTGAGGTCTGTTGCTGCCCATGAGCAACTGCTCAGTAAGGGCCTGGGACTTGAGTCACCTGAACCTGTTACGTTTGTGACTCACAAGTGCCCAGGAGGTCCCCTGGCGTGTGGTAGGCACTCAGCAATGTTTGCTACAAGAATTGTCTCAGAGCTGTGCCCCCACGAGCAGAGGCCTCCGCCCCTGAGCAGGACAGGCTCCTGCAGGCGCTCGGCTGGCATCTTGACGAGCACGTGATGCAGAGGCTGTCTGCAGAGGAGTGGGCAGAATGGAGGGACAGTAGGGGACACTGAGGCACCTGGCACCCAGCCCTGTGGAAAGCTGTTACCGCCTCCAGGCCCGAAACAGTCTCACAGAGCCTCGTGAGAAGGAGGGGCAGAAGGAGAGGAGGCCACCAGGAGGAAGAATTCTCCCGGCCCACAGCGGCAGCTCTGGGATGAGGCACGGGAACATGCCAACCTCTCCTTCCACACTCGCACCTCTGGCCAGGGCTTCCCAAGCACAATGAGCATGAAAGGGCAGGTGAGTCATCAACAAATTCCTTCCAGGCCAGCCCCCTGAGACCCAGGCAGAGTAGAAAAAGCAGGAACCAACGGGGGAGGGCTGGCAAAAGAAGGAGGTCACCCGAGGCGTCTGGCTTGTCACCTAAGCTCTTCTGCAGTGGAAGGGCCTCTGCAGAGCTCCTGTAAGACTAGGGGCTGCTCAGAGCAGAGAGGGGAGCCCGGGGCAGGTCTGCCCAGGAGACAGCAGCACAGAAGGGCCATGCGGGTCAGAGACCAAGAGAGGCCAAAGCTGCCTCCTGCTGGAGGAGAGAAGCTGCCTGTGGGGAGGGGCCATCGGCTGGAAGCTGAGCCACGGAGAGGAGGGTCCTAGAACCCATGAAGCTGGGGGTTCGGGGGCCAAATGCACCACCTTTGGGTACTGCCTGTGGCAGCAGGGGCGCAGGGTGGCAGTGCCCACATCTGCAGCAGGCCTGACCCCAGGCAGGCCCCCTAACACTTTCATGCTTCCCCTGCTGGGTGGTGGAGGTGGGTTCCCCCAGATCCTCCAACAAGAAACAGGGACCCAGGAGGCCAGCCCCAGCGAGGGGGTCCCAGCCGCTCTCTGGACTCCTCTTCCACTTAGGCTCAGGCTACCTGCAGCTGCTCTCACACCAGGGGACTGAAAACCCTGGTGGCAAGTGGGCAGGGCTCGAAGCCAGGCAGGGAGACCCCTGTCCTGCGTGGGAAGCTTCCCAGAGTGTGTTCCCCAGAGCTGGAGCACCCCAAGCTGCTGTAGGGAGCAGGTTCTAGAGTCACCTAGTTGGGGAAACCCTCCTCCTCTGCCCCCACCTGAGCATCACAGATTCCCTGGCCATTAAAGGCTCTGAGAAGTCCTTCAGGGAAAACGGGAAAATGCCGCTGGTGAAGGCTTTGGTCAGCGCCAGGACATTCACATGCTTGGGTCGGTTCACTGAATGGGACAAACCCAGATGTCAGTCCCCAGGCCGAGAAAGCCTGGGCTGAGCAGCTTTCACCCCACCCCCACCCCCTCCTCTCTCGAGCTCTCTCGGGACAGTGGCCACAGCCTGGGGAGCTCTGGCTCTCACTCACCCTGGCCTCTGAGCTGACATCCTCCCCTGCTGGGCGAGTCCCCTCCGCCCTCCATGAAATCCTCGGGAGAGGCCGCTTGAGGCCTAATAGCAGGTGACAAGACAACCAGGAGTGCTGTGCAGATTCCTCGAGGGGTCGCGGACTCACACCCCCGTCCTCCTGCCTCCGCCCTGCAGGTCCCAAAGTGTGTCCTTGCCGCTCCTGCTGCCAACACCAAGCCCCCACCTCCGCAGCAGCCAGGCCCTGGAAAGGCCCACGGTGCCCACGCCAGGCCTGAGATGGCGGAGGGTCTCACTGATTCCCCGTGCACCTGGCCCTGGTTGCTCGTGTTCCCTCCAGACTCCGCAGGTTAGCCTGGTCAGGAGGGCTGGGGGAGCCCCTGGGTCCTGAGCCCTGGCTGTGGGCTGCTCCTGGCACCAAGCCTCCCAAACCCAAGAAGTCCCCAGTTCCCTTCTCTCCTGCCCCCACTCTGCTCCAACTCAGAGACTTCCCTTTGTGGGCAGCGGTCCCTCCTCTGCCTGTGCACCCAGCCGACAGCACGCCTTCCCACTCCGCCCAGCCACTCACAGGCACAGCCTCTCTGGATCTCACCCACTGGCTACTTGCTGCCACCTGTGCCTCCCAAGCCACCAGGCTAAGTCCCCACCCTCACTGACACTGATCTACTGTGGCACTAAGGCCTGTCACAGACGTGATCTTATTAACCTTCCTAAGTGTCATGCAAGGTTTAGAGAGGTCAAGGAGCATGCCAAGGTCACATGGCTCCTAAATGGCAGAAGCCAGCATTCTGCTTTGACCAAGCCCACACTGCTCCAGGAGTCTCTTGCTCCCCTGAGAGCCGACCCCCTAGGGGCTGATAGGCACAGCGGGGGGGCTCCAGGCACGAGCAGCGTCAAGCAGATGGAAAACAAGTCACATTACTGCCTTCTTTGTCCTCAGCACACCTGGGAAAAAGCTCAGAGGGCAATGTCAGGGTCCTGTGGGCAAATTGCTCTTCTTGCCATGCCTTTGTTTGCTAGAGAAGCTCAGTGGTTTGTTCTTCGTAGGAAAATGTCGTAATTAGAATTACTTTCCATTCACCATTAGAAACGGCCCTCATGGTCACAGGTGGGTGGCCACAGTGGAGCTCAGGCAAGAGCAGGTGAGAGACAGAGCTAGAGAAGAGGAAGTGTGCATGGGATTTATATCACCATCGTCATCATCACCACCATCACCACCACCACCATCATCATCACCACCATCATTATCATCACACTCACCATCACCAACCCCATCATCACCACCACCATCACCATCATCATCACCATCACCACCATCCTCACCACCATCATAATCACACTCATCACCACCAACCCACTATCACCATCATCACCATCACCACCATCACTACAGTCATCACCATCATTACCATCATCACCACCATCACCACTATCATCACTGCCACAATCATCACCATTACCACCATCACCACCATCCTCACCACCATCATAATCACACTCATCACCAACAACCCACTATCACCACCATTATCACCACCTTCATCACCACCACACCACCATCATCACCACCATCATCACCATCACCCCCACCATCACCATCATCACCACCATCATCACCATCATCACCACCATCATCATCACCATCACCCCCACCATCACCATCATCACCACCATCACCACCATCATCACCATCACCCCCACCATCACCATCATCATCACCATCATCACCACCACCATCATCACCACCATCATCACCATCACCCCCACCATCACCACCATCATCACCATCATCACCATCATCATCACCATCACCCCCACCATCACCATCATCACCACCATCACCACCATCATCACCATCACCCCCACCATCACCATCATCATCACCATCATCACCACCACCATCATCACCATCACCCCCACCATCACCACCATCATCACCATCATCACCACCATCATCACCATCACCACCACCATCATCACCACCATCACCACCATCATCACCACAACAATCATCACCATCATCACCACCATCACAGCTGTCATCACCATTCACCACTTGAAGCCCCTCTTGAGGGAGGGGAACAGACACTCCTCAAGTGCCCACTGTGCACCAGGCTCTGGGCCAGTAGCTGGGGACGTGAGGAAGAATCAGAGTTGGTCCTGCCTTCAGGAATCTCCGGCCTATCTAGTATCACCAGGCCTCATGCCAGACTTTTAAACACATCATCTGACTTAACCCTCACCCTGTGAGGTCAGAACTGGTGTTCCCTTGACAGGAAGGAAGAAACTAGACTAAGGAAGTTGAAGACCACTGCCCAGGTTCACACTGCTGTCCACTGTGGGATGGAGGAAGGGGCTGTGCTGGGGACTCTAACGAGCCCCTGGCCTGAGCTCCCCCAGGTCAAAGACAGCAGCCTCTGGGGTGTGCTTTCAGGCTCCCATCCAGCAAGGGTCAGGCTGCTGGTGGGCTCGTGGACCTGGCCCAGGCTGAGATGGCGCCGTGCTGGAATGCCACCACCTCCAAGCGTGCGCCCTTGCTCCTCCTGCCCTGTGTGGCCTTGTCACCTTTGGCTGCCAGTTTCCAAATGGCACTGGCTCATGTTGAGGAGCCATTCCACTCTCCTCCAGGACAGCACCTCACATTCCTCTTCCCTAGATCATTTCCACCTTACCTCAGCCTCCAGAATCAAGGTCTGACTCCCCTGGAGAGCGGGGTCCACTGCCTGCAGGAAGGGAGAGGGCTGGCCCATTCTGCACCCACCTGGAGGGTACCTTGTGAGCGCCTCCTCGGCCAGGTGGGAAGGGCATGTGTTCTGGGCCAGACAGTGCCTCTTCCTGGCTGAGCCCCTGCCCTCTCTTCAGGGGTCTGGTGTGCTCACAGTGCTGGTGGAGGATTTCAAACACCAGCCCATAAATGCCCCCCATGCCTCAGCTCAAGGCCCACACCCTGGGTCCCAGCTGCCCCTTGTCCCCCTCAAGCAGGAAGGTGGCTCATGACCACCCCTGACAAGCTGAGAGGCCCAGGGAGGCTGAGCGCAATGGACTGAACTGTGTCCCCCAAATCCACATGCTGAAGCCCAACCCCTCGACAGGACTGATTTGGAGATGAGGTCTTTGAGGAGGTGATGCATGTGAAATGAGGTCCTAAGGGTGGGACCTAATCCAATAGGACTGGTGTCCTTACAGGCTGAGGGCGAGGCTCCAGGGATACATGGATGGGAAAAGGTCACGCGAGGGCACGGCGAGAAGGTGGCCACCTGCAGGCGAGGAAGAGGCCCCATCAGAACCTGAGTGCCAAAGCCTTCATTTTCCACTTCCAGACACCAGAACCGAGAGACCATGTATTCCTGCTGTGTGAGCTTCCTGTGTATGACCTTCCGTTAGAGCAGCCTGAGCTGGCACCAGACCACAGGCAGGACCATCAGGCTGCCTGCCCACTGCGCCCCCAGCCACCTGTGCCCTGCTTACACTCACCCAAGGGGGAAGGGGAGCCCTGGGGCTGCAGCTTGGGGTCCTCAGGGAAGCAGGCACAGAGTGTCCCACCCATAAATCATTAGCCCAGAGGGTCTCAAACTTGAGGGACATCAACCCCCTAGAGTATGTGTTAACGCGCAGATCGCTGGCACCCCCACCCCAGGTTTCTGATTCCGTCAGTCTAGTGTGGGGCAGGAGAACTTGAGTTTCTAGAGTCCCAAGGGAAGCTGATGCTCCCAGGCCAGGGACCACACTTGGAGAACCACGGCGTCAGGGAGCGTCGGGCAAATGGCCCAAGTCAGAGGCAGGAAGCAGATGGCTCTCCTCGCCTTCCTCCATCCCCAAACGAATCATGGCACAGGAGGACAGCAGAGGTGAGAAGGAGCCTGACCCTGCCCAGCCCCGGTGGTGTGGCTCAGTCCAGCCCATCTGCAGGGCAGCCCAAAGAGGTGGGTGCCACCATCCCCATTCTACAGACAAGGGAGGCTGGGCTCAGAGTAACAAAGTGCCAGGGCCACCAAGATGCGCGTGGGGCCAGAGCCCCTGCCTTTCCCTTCTCCCGGTGACCCCCACCACTGTGACCTGGACACACAGAGCCAGCTCCAGGCCTCAGAGCATCCACATCTCCCCAGAGGCCACTGCTGAAAACAAGACAGTTGGGGGGAGACACAGAAAAACTCTCTCTCACTGCACAGTCGGCTCCGGGCCGCCTTCGCCTTCCAGGTGCCTGCGGTTGGAGAATGGCTGCAGCATCTTACCATCGCCCCCCACTACCCAGCTCCCGAGCCCCCTCTGAGCCTGCGGCAGCACGGGAGAGGTAGGAAGGAGGGTCCTGCTACGGAGCCCTGCGTGACCGGTTTCCATGACAACTGGGCTGCAGCTATCCAGAAGGACATTTAACCTCAGAGCTGATCTTCCTGTGGGACTTCTGCTGGGAGGGGAGGAGCAGCCCCAGCAGCAGTGGGAAACACGGAGATGCTCACCCAGCCCTGGGTCATTCCTTGTCTGAGCCCCCAGTGACCGGCACTCCAGCAGGAAACGTCATGCAGCGCTGGGAGGGACAAGCTGGCTGGCAAAGGCCCCACAGAGGGAGGCTGCTTGTGGACCTCGGGGGCACTGGCACCAGCCACTCACACACGTCCTCTGAACTCCCTCTCAGGGGACTCCTGGGCACCAGAGCCTGGGTCTTTGTCCTGGTCCTGCCGACTTGTGTGGTTCAGAGTTCAGCCTCACTGGGACCTGAGAGTGTGGAGCACAGAAGACATATGTCCCCAAGCCCCTGAAGAGCACAGGAGACATGTGTCCCCAAACCCCCGAGCATGAAGCACAGAAGACATGTGTCCCCAAGCCTCCAATCTGTGGAGGTGGGGCTGGCTCAATGTGAGGCGAGGGGTATTGGCTAAGGTCCAGCCAGTCCCCTGGCCCCACCTGCTTCAGGCAGGGCGTGGTAAGTAATAACGACAGCTGGTGTTCACTGAGCACTTACTATATGCTAAGCAGGCCCTACACTAAGTCCCTTCCATGTATTCGATCCCAGGAAATCTCTCAGCCACCGCTCAACTCTCAGGAGACCCATTCAGCAGATGAACAGCAGAGGCACAGAGGGGCTGGGTGTTGACCCCGGCAGCCTGGTCTCAGCCACTGCTCAACTCTCAGGAGACCCATTCAGCAGATGAATGGCAGGGGCACAGAGGGGCTGGGTGTTGACCCCGGAAGCCTGGTGTCAGCCACTGCTCAACTCTCAGGAGACCCATTCAGCAGATGAACAGCAGAGGCACAGAGGGGCTGGGTGTTGACCCCGGCAGCCTGGTCTCAGCGTCTGCTCCGTGGACCTGCAGGTCTCTGCCTTTGATTGTCGTGCACACTGGGGTTCACCAAGGCTTTGGTTGGGAAAAAAAAATGAATCTGCTTCCAAAAACAGTTTGAAAACCACTGCTATGATCCACACCCCCCCACTTCATAGAGAAGGAAGCTGAATCTCTGAAAGATAAAATGCCTCATCCAGAATCACACAGCTCTAAGGCAATACGTCAGAAGGTCAATTCAATCAATGTGTTCAATGACTGTGACAACTGATACAACTTTACAGCGACCCATAATGGAGTTTCTTTTTTAAAGATTTTAAAGATTTCTGCCAAGTTTAGGCCAGCTCTTCTCTGCTGGGCTCCATCACAACATTCAAAGTGTGCTGGGCCTGCCTCTGTCCAGCAGCCTATGCTTCAGCTGGGGAAACAGCCAAGGACAGAGAACCCCAGCACGAGGAAGGACAGAGAGGAGGGTCAGCTCAGCAGGGGCTGCAGTGCCAGTCACCCAGAAGATGAGACTGAGGGTCAGAGTGGAGGTCTGGAGTTTAGGAGAGACTGGGGAGAACGGGGGGTGGGGGTGAAGGGTGAGGGAGAGGAGATACAGGGCCAGAGAGAGGAGGCTGAAAGGCAAGACACAGGGAAACAAAAAATATACATTTGTAAGAATTTCTCATTCTCATCCTCAAGAATATGTTCAAGAATAATTTCTTTTCTTTTTTTTTTTTTAGATGGAGTTTAGCTCTTGTTGCCCAGCCTGGAGTGCAATGGTGCAATCTTGGCTCACTGCAATTCTCCCGGGTTCAGGCGATTCTCCTGCCTCAACCTCCCGAGTAGCTAGGATTACAGGCATGCACCATCGTGCCCAGCTAATTTTGTATCTTTAGTAGAGATGGGGTTTCTCCATGTTGGTCAGGCTGGGCTGGAACTCCCAACCTCAGGCGATCTGCCCACCTTGGCTTCCCCAAGTGCTCGGATTACAGGCACCAGCCACCCCACCCGGCTGGGTATCTTCAAGAATGTATCCAGTACACTTGAGAACATAGTCAGCCATACTCACAGATGGAATTCAATGGCTGAAATCACCTTAAAACCATCCAGATTTGGGAGAGGAGTGATTGGGTGTGGAAAAAGATGAGATAGGACAAGCCACATGATGACCTCTGTTGACGCTGCATGTCATATGCTGGGCTTTTATATGATTCTATTTTTGCCTGTGTTCAAAGTTTTCCATTATAAAAAAGTCTTTTTTTAAGTATGTAGTCAATATATTCTAGAATTTTTAATGAATAGCTTTTGAATATGGTTTTGAATATATTAATGAATCAATGCCGTCTGCCTCCCTCCCACACTCAGCCTCTCCCACCTCTCTCTCTCTCTCTTCCCCCCCTCTCTCATGCTCTCTCTCTCTCTCTCTCTCTCTCTCTCTCTCCTCCTCGTCCTGGAGTCAGCAGCCAAAATTAACAGCTGCACACTGATTCTCCTCTGCTTGGAGGAAATCCAAAGCATTTGTTAAAATACTGATACAAAAGGGAAAATAAGCATTAGTCAAACAAAACATCACAGAAATCTTCCAAATCTACCACATCCTACAGGATTTGCTATAAATTTTCATTTTTATAAATAGATCAGAGAAGCCAGCGAATATGATGACTTGTCCGTTCGTCAGATTGGCTTTGGGTTAGTGCCACTCTGGGCACGCTGGTGCACAGGGCAGAGACGGAGCTGAAACCCAAGTCTTCCGTCTTCAGACCTGTGCTCCCCAAGCCCACAAATGCCCTACAGGATCAAAGTTGAGTTGCAAGAATTTTTCTTAAGGCAGTCTCCTCCCTTTCTGACTCAGTTTCCCCATCTGTACAAGAAATGGAAGGATGAGATGTTCTCGAAGCTCCTCCCAGACCAGGGAGGTGACACTTCCAGGGACAGCTGGTGTTACTGGACTTGGGCCATTCTGGGCCTGCCCCAAACCCATGGATACTGAGAGCTCAGGTCTCCCCTCAGCTGCGCTGGAGCCACAGAAGAGAACAAGGGGCCAGGAGGCAGCTGCAGGAGGCCTCAGCCCATGCCAGGCGGGTGCTGCCTCTGTCCTGCCTGCCCCAGGCCTCAAAGGGCCTGCCGTGTGGGCCTCGTGGGAGGGACGGTTTGGACCAACGGTCCCAGGGTGCCCAGGACTCAGGGCCTCCCACAGCGTGAGACTTTCATTGCTTTTGTAGTTTTCAATGCTAAAACCAGGACCGTATCAGCCAACCTGAGCCAAGCTGGTCCCCCCACTCCCAGGAGAATTGGCTGTGCAAATTTTTAGTGAAGAGGAATATTGGAAGGGAAGGAAGTTTTGTTTTGATTGCCCAGCTCTGGGAGAGGAGGAAAGAAGAGGTTGCTTATAAACTGCAAGTCTCCTGATGAAACAGCAAACGACCAGGCCAGTGCTGTCTCCCCAAACTTTGTCTCCCCAAGCCAGAAAAGACAGTGGAGCCAGGGCTAAGGACCCTGCTCTGTCACTCAGGCTGGAGTACAGTGGCGCGATCTGAGCTCACTGCAGCCTCCAGGGATGCGCCACCATGCCCAGCTAATTTTTTTATTTTTAGTAGAGACAGGGATTTGTCATTTTGGCCAGGCTGGTCTCAAACTCCTGACCTCAAGTGATCTGCCCACCTTTGGCCTCCCAAAGTGCTGGGATTACAGGCGTGAGCCAACGTACCCAGCCGGAACCCTGCTTCTCCGAATGAATCAGCTGCAGAGCAACAGAGGCCTGCTGTGATGGGAATCAAGGAAAATGACCTCACCAGGAGGGGCGGGCTGGGCTGGCCCTAAGGGGTCCTGCCACTGTTGACTCTGTCACATGCTTCTTATTGGATGCTGCCCAGACACCTGCTGCACCCCTCCAGTGTCCCAGAGGCTCAGAGCCCAGTCCCAGAGGTCTCAGAGGGGTCAGATGGCACATCAGCCCTTTGAGTCCTGAGGGACATAACATCCTCAGGCCCAGATGTGGCCGGTGAGTGCTGGGTAGCCAGGGCTGCCCCTCCTCGGCCGAACTCTCAATGCTCGCGCCTCTCCTGCTTCTGTTTATTTGGTTTTGTTTTGGAGACAGAGTCCTGCTCTGTGGCCCAGGCTGGAGTGCAGTGATTCAATCAGAGTTCACTGCAGTCTTGGCTTCCAGGGCTCAAGCCATCCTCCAGCCTAAGCCCCCCGAGTAGCTGGGTATGCACCATCACCTGGCTACTTTTGTAATTTTTGTAGAGACAGGGTCTTCCTAATGTTGCTCAGACTGGTCTCCAACTCCTCAGCTCAAGCAATCCTCCCGCCTCGGCCTCTCAAAGTGCTGGGATTACAGGCGTGAGCCACTGCACCCAGCCACTCTCCCACTGTTAAAAGAGCCTGCGCTTGAGTGGCCATTGACTTCCTGCATGGGTGTGTTGGCTGTTTCCTCTGTCCTGAGCTACGCTGCAGGGAAGGACACTGGGCAAAAGGATGTCACTGTGATGACTTGGGAGGGAGAGGAGCGAGCTGGCAACCACGTGTTTGAAACTGATACGTAACTACTAGTCCTTATGGCTTGCCCTATTAAGGACCAGCTGCTAAACTCTTAACCCAATTTTTTATTTTTATTTTTTAGAGATGGGGCTTTGCTACGTTGCTCAGGCTGGCCTCGAACTCCTTGGGCTGAAGTGATCCCCTCACCTCCACCTCCTGAATATCTGGGACTAGCATCTGGCTTCTTAGCCCAATTTCGATTAAAGTTGTGTATATTATTTTTTAGGGCTGTATATTTAAATTACCACAAAATCAGAGACTTACAACAACACAAATTAATTATCTTACAGTTCTGCAGATCAGAATTCCAACCCAAGTCTCACTGGGCTCAAACCAAGTCTCACTGGGCTCAAACCAAGCTGTCAGCTGGCCCTTCCTGGAGGCACTAAGGGAGCCGGGTCCCCTGCCTGCTGCAGCTCCTGGGGGCCACCCACTTTCCCTGGCTCATGGCCCTGCCTCCACCCACAAAGCCACCAACCCCAGCTGAGCCTTCCTCATGTGGCCACCCCTCTCTGGCTCTCCTCTTCCACCTCCCTCTTTCCCTGTTTCACTACGTAATTACTCTTGTGATTACACAGCCTGGGCAACCTGGTGAAACTCCGTCTCTACAAGAAATGCAAAAAGTAGCTGGGCATGGCAGCATACACCTACAGTCTAGCTACTCAGGAGGCTGAGGCAGGAGGACTGCTCGAGCCCAGGAGGTCGAGGCTGCAGTGAGCTGTAATCGCACCACTGCACTCCAGCCTGGGCAATGGAGTGAGACTCTATCTCAAAAAAAAAAAAAAAATTTTGTGATTACATCGGCTCCTGCAGATAATCTAGGATAATCTCCCTGTCTTAAAGGCAGCTGATTAGCAACCTCAATGCCACCTGCAACCATGAGTCTCCTGCACCACGTGACAGAACATATTCACAGCTTCCTGGATGAGCACATGGACATCTCATGGAGCCATGATTCTGCCTGGCACACTACATATGCAAATAACAATTCTACCTTCCTCAACACATTCTATTTGCCACTAATTGAGACCATCTCATTTAAAAGTCCAGTATTGGTAAAACTGTGTTTCATTGCTTGTTTTCTCATTTAAATCTCACCACAACACAGGGAGGTATAGTTCTACTATTCCCACTTTATTACATGAGGAAATCAAGGCTCCAATACATCACTTTTTTTTTTTAAGTCTCGCTCTGTCGCCCAGGCTGAAGTGCAGTGACGCGATCTCTGTTCACCGCAACCTCCGCCTCCTGGGTTCAAGTGATTCTCCTGCCTCAACCTCCCAAGTAGTTGGAACTACAGGCATGTACCACCATGCCTGGCTAATTTTTGTATTTTTAATAGAGAACGGGATTTTGCTATGTTGGCCAGGCTGGTCTCAAACTACTGACCTCAGGTGATCCACCCACCTCAGCCTCCCAAAGTGCTGGGATTACAGGCGTGAGCCACCACGCCCGGCCATAAGTCACTTTTGTTTCAGTGTTTCTTTTATCTATTAACATTTTTAGCATAGAAATTGTTAAATACATACAAAAATAGAGAGACTAGTACAATGAACCACCGTATAGCCGCCATCCAGCTTCAGCGATTGGCAGTCCACCTTCTGGCATTCTGATTCATGTAATTCCTGCCCCACTGTTTTCTGCTTGCTTGTTTTGCTGGCATATGTTAAAGCAGATCCCAGACGTGAGCATTTACTTTTCCATGCACTCAGCACACACTGACGAAGTAACTATGCATCTAACGCTGCTGGGTGCCAGGAGGAGATCACCAGGTGCCGTGTGCCCGAGCTGGTGGCAGGACATCGACTCCTCCTTCCACATGGCCAGGCAGCTTCCTGGGGTGCTGGCTGAGTCATCCTGCATAGAGCTCACCCTTGGGGTGGTCACCCTGGGGGCCAAAGGACCCTCCATAGCACTGTCCCATTCATAGTTCCCAGCTTGGCACCCAGCTAGAGAAGCCAGCTTCCCTGACCTGGCTGCTCACCAGCATCCAGGAGTTCATCTGCCCTGCTCTCCCCTCCAGACCCCGCCAGGCACCCCAACCTCCCCACCCAGGATGGGGCAGGGTGCAGAAAATAATCACAAGACACAATGCTGACTTTCAAAGAGCTTGGAATCAAGAGTGGTGGTTCTCAAAGTATAGCCCGGCCTGGCGGGAGGTCCCTGGATGGCCAAGAATGGGTCTCAGTGTCCCTAGTATGATGTCAAAGCGTATCTGACATGGACTGACTGTGTCCCTCCAAAATTCATATGTGGACATCCTAACCCCGAAGGTGATGGTATTAAGAGGTGGGGCCTCTGGGAGGTGATTAGGTCATGAGGCTGGAGCCTTTGTGAAGGGATCAGTGCCCTATAAGATAGGCCCCTGGGAGCCCATTCACCACTCCCACCATGTAAGGACACGGGGAGAAGACAGCTGGCTATGAACCAGAACCCGACTGTCCTGGCACCCTGATCTCCCAGCCTCCAGAACTCAGAGCTGTGAGGAATAAATGTCTGTTTTTCCTAGGCCACCTAGTTCATAGTACATTTTTTTTTTTTTTTGAGATGGAGTCTTGCTCTGTCGCCCAGGCTGGTGTGCAGCGGTGCGATCTCAGCTCACTGCAACCTCCACCTCTCAGGTTTAAGCAATTCTCCCACCTCAGGCTCCCGGGTAGCTGGAATTACAGGCACGTATCACCACACCCAGCTAGTTTTTGTATTTTTAGTAGAGACAGGGTTTTACCATGTCAGCCAGGCTGATCTCAAACTCCTGATCTCCGGTGATCCTCCCACCTCGGCCTCCCAAAGTGCTGGGATTACAGATGTGAGCCACTGTGCCCGGCCCATAGTACTTTCTTATAGCAGCCTGAACGGAATAAGACAGTATCCTACCACCATAAAGCAGATACACGGTCATTTATCCAGTTCCCCTCTGATTCTTCTTTGACACGACTTCAGTTTTCCACGGGAGAGTGGGGGTGTTTAGATGGTAGGCTGCTTGACCTTTTCAAATTAAGTGATCCCTCTTCAGAATGTGTGGCTCATTGTAGCTAATGCCCCAAGTTCATGAATTGTTGACTTTCGAAGTAAATTAGCACAGATCCGAGGGATCCCTGCAGGAACACCACCCTCCCCCACACTGTCATGTGATTCCTGAGTGGGAAAGAAGTGACAGCACGAACGGCCCATAACCCGGAGCCCAGCTGCCCAGGGCACAGCCCTTAGCCTGGGCACAGCGACAATAAGCCACCTAGTGGTTGTGGGAAAAAGACTAAGACCCATTGATCCTGGGGGAGGGACAGACAGGAAAATGATTTGCTCAACACCAGAAAAGAGTATTGTAAAAAGAGCCAGGCATAGTGGCTCACACCTATAATCCCAGAACTTTGGGAGGCTGAAGAACAAGGATTGCTTGAGGCCAGGAGTTCAAGACCAGCCTGGGTAACATAGTGAGACTTCATCGCTACAGAAAAAAAAAAAAAAAAAAAAAATTTTTTTTTTTTGATTAGCTGCACATGGTGGCTCACTCCTATAATTCCAGCTACTCAGGAGGCTGAGGTGAGAGGATCGCTTGAGCCCTGGAGGTCAAGACTGCAGTGAGCCATGATCGCAACACTGTACTCCAGCCTGAGTGACAGAGCTGAGACTCTGTCTCAAAAAAAAAAAAAAAAAAAAAAAGAGAGAGAACTGTGCAGTCTGTCAGACTGAGCACAATCCCACCTGGAGATCACCAGGAAAATTAGAAAATATTTTGAATGGAATAATAAACCCTTATCATATCAAAACTTGTATTTGCAGGGATGCAACCAAAGCAGTGCTCAGAGGGAAATTACTAGCCTGAAATGCTTGCATGAACCCAGGAGTTCAAGACCAGCCTGAGCTGGAGAAGGGAGAAAGCATTGGAAAGAAATGCACTAAGATCTATCTCAAGAAATTACAAAAGGAACAGCACAATAAACCTAAAGCAAGCAGGACTAGAAATAAGAAAACAAACTTAATGAACCAAGATACAGAGACAATCAATCAACAAAACCTAACGTTGTTTCCTTGAAAAGGCTGCAGAACTAATACATTTCTGGTGAGAATGATTGAGAAGAAAAGGGGTGACAATTACTACCATCCTGCAGGCAAACTGCGATGCTGCCCCTTGCTAGCAGCGTGTCTTTAGGCAAATTAATCAACCTCTCTAAGCCTGTTTCATCATCTTAAAATTGAGAAATAGAATATCTGCCTCACTGGCCATTATAAGAATTAAATGAGATAGTGTGAGTGTCCAGCAGAGAATAGAAACTACATAAATCATGCAAGTTATAATCACGGTGGTGATAGTTATCAATATTCTGAAGTACTACAGGGGGCTGGGCACGGTGGCTCACTCCTGTAATCCCAGCACTTTGGGAGGCCGAGGCAGGTAGATCACCTGAGGTCAGAAGTTCAAGACCAGCCTGGCCAACATGGTGAAACCCCATCTCTACTAAAAATACAAAAATCAAAAAAAAAAAAAAAAAATACAAAAATCGTGCTTGCTTCGGCAGCACATAAACTAAAATTGGAACGATACAGAGAAGATTAGCATGGCCCCTGCACAAGGACGACTTCTTTTAATTTTTTTAAATAAAATAGATAAAAACAAAAACAAAAACTAGCCAGGCATGGTGGTGCATGCCTGTAGTCCCAGCTACTCGGGAGGCTGAGGCACAAGAATCGCTTGAACCCGGGAGGTGGAGGTTGCAATGAGCCTCAATCGGACCACTGTGCTCCAGCCTGGGTGACAGAGCGGTATTACACCTCGAAAAAATAAATAAATAAAAATAAAGTGTTACGGGGAACAGGGAGGGAGGATGACTTCCTGCCTGGGGAGGTGGCAGGGATAGGTGATTTCTCAGCCTTGAAAAATGGAGAGGACTTCATAGAAGAAGAGAAAGAAGGACCATCCAGGCTGAAAGCCTAATGAGCAGGAGCAGGAGCCCTGGAGGCCTGAGTTCATCCAGAGGGGAGCAGGGGCCAGCAATGAGTGCCAAGGCCCTCCTGGGCCTCTCCGAGGCAGTGCCTGACATTTGAGGCCAACGCTGAAAACATAAATGGGTCCAGCACGTAGCCTTCATGTATTATGCAGTGAGGGTGAATAATGCATGACTTGGAATTTTTTTAACCATTTGGTCACAGATTTCGCTCCAGGGTGATGGAAATACAATGGCCATGCCCAGCCTGTCTGTAGAGTTCAGAGAATGATTTAGTTATAATAACCTCCAGGCTCACAGCAAAGTTATTTTCTGCTGGAAGCAAGTGAGTAAGTCTTTACCAGACCAAGTCAGCTTCCCCCAGTAGGAAGAGGTTCTCCCAGGACTGTTTATTTTCTCAAAGACCTCTGTCTACACGACAGGGACACACTCAGGGAAAGAGCTCTCAGTGCGTCCGGAGCCAGGTGTGTTCGGCTGTAAGCCTCAGCTGAGACCAGGGGCCCCTCCTCTGGGGGGAAGGGAGCCATCGGGTGACATCCTCTGTCCAGCCTGAGAGCTCCATCACTCCACAGGAAGGTCATTGGTGGCGCCGCTCTCTCAGGGAGGTGGCTCTGGGTGGAAGCTTCCAGAGAAAGTGGCTCTAGAGCTGGATTAGACAGAAGGAAACTCTAATCCCCAAAAACGAGGGGTGTGGAGGCCCCCAGCACGTCATGATAATAAAGACTTCAGAAAAGGTTTGCATCAGAATATGTAACTGGCAGAGTAACCTAGGACCTTGGGCTCCTCTACAAATACAGGCAATCTAGCCGGGCGCTGTGACTCATGCCTGTAATCCCAGCATTTTGGGAGGCTGAGGTAGGCAGATCACCTGAGGATGGGAGTTTGAGACCAGCCTGACCAACATGGAGAAACCCCGTCTCTACTAAAAATACAAAATTAGCCAGGCATGGTGGCATGTGCCTGTACTCCCAGCTACTTGGAGGCTGAGGCAGGAGAATCGCTTGAACCCAGGAAGCAGAGGTTGCAGTGAGCCGAGATCACACCATTGCACTCCAGCCTGGTCAACAAGAGCAAAACTCTGTTTCAAAAAAAAAAAGTACAGGCAATCCCTGGCTTATGATAGTTCAACCCAGGATTTTTGACATTATGATAGTGCGAACATGATATACATTCAATAGAAACTGTACTTCCCTCACAGTGCTGGACAGCGGCAGAGAGATCAGCTCCCACTCCCCACGCTGCCAATTTACAAGGGGTGTATTGGAATGTAACCCTGTTGTAAGTCAAGAAGCATCTGTAGTTACGAGGCAAATACCACACAACTCAGCAACTGCATTCTTGTGTGAACATAAGTTTGCAAAAGAATCTATACACTAGTCTCCGCAGCAGCTTTACTGTATAGCAGGCAAACCCTGGTAGCACTCAAATGTCCTTTCAAGGGTGAATGCCAGGCCGGCTGAGGCATGAGAATCGCTTGAACCTGGGAGTCGGAGGTTACAGTGGGCCGAGATCACACCTGTGTACTCCAGCCTGGGCGACAGAGTGAGACTCTGTCTCAGAAAAACAAAAACAAGCAAACAAAAGGGATGAATGCCCGACACCCTGCGGCACATCCAAACCCAGAAACACCACTGAGTAACGAAAATCACAAATCATTGGTAGACAGTGTCTAGTCTGTTCCAGCTGCTGTAACAAAATACCTTAGACTGCATCATTTATAGAGTAAAATCTTATTGCTCACAGCTCTGGAGGCTGGGAAGTCCAAGATCAAGGCGCCAGCAGATTCGGTGTCTGGTGAGTGCTCTCTGATTCACAGACAGCAGTTGGGTGCCGGGTCCTCACGTGGTGAAAGGGGCAGCCACACTCCCTTCCCCTGTCTTATAAAGGCATTAATTCCATGCATGCAGTCGGAGCCCTCATGACTTAGTCACTTCCCAAAGGTCCCACCTCTTAAAACTATTATATTGGGTATGAGGTTCCAACATCTGAATTTAGGAGGGCACAAACATTCAAACCACAGCACACGGCAACCTGGATGACTCTCCAGAGAACTATGCTGACTGCAAAAAGCCAATCCCCAAAGGTTACCAGTTACTTGATTCCATTTACAGACCATTCATGTGGTGGCAAAGGTATCGGGATAGAGAACAGACTGGTGGTTGCCAGAAGCTGGGTAGATGATTGTGTTAGAAACTAATAGGAGGCATGGCTAGGCACGGTGGCTCACGCCTGTAATCCCAGCACTTTGGGAGGCCGAGATAGGTGGATTACCTGAGGTCAGGAGTTCGAGACCAGTCTGGCCAAGATGGTGAAACTCTGTCTCTGCTAAAAATGCAAAAATTAGTTAGGCATGGTGGCATGTGCCTGTAGTCCCAGCTACCTAAGGCAGGAGAATTGCTTGAACCCGGAAGGTGGAGGTGGCAGTGAGCTGAAATGGTGCTGTTGCACTCCAGCCTGGGGAACAGAATCAAAGAAGGAAGGGATGGGGAGGGGAGGGGAGGGAAGGGAATCCCTGTGGCATTGGAACTGTGGTGGGGGGTGGGGCCACAAACATGAGCAGGTGATAAAAGTGCGTGGAACTAGAGGAACGTGCACAAGAATGGATGCAAAGAAAGCCAGGGACAGCTGAGGGTATTGGATCAATGTCAATACAGTTACCGTGACATTACCCTCCAGGCCCACAAGATGTCCATCTACAGGAGAATGCGGGACAAAGTGCACTGGATCTCTCTGTGTTACTCCGTACAACTGCATGGGAATCTATCATTATCTCAAAATAAAAGTTCTAACTTAAAAACAGTAATGATTTAATGTTAAGTGAAAAAGGCAGACCTCGAAACTTTATGTGATGATCAGTACTATTTTATTTTATTTTATTTATTTTGAGGCAAAGTCTCGCTCTGTCACCTAGGCTGGATTCCAATGGTGCAATGTCGGCTCACTGCAACCTTCACCTCCCGGGTTCAAGTGATTCTCCTACCTCAGCCTCCCAAATAGCTGGGATTACAGGCACCCAACACCACATCCAGCTAAGTTTTGTATTTTTAGTAAAGACGGAGTTTCACTGTGTTGCTCAGGCTGGTCTCAAACTCTTGACCTCCGGTGATCCACCTGCCTCAGCCTCCCAAAGTGCTGGGATTACAGGCCTAAGCCACTGCGCCCGGCCCAATCAGTACTATTTTAAAGACCTCAAAATTTACACCTAATATCTACTAAAGTGAAACAACTGCCTACCCTATGATCCAGCAATTCCATTCCTAAATATACCCCCAAGAGAAACAGGTGCGTATGGCCACCAGAAAATGTGTACAAGAAAGTTAGTGGCAGTTTCATTCCTAATAGCCACAGTGGGCAACAATCCGAATGTCCGTCAACAGTGGAATCAATAGATTGGGTTTTGTTCATACAGTGGAATCCTTAACACGTCAATTATAAAGAAACAAACTTGTGCTGTACACGACATTCAGGAATCTTCCTGACCAACATTAAGCAAAAGAAACCAGACGCAAAATGTAAAACGGTGCAACCACTGTGGGAAATGGTACGGTGGTTCCTTTAAAAAATTAGAAGTAGAATTACCATGTGATCGGGAGTTCCACTTCTGGGTATATATCCAAAAGAACTGAAAACAGGGTCTTGAAGAGATATTTGTGCACACGTGTTCACGGCAGCATTATTCACAGTGTCTAAAACTTGGGCAGAAACTACCCCCAAGGGTCCATTGGCTGATGAATGCATGATATCCATAATGGAATAGTATTCAGCCTAAAAAAAGAGAAAGAAATTCGGACATGCTACCACATGGATGAACTTTGAAGACATTATGCTAAGTGAAATAAGCTAGACACAAAAAGACAAGTGCTGTATGAACCCACCCATAGGAGGTACCTAGAACTGTCAAATTCATAGGAACAAGGGCGGGCAGTGGCTCACGCCTGTAATCCCAGCACTTTGGGAGGCTGAGGTGGGTGGATCACTTGAGGTCACATGTTTGAGACCAGCCTGGTCAACATGGTGAAACCCTGTCTCTACTAAAAAATATCAAAAAAAAGATTAGCTGGGCGTGGCGGTGTGTGCCTGTAATCCCAGCTACTCAGGGGGCTGCGGCAGGAGGACCTGGGAGGCAGAGGTTGCAGTAAGCCAAGATCGCACCACTGCACTCCCGCCTGGGGGACATAGGGAAACACTGTCTCAAAAACTAAAATAAAATTTTTTTTAATTATATGAACAGAAGGTAGAATGGTGGTTACCGGGGCTGTGGGGAGGAGGGAGTAGAGCGTGTTTAATGAGAATAGAGTTTAGTTTTACAAGATGAAAAGAGATCTAGCGATGGATGGCAGTGACGGTTATGCCACATTATGAATGTGTTTAATAATGTTGAACCGTACAGTTGAAAATGGTTAAGATGATAAATTTTATGTGTATTTTAACACAATTTTTTAAATGAAAAAAAAAAAAAAAACAGCCAGACACAAAGACCACATACAACACGGTTCATTTATATGAGGTTTAAGAACAGACCCAACTATTCTATGGAATACAGTGAGAATCCGGGTTTGCTGAAGAGCGTGTGAGCAAGGCTGGGCAGGGCCTGCGGTGCCCCTGGGCACTGGCACTGCTCTCTATCCTAACACAGGTGGTGGGCGCAGAGTGTGTACGTGTCTAATACTTAACTACAAACTTCAGATTTGTGCACTTCGCTGCATGTGAGTTATATCTAAATAAACATTTTAAATAAGGAAAAGCCACCCGCATAGATGGAGGGGCGGAGGGAACTCCGGCAGCGTGTTCGCGGAGCCTTTCTAGGCACATTTAGGCATCTTTTCCTCTTCTTTCCCTTTTCCCTATTTCCAAACCTTCTGTAAAATGAGGAGGTACTGCATAAGAGAAACCTTATAGCAGCTAGCAACATTTTTTCTTCTTTTTATCATTTTCGAGTCTCAGTCTGTCACCCAGGCTGGAATGCAGTGGTGCAGTCATAGCTCACCGCAGCCTCTAGCTCCTGGGCTTAAGTGATCCTCCTGCCTCAGCCTCCCAAATACCTGAAACCACAGGCATGTGCCACCACACGTGGGTAAGTTTTAAGTTTTTTGTAGAGCTGGAGATGGGGTCTTGCTGTGTTGCCCAGGTTAGTCTGGAACTCCTGGCCTCAAGTGTTCCTTTGGCCTCCCAAAGTACTGGGATTATAGGCATGAGCCACCATACCTAGTTTTTTTTTTTTTTTTTAAAGAAAAAATTCAGTAGTCTACAGTCATTGAGGTCTTCTGAAGAGAGTGACCCCTCAGGGAATGTTTCGTTCTCACTCTACCCCACAGGCCCTCGTGGGCCTGCTTTCGCTGAGGACACAGAGCTGGGAGCGCCCCGCCTGCCCACGGAGACCACGGAAGGCCCGGCTGGCAAGGGAGCTGACAGGGGATGGCCACGGCCATTTTCCTCTGCTGACGCTGGGCCCGGGCAGCCGGCACTGAGGAGCTCCTCAGATACTGTTTCTCCCCAAGCGCCGCTGTCTTAGCTCAGGCCACAGACGGGACAGCATAAACAGCAGAAATCTACTTCTCACAGTTCTGGGGACCAGAGTCCAAGGTCACGGTGCAGCCAGGGTCCAGGGTCCAGCAAGGGCCCCTCCTGGGTGGGAGGCGGCCGCCTCCTCCCGGTGTCCTCAGGTGGCAGAGAGAAGGCGGCAGGCCTAAGAAGCCTAATCCTAGTGGCTCGGCACCTGCCCCTACGACCTCATTTAACCATAATTGCTGCCCTACTCCAAATACAGCCACACCGGGGGCTTGGGCTTCCACATGTGAATTTCGGGGGCCACAGTTCATCAATAGCAGAATTATACTGACTATTCAGTCAATGGTGCCTCCACAGTCCCACCTCCAAGGCTTTGCCAGATCACGCCCCCCACAGAGCACACCCTGCACAGAACCAGCCCAATCGCCGCTCGGCCTCCCAGGCAGATTTAGGCCCTAACCAACCCATGCCAGGCCAAGGGCTCTGGAGGGCAGGAATGCTGCCTTCTGCCCAGCCGGCGCAGGCCCTCATTCCCTTCAAGTTCGCTGAACTGGGTTAGACTGAATTCTTCTGGGCAGGCCTCCCAGCTGTGAGGCGATCAGGAGCCCAGAGGAGACTGTGCAGCGGGGGTGCCCAGGGAACCCCATCACCTCTCTCCTCACTCTCCTTCTCTCCTGAGGCATGAGGGCCTATTCCAGGCGAGGCTCCCAGGCTCCGCAGAGCCCTGCCCAGGGGCGGAGGGAAGGCTACTCCCATCCGGCCAAGGGCCTGACTGGGTTGGGCCTCTGCCAAGGGAGGAGGGATAGATACGGGTTTCAGGGGGCTGGAGCTGGCTCATCCCTAGAGCCAGAGGACATGGTGGGTCCAGCTGCTCCTGGGGCGACTGGCGAAGCCAGCAGAGGGGATCAGGCTGCAAGAACAGGCTGGGCACTTGCCACTGTTGTGCATGTTGAGATGCCGCTGGAGGAGAAAGGGGACCAAGGACAGGGGAACCAAGCAACGGAGGGAGAGGAAATCAGATGGAAAAGAGAAAAGAGAAAGAATAATCAGCTGGGCACGATGGCTCACGCCTGGAGTCCCAGCACTCTGAAAGGCCGAGGCAGGCAGATCATGAGGTCAAGAGATTGAGACCATCCTGGCCAACATGATGAAACCCCATCTCTACTAAAAATACAAAAATTAGCTGGCGTGGAGGCGAGCACCTGTAGTCCCAGCTACTAGAGAGGCTGAGGCAGAAGAATCGCTTGAACCGGGAGGCAGAGGTTGCAATGAGCCCAGATCGCGCTACCACAGTCAGGCCTGGCGACAGAGCGAGACTCTATCAAAAAAAAAAAAAGAATCATCATCGTGGCCGACACCCCCGAGGGCCTGCTATGGAACTCATGCTGGGCAAGCTTCCTACACCTCATTCTCACGATGATCCTCGGAGGTAGGGGCTATTCATCTCCCCATTTTGCAGATGTGGAAAACTGAGCACAGATAGTTTAAGTCACTTATTGAAGGGCTTACAACTAGGAAGTGCTGGGCTGATTTGAACCCAGGCAGCCAGAGTCCATGCTGTCGAGTGCTATGAGAAGAAGAGAAAAAGTCGAATGGGGTGGGAGGAGAGGGCAGACAAGGAGGAAGCTGAAGGAGGTCGGCTTTTCCATTCAACAGATATTTCCTGCATGCTGATGTACCACTGTTCCCCGGGACTCAGAGGGGTGGGCATCACAGGGTGTGACCCGTGTGGTCATGCTGGGCCCCTGCTCAGATGGGCCCTGAGCTCAGCTTAAGGCTTTGCTGCCACCGTCTTGAAATTCTTCATTGTTTTTCAACGAAGGGCCCCACGTTTCATTTTGCAGCTGATGTGGGCAGTCCTGGGTGCAGTAACAGCTCACCCAGCCCCTCCCTTCGCCGGGATTATATTCAGAGGCTGCACCAACAGACAGAAGGAAGAGGGAAGGGGCCGACCGAGCAGGAGGCGAACGTTCGCTCATGTCCTGCAGAGGGCTGGGGAAAGGGCACAGATTGTCCTTGAAGCTGGAAAGGCGCAATTCAATTATTTTTACAATTTCATTACTGGAAAAATCTATTGGCCCCAGGAGCATTCTGCTCACAAAATTGAACTAAAAACAAAAGGGCATTCGCCGTCTTCCCTAAGCGCTCGTTTGAGCCGGCTTCCTATAAATCACTGACGAACACAGAAGGAGCGCGGCATGGGGCATCGTCCTCCGTCCGCCCACCCTGGTCCCTCCAGAGCAGCGTCAGGTGGAGGCAGCGGAAGTGGGAGGGAAGCAGGCACGGCCCAGGGACCGCCATGGTGCCAGCCCTGGCCTCCTTCAGCTCGTCTGACTTTCCCCAGACCCTCGACAGACAGGCAGGCCTCAGCATCCGTGACTTAGAGCAGAGAAACTGCACCCCATGCAAGGTGACCCAGCAGGCTAGTTAGTAGACAGGGCAGGACTCAGCCCAAGTCTGTCTGGCTCCCAAACCCATGCCCTGTTAACACACGTCCCCCACTCAATGCACTCATGCTAAAATGCACACAAACCCCAAAGGAGCTGCGCTTCCTCTCATCCTTGGGCCTTGGCCAGGCCTGGACTGGCAGGGCCCCTTGGCCTGGTTTTCTAAACAAGCAGCACCTTCTCCTGAGATTTCCCAGCCTCTGGCCAGGTGGGGGCACCTCACAGCTCCCTGTCCTCTCTTCTTCATCCTGAGCAACACAAGGACCAAGTTCCTGTTTATTTTGTTTGTTCCTGAGACCTCGTGTCCAGAACAGTGCCTGACGTGTAACTGACACTCAATATTTTTTAATAAGAAAGACTGTTCCAGGGACGTTGCTGGGGGGGAGGTGTCCGTGACTATTCACTCCTGCCTCTGCCAGGCTGCCCTGTTTGGCTCCCTATGCCAGGGATCCTGGGGTGGCATCCATGTCGTCCTGACCCAGATGCTCAGGACAGAGGCTGCTGCAGCTCCCAAATCACCCTGTTCCTTTGTTCGACACCAGCTCTGTCTTACGGGCCACATTAGGGAGACTCTGACACTGACCGGTGGGCACCACCTTGCCCAGCCCTGCTTAGCTCACTTGACCCACATGCCTCTCTTTAGGAACAACTGCAGAGATGCCACCAGCTGGCACGAGGGGCCGGGCTGCCCTGGAAGCAAGCTCAGGAGGAGGGCAGGAGATGCAGACAACAGCAGCTGCCAAACCCGTCAGCCCATGGGACCCGCCTGACTTCTCTTTCCCTTTGCTGGGCCTTGCTGGGTACTGCATGGCTCTCAGCGCGGAGTTGCTCTGTGTTGATACCTTATCTCATTTAATTCCCCGGCAGCCCTGAGGGGCAGAGCTGACTGTTGACCAGTGAGGAGGCTGGGCCAAGCTGCCAGCCACAGAGGAGGGGCTCAGCCTCCACCACACCCTGCCCCGCCACAGGCTCGCTGCCTGGAGTCTGTGTGGCCCTGCAGCCTGTAATGAGTGGCCCAGCCTGTTTGGGGTCCGCTCCGGGTGGAGGGTCACCCGGATGCCCACTTTTCCCCTGACGAGGGCTGGGCCCCGCATCTCAAAGGAGCTTGCAGCCTGGAGGTACCTGGGCTGCTAGGGAACAAGCCCCTCACGGCCACTTCTCTCTCTCCTTCTCTCCTTTTAAAGGGCGCCACCTCTCCTGGCCTCTTGATTTTGGAATAGACACAGCTTCTTTCTGGCATCTGATTCCTAATCAGGCGTTCATTCTGCTGAGCTCTCAAAGGGCTGTGGCTGGGGCGGATGCAGGGAGCACAGCACACAGGCCCCATAGAGTCTCCTGTACTGCCTCTGCCGTGCCCTGGCACATAGGAGCCTGCACACCCACTTCTGGCAGCAGGAAAGCAGGTTGGAGAGAAGGAGGAGGGAGGAGGGGGGAGACCCAGGCCATAAATAACCCACCTCCCAGCCGGGGCTGGTGTCTGTCCCCACTGCCGAATGACTGAAGTCACCCTGGGGCTGAGCTCATCAGCTGCCCAGGCGCCTCCTTGGCATCATTCTCTCTTGTCCCCCTCCTTTATCGCTCTCTCTCCCAACAGGAAAACAAGGCTGACAGCAAAGCCCATTCGCCCCCACCCCCCAGCATTCCTGACTCACCCTGAAACTCCCCCCTGGTTCCAACGTCCATGAGCCAGGGGCCATCTGATTTCACCACGGGGCAAGATCAAAGTGACCTGACCAAGCGACCCCTTCTCGAGGAGGGAGAACATTGATTTCCATGATAAGCCAGTCAACTCCCAAGTCATGATACATTATGTTCTATGTCTCCAGCCACCTGCTCGACCTCAAAATCAAATTCCATGTCCAAAGAGGAAACGAGGAAGGTAATTGGGAAAACTGGGAGTGGCATCCTGGAAGGCAGAGGCGTCTCCAGGGGTCGTGGCAGGAGCAGGAACTCATTCTGGGGGTCTGGGGATGTCCGGGGTGTACTTTAAAGCCAGGAAGTCGGCAGGGAAAGGCACCCCCTTCACTCTGGAAAGCCTGAGCCCCAGTCCCAGGTACTTCCCATGCGGCCTTCAGGGACAGCAGGGACATTGGCCACTCCCGTGGCCTAGCTCACTCGGGTACTAGAATCTGGATCAGAACAGTCAAATGGGGCCACTCTCTATGTAAACTCGATGCCAGCCAAGGCCTCCCAGGCCCTCAGGAACTAGGAAAACCTGACTCACATCTCCCTCTTCTTCCCAAGTTCCAGCGTGGGCAGAAGTTCAAAGCCAGCTCCCAGACCTCCTCAGATCCCCAGGGGCTGGCTGGCATCCTCCTGGCCTCAGGAAGCCCAGTGCGGAGGCCAGCTCTCCAAGCTCAGACACTCATTTGCATGGCACGAGCACTCAGGACTGTGCAGACCTGGAGGGGCCAGGAAAGGGACACGTATTCTGTGGCCATGCCTGTCAGATTCCAAGGAGCAGCTGCCCCCGTCTTCAAATGCCCTCCCTCTGCTGGGGAGCCCAAGGTGCCTCCCCCACCCCAGCTCACCCTCACCATGCTGGCTTTGCGTCTCCTACTGTCTCTGCAGCAAAAACCAGAACCTGCCCCCTACAGAGCATTTTGCTGGCCTCTCTGTTGAGTTGCCTCCAGGGGACATCTAGGCCTTCACAGCGCCTGTGAGCACTTTTCTAGAGCAAAGACAGTCTTTGTCTTTGAGAGCAATTCTGCATGCAGCAATTAATCTAAGACTTCCCCTCATGTTGCACGTCTAAAACGACACCTGAAGGGAGTGCTTCAACTTGGGAACTTGCACAGAGAAGCAGCCAGGTGCAGTGGCGCACGCCTGTGATCCCAGCACTGTGGGAGGCTGAGGCAGGAGGATCGCTTGAGCCCAGGAGTTCGAAACTAGCCTGAGCAACACAGTGAGAACCCCATCTCTCCAAAAAAATACAAGTAGCTGGGCATGGTAGCATGTGCCTGTAGTCCCAGCTACTTGGAAGGCTGAGGTGGAAGAATGGCTTGAGCCCAGGAGGTGCAGGCTGCAGCAAGCTATGATTGTACCACTGTACTCCAGCCTGGGTGACAGAGCAAGACCTTGTCTCTAAATAAATAAATAAGTATTACAATAATAATAAGCCAGGCACAGTGGCTCACGCCTGTAATCCTAGCACTTTGGGAGGCTGAGGCGGGCAGATCATGAGGTCAGGTGTTTGAGACCAGCCTGGCCGACATAGTGAAACTCCGTCTCTACTAAAAATACAAAAAAAAAAAAAAAAAAAAAATCAGCCAGGCATGGTGGCACCCGCCTGTAATCCCAGCTACTCAGGAGGCTGAGGCTGGAGAATTGCTTGAACCTGGAAGGTGGAGGTTGCAGTAAGCCAAGATCATACCACTGCACCCCAGCCTGGGCGACAGAGCGAGGCTCCATCTCCAAAAAAGTAATAACAACAATAATAATAATAATAAAGAAAAGCAGCAAGTGACCAGTGTTTGTTGAATAACGGACGAAACGGGTATGTATCGAGTACCTGCTCTATGCTGGGTTTTGGGAGCCACTGCCTGAAGGAGTCCATGGTCCATTGCACAGGTTGGGTACTGAGGAAAGGTTGGATTGAAAGATGGAAGAATGACTGGTGATCAGGTCGGTGGGTGGGTAGAAGGAAGGAATGACTGGGTAATGGGAAAAGAAAAGGAGAAAAGAGAGGGAAGAAATGAATCAACAGGGCGGGGGCTGGAGGGTGGAGCCAGCCAGCCCAGAGCCGGCACATCTTTCGGCTGATTGTGGGGACAGGCAGGGCGCATAGGAGAGTGGTGTGGGAGCCACTCCAACCCCCAGTGCTGGTATCAAGATTATGTTAAACTGAAGACATCTGAGATTCAACAGATCCAGAAAGAAGGCTTTTTGGAGTTTTCCTTATCTGACTAAAAGCAGAAACTTCTGGGAGTGAGGCTGCCATAAACCCCCTCTTCAGAAAGGGGCAGCTTCACTCCCAGGAAGGAGGTCCAGAGCGAAACTCCCATAAATTCTCTTTTGGGGCGGAGGGCATGTCCTGCCAGGAGGAAGGTGGAGGAGATCTCTTGAACCTGCTGTTAAAGCAAAATGATTCAATGACGTTTGTTAATGATGGTAAGAAGGCACAGTTTATTGAGGGCATCAGGGGCGGGGGGAAGGAATTATCGCCATAGGTGTATGAACCACCGACGCGATCCTGCAGTGGGGGAGAGAGACTGAGCTCAGCCGCATACACAGCAAGGAAAAGTGGGAACTGATAGCCAAGGAGCAGGGTGGGGGTCAGCGGAGCGGAACACCTGGAGAGGGGGATCTGGCTAAACCGACCTCGCAGGATTCTTGCTGAAGGCAGGCCAGGCAATCAGACAGCACCTGGAGGATGAGAGAGGAGGATGGAGGGGGATCAGAGAGCAGGTGGGAGACTTCTCACTCAACTGACTTAGCAAGATTCACGCTAAAACTGGACAATGCAAAGACGAACACAGAAGTGCAAAAGTGAGGCCTGGGCGGGAAAGAGCCTAGGGAGACTGAGTCAAGCGTGGTCCAGGGGACAGTCTTTGTCATTGCATAAGCCAGCTTCATCACAGACGGTCTCATCTCACACGCTGGTCCCCTGAAAGCCCGTTTGTCTTTCCATTTGCTCTTCAGCAGGCGCCTTTTCTCTCCCTCCCGTCCCCTGTTCAGTCCTTAGAGCAGCAGGCCCCCACCCCCACATTTTTGGCAGCAGGGACCAGTTTCCTGGAAGACAATTTTTCCGACAGTGCGAGGGATGGTTTCAGGATGAAACTGGTCCACCTGAGATCATCCAGCATTCGCTAGATTCTCATGAGGACTGCGCAGCCTAGATCCCTCACACATGCAGTTCACAACAGGGTGCACGGTCCTCTGAGAATCTAATGGCACCTCTGACGGAGGCAGAGCTTAGGCGGTCGTGCCCACTCGCCACCCTCCTCCTGCTGTGAGGCCGGGTTCCTAACAGGCCCCGGACAGGTACCAGTCTGCAGCCTGGGGGTTGAGGCCCCTGCTGTGGATAAACCCCCTCCACTTCTCCAGTGTTACTATACACATATGTGTCATATGCATATAGTTTTCAGCCACGGTTCCCGGCTCGTAACTCTCATAGCCCTTGTTACACTCTCCGGTTATAACGTCGGGTGTTAGGCCGCAGGAGACAGAATCTCTCTGAACTTTGGGGCAGGACTCTAGTCTTCCCCCACTTTTCTGACTGTGGGTCTTAAAACCCTCCCCAGAGGGTCTCGCCCTATACCCTGGGGGAAGAGATGTTGACATCACGAAGCTTCCATAGAAACCCAAGAGGACTGGGCTCTCGAGCTTCAAGATGGCGAACCACACAGAGGTTCCTGGAGGGTGGCGCCCAGGGAGGGCATGGAAGCCCTGCGTCCCTTCCCCCACACCTCGCCCTATGCGCCTCTCCATCTGTATCCTTTATAATAAACCAGTAAACACAAGTGTCTCCCCGAGTTCTGGGAGCCACTCCAGCAAATTACTCAAACCCAAAGAGGGGGTTCTGGGAACCCCAACTTGAAGCTGCTCAGTCAGAAGTTCTGGAGGCTGACTTGTGACTAGTATCTGCTGCGAGTAGAGTGGCCTTAGGGACTGAGCCCCAGGCTGCGGGATCTGACACTCTGTCCAGGTAGGTAATGTTGGCACTGAATTGGAGGACAGCCAGTTGGTGCCCAATGCTTGGTGGTGGGGAGGAAACCCCACACATCCGGTCCCTGAAGTCTTCTGTGTTGATGACTGGGGCAGCGTGAGAGCAGAGAAAAAACAGTTGAGAGGGTTTGTGCGTGTGAATAAACTCTGTCTCTTCAGGCAGGCCAGGTCCAGTGGCTTGGGGCAGTAATCCCAGCACTTTGCGAGGGTGAGGCGAAAGAATCACGTGACACCCCATCTCTATGATAAAAAACAAAAACAAAAACAAAAACAGCCTTTGTCTTTTCTACTGTTGATCTGTTGACTGTGAAATTCTCAGACCCTCAAACACGGAGCCCAAGTGGGTAGACAACCCGCTTTTCCCCCAACACTGTAGTTTGGATGCTTTGAGAGTCGTTTCCAGAGACAATTCCTCTGGCCAAGCAGACATTTGGCCTAAGGGCTTATTACATCTCAGAGGTGGCCCCCATGGCCTTGTGTGGGAAGAGAAATCAGAATGGCCGAGTTATCTTCAATTTGGAAAATGAGGAAAGGCAGGTCATAAATCTCTGCCATGAAGAATTCAGGGTGGGGTCTAGTACACCGCCACCCAGGCCGGGGACATCAGCCCTGATCCCACCTCTCCACTTCCTCCTGGCCCAGAGAGGAGACACAAGGAGGCAGAGCCAGAACACAGGATGAGCAAGGGACAGAGGACCTTCCCACCACCACGCCCGCTGAGAGCACCTGCCCAGGACTATGCACAGCCCCTGAGAGAAGAGAAAAACACAAGGCAGGGCACTGCGTTCAGAGCCTGACACTCACCAGCCACCACATCCTCCACACAGGCACGGACACACACCCACCACCCCACTGTTTGTCCCCTGCAGTCAGGCAGGGTGAGAGGTGTGTCCCAGCCGAGCAGTGAGATCCCAGCCCCTGAGTGTTCGAGACAAGACGCTGTCCTGGGCCCTCGGGCCAGCTTCTTCCCAATTCCATCAAGAGCACTGTTCACGTCCAGTCATTTGCCTTTCACTGGCTCATTCATTCCTTGATTGGTTCATTCGTTTATCAACGATCATTTCTGATGCTACACCAGGCCCAGAAAAACCAAGGCAGATAAAACACAGTCGGGAAGGTGCCGTGCAGGGGTGGCAGAGTGGCAGTCCAGGAGTGTCTTGAAAACGGATGTGACAGGGCTCTTGACAGGTGTCACATGCATGAATCAAACAGCATTTGACATCCTGCTCCAGAAGGCAGAGTTCTTTGCCCTGTTGTCAAGGCATCTGCCATCATGCTGACACTGGCCCCAGCAAAGTGACCATGGCCTGTCCCCATCATAAGTGGCATGTATGGACACACTTGTTTCCTGACAGGGTCAGTGGTGACCGACTGCCACATTTCCAACGCCGCCGGGGTAAAAGCCCTGAGAGAGACTGTGAGCAAACTGTCACCATCTAGACACGCTCATGCTTGCGAAGTGCTTAGGACATGGGCAGGGGCAAAGCGCGTGTTCTATCACTGCTCGGTAAATAGAATGTGACAACGAGGCACTGCTCCGTAGGAGCACCCAAGCGCCCAGCGTGCCACAGGGAACAGGGCATGGGCTTCGTAGGCAACAGGCTAAGCCTTGGCCTCTGCCTCTCTGCCTCCTAGCTACGCATCACAGGCCTCAGTTTCTCCAGCTATCAAATGTGACCATAATTCTCTACCCCCAGGGGCAGCATGGACGATTAACAGAGATGGGATGCCAGACAGCTCACCCACTTGTCAGACTTGTGCGCAGAGTGCGGGGAGCACATGCGGCGTCCCTGACCCACCCTGACCCTGAGAGACCGGGCCCTGTTCAGGGCAGCCTGGTGTTCGGGCGCAGGGCACAGAAGCCATTTCGGCTGACCTACTCGCGCCAGCCACCAGGACCCTGGGGTGTGAGCGGGGCTGGTGGGCAACAGGGCCCGGGAGAAGGGCTGTGGGCCCCAGCGTGCCCCTGCAGCCAGCCCTGGTCTCTGGACTTCACTCTCCCGCACTCAGCTCTGGAAGGCCTGGTTAATTTAGAGGAGTCATTTTAATCAATTAGATGAAGTGTAAAATAACTGTTCAGCTCTGCTCAGGAAATGGGGCCTGTCGTCTTTAAGGCTTTATGGGAAAGGCATTAAGATGGAATGATGCGCTCCACGCTGCCAGCGCCGAGCTCAGCCAAACCCTGGGGCAGAAGGACCTTCCAGAGCCCCCGTGACGACCCAGCAAACTGTCACCAGCAGCTGCTGTGCTCCCCCAGGCCACTGGCTGCCCTTCCTGCCTTCAGACGCCTCTGATGCGGCTGCCGCCCGGGGATTCGAGGCACCCAGTCGAAGCCTCCTTCCCAGCCCATCCCCAGCTCCTCAGCAACAGGGCTGTGAAGCAATGCACTGAGTTACCACGGGGTGTGTGCACAGGGACCAGGAAGCGATCGGCAGGCCCTGGACCCCCGCACTTATTCCACCGAATCACATGCACTTTGCCAGCACAGCTCTTCCAGTTTGGAAGGCAGCATCCAGTCTCTCTGGGCGAAGCTGTCTCCCTAATCTCTTTGCCTTTCCTTGAGTGTGGTGTTTTAGGTCATTCATCACCCTGGTCACCCAGGAGAGGATGACAGCGTTGATGATGGGGAACGCCCGTGGGCACGTGACACTTCCAGAGCTTGCTTAAAACCATAATTTCCCGCAGGCTTTACAACATTTATACCCCTTTGTCCAGAGGAGTGGTGGGAGCCTTAGAAACAGCTGGTCTCCAGCTGGGTGAATTTGGCCCCTGCGCCGTGTCCTCACCCCTGTTGGCTTCGCCTAGGTCTGCCCTTCTTCCCACGCAGGTCCCCTGTCCTGGGACAGCTACAGAGCCCATTAATTGAGAGGTCACCCCATGTGGCTCTACCTCAGTTCCTCTCCTGCTGGAAATTTGATCCGAGAGGATTCAGTGAAGGTGCCGAAAGGGAAATGTGTTCAATGTATCTCTCAAAGGCCCTGCAAGTGTTCCGATGAAGATAACCGAAAGAGGCCAGGCGCGCTGGCTCACGCCTGTAATCCCAACACTGTGGGAGGTCAACACGGGCAGATCGCTTGACCTCAGGAGTCTGAGACCAGCCTGGGCAACATGGTGAAACTCCGTCTCTACAAAATAAAAAAAATCAGCTAGGTGTGGTGGCGTGCACCTGTGGTCCCAGCTACTCAGGAGGCTGAGGTGAGAGGATCGCTTGAGCCCAAGAGGTTGAGGCTGTAGTGAGCTGTGTTCACGCACTCCAGCCTGGGCAAGAGAGCAAGACCCTATCTCAAAAGCAAAAGGAAACCAAAAGAGTAAAGCGGGGTCCCCTGTGTGTGGCAGAATTCAAAACACTTTGTTCAGCTGAGAATGAGGAATGCTCCCAGTCGGTGGTAGCAGCCCGTGGCAGCTGGCCCCCAGGCACCTGGCTGTAAAACTGAGCCTGATTGTAAAACTGCAGATGGACTGCAGGACCAGGGAGGGGCAGTGGGGGCCCTGGCTGGTAAGTGACGGGGGCACCTTCTCTAAGGCCCTGGCTGCCCAGATCAGAACTGGGTGGCCCCCAGGGCTGGATTCTCTGGCCACACCTACATCTGTCCCCTAGTCCCTGCATCTGTAAGTAGCCCTTAAGTTACTGTCCCTTCTATCCAAGGATGGCATTCAAACTGTTTAACAACTAACAGGGTTCAAGCAGAGACCAATCCAATCACATGCCCACGTGCTCACCTCGCCTGTGAGTGCTGAGTGGACCCAGCCCTGCGTGCTCCTGAGTGGACTCGTCCCACAGCACTGGCTGCTTCATGTGGACGTTACAGTGACTGTCAGTGTCAAAAATAACAACGATGATGATGGTGATGAAATGTATTGAGCACTTACTGCCAGTCCTTGTTCTGAGGCGTCCGAGTGTACGAAGCAGCCCACACACATAGGCAGTGATGTGGACAGATGATGTGACCTCTACTCACAACACACACAGCTGGAGAGGTGGAGCCCAGATGTACTCAGGCCAGCTCAATAACTGTGCTCTGACAGCCTGGCCACTGCATATCCAGGGACCCGAGTCTGTTCGCCTGGCTGCAGGACTTCCCTCTTCAGAACCTTCCAGCACCACTGCCCCGGACCCCACAGCCCCCGCCTGCGGGCTCCATCTGCTCATTCTGCACAGCACTCATTTTGCAGACCTGGGGGAAACTGAGGCCAAGAGGGCTATGTGACTTGCCCAAGGTCACACAACCAACCCCCACCGAGCTGGCAGGAGCGGCCCTGAGCCTGCTGTCCAAACTGGCCTCTGCTCCCAGCCTGGCTGCCCCACACCCACCCACACACAGAGCTTGGTGCCCGGCGCAGGTGGTGGGCTCGGCCCTGGCCCCCAGAGGCAGCTGCAGACACCCGCCTCTGCCCAGCTCTGCCCTTTGGTTCCCCCAGGAACAGGCTGACATTCACCATCATGTGCTGGCTCCCCCTCTCCCTGCAGCCAAGAGCTAATTGTCCTGATTTCTTTCCAAGAGCAGTCTCTCTGAATAGCCTTCGCAGGCACAATTAGGCAGGTTCAGCTTGACTTTCACACTCCAGTTCTGAAAAAATCAAATCAGCAAGGAAGCAGAGCCTCTCGGAAGTTCTCTGAGAGCGCCTTTGTGCAGGAACAAAGCACACACATAATTACCTGCTTCGCTGATGAGCTCAGGACCCAGGGCCCTGCGTGCAGGAGCTGCCCGCTGGCGGCCCCGCCCAGACCCTGTCTGCTCTATTCTTAGAAGCAGCCAGCCAGGCTGGGGCTCCTCCTGGGACCTGCAGTGGGACGGACATGCCCCGAGACCCCCAACAATGCAGGCCATTTGTCTCTACCTAGAGCACCCCTGTCGTGGATTGGGACTGCTAGTGTGGGTGGACAACGGCCTTACTGTCAGGATGGAGCACTTGAGGCCCAGAGAGGGCAGATGCCCTGCCCAAGGTCACACAGCAAGTTCAGGCAGAGCCACGACTCCAATCCAGGCCTCCCGGGGAGCTGGTGTCTTCCCAGCCCTGACCCTGAGGCTAACACAGTGCACAGTCATCCTGCCCAGCAAAAAGCAGGGCTTTGAGCCCACGAAAGAAGATGGTTTCCCACTAAACAGCAGGTGCATCCCTGTTGACATATCAAGGAGAGTGTGGCCGGCACTTTTTCTGGGGACAGAGAAGGAAGGGCTCCTCTGTCTCCATGTGGGGAAATCAAGGCCCAGATGTCACACAGCCAAGAAATGGCAGAGCTGAGACTCATCCCCTGTCTCTGACTCCTGGGCGGGCGCTTATGACTAACTTCAGTAACCGCCCTGCACACACCCACACACACCGACACACCGCATCCCAAAGCCCGCTGCGGCAGCGTTTTGATTGACTGAGAGAATCAACATGAGTGACGGGTGGCTCCACACCACTCCGTTCATCAGGAAGTTGTGCCTGGCCTGGCAGCTCGGCTGTACCCTGCCTCCTCCCTTCCGTGCACCCAGGCATCCCGCGCCCTCTTGGCACCTCTCTTTGCTCATCTGTAGAATGGAGACGAGGCTGGCCCCTCACTGGGCTGGGGAGATTCCTGGTCCAGGTTGCTGTGTGGTACACTTGCAGGAGGCTGTGCCCCTTGTGCACGCGGGTGGTGGAGGCCATGACCCTGGTGGCACACATCCGTATCTGCCCTGCAATAGGGAGGTCGAAGTCTTGGACCTGTGCTAATAAAGAACCACCAGGCCGGGCACGGTGGCTCGTGCCTGTAATCGCAGCACTTTGGAAGGCCAAGGCAGGTAGATTACTTGAGTTCAGGAGTTCAAGACCAGCCTGGGCAACATGAGGAAACCCTGTTTCTATCAAAAATAAGAAAATGTAGTCAGGCACAGTGGCACATTTCTGTGGTCCCAGCTACTTGGGAGGCTGAGGTGGGAGGGTTGCTTGAGCCTGGGAGGCAGAGGTTATAATGAGCCGAGATCACACCACTGCACACTCCTGCCTTGGCTACAGAGACCCTGTCTCAAAAAAAAAGAACCACAGCCTGGGACAGAGTGGAGCTTGGTGCTGAGTGGCCCAGTCCACACTTCCTGCAGCCCCAAGGAGGGAGGCTCCGAAGGATGGAGTGACTAGCCAGGAAACACTTCCACGGAGAGGTGGGGCTGGGGGCCTCAGGGCCAGACCCACTTCAGAAAGCCTGATGGGAGCACTTCAGGGTGCAGCAACGGGGCAGGCAGAGGTGGGCAAGAAGGTTCTGGCATCCCAAGATTGCAGCCAGCTCGCCTGGCAGGGCCAGGGTTTCGGGAAGGCCTGCAAATACAGTGAGTGGGCTGCATGGTGCAGTGTCCTGATGTCCAGGGGTGTGGGCTGAGATGTGGGCGGAGCAGGCAGGGAAGCCATCAGGTGCCCTGAGACTGGTCTGGCAGGCAGAGGTGGTCTGCACAGGTGGTCCTGGGGCAGAGGCAGAGGGAAGAGGGGACCCAAACGTCTACGGTGAATACGGGAAGGAGGAGAGGAGCTGGGCATGAGGGAACCGCCTCAAATCCAAGCAGCCTCTAGGGAGGAGCCCCTGCCCATGCCAGCCTCCTCTCCCCAGCCTGCACGGCTCCCCCTTGCTCAGCTGTATACAGTAAGCACCTTCAGTCTATTTGCTCAAAGCCGCAGGGCCCGCCAGGCAAACCCGGGGTTAAGCTCTTGGATTTCCTAGAGTATCCACTCAGCACCACTCCATGCAGGCAGTGGGGACCCCGGGATTAATTGCATGTTGCACCACTTCCCAGGGGCCTGCATCTTGTCAGGGCGTGTGATGCTTTCAGCTCAGAAGGCCTTTGGGTTTGGTACAAAATGCTGCGGAGCAGTGAAATGAAAAGATAGCAGAAGGCAGTTAGGGGGGCCTCCTGGAAGGGGGTGCAGCACAGATGAAACCTGAACTATGTGCAAGGTGAGGGGAAGGGCATCCAGGCCTGAGCCCAGCATGAGCAGAATACGGCAGGATGTAGGGGCACACAGGGAATCACACAAGAGCAAGGAGGAAACTCATCACAGAGGACCTGGAGGGGCAGGGAGAGGGGACTGGACTTTCCCCCGAGGGCCCTGGAGACACACTGAGCAGAGCGTAAGAGCAGAGCTGTGTCCTCAGGAGGAGAGCCGGGCCTCCTGGGTGCCTCCCCCCAGCAGGAAGCACAACCGTGAGGCTACGGAGAAATGGGGGGCAGGCTCCCAGGGCTCCTCCGGGCCAGAATTTCTGAAATGGAAGCGGGGCTCTTCTCCCTGAGAGGCTCGTGGGAAACAAAGGTCTGAGTGTTGGGGAAAAGCCCCACTCTCTCCTTCCATGTGTGTGAACACACAATACAGCAGCCAATAAAGGCTCTGAGTCCTGCAGGAAAGAAGCCTCTGGAACTGTTTCAACCCAGTGACGCCTAAACCTCAGTCACCCTGGAGCCTTTCTTCTCTTGTTGCACTGTTTAAAATCCTACCACTCAGAGCTCCACCTTCTGGGAGGGCCTTGTGGAAAGACCCTGTGTCTGATCTGGGCCCAGGGGTCAAATCCCGTGAGTGGAACTGAGTCAGAGGAGAGACCCGCCTAGGCCAGACCTCAGTCTCCTGAGAATTAGACACAGGAGTGGACGCTACGCAAAGGCCGGCAGCCTGCGGAAGCACCGGAGACAGCGACACTCCCAGGCTGAGGGTGGGAACCATCAGGGGAAACGCCGGTGTGGCCTTCATCGTCTGGGTACCTGGGGCACCTGCGGCCACTGTTCACAGCTCTCCCACCACTCACGCCTTGGGGAGGATGTCTCCACCCACTAGGGAGTGATCTGGTCTCACTTAGGGATCCCTCTAAAGGAATCCCCTTTGAAAATGTCACCCACACCCACCTCACCTCTCAGTACCAGATGTGAACAAACATTAGGGCCAGTTTGGTCCCCACTGGAAACTGACTTCCACCTGTTGGCCAGAGAGTGTGATGCAAATTTATGGAAGAAGACGGCCAAAGGACCGATGATCTGGCCCGGCCCCCACGGCGCTGCTCTCACTCCTGCTTGCTTCTCTGAGGTGAAGGTCTGCGGAGGAACTCTCCTGGGCCTGCCCAGGTTGGGTCAGGTCAGTATCAGCTTCTGCCTGGTCACAGCTGACCAGGTGACCGACCCCGAGCTTCCGGCAGAGAAGGTCACTCCTCGGAAGCGCCCAGCCACTCTCGAGCTGGGGCAGCCAGGCCTTGCTCAGAGCTTGGCCCCGGCCCCCATGCCAGCCTCACGCTTGGCTGCTTATTATTTGAATTCAAATGAGCATAATGAGTTCGAGGGCACCTGTTACTCCAGACACAGAAAATAAATTAGTGAGCACAGACACCGCAATTGCATTTCAACCTCATCCTCTGGGTAAGGAAGGCGAGGGGAGGAAGAGCGCCAGAGTCAGGCCTGCAGACAACAGAGCTGCTCCATCGCAGCCCCGAGTGAGGGCAGGGAGCAGGCGGAGGTGGCTCGGGACCCCTCACCTTCTGCACTCGGAGTGCATGGCTGGAAAGACATGGCCAAGACCCCTTCGCTCGCCTAATCTCCCAGAGGCAGGCAGCATGGGGTGGCAGAAGGTATGCAGGGGACGATGGAAGGCTGTGGATTTATATCCCTGGCCAGGCCACTTACAGGCTACACGAGCACAAACCAGAACGATGATGGGCAGGAAGCTGGTGAGCGCTTTCCTGTGCCAGGACTGCTGACGGCTTTGTATGTGTCACCCCCTCAGCCTCCCAAGAACCGGCTGAGCTCTGAGGACACCCATTTCGAACATGGAGAAACAGAGCTCAGAGTTCAATGATTCAATGAGCTGGATTCTCTGAGCCTTGCTGTTGTTTCCATCCATAAAATCAAGGTGGCCATCCCATCTCAAAGGGCGTGGTGAGGATTACATATGGCAGCATTTATGAAGATGACCAGTGGTGTCTGACACAGGTGACCACCCAAAAATGCTCGTCTCAGAAATGCATTCATTTGGCCACTTACCCCTCCTCTCATTCATTCATTTTATTCCTTCATTTATTCATGCATTCATTTATTTAAAATAAAGAGGTCGGCTGTGATGCCCGAGGTTCCAACATTAGGCATTCTGCTAGGTTACGCCATGGAAGGGCCCCACTAAAAGACATGTCACCTGCCCCCTTCGCAAGTTCAGTTCCTGTGGGCAGGGTCGGTTTGCGGAGTAGGGAGCAAAACTGAGCCATTAGTTCTCTCTAATGGAATTATTCACAATTTTACAAGTGAAATGCAAAAATGCCAATCAGAAAGAGAATGAACAAACTGTGGGATAGTCAAACAATGGAATACCCTCTCCAGCTACGAAAAAGGAGGATTACAGCTCCTGCCACACGGACTCTCACAGGCATGATGTTCAGCCAAAGAAGCCAAAAAAAGGCCAGCAAAAAGTGTGCCATCCTTGGCCGGGCGCGGTGGCTCACGCCTATAATCCCAGCACTTCGGGAGACAAAGACAGGCGGATCATGAGGTCAGGAGTACAAGACCAGACTGGCCAACATGGTGAAACCCTGTCTCTACTAAAAAATACAAAAATTAGCTGGGCATGGTGGCTTATGCCTGTAATCCCAGCTACTTGGGAGGCTGAGGTAAGAGGATTGCTTGAACTGGGACCCAGGAGGTGGAGGTTGCAGTGAGCCGAGATCGTGCCATTGCACTCCAGCCTGGGCTACAGAGCAAGACTCCATCTCAAAAAAAAAAAAAAAAAGTGTACCATCCTTAATCCCGTCTGCATGAAGTGCCAGACCCAGCAAGTGAAGGATGGAAGTGGAGATGGTGGCACCTTAGTGTGGTCAGGACTGGGAGGAGCCGGGAGGGGTTTCCTGGGCACTGATGATGTTCTCTTTCTCCATCTGGGGGCTGACTTCACAAGTGCATGCACTTTGAGAAAATGCATTGAGCTGTGCTCTTATGATGTGTGCATTTTTCTGTATTAAGTTTTTAAAAATGTCTATTAGGGCTGTGTGTGGTGGTTCACTCCTAAAATCCCAGCATTTTGGAAGGCAGAGGCAGGCAGATCTCCTGAGGTAAGGAGTTCAAGACCAGCCTGGGCAACATGGTGAAACCACATCTCTACTAAAAAGTACAAAAATTAGCTGGGCGTGGTGGCTCACGCCTGTAATCGCAGTACTTTAGGAGGCCAAGGTGGGCAGATCATCTGAGGTCAGGATTTGAGACCAGCCTGGCCAACATGGTGAAACCGTCTCTACTAAAAACACAAAAATTAGCGAGGTGTGGTGGCATGTACCCGTGAGCCCAGCTACTTGAGAGGCTGAGGCAGAATCGCTTGAACCCAGGAGGTAGAGGTTGTGGTGAGCCAAGATCATGCCACTGCACCCCAGCCTGAGTGACAGAGCAAGGCTCCATCTCAAAACAATAAAATTATCTGTTAGACATCCCAGGGGAAGCGCTTCACAGATAATGAGACACTTGAGTGTGGCAGCCAGGAGGGCCGGGACAGAGCTGTGAATGTCAGCGTCGTTGGTGGGCCTGGTTGGAGCCAGCAGCACAGGGTGGCAGGCGTGCCGCGCTCTGGGGTGTGGGAGGTTGGGAGGGGAGGGGACCCAGCAAAGTGGGTAAAGAAGGGGAGCTGGTGATGCTGGCAGAAACCAGGGAAGGGTGAATCCTAGAGGCCAATGGAAGTTTCCAGGAGTGTGTGCTGCTGAGACTCAGGAAAGACGAGGCCCTGAGGACGCACTTTTGGGTCTGGCAACATGAAGGTTACTTGGTAAAAGCATCTGAGGGACAAAGAAGGAACAAGGGCCAAACTGTAGCCGGCTGCAGAGAGGAGGGAGACAAGGAAGCAGAGCAAGACCCACTGAATCCTACTCAAGCCTACTCACCCCTCCAGACTCACTCAAAACCGCCGCCTCCAGGAAGCCTTCCTAATAACCCTCGACTCCTAAGGCCCCTTCACTTCATAGTCACTGCAAATACGGCTGTCCTACCATGTGAGCCAAGTACTTCCCAAGGGCAAGGACTGTCACCCCTGCCTTGTGGCACACAATAGGCCCTTTAGAAACCTTAGTTCCTCCCTCTCCCTTTTCAGATCCCAGAAGGCAATTCTGAGACTTATTTTTTTTTTTTTTCAGAGATCGGGTCTCACTAGGTTGCCCAGGCTGGTCTCAACTCCTGGGCTCAAGTGATCCTCCCACCTTGGCCTTCCAAACTGCTTAGATTCCAAAGTGCTTGGCCTTCCAGAGGGATTACAGGTGTGGGACATTGTGCCTGGCCTCTTGAGACAGGGTTTCACTCTGTCACCCAAATTGAGTGCCATGACATGTTCATGGCTACTGAAGCCTCAACCTCCCATGCTAAGTGATCCTCCCATCTCAGCCTCCCAAGTAGCTGGGACTGCAGGCATGAGTCACCATGCCCGGCTAATTTTTAATTTTTTTGTAGAGACCAGGTCTCATCATGTTGCCTAGATGGGTCTCAAACTCCTCCACGCAAGCAGTTCTCCTGCCTTGGCCTCCCAAAGTGCTGGGATTACAGGCGTGAGCCATTGTGCTTGGCCTGAGACTTTCCCAAAACTCTGTTCTCTCATGTGACAAATCATTCCTCCCCAAACAGTTGTTTCTGTATTGCCGTGCAAAGGTTATTAGTATAATGATGAGATTTAATGTTACATTAATTTGGTTGTGAATTATTTGTATTGTCACAGTCATTAACTCAGTGATTGCAATTTTGTTTTAATTTAATTTAGCTCCTTGTGCATTCTCTCAAAACTTCCAGCAACAATGGAACCCAGAACTGTGTAATGTGATGCAGCATTCGTGGCAATCTGACCTGGGTTATGGATCAGGCAAACAGAAGTTCCCAGTTCTCACCTCCCTGGCTTCACTCGGCCCCCAAGCCCTCACTACCCTGGACCTTTTCCATGGGTAGAAAAAAGTTTCTGAATCAGGTTGTCCATTAGGGAAGCAAAGCAGATGGGGCGGAGGGGGTGCCCTTTGTGAGAAAGGAGTTACCCTGAATTAAGCAATCAGGCACAAGGTGCTCTACGAGATATGTTTCTCAGAACCCATTTTACAGATGAGAAAACCAAGGCACAGAGAAGTTCAGCAACTTGCCCAGAAAAGGAAAGCACGGAAGAGGGAGAGTGGAAATTTTGTGTCTGACCCCAAAACCCTTTTCCTTCCACTGCCAGATTGCTGCGTGGACCTGACAGCTGGCAGAGACCTGGCCTCGCCGCAGGCTGGCCCTGCAGCAGGCTGGCCCCGCAGCAGCTACCCCCAGAACAGAGGGGACACCAGGCACAGCAGGTGCAGACAGGTAAGAGCCGGGCAGGACCAATGCCCACCCCCTCCCACACAGCTCGGTTCTCCAGCCCCATTTCAGCCCCCTCTAGACCCCGAGAGCCTCAGGACAAGAACCGGGTCAGCTCAGCTCTCTGCCCCACACAGAGCTCAGGTCAACATCCTGCACATAGCATAGGCCTCAAGGAGTGGCGGAAAAGCGGCCCGGTTTGGAATGAAGGAATGACCAGCCCCTAGCCGCACTTGGTTTTGGCACACAGAGCGGAGAGCCTGGATATGTAACATAGGTCTTCTTTCTTCTCTCTCCCCAGCTCACATCATGACCCCAGCCCTAGTCCAGGCTGCAAAGGCTGGAGAAAAGCTCAGGTGACTTGAATTCATCTGGCTTTTCACCACTGAGCTTCACAATCTTTGCACTTGAACTGAACATGACCTTTTGCTTACTGAGCTACTGATGGCTGAAGCTAGCTGGCTATCCTCCAAGAGGCCTCCCAGGTAGCATTTACCTGTCAGCTAACCCATCTCAGAAACCTCACTGCCAAGCCAGAACTGGCACACACAGCAGCTTGCAAGGAAGACTCACATTAGCCAAGTTTACATGGCTGATATATAAACCAGAAGCTATTATTTTTTTCATTAATAATGAGTAACTGAGCTGTGACAAGCACTGGATGACTTTCTCCCAGAAATGCAGTCCCCTCTTTATCTGCCACCCCAGGCCTCTTTCTGGATAGTCCTAAAGCCCCTGGGTCTTCCAAGGTGTCAGGCACAGTGCTGTCACCTGACCCCGACATGGGTCTCTTCTTCGGCTCCCTGCAATAGTGTGGGCTGTCCGGACGCTTCATGCTGCTAAAGCTCAGGCTACATCCTGTGGCCCTACCGCCAAGGGACATAGCCCACTCCCTTCTCACTTCTCTTCCACTGAAGCCCCTTACACTGGAACTTTGGGCAGATCCAAGTATAAGAAATGGGCTGACTTCAGAAACTCCCTTCCTCCAACACGTTACCAGATTCCAGCACCTGAAACAGTTCCTCTGGCCGGGCGCTGTGGAAGCCTATAATCCCATCATTTTGGGAGGCCAAGGGGAGGCAGGAGGATCACTTGAGCCTAGTTGTTCAAGACCAGCCTGGCAGCATAGCAAAACCCTGTCTCTACAAAAAAGACAAAAAGTAGCCGCATGCGGCGGCATGGGCCTGTAATCCCAGCTACTCAGGAGGCTGAGGTAGGAGGATGGCTTGAGCCCAGGAGGTAGAAGTTGCAGTGAGCTGAGGTGGCACCACTGCACTCCAGCCAGGTAACAGATGAGACCCCGTCCTAGTCACTCCATCAGTCAATCAATCAAGCAGTCCCTCGCATGTTGTCAAAGCTCAATAAACAGGGAATAAATGAAGGAATAATGAACATGGCCTCGCTTTCACACCTCTGTTCTCTCTTCCTGCAAGTGAGCACTTTTCCGGGAGGCCAACAGACCCCAGTGTGCTGGTCCCAGCTCTCCAGATGACTGGAGACACAGCTGGGCCCCACAGAGGACCCCACTGCCCAGGCCTGCCCCTTCCCCTGCTCACGGCACTCAGTGAGTGCCAACTAGGCCTCACAGCCCTGGGAGCTATTTCTTGTTTAAGACTGTATGTATCTGATCCATTAGAGCAAGCTTGTCCAACCTGTAGCCCAGAATGGCTCTGAATGCAGCCCAACACAAATTTATAAACTTTCTTAAAACATTATGAGTTTTTTGTGATTTTTATTTTTTAGCTCATCAGCTATTGTCAGTGTTAGTATATTTTATGTGTGGCCCAAGACGATTCTTCTTCCACTGTGGCCACGGGAAACCAAAAGACTGGACACCCCTGCCTTACAGGCTCCCTTCAAAGTGAGCTCTGAGAGCAGCTAGAGCTCCAAGGTCTAGAGGGGCTTACTGGGAGCCAGCAGGGTTCTTCCCGTGGACTCAGGCAGACTCAGGCCAGAGAAAGCAAGTCCTCGGGAGAGCAGTGTGGGCTGGCGCTGCACAAGCTCTCTGTGCGGTAGCCTCCTTATCCTTAAGGAAGAACCAGTGTCGTTGTGGGAATTTGATGGCACAATTTCACCTCCCTAGGGGCACAGTGGAGCCAGGTAACTGGCTCAGCATTGCTCCCCAGTGAGGGGACATGGCTCTGAGCAAACTCTTTGCCACTGTTCTGGAGGAAATCCCAGCTGGAGAGCGCTGGAAGTGGAGGGCCGGCATCTCCCAGGCCGAGCCCAGTGGCTCGTGGCTCTGCAGCTGCTAATGATCAAATGAAGACGAGAGGCGTTTAGGCAGAAAAGAGGGATTCTGGACTGCGACAGAAGAGGGGAAGGAATCAGAGGGTGGAAGAGAGCCCTGGAACCCCTCGTAGTAGGGGTGGGAGACCAGATACCAACCCCACTCCTCATTTCATAGTAATGAAACCAGGGCCTGGCAGTGTGGCCCGAGCTGGGGACACACCCAGCTCAGTCTAATTCCAGGCCCATGTCCCCTCCACTCCTCCCTCTGGGCCGCCCCTGGCTGATGGGCTGGATGGATGAATGTGCAGGCTACCTTCTGTCCACAGCAAAAGGGCGCAGAGAGAAAGCCCACAGGAGGGAGCCTCATGTAGCCGGTGGAAATTAATGAAGATACTTGGATGTACAAAATATTTATTTATCTGTAATTTATCGAACCATTTTCACAAGACTCCATGACTGTAAACTTGCTAATTAAAGAAACCCCACTAGGCCCTGGATCAAGATGAGCAGTTTGCTATAGCTGCTGGTTTCAAACAGGAGCCAAGAGTGATGTCTTCCTTGTGGGCTGTTCGTTGCTCGGTATCCCAGTGTGAGTGGCCAATTTAGTTGGAAGCAGCATGGTCTTGAATATAAAGCCATTGTTTTTTTTTACAGAGTAATTTAACTCTGTCAGGCACTTACTCTGTGGAGCTAGGGACTTAACCAAATAACATTTCTTAGCCACTCAGAGGAACTTGGTCCTCGTCTTTTCTTCCCACCTCCTCCCTTTCCCCCTCTCAAGATCCCTTGCTTCCTTTGTGACTGTTAGGATACTGACCAAGCAATCTCATACTGCTTGGCAATTTTTTGGGAGGGAGGCAGATGGGTCTTGCTCTGTCACCCAGGCTGGAGTGCAGTGTTGCCATCTTGGCTCACTGTAACTTCTGCGTGCCCCCTCAAACCCTGCCCACCAGATTCAAGTGATTCTCCTGCCTCAGCCTCCCGAGTGGCTGGGACTACAGGTGTGCACCACCACATCCAGCTAATTTTTGTATTTTTTTTAGTAGAGACAAGGTCTCGGTATATTGGCCAGGCTAGTCTAGAACTCCTGACCTCAAGTGATCTCCCCGACTAGGCCTCCCAAAGTGCTGGGACTATAGGCATGAGCCACTGCGCCCAGCCTGCCTGGCAATATTTAATTTTAATTTACATTTATGCTGATGGTCCATACTTCAGTTCATCACTAGAGAATTTGGATGTTGACTACAGCTAACCCTAGAGGGAATATGCTTTTTTAAAAACACTCTTTAACTGTGGTAAAACATTGATAACCCAATTTACCATTTTAACCATTTTTAAGTGTGCAGTGCATTCAATGGTATCATGAATTTCACAGTGTTGTGCAACCGTCAACGCTTTCTTTTCCAGAACTTTTCCATCAGCCCAAACAGAAACTCTGCACCTGTTCAACAGCACCTCTCCTTCTCCCCTCCCCAGCCCCTGCTATTCCACTGTCCTATTTTCCATCTCTATAAATGTTCCTGGGAATTTACTTTTTTAAGCCACTATACGGGTCTGTGTTTTATACTTGGCAGCAAGAAAAAGTTCTCAGTGCCTTCGGGTCTTATTTGTTGGACATTTTTGGATTAACGGTAGGCAGGAGGTGAGGGAGGGAGCAGAGAATTGCCGTGAGGCTTACTGAGAACTATGCCAGCCTTAGCCTGCTGTTTCCCTTGGTATTGCTGATAGCTTTTCCTCTTTTTTTCCTAGAAAAGAAAAAAAAAAAAGAAACCTGAGCCCATGGGGCCTTGTATAATAGCTTGACACAGCACAAAAGCTAGTGGGTCCTCCGTCTGCTCCCAGAAACCAGATCAAAGAGAATAGAAAAATAAGCCCAAATCCTCAGCTTCATACCACACACAGAAATTATCTACAAATTAACTAAAAATGCAGCATAGACCTAAATGTAAAACTACAAAGTACCTAGAAGAAAACATCTTCGTATTGTATCGTAGAGCTGAAAAAGATCTTTTCTTTCTTTTTTTTTTTTTTTGGCGAAAGGGCCTCACTCTGTCACCCACGCTGAAGTGCAGTGGTCCGATCTTGGCTCACTACAGCCTCTGCTACCCAGGTTCAAGTGATTCTCCTGTCTCAGCCTGCCGAGTAGCTGGGATTACAGGCACACAAATAGGCCAGGTGCTGTGGCTCATGCCTATAATCCCAGCACTTTGAGAGGCCGAGGTGGGCGGATCACCTGAGGTCAGGAGTTCGAGACCAGCCTAGCCAACATGGGGAAACGCCATCTCTACTAAAAATACAAAAATTAGCTGGGTATGGAGGCGCAGGCCTATAATCCTAGCTACTCGAGAGGCTGAGGCAGGAGAATCACTTGATCCCAGGAGGCGGAGGTTGCAGTAAGCTGAGGTCGCACCACTGAACTCCAGCCTAAGCAACAGAGTGAGACTTCGTCTCAAAAAAAAAAAAAAACAAAACTAATAAAGCAATCATCTCCAAAAAGCAAGCAAACAAAACAGATACGAGAGCTTAGGGGGAACATAAAACCAGAGCCGACAGAACTGGAGAATGAGGGAAAAACATCACATCTTCAAAGTCATGACGAAATGGAAAGCGGGGCCAAGGAGCATCAAAGATGCTCAAAACACAATCAAGACACTGAGAACAAGGCTGAGGAAAGTGAGCAAAAGGAAATGAAAACCAACGGTGTAAAGAGATTACAGAGAAAATGACAGATTTGGAAAATCTACAAAGGACTCATCATATAACCCAGAATAGAAAACTGAAATAAGGGAACATAAATATTTAAAGATATCATTCAAGAAAATTTTCCTGAAATAAAAGAAGATAAATCTACAAACTGAAAGGGCACACCATGTCTTGGGGAAAATGACAAAAATCTGTCAATATCAAGATAATTTCTATGAAAGTAACTAGACTTAAAATACAAAAGAAAGAGGGAAAAAGCTAAATAGAGAAGACTTTGGACAGTCAAGTGAAAACATCAATTCATAAAGGGAAACAAAATAGAAGTTAACTTAGACTTTCCCACGATGGCACTTAACTCTAGAGACAAGTGACACCTGCGAAGCACGGACTAAGAAAGCTGTCAGTCAAACATGAAGACTAGAAACCTGGTTGAATATGCAAGAACTCAATAATTCTTTTTCATTTAGTCCCTTTTGATGGAACTGCTGGAGAAGGAATTTCAGCAAATCAAGAGAAAAATCAGAAAACTTCAGCAAGAGAACTGATGGTCAGCAGTGAATCAATCTGTAGGACCAATGTGAGGATTAAGGTCATATATAAAGAAAAACCCCGAATTTAGAAATGATACAGAAAACAAAAATTGTGACGAAAAGGAGGAAAGAAGAAGAGAGTTGTTAGTCTCTGATGTACTTCTTTTCTTTTCTTTTCTTTTCTTTTTTTTGAATCAGAGTCTCACTCTGTTGCCCAGGCTGAAGTGCAGTGGCATGATCTCGGCTCACAGCAACCTCCACCTCCCGGGTTCAAGCGATTCTCCTGCCTCAGCCTATTGAGTAGCTGGGATTACAGGCACCAGCCACCATGCCCAGCTAATTTTGGTATTTTTAGTAGAGACTGGGTTTCACCATGTTGGCCAGGCTGGTCTTGAACTCCTGACCTCAAGTGATCCACCCACCTTAGCCTCCCAAAGTGCTGGGACTACAGGCATGAGCCACCGCACCTGGCCTAAGTCTCTGATTTCTTCATCTTTCTTGTGGGGGAGGGGGCAAAAATAAGAAAAAGATAGCATAGAGGTATAAGCGCATTTCAAGACAAACACTAAGAAATACAATAAAAACTGGATGGCAAAAAAAAGGAGAAGGAGTAAGAGAGAAAATGCTCACTTTTCATAAGTGCTTTTAGTAGGAAACATACTGCTGAAAAAGGAATTCAGGGCAAGTGTGAAGGCTCACACCTGTAGTCTCAGCACTGTGGAAGGCCGAGTGGGTGGATGGCTTAAGCCCAGGAATTTGAGACCAGCCCAGGTACAGTGGTGCCAGCCTATAATCCCAGCTACTCAGGAGGCTGAGGTGGGAGGATCACCTGAGCCTGGTAGGTAGAGGCTGCAGTCCAGTCTGGATGACAAAGCAAGACTGTTTCTTAAAAAAAAAAAATTTAATGTATGACAAACTCCAAAGGAAAAAAAAAAAAGAGCTACCACCTTTGGGGAGAAAAACTCTTCACAAGTTAAAGGGGAAGTCAAAACCAACATCTATGGCTGGGCACGGTGGCTCACACCTATAATCTCAACACTTTGGGAAGCTGAGACAGATGGATCACTTGAGGTCAGGAGTTCAAGACCAGCCTGGCTAACATGACAAAATCCCGTCTCTACTAAAAATACAAAAATTAGCCAGAAATCACTTGAACCCGGGAGGCAGAGGTTGTAGTGAGCCAAGATAGCACCTCTACTCTCCAGCCTGGGCAACAGAGCAAGATGCCGTCTCAAAACAAAAAACCTCTGAAACTCAGAATATACAGAAATAATAAGGATGAAAACACTGCACAGCAGATTCTACTTGAAGAAAAAAAGGTCTCAGAGGAAAAGCTATAGTTTTAAAATCTTATCTTTTCAGGGGCCAGGGGAAAAAAAAACCTTATCTCTAGCCAGGCACAGTGGCTCATGCCTATAATCCCAGCACTCTGGAAGGCTAAGATGGGTAGATTTGCTTGTTGCCTGGGCAACGGGGCAAAACCCCATCTCTACAGAAAAAAATAATAATAATACAAAAATTAGCTGGGTGTGGTAGTGCATGCCTATAGTCCCTGCTACTCAGATGAGGTGGATCGTTTGAGCCCAGGAGGTGGAGGCTGCAGTGAACTGTGAATGTGCCACTGCACGCCTGCCTGGGCAACAGAGTGAGACTCTGTCTCAAAAACAAAAAACCACCACCAAGACAACAAATCCTTATGTTTAAATAAAGAAACGAAATTATACATCTAACACAGAAAGTTAGAAAAGAAACAAAATAAATCTTTAAAAAGTACGTAGAATACACAAAAAGTGAAGATTAATGGATTAGAACATGAACACGCAGGCATTTCACCATCTGTGTACGCGTTCCCCATGCTCAAAACGGGGGCCAAGCTGGGGGTCACTGCCCTCGCACTGCCCTCTCCCCTCCCTCCTCCTCCTCCCTACCCTTCTTGGGCTTACCAGGCACCCCTTCAAGGCCTGATCCACCCCCACCCCACCTCAGCTCTTCTGCACTCCTCCAAGGATGGCCCACCTGCTTCAGGGGCAGAGGGGACACTCAGGGTTGCCCAGTGCGAGGGGGCTAGCAGCCCCCAGAAGATGACCTGTGTCATGCAACGGCTGAATGGATGGACCAGCACGTGGCAGCTACGGACACAGGGCGGACACAAGGCCACTCACGCCCCTTCCCTATTCCGCAGAGCAGAGGCCTCCCCACCCTAGCTGCACATGTGAATTACCAGGGAGCTTTTAAAATGCCAGGGTCTGGCCATGTGCAAAGGCTCTCGCCTATAGTCCCAGCACTTTGGGAGGCGAGGTTGGCGGATCACGAGGTCAGATGACCATCCTGGCCAACATGGTGAAAGCCCATCTCTTTTTTTTTTTCTTTTTTTTCGGTAACTCGAATTCAAACATACTCCAAGAGAAACCCCATCTCTTCTAAAATACAAAAACTTAGCCAGGCATGGTGGTGGATGCCTGTAATCTCAGCTACTCAGGAGCTGAGGTAGGGTAATCGCTTGAACCCGGGAGGTGGAGGTTGCAGTAAGCCAAGATTGTGCCACTGCACTACAGCCTGGTGACAGAGTGAGACTCTGTCTCAAAAAAAAAAAAAAAAAGCCAAGGTCTAAGTTCCTTCCCCATACACTCTGATTGAATCAGCTCATGTCTCTCCACATTGGTCATCTGGTTCCAAACAGCAAGGAGCACTGGGGAAAAGGCAGCCCAGGGCATAGTAAACAGTGGGCGCTCTGGAGCCATTATTTGGAGTCTAAGCCCCGTCTCTGCCTCTCACTGGCTGTGTGATCTCAGGCTGGCACCTTACCCTCCCTGAGCCTCAAGGTTGCCATCCGTAAGATATGCTTCCCTCCCAGAAGGCGCTGGGGATGGGTGATTGTACATGTAAACCTTCAGCTGCCTCTGATTCCCAGCAGGTAGGCTAGGCTCCAGGACCACCTGCCCCCTCTGGGGAATCCAGATGTGAGCGAAACAGGGGCAGGGAGGCTAGCCCCCCGGACACAAGCAGCCTTGGATCCACAGTACCAACTTTGGGGGCTATTCTGGTTCCAATTCAGAATGCCTGCCTCCTGGCTCAATGGGCTTTGTCCCAGAGATGTAATTTCTATTTTGATTCCATGTGACATTTAATGAAATGGCTTTCAGACACCACGCAGTGTCTGAGTTATGAAACCACAGCTTCCGGATCCTCAACATGCCTCACGATGACAGGACCCCTCTTGCTGCTTCCAGAGCTGCCCCAAGTCTCTCAAGGCCTGGGTAAGGACTGCCGAGGTGGCATCTTCACTCCAGAGTCCCTGCCCCAGGCCTGCTGCCTGGCACTCGTGTCTCTCGTCCTGGCTGGACTCTGACTGACAGCAGCCCCTGCGTGGGCTCCTGCCTCAGTCTCCCTCTTGCCAATCCAGTGCTGTTCTAACTGCAGATCAAAAATATTCAGGGAGACAGGAAGCCAATGTAGAGGCTTGCAAACAGCATTGTTCAAAGAACAAATGAGCCGGAATAGAAGCAGAACAGAACACGCCAGAAGGAGCTGCACACAGCAAGGGTGACTGAGACTCACAAGCCCAGGATGCGAGTATGCACGCTAGGTCTCTATTTGCTTGAACTGGAAGAAATTTTGAATGACACTGCCAGTTACAACTTTCAGGATGGACTTCAGACCCCTCAGCACAGCACTGAAAACCCCTCCAGACCTGGCTCCTGTCTACCCACCCACCTGGCCCACAGCCGGCTCCCACCACACTGAGCTGCTGGCTTCTGCAAACTCTGCCAGGAGCTCCCACACCTGCCTGGAATGCAAGAGCCTCCCTCCTCCCACAAGCCTCCTTCCCGCAGCCTCCACTCTCCCATAGACTCCTATCAATCCTTCACCACCTCCTCTGTGGTGTCTCCCTGATTCCCAGCCTTGGGGGGTCCCGGCCCATGCTCACGCTCCACTTGCACACTTCGCATAACGCCATCACCCCTGCCAGCTGGGGGGTCATTATTGTTTCCATGCCTCCCTGCCCTTCCCCAGTGGACAGCTGGGACCTCCCTTGCGGGAGCTGGCTGAGCCCCTGGGTGCTCGCTGTGGTACCATTTGCTGACAGCAAGTGTGGGCTGACACTGGGACCTCTCCCGGGTGACCCTCTCCACATGCTGACCCTCCCGGGGCAAAGATGACCTCCTAGACTCTATAGAAGCAAAGATATAAATATTTCTGGAGCCCTTCCGTTCTAAAGGAAGTAAAAGTCCTACAATTTCTCAACAACTTGGCTATTAAAAATAGGAATTCCACCTACACGCCGGAACAGTTTGCCGGGGATGGTGGAAGGGCCAGAATCGTGAGGTCACACATGTTTTCAGAACTGAGAAAGCTGCTGGGCCCAGAAGCTGAGCGCTGTCAGAAGGCAGGCAGCTGCCTGCAGCTGGTGCTACAGCCCCGAGGCCTCAGAAATCTCTAGAACCACAGGGACGCCAAATGGTACTCTGCCAAGAGTTTCTTAAAACTCACTTCCCCACCACATTGCGAACATCTGCACAGCACAGGTTCCAAAGAAAACTGAAAAAGAAATCATGCATTAGCAAGCAGATATGACACCTCACCTTCGACCTCGGAAGAGTGTGGGAGATGCCTTGGGCCCAGCTCCTGCTGCCACCTCCTTCCACTTCCCGTCCTCAGAACACAGCCCCGGGCCAGCCCAGAGCTGGGGTCCCCTGAGGATTCAGTCTTCCGTGTTCATCTCCTGGCCCTCAAGGCCTGAAGCTCCATCCTTCCACCACTCCTTTGCGTTACAGGAGAGTCCCCAGCAGGCGCTGTGCATGAACAGTGACGGCAAGGTGGGCACACATTCTGTCAGCATCCACAGCCACTCGAGAGACAGGAGACGGGAGAGTGAAGACGGGAGAGGAGGAGGAAGGGGAAGAAAGTGGGCAGAAGGGCCGGGCACGGTGGCTCATGCCTGTAATGGCAGATGTGAGCTCAGGCAGATCATGAGGTCAAGAGATCAAGACCATCCTGGCCAATATGGTGAAACCCTGTCTCTACTAAAAATTCAAAAATTAGCCAGGTGTGGTGGTGCGTGCCTGTAATCCCAACTACTCGGTAGGCTGAGGCAGGAAAATCGCTTGAACTTGGGAGGCAGATGTCGCAGTGAGCCGAGATTGCACCATTGCACTCCAGCCTAGGCGACAGAGCGAGATTCTGTCTGAAAAAAAAAAAAAAAAAAAAAGGTGGGCAGAGGAAGCAAGCCCCACTGACGCCCCCACTCTGCGGGCCAGAGGCTCCAGTCATGGTCTCAATAGGCCCTGCCAGTACAAGCCGCATGTTCCTGCGTCAGACACAGCAGCTTCCCCTGAGGGTCATTTACTCTCTCATGCATTCAACACTACGAGTGCCCGGCCAGGTGCTGGCTGAACCCACAGTGGGGGCACAGACCCCATTCCTGCCCTCAGGGCACTCGCAGCTGGAACAAGCCATCAGAAACACGTACGATTCTGTACACTTTTGATAGCATGAAAAAGCGAAGTGCTAAACACCCTGGGCCATGAGGGCAGGGAGGGGGCCCCTAATCTGGCCTCACTGGGTCTGAGGAGGCTTCTAGGGAAAGTCACCTCTAAGTTGCGACCTGAAGGATCAGGAATGGGTGGGTGGGGACAAGGTCCAGGGTAAGGGAACAGCCTGTGTGAAGGCAGGAGGCTGGGGGATGTTGTGTTTAAGAAGCTCAGGCTCAGGGAGGTTCAAGGCAGAGGTGGGCCGGGAGCCTGCAGGTACCTGGGCTCAGGTAGGGCAGAGAGCTGCGGTGAGGGGAGGGGCTCACGCGACACAGCCACACGGTCTCAGGTGCTGCCCAAGAGACCATTCCAGATGCTCTGTGTGCAATGGACTGGGGGAGGGTGAAGGCGTGGGGGTGGTGGGTGGTCTGGCCATGCTGGGGGCCTGAGCCCTGGAATGGGAGGGGGATCTCAGGACCGCACTGCCTGGGGCCTGCGGCGAGGGAAACGGGAGGGTGAAGGCTCCCCCGCCTGGCCACACGTAGAACAGCAAGGGCTGGCAGGGCCTGGATTTCTGCCGTGCGGGGATCAGGCGGGGATGCGTGGGGGCGCTGTTCCCGGAGGTAGGAAACGGCAGGTGACAGGCCCCACAAGGCATCTCCAAGATGGTGCCTCTTCCCCCACCGTGCAAGTTGCCATCATGTCTCACCTGGAAGCTGCAACCGCCTCCCACTTCCACTGGCGCTCCCTGACACGCAGAAGCAGGGGTGTCCCTTTCAAGACGGAAGGCTGATCAGACCTTCCCGAGCTTCTCGTCCCCTTAGAAATGAAATCCAGACTCTTCACCTGGGTCTGCAGGCCTGCCATGTACACACCCTCTCCCCACTGACCCGCCCATCTCCCAGCCCTCACTCTGCTCTGACCACTCACAGACGTGCCTGCTACAGGGCCTTTGCTCTTAGCCACTCTGTGCCTGAAACACGCTTTCCTCCCTAACCATGTGGTCGGTCCCCACTTCCTGCGGTTTCCTCTCCTCTCCCCACATGAAAGAGAACAGGGCATCGCCCGCCCCTTCCTCCCTGCTTTCCTTGTCTTCGGAGCTTGTCACCCTTTGACTTACCGCACTCTGGGTAGGTGATGGTCTCCGTCTCCCCAACGGGTGTGCTGTCTCCCCGAGGGCATGGACTCCATCTGCTCAGCACTTCCTGGACTCCCAGCACCTGCCACAGAGCGCACAGGATGGCTCAGTGACTGCGTGCTAGAGCAGCCGCCTCCCAGCCCCTGCCCCGGGCCATAGCTGCCACCCGTGGCCTGTTTCCCACGCTTGGAACAGTACCCCACCCTCACCTGCTCTTTCCTTCCCAACAAGAACAGTTCGAGGGCTCTTGCCCTCCTTCCGGCCCCTCTCCTTCCCAGAGCTAATCACATCCTCCTCCGTGTGAGCTTAGAACCCTTAAGCATGTGGGCTCTTGACTCCAAAAACAGACACCAGGCCTCCTCCATTCCAGCACAACCACAGATAATATCTGCTGTCCACCACTGCCCAGGCCTCTGCTGGCAGTAACCGAGGATGCAGAAGCAGAAGATGCACGCCCACGAGGGCTGCCAGTCGCCCCGGAGAGGACACACTAACATGGGGACGACATCCTAGCATAGCACAAGATGCGTGTCAGTGAATGGAGCTAGGTGGCACCAACTCTGAAGCTCCGAATGGAACACAGGGGTCAGGGCGGGGTGAAGGGAAGATGGGATAGGAGGTGACAGTATTGCTACCTGCAGACTTAACTCGAGTCCCAGAGCACACAGCTGGTCAACAGCAGAGCTGGGCCTGGCTGGGTCCATCAGGCTCAAAGCCAGAGGTTTCTGAACTCAGAATGGCCCCCACTGGCCAACTCCTTTGGACAGAAGCAACTGACTCCCACCTCTCCACAAAATCCCAGGCTCCTAAGCAACTTCCAGAGGCTAAGCACAATAGTGGGCAGACACACAGCTCACAACGTGGGCCCTGCACATGCATAACAGCAACATAGGTGAGACGCAGCCCCAGCCCCCAGCTCACAGGAGCTTGGGCTGCCAGCCTCCACATGCCCAGAGTACCTCCCCCTAACCCTGGTCCAGAGCTCAGGGTCCCTCTGCCTACAGCCTTCCGGGGACCCAGAACAGCCTTCTGCCTGGGTAGCTGCTTCCCCCAGTGGCTGCGAGTGCTCATCAACACTTATTATAAGAACGTTATAGGAACATTTAAACAGAAAAATAGAACAGAAAGAAAAACTGCTCTCTCCCAACCCGCCCAAGGCCCCTCTTCATTTCTCCACGTGGGACACCTTCCTCTCTATCCATATGAACACATTTTTATGACAACATAACCACAGTGTACCCATCATTTTATGTTCTGCTATTTTATCATTTTCCTGTAAACAGCTTTCCATGTGTTTAAACCTGGTCTGCATATTTCTCATCTAGAGTGAACTGGTTAGCACTCCATTAATAACAGCTCTCTGAGTGGGCACTCACTGGCTCAGCCACTGCCAATGCCATGCACTACCTTCCCATCAGCTCCACTATGGACCCCTCAGAGCTCATCAAGCATTTTCCATAAAGACATAGAAAATACAGGCCACAGCAGCTATTCTAGTCTGTTATCCATGGTGAAGGCAGCCACACACCATACAAACAAGTGTGGCTGCGCCCCAACAAAGCTATTTATGGTCCCTGAAATTTGAATTTCATAGAATCTTCATGCAACACGAAATGTTCTTTTGATTTTCCAAACACATCCCCAGCTCCTAGTTTGTACAAAACCACACAGGAACCCAATCTGGCCCACGGGCTGTTTCCTGACCCCCAGCCTTAGTACTTCCACTCCACTAACATTGGAGGATCCAGGGGTGGGGAAGGAAAGTCCTAGAAAGGAGTGAAGGGGGAGGGCAGAAACTGAGGAAGCGAAGGAAGGCCCAACAGACCACTCTCTGTGTTCCAGAAAGTTCTAGGACTTGCTTCCAATTCCCAAGGGCCCTGGGACAGTCAGCTCTCTGAAACTCCCTGAACAGAGGACAACCGAAGCCTGGGACCAGAGAGATGGCTCAGCACCTCATTTTCCCAATGGAGGGGAAGGGTCACCAAGAGATGGGGAAAGAGCAGACCCCAATCCACTAACTGTCCTCTCCTCCACCCCCACCAAGGTGGTGATTCCAGCCTTTGACACCCCCTTTGTCACCAGCTCACAGTGGCTAAAGTCCCCTCCAGACAATGCCCCACAAATCTTTTTAATGACAAGTGGCCTACAATGCCAGGAAAGCTCCTTCTGAAATGGAAATCAAACTTCTCTCTGCGAAGCAGACCCATCCTCTGCTGCCCCGGCATTCTAAATCATCTCTTAGAATTAAGAGCCAGTGCCTTTGCCAATAACTTCTACTTTAGATGTGCCAGATCAAACCCAGAGACAGAAAGTGGCCCAGTGGCTGCCCAGGGCTAAGGCGGTGGAGGGGAGACAGGGCGTGACTAATGGACACAGGCTCTTTTTGAGGTGGGCAAAATGTTCAACTGTAGGGATGACTACCCATACCTGTGAATATACTAAAGCACTAAACCATACACTTTATTACTATTTTCTTTTTATTTTTTGAGTCAGAGTCTTGCTCTGTCGCCCAGGCTGGAGTGCAATGGCACAATCTCTGCTCACTGCAACCTCTGCCTCCTAGGCTCAAGCAATTCTCCTGCCTCAGCCTCCCAAGTAGTCAGGATTACAGGTGGCTACCACCATGCCTGGCTAATTTTTGCATTTTTAGTAGAGTTTCACCATGTTGGCCAGGCTGGTCTCGAACTCCTGACCAGTTCATCTTGGCCTCCCAAAGTTCTGGGATTACAGGAGTGAGCCACTGCACCCGGCCAAGAGCCATATGGTTTAGATGGGCAAACTGAAAGGCATGTGAAAAAAGTTACTTATCAAAGCATGCCAGGCACTTTACTCATCTAAATTCTCACAAGCCCGTTTAGCCTGGATTACAAATCCTAGTTCACGGAGCAGGGATGTGACCTCCCCAACCATTTCATAAGTAGTGAGACTGGCTCAAAGGGCAGTTAGTTTTCCAAAATGGAGGTGACAGGCTGCGCATGGTAGCTCACGTCTGTAATCTCAGCACTTTGGGAGGCTAAAATGGGCAGATTACTCGAGGGCAGGTGTTCGAGACCAGCCCGGCCAACATGGTGAACCCATCTCTACTAAAAAACACAAAAGTTGGCTGGGTGCAGTGGCTCATGCCTGTAATTCCAGCACTTTGGGAGGCCAAGGCAGGCAGATCACCTGAGGTTGGGATTTCAAGACCAGTTTGACCAACATGGAGAAACCCCACCTCTACTAAAAATACAAAATTAGCTGGGCATGGTGGCACATGCCTATAATCCCAGCTACTCAAGAGGCTGAGGCAGGGAAATCGCTTAAAACCAGGAGTCAGGGGTTACAGTGAGCCAAGATCGCATGATTACACTCCATCTCAAAAAAAAAGGCAGGGGGCAGAGAGGTGATGGTTCCTAGTCAGCCCTTTGCTGCAGCGGCTCCTGTGCAAACAGGATTTGGAAGTGTCCTTCAGTAACTAACACTGGGACCCACATCAGTCTAGGGGAAAGCCAGAGCAGTTGCAAGACCTATTCCAGCCCTCCAAAGCAAATCTCTTCCCATCTCGTCCTGGCACCCCATCTGGAGGAGAGGCTAGAGCCCCCCTGAAGTGGAGGAGAGGGAAGACTCAGAGAGGCTAAGGGCAGGCCTCAGCCAGGCAACTGCTGCCCAAAAGGCTTTCTGAAAACTAAAACCTCCCCATTTTCCGAGGTAAGTCACTGCTTCCCACTCACCCCATTCCTAAGCATGGGGATCCATCTGAGCATGAGTGCCTGTCCCTAGACTTTCCTTCATGGCCATAAGCCACCTTTCTAGCATGGTACCCAGGGCATCACAGGCCTGTGACACTGACTTGGGAGTCCCAGGTAGAAGCAAATTGGAAGTAGCCCTCACTTGTGATGTACAGACAGTAAGAGACCCCTGGTCCTATCAGAGCAGGACTCCCACAGCCACAGTGACAAGGGGCAAAGCAGAGCTCACCCTCCCCCACTACCACAGTGAAGTGACCAGGGAGGAAGGGCAGGCTGAAGGTGGACATGACCAAACCCTTCCGCATGGCTCACTGGCCAGCTGGTGGCTTCAGGAGCCGTTCCTTGAGTGGACAAGCATGAGGCCAGCAAGTGCAGGCTCTCCCATCGAGAGGGGCACATGCAGTGAAGGGATAAATATGGACAGGTTCAAGTTCTGGCCAACCACTGGTTTTTGTGCAGGCCAGTCCTCTGTGAGACACATGGCCTCCAAGCCTCCCAGCCACATCTCTAAAATGGGGGCGATCATCTCTGCCCCAGGGTGGCTGTGCAGATCAAGTGAATTCTGTTGGGGTGGAACTGACTGCACACGGTAGGAAAATCAACCCTGTCCTATCAGGAATGTGTTGATTTACTTCAGTGAAACATCTGAGGTGTGGGGTTCAGGAATCGCTGGACTCAGAAAATGAATGTCATGAGGCTTCAGCCTCTCTGCAAATCAGCTCTCCTCAGAGTGGAGGCCCCACTGTTGGACAGGCCTACCCTCATGAGTGCAGCACCCCCAATCCTGGGCCTCCCTTCTCCCCACCCCCACAAAGTGAAAGCCTTTAAGTGTGGCTCATGGGGTTCTGGTTGTATGGAATCTAGAATCTCAGAGGCTATGGCCAGGGCATTTGTTTTTAAGAGTGGGTCTTGCTCTGTTGCCCAGGCTAGAGTGTAGTGGTGCAAACATGGCTCACTGCAGCCTAGACCTCATGGGTTCGTGATCCTCCTGCCTCAGCCTCCTGAGTAGCAGGACTGCAGATGCATACCACCACACATAGCTAATCTCTTAAAATGTTTCTGTAGAGATAGGGTCTCCTTATGTTGCCCAGGCTGGTCTTGAAATCCTGGTCTCAAGCAACCCTCCCAGTGTTGACATCACAGGCACTAGCCACCACACCCAGCCACACCTCTGATAAAGTACAACAGGGCAGCAGCCTCTAGGGGAGAGGGTGCCTTGTCAAGACCACACCCACACCTGACACAGATTCCACTGACAAAGATTCCATCTTGCCAAAGCTTGGAAGGACAGCAGCCTACATGGTGGAGGCCCACCCACACCCAGGAGGGCTCAGCCTGCCGCAGACTAAGAGGCCCCAACGTGTCCACCAAGGCACATCTGCAAATCTGTCTTTCCACCTGGCATCACACGGGCCTCAACCCCCTGCCCCTCGTGATTCCAGTGTGTCCAGGTTACATAATCCAAACCATTCACTTGTGAGCGGTCATCTGACCACACCCTACCCCATCTAGGCTGGCCCCAGCCCCACTCTGACGGTCCTGCCTGTACACAGGATGGAGCATCTTCTCACATCTGGTAGGAATGCGAGCTCTCAAGCAATTCCCTGTAGAGCCATGAAGTCTCTGCAAGTGGCATAAAAGCAAACCCAGGGACCGTGTGTAGCACCAGAGGACAATGAGTTAAAAACACATGACTAAAGGGGATATGGAAGCACCAAGACAACACCCGCCTTCGCCACTCTGAGCCTAAGACCGGGACTCAGTGCCTGGGGAGGCAGGGCTGAGGTCACATCCAAATATTTTCATTGTGTTTTCCCAGAGGAACAATCATTCTTTAGGCCAATAACTTCCATCTCTAATGGGCTTTTTGCTTTAGTCTTTTTCCTATGGCAATTGTTTACATTGTTTAGTCCGTAAATCGTTTATAGCTAGAATTTGAGCCTTGAGTTTTAACTCTTAAGTCCATTTGCATCTACTGTGCTTTTATTTCTACCATCCTGTGCTTTCCATTGACTTGTTCTCTGCTGCCCCACCTAACCCTTTCTGCCTTCTACTAAGCCCATCAAGCTTTAACTCCCCCCACCCCACCCCCAACTTTGGAAGTTGAAATTCAATCTTTATTCTTTATCCCCTGCAGTGTCCACTATTCTAGTTCCATTTGTTTGAGTTTGGGTCTCACTGTTGCTCAGGCTGGACTCAAGTGATTCTCCCACCTCAGCCTCCCGAGTAGCTGGGATCACAGGCATGCACCATCATGCCCAGCTTCCCTATGATCCTGTCAATTCACTGTGGACCAGCCAGTATCTCTGCTCACCACCATCTTTTCTTTTGGCTCAATTTGTTAGGAATTATTTTGATTCACAGATGTGAATGGCAAAACCTTGGCATGAAAATGTATCTTACTTCTTTCTAAATAGTTTAGTCCAATGATTCCCTTAGCATTGAAGATATGTCATAATCTTTTGGCTTCTATTGACATATTCATTTAATTTTTCCTTTTGTTCATGTTCTGCAGCTTCATTCAAATGAGCCTAGGAATGAATGTGTCTCAGCTTCTCACTTGTGATTCCTTGTGGACTTCCTGATCTCAAGGATGAGTCCATTCTGGAGTCACCAGTCATTACCTCCTCAAACACTGCCTGTCCACTCTCCATGCTTTCTTCCATCTACTTTCCAATAATTCCTTCAGACACATCCCTCAGTTCATGAGCCCACTCCTCAGCTGTCTAATCTGTGTTGAAATAGCTCTGCGCCTGAACTCCAGTAGTTACACTGTATCCCAGACATTCTTCCTGATTCTGAAAATGTATTTCTTCACTGTACCATGTTATTTTTCCCTTTTATCTGTTGTGTTACTGGGGCCCCTGACTTTATACCAAGGTTTTGGTCCCAACGCCTCCCCTGGTTTAGATCAACCTCTCCCTCCAAATACAACTGCCCATCAGCCATCACTGTTGTTTCTCTAAGGGACTAATGACCACTCCTAGGGCTGCTACAGGCTCTGGGGTTCCATGGTCACTTCCTTTGTTCCCCAAAGAGGTCATTCCCCTTTCCCAAGAGGTGACCATCTATTTAACTTTTTTTCAAGATGGAGTTTTGCTCTTGTTGCTCAGGCTGGAGTGCAATGATGTGATCTCGGCTCACTGCAATCTCCACCTCCCAGGTTCAAATAATTCTCCTGCCTCAGACTCCTGAGTAGCTGGGATTACAGGCACCTGCCGTCATGCCCAGCTAATTTTTGTATTTTTAGTAGAGATAGGGTTTCACCATGTTGGCCAGACTCGTCTCGAACTTCTGACTTCAGGTGATCCATCTGCCTCAGCCTCCCAAAGTGCTGGGATTACAGGCATAAGCCACTGTGCCCGGCCTACCTACTTAACTTTTTGCTGTGCTATTTATCATGCTCAGGTGGTATGAAGCAGGAGGAGTTTGGTTCCTTAGCCCACCACCTTGCTGGAGCCACTCCAGTCGCTAGAGCCAAGGCTAAGGTGAACATGACTAATGAACCTTAAGCAGCAATGGGCTCAGCCATTCTCATAATTAAAGAAAAAATCCTGATGTGACATATTCCCTCCAGGGAATGACAGGGAGACACCACTGATGTGTTCCCTGTGTCCAGACAGACACCAGGAGGGTAGCCCTCTGCACTCCAGAGGGACAGCTGGAAGAGGCCAAGCCACACAGTCCCGCTGTGGTCACTCATTGATGAGGGGCTGGGCCTGTGGCTATCTTGCTAAGAGGCATTAAACCATTATCAGGATCTCCAGACCCACACTGGCAGGATCACTGATCCTCAAAATACAGCAAGTTATCTCCCTGGTCAGGTGGCAGTTAAACACCCATCTGGTTCCTGCTTCACAAGGATGAAGTCCTCAGGTCAGAGGCCACAGCAGTACCAGCAGGTGAAGGGAGGTTTTTGCAGGTCTGCTCTTAGCAGCAAAGCCTGGCCACTGCAGCTGGGCAGGGCCACGAATGTGCACACACAGTGAAGTTTAACCCTTACATAAGCATGTCTAGAACTGATGCACATCAGGAAACACATCTGGAACATGCTAAAACTGAGCAGGGCTGTCTTTTCCAGAAGTGAAAGTCAAACATTGGTAGCTTTTAAAAGCCCCCAGGTGATTATTAATTCACATCCAGGGCTGAAAGCCATTGGTTTGACCTTTATGTCAACAGTCCATCCCACCCAATCTGAAATGTCTGAGATCTCCCATTAAGATTACAGGGTCCCTGGTTTTACCCCCAGACTGATTCAGGGGGAGGATGGATCTCATGAGTAGCCAGGGCAATCAACTCAGTAGCCTGACCACTCACTGAACTCTGCAAGCCCTTCTCGGGCAGTATGGCAACTGGTTTGGGGACAGGGGAGCAGAACAGGACTGCAGGCCACCCGCAGGGGAGCTGTTCTAGTAGTTGGTCATCATCTTGAAGCCTGGCTGCCCTGAACTTCTGCAACAGACCTGACATTACAAATCAAATGACCTTCACTGAACACCTGTAGGTGCAAAGGCAAAGCTCTCTACCAGGGTCCTCTGGGACACAGAACACACCTTTACGCAAGTTACCATCCATCTCAAAATACTTCAGTTCCAATTCATTTATTTCCTCATGCATCAGTCACTTAAATACCTGACCCTTGAAGGCCTTGTGCTTAGAAATTAGAGATAGGTAAAAACGTGTGTCCTCAAAGACAACTTTCTCTTATAGAGCAGCACGGGAAGGGGGAAGGAATCTTAATGAGAAAGCAGGAGTCAGAAGCAGCACTTCAAACACTAGTCCCAGTCCCCCTCCAAGGATACATCGTCTCCCCCATGAGGCCTCTCCCAACCACTCCCACCCACCTTAGAATTCTCTGCTGCTCCCATCCCTGCCCAACACAATCTACTCATCCATCAGTTTTCCTCTCTAGGAGTAAACCCGAGATCCAGAAAGAAGGGCCTCCCCTCTGGCTCAGGACCCATCTTCCTGAATTAAAATGCAGGTGGAACATGGCACCTGAGAGAGCTGCTGTTTGTTCAATGAACTGAATGGCAGTGGCGTGTGAGGTACAAGGAATAATAATTGGTTCATCTGGGGACGGATGGGTGTCAGGAATTCTAAAAGGCTTTATGAAAGTGGGTAGGATTCCAAGTCAGGAAGGGGCTTTTATAGACAGAGGGACACATTATTCAGCTAATGAGACAGAATCCTAAAACCCGATTCTAACTTCTGCCTGTATCCCACAATGCAAGGCAAAGCCTTTCTTTATTTTAATGTTATATAAGTATAAGGGGTATATAATTTGGATTCCTTAACTTTAGGTAACAATAACTTAAAAGCTAGGGAAAGGTATACAGAGATTTAAAAATTGACTATACAATAAATGATGAAAACTAACAACAAAATACAACAATGTTCAAATAGTAAATACAATTAACAAATGGGGACAAAAGGTCAACATTTACCTTGCATCATCTTTCAAGCAATGTTTCAGCTTTTGTCTCCCAAACATAAAGGCAGATTAATTCAAAGTAGTTAAGAATAAAGTAATTAAGAATATTTGTTTGTTTCCTTCTGAAATTAATATTTGAATGGAAACTGTATTAATAACTCAGGGCTTCTCCTAAACATAAAGACAGATTTTCTTTTCTCTCAAACATAAAGGCAGATTAATTCAAAGTAGTCCTATTAAGAATATTTGTTTCCTTCTGAAATGAATATTTGAATGGAAACTGTATTTATAACTCATGGTTTCCTACTGAAGTTTAAGATTCCCCTAGATGATGGTCAGATTTAGACAATGCTAGAATAAGACACTGGGCAATTATTTCAAAGTATGAACTACAGGCAAAATCTAAAAGGACATACATAATTAAAAAATTTCTAATTTAAAAACCATAGTAAATATAAATGAATTAACTCACACAACCTACTTACATACAAACAAAACTAGAATAAACAACAATTTTGCCACTTAACAGGAGCAAGATCTTAGGTGGGTCATTTTGCTTAAGGATGACTTGAAATTTTACAATACCACCTTAGCTCCCACATATGAAAACTCTTCAAGAATCTTATCCTTTGGGAGGCCGAGGCGGGTGGATCACAAGGTCAAGAGATCGAGACCATCCTGGTCAACAAGGTGAAACCCCGCCTCTACTAAAAATACAAAAATTAGCTGGGCATGGTGGCATACACCTGTAGTCCCAGCTACTTGGGAGGCTGAGGCAGGAGAATCGCTTGAACCCAGGAGGCAGAGGTTGCGGTGAGCCGAGATCATGCCATTGCACTCCAGCCTGGGTAACAAGAGCGAAACTCCATCTCAAAAAAAAAAAAAAAAAAGAATCTTTTCAACTACAAGTTGGGGAAACTACAGTGAGAAATAAAATGAAACGGCTTCTCACCCATATGAAGGCCCAGATCATGCCTAAATTTCTAGGGATTTAACTTAAGAGGCTCCTTGCCCTGAGAGATTCCTTGATCCCACAACACTCTACTCAGATGGGGCAGAGAATCCCAGAACACTATCCAAGCCACAGGAGAAACACACAACCCGTCTTGTATCTGGCACCAACAGACTAATATCTAGCTATACACAGTATTGACTTTAAAGTTGGTTAATGAATATTTTAATTGATTAACATGCTTAGCCTATACAAGTTTAACTTACTTTAGTCCCTTAGTGAATTGTGAATTGGCTCCTGTTAGTGGTCAGGAGAATGCTTTGTATTTGGTATAGAAACCAAATAAATCAAGCTATTATCATCTTTTGAGTACAAACAATGTTTGTAAAGTGCCAGTTTTAGATTTAAGTAAACATTAAAATCTGCATTGAAGCAGTGAGGCTGCATCTTTCAACTGCCTGTGCTGGTTAAATGAAATGTTTAATCCTGCTGTGTCAAGCTCACTAGAAGGTCACCCCTCACTTTAAAGCCAGGAAGGCTGCCACTGTCACTGCTATGGCAAGTCACAGCCAGCCAGCCTGCTAGCAAAAGGTGATAGCACCAGCATTATAAACAAACAGGACTGGTTGTGAGGTAGCTACACAGTTTTAAAGATGCTGTTAATGAACATTATCGACAAGGCATGGTGTAGCTAGCTGATAACACTTTAGCTGATTTTCTTAAGAGATGGAAAAAAAAATCAGCAAAATAAAGGCACATCTTCAGTTCATTTAGAAGTCAGCATCCAAGGTAAAAGAATTCTCTGTTGGACTTGACATCACTCCCATCCTCTGATACTCGCCTACTCTCTTCTCAAAGAAGTTAGTCTTTCCTTCCAGTGAAATATTCTCCATAAAGTCAAATGGATTCTCTACTCTGAAAACCTGAAAAGGTTCACATCAAGATATAAATACAGAGCACCAGTTTCAAAACGAGCAGAAGGCTATGTAAACAATACTTTACCTTGCTAAAACCCAGTTCCAGCATAAGTCTGTCTGCCACAAACTCAATGTATTGCTTCATTAGAGTGCAGTTCATCCCAATGAGCTTCACAGGCAAGGCCTCAGTGAGGAACTCCTAGGAACCAAAATACAGCTTCTGAATACAACTAAAGCAGACATTTCCTAGCAAGCTTGAGTGACCCCTTTCATCACCCACTTACCTGTTCTATCCGAACAGCATTGATAATTATTTCTCTTACTCTCTCCTCTGATGGTTTGTGTACTAGGTGTTTGAACATCAGGCAAGCAAAATCACAGTGTAAACCCTAGAAAAAAGAAAAGTTCAAGATCACTAAAGCCAGAAGACTTCTGTCATTAACATAGAATATGAAATTCCTTTATCCTTTTCTGCATTCTCCTTATCCAACATGCTCATATTGAGAGCACTTGAACTCTCAAAGGGAAGATGACTAACTACTGGCTTCTCTTCTGCTGATGTCACCAAGACAAGCTCAGTCCCACTTAAGGCCCTCAAAGTTGACACCTAGTTAAAACAGGCAAGGTCTATTTCTTGCTCTGCTCTGTGTGGTGGCAAAGGAGGAGTCAGAGCTTCACTCAAAATATTCTTTCTACAGCCATGAACACTTATTTTGCCACTACTACCAACAGGAAAGGCAAAACTCAGTGATAAGGTTAGTTTTTATATGTACAGGAAATTTGTATGCAATTTCAAGTAAATCAAGTTTGCAAGTGAGCGCATTAAACCCCAAGCTTTACAACTTATCTCCCAATCCAGTAAGGAAGGTCTTCCTATAAGGTAAGACCAACCAAGTTTGATTTGCTCACTGGACTCCAAGTAAGATGCTTCTTCCTTTTCAAATGTGACTTAATCAAAGACATACGCTAGACCAAAATGTATACTCATTCCATTGAGATGCTAACACTGAAGTAGAGAGGTAATTTCTAGATCAAACAGGAGAAACATAATGGCTACTATGAACATTTATGGAAAAGGGGAGCACATACAATACCAGGCAAAAATAATAAAACATCCCTTAAAATCCCAATCCCATCAAGAATTTGTAGTTTTGGCCAGGTGCAGTGGCTCATGCCTGTAATCCCAGCAGTTTGGGAGGCCAAGGCGGGAGGATCACCTGAGGTCAGGAGTTCGAGACCAGCCTGGCCAATGTAGTGAAATCCCATCTCTACAAAAATACAAAAATTAGCCCAGCATGGTGATAGGCACCTGTAATCCCAGCTACTTGGGAGGCTGAGGCAGGAGAATCACTTGAACCCGCAAGGCGGAGACTGCAGTGAGCCAAGATAGCACCACTGTACTCCAGCCTGGGCGACAGAGCAAGATTCCATCCCCCCAAAAAACAAACGTACTTTTTTATGCATTCAAAGCCTATAAGGCAATACATATGTACTAATGTATTATAGAGAATACAAGTGAAATAATTTCAGTAAATTAAAGTATTTCCTTCTTTTGTCAAGTACGTGCATGGTTGAACTCACACATTAAATATGGATATATGCCATCTAGTATCTCAGGTCCCCATCAGTAAACACCAGAGCATGCCCGAGTTATGTTTGGGGCTCAGGTTACCCTATGATTTGATTTAGACTCACCTCATCTCTGCTAATAAGTTCATTAGAAAATGTGAGGCCAGGCATCAGTCCTCGTTTCTTGAGCCAGAATATGGATGCAAAAGAACCAGAAAAGAAGATGCCTTCCACTGCAGCAAAGGCTACGACCCGTTCACCTATTTAAGAGTTCACAGCAATATGATTCTAGTGAGTAACTGTTGGTATTCATAGGAAGGGTCAACAATCCAGTAACATTACATGGAAAATAAAGCTCAGGTTGAAGTAGGGGCAAGGGTCTCCTTACCATAGGTAGCCTCTTTGTCCCCAATCCAGCGCAAAGCCCAATCTGCCTTCTTCTTGACACAAGGCATCGTTTCAATGGCATTGAAGAGAAATTCCCTAGTAGGCACACACAGCATCAGCAACTGAAGCATTACAGTAAAAGACCCCCGATTACCAGCTGCTAGATAAGAGCTCTGGGACAAAGGCCAAATTCAAGTATTTGCTGAGTCTCTTCCCAAAGGAAGAACCCACATCAAAATGTTTTATTTTTACTGGTCAGCTTTTCCCTCCAGTGTTCTTTTAAAAGTCTCAACATTTGATTTACATTAATACAAACGTGGGTATTCTGTAGTTCATATGGAGCTTCAGGGTCTACAAACAGTAAAACGTGGTTCAGTACAGCAGGGACATTTGTTGCCTTTATTAATTCAAGTCCAGATCATAGTTCCATGTGACGAACCATAAAATTTAAATTTAAAGAACCATAAGATACTAACTGCCATGCTATTATCAGAATATCATTGGGTGCATTATTTGGCCCCAATTGCCACATCTCTATCATAAAATAATTAAACCAATAAACTAAGATTGTTTCCTACTAAAATTCTGTCCTATACTGTCAGTCCCAGGTCAGCAAAGTAAATCCACGGGTATTACAGTAAGTGGGTCTCCCTTACCACCCTCCTCTGCCTCCCTTTATTCTGGTGCCCACCTTGAGAGGCTACTGATTTCCCAGCCTGTTCCTACCCAGATGACCTTGTGTTCTGAAGCCAAGGTCACCAGACATTGGGCAGCTTTCATTTCTATTTATTTATTTAAGGGATGAGGGTCTCACTCTGTTGCCCAGGCTAGAGTGCAGTGAGATAATCATAGCTCATGTTAAAACCAAACTCCTGGGCTCAAGCCATCCTTCTGCCTCACTGTGCCAAGTGGCTGGGACTACCAGCTCACACTACCACATCCGGCTGCCTTTTATTCTCTTTCCATCTCACTGTCCTTCTCTTTGAGACCTGGGTCTGCCTCTCCCTTGCTTTTGAGGCTTCCCCAGCAGAACTTCCTGATCCCACCCGTTCTCCTTCTGGTCATTTGCCCCCAATCGTACCCCTAATCTTTGCCTTCTTTTCTCAATTTCCACCTATATAAACATATTCAAATCTCTTCACCCAGAACAAGTTTCCTCAGTCCTTTCAAGTTACCACTTTCCTGTTCATGCACTTCTAATTTTACAACAGCCACATTAGGTTTCAGCTTCGCCACTTCTCCATACAGAGGCTCCAGTCCCTAAAGCTGACCTTAGTGTCTAGACTACTCCAACAGCCCGTTTCTAACCCATCGCCTCCAATCAATCTCCAAAACATAAAACAGACCTTATGCTACCTTTATTCAGCCAAACTGCTGCATGCCTAAATCAATCTCAGGGCTCACTGCTGCCTCTGCCTGTGTAACTCCTCTTATTTGCCTGTAGTGTACTGCAACTTCTCAGCAGGAAGTCCTTCCCGCCCTTCATCCCGCTGCAGCCCCACATTCTAGTTTCTCAACAAATTTACCAAATGACCAAAGATGGTCAGACATAGGTTTTAGTTTGTCTTACCCAACATGTAGGAATTCCTTCAAAAGAAGGCTTTAGATTGGGAGGCATCCAACTCTAAAAGTGGAGCACCTTCACAACTCTACGTGAATAATAAAGTGAATTTAGGCCCCTTGCTAAGAGCAGATATGACCACGGGTGCTGGAAATGTCTATAACTGTCTGCTTAGTCATTCTGGAGTCATTTTTATCCCTAGATGAACTAAAACTTTGTCATAAATCAACAATTAAAAGAGTCCTAAAAATCTTGGCATACCACTTGAATACTCACCTTTCGTTGGGATCTTTTATGTAAGTGTCAATAAGCAGACTATACATTTCAGAATGTATGTTTTCCATGGCAATTTGGAAGCCATAGAAACAGCGGGCTTCTGTAATCTGAACTTCTTGGCTAAATCGCTCCACCTAGTGGCAAAACGCAAAGTCAAGCTTAGGAAAAAACTAGCGGCAGCAACTCTTGTCAATGGATAGTGGTAGCATCACATTCGGTACCATTATAAGATTTCTTTCTATATATATTTCATCCAATTCTTCACAATTCTGTGATAAAGTGTGATATTTTATATTATATGCTCAATTTACAGATCAGGAAATAGAAACATATAAAATAAGATTTCTGTGAGCGCTCAATTATTTCCTAATTTATGTCAAGAAAGATCTATTCACAATAAGAGATACAATCAAATTACTATTAAAACAGCAAAGCCACCAAAAGGAAGGAGCAGGGCCGGGCGTGGCGGCTCACGCCTGTAATCCCAGCACTCTGGGAGGCAAGGCAGGCGGATTACCTGAGGTCGGGAGCTTGAGAACATCCTGGCCAATACGGTAAAACCCCGTCTCTACTAAAAATACAAAAATTAGCCAAGCGTGGTGGTGCACGTCTGTAGTCTCAGCTTCTCAGGAGGCTGAGGCAGGAGAATCGCTTGAACGCAGGAGGCAGAGGTTGCAGTGAGCCAAGATCGCGCCACTGCACTCCAGCCTGGGTGAGTGAGACTCCGTTTTTATTTAAAAAAAAAAAAAAAAAAGGCGGGAGCAGATGTGGTGGCCACAGGGAGTCAGCCTATTACTACCACTTAACATGGCCTCAGTTTCTCTAGAGTCAGGAAAATACCATGCGGAAGAAAGAAATGCAAAGTGTGTTAAAAACAGGAAATGCCATGTAATATAAAAACCAGCTTACACACACCTACGCACTCAGCGTGGAAAATGTTGGACTTACAAGACAAAGAGAGACAAAGAGAGACAAAGAGAGCGCACAGGTCCGACCTCAGGTGGTCAAGTGAATGAAAGATTTTGTTCTGGAAACTCACCAAGTTTTCATTTACTATGCCATCGCTTGCTGCAAAGAAAGCCAGAACGTGGGATATAAAGTATCTCTCCTCGGGCTTCAGGGATTCCCAGTGCCGAATGTCCTTGGACAGGTCCACCTGCGGTTCGGTAGTCACAACTTCAGCACGAAGGAAGAGCGGAGCCTGCAGGACTCACGCCGGGCGCTCCCCAGTCAGCCCCGCTCGCCGACCCGAACCTCCAAGTGCATTTCCGAGGGTCCTCCGCTTACCTCCTCGGCGGTCCAGAAGGAGGCCTCCGCCTTCTTATACATCTGCCAGATATCGTGGTACTCGATGGGGAAAATGACAAAGCGGCGCGGGTTTTCTCTCAGCAGCGGCTCATCCCCCACGCCGGGGGCGGCTGCTCTCGTTTTCTGTTGGGGAAGAAAATAAAACACTGAAGTACCGGCGAACCTCATGAAACCGTCGCTTTTCTGGGCCAAGTCCGTTCCACTGGTGGCAATTTCGTGGGGCCCCATGTGGAAGGAAACGTGGCTGTCCCGTCGCGCTCCGTGGCTCACAGCAGGGGGCGCACGTCCGAACGGGGAAACGGGCCGCCCTGGCGGGAAAGGAGCCGGGGCGGGAGTGGGAACAGCTGAGGAAACAATGCAGCTTTGGCGCCAAGACGCTCAAGGGCGCCCCCGGCCCCTCTGCCCCACGCGCGCCACTCACCGGCTCCGCGGGCTCCTGGAAGATCCTCCTCGCGGTCTTGCTGGCCAGGACGCGGGTCCCGTTCAGGGCCGGGGGCTGCGGGGAGACGCGTGTGAGTGAGGGGCGGCCGGCCTCGCCTTCCCTGCCTCCCTTCCCCGCCCGCAGCGCCCGCCCCGCGCGCTCACCGTGTTCTCCTTGTCGACCAGGCTGAGCCCCTTCAGCGGCGAGAGCTGCAGCTGCTGCGGGTCCGTGATGGGCGCGAGCGGGACGCGGACGGAGAGCATGGTGGCGGCGCGACGAAGGAGAGCTGGCAGTCGGGGTCGGGCGGCTGGGAAGGGGTGCACGGGCAGCACCCCGACCCAGCCGCCTTTAAATCTCCCGCGCCGCGCACTCCCAGCTCTTCCCATTGGCTGTGCGGTGCTTTCGCCCTTCCCATTGGCTCCGCCTTGCCTTTGACCAGTTGGGCCTGGGTCTACCTCTGGCAAGGGTCCCGGCCCTTCCCATTGGCTAGGCGGTGCCCCGACCCTTCCCATTGGCTGCGCTTTGCCCCTACCTAGGCTGGCCGTGGGGCCGCGCGCAATTTTCAAGCGCTGCGCGGGAGCCTCCGCCGGCGCCTTCCGGAGACCCCCGGGGACGCCCCCGGGACCTCCCGGGATACCCCCCCATCCGCTGGCTGAGTCGAGGGCTCTGCCGCCTGGGCCCCCGCGGGTCCCACGGGACCAGGGTCTCAGCCCCTGAGGGTCTCGGAGGCCTTGGCGCGCGCGGGCCCCAGTTCGCCAGGGAACCGTTTGGGGTTGCGTGAGGCGCAGCGATTGGAGCCCGCCGGCGCGAGAGTATCCCGGGCCCTGGCCCCGCCTCCCAAAAGTGCCTCCTCCCAGCCCGGTGGCGGCCGGACGGGGGGCTTAGCGAACGAGGTTGGTGCAAAGGCCTGGAAAACGCTCCCAGTTGCAGGGGAGGCGTTGCTGCGACCCTTTCGATCCGTGTCCCAGGGTGGGGGTGCAAGGGCCCCGAGGCCTGACACTTTGGCGGGGTGGTCGGCGAGGACCCTACAGCCTAAAAGTTAGGGTCGCTGAGCCCCGCGACTCCTTTTGCTGTGAATGGGATAAGCGACCAGGCTTCTTACAGATTCGGTGTCCCCGTGGGTGAAATGGGACTCATAACAGTACCCACCGCGTGGGGTGTTAATGCAGTGAGAAGCGTGTTCGTTGAGATGACTCATGAAAAATGTGCAGTCCTTTGTAAACCTTCAAACTCCAGGACACGGAGAGGAGGCCCATGGTGCAGTTTTCCACTGAAATCCTGTCTCCTGTCAGGCGCCTGTCCCATATTGTCACCTTCGCTTTAAGAGCTGCAAAATGGCTGGGCGCGGTGACTCACGCCTGTAATCCCAGCACTTTGGGTGGCTCAAGCGGGAGGACTGTTTGAGGCCACGAGCTAGAGACCAGCCTGGGCAACATAGTGAGACCACCTGCCCCGCCATTAAAAAAAAAGAAAAAAGTTGTTTTAATTACAAAGTGGGCAAAAACTCCTGGGAGAAAGCTCACAGAATGATTTTTAGAACTAGGAATTAGTATACTACTCACTGGCTTTCTGATTTGCCAGGCCCTGCAATGGGCAAAATGCCAAAAATAAAGGAGGAGAAAGAAACTTTATGATCCAAGAAAGAAATCATTAACCTGAGAAAGCTTCAACAGCTGCACTCGGGCTGTTATTTAGAGAGACTCTGGACTTTTTTTACAAAGCCTTTTCTAGATAAGATACTTTATAGAGGGTGGGGTGGGGCTGGTACCCTCACCACCTAGCTGTTTTTCCCATTAATCAAAATTACTACAGACTTGTATTCAAAGTATTCTTGTGTTGCGGGGATGCGTAGTGAGCATCACATTCCTTACACAAAGCCACAACTAAAACTTTGACGTAGCATCATTTGTTTAAAGCAACTCGCAGACAATGCCAGTTTCACCCCAACACACTAAAGCATCCGTCTCCTGGAAACTGGTATTTTTATTGATAATTTTATGGCTGATAAAGCCATTATCTAACAAAATTATAATTTGCTGGTGTCATTTCATACCCAAGTCAGATTTCAATTTCCCATAATCAACATCCAAAGCCCTCGTTTCGGCTGCCCTGGGGCGCTCTGTGCTTTTTTGCTCCTGTTATACTTACTGTAACTGAAGCAGCCAGAGGTGGCTTCATTTATAGTTTAGTTCCTGGCCACGTTAATAACATAACCACTGTAGAAGTAGTGGAAAGATGCGTACGTGTTAGAGGCCGGGTGATATCGCCAACCTCCCTTCCCGCGCTGAGCCTGCGTCATCTTGGCGTGGCCCTCCTCCCCCCAGGTCCGGCATCTTTGCCCCACTGCGGAGGAGGTGGTGGCGCCCAGGGCCACGCGGCGATGCTGGCTGTTCCGCCCCTGGGGGTGCCAGGCGGTGCAGCCACTCCCGGGAGGGCGCCCGCTGCAAGCGCAGGGCTGCTGATAGCTCCGGGATTTACTCCATTTTCCCTCGGTGCTCGTTTTATTGGTTTTGTTTAAGTAAACAGAGGAGACTGCTTTAGACTGCCCAGGCTGGTCTGAAACTGCTGGCCCCAGGCGATCCTACCTCCTCCGCCTCCCTAAGCGCCGGGATTCCTGGCAGGAGCCACTTGAGCGCGCGTTTTGACATCGGCATCTACTCCACCATTGGTCCGCACGGGAGGCTCCGCCCCGCCCCTCGGAAGGCTCCTCTGCGTTCCCAGCCTCGGGCGCCCCGCCCCGTTTCCGCTGCGCGCGCTCCGATCTACAGGCCCTGCCTGGGCAGGTTTGCAGGTCCCTGGCCAAGGTTAGCGCGGGTTCCAAAAGGCTGTTCCTACCTATCCACCATTAAGGTGGAAAAACCGCGGCCCGGGGAGCTGAGCATTCCCTGTGTACCAGACGCCATGCTGAGGGTGGTCATAATAATAATAAAGACTGCAGCACCCACCAAGCGCCATCTGGGCGCTTGGATCATGTGAGGCTGGTTTGTGTTTTTTGTTTTGAGACAGGGTCTCGCTCTGTTGCCCAGGCTGGTGGCTCGATCATAGTTCACTACAGCCTCGACTTTTCAAGCTTAAGCCATCCTCCCACCTCAGCCTCCCAAGTAGCTGGGACTACAGGCATGCACCACTACGCCAGGCTAATTATTAAATTTTTTGTAGAGATGGGTTCTCAGTATGTTACCCAGGCTGGTCTTGAACTCCGGGGCTCAAGCCATCCACCAGCCTTGGCCTCCCCAAATGCTCAGATTACAAGCATGAGCACCGACCCACCGGGATTGGTATTTTTAACCTTGTTTCACCAGTAGGGAAATGAAGGCCTGAGAGGCAAGGAAACTGCCCAAGGTCACACAGCAGAACGTTTCTACCCTAACTTTTTATTATGATTGTTTTCAACATGCAGAATAATGGAAAGATTTCTAGTGTACACCCACCACCTCAGGTTCCACAGCTGTTTCCATTTTGCCAAATTTGCCTCCAGCAAATAAAGCAAATACCCTCTGTGGGTATGTGAAGCTTATGCTTTCTTATGGATCATTTGAAAGTGAGGGATAGATATCATGACTCCCCTCAAATGTTTCAGCTCCTAAAAATAAGGACACTCTCTACCATCACCACAATACCACACTTACACCTCAGAAAGCTAAAATAATTCTGCGATGTCACCTAATATCCAGTCCATATTCCTGTTTTTCCACTTGTTTCAAAAATGTCTCATAGTTTTTTTTGGATTTTTTTTTCGTACAGGATCTAATTCAGTACATGCATTGCATTTGGTTATTATGTGTCTCTTCAGTCTCTTAGTAAAGCTCCTCCACTTCTTTTCCCCACGACATTGACTTTGAAGTGCAGGCCAGTTTTCTTGTAGAATGTCCCACATTCTACACTTGCCTGATTGTTTATTCATCGTGTCAATTAACTTGTTTTCCTGACCCCTGTACTCTACACTGGAAGTAGGTCAAAAGGCTTTATTATTAGGCCCTGCTCGGTGGCTCACGCCTGTAATCCCAGCACCTTGGGAGGCTGAGGCAGGCAGATCACCTGAGGTCAGAAGTCTGAGAGCAGCCTGGCCAACATAGGGAAACCCCATCTCTACTAAAAATACAAAAATTAGCCGGATGTGCTGGCAGACGCTTGTAATTCCCACTACTTGGGAGGCTAAGGCAGGAGAATCGTTTGAACCTGCGAGGCGGAGTTTGCAATGAGCTGAGATCACACCATTGAACTCCTACCTGGGCAACAAGAACAAAACTCCGTCTCAAAAAAAAAAAAAAAAGAAGAAGAAGGCTTTATTAGACTTAAGTTAAAAGTTATTGGCAAGAAGACATCTTAGGTGATAATATAGATAGGATTTGTTTGTTTGTTTGTTTGAGATGGAGTCTGGCTCTGTCACCAGGATGGAGTGCAGTGGCATGATCTCCACTGCAACCTCTGCCTCCCAGGTTCAAGTAATTCTGCCTCAGCCTCCCAAGTAGCTGGGACTACACAGATGCACCACCACACCCAGCTAATTTTTGTATTTTTAGTAGAGACGGGGTTTCATCATGTTGGCCAGGATGGTCTTGATCTCTTGATCTCGTGATCCGCCCACCTTGGCTTCCCAAAGTGCTGAGATTACAGGCATGAGCCACCACACCCGGCCCTACAGCTAGGATTTGAACCCAGGTCTGACTAACTCCAGAATTCCAGACTCTCAAAAACTTTGTTTTAATATGAACTGCAGGCCAGGCGTGGTGGCTCACGCCTGTAATCCCACCACTTTGGGAGGCCGAGGCGGGCGGATCACAAGGTCAAGAGATCGAGACCATGGTGAAACCCCATCTCTACTAAAAAATACAAAAATTAGCTGAGTGTGCTGGCGCGCACGCCTGTGGTCCCAGCTGCTCAGGAAGCTGAGGCAGGAGAATTGCTTGAACCTGGGAGGCAGAGGTTGCAGTCAGCCGAGATCGCGCCATTGCACTCCAGCCTGGTGCCTGGTGACAGAGCAAGACACTGTCTCAAAAAAAAAAATAAATAAATAAATATGGGATCCACTTCCGTTACTTGCTGATGTGGATGGATCCCAAGATGGCTGGGTGATAACTTGCTCTAAAAACCATTGACTGGATAGCTTTTTGGGAGATCATACCCCAAAACCAAAAGGCCATTGCTAATTCCCTGAAATCCTGGAATGAGATCCTCACGTCCAGGTTGGCTGCTTTACCTGAGAATCCACCATCTATTGACTGGGCTTACTACAAGGCCCATGTGGCCAAGGCAGGCTTGGTGGATGACTTTGAGAAGAAGTTTAATGCCCTGAAGGTTCCTATCCCAGAGGATCCATATACTGCCCTGGTGGATGCTGAAGAAAAAGATGCGAAGTCTTGTGCTGAGTGGGTGTCTCTCTCAAAGGCCAGGGTTGTAGAATATGAGAAACAGATGGAGAAGTATAAGAACTTAATTCCATTTGAACAGATAACCATTGAGGACTTGAATGAAGCTTTCCCAGAAACCGAATTGGACAAGCAAAAGTATCCCTATTGGCCTCACCAACCAATCGAGAATTTATAAAATTGAGTCCAGGAGGAGGCTCTGGCCCTTATATTACACATTCTGGACATTAAAAATAAAAGTAATCATACAAAAATATATATATATGAACTGCAAATTACATTGTTTTTGTTTGTTGTGTGTGTGTGTGTGTGTGTGTGTGTGTGTGTAGATGAGGTCTCACTATATTGCCCAAGCTGGTCTCAAACTCCTGGGCTCAAGCGATCCTTCTACCTCGGCCTCCCAAAGTGCTGGGATGACAGGCATGAGCCTTTGAGCCCAGCTCAACGTTCTTAACGTAGCACAGCACAGCAGCGCCCAGCTCAACGTTCTTAACGTAGCACAGCACAGCAGCGCCCAGTTCAACATTCTTAACGTAGCACAGCAGCGCCACAACCACAAGTCTCAGGAGCAGCCCAGTTCAACTTTGTTTAGTTTACATGTCGCTCGCTCAGAAGTTGGCAGGAAATGGTTAAGCAGGAAGCTGGTTGGACAACCAGATGGAGCTGTTTGATGTTGATGTGTCACCACATCATAAGTGTCTAGAGCATTTGCACTGGAGAGCTCCAGCAACTGAGAGGCCATTTTCAGGGGATGGTGAGGATGAGGATGAGGCAGCCAGCCCAGTGCAGAGCCTTTGGGAGCAGTGATTTGCTTTGTGCTCAGATAACCTCCAAACCGGTGTTGAAAAGTGATGTGCCCATTTGCACACATTTAAAGTGACCTTTAGCCAGGCACAGTGGCACAACCTTATGTTCCCAGCTACTCCAGAGGCTGAGGAAGGAGAATTGCTTGAAACCAGGCATTTGCAACCAGCAAGACCCCTGTCTCTAAAACTAAAATAAAGAAATAAGAATTAAACTGACGTTTAAACTTTTCACCATACATTAAGTAGTTACAGGGGATGTAATCTTAATCTTGTTGCAAATATTAGCCCTTTAAAATGACAACTGGATGGGCATGGTGGCTCACAGCTGTAATCCCAGCACTTTGGGAGGCTGAGGTGGGAGGATGGCTTGAGCCCAGAAGTTCAACACCAGCCTAGGCGATATAGTCAGACCCTGTCTCTGAAAAATAAAAAATTAGCTGATTGTGGTGGCACACACCTGTGGTCCCAGCTTTTCAGGAGGCTGAGGCAGGAGGATTGCTTGAGCCCAGGAGGTTGAAGCAGCAGTGAGCCATGATCACATCACTGCATCCCAACCTGGGCAACAGAGCAGGATGCTATCTCAAAATAAATAAATAAAAATAAGAATGCAACTATGTGCTTTTAACTCTTAGAATTTAGAATCCACAGATTTCAGTATGTTTGTTATTCTTATTTTAAAATTCTTAGTCTGTCACATCTCTCTCTCTCTCTCTCTTTTTTAAAGAAATAGGCTTGCTCTGTCACCCAGTCTGGAATGCAGTGGCACAATAATTGCTCACTGGAACCTTGAACCCCTGGGTTTAAGCAATCCTCTTGCCTCAGCCTCCCAAGTGGCTAGGACTACAGGTGCATGCCACCACCATTGCCTGGCTAATTTTTTTATTATAGAGACAGGGTCTCATTATGGGTCCCAGGCTGGTCTTGAACTCTTGGCCTCAAGTGATCCTCTAGCCTCAGCCTCCCAAGGCGCTGAGATTACAAGCCTGAGCCACTGTGCCTGGGCTTTGTCCACTTATTGATTAGGTCATTTTTCACTTTCTGATTGATTTACAGGGGCTCTATATGATTTGGACAGGATCTATTTCTATTATATATGTTGCAGTTATATATTATGGCACGCACCTGGAGTCCCACCTACTTGGGAAGCTGAGGCAGGAGAATCACTTGAGCCGAGGAGGTGGAGGTTGCACAGTGCCTGCACATGGAATTTTCAGGGAATGCTAGCTGGTGCGATGACTGTGAGCTCTGCCATGATTTTCTAGGGCTCCCTTTACCCACGTGAAGACCCCAGGAGGTGTTGCTGTTCTTCCCTGGTGGAGCCTAAGAGGCAGGCCCGAGAGGCTGATCTGAGTGTGGCCCTGTGGGGTTGGCAGTCCTGGAGAGATCAGTGAGGCTAGACATTGGGCCTAGTGGGTACACATGTTCAGAAGCTTGAAGAATCACACTTAGGGTGGATTAACAAAACCAAAGTGGCAAGACAGCGCTCCAGGAAGTGGAGGGACAGGTCTCCGGGGGAAGAACAGGGCCTGGAGGCAGGGAGGCTGGGCTCCGGCTGTCCTGAGGCACTCTGACTTCCCTGTCTCATCCCATTCGGCAGAAGTCCCAATCTTCAAAGGCCCACAGGGTGCCACATGTTCTGCTCCCAGCCCCTCTCCCTGTGTCCTCCCTACACCCAGTCCTCCAGACGCAAGGACCTCCTCCTTTTCCTGGGAAACTGAAGATACAACAGCTGTCTCAGGGGCTCCTCTGGCCTAGTGGCCCCCTCTACCCGTGGCACTCATTCTTCACTTCCTTCAAGGCTTTCCCCAAAGTCATCTTCACAACGAGGCCACGTCATGACTAGGCTTGCGTAAAACCCTAAACATTCACCCTGAACTTCCCAGGCTCTGGTCCCTCCTTCTCTTTCTCTATAGCACCAATTGCCTTCTCTATAATACTGACTTCTTCGCTTGCTCACATTTCCCCATCCCCTCTAGAATGTCAGATGGGCATTTTCACCTGTCCTGCTCACTGCTGCATCCCAGAATCTAGAATGACACCTGGCACACAGTGGTACTCACCGGAGGAACACAGAAGCCCAGGGAGGTAAAGTTCTTGTTTCCAAGGAGATTGCAGTTATCTGGGAAGATAAAATAAATGCATATAAAACAATTATTTAGTACCACAGAGAAGCTTAGACTTGTTCAATTTTTGAATTAAAATTTATTGTATGTTTCTCATGATAAAACTAATGCAGGCTGGGTGCAGTGCCTCACACCTGCAATCCCAACACTTTGGGAGGTCAAGGTGGGAGGATCACTTGAGCCTAGGAGTTTGAGGCCAGCTGGGCAACATAGTGAGACCCTGTCTCTATAAAAATGAAAAAAGTATCTGTGCATGGTGGTGTGCACCTGTAGTCTCAGCTACTCAGGAGGCTGAGGTGAGAGGATTGCTTGAGTCTGAGAGATTGAGGCTACAGTGAGCCATGATCATGCCACTACACTCCAGCCTGGGTGACAGAGCCATAAAACAAACAAACAAAAAGACGAATGTACATTCATTGTAGAGACTAAGAAAAAATAGACAGAGTAAAATCATCCCTGTTCTAATCAACCAGAAATAGCCGCCAGTGGAGTTTAGACACATTTCTCTCCCTTCAGATTTTGCCTCAGTCTGGGCATCTCTCGTTCTTGCCCGCCCATGCTCTCCCTGATCTGTAGTTAGCAACTCCCCACATTTACTGGAGACCACCCTCCCCCATTCCCAGACTTCAAGATTGAAGGGAGCCGACTCCCTCCCTCCCCGTCCTTCTTATCCCCAAAGGTCTGGGGAGGGACATTTTCTATTCTCCTCACCCATTAGGAACAGGCTACCCACACCAGCCTTACTACGGAAGCTGGATTTCAGGCCATCAGCTGCCCATGCAGGGGGAGAGAAACTGTCCTTCTGCTGCCTGTGAAGCTTGGAGATCGGAGGTGGCGGCTCTTGAGAGCACAGAGTGGAGAACAGAATCAACAAAGAGGAAAGCAGAACTGAGACAGCAAGAGACTTCATGAGAACAGACAGGCAAAGGAGTGTTGGTTGGCTCACGTGCCCAAAAAGCCCAACATGACTCTTCCACTGTACCTGCTCCTAAACACGAAACAGAGCCAGAGGTCAGCCATTCCCTCCTGCCTCCACCTGCATGCCCAGTACCACACCGCGTGGCTGTGCTCACCCCACAGCCACCTGATTCCTAGGAAGCTGATCATCTGACTTGTGGCAGCCCCCACCTTTCTCCTTTTTCCTGCCTCTCCTAAGACTGCGTGCGCGCATATGTGTCCAGTTCTGCTTTGACCTAGAAAACAATTCAAGGAGAAGAATGTATCAAGCAAAGAGCTCAAAAGCAGTGCAGGAAATATCTAAATATTAATGTTAGCTTAAGTAAAAAATAAAACGATTTCAGATGATAGTTGTTTAAAATCTGAACCTTTTACTTGCGTCCTCATAAAAAGAGTCTAGTGATTAATTTAGGGCTTGATAAAAGACATCTCCCTGATGTTTAGATAATATTCCGTAAATAAATACCAACTCGAATAGAGATACTCCTCAACTTACAATGGGGTTACACCCTGATAAAGCCATCATAACTGAACATATCATTGGAACATGCGTCTAATCCGTCTACCCTACCGACCATCACAGCCCAGCCTCACCTGCCTTAGGCGTGCTTGGAGCACTTACATTACCTGCAGTCAGGGAAAGTCGGCCAGCAGGAGCCTATTTTATAACAAATGGTTGGATTCCGTATGCAGATGGGCATTGTGTATACATTATGGGATGCCTAATCACAAAATACGGTATCCAAAGGACGCCGGCAACACAGTGCACTGTCTACAGTGCTGGTTCTTTACTGCCCGTGATCGCCTGGCTGACGGGGAGCTGTGACTGCCCATCATGGCCAGACAGTCCCTTACTGATATTGCTAGCCCAGGAAAAGATCAAAATGCGAAGCACAGATTCTACTGAATGTGTATCTCTTTCACAGTGTCGTAATGTTGAGCAATTGTAGTTGAGCCATCCTAAGTTAGGACCATCTATATATAAAACAAAACCTTAAAAATCATTCTGTTATGCTGAGTGTGCAGTGGCTCACACCTTAGTCCCAGCAGCTCTGGCAGCTGAGGCAGGAGCATCACTTAAGGCCAGGAGTTTGAGACCAGCCTGGGCAACATAGTGAGACCCTAATCTCAAAAATGTGTGTGTGTGTCTGTGTGTATGTGTGTGGTCTTAAATATTTTTAAATTATTGCAAATTTCTATCAATTTTCATAAGTGATTTAAGCTATATTTACAAATTATTATAACTGGCCGGGCATGGTGGCTCACACCTATATCCCAGCACTTTGGGAGGCTGAGGTGGGTAGATCACAAGGTCAGGAGATCAAGACCAACCTGGCCAAGATGATGAAACCTCGTCTCTACTAAAAATACAAAAATTAGCTGGGCGTGGTGACGGGCGCCTATAATCCCAGTGACTTGGGAGGCTGAGGCAGGAGAGTTGCTTGAACCTGGGAGGCGGAGGTTGCACCATTGCACTCCAGCCTGAGCGACAGAACAAGATGCCACCTCCAAAAAAAAAAAGAAAAGAAAAATTCTTTTCTCAGAGTAGGCCAGGTACAGATTCTGAACTAACATCAGTTGAGCCGGGCATGGTGGCTCACACCTGTAATCCCAGCACTTTGGGGAGGTGAAGGTGGAAGAATCGCTTAAGGCCAGGAGTTTGAGACTAGCCTGGGCAACAAAACAAGACCTCATCTCTTAAAAAAAAAATAAAAATTAAAAATTAGCCAGGCATGGTGGTACATGCCTGTAGTCCCAGCTACTCAGGACTCAGGAGGCTGAAGCAGGAGGATCACTCAAGCCCAACTGGGCTTAAGCCTAGGAGGCCCAGGCTGCAGTGAGCACTGACTGCACTCCAGCCTGGGGAAATGTCATCGTGTCTCAAAAAAAATAAAAAATAGGGCCGGGTGCGGTGGCTCAAGCCTGTAATCCCAGCACTTTGGGAGGCCGAGGCGGGTGGATCACGAGGTCAAGAGATCGAGACCATCCTGGTCAACATGGTGAAACCCCGTCTCTACTAATACAAAAAATTAGCTGGGCACGGTGGCGCGTGCCTGTAATCCCAGCTACTCAGGAGGCTGAGGCAGGAGAATTGCCTGAACCCAGGAGGCGGAGATTGCGGTGAGCCGAGATCGCGCCATTGCGCTCCAGCCTAGGTATCAAGAGCGAAACTCCGTCTCAAAAAAAAAAAATAATAAAAAAATAAAAAAAAAAATAAAAAATATACAAGAAAATAACATCAGTTGAACCAGAATCAGGATATGGGAGCAGGTTTCCTCTCTCAAGATGACCTGAGCTGGGGCACCTGGGACATTCACCCCTTTGTTAGGTAGGGAAGATGATCTCAGCACACATCTTCAACCTAGACTGTACATCTTCCAACCTGTTTCTCCCCGGACTGGTGTCTTCTTACAGTCACTCGGCTCGCCTTAATCATCCACTGTCATCTCATTGTGACACCATGGCCTGGTCTGTTAGCTTTATCATATTTAAATTGTGAGATCAACTCAAGATTTCATCTCTGAGGGGCGAGGCCAGGGAGTCAGCCCTACTTGAATCGTCTCGCCAGTCCGCCATCATGACACACACCCCTGGGCCTTTCTCTGCTCGGTCACTGAACACGATCACACCCACGTCACGCTCACCATGGGCTCCTCAGTGCTGCTCAGCCCTTCCTGTTCTGGGGTAGCTTGGCTGGGCCACACTTCCCTGTGCTCATGTGTCCGCTACCTCATGTGGAAACAAATGTTTTTTTTCTTTTTGGAGACAGAGTCTCATTCTGTTGCCCAGGCTGGAGTGCAGTGGCAAAGTCTCAGCTCACTACAACTTCCACCTCCTCAGCTCAAGCAATTCTCCTGCCTCAGCCTCCCTAGTAGCAGCGACTACAGGTTCATGCCACCATGCCTGGCTAAATTTTGTATTTTTAGTAGAGATGGGGTTTCACCATGTTGGCCAGGCTGGTCTTGAACTCATGACTTCAAGTGATCTGTGCCCACCTCAGCCTCCCAAAATGCTGGGATTATAGGCATGAGTCACTGTGCCTGGCCAACAAATGCATTTTTAAGCTTTAAGCTCCTCAAATACATGGAGGACCCTAATCCAAGAGTGCGCTTTCCCCCATGGCATCTGTCAAGTCCCTTAGCTACTCCCACCCTCTCCACTGTGGGGCAGATGACTGGGCTGCCCTCAGTCCTCCCGTCTGGAAGTTCTGGGAGCCTCACCCAGCCCGAGATCCTGGGTTGGTCTAGGAATGTGTGTCGCTGGCGGCCGCCAGGGGCACCCCAGCCTCGTGGTGGCTCAGGGCCTTTTCTTCCAGGCAGAAGCAGGGAAAAGCTCTGCTTTCCTGCTGGGAGGAATAGGGAGAAACTGACCTGAAACATGACCGGAAGGAACAGAGGCCGGGCAGGGGCTTGTTTGGAGGCTAAAGGTAGGACACAGTTTTCATTATATAGAAGACACTGGGACATTTTTATTGCAAAAGAGACAACATTTTTATTCCACATTGCACACAGGTGTTGACACAGTCAGACAAGCATCAAAAAGAGCACAACTTTGGGAGGCTGAGGTGGGCCGATCATTTGAGGTCAGTAGTTCGAGACCAACCTGGCCAACATGGTGAAATCCCGTCTCTACTAACAATACAAAAATTAGCCAGGCGTGGTGGCAGGCAGCTGTAATCCCAGCTATTCAGGAGGCTGAGGAGGGAGAATCGATTGAACCCAGAAGGCAGAGTTTGCAGTGAGCCGAGATTGCACCACTGCACTCTAGCTGGGTGACAGATCGAGAGTCCGTCTCAAAAAAAAGAGCAAGGATTTGGAGGACAAGCCGACCCCTGTGGAGCTCCTCTCTCCTCACTGGCTACTGGCATCTGGGCGAGCTCCACACTCCTCTGGGAGTGGTTGCTCTGGGAGACCTTCACCTGCTACCCTGCACAGTCCTCATGCCGCCAGCCCTCTGTCCTGTGACCCGGGAGAGCTGCTTCACCCTCCCCAGGCTTCTGCTTGCCCACCTGGAAGGATGGCGTTTAAACTGCGCCAGCTCTGTCCTTTGCGCTCTGACTTCCAATTCTATTCACATGTCCAGAGCCAAAGGTAAAAGGCAAGGCTGTGCTTAAAGCAGCCCCACACATCACAGGAACAGGCCGGCCGGGGCTAGGGCTTCAAAAACGGTGACTGAGTTGACACTAGCCTTCAGCTGGTAATACATTCTCTGTTCAGTTACCAAACTTTTCTCATGATTTCCAGGGAATAGGTATTTTCCACTGACTTTCTGGGAAAATGTATTTCGAGTTTTAAGTAGCTGTCTTTTGCAAAAGCGTTTTTAGCTCACTGTTTGATCCTTGTTATCTTCTGAATGCTGTACTGATTGCTCAACATGCATTATCACTTTTAATTTTATTCACTTCTCTCAACGACACAGGGCAGTTATTATTCATCCACAGTTGAAGGCACAGTGAGATGAAGCAGTCTATCCACAGCACACAGATGGGAGACTCCCCCCGAATCCAGAGTGTATCCATTTCCCAAGCGCTGCTGCTCTGTAGAGCTCGTACTTGCGAACAGACTGCACTCCTGCTCCAGACAGATGGTGTGCATGTGGCCAGAAATAGCCCTGCTCTAGAAGAACAAGAACCTGTGAGGACTGTTTGCCCAGGCTTGCCCCGGAGGAGAGAGAGGCTCTCACAGAGCCTCCTCTCGCACTCTTCAGCCAGGTAACAAATAGTTACTGAGGTTCAGACACTGTAAACGCAGCAATCAGTATAATAATTGATAAATGTAATCAATAAGTACATTGAATTGTACATTATAAGGCAAAGGGCTATGGAAAGAAAACAGCAAAATAAAGGGATCTGGATTGGCCAGGTGCAGTGGCTCACACCTGTAATCCCAGCCCATTGGGAGCCCAAGGTGGGCAGATCACCTGAGGTCAGGAGTTCAAGACCAGTCTGGCCAACATAGTGAAACCCTGTCTCTACAAAAATACAAAAATTAGCTGGGTATGAAGGCAGGTGCCTGTAATCCTAGCTACTCGAGAAGCTGAGGCAGGAGAATTGCTTGAACCTGGGAGGTGACAGTTGTAGTGAGCCAACTGGGACACTGCACTCCAGCCTAGGAGACAGAGTGAGACTCTGTCTCAAAAATAAATGGGATCTCGAATGTGAGGAAGGCTGTTTTCATTTAAAGCAGGACTTCCAGGCCCATGTGGTAGCTCATGCCTATAATGCCCGCACTTTGGGAGGCCAAAGCCAGAGGATCACTTGAGCCCAGGAGTTTGAGGCCAATCCGGGCAACATAATGAAACCATGTCTCTACCAAAAAAAAAAAAAGATTAAAACAAAATAGGCCTCCTTGCAAAGAAGCAATGTGAGCAGAGGCCAGAGGAGGTGAGAGACGTGGATGGACATGGGCTGTGGGTCCTGGGAGAAGGACGCAGACACAGTCAGTGCAAAGGCCCTGTGGTTCAAGAGTGTCTGGCCCGGGTGAGGAAGAGCAAGGAGGTGGAGAGGCTGGAGAAGACTGAGAAGGGACAAGATCAGAGGAGAAACCAGGGCCCACCTGAGAGGATCATGGAAGCCATTGTAAAGACTTTGGCTTTACCCGTGAAGAAAGTGGGGGTCTGCTGCTGGCTTCTGAATGACTCAGGGACCTATGAATGACACTTTGATATGGAAACATTTCGAGTTACAAGGGGACATAATCAGGCCTGTGTTTTAGCTCCAGCTGCTGAGTTGGGAGCAGTCTGTTGCCAGGTCACAGGGAACAGGAAGATGGAAGCGAGAGATGAGGGTGTTCGCGATGGTGGTCAGATTCCTGGGATGTCAACTGAGGGCACAGCTAGGGGCTTGCTAAGGACGTGGAGGTGGGCTGGGAGAGGCAGGACTCGAGGATGACTCCAGGGCTTTTGGCCTGGGTAACTGGAGTAATAAAGAATTTAAAGCAATCTCAGTCCTTTGTAGTTTGTGAGCATGATGGGGGGGTGTTCACGTGCAGTGTGAAGTGTGCCAGCCTCGAACTTTGTTATGTCAGCACATTACCCATCTCACCTGAAAAAACACAACAAAAAACTGATACCACAGCATTAAGAAGAGATCAGCCATCCTTTTCTGTTCCCCATGAGCTCCGTGGGCCTGTGTCCAGCAGTGTGAGTGACATGCCTCTGCCAGAGACTCCACATTTAGTGAGAAAGTGAGAGGGGCAAAGAAATAAGGCGGCATTAGGTGGGCACAGTGGCTCACACCTGGAATCCCAGCATTTTGGGAGGCCAAAGTGGGCAGATCACCTGAGGTCAGGTGTTCAAGATCAGCCTGGCCAATATGGTGAAACCCTGTCTCTACTAAAAATACAAAAATTAGCTGGGCGTGGTGGCGTGCACCTGTAATCCCAGCTACTCAGGAGGCTGAGGCAGGAGAATCGCTTGAACCCAGGAGGCAGAGGTTGCAGTGAGCTGAGATGGCGCAATTGCACTCCAGCCTGGGTGACAAGAGCAAAACTCTGTCTTAAAAATAAAATAAAAAGAGGCCTGGTACAGTGGCTCACACCTGTAATCCCAGCATTTTGGGAGGCCGAGGTGGGCGGATCATGAGGTCAGGAGATTGAGACCATCCTGGCCAACATGGTGAAACTCTGTTTCTGTAAAAAAAATAATAATAATAAAATAAAATAAAATAAATAAATAAAAAAGAAATAAGGTGTCACAGCAAAGTTATTCACAGTGTACAAGATATGAGAGCCAGCACTTCCTTTTACTGTCAGGAAGAAAAATACACAACTTTAGGCCGGGTGAGGTGGCTTACTCCTGTAATCCCAGAACTTTGGGAGGCCAGCTCAGGCAGATCACTTGAGTCCAGGCAGGGGTGGGGCTCCAGCCCCCTCCTGGAAGCCAGCTCCAAGTCCCGTGCAGCCTGAAGCCTGGTCCCTAGCTCTGGCCTTGGCGGATAACCTGGTTCCCAATTCACTGCAGCTCTTAGGTGTGGGCACTGCCAATCCTGGTCGCCACAGCCACTTCTAATCAACAGAGCTGAGCTTGGGAGGCAGGAAACAACCCTCTTGAGAGGCCTGTTCCCTGGACAGCACAGATGGTGAAGGAAAGAGTTTGCCCGCCCGAGCCCCTTCAGGATCAAAGTATCGGCTCCACGGTTTGCTACTGAGGTGGAAGAATGCTGCTGTTTGGAAGGAGAGACCCCACCTCACCCCAGCTCACCGGACCACTGTCCCAGCCGCCCAGCTGCACTCTGGCCTTTTGTCCTCTCCACTCCATTTTCCATGTTGGGCAGCTGAAACTCACTCGATAAACTCGCTGCAGCCCTCAGAATGACAACCAACCTGCTCGGCAGCAGTCAAGGTTCCTCTGATCTGGACATCCCCACCTCTCCACATTCCACACGAACCGCCCTTCACTATTATCTCTGCCTGGTAAATGGTGGCATGATCTTGGCTCACTGCAACCTATACTTTCCAGGTTCAAGCAGTTCTCCTGCTCAGCCTCCCGAGTAGCTGGGATTACAGGATCCCACCACCACACCCGGCTAATTTTTGTATTTTTAGTAGAAACGGGGTTTCACCATGTTGGCCAGGCTGATCTCAAACTCCTGACCTCAAGTGATCTGCCCACTCAGCCTCCCAAAGTGCTTGGATTATAGGCATGAGCCAGTGCACCCAACAACCTCTATTTATCTTTTAAGAAGCAGTTAATGTTGGGTGCGGTAGCTCACACCTGTAATCCTAGCATTTTGGGAGGCCAAGGCGGGCACATCACAAGGTCAGGAGTTCAAGACCAGCTTGGCCAACATGGTGGAACCTTGTCTCTACTAAAAATACAAAAATTAGCCTGGTGTGGTGGCTGGTGCTGGTGCTTATAATCTCAGCTACTCAGGAGGCTGAGGCAGGAGAATTGCTTGAACCTGGAAGGTGGAGGTTACAGTGTGCCAAGATCATGCCATTGCACTCCAGCCTGGGCAACAGAGCAAGACTCTGTCTCAAAAAAAAAAAAAAAAAGGTCCGGGCACAGTGGCTCACACCTGTAATCCCAGCACTTTGGGAGGCCGAGGCAGGTGGATCACGAGGTCAAGAGACGGAGGCCATCCTGGCCAACAAGGTGAAACCCCATTTTTACTACAAATACAAAAATTAACTGGGCATGGTGGCGTGTGCCTGTAGTCCCAGCTACTTAGGAGGCTGAGGCAGGAGAATCGCTTGAACTGGGGACACAGAGGTTGCAGCGAGCTGAGGTCATGCCACTGCACTCCAGCCTGGCAACAGAGCGAGACTCTGTCATTAAAAAAAAAAAAAAAAGGAAGCAGTTCAAAAGCTTCCACTGCTGGGAAGTCTGCCCTGATGTCCCCAGGCAGAGGTGCTTGCCCCAGGACTTTGTGTGTGAGCTCTATCCGATTTATCCCTCTGGACTGCAGTTATTTGTTCACTCTCTTATCTCCCCAGCTGGGGTACAGGTTTTTTGAGGGCAAGGTTGGTCTATGTCATGTTCATCACCCCCCAGTGCTTAGCACAATGCCTGAGCCTAGCAGGGCCACAAGTGTTTAGTGGATTACAGACAAGATGTTCCCTAGACTTTCAATTCCATCTCCGTTGGCTAAAGGCATCCCTATCCCCACGCTCAGCACGGGGCTTCCCATGCAACTGGTGCATAGTCAGTGCATATGAACTAGCTGACAGGTTAATCAGAGGAAGATCAGATCAAGGAAGTACCTTACTTAAGCTCTTCTCTCCCCACCCAGCGTTCTGAAACATGCAGCTAGCGGTGAGAGAGGGGCCCGCTGCGAGCTGAACTTTGTAGCTAAGACCTGAGTGGTGTTACTTGGACTGCTGGAGTCCAGAAGAGCCTGATGCCTGGTTACCATGGCAACCCACGCTTGCTCTAGGGCAGCTGGTGTTCAGATCTCATTTGGACTTCGAGATGCAGTGGAGAGCCTGATGTAACGATGGTTCAGATGCCATGCAAATCCAAATAATCCCCTCACGCATTTGGCCACTAGAGGCAGGCACGTGGATGCCAGGTTATACGAACTGGAAGCTGGACTGTGATCATTTTAGGAGTAGAAGATGCTGATTCAGCTCCAGTCTGGGAGAGAGTTCCCTCGAGGACAGGGACACATGCTTTACAGGTGCCACTGAGGCCATTTGTGCAACTGTCTGCTGGTCTATTAGTATCAGTGGCCTGCTGGTGATGCAGGGCACAGCCGGGAGCCAGGATCCTGGCCTCAGGTTAAAGAACGTGTCAGGAGAGCACAGGCCCTGGAGGGAGACCCCCAGGCTCCCCCACAGATTACCTGTGTGATTACGGGTGAGTGTCTTGGGCTCCCCAAGACTCCACGCCCTGTCCATCAAGTGGAGGACCACAGAATCTACCCCATAATGCTGCTGAGGGAAATTCGGAGCCTCACAGCGTGCCCAGCACACCACAGCCCTCAACAAAGGATTGCTCTGGAACACGTGCTGGGTCACCTTGGAAGAGTCACCACCTTCTTCAGGACTCTGTTCCCAGAGCGCGTATTATCCAGGGTTCCTTCCACTGCTGATGCCAAAACTCCAGGTGTTTGCTGTGTGCTCATCCAGAACCCCTGTGGTGCCACACAGACCACGTGTCCCACATGCCCAAAGACTTCATGGGGGCAGGGGGAGCCTCCCTTCACTTTTGGATTTCATTTCACTTTCTTCAAAATGCACGATGCTTTTTAGAAATCGGATCACACCTGTAATCCCAGCACTGCCCGAGGCAGACAGATCACCTGAGGTCAGGAGTTCGAGACCAGCCTGGCCAACATGGTAAAACCACATCTCTACAAAAATTAGCCAGGCATCATGGCAGGTGCCTGTAATCCCAGCTACCCAGAGGCTGAGGTGGGAGAATGGCTTGAACCCAGGAGACTGAGGTTGCTATTGCACTCTAGCCTGGGTGACAGAGCAAGACTCCGTCTCAAAAAACAAAAAGCGAGGCTCACACCTGTAATCCCAGCACTTTGGGAGGCCACAGTGGGTGGATTGTCTGAGGTCAGGAGTTTGAGACAAGCCTGACCAAATGATGAAACTCTGTCTCTGGCCGGGCACGGTGGCTCACGCCTGTAATCCCAGCACTTTGGGAGGCCAAGGTGGGTGGATCATGAGGTCAAGAGATCGAGACCATCCTGGTCAACATGGTGAAACCCCGTCTCTACTAAAAATACAAAAAATTAGCTGGGCATGGTGGTGTGTGCCTGTAATCCCAGCTACTCAGGAGGCTGAGGCAGGAGAATTGCCTGAACCCAGGAGGCGGAGGTTGCGGTGAGCCGAGATCGTGCCATTGCACTCCAGCCTGGGTAACAAGAGCAAAACTCCGTCTCCAAAAAAAAAAAAAAAAAGAAACTCTGTCTCTGCTAAAAATACAAAATCAGCCGGGCATGGTGGCTCACGCCTGTAATCCCAGCTACTTGGGAGGCTGAGACAGGAGAATCGCTTAAACCCAGGAGGTGGAGGTTGCAGTGAGCCGAGATTGTACCACTGCACTCCAGCTGGGCAACAGATTGAGACTCCATCTCAAAAAAAAAAAGAAAAGAAATCAGATTGCTGTTTTCCTCACTGTAGCAGTAAGCTTAGTCCATATGGGAAATGGCACCGTCTCTTGCTGTCCTGCCCTTGCCTGGCACACTGACCTCCTTGAAGGTCCTGTGTCCTTAGTACTTCAGCAGGCTTACCTCAGTACCTTCCTTCTCATTTTTCCTCTGCTTGAAGACATTCCTACTTCTTTCTTTCTTTTTTTGAGACAGGGTCTCACGCTGTTGCCCAGGCTGGAGTGCAGTGATATGATCGCAGTCCACTGCAGCCTCCACCCTCTCGGCTCAAGGGATCCTCCCACCTCAGCCTCCTGAGTAGCTGGGATTACAGGTGTGCACTATCAGGCCTGGTTATTTTTTAAAAATTATTATTTTGTAGAGATAATGTCTTACTAGGTTAACTAAGCTGGTCTTGAACTCCTGGGCTCAAGCAATCCTCCTGCCTTGGCCTCCCAAAGTGCTAGATTCCAGGCGTGAGCCCCTGTGCCCAGCCCTTCCTTTGTATTTTGAACCTGTTATTACATGTTTCTCTTGTTACTTTATTTAACACATCTGTCTCTCCCACTGGCCCCTGAGCTTCTCGAGGATAGGGATTATGGATTATTCATGTCTATATCTCCAAATGTATGCCATGGTAGGCGCTCTACAAACATTTGTAGAGTTGAATCAAATGGACTATGTGGGGTGTACACTTGTGCAAACAGACTGAGTTTCTTTTCTGATCATTTCATCTTGGTGTAAGTTTGTTTTCAGTTTAAGTAGTCAAACATTTGGATAGGTATTCTTTTTTCTCGGATAGGTGTCCTTGAGTGGACTAAAATTAACTTTTAATTGATTTCTAGTGCCGTTGCTGCAAAACTGAAAATCTAAAAGATTTTTTCCTTTTTTTTTTTTTTTGAGATGGAGTCTTGTTCTGTCGCCAGGCTGGAGTGCAGTGGCGCAATCTCGGCTCACTGCAACCTCCGCCTCCTGGGTTCAAGTAATTCTTCTGCCTCAGCCTCCCGAGTAGCTGGGACCACAGGCTAGTGCCACCACACCCGGCTAATTTTTGTATTTTTAGTAGAGACAGGGTTTCACCATGTTGGCCAGAATGGTCTTGATCTCTTGACCTTGTGATCCGCCTGCCTCGGCCTCCCAAAGTGCTGGGATTACAGGCATGAGCCACTGCGCCCGGCCAGATTTTTTCCTTTTATCAGAGTCTGAAGAAGAGAAAGAACAAAGGTGGGGAAATGCTTTTTGATCTGCCCCCTTTCCTGTGCCTTTTTAAGGTTAACACAGTGCCTTAAGAGCTAACACAAAAGGGCAAAGTACGTCTCCATAAAGCCCGGAGAAGATTCTGTGAAGCTCCGCTCGGGATCCTGTCTGGAGTCACAGCTAGAAAACAAAACCAGAACAAGAAAACAGAAACGCATTTATCTGTTAGGAATGAAGAGACTAGAAGCAGAAAGTAAAAACGATTTGCAGATTTAGTTTCTCGCTCTTTCTAAAGGAGGAATGTAAACATTAGGGAGGCTCATTTATTTCCCCTTTTCACTTTGGGTTTCATAACTCGACAATCTCCCCTGAGGCCCCAGGTGAGAACAGTGAGTTAGCTATGAAGGCAGAAATAAGTTACTAAAGATCTTAGGTGGTTAATATTAACTTCCTTTTTTTTTTTAAAGACAAGGTTTCACCATGTTGGCCAGGCTGGTCTTGAACTCCTGACCTCAGGTGATCTGCCTGCCTTGGCCTCCCAAAGTGCTGAGATTACGGGCGTGAGCCACCACGCCCGGCCTTAACTTCCCTTTCTTTTGTGAATAAACCATATCATCTGGGATTAATGGATGAAACCCAGAAAACTATTAACTAAACCAGAGATTGGCAAACTTTTTCTGTAAGGGCCAGATGGTGACTATTTCTCAGCCATAATGATGCAAAAGCAGCCAGAGAAACATGCAAACAAATGGGCATGTAGCTGTGTTGCAATAAAACTTTATTTACAGCAACAGTTGGAAGTCAAATTTGGCTGCTGGCTACAGATTTCTTTTTTCTTTTTTTTTTTTTAATGAAAGAAAGAAAGAAAGAGAAAGAGAAAGGGGTAGAGAGAACAAGATTCTTGCTCTATTGCCCAGGCTGGAATGCAATCTAAAAATAGGTATTAAAAACTTCTTTTATGACAATAATTGTGCTTAACAATGGAGACAGGAAGGAATAAGGGAAGAAAATAACAAACAAACAGCCAACCAATATTTCATTTAAGTCTGTGAAATGCTATGCAAATGCTGAAGAGTGATTTACTTCCAATTATGTGGTCACTTTCAAAATAGGTGTAATGTGATACTGAGAAAAATGTATGTTCTGTGGACCTGGGGTGGAGAATTCTATAAATATTCACTAAGTTTACTTATTCCAGGTCTAAGTTCAAATCATAGATGTCCCTATTAATTTTCTATGTCATTGATCCGTCGAATATTAACAATGTGCTGTCAAAATCTCCCGCTATTTTTGTGCGGGGGTCCAGGTCTCTTTATAAGTCATTAAGAACTTGTCTTATGTATCTGGGTGCTCCTGTATTGGGTGCATATATATTTACAATCATTAACTCCTGTTATTGCATTGATCCTTGTACCATTATATAATGTCCTTCTTTGTTTCTTTTAGTCTTTGTTACTATTAAAGTCTATTTTGTGAGAGACGAAAGTTACAACTCCTGATTTTTTTTTGCTCTCCATTTAATTGGTGAACCTTCCTCCATTCCTTTGTTTTGGGTCTTTGTATGTCTTTGCTTGAAATAGATCTGGATACAGCGTACCGATGGGTTTTGATTTTTTATTCAATTTACCTGTCTGTGTCTTTGATTGGGGCATTTAATCCATTTAAATTTAGAATTAATATTAATATTTGTGAGTTCAATATTGTCATTTAATGCTAGCTGGCTATTTTGCCCATTAGTTGATGTAGATTCTTCATTATAGAGATACTCTTTACGTTTTGGTAAGTTTTTGGGATGACTGATATTGGTTGTTCCTTTCTGTTTATAGTGCTTCTTTCAGAAGCTCTTGTAAAGCAGGCCTGGTGGTGATGAAATCTCTGAGTGCTTGCTTGTTCACAAAAAAATTTATTTTTCCTTCGCTTATGAAGCTTAGTTTGGCGGGATATGAGACTCTGGGTTGAAAATTCCCTTCTCCAAGAATATTGAATATTGACCCCCACTCTCCTCTAGTTTGTAGGGTTTCTGGTGAGAGGTCTGCAGTGAGTCTGACAGGCTTCCCTTTATGGGTAACGTGACCTCTCTCTCTAGCCGCCCCTAGAACTCTCTCCTTCACTTCAACCCTAGTGAATCCAGCAATTATGTGTCTTGAAGTTGCTCTACTTGAGGAATATCTTTGTGGTGTTCTCTGGATTACCTGGAGTTGAGTATTGTCCTGCCTTACTAGATTAGGAAAGTTTTCCTGAATAATATCCTGAAGAATATTTTCCAACTTGGATTCATTCTCTTCATGACATTCCGGTATACCTATCAATCATAAATTAGGTCTTTTCATGTAGTCCCATATTTCTTGGAGACTTTGCACATTCCTTTTTACTCTTTCTTCTCTAATCTTGTCTTCTCGTTTCATTTCATTAAGTTGGTCTTCGACCTCTGATATCCTTTCTTCTGCTTGATCAATTTGACTGTTAAAACCTGTGCATACTTCGCGGAGTTCTCGTATTGTATTCTTCAGTTCCATTAATTCACTTATATTCCACTCTAAGTTGTCTATTCTCTTTAGGATTTCATCAAACCTTTTTCAAGGTTCTTAGTTTCTTTACATTGGGCTAGAACATGTTCTTTTGGTTCACTAAAGTTCCTTATTATCCGCTTTCTGAAGTCTAAATCTGTTAATGGAACGCACTCGTTCTCCATCAGGCCTTATTCTCTTGTTGATGAGGAACTGTGATCCCCTGTAGAAGGAGAGGCATTCTGATCTTGGGTATTCTCAGCCTTTTTACACTGGTTTCTTCCCATCATTGTGAGTTCATCCACCTGTCATCTTTGTAATTGCCTACTTTCAAATTAGGTCTCTGAGTGGACGTCCAACTTGTTGATTCCCAGCGCCGAAATCTGAGCAACCCACTGTGCCGGCCAAAACAGCGGCATCAAGATTCATGGTGCTTTTCTGCCCGGGAATCTCCTGCTGGCTACCGATTTCTGACCGCTGGATGCAGCATTCCATTTTCAGGTCTAAGTATTCCCATTCTCTCAAACACACCGTCTTAGCTCAGCATGCTCTAACACAATACCACAGACTGGATAGCTTAAACAAGAAACATTTCTTTCTCACAGTTCTGGGGCTGGGAAGTCCAAGATCAAGGTGCCAGTGGGCCCAGTGTCTGGCAAGGGCTGTCTTCCTGGTTTGCAGACAGCCTTCTTCTTGCTGCATCCTTGCATCATGCAGAGAGAAGAGAAGGGTGAGCTCTCAGGTCTCTTATATGGACACTAATCACAGTCACGAGGGCTCCACCCTCATGACCTAATTACTTCGCAAAGACCCCATCTCCTAATCCCAGCACAATGGGGGTTAGGATTTCAACCGATGAATTTTTGAGGAACACAAACCTTCAGTCCATAACCCACAGCATGCTTATATAAAAGGAAGAGATGTCTACCAAAGTTGTAAGGTCCATATGGCACAGTGACCAAATTATTATTATTGTTATTATTATTATTTCGTTTTGAGATAGAGTGTCACTCTGTCACCCAGGCTGGAGTGCAGTGGTGTGATCTTGGCTCACTGCAACCTCTGTCTCCTGGATTCAAGTGATTCTCATGCCTCAGCCTCCAGAGTAGCTGGGATTCAGGCACGAGCCACTACTTTTGTATTTTTAGTAGAGACAGGGTTTCATCATGTTGGCCAGGCTGGTCTCCAACTCCTGGCCTCAAGTGATCTGCCTGCCTCGGCTTCCCAAAGTGCTGGAATTATAGGTGCGAGCCACAGCTCCAGGCCGTGACCAAATTATGAGTGAAAAAAACACACCTCTCAGGACTGGAAAGATGTCAGATGAGGTGGGGCACAGTACTTCAAACCTGTAATCCCAGCACTTTGGGAGGCCAATGCAGGTGGGTCACCTGAGGTCAGGAGTTCGAGACCAGCCTGGCCAACATAATGAAATTCCATCTCTACTAAAAATACAAAATTAGCTGGGCATGGTGGTGCATGCCTGTAGTCCCAGCTACTCATGGTTCTGCAGGCTGTACAGGAAGCAAGGATGCAGAGGCCTCAGGAAACTTACAATCATGGCAGAAGGTGAAGCGGAAGGCAGCACATCCTATACGGCTAAAGCAGGAGGAAGTGGGCGGGGAGACACACTTTTAAACAACCAGATCTCATGAGAAGTCACTCACTATCACGAGAACACTGGGGGATTGTCCAACCCATGATCCAATCACCTCCCACCAGGCTCCTCCTCCAACATCGCAGGGAATACAGTTCAACATGAGATTTGGCAGGGACACAGACCCACACCGTTGCAGTCACTGCACCTACGTGGTGGCCCTGGGTAACAGGAATAGTTCCTTATATTCAGAGCTCAGCCGGTCTATTCTGCTAGGTTTGTCATTTATTTGGGTACAGATAGCATAATGAAAGGACCATGAGGTCCTGACAGACGGTGGCTCAAGTCCCAGCTTTGGCTGTCACTGGCTTCACCTTAGGCCAGCTCCTCACTCTTCGGAGCCTCAGTGTTGCCATCCGTAAAATAGAGGGAGATGCCGGGCGCGGTGGCTCACGCCTGTAATCCTAGCACTTTGGGAGGCCAAGGTGGGTGGATCACCTGAGGTCAGGAGTTCAAGACCAGCCTGGCCATCATGGAGAAACCCCATCTTTAAAAAAAAAAAAAATAGAGGGAGATAATATCTACCTTACAAGGTTGCTGTGAGGCTCATGCAACAAGCCACCGTCAGTAAAGGGTTGGGGCAGGGCCTGGTGGCCTCTCAGGAAGCATCAGCTGTCCCTGTTGGGTGGAGGTTGACTGCTCGGTGAAGGGCAGATGATCATGCAGCCAGGGTGGCTTGTACAAATGTGCACAGGCATTAATCAGTAATCCCCGTGAGCAGGCTGGGACTCCAACTCCACTTACCAAGTTCAACAGCTACTAATTAAAGACCTAAGAGATGCTTTTAATGTTTAACCTGGGCCTTAACTAGAGCACTCCATTCCTTTGAGCTGATTAATTGACTGGTTGGTTCTCAGATCTCTAATGAGAAGAAGGAACTTAAGCATCTTCCCAGGTGTCTGGGACCACGGGCTGCACGTGTGCAGAGGTGGCCATCCCCACGGGGCAGCTTCCGCATTAGAGAAGCTGCTAGAAGCTGCTACCCACCGTGTGGGAGTTCAGCTTAAAGTTGGACATTTTGTATTTGTTGCACACTCTTTTTAGCCAACAGTATTGCTGGTTAAAAAGTTAAAGGTTAACCCCTGTAATAAATATTACATGTTAATGGCCAAATTTACACAGACTCAAATTCCTTTTCCCAGCACTGCCCTTCCTCTCCCCCTCACACCTTGTCCTCAGGATGATAAATATCCCCAACAAAGCCTAGAGTCCAAGTATGTTTTGAGTGGCCTCTAAATCTCACACTCAAAAACTGGCTTCATGGACAGGGCAGTCAGCTCACAGCTCATCCTGTGTAGCAGATTTGCAAGGAGAAGGAAGCTTACGTTCACCGAGGCCAGCAGCTGTGGACACTGTGCTGGACAGTCCCAGTCTTGACCTGTCCACAGACCTTTCTCAGCTGCTGTGTGCACAGCCCGGAGAAAGGACAGTCTTTCCACACAACCATCGTCCCAGTCGGTGGGCCAGGGATGGGCACCTGAACCTCCAGTAGATCCAGTTCAGGGCGGCCAGCTTCCTGCCTGCTCAGCTAATCAAAGCCTGTCCATTAAAAGCCCCACCCCACCCCACCCACATAGCCCCCTCAGTCTAAATTCCTAGCCAGAGTAAAAATCCAATGGGAAAAGAGTTTTTTGTTGTTGTTTTGTTTTGTTTTGTTTGAGACGGAGTTTCATTCTTGTTGCCCAGGCTGGAGTGCAATGGCGCGATCTCAGCTCACTGCAACCTCCACCTCCCAAGTTCAAGCGATTCTCCTGCCTCAGCCTCCCAAGTAGCTGGGATTAAAGGCATGCACCACCATGCCTGGCCTGGGAACAGAGTTTTATATACACAGCTGCAGAGTATGAAACCACATCAGCTACCTGGTCATTTTTTTTCTTAAATATAAGCAGGAGTTGGTGGGGGATGATGCCCTTTTCCCATGTAAAGATCTTAATCACTCCTTAGGACTGATACCCACTTCCGACTCCCACCTCCATTTTTTTTTCTTTTTTTTTAAGATGGAGTCTCACACTGTTGCTCGGACTGGGGTGCAATGGTGAGAGCTGAGCTCACTGCAACCCCTGCCTCCTGGGTTCATGCGATTCTCTTGCCTCAGCCTCCTGAGTAGCTGGGATTACAGGTGCACACCACCATACCTGGGCAATTTTTTGTATTTTTTTTTTTTTTTTTTTTTTTTAGAGAGAGAGAGAATAGGAAGGAGAAAAAAGGAAGAGAAAGAGAGAGAGAGAATGGGGAGGAGGGAGAAGGAAAAGAAAAAGGGAGAGAGAATGGAAGTATTGCTTTCTTGCCCAGGCTAGAATGCAATTTAGTAATGGGTATTGAAAACCTCTTTTATACTGATAATTATACTTAATGATGTAGTCAGGAAGGAATAAGGGAAGAAGATAACAAACAAACAGCCAACCAATATTTAATTTAAACCTATGAAATGCTATGCGATTACTGAGGAGTGATTTACTTCCAATTATATAGTCACCTTTGGAATAGGTGTGAGGTGGTAATGTATGTTTTGTGTATTTGAAGTGGAGAGTACTATAAATATTTATTAAGTTTACTTGTTCCGGGTCTGAGTTCAAGTTCTGGATATCCTTGTTAATTTTCTATCTCGTTGATCTATAGAATCGTTAGCTCTTCTTGTTGCATTGATCCTTTTGCCATTATGTAATGTCATTCCTCGCCTCTTTTGATCTTTGTTGCTTTAAAGTCTACTTTATCAGAGGCGAGAATTGCATCTCCTGCTTTTTGTTTATTAGTTTATTTTTACTCTCTGTTCAATTGGTAAATCTTCCTCCTTCTCTCTGAGTCTTTGTGTATTGTTTCATGTAAGATGGGCCCGGATGCAGCATACCGATGGGTTTTGGCTTTTTATCCAATTAAAATATATATAAGTTTAATACCAGCATTTGATGCTAGCTGGCTGTTTTGCCCATTAGTTGATGTGAATTTTTTATTGTGTTAAAGTTCTTTGCTTTTTGATATATTTTTGGAAAGGCTGATATTGGTTGTTCCTTTATATGTATAGTGCTTCTTTCAGAAGCTCTTGTAAAGCAGGCCTGGTGGTGGTGAACTCTCTAAGTACTTGTTTGTTCGCAAAAGATTTAATTTTTCCTTCGCACATAAAGCTTAGTTTGGCTGGATAGGAAATTCTGGGTTGAAAGTTCTTTTCTTTAAGGATGTTAAATATTGGTCCCCACTCTTTTCTGGCTTGTAGGGTTTCTGCTGAGAGATCTGCTGTAAGTCTGACAGGTTTCCCTTTATGGGTAACCTGAACTTTCTCTCTAGCTGCCCTTAGTATTTTCTCCTTCATTTCAACCCTAATAAATCTGGCAATTATGTGCCTTGGGGTTGGTCTTCTTGAAGAATATCTTTGTGGTGTTCTCTGTATTACCTGGAGTTGAATATTACCCTGCCTTGCCAGGTTGGGAAAATTTTCCTGAATGATATCCTGAAGAGTATTTTCCAACTTGGATTCATTCTCTTCATCACATTCAGGTACACCTATCAAACGTAAATTAGGTCTTTTCACATAGTCCCATATTTCCTGGAGACTTTGCTCATTCCTTTTCATCCTTTTTTCCGCATTCTTGTCTTCTCGTTTCATTTCACTGAGCTGGTCCTCGACTTCTGATATCCTTCCTTCCGCTTGATCAATTCGACTGTTTAAACTTGTGCATGCTTCGCGAAGTTCTCGTGTTGTGTTTTTCAGCTCCATCAATTCACTTATATTCTTCTCTAAATTGTCCATTCTCATTAACATTTCGTCAAACCTTTTTTCAAGGTTCTTAGTTTCTTTGCATTGGGTTAGAATAAGTTCTTTTAATTCACAGAAGTTTCTTATCACCCACGTTTGGAAACCTGCTTCTGTTATTGGAACACCCGTGTAATCTATTAAGCCTTGTTCCGTTACTGATGAGGAATTGCAATCCCCTGTAGAGGGAGAGGCATTCTGATTTTGAGTATTCTCTACCTTTTTACGCTGGTTTCTTCCCTTCATTATATATTTGTCCGTCTGTCGTCTTTATAATTACCAACTTTCTAACTGGGTCTCTTGACGTCCAACTTGTTGATTCCCTGCGCCGAAATCTGAGCAATCCACTGAGCCGGCCAAAACAGCGGTGTTAAGATTGATGGTGCTTTTCTGCCCGGGAATATCCGGACTCTGCACCAAGAACTGGCGTGCTAAGGCACCAGCAAAACCGCCACGCCGGCCACAAGAGTCGCCCTGGCGACCCGTGGAGCTCCTCCACTGGGAATCTCGTGGTCCGTGAGCAACTAATATTCGTCTGAAAGTGTGGCGTCCTCTCGTTCTTTGCGCTTTCACTGGGAGGTACGTGCCCGAGCTGCTAATCATCAGCCATCTTGGATCTCTCTCAATTTTTTGTATTTTTAATAGAGACAGGGTTTCACTATGTTGGCCAGACTGCTCTTGAACTCCTGACCTCATGATCTGCCCGCCTTGGCCTCCCAAAGTGCTGGGATTACAGGCATGAGCCAAGGGCCACTCCCACCTCCCCCCCTCCTTTTTTTTTTTTTTTTTTGAGATGGAGTTTCACTCTTGTTGCCCAGGCTGGAGAGCGATGGCATGATCTCAGCTCACTGCAACCTCTGCCTCCCAGGTTCAAGCGATTCCCGTCTCAGCCTCCTGAGTAAGTAGGATTACAGGCATGCGCCACCTACCTGGCTACACTCCCACCTCCTTTTATACCCACTGACGGAGTCCCGGAGTCTCATCTGTCAATCCATTGACCCTGTTTCCTCTCTGGCATCTGACATCATGACGTAGACTCCAATTTCTCGGCCTGTGTCATCTGGCAGCTCTCTACTGTCAGCTTTCCATCTTTCAGAAATGTGTTGAAACCTCTCATTTGTGATTTTCCCTCCTTCTTACAACTCCTCCTCTAGCCCTTTTTTCTTTTAACTTAATTCCAGCAAAGTCTCGAGTACCAAGAGAAGCCAGCTCTGCACCCGATCTGCTGTTTTGAGCCAGAAGCCAGCAGATGTCTCTAAACAATGAGAACTAATGGTCAAGTAATGCAAAGTATGCATTGTAATATCCGGTTTCTACCTTTTGTTTAGATGGGGTACAAGTCATTCTCATTTTACAGTCAGAATTTTTTACAGTGTTATAGAACAGGCCAAACCAGCCATGACCTGGAGCTGCCAACCCTGAGGAGCTCACATATCTTATTTCTGAGTAAATATTGAAAGGAATTCTGTAACTCATTAATTGTCCTTAATGAATAATGGTGACTTGCCCTTAAATTTTGTTTTCCCTTCTTGATGCTGAAACCATGAAACCAAATGCAAAAGCTTGGACACTGTGGAAAAAGACAATAGCACTTATGTGGGCTGCTGCTGCACAAACAGATCAGCATTCATTAATGGCACTGTGACTCTCTCCAGTTACCGATTAAGCATTAAAAATAGAAACATGGCTTGCTTATGTTTCAAATGCCATCTCATTTGTCACCCAGATGCAAATAGTATCCGTCTGCATATTCATAAGAACCAGCACCTGCACAACACATCTTTCTTACGTAATGGCTTGGGAGTGCCATGAACGGTGGGAACTGCAGCGTATCTGAGCAGGGAGAGTGGATCTGCAGGTCCTGAAGCAGGGGCCCTGGAGTGGGGTTTTGAAAGGTGGGTTGGTTTGGCAGGCCACTGTAACGACCGGTCCATGAGTCATGGTCAGAGGAACTGGCTTCATCTCCAAATAGACGCCAGGCTACTCCTGCAGCCAAGGAAAACTCAGGCACCCAAGCCCTTCTGAAAAGTATCAGCAACCATAGTCCTCTTCCAAAGTTTGTTTACGGAAAGGAAGTTCTATTTCCCAAGAGTTAAGCAGAGAGCTCCAAACTAGGCTTCACCTTCCACCCACATCACCAGCACCCACAGCACTGTCACTGCAGAAAACAGTCCTTCAGCTGCAGGTGTGGCTGCAGAACATTTTCTTAAGAAGGATTACACCCCATTTCAGTTCTCCAATATTCCTGGGACGTTGCTAACTCTTTTGAACAAAGATTCTTGTTTATTTCTACAGACGATTTTAGGAGCATTCGTCATGTGGGAAGCTTTTATGTTGTTTGCTTATGAGAAGCTTCTAATAAAATCAATCTGGATTTTCAGCATATTTGATGGAAGCCAGGTCTACAAATGTAGCAGATTTTAAAATGTTCTCTCAAAGTGGAAAGAACATAGGCTCTGGCATTCCTCTCACTGAAGCAGATCTAATGACAAGTTTTGGGAAAGTGTTGGAATCAAGAGCAGCCAGAAAAATTGGTTGCCCTGGGAGGTGAACACAGGGAGCTGAAGATGTAGTTAAATGTGAGTCACATGACTAGCTTCTACTTAGGCAGAAGCAAAACATGTGTTTCTTTAAATGATTAAACTGAGTTGAATTCAAGAAAAATCTCGTTTCCTTCTAAATGTTGTTGTTCTTAAGGGTTTTAAAGAGTTTCAAGATGAGACTTCTTTTCTTTTCTTTTCTTAAAGACGGGGTTTCACCATGTTGGTCAGGCTGGTCTTGAACTCCCGACCTCAGGCGATCCGCCCGCCTTGGCCTCCAAAGTGCTTGGATTATAGGTGTGAGCCACCATGCCCGGCCTGAGATTTGTTTTCTTAAAGTGAAAATTTATATCAATAGCTTCCAAAGGAGACACATCTGTGGACTTAGAGCACCCAGATGATGTTATTGGGAAAGTTCAGCCGAAATTCCATTTTCACAATTATTCTGGAAATAATTCTTTGGCCCCATGTCCTATACCTGGATGGTTAAGACAGCACATCAAAAACAAATAAAAAAACAAAAACAAAAACAAAAAAATGGAGGGGGAGCCTTGGCATGGTGGCTCACACCCGTAATCTCAGCACTCTGGGAGGTCGAGGCAGGTGGATCACCTGAGATCATGAGTTCAGGACCAGCCTGACCAACATGGTGAAACCCCATACTCAACTAAAAATACAAAAATTAGCCAGATGTGGTAGTGTGCACCTGTAATCCCAGATACTCAAAAGAGGCTGAGGCAGGGGAATTGTTTGAACCAGGGAGTTGGAGGTTGCAGTGAGCCGAGATCATGCCACTGGACTCCAGTCTGCGTGACAGAGAGAGACTCCATCTCAAAAAATTTTTTTCTTTTCTTTTTTTTTTCATTTGTTTTCTCTTTTTTTTTTTTTTTTTTTTTTTTTTTTTTTTTTTTTGAGACGGAGTTTCGCCCTTGTTACCCAGGCTGGAGTGCAATGGCGCGATCTCGGCTCACTGCAACCTCCGCCTCCTGGGTTCAGACAATTCTCCTGCCTCAGCCTCCTGAGTAGCTGGGATTACAGGCACGCGCCACCATGCCCAGCTAATTTTTTGTATTAGTAGAGACGGGGTTTCACCATGTTGACCAGGATGGTCTCGATCTCTTGAACTCGTGATCCACCCGCCTCGGCCTCCCAAAGTGCTGGGATTACAGGCTTGAGCCACCGCGCCCGGCCATTTGTTTTCTCTTTTATTGAGACAGAGTCTCTTTGGTCGCCTAGGCTAGAGTGCAGTGGTGAGATCTCAGCTCACTGCAACCTCTGCCTCCCGGATTCAAGCGATTCTCCTGCCTCAGGCTCCAGAGCAGCTGGGACTATAGGTACCCTTCACCACGCCAGGCTAATTTTTGTATTTGTAGTAGAGATGGGGTTTCGCCATATTGGCCAGGCTGGTCTGGAACTCCTGACCTAAAGTGATATGCTTGCCTCGGCCTCCCAAAGTGCTAAGATTACAGCATTATTTATTTATTTATTTATTTATTTATTTATTTATTTATTTATTTATTTGAGACAGAGTCTAGCTCTGTTGCACAATCTCGTGGCACGATCTTGGCTCATTGCAACCTCCGCCTCCTGGGTTCAAGTGAGCACATCTGGCTAATTTTTGCATTTTTAGTAGAGACGGTTTCACCATGTTGGCCAGGGTGGTCTCAAACTCCTGACCTAAAGTGATCTGCTCGCCTCAACCTCTCAAAGTTGGGATTACAGGCGTGAGCCACCACGTCTGGCCAGATCATAAATACTTTCTTGTTCTCTCTTAATAAAAATAAATGGATGTGGATTTGAGTCCCATTTTTATTCCATTTTCTTAGGCATATGGTTTTTTTTTTTTTTTTTTTTTTTTTTTTTTTTTTTTTTTGAGACGGAGTTTCGCTCTTGATACCCAGGCTGGAGTGCAATGGCGCGATCTCGGCTCACCGCAACCTCCGCCTCCTGGGTTCAGGCAATTCTCCTGCCTCAGCCTCCTGAGTAGCTGGGATTACAGGCACGTGCCACCGTGCCCAGCTAATTTTTTGTATTAGTAGAGACGGGGTTTCACCATGTTGACCAAGATGGTCTCGATCTCTTGACCTCGTGATCCACCCGCCTCGGCCTCCCAAAGTGCTGGGATTACAGGAGGCATATGGTTTTTAATGTCTACCTCTGAAGTGGGAAAATAGTAAAATTTCAAGTCTGTGGTTGGGAAAATTTAGTCGAAATTCTGTTTTCGCAGTTATTCTGGAATCCAATCAGTATCAGAGTTAATGTCAAGTCAAGATAGGTGAGTTAAACCCAGGACTTTTGAATTGCTCTGCCTTGGAAAGGCTGGAATTTAAAGCAGGGAGGGCAAGGGAAGGAAGTAATCACCTCTAAGTAAAATACAGGACCAACCAACAGGAAGGCTCGCTGGGTTTGAATCCGACAGCTTTGGAGCGTTTTGTATTCTTCTGGGTTGTGGTTAGTTCACTTAAAAAGAAAAGCGGTTAAGGAAAAAAAAAAAAAAAAATTCAAGACCAAAAGCTAGACTTATGACCACCAGCTACTGGTATTTCCTTTTGCTTTTCTCCTGGGGCTGGGGGCGGGGTTGTTTTCTGTTTCTCCCTCATTTTAAAAGTTTTTCTTACCCAAAAGTAATTACTATTTGCGGGTTTTGATGAGGCTCAACCTTCACACATCCAGTCTCCGCTGGGGCTACAGAGGGAAGGGGAAGGCCGGAGGGGACCGCCGGTGACGGGAGGATCGCCCCTTCCCCCTCGGGGCATCTCAGGCCTGGCGGACACTGAAAGGCCGGGGCGCACTGAGGGCCGGACCCCGCGAAGGCAGCGCGCGCAGCCCTCGGGATCTTACCCCGGCTCACCCCGTGCATCGCCAGGGGGCTCAGGCGCTGGGAAGTCCCCCCATGCCCCCGTCGCCTCCCACGGGCCGGGCGAGCGTCGTCTGGGGACGACGTTTCCATAAATGAACAAACCCGGCCGGGGCCCCCATCGTGTCCAGCTCTTCCACGCGGCTGGGACAGGGCCGACCGGAGGGCGGGGACTGAGAGGGCCCGTGGGCGGGACTAGGGGGACGGCGAGGGGAAACCCGGGAGGGGAGGTCGCGCCCACACCTAGTGCCCCTCGCCCGGGTCTCGGGCCCGCCCCTCCCTAGGGCCGGTTGCGCCCCCGCCCTCCCGGGACGCCCGTGCAGCCACCGCCTCGCCCGCCCCTCCCCTGCCTCGCCCGCCCTCCCCAGGCCCGCACGCCAGCCCCGGCGCCCTCGCCTCCGGCCGCGCCTGCTTTCCCGGCCTCGCCCCGCGCTCCCCCTGCAGCCCGCCCCGACCGCACCCCCAGCGTCCCCGCCCCCGGCCGCGTCCCCGCACGAGGCCTGCTCGGCGGTCCCGGGGGCGGCGGGAGCGCCATGGGCAGCGGCAGCAGCCGGAGCGGCCGGACCCTGAGGCGGCGGCGCAGTCCTGAGAGCCTCCCCGGGGGGCCCGGTGCGGCAGTTCCCGAGGGCGGGACTGGGCGGCGGGTGCCGGCGGCGGCGGCCGAGACCCCGGGGGCAGCCGCGGAGGAGGCGCCCGGCCGCGACCCCAGCCCCGAGGCGCCCCCCGACGGCAGGGCCGAGACGCTGCGCCTGCTGGACCAGCTGCTGGCCGAGTCTGCGGCCTGGGTAGCCCCGGAGCCCGCCCCGCGCCGCCCAGCCCGGTCCCGACCCGCCGCGGGCGAGGGGAGCTTGGTGAGTGTGGGAGCGCGGGGCCTCGGGGGACGGCGGGGACCCCACTCGCCGGCTGCTCGTCCCCACCCCAGCCCGTCGCGCCGAACCCCCTCCCCGACCCCGGCCTCCGCGCCCCGAGCCCCCGGTCTCCTCCCTCTCTGCCCCGTCTCGGGCTCTGTGTCCAGGCCTGGGGTCGATCTCGCTGGGAGCGGCGGGGGCGGACACCCCTAGGTGGAGCGTGCCAGGCTATGGCTCCCCTCGGGCCAGCGCCCCCACCTGGCCTTCCCGGGCCGCCCTGGAACGGGGCGCGGGAGGTGGCACAGCCGCTGGACTGTGGCTCAGAAGCGCCTGCCGCGCCCACCCATCCGGATCCTCGCCTTGCTTGGCAGGCAATTCTCACGTTACTGCTATTTTTAAGATGCTGTGGAATCTTTTTTGCGCTTCCTATTCTCTCTCCTGGACAACTGTAATAACAGTCTTGCTGTTCTAAAAAACAATAAAAGGAGCCCTCTGGTTTGGCCACCGTCTTCGCTCCAGCAGAGCTGAATGAACAAGATCTTTAACATCCGCTCCCGGGCGCAGGGAGGATGCCAAGGGCCGCATCCTCCTCCCTGGCGTCCCGGAGGCTTTGCTTAGCAGCCGCTGGACATCAAAGGAGATGCCTTCCTGGGCGGCCACCGCACCCCGGAACCCTGAAAAGGCCCCAGGGAGGGCGGGGGAGCGGGACAGCCCCAGGCGACAATGCACAGAGCTCTCTCCCTCCTGCCTGGGTTCCCTGCTACCCTCCTTTATCATCTTTAAAAACAGCCCTAGGGAGCCGCAGTGAGGAGGGCTGAATTATATAACAAGATTCCTTTAAGACAACATCAGCCTGCAGTTATATAACACTGACAGTGGACAAATAGCTGAGAGATTTGGGGGGAATTCGCACAGAGCGAGGAGGCAGTTACTTTAAGTGTTCATTTTCAAGTGCTTTGGAAACTTGGAGGTGAAAATGAGAGGCAAACAGCAAGAGTGGAAGTTGTGCGCTCTGATTTGCTGATATTCGTCATGGTGACTGCTCATTCTTTCAGTCATTTTCCAGCTATTCTTTGAGCCCCGGTCCTGCTGTAGGTGCTAGGGAAGAGGCCACACAGCGTAGCCCTTGCCCTAAAGAAGTGTGCAGCTCAGTGGGGGAGAAAAGAGTCTCGGACAAAAAGTAGAAGGCAGGGCGTGGGAGATCCGTGTCCCAAGGGAGGCAGGTAGGCATTCCAGAAGGGATGAATTTGGAAGTTGTCCCGAATCTGGAAGGGTCTGTGGATATGAGCCAGGCAGCAAGTTCTGTGCAGAGCACACCTCATGCCTAATGTCAGTGGTGGCCGGGGCAGCTGGTGCCCAGAGCATGGGCCAGAGAGGTCTTAAGAGAGTATGCCAGGCCACAGTGCGCCATGCCAGGGGTATTCCACGTTAGGGAGTTTGGATTACTACGAAAGCTCTGGGCATCTGAAAGGTAAGGATTGTGACAGTTTGTGTTTTAGGAAGGTCACGCCAACTGCTGTGGGGAGGCTGAACTGGACAGAGTCAGACTAGAGATAACATGACCACCTTTGTGTGTGGGGAAGGGCCTGCAATGGTCCAGGTGGCCGAGTCCTGAACAGAGGCAGTGGCCGTGAGAGGCTTGCAGAGGAGATGGGCTCAGGAAGTGTTGAGGAATTCAGCCAGCTGCAGTTGCCCTTCTGGGTGTAAACCGTGTATATCTTTTTTTTTTTTTTGAATCGGAGTTTCACTCTGTTGCCCAGGCTGGAGTCCAGTGGTGTGATTTTGGCTCACTGCAACCTGTGCCTTCCAGGTTCAGGCAATTCTTGTGCCTCAGCCTTGAGTATCTGGGATTACAGATACCCGCCACCATGCCTGGCTAATTTTTGTATTTTTAGTAGAGACGGGGTTTTGCCATGTTGGCCAGGCTGATTTTGAACTCTTGACCTCAGGTGACCCGCCTGCCTTGGCCTCCAAAAGTGCTGGGATTACAGGCGTGATCCACCACACTTAGCCGACTGTGTGTATTTTCTGCACCATAAATATTTCTTGAATAAATGAGTGAATCCTAGAACCACAGATTATTTGAGCTATAAGGGAGGCCTTATGTCCAATTCATTATTTTCAGGTCCGGGAGACAAAGTCAAAAGATTGCAGCCTCATCATTGACGGGCTCTGAAGGTTCTGCCCGTACACTTGAGTGCAGAGTTCATGCTTTTATGCTTTATAGATGACATCTCTTCATTGACACTCTCACGTTTTATAGGACTCTGAGTTAACAAGACCCCATTGAGCTGGGAAAAACTTGGGAGATTGATGAGGCAGCATGGCAACCCATATGTAGAAGCTGGCCTTTCTTCACCGTGTTAGAAGGTTCCCAAGAACAGAGGAAAGGCTTGCTTGATTGCAGCTATAAATAACACTACATTTATTTATTTATTTACTGATGGAGTCTTGCTCTGTCACCCAGGCTGAAGTGCATTGGCATGATCTCAGCTCACTACAATCTCTGTCTCCTGAGTTCAAGCAATTCTCCTGCCTCAGCCTCATGAGAAACTGGGATTACAAATGTGCGCCACCACACCCCACTAATTTTTGTATTTTTAGCAGAAACCAGATTTTACCATGTTGGCCAGGATGGTTTTGAACTCCTGATCTCAGGTGATTCACCTGCCTCGGCCTCCCAAAGTGCTGGGATTACAAGTGTGAGCCACTGTGCCCGGCCAATAACACTACTTTTAGTTTCTTTAAAAAGAAAGGAGGAAAGGAAACCATTTATAGCTTCGTAACTATCTAACATTTTGGAGGAGAGACATATTCATCATAGGAGAACATCAAACTTCAGTGAAAGTTATTCTTTTAAGCACCCACATTTAAACATTTTAACCACTGTTGACTGGGAATGTCTTAGAGGCTGATTCTGTTTATCCCTGAATCATCATTCTGAATATTATATTTTGTTTTGTTTTTGTTTTTTGAGACAGTGATCAAAGAGGGAGCAAGGTGGCAGGCACAGAAACTGGAGTCTTGCTGGCGGGGGGAGCTTCTGCAGGCATCCCAGTGAGGCTTGGGGTGGTTTGGACCAGGCTGGCGGGCGGTGGTGAGGGGCAGCTGGCTTATGGACTTACTAGTGGGGTGACTGTGGGATGTGTGAGGAAGAAAGGAATCAAACGTGACCCCAGAGTTCCTGGCCGGAGCTGCCGGAGGGATGTGGCTGCCATGCACAGACACAGAAAATGTGGAAGGGGCAGATTTGGGGTGTCGTGAACCAGGAAGTGTGAACCAGGAAGTTGGTTTTCAGCATTTTAAATTTGAGATGCCTATCAGATATCCGAACAGAGATGTCAAGTGAGTAGATCTGTGTACGAGTTTGGCCTTCAGGGGAGAGATCAGGCTTGGAGTTAATTTAGGAGCCATTAGAACATGGGAGGATTTAAACCCATGAGATTAGATGGGGTCACCAGTGATGATGCTGCCAGGGTGCGCTTGTGTGAACTAACGTGGGATGAGGCCAGGGGTTGAGCACTTTGTTCGAAGGCTGAGGGGATGGGGGCGTCCTTTTTTTTTTTTTTTTTTTTTTGTGGAGAACAGGGTCTTGCTATATTGCCCAGGCAGGTCTGAACTCCTAGGCTCAAGCTATCCTCCCGCCTCTGCCTCCCTAAGAGCTGGGATTACAGGCATGAGCCACTGTGCCCAGTGAACTGGGCCGTCCTAAAGAACAGCCCGTAAAGCGGGGAGGGCCAAGAGAAGGCAGCGTCCAGAAGCTGAGGGAGGAAGGTGCGCAGGACGGAGGGCATGCTCAGCTCCCGGAAGTGCTGCTTGCTGCTATAATGCGGGAAGCCTGAGAGCTGGTGGTGGAATGGAGCCACTAGGAGGTCTCAGGGTCCTTGGTGAGAGATGGTCAGAGAGTGGTGGGGGCGCCTTGGGCTGGAGTTCATGGAGAACAGGACACAGGCGTGCGGGGCAGTCAGCTCTCGCTAGAAGGCTCCTTTTACAGCACGGCAGGAGTGTATGGTGGTAGGGATGACTCTGCTGGACACAGAATTCACCAGAAAATCTGTCCCAGAATGGGCTGGATAAGAGGTGGTTTTGAGCATTAGATGCTCTCGTGAAAATCGAAGAAACCCTTGGAGAAGAAATTTTGGTTTAATCAAGTAGACGTAGATTCAGTATTTTTATTTTTATTGTTTTGAGACAGAGTCTTGCTCTGTCACCCAGGCTGGAGTGCAATGACTTGATCTAGGCTCACTGCAACCTCCGCCTCTGGGTTCAAAGTGATTCTCCTGTCTCAGCCTCCCGAGTAGCTGGGACTATAGAAGCACGCCACCACACCTGGCTAATTTTTTTGTATTTTTAGTAAAGACAGGGTTTCACCATATGGGTCAGGCTGTTCTTGAACTCCTAACCTCAGGTGATCTGCCCACCTCGGCCTCCCAGAGTGCTGGGATTACAGGCATGAGCCACCCCGCCTGGCCAGATTCAGTATTTACTAGCAGGTGGTACTTCAGACTGTTTTCCTCCCTTTGCCTATAAACCTGGGCCACTCAAGATCAAGGGAAGTATGTTATCCGTGAACTTTTCTGATGCTGAGAATATAGCCCATTCTTTGCAAGAAAGTCTCAGGCAATAGTGTCCTCTCCTTAGGCTGAGGGACTCTGTCATCCACCATTTTGGGGAAATTTCCATTTGCTCTGGCCATGGAGCATCCGGATAATTTTCTTGCCTGTTACCCCAGCCAGGACTTCACGGTAATCCTGGCATGCAGCTGCTATGAGACGTGAAGGTGACAAGAGAGCAGTCGCAATGAGTGCCTGGCTGGACAGCAGCTCCACAGAGGGACGTCACGGTGATGGATAACTTGACAGACCTGCAGCCACACAAAGTCACCGTCCTGAAGACGGCGACTATCTGCCTGCGCTCAAGTCTGTAGCAAAGAACACAAAGTTGAATGGCAATGAGTGATGTTTCGATCCATCCAGGGTACAAGAAGAAAGCATGGTGCTGACCCCCAGAAAGCTCACAGCCGTGTTGGGAAGGGGGCATAAGTGAGCGTGGAAGCGTGTGGCAGACGCACGCTCCGGTGAGTGCGCACGCGGAGGCTTCGGACTGCCGCCCGAGGCAGAAGTCTTCCATGAGTTGGTTCTGAAGGATCACTAATGTGTTCCAGCAGTTGACAAAGGGCAGAGCATTCCGTAAAGAGAAAACAATGTGTAGAAAACCCCAGAACTCCAGAAGCACTCTTTTTTTTCCTTTTTTTTTTTTTGAGATGGAGTCTTGTGTAGTCTCAGCTCACTGCAACCTCTGCCTCCTGGGTTCCAGCGATTCTCCTGTCTCAGCCTCCCGGGTAGCTGGGACTACGGGTGTGTGCCACCACACTTGGCCAATTTTTGTATTTTTAGTAGAGACAGGGTTGGCTGTCTCTTGTTGGCCAGGGTGGTCTTGAACTCCCAACCTCAGATGATCCACCCGCCTCGGCCTCCTAAAGTGCTGGGATTACAGGCATGAGCCACCATGCCTGGCCCAGAAGCGTTTCTGAATAGCCTGGAGTTTATGTGCCATTCAGCCAGGCGATGTCAGAGAGCAGAAACCAATGAGACGGGTTTGGGTCACATTTTCACAGGATTCCAGGCTAATAGGTTGAACTGTCCTGTTCTGTGTTTTATTATTTTAAAATGTTTATTTTAAAAATGAGAAGAGGTAACTCACAGGCACACAAGGGGACATGGAAAAGGTAGCTGCAAGGACAGTTTCCCTTCCACCTGTTTCCCGCCTTTTCCCCAGTTCCCATCTCCAGATCCAAGCAGCTTCTCAGTTTCCTGTGTGTCTTCCCACCCGTGCTATGGTAGGCTACACAGTGGCGGGGAGGCTACCAGGATTCCTCCCCCACCTGGGCTCCTGGTAAGAGGTAGAGGAGGAGGTGAGATGAGCCACCAAGTGTGACGAGCAAGGGAAAGTGAGTTTCTAGAAACACTCCACGATTCCCTGCTTGTGTCGTTGAGAAGATAATGCCATGAACGAGATGGGCCTAGTTTTGTACAGTTGAGTTCTGACTCTTAGCTGGATAATTAGCGTGGGCTGTCTGAAATTCCTGGCAACCGCGAAACCTGGTTGAAGCTGGCACTGTCACTTTGTGGACATCAGCATTTGGATAGCGGCTGATACCACACCAGAGTACAGTTGCTGAGGGAGAGCGTGTGGATGGGTGGGGAAGGATGCCAAGCCTGGAACATGGAGAACACCCAAAACTGAAGGAAGAATTGTCCTCTCTGGAGTTCTATAAAAAGAGTAGGATTTCAAGATGTGAGAAGCCCAGTGTCTAGAGGCAGAGGAGGAGTGGGCAACCTCAGAGGGTCTCTCCCTCCACGGTCTCTGGCTGCCGGCTGCGGTAGATGGTTAGAAGCCTGGCAGTGTCAGAGTCAGGGGTATAGCCTCACGCTCCCTGCCCCGCTGAGAGGCCATGGTGGCTGCTGCTGGGCACTGGGCACGGCAGGGTGCAGAAAGGCCATGGACAGGACGATGCTGACTCATGCTCTCCTTGAGAGATGCTGACCAAGAGCTCTTAGACTTGGAGCTTTGAGTCCCATAGGGCTGAGCCAGGCTCCAGGGAGGAGGGCAGAACAGTGGTCTGCACAGAACAGAGGCCCTTCTGCCCCCAAATGCCATGAGCCCATTACCCAGCAGGGAAGCAGCCCCTGGCCAAGGCCGCCGTTCTGATCCCCACTGAGCTCTGTTTCTTGATAATAAATGGCCAGACCACTGTCATTTCTTTACATTACTAAAATTTGAGATGACCTGAGCTTAAGGGACCTCAGATCCCTTTTTTTTTTTTTTTGGAGACAGAGTCTTGCTCTGTCACCCAGGCTGGGGTACAGTGGCATGATCTCGGCTCACTGCAACCTCCGCCTCCCGAGTAGCTGGGACTACCTGCACGCGCCACCATGCCCAGCTAATTTTTGTATTTTTAGTAGAGGCGAGGTTTCACCATGTTGGCCAGGATGGTCTCAATTTCTGGACCTCGTGATCCACCCACCTCGACCTCCCAAAGTGCTGGGATTACAGGCGTGAGCTACCTCACCCAGCCAGTCCCACTTTCTTATTTACATTGGAGGGCTTTGGGGCCCAGCAAGGTGATTGTCTATGTCACCTGGCAGGACTGGGGTTCAAACCAACTACAAGGGTGTGACCCTCACCTCACCCACACCGGCAGGGCCAGTGGGAGGATGCCTGTTTGGGGTCAGGCTGAATGCAGTTCACGCCCTGCTAGCACAGACAAGCCTCTCAGACCCTCAGTCCATTGAAAGCCTCTGGTCTCCCTTGCCTTTTTCTCTGTGGCTTTGGAAACACCTCCTTCAAGGCAAGGCCTTCCAGTTGAGAGGGGCCCTGGACTGGCAGCTCACAGCCAGGAGGGTTCCCAGAGCCCCTTTGGAACAAGTCCTTCTCATGTATAGCGATGCAAGACAGGTCTCAACACAGAACCCACCTTCCACTTCCCCTACTCCATGCAGAGTCCACCTGCACTGCTCCCACACATCTGCACTGCTCCCCTACACAGACCCCACCTGCACCACCCCCCCCACATACATCCCACCTGCACCACCCACCCCACGGACCCCACCTGCACCACCCCCCCCACGTACATCCCACCTGCACCATCCACCCCACGGACCCCACCTGCACCCCCCCCCACGTACATCCCACCTGCACCATCCACCCCACAGACCCCACCTGCACCGCCCCCCTACATACATCCACCTGCACCATCCACCTCACGGACCCCACCTGCACCGCCCCCCTACATACATCCACCTGCACCACCCCCCCACGTACATCCCACCTGCACCATCCACCCCACAGACCCCACCTGCACCACCCCCGCACATACATCCCACCTGCACCATCCACCCCACAGACCCCACCTGCACCACCCACCCCACAGACCCCACCTGCACCACCCCCCACGTACATCCCACCTGCACCACCCACCCCACAGACCCCACCTGCACCACCCCCGCACAGACCCCACCTGCACCACCCCCCCGCGTACATCCCACCTGCACCATCCACCCCACAGACCCCATCTGCACCACCCACCCCACAGACCCCACCTGCACCACCACCCCATGTACATCCCACCTGCACCACCCCCCCACGTACATCCCACCTGCACCATCCACCCCACAGACCCCACCTGCACCGCCCCCGCACATACATCCCACCTGCACCATCCACCCCACAGACCCCACCTGCACTGCCTCCCCACGTACATCCCACCTGCACCATCCACCCCACAGACCCCACCTGCACCGCCCCCGCACATACATCCCACCTGCACCATCCACCCCACAGACCCCACCTGCACCGCCCCCGCACATACATCCCACCTGCACCATCCACCCCACAGACCCCACCTGCACCGCCCCCGCACATACATCCCACCTGCACCATCCACCCCACAGACCCCACCTGCACTGCCTCCCCACGTACATCCCACCTGCTCTGCTCAGCTTCTGCTGTCTGCAAAGCCCTGCAGTGGAGCTTCCTCAGGGCACTGAGGACCCTGCCCCGTGTGTGGGGAGAACAGTGCCCTCTGGTGGTGAGCAACGGAATACGACTAGCAAAATTGTGAAAGCTGGGTCAGGTCCAGGAGAGCCACTGTAGGAGTTTCTCTACTGTACATGTTCAGGTTTCCTTAAGAAAACATAGAAAATCCAAACAAACCAAACCTGGGCTTCAAAGAAGAATGATTCTTTCTTTTCTTCTGAGATGGAGTCTCGCTCGGTTGCCCAGGCTGGAGTGTAGCAGCACAATCTTGCCTCACTGCAGCCTCTGCCTCCCAGGTACAAGCGATTCTCCTGCCTCAGCCTCCCAAGTAGCTGGGACTACAGGTGCACACCACCATGCCCAGCTAATGTTTGTATTTGTAGCTTCTGGGCTGGGACACTTTCAGGCTGCTTGGTGCCAGGTGGCTGCTTTAATTTTTGTATTTTTACTAGAGACAGGATTTCACCACGTTGGCCAGACTGGTCTCGAACTCTTGACCTCATGATCCGCCCGCCTTGGCCTCCCAAAGTGCTGGGATTACAGGCGTGAGCCACCGCGCACGGCCCCGCCTTAGCTTTAAGAAGTTTTCAGGCTGGGTTGGTGGCTCATGCCTGTAATCCCAGCACTTTTTAGGAGGCAGAGGTGGGAGGATTGCTTGAGCTCAGGAGTTGGGGCTGCAGTGAGCTATGATCAGGCCACTGCACTCCAGCCTGGGCAACAGAGAAAGGCCCTGTCTCAAATAAATGAAGAGGCTAAGTGCAATGGCTTATACCTGTAATCCCAGCACTTTGGGAGGATGAGGCAAGTGAATCACTTGAGGTCAGGAGTTCAAGACCAGCCTGGCCAACATGGTAAAACCCCATCTCTACTAAAAATACAAAAATTAGCCAAGCATGGTGGCACATGCTTGTAATCCCAGCCACTCAGGAGGCTGAGGCAGGGGAATCGCTTGAACCCAGGAAGCTGAGGTTGCGGTGAGCCGAGATCACGCTACTGCACTCCAGCCTTGGTGACAGCAAGACTCCATCTCAAAAAAAAGGAAAAAATAAAAATAAAAGAGGTTCTCTATCTCAGCCCATTTACAAAACAGTGCACGGAGTACGATAGAAGTCAGGGTAAAGCCACACCCGTCAGAGGGCACCAGGCCAGGCTGAGAGAGGAGGGAACCCCTGGGGAGCTCCTTGGCATTGAACCAAGTACACCAGGGCCTGGGAGGTGAGGAGGGGTGCACACGAAGACACTGTTTTCTCAATCCCTCCTCTCCCTTGCACTCTTCCTCCTCAGGAGGAAGCATTCATGGTGACCCTGAGCATTCATGGTGACCCTGCTGAGCATTCATGGTGACCCTAGAAATAGAAGTGTGTGACTTCAGGGTGTGTGTTTTGTCTTGATTTTGAATTTGAACGGGGGGCATGAGCTGTTGGATCACGCAGCCTCTGTCTGGCTTCAGTGACAGGCATCTCGCCACCTCCTGGGGCAGCGTCTCCCTCGCAGGCAGCTCTGACCTAGTCCCCCTGTGTTGAACACAACCCACTTCCCTCCAGCGCAGACACACTGAGCCCCGGGACAGGCGGAAGAAGTGTGGCCTTTTCACACATGAGCTCTGCAGATACTTGGGGCAGCTACCCTGATCGCTCAACTGATGTCATGGAAACTTTGGACATTGACAGGTTGCTTTCCGGGCCTATTACACATTATCCAGAAGTTTCCACTACCTTGCATTCCTGGGTTAATTCCTTTAGGCTCGTGAAACCTCTATCTTCTATGATTTAGAAAAAAAAATCTTTTAAAAATATTTTTTTCCCCAGAAAGGTAATACGAGATAAACTTTGAGTCTTTGTATGTCTGAAAATATCTTTCATTTGCTTTAGTACCTGATTAATAGTTTATTTGGTATTAAAATTCTGAGTTCAGAACAGCTTTCCCTTAACCTGCGCAGCCATTATAACCCTGGCTTCCAGTGTCACTGACGACCAGGTGAGGCCACCTGACTCTTGGTTTCTTGAACGTGGCCTGTCTCCACCTGCTCGGCCCTTCCTAGAGACTTAACTATTTAATTTTTAAAAATTAAAAATAATTATTATTTTTTGAGACAGAGTCTTGCTCTGTCACCCAGGCTGGAGTGCAGTGGTGTGGTCTCAGCTTACTGCAACCTCTGCTTCTTAGGTTCAAGCAATTCTCCTGCCTCAGCCTCCCTAGTAGCTGGGATTACAGGCACCTGCCACCACACCCAGCTAATTTTTGTATTTTTAGTAGAGACGAGGTTTCACCATGTTGGCCAGGCTGGTCTGGAACTCCTGACCTGAAGTGATCCACCCGCCTCGGCCCCACAAAGTGCTGGGGTTACAGGTGTGAGCCACCGCGCCCGGGTGGTTCGTCTTGATTATTCTTTCTGGCACTTTCCTCCTTTAAATGTCTGTGGGTTCTTTTATGACCATTTATACTTATGAATCAAAACTGGTTGACTAGTACATGCAGCTGGAGTGGGTTTCTTTGTAATCATGCACACGTATTTATGCTAAAGTTTTTCTTTTGAACAGAAAGAACTTGCAAGCTCTGAGAAGTTGTATGGTCATCCAGGCACCTCTTATGTTTGCAGCCTAAATTCTCATCACCTGGGTGGTCCAAAATACTTTACATTAAATCCTTTAAATTAAAGGATTAATTTAATATCCATTAAATTAAATTAAGCAATTTAATTTAAAGTGGTTTCAGGCCAGGGATGCCTGCTACATGCCTGGCAAAAGCAAATGCATCCCCTCTCCGGAGGAAGGCACATTACTCTCAGGCCTCAAAGAATACCCATAGGGGATTTTTCAAGGATGACAAGCTGCAAACGACAAAAAATAACCAACTCCTCAAATAAGCAAGTGAAGACTTAGAAGAAACAATAAACAAAAATATGCCAGTGAAGATCTCAGTTACTAAGATCACCAGACACAGATTATAATCAACTACGCTTATTACATTTAAAGAAAACACCTGCAAAGGACAAGGACTATAGAAAGTGACCTAGAAGATTTGAAAAATAGCCAAATAGGACTTCTAGAAATGGAAAGTACCATAAGCAAAATGAAAGATATCAATGGTATGGGTTTAACAGATTAGACAGAGATGAAGAGAGGATCGGTGAGATGGAGAGAGGGAGATAGAAATGACCCAGAACACAACATAGAGAGACAAGGGCCTGATAAAAGATAGCCAGAGAAGAAATTACAGCAAATATCTTATCCACTCACTATGTGATGGAAACTTTTCCTTTTAATAAAGAATTAAGCTGGAGATGCCTGGCATCATCACTTCCTTTCACTGTACTGCTGAAGGTCCCAGCCAGTGCAGAAAGGTTAGGGGGAAAATGTATAAGGATCAGAAAAGGAAAAATCAAATGGTCATTATTCCCAGATCATGTGAATGGGAAGTAAGAAAATCCAAAGAAATCCATAAATTATTAGAACTAATAAGGGAGTTCAGTAAGACTGCTGAGCACAAGATAAATTCATATATCTCTGGCCAGGCCCAGTGGCTCATGCCTGTAATCCCAGCACTTTGGGAGGCCAAGATGGGAGGATCATTTGAGTCCAGGACTTTAAGACCAGCCAGGGCAACATAGTGAGACCCCGTCTCTACAAAAAATGAAAAATTAGCTGCATGGTGGCATGAGCCTGTAGTCCCAGCAACATGAGAGGCTGACATGGGAGGGTCATTGAGCCTGGGAGGTAGAGGCTGCAGTGAGCTATGATCAGGCCACTGCACTCCAGTCTGGGTAACAGAGCAAGACCTGTCTCAAAAAAAACAAAAAAGAAAAGAAAATTTTTTTCTTTTTTTTGAGACTGAGTCTTGCTCTTTCGCCCAGGCTGGAGTGCAGTGGCGTGATCTTGGCTCACTGCAACCTCTGCTTCCCAGGTTCGGGCAATTTTCCTGCCTCAGCCTCCAAGTAGCTGAGACTACAGGTGCGTGCCACCACGCCTAGTTAATTTTTTGTATCTTTAGTAGAGATGGGGTTTCACCGTGTTAGCTAGGAAGGTCTCTATTTCCTGACCTCATGATGCGCCCGCCTCAGCCTCCCAAAGTACTGGGATTACAGGTGTGAGTCACCGCGCCCGGCCCAAGAAAGAAATTTTTAAAAAATGTAGTATCTCAGTCATTTCTGAAGCATCGAGCAGGTAGAAATTTTTATTTTTAAAAGATAACATTGATAATAACATTATAATTACCAAGTAGCTTCTAGAAATTGGTCTAAAAAGAGATATCTGGTCAGGCATGGTGACTCACGCCTGTAATCTCAACACTTTGGGAGGCTGAGGCAGGCGGATTACCTGAGGTCAGGAGTTCAAGACCAGTGTGGCCAACATAGAGAAACCCTGTCTCTACTAAAATTACAAAAATTAGCTGGGTGTGGTGGCAGGCACCTGTAATCCCAGCTACTCAGGAGACTGAGACAGGAGAATCACTTGAACCCAGGAGGCAGAGGTTGCAGTGAGCTGAGACTATGCCATTGCTCTCTAGCCTGGGCAACAAGAGCAAAACTCTGTCTCAAAAATAAATAAATAGGCCGGGCATAGTGGCTCACATCTGTAATCCCAGCACTCTGGGAGGCCGAGGTAGGTGGATCACCTGAGCAGGAGTTCGAGACCAGCCTGACCAACATGAAGAAATCCTGTCTCTACTAAAAATACAAAATAAGCCAGGCATGGTGTTGCAATGACCGTAATCCCAGCTACTCTGGAGGCTGAGACAGGAAAATCACTTGAACCTGGGAGGCAGAGGTTGCAGTGAGCTGAGATCTTGTCATTGTACTCCATCCTGGTAAGAGCAAAACTCCATCTCAAAAAACAAACAATAAATAAATAAAATAAAAGAGCTATTCATGTTATCTCTATAGGGAAAATGATAGCTTCTTAGACGACACTAGGAGTTCTAAATGAATAGATGGTCCCTATTTATAAATTTGAAGACTCATTAGTGTAAATCTATAAGTCCCCCTAAAATGATCTGTAGTTTAATACAACCCTAGAAAAATCCCATTTTCCCCTCAAATATAACAAGCTGATTATAATATATGTATATATGGTCCCTGATTTCGATGATTCAACACAGGACTTTTCTACTTTCCAATGTGCTCTTCGGGATATAACCCCATTGTAAGCCAAGGAGCCCCTGTACCTGGAAGTGCCAACGGCCAAGAATCACCAAGACTCTCTTGCAAGAAGAAAGAAGCCGGGAAGACAAGCTTTAGCAGACAGCAAGGCTTGCCTGACACCAGGGATGAGACGGGGTGGTTCTGGCCCGGCACAGATAGGCAAGTGGACTATTGAACATAGACTCCATGGCAGCTGCATGCTGTGTAGACACATCCTTGCCCTACGAAGAAAAAGCACTGCGGGGTGGCAGGGAGAGGTTCTGGGCAATGTTTAGAGTGGGGTCGGGGTCGCGCGGTTTCTGGAAGTGATACGGGTGTCCTCATGCTAGGTGACAGTGGGTCACATGACCCGTGGAGGTGACACACGGGGTGTCCTTATGCTAGGTGACACTGGGTCGCAATGACCCCTGGAGGTGACCACATGGGGTGTCCTCATGCTAGGTGGCAGTGGGTCGCATGATCCCTGGAGGTGACCACATGGGGTGTCCTCATGCTAGGTGGCAGTGGGTCACATGACCCCTAGAGGTGATCACATGGGGTGTCCTCATGCTAGGTGGCAGTGGGTCGCATGATCCCTGGAGGTGAGAGACGGAGCCCTCACATGGGTGGCCGTCTGGGAGGCAGTGAGCCTGGCCCTGGCTCTGCCACTTGCTCTGTGCATGAGCTTTCCAAGTCACTCTCCTCTTGCAGCCTCGTTTTCTCGCCTGTGCAATGAGTAGATGGAACTCGACTGCTCGAGATCCGTAAGCTCTGAGGCTTATGGATCCAGGATTGAAAGTGGTGGCCATCGTCTGTCCACACAAAGCCAAAGCCTCAGGCAGGCTGCACTGCTGACAGTCTTTGAATGCCTCGTTTCATCTTTCTCAAGGTGTCTGCAGAGCAGAGCACAGAGGACCACCTGGGGAGCAGCAGCGTCCGTGAGTAAGTACCAGGGAGGCACATCTCCCCGAAGCCACAGGTTCTTTTGGTTGACTCCAGCCAGCCTCAGAGCCCTCCTGCCCGCACCGTTTTCCTCCAGGTCCTCACGAGGTTTCCAGGGGCAGCTTGCTCTAAATGCAGAGCCCTAGTCCTTGAGGGAAGGTCCTGCTGTGGAGATTGCAGGAGGCCTGCCCTCTCACAGCAGCTTTGATCTCCTGTCTAAAAAAGGCCGTGACCTGGATCAGACCAGGGCTTGCCCAGCCCATTCCCTATTTGCGCCTTAACTCATTCAAACGTACTCAGGTGCTGTGCTGGGCACCATGGCCAGACCTAGGAACAAGGCACCGTCCTTAAGGAACTGGCAGTCCAGGGCCAGCTGTGGGCCCACGTACAGCTCCACTGCATGGTACTAGGAAACCACCCTGAACACCCTTGCCGGTAGCAGGCGAGGAGCTCATTTCCTCCTTTAAAATCCCCCAGCCCCAGAGCTCAGGCCTCGTCTGTCTGCTCCAGGGATGACTTTCTACCCCAGGCCAGTCACCCCCTTGGCTTGCGCACCTCCAACTAACGTGGCGACGGTCACTGGGAGCAGGTGATTGTGCTCAGATAAGACTGCGGGGGTGAAAACGGTTGGAAATGTTAGCCATGGTCCTTAATTACAAATGATTTCAGGACAGGAACCCTGCTGGACCCCTTATGTAACAGACACTGGGAGGTCCTTCCCTGAGCCCCACAGCGTTGCTGCGGGCTGCAGTGCAGGCGCTGGGACGGAGGCCCTGCCCGGGAGGGGCATGGTCTCTGGAAATGCAGGCAGCGGGCTCCAGGGGAGGTCAGAGCTGGCGTTTAAGATGGCTTGAAGGGATTTGAGTCACAGCACCAAAAAGCAAAGATGGCTTGAAGGAGCCGAGCCCAGAGTGGCTCATACCTGTAACCCCGGCACTTTGGGAAGCCGAGGTGGGCAGAGGTCAGGCATTCGAGAGCAGCCTGGCCAACATAGCGAAACCTCATCTCTACTAAAAAAATACAAAAAATGCAAAAAATAAAATTAGCCAGGAGTGGTGGCGTGCGCCTGCAGTCCCAGCTACTCAGGAGGCTGAGGCAGGAGAATCGCTTGAACCCAGGAGGCAGAGGTTGCAGTGAGCCAAAATCACGCCACTGTACTCCAGCCTGGGCAACAGAGGGAGACTCTGTCTCAAAAATAAAATAAATATAAATATAAATATAAGTATAAGATGGCTTGAAGGACGTATAGGGGTTTGCCAAGGAGAGAGGAAGGAAGGAGCCTTCTGGGACACAGTGGCATGTGGGTTGGTGGAGGGAATGGGGGAGGGAGGATTGAAGTGTGGGGAGGACCTTGAATCCCAGGTGGAAACAGCTGGGCATTGCTTCCCGGTAGAGTGCTGTGGTGGCTCTGGGCAATGTTAGAAGCCACTGCAGAGGGGGAGGCGGTGAGGAGGCCCACGCGGCTCTGCCCCTGCACTGTAGCCAGGGACTTTATAGTTTCCATCAGCCCAAGGAATTTAGGATTCAATCCTACCATGAACTGATTAGCTATTATTTCCTTCATTTATTTGTTTATTTTCTCTTTTTCTTTTTTTTTTCCCTCAAAAGGAAAGTAATTAGCTGTTATTTCTTCTGACCTTTACACACGCACGCTCCAGGACACCCTCACATTTCTGTTACCACCACTCACCAGTGGCATTCATTCATTCATTCATTCAGTATACTTTATTCATTCATTCGTTTGTTTGTTTATTTATTTATTGAGATGGAGTTTTGCTCTTGTTGCCCAGGCTGGAGTGCAATAGCACGATCTCAGCTCACTGCAACCTCTACCTCCCAGGTTCAAGTGATTCCCCTGCCTCAGCCTCCCAACTAGCTGGGACTACAGGTGCACCCCACCATGCCTGGCTAATTTTTGTGTTTTTTGTAGAGACAGGGTTTTGCCATGTTGGCCAGGCTGGTCTCAAACTCCTGACCTCAAGTGATCCACGCGACCAGCCTCTCAAAGTACTGGGATTACAGGCGTGAGCCATCATGCCTGGCCTATTTATTTATTTTGAGACAGAGTCAAGCTCTGTTGCCCAGACTGGAGTGCAGTGGCACAATCTCGGCTCACTGCAACCTTGGCCTCCTGGGTTCAAGTGATTCTGCTGCCTCTAGCCTCCCCAGTAGCTGGGACTACAGATGTGTGCCACTACACCTGGCTAATTTTGTATTTTTTGTATTTTTTGTAGAGATGGGGTTTCACCATGTTAGCCAGGCTGGTTGCAAACTCCTGGCCTCAGGTGATCCGCCCACCTCCGCCTCTGAAAGTGCTGGGATTACAGGCATGAGCCACTGCGCCAGCTAAAGCCTTTTCATTCGGTATACTTTAATGGGAGCCTCCCTGAGTGCCACCCTGGGTGTGGAAGTGCCCAGGGCTCTGCCAGCTCCTCCCTGGTGCAGACATAAGGAAGCAAGATCAGTGCTGTGCTCCCACCAGGAAGGAAGCCCCAGGTCCCAGCAGGCCTGCCCCAGGGTCCGGGCTGGCAGCATCTTCCCTGTACCCACTGTGCTTCTCGCTGTCCACAGCATAGCACCCAGCTCTCATGGCAGCTGCGGACCCTGCAGGCCAGTCTCAGCCCCGCAGCGTGCAGCTCTCAGGCACCAGCGCCTCACTCTGTGGCTGCGACAATGTCCTGTCCTTCAGTCTCCTTCCAGCATCACCCTCGCCCCCCAGGCAGGATCCTTCCATCAGTGTTTCAGGGTGCAGGTGCTGATGTCTGCAGCTGCCTCTGGGATGCATCCGAAAATCAGATGAAGAAGTAGATCAGTATGTGGTAAATTAAATACAGCAAAATTGAACCTAACTGTTGAAGTCAGGTGGCTGTGCCGGGGGCCCAGCTCTTGCCCTGAGTTCCAAGAGAGCCAGACGGGGACCTGGAGGCTGTGCTCAGAGCAGCAGTGGGGTGTGAATGCAGTGGTCAGAGGGACCTTTGAGTCCATCTGGCCCAGCCCCCGAGGCTGGCAGGTAGGGAACCAGGCCAGGAAATGGGAGGCGGCTGGCCCTGATGTCTGGCACATGGCAGAGTAGTCGGCGGTGTTCCCCTTGCCCCGGGTCCCTGGCTGGCCACGAGGAGGGCAGCATCCCACATCTGGCCATGGGCATCTGGCCGTGGGCAGCTGGCCTGCCTCTCCCAGGCCCTGTCAGCTGCAGACCTGCGCACCCCCTTTCGAGGCAGCGTCTCCAAGAAGCAGCACCCAGCCTGGCCAAGGCTTCACACCCTGCCCTGGGCTCCTGGGACTCCTTCCTGCAAAGGCCCGCACCTGTCAACACAGCCGTGGCAGGTCCGGGGCAGTTAGCACCACCCAGGTGTCCACACAAAGTCCAGAAGGTCTGGGAGAGTGGGACGAGCCGGCAGGGTCCAGGCTGGCAGGGCCGCTTTCCAGAGCCCAGGTAGCAGGAGCAGGGGCTAAGGTCTCCGTCCCTTTCAGCTGGGCTGCCAGGTGGGCTGAGGGAGTGGCAGGATCCTGAACGTGTGGTTCCACAGAATGAGCAGCTCCTGTGAGACCCCAGAGGGCACAGGACCGATGTCGGCACACGGACAAAGTGACCTTAATTCCCTTATTTTTATTTTATTTTAATTTGGACAGAGTCCTACTTTGTCACCCAGGCTGGAGTGCAGTGGCTCATTCTCAGCTCACTGCAACCTCCACTTCCTGGGTTCAAGCCATTCTCCTGCCTCAGTCTCCCGAGTAGCTGGGATTACAGGCACCCACCACCCCAGCTGGCTAATTTTTGTATTTTTGGTAGAGACGAGGTTTCACCATGTTGGCCAGGTTGGTCTCAAACTCCTGACCTCAAGTCATCTGCCCACCTCAGCCTCCCAAAGTGCTGGGATTACAGGTGTGAACCACTGGGCCTGGTCGTAATTCCCATGTATTAAGGCTGTGGTGCGCTGGATTCCACGTCACATGCTGCCCACGCATTGTCTTATACCTCAGAACAAACTCATGAATCAAGTTGCGTGCCGGAGAAAAAACAGGCTGGCCTTGCCTCGGGTTGCCGCGCAGGTGAGCCACAGAGCCAGGATTCAAGCTCGGGTCTTCCCAGGCCAGAGTCCGCCCTCCCTCAAACAGGGCAGGTGCTGGCGTCCACTCAGTGCAAGGGCTCGGCATTGTGGCTGCTGGTGGCTGTGTGCTGGGTGAGAGAGCCACAGGGTGTCCCAGGGCAAAGGTTTTCAGTTTGGGTTTCAGGATGGGCCCACTGGTGGCCATGGTGGTACCCAGGGGAGACGAGTGGGAGGGCACCTCCTGCCTGCTGATGGCCCTGCCTATTTCTCACCCACAGAGTCCCAGGCAGCAGTTGCAAGAGGCCGGCCACCATCTCCTACGACCACGCGGAAGAGGGGCTGATGGCGAGCATCGAGCGGGAGTACTGCCGCTGAGGACAGCGCCCCGGCCCCCGGCCAGGCCTCAGCGGCACCTGCTGGCTGGGTCTCCCTCCGCTGGCCCAGAGCTCTAGCAAAACACAGTCACTCCCGGAGACTTCAGAGCTGACCTTTCAAATTCATTTTCAGACAGTGCCGCCCTGGGCCAGCTGCTGGCGGTCACGGTTGCTGAGGGGGTGGTGATCAGCTGTGCAGACCGCGTCAGGAGGCAGGTGGTGCTGACCCACAGGTGCGTGGGCCGGGCCGTGGGCGCCTCCTCCCCACTGCGGGGAACCTGCCAGCTTCTTCTGGAGCCTGAAGTGTGTGCCCCTCTTGGTTGCCCGCTCTCCACAGTGGGGAGGGCTCACAAGGCATGAGGGAGACAAGCGAGCCCCTCCTGGCATCCGTGCCACAGCATTTCTGGAAGGTTCTGCTGTGGAAGGTGCAGCTGTGCTGCTCCCTCAAGCCTCAGGCCCATCTCTCCAGGTGAGGCCAAGTCAGCTTAGTGCTTCTTAACTCCCCAAGGAACAGCCTGGGGGTGCTGCTGGGCCGGGCAGCGCCTGAGGTTCTGTGTGTCTAACCAGCTCCCAGCCCAGGCCCAAGCTCCGAAGCCCCCGCCACACTTTGAGCAGCGAGGACCCCAGCTCTGATCCTAGCCCTTGACGGACTTGCAGTGGGAGGTAGGGTTCATCACTGCCTCTCTGGGCCTCAGTTTCCCTCTCTGGAAAATCAGCTCTGGCAGCTCTGGGAGGCCACCCCCAGCTCTGACAGTCTGGAACTGCGCCAGTCCAGGCGGCCACGGCGGTTCCCCCGCCCTAGTACAGCACGGCCCTGCCTTCCCTGTGGGGAGCCAGCGCCCAGGTCCCACGGGGGGAGGGTCTGCCTGCCACTGGCTTTCCAGTTCTCCCTTTCGCAGGCAGCCTGGCCAGTGCCTTCGGGGCTTTTAAATTCTCTTCCCGCCTGGGTGGAAGGTGGGAAACCACAGCAATGAGGCAGGAAGAGCCTTGCAATGTTCCTGGTTGCAGATGGGGAAACTGACCTGCCCAGGACGCCCTTGGAACAGGGGCGGAGCTCCAGCTGGAGGGGGCGCCTGTGTGGGCCGGCAGGTCTGGGGCTTGGGCCCAGGTGCAGGGACAACTCCGAGGAGAACTGCAACTGCGGGGAGAGTAGCAGTCCAGGGAGGCAGGAGGCAGGAGGCAGGCTCCTCCCCAGCAGCCTGTGAGGGCATCGGGACAGAGGGGGAAGGAGGGAACAGCGGCAGCTTCTACTGAAGCCATTACAAGCCTGGTTATCTGGCTTGACCAGCCAGCACGGTGCCCCTCGCCCCCCGCCCCAGGCATCCTTGGTTTCCTGAGAAGAGCTCCAGCCCTCAAGTCCTGAGAACATGGCAGAGCAGGAGCATCTCGGGAACCAACAGCCAGCTCCTTGGCACTGTCCCCAGACCCACAGGCCTGCTGTGGCCATCAGCAAACAGGCATTTCCTTGACCTTTTAATTGAGAGTGCCTTTGACCAGCTGTTCACAGCTAGGAAACTCCAACTTTAAAGTCGGAGCTTGCAGCTTGCAGCGGCCCCCTCAAGGGCATGGCTCAAACCCTCCCCAGAGCCAGACACCACTGCTCATCCAAGCCCAACCGTTTCTTTTGATATAAAGATGGAAGTCATTACTATATTTTAATAATAATGCAAATACGTCTTTTAAAATAAGTTAACATTTTATTTCTTACCACCAAATGAATCAGGCTTTGAATTTAATCACATGAATGTTTATAATTTTATGCCATTTTGTTAAAATGGGACGCTTTCAATCGGTTTCCAAGAAAAAGATGATGCCTCCGCATTTTCTGGTGGAAAACGTGTAATACCCTCAATGAGATCAAAGTGTTAGGGGAAAAAATAATTCAAAAGTCGTTACAAGCTACGTCAGTGTCAAAGTAAATGCACTTCATCAATGCTAAGAAGTCACAGGAATTGTTCTCAGGTGTTTTAAAAAGTTTTTCCTGAATTCAGGAAAAGTGTCTTCTGAACAGCAGCTAACCAAATAAAGCAGTGTACGTGTACTGCAGCTGTAGGTGAAATAAAAATTTTTAAAAAGAGCAAATAAAATGATGTGTGCCGGCCATTTGTGCCAGTCCTGTCTCTGTCCCTTGAGACGGAGGGGCTGTGCCTGGAAGCGGAGGGTGGTCGTCGCTGCAGCCTGCGGCCTGGCCCGAGCCTGTCCCGGTGCCTCCTGTGTGCCAGGCACCACGTCAGGCATCTTCCTGGCTGCCTCAAGTTGCACCTGAGCCTCAGCATCCTGCTCAGCACTGCATGGGGCATTTGCTCACTGTCCTGCTCAGAACTGTATGCGGGATTTGCTTACTGCCAGGGTAGGACTGTGACTGGAATCGAGGCGGAAAGAAAAACACCTCAAAGGCAAAAACGACGCCTGTTACTGCCTGGGAAAGTCTTAAGTGACCACAAAAGTGTCTCCTGGTTTCTTTTCCTTTCTTTTTTTTTTTCTTTTGAGACGGAGTCTTGCTCTGTCGCCCAGGCTGGAGTGCCATAGTGCTATCTCGGCTCACTGCAACCTCCGCCTCCTGGCTTCAAGCAATTCTCCTGCCTCAACCTCCCAAGTAGCTGGGACTACAAGCGTGCACCACCACGCTCAGCTAATTTTTTTGTACTTTTAGTAGAGACAGGGTTTCACTATATTGGCCAGGCTGGTCTCAAACTCCTAACCTTGTGATCCACCCGCCTTGGCCTCCCAAAGTATTGGGATTACAGGCGTGAGCCACCATTTCTGGCTGTGTGTCTCCCGGTTTCCCAGTTTCTGTAGTATGAGAGTTCCTTGGAGATGCCACAAAGCCCCAGGAACTGAGAAAACACTGTCCACCCCCAGCTCTGAGAAGTGCTGGATGTGTTTTCTGGAGGAAGAAGCAGAGTCCCGCTGCTGCCCTCCTCCTGGCACGTGCATTCCCAAACCTCTCCTCACAGGCTCGTGGGCTCCTGGCCTCACCCAGGCAGGGGCCTCCTTCCTCGGCTGCTGTCGGCTCGGGCTTCCCACACCTCCCTGAGATGGCCCTTTCTAAGACACTTTCCTTTAACGTTCCAAAGACCTAGGGCTGCTTGTCTTCATGGAATGCTGCGCCTGCTCACACATGGTGCCTGGACACCTGTTGCTGACATTGATTGGTGGACCGGTGAGAGCACGCTCTGTTCCCAGGGGTGGGGCACACGTGTGCATGTGTGAGCACTCGGGAGAGCGTAAGGCTGTTGAAGAAGTGTAGCCAAGCGCCCCACGGAAGAGAGAATCCGTGGCTTTTTTTCTGTTTCCTTTCTGGTAATAATGAGGCAGGAGAAAAGTATTCCCAGTTGCCGTGAGGAGGATAAATCGCATTTGCGGCTGTAGCGGCTAGCTCCCTCTAGGAGGCGGCTCTGTAATCAGACCCGTTGTGTGGTGAGGGTCTGGACCCCCTAGGGACAGATCAGACCTTCAGAGGTGGGCAGGGACTGTGTTGACTGGGGATATGGCAGCCTTTAGTTTCTTTCTTTTCTTGTTTTTTTGTTTTTTGTGCCTTTAGTTTCAATAGTTAGGAAGGAAAAGAAGGAAGGAGACCCAGACCACTCCTTTCTAGGGGTATGGATCTGTGGGAAAGAAAGGTGGCAATTTAAGTCCACGAGAGGTGACATCTGACCAGCACCTTTGTGTGGCTGGGGCCTTGGGATGTGGCCACATGGGAGACAAAGGGCAGGCCCTGAAACCTGCACCCCGGAGAAAGGAGCATGTGGCTGCCCGTGGTGCTGAGGGGACAAGTGTGTTCTTCTGGGATCTTGGCCTCCAACAAGGCCATGGGCCTGCAGCCAGTTAACAGTGACACGATGTGGCAGCAGGAACTCAGCAGCAGCTTGGATGTCACAGCTCTGTTCCTGGAGAGTAGAAGTTAGAAGGCCCCGACTTGGAGGCCAGGTGGAGTGGCTTGCACCTTTAATCCAAGCACTTTGGAGGCTGGGGCAGGAGGATCACTTGAACCCAGGAGTTTGAGACCAGCCTGGGCAGCATGGCGAAACCCAGTTTCTACAAAAAATACAAAAATTAGCCGGGCGTGGTGGCACACACCTGTAGTCCCAGCTACTCAGGAGGCTGAGGTGGGAGGATCTCTTGAGCCTGGGACCTGGAGGTTGCAGTGAGCTGTGCTTGTGCCACCGCACTCCAGCCTGGGCGACAGAGCAAGACCCTATCTCAAAAAAAGAAAAAGTCCCAACTTGGGCTAACTAACCCCTGGAGGCTTAAAATAGTTTGTGGGAAAGGGGAGAAACTGCAGAGGGAGAGACTGAATTTCCTACTAATCTGGCAGGAGAGGATTTGAGTGAAACATAAAAATACTATGACCTTATTAGCACAGGTTCCAGAAACATCTTTTTAAAGACTTAGGCAGCAACTACTTGAAGAGGGTACTGCACACCGGGCTCTGAGGCGTACAAAGTCAAGATGGGGAAGGAGTGAGTGAGTGTGGAGGAAGCACAGACCGTGCCTCCGGGAAGCTGTGCTCATCCGATTTGTGCAGATGAGTCAGCGGTCAGACCCAAGGCCCAGGTTGTTCTCCCCTGCCTGGAGGACATGGAAGGTGGAAGTAGCCAGGCTTCCCTCTGCAGCGAGAGCTCAGGTGGGCTATGAGAGCCGGGCAAGAGCCCAGGGTTCGAGGGAGGAGACCCAGATGCCAGGCTTGACTTCACCCACTACCAACCATGTGCTCTCTGGGACCTTAGCTTCCTGCTCTGTTCAAGGGGCAGCACACACCTGTTCCTCCCACCTCCCTAGATGACAAATGACCTACTGAGTCCTCTGTGCACTACAAAGCTCATGTGATGGTGGTGGGGACTCCTTCTGTCTTGCAGAAGGAGAATCGTGGGCGGGGGGCTCTGGCGGCCCCTTGGAGTAGCAGGTGAGCTGGGCTGCGTCTGTAAGGAATGCAGTCCCATATGAAGCTGGCAATAGGGCCTGGCCCAGCAAACCATGGGGCCCAGCTGGGGTTTAGGGCCAGGTCTACCAAGAGATGCACTCTTCCTTAGGGTCTCCCCTGCCCGGAGACTATAAATGAGGGCCTCGGTGTCCAGCCCTGCCCCATACACTGCCGCAGCTCCAGGGACTTTTGTGTTCCCTGCATAAGTGTTTCTGAGGTTTCCTCAGAGGTGTCTCTATGGAGTCACGGTCACCTGAGTGGGGAGCTTCAGCACCCCAGGGCCTCCCACGTGCCTCTGGGCTCTGGAAGTGCAGCTGCCCAACCCAGGGCCCCAGGGCCTTTGGGGCACATGCCACTGCCTCTGTAGAGCTGTGGTAGGGGTGTCCCACAAAAAAACTGCCCAGCCTCCTTGCGTCACAGCTCTTTGAGTTCTCACACACAGAGCGAGGTGAGCATGAGTCCAGGACCTGCCCCCACAAGCCTGGTGGCACAGGCAGAATCAAAGTGATTCTGACACCATGACAGCACAGGGTGCCCCAGCCCTCTGTCCCATCTCTGTTACCCTGCTTGTTGCTCTAAATGTTCATCATGTCTTTTTTTTTTTTTTTGAGACAGAGTCTTGCTCTGTCGCCCAGGTTGGAGTGCAGTGGCGCAATCTTGGCTCACTGCAACTTCTGCCTCCTGAGTTCAAGCGATTCTCCTGCCTCAGTCTCCTGAGTAGCTGTGATTACAGGTACACACCATCATACCCAGCTAATTTTTGTATTTTTAGTAGAGACGGGGTTTCACCATGTTGGTCAGGCTGGACTCAAACTCCTGACCTCGTGATCTGCCCACCTCGGCCTCCCAAAGTGCTGAGATTATAGGCATGAGCCACCATGCCAGGCTGTTCATCATGTCTTACTCACTCAAGTGTGAGCTCTTTGGGGGTAAGAACTGAGATAATTGATCTTTGAGTTTTTGACCCAACACAGCAGGATTCATTAAATGCTTGTTAGATGGATGGATAGATGGATGGATGGATGGGTGGATGGATGGATGAGTGGGTAGATGGATGGGTGAGTGGATGAATGAGTGGGTGGATAGGTGGGTGAGTGGTTGGATGAATAGATGATTGGATGGTTGGATATTTGGGTGGGTAGATGGGTGGGTGGATGGGTAGGTGGATGGATGGGTGGGTGGATGAATGGATAGATGGGTGGATGAGTGGGTAGATGGATAGGTGGATGAGTGGTTGGATAGATAGATGAATGGATATATGGATGGGTAATTGGATGGATGGATGGATGGGTGGGTGGATGGATGGGTGGTGGATGGGTGGATGATGATGGGTGGTTGGATGGATAGATGAATGGATAGATCAATTGGTGGGTAGAAGGATGGGTGGGTGGGTGGATAGGTGGGTAGATGAATCGGTGGGTGGATGGATGGGTGGGTGGATGAATGGAGAGATGGATGGGTGGTGGGTGGATGAGTGGTTGGATGGATAGAAGAATGGGTGGATGGATGATGGTTGGTTGGATGAATGGGTGGGTGGGTGGGTAGATGGGTAGGTGAGTGGTTGGATGGATAGAAGAATGGGTGGATGGATGATAGATGGTTGGATGGATGAGTGGGTGGGTCGGTAGATGGGTGGGTGGGTGGGTGGGTGAATGTGATATAATTCCTGTAATAGAACAGCTTATATTTTAGTAGGTAAACTAGATTTGCAATAAATGAAGTTCAGTAAAATCTGGCATGGTTTTACTAGCGGTCAAAATCTCTAATTTCATAGGAGCCTAGAGGAGGGAGCCAGGGAAATCTCCCCAGAGGTCGCCACATGAGAGCTCAGCAGTGAGAGCTGAGGCGGCGCCATCAGCACTTAGCTTCCGGCGCTCCATCCCGTTGCTACCATATGTGTGTCTTCCCCCGGCACTTGGCTTATACTCTCTTGTTTGTTCTCTTTCATTTTTCTTATCCAATCTGTCCTCTCTGGAACGTGCTAGGCTTCTTAGGAGGAAAGGTGAGAGGACTTTGAGAGCGAACTTCCCTAACTGGGAGGTGACTGAGTGTGTGCGTCTCACTCCCAGGATGTGGCCCAACTGTTAGGAAAATGTCTCAAGTTCCTCATTTTAAAAATTCCTAAACAAAGAGGTAGGTTGAAAGTAAAAGAATACTGATGTCATGGCCAGAAAGACGTTATGAACCTTGGTGACAACACCCAGAGAACAGCAGCTACACAGTCACAAAGCTGAGGGTCATAGGCTTGTGGCTGCCACCCCAAGACTAAAGGGTTTGGAATTGGAGGGACTTTCCCAGGTGAAGTGATGAATGCAAAGGCCTCAGTATTTACCAGCCCCTGCCATTTCTTTGCATGCACACGCATACAAGCATACGCATACACCCATGCGGGTGACAAGATCTCTGCAAACTTCTCCACGGCCACCTTCTGGACGGGTGGCTCTAGAAGGCAGTGGGCCCTTTCTGAGAGAGGCACACACAGCTGGAGCCCTCCCATGTGGTGGACACAGGACCACTTGGCCCCAGCACCTGGGAAGCCCCAGCCCCCACCACTCCCCACAGGCTGTTCACCCAGGAGCTCAGGACCAGAAACCAACAGCTCTGCTCATCCCTGCCATGACATTCCTGGGCAGGGGCTTGGATTCCAGTGCAAAGAATGGCATCCCTTCTGACACGTGTTCAGCGCCCGCCCCAGGCCAGGCAGTGCGAAGGCCCAGGGATGCGGCAGTGGGGAGAGGTCTTGTCCTCATGGTGACAATATCCTGGAGCATTTACTGAACATACTTGGTGGATCGCAGTAAACTCTTCCACACACCCTCTTCCTTTCACCCCGCTGTGGGGCAAGCGTTATTAGCCCAAGTGCACAAAGAAGTGAGTAGTGGAGCCTGGACTCAGCTACCTATTTTTTTGTTCCAAGTCCAGTAGTCTTTCCAGGATCTCACAGCCAATTCAAAGATTTAGGGTAAATTTGAGAAGGTGCTAAAAAGAACAGAGCGTGGGCTGAGAAGCAGAAGTGTGGTCGCGTGGGGCCTGGAGGCTTGGGGTGCATTGCTCCTAGTGGGTGACACACAGCACCTGGAGGTGGGTGCTGAGGTCACAGCTGACAGAGCTGGCTGGGGCCCCTTGCAGGCCTTTCAGGAATTGCATTCTGCCTGAAGGGAGCTACCTTGCCCAAGGTGACGCCTCCCCTGGGGCAGCCCTCATCTGATGACAAAGGCAGCGCTCCTTGCCCTTGTCTGGGGCCCCTTTGCAGGGCCTCTTGGTGCCAGAGCTCCCGTGGGGCCGCCTCCGTGGCACTGGCTTTGCAGTTCGCTTTCTCCCGGGCCCAGTCCTCGTCTCTCGCTTCCTTACAGGTACCAGTCCTGGAAGTCTCACCCAGTTAAGTGTCCTGTGGGCAAATCTGTCTCAAGGATCTCTTTCCAGGGAAACTGATCCAAGACACACTGCCATCGTCACCATCTGACAAAAGAGCTAGTGGGTCCAGTGGGAAGAGCGACCAATGTGCTGTTGGTTCTCCGAGGGGGGCCCTCGCTGACCCCGGGCAGTGAGGCGAGTACAGCGGCAGCAGGAGGTGCGCTCAGGCGAGGCCGAGGGGGCCCTTGTGACTTTGGCTTTTCTTGGCAAGAGACGGAAAGCCACTGGGGGTTTCAGGCAGAGCGAAATCACCTGACATTTCTCCATAGCGTCAGTGGCTGGTGAGCGCAGACTGAAGGGGGTCCGGGCAGAAGTGGGGAGGGGTGGGCTTAATCCAGGAGACACACGATGGTGAATCGGAGGTGACACAATCATTTGTGGCAGCCTCCTCTCCCTGCCCTTGCAGTCTCTAGTCACTTTTTCTGCTTGTAGATTTTGCTCGCCAGCCCCAGAAAGATGGTTGGGGGCAGGGGTGCCGCGTACTGTTCCATGAGATCCACAATGTGGCCATGGCCGTCTTCCTCATATTGCAAGAACACAGCCGGCAGAGCCAGCTCCTCGCGTAGTGCCTTCACCCGGGCCACCTGCTCGGCCTCCTTCTGCCCGCAGTTCTGCAGGATCTGGTTACTGTTCCGAGTGGTCCTGCAGACACTGAACCACCAGCCAGCTGCATTTGTGGTGCTGGATGTCAGTGCCAACTTTGCTGGTCACACTGGGATCCCCAGAGAGGTCAAGACGATCATCCTCAATCTGAAAGGACTCTCCCGTCTTCAGCAGGATCTTCCTGGCTGCAGCTCCAGGACGGCAGAAGGAGTAGAAAGTGGTCTTGTACTTGACAGTAGATTTGTACCTCTTTTTTTTCTGAGATAGTCTCACTCTGTCACCCAGGCTGGAATGCGGTGTTATGATCTCAGCTCACTGCAACCTCCACCTCCCAGATTCAAGTGATTCTCCAGTCTCAGCCTCCCGAGCAGCTGGGACTACAGGAGCATGCCACCACACCTGGCTAATTTTTTGTGTTTTTAGTGGACATGGGGTTTCACTATGTTAGCCAGGATGGTCTCGATCTCCTGACCTCATGATCCGCCCACCTCGGCCTCCCAAAGTGCTCGGATTACAGGCGTGAGCCACCGCGCCCGGCCAGATTTGTACGTCTTTTCAGTGAATCCACCAAGATCCACATCACCCTGGGGGGCTGTATGAGGTCCAGGTTCTGCCCAATCTCAGTCTGATAGGAACTCTGCAGAAGCGCTCCATCAGGCTCAGGAAACAGGGCTGCTCCTGGCAATAGGCAGTAGATATATGCTTCCAGTAGATACATGCATAGCATCATTGATAGCATCTAAACTGACTCCTGGCTTCTGATATCAGCAGATCTGCCCCTGGCGAGTGAGGGCTGAGTCCATGATGTCATCTGCCACCAGGAAGAGCGCTTGCAGCACTCCCACACAACAGCCCACATTCGGGCTCGCTGGAGACTATTGGTATCCTGTTTCCTTGGCGCCACCAGCTCCCAGAACACCGCTAGCACCGTCCAGCCCTGGTGACACTTGCCTCCAATGGCACTGGAGGACCTCCTGGAGCCAGGCAATAGTATCTCCTGTCTCTGGGTGCCCCATCTTATCCTGTTAGCACCCTAACCGTCTGGCAGAAGTGTGGAATGAAATCCTGCTTTTCTTGGGCATAAACATCTATTTCTGGTCTCCATTCATTCTGAGGAGGAGCAAAGGGCTCTGTTCCTGGACACGTGTTCCTCCTTGGTGATGCTGGATGTTTTAAAAGGAGTCAAGGACTGTGATGGGATGTAGGGTGAGAAAAGAGTTAAGGTCTTGCAAGGATGTATGCACTCTTATTTTTAAAGACAATGGGGTCTGGCCAGGCACGATGGCTCACGCCTGTAATCCAAGCACTTTGGCCAAGACAGGCAAATTACAAGGTCAGGTGTTCAAGACCAGCCTGACCAACATGGTGAAACGCTGTCTCTACTAAAAATACAAAAATTAGCCAGGCATGTAATCCCAGCTACTCAGGAGGTGAGGCAGGAGAATCGCTTGAACCCGGGAGGCGGAGATTGCAGTGAGCTGAGATCGCACCACTGCACACCAGCCTGGGCAACAGAGCGAGATTCCATCTCAAAAGCAAGCAAAAGACAAAAGGGTCAATTGTGAGAACTGTAGGGTCAAGTGAAGAGATGAGGCACTTGGTCATTTTAAGTGTGCAATGCTAACTGACCAATGCCAAGTAGACAGGTGGATATAGGGACGCCAACTCAGGAGAGAAGTGCAAAGGAGAGCCCCTTGGGGGTGTTTCTGGTAGAGATGCTGTTTTAATCTAAGTGGCGAGGCTGGGAAACATCGCCAAGGGACTGCAGCATGAGAACTTAGGGCAGGCAGATGAGGGCCAGCCAAGCACAGCCCCCGAGGTGGGGGGAGGGCAGGGGCAGCTGGCCTTTAGGGCACCACCAGCTCCAGCCGATGCCACTGACAGGCCTGAGAATTGAGCCCATGAAAGCCCTGAGCACACCCTGGGAGCTCCTTCAGTGGTGTGGATGCAAGGCCCCCTTAGAGGGTTGGAGAGACAACGTGCAGAGCCAGAGTGAAGCCTGCGCTCCAGGATGTGCTTTGTAACCCTGGGCTGCGAGGGGAGTACGCAAGAGACTTCCAAGCACTTCTTCCAAAGAGGCTGGAAAACCACTTTGAATTCTACCTCTTTGCAGCCACCCCCGGCACAGGAAGGGCGTGAGCACCGAGGGCCACAGGGTTACCTGGCACACAACTGGGTCTGCCAGAGTGGCCACTTCACACATTGGCTTCTTGAGATAGGGTCTTGCTCTGTCACCCAGGCTAGGCTGCAGTGGTGTGATCATAGCTCACAGCCGCCTCCAATTCCTGGGCTCAAGGGATCTTCCTGCCTCAACTCGCCAAAGTGCTGGATTACAGGTATGAGCCACCACACCTGGCTCTCTTCACCCACTTCTTTCAGAAGGAACCCTCCAAGGAACCCAAAGAAACAGAATAAAACCCCAGAAAAGAAAGAGGAGAGATTAGTCTGGGCCAATACACAATGAATTTTAGACTCTTCCAAATAGTCTCTAGTTATAGTTATGACACAGGACACACATCCAGTTTAAAATCAAGTTTTATATGATTCAAAGAAAAGTTACATTACACATACTCATTTAAATAATAAGTCAAAGTCTGTTACATAAAACATAATTATGAAACATTTTAAGTCTTACAATTCAAACTACTTAAAAGGCTCAAAGTCACAAAAGATCAAGCAAAACTGCTCAGGCAATAAAGTGCACTCGGGGAGCCTGCCTCTCCAGCGGCCTCCAGCGCCCAGAGCCGCCGCTGAGGGGCTCCACGCAGAATCCACACACAAGGGGAACTGTTCTGCTGCTTAGAACAGTTTTCAGACAGGAACTCTTTCCAACTTAAAACCTTTCAACAGACAAATGGAGGGGGAAGGAAGATGGTTTAAAGAAAGCATTTCCAAATGTAATCAGGAAATGGAAGTGTAAATTTAAACCATTTTCAACATGTATCTCTTTTTTAGAAATAGCACTACTTGGAGAATGTTCTGTGATAAGCAACCAAATACTCAAAGACCTTATCCACCAGAATACTAGCAGGACTAACATTACTCTGCATGTCATAATTAAGAAAAATATCCAAATTTGATGCCATTTGTAGCATAGTGGGAAATGCTGATTCCGATCTGGATGAGTGGAAGGAAGGACTGGGTGATGAGGAAACGGGAACTATGCACGCTGTGGCTCTCCCGCAGCTGCGCTGCCTCATGACAGGACTCACCTACGGGAGTGTCCAAACACGTGGAAACCTCCTAAAAACATACACATTTGTGTCAAACAACAGCTGATACTAAGGGGCAAGTTAATGGGTACCAAGTAACACACAGTGAATGACCAGGTGGGGATTTTATCAGACTACAAAGAACACAAAACCTCATTTTATTCAATATTTCACCTTACCATCATTTTAATAAAGATAGCCAATAACTAACTGGCAGAGACAAAAATCTAAATACATACTGCACAATCAAAAAACATTCCCAGGCTACCAAATTAGTGCAGCATTCTGTATGCTCCTACACTTACTCCATTGCCTGAACTTCCACCATTTAGCGAGAACCAGTGTCAGTGGCTTCTTGAATGCAGGCGGCCACATTCTCTTGTTTATCCAGGATATGCGCTCACACCATTTAAAAGTGTCATCCATCATCTATTTTCTAGGTAGACTGTAAAACATACCATTCCAAGTAATTTTGTTTGATCAAAACAATTTCCTTCAAACAAAAGGGCTGGGCACGGTGTAATCCCAGCACTTTGGGAGGCTGAGGTGGGCGGATCATGAGGTCAAGAGATTGAGACCATGGTGAAACCCCGTCTCTACTAAAAAATACAAAAATTAGCTGGGCGTGGTGGCATGCACCTGTGGTCCCAGCTACTCAGGAGGCTGAGGCAGGAGAATTGCTTGAACCCGGAAGGCAGAGGTTCCAGTGAGCTGAGATCGCGCCACTGCACTCTAGCCTGGCGCCTGGCAACAGAACAAGACTCTGTCTCAAAAAAAAAAAAAAAAAAAAAAGAACAAAAGGGCAGTTGAGTAGTATTACTGCCATTTAGTGTAACTTGCATTTCCTCGAGTTTCTAGTATTTGGTAAATAAAGGAAGCAGAACCTTGGCACTGCCTGCCCGCACCTGCATCTCACCCTCGGCTAAGCTGTTCTCTGGTGGAAAGTTCATCCAACTAACACGGACACTTCCTTTTTCACTGAGAAGTTACTCTACCCACAGTATAGTAGGGATAAGGCCACAGCAAAACAAGTCAACTGACGATCAACAAAGCGGCTGCATTTGAGTGTTTATCTTTTTTGGTGTTTTAGGTACAAACAAGAAACTAAATGGTTTGCTTTCAGCAGAGCCATGGCCAAGAGGATTACACACAGACTACAGCCTGCAGCTCCTGCTCCCTGGGATGTGCCCAGTGGCTCATGTTACTCTCTGGGGTACACCTTCACAAGACGCACCATGGATACAGCTCGCTAGTTTAGTCAACCACACTTACAGTTCTTGGGTGACAGGAATGGCTGCCTAGAATTTCCTTGAAAATGTTATGAAGAAGCTGACTGCAAAATTAATTTTTCCCTTTTAAGAGGCCCTTATTCAACCAGTTCCGATTCCAAAAAGATCTAAAAGGCCAGATAACCTGTGATATTTTTTGGTGGAGTAACATGTCAAACTTACTAAAACAGGTCATCATAAAAAACTTTGTTATTAAACACTGAAAAGAAGGCTGCAAAATGATCTATCTAGAAACTGGTGATCTGAGCACCAACAATATAAATATTTTTATAAAAAACAGTATAAAAATTAGTACCCTGTCTTATTTCTACAAAACATCAATAGAAAGGTTGTAAAAATCCAAATTTTGTAAACTTTATTGCCGAAATATTTGTTTGAATGCTGGTGATTTTGATTATCAAATTTTCTACCATTTCTTTAAAAAAAAAAAAACTTCTGAAACTAGAAAACATATTGAACAGGGTCCCAAGTGGAAAAGTTAACACACCTTCATCAAAACCAGCTCCCCGATCTTCCCAAGCCCCTAAAACCATTTTTTTGGGGTGAGGCAATGGGAGAACAATCCGTCAGTTCCATTCCTGAAAAGAGGCTTTTAAAAACCCCGTGAGTAACATCCTAGTGGACCTTTCAGGTGGAGGCTGGCGTGGTCACAAGCAGGTTCCCTGGGCTCTCTGCACAGGCGATTCTGTTCAGCTTGCCAACCTCTGCCTGCCAGCCTGGGATCTTCTTGGTCGTCATGTGGCGGCGGGCATGCTTCGTCAGGTGGTCACTGCGCATGAAACGCCGGTCACACACAGGGCACACAAACTTCTTCTCCCCTGTGTGAGTTCTGCGGTGGCGAGACAGCTCATCTGAACGGGCAAACTTCTTATCACAGCCGTCCCAGCTGCAGCTGAAAGGCTTCTCCCCTAAGTGTGAGAAAACACATGCTGAAGACAAAGGAGATGCTGAGCACTTTATTCAAGGGGTTAATTCATGTCGTTTCAAAATCGTGTTCATCAAGCTCACAAGAAAGCGATGTCTTCTTATTCTGGAACTGTGGGTAACCCCCCATACAGGCACCGAGGAATAAAAGCTAAGCAAAACCCTAGCACAGTTAGGGCTTAAAGAATATCTCACTTTATAGTGTTACTACACAGCAATTTCCTTTTATATAATCCTTTATATAATCATATATTAGTTTATAGAATAAGGGCTTAAAGAATTCCTTTACATAATCCTCTCTATATAATCATATAATAGTTGATGAGTGCCTAAAGAATATTTCCCTACATGTATATATAATTATATTTTAGTTCATAATCGGAGGAATGCCTAAAGTGGACACAGTACAGAACATGAATTAAGGAATAAGTAGCTTATAATTGGAGGAATGTCTAGAGCAAACACAGTGCAGAGCATAATTTAAGGGAAAAAGAGTTATACCAGGACAAGAATCCAAAGCCCAGGCAGCAGTGTTCAGTATTGTAAAGATACCCGCTATATGGCAGGCTTGGGGCAAAAGCCACTCTTCCTAATAAAGGAGTTGTAGGACCTTGCTCCAGTTCTTGTGGAAGGCTGCCCTCAGAACGGCAATCCACCTTGGTAACTGCAAACTTTATCAGCTCTTGCTACTATGCTGCTCAAAAAGCATCTTCTCATAAAACTCATTGGAAGCTGCCAGAAGGTGGCGGTAACCTTAACAGCTCTGTCACTGCTATGTGACTTAAAATATCCTCCTATAAATCTTCTTAAAAGTAGTTTGCCCATAGATGAAAGTATTGCACACTGCACCCTCTTCACTGCGCATGGCCCACCTTTAAGCCTCGGTGACCTAATGGGGGCAGACCCCTTACTGCACACGGCCCTTGCCTTCATGGGAACGGGCCCCTTGCTGCGCACTGTCCACCTCCTGGCCTAGGTGACCTAATGGGGGTGGACTTCATGTTTTATTGCTCCTGACCCTATCACTATCCTTAAAGATGATTTCACTCACTGCCCTGCCCCCTAACCTATACACAATAAATACTCACGCTTCTGAACATTCGGGGCCTTGCCTAATTCTGCTTATAGGTGGTGTGGCTCCCTAGCCCAGCTGCGTTTTCCTTGTACTTCTTCTTCTTTTTTTTTTTTTTTTTAAGACAGGGTTTCACCATGTTGGTCAGGCTGGTCTTGAACTCCTGACCTCAGGTGACCCGCCCGCCTTGGCCTCCAAAGTGCTTGGATTACAGGCGTGAGCCACCATGCCCGGCCTCCTTGTACTTCTGTGTTCTGTCTCTTTATTTCTCAGATCCTGCGCCTCAGCACAGCATAAGGGACACCCCACGACCCTGTGGGGCTCTCAGCCCCACATGGAACTGGATGATCTGGGTCAAGAAATCCTCCATAAGGCATTTATTCCTGCCACACTTAAGATGCAGTACGTTGTTAGCACCCAAAGATTTCACGCTAATCTTTCAAAATATATTTAAAACTAAAAATAAATCAAGCCAAGTACAAGCACAGCAGCTCATGCCTATAATCCCAGCACTTTGGGAGGCTGGGAGGGAGGATCAGTTGAGCCCAGGAGTTCCAGACCAGCCTGGCCAACAAAGTAAGGCCCTGTCTTTACCAAAAATAAAAATTAATTAAAAATGTAGCATCATGCACCAAAATCTCAGAATTTTAGTTCTTTAATGGTGACTAAAGAACTTATTCATGTAACCAAATACCACCTGTGCCCCAATAACTTATGGAAAAATAAAGAAAAAAAATGTAGCATCCATTCATTCTACCTTATTCCAATTTAAAGACTTTTCAGGTTGGTAGGAATATATATATAAAGTGGTCTTGGCCAAGGGAAACTTACCCAGTTTCTACTTCTCATGAAAACTCCAAGTTTACAAAATGGCACAGAAGGGGATTCTTCAGAACTCTTATGCTCATTTATTTTTTTTGAATTTGTTTTTTTTTTTTAGGTAGAATCTCACTCATCACCAGGCTGGCATGCACTGGCGTGATCTTGGCTCACTGCAGCCTCTACCTCCCAGGTTCAGGTGATTCTCCTGCCTCAGCCTCCCAAGTATCTAGGATTACAGGCACACACCACCACACCTAGCTAATTTTTGTATTTTTAGTAGCGATGGCGTTTCATCATGTTGGCCAAGCTGGTCTCAAACTCCCGACCTTGTGATCTGCCCACCTCAGCCTCCCAAAGTGCTGGGATTACAGGTGTGAGCCACTGCGCCCAGCCAGTTATTTAATTGGAAGTACTTTAGGAAACATGTTTTAATCACTGTAAGTCATTCTGTCAGTACTTTACCAAGGAAAACTGAATAAACAGCAAAACCTCATTCAGTCACCTCCCCAAACGGAAGCTGTGCTCTGGTGTGATGTAAAGTTTCCCTGCACAGCCCCAGTGAAATGTGGAGCTCACCAAGTCAACAAGCCCATTAAGAGAGGCAAGCAGGTCAACTCCATCAGAAGCACTGGTTCCCTGATGCAGCCCCCATGTCCATCTGCCGTGCAAATGACCAACCCTCATTTACTAACTAGTCTCGTGCCATTGTATCAAGCACCAGGAGTATATCCAGGTGAGATAAATATATAAGTAACTAAAAAGCAAAAGGAGAATGTGGCAAGACCTACAATAAACGACTAGGGCCAAAGAAGAAAGGAAGATAAGGAAACAAGCTGATAACTAATTCTGGGGAGGCCCTTGGAGGCTCTCGGTAAGTAGAGATGGACAGGGGGCCAAGGGGGAGGGTGGAAATATGGAACAGAAGGTTGGGAGGCTGTTTCTGCATGGGCAGAGGCAAGTACTTCAAGGCCAAGTTTGGCCTTATCATGGAAGGAAAAAGCCACTCGGTAGAATGGAGGAGCAGTAGAGTTCCTCTTACAGTGTCTGAACACCAGATAGCACTTCATTGTCCACGTGGAGGCTACCATGAGCAGAGCAACAGAACACAAACTTGCAGAACACCTGAGAAATGGTGCCCTCACCTACTGGAGCCATCTATCCAGTAACACCCAGACCACTGGTGGGCAGCAGGGAAACCACAGGTCCCATGGAGCTATTTAAACTTCAAGTATTAAAAAGTGTAAAATTCAGTTCCTCGGGCACACTAGCCACACTTCAAATGTGAGCAGGCAGTGGCTACCCTAACGGACAGACGGCAAACATTTCCACCATCGCAGAAAATTCAACTGGACAAAGCTGGTTATACAACAGATCATTAGGTCAGCAGAGTATCTTGTGCAACTTACTTTAAATTGAAAACTACTTTCAGAGGTAAGAAAACTATACTCTTTAAAAAAATATTTTAGAATTTTAACTTTAATATAGTTTGGCCAGACCTTCCCACAATGAACGTAAGTCACACTGATAAGATATATTTACTGAACGTGAATGCATGTTCTCTTAAAAATAAATAAATAAATAAAAAATAAAAAGTCTACTGCAATGTGAACAGAAGGGGGCACTGTGAGTCACTCTAAAAGCTCCCGAAAGACACCATCACAGAACTAGACTACATTTTCTCTCCAGGGTGAGCAGCTGGCTGGCGCTCTGTCTGCAAACTCCTGAAGGCTGTGCTCACAACCCCGCCCTTACAGGACTGTGCAGGCTTTTCAGAACCAAAGATAAAACCACACTTCCTCCTTCACCAGGGGTTCTCATGATACCCTCCCACCCAAAGGCGGCTCCAGGTGTGCTTCCTAACCACAGGGTCTGATGTGCCCAATGCCCTACCTGCCCTGGTGCTTACCTGTGTGAGTGCGAAGATGAGCCTTGAGGTGGGAACTTTTGAAGTAGGTCTTCCGGCAACCTGGGAAGGTGCAAACATAGTTCCTCCTTCGGGAAAAGTCTACCTGAGGGACACAGTTTTGGCTAGAGGCGATGAACACTGGCGCAGGGGCAAGGGGCAACAACTTGGTATTCCCCGAAGCCAGGACGCTGGCCACACAGGGGGCAGGCGGAGGGAGGGCGCCTTGGGGCAGGACCAGCATCACAGCTCCCTGAGGCACAGGAGGTCCCAGGAATACAGGCTGCGGAGCTGGAGCAGCCTGGGGTAGGATGGGTCTCACAGTCCCCACAGACAACTGGGGAGGTGGCTTCAAAAAAGCTGAGAACATGCCACTCTGTCCAGTCACAGGGATCATTTGGCAAAGGACAGGGGGAGCAGGGACAGGGACAGAAATCAGAGGGGTGGTTTTCCTGGGCAGGTCATTTTCGTAATTCTTTGGTGAGCAAGTCTGCACTGCACCAGGCCACCCTGCCTGCTGGCCTCTGTCAGTGGGGAACAGGCCACCGGGCTTGTGCAAGCAAGGCTGACAGGACACCGCATTAGTGCTAAGTAAACGGTCTGTGAGGTGCGTATCCTGCAAAGTTTCAAAGTGTCCCAAAAGCTGCTCTTCTCCTTCTCTGCTGTCAGAAAGCCGGCCATCTGGAGTCTGGGCGGCGGGAAAGCAGGCGGGAGCAGGGCTCTCCCCAGTGTGTCGGATCACGCTGGTCCCCACGGCCCTGCACGGAATGCTGGGCACTGGCTCCAAACCCGGCAGGCCCCTCTCCACCCCACCATTCAGTGCTCTGGCCACCACAGCAGAGGACTGGAGGGCGGCCATGGCTGTGCATGCTTTGGAATCTGTTACTTGGGAAGAAACAGGTGTCCTTGTCGATGGCTCCACGAGATCAGGGCTCTGAGGAGGAGTTATGCACTTAAAAAAAAAAAAGTACCATGTGAAAAGTCTGCTTTAAATTTTAAAAGGGATTTAACTGATCACAATGCTCCCAATAACTTTACATAGAATCATCTAGAGACTCGGCTAAGCCTGTTTTCAACACCCCAGTGGGTTTCAAGGCTGCATGGGGCACTTCACTTTCTCAGCTTCTTCCCAGTGTTCACCCCTCCCACACCTGCCCAAGAGCTCAATGCCAGGGAACTCTGAGGAGCTCCTGGCCAGCAGGCCCACTGCTTCCACAACACTCCCGATGCCCCACAAGGCCCTCCCATCCCTCTCCAAATCTGCTTTCTACACTTTTCTTTCAGGTAAGATTCCAGCCCAGGACAACCACAATTTCCACTTCTGTTAGCAGCCTACAGTTCTCAACTCCTCCAAGCTGAGATGCAATTTTTCCAAATGCTTTCACAGATGTTAGCAAGTTAAAAAACCAAAAACAAGAGTGATTTACTGTACCCAACTCACATTAAGGAGTCGGCTGCCATGGGAAGGCAGTGGTGTCACCCAATGAAGGCAATCTGATGTAAAAGCACATGCTTCTCCAGCTGCCACTCACATATCCTGATCCTAGGCTGGGTCACCAGGAGAATCTAAGCTCCACTCCAAGATAACCCCGAAAAAGTAAATTTCATTTTCTCACATTAATCTGTAGGTTTCATTCTATGGAAATTAACCCCATAGCTAGCAAGGTTAAGATCCATCCATAGAAAGGGCACATTTTCCAGAAATGAAGGAAGGGTTTCCACTCCCTCAGATCCACACAAAGAGGGTATGCAACTTATTTACCAGCATCCCAGGGAATCTTCCCACAAGTTCTTCAACACACTGATTTCAGCTAGTCATTTCACAAAAATGCTCCTCTCCCACCTCCTCTTACCAGAGTTGATAAAGAATGGAAGTCTTTTGGTAGCTCAGGTGTGGCTGCATCCATATGCACAGCGGTGGTGACATCCCCAGAGTCAGAGACAGGTGTGAGGGGTCTTATCCGTAACAGGTCACCTTTCTGGAATCTTTGACCCCAGGCGCTCATACAAACAAGAGCCTCAACAGCTTCCATGTCTGTCTGCTCCAAGATGCTGCATGTAGACCGTTCACTGTCATGCCGCTTCCTCTCCAGGATGGACTCACATATGTCCATGATGCCAACCTAGAGGCGACACAACACAACAGCTTCTCAGTGCAGGGGAACTACAGAGGTCACCCATGATGGCCATGTGGCTATGCATACCAGAAGCCTGCACTAGGCACGTAATGCACATGCAACACACCACAGCAACACACGCTCAGTTGTAGTAAAAGATGTTAAAGGAGGACCACTCGGCTCTTAAGCCAACATTTCAAAGACTGAACTAAGCTGGCAAGCATTGCCATCAAAAATCCTGACTCTGAAAAAAGGCTACTAAGTTCATACTTTTCTTGGGTAAATGATTAATAAAATTAACTCCTGAGGTGCAAACCAAACAGTGGCTGGGGTGAAGCTGCTGCCCAGGGAGGAGAAGCTGACACTGAGGCCATCTAGTCGGTCTGCCAGTGGCTGAGGCACCCTGACCATGGCTCTCTGAGGTGGCAAAGCCACCAGAGCAGTGTCCCTACAGATGTTCTCAGGGACTCTGGAGCCTTCCCGCTAGGCTTCCAGGACTCCAGGCAGGTAGGGCCCATGGTGATTCCACCAGTTCCCCGCCCCAGATTCAGAACAGAAGTCATCTGTTACTGTCCCAAGGCTACCAGGGGGTGACAGGAAGCAAACCTTATGCTTAGTTTTTTTTTTGAGATGGAGTCTCGCTCAGTTGCCCAGGCTGGAGTGCACTGGCATAATCTACCATCACTGCAACGTCCGCCACCATGTCGGCTAATTTCTCTATTTTTACTAGAGAGGGAGTTTCGCCATGTTGATCAAGCTGGTCTGGAACTCCCAACCTCCCCAGTTCAAGCAATTCTCCTGCCTCAGCCTCTTGAGTAGCTGCGATTACAGGCATCTGTCACCACGCCCAGCTAATTTTTGTATTCTTAGTAGAGAGAAGGTTTCACCATGTTGGCCAGGTTGGTCTAAAACTCCTGACCTCAGGTGATTCGCCCACCTCGGCCTCCCAAAGTGCTGGGATTACAGGTGCCAGCCACCTCACCCAGCTTTTTTTTTTTTTGAGACAGAGTTCTGCTCTTGTAGCCCTGGCTGAAGTGCAATGACAAGGTCTTGGCTCACTGTAACCTTCCCCTCCTGTGTTCAAGCGATTCTCCTGCCTCAGCCTCCCCAGTAGCTGGGTGTACAGGTGACCGCCACCACGTTCTGCTAATTTTTGTATTTTTAGTAGAGAGGGGGGTTTCGCCATATTGGTCAAGCTGGTCTCGAACTCCCGACCTCAGGTTATCCTCCCGCCTCAGCCTCCCAAAGTGCTGGGATTACAGGCGTGAGCCACCGCCAGGTCCTCACTGTCTCTTTTTACGCAGGAGGGAAGAGACTGGAATGAGCTGATCTCGATCAAAGGAAAATTTCAAATGCACGAAGATACACGTTTTCTCTCAAATTGCTATGCACCAAAGCACCAAAGCTTTCCGTCTGCCTGGGTTCACCCAGATCAAACAAGACGAGGTCTCTGTCCCGCAAGCCGCGCCACGAAACTCCCTGTTAAGTCACAGAACCCGGCCTCGTGGCCCGCTCACCACATCGGAGGGAAGGGCCTCGCTCGGTACACAGCTGCCCGCACACCACGAGGCCCGCGCTCGGCCCACGTCTACTCGGCTACCTCCCAGATGCCCCCGGGTCGCGACGCGTAGGGGCCCCAACGCCCGCGTGCCGAGTTCCCGCCTCCGTGTGTTGCCACGCCCCCAGGACCGTGCCGCGCTCCCGCCTCTAGGCCTTACCCCGCCCCCACCCCGGGCCTTACCCCGCCCCCAGGGCCGTGCCACACTCCCGCCAGCCGCTCTGGCCCCGCCCCCGAGGCCGCGTGCCGCGTTCCCGCCAGCCGCTCCCCCGCCCAACAGCCGCCCAGCTCACTGGACTGGGGTGACGTCATGACTGGAAATAGCCGCGGGGCCGGCGGGGCGGAGCCGCCCAGGAAGCGCGAGACAAAGCTACGCGGGGCACACGCCCCCTCCTCGCTCCTGCCGGCTCGGGTGTGCCCCATGCGGCCACCGCCCCGCCGGCTCCGGAGCCCGCCCAGACCCCCCACCAGCGCGGCCGTAGTGAGGCCCTGCACGCCCCACCGCCCACTTTCACCGGCGCGCGGGCCCTGCACCCCGTCTCCCGCCTCGCCCCTCGCTTGGACAAGTATTCCTGCCGCGGCAGCCCCACCACTTACTGCGCGCGCGTCGTCAGGGTCCGCGGAGTCCGGCGTGTGCATCGTGCCGGCCGCCGGCCAGGAGCAACAAAGCGGCCGCGGGGCGTAAGCCGAGGCGCAGTAGCGGTCACACGTGTGTGGCGGGCGGCGGCGGCGACCCGGAGCTCCTGCGCCCGGCACGCGCCTCGCCCGCCCGCGCCGCTCTATCCCGGCGGGGCCCTCGCGGCGCGGGAGGGGCGGGGCGGCCGCGGAGGGAGCGGTCGGCGGGGCGGGGCACGGAGGCTAACCAAAATACACCGCGCCCCCGTCGGGGCGGGGCCGGCCGCCTTCAGCCAATCCGCACCTGGTTCTTGCGCGGCTGGCCAATGAGCGCCGCGGGGGGCCGCGTGATCGGAGCCTGGCCGCGGCGTGATCGGTCAGGGCGGGACGCAGCACGTGTTTTGGTCGGAGCCAGGGGCGGGGCCTGAGGCCCTGGAAAGTAGGGGAAAGGTCGCGGCGGCGCCGAGGGCGCGCGGGGCTGAGGGTGAGGCTGGACTGCAGCTGGGGAAGTCCCAGGGCTGGGGCCGGACCCGCTGCGGGGAGGGGGAGAACTGCGCTTAAAGGACTCTTGCAGCCCCACCGGCTGAATCCATCGGTAGCGGAGACTCACCTAGAGGCCTCACCCCGGCTTTTGTTTGCTTGTTTTTAATTTCTGTCACTCTGCCTTTGGCTCTTACGAGTGCGTCCTTGACCATAGAGGTCTGAAAGCTGGCTGGTTCTAGGTGACATTCCTGCATTCGGTCATTTTTGCAGACACCCGGAGCTTCACGGCCTGAGTATCCCTCCTCAAGCGTCTCTGGGCTTCTGCCGCTCTGTTACGGGGTCAGGGGAAGCTGAGACGGGCAATCACTGGAGAGGCGCCCGCTGAAACCCGCCTATTCTTCCCATGCCCGGAGGAAACGCCGCCCCCTCCGGGAAGTCCACGAGCGTGCAGGAAAGATCTGGCCCGGTGTCCAGGGCATCTTTTTTTTCCTCCCTATATTTCGGTTGCTCCCGTCTCTTGGTGTGGTTTGCCCACATCTTCAGGGCCAGGTTCGTGGAGAGCAGGAACCATACTGTTTATTTGTGTCGCCGCAGCCTTCAGCTCAGCGACGGGTCACCCCTCTGTCTGTCCACTGCGCCCGCGTTTGCTGAGCCGCGATGCAGGTTGGCGCTCAATGCAAGAGGCAGAGGCCGCAATGAGGAATTGTTCTTGAAAGCTCATATCCAGGGTAGCGGGAGCAGAGTCTGAATCCCAGCACCCCGGGGCTTTGCTCTGAGCCGGAAAAGCCTGGGCTCTGGGGAACAGGCCGGGCCCCCCCGACTCACCTGAGCAGGGCTCTGGTTCCCCACTTGCTCCTGCGGGGCCCACTCGGGTTGGCAGAGGGTTTGAGCAGGCTGAGGAAAGGGTGTTTGCTGAAACAGTAAGAGGGTTGAAGTTGAATGAACCGTGATGAACTGTTCGCATGAGGACCCCAGGGGCTCTGAGAAGGGCACAGGAGGTTTTGTTTGTGAAACGTCTTAGGTACAGACTGGAATATTCTCTTTTGCCTGGACTCCCGCATTTGCTAACTGGTCTCCCTGCGACCACTCCAGCTCCCAGAGCCTCTTCCCACCCAGCAGCCCCAGGGGTCTTTAACCCTTTCAGTGGCTCCCACTGCACTCAGCGGGAACTCTCCTGCCCCCCACTGTGGATTGTAAGCTCCTGCAGCGATCCAGCCCCTCCCTCTCCAGCCCCATCCCTCTCCGCATACCCTCAAGGGACAGGCCGGGCCTCCTCTTGGTCACCTGTCCCACCAGCCCCTCTGCCATCTTCAGGTCTTTGCACTTTCCATTCCTTAGAATGCTTTTTCCCCCAGATGCCCCCTTTCCTCTTACCCGCAGTCCACCTAGAGAGCTCCCTCGGGGCTGACCTCCAGGCCCCTTCTCGCATGCCATCTTGTTTTCTTCCTCCACAATACTTCATGATCTATCCCTTTTCCATGACTTAAGTTATTTGTTTATGTCTGTATCACCACCAGAAAGAATCTCCCAAGGCCAGGGAGGCTAGCTGTCTATCTCATTTGTCCACGTAGGGGAATGAGCAAAATGAAAGTATCTACGATCCTCCCTGCTTGAACATCCCGTGGGCACCTCGAATTGTGTCCTTAAAACTGAACTTAGATTCCACCCAAATCTGGATTTCTCACTTCCCTGTAGGGCACAGCTGTATACCCTGTTCCTTAATCTAGAAACCTGAGCATCACCTTTAACTCCTCCCTTTCCCACAGTTGCTTTCTTTCGCCAATTACGCTGTGCTCCTCTTCTTCCTCAGTTCCTCTCAAACTCTTAGGTCACCCGTGCCAGCCCTTGTCCTGGCCATCACCTGCTTGCCTGAATTGTTGCCACTGCCTCCCAAGAGGTCTCCCTCCCTCCAGCCAGACGCCCTACAATCTGCCCTGACCTCACTGCCAGAATGATCTTCTGGAAGTAGAGATTGCACTGAACCTGTATTCAAACCGTCAGTTGGAATCCAAACAGTTATGGGACTGACTGCAGTCTCCTTGGCCAGGAACCCATGAGTCTTCATAGCCAGGCTCCAGCCAGTACTTCCTGCATCATTTCTGACCAGTTCCCCAAATTGCTTTCCCTTCTGCCTTCCTGCCCCCATGACCCAATATAGAACCCAGTGCTCCCAAGGTCATGTCACGCCACTCCTTTCTGTTTCTAGACAGCATTCCTTCTGCGTGGAACATGCCAATCCTTGTCTGCTTTGACTCTGTAAGACTGCATGAGATGGCCAAGCATGGTGGCTCATGCCTGTAATCTCAGCACTTTGGGAGGCTGAGGCAGGCAGATCACCTGAGGTCAGGAGTTCAAGACCAGCCTGGCCAACATGGTGAAACCCTGTCTCTACTAAAAATTTAAAAACTTAGCCCAGCGTGGTGGCAGGCACGTATAATCCCAGCCATTCTGGAAGCTGAGGCAGGAGAATCATTTGAACCCGGGAGGTAGAGGTTGCAGTGAGCCAAGGTTGTGCCACTGCACTCCAGCCTGGGCGACAAGAGTGAAACTCCGTCTCAAAAAAAAAAAAAAGATTGCATGTGACTCCCGGGCAAAGCCCTCCCTGATACCCCCCAAACGCCGTTGCCTCAGTGGAAGGCAGCGTGTCTGGGCTTTGGAGTCAGACCTGGATCCAAATCCTTGCTCTGTTGGTGTGGCCTTGCCAAGTCCTCCTTCCTGTAGGACAGAAGGCGGCAGCAGCTCTCCCTGACCTGGCACTCTGGCTTCTCCTGCCCCCGGCTCTGTTTCTGCTCCCTGGACAGCAGGCACACATGAGAACTGTGCCCTCTTCAGCCATGAGCCCCTGTTCTGCCCACATCTGGCCCATCTTCCAGATGGACAGACAGGCTGTGGTCACTGTCAAACCCCTGATTCTGGCCCTGCCTGTAGAGGGGTGAAAATTTGTAAGCTCAGACTGTTAGGGATCATTCATTTGGAGACTTCACTGAGACGACTGGCACCAGGCTCTGTAGACCATTGGGAAGAGCAAGGTCTGGCAGGCAGACTGGATGTGGTCACAGATAACATCCCCTGTGGGGAGAGTGTGAGCCTGCAGGCCACAATGCCACTGCTTCTCCTGTGTGCTTCAGAGAGAGCCTATAGCTGTGCACACGTGCTGCCACACAGAGGGTGCTGCTCTGTACCTCCTGGGCTCGCTCGCTGACTTCTCAGTGTCTTTTGCAGTTGTTACATAACGATCAACCTCATTCTTTGTAATGGTTAAGTAATACTGGACGTGTTATTGATTTAACACTCTAGTTGAAGAACCGAGACGTTTAGGTTGTTCCCGGTTTTCTGGGAACATCGTGCCCCTCCATCGTTTACCCACGTGGAAGGAAAACTGCAGGATGAGCGGCTCCTGGAACTGGAATTGCTCAGTTAACTGCTCTGTGCATTTCCTTCCTTTTTCTTTCTTTCTTTCTTCTTCTTCTTCTTCTTTTTTTTTTTTTTTTGTAATTTTTTTTTTTTCTTGAGACAGTCTTGATCTGTCACCCAGGTTGGAGTCTGGAGTGCAGTGGCAGGATCTCAGCTCACTGCAGCCTCTGCCTCCTGTGTCCAAGTGATTCTCCTGCCTCAGCCTCCTGAGTAACTGGGACTACAGGTAGTCACCACCACACCCGGCTAATTTTTTGCATTTTTAGTAGACACAGGGTTTCACCATGTTAGCCAGGATGGGCTCGATCTCCTGACCTCGTGATCTGCCCGCCTTGGCCTCCCACAGTGCTGGGATTACAGACATGAGCCACAGCTCCTGGCCTTTTTTTGGTAAATTTTTATTGAAGTATAGCATAGTATAGAGATAGAAAAGTGCAAAAGCTTACATGTACAATTCAACAAATTTTCGCTAGGCAAACACACTGTCTCACCAGCACCCAGATTGAGAAACAGTATCAGCAGCATCCCCAAAGCCCCCGAGGCTCCCTTCCAGTCGCTATTTACCCTTTCCCTAATCCCCTGCATAGGAAAATCCTTATCCTGGCTTCTGACACCGTTGGTTGGTTTTGCATGTATTAACACTTTTTTTGTGTGTGTGACACTTTTATAATACAAAGAAAATCCTACAGTATGTTCAATCTGGGGTCTGCCTTCTTTCACGCAATGTGGTGTTATGGGCAGTTGGACTTTGTTTATTCTCATTCTTCGGTTCTCTTTCTCTTGGGTTGAGCATACGGGTCTGGAAGCAGTACAAGGACCAGAACATGCTGTGAGCTGACCAGCCACTGGGCTGGCTGTCTAGTTGACAAATGACCTAATCAATGGTTGACTAAATGAATGGATGAATGAATCGCAGATCCACAAATCCACCGAGCTGTTCAATCCTGAATGGAAGTGAGTGTCCATTTCTTCGAACACCCCAGGGCCCCGTCTCCCTCCGCTGGGGGCACTGGCGATGGGGAGCAGAGAGGTCTGTAGGGGTAGCTGAAGCACAGGCAATCCAGGTCAACCTGCTTATTTGACAGATGGGGAACCTCAGGCCTAGCAACTTCACACAAAGCCACTTTGCTCAAGGGAGAAACCCTCACAGTGCTGTGTCTGATGCGGTTGAGGTATGAAGGAGGGCCAGGTCAGAAGACATTTAGTAAATACCAAAAGTAGGCCAAGCATCGTGCTTGGTGCTAGCTCTTCGTGCCTTTTGATCCCCTGATTTCAGCCCCATTTATAGATGAAGACACTGAGGGACAGAGAGGTGAAGCCAGCTGCCTGTCACTGCTGGCAGTGAGCCGAGGGGCCAGGGCCCATCCCTCCAATGCAGGTCCAGCGCTGCTTTCCCCCAGCTGCCTGCCCCCGGAAAAGCAGCTGCTAAGAGCACCTGCGGAGTCCTCCTAAGCCAGCCCAGTCGGAGGCTGCAGGCAGCTCCCACCAGACACAAAAGGCGGTGCTCAGTCCCATCCCTCGGGGAGGGTGAGGAAGCGCTTTGTTCCTGCTGTGGCTTCCAAGCCCCCCTCCCCCCCACACCTGACACACCCCTGCCGCATGCCTCTGGCTGTCTTAGCTGCTGCACTCAGCCTTCTTTCTGCCTCCAGGCTACAGCCTCACTGTGTGTTACATCTCCAGACCTCCCAAGGGGGAGAACCAGGTTGTGCCGGCCTAGGCTTTTAGGCTCAGAGTAGAGGGGCCACATGGCCCAACCTGCAACTTTCGCCAAAGGAAAGCCCAGAATGGGGCTATGGGTGTAGTGGGCTCTGAAAGCTTCTTTGAGGGCATGGGCACTTGGCAGGGCCTTGCAGAGGCTGGGCCAGTACAGTCTATAGCGGCAAAGGGGAGCCCTTGCTGCTCAGGGCTATGAGACCGTGGAGGAACCAGAAGCACCCATGGCCCTTCCGGTCCCTACCGTTTGGCAGGAAACTGACTCACAAACAATGGTACATCCTATATACCCAGAGCCGTGTGGACACAGGCGTAGGGGGAGCAGGGGGGACCCGACTACTCATGTCTGAGGAACTGGTGGGAGGGCTGGTCTGGGACAGTGTCCAAAGAACACATCATTTGAGTTGGATGTTAAGGACAGACAGGAGGTAGCCACCCAGCAAACAGAGGTGACCTTTGGGTGCTAGCGATATGCCTCCTCCACCTCTGCATTCTTTAGCTCTTAGCACAAGGCCCTCCTATGCAGGGGGTCCCAGGGAGTTGAAATAAGCCTGGGAGGAAACCCAGGTCATTGTCCAGGCCAGTGGTTCTGCAGCATGAGCCTGGAAGGCGTGTTAAAACATGGATTGCCGGGCCTACCCCAGGCTTCTGACTGAGCCAGTCTCCTCGGGTCTGTGAATCTGCATGTCTTTTTTTTTTTTTTTGAGACTGAGTCTCACTCTGTCACCCAAGCTGGAGTACAATAGCGTGATCTCGGCTCACTGCAACCTCCACCTCCCAGACTCAAGTGATTCTCCTGCCTCAGCCTCCCAAGTAGCTGGGATTATAGGCACCCACCACCATGCCTGGCTAATTTTTGTATTTTGAGTGGAGACAGGATTTCCCCATGTTGGCCAGGCTGATCTCGAGCTCCTGACCTCAGGTGATCCGCCTGCCTCGTCTTCCCAAAGTGCTGCGATTACAGGCATGAGCCACTGCACCCAGCCAAATCTGCCTGTCTAATAAGTATCCAGATGTTACTGACGCCACTGGTCCAGGAACCGCAGCTGTGAGAACTACTGATTTAGCCAAGTCCCTGCGTCTACAGAAAGGGAAATGGAGACACAGAGACCACAAGCAGCCTGTCCCAGATACTCAGAGTGTGAGCAGAGGAATGACTGGACACCCTGCCTCCAGACTCACGCTAAGTCCCACCCTGAACCACACTGCGGTGCCACCCTGCCACCTCTTGGACAGAGTGCCCCAGGAGCGGCCCCAGAGGAAAGCCTCAGGAGGCCCACGTGTCGCTGGACAACAGTACAAGCCACCGACTGGCCTGGGAGGGCAGCCTTCCAAGGGTCCTCGTGGCTACGCAGCCCGTTTGCTCAGCGAACTGCTTGTACCTGGTATGTTGCCAGCCCGACTTCCCCAGTGACCCAGTGTGGCACTGGCACCAGCTCAAACGGGGCAGCAGGACCGGCCAAGGCAGGAGCTCGAGGCATTGGCAGAGTGACCAGTGGAGAAACGTCTCACAGGGTGACTTGGTGCGGATCCCTGCAGGGTTGAGCGGGAATCTGTTGGGATGCTGCTGTCATTCCCACCCCCTGGGCACAGCCAGTGGCACTTACCCAGGTCTCAGCTCAGGTGGAAGGGAATTTGCAGGAGTGGTCTGTGTGCTACTCAGCGTTGGGGGCGGGGAGGCCCAAGCCAACCAGCTCCTGACTCAGCACAAAAACAAATTTTAACCACTTGAAGAAAATGCCCCGTCTGAGGCAGGCCAGCCTCTGGCTCAGAGCTGAGCACAATGGAACCAGGAGTCACCAGCCTCCCCCAGGCAGGCCAGGCCCTCTGCCAGGGGCTTTCCTGGCATCAGGGCACTCCTCACCACTGGCCCCTCCTGCTGGCCCGTTCCGTAACCACAGCAGCACCCCATTGGCCCAGGAGCCACCACCACCCAGGCTGCAGTCAGTGTCCCTCCCAGGCATCCTCATGTGGCCATGTCTTCTAATGCTTGGTCAGTTTACACCTGTCTCTGCCCTAAACTGGGGGCTCCAACTCCAGAGGCCATGGAAACCTCTGCTGAGTAGGCCTGGGGTAGGCTGAGGCTGCTCCTCATGGAGAAAGTGGCAAGGCGGTTAACCAGGGTGGCCTTAGAAAGAGGCCTCATGCCCAGGTTGGTCTGCAGCCCCTCCCTGGACACCTTCCCGGCTCAGTGTCACTCACAGATCCATGCTGTATCCCCTCGGGTCACTCTGGGCCACTTTGGATGGCATGGGGAACTGAGAGGGGCACAGTCTCCCCGTCTGCAGTCATCTGGTGTTGCAGTTTGGAAGGAATCGTCATTCCTTTCACTAACCCTATCTGTCTTCCCCCCAGTTTACCACTGCTGTGTGGGAACTTGAAAAAGTGGGTAAAATTAGCTGGGCATGGTAGTGTGTGCCTGTAATCCCAGCTACTCGGGAGGCTCAGGTGGGAGGATCCCTTGAGCCTGGGAGGTGGAGGCTGCAGTGAGCTGAGATTATGCCACTGCACTACAGCATGGACAACATAGCGAGACTCCAGCTCTCGGACATGGCCACTGGGTTGCCCAGAGAGCAGCTTTCTCTACCCATGGGACTGTCCTTGGCTATTCCCAAGACCCCAGCCTGCTGAGGTGAAATTGCTTCCGCCACTTGTGTTCAGCCCATGTCCAGAGGGAAATCCACGTCCTTTCCAGTGTCACCAGGAGTCCCCGAGGGTGTGGCTCTGGCTGTCCCCTCTGCTCTACTGATTCTCCGTGGCTGGGTCTCACCTCACGTAAACCAAGTCACCTTGGAGGTGGCCGAGTCCCTTCACGGTTGAGTGTGTGGACAACTGGATTGCAGGTCAGGATAGAGGAGGGGTAGAGCTGGGGACCTAACATGAGCATCGCTGTTTGCAAGGCCTGGGTCCTCTGTCCTCCAGGGCCTGGCTCTTCCTGTGTGCTGTGTCCCGGCCCTCCTCCCTCCTCCCTCTCCCTCCTCCCAGCTTCATTGCTCCCACTGTCTCCCTCCCATCCCGTCATGGTCAGGCCCTGGGGGCTCTCCTCCCACACCTACAGGGACCGACAGGGCTGCAGCCCGAGGGAGCCCTCTGCTTGAAGACTGGTCCTGCAGCCAGCCTTGAACTAGCAGAGTGCCTCTCCGTCTGCTAACAGCGAAGCGGTGGGTGGGTTAAGATCACAGTGGATGCAGTGGATCGCCCCAAGATGGGTGAGTTCCCCATGCGAGGGGTGCTTGAGCCTGACTGGGCAGAAATCCTGCAGGGGCCTTGAAGACTCCTGTCCAGGATGGGCTGGCTGCTGAGGCCCCAAGGCCACTCGTGAGACTCTGGGGGCTTACGGCGGCATTTGGTCTCTGCAGGCTTGAGCAGTTCCTGCCCGGACGTGTGGTGCCACCCGACTGGAACATGTCACTTGGCAGCCCATTCTAGTGCAGAGCAATGGCCCCCATGCCCAGGAAGCCCCTCCTAACTTCTGGCCAAAGTTGCCTGTGTTATCTGCCCCAAGCCATGCCCCAGAAGTCCTCCAGCTGGGCTCGGCCCGGATGGCCATCTCCCTTTCAGCACATGGATCCGCTCCGTGAGCGTGTGGAGCCTCCAGGGAGTCATGCTGAAGCTCACGCCCCCGCATCAAGGGTCTGTGAGATGGTAGCCCCAGAGGCTGGCCCAGGGCCCAGAGCGGGCTCTAAGCCCCTCTTCCTCAGGAGGTGCCTCTCACCATGTCCTGCCCACAGGCAGCGCAGCGCCGGCCCTGATGGGCTGTGGCATGGGGAAGGGGCAGTGGAAACGCAGCTCCTCTGTGCAGCCTCCCTTCTGGGGCACCCCACAGCCCCACTTCCCGCTTCGTGCTGCAAGCTGGCCACCTGGTTTGCTCTGGGAGCTCCTTTACCTTTGCGCTATCTGGCTCCCCCTCCTCCCTTCCCCTCCCCCTTCTTTCCATCCTACCTGCCCGCCTCTTTAATCCTGTGAAGAAACAGCCCTCCTCTCTTTTATTCTGCTGTAGGCTGCTGTCTCAAAACACCATAAACGGTGCTTCTCAGCAAGCGACACTCATTTCCCACAGTTCCGGAGGCTGGAAATCCAAGCTCAGGCCCCGGCATGGTGGGGTTCCGGCAGGGGCAGTCTTCCAGTTTGCAGATGGCTGCCTTCTCACCATGTCCTCACGTGGCAGAGCAGGAGGCACTGACCCTCTGGCCTCTTGTCAGGGCACTGATCCCTCATGAGGGCTCCACCCCCCAACCTAATTACCTCCCAAAGGCCCCGCCTCCTAGCAGATGAGGGTTTCAAGTATGAGTCTAAGGGGACACGGCCACTCAGCCCATCTTGTTACCCACTGCACTCCAGCCTGGGTAACAAGAGTGAAACTCTGTCTCAAAAAACAAAAAATAAAGATAAAATGGGAATAATAAGAATATACTCCTGGCTGAGTTGTTTCAAGAGTTAGAGACGATGCGCCATAAAACGCAGCATCCATCAGTCATCCCGCCCAGTCCATCAGTCATCCCCACCCAGTCCATCAGCCATCCCCATCCGGAGCATCAATGATCCCCACCCAGAGCAGGGGATTTTTTGGCTTGGCTGGCCAAAAGCAGAAACAGTCTGTTTGTCGGTAGTGGGGTTTGTTTTACACCTACAGGAGGATGGGATATCTGGGGTACCTCATTCTTGGGGGCTGCCTTTGTCACCCCAGCATGGGGGACCCTGGAATGCTTGGCAGGGACAAGGCTGGAGTCTCAGGGGGGCAGGTGAGGTGCCGCAGGAACCCTGGGGTGGGTAGCCTCAGCTGGGCCGATGTCCTTCAAGAGCAAGCCGTCCGCTGGCCTACAGCCAGGCCTTGGGCTGCTTCAGGACACACGGTTTCCTGCTCAGCTGCCTCAGAGCAAGGCCTGCAGACCCTTCACGTTCCCAGCACTCCGCTTCCTGGCTCCAGCTGACAAAGCTCCAGCGGCGGGGCAGGAAGGGAGGAGATGAGGGTGTCTCTGGCCCAGCACTTTCCTCTGGGTGGAGGCAGACGGGAAAGGACAGTCAGGAGCCGCTGGTTTCACAGGAGCTCACTGAGGGCTTTGTCAGGTGTCCAGGGAGCAAGAAGCTCCCACCCTGGGGAAAATCCCTCCCTGGCCCTCATCGTGGGCTGGCCACCACTTACCCTGCAGAGGGACACACCTGGGCCGATGGTCTCAGCAGCCAGTGTGTGTGTGAAGGCAGCCTCCTATTGCCCCAGCCTCGGTTTCTTCTCTGGAATGGGAGGGTGTTGTCAGTATACTGGCAAGAGGTGGTGAGCGCAGATAAAACAGTCCCTGTGGGCGTCAACCCACCTCCCTGGGTTCCAGGTGCCTAGGCAGTCCAGACCAGGGGGGCTGGGGGCATCTGTTCCCAAGACTGCCCTGCTCATGTTTCACTCCCACTCCTCATTCAGAGGGCAGGAAAGGGTGAAATAACCCCTACCCCCCACGCTTTTCACCATTTCATTTCAGCGTTGAGGGCCCGGGCAAAGCTGGTCCTGGGGGACCCTGAGCTTTTGGCTTTTGCTGCCCCACTCCAGTATACCAGCAGTGGGTGGGCAGTCATGTGACCAGGCCAGAGGAACTGCATGAGGAGGGGAGCCTGAGGCAGACAGACACCTCTTCCAGCCCCTAGGGCCAGAACCCTGCCTGCTGGCCGCATTGGAGCTGAGCATTAAAGAGGAAGGGGACAGACAGAGCCCTAACAAGGCATTCATGACTTAAGTTGTTGGCTCAGTGTATGCTGGGGACAAAGAAAAGCTAACAAACTGACCTGCATTTATGGTAATTTCTAGTATGCTTGCAATGGATGACTTCCTGAGGTATGGTCTGTCCGCCTTGAAGAACTCCACAGCTGAAGGAGGGGAACTGTGGGAGCATGGATTGGTTTACACCTTGGACGGGGCAACAGATGAAGTGGTTGAGGCCTAGAGTCATATTTTCCAGTTTCCTTTGCAAACTATAATTCTTGAAATACAAAAGGAAGCTTTACCTATTTCATAGAAGACCTGGAATCCATAACCTCAGAAGATGATACTATTGGTAGAAAATTTGGAAGGATCAAGAAGGTCTTAAATTCTTGGATGACAGGCACATGTTGACGCGCTATGGAGATACCATTGTGCTTTGAGGTCACTGGGGCAGGAAGACCCGTCTACTCTAGGCCCCACCACTAGAACAGTCTTGGGCTGGATGGGTTATAGAGCTCAGCGGCTGTGATGGTTCTGTTCTTACATTAGCAAAAACAATTAAAAACACCAAAAACAAAAAAAAAAAGGAAGGGGAAAGGGAGGGGAAAAGGGGTGTGTTTACATGTGTGTTGGAAGGTAGGAGGGAGCAGAGATCCAGAGGAAAAATAAGTGGATCAGGAGGGCCTGGAGCATGAGGGGCTTGGGGGAGTTGACCTCTCCCACCCCAGCCCTAACAGACAGTGGGTAGGGCAGAGGCCCATTCCTATGGCCTTGCTAAAGAGTTTGCTGTTTATTCAGAGAACCAAGAGGAGGCAGCAGTGGGCTCCCACTAGGGGAACCAGGAGACCCCTTTGCATTTTAGGATCCTACTTCTGAAGTGGACCATGGCGAGGGGCCGGGCAGGTGCCAAGCTGGGGCTGGGGGCCAGTCTGGGGCTATGGCAGTGATTCCACAAGGAAAAGTGGAGGTGCCCTGGTTTTCTATGCTGCATAACAAATTATCATCAACTCAGTAGCTTAAAGCAGCACCCCTTTCTCATCTCACAGCTTCTGTGGGCAGGAACCTGGGCCCGGCCTAGAGCCTTTTGCTGGAAGCCTCATAGCCGCCTGTGGATCTGTTTGCTGGGCTGTGTTCTCATCCGGAAGCTCTCCTGGGAGGAATCTGTCCTCTCCCTGTGGCTGTGGGCTGGAGGCCACTCCTAGGTCTGCCACATGGCCCTCTCCGTGGGCAGCGCAACCTCAGCTCGCTTCTTCCAGGCCACGGGAGACACGCTCCAGCTAAGCAGTGTGGCCACCAAGTGACATCCCTGTGGCATATCTTATTGGCTAGAAGCAAGGCACAGGTCCCACCCATGCTCAAGGGCCGGGGGTACACAAGGTCGAGATCATGAGATAATCTTGGAATTCCGCCTGTGACAGGGACCTCCTCCTGTTTATTTGTGTACACAACCCTTCATAGCCACAGAGACCTGAGAAGATGTTTTACACAGACTTACACACCAGCTGGCTGTCTCGGCTGGGAAGAGTCTGGAGTTCTCCTCCCTTCCCGCCTGCCCTCGGGGTTTGGAGGCTGCAGGGAAGCTCTTCCGCTCACAGATCTGTTTCTAATCACGAATTCATCGGAGGGCTGAAAGGCCTCATGGGAAAAATGGGACTGAGCTCTGACCATTCCTCTCCCACCAGTGGCCTGAGTGGGTCAGTCCTAATTCTTCATTCCTCAGGACACAGTGTGGCTGAAGGGTGGGCATGGGACGTAGCCAGACCCGCAGGGCCTCTCCCAGGACTTCTGCTGGGGCTGGCAGGAATCACAGCCTCTTCCTTCCCGGGCTGCAAGATGTCCCTGGGCCTGCCAGGGCTGTAGGCCTAGCAGGCATGGCGATAGTCTCTCAGCAGCAGGAGAGACTGAGGCCAAAACCACCAGAGAAGTAGAGACAGTGAACTAATGGCTCACCTGAGCCCCAGATATGGCCAGGTCTGAAATCCACAGGGGACTCCCTCACTGGGCCTGGAGCTTTCTCTGTGGCCTTCCCAAAGGCAGCATCACACAGGTGACAATGAGGGCAGCTCATGGGCGCGTGGGGATGTTAGAGGAATCCCTGCTTACCAGGCCCCTGGATTGGTTTGTGTGTTTGTTTGTTTGTTTTTTGAGTCGGAGTCTTGCTCCATTGCCGGGCTGGAGTGTAGTGGCGTGATCATGCCACCATACCCAGCTAAATGTTTGTATTTTAGTAGAGATGGGGCTTCACCAGGTTGGCCAGGATGGTCTTGATCTCCTGACCTCGTGATCCACCCGCCTCGACTTCCCAGAGTGCTGGGATTACAAGCATGCACCACCATGCCTGGCCTAGGCCTCTGGTTTAATAAAACGTGACTAGAGTGACTCTATCTTGACGTGAGTAGCTAAGCACTCACAAGAATATTCAAGGTCTGAAAATAGCCACATTCTAAGCTGACCACCAATTAAAACAACAAAATTTCAAAGTATCATCTCCCACCACATTCCGCCTGCAGAACATCCACACGTCTGGAGACTACAGCCCTCTTTATTTAAAGACAGCATCGAGGAGCAAGCTTAGGTTGAAGGATTAATGGTCACCGATAACACCAATAGCCCCGCCTTCAGTGAGCACATCTGCCCATTCCAAGTTTCATTACCGCTCCTTAGAGTTTCTTACAAGCAGCGACACTCACAAAGGACAGTGCGTTCCTCCTCCCTCTTCCTGAGGATGTCCCACTCTGTAACAGAGTCGTTTCCAGTAAACTCGCTTCCTTCACTGTGCTCTGTGTCTTGCCTGGAATTCTTTCCTACACAAGATCCAAGAACTCTCTCTTGGGTTCTTGTGCCCCTTTGCAGGGAATTCTCCCCTGGAATTACTGGCAACCGCGAATCTGCTCTTTTGTCACTATAGAAGGTCACAGAAATGGAATTACACAATTTGTACTCTTCTGTGTCTATTTTTTTATTTTTATTTTTTTGTGGGAGGGTTGCTCAGCGTAATGTTTTTGAGATGAATCCATGTTAATGAATGTACCAGTAATTCTGTCTTTCTTGTTTTATGATTGTGTGGTTTTGCTGAATAGTATTGTAGGGCTGTCCTACAGTTGCTTTTTGTTTGGGGGTTTTTAGTTTTTTTAAAGCAGGGTCTTGCTCGATTGTCGTGGCGCACAGCCTCCAGGCTCAAGCGATCCTCCCACCTCAGCCTCTCAAGTGGCTGGGACTGCAGGTGTGTGCCATCATGCTCGGCTAATTTTTGTGTGTGCATAGAGATGGGGTCTCACTATGTTGTCAGGGCTGGTCTCAAACTCCTGGGCTCAAGCAATCCTCCCTCCTCGGCCTCCCAACGTGCTGGGATTATAGGTGTCACCACCACACCTGGTACACTCATGCCAGTGTTGTTTTGTCAAACCAGGGCCCTGGAAAGCAGGGGTTCCTCTAACACTCCCGTGGGCCCACTAGCCACCATCATTGTCACCTGCCTGATGCTGCCGTTGTTGCTCCGTTCATCTGTTCGTGCACGCTTGGTCTGCTTCCAGTTTTTGACGTTTAGGAATAAAGCCTCCATGAAGACTCAGGTTCAAGTCTTTGTGTGGACATATGCTTTCATTAATTTTGGGTAAAACACAGGAGCGGAATTGCTGGGCCATTCTTTTTTTTTTTTTTTAATTGCATTTTAGGTTTTGGGGTACATGTGAAAAACATGCAAGATTGTTGCATAGGTGCATACGTGGCAGTGTGATTTGCTGCCTTCCTCCCCTTCACCTATATGTGGCATTTCTCCCCATGCTATCTCTCCCCAACTCCCCACCCCCTGCTGTCCCTCCCCTCCCCCCAACAGACCCCAGTGTGTGATGCTCCCCTCCCTGTGTCCATGTGTTCTCATTGTTCAACACCCGTCTATGAGCGAGAACATGTGGTGTTTGATTTTGTGTTCTTGTGTCAGTTTGCTGAGAATGATGGTTTCCAGGTTCATCCATGTCCCTACAAAGGACGCGAACTCATCGTTTTTGATGGCTGCATAATATTCCATGGTGTATATGTGCCACATTTTCCCTGTCCAGTCTATCATTCTTAACTTTATAAAAAGTCACCAAACTTTCTTTCACAGCAGCTCCACCCTTGCGCACCCCCAGTGGCGGAGTGCGAGAGCCTCGGCCCTGCTCCTCCCAGCACGTGCCCTGCTCCTCCCAGCACGTGCCCTGCTCCTCCCAGCACGTGCCCTGCTCCTCCCAGCACGTGCCCTGCTCCTCCCAGCACGTGCCGTTGCCACAGCAGCTGTCATCGTCACTGTTCTGGGGGATCCAAGTGGCTTATTACTGTGGGTTTCATTTGTATCTCCCTGACGACGGATGAAGTGGAACACAATTCACATGCTGATTTGGCCTTCTGTATACAGTATCTTCCTTCATAAAGTGTCTGATGGATTCTTTTGCCAATTTGTTTTTGTTGGGTTGTTCATCGGGATCATGATTTTAATGGCAAATGTCAAAGGCAGCCCATATGTGTCCCCATGACACACTTGTGTTTATGCATGCACTCAGGCACACATGTGTGCACACACATGCCAATTCTCTTTATTTTTTATTTTATTATTTTTTTGAAGACGGAATCTCACTCTGTCACCCAGGCTGGAGTGCAATGGCGGAATCTCGGCTCACTGCAACCTCCACCTCCCAGGTTCAAGGGATTCTCCTGCCTCAGCCTCCGAGTTGCTGAAATTACAGGCATGCACCACCACACCCAACTAATTTTTCATTTGTAGTAGAGACAGGGTTTCACCACGTTGGCCAGGCTGGTCTCAAACTCCTGACCTCAAGCGATCTGCCCACCTCGTCTCCCAAAGTGCTGGCATGAGCCACCGCGCCCAGCCCAATTCTCTTTAATAACGTGAGGTGGGAGGACAACAGGACGCTGACTTTCATCTCACCTGCATTTCAGCTGTTCCACGAGAACTCCGGGGCGGGGTGGCATTTACAGTGCTTTCACCTGCCTCAGCCCATGAATCCGAACATCACTGCTGTGAGGTGTGAGATGGCAAATGAGGAAACTGAGGCCCAAGGGGACGAAGTGACTTGCTGAAGGCCACACAGCTTGGGAGGCAGATTGGACTTGAACCCAGGTTTGTCCGACTGAATCCAATGCTGTTTGTTCACTGCCCAACAGCAGCCTAGGATCAGAACTACAATAAAATAAAGTGTGAAGAATAGAGTACCAGCGGCCGAACCCCGCACTGTGACTACCCTGAGTGCCCAGCTCTGGAGGCCTCTCCCAGACCCTGTGTCTCGATACCCATGGACAGAGCCGGGCCCAGAAGAGTCCTCCCTTTCACGGTGGGGGACCCTGGAACCAGACAACCAAGGTCACAAAGTCTGGGGAAGCCTGAGTGTCTGAGCCTCATTGCCACATCCCCACTGAGACCTTTGGTGGGGGTCCCTTGCCACCGTCAGTGCTCATGAAATTCAAAGCTGCACCTCTCAGCATCCGCCAAGACGTCAGGGCGCAAAGAGGTGCTCTTTCTGCCACTTCACCCCTGTGGCCCATCTGTCTGCCCCCAAATCAGCCAGTTGGTGTCCCCATGACTCAACTGCTCAGGGCCCTGGTGGAAGCTTCCCTCAGCACTCCCCAAAGCCCCTCTCCTCCTCTTCTGGGTTCCAGCCTCTGCCCTTCCTCCCGGCCACAGCCCACAGGCCCCAGCTTGGTTTGGGAGCACACGCTCGCCGGGCTCCCAGCTTCTCCCCTTTCCTCCCCAAGTCTCAGGCCTCCCTGTCCCGACTCAGGATGGAGGCTGTGGACCCACAGCCAGGGAGCCAGGTGGGGTGGCCCGCACAGGAGGTCCGGGGAATTTCTGACCCTGGGTTCCGGAAGCCAAGGCCTCCCTCATGGAAACAGAAAGAACTGGGGGCGCAGTTCACACGTTCTTGAAGATGAGGGTTCCCGCAGCACACCCCATGGAACCGCGGTGCCGTCATGTGCACCCAGAGGTCCTGCTTCACCCCTGGAGCCACGGCCAAGGGCAGGGCACTGAGGGGCTGTGCCTGGGGCCTTGCGCTGCTGAGACCTCACTGGTGACACAGGCTCAGCACCCCTGCTGGAGCAGGCAGGTCCCGGCTGAGAAAGGAACCTGCAGGACAGGGGTGTGTGGGGGTGTGTGTGGGGGGTGTGCGCACACGCGCACATGTTTACACATGGATATGCATGTACGTGTGTTGTATAGCTAACGGGGGGGCTGGCTGAGCAAGGCGGAAATCCACAGGGCAGGTGGCAGCTGGGCGCTTGGGCAGCAGGCGATGCTGTAGTCCACGGGCGAGATCTCTTTGTCCTCGGGGAAGCCCCCGTTCTGCTTGTAAGGCGTTTCACTGGCTGCCTGAGGCTTCGCACCCCCAGCGCCGCTACGTGATTGAGAGTTATCACCTTTCACTCCAGTCAGCTGACTGCAGATGTGACTCACACCTACAAAACACCTTCACGGCAACCCCTAGGTGACAATTTGGTTGACCAAGAAACTATCATGTCTACGGCTGAGAGCTGCTGGAGTCCTGGCAGGGAGGGGTGGGGACCGGGGCTGTGCCCTGGTGATGGGTGTTTCCAGGCGTTGCCAGCCTCACTCACCATTTCCCGGGTTGGTCCCTCACCCTCTTGACTTCCCAGGGCTGCTGAGGTGGGGTCTGGGCTGCTGAGCAGGGCTACCTGGTCCCCAGGACTTCACCTGGAGGGCCTACCCCTAAGGCCCGGGGCTGAGGCTCCATCAGGGCCCATTCCACCGCCTCTGATGGAGCCTGGGGCTGAGCTGATGGGTGCGCAGACCTCCCTCTACCTGACACTGCTCTTCGCCGTGGCCGTAGGGCTACACCCTGGCCTGCCCGGACACAGCCTGACTGCTGCCTCCCCAGACCTGCTGCCTAGATGTGAGGGAGAGCCGGCGTCAGCCATTCAGCCGAGGGCTCTGCCTCCACCACTTCAAGGGGAGGGAATAGGCCCAGAGAACAGGACAAGGGCCTGGGGCACGACTCCAAGGCCTTTCTGCCCACCAGATGCCCTGAGATAAGGCCCAGCCCAGAACTCTGTGTCTCGGTGACAAAAGCTTCTGATCACGTAATCTGAGCTGCTGATCGTAAATCTCTGCAGGGTTGTCGCGTGCTGGGGAGGAGAACCCAGGTGTGCTGGATGCAGCTTGCGCCGCGCCTGGAGGGATGGTGCACATTTCTTCTCAATCCTGTGTTCAGCATGTCATGTTGGTAGCTTGACATCAGCCACGATGAGAATATTTACACCATAGATATTAACGAACACATCACATTAGTTCCCCTCGACCCCCTGCAGAGAGTTGGTTGTTAAACATTTTTTTTTTTTGAGATGGAGTCTCGCTCTGTCACCCAGGCCAGAGTGCACTGACACGATCTCAGCTCACTGCAACGTCTACCTCCTGGGTTCAAGTGATTCTCCTGCCTCAACCTCCCAAGTAGCTGAGACTACAGGTGTGCGCCACTATGCCCAGCTAATTTTTGTATTTTTAGTAGAGACAGGGCTTCAACATGTTGGCCAGGATGGTCTTGATCTCTTGACCTGGTGATCCACCCACCTCGGCCTCCCAAAGTACTGAAATTACAGGTATGAGCCAACACACCCAGCCTGCTTGTTAAACATTTGCTAGCGCACCACAGGAGAAGACCCAGAGGAGAAGGCTGGGATGGGGAGGAGGGAGTTTCATTCCTCCTCACGAGTCTGTGGGTCACTGGGGTGGTTCTTCCGCTCCACGCGGTATTGATGAAGGTCACTCTTGCAGCTGTGTGCATGGCCTTTCCCTCCGGGAAGATGGCCTGACCTCCCCACAGCATGGCAGCTTCCGAGAGAGGAGAGGCTGCCAGGCCTCCGAAGGCCAGGACCCGGTGAAGCATCACTTCCACCACATTCTATCTGTCAAACAGTCCCGAAGGCCTGTCCAGATCTGGTGTGGGAGGGAATACGGAAGATCATCCACATCGGGAGAGTCACTGGGGACCATCAGGGCAGTAGTGTACCAGCTGAGTGGGGCAGCTCATGCCTGGAACCCCAGCATTTAAGGAGGCCAAGGTGGGAGGACCACTGAGGCCAGGAGTTTGAGATGCCTGGGACATTTGTGTGTCTCTTGTGGCGTCTGTCCTCTGCTCTGTGCTCATGTCTGTCTTCACCCCTCGGTGATGTGGCTGTGCACATGGCCGGGTCCTAGTGTTTAACTCCAAGCCTGCCTACACTGTGCGCCTGTTTGCCTAGATGTGCACTTGGGTTCTGGCTGTCTCCTACACCCATGGTTCTCTTTTGTTTTTGAAGACTCCTTTTAATGTTAATATTTTTTCATGGTAGCTCTACCATCTATCAGTGGAAAATACTCAGTGACAAAAGACACCTTGTCTTTGCCCTATGAATTCAACAGGGCTTCTTAAGGGCTAGTTTTTCCCCTGGTTATGTTTCAAATTTTCTTGCTGTATCACTTGTCTAATCATTTTTGATTGGATGCTGGACATTATGATATTACATTGTTGGGAGCCTGGGTTTTGTTGTTTTCTTTCTAGCATTCATGAATTTGTTTGTTTTGGCACCCAGTTAAATTATTGGTGGCTGTTTTGCCCTGTCAAGGCTTCTTAGGACAGGTCGAGAGCAGCCCTTACCCCAGGGTGAGTGGAGTACACCTAATACGTGTGCTTTTCAAAAGGACGGCAATCAGGGCAGTGGTTACCAGGGGCTGGAGTGGAGGGAAGAAAGGATGACCAGGGCACGGGGACTATTTGGGCAGTAGAAATGCTTTCTGTCTTGATCGTGGTGGTGATTACATGACTATATGCATTTGTCACAGAGCTGCACACTTAAAAATGGCGAATTTCGCTGTATGTAAATGATACCTCAATAAATCTCTTTTTAAAAGGGTGGTTTTTCTGAGGTCTCTTCCTGAACGCCTGGCATGTTCCATGCAGTCTCTTCACCCTGGCCAGCCAGAGCTCTAAACTCTCCATGCCCCTGCGTCCTCCGGCACCCCCTTCGGCTCCCAGCTCCCAGCAGCTCTCCTCTGCCAGACTTTGCAGTCTCACCCTGTGCACGTGCAGTTTAGTGTTCACTCAAAGACTCAAGGGAGCGCCTCTGCAAATCTCTGGAGCTCCTTCTCTGCTCAACCCTCTCCCCTCTGGAGCCCCACAAGTTCCAGTCCCCTCGGTGGCCCTCAACTCCAGTCTCTGCCTGCTCTGACCCATACGATCGCCACTCTCTGAGCTCCACTTCCCTATGTTGTGTTCAGAAAATGCCCCAACCACCTCCGGGCAGAGAGCCAGGGTGAAGCCGGAGCTCCCTCGTGTGTGTCCTTCTCTAAGGTCACAGCACTGCCACGGCATCTATGCTTCAAAACAGTTGCTTCATGTCATTTGTCTAGTTTTCTAGTTGTTTATGGGGGAAAGGGAAGCCTGCTATCTGTCACCGTCTTATGGCTGCAGCTGCAGTCCCCGCAGAGCTGTGGGAATTTAAAGTTGGTTTCAGTCCTCCCACCTCATCTCCATAAGCTTTACGCTCAGCGGCACCAGTGATTCCCCAGAGAATCCATTGCATACTTGGGGTGCCTGCTCTGGACTCTGTGTGCCCCTGAATCCTAGGACACTGACACCCACCCTCCCTCCTCCCACTCACCCTGCAGCTTCCACTCAGACCCCCAGGAAGTCTTCCCTGGCCCTTACGCTGGGCTCGGTCGGGTCTGTGTGTGCCCGTAGCCCCCGGGCATCCTGGTAACCACTTATCTGTGTGTCTCAAGGACTCAGTATGGAGTCCTTGCCCCTGCTGCGTCCTATCCCTTCACCTTGGGCCTGGAGCACTTCCACGAACATGTGAACACAGAAAGAAGTGAAGTAGCTCACGTGCACACAGAGGCACCCATGCGCACACCTGACTCGTGCAGTTGACAGACTGTGGCCAGCATGGACATGATTCCCAGGTACTCGGCAGAGCTTCACAGCCGGTGTACTCGGGGCTCTAGCTGGGATCCCTGTCTCAGATGCAGCCTGGAGGAGGGCACCATAGCTCCTGGGTCTTTGTGCCCTGAGACCCCTTCCTGTCCCTCCCCACCACTCCCACCAGCTGCTGGGGAGCCGAGGTCGCCCCTGCGTCTGATCGCTGTGTACACAGCCTTATCTTCCCAAGTCAGGGCCTTGGCACAGTCTCAAGTGCAGAGATAACGCTGTGTGTTTGCTGCCTGGGCCTTCCAGGAAACCAGAGGCCTTTCCAGAAAGCCCATGGCTCTGAGCCTGATGCCCAGGGCCCTGCCGTGGGGAGGAGATGGCCCCACAGTGGGTCTGTGGAGACAGGCAGGGCCAGGGCTGGTCACAGGGGCCACAGGCTCGGGGTGGGGGGGCCTGGAAACCACAGTATCTTCCCTTGGACAAGAAGACTCATTCTGGTAAAGCCGCTTCCCCTGCACCCTCCACATCCAATCAGCCCCCAAGCTGGGCCAGTTCCTCCGCTTTCCACACTGAGTCCCTGCCTCATTGCGTCTGTGCCTGGAGTGCTGCCTCCCACTTCACTGCCTCCCGTCCCTTGTCCAGCCGTAGCCAGATTGGCTCTCCACAGTCCAGTTGCTCGGGAACTCTCCTGCTCAAAACCCTCTCTGACCGTGGCTTCCCTCTAGACTAATTCCAAACACATCCGGCAGCAGAGTGAGGAATGCAGAGTCCCAGGCCTGGATTTGGGCCCCGGGCCTGCTGTTTCTCACTGGAGATGATGCAGGGGTTCCAGGCAGTGGCGGGGAGGGGCCTGCATCTGCTGAGAGAGGTGGGGGAGGGGAGTCCAGCCCTGAGGGGCTGCACGGGTGCCCACCCCTTTCCCAAGACAGGAGACCCTCAAAGAATGAAGAGGCAAACGGTTTTGTCGCATTCCACTCCCAAGCTCTGCAGCCCGGCCCGGTGCCCTCACATCACAGCTGCACCCGTCTGAGGCAGGCCAGGTTCCCACCCCACCTGCTGCAGCCCCGGAACTCCCTTCTCCACTCTCCTCCCTGCTCTGGCCCAGCCTTCGCCGCCACATCACTGCTGCTGTGAAGGTCTCCAAGGCTGCCGTTCAGGCCTCCTTGCCCGGTTCCTGCCATGCCAGGTGCTCTACTGCCACCTACCCCTTCAGTGACACCGTGGGGACTGTGTCACTCACGGCCGCCTTCACCCTGCCCTTCCTGTCTCCAGGAAACCCTCGTCCTGCAGTCTGCCTCCCCCTGTGCAGCGGGGTGTGTCCTGGGCAGTTCCCGGGCTGAGACCTTGGCCGGGTTCCTGTCTGTCTTTGCAGCCTTCCTATGGATTTTTAGAGTGCTTTTCTGCCCAAGTTGCTAGAGAGTTTTCTGTTGCTTATGACCGAGAGCCCTGACAGACATCAGTGTGAATCAGCGGAGTCACCAGCGCCCGGAGCAAGGCCCCGACCAGGTATGAGCCCAGGAAGGTTGGCCTTTTCCTTTGCAAGGTGTCCCTCTCTCTCCAGGTTGATGGGCCCCACCTGATGGCAAATTGCCCCAGGGAAGAAACAACAGCTAAAAACATCCCGTGACACAGGCACTCTTCAGAAGCCCCGGCCCCACCCTTCCACATGGTCTTCCTTCTCAAAGTTAGCAGTCAAGCTACCGGCAAACCGGCAAGCTAACCCAGCCCCCAACACACACGCACGCACACGCACGCACACGCACACAGGCACGCACACATGCACGCACGCACACAGGCACGCAATTATACACACATGCTTGTGTGTGTGCACAGGGGCACACACACATGCATGCACCTTTTACTGCCACTCCTGGTCCACAGAAGGCCTTGGCTGCCACATGAGACCCAGCACTTCCCAGGGCAGTCACCCATCAGCACGCAAGAGCCAGGGTGCTGTGGGGCTGCTTTGCTGAGGCTCCCTTAGTGGCGGGCCACTTTTAGCTAGGTTCCATGACTATGCGGAGCCCAATCTCTTCCTTGTTTTTCCTCAATCCCCCTGGACCCCTCGAGGTCCAAGCCCTCTCCGACTCTTTCTCATGAAGCCCTTTGGGCACGATGTCTGTAAGAGAGACCCTGCACACGGACCCCGCTGCAGCCCCCGGGCCCTGCCTGCACTGGCAAGGTGCAGCAGAGGTGGCGGCGCCCCGGAACACACAGCATCAGACGGTGTTTAGGACGCTCTCAGGCCAGAGGGTTCTCTGTGGTGTCCCATGAGGGAAAATACCCACAGTGGGTCTGCTTTGGGTTTGTCTGACGTGTCCTTATAATTGGGGTCAGGGTGTGATCTTTGGTAGGAAATCTCCCAGGCAATGCCGTGTTCTTCTCGCTGGAACTCATGCTGCCTAATACGATTGCTTTCCCCCGTGGCTGACGGTGTTCGCTGCTGCCAGGTGTCTCCATGTCAAGTTACTCTTTTTTATTTTGTAATTAGTAAGTATTTTGAGGGGAGGTACATTGAAATTATGTAAATATCCATTTCTCGTTAACATTTCAATTTATGTATATATTAGTTTATATCCGTGTGGAGGGGTGATATGCTGTTTTGTTCAGTGAGTTATGTGTTACAATCATTTATTTACTTAGATGCTCAAAACTTTCCCAGGTTTGGCTAGCGGGAGCCCTCATGGTCTGAATGTCTGTATCCTCTCCATGTTCCAGTGTCAAAATCCTCACCCCCAGGGTGATGGCATTAGGAGGCTGGGCCTTCAGGAGGTGATTAGGTCATGGGGGTGGGAGAGGCCAGAAAGCTGGCACCTTTCTTTCCGTCACAGAAGGACACCGTGAGAAGTCAGCCAGATGCAACCCAAAGAGCGCCCACCAGAACCCAGCCATCAAGCTCCCGATCTCAGACTTCCCAGCCTCCTGACTGTGCGAGATATGTTCCTGTTTCGCAGAAGCCAGCGTTACAGGATTTTTCATGGCAGCCCGCATGACTAAGAGCCCCTTCGCTGGCTCTTGTGGCCTTTTGACAGGTCCTGTCATGCTTGGAGCAAGTCCTTGCTTTCTGGCTCAGCAAGGTGGTCCAGGCCCATCTACTCCATCCCCTGCCCTGTCCTTGGAGTCAGCCATTTTTCCAAGGAGGTTTGGTTTCTTTTAGTGAACAACACTTAGAAGCCAAGATTTGGACAGCAGGGTGATTGTTATTAGAGTGTCTCTCTGGACCTGAGAGAGCAGCCACACGCCCTCACAGCAGTGCAGACTCACATAGCAGTAACATGCATGCATACATGGGCAGACACACATGCACTCACAGAAGTAACATATGCACACATGTTCAGACACATGCACTCACAGCAGTAACATACATGCACACGTGCAGATACACACACAGCAGTAACATGTGCACACAAGTGCAGACACACCCGCCCTCACAGCAGTGCAGACTCACATAGCAGTAACATGCATGCACACACGGGCAGACACACACAGCAGTAACATGTGTGCACACACACATGTGCAGACACACACAGTAACATGTGCGCACACACGTTCAGACACAAGCACTCACAGCAGTAACATGCATGCACACATGTGCAGATACACACACAGCAGTAACGTGCACACAAGTGCAGACACACCCACCCTCACAGCAGTAACGTGCATGCACACGTGCAGACACACACCCTCACAGCAGTAATGTGTGCACACACATGCACACACACGCCCTCACAGCAGTAACATGCATTCACACATGTGCAGATACATGCCCTCACGGCAGTAACATGCACCCACACATATGTACACACACACTCACAGTAGTAACGTGTGCATACGTGTGCACACACACAGCAGTAACATGCATGCACAAACTTGCAGACATACACGCTCACAGCAGTAACATGCACGCACACATGTGCAGACACATGCACTCAGCAGTAACATGGGTGCACACAAATGCACACGCCTTCACAGCAGTAAAATTTGCACACACACGTGCAGACACACAGCAGTAACATTTGCGCACACACCTGCAGACACACATGCATGTCCACTTTTATTTTTGAGACAGGGTCTCGCTCCATCGCCCAGGCTGGAGTACAGTGATACAGTCACGGCTCACTGCAAACTCCAACTCCCCGGCTCAAGCAATCCTCTTGCCTCAGCCTCCTGAGTAACTGAGACTACAGACGCACACCACCACGTGGGCCCAGCTAATTTTTTTTTAATCTTTAGTAGAGACGAAGTCTCACTGTGTTGCCCAGCTGATCTCAAACTCCTGGCCTCAAGTGATCCTCCGGTCTTGGCCTCCCAAAGAGCTAGGATTTCAGGCGTGAGCCACCATGTGCAGCCAATGTTATTTCTTGATAGAAGCCAGAGGCCGGTGCTTTGCGCTCAGAAGCGCTGCCATAGCAACCCTCGTTCAGCTGTGCCAAGCACCCACCATGCACTCAGCACGTTCTTTGTGCCACCTCCATCTCCAAGTTAGCCCATGAGTCAGTTTCATCATGGCTCCCATTTTCAAACTGCAGAAACGGAAGCTCGGAGGGGGTGCAGCGAGTCACCTGTCACACAGCCGAAGGGCAGCATGCAGACAGTCCCACTCCCTGCCTGTTTCGGCTGGCTTGGGACACCTCTAGAAATACAGTTAGATTCCCTGTCTTACTTGTCCCAGGCCCTTGAGCTCTAGGGTCTCCTCACTCAGGAATTAGTGCTTTAGATAAGAAGGTCTCCTCCTGGGGACTGCAGTGACCTCTTGCAACCTGCGTGCCCACGGGGGATTTCTCTGGGGGAACGGGAAAGTACTGAGAGCTCATTCCAGGAGGTGGGCAGGTGACCACTGCTTGCTGGGAGGCTGAGGACCCTCAGCCAGGGAAGGGCACAGACCCAAGGGACCTGGTGGCAGATGGGAGGCTCTTTGGGGTGGCCTGGTGGATGCCACTTCCCAAGTTTGCTTACTGGGTCCTGCCTCAGACCTGAAGAACAAGAATCGCCAGAGGGGAGGGTAGCGTGAGTGGCCGCCAGTCACCTGGGCCAGCTACAGAAGCCAGGAGGTGACTTTGGTGCCGTCTACCCTGCAATCAACATGCAATCGGGGAATCCCCTGCCCAGGTCTACAGAACATCAGGCTGGAGACAGGGAGACTCTCACAACGCAGAAGCCCGGCAGAGGCGGGCGGTGTCTGCAGGCTTCCACGGCAGGCAGTGGTTCCTGCCCAGACCCTGCTTCGCTCCCCTAAGACCAGGGGAGGGCCAAGCTGACCTTTCCACATTTCTGCCCCACATCCTCAGGCAAGTGTGAGAGGCATGGGAGCCATCGGCTCCCCCCAGATCTCCCACCCTCAGCTCTGTGCCCCTGGGTCCCCGAGTCCTGGGGCTGGGGATCACCAGGGCCTCACGTATCTGGCCCTGCTTTCAGGAAGTCTTCCCTCTCTGGGCCTCGGTTTCTCCATCTGTCTCATGTGGTGCAGTGAGACCGGCCCCTGCTCTGCAGGTGGGCAGCCCTGTGCCCCTGCTGCAGGTCTCTGGGAAGGATGCTCGGGCCTCAGGCTTCTTCAGGGCAGACATGTGGGGCCCACCTGTCACTCGTGTTGGGGACAGGTGTGCGGGAGGGGGTCGCTGGTAGGCTGTGCCATGCTGCAGGGAGCAGAGAAGCAGCTGGGGTGGTGGTCGTGGGCTCTAAGCAGGGGGCAGAGGCCAGAGTCTCTGGTGGGAGGCGGATGGCCCACAGATGCCATCCTGGCGGCCACCAGAGAAAGTGGTCACTGAACCCCAGCCATCATGATGAATGCCATCAGGGAAAGCTGGCCCACGAGTTGTGGGCTGGGGCTTCTGAGGCCTGCGGGTCTTGGGCCCAACTGGGGCTCTGGTCCTACACCTGGCCCTGCTCAAGGGCTCGAGGCTCTGTGCCTGCTCTCCAGTGTGGCCCTTTAAACCCAGGACAAGGAGAGGGAACAGGGTGGGAGACTTCTGTACCAGCGACATGTGACTCAAGTAAACTTCAGGGCCCTGGAATCATCTGGAGGCCAGAGCTGGAAGTGGGGGAAAGGTCGCAGCGTCGTGCCAGCTGTGGGGCTGTGGCCAAGGCCAGAGCGGGGAAAGGTGACTGGTGGCCAGTGGGGCCAGACACCCACAGGCCAGCCCTGGCCTGGCTGCCAGCCACCTGGGCCAGCTACAGAAACCTGCGGACAGGCCTGGCCGGCTTCTGGTCTCCAGGGCAGGCAGCAGGCCGGCGTGGGGAGGGAGGGCCGTGGAAGGAGGCCCCGCGGCAGCGCCTCCCTCTTCCTCTTGGAAAGGCTTCTCCAGGCCCCAGCCCTTGCTGTCCCAACAAGAGGGCCTTCTGGGGCCACGCCAGGGTGTGATGCTGGAGGCGGGGAGTTGGACGGGGGGCCTGGTGACTGCGGGCCTCCCATGAGGTGACTGCGGGCCTCCCATGAGGCCCCTGCTGACCGTCCGGCCCTCCTCACCCACGGGCAGGGGCTGGTGGAGGAGAAAGGAGAGCGGGGACCGTGCTCCTCCCTCAGCTAGGCCTATTCACACCAGGCTGTGGCCGGGACCACGCAGCAGCCGCCGCACGCAGGTGCCGGGCGCTCCACCAGGCCCGGGCGCGGAGCATCTAGGCTGTTTCGAGAGTGCTGCTGAGTTTGTTTCAACAGCAGATGGGTAAGCCTGGCTCCTGTCACTGCACCCCAGTGCCCTTCCAAAGCCGCCCGCTGCGGTCTGAAGCAGTTGCATACACAGAGGATTCCAGAACAACTGGGAGGTGAGCCCTGGACAGGGAGAGCAGGAGGCGCTCAGGCGTGGGCTTGGCTGGCAGTCAGCAGATGTTCACCAGGGCGAGGGCGAGGGGGGCGCTCTCGCTGGGAGCCGTGCAAGCAGAGGTGGGCGAGGGCAGAGCCGTGTCCACAGGGACTCATAGGGAGTTGCTGTCTCAGGCAGAGACAGGGTCCTGCCAACTCTGGATGCAGGCGGACTGGAGCTGGGGAACCTGGAGAAGGAGAGCTGTTTTCAGGTAGAGAGATCCAGGTCATCTTTTAATGAAAAAAAAAACCTGGCTTCACTGAGATATAATTCATATACAGTGAGTATACAGTTTGGTAAGTTTTCATGTCTACACTCCTGAAACTGTCCTCACATCAGATATTGAACATCTCCATCACCCCCGAAGGGTTCTTTGAGCCCCGTTCTACTCCCTCTCTCCCGCCCCGCCCCATCCCAGGCAGCCTCCCATCTTTCTGTCACCATGGATCGTTGGCATTTTCTAGAGTTGTAGATGAAGGGTCATGTGGGGTGGGTTCTTTTTGTCTAGCTTCCTGAGTTCCGCAGTCATTTTGAGACTCTCATCTCTGTGTGGTCGGTGGTTTATTCCTCTCTTGCTGAGCAAGATCCATTATATTCTTCAGCTCCTGCGGGAGCCTTGAAAACCAAAAGCCACAATCACAGCAACACCCAGCAGCCTGGAAGCCCCCGGAAGTGGCAGATCGGGGTGGGAGCTCCTTCAAAGGCTTAATGCTGAGGACTGTTGTTATTCCGATGCCTGTGGGTCCCTGGAAAACCCTGCTGGCAAGGCTGCCTCCATTTGACCTGCCTGGGAGCTCCCCCAGTAAGAAAAGCCTTTTTCCCAAGGGGATTTGTCAAAAACGATTTGGAAGAAATCACCTAATTTCATGGCTGAGGAGGAACCCGGCAGCTGGAGCAGACACTGGACTCACCGAAAGGCTGAGGAGGAAAAACTGGGCAATGAAAAGTGCAGAGATGCCTTCAGAGGCTCCACGTGTCCCCCAGGCCCCGGGACGCTGTGTACATTTCCAGGCCCCCGGGAGGCCCTGCGGATTCCTGGGCTGTAGACATGCTCAGGAAGGACCTGGGGTGGCTGAGAGCTCACCTCTGGGTGAGCTTGAGGCTCTGAGCAGCAGGACGTGCAGGCTAAGGCAGAGTTGCTGCCTGCCTGGCTGAGGGTCCGAGGTGGCCCCAGCACCCCGCAGAGCCCTTGGCAAGGCCTGGGGAGCTTTGGCATTGAAGGCCATTTCTGTCCAATCATTAGCCGCCCACCGCACTGCTGAGAAAAGGTTGCAGGGTCCACACACAACACAGAAAGCGGACTCCAGAAGGAGGCCGGAGACGTCACTCAACAAACAAAACCACAGCCACACAGCCTGGGGAAGGGGGAGCCCGATTTCCACAGTAGCCACGTTATGTTACTAAAATGCCCAGTTATTAACAAAAACTTACCGGACATGCAAATAATCGTGAAAGTACGGCCCATGTACAGGGGGAGATCAACAGAAACTTCCTGAAATGGCCCAGACACTGGATTTATTAGCAGAGACATTAAACTCATTGTCTAAAATATGCTCAATAAACTAAAGGAAAGCATGTCTAAAGAATTAAAAGAAAATATGAGGACGCTGTCTCACTGCATAGCTCGTCTGGGGCACCGTCTGCTGCTGGAGCCACTCCACACCCTTCCCCATCGCCACCCCACCCTCCAAAAGTTGCCTGCAAATAGCTCCAGATTAGAAATTGGGCTGGCGAGCCACTAGGAGCCCCTCAAGTCCAAGGGAGCTGGAATTAAAGCGGCAGCCGGCCTGGCCTCTGAGTCCTGCGGGCGCTGCTGAGCTGGGCACACCCTGCTTTGAGGATCCAAAAGAACAAAAATGACAAAGAGCCTGGCGCAGAGGCTCACGTCTGCAATCCCAGGCACTCAGAAGGCTGAGGCAGGAGGATTGCTTGAGGCCAGGAGTTCGAGACCAGCCTGAGCAACATAGTGAGACCCTGTCTCTCCAAAAATAATAATAATTAGCCAGACTCGCCCCTGTATTCTTAGCTACTTGGGAGGCTGAGGCGGGAGGATCTCTTGAACCCAGGAATTTGAGGCTGCAATGAGCTATGACCACGCCACTGGACTCCAGCCTGGGCCACAAAGTGAGACCTTATCAAAAAAAAAGGAGTCAGGTATTGGGTATGGGGTGGAAACAGGAAAGGGCACGGGCTCTGTGGACAGCCGAGAGCTGGCCGGCGCTGTCTGCTGCTGTGACAAGTCACTGCCCACAGCCCTGGAGATGATGGCCCTGCCTGGCCAGCGTGCCCTGTCTGCCTCAAGGTGCTGGAGCAGCCTGAGGGTGGGGTTCTCCTCTCCTTTGGTCTCTCCCTCGGGGCTGCTGGTCTCCGGGGCACCCTGGCAGCCTCACCCCAGCCTGCATGGCCTGCAGGATGTTTGCTGACTAATCAAGACCAGCCGAGTGAACAGAGCCAAGAGCCTCGTGTGGACGCCTGGCAACTGGGCCACTCTGCTGGCTGCCGAGCTCTCCCTGTGCTCTGTCTGCAGTGACAGGGCCGGGAGTTCACTGACCCACACGGACCCAACAGGACAACATGGACAGGAGCTGGGAGGCCACGGGGAAATCTAGCCGGCTAGGGGTGGGGAGCCACCGCAGAGAGCTTGCCTCAGGCCCTGGGAGGCTGTGGGAGGCAGGTTTGCCCAGGTGCCCCCCGCGTCCCATGGCCAAGCCCAAGCTCTGGGCAAGCAGACCACACCCAGCACCCACCCTGGGAGCAGGGCCACCTAGACTACCCATGGGTACTGGGGAAGGCAGTCTGCCCACCCCACAAAATGAGCATTCTTTAACCTTGGCTGCTGTGATATTAATTTTAGATGTCCACTTGCTGGATAAAGGAATACCTGGAAACGTGGGAAAGCCTTGTTTCCGAGTGTGTCTGTGAGGGAGTTTCCAGACACTGGCATGTGAGTCTGAGTGGGCTTGGCAGGGAAGAGCTGCCCTCAGTGCGGGCGGGCGGCATCTACCCTGCGGGGGCCATGGTCCTGCGGGAGCTGAAGCACACTCTTCCTGTCCTTGGACAACGCCAGGCTCCTTGTCGTTTGGACTTAGCCCGTGGTCCCCGGCTCTCAGGCCTTTGGGTTGGACTGAAAGTTACACCATTGCTGCCCGAGTTCTTTGGCTTTCAGACTTGAACAGGGCCATGCTGCCAGCATCCCAGGGTCTCCAGCCTGCGGGCGGCCTGTCGTGGGATGTCTCAGCCTCCATAAATGTGGGGCCCAGTTCCCCTCATTAATCCTCTGTCTGTCTATCTGTCTGTCTATCTTTCAGTCCTGGTCCCGTTCAGAAAGCCTGAGAATCAAGACCAAGAGCACCAGTGTCTAGCGCAGGAGAAGAAGGGTTTCCCGGCTCAAGAAGAAAGTGAATTCACCCTTCCTAGGTTTCTGTGCTGTTCAGGTCCTCAGAGGGTTGAGTGCCACCCAGCCACACGGGTGACGGTGACTCCTCCTCAGTCCACTCATTCAGATGCCAGTTTCTTCCGGAAACATCCTCACAGACACTCAGAAATGAGGTTTCACTGGCGAGCCAGGCATGCCTCGGCCCCTCGCCCACCCCTGTCAACTTAGCACCCATCTGCGTCTCCTTAAACCTCACTTATCTCCAAATAAAGGCAATGACGAGGTCATCACAGAGCCCTTGGTGGTGCTTATTCTTCTCCTGGTATCCTGTACCCTAAATATCACGACGTGAAATTAACCATACTTAACCACTGACAGAAAGCCAACACATGTATGTTACATGCTAACAGTATCAGAGAAGAACGAAAACAAAGATATTTGCGAACTGCATGTATACCACGAACGTATTCACACTAAGGGGGAAATGTGGCCACAGCAGTCCTATTTCTGTGTGGGGTCGGAGCTGGTCCTCATTCCTGCCTTCTGCCACTTCCCATCCTGCATGGCCTTCGCCTTCAGGAAGCACCTCAGCTGGCCGCAGCTCTCTATACCTGGTGGGGTGACCCCAACCGTTATTCCTGCGAAGGGTCTGGGCCTTCAGTAATCCTGCCTGGATTCGGTTGTTGTAATTTTCCATTGACCTGAATCACAGAACATGCGAATATTAAGAGGGCCCTAGAGATCACTGGCATTCCAGACATCCTCTCTCACCTCCTTTGTGCAGGAATGTCCAATTTCCCTTGTAGTCTGGCTCTGTCACCCCCGTCAACACCATAACCCTCCTCCTTTGCCTGTTGACTCAGAAGAATGAGGACCCCAAAGTGCCCAGTGGCAATCTTAACTTACAGTTTAATGCAATCATTGTTGTGTGTCCTGGTAAAAGCATTTCTCCCTTGAGAATTAAGGCCACTAGGCCAGCAGAGCATGATGTTGTGGGAACAGGAGGCAAATATTTTGCTACAGGGTCACTTGGGGTGATGGTGAGTGGTGCCACTCCCATTCCCACCCCTTGATGCCTGGACCCGCAAATCCTGGCTATGGGACAAACAGCATTATCCATTGCATGTGGGTTCGGAGCAGATCACAGCCTTACAGAGAACCTTGCCCTAGCCTTGCAGGTATTGGCACCTAGCTGGTGCTGTAACTGTGGCTTCAGAAGGCCATTCCACTGTTCTATCAAGCCAGCTGCTTCCGGACGACGGGGAACATGGTAAGACCAGCAAGTCCCATGAGCATGGGCCCACTGCCAAACCTCTCTGGCTATGAAGTAAGTTCCTTAGTCAGAAGCCATGCTGTGTGGGGGACCAGGAAGGCGGATGAGGCATTCTCTAAGTCCGCAGATGGCAGTTTTGGCAGAGGCACTGTGTTCACGGAAAGCAAATCCATATTCAGAGTGTCTCCAGTAAGGGCAAAACACTCTTCCTTCCATGCTGGAAATGGTCCAGTGTCATCAACCTGCCCCGAGGTAGCTGGCTGGTCACGCTGGGGATGGGTGCCCTATCAGAGGCTCATTGTTGGTCTCTGTTGTGGAAGATGAGACGGTCAGCGGTGGCCGTAGCCAGGTCGGCCTTGGTGAGTGGCGGTCCGTGTTGCTGAGCCCACGCACAGCCTCCATCCCTGCCACCACGGCTGCTCTGTTCATGAGCCAGCCCCAGAGCAATCATCTTCTCCACCTGCTGATTCAAGCCCTCCTCTTCTGAGGTCACTCTGTTGAGCATTTACATGAGAGAAAAATTATCTTTACATTTTTGCCCATTCAGAGAGGTTTTACCTCTTCCCCAAATTTCTTTGTCATCAGTTTTCTAATCATGCTCCTTCCAAGTTCCTATGTAGCCAAACCATTGCTGTGAATGGGAGTGTAACCCACATCTGGCCATTTCTCCTTCCAAACAAAGTGAATGGCCAGTTGCACTGCTTGGAGTCCTGCCCACTGGGAGGGTTTCCCTTCACCACTGCCTTGAGGGATGTCGCAGAGAGGGGCTGTGGTGCTGTCACTGTCCACGCTCAGGTGCCATCCCCATATGATGCGGAAACATGTGTAAAGCAGCCTGAGTCTTCTCTTCCTCTGTCAACTGAACACAGGGAACTCCCCATGAGGCCATAGCTGCAGGCTGGGAGAGAGAAGGCAGGGCAGCAGCGACAGGGGACCAGGAGCATTTGGGCCGCTTCTTCTCGTAACTTCCTTGTGCCTCAGGGCCTGGGGGCCCGGTCCTGTACACACCACTTTCATTTGATGACAGTGTTACTGTGCACACCCAACCTTATGGCTTGGAGGGTCAGATCACACCCAGTTCACGATGGGCAGCTTGGGTCGTATAGTAGCTTGGTGGCCCCTGTCAAGTGTTGAGTTTTTACTAAGGCACAGTAGCAGGCCAAGAGCTGTCTCTTGAAAGGAGGGTAATCATTTCAGATGACAGCAGGGCCTTGTCCAAAATCCTAAAGGCTTGCCCTTGGGTTCACCAGTAGTGGCCACCAGCCACTGACACTTTGAACCCGTTGGATCTGCTGGGTCATATGGTGCAAGTGGCTCAGCGGCTTGCACAGCAGCCTGGCCTTGCTACAGAGCCTTCCTTAGCTATGGGCTCTACTCAAAACCAGCAGCTTTTCGGGTCACTTGGTAAATGGGCCGGAGTAACACACCCAAATGCAGAATGTGTTGCCTCCAAAATCCAAAGATGCCCACTAGACAACATGCCTCTTTCTTGGTTGTAGGAAGGGCCAGATGCAACTTCTTCACCTGAGAGGGGTTATCTTGACATACCCCACACCACCAAACTCCCAGAAATTTAGTTGAGGAAAAAAACCCTGAATTTTAGTTGAATTTATTTCCCACCCTCTGACATGCAAATGTCTTTCCAGTAAGTCAAGAGTGGCTGCTACTTCATGCTCACCAAGTCCAATCAGCATGGTGTCATCCATGTATTACCCCCGTGCGGTATCCTGTGGAAGGGAGAGGAGCTCTAGATCGCCGCGAGCTAAATCGCGATGTGCGGCCGGAGAGCTGATGTGCCCCTAGCAGTGAAGGGGGATCGCTGGCCTTGTCAGCTGATAGCAAACTGCTTCTTGTGGGCCTTGTGGACAAGTACGGAAAAAAGGGCATTTGGCAGATCAACAGCTGCATACAGTACCAGGTACTGGGAGAGGTAGTAATTTACTTAAGCAATAAAGCCACACCTGGTACAGCAGCTGCAGCTGGAGCCACCACTGAGTTAAGCTTATGATAATCCACTGTCATTTTTCAAGACAGATTTGTCTTCTACACAGGCCAAATAGAATTGAATACGGCTGTGTTGGGAATCACCATCTCTGCATCTCCCAAGTCCTCGATGGTGGCACTGATCTCTGCAGTCCCTCCGGAGATGCAATATTGCTTTAGCTTTTCTATTTTCCTGGGTAGAGACAGTTCTAGTGGCTTCCATTTGGCCTTTCCAACCGTAATTAGTCCTCACTCCACAGCTTATGGAGCCAGTGTGGGGGTCCTGTCAGCTGCTACGTCTGCTTCAATTACACATCTGGAACTAGGGTATCACCCCAGGATGGGCTCAGGGCCCCGCCGGCCTCACTATGAGATGGAGCTGAGCTAAAACTCCGTTGATCACCTGACCTCCATAAGCCCTTACTGACCAGAAGGCCAGTGTCACTTTCAGTCTCCTGGAACCAATATCAGTTTAGATAAAGACAGTGTCCAATAGTCACCAAAAGGTCTGATTGTTTCCTTTTCCCCAATACAGAGTTACACTGGCCAGGGTGGTTCCCTTCAGGGAGATTAACAGTGTAAATTTTTGGTAGCGTACTAAGGTCCTTCCTTGAGGGGACTTGGGCTCCCCTTATCCAAGAGGTTCTGGGTCTGTAAACTGGCTCATCTGGAAACTGATTGAGGGGCTGTGACTAGAGAGTCGCTGAGGTTGTTTGTTTGAGACAGAGTCTCCCTTTGTCGCCCAGGCTGGAGTGCAGTGGTGCCATCTCAGCTCACTGCAACCTCTGCCTCCTGGGTTCAAGCAATTCTCCTGCCTCAGCCTCCTGAGTAGCTGGGATTACAGGCACGTGCCACCTTGCCTGGCTAATTTTTGTATTTTTAGTAGACTCGGGGTTTCACGATGTTGGCTAGGCTGGTCTCAAACTCCTAACCTCGTGATCTGCCCACTTCGGCCTCTCATAGTGTTGGGATTACAGGCATAAGCCAGCGTGCGCCTGGCCTGAGGTTTTTTTTTTTTAAAAACAATGATTCAAGTAAGACTTTTGTTCACTTGACCTAGACCATTTTTGCTTATACAGGTCAAGTAGGAATAATTTCACTCCTAGGAACACCATAATTAACTAGCCAGACTGTTCTGATGGTGGCTGTGATCTGCTGTTCGTTAAGTGAACCATGCCGACCTTGGCTTTGCTGGGTGAGTGCTGCCACTTAGTCTCTGCCCCACCCATGACCCAATTACTCCCACTGCATTTCAGTTTTCCGGTGGGGCTGCAGTCTACACTGTAAGTCTGGCCCATGGAGGTGTGTGTCATGGAGCTCTTCGGGGTTGTTGGGGCTCAAAGCATTGGTGAAAGGTATGTTTTTTGGGACCCTCTCAGTGCAGGTGAGTAGGTCTTAAATGACAAATCTACTGGAACGTTACAATCTCCCCAAGCCTTTTTTCTACATCAAGCCATGAGAGACTGGGAATTTCCAATTTGCTCACTGTGGGCCCTCTTTCAATCCATGTTTCAGCCAACCCACCAAACTGTTAGGGTCCCTTCGAACTCCCTGCCTGCAACATTAAATGCAGAAACTCTGCTTTGTAGACCCACATCAATAAGATCGGCCTGATCCAACTTCACATTTCTTTCACCATTATCCCACACCCTTTATATTCATTCACTTATAGGGAACAATTTCTGCTTGAATGAATTAGACGTGTAGATTGATCCACGGATTTCTTTCTGTATGAATTAGAAAACTCAGGCAGTTCTTTTGGAAGGTAGCACACCTCCTCACAGGTCAGACTGTGCTTCTCACCTTTAGGGGCCTGCTGGGACCTGGGTCTAGTTTAGGTCTGTAAGAGGGGGTCGGGGAGAGTCCTGAGGAGAATCGGCGGTTTAAAAAACTGCCTCAGGGGAGGCCACTACCATTTCCTCAGGCAATGCAGTCAGTTCCCCCAGACAAAGGCGGGAAGACTCATGCCACTGAGTGGGGAGGCCGCTGCCGCTGGGGATGGGGAGGCCAGTTCCACTGGGGGGTGGGGAGACCTCTCCCTAAGGCAAACAAGACTCATCAGCATTTAGGGGCTCAACGACCCGTTTCATCAGTCTTCCCACGCATCCGCATTCCAACTTACGGGATCCCCTTGCTTTCCAGTCAATGCCCACATTTGAATAGCAGATGTTCAGTAAGGCGGGGGTTCAACTTGCATTGTAATACAGGCAATCCAAGGATGAGGTTCTGCATTTGCTTTTATTTCAGGCTTTCTCGGCCACAGGAGATGAGTCTCCTTTAAGGCGCACCTAGAAGCTCTTCGGTCTTTTGTGCAGCTCTTGGGCTGGGAATTTGAATCCCAGAGCTCATCTTCTTTCACCACTTTGTCCAGTGACATTAGGACCAACCAACCAATGCCATTATCTTTCTTAGTTTCCGAAAAATGTCTGAAGTTCTCATCTACAGAATCACTCAGCTTCTTGCTTTTCACAAGTGGTCGTAGTAAGAGTATTCAATACACATATTTTGTGTATTTCTATAAACAGTTCACACCATGGACTACTGGTGTTCTCATTACTAATTGAAATGGTGTCATTAGCATCTCTGAATTTAATCCATCTAGAGAGCCAGTTCCAGAAACCCCAGAACCAGTTTGGAAAACATCCCTAAAATTCTGTTCTTCTGAAGCCATTTTTGGAACCAAATTTGTGTCAGGTTCTCCAGAGAAACAGAACCAGTATGTTTTGTTTATTTACCATAGGGATTGGCTCATATGATTCTGGAGGTGCAGAAGTCCCTCTCGAGATCTGCTGTCAGCAAGCTGGAGAACCGGGAAAGCTGGTGGTTTAACTCAGTCAGTCTGAAGGCCTGAGAACTGGGTGGGAGTGGGATAGACTAAGGGGCCTTTAGCCTCTGGGTTGGTGCGGTCCCCACAGGTAAGCCTTCCGGGGAAAAGGGTGGAGAGGGGATCTGGAGGGGCTGAAAGAAGATACCCAGCACTAAGAGACCTTTGGACTCAGACTAGAACTTACATCATTCATTCATTCATTCAGTGAAAATTGAGCACTGTATCAACCAGGATTGAAAACAGCACACTCAAAAGATGATAATTCAAGAAGGGATTATTTAAGGGACTATTTCCCAAGATGGGAATGGAGGGGAACCTACAGGGCTAGTGTCCTACCCTCCAGCAGGCAGCAGCTGATCCCTGAGGGGACAAAGATGTAGTTGTGAGGACCTGGAGGGAAAGTTCTACAGAGGTACAATGGGCTTCGGGTACACCCTGCTTGAGTGGCCTGTGAGAGCTGGGGAATGCTCTCCTCCTTCCATCTCCCCACAACCCACAGGGTTTGGTGCGGGCCCCACAGGTGAGTCTCCCAGGGAAAGGCGGGGAGAAGGAACCGGGAGGGCCAATAGAAGGTATGCACACAAGTATCTACAGGGTACCAGGCATTTTTGAAGCATTTGGGATTTGTCCGCAAACAAGTCAGACAAAAAAACCTTGTTCCAGTACAGGGAACATTCTAGCAAAGGAAGGCAAATGGCGAGCAATAAGCACAATCATCAAGTAAAATAGACACCAGGTTAGAGAGTGAGAAATGCGATGGGAAAAATACAGCAGGTGAAGGAGGTTGGAGAGTAGGGGTGGAGGGGCCAGCAGCACTTGTCCTTCACCTTGGAGGGGACCTGTTACATGCTCCGGATTGTTGGCCCCCTAGTAATGTTACTGAGGCAGCCCCTGAATTTTTGCAGGGGTTGTTTTCCACCCTTTGACATCCATGTAACCTTCTAACGCTGTCTGGGGGAGATGCTGCCTCCTGCTCTCCAGGTCTCTCCTGCACTCTCGGCAATGGGAAGGGCTGACTGACACCCTGTGGGCTGGAAAGCTGACCACAGTTGCCGCCGACCAGACCCCTCACATAGTGAATACCAGGCTGAGGAATCCAGGAGAGCCCCAAGGGGGGACACTGAAGGTGTATTGTTGGCCTTGCCAGCTGCAAGTGAAGTGCTTCTGATTAATTTTAATAGGGAGATAAAAGTATTTGCTAACAACAGCAATCCTGACACTCGACCTTCAACTCTTCTTGTTACTAACACCACCAATATCCCATGAGGCTCATAAAACGAGTCTTTCTTCCTGGAAACATGACTAAGATTGAGCAAATGTCTCCAACATGACTTTCAGCAACAGAAAACTAAGAGTCAAAGGCGTTTATTACCCAAATGCTTACATTCGCTCTCAACGTCACATAACCTCAGCAGGCCTATGTAGAACCTTCAGCTATGGTATAATTTGAGGTCAGTGGCCAGGGGACAGAACTTGTATCCATTATGAGTGAAGCAGGGAGCTACTGCAGGGTTTTAAGCAGAGTCCTGATTTATAGTTCAGAAGAATCATCATGGCTGCTAGATTAAGAATAAAAGAAGGGGCCCAGGGGTGAAAACAATGAGTCCAGCTGGGTTACAGCAAAGATCCAGGGGAGAAAGCCATGCACAGTGGTACACCTGAGTTTCTGATAATTCCATCTACTGGTCCTACTCTGTGGCCTACTGGTCCAAATCCAGCCCTGACTGATTTCTGGGCATGTAATGTCTAAAAACACTCCCTACTGATGTTTTGCAAGTGACTGCATTATTTGAAGGCAGTTCCTAATGGTAAACTAGTCACTTTATCATTATAGAATCATTCCCTGAGCATCTACTATGTAATCAGCATTAGGTTTGGTGCCAGAGATCCAAAGCTGACAAAGACACCAAAGCCTGCTCTCCAGGAAATGACAGGCTGCGAAGAAGGCCGCAGATGTCTGTCAGCACTTGGAACTGCGAGGGCGGGGAGTGGGTGCCGGGCTGAGGAACCAGGGGTAATGCCCTGTGGAGGCTGGGGAAAAGGCAAGTTTTGATGCAAAGGTAAGTCCTGGGAAGGCAAGGGGCGAAGGAAACCCATGGAGCGAGGAGGGGCTCCCAGGATAAGGATGCATGGCTGCGTTTCCAGGCCTCCTGTGTGGAGCTAGACTCTGGAACCACTGAGTGAATGGGAACCCAGGCTGCAGGAGAATCTTGACTTTGGCCCAAGGGTTACTGTGAAAAATCCAGATGTCCCAGGAGCCCTATCAGGGAGTTTACTTCATTAATTTGATCATGTATTCATTAAAAATGTTTTAGTGTCTATCATAGTTAGACCCTGGATTACCCTGGAATATGTTCAGAACACCTGTTTTAGAAATTCTGATGATTTAAACATTGGTAGATTTTTTTAACTAAATATATTTTGTTAGGCTTTTAAACACTAAAAATACTAAGATTTTAGGTATGAAAGCATTTACCTTCAGCTTTAGTGGTTAAATTTTGGTAAGAATTGAAAAATCTTTCAGGGATCCTGATTTAACAATTATGTGGATCATTTCAGACATTGGTGAGAAAAAGTTAACATGAAGGAAACAACTTAAGCATACACATTAAGAAAGAAGGAGAAAGTGCTAGCAAGAGATGCTTCTCAGCTCTCATGTTTTACCGACCAATGCAAAGATAAAGTCAGATTGAAAAATAGGAAATAACATATTACGAAATAGACATATAAAATTTAATCCCTTTGTTTTAAAATACATCTTCAATGATACAATTGAAAATAACACACAAAATCAATTTCATAAAAAATATAAAATAGTTGTATGACCCATATCCCGTATCTTATCTTAGAAAACCAGCAATTTAGTTCCCATACTTCATTAGAGTACTTTTAACCCAAGACTGTAACTACCAGTCCTACGTACACAAATGACCTAGTCTAGCTCCCTGAACCTAGATACCCGTGACTTTGTTATAAAATTATAGTTTAGTATTTTTATATATTTAAATGTGTACAAAATGTTCCCCTGCCACAGTAATGTATTTTTATAAATTCATGAATGTTTTCTAGAATTGTTTACATACAAGATAATCAAAGCACCAAGGATCTGAAGCGTGATAAAATAATCATTTCTCCAAACAGGAAGATGAGGAGAACTCCATTTTGAGCTGTATCACTTGGTACACAACACTTGCAATATGTTTGATGTAATTACTGTGTTTCTTCTAAGTACATCTGACTGATACTAGCATAACAAAAGATGTGAATTGCAATAGTGTTTTTCTTTTACTTCATTTGTTAAACAGTACAGAAATCCAAATAACATTCTCAATAGCAAACAATCTGTCATTTGAGAAGGTTTGGCTATGCTACAAAATGACTGCTTGTGTTTGGAAAAACACAGAGAAAAAGGTTTTTAGTTGGTTCCACTAAGCACAGTATTCTATCTGCTTGGTATACATTATCAAAAATAACTTAACCTTTGTCTAGGGAAAGTCTTTAAGGTAGATCTTACTGCATATCTTCACTATATGTACAGAGACACCACATTTATATATTATATATTTATATAAGACATGTATGTACACATTTACAGACCTTCAGAAATATATTGCACTTATATACAATGCAGCTTTATCTTAACTGATTTCATACTGTAACCCATTAAAATTCTTCATGAGAAAGGCAGTTGATATGTCCAAGAAAGTCGCAAAGGAAGATTTCAGTAACATGCCCTGTTTAGTAAACATTTGGTGGAGAATGAGAGGGTAAGGGAGAGAGGGCTCACTCCTTACTCTTCAGGTTCGTTCCCACTAACCTGATGCAGTGGAGTTGTACTGAATTCAGGCAAGGGCACATAATACTTAAAGCCAAGCCTCCACCTTTTCTGACTTCTGCTGACCTCAGGCCCACGACACTGTAGGCACAAGGCAGATATCCCAATATTTTGATAAATAACATAGCAGATATCCCAAAGCTTCCTAGAGACTCTGTTAACTCTTGGAATAAATTTTTCAGTTTAAATCCTGTATATATCAGGAAATTCAAACATAATGGTACACGGATTTCTCTTTCATCTGAAAAACGCCAATGCAATAGATTAAATGCTACCACCAAGCCAGATGCAGCCCCATCTCCAATCTGCAAGGAACCCCTTCCCTCGATATAGATCTGTGCTGGCGAGATGACTGACTGGGGTTATCTGCACTTGCCAAACCGTAAGATTTAGAAACACCTGCACTGAACTCCTGGGGAGCTGTGGCCTGCAGGCCTTTAGATCTCAGTCAGGGTGAGCTTGTACGCCCCCCCGGCTTCTTCAATCTGCAGCTGGAAGGTGTCCTCATTGGAGTAATGCTTCACAATGTTGTCGTCCATGTTCACCAGGATCCTGGATGGGGAGGGACAAGACAAACCAACTTCACTCCCCCTTGGCTCTGGAGTCAGGCCTAGATTTAACTGTTAGCTCTCCCACCACTTACTAGTTGTGGCATGTGAGGCAAATTATAAATCTCCTTAAGCCTCAACTTCCTCATCTATAAAATGGGGACAATAATAGTACCCATCTTATAGGATTGTTGAGAGAATTAAGTTAGGAGGAAATCAGGTGATATATTTATATCACAGCACATGGGAAATGAAATATATTAGCTTATTTGTGGTTATCATTTCTGGCATGTATTTAATAGGAGTCACTTGGTAAATGGTACTTGGCTTACACCTGTGATCCCAACACTTTGGGAGGCTGAGGCAGGAGACTCACTTGAGCCCTAGAGTTTGAGACCAGCCTGGATAACATAGCAAGATCCCTTTTCTACAGAAAAATTTTAAAAACTAGCTGGATGTGGTGGCATATGCCTGTAGTTCCTGCAACTTGGGAAGCTGAGGTGAAAGGATCACCTGAGCCCAGGAGTTCAAGGGTACAGTGAGCTACGATTGCACCACTGTACTCCAGCCTGGGCGACAGACTGAAACCACCTCTAAACAAATAAAGCAAAAGCACATCAATAACATTAACTTACATGGTGTGAAGCCACAGCCCCCTGACAAACTACACACTCCAGCAGGTTAGCCTCAAAGTTTAAATGAACTACTATTACCAAGCAAAAAATAAAGAATAAGAAAACAAAAATAAATGAACTACTAAGTCCAACTCTTTCCACTAGAACCATCTAGAAATTTCCCATTAGTATTGTTTTAAAATTAAGACAAAAAGTTCTCATGCTAGCCCCTGCTTATCCATGCCAAACATCATAGGCAGGCAAAAAAAGAATGAAAAGTACTAATCTCTGGACAAAGCAGCAACGTGAAATAACTGGGAAATAGGATCCTGGGCAGGAAGGTAGAGCAAGGCACGGGTTGCAGAGGCAGCGGACATGAACTGCAGCGCCAATAAGCCTGCCGAGCTCTGCTCCTCAGCTGCCTGTCTATAAACTATGAACAACAAGCCCTAAGACCAACTCAGAAGCCGTGAAGACCAAGTGCAGCACCATGGACGTGCCCAACCCAGTGCCTGGCTCCAACAGCTCCACACACAGAGGGGCTGCCCTGGCCATCCTCAGTGGCACTGGTCACACACCCTAGGGTATGGAGCCATGGCACTGCTGCCAGGGATGTGGAGGGCAAAGTTGACTTAGAAAAGCGATCCACAAAGATCTCCTCAAGCCAGATCAATTTTTGTCTAAGTAATTTCGTATATAATTTAGAAAAGCCACATTCTAGCACCCAGGTTTCTTCAGCTGCTTGTGGACTGGGCATAATGCACACGTGTCACACGGGCACAGGGGGTATGTCCCTGGCATAGGGGTGTGTCACACTGGTGCTGGAGGGTGTGTCACACTGGCACTGCAGAGGGGGTGGGGATCAGCGCTTTCTGAGGGACGAAGGATGCAGTGGCTGCTTACCCCTTTTTACATTTCTTAAATATTTTCCCAATCTTGTCATGAGGAACATCATACTTGTCTGAGATCTAAAGAGGAAAAAAAAAATTACAAAACACTGCACCAAGGCTTTAGAAGCCAAACAGCAACATATATATGTATATATGTGTGTAGTCACTCAACTTTGTTTTTCAAAAATTAAGACGCAAAGACATGGAAAAGCCCCAGCTCATGTGCTGGGCCTCTGCCTCTCCTCGGCCTGCTGCCCCCTGTAATGAGCTTCTCTGTGTAAACTCTGGCTGTCTTCCTTTTGGGGCAAAGAGGCTATTTTTAAAGAGAATGGGTGAGTTGCTCCAAGGATAAATAGCTGATTCACTCCAGATCCAACACTTGATTCACACTTGTCATCCAGACCATTCTCAGGATGGCATTGCCAGCTTCACCTCAAGCCACAGAGCAAAGTTCAAGGGGGCACTGAGAAACAGAGCCTCAGATGACGAACCTGCAGATCCCGCCAATCTTCCAAACACATGTTTCAGATCAGACCCCAGCTCCGAGTTCTCACCACATAAGCCCTTTTTCTTTTCTGTACCAGTGGATAATACTTTGTATGTTATGAAATGTAAGATCCTGTCATGAATTTCTTGTAAGCCATGAACAGTTATGCTGGCACAGTAATTCTCCATACTCTTCACTCTCCTCTCTCCCTGTAATCAGGGTTTGCAGGATTTTTTTTTTTTTTTCAGACAGAGTCTTGCTCTCCCAGGCTAGAGTACAGTGGCATGATCTCAGCTCACTGCAACTTCTGCCTCCCAGGTTCAAGCAATTCTTCTGGCTCAGCTTCCCGAGTAGCTGGGATTACATGCATGAGTCACCACGCCCAGCTAATTTTTTGTATTTTTAGTAGAGACGGGGTTTCACCATGTTAGCCAGGCTGGTCTCGAACTCCTGACCTCAGGTGATCTGCCTGCCTCAGCCTCCCAAAGTGCTGGGATTACAGGCATGAGCAACCATACCTGGCCAATTGGCATGATTCTTTTTTTTTTTTTCTTTTTCCAGCCCAAAGTTTTACCTGTTTGTTGTCAAAACAGTTGGCATGATTCTTAAGACATAATGGGCTGGGCATGGTGGGTCACGCCTGTAATCCCAGCACTTTGGGAGTCCGGGGTGGATGGATCACGAGGTCAGGAGATCGAGACCATCCTGGCTAACATGGTGAAACCGTTTCTACCAAAAATACAAAAATTAGCTGGGCGTGGTAGCATGCGCCTGTAGTCCCAGCTACTCGGGAGGCTGAGGCAGAAGAATCACTTGGACCCCGGGAGGCAGAGGTTGCAGTGAGCTGAGATTGCGCCACTTGCACTCCAGCCTGGTGACAGAGTGAGACTCCGTCTCAAAGAAAGAAAGAAAAAAAGACATAATGAAGGGTCCTCAAAAGGTAAGAAAAGAGAAACCCAGGGGACATCCCAGAGGGCAGGAAGCGACAGTGGGAATGGTGCTGCCTGTGCTGTAGTGTTATAGGTGGGCAGGGATGTGCTGAGTGACAGCCGTGGACTAGGGGTACCTGGCTGAGAGACACACAGCAGCTCCCCAAACCCAAGCCCCATCTCCCTGCTTTATTCCTCTTCATTGCACTTACCAGTACCTGAAAAAGGACTTCAATTTCTTTGCTTATTTTGGTGTCTCCGTCTTCCTAACTAGAACATAAACTCCATTCAGCACTGTGTCACTGATGCTTATAACTCCAGTGCCTGCCACAGTGCATGGCATGAAGCATGCCCTTCATCAAGATGTGTTACGAATTCAACACATGACAGTCATCAGAGGGAGCTGGGGGAGATGTTTTCAGCCCAATTATGGACACACTTTGAGCTCAAAGATCTCTATGGTCTGTAGGAGACAGGGTGGTAAATATCTGCACTCAGTGCTGATGACCTGCGTTTTTCCTGGGGCATAGCCGGAATGGGAAATTAACACAGCAGCCTTCCACGTTTCTTCTCTTACTGATATCACCAGAGGGAATAAGGGGTCAGTTTATTCCAGCCCTGTGTTGAGATCCTTGTAAGACAGACTTACTGCCATCACCGGTTACACTTCTACTTTCTCTCCAATAGGCTGTTGTGAGGTCTTGGATACAAGTTCAAGTACTGTTCTAGGATTGGGAGTTTCAAAGGCAGACTGAGGAGCCACTGTTGTTCTATATGAAGTTTTTAAGATTTCACTTGATTAAAAATCACTTTTGTTAGCTTCTAAATGGCTTGCTAAATGACAATCTCCCTTTAACCACATATATACGAATTAAACTATTTCATAGGCTATCACAAATCCATTCAATTCAGTGAACTAGGTATTACTGAGTGACTACATAGGATCCCTGGGTTAGGATAAAATGTGGGACACATGATGACTTGAGAAAGGTGTCAAGGATTCCAGAAGGTCTGACAAAAGATTTGGATCATCTGATAAACTGCTTCAATAAAATTCTATGTACATTCCTTTCACTTTGTACAGGGGAGTACAGAGTGGATCCTACTTACAGCTTCCATCAAGCCCTTCAAAGATGGGGTCTTGAGCATCAGGGCATCAAAGACTTCTTCTGACTCCTTTCGAACGTAGAGTAGCACTAATCAATCCCCAACCGGGAATAAGGAAGAGAAAAGAGAAAAACAGGATTCAGTTCACATGAGCAAGAGGAAAACAGACCATGGGTACTAGCTAAAATAAAAAACATATTCACATCAAGGATGACAAACATCAGCCAATATAAATTCTGTCTTAAGGAACACAGGTTTTGGCTTCTCTGAACTTTGCTAGAAGTCCTAGCTCAAGCTAGATGTTGGTCTGATGGAAGAATTCTCAAGCAAGTGAAATTGGAAAAAATGTGTTTGAGTAATTTATGCTTTTGATAGATTCCAAACTCACTTCTGATTTAAAACTCCCACTAAGAAATGGAAACCAACACACCTCTCTTTGGTTCTTCTATCCGGGACAGCTTGGTAGCAGGAGGGACAGAAAAGTCATCTTCTGTGCCATATGGCCCCCTTTTCAAGGCAGACCTGCAATAATCCAAAATATGCTGTTAGTGATTGAACTCAGCAAGCTGCATCAACAAAGCTGTTTATGAGCCTATCACGGAACTAGATTTAAAATGACTTTCATTCTTTATCTGGTCCGGCTTCCTTATTTGGGGATGAAAAATCAGGCCTGAAGAAAGATCCTGACTCCAGGGCTCATGGATATTTACAGGCAGACATGGGACCACACTCAGGTTGCTTGCAGGTATCTGCCCCTCACTCTCATTAGATAAAGCTACTTTCTTGAGGATGAGGCGCTTTGTTTTTTGTTTTTCTTTTGAGACAGGGTCTCATTCTGTTGCCCAGGCTGGAGTGCAGTGGTGCCATCACAGATGATGGCACACTGCAGCCTCGACCACCCAGGCCCAAGCAATCCTTCCACCTCAGCCTCCCAAGTGGTGCACACCACTAAGCCCCACTAATTTTTTTATTTTTGTAGAATTGGGTTCTCCCTATGTTGCCCAGGATGTTCTCAAATTCCTGGGCTCCAGCGATCCTCCTGCCTTGTCCTCCCAAAGTTCTGGGATTACAGGTGTGAGCCACATCTAACTGTTGGGTCCTTCTTTTCAGCAAACAGTCTATGGAGGAGGTAGGATCTAAGATAACCTGGTACAGGCAGTGACAAAGGAGATGACATTTCAAAATATTGAGGAAGTGTGTGCAGGAAAACGTAGGGCCAGCCTGGCTCAACAGAATGGCCCACAGGAAGCCACATCTAGAAAGGGAGGCTGGCTCAACCGTGAATGTCCTCATCATTCAGCAATAAGGAATTAAATTTTACATGGCAGGGAAGAGGGACTATTTGAAAACAGAGTGTGGTACCCAAAGTGTATGGTCAACATCGGAGGGGACCCCAGGACCTTCAAGCAGGGGAACCAGGGGAAGGAGGTTAATCTGAGCACAGGATTCTGTGGGTTTAAAACATGATGGTGTCATGGAAGCCAAAAGGGGAGAACAGATCAAGAAGAGTCTGAGGAGAGAAAAGCTCAGATTGAGCGCCTGGCTACCAGGGGTAGCTGGTATGGAGGGTCCGGCAGGCGGTATTGCGGTGAACAAGAGAAGAGGCAAATAACTGAAAGTGAAGGGAGTGAGTGCTGGATTTGGAGCAGAATGGTCACTTCGGGAGCATGGGCTGAGCCTCTGAGACTCTGCCATCTCAGTTCCTAGCACACAGCAGCCGTCCAGTGAAGGTGCCTGCAGGACTCAAGTCTGAAACACTAAGAATCAAAGGGGCAGTGCAGGCCTCGCCTTCAGAGAGAGGCACAGTGGGTAAAGTGTGGGGCATGAATGTCCCCAGTATGATGGTTCAAGCCCTGGGAATGGATGGAAGATAAGGGAAGAGGGATGTGGAGGAATGAACTTCCCATGGAAACCTTGGCTCTTTCCATCAAGATGCACCTTTCTGAGAGTAGATAACAACAGAAAGAGGGAGGCTGAGGCGGGAGGACTGCCTGAAGCCAGGATCTCTATAATCGTAATAACAATTAATAATAATAATAATAATAATTAGCTGGATGTGATGGCATGTGCCTGTAGTCCCACCTACTTGGGAGGCTGAGGCAGGAGGATCGCTTGAGCCCAGGAGCTCAAATCTGCAGTGAGCTGTGATTGCACCCTCCTACTCCTACATGGGCCACAGAGCAAGACCCTGTCTCTAAAAGTAAAATGAAATAAAAACAAAAAGAATCTTTGCTTTGTTGAAAAAAGTCCCAGAGCCATCAAGAAGGTTCTGATGGCCCAAAGAGGGGCAGTATCACCCACCTTCACTGGGCAGTGTCTGAGTAGGAGACTGCCTGGCATACGAAGGCAGAGCCCAATTCTGGGACAACCTGAGCATCAAAGTAAATGACTAATGGATCACAACTTATCGAATAAAACAGGAAACTATGAGTTCATACTGATAGCAATAAATAAATGAGTAAATTGAAAGTTTGATGGGGAATGAGATATTTACAAAGCTATAATGTAGCTCCCCAGACAACACTTATTACAAAAGGAGCCACTTTGCAGTGGAAGAGCTGGTAGATACCACCTTAATCAAGTGACCAAAGCACACCAGTAGTAACAGGATAAACTGACATCGAGCGCCATCTGCTACGATGCATGGAGAACCCAGCCTCGCCTCTATGACATCCCTGCCAGGACTGGAATCTAACCATGAGAAAACAGCAGACACACGCAAACTGAGAAGAGTCTACAAAACAGCTGGTTGAAATCTTCAAAAATATTTGGTCAGAAAAATTAAGGAGCAGCTGAGATAGTTCTAGACTGTAGATGATTAACAAACATGACAGCTAACTACAATTTGTGATCCTGAACTGGATCCTTTTTTGCTATAAAGGACATTATTGGTTCTAGTGTAGCAATGTTAATAACCTAATCTTGACTGTGACACAGGAGGATCTCCTTGTTGGTAGGAAATATATACCAGGATATTCAGGAGTGATGGGCCATCAGGCTGGCAACTTATTCTCAATGGCTCAGGGAAAAATGAGTTTTTCTACAAGTTTGAGATTGTTTTCATTATTAAAATGAAACATAAATCTTACCCTTCACCCTCCAATTCTTCTGAGGCAATGGGAAGGACCTAAGATCAAAGAAACAGATTGCTTTTCAAATGTATGCTCAAAATGTTTGACCATAAATCAATTATTCCTAAAATAGAAATAATTTGAATTTGGCCAATCTAATATAAAATCCTTTATATTAGATTTTATAATATATTTTAGATTATATATTATATATTAATAATAATATAGAATCTAATATAAAATCCTTTACCCTAATTTTCAATAACCAGATTCTTACAGATGTCTGGAACTCCTCTAAATCAGTGGTTGAGCCAAATCTGATCCAAAGCCAGTTTATGTAAATAAAGTCTTTACTGAAACAATGCCACGCTCATTCATTCACATGCTGCTTATGGCTGCATCTTCACTAGTGTGGCAGAGCTGAGCAGCACAGTGCAGACCATGTGGTCCCAAAAGCTGGAAACCTTTACCTCCTGGTCCTTTGCAAAAACAGCGTGCTGACCCCTGCTCACTTCCATCAGAAACTAAACGTACTGGCCATGGCCCCAAGAACACTGAAAAATCTTTAGTCCTTATAATTCTGTTCACAAAGTGCAGGAAAGACTATCTTTTCAATATTTATTTGCACTCAGCATAAAACTATGCCTCATTCTACTGAAGTTCCTATCTCTAGCAAGCCTTTGCCACAAAATAGGAATGACTATTTTTTAAAATTTAGCTTTAGTTGCCAAGGCATTGGTAACTACACATGGCAAGGACAACTCAGTAACTGGAACCATGAGAAAAGCCTTCAGATGTTCTTATGCTATGAAAGCTCCTTAACCTAGGTATTCTCCCAAGTTAAATTCAAAAAGATCATAGGCTTCAAGTCCAAATTATGTTACTATCCTAGAATCTTTGAAATGAGCTAGGATATGTAGGAATGAATGAATGAATGAATGCAAACAGAATAAAGCTGAGAGACTGCCCTGCACCTTCAAATCAACAATCCATATTTTATTGCATGGGCACCATGTCACCCCAGCAGAATATTCCAAAGAGCTGACTAACTGGTCAAACTTCAGTCAATTTTGCCTTCTATTTCTCATGAATAATGCCAAAGAATTTCCTTTTGCCATGCTTTCCTTCCTGGGAACCTCCCCTGGGATCTTGAGTACCTACATGAGTGCCCCGCTGCAAGCTGGCAAAGTGCACGTCAGGAATGAAGAGGACAGGCTGAGTATCGAGATCAATGAAGGGTTTGAAAACCGTGATATCCATTCGCTTGTGAGAGGGAAGCAGTGGTACTTTAACATCAGAAACTGGAAAAAAAAAAAAAAAAGAGAGAGAAACCCAAAGTCAAAGGATTATATACAGGCTGGATGCAGGCCCCAGAGCACTCACCTCTGTAAGACACTTCAAGTGTAGTACTCTGTAAGACACAACAGGGCATGCTGGCTGACTAAGAAGAATCCTAGTTTATGTAAAGGAATTTGTTGTGTGTATTTCCACTAAAATCATCTGAATGTTTTGGAAAAGGTATCTTCAAACACACAGAGACATATATCCACACAAGATTTGCGACAGAGGCAGAGTATATTTAGTTTTCATTGAAAAGGCAAAAATTTATAATTGTATAGACATAATTTGGAAGAAATTTCACCTCAGCTGTCTTCATTAAATAATTTACATTCTAACAGTAATGAACCCATTGACTTCAGAACATATCAAGAAACCCAACAATGAGGTGAAGTGTAAGCATGCCCATCTAATTTTTAACTTAATAAGTCAGACTCCATCTTCCCCAGTAATCTGGCCTTAAAGTACTCAGTAATGAGGTCTTCTGGTTAGTCAGCTGTCTCTGAAGTGTCACTGGGAGTTTGCACTTTGATACCAGTAGGAGAATACTGACTAAGGTGTTGCAGGGCAAATGTCTGCTGAGCCAGACAGACCATTCAAAAGAGCATGCCAGAAGCCCATGTACTACAGATTAAACCCTACAGGCACCAAGCAGCATTTTCTTCATTTTAGATACAAGATTTTGTGAATATGAATACTGGTCACAATTAAAAAAAAAAAAAAAAGAAAAGCTTTCCTAGTGAAATGTCCAAACAGAAGCCTTATAGCTTCTGGAAATATTAAAATATTATACCTTGGATACAAAAATGATCCTATTTGGAGTTAAGGCATTTTGAATTCACAAAACCATTATTATGACTTTCAAAAATCTAGATAAGTCCCAATTTTAACAGCGATTCATGTAGAATGTGTGTCATTTTTCAAGACTGGAAGCAGGAGTCTGAACTAGAATTGACAGCTGGAAAAGTTGAGCTCGAGAAAACCTGGGGATCTATCCTGTAGGCCCCAGGAAAACTACCCCACTGAGCCAGTGTCTACTGCTGCATCTGAGGAAGAGGCAGCGCTGTACTTCGGGACAGGGAGGACACCCACTATCTTCTTTGTGTAAACTCCAGCCACCATTCCGAACGGAAAAGATCTGAAGCTTGGTGGGAACACTTCTACTTACAGGCATTCAACTGGGAGCTGGGGTCAGGACACTTGCCTTTTCTTTTGCTTTGCTTTCGTTCTTCATCCCTGATTTTCCGCTCAGCTCCCTGTATGTCAAGAGAAGACAAGATACGATTCTGTTTTCCAATCTTTAAAATATTTAACTCTAATCCTGACCAGTGGGGGGAAAAACCTTTCTGTCTTCTCTGGACAGGAACTCCCTTACTATATAAATGAGGCTTATCATAGTAGTTTCTTCTAAAAAGATTAGTCTTAAAAATTATTTTTAATTCTATGAAATCACAAGGAACAACATTTATTTGAAAAGCAAACAAATAAAAGCAAAATTCTGGCCAGACACGGTAGCTCACGCCTGTAATCCCAGCACTTTAGAAGGCCAAGGCAGGTGGATCGTTTGAACTCAGGAGTTTGAGATCAGCCTGGCCAATACGGTGAAACCCCGCCTCTACTAAAAATACAAAAATTAGTAAGGCGTGGTGGCAGGCACCTGTAGTCCCAACTACTTGGGATGTTGAGGCAGGAGGATCACTTGAACCCGAGAGGTGGAAGTTGCAGTGAGCCAATATCACACCATTGCACTCCAGCCTGGGTGACAGAGTGAGACTCCATCTTAAAAAAAAGAGAAAAAGTGTACTCAGAGTCCTAGAAAAAGGACACCCATGTACTCTGTAGATCAACTGAGCAAAGACTAATAGCACCATGCAACTGAACCCACAACAATTTTTAAAAGAACCATATTAGTAATAAACATGACCTAAAATCAAGCAATTAAGTGTATTAAAAACATAACATTTAATCATTTTGCTTGATTTATTGGAATTAATTTCTGAATGGTACAGATTTCTTTACATAGTTATCTAGTTTAGGATGAACTGGTAGCTTATTTTTCCGTTAAATAAATCTGCTGATAGCAAAGAGAGGCAATAAAAATCCCACTGATCTTAGCATTATTATATAATAAGGAACACATTTTAAAAACAGAATATAAAACCACCTTCTGCCTTTTCTAGAAAGTGCTAGTATACTAACACAGTCGATATACAACCTGCTTTTAAAAATTGCTATGTAACATTGACACAACAGTCCCTCCTTGACATAGAAAAACAGGTAAATATCCCTAATCTCCTAGTCATTATTGTATGAAGTTGATCTGGATCTCTCTGTCCCTTCTAACAGTCTAACCATAACTTTGTTCTGATGATAAACAACACCCTCCTCTAAAAGGTGGACAGTACAGTCCTATTACAAAATAGGACTGCCCCTCTTTATCTATGAATCTATAAAGAATAATAAGGCATTTCTGCTTCTACATAACATGGAATAACACAGATCAGATTTACCCTCCACTCTGAAACAACAAAAACCAGATAAAATGCATGAAACAAGGATGAGAAGGCCCTGACCAGCAGGCAACAAAGAACAGCGATCCCTGGGAGACAGGAATGTATGGTAAGCCCTACACCTATGCAGGCTGCTGCCTTCAGAGTTCCCAGGCTGTGGCATGGGAAAGGGAGCCTGTGTGGTCTCAGTCCAGGTGCCCTGGATTGAGGGCACCTTCAGACAGAGCTGAAGTCCACAGTGACCAAGGCAGCAGGACAAAGTACCACAGAAGAAAGAGCTCCGAGATCTTCAGGGAGCCCCCCTCCAGTATGTGGCCAGGTACCAACAGGGACATAGGTGCCAGGACACTGCCCAAGACCAGGGGTCAGGGTTGGGAACTGCCATCTGAAAAGATTAGAGAAACAGTGCCTGAAACCAACACAGATTCAGAAATTGTAACTGTTCCCACCAACGACTGGAAAAACTTATAATGAGCAGGGTGATAGAATATTCAGGAAAATCCTGCTCAGAAGCGCAGAATGATTAGCCTTACATTTAGCACAGCTCCAGAACCATCTATTAAATCACAGACATAAGATCTGGAAGATCAAATGGTTTCCAACCAACTTTACCAGATTTCAGGACAAAATTCAAGGAGATTCACAATAATACAAAAATGTCCAGCACCCAGGAAGGTGAAAATCACCAAAATGCCAACACAGAGTAAACACAATCCAAAAAAAAAAAAAAAGGCCTTAGGTCATTCACTGTGCTCAGCCGCTGTGTACCTGGTGCAAAAGCCAGGGTGACGGACCAGGCCTCTGATAGTAAACAAACTTCCAGTTACCTAGCACCTTATAAAAATCTTAATAAAAGACAAGTTCCCTTAATAGGATGAAAAGAACTGCCCCCCTGCCATGAAAAAAAGTCCAATATTTTTGAGTAGGAAAAAGTCAAGATCTTGCTGCCTTAGTTCAATGGACCATCCACGCATCCATGGTTGCTCCCCAGTTCCGAGCCAGCACAAACATCCCCCTCAAGACTCGACGAACCTTCCAGGCTCTCCCTGCATCGAATCCAGGTCAGCCCCTGACTCTGCACCAGGCAAAAGTGAGCCTCTCTTTTCCAGAAATAAAGGAGGTACACCAGAGAAAACAGGTCATGCAGAGATCCTTCGGGGCTCTGCACTTTCTCTTCTTGCCTCCCTGTGGCTGTAGAGAATTCACACCTCTCTTTCTCCATGCTTAGTGAAGGGCCTTTGGGGAAGAGGTCTGTGAAGTCACAGTTCTTTGTGATTCATCCTTTCAGACATGGCTAAAGAAGAGCTCCCATGCAGGGGTGACCGCCTACACACCCAGCAGCTGGGCTCAGAGCGTCCTGTGTGCACCTCCTTTACTTGTCAGACATGCCCAACAAAACATACCTACCAACATTTTAATCTTTCAGTCAAAATGCAATTTAAAAAATCTCTATATAATGTGTCTTTGCAAGGCCAAAACAGTAACTGTTCACTTAAAATAAGCTATTTTAGGCCAGACGCGGTGGCTCACACCTGTAATCCCAGCACTTTGGGAGGCCGAAGTGGGTAGATCACCTGAAGTCAGGAGTTTGAGACCGGTCTGACCAACATGGGGAAACCCTGTCTCTATCAAAAATACAAAATTACCTGGGCATGGTGGCGCATACCTGTAACCCCAGCTACTTGGGAGGCTGAAGCAGGAGAATCGCTTGAACCCAGGAGGTGGAGGTTGCAGTGTGCCAAGATCTCACAATTGCACTCCAGCCTGGGCAACAAGAGCAAAACTCCATCTCAAAAAAAAAAAAAAAAAAAATTAGCCAGGTGTGGTGGTTTGCATCTGTAATCTCAGCTACTCAGGAGGCTGAGGCACGAGAATCGTTCAAACCCGGGAGGCAGAGGCTGCAGTGAGCCAAGATCGTGCCACTGCACTCCAGTCTGGGTGGCAGTGGCAGAGCCAGACTTTGTCTCAAAAAAAAAAAAGCTGTTTTGCTGTTTTTACACTTTGGGAAGCCAAAATGAAAGGATCACTTGAGGCCAGGAGTTCAAGACCAGCCTGGGCAACATGGCGGGACCCGATCTCTACAAAAAATTTAAAAAATTAGCTGGGTGCGATGGCATGTACCTGTAGTCCCAACTATTCAAGAGACTGAGTTTGGGGGATTGCTTGAGCCTCGGAGGTTGAGGCTACAGTGAGCTGTGATTGTACCACTGAATTCCAGCCTGGGTGACAGAGTGAAACCTCATCTTCGATAAAGGCTGGGCGCTGTGGCTCATGCCTGTAATCCTAGCACTTTGGGAGCCGGAGGCAGGTAAATTACCTGAGCTCAGGAGTTCGAGACCAGCCTGGGCAACATGGCGAAACCCCGTCTCTACTAAAAATACAAAAAAATTAGCTGGGTATGGTGGTGTGCACCTGTAATCCCAACTACTAGGGAGGCTGAGGCACAAGAATTGCTTGAACCCAGGAGGCAGCGGTTGTAGTGAGCCGAGATTACACCACTTCACTCCAGCCTGGGCGACAGAGTAAGACTCTGTCTCAAAAATAAATAAATAAATAAAATTAAAAAATCTATTCTCTATTAACAGCTATATTCTCATTTTGATATTAAATATTAAAGACACCCTGGTCTTTTTCCATGAGTGTGTCTCAAACTCTTGTTCCAAGCATCCCTGCCGATTTTACCTTGTCACAGAAGACCTTGATTTGGCAGTAGGCCCGGTGTACAGGCTTGTTGCTGCGGTTGTTGTAACTATAGGTATCAATCTGAATGTTAAGAGGCAACCCCTTCACTCCCTTCTGGGAAGAGAAATCTGTGCTTAAGCAGTTCACAGAGATGAAAACCTGCAAAGAGAAGAGAAGGTTCCATAAGCAACAGGCCACAGCTCATGAAAATATTAACATCACTCCAATTACTCAAGTCCATTTTAAATGAGAAGTTCAGCTTCTCATTTTTCAAAAAAGAGTTTTTAAAAAGAGGCGATCAGGGGTTTATTTTAAAATTGCTTTTGGTCATAGAAATAGTAGATCTTAAAAAGGAGGAAGAGTCGGCAGCTCTGAACCTCTGCTTACATTTCCTTCCAGAATCCCTATTTAATATCAGCTAAGATGGTGGAAGAGGCTGGTTAGCTTTCCTGATGTCATTTTCCAGAGTTACCAATAGCATAGCTCCCTCTGCAGTATAAACTTCCTGGGAATCCACCTATATTTATGTTGACACAACCTCTTAGGACAGCCGGTAGTACTCTATGTCCTAATATTTTAGAACTTATGAAATCAGTGTTCCTCTAATCCACAATTTTTATGATTATAAGATTCCAATAAAGTTCTCTCTCAATCTCTGCCTATCCAGACTAAACAGTCCTCATTTCTTTCCAGTTTGTTCTTGTTAATCTTTTGGTTATCAAGTAACATTGGGCCCAGTCTTCAAGGAATAATTTATAATTTACAATTATTTCCATACTGCTTTCTAGGTATGGAAATATCAGTGCAAGGGTCTTTTATTTAAACACAATTGGATTCTTTACATGCCCAGATTAAAACTAAGACAAAAGTGGTAAAGTTTGTTAATGGGCTCATAACTTAATGATCATTAAACATTCAGGAATGTGTTCCTCATTCAAGAAGTTCCACACAGATGTGGTCCAAACTTCTTAAAATAACCCGGGAAGATGTTATGCTGGCAGGTCTATGTCCACAAAAGAAAAGAAGAATCCAATTCTTTAAGCAATAGTTCTACTATTCAATCATTCATGAAATTACTTCAGAGAAACTATCTAAAGCAAACTTTTAGCTTCTCAACACCGTTTCAAAAGTCTGTTTTCCTATCAGTGCCCAAGTCCAAGCCACCACTTTCCACAGGAGCAATTTTTTTTTTTTTTTTTTGAGACAGTCTGGCTCTGTCGCCCGGGCTGGAGTGTGACGGTGTGATCTCAGCTCACCATAACCTCTGCCTTCTAAACCATCCTCCCACCTCAGCCTCCCAAGTAGCTGGGACCACAGGTGTGCACCACCATGCCCAGCTAATTTTTTGTATTTTTTTGTAGAGACAGGGTTCTGCTATATTGCCCAGGCTGGTCTCGAACTCCTGAGCTCAAGTGATCCTATCACCTTGGCCTCTCAAAGTGCTGGATTTCAGGAAGGAGCTACCACACCCAGTCCCCAAGTGCAGTATTAAAGATGACTTCCAAGTGCAGTAGGTTAGCACCGGCTACACTCACTCCATCTGCTAGCATGTGACTGAGCGACGCAGTGAGCCAGAAAGAACCCATCCAGGGGGATTCCCCCACCTTCAAATGGAAGGCAGAAGATGTCACACCCTTCTCTCCTCTCCTGGGATCCAAATCAGTTCTCTCCCAGCACATTTTCTCAAACGTTAAAATAAACTGAGTCACATTATTAATACGACACTGGAAACTGCTACTTAGAGAAAACCAGTGTACAGAAAACAAACAAGTGCCGTTTCCCCACTATTTTTATAATTCTGGATTCTTAAAATGTTTTTGAGCTCCCTTTCAACCAGTTTTAGAATTTATTTCTGATGCATGTGCACCACACAGTGGACATTATTGGAATTACAGTTTTAAAAACAAAACTGGCCCATTTCAGACCCAATCCCTGTGAGCTGACATAGCCCTTGGGTCAACAACCAAGAATGGGTCCACCACCAGCATCGGGTGTCACTGGCTGAACTAGGGCAGATGGGGAGAAATTTACCTTATAATGGGGGTGGGGACAGCTATATGAACTTTTAAGATAAAGGAGAAGGAAGGGAGGGAGAAGAGGAAAGTCAGGATCATGGTGACAAAGACGGCTCTCTAGAAGGCATGCAAAATGCAAAATGCTGAGGTGGGGGTTTTACCCTCACTCTAGGCTATACACTGTTTTTCAGCAGGAAAAGGCCAACACATCCTAAAAAGACAGAGGACTTGGAGTCCAAGTTAACAGATTTAAAAGTCATCTCTGATCTTGTCCCAAGCCCTCCACCCAGGCCGGTCTCACTTCCCTGAACACATTCTGCATATCCAATTCCGCCTCACCTTAGTCTCTGTCCGCTTCCTGCTCGCAGCTTCCCAGGCAGACCCACCTCCACAGCTTCCCCTGTCTGTCTCCAACTGTAAGGGTGGCCGGAGTCCCACCCCACACATGGTCACAAGCACCGGGCTGGCCACACAGCAGAGGGACCACACACTGCACGCCTGGTGTCAGGACCTGTGCTGGGCATGTCAGGCACAGTCTCACCACACAGGAAAAGGGACCATCGTCCTTCTTGTACAGATGAAGCCCACAATGGTATTTAAAAGGTAGAAAGTGATGCACTGGGGTTCATTGGAGGGCCTTCCTCTTCACACCCTGTTATGTCTCTCCCAAACCAATATCTTCCCTGATTAGCTGGCTTTGATCTCCTACTTGGGATGGTTTGCCTTTTGATATGCGCATGGTTTATCTCCCTGATATTTACTGATTAGACTGTGAATATTTAGCAGGCTGGGTCCATATTTCATGATTTGTCCTTTGCAATATGGAGCACAGTGCCTTATCCTGCCTGCTATGATTTTTCTCTCCATTTAAACTTATTTCCAGTAAATAAGCAAATTGCTTTAATTTAAATACCTAGATCTAGATATATACGCAAAAGTGGAACGTATAAATTTCAACAGCATTACAGAAAATATGTGCTTTGATTTCTTTTTGTTTGTTTCTGAGACAGAGTCTTGCTCTGTCACCCAGGCTGGAGTGTAGTGGTGCAATCTCAGCTTACTGCAACCACCACCTCCCAGGTTCAAGTGATTCTTCTGCCTCAGCCACCCGAGTAGCTGGGCTTATAGGAATGTGCCACCACACCCCGCTAATTTTTGTATTTTTAGTAGAGACCACATTGGTCAGGCTGGTCTTGAACAACTAACCTTGTGATCCGCCTACCTCAGCCTCCCAAAGTGCTGGGATTACAGGCATGAGCCACTGCACCTGGCCCGACTTTATATCTTTTCTTACATTTTTTTTTTTTTTTAAAAACACATCAAGTACCATCCTCAAATCCACAAATCAGAGGTAAGAAGAGTCTGTGGAATCTATTCAGGTTTAAAACAAAAAAAGTCCATGCACACGACTAAGCACATAAAGTAACGAAACCACCACATATTCTTCATTTTACAACCAGATGGAAAATCTGAACTTTTTTCTGTCCTTCTAAGCCATTCTAGGCTCAATTCCTAATTTAAAAACAGCTGCTTGGGAAAGTTCGACTTCACCCTTAACAATTCCAGAAGTCTTTGACCCAAAGTGATATTCCCTTTACAAGAGGATTTCACAGTAATCCAACCCAAAACCTAACCTCCCCTCGCTTCCCAGTTTCAAGTTTCTATCCAAAAAAGAAACGAGCAGGGGGGCCAAATCCCAGGATCAGGCAAACATGGAGCTTTGGCGCAGCTTTCCCCATGCTGGTGTGCATTCATGATGATTTGTGGTCTCTTACTGATATACATTTCTCTTATTTTAAAAAATCAATGATTTCCAAACTTGGCAGTTTTCTAAATTTATTAAAGAAAGTTTACAATGGTCTTAATTCAGCATTAAAAAAAAAATGCTACCTTGCCTAGATAAATACACAAACATCCCAGGAAAAAGTGACTAAAGCTGCGAAACGTAAGCACAGCAGGCCAGGGACGTGAGGGACAGGAACAGTGGGCCAAGGATGCCAAAGAGAAAATGAGGCCAATGCTCATGATGCCCCTGTTCTTAAGGAAGGATCCAAGGCAAGAACACAGACCATCAAGGGGACATGCTGGTGCAGAGGGGACATGCATGCTAGGTTTAACCCTCAACCAAAGTCTACAAGGGGAGCCACGTGCCCAAGAGAAGCAGCTTAGGTCTGAATATCAAAGCATCTGAGCTGGCCCCTAACTAGCGGTGTGACCAGCGCAAGGGTCCTTACCCATCAAAGGGCAGGATAAGTTCATGGATCTCTATATGACTCCTACCTCTGGATGGCTATGATTACATATGTATACTGACAAAGGATGAATCCTATATCAATACTATTTTTACTGGTGACAATAATTTTGTGTAATACATTTACCAATCAACTTTTTATAAATCATATTCATTTAAAAATACCACGTAAGTTGCCAGTTAAAGTCATCACAATAACTACTTACGTAAAACTTAAGAACTCATATAGCAATGGCTCTCAAAGTGTGGTGCTGGGAAGCATCAGCATGAGGGAACTTGCTGGGAATGAAGATCCCGGTGCCCACCCCAGACTCACTGAATCCAAAACCTCAGGGAGTGGAGGGGGAGGTTAACCAGCTCTCCAGCTAATTCTATAGAAACTCAAGTTTCAGAATCCTGTCTGTACAACAGTGCCTCGCAACCCTGACTGAATTAGAATCACCTGGCAGGACTTTAAAATTTATGGATGTTGGATGTCCTGGCCACACCTCTAGAGATTCTGATTTCATTGGCCTGGGGTAGGTCAAGACCTTGGGACTGCTCCCCAGGTAGGTAATTCAAGTGACTGGCCAAGCTAGAACCCACTGCTGTAAAGTGATTAGTGTTCTAGCTGCTTATATACTGTGATCCACGAAAGGTCTCCCTTGGCTCCAAAACTCTGAGATTATTAAAGCAAGTTGCAATACATGGTTTCCTTTCCTTAAAGAATTAAGATATTTTATATGTATTTAAATGTATGCCAGGTTTTTATATGTATTTATAACACAGGCACAGCCCTATCAAATAAGAATGTTCATGTTATCAACAGAAAGATCTAGATTAAAGCAATTTTGCTCAACCCTGCTATTCAATAAGGTCATGCAAATCCTCAAATACTCCAGAGTTCTTAAGATATTAGCCAGGAAAAAAAAATTACAGACGTATTAAACTCTCCTGCTTATTTTTATTACTCATGTTTGATTTCATAGGGATGAACTTGTGTATTCAGCTGAAGGCTGAAGTTGTAACTCTGAACCACAGGACAAAGCATTTTGCGATGCCTTCCTCACTGCGACAACCTCCTTGAGATAACACTGTCTTAATCAACTCTATGTCTCATGCCTGGCTCATAACATATGCTTAACACATGCTTTTGATAAAAGGAGGAAACATGCATGCTGGGTAGTGAATAAGCATGGCTAAGAATAAGTACAATGTAGATATATAAAATATCTTTTCATACCCCTGTCTAAACCAGAATCGACTATTTTTCTGTAAAAGGCCCGATAGTATCTTCACATCCGTAGGCCATATGCAACTACTCAACTCTGCAGTAATAGTGTAAAAGCAGCCATGGATATGAGTGTGGTGGTGTTTTGATAAAACTTGATTCATATAAACAGGCAGCTAGCTGGTCTGTTCCTCAGAGCTGTCATTTGTTGACCACTGATCTAAACCATCTTCTAAGTTGCTTGGACATTAATTTATCGTTACATCATCACAATGTAGTAAATAGGGAAGAAGTGTATTTCCCTGTTTGTAATTTCCACTTTCCGCATAAGCGACTTCCTGGCAAGACAGCCAGTGTGTGCCCATGCGTCGCTCCCCTGTGGAAACACACTGTCCCTGTCAGCACAGACCACACTCATGGAGGGGACCAGGCAAGTTCTGAGGGGGAAGTACAGCTTCCAGGGATCTTTGCGGTCAGGAGGGCAGGCTTCTTTAGTCTACAACACCCAAAATAGTGAGACGGTGAGTGTAGAAACATAAGCCAGAGCTCTCCTTTGGGCCCAGTGGGAGCAACAACATAGGCACACTTTGTTCCTCAGTTTTTTTTTTGTTTTTTTTTTTTTTTGAGACAGGGCCTTGCTCCGTTACCCAGGCTAGAGAGCAGTGGCACGATCTTGGCTCACTGCAACCTCCACTTACTGGGTTTGAGTGATTCTCCTGCTTCAGCCTCCCGAGTACCTGGGATTACAAGGTGCACGTCACCACACCCAGTTAATTTTTGAAATTTTTAGTAGAGATGGGGTTTTGCCATGTTGGCCAGGCTGGTCTTGAACTTCTGACCTCAGGTGATCTGCCCACCTCACCTTCTCAAAGTGCTGGGATTACAGGTATGAGCCACCGCGCCTGGCCTCTTCCTCAGTTTTAACACTTCTCCTGGATTCTACCTAATGGGCAGCCCTGAGTGAGCAAGACCACAGGGCTATTCACCCAAATCCAGGTAAAACCAGGCTTTGACTGTTCCTATCTTGCAGACGAATACTATCAATGTGATTACAGAAAATACTAAACTATCTGTACAGAGGATGGGAAAGAGGTAAAAAGATGGATGAGGAAATATCCGACTCCTCCTCTATAAAACATACAGGAGTGCACGCACGCATGCATGCTTAAAAAGTCCCATCTCAGGCCAGGCACAGTGGGTCACACCTGTAATCCTAGCACTTTGGGAGGCTAAGGCAGGGGGAATCACCTCAGGTCAGGAGTTTGAGACTAGCGTGGCCAACATGGTGAAACCCCATCTCTACTAAAAACACAGAAATTAGCGGGGTTTCGTGGCAGGCACCTGTAATCCCAGCTACTTTGGAGGCTGAGGCAGGAGAACCGCTTGAACCCAGGAGGCGGAGGTTGTGGTGAGCCAAGATCACGCCACTGCACTCCAGCCTGGATAACAAGAGTGAAACTCCATATCAAAAACAAAAAACAAAAAGCAACAACAACAACAAAAGCCCCATTTCAGAATCGGAGTAAGGCTGAATGATTGACAACCTTCCTTCTCTAGAAAGATGTAAAGATCTCTGACATAAACCTTTAAGAACTCAAAAGATGACCTTTTCTGTTTTCATACTTCCCACTTAGTGAGAAAAATGTTTGTATTCAAATAATTAGAACAGTAATCTCAAAAGATGAGTAACTAATACTCCCACCCAAATTATCAGAAGAAAAAAAAAAAACTAACCACAAACATAAACTGCTAAACAGGCCAGGGTTCTCTACAAGATTCCTTTTTAAATGTCTAGCCCATTTTTCTAAGGACAGTTCCTCATTCCTGACCAATAATGTATGCACTTAGAATGTTTCAAAATATTTAACTTTTGGTTTTCAAACCTCAGTTTGAAAAGGAGAGGGAAACAAAATAAAATGATTTAGATGATCAAAGGATAAACTAATACAGACTTTTATTCTAAATGCTCACAAGCACAGAAACCAACAAGAAATCAGATCTTGAATTAATTTGTAATGATTCTTCCAGGAAGTGCTGTGGCAGCCACATAAGCACTGTTCACACTTGGCTGCTTCTGCCAAGTTAGTCCTCAAAGAGAAAACAAGGAGGAAAATGATAAAAAAAAAACCCAGTGTGCTCAAAACAGAGATCACCATCAGAGGTTTATTTCACAGCAGGTATAGGGAAAGCAACTGAGAATCAATTTTATAAAACCCCCAACTCACTCACTCCTTTTGAGCTTTATCATCAACACCACAAACCAAGAGACAATTCCAGTAAAGCTTGCTAACTATCTAGTCTAAAGAGAGTAGTGAGACATGTGAACTTTAACAAGTGAATTTAATTGTGGAGAGAAATTATAGAAATATTTTTAACTCTCCTAATTCACAGAAAAAGTATGAACAAGGTACTTGGAGTTCATCAGTTAGAAGTTACAAAAACATTAAGTGGTGAAGTCAGGAGCTGAGAGATGAAAATGTTTAATACATATCAGGGTATTTTTTCATGAACTAGCAAAAAGTCTGTTCCTCTTTAAAAATTACTACAAGGCCAGTAATACTCATTCTATATTATCATTCACCTATAAGAAAATAAGCTGGCCATGCACAGTGGCTCACGTGTGCAATCTCAGCACTTTGGAAGGCTGAGGTGGGCCAAGGCCGGCAAATCACCTGAGGTTGGGAGTTCAAGACCGGCCTGTTCAACATGGAGAAACCCCATATCTACTAAAAATACAAAATTAGCCGGGTGTGGTAGCAGGCGCCTGTAATCCCAACTACTAGGGAGGCTGAGGCAAGAGAATCGCTTGAACCCAGGAGGCAGAGGTTGCGGTGAGCTGAGGTCACACCATTACACTCCAGCTTCGGCAATAAGAGTGAGACTCCATCTCAAAAAAAAAAAAGAAAAAGAAAATAATCCAACATCCAAATATTAGTGTTAATTTTTTTTCCACTGGGAAATTTAGGTAGAATTTTACATGGTTTTGTAACATTGCTGCTATAATGCTGAAAATAATTTCCTTATGACTCTCATAATATAGTTTGCTCAAATCAGTAGAATAAAGCAATTTCAAAATTTGAGCACTGGCCAGGCAGTGGCTCACACCTGTAGGTGGGAGGATTGCTTGAGTCCAGGAGTTTGAGACCAGCCTGGGCAACACAGCAAGATCCTATCTCAAAATAAATAAATAAATAAGCTGGGCATGGTGGTGTGCACCTGTAGTCCCAGCTACTTGGGAGGCTGAGGTGGGAGCATGGCTTGAGCCTAGGAGGTAGAGGCTGCAGTGAGCTGTGCCATGCCACTGCACTCCAGCCTGGGCAATAGAGTGAGACCCTGTCTTTAGATTTAAAAAAAAGTGAATATTGAGATCCATTAAGACAGATATGAAGCACCTTTATGACAGTTTGGATAAGGTTTTCTTTTTAATAAGGTTTTCTTTTTTTTTTTTTTTTTTTGAGAGGGAGTCTCACACTGTCACCCAGGCTGGAGTGCTATAGCACGATCTCGGCTCACTGCAACCTCTGCACCCTAGACTGAAGCGATTCTCATGTCTCAGCCTCCTGAGTAGCTGGGATGACAGGCATGCACCACCGCATCTGGCTAATTTTTGAATTTTTTTTTTTTTTTTAGACGGAGTTTTACTCTTGTTGCCCAGGCTGGAGTGCAATGGTGCAATCTCGGCTCACTGCAACCTCTGCCTCCCGGGTTCAAGTGATTCTCCTGCCTTAGCCTCCCAAGTAGCTGGGATTACAGATACCTGTCAACAAGCCTGGCTAATTTTTTGTATTTTTAGTAGAGACGGGGTTTCATCTCTACTAAAGGTCAGGTTGGTCTCAAACTCCTGACCTCAGGTGATTGCCCGCCTCGGCCTCCCAAAGTGTTGGGACTACAGGTATGAGCCACCATGCCCGGCCGGTTTTCTTTTTAAAGATCTAATTTTCAAACTAAAATAGAGTAACTAAGTGTTCTGCTCACAAGAGCAAGTGAGATGTCACAGGTACTCATCCAAGCAGCATCATCTCATTGCCTGGGAAAATGAAACAGCCTAGCTAGGAAAAACCACTAATAACCTTCAGTGGTTCTCTGCAGTTTCAAGGAAGGAATCCAAATTCTCAAGGCCTTCCAAAATACACCTCCAAATGCCCATTCTACTTCACACCTCCTTTACAGGCACTTTCAAACTTTGGGGATTTTCATTTTCTCTGCCCCTCAATTTTAAAACACCCTTTCCTCCATTGTCTACAATACCCTTTCCTCCATTGTCTACTGACATGCATTTCCCTTGTGGATAAAGACCCAGCACCAATGAATACACCCTTTCTCTCATCATCCCCTCAACTTCCCAAAGGCACTCCTTCACGCTCTCAGCTGTGTCCATGGCACTCTGTGTACAGTTCCATTTTATCATTTACCAAGTTGGACTAAGTAGCTTTTTCCTTCCCTCAAACTCCCTGTAAGGCCAGATGATACAGTTTGGCTGTGTCCCTACCCAAATTTCATCTTGAATTGTAGCTCCCATAATTCCCATGTGTTGTAGATGAGACCCCGTGGGAGTTAACTGAATCATGGGGGCGATTTCCCCATACTGTTCTTGTGGTAGTGAGTAAGTCCCATGAGATCTGATGGTTTTATAAAGGGTTTCCCCTTTTCACTTGGCTCTGATTCTCTCTTGCTTGCCACCATGTAGGACATGCTTTTAACCTTCTGTCATTATTGTGAGGCCTCCCCAGCCACACGGAACTGAGAGTCAATTAAACCTCTCTGTCTTTATAAATTACCCAGTCTCAGGTATGTCTTTATCAGCAGTATGAAAATTGACTAAAACACCAGACTATGAGATCCTTTAGGGAAATGACCACTTCTCTATACTCTCATCGCCTCAGTCAAGGTCATCACCTGGATCAAGGACATGAAGGAGGGAGCGAGAACCTGACATTCACCTCTGTTTAACTCCTGTCCCTGTAAAACTGCAGTTAGTAAGTTCCCTAGGTCCCCTGAAGGCAAGGATGTTGTTCATTTTAAAAATTTCTTCCAGCCGGGTGTGGTGGCTCCTGCCTGTAATCCCAGCACTCTGGGAGGCCGGGGCAGGTGGATCACTTGAAGTCAGGAATTTGAGACCAACCTGGTCAACATGGTGAAACCCTGTCTCTACCAAAAACAAAAAATTAGCTGGGTGCGGTGGCATGCGCCTGTAATCCCAGCTACTTGGGAGGCTGAGGCAGGAGAATCGCTTGAACCCAGGAGGCAGAGGTTGCAGTGAGCCAAGATTGTGCCACTACACTCCAGCCTGGGTGACAGAGCGAGACTCTGTCTCAAAAAAAAAAAAAAAGTCTTCCAGTGTTTAGCACATATTTTGTATTCCTTCCAATTATTATCTATTACTAAATGATACTGAATTAAATACTAGTAATGAGACAGAAAAACCATGGGCATACAAAAATCTACATATTGTCTCCAAATCTTATTTCAATAAGTTTCAAATCCTCATAAAACTTTAAATACACAACAGTGCCCCCACCAAATAAACACAAACAAACAATAAAAAAGAGCTAATATAAAGTTACAGAAATTAAGCCTTCTTTCTTCCAACCTCTAGTAGAGGACCCCCTGAACAATAAAATGGCTGCAAATCAGGCAATGAAATGAAAAAGAAAGAGACAGACTGTTTAACATTAGGCAACTGCGAAATATTAGTATCACTTCAAAATCTTAATCATGTATTCCTAAACATTTTCAATAGCTTACCACAGTATATGTGAAAAAGACTACATTCCTTAGCATTCAAGCTATTTATGTGACTCCAATCCACCTTTCCAGCTATATTTTGTATCACCTATAAGAGTATTTCCCAAATGTGAATACTAAACATATCCTCTTTAAAAGGCAAAAATTGTTTCACCCCTAAAAATATAGCCATATCTGAGTCTGAGAAATGCCATTCTATTCAAAGGACTATAAAATGTCTGCTCACCCAGCACCCCAAGACCTTATGTGGTCTTTATCTGGCTTCAACCCATCCCTAAGCACATACTCTGGCACGGATGTCACCTGGCAGCATTTGGCTCTGGTGGCAGGCAGGATAGGGTTCTGACTAAAAAGTCTCATCACTGACTTGAAAACACAACATTAAACAGCCTCAAAGAACCTCCAACCCCAAGACCCTTGGTCCATAGGCCCCAGGGATTGGAGACAAGCTCCTTGCGAGGGTACCCCAGGGCCTTCCTATGCAGTCCCTACTGCTCCAGGTTCAGACATAAAAGGTCACAGCTCATTCTGGGTTCTGCATACCAGCCTGGTTCCTGCTATCCTTTAGGACCCCCACCCCACCCTGCTAGGGGCACCTGAGAAGTGTGACGAATCTTCCTATTCCAAGTGAGGCTCTCTTCCTTCATGTCACCTGCATCCCTATGCTTACTAGAGTGGAATCCTCCCACTGAGTTCTGAGTTTTGGGTCATGGATTACTCATCTTTCCATTCCCAGAGCATCTTGGCAATGCCTGGACAATAAGAAATATACATTTTCTGGATGAATGACCCCACTTTCCTAAACTCCAGCCAAATAAAACTACATGCTGCTATATTTGAGCTACACTTATACCATTCTTTGACCCTCAAGAACACCTATGAAATTGGTACTATGTCGGCCCCATTTTATAGATGAGGAAACCAAGGCTTAGAGGTTAGGTAACCTGTTCCAAGTTATTTGTCTGTGTGTGTGTGTATATATATATATTTGTTTTGTTTTGCTTTTTGAGAAGGAGTTTTCGCTCTTGTTGCCCAGGCTGGAGTGCAGTGGTGCAATCTTGGTTCACTGCAACCTCCACCTCCTGGTCCAAGCGATTCTCCTGTGTCAGCCTCCCAAGTAGCTGGGATTACAGGCATGTGCCATCACACTCAACTAATTTTTTTTTGTATTTACTAGAGATGGGGTTTCGCCATGTTGGTCAGGCTGGTCTGGTCTCGAACTCCTGACTTCAGATGATCCACCCACCTCGGCCTCCCGAAGTGCTGGGATTAAAGGCATGAGCCACAGCGCTCAGCCTGTGTTTACACCTTTCTTTTAAGCAGACTTGAACTCCTTGTCATCTGGGTAGAATCTAAAATGCCCAGCAGTTTTTTTACACATACTGAACAGTAAATATTTGCTGAATAAATACTTAAATGACTATATCCCCTGAAGTATTTTGGAAAAGATCATAGTATTTAGAGACTGCCTAAGATACACTGAGATATAGAAAGTAAGTGCCAGGGTAGACAAAAACCCACCTCACAGGCTATGATCTAGCTTTCTATTGTGTGTACTCACTTTTCAAATGCTATCTCCAGTGACTATCTTTCTGTTACAGAAGCTGCAGGTACCTAACAATTTGTATTTGATAATTAAATACAGGTTTATCCCTTCGTGTTGCATTTACAGATGTGGTAATGTCCGCCACTTTAGACTCCTGTGTGAGTGACTTAGTGCTACAGAAGACAAGACTGCAGCTGTTGCTTCTGCACTACACAGGCCTTAATAGGTGAAAGCACCTCTTCAGACTAAGCTGTTGCAGCTGCCTCTTTTCCACTTACATTCACAACAGCGACTCTATGAGGGGAAAGATAAGGAAAAAGAAAAAGAAATAAGGTCCAATCAAACATCCTTTGCAAAAATATTCTGGAGCTCCAGTAAAGACTGTGGTGATTTCCTCAGCTGCAAGTCCATTTCCCTGGAAAATTTAGAAGCATGTTTTTAACCTCACTCACAACATGAACCCGAACACAGAGTGTAATCTCCTCTGAAGACAGGCCTTATGCTTCAGTCATTTTCTTATTCCTTCCCAGTGCTTACATAGAGAAGTGTAAGGAACAATTCACTCAATGAATGAATTAATGTACAGTTTGGGAAGCTGACTCCCTGCAACATGATTTCCTAAGTCAGTTCTTCCACAGGGTAGCCACAGAGCAATCACCTTGCATAGAATTTCTCGATGTGAGAAAAGAGTCAAATTGGTCAATAATGACAGAAAGAAAAAAAACTTCGAGGAAGTGTTTGCTCTTGTGAATCAGAGGATGATACACAGCAGGTTTCTGGACCAGCCCGCAGAGCTGAGAGTGCCTGCTGGCCCATGTCAATATTGTGTGCTGTCATTTGTGTATTATCACACCCAACCAAAAAGCTTCAAGTGAGCTCTAACTGCCTGGTAAATATAACAAAAAAATATCTTGTTAGAAGGAAGAAAAGAAAAAAAGTAATGTAGGTTGATTTAACTGTGGAAGATGCTTCAGCAAGTTGGTCACTGAAAAAAGTTTTACATTCCCAAAATGCACTTATCCTCACTATCTACCCTAAAAACATTCACCTTTCACAAGAATATCACACAGTGCACAGTCTCTGGCTTTCAGTAGCTTTGAACTCAAGAGACAGTGTCAAGCTGTGATTGAGCCTCAGGCTTTGAAGACAGAGGGCAAAAGACACACAGTAAACAGGTGACAAAGCCAAGACCAGGATCCAAGTCTCCTGATTGCAACCTCAAGGGTCTTTTCTCAAAACCACACTGCTACAGTGACAGATAGAAAGCCAGAGAAGCACCTTGCGGAAAATTGTTTCATGCAGTGGAAGAACTTAGAGAAAAGATGAACCCCAAGTAGTTCTGAGCAGGTTGTTTTTTGGTCATGAGGCATAATATTAAAGAAAGGTCTCTACATTTTGAACTAAATAGCAAGGTTGTTCCAAACTTCCTATTTGACTTCACATAAGTTACAAGCCTAGCTAGTGACGTGGCTCCATGAGACATCAGCAGCAGTCGAGTACACAGGCCCAGCTGCCTCTAGGAGTCTTTATCATTTTAACCCATCCTTGTATTTAAATTCAACTTAGTCAAATGCTGACATAATATTTCAGAAAGTAACTGATCTACTAAATTGTAGGTGGAAACCCTAGGAAAATTTTTAATTCTCTAAATCAGTCAAAAAAATTTCTCCAAGATTCTAGTTCATAGACTCTAACAACCAAAATTAAAATGTGAGGTCCATAATGTAGTTTAACCTCAAATCCAACAGCAATAAGAGAATGAAATCATCATTTTCTAAGACATTTATATAAAGTTATAAAATTCAACTGAAGCCAGTGAGTGGGAAATGGTTTAAACTAACAAATCAAAGTCAAAATACCCAGGAACATTTTATTGAGTATGAATGATATGAAGGACACTTAATCATCAGCAGCATTCCTTCCCCAACCCAAAATAAACAAACAAACACTGATGACCTTTCTTCTGTCTGAGCCTTGTGGTCCCCTGCTAGTCCTCCAGGTGTGCGGGCTCCATTAATTCATGAGGCCCAAGAAGGTACAGGGGACTGAGTCACAGACTCAGGCAGAACCCACTCAGACTCGTCAGAGAACCCCAGCACATCCGCCTCCTGTGCTCTGATGGTAGGAGGAGACCAGCCTATCCCAGGGCAGAATGCGACCCTCAAGAACTAAAAGACTTCCAGCAGCAGCCAGCACTTGTTATTTCTCAGACTATCCAACGACTATCAAGGGAAAAGAAAAAGAATTGTCAGGGGGCGGGTAGGGAGGACAGGGATGTGGGAAGAGAGAGGCACTAACTTGAAATCTTCCCACATCTGTGGGGTGTTTCCCTAAAGAAAAACAAGGACGAGTCAGCAGCCTGGCTGTTACCTCAGCGCGACGCCCACATGTGGGCTTGGTTTCTGTGGAGTGCAGGGAGCCGGGGGAAAAGTCACAGAGATAAAAAGAGAGACAGAAAAAAAAAAAAAACCACTCTGTTCTCCCCTGTGTCACGTTCCTATAAGCAAGACCTGGTGAACCTAAGGACACTTGGCATATACAGTGATTTGGCACCTGTTGTCCCAAATAAGTCAAATGTTTGCTCTGAAATATGCAGAACTGGATGCAGGTGTGACACAGGCACACAGGCCACATTCCATCCTCACCAGGCACAAAACAGGGCAGGCAAGCCCATGGGCCAGAAAGAAGACCTGTCGGGCAGGCTATCTTCCAACCAGAAGTTCTCTTTTATTTAAAAGGAAAAGCTAAAAGCAAAATCTCTACATTAATGTAGGGAGTGCCCTGTATTTACTAAAGGATTGAGGGTCTTGCATGCAGAAGAGCTCCACATAAAAGAAATGTGAACTCCAAGGCCCTATGCTGCCTTGAAATTGCTATGCTGGATAAGTTCAGTTACTACTAAAAATGTCAGGTCACAGTCAAGCTCTCTGCTTTAGTTTCTAAGTAACAAAACTGGTTGAAAAGACAGCTTGAGAAAGCTACCACAGATAGAATTTCCAGGAAAGACCTAAGAGAAGAATGGTTAAGGTGACAAGCTGTCAAAAAAGAAAGTTCTATAGAGGAGTCAATTGTTTTTTAGCAGTGGCAGGGTGGAGGAAGGGTAAAAATTTGACCAAAAAAAAAGGAAAAGGAATTCAAGTGACAGCCCAGATGCAGGCTCCACAGACATGGGTGCTGGAAACCCGTTTCACAAGACGCAAGTTTCACTACTAATCTAAAGCTTTCTTCAGCTGCCAACTCCCTCCCTTGTCCAGAGACAGCTTCCGCTCAGCCCTTACCCTCCAGCCTGTACGATGACAAATGTGTGCTTCTGTTACCTGTGGATTCCAAGTTCTACCATGATTCAATGTACTTTATTTTACATCAGCATGGAACATATTTTCCAGCCAAAGTCCAACAGATTTAGTTTTTTAAAAAAGTTAGAAGTTTCTAGGAGAAATCATCCTCACAATCACCCTCAGAACAGCAGCTTCGTCAAAGCAAAACGTCCAATTGCCAAGTAAAGACTTTATTCTGTATCAGCCAATTAAAGGCATTCTCTACAAATTTCCAATGAAGGAAGTTTTCTTGTTATTTCCAATACTGATCAAGCTACAACTCTAAAGACTATTCATTCCCTGTAAAAGAATGTGATTATCTGGATTCTGTTACTAAAACATTTCATTTTTATTTTAATAGACATGCATTGTTAAACTGCATAAAGAAAACCCCTGGGATCAAATGAATCTCAATTCAGAAGCCTCCACGGCTATACCTTGAGTTTTTCTTGGGGTCTAAGGACAGAAATACATGAGTAATCCAGCTCAGTCTAGTTAGCTTCATTATCTGCCCGGACACTAAAAACCTCTTTCATTTTAAAAGTTAACAGTGCTTCCTCACATCTTTTTCTATTTAGGCCAGGGAGTATACCCTTTAGTTTTAAATCTCCTGCCTTCATTTAATTGCCATTGCAAGTAGGATGTTTGACTCACTTCTCTCCCCACTCCTTCCTCCTATCACACTGGAAATTTAAAGCTGTGAAACAAACCAAACCTGTCCCTGCCTAATGGAACCAAACGTGGCAACACCTTATTTTAATGGCACACTTGATGGGTGCTTCACTAGAATGGAATCCTTATAAATGCAAGCAATATATTCAGTCCAAACAAACTAAAAATTACTCTCACAATGAATTCCAAATATTATGCTTAGACAAAACAACAAACTGTTATTAAACTCATAAACCTGCACCCCACAAGCAGAAAGACTTACGTTCAGGTTACCAGAATGGTTACACCCCTCTTCCACAAAATGAACTCTACAAGCCTCAATAATCCCTCACCAGGAACTCCATCGGCTTTTGCCGAGACAAGGAGACAAAAGAGAGAGATACCGATGCCCCATCCATAGGCTCCCTCATGGAAAAGCTTCTTGGTACTTAGCCAGGCTCCAAATTCTACTTTAATCCTCTTTCCTTTGTAACATGAGCCTTTCCATGACATAGACCATTTGGCTTTGAAGGACAACCCTTCCAAAGGCCTTGGAGTTCCTTCTTATAGCTGACAGATTATAATTAAAAGTAAAAGCACAGCATCCTCTGATCTGAAAGGGTTTTCTTCCCCCAGGGAGCAAGGCGCTCTGATTTTGTCCTGTCTCTGACAGCCCCTTCCCCTTCTCCACAGGCTGAGACACCACACTGAAGGGAAAAGTGAATGGGGACTGAACTGGGAAGAAACAAACTGTGTTGAAATTGGCTCAGCCACACCCAGAGATAAGATCTCGCCATCAAGAAAAAAATGAAGTTCTATCTGTCTGCAAGCAACCTGCTCACAAACTGGGACAAAGAGCTTCCTTTTGAAGGTTTGATAAAGATTTACCAAAGCAACCAGGTTCTAAAAACAGAACTTCAGGAAAAATGCCCAAAACTCCAGGTGTTTTAACATGGAATAAGCAACACGGTAAAACCAAGTCAGACTCTACATCTGTCTACTTCTCTGACGCCACTTACTCCAGTGGGAGCTTGGCATATGTCAGGCAGAAAGTTCCTGCTGTTACTATTTTTAAAATGAAATATGTGAATGAAAGCTACAACATAATTCACCTTACAGTGTAGGGATTTAGATGTTACCACTGGAAAAACCTCTTATTTTGTATTCCCAGGATTCATTACATCCTTTAAAAGTGTGCTTACTATTCATGACGATCATACCTTTTTACAGATGATCAAAGAAATCCTGCAATTTGCTTTGACCACAGTTTTCCCATCTGCCATGCTGGGTAGCTGACTCTATCAAAGGTGTCCCTACACCACCCCTAGACATCCTTCCTTTAGTGCCTCCTGGCTCACAGGCCTCCCTCAGAGCTGGCTGGCCCAGTTTTCACTGGATTCCAATACAGCTGCTTTTTAGTTTATAAGTTCCACTTCTCTGTGCTTAAATGTTACTCATTCAACTTAAACGTTATAATCCAACATAAATTATTTCTTACTAGCCAAGGTGCTCTTATTTATGTTAGTGAGTCCGTAACGTTGCTCTACTAATAGTAATACCTACACTTGTAAGTAATCTTCCCTGTCAAGAACGTTTTCTATCCATTTCAAGGTCTAGAGTTTATCTTCCTCAGAAGGCCTCATTTGGATAACCAAGCAGCAAGCATGTAATTGCGTGGAGTACTGGGTAGTGTTTATGGGTGCTGGGCAGGCAGCCATGCCTCACTAACTATGAATATAGATGAGGTACCTTAGCATAGCACCTAGCATATAAGAGGGACTCAAAGAAGTTAATTCTCTCTCCTTAACTTCTTTTTCCTCTATTTATTTTAGATCTTCACTCTTCGAGAGGCCCTTGCTTCTTATCATTCAGCAAATCTCAATGCTGTTATAGACTCTTAAGATTTACAACTCAGGCAAGAAATTACACTCTAGGCCAAGATGCACAGCCCATTCAGTTCAGCCTATTCTAAACTTGCTTGGATTAGAAAATACTGTAATTGTTGCAGAACAAACAGCCCCAGTTTATAAATTGTGTTCCCGAAGTTCATTTTTAAAGTGAGATAAAAACATTTTTCCTAAGAAAACATGTCATATTTAAAATCTCAGGCTGTCCCCACAAATGGGGACACTTATGCCACTATCTACCTGGCCTGCAGAACTAGTGGTAGGAGCCTGGATCCAGCCCACGCCTTGTCCACAGCAGGCACTCGGAAATGTGCTGGGCTCAGTTCTGAACTTCTGCTAAGGTGTACCGCTGGCTCCAGAGAAAATGTTGATCCAGCTGAGTTTGTGTATATCTTTCCCACCTCGCTGTATGCACCCCTCCCCTCAGCTCCTAGGCCTCTCTTCTGCAGACCAGTGCCCTCATCTTGTCCTACAAATCCTAAACTTCAGCACCTTACCAGAGCTCCATCTTTTAATGCTTCAAAGGTAACTGTTTCTTCTCCCTGCAGAAATTACCTCAAGCAGCTAATCTCAGCTATGCATCAGGAAGGAAGAAAACTGATTATTTCACAATGAAATGTGAACGCCTGATGACCTTTAACCTGTCCAGAGACCTCTCACTCTTAACTACCCAAACAAATCTAATTCTGTGGGAATACAATAAAATGAAGGAAATACATCTATATAGCAGAGAGATCCCCTAGGGGCTTGTTTCTAAGACATTTCTGCTTTTCAAAAAGCAACTTCCTTTTCTTCCACCACTTTGAAAACTAACAAATCTTCACAAGTTCCAGAACTCCAAAAGTTTCCATGATGATAGCAGACATAAGTTTATGGTGATGAACGGAGCGCACACAGGTCCACTCTAAGATGGGTCCTAGCTTCGTCAGTGTTTTCCCCAAAGTGGAATGCAAGCCAAAGCATTCAAGATTCAACCCAAAACATCCTCAAACTATCATCACTTCCAAACTGAGAAGCAGAAGCTACAGGTGAGATTCAGATGTTGACACTGGGCCAGACTTCTGGTTTTACTCATCCTGGCATGGCCAAAGGGTACATTAGAGATCATTACAAGGGGAGGGGAGGGGAGAAAAAGCCACATAACTCCAATAAACCCTTATGTTTGTGGGGGAGAAAGAACTTGAAGTCATATTAACAAATAGCACATAAATACGTACAAAATTTTTTTTTTTGAGATGGGAGTCTTGCTCTGTCACCAGGCTGGAGTGTAGTGGCACGATCTCAGCTCATTGTAACCTCTGCCTCCCAGGTTTAAGCAATTCTCCTGCCTCAGCCTCCCGAGTACAGGCGTGCGCCACCACACTCAGCTAATTTTTGAAATACGTACAATTATTATGTGCCAAGTATAAATCTTATATTTAAAAATGAAATCAACAAATGCATCCTAAATGAGAACCAGAAAGTAGGCAAAGAAAATAGATATTTTCAGACAATAGTTAAAAAAAAACCCCAACTATACAGGATTCTGCATGTACACTTGTTCACTCTTGCTGCCCTGAGGCATTAATTACTTTAAGAATAAAACAGAAAACATCAACTTGGCCAGGAAAGCAAAAAACCTCGATACTTAATTAGAACACACGCTTGAAGTTGATGTCTGATATCAGCTTCAAAAGGCAGCAGCCTCATTAAAAAAATGGCACAACACCCTTCTGGCAGCAGGCAAAGGCTTAAAATCACGTCAGTGCTGGGGGTCTGAAAGGGGAAATGAAACTGAGTTTACCTACATCAATTAGCAATGCTATTAAGGCTACTTAAGCCACTCCTCCAACAATATTTCTAATACAAATATGCTGCAGGCCTTCAGAATAAAACAAGCCATTATCCCTACCCGTCATCTTGGCTTTCATTACTCCCACCCCAAAGAGTGACACATCAAACAAACAAAGTGCCCTGCCCATGCGCTGGGCCTTTCAGCCAAGATCTCCAAGCCTCTGACAAGCGCTTATTAATCCTGACAACACCCAACAAAGAAGAGTTGGCCACTCTAACCTTGTGACTTTCCTAGGGGATCAAGGAGAAAAGACTGAACTAGTGAACTGAGGGACTAACCCAAGGTCATGGATAAGTTGGAAAAGGGAACTCAGGACTTATGGGCTCTTTATCACCTCCTCCAAAATTTCTTAGTGAGGCCCCAATGGCGAATAGCAAGTAACGCTCCAGTTTGCTTTAAGAATAAAAGCATCTTCATCTCTTACGGCAATTCTTCAGGAATTGAAAAAGAAAAAAAAAAAAAAAGAATAAAAGCATCCTGGGGCACAAGGCCAACACGTTTTATAAGCTGTTCTTTGTAGCCAGTGGACTGTCTTATTATGATATTTAATTTCAAAACAACTGTAACAACAATTATATAAAATGGAAAGTTTATCTATTTATTGCTTAACCAAGCAACAAACTCTGGACTATGCATCTACCTGATAATTGTGTATGATTGAGGTGGTTGGCAGGAAAACCCTTCTAAAGCTACAATCACCTACGTTTCCATACTGCCTGGTGGGCCCAACTGCCTAGAGTCTGCAGTCTGAAAGGCACGTTTGTTTTGGACATGATGACAATAATAAGAAAGAAAAGCAATTATAATACAAGCTTAACATGGCTCTCAAGATCCAGTCACATGATTTTCAAAAGCTCTCTTGGGCAGTATGAAATGAAACCCTAATAGCACCTAATACAGTGTCTTACTCTAAAAGTTACTAAAATTCTTATTGAATAAATAAAAAGTGAAAAACAGACTGAAAAAGGACAAGATGATAAACATCACTCCTTTGTACCAGGTCTCTGAGAGAACGCGATCCCTAATATTGTAACAAAAATTAAAGGTCAGCCATCAGCCTTCTGTTGACAACTGTCCAAAAAATTACCTATGTTTCTATAGAGTTTTTCCTTTTTTTTTTCTTTTTTGAGAAAGGGTCTTACTCTGTCATCCAGGCTTATAGTGTCGTCAAGGAGTACAGTGGTGTGATCTCAGCTCACTGTTACCCCACCTCCCGGATTCAAGAGATTCTCCTGGCTCAACCTCCCAAGTAATGGGGATTACAGGCCCATGCCATCACGCCAGGCTATTTTTTGTATTTTTAGTAAAGACAGGGTTTCACCATGTTGGCCAGGCTGGTCTCAAACTCCTGGCCTCAAGTAATCCACCCACGTCAGTCTCCCAATGTGCTGGGATTATGGGTGTGAGCCACCATGTTCCAGCCTCTATTCAGTTTCTTGAGCACCCAGTTTTTAAAATAATCCAAAGAAAGAAAGAAATAAAGGAACTCTAATAATTTAGTGAAGAGAAGGATCACACTAACAGGGAATAAGGCATGGGAAAGGCAGAAAGGACTTAAGAATATGCTAAATTTTTCTTAAAGGGCCCAAAAACTCCAATTAGAGTCACCCAGATGGAGTTACTCTAGCCAGTTAGAGTTACTCCATCTGAATTAGAGGCAATTCTTCAATTGTAAAAGCCCAAGACAGAAGAATCTTAACACCGAGTCATATTTACATGGTAATGATATGAAACAGAGTACTACTAATAATCACTTGTATTTAAGAGCCTTTCTCGAAGACACTCCAAAAGTTTGATGGTCACTGTTTCGTTACTCCTTACACCTCCTTAAATGGAGTAAGGAGACAGGTATCACTTCCACTGTGCAAATGAGGAAATGAGGCAAAGTGAATGAGGAGCCAGACTCAAAGTCAGGCAGGAGCAGCAGAGTGCAACTTAATCCCAATGTTTCACACGCTGCACTCTGCGCAAAGTATGGCAACAAAAATGATCTGTTTTGGAGGAGGGGAGAATAGAAAGAGAGAGGAAAGTTTCATAACATCTGAAAACAAAAACATATAAAACTGTGAAAAAAAAATCATCAGTTATCAAATCCTTAAACTCCTCCCATTTCTCAAATGGCCAGACATAAGGCACCCAGACCTCACCACCCACCTTTGCTTCATCATTGATGTCCCACGTGAAGGAAATGGCATTATACGCAATCTCCTCGATGTTACTGATAGTGTTGAAGCTTTCTTTATAGTCAGCTATAGGAAGCGGTGGAAGAGAAAACAAAAACTCATGAGTTTTAGTTTCAACATAGGATCCCAGCAGTTCAAAATAAGATCTAGTTTTTAACATCATCACCTCTGGACAACTTAAATTAACATTTTGTTGGGTTAGAAGTTCAAAATATGAAGAAAAAGAATCACAGAGTTTTTTTAATAGAGGCAAGCTTGGACATATTTAATTCAATCTCATTATGTCACAATTAAGAAATTTAGGTCTAAAGAGTTTAAATAACAGTCCCAAGGTCACAAAACTACTCTGTAGAAACAAGACTAAAACTGAGTTCTCATTCTCTTGAAAAGGCAACATAAGCATTACAAAAGATAAAGGAAAAAAGTAACACTAATATTAACAGCCATCTGTGATATAGATAATGGTTTTACATGAAATTACAAGAACAGAGGTCTGCGTAAAGCTACTTCAGTAAATATGAATTTTCACAGGTTTGCCGCTACAGCTCACATAGATAGGAGAGGTTAGTTACACAGTTCAGCACATGACTAGGGAAGATTGTTGGGCAACTGTACAGCAGCAGTTATCTTTTTTTACTTATTTTCTTTTACTTGTTTTTTTCTCTACCTCATCATCTCCAAATAATAATCAGAATCTCTTAAAGAAGATATTACCCCTTAAAGCAATTGCACACTAAAAACTGGGGACTCTCTCAGCTTAGCCAGCTACATGGCTTCTGGCCCCAGTGTCCTGTGGAAAGCCACCACATGGGCACATGTCCCATTACTGCATGGGAGGAATGGTGAGAGCACTGGTTCCAGGAGGCTGAGGACAGTGTTTGGAACAGATCAGTAGCTGGCATAAAAATTCAAATGCTTTCGGCAGGAAGCTAATCACTGCCAAAAATAATTGGATTTAGAAAACTGGATGGCTGCACCTCTGGGAATAAAAGCAGGCTCTTGAGCTGCTTACCTATGTCAATGCATCTTTGTTTAGCAGTGTGCTGCCGGGAGTGCCAGTACTTCCAATGCCTTAACTGATCTTCTCTGCTTTTGTCTTCAGCAAAAACCACCATGATCACACTCTACAAAAAAGAATGCATTACAACATTAAGACACTAAAGGGTGAGTATGTTTTGGAAAATGTATTTAGCATTACATTTTACAGTGAAGGCTTAAAGCTGCAATTTTAGGCCGTCATTCAGAGCTGCTTCAGACCTGGAAATGTTAGGCTCTGACTAGCTTTCCTAGAAAACAGGACTAAGAGCAGAACTTACTCGAACTTTGCTGATGGGGTGATGGATTCCTTCATTGCTGCTCACCTCCTTTAAGGTGATGGGATAGAACTGGCCTTTGTTCAGGTACGTCATGGTGCTGTCTCCTGGCTTCTGTCGAAGTGATTTTGAAGCTTCTAGGGTATATTCAAAGTTGTTCCTAAAGGACAAAAGAAGTCACAGGTCTCTAAATCCACTCTCGTCGAAGCTTGCTATACATCATATTATAAATATCATTTGCTATCTTTTTCATAAAATCTGAAATGAAAGTACTCAGCAGCTAGAAATTCTCAAGTCTCTTAGATGTAGAAGTACAAAATGCCTATTAAAAATTCTATGATGTGACGGATGTTAGTGATCGGACATCCTGAGTTTGAGGGATCAGAATATTAAAGATACTAATAGGTGGAAAGGACTTTGGAAGGAACTTCTCACAAGACATGCTGCCAATCTAGTATTTATCCAGCAGAGGTTTCAGCCAGGTGGATAGCAGTCTTCTGACTAAATTCATTTCAGACTGTATAGCACTTTTTTGTTGTTTCTACTTGTAATTTAAATGTCTTTAATAAGCACTCCACAATTCTCAACATTACAACTATTACCTAACATTACCACTCATATATGCCCCTAAAGTTATTTAATAACCTACCCAGGCCAGGGCTTAGCAGATTACACCTATTTTTGTAACTAAAGTTTTATTAGCACATGGCCACACCATTTGTTTACATATTATCTACAGCTGCTTTTGCACAACGGCAGACTGGGGTAGTTGCAAAAACATACAGAGGTTGTATGGCCCACAAAGCCTGAAATATGTACTCTCTGACTCTTTACAGAAAAAGTTAGCTGACCCCTATCCTAAACCCTAAAGGCATTCCTGTTTGTGACTCCTGCATCTTGAGGCAGATCTCTAAGGAAGTCTCAATTCCCATGAAATCCCACACTTTTTAAAAACTGCACAATATAACACATGTGAAAAACACGTAAAACAAAATATGAGTTCCTAACTTGGAAAATATTCATATTCCCAGAGTGAGATACAATTTTGTGAGGTCAAAAGGAAGTTGTCAGGTCAGAAAAAAGTTGACTTCATTCATTTTATCATTAGTGAAGCTAATAAAAAAATAAAAGCTTTTATCCACTTGATGTTACTCCTAAATTCTCATCTAATTATGTATTTTTGGCAACAGAAAGGACCTCAGAGACCTAATTTAATTCTCTCATCTCTCCTGTTAAGATTTCATTCTACTACCATCACATAAAGAAACCAAAAGAAAGAAAAAGTACCAACACCAAGAATTCAGGAAACTTGAAACATAGTTCAAAGAGTTCAAAATTAAAAGCACTGAAGCAGATGTCCTCTACCCAAGATTGTGCCACAGGAAATGTAGTAAGATAAGGAAAAAGCCGGCAAAAGCCACCTTTGATTTATCAAGTTAACAAGAAAGGAATAAGTTATAAAAGCTGCAAATTAAAAATCAAATTAAAAGACATCTATTACCCAGAAACACTGTCAAAAACATAGTCCTCTGAATTCATGCCAGGCATCCGCAGACTGAGATCCGAGGGGAAGAAAACCTGAAATATCAATGTGATAAGCCACAACTATTTAACTGGTTATCATGGTTACTAAAGACCAAGCTCTGGTACCGCATAAAAGTATGTGGCTTACAGCAACCCACTATCCTTTGCATATTTATTTTTAAATAAAAATTTTAAATCTACAAATATTTTAAAAATTTAAAAAGAGGGCCAGGCGCGGTGGCTCACGCCTGTAATCCCAGCACTCTGGAAGGTCGAGGTGGGTGGATCACGAGGTCAAGAGATCAACGTCATCCTGGCCAACATGGTGAAATCCCGTCTCTACTAAAAATACAAAAATTAGCCGAGCATGGTAGCGCACGCCTGTAGTTCGAGGCAGGAGAATCGCTTGAACCTGGGAAGCGGAGGTTGCAGTGAGCCAAGATCGTGCCACTGCACTCCAGCCTGGGCGACGGAGCGAGACTCTGTCTCAAGAAAAAAAAAAAAAAATTAAAAAAGAGAAAATATCCACTTTTATATGCCACTCAAGTAAATTACAACAAGCTGTGTAGGTACTCCCACCAAGTGCTTCTGACTCATAACCCCGTTTTCCGTCTTTCACACACATCCCAACTCTGTTCAAACACTAGGATCTGCAACCAACATTTCATGGCTTTTAAGAGTCATCCTATCATTGTACCAAGTTAAGACACAGTATCAAGTTCACACCACAGCTGAATAGTTGTGGTGCATTTTCTCAGGAAAGCTAACATTCTGCCCCGAACTCCATATGCAGAGATGGATGCCCTTTGCCCCCACCAAGTCATTAAATACAGTTTCTAACACATTCTATCCCTAACTTTTAGCTGAGTGAGGTATTCACCACCATAAAACCCTCAGAACTATTTGGAATTAATTTGTAAACTTCACACAGTGCATTTGTGATCTCCTTGACTATATTATCAACCAAGAAACACCAAGCAAAGACATAATAACTCATTTCACATTAAGACCAGTTCCAGGGAGCTTGTTTGGCGCTAGGACAAATGCTGAAAACAGACTATGAGAATCTACCTGTGGTCAATAGAAGATTATGTATGGGGTTCTCTTTCTCTAGCAAATCACTTAGCTGAAATCATAATTGTTAAATCAGCTGCTGGTAAGATTAGCCATGCACCCCTGATAATAACTTCTGGTTTTATAGGTTTAGTTTACAAATTATACCCATGGGCCTTTTCTCTTAAAAAAAAAAAAAAAAAATCTTTTATTCCTAATCCATTCATTTCAGGCTGAGTTTCACACTTACATAACAAGGAAAAGGTGGAACCCAATACTTATACAAACACACAGGCGTCTTAGGAAGATGTTTTTGTTCGCTGTACCTCCTGAATGCCTTCCTTGAAGGTCTCTGAGAAGGTCGAGTCTGGAGTTCGCCTTTGAGCATTTGGGGCTTGAGCACCAGAGCTGAACTGGTCAGTATTGAGATTTCGGTCGAAAACCACTACCCGCTCAGTGGGCTCAGGATGATACACTGCTGGGGGGATTCCCACAGCAAAGCCAAGTGGCTGGGTTTCTGTCTTGATGGAGTGGGTAGGCATGGTTGCTATGGAGACAGTGACTGTCGTATCTGGAGCTGTCAGATGGCCTCTCTTATCAATGCCCAGCTGGTTGCCATGGGGAAGGACAATATTAAATGGCACATTTTTCAGTACTTGCACTCTGTTTTCTCCAGCAGAAATGAGGGGCTGCTCCGTCACAATTGGTATGCTGTTTCTTTAAAAAAAGAAAAATGCTTTCAAACTCGATGCTGATGTAGTTCTTTGGCAATTATTTTTATTTTCCTAATGGCATTGGGCTGTTGAGTCCCATGCAATAACAATATACTTGAAAGAGAACAAATAAACAGAAAACATCAAAACTATCCATTACTAGATAAAGGGAAAAAGGCCTTCTGGTTATAGGTCAAAAAAAATCCAAACACATTAAGTAAAATTTCACGTGAAGTACTAAGGACCCAGAGCTCTCCTCTAATAAGCTTTGCTTTCCATAATCCTAAACAAATTAATATATTTTACTAGAAACCTGAAGCTATGTGACCTATCAATTGGGGTTACAGCATAGATTCCAGGGTCAAACTGCCTGGGTTCAAGTTTTGTGTCACCTGAGCAAGTTACTTCATCTCTTAGTAACTGAATCCTCATCTGTAAAATGGGGACATTAATGGCATCCATTCTCCTAAGGCTGAGATGAGATGATGCACTAAAGTATGCATAATAATGCTTGACACAGTCTTCAAAAACTATGAGCTATTATTACTTGGTCATCACATTTCCTAACACCTATGCTATTTGGCTTTGTCTCTCTCACTCTTTCTTTTTTGAAATAAAGCTCACTGTTGTCACCCAGGCTGGTGTGCAATGGTGCAATCTTGGCTCACTGCAACCTCTGCCTCCTGGGTTCAACCGATTCTCCTGCCTCGGCCTCCCACGTAGCCGGGATTCCAGGCGCCTGCCACCATGCCCCATCCAGCACTTTGGGAGGCTGAGATGGGTGGATCATCTGAGGTCAGGAGTTTGAGATTAGCCTGGCCAACATGGTGAAACCCAGTCTCTACTAAAAATTCAAAAATTCGCCCCAAAAAATCATATAGGCTGAAGCTTTAAGAAACAGGGAGATTGGAAATTCTGTACATTTCAAGATCAATAAAACTGTTCGAATCCTGAACCATAAATTCACTCCCAGGAATTTATCCTAAAATGGAAAAAAAATCTAGAAAGTTGTTCCTTAAAGCTTTATAATAGTGAAAACTAGATATAGAGGCAATGATAAGGATATTTAGTTTGTTTCAGAATGCTCCAGCAAAAATAAATAAAATAAAAACACAAATTAATCTCAAAGTTGAAGAAGAGGGAAGAATAGCTCAAACAAGAGGAACTGTGTTGATAACAGCCAAGGCTGGTCATGGATACATGTGGGCTTATACTATTTCTCTATTTTCATTATGTTTGAAAATGCCCATAATGAAAAGTAAAAGATAAAAGCCACAAGTCCTCTTCCAAAGGATAATTATGAAGATTAAAACACACAGAAAATGTTTATGAAACAAACTAAATAGAAGAAAGTATACTACCAAATCCTATCTGTGAACACAACTACAGCTACATAAAATTTGCATGCATACCCAAACAATGAATAAACCAATCATCAGGATAATGGGATACTGGGTGATGATCATTCTTCCTTTAAATATGTTTTATTCCTTGATTAATAATAAAACACGGCAATTTAAAAGGTGTCTTTTTAAAGTTTTTCATGGCTATAAAGTTAAACCTTAATTAAATTTTCTCAAAGTTTTAATCTAAAATATTTCACAAATAATTTCAACAGAAATTTGAATACAATTTAACTTGCTTTATTCAATTTTACTCAGGCAGTTGTTAAAGAGTCACTGGTACTTAATTTTTTTTAATGGACCACTGCCACATCCCCCTAATTTAGAAAACCTTAAAAACAAATAAGCAAACACTTCCCTTAAGTTATTACTAAAAATAGCCCTTTGGAGGAGGAGAAAGTTAGTACTTTCATTCTAGAAAAGGCTACGACTATGCCCAAAGAAAAGAAACTTTTCAGAGCAACAGGGGCAAATCAGTGATGAAATCTGAATTGAGATACTGAGTCCAACTTACCTCTCTCTTCTACTAGTGCTTGTTCATTTAAACAAACTCCCATTTTGCTGTTACAGAAATGTGGCATTTCCCCCTGCACTATTTATGCTGTTATGCACTGAACAATACCTTTTGCTGTGATCTGGCTCGGGGTGCTCCACCTCTGGCTTTGCTGTTGATGACCTTCTCTCTCTTGGAACCTGATATTAACACACATGAAAAGAATTTAGCTCTTATCCAGTGAAGTGCAGTTCACTCAAAGATATAGCCTTTTATTTTTCAGTAAACTCAATCATTCATTTATCTACTGGTTGCCTACCAAACACCAGGCTATGGGGACATACAAAGATTAAGACAGTATCTGCCCTCAATGAGCCTGAAATCTAGTCACCCATCTGGTTGATATGTAAAAAGCAACTGTTACTGAGTTGCCAAATAAACTCAGGGCATGATAAATTTACTTTGCCCTAGAGTTTGGGTCTCATCTCTTAAAAGAAATACCTCTGATGGCCAAAGCTGGCAGCTCATGTCTGTAATCCCAGACACTTCAGGAGGCCAAAGTGGGAGGACTGTTCGAGACCAGCCTGGACAATACAGTGAACCTCATTTCTACAAAAAAAAATTTTTAACTAGCCAGGTGTGACAGCATGTGCCTATAGTCTCAGCTACATAAGAGTGACTGCGGCGAGAAGATCGCTTCAGCCCAGGAGGCAGAGGTTACAATGAGCAGAGATTGCGCCACTGCACTCCAGCCTGGGTGACAGAGCAAGACTCTTCCTGACTCAAAAAAAAAAAAAAAAGAAAAAAGAAAAAAAGAAATACCTCTACCCTGGTTTTACTCATTTATCTACACAATATTAGAAAAGAAGCTATTGAAAACACAACAGAGCTCTTTCAACTTTCTCAGTGCTCTTACTTACTACTCTCCTTTCTCATCAAATGCAAAAGCAGAAGGAATAGCCATGTTAACTGTTCATTTCTTCCAAGATCCAAATGAGGGATTCATATGATCAGTGTCTTTAGATACATTGGGATCTGTATGTCCACCACCCAAAGGACAAGTCTACCTCAGTTTGTTCTATTCTTTTTTTGGTTCTTTTCTTGGCAAGGGAAATGAAAAGTACGCAAACATTAGTGAATGTCCTGTAGACATAACGCAACTGAGACTTAACCCCATTGCACACTCCAAAATGCTTAAGATGCTTAAAAATTGTTTTCAATGTGAAAATTCTATTCCTACATTCTTGTTTCACCATTGAAGAAAAAACAGTGCTTCATGTATTAAAAATATGCTTTTCAAACCTTATCAAAATTATTATGGAGTAATGACTGATGCTTACAACCAAAGACCTGAAACAAATCATTCAGTTTATTTAAAAAAGAAAATAGGCCAGGCACAGTGGCTGGCGCCTGTAATCCTAACTCTGGGAGGCTAAGGAAGGAAGACTGCCTGAGGCCAGGAATTCAAGACCAGCCTGGAAAACATAGTGAGACTCATTCTCTACAAAAAAAATTTTACAATTAGCCAGGCATGAACTGTAGTCTTAGCTACCCAGGAGACTGAGGCATGAGAATCACTCAACTCCAGGAGGCTGAGGTTGTAGTGAGCTATAACTGCAACACTGAACTCCAGCCTGGGCAAGAGTGAGACTCTGCTTCTAAAAAAAAAAAAAAGAAGAAAAAGAAGAAGAAGAAGAAAATACATTTACACATATCACAAGAAGTCTGACAAGTAAGTACCACTAAAATTGTCACCCTTCACCAAAAGATATGAGGATTTATATCCTTATGAGATATAATACTTTTAGGATACTTTATTTTAAAAACACACACAGGGGTACTACATCTAGTGTTATTACACTGGTCTTTCTGGCACAAAACTTGTACCAACAAGTTTCTCCCATTCTCAACAGTTTCAGTTAAAAATATGTAAATTAATAATTAATATTTTAGGAACTTAATTTATACTAAGTCAACAAAATGAGCTATAAGAACAGATATATAATAATTTCCACCTCAAAGGAACTCTTCATGGCTACGTTTCCATGGCAAGGGTTTCTTCTGGCATTATTACACAAGTTTCTGTTCATATTCAAAGAAAAAAAGCTTACCTCAATCCCTCAGCCCCAACTTGACCACATGGCCTCATACTAGGAAATAACCGCTCTTTTTTTTTTTTTTTTTTTTTTTTGAGATATGGTTTGTCTCTGTATCCCAGGCAGGAGTGTGGTGGTATGTCATGATCTCAGCTCACTGCAGCCTCCACTTCCCAGGCTTAAGTGATCATCCCACTTCAGCCTCCTAAGTAGCTAGGACTATAGGCATGTGTGCCACTACAGCTGGCTAATTTCTGTATTTTTTTTTTTTTTTTGGTAGAGATGGGGTCTCACCATGTTGCTCAGGCTAATCACCGTAATTTTAACAATAAAACTATCTCCTATGCTTCTTTCCCCTCTGTATTTCTTATATTAAGGAAAGAATACAGTGCCAGAATGTAGCCAGTGGCCACCAACTGGCAATTCTGGGTAAAGGTATTCAAGAATTAATTATCCTCTTTTTTTATGTTTTATGTACATTTCAAAGTTTTTAAAACAAAAAGACAGCAAAAATAAACTGTAAAAAATATGCACTATATCCATGAGAAGACATTGTCATTAAGAAGCTTCTGGTAATCCTGAACAGATCTTGTAGGTACTGAAGACAACACAATGATTACACAAGACAGTCACATACAGTGACAATGAGACAAAGGCCCCATGGCAAAGCTGTGCTTCAACTCAGTCTACTGTTTTAAGTAGTACCCTAAAGACTTAGCCACCCTCAAATGTGTATTCCTGGTCAGACGGAAGAATGCCAAGATGAATCCAGAGGCAGAGCAGACTGCACACTGCATTGGAAAGACAGCAGCCTAGGGCATGGACCAGACAGGGCCCCAGCTGCACACATCTAGCTGTGACCTGAGAGTAAGAAGTCGCACATAGGCTGGTAATATGTCTAGCGTAACAGTGGCAGCTAGTGTTATTAGGACAATGATGATGATGAGACAGATCAGTAGTGTCCTTTCCAGATAATGAAAACCATGTAAAATTCCATGCAGAGTATAGACCATATTCAATTAAGACTACTCCAAATCTCTAGAAAACAGGCAGCAAAACATATCCTGATCTCAGAACTAGACAGTCCTAGACTAGAGAAGATGCTTTCAAAGGCTCTGTAGTATCATTTAGGGAAAAGGAAATCATCCTGACTACACAGGAATAAAGGCGAAAGGTAAGTGAGCCCTGCCCACTTTTCATGGCACTAAGAACTACCTTCAGTGAGATGTTCAAACCCAAGAAGGCACATCTAGCATCTTCTTTTATGGTAGCTTCACCTTCTGGATAGAGACACAGCAGCTGGCTGCTTTGCATGATTTAAAAACAACCCTTTGATTCTACAATCAGAGATTTTTAGCTTTGAACCAGTCAGTCAGAGTACTCATTAAACTATTTATAGTCACTACAGAAGCAACTTGCATGGCATTCTACCAGCAAATGACTGTTTTATATGCTGCTGAATCAAGTGCATTAGAGACTGCTGTTAAGGGTTTTAAAAGCAGGCAAACCAACCTTGTAGTAGTCATAGAGCAGGCCCAGCGCAGCTGCGCTGTCTTCATCTCCATTGATGCTCATCATCGCTTTGGTCGCTGCAGTGAGAGGGTTTTCCAGGAAGGATTTCCAGGCCTCATCCTCACTAGTGTAGGACCGCCGTTGTGGATAAAGTGCTTCATTCTGAAGAACTAACACTGGCCGTTTGCTTCAGAGAAATTAAAAGAAAAAAAAAAGCACATACTTTTCTACTGTAAGGCATCATAAGCTACCAATTCCTTGACATTCCTATAAAATAGCCTATTGTTTCATCAATGACCCTAGGAGGTCATATTAAGACAAGACCAGTTTGAGATCAAAAAAATACAAAACCAAAAGACAAACCACTGAAGTGCAGACCAGTGGGTCCCACAAAAAGACATAAAGTATTTAGGCACCCAGAGAACTGGCAGTTCACGTACACATGGAACCCAGGATATACTATTTGGCAAAAAAGCGAAACAAAACCACCCTCGAGAAAATGCCAGGCTATTCAAATACTTTCCATAAACAAACACAAGGACACAGTAAGGAAAAGAGAGTATTTGTTCTCTTCCAACACACTGTCAGGACTGTCCACTCTTGAGAAGAGCATGTGCCGTTTCATCATACCGCTACATGTTATTCCCCTCTTTCTACGGTGGGTGACATGTCTTAAAAATTCCTACCTGAACACAGCAGGGAGGGAAGGAGCAGCAGAAAAGAAAAAGGGATACTTCACATAATCCTCGGGGGTATATGAGAAAGTTAGAATATTCTACTGATTACCAGCAGATTGAGCATGGAATGTGGCCAAAGGGGACTGTAAATCAATAAAGAGGCATAATTTTCTGGCATGGGAGTTGACTGTTTATCCTAGAGATAAACACTTAAGAATCTACAACAATAAATGAAGCCACTGAACAAAAAGAGTTTTGAAAAAAATATGTGGGATAATCCGGCTTTTAAAAAATCTTTACTAGTTTTCCACACCACACAAGAATTGTTTCATTTTAACACTGTAGTTTGGTGGGAAAAATTTAAAAAATTAAAAAATCAATGGTGATCTTAGTGAAACCTTATGGAATATTTAATTTAAAAGATTAAAGCAAACATTACTGATTCCAAAACTTGAAATGTAAACAGTCTCAACAACTGTTCACTTGGTACTATTTAATAAGTCAATAAAGAGAAAAAAAATGGAACAATGACTCTAGCAAAACAAAGCAGTTTATTTTCAAGGAGAAAAATAAATTTTAAATGTTTGGAACTCCTCTGAATTATCACTATTCTAAAAAGCAAATTGAAGGATTGGCTTTCATTGCAACACACAAATGAAATATGTAAATGGCCTAAAGGTGACCTACCTATTTTAAAAGTGAATGTAGAAAGACTGATTATCTTTTCAAGTAATCAACAAAGGTTAGGGCTTGGGAGTCACCCAGGGCCTTTAAAAACAGATACAGACTTAGAAAAAGGAGAACATCTTCGAAAAGGGGGGAAAAAAATCCAACAATGTATCCCCAGTCAAAATGGAGTGTTATTGAAAGCCAATGTTTTTACTCACATCTAGGCATAAATCTTAATTTGGTAAGGAAGTCCTGAGGTGGTATACTATTTTAACACAAAACAAACAGAAAAGGCTGTTCAAAGCGAGCAGATCGTTTGTCTAAAAATGGAGAAGATTGCTTACACAAATCTCAACTTTTAAGAAAATAAATATACAAAGTGGCATTCCCTGAGCCATCAGGACCAGAGTAGGACAACTACTGAATGGGTGGTACCATGGACTGCTTTACCAGTGTATTGCTAAACTATAATTAATAGCGTAATAGCTACTTCCAGAAGACTATGACAGCGCTTGGCTTGTTCAATTTCCTTAATGCTAGTTTTCAGCTTTCCTTCTTCTCCCACCCACATTCCAAATTTGTACAAGCAATAGAAAATAGAGAAATGGCTTTATGTTTGGAATCACCCTCAAGGTTTTTAATATTTCCAAAGCCTGCCTAAGGCCAAAATGTTAGCTTTGGAAATTTTGCCTTATCTAAACTATACGTCAAGAAATAAACACAAAACCAGTTGCCTTTCTCAGTCTACTTCCTCATGACAGGAAGTAGGCTTTAGTCGCTGAAGGCTCATCATCACTTTCAGGTGAGCTTTAAACCCTTCGTCCACGATCTCCCAGACTTCTGAAATATGTTTTAGGCAACAATTTAACTGCATATTCTACAACACAAGCGTAATCCATTTAAGATACTCCATACAAAATATCGATCTCATCCAGAAAAAGAACACATGGACAAAAACCGATCCTTCACAAATAACTAAGAAACTGGGAGGGGTACCTATCTGCCTTAAATTTACTGAGCTTTATGAAATATACTGACTGGCCTGGTGCGACTTCCCTTTAATAAGTTTTTTAAAATATTAGAACAATTTTATATTTTCAGAAAAGTTGCAAAGAAAATACAGACATGTCCCTCGCCCAGTTAATCCCCCATGCCTTACATTACCACCTTACATTTGACGAAATACGCTTTTAAATCACAAACTCTAAAAGGCATATTAGCTTGTACGGTACTCTCGTTTAACACCCGCATTTCAAAGTTTCATCCTCTTGCTTCTCCCAAGCACTAAAAACACGGTAATCTGTAATTATCATCAATGATGCAAGTGGCAAAATAACTCCTACAGCCGTTTTCCCACTCACACCGCCAGCCAGTGAAAAGAAAACGCCCGGACATCGGGGCACTTCAACCTTCCCCTACATTTCTGTTCTGGAAGTTACAGCAGGTCGCCGAGTGACGAGCCTGCGACCACAGATTACCTGGAGAAGTCCACCTGTCCCGCCCCGGCGCGCGCCCCACCGGGCTCCCGAGGCCGACTGGGCAGGAGCGGGGAGGCCCGGGGGCGTTGGCGGCGCCCCGACCTTGCGTCGCACTCGGCCACGCCGGGGAACCGGACCCCGACGTGCGCGCCCGAGGGGGGCCCACCTGGCCGAGAAGGAGGGAAGGAGGACTGCCCCTCCGGTGTCGAGTTTCCCCGAAGCGGGGGTCTCCTCCAGAGTCTCCGACCGAACAAAGAGCCGGGCAGGGCTGCGGGGCAGAGGCCGCGGCGGCGTGAAGTGGACAGTGGACAGCAGCCCCCGGTCTGCGCCCCGTGCCCGCCCGCCCGCGCGGCCTCCGGGTCGGGGCCGGGCTCGCTCGCGGCAGGTGCGGCCCCTCAGCGCGGCCCCCCCGCGGCGGCCGGACTCCCGCGCCTCACTCACTTGTCGTACTCCTGTGTCATCGCGCCCGCTCGCCGCTGCCGGGCCGCAGAACTGGACTTTCGGGTTGGGACAGTACACCCGATCCGGGGGGAGGAGGCGGCGGCGGCTGCGGGTCCGGAGCGGCGGCCCCGACGGGTTGGGTTCGCTTTTCTCGCTCTGAGCCGGCTCCGCGCGGGCTGCGCGCACTGGGAGCCGGACTCGGCCGCTAATTGGCTGGCGCTGCGCCGGCTGGGGGCGGGGACTCGGGGCCGGGAGGCCGACTGCGCCTCCTGATTGGTCAGCGGAAGAAGCGCTGGGGCGAGGCTGACGGGATCGAGCGGCGCGGGCTGGGGGCGGGGGCCGCGCGCTCCGCGAGGTTGCGCCCGGGACTGCGCGCCCAACTCGCGGCCGTCCGCGCCTGTCCTGACTGGAGAGGGAGCGCTGCGGCTGCGGCGCGCACCCGCCACTCTCCGCGCGCACAGAGAGCGCCCTCGCTGCCGCCACGCCGCTGCTGCCCTAGGCCGTCCCCTCAGCTACCGGCCCCGGCAGTGGAGCCGCCTCCTTCTTCGTTCACTCAGGCCTCCGCGTCCCATGCCCGCATCGCCCGCTGTTCCGGCCCCAGCCCCCCGCGCTGCCACTGCGCTCGCTCGGCCGGGGCGCCTCCGCCAGTCGCACCCGGTCGCTTGTCTCACCTCCCGGTTCTCGAAGGCAGTCACGCCCAAGTCCCGTGGCTTCCCCGAGAGCCGTCTCCGGAATGTCCCTTCTGGCCCACCGCAGCCGCGCTCTTTTAGGATTTCCTGCCCTCGCGACTCCCGCGGTCCCCTCGGTGGCAGTCCCTAGGGCTCCGCGACGGCCTCCGTCCGCGCCAGTGCCCCGCAGTCTCTCAAGCGTCGCTTCCCCGCGCGGCCGCCCCAAGCTGGCCGTGCAGTCGCGCGCCCCTCCACCGCGACGGCCCCCTGTCCTTCCCGAGCTGCTGTCTTTTCCAGGGTCTGGTCACTGTGTCCCCACAAGCCCAGCGACGGACCTGACCCTACGCCGGGCGCGGCCCCAGACGCCGGGGACAGGGCAGTCAATCGAACAGACACAACGCCTCGCCTTCCTCGAGCATCCTAGTTGGGGTAGCGGGCAATAAAAAATAAGTAAACGGTGTGGCTCGTTGGAAGGTAAAACAGGAAGGCCCTGGGGAGGCGGGGAGGAGCCGGGCTCTCAGGCTCGAAGGAGATGAGGGGCCACGAAGGCGGGACTGTGCCTGAGGCAGGGACCTTGGTGTGTTCAGTGAACCGTGAGGGGACCGGGATGGCTGGAGGGGCACCGGGCGCCGGGAGCTGCGGTCAGAGGTAGTGGGCGCACGCGCACAGATTGAGCAGAGCCTTGCCGGTTCCGCAAGGACTGTGGCTTTTCCTCTGGGCGAGGTGGGGACGCATTGCGGAGGCTTAGAGCAGGGCAGTGACAGGGTCTCACATTTTAAAATAATTCCCTGCTGCTGCGTGGTGGGGACCAGGTAGGAGCCATTGCCATGAGCAGGCCGAGGGCAGTAGAGTGACGGGGTGGGAAGTGGCCGGATTCTGGACATGCTCTGAAGGTGGGACCAACAGGATTGTCTGAAAATCGGATGAGGTGTGAGAGAAATATGGAAGGCAGGATGACCACAGGGTTTCCAGCTGGGCAACTGGAGGAATGATTTGCCATGCCCTGGGATACGAAAGACCTGAGGCATAGAAGATTTGGGGAAGAACAGGAGTCGGTTTTGGACGTGCTAAGCTCAAGATGTATGGGAGATCGAAATCCACGAATCAGGTGGGCTGCTGGGTACGAGGCTGGAGTAGAAATCTGGGCTGAAGCTCACATCTGGGCGCCGCCCACGTCTAGAGGCCATTTACAGCCATGAGAAGGCTGTAAGGGAGGAAAGAGGATGGGACCTATGCTGGATCCAGGAGCCTCCGACACAGAAAGTCTGGGAAGAAGAGCCAGTGGAGGAGACAGAAGACGAAGACACCGAGGTGGGAAGCAATGGAAGCGTGGAAGCCAACGGAAGGAAGTGAAGTGAGGAGCAGCACGAAGTCACAGGGCCCTGCTGCAGCCAGCGGCCCCTCCTCTGTGCCCTGGTCCTAGGCCTTCAGGGACCTGAATCCGCAGCCTCACTTGAGATCGCCCTTCGCAGTTTCTGTCCTCTGACTCTGATCCTGGGCCCAGCACTGGAGCCATGTAGCCTGTTGTTTGTTCTTATCACTAGTTTCCTGTTTAAATCAATTATATTTTATTTTTTCTTTTTTGAGACGGAGCCTACCTCTGTTGCCCAGGCTGGAGTGCAGTGGCACAATCTGGGCTCACTGAAACCTCCGCCTCCTGGATTCAAGCGATTCTCCTGCCTCAGCCTCCCAAGAAACTGGGATCACAGGCTCCCACCATCACGCCCAGCTAATTTTTTATTTTTAGTAGAGACAAGGTTTCACCATGTTGGCCAGGGTGGTCTCGAACTCCTGACCTCAGATGATCTGCCCACTTTGGCCTCTCAAAGTGCTGGGATTACAGGCATGAGCCACTGCACCCGGCCAAATCAATTATATTTTCTAAGCAAGCTAATTTAAGAAAAATACTAAGTCAGTAAGAGCACAGATGGTCCCTAGATAGGGTGCAAATCATCAGGGTGGTGCCAAAGTGACTGACTTGGGAACAGTGTCCCTCTACCTGCTTTTCCTCTTTTTCCTCTGCTCCGGCTCCACACTGTGGCTGGAGTGACCTTTATGAAACAGATTTCTTATCACTCAGTTACACTCACTGTAAAGCCCACACTCCTGAACTCAGCCTCCCCTTGGCCATCCAGTGCTTCCCTTAATGCTGGCTCTCATGCACCATCCCCCCATTCCCTACTCCTCCCCTCCATGCTTAGTACTCCACTCCCAGACTGGCTGATTTCCCCCAGGTGGCATTCCCAACCCTCTAGGCTGGGCAGAGTGTCCTGTGGGATCCACAGTGCCTTCTGCATTGCCCATCACCACGCTTGCCACATGGGCTTTCCTGTTTGCGTCGGTCTCCACCAAGTGTGAGCTTTTCCAGAGAGGGCAGGGATTATACCACTTTCATTTTTACATTCCTGGTGCCGGGTATATTCATAGAAAATATCCAGCGGATGTCTACTGACTGGATCCAGTTCTTTGCAGACATGCATCTGCCCTCAGTCTCCTCCCTTCTGCGGCATAGCTGGGGCTCTTTTAAATGACCCTCCTGTTGCAGAAGATGAAAGCCCTTGAGCCTAATACATGGTAGGCACAAAATAAATAGGGGATAAATGAAGAAATATCAAATCATAAAGCCAAAAATAAGAACAGGAAGGGCCTGAAGTTATTAGATCATAGATGTAGTAATTAAAAACATTGGGTCTATTTTGTCAATTTGAATATGGGATTGTTTAGTTTGTCTCTAATAGCTCTTTAAAACAGAAGTGAAAATCTGTATCTGAGCTGTTGCCAATAACCCTGTTTATTTCATTTTATTTTCTGAGACAGGGTCTCGCTCTGTTGCCTAGGCTGGAGTACAGTGGCACCATCACAGCTCACTGCAGCCTTGACTTCCCAGGGTCAAGTGATCCTCCCACCTTAGCCTCCTGAATAGGTGGGACTACAGGTGCATGCCACCACACCCAGCTTTTGTGTGTGTGTGTGTGTGTGTGTGTGTTTTGTAGAGACAGGGTCTCGCCATATTGCCCAGGCTGGTCTCAAACTCCTGGGCCCAAATGATCCTCCCACCTCAGCCTCCCAAAGTGCTGGGATTACAGGTGTGAGCCACCATGCCTGGCCTACCCTCTTCATTTTTACATTTTTAAGTTTTTTACTATTTGTTTAAATTATAAAAGTAATATGTGCCCATAGTTTTTTAAGGAAAAAAAAAAAAAGGCCAGGTGTGGTGGCTCATGCCTGTAATCCCAGAGCTTTGGGAGGCTGAGGCTGGTGGATCACCTGAGGTCAGGGGTTCGAGACTAGCCTGACCAAATCGTGAAACCCCGTCTCTACCACAAATACAAAAATTAGCTGGGCATAGTGGTGGGGGCCTGTAGTCCCAGCTACTTGGGAGGCTGAGGCAGGAGAATTGCTTGAACCCAGGAGGTAGAGGTTGCAGTGAATCAAGATAACACCACTGCACTCCAGCTTGGACAACAGAATGAGACTCCATCTCAAAAGGAAAAAAAGAAAAAAGATAGAAAGGGATTAGGAAAGGGACAAAGAAAGGAAGAAAGGAAAAAATTGAAGCTCTGCGGAAGGATACAGAACAGAGTCCCCGGCCACCTCCATCCCCAGCCCCTCGTCCTCAAGATAACCACTATGAACCATTTGTGTTTATCTTTCCAGAAAACTTCTGTCTGCATAAGCACTCACGTGCTTTATTTTCTTAGACAAATGGGATTCAGATATAATCTTCCACAAGTTGCTTGTTTTCCTTTCCTGTGGTTTAAACATTTTCCACATCAGCACATAGAAATCTACTACACTTTAAACAATGGCTGCATAGTATTTCTTTGAATGAACATATGATATCTAGAATGTATTGGTGAGCAATTAGGTTTTATTCCTTAGCTTTTCTTAATTACAAACATTCACAATAACACATTCCTCTAACTATATTTTTGCACACTTGATCAGGTATAGCCATAGGATAAATTCCTAGAGTCGGCGTTACTGAGAAAAGGGAATGTATGACTGCCATTAGTTTTTGTTTGTTTGTTTTTTGAGATGGAGTTTTGCTCTTGTTGCCCAGGCTGGAGTGCAGTGGTGCCATCTTGGTTCACTGCAACCTCTGCCTCTCAGATTCAAGTGATCCTCTGGCCTCAGCCTCCCGAGCAGCTGAGATAACAAGCACCCGCCATGACGCCCGGCTAAGTTTTGTATTTTTAGTGGAGATGGGGTTTCACCATGTTGGCCAGGCTGGTCTCGCTCTCCTGACCTCAAGTGATCCACCCACCTCTGCCTCCCGAACTGCTGGGATTACAGGCATGAGCCACCTCGCCCGGCCTACAACTGCCATTTTTATGGCTCTTGCCAGATTGTTTTCCAGAAGGCTGCCCCCATTTAGACTCCTACCACGGAAGAGCAGACTGCCTACCACACGGCACCCTAGACAGCCATGGGCACCATGGAATTTTGTTTGGCTAGTCTATTAGATGAAAAATGGAATCTTGTTGCTTTGATTTGCTTTTTTTTTTAATGAGTGAGGTTTTTCATTTTTTTATTTGTTTGGCAATAATCTTTTTAAGCTCAAAGGCAGTGTTTTTTCAAAGAAAGAGGATCTTTGAAGGTACCTTCCCAAGTCATGGGTTTCAGAGTAGAGAAGTAATTTGGGACCCCTCCCATTGGAGACCATATGGTACAGTACTAACAGGCTCATGGGTGCAATTAGGGGGTCAGGGTAGATGGAGAGTCACAGGACCTGGGTTCCACTCCAGATTCTTCTGTTGACCATCAGGGTGATCTCGGTCGAGTCACTCTGCCCCGTCACAGTGTTCTCTGAGCACATCCTGAGTCTCAGGCCCCTGGCACTGCCTGTGCTTTTCCTCTCTCCCTTGCCACCCTAGTTACATCTTTAGTGGCCCACTTTAAATGCCAGCTCTTCTAAGAACCCTCCTCATCCTGGTAGGAGGACTCCCTAAGCACCTCCACCGTCCTTCATGAAGCCACTCATCACAAGTGGCTCTGCCTTTACTTGACTCAGTTCCCCATGATTCTGAGGCAGACAGAGATTCAGATACCAGGGATGCCTCTGATTTTTATCTTTAGTCTACTTCGCTGCCAGTCCTTGCTTTTCTCATCTGTAAAACATGGAAAATACATCAAGAGGGGTGAGGTTAACTAGGAATAAATTACTTAGACTCTGACACAACGGCTGGCAGAGAGACACTGGATAGATGGTGTCCATCTTTTTGAAAGACTATGCGGCAGGAATCCCGTCCAGTTCCTCCACATCCTTGTTGGTTGGACGTGATACCTAATCCACTTGTGGGATTCCCCACATTCAGGGACTTTAGCCCTGATGAAACAGTCCATGCTGAAGGGATATCTCAGGGGGCTGAGAGATGATGGCAGAGCCTTTGCCCCGACATCCGAACGCCTGTCCCCCCAGTTCACCAGAACCCTGTGTTTCATGGTCAAGCCAGTGCGAGATGAAAGTCTTTCCACTCTGGAGAAACTGGTGTGGGAGGCAGGGAGTGTAAAATCTGCACCCTCGCCACCAGCTCTGTGACAAGGGAAGTTTCCTACCCTCTGAGCCTCACTTTCCTCAGCTGTGGGATATGGGATCATCATTCCTATCACCAAAGTTGTGTTTGTTTTTGTTTAACAAGAGTATCTCAAACAATGCCAGGCATATTTCAGGAACTCAATTGATATTAAACTTTCCACCTCCCCATTTTTCCTCACTGTAGCATAAGCTGCTTAAGGGACAAAAACTATATCTCATATTTTTTAAAATGTCCTCATCATCTGACACAGAGACAAGCATATGGTAGATGATCAACAATTTCCATTGTTATTCAGGATGATAAGGACATGTATCTTCTTTTGGCAGAATTCAGTGTTCAGCGTGGTCACATATCTGAGCTCATTTGATTCTCAAAACAACCCTTGGAAGTAGACAGGGTTATACCCATTTTGCAGATGGGGAAATGGGTCCGGAGAGATCAGATAACGTATTCAAGTTTCCCTTGTTAATCAGTTTAGGACTAGAACCCGGACATCTTGTTTCCAAATCCCGTATTTTCCTTCCAGTGGTGGTACTGCCAGTGGGTGGGCGTTTCTGCATGAGATTTTGGATTCAGCCCACAGCACTCGTTACAAAGCACCTAGACACGTGGCAGCCATGGTAAGTACTTCCTAGTGACAGTGTCTGGCTTGGAAGATGGCATTTGATTGCTTCCTAAGTTGATTCTCAAACTTAGAGAACACATCGACTCTGGATTATCTCTCGGTTGTTGGGTTATACACTGGCTCGGTTTTCACGTGTCTTCCGTAACACTGTCTGGAGCATGCTTGCTTATGAAGGTTTGACACCCGTCCCCACCATACCTGCCTGCCACTGTCAGGATGACCGGAGTCTCAGGTGAGTCTTGTCAAATACTTGGGATTTGACCCGGACCTAGTCGCCAAGAAGCCAGTAGCCACCTCTCCCCGTTTTGGGATGGAGGCAGAAGCAGCTACGTCATGTTGGGTGTCACCCACTTGTTGGCAGCTAGAAGAACCTAGATTACTCACGTTATTTTCCTGTGGCTTCACTGACCATTCCAAGGAAGGCTCAATAGTTGCAACACATTTACCAAAAAACCCTGGGCTCAAGCACCCTGGCCTTAATCTCCAGTGAATTCTCTTGCCTTTGACTGACACTGAGAGGGGCGGAGCCATTAGGCTCAATGGTATTTCAAGCAAACCTCTGAGACAGGGAAGCTGAGGGGCCGTGGTGAGGCTTGCTGGCTCACAGGTGCATATTTCACTCTTTGAAGAAAGGGCTATTAGTGATCAAACATCTCTATTGTAAAATAATGTCCATTTAAAATTGTTGGAGCAGCTGGGCATGGTGGCTAATGTCTGTAATCCCAGCACTTTGGGAGGCTGAGGCAGGTGGATCACCTGAGGTCAGGAGTTCAAGACCATCCAGCCTGATCAACATGTGAAACCCTGTCTCTATTAAAAATGCAAAAATTAGCCGGGCGTGGTGGCACATGCCTGTAATCCCAGCTACTTGGGAGGTTGAGGCAGGATAATCATTCGAACCTGGGAAGCAGAGGTAGCAGTGAGCCAAGACCATGCCGTTGAACTTCGGCCTGGGAAACAAGAGCAAACTCCATCTTAAAAAAAATTGTTGGAGCATCTTACCACGTTTTAGTATGAGACAGATATATCTTTGCTTTATAGGTAGGGAAAAAGCAAAGAGGAATTAAATCATCTGCCCAAAATTGACATTTCATTAACTGGGTTTTTACAGTAATCCCTCCCCAGCTGCCAGTTCCCTTACTTGAAATCTGAGTCTTTTGCAACCCATGTTGGTATATCTTTTCTAAAGCATTATACTATTGATTTCAGTATCTGTACTTTTGAGTTGATTTCCATAATATTAATATAGTAGCTGATTTTTTTTTTTTTAGACGGAGTTTCACTCTTGTTACCCAGGCTGGAGTGCAATGGCGCGATCTCGGCTCACCACAACCTCCGCCTCCTGGGTTCAGGCAATTCTCCTGCCTCAGCCTCCTGAGTAGCTGGGATTACAGGCAAGCGCCACTATGCCCAGCTAATTTTTTGTATTTTTAGTAGAGACGGGGTTTCACCATGTTGACCAGGATGGTCTCGATCTCTTGACCTCGTGATCCACCCGCCTCGGCCTCCCAAAGTGCTGGGATTACAGGCTTGAGCCACCGTGCCCGGCAGTCACTGATTTTAACATTAATTTTAACTTAAAGGTTTTGTTTGAATCTGCTGTGACCACATCTTGAATCACTGTAGCTATAAATAAGATTTATCTAGATATGTTAAATGAACAAATGTAAAATGTTCAATACAGCACAGGAGCTTTTAAATAATCAGGCATTGCTGTTGGCGATGATTAGAAAAAGAGCTAGAGGTTGAAAAAAGGTGAAGGGAAAAAGCGGGAGAATTTTGCAATAAGCATCAGGTGAGGGAGAAGAAGGGAAGGTCTTGAAGTTTCAGGATTGCTCTTCAGGAATGGCAGAGACCTGTGTGTGTTTGGTCTGAAATGATCACGGACACAACCACGCTCTCCTGGTTTGGAATTGGGGAGCTCCTTGAGCATTGTTTACTTAGGTATTGTGGTCCTGTAACCAGGTTTTTCCTTGGGTGCTGGTGAGGCACACCTCCCCCAAGAGAATGCTGTGGGTTCTTGGCCTCCAATCTCTTAAAGAATAAGCGACGGGACCACTGCAGGTGTGCCGTGTGCTCATGAAAGTAAATATCGGACCCAAGAAGTGTTGCAGAAAGGTGATTTTATTTAGGTAAAGAGAAGAAAAGGAAAAGAAGAGAAAGACTTCCACAAAGAGTGTGGAAGGGGATTCCAGAGGGGAGATCCCAGAGGGGAAAGGGAGCTCCCACCATGTGGGAGGGGATTCCAGAGAGCTGGAAATCCGGCGTGGGTGAAGGAGCAGGGGAATTTATCCTGGGAGAAATTCCCACCTTCCCAAGACCCTGGGCCAATGAAAGGAGTTCCCTAAAACTTCCACTGAAGTGATTAACTTTTAGTTTCTTCCTGCGCCTGTGAAATTCAAACATAAACCGTTAAATCTCCCGGATGGAGAGAGATGGAAGTGGGGCATGGTGCTGGGAAATTCTTGCCCTTAAAACTACGCCCCCTCATGGACCCGGAAACAGAGCACATTCCCTCAGTCCTTTTAATAAAAGTTTCTCAAGGCATCATAAAACCTCAAGTTACTCTGCTCTGGGGCCATTATGGGGGTGAGCAGAAGGCAGGCACTAACTCTGACATGAAATTAGAGGGCTGTTCATGTAGATGGAGGACCAGGCAAAATGCAAAGGCCAAATCTTAGTATGCATAGGATTCTTAATAAAGCTAAATAAATGTAGTCATCGCATTGAAAATGCAGAGAAGAGCAAACCTGCAAGGTTTCTGATGAGCTGGTAGGTGAAAATTAATTGCATAAACTTGTGATTACACACTAGATGTGTAACATTTCCTAGAGATGCTTCTTTGGCATGTGGCCTGTATTATCCTTGTGATGTTTTTCCCATAAGATCTCAAGTTTCTTAATGTTAAATGCTACCAAGCCCTCGGGTTGGGGAGGGAGTGCTGACTCCAGTGCCCACCTATGGAGGTAGGCACTGACCCCTATGGAAACTGGTGTCTGTGTGCACAGCAAGCTCACAGGCCGGCACAAGGAGGCCCCATCTAGAGATCCAGGCACTTGGCACAGATGGTGCATGAGCTAACAGAGGTGTGAGCTCTGTGCTCAGAAACCATGAACTCTGCCTGGGGAGCGGAGAGGGGAAGGTTGAATGGAGATGGCATCTGAGCAAGGGTCCTAAAGGAAGAAGGACATTTCTGATAGATCGTACAGCACGGGCAAAGAACACAGGGTGGTGTGAAAGGCCATGGATTGCCTGAGATCGCGGGCACAAGGTGGGTGGGGCAGGGGATGGGAAAAGTGTTGGGGCCACGCTCTGATGGCCCACTCAGAACACACTGGCCTCTAGGCAATAGGAGCAAATGCATCACCGAGGGTTTTTAGATCCGATTTGGGAAAATAACTGGCAAAGAGGCAATGCATGTTGGACAGGAGAGAGCTTTGCAGCCCCAAGGAGAACGTGGGGAGCGTTAGAGCTGGGCAGTGACGATGTTTGGTGGTAGAAAGTCAGCGAAGTGAGGATGAGATTTGGAGGTGACAGGGAGGGAGGGGTTGGAGATTTATGACTTGGTGCAATTAGGTGAATGGGGCTGTCACTGAGAGTCAGGCAAGGGAGAGGAAGAACAGGTTTGGGATGGAGGTGTGGAGGAGGGGTGGTGAGGGTATACGCTAGCTGTAAATGCTCCAGTTTTCTTCTGAGCAGCTTTTGAGCTCCTTAGATTCCAAACTGACATCATCAGGGGTTGAGTCTTGGTGAGGCTGCACGGTGGGCTGGCCAAGCCCACATACTTCAGCCAAACAGCCTGGGATCAGAGCCGGGCTCCATGCTTACCACGTGGCCCTGGGCAAGTAATTGACCTCTCTGTGTCTCCATTCCTCCTTTGTACAACATGACAGTACCGTAGGGCTGCTAAAAGTATGGATAAAGGAGTCCATACATGTGAAGTGCCTGGCCCACTCTAAGCACTATATCAATATTTGATATAGCCACAGGAATGCCAGGGGCGAAACCTAGGCCCATTTCCCCCTTCTGCCGTCAAAGAACTTTGATTTGACTCAAAACCAACATTTGTAGGCAGACAGCTAGATAACTGAGCCCATTCACGAATAGTGAAATCACTGAATAGTGAAAACAGCACAGCAGCATCTGATCAGAAAGTGGGAAGCTTTTTGTAATGTTCCCCTTTCTCATCACTACTTTCTTCAAGGCATTTACTGAACATCTGCTGGATCTAGCGTTCTGTGGGAGCCGTGTCTCATGAAAGCCTGTCCAGTTAGTAAACCAGGACACATATAAGTAGCCTACGATAATGTCAAAAACAGGCTGTGCTGTAGGTGCGGAGGAATTGAAGAAAGAGAGTGGAGACACAGAATGAGCGGACAGGCTCGGAAGCCTGGGTCCCTACCCCTCCTGGGCAGCAGCAGGAGATGGGAGGGCGTGACAGAGCTGGGTTCTCGAGGCCATCCCACAGCTCTGACCCTTGGGCTGTGGTGAGGAGCGGCAGGCGAGACCAACATTCCTGACTTTACTACCTGTGATTCCCATTCCACATGAGGCCACGGGCTGCACTCAGAGAGCAGGGGGCAACTGCAACAAAGCCAGCTTTGGAGTGGAGGAGCTGACCCTGCAAACTGCGGAGGCAGGATGGACAGTGGCGGGGAAGAGGCCCAGAGCCCACCTCTCTACCCCTGGGGGATCTGGGGCCCAAGCAGGGTGACCGCTTGGGACTGGAGGGACCTTTCCAGGGAGATTTTTATTCTGGTGGCAATTGCTAAGGAGAGAAAGGTAAAAACAAGTAATCACGTTTTACAACATTTTCTTATCCTCAAACTTGGCAAAGAACACATTTTTTCCTACTTTAAACCTTGGGGGGAGTTTTAAAATTCAGAGACCACCTTTTGCATTGTAGGTAATGTTTAACTTACTCAATTTAAATTAACGTGGACAACAACGGTGACAAAAGGCAGCTGCGTTTAAGTGGCATTCTAACTAAAAACTCCTTTGGGAGTGTCTGCGAGTCACCTAGTTCAGCGCAAATATCCATAAAACATGTACTAATTGTCCCAGAAGGGAATGATTGTTTCAGAAGGGCAGAAGGCCAAGCGAGCTGAAATACCAGGCTCTTCATTTATAAAGTCAATAAAAGCGCTCTTTTGTAAGCTCTTCTCAAGGCATAGCATATTGTCAGGTAAGTCTGGCACTAAAGCCCTTTATGCTTAAATACTTCACAAGGGCACAAAACAAGGGAACATCCACTTAGAGCTTCTTGAATTCGTTTTGTGAGAGACTTAATAGTGTGTGAATTTACTCAGCTTTCAGCAACACAGAGGCATTTTAATTTTTTTAAAAAGTCACCAGCTACTCACTCAAGATAAAAACACACACTCTTAACAATCTGCAGTTTATAATAATCCACCGAGTTTTTATGGCACGCATACTTTGGAAACTCTATTCAAGGTCTTGCTGAAGATTAGGGAAATCATGCTCTTTGCTTTTTTAAACAACATGTCTTTCCGTGTGAATATAGGGTTGAATTAATACTTTTTTTTTTTTTTTTGCTAGGTGGCTTTGTGCCAATGGAGGGAAAAAGAAAAGATTGCAAAGAACCAGGTGAACTCCCGGCCTCCTGCTGCGGGGTGCCTGAGGGCTCTGGCCTCTCACTCCTAGGTTTGGGCTTCAGAAGGTGGCTTCACTTCTGGGTGGCAATGACAGGCAGACCTGCTGAGAACCCAGAAAGAAATGCTACCTGCAGGGAGAATAGGGTCATCAACCTGCCACCATTGGTAGATCCCCATAATAATGTCCACTGGTCTTAGGCAAGAGGTACCCACTCCTTTTCCTTTTAAGTCTAACGTAGAAGCCTCAAGCTGCCTAAAGAAACCCATTTTGGGGAAGAGGATTAAAAACAAACACACAAACAACAAGACTGTGCTCCCAACGTATAAGGTAACCCTGTAGATTCATGAAATATTTGGGCCAATGTTCTGTATTCTCAAAGGCAAAGACTCTCATAGTATTAATATATTGACTGTTTTTAACATTATTTTAACTTAAAGATTTTGTTTTAATCTGCTGTGACCAAATCTTGAATCACTATAGCTGTAAATGAGTAGATGTAACTGGATATGTCAAATGAACAAATATAAAATGTTCGATACAGCACAGGTGCTTAGTAAGTGGCCCTCACAGCTGTGTTTTTCCAACATGCTCTGATGATCCAAGTTTGATACTTAAGACCATTAAAAACAAGAAATGTAACTTAGTTTCAGCACATGTATGCTATGTATTTGCGTGGCTCTGGGCTTAGGCTGCTCGTAAACATAAGACAATTGAAGTCCTCTTTTCCACAGGTATCTGCTGCATTCTATTTTCACTCCCAAAATCAATACCTGTAGTGATTTTGTATTGCAGAGTTACTAAATCTGAGACCATGTGGAATCTCACTTGGTTTTATCTTCCTTTAGGGTGGTTGCCTAAATCATAAAGTTATGCTTCACTGTAGTGGTAAGAAATCTAACTTACTTATTTATTTATGAGACAGAGTCTCATTCTGTCGCTTAGGCTGGAGTGTACTGGTGTGATCTTGGCTCACTGCAACCTCCACCTCTGATTCTCCTGCCTCAGCCTCCCAAGTAGCTGGGATTATAGGCACTTGCCACAACACCCAGCTAATTTTTGTATTTTTAGTAGAGACAGGGTGTCATCATGTTGGCCAGGCTGGCCTCAAACTCCTGACCTCAAGTGATCCACCCGCCTTGGCCTCCTAAAGTGCTGAGATTACAGACGTAAGCCACCCTGTAGTTGGCCAAGGAATAATCCATTTTTAAAAAAAAACATAAAATTTGTTCATAAAAGAGATTCCACCCAAATCAACATATAAGTCACTCTAGTGGCAAAGTCGTTTATTTCGTCCCCTGAAAGGAGATCAAGACTCGACGAGGCCGGGCAGCCTGGACACTGAGCACCTCCCTCCAGTGGCGCCCAGAGCCTCCCAGTGCCGTGTCCATCCCTCTTCCTCTTGGCATCCATCGTGGCATTCAGCACACCTCTGCTTCATTTCATGATTGTGTGCTTTTGTAGTTTAGAAACGGCTGAGGCAAGCATTTAGGTAGAGGCCTCAAGCAGATGACCTACAGGGTGCCCTGTGCCAGTGTGGGTGCCTGGGCAGAAGAGCTGTGGCAGAGCTACAGGGGCAGCCCTGGTGGTGGCGGGGACCCCTGCTCCAGGAGGATGTGGAAGGCCACTGTGGGGCAGCCCTGCAGGGGATGGAGGGCTTTCAGGACCATGGGAACTGAGAGGAGCCATGGGGAGGTGGTCACGGGCTGCAGCTTCCACAGCGGGTCTGTTGTCCCAGCTGCCAGGAGCACCAGTGACTGTCCCACCTTGGAGCCTGGAGCGAACCAGAGGACTTGTTAAAACAGATTGTTGGACCCACGCTGCATTTCTCGATTGGGAGTCAGAAGTAGGCCTGAGAACGTGCATTTCTAATGAGTGCCGAGGTAATGCTGATGTCGCTGGTCCAGGGACCACACTGAAAACCAATGTGATAAATAATCAAGAAATGTCTATTGAATCAAATTGACTAAAATATTCACAAACCTTTCTCCACCCGAAGGATGCAAATGAAACGGTGACATAGTGACTCCTAAAGCTATGGGCAGTCTGCAGGTGAGTTTTTTTTTTAATGTGGTTTGGAAGCTGGAGTCTGAGACCTGGGCCCAAATCTCCCCACAGCTTTGTGCTAGCTGAGCACCCTGGGAAGGCTACTTCACAGTGGAACCCCTAGCTCCTCACCTATTGTATACGGATGACTGCATGGCCCTCACAGAGCAGCGGAGACTGAATTTCGTATGGCAGCACCTCATATGTGTATACAGTAGGTGCTCAATACGTGCTATTACTAGCCTGCTAAGTCCCTCTTCCCTTTTTGACAGTAGACAGATAAGCTGGAGTGTAGTGGCGCCATCTTGGCTCACTGCAACCTCCGCCTCCTGGGTTCAAGCAATTCTCTGCTTCAGCCTCCTGAGTAGCTGGGACTACAGGCATCTGCCACCACGCCCGGCTAATTTTTTTGTATTTTCAGTAGAGACGGGGTTTCACCATCTTGGCCAGGATGGTCTCAAACTCCTGATCTTGTGATCCACCCGCCTCAGCCTCCTAAAGTGCTGGGATTACAGGTCCTTCTCCTGGCCCTTCTCCTCCCCTCTTAATCTTACTTCACATTCATGGGTGGCCCAAAACTTCCTAGCTTTGAGCTCTCTGTGCCAATATTTGTAAGCACATGGAACTTGTTAGCAACTTCGACTTTTTATTCAAATGAAGTGCCATAGCACTTCAAATCATGTCAATTCCATGAGATTCATCTTCAAAAAAGATTTTTCAGCTCAAATCTTAGAAAGCAGGTTTTTACATTATGAAGATATGCTTCTTACACTCTCCCCAAATCCTGCTCCTGGGCAGGGCTACTGTTGCCTCTACAGCTAAGTAGTGTTTGATTGCATGTATATACCACCATGTGTTTATCCATTCACTTGTTGGTGGCTGTTTGGATTGCTTTCTTTTTTTAGCTATTTCAAACAAAGCTGCTATGAATATTTGTATACAAGTCTTTGTGTGGAAACATGCTTTTATTTTTCTTGGGTAGATACCTAGTAGTGGAATGGCTGTATCACATGGTAGGTATAGTTTTCACTTTTAAGAAACTATCAAATCAGGCTGGGCACAGTGGCTCACATCTGTAATTCCAGCACTTTGGGAGACAGCGGTAGGAGGACTGCTTGAGGCCAGGAGTTCAAGACCAGCCTGAGCAACAAAGCAAGACCCCATCATCTTTACAAAAAAAGTAAAAAATTATCCAGGCATAGTGGCATGGGCCTGTAGTCCCAGCTACTATGGAGGCTGAGGTAGGAGAATCACTTGAGCCCAGGAGGTGAAGGTTGCAGCAAGCCACAGTTGCGCCACTGCACTCCAGCCTGAGTGATAAAGACTGCCTCAAAAAATAATTATCAATACAACTCTTAATATACAACTATAAAATGCAGAGTCACCAAGAAAATAAAATCACTAGTTATTATATACCAACCAGAAATTACCATTATTGCAAAATAGATCATTCTAGAAAGTTTTTTCTTCATGTATATAAAAGGGAGTTTTATTGTTTTGCTTTTGTAAAACCTTGAACTATTTATTCTTTAAATTTTTAGATCAAAATTCTACATGCATATAATTCAAATCATTGTATAACTCCTGTTATAAAAAGTTGCAAAAATAAAAAAGTATTAAAAGTCTTAGCCAGGCACGGTGGATCATACCTATAATCCCAGCACTTTGGGAGGCTGAGGCAGGAAGATCAGTTGAGCCCAGGAGTTGAAGACCAGCCTAGGCAACATAGTGAGACCTCTGTCTCTACAAAAAAAAAAAAAAAAAAAAAAAAGCTGGATATGGTGGCATATGCCTGTGGTCTCAGCTACTCAGGTTCAGGAGGAGCACTTGAGCTGGGGAGTCAAGGCTGCAGTGAGCCAAGGTCATGCCACTGCACTCCACCCTGGGTGACACAGCAAGACCCTGTCTCAAAAAAAAGAAAACCTTACATACAATAAGTGAAATAGGTAAAGAGAGTAACAAAATATGTTCAGTTCAAAATGAACTCATTAACCACTGCCCACGTCCCCCCAACAGTGTGCTCACCAGAGCAGTCGGAGTGGTACTTTTATAACATAGATGGGATCACATCATTCTTTTATTTAAAAATTTCCAAAGGCTTCCTGCGACACTCAAGATAAAACCCAAAGTCCTTACCGTGACCTGAAAGTAAACTGTACCATCCCATCTGCTCTCCCTGTCCCCTTCAACCACAGCACTCCAGCCACTCTGGACAGCTTGCTAGTCCTTGACCGCATCCAGCATGCGCCTGCTCAGAGCCTCTACACGTCTTTCCTCTGCCTGGGCTGATCTACCCCTGGATGGCCTCATGGCTGCTCGTGCTACTGTGTTCCATGCAAGTTGGTCTCTGCTAATGCCACTGCCTCAGGAGATCCTTCCTCAGTCACCCTTTATAAAATGGCCTGCCCTATCATTTATCTCATTTCTTCCTTTTTCTTCATTGTACTTAATTCCCCAAAACAATATATATATTTTCACCATCAGCTTCTACCCAGTTGGAACAGTGCTGTATCCCCAGTGCTTAGAACGTGCCTGGAACACAGGAGTTGATACCATGAATTGGCATACATGAATTCAGAACAAGAATCCCTGCTTTTCCAATGTCCTCACCAGCTATTATACATCTTTATAATTTTTGTCAGTCCAACATGTGGGAAACAGTATTTATTTCAATTTGTATTTTTTGAATACGAGTGAGATCAAGTATTCTATCATGTTTTTTGGCTTGGCCTTCAGAAAACTATGTTTTCATATCCCTTACTCAGCTTGTCTTTTTCCTTTTGCTTTGCAAGAGCTACTGATACATTAAAGAAATTATTCCTTAGGCCGGGTGCAGTGGCTCACGCCTGTAATCCCAGCACTTTGGGAGGCCGAGGCAGGTGGATCGACACCATCCTGGCTAACATAGTGAAACTCATCTCTACTAAAAATACAAAAAATTAGCCGGGCGCGGTGGCATGCACCTGTAGTCCCAGCTACTCAGGAGGCTGAGGGAGAAGAATTGCTTGAAACTGGGAGGTGAAGGTTGCAGTGAGCCGAGGTTGCGCCACTGCACTCCAGCCTAGGAGACAGAGCGAGACTCTGTCTCAAAAAAAAAAAAAAGAAATTATTCCTTTGTCCATTGTATGCTGCAAAAATTGACTTTGCCATTCCAAGATCATTAAAGCATTCATATTTATTTTCTGCTAATACTTTTATATTTTTAAATATGAATGATTATGTTTAGATCTTTGATCCATCTGGGATTTACTCTGGGGTATAAAGAATATGGAAGGGATCTAGTTTAAAAAATAAATTTAGCTTTAAAAGACAATGAATACACATTTCTGGATATAATTATACAATTTATTGTTGTTTTAACTTTCTCTTAGAATATTCATACTCTGAAAAATAAAATCAAACAAAGCTTACCTGCTTTACAATATATATTTTTCTAAGCACACTTGATACATATGTAAATATGTGTCAGAGTGTATACATATATATGCAGTATTTTCCATAATTCTCTGGAATGTTATATTAAAATCTGATATTACTATCACTATTAAGATATTTTTCCAAAAAAGTTTCATTTTCTCAATATCGTCTCACTTTCTTGGATTTTGATTTCTTTTTTGTTACACTGTATTTTTTCTTAAAAAGTTCCTTTTCAACTAAGCTCACTTCTTCATGGAGAAGGGAAGTCTTTATTCTGAGCAGGAAGGAGAAGAGATTTAGTATAAACTGATAACTCAGAGAGTAATTTGATTCCTCGTAGGTTGTCACGTGTGTACAATAGCTAGAAGAGAAAAAGAAAAAAAGAATTTCTCTTGATCTAGTAACTGAGAAATGCACATATTAATCCCTGAACCTCCCCGCAAATAACTCAACAAATATATATGGTTAGGCTTAAAACAGTACCCTGAGCTAGAAGGAAACTCAGAACAATTTGGTAACTCCTTAACTGCACAAAGGAAAACATTTTCATACTGTGCATGGCCACCACACAAGGGCCACAGGTGGTTCTAGGAACTGCTCTTTCAACTCTTTGCTCAAAGTTTCTTTGCTCCAGATGGGCCACCACTCCACCCTCTTACCATGGTCAAGGCAAACAAAAGCAAACAGGGAGAGATTCTAAAACGAACTAAAGAAAACAAATAATCCCCAACTGCCACCCAAAATAAGAGGCCAGACTTTATAATGTAGCTTGCAGTACTATAAGTACTGCGATAGAAGAATTTACCAAGGAATTTCCCTTATTTTAAAATAGTAAAACCCAAGTCTGATCAAATCTCTAACTAATGCTAACTGCCAATCTCTCTCTCTTTTTTTTTTTTTGAGATGGAGTCTTGCTCTGTTGCCCATGCTGGAGTGTAATGTTGTGATCTCGGCTCACTGCAACCTCTGCCTTCCAGGTTCAAGTGATTCTCCTGCCTCAACCTCCTGAGTAGCTGGGACTACCGCCTTCTGGGTTCAAGTGATTCTCTTGCCTCAGCCTCCTAAGTAGCTGGGACTACAGGCGTTTGCCACCAAGTCAGGCTAATTTTTTGTATTTTTAGTAGAGATGGGGTTTCACGTGTTAGCCAGGATGGTCTCGATCTCCTGACTTTGTGATCTGCCTGCCTCAGCCTCCCAAAGTGCTGGGATTAAAGGTGTGAGCCACAGTGCCTACCTTTTTTTTTTTTTTTTAAAGATGGAGTCTGGCTCTGTCTGCTAGGCTGGAGTGCAGTGGTGGAATCTCGGCTAACTGCAACCTCCACCTCCTGGGTTCAAGTGATTCTCCCGCTTCAGCCTCCCAAATAGCTGGGACTACAGGCGTGCACCTCCATGCCCAGCTAATTTTTATATTTTTAGTAGAGAGGGGGTTGGCCAGTCTGGTCTGGAACTCCTGACCTCAGGTGATCTACCCATCTCAGCCTCCAAAAGTGTTCGGATTACAGGCATGAGCCACTGCACCTGCCATAACTGCCAATCTCAAACTCTAACTACACCAAGTATAGGATATCCAGGGACAGAGGAAGAGGTTAAATGGTACTGTATGGCACTGTCATAAGCAAAATCCAGACTATGAGAAATTGTGTGGGCCACATGACCAGGATTACTCAATAAGTACACTGTAAAAGGAAAGACAGAGAGAGATAAAGGGGGGCGGTTCATGAACTGAAACTCTTACAGGCCACGTCAACCACCTGCAATATATGAGCCTGATTTGGATTCTGAGTTAAATTCATTTAAAAAATTATATGACAGTTGGGAAAATCTAACCATTGACTGCATGTTTGATAATATTAAGAAATTATTATTTTTATTATTATTATTATTTTGAGACGGAGTTTCGCTCTTGTTACCCAGGCTGGAGTGCAATGGCGCGATCTCGGCTCACCGCAACCTCCGCCTCCTGGGTTCAGGCAATTCTCCTGCCTCAGCCTCCTGAGTAGCTGGGATTACAGGCACGCGCCACCATGCCCAGCTAATTTTTTTGTATTTTTAGTAGAGATGGGGTTTCACCATGTTGACCAGGATGGTCTTGATCTCTTGACCTCGTGATCCACCTGCCTCGGCCTCCCAAGGTGTTGGGATTACAGGCGTGAGCCACCGTGCCCAGCCAAAATTATTATTTTTTATATCTGATTAATGGTATTACAGTTTTACTTTTAAAAATATGATGTCTGAGGTCTGCTTCCAAATAATAGGGGGCAGAGGAGTAGACTGAGCTGGAGCCTGGGTGAAGCAAGTCTTCCCATGTCACAGTTGCTGAGGTTGGGTGACAGAGATGGGGGGTTCTTCATACTACTCTACTTCTGAGTATGCCAGAAATTGTCCATTATCAAGTTTAAAAGGCAAGTAAACAAATAACATATAGAAGCTATAAACTTTAAGATATTATGACTTACAAAACATGTATGGTCCTAAATTCCTGAATGTCTATGTTTGCACCATGAAACTCTGCGACTTGGCTGGGCACAATGGCTCCTGCCTATAATCTCAGCACTTTGGGAGGCTGAGGCAGGCTGATCACTTGAGACCAGGAGTTTGAGACTAGCCTGGCTCACAAGACGAAACCCCATCTCCAGTAAAAATACAAAAAATTGGCCAGGTGTGGTGGCACATGTCTGCAGTCCCAGTCACGTGGAAGGCTGAGATACAAGAATCACTTGAACCTGGGAGGCAGAGGTTGCAGTGAGCCAAGATTGTGCCACTGCACTCCAGCCTGGGTGACGTGTGAGACTCTATCTCGAAAAAAAAAAAAAAGAATGTATATTAAGCACTTAACCCAATTCTTAGCACATAGCAAGGGCTCAAAAATGTTCCTTTCCTCTACAGTCCTTTAATTTTTTTTGTATTCACTTAAAATCTTAAGGCTATTTTAATACTATATAATAAAGCCAATGCTCATTATGTTCACAGTAGGAAATATAAAAGCCTCAAATATTTGTTCATTGATTGGTTTAATAAAGGTAAAAAATAAGCCATTTACAGTAATTCTCACAAAATGGTGGCCTCTTGCTTTTCTTCATATATACATTTATATATATATGTATTTTTGAGACGGAGTCTCACCCTGTCACCCAGGTGGAGTGCAGTGGTATGATATGTGGTTTTTCACGGGGCACGAGGGTGGACTGTGGATGATTTCAGACTCAATACTGCACTATAATGCAGTGAGTTATACATAGAGCTTAGTATAGTCAGTGATGAAACTGCTGAGATTTTTTCTCTGCGTGAACTATAGAACTAAATTCAAACTGCATGAAGTTTCAGTGATACTATGACTTTAGGCACCAAACTTATCTGTTAACCTTACGTCTTCTAGACCAGAGCCTAGAACTGCAGAGTAAGCGAAAGAGGCGTCAGCTGGGCAGTAAAAATGTCACAGAGACCGTGACTAACACTCAGCCTCTTTTCTCAGAGAGCTCCTTAGACTCTCACTCAGAACCCCTGATTCTGCCCTTAGGCTGAGTTGTCTGATTTCCAAACTCCTCATCATCAAAGAAACAAGAAAGGAGGGCTCTAAGAGGTGCTCTGCTGATAGACATCTTGACGGCAAGCATAAATGACACCCTTTGACAACAACAGGGGAGCCAGCATCAGAATCCAAAGCTGAGAGAGCTCCAGTCACAGAGGCTTAGGTTCATGGCTCCATGCCACTAAATAAGGGGACTGCATCCCTGCTTCAAAGCACAGCGCATGTCCCAAGACGCTGCGTGCCTTCACAGTGGGTTTCTTTTCATAAGCATGTTTTCTAATGTTTCCACAATAAAAACAGGCAACTGCAGTAATATCATTGTAAAGGCTAAAATATGCCGACTATGCTCTGTTTAAGACAACCATCGAAAATGGTTAAAATGAAGAGTGATGCTATGAGAGCAGATCTTTGGCTATGTAGAGAATTTTGTTAGGCAGAAGGACTCATTTCTGAGGGCTCAGAAGAAACAAAACATTTACTGTAAAATTATGAAAACTCTCAGAGTTTGGGAACTAAGCAGAGAAAGGCCACAAGAGTACTTCAGGTATGGGAGACTGTTTATTCTTCCTAGCTAAGGCAGAGTTAACAATTTCAATACATTGAAATACCCTTACTATTCTTCCAATTGTAACAGTTGGCTAGGTCAGAAGACCCGACTTGTAGGTGATGGCTGTGACCTCCCTGGGAGAGCCACAGATGAAGCAGAGCAGTGGTCTCTAGTTGTATTCCACAGGAAACGGAGGTGCTTTGGCTCCCCCACAAAAATTTGATTTGAATTTTAAAAATATATATATTTTTAACTATTTTTTAAACTATGGTTAAAAAAAACAGTACTGAAATATGTCATATGCTTAACATAGCCAGGTGTGGTGGCACATGCCTGTAGTCCCAGTGACTTGAAAGGCTGAGGTGGGAGAATCACTTGAGGACAGGAGTTTAAGGCTGTGATGTGCCATGATCATGACTGTGTGTAGCCACTGCACTCCAGCCTGGACATAGTGAGACCCTGTCTCTGAAAAATGTCTTTCTCTAAGCTGGGTGTGGTGGCTCACACCTATAATTCCAGCACTTTGGGAGCCCATGGTGGGCGGATCACTTGAGGTCAGGAGTTTGAGACCAGCCTGGCCAACATGGTGAATTGCCATCTCTACTAAAAATACAAAAATTAGCCAGGTGTGATAGTGCATGCAGACAGAGTCAGACTCCATCTTTAAAAAAAAAAAAAAAAAAGGTAGGCACTGTGGCTCACACCTTTAATCCCAGCACTTTGGGAGGCTGAGGCAGGCAGATCACAAAGTCAGGAGATCGAGACCATCCTGGCTAACACGTGAAACCCCATCTCTACTAAAAATACAAAAAATTAGCCTGACTTGGTGGCAAACGCCTGTAGTCCCAGCTACTTAGGAGGCTGAGGCAAGAGAATCACTTGAACCCAGAAGGCGGTAGTCCCAGCTACTCAGGAGGTTGAGGCAGGAGAATCACTTGAACCTGAAAGGCGGAGGTTGCAGTGAGCCGAGATCACAACATTACACTCCAGCATGGGTAACAGAGCAAGACTCCATCTCAAAAAAAAAAAAAAGAGATTGGCAGTTAGCATTAGTTATCGAGATTTGATCAGACTTGGGTTTTACTATTTTAAAATAAGGGAAATTGCTTGGTAAATTCTTCTATCGCAGTACATATAGTACTGCAAGCTATGTTATAAAGTCTGGTCTCTTATTTTGGGTGGCAGTTGGGGATTATTTGTTTTCTTTTTTTTTTTTTTTTTTTGAGGCAGAGTTTTGCTGTTGTTACCCAGACTGGAATGCAATGGCGCAATCTCGGCTCACCGCAACATCCGCCTCCTGGGTTCAAGCAATTCTCCTGCCTCAGCCTCCCGAGTAGCTGGGATTACAGGCGTGCGCCACCACGCCCAGCTAATTTTTGTATTTTTAGTAGAGACGGGGTTTCACCTTATTGACCAGGATGGTCTCGATCTCTTGACCTCGTGATCCACCCGCCTTGGCCTCCCAAAGTGCTGGGATTATAGGCGTGAGCCACCACGCCCGGCCGATTATTTGTTTTCTTTAGTTCGTTTTAGAATCTTTCCCTGTTTGCTTTTGTTTGCCTGTAATCCCAGCTACTTGGGAGATTGAGGCACAAGAATTGCTCGAACCTGGGAGACGGAAATTGCAATATGGGGATGAGAGTACTTTAAAAATAGTCTCAATGAGAAAAGCCTTTATGTGTTTATTTTTCACAGTTAATTACTGAGAACTTTAGTCAGGGAATATTAGGCTAGTCCTTTTATTTTTAACAGGAAGACACTGAAAGATAAAGTAACTTCAGAGTCACAAAACTGTTATTGAATGGCCTTTTTGCTATTATTATATAAAACTGAACTAAAACTTAAAATAGGCAAGAAGGAAAAAATTTTATGGCATAGCCAGAATCTATTTAGTTTTTCCCCTCAACATTTATTATAAAAAATTTCAAACATACCGCAAAGTTGAAAGAATTTTACAGTAAACACCTATATACCCCACTGATTATCTCTGTAATTTTTAATTCATATACTCCTTTCTACAGCTATTAAAACACTACAGAAGGCAAGTGGGGAAAACACACTCTTATTAAAAAAGAATCTTCTCTTCAAGTGGCCTTGGAAAACATACTTCCTGAATTACCTTTTTATCTACCTAGGACTCAGGATAATGACTCATTTTTCTCAAGTACTCAAAAAATACTTTTTGAGTTGATTTTCAGTACAATTAAAGAAAAAACAAATGTGCTCTGGGGAGTAATATGTTCTTCAATACCTACTGCCTGAGGAAATTTTCTGAGTCATATAAAAATAAATGGCTGGGCGCAGTGGCTCACACCTATAATCCCAGCACTTTGGGAGGCTGAGGCAGGAGGACTGCTTGAGTCCAGGCATTTGAGACCAACCTGGGCAACATAGGGAGACCCTCATCTCCGCAAAAGATAAAAACTTAGCTGGGTGTGGTGGTGCACACCTGTAGTTCCAGCTACTTGGGAGGCTGAGGTGGGAGGACTGATTAAGTCCAGGAAGTTGAGGCTGCACTGAGCCATTATCGTGCCACTGTACTCCAGCTGGGGTAACACAGCAAGACCCTCTCTCAAAAAAAAAAAAGAAAATAAATGACCTAAACAATAATTTATACTAGTATTATTCCACTATCTACCTTTTATGAGGAATATAAAACTCTTCAGAAAAAGTAAAGCAAAAATGAGGCAGCCTATTACTAAGCCAGAAGTCTGAGAGCCAGTGTGCCAAAGAGCTGATAATTAATTAAACCTGATGAAAGTCAAAAGCCTGTGTGTCTTACTATTCAGACATACAGGTTTTCCACTACGTTCTATATAGATTCCTCTCCTCAGTGCAGCTTCCCATCTTTAATCCTACTTTATCCAGACTCAATAATCATAAAAGCACATGTTGTTTTCTAGACTTCACATACCCACACCCAACAGATATGAGGAGAGAACATAATACATGGAATCAGGGGGACCAAGTTTAATGAGGATCAGGTATTTGATTGGCCACGTATCTCCCTGCAGATTTTTTATTAGTTATAAGGGAAACACAGTAACTACACTGTGGAAATCCCACACACCACCTTGACTGGGTGACCACTATTAACACGTGAGGGGCAAATGCATCCCCGGTCTCTAGACGCCATACCCTGAAAAGTGATACCCTGAGGAGGACACAGCACTTGTTTTGGCCAGGGATGCAGAACCTGAATCCAAACACGAGGAACCACCACAACCATACTGAGAAACATGCTCTGACATCACTGACATTCTGAAAACTACAGGCCACTGTCATGAAAGACAAAGAAAGGCTGAGGGACAATCAGACGAAAGGAGACCAAAGAGATAGAATCAATCAATGCCATACCTACTCCTGAACTTGATCCTGCTATAAAAGGACACGGGGGGACTACTGGCAAAATTGGAATATGGACTATCGGTGAGATAAACATAAAGTATCAATATTAAGCTTCCTGAGTTTGATTGCTGTGGTCACTTAAGAGAATATCCTTATTTTTAGGAAATGCTTAAGGAAGTATTAAGAGGTAGAAAGACATGAGAAAGGTAACTGACTCAGAGAGGTGTTAACTAAAAAATACAGCGTATTCTCCTGATCAGCATTTACGGCCACTTCTATTGCCGGCCTGCCACAGTGCTGGTTAATTTAGCTACGGTGAACAGTTTGTGCTAACTGCCCTATATCCTCTTTCTTGATTTTTACCAGATTTCCTAGAACTCTTACTCAAGACTCAATGTGTAATTCTGATTTTTGTGACTAAGCTCACCAACTTCTAATTCCAACAAAAAACCTATCTGGCTCTTACACACTCAATTACTTCAATTTTATGTGACTTTTTCTAAAAGCACTGATTACCATCTGCAGAATTTCTGTGTACTAAGCCAATATAATGAATTCTTAGTTAGCAGTGGTTGGCCTTTCTCTTTCAGGACTCCCTGTAGGCTGTGTCCATGGAAACAAGTTCTCTCAGTGTCTTCCTCAGTCCAGTTGAACTGAAAACTTGAAGGGCTTTTTTTTCCAGCAGTTGGTGTTGAACCAACTAGTGTGCTAAATTGTTTCTGTAAATTCACCACCATTTCTGGAAATGGAGAAAAAAAGGAAACATCACAAAGCCTGGAGTTTACTCGATAGGAACGTACCAATATTGGTTCCTTAGTTTTGGCAAATGTACCGTGGTAATGTGATGGGATACCGTTAAGGGAAAATGAAACTGCATGAAGTGCATGGGGGCAACTACTTAAAAAATGGTTTTTTTATATCATGTATATTTTACTCAATTAAAAAAAAGAATGTACAATCTAAATGGAATTCTATAAGCAAAAAATTCCCAAAGTCATAGCGATTTAGGACTTGAGATTTTTGTCAGGAGCTGAGGCTGTGTTTTGAAGCACAGCGTGTTCCTGAAATAGATTCCTGCAGAGATTTCTTGCAGAGCATGGTGCTCCTTTGGATGTATACATGCCCTGAAACATTTGTTTTAAAAAAGTAAAAAGCTTAAGCATTCACATTTCAAGTCCAGATATTTAATTTTTCTACAACTGTGTTGATACTTGGTATTAACAAGACAAACTATGACTCACCTCTTTTTTTATATGCTACTGGTTTGTCGACATATGAGTAGTAGAGTGGCTTTTCACTTTTCCACAGGTACCTGTACAAGGTAAAGAAACAGCTGGAGCAGGATGGAGATGAAACAGACCTAAACACATTTCAGAGAGCTGTTTGTCTGAAGCACTCTCTGAGATTGCTGATCTTTAGGTATCGTTCTGGCTTAGAATGGCCTATTGGCACATGTCTATATTGTCTATTGAACTTGGGCCCTACAAGGAAGCACTGACTGAGTCCAGGCCAAGAGAATAGCGTGCTCCTCCCAAAAGCCACCCAGATGCCGTGAGATCTGAAGAAGTTATTAATTATACAAAAAACATAAAAATCGTTTCCTTCACCATAAATTTCCCTTGCTGCTCATTCTCATAAAGCGAAGCCACCTCAGAAACAACTGTTCCTCCTTGCCTTTCCTCCAATGCCTTTTGGCCAAGAATTAAGTTAGTGGTACTTCTGATTCAGATAACTTACAGAGTGAACAGTAAATACGTTTCTCTGGCACCTGATGCCAGGAAATCTTTTCTATTCCTGGTGTAAGGAGAGGAAAAGACTGAATTCCAGGATGATACAGTCCCAATAGTCCCTGCCCTGACTCAGCTTATTCTTGCCAAAGGAAGGGCAGTCAGGAAGTTTCCATTGTAAAACGGAGATCTGGATGGCTCTGGTTCTTGCGGTTCCCTCCAGGACAAACGCTTAGAGCCATCTAAGGTTCCTACATATGAGGGTGATCAGACCTAGACTCAGACCAAAAGGAAGTGACATATTCTATGTCTGGTTCTAGTGGCTGTTGCTAAACTTTGCCAAGCAGACATTGCTGCTCTAGAAAAAAGATAACAATGTTCATTTTTAAGTCTCATTTTCATCACTTCTGTGTTCCCTAGAGCAGAGGAGTTTCATAATTTGTAATAAAAAAATCGCCACGTGCAGTGGCTCACGCCTGTAATCCCAGCACTTTGGGAGGCTGAGGCAGGCAAATCACCTGAAGTTGGGAGTTCGAGATCAGCTTAACCAACATAGAGAAACCTCGTCTCTGCTAAAAATACAAAATTAGCCAGGTATGGTGGCACATGCCTGTAATCCCAGCTACTTGGGAGCCTGAAGCAGGAGAATCGCTTGAACCTGGGAGGTGGAAGTTACAGTGAACTGAACTGAGATGGCACCACTGCACTCCAGCCTGGGCAAGAAGAGCAAAAACTCCCATCTCAAAAAAAAAAAATCCACCTTCTTTTTGATCCTATGCCATTTTCTTATTTTGAAAGATACTGTGGCAACAAGAAAGAGTACTGAATCAGAAGACCTGGCTCCACCACTTTCTAGTGGCATGACCTTGAATGACAAATTATGGAGGTTCTCAAAGGCAGAGACTGTCTCAGCCATGCTTATGTCCCTAGTGTTGTCAGGGAATGGTAGATAGTAGAAACTCATTTAAAAATTTGTTGAAGAATTGGATGAATAAATGAACAAAGAAATGAATTTAGCATCTCTAAACTTATCCTCTACTTTCACAGGGTTGTTCTGAGGAATAATTAAGATAATGTATACATGGGTTCTTTAAATCCTATACAATAATTAGAATTATTATTTAGTGCGTGACAAAGTGCCTGGCTAGTAGATACTAAAGAAATATCTGTGAACTTTCTACAAACGAAGGTTAAAAATAGGAAGCCAGAAATGCAAGTATTTTTTAAATCTGTAGTATTTATAATAATTACTCATTTATTTTTAATACTAGGAAGTAATACGTATATAAAAGTACACTTTTTAAAAAAATTTAATTTAATTTTTAAGACAGAGTCTCCGTCACCAGGTTGGAGTGCAGGGGCACATTCTAGGCTCACTGCAAACTTCGACTCCCTGGTTCAAGTGATTCTCCTGCCTCAGCCTCCTGAGTAGCTGAGATTACAGGTAGGCACCACCATGCCCAGCTAATTTTTTGTAATTTTTTTTTTTTTTTTTTAGTAGAGAGGGGGTTTCACCATGTTGGCCAGGATGGTCTTGATCTCCTGACCTAGTGATCCACCCACCTTGGCCTCCCAAAGTGCTGAGATTACAGGTGTGAGCCACTACCACGCCCGGCCAAAAGCACACATTTTAACAATATTTTAGTAATATCATTTAGCAAATCATCATTTTAACCAATTTAAGAACTGATTTTTTTTCAAGGATTTTAAAAAATACTTGATCAAGTCAGCAAAATCATGACTATACATAAAATAGATGTTGACTTTTTATTTTAAATTTCTGCAATGATTTTAAATGTTAAGAACAGAAAGGACATTTTTCTAATCATCAGTTAGCAGTAGAAATGTAAGTAATGTTATACAGGAGATGGTCTTCCTGAAAATTATGTGAAACTAAACTTTAGCGAACCATACCACATTTAAAATGTATCACAGAGTTTGTCATTTAACTCTATGGTAAATGAGTCAGTGATTCTTTAAAATATATTTTTTGTTATTAATTTTCTTTTCTTTTCTTTTCTTTTTTTTGAGATGGAGTCTCGCTCTGTTGCCCAGGCTGGAGTACAATGGCGTGATCTCACCTCACTGGAACCTCCGCCTCCTGGGTTCAAGCAATTCTCCTGCCTCAGCCTCCTGAGTAGCTGGGATTACAGGTGCCCATCACCACGCCCAACTACTTTTTATATTTTTAGCAGAGATGGGGTTTTGCCTTGTTGGTCAGGATGATCTCGAACTCCTGACCTCATGATCTGCCCACGTTGGCCTCCCAAAGTGCTGGAATTACAGGCGTGAGCCACAGCGTCTGGCCTATTAATTTTCCTAAATAATAAAATCTCAAAGGATAAAGAAGTTGCCTAAACTAACCAGTCTAATCCCAATCCCTGGGCAAACTCACTGTTAAACATTCCTTGTGAATGTTTCTTATGCATTTATAGTAAATGCCTATACAGGTGGCAGTCATGCCATAAATCAAGAAAGCATTGTTATGTCCTTGGGGTTGTATGCCCCAAGAATGGGAAAGGTGATCTAGAATTAAAACACTCTACGTGTAGAGAGACCTGAAACCAAAGCTTCTTCCAAAATCGACTTAACCTTGCCTGCCTCTTCCCATTACATGAAGCTACAAAAAGACACAACACAAAGACCTCATGTTTTCCAGCTAGATGTTATCCATATGCTTCTTTCCTGTCTGTGAATCATTTGTTTTCCCATTTTAAAAAATTAAGGTATAAGTTAAATTCAGTAAAATTTACTCTTTTTTTCTTTTTTGATGGAGTCTCACTGTCACCCTGGCTGGAGTGCCGTGATCTCAGCTCACTGCAATCTCCGCCTCCTGGGTTCAAGCGATTCTCTGGCCTCAGCCTCTCAAGTAGCTGGGATTACAGGTGCCCACCACTACACCCAGCTAATTTTTTGTATCTTTAGTAGAGACAGGGTTTCACCATGTTGACTAGGCTGGTCTCAAACTCCTAACCTCATGATTCACCCACCTCGGCCTCCCAAAGTGCTGGGATTACAGGCGTGAGCCACTACGCCCAGCCTAAAATGTACTCTTTTCAGTGTAGTTCTCCCAGCATTGACAAACACATACAGTTGTGTATTCACAAGTACAATGCAGAACAGTTCCATCACTCCAAAATATCTCCCACATCCCTTGACAGTCAACCCTTGACCTCAGGCAACTACTGGGCTGTTTTTCTGTCCCTATAGTTTAGCCTTTTCCAGAATGTCATATAAATGGAATCATAGCATAAGTAACCTTTTGAGTCTTTCATGTAGCATAACGCATTTAAGATTCACTCAGATTGCTGGATGCATCAGAAGTCTGTATTGCTACCCACTGTACGGATATAACGCAGTTAATTCAGTCACCAGTTGAAACATGTGGGTTGTTCCCAGTTTTTAGCAATTATGAACGAAGCCATTAGAAACATTCCTATGCAGATTTTTGTGTGAGCTCATTTTCATTTCACTAGGGTAAATATCTAGGAGTGAAAAATACTCGGTAACATAATAAAAGTATGTTTAACTTTGAGAAACTGCCAAATGGCTGTACCATTTTGAATTCCCACACTTGGTATGATCAGTTTTTGTTTTTGTTTTGTTTTGAACCATTCTAATTGGTGTATAATGATATGTCATTGTGGTTTTATTTTGCATTTCCCTATTAATGATGTTAAACATCTTTTCACATGTCATCTTGATGTCATCTGTGGTAAAATGTCTTTTCAAATCTTTTGTCCACTTAAAAAACTGGTTTTTTTCTTATTGCATAAGAATTCTCTCTATTGGATATGTGATTTGCATTTCATTTCTCCTAGTCTGTAGCTTCTTATTAAGTGTCTTTTGTGGAGCAGAAGTTCTTAATTCTGATGAAGTCCAATTTACCAATATTTTTTCTTTTACAGATCATGCTTTTGGTGTCATATCTAAGAAATTTCTGCCTGACCAAAAGGGAAGGCAAAAATTAGCAGGTGAATGCAAATTAAAACCACAATGAGATATCACTATACACCAATTAGGGCATAGAGATTTTCTGCATAGGCTTAATTTTTCTCCATGTTCTTCTCAACATCTTCTATGACAACTAGAAGTCATCAAAGCAGCCTCTTACGCTGTTTTAGGTTTTCAACTATGGTTTATTAGTGTTTTTCATAAAATGTTTTAATAATTTTCATCTGACAACACAGATGATAATATTCAGAGAAACAAAGAGAAAAATTAGAAATTTATGTGAAAATGGGGGTGGGAAAGGGTGAACCCGACAGGTGACCACCACGCCCAGAGCTCTGTGCCTGAGCAGCAGTTGGTAGTGCTTTGAACACTACTCAGTAGTGATTCACAGTGCACGTGTGTGTCAGCCCTCAGCACATACTCTAGGAAGAAGGACCTTGGCAAGGGGTCCCCTCGACAGCCTCCACCTTGGGGCCTGGTACCTCCCTGGACAGTGCCATTTCATAACCAGACTTACTTTTTTTGGATGATAAATTATTCCCTAAAGTAGCTAAAAGTTGGTAAGTATTAAATGTGCAAATGACATAATACTACAATAATGAACTGGGCCTCCCAAGAGCTGTATTTAAAGGGTAAGCTGGTGTCTGGTTTGGGGTAAGGAAAGCCCTGTCACCACTGAGATGCCTGGATGGAATGGCCCCTAAGCACCTGGTCCCCAGGATCCGTCAGGACTAACCCCAGCTAGCACCACAGAAAGGAAGGCTGATTCTCCAAGATGACCTAAGACGCAGAACAAATGCTTTGTTTCTGCTGCTGTTCTTGTGCCCACTGACTTAAGAGCCATTCCGTCTCTGATGAGGGAGAAGGAGGGCCCGGTTTCCTGGGAATCCATGGGCTGTTGGAATAAATTCACCTCCACTGCTCTTCTTCATTGTGCATCAATCCTGCCTAGTGAGAGGGAACCTGTCACTCTTCCTTGCTGTGGAATGGCTCCTCATCTCCACAGTGCCTTTTCTACACCAAGAGTCTGTGCTTCTATTTAAAAGCTCTCTGAAATTTAGAGGAAAAATAATCTAATTCTACTCTTATACTGGAAAATGGGATCTTAATTACAGTCTATAAGTGGTCATTATTATGTCTATTTTACTGATGAAGAAATAGGAGCTGAACTAATTCTCATTTCAACTAATTTGAGGAACCTTGATTTTCCTCAAAGGATATAAAATTACTGAGTTGAATTAGTACTACTGTAAATTTACCTTAAATACAGAGATGTTACCTTTTTCTTCAAATCCTCATAGAGACTCAGACTCAACAAAAGGTTAAGTAACTGGCCCATGGCCATACAGCTAGTTTGTAATGTAGCCAGGATTCAAACCTAGTGCTGTCTTTCCACTCTACCACAATGAGCATATATCAGAATGACAGTTCAAAGAAAGTCAGTGACACTGACTGAATCAAATGGATTTGCTATCGGCTTTCCTTTGTTTTACTTTTCACAGGGATTGTTATTTTCAGGGAATATTTCAATTACATGTGTTGCAGGGTAACAACTGTAACCTTTTTAGTATTGGGAAGAATAGATGAGAAATGACTAAATATGAGAAAGGGGAAGAGGGAGGAGTATTTGAAATATAGGTGAGTCTCATGCAAATTATAAAAAGTTAATTGCTAAGTACACTGGTACACTGCATTGGATCATGGAACAGAAAGAGGACATTAATAAAAACACTGGTGAAATCCACATCAAATCTAAAGTTTGGTTAATAGTAGTGTAAAAAAGAGAAAAGTTAATTAGAGTTTAGGGCTAATATTTCCAGAAAAAAAGTCACAATACACATCAATCTATACTGATGAAGCTTCAGCTTTCAAATGTAAAGTAGCAGACACAGAAGTAAAGCCAGTGCATCTAAACCAGGAAAGAGAACATACTTGGCCCTTGCTTCCTCCCAGTTTTGTTTTTTCTCATCAAAAGCTTTCTTCATAATTTGGTACCACTTTCTGAAATCAAACCATGGCTTATCTGAAAGAAATAAAATCCAAGATTATTAACCAAATAAATCACACTATAATAATATACATTATTCATCTGAGTCTTCATTCATTAACATAGCTAAACATTTACATACTAGCTCTTAGAATCTATGGATGGAGTCACCGTCTCTCGAGCAATCTGTCACTCCCTCCTCTAAATTCCTACCTATATTGTGGCCCCAACTAAATTATACTGAAATGACCTTTTTACATGTCTGCTTCTCCTAGACTTGACTATTACCTCCTTGAGAACAGAACACATATTTTATCTGCCACTACAAAGAAGGCCTGCTCCTCCTCTCAAACCCAACATCCAGCACTGTGCCTGCACATGGTGGTGCTCCAATATGATGAATATGTATTAAGGAACAAATGGTTGATAAATGTGTAAAATGGTTCTACAGTACCTGAACCCAGACTCCTATTTCCATTCTTCCTAATCCTAATTCAAAGAATCTAGAGACAGTAAGCAAGTGGACTGCACTGGACAGTTGGTGCAAGTGTGTGTTCAAGAGGTAGAGGTTAGAGAGACAATAGCACTGAATGCAGCGAAGTATAAAAACTCACTCCTCACTCTTTTATTCACTCCACATAGGGATTATTCTCCATTATTCTCTGGTGAAGGTAGTCTCTCTCCATGTCTCACTAAAAATCTTTTCAACTGGCCAATATAATAATTGCTTAATCTAATATGACCTTGTAAACCATACAGCCGCAGAGGAGAGGAAACTACCAAAAGAATTATAAGAATAGAGGAAAACTATAGTAATCAATAGAACTCACGGTTCTTTGACCTGGAGTAAATCACAACTTTTCTAAACCTCAATCTCCCTGTCAATAATGCTGACGATTAGCAGACGGAGCAGAGAGAATGGGGACAGTGATCCTTGCCCTGCTGACAGCACGGATTTATTTTGAGGCTTACAAGGGAGACAGGTCAAAGTGCTGTGTTTATTCTACATGTCTGCACAGTAAATTATCACCTTTTAGCATTAGAGGGGGTATTAGAAGATAGCTAGTTCAATGTTTCACGCTACATAGAAGCCAACATGAGCAATGTACAGAAAGTAGTATTTTATTCTGCACATATTCCGGAAAGAACACACAAACTGATTGCTACCAATAAATTCAAGCCTCTAAAACCAATGAACTTAAATTCTAATGAGAACATTAAGAAACTGAAATTGAATCTAATAATTCACATATTCACTATACTTCACTGACTTGCTCTTAGGCTAGTCACTATGTTAGGCACTAAAGATAACATTAAAAGAAAAAAAAATATGATCCCTTCCTCCAGAAGCTCACACTCCACCTGTCTATCTGCCTATCACTTATAAAGTACAGAGAATCTTCTAAGCACTTTACAAATATTGGCAATCTAATAGGGACAGATATACTTAGGCCACTAGTTAGACTTCGACGTACTAAACATCCAGCAGAAGCCTGAACAAAAGTGACTGTGGCAGGAGTTATTAGTGCTGATTTGGGAAGAGGTGAAGCATTTTAAAGTGGACAGGTGTGAAGAACAGACAGAAGACTGGTATTTATGCTGCACCTTGAATAATAAAGAGGGATTTACCAGGCACTGAATGGGAGCTGGGGGTAAGAAGGAAAGAGCATTTCAGATAGAGGGACCAACACGAGCAAAGGCTGAAGGCATCAGAATAGACAGGATGGTCACAAAGCTGCCTGTGAATTCATGATCTAACATGGCTGGTGAGTAGAAGGTGGGAATACAAAGCAGGCTGGTCTTCCATATAATAAGAACTCACTGATATTTTTTAGTAGCCTAGAGATACAAGTAGGTAATTAAATGAAAAAACAATACTGTTACAATATACAATTTGTATACATGTGTATATACATATGTGTATTTTTCAAAGTTGTTTGCCTACATTTATTCTTTTAATCTATCATCTATGACCACTTTGAATTTGATTGATAAAAAATTAAAATACCTTTTTTGTTCTTTTCATTATGTTTTTCAGCAAGATTAGACAAAGACCTGGAGATAACAATAAACAAATCAATTTATTTAGAAGTCATGTATTTGGAAAATTAAATTCTGAATTCTTCTGAGAGAAAAGTATATAACAGTATTTAAATTGGTACCAAGTTTTAATGGAGAAGCAATCACTCAAACAGAGGAGGAGACACTATACTGTCACTCTTTGTTGGCATCTGGAAGGGGTGACATACTAAGATTCCTTTACTTTCTAAAATAATCTTTGAGAACACATAGTGTCAGGAGCCTAACGGGATATAGATAAAATGCTAAACTACTCTTCAGGATTTATGAAGATACTTTAAAACGAGGAAATCAGTGGAGCAACAGGAACATTGCTACCTAAAGAATAACAGGAATAAAACATGATCAAACAACTGACAAACAGCTGAGTCAAAGCACTGTGTAAGAAATAATTGTGACTACTAGTCAATGTTCTATAACAATTGAGAGTCTCCATTTTTTATTGAGATAACATACAGTTAGGTAAATACAGTACAAATTTTTTCTTTAGCTCTTTTTTCTAAAATGTCTTCATGACATTCAAAGCTTTCTGAAAAAACTAAGTAACTATGTTACTTGTCATAAAATTGACATACACTTACCACTCTAAATTGTCATCCAATAGAAAGAGCAGTTTCAGTACCACCACAATGATAGCTACAGCTTGTACATCATACTTAACAGTTTTTGCCATTTTAGCTATAGGGTCAAATGTCAGAAAATCCACTTCTCCCATTCCAGTCATTTTTACCACGTGGCAAGTTAAGCTATGCATTTCATCTGTTGAAGAACAAAACAGTAAAATGTAAATTAAATTCTTTGGCTAACTAGACCATTCCAGTGTATATATCCATGAAATAACCTTTATCTTAAAACATGATACTATGCTAGAACTCAGAGACACACATTTTGTGAATAAAACACCAAAACATGGCATCTGTAAAGAAAAATGAATGGTAGAATCTTTTTTTTTTTTTTTGAGACAGAGTTTCGTTCTTATTACCCAGGCTGGAGTGCAATGGCGCGATCTCGGCTCACCGCAACCTCCACCTCCTGGGTTCAAGCAATTCTCCTGCCTGAGTCTCCCGAGTAGCTGGGATTACAGGCATGCGCCACCATGCCCAGCTAATTTTTTGTATTTTTAGTAGAGACGGGGTTTCACCATGTTGACCAGGATGGTCTCGATCTCTTGACCTCGTGATCCACCCGCCTCGGCCTCCCAAAGTGCTGGGATTACAGGCGTGAGCCACCGCGCCCGGCAAACGGTAGAATCTTAAAACAGTGTATCATTCCCTCTTCTGACTTCCTAAAACATCTACTATTTATAGGACACATCCTGGCACCAGGCAGACAGACACACACCAGTTGCTTCTATAGCACTGTGTGCTCACCTAAAACTAACTCCCTTATAAGATCAAAAGCTTCTCTAGGAATGTACGTGCACTGACTGGCATCCTGGCTGGCACACTGGAAGCCCTCAACATGTGTTTAACTAGATATACTGCTTTCCTAAAGACATTATATGTTCAGCATAGACTATTCCTATTACTCAAGACTGAATAATGTGGGACTTGGAACCAGAAAACCTAGGACCTGTATTTAAGCTTTCCAATTATTAGCTTTGTGACTCTTGGATTACAGTCACATAGCCTCAGTTTCTTCACTTGTAAAATGGCTTATAAAGAGAATAAATTGAGATTATCCTCAAGTGAATAGATTTCAAAAACTCTTTAAGTTACTAAACAAATTTCTCTACTTCCCAATCCAATATCTAAGATGTGACCACTCCCTACTCTAATCAATTTCAAGTATGACAGCCATTATTTATAAGAGATAATGAACTTGCATGGAACTGAACTGAATCTCCTACATACATTCAGTCACTATGTCCTGTTAATTCCATTCTCTCAGTGTGGCATATAGTACCATGGTTAAGAATAGACTACAGAACCAAACTGCCTGGACTAGAGTCCCTGCTCCATCACTGACTAGCTCTGTGACCTCGGATATGCTATATAACCTTTCTGTGCCTCAGTTTTTAAAACATCTATCTAAAATAGGATTAAGAATAGTACCTGCCTCATAGCTGCATTAATTAATACATCTAGAGCACTTGGCTCAGTGCTGACTGCTTCCAATCCATCCCCTTTCTTCCCATCCACTGTTGCTCCTTAGGTCACCCTCGAACTGCTCTCCCTTCCTCTAGTCTTACTCCCCTGTGGGCCAATCATCTATTTCCCTGCTCTCATGAACTCATTAACACTTTTAGCTCCCAGCCTAATCTCCAGAGTTCCCCCAAACAAGCCATATTCTAATTTCCCCTTTGCCTAGAAAGACAGTTTCTTTCCCTCATTCCTCATCTCAGGCTTTGCCTGGCTGAAGCTCACTCATATTACAGAACTTGGTTATATCAGTGACTTCCTCTAAGAACAGACATATGAGACCACAGCCTCCTTTGACTAGCCGTCTTCTGAGTGCTAAAAAAGGTCTCCTGGCATTTACCCTTCTACTGCACACATGGAGGGTTTATTGTTTTGTTTCCCTCTTTTTTTTTTTTTTTGAGACAGAGTCTTGCTCTATGCTGGAGTGCAATGGTGTGATCTCGGCTCACCGCAACCTCTGCCTCCCAGGTTCAAGCGGTTCTTCTGCCTCGGTCTCCCAAGTAGCTAGAATTACAGGTACGCACCACCATGCCCAGCTAATTTTTGTAGTTTTAGTAGAGACGAGGTTTCACCATGTTGGCCAGGATGACCTCAATCTCCTGGCCTCATGATCCTCCCGCCTCAGCCTCCCAAAGTGTTGGGATTACAGGCGTGAGCCACCGTGCCCGGCCTATGTTTCCCTCTTAAACTTGAGGGTGACTCAATCTTGCTTTGTCTTCCTAACTGCTACAACCTACACATAATTGGTACTAATTACATGTTTATGATAAAGAATAAATAAAATACAAAATTAATGTCTTTCTTGAAACATTTAAGTAAAAAATTTTCACTGAGTAAAAAATGCTTTGTTAACATACAAATAAAATACATATAACAATGATAATTCAAAATATGGCATCAAAGTATTTTTATGTCTACCAGATTCTGATAGCTTTGCTAAAGTTTTCACTTGGCTTTTATTCTTCCACCAAACATTTATTGAGCAACTAGTGTTCTGGGCACTTAAGGTACAGACACAGTCCTTTTCCTCAAGGAGCTAAATGTTTAGTAACATGTAAGTAATGAGAATGCAATATGGTACAGGCTACGACAAAGATGGGATGGTGCTTTCAGGAAATGCAAACAGTCCAACAAGGCTTTAGTGTTGAATGTGAAGAGTCTGGCAGGGCCAGAGAGTGCAGATCTTTGTGAGGCAGAGAATTTACACTACTATACTGTTAAGATAATTTTGATTTACAGGTTTTACCTGAATTTACTCCTGGGCTTCATTCAGATGCAAAAAGATCAGGAGACAGAAAATTAACAATTCAACAAGCATTTACTGAGTGTCTACTAGGTACAAGACACTGTGCATTAATACAATGGAGGAAACTAGAGAAATGAGTGATAGGACTCCTGCACTCAAACACATACAATTCAAACATGGAAAAAATTAATTTTAAAATACATTCACTAAAATTTTAACCATTATCTATATTGGGTTGTAGAAGCTATAGTCTCTTCTCAGATAATTTAAAAATCAAAACCATACTAGCATTGTTATTCTAAAAAAGGACATTTCTTGAAATATTTCTCTTCTTTTAAAATTAGCATCTTGGCTGGGCACAGTGGCTCATGCCTGTAATCCCAGCACTTTGGGAGGCTGAGGTGGGGAGATCACCTGAGGTCAGGAGTTCGAGACCACCCTGGCCAACGTGACAAAATCCTGTTTCTACTACAGATATAAAAATTAGCTGGGCATGGTGGCAGGCGCCTGTAATCCCAGCTACTTGGGAGGCTGAGGCAGAAGAATCACTTGAATCCGGGAGGTGGAGGTTGCAGTGAGCTGAGATCGTGCCATGGCACTCCAGCCTGGATGACTAAGACTCTTGTCTCAAAAAAAAAAAAAAAATTTAAAGATGTTGAACTGCTTCCCTTATGCCAAAAGTACAGACTAATAAAAAAGCAAGTGGAAGAAATTATGAGAATGGTAGCAAGGGCAGTATAGGGTCTTGAAAGGGAGCACAGCGTGGGAAGTGCAAAGGCCTCGAAAAGGGATGTACTAGGCTGTGGGAATCTACTCTGCTACCTATCAGCTGAGTGTCCCTGAACCACCTTAAGTCTCATCTATCAAGGGTAAGCCTGCTTGCCCTCCCTTGCTACCTTCATACAGGAGAGAATTTATATATGGGCACTTTGGAAACTTCAGAAATTACATACATGAAATAGAAGTTACATAAATGATCACAAACACCGTCAGGAACTCTACCCAGCAGGCTCGAGGGTGACAATGGGAGGAACCATACTAGAGGGTAGAGGGTGCATCTGAGCTCATCCATGGCCATCAAAGGGGCAGCGCTTACTCAGGCAGGGTGTGTGTGACACACTTGCTGAAGCCTTTCCCCGAGCTCCAGAGGATACGTGGTCACCTTTAAAGGCATTGAGGAGGGGCGGCTATTGCCCCAGCATGTTTAAAACCACTTTTAGCTTTCTGGGTACCCTAAACCCTCTCTTTGTAAAAGTACCACAAACACAGATCTCTTCTTTTTGATCAATGGCACCACAAAACTGATGGCATTACTGAGAGCAGTATTTGTAAATATTACAAATGGCATGTTCTGTGAATACTCTTACAATCTTATGCATAGGTGGTTTGCAAACCAACTGTAAACATTTTAGAATCTAAATCCTAAGGTACAGGAACTATCATAACTTGATTTGTAGATGTATTTTGTTTAAAAAAATAAGCCAGGTTTGATGGCTCACGCATGTAATCCCAGCACTTTGGGAGGTCAAGGCAGGAAGATGGCTTGAGCCCAGAGGTTCAAGACCAGCCTGAGCAACATGGTGAGACCTCATCTCTACTAAAGTAATAATAATTTTAAAAAAATAGCCACAGGTATGGTGGTGCACGCCCGTAGCCTCAGCTACTAGAGAGGTTGAGGTGGAAGGATCACTGGAGTCCAGGAGTTCGAGGTTGTAATAAGCTATGATCACACCACTGCACTCCAGCCTGGTCAACAGAACAAGACCCTATCTTTTAAAAAAAAAGAAAAAGCATACTGCTCTCCCCATGCCCACTACTAAGTAATAAAACTCAATACAGGATATTTGTAACATACATAAAGGTAGGAGAAGGAAAAAGTAACATGTGTTACCCTAACTTAGAAATAGCCACTTTAACATTTTGGTATATTTACTTCTAATCTTTTCATGAATGTCTTCATTTTATGTAGCTGTGGTTAGGCTATATATAATTTTGTGATTTGGTTTGTTTGCCTTTTTATTACAATATAAACATTTTCCATGCTTTTATGAACTCTTCATAAACATTATTTTAAAAGATACATACATAATGTTCCACTAAACATACACATCACTGTTTACATAACCTTCCCTTTCTTTTGGATATTTAAGTTGTTTCTGATTTTTCAATATTATAAATAAAGAGACTAATAACACTTATGTGTAAATTTTTTTCTATATTTCAAATTATTTCTATTGAACAGACTGTGAGAAGTGAAATTTTTCTACCTTCATTTTTTATAATACTGCCTCCAAAAATTCACTTAATAAATATTAAACAACAATAATATCTCTCTGTATATTATAATGGATTTATTTCTACTCCTCACTCTCAGGAAATGTTAGGCAAGAAATGCTGTTATACTATACATATCCACCAGAAAACCCAATATCCCCTCTCTGTCCAATAACAAACACATGAGATAGATGCTTGCTTGCTATTAACCAGGCGGCATCAGTTATATTTTGATAATCCCTGGTATTTCTTCCAAAACCCAGTATTCTCTCTATAAACTTAGGGTTTAGAATATAAGACAGCATACAGGAACTTTCCGTACTTGAGAGACCCATCAAAGAAGCAGAAAGAAAAAAAAAATCCAAAGCAGTAATTCTGATCTATATAACATGTCCAAATGCAGAAATTAGATCTTCCAAATTCTGGAATCTTAATCAAATAATTACTACTGACTTCTGGAATCTCAATAAGAGCCATATTCCTTGGCTTTAGAAATGTTACATTTGAACAGTTTAAATTATTTTGGTTTCTGTTTTAAAACATATTTTTTAATTATGACAATACTTATTATATGTTACTATATATTTATATTCATATTTACAGTTACTGTGCATACAATTTTGTATATTGCTTTTTTCACATAACACATGTATTTTACTCTCCTATTAACAATACATTCAATCACATTTTTTTACATTGCTTCAGCAATGGTATAGTCACACCATGTTTGTATTTTCTCTTAAGAATATAAGTCCAAAATTTCTCACATTTCTAGTCTAACAAGAAATTCAGGACTGGATTCCACCAGCAGATTCCATTGAGGTTACCTGTGTGTTGGTATACTACGAACCAGGTATAGTGAGGCTCTTTTTACATTCTATGTTTCACTCCCTTAGAGTTCAATATGATCTGACCAGACTTTGCTCTCCATTTGTTTTATGGACTGGATACGTTATCAAACAACAAAAATGCCACCACAGATTAGTTTCTAGAATTCATTATGTAATGATAATTTTTCATGCAAATTAAAAAGTGTCATTTTGGGATGGGGCACAGATCATTACAAACACATACTGAAACATTTGGTACTTTACAAGTAAAGTACCAAATGCTGGTACTCTCTCAAACATAAATCCCTCGCACCAAAACGAACTCTATTTCTGAAAACTCTATTTCTGAATAGTGTCCCTTTAACTATTTTAAATGGTCTGAACTATTTTTAAGAAAGGATTTTGAAATTTAAGTTTCTTGTTACCATGGACCTTTTCAGGTGGTTCTGATAGTCTGTGATTTGAAAATATTCTACATTCCGCTTATCAGAATTCTAGTAGTTAAAGTGTCCCCACCAAAAATGGCACACACTTACCAGGGAGGTTGACTTCCATCAAGTATTTCATACACAATATGTTGGGATGAAGATAGCAGTCTTCAGTTATGTATGGAAAACGAGGCAAATCTAAAAATGTGGCAACTTCGATTGTTTTTTTATAGATATCATCGTAGCTAGGCCGAGACTGAAACAAAAGAGAGACCATCATAGTTGCAATTTTTGCAACGAAATTATTTTTAAAAATATGTTCTGATTTAGAATGGCTATTACTAAAAAGCCAAAAAATAACAGATGCTGGTGAGGTTGTGCAGAAGAAGGAATGCTTATACACTGCTGGCGAGAATGTAAATTAGTTTAGCCACTGTAGAAAGCACTCTAGAAAGGAAATAAGGTGTGGATAAATAACTATAGTACAAAACAGAAAGTTATCAGGTTCCATGAGATTTCTCAAAGAACTTAAAACAGAGCTACCATTCAAGTCAGCAATCCTATTACTGGATATATAACCAAAGGAACATAAGTCATTGACACATGCATGCGTGTGTTCATCGCAGCACTATTTACAATAGCAAAGACATAGAATCAACCTAAATGCCCACCAACAGTGGACTAGATTAAGAAAATGTGGCACATATACACCATGGAATACTACACATCCTAAGAACAAGATCACGTCCTTTGCAGCGACATGGATGGAGCTGGAGGCCATTATCCTAAGCAAATTAATAGAGTAACAAAAACCTAAATACTGCATTTCTCACTTATAAGCGGGAGCTAAACATTGAGTATACATGGACACAAAGAAGGAAACAACAGACACCAGGGCCTACGTGAGGCTGGAGGGTGAGGAGCAAAAAACCACCTTTACTGTGCTTATTAACTGGTGACGAAATAATCTGTACACCAAACCCCCACAATACGCAATTTACCCATATAACAAACCTGCACATGTACCCCTTGAACTTAAAATCAAAGTTGGAAAGTCGGAAAGTTAATATTTTAACTCAGCAATTTTAAATAATAAATACTAAATTTTAAAAGCCACTAAAATTCTAGTTGGTGCACAAAACACTTACTGGCTTTTCCCATGATATGGTAAAATCACTACTTCTTGCCTTCGAAGAATCTGGAGAAAGGAAGAAAGCTACAACCCAATCAGAGTTATAATGGTGTCATGACGGCTCTGATACACAATTTCCCCCTCACCTTTCTCACGTGCACTCTCTCATTACTCTTCAAATTCATAGCTAACAAATGTAACTCACTGTTACATAACATTCACATGCTTGTATATGGGAGTAACGCCAGGCTTTAAGTCTAGTAGTTAAAAATCCACAATTCAACTTTACACTAAATTGGCCCATACAAAAGTATATAAGATTCTCTTACAAAGTTCAGAAAAGCTATGACAAATATTAATATATTAATTCTGTCTAGCACTTACTTTAAGATATCTTGAAGTTTTTTGCATATACCATTTGTATTTTTGCAATTTATAAACTTTCCTCATATTAATACTGCATGTAATTTTTCATTTACTCATCTATTCACATAAAAATATTTAGTTTAGAGCCTCTTCTATGCAAGGAATTGTGCAAGGTACTTTGGGAGATAAAAACATGAATAAGACAATCTCCGTAAGGAGCTGACAATCTGAAAGGAGATAAGGTGTGGATAAATAAACTATGGTACAAAATAGAAAGTTATCAGGTACTATGAGTAAGAAATAAGCAAAAGGCTTGTGGGATTTCAGAAAACTAACATTTCTGATATGGTAGAACACTATTAAAATTGAGCCTAAGTACAAAAATTTTGAAAATCTATTTTGCAGTATCTATTATAAAGTTGAGCATATGTACCTCCTAGGTCAAGGCAATTCTACTCCTAGCTACGTATACCCAGTAGAAATGTGTATGCATATCCATAAAAGACATGCACTGGGATGTTCATTCATAACACTATTTGTGAAAGCTCTAAGCTGGAAATTACTCAAATGTCCATAAATTACTTATCTAGAATAGATAAGTAAATTGTGATATAATCTCACAATGGAACATTACTCAGCAAGTGAATGTGCTACATGCAACAATGAATCAATCTTCAAAACATAATGTCCAAAGACGCAAAAAAGAATGATTCCATTTGTATAAAGTACAAAACTGATTAACTCTGTTCCCAACTTCTGTACTGTTAGAAGTCAGAGTCTGACTACTCTGGGGGTGGGACAGGACATGACTACAAGGGAGCACACAGCAGAGCTCCTTGGGCACTAGGAATGCTTCTCCATAAAGCTGAGTCCTGGGGATGTGACTGTGTTCAGGCTGTGAAAATTCATCACACTGTGCATACATTTATGATGTGTATGTGTTTCTCTATGTCTATTTTACCGCGATAAAAAGTGAAAAAAAAAATGCTTCATACATCACCTTTGTGGGAGAAATCATCGCTCAAATACAAAGCTGGAAAGACCTTAATGTTTCTGTATAATGCTTATACAGAAACAGTTATACTGTTAATTTTTAGAATCTTTATGCTTGATTTTACTTTGCCTGAAGCTACAATCTTCTCTGTATTACATTTATTTTGGTACAACTATTTTAATATCTAAACCCTTACATTTCCTTAGGAAAAAAAATTCCTTCAGTTTATGTTATATTATCAACATATGATTCATCTGTAGCTGAAGAATACAAAGTAAATTTCTGTTAACCCAAAGTAGCAATGTAGCATTTTAAGTTTTTTCAAAAAATGTTGGGATAGAGTAATTCTACTCGTACACAAAAATAATATTAATTGTATTTTAATCTGTGAATTTTAAAGACAGAAAAGAAAAACACAAGTTCTCAGTGACCTTTGAAAAGAAAGTGTCTTCCTTTTCATTTATAAAATTAATTTAGACCTCTGCTTCATTCTGCACAGAATTTGAAGCATCTTTTCAAGCTGAGACAATTTAACATTACTAATAAGATTTATGGCAATCTTAATCCTTTTAAATAATGCAGGTAAGAGATGTAACTAAGTACTTTTATCTGCAAACACTAGAACAGCGAATGATCCCCTTAGAAAAAAATCATCTCAAAAAAATGATTTGATGGATGATAAATTCATGACAAATATGTGTAAGGTCATTAATGAAAAGCAATTTAGTAGGCTAAAAGGATTTAGCCTATTTTCAAAACTTCCACATTAAAACCTGATACATCAAATTCAACATCTGGTGACAAATAGGCCACCATTCTTTCAAATATGAATTGAGGAGAAAATAATAATTGTGCACATCTACCTATTTATACTATAGATTAGATTCCAGATTCTGCTAGAATCAATTCCAGACTAGATTCCAGATTCTGCTAGAATCAATTCAGTATTATAGATTTCACTTTTTAAAAATCTTTTTTATTTTTAAACAGAACTAACTTTTCCTTTTTGAATAACACTCAAAATAGTTTTTTAAAGGGATTGAAAACCCTTTAGCCACGCTTTGAACCAGTCTTCTCTCACTGTTATGCGTTTTAGGTTGTCTCCCATTTTTAAACCAATATAAATAATGACATGATGACTATATGTTAGCAACATTTAAAATTGATTATAAAAATAACACATGAACATTACAAAAATTTAGGAAATATAAAACTCTATATTAAAAGGTAATAAAGATCACTGACAGCTTACAGAAACCCTGTGTTGGGATCTTGGTGGACTTTTCTCTCAGCACTTTTAGGCACATCCACATTTATAACACTGGGATTTAAATCAACAGCTCATTTGACATCTCTATCTGGATATCTCTCTCCGCATCCCTAAATTTTAATCCTTTCAATAGGTTCCTTAAGCAAACATTTAGGAACATCCTTTTCCTCCCTTTCCTCAAACACCACATTCATTCCATTCCACAGACTGTTAACTCCACTTCCAAGCTTGGTCTTCAATGATAGTCCTCCTCACTTGAACAACTCTACCCCAGACCCAGGCTATCACAAACCTTCTGACAGTCCTGTATCTGCTTCTACCTCTTTGCAACTGGTAGCCAGGATAAAATTTTATTTAATTTATTATTATTATTATTATTTGAGACAGGGTCTCACTCTGTTGCCCAGGCTAGAGTGCAGTGGCATGATCACAGCTCACTACAGCCTCGACCTCCTGGGCTCAAGTGATCCTCTCGCCTCAGCCTCCTGAGTAGGCTGGAACTATAGGCATGTGCCACCACACTCGGCTAATTTTTTGTGGAGACAGAGTTTCGTCATGTTGCCCAGGCTGGTCTCGAACTCCTAGGCTCATGCAATCTGTCTGCTTTGGCCTCCCGAAGTGTTGAGATTACAGGCATGAGCCACTGCTTCCAGCCAGGGTAAGATTATAAAATGCAAATCTCGTATGTCACTCCCCTAATAAAATCCCTCTCTAACAGTTTACATTGCTTTTAGGCTAAGCTCCTGCCTGTCTGAGAGCTTTTGTACAAAATGGATAAGGAATATAGTTTCATCTCCAGAATTTTGACCTAACATTATGTTTTGTGAGTATTTTCTAACGTCATGAGACAGCCTGTGAGAACGTCATTTTGAGTGACTGGAAAATATTCCTCTTTATGAATCCATACACACCTCACATTAAGCAGCTAAGAAAACATGTTTTGATGGGCTGTTCCATGACTTAGGAAAATATTCATAGAACAATATTGAATTTTTAAAATGCAGGAGACAAATTTGTATATATGCTTCAATCCTAATTTTGCAAATATGTTTATGCACATTAAACAAGACAATCAAAAATAGCAAATGTTAGTGGCATTCATGAGAAATAAGACTGTCTAAAAAATTAAACATAGACTTTCTATATGATCCAATAATTGCACTTCAGTAATTAAAAGCAGGGACGTGAACAAATATTTGTATTGCAACGTTCCTACTGGCATTGTTCACAATAGCCAAAAGGTGGAAACAACCCAAACGTACACCAATGAATGGATGAACAAAACATGGCATGTATGTACGTAAGTGTATATATATTTCATCTAAGATAGTAACAAGTAGTATAGATTTTGAATGTTTTATATATATATAATAGAGTATTATCCAGCCTGAAAAGGAATGAAATTCTGAAACAAGCAACAATGTAGGTGATCCTTAAAGATATTTTGCTAAGTGAAATAAGCCAGACACCAGACGCAAAAGGACAATATTGTATGATTCCACATGTATGAGATACCTAGAGAAGTCAAATTCCTAGAGACAGAAAGTACAATGGCGGTAAGCAGGAGCTAGAACAAGTAGGGAATGGAAAGTTGGTGTTTAATGGGTATGAGTTTCAGTGTGGGAAGATGAAAAAATTTGAGAGATGGATGGTGGTATATTGGATGCACAAAAATGTAAATACACTTAATGCCACTGAGCTGCACACTTTTTATGGCTAAAATGGCCGGGTGCGGTGGCTCACGCCCGTAATCCCAGCACTTTGGGAGGCTGAGGTGGGCAGATCACCTGAGGTCTGGAGTTTGAGACAAGCCTGACCAACATGGAGAAACTCTGCCTCTACTAAAAATACAAAATTAGCTGGGCGTAGTGGCACATGCCTGTAATCCCAGCTATTCTGGAGGCTGAAAGTTCTCAGAGAAGGTGGCAGGAGAAAAAAAAAAAAGAAAAAAGGAATCTAATGTCTGTCTAAAGGAAAACAACAACAACAACACATGTTTAAGAGGTCATAATCAGAAGTGTAATAAAGCCAATATTTTAAAAATTCAGCATTAAAAAAAATTCAGCATATATGGAATACAGACATTCAAAAACTATAGCATTTGCTAATATCTACTTTTATCTTACATAAAACCTCTTATAAACAGAAATACATTTTGGGGGAAAATATGGAGTTATTAAACTATAATTATTAAAAATGTCACACCAAGATAGATATGTGTCTGCATTTTCCAGAATAAGAAGCCTGCCAGAATCCTCTCCATTAGATATACTGTACTCTGCCAGTGACTTACAGAGACTAGGGATACTTCTATCTTTTCAGCCTTGATTTTCATTATTTTCATATATTTTAAACTCAAAGACCAGTTTCTCAACAGATATAGTTCCCATGTAGTTATAACAGAATTGTTTAAAACAACACATACTTAATAAGGTGTATCAGCATTTTGTTTTATACTGACCCTTTGGTTATCTGTTAATTCTACCTTCAATCTTTTGTGGAACAAGGTGGAATAACAAAAGACAGACAGACATAGAGATAAGGCTTACATGCACTGCTCAAAGCACAATCTCCATCAGAATCACTTGCAAGATGCTTACAAAAACCATCTTCTTAAAGCCCACACTATACTTACTGAATCAATGTCTGACACTGAGTCTAAGCATCTGCAGTTTAAACAAGTCTCCAGGATATTCCTATGCATACTAAAGCCTGAGAGCCTCTAGAGATTAATAAAACTGCTATGGTTTCCCAGAAAACAGAATATGCCAGTTGTAAGAAACAAAAAATAAAATGCAGAGGCTATTTTTGTAAACAGGAAGAAATGCTCAGACAGTTTCGCTCTCCAAACTTGGAAAGAGAAATACACATAAACATTCCAGTGAGGCTGAGATGATGGTGGCGGGGAAGTGGGTCAGGAACACAAGAAAACACTTGCTGGCTTCTCCCTCATGGTGTTTGGGAAGGAAGAGTGGAAGGGAAACTGATCATTACGCTCACCTCAATTTCCCTCAGGTAGATTTGAAACCTGTCAGATTATTATTTAACAAAGATTGCACAAACAATTCCAGGCACTACATGTGGCCTACAGAGTAAGAAGGTGAACAAACCTAGAGTCAGGTTTGAAGACTCTGGGCAGATCAAAACAATCCAATAAGGCCTTCATTTGAAAGTGCTTAAGAAGTGACTGACAGCTCTGGAGGAGTCTTTCTCTTCTTTCAACCAAAAGAAACCCAGTTTCACAAAGGGTGTAAGATTGCTCCAAGGCAAAATGAATCATCCTGGCCAAGTGCCACACAGTGGGTTTGGCTGACCTAATATTACATCTTTTCTTTTTACTCATTCAGGAAGAAGATCAGAATGCTGCTGATCAACATTCAAAATACTGGAGATGTACTTCAGAATAAATTTCCAGTTTCCTCTTCATCCCTTCTTGCTGAGTCTAGTGAGGGATGATGAAATGAGTAATTCTTGAGATTGAGAAACATTGCCAAGGACTGTGGTAGAACAGTATCTATGTTACATATTATCTATTTAGAAATTGATCTGTAGGTTTAAAATATATAAAGAAAATCAAGGCTGAAAAGATAGAAGTAGCCCTATTGTAAGTCACTGACAGACTAAATTGTATCTAATATAGACAAGTATATTGAGACCCAATACTTTGGTTCAATCAATGATCTGGTTATTTGGTATGCTGTGACAAGATGGTGCCCCTGAAAGGGACCAGATTTGCAGTTGATTCCACCAGGTAACCTGAAAGGTTTTTGCTAGAAGTAAATAGGGTTTCAAGTCAGCACCATACTCCAGAAAGTTGAGTCACAAATGAAGCAGCAGAAGAGGCAGAGGCAGAAAAAGGAGAAGAAGGTTATCTCCAAATTAATTAAGTAAATGAAATGAACTGGCTATCTACTTGGGCTCAGGAATCACAACTCAGAAAAAGGAGATGGCTGGAAAGACTTAAAATTTAATTTGCACACCTATCGCCCCTCCTGAGCTTTGCTCTTAAGTCAGGGTAATGGCAAGAAGAGACTCTCACGGCCTGCTTGGAAAAAGAAAACAAATCACATCAACACTCTCTGTATTCCATGTCCCTCTGCTTTAAGTGAGTTTTGTTAGATTTGTTGTTATTAAGACAGAGGGGCTCACTGAAATACTAACAGAACAACTTAATGGAAAGAAACAGCTCACCTGGGATAAAAGCTTGAGGATTTTTAAAGCCTTTTTTCTTTTTTTTTTTTTTTTTTGGTTTTTAGATGTGCTCTCAACTTTCTGGAATAACAAAAATAAAACAAAACCAAACACAGAAGGAAAACAGTCCCCAGCAGCCCACACACAAAACTCCACTGGCATTATCTCCATCGCCATCTCCTAGCACAATTGCACCTTTTGTCATTTCTGGTGGAGGTACAGCTGCTGAAGAAGCCAAGACTTAGTGGAGAAAGCTAAGGCATGGAAGGGGGGAAGAAAATGCTTCCTTTGTTAATGAAAAGCCGTTTCCATTTAAAAGTTTCAACATACTATAGAATAGTGAATGCACTTTTGTGAGCAAAGGCAAAAAGCACACAATGAAGAAAAACTGCCTGTCAATTAAATCAACAGTCATCTGAAGGCACCACAAACCCTTTCTTCTTGAAAAAAGAGGGAAGGAAGGGAGGAAAGTAGGGAGGGAGTGTGGACATTTACTACACTTGGCTGAAGATGTGTCTAAAAGGTATAATAAATGTGACATATAGGGCTTCTGGAGTGATACAGATCCATTTAATTATAACAGTAAGAAATCACAAGTTTAATATGTTTTTTAAAAGACCACAAAGCTATAATAAATTGTTCCAGCATGCATTAAAAACAGAGTGCTTGGGAAAGCATTTTATTGAATTTCACAAATATTACAGCGAGTTTATTTTCCTTCATGAAGCAATACTTTAAGACAGGTAAGGACAGGCTAGAGTTTCTGTTACACAACAGCAGGCTCCTGTGATAAACCTGATTACAATACCCTGTCAGAGGCAAACTTCCTGCTCAGCTATTTAAAAAAAAAGAGAGGGCAGTGCCTCACCCTTACTTATTCTTATTGTTTTGAAGCAAAGATTCAGCTGAGAAAAAGGTAATGCTAAGTGCACCTGTTAATCCAAACTGATATCAAGACTCTCCAGAGCAAAGAAAAATTAACGAGGAATAAAACTATCAGAAGTAATGAGAAAGCACTGTAATCATTTATGGAAAGAGAATAAAATGAATTCCACATGTATCATGACGTATAAACAGTCCACCTTGCATTTTTAATCTGCTCGACTTTTCTTAATGAGAGTAAACCTACCATGTAGCAGCAAAAAATACCTTTTTTCTTTTTTTGAGACAGGGTCTCACTCTTACCCAAGCTGTAGTGCAGTGGCACAATCACAGCTCACTGCAGCCTCCACTTTCTGGACTCAGGTGATCCTCTCGCCTCAGCCTCCTGAGTAGCTGGGACCACAGGCAGGTGCTGTCACACTCGGCTAATTTCTGTATTTTTTGTAGAGCCAGAGTTTCACCATGTTGCCCAGGCTGGTCTTGAACTCCTGGACTAAAGGGATACTCCTGCCTCAGGCTCCCAAGGTGCTGGGATTACAGGCATGAGCCACCATGCCCAATAACAAATAATATTTTTTTATGTTCAAAATGTAGTCTTCTTGGAGTTTGTGGTGAACATATTGCTTTATGTAAAATATAGTCTTGGCCCTGAGGATGAGACCTTTTTAGTTTATTATTCTTTTTTTTTTTTAACCATTTGAACTGCCAGCAAGAGATCTTTTTAGAAACGTGTTGTCAACTTGCACAGACTAACACAAACCTTATGAACAAATACAAAATTATGAACTGGTGACCAATGAGGATTTGCCAACTGAACAGGAGACAATAATTTGTTTTGGCCCCAGGATCAGAGCTGGTAAAAGCCTACTGGAGTCCTCCTTAATATGTGTCTGTTCTCCAAACACTCTGCTGATTGTTGCATAGCCAGGTTCCAATTTCACATATCTGTAGTAATGAAGTTTAAAAGATGGTATTCAGAAGAGTAGATAATCTCAAAATAATTTCGATTTGATTTTGGAAGGGTTATGTGATCAGTGTTGCAGCAGATTTACCTTGGCCATTACTCGGAATTTAGTTTAGGCTGGTGTAAAACCAAGTTCCCATTCTCTCCTCCTGAGAGGGAGAGGTGAAGAAAGCCCTGGGCATGCTGGGTACTGGGGCATACTGGCCCAGGATGAAACAAAAGCATATGTAATCCACACAAAATTATCAGCTTCCCTTAGCAAACATGAGGTATGATTCTAAAAGAAATATAAATGCAGCCTCAGATACATTTTCTAGCCTGAGTAATTCACTATTGGTTTCAGTATACTGGTAAGAATATGAACTGCTAAGTTTTTTATGAGTGATACTGACACACCCATAACTCTTTATTTTTAAATGTCCTTGCTTACAAGAAGAAGTTATATCCCTTATATATTTACCACTAAAATTTAATAGAATGTTTTCTTCTTTAAATTTCTCTTAACCAAATGTCACTATTTAGTGGCCTTCTGATATATTGTGTAATAAATATATCAGAAGCAGTCTGGAAATTTCCTACCTATGTGAGAAAAACTCCCCAACAGATCAATTCGAATTTTTCTGAAAATAAAGTGTTTAAACTTACTGTTTTATAGCTATTTCAAATCATGTAATCAATAAACACAGACTGAGTCCTTATTTTGTATACAAATTATAGTAGGTCTTATGGAATCTATAATACAGATAACAAAATAGTAGCACTAAATATGGTCTTTATGCTCAATTAATTTACACTTTTAGTTAGGGATGTAAGACATATACAAACAAACCATGCATGACAAACTGTCTTTTACTCCTCTCTTTTATAAATTCTATTTAGACAACATCCTTTAGCTGTCTTTAAAATTTTGAAAAATGCAAGCGAATACATAAAACATATCTGTAAGCTATGAAGCATGATAATAATAAAAACCTATGAATCCATTACTTGACTTAAGAACTAAAACATTATCAATATTGTTGCATCTACCAGTGTACTTTTTCCCTATCCCAGCCCTCTGTTTCCAGCTCCAGAGGTAACTCGTTTACTGAATTTTGCTCATTGTTAACTTGCCTTTTAAAAAGATGGTATTATACCATAGGATGTAGTTTTCTGAGCTTTGCCCTTTTTTAAAGTTATTATTATTATTTGAGACAGGGTCTTGCTCTGTCATCCAGGCTGGAGCACAGTGGCATGATCATAGCTCACTGTAGCCTTGACCTCCTAAGGCTCAAGCAATCCTCCCACGTCAGCCTCCCTAGTAGCTCAGAATACAGGCAAGCCACCATGTCTAGCCTGACTCACACTCTATATAATGTTTCTTAGGTTCATTCATGTTGCTTGTAGCTGCAGTTCATTAATTTTCATAGTTGTTTAATGTACCATTATATGACTGTATCATATTTTATCCATTTTCCTGTTGATAGATATTTAGATTGTTTCTGGTTTTGTTTGGCTTATTTTTTCATTACTTAGCTACCTTGTTTCAGTCTTCTAAAGTACTCAGGAGTAATGGACCAGGATGAACATAACTTATAATCAATGATTCAGAAATAAATTTACACAGATACACAGGCAGGTAGGTAGATAGACAGACAGGGAAAATTGCACAAATGATCAAACAATGGGATAAAATGCTGACAACAGTTAAATCTGGGTACAGGAAATATGGGTATATATCCCATATATTTGTACTATTCTTAGTTTTGCAACTTTTCTATAAATCTAAAATTATTCCAAAATAATTTTTTTAAAGTGCTCTCCAAGATGCAAGTAAAAAAAAGTGCAATGGTTGTTACCAAGACATAATCTCATATTATTTTCTATACTTATCTTTCCACCAAAATCTAAGAAGTCTCTCTGCTTTCTGATCCTGTCCCTTCACTCAAAATTAATTTAAAAAGATGAAAGATAACTGTTGGCAAGGATGCAAAGAAAAGGGAACTCTTGCACATTGTTGGTGAGAATGTAAATTACCATAGCCATCATGGAAATGAAACGGAGGTCCCTCAAAAAACTTAAAATAGAACTACCATATGATCCAGCAATCCTACTTCTGGGTATATATCCAAATAAATCAAAATCAGTATGATGAAGGGGTTCACTGCAGCATAATTCACAAAAGCCAAGATATGGAATCAACCTAAGTGTCCATTGATGGATGAATGGATAAAGAAAATGTAGCACGCGTATAGAATGGGAAACTATTCAGCCTTAAACTAAAAAGGAAATTCTGTCATTTGCGACAACATGGTGGACCTGGAGGACATTATGCTAAGTAAAATAGGCCAGGCACAGAAAGACAAATACTGCATGACCTCACTTATATGTAGTATCTAAGGCTGGGTGAAGCTGAGAAGGGAGGGAACGGGGAGTTGTTGGTTAAAGGGTACAAAGTTTCAGAAGACAGAAGGAACAGGTTTTGAAATCTACTGCACAGCAGTGACTGTAATCAATAATGGATAGTCACGCGTAGCTTAATGACAGAGATACTTTCTGAGAAATACATCACTGGGCAATTTAATTATGTGAAGACTGTACTTAAACTAGTACAGCCCACTACACACCTAGGCTATATGACATAGCCTATTACTCCCAGGCTACAAACATGTACTGCATGTTATGTGCTGAATAGTGTAAGCAACTGTAACACAATGCTAAGTATTTATGTATCTAAACATAAAAAGGTACGGCAAAAATACAGCATAAACAAACTGTACACCTCTATAGGGCATTTACCATGAATGAAGCTTGCAAGACTGAAAGTTGCTCTGGGTGAGCCAGTAAGTGGTGAGAGAATGTGAAGGCTTACAATATTACTGCATACTACACAAACACTGTACACTTAGGCTACACAAAATTTATACTAAAAAACTCTTCTTTCTTCAGTAATAAATCATCCTTAGCTTACTGTATTTTTTTCTACATAAACTGAAAAAAACTTTAAACTTTTTGACTCTTGTAATAAAATTTAGGTGAAAACACAAACATACTGTACAGCTATACAAAATGTTTCCTTTCTTTATATCCTTATTCCATAAGCTTTTTTCTATTTAAAAATTTGTATCTTTTTACTTTTTAAATTTTTTTATTAAACACTAAAACACAAACATACACATTAGCCCAGGCCTGCATGGCGCTGGGGCAATAGCACGCACAGGGCTGTCGTCTCCTGTGACAACGACGCCTTCTTCCAGAATATCTCCTGAGGAACCTGCCTCAGGTTCTTAACTTTTTTTTTAATAAATAGAAAAAGTACACTCTAAAGTAATGATTAAAGTTTAGTAAATACACAAACCAGCAACAGTAACACAGTTATTATCAAGTATTGTGTATTCCAAATGATATAAATATATTATCACATGTACCCCAGAAATAGATACATATATCATGTATCAGTTAAAAAAATTAAAGATACCAAAAAAATTCTTACACCTTAGAGGGAAATAAAGTTGGGGAATAAAAGAAACAGGAAAGTAATTTTAAAAAGGTATTCTGTACCGTACATAATTGTATATGCTATACTTTTATACCACTGGCAGCACAGGTCTGTTCACAGCAGCATCACCACAAACCCACGAGTAATATGTTGTGCTAAGAGGTTATGAAGGCTACATCATTAGGTGACAGAAATTTTTCAGCTCCATTACAATCTTACTGGACCACCATTGTATATGTGATCCATTGTTGACTGAAACAAGTTATACAGCACATGACTGTATTGTATAATTTAAAATAAGAGAGTAAATTTCAAGTGTCTCACCATAAAAATGATAGGTGAGGTGACAGATAAGTTAGTTAGCTTGATTTAATCATTTCACATGGTATACATATCGCAAATCACACTGTACGCCATACATGTATATAATTATAATTTGTCAATTAAAAACAATACTACTTCAAAAAAGGAAAAAATAGATCAACAAAAGGGATTATTACTATGGCAGGCAATAACATGGTTTATTTAGGAAAAAAGATTCAAGCAAAGATCAGATTACTGACAAGATTCATGAATAAAGACTACCATTTTTTAGGTAACACCTAAAAAGCATCTGAATACTGATTCTATTTCTAAATGTCTAAAAACTGGTATTCACAACACTTCTGTTTCTGCCCATGAAGGACTAATGACTATGGGAATTGATTTTCCACTATATCCAACAGAAAACTGGAAAAAATATACGAAAGAACAGTTCAAGCGTTGGACAACAGACAGCATGGGACACTAATCCCTAAGAGAAGAGAAACAAATGGCTCCAGCTTACTGCCTGGAGGCAGTTTCCAAACTGCAGTGCAACGGTGGGAAGTGAAACAGAGCTAAGTGGTCTTGATGAGCTGAGGAGACAGAGACTGGAGTTCCTAGAAGCTGAGGTGGCTAAAATTTGCAAGCCGAGTACCAGAAAGGATAAAATGCATAGACAGAGAGATCCAGATACCTGTAAAGGGGACCTCTCATGTGTCTGGCTGAGTATCAATACGTGCATGTATGAGAAAATATCTGAGGCCAGGGAAAAAAAATAACAGAAAAGCAGTAGATCAAACAATTTCCAAAGCTAACAGAAGGCAACAGCCAGAGTGCTGAGACTTTGTAATACCAGGGGCATTGGGTAGAGTCTTTAGTAGGGATGTGCCTTAGTAGTGAGGCTAAAATATCCAGAAAAAAGAAACTATTAATAACAAACCACACACACCAAAACTTAAAAACAAGCTTCCAAAAGATTAAACTGTTCAAGTTACTTAATTATATACTAGAACAAAAAATCTAGGACTCAACAACGTAAAATTTACAATGACTGCATCCAATAAAAAATACCAGTCATGCAAAGGGGCAGGAAAATATGATACATAACTAATCAATAGAAACAGACCCAGAAATAACAAAGACAATGGAATTGGTAGACTAGGGTTTTAGAACATCTATTACAAATATTGTCAATACAGTCAAGAATATAAAAGAAAACAAGAACATAATGAGAAGAGAAAGAGAAGAAATAAGACTAAAATTGAAGTTCCAGAAATGAAAAATACAGTATCTGAAATGAAAAACATATCGAATGGGTTTAACGACACATTAAAAGATATTCAAGAAGTAAAGATCACTGAATTTGAAGACATAACAATATAAATTATCAAAACAAAACATACTAAGCAGAAAGACTGGAAAAATAAAAAGAAGCAAAAGCCTCAGGGAGCTATGATACAATAAAGTGGTCTAACATGTAATTAGTGTTCCAGAAAAAAGCAAGGGGAGGCCAAAAGAATTTGGAGAAATAATGGATGAAAAATTTCCACATTTGTTGAAAACTGTACACCCATAAATCTAAGGTAAATAAAACCCAAGCAGAAGGCTGGGTGCAGTGGCTCCTGCCTGTAATCCCAGCACTTTGGGCGGTCAAGGTGGGCGGATCACCTGAGGTCAGGAGTTCAAGACCAGCCTGGCTGACATGGTAAAACCCCGTCTCTGCTAACGATAACAATACAAAATTAGCCAGGTGTGGTAGCACATGCCTGTAATCCCAGGTACTTGGGAGGCTGAGGCAAGAGAATCGCTTGAACCTGGAGGCGAAGGTTGCAGTTAGCTGAGTTTGTACCATTGCACTCCAGCCTGGGTAACAAGAGCAAAACACTGTCTTAAAAAAAAAAAAAAAATTAAAACAAAACCCCGCAGAAGAAACATAAAAAACTGTGATAAGGCACATAATAATCTAATTGGCGAAATCCAGTGATAAAGAGAAATCTTAAAAAGCAGCTAAAGGAAAAAAGGCACATTACATAGAGAACAGTAAAGATAAGAATTATAGCAGATTGGTATCAGAAATTAGGCAGGCCCGAAGACAATGTAATGACATCTTTAAAGTAGTGAAAAAAAGGCACGAGCCCAGAATTCTATACCTACTGAAAATATCTTTGAAAAATTAAGGCAAAGTTAGGACTTTATTTTTAGAACAAGAAAAGCCACAATAATTCATTGCTAGCAGATCTGTACTATAAGAAATGTTAAAGGACTTTTTTTAGACAGAAATAGGGATCTAAATAAAAAGATTATCAGAAATGGCAAATAAAAAATGATTTTTCTCATTTTAAATCTCTTGAAGAGATAAGTGACTGCTTACAGGAAAAAAAAAATTCCCAATGCATTGTGGGACTTATAATAAGGTAGAAGTGAAATGTTTGACACTAAAGGATGGGAGGAAGGAAGTGGAAGTATTCTGTTGTAAGGGTCTTACTCTATACAAGTAATGGCATATTATCAGTTGAGGTAGACTGAGAAAACGTAAAGATGAATACTGTAAACCCTAGATCAACCACAAAAGAAAGAAAACAAAGAGGTACAGTTAATAAATCAATAGTGGAGATAAAATTAAATCATAAAAATATTCTTAATTTAAGCCTGGGCATCATGGCAAGACCCTTGTTTCTAAGAATTTTTTTTTTTTTTTTTTAAATTAGCAAGCTGTGGTGGTATGTGCTCATAGTCCCAGCTACTAGGGAGGCTAAGGCAGGAGAATTGCTTAAGCCCAAGAGTTTGAGGTTACACTGAGCTATGATCATGCCACTGTACTCCAGCCTGGGTGACAGAATAAAACCCTATCCTTAAAAAAAAAAATTCTTAATTAATCCAAAAGAAGGCAGGAAAAGAAGAAAAAAAGGAAAGAAAAAAAAACCCAGACTAGACAAGTAATATCAAGATGGTAAATTCAAACCCAACTATATTGATAATCATATCAAATGTAAATGGCTTAAACACACAAATTAAAAGGCAGAGATTATCAATTAGATGTTTAAAAATCAACACCCAATGACATAATAACCACCAAAAAACCACTTTAAATATAAAGACACAGATAGGTCAAAAATAAAAGAATGAAAAAAGAAATACTGTGCAAACATCCATTTAAAAAAACTTGGAGTGGCTATATTAATATCAGACAAGTAGATGTAAAAACAAGAAATAGCATCAGGAGAAAAAAGTGACATTAGATAATGATAAATGAGTTAATTTATCAAGAAGACAAAATACTATAAATGTTACACACCTAGTAATAGAGCTCCAGTAACAGAAGCAAAAACTGATAGGATGTGAAAGAAAAAGTTGCAATCATAGTTGGAGATTTCAAAACTCTTCTCTCAGTAATTGATGAGTACAAATTAGTATTTGAATGGTTTCAGATCAAATAAACATAACTCATTTCATCTCTTAATTTACAAAACTTGTCTCAAATTGTTAAAATTTAAAAAAAGAAGAAAACAGTTTAGATGTGATACAATACTGAGAAAATAATATTTCAGATTGAAATCTTGAATCGCCATCAGAAATAAACACAACTATTATAGTTGTAGGCACTTCTAATCACACTGCCCATAAGTGGGCAACGTAAATCTTTTTCTCTTTTTCTTGCGATGGAGTCTCACTCTGTTACCTGGCTGGAGTGCAGTGGCACAATCTCAGCTCACTGCAATCTCAGCTTACTGCAATCTCAGCTCACTGCAACCTCTCAAGTAGCTGGGACTACAGGTGTGCAACAACATGCCCAGCTAATTATTGTATTTTTAGTAGAGACAGGGTTTTACCATGTTGGCCAGGGTGGTCTCAATCGCTTCACTTTGTGATCCACCTGCCTCGGCCTCCCAAAGTGCTAAGATTACAGACGTTAGCCACTGTGCCCAGCCGGTAATGTAAATCTTAACTAAAGGCATACGCTAGGCTTCTGGGAAATGTAAGCCACAGTGGTTATTACAGAAACAGTCTTTCAATTTGGTGCATTATCACTCTCTCTTGCAGTCCCCTAAACATTTAGTAATAATGGGATCTATTACTATTTGAAAGAACACAGAAAATAAATTTTTGAAAATAATTACTTTTAAATAGTGAAATTTGAGTGTCTATGTGAGTATATTTAAAATGAAACTAAACTTCTTAAAAAGGAAATTATCGGTTAGATAGCATTTACAAGCATATAAACTCAGCACAGGAAATGATATCCTTTGCAAAAAGTTGAATATATGGTAACCAAAATTATAAAATAGTATCATCATGAGAAACAAGATACATTATCTTTCCGATATCCATGGGCTTCCTGGAACCTAATTTGAGAAAACCTAGAAATGAAGGACAAGGTATAGCTCAGAAGTAGAGCACTGGACTGCAGATGAAAAGGAAATCTAGAAATGAACACATGCAAAAGTTAACAGAATCTAAAATGAAAACTTTATTTTCCAAAATGGTATCTTTTTTTTTTTCAAATCCAAAATTTAAAAATTTTGGATTTAAAAAAAATCCAAATCTCAGTGAATGTCTCTGAGAATTTTTGGAAATTAAGAGAGAAAAGGAGAAAGTGGAGGGAAGGAATGGGAGGTAGGGAGAAAGAAGGGCGAGATACAGAAGAAATAAATTTTTATTAACCAAAACAAACCTGATAGCTAATGCAAAAGCGATAACTTAGTTTTACTAGTCGCTCTAGGAAAACTGAGTAACTATGAAGACATAAAGACACACACCTAGAGTTAGGGAAGCAAATGTCCAAGCTTGCTTTCTGCTCTCCCAATCTATTGAAATTGCTACCACTCAAGTTGTTCTGAGGGTGAAATCAGTTTTGGTTTAAAAATCTAATTCAAAATAAACCATTAATTAATTACATTTATACAATATCCTTCATAGTTTTTCATGTGGAGAATCAATTATTCCTTCTGTACCAGTGCCACTTTCTATTTGTGTCATGTATAGTTTACAAAGTTCTTTCATATCTGTGATCTCATGTGATCCCTGCTAAACCTCTGCATGATAAATAGTTGAGCTGATATCCCAATTTTACATATAAGCAGACACCTCAGAAAGACAGAATGCCTTGCCAAGGTCACACAGATGGTAGTCTGACTTAGAACTACAGTGGTTAGGGTTTTTACCCATTGTATCATCTTTTAGCCTATTTGCTGACTTTTCTACCCTTCTCACTATCTTAGTTCTTCAAACACTTAAATAGGTTCTATGAAGATGCAGTAAGAATTTGTTACACTATACTTCTATAAAGTACTAATTTTGGAGCACATGTCAAGGTCATGAAGTTCTATGAAAATAATTCCTTAAGTAGGTGAATGGAGGAAAGTATTTAATATTAATATTTAGTACACCAAAAAACTTCTGATGAGAACCAAGGGGAATAACCTTTAAGTATCATCAATAGTGACATAAACTCATAATCAAAGGACAGAAATCCTTCCATTGGAGACATCGGAAAACAGATCTAGAAAAAGATAAACTAACATAAGTGAAGAACTTAAAATAGTGCCTTTAGAAACATGGTAATAACTTTCTTCTCTTTCCTCCATAGCAATATAGTGTGCAAATAACAACACAAAATACATCTTTTATTAAAGAAAAAAAATTTTTTAATTACCTAAAGGTCTCTACATAAAAGTTCTCAAGTTTAGTCTCAACATATCATACTACAGCTATATTTTGAGGATAATCTAAAGGATTAGAGGAATCCACATAAGGAAAAGAAAAAATAATTATATCCTTCATTAAATTATGACTGATACTCCATATTTGGATAGAACATAAAACCAGATTACATTTTTAAAAGCCCCAACACCAAATAATAAGTCAAGCAAAAAATAGATATCACCATACCACTCTTTTCTTATTAGAGACTAGAAAGTAAAAAAGAAAATAACTTACCTCTGTACCAAAGATTCCTCTGTCACGCCCATATAATTTCATCTGTTCTGGAAAATGCTGAAAAGCATTTTTGTAAGGAATATGGTCCTCTTCAACAAATCTGTATTTTTAAAAAGAAAAAGTTTTAATGAGAGCTATATACTGATATAGCAGAGTAAATGCTTTAAGAAAATCTCTTAATTCAAAGACAAGGATAAGAATTAGTTAAGCATATTCTATTTCTTGCTTATTTTTAAAGATGATAAATCTGATCATATCTATTATTCTCTTTATCTGTATGTTGGACTATTTAGCCAATTACTGAATGATTCTCTTAAGTTCCTGACTAAACAGATTAAATATGTCTAAGAAGGGCTGGGCACAGTGGCACATGCTTGTAGCCCTAGCTATTTGGGAGGCGGAGACAGGAAGACTGCTTGAGCCCTGGAGTTTGAGGTTCTAGTGAGCCATGACCATATCACCGTACTCCAGCCCGGGCAACAGAGTGAGATCCTGTTAAAAAAAAAAAGAAGTGTCCAACAAGTGTCTCTCTTACCTGTTAGTTCACCACCAGCCTTTTCAACATGGCATTCCCTGTATCCCTGGCTCCCCTCATGTGATAGGCTCCTACTCATAAATCACTCCTTCAAGGAGGTCTACCTTGATCCCCATTTTCTGTGAGAGCCTACCTCCCTTGTCTACCCTTCTGTCTCCAATATCTATAATAGTGCACAGTAGATGTTTGTTGGTGAAAGAACCATTAAGGGGAGGGACCTTGCCTGTTTGCTCACCATTCCGCCCTGATGCCTGGTACACAGATCAAATATTTTGAGTCAATTATTGAGTTTGAAGAAAATAACACATATATATAAATAGACAAATAAATTTATTTATAATTCATTAATTTAACAACAATGTATTGAATACTATATATCCAGTAGTATTCTAGGCTGCAGGGAAACAGCAGTGAAATAGAAAAACATTCTTGTTCCTATGGAGTTTACATTCTAGTGAGAAAAGAAAGACACAAAACAGATACGTGAAATCTAGAGTATGTTAGGTAGGCTGAAATGTCAAGAAGAAAAATAAAGGAAGGAGAACTGAGAATGAGAAATGGGGGTCTTGCAACCATGTCAAATATATACATATACCTATACATAAGATTTTTAAAATAAGAAAATTAAGGAAAGTGAGCTAAAGACAGGAATAAGTATATAAAATGCACTGCTTTGAAGACTTTGCTGTTGCTAGAGCTGGGCTGACATTTGGCTTTCAGCTTTGTAGCACTTAAAGGACAAAACTGATTCAACCTTTTTTTTTTTTTTTGAGACAGTCTCTCTGTCGCCCAGGCTGCAGTGCAGTTGTACAACCTCAGCTCACTGCAGCCTCCACCTCCTAAGTTCAAGTGATTTTCCTGCCTCATCCTCCCAAGTAGCTGGAATTACAGGTGCCCACCACCATGCCTAGCTAATTTTTATGTTTTTAGTAGAGACAGGGTTTTACCATGTTGGCCAGGCTGGTCTTAAACTCCTGACCTCAAGTGATCTGCCTGCCTTGGCCTCCCAGTGCTGGAATTATAGGTATGAGTCACAAAGCCTAGCCTCAACTTTAATTTCAAATTTAAAAATGTGCTTTCTTTAACTTTCAGTTTACTGAAAGTTGAGAATTCAATATTTATATAAAAATGGTGTTAAAGCTTCCCAGCTAAGTTTTTATTAGTATATTTAGTTTATATAGTATTTATGCACAGTAATTGGTATTTGTATTATTTTGAAACTATATTTTTGGTTTAATATTATTTTATGTACAAGATGTAATGCATATCTGTCACTTTTAAAACTGCCAGGTATTCCACTATGTTAATGTGCTCATTATTTATGTAGTCTTCACTCCCATGTGATAACATATGCCAGCACTGTGTGGAGTGTTAGGAGTCTGCAGATAAGTAAGAGATAAAGGGTCCTCTGTACTCCCATTCTAATAGGTCAGAAAAACAGCCTGCACTTGAGTCAGTACAGACTCTGTCTGAAGCAGTGCAACAGAGGCACACTCAGTTCTGTAGCAGCAGAGGAATAAATGAGAGGCCTGCCTAGGGGAAGCAGAAATGTCCGCAAAGAGCAGGTCTTGGGCATCTGGAGTTCTAACAGTTTCTCACCATTTATAAATAGTCTGCTCTTTGCCTCTTTCAACGTTTTTTCTTTTTAACTTTAAATTTCCTTTTAGAAGTGTTTATTTAAAAAAAAAAGCTGCTTACTCAAAGTTCTGAACAATCTATTTCCCTTCTTAGGTATTTTCAGCTGCTTCTCTAGATCAATCCATGAAGTTGATACAAAAACTGGCATAGACTAAAAGCATTCCATATGCCTCTCCTGACCAACAGGCTTTAGCCATGTCCCCTGGAAACACTGTCTCTACTTATAATTATGTAATTTTCTAAAGTTTCAATCTATGTTGGATTAGAAATTTAAGAAACTCATCTTTCATCTCAGATCACTGAAAAAAGCACTGCATTAGAATTAAGTCGTGTCTACCTATAAAACAGATCCTGAACCCAGTCACCATGACCACTGCCATAATTCAAGCCACCATCATTTTGCCTGAAGAAATAGCAAAAGACCACCTGGTCTCCTTGCTTCTACCCTTCCCTTCCTAGAACCCATTTTCCACAGCTGCCTGAATGATCTTTTAAAAACATCAATCAGATCCTATCTCTCCTGCTGCAACCTTCCCAGTGGCTTGCTCTCACACTTAAAATCTGGAGTCCTCCTGGGTATGAGGTTTTCTTCTGGAGTGATGTGTCCTGAAAACAGAGACTGCACAACTTTGTAAACTTTGAACACATATTGAAAACCACTGAATTGTATATTTTTAAAGAGTGAATTTTTATATCTAAATTATACCTCAAGTTTTAAAAATCCAAATTCCTAACTTGGTTTACAAAGACAGCAATCTGCCTTTGACTATCTGTTTACCCTCATCCTCCTACTCCGCCTTAGAATTCTCTGGCTCCGGTCACACTAGCTCTCCTCTGCTCCTTCACCACACTGCTCCTGCTTTAGGGCTTGGCACTGGCAACCTCTCTCTACCTGGAATGCCAGCACAGCAGTCCTCCCTTATCCTTTTTGCGTTGCATGGTTTCAGCTACCTGTGGTCTAAAAATAAACAATGGATGATTCCAGAAATAAACAAGTCATACATGTTAAATTGTATGCCATTCTAAAGAGCGTGATGAAATCTCATGCCATCTCTCTGACCCATGTGAGACACAAACCCTCTCTTTGTCCAGCACAGCCAAGCTATAGATGCTACCCACTGATGTGTTACTTGTAGTTAGTTGGCGCATGCTCAGATCCACTGTCAGAGTGTTGCAGTGCTTGCATTCAAGTATCCCGTATAGTTTACTCAATGACAGCCTTGACGCTCAAGGGTAGTACTACCAGTACACTGTTAACAACTGTTCTATTTTATTATTAGGTATTATTGCTAATGTCTTGCTATGCCTAACTTATAAATTAAACTTTATCACAGGAATGTACACATAGAAAAAACATAGTGTATATAGGGTTCCGTGCTATCTACATTTTCAGGTATCCAATGTCTTGGAACATACCCTCTGTGGATAAGTGAGGACTATTGTACTCTTGATATTCACACTGGCTCTATTTTCATTTAAGGTACAGATTAAATGCTACCTTCTTGGTGAGTCCTTCCCAAAGAACCAATCTAAAGTAGCCATCTAGTCATTCTCTATCATACCATCCTATTTCAATCTTCTGAATAGCCTTTCCCTGTCTGATTATTTTCTTATTCATCAGGTTGGTGCAAAAGTAATTGCAGTTTGGGCCATTAACCACAATTACCTCTGCACCAACCATACTTTTATGTGTTTGTTTGTCTGTTTCCTCCCCTGGTCTTGAAATTCATGAGAGCAAGGACTTGACCTATATGATTGATTCACAACTGCATTGCAAGGGTCTAGACTCGAGAATAACACCTGCATATAGTAGATATTCACCACAGATTTACAGAATAAATAAATGCTGGTTATTTTTATTTATTAATGTTGTTATTGCTAGGTAGGCAGGGTCCTTTACAGGCTATCTGAAGGGTAATGAATGTATCCTAAGGACTATGGATGCTGCTAGCGAACTTAAAAAGGGAGTGACATGCACAGTATTACGATATGTGGGTATTTTGGCCAGGCAATAACATTCTCCCTTAAAACCAGTGCTCTTTAAATATGTTTTCAAAGTTTGGCAGTGGTTCTCAAACTTTACCATCCATAAGAATCCCCTGAGCCAGGCATGGTGGCTCACGCCACAATCCCAACATTTTGGGAGGCCAAGGCAGGAGGCCAAGATGGGAGGTTTGCTTGAGGCCAGGAGTTCAAGACCAGCTTGGGCAACATCACAAGACCCCATCTCTACAAAAAAAAAAAAAAAGAAAGAAAGAAAGAAAAAGAAAGAAAAAAAAGAAAAAAGAAGAATCCCCTGAAGGGCTTATTTTAAATCAGAGATTACCAGGTCCTACCCCAGAGTTTCTGATTCAGAAGGTGTAGGATAGGTCTAAGAATTCACATTTCTAACAAGTTCCCAGGTGGTACTGAAGCTGTAAGTCAGGAAGCCACATTTTGAGAATGTATGGCTTAAGAGCTTTCTGAGAGAAAAAGCAAAGAAAAAATATCAATTTTGACAGTCTCTTCTCCTATTGCCCCAAGCAACTAAGCTCTGTTCCCAAACTTGTATATTCCACAGAGCAAAACAAAAGCCCCCCAGCTAACTAGATTTAATCTCCTTGAAGGCATTTTAGAATTCCCCTTGGTGGGGGAGGAGAGGGAAAGAGAGAGAGAAGAGAAAAGACAAAGGGAAGTGGGTGGTATCTTACCCACATTCTTCCAACCACATATAATATTCTCCCTGAGAAGAATTTCAGGTAAATGTGACTTGTTAGATTTCTAGGAGAGTTCTGTTAGTCCCTTCGAGATTGTCCTGGGTAGGATGGCTAGCCCCTTTATCTAGCTCTAATGACATGATTAGATTTATGTTTTTGTAAGATCCTTCTGGTTATCAGGAAGAAAATGGATAAAAATGACACAACAAGATTATAGACACAGAGCTGAGCTGGGAGACTGTTAAGCAATCCAAATGAGGGTAGAAAGGACAGAGAGAAAGGAAATGCAGAGTAGAATGGTTCTGTGAGTTTTTGGACATATAACTGAGGGGACATAATGACCAGCAGTGTATGAAGAGGGGAAAGGGTCAAGGATGATTCCTAGGCTTCCAGATAGACTACAACAGGGTGGATGGCATTTACTAAGAAAGAGAACACTGGAGAAGGAGCTGGATCAAGGAGACAGATGATGAACCTCTAGTCATGCTGATTCTGAGATATCATAAAGACACCTAAGTAGCCGTGTCCAGACTCTATGGGTCTGGCCCTCAGTAGACAAGTCTGGGCTAGAGATATAAATCTGGGAGTCATCAGCATATAGTGGTAATTAAAGCCTTGGGAAAAGATGAGATCACCCAATGGGGGCATACAAAGCAAAATCAGCTTTTTAAATCAATAGTAAAATTCACTGAATCATGGGCTATCTTCTTGTAGACTTAATCAGATCCGAGGAAAGCATTTTTATTTGGTTGATGTGGCCAAATTCAAAGACATTATCATCATTTACTGGAGACATTATATTTAATCAAAGGGGCTGTGCCAATAATGATGATGATGGTGGTGATGATGAAAACAAAAACAATAATGACGAGCACTGAGTTCTTATTATGTGCCAGACACAGCTCTAAGTGTTTTCCATGTAGTACGAATTATTGAAAGTAGTTACAACCCTATGAGGTAGTTATTATTATTAGTCACATTTTACCAATGAGGAAACAAAAGCAGAGAGAAATTAAATGACTTACTCAAGGTCATATAATAAATAAGTGGCAGAGACAGGATTCAAACCCAACAGTTTGCTTCCTAATTTGTGCTCTTAAAAGCACTCTATACATTCATTAAACCCAAATATTACTATTCAGAACACATATAAAGCAAGGAGAAAAAAATTAGCACATTAACAACTTTGGCACATCTATTAAATGAGAAACTCTTACACATAATACTGGAATGCATTCATTAACCAAAAAGCCCTGTAGATTATCCTGAAAAATATAAATGCTTATTATCTACATAACATTTCCTTCCAACAGTTTTGTCTTCAACTTTTCCTTATAAACACAGACAACCTATTTTAGCTCTTAACACCGATGTATGCTTTAGTATAACTACAAGTAACGATTTTGCTAATGTAAAGATCATCTGTTTATCTTTTTTTAGAAATAAAAAATATGTACTAATATTATTCAGGTACTTAAATGTCACTTTTCTCTTCAAACTATTATATTAAATAATTAATTTTCCAATAGCCCATGTATGGAAAGTACTATAATTTCCACTATATAAATAAGAAAAATCAAGAAGATAAATTACTAGCCCAGGGGGAATTGAATTTCAGAATCAGAATCCAGACTACTCAACCTTTCCAGTTCCTTCCTCAAGTTAAGCCTTCTTATAAAAATAAAAATATTCAAAGTTTGTCTTCTTAGTTCATACAGTAACCAGCAAAAACATTATCGTATAAGAGGTCCAGCTGACCTCAAAAGATCTGAAAGCGTTATTGCTTCTCTCTGCCAAAGTAAGGACAGATAACAGAAGGCAAGTGTCTGTGGCATGGTCATCTTCACGATTCCCTTCTCCTTTCGTTGTGAGTATTCAACTCCATCCAGAGATCCAGAACAGACAGATGTTTCTTAGGAGATAAATGGAGATTTAAAAAAATCCAGGTAACTTATTTGGACAACAAATGAAAAACAACATAAAATCTAAACAGGCATTTTAAATACTGGCATGGTTTGGCTCTGTCCCCACCCAAATCTCATTTTAAACTGTAGTTCCCATAATTCCCACGTGTCATGGGAGGGACCTGGTGGGAAGTAATTGAATCATGGGAGCAGGTTTTATCCACGCTGTTCTCATGATAGTGAATAAGTCTCAAGAGATCTGATGGTTTTATAAAGGGTAGTTCCCCTGCACACACTCATCTTGCCTGCTGCCATGTAAGATGTGCCTTTGCTCCTCCTTCACCTTCCACCATGATCGTGAGTCCTCCCCAGCCATGTGGAACTGTGAGCCCATTAAAACTCTTTTTCTGTATAAATCACCCAGTCTTGGGTATTTCTTCATAGCAGTATGAAAATGGACTAATACAAGTATCTTAAAACTAGTTATAAAACCTTTACAAAGAGCAATTTGGCAATAAAGAGCAATGAAGGATTAGAATAAAATCAGCCAAAAAATGTAATCATGGGATATCTGTGGGAGTGGCATGAGACAGGATTCTGAAGAGGGATTTGGGCCCGGTGTGGTGGTTCACACCAGTGATCCCAGTGCTTTGGGAGGTTGAGGCAGGCGGATTACTTGAGGTCAGGAATTCAAAACCAGCCTGGCCAACATGGTGAAACCTCATCTCTACTAAAAATACAAAAAATTAGCCGGGTGTGGTAGTGGACGCCTGTAATCCCAGCTACTTGGGAGGCTGACACAGGAGAATAGCTTGAACCCGAGAGGCAGAGGTTGCAGTGAGCCGAGATCATACCGTCGCACTCCAGCCTGGGTGGTAAGAGTGAGACTATGTCTCAAAAAAAAAAAAAAGAGGGATTTGAACTGTTTGAATTTTTTAATAGGAACATAAATAATTTTTTAAATAAAGGAAAGGATATACGATTATAATGCACAGCAAAACATGTGTAACTGCTTTGACTCTGGCCTAAACTCCATGGCCCCTTCTCTACAAGGCCTCTCCAAAACTCCTTTAGCTAGAGCAGCAGCACCTCCTCCTATCCCCATCCTCCAGGTATCCTCTACCATGTGACATTATGGTATCTTCATCCATTCACCAGATGCTTATTCATCTCATTCCTTGTGCCACTCTTCATGTCTCAGGAAATGATAGTGAATAATGTCTCATCTCTCTTAGAACTTACATTCTAGTAATGGGAGACAGACCAATAAACGAACAAACAAACAAACAAGAAATACAATTGGCAGAGCCAGGTGCCATGGTGTGCACCTATAATCCCAGCTACTGGTGAGATAGGACAATCACGTGAGCCCAAGATTGTGAGACCAGCCTGGGCAACATAGAGAGACCCTATCTCAAAAAAAAAAAATTACAATTGACAAGACAGTGATGCTACATAGAAAAATAGCAATGTAGAGTCATACAAAGTGATGGGAAGGGAAGAGAGATGTGCTATTTTATATGGGTAGTCAGAGAAACCTCATTGAGAAGGTGACATTTGAGCAGAGACCTGAATTAATTCAGAAAGTAAGTCTTAAGGATGTTGGGAAGAATACCAAGTACATTAGCACGAGTGAACTGTGGAAGAGCAAAAAGGCCACTGAGGTGAGAGCATCATGGGATGCTATATAATATAGTTTCTACGTAAATCTGCCATTATTGTGAGGTCTCCCCAGCCATGTGGATCTGTGAGTCCATTAAACCTCTTTTTCTTTATAAGAACAGAAATTTGTGAGGGAAAGTGGTGGGAATGATACTGAAGAGAGAATACAAACCATATTATGTAGAATTTTGCAGGTCATGATTTGTACTTTGGATTTTATTCTAAGTATAAGAAGAAGTTTCTGGAGAGTTTTAAAACATGGAGCAACAGGACCTCAGTTATGTATTTAAAAAGGTCACTTCAGCTGCTGTGGGAAGAATGGAGTTACGGAAGGGCAGGAGCAGAAACAGAAGACCACTCTTCCAGGAAAGCCAAGACTGGGACATGAACTGGAGTGGTAGCATTGCAGCTGGTAAGAAATGGTGGGATTCTAGATAGATTTTAAAGGTAGAGTCAAAGGATTTGCTGATAGGTTAAATGTAAAACATGAGAGAAAAGGAGAAAACAAGTATGATTCTAAGGTTGTTGGCCTGAGCAACAAGTAGAATGCAGTGCGATTTACCAAGACAACGAAGATGGCAAAAGAAACTCAGGTTTGATGAGAGAAATCACAGTGTTAGAATTATTTGTATTAAGTGTGAATCTTATTAAGTACACCAATAGAAATGTTGACTCAGCAGCTGAATATAAGAATCTATACTTTGGAGGAGAGGTGGGATGAGAGACAGGAATTTTCGTTTCAGCATATAGTTAGTGGTTGGTTAAAGTTGAAGTATTAGGTGAAGTCACCTAAGGAGTAAGGGTAGATAAAGAAGCAGGCCTAGCAATGCCCCTGAGAAGCTCCGCTTTCTTAAACATAAACTCTCAAAATCACTCCTCAAAAATCCCTTTCTCCAAATTCTGTAAGTCCTTTCTTCATAGCACTTATCAGTAACTAAATGTTCTTTATTTGGGCATTTATTGCCTATCTCCTACTACAATATAAACACCTTGAAGGCGGACAGTCTCACCACCATTGTGTCCCAGTGCCCAGAACAGTCTCTAGCACAGAGTAGAAACCGATGTGCAAATAGGCCCAACAGTTCTACTTTGAAGATTTCACCCCAGTGAAATGATTTGAAAGCCATGCAAAGGTTCAGGGTCAAGGAATGTTGTGGCAGCACTGTTTATAATACGAAAGAATTTAGAACAACCTAAATGCCAGGAATAGAAGTTTAATTAAATAATTCCATGCAATGGTAGACTACAAAACAATGTCCATACTTTAGATCAGTGGTTCTCAAAGTATACGCCTGGACCAGTGGTATTAGTATCACCTGAGAACCTAATGGAAATACAAATTACTGAGGTTTAACAAGCTTTCCAGGTGATTCTGATGGATGCTAAAGTTTAAGGACCACCAGTTTTAAATAAACATACAAAGTCACAGATTTCCATAAAATAAATATGTGTGTGTACACACACACAGAACTTTTTTTTTGGTATATTCCTTATAATATGTAAGGACCTCTAGTTAAGGCGGCAAATTGAAAACACACATTAGCCTCTGCTCTCTCCTGCTACAACAATTATTATAAAGAGAATTTTTAAAACATGTAAACCTGAGAACAAATAATATGAAAAAGGTGACAAGAACAATAAAATTTGAGAAGTCGGAAAGCATACAGACAAGTGATTACCGCCTTATCAGTCCTGAGAAAGCTAGATTCAAAGCCAGCAGTGGGGAAAGCCAAAAAGTAGTTTTCACTGGGGATCCCAAAAGATGGCTCAGGAATTAGTGAAACTCACACCCCTAGAAACTGCATGAAGGCAGGCCTAACACCAGGATGACTGCTTAAAATTCAGATTAAGAAGCAGTTCAACATCCAGATTCTTATCCGAAATCCGTGCAGTCAAATGACTGCCCCTCCCCAGTCTTGGCCAAAAACTGGAAATTTCTTCTCCAGAGAGGTCTCTAGAATAAGGCATGCCAGTCACATGCACCACTGAGAAGTGAAAATAGGAGACTTAAGTGAAAGTTTACATCCTGAATACTAAAACAATCTCCCATTCCCCTCGGGCCTCCTTCTTCCTACCCAGTTCCCAGAACAGTGACAGCCTGGATTACACACCCGCCAAACAGAAGATTCAAAGCTCTAAGGAATCTGATCAGCTCCAGGGGGGAAAGACTGAAAGATGATAATGCAGGGAGGGTGGTGGAGGGCGGCAGTGGTTCACTGAGAAAACAACCTTGCATACAGAGCAGAGCTGACAAGACTCATCATGGAAACAAAGCCTTCTATCAACTTTTAGTCTCCATGTTTAAGTAAGAATAGCTACCCTAGACTCACTAAACATATTAAAAAAGCAGAGGCCAAAACATCAAGTCAGGGATGAAAGATCATTAATATTCTCTGTGAAATAAAAGACACTCCATAAAAATGGAAGGGTAATCCAGGAAAGAAGAGGAAATGGGATGCAGAAAATAAAAAATCCAACGAAAGAGAAATGACAGAATCTCAGGATGCTGGTAAAGAGAGATCCTAAAGTCAGCCAGGCCACAAGTCTAGAGGCATCATTCTAGATCAGAGCAGAGCAGAGGCTCCAGGGAGACTTCTTCCAGAAGATGAAACTGATAGAATACTAAGGTATTAAGAGATTAGAAGAACTGACAGGAAGTGTGGAGATACATTAGTAATAAATTATACATTAGTGATCAACAGAAAACTAAATAAATAACAATTATCAACTCCAAGAAAACTACAGATATACAGAAAAAGTAATCATAGTAAGCTATATGGCTCAGTCTAAATAACATTTATACATTTATAATAATTTCAGCAGTAAATACTGATTTAGTAAAAAATTATAGTAATTATATTGGGAAGAGAGAGAATGAGAAACACACACTCATGTACTGGTGGCTACGTGCAGAGGAGGGACAGTGAGGAATGTATGAAAAAGCTAAAATGGAATTCAATAGCTAATGTCCCAAACCAGAAATCAAGATGTAATACTAGAAGCATGTGATATAGAGATATGGAAGTTACAAAAGAGTTGAAAATGAATGCCTCCTGGGAATAGGACATTAGCTGAAGGTACACTACAAATTTTATTTTTTTTAAGACAGGGTCTTGCTCTGTCACCCAGGCTAGAGTGTAGTGGCATGATGTGGCATGATCACAGCATATTGTAGCCTCAACCTCCTGGCTCAAGCATTCCTGCAACCTCAGCTGCTTGAGTAGCTGGGACTGTAGGCAAGCACCACCATGCCCAGCTAATTTTTTTATTTTTTGAGAGATGGTGGTCTCACTATGTTGCCCAGGTTGGGCTTGAACTCCTGGGTTCAACTGAACCTCCCTCCTTGGCCTCCCAAAATGCTGGGATTACAGGTATGAGCCACTATGACTGGTAGACTACAAATTAAAATTTCTTTTTTATTTTTGTAATTTTTTATAACGACTTACAGAATGATTTGAATTGTATGCATGTAGAATTTTGATTTAAAAATTTAAAGAATGAAGAAATAATTCAAATTTTTACAAAAACAAACTCTTTCCCTATATATACATGAAGGAAAAACTTTCTGGAATGATCTAAAATAGCAGTAGTGGTAATTTCTGGTTGGTACAATAACTAGTGATTTTATTTTCTTTGGGACTATATGTATTTTATAGTTTTATGTTGAGTTTCATTAATAATTACTTTTTTTTTTTTTTGAGACAGAGTCTTGCTCTGTCACCCACACTGGAGTGCAGTGGTACAATCTTGGTTCACTGCAACATCCGCCTCCCAGTTCAAGTGATTCTCCTGCCTCAGCCTCCCAAGCAGCTGGGAATACCAGTGTGTCCATGCCTAGCTAATTTTTGTATTTTCAGTAGAGACAGGGCTTCACCATGTTGGCCAGGCTGGTCTTGAACTCCTGACCTCAAGTGATCTGCCTGCCTTGGCCTCCCACAGTGCTGGGATTACAGGTGTGAGCCACTGTGCCCACCAAATAATTACTCTTAATGTAAAAACTAAAAGAAAGCTCTAGGGGCTTGGGCATGGTGGCTCATGCCTGTAATCCCAGCACTTTGGGAGGCCAAGGCTGGTGGATCACCTGAGGTCAGGAGTTCAAGACCAGCCTGACCAACATGGTGAAACCCCATCTCTACTAAATACAAAAAAAATTAGTCGGGTGTGGTGGTGCATGCCTGTAGTCCCAGCTACTTGGGAGGCTGAGGCAGGAGAACTGCTGAACCCAGGAGGCGGAGGTTGCAGTGAGTCAAGATTGGGCCATTGCACTCCAGCCTAGGCAACTAAAGCTAAACTCTGTCTCAAAGAAAAAAAAAAGCAAACAAAGCTGTTAAACATAGGTAAATAAAACAATCATGATGCTTTAAAAGGAGCTAATATCTTTCCTTTAAAGGGTTTTTACAGGTCTTCTGAGACTACCTGAGCTCAGGCTTGTCTGAAAAGGTAAAGAAGAAAACTCCAGAAATTCCTTGCTGCCCAATTAGTGTAGGATCCTAACACTTTAGGCAAAAAGTAACTTATTTGATATCTGTGTCACTATGCAGTCCGGCACAGTGTAAAACTAATCTAAAAACTAAAAGAAAGCTCTAAGGGGTCGGGTGTGGTGGCTCATGCCTGTAATCCCAGTACTTTGGGAGGCCGAGGCTGGTGGATCACCTGAGGTCAGGTCTTGTGCTCAGATGGGAATACAATGATAAAGAAATTTTTAATTTTTGGAGGGCAAGGAATGTTTGTTGAAAAATTTAACTACATTTAACCCAGATATCAATAAACAATTTCTAACACTAGAGGGTTTGGAAAACCTGGTCTGTTTTCCATCAGTTAAAAAAAAAAAATTAAAAAAGAAATGTAGTAAAGGAACAACTAAAATTAATGAATGCTTTAGGAAGAAGGCCTATATTTTGATCTTAAATATATTCCTTATCTATTTCAAGTTATGGAATTATATCAGAAAGTAAAACACACATGTAACAAGGTAAATTTTACTTGGCTTGTTTTAGTCTATGCTTAGAAATTGGACATATCATCTTTGTCTATTTTACCATATGGCTACTTTATAACATTTTTCTGCTACAACTTTTCTTTGAAAACTCTGAGCCCACACATATATGATCTTTTTGAGGTAGGCTTCTTCTTTCTGGATCCACTTGATCGTTATGTCTCTTTAAAATCACACACAAAGCAACTCATGTGGAGATGATGTGCCTTTTAAAAAATTACGCTAAGATTTCATTTAGTTTGCCTTTGTCTTAGCCATAGGATTCAGCAAGTCACTCTTCCTTGCTAGACCAAGTTCCCTCTCCGTGGAATATCAGAAGATCAGACTAAATTATTTTTAAGGGGCATACCAGCTTTAAAATTCTAAATGGTTTGGTTTTCATTTTTACCTGATTGCGATGCTTTGCTGATGCGGAAAGATTTTCGAGTGTGGACATCAGACTGAGATTCCATTCCACTTTCAAGAAAAGGAGAGTTGACATCACTTAGCAGCTCAGGCTCACTAGCCCAGTCTGAATGACTGAGATTATCTTCTAATACCTGTTTGCAAAATAATATAAATAAAACTGTTGCATAAGAGTTTTAAACAGTTAATTTCTGTAAACTTAAACAATTCCTGACCATCATAAATACCATAAAAGAAACCCCTCTAGAAAACTGCAACTGTCTGCCAAGTCCCTTACTTCTGAAACATGCCCCTGACAGCTCCCCGCAATGCTTCTTAGAGAAGGGTCTCAGACAAAGATGAGCAAGGAAACTGGCTGCCAGCCCTCCCATCGGGTCTCCTTCTTCTTCCGTGAATATCTCTCTTACAGTGCTAATATCTTCACCACTGAAAACATCGGGCATCAATAATGACTCCACACATGCTGGCTGTCTTCTTTTTACCAAACCTGCCTGGGGAACTTTTGCTTTGTATCTTTGGTAATTCTGGTTCTCCTGCCTGAACTATCCCTTTCCCCCATCTCTCTGACTCATTACTTACTCCTCATGCCATCTTTCCAACCCGCTCTTCAGTGATTTCTCCTTTCCTTGAACTCCTATAGCACATATGGTTTGTAACATGTAATCAACAAGGATATACTATCTTATACCACTGTTTAATTGTTCACACATGTACTGTTGAAATGACAGAGTCCCTAAAAAGGTCAGCTGGCTGGCTACCTAAATACCTCATTAGCTATCATTACCTAGGGAAACTGATCAGTCAAAAAGGCATGATTTCAACCCTGCAGGCCAAGAAACTTGATCTTATTACAAGAAGATAAGACTCCTGTTAAAGAGGCTCATAAGACAATGAAGAAAAAAAAAACTCAGAGAATGAAATAAGATGCTTGTGTCCTCTGTCAAGCATATCCCCTCCCTATAGGGAAGCCCCATGAGAGGGAGGCTGCACCAGAAAGCTGGCTGATGAGCATGAACATCCTGAGAAAACTTCCACAGGTTCCCACAGGTAACCACTGCCAGCAGCTCTACCACATACTCTGCCTCTGCCTGATTGTACTATTCAAACTCCTGTCTAAAGCCAGTTTCTCTATTTGTGCACTTAATTCCACCCCTTTGTATATTCAAAGATTCACGTCTACTCTTTCTGTCTAACTTTTTCTCTCCTGCATCATTCCTATCAGTCCATAAATATGCTACCATTTATCCCACTTTTTAAAAGCTCTCCCTTGACCCCAGCAACCACGCCATTTCTTTGGACTTGTTGCAGCAAAACGCCTTGAAAAAGTCCAGATTTGTTGTCTCCAATTTCTCTCCTCTCAGTCTACCTTATATTCCATTCCAATCAAGGTTTTGATCCCACTCTTCACTACTTTGTAGCCCTCTTTCTTCTTGACCTAGTGACAGCATTTATCACAGCTGATCACTGTTCTCTTCTTGAAACACTTTGTTCCCTTAGTTTCCAGAGTGCTCATTCTCTCAGCTGTGCTCTTACTTCACATTGTTCCTAAGAATTTTTTTTGTCAGTTCCTCTTTTATCCCAAACATCTTAACCCTAGAATGACCTAGAGCTCAGTTTTTGGTCCCCTCTGTCTTCACATGTTGGTGACGTTATCTGGTCTTATGGTTTTAAATACCAGCTACTATCTTCAAATTGTAAATTGTACCCCCCACCACCACATTGTAACATCCCAGAAATCGAGATTTATCTTACAATCATTGGCATGTTACAAGTGAATTTGCAGCACTCTTTTCTTTCTTAGTGGTACTTAAAATAAGGTGTATCTTACAAACAATGGCATGTTAGATTTCATGATAATATAAACTGACAGCTTCCAAAGTTATGTGTCCAGTCCAGACCTCTCTCCTGAACTGCAGACTTGAAATTTCCTCTTGAATGCTTGATATGGTTTTGGCTCTGTGTCCCCACCCAAATCTCATTTTGAACTGTAATCCTCATGACTGGAGGGAGGGAACTGGTAGGTGACTGGATCATGGGGGCGGTTTCCCCATGCGGTTCTTATGATGGTAAGGGAGTTCTCATGAGATCTGATCGTTTTAAAAGTGGCAGTTTCCCCTGCACGCTTTCTCTCCCTTGCGGCCATGGAAGACATGCCTTGCTTCATCTTTGCTTTCCACCACGATTGTAAGTTTCCTGAGGCCTCCCAGCCATGCAGAACTCTAAGCCAATTAAACCACTTTTGTTTATAAATTACTGAGTCTCAGGTATTATCTTTATAGGAGTGTGGAAATGGACTAATACAGGAAATCGATACCAGGAGTAGAATACCACTATAAAGATACTTGAAAATGTGGAAGCAACTTTGGAACTGGGTAATAAGCAGGGGTTGGAACACTTTGGAGGGCTCAGATGAAGACAGAAAGATGAAAGTAAGTTTGAAACTTCTTAGAAACTTGTTGAATGATTGTGATCAAAATGCTGTTTGTGGACGGGTGCAATGGCTCATGCCTGTAATCCCAGCACTTTGAGAGGTGAAGGTGGGCAGATCACCTGAGGTCAGGAGTTCAAGATTAGCCTGACCAAAATGGTGAAACCCCTTCTCTACTAAACATACAAAAAATTAGCTGGGCATGGTGGCACACAGCTATAGTCCCAGCTACTCAGGAGGCTAAGCCACAAAAATCACTTGAACCCAGGAGGTGGAGTTGCAGTGAACCAAGATGGCACCACTGCACTCCAGCCTGAGCAACAGAGCAACACTTCATCTCAAAAAAACAAACAAAAAATGCTGATAGTGATATGGACAATGAAGTCCAGGCTGAGGTGGTTTCAGATGGAGATGAGGAACTTACTGGGAACTGGAGTAAAGGTTACTCTTGCTATGCTTCAGCAAAGAGACTGGTGGCATTTGGCCCCTGCCCTAGAAAGCTGTAGAACTCTGAAGTGGAGAAACATGATTCAGGGTATCTGGCAGAAGAACTTTTTAAGCAGCAAAGCATTCAAGAAGGTGACCTGGCTGATTCTGAAAGCATTCAGTCATGTGCGTTCACAAAGAGATGATCTGAAACTAGAACTTCTTTTTAAAAGGGAAGCAGAGCATAAAAGTTTGAAAAATTTGCACTGGACTGTGAGATAGAAAAGAAAAACCTGGCTGGGTGGTGGTTCACACCTGTAATCCCAGCACTTTGGGAGGCCAAGGCAGGTGGATCATGAGGTCAGGAGTTCGAGACCAGCCTGACCAACATGGTGAAACCCCATCTCTACTAAAAAAAAAATACAAAAATTAGCTGGACGTGGCAGCACATGCCTGTAATCCCAGCTACTCAGGAGGCTGAGGCAGGAGAACTGCCTGAACCTGGGAGGCGGAGGTTGCAGTGAGCCAAGATCGTGCCACTGCACTCCAGCCTGGGCGACAGACTGAGACTTCATTTAAAAAAAAAAAAAAAAGGAAAGAAAAGGAAAACCCATTTTCTGGGGAGAAATTCAAGCTGGCTGCAGAAATTTGCATAAGTAATGAGGAGTGAATGTGACTAGCCAAGACAATGGGAAAAATGTCTCCAGGCATGTCAGACATCTTTGAGACAGTCCCTCCTATCACAGGCCCAGAGGCCTAGGAGGGAAAAATAATTCCGTGGGCTGGGCCCAGGGCCCAGGTACTTTGTGCAGCCTCAGGATATGGCACCCTGCATCCCAGCCACTCCAGCTCCAGCTGTGGCTAAAAGGCACCAAGGTATAGCTCAGGCCATGGCTTCAGGGGGTGCAAGCCCCAAGCTTTGGCAGTTTCCACATGGTGTTAGGCCTGTGGGTGCACAGAAGACGAGAGTTGAGGTTTCGGAACCTCTGCCTAGATTACAGGATGTACGGAAATGCCTGGATGTTCAGGCAGGAGTCTGCTGCAGGGGAGGTGTCCTAATGGAAAACCTCTTCTAGGGCAATGCAGAGAGGAAATGTGGGGCTGGAGTCCCAACACAAAGTCCCCACTGGGGCATCGTCTAGTTGAGATGTGAAAAGAGGGCCACTGTCCTCCAGACTGCAGAATGATAGCTCCTGCACCATGTGCTTAGAAAGTCACAGGCACTCAATAGTGGCCCATGAAAGTAGCCTTGGAAGCTGTACCCTGCAGAGCCACAGGAGCAGAGCTGCCCAAGGCCTTGCAAGACCACCCTTTGCATCAGCATGCCTGGATGTGAGACATGGAGTCAAAGCTTATTTTGGAGCTTTAAGATTCAGTGAATGCTCTGCTGGGTTTCAGACTTGCATGGGGCCTGCTGCCCCTTTGTTTTGACCAATTTATCACATTCGGATTGGGAACATTTACCCAATGCCTGTCCCCTCATTTTATCTTGGAAGTAACTAATTTGTTTTTTATTTTACAGGTTCATGGGCGGAAGGTACTTGCCTTGTCTCAGATAAGACTTTAGACTTGGACTTGAGAGTTAATGAATTAATGCTGGAATGAGTTACAACTTTGGGAGACTGTTAGGAAGGCATGATTGATTTTGCAATGTGAGAAGGACACAAGATTTGGCAGGGGCCAGTGGTGGAATGATATGGTTTGGCTCCCCGACCAAATCTCATCTTGAATTGTAACCCCCACATGTTTAGAGAGAGACCTGGTGAGAGGTGACTGAATCACGGGGGTGGTTTCCCCCGTGCTGTTCTCACGATAGTGAGGGAGTTCGCATGCGATCTGATGGTTTTAAAAGTGGCAGTTTCCCCTGCGTGTGTGTGCACGCATTCTCTTTCTCTCTTCTCTCCTATTTCTCTCCCGCCTTCAGCCATAATTGCGTTTTTTAGGGCCTCCCTAGCCATGTGGAACTGTCAGTCGATCAAAATTCTTTTGTTTAGAAATTGTCCTATCTCGGGTAATATTTTTACAGCAGTGTGAAAATGGACTAATACAGATGCTAACAGCTTTCTCAAACTTAACATGTCCAAAACAGAACCCCTGACCTTCCTGGCCCACTTACCCTTCAGTTGATGAAAACTTCCCTCCGGTTGCTTAGGTCAAAAACCTTAGAGTCATCATTGACTCCTATTCCTCTCTTTCTCTCACACCCCACATCCAATCCATCAGGAAATTCTGTTGGCTCTATCTTCAGAGTTTATATAGAATTCTATTACTTAACACCTTCAGTTCTACCACCGGGTCCCATCCACCATCATTTCTCATCTACACCAGTGCTTCTTAAACTTTAGTGTACTGTGTATAGGAAGCGCCTAGGGACTTCTTAAATAGCATCCTTCCCCACTCTCTATATTTGCTTGTTAATTTGCTTTTTCTGCACATTTTCAGTCATTTACCTCACCCAAGATAACACAGCTCAAAAGTAAGAACCAGGATTCAGATGCAGTCCTCTTACTATTCTCAAAACAGTTATATCCAAAGCACTAAGGAAATACTTAATGGATATGTTTGAGAAAACTATGTTTCTAATTTAAAAGTAATTGTTCCTATTTCCTTTCAAAATAGAGTATGGCTGTACTCTTGAAGTAGAAATTATCTTACCAATTCATTTATAGCTTAATATTTTACTTACTGATATTCACCAAGATTTTTGCATGATGCTAACATTGCTTTACACTTAAATTTACTCAAGTCTAGCAAAACCTTTTTTTTTTTTATTTTAACTCAAAAATATTTAAATGTCAGAGAATCCCAGGTTCTGATGCATATTTTCTATGTGCTAGGCAAAGTCCCAGGGCATAAATACAATCAACAAATACCTTAGCTATGAAATTTTAAAGATCAAGTTCTTAGTAGTTCAAGTAATTCTTTTCTTTTTCAAAAGTGTTACCTTAGAACTATATAGCATCTTTTGATTTTCTTGAGAAGTATCTATGTCATGTATCAAGATAGCATAATGTTTCATAGTTGTGATTATAAAATACCTTTTCTAGTTATATTCAAGTTATTTCTCTTGTGAGTTTATTTAAATTCATTGTCTCATATTTTAAAACATTACCCAAAAGAACTCATTAGGTTATTCCCCTTTTTTATTTTTTCAGTTAGCTTTCTCAGGTTGCCCTTTCTCCCCCCAGCCCCCTAGAATAACCATCATTATTCTGCATGACTTGACTACTCTTAACTTCTCATTCTTGGGATCAGTATCACATGAGGATACTCAAGCAGCTCAGAGGTTCTCTTTTGTTCATCTGTAACCTACTCTTCACCCAGACCTGGGTTTCTTAGTCCTGGGTCTCTAAACTCTGGATGTGAACCTATGAGAACGCAAGCAAACAAGGAAACACTGGGCCAAATTCCCAAGCCCTTAACAAATGTGTGTCAAACAGATCCTGAATCTCTTCTAGCCATATGAAGAGTAACCACAGATGAGCCCTGACTTGTGATGTTTTGACTTTACTGTGGTGCAAAGCAATATGCACAAAGTCAAAACTATACTTCAAGTACCCATGCAATCATACTGTTTGCATTTTCAGTAAAGTACTCAATGAATTACATGAGAAATTCAACCCTTTATTATAAAATAGATTTTGTGTTTGATGACTTTTGCCCAACTGTAAGCTAATGTAAGTGTCTTGAGCATGTTTAAGGTGGGCTAGACTAAGCTATGATGTTCAGTAGGTTAGGTATATTAAATCCTTTTTCCCTTTTTTTAAGACAAGGTCTCACTCTGTTGCCCAGGCTGGAGTGCAGTAGCGATCACAGCTCACTGCAGCCTCAACCTCCTAGGCTCAAACAGTCTTCTTCCCACCTCAGCCTCCCAAGTAGCTGGGACTATAGGGCATGTGTCACTATGCTTGGTACGTATTTTTGTATTTTTTGTAGAGTTGGGGGTCTCATTATGTTACCCAGGCTGGTCTCAAACTTCTGGGCTAAAGCAATCCTCCTGCCCCAGCCTCTCAAAGTGTTGAGATTACAGTTGTGAGCTATAACACTCAGCCTGCATTTTCAACTTAAAGATCTTTTCAGCTTACAATGGGTTAATGGGGATGTGACCCCATGCTAAGGAGTATCTGACCACACATCAAAAATTATGAAACTGGCCAAGCGTGGTGGCTCATGACTGTAATCCCAGCACTTTGGAAGGCTGAGGCAGGTGGATCACCTGAGGTCAGGAGTTCAAGATTAGCCTGGCCAACATGGTAAAACCCCATCTCTACTAAAAATACAAAATTAGCCAGCCATGGTGCCAGGTACCAGTAATCCCAGCTACTTGGGAGGCTGAGGCAGGAGAATCACTTGAATCCACGAGGCAGAGGTTGCAGTGACCTGAGACTGTGCCATTGTACTTAAGCCTGGGCGACAAGAGCGAAACTCCATCTCAATAAAAACCAAACAATGAACAAAAAAAATGATCAAACTTGCCTTTCTTAGCAGTAGAACCATCCTCAACCCTAAATAAAATGTTATATGGCACATTCATAAAGCAGTTACAAATAAACTGTAAAAATATAGCTACTCTGATGGATGTAGGAGAATATCCAGATTTATTTTTCTTCACATAAAGGCTTCTAAGAGATGATAACTGAGCTGAATCTTGAAATGCCACATAAAGTAAGTAGGTATTCCAAGCAAACAGAACAATATATGCAAAAATTCTTTTAATAGTACAGTGATAGAAACTCTATCTTGTATTTAGAAAATCAACCACAGGTTCTCTCGCTACCCCGACCTTCGCTTCACGCATGCATCTGCCAAGTTCTTTCTAGATCGATTGGCCTCATCTCTTGTCTTCCCAATTCGGCCATGACCTCACCCATATCCTCGACGTAGGACCTCGGACTTCATTTCCGCCACCCTCGACACTTCCGGAATTCCCGGAAGCTACCCGTTGCCATGGTGACCGTGTACCCAGCCAGCCAGCCCCGCGTGGGGAGTGCAGGTGGCTTCGATTGCAGCTTCGCGTCCCGGGAGCGTCGCTGCCTGGTAAACGCTAGAATGGGTACTAGGAAAAAAGTTCATGTATTTGTCCGTGTCAAACCAACCAATGACTTTGCTCATGAAATTATCAAATATGGAGATGACAATAAAACCATTGATATTAACTTAAAAAAAGACATTCGGAGAGGAGTTGTCAATAACCAACAGACAGACTGGTCGTTCAAGCTGGATGGAGTTCTTCACGATGCCTCCCAGGACTTGGTTTATGAGACAGTTGCAAAGGATGTGGTTTCTCAGGCCCTCGATGGCTATAATGGCACCATCATGTGTTATGGGCAGACAGGAGCTGGCAAGACTTACACCATGACGGGGGCAACTGAGAATTACAAGCACCGGGGGATCCTCCCTCGTGCACTGCAGCAGGTTTTTAGGATGATTGAAGAACGCCCCACACATGCCATCACTGTGCGTGTTTCCTACTTGGAAATCTATAATGAGAACCTGTTTGATCTCCTGTCCACTCTGCCCTGTGTTGGACCCTCAGTCACATCAATGACCATCATGGAAAACTCTCAAGGGGTCTTCATTAAGGGCTTGTCAGTCCACCTCACAAGTCGGGAGGAGGATGCATTCAGCCTCCTTTTGCAGGGTGAGACCAACAGGATTATAGCCTCCCACACTATGAACAAGAACTCTTCCAGATCTCACTGAATTTTCACCATCTACTTGGAGGCCCATTCCTGGAACTTATCAGAGGAAAGGTACGTCACTTCCAAAATTAACTTGGTGGATCTGGCAGGCTCAGAGAGGCTGGGGAAGTCTGGGTCTAAGGGCCGAGTCCTGAAGGAAGCCACCTACATCAACAAATCGCTGTCGTTCCTGGAGCAGGCCATCATTGCCCTCGGGGACCAGAAGCGGGACCATATCCCCTTTCGGCAGTGCAAGCTCACTCATTCTCTGAAGGACTCATTAGGGGGAAACTGCAATATGGTCCTCGTGACTAACATCTATGGAGAAGCTGCCCAGTTAGAGGAAACGCTGTCTTCACTGAGATTTGCCAGCAGGATGAAGCTAGTCACCATTGAGCCTGCCATCAGTGAAAAGTATGATGCTGAGAGAATGGTCAAGAACTTGAAGAACGAAATAGCACTGCTCAAGCAGGAACTGGCCATCCGTGACAGCCTGACCAACCGCACCTTTGTGACCTGTGACCCCATGGACGAAATCCAGATTGCTGAGATCAACTCCCAGGTGCAGAGGTACCTGGAGGGGACGCTGGATGAGATCAATATAATCAACCTTAGACAGATCAAGGAGGTGTTCAACCAGTTCCGGGTGGTTCTGAGCCAACACGAACAGGAAGTGGAGTCCACTTTGCGCAGGAAGTACACCCTTATTGACAAGAATGACTCTGCAGCCATTTCTGCTGTCGAGAAGCATAATTGAAAACCATGATGGGCCTCCAGCAGGCACATAGAAAATAGAGCCTCATCACCAGTACCTTAAAGGACAAGACCAACAACTCCAGCCTGCTAGTGGAGTTGCTCAAACATTTGCCCACAGCTGCAGTCCCTCTACTCCAAGGCTGGGACTCAGCACAGAGAACACACATGGCCTGCCTGCTAAGAGAAGCATCCTCCAAGGACACCCTTGCTCATCTCCACAGAGCACTTTTGGTTTTAATTCACTGTCTTATATGCATACAGGATAAAATAACTTTCTAGTTTGGATTTAAAAAAAAAAAAAAAAAAGAAAATCAACCACAAATTCCTTTACGTTTCAACTGGTCTAATAAGATGTCAGAAGAGAGATCCAAGATGGCTGATCACTAGCAGCTCGGGCTCGTAGTTCCCAGTGAAAGCGCAGAGAACGAGAGGACGCCACACGTACAGACGAATATTTGTTGCTCACGGACCAGGAGATTCCCAGCAGAGGAGCCCCACGTGTCGCCAGGGCGACTCTTGTGGCCGGTGCGGCAGTTTTGCTGATGCCTTAGCGCGCCAGTTTTTGGTGCAGGGTCCAGAGATTCCCAGGCAGAAAAGCACCATCAATCTTAACACCGCTATTGTGGCCGGCGCAGTGGATTGCTGATTTTGGCGCTGGGAATCAACAAGTTGGACGTCTGCTCAGAGACCTAGTTAGAAAGTTGGTAATTACAAAGACAACAGACGGATAAATATATAATGAAGGGAAGAAATCCACGTAAAAAGGCAGAGAATACTCAAAATCAGAATGCCTCTCCCTCTACAGGGGATCACAATTCCTCATCAGTAATGGAACAAGGCTTAATAGATTATGAGTGTGTTCCAATAACAGAAGCAGGTTTCAAAACCTGGGTGATAAGAAACTTCTGTGAATTAAAAGAACTTGTTCTAACCCAATGCAAAGAAACTAAGAACCTTGAAAAAAGGTTTGACGAAATGTTAACGAGAATGGACAATTTAGAGAGGAATATAAGTGAATTGATGGAGCTGAAAAACACAACACGAGAACTTCGCAAAGCATGCACAAGTTTAAACAGTCGAATTGATCAAGTAGAAGAAAGGATATCAGAAGTCGAGAACCAGCTCAGTGAAATGAAACGAGAAGACAAGATTGGAGAAAAAAGGATGAAAAGGAATGAGCAAAGTCTCCAGGAAATATGGGACTATGTGAAAAGACCTAATTTACGTTTGATAGGTGTACCTGAATGTGATGAAGAGAAAGAATCCAAGTTGGAAAATACTCTTCAGGATATCATTCAGGAAAACTTTCCCAACCTGGCAAGGCAGGGTAATATTCAACTCCAGATAATACAGAGAACACCACAAAGATATTCTTCAAGAAGACCAACCCCAAGGCACATAATTGCCAGATTTATTAGGGTTGAAATGAAGGAGAAAATACTAAGGGCAGCCAGAGAGGAAGGTCAGGTTACCCATAAAGGGAAACCTATCAGACTTACAGCAGATCTCGCAGCAGAAACCCTACAAGCCAGAAAAGAGTGGGGACCAATATTTAACATCCTTAAAGAAAAGAACTTTCAACCCAGAATTTCCTATCCAGCCAAACTAAGCTTTATAATCGAAGGAAAAATTAAATCTTTTGCAAACAAACAAGTACTTAGAGAGTTCACCACCACCAGGCCTGCCTTACAAGAGCTTCTGAAAGAAGCACTATACATATAAAGGAACAACCAATATCAGCCTTTCCAAAAATATATCAAAAAGAAAAGAACATTAACACAACGAAAAATTTACACTAACTAATGGGCAAAACAGCCAGCTAGCATCAAATGCCAGTATTAAACCTATATATATTCTAATCGGATAAAAAGCCAAAACCCATTGGTATGCTGCATCCAGACCCATCTCACATGCAACGATACACAAAGACTCAAAACAAAGAGAAGGAGGAAGATTTATCAACCAATCAGAGAGTAAAAATAAACAAATAAATAAAAAGCAGGAGATGCAATTCTCGCCTCTGATAAAGTAGACTTTAAAGCAACAAAGATCAAAAGAGGCAAAGAAGGACATTACATAATGGCAAAAGGATCAATGTAACAAGAAGAGCTAACGATTTTATAGATCAACGAGACAGAAAATTAACAAGGACATCCAGGACTTGAACTCAGACCCGGAACAAGTAAACTTAATAAACATTTATAGAACTCTCCACTTCAAATACATAAAACATACATCACCACCTCACACCTATTCCATAAGTGACTACATAATTGGAAGTAAATCACTCCTCAGTAATCGCATAGCATTTCATAGGTTTAAATGAAATATTGGTTGGCTGCTCGTTTGTTATTTTCTTCCCTTATTCCTTCCTGTTTATATCAAGTATAATTATTGGTATAAAAGAGGTTTTCAATACCCATTACTAAACTGCATTCTAGCCTGGGCAAGAAAGCAATACTCCCATTCTCTCTCTCTCTTTCTCTTCCTTTTTCTTCCTCTTCTTTATTCTTTTTCTTTCTTTAAAAAAAAAAAAGAATAGAAAAAAAAAGATGTCAAAATTAATTCCACACTGCAGGAAAAAGGTGAAGAAAAAAACTGTATTCCAGTGTTTAAATCAGTGACCCTGTCCTTCTGGACTCTAACAGAAATCTCTTAATTGAAAATCCTCTGCTAAGCATCATAATCCCAGATACTCAAACTGGTCATGGACCCATCTTCATCTCTACATCTCACTAGACATGTCTTTTAGTCCAACTTTTCAGACGTGTGACTTACCGTAGGTTTCTTTCCAGTGGTATAAACTGGGTTCTTACAATACGCCTGCTTGCTCTTCTGAAGGTAGCGCTTCCAAAGATTATGTAAAACGTCATTCTAAGGTGGAAGGGAAATGAGTGGTGGGTGATTCAGGTTATGATGACAAATGTGCAGGCATATCTATACCACAGTTTGGTGTCTATATGTAGCATCTATCAGAACCTGAGTCCCATAAAATGCACATTGGGGATTGATATGTTAAACCAGTAGTTCTCAAGCTTGATTGTGTGTCAGAATCACCTGGAGGGCTGGTTCAGGCTTCCATCTAAATGTCCTCCTACCTGCTTTTCCTTAAAAAGAATTATAATAGGCTGGGCGCAGTGGCTCACGCCTGTAATCCTAGCACTTTCAGAGGCCGAGGTAGGCAGATCACGAGGTCTGAAGATTGAGACCATCCTGGCCAACATGGTGAAACCCCCGTCTAAACTAAAATATAAAAAGTTAGTCAGGCATAGTGGTGCACACCTGTAGTTCCAGCTACTCCAGAGACTGAGGCAGGGGAATCGCTTGAACCAGGAGGCAGAGATTGCAGTGAGCCGAGATTGCGCCACTGCACTCCAGCCTGGCGACAGAGAAAGGCTCCGTCTGATAAAAAAAAAAAAATTATAATATCATCAAAGTATCAGGTACCTGAGAAATGCAGAAAAAAATCCTTCTTAATTGTAGATTTTAGAGAAGGAAAGGACATTAAAATCACCTAGCTGAGTCCTTTTCTTTTGCATATTAAGTAAATTAAGGATCAGAGTAAGAAGGCAACTGATACATGACTACACTTTTAGTTAGGAGCAAAGCTGCTACCAGGTTTACTAACCAGTCCCAAGTGAAAGTAAAACTAAACAAAAAAACTTTTCCAGCCAGGCACAGTGGCTCACTACTGTAATCCCCAGACTTTGAGAGACCAAGGTGGGAGAAATTGCTTGAGTCCCGGAGTTCGAGACCAGCCTGGGCAACGTAGTAGACCTTGTCTCTACAAAAAATTTTTAAAAATTAGCCAGGTGTGGTGGCAAACGCCTGTAGTCCCAGCTACTTAGGAGGCTGAGGTGGCAGGATCACTTAAGTCTGGGAGGTTGAGGCTGCAGTGAGCTGTGATCAGGTCACTGCACTCCAGCCTGGGCAACAGAGCAAGACCCTGTCTCAAAAAACAAACAAAACAAAAAGACTTTTCCATTTATTCATCATCTACTAGGTAGCAGGCATCCCTTAGCTATAACACAATATTGTAAGACAGCTATTATTAGCTTCATTTTACCATTGAAGAAACTGAGTAACTTGGCCAAGATTACCCAGCCAGTAAGTAGAAAAACTATAAATAGGATTTGAAGTCAGTTCTGATTCTGGAGCCTCTGTATGTGGCATAATGCTACTCAACTGATCAGGTCTAAACAGTTATGCTCACCGGCTAATTTCAGAAAAATTGCTTTCAGAATTAACCCCTAATGAAGTGAGCATAAAGCCACATAGGAATAAACTCTGCTACAGCTATATAGTGTGTAACTATATAGAACTATTTTTAAACATTTATGCATAGAATAACTACGTAACGAGAAATTAGATCACAAACCTTCACTATCAGCCATCATACCTAATGCAATGACTATAATGGGTTAGCCCCTGTTGTTTCATGTTTTTGAATTTTTAATTCTTTTTTTTTTTTTGAGACGGAGTTTCGCTCTTGTTACCCAGGCTGGAGTGCAATGGCGCAATCTCGGCTCACCGCAACCTCCGCATCCTGGGTTCAGGCAATTCTCCTGCCTCAGCCTCCTGAGTAGCTGGGATTACAGGCACGTGCCACCATGCCCAGCTAGTTTTTTGTATTTTTAGTAGAGATGGGGTTTCACCGTGTTGACCAGGATGGTCTCGATCTCTTGACCTCGTGATCCACCCGCCTCGGCCTCCCAAAGTGCTGGGATTACAGGTGTAAGCCACCGTGCCCGGCAAATTTTTAATTCTTAATGCCTTTCAAGGTAGGCCCAGCATCCATTTAGGCCGTGCACTGGAATCGTGGTTGTTCTGTTTTGGCTTGCCCCAACCACCAGTTTGAACAGCAAAGGCTCCTCTACAAATATTTCCTTGGTGACTGCAGCCCACATTGATCTTTCTCTGTTCTCTTTTTGCCTTTAATATCACTTATGAGTAATATCACTTATGAGTGAGGTGGTGGCTCACACCTATAATCCTAGCACTTTGGGAGGCCGAAGCAGGCAGACTGCCTGAGCTCAGGAGTTTGAGACCAGCCTGAGTAACATGGTGAAACCCTGTCTCTACCAAAATACAAAAAATTAGCGGGGTGTGGTGGCGTACACCTGTAGTCCCAGCTACTCGGGAGGCTGAGACAGGAGAACTGCTTGAACATGGGAGGTGGAGGTTGCAGTGAGCCAAGATCATGCCACTGCACTCCAGCCTAGGTGACAGAGCAAGACTCTACACCTTAAAAAAAAATCACTTGAGTATATTACCATATAAATTCATGTCTACTCATTTCACATATGCATAAATCCCTCTCCCCAACTAGGCTGGATATCTCAACAGTTGGTTTCCAATGAAGAATATGAAGCAAGTGAACAACTTGTTGCTAAAAAATGCTTTTTAAAGCATTCCAGAAATGGCTTGTACTAGATGAAGAAATATGAAATTCAAGTAACTGCAGAAATACTATGTTGCTCCAGGGAGGCAGCAAAGTCAAAGTGTGGTCCCTGCACCGGAAGCATCAGTGTCCCTTAAGAACTCATTAGAAATGCACATTCTTAGGCCCTACTCCTTCTACTAACTTAGAAATTCTGGGACTAAGGTCTAGTGATTGGTGTTTTATCAAGCCCTCCAGGTGATTCTGATGCACACTCAGGTGAACCACTGGTTCAACATATCATTGTCCAAAGCACACTCTGTGGAACTCGAGTCCTGACAGATGTTATGTACATGCACCAAACGATTTTGTTATCAAATTGTGAACACCACACAGGACGTTTCCTGGAAATTAAAGAAGCACATTAACACACAAAAGGTACTAATAAACCCCCAAAGTTATTTGAGTTTTACTTTATTTAACCTGTTGTTTCCCAAGTATCTGAAGACTAAAACCTTTAAATTTTTCTTTCGGATGTATTGCTTATTTACATCCTGTAGAACACACTTCCAGAATTGCTGGCCTAATAAAAGGATTAAAGCAAAAACATCAGAAAAATTTTTCTTCCAGTAGCCCTAGTATTATTACTGATTTCTCCTTAGTTCCACTCTAACTCTTACTGTTCTTTAAGAATAATATGTAAAATTAGCATCTAGTCACAAATGTATTTACCTTTAACTCTGGGCCTACTCCAAGGTTCTTTAAGGCTTCTGCTTGTTGATAAAGAATGTACTGGAAACCTTCACACACATACCAATCCCAGCCTTTTTCTAAATGACAAATAGCATATTTTAGCATTTGCATTCCTAATTTACTAACCTTAATGCTACTACAGTTACAATTTGTGTTTTACACATTAGGACTTGAATTTTTCCTTTTTTTAAAATTAACCCAGAACTTAGCAGCTCAGTGACTTGAATTTTTTTGTACCATTGAAAAAGGTTTCCATTCTTATAGTCTCTTGTTTACAACCTAGCAAATGTGTAACCAAATGCTGAAACTAAATATTTTATATAATTTCAGATTTCAAATGTTTTCCATTATCTATATTTTTTCTGAAATATTAACCTAAAAGCAAAAAAATGAATAGTCACCATGTTAAAAAAAAGTGAAACAAGTTTTAAAAATGTGTATTTTCCTGAACGATGCCCAGCAGAATCCTAAATGAAAATACTCAGTCACTGCTTCCACTACTTTTCTGTTGCCTCTCACAAGGGAAGAGTGAATTTTTAGTGAATGAATGAATGAATGTCAAGATCTCATGATACAGGAGTGTAAGAAATGGCAATAAGAATGTTCAAATAAAATAAACTGCTCAATGGCATTCTGCTTTTTCTGAAATGGTTCTAGGTTATAAGGAGAAAATTAAAGCAAGGTACTAATACTGATCTCAGCCTAGGTGCCAAGTGTGTGCTGGGTATTTTAAGTGGGTTATTTTCTTGAATACTCAAAACCACCCTAAGAGAGATTGTGAAGAAACCTGCCACCACAACAGACAGAGTTACATGTTTAACGACAACTACCGGCTGAAAGAAAAGTCTGTGACGACCCTTATGTTTTACCCCTTACCACTGGAAAAATACTGTAACTCTTCCAAAAGCTTGTTATCAGTACTTTTTACATGGAGCTTCTGAGGTCTGTTACTGACTTCAAGATTTCTTCTCTGTAGAATGCCAGAGTATTCAACTCTTCTCCCTTAACTGAATGTCACAAAGTCTCCCCATCCCTGCTGACTAACCCAGTTCTTTCCCAAGAAGGGTCTCAGGTTGTAAGAGTCTAACAGAAAAGCCAGTAATTTTGATGGGTCCATAAGTAAAGGAAGTTTAAACTCTTCAAGCTATATGCATATACTCCCTCTTCTTCTTGCATGCTGTTCTCAGAAACTGATAAGGTTTATTTTAAATTCTGAATCTGTGTTCCTATTTTCCACAATGGATGATATTTTGTTCTCACTTTACAAATGAAGAAATGAAGGGCAATGAGGTTGACTGTAAGACACTTAATACCTAATATAAAGCACCTGAGTTCCTTAAGAAATGTACGTCTAAACTACACATTTTAACTATTTAAATAGGTCAAGACCAAATTAATCAGGTTTTACTCTGACAAAATTTAACAAAAATTAATCAGGTTTTAGCCTAATAAAAATAGTCACTACTAAAGGCTAAACAGAAACATGAAATAGCATTTAGGCATTCACTGTTATTCATCTAAGAATATTAATGTGGCCGGGTGTGGTGGTTCATGCCTATAATCCCAGTACTTTGGGAGGCCAAGATGGGAGGATCATGAGGTCAAGAGATCGAGACCATCTGGCCGACATGGTAAAACCCTGTTTCTACTAAAAATACAAAGATTAGCTGGGCATGGTGGCACGCACCTGTAGTCCCAGCTACTTGGGAGGCTGAGGCAGAAGAATCGCTTGAACCCGGGAGGTAGAGGCTGCAGTGAACCAAGATTGTGCCACTGCACTCCAGCCTGGCAACAAAGCGAGACTCCGTCTCAAAAAAAAAAAAGAATGTCAATGTATTTTATATAAATATTTCATAAATACACACATATAAATATATATATATATTTTTTTAATGTGTGTGTATCCTTAAAGCTATCTCATATAGAAGAGTCCCCATTATCATTAGCCTCATTTCAAACTTGGGAATTTGGTCCTAGGTACTTAGTCATAAAAATAAAAAGCATCAGTTACACTTTACCTAAGATCCTTCTCAATAATGGTTAATTTTATGGACTCACTGGATTAATAAAACACTTTACCTTTCAAAGCACACTCATGCTGGGGCCATTTTAACGGAAAATAATTTTCCCAATGGGTGTGTTAAAAATTCAACATGAGAAACAGATTTCTGGAAGCTCAATATTGTATTCAACTTCCTAACAATTCCACAGCTGAATTATTTCAGAAAATAAGTATTTTGTCTATAAAAGCACAGGAGATCATATTCACCACAATGAATAACAGACATAGAAGAACATATGCCAGTAGATAAAATCTGGCATTTTCTCTAGAATCTACTTAAAATTCCATTCCATGTCTCACATCATGAAGGTGAAAGATGTGAATAAAGAATGTTAAGCACATGTGAAGAAAGAACTTACCAGAGTTATTTTTTCTTTTAAGCCCCCGGTTGAGGGTTTTTATCTGGGTATTAGGAATAACATCAGTGTTTATAACTTCCTTAGATCTCTACAGGAAACAGAACAAGACCATTAAAGAGATAGTTTTACATCCCCCTAAGCATATTTCCAAGCATTTTCTAATGAACCAAACTGTGAGTGCCAGGACTGAGGATGGTAAAATCTTGGGAAAATTAAAAATCTTTTAACATTCCAGTTAATATTTCTGTTGTTTCTTGATTCAAAATTTCTCATTACCTAAAACAGTGCCTGGAATACGGTAACCATAAAGTATTTGTTAAATGAATAAACTTTTACTTTAAATCACTTTTTAACTTTTACAAACCAAAAGTCAAATTTACTCACTTTTTTCTCCACACAAAATACACTTCAGTATTAAAATAACTTAATGTATTTATTGTAACTGGTAATGCCTAACCTACAGACAGATTAGTTTTGGCCTTCTTTTCCATGTCTTTGAATAATACTCTAAAACTACTTTCATTTCTGAAATTATAAAAGTACTCATTACATTTTATTTTTAATCAAACTTATAGAATTTTAGAATGACTAAAATGGTTAGTATAATTCATACCAGAGTCTTCAATCCCAACTGCTCTCAATGGCAAGTATCAAAGACTCTGGCTCTCCCACAACTAAAAATAAAGTGTTGAGTCTTTTTTTGTTTTTGTTTTTGATTTTTTTGGAGACAGAGTTTCGCTCTTGTTGCCCAGGCTGGAGTGCAATGGCACAATCTTGGCTCGCTGCAACCTCCGCCTCCTGGGTTCAAACGATTCTCCTGCCTCAGCCTCCCAAGTAGCTGGGATTACAGGCATATGCCACCATGCCTAGCTAATTTTGTATTTTTAGTAGAGACGGGGTTTATCCATGTTGGTCAGGCTGGTCTCGAACTCCCGACCTCAGGTGATCCGCCTACCTTGGCCTCCCAAAGTGTTGGGATTACAGGTGTGAGCCACTGCACCCCACCGAGTTGAATGGAGCAACATTTTATTCCATAAAGTAGAATAAATGTTCCCATTATGAGTCTTAATGCCAGAAGAAAGGTGACGATTTTTGACCAACAGGAGACATTACTGTTTTTCTAAATTTAGAGATTTGGAATGAAATTTATCTTTTAACTTTCCATAAGAATAAAAGATACGTCTCTACCAACAGGATTTTTGGAATGTAGTCTCTCTAATCACAGAAACCATATTCAAAGCAATTCTGGTATACTGGGTTGGCCACACTGAGAACGTAAGACACGTCAGAATAAATACAAAAGCCGTCATCTAGCAAGGACAAGTAAAACTTATAAAGGGTAGCCAGAAAAAAAGACTTAAAATCTGTACTACACAAAATGTGAAAAAGCAAAAAACAAGAAAAAGTGAAACCTCTAAAACCAGAGCTCTAATTAATTAAATTACTGAATGGCTATTCTGGAATATTTACAATATTTACAATCTATAACAATGCCTGCAAATGTTTAGATCAAGTATTTTTCCAAATTGTTAAGGCAAAGATTGAACAGTACTCACACATCACTTTCTCCATTTCATACACAGGAAAAATTACTGGTGATTTTAGCTTTCATCTTCATAATTTCCAAATTTTCTACAGTAATCATTCATTGCTCTTGTAATCATAAAAATCTATTAAATCATACAAGTCTAGTCTACACCTTTTTAAATACCCATGAAACTCTTGCAAAAATATCTATCGTCTAAATTGAACAGACTTATGACTTTACAGTTTTTTTCCTGGATAAAATATACCAGGATAACATTTGGTTCCTTTATCAATTCAGAAGGCCTTTCCCAGACTGCAGTGTGCCCAGAGCTTGAGAGTTATATACAGAGGAAGAGGGAGGGCAATAAAAGGGGCAGAAAGATAGGGCAAGTTGTACCACGACTTCCATTTTTCATAGCTGTAATAGTTTCACAGGCCATTCCCCGCTCACAATATTTCAACATCGCCACACTGCTCAACTCCAGGAAGCCCCAACTACATCACATTCTCACATTCTATGTGAAGAACATGGCTAGATCTCCGGAAAGACAAGAATAACTACTGAATTTGTGCAACACATAACTTTTTTTTCCTTTAAGCCTATCGTCTGAAAGGAAGGCAGTGAGCTAGGTTCTTGATCTTTGTAAAGATTTGTCCAACTTCATGAACTCTCCATTCTTGCCTAGTTACTCCATACGGGTTGACAGTCTTTCAAATGGGGAGCTAGGTAGTGGTATTAGATTCTTGCAAATTAAAAAATGACTGCAGCAGATTTGACCAAACAGAATCAAATGGAAACATTATCAAAATCAGCTAGAAAAGCAATTAGTTAACGTAGTTCAATTCCCATAAAAATAGTATTCTGACTTCAACTACTAATGGCAAATATTCCATCAGACACACTCTTTCTTCACTGCGTTTATAACTACACTACAGTACAAAAGCAAGAGTGAGTAAAACTGTTAGCTCCTCACTACACACTGAAGGTGAGGACCAAACAGCACATCTGTCAAGTGCACAATCTGACATACACAGACACGCACACACTCACACAAACTACGAAACCATCACTATAATCAACATAATAAATATCTCCATCACCCCAACAATTTCATCAAGTGAGTAGAGATCTTTTTAACATTCTGTGTGACTAAACATGAAGCAGAGATATGCATTCTGGCTGCAGACTAAAGAACACTGTCTCAAGGAAAAGCACTTGTGTAACAGACTTGCAAACTCAATTCACCAGTTTTTTCAAGGGAAAAATTTTTTCCTTTTACTCACTTCATATATTTTGTCCAGGTTTTTCGTTGTTTAAGGAACGAAGGTAAATCTGGTCTCTGTTACTCCATCTTAGCCAGAAGCAGAAGTCTACTTGGTTACATTTACTTGTCCCAAATTTGCCTTTCTTAGGCCTGTATGGTGAAGGTAACATTTGTTCCTTCCTGGCTCTGTAGACTTTGAGGAAATCCTTTTCCCCAGAAGAGAGTCCTGGCACATTTAGCCTGTTCAGTAGCAGACTGTCTACACCCTTGATTGTTTTGGTGATGCGGGCCTGCAGGTGTATTCACAATAGGACCTAGCACTCACAATGTGAAGGTGGGCTTGTTTCCAAGGTTACACAGGACAGTATGACAATCTCTACTTTAAGAGGCAGGTGTGATGGGTAAAACAAACACTGAAGACAGAAAACTCACATTACATTCAGGTCCTGGCTCAACACGCAGTATTCATGTAACTTTGGCAAACTCACTCAACTTGTGAGCCCTATCAGTAGGCGTAACAGTACCTCTCACAGTTTGTGATGAGCAGGAAATGCAATAACGAAGCCAAAAACACTTTGTAATCTATAAGGTACTATACAAAGATAACAGGATAATGAAGCATAGTTCCAAAATATTCCCAACAGTTCTCAAGCTTTCTAACATTCCATCTTCCAAACCTCTGAGCCACTATGACACATTAAAAAAAAGTAAATAAGTACTAACCAATAAAAAGAAAAGTATCACCTTCTAAGTACAACTTTAATTATTTCCCTTCAGCCAACACTCTGAATAAGAAATCATTTATAAACGTGGCTCAACACAATTTCAAAAACTCATCCTCAATCTAATTCACAAATTCCTTAACCTATGTGTAAGTACCTACGACCACTCGCATCCTTGGAAATTTGTCATTGCATGAGTGACAAAAATCAACCAAATCTTTGGGATTTAGACTACATATCAGGCTGAAATAGCAATTTTTAAAACATATGCAAATTCATAAATGGTGTTTGTTACTTACCTCTGTAACATTGTGGCAGGAAGTGCAGTAGTATTTGCCTTCATCAGTAAGACCCCATGAGACAGCCTCACACTGAGTACAGCGTTCTTTAAACTCTTTCTATGGGAGAAGAGGATAGAAAAGGTGTTCCCATCAAGCCACGTTCAGTACATTATACCTAAACCCTGCAGTTCTACTTAGTGGGTTCCTGGCGACTTTATAAATAAAAAATCATAGACAATAGAAAACATATCAGAGAGATTATCTGCAAACAAGGAGAGGAGTGGTATGAAACCAAATTAAACTATTGGAGGAAATTTATTGAAATATGCAGTGTGAGAGGAAAAAAGAGAAAAGGAGGTGATGGGGTAAACTGGAAACAAAGATGAGTAAACAAAGCTCCTTGAAAATGCTGTGAGAAAGATGATAAACTTAAGCAGAGAGAAGACTTTTTAAAAATGCAAATACCATTGGGAACTCTTCCAGGACACTAAAAGCATAAGCCACAGAGGAACTAGATTTGTACTAGTTTCAAGTTTTGATTTATTCACTCGGCAACATAAGGAATCAACTATGTGTGTACTAGGCATGTTACTAGGTGCTAGGGATTCAAACAGACATGGTCCCTAGTCTGGGTATACACTAGCTAATGGTGAGTTATAATTATTAATTCCTCAGCCTAGCATTTACAGAAGTTAGCCATCCATCATTCAAAAAACATTTTTTGGGCATCTACTATAAGACAGTACTGCTTCTGTATATACAGACCTAGTTCTGTGATTCCCAACTCTTTGGAGTTTATTAGCGTTGACCTAACTATCGAGTATTATTTAATGCCATCAAAGTGTGTGCCACCTGGCTGAGTGTGAGGGCTCACCCCTGTAATCCCAACACTTTGGGAGGCTGAGGCAGGAAGATCACCTGAGCCCAGGAGTTCAATACCAGTCTGGGCAACATAGCGAGACCCCCGCCCCTACAAAAAATAAGAAAAAATTAGCCAGTAGTGGTGGCTCGCTAATTGGGAGGGGTAGTCCTAGCTAATTGGGAGGCTGAGGCGGGAGGATCTCTCGAGCCCAGCAAGTCAACGCTGCAGTAAGCCGTCATCTTGCCACTGCGCTCCAGCCTGGGAGACAAAGTGAGACCTTGTCTCAAAAAGAAAAAACGAAAATGTGTCATTTTACGCAGTAGCTTTAAAAAAAAAAAAAAAAGGCATGCCAAATTAATTTTGGCGACTTGGTAGTGTTCAGTGACCCCGTACTAACACTACGATGAATGAACCTGGGTGGTGGAGGTTGCAGTGAGCTGGACAATTTGGGGAGTTCCCAAATCTTAATTTAGAATCCCTGAAGAAGACTGTGGTGAGGATTCCCAGAGAGACCGACAGGGGTTACCAGGAGGCATCTCAGGTTCCAAGCCCTGCCCCTCCCTCACCCACCCCGGCATCAAAGGGAACTTGTAGGTGGTCCAGTCTCGAGAGGATGAGCCCGGTGGGTGGCCACCCCACGAAACCCACAACTTCATCCTTAAACACACCCATAACGACAAACACCACACCCTCCCTCACCCACAACCTCGCGGAGCCAGAAACTCCAGCCTTTTTACCAAAGCCGCGCGCGCACGCGGCCCGCCAGCCCCAGACCTCACCCCGCCCCGCAGCCCTGAGCCCCGCCTTCCTCCAACCGGTGGCCGCCCCAGCCCACAGCCTCCGCCGCTCCTCCTCAGCTTCTCTTCCCTTCGGCCCCGACAGTCAGGGCCCGCCAGGCGCACCGCCTCCTTACCGCCTCCTCGAGGTCCATCGCGGCGCCGCGGCAGTTGCCACCTCCGGGACCCGTTACCCGACTAGCGCGAGCAGCTTCCGGGAGAGGCGGGAGAAGCCTTCCGGCCGGAAACGCAAGCCCCGGACTTAGGATTCCGTGCGCCTGCGCGGCAGCGAAACCGCACCAACGGGGGCGAGGCTCAGCAAAGCCGGCAGCCCCCTCGCAGCCTGTCTTCCTTTCCTACTACTGGGAACCAAAACCAACCAGTAAGAAAGTGGGCGACGCCTACTGCTGAGTGATTCGATCAAACTCTGTTCCGACGGTCATCCATTCCGAGACCGACTTACTCATCAGGCTGCTGGGGGTGTTGCGCAGGGCGGGGCTCGCGAGCGCGGGTTCTGCCCTCCGGGTCTCGACCCTCACTGGGTTTTTTTAAGGGGAATCCTCGGGGTTTGGAGGAAAGCTCACGAGCTGTGAGTTAGACCTAGGTTTCTAATCGCGGCTCTCCTGCTTACTTGTGCCTCAGTTTCCTCCTCTGTAAGAATTAGATGTTCTGTGAGCACCCCCCCTTTCTTTTTTTTTTTTTTTTGAGACGGAGTTTCGCTCTTGTTACCCAGGCTGGAGTGCAATGGCGCAATCTCGGCTCACCGCAACCTCCGCATCCTGGGTTCAGGCAATTCTCCTGCCTCAGCCTCCTGAGTAGCTGGGATTACAGGCATGCGCCACCATGCCCAGCTAATTTTTTGTATTTTTAGTAGAGACGGGGTTTTACCGTGTTGACCAGGATGGTCTCGATCTCTTGACCTCGTGATCCACCCGCCTTGGCCTCCCAAAGTGCTGGGATTACAAGCGTGAGCCACCGCGCCCGGCTAAGAAGAGAGTCTTAACAAACTAACATTAGCTCTCTCAAAAGACAAATAAATTTGATAAACTCTAGAAAGACTGATCAAAAAGTAAAGAAGAGCCTAGGTTGGTGGTGCGCACCTGCAGTCCTAGCTACTTGGGAGGATGAGATTAGAGGTTTGCTTGAGCCCAGGAGTTCAAGGCTGCAGTGAGCTATAATCAGACCACTGTGCTCTAGTCTAAGCAATGGACTAAGAAAATCAAAATAAACTTTTACCAGTGACATCACTAACCAATATATAGTGATATCACTACAAATACCACACACATTAAAAAGATAACTCTAGGTCAATAAATGTGAAAATTTGGAAGAAATGAACAAATTCCTAGAAAAACAAGTTATTAAAAGATATGCAAGAAGAAATAGAAAATCTGAACAATCCTATATCTGTTTAAGAAGTCGACTCCATAAGTTAAAAAAAAAAAAAAAAACTCCCTGAAATGGCATAGCTGGTAAATTCTACCAAATTTTTAAGAAAAAAATAGGCCAGGCGTGGTGGCTTGCGCCTGCAATCCCAGCACTTTAGGAAGCTGGGGCAGGTGGATACTTGAGGCCAGGAGTTCGAGACCAGCCTGACCAACATGACAGAACCTTATCTCTGCTAAAAATACAAAAATTAGCTGTGTGTGGTATTGCATGCCTGTAATCCCAGCTACTTGGGAGGCTGAGGCACAAGAATCGCTTGAACCTGGGAGGCAGAGGTTGCAGTGAGCCGAGATGGTGCCATTGCACTCCAGTCTAGGCAACTGAATGAGACTCTGTCTCAAAAAAAGAAAGAAAAAAAAAAAGAAGAAGAATACAAATTAAAACCACAATGAGCAATGAGATACCACCTAACACCTACCAGGATGGCTAAAATTAAAAAGACTGCAAATATCAAGGATATTGATAAACTGAATATGGATAAACTGAATCTTTTCTACATTGCTGATGGGAGTGTGAATTGGCAGAAGCATTTTGGAAAATTACTTGGAAGTGGAGCTAAATATATGCTAATTATAACCCAGCAATTTCACTCCTAGATATATTCCCGAGAGAAATGAGTGTATATGCATATGGTCACCAAAAGGCATGTCCGATTACTTTCATAAAGCTTTATCATAGCAAAATATTACAACCAAATGTTCATTAACGGGTGAATGCATAAACTGTAATACAGTCATAAAATGGAATACAGTAATGAAATAAATGAATAACTGCTACATACAACAAAATGAATGAGCCAAGCACAGTGGCTCATGCCTGTAATCTTAGCACTTTGGGAGGCCGAGGCAAGCGGATTGCCTGAGCTCAGGAGTTCGAGATCAGCCTGGGCAACAGGGTGAAACCCCATCTCTACTAAAATACAAAAAAATTAGCTGGGTATGGTGGCGTGCACCAGCTACTTGGGAGGCTGAGGCAGGAGAATCACTTGAACCTGGGAGGTGGAGGTTGCAGTGAGTCAAGATCGCACCATTGCACTCCAGCCTGGGCAACAGAGCAAGACTCTGTGTCAAAAAAAAAAAAAAAAAAAACAGCAACCGCGACAAAAAATGGATGAATCTCACAAACATAACGATGTGCAATTCGTTACGTTTGTGAAAACTGAATTCTTTGCCACTCCTCCCATTGAAAGATGACGTCCATTCCCCTCGACTGTGGACTGGACTTTTGGCCAGCTTTCACCAATAGAATGCTGTTTCAATGGTGTTGTGCAACTTCCAAAACGATGTCTTTGCAGCTTCTGCTCTTTTTAGAATGCTCCTTCCTGAATGCCAGCAGTCAAGGCAAGTCTGATATGATTTGGCTGTGGCCTCACCCAAAATCTCATCTTGAATTATAATCCCCATAATCCCCATGTATCAAGGGCGGGACCAGGTGGAGGTAATCAGATCATGGGGGCTGTTTCCTCCATGTTGTTCTTGTGATAGTGAGTGAGCTCTCACCAGATCTGTAAACACAGTTTTACAAGTGTCTGGCGTGTCCCCTGCTGGCACTCAGTCTCTCTCCTGCTGCCCCGTGAAGAAGTGCCTTCCCCATTATTTTACATTTCCTGAGGTCTTCCTAGCCATGCAGAACTGTGAGTCAATTAAACCTCTTTTCTTTATAAATTACCTAGTCTGGGAGAGTTCCTTATAGCAGTATGAAAATGGACTAATAAAAGTCCAACTACCTTGAGACAACCATGCTGTGAGGAAGCCAAAGCTAGCCAGGTGTAACAGAGAAGGTCTGAAGTAGCAGACATGTGATGAAGCCTTCTTGGACCTCCCCACACAGCCCAGTTACGTCCTTTTTTTTTCCCCCCCAGTTACTTCCTGTACGCAGCCTAGCGTATGATCACAGCTGATGCTAGGTGGAACAGAAGAACTGTGAGTCAACAAAATGTGATTGTTTTAAGCCACTATTTTGAGGTAGTTTGTTACACAGTAAAAGCTAGCTTACAGAAATTGGTTCTTTTTTATTTTTGAAATAAAGATGGGGTTTCACTATGTTGGACAGGTTAGTCTGAAACTCCTGGCCTTAAGGGATCCACATGCCTCGGCCTCCCAAAGTGCTGGGATTACAGGCATGAGCCACCTTACCCAGCCTAGAAATGGGTTTTTGAAATAGAATCAATTTAGGCAATACACAATTAGGTAATGTGCAAAAACCTAAAACATGTGCCCAGATCTAATTCTATCCTGACACTGCTCCTCTAGATAACAACATAACAGAAAAAAAACTTGAGCATGCCTCCCCGTTTTACGGCTATGTGTTTTTGTATAAATTATACACATGTAGGATTGTTCTAGGGATGTCTATTATGGGACACAAATAATATAAATATTGAAATGATGAGATAAATAAAAATGTAAATAATTACTTTATCAACATACTAAATAGCATTTATTTCACTGAAAATATCAGTTATGTAATGAAAGAAATCATTATTTTTTTAAATCTTGGCTTACTACTATGTAATACCAGTGATCTGTATTTCTTCTGGTCTTACATTCAATTTATTTAAATACGTTTTTCTGGAAGTGATAACAGAAAAAGATATCTTTCCATTGTTCTCATAATAGTGGAAACATTTGCAAACATTCCGTCTCAAAATGCTCTCTCCAGAAAGTTTCTTCCAAAGAGCAGTTTACTTTTTCATGCATTAAACAAACAGGAGCCTACCGTGCACCAGACACTGTTTTACGCACAGAGAATAAAGCAATGAACAAAGACAACAACAAATCTCCACCTCATGAAGCTGACACTCTCGCTGGGGGAGACACAGCACAAATGCATAAATAAATCACTCTAAAATACATCAGCTGGGAAAAACCTGCCATGAAGAAACACGAAGCAGGATACGAGGATAGAGAGTAGCTGGAGTGGAAGGTTGAGGGTGGGAGTTGCTGTATTAGACTGAGTGGTCTGGGAAGGCCTCTCTGGTACAGGTGACGTTTGATGGAAGCTGAAAGAAGCAGGGGACCCTGCCATGCAGTGAATGGATGGGGAGGGGGTCAGCATTCCAGGTGCAACGACCTGGACAGTAAATGGCCCTTAATGAGCAGAGAGGCTTATGGAAGAGTCCTGAGGGCAGAGAGGGCCCCAGGGCCAGCTCATGACTAAGGCCCTGTAGACTATGATAAGGACATCAGATTTCATTCCCAGTGAGACAGAAAGCAGAGGAGTGACAGGATCTGACATGTTATAAAAGGGTGCCTCTGAGTTTGTGGAGAATGAGTTATAGGGGAGCAAGAGGGACCAGGGAGGTCACTTAGGAGGATGTGGAGGCCAAGGCAGCTCCACCTTGGATGCTAATCGGCCAAATCAATCTCTGGTTAACTCCCATTCCAGGAAGGCCTCTAGGATTTCCAGTTTATTTTACCGGTCCTTGTATGAAAGCACGTACTTGTCATAAATTCTGTCCCTAAGTCAAAACAACCTTGATGTTATCCTACTTCAATTATCCTGCACATTCCTTCTGAGTCACCATTTCCCTACGGTATATAAGCCCTGGGTCTGGGGAGTCATGTCTCAGGGATCCACTGTCTTGTCTCGTCACTGCTGCCCAAGACATGGCTTCTATTAAGTAAGTCCCTATAAAATGTTTTTCCAAAAAACTGGATATGTCAGCCTCTTTCTTCCACCTCTCAGCTTCCCCAGATTTTTGGGGTAGGTTTGTGTAGACCTGCCCACTGCAGAAACAGGGTATTGAAATAATCCAGTGTCGGGTGATGGTGGGTGATGGTGATGCTGATGAGGAGGGGTCAACTTCCAGATAGATTTAAAAGGTATGAGCAAAATGTCTTTCCTGGAGGATTAAATGAGGGGTGTGAGGGAAAGAAAGGAGTTAAGCATGACTGCAAAGTTTTAGGTCTGAACTGCTCTAAGAATGCAGTTGTCATTTACTAGGACAGGAAGATTTATGTGTGGGTATGTGACAGAGTTTGGAGGAAAAAAAGCAAGAGTTCAGTGTGGATATGTTTAAGTTGGTGACACCTATTTGATGTCCAAATGGAGATGGGTACCATGTTGAACAGACGAGCTTGGTGTTCAGGGGAAATGTCTCTACCAGAGGTATGTATACATTTGGAAGTCAAGAGCCTGGACAAAATCAACAAGGATATAAGTGTCAATAGAGAAAAAGGTCTGAGGATAGAGACCTGAGCTTTCCACTATGGAGATGTTGGGACTGAGGATACAGAGTGAAAGCACCTGAGGTAGGAGAACCAGTAGCATACCATGTCCCAGAAGCTACATGAAGAAAGCGTCTGAAATGGGAAACCCATCAACCATGAGAACTGCATGGAGAGGAATGGGCATTGATCCCCAGGTCTGGGCATGGGGGCCATCGGTGACCTTGCTGAAAGTGGGTTCAGTGGAATGTAAGGAATGAAGGCCTACTAGAGTGTAATCAATAAAGAACTGAGGAAGGAAGAGTGTAGACCACACTTGTGAGGGGTTTTGTTGCAAACCAAGAAGCCATTGCTGGTAGATGATGAAACGTCAAGAGAGACTTAGATTCATTTGCTGACTTTTGTTTCTCCACTTTCTTGGTTAAGATGTTTGCAAGGATGGAAATGAACTCTCAGAGGGAGAAAAGTAATGGTGCAGAAGAAAGAGAACAACTTCTGGGGCCTGTCATTGAGCGGGTTATATGCTGTGTCCCCACCCAAATCTCATCTTGAATTCCCACATGTTGTGTGAGGGACCTGGTGGGAGATAATCAAACCATGGGGGCAAGTCTTTCCTACGCTGTTCTCGTGATAGTGAATAAATCTCATGATATATGATGGTTTAAAAAAGAGGAGTTCCCCTCCACAATCTCTCTCTTTGCCTGCTGCCATCCATGTAAGATGTGACTTGCTCTTCCTTGCCTTCCCCCATGATTGTGAGGCTTCCCCAGCCACGTGGAACTGTAAGCCATTTGAACCTCATTTGTAAATTGCCTGGTCTTGGGTATATCTTTATCAGCAGCGTGAAAACAGACTAATATAGTGGGTGAGAGGGGACAGGATCTGCAGCACTGTGGAGGGGTCAGCCCTAGCATAGATGGTTCATCTGGTGCAGAACCAGGAAAGAAGGGAGAGCACGTGGGACAGTGCAGGTGCACATGGTGGAAGGTCTCTTCTAGGAGCTTCAGTGAAATGGAAGAAAGTCATCAGTTGAGAGTGGGAGTGGGGAGGGCTGTGGGAAGTTTGAGAGGAGACCAGAGGTGAAATAGCTCTTGGAAATGGAAGAATGGAATCAGGAATCTAGCAAAAATTGCCAGCAGCATGAGGGCGCACTTGACATTTGCAATCATAAATATAAAGATAAGGCAGTCAACACACTCAGCTATTCTGATGCTCACTTTCTTAAAACATTCCCTATACCCTGAAGGGACAAAGTAAGTGTGTTCCCTATTTCAAAAATATCTACCAATACTACTGACAACTACTTGTCATCCCAGGAATACTTACTTTCCTGTTTTTTCAAAAAAGAAGATAACTAGCTCATCTGTAGGTCTGGCAGGTCTTTGAAATGTTTTGCCATGAGGTATCCAAAAACTTTCTATGGGGATACAGGACTTTTGTGGATATTCACACTCAGTCCAGATGACGGTGATGCCCGCACTGCATCTGCACGGTCTTGTCTTCATAAAATTTACTACATCCTGACACCCCAGCAGCGTGCACCTTCTGACTTTAGCTTCTGCTGCCTCCTGCTGCTGGTGGATGAGGCAGTGGGTGAATTTCCCCCACGGTGCTGTCAACGTCTTGTCTCAGAGCTCTTCTTGTATTCTAGTTTCTTCTATGGTTACACAGACACAATTTTACCACAAGGTATTGTTTCTATAAAAAGAAATGGTTTATTGTCTAGAATAGATGTTTCCTGGTGCATCTTCCCATTACAAGTGGTTTTTTTTCTTCCATATTCCATTGTGGAAATAGAATCCAGGAACCCTCATGTACAGAGATGTGTTTGAAACATCTGCATCTTATCCAGCAGCATAGCAAAGCTTCAATGGCAGACCTGTTTAATTTGTTCTAAGATTTTCCTCTTTGAAATTTTCAGCACTGTGTTCTACATCTTCCAGTGGTGTTTGTGACAGTATTTGTCATCTTGTCTTTCGGCCATAGTTATCATGGCAGGAAGTTGGAAAACAGATAAATACAAAAATAATTTTAGAGAGGATTAAACATTTTAAGAAAAAACACCACACAGTAGGATATATATATATAGTGACTTGGGTAGAAGATAGTGAAGGCAATTTTTTAAAATTGCATTTTAGGTTTTGGGGTACATGTGAAGAACATGCAAGATTGTTGCATAGGTACACACATGGCAGTGTGATTTGCTGCCTTCCTCCCCATCATCTATATCTGGCATTTCTCCCCATGCTATCTCTCCCCCAACTCCCCACCCGCCCCGTCCCTCCCCTATTTCCCCCGACAGACCCCAGTGTGTGATGCTCCCCTCCCTGTGTCCATGTGTTCTTATTGTTCAACACCCACCTATGAGTGATTTGATTTTCAAACACCCACCCATGAGTGATTTGATTTTCAAACACCCACCTACGGTGTTTGATTTTCTGTTCTTGTGTCAGTTTGCTGAGAATGATGGTTTCCAGGTTCATCCATGTTCCAACAAAGGACACGAACTCATCATTTTTTATGGCTGCATAGTGTTCCACAGTGTATATGTGCCACATTTTCCCTTGAAGACAATTTTTATAGGGTCATCAGAGAGACCTCTCTGAAGAAAGGCCAGTTGAGCGGAAATGGGAATGGTGGGCCGGGCACGGTGGCTCATGCCTATAATCCCAGCACTTTGGGAGGCTGAGGCGGGTGGATCACTTGAGGTCAGAGGTTCAAGACCAGCCTGGTCAACATGGTCAAACCCCGTCTCTACTAAAAATACAAAAATTAGCCAGGCAGCATGGTGTCACAAGTCTATAATCCCCGCTACTTGGGAGGCTGAGGCAAAATAATTGACAGAAGTCAGGAGGTGGAGGTTGCAGTGAGCCAAGATCATGGCAATGCATTACAGCCTGGGCAACAGAGCCAGACTCTGTCTCAATAATAATAATAATAATAATAAAAGAAAAGAAATGGGAATGGAGTGAGAGACGTGCAAGGATATGAGGGAATGGGTCTTAGGGAGATGAAAAGGCCAGCTAGAAAAGGACCTGATGGCCAAAGGTCTCCTAGGCCTACAGGACTGATACTCAGCCAATGCACCCGTACTGCCTGTTCCATTTGTTAAAATACTAATACCAGATGTCCCCTGAAAGTCTCAGCTCCTGACCACCATCATTGGCTCCCACTAGGGAAGAGAGGACAGACTCTTGGTGGACCAACTAGTGGCCAGCCAGCTGGCAATGGCTGCCTTGGACAGCACACTTACCTCATATCCGGGTGTGGGGATTGCAGCCTTCATGGGATTCAGGCTTAGAGAGAGCCAGAGAGAGAATTTCCTAAGTAGGGTCCCTACCCTGGCCCCAGCCAGGCATCTGGGGCTTCATTGGAATAGTGGGTGCTCCATGACAGGAAGGAGGCCATGGGGAAGGAAGGAACGAAGGAGATGATTTGGGGTCCAAGGACACCAGGGTGCGTGGGACTCCCTCTTTTCCAGTTCTTATTCAACCTCACCTCCATTTAAGGGGACATGGTCATTAAAACCCACCACACACCTTTGAGTCAAGGGTACTGACATTGATTTTATGAATAAAGTGAGTGCTAATGCATGTTTAGCATTTTGTGAGCCAAGCACCAATCTAAATATATTTGCTCATTTGAAGTTATCATCATCATCTTCTTCATCACCCCATTTTACAGATGAGAAAACTGAAACAGAGGTCACTTAAAATTTATGTAAGCAGCTGAGCCAGTGAACAGAAGGAGGCAGCTTGGTGGAGACACACACCCAGTTTGGGCCACCATACTATGACCCTCTCAGGGAGGATTAGGCTCAACCTAACTAAATATGACAGTTCACAAAAGACTTTTGTGACTTAGCCAATAATAAGATGTTGAATGACAAGCTCAGATAAAATTGGATAAAGATCCAAAAACAATTTTAATACACTTGCTCTTAGTTCACCAGAAGCTCAGGAACAATTTGCTATTATTAAAATCTTGTTATTTAGAGAAGTTCTCTATTTTGAGACTCTTAGTTACCTAGAAACTACGGATTTACAGGGAACTTCCTGGAGGAGTTTGCTGCATTTCCCTCTGTCAAATCATAGCTCCGATTAAGTCATCATTTCATTAGTGAGAATATATCAAACAAAAGATCATACCAATAACTTCTTTCTCTTTTTTTAACTTTTAAAGACTTTTCAATTTTTAATTTTGTGGGTACATAGTAGGTGTACATATTTATGGAGCACACGAGATCTTTTGATACAGGCACACAATGTATAATAATCCCATCGTGGAAAATGGGGTATCCACCCTCCCAAGCGTTTATCCTTTCTTACAATCCTTTCTTCCAATTATACTCTCTCAGTTATTTTAAAATGGACAAATAAATTATTATTGACGATAGTCACCCTGTTGTGCTAGCAAAAATAGGTCTTATTCATTCTTTCTATTTCTTTTCTATTCATTGACAATCCCCACCTCCCTCTTCACCATTCCCTGCCCCTGACCAACTACCCTGCCCAGCCTCTGATAACCAATCTTCTACTCTCTGTCTCCATAAGTTGGATTGTTTTGATTTTTAGATCCCAAAAATAAGTGAGAACATGTGATGTTTGTCTTTCTGTGCTTGGCTTACTTCACTTAACATAGTGACTTCCAGCTCCATTCATGTTATTACAAACGACAGGATTTCATCCTTTTGTATGGCTGAATAGTACTCCATTGTGACTATGTACCACTTTCTTTATCTATTCATATGTTGACAGACACTTAGGTGGCTTCGAAATCTTGGCTATTGGGAGTGCAGCTATCTCTTCAGAATATTGATTTCCTTTCTTTTGAGTATATACCCAGCAGTGGGATTGCTGGAACATAGGGTAACTCTATTTTTAGTTTTTTAAGGAACCTCCAAACTGCTCTCCCTAATGGTTGTACTAATTTACATCCCCACCAACAGTGTTTGAGGGCTCTCTTTTCTCTACATCCTTACCAGTGTTTGCTATTGCCTGTCTTTTGGATATAAACCATTTTAACTGGGGTGAGATTGTAGTTTTGATTTTCATTTCTCTGATGATCAATGATGTTGAGCGCCTGTTTGCCATTTGAATGTCTTCTTTTGAGAAACATCTATTAAAATCTTTTGCCCATTTCTTGATTGGAGTATTAGATTTTTTTTTTTTTCCTATAGAGTTATTTGAGCTCCAAATATATTCTGGCTATTAATCACTTGTCAGATGGGTAGCTTGCAAATATTTCCTCCCACTCAGGGGTTGTCTCTTCACTTTGTTGATTGCTTCCACTGCTGTGCAGAAGCTTTTTAATTTGATGTGATCCAATTTGTCCATTTTTGCTTTGGCTGCCTGTGCTTGTGGGTATTAATCAAGAAATTTTTGCCCCAACAAACGTCTTGGAAAGTTTCCCCAGTGTTTTCTTTAGTGGTTTCATAGTTTGAGGTCTTATATTTAAGTCTTCAATCCATTTCAATTTGATTTTTGTTTATGGTGAAAGATAGGGGTCTAGTTTTGTTCTCTTACATATGGATATCCAGTTTTCCCAGCACCATTTATTAAAGAGACTGTCTTTTCCTCAGTGTATGTTCTCGGCCCCTTTGCCAAAAATTGGTTTGCTGTAGGTATGTGGATTTGTTTCTGGGTTCTCTATTCTGTTCTGTTTTATGTGTCTGTTTTTATGCTAATAGCATGCTATTTTGATTGCTATAGCTCTGTAGTATAATTTGAAGTCAGGTAATGTGATTCCTCCAGCTTTGTTCTTTTTGCTTAGGATAGCTTTGGCATTCTGGGTCTTTTGAGGTTCCATATAAATTTTAGGACAGTTATTTCTATTTCTGTGAAGAATGTCATTGGAATTTTGATAGGGATTGCATCGAATCTGTAGATTGCTTTGGGTAATATGGACATTTTAACAATATTTATTCTTCCAATCCATGAACATAGAATCTCTCTCCATTTTTTGGTGTCCTCTTCAATTTCTTTCATCAGTGTTTTATAGTTTACATTATAGAGATATTTTACTTCTTTGGTTAATTCCTAGTATTTAATTTTATGTTCTGCTATCACAATGGGATTACTTTTTTGATTTCTTTCTTAGATCGTTCACTGTTGTTGGAAACAGGTTTATAACTTCGGGAAAAATCCACACTGAGACAATGGATTACTCAGCAAGGCTAGTTTATTTCCTGCAGGAAGGGTACAACTTGAGGCAGTCTTGCCATGAGAGCACACCTGAACAAAGGAGACAGGGACATTTATAACTTTCATAACCTGACGCAATCGCCTTACTGCTATGTCCAGTTTGCATTGGCCAGAATGGGACCTCACATTCTATGCTTGACCCAATTGGCTAAACACTTGGAAATTTCCTGAATAAATAAGGAGAAAGAAGATAAGGAAGAAGAGGAAGCTAGTCAGGAGAAGGTCAGGAAGGTTTTCAAATAAGGAATGGCATGCACCAGGGTTTGGAGCTTGCCCAGTTCTGTTCAGACATGCCAGAGCAAGTCAAGGTAGCTGATTTAAGATGTAGCTGATTTATATAATATATATATATATGTATACATGGGTATATGTTTATGCTAATAGCGGATAATGGCCATAGAGCAAGAGATTGTAACTCCTTATAGTGTATGATATAAACTTTGAAGAACTTTCCCATTTTTCACAACTGTTCACACCAATAATTTCTGAAAACCATAAATGACTTAGAGTATTAGACTGATTTAATGAATGCTCTGTGTTACATTGATATCATTTTGTAAGCAGCATTATTTGTGTGTGATTTTTTTTTTTTAAAAGTCTCACTCTGTCACCCAGGCTGGACTGCAGTGGTGCAGTCTTGGCTCACTGCAGCCTCTGCCTTCTGGGTTCCAGCAATTCTCCTGCCTCAGCCTCCTGAGTAGCTAGAATTATAGGCATGTGCTGCCATGCCCAGCTAATTTTTGTGTTTTTAGTAGAGATGGAGTTTCCCCACGTTGGCCAGGCTGGCCTCGAACTCCTGACCTCAAGTGATCCATCCCCCTCGGCCTCCCAAAGTGCTAGGATTACAGGTGTGAGCCACCATGGCCTGCCATTAGTTTCATTATATAGATAAATACAGTTTGGTTCATTTGGAAAATAAAAGATAACATATTTAAAATTTTTGATTTATATAGAAACTTACATATGACTATGCCTTCCTCTACCAGATGTTAAATATGAGTATTTTGAATATTCTGCCTGGGACCATGGGTGGGTATTTTTATCTAATTCTAAGTTGGTGGAGAAGTCATTGAAGGATTTTGAACAGAGAAATGATGCAGTCTGATTTATGCTTTGAAGTCTTACTCAGGCTGACTACAAAGTATAAGGGGACAATGGAGATGACTAATTGGGAGGCTGTACCAGGAATCCAACCTAAAGATGGTGGTATATGGTGCCTGGTGTAGGCCACTATCGCAGGGCAATGAGAAACAGATGTGCTTTGAAGATGGTACCAACAATGGACTGGATGGAGTTGTGAGCAAAAGAGAGGAATCAAGATGCCATACTGCAGTGAGTGGAGAAGACTGCGATGATTGTGAGTAGGTACTGGGGTGAAAACTCAAGATTTGGGACAAAATTTGACATGTCTATCAGAAATACAAGAGAAAATATTGAGAAGAAAGTCAAGACATGATTCCAGAATTCCAAGAAGATGTTCCGGCTGGAGACGTGAATTTGGAAGTTGTGGGAAGTAGAAAAGTTCCTTTTTAAAGTTTCCTTTCTTGTTAAAGAATAGATCATAAATGTGCTAATAACTCTGTTACGCCCTATCCCATGTGGCTATTAGATATGCCATGCTTACAGGCACACAGTACATTCTATGTCCTTGTACTTTTTTTTCTTTTCTTTTTATTTGGGTTGTCACCAATGTCCTTGTACTTTAACCAAGATATCTGTGACGGACATGCTCACAGGCATGTCCCAGCTCTCCATTGCTTTTATTTGTTTAGAAAAGTTTTAAGTCGTTAGCCAGTCGGGTTTTAGTTTAAATTGTGAGGTCTGGCTCCAGCCAACAGAGATCAGACATAGCAGTAAGGATGACCCCAAATGTGTAAGGAATAAATTTGTGTGTTTTCCTTTGTTTACTGTACTCTTGTGGCAAGATGGCTAGCGAGAGTGCCCTTCCTGCAGTCCAGAAAGTAAAAATTGTGTTGCTGAAAGATCCTTTGTCTCAGTGCTAATTTTTCTTTGCAGCACCGAGTATCTATTTCCAACAGAAGTTATCAGTGTATGTGGGAGATTTAAAGCGACAGACAAACTGAAGGCACCTAGGAAGTGACAGTAGATGGCAGGTGGGAGAGGAGAGCCCAGGGCTGAGTTGCAGGACACCATGGCATTGGAAGTCAAGGACAGCAAATTGGTAGGGCACGGTGGCTCACGCCTGTAATCCCAGCACTTTGCGAGGCTGAGGCGAGTGGATCATGAGGTCAGGAGATCCAGATCATCCTGGCCAACACAGTGAAACCCCGTCTCCACTAAATACAAAAAATTAGCCAGGGGTGGTGGTGTGCGCCTGTAGTCCCAGCTACTCAGGAGGCTGAGGCAGCAGAATCGCTTGAACCTAGGAGGTGGAGATTACAGTGAGCCAACATGGCGCCACTGCACTCCAGCGTGGCGACAGAGTGAGACACTGTCTCAAAAAAAAAAAGAAGTCAAGGACAGCAGAAGCATCCAAGCATCCAGCAAAGACAATGGAGGAGGAGGAGAACCAGAGGAGTGTGATGACCAGAAGCCACATGAAGCAAGTTTCAAGAAGAAAGAAATGTCAAATGCTATTAAGAGTTTGGGTGAGTTCAGGATAGGACTCAGCAAGATACGCAGTACTGACACAGTGATTTCAGGAAAGTGATGAGGATAAAAGTTTAATTGGAGCAGGCTTAAGGCGGAGTGGGAGGAGGGAAAGGGGAGACAAGTGGTGACAACTTCCTGAAAAGGGGGAGCAGAGACTTGGGGAGTAGCTGGAGGGAGCTGAAGGGAATATGAATGATTGCAGCATTTTGTATGCCAATGGAAATAAAGTGTGGGTTACACAGGAGAGAGACAGGAGAATTACAGGAGTGAGTCCTAGAGTGGGCGACAGGGACAGATCTGGCTCTGATGAGGCCACCCCAGCGGCTACATTATTCTCATGTGACCAGGTCATGGGAATTCAAGGAATGTGGCCACCACTCAGCAAGGCTACGGCTCTGACCTGCAGGGTATGGCCACGTTAGGCTGGTCCCACTACCTCCTCCCACCCCTGATACTGCCAACATCCCAGGGCTTGGATCTCAGGACAAGTCAGCTAAAAGTTAAGCTAAAGAGGTGTGGCAATAGCTTACTACTATCTTAAGGAGGCAACAGAGCAGAGCCTCTGGACTCAAGAGAGTAGATTTAAGTCCTGGCCCTGCTACTTCCCTGCTAGCTATATGGCCTGGACAAATCGCTTCAGTGAGTCTCGGTTTTCTCATCCGCAATATGAGGGTGATAACTTTACCAAACCACCTTATGAGGCTTGAAGGCATGAATGGGATGATGGATATACAGGTACATGGAAAAGTGTGGTACAAATGCCATAAATTGTCATTAGGCTTACTTTGCAAGAGCCTCCCAATTTCCTCACTGACATAAGTATGTATCACTTCGAGATCATCAGTCAAAAGGGAGGGGTAGACATATGATTATCTTCAAAGCTTTCTGGGAGCCTATTAAATGCTAAGCACAAAGCACAGGGATGATCCAGAAAGCAAACCTCATCCTTGCTGCTTCTCATCCACCGTCCACGCTGCTGCTGGAGAGAAGAGAGTGTCCAGCACTTGCCCTCTGGGATCCTCGAGGCGCTCCAAGGCCTGCTGGGAAGCTGCTCTGCCCAAACTGAAACTGAAACCGCCTGCAGCTTGCATAGCCCTGGGGAAGGCACAGACTCTGTCAGGCCTGCACCAGGCCCATTACCCAAATGATCTCCTAACTGTTGTCATTAAACAGTAAAGGAAACTGAGGCTCAGGAGGTCAAATCAGGTCACCCAACCAGCAAGAGGCCAAGAGGAACTTAACTGAGGTCTGCCTGTTCCAAAGAGCCTGCTTTTTTCTGCTAACAGACCAAGTGCTTCTTTAGTGAATGAATGGATGAATGAATGAATAAAGTACTCTGATGCAAAATCACTTAGTCAAAGGAGCTCAACAGCCAGAAGGCACAGCCCCAATTAAACAGAAGCAAAACAACCTTCTGAGAGTATGGCTTAAATAACTCAAGAGTTTCCCAAACTCGTGAGCGATAAGATCTCAGGCAAGTTGCAGAACCTGTTGGGAGCTGGTTTATCCATTTATAGGCTTGGGGCAAACCGGTCTTGCTCCTCCCTCCCTTCCAGGAAGGAGAGTAACAGAGCCACAGAAATTAGGTCTCTAGCCATGAGCGTTAAGACCTTTGAAAGGTGGCTTCTGGCTCGTGACCATCCCATGGCCAGGACTAGCTACCTAATTTGTGGGAACCAACACAAAATAAAAACATGTGGCCTGTAGCTCAAAAGTTAGTAAGAATTTCAGGACCAGGCGCAGTGTCTCACTCTTGTAATCCCAGCACTTTGGGAGGCCGAGGTGGGTGGATCACTTGAGGTCAGGAGTTTGAGACCAGCCTGACCAATATGGTAAAACCCTGTCTCTACTAAAAATACAAAAATTAGCTGGGCATGGTGGCAGCAATTAATAACCCTACAATGGCTTCTAAGTGTTCAAGTGAAAGGAAGAGTTGCAGGTCTCTCATTTTAATAAAAATCTAGGGCCTGGTGTGGTGGCTCATGCCAGTAATCCCAGCACTTTGGGAGGCTGAAGTGGGCAGATCATGAGGTCAGGAGTTGGAGACCAGCCTGGCCAACATGGTGAAACCCTGTCTCTATTAAAAATACAAAAATTAGCCGGGCATGGTGGCACATGCCTGTAATCCCAGCTACTCAGGAGGCTGAGGTAGGAGAATTACTTGAACCTGGAGGCAGAGGTTGCAGTGAGCCAAGATTGCACCACTACGTTCCAGCCTGGGCAACAGAGTGAGAACTGCCTCAAAAACAACAAAAACAAAACAACAACAGATATTCTATGTAGACGAAATAGCCTTATATTGGAAGAAGATATCATCTCTGACTCTCACAGATAAAGAGGAGAAGCTGATGTCTGGTTTTAAAGCTTCAAAGGACCACTGATTCTCTTGTTACAGGCTAAGGCAAGCTGGTCACCTTAAGTTGAAGTCAATGTTCATTTGCCATTTTGAAAATCCTAGGGTTCCTAAGAATTATGCTTAATCTATTCTGCCTGTGCTCTCTAAATGGAATGACCAAGCCTAGACTACAGCATCTTTGATTATGGCATGATTTACTGAATATTTAAGGCCCACTGTTGAGATCTACTGCTCAGAAAAAAAAAAAAAAGATTTCTTTCAAATTGTTACTACTCATTGACAATGGAGCACCTGGTCACCTGAGGGCTCTGATGGAGATGTACAAGATTAGTGTTGTTTCCCTGACTATTTTTTTTTTTTTTTTTTTTTTTTGAGACGGAGTTTCGCTCTTGTTACCCAGGCTGGAGTGCAATGGCACGATCTCGGCGCACCGCAACCTCCGCCTCCTGGGTTCAGGCAATTCTCCTGCCTCAGCCTCCTGAGTAGCTGGGATTACAGGCACACGCCACCATGCCCAGCTAATTTTTTGTATTAGTAGAGACGGAGTTTCACCATGTTGACCAGGATGGTCTCGATCTCTTGACCTCATGATCCAGCCGCCTCGGCCTCCCAAAGTGCTGGGATTACAGGCTTGAGCCACCGCGCCCGGCGTTTCCCTGACTATTAATACAACATCCATTCATTCTGCGGCCGTGAATCCAGCAGTAATTTCAAACTTCAAGTCTGATTATTTAAGAAATTCACTCCGTAAAGCTGTAGCTGCCTAGATAGTGATTTCTCTGAGGGGTCTGGGGAAAGTAAATGGAAAACCTTCTGGAAGAGTTTCACCATTCTAAATGCCATTAAGAACATTTGTGATTTATGAGAGGAGGTCAAAATCTCCATATTAACAGGAGTTTGGAAGAAGTTGATTCCTCCTCTCATGGATGACTTTGATGGGTTCAAGACTCAGTAGAGGAAGTCACTGCAGATGTGGTGGAAACAGCAAGAGAACTAGAATTAGAAGTAGAGTCTGCAGCTGTGACCAATTTGCTGCAATCTCATGGTAAATGGATGCGGAGTTGATTCTATGGGTGAGCAGAGAAAGTGGTTTCTTGAGCTGGAGCCTACTCCTGGTGAAGACGCCACAAACATTTTTGAAATGACAACAAAGGATTTAGAATATTCCATAAACTTAGTTGACAAAACAGTGGCAGGATTTGAGAGAAGTGACTCCAAAGTTGATCGCAGTTCTACTGTGGGTAAAACGCCATCAAACAGCATGGCATACTATGGAGAAATCTTCCATGAAAGGAAGCACCAATTGATCAGCAAACTTCATCGCCGTCTTATTTTGTGACATTGCCGCAGCCTCCGCAACCTTCAGCAGCCACCACCCTGACCAGCTGGCAGTCATCCGCATCGAGGCCAGACCCTCCACCAGCAAAAAGACTGGGACCTGCTGAAGCTCAGCAGGCTAAGAGGCATTTTTGTACATACAGTCAACCAATTATTTCATCACCTTTTATTGAAAAGCTTGTCTTTCCCCCCATTTGTCTTGACACCTTTGCTGAAAATCAATTGACCATATGTGTGGGTCTATTTCGGAGCTTTCTGTTCTGTTTCATTGATCTGTATGCCAAAGTTTACTTGATTACCAAACTATCTGATTACTATTAGCTTCATAGTTAAGTCTTGAAACCAGATAGCATAAATCTTCCAATTTTGTTCCTCTTCACAATTGTTTTGGCTATTCTATGTATACATTTTTTTACATTGCATATGAATTTTCTTTCTTTCTTTTATTAAAATTGAGATAAGGTCGTGCCATGTTGCCCAGGCTGGTCCCAAACCTGTGGGCTCAAGCAACCTTCCATCTTGGCCTCTTAAAGTGCTGGGATTGCAAGTGTGAGCCACCACACCTGGTCTGCTGATTACATCTTTAAAGAAAAGAAAAGACCTGCTAAGATTTTGAATATCATTGTGTTGAATCTAGAGAATCGATTTTAGGGAGAATTGGCATTTAAAGAATATCAAGTCTTCCAATCCATGAGTGTGGTGTATCTTACCATTTATATTCACCTTCCTTCATTTCTCTCAGTAATGTTTTATTGTTTTCAGAGTATATCAATGCACATATTTGTTAAATTTATCCCCATTTCATAACTCTGAGTGTGTATATGTGTGTGTGTGTGTGTGTGTGTGTGTGTGAGAGAGAGAGAGAGAGAGAGAGAGAGAGGGGGAGAGATTCCTTTATGTTTCCAAAGTTTACCAGAAGAAAATTGGTTAATTAAGGATTGTGGTTAGCTAAATTCCAGTTAGGTAAGATTTTACCGTATTTGGTACTCACAATAATAGCTTCAAATTATATCATACCCCATATTCAGAAACCTTTACTGAGAAATAATTTACAAAGGGAATAATTGGAAACAACTGAATGGGCTGATTAAGTAAGTCATGCTATATTCTTGAGGTGCAGTCAAAAAAATAACATCATGCAACAATGATTTTCAGATGGAGTCAGGGTGTCTTACCAGGTCAGGCAGGCGTCAGGGTCCTGCTTCTGTTCTGATCTCAGGAGCTCTATTTTTACCCGTTTTGGATCTTGAGGTCCCTAGTAAAATTTTGTTTCAAACAGAGCTCCAAGAAGAAAATTTTAAAAAATTGTTATTGAAATAGAATTTTTAATGATTGAGAAATATGATAATAGAATTATAAGCAGATTGCAAAAGAATGTATTTTATGTCCCTTTTGGGGGAAAAAAAGAAGAAATAGGTGTACAGAAAAAATCAGAAGTTTACACATACATCAAAACACTTAAAACAATTATTTCTGTGCAATTGGCTTATGAATTATTTCTAGATGTTTGTCCTTTCTAAATATGCATAATGTAACATGTATTATTATTCTCTAATGAACACAGAATAAACTAAAATTCCTTAGCATATGACTCAAACTCTCCATCATCTGACATAAAATGTCTTTCTAGGCTGGGTGCAGTGGCTCACACCTGTAATCCCAGCTCTTTGGGAGGCCGAGGTGGGTGGATTCCCTGAGGTTGGGAGTTTGAGACGAGGCTGACCAACATGGAGAAACCCCGTATCTACTGAAAATACAAAATTAGCTGGGCATGGTGGCATAGGCCTGTAATCTCAGCTACTCGGGAGGCTGAGACAGGATAATTGCTTGAACCTAGGAGGCGGAGGTTGCACTGAGCCGAGACTGTGCCATTGCACTCCAACCTGGGCAACACGAGCAAAACTCCGTATCAAAAAATAAAAATAAAAAATGTCTTTCTAGACTCTTCGCTAAGCCGCAGTTCGTCAGGGTCACAAGTTCTAGCCTCAAAGAAATGCTCACTGTTTCCTGAATACACCCTGTGTGGAGCTCCCTGCTCCACACCTTTTCAAGGGCTAAGTTCTTAGTCCAGAATTCCCTAATCACACACTACCACTTCCTATGGGAATTCAACCATTCATAACATAATAATAAGTTCAAGTAATAAACAGTATTCAAGTATACTACACAGAGAGTATAGTTTTAACCATTTGAAGAAAAACAATGCAAAGAGAAAACCGGAAGGAATAACGTGCTGTGGCACCTGCACACTGGGATGATGAGGTTTCTGGTTACTTGTTTGTTTGACTTGGTAAATCACTTGACCCTCCGAGCTTTTGACTCCTTGCAGGCTGTGGGAAGGATGAACTGAGACGATGTGAATTGCCCTGTAAACTGTAACGGGATGTTGCAATGGGAGCTACACATTTGATATGTGAGCTGTGTGAAGCTGTCCCCTTTGAGGCTGACGCTCCGTCACCCCACACCGTCTAGCATGCCACACTCAACAAATGGCTGCTGATTTAAGTCTTATACCAATTCTGAAAATAGAGCAAAAATTCCTTTGCATCCTGAAATGTTAACGGTAGCCCCGAGATTTAACAAAGGCCTGTGCTCCAGAAAGCCTAGGATTTTCATCAAGATTGGATTTTCCTTTGCTGTTCCCAAGACTTGTGGCCTTCATAAGCCATCCAGTCCCCAGGCCAGTAATCAATGGGCTCTGGTACAGCCCAGGGGGGCACTTCGGTCTTACTAAAAACAGAAAACTATAGGCCAGAGAAACACACCGAAGACGGCTCTGGAGCTCTGGGCAGAGTCGCTCACTCCCCACCTCTCTAAGCAAGACGATGCCCAGAACAACCTGTGTGCAAGTCCACCTGCCCATGGCCCTTATCAATCAAGCAGGCTCCAGGAGCACTGAGAGGATGGCCGACCACCACCTCCCATTCCTCAGAGGGGACACTGAAGCCACAAGTGGGGAAGTGACTTACCAAATGCATATGCTAGTTAGTGCAGCTGGTTGGCACTGGAACCAGAGCTTACCCAAGTGTTGTTCATTTCAGATGAGATTGCTTTAGGAAGCAGGGATTCCACTCTGCTTGACAGCCCCAGCAACAGGCAGGGCCTGGCTACAGCTGGTTCCCCTGAATCTTTGCTGGACACAACTGTGCCTAAGGAGACATCAGCATGTCACTTTCCTTGACACCCAACTACTGCCCCCAGAAGAGATTCTTTCCAGGCTAAGACCCCACTGCCTGTCCAGGAAGCCATGAAGAGATTACAAACATCGGCCACCATGGTCTATTATGGGTAGAAGCAACAGTGAAAATCACAACGGTGAGACCAAGCAAAGCCGAAGGCCTGAAGGACAAGGATGACTCTGCCCAGCAGAGGGAGGGAAAGCCCAGGCTGGACTCTATGTGGCCAGAGCTTCCAGGGTTGGTTTTTCTTTTCTTTTCTTTTCAGACGAAGTTTTACTCTTGTTGCCCAGGCTGGAGTGCAGTGACGCTGTCTCGGCTCACTGCAACCTCTACCTCTACCTCCTGGGTTCAAGCAATTCTCCTGCCTCAGCCTCCCAAGTAGCTGGGATAACAGGTCTGTGCCACTATGCCCAGCTAATTTTGTATTTTTAGTAGAGATGGGGTTTGACTGTGTTGGCCAGGTTGCTCTCGAACTCCTGACCTCAAGTGATCCTCCCGCCTTGGCCTCCCAAAGTGCTGGGATTACAGGTGTGAGGCACCGCACCCAGCCATTCTTGGACTTGTAAATGCTGACTCAGAATGCTTTAAAACAGTGTGAGGGCAAACAAAATAAGCCTGACCAGGGTAGCCAGTAGTCTGCCACCTCCAGGATGGACATCTGTCTGACTGATGGCAACTGAGTCCAGGCTCTTGGGGGCAAAACCTCTGGAGTGTGGGGGAAAGATGGCTGCCAGCGGAGGGACCCGCTTCATCTGTGTAAGCCTCAGGCTCCTCATTTGCAAGACAGAAACTGTAATATCTACCCCACAGGGCTGTTGGGAGGGTTAAATAAAGTGACATGGGGGAAACTGTAAAATAATGCACTGAGTGTTAATGTACAAATCAGAATGTCAATATGTAACCTCTTTAAGCCACCAAGGTTAGATGATTCTGGATTTAAAATTCATAAACCCTTGCCAGGCACGGTGGCTTAAGCCTGTAATCCCAGCACTTTGGGAGGCCAAGGTGGGCGGATCACTTGAAGTTAGGAGATCAAGACCAGCCTAGGCAAAATGGTGAAACCCCATTTCTACTGAAAATACAAAAATTAGCCTGGTGTGGTGGTGTGTGCCTGTAATCCCAGCTACTTGAGAGGCTGAGGCAGGATAATCGATTAAACTGGGGAAGCGGAGATTGCAGTGAGCCAAGATCGCACTACTGCACTCCAGCCTGGGTGACAGATACCAGAGACTACGTCTCAAAAATTAAAAAGGCCAGGCACAGTGGCTCACACCTGCAATCTCAGCACTTTGGGAGGTTGAGGCAGGCAGATCGTGCAAGGTCAAGAGATGGAGACCATCCTGACCAACATGGTGAAACCCAACTCTACTAAAAATACAAAAAAATTAGCCAGGTGTGGTGGTGTGTACCTGTAGTCCCAGCTACTTCGGAGGTTGAGGCAGGAGAATCACTTGAACCCTGGAGATGGAGATTGTAGTGAGCCAAGATCCACTGTTGCACTCTAGCCTAGGGACAGAGCAAGACTCAGTTTCAAAAAAAAAAAGAAAAGAAAAAGAAAGAAATCCATAACCCCAGGAATTAACCACTTGAAGTACATTCAGGACCCTAAACAAGACTATTATGGGAGGATGGGCATTTGTAAGTTCAGAATGAACCACGTCCACACTAGTCTCCACAGGTCAGAATTTTCACGCAAAGGGCACCGTGTAGAAGAGAGAGAATAAAGTGTTGCCATCACGGGGCCATGCATCTCGGAGTAAGTTCTTTCTTCTCTCTCTGGGCCTCAGTTTCTCATCAAGAATTTGAGTGGATTGGACCAGGCTCCTTCCAGCTCCAAAGTTCTCAGGTGTTAGTTAGCCTTCATATCAGTCCTGTTTAAAAACGGCCGAGGCAACAGATCCAGACTGGCTCCCCTGGGGCCCCCTGCCGGCATTTCTGGCAGGTAGGAGAGAGAGGACTCTGAAGGCCTGGAATCTTCCACACCCTGACTCACGCCAGCTCAGCTTCACAGTGCCTGGCCTGTGCCCTGCCCTGGGCCCTGCCTGCACAGACGGCTGGCACAGCAGCCAGGCCCTTATGAGCTGGTGCTGTCATGTCACAGCAAAGGCCTCTGCCTTGTCCCCAAACACAGGTGCCCCAGGCATGGGACTCTTTGAAGGAGTTGGGGTGGGGGCTCAGTACAGCTGTGGGCTGTAATTGACTTCTCAGATTAAAGTCAGACAGATGGGCTGCTGGCGAGGGCTGAGGGCCTCGTGGCCTAACACAGCGGAAGGCATCACAGGGTGAGAGGCATATGAGAGAGAGAGAGAGGAGGCGGGGAGAGAGAGCGAGAGAGAGAGAGCGTGCCCGAGTGAGCTCTCCAGGCAACCAACCCACTTCTGGGATAATCCATTAATCCCTTCACTCACTCAGCAGGGCGGATCCCTCACCAATCACGTTTTAAAGTCCCCACCTCAGCCTGGCACAGTGGCTCACGCCTATAATCCCAGCACTTTGGGAGGCCAAGGAGTTCAAGACCAGCCTAGCCAACAAAACGAAACCCCATCTCTACTAAAAATACAAAAATTAGTTGGTATGGTGGTGCGTTCCTGTAATCCCAGCTACTTGGGAGGCAGGAGAATTGCTTGAACCCGGGACCCAGGAGGCAGAGGTTGCAGTGAGCAGAAATCACGGCACTACACTCCTTCTAAAAAAAAAAAAAAAAGGCCAATCTCTTAATAAAGTAACATTGGGGGGTTAAATTTCTGCATGAGTTGCAGAAGGGACAAACATACTAATCACAGCCACCGGGTCTGTATTTAGGACTAGATCACCGACAACGGTCATCACAGCCAAGTCATCCCTCACTGTCCACGGGGGATTGGTCCCAGGACCTTCTGTGGATACCAAACTCTGTGGATGCTCAAGTCACTGATAGGAAATAGTGCAGTATTTGCAAATAAGCTACTCATGTCCTTCATATACTTTAAATCATCTCAAGATTACTTATAATACCTAGTAGAACGTAAGTGCTACGTAAATTGTTGTTATATTGTACTGGCATCTTTTTGGTTTTTTGGTTTGTTCATTTAGAGACAGAGTCTTGCTGTGTCACCCAGGCTGGAGTGTAGTGGCATGATCTCAGCTTACTGCAACCTCTGCCTCCTAGGTTTAAGCAATTCTTGGGCCTCACTCCAAACAGCTGGGATTATAAGCATGTGACCCCACTTCTGGCTAATTTTTTGTATTTTAAATAGTGGCGGGTTTTGCCATGTTGGCCAGGCTGGTCTTGTGTGATCCTCCTGGTCTCCAGTGATCCGCCGGCCTCAGCCTCCCAAAGTGCTGGGATTACAGGCATGAGCCCCCACACCCGGCCATTTATATATTTTTTAAATTGTTAAATTGTGCGGTGGTTCATACCTGTAATCCCAGCACTTTGGGAGGCCAAGGTAGGTGGATTACCTGAGGTCAGGAGTTAGACCAGCCTGGCCAACATGGCGAAACCCCTTCTCTACTAAAAATACAAAAAATTAACCGGACATGGTGGTGGGCACCTGTAATCCTGGCTACTCGGGAGGCTGAGGCAGGAGAATCCCTTGAACCCGGGAGGTGGAGGTTGTGGTGAGCCAAGATCGTGCCATTCACTCTAGCCTGAGCAACAAGAGAGAAACTCCATCTCAAAAAGAAAGAAAGAAAGAAATATTATTCTTATCTGAGAGAAGTTTTGCCCTGTTGCCCAGGCTGGAGGGCAATGGCATGATCTCAGCTCACTGCAACCTCCGCCTCCTGGGTTCAAGCAATTCTCCTGCCTCAGCCTCCCGAGTAGCTAGGATTTCAAGTGCACACCACCACACCCGGCTAATTTTTTGTATCTTTAGTAGAGACAGGGTTTCACTGTGTTGGCCAGGCTGGTCTTGAACTCCTGACCTTGTGATCCACCTGCCTTGGCCTCCCAAAGTGCTGCGATTACAGGTGTAAGCCACCGCACCCTTATTTTTAAACATCTTTTTCGAATGTTTTCCATCTGCAGTTCACTGAATCCATGGATAAGGAGGGCCAACTGCCCTGGGCCCCAGCTGGTGCGCAGCACCTCCCAAGATGCTTCCACACACTCCGTCTCCTTATAGACTGGGCTTCCTCACCTCGAGGCGACAGTGGCGGAGATGGAGGCTCAGAGAGGCTTCCAGATTCCACCTCATACATAGTCTTCTAGGGGAAGGGGGGCAGCAGCGTCTGGCCCAGCCTCTCCCTGAAATGCCATGAGCCATATTTCATATTTACTGTGTGCCTCCGAGGTGCCTGGCATCGCGCTTCACGCTGTCTGCGCTGAGTCATTCAGTCTTTACAGCACCTCCACGGGGCATGGGTTGTTTTACTAAGGAGAACACCAGGAGACAGAGAAGCTGTGTCACTCGCCCGAGTTCATGAGCCACTGGGGTCTGGAATCCCGATCCTTCTAAGTCCAGAGTCTGAGCTCTTACCCCTTCCCCTGTGCCCGCTCCCCACCATGACCCCAGCTTCCTGAAGGAGCAGGGCGGTCTCTCCCGAAGCCAGCATTCCGATTCTGTGACTTCATCTGTGGTTTCATCCTGGGAGTTTGTAGCAGCCCTCTTAGGCTTGCTCTCATGATCTCACCCTTTCTCTCCTAACTACTTGGCACCAACTGGCTCTCCTCTGCGTGACCTTGGGCGAGTCCTTTACCCTCCCTGGGTTGGTTCCTGGTGTGTGAAGGAAGAAGAGAGGCCCATGATAACTGCCGACGCCCGGGCTCCTGCGTGGGCTTGTGGGTCTCCCTGAGACAAAACCCTGTGTGAATAGCAGGCTCCAGGTTGGCCCCGTGTCAAGCAGGGAACCCACGGGCCTGTGTTCTAGAAGCGTCTACAACCCCCAGATCCGCACATACTTGCAGGGCATTAACATTTCCTCACCGCGAATGCCAAATCCTCGAGCTGAGAACACTGGAGGGACTCAGGGCGCCCCGTGTTGCTGCAGAGGAGGCCTGGGGACCCACAGCCGCACCGAGGTAGGGCCCAGCCTCGTTCCGACATCACTCAGTTCCCTGGCTCCGAATGCGGCGGCTCCCAGGGTGGCTCCCGTGGAACAGGGTCTGAGTAGAAAATTCTTGAAGGCAGGAGCCACCTAGGGGCCTCAGGTCCTAAAAGACGAACGTCCTCCTCCCACCTCCAGGAAGCCCTGTCCAATATTTCTCACACTATCGATTTCTGCGACTTTCAGCTGTTCCCAGGAAAATGCCGTAAGTGATGAAAAATGGCTTTTGGGCCCCTCACTGTTGCCATGGGAACTGTGTGACCCAACTGAGCAGGTTTCTTTTTCCTACACATGGAAGTGAGGGAATGGACCACAGAAAAAATGATGTAACATCCTATCTTTTAAAAAATTATTTATTGTTGGAGACAGGGTCTCACTCTGTCACCCAAGCTGGAATGCAATGGCGTCACCTCAGCTCACTGCAGCCTCGACCTCCTAGGCTCAAGCAAGCCTCCCATCTCAGCCTCCCCAGTAGCTGGACTACAAACGCAAGCCACCACACATAGCTAATTATTCTATCTTTTATCTGGCAGGAGAGAAAGGTGTTTTGGGACCTTTGAGCTCTGGCTTTCTCGTAATTTAATTCAGTTCTGTTCAACACGTATTGATTGACTGCCTTCTGTCTGCATGACGCTAACAGGACACCTGCAAGGGTCGCCTCCCTAAACCTCAGCAGAAAGCAGCTGGAGTGAACTGAGCGCCTCCACTGCTCCCAGGCATATGAAAGATGCGTTTCCACCTTCGTTCTTTCATTTCATCATCAAATAATCTTCAAAGGTTGGTGTTTATCATTTCTACTTTTCAGAATGAGAAAACGAAGGCCGGACAAGGGAAAGATGTTAAAGTGCTAACCCCCAGTACCTATGAATGTGACTTCACTTAAAAATAGGGACTTTAACCCATGCCAGAGCAAACTGTGTCCCCAAACCATTGCTTGGCCTCTGTGCCCATAGGCTGCTGGCACTGAAGTGGCTTGCACAGTGGAAAAAAAAAAGAAGAAAAAAAAATAGGGTCTTTGCGGCCCTGAGCGGTGGCTCCCAGCACTTTGGGAAGCAGAAGCAGGTGGATCACAAGGTCAGGAGTTCAAGACCAGCCTGGCCAAGATGGTGAAACCCCGTCTCTACTGAAAATACAAAAAATTAACTGGGCACGGTGGCGCATGCCTGTAATCCCAGCTACTCAGGTTGTAATCCCAGGCTGAGGCAGGAGAATTGCTTGAACCCAGGAGGTGGAGGTTGCAGTAAGCTGAGATTACACCACTGCATTCCAGCCCAGGTGACAGAGCAAGACTCAGTCTCAAAAAAAAAAAAAAAAGAAAGTAAGAGAAACAAATAGGGTCTTTGCAGATATAATTAGTTGAGATGAGGTTATTAGGGAAAGCACTAATCCAATATGACTGTGTTCTTATAAAAAGGGGAAATACAGGCCAGGCGCAGTGGGTCATGCCTGAAATCTCAGCACTTGGAGAGGCTGAGGTGAGAGCATTGCTGAGGCCTGGGCAACATAGTGAGACCCTGTCTCTTCAAAAAATAAAAAACAAAAAAGTACCTGGGTATGGTGGCACACGCCTGTAGTCCCAGACACTTGGGAGGCTAAGGTGGAAGCATAGCTTGAGCCCAGGAGATCGAGGCTGCAGTGATCATGCCACTGCACTCCAGCCTGGGTGACGGAGTGAGACCCCGTCTCTTAAAAAAAATCAGGGGGAGGCATGCAAGTTGGACATAGAAACTCACAGGAAATGCCATATGAAGATAAAGGCAGATGGGGGCATGCTTTCTTTTTCCTCCTATGGTTGATATTTAGTTCAATTGATTTGTTTTGGTGTTACTGTGTTTTAGGCATTATCCCCTACACGATCGGATTGAATATTTTATTTACTGAATACGTAACACATTAACAATGTTACCAAAGTTTGTTGAAACTATGCAAAAAAAGCATATAGTCAGAGAAATATCCTTCTCCGCCCTTTCCCTTCTGCTCCATTCCCTCCCACCTCTGTAGGTAATTAATTTCATTAGTTTCTAGTTTACCTTTCTTGTGTTCCTTTTTGCAAAAATAAACAGATTCGTGTATTTTAAAAAATGTCTCTTTCTTACACAAAAAGTAACTTACCACATGTGGATTTTATTTTTCCTACTTAACAACATATTCTGGAAATAATTCCATAACAATTTATAGAGCCCTTCCTCATTCTTTTTTCAGCCACCTTTTTCATCCACTAGGGTTGCTTTAAGGGAATGGAGGCAGAAATCCAGTGAGACTTTTCCACCTTCGTAACAACAAAACCCTAATGTTCTTCTTTTCCTAATCATTGTTATTGAAATATTAAGCACTATTTCTTTCCTTCCCTCCCTCCCTTCTGCTTCTCTCTCCCCACCTTCCTCCCTTCCTTCCTTCCTTCTTTTTTTCTAGTTTAAACACACTATCATTTCTACTAATAGATAGAAGTCTGCCACTTGCCAGGTCTTGGTCAAGGTGGCTGTTCCTGGGCGTGGGAAGCTTTCCTCCACCAAGTGACTCAGGGATTGACACTCCTCCCAGCCTCTTGCTCCACCATCCCCTATGGTCTCATCATCATCTGCAAGCAGCTGGGAGAAGAGGGAAAGGGTTTGTAAAGGAAGCACACTCACACCTTTACTTTTTAACTAAAAAAGTCAAAGTGCACAAATCATGTACAAAAAGTGCACAAGTCATGAGAATATAACTTGTTCAACAAAGTGAACACATGTAAATCACTACCCATGTTAGGTAACAGAATATTTTAATATTATCATCCAGTTCTTACTCCCAAAGGTAGTCAATCTCCTGACTACCAAGCATTAGTTCTGTTTGTTTTGAACTTTATATAAATGTAGTCACAGTTTATACACACTCGGGTTTGGTTTCTTGGACTTGAGAGTCACGTCATTTTGTGTAGCGGTGTTAACAGTTTCCTTCCCTTCATTGTCATATAGCACTCCATTATGTAAACATATTTCTCCATTCTCTTGCTGTTGGTCGTCTGGGAAGAGCAGTGGCTGCTGAGGACCTTACTTGTTCCCTGGTACATCTGCATGCATTTCTGTTGGCTGTAAACCTCGGAGTGGACTTGCTGGCTCACAGGGTTTGCAGATATTCAATTTTGTAGACGCTGCCAATCATTTTTTTGTCTGTTTTTTGAGATGGAATTTTGCTCTTGTTGCCCACACTGGAGTGCAATGACGCAATCTCGGCTCCCACTGTAACCTCTACCTCTCGAGTTCAAGCAATTCTCCTGTCTCAGCCTCCTGAGTAGCTGGGATTACAGGAGCCCACCACTATGCCTGGCTAATTCTGGGGATTTTTAGTAAAGATGGGGTTTTATCATGTTGCCTAGGCTGGTCTCAAACTCCTGACCTCAGGTGATCTGCCCACCTCAGCCTCCCAAAGTGCTGGGATTACAGACGTGAGCCATTTACCCAGCCATCATTGTTTGTTTTTTTTTTTAAATTCTGCCTAAAGGAATTATAGAAGGTTCTTGAGAAGGTGACTTTAAAAAGACCACACATAGGCCAGGCACAGTGGCTCATGCTTATAATCCCAGCACTTTGGGAGGCTGGAGCAAGAGAATCACTTCAGGCCAGGAGTTCAAGACCAGCCTGGGCAACTTACTGAGACCCCCAGCTACACAAAAACTTTACAAATTAGCCAAGCATGATGACGTTTGCCTGTAGTCCTAGCTACTTTGGAGGCTGAGGTGGCAGGATCTCTTGAGCCCAGGAGGTACAGTGAGATGTGATCGAGCCACTGCACTGCAGCCGGGGCAACAGAGTGAGACCCTGTCTCGAAAAAAATAAATAAATAAAAGCCTATAATCAATGATCAGGACCAGGACTGTCGTGGGGGAGAAAAGGAAAGGAAATGCCATGGAGGGCTGCCCACGGGCATGATCTGATCTGCAGGCCAGAAAGTGACTGGTAGATTTCAGGAATAGTCCAGACTAGCGTGCCTCAGACACGTTTTCATAGCTCAGTTCTCGCAGAGTCCCCATCACTGTGCTCACTGAGCCCCTCATCCTGAAACGCCGGAGGGGCTTCCTTTAGTGAGGCTGTCTCTGTCTCTGGTGTTCCTGGCCGCCCTTGCTGGTTCATCCAGGGGGCCCAGGGCGCTTAGCCCCAAATGAGGGTCGATGGCGCCACCTAGTGGCATCATACCTCCATTGCGCTGAACGCTGCTGATACTAAAGCTTGGGGGCTCAGGGTCTCTGATGGGAAGATTTCACTCTTCAGCCTGTGTGTTCTGGCTTCTGAGCTAAGTCACCCCACCCCTGCTGGGACAGACCATGGGGAAACCAGGGCTTCCGCCAGGGGAGGACATTTTTGACCCTTTGCAGGAGAAGGTCCCATAGGTCCTACTCCTAAGGACCTACAATGTGTGGTTTCTTCCTCCCTTCTCCCCGCAGGGTCCATCCCACACGGAGTCTGTGGTGTGGGGTGCTGCAGGATGCTGTCTTGTGGGGTGCAGGGTGGTGTGGACTGAGGGTGCGCCCAGGAGTCAGGGAGGCTTGGGTTGAATGCCAGCACTGCCCTCTCAAGTTTTTATCTTTAAAAAGAGGGTCATTTATGCCACGGGGGCATCTGGCGCTTAATAGACCCAGTTAGACCTACTTGTCACTGAACAGGTGCTCAAAAGTGACAGCTGTTGGAACAGCACCGATGCATCGTTTTCTGGAACCCACTCCACACTGTCTGGGCGGAGGTCTCTCCATGGCGTCCCTGGGCCCCCTTAGTCATAACACCACACTGTGCTGGACCGTCGCTGGCTCACCGACTACAGCCACCAGCCTGGGGGGTAGCCAAGGGCGAGAGCACCTTCAGTGGTGCCAGGCACCTGGCGGGCGCTCCGCTGTCGGGTGGAAGGATGGGTGTGTCAGGGAACTCCCGACGCTGGAGCTGTGGGACCAGTGCAAAAGCAGCGGGAAGGCCGCCCGCAGGTGTCCAGCACCTGAAGAAACGAAGGGCCTGCGTTCCTCAGGTTTCTCTCGGGAGGGATTGAGTGCTGAGAAGCCGCCAGTCAGGGATGGGGGCACCATCTGCATCACCAGGCTGCAACCCCAAGGGGCGCGCTGAAGCGCTGGCACCCCCTCTGGGGCAGGTGAGGACCGGCAGGAAGACAGCGCTGGTCTGCGTGGGCTCCAGGAAGAAAAGAGCCCTGGGCTATTTCCAGAACTGCCCGGGTGAAAAGGGCTCCCCTGCTCAGCTCCTCTCCTCATCCTCCTCCACACAGACTTCTAACTCAGGGTGGACAGAGGAGAGAGCCTTCTGGAACCTGCTGGGTGGTCCCAACCCCATCCCCTGGGAGTTTCAGCATGGGATGTGCTGGACCAGCCAGGCCTTCGGAGGAAGGGCATGCCCAGGGGTGAGGCCAAAGCCCCCATTTGTCATGGCACCCAGGGGTTCCCAGGGAGCCTGGGTAGCCTGCTGGCCAGGGTTTGGGATGGAGGCGCCCCTGGGGAAGGGAGAGGCCAGGCAGCTGGAGTCTTTGCTTTCAGGAGAACCACTGGCAGCCTTCCTGAGTCCGCGGTAGCATGCGCCCTGCCAGAGGAGATGTGGGCAGAGCTGGGCCAGGCACTCAAGCATCCCTTTCCTGTTGGGGAGGGGGCTTCCCTTCCTGAGCCCCAGATGTGTGAGATCATTGCCAGGACTTTCTGCCAGCAGCCATGGCGGTGCTGCAGCACTTAAAGTACCTTTGGGCCTCCACGAGGATGGCTGACAGGGGTCCTCACCACCTCCTCCTCCTCCATGCTCCCCCACGCTCCCCCCACGGCACTGCTGTTCCCCGGACTCTGCTCCGGACCTCTGCTCCAGAGCTCATCCTGCCTCCAGCCTCATAGAATTGCCTTCCCTTTCTTTCCGACCAGCTTCTTTTTTTTTTTTTTAAACGGAGTTTCATTCTTATTGCCCAGGCTGGAGTGCAATGGTGCAATCTTGGCTCACTGCAACCTCCACCTCCCAGGTTCAAGTGATTCTCCTGCCTCAGCCTCCTGAGTAGCTGGGATTACAGGCACCCACCACCATACCCAGCTAATTTTTGTATTTTTAGTAGAGACAGGGTTTCACCACATTGGCCAGGCTGGTCTCAAACTCCTGACCTCAAGCGATCCACCCACCTTGGCCTCCCAAAGTGCTAGGATTACAGGCATGAGCCACCCCACCCCGCCTTCCATCCAGCTTTGATTCAGCTCAACAAACATTTCCCAATTCCCATGCGCTGGGCCTGGGTGACCTGAATCTGGCTCCAGCCCTGTGAGCTTAGGGTGATGCCGCAGAAGGCAGGCAGGGAAACAGATCCTGCCAGTGAAACTGCCCCTCCTGGAGTCGGCCTGAGCCTCACTTCCTCTAGGAAATCGTCCCTGCCCCGCTGGGCACCGCTGGTTTGAGAGCAGGGGGCGCCCAGCTCCAGGGGGGCTCAACAATGCTGTCCCAGCCAGGGGGCGGACACCTCACTGCTGCCATGCGTGGGGAGTCAGGGACAGGAGACTTCTCTGGGGTCTCTGCCTGTGTGGGCCCCTAGGTGTGGCGCCTCCACTAACTTCGGCCCAAGTGGCCGGGCAGGCACGGGGCCCTGTCAGTCTGGGGGCAGCTTCTCTGAGCTCTCAGGCTGTGAGTGCCTGAGCCGCCATCCCTTCTCTAGCTTCCCAGGTTGAGGCCGGCCACCTGCCATGCTGGCCCGTATTTGGATTCTGCTGTTACAGGCATAATTGCATGGCAGCAGGAGGCCAGCAGTGGCTCACAGAGCATCTGCTGGGATCCATCAGGATGCATGGGAAGAGGACTCCAGGGCCCCCAGCAGGGAAGTGACCCAGCCGCCAGGGCGGATAACAGGCCTGACGCCGGTCTACGGGCTCTCTCCGGCAGGGCTTCCCATCCTTCTCCCAGTCAGGGAGTGTGTGATTCCGCACCACTACCATGGAGCACACACTGGGGTGGCTGGAACTCCGAATTTACTCCCTCGAAGTTTGGGACCCAGAAAGTCCAAAATCAAGATGGGGCAGGGGCGGGGCCTCTGAGATTCTGGGCAGAACCCTGCCTGCCTCTCCAGCTACTGTCCTGGCCGGGAGCCCTTGGTGTCCTGGCCTGCCGCGGTGGCAGCACTTTGGCCTCTGCCTGTCCCCACGAGGCGTCTCCCTATGTGTCACTGTCCTCATGTGGCATTGTCTTCTTTTTTTGAGATAGAGTCTCACTGTGTTGCCCAGGCTGCAGTGCAGTGGCGATCTCGGCTCACTGCAACCTCCACCCCCTGGATTCATGCAATTTTCCTGCCTTAGGCTCCTGAGTAGCTGGGATTACAGGCACCTGCCATCATGCCTGGCTAATTTTTGTATTTTTAGTAGAGACAGGGTTTCACCATATTGGGCAGGCTGGTCTTGCACTCCTGGCCTCGTGATCCACCTGCCTCAGCCTCCCAAAGTGCTGGGATTACAGGCGTGAGCCACCACGCCCGGCCTGCACTGTCTTCTTCTTCTAAGGACAGTTGTACTGGATAACAGTCCATCCTAATGGCCTCATCTTAACTTGGTTACTCTGCAAAGACTCGATTTCTAAGTAGGTTCACCTTCATAGGTACTGGGGTTCAGGATGAAAACATCTCTTTCTAGGGGCACAATTCAACCTTGAACAGGGGAGGAGCTCAGCTTTGGTGAGATGAGGGGCAGAGCCCGGCGCTATGAGTCCCAAGCTTGACATTTCTTTCCAGTCATGAGTTTTAGCTTCAAAATTCTTGCATTTCTGCATTATTCTCTATTCTGATTCATATTTGCTGTAATAGGAAATACAGTATGATTTCTTCAAATCTTTGCCACCTCAATGAGAAGAAGCATGTTTATCCTGTGGATCCATAACCTTCAATGCACTTCTGAATTGTCTCAAGGGAGTTTATCCCCAATTGGAAAAGTTTAAACCAACATGAATTCATGTAGTACTCATAAAAACCCAGGGCGGGTGTGATGGCTCAGGCCTGTGATCCCAGCACATTGGGAGGCTGAGGCCAGCGGATCACCTGAGGTCAGGAGTTCGAGAGCAGCTTGGCCAACATAGTGAAACCCTGTCACTACTCAAAATACAAACATTAGCCGGGCGTGGTGGCGTGTGCTTGTAATTCCAGCTACCCGGGAGGCTGAGGCTGGAGAATTGCTTGAACTCAGGAGGCAGAGGTTGTAGTGAGTGGAGATCACGCCACTGCACTCCAGCCTGGTCGACAGAGCGAGACTCTGTCTCATAAAAACAAACAAGCAAGCAAACAAACACAAAACAACCCAGTGAGGTACGCAGAGTTAACACAAGGGGAAACAGGTTAACCTGCTAAGGGAGTCCGCGGGAGAATTCAGTTCTTTTTCGGCTTGCTGGTCAGGCTAGGGATTTTTGTTTTATTTTTTACCATAAGTGCATGATAAAGGGATATGAGGAAAGGGGAAGGGAAAGAGAGCATTGAGATCACCCCCAGCCTGGGAGAGAGGTTTGCATGCCTGTTGTGAAAAGCGGGGATAGGAATTCTGAAATGAAAACACAGTTTGCCACGGAGCAGTCACGTAAACCCACCCAGGCCGAGCGTATTCAAATGCCGTCCACCTACCCGACACCCACGCCAGAAACGCCCTTCAGTGCTTCCATGTAGAAGGGAGGAGGGCACTTTTACATTTTAGTTCTGCTTGCTATTTGGAAGTTATTTTAAAGGTCATTGAAGTGGGCTTTTTCTTTTTTTAACAGAGAGCTGTTTCCAGCCACTGTATGAGCCCATCTAAGTGAAATTGCGAGCATTAAGCAGAGAGGTGCCATGCCTGCCTTCATCCACCCCACCCACCCATCCTTGCTGCAGACGCTCACTGGGCACCTGTGCCAGGAGACCGTCACTGAAAGGCAGCACCTCTGCCCATCAGAAGCTCATACAGGGAGAAGCAGCGGCCACAGCGAAGGCGTCCCCGGATCCTACAGGCACTTGGAGAACAAGGGAGGGCTGTGGATATGCCCCATCTGCATGTGTGCATGCACGTTCTGGGTGCATGCCTGTATGTTTGCGTGTGTGTGTTTGCTTGTGTGCATGTGCAGTGTGTGCGTGAGAGAGAGAGGCTGAGAGTACAAGTGGGTGTAAGCACACACACCCGCCCAGCAGCCCTGCCTGTCTGCTCAGAGTTTCGCCTGCCACCTGGTCACGCCCTGTGATCCCCATCCCAGGCTGGGTGCAGCCAGGACAGCTGTTGCCAGCTGCAAGCACCTGCCTGGTTGCTGCCCCTGTGTCCTGTGCATATCCCAAGCCAGGCCCCCGGGGTAATCCAGGCCATGACTCAGGAGCATCGTGCTGGGACACCCGAGACCCCGAAGCCCCTGCCTTAGGGATCGGGGCAGGGGGTCCCATCTCCTGCAGCTGGGCTGGGCCCAGGCAGCCTGGATCTCTCTTTGCTCCAGAGGCCGGGTGCGTCCTGCTTGGGGGCTATGTGAGGCCCGCTGCTTTCACCCACAGATTCTGAGGGTTCTCAAGGCAGGATTTGCTAGAGCAAAGAGCCAATTAGGGCAACGCTCGTGCTGTTTGGATCAGAGTGAATCCCAGGGCCGCTTGGGAGGCTTTAGGCTCTCAGCTCGGCCATCTCTGAGGTGAGGGCACACCGGCCACTCTGTTGGGGCATCTCTGCTCAGCACCCTGTGGGCTCGTTACAGACTCGGGGCGTCCTCTCAGCGGGAACGGCCTGGCAGGTTTTGCCTGTGTCCTTCACACCGGCTGAGCTTCTTGGCCAGCATCTCACTGCCAGGCCAAAGCGGAGCAGGGCTGCCTGTTGCACCCTGTGGCCTCTTGTCAATCTCGGCCCCTGCCTGGGAGAGGGTCTCAGTACAAAGGGCAGAGGGGTCTCCTGGAACCAGCCAGTGCTGCGTCGGCAAGAAAGACCGGAGGAAACGGGAGGGGCCACAGGCCGGCGACTCTCCCGCTGTTTTGCCCGGCGCCCACACCTGCTCGAGCTGGCGTCTTACCCGGTGGGGGCTGCATCGCTTGCTGTGCCTGTGCGCTAGGGGATCCCACCCATCGCCCTCCAGCACCGGCAGAACAAAGACCCCACGGTGGCCAGGACTGTGCGGGTGTAAACTGTGTCCCCGGGTCTCTTGGTGTCCTCACTACTACATCCTCCAGGCTCCAGAGGAGAAACCGAGGCCCTGAGGACACCCAGAATTGCCCAGGGCCACACCAAAGGTAAAGAGGTGACATTGAAGGGGACATGGGACACTGATGGGGTGTAGAGAATGAGATACCTTGGCATTCCAAGCCTGGGGCTGGTTGTCCACATCCAGGAAGACCCTGCAAGATTACGGCAGCTCTTCACGGCAAGCAGATGTAGCACTGTGAGTACCTGCGGCCACTCCCACGGGGCCCTCTGTGTGACGGCTGTGCCCAGCACTGGGCACCCAGGAACCAAGGCCCAGAGAGTCCCAGGTGGAGGGAGAGAGCCAGAGCCTTCCTGGTGGGCCCTAAGGCTTTTCAGTAGTGCCACTGGCTTTCTAGAAGGTTGCTGTGTGATTGGAAACCTGTGCTTTGAAATATGATTATCTGTATGGAGAGGAGGTTGAACTGGAGGCAGCAGCGAGGGCTGGCAGTGCCAGGCCAGGAATGGATGTGGGGCCTCCTTGTGTGGAGCAGCCACCCCCCCAGTCACCCTGTCCTTACAACCAAAACCGCAAAACGGGGCTGAGCCGGCCCTTTTGAGTTAGAGTAGAGGAGAAGGAAGGGGCTATGGGAGGAGAGGAGCACACGGAGCTGGCCCACGTGGAGAGAGGGACCCCGTGTAGCAGAGTAGCGTCGGGGGAGGTTTGCCATCAGAGTGATCTTAGTGACTGTGCCACCTCAGCCCTGACCTGGGCAATGCCAGTGAGCCTGTGAGGGAACTGGGGTCCAAGGTCCCAGAGGAGCAGGGGAACGAAGATGCAGCTGTCACAGAACCTCAAATGTATCTCCAGACACCCACATATCCATGCACCCAACACACGTTTCTGGAACAGCTACTTGGCCAAGCACCGCCAGCCTGTCTCTGTGCCCCTCGTGCTGGGGAGCCCAGGCGGGGGCAAAGGAAGGCAGCACAGGAGCGTCTACTCTGGGCTTTCCAGAATAGGCCGAGCACAGAAGGGGTGCCCACTGGACATGTGGAGGGAGGAGACGAGAAGAGTCCCCAGTGCCAGAAGGGGTGGAGACAGCCTTGCTAGGGCGGGGGGCGGGGGACACAGACAACCTTGCTGCTAGGCTCTGGCTGCAGTCAGAAGCAATCAAAGTTTTAAAAGGAGGGTGAACCTCTTAGAAAAGGAAATGGCGTTTATAAAAAGGTAGGAATGTGGGGGTAGGGACGATGGCCTTGGCGGCCACACCAGCACTGGGAGATCCACGCCACAGTGACGGGGCTGCACTTGCTCCAGGTCGATTGCTCAGATGGAAGCTTCTGGATGGATAACTAAGGCAGTACGACCCCCAGTCACCGTCCGAGGGCCACCCCGGGGGATGGAGCAAGTGCAGGCCAAGTGGACGCAGGGCCCATGGCTGGTTTCCAGGGTGAGCTGCAGGGCAAGCATGGGAAGCCCCAGAGGCAGACAGCCAGGGATGGCACCCCAGGAGAGTTCAGGGATCCGAGACCATCTGGGTGGAGCCCAGACAGTGTCTACCCTGGGGAGTGAAGCTAAGGCAGGAGCCGAGGGCCTTCCAGTGGACACGGAGACTTCAGCTTACTCCCGTGCTGACGTGATCCTGTTTCTGAGCCTGTTGCCTCGCCTAGAGCCTTCTGGGTTCAGTTTCTCTGGAGACCACCTGTGGCCTCCTGTGGGGTGGGGACAGGACAGTCTCCCGGCTACACGGAACTGGATGCTGACCGAGGGATCGGCTCTGTCTACAAAGACTTGCCACCACACCTCTCTTTTCCATGCCAGGCTTCTGGGATCCCCTCGGCCGCAGATGCTTCAGGAGTCTCAGTGTTTCCGCAGGGCAAAGCCGGCCCTGACCGTGCGCTGCACGCCCGGAGGTCGGACATCCGTGCTGCTGAATGGGTTGCCGTGGTCCCCTTGGTTTCATGTCTTGCAGAGTCGTGAACTCTCACCCACTTCTGCCTCCTCATCTCTGTGCCCTGTCCTCCTGTGGGGTTTGGGAAACCACAGGTGATAAACACGTGGGCCAATGTGCCATCTCCACTAGCACCAATGCTCTTTCTGCTTCCCGTCCGCCTGCCTGGGACTGAGTTCAGCTCCAGGGTCAGAGGCAGGACTGGAGTTGGGTTCTGACTCAGGCAGAGACAGGGCTTGGGAGAAGAAATCAAGGTGCAGGGCAGAGGCTCCAGGTTTCTGCCAGGCTCACCTGAGAAATGGTGTGTCAGGCTGGCCAGAGCAGAGTGCAGAGGCTGGGGCTTTGACAAGGGCAGGGTGACCAGTCCAGGCTGGCCTCAAAGGCAAGGACTTGACGACAGGGCCAGCAGGTGTCCGAGGTGGGCGGGCCCTAAGGAGGCTGAGGGAGATGGTCAACTGAAGAGCCAGCAGCCCAGGAGAGAAATGCAGGGGAGGCAGAGAAGACAGGAGAGACGGAGGCGTGCGGGACCTGGTGGTCGCGGAAGGCCAGTGACCAGGTGTTTAGAAGCAGCACCTCCTGTGACTGGGGCTGAGGGTGAACTCTGCTTTCAAGCAGAGATGGTTTGTCCTGGGCCTTCCACGATGACACCAGGTCAAGGTGGGCCATTAGCACTGAGGCCTGTGGGAAGGCAAGGCTGGGGCAGACACTGAATGTCACTCTGAAGGAAGCCACTCAATGGCAAATGGAGCAGCGATATGGTAGCTTTTCCTCTGCGGGAGCCCAGAGACAAGGGGCTCTGCCACCTGGGGGAGGCGCTTGGAGGAGGAGAGCTGATGTATTCAGACGTCCATTAATATTCACCTCTGACTGCCCCACAGGGGTGAGAGGCACAGCCCAGGCCTGGACGATGCTTTACCCTTTACAAAGCCCTCAAGGGCAACGTCATGGCTTGTCTTAGTCCATTTCGTGCTGGTACTTAGAATCCCTGAGGCTGGGTAACTTATAAAGAAGAGAAACTTACTTCTCACAGTGCTGGGGGCTGGGAAGTCCAAAATCAAGGCTCCAGCAGGCTCAGTCGTCTAGAGAGGGCTACACCCTCCAGAGGGGAGGAGCGCTGTGTCCTCGTGTGGTGGAAAGTGGGAGGGGCAAATAAGCCAGAGTCTGTGTGAAGCCCCTTGTACGAGGGCCTTGATCTCATTAACAAAGGAGAGACTCTCTTGGCTTAATCACTTCTTAGAGGCCCTACTCTTTTTTTTTTTTTTTGAGACGGAGTTTCGATCTTGTTACCCCAGCTGGAGTGCAATGGCTCGATCTCGGCTCACTGCAACCTCCGCCTCCTGGGTTCAAGCAATTCTCCTGCCTCAGCCTCCCGAGTAGCTGGGACTACAGGCGCGCGCTACCATGCCCAGCTAATGTTTTGTATTTTTAGTAGAGACGGGGTTTCACTATGTTGACCAGGATGGTCTCGATCTCTTGACCTCGTGATCCACCTGCCTTGGCCTCTCAAAGTGCTAGGATTACAGGCGTGAGCCGCCGCGCCCGGCCAAGGCCCTACTCTTAAAGTCACATTGGCCACAGCTGAACATTGGAAGGGAGACATTCAAACCATAGTGTGGCTTGTTATTTTTTATTTATTTATTTTTGAGACGGAGTCTCGCTCTGTTGCCCAGTCTGAAGTGCAGTGGCACAATTTTGGCTCACTGCAACCTTTGCCTCCTGGGTTCAAGCGATTCTCCTGCCTCAGTCTCCCGAGTAGCTGAGATTACAGGTTCCCACCACCATGCCTGGCTAATTTTTGTATTTTTAGTAGAGATAGGGTTTCACCATGTTGGTCAGGCTGGTCTCAAACTCCTGACCTCATGATCCGCCCTCCTTGGCCTCCCATAGTGCTGGGATTATAGGCGTGAGTTACCGCACCCGGCCAGCGTGGCCCATTCCTAACTATAGCCTATGGCAGGAAGGAGCGCCCAGCTTGGGGCCAACACAGACAGGTCAGGGAGGGGCTGTGTCCAGCAGGGAATAAATGGCACACTCCCTCCCAGAAAGGCTGCTGTGGGGCCCAGCACACTGAACACTAAAAGGTTTACGCGACAGAGCCTCTGGACGCTCAGAGTCTTGCAGGCTCAGAACCAGAATTGTCAACTTGCCAAGATGAATCTGTCTCTCGGGGGAGGGCCACGCAGAACAGGCATTTGTGAGCGATTTATACAATGTATGAAGAGACAGGAATGTTGAAGAACTGACTTTTTGCAAAGGCATCACCAGAGGAGTTTTCTGTCTGAGGAAGCAGAAGTCTGCTTGGTAAACATGGAATCTGAACGTGGGAATTGGGCCACTGGGAAATTCAATGGCATCAGACCGTTGTAGCTGATACTCCTGGACAGGGGGCTCTGCCAACCGGACAGATGTCTGCAGCTGCTGGCCGAGCTCCGTGCTCTGGGTGGGAGGGACCTTGCCAGCTCCAGCCTCGGTGGGTCTCCTTTCCTGTTTCCAAGCTTAAATAAGCACCTGGCTCTTCTGATTACCACTTTTAAAAGCTGCATTAATAAGTTCAATTAAAATAGCAGAATCTCTCATTCTGTCATATCAGGGGTTTTTTTTAATTGCAAACCAATAAAACTTAAATGAACTTAGGCAAAAGTTAATTTATTGGAATTAATTATTTATGTAGTAGGGTCCCCAAGAGAAACAGAGGGCGAGGCAGAGACAGAGAGACTGACTTTAACAAATGATCTCACACAATTGTGGGGCTGGCAAGTCTGCAGTTTGGGCAGCGGCCTGGCAGGCTGAACATTCAGGCAGGAGATGACGTTGCAGCTTGAGTCGAAACCCCACAGACGGCGGCTGGAAACTCAGGCAGGACTTCTGTGTTGCGGTCTCAGGAATTCCTTCTTTGATTTTTCTAGCTCCTCTCACATTTAAGTTCTGGAGCTGCAAGTCTGAAATCAGGGTGTCAAGGGGGCTGGTTCCTTCTGAGGCCCCTCTCCTCAGCTTGCAGACGGCCATCTTCACCTTTACGTGAAGGTTCCCTGTATATGTGCCTGTGTGCACATTTCTCCCTTCTATAAGGACAGCAGCCATGTCGGATCAGGAGCCCACTCACTCTCAACCAACTACATCCACAATGATCCTCGTCCTAAACAAGGTCACATTCTGAGGTATTGGGGTTAGAACTTCCACAACGAGTTTCGAGGGAACCATCTTAGTCTGTTCAGGCTGCTATAATAAGACACCATAAATTGAATAGCTTATAAATAGCAGAAATGTATTTCTTGTAGTTCTGGAGGCTGGGAAGTCCAAGAACAAGGTGCGGACGGATGTGGTCGCTGCTGAGGCTCTGCTTTCTGGCTTATACATGGCACCTTCTAGCTGTGTCCTCAGTTAGTGGAAGGAGCGCCTCCCTTGGCTCTCTTTGATAAGGGCGCTAATCCCATTCACAAGGGCTCCAGCCTCTTGACCTAATCACCTCCTGAAACCCCACCCTCTAATACCATCATATTGGAGGGTAAGATTTCAACTTATGAATTTTGGAGGAACATAAACATTCAGAGACCAGCAGGACAAATTAAACCATAATGGGGCCAGGCGTGGTGACTCACATCTGTAATCCCAGCACTATGGGTGACTGAGGTGGACGGATCACTTGAGATCAGGAGTTCGAGACCAGCGTGGCCAACATGGTGAAACCCATCTCTACTTAAAAAAATACAAAATTAGCTGGTGTGGTGGCAGGTGCCTGTAATCCTAGCTCCTCAGGAGGCCGAGGCAGGAGAATCACTTGAACCTGGGAGGCAGAGGTTGCAGCGAGCTGAGATCGTGTCGTTGCACTCTAGCCTGGGCAAAAAGAGCAAAACTCCATCTCAAAAAAAAAAAAAAAAAAAAGGACCATAACGGGACATAATTCAAATAATAACAGAAACCAAGTTCAGAGAAGGGTGGGACCCAGGCTTGGGCATGGCCAACACCCAGGACAGTTCCAGAGGCTTTGGAGCAGGAATTGCAACTTCTGACTCACAACCCAGCAATCAGGGCAGGCAGCTGCCTCTTAGCCCCTGGACAGGACTGGGGCACCCCAGCCAGTTTCTTCTGTCCCTCTCTTCAACAGCCAAACTCCAGGAGGGAGCAGTGACCGGCCAGGCTGAGCAGGAGCCTCTCCCTTACCTGCAAGAGGGTGGAAGGGGCAGTGGGCAGGTGGGAGGGAGGGCCTTGAATTGTGGTCCCAGCAGACCGTCTCCTGTGTGGAAGAGGTCATTCCAGTTTTGCTCCCTGGAAAACTGCTAGGAAGGGGAAATGGAGGCAGGTAGCGAATGTGCCCAGCCCTGCTTCTCGAGTGACTGTCCCACCTCTGCCAGGACGCTTCAGTGTTGATTCTGTGGCCTCGTTCTCAGAGAGCACCGGCAGATGTGGATGCTGGGGCTGCCGCCCAAGGTCTGGCCAGGAGCCAAGAAGCCCAGGTGTCCCTGACAGTGCTCCTTGAACCTGGCCTAGGGACAGACCCCTGTCCCCTCCTTGATGGGGGAACATGGAGCTTTCCTGGGCTGCTGGCCTACCAATGCCAAGAGGCTGGCACACATCTCCTCTGGACTCAGCCACAAGTCTTGCCTGGAGCCCAGTGTCTGACTGGCTACAGGGCCTGGGACATTTCCGAGGAATCAGAGGCAAGGAAGCCAGAGCTATGATTCAGAGACAAGGCTCAGAGAAGGCGGCCCCTCAGATAACTGGCCGCACAGCCAGCCCCAGGCTGATTCCACGCAACTCCCGTTCTCTCAACACGCCTCAAAGTGGAATTCCCCTGGATCTGCGTGGGGGTATTTGGGAGTCTGGAATTATCTAGAAAGACTTTTTTTTTTTTTTTTGAGACGAAGTTTTGCTCTGTCACCCAGACTGGAGTGTAGTGGCATGATCTCTGCTCACTGCAAACTCTGCCTCCTGGATTCATGGAATTCTCCTGCCTCAGCCTCCAGAGTAGCTGGGATTATAGGCATGAACCACCATGCCCAGCTAATTTTTGTGTTTTTAGTAGAGAAGGGGTTTCACCATGTTAGCCAAGCTGGTCTCAAACTCCTGACCTCAAGTGATCCGCCCATCTTGGCCTCTCAAAGTGCTGGGATTTCAGGCATAAGTCACCATGCCCAGCCTAGAAAGACTTAATTGTCAGTTTGTAATTCAAGAAAAAAATCTAAAATTAATACTATTTGCTTATTCTGATCATGCCAACACACCCCCTGTGACCAGGAGCTGCCTGGGCTCCCAAGGCCTGGCCTGCCATGAGGTTGGAACTGTTTTAACTATGGCAGGCTCAGTGAGAGAAGAGGCAAGAGGCCAGCGACAACATGGCCCGGGGATGGGGGGTAGGGGCTGCAGTTCCGTGGGCTCTGAGGTCTGCAGGTTCCAGACAGCCTCAGGCAGCTTGCAACCCTGTGATTCATGCCTCATCTTGGCTCAGCAAATGGAGCCCCAAGCCAGAGGCAGAATTTTCTAGGCTGTGTGGCAAGAGAACTGAGTGTTGGGGGTGGGGGCTGCCACCAAGATGGGAGGCTCTGACTTCCCCAGGGCAGCAGGAGAGCCGGGTGCCTGCATGGAGCAGGGAGCCAGACTCCAGGAGGTGGGACCAGGGCGGCCTGCAAAAGCCCACGGTTTCCCCTGGGGCTGAACTGAATCTACTTCCCTGAGAAGCAAACTGGAAGAGTCACAAAGAGGAAACAGGCTTCGAACACACACACGCCGCCCTCTGCCCTAGATCCCATGCCTGCCATGTTCCTAAATCCTCCCGGGTGCTGTCTGCCCCCACCCACTGGAGGCCCGCCTCCGGGAGGGGTCAGCACTGGCAATGCCCAGGGAGCCCACGGCAGCCCTTTGAGCCCCGTGTGGAGCTGGGCTCCCCAGCCCAGGTAGAGGTTGAGTCTCTGCACTATTGGTCACGCATTCTGTTTGGGCTTCTGAGAAGTCTTGCCTTGCCCTGCCCTAGAGGTATCAACAGAGTGGCCAGGAAATTTAGGTCAGCTCTGGGCAAGTCCCTGCAGGTAGGATCTAGTGACAGGAGAGACGGGCCTGGCTGTCAGCCGTGAGCTCTGCTGGGGACTGAGCACCCACTCAGATGACACATCCCCATTTCCTGGGCCCGCCCAGAAACCCTTCCCCTGGAGACAGAGTGGCGTGAGCGGGCGTGGGAGCCGAGGCGTCCCTGGACCCAGCACTGCTGACCGACCGCAGCTGCTGCTTTGCCCTCATTCCCTGAGGCCTGGACCAGCGCGGCTCGCCGGGTACCCCTGCCTCTGATTCTTTGGCCAGTGACTTCTCTGAAGCTGCCTGTCCAGCTGACCTGGGACTCTGTGGGATCTCTGCTCAAAGCACATGGTTCCTGCTCCAAAGCCCCCTTCTCAGAGAGGCCTGCCCTGGCTCCCCTTGAAGCACTCCGGCCCCTCCACCCCCACCCACTGCCCAGTTCCTCTGGATGTTCACAGCGCAGATACAGGCACAGTCCCCGTGGGGACAGCTAGGTTGTGTTTGATGAGGAATAAATAAATGAATGTTGGAATAAACTCTCCCAGTTAGCAGACTCCTCCCCTCAATCCCAGAAAGCTTACACCAAGGGTCCCCTCAGGCCTCTGCAGTGGGAAGTCCAAAAGGGGCAAGAGGCTTCAAGAAGAGGACAAGCCCTCCATGGACTCCATTCCAGCTGGGCTCCGAGACTTCCGGGTTCCACTGGCAGTGGGTATGAAAATCCCTTTGCTACAAGTACGCTGAAGCCATGCCTGAATTTCTCCCATTCATTCATTCATTCATTCCTGCCCGCTCATCTATGCTTGAGTAGAACAGGGCCAGCTGATGTCCTGTGTGTACCTGGCACAGCTGCCACAACTCCCAGCCCACCCACTCTGCCAGCCCCACCCAACCCCACAGGGCCGGGCCTTCAGGTGCCCTGCCCCAGGCAGGAGACAGAGGAGGCTTGAGGAGGAGGCAGCTTACTTCAAGGGACCCCTGGCTTTGCCTGGGTCACAGTCTGGAGCTCCCCACTGAGAGCTGAGAAGCATGGTCCTGCACAGAGGGTCCCAAACCCCGAGGAAGGGAAGCGAAGGAAATGCACAGAACTGGGTAGTAGCATTACTTCCCCATTTTACAGATGAGAAAACTACAACTTGGAGAGAAGAGAAGAGGTTTCTGGCCTAAAGTCACACAAAGTCAAAATTGGATCCTGGTCAACATGGAAGGGGAGACAGAGAGAGGAAAAGAGATGGCAGGGGAAAATGGAGGGGAAAGAAGAGAAAAGGAAGCTCTGGAATCGGCATGAGAAGTGCAGAGACTGCCCCAAGCCCCTGTCCTCATTTACCCTCTGCGCCTGGTCCTTTCCTGCCCTGCTGGTGGACGCACAGGGACCCACCCAGCCCCACTTCCTCACGAGCTGCTCACACTCGGCTGCTGTGCCCGCCTGCCCTCTGGTGGCAAGATCTGGAAGCGCATTGCCACTGCATCCCAGCGCCTCTGAACGGGAAACTAGGTGCAAGTCAGTTCAGCACCCACTGTATGCCAGACACGGAACTGGAGACCTAGGGAGGAGGGAACACAGCCCGTTTCTGAGAGTGCACAGTTGAGGGGACCAGACAGACAAGCAAACAGACCAGGGCAACACAATGAGGCAGGGACTTGGCTGGGGAAAGCTCAGGTTATTGTTTTAAACCTAACAGGGCGGTTTAAAACAAGCAGCCCCCAAATCTCTGAGGAACATTTGGGCTGCACCTGCTCTGAAGGCCCTAGGCTGCCTGTCTGGGGCGGGACAGACCCAGAGTGCTTTCTGATCTGTCTGCAGCCAGAGCCCTGGAGCCAGAGGGGACCTGAGGAGGTTTGCAAGCTGTGGTCTGGGGAGGAAGGCAGGGGTGAGGACCCCACCCTTCTTCTCTCTTTCTTGACCTAGTGCAGCTCCAGCTGAAGCCGTCCTCACTTTGCAGGGTTAACAGGAATGGACAGTAATGTCGCTCTAATTAAGCATTCAGCAGGCTGTACTTTGACCCACTTCCTTGTAGCCAAAAGTCACGTAGCCCCAGGTACGGACAATTTGTGTCCCTGTGGTTCCTGTAGATGGGATCTCTGACATTTGAATCATAGGAATTTTGTTTAAGAATTGCTTAAGCAGATCCTGAATTCCATCAGAACAGCTGAAGCCAACCAGCCTGAAGCCCCCGACAGAGGGAGCTGGTTTCTTCCCCTCCCTGACCCATGACTGCACCCTTTCACCAATCAAGGACCTCCACACTTTGGCCCACTTCAAAACCCTTAAAAATTCTAGCTCAAACTCCTTGGGGAGTTGATGGATTTGGGGTTTCCTCCCATCTCCTGACTTGGTGGCCCTACGCTGATGAAACCTCTCTCTCTGCTGCAAGGCGGGGTCTCGCATAGTGACTTCCTGCACGCGTCAGGCAATGAACCTATGACGGTTCCACAGCTTCACGCTGGAGAGGCAGAGTGACAAGAGGGTTCAGCAGAGGGCGGGGAACTGGGGTCTTTTCTTTTTTTTTTTTTGAGATGGAGTTTTGCTCTTGTTACCCAGACTGGAGTGCAATGGCGTGATCTCAGCTCACCACAACCTCCGCCTCCTGGGTTCAGGCAATTCTCCTGCCTCAGCCTCCTGAGTAGCTGGGATTACAGGCACGTGCCACCACGCCCAGCTAATTTTTTGTATCTTTAGTAGAGACAGGGTTTCACCATGTTGACCAGGATGGTCTCGATCTCTTGACCTTGTGATCCACCCGCCTCGGCCTCCCAAAGTGCTGGGATTACAGGTGTGAGCCACAGCGCCCGGCCCAGAACTGCTGTCTTAACAGCAATTGCGGCCTCTGGGCTTCAGTTTGTTCTTCTGTGAAAAGGTAATAAGAACAGTGCCCACCTCCGATGGTCACCCTGAGGGTTAAAGACACTGGTACAGGGAAAGTGGGCACAACAGCATTCGGTCCGCAGTCAGAGCCGGTCACACCTGCGCTTGCCGATAATACCAGTTCACCAGCGTCCAGCCCTCCTTTCTTCCTTTCTTTTTTTTGAGATGGAGTTTCACTCTTGTTGCCCAGGCCGGAGTGCAATGGCGCGATCTCGGCTCACTGCAACCTCCACCTCCTGCAGCCCACCTTTCTTTGGAAGAGTTTTCCATCTCACTCTCATGGCAGATAGTACCCATGAGGTGCAGAGGCACAGAGAGAGGAGGTGTCTCACGCGAGGTCACTGGCAAGCAGCAACTGTGTTGAGCCTGGCACCCAGGCCCCTGGGCCCAGAGGCTGCAGCCTGCATCCCCAGCCCCCTTATGTCCCTTCTGAGCCTCCCTGACTTCCCGAGCCCTGAACCGCCCTCCTCAGCGGGGAGTCTGCTTTGCTACTTCCTAATGGGTTCTCCCACAGGACTGTCGGGCAGGTGCAGTTCAGGTTCAGAATGGCAGCATCACAGCATTTGCGGAAGCATTGGCCACAGGCAGCGTATCTATTGCATTTGCCTTCCTGGAAGGTAAGGAGCTCTGAAGCCTCACTATGCAAAGTGTGGTCCCCAGCCAGCAGCATCAGCCTCACCTGGGAGCTGGTTAGAAGGGCAGAATCTTAGGCCCGTCCCAGACTACAGAACTGGAATCTGCATTTACTGAGAGCCCCAGGTAGTATGTGGGCGCATTACAGATGCCAGGGAAGGGCATCTAAAGCAACTGGACTGAAGTGGGCAAATGAACTGGAGATGTGTCCGCCGAGCCTGCCCTGGGCGGCACTTGTGCTGGCACCCACGCCAGGGTCTGGGAATCCTTGGGGCAGTTGGCCAAGGTCAGAGCCTTCAAAGAGTCCCCAGCTCCTGCTGTTAGCGGGTCTTCATGCGACCATACGTTCTAGCCAGAGAGTGCTGGGAGGGAAGGAACAAAGGCCACGGGGCCTGTCTGCTCGGGAGAGTCGGAATCTGGGCTGAAACTTGAGGGAAGAACTGGACAGTCCAGGCAGACATGGGGGAGGCCCTCCAGAAAGGGGAGTGCCTGTACCGATTCCTGAGATGGATGTTGTTTTCAGAGAAATGGGTACTCTGCACACCTTATGCTAATCCTTCCAGGGGCTGAGGCAAGAGGAGAATCGGAGGCCCACCTACTCTAAGTCTAAACATTTAAAAGTCATATAGCTGGCAAATGATTAAATAAAATGTGTTCCAGCCTCTTGATAAATATGCCTTCACAGAGACTTGGAAGGCCAGCTTTCAATGGAGTGTTTTTGGATTCCTGGGAGTTCTGTACTACAACACAATGGTGTGGGGTGGGCCAGCCCCACCCGCCCCCTTCTGCTCTGTACCCTAAATATGTTCGCATTCATGCATACATGTGTGTCCCAGCCTGCCACTGCCCACACCCCCTGTCCCACGAGCAGCTGCCCCTTGGGATATGCAAATCAGGCCAGCCTTAGGAGGGCAGACCCTGGGAAGAAGCTCAGGAAGGCCCTGGCAATGTTGGGAGGAGCACTGGCTCTGGGAGGGCTTACCCCTTGACCTCATGAGAGGGCCCCAGCCGAAGAGGCTCTGCAACACTTAAAGTGTGACATGCCCTCAATTATAACACACATTTCAGAGACACAGGTAGTATATTTGCTGTCCAAAAGCCTTCGGGTCTCTGACCATAAGAATCTGTTTAAACCTAATGTTTCATTGAATCTGCACATCGATCTGGGTAGTATTAATCATAGGAACAATTTTAAATCTTCTCAGTGTTAAATCTTCCAATCCATGAACATAGGACGTCTTTCCATTTATTTAGTTCTTTAACTTCTTTCAATGAGGTTTTGTAATGTCCATGTAACAGCCTGGCCTTGTTTTGCTAAGCATTTTTACATTTGTTCCCGCTTTTGCATCTTGAAAACCCTCTATGAAGGCAGCATGACGGTCATTATTAACCACACTGCGTAGACGTTCAGGGAAGTTAAGAAACCTCAACGAGCACGTGACAGTGCTGGACCAGAGCCCTCATCCTCAGCCCCTGGCAGAACCGGGCCTGGCCTTGCTCAGTGAGGGCCACTTGGTCCAGCCCCTGCTGCATGTGTCCCCCTCCACCAGGGACGACTGCCAAGCAGGTCCCAGCCTCCCTTCCCCCGCCGCTGACTGGAGGGAGGGGCTGGATGCTCAGGGGGGCCCTACAGGCAGGAGCAGGCAAGGGAGGGGAGCCTCTGGTTGTCACCAGGGGTTCTCAGTCCTTGGCTTTAATGGAAATCACTGAGCACTTTAAAAAGTACCAATGTCTCCAGGCGCAGTGGCTCATGCCTGTAATCCCAGCACTTTGGGAGGCTGAGGTGGGTGGCTTACGAGGTCAGGAGTTCGAGACCAGTCTGACCAACATGGAGAAACCCATCTCTACTAAAATTAGCTGGACGTGGTGGTGTGTGCCTGTAATCCCAGCTACTTGGGAGGCTGAGGCAGGAGAATCACTTGAACCTGGGAATTGGAGGTTGCAGTGAGCCGAGATCACACCACTACACTCCAGCCTGGGTGACAGGGCGAGACTCTGTCTAAAAAAAAACAAAACGAACAAAAACAACAATGTCCAGACCCCACCTCATACCAATTCAAGTCAGCCTCCAGCAGGCAGGGCCAGGGGACCCGTGATAACACAAGCTGCTGAGTTGACTGAGCAGCCAGGCTGGGAACCACAGGTGAGATGGGAGTTGGCTCAGTCAGTCCTGACCCATCCACGCCACCGTAGCAAGCACGGAGGAAGGAGGGCAGCCTGGCAGGGGAGTTCAGGCTTTGTCTATTTAGAGTCTAGGTCTTACTCTCGCTCAGGCTGGAGGGTGATGGCTCAGTTGTGGCTCACTGCAGCCTCAAACTCCTGGGCTCAAGCAATCCTCCCACCTCAACCTCTCGAGTAGCTGGGCCCAGACTTGACAAGGATTGGTGGCTTCCACCTTGGTCTTTTTTTTTTTTTTGAGACGGAGTCTCGCTCTGTTAACCAGGCTGGAGTGTAGTGGTGTGATCTCGGGCTCACTGCAACCTCCGCCTCCTGGGTTCAAGCGATTCTCCTGCCTCAGTGCTATCACTCCTGGCTAATTTTATTTTTTATTTTTGTAGAGACAGATTATTGCTCTGTTTCCCAGGTTGGTCTCGAACTCCTGGCCTCAGGTGATGTTCCTGTCTTGGCCTCCCAAAGCACTGGGATTACAGGCATGAGCCACCATGCCCAGCCCAGAGCCTGGACTTTAAGTGTACACTCCAGGCAGTGGTCCCAGGTGTGAATCTCCAGGTGTGAGTCCCAGGTAAGTTCCGTGACCTTGAATGCTTCACATCTGTGAGCCTCAACCTACCTATCTGTGAGACAGAGACAGTAACACCTTCCTTGACAGGTGGGGTCTGGTCCTCCGGGTGAGCCTAGGCTGGTCTGTGTGGGGTATGGCAGGGGTGACTGTGCCAGTCTAGACTGGGCTCAGACTTTACAAGGATTGGTGGCTTCCACCTTGGTCTCTTTTTTTTAAATTTTGAGATACAGTCTCACTCTGTCGCCCAGGCTGGAGTGAAGTAGCACAGTCTCGGCTCACTGCAACCTCTACCTCCCGGGTTCAAGCAATTCTCCTGCCTCAGCCTCTTGAGTAGCTGGGATTACAGGCAGGTACCACCATGCCAGGCTAATTTTTGTATTTTTTGTAGAGACGGGGTTTCACTATGTTGGCCAGGATGGTCTTGATCTCCTGCCACCTTGGTCTCTTGAAGCCAAGTTCAACCCCCAGGTGCAGAGAGGCCCTGAGAGTCCCATGGAGCGGGACAAGGACCCGGTCACCCTTGCTCTGCCAAGTGCCCAGCCTGAGGGCAGCTGTCTGAGACCTGCCAGGCCAGCCCCTCTGCCAGCTGAACACCACTTAGCGACCCCAGTCAAAGCCACAAGGAGCAGAAAATTGCTTGGTCCAGCCTTACTGAATTCCTAACCCACAACATTGTGAGACTGACTAAACAGGCCACGTGTTACATGACTGGAGGGGGCTGTGCATCTCCACCTGTTACAGGAAGGCAGGGAACTGTGGCGTCTCTGATTGTTTAAGTTGCCTTCACCCAGATCATCTCATTTATCAGAAACCAAAGACAGGAGTGTGACCTCTGCCCTCTGGGCACTTGCAGGCTCCCCTTCTGCCCGACACGATGTGCCAGGGTTGTGTCCCTAACTCCGCTCTGGCTGTCGTGGCCACGGCTGGACAGACAGGCACCCGGGGCCCAGCTCCACCTCTGGCAAGTCTCTCCTCATTATTCAGGGTTCAGTCCCCATCTGCAGTGGGGAGGCCTATTCACCTGAATATCACAAAGGCTGACTATATGGTGGGCTCTGAGCTAGGCCTGGTGTCCTGAGAGTCCAGAGCTTGGAGAAAAACAGATACAAACCCTTCCCCTAGAGCTCATGGCCATGTGAGCTGGATGGGCTGACATTAAACAGACAAAATGTAAGTACACATGGACACGAAAGAAGGGAACAGCACACACTGGAGCGTGGAGGGAGGGAGGACGGGAGGATCAAAATCCACCCATCAGGTACTGTGCTTATTACCTGGGTGGCAAAATAATCTGAGCACAAAGCCCCCATGACATGCGATTTGCCTATATAACAAACGTGAACATGCACTCCTAAGCCCAAAATAAAATTGTTTTAAGTAGATAAAATGCAAATAACACCACCATTGCCAGCTCTGAGAAGGTTGTGAAGAAAGGGCCATCTGTGGGTTGTGAGTCTATCATGGGGGCCTTGACCTGCCACCCCAGGGGTGAGGGTGGGAAAGGGGAACAGGGTTCCTGGGTTGAGGGCAGAGAGTGCCCTAGCCAGGGGAAGAGGGAGCGCAAAAGCAGTGAGGGTAGAGGAAGACAGGGGACGAGTCCAGCACACATAGAGGGGAGATCAGCGATGGGGGAGAGGGTGGCAGGCAGAGCGCAGGGCCCTGCTGGGTGGAGGAGGGCCCTGGTGAGGGCTCAGGCCTTGAGCTTAAGGCCAATAAGAAGCCATTGAAGAGCTTTAGGCCAGGGGCTACCAGGGCCAGTTTGTGCTCACGACCCGTCCTCTGGGTGATTGTCAAGGTCAAATGGGAAGGCAGATGAGAAATTGCTTTGAAAAGTATCAAACGGAATATAAGTATAAGTTGTGAGTGGTATGAGGGACAGATGTCAGTGAAGGGCACGGGCTGGGAGTCCGGGGGGCTGGTTCTCCACTCAGACGCACCCCACCCCTCCCTGTGGACCTCAGCGTTCCCACCTGTGGAATTGGCGTGGCTCCCACTCAGAAGCGCCTCACCTGGGCCAGGGCGCCACGGGGGCTGCACCTGACCTCACATCCCCAGCTACAAATGGGCTGCTTACCCAACTTTGCCTGTGAGGAGAGTGAGGCTGAGGGACAGCGACTTACCCAAGCAGAGGGAGCAGGCTCAGCCCCTCACTGTTTCCTGGCTCGGAGGGAGGAACAGGGAACACCCAGGGCCACAGACTCGGCCACACTGCCCAGCTTGAGCCTGGCTCTGCCACTCCTGAGCTGTGGAACTTTGGGCCAGTTAATTAACCTCTCTGTGCATGCGTGTCCTCTTTTGTGCAATGACAGTGGTGCCTCTATCGGTCCGTTCTCACCCTGCTATAACGAAATACCCGAGACCAGTAAAGGAAAGAGGTTTAATTGACTCACAGTTCTGCATGGCTGGGAGGCTTCAGGAATCTTACAATCGTGGTGGAAGGAGAAGCAGACACCTTCTTTACAGGGTGGAGAGAGAGAGAGAGCATGAGCAAGAGCAGAGAAAACTGCCCCGTAAAACCATCAGGTCTCGTGAGAACTCACTTGTTATCACGAGAACAGCAGGCGGAAACAGTTCCCATGTTCCAGTCACCTCCCACCCTCCCCACGTGAGGATTACAATTTGAGATGAGACTTGGGTGGGGACACAGATCCAAGCCATGCCTGCGCCCACTTCACAGGGCTGATGCGGAGTTTAACTGAGGGCAGCAGCTGGAACCCAGGAAGCCCCTCATGAGCTGTCTGTCCCTTAGCCTCAGGGCATAGGGAGGCCTTCCCCTCCTGGAGAGGGTGAGTCCCCTGGGGCCCCAAGCTCTGTCCAGGCACAGCAGCTTGCAGGTTTTATTTATTTATTTTGAGACGGAGTCTCCCTCTGTGGCCCAGGCTGGAGTGCAGTGGCACAATCTCGGCTCACTGCAACCTCTGCCTCCCAGGTTCAAGCAATTCTCTTGCCTCAGCCTCCCGAATAGCTGGGACTACAGGTGCCTGCCGCCATGCCTGGCTAATTTTTTGTATTTTTAGTAGAGACGAGGTTTCACCGTGTTAATCAGGATGGTCTTGATCTCCTGACCTCATGATCTGCCCACCTCGGCCTCCCAAAGTGCTGGGATTACAGGCGTGAGCCACCGCGCCCGGCCATTGCAGGTTATTTTTAACTGAGGAGGCTGAACCAGCCCTTGCTGTGAGGTTATTTTGGGCACAGCTGCAGCTGTGCTGGGCTGACAGGATGTTTTTGAGGAGGAAACAGGTCCTCAGTGCGGAAGGGCCCGGGAAACCCCCTAAGTCCAGAGGGTCCCCCCTTCTCCCCTCTGGAAACAACAAAGCCATCAGAGGGTGGTCGAGGCAGGGCAGGATTTCTCCTCTTGGGGAGGGGCCCTCACTTCCCCCAGGGACTTGTACATCCCGAAGCCAGGTTTGTAGGCCCAGCTGGGGGCTGGTTAGGCAGCAGCAGATCATTTTCCACTGGAATCCCAGGGCGCTGTGTCCCCACATTCTTCTTTTTGTTTTTTTGCGACGGAGCCTTACTCTGGACTGGAGTGCAGTGGCACGATCTCAGTTCACTGCAACCTCCGCCTCCCCAGTTCAAGTGATTTTCCTGCCTCAGCCTCCTGAGTACAGATGTGTGCCACCACACCCAACTAATTTTTGTATTTTTATTAGAGACAGGGTTTCACCATGTTGCCCAGGCTGGTGTTGAACTCCTGACCTCAAGTGATCCACCCACCTTGGCCTCCCAAAGTGCTGGGACTACAGGCATGAGCCACTGCTCCCAGCCTGTCCCTACCTTCCTAAGGTGTCACTCAGATGCCTGGACCCTGGAAGCTGGGTCATGTCCACTCAGCCCTCCCAGCTCCATGGCTGGAGAAGGCTCAGAGTGTTGCCCAAGTTTGCCAAGTTCCCAGGACCGCTGCAGCCTCTGGGCTCTGTTTCCTTGGGAATTCTGCCCAGGTGTAAATCTCAGCCCCTCTCAGCACTTCTATTCTGGCAAGAAGACCTCCCTGGGCAGCACTGACCACCTCCACACTGCGCGGTGGGCACAGTTGCCCAGCACTGACGCTGCTGCTCTTCCCCACCGCCCAGCCTTCTCCATCGTCCCGCGCTGTCTCCCTCCTCTTTCCCCTCCTCCCCCATCTGAGGGGCCTCCTCTACCTCTGCCCTGCTTAGGAACAAAAATAGCTGATTGTCTCCTCAGTCTTATGCACAACAGCCCCCTCCCTCCTGGAGGCCCAGAGCCTTGGCCTGTCACTCACACCAGGCACCACTTACAGTATCTTCTGGACAAAGACAGTCCTCTACCCCTTGCCAAGAGGAATTCTGATGCCAGTTGCTAAAGAGATGTTTTTAAAGCATCCCTCTCACCTTGTTATATAAGCATTTGGATTTAACCTTTGTATATATTTATTCCTTTGACTTCTCATCCTATTTGGGAGACTGCATTTGGAGACAACAAAAAATAGGATAAGAGCCGTTCTCTGATTGTTGGCCGCTGTTGCCAAAATGTCTCTTCCACCTCTTTTTCTCTATGCATTTTTTTTTTTTGAGAGAGTCTCACTCTGTCACCCAGGCTGAAGTGCAGTGGTGCCATCTCTGCTCACTGCAACTTCCATCTCCCAGGTTCAAGTGATCCTCCAGCCTCAGCCTCCCAAGTAGCTGGAAAGCGCCTGCCACCTCACCCAGCTAAGTTTTGTATTTTTCTTTTAGTAGAGATGGGGTTTCACCACATTGGCCAGGCTGGTCTTGAACTCCTGACCTCAAGTAATCCTCCTGCCTCGGCCTCCCAAAGTGTTAGGATTACAGGCATGAGCCACAGCGCCTGGACAAAGATGACATCTTAGACTTTACAGTGTAGAATCTGAGCACCTTTTTTTTCTTTTAGCTTAAAGACAAGTGTGAGACAGTAGAATCTGAGCACCTTAAAGAGTCTTAGAGATGACCTGGTCTGACGTTTGATTGATTGACTTTTTCTATTGTGGCAAAATGTATGTGTATATATAGGATTTACCTTTTTAACCTTGTTCACAAGTGTCCTGTTCAGTGGTGACTGATTTTTGTAGCTGAGGAAACATTTGTTCAGATGAAATCTTGAGCAGAAACCTGATATAAAACTGATCACCATACTGGCAGCCCTGACTGTGGCTCCAGGGCTGGCAGTATGGTGATCAGTTTTCCATCAGGCCTCCACCAGAGGCCGGGAAGCGGGACTGCAGAGCGCAGGTGCAGGGAGCAGGGCTGTGGAGCACAGGTACAGGGAGCGGGTCTGCGGAACGCAGGTGCAGGGGTGCTGCAGAGCGCAGGTGCAGGGAGCAGGTCTGTGGAGCACAGGTGCAGGGGTGCTGTGGAGTGCAGGTGCAGGGAGCAGGGCTGCAGAGCACAGGTGCGAGGGGGCTGTGGAGTGCAGATGCAGGGAACAGGGCTGCGGAGCGCAGGTGCAGGGAGTGGGGACTGCGGAGCACAGGTGCGGGGGGGCTGCAGACTGCAGGTGCAGGGAGCGGGGGCTGCGGAGCACAGGTGCGGAGGGGCTGCAGAGCACAGGTGCGGGGGGCTGCAGAGCACAGGTGCAGGGGGTGCTGCAGAGCGCAGGTGCGGGGATGCTGCAGAGCGCAGGTGCGGGGGTGCTGCAGAGCACAGGTGCGGGGGGTGCTGCAGAGCACAGGTGCGGGGGAGCTGCAGAGCACAGGTGCGGGGGGCTGCAGAGCGCAGGTGCGGGGGTGCTGCAGAGCGCAGGTGCGGGGGTGCTGCAGAGCGCAGGTGCGGGGGTGCTGCAGAGCGCAGGTGCGGGGAGCAGGGGCTGCAGAGCGCAGGTGCGGGGAGCAGGGGCTGCAGACTGCAGGTGCAGGGAGCGGGGGCTGCAGCAGTGTGGCCCGTCCTCCCTGCAGCCTTCACCTGACTTCCGAGACCTCTTGGCTCCCCATCATGCATTTGGTCCTCTCATTCTTCCCCACTAGGCCAAGTCTCACCCTCACTCCCCCACATCCCAGGGGACCTGTGTCCCGCTTCCAGGTACCCATCCAGACCCCCAGACCCAAGGGGAAGTCACTGCAGATGGGCAGGTGATTGGGCAAGGGGGCTCCGGGCTGAGCCTGCCAGAGAGGCCTAGAGAAGGAGATGTGTTTTAAAGAACTGAGAGGTGGGCCGGGCGCGGTGGCTCACACCTGTAATCCCAGCACTTTGGGAGGCCGAGGTTAGGTGGTCACTTGAGGTCAGGAGTTGGAGATCAGCCTGGTGAATATAGCAAAACACTGTCTCTACTAAAAATACAAAAATTAGCAAGATGTGGTGATGCGTGCCTGTAATCCTAGCTACTCGGGAGGGTGAGGCACGAGAATCACTGGAACCCAGGCGGTGGAAGTTGCAGTGAGCTGAAATCGCGCCACTGCATTCCAGCCTGGGCAACAGAATAAGACTCTGTCTCAAAAAAACAAACAACAACAAAAAAAGAAAAACAAAAGAAATAAATACAAGGTGATAAGTTCCGTGGAAAGAAGGCAAGAAGGCCCCACTGCTAGGACAGCCACTCCACAGAGCACAGATCTGAAGCCTTGGCGGCCTTAGCGGACTCCAGGCAAGCTGGGGAACTGCGTGCTCAAAACCGGGTGGAGTCTGGTCTTGGTTACGCCGGGAGAATTTCCTCTCCCCTCCCGGAATGCTTGGATTGGACGGGGACAAAGCAGTTCCACTGAACACCCATGAAACCTTCAGACGCTGCCTGTTCCATGGAGTTCTCCCAATTTCTCCTGAATGAAAAGTAGGCCTTCTGTGAGGCCCTTCGGTCCTCTGCCCCTGCCCAGCAGATGAGCAGACACAAATGAAGGAGGGGACTTCAGGAACGAGGAGAGGGGGCAGGGAGACAGGGGACTTTAGAGATGGCCCTGTGATCTTGTAGGCAGGCTGGGCTTCCAGTGGCAGGAGACAGCTGATATGAGAAGGAGGAACCTTACCTGGGGACGCAGCACTCAAGGTCCCTACCCAGCCTCCGCCCCCTGCACGTGCCCTCATGTGCTTGTGAGCACAGCAGGGGTCCTGGCTGGGCCCTGCTTTGTTCCTTTAGGTTTCCTGGAGGCCCTGGAGGGGCTGTGCTGCCTCGGCTTTTCCTACTTCCCCAGTGTGCTGGACATGGGATCATGGTCCATTTGAGTGGTGGCCAGAGCAAGCAACCAGAAAGTACTGGCTTGTGGAGCCTGGCCTCCCCTCTCCAGCCCATGGCGGGCTGCCCTGGTGGCTGGGCACTTGCTTGGGCTTCCGTGTGGTCAGTTGTAACCGACAGGACACTGGCAAACATGGGCAGACCTGTGGGGCCCCTCGTTGCTGTGGAGGGCCTGCTGACGGCCAGCGTGTGATCTTCTGGCCAGGCCTGGGGCTGCTGTGCCGTGCTCTGCTGGTGTGGTCTGAAAGATGAGGCCCAAGCCTCTAGGTTTGTTTGGAAGATTCTGGTAAGTGCTGCTATGATTGACTTTATGTAAAGACTAGACATACTTTAAAAAGGGAGAAAGAACTAGCCAAGAGATCTTCTGCCTGAGCAGAAGGGTCAAGTCAGGGAGCAGTGTGGAGTGATGCCACGGGTGGGGAGCCCTCGATCCCCTGCTGCGGGAGTCAGGCCCCTGAAGTTACAAACTGCTTGGCAGCCCTTGAAGATGTGGCAGGTCTGCCTCTTCGCGTGATGATGAGGTAGACCCTCTAGAAAAAAATAGATAATGAGCCCCTGAAACCTGCATTCCATGTGGTGACATGAACTCACCTTGGTGCACAGACAGGGCCCCTCAATAATGCATCCGAATCCCACCAGTCCCAAGTGACTGATGCCAAACACATCCTCAAAGCATCTCCGCATAATATGGAATGACTTCCAAAAAGCATACCGATGGTTTGGATAAAAACCTTCATCTTCACTCATCTTCAGAAAAACCTAAAACTGCAGAATTAGCCCATTTTGCATTGCTATTAAGAAATACCCAAGGCTGGGTAATTGATAAAGAAAAGAGGTTATTTGGCTCACAGTTCTGCAGGCTGAACAGGAAGCACAGTGCCATCATCTGCTGCCGGTGAGGCTTCAGGAAGCTTCCAGTCATGGTGGAAGGTGAAGAGGGAGCTAGCATGTCACATGGCAAGAGCAGGAGCAAGAGAGGGAGAAGGGAGAGGCTGGGCTTTTTTTTTTTTTTGTCTTAATTTCTCTATTTTTTTTTAATTGCATTTTAGGTTTTGGGGTACATGTGAAGAACATGCAAGATTGTTGCATAGGTACACACATGGCAGCGTGATTTGCTGCCTTCCTCCCCTTCACCTATATTTGGCATTTCTCCCCATGCTATCTCTCCCCAACTCCCCACCCCCCGCTGTCCCTCCCCATTTCCCCCCAACAGACCCCAGTGTGTGATGCTCCCCTCCCTGTGTCCGTGTGTTCTCATTGTTCAACACCCGCCTATGAGTGAGAACATGAGGTGTTTGATTTTCTGTTCTTGTGTCAGTTTGCTGAGAATGATGGTTTCCAGGTTCATCCATGTCCCTACAAAGGACATGAACTCATCGTTTTTGATGGGAGGCTGGGCTCTTTTAAACAATCAGATCTGGCATGAACTCATAGAGTGAAAATTCACTCATCACTGCAAGGACAGCACCAAGCCTTTCACAAGGGATCTGCCTCCAAGACCCAAACTCCTCCTTCCAGGCCCACTTTTAACATTGGGCATCACATTTCAACATGAGATTTGCAGGGAGATCAGGCCAGATCAGGCCGGGCACGATGGCTCACACCTGTAATCCCAACATTTTGGGAGGCCGAGACTGGTGGATCATTTGAGGTTGGGAGTTCGAGACTAGCCTGGCCAACATGGTGAAAACCTGTCTCTACTAAAAACACAAAAACTAGCCAGGTGTGATAACTGATGCCTGTAATCCCAGCTACTCAGGAGGCTGAGGCAGGAGAATCACTTGAACCCAGGAAGAAAGGTTGCAGTGAGCCAAGATCACACCACTGCACTCTAGCCTGGGCAACAAGAGTAGTGAGACTCCATCTGAAAAAAACAAAAAAAATCTAGATCATACCAACTGTTCTCCCCAGCAACTACGGCACAGAAGGAGAAAGGGCAGGAACTAAAGAACGAAGGCACAGAGAGAAGGCTTGGACACCAGAACTTGCACGTAGGACAGGATTCGGTGACAGAGCCCGCGGAGGCCTCTGACTGAAGCGTGCTGGAGATAAGCTTTCATGCTCGCTTTAGAGAAGATCACAGCTTGGAATCAGACAGAAAGAGGGCATTGGAAAATGGAGACCAAGACAATCTGTCAGAAAATGATTTGAAGAAACGATCAGTGCTGTTAGCTTAGACGATTCTTTAAGAAGGCTTGAGGGAGAAAAGCCAGATAAGTCACAGGAAGACAATGAAACAAACGCAGCGCTTCCAGTTCAAATGAAGAGTCTGCAAGCTGAGCCAGTGTCTTTCCAGTCTGCAAGGCCACAGGTTGCAAGTGAGACTCAGAAGTTTCAGGCGAAACTCCCAATCCTGCCTGACCTATGTTAAGAAGATCGGGAGAAACTTCACAGAAAAGTCACAGAGGAGGAAATGTACCGCTTAGAAATGGAGAAGACACTTCCCCGTGTGCACAAAAGCTTCAGCCACACACCAAGAAGCGCGACTCTACAGGAAGATGCCCACGACCTTGGGAAGGACCTGGAGGGAAGCCCCTCCTCCTACGGAAACCACAGTACCTCCAGGGAGGCGGAAGCTCAACGAAGGCGGCTGGCAGCTCTTTCCACGGAGAAAAAGCTCAGCAAACTAAGAAATGAAATGACTGCAGCAGACAGAAATTGGGGGAAGCAGAATTTAAGTTCTAGCATTTCCCGAAGGGCCCTTTGTCCCTGCACAGCCCTGGATGACCGGGACCCAGGGGTCATCAGGTCCCCAGGGACGAGGTGGGCCAAGCTGTGCGAGTTCTCAGACCCAGAGCCACGTGCAGGTATAACTCAGCATTCACAGCAGCCGGCCCCACAGCAGAGGATGTTTGCCTGTTTTTTCTCTTTAAAAGTAATTTTGATTAATATCTTTTTAGCGTAATTGCTTTTATTTAATTGATGCTCCACTTGCTCTTATTGAGTGTGATAAAACTATATTTCTTAGGCTAGGCACGGTGGCTCACACCTGTAATCCCAGCAATTTGGGAGGCTGAGGCAGGCAGATCACCTGAGGTCAGGAGTTTGAGACTAGCCTGGCCAACATGGTGAAACTGTCTCTACTAAAAATATAAAAATTAGCTGGGCATGGTGGCAGGTGCCTGTAATCCTAGCTACTTGGGAGGCCGAGGCACAAGAATCACTTGAACCTGGGAGGCAGAGGTTGCAGTGAGGCGAGATTGAACCATTGCACTCCAGCCCGGGCAACAGAGTGAGACTGTCTCAAAAAAAACAAAAACAAAAACGATATTTCCTAAAGTAGTGTTCTTTATGTATTTGCTAACTTTTTAAAAATGAGATGAGGTTTCACTCTGTTGCCCGGGCTGGAGTGCAGTGGTACCATCATACCTCACTGTAACCTCAAACTCCTGGGCTCAAGCAAACCTCACCTCAGCCTCCTGAGTAGCTGGAACTACCGGCATGTGCCACCACATCCAGCTTATTTCTAAATTTTTTTGTAGAGATGGGGTCTTGTTATGTTGCCCAGGCTGGTCTTGAACTCCTGTGCTCAAGTGATCCTTCTGCCTCAGAAGGATCCCAAAGTGCTGGGATTACAGGTATGAGCCACGGTGCCTGGTCCATGTAATTGATGATTTTAATATAATCCTTGTAAATACATTTCTTTTTCACTGGCCCTCTGGAATGAGATAGTGTAAGTATGGTAATTTGATTAAGACAAAAGATCCCTGTTATACTTAATCTTAGCCAAAAGGCAAGAAGGGATAAAAGGTCCTCTATGGCTTAAACCGTAATTGAACTTTGACACGCCCAGATGGAGACAGGAGAAACTGGAAAGAATGTTTCTATACGCTACACACTGTTATCAGAACTACACAAAGCACCCTAATATTCACCTACAAAAAGAAAATAAAAGATACTCCTAACTGAACCTATCAGTAATTTTATTCATTTTGCAACAAATTCATAGGCTAAAGGGGTTAACATTTTCCTACCATTACTTTTTTATTTACATTTCTTTTTTCAAAAGAAATATTATTTTGCTTATAGTATTCTTTGCCACTTAAATGCTCAAAAGTTTCTGCAACAAAAATAAAAGATTTCCCTTAAAAAAAAATGCCATTTTCCTGCCCACAGTGTCCCCTGAGGGGTGCCATGAAATCCTTCAAGGGCCTTTCCCCAGATTTGACATAATTCTTCTGGCTGGAGAAACAGAGAAAAAGTAATTTCCTGGAGGAACACAGCAAAATGCAAGCATACTTTGGATATATTACAGGTTCAGTTCCAGACCACTGCACTAAAGCAAGTATCTCAAAGTAAGGCACATGAAGTTTTCGGTTTCCCAATGCATACAAAAGTTATGTTTGCAGTGTACTGAAGTCTATTAAGTCTACAACAGTATCGATAGCATTGTGTCTAAAACCCCAGTGTACATACTTTAATTTAAAAATACGTGGCTGGGCGCAATGACTCATGCCTGTAATCTCAACACTTTGGGAGGTCGAGGTGGGCAGATCACTTGAGGTCAGGAGATCGAGACCAGCCTGGGCAACGTGGCAAAACCCCATCTCTACTAAAAATACAAAAATTAGCTGGGCGTGGTGGTGTGTGCCTGTAGTCCCAGCCACTTGGGAGGCTGAGGCAGGAGAATCACGTGTGTGCCTATAGTCCCAGCCACTTGGGAGGCGAAGGTTGCGGTAAGCTGAGATTGTGCCACTGAACTCCAGCCTGGGCTACAGAGCAAGACTCTGTCTCAAAACAAGAAATAAAAATACTTTATTGCAGAAAACTGCTAATGATCATCTGAGCCTTCAGTGAGTCCTAATCTTCTTGCTGGTGGAAGGTCTTGCCTTGATGCTGATGGCTGCCGACTGATCAGCGTGGTGACTGCTGAAGGCTGGGGAGGCTGTGGCAATGTCTTGGGGTAAGACAGCAGTGAGGCTTGCTGCATCGGCTGGTGCTTCCTTTCACGAAATATTTCCTTGTAGCATGCGATGCTGTTTGGTGGCATTTTACCCACAGTAGAACTACTCTCAAATTTAGAGTCACTCCTCTCAATCTGCTGCTGCTTTACCAAGTAAGTTTATGGAACATTCTAAATCCTTTGTTGTCATTTCAACAACCTCCATGGCATCTTTTCCGGGTAGATTTTGTCTTAAGAAATCACTTGCTCTGCTCATCCATAAGAAACAACTCCTCATCCATTCCAGTTTTTTTTTTTTCTGCACTCTGCTCTGTCGCCAGGCTGGAGTGCAGTGGTGCAATCTCGGCTCACTGCAACCTCCGCCTCCTGGGTTCAAGCAATTCTCTTGCCTCAGCCTCCCGAGTAGCTGGGACTACAGGCATGCGCCACCACGCTCAGCTAATTTTTGTATTTTTTAGTAGAGACGGGGTTTCACCATGTTCGCCAGGATGGTCTTGATCTCTTGACCTCGTGATCCTCCCACCTTGGTCTCGTAAAATGCTAGGATTACAGGCGTGAGCCACCGCGCCCGGCCCATTCCAGTTTTATCTTGAGATCAGTCACAGCTTCAGGCTCCACCTCTTATTCCAGTTCTCTCTCTTGTTTTCTTTTTCAATTTTAATATATTTTAGATTTAGGGGGCACATATGCAGGTTTGTTACTTGGGCACATTGCACGATGCTGCGGTCTGGGGTATGTCTGATCCCGTCACCCCAGCACTGAGCATAACACCCAACAGCTTTTCAACCCTTGTCCCCTTCCCTCTCTCCACCATCTGGTAGCTCCCAGTGTCCATCACTATCTTTATGTCCACCAGTACCCGGTAGTTAGCGCCCACTTATAAGTGAGAACATGTGGTATTTGGTTTCCGTTCCCACGTTTATTTGCTTAGGATCGAGTTCTCTTGATGTTTCCACCACATCTGCAGTTACTTCATCCACTGAACCCCTCAAAGTCACCCATGAGGGGAGGAATTAACTTTTTCCAAACACTTGATAATGTTGATATTCTGACCTCCTCCCATAAATCATGAATGCTCCTAATAGCATTTAGAATGGTGACTCCTTTCCAGAAGGTTTCCAATGTATTTTGCCCAGATCCATCAGTGGATTCACTATCTATGGCAGCTATGACCGCTATAGCCTTATGAAATGTATTTCTTAAATAATTCCATTTGAAATTGCTCCTTCATCTGTGGGCTGCAGAATGGATTTTGTGTTAGCAGACATGAAAACAACATTAACCTCCAGTACATCTCCATCAAAGGCTAGGTACATTGTCAATATTTTGAAAGGAATCTTTTTTTTCTGAGCAGTAGGTCTTAACAGTAGACTTAAAATAGTCAATAAACTATGCTGCAAACGAGGTGCTGTCATCCAGGCTTGATGGTTTCATTCACAAAGCACAGACAGAGTAGATTTAGCGTAATTCTTAAGGACCCTAGGATTTTTGGAATGGTAAATGAGCATTGGCTTCAACTTAAAGTTACCAGCTGCATTGTCCCCTGACAAGCAGGCAGCCTGTCCTCCAAAGTTTTGCAGCTAGGCATTGACTTGTCCTTTTTAGCTATGAAAGTCCTAGGTGGTATCCTCTTCTAACACATGGCTGTTTCATTTACATTGAAAATCTGTTGTTCAGTGGAGCCCCCTTCATCAAGGATGTTAGTTGGATCTCCTGGATGACTTGCTCCAGCTTCTTCACTGGCACTTGCGGCTTCACCTTGCACTTTTATGTTCTGGCTTCTTTCCTTCAACCTTGATACAGTTTGGATTTGTGCCCCACCCAAGTCTCATGTCTAATTGGAGGAGGGGCCTGGTGGGAGGTGACTGGATCACGGGGGTGGATTTCCCCCCTGCTGTTCTCGTGATGCTGAATGAGTTCTCATGAGATCTGATGGTTTAAAAGTGTGTGGCACGTCTCCCCGCCAGCTCTGTCTCTCCTGCCACCATGTGAAGAAGGTCCTTGTTTCCCCTTCACCTTCTGCCATGACTGTAAGTTTCCTGAGGCCTCCCAGTCATGCTTCCTGTTATATCTATGGAACTTTGAGTCACTCAAACCTCTTTTCTTAATAAATTATCCAGTCTCGGGTAGTTCTTTATAGCGGTGTGAAAACGAACTAACACAAACCTCATGAACCAACCTCTGCTAGCTGCAAGCTTTTCTTCTGCAGCTTCCTCACCTCTCAGCCTTCATAGAGAGCGAGGGCCTTGCTCTGGATTAGGCTTTGGCTTAAGGGAATGTCGTGGCTGGTTTGAGCTTCTGTCCAGGCCACAAAAACTTTCTCCCTTTCAGCCATAAGTCTGCTTTGCTTTCTTATTATTCGTGTGTTCACTGGAGTAGCACTTTGAATTTCCTTCAAGAACTTCTTTTTCTCTGCCTTCATTCACAGCTGGGCGGTTGGCACAGGAGGCCAGGCTTTCAGTCTGTCTCCGCTTTCAGTATGCCTTCCTCACTAGCTTCATCACATCTAGCTGTTGAAGTAAAGTGAGAGACTGTGATTCTTCCTTTCACTTGAACACTCAGAGGCCATCATAAAGTTGTTAATTTGCCTAATTTCAATATTTATTGTGTCTCAGGGAATAAGGAGAACCAAGGAGAGGGAGGAAAAAAAGAAGAGAGAGAGAGAGAGTGACGGGGGAATGGCTGGTCAGTGGAGCAGTGAGAACACATGACATTTATTAAGTTCACCATCTTAAAGGCATGGTTCATGGTGCCCCAACACAATTACAGTGGTAACATCAAATAACACAAAAATTGCTGATCACACATCACCATAGCAGATATAATAATAATGAAAAGTCAGAAATATTTCGAGAATTACCAAAACGTGGTACAAGACGCAGAGTGAGCAGGTGCTGTTGGAAGGATGGTGCTGATAGGCCTGCTTGACACAGCGTTCAACTTGTAAATGCTCCTGGACCCCAGTGTAAAAACCGCACAGTATCTGAAGTCCAGTGGAGGAAGGTGTGCCTGCAATTGCGGCACAGACACGAGAACCCAGCCTTCTTATTCTCAGCCCAGCAAGGGTGACTTTGAGCTGTGAGTTTCCTAAGAAGAAGGCTTCTTGGCTCCCATCTGTGGTTCTAAGAAGATTTAATCAGCTTCCTGGAAATTTCCAAGGTGAGTAAGAAGAGCCTGTTGTTTCTACCTGTTTGCAGCCTGGTCTGCTGTTACCTTGGCAACAGCTGTCACCAGGAACCTGAGCTCCCTCCAGCATGTCACATCCTTTAGTGCCAGCATCAGCGCATCTGGGTCAAGGGTAAAGTGGTGTGGGCCTCCCAGGTCCAGTGTGGGGGGCCTTCCGCTAAGAACTGCTTATTTATAACCCAAAGGAAATTTGCCCTAAAAACAGGATTTCCGTGCTCACCTAGCTAATCTTCTTTTTATAGTCATACAAGGGCTTAGTAGAGAGCCTTTTGCGATTTCAAGAGGTTGCTTTTCTTTCTTACCAGTTGGTACTAGCTTGAGATTTTAAAACTGAGATGTTGGCTGGGTGCCGTGGCTCACGCTTGTAATCCCAGCACTTTGGGAGGCCAAGGCAGGCGGATCAGCTGAGGTCAGGAGGCCATACTGGCCAACATGGTGAAACCCCGTCTCTACTAAAAACACAAAAATTAGCTGGGCGTGATGGGGCATGCCTGTAGTCTCAGCTACTCTGGGGGCTGAGGCAGGAGAATCGCTCGAACCCGGGAGCTGGAGGTTGCAGTGAGCCTATTGTGCCACTGCACTCTAGCCTGTGTGACAGAGCGAGACTCTGTCTCAAATAATAATAATAATAATAATAATAATAATAATAATCAGATGTTCAGATCCAGTAAGAAACCCACCCCACCTCATTATATGGACAAAGATAGTAAAACTCAGAGAGGAGAACTGACTTGCTCATAGTCCACATAAAGTATTGATGCAATGCAGGACTTGAACTTGGCTGAAGTCCTGGTTGCCTTCAGGGGTTGGCGTTACTGCAGGCTTGGCTTGATGACGGTAACATCACGTAGCAACCATCATCGCAGTGGATGGGCACGGGCTTGCTTCCGGACTTTATTAGTGATGGAGACATAATCTGGGGCTGCCTGAGGCATCTTCCGAGAACCCCATTTCCCTGGCTCCCAGTATTCCCTTTCCACTCCTCCCAGCCACCTACCAGGGATTGGAAATCTGGAGTCCACAGGGGTCAGGCAGGAGATAAAACTGAGTGACACGGGCGGGCTGGGGACTGTCAAGCTGGCTCCTTTAGCCACTGGGCCCACACCCCATATCTGCCTGTCCCTGCTTGGCCTGGTAATGGCTGAGGCTAGAGGTCTGAGATCTGCTATCTCTCAGCCCTGTCAGGTTCAAGGTCCTTCCTTCTCACAGGACCCTCCATCATTTTCACCTGTTCTACAGGAACCCCCTGAGGTCTGGCTGTGTCTCTCAACCCATCCTGGGCCTAGTCCATCTTTCCAGCAGCCTCTGTTACCAGGGCACAGCCCCTGTCCCCTCAGAACCTCCTAACTCCAGGTCAGGTCACCTGGGAGCCAGGGAAGACCCAAAGCAGACACACCTGGGTCATCTCTCCATCTAACCACCGACAGAGCAGAGCACTCTCCTGCTGAAGTGGAAGGTCCCAGGCAAGCCTGGATGAGTGGTCACTGTAAGTCTAGTCTTGCCTTAGAAAAAAGACCTGTAAACGGCAGTTCATGGACCAAAAACCAGCCTGCCATGTCTTTTGTATAGCCAGCTATCTGAAAACGGTTGCTACATTTTTAAACAGTTGGAAAAAATCAAAACAGAAATAATGTCTCATAACGTGAAAATTATATGAAGTGCAAATTGCAGGACCGATAAAGTTTGATTGAATCACAGCCATGTCCGCTCACCTTCATGTTTCAACAACAGCGTAGAGGAGTTACCACAAACCTGCCGACCACAAACCCACTGACCTAAAAGATTTCCCACCCAGCCCTCAGCAGAAACATTTGCCAACCCCGTTCTCCATGCTCTAAAAAGTGGACTTTCAGTCTCAAAGTGAAGACCTTTGAGTTGGTACTGCATAGAAGCCTCACCTCCTTCTCTGAGGCCATGAACTCATTCCTCACTTTGGAGATGGGAGGCTGCAAAGAAACGTGATTTGAAAGGAAACTGCAAATCCATCTCGTTAACGTCTTTAGTATATTGTAGCCATTATACAGCCAGACAAACAGAAAACCTGCAAGCCGAATAAAACCATCTGTGGCCAAATGCGGCTCGTGAGTCTCTAGCACGCAGGCTCTGGACGTCGAGAGCTTCTCCGGCTTCTCCTCCTGACCCCAGGGCTCCGCCTGCCGGAGCCGGTGCCTCCTCCTGCCTCACCTTCCCTGACACTCTAGCATCCTGCTCAGGCCACACACGCCTCCTCACCCGCCTGCCTTTGAGAGCAGCTGCGGCCTGGGGGGAGGCGTGGCTGTGGGGCCGCAGGTTTAAGTTCTGCACCCATGGCTGCTTACTAGAACGGGGCTTTGGGCTCCAGCAGGTCCCCATGGGAGTGGCTTCCTGGCCCAGCAATTCCCCCTCCTACCTATCACAGGTGGAGGGAGGCTGGGTCTGGATTTCCCTTTCCAGTAAAGTCGGGATCCAGGTTCATGGAGCCTGGGACTTGCATGGAGCCTCTGCCAGGCAGGTGCCCTGAGAGGAGGGCAGGAACTTCTTGGCCCGCTGATACAGACAGAGCCTCCATGTTTCCTCCCTCCTGGAGTTGTGGCTCAGCACTTTGATCCTGAGAGCTGGGACAGTATGTTTTCGTACACTTTCTGGTTTTTCGTCTGTTTGTTTTGTTTTCGCTAAAGGAAACCAAAGGCGACGTCTTGTTTCTTGCTGCTCTGACAACACTAACACGTGATAATAGTCGGGTACATTCTTGTATCAATTTCCTATTGCTGCTGTCACAAGTTACCACAGATTTAGTGGTTTTAAGCCACTAATTTGTTATTTGCAAGACACACCTACCATCTTACAGTTCTGGAGGTCAGAAATCCACAGCAACGCTCCCTGCGCAACAGTTAACACCCGCAGGCCGTCTTCCTTCCGGAGCCTCGGGGGGAAGCTCGTTCTGGCTTTGCCCACTTCTGAGGTTGCCCTGCTTCTGGGATCATGACGCTTTCTCATCTTCAAAGCTGTTTCTTAGAGCAGTCGTCACCTCCCCCCGCCACACCCCACGCCACTCCCTGAATCCAGGCAGATTCTGTGACTGCTCTGGCCAGTGAGAGGCAGCTGAGGGAAGGCGGGTGGTGGCCGCGCTAGGCCGGGCCTTGGGAGGCCAGCTGCTTCCACTCCCCCGTCTCGAGCTCTCTGGGAGCCCTGAGCCACCCAGGAGGAAGCCAGTCACCTTGGCATTGTCATGGACATCATTTACAAACAAACAATAGCTGTGGATCGGAGCTCGTGCCTAGACGATTTTTACTATGTGTGCGTGGAGTGCGGCCCCTCTTGGGGAGACTGGAAAGGAAAGGAGCTTGGCAGTGCGGGGCTCGGCAGAGGGAGAGCTGATGAGCTTTGTCCTCTTCACAAAAATGAGCTTGCGTGGCTTCTGAGCAGCAGGGGCCAATGGCTGTGGCTGAGCAGAAGGTCGCTGGGGATGGTGGGCTGCGCAGACAGGAAGGGGGTGAGGCTGACAGCAGCAGGGAAGTCAGGCTGGGGCTTCAGTGGGTGCGGCCGGGATTTGGAGACATCTGTAGGGAGGAGGCTGGGGACAGCTGTGCTTGTTCCCCGCCTCCGGGTCAACAGTTCTCATCCCCAAGTCCTCTAACCAGTGATCCCCAAGGTCCCTGATTCAGCGATCCCTAGGGCCTGCAATTCTGAGATTCTGTGACGTTAAACACCACATCTCCACAGTGCTGTGATCTGGTGATTCACAGACCCTCTCGCCCAGCAATTCTCAAATCCCCTGATTCACGCGGTGCTGACCCAGCCCAGTTGGTTCCTGCTAACCTCTGACCGACCCATGGCTTCCCCAAGAAGCTGAGGAAAGGCTCCATTTGTATTTATTTTCTTTTTCTATTCAGTCAGGCAGGTTACGGGGAGCCCTACCTTCCAACCGGGATACCTAGATGGGGATGATCCAGGTCGGGAAGGTCCAGAGTAGGTTGGAGTGACTGGGAGTGTTTGCCCGTGTGGGTGACCGTGTGTGCCCATGTGTGCCTGTGTATGTCCATGTGTCCTTGCATGGGCCCATGTGTGCCCTGAGTGTGCCTGTGTGCTCGTGTGTGTGCCCACTTGTGCCTGTATGTGCTCCGTGTGTGCCCATGTGAGCCCATGTGTGCCTGTGTGTGCCCACATGTGCCTGTGTGTGCCCGCTTGTGCCCATGTGTGCCACCGTGTGCCTGTGCACCCTCGTGCGGAGTGAATTGCTGACTCCTGCGGAGGCGGAGAGGAGAGCTCCACCTTGAGGAGAGGAGCTGGCAGTGCGGCCTGGCCCGGGGCTGTCAGCCACTCCTTCAGCCTCATGCCCTGGAATGGCTTGCCTGAGACTGTGGTCTTACATTAGGGCCCTCTAGAGACTGAGCCTGTGGGGTGGGAACTCGGAGTGCCTTTCCTTAAGCCACAAGCCACAGTTACCCATTGAGTGTCATCATCTCCACAGTTGACAAAAGGGCTGAGGGATATGGGAGAGCAGCAGGGTGGTCTTGGATTAGTAAGATGGGGAATGGTGGGTGGGGGAGGGGGCATGCCAGGGAGCAGGGCCACTAAGGACAGAGCCAAGGCCAAGGACAGGGCCAAGGACAGAGCCAAGGACAAGGACATCGTCAAGGGCAGGGCCGAGGACAGGGACAAGGGCAGGGACAGGGACAAGGGCAAGGCCAAGGACAGGGCCAAGGGCATAGTCAAGGATAAGACCAAGGACAGGGTGCATTTAAAGGGGAGGAAACATTCAGCAGAAGCTGGGGGCTTTTGAAGGTGAATTGTAAAGGGCCTCAGGTAGACCTGGCTTAATTCTGCCCCATACCTGACTCTGTGTTACCTCCGCCAGTTCTTATCCTCCGTAGGGCTCCATGTCCCCACCTAGAAGTGAGAAAGCTGAATCAGGGGACTTCTGAAGGCCCTGCTGACTCTCCTGGTTCCTGATCCCCCAAGGTGGGGTTTCCTCCTCGCCTTCTCCGCTGCCCTCTCAGCACCAGCTCCCCTGGAGAAGGCCTGCTGTGCCAGGGTCTTGTGAGGTCCAGACAGGAAACAGGCAGAGCCTGGGCCCTGTGTCTCAGACACTTGCCGTCAGCTGCTGGGGCTCTTTCCAGGCCTTAGGTGACCCTCTCTGCCCTGCTAGCCTCCTTGCAAGGGGAGGCTACTTCTGAGATGGTCCTAGGAGAGGAGGAGGCAGTGTGGGAGGGACGCCAGGCCCACCTCCACTCAGAGCCCCTGCCTGGCTGCCCCTTGGGCCACCTTGGGGGGTTGGTGAGCTCCTCTGAGAATGAGACACTGTGGGTGACAACCATAATCGTTATTGGTTATGGGAGGTGGGTATGTGATGCAGCATCCATCCATCCACCCATCCATCCACCCATCCACCCATCTACTCACCCATCCATCCATCCACCAATCCACCCACCCGTCCACCCATCCATCCACGCATCCATCCATCCATCCACCCATCCATCCACCCATCCACCCATCTACTCACCCATCCATCCATCCATCCACGCATCCATCCATTCATGCATTCAGCATTTATTACGTGTCTGCAGTGTGCACAGAGAGCACAGCGCCCTCCGTGGATGACTCTAAACCCTTGTCCTGCTCTGTTATTCTTGTTTGAGCCTTGGTTCATCTGTCCACTGTGTCTCCCATTAGAATATTCACTCATACAGGCTTTGTCTTTTTTGATAAATGCCTAAAGTCAAGCCTGGCTTTTTTTTTTTATGACTAACACATAAGTGTTCGTTTTTAAGTTTGGCATTTAATAGATGTTCAAAAGTATTTCTTCCATGTACAAATTTAACCCTTCTCCCCCCAGCACTCCTGGGAATTAGACTCAATTATAGTTAAGGAACCAGGCTCGGAGAGGCGAAGTGCTGGCTCACGTTTCACAGTCAGTAAGTGTTCGGTGGGAGGAAAAGCCAGGTTTCCAGAGCCAGACCTCACCCTTTCTACCACTCCACACTTCGTGGCCAGGGCGGGGAGGGCTGACTCACTTCCTGCTGGCTGTGAGGTGGGCTTCCCAGATCAGGGACTGCGGGCAGGTGGTTGAAGGGTGCTGCTCCCCACCTGGGAAGAGTGGGAAGGACAGCCAGGCTGAGGGGACATCTCTAGGCAAGGCCCAGGGGGCAGGATGGTGTACTTGGCCTCCATGAGGGAGGAGGGAGGCAGTGCAAGATCCAGCCAAGCCCTGCCAGCCCTCCCCGGAGCCAGGAGCCGTCCTTAGTCCCCACCGTTATGTGCTGAGTCTGACTTGTACCTGTGAAGGTAACCAATAGCAAGACATGTCCCCAAACACCTTTGGCTTAGGATGCTTTATCCCAGGCTACTGCTCTCAGGAGCACCCTGACTGTGCGAAGGGGAGCCCCCCTCCCACCCCCTGCAGGGCCAGAGGAAGAGCTGGTTCAGCCAGGCCTGGAGGGCAGCAGGTCTGGGCTCCCTGCTTGCTCTATCCCGACCTGACCTGCCATGTGGCCTGAACCTTCCCCCTTCCCTCCCTGGAGCTCAGAGTCCCCATGATCATCTCGTGGCTTCTGCAGCCCCTTGTTGCTGTGGGACTCTAGTGGCCTCGCCCAAAGCTGACACCCCTGTGGCATTTCACGGCGTCTGAGGCATTTTTCACATTTGACACCAGTCCTCTGATAGCCTCAAAGGTTCCATGAAAGGGGCTGGGTGAGGTTAGAGATCTCCCTGCCTCAGGTGAGGAAACAGAGGTTTGAGGGAGAGAAAGTCATTGGCCCAAGTGGCTGGGTTGGTGCGTGGCGGGTCCTTGTCTGGAACCTTCACTGTCCCATGGCAGTGAGGACTCGTCCCACGGCGGAGAGCAGGCAGAATGGTGACATGTTCCGTTCCTGAGTCCCTGACCAGGGCCCATCTCTGAGGTCCTCTCGTGTCCCCCTCCCCGAGGGACTCATCCTGGCCAAGGAAGAGAAAGGAAAAAGGACACCCCCGAAATACATGAGAAATGAGGTCCCGGTTTCTTTTATCTAAACCCCACCTTTCTGTTTGGGCTGACTCACTCACAGGTGGCCAGAAGGCTTCCAGATAGAAAAGGCTGAAGCCAGCCCTCAGGGACACTCTGCCTGGCACCGGGGAAGAACATGGAGGGTGACTTACAATCTGACCTCATTTTCACTCATTTTCAGGAGAGACTTTTCTTGCTGTTTGCGGGGAGGGGTGGAGATGAGTCTTGCTCTATCACCCAGGCTGGAGTGCAGTGGCAATCTTGGCTCACTGCAACCTCCACCTCCCGGGTTCAAGCCATTCTCCTGCCTCAGCCTCCCCAGTAGCTGGCACTACAGGCGTGCACAACCACACTCGGCTAATTTTTGTATTTTTAGTAGATACGGGGTTTCACTGTGTTGGTCAGGATGATCTTGATCTCTTGACCTCATGATCTGCCTGCCTCAGCCTCCCAAAGTCCTGGGATTACAGGCGTGAGCCACCGCACCCAGCCACTGTCCTTATTTTTATAGGACATTTGGACACAGACACAGGCCACGTGAGCATGAAGGCAGACACTAGGGAGATGCGTCTAGAAGCCAAGGAACATGGAAGATGGCCAGCAAACCGCCAGACACGTAGGGAGAGGCCTGGAGCAGTCTCCCTTACAGCCAAGAGGAACCAGTCCTGCTCGCGCGTTGCTGTTGGACTTCTGGCCTCCAGAACTGGGGACCACAGGTTTTGGTGGTTTAAGCCGCTGGCGATATTCACACAGCCCCTGTGGAGGTCAAGGGATTTTTTCCAGAGCTTTGGGCAAGTTTCTTTGCATTTTGAGGTTTCCTAGCCAGTAAAGTGGAGAATGGCAGCTCTCCGCGGCTGTTCAGAGCAAATGAGATAAAGAAGGCAGGAGAAAGGGGGAGGGCGGGAATTGGAGGCAGAGATGCTGACCTCGATTTCTGCCCTGCTTCTGCTGCTCCCTCTCTCATGGCCACTTGCCCGTTACTTAATAATAATATTTACCCTCCAGGATGGTTTGGGACCCAGGGGCATTAATTTGGTAGAAATCACTTTGAGAGGTGCAGAGCTCCCCAGAGTTTTGCAGTGATTGTTCAGGACAGAGCCCAGGGGAGGGTCCAAGCGTGAGGGAGGAATGTCAAGGGCTGTGTGACAGGCACAGGAGTTGGAGGGGGCTTGGGGCTCGTGTTTGACCTTCGACCTTCTCCAGTGGAGATGCGAATGCTGCAGATGCGGACTGGGCCAGCGAGGCGGGGAGAGGTGGGCTGGAATCTGGAGTCGGGTGTGCTGTGGTCTGGAAGCGAGACCTTGATTTGTGGTGGCCTCACCCTGTTTGGGTGACGTCTACTTTCAGAGCTAAGCTCAGGGGCACACGACAAGGAAGACAGATGGCGGCAGCGGTGGCTGGGAACCTCGGCGAGGTTCTGTCTGGCGCTGGGCTGGAGCCGGGGAATGGGACCTTTGACAGCAACTTGGCTGCTTCCGCTGGAAAAGAAGCTGATCTGTGTGACTTGGGCTGGGTGAGATACACAGGGACAGGGGCGGGAGTGCTGCAGAGCACGGCCAGGAGGGGCAGCCCCTGAATGGCTGAGTTTTGGGGAGTGGGTCCAGATTTTCAAAGCCACAAGATCACCTTAATGCAAAGAGTAGGCCGGTGTGTCCCGGCTTTCCGTCCCCAGCCATTTCTTCTCACGCCTCTTGGCGATTTGGTTTTATTCCCTTTCTCTAAGGCCTGTCCTTGAAGGATGGAAGTGTCCATAGGTTGGGGGTCGACAGTGTGTCAGCTCTGGGGACAGAGATGGGACCCCCAACAGACACCCAAAGCAGAATTCTTTCAATACCTCCAAGAGGCATGTCATGACCCCCATGTGCCCGGGAGGAAAGAGAGGCAGGTGGACTGACCACCCATCTGAGGACCAGGTGCAGACTGGCCTAAGGCAGCCGGGGAGGCTCCAGGATGACAGTCACTTGTCATTTCTCCAGCAGAGGCTCAGGGCTCTCGGCCTCTGCTTCACAGCCGCTGCCATAGCCGGACGCTTCAGGGGCCCAGGCCCCGCCTCTGCACCCACCTGCCACTTTCAAAAGAAATCTAGAGTGAAAGGAAGAAAGTTTCTATTTTTGATGAGACACCAGTGAAATGGAGGCTTTTTAAATCATTAAAATCCAGAATCCATTATTTATTCAGGTCAGATATGAAGCTGCCTTTCCTTTCATAAGCATCACCCGCCGGCACCTTGGTACTCACTTGCTGTACCCTGGCAAGCCATTCACCCTGTCTGGACCTCAGTGCTCTCCTCTGTAAAATGGGTGGGGCATGAGGCAGGGGGTCAGGCCACATAGTCTCTAAGGGCTTCCAGGGTCTAGAGCAGCCTGAAGACCCAGCCAAAGCAGGCTTCCTCCAGGAAGCCCTCCCTCCTTCCCTTTGTGCTTCCGAGCATTCTCCCATTCCCGTCAAAGCTCTCACCACCTCCATGGCTTCACGCTTACACACCTGTCTTCCCACCAGAGTCTGAGCTCCTTGAGTTCTGGGACTGAGTTGCATGAATTTCCATATCCCGAGGCCCCAGCGCAGGGTGGGGCATAGAGTCTCAATGTTTGTTGAATGAATGAATGAATGAATGAGTGACCAGTGTCTGAGCAAATGTGGCTCCTTCACCCTGCAGGAGGCCTGGGTTCAGGAAGCTTACCCTGAGTGTAGCCGACCACGCATCCCTGGTAATTCTGAGATGATTTTCCTTCTGAGGACTCAGCTGGGGAGGAAAGACATAGGTTACTATGGCAACAGATTTTTTTTTTTCCTGCTAGAACAAACATTTCCACAGAAACCTCAAGAGATGCCAGTCAGTATGGGGGCGCTGCCTCTTCCTCCCACGCCCTCCCTGGCCTCTGAGTCCAGAGCCAGCCCTTCTCACTGGGTTTCTCAAAGCTGCCCACTGTAAGCCTGTGCCTGAGACCTGGGTCAGTGGCGGCCTCACATCCTCCCTAGGGAGGCAGGGGTGTCTCCACTCGTGCAGCCCCTCCCACAGCCCTGTTCACAGCAAAGGCTGTCAGCGCTGGGGGAGCCAGGCCAAGAGGGGAAGCCACAGGGTGCCCACTCCCAGCCCAGGCCGGCTTCCTCTGCCATCCGCCAGTGCCCCTACCTCAGACCCAGGTGACAGCTTCTTCTTCCCCCGCCCCCATTCACGGGGCCCAGGGAGGCTCCCAGGGGTCACCTGGAGAAGCTGGAAAGGGTTGGGGCTCCTCTGGAGAGGGGCAAGGTCTCCAAGCTCAGATCCTGTCAGCTCAGACCTATGGCCCTCTGGTCCTGCTGAAGCCCATCTGGGACCCTGGGGTGGGAGGCCCCAGGAACAAAGCTCAGAAAGGCCGTGTGACTTTCCCCAGGACACACAGCAAGCGAGGGGAGGAGGCAGGATTTGAGCCCCGGTTTCTCTGGAGACAAGGCCCAACCTCTGCCTCCTATCCTGCCAGGCTAGCCTCCACCTTCCTCTGCCTGGAGACAGGGGACAGGTGGGCCCTCCTGGAGGCACAGGGGTGCAGACTGCCTCGAGAGCACTGAAGATGTCGAGGGTCCGGCTCATGCCCCGCAGTATAGCGTGTGGACTGCAGTGCAGAAACAGCGCTCGGAGAGCCTCCGTGGCCTTGCCCCAGCTCGCAAGTGGTGGCACAGGACACTGATGTCAGTGCTGTCAGGCTCTGTGACACTGTTCTGTCCATGCCCCTGGACGGTCTTGTTGAAGGCAGACAAAGAGGAGGGAACGGGGTAGGCAGAGGACTGAGTGGCTGGTGGGAGCACAGCCCAGGCCAGAGTAGGGGCAGGGAGCAGGGGACAGCCGTTGGTACCAGGCAGCTTCTTCCCAGAGGCCACAGACACCTGGGAAGGGTGAGGCTGGGAGAAGCAGTTGAGCTCAGTGGTCCAAAGCAGGGACTCTGGGACCTGCCAGACAGGAATCGAATCCCAACTCCACCCCTTCCCAGGTGCATTTGCACTTGGGACAGATGTTTATTTTTTCCGATCGCAGCTTTCTCACTTGTAAAATGGGAGAGCGTTCACTGGCTCCGCCTGGCGGGTTATGAGAATGAACGAGTCGGATGCATTTGAGGGAGGCTCTGGGGGAGGCCGCTGCTCTTCTGTGATTTGAATCCCATGCGGTCCCTGGGCTCCCCCACCACTCTTGCCTCTTTGTACCCCAGGTACTTGGCCCTTAAAAGGTGCTCCCAGGAGCTGCTGGAACAGGCTGAGTCCTGGCACTTATCCGAGCTGTCTCGTTTGCACGCACTCCTCTCTCACCCACTCGCAGGTGAACTCCGAGAGAGTGCGCTCTTCTCAGTCCCTGGAGCATCATGGCGTGCTGGTGCTGAGTAGGCGTCTGTCCATGTCTGTCCAGGTGAATTTCTTGGGAGTCATTTGACCTCAGCAGCTCTGGAGGTAGGTCAGCGTTCCTCATCCCATTTTACAGATGTGAAGACCCAAGTTGAGATTCACTGGGCAGGTTTCTCCCAGTCCCAGAGTTGGTCGGCAGGGACCGGCACCCTGATTTACCATTTGACTCATTCCACTGGACTGCAAGGGAGGGACCAGTGGAAAAGAAAGAGGAGGTCAGGAGATACCGGGAGGCGGGGAGAATCAGTCAGACCCTCCTCAGCCGTTTCCCCAAAACCAGGCACAATCTTTAGCTCCCTGCCTCTGCTCACCCTCCCTGATGGCTTTGCCTTGGCTGTGACCTCAGTGCAATTGCCTGTGGGGGACAGGAGTGGGAGTAGGTGGCACTGATGGGGGAGGCAGAGACCTCATAGTCTGTCTGTGCTCCCAGTCAAGACCACAAGTTCATGACCTCGCCCCCAGGCCTGCACCAGGCGTAGCTGATCCCGTCATCCCAGAGCCCCTCGGCCCCCACCCCCACCTCAAGAGGCTCCCTCCTGTCCTGGAGCCTCCAGTACTGCCCTATCCCTCCTGAGATCTGAGGATCTTTGAGCTCAGCCGCCCACACGGAGCCCGCCTGCCGTGCTGTCTCTCCGGCTCTCATCTCCATGGCAACACCCATCACCCCTGTTCAGGGCCACTGCGCTCCACTCACTTGAGCCCTGACCCTGCTTTCCAGCTGCCCATTTGGGTGTGGGGTGAGGGGGACACCCACGCACCTGCTCAGGCCAAGGCTTGGTGCCCACTCATGGGCCTGCCCCCCCGATAGGCCAGAGTGGCAGCATGTGGGCATGAGCAGGTGTGGGGAGGGGCATGGGTGTTGAACGCACCAACACCTCATTCGAGTCCCTGAGTTTCTGTGAGGGCCCCTGGGACCTGGGGGTCCGCCAGTGATGACTAAATGTGTGTGGCGTCTGTGTCCCCGGCGTGGGCTTGCTTTTGTCAGGTTACCTGTGCCCCCTGGGGCCTGTGATGCTGTCTGAGTGTCTGTCTGTCTGTATCCCTGGCAGTGTGGTAGAGGTGTAGGGGCACCTCCCTGTGTTTGTCAGAGAGGCCGAGACGGCAGCCCCTTTTTTTCCACTTCCCCAGCGATGGGAAAATGACCTGGCTTTGGCCCACTCTGGAGGGGCATCCAGGCCCAGCAGTGGCTGAAGGCGATGATTCAGGAGCCATCTTTGCTGGGCTCTCCTCAGGGCAGACAGTTGACTCATGGCAGAACGAGCTTTGGCCCTGAGATCCATAGCATTTCCTCTCGAGGCACCACCCTGATTCCATTTTCCTAATCAACGAAGAGGAGCCGTAGCGGGCCACGGGCAGGGCGTCAGGATGGGGGAAGCGTCGTCTCGGCTCTGCTGTCAGCTGGCTGTTCCCCCTGGAACGGGACACAGCTTCCTGGCCTGGTAATGATTCCTTCTGAACTCCAGCTCTGAGCCCCCAGAAGCCCATCAGACGGCAATCGGCTAAATGCTTAGTTCTCTTGACTTGAGGCAGCTCCTCTCGGGTCCTGGTAACGGCCTCGGCCTCGTGGGCTGTGTCTCATTCTCCCCAACTGGGAAGGAGGGAGCCGAAGTGCTGAGGAGGGAGGCTGCAGGGAACGCTGCGGAGACAGGATTCAGCTCCCAAGCCTTTGCTCTTCTCCCGCCTGTTCCCTCCAGCGCTCTGCCCACCTGACTCTCGGGCCAGATTGTGCCGTCTGTGCTGGCCATCACTGCCCAGCCAACCCCTCTCAATCGTCGTCAGCTACCGAGGCCAGGTGCCGGGGCAGGAAGGGGCGACCAGTGGTGACGGGCACCAGCTGCTCTGCTGGGAGGCCTCTCCTTGCCCTTTGCTACCGACAGGGCTCAAGATCAAAGAGGAAAGTGTCAGAAGGGAAAGGAGAAAGGCAGGCACGGCTGTCCGGCTCCTCCCGGCTGGTGGAGAACGATGCATTGAGCTCTGAGGTCAAGTGCTTCAGTAGGGACCAGGCCAGGCTTAGAGGACAACATAAGACCAAGGTCCTCAGAGGCGGATTCAAGGAGGTGGGAAAGGGAAGGAGGGGAGCCTTCCTTCCTCCCTACAGGGACTGGGGTTCGGAGGCCACTGTCCTTTTCCACAAGGAACATGAGGCGTGTGCATTCACACACGCATGCCCACAAAATGGGGAATTGGTCAAGTCCAGCTCTCTTGCAAATACCCTCTGCAACATCAGAACAATAACCAAGGCATGACCCTGCGCCGAGAGCTCTGGGGTGGGAGGGACCGATCCTTCCCTAGGGGATGGTGGAGCCATGGACCAGGGAGGTCAGAAGAGGAGGGAGCACGCAAGATACTTGTGGACATGGGTGGGGGGCCTGGAGGGTCCACACACCAGAGCAGAGAGCTCCAGGCTGAAGGACAGCACAAGCAAAGGCGTGGGGCGGACAGGGCTGAGTCGGGTGGGTGAGGAGACCTGGCTCTGAAGCCCAAGCAGCGCTTCTCAGATCTCAGGGGCCTTCCTGACTCAGTAGGGCTGGGGGACCTGAGCCTCTGCATTTCTAACAGGTTCCCAGGTGATGCTGATGCACTGGTCTGGGGAGCATACTTTGAGTTGCAAGGGTGTGGGCTGAGATGTCAGACTGCCTGGGTTTGGCCTTGGATCTGCCCCCTCTTAGCTGTGCTAGTGGGCAAGCAATGACCTCCCCCTGCCTGTGTTTCCCCACTTATGATATGGGGGTAATAACAATGATAATAATAATAATACCTACTTCAAGGGGGTGATTGTGAGGACGAAGAGGCAAATACAATTGACCTGTGAACAACACAGGGGGATTAGGGGATGCTCACCCCCCACCCCTGTGAAGTAGAAAATCCATGTAAAGGCCAGGTGCAGTGGCTCACACTTTGGGAGGCTGAGGTGAGAGGATCACTTAAGCTCAGGAGTTCAAGACCAGCCTGGCAACACAGGGAGACCCTGTCTCTACAAACAACAGAAAGAAATCACTCTGGTATGGTGGGGTGCGCCTGGAGTCCCATCTTCTCAGGAGGTTGAGGTGAGAGAATTGCTTGAGCCCAGGAAACTGAGGCTGCAATGGGCCATGATCATGCCACTGCGCTACAGCCTGGGTGACAGAGGGAGTCTATTTAAAAAAAAAAAAAAAATGAAAATCAATAAATACCTTTAGACTCCCCCAAAAGCTAACTACTAATAGCCTACTGTTGACTACAAGCCTTACTGATAACATAAACAGTTGATGAATACATATTTTGTATTCTTACGATACAGTAAGCTGGAGAGGAGAAAACCTTATTAAAAAATCACCAGGAAGAGAAAAATGCTCACCATTCATTAAGGGGAGGTAGATTCATCTTCGTTGTCTTCATGTTGAGTAGGCTGAGGAGTGGGAGGAAGAGGAGGGCTTGGTCTTGCTGTCTCAGGGTGGCAGAGGCAGAAGAGGTGGAGGAGGTGGGAGGGGAGGCAGGAAGGGCAGGCATATGGTATAACTTTTATTGAGAAGAATCTGTGCATAAGTGGACCCATGTTGTGCAAGGGTCAACTGTGCATGTAAAAGCACTCAGATCAGTGCTTCGGAAATGTGTTACTATTCTAAAATGCTAGGCTGAAGAATGCATGCTTTTTTGCGAGGAATGGGTCACTGCTGAGTTTTAAGCAAGGCAGTAATGCGAGCAAAGTCTCCTTTAAAAGAATGTTTTCTGGGCACGATGGCTGACACCTATAATCCCAGCACTTTGGGAAGCCAAGGTGGGTGGATGGATCACCTGAGGTCGGCAGTTCAAGACCAGCCTGACCAACATGGAGAAACCTCATCTTTACTAAAAATACAAAATTAGCCGGGTGTAGTGGCGCATGCCTGTAATCTCAGCTAGTCAGGAGGCTGAGGCAGGAAAATCCCCTGAACCTGGGAGGCAGAGGTTGCAGTGAGCGGAGATCATGCCGTTGCACTCCAGCCTGGGCAACAAGAGTGAAACTCCATCTCAAAAAAAAAAAAGAATGTCTGTGGACAGTGTTGGGAACCACGTGGAAGGTGCGGGTGTGGGCGAGTCAGGGCCCTGCTCCGGGAGGCGGAGGAAGCAGCAGCCAGGGCCATGGGGGCAGCGCTGGTGGAGGACAGATGCTGCTGGCTCAGCTCTAACTGGAGTGGGCAGGCTGGCCAGCAGCTCTGCACCCAGTAGAGAAGCTTCTGGGCTGGGGAGGGAGCCCTGCCTGCTGGGCTGCTGCTGCTGTGTGGTCACTGTGCTGACACTTCCCAGTCCTCGGCCTCCTAGGCCTGCAGGCGTCAGACCACCAGCTCAGCTCTCCCACCAGGAGCTTCCCGGACTTCCTCAGAAGAGAAGAAAGCTTCCTCTGAGGTGCGCTGGTGTGTGAGCCCGTGCACATGTGAGTGCGTAGAGGCATGTGTGTGTGTACAGATGTGAGGGTACGCGCACGCATGAGCGTATGTGCATGTGTGAGGGTGTGTACATGTGTGAGGATGTGCACACCCATAATGGTACACACCCTCACACACGCACACACAAGCCCCGTGTGCCCCGGCGGCCGGCCCACAGTCACTCTTTGAGGAAAGGCTTTGGCGTATTCAGACTGAATTTCTAGGAAATTACTTCCCTGTCTGCCTGTGGACTTTGAATTGAGAGATTCCGGTTCACCAGGCAAGCCCAGCACGTGACCCTCTGCAAGGCGACAGCCCCAATGTCCTTCTTTGGGGGTGTACTTACTCATATGTCCTCCTGCCCCCTCTAGGTTCCCACCGGAGGTGGGGACAGTCAGGGAGGGCCACATACTCTTGGCGAGCCACTGTGGGCATTGTCCTTCACTTAGAGAATGCTTCTCTTGCTGCTTCCATTGGGGTGAAGTCCTTCACCCCCTAGGACATCCCCAGTCCCTCGAATGATTTCCTAAATGAGGGGCTGCCTGGGAGGAGGAGTTCAAGCTGGACGTTCTACTCCCAGGGTTTCTGAAACATCTATTAGAGGGTCCGGTCTCAGTCTATAGAAGGTAGAGAAAATGCCCACCTCACACCAACCCCAGAACGCTGGGCTGGGAGGATGCGTCCAACCACCTCTGTTCAGGAGGCTCACCTACCCTACGTGCAGCCACCCAGCCCCCGCTAAAACTCCTCTGCCTGCTGGCCGCCTCTTCCCAGGAAACCCTGCCCACCAGCAGATACCTGCTAGAAAAGACTTGCCAAAATTTGCATTCCAGCATCTTCCATTTGTTTGTCCTAGTTCTGACCTTGGTTCTCCACACCCTCTATGACAAATGTGTTTTTCTGCCAAATCTTCTTCCCTTCTTCAGCCAAAATATCTGATTCTTTCAGCGCTTGAGTGTAGAGCCTGATTTCACTGTCCAGGGGACTTACTCAGGCATCCCAGCGTTTGCCGAGGTCACACCAAAACTGTCACCCTCCAAATGCGATCTTGCCCCCAGTTTGGGGCTTGAAGTCTTCTGCAGCCTGTTGACTCTGTTGAACTTTGAGATTCCACTGGGGACCATGACTGCAGCTCTTCTGCCTGCTGGCTTCACTGGGACCTTCTCAGCTGCAATTAACACAGACGCCAGCCCAGGCCGAGTGGATTGCATTCTCAGAACAAGGGGGAACAAGGGGGCAGAAATGTGATGGGCTCCAGGAACAAAGGAAGCAGGATTCTAGCTGCCTCTCTTTTCTCTTGCTTCTCTCTGCACCTTCCTTCTTACTGTGCCTCTCTCCCAGCCAGCCTCCTCCACTTCGGGGTCACAAGACAAAACCCGCCACGTGTCTCCCAAGCTGATGTGCTGTGCTCAAGCCACCTGGAGACACCTGGCATCTGTGAGTCCCAATTTCAAAATCATCAGGAAGGTTCCTGGCCCAGCTCGGGTCCCTTGCCCACCTTGCACCAATGAGCCACCTGCTGTGGTTGTGGCTGTTGAGTAAAACTGAGAAACACGCTCACCCATCCAAACCCAAAGAATGGAATCAGAGGCACAAAGAGCAGCAAAAGTGAGCCTTAATAGAGGTCTTGCAAAATCGGGTGTCTGGTAGGCCGGCACACCTGGGGCAGCTGCAGCAGGTAATTGATCTTCTAGCATGCGGGTCCCTCCCCTAGGTCCTCATGGGTTGAGTATTGTGGGGTTACAATCTTCCCGGACGTCGCCTAAGTTTCATTATCCCCCTTATAAGGTTATACCCTGTCCTCTTCCCCACTTAAGTTTCGATTTCCCAGTAATGGAACTTTCTTCCCTTTTATGGGCTGACTCCTCCTCTACATCCTGTGTGACTTTCTAGGTGCATGAGCCATGCCGTTGGTTACATTCACAGGCTGGCTGCCAGTGCTTAGATTCATCATGCCTTGAAAATGGACCATTTTAAATGTTTTCTTACAAAACCCTATGCAGATAGGGCTAGGTAAGAAGATTCTAGGGAAGCGTTGCTGGGCAATCTTGAATCTTGATTATTTTGTCCAAACCGTGAGTTACCCTGTAGAGTTCTGTGTCTTCTGCCAGTTTGATGAGAGGTCTGCTGCTACACCTTCATCTTGGCTGTAGGTAAAAATGTGGGACAGAACAGAGTTGAGGAGAGGTCTCTGCCCACCGCTCAGCATTTCCTACCAGGGGACATGTGTCTGCTGAGTAAACCATTTGATAATGATTAGTCAGACCACAGAGCCCTGCTTAGCTGGCGATAGTACGGCCATACTTACACGTGGCAGTGTGGAAATGATGGGCGCTATGAAGACGCTTAGCATGTAGCAACTGAGAAAAGCAGCATACAGAATTAAGTCATGACTACACAGGGGAAAAAAGACAGGCTAGAAATATTTTTTTTAAGGTAATATGAACTATATTTGGGTAGCACAGCAGGCAGAATTCTGAAAGAGGGCTGCTTCTGGGTTTCGGCCAGCCTGGATGAGATAACCTTGACTCCAGCTGGCAGGACGAGCCGCCCATGCAGATAACTGTCTCTCACGGCACCTGCCGGGATTCGCCGGGAATAACTGCACCCAAGCCCAGGAGGAGGCATAGGGAGAGTTAACGCAGCCATGAACGTGTACAAGGTGCTAGGGATGGAATAGCAGGAGTTTGGTTACTAATTCCTGCAGTCCCCTTCTAAAGCACCAAAGGAAGGCAGCCAGTGTGGGAAAGTGAGAATTTCCGTCCTGTCTGCAGCTGTGTGCTGCTCACCTGGATCTCGCTGACCCCTTCCCGGGCCTGTTTCATTCTCCTCCTATCCAGGGTCCTAGTGAGCCCACCGGGTTTCTCTGTGCGACTTAGAGAAGGGCGCCCCTTCTGGACGGACACAGCACCGTGGGCACACAGTGTGGTGAGCGGCAGGCAGGCTGGATTCCAGCCCCTGCTCAGCTTTCAGCTGGATGCCCTTGCACAGTGAACAACATGTACAACTGTATGTTTCTGGCCCTGTCCATGGACCACACTATCTGCTCAGAAAACCTAGAAAATACCTGGTCCTGGCACGAAGCACAGCCCTGTAGCCCTGGTTCTTCCCCGGGTAATTTCCTCCAGGCCATAGTCTTCCCTGGACCAGGCCTTAGGTTTTAACAAGGGAAGGAAGGCTTCTGTTGCTGCAGCCCCTGGGCGGATGCTGTCTGGGGTGAGGACGCAGCTAGCAAGTCCGTGACCGTAGGACTGAGGGCATCCCTTCCCCTGACCCACCTTAGTCACCTCCTACCTGGCACTAGTGGGTCCTCACCAATTATATTTGAATCGTGCCTAGTTCATTCTGGAGGTTGAGAATGTCCTTACTGAGTAGGTGTCTTGGAGTCCCCTGAAAGCCACAGGCTTATTTTTGCTTCAAGAGTGCAGTAATGTCCTAAAATTGCAGTTACCTCTCTCGCCCTTCCAGAATGAGTAAAAGCACTCACCTCGGAATGTTCTATCAGTTGGGTTTTCACATTCAGAGTGCACTGTGGAGAGAGCTTTCTGGAAACTGCCTGGGTTTCCTCCCTGGTGCATTGCTCCTCCAAGTGATAATTCTAGAAACTCATTCCTTTGCCTTTGGCAATAATAACCCAGATCCTAGGACTCCAAATGGAAAAGAACAGCCTGAAGTTCCAGACTTCTGGGGTGGAGGCGGAAGCCAGACAGCTTCATTCTGGCTGTGTGCTGTGGCGGCACTGCCCGTGCCAGGCCGAATGCATCGAGCCCTAACGATGACTTGAGGCATGATTAGGATTCAGGTGGCCTTGCCATCACAATCCTCTCTGAGCTGTAAACAGGGAAAAAAATGAGGCAGATTGTGCTCGGGACTAAGGAGTCCCTGAGATGAGTAACAGCGGTGTTTCCAATGCCGGGGACCCCCCAGAAAGCGCTCTCTGGGGAAAGCACAAGTCAGGCTCCCTAAAAGGAACTAAAGATGCGCTCGTTCCACTGTGCAAACCACATGAATGCTGCGTGGCGAAGGCCTTCCTGGCCGAGAGAGAGCTGGATTTCTGTTAGTCACCGGCTATTTGCCTGGATGCAAATGGCCTTGCTGAACTGCTGCAGTGTCTGATTGGAGGTTTCGGGGAGCAGTCAGCCCCGTGAATGTGTGTTTAACAATCAGCAGGGCTTTCTCTTTTGGCTTCGAGGCTAAGCTTATTATCCGAGGAACGAATGGCATGTAAAGGCTGCCTCAGCGCCGCCAGAGCCCGATAGGAAACACGCTGTGAAGCAAAGGCGGCACGTTGACAGGGCTGCAGAGAGGGTGCTTGGAAACAGAGGCAGGAAAGGGAGGGCAGCTTCCGTCACAGCATCCCTGAAATGGCTCGCGGTGAGTTCAGCAAGCCACGCTCACCGCGCACCTTCCCGGTGCCTGGAGCTCACCTGCCAACGGATTACCTCGAAGACAGAACCTCCAAAGGGCCCTGCCATCCCCCGGCACAGCATCATTATCATTCAGAAGCAGGACACTTGGGCCTTTAATCTAACACCCAACTGACATAAACGTCGAACCGTGTTCGGCTTTTCTCCCCTCTACTCTTTAGACAATAAACAAGAACCACCTGACATTTTTCTTAGTTCCTGTATTTCAAACTCAACCCAACTTCAGCATCTTTCCCCACCCTCCCACCTCCCCTCCCCTCCGGTTCTCTTTCCCTTTGGAGTCCTCACAAACTCTCCCTCTACTTCGGTGGTTCAGGGAAGACTGACAGCTGGGCCGGCCTCGAGACCTTCCCGGTGGTCTTCCACTTCGTTCACACGCTCAGGCACCGGTGGGGTAGATCTCACCTCTTCCACGTGCCGTCCTCCCCACCACGGCCACCTACTCAGACCACTTGCACTTTGCACCTGGAGCATGACAGTAGCCTCCTAACTGTCCCTGATCACAAGCCACACCCTCCGCCATCTTTCCTCTGTTTGCTGCCAGAATGATGTTTCTGAAATTCACAACGGATCTTGTTGCTATCTTTCTTCCTCCCTCCTTCCCTCCCTCCCTCCCTCTCTACCCCTGCTTTCCTCCCGCCTCTACCCTCCTCCTCTACTTTCTAAGCATCTGCTATGACCAGGCATTGTTCTATGTTTACAGACGTATGCACAGGGTGGGGCAATAAGACATCCCAGCCTCTGTCTTTGGGAGATCATAGAAACGTTTGCTCCGGGGAAAGGCTAAGTAACAATCTACACCATTAATTGTTTAAAAACGACTGTGACTCAGTGCCAGGAAGAAGACTTTGCAAAAGGTAATGTGAAATGTTTTCCCTGCTCAGATTCTTCCAGTGGGATGGTAATGATGTGTCAATGCAGGCTCGTTATTGTAACACATGTACTGTGGTGGGGGCAGGGGCTCTATGGGAACTCTCTGTACCTTCTGTTCAATTTTGCTGTGAACCTAACACTGCTCTTTAAAAGTCTTTTTTTTTTTGTAAGTCTCCCAGTGGTTCAGCATACAAAACCCACGGCAGAGGGCAGGGCTGAGCTTTCCCCACTCTCACTCTGTTCCCTAAGGTCTGTCTCCCCAAAGCACTCCTTGTCTGAGTACCCAGTGTTCTTGTGTCCCAGTTCCTTCGACAGCCTCTCTCTACTTACTGCAACTTATTTTCCTTCCCTTGGCTACTCTCTCTTTTGAGAAACTCAGATGTCACCTCCTCCAGGAAGCCCTCCCTGATATAACCAGGCTGGATTAGGTGCCTCTCCTCTGTGCTCCCAGACCTCCCTCTGCCTGCCACTGTCATTGCTCACCTTGTAGCTGTACATATTTGCCATTGCCACCAACCCCCACTGAACGGAGAGTGTCCTCCAATAGGGACATACAAAATCTTTTAGCATAGTTACTGAAACGCAAGCAGACTTCAGTAGATGGATAAATGCAAAATAAAGTTAACAGTATCTGGTTAGTGAGAATACCAAGAATATTCTAGAAAAGGAAAAAGTATGTATCTTTGAGTTTTTACTAGAGTTCTAGAGATTGCGAGAAGGAGTTTTCTGCCTGCCTTCGGCTCTAACAGCAAGGCTGCAGCTGAACCCTGACAACCTGCTGCCACCATGTGAGAAGCCAATGCCACAGAAGAGAGTAATGTGTCATCGCATCTTCACGACTTGGCTCTCGTATCGCAAAAAAATTGTATTTGTGTTAAGTGAACCGGAGTTATTAAAAATCAAATGCAATTGAAGTGCTCTGGAAGGCACACTCCTTGGTTTCTAAATGTCTGTGGGTGTAAAGAACCCCCTAGAATAAGAGGTGGACAGTCCTGGGCTCCCGGCCGAGTCCCACCTTCAGTCCTCATGGTGGAGGTCACAGGGACTGTGCTCCCTCACAGGTGCTCCAATGAGACCATGTGTGTGGAAGCACTTTGTAAACCACAGGGGCTCAACAAATGCTAAATGTCACTCACGAAATTGCATCCTAAAGCAAATAAATGAGCACGCTGCTTTGGTCTAAACAGCTGTGTGTAGCCTTGGAGTTGCTTGCAGCTAGGAGCACATATTACTTTCGAGAGCTGGCTCAGGAGTCACCCACCCCTGCTTCCGCCCCTTGTGGCAACATCTGAGATGCTGGGTCCAGAGCTGGCCTTTTGTAAGAACAGTAGGATGGGGGTCTGTTCTGTAATGAGCTACAGGCAGCTGAGGGCTCAGAATGGTGGAAACTGTTTCAGAGACCAGAGAGGTAAAATGAGGAGTCTCCCTTCTTTCTTCCTATCTTCTCCAGAATCTACATTGACCAGAGACTGCAGCCAGCTCGCCCCTCCAACTCCCCGCCCTGGAGTCCCTGACCCGAGAACTGCTGCATCAGGCAGCCCAAACCTGAACTTGACAAAGTTTCAAAGCTTTCTTTCTTTCTTTCTTTCCTTCTTCTTTCTTTGTTCTCTTTTCTTTTTTGAGACAGGGTCTCGTTCTGTTGCCCAGGCTGGAGCACATTGGAGTGATCTCTGCTCACTGCAGCCTCTGCTTCCCAGGCTCAAGCGACTCTCCTACCTCAGCCTCCTGAGTAGCTGGGATTACAGGCACCTGCCATCACTCCTGGATAATTTTTGTATTTTTAGTAGATATGGGGGTTTTACCACATTGGTCAGGCTGGTCTCGAACTCCTGACCTCAAGTGATCCACCCGCCTTAGCCTCCCAAAATGCTGGGATTACAGGAGTGAGCCACTGCGCCCGCCCAGCACCGTTTCTTTATGTTGATAAGACAGTGGAGAAAGTGCTTTTTTGAACCTAGATCACTCGATGTTGCCTGTAGCTGAGTTCACTTCTGTCATTCACCCTGCATTGCGCTACTAGGAGCACGAGAGAGACAGCCAGCCAGAAGGCATGCGCCTGGCTCGAATCTGGCCCCTCCTGTAGCCACCGTGCAAGCTGATCATTCAAAGTGGGTCACTGCTGTCATAGCCAAGCAGAGTTAAGAGACCGGGGAAAAAGCACGTGGGGCAGGTAACGTTGCTCCAAGAATATAACTGTCTACAAGCCTGGCTGCTGGAACAAGTGTGGCAACCTGAAACCAGTTTGATCTAATAGCTACCGAAACAACCTGCTGAAATCTAAGTTTCACTCACTCACCAATCAGAGCTTGCCAGATCCCCAGAACGTTACTAGTGCTAATGAACTTGCTTTCCTAACAATGCGTAACATTTCTCATGTTTATGAAACCTCCAACCTTCTCTTGGCTCTTTGGACATACTGAAGACTGCCCGGTCTGCGTGTATAACCAAACTGAATTCTTGCTTCCCAAATAAAGCATTGTAAACTTAGAGATTTGTCTCTGTGTTTGGTTTGACTTCGACAGCTCCAGGGGCTCCGGCACAAATCTTGTCCTTCCTTCGGGCCCTTTTCTCCATAGTCCCGTGGGTCTGCTGTGAAAGAAGCCTGAAGATGACCTAAAGTCACAATGTCACTGGGAGGTAAATTCAAGATTACTTAACGGCATGGCCCACCCAAAGTCACAGGGGCTGCTGGAGGGACACGAAATGGTCTTCATCAAGTGAAGCATTGTCGGTCTTGGCCTGTGTCTGGCTGGAGAATGTTAAAACGGGGACACAACAGAAAAGGCACAGTGTGGGGACCAGGCCAGTGCCAGCGTGAGTACCGGCTCCATCCTCCTCCATGAACTAGCTCTGCGGCCACAGGCAGGTCTGCGTTTCCTGGTCTGTGACACGGAGTCAGTGACATTGCCTATTTTCCAGGGCCATTTCCGGAGAAGTGAGGGGATGGGTGTGGAACGCCTGCCATCTGCGGAGCCCTGAAGGAAACGTCTCTGTCTTTCTGGCCAGCCCTGAGCCGGGGAAGACACTGGAAGCACAGTGGGCGGCTGAGGCAGGCTTTCGGCAGCTTCACCCCAGCCCTGCCCCTCCTGAATCTGTGGTTATCGCCTTCTGGAGATGCCAGCCGCCCTCTCCAGGGGTGGTTCCAAATCTATTTCTCATTTGGCTGATTTAGGAGAGGCTGCCAATCGGTCGCTATGGTTTCTTTATTTTATCCTGACAACTTAGGAATCATTTTTCCAATTATTCCCAGGGGAGGAAAAAGAAGTGGAGGAAGCCAGTGTGTGGAATGAGGGGAGCTCATGGATGTGAAACGCAGCCTCTTCCACAGGAGACCCAGAGCAGCTACAGGGACCCATCGCCTCCCTGCAGGAGCCCCGCCAGCCCCCTCGGCCAGCCCCCTCCAGCCAGCCCCCTCCGGCCAGCCCCCTCCAGCCAGCCCTGCATGGGTGTAGCCATGCTGCAGGAACACCTCCCACTTAACCCTCCAGCCTCTCTTCCGTCAAGCCACAGCTGCTGACTCTGTGCCTGCTGTAGCAACACTGAGCCCTCAGATAAACCCTCCCTCCCAGGGCAGCCTCTATAAGAGAGGAGACACACGGTGACCAAAAGCAATCAATTAAATACACAAACTGGACTTCAGGGTGGAAATCGACAAGAAGAGAAATATGGCAGGAAAAATGGGTGGGGGTGAAATTTTACATAGAGCCATGGGGAAGGCTGCTAACGAGGACCTGCAGGAGATGGGGATCCCAGACAGGAACCGTGGCCCCCTGCGTGGATAGGGGCAAGTTTGGAAGGGAATGAGTCACCCCAAGCCTCAGCCTCAGCCAGCCATTCTCAGGTCCAGGCAGGAAAGATGCCAGCTGTCCCATGTCAGCTGAGGTGTTCAAACACAGCAGTGTCCCTCAGCAGGGAGACTGCACAGGGGACCCACGCCCTGGGCAGGGGGCTAAAGAAGGTCAATCCTGGTGCCGAAAGTGTTCCTGGCCCCGCAGCTTGTTGGCTGCGCAGCGTCTCAGGCACTCCCTGAGGGTCAAGGAGTCTGGACCGAGACGTCGGTTCACCATAGTCTAGCTTCTGCTCCTGGCCAGGAATGACGTTTCCTAACCACATGTCCAGGGAGCAGAGAAGCACATCTCCACCCACTCCCCTTCCTTCTCCGCAGCTTTCCACAGGGCAGTGCTGGGTTTAGTCCCTCTCCTTATTTGGAGCTGGGGTGCGGACAGGTATGCAGCTGGACAGGGAGCAGCCAAGGTCAGCCGTGGCTGGGTATGTCAGGAAGCACCAGAAAGGTGCAAACGTTTGGCATCCAGGGCCTCCCTGCACCTGCTGGAATTTGGTCGAAATATGCTCTTGTACCCGCATGGGAAGGCTCAGTGCAGCCTGGGTCCGGATTTCCTGGAGATGTGATTTCAGGGAGCAGGGTACAATTCTGGATTGGTAACTTAGTCGCAAGGGAGAGTATTTACTGAGCCAGCAATGGGCAGAGCATGGTTGTGGGGGTGGCTGGCTTGGGGGGCAACACAGACATGCAAACCAGTTGTCTGTGTGAGTGGAGGGGGCAGAGGTTGACAGGAGCAGGGAGTGATGGGCAGGAGGGTGTGGGAGCTCATTTCTCATAATGAGGCGTTTTCATGGTAGCTGCGTTGCGGCCGGCAGAATCCCTTGTTTGAATGAACTTGTAGTGGAGCGATAGTCTAATCTCCCATATTCTATTAGTTTGCCAGAGGTGCCTAACAAAGTACCACAAGCTAGGTGGCTTGAAACAGTAGGAATTCACTGTCTTGCAGTTCTGCAGGCCAAAGGTCTCCCATCAAGGTGTAAGCCGGGCTGGTTCCAGCTGGGACCGCGGCAGAGACTGTTTCAGACCTCCCCAGCTCCGGCGGTTTTCTGGCCGCCCTTGGCATTCCTGGGCTTCTAGATGCATCACCTCAATCTCTGCCTTCGTGTCCACGTGACGTTCTCCCTGGGTGCATGTCTGTGTCCAAACTTCCCCTTTCTATAAGGACACATTCATATTGGATCAGGGCACACCCGACTCCAGTATGGTGTCATATGAACGTATCATGTCGGCAATGACCCTAGTTCCAAATTAGTAAGGGTCTTTCAGAGCCACCGGGGGGTACGACTCTGTATTAGTTTGCTGGAACTGCCATAACAAAGTACTGCAGACCCAAGGCCTTAAACAATAGAAATGCTTTTCTCCCAGTTCCGGAGGCTGGAAGTCCACGACCAAGGGGTCCGCAGGGCTGGTTTCTTCCGACGCTTCACTCCTTGGCTTGCAGAGGAACGTCTCCTTCCTGTGTCTTCACTGGCCTCTCCTCCGTGCGTGGCTACGTCCATATCATCCCTTCTCGTAAGGTCTCCAGGCAGATGGGATTACAGCCCACCCACAGGGCCTCATTTTACTTAATTCCAGTACTTCTTTAAGGCACTTTCTCCAAATACAGTCACATGCTCAGGTACAGGGGTTAGAGCTTCCACATGTGGATTTTGGAGAAACACAATTCAGGTCACAAGACTTCAACGTATCTTTCTGGGGGAAACAGTTCAACTCATAACACATACTATGAAGCGGTTTTACCTCTTGCTGCAAACATTTCCTCAGCTGCCATTCTGTGCCGGGCACCAGGCTAAAGGCTGCGGAGGGGGCTGTAGCATCACCCTTCCAGGAGCCCCATCTGCAATGGGTGGGAGACCAGTTGTGACTGTAGCTCTTGTGACAGCTGCCAAACTAGAGGCCCAAGGGCAAGGGGCTGGGAGAGCCAAGAGGGGCCACACTCGCTCTGTGGGGAAGTGAGGTGGGAAAAAGTAACTGGACAAGGCTGACTGGGAGGCAGTCAGACCAGCAGAAGGGTGGGGGTGTTTCAGGCAGGGGGCCACACTTGCAGACGCTCAGAAGCACCAGGGAGCCTGGAAGATTCTGGAAACTGCAGGGAGGTGTGTGGCAGGAGCACAGGGAGATGTGTCCCCAGCAGGGCCCAGCTATGGGGAACTACATCCACCTGGCTTTGGGTCCTAGGGCTTAATGGCTAAACTAGGAGAGTGTGAGCTGGTCAGATTTGATCAATGTGTGTTTGCATGAATGAATGAAGCAAATCATTAGTCAGGCTCATATACATGCTAGATGTTACAGAAAGTTCAGAACAAAATAAAAGCAACAACCAATCACCCAGAGGGGCCAGAAAGGCAAAGTACTGTGCCCAAAGTCACCTTGCTAGGATGCGGCAGAGACAGACACGAAGCAGCTTCATGACAGCCTGGAGCCAGCACCTGACGCTGTGCCATCTACACCTGCCTGTGTTCCGCACTCATTCTCCAAGGGAAGCCGCTTCCGAGAAGCAGCCCGCGAAGGCCTCATCCCAGAATCCCAGTGGCTTCCCTGCCCCTGGGTAAGGGCTGGGGATTAGGTGCATGGGAGGGTCTTTCTCCCAAAGCAGTGCCAGCCGGTGCCCCTCCTGACCTGGTCGTTACGGAGCCCAGAAACTGATACCCGCCAAAGTCTTGGCCCTCAGCTTCTCTTGCTTCTGGGTCCCTAACCTGCTGTGGCTGCTCTGCTCCCCAGGGCTCCGGGAACACTCTCTCCCATGTCCGTGTCCCATACCCTACCACGTGGAGGCGAGGTCCCTTAGGCCCCACTCACCAGCCCAGACAGCTCTGAGCATTGGCCCGGAGGCATAGTCCCTCAGAACCCCAGATGCCATTTCCCCTGAGAAATCTTCCTTCACCCTCTACCCTGCCGCTCTCCAGCTGCTTCTTCCGAAACTTCTGGGCTCTGCGAGGCCCCCTGCCCTGCATCCCCAGCACCGCGACCCAGTTCTGAGTGCTCCTGCAGGCAGGGCTCAGAGCTCCCGTCCCTCCCCTTGCTCTGTTTCCAGGTTCAGGGAGGAAAGAATGAATGGAAGCTTCGAGAAACTAGTCTGGGCTCACATGCCCAGCAGTCGGCATTAACTGCACAGTCCTGTGCCAGGTGCCTCACTTGTCTTGCATTTTTTTGCAGCATCAAATCTGCTCTTTATTGCCTCCAAAAAGATATTTTCTACAGCATTGCTCAGGTGTAGCTGACATTTAATGAAGCAGTACAATCTGATGAATTTGACATGTCTACACCTGTGAAACCGCCCTCCTAAAGCCATGTGCCCTCTGTTGCCGTCCTTCCTGCCCCTGCCCACCCTCCCTCTCCAGGCAGACTCAGATCTGCCTCTGTCACTGTGATGAGTGTGCCTTTTCTAGAAACTTATCTGAATGGAATCATGCAGCACACACTCTTCTCCCATCTGATATAAGTAGGTGACGTGGACCTTTCTGAGAAACAGTCAAACTGTTTTTCAAAGGGGCTGTGCTGTTTTCCTTCCCGCCAGAGAGGAGCGGGGCAGCCACCCCGGCCAGCACTGAGTTTGTCACTGCAGCCGTGGGCATGTGGTGGCTCTCACTTGGCTTTCATTTGCATTTCCTGGTGGCGAATGACTCCGAGAGGCTTCGCTGTATTGTGGGGTTTGGTTCCCACAGCCTGCCCATGAGGTGGGAGGTGCTGGCCCATTTCCCAGGGAGGAGGCTCAGGAGCACAGCCATGGGGTAACCCGCCCAAGGCCACCCGTCCGGTGAATGGGGGACCAGAGCTGGCCCTGAAGCTCACCCTCTTCTTTCCTGAGCTGGCAGATCCCCTGTGGCCCCATTAACGGAGCCCCACTGGGCTCCAGTCGGGGCGAAGGGCTCTGCTGAGGGAGGACAAGCCCGCTGCCAGCTTCCCCCGGGCTCTCTGTCTTCAAAAGCAACAAAGCGCCCGGCCCTCAGCACCGAGCCTCAGCCCACTGGACGCCCAGAGCCGCTCCTCTTCTCTTCTATCGGCAGGAGCAAAGTCCCCCAGCAAAGTCTCCCCGCGCCCTCCCACGGCTGCCTCTGCTGCGGAGGATCCCGAGGCTGTGGGCAAGTGGCTGGAGGCCCACGGGCCGCCTCGGGCAGGCTCAGGCTTCCTCGGGGCTGGAGGCGTCCCCCTCGGAGGGGCGGGTGGCAGGAGCACCTCTGGGGCCGGGCAGCCACCCCGGGAAGAAAAGGGAGGGCCGCGGGGCCCTTGGGTGCCAGCTTTCCTCTCAGCACACAGGCTGTGTCCCTGCACGAATAAAGCAGACCCCAGAGCAGGGGAGTTGAGGCTCTGAGATAAGCTCGTGCCCCCCACCCCGAATCTAACTTTAGGGGTGTCTCAGCCAAAATGCCCTTCGCCAGCAGGACTGTCCCAACGAAGCCTTTCCCTTCCCGCCCCCTGCCCAGGGATCGCCTCCCTTGGCTACTCTTTCTCTTGGTCTTGGTCCTTATTGCACTCCTCAGCAGCATAGGCAGGCTGTGTGTGTGTGTGTGTGTGTGTGTGTTTGTCTATGTGTGTGTGTATGTTTCCACATGCACCCGTAGGCAGGCTGTGTGTGTGTGTCCGTGTGTGTGTCTGTGTGTGTATGTCTGTGTGTGTCTCTGTGTGTGTGTTGTGTTCGCATGTGTACCTGTAGGCAGGCTGTGTGTGTCTGTGTGTGTTCATACATGCACCCGTAAGCAGGCTGTGTGTGTGTGTCTGTGTGTCTCTGTGTGTGTATGTCTATGTGTGTGTGTGTGTGTTCGCACATGCACCCGTAGGCAGGCTCTGTGTGTGTCTGTGTGTGTGTCTGTGTGTCTGTGTGTGTGTGTATATGTGTATGTGTTTGCACATCCACTCATAGGCAGGCTGTATGTGTGTCTCTGTGTGTGTGTGTCTGTGTGTGTGTTTGCACATCCACCCGTAGGCAGGCTGTGTGTGTGTCTCTGTGTGTGTGTGTCTGTGTATGTGTTCGCACATCCACCCATAGGCAGGCTGTGTGTGTGTGTCTGTGTGCGTGTGTCTGTGTGTGTGTCTGTGTGTGTTCGCACATCCACTCATAGGCAGACTGTGTGTGTGTGTCTCTGTGTGTGTGTCTGTGTGTGTGTGTTCGCACATTCACCCATAGGCAGGCTGTGTGTGTGTCTCTGTGTGTGTCTCTGTGTGTGTTCGCACATCCACCCATAGGCAGGCTGTGTGTGTGTGTCTGTGTGCGTGTCTGTGTGTGTGTGTGTGTGTCCCCGCACGTGGACACGTGTGTGCCAGCAGCTGTGGAGTCATTTGGGCCTGAGTTCTGAGATTGAATCCTCTTCCCTGTGAGGCTTTGTCCCATGAATGAACTCTCTGCGATTCAGTTTACTTCTCTGCAAAATGGGCATGACACAGCCTGGAAGTCCGGCGTGACGAGTCCACTAAAGGGGAAGGGTCACGCCGAGAGCCTCTGCCTGAGCCTGCACCGAGCAGGCAGCTTTGCAGGTTTTCTCCCCACTCGTGCCCCTTCCTTTTACCCTGGCCTGGGTGCTGAGCCAAGGGAGGGAAGGGAAGGTCTGTGGGTTGGTTCCAGGCAGGCGGAGAGCCCGGAGCTGATGAGGGTTCTGAGCCTCGGGTCTGCCCCGTCAGCGGGGCCTGCAATGCTGGGCCGGGAGCCCGAACTTCAGGCTGGCAAAGGTAGGGCTCCCAGGTAGAGTTCCCGGGGCCGGGGAGAGTTCCCAGGCCTGTGTCCCCTTCCTTCTCCTCACCTCCTGCAGCAAAGGGAGGGGTCCGCAGCGGTAAATCCGAGAACGAGCCCGGCCAGCTTCCAGAGGTAGAAAACAGCTGACTTGCTCTCAGAGTTTTGTAACTGCTTTGACTAAAAGCGGCATCACCCCCACCACGCCCCAGCGCAGAGAAGTGAACCAGTGCTGAGTCACAAAACACAGCCCCGAGCCCACCCTGGGCCACAGCCCGCCCACCGCTCGCCCAGCTTCCTGAGGTTGGGTCGAGGGAGCAGGGACCAGGGACCTGAGAGATGAGGAGGTGACTTGAGGTCTGGGAGGAGCATGCTACACCCATGGAATGGCAGAGCACAGTCCCCCAGCAAGGGACAAGAGAGAGGCCAGGACAGCCCAGCCCGAGACCGAGCCTGGAGGGTGTTGGGGCCACAGGGACTGTCCGGAGTCTTGCAGGCCAGGGATGAGTTCGGATCCAGCCGCGGGAAGCCACGGGAAGGTTTTTGTGGGGGGAAGGCAGGATCTCCTGCTTTAGGAAGGCACTGCCGGCTGCGAGGTGGAAGCCAGTCTGCCAGAGGGCAGGCGTGGAAGAGGCCATCGTCATCACTTGGGCCAGAGGAGATGTGGCCGTGACCGGCCCCGGCATGGAGGTGGGAGGAGCGGAGGGTGCAAGATGTATTGTGGCTGCCGAGTGGGGTTTCTTGGGGTGCTGCTACTGATATTTTGGACAGGAAGACTCCACTGTGGGGGGCAGCCTGGGCGCTGTAGGGTGTTTAGAAGCATCCCCGGCCTCAACCCACTAGACACCCATAGCACCACCCACCCCCAATCGTGACAGTACATGTCTCCAGACATTGCCAAATGCCCCTGAGGGCCACAGTCACTCTGGGCTGAGAACCACTGCTGCAGAGTCTGCAGAACGTAGGGCTGGGCTGCGCGTGGATTTGGAGGGAAAGAGAGAAAACAAGCACCACCGGGGCTTCTCATCTCAGCAAGTAAGCCGGGTACGTCCTGCGCTCAGGAAGCCTTGGACCAGCGGCCGGTGGCAGGTTAACACTGGACATCAGAGGCTGGAGCTCAGGGAGGGTCTGGGTTGAGGGGAGAGATGGGAATGTCAACAGGATGTGGCTTTCCAGGGACAGAGTGGGGACAGAGGAGTGCTGAAGAGACAGCCCCAATGTCACAGCCTCAGGAAGAGCGGAAACCAGGCCTGTGGGCATCACAGGAACCAGGGGAGAAACTTGCAGGAGGGGGAGCTGTCCGCTGGGTCAAATGCCGGGAAGTCTGAGGAGCACCTGACGGGGAGCTGGGTGAGGAAGGAGGGAAAAGCTAAGCCCCTCCCCAGCTGCAGGCTCCCTACCTGCAGCAAGCTCAAGACGGCAGGGGCAAGAAGGCTTCATTTTAACTCAAATTCAGGACTGCACATTTAACCTTCCTGCAGTGATGCGGTTTTTATTGACTAAGAGCAACCAGAAAAGTTATAGGATTGCCTGAGTTTGCAGCAGTGGCCAGGGAAGAGGTGATTCCACTGACTAAATGGGGACAGAGGAAGGAGTTGCTTTGTGATTTGATACCACGAGTGCTGCTGATTCAATATTTTGGCCACATTTGTTCTGAAGGCACAAGGCCAGCATTGAGAGAGCTGCTGACGGGGGACCTGTGATGGCCTGGAGCCCAGCCCAGTTTGTCAGCTGTAGATGGGACTTCCCAGACCCATCCCAAAGCTCCCCCACAGAGAGGAGACAGCAATGAACTTGAGTACAGATAAAACCAAGCAGAATTAATAAGTGCTACCATCAACCCATGTGCTGAACACTAGGGAGAACAGAGGAAGAAGCCACGAGTCTGATGGAGCGGGGAAGGGTGGAAACCAAGGAGGGCTCCCCTGAGGAGGTGGCACTTAAACTGGGCCTTGAAGGGAGAATTTCAACAAGCAGAGAAAGGAAATCACTTTTCATGAGTTTTTAGGGTACTGCCTCCAGTAACTCTCCTCTCCCCCAACTCAAATGGACTATTGTGAAGTAGCTGGAACAAAGCCAGGTCCTTTCTTATCTAGATTTTTCCGTTTCACATGCAAAAGAAAAAAAATCACCTCTGATTTTTCTCCTTGGGTTGTTTCATTCTAAAAAACTAATTCATTCAATAACTATTTATTAAGTACCAACTACATACCAGGCACAATTAGCATTCTGTGTTTTAACTCACGTATCCTCAGTAGTCCGTGGAGGTGGGTACCAGTATGATTCCCATTTTACAGATGAAGAAACTGATGGACAAAGAGATTAAGTAACTGAACCAAAGTCTCACAGCAAGTGCCTGGCAGAGCTGGGACTTGGGCTCAGCTGTAATAGTTGGGCTCCAGAGTCTGAGAGCTGCATCGTCTCTTTCATGGGAAACTCAGGGTGATTGGCCACTTGCAAAGGAGGAAGAAAATGCACCTGTCGCTCCTTTGATCATCTCCTATGAACAGGTGCAATACTTCAGGTCTGAGGCAGTTCATTCGGACCCACCACATCTGGCTTCATGGCTCCAGTTTGTGGTTAAAGCATCTGCTCCCACCACCTCTGGGGCTAAACTGTCCACAAAGCGAAAGACAAAGTAGCAGGCCTGGGGCAAGAGCTGATCTCTCCTGGAAACCAGGAGGTAGCTTGGAGAGCTTGGGCTCCAGAAAGATCTCTATCACAGGCCAACTGGGCGTTCCTTGCAGGGCCACGGGAACCTGCAGGATGAATGAGCTGAAACTCCCCACGGCCACTCCAATGCTAGGTGGTCCTCTCAGCCTCCCATGACTTCTCCCATGTCCACGTGCCCGCCGTGCCCTGCCATGCCCTGCCATGCAGTCAGGCATCCAGTTCCTGCTGACCTTCCTGTCTCCCCTCCATCACCTTATTTCAGGTCCTCAGCATTTCTCACCCAGGAAGTTGCAATAACTTCCTAACCAGTTTTCCAGTCTCCAGGCCTGCCACCCCCTAAACTATCTTCCAGCTTCCAATTCATTTCTTAAAGTGGAGCTTTATTGTATGGCTTCCTCTCTCAAGAACCTTTGGTAGCTCCCCAACATCCTACTGAAATAAGTATAAACTGCTCAACTTGGCAATCAAGCTTGCATTCATCCATCCCAGGCCACCAGCCTCCTCTCTTGCTGATCCCCTCCACCTCCTTTAATCTGTCCACACCCATCCCCTTGCTGCCCCGGCCCCCCACGATCAGCCCCGTAGCTTTCTCTCCGCCTCTCCATGTCTAAATCTGTTATGATTCAGCTCAAGAAAGACTTCTTGGACCACTGTAGATGAAGACAATTGCTTGCTTTGAGTTTCTGAGGCTCCTTTCATCAGGCATATGCTGCCTCGTTTGATTCCCCAGACACCCATGACTCGCCTAAGGCCACCCTGGTGTTCTTCTCCCTGCCCTGTATAGGCTGGGCACAGAGGCAGTGGGAACAGCGTGACATGAGCTTTGGGACCACCAAGTTCTAGCTCTGTCACTTGCACATGCCTTTATCTGGAGTAAGTCTTGAAATACCTCCCGTAATATTTCCTCTTCTGTCAAGTAGGAATGGAAAACTACTTCCTGGGCTCATTATGAGGATTAGATGGGGGTAATGCATGTACACGCTCAACAAATGACTAGGACAAGAAGGGAATGCCCAAGGGAGATAACCTCCCCTCTGTTCTTTCACATTTGCATATACAATTTCACAGGGTTCTTTCCCCTCTAGTAAAATTAGATCCTGACACATATTCAAGGAAACCTCTGCAGCTGTTTCTCTAAGAACAGAGAGCCTAGGGATGCCTCATCTTCCGCCCATCAAATCCGAAGTGCTTAGTCACCTGCTCAGCCCAGACATGAGGGATGCCATCAAAGAAAAGCAAGCAATAACACATCCATGACAAAGCCATTTACTAAATTAATTGGGGCAGGGAACACAAAACCCTGAAAGACAGATTAAACCTTGCATTTGCTCTAGGTCTATTCCTTTCCCACATCTGCATTTGCCAGGTCTTCTGTTCCTGACAGTCTTATCCTTTTTGTGCCATGGACCCCTTTGGTAGTTTCATGACTGCCAATAATAAATCAAATAAAATAATACATAGAATTACAGTCTTAATCTATTTTATTTTGCTATAACAGAATATATCAGACTGGGTAATTTATTTTTTTTAAAAAAAAAAAAGGTTATATAGCTCACAGTCCTGGAGGCTGGGAAGTCCAAGAGCATAGCACCAACCTCTGGTGAGGGCCTTTGTACTACATGATGATGCATCCTACGGCGAAGGACATGGTGAGACAGCAAGAGCAAGAGAGCCAGAGAGAGCTCCATTTCATAACAAAATCACTCCTGTGATAGTGACATTGATCCACTCATAAAGACAAAGCCCTCATGAATCCATTAATCCATTCAAGAGGGCAGAGGGATTAGATTTCTAAAACCCTTTTGGGGGACACATTCAAAACATAGCAATTGTGAAATAAACCAAGGCCAGACACAGTGGCTCATGCCTGTAATCCCAGCACTTTGGGAGGCCAAGGCAGGCAGATCACCTGAGGTCAGGAGTTCGAGACCAGCCTGACCAAAATGGTGAAAACCCATCTCTACTAAAAATACAAAAATTTGGGCAAGCGTGATGGTTCACGCTTGTAATCCCAGCACTTTGGGAGGCCAAGGTGGGCGGATCACGAGGTCAGGAGTTTGAGACCAGCCTGACCAACATAGTGAAATCCTGATTTTACTAAAAATGCAAAAATTATCTGGGCATGGTGGTGGGTGCCTGTAATCCCAGCTACCTGGGAGGCTGAGGCAGGAGAATTGCTTGAACCTGGGAGGCAGAGGTTGCAGTAAGCCAAGATTATGCCACTACACTCCAGCCTGGGTGAAAGAGTGAGACTCCCTCTCAAGAAAAACCTTCCTCCCAGCTCAAGCAATCCTTCCTTCTCAGCCTCCCAAGTAGCTGGGACTACAGGTGCACGCCAACACACCAGCTAATGTTTAAATTTTTTGTAGAGGTAGAGTCTCACTCACTATGTTGCCCAGGCTGGTCTCAAACTCCTAGACTCAAGTGATCCTCTCACCTTAGCTTCCCAAAGCACTGAGATTACAGGCATGAGCCACTGTGCCCTGCCAAAATTCTTAATAATTTTTGAACAAGGGGCCACACATTTCATTTGGCACTGGGCCTCCCAAACTATGTAGCCTGGTCCTGATGCCACGAGAGGAGGTTTGCCTTGTGGGTCACAGGAGGAATGCTCTGCCTTCTGGATCCCCTGAGACCAGGAAGAAGAGGATTAACATGAGGTCCGGTCCTTTGGGTAACTGACTAAGCCTCCCCAGGTGGGAGTTCCGTACCAAGGACCCAGGACTAGGCCCCAGGACTAAAATAGTAATTAGTATGAGAACTGTGCTAATTCTTGATTTCAGACTGTTTGTTTGGAAAGTTCATGGTAAGGGTAACAGTAGGGGAATTTCCAGATCAAAGAGGAGAAATGTAATGGCTACTAGGAAAAAGTTTATAGAAAAAGGGGGTTTCCTGGATTATCTGGTACTGCCCCAGGCAAGGCTTGGGAGCAGGTGGCTCCCCCACCCCACTCAGAGTAACTGAGACAACTCCTCCGGCTGCCCAGGCTGAGAGCAATGTCACTTGAGAGTACCCAGGCCCCTCTGCTTGGATTCTATGCTTAGCAGCCATGGGGGCCAGGCTCCAGGTAGTGCCGCATGATCCCACTTCCTGCCCCTCACACGCTTGTGACTGTGCCTGCTCCTGCAGTGTGGACTGGTCTCAGTAAATACAGTCACGGGATGGTCTGTTCTGAGGTTAAAATGAAGGATACTGCAGCTTCTGTTTTGGTGGCACTGTCATTCTCACTTCCAAATCACTTACTCTGGGGAGTGAACTGCCCTGGAGACACCTGTGTGGAATCTGGAGGTGGCTGGGGGTTCCTAGGGGGCCCCAGCCAACAGCTGTCCTGGAACTGAGGACACCAGCCACCAGCCATGGGAATTCCCCATCTGAGAAATGGATCCTCCAGTCTTCCAGGATTTCAGTGATGCAAGTCTAGCCAGCAACTTGACTGCAGGCTCCCAGGAGACCCCGAGCCAGAGTTACCCAGCTAAGCTGGGCTTCCAACTCTCAGAGACTGTGTAGGATCCTAAAGCTGTTTTAAGCTACTAGGTTTTGGGGTACTCGTTATGGATTGATAGGTAATAACACATCAGCCTCCTTTCTCACTGCCCTACCCCCCAGCGGTCCTGAGCACCTAGAAGAAGAGCTAGGACATGATTCACGTGGTCACTTCAGCATGACCAAGCACAGGCAAGCATCTGCAGAGACTTCTGGAAGGAATTACAGAGAAGCATCTTCAAAGGATGCTGGAGGTCTCCAGGTGAAGATAGAACCAAAGGATAGGATTTGCTTCAGTAATGATGACTGGGATCATTGTTTTCTTCTTCAGGTGCTCTGGCCAGGGAAAAGATGAACTTCACATCTGTCATATCCACTTATCAGCTTAATTTTCTCCAAGTAAATATTAGGAAGTTGTAATATGATCATGTAGCCCCTGTTCAAGAATTTCAGCTGGGTGTCATGGTTCATTGCTTTAATCTCAACACTTTGGAAGCCCAAGGCAGCAGGATCACTTAAGCGAGACCTTGTATCTATAAAAAACTTTAAAATTGAGCAAACTCCCATTCACAATAGCTACAAAGATAATAAAATACCTAGGAATACAACTAACAAAGGATGTAAAGGACCTCTTCAAGGAGAACTACAAACCACTGCTCAACGAAATAAGAGAGGACACAAACAGATGGGAAAACATTCCATGCTCATGGTTGGGAAGAATCAATATCGTGAAAATGGCCATATTGCCCAAAGTAATTTATAGATTCAATGCTATCCCCATCAAGTTACCAATGACCTTCTTCACAGAACTGGAAAAAACCACCTTAAACTTCATATGGAACCAAAAGAGAGACCGCATAGCCAAGACAATCCTAAGCAAAAAGAATAAAGCTGGAGGCATCATGCTACCTGACTTCAAATTATACTACAAGGCTACAGTAATCAAAACAGCGTGGTACTGGTACCAAAACAGAAATATAGACCAATGGAACGGAACAGAGGCCTCTGAGGCAACACCACACATCTACAACTATCTGATCTTTGACAAACCTGACAAAAACAAGCAATGGGGAAAGGATTCCCTGTTTAATAAATGGTGTTGGGAAAACTGGCTAGCCATGTGCAGAAAGCAGAAACTGGACCCCTTCCTGAAACCTTACACTAAAATTAACTCCAGATGGATTAAAGACTTAAACATAAGACCTAACACCATAAAAACCCGAGAAGAAAACCTAGGCAAAACCATTCAGGACATAGGCATAGGCAAGGACTTCATGACTAAAACACCAAAACCATTGGCAACAAAAGCCAAAATAGACAAATGGGATCTAATTAAATTCCAGAGTTTCTGCATGGCAAAAGAAACAGTCATTAGAGTGAACTGGCTACCAACAGAATGGGAAAAAATTTTTGCAGTCTACCCATCTGCCAAAGGGGTAATATCCCAGAATCTACAAAGAACTAAAACAGATTTATAAGAAAAAAACAAACAAACCCATTCAAAAGTGGGCGAAGCATATGAACAGACACTTTTCAAAAGAAGATATATATGAGACCAACAAGTATATGAAAAAATGCTCATTATCACTAGTCATTAGAGAAATGCAGACCAAAACCACATTGAGATACCATCTCACACCAGTTAGAATGGCGATCATTAGAAACTCTGGAGACCACAGATGCTGGAGAGGATGTGGAGAAATAGGAACACTTTTACACTGTTGATGGGAGTGTAAATTAGTTCAGCCATTGTGGAAGACAGTGTGGTGATTCCTCAAGGATCTAGAAATAGAAATTCCATTTGACCCAGCAATCCCATTACTGGGTATATACCCAAAGGATTATAAATCATTCTATTATAAGGACACATGCACACGTATGTTCATTGCAGTACTGTTTACAATAGCAAAGACCTGGAACCAACCCAAACGCCTATCGATGATAGACTGGACAAGGAAAATGTGGCACATATACACCATGGGATACTATGCAGCCATAAAAAACAATGAGTTCATGTCCTTTGTAGGGACATGGATGAATCTGGAAACCATCATTCTCAGCAAACTGACACAAGAACAAAATATCAAACACCACATGTTCTCACTTATAGGCAGATATTGAACAATGAGAACACATGGACACAGGGAGGGGAGCATCACACGCTGGGGTCTGTTGAGGGGGCTAGGGGAGGGACAGTCGGAGGTGGGGAGATTGGGGAGAGACAACTTGGGGAGAAATGCCCAAAGATATAGGTGACGGGGGATGGAGGCAGAAAACCACCTTGCCATGTATGTACCTATGCAACAATCCTGCATGATCTGCACATGTACCCCAGAACCTAAAGTACAATTAAAAAAAAAAAACAGAACAAAAAACTTTAAAATTAGGTGCATGACATGGTGTGCACCTATAGTCCCAGCTACACTGGAGGCTGAGGTGGGATGATTGTTTGAGCCCAGGAGGTCAAGGCTTATCTAATATTTGCAAAGCACCTACTAAGTACCCTACTAAGCACCTGAAGTCAGGTGATCCAACTGCCTCAGCCTCCCAAAGTGCTGGGACTACGAGAAGCTGAATTTTGGGAGCGGTTGTGACTACATGTCATGGCACGTGGACGGAGAAGGAGGAAAATCCCATCTCCAGAAAAAGAAAAATGCAGATTCACAAAGAGGAGCCAGGACAAGACACAGGTGGAGGTGAACCACGAGTTCCCATCGTCCTGTAAGCCAGCTCAGTTCTTACCCTCAGCTTCTAGGAGATACTCCCAAATCCTTACAAGAACTCCTCTTTGCAGCTTGAAGATGGATTTCTGGAACCTGTAACTAAAATAGTCCCAATACCTCACCCCACCCAAAAACCAAGCACAGGTGCAAGCCAGAGGCACAGCTGAGTGCCTCCTCCAAGTGGCGTCTCCAGCGACTTCGTGCTGGTTCCTGAGATGGCCCCAAGTGAAGTACAGCAAAGGAAACCTCAGGACAAGGCATGTCCCAATCCATAACTGGAGCCTGAGGTCCTCTTTCTGGTGAAGCACATGAGGCTGGTGCTACTCTTTTCCTTCCTGTATGAATGAGAAGGGCTCAAAGAGGTCAAGTAACGTGATTGAGGTAACACCAAGGTGAGTACATTTGCCTGAGTCCATTTGCATTGCTATACAGGATATACCTGAGACTGGGTAACTTATAAAGAAAAGAGGTTTCTTTGGCTCATGGTCCTGCAGACTGTACAACAAGCATGGTGCCAGCATCTGTCTCTGGTGAGGGCTTCAGGCTGCTTCCACTCATGGCAGAAGGTAAAGGGAAGCTGGTGTGTATAAGGATCACATGGGGAGAGGGAAAGCCAGAGAGAGGAGGGGGAGGTGCCAGGCTCTTTAAACAACCAGCTCTTGAGAGAACAAATAGAGTGAGAACATACTCATTACAACAAGGTCAAGGACAGTACCAAGCTCTTCATGAGGGATCTGTCCCCACGACCCAAACACTTCCCATAAGCCTCCATCTCCAACACTGGGGGTCAAATTTCAATATGAGGTTTCAGGAGACAAACATCCAAACCACAGGAGCATTACAGCCAGAATTGCACATGTGGCTGGGAAACCACAGTAGCATTACAGCCGCAATTCCAGGTGTGGCTGGGAAACCACAGTAGCATTACAGCTGGAATTCCAGGTGTGGCAGGGAAGCCACAGTAGCATTACAGCCGGAATTCCAGGTGTGGCTGGGAAGCCACAGTAGCATTACAGCTGGAATTCCAGATGTGGCTGGGAAACCACAGTAGCATTACAGCTGGAATTCCAGGTGTGGTAGGGAAACCACAGTAGCATTACAGCTGGAATTCCAGGTGTGGCTGGGAAACCACAGTAGCATTACAGCCGGAATTCCAGGTGTGGCAGGGAAGCCACAGTAGCATTACAGCCGGAATTCCAGGTGTGGCTGGGAAGCCACAGTAGCATTACAGCTGGAATTCCAGATGTGGCTGGGAAACCACAGTAGCATTACAGCTGGAATTCCAGGTGTGGCAGGGAAACCACAGTAGCATTACAGCCGGAATTCCAGGTGTGGCAGGGAAACCACAGTAGCATTACAGCCGGAATTCCAGGTGTGGCAGGGAAACCACAGTAACATTACAGCCGGAATTCCAGGTGTGGCTGGGAAACCACAGTAGCATTACAGCCGGAATTCCAGGTGTGGCTGGGAAACCACAGTAGCATTACAGCCGGAATTCCAGGTGTGGCTGACCCCAGCCGGTGTATCTGCTGTTGTTCACGCCTGTTACACCCATGAGTTGTCATCCATGCCACCTACTATCAGTGGACAATGACCTCATGGCATATGTACCCCCAGTGCTCTATCTGGCCACTGCAGAGACAGGTGAGCTTGAAAAGGGGCCACCATGGCCACATATCAGGAAATGCGGGATCACAAATGGAATTGCAAGATACAATTCTTTGGCATAGAAAGGACCAGGTAATCATGACACAGTGCATTAATAATTAATTAGTGCTTAATCAGGAGCCCTACATAGCAGTTCATTACCCAAGGACACTCCCCATTACAACCGTAACAGATGGCTCTGGGCAGGCAGCCCTGCCAGCCTCTTTGAGGCTCACCAGTGACTCCGAGGCTCCCCTTCTAGGGCTGAGGTCACTAACCTCCCCTAGACCTGGCAATCAGTAGCTGGTGTAAGAGGTCCCCAAGAACAGGGGTGATTTGACTCACCCTGGAAAAATTTAAGCCATGCTGGGAAGGCAGAGCCCCTGCTTAAAAGTAACTCCTCAGCTTTCTGCAGTGGCAGTGCCATAGCCAATGAGGTTTGTCTGAGGTATGATTATTGCTCACTGAAAACTTTTCCCGATAGCTTGCCATGACAACTAGAAATGCAGTTGGCATTGAGAATTTTTGAGATTCTCTACAGAGGCTGAACAACCAAAAAAAAAAACATAAAAATATAACTCCTCCTCAGCTTCACTTTGGCACAATGCCAGAGAGACCACTATTAAGTTGTGCATATTTGTGCAGCCCCCACCCCCCAACTTCAAATATAAATGCCCATCAGGGAGCTAAAACCTTCTGCGTTCATTGGTTGTGGGAGTCCCACAGTGTTGGGGGTGCAGGGCAGAAACCACATGTGAGTCATTGTATTTGCCATGCTATGTGTTAGGTGGGTGGGTGGATGGATGGATGGATGGATGGATGGATGGATGGGAGGATGGATGAGTGGATGGATGTGTGGGTGAGTGGATGCATGGATGAGTGGATGGATGGGTGGATAAATGGGTGGGTGGGTGGGTGGGTGGATGCATGGATAAGTGGATGGATGGGTGGTTGGGTGGGTGGATGGATGGATGGATGGGTGGTTGGGTGAGTGGATGGATGGATAGATGGGTGGATGGATGAGTAGATGGATGGATTGGTGGGTAGACGGATGGATGAAGGGATGAGTGGATGGATGGGTGGGTGGATGAATGGATGGATGGATGGGTGGATGAGTGGATGGATGGGTGAGTGGATAAATGGGTGGGTGGATTCTTGGATGAGTGGATGGATGGGGGAGTGGATAAATGGGTGGGTGGGTAGGTGGATGGATAGATGGATGGATGGATGGATGAGTGGATGGATGGGTGGGTGAGTGGATGGGTGGGTGTAGAGACAGGAGTGAAAAACACACAACAGAGGGAGAGGAAAATCACAGTCTATCCTTGCTTGTTTCCAGCAAAGAAGAATGTAGCTGCTGACTGGCTGCCACATTTGTGCCTTAGCAGCAAGTCCCAGGGACCTTCTCAGTGGTGCCAATGACTTTTCCAGGCAAATAGTGCAGGCCTGGCCGGCCTCCAGAAGGAACGCCAGGTGGTCTCTGCTTCTGGGACCCACACCCTCACCTGGAGAAAGACCCCAGACAGAGTCCGAATGGCCTACAAATAGCATGGTCCCTGGCTCTGATCACAGGGAAGGGAGAGGGAAGGGGAAGCAGGACTTGGGCCTCCAAGTCACTCCCTGTCCCAGTGCTGGAGGGAGGGCAGGCGCCACACCTCTAGGAGGAAGGCCTATGTGAGAGGGCTGAGCCCTTCCGGGGGCTCAGAGGATCAAAGGCGCTGACGTCCTAAGAGAATTAGAAACCGGAAACAGCCTGTAATCTCAGCACTTTGGGAGGCCCAGGCATGCAGATCACGACACAGTGAAACAACGTCTCAAAAAAAAAAAAAAGAAAGAAAGAAACCGGAAACAGGATGAGCCGGGTCTGCGGAAGCGGCGCGTGGGACCCACTCCCCGGAAGGGCTTTGTGGATAGGAACCCAGCACACACCTCCCTGTTATCAGCAGGCCTGGGCTCCCTGACCGAAATGCCCCCAGAAGGGAGCCCAGACAGCAAGTCTCGCTTCTGCTGCTCCTCTGAGGCCTCCTGATGCCTGGCAGGGAGAGGAGCCACCATGTGAGGGTTTCTGTCGCCTCAGAATTAAACTGTTCTCAGAGTCGCAGCCATCAGGGAGAGACAGCAAGAGCCAGCTGCCAGGAGCATGAATCTTTCCAACGCAATCAGTCTAGGATAGGAAAAGAAAGACCAATTTCACATCTTGCCAGACTGCCTGGGGATGGGCTGAGCATGCGGCCTCTCTCACTCACCAGCTGCTGGCCTTGGCCAAGCACCTTGTTGTCTCTGAGTCTTGGTTCCCTTATTTATAAAATGATAGAAGTCCTGATCTCACAAGGCTGATGTGAGAAAAAGAAATAGCGATGGTGTGTGACAGCCCACCACCCTTCCAGTCCCTCTCCTTCGCCAGCAAGCCGGTGGCCTGTGTTCTTCAGGTTTTCAGGCAGCCACGTGCTTCAGGAGAAGCAGGACTCCCTTGGAGCCTAGCAGAGTGTCTTGATTGTTCTAAGCCAGTCCCGGTGACCTGGTGACTAATTTATGAATGAGCGTGTAACTTCATTCTAACGGGACACTAGAGGAAGTCTCTGGGTGAATTTGGAGCAAGTCCCTCCTTACTCTTAAAAAAAAGCCATAAAGAAGGGCCTTTCTCTCTTTCTGACCTTTGGGTGTGGTTGGGTGAGAACGTGATACTTAGAACTGCTGCAGCTATATTGTGACATAAAGGGATTATACCCAACTTAAAAGCCAAGACGCTAACAATGGCAGAACGTAAAGATGAAAAGAAGCCAAGTCCTTGGTGACCGCCTCGAGCTGTTGCGTTCATTTCCCTTGGATGTCCTCACCTTGAGATATCTCATTAACTGAGAGAACACTGTCCCAAGGTCACATGCACGGGATGGGGGGGTCGGGGGCAAAGGGAGCCCTACATAGCAGTTCATTACCCAAGGACACTCCCCATTACAACCGTAACAGATGGCTCTGGGCAGGCAGCCCAGAGCCGGGAGCTAGACTGCCAAATCCACTCCCATCACCACCGAGGACTTTGGGCTTATTTTCCCTTTCTTCTCATTTTCCTCATCTGTGAAATGGGGATGGTGATAATAACCATATCTGGTTTATGAGATCATTGTGAGGATTACAGGGGTTGATGTGTAGAAACTATTCAAATCGTGTCTGGCACATTGTAAGTGTCATGTGTCAGCTATGACTATTACAAGCCATTTTGAGCTTTCTCTGTTATTTCTATCTCAAAGTATCCTCTTAAAGTCCACACGGAATAGGTGCTTGGTCAGTAGTAGCCGTGTGTTCACAGGTTTCTGGGCTGAACGACTGTGCATCTCTGTATGTGCACAGAGATGGTTCAAATGCCAATGTCCCAAGGAGCTTCTCGAGTGGACATCACTGGACTCCTGCTCCCCACCCCCGAGAACAGGTGCTGTGGGAGAGGAAGAAGGAGAAAGCAGGAGAAGGCATTCCAAAGTGCCTGGGGGGTACTAGAGGGAGTGGGGGGCACTAGAGAAGGTGGGGGTACTAGAGGGAGTGGGGGGCACTAGAGAAGGTAGGGGTGCTAGAGGGAGTGGGAGGTGCTGCGGGAGTGGGGGGCACTAGAGAAGGTAGGGGTGCTAGAGGAAGCGGGGGGTTCTAGAGGGAGCAGGGTGCTAGGGGGAGTGGCACAGGGCACCCTCGCCAGTGTGACTCAGAGGAAGAGCATTTCACTGTTTGTATTCATCTGCTCAGGCTGCCATAATACAATACCACAGGCTGGGAGCTCAGACAACAGAAATCTATTTCCCAACCACTCCTACTGGATTCGGTAACTGAGGTCACCCTTATGCCTTCCGTTAACCTTAGTTACCTCCATAAAGGCCCCATCTCCAAACACAGTCACACTGGGGTAAGATCTTCAATGCATGCATTTGGGAGACACAGTTCAGTCCACAGCACCATCACTCTGGATGAGCTCTGGAGGTGGGCATGGGAAGCAGACACCAAATAGGAAGCTGCTGTCTTAGCCCAGGTGCAGAAAGAAGGAGGGAGCTTCTGAAGGCGGAAGGCAGCAGCATACACAGAGAGGAGGGTGAGCATAAGAGCTGCTGAGAGGGAGGAATGGCCTCCCACACTTAGACAGTAACTGCTCTGTGGCCTAGCAACTCCACTCCCAAGCATCTACCCAAAAGAATGAAAAGCAGGGACCCACACGGGTACTTGTACACTCATGTTCATAGCAGCGTATTGACCATAACAAAATGGTGGAAACACCCCAGACATCCTTAAACAAATGAATGAATACACAAAACGTGGCATATTCACACACGGAATATTATCCAGCCATAAAAAGGCATGCAATTCTGACACATGCTAGAACGTGGATACACCTAGAAAATGTAGGTATGGAAAGGGGTGATCCCCTTTCTCCCCACCAAAAAGGGTCACAGCCAACACCCCATGACAAAAAACAGGTTAAGAGAAAATCACAACAAAGGTATTATGTGCACACATGTGCAAGAGCGTTTACAAAACACGAGCTTCAAGAGGGACCAGATGGTCGAGGTTATATGCCCTCTTCATAACAGAGAGGGGAGTCGGGGAATGACTAAGCCTCATGCTCGGACACTGGTTAGTAATTGATTGTCTTTCAGAGCTAGATGCGACAAGTTACAGGGAGGTGAGAGGAAGATGCACAGGGACACAGGTCTCATTATGCAGATAAACATCCCCAGGTGATCTCCGGGGCGAGCATCCTTCCTTGAAGGCAAGGACTCAGTGTTTTCATTTTGAATCCTCAGAGCTGGATTCAGGTCCTGGCATGGGTGGACCTCTGCAATTGCTTGATGGATTCGTATAATCCAACTAAATTCACACAAGGGCAGGCCCCGCAGACATTCCCATACAGAGGCAGTATGGGACGTGCTAGATGAGCATAAAGAAGGTAAAGAAAGTTTCTCCAGAAAAGATAGTGACATTGTCATTTCTTGGAAGGGTTGCCATTTGCTCCAGGCCTTGAAATATGACAGTCAGCTGGGCACAGTGGCTCAGGCCTGTAATCCCAGAACTTTGGGAAGCTGAGGCGGGCGGATTGCCTGAGGTCAGGAGTTTGAGACAAATCTGGTCAACATGGTGAAAGCCAGTCTCTACTAAAAATACAAAAAAATTAGCTGGACATAGTGGCATGCGCCTCTAATCTCAGCTACTCTGGAGCTGAGGCAGGGGAATTGCTTGAACCAGGGAACTGGAGGTTGCAGTGAGCCGAGATTGCGCCACTGCACTCCAGCCTGGGCAGAGCAAGACTCTGTCTCAAAACAAACCAACAAACAAAAAACAGCGAAACATGACAGTCATATGGGGTAAAATTATGATACAACGCCCCTTATTTAGGGGTCAGTCTTGTTCCTCTAAACGACTTCTGCAGTTTTGCCCCTCAAGCTTCTGATAGGTATTTCTGAAATTGCAGAGAACTCCTGTTCAGTATTAGAGCAAATCCATCCCACACTACTTCCTAGTGCACCCAAAAAACAAAGACCGCCTTGGTGGAGGGGAGGCCTAGCAAGAGGGAATGGAAAGGCACATGGGGCCCCTAAACAAGGCAGAGTGAGCATCTGGAAATATGGACCTGCTCACATCACCCCTCTCTTCTGTCCCCTTGCCTGTGCCTGAGTCATAACACCTTGGCCCAGCATTTGGGGTTCTTCACCGTCTGGCTTGTTTTGGCATCTCCATTCTAGCACCACCCTGCCCCAAACCACAAAGCCCCATCAGACCACTTCCCCTTTGGCAAACACGCTAAGTTCTTCTGTGTCTCTGCACTTCATCATGTTATTCCCTTAGCTTAGAATGCTTTTCCCCATCTTCCGAAACCTTACTTGTTCTTCAAGTTCCTCCTTTGTAGTCCCGTTTTGATGCCAAGTCCGTTCCTCTCTCCTCTGGGCTTCCCCAGGCTTTCCTTACCTCTCTCTACCTCCGTTATGACATCTGACATCTATCATTTCATCTGCCATATGAGGCTTCGTTGGTTCCCTGTCTCTCTCCTCACTAGACCCTGAGAACCTTCAGGGAAGGATAATGTTTTCTTCCTTTTTTAGTCCCCAGCACAGTACTAGGTACTAGTGGGTGCTCAGTGAAACTTGCCAACACATTGAATGCAGCTCCCCCAGACACACAACATGGGAGACAACCCCTTTGAGGATGCTGCTGGGGGCATGATTGTAAAAGAATCAGACAGGGGGTCTTGAAGTAAAATCATGAAGTCTGAAGATAGATAGATAGAATATCTTTGAAAGGGTACGCTAGAAAATAAATAACAGTAGTTGCTGCTGGGAAGGAGAACTGGTGATCAGGATAAGAGGGAAGTTAATTTTCACTCTACTTATTTAAATTTTTACCATGTGAGTAGGTTTGTAATTTATTTTGAATTTTCTTTGAAGGCAATGATGTAATTTGTGAGTAAGGAAAATTTTTTTCTTTCTAGTGTTTACATGTTTTATTTTTATATTTTTATTATATTGACTAAGAGTCCATGAAATTCAAAATAGAAATAGTGATAGAGGACATATTGTCTGATCTTCATTTTAAAATAAATATTATTATTATTATTATTATTATTATTTTAAGACAGGGTTTCACCATGTTGGTCAGGCTGGTCTTGAACTCCTGACCTCAGGTGGTCCACCCACCTTGGCCTCAAAGTGCTTGGATTACAGGCGTGAGCCACCATGCCTGGCCTAAAATAAATATTCTTATCATTTCTTTCAGTTACTATTTTACTTATATCTTTAAACATCCTTTTACTTTTGACTTTTCTCTGTTCTTATGTTATTGATAAATTTCTTCTAACCAGCATTTTTTTCAGCCATCCAATGATCTTTGTCTTTTATCCAGATAATTTAGTCATATTACATTTATTGGAAATAACTGATATATTTGAATCATTCCTACCATCTTATTTTGTGCTTTCTAATCATCCCACTTACTCTGTTGGTTTTTTTCTTCTCTTTTCTTACCTTCTTTTATATTGTATTGATTTCCTTATTCCATTTTTTCCCCTTCTGGTTTGAAAGTTTACACACCAATTTCTACCCTTTTGGTACTTATCTAGATATTCTGATATGCATAATTTCTGAAATAGAATATAAAATTAATTGGCTGGGCACGGTGGCTCACACCTCTAATCCCAGCACTTTGGGAGGCCAAGGTGGGCAGATCACCTGGGGTCAGGAGTTCAAGACCAGCCTGGGCAACATGGCAAAACTCAGTCTCTACTAAAAATACAAAAATTAACCAGGTATGATGGCGTGTGCCTGTAATCCCAGCTACTCTGGAGGCTGAGCTAGGAGAATTGCTTGAACCCAAGAGGCAGAGGTTGCAGTGAGCTGAGATTGTGCCATTGCACTCTAGCCTAGAAGACAGAGCGAGACTCCATCTCAAATAATAATAATAATAAATTAATTAAATTTAATTAATCTACATCATCACCACCCTTCCAAACAATAAAATGACCTCAGAATGGTTAGAATTTTCTTATTCAGCCTAAATACTATTGCTGGGCAGTGTATTAGGCCTATGTTTTTAGTTTTTAGAACTTCACACATTGGGTACCATAATTATTATTACTATTTTTTTTGAGACAGGGTCTCAGTCTGTCTCGCAGATTGGAATGCAATGGCACAATCATTGCTCACTGCAACCTCAGGCTCAAGCAATCCTCCCATCTCAGGCTTTTAAGTAGCTGGCGCTACAGGTGTGCAACACCATGCCTGGCTAATTTTTGTATTTTTTATAGAGACAGGGTATCACCACGTTGCCCACGCTGGTCTCAAACTCCTGGGCTCAAGTGATCCGCACCTTGGCCTCGCAATGTGCTAGGATTACAGACATGAGCCTCCATACCCTGCCTGGTATAATAATTATGATTTTTAGTCAATATTTGTTTATATTTACCCAAAAGTTTATCATTTTCCTTGTTTTTCACTTCTGCTTGTATCTCAGATCTTCTTTCTGGGATCATTTTCCCTCTCTTGAAGAGCATACCTAGTTTAGAAGTCCTTCTAATGAGAATCTGTTGGTAATGAACTATTTCCTTTATTAATTGGAATGTAATTATTTTCCTTCTTTCTTTCTAGGTGCAGTTATTTTCTCTCTGCACTTTGAGATGTATTTTGTTGTTTTCTGGCTTCCATTGTTGCTACTGACATGTCAGCTCTCCATCTAAGCATTACTCCTTCCTAGGCAATCTGCCTGCTTTGAAGATCTTGCCTTTGACGTTCTGAAACTTTGCAATGATATATCCAAGAGCGTATTTATTTTTATTTATCTTGATCGTTGGATTTAAGGATTTGTGTGTTTCATTGCTCCTGGAAGAGTTCTCAGCCCGCTATTTCTTTGTTTCTCTCACCTTCCCTCTATTCTTTCCTGGAACTCCTATTAAATGTGTACTAGACCTGCTGGCTCCATCACTGAAATCTTACTTTCCCTTTCACACCTCTCCCTTTCATTCTTCTCCTCTGAGCTGCCTTATATCTCTAGTGCTGCTCTACAGAGCTAAGATCTATTCTCCAGTTCATAAATTTCCTCCTTCCCTGCATCCAACTGCCGATTTCTGTTGCATTTCTAACTTCAGTTCTTATGTTTTTCATTTCTAGATGTTCTATTTGGTTATTTTTAGTATTTTTTGATAATTTATTTATTTTTATTTCTTTAAACATATCAACCATAGGTATGAACTGAATGAAAGATTAAGAATTTACAAATAAATAAATAAAAATAAATTCAAAACAAAACAGACAAGGCACAGTGGCTCATGCCTGTAATCCCAGCACTTTGGGAGGCCAAGGTGAGCAAACTGCATAAGTCCAGGAGTTCGAGACCAACCTTGGAGACATGGCAAAACCCCTCCTCTACAAAAATACAAAAATTAGCCAGGCGTGGTGGTGTGCACCTGTAGTCCCAGCTACTTGGGAGGCTGAGGTAGGAGGATCACTTGGCCCAGGAGACAGAAGTTGGGATGAGCCAAGATGACATCACTGCCCTCCAGCCTGAGGCACAGAGCAAGAACGCTGTCTCAAAATAAAGTAGAATAAAATAAAATAAAACACTCAACCATACCTGTTTTGTATTCCATGTCTGGTATTTCCAGTATGTGCAGTCTCATGGGTCTGGTTCTGTAACTAATTTTTCTGCTGACTTATTTGGTATGTGTCTTGTGATTTTCAGTTGACAGCTCATGTTCCTTAGAACTTTATCTGTGGCAATCCATTGAGGCCTTGCTTTGAGTGCTTCTCCCTCAGATAGGATTCATGTCTGCTTCTGCCAGGCATGGAATTCACGCTATCTGTGTGGCCTTAAAAACCCAAAGCCAAACATTCACTTAAAGCAGCAACAGGATTTTTGTTTGAAAGGCAGCTGGAAGGAAAAAAAAAAGTGGCAGTAATTGGCAGAATTCTGGCCCTAAACCTGAGTGAGGTTTGGGGCTCATGCTACAAATTTTCACCAGAGAATTTTTCTTCCCCTAAAGCCAGAGTCCAGGCACAGGCAGGCAAGAATCCCAAACACCTTTCTTGGGAGTGGTGGCAGTGGCTTTATGTTGAGGGTGGGTCTCCAATGTGACCTTCCACTTCGAATGAATCGCTGGCACCCCACCTATGTGAGCCAGTATCGGCCCAGGCCAACCCCAGACTCGGTGCCCACTTTTCTCTCTGGATTTCTGTTTTCTTGACTTTCTGGCCTCCAGTGATGTTTTCCACCTTTCTGCCAATTTGGCCCTGCATTTTAAAGGTTTTAAAATCTTTAAAAAAGGTTTTCCTCCCAATTTGATGTAGCATTTATGTGCATTCTGGCATCTGGACTCCCGTGTTTCCCTTTAGAAATAAATGGTTTCAGTTGGGCACGGTGGCTCACACCTGTAATCCCAGCACTTTGGGAGGCTGAGGCAGGAGGATCACCTGAGCTCAGGAGTTCGAGACCACCGTGGTCAATATGGTGAAACCCCGTCTCTGCTAAAAATACAAAAATTAGCCGGGTTTGGTGGTGCGCGCCTGTAATCCCAGTTACCCAGCAGGCTGAAGCAGGAGAAATGCTTGAACCTGGGAGGCAGAGATTGCCGTGAGCCAAGATTGCACCATTGCACTCCAGCCTGGGTCACAGAGACTCTGTCTTAAAAAAAAGAAAGAAAGAAAGGAAAAAGAAAAAGAAATGGTTTCTAAATCAGGTTACAAGGGTCTGAGGTGAAAGCCACTAATCCTAAGACTCACGAGCAAGAATGGATGCCGGGGGTGGATGCTGGGGGGTGGATGCCGGGGGTGGATGCCGGGGGGTGGATGCCGGGGGTGGATGCTGGGGGGTGGATGCCGGCTGGAAGAGCTTCCCCTGAACACGTATCCAAATGGCTGCTCAGCCTGATCTCTCTGCCCTTCTCCAGCCAGGGCATAGCCCTCGAGGACCCCAGGAGCCCCAGGGCAGTAGGAAGAGACTTACCTGGAGTTTCAGGGACACTCACATAAGGAAGACGCTCAGAGCCAAGGGCCTAACAGAGGGCTGCATCCATGAAAACAGCGAGGGGGTCAGAATAGGTTACCGTCCAGGCAGAGCAGAAGCAGATCTTGGGAGCCAGGGTTGTAAGTGAAGGGTTGGGGAGGAAGGGGATGAAAGAAGGAACCGCTCAGCAGCCACGTGTCAGGAGTCTCAGGGAGTGGCCCTCCCCCTGTATCAAGGGTGTGCATTGTGGCCATGACGAATTCCACGGGAGGCAGTGCGTGGGAGGGCCAGCCTTGTTTAAATGACTGGCCGTGGTGGGACCAGAACAAAGATTATCATGCAAGTTGGTTCCATTAGCAGATCCAAGGTGCTACTGACCTGCAATGGGGGTGGGATTCACCAATGCTCAACTGGAACGAAAATAGGGAATGGGACCCAGATAAAAAAGGCTTGGTTTCCTGAGGGCCCAGAGCCTCCGAGAGAAACACGCTAATGTTGAAGTGCAAGAGCGGACGTGCCGGGAACTGGAGGGGGAGCTGGGAGCAGGGGGCAGCCTATGCCCTCCCGTGAGCTGCAGCTGACGGAGCCGTGTGGCGTGAAGGGGCCACTCCAAGGGTCCCCAGCAGCCACAGAGCCTGCAGAAGCGTGCCTTGTCCAGGAGCCCTCTTAGGCTCACAGAAGACAAGGTACTGAGAGGTCCCGCAGCAGCACCCCTGCCATTCCCCAGCCCTGGACTCAAGACTCACAAGCACCAAAGTTGCAGAGAGGACGTTTCTGGCAGACTCTCCGCCCTGCAAGGAGTCTCAGAGGTTCAAAAGAAGGAAGAATGTGGCTCTAAGCCTGCTCTGCACCTTTCATTCTCCCCCTTCATCCATCGATACATTTATAACGAATAAAAAAGGCTAAACTGTGATTGAAAGGAGGAAATGAAATTTCCTTAAATCTACCTGTATTGCTAGCACTGGAAAGATCAATCACGTGCAGTCAAGGAAATACTCCACTAACTTTGCTGGGAGGAAGGGAAGAAGGAGAGGATGAAGGCGATGCCCAGCAGCACCTCTTGCAGATTGGGAATCATTCAACAACACCAGCACATTTCAGAGATGATGAAATTTTAGGGCCGGACTGTTTCTGAGTCAGCCGGTTCAGTCCCTTCGACTGCCATGTGGGGAAAGGGAAGTTTCTCAGTGACTCAAAGTCACTTGGGAGCATCTAGCCTAACTCTTTCATTTCACATGTGAGGAAATTGAGGCTGCAAAAGATTTGCCTCAGACAGCTCAGCAGCCTGGGCACAGCATGACCAGGTCTCCTAATCTGATTCTCCCTCTTTATGTTTCATCCCAGAATCACTGATCCTCCTGTATGATTGAGACATCACTCCACAAGTGCCTGCATCTCCTTCTCCGCGATATCCAGAGAGTGTCACAACCAGTGACATCCAAGACTGTCACAACCAAGAATAACAACCCCCTCAGTTCCCTGGTGAACTTCGCCATGTTTTCCAAACTCTGCATTGATGCAATGGTTTCACAACATCAGAATTATATGTTTTCAAGAGGCGCTCTTACAAAACATGCAATTTTCAGAGGAATACAGGTTGTGAGCATTAACAATTACACCCGATCCAATTAGGAAGCAGAGCTTGGCTCTAGGGCAAGCCGAGATTGCTAAACCTTCACAAATTTGCATAAACACCCTCATTTTAAATGAAGATGAAAAAGAAAACCCAGGCTTCAGATGACAGGCTTTGTTTCAACATAAGCCTCACGAATCTCGCCTGTAATTGAATTGTTTCTCTTCCAGGTACACCAGCTTTTTTTTTTTTTTTTTTTTTGTAGTCTTGATTTATGTCACCTGCTGCCCTGTTCTTCACTCTGAACCACATTGGTTACTTGTAGTCTCTTTGATATTTCATAAGTAGGGCTTTGATTCCATGACATTTAGGTCGACTTTGAATCATATGGTCCTGTTTGTATAGTTGAGGATCCTGAATGCTTCAGAGATCTGGAATCCTCTCAGCCTGCTGGTACCCCCTTCTCTCTCCTCTCCTGTTCCTGACCCTGTTCACCTGGCTCAGCTGGGAATAGGGCTGCTTGCCTCACAACCATGGCATTACGTAGGTATTTTCAACACCATTCACGAAGCCCTGGAGAGTCCCTGGCTTGCAGGAGGACAGGAGGTCATGACCCTGCATGTGCTTGTGTGTACTATTGCGTGGGACAGGTCTTTTTTTCTTTTCTTTTTTTTTTTTTAAAGAGACAGGGTCTCACTGTTGCCCAGGCTGCTGGAGTACAGTGGTGCAATCATGAATCACTATAGCCTCAACCTCCTGGGCTCAAGCCATCTTCCCACCTCAGCCTCCTGAGTAGCTGGGACTACAGGTGTGTGCCAACACACCCAGATAATTTTTAAATTTTTTGTAGAGACAAGGTCTCACTATGTTGCCCAGGCTGGTCTTGAACTCCTGGGCTCAAGTGATCTTTCTGCTTTGGCCTCCCAAACTGTTGGGATTACAGGTGCGAGCCACCGCACCTGGCTAAGGAGCAGGTCTTGGAATCCAGAGAGCTGAAGTCTTGCTGAGGCTTCTCTGCTGAGGCCTGTAGCTTGTGCTAGGCTCCTTGTTCCTCTCCAGATTGAGCTCCGGATCACACATGCTTCTCTTGTGTCAGAGATGTGCCCCGACCTGATCCTTTTGTCTCCTGGGGTCAGCTTTTCAATGGTGTTCATCTTATCGAAGGACAGCTTTTGGCTTTGTAGAATTTTCTTATGTGTTTCCTTTTCATTTCTTTTTTTTTTTTAAAGGAAGAAAGAAAGAAAGAAAGAAAGAAAAGAATGAAGAAGAGGAAGAAAAAGGAAGAGAAAGAGAGAGAGAGAATGGGAGTATTGCTTTCTTGCCCTGGCTAGAATGCAGTTTAGTAATGGGTATTGAAAACCTCTTTTATACCAATAATTATACTTAATGATGTAGACAGGAAGGAATAAGGGAAGAAAATAACAAACAAGCAGACAAACAATATTTCATTTAAACCTATGAAATACTATGCGATTACTGAGGAGTGATTTACTTCCAATTATGTAGTCACTTATGGAATAGGTGTGAGGTGGTGATGTATGTTTTATGTATTTGAAGTGGAGAGTTCTATAAATGTTTATTAAGTTTACTTGTTCTGGGTCTGAGTTCAAGTCCTGGATGTCCTTGTTAATTTTCTGTCTCATTGATCTATAGAATCGTTAGCTCTTCTTGTTACATTGATCCTTTTGCCATTATGTAATGTCCTTCTTTGCCTCTTTTGATCTTTGTTGCTTTAAAGTCTACTTTATCAGAGGCGAGAATTGCATCTCCTGCTTTTTATTTATTTGTTTATTTTTACTCTCTGTTTGGTTGGTAAATCTTCCTCCTTCTCTTTGTTTTGAGTCTTTGTGTATCGTTGCATGTGAGATGGGTCTGGATGCAGCATACCGACGCGTTTTGGCTTTTTATCCAATTTGAATATATATGAGTTTAATACTGCCATTTGATGCTAGCTGGCTGTTTTGCCCATTAGTTGGTGTAAATTTTTAATCGTGTTGATGCTCTTTTCTTTTTGATATATTTTTGGAAAGGCTGATATTTGTTGTTCCTTTATATGTATAGTGCTTCTTTCAGAAGCTCTTGTAAAGCAGGCCTGGTGGTGGTGAAATCTCTAAGTACTTGCTTGTTCGCAAAAGATTTAATTTTTCCTTCACTTGTAAAGCTTAGTTTGGCTGGATATGAAATTCTGGGTTGAAAGTTCTTTTCTTTAAGGATGTTAAATATTGGTCCCCACTCTTTTCTAGCTTGTAGGGTTTCTGCTGAGAGATCTGCTGTAAGTCTGATAGGTTTCCCTTTGTGGGTAACCTGACCTTTCTCTCTGGCTGCCCTTAGTATTTTCTCCTTCATTTCAACCCTAATAAATCTGGCGATTATGTGCCTTGGGGTTGGTCTTCTTGAAGAATATCTTTGTGGTGTTCCCTGTATTACCTGGAGTTGAGTATTACCCTGACTTGCTAGGTTGGGAAAGTTTTCCTGAATGATATCCTGAAGAGTATTTTCCAACTTGGATTCATTCTCTTCGTCACATTCAGGTACACCTATCAAACGTAAATTAGGTCTTTTCACATAGTCCCATATTTCCTGGAGACTTTGCTCATTCCTTTTCATCCTTTTTTCTCCAATCTTGTCTTCTCATTTCATTTCACTAAGCTGTTCCTCGACATCTGATATCCTTTCTTCTGCTTGATCAATTCAACTGTTTAAACTTGTGCATACTTCGCGAAGTTCTCGTGTTGTGTTTTTCAGCTCCATCAATTCACTTATATTCCTCTCTAAATTGTCCATTCTCATTAGGATTTCATCAAACCTTTTTTCAAGGTTCTTAGTTTCTTTGCATTGGGTTAGAACAAGTTCTTTTAATTCACAGATGTTTCTTATCACCCACCTTTTGAAACCTGCTTCTGTTAATGGAACACACTCATTCTCCATTAAGCCTTGTTCCGTTGCTGATGAGGAACTGCGATCCCCTGTAGAGGGAGAGGCATTCTGATTTTGAGTATTGTCTGCCTTTTTAGGCTGGTTTCTTCCCTTCATTATATATTTATCCCTCTGTCGTCTTTGTAATTGCCGACTTTCTAACTAGGTCTCTGAGAGGATGTCCAACCTGTTGATTCCCAGCGCCAAAATCTGAGCAATCCACTGCGCCAGCCAAAACAGTGGTGTTAAGATTGATGGTGCTTTTCTGCCTGGGAATCTCCGGACTCTGCACCAAGAACTGCTGCACTGAGGCGCCAGCAAAACCGCCATGCCGGCCACAAGAGTCGCCCTGGCAACCCGTGGGGCTCCTCCGCTGGGAATCTCTTAGTCTGTGAGCAACAAAAATTCGTCTGAAAGTGTGGCGTCCTTTTGTTCTCTGCGCTTTCACTGGGAGCTACGAGCCCGAGCTGCTAGTGATCAGCCATCTTGGATCTCTCTTCGGTACACCAGCTTTTTGCAGAGATCGAGAGGCAGATTTTTGGAGCCAGAGCTGGTTCCTAACAGTCTCAAGTCTCAGGTTCAGTCTCAGACCCTGATAGACACCGTGCGTGCCCTGGTCCGTAATCCAGCCAGTGGTTTCTGGGCAAGAAAGGGCAGGAGGAAACAGCCCATTGCCAGAGACTCAAGGAAAGGAGCACCTGGGGCTAGAAGGACACCAGGGTGGATGGTGACCAAATAGCTAATCTGAGCCTATCCAGGAAGGACCCAAACGGAGTTGGCAAACGACTGAGCAAGAACATGTTCTTTGGTTTTATGCTGAACTGGGTTCAAATTATTAGCCAACACCTGTTTATTGGCCTGTGACCATGGACAAGCCTCTTAACTAAGTCCTTGAGATTTCATTCGGCTCATCTGTTAATTAGCACTAGCCATAGACACTGCAGGCCTGTTGTCATGATAGAGACCATAGAGACCTTGCCACCATGAGAGTGAATAGACAGGATGGTTTAGGGGAGACTGCAGTGGCTAAATCTCTCCAAATCTGGAAATTAGCCAACTAGCTATGGTGATGCTAGAATTCTCAACTTGCTCGGGACTTGACCTGGAGTCTGCCTTCCTTGATGAGGTTCTCTGCTCCAAACACATCTGAGCACAGCATCCTGCCCGGCCAGACTTGGCGCTGCTCTGATGGGGATTGAACATCAGACTCCATAGAGGGCCATAGTGTACTGGATTAGAAAGGGCTGGGCGTGGTGGCTCACGCCTCTAATCCCAGCACTTTGGGAGGCTGAGGCAGGCAGATCACAAGTTAAGGAGTTCGAGACCAGCCTGGACAACATGGTGAAACCCCATCTCTACTAAAAATACAGAAATTAGCCACGCATGGTGGCAGGTGCCTGTAATCCCAGCTACTTGGGAGGCTGAGGCAGGAGAATCACTTGAACCCAGGAGGTGGAGGTTGTATTAAGCTGAGACTGTGCCTTTGCACTCCTGCCTGGGCAACATCAGTGAGACTCCATCTCAAAAGAAAGAAAGAAAGAAAGAACCCTAAAGGTGGGGTTGAAGAACAGGGTGAGCTCCTGTCTGGTCTTCACAGCTGTCACCACAGCCTAGCATTTCCCATTTTTGAGGCTCACGCCTAGTTTGTCTAGAACAGTGGTTCTCAGCACCGGCTACACATTAGAGTCACTGGAGGAGCTTTAGAAAGATGTCCATGTCAGGTCTCACCCCCAGAGATTTTGACTTATCTGGTCTGGGGTGGGGTCCAGACGTGGGAATCTCTTCAAAGATTCTCAGGTGATTCTGCAGCCAGCTTAGGGAACCCCAAGACTGAATGTTCTCCAGAGTCTCTGCCTTGCAGGCGTCCCCTTCAATGCTGCTCGGGAGAACCTGTGATCAGAGCGCAGTGAGGAGGCCCCCTGGGATTCCACTGTCTTGCTGTGTGGCCTTGGGTAGTCATGCCCCTCTCTGGGCGTTAGCAAATCCCATCTGCTAATGGGGAGTGGGGGGACTAGGGTCTCTTTCCGATTGCAAATTAGGTGAATCTGAGTGTTGCAGCTCTGCGATCCAGAGACCCAGACGCCCCCTACTAAGAAAGATTCACCAGCACTGAGTTCCAGGAGGCCCCAGCGTGCTTCCCCTTGGGAACCCAAGCCTGGGAGGCTTGGTAGACTGTGTACTCTGGCTTCCAAGACAGGCTTGAGCAAAGAACTCCAGTTGCTCCTTTCCTTGAGTCTGGGAGGACACTTGCTGGGTCTCTGGCATGGGCTGTTGCATGTTAAAGCAGTTTAAGCCATAAACTTCCTTGTATTCACCTACATTTCTTTTTCTTTTTTTTGAGACAAGGTCTGGCTCTGTCGCCCAGGCTGGAGTGTAGTGGAACAATCTCAGTTCTCTGCAACCTCCATCTCCCAAGCTCAAGGGATCCTCCTATCTCAGTCTCCCGAGTAGCTAGGACTACAGGCTGTCCACCACACCTCGCTAATTTTTTGTATTTTTAGTAGAGTTGGGTTTCTCCATGTTGCCCAGGCTGGTCTTGAACTCCTGGACCAATCTGCCTTGACCTCCCAAAGTGCTGGAATTACAGGTGTGAGCCACCATGCCTGGCCTTGCCTGCATTTCTTGATGAGGAAATAAGGATCTCTCAATACACGTATGAGGTAAATAGAAGGTAAAGCAAGTGCTGCTGGAGGACCAGCTGTGGGCCTTTGGGCAGCTCACGCACCTCTCTGGGCCCCACTTTCCCTCTTGACACAACAAAGAGAAATTTCCAGCCACCATGAGGAGGAGGCAATGCATGTAAAGTGCTTGGCACGTAGCGCATGTTCAGCTAATACTTGCCACTGCAATTTTAGGACCAACTGCTGTCTCTCAGGGCCAACTGATAGACTGATGGATCTCTATCTCCTTTTCTTTCATCTACAGCTTTATTGAGATCTAACTGATATCAAATAAACTGCACACATTTAAAATGTACAATTTGATGGGCACAGGTGTATGTGTATACCCATGACTAGTGATTCTTAAACAGTGTTCTTAAAGCCCATTAAGTTTCCTCAGCATTTGACATTTCCAAGCACATGTTTCTTCTGGAGGTGGCCAGAGTGAACGGCCCATCCTGGCGGGAACAGGGAAGTCCTGGTCCCAGGAACGTCTTTGGTCCCAGGCAAGTGGGGACAGCAGGTCACTCGAGGGGCTGAACATGTCTAAGTTGTCACAGAGAAGGAGATATAAAGTGAGCAGAACTGCGAGGTGTGTGACTCTGGACTAGCACGCTCCACGATGTGCCTCAGTCTCCCCACCTGTAAAATGAGCGGCCTAGACTAGATAGTCCAGGTCTAATGTATCTTCCAAGTCTGGCATTCTGTAATCCACTGGAAAGGGATTGCAGGGATGGGCATGCCTGGGCACTGGGAGCTGGCTTTCCAGATGAGGACAGTGGCAGGAGCAAAGGAGAGTGAGGACTTAAGTGTCGAAAAACACAGCAGGAACTTGTCAAGGATTAGTAACATAGGTCACGCTCCTGAGAGCGCTGAGAGGCCCGTACCACGAACCGCTTTACAGAGGAAGAAACTGAGGCTTGGAGAGGTTGAGCCACTGGATGCAGCCGTGTAACTCCACGTGGAAGCCTTGCACTTTGACCCAGACCTGTCTGCCTACACTAAGCCAGCCAATCATGCTGCAGAAATAATGAGCAACAGTTACCGAGCCCTTCCTGGCAGCAGGTGCCATTCCAAACAGTTAAGGAGTGAACTTAGCTTATCCTCGTGAGTGAGGCGAGTACCGTTATCATCCCCGGGTTATGGATGAGGAAGCGAGCTTGGAGAACTTAAGTAGCTTGCCCAAAGTCACACAGCAAGAGAAAGAGCTGGATTCAAACTCCAGCAGGCTGGATTCAGAGCTTGGCCCTCAACCCCTGGCCGCACTGCCTTCCTGGGCAAATGAGAAAGTCCACCTGGCTCTGGAGGAGGGAAAGTGGAAAGGTGGTGAGGCAGGGTGGGTATTTCACCCTACAGGGCCTTCGTCCTCCGTGGGGCTCTGCGTGAGGTTTAGAAGAAGGGTCGGAGGCTGGGTGTGGTGGCTCACGCCTGTAATCCCAGCACTTTGGGAGGCTGAGGCGGGTGGATCATGAGGTCAGGGGTTCGAGACCAACCTGGCCAAGATGGTGAAATCCCGTCTCTACTGAAAATACAGAAAGCCAGGCGTGGTGGCGGGCACCCACAATCCCAGCTACTCAGGAGGCTGAGGCAGGAGAATCACTTGAACCTGGGAGGCAGAAGTTGCAATGAGCCGAGATCGCACCACTGCACTCCAGCCTGGACAAAATTCCCTCTCAAAAAAAAAAAAGAAAGAAAGAAAGAAGTGTTGGAGTAACTCAAAGGTAAATTAGAAATGTTTTCAAAACATATCATGAGCAGTGCTGTTGGACACATTCTTGGACGTGTCTCTGGGTGAACATGCGAGGGCGTTCCTACCAAGTGCAGATCTAGGAGTGGAACAGCTGGGCTGTAGGACACACACAGGCTCCACTTGGGAGGTGCCTGGGAACGCTGCCCTGAGAAGGTGGGCTTTGAGTGGAGAAGGGGACGGGCAGCCAGGCGGAGGGCTGGACGACCATGTGCTCCAGGAAGGACAGGGTTGCAGTGTGCCTGCAGGGGATGAGGGGGAGAGAGGGTTCAGGAGGTAAGGGGGCAGGGTGACTCCAGGCTTTTGGCCTGAGCTTAGCGCAGGAAGGACTTTGTCAGGGTGAGCTCAGCGGCGCAGCTCCAGTGGTGGTTAGTTTGAAATGCCTGTTAGATGCCCAGGTGGGACTCTTGAGGACACTGTTGGAAACATGAGCCTGGAGTTTAGGGAAGGGGCCCGGCTGGCGTCTCTGAGTACAGATAAAAAAAATAATAACAGCACAAGTACATGCAAATGTGAAGAATCCACTTGGTGGGGGAAATGCAGGGGGGAGGAGCGGGGAGGGACTGGGGCCTGGTACAAATCTGTGCCTTGGGAAGGAGCATGGACAGCCCTTCCATGGAGGAAGGAGAGTGTCAGGTGCAGACACAGGCGAGAGTGAAGACATTCGAGGGGGCCAGGCCGAGTCACCCAGGGGAGCTGAAGGGCGTTAGGGACGTGGTTCAGTGGTTGGGAAGTTGGGCTGGAATTTGAGTTCAGTGGTAGTTGCTGTCACTGGTAATGACAAGGTTAGGTTTTGACATGGCAATAGAGACTAATGTGGGGTTCCTTCATTCAGCAAACACACGTGAAGCATCTTCTACACGTCACACCTCTGCTAGACCCTGGTTCTAAGTGGGGAACAAAATAGACGTGTCAGTTTCTTAAGTTCAGAATTTCCTGTTACATGAATTTCCATTAATCACAGGTTAGTATTGTCCTAATAACCGCCATTTATCGAATGATTGCCGCGTGTCAGGATCTAAGCTAAGCAAATGTTCATACTTTATCTCATTTCATTTTTACAGCAAAAAGTTTCACTTCCAAAGTTTTACAACTTAATTGGGCATTTGACTCGAACTACTTAAAGATGATTTCTAGTTCACCTACTTTTTCAGATAGAAGTGGGAGTGGATTAAAAACTCAATGAAGAAAGCCGTGTACAGTGCCGCACCCCTGTAATACCCTCTGCCTCCCGGCTCCTCCAGCCAGGTTCTCAGGCCGTCACCCCAAGACTGAGAGCTTCCCTGGTTCTGAGGCTTTGGACTTGCCCTGAGCCATGTTACCAGTCTCCCAGGGTCTCCAGCTTGCAGTCGCCTGTCACTGGACTTCTCAGCCTCCATAATTGTGAGCCAATTCCCCTAACGAATCCCTTCTCATCTATTATCTATCTGTCTATATCATCTATCTACCCAGTCGCATGTCATTAATGATGGGGATACAGTCTGAGAAATGGGTCCTTTGGCGACTTTGTTGCTTGGTAAATGTCAGAGGACACTTACACTCACCTACAGGGCATAGCCTTCTACACAGCTAGGCTGTATGAGAGAGCCTATTTCTCCGAGGCTACAAACCTGTACAGCATGTTATTGTACTGAATACTGTAGGCAGTTGCAACACAATGATTGGTAAGTATTTGTGTATCTAAACACATCTAAACATAGAAGAGGCACAGTAACAATATGGTATTTAATTTTATGAAAACACTATGATTTGATGGGAGCACCGTCATACAGGCCGTCCATGGTTGGCTGAAATGCTGTTATGCAGTGTATGGCTGCATATCCTGTAGGTTCTGTTTCTTGGGAGAACCCTTATCCACCTGTATTTTTATTTTCCATTCCTCTTACTGTCAATGAAGTGAGCATCTTTTCATATATTTGAGAGCCACCTATGTTTCCTTTGGGGAGAACCATTTGTTAATAACCAGCACCTAATTTCCTATTGGCTGTTAGTGTTTTTCTTAATGAGTTGTAGGGGCTCTTCTGATTATTTATTTTTAGCATTTATTCATTATTTCATCTATTTAGTTACTTTTCTTCTAAGTCTTTTTTTTTTTTTGACTATATACAATAAAAACAAGGCCCTTCATTTTATTGAAAAGTTCAGCCTCAAGTTACTCAATTGTGTAATGAGGATGGAAGCATGTGGGCTCATGGGCCCAGGGCATCAGCCTCTTGCTCACCTCTGGGTAACAATCCCTTTCTCCCTTTTGCTTCTCCAATCCTTGCCCCACTCACACACTCATTTCCATTTTGTCCTTTTTTTTTTTTTTCGAGACAGAGTTTCACTCTTGTCACCCAGGCTGGTGTGCAGCAGTGTGATCTTGGCTCACTGCAACCTCCGTGATTCTCTTGCCTCAGCCTCCCGAGTAGCTGAGATTACAGGCATGTGCCACCATGCTTGGCTAATTTTTGTAGTTTTAGTAGAGATGGGGTTTCACCATGTTGGTCAGGCTGGTCTCGAACTCCTGACCTCAGGTGATCCACCTGCCTTAGCCTCCCAAAGCACTGGGATTACAGGCATGAGTCACTGCACCCAGGCTCATTTTGTCCTTCTAACCCTTCTGACGCCTTTGTAACCAGCTCCCTATGTTAAACTCCTCTGAAGTACCTAATGGTTTCTGACTCCCTGGACACTGACAGACATACTCACCAAGACCAGAAGATGCTTTGGGGTTTGGCCCTTGCTTCTGACTTCATTTGCTACCCTTTGACCCCTTAGCTTACATACTACCTCTTCTGAGAGGCCAGTCCTCACCATACACTACCCAGGTAGGTTTACCCCACAGACACATTAATCTCTTACTCTTGTTAAAAGACAAAATTATGACGAACTTAGTTAAAGATCTCATTGGCTTTATTTGTGATTCTAGAATCAAGCAACACAGGATTCCATGAAACAGAGTGTGTGTTCTGATGTGCTGAGTGGAGGTTGGCTTTACAGACAGAATGGGCTGAAGAAAGCAGACACATAGAACAAAAAGCAGATTGGCCATTTCAAAGTCACTGTCCTTGTAAGATGGGGACAGGGAGACAGAACAATAGGAGAATAACTTACTTGTTAACTTTAGTCAGGCTACCTTTTATGTGTAAGGATTGAAATAGAGGGAACTTTATTATCATGTCAGTGGAAGACTGAAACTAGCCTGCTTGGGAAATTGGCTGTCACCTCTCTGCTGATTTCTTGAGAGGTCAGATAACAGCTTAGTTTCAGCTTGATGATGCGAGACTTTAGCCTGGGTGACTCCACTTGGATGTTTAGTCTGGCCTGTTGGGGCCTCGTCCAGGAGCTTAGTCCAAGTCAGTGGCCTTCCATAATTTTTTTTAGCGCCCCACACCCTGTGCCTCCTCTTCATTGCACTTCTTGCAGTTTGTAATATTTTCTTTTCTCTTTCCTTGGCTCCCCGATAACCCTGCACTAAACCACAAGGTCTCTGAGAGCAGAGACAATGTCTATCTGCTTCATCATTGAATCCCTGGGGCCTAGCATGGCTCCTGACATGCAGTAGGTGTCAGGCAGCCTAATGATGACTTAGACGAAATGCTCCAGATAGTGAAGATAAATCGAGATCTTGGACAGGCAAATCCTAAACATACACAACAGACCATTTTGATATTTCTTTTGGCATCATTATTATTGGTCTGGTTTTATTTCTTTCAAATCCTTCCACATCCCCACCTTACAAGGACAGTAACTTCAAAATGGCCATGGAAGGATTTAAAAGGAACTAGTCCCTCCAGACCCAATGACTCCTTTAAATATTGGTGACATTGGTTCTTTTTTCTTTTCCCTAGAGACTTCATTTGCAAGGGCGCACACCTCCTCGGCGTGGAGCAGGGGGAGGCAGCTGCAGCCCAGGTTGCCATGGCAATCCCTGGCCAATGGAGCATGGAGCCTCAGCTGCCTGGAGAGCCAGCCCACTGGGGTGGGCCGCCCTTGTGTCTGTGACGGCTTTAGAGTAACACGGGGCCTTGTCCATATACTTTGGGCGTGGCAAGCCAGGGGCTGCAAGCTCCCAGGGAAGCCAGACCCCAGGCCTGTAGTGATCACTGCTGTGCATGTGGCTTTCTGACAAACAAGAACAAATCACCTGTGCTTGGCAATCAGCGAGCCATGAGCAAATACAGAAGGAAGGTGGAGACCTAAGGTCAATCACTTGCCGAGTACCCGGTTACCCCCAGGAGGGCAGGCAGTGGCAAATGCCCAAGGCCAAATCCTACCCCCACCTGCTTTTTTAAATAAAGTTTTATTTGAACACAGCCACATCCATTGATCACATATTGTCTCTGACTGCTTTTGTGCCACCACAGCAGAGACTGCATGGGCCACAAAACCTAAAAGATTTACTGTCTGGATCTTTCCGGAAAAAGTCTATGGACCCCTAGATGTGAAGCGTTTTAAGGTAAGGAAAGGAAAGATGCCTGAGATAATTTACGTGGCCGTCTATAGGGGCTTGTTTTTTATTTTATATTTTATTTTATTTATTTTTTGAGATGGAGTTTTGCTCTTGTTGCCCAGGCTGGAGTGCAATGGCGCGATCTTGGCTCACTGCAGCTTCTGCCTCCTGAGTTCAAGTGATTCTCCTGCCCCAGCCTCTCCCAAGTAGCTGGGATTACAGGCGCCCACCACGACACCCAGCTAATTTTTGTATTTTTAGTAGAGATGGGGTTTCACCATGTTGGCCAGGCTTGTCTCAAACTTCTGACCTCAGGTGATCCGCCCACCTCAGCTTCCCAAAGTGCTGGGATTACAGGCGTGAGCTACTATGCATGGTCTGAAATTCAAATTTAACTGGACATCCTGTATTTGATCTGGACTCCCTATTAATAACGCAATCAAGGTCACACGACCAGTAAGTGGAAAAGCCATCATTATACCCAGGACTTAAAGCCCATGGTTAAAACTATTACCATGAGTGCAGGCAGGCCAGGAGAAAGTCACTAGCTTAGAGGGCAGAATGAGGACACAGGGTGTACCATGAAGCAGCTGTGACTGGGGCAGGTCATCCAGCTTTTCCAAACTTCGGCGTGCCTCAGCCATGAGATGGGATGATCAGCCCCTTCTCCCATATCTCACTGATTAAAAATAATAATAAATCTCAGTCAGGCACAGTGGCTCACACCTGTAATCCCAATACTTTGGAAGGCTGAGGCAGGCAGACTACCTGAGGTCAGGAGTTCAAGACCAGCCTGACCAACATGGAGAAACCCCGTGTCTACTAAAAATACAAAATTAGCCAGGTGTGGTGGCGCATGCCTGTAATCCCAGCTATTTGGGAGACTAAGGCAGGAGAATCCTTGAACCCAGGAAGTGGAGGTTTCAGTGAGCCGAGATAGCGCCATTGTACTCCAGCCAAAGCAAAAAGAGTGAAACTCCACCTCAAACAATGATAATAATAATAATAATAAACCTCTCTAGCTCTCTGAAGGATGACGGTGTATGAGTGAAAGTGTCTGGGGCCATGGAGATTAGTGAGGAAGTCTCTAGTTATTCAGAAATGGCTCCTGTTCTCCAAACATCAGGAGAAACTTTTTCTCAGAGAATTCTTCCTTTCAGGTCCACAGGGCCAGCAGCGGCGTCTGCCTGGATAACCACGCAGATGGGGGCTCAGCCCTTCTTCCTTGGTAGAAACCCCTCGAGTGGGAAGGCTGGAGCTCCCTGACCCCAGGGTCACCCCCAGGAGTGGTCCAGGGCCAGAGATGAGTCGGAAGCCCTCACTTCCCTCTTCTCCTCCCTCTGACCTCTGCGGTGGAAAGCTGTGTGTCCTCCCCGACATCCCATCTGGAATTGCAGCTCCCATAATTCCCATGTGTTGTGGGAGGGATCTGGTGGGAGAGAATTTGAGTCAAGGGGGCGGTTTCTCCCACACTGTTCTCATGGAAGTGAATAAGTCTCACGAGACCTAATGGTTTTTCTTATTAGGGTTTTTGCACTTTTTTATTTTCTCTTGCCGCTGCCATGTGAGAAGTGCCTTTTGCCTCCCGCCATGATTCTGAGGCTCCCCAGCCATGTGGAACTGTAAGTCCAAGTAAACCTCTTTTTCTTCCTAGTCTCAATGTCTTTATCAGCAGTATGAAAACGGGCTAACACAGAAGGCTTCAGGCTCCGCCTCGCCTCTGCAGCTGAAGCCTCAGAGAACCGTGGTGGGTGCAGTGAGTCCCTTGGGATTCTGCTTGGCAAACCCACCAATGTGGCTTTCCTCCATCATAATCAGACCTAAGCTCCTCCGTGTGGCATCCAAGTCCCTTCAAGACCTGACCCCACATTGCTTCCCAGGGCCACCTACTGCCACCCTCCCTCCGTTCCAGACAATCTCCCCAAAGGGGCTGGGGAGGGGCGTGGACCCTTTCACCTCACTGTGCTTTTCTGGGAAACAACTTTCCCACTTTCTCCATTTATCAAAGGCCTCCCTGGTCCCCAGCATCCGACCCCTGAGTCCCCCTCTCCTGGCCACTCAAAACTTTTCCTCTCTACTCTGTGCCTTTTGTGGCCTTTGGTCATTCTACATTCTGTCCTTTGTGTCTGTCCATCTCCCTGTTTATTTATTTATTTATTTTAATTGAGACAGAGAATCTCTCTCTGTCCCCCAGGCTGGAGTGCAGTGGTGTGATCTCAGCTCACTGCAATCTCCACCTCCTGAGTTCATGCAATTCTCCTGCCTCAGCCTCCCAAGTAGCTGGAACTGTAGGTGCCCACCACCACGCCCAGCTAATTTGTTCAGATTTTTAGTAGAGACAAGTTTTTGCCATGTTGGCCAGACTGGAACTCCTAACCTCAGGTGATCCACCTGCCTCGATCTCCCAAAGTGCTGGGAATGCAGGCGTGAGCCACCGCGCCCGGCCCATCTCCTCTTTTAACTGGTGTGCCTCACAAAGTTGGTTTATCCATCTCTGTCCACCCAGAAACTAGCATCCAGGGCCTGTCCACTGTGAGTGCCGAAAGGAACCATCCTGCCAAAGCAACACTCTCTCTCAGAAGGATAGATTTAACTGAAAATGCATCTTCAGGTTAGAATGCCTCCCACAATCCTCAACAAAGCTGGTGGGAGGGGGATGCCCCTCTGACTGCAGTGCTGAGGGTTGTATGGGATAGAGCGTATGGGCTGGGGCAGACACTTTGTAAACATCATCTCAGGACTCCTCCTAGCAACCCCGTTGTCATGACAGGATTATCACCCCATTTTACAGATGAGCCACTGAAGCCACGGGATAAACTGCTCCAAGATGGGAGCCCCAAAAGAGGAGAGCCCTACTCTTACCTGAGGTTCTCTTGCTCCAGGCAGCCACTCTCTTCCTCATGAGGCCCTGCAAGGCAGGTAAGACCAGGGCTGCTCACGGCATCCCCCACTCCCACTTCTCTTCTTTTCTTTTCTTTTGGAGACAGGGTCTAGTTTTGTCACCAGGCTGGAGTGCAGTGGCATGATCATGGCTCACTGCAGCCTTGACCTCCTGGACTCAAGTGATCCTCCCACCTCAGCCTCCTGATTAGCTGGGATTACAGGCACATGCCACTATGCCCAGGTAATTGTTTTCTTTTTATATATAAAGATGGGGTCTCACTTTGTTACCCAGACTGGTCTCAAACTTCTGGGTTCAAGTGATCCTCCCACCTCAGCCTCCTGAGTAACTGGGATTACAGGCACATGCCACTATGCCCAGGTAATTTTTGCTTTTTGTATATAAAGATGGGGTCTCACTGTTGTTAACCAGACTGGTCTCAAACTTCTGGGTTCAAGTGATCCTCCCACCTCAGCTTCCCAAAGTGCACGCATTCGCATTTTCATGGTAAGGAAATTAAGGCTTACAGAGGTGATCTCCGCACCTCCTCCCACAGCCAGTGAAGGGTAGAGTGAAGACTTACCAGCACCTGGCAAAAGATACTTGTCCCAAAACATTGGTGACAGAGACTTGGTGAATGCGTAACGGATCTGCATGACTTCTGTGCTCCGCCGACATTCCACTTCTGTGCTCTGCTGACATCCCCGTCTCAGGGGCCTCTAGTGCGTGCAGCCCTCATTCCAGAGGTCGGTGCCCTCAGAGCCCGTCACAAACCCAAGGTGCTAAAGGAAACCGTGTCCCCTGGGCTGTGTGCCCCAAATCCAACATGCATTTCCGCAAATCCAGAAAGGCTCCGAGCCAGGCCACAGTTTCAAGTCAAGGGGCATGGAATCCACAGCCCTGTCAAGTGCCTGCTCTGACCGAGGCAGGGTCTGGTGCTACTGCCAACAACGGTCTCACCCACCTGCTGGGATGGGCAGAGCATGGACTTGCTTCTACCGGGGTACAGGGAAAGCAGCTGAGTCTCTGAGGCATTAAATAACTCAAAGCCATGCGCCTGGTAAGGGGCAGAGTCTGTGTTCTTCCTTCATGCTGCAACACTTCAGGTGACCCAATAAAATTAGGTTTAAGCCCAGTGCTGGGGCATGCAGGACAGATCATCAAACATTGCCCGTGTTTGTGACAAAGAGAAATCTTCCCATAGCCATGGCTGTCTCCCTCATCTCCCTCCCTGGGCTGGCAAGCAGCACCAAATAGCCACGTGATCACCCTATGGACACCTGCACACACGTACAAATGATGATTCAGGAGTTAAATTGCCAACTCGTCCATACCAAATTCCCCTGTTCTGTGCCAAGGACATCACACTGATGTATTTGGGTACCAGTCATTGGCCCCCCTAAATGCCCTCCACATGTAAGCCGTTCCCCAGTCTCTCTCCATAAGAGTGGACATCAGGAGAGCATGGGCGAGATAGATGCATTACGGGCTTTGCAGTCAAGGGCACTTGTTCCAGAACAGGAACCGTGCAGACCAGCCCAAGAGGTCAGTGTGCAAGCACTTTTACATCCATTCTTCCTGCAAGTACTGCTGTTTACTGCACACCTAGACACTCCTCAAGCAACCCTGGGAGAAGGTGAAACAGGAAACACTCTCCCCATCTGGAGGCTGGAGAAACAGACTCAACAAGGCAACCTGATTTTCCCAAGTCTCTCAGCCAGTAAGGAATGCAGGCAGGGCAGGCTGAAGGCCCTGGATTCCTGCTCTTCCCCACTCAGAGCTGCAAGCCCTCAAATTCACATGTACCAACCATGGCTTCCAGAGGCCCCGGAGCAGCTTGGAGGATGGACCGCTTTGGCCTCCAGGACGTTGCAGAGCTCTTGACAGCCAAACCATGTCTGATGAGTCCTAATGAGCCTGGTTGAAATAGCGCTCCAGAGAGCGTGGAAGGCCCCTACTCAGAAGCACTCCACGCCTGGAAGAGACGTGTCTGGAAGTTCCAGTTCTTTAGGGAACCGGAGTACCAAATGTCCATCACTTCCCGTCAGCCGCTTACGCGTGCACATCAAGTACCAAGAGCACTGGCTTTGGGACCAGGTGCATCTGGTTTGCGCCCAGCTGCCCTGGCCAGCTGCGGGCCCCTTTCCCTCACCTGAGCTCTCCCTGCTTCCAGTGAGGACTGAAGAAGAGAGCACGGCAGAGGCCTCAGCACCGGGAAGACTCACCCGGGAGACCATTTACACACTTTTCCCATTACCTATGTTTAACGTGCTCACTGCAGACAAAGTACAAAAACAAAGATAAGGGGAAAAAAGACAGAAAAGTCTCCTATAATCTTACCACCCAGCTACCCACTTATTTGTGAACATCCTGCTAGACTTGTGTGTGTGTGTGTGTGTGTGTGTCTGCGTGCGCGCGCGCGCGTGCGCGGGCACATGCATGCATGCGTGGAGATCGTAAGCAATCCATCAAAAGACACCTTGGTTTTTAATCCCCAAGTTGAATTCTGTCAGTTATATTCAATTATTCACTATTACAGACAGAGCTTTTAGGAGTGAACAATCTCGTGGCTAAAGCTTTGGGCATTTTCTAATTTCATACATTTTTCTTAGAAATAAAACTTCTGTGGCAAATGTGTTTTTGTGACTTCTGATATATATTGTCATATTTTCTTTTTTAGAGATAAGCTCTCACTCTCTTGCCCAGGCTGGAGTGAGGTAACACAGACATGGCTCACTGCAGCCTCAAATTCCTGGGCTCAGCAATCCTCCTGCCTCCGCCTCCCAAGTAGCTGGGACCACAGGTGTGCACCACCATGCCCAGCTAATTTTTAATTTTTGTGGAGATGGGGAGTCTCACTATGTTGCCCATGCTGGTCTCAAACTCTTAAGCTCTGAGGATCCCCCGACTTTGGCCTCCCAAATGCTGGGGTCATAGGTGCGAGCCCTGTGCCCGGTCCTATATTGCCATATTTAGTCTTCTGTGTTTCACAGCCAAAGCATTGTATTTCCCTATTATTTTAACATGAATTTTTAATGATCAATGAGGTTAAGTTTCTGTATGAATACTTATTGTATATTTACACTTTTTTTTTGAGACAGAGTCTCGATCTCTCACCTAAGCTGGAGGGCAGTGGCATGACCTCAGCTCACGGCAACCTCCACCTCCTGGGTTTAAGCAATTCTGCTGCCTCAGCCTCCCAAGTAGCTGGGATCACAGGAGTATGCCACCATGCCCGGCTAATTTTTGTGTTTTTTAGTAGAGATGGAGTTTCACCATGTTGCCCATGCTGGTCTTGAATTCCTGACCTCAGGTGATCCACCCGCCTCGGCCTCCCAAAGTGCTGGGATTACAGGTGTGAGCCACCATGCCCAGCCTATGTTTACACTTCATTTTATAGATGGGTAAATGAGGCTTAGGGAATAGAATTATCAATGCATTTTATAGACGGGCAAATTTTTATAGATGGGTAAATGAGGCTTGGGGAAGAGAATTATCAATACAAGGTCATTAAGGAGTGGAGACCACATTCAAACCCAGACATTCTGACTCCAACTCTGGAAGATTCTCTGTGAGCCCACAGTGGCTTGGGGCCCAGGAGCAGAGACAGAAACACGCACTGCTTACAGCCGGGTGATTGGGCTGCTCAGCGCTGGGACCTCAATTTCTCTGTCTGCATTATCTCTGTGACATTAGCTAAAGTAAAACACCCACGTGGGCATCAGGGATCGGTGATGCTGTGTCACTGCAGTAGGCTTGTCCTGTCCTGACCAATGCCATCAGTGGGTGGGGGTTGCCCACTCTCGAGCTAACGGGCCACATCCCCGAAGTCGGCCTCCCAACCATCATCTGTGAACACGCATCTCCACTGCACCTCTCAACAGTGACAGTTCTCATCTGTCACAAGTGTCTGGATGATTTCCTATCATTTTCTGCATGAGTGTGTGGGTAAACACCTCCGCTTTCAATCATTCTGGGCTTGTTGACAAGCAGCTTGAATCTTCTTTGTTCATTCATCAAAAAGTTATTGAACCCTTCCCTGTGCCAAGCATTTTGTGGCCTGCTGGGGATGGAAAACAAAAAAATGGGTGAGAATCCTGGCTCTTCAGGAGCCTTCTGTCTAGGAAAAGACACCTATAAGCAGGGTCCCAGGAGAGGAGGGAGCAATCAAGAAAGCTGAGATTTCCAGCGGTGATGTTGGACGGGGCATTGCAGAATGAATAGGAGCTGGCCTGAGGTAGAAGAGGGAAAGGCTCAAGGGAATGGTCCATGCAAAAGTACAGTTACAGGGGTGGGGCTTGGTGTGATGTTGGGAGGAGCATCTGGCTGGGGGTGAAAGCAGGAGCTAGACGGCGGGGGCTGCGGGTTGTGAAGAGCCCTGGATGCCAAGCTGGGGAGCTGCTTTTATCCTGTCCCCCTAGTCACTCGTGCATGGGATGCAGGTCAGATGGGACTTAGCTGCCGACCTCAAGGCACACAGAGGACAAGGGAAGGAAAGAGCTGGCCACTGGAGTCCTCCCATGGAACTGGTATCCAACATGGACCACTCCGCTGAGAAATGCCCCTTGCTCCTGCAGGCATAGCTGGTGGTGCCGGGGCTCGGGGTGCCGATGCGTGGCCCAAACCACCCAACGTGGTGGCTGACTCCCGTTTTCCCTGGGCCTTCAAAGCATGAGCAGGATGGTGTCTACCTTGCAGGCTGGAAGTCTTCCCCTGTGAGCCTAGAAAAGCACCTCTGCTGCTCAGGGTTGATTTCTTTCCCTGCCATCTAGTCAACCTGCTGCTCCAGAGCTGATTCGAACTATTTCTCAGCCCCAGGTCCGGCTCTAGCTTCACTTTCAGACCCCGGCAGACACTGCTCCATACTCAGTGCTAATCCTAATCTCGCTACACCCTTGCACGACTGGCTTCCATCATCACCATAGTAATAGTGAGTATAGGAGAGTAATAGTGAGTATAGTATAGTAACAGCCGTAACCATAACACCTGCCATTTCCTGAGGGCTTTCTCTGTGCCGAATGCCACACTAGAACGGTTCACCATGGCTCGTGGCCACTCTGCGCCCCTGCCTCCCGCTCATTCTCCCTCCACCCTGGGCTACAGTTACCCAGCAATGGGCTTGCTGCCTAAGGCACACAGAGGCCAATATTATGGCACTGGCTTTTGAGAAAAGAAAAAGCTGTATTGTGGGCCAGCTTGCAAGGAGACAGGAGGCAACACCCAAATCTGTCTCCCTGAGCTGGGTCCTGACGGTGGGTTTTATAGGCAGAGAGTAACAGGGAAAGAGAGAGGAAGGTGCAAAGAGGCATGATCTGAGAGGTTCACGCAAAGAGGCTGTGACAGGTCCTTGAATCCTGGCCAGGTGCATCTGTAATCCCAGCACTTTGGGAGGCCAAGGTGGGTGGATCACTTGAGGTCAGGAGTTTGAAACCAGCCTGGCCAACATGGTAAAACCCAGTCTGTACTAAAAATACAAAAATTAGCCAGGCATGGTGGTGGGCACCTGTAATCCCAGCTACTTGGGAGGCTGAGGCAGGAGAATCGCTTGAACCCGGGAGGTGGAGTCTGCAGTGAGCTGAGCTTGAGCCACTGCACTCCAGCCTGCGCGACGGAGTGAGACTCCACCTCAAAAAAAAAAAAAAAAAAATAGAAAGGTTCTTGGTTCTTAAGTCTGTGCCGCAACGAAACAGGGCAGCCCCGTCTTCCTCATTTGGTCCCCATTTCTGGATCCTAGTACTTAGTTTCCATCTGTGGTTGACTTTTTCCATTCCAGCTGGCTCTGGGGTCATGAGTCGGGCACACTTAGTTCATCTGGGCATGCTCAGGTTACCTGCCTTGCGACCTGGGGCTGTTTCAACAGAAACACGACTCATCATTTCGTTACTGATAAAGTTGAGCCAAATTGGACTGGTTCTGCAATTACCCTGCCTTCCACCAATGATGTGGCTTTTGAGGTCCTGTACAATCCAGTGCTTTGTCAACTAAGCCAAAATTCAAATCTGAATCAGTAGGGATATTGGGTTTGGCTGTGTAATATAACAGATGCTCAGAGTACCAGCAATTTAAGCAAGACACAAGTCTTTCCCTCCCACATAGAAGTCTAAGAAGACACGGCGACACTGCATTGCAAAGGCAGCAGGGACCCAGCCTCCTTCTGTCTTACGGCTCTGCCATCCCTAAGGTGCCACCTCCTCATGGAGTCTGTGGAGGAGCACTGCCACCATGTCCCTTTAAGGGCATACAATCCAGGAATTGTAGGGTTCACTTGCATTCAGATCCTATGGACCAGGCCTAGCCTTGATGCTGCAGCTAGCTGCAAGGGAGCCTGGGAGATGTAGTCTTCATTCCAGGACACCGGCTGAAATTTCTTCAGTGTGGAAGAAGCAGAGAACAGACGCTGGGGTTCAGCTAGCAGTCCTTTCACCACTGTTTTTCTGACCGTGTGGGTGTTTCTGGTCTTCCAAAATGCAGACACCCAGATGGCAATGGCCACTTGAGAGATGTGATCAGGGCAAGGCCAATGAGGAAGAATGCAGCCGGAATTGGGAGAGGCTGGGAGAGCCGTCAGCCCACAGTGCAGGCCTGGCCCTGGGTGAAGGAGAGAGGGAGGGAAGGAAGGTTGTGTGGAAGAGTCTCACAGAGCAATGCAGTTCAGAGCTCAGCAAGGCAGCCAGGGATCCTCCAGCCAACGTCAGCCAACGCAGGAAGACTGCATCTCCCAGCTTTCCTCAGTGCCCCTGCCAGGCCCAGCCATGGACTGGGAGCAGCCCAGGGGAAGCACAGCCTCATGGGGATGGGTTTCTGAGGGCAGCGGCAGGGCTGCTGGTTGCCGACGCTCCCACAGTCAGAGTTCTGAGAGGCCTCACTCACAGCCCCTGCACTGATGACGCTGGGGCAATCTGCTTCATTTTGAAGCCTCCTACATCCTCAACTATAAAGTGGGGATAGTAATTTCTAACTCACAGTGTGGGCGTTTAAGATCATATCTGTGAGTTTATTTCTATGCCAAGCAAACACGAGGCTCTCACTCACTGACTGCGTTTATTATTGTTATCGACAGTGATGTCATCGTTGTTACTGGATATTGAAGGCTCTCAGGCAGCAGACAGGCGCGAGCAGAACCGTGCACTAGAAACAGTCCCATCGTGTTCAACCTGCCTCAGTCTCTTCCCTCGGCCCTCTGGGAGTATCGGTAACTCTCAAAAACAAGTCCCCAGGCCGGGCGTGGTGGCTCAAGGCTGTAATCCCAGCACTTTGGGAGGCTAAGGTGGGCAGATCACTTGAGGTCAAGAGTTCAAGACCAGCCTGGCCAACATGGTGAAACCCTGTCTCTACTAAAAATACAAAAATTAGCCAGGTGTGGTGGCACCTGCCTGAATCCCAGCTACTTTGGAAGCTGAGACAGAAGAATCACTTGGCCGGGTATGGTGGCTCACGCCTGTAATCCAAGCACTTTGGAGGCCAAGGCGGGTGGATCACCTGAGGTCGGGAGTTCAAGACCAGCTTGACCAACATGGTGAAACCCCGTCTTTAAAATAAAATAAAAAAAGACAGAAGAATCACTTGAACCTGGGTGGCGGAGGTTGCAGTGAGCTGAGCTCGCGTCATTGCACTCCAGCCTGGGTAACAAGAGTGAAACTCCGTCTAGAGGAGGAGAAAGCCTCCTCCCTCTTTCTGAAATGACTTGCCAGAAAGGGCCACGGCAGCAAGCTGTATAAAACAGAACTGGAAATGGAAAACTCAGGGTGAGGGGAGGGGGCAGGAAGAGCCGCATGGGGTCACTTGGCTTCAGCAGGCACTAGGCTCTGGTGCAGGGCAACCACACCTCCCCGTGGGCTCCGTAGGCCGCAGCATCCCGGCCTCCCAGGGGCCGCTTCCTGCCTCAGACCCTGTGGGAGGGTCACACATTTGTGGGAGATGGTTTCTCTTTCCAAAACTGCTGACTAATAAGGGGCATTTAAAAGAAGAAGCCTGGGCCAGTCACAGTGGCTCACGCCTGTAATCTCAACACTTTGGGAGGCTGAGGTGGGCAAATCACTTGAAGTCAGGAGTTCAAGACCAACCTGGCCAACACGGTAAAACACCAGCTCTACTAGAAATAGAAAAATTAGCTAGGCGTGGTGGCAGGCACTTGTAATCCCAGCTACTCAGAAAGCTGAGGCAGGAGAATCACTTGAACCTGGGAGGTGGAGATTGTAGTAAGCCGAGATTGTGCCGCTGCACTCCATCCTGGGTAACAGAGCAAGATTCCGTCTCAGAAAAAAAAAAACATAATATAAAGTAAAATAAGAAGCCTATTTCTTTAAAATATATATACAATTCACATGAATTGACTGAGTACCTGTGCCAGGCCCCGGGCTTTGCCCTGGGGAATCAAAATGAACAAAACATAGGCCCTGCCATTGAGGGGCCCCCAGCAAGAGAGATGTCTCTTACAAACATCAGGGCCTGTGATGGGTCTAAGGGACACACAGGAAAGGGTTAGATTGTGCAGGAAGGGAGGAGGAATCCCATCTGGCGGTCAGAGAGCCCACAGACAGTTCCAGGGGATTTACAAGCAAGGACACAGAGGGTGTGTTCTAGGGGCGCGATTCTGCTAAAAGGCGAAGCGCAAGGAGGATGTTGGTCTGGAGGGCCAATGGGGGCCAGAGCCAGAAGGGCCTGAGGTCAGCAAAGGTTGACTGTGAGGTCCTAGGGAGCCACGCAGAGTGTAAGCCAAGCTGGTGGGTGAGCTTTGCATTTCAGGACCATTGCACCGGGGCAGTGTGGGGCTAAATGAGGGGGCTGGGAAAAGGCCAGTCATTCATCTTCTACCCCCACTACACCTTGAAGCCCCCAAAGGTAAGACAGTGCCTTTCTTGTTTCCTCAACATGGAAAGGTCGTGTTGGTCATGAGCTTCCAAGATCGTTACCAACCACTGAGTAGGTGATGGGTCAATGCTTCCTGTCCTGAATGCATACGTGATGGAGGAATGGCCTATATATTTAGGCCAGCATTTTCCAAAATGTATTCCCAAACCAAAAGATGAAGAGCTGATCAATTTCCCAAAGGAGGGATAAACATACCAGGTGTTCACTCACTGCCACCTGGGCCAGGCCTCACAGGCACGATCTCTTCCAGTTTAATGTGTACAGCAACCCGCCTATCTCCACTTGACAACTGCAGAACTGAGGATCTGAGAGTTTAATGTCTTGCCAGAGACATTAACTGTCATGGTGAGGACAAAATTCAAAAGCAGATGCTGTTGTATCAAGTCAAATGCTTTTTCTAACCCAATGCACACATGCACAGAAATAAGCTCATGTTCAGCCATTCAGGGAAAATATTCTGCACCGTGTGTGTGTGTGTGTGTGTGTGTGTGTGTGTGTGTGTGTGTTTGCAGTCGCCTCTCAGGTTTTTCCATGGGACTGTTGTGTAAAGGGAGATGATGCTGGCTCAGGAGCAGCACCGCAGGATTCATAGGGGACCCTGCCTGAGGTGTCAGCACAGGCAAAACCAAGGAAATCTGAACCAGCTCCTTTTGCAAACAACAGAGGCTGCTCAGCTAAGGCAAGTACCCTACTGTTGCCTGCACTGACTTTCGTCTGGAATGTTTTTAAATAAAACGCTTTACACTCAGCCGGGCACGGTGGCTCACACCTATAATCCCAGCACTTTGGGAGGCCGAGGCGGGTGGGTCACCTGAGGTCAGGAGTTTGAGACCAGCCTGACCAACAACATGAAACCTTGAGACCAGCCTGACCAACAACATGAAATCCGTCTCTAGTAAAAATACAAAAATTAGCCAGGTGTGATGGCAGGCGCCTATAATCCCAACTACTCGGGAGACTGAGACAGGAGAATTGCTTGAACCCGAGAGGTGGAGTTTGCAGTGAGCCAAGATCACGCCACTGCACTCCAGCCTGGGAGCAAGACTGCATCTCAAAATTTTAAAAAATTAAAAAAAAATTGCACTCTAAGCATGTGCATTTCCAATTAATCTCCTTTTTAAGCAGATGTTATCTCCAGGGGGTGATAAATCAAAGTCCAAATGAAAGGGGTCACTCTGGCCACCCGGAGGACTGTCATGGTAGGGAGACTGAAGGCTCAGGACCTGAGGGTACCCCCGAACCCATCCCACCCCTGTCAGTGCTGCCCTCTGTGGCAGGAACGAGCCTTTGACTGCAGGCCTGGGGAGTTCAAAGACAGATGTGTAGCCTTGATTGCCATCTGCCCCAGGTTCTCACAACACTTTCCAAAGACACCCCAGTGGTGATGTCATCCCAAGTGGGAAAACTGAAGTAAACTCTTACCCAGGAAACTCTGGCTCCTAATGTTCTTTCTTTTTTTTTCAGAGATGGGGTCTTGCTATGTTACCCAGGTTGGTCTCGAACTCCCGGGTTCAAACGATCTACCCACTTCCACCTCCTGAAATGCTGGAATTACAAATGAGGTCTCACTGTGTCACCTAGGCTGGAGTGTAGTGTTGCAATCACAGTTCCTTGCATCCTCGACTTCCTGGGATCCAGTGAGCCTCTCACCTCAGCCTCCCTGGTAGCTGGGACCACAGGCACAAGCTGTTACACCCGACTGATTTTAGTATTTTTGGTAGAGACAGGGTTTCACCATGTTGCTCAGGCTAGTGTTGAACTCCTGGGCTCAACTGATCCACCCGCCTCAGCCTCCCAAAGTGCTGGGATTTCAGGCGTGAGCCACCGTGTCTGGCCTCAATGTTATTTCTAATCCTCACCGCTGAAATAGCCATTGCTACGCCCATTTTACATACAAGGAAACTGAAGCACCACAAGACTTGAAACCTTTGCCCAAAGTCATATGAGCAGGAAGCCTGGGGGCCAAAACTTGAACTTGGTTGATCTGAGTTCAAGGCGATGGCTTCTGGGGCTTGAATTGGGGGGCAGTCTGTGAGCTCTTGTGCTGAGCTCACCGCAAGATGATCACACTCTGTGTGTGTGTGATGGGGAGGGGAGTGTGTGATGTGTGGGGATATGGGTGTGGCATGCTGGGTTCGTATATTATGAACAAAGTCTTATAATTTCATACCCACTTCCAACACCAAGACCGGAGGCACTGAGGCCTGGGGGCTGAGCGAAGGTGCTTTGGAATCAGCAGACGTCAGTTTACTGACAAGCCCTGCCGTGTGACCCACATCAAGCCACTGACTGTCTCTGTGTCTGTTCCTTATCTGTCAACCGGATGGACAGGCTTCTTTGTGAATATCTAGGAAGCATCAGGCATATTATCTTTGCCTGCACTTTCTCTCACACTCGTCAGTAACCAACCCTGTTGGCTGTACCTTCAGCATGTGTCTAGAATTCAACCTCATCTCCCACCTCCACAACCACGCTCTCCAACTTCCTCCTGGGACCACCATCTCTTAACTTTTCCCTCCCCTCTGCCTTCCGGACTGTCTCCATCATGGGCCAGAGTGACCTGTTTAAAGCTTCCATCAGATCTATCCCCATCGTGGGCCAGAGTGACCCATTAAAGCTTCCACTGCCCCACTGAGACTTTGCAATAACGGCTCCCCATCTCACTCACGGAGAAGGAAGGACCTAGTGATGGAAGGACCCACACATGAATGGATGACAGACCCCGAAGGGCTCTTGTGGAGGGGCTCCATGGGACGTGGCTGTGAAACCACCCAGGCTGAGGCTCCGCTGTGGGCTTGAGTCATGCCTGACCAAAGCTACAAAGCGGAGGCTGTGTCGCATTTTCTGTTTTCCCCATGCCTGACATCCAGTGGGCACTAATAAATGTTTAACTAATAAATTAGTGAGTGCAAGGAGTCTTGCTCTAGGGTTGCAGATGTGTTGTATTTGATGTGTTTTGTTAGGCAAAAAGGACATTAAAAACATTTTGAAAAAGAGTCCTATCTTCCAGAGATATGTATTTACTAATAAATGATGTAAGGTCTAGGATTTGCTTCAAAATAATGCTATAGGGAGGGGGGTTAACGCGACGATGTAGATAGAACAAGACTGGCCATTGTTGATCATCATTGAGGCTGAGTTCACAGGGGTTCCATGTACCATTCTTTCTACTCCTGGGTAAATTTTTAATTTTCCTCAATATAATTTTTTTTTTGAGACAGAGTCTCACTCTGCTGCCAGGCTAGAGAGCAGTGGCACAATCCCGGCTTAGTGCAACCTCTGCCTCCCAAGTTCAAGGGATTCTCCTGCTTGAGTGGCTGGAACTACAGGCACACACTACCACACCCAGCTAATTTTTTTTTTTTTTTTTGAGATGGAGTCTCCCTCTGTCACCCAGGTGGGAGTGCAGTGGCACCATCTCAGCTCACTGCAACCTCTGCCCCCCTAGGTTCAAGCGATTCTCCTGCCTCAGCCTCTGGAGTAGCTTGAGATTACAGGCGACCGCCACAACGACAAGCTAATTTTTTGTATTTTTAGTAGAGACAGAGTTTCACCATGTTGGCCAGGATGGTCTTGATCTCTTGATCTAATGATCTGCCTGCCTCGGCCTCCCAAAGTGCTGGGATTTCAGGCGTGAGCCCCACACCCAGCCAATATAAAACATTTTTAAAGCTGCTTTTACTCAGTGATTCTTACCTGGGGATGGTACTGCCCTTACCTTAGGAGACATTTTGGAGCTACGTGAGGGTATTTAACTTTTTTATTTTGGTTGTCACAGTGACTGGGGGTGTTACTGATATTTAGTACCCATGCTAAATATTTTGAAATGGGTAAGATGCACAATTTTAGAATCATCCCACTCAAAATGCCAAATAGCACCTGTATTAGTCTGTTTTCACACTGCTAATAAAGACATACCCGAGACTGGGTAGTTTATTAAGGAAGGATATTTAATGGGCTCAGGGTTCCACATGGCTGGGAGGCCCCACAATCATGGCAGAAAGCAAAGGAGGAGCAAAGACATGTAAGATGTCTTACATGGCGGCAGGCAAGAGGGCATGTGCAGGGGAACTGCCCTTTATAAAACCATCAGATCTCGTGAGACTCCTTCACTACCACAAGAATGGCACGGGAAAGACCCGCCCCCATGATTCAATCACCTCCCATTGGGTCTCTCCCATGACACTTGGGAATTATGTGAGCTACAATTCCAGTTGAGATTTGGGTGGGGACACAGCCAAACCATATCAGCACCCTACCAAGTTAGCCTGTTGGCCTGGTCGTCATCCCTGTTTGACATCTGGTGAAGCTGAAGCTGGTGAACTCATCCAGCTAGAAGTGGAGGAGGTAAACTGTTGCTCTCTGCATCCCATGCCTGTGGGGTGCAGGACTCTGGTGTCCTGGAAAGAGGCTCTAGATGTCAGGAAATGGAAAAAGGCATTTTCTACCTTGCTTTATCCCCAATTGCTGCCCCCATCAGAAGAGTCGGGCTCTGTCCTGTGCCACAGAAGATTGCATTACAGCCTCGTTCCTCCCTGACCCGAGTTTCCTTAACAGCCTGAATGACCTGGGGAGCCCATGTGCTATGTCTTCTAGAGGAGCGGGGAGAGAGGGCTTCAGGGGCCTAGGGAGCAGCTGAAGAGCCAGTCAGGTCATATGATTGGCAGGTCCTCAACCTGCCTGACGACAATGACCCTGAGGAGGCAGCTGCAGGGAGGCTGGACTCAGGGTCCAGAGTCTCTGGTTATCAGTCACCCCCAGGCCCCAGGCTACAGGCTTAGAAGCAGCAAGTCCTCCTCAGGGCCTGAGGCTGGAGCTGGGACACTGGGTGTCTTAGCAGGAACCAGCGTGGATTTTGCACATTACAGGGGGTAGAGGTGAGGTAAGATCCAAGGAATAACTGATAATACATGTCCCCCAAATGACAGGATGTCGGGGGCAGGAATTTGATTTAATTTGACTTAGGAGTATACACAGCCATGGACCCTAGAGAGTCACGCATGAGCCCTCTGCTGGACAGACAGGAAGCACAGGCAGGGAGTAGTGGGCCTTGCCCAGGCCACAGCCAGAGGAAGCCGGGGTCTCATCTCCCTCCCCACTCTCCAGCCACCATCCACCCCCAGCAGCAAAGCAGGCCCACATTTCTGAAGTCTGATTCTGTGGAAGCCTCAGATCTTCTCTAGAAATGTCATCAAATGCCCCCTAGAAAACCACCCTCCTCTCCTGTCTCCAGGAACCCAGGGCTTACCAAGAGGAAGTTACATACCCGCACTCATTGACCTCACCTGCTCCAGCATCCGGGTGGAGATTAAGACCAGAGAAGTTCCTTGGCGTGCCCAAGCCTTCAAAGGTCAAAGGCTAGTGGTGAGTTCGACTCAGATCCAAGTTTCTGGGCTCCCAGGTCTGGCTCCTTCTGCTGCCCCAGCCTCCACTGCTGGGCAGCGGAGGTCTCCCAGAGTCCAGGTGAGTGAGGCCAAGTGGGAGGTGGGAGGGGGTCATTTGGCTTCCCTGCTCTCTGGGTGTCAATTGCCATTTGTACTCACCACCTGATCACCACAATCTAGATAGGTGGACTGCATCCCTGGAGGGGGACAGTAACTGCCAAAATAGTGAGCAGTGGGGTGGCAGGGGGTGCTCAGAGACCATGACACATGGGTGGTGACCACCAACCAGCAAATCTCCCCTGGAACCAGTTGTAAGGACTCAGTGCCAAGAGATGTCAGTGGGTGGCACTGAGGAGCCAGAGGTGATGAGCTCATCCCAGGCAGCACCTCCCACCTGGTGAGCAAAGCCACACTGTAAAAGCGGCCAGTGCATCAGAGATGCACTCAAGCTGACTAGGGCACAAGGGAAACGAGCCAAAACCTCCGAGCCGGGCGTGGTAGGTGTTGGCAGCCTGGAGGTGGGGAGTGGTGGTGGCAGGACGCCTTGTTTCCCAGGCAACACAGTGGAAACTGTCCCACAAACACCAGCTCATGAGGGCCACAGAAGTGGGTAAGGCTGACATCTGAGATGGGAATCTGCTTAGCTACTTCCAGAGGCCTGCCCCCTTTAAGCGCCTGGGGCCGTAGCCCCTGCCTCCGGGGATGCTCTCTGTTGGCTGGATTCTGCATGTATTTATTCTGTCACTCAGTAAATATTTACTGAGCCCCAGCATAGACTGTAGTGGGAGAGCAGGGGCTCTAAAGTCTGAAAGATACGGATCTCAGCTTTGATGCTTCCAGTTATGTGTCCTTACAGGCTACATCACCTCTCTGAGCCTCAATTTTCTCATCTGAAGAATGGGAATTATTCTACCACATTCAAAGGTTGCCACAAGTATGAAATAGGAGAGTAGACGGCAGATAGCCAGTATTCAGTGAATGCAGCTATTATCGTCTAGCTTCATGCCAGACACTAGCTATATCAGCCGGGGTGGGTGACTAGGGGAAGGCAGATACGGAGACGGATTACATGCACTCCTGCCCTTGGGAAGCTCTCCTAGCCTATCCAGTGGAGGAGTCCGACTAGAGTCATAAAATATGTGACTAGAACACCTGGAGAGCCATGGCAGAGATGAGCAAAGTGCTGGGGAGCACCGAGGAGAACCCCAACTAGGGAGTCGGGGAAGATGTTGAAGAAGCGTTTCAGTTAAGCTTCATCAGACAAGAAATGAGTAGGAAGGGCATTCCAGGCAGAGAGAACAGTAAGTACAAAGGCAGGAAGGCAAAAGCTCAGCATGGGTTGGAAGGACAGCAAGTAGGTTAAGTGAGATGAAGCCTAGGGTGATGATTCTGACAGTGCCACAGGGACTTGGGGAAAGATAGGAGAGAGAAGATGGCCAAAAATAGGCAGGGATTAGATGATAAAAGGCCATTTGACTGAACACTTCGATAACTTTTTAACAGAGAAGTTACACGGGATTGAATTTGGAAAGTCCACTCTCTTAAACCAGAAGTGTATTGATGGTGCATATGCAGACCCACAGAGCAGTAAAACAGAATCGAGTTCAGGAGAAGACTCATGCATATGTGGGAACTGGGTTTCTGATAGCATGGCATCATACATCGGAGAGGAAAGGACATACTATTCAATAAATGGGATTGAAGCAATTAGTTATCTATATGAAATAATGTATAATTATATCCCTACCTCACCCCACATCCGAAATATAAATTCAAGACCTAAATGTGATAAAAATACTGTAAAATAATTAGAAGAAAATTTAGATCAAGCATAGACTTGTAGTTTCACTACAAGGCTTTTTGTCTGACCTGAGCTGTCTTCCATTTTGGGGGAATCACTACACACGTTGAAGACAATTGTCTATGACATTGGCATAGACAAAATGTACTTAAATCAGATGCCAGAAGCAAAAATTATAGACTAAAAAATTATCAAATTTGACCAGATCAGAATTTAAAACTTCGTAAAAATAGCTTGATTTCTTTTTCTTTTCCTGTTTTTTGAGACACAGTCTTGCTCTGTCGCCCAGGCTGGAGTACAGTGGCACGATCTTGGCTCCCTGCAACCTACACCTCCCGGGTTCAAGTGATTCTTGTGTCTCAGCCTCTAGGGTAGCTAGGATTATAGGCATGCATCACCATGCCTGGCTAATTTTTGTATTTTTAGTAGAGATGGGGTTTCGCCATGTTGCCCAGACTGGTCTCAAACTCCTGGCCTCAAACGATCCGCCTGCCTTAGCCTCCCAAAATGCTGGGATTACAGCCATTACTCTCCTATCTTCTAGCTTCGGGAGTTGCTGTAAGATATCAAACCCATTCTTGGCCAGGTGTGGTGGCTCGCGCCTGTAATCCCAGCACTTTGGGAGGCCAAGGCGGGTGGATCACCTGAGTTCAGGAGTTCAAGACCAGCCTGGTCAACATGGTGAAACCCAGTCTATACTAAATATACAAAAATTAGCCAGGCATGGTGGCAGGCACCTGTAGTCTCAACTACTCAGGAGGCTAAGGCAGGAGAACCACGTGAACCCAGGATGAGGAGGTTGCAGTGAGCCAAGATAGCGCATTGCGCTTTAGCCTGGGCAACAGAGCAAAACTCTGTCTCAAAACTGAGAGCGAGAGGCCGGGTGCAGTGGCTCACGCCTATAATCCCAGCACTTTGGGAGGCCGAGGCGGGTGGATCACGAGGTCAAGAGATTGAGACCATCCTGGTCAACATGGTGAAACCCCGTCTCTACTAAAAACACAAAAATTGGCTGGGCATGGTGGCATGTGCCTGTAGTCCCAGCTGCTCCAGAGGCTGAGGCAGGAGAATTGCTTGAACCCAGGAGGCGGAGGTTGCGGTGAGCCGAGATCGCACCATTGCACACCAGCCTGGGTAACAAGAGCGAAACTCTGTCTCAAAAAAAAAAAAAAAAGAGAGAGAGAGAGAGAAAGAGAGAGACAGAGAGACAAGTATTAGCTTAAAGGATAACAAAAATTTGTGTAGAGAAGGAAAAGTAGTGATGATATTTACTATACTTTTTAACTGATCTAAAGTATTTCCACGGCTTAATGATACAGGGTGACTATGAACCTAAGCAAAATTGTATCATAATTCCATAGGGATGAAGGAGTGTGGGAGGGTGTATGGCAGATGCACCTGACAGCAATAACTCAAGCTCACCCTGAGAATACCCTGTGTGTGTCCTGCGTTCCAAGCTAAGGAATCCAGGAGTGGCCAACCTGGAGATTCACTCCTTTTCTATGAAGGGCATCTGAACCCCTGGTCCATTCCTTTGAACACAGATCGTACAAGGAATCGAGGAATCTTTGTTTTGGGTTGAATGAAGCTTGCTAGGTGGAGGTTGCTAAGTGAAAATGCACACTTCTTACCAACAGTAGCAGTTCTCCTGTCTAGCCGCCACTCCCGAACTGCCCCGTGTGTAAACCCTGGATAAACGCTATGTCCCATTCACTGGCTCCGGGTCTCTTCTTTGGCCTCCTGGACACGGTGCGGTGCCATCCCTTAGAGTCATCAGGGGTTCGGCATGACAGAAGGATACACATGTCTAGGGGTAGCAGAGGGTGGAAAGCGAGCTTAATTTCCACCTTCCAGGATGAGAAGTCAGTGATGGGGTCTACGCTGAAAAATTAAAATGTGATTATGTGGCTGGGTACAGTGGCTCATGCCCAACACTTTGAGAGGTCAAGGTGGGAGAGTTACCTGAGGTCAGGAGTTCAAGACCAGCCTGGCCAACATGGTGAAACCTCATCTCTACTAAAAATACAAAAAAATTAGTCGGGTGTGGTGGAGGGTGCCTGTAATCCCAGCTACTCGAGAGGCTGAGGCAGGAGAATTGTTCAAACCTGGGAGGCAGAGGTTGCAGTGAGCCAAGATGGTGCCATTGCACTCCAGCCTGGGCGACAGAGCAAGACCCCACCTCAAAAAAAAAAAAAAATTGGGGCCTGGCGCACTGGCTCATGCCTGTAATCTCTGAGACCAGCCTGATCAACATGGAGAAACCCTGTCTCTACTAAAAATACAAAATTAGCCGGAAGTGGTGGCACATGCCTGTAATCCCATCTACTCGGGAGGCTGAGGCAGGAGAATTGCTTGAACCTGGGAGGTGGAAGTTGCAGTAAGTGGAGATTGCACCATGGCGCTCCAGCCTGGGAAACAAGAGCGAAACTCGGTCTCAAAAAAAAAAAATTGATGTGTGTCTTTTAAAGATTGTTTTCAGGTTATAAATAACAAAATGGGTCCCTATGTGTGTGTGGTATGACATACACAGACCTCTTCCTCTGGTCCTCACATCTTCCATGTAAAGAGGTGGGTTTTTTTCTTATTTCTTTCTTCAGACAAGATAAAGGAAGTGTTTTTATTTTTTTTGAAGCCAATATTGAGAGTCCAGAAGGATAAACAATGTCCCAAGGTTGCAGGGCTTCTGCCTGTGGAGGCTGAGACGTTCTCGAACTCACCATGCTGGCTGTCACCTGAGCACAGCAACCAGACTTCCTTTCATGTCACCTTTTCATTCCTGCTTCCCAGAGGCTGCACAGAAGCCACCCATGGGGAGGTAGAGGTGGGAGGCCACGGAGCACTCGAAAGACTCTGTGGCACAGGACAGTGCAGTGAAAGGGGACACACGGACCTGAAATGGGAGGAGCGACTTGCCAGCCTTTGTCCCTGCAGTGGCTGCACACGACAATTCACCTTCGTGACTGTCTCAGATAGCAGTTTAGGAAAGCCTGTGACAAACAGGGTCAGCGTGCAGGCCTGAGTCATGACAGGCCCAGGTTTCCTTGGCAGAAAGCTCTCCCGCAGGGACCCAGCAGAGGAGGGGTCCAGGGAGAGCGTGAACTGATGTGGATCAAGCCTTCAGCGGGGTCAGGCTCGTCACGCACACAATCTGGATGTATTTGTGGGATGAGGAGACCTGGAAACTGAGGTGCAGACACGCCAGGTTCCCTGCCTGGGAAGTGGACAGCACCCGAGGTCCTTCCCCCAGAGCACACCGACCAACCCAGACGAGGTTGACTTCAGAAGTCAAAGCTTCTGAAGGTGGCCTGTCCTGGGATCTCATCTGCGGCATACCTAAGACTAAAAAATGAGCTGATTCAAGGGCGGCGTTAGCCGGGTGGCAGGCCGCGGGGAGCCCAGTATTTTTAGTCATTTTGTCATACAGACCAGGATGGAGAGCTGAGAAACCGCAGGGGCTGGCACAGGCCTCAGGATGAACTCACGAGGCCCCGCATAGGAAGGGCCCAGCCTCCCAACGCCTGTCCAGGCCTCTGCTGAGTCAACCACAGAAGTGCCAGTTGCTTTCTTTTTTTCTGGGGCCCGGACCTCTTTTAGAAGGGATTAGATCCAACAGAGCCTGAGCCACAAGGAAACTTAAAAAGATTTGAGTGTCTAAGCCCTTTCTTTGACAAATGAGGCTAAGAAAAGGGGAGTTTCCTGTAAATAGTGGCGGGACCCTCACCCATGGCCCCTTGAGCACACCCCGTCTCTGCACCACCCCAGGGCAGAGGGCCGAGGTGGAGTGTGGAGCACGTGGCCCTGCCGTTAGCCCTGGGCGTGGATTCTGGCTCGTTGTTCACAAGCTTGGCAGCTTCCACCTGCCGCTTTGCTTTCTCTATGATGGTCATTTCTCAGTAGGGATGTTGCAGATTTTTGAGAGATTCCAAGGAGACAACATACAAACATGACTTCTCGCCCTCTTCCTGTTCCACCAGCCCAGCTTCGGGGAATTCTGGGAGGAAGAAGGTCTAACCCTTCCAGCAGCCATTCCCTCCCTCCTGCCCCCAGAAGAACCTGATTGCATCCGGCACCCTCTCCCCATGGCCGAGTGCTTCGGGAGGTGGTCAGTGGCCAGCACCAGGATGCAAGCAAGACGATCCTCAGCCACTCGCTGGCCAATCAGAAATGAAAGGGAATCTGCTGGGGCAAATGGTCCCTGGACGTTGTCATGCAAATGTGACATCTGGGCCTAGCGCAGCTTTGCCAGGAGGGGCCTCAACCTGAGGTCTGAGGACAGCAGAGAAGAAAAAAGAAAAGAACTGGAGTCCATGCCTCTGGACTGCTTGTTACATGAGATCACAGATTGCTCCCCGTCTATGCCATTCCCTGTGGGGGCTTTTGATATCTGAAGCCCAGATCCTTCTCGCAACAGTGGATGAGTCTGAACAGAAGTACAGTTTAACTTTTAATGCCAAGGTTAACTCAGGACTGAATTCTCCTTGAGGCCCTTTCAAAAGATGGTGCAATCTCATCAATCCAGCAGTCTCCTTTCGTGCAAAGTTCCTGACGCTGCTCCCAATGTGCCTGCCTGTTCAAGGTTGTGTCACACTTGAATCCTGAAGTCAGGTGTTCCAGTGATGTCGAAAGAAACTGTGAAGCTTGGCATAGTGACTCATGCCTGTAATCCCAGCACTTTGGGAGGCTGAGGCAGGCAGATCACCTGAGGTCAAGAGTTCAAGACCAGCCTGGCCAATGTGGCGAAACCCCATCTTTACTAAAAATACAAAAATTAGCCAGTCGTGGTGGCGGGCACCTGTAGTCCCAGCTACTCCAGAGGCTGAGGAAGGAGAATTGCTTGAACCTGGAAGGCGGAGGTTGCAGTAAGCGGAGATCGCTCCAGCCCGGGCAACAGAGACAGACTCCATCTCAAAAAAAAAAAAAGAAGAAGAAGAAGAAGAATTGGAGAGCCTGTTTGTTCCCTGTCTCCCGAGAGCTGACCTGACCTCTTGGGGCATACTGCCAGAGTCTGTATCCCACATATTCTCTCCTTCATGGGTCAGATCTGGCCCTGGGGAGCCTGCATTTGTCCCTCCCAGTGGCAGCCAGGCCTGGCCCTAAAACTGCCTCCCTGCCCCTTGACTCTCTCACACTGAACCACAGAGTTTAATCTGGGAGAGGGCTACAGAGGGGGGCTATGAAGATCGGGCCAAGCCAGGTGAGGCAATGGTGGGAGGGAGAGGGGTGACAAGATTCAATTCCTGAACTGTCAAAGGTGAGGTCCCTGCTGGTCCCAGGACTCCATTCTCTGCTGTAAAGACCCAGGCGAGCCAGTGTCATTTGAAGGTCAGAAATTTGGGAAGACATAAAAATCAACATTTATTGAGCAACTACTATGTTCCAGGAACCATCCTTTATGAATGAGGTTGCTATTCTGTCCCCATTTTACAGGTGATGAGACTGAAGCTCAGAGGGTGGAGAGCATCGAATCCAGGTCAGAAGTCTGATGGGTTTAGCTCGGAAGCCTGAGCTTCCCACAGCACTGACTGCCTCCCCTATCACATAAAGGACACAAAGAGTACACCCGACTAATGACATCTTTCATGTGACAGAGATCTCACTGCACTTGGCTTTTTAGTAAGAGGCAAAAGATTTATATGATCTGAAGAATAACCTTTTTAGGAAAGAGTAAGCATGATGGGTTCCGTGTGCATGCTTACCAGGAAGAGCGAGGCTACTGGCTGCAGTGTGGGGTGGCCCTTTTCCTGAATGGGTCCTGCTTCTGATCACTCTGCTATGCTGGGGGGACCCCAGGCTATGCTACCTCCACTCCCCGTCATCATTAGCTGGTCCCCACCACCAAGCCAGGAAGGGAAGCTTATTGGAATAGCACGGTATGTCTGTGTATGCAACTCTGGTTGCGTGTGTGTGTGTGTGTCTGTGTGTAGCTAAAACTCAAGTCTTGGTGGGCAAGGGGAGTGAAACTAAAAGGTCTGTATATTTATTTGACTAAGCCCAAGTGGTAATGTGTATGTGTGTGCATTTGCTTGTGTGTAACCTAATTTTGTTTGTGCCTGTGAGGCTGAATTTCATCTCAGGATCCTGCATCCCACCTCCTTATGCCCGGCACGGGGAGGCTGGCGAGACTGGGGAGGAGCCTGCTGGGATTCGCTGAGCAGCTCACTGCTTTCTTCCCAGATAGATCTGGACGGGTCTGGATGAGTCACAAATTCTGAACCCCCAGGGGCTGCAATTCCTTCCTATAACTCCCTACTGTTGTTAGACTGAGAAATGAAATCAGATTGAGGCCGATTTGCAGGAAGCACCTGAAACAAAATATTCCGAGGTTGCCTCAGGACCTGGGTCCTGGGGTGTCAGTGCCACAGCATCCATAGAGGAGCCCCAGGAACTCAGCTGCATTCTTCCTGGCGGGGGCCAAGGTCTGAGCACCCCTCCTCACACTGCCTCCCCACTGCCCTCCACCAGGAAAGACCCAACAACAGGAGCTCAAGAGCATGAACACCAACGGGTCACACACAGCATTTGCCTTCCTGTCCCCTTCAGTTGTCATTTGCTAAGGGACACTGGAGCCAGTGCTTGCCCCCACCCCTTGCCTTCGCTTTTAATGACCCCCAGGCTCTCCCTGTAACAGGGACCAAGAAGTCCATCTTCTGAACAAAATTTTGAGCCTCCATCTCCTTCCCAGAAGCCCCCACAACCTTCCCCTTCTCAGGACTAGGAGGGCCTCGTGGCATGTGGAAGGGGTACTCCTCCGCGTGCTGGGGCTTCTGTCCCTCACCAGCAGCAGCTCTGGCCAGCCAGTCAGCTTCCTGAGCCCTTGTTCTTCATTTGTGAGCAGAGCTAAGGTTTCCTTCTAGCTCACTAGATGAAGAAGGAAACCCAGGCATGGTGGCTCACGCCTGTAATCCCAGCACTTTGAGAGGCCAAGATGGGAGGACTGCTTGAGGCCAGTTCAAGACTAGCCTGGGCAATTGGACAAGACCCTCTCTACAAAAAATAAAAAAAAGTGGGGTTCATGCCTGTAGTCCTAGCTACCAAGGAGGATCACTTGAGCCCAGGAGGTCAAGGGTGCAGTGAGCTATGATCATACCACTACAGTCTTCCTGTACTAGATTCTGTCTCTAAAAATAAAAATAAAATGAAAAAAAAAAAAAAAGAATGTGGATCCAACCCCTGGGAAGAGCTGTTGCGGTTAGAACTTTGCCCACCTTTTTTCTATCATATTGTAAAACATCTTTTATTATCTGCACATTTTCTTCTGGTTAATACTTACATAATATATCTTTTTTCCATTATCCACTTGCAACATTCCTGAATCCTTTTATTTAAGATGTAAACAGCATAGAGTGGGTTTAAAAAAAAAAAGTGTCATGATTTTTGTCTTTAAAAAGATTATCTAGGCCCGGCACAGTTTCACGCCTGTAATCCCAGCACTTCGGGAGGCCGAGGTGGGCAAAACACTTGAGGTCAGGAGTTTGAGACCAGCCTGGCCAACATGGAAACCCCATCGCTACTAAAATTACAAAAATTAACTGGCTTGGTGGCGCATGCTTGTAATCTCAACTACTCAGGAGGCTGAGGCAGGAGAATCGCTTGAACCCAGGAGTCAGAGGTTGCAGTGAGCCGAGATTGTGCCGATGCACCCCGGCCTGAGCAAGAGAGCGAGACTCGTCTCAAGAAAACAAACAAAAACAAAACAAAACAAAAAAAGATTATCTCATCTATTCACACTTGATGTAATTCCTGATATATTTCTGTTTAAATATACAATTTTTGTGATGATGGTATTTTGGCCAGCATCTCTGGCCAGCCAGTCATTATCTGATAAAAACCCTACAATGTGTATGAATAAAATAACATGATGTCTGAGATTTGTTTTAAAATATTTTAGGAAAAAAGGGGAAAGGTAAATGAAACTGCACTGTTAAGTATTAAGATAATGGGTGCATAAAGTTCATTATACTATTCTGTTTATTTTGTTTTTATTTATTTAATTATTTATTTAGAGACAAGGCCTCAATCTGTTGCCCAGGCTGGAATGCAGTGGCACAATCATAGCTTACTGCAACCCCGAGCTGCTGGGTTCAAGCCATGCCCCCACCTCAGGCTCCCAGGTAGCTAGGACTACCGGCCTATACCACCACACCTGGCTAATTTTAATTTAATTTAATTTAATTTTTGGTTTTGCAGAAACAATATCTTACTATGTTGCCCAGGCTAGTCTCAAACTCCTGGGCTCAAGCAATCCTCCCACCTCAGCTTTCCAAAATGTTGGGATTCCTGGTGTGAGGTACCATGCCTGGCCCATTTTGTGGTACTTAATTTCCTATAATAAAGGTGGTTTTTAATCTACCATCTTTATTTATTTATTTTTTTTTAAGAAATGGAGGCTTGCTATATGGCCAGGCTGGAGCATAGTTGCTATTCACATGCACAATCACGGCACACACTATAGCCTGGAACTCCTGGGCTTGAGGGATCCTCCAGCCTCAGCCTCTAAATAGTACATGCTACAGGGGTATGCCCCTGCACCTGGCCGCCTGGCTCTCTGCTATCTTATTTTATGCTTTCAAATTGCCCTGCCTATTTTATGTTTCTTTCTCTCATGTCTTACCTTCTCTTAGATTGATTATTTTTTGGCATTCTACTTTTCCCTTTTATTCATTTGGAAGTTACAGACACTGTTTCCATCTATTTAGAGTTTATCATTGAAATTGCCACATGCATTCTTAGCTTAACCAAGTCTAACACTAATCAATATCATTGCCCTCTCTCCATTTAACTGCATTTATTCCTCCCTCAACTTATCTGCAACTGTTTTCGTGTATTTTAATTCTATTTTTCAGCCCTATAGGACATTTCTATCATTGCCTAGTATCGTCTGTGTTCATTTAGATTCATTCACACGTTCACCAGTTTCTTTGTTCCTCATTTCTTTTTGCACCACAGACTTTCCAACTGGAATTATCCTTTTTCTAACTGAAATACATCCTTTAGGATTTAAGTCTTTGTGTGACAAACTCTCTCAACCGTCCTTGCATGAAGCTGTCTTTATTTTTGAAAGACGTTTGTGTTGAGCGTGGGAGTCTAAGTCAGCAATTATTGCCAGCCTATTGAATTCTGTTATCTTTGGCTTCTAGAGTTGCTTTGAGAAGTCATGTCTCAGTCCCTCTGTGGCTACTGTACATTTTTCTCTTTAGCTACTTCCTAGGTTATCACTTTCTGGTGGTTTTTCTGAAGTTTCACAGTGACATACTGCAGTGCAGATTTCATTTTATTTATCCAGTTTGGGATTCACTGTGATTCTTTAATTCGTGGATAGGTGCCTTTTATTAGTTCCAGAAAATTCTCAGTCATGATCTCTTCAAATAGCACCTCTGCCACATTGTCTTTCTCTTCTCTTTCTAGGATTCCAGTCTATATTGGACTTTTTGGCTCTATATCTCTTGCCTTGTTGCTGGAATTTTCCATCTTTTTGTCTTTCCATGCTGCACTCTGGACATTTTTTTCTAACCTATTTGACAATTCACTAATATCTCTTCTGCTATGCGCAATCTGCTATGAAACCTGTCCTTTGGTTTTTGTTTCAATTATTGCATTTTATTATTTCTACAAGTTCTATTAAGTTCTTTCTCAAATTTTCTGTGTGACTTTATGATTCCTAGTGACTAAACAATCTCCAAACCTGGATTTTGCTAGTCACTATAGCTTCTTATAGTCTGGTTCTTGCCTAGTTTCTGTGAGAGCCTAAACAGGTCTGGTCATTGTATTTAAAAATTGTCTGTAGGAATAATTTGCCAGCCATGATAAAGACACCTCCAGGAAGAGGATATATGTTTGCACCTTCTAGGCACCTGGAGCATTGCCAGGTACCAGGCTTGAGAGTTTCTGACCCAGGTGAGACAGGAGAATAAGGTCTGGAGGCAGGGAACCTAAGGCCAATTCACACTGATCTCCCAGAACTGAATCAAAAGGAAAACTCCACTTCTCCACACACAAGTTAAAAAAAGGATCAGAGGCTACCCCACGATGTAACCCCTCTTCCGCCTTTTCTGCCTCACAGATGAAAAGTGAATGTACCTCTGATTGGTCTCCTCCTGCAACCAATGAGACTGGTTGTGGGCCTAGTCTTCATTTGCATAGAGGATATAACTTTGTAACTTCACTTCAGCCTCTGATTGGTCACTTCCACAACCAATCAGATGGGTTGTGGACCACTACTTCATTTATATAGGATGTAAACCAACTAACCAATGGGAAACCTCTAGAGGGTATTTAAGCCCCAGAAAATTGTGTAACCTGCACTCTTGAGCGCTGCTTGTTGGAGCCCTCTCCTACTCTGTGTGGCTTGCTTTTCAGTAAATCCGTGCTTTTGTTGTTTCATTCTTTTTTTTTTTTTTTTTTTTTTTTTTTGAGACAGGGTTTCGCCCTTGCACTCCCAGGCTGGAATGCAATGGCGAGATCTCGGCTCACTGCAACCTCTGCTCCTGGGTTCAAGAGATTCTTCTGCCTCAGCCTCCCGGGTGGCTGGGATTACAGGCATGCACCACCAAGCTCAGCCAATTTTGTATTTTTAGTAGAGACGGGATTTCTCCATGTTGGTCAGGCTGGTCTCGAACTCCTGACCTCAGCCGATCAGCCCACCTTGGCCTCCCAAAGTGCTAGGATTGCAGGCATGAGCCACCACACCGGGCCTGCTTCAATCTTTCATTCCTCTGTGCATTTTATCTAATTCTTTGCTCAAAATGCCAAGAACTTAGACAACTTGTAGTCAAGACCCTCCACCTATGGCAACACAGGGGGCTTTTCCATTTACAGATTTTAATTCCATATTTCTCATCCTGAGAATCTTTCAACATTAGGTTCTAATTTTCTGGATTTAGCCAATGACCTTGGGTCAAGAACATCTCTAATTCAGGCCTACCTCTCTGAATGAATGTTCCCTTTGTTTTTTGATGTGGTGGTTTTTTGCTGCCTTAATATTTATTTTAATTCTTTCATCAAAACAAATCTTATCCATATTTTTTAGTTTCTTTCAGTAGGAAGATTGTTCCAAATAACCTGCCAACCATTCTGGAAATTAGAAGTCTTTTTGAATTTTAGACTCTAGATTATAAAATTCTCATACTAGAGCAGTGCTTCACAAAATTTAATGTGCATAAACACTACATTGGGATTTTCTTAAAATGTATAATTCTGACTTAACCTGGGAGATAGCATGAATTCGCATCTTTAACAAGCTACAGATGCCACTCCTACTGTTTCATGGACCACTATTCTGCATCGGAAAGCAATAGAGGACATTTTCCCAGAAAAAATTGGGAATATCTAAGTTTGTAAAACAGTGCTACCAAGTTTCCTAAATAGGTGTCATAAAATTTAAGCACTTTACTCTTTTTTCCTCATTTGAAGTCTATTGATTCAAATTTACACTTAATTTTTAACGAATCTATTTATCTGGTTTCCCAGGACACAGAAGAGTAGGAATGTGTGTGTTTGTTGGATGGAGGAGGTTCTGCCAGAGACAGGGACATAGATAATTGCCAGAGATCTCTGGTCCCTGAATGACTCTTAAGCTACCTGTTCCAGCCAAAGCAGGGCCAAGTATTACAACCAGTCTCCAGGTCTAAGAGTGCATTATCTATAGCAGTTGTTTTCAAATTTTTGGTCTCAGGACATCTTTGCATTCTTAAAAAATATCAAAAAACCCAAAGACCTTTTAATTATGCAGGTTATATCTATCAATATTTACCATATTGGGAATTAAAACAGATAAAAGTTTTAAAATATATGTTTATTGATGAATTGAAAATAATGCCAGGTGTTGTGGCTCACGCCTGTAATCCCAGCACTTTGGGAGGCTGAGGCAGGCAGATCACTGGAGTTCAGGAGTTTGAGACCAGACTGGAGAACATAGTGAAACCCTATCTCCACAAAAAATACAAAAATTAGCCAGTCATGGTGGTGCACACCTGTAGTCCCAGATACTAGGGGAGGGAGGCTAGGGTGGGAGGCTCACTTGAGCCCAAGAGGTGGAGGCTACAGTCAGCCATGATCACACCACTCCACTCCAGCTCAAGTGAGAGAGTGAGACCCTGTCTCAAAAAAGAAGAAGAAAATAATGATTAGCATTATACATTAATATATTTTCTGAAATATAATTATATTTTTCAAAACAAAAATAAATTTCCTGAGAGGAGTGGTACTGTTTTACAGCTGGAAAACCTATACCTGCTTTTAAATTCAATCCGTTGTGATATTTTGGTTTGTTTGCAATATTTAAAGAATAGCTGGCCACAGAGAGACATGCAGTTTGAAAAAGTAAGAATATTTTAATAGCCTTTTTCAGTTAATTGTGGATATTCTAATTTGGTATTACGTAAGACTTAGCTAAATGGTATTTTCTTAGCAGTAGTTGCAGTGGAGACTCTGAATTCCTATCAATGAACTTTTTATACTCGGTTACATTAAAATCCATGTTCTATCTGCTACTTTCAATGGATCTCTTATCCATGCATGATTTTGTAACATAATGCATTTGTTATTTGCAAAGTATTGGTTCACTGAGTGATATAGAGCTTCCAAAGGTTGACATGTTTCATCATACAATATTAAAAACTAGGCCGGGTATGGTGGCTCACGCCTGTAATCCCAGCACTTTGGAGGCCAAGGCGCGTGGATCACCTGAGGTCAGGAGTTCAAGACCAGCCTGACCAACACGATGAAACCCCGTCTTTAAAAATAAATAAATAAATAAATAAATAAATAAATAAATAAATAAAAATAGAAAACAAAAAATAAAATAAATAAGAACCACACTCATTCATCTTTACCTACAGCTCATCAGTGTTTAAGTACTGGGAGGCTTAGCTGAAGGTGGCAGATACAAGTTTTCCAAATTCTAATTTTTCTGTTGAAAACTCAAATTGTATCATTGCTGACAAATACTGTCCTTTGTTTTTCTTGATTTTGTGGAAATGTTTGCCAAACATCTGAGTCGGACTAACCAGCAGTTGTTTGTCACTTGTCCTTTGCAAGTAAAAACGATACTCCTGGGAAAACCCAGCTAGTTCAGCCTGCAACTGCGTCACACAAGTGCTTTCCTTCGGACAAAATGTCGCATTTGGTCACCTCCCAGTTCCTCGTGCAGAATATTAAAAGGACCTGTACTCAAAAGTGGAGATTTTATAAAATTAGTAATTTCTACAGCTTCACCAAAGACATTCTTTTTGTTCTTTCTTTTTTTATTTTTTTTATTTTTAGAGTCTGTGTTCTGCTGAAGTCAAGGACATTCTTAAATGAAACTGGCTTTTTTCTCACTGAGTGCCAGGTGATGAAGAACACACTGTCTGCTAGAGCAGGCTGGGGCCTCTGCCTCCGTCCCTGCCGACGTGCCAGCAGTTTACACACCATCGCTTTTGTACCATCAGTGCAAAGGCCACCTCAGTGAACAGGGCGGGACATCTCAGTATTATATATTATGGAGATAATTTTGACCTTGAGGACTCCTTGAAGGGTTTTGGATTCCGCTAGGGGTTCAAGGACCACAATTTGAAAGTCAATCCAGCTAAGATTTTAAAACCCTACTAGGCCGAGTGCGGTAGCTCACACCTGTAATCCCAGCACTTTGGGAGGCTGAAGTGGAGGGATCACTTGAGCCTAGGAGATCACCAGCCTGGGCCACAAACTCCTCTGTCTCTACAGAAAAATTGAAAAATTAGCCAGGCATGGTGACACACGCCTGTGGCTCCCGCTACTTGAGAGGCTAGGTGGGAAGATTGCCTGAGCCGGGGATGTCGAGAATGCAGTGAGTCATGATCACATCAATGCACTCCAGACTGGGTGACAGAGTTGAGACCCTGTCTCAAAAACAAAAAATCAGTCAATCTTACTATAAGATACTTAGTAACCCTTAGAAACAAGGAAGCGGAACTGTATATCTTCATATGGAACTTTTTCTAAGTCTAATTTAATGTGTAAAAATAAAAATTTAAACAAGCAAGTAATGGGACAATAGTATTTTATGTACTAGGACATCACACTTGTGTGTGTGTGTGTGTGTGTGTGTGATGCATACCATACTGTTAGTAATTTCCTTTGGGAGCTTCAAGTTTTTACTTTATATGTCCGTATCTGGATCTATTAGAATAATGTATTCATATGTTGTTTCATTCAATGACTCAACAATTTTTCAAAATGAAACAAAGGAAGAGGAAAGAGCCCATTCTCTCAGCTTAACAGCACCTTCCTTCAGGCCTGGGCCCCTGGCAGGCTGAGGAGAAAGCATGGCCACATTTGTTTCCTGGGGAGAGACTGGGGAGGGAGTGTGGGCACTGAACCGGTCTCCGAGGAGTGTGGCATGGAGAGCCTTGAAGAGATCAGGCAGATGCACACGTTCTGCTGCCAAGGCTTACCAAACAGCCTGGGTTTCCTCCCTAGGTGGGAGCAGAGGACTAAGGGAATGCTTTTATTTCTTTTTGTTTATATTTGTAGCAATCTGCAAGAATGGAGGTGAAGTAACTGCTTTTTTTTTTTTTTTTTTTTTTTTTTTGAGATGGTTTCTTGCTCTGTCATCACCCAGGCTAGAGCACAGTGGTGCAATCACAGCTCACTGCAGCCGTGACATTCCAGGCTCAAGCAAGCCTCACACCTCAGCCTCCTACGTAGCTGGAACCATGGGCAAGCGCCACCACACCCAGCTAATTTTTTACAAAACTTTTTGTAAAGACAGGTTCTCACTGTGTTGCCCAGTCTGGTCTCAAACTTCCAGGCTCAAGTGATCCTCCCACCTTGGCCTCCCAGAGGGCTGGGATTATAGTTGTGAGCCACCACTCATGGCCTGAAGTAACTCTTCTACCTCAGGATGGCTATGGTGGCTGAGGGTGGGCTGGGAAGGGCCAGGCCTGAACTACTCTCTGTGGGAGCCAGGTCTTGGGGACAGGCCCGTGACTGGAAGGAATTACAGTGCAGCAGATGGAGCTGAGGCCCTGCTCCTTCAAGGTTAGAGCTCAGGCAACTGGCTTCTTCTCCCTGACTCTTGGCTTCCTGGTTTGTAAGAGGGGATATAGCACCACTCGCCAAATGTTGGTGAACAGTAAAGGAAATAATGAGTAGAGGACCGAGCAGGGTCTAGCACACAGCTCTCATTCAATGGGAGTGCGGTCCTAAGAATAAGTGTTAATCAGGCAAAATGTGGGGGAAGATGGTATGGACCGAATGTCTTGGTCCCCTCCCCTCCCCCCGCCGCCACCAAATCCTTATGTTGAAACCTGTTCCGTTGCAGGCAGATCTATGCAAACCTACCCCTAAAGGCCAAGGGAGCTGAGAGCCCAAAGAAAGAGGCTGATAAAATCCAGTTTCTCAGAAAGAAACATCTAATAGAGACTTAGGAACAGAAGACATGTCTTGGGCATAGATGGAGGAAGGCCTGGAAGCAGGCACTGGGTCGGGCTTGGCTCTCGGGGTGTCTTACATCTGCATGAACCTGAGACAAAGGAGCTGGGCCTTGAGGCGTGGGTGGTGATATGGTCCGGCTCTGTATCCCCACCCAAATCTCATCTTGAATTGTAATCCAAATTGTAATCTCCACGTGTTAGGGGAGGGACCCCAGGGGAGGTCATTAGATCATGGGGGCAGTCCCCGCCCCATGCTGTTCTTGTGATAGTGAGTGTTTACGAGATCTGAGGGGTTTCTAGGGGACTTTTCTCCCCTTTGCTCTGCTCTTCTCTCTCCTGCCACCATGTGAAGAAGGACATGTTTGCTTTTCCTTCTGCCGTGATTGTAAATTTCCTTAGGCCTTCCCAGCCATGTGAAACTGTGAGTCAATTAAACCTCTTTCCTTTATAAACTACCTAGTCTCAGGCATTCCTTATAGCAGCATGAGAATGGGCTAATACAGGTGGTGCTTGGCAGAACTCAGGAACGTAGTAGAATATCAGCCTACTGTGTACTGTAGAGATTGCAGAGAAGTTCACATCACAACTCCTGCTTTCAATTTGTGAGGAAGTAATATCACCTTACATAATATAATAATAATAATATGAATGTGTATATTCTAAAATATGGTACAACTAATGAGAGCTATAGAAATTTGTTTATTCTCTTATTTACTTATATCTTGTAGTAAGCATATCTGCTCAGAAGCCAGAAAAAGATTGATAAATGTAACTACTAAATTTAAATTTAAATCTTTTATGAGGCAAAAATAAACAAATAAGAAGGAATAATAAACAACAAACTGGGGAGGAAATGATAATATATAAAAATGGGCTAATTTCACAAAAATCTAAAGGACCTTGGCAAATCAATATGAAAGAGAAAAATAACCAAATAGGACAATGAGCAAAGGACATTGTAACTAAGAAGTTCACTGAAAAAGAAATACAAATGACCAATAATAACGTTTAAAAAATACAACTTCCCTCAAATTAGTGCCAGTCAGAACAGTGAATTGTATTTTTCAGACTAATGAAAATTACAAAGGCGACTACATTGTGTTGGCAAGTTTCTGGAAAAAGACTCCTGCACTGTGCTTGGAGTTTAATTTGTTGCCACCTTTTTGGAGAACATTTGACAAATTCTAAATGCCCTTTCTATGTCCTAGCAATTTCATTTCTAGAAATTTGTCCTATAACTGCCCATGTACAAGACTAAATAGGTGCATATAATAAGAGAGGAAAACGGCCAGGCACTGTGGCTTAGGCCTGTAATCCCAGCACTTTGGGAGGCTGAGGTGGGTGGATCACCCGAGGGCAGGAGTTCGAGACCAGCCTTGCCAATATGGTGAAACCCCGTCTCTACTAAAAATACAAAAATTAGCCAGGCAGGGTGGCAGATACTTGTAATCAATCCCAGCTACTCGAGAGGCGGAGGCAGAATTGTTTGAACTCAAGAGGTGGAGGTTGCAGTGAGTTGAGACGGCACCACTGCAGCCTGGGCAACACAGTGAGACCCTGTCTCAAAAAAAAAGAAAGAAGGAGAGAGAAGATATGAAACAGCACTATCTAAAATAGAAAGGACAAAATAAAGCAATTTAAAATCCAAGATTATTTAAATAGGCTTTTCCAGACTTCCATTATGGTATATTATGCATTGATAGATTAAAGTAGGTCTAAATATGTTGCCATAGAAAGTTTTAAAAGCTATATTGCTGGCCAAAGAAACAGGCTGATAAAATCCAGTTTCTCAGAAAGAAACGTCTAATAGAGACTTACAGCCAGGTGCGGTGGCTCACGTCTGTAATCCTAGCACTCTGGAAGGCCTAGGTGGGTGGATCACCTGAGGTCAGGAGTTCAAGACTAGCCTGGCCATCATGGTGAAACCCCATATTTAAAAAAAAAAAAAAAAGAAAAAAAAATGAGACTTAGGAACAGAAGGCATGTCTTGGGCATAGATGGAGGAAGGCCTGGAATAAGATGGCTCACAGATGGCTCACACCTGTAATCCCAGCACTTTGGGAGGCCGAGGCAGGAGGATCACTTAAGATCAGGAGTTTAAAACCAGCCTGGCCAACACGAAATCCCATCTCTACTAAAAATACAAAAATGAGATGGGTGTGGTTGTGGGTGCCTGTAATTCCAACTACTCAGGAGGCTGAGGCAGGAGAATCCCTTGAACCCAGGAGGCAGAGTTTACCGTGAGCCAAGATCGCGCCACTGCCCTCCAGCCTGGGCAACAGAGGGAGACTCCATCTCAAAAAAAATAAAATAAAGCTAGCTATATTGCTGGACAGGCATGGTGGCTCACCTGTAATCCCAAGTACTCAGGAGGCTGAGATGGGAGGATCAAAGTCAGGAGCTCAAGGCTACAGTGAGCTGTGATTGCACCACTGCGCTTCAGCCTGACAAACCAACACCCTGCCTCCAAAAAAAAAAAAAAAAAAAAAGCATGGGACAGCATGGCTTATATGGCCCTGTGCACAAGCATACGTGCACAGTGCCTGAGTACACATGTCATATGGTCACTCAGGCATAGCCAGTATCTAGAAGGCTGCTCTCCTCATGTGGGTGGATGCCTCTGAAGCATGAGACTGAGAAGTGGCAGGAAACTTATATTCGCTTTTTGCTTTAGACCCTTCTGCAGTGTCAGAATTACATTTAAACCAGTTTAGAATTGTTACTGAGCATCTAATCCATACCTAGTGCTGTGTTGTGCCCTGCAAGTACAAAGATAAAATCCACACTCACTGGCCTCCAGCATCCCCTGTCAGGCCTCCTTGTGCAAGCCTGGACCCAGAAAGTCTGCAGTCCTGCCTGCCTCGGCTCATCACCCCTCACCCCTGGCCTGGGTTGGCCATTATCCCTGATCGCCCAGTGGAGCTTCCCCTGGACATAAGCTTCCCCTCATCCCACCCTGACATCTTCACTGTTATTATGATAATGTAAATACTCCTCACCCCATCCTGCCATCTTAACTACTCTTACGCCTTACCCCACCCGCCATTGTAACTGAATTTATGGTAATGCACACTCCTCGCCCCTACCCCCACCTCTGTAACTGATCTTACTCTGTAACACTCCTGCCCCCTCCCCAAAAAATTTGCCCCAACCTATAAAACCAAATCCTATCCCACTACCCTTCTCTTAGAAGAAAAGAAGCTTCTGGCACCTTCTAGGATTATTTGAGCAGGATCTCAAATTCTGTCTCTTTCTTAGCTGACTTTGAACAAATCTTCCTGTGTGAGGACTGGAGAGCAGAGGCGCTGGAGCTGAGACCGGGTCATCTGAATCAGTCCTTTGTAGAGGGCATGTTTTCCCGACAGACTCCTCTCCACTGTAAGTGAACGTTGCTGAGGGAGTGTGCTCCTGGGTGTGCTGTAACAACTCCCCGGGGGCCTGGCTGTGAAGGTGCACTGTGCTGCTTCTCACAGCTACCCAGGAAGCCAGAGCTGCGTGGCTTCCCAAGGCCCCACCCTGCGACCTACCCACCATGGAGTAAGGATGGGGACCGAAGAGACAGCGACACGTTTGCAAATCTGTGATTCTTGTTTCTTCATTTCCGTCTGTGTTTATAACCAAGCTCACTGAAGGAACAGATCAAGGATGACGTCAGCGAGCCTGGGGAGTTTGACTACTTAGTCATCCTCAAGGAAATGGGGCATTTGGTTAATTGAATTCTATGGATCCAATAGAGTTACCACGGTGACAAAGGATGGATGTGCCACAGTGGAAAGCATTGAGACAGTAAAAGACTGTACTTAACACTCTGTGGTGGGGATTCAGTCTTTTTTATTTATTTATTTATTTTGAGATGGAGTCTCGCTCTGTGGCCCAGACTGGAGTGCCGTGGTGCAATCTCAGCTCAGTGCAACCTCCACCTCCCAGATACAGTGATTCTCCTGCCTCAGCCTCTCGAGTAGCTGGGATTACAGGCACCCGCTACCACACCTGGCTGGTTTTTGTATTTTTAGTAGAGATGAGGTTTCACCGTGTTGGCCAGGTGAATTCTTGACCTCAGGTGATCCAACCGCCTCGGCCTCCCAAAGTGCTGGGATTACAGGCGTGAGCCACCACACCAGGCCGGATTCAGTCTTTCTGGGAGAATTCAAAAGGAACCAGGTAGCTGGCGAAGCCTGGTTCAGTGTAATGGGCATCAGTTTCATTGCCCAAGATTTTGGAGGTAAAACTTTCTGGAGTTTGGATTGAGTCAATGGCCTTAGGCAAGCCTTGGCTCAAAACCCTTCTCTGTCTCCTCAAACAGGATTAATAGGTTTAAGAAAAAAAAAGTCCAGTTAAATTTGAATTTCAGATACACAATGAATAATCTTTTAGTATAAGTATGTTCATGCAAATATCCATTGTGTTTCTGAAATTTTAATTTAACTGAGCATTATTTATTTGATCTGGCAACCCAATCCCCAAATCTACAGTTTAAAGCATCAGTTCTGGCTGTTAGCCCTTTCCTAACTTTTCCCTCTGGAAACTTAATTTCCCACTCCCTGTCTGCTTATTTGTACTCAGTTTAGCATCCAGACAAGTTCAGCTACCTCCGACACAGAGCGCTGTCTTTTGCTTTCTTGCTCCTGGTTCTTTGCAAACTTGTTCCCCTTCATTTTCCATCCTAAGTGAGTGTGGACTATGCTATCCTTGACCCTGGGAGGACAGAGCCCCTCTCCTTTTTAAACATCCTTAGTATCTTTTTGAATGAGCTTCTATGATGATAGAGGGCACTTCCTGCTAGTTCTGCCCGGCACCTCTGCCCTTCTGGGAAGCATGCCTTCTTCGGAGAACTGCTCCTCCTCTGACTCTAAAGCTGATTCCAGCAGGAGCTTCCCAACTCTTACATGACTCTGCCCCTGGCCATAGATGACTGGCCCAGAGGTGGACACCTGATCCAAGCCAGGTCCTATCCGATTCTTCTCCAGGCATTTTTAATATCTCATGTTGTCTGGCACCAGTTCTGGGCATTGAGACAGAATCACCGTTCTTGTTCAAAACATAATCCTTTTATGTGTTAGGGTCTGTAGTCTAAATTACCATCTCATCTAAGGACACCCACCCATGTGACTGTGGTGATAGAAGAGGCACAGAGTATAATAGGATGAGCCCTGGCCCGGGAGTCCACAGAGAGACCTGAACTCTGGTGGCAGCTGAGCCACTAACTTCCTCCAAGACTCATCAGTCCAGCAGACTGCAAGCCCTGAGGGCGGGACCGCCTCTTACCCTTCTCTGCAGGCTCAGCTTGCCTGAGGCCATTGACTCAATCCAAACTCCAAAAAGTTTTACCTCCAAAATCTTGGGCAATGAAACCGATGTCCATTACACTGAACCAGGCTTTGCCAGCTACTTGGTTCCTTTTGAATTCTCCCAAAAAGACTGAATGCGGCCTGGTGTGATAGCTCACGCCTGTAATCCCACACTGGGTAGGTGTTAGATAAATGAAGACAATGAGAATCTAAAACTGCTCTAAAAAATAGTCTCTATAACAGTATATATACTTAATATGGGATTGATGTGAGGTGGGGTTATAATTTTTTTTTTTTTTTGAGACCTGTCTCACTCTGTCTCCCAAGCTGGAGTGCAGTGGTACAATCACGGCTCACTGCAGCCTTGATCTCACAGGCTCAAGGGATTCTCCCACTTCAGCCTCTCAAGTAGCTGGGACCACAGATGCACGCCACCACGCTTGGCTAATTATTATTTTTTTAAGACAGGATCTTGTTATGCTGCCCAGGCTAGTCTCAAACTCTTGGACTCAAGTAGTCCTCCCACCTCAGTCACCAAAGTTCTGGAATTATAGATGGGAACGATTGTACCTGGCCGGGGCTGCAGTAGTCTTAAAACAAGGTAGTCTAGGAATAGACTGCGTAATAATCATTTCCTGCCTTCCTATTTACTAAATCTATATCTTGTACAAACTTTTTTTTCCTTTTTGTACAGAATCTCGCTCTGTCACCCAGGTTGGAGTGCAGTGGCATGCTCGGCTCACTGCAATCTCCGGCTCCTGGGTTCAAGCAATTCTCCTGCCTCAGCCTCCTGAGTAGCTGGGATTACAGGCTTGCGCCACCACAACCAGCTAATTTTTGTATTTTTAGTGGAGATGGAGTTTCACCATATTGGCCAGGCTGCTCTCAAACTCCTGGCCTCAAATGATCCACCCACCTTGGCCTTCCAAGGTGCTGGGATTACAGGCGTGAGCCACTGTGCCCAGCCTGCACGTTTTACAAACTTCTTTCATTGCAGTGATAGCATGGATCTTTATTCAGCTGAGCTGTGCATAATATTCGGGGTATGTGAAAAGATTTTAGGTGATAAACAAATGAATGTTTTTATTCTACTATTTATTTTTATGTTTATCATAATAAATATAGGTAACCTAGACAGTACTGATAGGAAGTTTTCCTTTAAGATAAAGAATGGTCAGCTGCGCTCAGTGGCTCACACCTCTAATCCCAGCACTTTGGGAGGCCGAGGTGGACGGATCATGAGGTCAGAGATCAAGACCATCCTGGCCAACATGGTGAAACCTCATCTCTACTAAAAGTACAAAAATTAGCTAGCATGGTGGTGCGTGCCTGTAGTCCTAGCTACTCGGGAGGCTGAGGCAGGAGAATCACTTGAACCTGGGAGGCGGAGGTTGCAGTGAGCCGAGATCGCGCCACTACACTCCAGCCCGGTGACAGAGTGAGACTCAGTCTCAGAAAAGAAGATAAAGAATGTATTGAGGAAATGGCAAATAGCACAGGGAGCTGAGGTGGCCTAGCACACAAATAGAAATATGGGCCTCCCAAAAAAATCCAGGAACGGGAAACACAGAGAATGGATTTTTTTTTTTTTTTTTTTTTTTTTTACAAATGCTGCTGAGCGGCAACCACCTGGTTACACGTCAGGGCATTTGTAGGCCGCCCCAAGCCTCTCTCATCTGCCCTTTACAAGGAAGGTCTTTTGTGCCTTTAGGGGTTGATAGGCAATGTGTTGGTGTCACTTTATAAAATCAACACATTTTAGGAAAGTTGCACTTCAATCGACTGTTACAAAGCAGAAATTCATAGTGAAGCCTAGACACGGTGGCTCACGCCTGTAATCCCAGCACTTTGGGAGGCTGAGGTGGGCGGATCACTTGAGGTCAGGAGTTCTAGACCAGCCTGGCCAACATGGTGAAACCCATCTCTACTAAAAATACAAAAATTAGCTGGGTATGCTGGTGCATGCCTGTAATCCCAGCTACTTGGGAGGTTGACGCAGGAGAATCTCTTGAACCCAGGAGGCAGAGGTTGCAGTGAGCCGAGATCTCACGACTGCACTCCAGCCTGGGGGACACAGCAAGACTCCACCTCAAAAAAAAAAAATTCACAGTGATGCTTACTATCCACTGACTACTGCAGCAGCTTTAAAAAAAAATGACAGGGGCTGTGAGAAATCCATCAGCTACTTTGTGTCACATCCAGAAAATAACGAATGGCTCTGTCCCCAGGGCTACGGCTGCCCAGAAGGGTATTATGAAGGATTAAAGCGTATCAAGGGAGTAATTCTAATTCAAGACTCACAGTGCCTTAAATCTGTCATGATGAGAAATGAAAACTTCTATTTCTGTGTGCTGACAAGAAGGCCTGGAGAGACATTCTCAGAAAGAGGCAGAAATCTGAAGTCCAGGAGCTGGGGGTCAGGGTGAGGTTGGGCGGGGCCGGGCAAAGACGGGGGCAGCAGAAACCAACGAGTCCAGGCAGCTCAGGCAGAGGGGCCTCAGCAGGCTACATCAGGGCTCAGAATACATATCATTCATTTTTTCCTCATGAGTGAATGAATGGGCCTGGCTGGTGTTTCTGTAACATAGGAGCCTTCATCTTGACAGTCCATCTGGGCTTTCGGAAGATTTTGTGAAATGTTCTGCCTATATTTACTCAGCTGCACGAACCTGTTTACTTTTTAAGTAAATATCTCCTTTTAGATTCAAGAGTAAATGAAATCTTAGGGAGTCAAAGCAAGCAGACAGAAGATTGCACATCTGCTGATTGCAGTCTCCTATCTACACGTCTGAAATCAAGAACTGGCTCCAGGTAGCTGTCCAGCCCTGGGGCTCAAGTGACCATGACTGGAGGCAGCCAGGCCTGGGTGCTGCTTCAGTGTCTCCACCCAGGTGGCGAGTTCTGCCAGCAGCCCCCAAGCAGGAGTCTGACAGGCAGCAAACCCAGTTCTCCGACTCAGGCTGGCACCAGCCCAAGAAAAGAGAACGCAGGGCAATCATGAGCAGGGACAGGGCACGGCCTCTTCTGACAGATTCCACCCTTCCAGGCTCCTCTCTAGAGAGCAAAGTAGAGCCAGGACATGTCTGCCTGAACACTCCTTCAGAGGTTCTTGCATTTTGGACAACCTACTGGGATCCCAGAGTTCACTCGCAGAAAACAGAAGCCAGGCTATAGAATGAACTATTCAGAGGCACCCAGGCCCAGAAACATACATAGAAAATGAAAACATCATTCTAGATAGAAACAAACATATACAAGAAAAATATCACTCCAGATATAAAAATACTATTCCACCCAGCACTTTGGGAGGCCCAGGCAGGTGGATCAACTGAGGTCAGGAGTTCGAGACCAGCCTGGTCAACTTGGCGAGACCCTGTCTTTATCAAAAATACAAAAATTAGTTGGGCAGGTGCCTGTAATCCCAGCTACTCAGGAGGCTGAGACAGGAGAATCACTTGAACCCAGGAGGCGGAAGTTACAGTGAGAAGAGATCATGCCACTGCACTCTCTAGCCTGGATGACAGAGCAAGACTCTGCCTTAAAAAAGTAAAAAAAAAAAAGCCTGTATGCAGTGGCTCACACCTGCAATCTCAGCACTCTGCAGAGGTTGGAAGATGTTTTATAGACCTCTTTGGCTTTAAGCAGGGAAGATACATTCTGGAGTTAAGTGGGAGACCCTCCCTGACCCATGATTTCTTCCTGTGTTCTCTTATCAGATGGTCCCTCCTTTGGAACAGTTAGAGTTAAGAACCGTCCCCATTCTTTTTCCACCTCTCTAGGGATTTGCAGTGCTGCTGTTTCCTACCCTGACCAACTGGGATAGCCTCTCTGCACCAGCCCACGTGGACCCAGCAAGAAACCGAAGACCCTGAGTCAATCTCCCCGGAGGGAGACTCTTCCACACACCCAGACCGCACGACGAACATTTGGAGGTTCATCAGGTGAGCTGTTTCTATCAATAAAATGGTTCCTGAAAAGTTGTGTGTAACATTTTTATAAATTGAAAATCTAACAGGAACCCTGCAGGTAGTCTGTTTAGATTTAAATATACCTTGTTGTACAAATGCTTAATCCCTCTATATTTTAGGTTTTGTGAATTGCGTTTCTCTAATAGCATATTTTTGTTTGTTTGTTTGTTTGTTTTGAGACAGAGTCTCACTCTGTTACCCAGGCTGGAGCGCAATGGCGCCATCTCAGCTCACTGCAGCCTCCGCCTCCCAGGTTCCAGCAATTCTCCAGCCTCAGCCTCCGGAAGAGCTGAGATTACAAGCATACACCACCATACCCAGCTAATTTTTGTATTTTTGTAGAGACAGAGGTTTCACTATGTTGGTCAGGCTGGTCTCTAACTCCTGACTTCAGGTGGTCCGCTCGCCTTGGCCTCCCAAAGTGCTAGGATTACAGGTGTGAGCCACTGTGCCTGACCTAATAGTGCATTGTTTTAAAGAGGAAACTCTCTAGAGACAAGGCCATGAGTGTCCACTAGACGCAAAGCCACGCCCCAGCTGGAGGAGACAGCCTGTCCTTGGGCAAGAGGCTGGGAGACTGAGTAGGAGAGAAGAGATATGTCCCCTACATCCCCAACCTGAAGGAATCTGTCCTCATCCCGAGGGGGCAGTTCTTAATCTATGAGGACATATCGTCAGCCCACCTGAGACATAGACAACATGACATGACCTGTCCACACATTCCCTGAGGGGACCAGTCCTCAGCCTGGAGAACGTATTCCTATATTTCTTTGTCTCAAGTAGTCTGTGAGCTATTAGAGTCCCCAGCTCGAGGCCATCTGCTGCTCATCTTAGTGCCCTTCAGGGCACAGTGCCTAGGAAATATTGCTGGAGTTCCCCCAGCTTCGTCAGTAATTTCCACTTTCCCTGGGACACACCCATGAGGATACACACCTTCATTCTTTCCAGTTTTCACCCTTTTTCTTGGCAGTTCTCACCTCTGGACCAAAGGTTCGTAAGTTGATGTTGTTAAGAATTTCTCCAACTTCTTTTTTCTTGGGGAGCAGTTTCCAGGTCCAGTTCAACAAAAACTTATTGTATGTCTATAACTGAATGCAAGGGACCAGGCTACAGCTATGAAGGTACAACGAACAGTGGGAGCATCGCCTACCCTGTCCCACCTAGAGTCTATTAGGAAAACAGAAGGGATGCTTCCCTGTGTTGTAGAGATATCCCCTGGAGAAGATGACCTTAGTTCACACAGAGCCCCCAGAGACAGGATATTGATGTGGCCATCGCATCCCAGGTTCTGATCCAAGGTAAGCCCTTGACACTGACTCACACAGCCGAGCTCCTGAGACTGCTGGACTAGCTGGTTGCTAATGTGTGAGCTGTAGGCAGAAAGAGGATTTGCATGCTGGAATGTTTAGATCAACCAGTCAACACCCCGAGAGATGTCCACATAGGAGACAAATGTCAGTGAAAGGCAGGAGCCAGAGACAGAGCTGGTGTCATCCACAGTGACTGCCACAGCCACTCACTTCCTCCCGCAGAGACAGGCTGCCTGGACATGGCTCTGCAGCCTGCATTAACCCTTCACTTCCACTGACACATTTTCCTTTTTTTGAGATGGAGTCTTGCTCTGTCGCCCAGGCTGGGGTGCAGTGGCACAATCTCTGCTCACTACAACCTCCTCCTCCTGGGTTCAAGTGATTCTCCTGCCTCAGCCCCTGAGTAGCTACGACTACAGGCACACACCACCACACCTAGCTAATTTTTGTATTTTTTAGTAGAGACAGGGTTTCACCATATTGGCCAGGCTGGTCTCGAACTCCTGACCTTATGATCCACCTGCCTCAGCCTCCCAAAGTGCTGGAATTACAGACATAAGCCACTGCGCCTGACCCACATTTTCTTTTCTTTTCTTTTTTTTTTTAAGAGACAGGGTCTTGCTATGTTGCCCAGGCTGGAGTGCAGTGGCTATTCACAGGCACAATCCCACTACTGATCAGCAGGGGAGTTTTGACCTGCTCCGTTTCTGACCTGGCCCGGTTCACCTCTCCTTAGGCAACCTGGTGGTCCCCCACTCCTGGGAGGTCACCATATTGATGCCGAACTTAGTGCGAACACCTGATCAGCATAGCGCACTACAGCCCAGAACTCCTGGGCTCAAGCGATCCTCCTACCTCAGCCTCCCGAGTAGTTGGGACTACAGGCGTGCACCACCACGCCCGGTCACATTTTCTTATTTAATCTATTAGGAGTACTGGTTTGTTAATTAAGTCAGCAAGTCCTTCTCTGCCTGCTTCTTTTCTGGAAGACATTTTGGCTTTGAAGTTGATGTTATCTATCATGCACTGCCTAACTAGCTTGACTCTTGGTCTCTGGACAGGTCTCCTGGTCACCAATGGGCCACCTCCAAGGCAGGCCCTCCATTGTGCCAACTCAACAAAGCAGGCTGGGCTACGTGTCCAACCAGTGCTGTGGAACAGCAGAAGGGAGAGCCTTTACTCAGCTGATCCAAACAACTTCATGGAAGGGGTGGGATTGGAACAGATTTTGGAGGATACTGGAATTTGAATAGTCAGAAAGAAGAGGGAAGTGGTATATTTAGGTAAGCAGAGACTTGAAAGAAGTGAAGAAGAAAGAGGTGACAGGCCTGCTAAGGAGAATCTGGGGAGGTACAGGCGGAGAGGCTTAGAGCCAAAGACCTCATGCAATGGCAATAGGGAGCCATGGAAGGCTTTTGTGCGGGAGTGACACGATCAAAGCATAGCTTTAGTAAAACTAAGCTGGCAGTGGACGAAGAGCCTGGTTTTAGGCAGATCGAATGCCAAGTAAAAGATTCCCAGCATAGAATTATAAATAGAGTCTCCACAAATAAGAAAACTCTTGCCCTGGTTCACCCTAGGCATCTAGGGTGGAAGGGAATTAGAATTTGTCATAAATGGAACTCCAAGAGAAGGGTAAAAAGGTAATATTGTGCCGTTCTATTCAAAAATAGCATTAAGCAGCAAAAACACATTTTGCAAGCCAGACTGTTATCTAAAGAAAGAATCCCCCAAGTTTCTTTCTTCCTTCGGCATGTCAGCACGAGGGCTTGGAGGACGCAGCCCACAGAGTTCCCCTGCAGTGCACAGGAGAGATCCCAGTTCATCATTAAAGCCTAGCTGGAAGCAGAATGAAGGAAGATATGATGTAGGAGAAGTAAATTAAAAGCCCACGGTTTTTTTCTGGCTACGTAGATGCAGGAGAGAGGGAAAAAAGAGCGAGGAGACAAAGCAGGCAGGCGTGGGATCCCCCATATCCCCGTCAAGGCTTGCACTTGGACAGGGAAAGGGAGCACTAAATAAATTCAAGGTGATGTCAAGGGCAGGTGATCATATCCAGGATGCCTGCCATGGCAGGATGGGGTGGTAATGGCAGAAGCTGGGGATGGCAGCTGGGCAGGAGGGCAGGGGCAGGACAGGGCAGACACTTGGGGGCTGCAGCTAGGATGCCCCGTTGAACACTAATCACTTAAGGAGAGACCAGGTCACAGGCGCCCCAGCCTCAGACGTCAGTGGGGCGAGAAGAGTTCAGGTGGGCCCAACTCATCCCCCAGGGAACAGAGTGGTAGTGGACACCATCATCAAGGACTCCAAGTGTTTGCTGTTGCTGTAAGAAAATGTATACCCACCCTTCTCTGATACCACCAGACACCATCTTGGGGCCAGAAGAGGTGAAGGACAGGCAGTCTTAGAGACTGAGTATCTGTATTCAAATGCAAGGCAGTTTCCTAAAGGGGCCATTTCAGTGAACAGATCAGATCATGTTTCAACAAGACTGAACATAAAGTTAATTTTTCCCACCAATCAGTGGGTAGAGGATGGGGTGGACCTCAGGAGAACAGACCATGTTAAAGATGGAAAATCTCTGGGCCGGACGCGGTGGCTCATGCCTGTAATCCCAGCACTTTGGGAGGCCGAGGCGAGTGGATCACGAGGTCAAGAGATCAAGACCATCCTGGTCAACATGGTGAAACCCCGTCTCTACTAAAAATACAAAAAATTAGCTGGGCATGGTGGCACGTGCCTGTAACCCCAGCTACTCAGGAGGCTGAGGCAGGAGAATTGCCTGAACCCAGGAGGCGGAGGTTGCGGTGAGCCGAGATCGCGCCATTGCACTCCAGCCTGGGTAACAAGAGTGAAACTCCGACTCAAAAAAAAAAAAAAAAAGCTGGAAAATCTTTAAGTTGGACTCACTTTTCTCTGCACATCGGGGTGGCGGTAAGTGACATTTTGCTCTATCAGGTTATGAACTAGGTAGAAGAGATAGGAAGCTATGGGGTCAGAAAATTGGGACAACATTTGGCTATGCCCTCAAATTGTACCTGGAAAACCCAGTAGTCTTATGGAATGTGGTGAACCTGTGCCTGTACCTTGTTTCTGCTAAAGCCACTGTTAATAAGAACACCTGCTTCTCCTTCTTAGCTGAAGCAGGGTTACAGGTGGCAAACTTCCAGCACTAATTAGCACTCCGCAATAATCACTCTCCATCTTGAGGGCTGACATCCCTATCTCTCCCTATCCCATGCCTTGACTCTCAAAGAAACAAGCCCGTAAACTGGGGATGGATCAACACTTCACAACCCGTATCATCATGCAGTGTGCAGTTCTTGTGCATATCCTAGCGGAAGTTGGGTTAGCTAGCTAATGGGACACAAGACAGGAAGAGCTGAGGGGCAAGGGTGCAGTAGACACAGGAGGTAAGTTCATCTCCATTACTTTCTCCTCTGAGACAGAACAATTCACACAAATGTGGTCAGAGCCAATGGTAGGGGAGTTATTTTTGGTTGCAAAGAAACATTGCAGTGGTTTGAACTGATGAGCAACAGGCCACTTGCTGGAATCTTAGCAACTAGCTTTTCTGAAAGGAAAAAGAGGTAGGTGACCACGTGGCCAGCACCTTCTCCTGTCTGTCCTGCATCGGCTCTTACCACATTGGAACCTGAGCACTCATTCTTTGTATAGCAAAGGGGTGCTACTGCAGTTTTCAGTATCGTTAACATCATCCAAAACAGTTCTATTTTGCCTTCACATATGTACGTTGAAATGCTTAATGCATTTATTTTCAATGTGAAGGGCTATATGATAGCAACCTTAAAGGAAAAAATGTTTGGCCGGGCACGGCGGCTCACGCCTGTAATCCCAACACTTTGGGAGGCTGAGGCGAGCAGATCACCTGAGGTCAGGAGTTCGAGACCAGCCTGAAACCCTGTCTCTACTGAAAATACAAAAATTAGCCGGTCATGGTGGCATGTGCCTGCAATCCCAGCTACTCTGGAGGCTGAAACAGGAGAAACATTGGAACCCAGGATGTGGAGGCTGCAGTGAGCCAAGATCATGCCACTGCACTCCAGCCTGGGCAACACAGCAAGACTCTATCTCAAAATAAAATAAAATAATGTTTAAAAGTCTAAATCACCCATAATCCCAATATTCTAACTTTTTCTGTTTTGCATATTACCTTCCACATCACACTTACTTTACAACCTTGTAATGAAGTGTATAGACAGTATGGTATTCCCCTTTTATTTTCATTAACAGTATGTCAAAAGCATTTTCCCACATTTTCATAAAATGACTAATAAAGGGGCCAAGTGCAGTATCTCACACCTGTAATCCCAGCACTTTGGGAGGCTAAAGCAGACAGATCATTTGAGGTCAGGAGTTTGAGACCAGCCTGGCCAACATGGTAAAACCCCGTGTCTACTAAAAATACAGAAATTAGCCAGGTGTGGTAGCACATGCCTGTAATCCCAGCCACTTAGGAGGCTGAGACAGGAGAATCGCTTCAACCCAGAAGGTAGAAGTTGCAGTGAGAAGAGATGGCGCCATTGCACTCCAGCCTGGGCAACAGAGTGAGACTCTGTTTCAAAAAGAAAGAAAGAAAGAAAGATTAATAATAATGGCTACAATCTATTTCCTCATGTGTCATACCATGATTTACACCATGTATTTTTTAAGTTCAAAGCAAAAGTTCTGTCCCACCTACCACTGTGGCCCCTGTTGTGCTCTGCCATAGTGAACCCTCAACAGACCTCTGTCGGGAAATCACGTACGAGATCAATAATCAATAGCATGACAGCAACAGTATTCATCTTGGCCTTTGTCAGCCTCCAGGGCCTCCCACCTCATCCCACTGCAGCCTCTGCCTATCAATAAGGTCTCTCCTCCCTCAGCCCATTTCCCACACAGAAATGGAAACCCCAGGTGGGCACACTGGCTCACACTTGGAAATCCCAGCACTTTGGGAGGCCAAGACAGGAGGATCGCTTGAATTCAGGAGTTCGAGACCAGCCCGGACAACACAGTGAGACCCCCATCTCTATAAAAATAAAAATAAAAAATTAGCCAAGTGCAATAGTGTGTACCTGTAGTCCTACCTACTCGGGAGGCCAAGGCAGGAGGATCACTTGAACCTAGGAGGTCAAGTCTGCAGTAAGCCATGTTTGTGCCACTGCACTCCAGCCTGGGCAACAGAATGAGGCCTTGTCTCAAAAAAAAGTGGGGTGGGGGACCCCAGAGGCCCACAGTCCTAGCCCCTCCCAGGCAGGCCTGAAAGGAATGGTGACCATCGATGGTTCCAGAGGGCAGCGGCAGCAGCAGAGCAAGCCCCGCTGCCCTGTATTCAAGAGTGGTCACAGCGGTGTCCCTTCATGTCGTGGTCCCGACCAAGGCTATGGTCATTTCCCAGTTCTTATCTCCGTTTATTTCCCATGCCTGTCTCCGCAGCCCTCTGGCAAGTCTAAGAGCTACCCAATATGCTGTCAATAAATCTCTTTTCTACTTCAATTAGCCTCAGTCTGTTTCTGTTGTTTGCAGAGACAACAGAAACAGACTGGTTCAATCTTCATTTTCTATTCCTATCAAAGACTGTCCAAGAGAGAACTGAAAATCTATTTCCACCGAGGCAGAAAATTACCCTCTCATTCATACAAAGCTTTACTACATATTCTTTTTTCATTTTGCATGCTCTCATTTGATTTGTCAAGTCAAAGCATTATAACTTACCTATATGTATTATGTTCAACTAAAAGATAAGAAAAATAAGGCCCAGAGTGGCTCAGTGAATGATCCAGGGTCACACAGTACATCTCGGGTCTTCTAACTGGAAATTCCGAGCTATCTTCACTTATCAAGCTACCTCCCACTTGAACAGGCTCCATTTCAGGCACTGCAGGATGGCAGGAAACTAATTGGGGATAAGGGAGAGGGAATATAGAACGGGGGAGGCTTCTCAGATGGAGAAATTAGAACGAGTAGGCATATAGAACGAGTAGTGATTTCTGCCAGTTGAGGGGGAAAGAGGTCTTGGAGGTGCACACACATGCACACACTCACACACTTACCCAGCTTACACACCCTCTCTGCTTTTCCAGTACGATGTGCTAAGCCTCCTATGAATTGGTGAGCGCCACCCCAGCCCAGCAAAGCCCACCTTTGATGAGCTTCTATTTTTGTGACATTAAGTGTCCCATCCTGTGGACTTGAAAACCGAACACCGTCAGTTGAAATGACTCACACATTGAAACCCTGGAGAGGGAAAGGGAACGAAAGTGCTGCTTTGCCAGTTTGGTATGAGGGCAGCCAGACCCCAGCCTCCTGCTGCCGGATGACCAGCATGCTACCTGCAGGCGGGAATTCAACAAGCTTTGGAAAGGTTCAGATATAAATGCAGGGAGCAGCTCGGAACAGGTGACAAAGAAATGTGAGAGGTGGCCCCTGAGTGTGTGAGGCAGGCCCCTAGCATTTTGAGACTGAAATCACAGAAGAAGAGGCCCCTCCCACAGATCCACCGCCACTGATGGAATAGTGGGCTCCCTCGGCAGATGCAACACAAGGGGAAGCACATGGCATGCCAGAGATGCCAACCTGCTGAAACGAGAAAGAACGAGAAAGCGAGGATGCTGCATCCAGCTGAGCTCTGGAGCTAACCACGATTTGTCAGACACAGGAATGTGTCTTAGCTGGGGTTCCATCGAGAGAAGAGCCTGGGACCAGATTTGGGGAGCAGGTTGTTTATTTGGGAAATGGTCTCAGGAAGGAGTGTGGGAGTGGGGAAAACCCCAGGAGAAAAGACAGAGAGTGTGTGTTACTGACAAAGAGTGGCCACCCTGTTTTAACACATTAATGATAAAGATTAAGTATCGTGTATGGTAATAAAAATAATAATACTGAATAAAAGGCCCACAAAGGATGGTTACTATTGTGGGTAATAGAGGCTCAGTCTTGCTGGGACCCTCTGAAGAACCATGCAGAATGTGCCTCAGAGTTATCCCACCAGAGAGGATGGGGAAGCTGGAGAATATAGGTACCATTTGGTTTGTCTGTTTGTTTTTGAGACAGAGCCTCGCTCTGTTGCCCAGGCTGGAGTGCAGTGACACGATCTCTGCTCACTGCAACTTCTGTCTCCTGGGTTCAAGTGATTCTCCTGCCTCAGTATCCTGAGTAGCTGGGATTTCAAGCATGTGCCACCATGCCTGGCTAATTTTTGTATTTTTAGTAGAGATGGGGTTTCACCATGTTGGCCAGGCTGGTCTTGAACTCCTGACCTCAAGAAATCCACCTACCTTGGCCTCCCAAAGTGCTAGAATTATAGGTGTAGTCACAATGCCCAGCCCCATTGGGTTTTTGAGTTTTGGTTTTGTTTTGTTTTGTTTTGTTTTGAGACAGAGTTTCACTCTGTGGCCCAGGCTGGAATGCAGTGGTGCAATTACCGCTCACTGTAGCCTCGACTTCCTGGGCTCAAGGGATCCTCCTGCCTCAGCCTCCTGAGTAGCTGGGACTATAGGTGCATGCCACCATGCTCAGATAATTTTTTATTTTTATTTTTTGTAGAGACAAGATCTCATTGTGTTGCCCAGGTTGATCTTGAAATCCTGAGTTCAAGTGATCCTTCCTCCTCGGCCTCCTAAAGTGCTGGGATTACAGGCATGAGCCATCAGTTAATGGCTGTCCCGGGAGTGTTAGTCCTTCCCCCATTACCTCCCTCTCCCCATGAACACACACAACGTTCAGGAGAAAACCAAGAGTCAGTGAAGCAAAGTAACAGCTGCAGTGCTTAATGTGGGGCCACAATTTCCAGAATTTAAGCAATGCTGAAACCAGGCGTGCCCAGGCAGTGTGGCATATAAACCTCTGCTACCCCAGGATAGAGGAATGTGCTCAGTGTCACCATGTAGATGCCGCCAGCCAAATCCAAACAACTGTGGAAAATGTCTGCAGTACTCATGACCTGATTTCTTCTACAATTAAATGGCATTTAAAAAAACAAACACAAAAAAAGAAGGGGAACAGACATAAGAGACATGCACATCCGACGTCACACTTACTCTTTTAAGGATCCTAATTTGAACAACCAACTGTAAAAAGACTGTTTTGAGACAATTGAGGAAAACTGAATGTGGGCTACATGCGAGATAATATTAAGAAATCTATTGGCTGGGCGCGGTGGCTCACGCCTGTAATCTCAACACTTTGGGAGGCCGAGGCAGGAAGATCACTTGAGCCCAGGAGCTCAAGACCAGCTTGGACAACATAAGGAGACCCCCTGTCTCTACAAAAAATGTAAAAATTAGCTGGGCATGGGTGCCACGTGCCTGTGGTCCCAGCTACTCAGAAGGCTGAGGTGGGAGGATTGCTTAAGCTCAGGAGGTTGAGGTTGCAGTGAGCTGTGATACTCCAGCCTGGGCAACAGAGCAAGACCATTCCCTCCCTCCCCCAAAAAGAGAAAGAAATATAAGCTGCTAGGTCTGAGAATGGCATGTAGTTAAGTTTGCTTTTCTAAGTCCTTTCCTATTAGAAATCTATACTGAAATCTTTATGGATGAAATTCCGTGACTGAGATTTGCTTTAAAAGACTCCAGCAAAAAAGTGTAGATTAGTTCAGCCATTGTGGAAGACAGTGTGGCGATTCCTCAAGACCTAGAAATAGAAGTTCCATTTGACCCAGCGGTCCCATTGCTGGGTGTATATCCAAGGGATTGTGAATTGTTCTACTATAGGGACACATGCACACGAATGTTCATTGCAGCACTGTTTACAATAGCAAAGACCTGGAACCAACCCAAATGCCCATCGATGATAGACTGGACAGGGAAAATGTGGCACATATACACCACGGAATATTATGCAGCCATCAAAAACGATGAGTTCGAGTCCTTCGTAGGGACATGGATGAACCTGGAAACCATCATTCTCAGCAAACTGACACAAGAACAGAAAATCAAACACCACATGTTCTCACTCATAGGTGGGTATTGAACAATGAGAACACACGGACACAGGGAGGGGAGCACTACACACTGGGGTCTGTTGGGAGGAAATAGGGGAGGGACAGCGGGGGGTGAGGAGGTGGGGAGAGATAGCATGGGGAGAAATGCCAGATATAGGTGAAGGGGAGGAAGGCAGCAAATCACACTGCCACGTGTGTACCTATGCAACAATCTTGCATGTTCTTCACATGTACCCCAAAACTTAAAATGCAATTAAAAAAAAGAGAGAGAGAGAGGAAAAAAAGACTCCAGCAAAAAAAAGACAAATGTTGCTGCACGTGTAGATGAAATAAGAATAGCAAAATGATGATCATTGTTGAAGCTGGGTGGTAGGTATAATATGGTAGTATGCAATTCTCTCTACTTCTATGTAGAGAAATATCTAAAAACAACATGTCATTTGGGCGGAAAAAAGGAAAGCAATGGGCTCCAGGAGGCATCATCTAACCCCTGCGCATTTACTGAGTAGTTTTTTGTGTGTTCAGAGATGAGTGAAACGATCTCTACCCTCTGTGAGCAGAAGGTGGAGGGACAAAGAGGAGCTAAGTGCTCAAGCCATGCACACAGCTGAGAAACTGCACCGCTCCTGGAGGCCACCTCCCAGCAGCTAACTCACTCACTGCCGTGGGAGTCATACTGACAGGGAGTGCTGGATGGAGCCTGCATTGGAGGAGAGAGAAAACGTGTCGGACTTCACACCTTCCCCCATCCTGGAGCCGACAGCTTAATTGCCTATATTAAAACTTTCCTTCTAAACCCTCATTTTTATAAAATCCAACTTGATTTCTGATTCTTAAGATTCCTGTACATTCAGTCGGCTAATACACTCAAATATTATTTGCAGTGTTTTGAGAATTCCTAGAAGAAGCAGAATTGGATGGTTAGGGGTTGAACAGAGAGGCGGGAGAGAAGTAGAAACTGTGTTTGGGGAAGGCTGGAAGTGGGAAAGGTGGGTCAGAATTCTGCAAGGCCTTGGCATCGGGCTTATGCCTAACGGGAAGGAGGAAGCAAGCTTTCAAGATGGGCTGAGGGTCCCATTAGTTTCTGCAATGCTTTGCACAGAGTGATGTGGAACCCCCGCCTGGGGCCCAGGGCCCTGAGCAGGTTCTCCTGCAAGCCCTGTTCAATCCAAAGTGATCGGGAAGAGCTTCTTCCATCAAGGACACCCAGGCGACTCTGTCTCTGACCCCCAGACTGCAAGAGGGGAGTCATCACAGTTCAACTCAGCTGAACATCTTTGAACGTTACTGCATGTCAGAATATACACTGGCCCTGAAGCTATGGAGACGAAGTGGGCACTTTCTCTTTGTAAAGGTTCTTTGATTGTAAACAACAGAAGCGACCTCAGAGTCCTAATGGAAAAGCTGAAGAATCAAGCTTCAGAGAAGACAGAGACCAGAGGAGCTCTGGGGATTTAGGGGACTGAAGTCAAAGGACCAGCTCCAACCATGTTCAGCCTTTTTGTCACTCCACTCGAATCCAGATACCTGGAAAGGGGCTTCTGGAGGGACTGTCAGAAGCATGCTTGGAGGCGGATGTGTTATAATAGGAAAGGTGTTTTGTTTGTTCGTTTTTTGTTTTGAGATGGAGCCTCCGCTCTGTCTTCCAGGCTGGAGTGCAATGGCGCCACCTCAGCTCTGCAACTTCAGCCTCTCAAGTAGCTGGGACTACAGGCATGTACAACCATATCCAGCTAATTTTTGTATTTTTGGTAGAGATGGGGTTTCGCTATGTTGGCCAGGCTGGTCTCGAATTCCTGGCCTCAAGTTTATCTGCCCGCCTTGGCCTCCCAAAGTGCTGGGATTACAGGCATGAGCCACCATGCCCAGCTAATAAGAAAGTTTTTAAAAAGGAAAGTTACTAGCCACTCCTCTCAGTCAGTTGCATGGCCTCTGGCTGTCTGGGTTGTCTAGAGGCAGACTCTGTGCAGGCTGAGCACAGCAGGGAAGGGGCTCCGTTAGCTGGGGGATGAGTCTTTGTCTCACACTGACTCATCCCTGCATCTTGAGGCTGTTGATTGTGTAGACTCAGCCTTGGGGTAGGTGAACTGGGGTCAGGCCTGTAGTTCTCACTTACAAATCTGAGATAATCTGTAAATGGTTTTCTCCCTGGTTTTCTTTCCCAGTAGAAGCAGTTCTTTTTCTTTTTCTTTTTTTTTTTTTTTTTTTTGGAGGCAGAGTCTCGCTCTGTCGCCCACGCTGGAATGGAATGGTGCTATCTTGGCTTGATGCAACCTCCACCTTGTGGGTTCGAGCTATTCTCCTGCCTCAGCCTCCTGAGTATCTGGGACTACAGGTGCGCACCATCATGCCCAGCTAATTTTTTGTGTGTTTTTAGTAGAGATGGGGTTTCACCATGTTGGCCAGGCTGGTCTCGAACACCTAACCTAGTGATCCGTCCACCTCAGCCTCCCACCGCGCCCGGCCAAGTAGAAGCAGTTCTTATAGAAGTTTCTATTTGCAAGAGAGGTAACTCAAAACTTGATAATTGATTTTGTTTTGCTGTAAATATCTCTTTAAACTTTTTTTTTTTTTTGACACAGAGTCTTGCTCTGTCGCCAGGCGCCAGGCTGGAGTGCAGTGGCGCGATCTTGGCTCACTGCAACCTCCGCCTCCCGGGTTCAAGCAATTCTCCTGCCTCAGCCTCCCAAGTAACTGGGACTACAGACACGCGCCACCACGCCCAGCTAATTTTTTATATTTTAGTAGAGACCAGGTTTCACTATGTTGGCCAGGATGATCTTGATCTCCTGACCTCGTGATCCACCCGCCTCGGCCTCCCAAAGTGCTGGGATTACAGGCGTGAGCCACCACACCTGGCCCTTAAACATTTTTTAAAACACTATAGAACTTTGGAGGGGAAGGCTCCCCTGCCCAGAGCTGCAGACTGTGGTGGTGGCCGCCAGTCACATTGGTGGTGGCTGGGCACACCCAGGACCCTCCGAGGGCTCCTTTCTTACCCCAGGGTCAGGACAAGCATCTTTGGTGACCACAGTCAGGGTGGGCTTGCGTTTTATTCTGAACTATGCCTATGAAGTGCACCCGGCCCTGCACAGGGAGTTGGAATTACTCATGCCCAGTCAGCCAGCTACTGGAGATAAAATCAGAACAAAAACTGAAGACACTTGGGGTTGTGGCGTGGTTGAATAGCTGAGTCACACTTCATCTTCTTCCACTCTCAGCTCAAAGATCTAAAGGAAGAGCAGAGTCTGAAAGTCATTGAGTTTGACGAGCTCCCACTACAACAGACTTGGATTCCCCTCTCCAGCATTCTGGCCACTGAATGGTCCCTGCTGTCCTTGAGCATCTTTGGTGACAAGAAACTCACCTTCCAGGGAAGCCTCTTCCACCTTGGGACAATTCAATTATGAAAGAACTCTCAGATACAGAACTGAAACTCTCTACCTACTTGTTCCTTTTGGGTTTCACAGAAAATTTTTTTTTTTTTTAAGACAGAGTGTCACTCTATCACCCAGGCTGGAGTGCAGTGGCAAGATTTTGGCTCACTGCAGCTTCCACCTCCTGTGTTCAAGCAATTCTCCTGCCTCAGGCTCCTGAGTAGCTGGGACCACAGACGCGTGCCACCAAGCCCGGCTAATTTTTATATTTTTAGTAGAGATTGGGTTTCACCATGTTGGCCAAGATGGTCTCGATCTCCTGACCTCGTGATCCTCCCGCCTTGATCTCCCAAAGTGCAACCACACCTGGTCCCCTAGTTTTTTGTGGTTTTTTTTGACAGAGTCTGGCTCTGTCACCCAGTCTGGAGTGCAGTGGCGTGCTCTCAGCTCACTGCAACCTCCGCCTCTCAGGCTCAAGCAATTCTCAGGCCTCAGCCTCCCAAGCTGGGACTATAGGTGTACACCACCACACCCAGCTAATTTGTTGTATTTTTAGTAGATATGGGTTTTTGCCATGTTGGCCAGGCTGGTCTCAAACTCCTGGCCTCAAGTTGATCCACCTGCCTCGGCCTCCCAAAGTGCTGAGATTACAGCTGTGAGCCACCACACCTGGCCAGGAAAAAAATGTTTTCCTCTTTCAATCAGATATGTGATAACAGTTTTCAGAGTCTCCTCTAAGCCATAGCCTCAGTCCTTCAGGTATCTCCTGTGATGTGTCTCAAACCTCCCACCAGCCCTAGTGGCTCCCTCTGCATGCAGTCCAGGCTGTCCCCATCTCTTTTAAAGCCTGTGAGCAGAAAAGTCCAGTTTTCCAGGTAAGCAGAGTGTGGCTACTAATACTGCATGATGCTTGGTGCCACAGAGAGCCTTGCCCAAGGTTAATCTCAGTGTCATTCAGAGAACTATAGTTACGTAGAGTCACACACATAGACCGCGAGTGTCAGGGGCCAGAACCCAGTCTCTGTCTCACGTCATTCTCTCCTCTCCCCAGTCCTAGTAGATACTGTTCTTACTTTCAGAGATAGAAACTGAGGACCAGAGATTAGGTAAGTGGCCCAAGGTCACATAGCTAGTGACTATCACAGAATAAAAGTCCTGGTTGTTCAGACTGACACCCATGCTGTGTCCGCTTGACGTATATGGGAGGTTTCCTCCCATACAAATGAAACACCCCATTGCGATAACGATACAAATAATCTGTATGAAAAGTCTGTTCTGTTCTGTTCTTATGCTAACTCCTTAGTCTGTGGAAACAAAGCATTTCACAGACTCCCAATCAAAGCAATGAAAACATCTCCCATTGTCTTTTCCATGATGTGCTCCTAAGAGGAAAGCTGATATGCCAACAAAGATTGGCCCCAAGCACGGAATCTCCATGAAAGAACAATGCTTTTTTAAAAAGGCATCATAAGCAGAATACAAAATTATAGGCTCACTGTGACTACCACTGAGGAGGATGAAATGCATGTGGAAATAGACAAAGGCTGGAAGGGAAATGCCAACATTCAGTCAGTCCAATCGCAAAGGGATGGTTTATTTTTCTTTCTTAAAAATGTATTTAATGTCTTTATCAATTTGTGCCATAACAAAAAAGACTTTGATATAATGCACAGATATTCATAATGTGAAATACAGAAGACCTCTATGCAGTGGTATAAACCTAAGCCGCAGCTGCCGGAGTCCCTGGGATATTGCTGCTTGGTTGACCATGTTTGACCTTGACCAGTCCCGTAGCAGTCACCATAGAGATGGAGGAGAAGAGGGAGAGGCGGGGCAGTCTTTCCACCATGCAGTTTGGCTGACTGCTTGTTACTGTAACATTTTAAACACAGACTGTTCCCAAAATCTCCATCTTTTGTAGAGCCTTGTCTTCAAGTCAGAGTCAATTAAATTCTGCTGACTTCCCAGAGCACATACTATGTGCTCAGCCCTGGATATACAAAGTACTGTAGGATAGGTCCCTGCCCAGTGACAGCTCATAGCAGGCTCAGTTCTTGGTGGTTTGTGGAGCCTGTGGAGGGTGAAGCATCATACACTCCCAAACTGCTTCAAAACTTAAAAGTAATAAGAGCCTATAATGTACCCTTGAAGTCTCCAAATCTTGCTAAGTACTTTTCAGGCTTTTTCTTTTCTTTTCTTTCTTTCTTTCTTTTTTTTTTGGCCCACTAGACAGGACATGAGATACGTATAGTTTATTTTTATTCCTAGACTGTATCACCAACTTCTGGAAAGCAGAGGCTGTGCTTTAATTACCTACATTCCTGGCATAAAGCCTAGCACTGGCCGCCTACTGAGCAGTATGAACTCGGTGTTTGCTGATGTACTGAGCATCTAGAATGAACTCTGTACTGTGCTTCTGAATGGAAGAGTGAATGGGTGGGTGGATGGAGGGATGGTGGGGTAGATGGAGTGTGGAATGATGGATGGATGGATAGATAGGATGATGAGCGAATGGATGAATAGGTGGATGGATGATTGGGTGGATGGATGGATGGGGGTGTGGGTGGTGGGATGATGGATAGATGGATGGGTGGATAGATGGGTGGGTGGATGAACAGGTGGATGGGTGAATGGATGGATGGATGGATGGATGGATGGATGGAGAGTAAGACACCACATCAAGATACAGATGCACAAGTTGGGAAATAGGAGGAAAGTTTAATCAAGAACTATTCACAAAGTGGAGGGAAACATTTAGGGAAATCAGTAATGGATGAAGTTCCCTGGGGCAAGAAACAGAAGGAGCAGATACCACCCCTAGTCCTGAGGGACAAAGGGAAAAAATGATGACCAGAACGCAAAGAGAGGAGCTGACCAGAGAGGAAGCATCAGGGAGAGAGAAGTAGGCAGACACATTGCATGTGTGGCCTTTTCCCACTGGCTTCTTTGTGTAGCATAATGTCTTCCAGGTTTCTGCGTGTTGTACTTTATTTCCTTTTATTGCCCAACAGCATTCCATCCTGTAGATGTACTACATCTTGCTTATCTGGAATACGTTACGAATGCTGCTATGAGCATTTGTGTGCAAGTTTGCATGTATACATATGCTTTCATTTCTCTCGGAGATATATGTGGCAGCGGAATGGCAGGGTCATGTGGTAACTCTGTTTAGCCTTTTGAGGAACTGCCAGACTATTTTCCAGCCACTCTTAAGTGCTGCTCCATTTAACATTCCCACCAGCAGCACACAAGGGCTCCAGTGCCTCCACATCCTCATCAACACATTATGATCTGTCTTTTTGATATGTAGCTGTCTTTTGATGTATCCTAGTGGGTGTGAAGTGGTGTCTCATTGTGGGTTTCACTTGCACTTCCCTGAGAGCTAATGGCAAACTTAGCTTTGCCTTGTTACTTCATCTGCAGTGCTGTCAGTAAAAGGCAGTATGTTAGGTTTGGAGGGAACTTGGATATCACTGCTGCAACGTTGTCATTTTCTAGGTAAGAAAACGAAGGCTCACAGCAGACCAGTGGCTTGCCCACATTCATACAATCAGTTAAGGGCAAACCTGGGGGTAGATCTCAGGTTTTCTGACCCCTAGCCTGTGACTTCCTTCTCTTTCATCTGGATTAGAGGACAAGTGCTGTGCCTCCCCAGGGCTGTCCCCACCCTTCTTCACCCTGCACTGTGCCCAGAGAGGCTGGCATGTACCAGCTGCATCAATGCATCCCTTGCCCTCTAGTTTCTTTTTTAAATGCCAACACTCTTTATTATTTTATTTTGTTTTTTGAGATGAGGCCTGGATCTATCACTCAGGCTGGAGTGCAGTGGCACCATCTCAGCTCACTGCAACCTCCACCTGCCAGGCTCAGCACCTCAACACCCTGACAATTTTTGTATTTTTTAAAGAGACAGAGTTTCACCATGTTCCCCAGGCTGGACTCAAACTCTCGGCCTCCCAAAGCGCTGGGATTACAAGCATGAACCACGGTGCCTGGTCATCCTCTAGTTTCTTATGGGGTTCAGCCAGTAGAAGGCACCAGCTGGAGACTGGAGTGCAGGAGGCGCTGAGGCTGTGTGACCTGGCTCCCTTCAGGGCAGACAAGGCTAGGAGGGAAACATGGTCAAGTGAGCAGCCAGCCAGCAGGAGCCTCTTTCAGAGGAAGATGTGAGTTTATTTATCTCTCTCGCTCTCTCTTATGCAGAAAGCTCTTCACTGCTGCTCAGCCGGCTGGGGGGTGGCAAAGCTCCCCCCAACCCTGCACCCCCTCTGCAAGTGATCACTAATATTTATCATGTGTTTGCCAAGTGCCAGGACAATGCCAAACACCTCGGAGGTGTTAGCTCATTTCATATTTGCAGAAACCCTGGGAGGCAAGTCCAGTTTCCAGATGAGGAAGTTCAGGTGTGGAGGGAGTATGCAGCCAGCGGCAGGACCAGACGTAGAAATTCCTGTTTTGGCACAGTCCACACTCCATTCTCCAACCCTGCATTCTGCTGCAGGTCCAGGCCACGCCACTGAGAAGTCACCATCTGCAGCACCCGCCTGGCCGCCTCGTGGTCTAGTGTCCTGGGACTATGATGGGACCAGGTACCAGTTGGGGGGGCAGGCCTTCCATAAAGACCTCATGGGAGCTGTGCAGGCCTCACTGGGCATGGAAAACAGCCCTCCCTACGGCCTCACGGGTCACTATTGCCCCTGGGGTGGGAGGAAAGCCAGGTGTGTTAATTTGCAGCACATCTTAGTGCAGACTCCTCATGTTTCAAGCATTCAATAGTCATGTGCGCTTAGTGGCTACCATATTAGACTGTGCATTTTGAAATTTCATAATAAATTTTTGAAAATAAAGGCCCAGGAAAAGCAGGTAACCTTCCCAAGGTCACGTAACTAGAAATAGCAGAGTGGAGGTGTGAACCTTTCCTGTCTGACACCAAACCAGGGCACTGCCCACTACCACACACAACTAGGGGCCTCAGGGTGCAGATCTGGGTTTGGAACGTCACATCCTGCACAAGACGGGGAGAAGGGCTGCCTGCTGACTTCCAGCTCAGCCTCCCGGTTATGAAGATGGCACCCAGTGGGTGTGGGGTCGGGCAGAGAGGCAGAAAGATGCAGTCTCTGTGTCCTGCAGGGAGGACTTGTATCCAAGAAGCCAAGGGTGCCCTGGCAGTTGAAGCTGTAACCCAGAAACAGTCAGTCATTTTCTGCCTCTCATTTCTGTCTCAGCAAAGCCCACCTCCAGCCCTCCCCAGGAAAGCCAGGAGCATGCAGTTTCCAAGCTCGCAGTATTTGCTGTCCTTGCAGCAGTAAGGCCACAGCCTGCAAAGAATGATGATGGAATCAATGGCATCTGAGGGTGACTTTGAAAAAGAACAGGAGCACTGCTGAAACAGCTCATTCAATGACAGGGACATCAATGAGAGAACCAGAGAGGGATCAATACCCTGAAGGTGAACCGTTCGCAAACTGGAACCACTATTGAGCAACTGACAAGCCAGCCTCAGAAGTGGGCATCCGTGGGAACATAAAGGGAGATGCTTACAAGACCCCCCAATCCATCTTTTTTTCAAGCAGAGAATTCCACTTATGCACATGTAATGGAAGTCTCTTCACCAAATCATGAGTACCTTTGAGTTCCGGAGCTTCAGAAGAGATTCTGGATTCCTTTGACCTGAGTGTCAGTTCACGAACCACATCAGGTCTAAATAAATAAGAAATGGTTTCAGCTCTGAAGCGCCTGCTTTGCACACATCGTGCAAGGGTCTGGGACCGGACCCAGGAGTGGGAAATTTAGAGATCTGGATTCAAGTTTTGGTTCGGCCATTAACCACCTGGGAGCTCTCAGACACCACATCTCCCTAGACTGAGCTGCAGTTTCCCCTCTATGAAGTGGGTCTGGATGACACGTGGTGTCCAGGGTGTGCCCATTCTTTAGTGACAAGGGGCAATATGGATTGCTGAGAATATTCGAAGAAAAATATCTCGCATATAGAAGGAGCTCAATAAGTGATTATAAATTGAGTGAAGGTAACAGGTAAATTCTAGATCCCTCTGTAAATATGAGCTCTGTTTACCGTTTTTTGTGTGCTCACTCTCACTCCTACCCACCTCCTCTGGCCCGTCTCTCACTCTCCCTGCCTGGTACTTGAAGCGCCCAACATTATCACCCTGCTGTGCCTTCCTGAGCATGCTGTCTTTCATGTATGACTATGTCTCTGCATATGCTGTTTCTCCTGCCTAAAATTCCCTTCCATCCTGCGCTGGCTTGCCTAACCCTCTTTCATTCTTTAAAACCCGAGGTAGGTGTCATTTTCTCCTGACTCCCTTCCTGCACATAATGTGTGAGTTTCCATTCCCAAACAGCGTTGATCTCTTCTTCTCTGGGGCTGCCTCAGCATTGTGGAGACTGTTTTCCCTGTGTGTACAGAATTGTACTGCAATTGATTTTTATCCCCACTGAAATGGGACTCCCCAAGGGCAGGGACTCCTTGTGCGTCATTGTGGCCCCAGCCTGGGAGAGTGCTCAGGAAGATGGGTATGGCTCTAACATGCCCCACAGCACCTTATTCCTCTAAGGAGGCCCGAGAATGTGCTCAACATCCTATCTGGGGATCCCGTTCCCTTCCCTTAAACTTTGGCCTTGGTCCCCTGAAGAATCCAGGCTTTCCTATATCTGGGAGATCCCTTCCCAAGCACTCCCCAGCGATATGTGCTCCCTGGATCTAAACACGAGGCTGGGTCCCTGGGAGCTAGGCGCTGGTGAGACCCTGGTGAGGAGCCGTCTTTGCAGCCAGGACACATCAAGCCCATCCTTCCTCTTCTTCCTCCATTCTGCCATTGTCCATTAAAGCAGCACTACCCCAGAGGACCAGGAGAGCCGGAGAAGTAGACAGGTTATAGGGGGCTCCCCTCCACCCATTCCCTCTCCTCCCCTCTAGCTCTTTCTCCTTTAAGCAAACATTTGTGGACAACTTACCACGGGATCCACAGTTACTTGGGATACAGAAACCAACATCACAGGCCCTGACTTGGGAGAGCTCATGGGCCAGTGGGAGGAAGCACAGAAGGAGACAGCAACAGCAGAGCTGGAGGCCCCCTACCCACCACCCCCAGGGCTGGTCCAGCCATTAACCCTTCCATTGCTAAAGGGTTTATAGGGTTCCAGGAAAGAACGGGAGCGATAGGGGGACATTCATGATGCTTGGGAGCAGCAACCCTTTACTCATGGGAGCAGCCTATTTCGATTTGTTCACAACCACACACCTGTCCGGGGCACACACCGTCCACATTGGCCCTTAGGTAGAGACTTGGAAGAGATGCTCCCTGAAGTTCCTTCCAGCAATGACAGGGAGGGCCCTAATCCAAGTGATGGAGGGCTCAAGTGAGACTAAACAAGACTTCGAACTGGAAGTAACTTTTGTTGGTCAGAAATATTCTTCTGTGTTAACCAAGAGAGCGACTCTGTACTGGAAACTTTGGCCAGCGATGAAAGTCACTTTCGAAGAACTCTGGAATACGCAATCGTTTTCCTGCCTACATTTTTTCACAAAAGCTGTCAGGGGCCTAGAATTCTGTACCAGGAAATACAGACAAACACTATCATCAGAAACTGGTAAAACCGGTCACCACGTGAAGAGCATGTGTGAACAGGGTCCCTGATGAGACACTGGTCCCTGCAATGCCTGCTGGATACTCACTTTTCAGTCATCTTCAGTCACACCGGAATCCAGGGAGGCACCCACGAGTCCATGCAGCATGCACTGTGCGCAGGCAGCCGCGAGGGGTGTGTTGCTTACTTGAAACAAGGAATTTGGCCTGACAGTGACTAAGTTGGAATTTCTGAGGTTAATGATCTAGAATAATTGGTGCTACAAAAGATGCTTGAAATTAATATTTGTTGAACACCCAGTAGGCATTCAACTTTCTGTTAGGTGCTGGGAGAGACACAAACACAGTCCCTACCTCCAAGTTGGGGAACTACCATGGCACATGGTGAACAATAAATTGCTTTTCAACAACACTGGAAAATGTAAGGACCCTAAAAGTATAGGGTGATATAGCACCTCAAGCCTCACAACTAAAGTAATTTCAAATAGATCATGCTTAACTTCATGAACAATTTCTAAAAGCACCTTGAAGCTTTTTCTATCAACAAATATTTGACTCTCTTACCAATCAGTTAATTGGGTACGTGCCCTGCCCTGTGAATTGTTGCCTACAAAGCAAATGACTTTAAACACACTGAGAAGAAAAACACACGGGTTCTCTCTTAGGTAGGGAGAGCCTAGCCCTGCGGGCACAGTCCAGGCTGGAGCCATTTCCTATCGTGTGGTTTCCACCGTGCCTCCAATCCCTACCTTTCACCCTCGCGCCTGTAAGTCTCTTTTCGACCAATAGCGTTCACACTGGCCCACTCTGTGTTTGAAATCCAGATGGCAGCCTTGCACCTAATCACACCCCAGTGGCCCCCCCAGAACTCAGTGGTGTCCCTCAGCCTGGTCTCCCACAGGGAAAGTCCCACTATCTGAGGCTCTAGATAAGATTCTGTACCCAGAACACGGTTTTCAAGAGGGCACACAAAGGGGAGCTCCGAGTGGCAAGGAAGGCTCTGAGGCTCAGAGGGAGGGGGTGGAGGAGCTTCAGGGAGGGGTCTATGGCCTGTGAGAGTAGAGAGAAGAGAGTCTCACCCCTTCTCTACCTCCAGTGCTCCCAGATTCAGAGGAGACTTTGGCATTGTAGGGGTAGAAAAGGAAACAGCACAGCTGCTAAGCAAGACTAGGCAGGGTGATTTGGGACCAGAGTAAGTTGGGAGAAGTGAGAAAGGAAGAGAATGAGGCTGGCAGAAGGCTGAGGCTGAGTCTACAGGGACTGGGAAGGCCCCACAGGGAGTGTGGGACACTTTCTTCAGAACAACCAGAAATGGACAGTTCCATATCCCTCTCAAGAACAACTGCGAAGCGCAGGGCGTCAGGGCTGAATGAGTCCTTGGAGATAATGATGATGATCAGTGTTACCAGAACAGACAACAGCAGCCACTGTGAACTGAGCACTCTCTGTGGGTCACACGCTGCGCAGGGCTTTACACAAAACATCTCATTTAAACCTCACAGCAACCACTGTGCTAAAGAGGAAACAGAGATGCAGAGAAGTTAAGCTGCTCTCCCAGGGTCACCAAGTTCGTGAGTGGCAGACTGGACTGGAACCCGGGTCTTCCAACCGCTCCAGATCCTGTGTTTAGTCAGGTGTCTCTTGAATGCAAGCTTCAGATGCTTTTTCTTAGCACAGAAACTGTTCTGAATTGTCATTACACATTTCATGACCATAAACTACTTTTGTAAATGATTTCTCTTTTATAAAATGGATTAAAGCATGCAATGCTCAAATGTGCCCTCAAGTCCTCTCATACATCGTACAGGAATGATATGGGAGGATGTCCTTCACCATCTAAATAGGCTGTAATTCTGAAATATTTGTGAGTTGATAGGGTCAGAAGATTATTTAAAACTCCTGTAAGAACATAATCGCCTCTCTGTCTCACACAAGAATAGGTGTGGGGGTCAATATTGTGAAAATAAAATAGAAAAAGACGCCTTAGACCGGGTGCGGTGGCTCACATCTGTAATCCTAGCACTTTGGGAGGCCAAGGCAGGCAGATCATTTGAGGCCAGGAGTTCGAAACCAGCCTGGCCAACATAGCGAAATTCTGTCTCTACTAAAGATACAAAAATTAGCTGGGTAATTAGGTGGCGTATGCCTGTAATCCCAGCTACTCAGGAGGCTGAGGCAGGAGAATTGCTTGGACCCAGGAGACAGGGGTTGCAGTGAGCCGAGATCATGCCACTGCACCCCAGCCTGTGAGACTTTGTCTCAAAAACATGCATACATACAAAATGCCTTGAAGTGACCTTGAATGCCTCTTGACTTCTGCATCTAATCAATATCAACATCTCTCGCCACCCTCCTGCACATACCCCACCTCCACCCCACTGCCACTGTCATCACTGCCTCTGGAGTTCTCTGCAGCGCTTCCTACCCCAAAATCCTCCAATCTATTCTTTACAATGTAGCGGGGGGAATTTTTCTTAAAAATCCCATCAGGTGGCCCTCAGGCTTAAAAGCATTGATGATAGAAAGTAGGATGGTGGTGGTTGCCAGGATCTAGGGGGAGGGGAGCATGGGGGGTTAATGTTAAATGGGTGCAGAGTTTCAGTTTTCCAGGCTGAAAAGCGTTCTGGAGATGGACGGTGCTGATGGCTGCACAGCATTTTGAACGTATTTGACGCCACTGCACTGTGCACTTAAAAATGGCTTAAATGGTAACTTTTGTGTTATATATATTTATCACAATAAAAAATCGATTTTAAAAGTATCTGATGATTTCTAATGGTCTTAGGATACAATGTCTTTTCCTCAGGGAGATACTCAAGGGTCCTAAGAATGTGGTTTCAGGCCAGCACAGTGACTCACACCTGTAATCCCAGCACTTTGGGAGGCTGAGGTAGGAGGATCGCTTGAGGCCAGGAAGTTGAGACCAGCCTCGGCAACATAGCAAGACCTCTATCTCTACAAAAACAAGAAAATAAAACAAAATGTAAAACTCAATGAGTTCTAAAAAAAAAACTCTGCAGGTTTTAAAGATTAGAGGAAAAACGAATGTGGTCCCAATCTTGAGCAGCAACCTCCCTCCCACTTCCCTGCTGTACCACACACACACCACATCCCAAGCAATCTGTTCCCAAACGGCCACGCCTTCTCATGACTCCTTGCCCTGTGCATGCTGTTCCTTCTCTCTGGGATGCATCTCTCCCTCTACCAATGGCTGAGAACATCCTAAGACCCATTTAAATAAGTCACCTCCTCTACAAAGCCTTCACACCTCCGCACACTTGGCACCCAACGTGACCTTCTTCTCAAAGGCACAGGCTGTGCCTTTGTCCCCTAGGTCTCCCCAAGGCCTAGCAGACGCTCAGTGAATGTTTGTTAACTGTTTAATGAATACGAGTTTTGTCCCCATCCTATGGGAGCTTGACAAGACCTACATAAATGAAATAATTCATTTCTGAAAAGTGTGATGTAATCTAGAGGTACAATCACATCTTCGACAAGAGGGAGGTCTTTGTGGGTCTTGGAGGAGGGCAAGTCTGAGGAGGGAAAAGCCTTCCAGGCAGGGGCAGCAATGACAGCATAGCTCCCCGAACCTGTTCAAGAGAGAGAAAGATGAGATCCAGGTGAAGGCTCTTCCCAGGCTCCAGCTTTTGCACACTGTCCATGTGTGGTTTTTGCTTTTTTTTCCTGCTGAGGAGACTGGAAACCCCAGTATAACTGCAGGGAATGTGCTATTTTTGGGTGTTCAGCCTCAGAAGCTCGTTCCTTTGTTGGAAGAATCCCCATTTTATGAATCTTAGTGAGAACTGGAGCCCACTTTCCTCTTTGAATGGTGTACATTCTAGATACTTACTCCTCCTAGCTTATCTTGAACCTTGGTGTGGCATGTGACAGGCTTGGCATGTGACTCATTCTTTCTTGAGTCAGGATCTTACTCTGTTGTCCAGGCTGTAGTGCAGTGGTGACATCATAGCTCACGGCAGCCTCCAACTCCTGGGCTCAAGCAATCTTCCTGCCTCAGCCTCCTTAGTAGTTAGGATTTTGAATCTGGAGTGAATGACCCAAAGAAACAGGGACTGTGGAGAATTCCTTTGTAAGTAAGACTTGGTGTCATGGATTTCAATCAGAATGGAGGGTCCTGGACAGTGTCGGAGTCCCGGTTCCCGTATCTGGTGCCATGGAGTCAATGCAGCATGGCTGATGTCTGCTGTTAGTGGCAGAAGCAACAGGGATCTCCCTGGGAGACGTCTGCAGGGTGATTTTGGCCATGGTTCTAGCTGCACACCCGGCCAGCGCCTGCTCATTCTATAAGCCTGCTTCACCAGCCTTCCTCACGATCAGTAAGAAGTAATCGTCTTCTATTTAAATCCACTAGAGTTGGTCTCTTTTACTGGCAAATAAGGACTCTGATATAGCAATTAACACAGACCAAGCTAGGCCCCTGGTCTTCAGGAAACGGAAGGAAAATATGCATTTTTCTGAGCATCTACTAGGTGCTTACTAGCGTTCTAAAAAATTCAGCTAATGTACCTAAATGTGCATTTTTCCTGGATGTGCTTTGAGGACCTTGGAGTGACAATCTCATCTGCGCTGCCCAGACCTCTGAGAGTGTAGGGGCTGTCAAGCCCTGCTTCGTCAGTGTCACTTCCAGGCCGAGACTTCAGCATCAGCCTCCTGATCCCAGCCCTGGCTGGGACAGCTTACATGGCAGCTATAACTTTCCAGCAAAGCCCCAGGACTGCCCATTTGGCCTGGAGAGCTAAATCCTCACTTCGCTGATTCCCCGTATTTTTCATTTTAATCTCTCTCATTTGGTCTCATGTTCTAAATCTCTTGGCTCAAGAAGCGACAAGTTGCTACCTTTTGCCCTCTATTTCAGTAAGTTTGTGTGACGGTTGTAGCAGCTGGATTCTGTCTGAACACACTCCAGCAATTCGCCTGCTGCAGAATCCTCCAGAGTGAGGCTGGCCACATCAGTCTGGCCAGCTGCACCTCTGAGTTTCAGAACCAGGATCAGGGAGCGTGGCTGGGATCATTTGCATTGATTATAGCAATTGCTGTCCGCAGGCAGAGAGCATCTCATATTACTAGCTGAGGGGTTGGCGACAATCCTTTTTCTCCAGGGGTGGCTTTTGATGTGACAAGTTTTTATATATTTTGTCTAGATGTATCAGGGCCTCAAATATCTTACCTGGGCTTTCCCTGGTTTAAGGAAATCCAGAAGAGAAATCATTCAGTAAATTTGGGTGATTGTTCACATTCAAAAGGGTTCTTTTCTCTCTCTGCAAAAGGTTTCTTCACTGGGTTTTCTTAACTGCCAGGCCTTCTGGTGCAGTTAAGAGTTTGTTTACAGAACTGGACATGACTAAGGGGAAGGAGGGCAGTCAGGGGCTGCCTGGATCTTCCAGCCCCTCCCAGCTAGAGTCACGGGTGCCTCCAGCTGTGTGCTGGAGCCCAGCCAGAGCCTGAAGCTGTCCTGACCAGCAGCCTCAGCTCTGTCCTTTGGGCACTGTGCACTGGCCTGTGACTCCTCCTTCCATCCTTTGTGAATTTGTCCATTTGGCCATTGCTCTCTTGGCACCCAGCATACCTGCTGAGCACTCTCCTAGGCACTGGAGCTACACAGGCAAATCACAGGGACGTAGTACCCCCTCTCTGGGATGCCTTCAGCTATTGGGCAGGTGGACCAGGGGAAGCAACATCAAGTAGCTACATGCTTGGGGAGTCCAGGATGGGGAACTCACCTAGTTGAGAGGGGCTCGGAGCCCCAGGACACCCCAGCCCTAGGACACGCCATTTCCTCCCTGAGAGACGAGGAGGTAGCCAGGGAAGATGGCAGCAGGAATAAAGCTCAGAAGAGGCTGAAGCAGAGAAAAGGAACGGAGCCAGGAGAGAAGACAGGACAGGAGTGGGGGAGAACCTCACCCAGCCTTCCTCCCTGGGGATTCCTAATCACCCTGTGGGGTAGGACCCTTACTACCATCATCCCCATTTTACAAATGGGGAAACTGAGGCAAGGAGCAGCCAGGTGACCTGCCCAAGATCACATATCTTATGAGTGGTGCAGCCACGATTTGAACCAGGTCTTCTGGCTCTGGAGTCCAACCACCATGCTGAGCTGCAGCTGAAAAACGGTGAAGGGTTTTAAGTCATGAAGCAAAATGAAGGTCACACTTGCATTTTGTACAGAGCCGCTATTGCTGAAGGGGTTGGGGGTAGGACAGGGAGTCCCATGTGCTTGGTGCTGAGCTGGTTAGGGCAGGAGGGAGAGAGGTAGAAGAGCCCTCTGCACCGTGGCTGCCGAGCTCTCCTGGGTGGTCACATTCCAACATTTTATCCAGAGCCACCTTTTCAAGAGTCAGCCCTCTCCAAACCCAACTCCAGCACAAAGAGAAGCACCTGTGCCTTCCTTCCCTCCCCAGGGGCCCCTCCACTGGGCAGCAGGAAGGATGGAAACATAGACTGGCATGACCTCAGTGGCTCTCCCCACAGGGGTCCCTTTCACTCCGTAGCCCTCTGCTGCCTGAGCCCACACTCAACGTCTCCCTTCTCTCAACTCCCATAGCACTTATTGTGAGAGGCACACAATCAACTCCTGTGTGCATTGTTCTCTAGCTGTTTTGTGGTCATTCATCTATTCAACTATCTTGAATTGTCTGGAGATGAGTCATAATTAGGGAGATGATTATGTACCAAAACTTAAAAAAAAAAATCCCAACTCTCTGGGCATATATATGTCCCAACTCTGATCTCTTGGTCAAGCTCCTTCTAAGCACAGAACATGTCTTACTCATGCTGGAAACTCCAGCCCTTAGGACACAAGGCACGTGGAAGACCTTTAAATATTTTGTGGAATGAACTAGCAGGAAATTGAGTCTGAGTGAGGGCTTGGGGAAGGCTCCTCTAAGTCTTGCATGTGTGAGCATCAGTGTGTGATCTTGCGACAGCTCTCTGATGGTTCAGGGACCTTCTGTGCTGGCTTCAAGGTTCTGGGTGTACTCTTCCAAGCAGATGCAATCCTGTGTCTACGGAACATCTGCTGGAGACACAGCTCTGCCTTGTGTGCTTTCCTTCTGTGGGTTTACTATTCTAGTGACTCCATATATGGTTGGGCACATAGCAAGCACACAATGCCGATGGTCATGTTATTAGAAATTCGTCCTGCTGATGGTCGGGATCCACCCTCCGAACAAGCCTTCACCGAATGCCTTCTATGGGCCAGTAAAGCCGCCAGGGACATGAAGGTCAGCTGTAACTTTGCCCACTGGGAGGTAACAGTCTGACAGTGGCAGCGGGAGAGGAGGGGAACCATGTAGATAATTAAAGGGGACAGATGAGGGACAAGGAGGCACCTCTTTCACTGCTGGATGTGTTGAGCATAAAAACAGAGCCTTCCATATGAAAATAAAATCAGCCACTGACTCACGGGTAGATACATATTCAGCCACCCACCAGCCTCAAATAACTAAACACTGTTCCCAGGCCAGCAAACACTGGGGCTTCTGTCTTCCATTGCAGGTAGCACAGATTCTTGTTTGTTGTAGTAGAAGATTGAAATCAGACAGACCTGTTTTTAAATCCTAACTCTAAAGTTTACCAATTGAGATAGGTAATTTAACCTCTCTGAGCATCGGTTTAGGCAACCAGACAGTGGGAACTATAATACCTAACTTTACCCAGCTGTTGAGCAGTCACCAACTACAAGGTTAAAAAAAAAAAAAACCCTTACCCTCAAGAAGCTCATGGTCTGGTACGGGAGAGAGGAGAGACTGATATGTTGCAGACATATATTAAAAGCTGTTAAAGATATCCATATCTGGTGAGGCGTGGTGGCTACCACCTGTAATCCCAGCACTTTGGGAAGCCAAGGTGCATGGATCACCTGAGGTCAGGTGTTCAAGACCAGCTGGACCAACATGGTGAAACCCCATCTCCACCAAAAATACAAAAATTAGCCAGGGTGGTGGCTCATGCCTGTAATCCCAGCCAGTTGTAAGGCTGAGGCGGGAGAATCGCTTGAACCAGGGATGTGGAGGCTGCAGTAAGCCGAGGTCACACCACTGCACTCCAGCCTGGGTAACAGAGTGAGACTCTGTCTCAAAAAACAAGACCCCAAAACCCACCACCAACAAAGTCCACCAATTTAAATGTTAATCTCATCCAAAAACACCCTCACAGAAACACCCAGAATAGTGTTTGACTAAATATCTGGCCCCCATGACCCACCAAGTTGACGCATACAGTTAACCATCACCCTGAACAAAGTGAATCAAGTTTCAAACTAAGGAGTATGTTCAAAGACTTCCCTGACCATGCTCCCTTGATTTCCCCGCCTGTCCCTGACTCTATGAAACCTCACTTAGCACCCACAAGTGGGGTGGGGGCAACTCTTTAACTGCCCACTGTACAGAAGCACTGATAATAATTATATGAGGAGTTTGGGTGAAAAGTCCCACTCAAATGTTTTTGTCACTAAACTATCTGCCATATGGCAAGAAAGGAAGAAGTTTCTGGTGATCCATTGCTCTGGGCAAATAAATCACTGAAACAATTTATGAGAGGGAGCGCAACCAGAAGTCATTCATTCTGAAATGTACATGGAATGTAGCCATTCTGTAGACCATTCACTGAACTAATTACAACACTGATTCAAGAGATAAGCTTTCACCAAACATTTAATAAAGTTCTAAGGCTCCTTGCAGCAGGATAGCATCCCTCCAGCCCCGTACCCCATACCCAAGCAGAGGAAAGAAGGAAAAAACGAAAATACTACTTACTGAACACTTGCTACATGCTCAGCATTTTCCTATGCGACAGTTCATCTTATCTCCACAACAACTCTTTGATTTAGTGATGATGATGATGATGTCGATGATTTTTGAGACAGGGTCTCATTCTGTTGCCTAGGCTGGAGTCCAGTGGTGCAATCATGGCTCACTCCAGCCTCGACCTTCTGGCCTCAGGTGATCTTCCCATCTCGGCCTTCCAGGTAGTTTAGACTACATGTGTGCGCCATCACACCCAGCTAATTTTTGTATTTTTTGTGGAGACAGGTTTTTGCCATGTTGCCTATGCTGGTCTGGAACTCCTGGGCTCAAGGAATCCACCCACCTCGATCTCCCAAAGTGTGGGGATTACAGACATGAGCCACTGTGCCCAGCTGGGATTATTTTTATTGGTTATAGATAGGGGGAACTGAGGTTCTGAGGAGAACAAGGTATCCAAGGTCAAATAACATATAAATAGCAGGGCTGGAATGTAGGGTCTTCTGGCTCCAAGTTCAATGTGCTCCTTTTGTTCCAGCAGCTTCTTCATACCAGGTAACAGAATAATAAGAACTTCATAAATAAGGTAATAATTTATCAGTACTCCCTTTGTTAGCTGTCTGTCCCTGGACTTCTTCCCAGTATGTTGGATGTGATGCTTAACAGGTTTCATATTTACTAGGATGCAACTCCTAGAAGACAGAGACTGGTCTGATCCATCCTAGAATCTCTGTAGCATCTAGCAGCGATCTGGGGGAGACTTGGTAAGGCAGCCTCAGCAGTGGTTAAAAAGATGGGCTTTGGCACCAGTTGAACTGCATGGGCCCGTATCCAAGTTCTGCTGCTCTCTAAGCTGTGTGACCCTGTACATCATGCTTGACCACCCTGTGCCTAAATTTCCTTGTCTGTGAAATAGAGATGGTGAGCATAGTAACACCTACTTTGTAGTGGCATTAAGCAGACTGAAAAAGTTAATTCTTGCAAAAGACTTAAAATAGTGCTAGACACATGCAATCACTCAACACAGGTTAGCTCTTTCTGTGTCCAGGGACTTCAAGTTCCCAGAGACTTATTTCTCTCCAACCTGAGTTCTTTCAGGCACAGAAGCCTTTAGCTATGCAGGGGGTCCTCTGAATCTTCCTAAAATGCAATTTTATACTGCGTCATTGGTGGGAAGCAGTTTTTACCCATGATTCCAGATGACTGCAAATAGATGAGTTGGTGTTCAATAAATATTTGATTGAATGAAAGCAGGAATTTCCAAGACTGAGGTATGAAAAGCAGCAAAAACTTGTCCAAGGTCACTGGGGGAGACAGCAGCACATTCGAGACTCTCTGACAAAGAATTTAGTATTTAGTATGCTTGCTCCTCCTGGCAGCCCCTCTCTCTATCACAGAAGCCCCATCCCCTGACAATTTCCTCTCAAGGGTCTCTATCCCCAGTCTACCTCCACTGGCTCCTCCCTTTGCCTGAGCTGCCTCTAATTTCAGTGAGCTTGAAATTCACTGGTCATACAGAAGGCATTTTATCTGACCTTCCACATGCAAATTCTTTCCATTGGGATTTCTCGGTGTCCGGCTCCACCCCAGCCCACAGGGCCATAAACACTCATGTGTCTGCAGTGGGGCCCCAGGGATTCCAGAAATAACAGCAGGGCCCTCCATTAGAAGGCTGGAACATAGTAAGGCATTTCTGCATTAAGACACAGGCCCGTTCCAATCCAGGCCTCTCCTGTCTGTCAAAGCACAAAGCAACCTTTACAAGTCAGGACAGGGAGGGGCAGCCACGAGGGAGTCTGAATTTCTGGAAAGTCGGCACCTTCTCCTCCCATCTGTCTGCACTCTCAGATCTTCCATTCTAGAGATTCTCCAGATTCGCTCCAGTCTCCACTGAGAATGGGAAATTCTTTCTTGCCTGTGGCATTCTTGACCCTTCAATGATCCATTCTCCCTAGACCTGCTGGAATCGGGACCATAGCAGTGTGAACCCAGATGGCAATTCTCATCCTAAGATGGCACAAAGGCCACTCACCAGAAGAGCAGGACAGTCACCCTACCTAGATGGAGTGAGGGCACTGGGGAAGTGCCAGGAGAGACAGGAGTGGTTTAAAAGGAAAGCGAGATGCCAGGGATGACCCTGAATTGGAGGGGCCTGGGGAAATCTTCCCCACTTCAGCAGGGTGTTCCCCAGGAGAAGAAAATCAGAAATCAACACCCAGGGAGAGGATTTCAGATTTTCAAGTGTCCTCTCACAAATAATACCAGAAACGAAAAGCGTGTGCACAGGCGACAATGATGTGAAAAATTATGTATTTAGATGCATAACCTGGAAAGCCTGAAAGAAACATAAAAATTGCTTTTTGGGGAGAGAGATGTTATGGGCAGGTTTTTTTGGGGGGAGGGGTAGTTATAGGTGTTTTCCTGCAAATTGTGCTTAATGACATTCCCCATTTTAAAGAAAACCACAGAGACTCGCCTGGATCTTCTGGGACATACCTTTTCATAAGGGAATTTTTGGTTTTAGGTGCCCATCTGAAAACTTGAATTTATCATGTAAATGCCATACTGAAGCCAATGTCTCCACGAATCAATTCTTCTTTAATGGGGATGTGGTTTGCTGAATTCGGAACCCTAGTGGCAACGTCATTAACGTCTGGGTTTAGTGTCTTGGGATCCAAACCTTTGTCACGGATGGAAAGGTGGAGGAAAGAAAGGCCCCTGTGCTCCAAATAGCCGATTATGTCACCCTCCGAAGTCCAGCCTCGGCCGTAGCCCGCGAGATGCAATGCACCATCCGCAGCGGGAGACGCGGCCGCCGCCTCGGAGGTCGTGCGCGCCTCTGGGTCTCGTGCCGCACCCAGAAGTGCCGGGGTGGCGGGGAGGCTGAGGGGAGTTGGTAACGGCATCACCATGGCAACAGTGACGTCCTTTTACCCTGGATCTAATTGGAGGAAACCCCGTGGCCGAAGCCGCAGCCTGCCGGCCAACCGAACTTCCCCGCGCCGACCCACCCTCCTAGCCTCCGCGTTCCCTCCGGTCCCGCCCCCTCGCCCCCTTCCGCGCGCTCGGTCCTCACTGGCCAGCGGCGCGTCAGGGGGCGGGACTCTCGGGGCAAGCTCGGCGCGTAATTGGGCGGCGGACCGCCCCTCGGCTCCGGGGTAGGCTGAGACGGGAGGGTCCTCGGCTAAAGCCAAAAGCAGATCAAAGTGGTGGGACTCGCGTCGCGGCCGCGGAGACGTGAAGGTGAGCACCTGGGTTGGCCACGGGCCTCCTCCGGTCGCGCTGGGCTTGAGGGCCGGGCTGAGGCGCCGCCCTCAGGAGCGGTCGGCTGTCGACGCCGCTCCCCTCAGGGACAGCTCTGGGCGGGAAGGTGCGAGGCCAACGGTCGCTTCCATCTTGGGCCGGCCGGGCGGGGGTGGCGGGAGCGGCCGCGGCTCGGGCTTCCCGCGCGCGGGGCCTCCGTGCCGCCCCCGCCTCCTCCTGCCGCGGGCCGCGGCCTCTCCGGGCGCCTGACGGGGGCGGGGGCTGGGACGGGGGAGAGGGAAATTCAAGCGGCCGCGTGTGCGGGAGACAAAAGCGGGCGGCGGGTCGCATTGTTTGACGGCGCTCCCTCCCTGCTTTTTGTTCTCGCCTCGCCGCCCCGCCCCTCCGCAGCTCTTGAGTCTCCTCCCGCTCCGGGTCGGCGCTCGCCCTAGCTCTCCTCGCCCTTCGCCCCGGCCTCGGCCCCGCGCCCGCCATGGAGAAGACGGAGCTGATCCAGAAGGCCAAGCTGGCCGAGCAGGCCGAGCGCTACGACGACATGGCCACCTGCATGAAGGCAGTGACCGAGCAGGGCGCCGAGCTGTCCAACGAGGAGCGCAACCTGCTCTCCGTGGCCTACAAGAACGTGGTCGGGGGCCGCAGGTCCGCCTGGAGGGTCATCTCCAGCATCGAGCAGAAGACCGACACCTCCGACAAGAAGTTGCAGCTGATAAAGGACTATCGGGAGAAAGTGGAGTCCGAGCTGAGATCCATCTGCACCACGGTCCTGGTGAGTCCTCGGCGCGGGGAGCAGGGGAGGCCTTTTGTGGGGTGCTTTTCATTGAGAGTTTCGCGGGCAAGCAAAGAAACGTGAGCCGAAACTTGCCGGACTGTCTGCCGAGGTGGAGGGTTTCAGGTGAGCCCTAGCTTCCCTGGTTCTTGAGACTCCAGAAACCGCTTTTCCAAGGACAAGTCCATCTTTTTTCCCAGATGCTGGGTAGCTACCAAACGATGGAATTTGGAAACATTCAAGTAGATCTCTGCAAGACTGAAAGGCATTTTTAAGTTTCTTGTGCCGGGAGACTGTGTCCTGAGATCTGTGAACCCTTTAAATGTATTGAGTCGGTTCACCGGCTTCAGGCAATTGAAAGGTGCAGGCATCTTTTTGTTAGACAGTGTAGTAGGGATTTTCCCCGAACCTGGTAATTGAAATTTACTTCGAAAATCTGAGCAGATACTTCATTTTTCAAGTAAGAATATCTGTTGTGCCCCCCCACCCCCCTTATAAACAGGAGAGGTGGGGGAGTTCGGTAAATGTTGAAAGGGCACAGCTCTATCTGAAGAACACAATGTCCTGGTAAATTTCAACATTTAGTAACATTTCTTTGCTGTCGCATAGCTGTGCTTAAACACTAGTGTTGAAGCGAATTCGTTTCTGGTTTGGAGCAAGCTTTCCAGGTTTTGAACTGTCCAGCCTTAGCAAGGGCGATTGTTGGGTGGAGTAGGTGGCTGGTGTGATTCACCCTTATTAGTGAGAGAGAACATTTTTAGCTTTGTCATTGCACGAATCTTTTGATCAGTTAGATAAGTTTTTAAAATTGAAATACCAGCATTATATGCAGGAGTGTTTTTGTTTTAAATGTTTCAGTGCTGCAGAGTCATTTTTTTGAATAAAATAGGAAATAATCTGATATGATTTGCCTTTCTTTAAGTGCCACTTTTACAAGAGGCCTACTGATTTTTTATGTGTTTGTGCACGTCGTATTTTAGGTGGGCTTTGGCATGCTAGAGTGGTGATTTTTTTTTCAAAAGGGAATGGAAAAAATAATTTCGCCCTGGCTCCCTCTCCCACCCCTTGTTTAAAAAAAAAAATCTACAAAACGATTTTAACCTGTCTATTTTTCTAATACGATGACAGGCGCTCCGAACAAAACCATGGCTGATGGAAATAGCTGGTAAAGGGCAAAGAAAGTAATGCAGACAGAGTGCACACTAAAGTGGAGAAAGCTTGAGGTTATTTACTTTATGAAGTCAAAACTTTATTGTATTCATCGTGTGTTCTTAGCTTCCAGTCCCTGCTTGACGTTGAAGAAGCCCTTGTAAAAGCTTTTTGGACTGAGTTGCTTGTATTAAAAAAAATTTGCCCACTTGAAAGTAATGGTAGTCTTCACCTTCAATAACATATGGTAGTGGCTATTAACAGCATTATCTGTTACCAAGGAAAGACTCAAGAATTCCATGTTAACAAGATTTTCTGTATATGTATTTTGGGTGCTCTCACAGCATATATTTCAGTCTCTTTCTGTTCAGTTATTACTTTGCAGTTAGTTACCTTGAGACAATTCAGAATCACCACGTAATTGTTCTTGTTCTCTATCAAGGTGACTCTGAGTCAAAGGAATATTTGTTTTATTTTGTGGCTTTTACAAATTTTGCTTTTTATGATGGCATAAGTTGGGGAGGAGTATTTCTTAGTTGATGTGTAGCTTGAGAGACCAGGTGTTATTAGAACTCTCATACAGATCATTGCAGTAGGAGAGAACCCCTGAATTTAGGACCGTCTCTTTTATATACTAAGAAGAAATAGAATATTTTAGCTTGATGAATCTGAGACACCAAGGCATAAATGAAATATTCATAAAATGGCTTAAGAGGCTAATTGTGGCTTGGTGGCCAGACTGTCTTGGGAAATCACTTCTTCAAGTTGGCAACTGTATTGAGAGCTTTCTGTGTGCCAGGCGCTGTGCTCTAAGCAACATGGGGCAGAACAAGACAGAACTGTGGATTATGCCCTCTGATGATTTATAGTTTAGAGTGCATGTGGGACATACACGAACGTAAATAACACAAGAATATTCCCATCAGATAGTTAATGAACACGATGCTGTCTAGTCTGAAGGAAATAGAAACCTCAGAAAAGGGTTCAGAAAGATACCTTTTTGTGGGGTGAACATTGAGAGAAGAGGCCGGGGGAGGTGTCAATAAAGGCTGAAGGAATATCTGGGATAAGGCTTGTTCAGGGAAGAATGTGTTGGTGTGGCTGGATCAGAGTATGTGTAGAGTTGTTGCAGGAGACAAGCCTGGAAAGAAAGGTAGGGATCATTATTTATAGGAGAAGGTTAGAGTAAGGGTTTTTTTTCCCTCATTTGATTGATGGGAAACAGTGGAGTTTTAAAAAGGTTTTATTTATTGTAGAGATGGGGTCTCATTATGTTGCCCAGGCCGGTCTTGAACTTCTGGCTTCAAGCAGTCCTCATGCCTTGGCCTCCCAAAGTCTTGGGATTACAGATGTCAGCCACCATTGTATATGTAGCAGCATCTAAAATTCGTAGTTTGAGTGCTAACTAACCAGTCTGTGATCTGAACTGACGGACAAGTAAGTGATAGACAAGTGAACAAGAGTCTGATAATTGATGAGTTAGTAATTTAGTAAGGAGTCTAGGATAGTAGAAGGAAACCTAAAGTTTCTGCACATGGATGCTAATACAGGGTTTTCTTTTTTTCCTTTGGTGAACAGGAAGGAAAATTTGATGTGGAGGAGGTGAAACTGACTTGGTGGTTATAGAAGACTAGTAAAAGTAACATGAAGGGTAGCCAAAATTTTGATAGAAAAGAGCAGATATTCTTAGCCTCTTCTTTCCCTTTCATAGAGTGAGTTGGGGCAGAATTACTTGAACCATGCATTCAAAATAACTCTGTGAACAACTCTCAACACTTTTGATAATTACTATATTGAAAGAGGTTACTGAACCGCGGAAGCAGAAAAAAAATGTTAAAATCCAGACTTGAGTAAATAACTGTAAGAGATCCAAACTCTCAATAAGATGAGAGGAGTTGGAGAAGATTTCACCCAGTTAGAGCTGTCTCTCAGTGTCATTGTAAAACCGAAGACTTTGGGCTACACTTTCTGTCTTTTCCAGGCTGTAGAGTAATGTAGGTCCTAGCCTCTGCTCTGACTCCCTTCCACTTCATCGTATATGAGTAGTTTTTAAAGTCCAAATTGAAGAATACATGACAGGTTGAAAACGGGTGACTTTAGTGAAATGGCTTCAGAAGGAAGTGATGCAGAAGTCATTGGTGATCTGATGCAGAAGTCATTGGTGATCTTAATGAGTGTTGGGAAGGGAAAAATTTAGACAAAAAAACTGGGCTTTGGCTGGGTGTGGTGGCGGCTCACGGCTGTAATCTCAGCACATTTGAAGGACGAGGCAGGTGGATCACCCAGAGGTCAGGAGTTGGAGAACAGTCTGGCCAACATGGTGAAACCTCCATCTCTACTAAAAATACAAAAAAATTAGCCAGGCGTGGTGGTACACGCCTGTAATCTCAGCTACTCTGGAAGCTAAGGCAGGAGAATCGCTGGAACCCAGGAGGCGGAGGTTGCAGTGAGCCAAGATCGTGCCACTGCACTCCAGCCTAGGCCACAGAGCAAGATTCCAACTCAAAAAAAAAAAAACAAAAAAAAAAACAAAGACAAAAAAACCCTGGGCTTAAATATTACATATAAGATGTTTGAGAGTCATTAAGAAGAACTTGGGTGTGAGGGAAGGGCAAATAGAAAAAGACAGGGGTTCACAAAGCCCCTCTGGGACTTGGGAACAAAATCTGTCGTTTACAAATTCAGTGACCTTGGAATAAGAACCAGGCAGTTTGAGTGTATAAAAGATAATTTCTGTCTTAAACATCGTATTTTCCTCTCCAGTAGATCAATTCTAGTAGAATTTTAGTAAATTGCTTTAGCATAATGCATAATTTCAGAAACTAAAGTGCGTGTTAATGGTTTTTAAAAATAAGAATCACTTAAAATAGTATGTAGAGAATCTCTGAAAGTTGTCTGTCATAGTATAAAAGCTTTATAACCTTAATCAAGTAATATACTTGAATGTAGTTGTGTTTAAATTTAATCCCTTTCAATAAAAAATGTCTTATGCTGGTCATTATTTTTGAGTAAGACTGATACATTCTTCTTCATAGTTAATGAATCTGAATGTGATTTTATTGACACAATGGAAAAAGTATAGGCTCTGAATCAGTTTTTGAATCATTGCTCCATTATCTTTTAGTTTTGTGGACATTGGCAAATTTCTTAATCTCTCAGACTCTGTTTCTTCTATAAATTGATGATGGTGCCTGCTTATAGTTAGAATAATGGCTCATAGTTAACATTTACCAGGCATTCACTGTACGCTAAACACTATTTTAAACATTTCATCCTCACTTTGCTCCCTAAGGTAGGTTGATAGTATTTCTGTTTTAAAGTTGAAGGAAATGAGGCATAAAGGAGTTAGTAATGTGGCCATCAAGTTTACAAAGCTAATAAATGATAAGAGCAAGGATTTGAACCCAAGTGGTGTAACTGCTGATGAACACAGTAGGCCCTAAGTGCGAGGTAGCTCACTTCAGACCACTTTGTGAATCTCTGTTTTGAGGAATTTGTGCATTTTAATAAATATAAGACATAAATGCTTGTAATGAATAAAGGAAGATAGATCTGTGATGGGCAAAACTCCCAGTCTATAATATTGAAGACTCTCTTATACACACATCTTGTAATAAGATTTGAAAACTCATTGACTTTGAGGGTTTTGCCCTTAGACTGTAGGCTGCTTAAAGGTTTTTTTTTTTTTTGAGACCAAGTTTTGCTCTGCTGCCCAGGCTTTAGAGCAGTGGCGTGACCTCAGCTTACTGCAACCTCCGTCTCCCCAGTTCAAGCAGTTCTCCTGCCTCAGCCTCTGGAGTAACTGGGGTTACAGGTGTGCACCACCACCCCTGGCTAATTTTTTATATTTTTAGTAGAGATGAAGTTCCATTGTGTTAGCCAAGCTGGTCTTCAACTCCTGACCTGAGGTGTTGTGAAGTGGTATTTCCAAATCAAAAGACATGCATTTTTTTTCCAGATAGTTCTTTGAAAAGGTATAAGTATACACTGTCATCAGCAGTGGTTGAGAATGATCATTTCCCCTAACCCTTTCCAGCACAAGCAAGTTTTTAAGGCTAACAAAAATCTGGTGGCCAGAAGATTTGACCTGTTATCTCCTTGTTCAGTATTGAATGTATGAGGACTGCCTCCCTTCTCACAAAGGACTGCTTAAGAGAACTAATATTTTTAAGTCTCATGTAGTTTTCATTTAGAAGATGATACCATAGTATGGGATTAGTTGAGTCAAGGTGTCCAGCAGTTGGGAAATCTGATTGGCTATGTTGATGTTCTCTATTTTTATCATTAAGACCAATTTTTGTATTTAGCACTAATTTCGAAATGGCAACAGAAAATATATCTGAGTTTACACCATTGACTTTCTGGATATCAAGGGGCTGGTAAAGAGGCATCATTTAAAAGATGTGAAGAGAAGAAAAGTTTATTCATTGATACTTTAATTAAACTCTTAATCCATAGGTAAGTCAGTGATAAATATTTTATGGTAAACAACTACTAGATTTGAAAGTGTTGTTTGCCTGTTTATTTAAAGACAAAATGATAATACCTAGGACTTCAAAGTGATCAGGGGAATATAGATGAAACAAGAGTGTCTGAATTAATATAGTTGCAGCTGACTTTAATTGGAATTCATTATACTATTCGCTGTTCTCTTGTGTACCTTTAAAATTTCCCATTATAAGTTTTTCCTCCCCTAGTAATTCCACTCTTAGGTGTTTACACAAGAGGGAATGATGCATAGGGCCAACACGATTAGGTACAAGAATGTTAATAACAGTTTTATTCTAAGAGCAGAAAACTAGAAATAATCCACGAGGAGGAAAATGGATAAACACTGATGTATTCATAAATGGAATACTACTCAGCATTAAAAAGAAATGGACTACTGATACTATAATATGGATGAATTTCAAAACCATGCTAAGTGAAGAAACTTTGCCTGAAAAAGTACATAGTGCATGATTACATTTATATGAAATTTTAGAACAAACATGACTTGTTCACAATCATAGGGAAAAAAATCAGGAATAATGGCCTTTATGGAAGAATAGGCAGGGATCGATTGAGATGGGGCAGGCTTCTGGGATAATTGTATATTTTAAAAATTATTATTATGCTTTAAGTTCTGGTATACATCTACAGAATGTGCAGGGTTCTTACATAGGTATATACATGCTGTGGTGGTTTGCTGCACCCATCAACCCATCACCTACATTAGGTATTTCTCCTAATGCTATTCCTTCCCTATCCCCCCACCCTCCCCCTCCAGAGGCCCTGGTATGTGATGTTCCCCTCCCTATGTCCATATGTTCTCATTGTTCAGCTCCCACTTATGAACATGCGGTGTTTGGTTTTCTGTTCTTGTGTTAGTTTGCTGAGAATTATGGTTTCCAGGTCCATGTCCCTGCAAAGGACATGAACTCATCCTTTTTATGATTGCATAGTATTCTATGGTGTATATGTGCCACATTTTCCTTATCCATTCTACCATTGATGGGCATTTGGGTTGGTTCCAAGTCTTTGCTATTGTGAGTAGTGCTGCAGTAAACATACATGTGCATGTGTCTTTATAGTAGAATGGTTAATTGTATTCTTCAGTTGATACGGGTTTGAGTTTTATACATTTGTCAAAACTCAGCAGATGTGCACTCAAGATTTGTGCATTTCATTGTGTGTAAATTTTACTTTGAAAGAAAAAACTAGTGATATGCATGTACTGATGTCTTCGGTTTTTAACTGCTAGAAATGGATAGATACCTGATAAAGCAAGTAGGGCACAAGGTTAATGGTAGGATTCAGGTGGTAGGTATATGGGTGTTCACTGCAATTGTTGGTTGCTATGTATTAGGGGTTATGATATTTCATATCACTAGTTGAGTGTCTTTAATACATATAGCAAGAAAATAGTGTAACCTGTGTCTTGTTCTCAAGATAGGAGACTGTATAGAAAGGTATTGGATACCCACTTAGGAGACTTGACTGGCACCGTCATTTTTTTGTTTGGTGATGAGTGCAGAGTAGATTGATGGAGTCATCAGATGCTGTGTAAGACCTCTTAATTGACCATACTCTAGGACAGTGGTTCCCAAACTTGATCTCAAGACCCCTTTTTAGAAATTAAAATAACTTTAACAAAAAATTGAATGAGAATAGCGGCATTACTTTTCATTCAACCTATTGCAATATCACATCTCTTGTAGCTTCTGGAAAACTCCACTTGTGAGAAAACGACAGTGGGAAAAAAGCAAAATCACCTTAGAATTATGAAAGTGGTTTTGCGGGCCGGGCGCGGTGGCTCACACCTATAATCCCAGCACTTTGGGAGGCCGAGGCGGGTGGATCATGAGGTCAAGAGATCGAGACCATCCTGGTCAACTTGGTGAAACCCCGTCTCTACTAAAAAATACAAAAAATTAGCTGGGCATGGTGGTGCATGCCTGTAGTCCCAGCTACTTGGGAGGCTGAGGGAGGAGAATTGCTTGAACCCAGGAGGCAGAGGTTGCGGTGAGCTGAGATCACACCATTGCACTCCAGCCTGGGTAACAAGAGTGAAACTCTGTCTCAAAAAAAAAAAAAAGAGAGAGATAGAGAAAGTGGTTTTGCTTTGTCTCCTCTCCAAAGGCTGTAGGGGAAACTCTAGGGGTTCCCAGATTACACTTTGCTTTATGGGAATTTAATTACTGAAGCTAATAGTAGAACTGCTGCTTTACAAGAATTTTATTGCTGTGGTTGGGTGGTTGAGCAGTTTATTTTCTGAGTAGTCATCATATGTGGTGATAATGGAATTTGTAAAACCATCCCACCCTTCCCATTTCTCTGCCCCTTCGCCCCATCTTATCCCTAGGAATGTAGGTTTGAAGACCAGGAAAATCACAGATGTGATGATGAAGAAAGGAGAATAGTTGATATTAGAGATTGGATAATAAAAGTCCCTGTTAATTCCTGGAAACTAGCTAAAGAACTGGTATGTTGGAATGTCTTTCTGCTTCTTTGTGTTGAGAAGGATAATATAAAGTTAATTATGTCTTCACTTGCCCTTCCCAATACCTGACCAAAAAGCAGAGTTGACATCCATGAAAAATATGGATAATGGTCTTTCGGAGCTGGTTGCATTTAGGTTTTAAAAATATACAGCTTTTGGAGCAGTAAGTAAGGTTAGCTGTTAACCAGCATTGGTCAAAGTATTTATCAGCGAAACTTGTGTTTATACCAACCTTGATTGTCAGTTTACGTGTTTTTCTATTCAGATGAGTAGTATTTCATGACCTCCTTGTCATCTGGATTTTTTACTCCAGTTGGGTTTGGCACAGTATGGTACTAAATACATGTTCTGTAAGACATTCTTCATTTGAACATTCTTTTTCCTGTACCTTTGTTACTGGCTTTACTTAGAGAAATGGAAAAATAATGGTGCAAGGGGTGAGACCATGACAACAAGAACTTAGATAAATTTAATGTAAATGCTTTCTTAAAGGATGATGATAGATTGTGAACGTCATGTTGCGGTGATTGGAGGAAATAAATGGAAAAGTGTGTGAAAATGCTTTAAAGTCATAAGCTCTATGGATCAGATTAGACATTTTATTCCTAAATAATTCTTATTGATGTTGCTCTTCAAGAATTAGTACTCCATTTTCCCTTTTGTTTTGTACATACCACCCAACGTTACTTAAACGAAGCTCACAGGATTTTTGCTCTTTTAAAAACTGCAGTTAAACATATTTATACTAGGTGTTCTGATCTTTCAGCCTGGTACTATTTGCAATAATTTAGGAATACACATTTTACGTCTTCAGTGCTTGAGTGCTAGTGTTTGCCCTCTTGGGATTCTGATGGACTAGTGAAGAGGTTAGAAAGGTTACATTATGGGTTTAAAAATACTCTTGATTATTTGGGGTCTCATTTCAGAGACCACCATTTGGAAGGATAGAATATCCCATTAAATGTAGCTATGCTCTGTAGAAGCTACTTTTTACATAATCAAACTTTTAATATATTTTTCACTTTTTTACATATAACTTTTTTTTTTTTTTTGAGACAGGGTCTCCCTCTGTTGCTCAGGCTGGAATGTAATGGCACTGTCTCAGTTCACTGCAGCCTCTGCCTCCTGGGCTCAAATGCACGTATAACATTTAATCCAAGGACTGACATTTGAAAAGGGAGATGGTGGATATTGAAGTGACTCTATGCTCTTGAACAAACCAAGATAGGAGGCTGTATCAAAAAACTACTGATGGTTCCCTATGGAAATTTTTATTCCCTCCTCTCCATTGTCTACACCTGCCAAGAGATTTGATGGTAGGAAAAAATCTTCAAAAGAACCAAGAATTAAGAGAATAACTACTTTAATAGATTAGGAAGATAGAAGAATGTGCGTTGGCAAAGTTTAATGGTTAAGTTTAAGATTAAAGAAAATATATAAATGGCAATGTTTGTTCAACAAATTTCTTTTATTGTTTAACGTTGTCTAACATCGATTTATAAATCAGATGTTTACATTTGATTTATTTTGCTCAGAGACAAAACTGTATCAGGAAAGTAGCATTTCTTGGGTATTATTTCTTGTTAGGGTTTTTCAGGCCTTAATCGTTGCTGTTTTAAATAGTGCAGTATACACTGGTGGAGTTTGAATAACTCAGTAAGTAGGATTTAAGGTTGCATACCTCTGTTTTGTTCTTTACGATCAGCTGTACATCTCTGGAAGGTAATCCTTCTTTTACAGATACCAAAAAGCACTTAGTGATTTTTTTTTGTCCAGAACAGTTTTCTGAACATTTCTGCTTGTAATCAAAATGGCCTGGTAGATGTTCATAAACTTATTTTATCTGTTGATGAAACTACTGTAGTTTGAAGTTTATATCAGGATATCAAAGCAACATATTTAGGCCCCAAGTCTGTTGAGTCTTTAAAGGACCTACTAAGATTATTAGTATAGATTCTCAAATATTATTTTTTCAGAATGATATAGTTCTCTTCTTTCCTGTGGTAGTAGAATTTATAATTAGAGTTTATGGAAAAAAAGGGCTGAGGGGAAGGATGGAGGTCACAAATTTATAAAAAGCCCTGTGCTATTTTTGTTTGTTGTTCTGAACATATAAAACAACTATAGGCTGGGCAGGGTGGCTCACATCTGTAATCCCAGCACTTCGGGAGGCCAAGAGAGGAGGATTGCTTGAGCCCAGGAGTTTGAGACCAGCCCAGACAACAAAGTGTGAGACCCTGTCTCTTATAAAAAAAAAAAAAAAAAAAATTGGCTGGGCATGTGGTGTGTGCCTATGAGTTAACGGGTGGCTGAGGCAAGAGGGCTGCTTAAGCCCAGGAGGTTTAGGCTGCAGTGATCTGTCTTCCTAGCACTTAACTCTGACCTGGTTGACAGAGCAAGACTCTGTCTCAAAAAACAAAATGAAACTAAGACAACTGTAAAAAATATAGACACATATATTTAAAAGTCATAGTAATGATTACTATACAAATAATTTCCATCTTTAGAATTCATTTCTCTAAGGAAACTTAATGATCTCCTTTCCTTAAAGTTTCAAAGAAATGTTTATAAAATAATTTGGCTTAGCTGCAGATACTATTCTTATGAGAGAAGCTTTCTATCTTGTTTTTCGTTTTCTTTAATAACTTGAGCGTCAGTTTACATATATTTTTAAATTAAATATAATTCAAATATCATATTTTATCTTTTTAAATATGATCTGTGATTTTCAGTTTATTCAAAAAGTCTTGCAACCATCATTAATTCCAGAACGTTTTCATCACCACAAACAGAAATCCTACATCCATTAATAGTCACTCACCATTTTCCCTTGCCCCAGCTCCTGACAACCACTGATCAGCTTTCTATCCCTATAGATATGCCTCTTCTGGACGTTTCATATAAATAGAATCATAGAATATGCAACCTTTTGTGTCTGGCTTCTTTCACTTAGCCTGCTGTCCCCAAGGTTTATTTGTGTTGTAGCTTGCATCAGAACTTCCTTTTTTTTTTTTTTTTTTTTTTTTTTTGAGGCAGGGATTCTCACTCTCACCCAGGCTGGAGTACAAACTCACAGCATCCTCAAACTCCTGGGCTCAAGGGATCTTCCTACTTCAGCCTCCCAAATAGCTGGGATTACAGGTGTACACCACCACCCTCAGCTAATTTTTAAATTTTTTATATAGACGGGGTCTCACTTTGTTGCCCATGCTGGTCTCAAACTCCTGATGAGACTCTCAGATGATCCTCCTGCACGGCCTCCAAAAGTGCTGGAATTACAAGTGTGAGCCACCACACCTGGCCTTTTTTAAATAAAACTTTTGTATTATGGTAAGATACACATAAAACATTAAAGTTACCATTTTAACCGTTCTTAAGCTATGGTTCAGTGGTATTAAGTACATTCATTTTGTATTTTGTTGTGCAATGCAGCGCCACTATTCATCTCTGCAACTCTTTGTCATGCAAAACTAAAACTCTATACCTATTAAACAGAAACTCCCCATTCCCCCCAGCAACCACCCTACTTTCTGTCTATGAATTTAACTACTCTAGGTACCTCATGTAAGTGGAATTATAGAATAGTTGTCTTTTTGTGTCTGGCTTATTTCATTTTGCATAATGTTGTAGCAAGTATCAGAATTTTGGCTGAATAATATTACATTATATAGAAATACCACATTTTGTTTATCTGTTTGTTTGTCCATCAATGGACATTTGGGTTGCTTCCATCTTCAGGCTGTTAAGAATAATGCTGTGAGCATTTGTGTGGGCCTGTTTTCATTTCTCTTGTGTATGTACCTGTTTAATGTTTCAGGAACTGCCAGATTGTTTTCCATAGTGGCTATTCCATTTTACATTCCCACCACAGTGTATGAGAGTTCTAGTTTCTCTACATCCTCACCAATCCTGGTGGATATCAAATGGTATCATGTACTTATTGGCCTTTAGCATATGTTCTTTGGAGAAATGTCTGTTGAGATCCTTTGCTTGTTTTAAAAATTGGCTTATTTGTGTTTTTATCATTAGGTGGTAATCCTTTTTGAAATGTATTCTGGATACTAGACCTTTATCAGATATGTGATTTGCAAATATTTTCTCACATTCTGTGGATTGTCTTACTTGTTAATGTCCTTTGAAGCAGAAACATTCTTAATTTTGAAGTACATTTTTTTTTGTTTTTTGGTTGCTTGTGTTTTTGGTGTAATATCTAACGAACCATTGCTTAGTCCAAAGTCATGAAGATATATACATACTTAAGATTTCTTCTAAGTTTTATAAGCTCCTGTGTTTAGGTCTTTAATCCATTTTGAGTTCCTTTTTGCATATGGAGTGAGGAAAAAGTCCAATTTTACTCTTTTGCATGTGCATATCCAATTGCCCTGGCACCCTTTGTTGAAATAACAATTTGTTTATCCTTGACCTGAAATTTTCACACTTACAGAAAATATAATCAGATCTAATTGGGTATGAAGAAAACACATGATTCTTCTGTTCCCTGTGCTCTAGTCAAGTTGACTACACTGTATTTTGTTTCCATTCCTCTACTGTAATGCATTTTTTTCTCCCTATCTATATGCTGAAATGACACTCATCCTACACTCATCCTACAAAATACAATTTAGGTACCATTACATTCTGTAGTTATAAATTATAGCTTGTTAATACTTTCAGTTCTGTTACCTAGCACCATCCAGTGTGCAGTTATGGGTAGATAACAAATGGGTTTACCTGTAAGGAAATGGAGATCTGTTAATTTACTCAATTCCACAGCTAGTTAGCCATGAAACTCAAATTCCCCTTTTCTAGAATTGTGTTTTTCATTCTCCTACTGCTTTTCATTGTAGAGCCTTCCTTTATAGGACCCTGTTCTTCTAAGATCATCTCTCCTTTCTCTGAATTCTCTTGTGTGTAAATGGAGAAGAATCTGGGCTTTAAATATATACACCCTTCTATCAGTGTGCTCCCTTTGATGTGTTTTAATATATACTGGTATTGCTCATAAAGACTTAGGGGAGGGAATAATTACTGCTTCTTCACTCAGTCATTAGTATGTAATATGTAACATGGAGTCTGGGTTCCCTAAGAGGACCTCTGAGACCTTCCAGCCTTTTTCTTCAGCCTTCTTTCTCACTCATTGTTCCCTCGGTTCTCCAACCACACGAAACTACCTATGATTCTCTCCTATATTGCCCACTTTTCCTTACCTTTGCTCTTGTTCTTTTTTTTCTTTTTATTCTGAATTTTTTAAAAAAATTCTTCTTAAGACTAGTCAAGTGCAGTAGTGAGAAGGGGAGGAAGAGTAGAGCAAGGAGTTTGATTTGTAAGTGACTGTGAACAATCAAGATAACTCATTACCTTCAGATAAGTCTGCTCTAATTTTTTACCCTCTATAAGAATGTGTGATTATATTTATGTAGTGTCTTGTTTTTCACCAAGTTTGGTAATAAGACCCAGTTCAGTTCTATATTTTCTGGAGTTTACCAGTTTCCTAAGTTGCTCTTGTGACTGCCCCCAAAGTAAATTATGCCTGATTCAGATCAGTATTGGTAAGCTGTAAGGGCATAAGAATAAGGACTTCATCTTTATTTTTTCCTCTGTGTACTAGTAAGCACTACTTCATTTCCAGGGTTTTTATGTTGTCCCTGGGGGTTCATTTGAATATGATCAGTAACTCATATAAGTTTAGTTGTAAATGCAAAATAATTTTCTTAACCATAGGCTCTTAAATTCCTATTAACTCTCTTCTTCCCTTTGTACCCTGTAACAGAGCTGACAGACTCGAGGCAGGAAGGGGTTGTGTATACTTCAGCTGCAGAGATAAATGTATAGGGCATGTGTTAGTTATAAATGGAAAAGTTAGCCTCCAGATAATGATACAATTTTTTTTTTTTGAAGCAGAGTCTCACCCTGTTGCCTGTCACCAGGCGCCAGAGTGCAGTGGCCTGATCTGGGCTCACTGCAACCTCCACCTCCCGGCTTCAAGCAATTCTCCTGCCTCAGCCTCCCGAGTAGCTGGGACTACAGGCGCATGCCACCATGCCCAGCTAATTTTTGTATTTTTAGTAGAGACAGGGTTTCACCATGTTGGCCAGGATGGTCTCGATCTCTTGACGTCGTGATCCACCCACCTCGGCCTCCCAAAGTGCTGGGATTACAGGTGTGAGCCACTGCACCCGGCATGATACAATTTCTATAATGTAGTAGTGGCTTAATTCAGTTTGCCATAGACTTAGAAAAGGCAAAGCTCAAATCAAAGTATATTTGTGTCCCTGCTAGTATAAACCAGTTTTCTATCTTCAGTGTTCTTAGGATATAGCAAAACTTGACCCATATATACTAAGTTAGCAAGGCAGTTTTGACCTAATTTTGTTTAGTGGAACATCCTTTCTATTAGGTATCTGGATGTCTGTCCATTTTGGTTGCTTTATGACGAGACCAAGATTTGATTTCCTGTTCTTTTCCCCCCGTTTTAAGGAAAGTTTTTTGTTTCCTCACTATCATTTGTCCTTTTCCTTCCCAAAGTAGTGGCTGAAACTGATGTCCTTCCCAAATCAGTGGTTAAAACAGCTCGTAGATGGTGGATGCTAGTAAATTGTAAATTCTCTAAGGGGAAGAAAGTATGTATAAACATTGGCATTTATTTACCTTGGTTCGTTTTGTAGCACTGTCCTGGAAATGTTGCTAAATTATGGTGGTGTATGTGTAATTTTTTTTTTTTTTTTTTTTTTTTTTTTTTTTTTTGAGATGGGTTGCGCACTGTCGCCCAGGCTGTAGTGCAGGAGAGTGATCTTGGCCCACTTCAATCTCCGCCTCCTGAGTTCAAGTAATTCTCCTGCCTCAGCCTCCTAAGTAGCTGGGACTACAGGCATGCACAACCATGCCTAGCTAACTTATTTTTATATATTTTTTTATTTTTAGTAGAGACGGGTTTTCACCATGTTGGCCAGGGTGGTCTGGATCTCCTGACCTCATGATCCGCCCACCTTGGCCTCCCAAAGTGCTGGGATTACAGACATGAGCCACTGTGCCCGGCTGTATAATTGTTTTTAATGCGGATTGACAGATTTGGAAGGAGTAGTATGTGCCACCAGTGGAGGTATTAAACTTTTCTTCCAAATCTGAATATCCTGAGAATCTTTGAGCACAAGAAGGTAGAATATTTTATATTAAGGTTATGGCTACTCAGTATCCAGCTGCCAAAATATGGGGATATAGCATACAGAGTTCAGAGACTGGACATTATTGCTAATAACATCTGGAATTGGTTAAGCTGCATTGCATGAAGTGAAGGAACAAAGACTGATTTTCTCTAATACTGGTACCTTGCAGCTCACACATATCCTTACTTTACTGTCCCATGACTTGTTGGATGCTGCCATCTTTCTGTTAGGTATCTTCGGCACTGCAGTCACAGCACCTCAGTACCTGAGTTGGAAGACAGGATGAACATTTTTACTTAAGTGCATCTTTATTTTTTTACCTGGTTAATTGTTTGGGGCGGGGGTGAGGCAATACTGTGCTCACAAAAAGGCAGTCCCATTCCCTGTAGGATACCACTGTGCTGTATCCTACAGGGATAGCAATATTACTGTGTAATTTTGCTTGGGTTGTGGGATGGTGGTGGCTAGAGATCAGATAGACTGGGAAAAGATGTTGAGAAATATTTGAGTCATGGAGATAATGCTTTTTCTCTTTGTTTTAGAGTCTTGGATTCTCTTCATCTGCTGCTTCCCTTTCTCTTTTGCCTGTTTATCCTGTGGGTTTTAGCTCCTTATTTTCTTTAGCCCACAGTGGTTTTCTTTAATAAACCATTTGATTGCATGGACTACCCTTTGGCTTATTTTTACTTTCACTATAACTACAGTGACACGTATCCCACGGAGTGTGAGGAGCCCATATTCTAACTTACTATTTAATTCATGACATTAATTTAATATTCCAGCTACTGTTGGGTTTTATGCCTTTTTTGTTCATTTTAGACTCAGATTTCAAAAGTGAAAACCTTTTATGCAATGTGGTTTTTGGTCTACACAAATACTGATGTTAGTTCTTTTTCATCCAGAAAGGCATATTTACATTAATGAGTGCTCCATATGAAGGCCCAATAACTTTTTTTAAAAAAAAAATTTTTGAAGGATTCTTCCTCTTCAAATCAAGATAAGGAAGAGGTGGCAGGGTGCTAGATAAGTAAAATAGTAGTATACGTTCATGGTCTAGGGTTTGTCCCCTCCCTCATCCTTATGGGTTCCGTATCTAATTTCTTGTCTGTTGAGAGAGGAGCTGCAAGGATTGCAAGTCAGGCAAAGAAACATGGAGCCATGTTTATTGTTTGTTGGTAAATGTACAGGAGGGCCCAAATTACCATTAGAAGATGGCTTGGTGAACACCGAAATCAACAAGAGGCTGTAGTTGGATGACCTTAATGACCAGTCACTCTAATAGTGCTGTATCTAGCCTCAATGTAGTTGTCTTACTGTTGAAAGATGGTATTCATTGGCCCAGGTGGCTTTATCTTGGAGTAGTGCTGGAGATAGTTACAGTGTTGCTTTTTAAACTTTCCCCACAATACCTGCTGTATTCCTAGCATCCTGACATAAGGAATACTTATATATGTTACTTTTTAGAGGGCCACTTAAGTTTTTGGGAGGTACCTTATTGTTGCTCCACACTGCTGCTGTGGTAACTGAGGGAATCAATATCTCTTTACCATTTAAATTACCTGGAAGCTCTAGGTTAGGGTCTATTTGCAAGACCTTGAGTCTGCAGGACAATGTCTGGCTTTAAGTTTATCCTTTAACATGCCTTTGGGGATTTTGAGCAGGAGTAACCATGACCACAGTGGAATTTAAGATTAATCTGGCAGCAAGGCATAAACTGGATCCGAGAAAGAAGAGAACCGTAAAATCCAGTAGATCAGTTAGATTATTGGAGTAGTTGAGGTGAAATGATATGGTTAACTTGGGTAATAAAAATAACATGAGACTGAGAAGATAGATTTTCAAAAATACTGTGACAGAGGTGGAATTAGTAGGACTTTGATAGCTTGTGGTGGAATGGGAAACGGAGAATGAAAACTCAGAGGTAGTGTGGATGAACCTAGGTGACTGGGAGATAGGAGGGTGACGGAATAGTTAGTAGAAATAAGTAATATAAGTATAGAAACAGAAATGGGCGCTGTGGCTCACACCTGTAATTCCAGCACTTTGGGAGGCCGAGACAGGTGGATCACATGAGCCCAGGAGTTTGAGACTAGCCTGGCCAACATGGCAAAACTCTACTAAAAATACAAAAATTAGCTGGGCATGGTGGCGCATGCCTGTAATCCCAGCTACTCAGGTGGCTGAGGCAAGAGAATCACTTGAACCTGGGAGGCGGATGTTGCAGTGAGCCAACATCGCGTCACTGCACTCCAGCCTCTGGGTGACACAACGAGACCCATTCTCAAAAAAAAAAAGTATAGGAACAAGTTTGGAATCTAGTAGTTATAAATATTTCAAAATGTATAAGGATACTCAGACATGTAACACTACAGAGAAGTTAGGAGTGTGTGGGGCGGGTGGGGGTGGTACTTCCCAAAAGATGGAGTGGGAGGGATAACATTACTCTTGTGAGTTTACTGCAATTAATGGTGTAGCCTTTAGCTTTATGAACTATACCAGTGTGGAGCCATCTTTCAAGGATAGATCCACAGTGATCAAGCTCATGTGACTGGTGCATAAAACCAGGAAGGTTAGCTTATTCATTTACAGTGAACCATAACTAGCACAAAGATTGCAGTACTGTATTGACATCACCAGTATGTTCTCTCTCAGGAGGCAGATAGACTCACATAGGAATGCAGTCATAATCAGGAAATTGCTTAGTAAGTGTGGTATGACAAAAAGAAGTTGGATGCTACTCAAATGTTGAATGACCATCATCTCCACAGTAGGGGGTGGATTTGTTAGTGCATTGATTGTGGTTCACACTTTTTCAGAGTATATATTGGATTCTTCAATGTCCTTACATATCAAACCCAGACAAGAAAATACCTTTTCTCTCAGTGGTTATAGTTAAGAGAGGGGAGATACATGTTCTGAAAGTATACTATGTTTACACTTGTCTGAGAAAAGTTTCCAAATCAGTTTTGACTTCCTGGAGAAAGCTACTTCCAGGGACTCTGGTGACTAAATATAGGAGGCAGGGGGAATAAGGCCAAAGAAACCAGTCGGGTGACACCTAGGTTTCTGCCTAGGGCTACTGAATACTTTTCCTAAGACAGAAAATTGAGTAGGAGAGGAGAATCAATGGTTGATTGTGTCAGGAAGGTTAATTTAATTTTTTAAAAATGAGTAAAGTTTAAAGTTCCAATGGTCCATCCAAGATGTCAGTACATGTCAGAGGCACTTGGCCTGGTATATAAGAGAAAGATTTATGCCATGGTGTATGACACAATTGAGGGTTATGTACCAAGCAGAATTTGTGTTAACTCATTTAATCTTTACAACCCTGTGTTGACTGTCATTAACTATTTTACAGTTGAAGAAACTGAGGTGCAACTGGATAAGGAGCAAATTTGTGAGTTATTAGCATGTAGATATTGGTTAAAGTTATGCCAGTGAATATCTCAAAGGGACCCATGTTTTCTTGTCACCTACCTTAAGATGGATAATGGGCTATTGAAATATTTAGGATCCTTGATTATTCTAGTGAAATATTTTCTCCTAGAGCAAATAATCAATAGTTCACTTGTCAGGTTTTAGAAACTATGATCTTGAAAGGCAGGTGCTTGGTAGATTAAGGGGGAAAAATCATGTAACTGTCCTCAAAATTTAGATAATCCTCTAAAAGAGATGTGGGAAACACTTGTCCTCTTCATACTTCTTTGCTTTAATAGCCAACTCAGTCCTTTGCAGTTACTCTTATTTTAGGTACTGTTAATACTCTAATGACTTCTTTTATTCCATTACTTCTTCCTTCCACTCAAAAAAAGTTTCTTTTAGTAAAAAAAAAAAAATTTCTTTTAGTAATGATCTATGAGTGGGAACTTCTGTCTTTCTGGAAATGTCTTTATTTTTTGCACCTGTTTTTGTGTGGTACTTTAATTGGTTACAGAATCCTACTTGATAGTTGTTTTTCTCAGCCCTTTGAAGATATTTGATTGTTTTCTGATGAAAAATCAACTGTCAGTCATATTGTTGTTTCTTCCTTTATAGGTAACCTATCATTTCTCTGCTTGTTTTTAAGAATTTTCTTGTCTTAGGCATTCTGCAATTTTTTCATAATCTAGGTATGAATTTATTTTTATTTTATCTTGCTTGGGATTTAGTGTGCTCTTCAATCTGAAGATATTTATCCCATTACTGGGGGCCTCTGCCATTATCCTGGAATAACATCTCATCCTCGTTCTCTCCTGGAATACCTGTTGGGTATTACCTTAGACCTTCTCTTTCTATTCGTATCTTACAACTTTTCCATTTTTTTCGTCTTACTCTTTATTCTGTATTCTGAGTAGTTTCTTCAAATGTGCTGGGATTACAGGCATGAGCCACTGCAGCTGGCCCGTTACTTTTAGTAGCGTGGATGTTGCTTTTTTAATGAAACTTGTGTGTACCTTAGATTGTGACAGTGTTGTTCTTTACACAGTAATTTTATTATTTGTGCTGGACACACTGTGCTCCAGCCCATTTTTAACATTTTCAACTTGTGTTTTCATCATGTATGAAATAAACGTTTGACTAGCACCTGCACAGAATGTAGGTTCGAGTTTCTGTTTTTCATGGGAGACTATGCCCCAAAAAAGCCCAGAAAATAGATTTCTTACTACTTTTTATCTTGAATTCCACACCCAACAAGAAGTCCAGGAAGTAGATTTCTGGCTACTTCTCAGCGATGACCAAGTTTTTCTAGGGTCCTCAATCTCCTTCACACTGTTGTGTTGTAAACTTTCACTTTCTGCTCTAGCTTTCTTTCCTCTTCCTATCTAGCACCTGGATATATCTCCCCTCCTTCCTTAGAAGCTATGCTGTATGTTTTTTCTATTTTTATCTATTTCTATTTAGCATTTAGATTCTTTTTAGTAGAAGAGGTATTCTGCTTAAGCTCTATCTCACTATGTTGCCAGAACCAGAAAGTCATGTTTCTGCGAATCTATTTTAAGGTTGTGAGTCACAAATTTCTTCAGTACTCCATACTGAGAGTGAATGCAGTGTGTTTTAATCTGATATACTGCTCTTTAGTGCTCTAAAATTAGTAACCTTTGGCTGGTCATGGTGGTTCACACCTGTAATCCCAGCACTTTGGGAGGCAGAGGTGGGCGGATCAGGAGGTCAGGAGTTCGAACCTGTAGTCCCAGCTAGTCGGGAAGCTGAGGCAAGAGAATCACTTGAACCCAGGAGGTAGAGGTTGCTGTAAGCTGAGATGGCGCCACTGCACTCCAGCCTGGGCTACAAAACAAGACTATCTCAAAAAAAAAAAAATCTGTAACTTTTAAAATGTGTTACCATTTCATATGGTCAGGTATACAATAAACACAAATTCAGATTTGCATTCCAATTAAAAGTCTCCTGTTTGTAGGCCGGGGCTCAGTGGTTCATGCCTGTAATCCCAGCTCTTTGGGAGGCCTAGGTGGCCGCATCATGAGGTCAGGAGTTAGAGACCAGCCTGGCCAACATGGTGAAACCCCATCTCTACTAAAAATACAGAAGTCATTAACTGTAGTGGCCCACTCCTGTAGTCCCAGCTACTCGGAGGCTGAGGCAGGAGAATTGCTTGAACCTGGGAGGTGGAGATTGCAGTGAGCTGAGAGCAAGCCACTGTACTCCAGCCTGCCAACAGAGCGAGACTCCATCTCAAAAAAAAAAAAAAAAAGTCTCCTGTTTGTGTATTTTATTTGTACTGAAATCAGATAGTCATATTTACTTGTGTTTCTCATATTGTTTAGAAATGTTGGTACTATTTTATGTGATTTAATTAATAGAAAAATATTAAATGGAGTTTTGTTGCTAGACAGGCTGTTTACATACATTTTCATCTGAGAGGCAACTAGAAGATGAGCTAATTAGTATATAAAGAATTCCCACAAACTCTTGATCTAAACTCATACTTGAAGACCATACAAAGCAGTAAGGAAAAACTCATTAGGAAAAGGACAAAGGATATAAACTCACTATTAATAAAAAGGATATACAGATGTTCAGCTTAATTTATAAGGAAAAATGCTAATAAAACCGTATTAAGATATTTTTTACCCATTAGATTGGAAAAGGTTTTAAAAGTTTGATACACACTGGATTCAGAAAGATGTTGAGAAATGGGAATGTTTATGCATTGCTAGTGGGAGTATAAATTGAAATTACCTCTAGGGAGGACAGTTTAATAATTTGCCTTGAGGATCAAGTGTACATTTGGTGCATAGTTGGAAATACCAAGATTGGAAGCAACTTAAGTGTTCCTCAAAGGAAGCTAAATAGATAATTAGGGTACCCACATAGTAGTATACTGTACATACAGTGTTATATATAGAATGAGGCAGCTATTAAATACATGGACATGTAATTATCTCAGAGGGACTATCAAATGGAAAAGCTAAGGTATAGAATAACGTGTAGTGTGCAAACATGAGGGAGAGAGGAACATAAATGGATTTTAAATGTTTTGAATCCTTATAAGAATATACAAGAGGCCAGGTGTGGTGGCTCACGCCTGTGTTCCCAGCACTTTGGGAAGCCAAGGTGGGCGGATCACTTGGGCCAGGAGTTGCAGACCAGTCTGGTCAACATGGTGAAACCCTGTCTCTACCAAAAAAAAAAAAAAAAAAAAAAAAAAAAATGCTGGTCGTGGTGCCAGACACCTGTAGTCCCAGCTGCTTGGGGGGCTGAGGTGGGAGAATCGCCTGAACCCAGGAAGCAGAGGTTGCAGTGAGCAGAGATTGCGCTACTGCACTCTAGCATGGGCCATAAGTGAGACCCTGTCTCAAAAGCAAAACAACAACAAAAAGAGTGTACAACAAACTAGTAATGATGGTTGCCTTGGGGAGAGGGAGAGAATTAGACATATCAATATTAAGTCAGGATTTTAAAAAAGTATTCCCTGAAGGAACTTAGAGCAGAAACTGGGATGTAGTGGCTTATGCCTGTAATCCTAGCACTTTGGGAGGCTGACTTGGGAGGATCACATGAACTCAGGAGTTACCAGCCTGGGTAAAAAGGCAAAACCCCATCTCTAGAAAAAAAAATAAAAAACTTAGCCAGATGTGGTGGTATGCACTTGTGGTCCCAGCTACTTGGGAGAATGAGGTGGGAGGATTACTTGAGCCTAGGAAGTTGATGCTGCGGTGAGCTGAGGTGATACCACTGTATTCCAGCATGAGCAACAGAGTGTGAGACCCTGTCTCAAAAAAAGAAAAAGGGAACAGAATGGGGAAACTATCATTTTTTCTTAGGAATTTTTGAGTGGCAGTTAACTACTACACATTATGACTTTGATCAAAATAAAGAATTAAAATAATTCAAGTAAAGTACCATTTCAAAGTAGTATTGTATGTGAAGTTGCATTTCTGTTGCATCCATTTCAGCATGTTGCCAGGCCATGGCTACTATGTGATAGACACTGCTACATTTTGTGAATGAAAAATACTGAGGAAACATTTGTATTGAGTTCATCTACTTGACAGGTTGCCCTTTTGACTTAGTGCTTTGGAATTAATGTAGATTCTTTAAACTGGAGAATAGTTTTATTATTGCCCTCCCTCTGTATCTGAGGGGAATTGGTTCCAGCACCTCCTTATATACCAAAATCCACTCATACGCAAGTTCCTCATTCAGCCTTCTGGAACCTGTGGGTACAAAAAGTTGGCCCTCTATATATGCAGGTTTTGTGTCTCCTTAATATTGTGTTTGTGATCCATGTTTGGTTTTGGTTGCAGAACCTGCTGATATAGAGGGCTGACTGTTTGAAAAAATCTGTAGAAAAGTGGACCCGTAAAGTTCAAACCTATGTTCAAGGGTCAAGTGTATTTTGTAGAAGAGGAGATTAAACTGAGAAACTTGATCTAAACTCTACTTGAAGACCAAATTACTGGCCCAATGCTCATTCCACTAAGTCAGTCAAATATGATTCATAGTGAATACTGTGAAATATTGGTGCCTTTTGTTCTCTTTGTGATTAGAGTTTCTTTCTTTTATAAAGATTACCACCTTCAGTGTCTTTCTACATCATTGTGTGGATAAATCTTTTCAAATGCCAGTCTTCACTTTGAAATGCCTTCTTTCCCCATATTTTCTGCCTCTCATTTGATACCTTCTTAAGAAAAATTCTTCTAATTCCATAACTAAATAATTATTTTTATTTTGAGCTCCACTTGTATATAACTTTCACCCAGTGTTTCTGCTCAGGTGGGAAGTCAGGTAGCACTGACTTTTTGAGTGGACATAGGTCAGTGGGACTACACATCCTTTAACACATAGAGGCACAGGCCTGTGTAAGGAATTGTCCAGGTGCTCTTTCAGTTAGCTAAAAAACTTAACAATCCCAGCACTTGGGAGGCCGAGGTGGGTGGATCACAAGGTCAGGAGATGGAGACCATCCTGGACAATATGGTAAAACCCCATCTTTACTAAAAACACAAAAATTAGCTGGGTGTGGTGGTGCGTGCCTGTAATCCCAGCTACTCAGGAGGCTGAGGCAGGAGAATTGCTTGAACCGGGGAGTCAGAGGTTGCAGTGAGCCGAAATTGCACGACTGCATTCCAGCTTGCAACAGAGCTAGACACTGTTTCCAAAAAAAAAAAAAAAACCTACAGGAGTTATCTGAGGCCAAAGCCTAGTTTGGTTTTACATTTAAAGACAAAGTTTTATTTTACAGGTTTTGTTGTTGTTGAGAGCTACCAGGCGTGAGCCACCATGGCTGGCCTGTTTTATGATTTTAGTAACATACAGAATTAACCATGAATGCATCTACTGTGTAAAAATCAAGGGAAGCCAGGCATGGTGGCTCATGCCTGCAATTCCAGCATTTTGGGAGGCTGACGCAGGAGGATCACCTGAGGTCAGGAGTTCGAGACCAGCCTGGCCAACATGGAGAAACCCCGTCTCTACTTATATATATAAAAAAAAAAAATTACAAAAATTAGCCAGGCATGGTGGTACGTGCCTGTAGGTAGTCTCAGCTACTCTGGAGGCTGAGGCACGAGAATTGCTTGAACCTGGGCAGTGGAGGTTGCCAGTGAGCTGAGATCATGTTACTGCACTCTAGCCTGGGCAACAGAGTGAGACTCCGTCTCAAAAAAAAAAAAATTCAAGGGAGAATTGTTGTTTTGCTTGTAATTTGACTGGTCAGGCTATTCATGATATTTGTTTTGCTTTATCAACTAAGTCTGTATTTGAAGATTGTTTTTTATTGTTGATTCTTAGAGGCAAATATCTGAGTACATTGTGTTTATACTTCATGTATATGAATGTTTACCTATTGAAAAAACTGTCTTATAAAAAATTACTTTTTCTTTATACCTTAGGACACAAGTGTACTTTTTTTTTTTTTTTTTTTAAAGATAGAGTCTTGCTCTGTCGCCAGGTGCCAGGCTGGAGTGCAGTGGCACGATCTTGGCTCACCGCAGCCTCTGCCTCCCGGGTTCAAGCAATTCTTCTGCCTCAGCTCCTGAGTAGCTGGGACTACAGGCGCACGCCACCACGCCCAGCTAATTTTTGTATTTTTAGTAGAGACGGGGTTTCACCATGTTGGTCAGGAATGGTCTCGATCTCTTGACCTTGTGATCCGCCTGCCTTGGCCTCCCAAAGTGATGGGATTACAGGCGTGCGCCACCGCACCCAGCCCATAAATGTACATTTTAAAAGTGTTCCTCAGTCAGGTGAGGTGGCTCACGCCTGTAATTTCAGCACTTGGGGAGGCCAAGCAGGAGGATCACTTGAGGCCAGAAGTTCAAGACCAGCCTGGGCAACATAGCAAGACCCTGTCCCTTTAAAAAAAAATTTTTTTTTTTTTAAATTAGGCATAGTGGTTCACACTTGTTATCTCAGCACTTTGGGAGGCTGAGGCAGGAGGATTGGTTGAGCCCAGGAGTTACCAACTTGGGCAAGATGTTGAGACCCTGCCTCTCCAAAATATAAGAACAATCAGCTGGGCATGGTAGCCCGTGACTATAGTAGGTCTAAGGTGGCAGGATCCCTTAAGTCCAGGAGTTTGAGGATGCAGTAAGCTGTGATCACTGCACTGCACTCCACTCCAGCCTGCGTGAGACAGCTGGGTATGGTGGGACTCACCTGTAGTCCTAGCTACTCAGGAGTAGCTTTAAAAAAAATGTGCATAGTTGTATTATTACCTACTAATTTTATTTTAAACTAGGCAAGGAGGCATAAGATATGATTAAATGACTTATTTTTATTTATTTATTTATTTATTGAGACAGGATCTTACTCTGTCACCCAGGCTGGAGTGCAGTAGTGTGATCATAGGTCACTGCAGCCTTCAACTTGTGGGTGCAAACACTCCTCCTGAATAGCTGGGACTTACAGGCATGAGGCACCACCTAATTTTTTAATTTTTTTGTAGAGACAAGATCTTGCTTAACTGCCCAAGCTAACCTGGAACTCCTGGCTACAAGTGATCCTCACTCCTCAGCCTCTCAAAGTGCTGGGATTATAGGCATGAGCCACCACAACTGGCCAGGAGTTATTATCTTAAAGAATGATTTAATAGAGGAGGAGGGACCGGCTATTTAAAAAGTAAAAGCTCTAAAGTATCATTACTAAAGTTGCTTTATTTTTTGGCATTAATGAAGTTAATATTTAGGGTTAGTTGTTTGAATTAGTATCTGTTCGTTTGATATATAGGCAACTTTTTGTTTTTAAAATTTTAAGAACCAGCCAGGCATTGTGGCTCACACCTGTAATTCCAGCACTTTGGGAGGTTTAGGCTGGCAGATCACCTGAGGTTAGGAGTTGAAGACCACCCTGGCAAATATGGCAAAACCCCATGTACTAAAAATACAAAAAAAAAATTAGCCAAGCATGGTTATGGTGCCTGTAATCTCAAAACATGGTAGGCTGAGGCAGGAGAATCACTTGAACCCAGGAGACAGAGGTTGCAGTGAGCTGGGATTATACCACTGCACTCCAGCCTGGGCAACAGAGCAAGACTGTCTCAAAAAATAAAAAATAAAAAAAACTTACGAACTGTTATGGATGGCATCACATGTGATTGTCAGTATATGCCTAAAGAAGTTTTATTACCTTTTACATGAATGTTAAATGGTACAGCAGGAAGATTTATTTTTTACCTTTTAAGTATTGAAGTAATAATTTTGAAGTATAATTTTTTTTTTTGAGATGGAGTTTCATTCTTGTTGTCCAAGTTGGAGTGCAGTGGTCCAGTCTTGGATCACTGCAACCTCTGCCTCCCGAGTTCAAGCAATTCTCTTGCCTCAGCCTGCCGAATAGCTGGGTATACAGATGTGTGCCACCACACCCAACTAATTTTTGTATTATTAGTAGAGCTGGGGTTTCACCAGGTGGCCAGCCTGGTCTCAAACTCCTGACCTTAGGTGATCCACCTGCCATGGCCTCCCAAAGTGCTGAGATTATAGGCGTGAGCCACCACACCCAGCCTGAATTATAATATTAATGTCTTATCTACAGGATGATCATATAGTGTCTTCCAAAGTGGGATATTTCTAAGAATGAAAAGAAATGGCATTAATAATTGCATATTTGGTTCTAGACCACCAAAATCCAATAAAGTGAATCTCAATAAAGCAAGTCACACAAATTTTTGGTTTCCTAGTGTGTATAAAAGTCATGCTTACACTATATTGTAGTCTATTAAGTGCACAATAGCATTATGTCTAAAAACCAATGTACATACCTTAAATAGAAAATACTTAATTGCCAAGAAATGCTAACAATCATCTGAGCCTTTCCTGATCTTTTTGCTGGTGGAGGGTCTTGCCTCGACGTTGATGGTTGCTTACTGGTCAGGAATTGCTGTGACAATTGCTTAAAATAAGGCAGCAGTGAAGTTTGCCACATCAGTTGGTGCTTCCTTTCACAAAAAGTTTTTGGAGTTTTGCCCTTGTTCCCCAGGCTGGAGTGCAATGGCATGATCTCCCAGCTCACTGCAATCACTGCCTCCTGGGTTCAACCAATTCTCCTGCCTCAGCCTTCTGAGTAGCTGGGATAACAGGCATGCGCTACCACACCCAGCTAATTTTGTATTTTTGGTAGAAATGGGGTTTCTCCATGTTGGTCAGGCTGGTCTCAAACTCACAACCTCAGGTGATCTGCCCTCCTCAGCCTCCCAAAGTGCTGAGATTACAGGTATGACCCACCGTGCCCAGCCCACAAAAGATTTTTCTTTAGCATGTGATGCTATTTGATGACATCTTAACTAGGATAGAATTTCTTTCAAAATCACAGGCACTTCTCTCAAACCCTGGCCCTGCTTTATCAACTAAGTTTAGGCAATGTTTTAAATCCTTTATTGTCATTTCAGCAATGTTCATGGGATCTTCACCAGAAGAGATCCATCTCAAGGAAACCACTTTCTTTGCTCATCCATGAGAAGCAAGTTCTCATCTGTTCAAGTTTTACCATGAGTTTGCAGCAATTCGGTCACATATTTAGGCTCCATTTCTAATTCTAGTACTTATCTTGCTTTTTCCTCCACATGTGCAGGTACTTCCTCCACTGAAATCTTAAAGTCCTCAAAGTCATTCTTGAGAGTAGAAACCAGCTTCTTCCAAACTCTTGTTAATGTTGATATTTTGACTTCCTCCACACAAATGTTCTTAATGGCATCTAGAATGTTGAATCCTTTCTAGGTGGTTTTCAATTTCTTTTGCCCAGATCCATCAGAAGAATCACTATGACAATTATGGCCTTATGAAATGTGTTTCTTAAATAATTACACTTGAAAGTTGAATCTACTCCCTGATCTATGGGCTGCAGAATGGAGGTGGTTTTATGTTAGCAGACATGGAAACAGCATTAATCTTGTACATCTCCATCATAGCTCTTTGGTGAACAAGTGCTGCATTGTCAGTGAGCAGCTATAATTTGAAAGGAATCTCTTTTTTCTGAGCAGTAGATCTCAACGATGGGCTTAAAATATTCAGTGAACCATGCTGTAAACAGAGGCCGTCATCCATGCTTCGTTGGTTGTTCCATTTGTAGAGTGCAGGCAGAGTAGATTTAGTGTAATTCTTAAGGACCCTAGGATTTTGGGAATGCTAAATGAGCATTGGCTTTATCTTAAAGTCACCAGCTGCATTAACCCTAGAGAGTCAGCCTTTCCTTTAAAGCTTCAAAGCCAGATACTGACCTACTATGAAAGTTCTTGATGGCATCGTCTGATATAAGGCTGTTTCCTCTACATTGAAAATGTGGTAGGTATTTCATGTAGCCACCTTCATTCATCAGTGATGTTAGCTAGATCTTCTGAATAACTTACTGCAACTCCACATTAGTACTTGCAGCTTCACCTTGTACTTTTATGTTCTGGAGTTGGCTTCTTTCAGTCAACCTCATAAACCAACCTCTGCTAGCTTCAGGTTTTCTTATGCAGCTTCCTCACTTCTCTCAGCCTTCATTGAATTAAAGAGAGTTAAGACCTTGCTCAGAATTAGGCTTTTATTTAAGAGAATGTTGTGGCTGGCCTTAGCTTCTAGCCAGATCACTTAAAGTTTTCTTCATATTATCAATAAGTCTATTTTGCTTTCTTATCATTTGGTGTGTTTACTGGGTTAGCACTTTTAATTTCCTTCAAGAACTCTTTCTTTGCATTTGCAACATTGCTCTTCGATACAAGAGGCCCAGCTTTAGCTTTTCTTGGCTTTTGACATGCCTTCCTCACTAAGCTTAATTATTTCCAGCTTTTGAAAGTGAGAGACATGTAACTCATCCTTTCACTTGAATACATAAAGGCCATTGTAGGGTTATTAATTGGTCTAATTTTAATATTTTTGTGTCTCAGGGAATAGGTAACCCAGAGGAGAGGGAAGAGATTGGGAGCACCCCATTGTTGAAGCAGTCAGAGCAGACACAACATATATCAATTATGTTTACTATCTTATGTGGGCATGCATTGTGGCACCCCAAAACAATTACAGTAGTAACATTAACGACCATTGATCACAGATCGCCATAGCAGTTAAAATAATCATTAAAAAGTTGGAAATATTGGGAGAATTACCAAAATGTGCCACTGAGACATGAAGTGAGCACATGCTGGTAGAAATTGGCACTGATAGACTTGCTTGACTTCAATTGGTTAAAAATGACAGCAACAAAATGCAACCACATTATCTGCAAAAGAGCAGTAAAGCAAGAGACGATAAAATGAGATCTGTCTGCTAGGACAGTGGGCTAAAATTGGAATGGTCCTGGGCAGCCTGGTCACATGGTCACTTTATTCCTCCAGCATACTTCATTGTTAAAATTTGGTTGTAGAGGTTTGGAATTTGGTATAGGATTAAATGAAAAGTTTTAACCTTGGGGATGCAAGGACGTAAGGATCTGATTAGGCTTTGCAACTTGAGTTTGACTAATGTCTTCTGTGTGGTGTCCGCTAAATCCCACAGCCTATAGGATCAGTCACATTGGTTATAAGGTTTGCTTCTATCTCTGAAAATTATTACTTCATTCCATAGTTCATTTTTTTAAAAATGAACTTAAAATGGGCACCAGAATGGGGTTGATTCATCACTCTTGGATTCTAAGTCTTAACAATTCTTAATTAGTAACATTTAAAAATCATACAAGGACACTTGGCTGTTTAATGCATTCATTTTATTAATGAAAGAAAATATTTTTGGCCGGATGCAGTGGCTCACACCTGTAATCCCAGCTCTTCGGGAGGCCGAGGCCAGTGGATCACCTGAGGTTGGGAGTTCGAGACCAGCCTGACCAACATGGAGATAACACTGTCTCTACTAAAAATGCAAAATTAGCTGGACATGGTGGCACACGCTGAATCCCAGCTACTTGGAAGGCTGAGGCAGGAGAATTGCTTGAACCCGGGAGGCAGAGGTTGCAGAGGTGGAAGTGAGCTGAGATCATGCCATTGCACTCCAGCCTGAGCAACAAGAGGGAAACTCCATCTCAAAAAATATATAAAAATAATAATAATAATATTTTCGTAGATGAATTGATGATCAACTTGGATTAAGTCTTAGGTGATTCACTGCCTCCTTTGTTAAGGCAACAAATCTTTTATGACATTTAATTCTAACGGGTTTAGTCATACAATGGTAGTTTCTGAGACCAGAGACCTTTAGATCATAATAGTTTCATTACATAGTTACAGATAAAGACACTAAGAAGGTGTGATTTCCTACAAGATTATAGAGCTAACAATAGTATAAAAGTTAGTTCCACAAATGATAATGTAACTTCTAAAAACTCTTATATTCTGATACATAACACAGAGTTACTCTGTCCCTGTTTTGTTTTACTGATTAAATCTCTTGGCCAGGCGCAGTGGCTCACGCCTGTAATCCCAGCATTTTGAGAAACCGAGGCGGGTGGATCACGAGGTCAGGAGTTTGAGACCAACCTGGCCAATATGGTGAAACCCAGTCTTTACTAAAAATACAAAAATTAGCTGGGCGTGGTGGCGGGCACCTGTATTCCCAGCTACTAGGGAGGCTGAGGCAGGAGAATTGCTGGAACCTAAGAGGCGGAGGTTGCAGTGAGCTGAGATTGCGCCACTACACTCGAGCCTGGGTGACAGAGCAAGACTTTGTCTCAAAAAAAAAGAAATCTAATTTAGGCCAGCTGCTGTGGCTCAGGCCAGTAATCCTAGCACTTTGGGAAACAGAAGAGGGCGGATCCCTTGAGGTCAGGAGTTCAAAACCAGCCTGGCCAACATGGTGAAATACTATCTCTACTAAAAATAAACTGAGTGTGGTGGCAAGTGCCTGTAATCCCAGAATTTGGGGAGGCCGAGGGGCCAAAGAATAGCTTGAACTTGGGAGTCAAAGGTTATATATGAGCCGAGATTTCACCACTGCACTTCAGCCTGGGTTGACACAGCAAAACTCAGTCAAAGAAACCTTCAGATTTGGCCTTACCTTTCTTAGAAATGCTTTATTTTATATTCATATGCTGATAAACTGATAATATAGAAATAATGGCTGATACATATGCCCTAAAGTTAGAGATTAAACATGTTAGCACTGTGTTTTTTAATGAATCTCAGTAAACTGTTGAATTGAAATTGAAACTTCTTTGTTTCCTGTTATTTTGCCTATATTTTAAGGCTCTTGATAACAGTTACCTACTGTTTCTTAAACAAACCATTTATATAGATTAGCATAATCTTAATGAGAGACAAGAGTAGCTTATTTAGTCTGTAAAATGGAAATCACTTATAAATGAATTTAGAATTAAAAGATTGATTTGTTGAGTGTTACAGAATTTTACCACTGAAACCAAATAAATTATTTTGGAAAAGTGGTTGAAGTGATAGTAGGATTGTTTAATACAATAGTTAACTTTTAAAAATGATATGGGGTTTTGTTGTTCTTCCGGAAGCCTTTTTTTCCTAAGATACATGGGGGTGGGGGAAAGGAATTGTTACTATTCTAAATTTGCATTAATATTATTTCTTGGCAGTTTCACTTCTTATATTTTTTACAGCTTTTGTGTTAGTCTATTTTATTATTGTTTTCATCCTATTTTTCTAAGGTTAAATGTATTCTGAATTTCTTTAGCATCTTCTAAAGCAGCCTCGATAATAACTTACATTCTTTCCTTTCACTTTCCTTGTTTCTTTGGTCTAGAGTGTTCTAAATTACTAGTTCATCTTGTTATTATGGGTAGTACACTGACCTCTTGAGTTTTCAAATTCTCAGAACACACTACCGTCCATGTTTTCCCCCTCAGTCAAGTAACACTGTCAGCGCCAGAAGGACCCCCAATCTTAAGCCATCAAAACTCCTAAGATAATGAAATTTGCTGAAGAGTTTACAAGGGGGAGCTCCCTGCTTAATTGATAAGAATAATGTACAGAAGAAATTAGTGGGGGAACTTTTAACTATACTCCCTCCTGATGACTTTTTTTGGAGGGGGGCGGGGGAAACGGAGTTTTGCTCTCGTTGCCCAGGAGTGCAATGGCGCAATCTAGGCTCATTGCAACCTCTGCCTCCCAGGTTCAAGCAATTCTTCTGCGTCAGCCTCCCAGGTAGCTGAGATTATCAGTGTGTGCCACTACGCCCTGCCAATTTTGTGTTTTTTGTAGAAATTGTGTTTCACCATGTTGTTCAGGGTGGTCTCGAACTTCTGACCTCAAGTAATCCACCCACCTGGGCCTCCCAAAGTGCTGGGATTACAGACGTGAGCCACCGCTCTTGGCTCTCCCTCCTGTCTTCTTACCAGGTACCAGTACCCTTATTAGGAAAGACTTTCAGGGAGCTGTGTCAGTTTGGGGTTTTTGGTCTCTGATCTGTGTTTTTACAATAATTTTAAAATTCTTACACATTTATAGCCTATATTCTATCTGATATTAATAATATTTGGTATTGATAATACAGATAGAGCCTTGATTATTTGGGTAAGACATGAAGCGGAATCCATTATGTCTTTTAGCTGTGCTAAAGTATACATCTTTACTACTGATAGTATATGGAAAGACAGAATTACTCTGTACCTGTTGTTTCCTTCACAGAGAGCTAGTGGCATCTGACAATCAACCATGATACCTGGCTGAAACTCCAGGATGGAAGTCATGCCCAAGTCCCTTTATAAAAGCCCAACAATATAAATCCTACATAATGGCTATATGCAAACTAGTAGTCAAAGTCAATAATTTTAGAAAGGAAAGGTTTTGGTTAGCTCCTAAGTGGCTGTGTTGTAATGAATGCAGTAGCTGTTCGGCAGCTTTCTGAATCCTTGGAAGGCCCTTGGTCCACAAGTCCTTGTGAACACCCACACATCTAGCATGAGAGACTAGTGCTAGAATGGAAATTTCTCTGTCCCCTGCTCTTACACATCTACCACATTTAACAGAGCACTAGATGAGTAGCTTACCAGAGCTGGCACCTTTTTGGAGATCCTCTGGAATTTCATTGTAACTGACTGATTCACTTGGAGGAACAGGAAAAGTGAGAGGCATCTTATTTTACGTTAGAGTTCCTTGGTGTGGGTACAGGCAGAGGTGGTATTTCTCTCAGTATGAGTACTGTGTTTGCCTTCTTTGATACTACTTCTCAGAATCCCTTCATTTAAAGATAGCAATGACTCAGTCAGTTTGAGATCTAGAACTTTTTTGTGACTATCTCACTATTACCTCCTGTTCCCTCCCTCTACCACCACCCTAATTTAGTTTTTAAATTGAAAGTCATCCATAATATGTAAAAATGGTAATAGAGGAAAATATTAAAGTAATAAAAGTTTTTTAAGATTTGAGTGTCTCAGTTTTTTTTTTTCTTGAGACGGAGTCTTGTTCTGTCACCCAGACTGGAGTGCAGTGGCGTAATCTCTGCTCAGTGCAACCTCCAGCCTCCTAGGTCCAAGCAGTTCTCTGCCTCAGCCTCCCAAGTACCTGGAGATTACAGGCGCCCGCCACCGCGCCCAGCTAATTTTTTTGTATTTTTAGTAGAGATGGGGTTTTACCATCTAGGCCAGCCTGGTCTTGAACTCTGACCTCATGATCCATCCCCATTAGCCTCCCAAAGTGCTGAGATTACAGGCATGAGCTACTGCGCCCGACCTCAGTTTAATAACTAACTATTAAAATTATATTGGTGATGTTGAACACAATACTTAAAATCTGATTTGTCCGTTCTTTTTATAGTTAAGAGTGTAATGATGCTGGAGCAGCACTTGTCACAGTTGCCTTTAGTTTGAGTATGCCCTTAATGACCTCTGTTGCCACACTCCTGTCTCAGCAACTTTCCAACTTGAGCCACAATTTTGATATTCATCAATTTTATAATGTATAAACTTCTGGGACTTCAACACTTAATTTTATACTAATTTTGTGTGTGTGTGTGTGAACTTCCTCTGGCCTCAGACCTTTAAATACATTAAAATAATTAAAATCTTTTTTAAATTAAAGGACTTTAAATATTTTCCTGGTTTTTTGTTGTTGTTGTTGTTGTTTTGTTTTTTGTTTTTTTTCTTTTTAGAGACAGGATTTCTTTCGCTCTGTCTCCCAGGCTGGAATGCAGTAGCACGATCATGGCTTACTGCACCCTCTACCCTCTAGGCTTAAGCCATCCTTTTGCCTTAGCCTCTCAAGTTGCTGGGATTACAAGTGTGTGCCACCACACCTGGCTAATTTTTTAAAAATTGTTTGTAGCGACAGGGTCCCACTATGTTGCCCAGGCTGGTCTCAAACTTCTGGGCTCTCAAGCAATCCTCTTGCCTCCACCTCTCACTTCCCAGAGTGCTGGGATTATAGACATGAACCATCACACTTGGCCTCTGTTTATTTTCTTTAAAAATAACTTATGGGCCAGAAGCAGTGACTCATGCCTGTATTCCCAGCACTTTGGGAGGCTGAGGTGGGCGGGTAACCTGAGGTCAGGAGACGATACCAGCCTGGCCAGCATAGTGAAACCCCATCTCTACTAAAACGACAAAAATTAGCTGGGTGTGGCGGTGTGCGCCTGTAGTCCCACCTGCTCAGGAGGCTGAGGCAGGAGAATCGCTTGAGCCTGGGAGGTGGAGATTGCAGTGAACCAAGAACACAACACTGCACTCTAGCCTGGGCAACAAAGTAAGGCTTTTTCTTAGAAAAAAAAAAGAAAGAAAAGAAGGCAGTGGTGACGCAATTCTGTCCACGTTGCAGGGGCTGGGCCGTGGCTGAAGTTGCCGCGGCCGCCGCGTCATATGGCACAGTCAAAGCCTAAAGGCTAGAGCCGGAGCTGCCGCGCCAGTCGCCTAGCAGGTCCTCTACCAGCTAATTCCTGTCCCGGAGCTTCATCGGCACAGCGGCCAGCGAGACGTTCCAGCCTCCCTGTTTCTTCCTCCGCTTTCTCTTCCCTCTGGTTTAGTTTGCTGGGAGTGCAAAACGAGAAAGCACGGGGCCGCCCCAAACTCCTTTTGCTTCTGCCCATCGCAAGTGCCACTACTGCCATGGGCCTCACTATCTCCTCCCTTTTCTCCCGCCTCTTTGGCAAGAAGCAGATGCTCATTTTGATGGTTGGATTGGATGCTACTGGCAAGACAACCATTCTGTATAATATAACTGAAGTTAGGGGAGATAGTCACCACCAATTCTACCACTGGTTTTAACGTGGAAACAGTGGAATATAAGAACATTTGTTTCATAGTATGGGCTGTTGGTGGTCAAGATAGAATTAGGCCTCTCTGGAAGCATTACTCCCAGAATACCCAGGGTCTTATTTTTGTGGTAGATAGCAATGATCGTGAAAGAATTCAGGAAGTAGCAGATGAGCTGCAGAAAATGTTTCTGGTAGATGAGTTGAGAGATGCAGTGCTGCTGCTTTTTGCAAACAAACAGGATTTGCCAAATGCTATGGCCATCGGTGAAATGACAGATAAACTAGGTCTTCAGTCTCTTCGTAACAGAACATGGTATGTTCAAGCCACTTGTGCAATACAAGGAACTGGTCTGTATGAAGGACTTGACTGGCTGTCAAATGAGCTTTCAAAACGTTAAACGAAACTGGATAACTAACCAAGGACATGTTTGCTAAAATTGGTCTAGGCTTGTTACAACAAAATTAGTTTGTATCTTGGTTATTAAACAGTATCTGGGACTGGTTTGGGCAGAACTTATTTTGTTGTCGATTATTGTTTACCAAGTATAATGTTGCTATTTAGCAATGTTACTGGTTTTAAAAAAAATTCTCCTTGGGGAAAAAGTATCCTCTTTTAATTTTACTTCCCATAAGCCTAAATGCCTGGACATAGCTATTGTGAAACCTTTAAATAAATCTGTTTTGAGTGTTTTTTGAGCCCCAGGGAAAAAAAGAAAGAAAGAAAAAGAAAAGAAATACATATATGGATGCAATGATTGCATTTTGTTAAACCACTTTTAATCAGATAAACAACAAGAAAGGTCTTGGTTAGAACCGTGTTTTCTAAACATTTGTATTTTAAATCTATAAACAGCCTTCTTTTTCTTTAGCATTTATGTGAATTTGAATCAGTCTTGTTGGTATCATAGATTGTATTTTTATATAATATTAGTTGATTATATTTGTGGTTATTTTTCCAAAATGTAAAAAGGATCCTCTCTCTTCCTTGCTTTAAAACATTCACTAGTTTCACTTTTCCTAGAGCAGTGCTTTTCAAACTGTGTACCTAGGTTGATACTAGCTAACATTTACTGAGCACTTAATATGTGACACTATTCCAGACTTTGACATCTGTTACTGGTTTTATTCTCAAAACAAACCAATGATGAAGTAGGTATTAGTATCTTAACATTTATATGAGAATTTCATTCTGCTTTGTAATACTTAATATAAAAAGTTTTTAAATGAATGATCTAGCATCAAGAAAAATTGAATCTAAGAAGATTTCTATTATATTTGTTTTTTGTGACTTTTTATATTCCAAGGCATACCCTGTACCTCTAGAAGTGAAAATTTCTTTGTATGAAATTAACGATAAAAGACATACTCAAGAACTCACCTAAGTTTTTTTTAAAAATTAGATTTAGTAGACCTAAAATTATTCTATTAAATTGCTGTGCGAGTTTTTAAACCTTTTACTCTCAATTCCTGTATTTGCCTTGCTTTAGATGGACACTTGACTGCAGTGGACACTGAGTAACACTGTTCTCCCTTGTACTTGATATCTTAAACATTTTCTTTCCCCTCCCTAAAATGAGTGCACATCCCTGTTTTGTGCTTGTTGCATTTCTACTTTGCCTTCTTGACACCTCAAATACTCTTTCCCTGGGAAGCCTGTCTAACTGGAGGCCATCTCCAGCAGAGCCATATACTCCCTCTCTGTGCTTCCATAGCACCATATTCACCTCTCTCTTAATGCTTGGTGTGTAGTTGGTATACTTATAGACTCTGAGCTTCTTGAGGGCAGGGACCTGATTTTAAGTCTTCTCTATATCCATTATAGTCAAATACCTGGCACCTAGCAGTATGAGTAAATGTTTGTTGAATGGATGAGAGAACAGACAGTGTCTTTTAAATTACAATGTGTGGTGTAATTTAGTCTTACCATTAGAAACTATAGACTACATCATCATTTAAAGCCTCCCAGAGTGACAATCTAACCTGTGCCGTAAGAACATGCTTCAAGTCCAGGCTGATATGGTATAGTATTACTGTAGTAGTTAATGATTGAAATGCCTGAAAGGCAGAAGTTTGATCGTTTAATGATAATGTGCAGCAGGCAGAAGTTTAGTGCCTAATGTTCCGATGTCTTATTTATTTCAGGAGTTGTTGGATAAATACTTAATAGCCAATGCAACTAATCCAGAGAGTAAGGTCTTCTATCTGAAAATGAAGGGTGATTACTTCCGGTACCTTGCTGAAGTTGCATGTGGTGATGATCGAAAACGTAAGTATATTTGTTATATGGGCAAAACTAAAATACAAAAAAGGGGGATTAAACAGGCCACTATGACAATATATGTAGTCTTCAGGCTCTTTGTGATTTAAAAATAATTGAACATATATCAAGAAAATTAGTATTATCTTACATTCTCAAAAATGAAAATTGGGTTCTAAATTTACATCATGTGCCCTTTAAATAAAAGACTCATCTATGAACTTTAGTTATAATTGTACATGGTATTACTTAAAACAGGCATAATCTTTTATGCTTTACAATTTTGGTTCACTGTGCTCTTTCCGTCATCTTTCCGCGCCGCCACAATAGTCCACATGAATGTCCTGGCTGATGCTCTCAAGAGCATCAACAATACCAAAAAGAGGCAAACACCGGGTACTTATTAGGCCATGCTCCAAAGTCATCATCCGGTTTCTCACTCTGATGATGAAGCATGGTTACATTGGCAAATTTGAAATCATTGATGATCACAGAGCTGGGAAAATTGTCGTGAACCTCACAGGCAGGCTAAAGAAGTCTGGAGTGATCAGCCCTAGATTTGATGTGCAACTCAAAGATCTAGAGAAATGGCAGAATAATCTACTTCATCCTGCCAGTTTGGTTTCATTTTTAGCTCCAGAGATTTTTGTGTAAACTTTGAGTCATTCTGCATTTCACATGGCCTTTTTGTAATTATGCCTTAAAATGCAGATAACTGAAATTACATAGAGAACATGGAAATAGGATGTTGTGCTTTTTCTGTTTGTCATATTAATTCATTATCGTCCATTTTAAGGAGTCATAACATTGACTGCTAATTACATATAATCAAATTTTTTAGGAGAAGAGGTGACATGTGTGTGTTATTGCTGGTGTATAACTTATTCCAACTTCACAGTAAGTTTGAATGACCCATATGGTTAGGTTTTACTTGAGAAGGTTGAATACACAGGAATTGTTGATTAATCAAGTAGTAGTCATAAAAATAGATTTTAGTATTAAATGTCTATTTTGTTTTTACCTAAACTATTGTAAAAAACACATGGATATGGGAAAAAGTGATCAAATTGCCTAACTTGATAATAAAAAAGTGAAGTGAATTTATTTGCAGTGAGTGTCTCCTGGGATGCTGGTAGCGGAGTATAAGATCCTATTAAATTCTGTGCATGTGCTTGCTACCAAATTTGTCAAGTTCTAGGTAGTAGAAGTATCACTTAATTCCTTATTTTTTCCAGAAAGTTTGTTATTTTGTTTTTTGCTGTCCTAAATATCAGTGTAACTGAATATATAAAGAGAAGTTGTACCTTGAGAAACTGTTGTACCTTGCTATAACAAAATCTGTATACTAAACTTATTCTGTTACTGATGTATAATTTCTATTGCTATGAAGATAAGCAGAATTGGACATGATACTGGCGCGGAACTGAACATTTAAGTATCAGAAAGCCAAAGAGAAGTCTTTGGGAGATTGAGACATAGCCGCAGCTTTAACCTGATTTAACTCTTAGGAGCTCATTGGCACTTTCAGGTATCACATGTAGTCCCATGTACATTCTCATAGTCTGGGATTTGTAGATAGGCTGTCTTTATAGCCTAACTGCTGAGACACTTTGTTACTTACTACTATTCTAGTGCTTCCTAATTTGCCAGGCTGCAAATAATAATAATTATTATTATTATTCTTGCATGCAGTCTATACCATTCAGGATTAGATCAATAAATGTGCCATTTCAGAGGAAGGAAAATGCACATATTCAGGTCATAAAGAGTTAGCTTAATTCTCTTACATCAGTATCTCTAAAGCTGTAATAGGCCAGTGCCCTCATACAGAAAACTACCCTTTTCAAAATATGGGTACAATCAGATTAGTGTTGGTAATAACTGAACATTTTTTGAAGGGAGAGTAACATTTTAATTAGGCCAGTAATCAAACTCGGGTTGGAGCAGATTTTGTCCTGTGTATTGAAACTTCTATATTGCCTTTCAAATAATACATCTTGATACTAAGAGTCAGTATTTCTCCAAATTAGAAAAATAGAGATTTTGGTGGTGATGATCTTTGTAAACTTTATATTATTTAGGGGAAGTGTATTCCAGTCAAATTATTATTATTATTATTATTATTATTATTATTATTATTATTTTTGAGTTTGAGTTATGCTTTCGTTGCTTAAGCTAGAGTGCAATGGTTCGATCTTGACTGACTGCAACCTCCGCCTCCCAGGTTCAAGCGATTCTGGTGCCTCTGCCTTCCTAGTGGCTGGGATTACAGGCATGCACCACCAAACCCAGCTAATTTTTGTATTACTAGTAGAGACGGGGTTTCTCCATATTGGTCAGACTGGTCTCAAACTACTGACCTCAGGTGATCCACCCGTCTCGGCCTCCCAAAATGCTGGGATTACGGGTGTGAGCCACTGCGCCTGGCCCAGTCAAATTATTTTAATTACTGCATTTCCAAGTAATAGAATTAAAAGATATAAAAGAATAAAATAGTTTGTAGCCTGGGGATGGAAAAAATCCGATTTACTGTAATATCTCATGATTTTTTTAAAATTAAGCTGATTAGATGTAAGCAACATTCTGAACTGGTTCTTTGTTTGTTTGAGACAAACTCTGTTACTAAGGTTGGGAGTGCAACAGCATGATATGGTCTCTCTGCAGCTTCGACCTCGTGGGCTTAAGGGATCCTCCCACCTCAGCCTCCCAAGTAGCTGGAACTACAGGCATGCACCACTATGCCTAGCTTGTTTTTTTCTTCTTCTTCTTTTTAATTTTTCATAGAGACAGGGATAAGGTCTTCCTATGTTGCCCAGGCTGGTCTTGAACTCTTGGGTTCGGTTGATCCCGCCCCAGGGTTACAGGCATGAGTCACTACACCTGGCCATAAACTAGTTCTCAAATACCCAGTACATAATTTTTTTTTTTTTTTTTTTTAAGACAGAGTGTTCTTCTATCGCCCAGGCTGGAGTGCAGTGGTGCAATCTTGGCCTCCCGGGTTCAAGTGATTCTCATGCCTCAGCCTGTTGAGTAGCTGGGATTACAGGTGCCTGCCCATCATGCCCGACTAATTTTTGTATTTTTAGTAGAGATGGGGTTTTGCCATACTTGCCAGGCTGGTCTCGAACTCCTGATCTCAGGTGATCCGTTCACCTCAGCCTCCCAAAGTGCTGGGATTACAGTCGTGAGCCACGACACCCAGCCACAATAATGTTTTTTTGTTAGCTACCATGATTTTAAAAGAGCCATACAAAGTCTTGGTTCTACCAAAGAGCTCATAGCATATGTTCAGGTTGTTAATGTACTTTGTACTGGATCATTATTGTCAGTATTGCACTTTTAATTTTTTTTTCTCTTCACAGAAACGATAGATAATTCCCAAGGAGCTTACCAAGAGGCATTTGATATAAGCAAGAAGGAGATGCAACCCACACATCCAATCCGCCTGGGGCTTGCTCTTAACTTTTCTGTATTTTACTATGAGATTCTTAATAACCCAGAGCTTGCCTGCACGCTGGCTAAAACGGTAAGATGTGTGTCCAGGAAATACCCACTTTAGCTACAGTTGTTTGAGATACCAGGTATGTTAATTTACAGGTATTTTACTTGGCTACCAAGGGATGATTTCTACTGTATTTATTTTGAAATCTCTTTCTTACCATCAAGATCACCAACTTCTGTCCCTGACACCTTATTCTACCCTAACTGTGATTATAAGCAGTAATGTCTGTCTACAGAGCATACTGAGCAGAATAATCAAAGAAGGATAAATGATGTTAAGAAGGAAACATAAAAGATTGGAAAGTAATGCCTTCCAAGTTTGGTCACTAGAATAGCTGTGCATTAGCTGCATTCCTCAAAGTGGCTCAAAATGAGAGAGTGAAGAGGAGCCTGTACAGATAAATACTACTTCTTATTGGAAAGAAGTATATTAATCATTGCTGCTGTTCTGTTTGTCCTGTGAAAGAATGAAGACATGCTTGTTTACATAAATGTATAGTGTATAGTTTTATAAAAGTCCAGTCATACTCGTAAGTTCTTAAACTGAGTGTGAGAGAATGGTTCTGTTGAGTTTGTTGATATTAGAACATAAGGTGGGTGTTCACCTATTTTTACAAAATGGTTTGTAATTGTAGAATAACCAGTTTTTGTCAATGCACATATTTTACCATGGATATTAATATTTATCAGGCTTTTGATGAGGCCATTGCTGAACTTGATACACTGAATGAAGACTCATACAAAGACAGCACTCTCATCATGCAGTTGCTTAGAGACAACCTAACAGTGAGTTGTTTACTTTTTAGATTTTATTTCCTTTTCAGAAACAAAAGTATTTATATTTTATTTTGGACTTCATGTATTTTAGGACAGATACATAAGAGCTGAAAATATGACATACATGTTAGTATTTTGTGTGGGACCAGCACTATTTTGTAGGCAGGTTTTCAAGTTGAATAGGCATTTTATCAAACTGTCCTGAGAAGGTACTAACATTATAGGAACTCAATATTACTATTTTATTGGGATGAAGATATTGATAAATTATATTAGTATAGAGACCTTATAAAGTTTCAGTATTTTTGGGCAAATTAGCTGTAGCCAATTAGGGACTATCTAGATATCTAGGCTTTCTAAAAATCACATGAAGCACCTTGTTCTAATAAAAGTGTACTTTGTGAATTGTGCATAATGTTCTACAAGCATTTAGGGAGTAAACCTGTACCTAAATTTTGTTATTCCTTCTCTGCTTCTAGGCTACAGTGTCTGTTTTGTTTGTCTTTTTCTCCCCGCTTCTTGATAGGCAGTTGATAAAGTAATCAAGAAAAAGTACAGCTTAAGCTTTACTCTTAACATTTTTTGTAGGTTCAAATAAATTTGATAGGTAAAATCTTAGACTTCACAGAAGGTAAAAGAAGGGAATATATCGTTTAATATAAATCTGTTCTTCCCAGCCCCCTAGTTTGGTTTATCTTTTACTAGATAGCTTTATCTTTAACTAGATAGGGTTTTTGTTTTTTATAAATAGCACCATGTCTATTCAGTTTTGCTGAACAGGGGAATTATGAATCCACTGAAAGGGAAATGAAGACCCTGCATTTCTCGCCATGAGAATTCCCTGTGGTTGTTAGGGGACAATGGAAGATGATCAGCAAATAGCTAGTTCTGCAGAGGAAGAGCAAAGTAGGCAGTTCTGTACCTCTTCCCAGATATGCTTTGGAGCTAACTATCTTTTAAATGGTTTTGTTTGTTTTGTTTTCTCTCTTATGGAGGCAGTTCTTCAGAGGATTTTGTTTTGTTTGTTTTTATTTTCGTATCTTTATAATAACCTTATTTTAGTATCTTTATAATAACCTTATTTTAGTATTCTTCGTCATAACCTAAGGATTATGTAAGATTCTAGCTTTTCTGAAATTGACACTAATATCTTGGTGTTGGTCTAATATAGTGTAATTTTGAACTAATAATAGTCAGTAAATACTGACTTCTTCACTTCAACTTTCCATCCTAAAATTAGACAGATCCCTGAAGATCGACTTAGTTTTAACATTCTACCTAATTCAAGAACCCTGTCTATACATGCACACATTGCTTCCCTGTAGCTTCCGTCACCCACTTCTACTTAATTCTTGGAGCAACACAAAATAACACAACACTGCTTTTGCTTTAGTTTAGCCCTTCACACACTTGAAAATTGTTAACTGTGATTGTGGCTTTTGCCTCTCTGTGAAAATGTTTTAGTTTATTAATCAAAATTTAATACTGCAGTAGTACTTTCAAGAAGAGCATTGAGCTGCTGGGAATAGAGACAGCATTAAATTCTAAGACTGTCACTTTGTTTATTATGAAAGTAGAGTGCCTCTTTTTAAAAGTTACTTTTTTTTTTGAGACAGGATCTCACATGATCTCTTCTTACGATTCTTCACCTAGGCTAGAGTGCAGTGTCGGAGTCATGGCCCACTGCAGCCTTAACCTCCTGATTTCAAGCAGTCCTCCTGCCTCAGCCTCCCGAGTAGTTAGGACTCTAGGCACACACCACCCCATACCTGGCCAATTTTGTTTTTGAAATGTTTTGTAGAGATGGGGTCTTGCTGTGTTGTCCAGGCTGGTGTTGAACTCCTGGCCTCATGTGATCTTCTCTCCTCAGCCTCCCTATGTGCTAGGATTACAGGCGTGAGCCACTGTGCCTGGCCAAGTGTTTTTTAAATAAAAAGGAAGCTATAAAACCATGCTTCAGTGGTATATGTGTGTATGTCATTTTGTAATTGCATAGTGAAAGGTCTGCAGTGATGTACTTTGGGAAGGTGATGGTCTGGGGTTTTGAGAGAGAACTTCCAGTCTTAGTCAAGATCTCCATTGTTTGAGGAGTTTACTACTCTTGTTATTTTTGATATAACAATAGTACTTGTTATAATTGCCCTATCTAGAAATAGTAATAGTAACTTAATTTGATTCTTCTTTTTCTAGCTTTGGACATCAGACAGTGCAGGAGAAGAATGTGATGCAGCAGAAGGGGCTGAAAACTAAATCCATACAGGGTGTCATCCTCTTTCCTTCAAGAAACCTTTTTACACATCTCCATTCCTTATTCCACTTGGATTTCCTATAGCAAAGAAACCCATTCATGTGTATGGAATCAACTGTTTATAGTCTTTTCACACTGCAGCTTTGGGAAAACTTCATTCCTTGATTTGTGTTTGTCTTGGCCTTCCTGGTGTGCAGTTACTGCTGTAGAAAAGTATTAATAGCTTCATTTCATATAAACATAAGTAACTTCCAGACACTTATGTAGAGGACTAAAAATGTATTTGGTATTTAAGTAATCTGAACCAGTTCTGCAAGTGACTGTGTTTTGTATTACTGTGAAGATATGAAAATGTAGTTAATTAAAATTTGAAGAGTGTTCCACATAACTTCTTAATTTCTACATTCCCTCCCTTACTCTTTTGGGGGTTTCCTTCAATAAGCAACTTTTCCATGCTCTTAATGTATTCCTTTTTAGTAGGAATCCAGAAGTATTAGACTGAATGGAAAAGCACTTGCCGTTTCTGGCTAGGGGTAACAAATTGAAATGCCTCCTGTGTCACATAAGGAGGTCATGTATATCTGTGGCAACAGGGAGTTTCCTTATTCACTCTTTATTTGCTGCTGTTTAAGTTGACAACCTCCCTTCCCAATAAAAATTCACTTACACCTCCTGCCTTTGTAGTTCTGGTATTCACTTTACTATGTAATAGAAGTAGCATGTTGCTGCCAGAATACAAGCATTGCTTTTGGCAAATTAAAGTGCATGTCATTTCTTAATCCACTAGAAAGGGGAAATAAAGTACACAAGTCCAAGTCTAAAACTTTAGTACTTTTCCATGCAGATTTGTGCACATGTGAGAGGGTGTCCAGTTTGTCTAGTGATTGTTATTTAGAGAGTTGGACCACTATTGTGTGTTGCTAATCATTGACTGTAGTCCCAAAAAAGCCTTGTGAAAACGTTATGCCCTATGTAACAGCAGAGTAACATAAAATAAAATTACGTTTTATAAACCATTTACTATGGCTTTGTAACAATTGCATACCCATATTTTAAGGGACAGGTGAATTTACTACTTTCTAAAGTTTATTGATACTTCCCTTTTATGTAAAATGTAGTAGTGATGCCTATATTTCTGCATTGTGCATTGTGACACACTTGTCTAGGGATGCCTGGAAATGTATAAAATTGGACTGCATTTCTTAGAGTGTTTTACTATAGATCAGTCTCATGGGCCATCTCTTCTTCAGATGTAAATGATATCTGGTTAAGTGTTATATGGAATAAAGTGGACATTTTAAAACTAGCAAAGTTAATTATGTCATTCTGAGTGCCTTGGCTGTTACTAGAATTGTGCTTCAGTGGATATTCAAAAGGAATGTAAGAGTTCACATATAGATACTCCTCAACTTAACAGTGGGGCTACATTCTGATAAACCCATCGTAGGTTGAAAATACTAAGACAAGGCTGGGCACAGTGCCTTACTCCTGTAATCCCAGCACTTTGGGAGGCCAAGGCAGGCAGGTCACTGGAGGTTAGGAGTTCGACACTCACCTGAGCAACATGGTGAAACCCGTCTTTACTAAAGCTACAAAAATTAACCAGGTGTGGTAGCACACGCCTGTAATCTCAGCTACTTGGGAGGCTGAGGCAGGAGAATCGCTTGAACCTGGGAGGTGGGGGTTGCAATGACCCAGGATCACGCCATTGTACTCCAGCCTGGGCAACAGAAGCAAAACTCTGTCTCAAAAAAAGAAAATACTAAGTCAAAAATGCATTGAATACCCCTAACCTAATGAACATTATATAGCTTAGCCTATTCTATGTTAAATGTGCCCAGAACACTTAACCTACAATTGGGCAAAATCAAAGAACATGAAGCCTGTTTTACAATGAAGTGGTGGATATCTCATGTAATTTGTTGAATACTAAAAATGAAAAACATTGATTGTATATGCTTTCTACTGAATGCCTGTCACTTTTGCACCATTGTAAAGTCAAACAGTCTTAAATTGGGGACTGTCTATACTTCTGTTTGTAAACATTCAATCATATTAGTTCAAAATAATTTTGGTTTTATAGTATCACAATGGCTATTTTATTTTACTAACCGACCTCAGGTTAGTAAAATAACTGAGACTCAATGACTTGAACTGATAAGTCAGAATCTGAAAAAAGAAAGAAAGCTATGTAGGCTTCTTCTTTATCCTGTAATGTGAATATGAAACAAGGCTTCATTTATATTTTTTTGTTTGTTTGTTTGTTTTGTTTGAGACGGTGTTTCACTCTGTTGCCCAGGCTGGAGTGCAGTGGCACGATCTCGGCTCACTGCAACCCCTGCTTCCCGGGTTCAAGCGATTTTCCTGCCTCAGCCTCCCAAGTAGCTGGGATTACACTTTGGCTAATTTTTTGTATTTTTAGTAGAGACAGAATTTCACCATATTGGCCAGGCTGGTCTTGAATTTGTGACCTCAGGTGATCCACCTGCCTCAGTCTCCCAAAATCCTGGGATTACAGGCCTGTGCCTGGCCTATACTCGCCTTCTAAAGGGAACTGAAAAGGCAGAATTCAATAGGACTTTGGTACCCCAAAATTTAAATCAGGACACTACTTTTTAAAGAAGAATATTAGTAAAAATAACATTTTGAATTGGATACAAGTGATCATGTCTTAAGACGAGTAAAATGGTATGTGCTGAGTACGTTATCAAAGTAGCTTTAAGGAACAGATTATTCGGCAAGGTGTGGTGGCTGACGCCTGTAATTGCAGCACTTTGGGAGGCTGAGGTCGGTGGATCATGAGGTAAGGAGTTCAAGACCAGCCTGGCCAAGATGGTAAAAACCCCATCTCTACTAAAAATACAAAAAATTACCCGGTAGTGGTGGCGAGCGCCTGTAATCCCAGCTACTCAGGAGCCTGAGGCAGGGAATTGCTTGAACCCGGGAGGTGAAGGTGGCAGTGAGCGGAGATCACACCACTGTACTCCAGCCTGGGCGATGACAGAGTGAGACTCCATCAAAAAAAAAAAAAGATTAGCTGTGTTCAATGGCTCACACCTGTAATCCCAGCACTTTGGGAGACTGAGGCAGGTGAACCACTTGAGGTCAGAAGGTCAAGACCAACCTGGCCAACATGGTGAAACCCTGTCTCTATCAAGAATATAGAAAAACAGGCAGGGTGCAGTGGCTTACGCCTGTAACCCAGCACTTTGGGAGGCTGAGGTGGATGGATCACGAGGTCAAGAGTTTTTGAGACCAGCCTGGCCAACATGGTGAAACCCTGGTGTCTAGTAAAAATACAAAAATTACCCAGGCATGATGGTATGTACCTGTAATCCCAACTACTTGGGAGGCTGAGACAGGAGGAGAATTGCTTGAACCAGGGAGGTTGAAGTTGCAGTGAACCAAGATTGCGCCAGTGCACTCCAGCCTGGGTCATAGAGCAAGCCTCCATCTTAGGGAAAAAATAGAAAAAATTAGCTGGGTGTGGTAGTGCACCTGTAATCTCAGCTACTCAGGAGGCTGAGGCAGGAGAATCACTTGAACCTGGGGACAGAGGTTGCAGTGAGCTGAGATGCCACTGTACTCCAGCCTGGGTGACAGCAAGACTCTGTCTCAAAAGATAAATATATATAAAAATTAGCCAGGTGTGGTGGCACAAGGCTGTAATCTCAGCTACTTGGGAGGCTGAGGCAGGAGAGTCGCTTGAAACTGGGAGACCAAGGTTGCAGTGAGCCAATATCATGCCACTACTGCAGCCTGGGTGACAGAGTAAGACTCTCTGTCTCAAAAAAAAAAAAAAAAAAAAACATTATTCTCAACATTTAGTCCCAACTTGAAATGTTTCCTTTAAAAGAACTCTGCATCTTTTTTTTTTTTTTTTTTTGAGACAGTGTCTCACTCTGTCACCAGGTGCCAGGCTGGAGTGCAGTGGCGCACCTCCACCTCCCGGGTTCAAGCAGTTGTCCTGCCTCAGCCTCCCAAGTAGCTGGGACTACAGGCACATGCCACCACACCCAGCTAATTTTTGTATTTTTAGTAGAGACGGGGTTTCACCATGTTGGCCAGGATGGTCTCAATCTCTTGACCTCGTGATCCACCCACCTCGGCCTCCCAAAGTGCTGGGATTACAGGCGTGAACCACTGCGACCAGCCAGATCTCTGCATCTTTAAAAGCATGCTCAGCCTGTGGTATCTCCTTTGACTCTGCTTTTGGGCTTCCTTGCCCTAGAGGAAGAGGACTTAGAACACTGCTAAGAACTCAGTAGGAGAGAGGACGCCTTTCCTGGGAAAAGAGTGTAAGTAAAGTATTGGGGTTGGGGGAGGATTTAAGTCTATGTTTGAGCTTTGTCCTTACCTTTTTAAATTACTTTCTGAGATCAGAAATTTTAAATGCACCTATTTTGTAGTTAGAACTTACTTGGCAGTCTTGTTTAAAATGGCATTTACATAGTAAGTTTAAGTTGCATTCTAACACTATCCAAGTACAATCAGAGACTTTTATTTCAACATGTTTGTACATTTCAGCTGTGATTTGTTGATCTTGGGTTGGCGAAGATCAGTAAGTTTTCTTTTGACACGGTAGGATATACTCACGCCTTGTAGCTTAAATGTGTATCAGTAGAGACTTTTTTAAAATGATGAAAAAAATTAGGAAGGCCATTTAAAGAGGCATAAAAACTACAACTTAAGAGTAAAATAATTTGAGATTAGACTTTTGGTCACTTATTTTGAAATGGGCTAATTTTTAGGAATTGAGTCAGTCATTCAGAAATAATTAGGCCTATTACAGGAACAGATGTGATTTTTTGTCCAACGATGAGTCTCATTGTAGGTTCCTGTCATTAGATGTATTTTAAAAGTGACAACTTGATCATTCTTTATGGTTTAGGAAGACTTTCACTTTAAACTGATGAAGGCAATTTTTCATGTTTGTTTGCTTTTTTTTGAGATGGAGTTTCGCTCTGGTTGCTGAGGCTGGAGTGCAATGGTGTGAACTTGGCTCACTGCAACCTCTGCCTCGGAGTTCAAGCGATTTCCCTGCTTCAGCCTCCTGAGTAGTTGGGATTACAGGTGCACGCCACCACACCTGATTAGTGTTTGTATTTTTAGTAGAGAGAGGGTTTCGCCACATTGGTCAGGCTGGTCTCAAACTCCTGACCTCAGGTGATCTGTCCATCTCAGCCTCCCAAAGTGCTGAGATTACAGGTGTGAGCCACTGCGCCCCGCTGCAATTTTACGTTTTATTCTGCTTACATCTCTATCACCCTCCCACATAGAATTTGTATTTGGTAAGCTTTGCCATCTATGGAATTAATGTTATTTAGCTTAAGAGTTTATGTATAGCAGCCGGGTGCAGTGGCTCATGCCTGCAATCCCAGCACTTTGGGAGGCTGAGGCAGGTGAGTCATGAGGTCAGGAGATCGAGATTATTCTGACTACCACAGTGAAACCCTGTCTCTACTAAAAATACAAAAAATTAGCCGGGTGTGGTGGCACACGTCTGTAGTCCCAGGTACTCGGGAGGCTGAGGCAGAAGAGTCACTTGAACTTGGGAGGCAGAGGTTGCAGTGAACCGAGACCACACCACTGCAGTCCAGCCTGGGTGACAGAATGAGACTTGCAAAAAAAAAAAAAGTTTACGTATATTGTGTATTGTCAGTGCTGTATAATCACGTTTCAGTCAAAGAAGGACTGCATATACAACAGTGATTTTTACTGTATCTTCTTTGTTTAGCTATGTTTAGCAAATACTTAGTGTTGTGTGTTAAAATTGCCTACAGTATTTAGTACAGTAACATGCTGTACGTGTTTGTAGGCCAGGAACTTAGCTATACTGCATAGCCGAAGTGTGTAGTAGGCTCTACCATGTACTGTGGAAGTACATTCTACGATATTTCCACAACGATGAAGTCGCCTAACGAGGCATTTTTCAGAACGTATTCCTGTTAAGTGATATGACTGTATAGATGTGAAGATCATCATTATGAAATCCACTTTGAGACAAACTTGCCAATTTACTCCTTAACCCACACTTCACTTTAAAGTGGCTATGCTGGCCAAGAACTGTGGCTTATGCCTGTAAGCCAGCACTTCAGGAGGCTGAGGTGGGTGGACTGCTTGAGCACAGGAGTTTGAGACCAGCCAGGCAACATGGCAAAACCCTGTCTCTACAAAAAATAAAAATTAGCTGGGCATGGTGGTGCACACCTGTAGTCCTAGCTATTCAGGGGGCTGAGGTGGGAGGATTGCTTGAGCCTGAAAGGTTGAGGCTGCAGTGAGCATTGATTGCGCCACTGCACCCCAGCCTGAGCAACAGAATGATACTATGTCTCAAAAAATAAAATGGTGCCTGGCATGGTGGCTCATGCCTGTAATCCCAGCATTTTTGGAGGCTGAGGCAGGCAGATCACAATGTCAGGAGTTGAGACCATCCTGGCCAACCCGTCTCTACTAAAATGCAAAAAATTAGCTGGGCATTGTGGTGTGTGCCTGTAGTCCTAGCTACTCCAGAGGCTGAGGCAGGGGAATCACTCGAACCTGGGAGGCAGTGAGCTGAGATCATGCTACTGCACTCCAGCCTGATGACAGAGCAAGACTCTGTCTCAAAAAAAATAATAAAAAATAAATAAAATGGCTATGCCAGCTAGGTGCAGTGGTATGACCCTGTCGTCCCAGCTACCAGGCACGCTGAGGTAGGAAGATCGCTTGAGCCCAGGACTGTGAGGCTGTGGTGCTTGATGATCATGCCTGTGAATAGCCACTGCACTCCAGCTTGAGTGACACAGAGAGACCCTGTCTCTTTCAGAAGAAAAAAAAGGCTATGCCCTCAGAGCTAATGGTTTAAATGGGGCAAGTAATAATACCCAGGAGGAAGTGCTGGAGACTGCCCCTAAAATTATAACCCCTCGGCATGTTTATACAGCCTTTTAAATGTAGCTAGAAGGAACCAACATTTATTGAAGTCATTCTGGTACCTGGTCACGTACTATGCACATTCATATTTAATCCTGTCAAGTGCCCTTAAGTGATAGAACATCTGATAAGAAAAAAATGAAATTATTTGCCCAAAGTTATGTATGTGGGCCTTGTGCTGTGGTTTATGCCTATAATCCCAGCACTTTGGGATGCTAAGGCAGGTGGATCTTTTGAGCCTGGGAGTTTGAGACCAGTGGGCAACGTGGCAAAATCCTGCCTCTACAAGAAAACTAGCCAGGCATGGTGATGCACGCCTGAAGTGCCAGCTACTTGCCAGGCTGAGGTGGGAGAATCACCTGAGCCCGGGGGATCAAGGCTGCAATGAGCCATGATTGCACCACTGCAGTCTAGCCCCAGTGATAGTGAGGCCCCGTCCTAAAACAAAAAACATTTATGTATGTGTCTATTAAGTAGCCAACTAGATTTTGAACTCAAGGTACCATACCAAGTTCATTTCTGTGCCACTGTTATGTGCTGTGAGCGCTTCACCTTCCTTACTATGGCAAGTAAATAATGCTGTTTATCCTCTTTTTTTTCCTAGCATATTTGGAGATGGCTTTTGTTTTTCTTTTCTTTGACTTTCCCCTTCGTCTGTCATTTTGCCCTTTGAGGAAAACCTTGAAAGGAGGAATGTTAGGACCTGGTGGGCCTAACTTCCATCTTATGATTATAGAAATGAGCCCAAAGATGCAGGTGTGGAAACTCAAAGAGATTTTAAAAAAAATGAAAAAAAAATGAAGAAATGAGCCCAAAGAGACCACAGATTTGCCCAAAGTCCTAGCAACTAGCTAGGGTTTGCCCTGAAACTAGATAAGAATCAGAGGCAAATAACTCCAAATCTCAATCTCTACTGGCCAAATTAAAAAGAATTCTCAATGAAAATTATTTTTATTTCTCCTTGCCACTCAGAAAATGAAGGCTTTAGTTCATATTTATCTAGTAAGGTTTTTTTTTTTTTTTTTTTAAGGCATGAGCCCTTATTACTTTCTGAAAGTAAGGAAATAAGCATTTATCATCCAGCATTGCTTGTCACATTTATTTTATATGCTTTACACTGAAGGCCCTTATATAATCAATGTTATTTGCATGCTCAATGCTATAATACAGTGGAAGGGCCATCAGCCAGGGTCTCGGACCAAGCTTCCCACTCACTGGCAAGCTACATGGAATCTTGGGCCAGCATCTTAACTCCTTAATAGGCACATTTTTTAGGCATATTCACAAATACAACTCAGTTTCATAACAAAGTTTTACAGAAGGTTTCTCCTGGTTTCTGGAGGGGGAAACGGAGGCACAGAACTTAGTGACATGACCTAGGACTTGGGCTTCATAGCCAAGTAGTGGTGCCAGGATTTGAACCTGGCCAGTCCTACTTCAAAGTTGGTACTCTTAGCAACTGTGTTATGTTGCCTTTTTTTTTTTCTTTTGAGATTAAAGCAATAGTAGTAGATCAGTGCTTTTTAAAACTCTAGTCATGACCAGCTGGTAACAGAGACTTAATTGTGACAGCCAACTTTTTTTAATAGAAGGGAAAATATGTAGCATGTTATAAGAGTAATAATACTTTGTGAAACCAATTTCAGTTTATACATGTATGAAAAGTGGGTTGTGATATAAAATTGATTTCAAGTAAGTTTGAAAGCCATTTCCTATGGATGATCTTAAAGGTTTCTGCAATCCATGTCCTAGGACTGTAAGTTGGTTATAATTTTATTGTGAATAATTGCCGAAGTTTTTTTCATGATGGTATTGTTGAGTCTCTTGTACCTACAGCATTGTGACCATTTCTACATTAGAATGTGCTGGGCCATGAGTATCCGTTAATGCCTTTTAGAAGAAAAGGGAGACTTCCACTTTTGAGAGTGATATTTTCATTACACATTGCTGATTGAGTTATGCAGAGATTAGCTTTTTTATCTGTTCTTTGTCCTCAGACACTGTTTCTGCATCATCTCATAGCCTGGACCTCCACAGAAGCCATGGTGGAGTTAGGATTTATTCAGTTAGCAAAGAGACTAATAAGGACTTTCTTGGGATACGAATTATTTGAAACTGGGTTGAGCCCTAAGTAAAAATCAGGCAATACAATAGGCCTTACTGCTCTAGGCTCCTAAATTCTTTTGAGCTGTAACAGTTTTTTCAGGAATATCTGGGGTTCTTACTCAAATGCTTTTCAAAAGAGTTGTTTAATTATTGTAATTTTAGCTAAAGACTTCAGGAATTTTCTTGCTGATTTGACATGTGGAATTGCATACTGTAGACTGGCAATGCTAGGCTGTGGCAAGCTGGCTTAGTTCATTGTATTTGGGTGTTTGCTCTTGCTATGACATGGGCTACTGAGGGTAGTAGCTGCCACTGCTAGCTAGGCTACTTAGGATGCCCTGTCATGGTTACTTTTTTTAATAGTAGAAACTTGCCCATGTGAAAGAATTACACATTTTTCTTTCTGTGACAGCTTATACTTGAGGATGTATACATAACAATGTTGAAAACTAGAAAAAGTGTCGGGCACTGTGGCTCACGCCTGTAATCCCAGCACTTTGGGAGGCCGAGGTGAGCAGATCACTTGAAATTAGGAGTTCGAGACAAGCCTGGCCAACATGGTGAAACCCCGTCTCTACTAAAAAAGTACAAAAATTAGCCAGGTGTGGTAGCGGGCACCTATAATCTTAGCTACTTGGGTGGCTGAGACAGGAGAACCTCTTGAACCTGAGAGGCGGTGGTTGCAGTGAGCCAAGATTGCACCATTACACTCCAGCCTGGACAAGAGTGACACTCCATCTCAAAAAAAGAAAAGAAAACTAGAAGAAGTTTAAGGCCAACTGAGATTTAACTTCCAGTATAGCCTGGTTTTCTTTCTACTATCAGGTGTAGAGGAGTTAAAGCACTTAATTAGGCTTGGGTTAACCTTAACTTTTCTGTGGATGTGTGTACTGGAAGCTGGTGTTCAATGCGAATATCTCTGCCACTCCGTTATCTTGTGGACTCTACCCTCCACCATCTTATGGGAATAGCTCAGGTCCTTTAGTCCTTGAAGGAAGCCACACTATTTGTTTCTCACTTTCTGCTGACATTACTGGGTTTTGTACCCATCTAAAATTTTTTCTGAGAGCTCCTTCTCCATTCTAGCCCCATGAGTCTTTAAATAAGGCTCTGTGTTTCAGCCATGCCATTCTTCTTGTTAGGTGGTGCTTGCTGTTTGCTTTTTGCTTTTTGCTTTTTTGGTAGAGAGAAGGTCTCACTATGTTGTCCAGGGTGGTCGTGAACTCCTGGCCTTAAGCAGACTTGTCACCTTGGCCTCCCAAAGTGCTGGGATTACAGATGTGAGCTGCTGCACCCAATCCATGTATGTGATGTTCTTTCAGTTATTCTGGAACTTGGTAAGAATCTTGGAGGATTCATTGGAAAGATTTTGGAGACCACTGTGTTCTAATACTGGTGGCAACATCACAACTTGGGAGCTAGGAAAATAAATGGGTCAAGATTATTAACCCTTTTTGGAGCTAGACGTGTCTATTCCCACACCTATATAACATGAGAGATGGTGTGATCTAGTGATAGAAAGGACCAGCCTGAGGCTGGCTGCAGTGGCTCATGCCTATAATCCCAGAACTTTGGGAGGCCAAGGCAGGCAGATCACTTGAGGTCAGGAGTTCAATACCAGCCTGGCCAACATGGTGAAACCCCATCTCTACTAAAAATACAAAAGTTAGCCGGGCATGGTGGCATGCGTTTGTAATCCCAGCTGCTTGGGAGACTGAGGCAGGAGAATAGCCTGAACCTGGGAAGTAGAGGTTGCAGTGAGCTGAGATTGTGCCACTGCACTCCAGCCTGGGCAACAGAGCCAGACTCCATTTAAAAAAAAAAAAGAAAGAAAGAACACCAGCCTAGAGGCTTCCGTGGTCATTCACGTACTTGTTAAATATATTGAGTATGTGTTATGAGTCAGGGACTGAACTAGGTCATAGAACTTTAAGCTTCACTACTTTATAGCTATGGCTTTAATTTCACAGTTTCCATTTTACCTTCTGCAGGTAAAAGGTAGACAACCTATCTAGCCTGCAAGCCAGTGTGTGAAAGTATTTCCAAGTGTAAAGTGCCATGGAATATATGTAGTGGAGCACTCAAGTGGGGAAGAAGTTAGCAGGGTAGCCTAATTTTGGAACTGGAAAGTTGTTTTTTTTTTTGAGACAGAGTCTTGCTCTGTCGCCAGGCGCCAGGCTGGAGTGCAGTGGCACAATCTTGGCTCACTGCAACCTCCGCCTCCCGGGTTCAAGCAATTACCCCCTCAGCCTCTCTAGTAGCTGGGACTACAGGCGCATGCCACCATGCCTGGCTAATTTTTGTATTTTTAGTAGAGACGGGGTTTCACCATGTTGGCCAGGATGGTCTCGATCTCTTGACCTGGTGATCCACCCGCCTCGGCCTCCCAAAGTGCTGGGATTACAGGCTTGAGCCACCGCGCCCGGCCTTAGGAACTGGAAAGTTTTAATAAAGTGAAAGCAGTCTTGTGGATAAGAAAATCAACAACACTGAGACCTATTGCCCTAGATTTTCAAGGACACAGTCACAAAAAGAAAATGACAGTGTAACTTGGGAATGTGAAGTTAAAAAAAAAAAAAAACAATTAAGCAATGGTTTTGCTTCTAATTAGCACTCTCTGATGGAATACAATGGGAAAGGTCATTCTGTTGAAATAAGTGAAGAAAAATCAGGACCCGGAGAATAAATGCTAAAAGGAAATGCCTTTGACCAAAAACTCAGTCTCTTACCAGCAGTTAGGTCTTGACTAAGGAGTTTTGATTCAGTAGGCCTGAGGTAGGGCCCCACAGATCATTTGTGTTTTTAACAAATTGATGTTGATAATGCGGATCAGGACCTGGTACTTTGAGAACCACTGCTTTAAGGAAGCTTCAATAATGAAGGCCAAAGTAAAGACTGGATGAGTTTCACAGCAGAGTAGTAAAAATAAGCCAAAAGGCTGATTGTGTCTGTAGTTCCAGCTACCAGCTACTAGGGATGCTGAGGTGGAAGGAGCAGGAGGCCAGGAGTTCAAGGCTGCCCTGTACTATGATAGTGCGGATGAATAGCCACTGTATTCCAGTCTGCAACATAGTGAGACCTCATCCCTAAAAATAATTTAAAAATTGGTCAAAGGATTTTGGGTCTGAGTTCAATTAATGAAATTAATTGGGTTATATGAAATTAATTGCATTATCTATATAAAACAGCATAGGAGACTCGTGTAAACTCTGTCCCCACCCCTTTTAGTCATTGCCCATGTTGACTGTTTTGTATTGAAGTAAAAATACGGTTTTATTCGAATCCTGACCAGATAGAGTTCATGATGTGAAAAGATGCCAATGAGATGAGTTAGCAGAATTGGCTCTTAAGGTCTGTGATAACAAGGCCGGAGGTCTGGCTGGCAGGGAAATATGAGGCCAGACATCTGTATTTAGTATTTATTTTGCATGCAACAAATATTTGATTACTCCATGACAGACATTAGGCTAGGTGAACAAAACAGAAGGACCTCGTGCCTAGCACATAATAGGAACTCAGTAGATACCTCCTAAATGTACCTGGTTGTTTCATGCCTTTATAGAACCTTGCTCTGTTGCCCAGGCTGGAGTGCAGTGGCGTGATCTCGGCTCACTGCAACCTCTGCCTCCCAGGTTCAAGTGATTCGCCTGCCTCAGCCTCCTGAGTAGCTGGGATTACAGGCACACGCCACCATGCCTGGCTAATTTTTGTATTTTTAGTAGAGACGGGGTTTCACCATGTTGGTCAGGCTAGTCTCGAACTCCTGACCTCAGGTGATCCACCCACATTGGCCTCCCAAAGTTTTGGGCTTGGGATTTCAGGTATGAGCCATGGCGCCCAGCCTTTAATTCTTTATCATGAGATAATTTATTTTTCTTTTCTGAAATATTTTAAATCAGGTAACAGACATTATGTCTTCTCATTACTACATAATTCAACATACATTTCTAAAAAATATGCAGCCCGGGCATGGTGACTCATGCCAGAAGTTTGGGAGGCTGAGGTGAGCGGATCACCTGAGGTCAGGAGTTTGAGACCAGCCTGACCAACATGGTGAAACCCCATCTCTACTAAAAATACAAAAATTAGCTGGGCATGGTGACACACACCTGTAATCCCAGCTATTTGGGAGACTGAGGCAGGAGAATTACTTGAATCCAGAGATGGAGATTGCAGTGAGCCAAGATCATGCCACTGCACTGCAGCCTTGACAACAGAGTGAGACTCCATTTTAAAATAAAATAAATTGGGAGGCCAAGTGGGTGGATCACAAGGTCAGGAATTTGAGACCAGCATGATCAACATGGTGAAACTCCATCTCTACTAAAAATACAAAAATTAGCTGGCCATAGTGGTGCATGCCTGTAATCCCAGCTACTCAGTAGGCTGAGGCAAGAGGATTGCTTGAACCTCGGAGGTGGAGGTTTCAGTGAGCGGAGATAAAATAGAGGTGGGCGTGGTGGCTCGTGCCTGTAATCCCAGCACTTTGAGGGCCAAGGCAGGTGGATCACCTGAAGTCAAGAGTTCAAGACCAGTCTGGCGAACATGGTGAAACCCTGTCTTTACTAAAAATACAAAAAAAAAAAAAAAATTAGCTGGGTATGGTGGCTGGTGCCTGTAATCCCAGCTGGGTGTGGTGGCGGTTGAGGCAGGAGAATCTCTTGAACCTGAGAGGTGGAGGTTACAGTGAGCCAGGATTGTGCTGCTGTACTCCAGTCTGTGCGACAAGAGCAAAACTCGTCTCAAAAAAATAAATAAAAGATACATATGCCATTTTCCTTCATAATAAGTCATTATCACACCTAAAAAAATTACCATTCTCCATTATCAATTCATAATCAAATTTCCCCAATTGTCTCAAAAGTATATTTTTAGTGGTTTGCTGGAATCAGGATTCAAACAAGGCCCACACATTGCTATCACTTGCAGTGGCTTTTAATCTAGAGCATTCTGCTCTTTTTTAGGTGGGGGCATTGTCTTGTGGCAGAAGCCGAGAAACATGCATAGGTTGTACTGTGTCTTCACAATGCAGCACATCCGAGTCACGCTTCTGTACCTTAATAAATACCGTTGCCCATGTCTGTAGTCTCCTTCTCTTCCCTGTCTGCCTAGCAAATTCCTGTTCATCCTGCAAAACCAGGTTCACCTGGCCATTGGAATGCAGGCTCGTGAACTAGGTTCAGCTGACTCGATACTCCCACCTAGGACTCAGAATCCTGAGGGAAGGGATAAAAAATGCAGGAATGTTTGAGGATATACTCTTGGTGGTACAGACAGTCCAATGGTGTCTAGAAGGCTGTTTCGTGGTAGCAATGCTGGTGGCAATGTTCTTCCAGACTACTGGGCATGGCTTTGGCTGAGTCTCCACTGCCCATTTCCCATGACTCCTGTTTTCTGAGTCTGGCGTTTCAGCTTTCTCATGAATTATGTGAACTGCTAGATAGCCTTCCAGTAAGCTCTTTTTCTGCTTAACCTGAATTGGTTCCTTTTGTGCATGACTAAAATGTCTAACTGATACAGGGTTTAGAAGATTTGGCTTGCCCTTGACTTCTGAATTTTCAGCTATGAATTCCTTCCTGCTGTCCAGATAGCAGAATGAGCAGCTTTCCTAAAGCAAAAGAAAACCTATTGCTAACCTATTCGGTCCTAAGTGAAGAAAGTTCCTGGTCGCCTGCGGGGAGATACCACTTCTTAGGTAAAACTGGGTACTAATGATTTTCTTCTCAATCCTTTATAGGTTCAGATCAGATGAAGAGAGCTTACATAGCCAAATTAAGCTGCGCCACCTACCTACTTTCTGGGTTTTTTTGTTTTGTGTGTGTGTGTGTGTGGTTTTTTTTTTTTTAGATGGAGTCTCACTCTGTCACCAGGCTGGAGTGCAGTGGCATGATCTCTGCTCACTGCAACCTTTGCCTCCCAGGTTCAAGCAATTCTCATGCCTCAGCCTCCCGAGTAGCTGGGATTACAGGCACCTGACACCATGCCCAACTAATTTTTTGTATTTTTAGTAGAGATGGGGTTTCACTTTGTATTTTTAGTAGAGATGGGGTTTCATGATGTTAAGCAGGCTGGTCTCAAACTCCTGACCTCAAGTCATCTGCTTCCCAAAGTCCTGTGATTACAGGCGTGAGCCACCGCGCTAGGCCAGGGTTGTTTTCTGTTTGTTTGTTTTGAGACAGGGTCTAGTTCTGTCACCCAGGTTGGAGTGCAGTGGTGCAATCTTGGCTCACTGCAACCTCCGTCTCCTGAGCTCAAGTGATCCTCCCCTCTCAGCCTCCCGAGTAGCTGGGACTACAGGCACACATCACCATACCTGACTAATTTTTGTGTTTTTTTGTAGAGATGAGGTTTTGCCATGTTGCCCAGGCTGGTCTCAAATTCGTGAGCCCAAGCGATCTGTCCACTTTGGCCTCCCAAAGTGCTGGGATTATAGGCGTAACCACAGCGCCTGGCCTCATTGGCCTACTTTCTTAAGGGCAAATATCCCTCTACCTCACAAAAAGTTAAGAGCTCCCAACTGTGTAGGAAAGCATTGTGCCCTCTCATGTCTCCCAAAATAGATGTCTCATTTCTTTGCATTTTGCCTTAAGTGCGTAACTTGAATGCCTTGTTATTGAGACACTGGAGGTAGCAATTTAGTGAACGACTAGCACTCCAGCTGCTCCTTTTGAGTATATTGTACTGGGTGGATGATCCTGTTACTAGCAAAGTTTGGATCGCACACTCATCTGTCAGGTGGCAATCAAAAACTAGCCTGGAGGCCTGGATGCAACAGCTCACACCTGTAATCCCAGCATTTTGAGATGCCAAGGCAGGAGGATCGCTTGATCTCAGGGGTTCAAGACCAGCCTGGGCAACATAGTGAGACCCCTGTCTCTACAAAATATAGAAAACAGCCAGGCAGGGTGGCATGTGCCTGTAGTCCCAGCTACTCAGTGGGTGGGAGGATCACTTAAGCCTCCCTGGGTGGGAGTTCCAGGCTATAGTGAGCTGTGATCATGCCATCGCACTCCAGTTTGGGTGACAGAGCAAGACAGTTTCTTTAAAAACAAAACAAAACTAGCCTGGGCTGGGCATAGTGGCTCATATCTTTAATCTCAGCAACTTGGGAGGCCAAGGTGGGAGGATCACTGAGGCCAGGAGTTTGAGACAAGCCTGGTCAACATGGCAAGACCCTGTCTCTACCAAAAAAAGAAAGAAAATAAAAATGCTAACCTGCCTCTGCCTGAAGAGATGCTACTGTTTAGGCAATTAAGGCTTGGACTGGAAATCAGGAGGTCTGGGCTGTCATTCCTGCCCCTAACTTGCAGTGTGCTTTGGGAAAATCACTCAATCTCTTTTTCTATAAACTCCAGGAAGCCATAGGGTTCTATGACATTGTTCAGGAGTACTTCAAACCTGATAGCTCTGCTTTGATCAGTTTTATACATTGACATTCTGCAAAAGATTTATTTTGCAGATAGCGTGCTATAAGTAAAAGAAAAAAAAACCCAAACACAGGGGCTTGAAGACATCATTGGACTAGATGGCAACCACATTCCTCTGTATATTTTAAATTCACATCTATGTCATTGCCTGAAGTTTTTATTATAATATTTTTTGACATGGGATCTCGCTATCTTGCCCAGGCTAGTCTTGAACTCCTGGGCTCAAGCAATCCTCTGCCTCAGCCTCCCTAAGTGCTGGGATTACAGGTGTGAGCCACCATGCCCAGCCTAACTGAAGTTTTTTTTTTTTTTTTTTTTTTTTTGAGACGGAGTCTCGCTCTTGTTACCCAGGCTGGAGTGCAATGGCGCGATCTCGGCTCACCGCAACCTCCGCCTCCTGGGTTCAGGCAATTCTCCTGCCTCAGCCTCCTGAGTAGCTGGGATTACAGGCACGCGCCACCATGCCCAGCTAATTTTTTTGTATTAGTAGAGACGGGGTTTCACAATGTTGACCAGGATGGTCGCGATCTCTCGACCTCGTGATCCACCCGCCTCGGCCTCCCAAAGTGCTGGGATTACAGGCTTGAGCCACCGCGCCCGGCCTCCTAACTGAAGTTTTTAATGGATGTATGCTTTGAAATTATTTCTTGAACAAAGCAGAATGTAAACAAATCAATACATACTAGATAGACATGATGGTCAAACATTGCAGGCTGCCCATGATACCAATAATGAGCCATGTTGTGATTCTGCACTAACTGACTTGTCTTTCAGAGTGAGCCAATAAATAAATGGTAATGTTTCCCTGACGTAACCTCTTTATGTTCCGGTTCTTCAAGGTGATTGGTCCCTCGGAAGCAAAGCACAGAACTGCATAGTGACCATGCGTATCAGAATTAGGGAACTTTTGGTTTGCACCTGGAATCCTAGCACTTTGGAAGGCCGAGGCCAGAGGATCACTTGAGCCTAGGAGTTTGAGACCAGTCTGGGCAACATGGCAAAACCTTGTGGTGGCATGTGCCTGTAGTCCATGCTACTCTAGGGGCTGAGGCGGGAGGATTGCTTGAGCGTGGGAGGTTGAGGTTGCAGTAAACCATGTTCATACCACTGCATTCCAGCCTGGGCGACAAAGTGAGACCCTGTCTCAGAAAACAAAACAAAACAGAATTAGGGGACTTCTAAGCCCTTTATGGGCAGAGAGGCACACTGGACAGGCAGTTCTTACTTGTTTTGCATACATAATCGGAACAGCATGGATGCAAGAGTGTTTTTTGCTGCAGTCTAGATTTTAAGATGTTTTCATAAGCAGATCTCATTGATCAGGACCCTAGACCCTGACCTCTTGGCTCCCAGTAGGAATTCCACCATTAGCTTGTAGCCTGTAAATGCTGGGGACATTTTTCACAACAGCTGCAATGTGAATGCCACCATCCTCAAGGCAAGGGGTCTGCAGTAGCAGGTTCTTTTTTTTTTTTTTTTTTTTTTTTTTTAGACAGGGTTGCATTCTGTTGCTCAGGATGGAATGCAGTGGTACGATCTTGGCTCACTACAGCCTCGGCTTCTCAGACTCAAATGATCCTCCTGCCTCAGCCTCCCGAGTAGCTGTGACCACAAGTGTGCACCACCACGCTCAGCTAATTTTTAAATTTTTTTGTAGAGACAGGGTCTCACTATGTCTGGTCTTGAACTTGTGGGCTTAAGTGATCCTTCTCTTTCAGACTCTCAAAGTGCTGGGATTATAGACATGAGCCAATGTGTTCAGCCCCAGATTCTTCAATGGTGTATTCTCGGCTCACTGCAACCTTCGCCTCCTGGGTTCGAGCAATTCTCCTGTCTCAGCCTCCCAAGCAGCTGTGATTATAGACACATGCCACCACATCTAGCTAATTTTTGTATTTTTAGTAGAGACAGGGTTTCACCTTGTTGGTCAGGCTGGTCTCAAACTCCTAACCTCAAGTGATCCATCCACCTTGGCCTCCCAGAGCACTGAGATTATAGGGGTGAACCATCACACCCAGCCCTGGCCCCGATTCTTAACAACCTGATAACCTCCTCTTTTTCCTAAGCCAGATGGGTAAATGATCAATTATTGTTAAGAAGATTGGGCTTACCTGTCATCACCCGGGACTCACCAAAGCCTTAATTTGTTTCTTTACTTAATAAACATATTGAGCACTACCTGTAGGTGGGACACAACTCCTCTGGGTCCCAACCAACATCTCTCTGGAACATTACTGAGCAGTTTGAAAGATATAAAAGCCACTTCTCCTAAGATCCTGACACTTGCCGTTCAGGGCCTTGATTACCCAGGGCTTTGCTGCTTTTCTTTCAATCTCTTGCTGTGTGATCTCTTGGTCATCTTATGACTCACAAGAGGCTCCCTGCCAGTGGGCGGGACCAGGGAGAGGAGAGAAGGAAAGCAGGCCAGGCACACTTGATGGTCCTTGGCAAAGTGAGTGAGGAGGTTAAATTGCTGGGCTAGGTTGAAAATTGGGAATTACTTGTGGCTTTTACTGTTTTCCTCTCGCAAAGATAAACTGAAATTTGCCAAAAGCAAAGAACAAATCATTCAAAACTGTTAACAAGTTACTGTGTTTTATTTTCCTGGGACAGATTCATGAAATAAGGTTCTTTAAATGGAGTTAGCCCAATACCAAGTTTTCTCCTGACAGTATGTCTGGCCCAGGACAAGGAGGACTTTATCCCAATCTAAGAACAGAAGCAAAGAGCATGGGGAGAGAGGAGCACTCATTTGGGTCCAAACCTACTTTGACTCAGGACTTCGTGGAGAAAACTGGATCAGCTGAAGAATAATAATTAAATCAGGCCAGGCACAGTGGCTCACGCATGTGATCCCAGCACTTTGGGAGGCAGAGGTGGGAGGATTGCTTGAGCCCAGGAGTTTGACACCAGCCTGGGCAACAAGCCAAGACCCTACCTCTACAAGAAAATTTAAAAATTGGCTGGGTGCAGTGGTGGCTCACGCCTGTAATCCCAGCACTTTGGGAGGCTGAGGCGGGCAGAGCACCTGAGGTCAGGAGTTCGAGACCTGCCTGGCAAACATGGTGAAACCCTGTCTCTACTTGGATCACATTTGAAAGGAAAAAAAAAAGAAAAAAAAAACCCTGTCTCTACTAAAAATACAAAAATTAGCCAGATCTGGTGGCAGACACCTGTAATCCCAGCTACTCAGGAGGCTGAGGCAGGAGAATCGCTTGAACCCAGGAGGTGGAGTATGCAGTGAGCCAAGATCGCGCCACTGCACTGGGCAACAGAGTGAGTCTCTGTTTCGAAATAAATAAATAAATAAATAAATAAATAAGCTAGGCGTGGTAGCACAGTCCTGTGGTCACAGCTACTCGGGAGGCTGAGATGGAAGGATCACTGAGCTGGGGAGGTCAAGGCTGCACTGAGCCATGTTCACACCACTGCCCTCCACCCTAGGTGACAGAGCTAGACCCTGTCTCAAAAACAAAAAACAAAGAAAAATAATGATTAAATCACAAGAGATATACTCTTAGAATTCAGAAGTAGACAGGAGTAGAAAAGGATGTGAACTTACGGTCTCCCTCTTCTCTGCTGGTTACCTGACTCCATCACTATGGAAGAATGGCTTTGAAGGACCAAATATTTGCATAATTGATACCTTGATTTTGGACTCTGGCCTCCAGAACTGTGACAGAATAAATGGATCTTTAAAAGACTAAGACTTCTAAAAAATGGTGGAGACCTGCAATCTACAACAGAACATTAAGATGCCAATGAAGGATGCTTAGGTGTTTCATAGCTGGATACATAGAGCAAGGATATTCCAGGCAAGAGGAATTTCAGGAGAAAAGGCAGAAGGGCAGTAGGGGATGTAACTTTAGGCTGTGTTCCATGAGCATTGTGTTATTTTCTTAGGGCTGCTCTGATAAGTTGTCATAAACTGGATGGCTTAAAACAAGAGAAATGACCAGGTGTGGTGGCTCCACTTGTAATCCTAGCACTTCGGGAGGCCGCAGCGGGTAGATTGCTTCAGCTCAGGAGCTTGAGACTAGCCTGGGCAACATGGTAAAACCCTGTCTCTACCAAAACTAAAAAAGTTACCCAGGCATGTAGCTGTGGTCCCTGCTACTCAGGAGGCTGAGGTGGGAGGATTGCTGGAGCCCGGGAAATTAAGGCTGTAGTGAGCTGAGATGGTGCCACTGCACTCCAGCCTGGGTGACAGAGCGAGAGACCCTGTCTCAAAAAAACAAAAAACAAAGCAACAAACAAACAAACAAAAAAACAGAGAAATTTATTCTGTCAGTTCTAGAGGCCAGAAGTCCACGCTCAGGGTGTCTGCAGGGCCATGCTCCCTCTGAAGGCCCAGGGCAAGAGTCTTTCCTTGCCTCTTCCTGGCTTCTGGTGTCGTGGTGCGCTCTGGTGCTCCTTAGTTTGCAGATGTATAACTGCAGTCTCTGCATCCATCATCTCATGGTGTTCTCCCTGTGTATCTCTGTGTCACTGCTCTTCTTACAGGGACACCAGTCCTTGGGTTTCGGGCCCAGTCTAATCCAGTATGACCTCATCTGAACTTGATTACATCTGCAAAAAGCCTGTTTCCAGATAAGGTCACATTCCTCATACCAGGGGTTAGGACTTGAACTTATTTTCTTGGGGGAAGGGGGACACAGTTCCACCTGCTATAAGCATTAAATTGTCGGCCAGGCATGGTGGCTCACACCTGTAATCCCAGCACTTTGGGAGGCCAAGGCAGGTGGATCACCTGAGGTCGAGAGTTCGAGACCAGCCTGACCAATGTGGAGAAACCCCATCTCGACTAAAAATACAAAATTAGCCAGACGTGGTGGCACATGCCTGTAATCCCAGCTACTTGGGAGGCTGAGGCAGGAGAATTGCTTGAACCCAGGAGGTGGAGGTTGCGGTGAGCTGAGATCACATCATTGCACTCCAGCCTGGGCAACAAGAGCGAAACTCTGTCTCAGAAAAAAAAAAATTGTCTAATTTATTTAAATGGAGGAAATTGTGAGCTATCTGGCTGTATGTCAGATAATGATACTTGTTTCATAAATACTGTTAATTGCCTTATGAAGTACACTTATTGGATGGACTATAAAAGAACAAAGAAAAAGTCCATGGATAGAGGACATTCAGCTGGTGTTATGGAAGACAGGTAGAGCCACTGGTGGAGAAGAAGCAGAGGTAAGAAAGTCACTTCAGGTGTTATGGGAATGATAGTGAGGGATTAGTTCAAAGAAGAGAGAGTGAGGGATTGAGCTGGACAGTTTCCTTGAACACTGAGTAAGTATGTTAACTAGTGCTGCTGCAGAGAATATATATATAGTCTCACTCTGTTGCCCAGGCTGGAGTGCAGTTGCACAATCTCAGCTCACTGCAACCTCTGCCTCCCAGGTTCAAGTGATTCTCCTGCCTCAGCCTCCCGAGTAGCTGGGATTACAGGCACGTGCTGCTGTACCTGGCTGAGTTTTGTATTTTTAGTAGAGATGGGGTTTCACCATATTGCCCAGGCTGGTCTTGAACTCCTGACCTCAGGTGGTCCACCTGCCTCGGCCTTCTGAAGTGCTGATATTACAGGTGTGAGCCACTGTGCCCGGCCAAGAATGAAATATTTAAAATAGCTTTATTTGACCTAAAGAGTAAAACATTAATGTAACTAAATGCAATGTAGTATCCTGGGTTAGATCCTAGAACAGAAAAAGGACATCAGTGGTAAAACTGCAGTCCAATTAGTGGTTTCCAGGGACTGGGAGGAGGGGGAATGGCGAGTGACTGTTTAATGGATAATGTGGTTTCCTTTTGGGGTGATTAAAATGTTCTGGAATCAGATGGTGGTGACGATTACACTGTAAATTTATTGACTGTTGATTGTAAATTTTGTGTTGTGCATATTTTATCACGATTTTAAATTTAATTTATTTTGAAACAGGGTTTCACTCTGTTGCCCAGGCTGGAGTGCAGTGGCATAAACATGGCTCACTGCAACCTTGAATTCCTGGGCTCAAGTAATCCCCATGCCTCAGCCTCCTGAGTAGCTGGGAACACAGGCATGTGCCACCATGCCTGGCTAATTTTTTTTATTTGTTGCCCAGGCTGGTCTTGAACTCCTGTGCTCAAACAATTCTCCCTCCTCAGCTTACCAGTGTGCTGGGATTACAGGAATGAGCCATTGTGCCTGGCCTCACAATTTTTCTCTTTTGAGACGGAGTCTCCCACTGTTGCCCAGGCTGTAGTGCAGTGGTGCGATCTCGGCTCACTGCAATCTCTGCCTCCTGGGTTCATTCAATTCTCCTGCCTCAGCCTCTTGAGTAGCTGGGACTACAGGCACACACCACCACGTCCAGCTAATTTTTTGAATTTTTAGTAGAGATGGGGTTTCACCATGTTGGCCTAGATGGTCTTGATCTCCTGACCTCATGATCCCCCCAACTCGGCCTCCCAAAGTGGTGGGATTACAGGCATGCGCCACTGCGCCCGGCTGGCCTCACAATTTTTAAAAGATCATAAGACACATTTAAAAAAAAAAAAATCCAGCCAGCGCAGTGGCTCACGCCTGTAGTCCCAGCACTTTGAGAGGCCGAGGTGGGCAAATCATATGAAGTCAGGAGTTTGAGACCAGCCTGGCTAATATGGTGAATCTCTGTCTCTGCTAAAACTCCAAAAATTAGCTGGGTGTGGTGGCACAAGCCAGTCGTCCCAGCTACTCAGGAGGCTGAGGCAGAAGAATTGCTTGAACCTGGGAGATGGAGGTTGCAGTGAGGCAAGATTGCACCACTGCACTCCAGCCTGGGTGACAGAGCAAGACTCCGTCTCAAAAGAAAAAAAAAAATCCAGATGTCTGCACTTTAGTTACTAGTATTGTACCAGTGTTATTTTTTCAGTTTAACAAACATACTATAATCACCATGGTCAACATTTAAGAAGCTGGGTGAGACAGACAGGAACTCTGTACTATCTTTGCAACTTTTTGGTAAATCTAAAATTTTTCCAAAATGAAAATTTATTTTAAAAAGTTAATGTGGGCCAGGTGTGATAGCTCATACCTGTAATCCCTGTACTTTGGGAGGCCGAGGCAGGCAGATCACCTGAGGCCGGAATTCAAGACCAGCCTGGGCAACCTGGCGAAACTCCATCTCTACTATTAAAAAAATATAAAAATTAGTTGGGCATGGTGGTGCATACCTGAGGTACCAGCTAATCAGGAGGCTGAGGCACAAGAATCACTTGAACCCAGGAGGCAGGGGTTGTAGTGAGCCGAGATCGTGCTACTGCATTCCAGCCTGGGTGGTAGACTGAGAACTTGTCTCAGAAAAAACCACAAACGCAAAAAGTTAATGTGAAAAAACCCATGTCTTTATTTTTCCTGAAGCATTTGGGTGTTTGCGTGTTTATATATCTATCTTTTAGAGTATAATTCCTTTGAGGGCAAAGCTATAATGTGTATCTCTTTGGTATAATTCTTAAAATGTTAGTAAAATTTTCAGAATTTAAACATTGAACAGTTGAACTCAGTTTTTCTGAAGAGCTCTAAGTAGAACAGCTTTTCAATTAAGGTCTCTGGCTGCTGTGGAACTGGAGGGTAATTGGTGAGAGTCTCCTCTCTGGGGCCTGTCAACCCAAGAGTAATGACTTCTGGCCACTTCAGACCTGAGGTAATTTCAAACCAGCACAAGTTTCCATTTGTTCTCTTTATCTAGCCTGCTCTCTGTGTTCAGTTATTCATGTGGTTCAATTACCCCGAGATCTCAAGGGAGAGACGCAGGGATTTAAGAAGGAAAAGAACCGATGCAGCTCCATATTTTATTTTATTTTATTATTTTTTTGAGATGGAGTTTCGCTCTTGTTACCCAGGCTGGAGTGCAACAGCATGACCTCGGCTCACTACAACCTCCGCCTCCTGGGTTCAAGCAATTCTCCTGCCTCAGCCTCCCGAGTAGCTGGGACTACAGGCGTGCGCCACCATGCCTGGCTAATTTTTTTGTATTTTTTTTAGTAGAGACGGGGTTCCACCATGGCCAGGATGGTTTCGATCTCTTGACCTCGTGATCCACCCGCCTCAGCCTCCCAAAGTGTTGGGATTACAGGCGTGAGCCACCGCACCCGGCCTGCTCCATATTTTATATGGCATACAATACGTAGGCTGTGTGATACTTCTGCACGTGATGGTCGTCCATATCAGCGGAATGTGGTGGTTCACACCTGTAATCCTAGCACCTTAGGAGGCTGAGGTGGGTGGATTGCTTGAGCCTAGGAATTTGAGACCAGCTTGGGCAACATGGTGAAACCTTGTCTCCAAAATCAATAAATAAATATAGGAAAAGATTCTTTACAACAATAAAAAAAATTCCCAAAAGAATCATCTGTTCATCAGCAAAGATCTGCAAATGTCTCTGCTTTGTTCCATGCATATTTTTCATTTTTTCTAAAAAGGTTCATTGTTTCTAAATAGGTTAAAATTTCTTAACTAAAACATTGGAAACTAGAGTTCCTGGTACATGACTTTGTATAAAGTCTGATTTTTCATTAATTGGCACCTGTTGTTTTATGTGGGTTGACTCATACTTAAAGGGATAGCTTTACAGATTTGTTCATCAGCAAAAAAGCATAATTAGCATTTTACAAACAGTGATAATCGCTCTATCCATCTATAAGAACTGGTGGGGTTGATATAAGACAAAATTTGCAGCCAGGAGTGGTAGCTCATGCCTGTAATCTTAGCACTTTGGGAGACCGAGGCGGGTGGATCATGAGGTCAGGAGGTCAAGATCATCCTGGTCAACATGGTGAAAACCCATCTCGACTAAAATTTAAAAAATTAGTGGGACGTGGTGGTGCATGCTTGTAGTCCCACCTACTCGGGAGGCTGAGGCAGAGGAATAGCTTGAACCCAGGAGGCAGAGATCACAGTAAGCCAAGATCACGCCACTGCACTCTAGCCTGGCGACAGAGTGAGACTTCGTCTCAAAAAAAAATTGGCTAATAAGAGAAACAGAGCTAGGTTAGTATAAAACAAAATTGGCTAATAAGAGAAATACAGCTAAAGAAATAGAAGGAAACAAAAAACCCAGCCAGAACCAGTTGGTTCTCTGGTCATTTAGACAAGGTTTTACCAGTAATTGTATGGGTTTGGTAGTTAACTGCAGAACCATATGTGGCTATGTGTTTAATAATTGCAAATGTTTACTCTTAAATTCACTTGCAGTATCTAAATTATGAATAATTCATTCCATAGCACGGGATTGAGGAACCTCAAAAAATATTTTTACTTATCTTTATTAAATCCTAAATTAAAAGAGTCACTTTGCAGGGTGTGGTGGCTCACGCTTGTAATCCCAGCACTTTGGGAGGCCAACTTGGGCGGATCATCTGAGGTCGGGAGCTCGAGACCAGCCTAACCAACATGGAGAAACCCCATCTCTACTAAAAATACAAAATTAGCCAGGCGTGGTGGCGCATGTCTGTAATCCCAGCTACTTGGGAGGCTGAGGCAGAAGAATTGCTTGAACCTGGGAGACAGAGGTTGCAGTGATCCTAGATGGCACCGTTGTACTCTAGCCTGGGCAACAAGAGCGAAACTCTGCCTCAAAAAGAAAAAAAAAAAGAATCACTTCTGGTGTTAAGAACCCAGGATCCAGTCAACTTGTTTACGTATTCTTTTGAACAGATGATAGTGGCTGTGTAACAAATTACCCCTAATTTAGAAGCTTTAGAAGCACCAACACTTATCTCCCACAGTTTCTGAGGCTGAGGAATTTGGGAGCAGCTTAGTTGTAATCAGACTGTAGGTCAGGGGATGCAGTGATCTCAAAGTTGCCCTGGGGCTGAATTCCTTCCAAGCTCACTCATATAGTCTTTGGCAGCTCCTTGCTGGCTGTTGGCTGCTAACCTGTTCTTTTGGGCCTTCCATAGCTTTCCTGAGTGTTCTCATAACATGAAAACTGGCTTCTCACAGAGTGTGTGACACAAGAGGAAACAAGCAAGCGAGAGAGCAGGGAGATGGAGGACACAGCTTCTTGTGTCCTAAACTTGGAAGTGACATCACTACTGCTGCATGCTAGTGGTCACATAAACCAACTCTGGCCCAGTGTAGAAGAGGAAGCAGGCATCACTGGAGGCCATCTTGGAGGCTAGGCTACCACTGTGGCTGTCAAATCTTTGAGGTATTTATACTCCACTGAAAAACTTAAAATAATGACCTAACAGCTTTAATATTAAATGTATTTATGCTGAAAGTTTCAAATTTTACTACTACTACATTAATGATGAAAATCTTTGAAGATCTAACTAGGGGGTATATAGTTCAAAAAAATTATTTTGGTGCTGGGTACAGTGGCTCATGCCTGTAATCCCAGCACTCTGGGAGGCCAGGAGTTTGAGGCCAGCCTGAGGAACATGGCAAGACCCCATTTCTATAAAAAAAAATTTAAAAGTGGCCAGGTGTGGTGCTGCATGCCGGTGGTCCCAGATACTCAGGAGGTCGAGGCTGCAGTGAGCTGTGTCTGTCCCTCTGTACTCCATCCTGGGCTACAGAGTGAGACCCTGTCTCAAAAGATAAAATAATTAATCTATGCAGTGCTCCTCTTATCGTATTTCTTTGGCTCTTTACCTCCCCCACATGGTGCTCTTTTATCTTAAAAGTATGCACAATTGATAAATGAAAGATGAACTGCAAATTGGAATAATTTGGGTCCTGATTTGTGAATTGAAAAGATTAACTGAAATCTGGAATGTCCCTGAAGATCTAGGACTTTTGGTTATAAGAAAATGGATCAGGCCAGGTGTGGTGGATCACGCCTGTAATGCTAACACTTTGGGAGGCTGAGGTGGGCAGATCACCTAAGGTCAGGGGTTCGAGACCAGCCTGGCCAACATGGTGAAACCTCATCTCTACTAAAAATACAAAAAGTAGCCAGGCATAGTGGCGGATGCCTGTAATCCTAGCTACTTGGGAGGCTGAGGTAGAATCATTTGAACCCAGGAGGCGTTCAATCACTTGCAGTGAGCCAAGATTGTGCCATTGCATTCCAGCCTGGGCGACAAGAGCAAAACTGTCTCAAAAAAAAAAAAAAAAAAAAGTATCAGGAATCAGAAGCTCTTTTTTTTTTATTAAACGGTATTTACTAAACATCTAAGTACCTTACATGAGCAAGGCACTGTACAAGAGCTGTTGGGGATACCAAAAGAATATAATCTACAATCTACTGAAGTGATAAGCTGGAGAGTATGGTGCCTGGATGTGGGTTTAGAAAAGAAACCAGATGTCATTGTTACTGTACACCAAAAAAACCCCCTAAAAACCAAACTCAACTGTCACATTCTTATGGAATACAAATTTTAGAGACTGTTTACAATTTGCATGTGAAATTCTGCTTACTTTTTGATTAGGTATGCCATTAACGAATATGTTTAATAAAGATATTTTATACCTCAGATGAACAGACCAGGTCCGTTTGGTTTTAGCCAACAATGTATTGTTGAAAAACATGCTGATATTTTACTGGGGCAAAGCACCATGAACATACATTTTAACCCCAGTCTGGGTATTTTATTAGGAATAAGCCTTGAAACTTGAACAGGACTAGTCTTTTATTCCTACCAATTTACCATTTCTAATAAAGGCTGTCTCACTCTTAAGTGGAAAACGTATTATTTCCTAGTTTTATAAACTTTAGTTGAACTAAATAAAACAGCAACATGTATTCAACCGTTTTTGGAATGTTTTATTCAGTACCTAAACACTCACTAAACTATACAGAGCTAAAATCATGCAAAAGATTGCAAAACAAACTGCCTTGGGAAATTTCCAGTCTAAGCTAAATGGACCAAGTATAGGATTGAATTTTAAGAAGTTGGTGGGAAGAGTCCAGCTCCTGTACTCACAGGTAAGGTCCTAGGATTCTAGTTTGTTGAAGTGTCTGCAGACCCTCTCCCTACAGCAGGGACGTGGAGCAAATGTGCATTCAGGAACTGCTTATTAGTCCCCCAAAGCCTTTTTCGTGACAACAGACGGATGGAGGCCTCAGACGACTCTGGCGGTCGGACCCTGAACCAGTTGCCTGAGCTGCGCCCAGAAGGCTCGTTTCGGAGGAGCTGGCAAGTGGCGCGGGCTTCGGAGGCCAGGCTCCGGGTCCTGGGGGGTCTCCTCCCCGGGCTCAGCCTCCGTCCGTCGGGTACTCTGTGGCTCGATTCATGTCCCCGCCCTCCCACCTGAGCACACCGGGCAGAGAGCCTGCGGCATCCGGCCAGTCGCGCCTCCTAGTCCGCCCTGGGCCGGTCGCTGGGCCACAGGCCGCTTTTTACAGCTCCTTTAATAAAGTGGACAGCAGGGATCCTAACCAGACGTGGCACCAAGACAAAGGACGTGGCCAGACGCGCCTCTGAGGACCTGCTCGCGAGCTCCCGCTTCCCCACTCCGTGGTCACCCGAGGACAGAGGCCAGGCCGGGCTGGGTGGAGTCGGGGCGTCTACGTCTATGTCCAGGAAGGCGCCGGGCGAGCCCCAGCTGGACGCGACAGGCGGGGCAGAATACTGCGGCAGACTAGAGGCCATGGGGCGGGGCAAGGGGAGCCTCCCAGCATGCAGCCCGGCGGCCGGCTTCCGGCTGTGGGTGGTGCGGAGGACGGCGGCGGCCGGAAGCGGGCTGAGCCAGCCTCCGGTAACGCCACCTGCACTTCCGGGGGCGTAGAGCCTGGCTGTAGAGTCTTCCCAGTAGGCGGCGCGGGAGCAAAAAGAGGTTTGAGGGGCCGGGCCGGGCCGGGCCGGGCAGATCCCCTCCTCCCCCGATGTGAGCAGTTTTCCGAACCCCCGTCAGGCGAAGGCTGCCCAGAAAGGTGGAGCCGGTAGCCGGGCCGGGAACATGAGGCAGTCTCTCCTATTCCTGACCAGCGTGGTTCCTTTGGTGCTGGCACCGCGACCTCCGGGAGACCCGGCTTTCGGCCCCCACCAGAGACTCGGTAAAGACCCAGGGGAGCTGGCTTAGGCTGGCGCCTGAAGCGCTCGTTTGAGTGAAGAGCTGGGGAGCTGGGGAGCTGGGTCTATCAGGTGTTTGGGGGCGGGGTATTGGCGATGGTGGCGCGTTTCTAAGTTTTCACTGTAGAAGGGGGTGTGGCTCTCTGAGTTTGGGGAAAGAATAAAGGAGATGGGCTTGTCTCTGAGTGGGAAAGGGTTACTGGACGGGCCCCGTGTGGTGACTGGGCGCCTGTGAGGGCTTTGCTCCCTAGGTTTGTGTTTGGAGAGGGTGTTGGGAAAGCGGCAAGGCGAGGGGCGGCTGAATCTTGTTTGGAGAGGGAGATGTGGTCAGAGTTCCTGCGTTAGTAAGGAACAAATCTAGTGTATTGTGTTCTTACCAAAGGCACAAAGGAAGGGCCCAAAGCCCCGGAATTCTTCCTGGTCCTCTAAGGAGGGAACTAGAATTTCTACTGTAGGAGGTACTTATGCAGTAATCTGGTTGGGAGGCGGAGACTGGAGTTGGAGTCTTGGAGTTGTGTTTTTGCGAACATCCTAAGCACGTTCTTGGTTATTTAAATTGTATCTTGTTGGAGGTGCTTGGGAGTTGTGGGGAAGCGAAACCTGCTGAGCCAACTCGTGATGCTGCCACTGTGAATGCTTTCCTTGCACTTTAAAACAAAGAAATTATCAGGAATGACGAGTTTGATCCGTTTAGACGCTAGAAAGTAGAGGGTTCCTATTTCATTAGATTTTCCAGAGAGTTTGGATTTTAAGTCTGGATATTCATTAAGGGATCTGAACTTTGGTGGAAGTAAGTTTGCGTGAACTTTAAGTGTATTTTAAGGTCCTTTTATCTTTCAAAAATTGACATGTAAGACACTTTGATTAATTAGTAATAAAGTGTGAAATAATATTTTCCCAGTGTGTGAAATGGCAGGCTTGCGTGGTTTTACTGGTCCCCAAATTTCACCATGATACCATGTACAGTATGTTTTTCTTTATATTTAGTAGACAGAAATTGTAATGGACTTGAGAGTGTTATCACTTAACAGCTGCCTTATGATTGTTTCCAATTGAAATGGATTACAAGTGACTAATGGAAGGCAAGGGCTCTAGATAGGAAGTGCTTGCCTTTTTTCTTTGTTTTAATGAAGTGTAGGGGGAGAACACGTACTGTCTGCTAAATATTATATGTGGCATTGGAAATGCAGAGATCAGACAGTATTTATCTTCAGATGCTTATGGAATAGTGAAATAGACATCCATTTAGAACAGACACTTCTAAAACAGCATAGAGGAGAGTGCTAGAGTTCAATATTGCAGCTATTATCACCAAGGGCCACTGGACCCAGCCTAGGAAGGTTAGTGAAGACTTACTGGAGGAGGTGATACTTGAGACCAGATTTTAAGGTTAAGTAGATGAAGAGGGAAAATACGGACACTCCTGGTGGTGGAACTTAGAGATCAAGTCTAGTTTTTAAATAAAGGAGGAGGAAAAATTAGTCTCAGGAAGATGCCTGTCAGTTGTCAGGTTCACTCAGTGATGAACATAGGCCTTGTGGGTATTTTTTTCTTTTGAAGAATGACTTTTTTTTTTTCAGTTTGTTTGACAGCTTACAATGTAATTTGTTGCTTAACTCTACCATTAGTTAGATTGAGTTGGTCAAGACTAGCAAATAGTTATGTGGTTGAAAAGCATGGTTTATTATTTATTTTTTATGTGTATTGTCCTACAAAAATTACTGTACTGCAGTGCTAAATATTGATTAGGCATATGACAACATTTTTCTGATAGGCAAAAAAAATACACAATAAATTGAAGCCTGGCTTTTAGAGTACTCTGTGGGTCACCAAAAATGATTTCAATTGAACTGTTATGAATTGCATAATCTGGGAAAGTTATGAGTCATATGAGCTTAGTCATGATGATATATTGTTGAAGTCGCAGCTGGGGTGTATAAGTCTTACTTTGATTTCAAAATTGTTTTCCCTTTGTGTTACTTTTAATAAAAGAGGATGTAGTGGGTGGAAGGAAAAAATATAGGTCACAGATGAGGGATAAAAATTTGTATCTGAAACATGTATTTTGAAATTTACTTTGAGGTTATTGGCAGGGGGGGTTTCCATATTGCAGTGCTGGTTTCATTATTGACAGCACCATTTTACTCAGTATTTTGACATCTGGCTTTCTCTTTTGATGTTAATTTTGCTTATTGGCTGCATTCCTTTGAAACCTAAATGCTTAACCGCCCTGACTGCACCAAGAGAGATTTAATGTAACTCTGCTTTATACTAGTCTAAGAGATAAACCATATTTCAAGAGTACAGTGGAGAGGAGTTAAGCAGAGAATTGTGTTGGGGAAACTGGAGAGATCATTTTGACTTTCACAGGATTTCCTAGAACATTAAATGTAGGTTTCCTCCAAGGCCAATTGTGGTTGATTTTTGGATCCTTCACCATTTTTCTATTTGTGAGAGATGGTAAGTCTGTATAGCTGGAGGTGTAATGTGAAGAAAGTCTGAAAGAGATTGATAGGAAAGGAGGACAGGAATGGGCTTCATTGAGGTAAGGGAAGTGAAATGAAGGGCTTTTCATATACAGGTTGAGCATCCCTAATCTGAAATGCTCTAAAATTGGAAACTTTTTGAGTGCTGGCATGACACCACACATTACCCTGAACACACAATTTTTTTCACTGTATTAATGGTATATTTTTTAATGTGTAGTACTTATGTGTGAATAGGTATAAGAAAATGATTGCTTATTGGTAGCATGTAAAATCAGTCAGGAATGATGGTGATGCCAAACACACACAGATTATCCACGTGGGTAGCTAAGACATGTGACACCTTTGCTTTCTAATGGTTCCTTGTACATAAACTTTTTTTCATGCAAAAAAATTTACTTAAAAATATTGTCTAATGTTATCTTTAAGTGTGTAAGGTGTATATGAAACATAAATGAATTTCATATTTAGACTTGGGTCCCATCCCCAAGATACCTCATTATGTATATGCAAGTATTTTAAAATTTTAAAAATTCTGAAGAGTGAAACACTTCTGGTCTCAAGCATTTTGGATAAGGGATGCTCAATCTGTGTCTCTTTATTTAGTCCTAAAATCAGCCAAGGAAATGGGCATCTCTCTGTTCCCCGCACTTTTTTTGGGGGGGCGGGTTACATGAGTTGTAGACTTTAACAAGTCTGATCCACCAACCTGGTTTCACTTCATTTGACAGTGTTGTGCTTATGACTAAACATGTATCTCTGTGTATCTCTGACCTGGATTTGTTCTCTGAAGCTCATATTCAGCTGCCTATTTGGCAATTCAAATATAACATGTCTAAAATTAGTTACTTATTCTTTTTTTTTTTTTTTTTTCTTCTTGAGATGGAGTCTCACTCCGTCGCCCAGGCAGGAGTGCGGTGGTGCAATCTTGGCTCACTGCAACCTCCGCCTCCCAGGTTCAAGTGATTCTTATGCTTTAGCCTCCCGAGTAGCTGGGATTACAGGTGTCCACCACCACGCCTGGCTGATTGTTTTTTAGTAGAGATGGGTTTCACCATGTTGGACAGGCTGGTCTTGAACTCCTGACCTTTGGTGATCCGCCTGCCTTGGCCTCCCGGAGTGTTGGCATTACAGGCTTGAGCCACTGCCCTGGCCAGTTACCTGTTCTTTTGATTGCAAGAATGAGTAGCTGAAAATAAATAAATAAAATAAAATAAAATAAAATAAAAGGCCAGGTGTGGTGGCTCACACTTGTAATCCCAGCACTTTGGGAGGCCGATGTGGGTGGATCAACTGAGGTCAGGAGTTTGAGACCAGCCTGACCAACATGGAGAAACCCTGTCTCTTTAAAAAAAAAAAAAAAAAGAGTAGCTGCATGCAGTGGCTCACATGTATAATCCCAGAACTTTGGGATGCTGAGGTGGGTGGATGACCTGAGGCCAGGAATTTGAGACCAGCCTGAGCAACATGGTGAAACTCTGTCTCTACTAAAAATACAAAAATTAGCCAGGCTTAGTGGCCCACACCTGTAATCCCAGCTACTCAGGAGGCTGAGGCAGGAGAATTGCTTGAACTTGGGAGGCGGAGGTTGCAGTGATGCCAGATTGCGCCACTAAACTCCAGCCTAGGCGGCAGAGCGAGACTCCATATCCAAAAAAAAAAAAATGAGTATAGGATACAGGTTTAGCTTAGGACTAGGCAGGGTTTCTGGTAATTGTGGAAGTAGTCTCATTGCCTAACCTGAAACTTGCATCCTGGTTACTGGTCTTACTGGAGAGTCTTGACTCAGGTTAAGTCCCAGGCCTGTTGAGGAGTTCTTGATAGGGAATTAGTTGAAGCAGCTCATACTCCATCGTCCTTTACTGCTGTAAATCCATATAGTTGTTTAGTTCCCAGGCTCTGGGGTCCCTGATAGCAGAGAGCACTGCTCTCAGTTTCTCATTCCTTAGTCCCAACAACCTGCACCTGACACTTACTTCATGTGGCCTGCTTCCCTGTCCTATTATGTGTTTTGGGGAGTGCTGAGGAGGAAGGCTTCTGTATCTTCAGCACAAACACAGTAAACACTTCACAGTAGTCCTGGCTTTATGTTTTCCATTTGTGATATTAGAAGTAGCATGACACTGATAGTGTCATTTTGGGGGTACTTTTTGTACCTCATGCAGCAGAGAAGAGTGAGCAGAGTGCCTTGGCATTCTGCAGTACACTCTCAAGTAGTATTTTAGGAAAATGCATTTTGCTGCAAAAATAAAATTAATGTAAAAAATCCACAAGCCAGGTGCAGTGGCTCACGACTGTAATCTCAGCATTTTGGAAGGCTAAGGGGGAAGGATCCCTAGAGCCCAGTAGTTTGAGACCAGCTTGGACAACGTGGCAAGACCTTGTCTCTACAAAAAAGTAGATACAAAAATTAGCCAGGCGTAGTAGCACGTGCCTGTGGTCCCAGCCACCTGGAGGATTGCTCATGGCCAGGAGGTTGAGGCTGCAGTGAGTAGTGATTGTGCCACTGCACTCCAGCCTGGGCAACAGAGTGAGACCCTGTCTCCGAAACAAAGCAAAAACCCATACATGTTTCCAGACCCTTCTCATATAACACTTTATTCACATTGTTCTTAAACACATTTCGGACAATTACATATATACCACTATACATATGTGTATATATGTTGATATGCACACAAGATTATATATATAATTTTTTGTTTGATTTTTTTTTTTTGGGCCAGAGTAAACTCTGTTGCCCAAGCTGGAGTGCAGTGGTGCGATCTCAGCTCACTGCAACCTCCACCTTCTGGGTTCAAATGATTCTCCTGCCTCAGCCTCCCAAGTAGCTAGGATTACAGGCACCTGCTACCATGCCTGGCTAATTTTGTATTTTTAGCAAAGATGGGGTTTTGCCACGTTGACTAGGCTGGACTCAAACTCCTGACCTCAAGTGATCTGCCCGCCTTTGCTTTCTCTGAATTTTGAATTTTGAGACAGGGTCTGGCCTCGCCTAGGCTGGAATGCAGTGGCACGATCTCAGCTCACTGCAACCTCTGCCTCCTGAGCTCAAGCCATCCTTCCACCTTAGCCTCCTGAGCAGCTGGGACTGCAGGCGCAGGCCACCACACATGACTAATTTTTTTTTTTTTTTGGTAGAGATGGGGTTTTGCTGTGTTGCCCAGGCTGGTTTTGAACTTCCGGGCTCAAGCGATCTGCCCACTTTGGCCTCCCAAAGTGCTGGGATTACAGGCCTGACCCACCACAGTTGGCCCATCGTGAAATTTCTAATTTATAGCTATTGCTATTATCCAAAGCCCAGAGTCCCTGATGTCCTTCAGTAGCCCTTCGTGACCTGACCTGTGCCTGACTCTCCAGCCTCACACATTGTCATATCCTATCTGTACTGCTCTGCACTGCAGCTTCATGGAGTTGCTTTCACTCTTTTAAGTGTTATATTCTGTTTTTTTTTTTTCCTTTTTTTGTGGACTTTAGCATATGTTACACCCTCGACTTGAAGCCTCTCCTTTCTTTTCCTTCTCTGGGCTACTGCCTCATCCTTTTGGTCTTTAATACCGTTTCCCTGGGTTCTGTCTTTGATTCAGCAGGCAGATCACGCCCCTGCTGTGTATGTCCATAACTTTCTGCAGGTACTTCTGTCGTGGTCTGTGATGTACATGTTATAATAATTTTGGTCTTTCCCCCAGTGTCACAATACCGGAAATCTATTTCTTTTTCTCTGTGTTGTATCCTTAGTGCCTGAAAGGTAGGAAGTTCTCAAATATTTGTTGAATAAACAAGTAAATAGAGTCTGGTGGAAGAGAGAAAAAATTAGTGTAGAATATGTGCTCAAGAAAGGAAGATTGGGGGGGATGAAAAAAGATAACAAAAGCACATAACAACAAAAAGCAAAAACAACAAAAAGCAGATGACAAAAAAGATAAAAAAGATAACAAAATGATGATTTCTGTGGCAACTTGTAGAAAGTAAAGAAGGTGCTCTCATTCTAGAGAGAAATGGGCAGCCATTGTGGTTTTTAAAAAAGAGAATATGGCCAGACACTGAGCTAAGATAGATAGTGTGGCAATGTCTGGTATTAGCTGTAATAACCTCTACTGTAAGAAGCAGGTGGTTTATATTTAAGTTTATTGAAAGAATTGAGTATGGATAAGAGATAAACTCGGGAAATGGGGAGAAATATAAATTCTGTTGAAAAGGCTGTGAACAATTGAGATTACCAATGGTTAGAATTTTGGAAGTGAAGTGCAGTGAAATATTGAGGAACTGAGAGGTTACTTTAGTGAAAACACAATAGCAGTAGTATGTAGCTATGGTTTGGCTCCAAAGGAAGAACTGTTTTTACTGTAGTTTGTAATGGCTCCAGAATCTCCAATTTGAGATATCCAGTTGTTAAAAGAGAATAAATTACGATTGAAATGCATTAGTTAAGTATTTTAAAGTGCTTTAGCAAGCTACATTTTAAAAGTGCTTATTGGCGAGGTGTCGTGGCCATAATCCCAGCACTTTGGGAGGCCAAGGCAGGTGGATCATGAGGTCAGGAGTTCAAGACCAGCCTGGCCAACATATTGAAACCCCTGTCTCTACTGAAAATGCAAAAATTAGCTGAGCATGGCGGCACATGCCTGTAGTCCCAGCTACTCGGGAGGCTGAGGCAGGAGAATCCCGGGAGATGGAGGTTGCAGTGAGCTGAGATCATGCCTCTGCACTCCAGCTTGGGCAACAGAGTGAGACTTCGTCTCAAAAAAAAAAAGAAAGTGCTTATTATAGAAAATATACCCAAAATAACCAATGATGTTACTATCTTGTGTTTATTTTTTCTAGGCCTATTTTTATACATAGTTAAGATTATGCAGTAGGAATATTTTTAAAATCTAAATTTATTTAACATTATAGCATATGTATTTTTCCATGTTCTTTCTTTCTTTCTCTTTTTGAGACCGGGTCTCATTCTGTCACCCAGGCTGGAGTGCAGTGGTGCAGTCTTGACTCATTGCAGCCTTGACCCCTTGGGCTCAAAGTGATCCTCTTGCCCCAACCTTCTGAGTAGCTGAGACTACAAGCACGTGCCACCACACCTGGCTAATTTTATTTTTACTTTTTGGAGAGATGAGGGTCTAGCCCAGGCTGGTCTCGAACTCTTTGGGTGAAACGATTCTCTCATCTTGGCCTCCCAAAGTGCTGGGATTACAGGCGGGAGCCACCGCCCTCAGCCCCATGTTCTTAAAACCCTTTTGTAGATGATATTTAAAATGCTTGCAAATTTCTTTCCCCTGTCTTTGGAAGTGTTAAAACATCCAACCATTTCCCAGTTGTTAATTTACCTTCATTCTGGTTTTTGTCCTTGAAAATAAGCCAAGGCTGAATGATGAACATCTTTGTGGTTGAAGTTTTTTTCTTTACTTTGAGTTGTTTCTTTCTTTTAGCTTAGTTCAGTGGTTTTTTTATTTCTTTCTTTTTTTTTTTTTTGGAGACAGAGTCTCACCTTGTTGCCCAGGCTGGAGTGCAGTGGCATGATCTTGGCTCACTGCAACCTCTGTCTCCTGGGTTCAAGTGATTTTCCTGCCTAAGCCTCCCCAGTAGCTGGGATTACAGGCATCTGCCACCACACTTGGCTAATTTTTTGTATTTTTAGTAGAGACAGGGTTTTGCCATGTTGGCCAGGCTGGTCTTGAACTCCTGACCTCAGGCGATCCACCCTCCTTGGCCTCCCTGAGTGCTGGGATTACAAGCGTGAGCCACCGCGCCTGGACGGTTTAGTGGTTTTCATACTTGAGTGTGTCAGCATCACCTGGAAGCCTTGTTAAACACAGACTATTGGATCCTACTGGGCAGATTTCTGTTTGAGTAGGTCTGAGTGGGGGACCTGAGCATTTTTATTTCTAACCAATTCCGAGGTGATGCTGATGCTGCTAGTTTGGAACTGCTGGCCTATATTGTTGACAATGAAACTACAATGTTGAGGTTAAGTTCCTAAGTCAGAGGGAGTGATTATGATCTTGAATGAAACCGAGTTCATGTACCAACCTGTATCAGGGAAGTTGAAGAGCTAAAGGACCATATTGCATTTCAGCATTGAGAATTTGTGCAGATTGTGAACATGTGAGTGCTGATATGTGCAAGGTTCTATGCTGAGTATTGTGAGGCAAGGATATTGTAATGAATAAAACGTAGCCCCTTTTTGGCGCCCCCAACCCTTTTTTTTTTTTTTTTTTTTTGAGACGGAGTCTCACTCTGGGGCCCAGGCTAGAGTGCCTGTAAATCCAAGTACTTTGGGAGGCCAAGGCAGGAGGATCACTTGAGCCCAGGAGTTCAAGACAAGCCTGGGCAACATACAGACACCCCGTTTCTCAAAAAAAAAAAATTTAATCTACTCACCTTCTGAGCCTCTGGTAACCACCATTCTGCTGTCTACCTCCCCGAGATCCACATTTTTAGCTTTCACACGAGTGAGAGTCTTTCTTTTAAAACTGATTTTGTGAACATATTTAACATCAGTAGCAATGTGCTTGTATTTTAAGCTCCTGCTGCTATATTTTGAGGACCTTCTATGTCCATTGGAAGGATTTTGAATACCATAGTGTCTGTAGTGGTATTTATTGAAAGAAAAGGAAAGCATCAGCGCAAATATTTTTAGACAGTTTTTAAAGAGACTCAAGTCACCTAATTTGTCTTATAAAAATCCTTCTGATTTTGGAAGAGGCATGGAGTTTCCGTTGATAAAAAATGATTTGTAGTTTGTGCTTGGCACTTCCTAACGGATTACATCAGAAAAGATTTATTGTCTGGCACTCTCATTTTAATGATATTACAGTCACTTATTAGGTTCAGGTGCTAATACCATTTTTACCTTTATTTCAGAGAAGCTTGATTCTTTGCTCTCAGACTACGATATTCTCTCCTTATCTAATATCCAGCAGCATTCTGTAAGAAAAAGAGATCTACAGACTTCAACACATGCAGAAAGACTACTAACTTTTTCAGCTTTGAAAAGGTAATTTGAGTTATTCGTGGAATAATGTTGGGGCACTGGGGGCTTGGTTTGGCAAAAACAAAAAAGTAAGGCTATCTACTGAAATCTTAGTAAATTACATTTTAAAGATTTGTAATTAACATAATTACAGTCTGTTACATGTGATTTTCCAGTATAACGCTTATTCTAAAATTGGGACTGGGAGCAGTGGCTCACATCTGTAATCCGATCACTTTGGGAGGCTGAGACAAGTGAATTGCTTGAGCTCAGGAGTTTGAGACCAGCCTGGGCAACATGGCAAAATTCCGTCTCTACTAAAAATACAAAAATTAGCCAGATATGGTGGCACATGCCTGTAATCCCAGTTACACTGGTGGCTGAGGCAGGAGAATCGCTTGAACCTGGGAGGTGGAGGCTGCAGTGAGCTGAGATGGTGCCACTGCATTCCAGACTGGGCAACAGAGTGAGAGACTGTCTCAACAACAAAAAATAATAATAAATAAAATTCATACTGATGAGTATTTTTAAAAAGTAAATAGGTATTGCAGAGGTATTAATGATGGTAACAATGTTTAGAAAATTCTGACAGATAATTTTAATTAATTGAATGCTTAATAAAAATCTTACATTTTTGGTGCTACTTTAGAACCATCAGCCATGTACTAAATATTACCTTTATTTTATATATGAAGAGATACAGATTTTGTTTAGGACCCCACAGCCTGGTGGTGAGCTGGATCTAGAATTTAGTGTTCTATTTATTTAGCTAGCTAGTTAGTTTCCAAGATTCTTTAACCTGCTTCATTTTTATTTATTTTTAAAGACAGAGTCTTGCCATGCTGCTCATAATTATTTATTTTTAAAGACAGGGTCTTGCCATGTTGCTCAGGCTGATCTTAACTCCTGGGCTCAGGTGATCTTTCCATCTTGGCCTCCCAAAGTGCTGGGATTACAGGTGTGAGCCACCGTGCTGGCCCAAATTTAATGTTCTTTCTACATTGAGTTCCTCTTACTTCATAGCATAAATTAATTGATATGCTCTATTTCAGTAGCAATTTTGATATCACATGTTGTTTTGCACATTGAAATCTGTTAGTTAATTGCAGGCCTTTTTAAAAAGTCTTTAGGAAGCTTTATTCAGTATCAAAAAACAAACACATGGAGAATATAAATTGACTGAATTATTCCTTTTTGTTTTTTGAGAGTCTTGCTCTGTTTTTCAGGCTGCTGTGCAGTGGTGTGATCTCGGCTCACTGCAACCTCTGCCTCCCAGGTTCAAGCAGTTCTTGTGCTGTAGCCTCTCGAGTAGCTGGGATTGCAGGTGCACACTACCACGCCCGGTTAATTTTTGTATTTTTAGTAGAGACAGGGTTTCACCATGTTGGTCAGGCTGGCCCTGAACTCCTGACCTCAAGTGATCCACTCTCTCAGCCTCTTAAAGTGCTGGGATTACAGGTGCCTGGCCATCTTTATTCTTTATTTATAGGACAAGCCTTCTCTACTACGTTAAAAAATAAAAGCAATTTGTGCATCTGGTTTAAAAAACAAACCATGGGGGATATAAAACGTTTTTACTTCTAATTCATTTACACTTCTCAGTTGCAGAGAGGTTTACTATGTAAACTTCCAATTTTTTTTTTTTTTTTTTTTTTAAGATGGAGTTTCTCTTTTGTCACCCAGACTGGAGTGCAGTGGCATGATCTCAGCTCACTGAAGCCTCCACCTCCCGGGTTCAAGTGATTCTCCTGTCTCAGCCTCCCCAGTAGGTGGGATTACAGGCACCCACCACCATGCTCAGCTAATTTTTGTATTTTTAGTAGGTTTTACCATGTTGGCCAGGATGGTCTCAAACTCCTGACCTCAGGTGGTCCACCTGCCTTGGCTTCCCAATGTGCTGGGATTACAGGTGTGAGCCACTGTGCACAGCCCAGAATATTTTAATGCATATTTTTTGCCCATAGGTCTCTGTGTGTGTGTATATAGGTGATACAGATAACATATTTACCTCATTTTAAACAGCTGCATAAATATTCCTATTGCGTAGAATTGTAGCAACATACTAATACACTACACATGGGTATTATTTAGCCAAAGTGATTTTTAAAATATAACAAACAATGCTTTAGAGAATATCTTCGTAAAGGTATACCGTGCTGAGGTGTTTTTATAGGATATATTCCTAGAGGGAGAATTACTGGGTCAAGGATATGTATACTGTGTTTATTGATATTGCTCTTTCCGCCCAAAGAGATTTGACTAATTCTTTCAGCAGCAATATATGAGTTTACCTGTTTTCTGTTATTTTTGCCAATACTAGGTTTATCAGCTTTTAATTTTCACCCCTCTAAAGGGGATGGTATTTTATGGTTGTTTTGATTTTCATTTTGTGTGACATTGAGCATCATTTTATATGTTTGTAAGTAATTTGTTTTATGTTTCTATAAACTGCCTTTTTATATCTTTGACTATTTTTCTATTGAATTTGTCTAACTGAATTGTAGAAGTGCTTTAGTATATTAAGGAAATTGATCCATTATCATGTGGTTATTTTGTGCAAATTTTTAATGCAAATTATTTTAATTTTTCCTAGCTATTGCCATTATCCTTAGGTTATTTTTTAATGACTTCTTTTTATTAGATTTTATGTCAGAATATTACAATATTGGTTACCTAGCTTTCAGCTTACACCAAATTTGAGCAGATTGGTAATATTAATAGCTACAGTTCATCAAGTGCTTATTTTCTGTAATTTACTAGGCACTTTACATAAGTTATCTCTGATTCTCACAATGCTCTGTATGGAAGTGATTCCCTTTTTGAAGGAAAAAAAGAATTAAGTCTTAGATTAGTAACTTGCCCAATATTACTCAGCAAATGACAGATACAAGAGTTGAACAAAGGTTGGACTCCAACACTTGTGTTATTTCTGCTATACTGGTGGGAGTTTGGTGAAGAAGTGGATATAGTAGCAAGAAGTAAGTAGGAGCAAAGGAAGAGAGAGGAAACTATAAAATGGACTTTTTGGGTTTCTTTTTAAGTTAGATTTGAGGTGGCCTGTAGAATCTGTGTTCTAGAGGGGAAAACTTCCATAGCCTTACGTATTTCTCTTTCATGTTTGGTAGATGACATTGATTCCTTAAGAAAATATTAAATAGTAGCCAGTCATTATCTTCTCTCTGTGTAAGAAAGTAGGGAAGTACATAATTTATTTTACAAAGTTTTTATATTAAATATTTAATGGGAAATTTAACAGTCTCTGGGATTTTATACCAGGTGCTTTAAAATAGGTTATTTTCTTTAATCCTCAAAACTATTCAGTTATTAGGTGATATTATTTCCATTTGTAGATAAATACTTAGATTCAGAGATTAAGGCCAAGGTCAGACAGTGAGTAAATGAAGGTTAGGACTTGAGCCAAGTTTGTCAGACTCCAAAGCCCATACCCTTTCTTTTCTATCATATTCTGTTATTAAAGCTTAAAACAACAAAAACAAACTAAGATACCTGAAATAATCAGTTCATATCAGGGCTGAATTACCTCTGTGAAACCACTTATTAATGGTAAATGAGAAAATTTTGTTTTTTGATAGCAGTGGAAGGCAAAGTAATTTAAACCAAGATCATTGCATTAAATTTGTATGTAAATATTAGAGGTTGAAAAAGCATGGAAATACTGAGAGAGGTTGTATGAAGAGTTGAAGTAACTTAAGAAAAAAACTTGTTTAAAACATGCCTTACAAGTTTCATTTCCTCTTTGTTATAAATCAAGAAATTCTCTCATTTTTAAATAATGAAAAAGCTGCAGATACTGTTTTGATACATTTTTGATAATGTTGCCTGAATTTTTTGGGAAAAAGTAAAATGTTTCTTCTAAAAGTGAAATATCTCAGATTATTTGAGGAGGTCTAGAACTGATGAAGAAATGAAAGTGATATACTTGACTAAACAGACCATTAAAAATGATTAGGAAAATGTTAATTCAAACTGGTTAGCTGGTCTGTAGTTACTGTAAATTCTTAAGTCAAAAGTCAGAAAGATAAAACATTAAAGAAATCTGTAAGTAAATGACTTCACATAATTTTGGGAGGATAAAGTAAAAGAAATTTTGACATTCTATTGGAGATTTTTTTTTTTTTTTTTTTTTTTTGAGATGGAGTCTTGCTCTGTTATCCAGGCTGGAGTGCAATGGCGTGATCTTGGCTCACTGTAACCTCTGCCTTCCAGGTTCGAGCAATTCTCCTGCCTCAGCCTCCCCAGTAGCTGGGATTACAAGCACCCGCCACCACACCTGGCTAATTTTTTGTATTTTTAGTAGAGACGGGGTTTCACTATGTTGGCCAGGCTGGTGTCGAACTCCTGACCTCGTGATCTGCCCGCCTCAGCCTCCCAAAGTGCTGGGATTACAGGCATGAGCCACTGCGCCCAGCCGGAGGTTTTATAGCTCAAAAACTAATACTGGAAAATCAAAAAACATGAAGTTTACCATTGCTTGGTCTTTATAGCAAATTCTTAATGTAGAAAATGAAAAATGCAATTCCATTAATTTCTTTCTGGAAAGAACATTAAGTAATATTGCAACTCTTAGCTTTAAAACAAAATAATAAGGCATTTATAATAAATATGCTCTTGAAAGTTCTTAGCATAACTAGAGGGAAAAATCATAACTGAGAATGTGTGGGAATATATGTTTTAGTATAGCAGGAGAAAATGTTCTAAGGATTTATGAAATAACGTTCTATTGTGTCTTTTCCCTTTGACCATTAAGAAACCACAAGCAAACTAAAATTACTGTGTTATGCTCAAAAAGTTAAAAATATTTGTTGTCATGGAGATAGACCCAGTCTAGATTTCTTTCCGGTAGTTTTAAAGACTTCTGCAAACCCAGGGGGAAGTAATATATTTTCAGTACCACAGCTGACAAAATTTGTTTGTGGGTGAGATGAATAACATACCTTTCTTTGTCTTTGGTGTTCAAGTACACATTGAAAAACTGTAAATAATAATTGAGAAAGTTTTGCTAACCACTTCCAGTTTTCATGTAAGGACTGAAGCTTATAGAAAACAAAAAGAATAGTAAGCCAACTAAAGAACTGGAGTGTATATTTCTTTCTTCCCCTGTCTCATGGTGCTGATGGAGTGTATATTCTAATGTATATTTGGATACCTTGTATGTATTTTCCTAATGGTAATTGTGGATTAATATTTTGCAGGATATATTGTTTTGAGGAAAAAAGCATGAGTGCTTTTAAATATAGAAAGCATTTATTAATTTTGTACAGCAATAAGAATTTTCTCATAGTCTACCCAGCTTGATAGTTACGAGACAGCATAGTATAAGGTTCTGAAGTAAACCAGGTTTATTTTCCAGTTTCAGCATTTACTAGCTGTGTAACTTTGTGTAGGTTAATTATTCCAAGCCTCAAGTTTTTCTTGTGTGAAGTGGAGATAATAGATGCATAGTACCTAACACCAAGTAGATGTTCAATAAATGGTGTATATAGGATTAGTTTTTAACAATAAATTTTTTAGATAAGCAGGATTCTAACTTAACTACCCAGTTGTGTGTGTTTCCTTATTCTTCAGTGTTTTCCAGGAGAGATTACTGTGTAAGTTCTTTGAATATCTTTTCCCTAGGGTGAGTTTATTTTGGTCTGCTGTTTTTATAGCTAAATAAATTAGTCCCTTTGACTTTACAGGAGATACAGACATTAGTTATAACTTGTTTAGTATTTTATTAATGTCAACACTTCTGGCTTTTTAAGAAAGTGTGATTACATGAAAATGAGGCTTCTAATTTGTGTACTTAGAGTAAAATATGAATGCATTTTTCTTTAGGCATTTTAAATTATACCTGACATCAAGTACTGAACGTTTTTCACAAAATTTCAAGGTCGTGGTGGTGGATGGTAAAAATGAAAGCGAGTATGCTGTGAAATGGCAGGACTTCTTTACTGGACACGTGGTTGGTTAGTATGAAGCTTGTTGGTTTGCCCCTGTGTCTGGTGGGTTTGGTCTCCAACTCTGACTTGATTGCATATTCTTTTCTGGTACAGGGTAGTGGGGACGGGATGTCACAGAAGCACTATTCTTTGACTATTTTCTTTGAGGTATATAAGTTTAGAAACAGGAACATTCTAATAGGAGGAAATGAGTATTATCTAAATGTCATACTAGCTGCTGGTTTGATGTTTAAAATTAATTTCCTCTTATGTGATAGGAACTTAACCTTTCTTGTCTTCAGCAATGACTGTAGGCTTGCTTTATGATTTTTTTTTTTTGAGACGGAGTTTCGCTCTTGTTACCCAGGCTGGAGTGCAATGGCGCGATCTCGGCTCACCGCAACCTCCGCCTCCTGGGTTCAGGCAATTCTCCTGCCTCAGCCTCCTGAGTAGCTGGGATTACAGGCACGCACCACCATGCCCAGCTAATTTTTTGTATTTTTAGTAGAGACGGGGTTTCACCATGTTGACCAGGATGGTCTCGATCTCTTGACCTCGTGATTCACCCGCCTCGACCTCCCGCTTTATGATATTTTAAACAGGGAAGCTTGGAGATAAAATACTTTGTGATCCTATTATGTATATATTTGAGAAAATTATATCAAACAAGCAATTGCAGTTTACTTTTTGACCTTTTTCTGCAATGAGAAAAAAGAAATGGCATTGAAATCCACAAGTAGTATAGTTCCGAGGCCTGTACATTCCAAATCATGCTTTCTGCTTCTTTTAGTTCTTCCTTTACCTAAAAGTAGATAAAGCTATTCCAGAAGAAAATCTTAGTAGTATTGTTTGCTTTGGGAAAGGGATAGGTTTCAAGTGACTAGACTTGAGGCTACCCCTTAGGAGGTAAGATTGTCTAGCTCCTTTCTGGGGCTTTTGTTTCTTGACTTCCAGAGCTCTCACAGTACTAGGTAAATTCCAGTTCCACCTGAAGGATTTAATTTTTATTGAGAGTAATGCACGGTTTATTATTTGATGTCAGTATTTTTAAATAATAGATTTGTTTTTCTCTGAAGGTGAACCTGACTCTAGGGTTCTAGCCCACATAAGAGATGATGATGTTATAATCAGAATCAACACAGATGGGGCCGAGTATAACATCGAGGTAAATTTTTATGTGAATTTTTTTTTTCAGTAGCTTATATCTCTGATTTTCAAAAAGCTGCTTAGTTCTATAAAGGTGAAAAGTAATTATATTTATTTCTTTCTTGAAAGACTTTTACCAGGAAAGTAGATTTTTAAAAAAGGATAATCTCTAAGAAGCTGTGTTATGATATATTCTGTATTTCTAAGTACCATAATTGAGAGAATTACATGTGGGATGGATAATAGGAAGAGAAAATTTTCTTTCCCTTTTGACTTATTTTTTAATTCTCAAATAATAAATGTAAACATCCTCAGAGATGAAAGTAAAGTATTATTTTTCAATTTCTCCATTTTTCTGCTAGACACACTGGAAATGCTAGATCAGTGGAAGGTGTGATATTTCATAGTCTGAGAAGTTAAAGAGGAAACTAGGAGAATCAGGCTGTGGTCACTCTTCCATTGAAAGAATAACAGTAGAAATCAAGACCACAGTGGCTGCACTGGTTAAGACACATATCTATGTGTCAGATACTAGTCTACAAACCAAAATGTTTACTACATAATTGTGAATTGAAGTTGATTCTGTGTTTCTTGAAAAATGAGAAAACTCTGGGTAGTGGTGGTGGTATCACTAAAATAGATCATCTGTGGTAAAACTGATTAAGATTGATAAAATGAAATCTTCAGGTGTATTTCAGTGCTGAATAGGGGTAAAATGGTCTGCTGGAGCTATAAATACTATACATGTTAATTATATCCAAACTACACGACTGTTAGTCTTTTGACTATCCATCATTGTGAAAAAGAAACCTGTGGCCTTGCAGTATGTTATAGTTTGCTAATGTTTAAACTATTTAATGTCAATGTTTTGAGAAGTCTAGCCTACCAGAAAGAGTCAGAAATTTAGTAAAAAGTAAAGGAACTAATATTAAAAATGCATTCATTCTAGAATAGGCAAAACATCACTATAATGTCTTAAATTTTTCTTGTTCTTTCAGTCAATTTATTTTTAAAAAATAACTTTATTTGAAAATATATACTTGTTGCAAGATTTGGAAAATAGGTTATCTGTACTTGGACAGATAACTACTATTGACATTTTGACAGACAACCAACTTTTTTTCTATGTGTATATACACAAGTGTAGTTATACAGACTATTTTTTCCTGCAAAACTAGGACCATACAATATGTACAGTTTGTTTTCACACATTTTTTATTTAGCAATATGATTATGAACCTTTTCATCTTAATATAGATCTAAATTAGGGTTTTGTTTGTTTGTTTTTGTTTTTTTTGAGCTTCCCTCTTGTTGCCCTGGCTGGAGTGCAATGGCGTGATCTCTGTTCACCACAACCTCCGTCTCCTGGATTCAAGTGACTCTCCTGCCTCAGCCTCCCAAGTAGCTGGGATTACAGGCATGTGCCACCACGCCTGGCTAATTTTATATTTTTAGTAGAGATGGGGTTTCTCCATGTTGATTAGGCTGGTGTCGAGCTCCTGATCTCAGGTGATCCACCTGCCTCTCCCTCCCAAAGTGTTGGGATTATAGGCATGAGCCACCATGCCAGGCCTAAATTAGGGTTTATGTTAAAGGCTGCGTGTTGGTCCATTGAAACACTGTATCATTTATTTAACCAGTCCCCCTTGATGCTCAACTGTTTTTTTTTTTTCCTTTTTTAAGATGGAGTCTTGCTCTGTTGCCCAGGCTGTAGTGCAGTGGCATGATCATGGCTCACTACAACCTCTGCCTCTTGGGTTAAAGCCATTCTCCTGCTTCAGCCTCCCAAGTAGCTGGGACTGCAGGCGTGTGCCACCATGCTCGGCTAATTTTTATACATTTTTTTGTTTTTGAGAAAAAGTCTCACTCTGTCACCCAGGCTGGAGTGCAGTGTCATGGTCTCAGCTTACTGCAACCTCTGCCTCCCGGGTTCAAGCGATTCTCCCGCCTTAGCCTCTTGAGTAGCTGGGACTATAGGCACATGCCACCACACCCAGCTAATTTTTTTATTGAAAAAATGATTTATTACTTATAACAGTGATTTTCATACTCTTTATTGTATAATTTTTTTGATACTTTTGTAGTTCATAAGTGTGATGATTGGCTGTTCACACACATGTATGAGATGTGCCACTCTAGAACCTTGTTGCAATGTTAGCACATTACCAGTCTGACATGAAAAAAAAAATTCTTTACCCTTATCTTGATGTAAAAATCATTGTTCATCTGCACTAAGATCTTAGGCATATAAGTGAGTGGGGAAAAAATATGTATCTTATTTTTAACACGTCATCATTAAATATTTTATTTATGACAGAGTCTTCCTCTGTCACCCAGGCTGAAGTTTAGTGGTGCCATCATAGCACATTGCAGCCTTGACCTCCTGGGCTCAAACAATCTCTCTTCAGCCTCCTGCGTAGCTGGGACTACAGGTGCTTGCCACCATGCCCAACTAATTTGTTAGATTTTTGTAGAAAGTATCAAATTTTTGATGAGGTCTCACTGTGTTGCCCAGGCTGGTCTCAAATGCCTGGCCATAAGCAATCTTCCCGCCTTGGCCTCCCAAAGTGCTGGGATTACAGGTATGAGCCACTGTGCCCAGCCATTAGATATTCTAAACCATCATTGACTTTACCATAGCTTACTATTTATATAAATAAACCCGAGTTAAACTTGCATAGTGAGATAATTTTTTCTGCAACTTTTATTTATTTATTTGAAATGGAGTCTTGCTCTCTTGCCCAGGCTGGAGTGCAGTGGTGTGATCTCGGCTCACTGCAACCTCTGCCTCCTAGGTTCAAGCAGTTCTACTGCCTCAGCCTCCCAAGTAGCTGGGATTACAGGCATATACCACCACACCCAGCTAATTTTTTTTTTTTTTTTTTTTTTTAGACGGAGTCTCCCTCTGTCACCCAGTCTGGAGTGCAGTGGCATGATCTTGGCCCAGTGCAACCTCCACCTCCCAGGTTCAAGCATTTCCCCTGCCTGAGCCTCCCAAGTAGCTGGGATTACAGGTGTGCACCATGGTACCTGGCTAGTTTTTGTATTTTTAGTAGAGGCAGGGTTTCTGTGTTGGCCAGGCTGGCCAGGCTGGTCTTGAACTCCTGGTCTCAGGTGATCTACTCGCCTCGGCCTCACAAAGTGCTGGGATTACAGGCGTGAGCTGCTGTGCCTGGCCTAAGTTTTGTAGAGACGGGGTTTCACCATGTTGTCTAGGCAGGTCTCGAACTCCTGATCTTGTGATCTGCCCACTTCAGCCTCCCAAAGTGCTGGGATTACAGGCGTGAGCCACCGTGCTCAGTCTCCCCCAACTTTTAGTTTTGAAAATGTTAAGCTGGTGCGGTGGCTTACGCTTGTCATCCCAGCACTTTGGGAAGCTGAGGTGGGCAGATCACTTCAGGCCAGGAGTTCGAGACCAGCCTGGCCAACATGGTGAAACCGTGTCTGTACTAAAAATACAAAAATTATCTGGGCTTTGTGGCTTGTGCCTGAAATCCCAGCTGCTCGGGAGGCTGAGGCAGGAGAATAGCTTGAACCTGGGAGACAGAGGTTGCAGTGAGCTGAGATTGCTCTACTGCACTCCAGCCTGGGTGACGGAACGAAACTCTGCCTCAAAAAAGAAAAGAAAAGAATATGTTTAAATGTACAGAAAGATTAAAAAATTATCCTGTAGCCCTTAAACAAGTGCTAACATAATATGATGTTTCCTCTCTTTTTTTTTTCCAAAACATAAGAAAATCATTTGCAAACATCATGAGACTTCACGCCTAAATACTTCTGTATGCATCCCTAGGAATAAAGGGACTCTTTTATATAGCTGTAATGAAAGTAACATACCTGAGGAAATGAAAGGAATTCTACAGTATTATCTATTAGCACCACACTCTAACCAACTGAGCTAACCGGCCAGTTACAATATTATCTAATAATTAAGCCATGGTCAAAATCTCTAGTCATCCTCAAAACATCCTTTGTAGATTTTTTTTGGCTTTCCAGTCCTGGATCCAATCAAGTTTTCTGCCTTTTAGTCAGTTATTTATCAAATTATTTTTTCCATCAACTTATTAGTAATAATGGTAATAGACTTAGCTTTTATTAATAACAACCACTTTTCTTTTGAAATCTTTTTTTTTTTTGAGACGGAGTTTCGCTCTTGTTACCCAGGCTGTAGTGCAATGGCGCGATCTCGGCTCACCGCAACCTCCGCCTCCTGGGTTCAAGCAATTCTCCTGCCTCAGCCTCCCGAGTAGCTGGGACTACAGGCGTGCGCCACCATGCCCAGCTAATTTTTGTATTTTTAGTAGAGACAGAGTTTAACCTTGTTGACCAGTATGGTCTCGATCTCTTGACCTCGTGATCCACCCGCCTCGGCCTCCCAAAGTGCTGGGATTATAGGCATGAGCCACTGGGCCCGGCCCTGAAATCTTAATATAAAACTAGATTTATTATCTACATAATTTTCAATTTAGGTATTATCACTGCTTTACCTAATGAGGGAAATAATGCTCAGGGCACTTGTCCAAGGCACATAGTGAGGTAAGGTTGAGGTTTGCACGCAGATATCTCTGATCCCAAAGCCACCTGTCTTTCTATGCTAGACTGGCTATACTAGGAAACAATCAGTGTCAACTTAGAAATGTTTGACCCAAAGAAAAAAATTTTCACTTCTATTTATAGGCCAAATGAACTTTACTAAATATGGAAGATTCCTGTAGCCCAGGAGTTGGGTTAGTTAACTTTTGAGGTCTCTACCAGCCCTGAAATTCTGTAACCATTGTTTGTTACATCTACCTCATACATGAATTACCAAAGATGTGTATGCAGATAATATTTAACAGTTTGAGATATAATTCACATACTATATTATTCATTATTCACCCACTTAATATACACAGTTTTGTAGTTTTTTTGGTGTGTGAATATGTGTGTGTGTGTGTGTGTGTGAATATACACATACACGTATTTGAGCCAGAGTCTCACTTGTTACCCAGGCTGGAGTGCAGTGGCACAATCACTGCAACTTCTGCCTCCTGGGTTCAAGTGATACTCCTGCCTCAGCTTCCCGAGTAGCTGGGATTACAGGCACCTGCTACCATGCCCAGCTAATTTTTGTGTTTCAGTAGAGATGGGGTTTTACCATGTTGGTCAGGCTGGTCTTGAACTCCTTACCTCAAGTTATCCACCCACCTTGGCCTCCCAAAGTGTTGAGATTACAAGTGTAAGCCACTGCACCTGGCAGTTTTTCATATATTGATGGAGTTGTGCAAACACCACCATGTTCAATTTTAGAACATTTTCATGACCTGAAAAGTAATGCTGTATTTTTTAGCCATACATCCCCCTTCCTTCCGAACTGCTATCTGTTTAGATTTGCCCATTTGGGTCATCTCATATAAATGGAATTATATAATATGTGTTTTTTTTGTGTGTGACTTCTTTTTTTTTTTTTTTTAATTTTTTTTTGAGACGGAGTCTTGCTGTGTCACCCAGGCTGGAGTGCAGTGGCGCAATCTCTGCTCACTGCACCCTCCGCCTCCTAGGTTCAGCTGATTCTCTTGCCTCAGCCTCCCCAGTAGGTGGGATTACAGGTGCCTGCCACCATGCCTAATTTTTGAATTTTTTTAGTAGAGAGGGGGTTTTACTATGTTGGCCAGGCTGGTCTCAAACTCCTGATCTCAAGTTACCCACCTGCCTTGGCCTCCCAAAGTGCTGGGATTACAGACGTGAGCCACTGTGCCTGGCCTGTGTGTGGCTTCTTCTAGAATGTTTCCAAGGTTCATCCATGTTGTATCTGTATCTTATTTATTTTTATTGTGGAATAATATTCCATTGTATGGATAGACTGCATTTTGTTTATTCATTAATTAGTTGTTGATGGACATTTGGATTGTGTCCACTTTTTAGCTATGATTTACAATACTGCTTATGTTTTCATTTCTCTTGGTTATATACTAGGAGCAGAATTGCTGGGTCATATGGTAATTCTACTTTTAACCTTTGAGGACCTGGCAGACTGTTTTCTAAAGTGGCTGTACCATTTTACATTCTCATCAGCATATATGAGGGTTCTGGATTTCTCTATAGCCTCACTAGTATTTGTCTTTCATTATAGTCATCCTAGTGGGTATTCAGGGGTATCTCATTGTGGGGTTTTTTTTTCCCCCACTGGGGTTTTGATTTGCATTTCCCTGATGGAGATAAATATATTTTTTGTGTATCTCCCATAAACTGCCTAGTTCTGATGAGACAGTGTTCTTACAGAGAATAATTTTGCTTTGAAACCAAACAAACATCCTTTTGACTTGGGTAACCTTTGGAGTATGTTAATTGTGATTTACTCTGGCCTTGTAACATTGTAAGTGGAGATTTTTTTTACGAACTGCATTCCCTGAAACCAGTAATAAGGTTCAGACCTATTGTTGCAAGTTCTCAGTTTCATTTTATGTAAATATGTTTGTGTTTTTGTGTGTGGATAAAACCTAGCATGGCAAAAAGGTGTCAAACACCTAAGTATTTAGAAAGCTAAAATGAAAATGCTACATGAACAGAAACTTTATCCAATTATCATTGCTATAGCACCATCATCTATAACAGTGCCAGTGTACAGTAGATATTACAGAATATTTTTTAACGAATGAATGGAAAATGATAGGCATATTTATCTTATGCATCCTCTAAAAGATTTCATTACATGTGCAAAGTATGTAAGGCTTTATTTATATACAGATAAAATAATCAGTGTATAATCTATGTATTTACTTACCAGCATAGAAACGCCACATGATAAAAATTGAGATTATTTATGTTTAATAACATGACTTACCAGTTTACTTAACCTAGAAATGAATGTTGTCTAAGACTAAGCAAAGAATGTTGGAAGAATTTAATGTTTAGGAATTGTTATTTTTTTCATCTCAGTCATACATATTTTCTGTTTTAGCCACTTTGGAGATTTGTTAATGATACCAAAGACAAAAGAATGTTAGTTTATAAATCTGAAGATATCAAGAATGTTTCACGTTTGCAGTCTCCAAAAGTGTGTGGTTATTTAAAAGTGAATAATGAAGAGTTGCTCCCAAAAGGGTTAATCGACAGAGAACCACCTGAAGGTAAGGCTTAAAGATGTTATATCAGATAAGAAACAAACATACTACAATTGACTTCAATAGGGGTGGTTGTTAACTGATAAAAAATAACATGCTTATCAAGTAAGTGTAGTATTTGGCATGAAAATAAGGGTTTTGTTCCTGAAATTTTCAAGTTCTTTTGTCTATAATGTAAGAGTTGAAAAGTCTAGAAAATAATGGGAACAACAAAGATTAGACTTTAAAAAAGATACGGAAAAGGGAAACAGAGTAATCTGAGGGAAAATATTCTTGCAGGTATTTAGAAATGATAATATGATGGAAAGATAATCTTTAGAGTTTATAAGAAATTAATTAGTAGCAGGAGTGTTCTAAATAGACTATCCCAAGATGGTTAACCTTCTTGTATACTGATAAGCATACAAGTTTTTCTACCCAAAACACCTCTGGTTAGGTTTTTTTTGTTGTTTTTAAATTTTTTTGCAGCAGCATCAGAGTGATCTTGGCTCACTGCAACCTCTGACTCCTAGGTTCAAGCGATTCACCTGCCTCAGCCTCCTGAGTAGCTGGGATTATAGTCACATGCCACCACTCCTGGCTAATTTTTGTCTTTTTAGTAGAGATGAGGTTTCACCATGTTGGCCAGGCTGTTCTTTAACTCCTGGCCTCAAGTGATCTGCCCGCCTCAGCCTCCGAAAGTATTGGGATTACAGATGTGAGCCAGTGTGCCCAGCCAAAGATGGTTATATTTTTAAAATTATATCTTAGCATTTTAATATATAAGTAAATCCTTAATTTATTTCATAAGAAAGATGTCCTGTTAACACCAACTAATTTTCAATGTGAATGTCTTGACATTTTTAGTGGTTCCTTTGGTTAATTCATAAACTTCTTGTTGTAGAATATGACTGACAGCTTCATAGCCCAGCATTAGGTGACTGTTTTACTCTCTTGAGCACTTTTTATTTAAGCATTTATTTTGAGATGGAGTCTTACTCTTGTTGCCCTGGCTTTAGTACAATGGCATGATCTTGACTCATTGCAACCTCCACCTCCTGTGTTCAAGTGATTCTCCTGCCTCAGCCTTCAGAGTAGCTGGGATTATGGGTGTGCGCCACTATACCTGGCTAATTTTTGTATTTTTAGTAGAGATGAGGTTTCATCATGTTGACCAGGCTGGTCTCAAAATCCTGTCCTCAGGTGACTTGCCCACCTCAGCCTCGCAAAGTGCTGAGATTACAGGCCTGAGCCAACATGCCCTGCCTTACTCTGTTGAGCACTTTTTTTTTTTTTTTTGAGATGGATTCTCACTCTGTTGCCCAGGCTGAAGTGCAGTGGCACGATCTCGGCTTACTGCAACTTTTGCCTCCCAGGTTCAAGTTATTCTCCTGCGTCAGCCTCCTGAGTAGCTGGAATTACAGGCATGTGCCACCACACCTGGCTAATTTTTGTATTTTTTAGTAGAGACGGTGTTTCACCATGTTGGCCAGGCTGGTCTCAAACTTCTGACCTCAAGTGATCTGCCCACCTCGGCCTCCCAGAGTGTTGGGATTATAGGCGTGAGCCACTGCACCCGGCCAGCACTTTTTTAAGTTTCTGTGTTTTAAAAATTAAGAAGGTACTTGTCCTTGGTTTTGAATTCTGCAGTGTTTAAATTTCATATTACTTTTCACTTTTCTGTCTTCCTCCAAATTGTTTTTTTGTTGTTCAAGATCCTTTAATGATATTAAGCTCATATAATGTTTGTGTCAAAAATATGTTAGATTTAAAGTGTTACCATAAAACTCCCTGTTCTGGTGAATTTCGATTTAATAGTGCATACAAATTCATATTAGAGCTTGTTCATCGGGTGAAGAGAAGAGCTGTCCCAGATCCCATGAAGAACACATGCAAATTATTGGTGGTAGCAGATCATCGCTTCTACAGATACATGGGTAGAGGGGAAGAGAGTACGACCACAAATTACTTAGTAAGTATTTGATATCGCATCAAGTAGTTGGGAAAAAAGTTCGTGTGAGTGGATAAATTCCATGAAACTTAATGAAACCAGATCTGTTCCAGATACTCTGTTATTTCCCTAAAATGTTTGAGGGGTATTCTCTGAGGTTTTTATATTACTGTATGGAAATTATAGTTTCAAACTTATGACAGCCCATTTTGCCCTTGAACTGATATTTTCTGCATCTTAGAATTTATGCAAATAGGGTTTGGGAGAGGTTATAATGTAGTCCTTCTTCTTGATACAAGTGAGCTCTTTAAAAACATCACTGCTATGATGGCAGTGAATCTGTGGTGTCACATGTGAATGTAAAAATATGTATTTGCATGAACATGTTTATCTTTTGCTTTTGCGTATATTTCAGAGAGGAAGGTGAGTTTTGTTCGTCATGTTAAAGAACTAATCATTGGACTTCACTTGAAATAGGTGGGACTTTCATGGTCATACTAACTTTAGGACATAGAAGTGAAGGAAAGATTTAAGAAGTGATGATACCAGATTTTTAAGCATGAAGTGTTACGACTTTTAAAAAGTCAGGGGAATCATTTTTCGTTGACATTTTTTGCTAATGTGACCTCATTTGTCATGATTACTTGGCATTGACCAAAATGTTGTTTGTTATTGAGAGAATAATGTAGAATGCAACTGTTCATGAAGTAAGAAGAGACTGGTGCAGTAAAGATGTCTTTCTCATTGCCTTGCTTTTCCTATTCTGTTCATTTTATTCATACTCTCCCTCATCCTTTTTTCCCTTCCCTTCCTTTCAAATGAAATTTTTTTTTTTTGACACAAAGTCTCACTGTGTCACCCAGGCTGGAGTGCAGTGTGGCACAATCTCAGCTCACTGCAGCCCCCGCCTCCTGGGTTTGAGCAGTTCTTCTGCCTCAGACTCATGAGTAGCTGGAATTACAGGCATGAGCCACAGCGCCCAGCCTCATATCAAGTGAATTTATTATGAAGCTAGTAAGAGTCACTGTGATTCTTGTTTCTAAGTAAGAGAGATTCTTACTTAAAAAAGCTTCTCTTGGCCGGGCATGGTAGCTCACGCTTGTAATCCCAGCACTTTGGGAAGCCAAGGTGGGCGGATCTCGAGGTCAGGAGATTGAGACCATCTTGGCTAACACAGTGAAACCCCGTCTCTACTAAAAATACAAAAAATTAGCCAGGCGTGGTGTGCGCCTATAGTCCCAACTACTCGGGAGGCTGAGGCAGGAGAATCACTTGAACCCAGAAAGTAGAGGTTGCAGTGAGCTGAGATTGCGAAAGAGCAAGACTCTGTCTCAAAAAAATAAAAGCTTCTCTCTTAATCTGGGTTTTGTATTAAGGGGTTCGTCTTATATTACTTCTTTGTTCATTGCACTACAAATATGAATATAATGAGAGATCTAGTCTTAAAAATTGTGTTTTTTACAATTTTTTAGACATAACTTGTTTCACAGTTGCTGAACAAACCTCATCAACCCAGTTTTTGAACAGTAGGATTTTCTTTTTGCGAAAAAGATAGGTAATTAGCATTTTATTCTTTCTTGTGTTGTTTGCCTTCATAACTATACTGTCCCTTCTTCAGTTTTCCCAAATCAGAGAACAAAAGAAGGAGGATTGCTGAAATGAACCTTGTTCTTTCTGGCTGTCTTCTTACCCACTCCTCAGTGCTGAACTTTTTGGGATGAGAGTGGGGGAATAGGTTTGGCGGTTGTCTGTCACAGCCTCTTACTTGTTTCTGGGGAAGGCATTGAAGATGGAATTCTTTTTAGAAAGGAATACAGTTGACCCAGGAACAGGTACTTGCCAAGAGAGAGTGAAGATGGAATTCTTTTTAGAAAGGAATACAGTTGACCCAGGAACAGTACTTCTAACTGGGGTTAGAAGACTGACCTTCCTTCTGCAGTCAAAAATCCTCATTAACTTTTTTTTAAGGCTTTGTTGCCAAGGCTGGAGTGCAGTGATGAAATCATAGCTCACTGCAGCCTCTGTTGCCCAGGCCAAAGCAGTCTTCCCACCTCAGCCTCATGAGTTGCTGTGACAACAGGTGTTCACCATCCTTCCTGGCTAACTTTTTGATTTTTAGTAGAGATGGAGACTTGCCCAAGATGGTCTCAAACTTCTGAGCTTAAGCACTTCTCCTGCTTCAGCCTCCCAAAGTGTTGGTATTACAGGCATGAGCCGCTGTGCCTGGCCCTTGTATAACTGTCCAAAAAATTAACTACTAATAGTCTACTGTTGACCAAAAGCCTTACCAATAAAATAACAGTTGATTAATACATATTTTTTATATATATTATTACTGTGTTCTTACAATCAAATAAGCTAGAGAAAGGGAAATGTTATGGTGAAAATTATAAGGGGCCAGTTGCACAGTGGCTCATACATGTAATCCCAGCACTTTGGGAGGCCAAGGCAGGAGGATCTCTTGAAGCCAGGAGTTTGAGATCAGCTTGGGCAACAAAGCAAGATCCCATCTCAAAAAAAAAAAAAAAAAAAAAAAAAAGAGCTGGGGATGGTGGTATGTGCCTGTAGCCTTCTGTCACTCAGGAGGCTAAGGTGAGAGGATCTCTTGAGCCCAGAAATTCAGGCTATAGTGAGTCATGATTGTGCCGCTGTACTGCACCCCTGGTAACAGAGCAAGACCCTGTCTCAAAAAAACACCCTGTTACAAAAAAAAAAATCATAAGAGGAAGTACATTTACTGTTCACTAAGTGGAAGTGGATAATGGTCTTCATCCTTGTCATCTTCATGTTGAGTAGACTGAGGAGGAAGAGGAAGGGTTGGTCATATTGTCTCGGGTGACAGAGGCTCAAGGAAATCCACATATAAGTGGACACTTGAAGTTCAAATCTATGTTGTTCAAGGGTCAGCTGTATTTGAGGTATATTGATTGACTTTAAAATTTTATTTTTATTGTGGCCGGAACGGTCGTTTTTTTAAAAAGCCTGTTGTCATTTTGGTTCCATATGCAATTGAGTACTGAAATTTAGGTTAAACTGTACCATTGTTTTATTCTGGTAACAGCACTTTAAGTTTGGGGCCAAGGGCTGGGAATACTCTTGTACAGTAACATCTTAATGCTAGTTTTTGTGAAAGTAGAAACTTTTGCAATGGCATTTTCTCTAAAGTGAGATTTTTTTCCCCATAGATTTTATATTGCATTGCGAAGAGAGGTAGAGCTACATAATGTGTTTTTTTCTTTTTTAAATATTCACAGATAGAGCTAATTGACAGAGTTGATGACATCTACCGGAACACTTCATGGGATAATGCAGGTTTTAAAGGCTACGGAATACAGATTGAGCAGGTATTTATCAACAGATATGGCTTATATTACTCTCTTAAGTTATATGATGTAAATATTTGTCACCTGCATTCAAAACCCAAAAACTTGTTCTTAACAATAATTGTAAATTGGTACTCTCAAATGCCAGTGATTTTTTTCTGATGAATTGTGCAGCATTTTTGATGTTAATTAGTTCTAGATTGTGAAGTTTTCTGTCCTTAGTCTCTTTTTAAGTTGAAAGCCTTTTATGCTGCTATGCTTTGTTCCTTCTTTGAATTCATGGCCTTTTTATTCTCTGTAGTTTTTTTTCCTCCTCTGATGATGCTTAAGTCTTTAGTTAAAACTCTGACACATATCATTGACTCTTTAGTCAGAAGAATTTGCCAAAAAATACTGTGTACCTTTGAAAGGCAGTATTTATATATTCAGAACCTTTAGGTTCTTTCCCCTCAAATATCTCCTTCTGATTCCTTGTAATCTGTTACTAGAGTATATCTAGCAATGTTATATTAATGTGATCTTAATAACAGCTCATAGTAAAAGTTATTTCAAATTGCTAAGACTAATTAAAAAGACTATACTAACATGGGGTATTGCTTTGGGCAGAGAGACATTTTGATATGTAAATTATATAAATTGTTATATCAATTTTTTCCAGGCTTTTTGTAGTAAACCATATTTTTATAAGTTCTATAGTATAGAATTTAGAGGTTTTTTTTAAAAGAAAATTTTTTTGAAATCATTCACCATGTTTATACATGTTAAACTTTGATAATACTTGTATAAAACTAAGAATTCTTTTCCCTTTTCATTGTCATTTACTATTTTGCATTTTCTTTTTAAGTTATTATTTGAATAGGTAACATATACACAGTACAAAAACCAGTGAAAAGTAAGTCTCTGCAGCCTGTTTATTGTCAAACCAGTTCCTTTCCCCAAAGACATTCATGTCACCAGTTTCATATGTATCTTTCTAGAGATGTTGTATGCATGTATATCGTATGTATATGTCTGTATTTGACACAATGGTGTTATGTGGTACACTTTTACACCTTGCTTTTTCATTTCACAGTGTGTTGGAGAGTATTTCATGTTCATGTATCTAAAGCTGCCTTGCTTGTTTTATTATAAATAGCTGCATCATGTTTGAGTTTTAGGGAATCTGTAAATTAAGTTTCTTTTTGCTTTAGGCATTTGGAACCAATTGAAGAATACAGGAGTAATATAGGAGATTAAAACATGAACTTCTTTACATCTGATGAAGAATGGGTTGGAGGATGTGGTTTAGATGTGCATCATGGTGGCCTTCTAAGTAGTTCTATTTCAGATTTGACTTTGACCACCCAACACTGAAACAGCAGAGCCCACCCCAGTAAGCTTACCACATGGTGGCAGAGGAGACCAGAATGAGCCTTCTCTGCAGGCAGGCAGGCAGGCAGGGAAGGAGTGACACACAGAAACTCTGAGCTGAGCATGGTTTCCCTCTTTTTTTTTTTTTAATCTCAAACTCACTAATGGGAGCCTTTGTTACTTTTTTTTCCTTCTTAGTAGGCTTAATATGAATTTGTCTGAAATGCACATATAAGAAGCCTCTATTCTTAATCTTTTATTCCTTCGATGCACAAAGTGATGTATATTTTATTATTCTTTCCTAAATTATTGACATATTGTAATAAATATTTTAGGCTCCTGTAACCCAAGTTCTTATTTTTTCAGAATAAACATGGAGGATATGAAGCTTTAGGAGTACACTTACAACATTATAAATAATTCATTGACATATATGTTTTCCATACCATACGCTTCTCTGTTTGTATCAAACATTGAATATTAGAACTGAAGAATTTATGAATTTTGATTTTAAAATGTTTTTTTCTAGAATGATTCTTTTTTTGAACATAAAATAATGCAGTATTCAGAATCTTCTGATTTACTTTGGAAGTGTTCTAAGTGTATTATCTCTTTAAGTATAGATTCGCATTCTCAAGTCTCCACAAGAGGTAAAACCTGGTGAAAAGCACTACAATATGGCAAAAAGTTACCCAAATGAAGAAAAGGATGCTTGGGATGTGAAGATGTTGCTAGAGGTAGGTCATGAAATCCTGGATATGGTGCTAACACCACTTTGTGATTTCTGATATGTGGATTATATGTGCATTAATGAAAGAGCATGTTAGAAAAGAAGATGGAAACCCAGAAGCAGTCTCCCCTGCTAATCCAACTGTAACCCTATCCTGTGTAGAAGGGCAGACAACAAATAACAAAAACACTGAGAAAGAAAAATGCTATAAAGCAATGCTTCTTAACCTTAATATCTTTGAGGATGTAACGAGGAAATCAGTGGATCTTCTTTAGAAAATAACATGGGTACTCAATATATAGAGTTTTTGCACACCGTTTTGTTAGTTCTGCACACTTAGTTCAGGTCTCTCTGAAGCTTATCAATTTATCCTTTAGGGCAGGAATTATCAAACAGGCATTTATGAACATGTATTGGACAGTAGACATATAGCTTGGAGATCTGAAAGTTCTCTACAGGAATTAAAAATTTTTGTTATTATTCTGATGATGAATCTAAGATGGCTAGTCATTTTATGTTATTTGGAGTCTTGCCATATAACAGGATACTGCCACGTGATTCCAGTGTCTTGGTTTTGTGTGTGCTATTACTTTGGCATAGAATGACCTTCTATGAAGCGATAGTTTTTATCTTTTAATATGTTGGTAAGTGTATTAGTTTCCTGTTGTTGCTTTAACAAATTATCACAAGTTGAGCAACTTAGAACAAAACTTACGTGTCTCACAGTTTGCATTGGCTGGTCCAGGTATGGTGTGGCTCATCTGGATTCTCTGTTTAGGGTCTCGTGAGGCTGAAATCAAGTTTTCAAAGCTTGAATAGAATTAAAGGATATTATAACTCTTCGTCCAGGTGGAGAAGCATAATGTGCAGCACCTGTGTTTGGTACTCATTCATACCTTGTCTAATTTGATCTGCTGAGCAGCCTGAGAGGTTGATTGAGACAGCATCATTGTTGTGAAGAGGCTCAGCAAGTGTGTTTGTTTATTCTAGCTGCCATGACAGAGCAGCACAGGCTGAGGCACTGCAACAACAGAGATTTGGTTTCTCACAGTTCTGGAAGCTCGAAGTCCAAAATCAAGGCACTGGCAGGGTTGATTTCTTCTGAGGCCACTCTTCTTGGGATGTAGATGCTGTCTTCTCCCTGTGTTCTCACATGGTCCTTCCCTCAGTGTGTGTTTATGTTCTGATCTCCTTATCAGAACACCAGCCATATTGGATTAAGGCCCACCCATATGACCTCATTTTACCTTAATTACCTCCTTAAGGGCCCTGTTTCCAAATACAATCACATTCTAGGGTACTGTTGAGAGTTAAGACTTCAACATTTGAATTTTGGAGTGGCACAATTCAGCCAGTAACAGAAGGATCAAATGACTTGTCTGGTTATTCATATGACTGGTAATGGCAGAGGTCGAATTGAGCACAGATCTCCTGAGTCCTAGAACAGCTGAACCACTGCACCTGTCTGCTTTTCTGTGAGCCTCCAGACAGCCCATGGCAGGGGAGGAACCAAAAAGAATGACTTGTGTTGACAGGTGCTACTCTCCAGTTTTCTTCCCTAAGGCTCCTAGAATATTCTTAGAAGCCTTACTCTTTTACCACAGAACTATCAGAATCCCCATGCAGCCACACTTCATTCCTCATACAGGGCTCTCTGGCCTCTCATTTAAAGCATTTTAAAAATCGAGAGTTTTGGCCAGGCATGGTGGTTCATGCCTGTAATCCCAGCACTTAGCGAGGCTGAGGCTGGCGGATCACTTCAGCCCAGGAGTTCAAGACTAGCTTGGGCAACATGGTGTATAAAAAATACAAAAATTAGCCGGGCATGGTGACACATGCCTTTAGTACCAGCTACTTGGGAGGCTGAGGTGGGAGGTTTACTTGAGCCTGGGAGGGCGAGGCTGCTGTGAGCCGTGATTGTGCCACTGCACTCCATGCTGGGTGACACAGCGAGACCCTGTTTCAAATAAAGAATAATAATTAATAAAACTCAAAAAATCAAGATTTTAAAACTTGGAGACCCTGGACGATTATGGTAGAGGTTTTTAAAATAATGTATGAAGCCCTTTTAAATTAAGAAAAAAAATCCTCTCAAACCTACAGTGCTGATTTAAATGGATTTAAAATCTTTATTTTAGTAACATAAAACTGAGTATATATGCTTTTCTGTAAGTGTATATTTATATAAATGACTATATTATGAAGCTCAAAAAAGTTTAAAATTAAAATTTCTATAAAACGAATTGAATCCTTGAAATACTTGAGAGGGATCTGTTTTGGTCTGGGGTGCTGTAGTCCCCTTGTTGAATTGGAGCATCTCTAGTGCTGGGCTGTATGTCTTCAGAACAGCCCTCAGAGGAGCAGGGAGTTAGTTCTGAACAGCTGGAACAAGCTTCTGGGCTCTTCCCTTTTGTGCCCCTTTGTGGATGACAGTGTCTGCCTCTCACCTGTGCAGGTGGAGGAACACTTTAGGGAAAGGGCAATGCACTGCACGAGGTTGTGATTGCTGGTGCTGAGCTGCGAACCATCATGGTTCTGTTCTGGAATGTTTAGTTGATTTAGATTTCATCTTTTAATTTGATGTAATTGTTAATCAAATTAAGAATGCTTTTTTTTAAATTTTTCAAAGCAATTCAGCTTTGATATAGCTGAGGAAGCATCTAAAGTTTGCTTGGCACACCTTTTCACATACCAAGATTTTGATATGGGAACTCTTGGATTGGCTTATGTTGGCTCTCCCAGAGCAAACAGCCATGGAGGCGTTTGTCCAAAGGGTAAGTTTTTTCGTTTCTTGTGTGAATATGACGCTGGGATTATACACTGATTGGATTATATTATAATTCTGTATTTAATAAGCAGTTTATCTCTGTTTCCTTTTGACTTTAGCTTATTATAGCCCAACTGGGAGGAAAAATATCTATTTGAATAGTGGTTTGACCAGCACAAAGAATTATGGTAAAACCATCCTTACAAAGGTACGTTCTTTTATTTTTAAAAGGATAGTGTTAGAGTTTATTGTAGCAGAACCTCAGTTATATATTTATGTAGTTTGTTTTTTTTCCCTCTGAGACAGTCTTGCTCTGTCGCCCAGGCTGAAGGCAGTGGCGTGATCTTGGCTCACTGCAACCTCTGCCTCCCAGGTTCAAGTCATTCTCCTGCCTCAGCCTCCTGAGTAGCTAGGATTACAGGTGTGCACCACCACGCCTAGCTAATTTTTGTATTTTTAGTAGAGACGGGGTTTCACTATGTTGGCTAGGATGGTCTCGAACTCCTGACCTCATGATCTGCCTGCCCTGGCTTCCTGAAATGTTGGGATTATAGGCATGAGCCCCTGCGCCCGGCCATGTAGGTATTTTTTAAAAAATGTAATATATACTGCTTTTTTATTTCTGCCTAAATAAAACTTTTGTATTTTTGTGGGATATATGAAAAAGTATAAAGAAGAAAATAAAAATGGCCTGTGAGCCTTCTTTTGAAACATGTGAGGACTGCTGCTTTTCTTGAACCCCTCCTTCCCAGAGTCCTCTGACTTGCAGCTCCTCTTAGAGCTCCCTGTCTCCTAGTCCTGTGGTGCAGCTGTCATTCAAGGCATCCCACACCTTCTTATTTCCAGGGTCTCCCTCTTTTTCAATGCTATCATTTTGGTGTAGTGTAGCTTGCAGGAACTTCCTGAGAAAAGGTACATGACCTGCAAGTTGTTGGTATTTCACATTATCTGAAAATGTCTTTATTCCACTCTTAAGTCTGATTGATAATTTTGGCTGAGTATATTCTCAGTTCTCATGTTCTCTATGGTCTTCTGTGCATATTGCTTTTAAAGAGTCGGAAGTCATTTTGAGTTCATATCTTTGTGTGTCACCTGTTTTTTTCTCTGGAAGGTCTTAAGATTTTGTTTTTCTCCCGCTCTGTCTGTTAAAATGTGTTTGACTACAAATAACAGAAAATTAAATAAACAGTGGTTTATATAAGGGGTTTATTTGTCTCAGTCAACAAGAAGTTCAGGGATAGCATTTTCTGGGTGGTACAGCAACTGAGGTGCCCTCAGGGACTCAAGAATGAGCAGGAGGCCTTTGTTCTCATGTATGCCACCTCACGATTGTAAGATAGCTCTGTTCTGTGCTGGAGAAAGGAGGAGAAAGAGAACATGGCTAGCCTAATCTGGCCCTTCTAAAAAGCTGCTCTGGAAGCCCCATCCTGGCTTTTGTTTACATCTTACTGGACAGCACTAGGTCACATGGCTGCCGTTTCCCTCAATGGAATGTGGAAAGGTGGCTGTTTTAGCTGAGTATATTGCTGCCCTGAGCAAAATTAGGGCTCTTAAGTAAGAAAGAAGGGGAGAGTAGATATTGGTAGGAAATATTAGGATCTGATATACTGATTTTTAATTTTTATTTAATTTTTGTTGTTTTTGAGACAGAGTCTTGCTCTGTGGCCCAGGCTGGAGTGCAGTAGCACCATCTTGGCTCACTGTAACCTCTGCCTCCCGAGTTCAAGCAATTCTCCTGCCTCAGCCTCCCAAGTAGTTGGGATTACAGGTGCCTGCCACCACGCTTAGCTAATTTTTGTATTTTTTTTTTAAGTAGAGACAGGGTTTCACCATGTTGGCCAGGCTGGTCACATGAACCACTGACCTCCAGTGATCTACCCACCTCGGCTTCCCAAAGTGCTGGCTGGTATACTGATATTTTGACTGTGATGTTATACTTGGTGTATGTTTATACTTGGTGTAGGGTACCGGAAAATATTTGCAAAAGACACATCTGAGAAAAGACTGCTATCTGAAATATACAAAGAGGCCAGGCATGATGGCTCATTCCTATAATTCCAGCACTTTGGGAGGCCAAGGCAGGAGAATCACTTGAGCCCAGGAGTTTGAAACTAACCTGGCCAAGATTGTAGAACCTGTCTCTATAAAACTTAAAAAAAAAAACAAAAAAAACTTAAATTTCCAAATGTATAAAGAACTCTTAAAACTCAACAATAAGAAAATGAACAACCCAATTTAAAAATAGACAAAAGAGCAGAACAGATACCTTCAAAGATGTTCAGATAGCAGAGAATTATATGAAAAGATGCTCAATGTCATATGTCATTAGGAAATTGCAAATTAACAATGAAGCCGGGTGCAGGGGTACACGCCTGTAGTCCTAGCTGCTCAGGAGGCTGAGGTGGGAGGATTGCTTGAGCCCAGGAGTTTGAGACCAGCCTGGGCGACATTAGTGAGACCCCATCTCTATGAAAAACTTTTTAAGAAACCCAACAACAATGAGCTATTACTGGTAGCCTATTAGAGTGGGTAAAATCCCAAACACTGGTAACACAATTCCAACAAGGCTGTAGAGCAACAGGAATTCTTCATTAATTGCTGGTGGGAATACAAAATGGAGCAGCCACTTTGGAAGACAGTTTGGCAGTTTCTTTCTTTCTCTCTGTTTTTTTTTTTTTTTTGAGATGCAGTTTCATTCTTGTCACCCAGGCTGGAGTGTAATGGCACGATCTCGGCTCACTGCCTCCTCCGCCTCCTGGGTTTAAGCAATTCTCCTGTCTCAGCCTCCCAAGTAGCTGGGATTACAAGCGTGCATCACCACGCCTGGCAAATTTTTGTATTTTTAGCAGAGATAAGGCTTCACCACGTTGGCCAGGCTGGTCTCAAACTCCTGACCTCAGGTGATCTGCCTGCCTTGACGTCCCAAAGTGGTGGGATTACAGTTGTGAGCCACCACACCTGGCCATAAGAATGTTTATGGCAGCTTAATTCATAATTGACAAAACTTGGAAACAACTAAGATATCCTTCAGATGGTGCATGGATAAACTGGCACATCCATACAATGAGGAAAAAAAAAAGCTATCAAGGCATAAAAAGACATAGAAGAACCTTAAAAGCATACTACTAAGTGAAATAAGCCAATCTGAAAGGCTACATACTATGTGATTCCAAATATGTGACATTTTGGAAAAGACAAAACTGTGCAAGCTATAAAACGATCAGTGATTGCTAGGTGTTGGAGGAAGGAGGGATGAATAGTTGGAGGGCGGGAAACTCCTCTGTATGATACTTTGTCAGTATAAGACATTATGCATTTGTTGAAACACATAGAATATACAACATAAGCGTGAACCCTAACATAAACTATGGACTTTGGGTGATTTAAAAACAGCCTCAGCTGGTGGCAGGAGCCTATAGCCCCAGCTACAGGAGGCTGAAGTGGGAGGATCACTTGAGGCCAAGAGTTAGAGGCTGTAGTGTGATAATTGCATATGTGAATACCTACTGCATTCCAGCCTGAGCAATTTCGTGAGACCCTGTCTCTTAAAGCAAAAAGCAAAAACAAAAACAAATGTAAAATGGTATGAGAAAAAAAAAGATTAGTTTTTGGGAACCTTTTAATTTCTAAATTTATTTTTCTTATTGTACTTTGTTTTAGGGAAAAAAAACATGTCTCAAACTGTGTTTTTCCTCTATTCTCACATCAAAACAATCATCATCAGCTCAGAAGACTTCTATGACCAGACCAAAACCCCACACGTCAAACAGTAGACATCAGCTAGGTGTCCTCCAATGCAATTCAAACACTATGCATCCAGAAATAGTGTCAGATCTCACAGCTTGAGGGTCAGTCCCACAAGACTGACTGTTTCCTCCTCCCCACCAGTTATAAGTCTGAGCCTCCAGAACTTCTGACCAACTGGCTTCAAGTTGGAGTTTCCACGACCTCCTCTTTGGGTCTGATTAATTTACTCAAGTGGCTCACATAACTCATGGAAATACTTAACTTACATTTACGGGTTTATTACATAGGATATTTTAAAGGATACAAAGAAGCAGGGCATGGTGGCTCACACCTATAATTCCAGCACTTTGGGAGGCCGAGGTGGGTAGATCACTTGAAGTCAGGAGTTTGAGACCAGCCTAGCCAAGGATGGTGCATCCCTATCTCTACTGAAAATACAAAAATTAGCCAGGTGTGGTGGTGTCTGCCTGTAATCCCAGCTACTTAGGAGGCTGAGGCAGGAAAATCACTTGAACCTGGGAGGAGGAGATTGCAGTGAGCTAAAATTGCGCCACTGCACTCCAATCTGAGCAACAGAGGGAGACTTTGCACCAAAAAATTAAAAACTGAAAAAAAGAAAGGATACAAAGAAATAGCCAAATGAAGAGCTACATAGGGCAAGGTCTGGAAGGGTCTAAAGTACAGGAGCTTCTGTCCCTGTGGAGTTGGGATGTGTCTCCCTCCTGGCACATGAATGAGTTCTGCACCTTCCTGTCAACCTCCACGTATTCAGAATGCTCTCTGGAAGATCTCTGAATCCTGTCCTTTGGGATTTTTTGGAGGCTTCCTTACATAAGCATGCATGACAACCGTGTAGAAATGTAATTGGACAAAATGGGTACGTTCTCATACTAATAGACTTAATGGGGGAAACCTCCAAGGCCTGTCCAGATTCTCCTTGACCTCTCTGCAGCTTTCCTTCCTCCACAGTAATGGGCAGGACCCTCTCCAGAATGAGATTGAGGGTCTTCTGACCCACAATCAGATTAGAGTCCTGCCTTGGAACAGGTAAAAGGAGGACAGGAGACGGTCAGAGAAAGAGATTCTGTTTCCTGAGGACTGCTTCTGAGCCCTAAAGCACCCAACATTGTAACAGACGACTGTAACCAGGACTTATGGAGGGTTATAAGCCAGAAACCATGGACAGAAACATACATATGTGTGCATAATAGCTCATGCTCCTTTACTTTTTTGGAGTCACAACTTCTTAATAGTTTGAATTCGTGACATATTTTCTTTGGTCTTCTGAAATTTTTCTCTTAACACATAAAGCAAAAAAGAAATTTGATTAGAAGTTTTTGAGGTATTTTTAGAGTCATTAGCAAATCCACTAATGAATTTTCCCAAAGCAGTTAGGAGATATTTCTCCACATTATACCTTTGGGATTTGAGTGCTTTTGCTAAAAATTTAAGGTTTTTTCACCCACAGTGGTTTTAATATGAACATGTGGAAAGACTTTTTTTTTTTTTTTTTCCGAGACGGAGTTTCGCTCTCGTTACCCAGGCTGGAGTGCAATGGCGCAATCTCGACTCACCGCAACTTCCGCCTCCTGGGTTCAGGCAATTCTCCTGCCTCAGCCTCCTGAGTAGCTGGGATTACAGGCACGCGCCACTATGCCCAGCTAATTTTTTGTATTTTTAGTAGAGACGGGGTTTCACCATGTTGACCAGGATGGTCTTGATCTCTTGACTTCGTGATCCACCCGCCTCGGCCTCCCAAAGTGCTGGGATTACAGGCTTGAGCCACTGTGCCCGGCTGGAAAGACTTCTTGTATAGAAAAATAACTTGCAAAATACTATTTTTTTAGGTTCCACGGAGTGATTTTTTTCCTCCCTTAGGAAAAAAGAAATCAGGAATTTTAATATTCTTCTTTTTTTTTTTTTGAAGACAGACTATTGCTGTGTTGCCCAGAATGGGGTTCAGTGGCCTATCTCGGCTCATGGCAACCTCTGCCTCCCAGGTTCAAGCGATTCTTTCACCTCAGCCTCCCAAGTAGCTGGGATTACAGGTGGCCACCACAATGCCTGGCTAATTTTTGTATTTTTAATAAAGATAGGGTTTCACCATGTTAGCCAGGCTGGTCTTGAACTCCTGACCTCAAGTGATCTGCCGGCCTTGGCTTCCCAAAAGTGCTGGAATTACAGGTGTGAGTCACTGCGCCCAGCTTTTAAGTCTGATATTCTTATTTTATTCAGATAAATATGAGAAAAAAAGTTTAGCTTTGTTGGCAAAATTTATTTTCATATAGAAATCATTTGATAATCTGATAGATTAAGTACAGCCCTGCAACTGGATTCTAAATAAACCAAGTCCTCTAGGTCATTAAGATTAGGCCAGGTGTGGTGGCTCATGCCTGTAATCCCAGCACTTTGGGAGGCCGAGGCGGGTGGATCACGAGGTCAAGAGATCGAGACCATCCTGGTCAACATGGTGAAACCCCATCTCTACTAAAAATACAAAAAACTAGCTGGGCACGGTGGCGCGTGCCTGTAATCCCAGCTACTCAGGAGGCTGAGGCAGGAGAATTGCCTGAACCCAGGAGGTGGAGGTTGCGGTGAGCCGAGATCGCGCCATTGCACTCCAGCCTGGGTAACAAGAGTGAAACTCCATCTCAAAAAAAAAAAAAAAAAAAAAGATTGTTATAAGACATGAATTCAGTCATTGAGAAAATAAAACGTTTTGTTATTCCTCAGTTGTGTTGATTTTTTTTGTTTATTGTGGGTTTTTTTCTTTTTTTTTTGAGATGGAGTTTCCTTCTTATTGCCTAGGCTGGAGTACAATGGCATGATCTCAGCTCACTGTAATCTCTGCCTCCTGGGTTCAAGCAATTCTCCTGCCTCCCGAGTAGCTGGGATTATAGGCACCCACCACCACACCAGGCTAATTTTTTGTATTTTTAGTAGAGATGGGGTTTCATTATGTTGGCCAGGCTGGTCTTGAACTCCTGACCTCAGGTAATCCACCCGCCTTGCCCTCCCAAAGTGTTGGGATTACAGGCGTGAGCCACTATGCCTGGCCGTGTTATTTTTTTTTTTTTACCCCTTGCTTTTTTTTCCTTTCTGCTGAGATGCTTTAGTTTTCTTTTTTTCTTTCTTTCTTTTTTTTTTAACTTGACTGATTCATCCTCTGATTGGATGATGCTTTAGGTTTTAATAGGGGTGTGATTGGGCTGAGGTGCATGTGAGGAGGCTTGACAGTTAACTATAGTTAGTTATTGCATTTATCGGCACCAGATTGTGTGTGGTTAGAATGGCCAAGGTTTGATGTTTTGTTATGAATGTTCCAGTATCTCTTATAAATTATGTTTTCTTAAATTGATTTAAGTTGCTAATAATACTATTTTATAGTATCAAATAGAATCCTAGTTATTCTGTTAAATTCCTATAATTGGTAGAAGAAATCATAGTCCGGTTGTTACTCTTTTTTGAGACATAGTCTTATTCTGTCACCCAGGCTGGAGTGCAGTGGTGTGATCATAGATCACTGTAGTCTCGGCCTCCCTGGTGTAAGTGATCCTCTCACCTCAGCCTCCCAAGTAGCTGGGACCATAGGTGTGCACCACCATGCCTGGCTAATATTTTTATTACTTTTATAGAGATGGGGTCTCCCTATGTTGCCCAGGCTGGCCTTGAACTCCTAGAGTCAAGTAATCCTTCCATCTCAGCCTCCTAAAGTGCTGGGATTATAAGCATGCAGTTCTTATTCTCTTGTTGATCTGATTATAAGGCTCTATTTAAGACAGCGTAGGCCCAACTGGCAGAAGAAGGTGATGATGGTTGGATATTGAGAAATAATGTTTTCTTTGCATGATCCTTAAGGAAGCTGACCTGGTTACAACTCATGAATTGGGACACAATTTTGGAGCAGAACATGATCCGGATGGTCTAGCAGAATGTGCCCCGAATGAGGACCAGGGAGGAAAATATGTCATGTTTCCCATAGCTGTGAGTGGCGATCATGAGAACAATAAGGTATGTGTGTGTTGAGAATTTTTTATGTGGTTAGGAAAGAGGTTGTGTATAATGATCATAATGAGATCTCAGAAACCCATTCCATTCCTAGGTGTTTCCCTAGGGGTGGATCTGCAAATTACAAAGTACCTTGAAACGTGGCTGTGTGTTTTGGGGTGAAGCATGGTCCATCTAAATCTGGTTAAAACTATCATTTGGACTTTGTTGTCAAGATTAATGGTGTAGATTTGAGCTCTAGGAAAAATTAATAATAATGGCTTTTGTTGGAGTTCTGGATTTCAGGGTCTGGTGGGCTCAGGCTTTATGTTAAAAATTTCTCATAGTTGTCATTCATTTTAACTCTGTTGTACAATTTACATGTTTTTATTAACTTTCACAATAAAATACGTAGTTTGCCTGACTACAAGCCTCATGGGAGAAAGGCCCTTGTCTGTCTTGTTCACAGCTGTATCTCCAGTACCTAATTGGAGTACCTGGCATGTAATAAATATTTGCTGAGTAATTAATTGAATCATTTACTATTGAGGGTTTCTGATAGAGTATACTAGTTGATTTGGGATATTGTAAAACACTTTCAGAGACTTTTTAAGAGTGCTGTGACTAACACTTAGAGTCTGAACTAAAAGTTTTGTTAATAAATGTCTGGTTCTTTCATTTTATTTGAAGTCAAACAGCATAAAGCAGTGTGAGGAAAACAGTAGTTGAGCTGCTGAGTTAAAGGGCACTGATGAGGAGGGCTTAAAGGAGTCTGATTCTAATCACAAAAGATTATAAAGTATTTGTCCTGACTCCTATTTTGAGCCAGACTGTGGGCTAATGTGCAAGCCTGGCCTGGACCTAAAGGGAAGGATTACTTCTGCTTTTCCCTGGCTCTCACATCTCTTCCTCCTGTTTTTTTAGTGATCTTTGATTATTGCATCTCATTTTCTTTGGCTTTTTATGTATATTTTCTACATCTCATTTTCTTTGACTGTTATGTATAGACAGTTCCTTCCTGTTACTTTGCATGTTATGTTTTATTTTTCTTCTGCTTGTCAACTTGTGTCTGAGAAACATTTTTCTATCCCTTTTTGTCTACTCTTCCAACTTGTCAAACTGTTGAATTTTCCTTCTCTTTAAAGTCTCTGCATTTCTTTCTTTTTTTTTTTTCTTTGAGACAGAGTCACTCTGTCACCCAGGCTGGAGTGTAGTGGCGTGATCTTGGCTCACTGGAACCTCTGCCTCTTGGATTCCAGGCATTCTCCTGTCTCAGCCTCCCAAGTAGCTGGGACTACAGGCGTGTGCCACCAGACCCGGCTAATTTTTGTATTTTTTAGTAGAGACGGGGTTTCACCATTTTGGGTCAGGCTGGTCTTGAACTCCTGACTTTGTGATCTGCCCGCCTCGGTCTCCCAAAGTGCTGGGATTACAGGCACAAGTCACTGCACCCAGTCTAAGTCTTACATTTCTAATCATGATTGCTCTAGTTCAGTGTGGTCCAATAGAACTTCCTGCTGTGGGGTGGGGGATATTCTGCATCTGCTCTGCCCCATATAGTAGCCACTAGCCCAGTGGAACAATTGAAATGTGGCTAGAAACCAAGGAACTGAATTTTAAATTCTATTTTATTTAAATTTTTAATAATGTTTGCCTGTGATGGGAGGTAGGAATGGGCATTAGCTGTAAAAAGGACATGAGTGACATTACTGGAAGGATGGCAATGTCCTAAAACTGACTTATGGCAATGGTTTCAACACTTGGTAAAGTTATTAGAAATCACAGAATTATGTACCTGAAATGGGTGAATTTTGTGATATGTGAAATGTCTTAATAAAGTTGTAATAAGCCAACAAACAAAAACTTCAGTGTCGGAGCAGAGGAAAAGTAGTGCAGATATAGAGGAGCTGTGATGCCGTGAGGTGATCATTGTTGAAGCTAGTGAGGGGCATGGGGACATTCATGATACCATCCTGTCTACTTCATAGATGCTTGAATATTTCTGTAATCAAAAGTGTAAAATATGTGACTAGGAACAATTTAAGTAGTCACATACGGTTGGTGGCTACCATATTGCATACTGTTTCTCTAGGTAATAGGTCATATGCTTCTTGTTTATGAGGATAGTATCTCAACTTTGGATGGAAATGTTTTACTTTGCAGACTGCCTGAGTGGACATGCCTGTTGCTAACTTTTCCTGCCATGAGTTCTGGGTCTCTTCAAAACACCCTTGTAAGAACTTGCCATTGAGGCTGGGCATGGTGGCTCACACCTGTAATCCCAGCACTTTGAGAGGCCAAGGTGGGCAGATCACTTGAGCCCAGGAGTTCAAGATCAGCCTGGGCAACATGTGAAACCCCATCTCTACAGAAAATACAAAAATTAGCCAGGCATAAAAGCACATGCTTGTAGTCCCAGCTACTTAGGAGGAAGCCAGGGAGTTTGAGGCGCAGTGAGCCAAGGTTGTGCCACTGCACTCCAGCCTGGATGACAGAGTGAGACTTTGTCTCAAAAAAAGGAAAAAGAAGAAAAAGAACCTGCTAATGAGAAAGGGTCCTTGGTAGAACTGTTTTTTTCTGGAGCTGCCAGTCTATATCAATGAAGAACTATTTATTTATTTTGTCCTGAGCACATCATATTTAGCCTATGTTTTTCTAGTTTGAATCCCCTTGCAAGAAGACAATGTGCATCTTCTATGTTTTATTTATTATTTATTATTATTATTTTTTGAGATAGAGTCTCTGTCGCCCAGGCTGGAGTGCACTGGCGCGATCTTGGCTCACTGCAACCTCTGTCTCCCAGGTTCAAGCGATTTTGTGCCTCCGCCTCCTGAGTAGCTGGGGTTACTGGCGCACACCACCATGCCTGGCTAATTTTTATATTTCTAGTAGGATGGGGTTTCACCGTGTTGGCCAGGCTGGTATTGAACTCCTGATCTCAGGTGATCCACCTGCCTCAGCCTCCCAAAGTGCTGGGTTTACAGGTGTGAGCCACTGTGCCCGGCCTATGTCTTAAATGAATTTCTTATTAAAAATATTTTTAACTAGATGAAAAGGGATGCAAGACAAAAATAAACTAGTTCCTTGACCTGGAAAGACAGAACCTGTCACTCTCTACTAGACAGTCCTATGAAAAGCAGTGTGCCATGTGTGGACTTCACTGTGGACAGATGACATTAGTGAAAAGGAATGTAGGACCTTTGAGATTGTAACTTCTTAGGAAGGTTTACTGGAGGGAACAGGAGGTCTTATGACAAGGATACAAACAGAAGCCACCAGGTCTTCAGGGATGTGTAGGCAGGAAGCCAGAGTTGAGAATTAGTCCTTTTTTCCTTAGTGCTCTCCACTTGCTTGGGAGTTGTAACTCTGACAGATCAGTGAAGAGGTCTTCTTATCTGTTCACTGTGGATTTTAACTCCATTTTAACCTGGTAAAATGGAGCCCAGAGATACATGATGCTGATGAATCAACCCACCAAAATGCCAACTGCTCAAGGCCCAGATTAGAATAACCAGATCCCTTAGACATCTGTACTGTAAAAACAGATTTGAAGACGTTTTTAAAAAGCCAGTTAGTATTTCTGTTTAAGATGAGGTCTTTGCTGTCTTTCTGGAAGTAACTCCTCTGGTGTCTGATTCAGTAATTACAGGCACCTTTGGAGGGTCTCATACTCTTGGCTCTTGGGTTTCATGATTGTTATCTGGGCTGAAAGTGAAGCCGTTTTGGCATCTGCAGAACACTTTGGAGACCCTCCCCTAAGAAGTAACTACACTCAGTCTTCCCTAAGCCTCTTTATCCTTTTTCCGATAACTCAGGAGGTCTGGAAAATGACTTCAGTTTTAGAGCTACTGGTAAAACCCTCAGACATAAAAGGGAGCTATCCTAGTGGTTCTGTACTCCAGGGTGGGAAGCTAGTGTAGAGACTTTTTGAGACACTGGTCAACTGTGGAAAAACTCAGAAACTTAATCTTGGCTGGTCGATGAAAATGTTTAGGTAACAATTTGGGATTTAATTTATGTAAAATGTACTATCGTGCCTATTACTAAGCTCAAATATTTAAACACCTTAAACCTGGATCATCCAAATAAGTAGTCAGAGAAGGAGAAGAAACCCCTTCTTCTGCATTTCTCATTTGTTTTGTCTGGGACGACAGTAACCTCTGTGCCTAGTTTTTATGTCACTGCATGAGTGGAATGCCTGAGGTGGGAAGATTTCAAGTCTGATGGAACTACAAACTCTTGTGCTAGACTGCTTGTCTTCAAGAGGGCTATGGCTGGGATGTTTGGCCTCAGTATTTGTATAGCTTGCTTACCTTCATCTGAAGAATTCTAGATCCTTAACCAAGTTCACAGCAACTGTTTCGCATTCTACAGAGGGAGGTTCTCAGTTCTATGTCAGTGGCCTTTGGAGGGGACTGTGATGGCCATAACTTCAGGGTGGCTCTAATGATGATTTTACATTAAGAGTTTGTCTCTAGGGAAGATGCATAAACATTGCATGGGAATACATTTTTATGATGTTATTTTGGGTCCTTATTGTCTTTTTTCTCTCAAGATGTTTTCAAACTGCAGTAAACAATCAATTTATAAGACCATTGAAAGTAAGGCCCAGGAGTGTTTTCAAGAACGCAGCAATAAGGTGTGTGGGAACTCGAGGGTGGATGAAGGAGAAGAGTGCGATCCTGGCATCATGTACTTGAACAGTGACACCTGCTGCAACAGTGACTGCATGTTGAAGCAAGGTGTCCAGTGCAGGTGAGGAATCTTTCCACAGTGATTTTGGGAAGTTGGTATAACAAGATGTCCAAAATAATAGAAGACTGAACTTGCAGGGGCTTTAGAATCAACTGAAAGGGCTGTGTGTGTTTGTTTACATTCACCTCTTTTGCCCTACAGAGCCAGAAAATGCTTTCTGGGCCGGGTGCAGTGGCTCCCTCCTGTCGTCTCAGCACTTTGGGAGGCTGAGGTGGGAGAATTGCTTGTGCCCAGGAGTTTGAGAACAGCCTGGGCAGCATAATGGGACACTGTCTCTTTAAAAACAAAAACAAGAAAAGAAGCTTTCTGGATAGCAGTGTGACATTATGTAACAAAATCCTTGACCTTGCATGCTTGATTTAGCAGCCCTATAGTTAAAAGAATCTTTATTATTATTATTTTTTGAGACAGGGTCTCTGTTGCTCGGGATGGAGTACAGTGGCACAATCATAGCTCACTGTAGCCTCAACTTCCCAGGCTTAATCAGTCCTTCCACCTCAGTCTCCCAGGTAGATTGGACTACAGACCTGACTAATTTTGTAATTTTTGTAGAGATTCGGTTTTGCCATGTTGCCCAAGCTGGTGGTAAAGTCCTGGACTCATTGATCCACTCTTCTCAGCCTCCTAAAGTATGGAGATTCTAGGTGTGAGCCACCATGCCTGGCCCAAATAATCTTTTTTTTTTTTTTTTTTTGAGACAGAGTCTTGCTCTGTCACCTAGGCTAGAGTGCAATGGTGCGATCTTGGCTCACTGCAACCTCTGTCTCCTGAATTCAAGCCATTCTCCTGCCTCAGACTCCCCCTAGTAGCTGGGATTACAGGCATGCACCACCACGCCCAGCTAATTTTTGTATTTTTAGTAGAGAAGTGGTTTCACCATGTTGGCCAGGCTGGTCTTGAACTCCTGACCTTGTGATCCCCCCACCTCAGCCTCCCAAAGTGCTGGTATTACAAGTGTGAGCCACTGTGCCTGGCTGCCCAAAGAATCTTTTAAGGAAACAGAGATGTATAAGATTTAAGAAGGTTTTTTATGGCTACATCCTAATAGCAAAATTTTGGAAACAATAAAAATGACAGTCTTGGGATATGAATGTTATCATGAATCTATACATTGGAGTAGTGTGGAGGAAGCTGGTTACCAGTGAGAAGGTTACCTACTTTTGGCCGGGTGCGGTGGCTCACGCCTGTAATCTCAGCACTTTACGAATCCAAGGCGGGTGGATCACCTGAGGTCAGGAGTTTTAGAACAGCCTGACCAATATGGTAAAACCCTATCTTTACTAAAAATACAAAAACTAGCCGAGTGTGGTGGTGCACGCCTGTTGATCCCAGCTACTCAGAAGGCTGAGGTGGCCGCTTGAACCCGGGAGGCGGAGGTTGCAGTGAGCCAAGATCATGCCACTGCACTCCAGCCTGGGCGACAGAACGAGACTCTGTCTCAAAAAAAAAAAAGAAAAGAAAATGTTACCTACTTTTTCAGACCAGTGCCTGGCTTAGAAGCAAAAGGGTTAAACTTCAGTTTCTGGAGATTTAACTGGATACTGTGCATATTGACACTGTAAATACTAAGGGGGAGTAGAGTTCTGGCTGCCTACTTGTCTGGCTGCCTACTGTCTACTTGTGGCCCCATCTTGTCTTTTTAAAGATGGGGTTTTGTTCTTGTTGCCCAGGCTGGAGTGCAGTGGCACGATCTTGGCTCACTGCAACCTCCGCTTCCCGGGTTCAAGCGATTCTCCTGCCTCAGCCTCCTGAGTAGCTGGGATTATAGGAGTGCACCACCACGCCTGGCTAATTTTTGTATTTTTAGTAGAGACGAGGTTTTACCATGTTGGCCAGGGTGATCTTGAACTCTGACCTCAGGTGATCCACCCACCTTGGCCTCCCAAAGTGCTGTGATTACAGGTATGAGCCACTTCACCCAGCCCATCTTGTCTTTTTAAAACTAATGCATTAAATGAATGCAAACCAAGGACACCAAGATGTTTCAAAGGTGACTGCTGTGTTCCCATTCTTTTCTGTTACAGTGTGGCATTGATGTGTACTTATGCATATTAGGAAAGTATGTGCAGGTAGCTCTAGCAGCGATGTCTGAAGATGTAGGAGTGGGTGACAGAGCCAGGAGGTCTTCCCCTGTGATCTTCAGGTCGCTGTAACATAACTGTAGCGTATCATATGGGGCTATAATTTGAATTGAACTGTTCCTGTCTGCTGTTCTCCAGTGATAGGAACAGTCCTTGCTGTAAAAACTGTCAGTTCGAGACTGCCCAGAAGAAGTGCCAGGAGGCAATTAATGCTACTTGCAAAGGCGTGTCCTATTGCACAGGTACGTGTTCTTGTTGCTTTCTTGGAATGCTGTGGTTCAAGCGTTTATGTGTGTCTTTGAGAAACAAGATTATGTTTTGTTCAGATGAAAGCCACCCTGTTTTTAACCTCATATGCTGGGTTGAGTTTCTGGTACTCCTTAGTTTGTGACACTTGGCACTGCTGGGGGTAAGACCTGTTTTATTTCTCTTTCATTTCTATCACTCTCCTCTTTTTCCTCATAGACGTCTACTCTACTGTGGTTAATATTTGCCTGGATATGTGTATATCCTTGAAAGATAATATAGTGTTATTTTGTGTATGTATGTGTTTTTCATGTGCCAAAATGATACTCTACCTTAAATCTGCTTTTAAAAAATTCAGTACCATATTTTAAAGAACTATCTGTATTGTGCTACAGATAATTTAACAGGGTTTTTTATGGCTACATCCTAATAGCAAAATTTTGGAAACAATCAAATTGACAATCTTGGGATATGAATTTTATGAATCTGTGTACTGGAATAGTGTGGAGGAAGCAGATTGCAAGTTAGACGGTTACCCATTTTTTCCATATATAGTTCACTGTTGGGGGAACCTACATATTGTTGTATGATTGGCTGTGTTTTACTCATCAATTCACCAAGTGGTAGCTACTTCCATTGCCTTCATCCCCTTGATACTCTAGATAGGACTACAGATCACATACTCCTACGTCCCTTCAGGAGCCTGTGTGTTTTTCTGGATACTGAGGAGTGTAAATGTGTGGTCTCTGCAACACCACTGCTAGGTTGTCCGTGTCCGAGGACTCCTGCATCCTGAGGTTCTGGGCAACACTTGGATTTACCCTGCTGTCTTATTAGCCTGATGAGTATAAAGTAATCTCTCGTTCTTACATTTTTTTAAATAGCCCTTGTCCTAAGGTACTTACTTACATTTTTCTTGAGTAACTCTATATTTTTCAGCTATTCAGATTTCTCCCATGAATAGCCAGTTCATCTATTTGGTTTATTTATTTATTTATTTATTTTTTTTTTTTATTTTTTTTTTTTGAGACGGAGTCTTGCTCTTGTTACCCAGGCTGGAGTGCAATGGCGCGATCTCGGCTCACCACAACCTCCGCCTCCTGGGTTCAGGCAATTCTCCTGCCTCAGCCTCCTGAGTAGCTGGGATTACAGGCACGCACCATCGTGCCCAGCTAATTTTTTTGTATTAATAGAGACGGGGTTTCACAATGTTGACCAGGATGGTCTCGATCTCTCGACCTCGTGATCCACCCGCCTCGGCCTCCCAAAGTGCTGGGATTACAGGCTTGAGCCACCGCGCCCGGCCGGTTTATTTATTTTTTTAATTTAGTTTCATGTTATTTTACTACTGTGGATTTGGAGAAGTTTTTATATAATCATCCATTTGGTTTCCATACACCTCTATCCTCTCTGTTGCCATTCTTTATACAGAAATCTTTAATTTTAATATAATTATATATATCATTTTGTTGTGTGTGTGGATTTTTTAAACACATGGTTCAAAAAAGCCATTGTGGATGGTTAAAAAGATATTTTCCACAGCTGCTTCTATTAGCTTCATAATTTTTCCTTTTACATTTAGGACTATAATCTTTCTGGAGCTAACCTTTCCAGGTGTCCTGAATCTTCTGTTGTTCTGTCAGTTGTTGCTTTAAAAAATTTCAAATTTAGGCCTGGTGCGGTGGCTCACGCCTGTAATCCCAGCACTTCAGGAGGCTGAGGTGGGCAGATCACGAGATCAGGAGATCGAGACAATCCTAACATGGTGAAACCCTGTCTCTACTAAAAAAAAAAAAAAAGAAGCCAGGTATGGTGGCAGGCACCTGTAGTCCCAGCTACTTAGGAGACTGAGGCAGAAGAATCACTTGAACCCAGGAGGTGGAGGTTGCGGTGAGCCGAGATTGTGCCACTGCACTCCAGCCTGGGCAACACAGTGAGACTTCGTCTTAAAAAAAAATTCAAATCTGTATTATTACTAGGTACATAAACGGACATATCTCTACATCCTTATCTGCTGTTCCTTATCAGTATATAATGTTCCTTTTTCTACCCTTGTGATGTTTTTTGACTTAAATTGTCAAAAAGCAATATTCAGTTTGCTACTGTAGTTCTGTCTGATATATCTATCCCATTCTTTTTTTTTTTTTTTTTGGCTCCTTCGGGGACGTTTGTTTCCTGGTCAGAAAAGCAGGAACAGGCACCTCTGCCTGAGCCCGGCAGACACAACACGAAGACCAGGGGCGGGTGGAGGAGGCACAGGAGATGCTCTCAGCTCTGTGTGCACTTGGTCCCTTGTTTGTTCCTGGCTGGGTCAGGGAGGGCCTGCTGGGGGTGGTGGCACCGAGCCTGGGGTAACAGGTGGCAGGCTAGTGGCCCAGGGATGGCACGGACGGAGGCAATAAATACTGATGGCCAGGCAGGGCTCCTGGCTGGGCCCAGGCGGGTTGGGTGAGGCTGTCCGTCTAGGGCTCTCTTGGGGGTGGGCTCTGGGAGCTGCCCGCCAAGACAGAAAAGGCAGAGGCAGGACAACACCCAGCCTCCTGGATGGTACTGAGGTGACTGAGTTTTGGCAATTTGACTTTCCCCAAGCCGCTGGAGCCATCCCCACAGCCCTGGCCAGGGGAGGGGTGGGTGGGCCAGGCACTGGTAGGCTGGAGGGCGGCAGCAGCACCCCACACCTCCCTGGATCACTGGGTTCGCCACCGGGTATGGGACGGGGAGACCACATGCCCATGCAGACACAGGGAGTTAGAGGTTAGTGAGGCCCCCACAGCACGTTCCACATGTTAAGGCATCATGGTTAGACAGGACTGACAGCGACAGGGCTTGGGGGAGGGTGACTGGCCAAGGAGTGGTGGGGTTGGAGGGTGGCCTGGTCCCCACGAGGCCCTGCGTCCCACATCCCAGCTCCGCCGTGGAGCAGCAGACAAACATGTCCTGGGTAGCCATGGGACTTGGAGAATGGAGGCACCCATGAGCCCCTTGGGCTACTCCACTTCCTCCTGAGGCCAGACCTCAGGTGTGATGGGGAGATAGGACCTGGGGGGCACGGAAAGGGCAGCAGAGGCCTGGCCGGGGCCTCTCTCCCCCACAGCACAGGCAGAAGCAGCAACGAGACACGAGACCACCGAGGAGGCTGGACCTGTGGCAGGGGAGGGCTGAGGGGGTCGGAGGTACTCGGCTGCAGCAGGCCAGGAAGGTGGACCAGGGTGGGAGTGGCATGGGAGTGCCTGTCAGCACTTTGGTATGGGGAGGGGAGGGGCTGGGGGACACATCCGCCTGTCCGTCGTCTGTCCGTCCATCCGTCTGCCCTCCGGCCGGGACTCAGTCCTTCCATTCCTTTTTGATGGTGAGATTCCACTCTCAGGACAGGTGGTCAGTCTTGTTGTTGTCTGTGAAGCGACGGGACTTGATGCTGTGGCTGCCCTGGGCCAGCATGCCCTTGGGCTCCTCCTCCACGGGGGTCAGGAACTCATACTCCTCGGCCCGGGGCCCATAGCTGCCCACCATGTAGTCAGTCTTGTCAATCTTGATGCCTTTCCTGTATGTGTGCTGGGTGTACTTCATGCTGGACACGATCTCTCTGTTCACCCGGAAAGAGATTTTTATCCAGTACTCCACGCCCTCCTTCAGCACAAACGACTGCTTCTTGAAGCTCTCCAGGTCACCTGTCAGGTCCAGCTCCAGGGGTCCCGGGGCCGAGCTGTACACCAGGGTCAGGCAAGTCACGACAATGTTGGGGACGTTAGGGTCTGTAGAAACAGCCACGCGGGCCAGCAGGGCCTCCTTGTACTTTCGCAGTCTCTCATCATCCTTGTCCAGCTCCTGGATCTCCTGGATGCTTTTCTGGGCAGGGGGCTTGTAGTTGACTGAGTGCTCATCCTCCTCATTCTCTGCTGCAATCTGGGCCAGCTGCTCGGCTGTGGGCTCCTGCTCAGACATGCTCACTCTTAACCTGGGTCGGGACACCGGAGGGTTCGGCGGCCATCTATCCCATTCTTACAGTTTTCAAAATTTCCGTCTCTTTTGGTTGGTTTGATTTTGTAATAGCTTAATTGATACATAATTCACATACCATGCAATTTGCCCATTTAAAGTGTACAGTTTAATGATTTTTAGTATATTCAGATTTCTACAACCATCACCACAATTAATTTTGGAACATTTATATTACTCCAAAAAGAAACCGTGTGGTCTTTTGTGACCACATATTGTATGACTGGCTTCTTTCACTGAACATTTTCGATATCAGGCGCATTCAGGGTGGTATGGCCGTAGACATGTCACCTTCACCGAACATTTTCAAAGTTTATGTATGTTGTAGTATCAGTCCTTCATGTACTTTTATTGCTGAGTCATATTCCATTGCATGGATATGCCACATTTTGTTCATTCATTCATTGGTTGATAGACATTTGGGTTGCTTCCACTTTTTTGCTATAACAAATAATGCTGCTGTGAGCATCTATGTACAAGTTTTTATATGGACAATTCCTTTGAGTATTACTCAGGAATAGAATTTCTGGGTCATATTCTAACTATGCTTAATCTTTTGAGGAGCTGTCCAACTGTTTTCCAAAATGACTACACCATTTTACAGTCCCAGCAGCATTGTATGAGGTCCCAGCTTCTCCACATTGTCACCAACATTTGTTATTGTCTTTTTTATTATAACCATCCTAGGTTTTGTTGTAGGTATGCAAACAGAAGGCTGGAGGTCTTCAGGGACCTAGTGAATGAAGTTATGTCTTATTTTGGCTTGACTTTGGTTTTAGTGTGCATTTTATGACATGTTGCTCATGTTTTTATGTTTTGGGATCTGTCACTATCACATTCCTTTGCCAAATGTTAGGAATCTGAGTATCTAAATCAAACTTTAAGGAACATTTTCTAGTTATGTTCAATGTTTCATTTTCACTGTTATAATGAAATAGATATAGAAAAATGCTTTCTTTTAAATAAACATAAGTAAAACAATTTGAAAAATGTGTTTGTTTTTATCAAGTAGCCTTTGTTCCCTTGATATTTTATACAAAGTAGTGATAGCAGAGGATAAGTTCCTGATAAAGAATCAGCATTTTCTAGCTAGAGAACAGCAACCTCCAAAAAAAAAAAAAAGAAGAAAGAAGAAAAGCAATTAGCATTTCACAACCACTAGCGGCAACATCACCTGGGAACTTACTAGAAATGGAAATTGTTAGTCCCCTTTCTGGATAGTCTGTGTTGTGTAACATTCTGTCAGCTGATTTCCATGCATGCTAAAGTTTGAGGACCATGCTAAATAGATAATACTGTTTTAAAAATTATTTTCCTACCTGTTTAATACACCAACTTTAGCCTTTTAAGAACAGATGCTCAACAGGTATCTATTGAGCACTTTTTAAACGTATCAGGGCAGTATCATATACCAAAAATACAATAATGATCCACAGTATAAACCTTCCCTGAGCTCACTGGACATCATACGTTCAGTAGTAGTTTGTTCAGTGACTATTGACACTACGAATGCCAAGTGTTCATGAAAGGTTTTATGAGAACAGAGGCAAAGTGCCTGGTTATCTGTTAGGTACTTAATAAACAATTGCTTTTGTTTTTGAAACTGGCCAGATTTCTGTATGTTTTGTGTTACTGCTCTGAAGCCCTTTAAGTCAGAATTCTTTTGATTAGCTCCATTCTTCAGCTGAAAGGCGGTCCAGAGCTGTGGATATAGTCCATTGCTTTCATAATGTTTTTCTCCTCGTTTTGTGTTGATTTTTAACTGCTTGTGCTGTTCATTTTCCAGAATGATTCATTCATTCCATCCTGTCTCTCCGAGTTTAACCTTTTTAGTGGCTTTTCTTTGGCATTATTGGGTTGGGGACAGTGGGTCATGCCCATAATACCAGCACTTTGGAAGGCCAAGGTGGGAGGATCCCTTGATCCCAGGAATTTGACAACATGACAACACCAGCCTGGGCAACATAGGGAGACCTCAGCTCTCCAAAAAGGAAAGAGAGAGAGAGAAATAGAGAGAAAGAAAATTAGCCAGGTGTGGTGGTGTATGCCTGAAGTCCTGGGTACTTGGGAGGCAGGAAGCTATGATCACACCCCTGCTTTCCAGTTTGGGTGAAAGACTGAGACCCTGTCTCAAAAGAAAAAAAAAGAATAATTGATTTATTTGAGAAATATTTGCAGTATGCCTATAATATGATAGGGATTGGAGATAACCTGATGAATAGATTTGATCATTGCTCTCATGGGACCCTGTCTGAAAAGAAAAAAAAGGAATACTTGATTTATTCAAGAACTATTTGTAGTATATCTATAATATGAGGATTGGAGATAACCTGATTAATAGATTTGATCATTGCTCTCGTGGGGCTTGTAGTAAATCTAGTAGGGGGGAAACAGAAAATAACAATAAATATATATAAATTGCAAAACATACGCAATGAAGGAGAGAAGGAGTGCGATAGTGCATAATGGAAGTGGGAGGTCACATCAACTTAGCATCCTCAGGGATATCTCAGAAGAGAATCTTTGAGACAAAACTTAATCCATAAGCAAAACCAAGCTAATCGCCCCAAAAGAGTGGAAACACCAGCATTCCAGGTAGAAGGACCAGTATCTGTTAATATTGAAGGAACTGAATGGAGGTTGTCACAGCCAAAGCAGAGTGTGCTATGGTAGAGTTGTGTGCGATGAAGTCAGGGCTAGATAGGGAAGGCCATGTAGCTCTTTTAAGCCTTCATACAAGGTTTGCAGTTTATTCTAAGTAATAGCACACAGGATATTCTTTTATATGTGGCTGTGTGATGCAGAAGTGGAGACCATGCATTCTAACCAGGGCTTGGGAGGCCAGGGACTCATGCAGTGTAGCCTGGCACATAGGCACTCCCTAAATGCTGGTTCCTGGTGAGATGCAGGCTCTTGTCCTAGCTCTGTAGGTCACTTTTTACTGTTTGCAAGGTAAGGTGCTCACTTGTATGAGAAACAGCGTATTATGCACCTGTAGAACCGGTGGACCTGAGACTCATTCTTTTTGTTATGACTGGTGTTTGCTTCCAGGTAATAGCAGTGAGTGCCCACCTCCAGGAAATGCTGAAGATGACACTGTTTGCTTGGATCTTGGCAAGTGTAAGGATGGGAAATGCATCCCTTTCTGTGAGAGGGAGCAGCAGCTGGAGTCCTGTGCATGTAATGGTGAGCACAGTTTTATGCCGAACCAGCGCAGGAGAAAACATGGCCTTTGTCTGCCAGGCTCCCTCCCTCCATTTGGAGGTCATGCTAATGAGAGCAGTGGTGAGACCCAAGCAGAGGATGAGGGGAGGGGGAAAGGCAGGGTAGTGTCTGGAGACAGGCATCTGTGAATACAGATCTTGGCTCTTCTACCATATGCGGGAGACCTGTCCTGTTGGTCTTTCTTCTTGCTGCATTTTCAGGCCATATAGTAGGCTTCGAGGTGGCACAGGAGGGAATTTTGTTGTGGGTAAGTGGGTGGGGAGGTAGAGGTGTGTCCTAACCCTCCTCTTCTCCATATCATACAAACATGAAAGCATCATTGGCTATCTACATTACACTGGCATGGAACAGGATACTCCTGCAAGAACTCAACCAGAGAGAGCTGATTCCAGGATCTGACCCCACTAGATCAGGATTTTTAGGCTTATCAAGAAGGCTGGGTCTGCTCCCCCCGATCTCTTAGAGCAGCCTGGGGCAGGAGCCTGTCTCCTGCTGGCCTGTCAGTTTTCCTTTGGTTTTCTATGCTATTTTGGAACCCCTGGGTTTGAGAGTATCCTCATGGACTGGTCAGAGAATGGCTGGACTCTGCCTGCCACCCCACTTAAACCATGGAGCATGAGAGAGTTCTCATTGAAACCATGGAGTCAATGAGAGAGTTCTTTTGCTTTCAAAATAGACCAAGAGTTGAGCGTGGTGGCTCACGCCTGTAATTCCAGCACTTGGGGAGGCTGAGGCGGGTGGATCACTTGAGGTCAGGAGTTGAGAGCAGTCTGGCCAACATGGCAAAACCCCGTCTCTACTAAAAATACAAAAATTAGCCAGGTATGGGGGATCACGCCTGCAGTCTCAGCTACTAGGGAGGCTGAGGCAGGAGAATTGCCTGAACCCGGGAGGTGGAGGTTGCAGTGAGCTGAGATTGTGCCAACGCACTCCAGCCTGGGCGACAGAGTGAGACTCCATCTCAAAAAAAAAAATTGGGCCAGGCACAAGAAAAACATGAAAAAATTAGCTGGGCATGGTGTAATCCCAGCACTTTGGAAGGCTAAGGTGGGTGGATCACGAGGTCAGGAGTTTGAGACCAGCCTGCCCAATATGGTTAAACCCCATCTCTACTAAAAAATACAAAAATTAGCTGGATTTGGTGGTGCGGGCCTGTAGTCCCAGCTACTCGGGAGGCTGAGTCAGGAGAATTGCTTGAATCCAGAAGCTGGAGGTTGCAGTGAGCCGAGATTATACCACTGCATCCCAGCCTGAGTGACAGAGCAAGACTCTGTCTCAAAAAAAAAAAATTGAAAAAAAAAAAGGACAACCTAGTAGTTAAATAAAATCACTGGGTTGGAAGCTCACCATCCATACAGTGGAGTAGGGGACTCTTCCAAATGCAATAATGTGCAGGTAAAGAAGATAGGTTGAGTGCAGTTGCTCACATCTATGATCCCAGCACTTTGGGAGGCCAAGGTGGGTGGATCGCTTGAGCTCAGGAGTTGTTTGAGATCAGCCTGGGCAACATGGTGAAACCTCATCTCTTAAAAAAAAAAATAAGGCTGGGCGTGGTGGCTCACGCCTGTAATTTCAGCACTTTGGGAGGTCGAAGTGAGCGGATCACAAAGTCAGATGTTTGAGACCAGCCTGGCCAACATGGTGAAACCCCGTTTCTACTAAAAACATGAAAAAAATTAGCTGGTTGTGGTGGCACTCGCCTGTAATCCCAGCTACTCAGGAGGCTGAGGCAGGGGAATCACTTGAACCTGGGAGGCAGGGGTTGTGGTGAGCTGAGATCGCACCACTGCACTCCACCCTGGGCAACAGAGTGAGACTGTCTCAAAAAAAAAAGAAAACACATAGTAGATGCCAAATAAAAAATCTGTTGTGTGAATGGCAAGAGGCTTGGGGTGCCCTGGAAGGACAGAGCCTGACACAGTAAATGCCCAAGAAATATTTTATCAATTAGTGAATGATGAAAAGGTTTTCTTTTTTTGAGATGGAGTCTCACTCTTGCCCAGGCTGGAGTGCAGTGGTGCAATCTCAGCTTACTGCAGCCTCTCCCTCCCAGGTTCAAGCAGTTCTTGTGCCTCAGCCTCCTGAGTAGCTGGGATTACAGGTGTGCACCAACACACCTGGCTAATTTTGTATTTTTAGTAGAGACAGAGTTTTGCCATGTTGGCCAGGTCTTGAACTCCTGGACTCAAGTGATACGCCTGCCTTGGCTTCCCACAGTGCTGGGATGATAAGTGAGCCACTGCACCCAGCCTGAAAAGGTTTACTTTTTGCTCGTCTTTGTGTTATAGTTGATTTCTTTCTTCTCCTAAGTATAAATAGGGTTTTTCCTATTTTCTGGCATTTCTGCCATTCCTCTGTATGCCCGCATGGCTCACAGATGCCCAGCTATTTTATCCTGTGACCTGTCAGAGCTGTTCTTGCTAGAGGACTTATGGAGCTTAGGCTGCAGGGCTCATGCCCCTGGGGTCACTCAGCTCCCCACCCACAGGTGGACAGTTGTGTCCCAGCTGCTCTTGCTCTCAGGGAGCCAACCCTGAGGGGCACATTTTAGACTGAAAAGCCAAGGACTGAAGTTAGCAGGGTAATAAGAATGTTGGGACAAAAGAAGAGCATTGTGAGGGGCTTGAAGTGGAGAGAATAATTAGACTTTTAAGAGAGGGTCTTTAATCTAGAACAGACTTTTCTCTGAAAGTTTCTTTCTTTTTTTTAACCTTGTAGCCTCTGTCACTCGGGGCTGAGGAGTGTGACCTCAGAAACTACTCTTTGGTCGGGGGATATGGCTGGTATTAGCTATTGAAATAAAAAATAAATGTGATTTCTTGCCTCTTTAGGAGCATGGTCAGGGAGGAAAGAGGAGGAAGGAGAGCCAGGTGTTAGAAAGCTCCAGCTGTCAATTTGTGTGCTCTGTTTCAGAAACTGACAACTCATGCAAGGTGTGCTGCAGGGACCTTTCTGGCCGGTGTGTGCCCTACGTCGATGCTGAACAAAAGAACTTATTTTTGAGGAAAGGAAAGCCCTGTACAGTAGGATTTTGTGACATGAATGTGAGTATTTATGTACAGCTATTTCTGTATCAGCCAGACAGGAAGGTTTTATTTTGTAAGTCCTTGATTTTACAGATGCAAAGAAATCAAAACACAAATGGGGCTATATCCTTCTGGCCCATTGTTATGTATGGATATGACTTAGGAGAAAAAGACGGAGTGCTTTCAGGTCCCTGCCTGCAGTTTCCTTCCATAGTAGGAGGCTTTGAGCCCAGAGACTGAGAAGGACTGGGGGTGGGGACTTTATGGTAAAGTTCATTGGTTTCAGGCAGTGGGTCCTAATTATGTTTTCCTAAATTACTTACAGAATTGACTCAGATAACAAAGTTATTCAAGGTGTGATTTTGAAACAGGTGCTGAATGAGTAGGAAAGACCTAGAAGGCTGCTTGATTTACCTAAGTCAGACCCTTGCCATGCAGAATGATGGGCAAGGGCTTCAAGGTTTAAGATGCTTCACAGTGAGTCTGGCTGTGTTCTTCACTGTCCCTGTGTGTGTGTAATCAATAGAGTCTTTACTGGAATGCCTTATCTTTAGCAAATTGGTTTTCTTGATTTTTGTCTCTTGGTAATTCTAAATTATTTGTGCTTGGAATAAGAGCTTGGAGTTGCAAAGAGAATGAGTACTCAAGTGAAAGATTTCTCAGCAAGGCAAATTTACTTCTGTAGAAGGGTGGTGCTTGTACTTTTGGCCACTGTGAGAGCACACTGGACCAGGGAGGGAAGGGGTTTTTATCCCTAATACAGTCAGTCTCTGCTTCTGTGTCCTAGCCCCATTGGCTGGAGCCAGACCACACAATCTAAGCTGACCTGATTGGCTACTGTTTAAAATTGAATATGGCTAATTAGATGGGAAAGGAGAGGCTGTCTGTTATGGTACAAGGTGTGTCTGGGCATGTCAGGGTGTGGCAAAGGTGGGAAGGGTCACAGATTACAAAGCAGGTAACTAGGAGCAGGGAGGGTACAAGGCAGTTGACTTTTAGAAGAAAGAACAGGGAAGTTAGACAAGCTGAACCTCTGAAGAGGAACTTACTGTATCTTACACTTGTAAAAATGGGCTAATTAGGAAAGTATCAATGATGGTATGTCCTACTTTCTTGGGGTACTTATTATGATGAAGTTACTGTCCTGTGTCAAAGATGGGAAGTGTTTGATTTTAATGAAGTCCTTTACATGTCAGTTATTTTTATAAAGCTACATTACCTCTGAATACATTGCATTTGGGAATGATGCTGTATGGTTTTTCTTCATAGGGCAAATGTGAGAAACGTGTACAGGATGTAATTGAACGATTTTGGGATTTCATTGACCAGCTGAGCATCAATACTTTTGGTAGGTGATTTCCCCAGACTGTTTATTGAGAGCTGAGTTGATTTCTGTGATGACATTAGAAAAGGGTGCTTTCAGAGTGATGTGCTGTAATTCTGCAGTAGAAGGTGGAAATATTCATTGCTTTTGTTAGGAAACAACTTTGTTGGCTAGAATAAAATGAAGTCATAGTCTGTCCCCATGGAGCTTGGATGTAGATTTTCTGACAAGGGAATTAAAATCAAAATATTTGGCTTCCTTCTTTACTCAAAATATACATGTGAGTAGCATAAGCATAGTTTAATGCTATAGACTGAATCCTGATTGATGTAAGAGTTATTTGACTGAATGCTATAGACTGAATCCTGCTTAATGTAAAAGTAGGCCTAATATTTTACAGAAGCAGGCTATATCATGTCCTCCTGGATCCATAATTTAATCACAAAAATAATGTCCAGGTAACAAAAACTTTGTCTTCTTAAGCATTTGTTACTAGTAGTAGCATTCCATATGATTAACTGTTGACTGTTACTCCAGGAAGCATGTTGAGTATTCTGCGATCTCTTCCTATCAATCAGCCAGTTTAAAAGCACTGGGTATGGAGGGATGGTCTGGTCTAATATAGGTAGCACAGACACTCTTTTCAATACTGTGAGTAGTGTCTAGCCAGCAGCTCTGCCATTTGACACAATGGTAATATCCTAAGAGGATTTCACTTTAGATTTGTGAAGTACTTGATCAAGACATTCACTGTTTGGAATTGTTCACAGGGAAATTTTTAGCAGACAACATCGTTGGGTCTGTCCTGGTTTTCTCCTTGATATTTTGGATTCCTTTCAGCATTCTTGTCCATTGTGTGGTAAGTCACCAACTTTTAAGTAATTAAATATTTTCTTTTCTTTTTTTTTTTTGAGATGGAGTCTTGCTCTGTATAGCCCAGGCTGGAGTGCAGTGGCGCGATCTCGGCTCACTGCAACCTCCGCCTTCCGGGTCCCGGTTCAAGCAATTCTCCTACCTCAGCCTCTCAAGTAGCTGGGATTGCAGGCACGAGCCACCATGCCCAGCTAATTTTTGTATTTTTTAGTAGAGACAGGGTTTCACCATGTCTGGTCTTGAACTCCTGACCTTGTGATCTGCCTGCCTTGGCCTCCCTAAGTGCTGGGATTACAGGTGTGAGCCACTGCGCCCGGCCTAAACATTTTCTTTAAATTTTGGATCAACTCCAATGTGATCTTTGGAAAAGATAAAACTTGTTCTTAGCCAAGTCTGGCCTGATATTTCCAATAACTTTTTTTGGTGTTATTCCTAGGGGAGCATGTCTTGTAGAAAGCTTAGCTAATGGTCATTTTAAAAAATGATACTATTTTTGCACGTTGGTGTTTTATTTTAATATAAAATAAATTGTCTCAGGAATTTTATACTTGCAAGCATAGGAGACTGTTTAACTGATTTGTCCAGGTCCTTTGTTGAGTAAAGCCCCTAATTAAGGGCATGTCCAGGCTGACTTTGTTGCAATAGAGCAAATGTCAAACATCAGCATTTCAGATGTTCCCCATGTATCATATAGATTCTTGGTAGCAGATGGCTATGTGTTCAGCTTTCTGCAGAAGTAGGATGTAGGGATTGGGGCCCAGCTATCATATAGAGTATTCACATCTTCCTAAATAAATAAGAGTAAGCAGTCTTTTCTGTTCTCATTGTCAGTAATAGCTACAAGTTGAATTGGGCTTTGACTAAGGAACTCCAGGTACTTTATAAATTTGAGGCCCTTTTGCATAAATGTTCTTACAGATCCATTCACTTGCATCTGTGGGGAATGGGTATTTGTCTGCCGTAGAGATGAGAAAGTCAGACCCAGGCTTCCAGACTTGTTCTCCAAAATTCTTTCACAGTGCCCTTCCTATGAGCACTTAAAAATTCCAGCACAGCCCTGCTAACAAAGGAGTTTTTCCTGCCTCCTCCTTCCTTTCCTTTCTCGCTGGCTTCTCCTGCCTAGGGGCCATCTCACCGAGCAGCTTTTTCCTTGGGTTGGTGAGCATGATGGATGTAGGGAGGAAGACCTCTAGGGAGCACTTCTGCTGAAGAAAGCTGTTTTAAAGGTGACATGCTTGAAGCTTTGACAGATGTCTCTGGATAACAGTGCCATCTATCATGATTGCTGTTGGAGGGTGGAACCTATTTTGTTTACAGGGAAGTTGCACACGTGGGCAAGGCACAACCCTTGATTTTAGAGCAAAGCCTCTGACAGGAGGGAGGGCTGTGGCTTGTTTCTGGCCATAGAATGCATTGATGGCAGCTAGACAGGAAGCCTAGGCCTGGATTCTTGGTCTTTGCTCTCTGTTGCCTTCAGTCACAGGCAGGGATGGGACAGCAGGTGGCTATGTGGTCAGCCTTCTGCAGAAGTAGGATGTAGGGATTGAGGCTTAGTTCTTCTAGCAGATCGTGGTCCACATAAACTGTTGAGACAGCTAAGAAGAGAGTGAGGCTATGGGCCAGGGCAGTGTGAGGGAAGCTGCAGGCCCAGCCACCTGGGTCTTCCTACCAGTCACCTTTCCAGTCAGTGTGGTCCTGGTGTACCCAGCATCTGGGACATTTGTCACTTCATGTACAGGAAGATGCCCTTGTTATTCCCCTGCCCACAGAGGGATACGTTTCTCACATAGCACTTAAACCTTGCCTCTTTCTGTACTTAATGCCAAAACATATTTCCTTTGAGTACAGAGCAAACACTTCTAGACTGGTGGCATAACTAAAGCTGGGGTGAGAAATGCATTCTCATCGTTGAGCCTGCTATCACTTTCTACAACTCAGCTTCTAAGTTCTTCACTTAGTGTTAAGAGTAGCCTGGGAGGAAATAGTACTCACTAACTGAATTTTATTTATAGGAATGACCTTTTTTCTTGCTGTTCCTTTTTTTCTAGGATAAGAAATTGGATAAGCAGTATGAATCTCTGTCTCTGTTTCACCCCAGTGTGAGTATACCATATGAAAGAAACATAATCTTCACCTTGTCTTTGAGGCCCTGTTAGGCAAAGACCTTTACTTGACCCAGCAAGAACTTTCACTGGCTGATAGAAGGTCATGTTGCAGCAGGAAGGGTCTGGGTTGGAATGTTTGCCCTCTTGACAATAGTGATGGTGAACTTTGATTAGCTGCATGGATGGTGATTTAAATAGCTGTGCTGTCCCCTTCCCAATCCATAAGGAGTATGGATTTAGCTCTTCCACACTTAGTTAATATTTTGAGATCAATTTCTGTCTTGGGATCTTACCTTGAGAGGTTTGAATCTTCTTTTGGATCATAAAATGGTAAGTTTTCAGGATGCTTGAAAGCTAGTAATTGCTGTTTTTGCCATTAAAAGTAATGGCATTAATTACTTTTGCACCAACCTAGTATTTTCTAGTTACTTCTTGGTTGAGTGAGCCTCACCTAACACTTTTTTAGCAAGACGCATCACAGTGCCAACAGAATAAGGGGCTCTTTGATGGGTAAGGTTGGAGCTATGAGGACCTCCGATTCACCTTTTGTTCCCATCAATTGAACCCATGTCTTTCCAGAATGTTGAAATGCTGAGTAGCATGGATTCCGCATCAGTTCGCATTATCAAACCCTTTCCTGCACCCCAGACTCCAGGCCGCCTGCAGCCTGCCCCTGTGATCCCTTCAGCACCAGCAGCTCCAAAACTGGACCACCAGAGAATGGACACCATCCAGGAAGACCCTAGCACAGACTCACATATGGATGAGGATGGGTTTGAGAAGGACCCCTTCCCAAATAGCAGCACAGCTGCCAAGTCATTTGAGGATCTCACGGACCATCCGGTCACCAGAAGTGAAAAGGCTGCCTCCTTTAAACTGCAGCGTCAGAATCGTGTTGACAGCAAAGAAACAGAGTGCTAGTTTAGTTCTCAGCTCTTTTCACTTAAGTGTGCAAAATATTTTTATAGATTTGACTTAAAATCTCAGCTTATTTTTGTGAAGATTGGGAAGTAAGGAAGTGACTGTTAACAGCAGATGCCGGTCATGTGTTTGAACTTCCTGCAGATAAACAATTCTTGTGTGGTTCAGCCCTTCTCCTTTTGAAAAGGTAAGGTGAAGGTGAATCTAGCTTATTTTGAGGCTTTCAGGTTTTAGTTTTTTAAGTATCTTTTGACCTGTGGTGCAAAAGCAGAAAATACAGCTGGATTGGGTTATGAATATTTACGTTTTTGTAAATTAATCTTTTATATTAATAACAGCACTGACTAGGGAAATTTTTTTTTATACACTGTAATGAACCGCTGAATATGAGGCATTTAGCATTTATTTGTGAGGACAACTGGAACACAATAGGTTTAATTTTTGCCTTCAACTAAAAACAAAGGAGATAAATCTAGTTATACATTGTCTCTAAATATAAATTGTCTCTAAATTGTGGGTCTATTTCTAGTTATTACCCGGAGTTTTTAAGTAGTAGGGAGAATTATACATCTAAGTTTAGAAATCATTTGTGTTAATATGGCTCTTCATAATTCTAAGACTAATACTCCCTAGTAGTCTAACTACCTAACTTACAGTGAGGGCAAGTGCTAGCTAGTTGAATTTATGGAATCCTATCAACTGTTTAGGGCCCTGATTTGCTGGGTGATTTTTCTGTGTAAGTATCTTCATGTATCCCTATTACTGATAGGGATACCTGCTCTTAGAAAATTCACTATTAGTCAGGTGTGGTGGTTCATGCCTGTAATCCCACCATGTTGGGTTGCCTGTTTTCAAACACTAGTGAATAAGAGGGTAAGATATTTCTTAAGAATAGGTTGTTTTGAGGCCGGGCGCGGTGGCTCAAGCCTGTAATCCCAGCACTTTGGGAGGCTGAGGCGGGTGGATCACGAGGTCAAGAGATCGAGACCATCCTGGTCAACATGGTGAAACCCCGTCTCTACTAATACAAAAAAATTAGCTGGGCGTGGTGCCTGGGATTACATGGCGCGTGCCTGTAATCCCAGCTACTCAGGAGGCTGAGGCAGGAGAATTGCCTGAACCCAGGAGGCAGAGGTTGCGGTGAGCCGAGATCGCGCCATTGCGCTCCACCCTGGGTAACAAGAGCGAAACTCCGTCTCAAAAACAAAACAAAAACAAAAACAAACAAAAAAAAAAGAATAGGTTGTTTTGAATAGGCTGAGGTGTGATGAGCCAGCCAGGAGACAGAATGCTACCTGCCCTTACGGTTGGGGGGGCCATCCCCACAAGAACCGATTCTTCAGAAACCCTTTTTATTGACCCACAAGCAGATATTTGAATTATTTTATTGCTCCAGGACTCTGGATGGGCTGCATTTACTGTGTGAAGGATAAAAACCATTAGCCTGAATTCTGATTTCTATAAATTGCCATTAAAAGCTTTTTTCCCCTACGAACTGAAATGTGCTCACCAGCCAAAACATTTTAACTTGTAAACTTTGAGGGCAATTAACCAAACCTGTGACTAATGTCCTTCCCCCCCAAACTTTTCCAAGGACATTTGTTACGCAGATACTTGTTATACTAATACTTGAACTTGTACCTTATGGTATTTGCTGTCTTTTAACTAGTCACAATATTCTTGTATTTTAGTTACACTTTTGGAATTTGATAAAAGGTGTGTGGGTGTATGTGTGCAGCAGTTCTCAAAAGACTGTAAGAAAACCATTTTTATAAAATTGTGACTTTTTAAAAAAAAAGTCTTTGTCATTTGTAAAATTAAGCTGCTTAGGGTACATTTTATAGCTGTAGCACTGATATCTGCATTAATAAATACTATCATCAAAACACAATGGACCCAAGTACAAAACTTCCCTGAAAAATCCTAATACTTTTTTATTATTAATATCATCGGCAAAGGTTTAAGCCGGAGGAAAAAGGGGCATCATCTCTATGTATTGGCAGCTTTCAGTTCTGTATATTAATGAGCAGACTTGGGTCTCCTGTGATTGGCTAATGGTCTCCATCTCCTAGCAGACTTAATTCAGGTTTTGCTTCTGCGACATCCCGCCAGTAAGGAAGCAGCAAAGGCAGAGAAGAGACCTTTCTCTCTATCAAAGGCCAGAGATGTGAGAACAAAAATTCATTCCCCTTTGGTGACAAATGTAGTCCATCTGATAAATAGGATGAGAAGTCCTAGAAGGGAGAGAGAAATTGGTTAAAGGTAGGTAACTGGCCAGGTGTGGTAGGTCCCACTTGTAATTCTAACACTTTGGGGTTGAGGATCACTGGAGGACAGTTCGAGACCCTGTCTCTACAAAAAAAATTTTAAAAATACAAAAATTAGCCGGGTGTGGTGGCACAGACCTGTATTCCCATCTACTTGAGAGGCTAAGGTGGGAGGATCACTTAAGCCCAGGACTTTGAGGCTACAGTGAGCTATCATCGCACCACTGAGCTCCAGCCTGGGTGATGATTGATAGAGCAAGACTGTCTGTCTCTAAGATTTAAAAAAAAAAAAAAAAAAAGTGTGGGAGGGAGAGTATAAGTTTTCTGAATGCCAGTGTGTAACATTCTCTCATCTGTGGCCCTGTGCCAGATCACCAGCCCCTTTCATTTTAGGCATCAGACCAGAGTTGTCGTGGACTACAGTGGCACTGACGTGCTATTACATAGGTGTTTGTTTGAACACTTACTTACACAACCCTTACTAGTGTTATAGTACGGTCTATTATAGAACCAAGTTTCATGAAAGTCACTCACTGTTAAATGAATTGGGACCTCATTCTAGATCTCCTGAGTCATATGACATGATTCTCAGGTTATTGTTTGAAAGAGCCTTAACAGGGAAATATGGCCTATAAACATAATCAGCAAAAAATAAAAAATTTGGTATCAGGTCTCCCATGAGTCAATGTTGTTTTTGACTTAGATTTTTAGGTGGCAAGAACTTGTACCATCTAACCTAGACTAGTAATTCCTGAGACAAGAGCGCAGTCTCGCTCCCACTCCCCTGAACTCAAGAGTATATATTTTTGGAGATGATAGATAGGTTTTGCTTTGTTGCCTAGGCTGGAGAACAGTGACATGATCATGGCTCACTGCAGCCTCAACCTCCTGGGCTCAAGTGATCCTTCCAACCTCAGCCTCCTGAGTAGCTGGGACTACAGCCATGTGCCACCATGCTGGCTAATTTTTGTACTTTTTGTACAGACTGGTGTCCTTATGTTGCCCAGGCTGATCAACTCCTAGGCTCAAGCAATCCTCCCACCTCGGCCTCATGAAGTATTGGGATTATAGGCATGAACAGCCATACTAGGCCCTGAACTCAAGAATTTTACCCATACAGTCATTTCTCACTTGGGGAAGAATCTTCTTACCAGGGAAGAGCTCTGTTAGAATCTGGGTGCCAACTAGCTTACGTGACTTTCATTTTTTTGACGGAGTCTCGCTCTTGTTGCCCAAGGCTGGAGTGCAATGGCATGGTCGTGGCTCACTGCAACCTCCGCCTCCCAGGTTCAAGCAATTCTGCCTCAGCCTCCCAAGTAGCTGAGATTACAGGCGCTAATTAGCCAACATGCATGGCTAATTTTTGTATTTTTAGTAGAGATGGGGTTTCACCATGTTGGCCAGGCTGGTCTTAAACTCCTGACCTCAGGTGATCCACCCGCCTTGGTCTCCCAAAGTGCTGGGTTTACAGGCGTGAGCCACCGCACCCAGCCCAGTCTTGCCTTTTTGGGATACCAAGCAGGTGGACTCATGTAGTATGTATCCTTCAGAAACCAGCTTCCTTCCCTCAGTGAGGCGCTCTGAGTCACCCGTGTTGCTGTGTGTCAAGATTTCCTTTTTATTGCCAAGTAGTATCCCATTGCATGGACGCACCAGGTTCCCTATTCAGCCACAGGAGGACACTGGGGTGTTTCCAGCAGGCAGGAATGATGCTGCTGTCAACATCACACCCAAGTTATGTGTGATCGTAGTTTTCCTTTGTCTAGGGCCGATAACCCAGGAGTGGACGGCCAGGTCCTCCCTAAGTGTATGTGTGACTGCGTAAGAAAATATCCAGCCATCTCCTGAGTGGCTGCACCATTCTATGGGACCTGCTTTTTATCTTTTATATTTGTAAATATGCTTTCAGGCTTTAAAACAAAGTAACTTAATTAGAACTACATATCTCAAACTGAGTTATCAGCCAATACTATATTCAGATTCACTGTTTTACGTATTAACAAGTTTTAGCTTTCTGCCATTCTATATGTGAAAGAAGAACTTGGCCTGGATGTTCATAAATAGGAGCTATGTATTGCTCATTCACATCACTGTGTACTACTGGCCAAGGAGCCTGGCCGAATAAGCTGCTGGGCTTGTGAGCCATCCTGGAACCTCCATTCCTTCCCTCCTCAAGCCTTTTCGTTTCCATTGGCTAAAGGGATGACTTTCAGCTAAGCAGGACCTTTCTAGGGAAAGCTGCACACACAACTGGTTTACTTCTGTGTGATCCTATTCACCCCAAGAGGACTGAGCAAGCCACCATACCTGGCTATCTTGCATCAGGGTCCACAGGTCAAGTACGTCAGTCCCACAGTCTTGGGCCACTTGTAAACACGCATTGGCATATTCACCAACAACAGAGTTCAGGCGATTTAGTTTGCAACCTTTTGGAGAGAAGAAATCGAGGTAGCAGGTGATAAACCCAAGTGCTGGTCCTTGTATAAGTTCTGCTTTACTCATCTAGACAGTTTCAAGTGCCATTAAATACTGACCTCACTTGGGCCAGCCCTAGGGTTTGGGGTATATGTTGATAGGCCTTGCAGGTTACTGGTGTGTGCTGCTCTACCCAGCAGAGGACAAGGTACAATGGCAAGAAGGAGCCTTTAGTGGTAACCAGAGCCTTCTGAGGAGCCAGGGAGGATGTTCTAGAGGGCACCTTGAAGAAGGCACAGAGGCAGAAAAAGGGCTGCTTGGAGAGTGCCGGCTACAGGAGCTGGGCTGGGGGCTGGTAAGGGCTGCACTGGGAAGGAATGCCGGGCCACGGAGGCTGAACGCTGTGCCGAAACCACTGGCTTCTCACATGTAACAGCTGCACTGCAGCACAGCAGAATAATTTGTAGACTTCGGATACAGACTGTTTGATGCCCACAGTTTTCACTAAATACCTGTGTGACTGTACAGCTTTCTTAACTGTCCTGAAGCTTTCCACATCCCTGAGATGACAGTGCCTACGTAATTGCAGGAATGCTGACAGGACTGAGACTAAACTCCAGCAAAGCAGCCAGCACAGAGCAATTAAGCGTATCTAACACAGGCGCAGGCTGCCTCCTCCTCCCAGGGAGCTGCACTAGGGAAGGCTGCAGTGAGGTATCTGGGGATTGTGCCAGGTTAGTTTGGAAGGAGGGGCCGGGGGTAGGAGAAAAGGCTCAGGAGGCTGCAAACAGGACAGTGAGGGCTGGCGGGAGGCGGACTACAGAATCGTATGAAAGAGAAAGCATGAGGATACGGGCAACTGGACGTGGTCACAGGAGGACCTGTGCTCGCCCAGGCTCTACGTCAGAGAGAAGAAACTATTTGCCAGTTTTGATTCATATATGGGATCAATTGTTCATTTCTAAAATTCACCTGGATTATAACTAGCTATCTCATTCCTACAAAAAAATTTTAAAAATTAGTTGAGCATGGTGGCACATGCCTGTGGTTCCAGCTACTTGGGAGGCTGGGGCAAGAGGATCACCTGAGCCCGGAAGTCAAAGCTGCAGTGAGCTATAAGCAAGCCACTGCACTCCAGCTTGGGTGACACAGCAAGACCGTCTCAAAAAATAACCAGCTGAATTTCTAGGGGACCAGTTATTGAGATGTAACCTCTCCTCTACCTGCTTTGCTCATTGCTGAGTTTTTAAAAAGTCTGCACTGGGCTACATTCACGGATGGAAAGAGGAAATGAAATTAAACATTCAGAATGTCATATATTCTTTCCCTAGGAAACAGTAAACAGAAGTCTGAACAGCTTCTGTGGACCAAGCTATATAACATTCATCCCCTTCTATTAAAGCCAAGACAACACTGCCTCCCAAATCAGTTATGGCTGCAGGCCCAGAAGCAAGCTAGTGGGTCTGGAGGTGTCTCCAATGGAGCTTTGTGGGCCTTTATGCCTCCCTGCAGAACACTCTGGTATCTCATGCACAGCATTAGGGGCCCTCTGCCGTGATGTGATGTCCAAAACCTACTGCCACCATGCCCCACAGGCTGGGGTTTCTCTCCAAGTTTGTGCCTCCAGTGTGTGGCACCCCTTGACATATGCTGTGTGTGACTTCAGAATGCGTTGGATTCTCTAAGGATGAGAGGCCCTTTGAGATCAGGGGACATAGCTACAGCCCAACTCAACAGTAAACTCGTGTTAAGTACTTGAGCTCTGAAGTCACACTACTGGATCTGATTCCTGGTTCTGTCATTGGCTGTGTGATCTTGGGCAGGTTACTTAACCTCTCTAAGACTCAATGTCTCCACTGGTAAAGTAGGGACAGTAACAGTCTTCCATAAAGTTGTGCTATGTGTGCTGTAGTGTGTTTGAGAAACATCTGGAGTGCTGAAAATGGGCCCAGAAATCTACCTATAAGTACTGTTTGAGTCAGACTATGCTTTGAGAAATAGCTGTTCTGTGTTGCAAGGCCAATAATTTGTCCTAGAATGCACAGTTCTCAGTGGGCTGCACGTGCACCCTGGAGTTTGGCAATTGTAACGGTCAGCAGATGTGAGGCCTGTGGTTCCCTCCTGACTATCTGAAGCCAGAATCCCTTTCCTATGTCAAAAAAGGGATCAGGTATAACATAATGGAAGCTGTACTTTTATTAATAACTTTGGATGACTGAAACAGACTGAAATGGACATACAGAGGCCCTAAGAGACAGAAGCCCCCAGGCAGGAAACCACTGCCTATCAGTTCTTCCCTCAGTGTTCCTATCCAGGTTTGCCGAGACTGGCTGTGGTTTGTTTACCTTGTATGATGCACTGTTTTTCCCAGGCTGTTTCACAAAGTGGGGTCGGCGTGATGAGAATGACTCGATTCTCAGGGATGTCCACAGACTTCAGGTACTGCACCATGCTCTTTAAATTTGCAGCATACTCATCCAGGGCGATGTGCTGCTTGGGATTTTCTTCTGTTCAGGAGAAACACGAGTACTCACCAAATGCGTATTTATTGTAAGTGATGACAACTGAGGTGAACACACTTCTGCAAATGCCTTCGATTCATGATGTCACTGGGGAATTGTTTAACACCAAGGACACAAAGTGAAGGTTTTCTCCTTAATGAATTAAAATGTATAGTTCTTCATAAACAAGACTTCAAAGGCTCTGAGTAGGGGCACTGTAAGTACTTTTTTTTTTTTTTTTTTTTTGAGACAGTGTTGCTCTGTTGCCAGGCGCCAGGCTGGAGTGCAGTGGCACGATCTCGGCTCACTGTAACTTCCGCCTCCCGGGTTCAAGCAATTCTCCTGCCTCAGCCTTTTGAGTAGCTGGGACCACAGGTGCGCGCCACCACGCCCAGCTAATTTTTGTATTTTTTAGTAGAGATGGGGTTTCACCGTGGTCTCAGTATCTTGACCTCGTGATCCGCCCACCTCGGCCTCCCAAAGTGCTGGGATTACAGGCGTGAGCCAAAGTACTCTTGTCTTTTCGTCACTAGTGTCCAGATGGTTATTAAATCAATGAGGTTGAATTTGTAAAGAAATTCAAGAGCCCAGCCTGTTGAGTGAGACGGCCTAGGTTCGAACCTGCCTTTGGCACTCCTTGCTACAGAACCACAGCTAAATACTTAGCCTTTCTGTACCTTATTGGTAAAATGAGGACGATAATAGGGTCTCCCTCCTAGGACTGAAAATCAAAATAGCAAAGATTTTACAGCACTGAGCAGGATGCCTTCACAAAGCAAGCACTTGGTCTAAACAAATGCACCCATGACTACTACCTCTGTTATTGCAAAGAAGTATTTTCTAGATAGGCTCTCTCAAGTATTCCAAGGGTCACGGTAGGCCATTTGCTAACCACATGTAAGGACGTGTAAAGAAAAAAAGTCACCAATGATCCTACCACCCAGAAAACCACTGTTGGCATTTGGATGTATATCTTTCCCATCTTTTCATGAAGATATGTACACTTTAAATAAAAATGAGTTTGCACTGAAGATTATATTCACATTGAAGACTTTATATTTTGCTTTATTCTACAGATTGTTTTAGAGACAGGTTGTCGCTCCATCTCCCAGGCTAGAGTATAGTAGTGTGATCACAGCTCACTGTAACCTTGAACTCCTGGGCCCAAGTGACCCACCCACCTCAGCTTCCCAAGTAGCTGGGACTACAGACATGTGTAACCACACTTGGCAAATTTTGCTGTTGTTGAGACAAGGGTCTCACTCTGTTGCCCAGGCTGGTCTCAAACTCCTGGCCTCAAACAATCCTCCCACCTTGGCCTTACCTCCCAGTGTTGGGATTACAGGCATAAGCCACCATGCCTGGCTCACATAACATATTATGAGCTTTTCTGTGTCCATAAATAGTCGTCAAAAAAAATGATATGTAGTTGTCGGGTGACCACATGTTTGTTTCCTTACTGTACAGCTTCTAATCTGCTGTTTAAAATAGCAGTACACAGCTGGGCGTGGTGGCTCACACCTGAAATCCCAGCACTTTGGGAGGCAGAGGTAGGTGGATCACCTGAGGTCAGGAGTTTGAGACCAGCCTGGCCAATACGGCAAAACCCCGTCTCTACTAAAAATACAAAAACAGCTGGGCGTGGTGGCGCGTGCCTGAATCCCAACTACTCAGGAGGCTAAGGCAGAGAATCGCTTGAAACCTGGGAGGTGGAGGTTGCAGTAAGCTGAGATCGTGTCACTTCACTCCAGCCTGGGCAAAAGGTCAAAACTCCATCTCAAAAAAATAAGTAGCAATACCCAGAAATCTCTGCACACATATTTGGCTGCATTTCTGAATACTTCCTTAGGTTGAATTTCTCCATGTGGGCAGTCACTTGACCCTACTGTCACACAGCTTTCCAGAAGGATCATAAGCTCTTCTCCCTCCAAGAATGAAGAGTTCCAATCTAATTTCATGCCTGTCAGCTATAAGCATTACCGCTTCATACTGCTTTTCTTTATGAGTCAAAAATCAAAATATCTTGTTTTAATTGGCATTTTTGGATAAGTTTTCACACATTTTCAAATATGTATTTGCTGTTAAAATTTCTCCTTTATCTGTTCCTGTCCTTTGCCCATGTTTTCCATCGGAGTATCTGTCTTGATTTCCACACCAAAGATATTACTGTTTTGTCTGTCATAATTGTCAGGCATTTTCCTCAACACATCATTTTCTCTTTCAGTTTTTTCTAACCTAAGCTATTTTAAATTTATTTCATAAACCTGTTTTTCCTTTGTGGCTTCCTCCACTGCTTTTATACTTAGGAAGTGTTTTTCCTTCCTAAGTATAATTTGCTAAAAATTTATCTTTTTAAAAAATTGTTTTGAGTTTTCTTAGAGTTTTTGGTGCAAGATATAAAGTGAAGATTAATTTCTTCCCCAATTTAGTGGTCAGCATGCAGTCTCTACTGACACCTGTAATCTACAGAATCTTTCTCCTGGGAGCAAGAATTCCTCTGACTGCAGTTGGTGTTCCTTCATGTCCAGCCTCACCCTAGAGGCCCCCTCACTGTGCCTATAAATAGCTGGCCACACCACTTCTGTGACACATGTAGGGGCACAAAAGAAATCTCTGGAAGGTGACTACCTAACTCCCTAAACAAAGGCTGACTTTTCTCGTTTATAGCATGCAGAAGGCTCTTCTTTCAAGAGTAGAACGGGAAGAGAGAAAGGCCTCTTACATGGCTAGCTTTGCTCTAGTCACAGCAGCAATTCTTTAGCAAACAAGGAGAGTCCACCTCCTTTTCCACACCCACGTTCACTATCACCCAGGATTCAAGCCTCATCTAGGTCAGGGTGGCTGCTGCCCTGAGATACACCTCCGAAGACACCCCCGCAGCTGCGTCAGTGTCCTGCAAACCACAGGTATACTTAAGCTCTCTGCTGCCAAATGCATCAACTAAAGAGAGAAACGTTAAAAACTTAGCATAGCACTAACAGACTCTAGAAAATATTTTTAAGTGTTTGCAAGATTAGGACTGCCAGCAACCGAGGCATGTAGAAACTGAGTCGAGAATAAAATCCACCGGTTTTCAAGCCAGAAACACATATAAACTCAAGGAACTCTTATGTTTGGCAAAACTATCTATTGGGAGAAAGTAAACAGTTGAAAAAAGTCTATTACATTTAAGTTTGCTGCAACATAAAAATGATTAAAGTGAGCCAGAAAAACACAAAAATGCCTTTACCTTTTAGTGCACTGTCATTGGCCCCAAAGAAGATTGTAACAGCTACTGGGGTGTCCAAGCTGTTTCCTTTCCTGATTAATCTTGGAAGGATAATTTTCGCCCATCTGGTATTATAACCTGAAAATCCACGATTCAGAACATCACATTTTCTGAAATGCAAAATTTTCAAAAGATGAATTGTGGGAAAGAAGTTACGGCCCCAGTGCCAGCCTTTAGTGAGGGTGTGCTCTCTGGGATTCTCAGCCCGTCGTGTGTCTCTCAGGCCGCCCCACGTTTCACTTTGAAAGAAGCAAGTACATAGTTGAAGCATGCTAATCTTCCTTAAGCCAAAGATACAGGTGAATACGCCATACTCCTCTGTGAGAAATCATAGGTAATTACATATAAAGGGGTTGTGATTAAGTCTGCAGACTACCTGACTTCAGGCATGGTATAGTGGGGTGCTTTTAAAATGGAGTTCACAACAGACAGTTATTAATCTGAGCAAGTATCTCAGGTAAAAAGTTACTAATATGCTGGAACTTAAATAGTTTAGTTTCAGAAACTAAATTATTTAAATAGACCAGGCACAGTGGCTCACGCCTATAATCCCAGCATTTTGGGAGGCCTAGGTGGGCGGATCACGAGATCAGGAGTTCAAGACCAGACTGACGAACATGGTGAAACCTCATCTCTACTAAATATACAAAAATTAGCTGGGCGTGGTAGCAGGCATCTGTAATCCCAGCCACTCGAGAGGCTGAGGCAGGAGAATCGCTTGAACCAGGGAGGCAGAGGTTGCAGTGAGCTGAGATCGTGCCACTGCACTCCAGCCTGGGCGACAGAGCAAGACTGTCTCCAAAACGAAACAAAACAAAAACACCTATTTAAATAGTCTATGGAATATTTGAGATTTCTAGTTTTGATTAAATATATTAGTTGGTTTCAACTTAAACCAGTTCATAGGCTTGTTTCCTTCTTAAATAGTTGGATTCACAGTCCTGTAGGTGAAATGAAAAAAGAAAAAAGGCCAGGTTGCCTGGATTTGTTTCCCAGCTCCCTCTGACTAGGCATGACCCTGGACATGCCACTCCTTCCTCACATGGAAAGTGAGGAGAATCCCAGTTCAGGATTGCATCAGGCAGATTTAAAAGCCCTCAGATGGTACCAGTCACATAAGTGGGACTCTTTTTCTTAGTCTTGGTAAAACGATATGATCTGGGATTTGCTTTAGAATAATCCATAGTAGGAGGCATGGATGGGCTCGTTTCACTCTTTGATTCTGTAGATGTTTAAAGTTGTCCATAAAGTTTTCTTAAAATGAATCCTGGTGGTTCAATTTACGATCAGTAAATCAGTATAGTTTGGTGTACGGTTCAAATTCCTACAGATGTGTAAGCAAGCAGAGAAGCTGAGGCAGCAGTGGAGAAGCGCAGGCCACAATGTCAGGCAGTGGGCTCCGTTTAAAAAGTGGGGAACAAGTGAAACTCAGCCTTATTTCTAAGTAAGATTGAGTGTTTTTGTGTGTAATGATTACAAAATGCTGACTAGCCTTTTTACAGAGTGAAATTACAATACTTTAAAATGAAGTGCTGGGCTGGGTGTGGTGGCGCATGCCTGTAGGTCTCAGCTACTCAGGAGGCTGAGGTGGGATGATGGGTTGAGCCCCAGAAGTCGAGGCTGCAGTAAGCCCTGATCACACTGCTGCACTCCAGCCTAGGTGAGAGACCTGTCTCAAAAACCACAGAAAACCAAAACGAAGTGTGGTGGAATTGTGACAAGGCGAGTCTGTCTTAGTCACGGCAGCACTTCCAAAAAAAGACAAAGTAGCTTCCTGCCAGTGTGGTGTAGCAGTAAAACCGCAAGTTCTGCGATCACAGCGGCTGGGACTCGCATCTGTGTGCCCTTGACTGGCAGAGGCATTGGCCATTTACTTAATTTGAGTCTACCCAGCCATCAGAGCTCAACCCTAAAATATCTAACTGGTCAGACGGAGTGACGATTAGATGTTTTCTGTTCCTTCTCCTATACACTAGGAAAGGCAAGCAAAATTAACAAAGGAGAAATGTTCTGTTCAGAACTACCCTTCACTCTCTTCCCAAGATAATGACGTCTTCCCTCCATCCATAAGTACTCAAGTATCGGAAACCATTCTCACCTGACCAGCTTGTCAGCCAGCGATGCTCCCCATCCACCCTGCTGGAAGGAAAACTGGAGAAAGAAAAGCCCATTATTACCACAAATGACTGACCCGTCATTTCAACAAGGGCAGTTCTGATCCGCAATGCCTTTTGTTTTCTCTGCCCTCCCTTCTTGGCTTTTGTGCCTTGATTCACTCCGGGGAGGTCATTCTGGGGATTACAGGTAAGTACACCTGGCAGCACTTTAGCAGAGAGGGATTTTTCTCTATCAATTGAAAGCTAAACAGCCTGTAATCCCAGCACTTTGGGAGGCCGAGGCAGGTGGATCACCTGAGGTCAGTAGTTCGACACCAGCCTGGCCAACGTGTTAAACCCCGTGTCTACTAAAAATACAAAAATTAGCCCGGTGTGGTGGTGCCCGTCTATAATCCCAGCTACTTAGGAGGCTGAGGCAGGAGAAACGCTTGAACCCGGAAGACGGAGGTGGCAGTGAGCCGAGACCTCGACGCTGCACTCCAGCCTGGGCGACAGAGCGAGACTCCATCTCAAAGAAAAAAAAATCGCTAAACAGAAATCCAAGTTTAGAAGATAAAGTCAACTACAAGTCCAATGAGGAAATGAAGTCCACGCTGCCTCACTGGTTACCGAGCGGAGGGTGAACATTTCTCATACACATTCCCGTGCAATTCGGGAAGCCCTGACTGCCCCATATGCCTAAAAATAATGTTGCCAGTTACTGGCATATACACAAAAACCTGGTGAAGCAAGTCCTGAGAAGAGGACACACACAGGAACGGACTTTCCACTCCCTCCCTGAAGAACCTGCATTTAGAAGACCGCTCCCTTCCCGGGAGGTGAGATCTTGCATGAATAGATGGTCCTTTTCTACCTAATTCTTGAAGGCATTTTACTTCTAAGGTCAACCTCTGACGGCCCCACCTGTGTCCGTGGGGAGTGCGGCGAGCGGGTTCACAGCGCCTCCGCCTGCAGCCGGCCGCGGGGCCTCCGGGGACACAACGCGCGGGCGCCCGGAGCCGCTCGCCTGGACCCGGATGGGAACCGCCGCCACCTAGGACGGCGCGGAGGGGACGACCGCACATCTCGACCCAGGTGGGAGGCGGCGCGGGGCGAGCAGCGCGGCCGGGTCCCCTCGCGTCTGTGCCGGGAGCCCGGGCTCTCGCAGGGACCGTCTTGGCCTCCGGGATGCCGCAGGCCCGCAAGGCGCAGCCACTTGGGGGACCCGCCGCCCCTCCAGGGTCGCCACGGGCGTGGCCAGGCTTCCGCCCCAGCCGTTTCCTGGGCCGCAGAGGACGGCGAGGAGCCCCGGCCGTCTGGGCAGCAACCCCGCAGGGAGGCCAGGGCGAGAGGCTGAGCGTCCGGGTGGCGGTACCTGGGTGATGGAGTCCCCGAAGAGCAACACGCGAGGCCAGAGCAGGGCGCTTCCGCAGCCCGCGGCCTCGCACAGCGCCATGGAACCGCAGGCCGGGGCGGGGCCGCCAGCCCGGCGAGGCGCCTGCGCAGTGGCCGCCCGTGGGTTGCGGGAGCCTGGCTGGTCGGGCACCTAGGCGGGCGCGACGCCCGTGGCCCCTTGAAGTCTGCCAGAAGCTCGGCCTCCGCGATCCTTCACCCACAGCGAGACTGCCCCCAGGGAGCTCGGAGCCCGCGTCCCGCCGCGTGGGTCCCGGAAGGAAATCGGTTCCGGGGGGCCGCCCTAAGCCCACCCTGCGCTGGGCGGGCGCAGGTGCGTTCGGCAAAGGTCAGGAGTGTGACCGCAGGACGCGCGGCGGGCAGCGCTGCTGGCCCTCGGTGGGGCATGGGGCTGTTCCCATGGCCCCCCGGATGCTCCAGCCCCCCGGAAGAGGTCGCGGGGTGCGCGCGCGGCCTCCCGCGCCGGGCGTTACTCTGGAGGGCCCGTAACACGCAGGAAGCAGGCGCTGCGGAAACCCTGGCTGTACCTCGTGGTTCTGCGAATGACGAGGGAAAACAGCTGCACGTTCCAAGCACCCAGCCAGCGGCTTCTCTTTTCCCTGCCGTTGGGTGGATGCGCGGACACGGAGCACGACTTATTTCCAAGGGATTCATCTGTTGAATAAAACGTGGTTGCAATGCAACGTTCTTACCTCAGCTGTGCAATGAAGTGCAGCAGCAGAGCTAAAAACGAGTGGGAAGGACGCCTTGAAACCAGAGCTGTAGATGAATAATAGAAGGGCCTGGGGAGCCGGCGCAGAGGCGGATCCTGCTCCCTGGGGCGGGCGACGGACGCAGAGCATGACCTAATAGCTTGGATCACCTGGGCGATCTTTACAAACAATATCCAACCAAGGGCCCTCACTCCAGCCCAATTAACTCACCTCCTGGTAGCAGGACTTGGACACAGGTGCACTTGTAATGCGCCCCACGTGATTCCCACGGGCAGCCCGGATTGAGAGCCCCTGATAGAGCAAGGGTGGCTGCACTTCACCCTTATCACAAGGCCTTCATTAAGGCCTTCAAGCAGCAGAGGCTTGAAGCCAGGTCTGTTCCAGGAATCAGCTGTAGGGGAGAAGATGGAGGTTGCTGCCGGAATTCAGAGGGGAAGAGTAGACTTGGACTTGAACAGCAGCAGTGGAGATCAAGACAGAAACATTCAAGTGCAACTTAGCATCCTTATGAACTCTAATTGGTTACCCCAGGGAGAGGGGTAGCCAGTAGCCATTGCTATCAGCAGATCTGGATGGTTTCAAGGGGAGCTGCACATATGCCTGGAAGAAGAATCTATAAATTCAAAAACAATGGGCAGTTTATTTAGTAGTTAGTTCTAGAATAATGGACAAATTAATTGGCAATTTAGCAGTATTCAGGTTGTTGGAGCAAAGGTCATTTGACATCAGAAGTAAACAGGCTCCCTCAGAGAAACTAATGCGTTTTATTTTAAGTAACAGAAGTAGAATCAAGTATGTTTTTTACAGTTTTAACACATACAGTCATAGGTTCTCAGTGAACTGGTGTCAGGGCCTCATACAGTCTCTGTGCAGCGAGTTCCACCATTTCTCGGAGGGATTCATCATCTTCACTTCCTTCTTCACATTCTACAGTCTGAAAATGAAGGCATAAATAAGACTAATTATTAGAATTAAGTCTATAATGATTATATGGAAGATAAATGAATGCTCTTTAAAAAAACAATCATTTCATAAAAAATTAGCCAGGTATGGTGGCATGTGCCTGTGGTCCCAGATACTCAAGGGAGGATCACTGAGCTCGAGAGGTTGAGGCTGCAGCGAGCTGACCGCGCCACTGCACTCCAGCCTGGGCGGCACAGCGAGCCCCAGTCTCAAAAAAAGAACAATCATCTATGTGGGCAGAGGTCACGGTGGAACTGATTACCCTGAAACAGAACAGCTGCCTGACACACTTGTGGGCGTGCAGCTGGGGGCAGTGCTTCCTGACAGCACGATGATGGGCCGAATTAGTGATGATCTGAGGCAGAGGGAGAAAGACTGGGGAAAAGTCTAGTAAACTACATTTACATTAAAGCCCACATTTTGATCCAGTAAATGATACTCCAGGGAAGTTTGTGCCACACAAATTATTTGGCAAGGAATGGATGTGGCCATCCATCTACTCAACATTTGGTATTAAATTTGAGTTAAACTCACCAATAATCTACTTTTTTGTTGTTGTTTTTTGAGACGGAGTCTTACCCTGTTGCCCAGGCTGGAGTGCAATGGCGCAATCTTGGCTCACTGCAACCTCCGCCTCTCAAGTTCAAGCAATTCTCCTGCTTCAGCCTCCTAAGCAGCTGGGATTATAGGCGTGTGCCACCACACCCGGCTAATTTTTGCATTTTTAGTAGAGACGTAGTTTCACCATGTTGGCCAGTCTGGTCTCGAACTTGAGACCTCATGATCCGCCCTCTTCAGCCTCCTAAAGTGCTGGGATTACAGGCAAGAGCCACCTCGCCCGGCCGTTATTTCATTTTTATTAGACAGCAGTGATGTGATCTCAGCTCAATTCGACCTCTGCTTTCCGGGTTCTCCTGCCTTAGGATCCCGAGTAGCTGGGACTACAGGCGCACCACCACGCCCAGCTAATTTTTGTATTTTTAGTAGAAATGGGGTTTCACCATGTTGGCTAGGCTGGTCCCAAACTCTTGACCTCAGATGATCTGCCCACCTCGGCCTCCAAAAGTGTTGACATTACAGGCATAACCCACTGCACCTGGCCTTTTTTTTTTTTTTTTTTTTGAGACGGAGTCTTGCTGTCACCAGGGCTGGGTGCAATGGCGCAATCTTGGCTCACTACAAACTCCGCCTCCGGGATTCAAGCAATTCTCCTGCCTCAGCCTCCTAAGTAGCTGAGATTATAGAGGCGCACCACCACATCCAGCTAATTTTTTGTATTTTTAGTAGAGACGGATTTCCTACGTTGGCCAGGCTTGTCTTGAACTCCTGACCTTGTGATCCGCTTACCTTGGCCTCCCAAAGTGCTGGGATTACAGGCATGAGCCACCATGCCTGTAGTTACTTCTTAAAGCTCAACTATAAAACACTATATATGTTTAAAAAATGTTTTTATCATACCATAAACATTCCCCATTAAAAACTTAGGAAAGAAGAAAACACCACCTCTGACCTAATGATAACTATGGTTACCATTTTGATGTAGTGACTGTCTAGACTTTTTATATATATCTATATTAAAAACAAAAATGGGATTATTTCTCATATGTGCCATCTTGTACTTTTTTTCACTCAATGGTGTATAGTGGACAACTCTGCACGTTAATAAACCTGCATCTTTTTTTGGTACAAATGTATGGGGTACGTGTGCAGTTTTGTTACACACACAGAGAGCCCAATGGACTAGTCAAGGCTTCTAGGGCGCCTATCCCCTGGAGAGCAGCCACTGTACCATCATCCCCACCCCCGCTCACTCTTCTGAGTTTCCACTGTGTATCATTCCACTCTGTATGGCCATGTGTGTACATTTTTTTAGTATAAATGAGAAGATGGGATACCTGATTTTCTGTGCCTGGCTTATTTCACTAAAGACCTCCATTTCCATCCGTATTGCTGCAAAAGACCTAATTTCATTCTTTTTTTATGGCTGAATAGTACTCCATTGTGTACATATGCCACATTTTCTTTATCCATTCTTCTGCTGATGGACACTTAGGTTAAGGCCATATATTTGCTATTGTGAATTGTGATGCAATTAACATATGAGTGCAGGTTTTTTTTTTTCCAGATGGAGTTTCGCTCTTGTTGCCAGGCTGGAGTGCAGTGGTGCCATCTTGGCTCACTGCAACCTCTGCCTCCTGGGTTCAAGGGATTCTCCTGCCTCAGTCTCCCGAGTAGCAGGGATTACAGACACCCGCCATCATGCCTGGCTAATTTTTTTTGTATTTTTGTAGAGATGGTGTTTCACCATGTTGGGCAGGCTGGTCTTGAACTCCTGACCTCAGGTGATCTGCCCACTTCAGCCTCACAAAGTGCTGGGATTACAGGTGTGAGCCACTGTGCATGGCCACAGGTATCTTTTTGATATATTGATTTATCCTTTGGATAGGTATCCAGTAGTGGGACTGCTGTGTCAAATGACAGTTTATTTTCGTTTTTTTGAGAAATCTCCAAACTGTTTTCTGTAGAGGTTGTAGAATTCACAATCCCAGCAGCAGTGTGTAAGGCTCCCTTTCCCTGCCTGTCAACATGTTATTTTTTGTTTCTTTAATAATAGCCACTTTGGGGTAAGAGGGCATCTCACTGGTTTTCATTTATATTTGTATTTCTCTGATCATTAGTGAGGCTGAACATTTCTTCATATACATGTTGGCCATTTGTATGTCTTCTTTATTTTTTTTTTTGAGATGGGGTCTTTATTCTGTTGCCCTAGCTGGAGTGCAGTGGTGCAATCTCGGCTCACCGCAGCCTCATCCTCCTGGGATTATAGGCACATGCTACCGTGACTCATTTTTTTTTTTTTTTTTTGTAGAGATGAAGTCTTACTATGTTGCCGGGCTGGTCTTGAACTCCTGGGCTCAAGTGAGCCTTCTGCCTCAGCCTCCTAAAGTGTTGGGACTACATGCATGAGCCATCATGCCCAGCTTGTATGTCTTCTTTTGAAAAATGTTTATTTGCCGGGTGCAGTGGCACGTGCCTGTAGTCCCAGCTACTTGGGAGGCTGAGGTGGGAGGATCGCTTGAGCCCAGGAGTTATGGGCAGTAGTGCGCTATGCCCATCGGGTGTCATCACTAAGTTTGGCATCAATATGGTGATCTCACGGGAGTGGGGGACCACCAGGTTGACTAAGGAGGGGTGAACTGGCCCAGGTCGGAAACAGAGCAGGTCAAAACTCCCATGCTCATCAGTAGTGGGATCGCACCTGTGAATAGCCACTGCACTCCAGCCTGGGCAACATAGCGAGAACCTGTCTCTAAAAAAAAAAAAAAAAAGAAAAAGAAAAAAAAAATGTTTATTCATGGCCTTTGCCTACTTTTTTTTATTTTTTAGACAGCTTTGCTCTGTCACCCAGTCTGGAGTGCAGTGGCATGATCTCGGCTCACTGCAGCCTGTCTCTTGGGTTCAAGAAATTCTCTTGCCTCAGTCTCCAGAGAAGCTGGGAGTAAGGCGCCCACCACCATGCCGGCTAATTTTTGTCTTTTTAGTAGAGACAGGGTTTCGCCATGTTGGCCAGGCTGGTCTTGAACTCCTGACTTTGGGTGATCCACCCGCCTTGGCCTCCCAAAGTAATGGAATTACAGGCATGAGCCTCCATGCCAGGCCCTTTGCCCACTTCTTAATGGGATTATTTGTGGTTTTGTTGTTGCTGTTGAGTTCCTTATATATTCTGAATATTAGTCCCCTGTAAGATGCACAGTTTGTAAACATTTTGTCCCATTCAATGGGTGTCTTGTCCCTGTGTTGATTCTTTTTTTTTTTTTTTCTTTTTTGAGATGGTGTTTCACTCTTTTCTCTAAGGCAGTGGTGCAATCTCAGCTTGCTGCAACCTCCGCCTCCTGGATTCAAGCAATTCTCCTGCCTCAGCCTCCTGTGTAGCTGGGACTACAGGCACATGCCACCACACCCAGCTAATTTTTGCATTTTTAGTAGAGATGGGGTTTCACCATGTTGGCAAGGCTGGTCTCGAACTCCTGACTCCAAGTGATCTGCTGGTCTAGAACTCCTGACCCCAAGTGATCTGCTGGCCTCGGCCTCCAAAAGTGCAGGGATTATAGGTGTGAGCCACTGTGCTTGGCCTGTGTTGATTACTTCTTTTGCTATGCAGAAACTTTTGAGTCTCATTTGTCTCTTTTTGTTGCCTGTGCTTTTGAGGTCTTTGCCTAGACCAATGTCCCAAAGAGTTTTCCTCTGGTTTTCTTCTAGTACTTTTATAGTTTTGGGTTTTATGTTTAAGTCTTTAATCCATCCTGAGATGATTTTTGTATACAGGGATCCAGTTTCATCTACATAAGGCAATCCAATTTTCTAGCCCCATTTAATTGAAGAGAGTTATCAGCTTCGTCAAAGTCAGCTGGCTACACATACTTGGCTTGATCTCTGTGTTCTCTATAGTGTTCCACTGATGTATGTGCGTATTTTTATACCCGTCCCATGCTGTTTGGTTCCTCTTGCTCTGTCAGTATAATCTGCAGTCAGGTAATGTGATGCCTCCAGCTTTGTTCTTACTGCTCAGGACTGCTGTGGCTATCCTTTTTTTTTTTTTTGGCTCTTTTTGGTTCCATATAAATTTTAGGATTGTTTTTTCTAATTGTATAAAAAAGGACATTGTTATTTTGATAGGAATTGCACTGAATCTGTAGATTGCTTTGTGCAGTATGGTTATTTTAATATTAATTCTCCTGAGTCATGAGCACGGGATACTTTTCTGTTTGCATGTGGCATCTGTAATTTCTTTCATCCATGGCTTTTAGTAGAGATCGTTCACCTCCTGGGTTACATTTATTCCTGGGTTTGGTTTTTGTTTCCTTGTAGCAACTGTAAGTGGGACTGCCTTCTTGATTTCTCAGCTGGGTTGTCATTGGTATGTTGAAATGCTACTTTTTGTACGTTGATTTTTTTTTTTTTTTGAGACGGAGTTTTGCTGTTGTTACCCAGGCTGGAGTGCAATGGCGCGATCTCGGCTCACCGCAACCTCCGTCTCCTGGGTTCAAGCAATTCTCCTGCCTCAGCCTCCCGAGTAGCTGAGATTACAGGTGCGTGCCACCATGCCCAGCTAATTTTTGTATTTTTAGTAGAGACGGGGTTTCACCTTGTTGACCAGGATGGTCTCGATCTCTTGACCTCGTGATCCACCCGCCTCGGCCTTCCAAAGTGCTGGGATTACAGGCGTGAGCACCACGCCCGGCCTGTACATTGATTTTTAAATTTTTTTTTTTTTTTTTAAATCCAAAATGTGTTTATTGAGATGGTTTCCCACTCATCTTGATTCAGAGTGCTTTTAGTGCGGCTTCCTCCTGAAAGAACATCCTTCTGTAAGTCTTGCTTTTCCTCCTGTAGGCTGGCGGAGGGCAGTGGAGCAGCCAACACACAAAACTACCGTTTGTGCATGTTTGTGCATGTTTGTGCATGGCTGAAGACCGTGGTGATTTTATAGCATCCTGGGCATTTCACATTCATGAAGTAGGAATTGGGGCTCTGCACCAGGCGTTTCTTCTTGTGTTTCCTCTTCTCCTCTTCTGGAGAGGGATGAAGGAGATCCTTTGCGAGAGGCGTGTTCTCGTGGGTAGGTCGTCACCGCCGGAAAGGCTGATTTTTAAATTATTACTGGATTAATCAAATATAAGAGTTTTGGGGTGGTGTCTTTAGGTTTTTCTAGATATAAGAACAGATTATCAGCAAACAAGAATGATGTGACCTCCTCTTTTCTAGTTTGGATGCCTTTTCTTTCTTTCTCTTGCCTGACTGTACCATCATTCTTGGTAACTAAATATATATATTATTCCAAGTATAAGGATATACCATGTACATTCAGTTATTTTATCTCTTACTCTTGGATATTTACATTTCTTGCCATTTTTTGAAATGCTAAAATAGACATCCTTTTATATAAACTTTGCTCACTTAATTGTTATCTTTGGTTAAATTCAGTAAATGGAATTGTAGATAAAAGGCCTTACTTTTTTTTTTTCCTCTAGAGACAGAGTCTTGCTCTGTTGCCCAGGCTGGAGTACAGCGTGTGATCATAGCTCACTGCAGCCTAAACCCCTGGGCTCAAGTGATCCTCCCACCTCAGCATCCGAAATAGCTGGAATTACAGGTGTACCACCAGGGACCTACTTTTTAAAAGCTTTTGATGCACACCACCACACTGCTTTTCAGAAACAATGAATGTGCTGCCTAATTTATACTCTCTCTCCCCATCCCTCCCATAGCACCTGAAAATAACTGTTCCCTATTCTTTCACCATCACTGGGTCACATCACTCTCTTTAATCTGTGCCAGTATGCTAAGCATGATATAGCACTTTAAATGTGTACTTCCTCATGGAAACCAAACGTCGTATGTTCTCACTCATAAGTGGGAGCTAAGCTATGGGGATGCAAAGGCATAAGAGTGACACAATGGACTTTGGGGACCCAAGAGGAAAGAGTGGGACGGGGTGAGGCATAAGAGACTATAAACTGGGTACAGTGTACACTGCACAGGTGATGGGTGCACCAGAGTCTCACAAATCACCACTAAAGAACGTCTCCATGTAACCAAACAGACCTGCTCCCCAAACCCTATGGAAATAAATAAAATAAAATAGAAAAAAAGCTTACTTCCTCTTATTCTGAATGGATCTGAACATTAGTTTTATGTTTATTGGCTATCTATATTTCTTCCCTAGTGAACTACTTGTTCATGTTTCTAGCTTATTTTCCTATTAAGGTAAAATAAATCTAATTTTTTAAAGCACCTATGTAGTCAAAAAACATATAAAAGAAAATTACAGCATAGGTTATTTATTTGGAACTATTCTAATCTTCAAAAACAACCCTGTGAGGAAGATATCTTTGTTCATTCATCTTGTGGAATAATTCAGGCAGGAGCTGCGGGTGAGACAGGAGTAGGCCCCACAAACCTTTTTTTTTTTTGAGATGGAGTTTCGCTCTTGTTGCCCAGGCTGCAGTGCAATGGTGCAATCTCAGCTCATTGCAACCTCCGCCTCCTGGGTTCAAACAATTCTCCTGCCTCAGCATCCCGAGTAGCTGGGATTACAGGCATGCGCCACCATGCCTGGCTAATTTTGTATTTTTAGTAGAGATGAGGTTTCTCCATGTTGGTCAAGCTGGTCTCAAACTCCTGACCTCACATGATCTGCCCTCCTTGGCCTCCCAAAGTGCTGGGATTACAGGTGTGAGCCACTGCATCTGGCCTCTCAAACCTTATTGTTTGGAAAATCCACTTTGATCTTGCTGGTGCAAATAGAAGAGCAGCTTCTTTAAAACAGGGAGAGTCAATAGATGCCAAACTAGAGAACGGATGAGGTGAGGCAGGTGTGTTATGGAAAAGGACAGCAACGGAGTGACACACGTGGGAACCCTGCACTATGCAGCAGGCCGGAAAACACAGAAAACTTCATACATCATAATATAGAAGGAACAATGTGAAAAAAACGTTGGAAACACTGGAAGGAAATGGCAAAATGCAAAAGTAGACTGTTCAGCGTGAGGGCACAGATGATTTTTTGTCTTCGCTTGATTTCCCGAATGTCTGGAAATGTAGGAAGGACACTACATACCCGCGTCTCCAAGTTAAGGTTGGCAGTTTTCCCGTCCACTGTGACACTAAGAATAGAGTCATCCTTTACACTTATACAGTCTTCTCCAAATATGTCCCTTAAAATAAGCAGAAATGCAGGATTAGTGAAGAAGCCCAGCTCTACATATCTGAGGAAAAAATAAAACTGAAGACAGGTCCCAGTTCTAAAGCAGAATACTTGTATTTACTTGTTTTTGAGAGGGAGTCTTGCTCTGTCTCCCAGGCTGGAGTGCAATGGTGTGATCTGGGCGGCTCACTGCAACCTCCGCCTCCCACATTCAAGTGATTCTCCTGCCTCAGTCTCCTGAGTTGCTGGGATTACAGGTGCGTGCCACCACAGCCAGCTAATTTTTGTATTTTTAGTAGAGTCAGGGTTTTACCATGTTGGCCAGGCTGGTCTTGAACTCCTAGCCTCAAGTGATCCACCTGCCTCAGCCTCCCAAAGTGCTGGGATTACAGGTGTGAGCCACCGTGCTCAGCCTGTATTTACTCTTGAGACAAGCTTCTTATTTACCTTCATATAGCTTATTAAGTTTATAAAACAGGGAAAATACACAGCTATTATTCAAGAATGATCTACTCAGCAGGCATCATGCTAGGTGGTTTATATACGTTATCTTAACCTGTAATCATTTTGGTAAGGATCCCCTTTTACATGTGAAGAAAATAAGATACAGAAGTTAAGTGATTTGCTTAAAGCCTCATGGCTAGTAAACAGCTGAGCTGGCATTCAAATCCAGGATCTAGGTTAAAATGGCTCAGAAGCCCACTAGCTGTCCACTCCTACTTTAATTAAATTCGGTATTTATTAAGCATCTTCTATGTGGCAGGGGCTGTGCTAGGAGCTGGGATACAGAAGGCACTAAGATATTGCCTCTGTTATGGAGGAGAAGGTTTGATTGTTAATTTCAACATCGTCCTCACTGGTACAGAGGTGTTAGTAAATAGCAGCCCAACCAGCAGGCTGAGTGCAGGTAAGAAAGGCAGTCAGTGAGCCTAACAGCACATGGACCTCGGTCAGCCTAGGACAGTTAAGCACTGACAAGAGCGGATTAAGCTGGGGAAGGGGAGGTGGGAATCCACTGCTTGCATCTTCAGGCAGTTACTGTTCATCAAATGTGTGAATAAACTTAGCCGGGACACTTAACACAAAGGAAAAAGATCGATTGATCCATCAATCAATCTATCTACTATCTATCTATCTAGAGACAGAGTCTTGCTCTGTCACCAGGCTGGAGTGCAGTGTCATGATCTAGGCTCACTGCAACCTCCGCCTCCCGGTTCAAGCAATTCTCCAGCCTCAGCCTCTCAAGTAGCTGGGATTACAGGCATGTGCTCATTTTTGTAGTTTTAGTAGAGACGGCGTTTTGCCATGTTAGCCAGGCTGGTCTCGAATTGCTGACCTCAAGTGATCTGCCCACCTCAGCGTCCTGAAGTGTTGGGATTACAGGTGTGAGCCACCACACCCAGCCAAAAAGATTATATTTTAAATACAGAAATGTATTCAAAAGGATAGAAAAAAAAGGTTTCATTTTCATGTGATCCACTGTTGGCTTGTCTAAAGAAACCAATACATTTATTCCTATCTGATCCTAAGTATTTAAACAACTGGGAAAACAGCTGCATTTTTAAGTTTAAGGACATGAGAACCTCACATTCCTGGGCTAAATGGAAGCTCTGTCTCATACTCCTGTTCCTAAGAGTTGAATAGTTCCGGTGTGTTTGTGGAGGTGAGAGGGAGTGGAGCAGGAAGAGTGGTACCTTTGAAGACATGTGACAACTTCTATAAGGAAAGTCATCATTTAAAGCCTATCACCTTTTTTTTTTAAGCCACTAATTTGCTGTTTTAAAAAAGGTTAGTGTAGGGTAGAGATCCAAGATGGCCGCTTAGGAGGAACTCGGGAATGCAGCTCCGAGAGAAAGCACAGAGGGTGAGTGGACGCCGTATTTCCAGACTGATTTTTACTGCCCACAGACCAGGAGATTCACACGCAGAGAAGCCACACGGGTCGCTGGCGCCGCTGGCGCCGCTGGCTTGAACGGCGCAGCCGCTGGGCCGGCACCCTGAGGCAACGGCTCACTGTACAAAGTGAGAGAGTCTGAGTCCCCTATAAGCCAGCAAGGGGAGCTGAAACGGGGAGCCAGGCCAGCGCCACGAATCTCAGAGCCGCGGCTTTAGCTAACGCAGCGGCTCCGGAGGCAGATCAGATGAGACGGTGTCCCCTCTTACCCAGCAAGAAGACCTGAAACACAACTGAAACCGGGACGGTCCAGCTCTGTAGAGGAGGGGCGTTCTCCATAGGCACCCTGCTGTTCCCAGGGCAATCTAACAAGGCAATCCGCCACTACAGAGACTCCGTCACTACAGGGGCGGGCCAACATCGCGGAAGCAGTTCTAACTACACCCAGAGGTTCACACGGAAGCTGGGTGGAGCCCACAGCAGCTTAGCGAAGCCTCTGCAACCTAAGTGTGACTAGGCTGCCACCTTGTGGGCAGGGAAAACAGCAACCGCACAGGGGAACATCATAAAACCGTAACTCCCTGGGACAGAACACCTGGGGGGAAGAGCAGGGGGTTTATGAGTTCTGCCACAGCAGACTTAAAATTACCAAAATCAGAAAGACAACAACTACAAAGTCAACAGGTGGATAAATCCACAAAGATGGGAAGAAACCAGCGCAAAAAGGATGAAAACACCCAAAACCAGAACACTTCTCCTCCTACAAGGGATCACAACTCCTCACCAGCAAGGGAACAAGACTGGATGGAGAATGAGTGTGATGAAATGACAGAATCAGCTTTCAGAAAGTGGATAATAAGAAACTTCCGTGAGCTAAAAGAACATGTTCTAACCCAATGCAAAGAAACTAAGAACCTTGAAAAAAGACTTGACGAAATGCTAACAAGAATGGACAACTTAGAGAGGAATATGAGCGAATTGATGGAGCTGAAAAACACAACACGAGAACTTCGTGAAGCATGCACAAGTTTCAACAGCCGAATTGACCAAGCAGAAGAAAGGATATCAGAGGTCGAAGATCAACTCAATGAAATAAAACGAGAAGGCAAGATTAGAGAAAACAGAGTAAAAAGGAATGAACAAAGTCAACAAGAAATATGGGACTATGTGAAAAGACCTAATCTACGTTTGATAGGTGTACCTGAATGTGACGAAGAGAATGCATCCAAGCTGGAAAATACTCTTCAGGATATTATCCAGGAAAACTTCCCCAACCTAACAAGGCAGGCCAAGATTCAAGTCCAGGAAATACAGAGAACACCACAAAGATACTCCTCTAGAAGAGCAACCCCAAGACACATAATCATCAGATTCACCAGGGTTGAAATGAAGGAGAAAATACTAAGGGCAGCCAGAGAGAAAGGTCGGGTTACCCACAAAGGGAAGCCCATCAGACTCACTGCAGATCTCTCAGCAGAAACCCTACAGGCCAGAAGAGAGTGGGGGCCGATATTCAACATCCTTAAGGAAAAGAACTTTCAACCCAGAATTTCGTATCCAGCCAAACTAAGCTTCATAAGTGAAGGAAAAATAAAATCCTTTGTGAACAAGCAAGAACTCAGAGAGTTCATCACCACCAGACCAGCTCTACAAGAGCTCCTGAAGGAGGCACTACACATAGAAAAGAACAACCAGTACCAGCCACTCCAAAAACACACGAAAAGGTAAAGAGCATCAACACAATGAAGAATCTGCATCAACCAAAGGGCAAAACAGCCACCTAGCACCAAAATGACAGGATCGAATTCACACATAACAATATTAACCCTAAATGTAAACGGACTAAATGCCCCAATCAAAAGACACAGACTGGCAAATTGGATAAAAAACCAAAACCCATCAGTGTGCTGTATCCAGGAAACCCATCTCGCATGCAAGGATACACAAAGGCTCAAAATAAAGGGATGGAGGAAGATTTACCAAGCAAATGGAGAGCAAAAAAAAGCAGGAGTTGCAATTCTCATCTCTGATAAAATAGACTTTAAAGCAACAAAGATCAAAAGAGACAAAGAAGGACATTACATAATGGTAAAAGGATCAATGCAGCAAGAAGAGCTAACGATCCTAAATATATATGCACCTAATACAGGAGCACCCAGATACATAAGGCAAGTTCTTAAAGACTTACAAAGAGACTTAGACTCCCACACAATAATAGTGGGAGACTTCAACACACCCTTGTCAATATTAGACAGATCAACGAGACAGAAAATTAACAAGGATATCCAGGACTTGAACTCAGACCTGGAACAAGCAAACCTAATAGACATTTACAGAACTCTCCACCCCAAATCCACAGAATATACATTCTTCTCAGCACCACATCACACCTACTCTAAAATTGACCACATAATTGGAAGTAAATCACTCCTCAGCAAATGCAAAAGAACGGAAACCATAACAAACAGTCTCTCAGACGACAGTGCAATCAAGTTAGAACTCAGAATCCAGAAACCAACCCAGAACCGCACAGCCTCATGGAAAATGAACAACTTTCTCCTGAATGTTGACTGGATAAACACTGAAATGAAGGCAGAAATAAAGACGTTCTTCGAAACCAACGAGAATGAAGACACCACATACCAGAATCTCTGGGACACATTTAAAGCAGTCTCTAGAGGAAAATATATAGCAATAAGTGCCCACATGAGAAGAAAGGAGAGATCTAAAATTGACACCCTATCGTCAAAATTGAAAGAGCTAGAGGAGCAAGATCAAAAAAACTCAAAACCTAGCAGAAGACAAGAAATAACTAAGATCAAAGCAGAATTGAAGGAGATAGAGACACGAAAAACCCTTCAAAAAATCAATAAATCCAGGAGCTGGTTTTTTGAAAAGATCAACAAAATAGACAGACCACTAGCCAGACTAATAAAAAAGAAAAGAGAGAATAATCAAATAGATGCAATAAAAAATGACAAAGGGGATATCACCACAGATTCCACAGAAATTCAAACCATCATCAGAGATTATTACAAACAACTCTATGCACATAAATTAGAAAACCTGGAGGAAATGGATAAATTCCTGGACAGCTGCCTCCTCCCAAGCCTAAACCAGGAAGAAGTCGAAACCCTGAATAGACCAATAACAAGGTCTGAAGTCGAGGCAGCAATTAAGAGCCTACCACCCAAAAAAAGCCCAGGTCCAGATGGGTTCACAGCCGAATTCTACCAGACATACAAAGAGGAACTGATACCATTCATACTGAAACTATTCCAAATAATCCAAAAAGAGGGAATCCTTCCCAAATCATTTTATGAGACCAACATCATCCTAATACCAAAACCTGGCAGAGACTCAACAAGAAAAGAAAACTACAGGCCAATATCCATGATGAACATAGATGCAAAAATCTTCAATAAAATAATGGCAAGCCGATTACAACAGCACATCAAAAAGCTTATCCACCATGATCAAGTAGGATTCATCCCAGGGATGCAAGGCTGGTTCAATATACGCAAGTCTATAAATGTAATTCACCACATAAACAGAACCAAAGACAAAAACCACATGATTATCTCAATTGATGCAGAGAAGGCCTTCGATAAAATTCAACAGCCCTTTATGCTAAAAACCCTCAATAAACTAGGTATCGATGGAACGTATCTCAAAATAATAAAAGCTATTTACGACAAACCGACAGCCAATATCATACTGAACGGGCAAAAACTGGAAGCATTCCCTTTGAAATCTGGCACTAGACAAGGATGCCCTCTCTCACCACTCCTATTCAATATAGTACTGGAAGTTCTAGCCAGAGCAATCAGGCAAGAAAAAGAAATAAAGGGTATTCAATTAGGAAAGGAGGAAGTCAAATTGTCTCTATTTGCAGACGACATGATTGTATATCTAGAAGACCCCCTCATCTCAGCCCAAAAGCTCCTGAAACTGATAAGCAACTTCAGCAAAGTCTCAGGATACAAAATCAATGTGCAAAAATCACAAGCGTTCCTATACACCAATAACAGACTTAAAGAGAGCCAAATCAAGAACGAACTGCCATTCACAATTGCTACAAAGAGAATAAAATACCTAGGAATACAACTAACAAGGAACGTAAAGGACCTCTTCAAGGAGAACTACAAATCACTGCTCAACGAAATAAGAGAGGACACAAACAGATGGAGAAACATTCCATGTTCATGGTTAGGAAGAATTAATATCGTGAAAATGGCCATACTGCCCAAAGTAATATACAGATTCAATGCTATCCCCATCAAGCTACCAATGACCTTCTTCACAGAACTGGAAAAAACCACCTTAAACTTCATATGGAACCAAAAGAGAGCCCGCATAGCCAAGTCAACTCTAAGCAAAAAGAACAAAGCAGGAGGCATCACACTACCAGACATCAAACTCTACTACAAGGCTACAGTAATCAAAACAGCATGGTACTGGTACCAAAACAGAGATATAGACCAATGGAACAGAACAGAGGCGTCGGAGGCAACACAACATATCTACAACCACCCGATCTTTGACAAACCTGATAAAAACAAGCAATGGGGAAAAGATTCCCTGTTCAATAAGTGGTGTTGGGAAAACTGGCTAGCCATATGCAGAAAGCAGAAACTGGACCCCTTCCTGACACCTTACACTAAAATTGACTCCAGATGGATTAAAGACTTAAACATAAGACCTAACACCATAAAATCACTAGAAGGAAACCTAGGCAAAACCATTCAGGACATAGGCGTAGGCAAGGACTTCATGACCAAAACACCAAAAGCATTGGCAACAAAAGCCAAAATAGACAAATGGGACCTAATCAAACTCCACAGCTTCTGCACAGCAAAAGAAACAGTCAATAGAGTGAATCGGCAACCAACAGAATGGGAAAAAATTTTTGCAGCCTACCCATCTGACAAAGGGCTGATATCCAGAATTTACAACGAGCTAAAAAAGATTTACAAGAAAAAAACAAACAAGCCCATTCAAAAGTGGGCGAAGGATATGAACAGATACTTTACAAAAGAAGACATACATGAGGCCAACAAGCATATGAAAAAATGCTCATCATCACTGGCCATTAGAGAAATGCAAATCAAAACTACATTGAGATACCATCTCACACCAGTTAGAATGGCAATCATTAAAAAATCTGGAGACAACAGATGCTGGAGAGGATGTGGAGAAATAGGAACACTTTTACACTGTTGGTGGGAGTGTAAATTAGTTCAACCATTGTGGAAAACAGTGTGGCGATTCCTCAAGGACCTAGAAATAGAAATTCCATTTGACCCAGCAATCCCATTACTGGGCATATATCCAAAGGATTATAAATCGTTCTACTATAAGGACACATGCACACGAATGTTCATAGCAGCTCAGTTTACAATAGCAAAGACCTGGAACCAACCCAAATGCCCATTGATGATAGACTGGACAGGAAAAATGTGGCACATATACACCATGGAATATTATGCTGCCATTAAAAACGAGGAGTTCGCGTCCTTTGTAGGGACATGGATGAACCTGGAAACCATCATTCTCAGCAAACTGACACAAGAACACAAAATCAAACACCACATGTTCTCACTCATAGGCGGGTGTTGAACAAGGAGAACAGATGGACACAGGGAGGGGAGCACTATACATGGGGGTCTGTTGTGGGGGAGTGGGGGGACAGCGGGGGGGTGGGGAATTGGGGAGGGATAGCATGGGGAGAAATGCCAGATATGGGTGAAGGGGAGGAAGGCAGCAAATCACACTGCCACGTATGCACCTATGCAACAACCTTGCATGTTTTTCACATGTACCCCAAAACCTAAAATGCAATAAATAAATATTACAAAAAAAAAAAAAAAAAAAAAAAAGGTTAGTGTAGAATTTTGGGGAAAGGAAGGGAAGAACAGAAATGTTAGCATAAAAGCCTTCTAAACTAGCAGAATACCTTACTTTGTTAAAACGTCTAATGGGGTGAGGGCTCACATCTGTAATTTCAGCATTTTGGGAGGCCAAGGTAGGAGAGTCCCTTGAGTCCAGGAATTTGAGAGCAGCCTGGGCAACATAGGGAAACCCTGTCTCTATAAAAAAATAAAGTAGCTGGGCATGGTGGTGTGAGCCTGTGACGGGTGCTGAGGCAGATTGCTTGAGTCTGGGAGTGGAGGCTACAGAGAGCCAAGATCACACTATTATATTCCAGTCTGGGCAATGGAGCAAGATCCTATCTCCCAAAATAAAACCAAATAAAGAGGAATACTTAGTCTAAAGATAATTCATAGCTTACAGACTAAGAAGAGTCTAGAAGAGAACCATTTTACAAATAATTCACATTTCACAGGTAACTATAGAAAATAATTCTTGAAGACAGAGTCACATGCAGCTGAGCTTTTCGTCCTTGTCCTTATGAGAATGTTTTCACCCTTGCTGACTAGGCCGGCCCTGTGCCAGCATCCTGAGGCACTGTATTAACTGAAACACAAACAGCTGACCTAGCAGATCACAGGTACTTGGAACTACCTAGAGTAAGGAGCTGGAAGGGAACGGTGCCACCCCTCTCTTTCCTGATAGAGAAGCAGGCCTCAGGGCAGCACAGGGGCCTGGTCAGAGCCACACCCCAGTCCCTGTAGGAGCCAGAGCTGAATCCTGGGCTCCTTCCAGCCCACTGTCACTACCTTGTTGAGAAATAATGTGTGAAAAACTTACTGAAGCATGATCTCCAACCGCTTGCTATAAACATGCATTTCTAATTTTTTAGAAACCTTTTGTACTGCACCTGGGGGAAAAAAAACGACAGAGTTCAATTTCTAAATTCCTATTCAGAATAACTTCCAAATCAATAATCAGAACATGGTTACTGTTGAGTTAAATTAACTATGAGATCTTTAAAGTGACAAGCATGGATATGTATTATTTGCCTGCTAACGGAAATGCATATTTTCATTATTTAATTTCATGTTCTTTTTATTTGTATTTTAAAAAATATTTTCTATTAACATCTTTTCACCCTTTCTCCAATATTTAATGTTCTTATTAAAGAACCACAAAATGACACTTAATACTATTTTTAGTTTTATTTCCCATATTTCTCAAACTTTACATTTATGACCACAGGCAATTAAAACTCCAGGAATTCCAGGGGCATATTCAAGCTCAAAGATCTGTGAAGTCTTTTACCTAAAATGTGATATAAATATAGCATTCTATTAGATATAATTATTTTAATAAATATTAATATTTAAAATCACTTGCCCATTAAATTACTCAGCTTTCCTTCCAAAACAAAGAAATTTGTCAGTTTGGGAAGATGAGTCACCCTTAATCTGGAGTTTCAGGCATGCTCCGACGCCTCATTAAACAGCTCTCAGTGCATCACCAGCAGCAAAAGAGTGCAGGGCTCACTGTCTGGTGCTTCCTCAGAAAATTAAACAGTCAGCATTTGACCTAGTAATTCTACTCCTAGGTATAGACCCAAGAGAAATGAAAACTTATGGCTACACAAAAACTTACATACAAATATCCAAGGCAGCACTATTCATAAAAGCCATAAAACAGGAACAACCGAAATATCCATCAAAGGATGAATGATAAACAAAATGTGTTATGCACATACAATGGGAAATTATTTGGCCATAAAAAGGAATGAAGTACCAATTTATGTGACAACACGATGAACCTTGAACACAGCATAGTGAAGGAAGCCAGTCATCAAAGGCTACACACTGTATGATTCCATTTATCTGAAACATTGAGAATAGGCAAATCCAGGAAGACAGGAAGTAGATTAGTGCTTGCTTTGAGCTGGGGAGAACATAGAGATTGAGGCATCATAAGTAAGGGATATGGGGTTCCTTTTTGGAGTGGGGTGTGTGTGTGTGTGTGTGTGTGTGTGTGTGTGTGTGTATTTTTTTGAGACAGAGTCTTGCTCTGTGGCCCAGGCTGGAATGTAGTGAGTGGTGTGATCATGGCTCACTGCAGCCTTAACCTCTGGGCTCCGGTGATCCTCTCATCTCAGCCTCCCAGGTAGCTGGGACTATAGGCATGCCCTACCATGCCTGGCTGATTTTGTGTGTGTGTTGTAGAGATGGGGTTTTACCATGTTGCCCAAGTTGGTCTCAAACTCCTGGGTTCAAGCAATCTGCTCCCCTGGGCCTTGCAAAGTGCTGGGATTACGGGTGTGAGCCACCATGTCTGGCCTGGTGTGATGTAAATGTTTTAAAGTTGATTGTGGTAATGGTTGTACAACTCTGAATATGCTAAAAAATCACTGAATTCTACACTTTACATGGATAAAGTGTATGGTATGTGAGTTATGTATAATGCTGTTACAAAACAATAGTGCAGACTTTAAAAATCCTTCAGGCAAAACACCCCCCCATATATATGGGTATTTTCATCATTTAATTTCAGGTTCATATATATATATATATAAATATAATATGTATGTTACAAACAAAAAAGACTTCTTTTTACAAAAGGGCTATCAGAATATCATGAAGAGAAAGCAACCTTGGTGGTGTTTGATTTGGATTGAACAGACTAAGAAAGAAAGCAAAGGCCAGCTGTGCTCTTAGAAGGACGCTGCGCTGGCCCAAATGTGAAAATCCCAAGTTTGGATAGGAAGAAATCAGTTTGATAATTAATAAATATACATAATCAACTTCCTCTTTTATATATTTTATATATATATAAAATGTGTGTGTGTGTGTGTGTGTGTGTGTAATGGGAGAAAATGCCAGAAACAATCTTACGGCCTCATCTACAAACAGGAAAATATAAGACTGCCATTTCTTTCTTATTTTTTTTCCTTAGAGTGTCTCACTCTGTCATCCAGGCTGGAGTGCAGTGGTGCAATCATAGCTCACTGTAACCTCGAACTCCTGGGCTCAGGTGATCCTCTCATCTCAGTCTCTCAAGAAGCTAGGCCTACAGGCGTGTGCTACCGTGCCTGGCTAAGACTCTGTCACTTCAAAGAGACTTCAAAAATTATGATTTCTTCAATGAACTTTCAATTTCTCAGCCCAAGTAATAACTTTCTCATGTAATATGATGACTTTTTAAAATATTGTATAATCTAAGTGTAGCTTTATTAACTCACTTCTGTACTCCCACATACCTATTTAAATCTACTCTATGGAAAAGAGTGAAATTGTCATTTCTCCTAAACTATTCCATAATTCAAACCACATTTCATCTAATTCTTTTTAATTCATGAATTTAATTGTATATACAACTAACCACTTGCCTGTAATTCCAGCACTTTGGGAGGCTGAGAAGGAAGGATTGCTTGAGCCCAGGAGTTTGTGACTGGCCTTGGCAACATAGCGAGACCCCATCTCCATTTAAAAGAAAAAAAGGCCAGGTGCAGTGGCTTATACCTGTGATCCTAGCACTTTGGGAGGCCAAGGCGGGCAGACCACTTGAGCTCAGGCATTTGAGACTAGCCTGGGCAACATGGTGAAACACAGGTGGGGTGGCGTGTGTCCATAGTCCCAGCTACTTGTGGGGCTGAAGTGGGAGAATCACTTGAGCCCAGGAGGTTGAGGCTGCAGTGAGCTAAGACTGCACCATTGCACTCTAGTCTGTGACAGAGTGAGACCCTGCCTCAAAAAATAAAGTAAAATAAAAATACAAAATAAAACAGCAACGACAAAAAACTAACCAGGTGCTAGCCAAGAAAGCTATAAAATTGAACCTTTATTCTTTAATTATAATCATTAGTTTTATTATTAATAATTAAAATAAACACTTAATTGACATGTAAAAACAATCTCACAAAATATATTAAAAAATAAATATCTAAGCTATGAAACAATTAAAAGAAACTTTCCAAAGTTTGTGTGTATATATATATTTGCAAATTCCTGCATGAATATTTAGAAAAACTGGTCAGACACATGAGATCATATTAAACACAAAACCATTCAATCAGATATATATACCTGTCCTTAGCAGGTCTGTGTGTCAAAATAGGACACACGCATGCTGGAAACAGGTGCCATGTCAAATAGAAGAATGTCATGGAATGTAAAAACATAAAATAATGTATCTTGAAAATATGTGAGCTTTCCCCTTTGGTAAGAATGGAAACACATAAATTGAGGTTGGTGGTGACACACACACACACACCCCTGCAGATAAATACAAGTTGTGTTTCCAGAATCCGGACTGAAGTGTCAGGAGGCTAAGAAATGAAAAGGGAGAAAAATGCCATCAAAGAAGAATCAGATTGTTTCACAGAAGGTGTGTGGAGAAGCGGGCAACTTTTTCTGTAAATGGCCAGATGGCATTCTAGGCTTTGTAGACCATATGGTCGCTGTTGCAATGACTCAGTTCTGCTGCTGTAGTGGGAAAGAGGCATCAGAGATGAACCAGTGAGCACGCTGTGCTTCAGTAACGCTGCACTTACCAAAACAAGCGAGCTAGGTGTGGCTTGTGGGCCACAGTCGCCGACTCTGCTCTAAATGTGAAAATTCCAAGTTTGGATAGGAAGAAGTCAGTTCAATAAATAATATACAGAATCAACTTTCTCACGAGCAGCATAAGTATCAGCGTACCAGTTCTTACAATACTTTTTGCCTCTGAAAGGAGAAAGTGCTGCTTATTAAAACCCGTCACTGAGCCCCATGAGTGACAACTCTCCATGCTAAAGTATCACAAACATACCTTGGATCGTTATCTTCAAGTTCATCCCGTCTGTTCTCTTTCTGTCACCACTTATAGCTAATCCAACAGGAAATACTGCTGGCTTTACTTTTTTTTTGAGACGGAGTCTCACTCTGTTGCCCAGGCTGGAGTGCAGTGGTGCAACCTCAGCTCACTGCAACCTCTGCCTCCCAGGTTCAAGTGATTCTCCTGCCTCAGCCTCCTGAGTAGCTGGGATTACAGGTGCCCGCCACCACACCCAGCTAATTCTTTTATTTTTAGTTGAGACAGGGTTTCACCATTTTGGCTAGGCTGGTCTTGAACTCCTGATCTTGTGATCCGCCCACCTCAGCCTCCCAAAGTGCTAGGATTATAAGCGTGAGCCACAGTGCCTGGCCGCTGGCTTTACTTTTTTTTTTTTTTTAAAGATGGAGTTTTGCTCTGTTGCCCAGGCTCCAGTGCAGTGGCACAATCTTGGCTCACTGCAACCTCTGCCTCCTGGCTTCCTGGGTTCAAGCAATTCTCCTGCCTCAGCCTCCCAAGTAGCTGGGACTACAGGCACATGCCACCACACCCAACTAATTTCTTTTTTTTGTATTTTTAGTAGAGATTGGGTTTTACCATATTGGGCAGGATGGTCTTGATCTCTTGACCTGGTGATCCACCCGCCTTGGCCTACGAAAGTGCTGGGATTACAGGCGTGAGTCACTGCACCTGGCCAGCTTTACTTTGAAAACACCTCCAGAATCCAGCCACTTTGCACTACCCCCATGACTTCCATCCTAACCCGAGCCACTGTCTGCCACCTGGATGACTGAAGAAGCTCCCACTGGAGCCTCTGCTTTCTTGCTTGCCCTCCTAACAGTCTACTTTCAGCAAGCACCGCAGTAATCCTTTCAAAACTCTGTCAGATCCTGTCTCAGCCCTGCTCAAAGCTCTGCAGAGTTGCCTCACTTTACTCACACTCAAACTCTGAGGTCTTTACAATGGCCAACAAGACCCTATGGGATCTGCCCAACTCTAAACCCTGTAAGGAAGCCCTGGGACACGCCAGAATGTTAGATCCTTGAAGCGGGGCAGATCTGTTTGCTTTGTTCCCTGATGTTTCCTAAGCATTCAGAAGCATGCCTGCCAGGGAGCAGGTGCTCAGTAAACATCTGTCAAATGAATTTTAATGAAAATATGCAAGCACTTCATCATCCCAAAGGAATATAAAACCTCATTCTCCATAAACTACAAAATGGGGAAGTACTAGGAGGCACTAGGCAGCCAGCCAGCTCAACAAACGCTAATACCTGGAACACACGAAAACAGCCCAGTTCTAACCTGTCTGCCAAGAACCTCTGCTGAAATGGCCAGACGCTAACCAAAGGAAGGAATGTTTTTATTATTAGTGTAAGAGGGATCACTAATAATACAGTGAAAATTATTTTAAATTCAATTACTGTTACATTTACATGAAATGTATAGGTACATGTCACTTTGGACTGGAGTATTAAGAGATATCAAGATAAAGGCAAACCAACCTATGATAGGTCATGTATTCCTTCCTGTACAAAACAGACGCGAGCTACGTGGAGATTATCTGTCACACCACAGCACCTCTCGTTTCTCAGCATGACCGCTAGGCAAAGCCCTCATCAGAACAACAGATGACATCCTGACAACATCTCTGTGATCCCTCCTCTGCCACAAGGCACGTAAAACAGGCTGGCAGAGCATTGACACTAAACATCACCAAGACTATACAACATCCTAATTGGCCTAAAAAATGCCACTTTTGCATATAAATTTTATTTTTCAGAAAAGTATGTCAATTTCTAATCAGTTGACTGTATTACCAAAAAGACTTCATTTTACAAAAGGGCTATCAGAATATAATGAAGAGAAAGCCACCTTGGTGGCGTCTAATTTGGATTGAACAGACTAAGAAAGAAAGCAAAGGCCAGCTGTGCTCTTAGAAGGACGGGGGCCTTAGAGCTGAAAGCTGCGCTGGCCCAAAGCCTCTGGGCTTGATTATGCTCTCCACACCCAACCCTCTTCCCTACATCACTTCTGCACACTACTTACTTATGATCTTTTTAAAAGTTCCTCTTTCTACCCTGCACACCTTTATTTTTACCACCTAAGATAAGTAAGAAAAAAAAATTTTTTTTTTTTTGAGACGGAGTCACTCTGTCACCCAGGCTGGCGTGCAGTGGCGCCGTCTCTGCTCACTGCAACCTCTGCCTCTCAAGTTCAAGCAATTCCAGTGCCTCAGCCTCCTGAATAGCTGGGATCACAGGCACCGGCCACCACCCCGGCTAATTTTTTTTGTAATTTTAGAAGAGACAGGGTTTTGCCATGTTGGCCAGGCTGGTCTCAGACTCCTGACCTTAAGGGATCCACCTGCCTTGGCCTCCCAAAATGCTAGGTTTACAGGTGTGAGTCATCGTGCCTGACCATAAGAGAAAACTGACAACTGCCTTTTTTCTGTCAATATATTTGTTCTCCAGGATCAAGACTGTGACACTGACCATCATGTAAGAATCCAGGGTGCAGCGTTCTTCTGCGGCTTACACAAATGCACAGCTGCCTCCTGTGTTCCATGCACATGGAGGGAGACATTTCCCATGAGTTAATTCAACTAAAACAAGTTCTCACATGATGTCCAAATGATCATTTTTACAATTACTATTACTCAAAACAAATGCAAATGCTTGCCAGTGACTCAAATGAATAACTTAGATTTAGATTGTCCAGGTATTTGTTTATATCATAGATGCAGCATAAGAAGATGAATTACAAAGTAGTCTGCTAAACTTTTTTCTCATAAAATGAAAGAACTAACTATATATTTTGAAGAAACAATAATATTCCATCAGAGACCAGGATCTAATGCCATGTGAAGGGTAACGGTTGAGAGACTTCCAGTACGGTCATCTCCCCCAGCAGCAGCAAACAGGACTACTCTATACGCCAGAGACTCACAGCTTAAAACATGCAGAAGAGCAGGGTATGGTGGCTCATGCCTATAGTTCCAGCTACTCAGGAGGCACAGGTGAGAGGATCATTTGAGCCCAGGCGTTTGAGAGCAGCCTGGGTAACAAAGCAAGACTTTGTCTCAAAAAAAGAAAAAAAAAGAGATGTATTATGCTGACTTAAGTATAAAATAGAATCAAAGAAATAACACAAAAATATCTTCACTGTTTTCTCTGGTTGTAAACTGTCCCATAGGGAGATTTGATTCTATTCAACAAGTTTTATTAAATATCAAGATAGTAGCATATCTTCCTAATCTAACTGGCTCAATACATCACTATTTTGGAATTTCTGACTGAATTACTTTTAAGAGGACTGCTTCTAAAAGGATTTTATCTTACTCTTAATTGCAGCCAGGTTTTTGTAGTATGAATGAAGAACCAGGACGAAAATAAGTAATTAGTATACATTGCTGTGCATATTTTCTATCTTAAAGATTACACAGAAATGATCGAGTTCGTTATGAGTCTATTTACTGCTTTTTAGTTCAGAGAAACATAAGAAAAATGAAAGAATTAAAAGATAAAAATAAAAGAACTCTTACCTTTTCTTATTTTGGGATTTGACTGAACTTCCAATATCACAGTTGTTACTGTATCCGCATACATATCATTAGAAGGGTTTGCCAACCACTGGAAAGCAAAAGGCAGAATTAGGAAACGACCCACCTACAGAGACCAGCCACCAAAGCTGCAACTATAACCCACCCAACCATGACTGTACATATGGAACTACTGCTTCTAGCACTTCACTGAAATTAACTGACTCATTGTTTACTGAAATTAAGAATACCATACTCCTCTAACTTTCTGTAAACAACAAAAGTTGTTTACAGAACAATTGTACTGAGCACTTCCTTTTCACATGTTTTATAGGTGTTATCATTTAATTTTCCTAACAAATAGTACTATTAACTTCATTTTATAAAAGAGAAAACTGACTCAAAAGTTACTTGCACAGGATAATTACTGGGGCTGGGCTAACCACAAATTCCTCATGCTTATATTTAGTATAGTCTATGACTACAGACAGAATGTGAAGAGGGTAATATTTTAAACATTTACTTTTGCTTCTCACACTAAGCCTCAGATCCCCTGGCTTTTACCCCTAGGGTAACCATTCTCTGACATATTTATGCAGCCTCTAATAGTATTTAGTAGCATGAGCTAAATTAATGTCTCCAATAACTTTCCCCCTTTTTCTGACATTAACATTTATATATTGTTGCATGTAACTTCATGTTTATAGATAACTACTCCTTTTGACACTTTCTTTGTTTTTTGTTTTTTTTTTTCAGGGTCTTGCTCTGTCACCCAGGCTAGAGTGCAGTGGCACGATCTCGGCTCACTGCAACCTCTACCTTCCAGATACAAGTGATTCTCCTGTCTCAGCCTCCCAAGTAGCTGGACTTCAGATGCCTGCCACCATGCCCAGCTAACTTTTGTATTTTTAGTAGAGACTGGGTGTCACTATGTTGGCCAGCATGATCTTGAACTCCTGACCTCAGGTGATTTGCCCGCCTTGGCCTCCCAAAGTGCTGGGATTACAGGCGTGAGCCACTGGGCCTGGCCTGGCACTTTCTTTAGTTGCTTTTAGCCTTATGAATCAAACTTAGACTTAAATCACAGAACTGTATTGGGACCAAAGCTAAGAAATCAACATATTGTTTTAAAATAGAATGTATGCAAGGCAGGTGGATCACTTGAGATCAGGAGTTCAAGACCAGTCTGGCCAACATGGTGAAATCCTGTCTCTACTAAAAATACAAAAATTAGCCGGGCGTAGTGCCGTGCACCTGTAATCCCAGTTACTTGGGAAGCTGAGGCAGGAGAATCGTTTGAACCCAGGTGGCGGAGGTTGCAGTGAGCCAAGATCACGCCACTGCATTCCAGCCTGGGTGACAGAGCAAGACTCTTGTCTCAAAATAAATAAATAAATAAATAAAAATAAATCAGAATGTATGCATAAAATAGTTGACCATCTACCTTGGCAATTTATATACAATTCTACCTTGGGGCAGAGCAGCAGACAAAGTCCCTCCCTGGACTATTCAATAACAGGACTCACTTTGAAAGAACTTTAAACTTAACAGGCACCAATCTATTAAATCAACTATGCAATTCCTTTGGTATCTATCTTCCAAACTCCACAAGCTGGATTTAAAAATTCTAATAGGAACCACATCACTTAGTTTAATAATTTCTAGCCTTTCCAGATTTGGGTCACTTTATTGTTGTTTATTTGAATCTTCAAAAGTCTACTCTTTTAATGAGTGGTACATGATAAATTTGTCTTAATTTAACAGAATTAAATTTTTACCTGAAGAATTGTAAACCTTTTGAGATAACTAAAAACATCCTAGGTACCACAAAATCAGTTGAGATTTATATGAGAGAATGACACTTATTACACGTGCTAAATATGAAACCTTAATTTATTATTAGTTTTTTGTGACTACATAGAAAACGCTCAGCTACTTAATTATACTTAATGCTGATCTTGAAAACATATATATATATATATGCTTCCCAACAATATTCTTTTTCTAATTGGGAAGAAACTAACTTTCTCTACGATTATACATGAACTCTTTTTAAACTTTTTTCCCCTCATTGTTTAGGTAAATGATCTTATCTTACTTCTAATACCACCATGCCTGGTTCTTGTATTACGGTAATATTTTTGAACACTTTCAGAGCGGGTTTTTCTTGAATTTCTAATTCTTCCACATCACCTGAAAGGAAGATGTAATTACAAGATGTATATACTTTTCTGATAATCTTCCAGAGACCATTCATTTGTTTATAGAGACAGCTAAAATAAAGCAGCTACACAATTAAAAATTCACTCATTTGTATAGTCCATTTTTTCAACAGCAAAGTACAGCAAGTGAAAGGTCTGAACATGTATTGCAAAAATTCAGATAACTAGGTAGCATTTACCTTGGACATCAAACATTTTATCAGTAGCAAACTTAAATGATGTTCAAACATCTATGTTTTGTATACAAGGGATTTAGCCTTCCACTAGCATCTTAACATGTGATATAAAACCAGTCAATTGTTGCCAACTAGTTTTGTCTACCTTCTGTCTTCGTAACCTTAATCGTTCTACAGCGAAATTCTATTGCTGAAGAGACTTTTTGGCCTTTCTAGCATCCTCTTAATCAAGGACAGTTCAGACATATTTTATTAACCTTCTATGTTATGACAGATAATCCTAGTGCAAGTTTCCGAGGCTTAAAAACAAGACTCTCTTTCTGCTGGTTTATTTTATGGTGGCACTTCATGAGTTATGAAGAGCGTTACTGACGGAAAATGTATTTTGTAATATGAAGTATTCTTGCTTTAACAGAAAGTTCACACCTTTTAATTTAGTCACTACCCTCATTATGTTAATACACAAAATCTCAAACTCAAATTGTCTATTCTGAAAACATACTAGGTTTCTCACTGGCCTTTGGCTAGTGGTCATGAACTCTTATGAAACCTGCTGTATAGATTGGTATTGATAAAACCAGAAAAATTATTTTCACCGATCAAAGAAAAGAAAGAGGTCATATTTTAGGTATCATCAAGTAAAACAGATTTTAAACACAAGGAGCAAAGACTACTAAATTTTAAGTGGGCCAAAGATAAGTATTATGGAATTTAAAGAAAATTTTGAGAATATTTTCTTTTTAAAAAAATTTTTTTAGTGTTATTAAATTTTTTTCCAGGACCATCAGGCAAGAATATGAGTCTATTTTCTAAAATTTCACATAAAGGCAATAATAACATGACCATATACATTAATAAAACATAAAATTCTGAGACAATTATCAAAATTAAGTAACATTCTTTTCTAGATAGAAAGTTTTCTTACTAAAAAACAGAAAACAACGAACGAATTTTAATACACACACACACCTGTCAATTTCTGCAGCTGGTAATAGAGCAAATTAAAGGGACCAGTATATGGAATGGCTTGGGTCTGCTTCACAGTGCTCATGGCCAAGTCAGTATAATCTGAAGAGAAAATCAGAATAGACTTGAAGAAACAATACCAGTCCTACAAAACACATACCAGGAGCAAAGAAAAAAGAAATAAAAGCAAAGTAAATGTGAACATGCTTTCAGAAGGCTAACAAGATGCTCCTTAATTTGGTACCACCTTACATTTCCCCATCCATCTCCCTATGTCCCCACCTCTCCCCCTCAGTTAACTTCTACTCCAGCCTTAAGAAAGCACCTCATGCCCCCAAACACACCAGGTTCTTGGATGCCTTGAAGCTGAAATGTCAGCTATCATCTGCCTTCTTTCCTTGGTAACTCCCAATAATCTTTCACCACCCAGCCCAAGGGCTCCCTGATTTGCAAAATTTTTCCTAACTCCTGAGGTGCACAGTCTCTCTTCATATACCTATCACACACTTCTAAACGCCACTGAGCAATACCAGGATTAGCTCTTCCCAAGACCGTTTTCCTCATTAGACAGATTTCAAGGGCTGGGACTACGTGGCATAACAGTAAGAGTTCACTAACAGAATGAAGGCACAAGTCAGACAGTGACCTACGACGGTATGAAAGCAGACAGCAGGGCAATTTCACAGGTAAATACCCAACACTACTACTATTTCTGCTATTTCTTTTTTTTTTTGAGATGGAGTCTCACATGGTTGCCTGGGCTGGAGTGCAATGGCGCAATCTCTGCTCACTGCAACCTCTGCCTCCCAGGTTCATACAATTCTCCTGCCCCAGCCTCCTGAGTAGCTGGGATTACAGGCACACACCACCATATCTGGCTAATTTTTTGTATTTTTAGCAGAGATGGGGTTTCACTATGTTGGCCAGACTGGTCTCGAACTCCTGACCCTGTGAGCCACCCGCCTTGGCCTCCCAAAGTGCTGGGATCACAGGCATGAGCCACTGTACCAGGCCACTACTATTTCTTATTCCTGCATAAAGCGCATATAATTTATTAGTACCATGTAAGTCACCTTGAGCATACTATTTACTTGAAGATAATACCATATTCATTGAAAATGACTTGTTAATGGCTCAGTAAATTTCTAAAGACAAAGGATGCACGTGGAAATGTTTATCAACTTTGGGAAAAAAAGCAGTTTACAAACATACATGTAATCTTATTAGTTTTGTGCAATTTTTCATTTTTCTTTACAATGAGATTCAATTCATACACGTTAGAGGCATCAGTTATAGTTAGTGTTACTTATTTGGATGCTGAAAGTTCCAATGTAATGAAAAAATTAGGCTTTACATTAGTTTTTGCTTTTCAAGAACTTATAGAAGCTGTTGTTCCTACTCTTTCTGCAAGGGTGAAGGAATGGAAAGGCCCAGCGAGTGATATAAAGGTCATGAAAAACTGAAATGCTTATGTAAAGGTCATAAAAACCAAACGGCTCATCTGGGGAAACCAAAGTCACTTCAGAAGACAAAAGGCCACCAGTGTGTTGTAGAGGGTAGGAAACAGGGTGAACAGGAATAGTCAACCTGACCCAGAAATGAACTTACGTTTCCAACAATGAAGCAAGTGATTTCACAAATAATTTAAATCTTTCAGTAGTTTATGGGAGATGTTTTTTTCTTCCCACAAAGCTAATTAGATTACTTACACCTATTCCTTTGTTATTATTTGTCTGTTACTTAAAATTTGGCCACTAGGTGAAGAGAAGTTTTCACAGATTTTCTTTCAGTGCTAAGGTGAAGTTAGATTTGACATTTAATAGTATACTTACTGGACAGGTCGCAAGGAGAAAGTATGTGATAATTAAAGTTTCTTTTAACAAGGATTCCTGAGACCCGCTGGCCTTGTTCTGGTTTTTTGTCTGCTAAAAATCCCATAACCTGTTTAAAAAAAAAAAACTTGAAGAAGATAGAACCTGGTAAAATGCTGTTATTCAGTACTAAAATGCAGTTGATCACAATGATCATAACACCCTGGAACTATGAAAACACATGAATTTAATGATGAAAAACATAAAATGTTTTATATCTCTATGACGAGGGCAATAGCATTGCTACCATTGTCAAAGGGAAGAGTCACAGTGGCAGATCTAGCAAGAATGGCTAGGTGCAGTTCAGTTCTAATCAGTTCAACAACCAAGTAACTTACTAGGTGCTGGGGCTTAAGAAAGCTCTCACTAGCTGCAAAGTAGTAGGGAAGGCCGGGAAGTGCCCGTGAAACACACACATGCACTCCCTCAGGCTGGTTGCAAACTCATACAGATACAGATACACTGATACAGATCTGGGAGGCTGTGGTACACCTAACATTAAAAGCAGCAGCAGCAGCAGCAGCAGCAGCAGCTTTGAATAAAAAGGTCAATAAAGACAGGTATGGGTGAGCTCATAAATTGAGGGAGAAACATTTTTAAGAGAATAAAGTAACAACTATTTAAAAACAAAAATATTAACAAATGTGAAATGTTCTTCTCTTTTTTGAGACAGATTCGTACTCTGTCATCCAGGCTGGAGTGTGGTGGCACGATCTCAACTCACTGCAACCTCTGCCTCCCAGGCTCAAGCAATTCTCCTGCCTCAGCCTCCCAAGTAGCTGGGATTAGAGGCGCTCACCACCATGCCTGGCTAATGTTTGTATTTTCAGTAGAAATGGCCAGGCTGGTCTCGAACTCCTGACCTCAGGTGATCTGCCTGCCTTGGCCTCCCAAAATGTTGGGATTACTGGCATAAGCCACCATGCCCTGCCCTACTATTCAGTTTTAAAAAGTTATATATTTTTTTGAGAGAGTCTTGTTCTGTCACCCAGGCTGGAATCCAGTGGTGTGATCATCGCTCACCATGTGTGCCACCATGCCTGGCTTATTTTTGTATTTTTTATAGTGATGCGGTTTCACCCTGTTGCCCATGCTGATCTTGAATTCCTGAACTTGACAGATCTGCCTGCTATAGCCTCCAAAAGGGCTGGGATTACAGACGTGAGCCACCACACCTGGCTGAAACCCAGTATTCTTAAATATAACTTCTCTCAACTGCAAATAAATGAGCTCAAGAGAATAAAGACAGGGTGTTCCATAGTTGTTTACCTTTAAGCAAGTAAGAGCAAATAGGAAGCAGGCAGTGTTCTATTTGTTCTCATAAATATAAACAGAGAGAGTTCTATTCATAGGATTTCTTAGGGTTATTTTCTCCTTAATTGCTGGTAGCTTTCAGAAAAGAACCTTTACTCTTAGGAAACTAATTTTAATACAATGATGCTGTACTTGAGAGAAAAAAATAACTAAAGGTAATGATTTTAAATAACTAAAATTACGGGTAAGAAACAGAACACTCCAATAAGAAACCCAGCTTTTCCTGAACTCAGTTTAATTCACCTTTTAAACTGTCTGATCAAAACACTTTTTTTCTCCCCACGTCTCCACCACCAGCAGAGTATGGGAAATACAGTTCTAGATTCTCAACTGAATATATTTTTCTACAGGTATAAGAAAAATACTATTAAATTGGCCCCTGGAAAGTTTTGTGAACAGTAAGAGTCAGGAGTAACTGCAACCATTTACAACGAAAACCTCACACCTTAAGTTTTACTAATTTCTTTTTTCCTCCAATTCACCTTCAAGAAAGGATATTCATTAATTAGCATCTGCAGGTTTGGCTAATTATGTATTAAAAGAGTGTTGTAAAGTTCTTTATTAATATATGTAGATTTGTTTTTTAGACGGTGTCTCACTCTGTTGCCCAGGCTGGAGTGCAGTGGCACGATTTCGGCTCACTGCAACCTCTGCCACCCAGGTTCAAGCAATTCTCCTGCCTCAGCCTCCTGAGTAGCTGGGATTACAGTTGCGCACAACCATGACTGACTAATTTCTGTATTTTTAGTAGAGACAGGGTTTCTCCATGTTGGCTAGGCAGGTCTCGAACTCCTGATCTCAGATGATTCGCCTGCCTTGGCCTCCCAAAGTGCTGGGATTACAGGCGTGAGCCCGTATGTTGATATTTAAACCTTCAACTAAATCATTAAAATTTGTGCCTGAGGCTAGCGCAACGGCTCATGCCTGTAATCCTAGCACTTTGGGAGGTTGAGGTGGGTGGATCATTTGAGGTCAGGAGTTTGAGACCAGCCTGGCAAATGTGGTGAAACCCCATCTCTACTAAAAATACAAAGAAATTAGCTAGGTGTGGTGGTGGGTGCCTGTGATCCTAGGTATTGTGGAGGCTGAGGCAGAGAATCACATGATCCAGGGAGGTGGAGGTTGCAGTGAGCTGAGATAGCGCCAGTGCACTCCAGCCCAGGTGACAGTGTGAGACTCTGTCTCAAAAAAAAAAAAAAAAAAAAGGTTTGTGCCTGTGGTCCCAGCTACTTGGGATGCTGAGATGCGAGGATCAGCTGAGCTTAGGGAGGTTGAGGCTGCAGTGAGTCATGAATGCACCACTGCACTCCAGCCTGTGCAACAGAGTGAGTTGTTTGACATGTCAAAACAAATAAAAAACACAACATGGGAGTGCAGATACCTCTTCAACATACTGATTTCAATTCCTTTCTGAAAAATTTAAAATTACACATACACATATATTTTTAAAGTTTCCCTTAGAAGTATTTCTAAAGGAGTTGTGACCAATAGAAGTACAGACGCAGACCTCTGACAGCACCCCTCTAAAAGCCAGATCAGCTTTCCTTAACTATTTCAACTTTACATTGTGAAAATATTACATTTCACTCTCAAAAATAATTAATTCTTTTATTTTTTCGAGACAAGGTCTTGCTCTGTCACTCAGGCTGCAGTGCACTGGCAGGACAGTGGCTCAATGCAGCCTCAACCTCTTGGGCTCAAGCCATCCTCCTACTTCAGCCTTCCGGGTAACTGGGACTATAGGCGCATGCCACCACACCCAGCTAATCTTTGTATTTTTTGTAGAGAATGGGTTTCACCATGTGGTTCCAGACTGGTCCTGAACTCCTGAGCTAAAGTGATTCACCTCACCCGGCCTCCCAAAGCCCTGGGATTACAGGAGTGAGCCACTACTGTGCCCAGTTTTGATTACTTTTTTGTTTGTTTGTTTTGAGACTGAGTCTCACTCTGTTGCCCAGGCTGGAGTGCAGTGGCGTGATCTCAACTCCCTGCAACCTCCACCTCCCAGATTCAATCTTAGCTCACTGCAACCTGTCTCCCAGGTTCAAGTGATTCTCCTGCCTCAACCTCCCAAGTAGCTGGGATTACAGACACCTACCACCATGCCCAGCTAAATTTTTTTTGTATTTTTAGCAGAAGTGGGGTTTCACCATGTTGGCCAGGCTGGTCTCCAACTCCTGACCTCAAATGATCCACTCACCTCGGCCCCTTAAAGTGCTGGGATCACAGGCGTGAACCACTGTGCTTGGCCAATTAATTCTTAAAAAGAAAATGTTTCATATATTCCATCATATCTACACAAACATATATGTTTAGAGACATGTGCCTACCTTTAGATTCTCAGGAAGAATGACAAGAAGTGGACATACAGCTGCACTGGCTACAGTAACAAACAGTAATGAACATTTCTTTACCCTCAGATGTGGGAAGGAAAAACAAGTGGGGTGTGGATTAAAGAACTGTCAGATTCAGCTGCATTAAGGCCTAATCGAGCTGAACACTTTCCATCTGAAGAAATGAACTGACAGAACCAAAAGCAGCCAACCAGGGTAAGGATAAAATTCCTGCAGTATAACAAGTAGACAGAAATAAGCATTTTCTTTTGACTGAAGGAGATCTATTTTCTTAAGAAGTACAGTCTTCCGTGGATTGGATGGATGGGAACCATAACCTTTTACCTTGGCCAGTTTTTCTCCTCTGAAGTTTAAGGTGACTGCTTCTGTATTCCGAGGATTATGAACCTCTATGTGAACTTCATCATTATCTTCATATTCTCGAATCAGTGCTGCTTTCAACCTGGCCATTTCGTTCTGTTCTCCATGGACTAAAATCTACACAGAAGAAATGTTAAAAGAACATAAGAAAACATCGTTCAGATTAATCATGGTCTTTAGCTGAATTATTAAATATATGAAATAGAAACATACTTAGAAGCTCTGAAACTTTACTACTTTTAAGGACCTCCAGCTGATTCAACTTGTATACACAGTCATTCTGTTTGGCTTTAAAAGATCCTTATGTGGTACTATTTGAACAGAGTAAAGAAACTTCTTTTCTACTCCAGTCTTTGCCACTAATGAGATATATGCCTTTTCCATGTTTCACCGCTTCGCTGTTCACAGTGGGAAAGGGCTGACTTCTGCAATCTTTCAGTTTTAAATGCCTATGACTCTGGTACAAAACTATTGCTACCCTACTGCCTCAGAAAACACCCATGGTTCTTTCTTTTTGAGATGGAGTCTTGCTCTGTCGCCCGGGCTGGAGTGCAGCAGTGGCGTGATCTCAGCTCACTGCAGCCTCCAACTCCTGAGTTTAAGCAATTCTCCTGCCTGAGCCTCTCAAGTAGCTGGGTTGAGGTGCAAGCAACCATGCCCAACTAATTTTTGTATTTTTAGTAGAGAGAGGGTTTCACCATGTTGGTCAGGCTGGTCTCGAGCTCTTGACCTCAAGTGATCCACCCACCTCGGCCTCCCAAAGTGCTGGGATTACAGGTGTGAGCCACTGTGCCCAGACACACTGTCTCCTTAGGTTTCTTAAAATCAAACTTTCAAAGGATGCTGTGAAGAAAAAGAGTTACTTCTGATGTTTTCTTCTATTAAAGCCATATCATATATATATATATATATATATATATATATATATAATTTTTTTTTTTTTTTTTTTTTGAGACAAGTCTTGCTCTGTCACCCAGGCTGGAGTGCACTGGCGTGATCACAGCTTACTCACTGCAACCTCCACCTCCCAGGTCCAAGTGATTATCCTGTCTCAGCCTACTGAGTAGCCGGGATTACAGGTGCACATCATCACAACTGGCTAATATTTGTATTTTTAGTAGAGACAAGGTTTCACCATATTGGCCTGCCTTGTCTCAAACTCCTACCTTGTAATCTGCCTGCCTCGGCCTCCCAAAGTGCTGGGATTATAGGCGTTAACCACCGCGCCCGGCCTACCTCATATATTTACACATTTTTGGAGAAAGGGTCTCACTCTATTGCCCAGGCTGGAGTGCAGCAGTGTGATCATGGCTCACTGCAGCCTCAACCTCCAGGGATCAAGCAATCCTCCTGCCTCAGCCTCCTGCATAGCCAGGACTACAGGCATATGCCACCATGCCCAGCTAATTTTTGTATTTTTTTTTTTTTTTTTTTTTTTTTTTTGTAGAGACAGGGTCTTGCATGTTCCCCAATGTGGTCTTGAACTCCTGGGCTCAAGTGATCTGCCCACCTTGGCTTCCCAAAGTGCTAGGATTACAGGCGTGAGCCACTGTCCTATCTTTTTTTTTTTTTTTTTTTTTGGTATCTCATCCCAGTAGCACACTGTGCCTATCCTAATAAAATATTTCAGAACCAAATGGAACACTATATTATTTTCTATATTTCTTTAAAGACAGGGTCTTGCTCTGTCACCCAGATTGGAGTGGAGGGCATAATCTTGGCTCACTGTGGCCTCAACCTCCCAGGCTTATGCAATCTTCCCTCCTTAACCATCTGGGTAGCTGGGACTACAAGCATGAGCCAGTATGCTTGGCTAGTTTTATTTTATTTTTGTAGAGACAAGGTCTCACTATGTTGCCTAGGCTGGTCTCAAGCTTCTGGGCACTCCTCCCACCTCAGCCTTGCAGAGTGGTACGATTACAGGCATGAGCCACGGTGCCCAGCCCCAAATGGAATATTTTAGGGAGTATTTAGAACTGCCTTAGCTACCAGTCCTTTTCCATTCACTTTTGTAACTTCTATCTTACGAGATAGATTGTTCTTTTTGCTTTTTTATTTTGAGACAGTCTTACTCTTGTCGCCTAGGCTGGAGTGCAGCATCACGATCTTGGCTCACCGCAGCCTCTGCCTCCTGGGTTCAAGTGATTCTTGTGACTCTCGGATTACAGGCGTGGGCCATTATGCCTGTCTAATTTTTATATTTTTAGTAGAGATGGGGTTTCACCATGTTGGCCAGGCTGGTCTCAAACTCCTGGCCTTAAGTGATCCACCCGTCTTGGCCTCCCAAAGTGCTGGGATTGCAGGCCTGAGCCACTGCGCCCAGCCAAGATAGATTGTTCTTAGCCTCTCACACCTGGTAGATGGCTTGTGGCTGGGCATGGCCAGCACCAGCATGAGGCAGAGGCTCACTGCTTGGAGGGGAAGGGCCTGGGCCTGGCTGCCTGAGCAGAATCCTGGTGCTGCTGCTTATTAGCTGTGACCAAGTTATTTCACACCTCAGTTTTCTCATCTGCAGAAAGGCTGTTGGTCATGAAGATTAAGCAAGTCAGTTCATACAAAACACAAGCACAGTGCCTGGCACATGGTGAATAATCAATGTTAGCTATTATTAACTACTATCACAACACTACCAGTATTGCAATTTTATCCTGCTGATGTACTTTTGCTGGAGGTGGTTATTAAAGGAAAATGAGCATGAAGTTCAACCCAGGAACTTAAACTGTCAGCAGAAGTAGAACCAGGGGAGTGATAGGATGAAATGGGACTGAGGATCAGGTGGTGACACCACACAGGAAGGGCAATATGGCTTTTCCTCCCTGGCTTGGAAATCTGGGCAAAAATGTTCATACACACATACAATAGGAAACACCTGGGAGGAGCCTTCTGTGACTAAACTCTACAGGCCAGGACGCTATGGACAGGAGAGTGCTTTTTCTCCACCAAATAATCTGCTCATTAAGGGTCAGTGGGCAAATACCTGTGAGGCCTATTATGCTAGAAATAACTCAAAAACTAACAAAAGTTTCCATGAAAAGGTACTCAACATTAGTCATTAGAAAACAAAAATCAAAACCACGATGGGATACCACTTTACACTAGCTGAAAAGTGATACAACCCGAATGTCCATCCACAGGCAGATGGATAAACATGTGGTCTCCACATAATGGACTATGACTTCGGCATGAAGTTCTGATGCCACAACATTATGAGCCTTGAAAACCTCGTAGGCATTATGATTCCTCTTACATGAAATACCTAGAATAGTCAAATTCACAGAAATAGAAAGGAGGTTTGAGATTACCAGGGTAGGGGGAAGGTAATGGGGAGTTACTGTGTAATGGTCAGAATTTCTGTTTGGAGTGATGAAAAGCTGTGAAAATAGACAGTGGTGATGGTTGTATAACACTGTGACTATAACTAATGTCACTGGTTTGTACCCTTAAAAATGGTTAAAACTGCAAATTTAATGTTAGATATTTTACCACAGTAAAACATATTTCATATTCAAAAAGCAAGCAAACAACCAAAACTAACAAAAGGCCATTTCTTCTAAACTGCTTTCCAATATACTCAGAAAGGGTACTTCATCTGTTTTCTATTATCTATAGAAATAGATAGAAAATAGATAGAAGTACCCTTTCTGAGTATATTGAAAAGAGATGAAGAAAATAGATGAAATATCCTTCATCTATTAGAGCTCTTCTAATTAAAATACATACTTTTGGCCAGCTGTGCACTGGCTCACGCCTGTAATCCCAGCACTCTCGGAGGCCAAGGCGGGCTGATCATGAGGTAGAGATCGAGACCATCCTGGCCAACACGGTAAAATCCCATCTCTACTAAAAACATAAAAATTAGCTGGGTGTGGTGGCACGCACTTATAGTCCCAGCTACTTGGGAGGCTGGGGCAGGAGAATCACTTGAACCCAGTAGGTGGAGGTTGCAGTGAGCCAAGATCGCACCACTGCACTCCAGCCTGGGCGACAGAGTGATACTCTATCTCAAAAAACAAACAGAAAAACATACTTTTTTCAGCTTACTCCTCCTTTCCGATTCCATCAAAATATCTAACTTATTTTTAGTAAGTTACATGATACTTAAAAATATAAATAAGTCATATACTAACAAGGAGCTATATAGTGCATTTGACATCTATTTAAATCTTATACTATTATGTGACTTGTCCTTCTCCTCTCTCCAAATTATCCTTGCACTATTGCTTATTATTAAGCATTTACTATGTGCCAGATACGATACTAAGTGCTTTAGATATAAGTTCTCTCACTTCGTCCTTACAATAACCTTATGAGCTATTATTATTCCTATTTAGAAATGAGGTACAGAGAGGTTAAGTAACTTGCCAAGGGTTATACAGCAAGTAAGAGATGCAGCTGGCATTCCAAACAAGCAGGCATACTCCAAGCCTGGCTCTAAAATTACTGGGGAGGCAGCAGAAAATAATTTAAAAAATTAGAATTGGGATTGGTAGGTCTGAATAAGAGTCAGTTAAGATGGAGAAAGTGTGCAGCTTGCTTAAATCAACGGGGAGTTGTAAAGGTCAAATCCCAGTGCAACTGAAAGGCTCTGTTCATGAGGTGTTGCATTAGTAGATGAGGATGCTTGCTTTGTGAACTGGCTGCTGCATAGTTCCTTGGGTATGCACCTTTTTTCCCCTTTAATACAAAAAACAAAAGTCAGTCCTAGGCCGGGCGCGGTGGCTCACGCCTATAATCCCAGCACTTTGGGAGGCCGAGGCGGGTGGATCACGAGGTCAAGAGATCGAGACCATCCTGGTCAACATGGTGAAACCCCGTCTCTACTAAAAATACAAAAATTAGCTGGGCATGGTGGCACATGCCTGTAGTCCCAGCTACTCGGGAGGCTGAGGCAGGAGAATTGCTTGAACCCAGGAGGCGGATGTTGCGGTGAGCCGAAATCGAGCCATTGCACTCCAGCCTGGGTAACAAGAGTGAAACTCTGTCTCAAAAAAAATAAAATAAAATAAAATAAAAAAAGTCCTAGACTAACCACATGAGGCGGTTTCAAAGCACGAATGAATTCACTGGTTTGCTGGTAATCTGTGTGAGCGGAGAAGGAAATGTAATCCACAGACATTTTCAGCGGCAATTTCTGTCCAGACATGGTAGTGATTTCTTCAGGTTCAGACATGATGTGCTGTTGAAAATAAAGAAAAATAACAAACGAACGACTCAGTTAGAAACATAATGGTACCTTTTAATTTTTTTCATGCAGTCATAAACTTATGTTAAATTTAGGACCTTCAGCACAACATCATCGTAAGTGATGCAGTAAATACCAAATACTTATGTTCTCAATCAATCAAACATTTAATGAGGAAAGTAAACAAATTAACTAGAACCCATCTATCTGGAGTGCTGGCAGTGAGAATCTTAACTCTTATGCTTAGAAAGACAAACCTGTATTCCCAACTATTCTTGTGCTTTCCAAAGTAATTTCCCAAATATGTGGATACATTTCTATTCTGAAAAAAACATTTTTTTTTTGGAGTAGGGTTGCATTTTGTCATGCAGGCTGAAATGCAGTGTGCGATCTCGGCTCACTGCAGCCTCAACCTCCCAGATTCAAGAGATCTTCCTGCCTCAGTCCCCCAACTAGCTAGGACTACAGGCACATGCCAGCACACCTGGCTAATTTTTGTGTTTTTTTAGAGACGGGATTTCGCCATGTTGTTTAAGCTGGTCTTGAACTCCTGAGCTCAAGTGATCCACTCACCTTGGCCTCCCAAAGTGGTAGGATTACAGGGGTAAGCCACTATGCCAGGCCTGAAAATCTATTGTTATTATTTTTTAAGATGGAGTCTCGCTCTGTCACCCAGGCTGGAGTGCAGTGGTGCCATCTCGGCTCATTGCAACCTCTGCCTCCGGTTGCAAGCAAGTCTCTCTGCCTCAGCCTCCCAAGTAGCTGGGATTACAGGTGTACACCATCACACTCAGCTAATTTTTTGTATTTTTAGTAGAGATGGGGTTTTCCTATGTTGACCAGGCTGGTCTCCAACTCCTGACCTCAGGTGATCCGCCTGCTTCCGCCTCCCAAAGTGCTGGGATTACAGGTGTGAGCTACTGTACCCAGCCTGGAAATCTATTTTAAATACAACATTGTCACTAAAGAACTTTATAGAATAAGGTAAAGTAATAAAGATTATCAAAATAAAGAATCATATATTTTTAAAAATAAAGTAGATGTTAATGCTAAAGGATGAGAATGTCATGCCTGGTGCTTAGAAATTGCCTCTCAAATTTTGCATACATTTTCTACAACGTCTCCATCCCTAAGAGCTGAAAATCAACCATTTTATAACAATAGAAGGCAGTCAACCCAAACACATCCTACAGCTTTTTAAGATCCTACATATTAGTAAACCTCTTCTTCATTAGATAAGGGAGGGTATTCATGTGTTGTCTCAAATAGGTTCCTATCCTTTCTTCTCTACCTGCAATCTGATGAGCACTTGTAAAACTTCAATGTGTACATCTATCACCTGGGACCTCATTATGCCATTCAGTGTCTGCATAATTCCACATCCTACACACATCTCTAGCTACCTATTTTCATCCTCATTTTTTAAAATCAAAACTTGTATTATTTAAAGAACGATTTCAATGGGAAAACCTGTGAGGACCCTGCCACCTCCATAATTCTGATTAGGAATAATAAAATAGCCTGCGACTCTACCTGACCTTGGCAAGTGTCCCTTCTACACAGTATCCTGCTATAATGACGCCATTCCTCTTATCAGTGCACCAGCTTTCAAATAACTCTCTGGATAAGCCACTCTGCATCATGCCTGGGGAGGCCATTACAACACTGGGACCAATGTCATCAAAATGATCCATGCTCTAAGAGAGAAAACAGAATGGGAAGAGTATGTTAGCTACCAGCAGCTATCAAATCATTCTTTATTTTTAAAGAATAACAAAAGGCTAGGTAAGAGATTAATCACACTACTGAAAGGACCTTCACAAGATCTGTAAACATTTTGAGTTCAATTGCCAAGTTCCTAAACAGTGTAGGTTAGGAATGATAGAAAAACCAAGTAATAAAAAGCAGTAAGTTCACCCTGATCTTCCAAACCTATTGGAAGCTAGAGGGCCATCAGAACCATCAGAATCATCTTCAAGTGCCTAGCAGGTAGGCAGAAAAGTAAAAGGAAGGGTCAAATGGGTCTTGATCTACCCATGACACAACTGAAAAAACATTCCCAAAGACTCACAGTGGCTTTGCATGCTTCAGGAATATTTTGAGCTGGCCTGGAAATCAAAAGGTTTAACATTGTTCTAGGGAGAATTTGTTTATAATCCTTAAGTAGTTAACTTAAAATACATACTTTATGAAAATCCCTATTTACAACTGGAAGACCACTTTTAAATTATTTTGGATATCAATTATTTTATTATGATTAAGGCATCAATTTGAGTTAAACAGGATTTTTAAAATTAAATAAAATTAGATTTTATTGAATGCTTCTAGAAAAGTATATACAAATTTTCATACATGGAATTTGCAGCACTAATCAAAAAGATGATTTGGTTTGAGTGAGAAGAGAAACTTAACTACATAATACAAGAAGCTTTTCTCCTCAGAACTTTTTATTCTACAGCAAAAGAGATGAGTATTATAAATAATGAGAACATATGGCTACATGGGGCAAGTGGCAAAATCTGTTGAAGCAAAAAAAAGAATGTCAGCTGCTGAAGTTTTGATTTCCTGCAGAAAAATGACACCTGCTAGAGAAGAGGTAAGACCTCAGCAAGATGAATTCAGCCAGAGTTGCACCTCCTACAATTTTTATTTTATTTGTATAGAGACAGGGTCTCACTATCTCACCCAGGCCAGTCTTGAACTCCTGAACTCAAGTGGTCCTCCTTTCTCAGACTACCAAAGTGTTAGAATTACAGCTGTGAGCCATCCCTCATGGCCTCGTACCTCCTACTCCTAATGACTGATTTGGTTTTATCCATCCTTGTCTTTCATCCACAAGCACTCACCTTGAGGTTACTAATGTGTTTGAAAACAAAGGGATTATTGATGTTGATCTGTTTGCGGATTTTGTCATTCATGGCATTTACATATGTCTGGTATACTGCCATACACTTCTTGGCCAAAGATGATGCATAGTATATTGGAATGTCATGTAGTTCTGGGTGATTCTGCCAGTACTCATCTAGAGAGATTTTGCAAGAAACAAATATCACTTTGTTACATGGGGTAAATAGTTCAAATAATAAATGATACACAGAAAAACAAGAAATGATACACACACAACCAAGAAATAAAGCATGTAACTACATTTTAAAGAGTTTAAGCAAAATTATCCTGGTTGTAGCTAACTTAAATTTACAAAACCAAAACTTATTTTTAAATTGTGTGTAACCTAGAAAGAATGCTATGATCATGGTCCAAAGAGTGGAGGCTTTTAAAAATGACTCAGTATAAGTTTACAATGAAGACTATAACTTATTACCATAATAAGACACTAAGTAATATATTTTTATTTAAAGCCACCACAGAAAAAACTCTGTGAAAAACTGTGATGGTTTTAAATAAAACTGTATTATTAATATTTCAAACAAATTTATTCACTGCTAATTACAAAACAGAATTGCCAAATCAATTAACTGATTTTGAACACGTAAAAAGAAAGCATAGTCACATTAATGCTATAATTGGTTTTTTTGTTTTTGTTCTACACCAAGACTGTCGCCCAGCATCGAGGGTAGTGGTGTGATCATGGCTCACTGCAGCGACCTCTCGGGTTCAAGTGATCCTCCACCTCAGCCTTCTGAGGAGCTGGGACTACAGGAGTGTGCTAACACACTTGGCTACTTTTTTTTTTTTTTCTGTAGAGACTGGATCTCACAATGTTGCCTAGGCTGGTCTGGAACTCCTGGACTCAAGTGATTCTCCTGCCTCAACCTCCCAAAGTGCTGGGATTACAGGCATGAGCTACCACACTCAGCCATGCTTACATTTTTAAAAACTACTAACCAGTTTCTGATAATTAATGAAAGCAGTGAGCAATATACCTTTGAAGACTTATGTTCCGGGAAAAGCCCTCATTCAATCCCCAAATTTTATCAAGGTAGGCCAAAAGACACCCTTTATTCTAATAGGTGCCTCTGCAGTTTTAAAATGTATTATATGCTTATTATATAACTTAAAACTATAATTTCTCATTTTCAAAACAACTTATGAAGACATCATCTTAACTAGCAAAGTAAGGGTTAAAAAAAAGGCTTAATATTGTGTGAATGTTACTTTTCAATTTGATTTATCAATGATAACTCTATATGAGGACAAAGACTTTCTGTCACATGTGTTACAAATAAATTTCCTGCTTTGTCATCTAGTTTATCCAATACATGCTCTGTTTAATTACCCTTATGATTTCTTAGATACCTTAAAACAGATTACATCACATCCCATAATCACACCACAATTTCCTGTTTTGTTGTATTTTTATGAATAACTTTGATTAAAAAAAGTTAAATAGTTTGTCCAAGGTCATATGGATCCAGCCATATGATAGATCTGATCTGAAACATAGATAAGATTTGAAAGCAGCTGTCCTTTTTATTATACTATATTACAAGGGAGAATTTAAGAAAAAGGGGCAACCAGTTGCATAGAGCAGATGGTAGAATTGCTAGATAAAAATACCAACCACCCAGTTAAACTTCAATTTCAGGTGAACAACAAAAGATTTTTAGTATAAGAATATATACCAATGAGACCAGCCTGGCCAACATGGTGAAACCTCGTCTTTACTAAAAATACAAAAATTAGCCCGGTGTGGTGGCGGGTGCCTGTAATCCCAGCTACTTGGGAGGCTGAGTCAGGAGAATTGCTTCAACCTGGGAGGTGGAGGTTGCAGTGAGCCGAGACAGCGCCACTGCATTCCAGCCTGGGTGGCAGAGTGAGACTCTGTCTCAAAAGAAAAAAAAAAAGAATGTATATTAAATATTTGGAACACTTATATTAAAACATTATTCAGTATTTATTTGAACCTAAAATTTCATGGGTTGTCCTATAGTTTCATTTGCTAAATCTGGCAACCCAATTTGATGGTGACAACATTGTTTAACTTCCTAACTTCTCTGCTCTTCATCTTACTGGTTATGAAGACTTTTATTTCAAGACTTCTAAAGATGAATTTGACTTGTAGTTAGGAAGGAGGACTAATCAAGATCAAAAGACTGAATTAGATTCAGATTTGGGAAATTCAGCTTCTAGATGTCCTATCTGTTACAGATTTGCTTTTGATCTGGGGTCATTTCTTCCAACTTTCCTTCTGGTTTCCTTTGCAGTGTGACGGGGATACTATTTTTCCTCCTCACCAAGATAGCAGAACAGAGAGGAAGAGCTAAGATGCAAGTGTTTCTAGAGCTTCACAAAGAGGTTACATACATGCAAAGCATCTACTTTTTTTTTTTTTTATGAGATGGAGTCTCGCTCGCTCTGTCACCCAGACTGGAGTGCAATGGTGTGATCTCAGCACACTGCGATCTCCACCTCCTGGGGCCAAGCAATTCTCCTGCCTCAGCCTCCCAAGTAGCTGGGATTATAGGCGCTCGCCGCCGTGCCTGGATAATTTTTGCATTTTCAGTAGAGACAGAGTTTCAACATGTTGGCCAAGCTGGTCTCAAACTCCTGACCTCAGGTGATTTGCCCACCTCGGCCTCCCAAAGTGCTGGGATTACAGGTGTGAGCCACCATGCCTGGCCAGCACCTTCTTTTATTCTTTAATAAGAGTGCTTTTTCCAAATAGCACCACAGAATGTGAGGTAGAAGGGATCATTAAGTACAAATGTATGCTAAAAAGTAACACCCATCGTTCCTCTTATTACAAAAAGTTATACATGTTCACTGAAGTACTTGTAAAATGGAGAAAAGCAGAAAACAAAAAATATCCATATTCTCACTATCCACATTTAATATCTTTCCGGTCATTTGTGTGTGCATTTTTTACCTAAGTAGGATCAGAGTACATTAGATAGTTTTTTTTTTTTTTTTGAGACGGAGTCTCACTCTGTCACCCACGCTGGAGTGCAGTGGCACAATCTCAACTCATTGAAACCTCCACCTCCCAGGCTCAAGCAATTCTCATGCCTCAGACTCCAGAATAGCTGAAGCTACAGGTGTGCGCCACCACACCTGGCTCATTTTTGTATTTTTGGTAGAGACAAGGTTTCACCATGATGGCCAGGCTGGCCTCAAGTGATCCTGGCCTCATGTGATCCACCTGCCTTGGCCTCCCTAAGTGCTAGGATTACAGGTATGAGCCACTGCACCCAGCCCAGAGTATACACAGTTTTGAACCCTACTTTTTTGGTTGACTTAATATATTATGTGGAAGTATGTAATTACTCATCTGTAATACAATTTTTTCCCATAATGTTATATTTACTGACGTATTTCTTTGAAAATACTTAAATGATGAATACCTTTCCTGACACAATTTTCTATAAATCTCATTTATTTCCCAGAAGTGGAACTGCTGGCTCAGGGTACGCATATTTTAAGATTTCTGATAGTAACCAGAAGAGGGCACCAGTTTACATTCCCAGCAGCAGTGCCTGAGAGTTGCTGTTTTCCTGGGCTCTTCCTAGATCCAAATCCCTATTTTTAAATGAAGAAAACTGAAGCCCAGAGCAGTGGAATGACTCATCCAAGACCACATTATTATCTTGATAAAATGACAAAAGATTTTGATCATCTTCCAAACAGAAAAGAAATGGCATACCCAGAATCAAGAGCAGCTCCTGAGCCCTTCCAAGAGCAAAGACAGGAATGAGACCCCTGCCTCCTCTGTTTACGATATCATGGACAGTGTTACAGAATCTTGCTTCTCGCTCCTCACGTTTCTCATGGATATGGGTCCCATAAGTAGATTCCTAAATAACACATTAGAAGAGTGAGACTAAGACAGATAATCCCCAAGGAATTAAAGCTATACATCAATGAAATGCTGAGGGGCTAAACAATTCACTTCTCGATTAGCATGCTGTTTACTCAAACGTACGTTGTCATAATAGTCATTGGGAAGAGCAAGCAAGAATGCTAGAATTCAAGCCCGGTACAGTGGCTCACACCTGTAATCTCAGCACTTTGGCAAGCCAACGTGGGCGGATCACCTGAGGTCAGGAGCTCGAGACCAGCTTGGCCAACATGCTACTAAAAATACAAAAATTAGCTGGGCATTGTGGTGGGCACCTGTAATCCCAGCTATTCTAGAGGCTGAGGAAGGAGAATTACTTGAACCCAGGAGGTGGAGGTTGCAGTGAGCTGAGATCACACCATTGCACTCCAGCCTGGGCAACAAAGCAGACTCCATTTCAAAAAAAGAAAAAAATTAAAAAAAAAAAAAAAAAAAAAGGCCAGGTGTGGTGGCTCACACCTGTAATCCCAGCATTTTGGGAGGCTAAGGCAGGCAGATCACCTGAGGTCAGGAGTCGAGCCTAACCAACATGATGAAACTGCGTCTCTACCAAAAATACAAAAATTAGCCAGGCATGGTAGTGGGCATCTGTAATCCCAGCTACTCGAGAGGTTGAGGCAGGAGAATCGCTTGAACTTGGGAGGCAGAGGTTGCAGTGAGCTGAGATTACACCACTGCACTCCAGCCTGAGCGAGAGAGCCAGACTCCATTTCAAAAAAAAAAAAAGAATGCTAGAATTCAAATCTAAAACTTTTTAGAAAATGGAATCAGGAAATAGTCCAAAGCTGTATCTTCTTTCCATGTCTTTTATTTTTATTTATTTGTATTTTTACCATTTGCTTTCTATTAGGAAGAAAAAGGTTATTTCTCCCATCTCTGATAAATCAAAGCTTTTAAAATAGAAATAGATGTTGTTTCTTATACTTCTGTTTAAGAATATCCTAAAAGTCTTACTAGTGTGATTCACTGACCAGAAGCATTGACATCCCTTGGGAGCTTATAGGAAGTGCAAAATCTCAGATGCCAGCCCAGACTTACTGAATCAGAATTTGTATCTCAGCAATATCACCGGATGATTTATAAGCACATTAAAATATGAAGCACTGCTTTAAAGCATGGTACTATGAAAATAACTACTTTTTCTGAGGGTTCAAAAAAATCCATCTTCCCTTAAATGAAGGTCAGTTTATATGCTGGGCACAGCATGGGCAGAGCCGAATCTGCTCACATGTTGTCACGGGCGGCAATATGTACTGGCCTGCATGCCTGGGCAGCTGGGGGATGCAGTAGGTGGTGGAGGAGAAACAGCTCTTCCTCCTTGAACCACATGCACCTGCTGTTCTTATACATCCCAAAGGCCTGCAAGAGTTCTCCCCCAACTCGACTCTACGGTCAGCAACACACGTCCCAAGCCGCCCCAGGAGAGCTTCTGTACACAGTTCATTTTTCGCTCCCCTGAGACTTGCAATCTAGAAGGCAGACAGCACATTCAAAGATGAACAAAAAAACAAGTGAGCACAGACTAAGGGCCTGAGGACAGTCACCATGGCAAAGGAGTGAGGTCACACCATTTCTAAAACAACCCATAAGATGTTCTTCTACAAATTCTCGCCTAGAAAAACATATTTTGGAGACAGGGAGAGGGCATACCCAGTAAAAAAGATCCTGCCCAGAGACGGCCTGGCGTCTCTGATATGAGACTAGAGTGAATGCATTTAACAGCAAGAAAGTGAAGCTGCAGTACAAAAAGCACTGCCCCAGTTTTTTTTTTTTTTTTTGAGACTGAGTCTTGCTCTGTAGCCTAGGCTGGAGTGCAATAGCGTGATCTTGGCTCACTGCAGCCCCCACCTTCCAGGTTCAAGTGATTCTTGTGCCTCAGCCTCCCCAGTACCTGGGACTACAGGCGTGCACCACCACACCCAGCTAATTTATATATATATATATATATATATTTTTTTTTAAGTAGAGACAGGGTTTCGTCGTGTTGGCCAAGCTGGTCTCTAACTCCTGGCTTCAAGTGATCCACCCGCCTTGGTCTCCCAAAGCATTGGGATTACAGGCGTGAGCCACCGCGCCTGACCACCAATTTTCTTATATTAAAAAAAGGTAAGTTTATATGAAAGTGAGATCATAATACTATTTTCCAAAAGAAAAAAGTCTGCTTACATTATATTAATCACAATATAGTACATTAATACTTACAATGATAAGAATATCAGGCTTAATATTAGGAATTTCAGCTGCCATTAAGTGCCTATCTTCTTGTCTTGAGAAATCTCCTGTGTACAAAAGCTGTGGGAAAAAGACAAAGCCAGAAGGTTAGGATTTGGGGAAGGCTTCATTTTGCTAGTGAAGAGATTAAACTCACGAAATCTAAAAGTGCAGTTACATTTTTTTTAAAAGTCTAAAACTGATGAAATTTCCATGCAGTTCTTGTGTCCAGTAGCTTAGTCAGTAAACGGTCCAGTGCTTCAATGATTTCATCTAATAAACGGGAATAATCTATTCCCAGCATCCTCTCACAAAGATAACCTACATAACATTAATCCGCTTGGCAAACTTGCTCTGAGCTTCTTGGAGAAAAAGTGCATGCTGATAAGGAAAGGAGTGCACTGAGATCCATGGTCTAAAACCAGAATAAAATCGTAAGAGGGTCTGCACCAAATTCCAAGAGAACTCAAATCTGCATTCCTGCTACTTACTTTTTTGTGCCCTGGAGCAAACAGCAAGAATAAGTAATTCAGTGATATATTTTACAATTTAATGTCTGAAAGTTTCAAAGGTATGAACAGCTGTGAAAAATTTAGGACAATGTTACACTAGAGCACTCGTTCTCAACTCTGGCTGCACATTAGAATCACCTAGAAAACTCAAAAAGGAAAAGGCCAAGCTACACCTCCAGGTTTTGATTAGTTATTTTTCAACAGCTCACTAAGTGATTCTTATGTGCAGCCGGAGTTCAAAGCTGCTGCTCTAGAGTTTAGAAAGCTAGTGGTCCACCCACATTTTTAGAAGTTCAAGGATTCCCCAAAGATCTTTTCTAATTAACCCCTTTCATTCTTGCAGTCCACCTGCTTAGGGGCTTATCTGTGAATCCTAAGATACTGGCTGGGGGCTCGGGGGATGACATGAACACCAAATGGTGTTTTAATTTTAAATGGATGCAGCCACAGAGATACCTCTTCCCTAACCAGCTTCCTAAAGGACACTGAATTCCATGGTGTGAGGGAACTTACTTTTTGAGATGTTTTACTCTTTTCTCAGTCTTAAAAATTTTTTTTTCTCTGTCTTGATAAAGAAAGTATTGTAATGGAGGTAGGAACTATATTTAAAAGGAAAAAGTGTCAACTGTATTTTTATCTTATGTTTCAGTGTTCTGACACTTTTGCAAGTCTTAGAGAATTTTTTTTAGTACTACTTGGTGGCACAAAGCTCTGCACTGATTTCTCTGGGGAGAAAAGCGCCGGAGCCAGAGGGTACCTTCACGCCTGCGATCTCAATCATGAACATGGCGGCTCCTAGGACGTGGCCTGCATGGTAACACCAAAACTTGATTCCTGCAACTTCCTTAACTTCATGAAAGTTGATAGTTTCAATTTTGTCCATGCTTTCTTCCAAATCTGTCTCAGTATACAGCATGTCGTCTGCCGATATGTTACTAAATTTTGAAAGATGCCCACAAAAACAATTAAGAGTCAGAGTTTTAAAAAAGCCTTTGAACACAAAGAAATTGTGGATAACATATACGTGAAGATATTTCTTAAAAATATACTTTATAAATTATGCAATTTAAAATATTTCAGATATTTTGTGTTTTTACTCTATTGTGTGTATAGCTACAAAACTTTATTTTAAACAAACCACGTAGGAAATTAAGACACTAAGCTCAACGTACTCTCAACTTACAGTAAATTAAGGCAAAATACTCTTTAGGATAGTATTTCTCAAATTTTCTTCCTGCCCCAACACTCTTGAAAGATATAACACACTCACATACATTGGACCATGGCAGGTATTTCTCACACTGGGATGAGAAAAGATTTTTCTACAAAGTCTAGCACAACCTTTCTCCTGAAAGTTATGTTAATGTACTTATAAAAAAACAAGAGAGAACAGTGGTTAAGGACACTGACTCTGGAGCCAGACTGTTTTTGGTTCAAATCCTACCTCTGTCTCTTACTGTGACTATTTTAGGCAAATAATTTAACCTTGCTGTGCCTGTTTCATCATCTATAAAATGGAATTTATAATAGAACCTACATCATGAGTTGGTATGAAGATTAAATATATTTATCTCCTGGCCAGGTGCGGTGGCTCACACCTGTAATCCCCGCACGTTGGAAGGCCAAGGTGGATGGATCGCTTGATGTCAGGAGTTCGAGACTAGCCTGACCAACATGGTGAAACCCCATCTGTACTAAAAATACATAAATTAGCTGGGCATGGTGGCACACACCTGTAGCCTCAGCTGCTCAGGAGGCTGAGGTGGAAGGACTGCTTGAGCCCAGGTGGTTGAGGCTGCAGTGAGCTGTGATAGCACCACTGCACTCCAGCGTGGAAGACAGAGCAAGACCCTGTCTCAAAAAAACCTTCAAGTCAGGAATGTGTTAGAAATACAATAGGTTTCAATTACCTTGTTACTGAATGATTAAATTACTGATTATACATGAAAAGAGAGCACCTCATTTTAAAACACAAAATGCTGAAGCTATCCAAATGTTCTTTCAGGGAAAAAAAAAACAACACAAAATGGTCCATATCTGGAACCATATGTACCGCATGGAGCCATTATTAGATGCATAATCTAATCAAGTAATTTACCTAACTTTGACATAATCGGAAAGAAGCCATCTATAAATAGCTTTTGTGGCATGAGTCATAAATGTTCTTCCTTTGAAGCTCGTCTTCTGTAGAAACCAGGGCAGAGCTCCACAATGATCCAAATGGAAACTTAAAAAGAAAGAGGCTGCATTAATTCTTAAAATTATCCATCAGATACCATGTAATAAAACTGTTGCTTACAAAACAAGTTCTATACAAACAACTATTTACTGACACTTCCAGAAAACCAAGAGTTGGTAAATGCAGAAGGAAGAAGTAATGCATACAGTTCTAATATGGAAGAAAGATTTTTAAAGTATCACTTTTAAACAGCAAAAAACTTTATTAGTGAATAATTCGGAAGGAAGACTATTCCAAAACTATATAAACTCTGTTTAAAAATAGTTTCAATAAAGTTGAAATGGCATTCTTATAGAAGAATGTGACAAAACAGTGACCTCAAGGAGATATCCTGGAAAAGGGCTTCCTTAGTCTCAAGTTTTACAATGACTCAAGATACGTACTATCTCTTTCCCAGGTACTCACTGGACTTAGATTTAGAGGTAGGTAAGTTTTTCACAGTAAACTTCTCTAGCCTGTAATGACATTTTGGAGCATATTGCAGACATCTCAGTCTAAACCACTGAGATGTCTGCAATATGCTCCCTAGCAAAAAACACTTTTAACAAACCAAAATCTCAAAATCTGGTAAAGAAGGATCTTGACAGTAAACGTCCGTGAAAAACAGTATCGTTAATAAAGGAAAAAACTTACTGACTAATTAACAGGAGATCAATCTCAGCTGGGTCAATTAAATCAATGTAAGGAAGAGCATCCATTCCTTCTAGGCCAGGGTGGATCCCACAGTCCAGCTGAAAGAGATAGGAAAAGAGATCACAATCTCCTGCACATAAAATTCATTCAACAAATGGACAATGATTACAGACCCATCACCCATATACTCAAGATGGATTCCAGGCACTAGAACTTGGAACATGATTCTTATTAAATGTGGCAAATATGCCATTAACAGTTCTAACTTCCCAACAAATTTAAAATATAGCTCACATTTAGGGTCACAGGATGCAAAGTACAAAACGGCTTCTTCACAGCTACTTTTGGTAGTCATTCTAACAATGAATTAAATCTTTTTCAAAAACTTTGATATCAGAAGATTAAAAGTTAAAAAGTTTATAGATTTATTACTACCAAACGACTCTTGTGAGAATATAATAATTAGAAATAGGAAACTTACCTGACCAGGATAATTTAACTATTTTAAGGCATTAGGGAACAAATTCTTAAGATTCAGTCATTAAAATTACTTATTTTATATGGCGTTACTACCAAATTAACACAACAGATGAATAAAAAGATGCCTCTGGCTGACATATACATGTTCTTTTCAGATTGGGAGGAGTTGAGAAGAAAGGGGAATCAAAGGAACGTGAGACAGAACTGATTTTCTAATGAGTAGCTTAGAAACCACCTCCTCTACTCCATCTACCGTTCAGGCTTAGAGAAGCAGAGTAACTTGTCCAAGGCCAGCAGCCCCAGTGGGACTTGGGGATCTAACCTTCTACACCAAGGCTTCACCCCCACATGCTGGAGGTGGCTAGAGCTCTGAATATGTTCAGGGTGACTGGGTCCTTGGAATCTTCTACTGGGGGTGGGACAGGTAGGTTGGCTCAACCCTCCAGGAGTGGAAGAGGGAATGTGAAGAAATAATAGTTCAACAGATCTAGCTGACAATTTTACAGTCATAGAATACATCTTCTTAATCAACTTAATGTTTTGTCAAATTACTAAGTAGAAGTGTGTATTAGTTTTTCTCATTAACCCTATGCAGCATAGATTGCATGCACTATAACATTTTTCTGGGAGCTAAAAAGATAATAGTCTGCTAGAAAAGACTAACACCCAATTCAGAGAGAGCCATACTATTCAACTGAGTACAAAAATAGTAATTACCATTATTTTTCTTCCTTTGAACTCAAGAATAATACATGATCTTCCTACTTCTTGCCCAGCTCCACTGTAAACATTCAAGGGGAGAAAAAAAAGAATTAAAAAAAATCAAAATTAAGTCCAATAAACCTACACTTTTTACAACTTACATTATATCCCATTTGGTGACAGCACCTCACTGTGAAAAATTCCGAGGCATGAGAGAGTTCTACAACATCACAAAGACAGGGAAGAACAGTGTCCACGGGAAAAGATGAAAAGTGGTCCTTGGGAGTCCAGGGATCTTGCAGTTGTTAAAATCGAGAGAAAAGGCGGTAGAGACCCAAGAAGCCCAAAGCTTTGGGCTTGATTTAAATTCAATCTTCTGAATTTTAGGATTAAATTATGATGTATTTAAAATGTAAACTAGCAGTTATGCAGATTATGTAATAATACTTTTAGAATCAGCACTTAAGTATAAAGCCATAAGCATTTCAACATTGTCATTTTCTTTAAGATCATAATGTGTATTTGCCAAATAGCTTAAATACTTATTCATACGTGCATTTCAATCCCTTTTTCTTTTACCTTCTGTTACTTCAGCATATTTTATATCAAGTACTTAAATAATTTGTTTCTTCTTAACTTTTCAGCCATAATTTGCAGTGGTCACAAGGCACACTTAAAGTTAAACCTCACCTTCCAAATCCCTCACATTCTTTGATGCCTTTTCCCAATCACTTCAGCTCACAATTCACTCACTCACTCAACATTAAGCAGTTTCTTTTTTCTTTGATGGAGTTTCATTCTTGTTGCCCAGGCTGGAGTGCAATGCTGTGATCTTGGCTCACTGCAACCTCCGCCACCCAGGTTCAAGCAATTCTCCTGCCTTAGCCTCCCGAATAGCTGGGATTACAGGCATGTGCCATCACATCTGGCTAGTTTTGTATTTTTAGTACAGATGGGGTTTCTTCATATTGGTCAGGCTGGTCTCGAACTCCTGATCTCAGGTGATCACCCGCCTCGGCCTCCCAAAGTCCTGGGATTACAGGTGTGAGCCACTGTGCTTGGCCACATTAAGCAGCTTCTATTTGCCAAGCACTGTATTAAGTGCCTAGGACATGGAAATGCCTAATACACGGACCCAGACCTCAAGGAACTCAGTCTACCGAGACGGACACGAAATGGATCTATCCCCAAACTGAGATCCTACCTCCAAGCTGGTATTGATAAAGAATATCAAACAACTGCAGACGAGAGCCGCCATAAATTCCTGGCCTTCCACTTTTTGAATATTTTTTATTTTTAATTATTATGGATACGTGGCCTTCCACTTTAACTGGCCCTCAATGTTGCCTGGCTGTGTTCTCTGTTTTGTTTCCATAGCAACTATTTTCAAACTTTCTCCCCTTTCCCAAATTTCTCAACCCTCTATCCTCTTCTTCACTTAAGGCATGGGCATCTTCTGCATCAAAAAAATAAACAGTCCGTTTGTAAATTTCCCCAACTTCATGTACCAAGAACCTGCCCACAGCTGTCTCCCTCCATTTCTCCTCTATAGACAGACCTCTCTTTCTATGGCAAATCTTCCACCATTCTACTCTATGTACTTCCTGCCTCCTTCTGAGAACTGAACACTGCTGTGTCACTGACATTTCCCTATCTGCTCTTTACCATCCAAATTTAAACATACTACAGCCATGTGCATCCCACATTAAAGTCCTTTGAGTCTGATCTCCTTCAGTTCCCACTTTATTCTTTCCCCACCTGCCTCCTAGGCCAGTGGACCCTCCACCTGGACATCCTCACCTTCCACTCACTCCTCAATTCACCATCCTCTGGCTTTTACCAATCACTTTTCTGAAACTGTCCTTGCTGCTCAGTAGTCATTTCAGTCTTTTTTTTTTTTTTTTTTTTTTGAGAGACAAGGTCCCCCTGTGTTGCCCGGTCTGGCCTCCAACCCCTGGGCTCACGTGATCCTCTTGCCTCAGCCTCCAGAGTAGCTGGAACTATAGTTGTCAGCCCCTGTCTTGTTCTCTAGGCAGCCTTTGTCACTCCTAAGGAGGAGTGCTTGCTCCTTCCTCAAGCACCTCACCCTTGGCTTCTCTGACCTGATAGTCTCATCCTGTCTTGCTGGTTTTCCTGTTTCCTTCACATATTCAGCCACCTCTGACTACCCTTTAAATGTTGATATTCCAAGGGTTCTCTCCTTGGCCCACTTCTCAATCTTCATTTTCACCTTTCTTACTCGCTAAGGACTTCCAAGCCTGTATCTGCAACCCAGATTGTTTTTCTGAATTCTAGACCTTTAATATATACATGTGACACTAAGTATCTCTACTAGGATCTCTCCCAGGGACTTCATATTCAATATGCCAAACTCGTTTTCACCACATGCCCTGTACTTGCTCCACTTTCTTCCTGGAATGCTCTGTCTTCAGATATTGACGTGATTGGCTCCTTTGCATTATCTGGGTCTCAGTTCTAATGTCACCTTCTCAGATACTTTCCCTTGACTATCTCATCTAATTTGCCCTTCACAGCAAGCCACAACCCAGCATCATGTCATCTTAACACTTACAACTACATGAAGTTATTGCATCTACTTATGGCTTATTTCAGGCTACTAAATGAAAGCTTCAAGAACACAGGCATTGTCTATCGTATTCACTTCTGTATTGTTATGGCACCTGATGTGCAGTAAATCACAAAAAATACTTATTGAATGAATAAAACTCCTAAATCATGGACCTTGGAAATATTACGCTAAATGAAAGATGCCAGAGACAAAAGACCATGTATTATGTGGTTGCCTTAAATGAAATGTCCAGAATAGACAAGTCGATACAGAAGTAGATTAGTGGTTGCTTAGGGCTGGAGAGGTAGTGGGGATTGTCTATGACTGCTAATGAATACAAAGTTTCTTTTGGGAGTGATGAAAATGTTCTGGAATTAGAGAGGTGATGGTTGTATAACTCTATGTTAAGGACGACTGAATTACACTCTTTAAATTAGTTGTATGGTATGTAACTTGTATCTCTAATAAAGTTGTTACAAAACAACCCAACTCCCAAATTTACCGGTTGCTCCATCTCTTATACTGCTTGAGTGAACAGCACGACCCTTTCTCAACTGCTAGACCTAGGAAACTGAGTCATCATAACATCCTCTCTGCCCGGCCTTCCCTCCCAACAATCATCCTTTCAGATACATCTGATCAGCCACAAAATCCTGGAGATTTCATTGTACTCTCTCACACTCATTTCTTTCCAACCATGGCCACTCATTTCACTCACTATAGGCTCTCAGAACTTGGACTTGAATCTTTCAATCATATCTTACTGGATCTGCTCTACTCAATCCATCCTTTTATTCATCTTAATGTATATTCATGTTGTGCCAACTAATATCTACACTGCTGCCAGGAGTGATTTTCCTAAAACATAATTCCCACAATATCCATGCTTGCTTAATATCCTTTGTTGGCTTCCTTTAACTGACTTGATAAAGGTACAAACTCCTTACTACGTATATGAGGTGCTTCCTACACTGGGCCTCGACTACCTGTCTGTCACCTCATGTGCTAACTCTTCAGCTACAGCCATGAAGGATCTGGTCACAAGTTGTGACCACTCTCGCTTTCTTTTCTTTTCTTTTTTTGTTGAGATAGAGTTTCACCTGGTTGCCCAGGCTGGAGTGCAACGGCGGGATCTCCGCTCACAACTTCTGCCCCCCAGGTTCAAAGTTTCTCCTGCCACAGCCTCACAAGTAGCTGGGATTACAGGTATGCACCACCATGCACGGCTAATTTTGTATTTTTAGCAGAGACAGGATTTCTCCATGTTGGTCAGGCTGGTCTCGAACTCCCGACCTCAGGTGATCCACCCACTTCAGACTCCCAAAGTGCTGGGATTACAGGCATGAGCCACCGTGCCCAGCCCACTCTCACTTCCATATGTGCCACTTCCACTGCCTAGAACATCCTGGCCCCTACTCTTTAACTCCTCCTCATTCTCTAGGACTCAGCTCAAGCATCACATTTTTCAGGATGCATGAGGTATCCTTTTCCCCTCAATCTGTCAGAAATCCGTTTTCCATACTTACACAGTGCTCAGTGCAGTGCCTACCCTAGCTCTTATATTAGCTGTTACTCACAAAGCATCTACCACGATCCTTACTCTTCAAGTTTTCTCTTATTTCCATAAAAGAAAACGGGTTCAGTGAGGTTGTTGTCCTAGTAAGTGGTCAAGTAGATAATGAACTTCAGGTCTGACTTCAAAGTAATGGTCTCCCATTATTCCAAAGTATCTCTCCAATACTTCCCGTTGTGCACTGTAATTCTCTTCCAAAGGGCAAGAGCAATTAACAGGGCCCTCTGTTGCATCTGTATCCCCATGTGTGGTGCTTGACACTTAGTGTTTGCTCATCACAGGAAGAGATGACAGGTGTGAACTAAGCAGAAGGAAACAGACTCGATCAGGTGCTCAATGAAGCCTTACTGAATGAATGTGTAAAGAAGATACTTTCTGCTTTTTGGAAAATGTATATTCATGTTGTGGCAACTAATATCTAACAATAAACATGTGGATTCGAAATGCTCATCTGTAGGAATTCAAGTTCTCTACATTTGCATTTCCCCTTCAGCAGCATTCCCGACTGATGAAGGCCATGTCCACTGAAAGGCCACTCTCCTTATGGACAGTCGAGGGCTGAGTTTTTGTCCCTGCACTTTCTCCTCTCCTCCCAGCTTTACACCTTTCTTATTCTACTAGCACCTGAGCTGAGAAGATCGAAACTCATAGCAAGTCCCTAATAACTTCCTGGCACATGTCAAGCCCTGGTGTTAAGAAACAAGACTTAGTTCTTCCTTGCACCGCTGTAGCCTCATTCAGGTCCTCCTCTCATCCTGTCGGCCATCAGCGTCACCGGCTCCCTCGTGACTTGACCTGACGCGCACAGATCCATGCTAGTGCTAAATGACAACCCCTTTTAGCGTGTATGAAAGCGACCGGTGGCCCTGTAAACTTTTTTTTCCCTCCGACTCCAACATACCCTCCCCTGACTGATCAACAAGCAAAATCCCATTCACTCTAGCAGGCCCCTTCCGACCAATGGTCCTCCAACCCCTGGAGCCTGAGAAGCCTGGCCTGCAAGGGCGGACCAAGGGCCGGCTGCCGGGGTAGGTGGGAGCAGGGGCGACGGAGGAGGCCAAAGTCTCCGGTTACCCCTCGCGCCCCTCACAGCCCGTGGCTTCATTCCCTCTCTCGCTGGTCCCTTACAGGGGTCGGATCAGCAGCTGGTCGCTCTCCTCAGCAGGAATCGCAGACATCCCAAAAGTGTGAGGGCGAAGTGCAGGTGAAGAACAGGTCGCCGGGGTCTTCGTAAATTAGAAGCACAGCCACGGCCAAATTAAAAAGGAAGAACCCCATCCATCAAGATCACAACTTCCGTCACTCCGGAGCCCGCGACATTAGACTCCTCCCTTCAACTTCCGGTCTGGGCACGCCGCTCGCGAGGCTTCCCACCACTCTGGGTCCGGGAACCGGGGGAGGGACGTCAGGACTGCGCCTGCGCATAGTCTCGGAGGCGGGGCCCGGGGGACGCGGGCAAGAGTGCTGGAAAAGCTGGCGCTGGAGTGAGAACGGGAGTAGCTTCCCGGGCGCCGAAGGTTGCGGCGCTCCAACAAGGACCCCGAAGTCCGCAGCCCGGGAACAGGCCCGCGGCTGCGAGGTGAGCGCCCGGCCCTCGTCCTGCCTGGGGCCGAGCTCGCGGAGGCCTGGCGGGAACACGGCCCCAGGAGAGGCGCAGATTGCAGGGACGGATGGGTGGGGCCGCGGGGAGGGCGGAGGAGAGATGCGGGGCACGGGCTTGGTTCCGGACGGGGCCGCGCTGTCTGGGCGCGGGTGAGGAGCCTGGACCCAAGGGTCGGTCGTCGGCGTCGTGGACCGCAGCTTCGCGAGCCGCTGTCGGCCCCGAGGGGAGGCAAAGCGGGCAGCGCGGGCCGTTTCCCTGCCTCTCCCTCTGCCCCGCTTCGGCTGCCTCCCGCTGAGCAGGGTCGGGGTTGTCTGCCCCCTTCGCTGTCACATCCTCCGCACCCAGCACGTGGCCGGTGCTCCATCACGGTGACAGACAGGTGCTAAGCAGGCTGGCGTCTGGGAGGAACTTTGGAGCCGGCTCTCCCTAGGCCCAGAGCTTGGCCCCATCCATCCTTACCCTGGTGACCCTGGGCAGGTCACTGACTCTTCGGGCACTTCGGCATCCTCGTTGGAAAGGGGCTGTTACCCTGGAGCCTTGCTGGTCAGTGAGGGTGAGAGGGATCTGTGCACCTAGCACCGTGCGTGACACGTGGTAGGCGCTTGGTACAGGGGAATTGCTGTTGGGGTGTCACCTCCCCAGAAAGTTCTCGCCTTCAGTAAGTGCGTCTATGCCAGATGCTCTGGCTGTGCAGAGAGGAATCACCGAGCTCCGCCTTTGACTAGGTGCAGCTGGGAGAGTGAGATCAGAGACCACAGCAGATCGTGGCGCTGTGATCAGGGGATACACTCAAGCTGTGGGTCCCTTAGCCTAGCCTTGGGTCACAGGAAGGCCTGCAGCCTGAAAGGGACCTTGAAAGGTAAGAGGTAGCCAAGTGACTGAAAGGTGAAGGACGTCCTGGGCTCGTCAAATCAGGAGCACGTGGAGCATCGCGCTGAGAACCACGAGCAGCTTTGCCTTGCTGAGATCAGTTAACGGTGCCCGGGTTTTGGAGGATGGAAGTGGAAAGGTGGTTAGGAGCTGGGTCCTGGGGGTCCTGGAGGACCTGGCGTGTCCTGCTGAAGAATGTTGACTTTCTTTGACCTTGGAGAACCAGCGAAAGATTGTCAGCAGGCTAGAGCCATCAGATCTGTGTTTGAAAGAAATCATTTTAATCGTTTGGCTGCAGTGTGGTGGTAGGTTTAAAGTGGTAGGGAATCCAGTAGGACAAGGTCCCTTATCCATGAAATATCCTCAGGTTTGTGAATTCCTTAAATTGCACGCCAAACTTTGTATGCATTCACATTTTTATAGGGTGAGGATCCATCATATTCATCAGACTCTAAAATGATAGTATATATGCCCATAGTCTATAGTGACATGGGGGGCCCTGGTGGAGAGCTGGCTCAGAGAGCTCTTCAGGTGGGGTCTTCAGTGGGTCTTGGTGCCAGATTGGATGTGGGGCCTGAAGGACAGCAAGGAGTTCATGATTTCCTGGTTTCTCCCAGCAATAATAAAATTTCCTGACAGGCAGAGGAGAGGGGAGGAGAGGGGCAGATCTGGAGGGGAGGATGATGGGTTCAGCTTGAGACATCTTTGCATTTGATGAGGCTGCTGAGCATCCAAGTGCCAATCAGGATCATTGGCCTCATTTTGATGCATGAATAATTTTGAGGCAAGAATGATTTCCTTAAGAACATGCATCAAGATTGCAGCAGGTAGCAAAGACTTTAATAAATGCTGCTTTTCCCTAAGCGCCTGGATTGATGATGGGAAGAAAGCCTTAAGGAGTTGCAAAGGCATTCCATGTCGTGATTTTCCAACCACGTCAGTGTTAAGGGATTTAAGGAGATGCTTCAGGATTCCACTAACAGTGGAATTACATTTTGTTTTTAAAATAAGTTTTGATTTAAATTTTAAATCATATTTAAAATTGTTATGTATATATAAATATGTATTTGTATATACTTAAGTATAAGATGCTTAAATATGCTATACACCAACATTTTAACCTGTCAGAGCCATTAACATGGTTCTTATGCTGCTAGGTTAACCTAGTTTTGTGCAGACCTTGGAATAAGGCTCTCCTGCCACCTCCCACTAACAAGAACCTCCCACTGGAGGTTCTCCTTTGCAACAGTCATCCACAGTAGTCTTCCAACGCATGCCTCTCTTTTTACTCTTATCCTTTGGAGTTAGTTCCCTACCTGGCAGCCAGGGTCATTGTTTAGAAAACAGAAGATACCTGATTGTGTCGCTAAGCTGCTTTTTAAAAGCCTCCATGTGGCTGGGCGTGGTGGCTCATGCCTGTAATCCCAGCACTTTGGGAGGCTGAGGCCGGTGGATCCTGAGGTCAGGAGATCGAGACCATCCTGGCCAACATGGCGAAACCCTGTCTTTACCAAAAATACAAAAATTAGCTGGGTGTGGTGGTGTGTGCCTGCATTGCAACTACTTGGGAGGCTGGGGCAGGAGAATCGCTTGAACCTGGGAGGTGGAGGTTGCAGTGAGCCAGGATCTTGCCACTACGCTATAGCTTGGCGACAGAGCAAGACTTCATCTCAAAAAAAAAAAAAAAAAGCCTCTATTCCATTCCAGAAGATCACAGCAGATAAGCAAAAAATAAAATAAAAAGCCTTCAGAGTCTTCCTGTTAAACTCAAAGTCCACTGTTACCACGGCCTGCGTGGCCTTCTGTGGCTCTTCGTCCTGGTCCGTTGCTGTCCTCCTGCTCCCACTCTAGCCAGACGGCCTTGACTATTCCCTCGGGCCTCCTCTCCACCTGCACAGCATTGCCTGCCTCCAGGCTATTTATGGCTGCCCTCACTTCATTCAGAAAAAGATCTAGAGCATCTTTTTCTAAAATACCCACCCCTTCCTTCTAGCAGTCTGTATCTTCTTAACTTGAGTTAGTTTTCCTCTTAGCAACTGTTGCCTATTAATAAATGTTATGTTTGCTTTTCTTGTTGGTCTGTCTACTCCGGCTAAGAACAGGCTCCCTGAGGTCAGGGGCTTTGTCTGTTTGGTTCACTGATGCGTCCTTGACATCTGGTAGGTGCTCACTATCTAGGAATGAATGAATAAATCAGATTTTCCTGCTACCCCACAAATAAAGAAAAATATAGAAATAAATGGGATGATGAGGCTGATTAAAAAGCTTGGGCTCAGGGGTCAGACTTGGGCAAGTGTCCTAAGGTCACCCCCTAGTAAGTGGACGTAGCGTGGGGTCTCCAAATACAGAGCATCTTTGGGTTGCCGCAGGGACTGTCATTGACTGCCGCGTGAGTCTCTTGTTCTTTTTCCTTCATCAGGTACATTGTTCCTCTGAAAAGCATCGTCCAGGTCAGAATGACAGGAATCTCTCTGTGCAGACCGCTGTATGTGGGACCTTTGAAGACAGTCAAATAGTGTTCGATTCTATAGTAAGCAGATTTTCTTGCTCCCTCTGGAGAATACAGTTTTTGGTAAAAATTGGTCAGGTTATCTTACTCATAAATCCTCTTGAAAGGCAAGTCACAGTTCTCTCATCTATAAAAGGCAAATTATAACCCACCTCTGTGAGCCCCTCGAGGGAGAACTTAGAGCCCTGCAGAGTGTGTGGCATATGGTATGTCCTTAAAAAGCATCAGTAGAGCAAATGAATACGTCACAAGGTTATTGTGAGGCTATGACAGTGTAATGTCCCGGGAGTTCTGTGAGCTGTGTAGCTTCATGGAGGTTAATTTGCTAAGTATAATATATGCTCTCCTATACAATTGGCAAGGATGACTCTTATGTTTCCAAGGTATTAATTATTAATTGCAAAAAAAGAAATATGTAACACAGACTCTGGGAAGCAAGGTCGTCTCCTTACCTGCCCTTAGTACAGTGGGGCGGTGAAGTGCTGGCATCTGAGAATGTCTTTATATCAGCTTTTACTTAAAGGTATTTCAAGACTTCAAGAAAAATGCACATTTCTGAGAGGTGTGTCTTTCTTAGCCCTGCCAAGTATAGAATGTGAAGCTGAGACAGTTACTGATCTCAGTATCTCGGCTGAACATCCAGTGTATCACAGCATATTTTGCTAAAATCTTGAATCAATTGAAGAGAAGTAAGACACTTGAAATTTTGAGAACTAGGTGACATGTCTGATACTTTTGAGAAAAGTGCTTTTCACACCTCTATATAGGACAAGAAGGTTTCTGAGTTTTTTGCTTATTGGGTTAACTTTTTGTAATTTAGTAGGAAAGAATGAAAAGGAATAGTATACAAGGGAGAAGTTTTATGTTTTATAGAAAAGGAACACACCCATGGAACTGGAAGGAATAGATGATTTTTATTTCTACTATGCATAAAGTGATTTAATGTTGGATTCCTGAGGTAACCAATATCAAAGTTGCTTTTCCTGGCTGGGCGCGGTGGCTCACACCTGTAATCCCAGCACTTTGAGAAGCTAAGGCGGGAGGATCACCTGAGAGCAGGAGTTCGAGACCATCCTGGCCAACATGGCAAGATCCCGTCTCTACAAAAAATGAAATTAGCTGGGTGTGGTGGCACATGCCTGTAGTCCGAGCTACTCAGGGAGGCGGAGGTGGGAGGATCACTTGATCCCAGGAGGTCAAGACTGCAGAAAGCCATGTTTGTGCCACTGCACTTCAGCCTGGGTAAGAGCGAGACTCTAGCTCTTAAAAAAAAAAAAAAGTTGCTTTTCCTGATGTAACTGTAACCAATATTTGTTTTTCCAGGGGATCTTCTCTGGATCGAGCAATGGTGGTAAAAAATGTTTCGCAAAGGCAAAAAACGACACAGTAGTAGCAGTTCCCAAAGTAGTGAAATCAGTACTAAGAGCAAGGTAGGGAAATGGAATTTGGAACAGAAACATAAGCAGGGAGAGTTTCGTTTCTTCTAGCTGGTATTGTATGGAGGATACTGACCATGGGCAGACCTCCTGATAATCTTCAAACTAGGTGTGTTTTAACATTTACTTTTTGCACTAGAGGTGCATTCTGTGGTTGGTTTAATTTAATCATTTTAGTAGGTTTTCTGAAATTCTTAAATCCATTAAACTAGATGGGACATGACCTATGAATGGTCTCATTGAAATAAGCACTGATTTAAAAACATTTTAAATGATAGAAATTGCAGGCATTAAGGGGCTGGACCTCTTGAATTCTAGGGTTTATGATGTGCATAATTATCTTAAGAGTGAGATTGGCAGATACCTGTATACCAGAGACTTTGAATGCTGTTGGAAGGTAAGCATGGATTTAATTCATGCAAAACAAACCTTTGAGGAGCTATTAAACTGGCAACTTTTGTCTCAAAGAATAAAATGATGTCTTGTTGACTGACAGATAATTTATTTTTCAATAAAGAGTATAAACATAGAGCCGGGCACAGTGACTCACACCTGTAATCCCAGCATTTTGGGAGGCTAAGGTGGGTCAGAACCTCAGGTTCTGGAGAGATTTTGAGGTGAGGTCTCATGGGACCTGAGTCACATGGTTTTTGTTGTTTTTTTTGTGACAGTTCACATAATAGTGTACTCTGCCCTGCCAGAGAGCCTCTGAATTCCTGCTGCAGGCCAGATACTAGTCAGAATAATTGCAGAAGCCCTGGACCAGAGACCTAGGATTAGAGAGCTAGTTTTGAGATCGGAGGCATTTACTGGATGTGACCTTGGCGAAGTCACTACGCGTCTCAGTCTCTTTTATTAAGCAAGGGTAATGGTCCTTGCCTGGCTTTCTGCACAGGGTTTGTTTCGGGTTCAGTGGGACTAATGGGAAAGCAAGGCATAGATGTTCACAAGAATATTCATAGAAGGCATCTTGTAAGGTGGTGGTAATGGCTTCGATTTAGACGAAGAATATTGCCACCGCATTTATCCAGTGTTATGTCATGGGACAAACGAACAGTTGAGATTATGTGATTTTTTTTTAAGTTTGTTACAGAGTTTCTCTTGAGAAAAATCTGTCACAGTTGATATACCTGAATAATTGATGTGATTTTTGTATGTGTCAGCTCAACTCTGATAAATAATTTGAATGGCTTAGAGGACTTCAGAGAAGACACAGCTACTTCTGTGTAGGTGTTTTGTTTACTTGTTTTTCTGTTCCTCAGTCTGTAGATTCTAGCCTTGGGGGTCTTTCACGATCCAGCACTGTGGCCAGCCTCGACACAGATTCCACCAAAAGCTCAGGTACATAAAAGGGTTAGATCATTTGTTGTCTGTTGCTTTTCATCTATGTTCATGTAGTTTTCCTAGGGTAGCACAGTGAGTTCTTCAGTAGTTGTGGCTTTCTTCCTCTCCTTTGCCACTTTTGACGAGAGTGTAGAAGTGGACCAAGATTTGGTGGGACGTGGGTTGAGGTTTTGGTGCGCTTGGTGAAAACCACATAGCCTTTGGAGATTGGCACAGGCACATGGGCAAACTGGAAGTTTCAAAGTAGTTTTTTAAGCATTGGGGTGGCAATAAATACATACACCTACTTTGTACCCACAAAAATTAAAAATAAAAGAAATGGGGTGGCAGAAGTTGAATTCTGTTGGACTTATGTTTATGGGGAATAGGACAAACGTCTTGGTGATTAAAGGGCTAAGGAGCCATTCATTAACCCCAGGGAACCCAGAAATTCCCCAGCTCACGACCACCACGAACACAAATAATTAAGGGGAGCGTCTGTCCCAGACCCTATTTATGCAGTTGCCTAAAATTAGTAGACCCTTAGAAATAGGCCAGGCGTGATGGCGCACGCCTGTAATCCCAGCACTCTGGAAGGCTGAGGTGGGTGGATCACCTGAGGTCAGGAGTTCCAGGCTAGCCTGGCCAACATGGTGAAACATCTCTACTAAAAATACAAAAAAGCAGCTGGGCGTGGTAACATACACTTGTAATCCCAGCTACTCAGGAGGCTGAGGCAGGGGAATCACTTGAACCTGGAGGCGGAGGTTGCAGTGAGTCGAGAATCATGCCACTGCACTCCAGCCTGGGCAATGGTGTGAGACTCCATCTCAAAAAAAAAAAAAAGAAATCTAACCCAAGCTCCCTAAGTAGCTGGTGACTAACTGGAAATATATTTGTATTGTTGTCTGAATTCCTCTTTCTCCATTCAGGACCCTGTACTAGGGAATCTGTAGCAGAGAATGTTGTAGCGTTTTAAGTCCATTGCCTTTACTGCCAGATGCTTTTACAATTATTAAAGATGTGAGCATCTTTTTATTACATAACCTAAAAGTAATCATATAGTAGTTCCTTAATCTGGCTGAGATGATAAGTCATTTGTAGTAATTTTTATATTGGCTAGATTTAGTGGCACACACACAGTTCTTCAACCATTGCTGTCATGTTAAGGGACTTCCTGCCTGGTGTTCCATCGACATTAAAAAGAAAAACTCTGTGGTCTTTTCTGATTGAATGGTAGAGGAAGAGTAGGCTTCCTGAATGAGGAAAGAAAGCTAACATGGTAGGCCAGGCGCAGTGGCCCATGCCTGTAATTCCAGAGGCTGAGGTGGGAGGATCACTTGAGCTCAAGAGTTCAAGACCTGGGCAAGGAAGTGAAACCCTGTCTCTACAGGGGAAAAAATGGTGAAGAGGGAGAAAAAACCAAAAATAATTATCATTCATCATAAAGGTAATCATTATGTAGTGACCTTTTCTTTACTGTTTGTTTTGAAGTGAAGATTAATGTTTATTCCTATTATTGAGACCTTTGAATAATATATTTAGTATACCAGGAATCACTGAGGAAAAGGTTAGTGAAATTTTAAGTTCTACTCCATTACATAAAAATATTTTGCATTATAAAATTTGTAGTTAGTGGTTGTGTTCTAATGACAGTCCGGTTTTTCTTTGGGAAGGGACTGAGGATACCCTGTAATGCGAATATTTCTTCTGAAGTCTTACAACTTTTCTTTCATCTTTAGGACAAAGCAACAGTAATTCAGATACCTGTGCAGAATTTCGAATAAAATATGTTGGTGCCATTGAGAAACTGAAACTCTCTGAGGGAAAAGGTCTTGAAGGACCCTTGGACCTGATAAATTATATAGATGTTGCTCAGGTAAAAAAAAAAAAAGATCCATAACTCTCTGGTTATGAGAATCTGGGGAGCCAGCTCGTGGCTTTGGGGCAAGGTGCCCACTCTTCGGGTCCCCTGGGTGCCGCTCCCCTTGCTCTGAACCGGAAGCCTCCCCCTCCAGTCACCACTGCAGGTGTGTGTGAGCTCTGAGCCGCAGAGGAGCACTGGCGCTGTTCCTTCAAACACAGTACTTTTTTTTTTTTTGAGATGGAGGTTTGTTCTTGTTGCCCAGGCTGGAGTGCAATGGCACGATCTCGGCTCACTGCAACCTCTGCCTCCCGGGTTCAAGCGATTCTCCTGCCTCAGCCCTGAGTAGCTGGGATTACAGGCATGCGCCACCATGCCTGGCTAATTTTGTATTTTTAGTAGAGACAGGGTTTCTCCATGTTGGTCAGGCTGGTTTCGAACTCCTGACCTCAGGTGATCCACACGCCTCAGCCTCCTAAAGTGCTGGGATTACAGGTGTGAGCCACCACGCCCAGCCCACAGTACTTTTTATTAATTTTTTTTTTTTTTTTGAGATGGCGTCTCACTCTGTCGCCCAGGCTGGAGTGCAGTGGTGCAATCTTGGCTCACTGCAACCTCTGCCTCCCAGGTTCAAGCAATTCTGCTGCCTCAGCCTCCTGAGTAGCTGGGACTACAGGCACACGCTGCCATGCCCGGCTAATTTTTTTGTATTTTAGTAGAGACAGGGTTTCACCAGGTTGTCCAGGCTGGTTGCGAACTCCTGACCTCCAGTGATCCGCCCGCCTCAGCTTCCCAAAGTGCTGGGATTACAGGCATGAGCCACTGTGCCTGGCCTATTAATACTTTTTTATGGGGCTGATCAATCCTATTTAAATGAAGAGCTGATTGCAGTGATTGGTTATATTCCATAGGTTCTTTTAAAATAATCTGGCTAAACCTTGCATACCACTATCAGACCAGTTCTGTGTCTGAATAATCTAATTCATAATGATGTCGACCAAACATATATGTTTATTCATTCGAGGTTTCCAACAAGAATTGAGGTGAGGTGGGTTTCAAAAAGATTACTTTTTATCTTCTTGATAAAAAGTAATCATCATGAAGGAAAATTAAGAATGAACATGAAGATAAATCAAAAGTATAAGGTGTATAAGCATGAAATGTTATAAACTCTGTACCCTTGCCAATAGTGCAAGTAGATGAGCCAAAAGACTTAGTTAATTCAGTAATAAGAAAAAAAAGTAAATTGCTTCTGGAGTTTCTAGAAAATGAAATTACTTTTTTATGTGCTCATTAACAGAGGGATATTACTGCAATAGAATGATTGTCATCTGTTCAGAGTGTTAGTTAATCTTAAGAATGTGTAAACTCTTAAGTCATGGAAAACAAGAACATGAAATAGAACGTGGCAGGGCATGGTGGCTCACAGCTGTAATCCCAAGACTTTGGGAGGCAGAGCTGGGGGGAGGGGAGATATCACTTGAACCCAGGAGTTTGAAACCAGCCTGGGAGAAACAGCGAGACCTTGTTTCTCCAAAAGATTTTTTAAATTGCTGAGCACAGTGGCTCATGCCTGTAATCCCAGCACTTTGGGAGGCCGAGGTGGGCAGATCACTTGAAGCCAGGAGATCAAGACCAGCCTGGCCAACATGGTGAAACCCCGTCTCTACTAAAAATACAAAAATTAGCTGGGTGTGGTGGTATGCGCCTATAGTCCCAGCTACCTGGGAGGCTAAGGTTGAACTACTTGCTTGGACTCAGGAAGCAGCGGTTGCAGTGAGCCAAGATTGCACCACTGCAGTCCAGCCCTGGGTGGTGCAGTGAGACTCTGTCTCAAACAAAACAAAACAAAATGAAAAACCAGCTTGGGCAAGATCCCCATCTCTACAAAATCAACTGGGTGTGGTGTTGCGCACAGGTAGTCTCACATACTCAGAAGGCTGAGGCGGGGGATTCCTTCAGCCCAGGAGGTCAAGGTTGCAGTGAACCATCATTGTACCACTGCACTCCAGCCTGGGTGACAGAAGTGACTGTCCCCCCCAAAAAAAACCAGAAACAAAGTGTCATGTCTTTATGAAAGTAAAGGAAGATACCTATCTGAAGGACATCATCAGTAATCTAAATTGCCATTTAAGAGAACTCGGCTGGGCATAGTAACTTATGCTTGTAATCCCAGCACTTTGGGAGGCTGTGGTGGGTGGATCACTTGAGGTCAGGAGTTTAAGACCAGCCTGGCCAACATGGTGAAACCCCATCTCTACTGAAAATACAAAAACTAGCTGGATGTGCTTGAACCCAGGAGGCAGACATTGCAATGAGCTGAGATCATGCCACTGTACTACAGCCTGGGTGGCAGAGTGACACTCTGTCTCAAAAATAATTTTTTTTAAATGAAAAATATTTTTTTAAATGGGAGAAATGTTTCTTCTGCTTCTGTGGAGAGAAATTCTTTCCTGGCTAATGTGTGTACCCCACATTCTTTTTTTTTGTATGTGTGAATTTTAGTGGGGAACAGGACACAGGGTGGGAAATGTCACCTTGGGCCGTGGTACGCCCCGCCTCCCAGAGAATGTCCGTTTGCATTCTGATCTTCCTAGGCTGCTTTATGGAACGTTTTCTTCTTCTTGGAGCTGCTGTTGCTGCCAGCAGCCTCTTCAGGTCCACTGCTGACTGGCTTCTCTTTGGAAGAGTTTCCTCTTTTTCTTGGAGATGCTTCTGTTGCCTGCCTCTTCGGGGTCATTAACTGTTTCCTCCTTGGGTGATGATTTCTTCCTCTTGGGAAGACTGGTACCCCACATTCTTTAAAAGATTTGGGCTTGTGATGGCCAGACACTAAAAGTGACTAGTCAGACTTAAGACTATAACATAATTTTAATCTTTATCATGTAATTTATTTTTACTTTAAAGCAAGATGGAAAGTTGCCTTTTGTTCCTCCGGAGGAAGAATTTATTATGGGAGTTTCCAAGTATGGCATAAAAGTATCAACATCAGATCAATATGTAAGTAATATAATTTATTAAGAAAAAATGTGTTTGGATAATAGGGATTTCAGGCCATTAAGAGCCCCCTTATAATTAAGGCTACTCCTGTTTGCAGTGATTGGTTTGTAAACATTCCTGGTGGTCTTAAACCTAACCAATTTCTTAGGGTGAGTAAGGACTTCCTTTCTTTCCTGTGTTGGAAGGGCACATGCAACCAGCCCCACCCCCCAACCCCCAAAATGATGGCTCCAAATGCATTTTCAACTAAGGTCAATTAAGAGCAGGTGTCAGCTCAGAAGGTGGGCACAGACACTGGGATGGTCAGCTTAGATCCCTCCACTCCTGTCTTGTGGGATTTAAGTAGGAAGGCATGATCCTGAAGGGAGATGGCCCAGCAACAGCATACGGGAACATCCTTGGGGTGAGAAACCTGTGGATATGCTGTTTAAAGCCTCACTCTGTCTGGGAGGGCGCGTCATAGGACTAACAGACATTTAAAAGAGTTCTGATCTGTCGGAATCTTTCCTGACTTCTGCAGGATGTTTTGCACAGGCATGCTCTCTACTTAATAATCCGGATGGTGTGTTATGATGATGGTCTGGGGGCAGGAAAAAGTTTACTGGCTCTGAAGACCACAGATGCAAGCAATGAAGAATACAGCCTGTGGGTTTATCAGTGCAACAGCCTGGTGAGACTCTGTTACTTTTTGTTACTCTGAAACTTTGGTTTCATCAAGTCGCAAAACCCAGGGACTGTTTTTGAAGTCTAGAGAAATACAATCCATTCTAGATGGAGTATTTGGCCTAGGGATAGTTTAGTGGAGCCGAGGTCAGCCGGCTGGCCAGACTTAGTGCAGGTTTGTCAACTATTTCTGTTAGGGCCAGTGGCAGCACTCGTGCCTGGATTTAAAGGTTTAAGGCAAACAAAGCAACTGAGGAAAAGTGTATCCTCTAGGGACTAACGGTTCCCTCCATTTCTGAATGTTGTTGCCCTCCTAGACTGCGTGATCAGCCTTCTCAGGCTGCAGCAGCTGTTTGCGCTCTTCTCTCAAGGAGGGCAGAAAGGGCCCACGTGCAGGGAAGCTCACAGGATGGGTTCCACTGACCCAGGCAGGCATGTATTGTTGACTTTCCAAAACTTGATTATAGGCTTAGGAGAGGTCTTAAGAGGGTCAGGTGTAAGCCTCTGCTAGCCAAATTAAGTTCAGGAAGAGATCGATGAATGCTGCTCTTACTATATCTTTTCATGTAATGTAGGAACAAGCACAAGCCATTTGCAAGGTTTTATCCACTGCTTTTGACTCTGTGTTAACATCTGAGAAACCCTGAATCCTGCCATCCAGTAGAAGTCAACTTCATCTGAAAGTTCAGTTGTTTTCAATCTGCAATACTGAACTGTTACGGAAATAATGAAGTCATCCCTTGCTCTGGATTTTCTGAAGAAAATGCATTGTGTAAAATGCTGATCATTTGTTTATTAAAATGTGTCATATTACACAGTGAGTTAGCTCTCAATGAAGTCATCTACTTTTGGGATAAAAAGCCTCATTTGTCTTTTTCTAATTCAAATAAGCTTAACCTAAGTGTCACAGAAGCCTAGGTGTCACAGAGGTCCACTGAGCGCCTGAGGAGGACTGATGGCTTCCCAGTGATGTGGTATCACTGGCATGGACCTCTGTCCGGCAGAGGTGTGGACTGGGGACCTGGATTCATGCTGGTTTGGAACAGTGACATTGCCAACGTAAGACACATAAAGTAGGTTTTGGGAAGTGTCCTAGTCAAGGTAACATGCTGGCAAACCACAATGCTTCTCTTAGAGTTAACAGGACCTTAAAAGATGATTACTGCTTATGCTTAAGTAATAATATGCAAAGGATCACACATACAGTGATGTGGTACCTTTTTTTTTTTTTTAAAAAGAAAAGGACTGTCAGTATACAAAACTTTAAAGGTTAAAAACATTAAAAATAAAACCATGTCCATTTAAAAGTATTTTATTTTTTTTCCAGTCAAATGACTAGTTAACAAGAGAGTAAACTTATTAAACATGCTCTAGTTATAAATCACTGCATTAAGGACAATGAAAATAATTTTGGTTATACAATATATACAAGTTGTGCTGCAACCAGACCAAAGTAATCAGGTGAATGAACTGAATATCATACATCCCAAAACAGCATCCTAAGCTGCATGTTATGTTATCCACCCCTTAACAGATCACACAGGAACTATTAGTCTGGGCGCATACTTCTGAGTCATCATCCCTAGATTTGATGATGGAGCATGGCATGCAAAATGCCAGAATCCTGCAGCTGAAGTTCATGAAACGTAAACTTTAAATATAAATAGATATCTACAATGCTTTCCTTTCTCTCAGTTGCTTTTTTTTTTTTTTTAATTTGCAAAGAGCAAATAACTAAGAGGCTATTAGCAGGGCCATTAATATAATTTCTCCTCTGGTAAGAGTACTATTAGTTACTGCACAATAGCACCAAATTGTAGACTGGAAAAATATTTCCTAGATATTTATGTACCAGTGAACCTGATAGATTAATTTGGGACTAGAGTTCAAATGTTGATATGAATCAACTTTATTCTTTATATAGCTGGCACCAGGCGGTCAAAAGGCTGACTATAAATACAGATGGAGGAGGATTGTTAAAATAGACGTAAGTGCACTGTGCAAAATACATCTGTTTACTTTCTGAAATCTATGAAAAAATTAAATGAAGGGTTCAAACAACAGAAATGAACAATTAGTGAAAACAGATGTAGTGCTTAAAAAAGAAAAAGACTTTAATTACAGATCGAACACATTTTTGCCTGGAACTTTGAAAGGCAAAAAGCGATTGCTATACAACATCATATAACATTCCAGTTTGTTCTGTCTTCCTTTATAACAACAACAAAAAGTACAATGCCAAAACAAAACAAAAAACCTCTACACTTAAAGAGTCTTGCATGATAAAGACAGGCTGCTTCAATCAAATGTACCATCGCAACAAATGCAGTAACAGCATTGCTGCCTCACTTTCCAAGCCTACACTCAAATTTATTCTTTACTTTTGTTCAGAGTTCAAGTGGGTATCATATGCCTATTTATTCTCAGAGTGCCAAAATTTCCAATATTCCTACTATGAATCTTACCTTCACAATTACTAAATAGAGGTATGACAGTCAAGTTCATTAAACTAATGAGTTTTGATTTTATAGTATACAACCTAATCCCCCCCACTACTGCCCCATTTAGCTTAAGAATGATATGATGGCCTTAAATAGTAAAAACTGGGATGTTTGGGAGTATTTTATTATCTGGGATCTATAGATTTCTGATACGTTCTTGATTATAAACAGATGGACAGATTAAATTTCAAGACAGTGTGACTACCATTCCTGTTGGAATATTATATAAATACAAGACACTAAACTGAGTAAACATTCTCATGGGCTAGAAGAAGGGAAGGCAGTGGTACACTCAATAGGAAACAGCAAGTGATGTGTTACTTTATTGCGGTCTGAGCCACAGAATTCTATTGTGTACAGTTGCTTTCTGTGTGATTCAGGAAGTTCAAGAAAGCAAATTCCAAAACACCTAAAGCATATCAACTAATTTAAAAGAACTTCTTTGCAATCCATCATCCTTAGTTTTTAACCAAATTCAGGAAATGCAGTTTTATATAACCTGGAACGGAATGAACTGTGGTTACCCTACATTGTCATAAACCGTCAGTAGTTTTGTTAAGTATGATTGTTCACAACAGGTTATACACACATGCAGAATATAATGATAGCTGCAATCTCACAAATTAGGGCTAGAAAGTACAATGCTAATGTGTAAATTTCCAAGTTGCTTTTTAAACAAACACTGGGTGGATTTCAAAGGAATATGTGTCTTTAAAGGTGAACTGAGGGCCGGGCGTGGTGGCTCACACCTGTAATCCCAGCACTTTGGGAGGCCGAGGCGGGTGGATCACGAGGTCAAGAGATCGAGACCATCCTGGTCAACATGGTGAAACCCTGTCTCTACTAATACAAAAAATTAGCTGGGCATGGTGGCGTGTGCCTGTAATCCCAGCTACTCAGGAGGCTGAGGCAGGAGAATTGCCTGAATCCAGGAGGCGGAGGTTGCGGTGAGCCGAGATCGTGCCATTGCACTCCAGCCTGGGTAACAAGAGCGAAACTCCATCTCAAAAAAAAAAGGTGAACTGATGGCATTTTATCAAGAAAGTCCAGGGCTGGGCTATGGACTTCTGAAGCAGCAGTTGACTCCTAAAGTAACTGTGCTAAAGGTCACCAACTCCAGAATCAGGCCAAGGAATGCAGGAAGAGTTTATTTCCAATACACTTAATGCAAACATTTTTAGGTCTAGCTAATTCCGTAGAGGCAGGATCTTAATTATGTATAATAGTTAAAATAACTTTTCAGTTCACCTGTTGGGAAATTCAGTTTTTCCTAATAAATGCATAGCAGTGTTTCATGAAAATGACAAATTATAAAAACAATTACTGATATGTAAAAACTGCCTCTGAGTTTTTAAAACAGAGCAGCGGCATTAGAGAACATGGGCTACCACACAAACAGTTCATGAAACCGGTTATCTGCAAGAGTTTTGGTACCAATAACGAAACAGGAACATAACTGTTAATGCTTTTGTTCAGTAGCAATTCAGTCAGCGATAAAGTGCACAAATGACACTGGGAACGCGCCCTTGCGACCAGGATCTCCATCAATGTGGCCAATCTGAAATGGAGAAAAGTGTAGGTTGTTATTAAAATTCCAAACGTTGGTGGAAACTTTGAAGGGCATTACATAGAGCATTTGGTGAAAAAAAGGAAGACTGGTTCAGAAGACTCTTCTGCAAGGAATTACTTGGGTAAAATATCCAAATGACTTTTCTCTTTTTCTCCTCACCACATTTCAAATAGTGCTGGCCTCTCCTGTGTAAGGAACTCTTCCAGCCATGTCTCAGATGTTCACTCGTGGGGATGGCCACCGCCACCTGTTCTTGGGAGGCACACAGGTCAGCTGTCTGATCACTACTCCCCACTTGCCTTTTCTGAATGAATGAATGAATGAATGAATGAATGAAGAAACTGAGTGTCACAAGTTTGTGAGTTGCAAAGTCACCAGAAGTGGCAAAGGTAAGTTGGCCCCATTTCAACGAGTCAAGCACTTGTGGAAGTCTCCAATCTATCCACTGATGTTTGCTCTGGGTAGATACATAAATTATATCCAAGTATGATCTCGAGAGTGCAAACGACGTAGGCAAATAAAAGGCTAAAAACAGCCAAAATATGAATGGTGGGCTTTTTGTGGAGTGGAGAGGGGGCACTGTGGTTTGGGCAATTTGTTTTCTTTATATGCCTCCATTTTCCAGTTTTGGAAATGAGCAGGTACTTTGCACATGGCTAAGCCTGTAGTGAGACTGGCGCCCCGTCTGGATAGTGGGTTGGAGGCAACTGTGGGAGCTGGGTGGGCGGGATCCGTGTGCAGGTGGGTCTGGCTGGGGTGTGGATGGTTAGGGAGAAGGTAGGTTCAGATCCTTATGGGCTCTGTGCAGCCAAGCTGGGCACTCTCCTCACTGGAGCCCAGATGCTGTGGCCCCCTCTGAGTCTGTGCTATAGTGAGGCTGATGGTGGGAACTCCCAATCCACAAACACTATTGATTGACTGATTGATTGATAGATGGAGTCTGGCAGAGACAGAGTCTGGCTGTGTTGCCCAGGCTGGAGTGCAGTGGCGAGATCTTGGTTCACTGCAACCTCCACCTCATGGGTTCGAATGTGTCTCCTGCCTCAACCTCCCATGATAGATGGAGTCTGGCAGAGACAGAGTCTGGCTGTGTTGCCCAGGCTGGAGTGCAGTGGCGAGATCTTGGTTCACTGCAACCTCCACCTCATGGGTTCGAATGTGTCTCCTGCCTCAACCTCCCAAGTAGCTGGGATTACAGGTGCCTGCCACCATACCTGGCTAATTTTTTGTATTTTTAGTAGAGAACCGTTATCGGCCAAGCTGGTCTCGAACTCCTGACCTCAAGTGTTCTGCCTGCCTCAGCCTCCCAAAGTGCTGGGATTAGAGGTGTGAGCCACCATGCCCAGTTCACAGACACTTTTACTCTATTAAGGGCAAACAAAGCCACAGGTAAGACCAATAAACCCAGCCCTGCCAGATAAAGGCAGTGCTGCCTGGCCTGAGAGCTGCCAGCACCTCTGGAGGCTGAAGACGTGCAGTTTCAACAGCAGTGGGAGCTCTGCGAGGGAGAGTGATTAAAGATTGTATTAAAACTCCTTGCACTTGACAGAGCAGTTCCCCTGAATCCTGTGAGGTCCCAGTTGAACTGTCCACTTTGAGCTCAGGTGTGGAGCTGTGCCACTTGTGTCTGCTGTGTGGCAGGCTCTGCCTGGGGCTTTCTGTCTGCGCCTCTTTCAAGCCAGTTCATCCATCGCCCTCACTGTGTGCAGCTGCCGCTTAGTGGGTGCTCACCGGATCATCTGCACCAGACTCTGTGTCCTCCCTTTCACAGATGATCTCACTAAAGCTTAAAGATAAAAGCAACCTGGCCCAGGTCCCCAGACTCTGAGTGGCCAAGTCTGAATTCTTAAGTGGTCGGCACTCATCTTGCTCCCACACCCTGCTGGACACCTGGGCGGCCATAGATCATTTCAGGACCAGATTCACACCTGGGGCTCTGAGCTCTAGGGCGGCTCTTTCCAGACACCTGATTCCACTAATCCAGCAATGGGGGGTGATGACCTAGAAACTCAAGGCCTCAAAATGAAGAAGTCTCATTTCAGGCCCTCGTGTGCACTCTGGAAACTGCACCCTAACAGGGGAGGAAGCCACCCCGGGAAATAATCAGGCCTGCTCAGAGGTGGGTGTCCATGGAGGAAGCAACTCCTGAGGATGCTCAAGGGCAGAGGCACCAGGAACCAGGTCTAGACTGCTCAGGCCGAGAGAACCTCACCTGTGAGCGGTCTCTCCAGCCAGGTGGGCAGGGACGTGGCTCAGCCCCCAGGAAGCTCCCGGGCCCCACCCTTGACTTACCCACCACTCCTGGTCTTCCTCCCCATCCACGATGATCACATCCCCCTCGGAGAAGGTTAGCTCATCAGGGTTGTCAGCCACACAGTTATAGAGCGCTTTTACCCGCTTAGGCTTCAACTTGCTCTGTGTCAGGAGAGGGAACAAAGGTTAGTGTGGCTGGAGGCCTCAGCTCTCAGGGCAGAGAACTGAAGCACCCTGCCTTTCCCAGTCTCAGGAGTCCTGTACCCAGGACTGAGAAGCCCGCAGATGCCAAGGCGGGGCAGGTCAGTGCGGCTCACGTGCCAGGGAGAGAAAAGGGAAGAGCTCCCCGCCGAACAGAGAGCAGGGGCTGGGCCAAGGGCTGAGAAAGGAAGTGGCTAGGACAGGGTGCTCTGAGTGGGCCCGTCCTGGAGCTGCGGTGGGAGGACAAACCCACCAGCTGCTGGGATCCAAGCAATCAGGTATCAAGAAGACCCCTGCCCTGCCCTGACCAAGCAAAGAGGGGAAGGCTTGTTTCCCTGGGCCCTTGTGAAACCACCTGCACCCTTCTGGCTAGAGCAGAGGGGCAGGAAAGAGGGCTCGTCACTTACTGCCTGTGACTTCCTAGGCATGGGTGCAGGGGGCTGCAGGACCACGGCATTGGACAGAGGACCCAGAGCTTCTGCTGCAGAGAGATCCACTGTAGAGCAAAAATGAAGCAACTTGAGACATCCCATCAATCATAACCATGAGACTTAACGTACAAGCCACAGGGTGTGCCTGGAAGCAGATTTCCCCCAGGTGTTCCAATCTGTTGAGGGAAAAAGAGAACCTTCTGCCTTGGATGTAGCCCTTGTAGAGCCCGTGAGGCAGCAAGTGTCCCCCAGTCAGCTGGGTGTAGCCGGGGCCTCCCCAGCTCCCCATGTCGGCAGGAGGGGACAGGGTGAGGGGCCCCAGGACTGAGCTGCTCAGGAGCAGGGGTCTCAGAAGCTGAGGAAGGAAGGGAGGAGGGAGGAGGGAGAAAAGCAGAGGAGAAGGGGAAGAGGAGGGGAGGGGAGGGGTAGAGGAAGGCAGGAGGTCGGGGAGGGCAGCAGGGCTGTGGAATGGTGGACAGCTGGCCCCTCCCTCAGGCCTGACCACCTGGCAGGGAACGTCCCCCACGCTGCCCACCATGGACCAAGCAGAAACAAATTCAGTCCCAAATTAAATAATTACCAGGTCCTCTCGGTTGGCCTTTGTTGGTCAGTGGGGTGGACTTGTCAGCCCTACAAAAACAGGGAAAAGGTAGATTGATTGCTACCTGAGGGTATCTGCCCCTATCTTGTCCCCTTTTAAATTCTGAGTTTGAGATGAAAATGTGAGAGTGATTTCCTCCACTGTCACTTAGCTCTTTTTTTTTTTATGGGAAAAGGATGAATGAGAGGCCCTGAGGAAAGTGCTAGATCCAAAGTTTCTGATCCTAAAACCAGGGCTTTTCCCAAGCACTCTGTCCATGTGAGCCCGCCGCCGCCGGCCAGGGTCTGGAGTGATGCTGGGCACCGGCCCCACCCCGAGTCTGCTCAGCCCCTTCCCTGCCTCAGTCCCATCACATGAAAGGGTAGAGCTGAACCTTAATGTCAGGCCCAGGTGGCTCAGCCAGGATGTGTGTGAGCACCTTGGGCCAGTGCTGTCCATGCCTCTGTGGTCCCTGCTTCTGGGAACTAATGTGGCTGACCACAGGCTCAGGCCCCATCCATGAGCCTCTGGGCCAGCGCACCCCAAAGCCACAAGGTAGAAGCGACGAGTGAGGAGGTGGTTCTCAGGGCTGGCAGACAGGGCTCCATCAGCTCAAACCTGCCGTCTGGCAGCCCTGGATGAATGGGTTCTGGAGAGTCGGCATTTTCATCTGTGAAAGGTGTGACACAAGATCCGACAACTCCAGAGCTAAGGACCAGCGCCGTAGATGAGAGGCTCTGGCTTCAGTTAACTGGTGGATCTCCTGGACCTAGCACGAAGCCAGGCACAGGACGGGGGCTTGAGAAGCAGAAGAGGAAGACCAGGGAAGAAGCGAGGGCAAGGATGGGATTCATTCCACTGTCAGACACTCCCTTTGCTGCTCGCAATGAACCCCGTCTGGCCTCGTTGCTTGCAGTCCCAGAATGAAGGGAGAGAAAACATCACATTGGTTTTGCTCATACTTTCAAGGAACTGAAAAGGCATAAAACACAAACCCCTCCCATTTGACCAGTCTGGCCATTTGTTTTCCATCCATGTCTCTGGGTGTAAATGTCTCTACAGACATCATTCCCCTGACCTGGCTGACCCGCTGGCCTGCAGTCATCCCTAACTACAGAACACTCACAGGAATGGCCTGATCCTCACTTTTTCTTTAGAAGAGGCAGATAGTAAACTTTTTAGGCTTAGTGGTTTTTCTTTTCTTTTTTTTTTTTTTCGGAGATGGAGTCTCACTGTTGCCCAGGCTGGAGTGCAGTGGCGTGATCTTGGCTCATTGCAACCTCTGCCTCCTGGGTTCAAGCAATTCTCCTGCCTCAGCCTCCTGAGTAGCTGGAATGACAGGCATGCGCCACCATGCACGGCAAATTTTTTGTATTTTTAGTAGAGATGGGGTTTCACCATGTTGGCCAGGCTGGTCTTGAACTCTCCAGTGATCTGCCCACCTTGGTTTGTAATCCCAAGGTGCAGGCATTACAGGTGTCAGCCACCATGTCTGGCCTTTGTTTTTTGAGTCAGAGTCCTGCTCTATTACCCAGACTCAAGTGCCTGGTAATAGTTCATAATTCATAGTTCACTGCAGCCTTAAACACCTGGGGTCAAGGGATCCTCACACCTCAGCCTCCTGATTAGTTGGGACTAGAGGTGCATGCCATCAAACTTGGCTAACTTTGAAAATTGTTCGTAAAGACATGGTCTCACCATGTTGTCCAGGCTGGTCTCAAACTCTTAGTCTCAGCCTCTGAAAGCTCTGGGACTACAGGTGTGTGCCACTGTGCCCAGATGGCTTTGTGGATTCTAGCATCTCTGTCGCAATTATTCAACTCTGCCACTGTGGCAGAGTGGCACAGAAAGCAGCCCCAGGCTGCATAAACAAATAGTGTGGCTAATGTTCCAATAATATTTTATGAGCACTTAAGTGAACCTCACATGATTTTCATGTGCCATAAAATATCCTTTTGATTTTTTTTCAACCAATTACAAATATAAAAGCTATTCTTAGTTCTTAGTTCATGGGCCACAAAAACAGGCGGCGGCTGGATTTGGCCGGTGAGCCATAGTTTGCTGACTCCTACTCTAAGAGAACAGGTGTGAAAATTCACATTTATACCAGAGACAAAATGACTGATGTGGGGAGGGATACTATCCTTTACAAAGAGGCTGTGCCAGTGTATTCCTTCAGTCGGAACCCCGCCAGGCACTGAAAATATGATTCCATCCATCCTCCTCTGTCCTGGCCATCTCTCACCTCACCTGCCCTGCTTCCCTCTTTTCTGACAGTCAGATCTGAAACCAGGTAAAATCGTGTTCAAGAGGAAACTCGTCCAGCTCCCCCTAGCTAGACTTCTGAGAGCCAGGAACGGCAGACTGCTCCTTAGCCAGAACTTCAACACATGATTTGGTCTCTTGAAACACAGCAGCTTGGAGAGTGCAAATCCCAAGGAGTCACAAGGGAAGGCGGAAGAGCCCAGAAGCTGAGAGAAGCGCGGCCTGTGGCCATTTTGGTGTAGAGGCAGAAACAGCTGGCACTGGAAAGCATTTATTACAGCATAATTCAGCAGCTGTTAAAGAGCAGGATGGCACACATATGCATGTTATATTTTATTTTTGTTTTTATTTTTTTGAGACGGAGTCTGGTCTCCGCTCACTGCAACCTCCGCCTCCTGGGCTCAAGTGATTCTCCTGCCTCAGCCTTGAAGTAGCTGAGATTTCAGGTATGTGTCACTATACCTGGCTAATTTTTGTATTTTTAGTAGAGATCGGGTTTTGCCATGTTGGCCAGGCTGGTCTTGAACTCCTGGCTTCAAGTGATCCAACCACCTTGAACTCCCAAAATGCTGAGATTACAGGTGTGAGCCACCGTGCCTGGCCCTGCAGGTTATATTTTACAAAGTTATCTTGTAAAGTAGCATTTAAAAAGTTCTGGGAGCCTTCTGGTTAAAAATGGCAGATTTAAATGCATTTACTTCCACTTCTTCTTAAGGAAAAGGATCTTTAAAAATTAAACCTAAAAGAGGTCAGGCACGGTGCCTCATGCCTGTAATCCCAGCTCTTTGAAAGGCCAAGGTGGGAGGACTGCTTGAGCCCAGGAATTCGAGACCAGCCTGGGCAACATAAGGAGACCCTCATCTTTATAAAATATAAAAATAAATTAACTGGGCATGGTGGTGCATGCCTGTAGTTCCAGCTATACAGAGGCTGAGGTGGGAGGGTCACTTGAGCCTAGGAGGTCGAGGCTGCACTGAACTGTGATCGCACCACTGTACTCCAGCCTGGGTGACAAAGCAAAACATGAATCACAGTCAACCTAGTTCATCTCAGGAATGGAATCCCATTCCAGCAGTGAGGAAGGTCCTGAAATACTCCTATCTGTTGTGTAGTGTCCCCAAAAGGCTCAGGACCCTCTGGAAGGAGAGAAAGGCAATAAGCAGAAGAATTAGCCAAAAATCTGTTTCAGGAGCTCCTGAATCCCTGGAATCTTGCCCCAGCTCTGAGTAGCCTTAGCCACTGCCCTGCCCAACCTCCTATGGACAGGAAGCTTCTATTCTTGGAGAGGCAAAATGGAGGCATCTGAAAGGGGGGTACCAGATGCAGCTGTTGGGAGTCTCCTGAAAAAGAGGGACTAAGTAAAAGTTTAACTTTACTTCTCTGCTCCTAAAAAACCTCAGACAAGAGACGAGAGGCCCAGCCACATCACTACACCGTGCGGTCGGCCGGTTTTTAATGCCTCACCTGGAGGAGAAACACGGAGCATTTGGTTGATGGGGAAAAGCCTCGAACCCAGAGGTCAAACAGTGTGCAGGCAACACACTCTGCATGAATGTGAAAACCGTGACACACCGCGACCATTCTCAGAGCGAGGAGACTGAGAAATGATCTCAGGAAACAAAAAGAATGCTTCTACAGAAAGAGTTTAACTTGAGTATTATTATATGAGAACGGGCATGAAAGCCTCAGTAAAAGAACTGGCAGATAAACTCCAGAAAATCTCCCAGAAGGTAGATTTTCAAAGCAGGCAGGCAAGCACAGCAGGAACGGCTGTGAGAAGGTGGTGGAGGGCTAGCTGAGGGTGACAGCCTGGCTCCCCTGTCCCGGGTGGCACTTCCAGCCCCAGCCTGGAAGGAGGGAGCAAGTGTGAGCATCCAGCCTTCCCTCCTCAGCAACTCTTTCCCCTCAGAAGTAACTCTGGGGCTCAGGAGACAGATGGTGGAGTCAGAAGATAGGAGGGTCTGGGTCTACCCTTGGGCCTGGGGTACAACCCAGAACACGCGCACTAAACTTAGCGTGGGCAGGAAGCGAACTCCCACATGTGAAAGCACGGCGATGCTGAGGTCTGTTAGCGTACTTAGGGTACGCCAACAGACAAGATGACACATTAGAAGAAAGGCCAAGGGGTCTGAGACCTGAGGAGTAAGAAATATTAAAAGAACAACAAAAAACCCTCTAATATTGAAGGCATTAAAAAAATCAGTGAAATTTCTCCAAATAGAAGGGTGTAGTGTGTACTTTGAAAGGCTCTGTTATCTGTCTGGCAGCATGGATGAAAACACCCACACTGGAAAGTCAGAGGGTTCGGGGGACTGGGGAAGCACGTATTTTTAGTAGAGATGGGATTTTGCCATGTTGGCCAGGCTGGTCTCGATCTCCTAACGTCAGGTGATCTGCCTGCCTCGGCCTCCCAAAGTGTTGGGATTACAGGTGTGAGCCATTGCGCCTGGCCCCAAATTCTTTGAGAGGTGGAATTGATGACTTCCTGTGCCACTCCACAGCCCTCTCTGCCCCAACTGTGTCTGAGCTTGTAACTGTTTGAGCAGTAACATACAGCAGAAGTCATACCGTGCCAGCTTCCAGGGCCAGGCCTCTCTCTGGGGACCTGTCCTTGGACTCAGCCACCATAATGTGAGGAAGCTCATGCCAGGGATGCATAGGTTTTCCAGTTACAGCCCAGTGGAGGCTCCAGCTGACACGTCAGTTACCACAGGGTGGGATGAAGAGGCTCTGACCATGCCCCCCTGTCAACGAGTCACCCTGTGTCCGACCACCCCTAGGCTTTGAGTCCATTCAGCGAAGGCCCCAGATACTGTGGAGCAAAGACAAAGACCTCATAGTGCCATCCAAAATCCTGACCATCTGTCAGCAGAATAAAATGGCTGTGCCTCATGTCTGTCAGTTTGGTGTAGTTTGTTACTAGAACAATTGAAATTAGAGACGTCAGTGTGAACTCAAGGATTTCAATACAGAAAGATACGGAATACAGAGGTAAGTGGTATATGTATGCATCCATGTACATGCGTGTATGTTTCTAAGTTCTGACAGCTCAGAGTTCCTGTGTGGGAGGAGTGACGCTCCACCTAGCCCCCAGAACTGGGCCTCTAAATATCATTTCCACTAAAAGGAACCATTTCCCACCATAAAGAAACAGATTAAGAGTCACGAACTGGATCCATCTGCAACAAAGAGCATTATTTGGACAACTTGGACAAACAGCTAAGCTTGAACTGGATCTAAGGATTGGGTGGTAGTTCTACCTCCGTGTTAACTTCCTGATTTTCCAGGTGGTATTGTGCTATGTAGGAGAACGTCCTTGTTTGTGGGAAATCCGTGCTTCACACCACGGAGGGTCGGTCTATGTGTTCAAAACAACCTTGGGAAAACAGAAAGAAAACAGACAGAGACAACCCTGGGGGTGAGCATCAAATAGAACCCAGAGGCCTCGTGTGTTGAGGACACTTTGTCTAAATTCATTCTGTGGACTTAAAATGTATGTTTGTAAGACATTTTTACAGTTTAAAAATCCTTGAGTTACTTTTAAGACCCTTCAGCAGACCCGATTAATTAGTTATGTGACACCAGGGCTGAAGTAGGAACACTGGGGATTGCAAATGTTCCTCCAGACCCCTCGGCAGGTGAGGTCAGAGGGCAGGAGCATGGATGGCCGAGCTGGCCGGCTGTGGCTTACCCCAGCCCAGGCTTCTTCTGTGGGAGGCGGCTGGGCGGCTGTGGGGGCAGAGGTGGGGGCCTGCTCTGTGAGACCCCAGGCGGGGCAGGCTTGTTTGGCTGGCTCAAGGCTTCCATCATGCTGGGCGTCTTGGCAACAGGAGGGGGTGGCGTGGGGGTCAGGGGATCTGCGGAGAGAAAAGGAGAGACGCACAGAGGGTCACCCACGGAGCCTCCCACTCAGACCTCCTCACCAGAGGCTTTTCTGATAACGGCTTCATTTTTCTATTGCTATTTCATAAGGAAAAACCTGCTGCTATTTCCTTGTTGGTTTTCAGAAAACTGTATTAGCAGGGAGTCCTTTCCAAACTAATAAGGACGCTTTGAGCCTAAAGTTAGGATGACAATTTCTATTAGCCCGTGAGTGAGTATTTTCTCAGCTAGAACTCCCTGTGGGAAAGCCAGCAGTTTCCTGCCCTAGACTCTGAGACCCAACAGCAGGAGGCCGGGGCCCTTGGCTCTGCCCGGGGAAGCAGAACCTGCTTTGCACCTCGACTGGCTTGTGACCAAAGGGATGAGGCCCTACCCACTTATCAGGCTGCTGGGCAGGGTGGATGTGAGGAGAGATCGGGAGCTATTAACTTTAATAACAGCTCCTCAGTCTGCAGAGTGGGCGGGGGAAAAGTTTTATTACTGTCTACGTTTTACAGAAGAGGAGGCTGAGGCCCCCAGAGGGGAGGAGCTCTTGCCAAGGGTGGCAGAGCTGGTAAGACCTGGAGAGAGGCTGTGAGCTCAAGTCTCCTTCCTCCATTTCCCCTCCCTCTGATGGGCATCAGGCCCTCTCTAAATATCAGGCTTAGCATCCTGGGCCTCATTGAAGGCAGCTGCCTGCCTCGGGATGGGTAACACATAAGGCGCTGGGTTTCTCTCTGCCAGGAAAAGGCAGGAAGAATGAGGCCTTCAGCTGAACAAAGAGGAAACCTGGGGTGGGAAAATGAAGGAATCCAGCTTATGGTTTTTCTTTTTTTCATTATTGCTTCCTTTTTCCAATTTAAAGGAAAAGTCAAAAGGCTGACTCTAGCACACAAATGCAGCCCCAGGGACGCCAGACAGAGAGGCAGGAAAGTGGGCCCTGGCCTTCGGTGTGTTCACCTTGGAACCCTCTGGAAGACCCTCCCAGACCCACTGCTCCCGGCTCTGCCACCAGCACGTGCACACATGGCACTGACTTTAGCTGGGGCTGGCTGCTTTTAATTTTAACTTATTCTAAGGAAGTCTCGAGTACCTCGGCTCAGGAATTCTCATGCTCTGGAAGCAATAAAGCCCAGAGATGCTGGACTCCCTGCTTCTGGGCTGCTGCAGCAGGAGACAGGGCAGCATCCAGGGCTCACTTCCCTCATCCAGTGAAAAAAGACACCCTCGTTCTGCACATTGGAGAAAAACTTCCTAAAAACCTCTTCCTGCTTCTCTCCCCAAGGTTTTCAGGACTTTCAACCACATGCTGACATTAAAGAAAACATGCCAGGCTGGGCGCAGTGGCCCATACCTGTAATCCCAGCACTTTGGGAGGGCAAGGTGGGTGGATCACTTGAGCTGAGGAGTTCGAGACCAGCCGGGGCAACATAAGAAAACCCCATTTCTACAAAAAATACAAAAATTAGCTGGGCATGGTGGCTTGCACCAATAATTGCAGCTACTCAGGAAACTAAGGTGGGAGGATCGCTTGAGCCCGGGAATTGGAGGCTGCAGTGAGCCGTGATCGTGCCACTGCACTCCAGCCTGGGCGAAAAAGACCCTGTCTTAAAAAGAAAAACAAGGCTGGGTGCAGTGGCTCATGTCTGTAATTGCAGCACTTTGGGAGGTCGAGGTGGGTGGATCATCTGAGGTCAGGTGCTGGAGACCAGGCTGGCCAACATGGCGAAACCCTGTCTCTACTAATGATACAAAAAAAAAAAAAATTAGATGGGTGTGGTGGTGGGCACCTGTAATCCCAGCTACTTGGGAGGCTAAGGCAGGATAATCGCTTGAACCCAGGAGGCAGAGGTTGCAGTGAGCCAAGACTGTGCTCCTGCACTCCAGCCTGGGTAACGGAGCAAGACTCTCTCTCTCTCAAAAAAGAAAAAAAACAAACAAAAACAAAAGCCAGATTGTAATCCAAGTGACTGTCCCCAAATATTGAAAATCACCAAATGGCCAAAAGAAACCCTGGGGTACTGTGTAAAGGAGGAAATGTTGCTGAAATGCTTGGGAAGACGGAGGAAGGAAGTGAGGGAGCTACCTTGGTGATGCGGTGGGGGGACAGGAAGGAGTTTGCAGCTGTGACTGGGAGGCTGGGGGAGCTGGGAGCCCTGCACAGGAGCCACAGGGGGCCATACAACATGGGGCACCTGGCACGTGTCTGTGCTGGCAGGTGTGTGGCTCCAGAGAGCACCCCCTGCCATCCAGATCTACAAAGCCCATGGACAAGAAAGGCAAAAGGAAGAAAACGTACTGGTAGATGTCACACGAAGAGGGGGCAGCGGTGGATGGACAGCTGGCGGATCTGACGAAGATCGCTGCCGGCTTCCACTGTCCACACTTACAGAGTTTGTCTTCCACAGGGTGTTAGCAGAGGAGGCTGTCTGAACTGAACCCACACGCATGCACACAGACGCATGCATGCACACACAAACGTGCACACACAAAACAAAAACAGAAACAGAACACTGCGTTATTGATCCTCCCCCTTATAAAACCATCAGTATGACCCTTCTACCTAGAACCCTGAACTGTTTTACTCCTGTTTACTTCTGTCTCTGGCATGTGGAAGATAGACATTGACACCCACTAAACCAAAGTATGTTTCAAGGACTATTCTCAGCTGGTTTTCTCAATCTGTGAAATTTAAAAATTCCTGAGTTTATTTCTCAAATATCAGTACCATTTGAAGAGGGAAATAAACAACCACAATGTTCTCTTACGAGCTCTGCATTTGGAGCTTCTGAACTTTTGCTCCTCTCCACCCTCCAACCAAGTCCTTCTCATGGGCCATGGGAGTCACCGCCACACGAACAGGAGCACCGTGTGCCCAGCCAGTGCAGGTGGAGGGCAGAGTGCAAATCAGACACTAGGGGAGGGGCTTTCTCTCCCTCCCACAAACATATTTCTGGCTGAAAGCAGACACAGATGACACCATTCAGGTTCAGGCCCACAAACGAGATGGCATTTCCTGGGTCACAAGCCCTTCTTCTGCCTCACAAACGTCCAAGCTCAGGTGCACAGGGCCCAGGTGCCAGGTGTGACCCCGTGTTTGAGGCTGTGCATGGCCCGTAGGGCACGGGCTGGGCCTGGAAATGGGCCAGGCCACAGGGTCCAGAGGAAGCGTTCAAGCTCCTTCCGTGGGTAGCCAGGTCTGCCTCAAGTGCAAGGCTGACACTGTCAACTCCATTTGCCATTTATATTTGTATGTGGCATGTGGGAATTCCATCCAAGACTATGTGTAGGCTACACAGAGAATGGGGGAGATGGCAGGTAAGGGATATGACCTACATCACCGGAAGAAGAAATGAAGCTAGAGACAGGAATGGCAAAAAGAAAGGGTAGGGAAAAAACAAAACCCTCGAATTCCAAGACTTTGGGAAACCAGGAGATTAAGATGAAGCGTATACCCCTCCTTTTCCATGACCCAGTGGAACAAAATAAAATCTTTCCTCATGTGACACACATAGCCAACAAAAGTCACTGCTAGGAAGGAAGATGACCAAAACCATCTTGATTGTGGGGTATTCAGAATTAATGACTGCCCACAGGATCTGGGAGAGGTAGGGAGAAAGCTGCACCCACCCTGGGTCCTGATCAGCCAGCCTGGGGGGCTTTGACCAGGAGGAGGTGCGGCTGTGTGACTTCATCGTGTAGCTGCCTTCCTTGCTCAAGGATGTCGAGCCAGGGATGAATGCTGTCTGGGATGTGGGGTGTGTGGGGACACCAAGCGGCTGGCTTCTGGGCCTGCCTGAGGGAAGGCCTGCTCTCAGCAGGTTTGCTCCTGGGGGAATGACTCAGTTACCCACATGACAGGTTCATTACCACTTCTCTGGGCCTCCAGTGCAGAGCCATGTGAGGGTCTGTGAGACACCCAGGGTGGCAGGGAAGATGGGCACAGCCACACAGCTGAGTACACATGCAGCATGAAGCTGCAGCTGTCTGCTCAGCCCTGGGCCATGTCTCCCGGCCTCAGCCACCCTCACACACCCACCCACCCTGCCCAGCTAGCAGCTACCGCATAAGGACAGTTTGGGATGTATTTGGGGATGTGGGCTCCACTACATCAGCAGTCACAGCGCCTGTATACATGCTCTGTGCAGACTCTTAACCTTCCTGCGCCCCTCTCCCCTCAACAAAGCCTCAGGAGGCCACGTGGGAAACCCTCTGAAGGCCATGGCCACGACTAGAACCCAGCCCAGAGCTGAGCGGGTCACTCGCCGGACCTGCCTTCAAGGAGCACCACGGCCAGCGGCTCTTCAGGAGTGAATAAATTAACTTTTGGGAATTTTGGTTTCCATATTTATAAAAACAAAAAGTATCACCTGTTGAGTCAAACCCTCCAGGTTACAGCTGAGGTAAGAAAAGCATGCTTTTTGCCCTAAGACACTGGTAGGCCCACAGGGCTGGTTTTGTATTTTACAATTAGGCCAAGCACTGTTCCCCAAATTAGTATCATTTTATCCTTCATTTTGTGGGGATTATTGGTAAGAAGTAATTGCAGGGGCCATAAGCTGGACCAGAAGCATGCAGAAGAGAAAAAAAAAAGGAAAGAATGAAGGCCTGGGAGGGAGAGTGGAGAAAAGTAGAGAGAAGGGTGCGGGCTGGGGGAGAGGACCTGCAGGAGCGTGTCTTTCAGCCTAGCCCTGGGACCCCAGGCAGCCACCTCAGGCTGCCCTGGGGGAGTCCCTGTGTTACCCAAGCCAGGCAGATGCCACGACTCTGCCCAGAATAAGAGTCAAATCAAGAGACTACCACCATCTGGCATAACAATGATGGAATCCCTTTAGGAAGCAAACAGAAAATAACTACAAAACAAAATAACCCAAAGGTCACTGAGTTGGAGGCAAGGCAGCTGTAAACTTCCCAAACCACAAAACAAGACCCTTTAAATATTCAGTGACCACTGACAGCTTCATACCTTTGCCGACATTCCGTGGAGGAAGAGGGGGGGCGCTGGTGGTGCTGGGGACTGCAGGCTGGGTGGGAGGTGGGTTGCCGCTCAGGATGGCTCCATAGGTCTCATTCTGCAAGATGCTAGGCATGAAAGCCCTCTGCTTGTCCTTGGCAAGGTTTGCAGCATCTCTTGCCAAAGACACAGCGTTAGACTGAAGCTGGTTGGCTCCCAGCTGGTAGAAGCTGATGGGCCGGTCTTCCCGCCGGTTGGGACTAGGCTGCAGGAGAATATCGGGGCAGAGGCGTGTGAGATGAACTGCTCCTGGTGATAACATTCAATGCAGGGGTGGAAAACCTCACTGACACCAACTTTGCTGGGCTTGCTACCATTTGAGCTCTCAACTGTTGCCTGAGAGCTGCAAGAGTGAAAATTCCCTCTTCCTGTGTCTCGTGAATGAAACACACACTGATACGGTTTGGCTTTGTGACCCACCCAAATCTCATCTGGATTATAATCTTCACACGTCGAGGGAAGGAGGTGACTGGATCATGGCAGCAGTTTACCCCTGCTGTTCCTGTGATAGTGAGTTCTCACGAGACCTGATGGTTTTATAAGGCAGTTGTCCCTGCTCGTGCTCACTTGCTCTCTCTCCTGCCCTTCTGTGAAGAGGTGCCAGCTTCCCCTTCCACCATGATTGTAAGTTTCCTGAGGCCTCCCAGCCATGCGGAACTGTGAGTAAATTAAACCTCTTTCCTTTATAAATTACCCATTTTCGGGTATTTCTTTATAGCAGTGTGATAACAGACTTAGCACACACACACACGCCAAAAAAGCCATGAATTAAAAGTTAAAATCCTCCATTCTGTGATGTGTTTAAAATACAAGCTATTTATCTTATTAGCCAATGTTATTTCAACCTAAGTTGGCATTTTTCCTGAAGTTCCCCTTCCTAAACATGCTTTCTTATGTTACTCCACAGGGTAGCCAGCTCTGGCCAGCCTGCTGCAGTCAAACTCCAACAGCTACACGGTTCATTCTGCAGAGATCAATGTTTTCTTCCCTTATGAACAGGAGCTCCTGAGATTCTTCCCAATCAGGGTTAACAAACAGTGGCCTATGGGCTGCCACCTGGTTTTTGTCAGTGAAGTTTTATTGGAACATAGCCATGTCCTGTCATTTAGATATTGTCTAAGGCTACTTTTAAGCCATCCTGGCAGAGCTGAGTAATTGTAGCATGGACTGTGACACTTTAGGCCCATAGAGCCTAAAATATTCACTATCTGGCCCTTTAAGAGTTTGGCCACCCCTGCTCCACTTGAAGGTCATGTGCTTTCTTGGAAGTGAATGCATGCAATGACGACTCAGGCAACTTAGATCTAACTTCTATTTCAAATGCCAGCTTCATTAAACTAGATATGATGGTGAGCAAATGACTCAACCTTGCTGACCACATTCTTTACCTGTTCAATGGATATAACAAATGCTTCTCTAGCACAATGAGAGGCGCTTAGCAGGTGTTCAGTATGAACTGTGGCAGCCCCGCCTCTCCCTCACAGGACCACCAACCCAATCTAGGTTCTGGCCAAACCAGTGGTTCAAACCTAGTTTAGGTGTGCAGAACTAAGCATCCAGAGTTTCTTCACACAGATTTCTAAATTCCAAAGCCCAGGGCTGAAAGGATAAACCATCCCTGCTGCTGTCTTCTAGGAATCAGGTAAGTGGTATAGATGAGTCTTAGGACTCCACACCAGCCCCTGCTCTTGTGCTTTTCCTTGGACTATGCAACATGCTTTGTCACTGCTCATAAAACAGAAATGTGGCATGTGACTGCCTGATAAAGAGGCACGCTGGGGCAGATTGCTTCCAACTTTTTTTTAAGGCAGATAAAGTATGAAATTAGTTGATTCTTCTCACTTTGACACTGTTTTGTAGCTAACTCAGTGAAGTAATTTCTTATTCTGTATTATAAGAAGCAGTAAGTACAGATGTTAACTCCATGAGCAAAAACAGTCCAATAGGTTTCAGAAATGCCATCTAGTTACCTACCGACCTATCCATCCATCTATCTAACTTGATATCCTCAACAAACATCAGAACATTAATGGATTACAGTTAAAAAAAAAAAAAGCTAAAACACGAAAATGTGTTTAATGTGGCATCTGGCACTAATTCAACACAGACTACATTCCAGGCATGCCTCAAAGCACCATGCTGAAAGAGAGATGGAAGTGGGTCACAGCTAGGAGTCAGGGCTCTGGAGGCACACTGCCTCAGTCTGACTCTCAGCTCTGAGTCCTGGGTGAAGGCAGCAATCTTCCTGGGGGTTAGCCCCATGTGTGAAGTAGTGAGTATGGTGAGAAGGGAGCTGGAGGAGGAGGCAAGAGCCTTTGTGCAGTCCCAAGGCTGCCTCTAAATAGTTGCTTCACTTTGGCCAAGTCAACTTTTCTCTTGAGGCTTCAATATTCACAATTGATAAAGGAAGGGGTTGGACCCAATGAGCTCTAAAGGTCATCTGATGATTTCAGTTGACCTTTTTTAAGATCAGCAAGGTGAATGTGATCATGTAGACTGGGGGAAATCTAGCTCTTTATGACGTGATTCCATAGCAAGAGAGCTTCCTCTAAAACCCAGTGGAATCAAAGGCCCCCCTCCCATCCCACACCTTTCCCTTGTAGCAAAAGGTTGCCTATGAGTACATAATCAGCCATTCCTTTAAATTAGTGGGTACAGGAACTGGGAGACAGGAGATGGTAGTGGGAAGGGTAAAACCAAAAGCCTACTGAGATCAATGAAAGCAAAAAGCAAGCTACATTTTCTTTTCTACAAAATAGCTCTCTGCCTTAATTACAGATTAGGGCCCACACTGCTCTGGATGAAGTGGATCAAAACTCTTAATGGTTGGCAATCTGGCACAGACCTGCAATTTCTCATCCATGTCGTCATCACTTTCATCCAGGTCTTCATGGAGTAGTCGCCATTCATATTCAACGTGAACGTGAGAATTAAACCTTCCAGATAAGGCTTGAGTCAGCTGAGAGAACAGAGGGATGGTCAGTGCTGCTGCTCATATACTCGGCCATGCACCTGGACCAACTGAGGTATGCAGACAGGAGCCTGCCTTCTAGTCCAAGGCAAACTCACAGAAATCTCTGGGTCTCAGGTGAAGCTCCTCCCTGCCCCCACCACTGCCTGATTCACAGGGTAACCTTGAAACTCAAAACCTGGTAACTCCCAGCAAGGGCTTTGTAAGCTGTATTGGTTTTCATCCACGGTTCCCGGCTCGTAACTCTCATAGCCCTTGTTAGAGTCTTCGGTTATAACGTCAGGTGTTAGGCCGCAGGAGACAGAATCTCTCTGAACTTCTCCTGCCCCAAGGCAGGACTCTAATCTTCCCCCACTTTTCTGACTGTGGATCTTAAAACCCTTCCCAGAGAGGGTCTCGCCCTATACCCTGGGGGAAGAGATGTTGACATCACGAAGCTTCCATAGAAACCCAAGAGGACTGGGCTCTCGAGCTTCAAGATGGCGAACCACACAGAGGTTCCTGGAGGGTGGCGCCCAGGGAGGGCATGGAAGCTCTGCGTCCCTTCCCCCACACCTCGCCCTATGCGCCTCTCCATCTGTATCCTTTATAATAAACCAGTAAACACAAGTGTCTCCCTGAGTTCTGTGAGCCACTCCAGCAAATTATTCAAACCCAAAGAGGGGGTTCTGGGAACCCCAACTTGAAGCCAGTCGGTCACAAGTTCTGGAGACTGACTTGTGACTGGAGTCTGCGGTGGGAGACAGTCTTGGGGACTGGGATCAGTCTATGAGATCTGATGCTACCTCTAGGTACATAGTGTCTAATTGAACTGGAGGACAGCCCGCTGATGTCTGCTGCTTGTGAAACTGCCTTTGCAAGGACATGATAGTGAGAAACGTCTAGCATGGCTGACCCCCATCTTGCTTCTAGCCTCACAGGCTAGCTGTCCTTGCTCATTCCTGGGCACAGACCATGCTAATCAAGGGAAGAATTTAGTTTATGGTTTAAGTTTGAAAAAAGGATGATAACACTCCCTCCCTAAAACTGACTTCCTCCTTCTTAGGGAACTTGAAACTGCCTTTGTAAGACTAATAAAAGGCCTCAAGATTAGGATTATGGGAGGAGTCTGAATTCTGCTAGAATGTAGGTGCAGCTTGCCTTTCTATTAATGTAATCATTTACCATTCAGTGCAGTGGATGGTAACCCTACCTCACAACTGGAATCCCAACATTTTGGGAGGCCGAGGCAGGAGGACTGCTTGAGCAAGAAGTTTTGAGACCAGCCTAGGCAACACAGCGAGACCCCATCACTACAAAAATTGAAAAACAGCCAGGCATGGTGGCATGCATCTGTAGTCTCAGCTACTCGGGGGGCTGAGGTGAGAGGATCGCTTGAGCTCAGGAGTTTGAGGCTATAGTGAGCTATAAGCACGCCATTGCAGTCCAACATGGCAATAGAAAGAGACTCTGTCTCTTAAAAAAAATTGTTTACTGCACCAGAAGCCAAGATATTTGTGACTTCCCCAGTTGCTCCTAAAGATAACATATCCTAAGATTGATTTTTTGAGATATTTTTTCAGCCTTTTGCATCCTGGTGACCAGCTGACTCCATTGAACCTGACTCATGACTCAACTGGTCCCGTGGCCCCCACTGAGAGGATGATGCAATGCACAAGGGCTGTTTCTCACACGCTTATGATTTCACCCCCAACCAATGAGCAGCACCCATTTCCTAGCCCCCTTACCCATTCAACTATCCTTGAAAACCCTAACCTCTGAGCCTTTGTGAGAACACAGCTAAGTAATAATTCCTGTCCTTCCACTGCTCGGACAACTTGCCATAATTAAACTCTTTCTCTACTCAATAACACTGTCTCATGAATTGGGTTTATCTATGCAGCAGGCAAGAAGAACCTGTCAGGTGACTACACTTGGTGTGCAGGGTGGTGTGGGGGAATCCCACACCTTTGGTCACAGCAGTCTGCTTCTGTATTGCTTGCTGTGACAACAGTGTAATTGTAGAGAAAAAACACAGCTAGAGAGCTTTCCCCAAAACAACAGGCAAAGGATATTTGAGATCTAAAGGATACTGATGGGTCTCTAAGTATCCACACTCCATACAGGAGCAAGCTCAACCCCAGGAGAATAAATGTGCTCATTCACTGTGAACCCAGCCTTTTCAACCAGGACGAGAGAATTAAATGCTGCAGAAAATTATCCGACTGGCTATTTTCTCAATTCTCTCAAGGAAGGTAGATAGCTAGTACTATTCTAGATGTGCAGAAGAGAAGCTAATTCATTACACACTATGGGTGTTTTAGGACCTCAGGGCTTAATTTCCCCCATAGCCAGATAGTAGCTACGTGACCCTGGGCAAGTCACTTAGGTTTTCTGTGCCTGTTTTCTCATCTGTAAAATGAGGATAACAGCAGAAACTATGTGGTAAGGTAGTTATGAAGATTAAATGAACTAGGTCAGGTGTGGTGGCTCAGACCTGTAATCCCAGCACTTTGGGAGGCCAAGGTCGGTGAATTGCTTGAGGTCAGGAGTTCAAGACCAGCCTGAACAACATGGTGAAACTCTGTCTCTACTAAAAATACAAAAATTAGCTGGGCGTGGTGGCAGATGCCTGTAATCCCAGTCACTTGGGAGGCTGAGGCAGGAGAATTGCTTGAACCCAGGAGGCAGAGGTTGCAGTGAGCTGAGATCATGACACTGCACTCCAGCCTGGGCAACAAAGTGAAACTCCATCTCAAAAAAAAAAAAAAAAAAAAAAAAAAAGATTAAATGAGCTAGTAGTGGATGTACAGTGCTTAGAAATAGTACCTGTTACTTTATACTTGTAGAGCATTTATTATTAATAGTTCTTTTTTCTTCCCCTAGACTGGAGCACATTGGCATAATTATGGCTCACTGCAGCCTTGAACTTCTAGCTCAAAATGATTCTCCAACCTCAGCTTCCCAAGTAGCTGGGACTGCAGATGTGTGCCACTACATCCAGCTAATTTGAAACTTTTTTTGTGGAGATGGCGTGTTGCTGTTGCTCAGGCTGGAGTGCAATGGTGCCATTTGGCTCACCGTAGCTTTGAACTCCTGGACTCAAAGCAATCCCCCTGCCTTAGCCTCCCAGGTAACTGGGACTACATACAGGCATGCTCCACCATGCCTTGCTAATTTTCTAATCATTTGCAGAGACAAGGTCTCACTATGTTGCCAGTTTAGTCTTGAATTCCTGGCCTCAAGTCATCATCCCCCGCCTCAGCCTCCCAAAGCTTTGGGATTACAGGCGTGAGTCACTGTGCCGGGCCTTAATAGTTCTATTTATTGAGCGCTTACTGTGTGTCAATTGCTTTACAGCATTCGACAATAATTCTCACAACAACCTTATATACTGGTATAACTGACTGCACTTTAGAAATAAGGAAAGAGCCTGAGAAAGTTTCCTTCCCAAGCCACAGTAGGGGAGCCCATGGCAAGGCCAGGGCTGCCTGGCCCGGTGGGCTCTTTCCACTGTCTACATTGTCTTTTCTTCTAGAACAGGAAAAGATGGTGTTGAGCAACCCACGTGATCTAGGACTGTGGAACAAAGAAAGGAGGTTGGCCTTGATGTCCTGCAAAGTAGCGAGCAAAGATCTTGCGGAGGCCAGAGAACAGGCCCCTGTGGCCTGTTCCAGTTGCCCTACCACACCATGATGTTATCAACACAGTCAACCAGCAAACACTGACTCACACCCCAAGTCTCACTACAAGGGGATGGCTCCCCCGGGCTCCCCTATGGACTCCCTAGCACGCTTTCTCCAAGGCAGGCTGATTCTGGGCTCATCCCATCAGAGACGCTGAGCTCTGCTCAGGACACTGGTTCACAGCAAACTCTGCCCAAGAAGGACGGGCCTGGCTGTCCCAGATGGGTACCCCACCCTGTCCTCGTGGCGGGAGACTCACCAGCTCCTCACAGTGCTCGTGCTTGAGGCGCTTGGCAATGTCCAGCGGAGTCTCTCCCGACTCGTTGGCTAAAGGTTAAGGGTAAGCAAAGGAGGCGTTAAGGCAAAGGCCTGACATCCAGGACAATTTTTAAAAAGAAACAGTAAGGCAGCACTAAATTAAATTGAATCTGGTTAATGAAATCCATGGTGAGTTTGACCTAGTTGAGGCTGCATGTGTCTTGTAATTACATAGAACTACAGGTGAATATAGAAAGTACAACTTTAAAAGATAAGGTTTGAGTTAATCAAGAAACTAAAACTGGCCTGGCACAGTGGCTCATGCCTGTAATCCCAGCACTTTGGGAGGCCAAGGCAGGTAGATCATTTGAGGTCAGGCATTCGAGACCAGCCTGGCCAACATGGTGAAACCTTGCCTCAACTAAAAATATAAAATTAGCCGGGCGTGGTGGCACGTGCCTGTGGTCCCAGTTACTTGGGAGGCTGAGGCAGGAGAACGGCTTGAACCTGGGAGGCACAGGTTGCAGTGAGCCGAAATCGCGCCACTGCACTCCAGCCTGGATGACAGAGCAAGATTCCGTCTAAAACAAACAAACAAACAAACAAAAAATACCCCTAAAACTGTTGAAGTAGCCATCTAATTAAAATTCCAATTCAAACTGTAAGTCATTGAATAAAGTGATTCATCATAAATCTCTTAAAAAAAAGCACTGCTAACCTAGTTCCATGCATTGGAATGTAATAAACTTTTATGCTTTCTCTCAAGTAGTTTATAAGCTTTAAAGTGTACACTTTCTTCTAAATAAGGCTCAAGTCAATGAGGTCTGATTATTAGTTTTTTAATGATAAGCACAGCTCTCAGGCAGATGTGTGTCTTTTTTCTATTCTTTCAACAGTCCTTCAAAAATACTTCCTCCTGAGGGGTCAACAACTGGATATCCTCAGGGCACAACTGTGCCTTGCGCTGAGGTCCTCGAGAGAGGGAGGGACCGGGGCCAAGTAAGAACCAAGGCGCTTCATGGAGGACGCAGGGGTGCAAATGAAAGGAGGGGGCAGTAAACAGCATCTCCCCCGTAATCCATCTTAACTCAGAGCCAAGAAAGGGGTCAAGTGTGGCCTCAAGTTGGGGGGCTGAGAAGGCTCAGAGTGTGTGAACAGGTCAAAATTCCCCAACCTTGTCCCAATTCACTTGGCATCTGTGCGAGCTGCAAGGCCCACCCTTTGCCTGTCTTATGATCTGTAAAATGCCTATAAATGCACCTGAAGTCTAAGTAACAGATGGTGAATGCAGCCTCTGGAACGGGCAGGGAGAAGCCCTTCCTTGTTAGTGGTAGGTTCTCCTCCTCGGCACTGACAGGAGCCTGCAGGGCCAGCCCTGTTTCCAATAGCAGCATGTGGATGGCAGACAGGCGGTGGAGGCCAGGGTGCAGCCGAGCCCGTCCCCGGGACTCGGGCCCACTCACCGATCTCGATGGAGGCCTTTCCCCGTAGGAGCAGCTTGAGGCACTCGGCGTTGTCAGTCAGGCAGCAGTAGTGCAGGGCTGTGCTGCCTTTCCCTGTCTGTTTATCCAGGTTCCCGCTGCCCGAGCACAGGAACAGAGAGAGAGCACAGCATGTCACAGGCCACAGGACCAGGAACTGCCCAGCAGGGAGCCTGGGGCACATGCACAGGAGAGGCAGACAGTCCCCAAGTGAACAGTTTCTCTAAATCATCCCCAAGGTGGTGGGACCTGGCACCTTCCCTGCCTATGTGGCCAGGGAAGCCTTAGCAGAAGGCAATCAGGGAAATAAGATTATGGCAGAAGAGGTCAAAAGGGGAGAGGGCCATCCCTGCTGCTGCTGAGCATGTGTGGCCAAGGCAGGGGCAGTGCACCAGCCGGTGAACCCAGAGGCCCAGCATCCTTCTCACGGCCCCCCTGGCTGCGCCTAGGGGCTACTGTGTCCTGCTAGGCTGAATAGCTGTGCTGGATGCAGGGCCTCTGGATGCCTGCGTGACTTACCCATCCTGTCCCATGGAAGGACGGGGGCTGAGCTTTTCTCTATCATTATTTGATATTCCCTCCAGGAAAGGGAAAAGTCACTTTTCCAAAGCCCAGAGTCCCCAGGCTCCTCACCTTGTTCACTCTGGGAAAACCCTCTGAAAGCAGGTTAAAGGGGAATCTTGAGATTTTCAAAATTTCTTCCAACATATCACAAGACCAGGTTATTCAAAAAAGGTGCTCAGGCCTGGCAGACACGGGACAGGCCCTCAACCCTAGCAAGCATGGTCAACGTCATAAACTGATGAGGGACAGTGAGCTTTGTGCCCCTGCACAAAGTGGGGACAGAAAGGCAACTTCAGGAGATGGCACCTGCTGCTTCCATAAGAAGGAAAGCAGTTAAGTTTTTAATTTAAAAAAAGGAGCTTCTTTTTCACCAAACTGGGGACAGTGTAGGAGCTTCATTTTCAGAATTCTCCCCTACTTTTGTCCTCCTTCCACTCTGGAAAAAAAAAGACTTGGACTTTCCTTCTCCTGCCCCCTTGAAAATGTGTGTGGAGGGAGAGGTATCATGCGGCTATCGACTAAATATTTATGGAGCTCCTGCTGCGTTCTAGGAGCCAGGCTGGCATTCAGAGGATGTGAGCATCAGGGTGGCTTCCACCAAGAGTCCAGTGAACTCAGCCTCCTCAGGAAGAAGCTGTTAGGTCTTGGGGCTGACCACCCCACAATCTCCTACTTTCTGGCCATTTCTTCACTCCTCTGCTCAGAAATGGGAGGGAAAAGCAGAGGACACGAAATGCAAACTATTCCATGGCTTTTGCATTTTGGAATTTTCTATTTCATTTGAAGCAATTTCTGTGGCTTTTAACAACACCTCCTCCTCCAGTACACACATGACCCAAACCATGATCAGAGAGTCAAAATACACATTGAGGGGTCCTCAAGTCCAGCCTTCAGCTGCCAGGCAGGCAACACATATGACTGAAGCAATATGTACCAAACCACAGGGACTCCCAGACCTGCGGTGAACTGCCTGTGCACGTCTCTAAAGGCCATTTCTAATCAAAGCAAAAAAACAACTTCTCAACCCAAACAAAACACCAATAATCCAGTGCTATGGTTTCTAATATCCGGCTCAGACCATGGCTAATGTGTGGATCCCTCCTTGCCTGCTACCTTCCTACCACTTAGGACACTCTGCTTGGGCAGTGTGATGACCTGGCTCACAGGATGAGGCGAGGACTGCCTCTGTGCACAGAAGGTGGTCATGGGGTCCTCTGAGTTCAGCAGCCATATCTACTTGGTGTCTCCCTGAGTATCAGACACTGGAAGTTGGACCCTGCAATTACCACAAAGGGTTTCTAGTGTTTTAAAGGATTGCCATGGAGCACCTCACACCTGGCAGTCCTTTTTCTGCCTATAATTCATGCTTAGACCCAGGAAGGTTCTCCTGACAACACATCAGAAGTGGTGAAGCAGTGTTTGATTCCTTTCCCAAAAATACCAAGGAGAAAAATGAGTGCCTCCCTTAATTTCAGAACACCTACCTGTTCTGAACTAAAAAGTCTACAATGTGAAGAGAGGTTCGATCCACGGATCTGACTGCAAGGTGGAGGGCTGTTTCATCCGGCTCCTGAAAACCAAACAAAGGCATTCCAGAATTCTAACGGGAGCATTCAAATTCTGTGTCCAACACTGGTGAAATCGTGTATAACTCTTCCAAAAGCCTTTTATCCTTCCCTTCCAGAAACTTATCTCTAAGATATACAGAATCCATTTAATCTCTACACAAGCTCTTTGCTCTTGGGAATGTGCAATTTGGAGATTGGTCCTGTTTTTCCTGACTCCATGGGAAATAAATGAGAAGTTCAGGGGTTTCATTTCTAAGTCCTCTCAATCAATCTGGCCCCATCCCTGCATCAGCATCATGAGGCAGATCCCTGCCTGCAAGCAAGAATCTTGTTCAAAGGATCCAGAAAGGTCTCCCAGGTAAATCCAATCCCTTTACCTGCTCCCTGAGAGTAGACAGAAACATGTGTTTCTTAAGCAGGCTTAAAGTTTTGCATTTACACGTACAGACAAGGCTATGAATGCTAATAACTGTACTGTCTCCAACTCATACTGGGGATTCCCAACTCCACTGCCTCTTCTAAAAGTATGCTTAGCAGGTGGGGGAGAAGAAATGCACAAGGACTGTTTCAGCAGGTGGGTGGGCGAGAGAAACAGAGGGAAAGGAGGGATCTAGAGGACAGGAGGCGAGGGCAAGAGGAAGTGCCTCCCAGACTGCCTGCCCCACATGCTTGGCCCTCTGGCTGCAGCACAGCTCAGTGCTGGGCACCCTCCACCCGGGATGGGTAGGCAGGAGTTCTTTCTGGGGTTAGGGAGACAGCAGGACCAGCCCAGAGCCTGCATGAATGTGACTGTCACCAGGAGAAAGACACTGTAGCCATGAAGCATCCTTGCTGATAAGCAGCCGGCCCGGTCCTGAGATCAGGAGGTTCCAGAGGACCAAATACGTGTCTACAGGGCATTTATGGACCAGAATCTGGACACATGCCATCCACGTGGGTGCTGGTATGTTACTGCAAACCTATTCTGGCTGGATGCCCACCCTCTCAAGAGAGCTCCCCCAGGAAAGGAGGCGTCATGCTCCTTACTCTATTGCCTTTGAGGGGGAGCATGGAGGGCTGTGGGTTCCAGGGAACCGCCCCTCTCAGAGAGCTTCTCTTGTTAGCATGAAGCTCAGGTTGAACCTGCTCAGAGAGAAGGGGTCCCTCTCAGGCTGCCTGGCTTCTGAGATGTCTTCTCCTCTACCTGGGGATGGGCTTTCTTTCCAGAGCTGGCATTACATTTTTGGTGTAAGAATAAACCACTAGGCGGGTACAAAGTTTTTGACAAGCAGAATACGTCCTGGAGATCTACTGCGCAGGCTGGTGACTCCAGGTAAGAACTACACAGTGTCTACTTCCAAAACTGCGTTGATTTTAAATGTGCTCACCATTAAAAATGGATGAGTATGTAAGGTAATGGATATGTTAGCTAGCTTGATTTAATCATTCCATGATGTAAACACAGATCAAAACATCACACCGTACCACATAATAGATTGAATTATTTGTCTACTAAAAAGAAAAAGAAACCCCTAGTTTATTCTACCCCAGTACCCAATCAGTGCTGTCTTCCTCTGGAGAATTACCCAGTTTTGGTCAGTATTGCTGATTCCACTCTCCTGCCATGGTGCCCCAGTTTTAGTTTCTTTTTTTTTTTTAAGACAAGGGCTCGCCCTGTCGTCCAGGTTGGAGTCCAGTGGCACAATCATGGCTCACTGTAGCTTCAAATTTCTGGGCTCAAGTGATTCTCTCACATAGCCTCCTAAGTAGCTGAGACTACAAATGTACGCCACCACAGCTGGCTAATTTTACTTTTATTTTTTGTAGAGATGGGGCCTCCCTATGCTGCCGAGCTGGTCTCAAACTCCTGAGCTTAAAGGATCCTCCTGCCTTGGCTTCCTAAAGTGCTGGATCCCAGGCATGAGCCACTGTGCCCGGCCTTTTTTTTTTCCCATAAAGTAGTAACCCATACTCTTACATGTCCATTGGCCAGTGGGATTTTTTCAGTAAGATCCACACCATCAGCATAAGCTTGGAGCAATCCAAAAATATCTCTCGTTTTGACGGCCTCACAAAGGCTGTGAAGCTTCGCCGCGTTATCCGCGTGCTTCTTCCTTGCGTATCTCCTCTCGATGTACTTGGCTGTGATGTAATCCTTTCTTGCATTCCTGAAACCAAACATAATTGCCTTGTAAATCGTGCAGGGCCCCTACCCGCTTTCTAGCATTTGTTTGTCTAAGGCCACGTTAATGGTTCCTGCCCCACCTTCCTGGCAAGCAGCACTGGCCCTGAAACACAAAGCAGGAGTGGCCACCACGTGGTTCTGCAGTGGCACCAGTCTTCACGGCGACCCCACGGGAGCTGGCTAGCCTGACAACTACCCCATGTTCTCTCGGCCCACCCGCCTCTCTACCCTGTCTCCTGCCCCTTGCACCTAAGTGCTCTGACCTCACCATGCTGTCACCCTCACCACCTCCACGCCCTTCTTGCCCAGGTCCCTCCACTCAGCATGCTGTGTGCCTCCTCCTCCAGGAAGGCTGGCCGCTCTGCCCCTGTCCTCTAGGCAGCCCCGGCCCACCTCTGTTCCAACATTCTCTCCCTGAAGGCCTGCCTGCCTGACTGCCCGACAGGCCCATGAGTTCCTCAGGGCATGGACTATGACATCTCTTTTGTAGGCACATACTGTCTGGTGTGAAAGGCACTATCAGATAAACCAAATGAAATGTCGGTCCTCTTTATGTTCTACTTTCTGGCCTTTATGTGGCAACATGCTCAGATTCCACCCCATCCAAAGAGCGTAGAGAAGCAGGAACAAAAGGGGGTCGAGGAAGCCTGAGTTCAAATTCCACTCCCACCACACACTGCTGCTTTGAGCTTCAACAAGTATTTCAACTCTCTAGGCTTTAAGTTTGACTTGTCAAAGTGCACACAGTGCATCCTCACAGCAGCATCATGAGACATACACGAGTCAACACACCTTCAGCACACACAGTAGGTCCTGGGCCTGGGAAAGACCTGATGAACTTAGAGGGAGAACAAGAGAAATAGCAGCTCACCACAGAGTGCAAGCATTTTACAATCCCAATTCTGAAGGCTGAGGGTCACTGCCCAGGGACCCCTTGAATCTTCAGAGTCAGACAAGAACCAGATAAGGGCAGATCAGTTACATCCCTTTATGACACAGCACTGCCTACAATCTGCATGCGGCTGCTCCCCTTCAAGCTGGAGTCCCCACATGGTTCCCTTATGACCTCTCTCTCACTCAGCTGACTATGGCAAGGGACCGTGGCTGCTGGAGCAGCTGTTCACTTTTTTGTACCTGCCCTAAGTCCCCGTGGAACAACTGGCCCCCCAGGCATGCAGGGAGTGGATCATGTCTACCCTGGGGTCCCTTGAAGATGGGCCAGCCTAAGATAAGAAGCTATTACCCCCTAGTACCAAGACGGAACCAAACAGGCAGAGGTCTCTTGCCAGTGTTTGCCAGGCCTTATATCTGCTTGCCCTTGGGTGCACGTGGCTCCTGGACAGCCTGCAGCATGAGGCTGGCTGGTGCAGCTAGAGAGGAAATCACACCCCAGGGTGCCCATTCCACCTGAGCAGGCCAGGAAGGACTTCCAGGGGCACCTGGTGAACTTGTGCTCTGGCGCTTTCATCACACTGCCTCCCTCCCACTCCGGCTCCACTTCTGTCCACTCTATAGAGTTCTAGGTTAAGGCAGGTGCCTCAACTTCCCCGGCACACAGTGCTAACCCATGCACTGAGCTCACTGTGGTGCTGGGTGACTTCTGTGTGACACATGTGGTCTCAATGGATTGCCTCAACAGTGCCATGAGTTTCCATCTCCATCTGCAGGTATGATAGGCCTTGAAAAATGTCATTTCATTATAATGTTAAGAAAAAAATCAATTCCCAGGCAAAGTCACTGTCCGTGCGGAGCCCACGCGGGTTTTCTCTGGGCCCTCAGGTTTCCCCCTACATCCCAAAGCTGTGCGCACTCTGGGCTAACTGCTGCGTCTCAACGGTCCCACTGTGAGTGAGTGTGGATGTGGGGGTGAGTGCATCCCACAATGGGACAGGGTCCTGTTCAGGGCTTGTTCCCACCCTGGACCTCAGCTGCCAGGACACCCTCTGGCCACCTGTGACTCTGAACTGGAATAAATGGGTGAATCATTGTCTTGTTTTTATGAATCTTTATCTCACTCAGTAGCCTGAATCTTTCCTAAATGTATGCATAGCTCATATTTATTTCAATGTTTAATGTTAGAAGTGTTCTGAGTCTTTACTCAGAAGTTTGGTGATGTTTTCGTAATCAGAAATACGTGGTAGGAATTGAACTCTGGTTTACGTCAATTAGCATAGGGTAAAACTGGTTTCCTATAAATCATTTTGTTTAAAGTCACAGGTTTCCAGAAACCTTTCAATGACACTGAGGACACTTACTGTACACTGAAGTCCACAGAGTGAAACTGGATTCTGTTTCCTCAGGCAGCTGGTGGGCCTACGAGGGAAGACCCATTTTATTGATGGAGGTTGTCCTCTCAGGGCCTCCTACCACAGTGTGACACCCAGGAAACTGTTCCATTCCTGGGCTGATGAGTCTCATGGTGGGCAGCCCATTTAATAATGCAAATGCCTCTTTTGACAGGCAGTTAGACTTAACAGTTGTCCAGTTTTATGCACTTTCAATAATCACTGGACAATCAGTACTGCGACCTTTGCAGGAAGCAAGTAGAGAGAAAGTAGACTTCCTTCACTTGTTTTTTAATGTATTATCATCTGCCCAGGGCTTGGATGCCCCTGAAGGCAGTTCCTACACAAACATGGGCACAGGTCTGTTTAACTCCACACATGCTCCCTGGTTTTATGAAGGATGTTTGCATTGCTAATGCGATCCCTAATTCTTTCTTTTCTTTAATGACAGGCTTTTGCAGAAAAGCAATGCACTTAATATAATGATACATTTGGTGTTAAGAGGAGTGGCTTTCCTTACACTTCTGAAGGACAGGGTATGTATAATGGTCCCAAATCACAGAGAGAAATAGTTCTGGCTCCTGTAAGCACATACAAGCCTGGCTTCCCTGTTCCACCTCCTCTAGTTACCCGTTCCTGACACCCCAAGATCCATCTTGGAATTTACGGGCCACTAGAGGGTGTCCTTGGTTTCCCCTTCAACAGGTTGATCTGCAGACGTTATGCTGTTCTGAGATACAGCTAGACACAGTGTATTCCTTTTCATCTGGAAGTAAAATATTAGCTTATTTAAGCAGGCACAGAGCTGGGAGTACCTGTTTGACTTGTTGATTCATTAAATATTCATTGATTCACCACAAGCAACATAATATGGTGGGAAAACCAAAAATGAGTAAGAAGCAATTCATCAGAAAAATATATGTAAATGCCTGAGTATATTACGAAGTGGGATGAAATGTTTTAAAAGAAAGCCAAATGCTATAGGAGCACAGAGCCAAGAAAGTAATTTCAGCTGAGGAGGAATGGAAGGAGCTGATGTTTCACCATCACACTGGTCATCCGCCCTCATTTTGAAAAAAGCGTGGGGTTGGGGGGATGTAAACTTCCTTTTCAACAGTGCCAAGACTGGAGAGGGGGCTGCAATGCAGACAGAACATTCATACTGAGGGGTTCCACATTGGTAGTGTTCCTTTTTTTAATTGCCTAGTCTCAGAACAACCAAACGCTCCGCTTTTATAAGGTACCCCTGTGCTTGGAAGAAATGGCACACACTTTGTTCAGAACTGCCCAATATGACAGCATTACAGGGTGCTGGTACCGTCAGTGTGAGATAAACCAGCCGAAAGAGCAGGTGTCAACTGCACAGCAGTAGCTGACCTCATCATGCTGGATTCATGACATTTCCTTCACCAAGTGGAATCCTCAGGCTCGCCCAGGAAGAGCTCCTTCACCTCGAGTAACTCTCTACAGAAACTTAACTGGAGGGGACCCTCATTTCCAGGGTGTATGGAATCAATGCAAAGTACAGATGTGACCTCTGTCGCCCATGGGAAGAAGAGCAAGCAGAGCAGCTAATACCAACTAAGCACTAAAACTAAGTGCCACATGTCTGACCTCATCATCCCGCTCATTTCCCTAATGCCTCTGTGAGTCGGGGAATGTTATCTCCCTTTTTATACTAGTGGGCTTAGGCTCAGAGAAGGTAAATAATCTGCTTGGGTCCCATGGCTCAGATACGGATTGGGATAACTATGTCCCTACTCTCTCTCTAGGTTTGGGTAAAAATACAGATTTGAAACTTAGATCCTCATCAAGAGAGACTGATAGCATTGTAAGCCTCATGCCTGGTATCTAAAACCACATGTTATCTGATTCTCAAGGAAATGCTACACCACAAACACTTGTTACAGGATTCAAACACAAGCTGACTGTAATCCAACAACAGCCAAGTGGCTCACCTGAGATACGTGATACCTGAGAGTCTGTAATGTACATGGTCCCTGTTCACTTCTTTAGAATGCTTTGGCTCTCTCACTGTATCAAGTTACATAAGCAAAACACAAAAGAATACAGGTCCTGCAATCTCCATTTCTCAAAAACATGCCCCATGAAATGGTTAAAAAAAATCTAAATTTTCTGCCTTTACAAAGGGCCCATACACTACCAATTTGTGAAACCACCCTTAAAGACGTTCACTGTTGCTCACTGTCCTTTGGGAAGACTCATGTCATTAATTCTATTTCAGGCTTATTCCACAGAAAATGCTGTTTCTGCAAATGAATTTTTAAATACTTTTTTTTTGTGACATAGTTTTCATTTTTCTCTGTCCTGCCAGGACACGCTGACCCAGTCTTAGCACTCAAATGCAGGTGGTCTGTTAACTGGCCCAGTGGCCTCTCTCCTTCCGTCTGTTTCACTTTGCATCATAACAAAACAGGTAAACCACCCATGTTCCCCTGTAGACATAAGAGCCATCACACTAAACAGAGCTGAAGTCCAAGGTGGCCAGGACACCCACTGCCCGAAGCCACTGGTCTCCCTGTCCACCTCTTCTCGAAGACCAGTGTGACGTGGCCACTGACGCTCTGATGAGATGGGCAAGAACATTCCCTGTTGTCAGCTCTGCACCAGGAGACACAAAAGCTTCTCCAATGGCCGGGCACGATGGCTCACTTTAGGAAGCTGAGGCGGGTGGATCATCTGAGGTCAGGAGTTCAAGTCCAGCCTGACCAACATGGTGAAACCCCGTCTCTACTAAAAATACAAAAATTAGCCGGGTGTGGTGGCGTGTGTCTGTAATCCCAGCTACTTGGAAGGCGGAGGCTGAGACCTGAGAATTGCTTGAACCCAGGAGGCAGAGGTTGTAGTGAGCTGAGATCCTACCACTGCAGTCCAGCTTAGGTGACAGGAGTGAAACTCCATCTCAAGAAAAAAAAAAAAAAAAAAAAAAACCTTCTCCATCAAGTTTTGTATCAACAGTAACAGAAACAAACATTTTTTGAAGGAAATAACACATTCCACATTTGCAAAGATGCAAGGACATTAGCAAGGAGGCGGCTACATAATCACATATCTACTGCAACCAGCCATCTCAGTGGCTCAGGACTATGCAGAGAGATAAAGATGGGGAAGTGACTCAACAGGACAAACAGCAGAGGTGAAAAGTCCAGGGTATTCCACCCGCCAGTGGCAAGTGAGGCTCTCTATACACCGCCTGCACACATGCACAGCATCTGCGAAACACGCCTGTTTTCAGCTTCTTCCTAAAAAAATTTTTATTTGGTCGCCCAAAAGGTTAAAGTGACTAAGAAATTTCCACTTGGTCACCCAAAAGATTAAAGTGACTAAGAAAACCCAACTTAGGTTGATTTATTCCCTAAAGAAGCAATGACTGACGCACCCAAAACTTCTTATTCCCCTGCCTCCCGGGGCTCTGGCAAGGCAAATCTTTATTCAGCAAACGAGAATAGCCAGTTCCATACTTACATGTCGCTGCCTGGGTTGGGTTTGACAGAGTCCTCAGCTGGTAGGCAACATTCCATGATCTCATTAAAGCCTGCATTCCCAATATTCTTGGCGAGCTGCAAAAATAAAAGTCTATTTCAGGATACTCAATTATTAATACATTCTACTGCTACAAATTACCCGTCCCCATCAGATGATTTGTTTTAATGACCACTAAGAAATAGAGCAATAAAGTGGTTTGCCTTTAATGAAGATAGACAAAACCAAAAGCCCAAAGGTACCCATAAAATTAAAGATAAGAGGCGACATGCCTATTACTGAGGCGCGCTGTCATAAAACACGCTCTGGATAGAGTACAGATAGAGACAGGGAGAAGCAGTATCTTGGTCCAATGTGAATTTCATCCTTACCCCTTCCTCCCAAAGACCTGTGCCTCAACCAAAATGAATCTATTTTGTATACTCAATGTTTACTTATGCCAGCCATGAGGTGGTTCTGGTACAACAAAGGGCCACTGGGGCAGAAAAGCCAAGACTAAGGTTCAAATCACAGCTTCATTACCGGTTGTGTGACCATAGGCAAGTCAGTTTCCCTCAGCAGCAGAGTTTTCATCGCAAAGTGGGATGGTGCCAACCTCCAGGTGGTAATAATGATAAAAATAATAAAATTTAGGTGAAAACAGTAAACTGAAGCACTAAAAATGTATTAGCTTCAGATGTAAGGTCTTTATTTTCCAATCAACCTTCTGACATGTTAAACATTAAATTAACACATTATTTTTTTTTGAGACAGGGTCTTGCTCTGTTGTCCAGGCCAAAGTGCAGTGGCGCAATCATGGCTTACTGCAACCTTGACCTCCCCGGGCTCAGGTGATCCTCCTACCTCAGATTCCCAAGCAGCTGGGACTACTGGCGTGTGCCACCACACCCAACTGATTTTTGTATTTTTTGTAGAGATGAGATTTTGCTATGTTGCCCAGGCTGATCTTGAACTCCTGGGCTCAAGCAATCCGCCCGGGATTATAGGCGTGAGCTACCGTGCCTGGCCAGATCGGATTCTTAAATGTTTAGTGAAACAATACTAGAAGGGAGCACCAAGCTCAGTGCTTTGAGAAAACACATTTTCATTTCCATGTTGTGCTGGGGAGTCAGTGACGCTTGTGATATTTCTGCTCTCTATTAATTATGCAGGCAAAGGGGTTAACAGAGATGCTCTGCGAGAGGCTGCTGTGGCCTGAAATCAGGTCTATCTCCAGGGGGAGCTGGTTGAAGGAGCAGTCCAACAGGTCTGGGTTAGATACCCTGGAACTTCCTGGTGGCAAACAACATCAAACAGTGAAATGGGCTAGTGAAGGATGCAGACACAATTTTTTGTTTAAACAAAAGAATTATGCAGGGTAGCCTAGTAGAATTGGATGATGAGCTTTCCTAATTCAACCTGGCCCTTGACAAGTGGAGAAAGCTTTTTGTAGGTGGCCCAAAGCATTAAACATTAACCAACACCACCTTCTTGCTCAGTCCTGGCTCTCAGACCTCAAGCCATCAATCAGGAGGCAAAAGCCCAGAGGCTATGTTGCAATTTTCCCGGGGACAACAGAATGGTCAGGTGGCACACCACTTAAGGTGACAGGTACCTGTGCACCATGAAGCTAATGCCCTGTGAAGGACTTCTCAGGCAGCTGGTGTCAGATCCAGGACTGAATCTCAATGTCAGAGCCCCTGGCTTATAGCCAGGCATCATACAATCCAAGGAGGACACTGTCCCCAGCTAAGCACAATGGTTTTCCCAAGTTGAGTGACAGAAATCACTGTGGCCCCCTCTATGAGCCAGGGGCCAACTACCCTGATACTTCCTAGTTTGTGTTAAGCAGATGGGGGACAGGGAGGTGGGAGGAGAATTCCCCAGGAATTGAAGAGCTATTTCCCTTCTGCTTGGACTTGGCTGGTTTACTGAGAGACAGCTGGTCCAGGAAGCCACCGCATCTATGTGTCACACTCATCCAGTGCTAACTAAACGTGCTACCTTGCAGTTCTGCCAAGTTCCAGTTTACGTTTCAGCCCATAGAGAATCCCCCTGGACCCATCAACAAAAGCAAAGCATTGGCAAATGGAGGCTTCAGAAGCCAGCAGGATGGGAGGGCAGAAGCCAAGGGGCAGGAAGATGGGTGTCGACCTGAGCCCTGGCATCTCCTGCTTCTCACTGGCACCCTGAAGGAATTTGTGGGCTGCACTGAGGCTGGATGGAAGAGAGGAAGGAGTGTTTAAGTTTCGTATATCACCCAGAGCAGCTCAGCCCAGCCTCTTGCCCTTCCTATGGCCTCAGGAACACACTCTGAGCCCCTTATCTGTGCTGGGCACGGGGCATGAGGCACCCTCCTGCTCTACAGCAGCTCAGTCTAACAAGGCAACCATGAGTTAGTAAGAAGCCCTGGAAAAGAAGTTCATCCTGAGCACTAGGAGGACAGCAGGGCCAGGCACAGATGAGCACAGCAGTCCCTTGGCCAGTAGGCCCCTTTCCTTGGCACTCACCATGCGGGGGACTCATTACGTGTGGGTATCTCCCTCCCTGATGGTAGTGCTCAGGACAGGGACACAGAATCACACACCAGTACATCCTTAGCACTTACCTGAGCAGGGCCCACTGAGCCAAAATGAGGCTTTAGGTTTTATCTGGACATTGTTTTGAGAGTTTGGGGTGAGGCAGGGATACCTCCTGTCCCATTTTCATGCCTCCACAGGGAGGGACAACAATTGCTGTGACATTCTTCTGTCTCTGACTCACCCCAGGAGAGGAACAGGCAAGTGAGAGAAACCAGACATCCCTGACTGCTGAGCTCAGGAGGAGGCACCAAGGTCAGCTCCTCCATGATGTTAACTGGGCCCCTTGGATCCCCGAAGGGTGGAGGGCCTGAAGAGTGCGGACCAGCCCTGAAGTACAAAGGGTAAAGGCCCAGGCAAGGGAAGCAGCTTGACCATACTGCTGCCTCCAAAGCAGAGAGGGCAGAAGGACACTCTCGTGTGCAGGGGAAAAGTTGACATACGATGTCTTTATTTGAGCCTTTAAAAGTTCTATTTTTGATGTTGTTTACAAAGTCTGTATTTCTTAGAAAGTATACGTACATCACACATAAGTAGGTATATGCTTTGGTGCTCATTTTTTTCTGAGAGTTTGTGGTTTAAAAAATGTTCAGAATCCTGGCTTTTAAAAAAAAAAAAGCTAGCGCACAGGCTCTGGAATCTAATAGTTGGAGGTAAATCCTGCACTGGGTAGGTCTCTTAACCTCTCTAGCCTCCTTTTAAAAATGAAGCTCTCCATTTAGGTTAGATGATATAACGTACGTAGAACACCTACAACAATGCCTGGAGCCTAACAGTTCCTCCATAAATGACCGTTACAGTCAATTTCTTGTTGTCCTAAGCAATTGGTTTTAGTATCTGGGTGGCGTATTTCAGTCCCAGGTGAACTTATAACAACAGTTATAAGTTGTAAGTTCTTGGTCTTTGAGGAGCTTTCCTCTCCATATGGTCTCTTTCAGACCAGCACGTGTGTTGACCCGCTTTAACATTTGCCAGCTTATTAACAAACTTATAAGAACAGAAATAGAGGAAAGTCAAGAAACAGAAAGCTGAGTCAGTGACTATTTGGAAGGTTCTTAATGCTTGTTTTTCAATATGACTTGTTTTGTTTTGAGACAGGGTCTCCCTTAGTCACTTAGGCTGGAGTGCAGTGGTACAATCTCAGTTCACTACAGCCAACCTCCTGGGCTCAGGTGATTCTCCCACCTCGGCCTCCCCAGTAGCGAGAACCACAGGCATGTACCACCATGCTCAGCTAATTTTTGTTTTTGTTTTGTAGATAGGGAATTTCGCCATGTGGCCCAGGTTGGTCTTGAACTCACGGGCTCAAGCGATCTGCCCACGTCAGCCCCGCAAAGTGCTGGAACTACAGGTGTGAACCACAGTGCACTCGGTCTTGTAAGATTTTTAAATTACTGACTCAAATTCAATTTCAGAATATCAAGATTTCCTTTATTAACTTGATAGTGAAATTGATCATGATAGTAGTACCCTAGTACCAATGATACTGTTTTTCACATGACCTAAAAAAAAAAAAATCAAAGCTGAAATCATGATCTTCTACATTAAGAAGGAAATTTATCTTTTTAAAATCTGTATTTTTCTCAAAGTAGGTTTGCTTTAGAATCTAAAGATACTAAGGTGGTGTGTGCTAAAGTAGTTAAGATGACATGACTCCCCAGAACTAATTAATACTTCAATTATGCAATTTCCATTCCATTGGATAAGAAGTTATGCTAGGCTGGGCACAGCGGTTCATATCTGTAATCCCAGCACTTTGGGAAACTGAGGCCAGAGAATCACTTGAGCCCAAGAGTTCCAGATTAGCCTGGCCAATATAGTGAGAGCCTGTCTCTATGGAAACATTTTTAAAAATTAGCTGGGCATGGTGGCACATGCCTATAGTCCCAGCTACTCAGGAAGATTGCACGAGCCTGGGAGGTAGAGGCTGCAGTGAACTGAGATGGCACCATTGCATTCCAGCCTGGGCAACAGAGCAAGAACCTGTCCAAAAAAAAAGAAAGAGAGAAGACATGCAAATGACCAACAGGTATATGTGTGAAAAAGTACACATCATTCATCATACAAATCATCAAACAAGCCAGGCAAAGAAAGACAAATACTGCATGATTTCATTTATATGCAAAATCTAAAAAGTTGAATTCATAGAAGTAGAGCAGAACTATGGTTACCAGGGGCTCGGGGGTGGGCATGCTGGTCAAAGCATACAAAATTTCAGTTAGGATGAACAAATTCTAGAGATCTAGTGTACAAAATGGTGGCTCTAGTTAATAACAATGTACTATACACTTAAATATTTTGTTTTTTGTTTTTGAGACCGTCTCACTCTGTTGCCCAGTCTGGAGTGCAGTGGGAAGATCACAGTTCACTGTAGCCTCAATTTCCTGGGTGCTCAGGTGATCCTCCTGCCTCAGCCTCCCAAGTAGCTGGGACCACAGGTGCTTGATACCACTCCCAGCTAATTTAAAAAAATTATTTGTAGAGATGGGGGTCTCCCTATATTGGTCAGGCTGTTCTCTAACTCCCAGACTCAAGTGATCCTCTCACTTCAGCTTCCCAAAGTACTGAGATTACAGGCAACAGCCACCACATCAGGCTCAAGAGAGCAGATTTTAAAGTGCTGTCACCACAAAACATGATAAGCATGTGAGGTGACAGATGTGTTAACTAGCTTGATTTAATCACACATAATGTATACAATATGCTAAAACATGTTGTACACCAAAAATACATACAATAAAAAATAATTAAAAAAATAAAATCTTTTGCTGTCACAGCATGTCACCCTGAAACAGGGGCTGTCCTATTTACCCAAAAGATGAGAGATACTACTCCCGTGAGACAACTTGTCCAGGCTGTACCCACTACTCTCCTTTCATAAGGCACCAAGAGGCCTAACGCACACTTGCTGTACGTACTTCAAAGAGCAAGTCAGCCAAGACCCTGCATGGCATGCAACTCTGTGAATCGGGGAAAGATTTGTAAGAAGAACAGAAACCAGCACAGACCGTGCGCAGCCTCCGTGTGGGTTCACATGTTAGCACATGGGGACCATTTTTCTGAAAGGATTTTGTTAAAAGAGATAACAATCATAGCCAATACTTTATGGTTCTCACTGTGTGTCAGACATAATTCTAAACGCACACACACATGCAGAAAAAGAGATAAAGAGGTTAAAAAGACTTCAGAAAATCCTTCATCCCAGCACCTGACTGTCTCAGCAAAATAAAACAATCTGGATACTTTTAAAAGGCTTGAGGCCAGACACAGTGGTTCACACCTGTAATCCCAGCACTTTGGGAGGCTGAAGCAGGAGGATCGCTTGAGCTCAGGAGGTCAAGACCAGCCTGGACGTGGCGAAAGCCTGTCTCTATCAAAAACACAAAAATTAGCCAGGTGTGATTTACACTTGCCTGTAGTCCCAGGTACTGAGGAGGCTGAGGTGGGAGGATTGCCCGAACCCAGGAGGCAGAGGTGGACTCCAGCCTGGGTGACCTAGTGATACTCTGTCTCAAAAAAAAAAAAAAAAAAGCCTTGATATTTCCAAGCTTTGCCAATGAATACTAACACCTGACACCCCATATACTGCTTAACTGAAGAGCCGAGGAATAAGGTTTACAGACACAACATCATGACCACATTCCTAGCACACAACAAATGTGACCAGGGGAGCTGTTGGGAAACTTCTGGCTCTTGTGAACCACAGAGGACCAGCCAGAGCCAGGGCAAGCAGGGTTGAAGGGAGTAAATCCACACAATTCACTGCTGTCTCTCCTTTTCCTGATAACCACTGAGAAAAAAAGGCTTGGGTAAGGGAGAGTTTAAAACTCTGGCAGCAATTAGCTTTTGAACATATCTGCAGACATTGAGCAGGCTCTGGCTGATTTCTCATTATGGTTGATAGCCAACCACACTTTAAACTCCTATGAGAATGCAGATGGAGGCTCTGGGAGACAGAAATGGAGAATTTAACCAGGAATTAGAAGTCACCTCATCGTTTCATCAAGATAGAACAACATATTCCTTTTACCTTTCTTTGGCGTTTTCTTCCTCAGTAGGCAATTCAGTCTCATGAAGAACATTAAATTTCTGAGACACATTTAAGAAATTATACAGATGGTGGGGTCAGGCTCCTACCAGCTCATAAGAGTCAACTGTTAAAATTTCAGGAATTTTGCAAGCCAACTGTTAAACACTGCTATTATTAAAAATTATACTGCATAAACTCATAGTTGTTATATTAATAACTAAAGTATATACTCAAAACTCATCACTTCCTAATTATACTACATTTTACTATTATCCACGTTTATGAAGTTATTTACATCCACTCTATTTTCATGGTGAATGTACTATGTAATAAACATCTTTTTCCAACTTCACATTCAGCAATTCACATGAGTAGCCTAAAATCGGCCATGATTGGAGTATTTACACCACGAGAACAGGAAGGATGCAAACCAGGGTTCTTTTTTCTCCAGAGTTGACTACTAAACGTTTGTTGGGGATGGTGATAGGGACAGCAGAGATGTTTGAATGTGTATCATATGGCAAGACAACCCACTAAGATGCCAATTTTGTGTCCCAGGCTCCTCAAAGGTTTAAGTGTGAGGTCTGGAATCAGATTAAAGGGGCCCTCACCCCAGATCTGTCATCTTAAAAGCTTTATAACCCTAGGCATACTGAAACATTCTAAGCCTCAGTTTCCTCCTCTGTAAAGGGGGGTTAATATACCAAGATTGTCAGGTTGTTATTGGAGATTAAATGAGCCTAGTACATATAAAGTCATCTGCTAAACGCCTAGTACAAAATAAGCAATTATTACTTTATCATAAATCACTTAACACTTCTGATTGTTTTAAGAAAATCAGTAAAAGAAAAACTTCCACAGTTCACCAGTGTTTACTGAAAGGTACTTTGTGTTTCTTTGAAAATATACTACGGAAATCTCCAATCTATGCCATCATCAGTTATCCAAGAGATACCACATGTACACCTGTACACCTCTCTAAGATGTAGGTTACATGCATTATTACATGAACAATAACTGCTGTATGTTAATAACCCCAGGAAGGCACTGCTTGGAGTTCCTTAGTTTTAAACTTTAAATGAGTCTAGCTTAGTTTCAAACTTCCAGTAACTAAGCATGTTACTAACTAGGCTGCCAGGATCCACTGTAGTTTCTCCCAACTCTGTCTTTCAAGACCATAAAGGAATTCCTGGAAGGACTGCAAGGGTTTGACAAGAGAGTTCAAAACGCATTTGAAGTTCAGACACACTGGATTCGAAGTCATGAAGATTGATGTCCCCGAGAGGAACATGGTCCACAACTATTGATTTTCCGTCAAGACTACTGCGCTTGACATTAAATTCCCTACGTGTAACTTTCAAATTCAACATTAAAATCAATGGCAATCAAGATCTACTTACTGTTTACTGTCAACACCCAGTTGTCCCAGGAGAGAATTTCAAGTACTGCTTTCTAGTACTTGAAATCTTCTAGGGAAGACAGTCCACGAAAGCTCATGTCTTAGGTGGCCGGAGCATAACCTGTCTGATGGACCTTGTGGGACCACAGTCTCGATACTCTGAAAGCCACTTCACAGAAAATACTTCAGTCTCCCCCTATCTCTATCACATGGCTTAAGTCTTATCATTGAACCAAGAATGAAAGACTTTATAAGAAACAAAGACAGTAAAAATGAAGACCAGTATCTCCCCACAAGGGTGACAATTTGGGGTAGGGAAAAGTCCACTGGAGGCTTGAGGCAAGTTGTCACCACAGCCTTGTCAGAAATCGGCTGGTGATGAGGGAAAATAAGTACTTTCCTGTCTTTAGACGTTGGATTACACATCTGTCTAATGGATGGGGTGAACTTGTCTATGTCACCATCTTACTTCATTTCTGCAGAATCTCACACCACTCTCAATGCTCCTTTTTGGTTTCACTTCCCTTTATTCATTTAAGAATAAGGTTTTGCAACAAGAAGTGCCCTCAACCACCAGTAGCTAAAAATGAGGAATTATCAATGAGTTTCTAATTATCCAAACCCATCTCAACAACCATTAGAAAATGGACTAGAATGCCAAAAGTAAAACTTAGCTTACAGCTCATTTGTTTCCAATCTGAAATCAAGGATTTAAAAATTACCAGCAGCTCAGATGTTCCCAGTACATCTAAGGTCAGGGACTGCATCCTGGAGTAATGAACCCCCAGCTCTCGGTGGATTCCGGAACACTCAATGCAGGTCAGGATGCCCAGGTTGGTGGAAAGCCACGTAGGATCTGCCAAAGACAACAGGGCAGATTTCAGCTTCCAGTAAAAAAGAGGGTCAGGAGTCACAGCTTTCTTTCTGCATAGTTACTGAACAAGGAGTTCTGAGCATAAGCTTTTTCTGATCCTTAACACAGTTGGAACCTCTGTTTGTCCATAATTACCACCAATACATGCAATACCCATATATGCATACATCTGCTCTCCCTCTTCTTCCCTCTCTCTCCATCTCCCAATCCTTCATGTGACAGGTGCTGTGTGTGCAAAAAACAATAGGACACACTTCAGTGACCACGGGCTCCTCAGTGGCTGCTCCTGAAAACAGACCATGCCATCACCAACCTGATCACACTAGCAGAATGGAGCAAGAGGAAAACAAGGAGACTAGCCCAAGTCTAGTAGTAAAAGGGGATAGGCCTAAAACATACACATGTATAGATGCTGATAATACGAGAGAACATACTATGTGCATAGGATACACTGTATTTAGCATGCTGGTAGTAGCAATAATAGTTTGCATTGTGAGAGCTTCAGAAATCACAGAGCGCTTTTGTATCAAATCTGAGAGCCCCATGAGATGACCAGGGCAGGGATTCTTATCTCACTCTACAGCAGACACATCTGTGTAATGCTCAGGCTCAAGGTTGCCAGGGAGTGCAGAGCAGACGGTGGCCTTACCTCTACCTGGGTTCAAAGCCATGCTTTCCCCTGACAGCTTGGCTACTAACATCCCTACCATATGTTTGCACCTGATAGGGACCCACAAAATGCTTGACAGATGAATGTGGAATCTGCTAAAAAAAAATTAAATTTTTAAATGGATCCAAAGCCAAATACAGTCTTCAGGATCATGGGAATCTAAGGGTACTTCACAACTGTCCACTCTATTTTGGTTGTGTTTAGTTTTTTTTGAGAAAAGCTGTCACAGAATTAGAGGAATGAAAAGGGGATTGACCATTCTAGCCAAGCCTCCATCTTTTTCATTTTACAAATGTTCAGAAAATGCACCTGTGTAGTCCCCCTGACCCCTACCTTCCACCATTGTCTCAATTAAAATAAGTAAATTCCTTAAACCACATCATACTATAAAGCCCCTAATTAATGCTTTATCAAAATGTAAAAATAAAATCTCATTTCACACAATGTGTCAACTGGAAGGGACCTGTACCTTCACTTTTCAGACAGGAAAATCAATGTTGAACAAAGCAAGTGGCTCTCCCAGGATTACAGAGCCAGAGAGCGGCTTAAAGCTACTTCAGAAGTTCTGCAAGGTAGGATAAAGGGAGAAGAGAGCAGATTCCAAGCCGGGAAGCCCATACACATGCAGCCTGTCAGCCTATATGATGGCCGCATGACCTTGAGTTCACCCTCACTGTACCCTTCAGTTTTCATTTCTCAAAAAGCATTTCAATCTTTTCAGCTCTGTCAGACCCTCTTTACTCAGTCCTGCTCTGGAGCCAGGCAGGCAAACATCTTTCCACCCCTCTCCCCTGCTGCGGTCTGCACAGTTCATTAAGCATTTGTGTAATGGGATGAACTCAGGCTGAGCTACACTTAATTTCGTGTTTGAAATGAAAGTGAAAATCAATGAATGGATTCTGTGAATCAGAATGGGATTTAAATGTCCTAGAGCTCAGGGTCGGTGGGGTCCCTGGGTCACCTGGCGCCCCACAGTCACAGCAAACGTCATTGCCGGTCATCCTCTGCACTTCTGAGATGATCTCCTTTGTCAGTTCTTGGACAATGTTATTTTCTCCAGTGTTGTCATCCCCCTTAAATGCATTGTTTAAAGCTTCTTCTTTGCTATTCTGTAGCACAGACATCCATCTAGAAAAACAAGTGCAACGTTGTGTTAAATCCCACAACAATGGGTAAGTCCAGCCCAAAGTCCCATCACTATGTAACTTACATTTGACATTCCTGTTCGTCTTCAGCTTGAAAGTGGTAAGTTCTGTCATCTGCATAGCAAGAGGAATTTCAACTGTGAGCCCAGACAGCAATCCATACACAATTCCAAAAGAAAGTGGTTTCTAATTAGCCTATGGAATAATCTTAGTTCTCTGCTAGGACATTAATGATTTGTATAAAACCAGGCACTGCCTCATATCCTCCAAATGTCTGCCTTCACTAACGGGGCATTGTAATGCAAAATAAACCTGCCCCTTTCCTTCATTCAAGTTTAAAAAGATGCCTGCTTCTAAAAACTGAAGCTATTCAACGAAAGCCATTGGTATCCTCTCAATAGCTTCATTTTAACTCACTACAGAGTTGGCCCCCAAAAAGTAATTGTTAAAGCCCTTTGAATAATAAAAGCCTTTTTAAAAAAGAATATCTTAGAAGTTTTCTGGCTTTCTTAGAAAAAGATTAGTACGAGAAATTCTAAGAATATGTTTTGAGAATCAAGTACTACAAATATGGCGAAATCAAGAGAAGAATGTTAAATAATGGTGGAATGTAAAGTCCTACACTCACATACTGCTGGCGTCAGCAACGTTTTACAAGTGTTTTGCCAGGCTGTGGACCTGTGTGTGTGCAGTGGGGAGGCGGCTTTGTGGGATGTGGCAGCATTGCTTCTGTGCTGCTCTTGCCAAAAACACATCACCTCAATCCAATCATGAGAAAACACTAGAGAAATCCAAATTAAGGGGAGTCTGACCAAAAAACAGGTCAATACTCTTTAAGAAGGCATCATGAAAAACAATCGAAGACTACAGAACTGATACAGATTGCAAGAGACCAGGATAAAATCACAATTAAATGTAATGTGGGGTCCTGGATGGAATTCTGGAGCAGAAAAAGGACATTTGTGGGAAAACTGGTAAAATCTAAGTAAGATTTTTAGTTAATAGCATCAAACCAATGTTTCCTGTTTTTGATAACTACATAAATATGGTTGGATAACACGTAACATGGAATATTGGGTAACTGTATTAAGATGTTAACAGAACGGAAGGCTGGGGGAGGGGTATATGGCTATTCTCTGTCTAAAAGCAGTCTAAAACCAAAGCAAAAAATATAATTAGATTTAATAAAGAAAAAGGGGAGGGGGGAGTCTAGCTTTTGCAGATGGCAGAAGGGTGACAAGTACCGATTCTGTTCTTAGGGAAACAACGAACATCTGTGCTCCTAAAAGTGAGTGGACACGCCACCTCTCAGTAGTGGTGTTTACTCCTGAAAGCACGCTGGTTCTTACAACAACTCTAGGTGAGTGACTGGGCGACGGCTGAAGCCCAGAGAGGCTAAGCTGTAAAAACAAGCATAGCCAGTGGCAGAACTCAGTTCCTGGACTTCTAGCCCAACCACTTTCTACAATACCATGGCATCTTTTTTTTTTTTTTTTTTTTGAGACAGTCTTACTCTGTCACCCAGGCCAGAGTGCAGTGGTGCAACTGTGCAGTGCACAGCCTGCTGCAGCCTCGAACTCCCGGGCTCATGCGATCCTCCCACCTCCTCCTCCCAAAGTGCTGAGATTACAGGCGTGGGCACCTGGCCAATTTCTGCATTCTTATGTGTAAAAACTGCAGAAGCAGGAGGCAAATCTGAGAAAAACTCCAAGCAAGAATCCCCTCTATTACAGACTCTTTCAAGATGCTACAAACAAGCAGATGGCTTCCAGCAGCTTCAGCTGTGAGGGAAAAGTGCAGGAGGAGATGGAGGGGATGACTGGAGCACTAAGGTGCTGCTGGCCAGCGAAGCGCGGCTTCCAGCCGAGGCTCTGGCTCTACTGGTCACTAACCTGCAGTGGGGACCTAGAAGGTCACTGACTCCCTCTGGTTCCATCCTCCTCAGGGGACTCACTTGGGTTACCTCACAATTCTCCTGTTCCTTCCATCCTGCCCAGGATGCCTGTAGGGTTTGCAGATAATGGCTCAGGACTTGAATATGTTATGAGTGGGGTCAGTCTGAGGGCAACAAATTGGATGAGCTCCCGGAAGGGCTGACCTTGCCACAGAACTGTCCTCCTAGAAGAGCCCATGCCCATTTACATCTTTCTCTTTTTTTTAAGGAGAGAGGGTCTCCCTCTGTCACCCAGGCTGGAGTGCAGTGGCACGATCACAGCTCACTGCAACATCAAACTCCTGGGCTCAAGTGATCCCCCACCTCAGCCTCCCAAGTAGCTGGGACTGCAGGTGTGAGCCACCGCCCCTGGCCCCATCTCTATCTTCATGAGAATGGGAGGCCCCGTTTAAGGGCAAGGATGGTAAAGGAGCATCTTGCAGGAAGTAACTGCAACCAGCCAGTCAGTCTATTGCTTGTCTGAATTCTCTGGGAAGATTCCAAGATGAACTGACCAGATGAGGATGAGGAGGAATGGGTGACCATAGGGTGCCTGCAGACCCACACAGAAAACATCACCCTCACTGCCTCAGTGCATGTGCTTCTACTTGACTTCCCCAGCTGCCCAAATGTCTTTTTTTTGAGATGCAGTCTTGCTGTGGTATCCAAGCTGGAGTGCAATTGAGCAATCACAACTCACTGTAACCTCAACCTCCTGGGCTCAAGCAATCCTCCCATCTTAGGCCCTGGAGAAGTTGTGATCAAAGGCACAAACCACCATATTCAGCTATTTTTAAATTTTTTGTAGAAAGTCTTGCTATGTTGCCCAGTCTGGTCTCATACTCCTGGCATCAAGCAATCCTCCCACCTTGGCCTTGCAAAGTGCTTGCATTACAGGCGTGAGCCACTGCCTGGCCTACCCAAATATCTTGGAAGCTCAAAAGCATGTTGGTGATGCTCATCCCATGAGGCTGGTCAGGAAGTAGAGGAGGAATTGGAGAGGGGTAAAGACAGACAGACGCTCCTGAGTCAGCCAGAACCAGGCCCTGACCTCACGTCCCTCATCTTCTCAGGATGTTCATCAAATCACAGCTTACAGTGCAGCCAGAGGTTTCCTGTGATGACTCTCTGGGGTGTGCGGCCAGTTTTCAACCCAAACCTACATAGCCCTGCACAAAGCATTTTCACTACAGATACTCATAGGGAGAGTACCCTTTGAAAACTTGCTGAGGATGAAGCATTTGTAGGACTGAAATTTATTTTACCCACTGGAGGACAAGCAGGGAAGAAGGAGGGATGAGAGCTCTTTTCAAAGATGACAATGGACTCTAGCGAAATCATGACACTGCCCCCAACTGGGCTCAGCAAGCCTTTCTGGTCATAACAGGCTAAAAGTCCTCTCTGAAGATGTTTCTTATGCATCAAGCTGCAGCAAAGACACTGGCAGGATCTTGGTCAATGTCAGTTGGCCACAGTGCTTGTGTGTGGCCAGATTCACAGAAGACCGAGCTCCCACATGCATAAGGGCTGTGGTAATTCATGCCCAGAAGGAAGGTATGCACACTTGCCATCTACTGATCCTCCCTGGTGCCTGCTGTGTTGTAAAAAGGTGTAGGCTGGGAATACGTTGGAGCAAGTGCTTCTGCACCTATGGCGTCTAGCGGGGCCTCCCTGTAGGGCGTGCTGGAGGGGCCTAGGGCTGCTGAGGGAAGAAGTCCCTGCACCCACTCCATGTGATCAGTTCACTATTACATGCTTATGAGTTAATGAAGGGCACTTTAACACATGGCTTCTTGTGTGTTACTAGTGCAGAAAACGGAAGGTCTAAAACCCTCTGAGTCAGCCCCAGCCACCGGCAGACATCAGGTTACACCATCAGGTTTTCTCCCTTTAATTCAAGCCTTTGTTGCTAGCTAGAGGCAGGTAACCCAGCAGTGATCACACTGTGTGTGTGTGTGTGTGTGTGTGTGTGTGTGTGTGTTTTAAAGAGTCAGGGTCTTGCTGTGAGTGTGTGCGTGTGTGTGTGTGTGTGTGTGCGTGTTTTAAAGAGTCAGGGTCTTGCTATGTTACCGAGGCTGGATGTCTACTCCCAGGTTTGGGCGATCCTCCTGCCTCAGCCTCCGAGTAGCGGGGACTACAGAAGCACACAGCCACACCTGGCTTGTGATCACATTTTAAACTCTGGTCAGTACTCAGCATTTTATAACATCTTGTATGAATGAAACACAAGCTTTGATGAGAATCTGTGGAACTTACTAGACTGAGCCGGGATGGGTGTTTGATGCAGGATAAAGTCCATTTTTATTTTACAAATCAGTCTAGAGTCTGAAGAACAGAATAAACAGTTCGGGAACCCTCTCCACACATCACAGTGCTCTACTCACCCCAGAGTTTCACACAGAGGGTATGAGAAGGGGAAAAGGGAGGAAAAGGGCAAGCCAGTGTGGGTAAGGTGGAGTGCGAATTGCCACGCAGGTTTGCTGGGAGTGTAAATCACGTAACAAGTGACTTCATAGCCCTGAATAATACAGGTCAACAGACATTTGAAAAGGTAGCCGTCTCCCGCTCAGGGGTACTGAGGTACCGAGAGTAGCACCACCTTCCTACAGTACACAGTCCGGCGTGGTCCTCTGCAAATGTAACTCTTGTGCCCAAATCCCTAGTGACTGCCTCTTCAAAGGGGAGACTGGCCCTTTCTTCCTCCGAACTGTAACCCTGTTACACAGAACTACCAAGGAACATAAGTTTATCTTATTTTCTTTTAGATATCATGAGCCCTTTTATTTAGGGGTGCTGAGTAAACGTTTGCCACAATGGATGGTTCCATGGGGATTCTTTTGTGAACACCACAAAAAGGAAAAGCATACAGAAGCAGAAAGACTAATCCAGTGGTGAGGAAGAAAACCAATTCCAAAAACTGAAGTTTCAAGGGCCCTGCTGAAGACCCTCATTTTAGTTTTATAGCATTTCTAACATTGCCCAAATTATGTAAGTTTTTGAAGAGAATTGTCCTTTTTTTCTCTTTTTAAAGTGAAGGAAGGAGTTTTAGGCTTGAGGGCTTATCTTGTAGGATCTCCTTCTTTAGGAACAGGAATGCTGAGGCTCAGAGAGCCAGGTGATATCTCAGGTCTACAGTGCCCCTGAGGAGCAGGGCCAGTCCTCAAAGTCAAACCCTCAACTAGAAAGACTGGCAAGTCAGCAGTTGCTAAGGGAACACAAAGCACGCACATCACTAGAAAAAAGGGCATGTCTCTTTAAAAACCAAATCTTCAGAATGCAGTGTTTGAAATGGGACGGACGCCCTAGAAGAGAGCATAAGACAATGTTTGTATGGTGTAGCATCTCAGAGGGAGCCTTACGTGAAATAAGGTCAAAGCACTTCTTCTCCTCAGGGTTGGTCTTCACCTGGCAGGTTAGCAGGTTGAGCTTTGCAGGAGGCCGGTTAGCCTGTTTAAAAGCCAAAAAAAAAACAAAAAAAAGGGTTGAGGTTGGGTGGAAGGAATGGAAAATCATACAGTGTCAATCCTCATGAGACACAGCAAGAGCAAGCTCGTCATGAGTTTGCAAAGGTGGCCTTCAGAAGGCAGACTTGACTGAGGAAGGCATGACTGAGGCACGTTACAGAGGCCCCTGAACTTCGTCTCCACAGAGTGCAACCGCCTCTCTGCAAGGGCATCTTGGTGGTCTACATAAACCCACTTGGGCAAGGGGACAAGTGATGCCAGCCCTGAGAGGCTGCTGGCAGTGGGTGCCTTCAAATCAAGATCCTCTACGGCTAAGCCCAACATGTTCGGCTCTGATTCCTATTGAAAACACAGATGATTTGCCAGGTAACTTGGGCAGCCAGCTCCATTTCTGGTGATCTTAAAAGCATTTTTTCTTAGCATAAACCTCACTTATAGGGAAGGTAATTTCACGGCACAAAAATGGCAGAGAAATTGTTTTCCCACTCTCTGAAGTGATGACGGATAATATATTCACATTCCTAAATGCTAACCATCACTGTCACTTAAGTTTCAACCAAACATACTTCATTCGTATCTATAACCCCCAAACCTTCTCCCCCACACACGATACCAAGAGATCACAACATACTTTCCATCAGAGTTGTGTCAAAAATGGCTATTTTATTACAGTTTCAAACAAAGAGATCATACTTAGTCCAAAAAAGCAAAGGACTGAGGGTAAGAAGATAATTTCAGAAACAAAAATTCGGAACGGCAGAATACCTCTTAGAATCTCAGAGAAATATCCAAATAGGAGTGGGCTTATCTTACCCACCTACCAAAGTGCTAAAGGAAAGATCAAATAAAAATGTCTTAAACTTCCATCGTTCTTGGATCCCACTTCCCTTGGCCACCAGTCACTTCAAGATTAAAAAAACCTGCATTTGGGATTAATGCAGATACATACGCATAAGCACCTACACCTGGACAGACCTGTGAAACCCTCGTGCCCTTCAGGCCCAGCAGCTTCCTTCCATTAAGTCTACAGAGTTAGGGTGAGAGAGTTGAACCCATCCTTGCAGTGTGAAGGATTTGGGTTTAACAAATTTAAGTTCGGACTAGCAAAAGTTAGATAAACAGGACTGCACTAGACTCTCCTGGCTCGTGGCTGTGTTGGTCTTATCTTCTATAGGTTAGTCAGGTATTTTCCATCATCTGTAGATACCTCAGAGAATTGGATCATCAGAAATCAGCGTTAGAAGACACCAAGCTCTACCTTGTAAATCTGGACAGTTTAAGTGAAAACACCACTGATTTGGATTGTTACAAATCTGATTACCTAGCTTATCCAGGAATCAAATACACCAAATAATCTATTTCTACAGAGACATCGTTACAAACCATGTATGCAACCAAGTACTTTAACATGGGTGTATATCCACTCATACACAGCCTGTGTTTATTCTACTACCTCCCTGTGATCACACAACTACACACGCGCAAATTTTAGGGCTACTTCCAAATTGTGGGGTCTTAAGATACAGGAATAATAGAAAAGGTTTGTGTGCTTTGATAAATACAGAAGCACCTTCATGGACAAAATAACGGCTCTGAATAATAATAGCTACATTTATCAGCGATTATTATTACATACCTATACAAGGCAGGCACTCTTCTAAACATTTTTCATGAAATAATTCATTTAATTTTCCTAACTGCCCTTTGAGGTAGGAACAACTTCAATTTTATAGATACAGATACTGGTCCAGACAGACTAAATAATTTGGTTGAGGTTATACAGCTAGAGAGCAGGGAAGCTAGGATTCCAAAAAGTCAGGTCGGCTCCAAAGCTCAGAGCTTAAGTGACACGCTCCCTGTCCTCAACATGGGTATCCACGGAAGGCAGTTGCTTGCCTGGACTTATCTTTAAAAGCAGCAAAGAACCACAACTTAAATTACTACTACTCATTCTCTCAACCACCTCTACCTCTCAATCTTTCTTCTTCCCTGTGATTTGGGGAAAAGTGTTCGTTTTCCGAGATAACTACCATCAAAGACAGATTTCTCACTTCACAGCATGCCACACAATATAGAAAAATATTCAGCGCCTTTATTTGAAGTAGGAATAATTATAAAAGCGTAAATGTGCCTACATATTAAAAAATGACAACCATAAGAATAGGTCTACAAAACATATAAGCTGATCTTAAGCAATATCAGCCATTCTAAGTTTTACATTAATATTGTTTGCTGGCTCACGCCTGTAATCCCAGCACTTTGGGAGGCTGAGGCAGGTGGATCATGAGGTCAAGAGATCGAGACCATCCTGGCCAACATGGTGAAATGCCATCTCTACTAAAAATACAAAAAAATTAGCTGGGAGTGGCGGTGCGTGCCTGTAATCCCAGCTACTCGGGAGGCTGAGGCAGGAGAATTGCTTGAACCTGGGGGGTGGAGGTTGCAGTGAGCCAAGATTGCATCACTGCACTCCAGCCCGGGAAACAGAACAAGACTCTGTCTCTAAATAAATAAATAAATAAATAAAATTGTTTACTATTCAGGTTAAGTATTCAGATTAAGTATTAACTAATAGTAAAGCTATTAGAAAAACTTATGGGAGAAAATTCTATCCACTAAAATCCTAACCGGTTGCAATTTGGAAACATACAGGTCAGCTGGGCACAGTAGCTCATGCCTGTAATCCCAGCACTTTGGGAGGCCAAGGCAGCTGGATCACCTGAGGTCAGGAGTTCGAAACCAGCCTGACCAATATGGTGAAACCCCATCTCTACTAAAAATACAAAAATTAGCTGGGCGTGGTAGTGTACACCTGTAGTCCCAGCTACTTGGGAGGCTGAGGCAGGAGAACTGCTTGAACCTGGGAGGCAGAGGCTGCAGTGAGTGGAGACTGGCTGCTGCACTCCAGCCTGGGCAATACAGCGAAATACCATCTCAAAAAGGAAAAAAAAGGTGTCATCAGTTAACTGAGGTATAGAACAGTTTCATGTAATTCACAAAGTATTTACAGTATTTTCTTGAGAATTTACTTTGACAAGTCCTAGTTTAGTAGAAAACTTGGGAAAGAATGGTAAAAAAAAAAAAAAAAAAAAAAGATGCAATAGCCTTAGAGTTTGCCATGCAGAAAGAGATTATCAGCAATTCTCCATTTTAATCATGCCATTCTATTTTTTCCCAATTCATCAGGCTTCTAGAAGGAAGTTTGTATTCTTCCTTCTTCATGACTGATGATCATTTTTAAAAATTTCAGATTGTGTAAGAGCCAGTAGAGATTTCTTCCAGAGTAACACAGTCCCCAGACCTCAGTGCTGTAGCAATGCTGTGAATTTGGCAAAGAGGATACGTAATCAGAGTTATTTTGTCCCAAGGATCACTTCTTCCTAGGGCCAGAAAACACAGACTTGGCTAAGAGGGATATTCAACTCGGGCTTTGACAGAATCTCCCAGACTCTATCCTTAATCCTCTGTTCCAATCAGAATACAATAACTTCATTTCCTGAAGGCTGCCAGTTTCCTGGGAAGGGTTTTCCTACCAGTGCAAATACACCCTGCGTGCTTCCATTTCTTGAAGACCTGCTTCCAAACTGAAGGGCACCTCTCATTTCTCTTTCTTGGTAAGGGTGAACTCACTTCCCCACATGCAACCCCTCTGTAGATGCAGTCATACAGAGGGGTCTTCTGGATTTTGAATTCTAGAGGATGCAGGGAAATAGGGAGAAGATGAGAAAAAGAACACTCGGCCACTAAATGGAGGGCTGGAAACTACTTATTTTTCTGCATGGCAGTGAGGCAGTGAATCAAGACAGCCCCACCTGCCAGCCCTGCAGGATATACATGGCAATGGCTGATAAAGGCAGGAGGAGACCTCCAGAAGTGGAGATTCCCTGGAGAGGGTTTTCCCCTCCAAACACAAAGCACTTATTAAATATGCACGCTGTGTGACAAGCTGAGCGGTCAGCGTCCCAGGGATGCTGGTTATAACTGTACTTATCTGCCAAAAACTGGGGCAACCCATCAAAATTTAAAGACAACTAAGTCTCCACATCTTTTGAGAGGAAGCTCAAGCTATGGAGGTGACTCGAAGTGAAGTTTGCGCTGTCAGCAAAGGATTACCAGATGTTTTCCACCTGTCATGGAAAGAGCCACGCACTGGCATACACTGAGGCCTGGATCAAGGGGAACTCTCAATGAAGCAAATATGCCACTTGACTTTAGGACAGGTTCTGCACTGAGGCAGCCAATCTGAGTTGAAACAAACAGCGAGTGGACACCGATTAGAAAACAAACCACAGAACCACAGGCGTTTAGATCTGGAAGGTATTTAGAAGGGAGCCTCGTCTCATCTAATCTAACATTCCTAATATTAAAGACAGTGATGACTGGATAAATTTGCTTCCCTTAGTCTCTAGAACTAATACCCTCACACTCACGCATGGAAAGAATGTCCTCCTACCCCTTTTTTTTTTTTTTGAGATGGAGTCTTGCTCTGTCTTCCAGGCTGGAGTGCAGTGGGCATGGTATCAACTCACTGCAACCTCAGCTTCCCAGGTTCAAGCAATTCTCCAGCCTCAGCCTTTGGAGTAGCTGGGATTACAGGCATGCGCCACCATGGCTGGCTAATTTCTGTAAAATTTTTAGTAGAGATGAGGTTTTGCCATGTTGGCCAGGCTGGTTTCGAACTCCTGACCTCAGGTGATTTGCCTGCCTCTGCCTCCCAAAGTGCTAGGATTATAGGCATGAGCCACAGCACCTGCCCAGAACATCCCATTTAGATCCAAATTACATGGCCCTGGGGGTACAGTGGTGATCACATGACCAGTGAAAGCCAGGTATTGAAAATTGAAAATGATCTTCATTTCCAAGTTCAGAGACACATTCAATTCCCCAGACCAGAAGTCACTGAGAGATCCCTACAGTGGGTATATGTTAGTTCTACCTCTTCTCTTCTTTTCTAAAACAAAGTCGGCAAAAACGAAGGCACCCTCAGAGGAACACAAACCTTGTTGCTGGGACATCCTTCAGCTGGGGTTTTACTCTATTCCATTACTCCTAAGAACCTCAGGGCCACTTCTCTGAAACCCACGTTGAGTGATGACATTTCTATAGGGGCCAGAAAAGCCCCTCTGAGCTCCTGTCCAGCTCTCCCTTCATCAGGGGACTGGAGGGACAGGAGAAGCAAAGACAGTCACTACATCCACTCACATGCCTAAGGCTGCTGGCCTGCACGCACTACTAGGCCTCTGTTTGGGGAACGGAAACGCAAACCACTCTCAGCATCTCACTAGCAACAAAAAGGCAACGAGCTCAGCCTTAAGATGTTACCAAAGCTGTCTACTGGCCCATGTGGTTTTCACCAGCTCTGGTCACACCAGGTGAGGCAATAGTATGCATGATGCTGCTGGGGAAAGAGCAGTGCAGTGCACAGGGCTGTGTCTGTGATTGTGATCCAAGTTCCTGGCCTCTGAAAGCTAGATTGGTAAGGAATTTTATCCTGACTAGCTTTTCATAAGCTCAACAGAGAGGGCTCCATTTATTCTCCTGCATGGACTCTCATAAACAGGATGATGGAAAGAGGCCTTGATTAAGATTGGGCACCCTATGTTAGATTTCTATAACAAAATTACTGATACCTCTTTTCTCCTGGATTTCTGGTCCCCAGAGTCCTGCCCATTTAAATGTTTTTCCCTTAATGGAAAAGTAGAAATCCTCCCAAGTGAGATGTTCGATTTCCAGAGACAAAGAGAGCTAGGGGAGCAGTTTGCTGTTGTGTGCTTTCTGGAGTCACAGCCTTCTAAATAAAAACAACCTGGCTTATCAGTTACTCCTGACTCTGCTAGGGAGTGGAAGATAACAAGGACAAGGCTCCACTTGGCAAAAAAACAAAAGCATCAACAGGGTGCAGGAGCACTCAATCAAGATGGAAGCCAATAAGCGTTTCTGACAGGGAGATTCTTTCAGACGCATCCTTAATACCATAACACATGGAGAACAACTCCTGTCCTCTAACTTCACAAGTCCTCCAACACCACCTTCATCTAACTACAGCAGACACCATGGATTAAAAGAGAATACTTACGGTACCATGGGATATGGTCAGAAAACCATTTTTAACTGAACATTTCCTTTTCTGCCACACTTTTCGGATCCTTGTGGATAAGTGGGAGAAACAATAAGAGTTTAGACATTTTGGACACATGAGATAACGAACGTACATTTAAACTCTAGCAATACCCCCTTACGTACCCGTCGCTCTTCTTGTAGAGGCTGCCGTTCCGCTCGGTCCCATGTTCCTTGTTTCCCTGAGGCTGATGTAAGCTATAAGCTGTGCTCTGCCGAATTTGGGAGTCCTAAAAAATGATGATGAGTGTGTTTTTAATCTTGTCCAGGTCCCAATTTTTAGAAAAGCTGTACACAAAGAAAATGTATGCCTACTAAGAGCTTTTTTTTTTTTTTTTTTTTTTAAACAACAACAACAACAAAAAGAATCAAAGAAATTTCCCCTTCTCAACACACCAAAAAAGAGCAGATTCCTCTCTAGGAACCGATAAATGCCATCTACCAGGCTGGAGAAGAAAATGTCAGGAAACCAGTATTACCAAGCTGGCTGAAGGAATGAGCCCTGGAAGTTTCCAGGTTTTATTTCATTATGAGCCTTAACTCCCTGACAACAACATGAGGCTCCCACTACGGCCAGAGCAGACCATAAGAAGCAAGGTGATATGTGCGTGGAAAGGCAGGGGTTTCCAAGCAAAACCCAAAACCAGCTTTCTGTCCCTTACTACAGAACCATTACATAAGCTCTCTGCCTCAGTTTTCTCCTTGGACAATAAGAAAAGAATACCCAGTAAGGCCAATAAACAGCAAGGACTCAGTAGGATCACACATGTGAACATCAACAAGTACTGCACAAATCTTCACTTCCTCATCACATCAATCTTGAGTAAAGGAAGTCTGATCCTGACCAAGAGGAGCCTTAACAGGTAGACCAGCCACATGGTTGCTGAGAATCTGATAGAACCTACCACAATTGGGAAACTCACGCCTATCAGATTTTTATGGTAAGTGAGGACTAGCAATCAACATCCAAGGCCCATTACCACTGTCTGGCATCCAACAGGTGCTCAAGTGGTGTTTAACAAATGACATCAGGCCGGGCATAGTGGCTCATGCCTGTAATCCCAACACCTGGGGAGACCAAGGCAGGCGGATGGCTTGAGCCTAGGAGTTCAAGACCAGCTTAGGCAACATAGCAAAACCTAATTTCTACTAAAAATACAAAAATTAGCTAGGCGTGGTGGCAGACACTGGTAGTCCCAGCTACCTGGGAGGCTGAAGCAGGAGGACTGCTTGAGCCTGGGAGATCGAGGTTGCAATGAGTCATGATAGCACCACTGCACTCCAACCTCAGTGACAGAGCAAGACCTTGTCTCAAAAAATCAAAAACCAAACAGAACAAATGGTATCAGACACTCTGAGCTGAAAGTAGGAGAGGCCACCAGTGCCAGTGCAGGAAATTCTATTTCCCTGAGACTTAAAGGAAACGAGAGGGGAGCAAGATGTGAACAAAGTGTTCACAAAGTCAACCAGGAAAAGGCCAAGATCTGCCCACAGCTGTTTTTGAGAACCCCTATCCAGTTCATTCCGCAATGGGAGAAATGGGACACAGTGAAAGTAAGTGGTTTGCTCCAGGTGCAGGCCTCCTCAAAGCACGAGCAAAGAGTGCAATGGAATCCTGCCTTCCACTCCGAGGCTCCTTCCATTACACCATCTTCCCTCCCCAGAGAGCATCCTCAGAGTCTAGGGCCACTCTCATCATCGCCACTGAGCAGCTCACCATCCTTAGAGAACGAAGCACATGCCCAAATGATGAAAGAACTAATGCAGGAAAATCAGCGTGATCCAAGCTGAGAACAAGAGCACTCAAGAACTGAAGAGTCAAAGGGAGAAAAGCACAGGGAGAGTGAGTTTGTAAAAAGTGAGTTTTAAACATGAAGGCAAGAACTGGCAGAGAATCAGGGGAGGATCTTCAAGGCAAAGTGGACAGCACACAGAGGACATGGGGAGGCCACGTGGTCAGCACCCAGGGAAGCTGGACAAATACTGCATCTGAGGCAGTAAGGCCAGGGCGTGGACAAGATGGGCTGGAGTCAGAGTTTCAACTGCATCTCAAAGCACAGGCAGCCTCTTGGATTTCTGACAGTTGGAAAAAAAGATTCTGAAGCACAAAACTTTTTAATTTTAATGAAGTCCAATTTATCTACTATTTCTTTTGTGACTTACACTGTAAGGGTGCTATCTAAGAAACTACTGCCTAATCTAAGGTCATATAGATTTATACTTATAAATCTCTTCCAAGAACTTTATAGTCTTAGCTCTTACATTTAGGTCTTTGACTCATTTTAATTTTTGATTATGGTGTGAGGTAAGGGACCAAGTTCCTTCTTTGCTTGTGGCTATCCAGCTGTCCCAGCACAATTTGTTGAAAAGACTATTCTTTCTCCATTGTCTTGGTACCCTTGTTGAAAATAAATTGCCCCTAAATATAAGGATTTATTTCTGGACTCTCAGTTCTATTTCATTGATCTATATGTTTCTCCTTATGCCAGTACCACATTGTCTTGATTATTACAACTTTGCGGTAAGTTCTGAAATCAGAAATGCAAGTCCTCCAACTTTGTTCTTCTTTTTCAAGATTGTTTTGGTGATTCTGTGTTCCTTGCATTTCCACATGAACTTCAGAATCAGCTTGTCAGTTTCTACACAAAGGCAGCTGAGATTTCTGAAGGGGACTGCACTGAATATGTAGATCAATTAGGGGAATACTGTCATCTTCACATTAAGTCTTTCAACCCATGCACATGAGTATCTGGCACTGACTTTTTAAACTGTCAAAAAAGAAAAACCAAAAACTCCACGTGAGCAATCAATAATGTGCTGAGGCACTCTCCATTACTGAACTGACAACCGACCCTGAAACAAGCACAGCCCAGGAGGGGAGAAATGAACTCATTTCCACAGAAAGTTCACACAGTACTCATGCCTCTGGATAAACTAGGGTACATGCCCATTCATGGAATGAGGATGGTCCCAGCTTCCACATTTTCTCAGAAGGACAGAACACTGGCACCAAAAATTAGAGCAAATCCAGCTTTCAACATTGCTGAGAACAACGCTGTGGAAAGAATGTGGAGAACTATGGCTCACCTGTACAGCGTCTCTGTGAAAGACTAAAAATAAACCTGTCAGGAGTCTCAACTGCACAACCAAGAAATACATCTATTGATTTGAGGAGAAAAAAAAGCCCTGCAGAAAGTAAGTGGTGAAATCACGTGACAACACTGCTAACACTGTTCGTGCCATGCATATTAATCAGAGCCATTTTCAGGTCTCATGAACAGGATAAAGGATATTCTTCTCAATAGGATCAGACCCTATGCCAGAAGTTGAGGAAGAAATTACCGTTTTTTCTTTAGACCAATTAAAGCATGCAGGCAAATCTCAACTAAGCTAGCCTGTAAAACTTCACATTTGTAAAAAAGAGGAATATAATCTGTTTAACATAAAATTGAACCTGCTTTAGCACGAATTACTTCAGCATCCTCTAGGTGACTCTGAGATGACCCGGTAACAATAGGCTTTGTTAGCCTGTACAAAATGCCTGACCAGGTGAGGGCTGGACAGAGGAAACTGGCCCTTTCACATGACCAAGGTTTTGATTTTTAGAATACTATTCAAGGGAAAAGAATATCTCCTTCTGGAAATAAGAGAGGCCAGGGCAGTCCATGTTGCCCCAATTCCCGGAGGCTCCAATGTACTCTCCACTTTCCTAAGAAAGATGAAGACAACCTAAACTCGACTGACAAAGCCTCAATGTGCAGGGACTATTTGTGTGCCTGAGTGCCAGGGGAAGTGGGCACTTGGTGGAACTTCAAAAGGCTTTCATGAAATCCTATCAGTGTTTAATATCCTCTGTCCTGTGACACCCAGACAAGTTCTCAGAGCTCAGGCATCGTCCTTGATCTTCACTTTTCTGTGGCCCTATAAAATATTAGTCATTGGATTCGGCCAACACAGATTGGCCCAGATGACCAGTAGACTTTAATATCAGAAATCTCCAGGAATGGAAGGCAAAAGGGGATGTTGGCTGCAGTACAAATCTCATACGGGTTTACAAATAACAAAAGAATCTTGAGCTAAGACTCTAGGATAGCATAAAAAGCTGACATTTTTGCTCACTTCTCAGAAAGTCTATGTCCAGACAATTCCTGTGATTGACAAACTTGTTGAGGAGTCATCTCTGGAAGCGTAAAGTTTCTCTGTCCAGGAGAGCTGTGATGTCCAACTCATTCCCCATCTTCTGAAGATACAATAGGTGTGCCCACCCACACGGGCAGAACCGGGAGCTAGAGGCCTTGCTGAGCCAAGCGCTGAGCCCTGGCCTAAGAGCAGTGCTTTCAAATCTCATTACCACCTATTCTCCATTATTTACAGGTAATTTTTAAAAGAATCCAGAGAACAGGCTTGATGTGGAATAGACCAGGGTCAAATCCTGGCTCTGATGCCACTGTGTGAGTCCAGCAAGGGCACTCTTCCTCTCTCTCTTGCAGAATAAAGTTGCAGACATGGATCCATCTTGTTCTGTTGTGTTTGTGCAGCGCCGGCTTAGACTAACAGCGAAGGAAAGGGTAGCTGGATGTGTGAATCAACAAATGAGTCCTCCACTGAGGCTGACATGCAGACCAGAGCTAGGATACCTAGCAGCTTGGCAGGAGAGGCAGGCAGGTGGCTACTGGCAGAGATCTCTGATGAAGGCCAGATTCAGGCATGTAAGATACTCAAATCCAGGCAGCAAAGCCAGAGGCAGAAGAAAAGTATGGCTGTGGTGGACCTTGGCTGCCTGGGTGGCACAAACTGTTCCACCACATCCTACTAGACAGGATGGTCAAAAAAGAGGGAGCAAAGATAATGGCGGCGGCGGGGCGGGGGGGTGGTGGGAGAGGGAGAGAGAGATCTGCAGAGTGGAAACCATGATGGTTTCAGCACTCAGATCTCTGAAACCACAGCCCAGAGCCTGACCCTCCCCGTAGAAGGGCACCAAGTCTGGGTTCTCCACATCAAACAGCAGAGAGAGTCTGCACACCAGTGATGAGGCTTTGGGACTCTGCCAGCACTAGCAGGGTCCATCCTGGCAGAATGCCATTGGATGGATGACGTGGGATGGGGAAGGCAGGAGGCAAGGCTGACAGGGAGAGAGCTCAACCAAAGATGAGCAGTACCAATGGGTTTAACTCTGCAGATGGAATCTTCTCCAAACATCAAACACTGTGGTGGTGCATAGATAGGTCCTCATTGTATAATATTGCACTATGGGTGGTCACTGCATAATTTTTCAACTTTTTTCTAAGTATGAAAACCTTCACAAAGAAAAATAATGGAAATGCCAAAGAATAGTATTCTTACAGAGAGCAGAAAATATCAAGAACAAAACATGAATGGCCAGTGATTGGGAAGTGTGAGGTCACTGGGACCAGACCAGCACAGGCTCCACGCCAAAACAAAGCTGCAGAGTCACAAAGAAACAGGAGCCTGAAGCTACCACACTGGAATGGCCACATTCTTCATTCCTTCAATAACTGATGCTTGAGATTTACAGGAAGAGAATGAGGAGCACTGGCTTCCACCAACCATCAAGGCAGTTTCTCTGGGGCACGTTACTTAATTTCTACGAACTGTGATTGCACAGGCAGGGCTAGAATTTTTGTAACACTGAATAAAAATCCTCTAACACCTTCAGTTTTCTAAGTCACAGAAGAAAATCCAACAATGACAGCCTGAACAATAATGCCCAAATGATCAATTCTTATTGCAAATTTGAGGTATACAAGATGGAAGCCTCCCATCATAAAAATCATTTTAAAACATAGAAAATGTAGCACATTCACATCTGCTTATTACTTGCAACTGTGTTCAAAGATTGTCCAACTTGCTGAATGCCATCACCTAAAACCAATGCAGGGCATGATACACAGAAAACATTAACACACTCACAACTAGGAGATTGCTGAGTTACGTCTTGGCAAGGAGCCAACTGAGCAGAGAGCCAAAGAGGAACAGTAAAGGAGGCTCATTTGAACCCTCTGTGCAATCAGGGACAGATGGGCTGGTCAATCAAAAACAACAAACTATAAAGAACTTCTGGTTGGTGCTGGTAAATTTGTTACTTTCCTGCAAAGCTGTAAATAACCAGCTCTCTCACAACTGCCCATTTTTCCCAAACCTCCTAATTCTGCACAGCCAAAGCAAATACAGCCTTTGCACTGTGCGCAGAGGGCTATTTGGCTCCAGCAGCTGCTCTGCCTTATTTTAAACCTGAACTTTGCTTCATGGGTTAGATCCTCCTTCTTAGACAAAGGCAGCTCTTGACCATTTCCAATGGCAGGCTGGGGAGCAGCCACCTTGGATGGCTGGCCCGCATTCTGGCTCCCACCCTCGCACTACCTCCACTAGTTACAACTAGGCCACTATTTTCTCTATACGCCAAGTTCTTTTTTCTTTTTGTGCTTATATCCCATGTTTGGAAATATCAAAGCGTCAGAGCCTACATTCTCTAGACTAGGAGGAAGTCACTGTGTTGTAGATCATTTCTAGCACTAAATATAACCTTGCTCTGCTAATGTCTCACTTAATTGACCCATGTTTACCAAAATTTTACTAAATGAGCGCTGTGGCACTACAGTGTGATGGAAGAATGCCTCCAAAGGCAGGAGGGCATCCTCAGGCTGCTCAAGATCCGGCTGGAGAAAAGGCATCTGTGCACTCACAGCACGGCCAACACTAAAAAAGAGGAATAGGCTGTGATTGAAATAGGGCTTTCAAACAGGACGTGCTCTGTGAACTCAGATCACTGTGGGCTGGGGTGATCAGAGGCAGCGCTCCAGAGGTGGGTTTCAGAGGGACTAGAAGGATGTCTAGAATTCAGCCATGCAGGGGAGGGAGGGAGGGAGGGAGGGAGGGAACTGCTTCATCCTCACAAAGGAACAGCAGCAAAAATATAAACTGTAAACCTGGAAAATGTCCACTTCCCTAATATTTGTGCAAACTCTTCAGCCTTTAATAAAACCTACTACAATGAAAGGTGAGGGGTTAAAATAAAAAATACTACTAGTCATTAATATATAAAAGAAAGATATATATGTATATAATATATAGAAGTTCATGAATAAAGCATGCCAAATTCTGCAATTTATATTAAAATACTGAACTACTTACTCTCCTAGACTTCGGTCACAAAAGGTAAATGCATTTGGGAGAAAAATAACAATATTCAGTTATAGTACAAGAAAACAGAGATTATCAAACTGCCAACAGGGAACTTTATGCTCTGTCACGTAGTTTAGCAATTTCTCTAAAATCACTAGATATGTGTTTAGACACATTCCTTTTATGGACAAGAAAATGGATTTATGCTAAATTCACATTATGATATCCACATTATAGTGAAAACATAGTAAAATTATCTCTAAAATTTACTTTTTAATGGCTTTTTTTAAACAAGTCCCCAAAACACAAATTGTCCCTGCTGACATGTTAGCACACGGTGACGTCATTACAGGAAGAGGGGAAGTAAGAGAACTAAGGATTTCTGCCTGTCATGATGGAGGCAGCTGTAAGAAAATCTCACACCTCATATTTTATAGAACACAACCTCGGGGATGGCAGAGCCCCAGCTGGTCTCCTGTTTCGTGCCTAGGCCCAAAGTGGCAGAGTCCACGCACATCAGGGTAGGGAAACGACAGAGGGCCAGGTATGGGATAAACAGGCACAAATGACACATGGTCTCTGTGACGAAGCCACTGAGAGCTCCTAGCAACTGACAGAGCAAAGGGTTTATACACCGCCATTAAGGCCATGTATGTAGTAAATGCTTCCCCCTGAAATAAACATATTTTAAAAGATAGTTTTATAGGACTAAGTTACGAGAATACATTAAATGTTTTACTGTTGCCTGACATAGCCCGAGTGAACTGTGAGCTCCTAGAAGACATGAACTTCGTGTTCTTCAGGCCAAAAGTCTCCAAGACATGGGGATAAAACTGCAATCTTTCAAAATTAAATCCCCTCACCTCTTTCTGTTCAACCTGCAATGCGGATTTCAAAATATCTCGAAGCTGTATCAACTGCCTTCTTTCTTCATCCTGGGCCTGTTTGATCTTTAAAAACACACACACACACATACAAAACAGAACAAATCAGAAAATTAAGACTGAGGTATAGTGAAACGTTGGTGCTAACAGGGCATTTCCAAAAACGCGACAACTCCTTCCCTCACTAGTCACACGTTCCCTCCCACCAAGACAGAGGACAGGCGTGGGAATGCCACACTCCATGTGGGCAGCACAGCATGAAAACACAGGATTACACAGAAGCAACATTTAGATGAAAATGTTTGTTGCATTAAGATGGTTTTAACACCGTCGTGGGAGGAAAGTTACTCACCGTGTGAAGATCTGTAGAAAGCGTTTCAATGGAAGGTTTGAGGCTTTCCACGGCTTTGAGTCCATCCTGAAAAAAACTAGCAGGAAAAAGAAGAAACAGAAATGACACTTTACAAAGGAAAAATAATTTTGTCAGATGGATTAAAAAACTTCTTTAAAGCGACTGAAGTCATTATGCAACTCCTGGAGGAAAAGACTGTATGAACAGAACTTAAAATATCAGGCAAACCAAGAATAAAATGTCACTCAAAATTAGCAGGAGCGAATAGAAAAGGAATTGCAATAAGCCTAAGTATTTGAGATTTTTCTTGACTCATATAAAATGAAGCCTTGATTTTCAGTTTATAACAGGAAAGGGGTCTACTGACAAATGGCAGCAAGGACTTTGATTTGGAGTGTTCTGAGCATCCAAATGGAAGCATCGAAGGCCAGAAAGGCCTAAGTGGAAGACACTAAAGAATGCGTCGCAACAGGCGACCGCTACATGGAAAAGAGAAGGAATGCAGAAGCCGGGCGTGGTGGCTCACACCTGTAATCTCAGGGTGAGGGATCTGGGGAGGCCAAAGTGGGAGGATCACTTGAGACCAGGAGTTCCAGACCAGCCTGGGCAACATAGCAAAACCCCATCTCTACTAAAAATACAAAAAGAAAAAAAAAAAAAAACACAAAAATATAAAAAGGTACTCGAGAGGCTGAGGCTCAAGAATTGCTTGAACTCGGGAGGCAGAGGTTGCAGTGAGCCAAGATTGTGCTATTGCACTCCAGCCTGGGTGACAGTGAGACTTTCTCCAGAGAGACAGAGAGAAAGAATGCAGAAAAGAACCAAGCAGCTTTGGTGGCCACACTCTTTATCTGTGGGGTAGGAAACCGTGGATGGAGAACTTGAGATAAAATATCAAGAGGATTTTTTTTAAGGCTGAGAACTCAATGCTGTGAGGTCACCTATAACAAGTGAGTCAGGAAATACAAGAGAGGCTGGTCAAGTTTTTCCACTGCAGCCATGGGCTGGTATTCAGTGCTGCCTCTGGAGGGTGCTGTGTGTAATTCTTTTGAGAGGAATGAAGAAGGGACATTTCGAGGAACTAAGGAGAAAAGTGCTAACCTTTAATGAAGGCCTCCAGGGCCCATGTGATGTGGCCAGAGCCTGCAGCTCCAGCCTCAACCCATACCATTCCACCCACTTCGTTCACTCGGTTCCTGACACACTGGCCTTTTCTCCCTCACTCCATGGCCACCAAGTTCTCCTGCCCCAGGCCCTCTGCATTCTGTTTTTTCTCTCTAAAGGCTTCTCCTAAGGTATGTCTGCTTCACCTGGCTAATTCCCACTCATTCTTCAAGTTTCAGATTAAACATCCCCTGGTTAGCAAGGCCTTCCTTAATCCCCTACAAGATAATCCCCTATAAGAGGCCTTGTTATACTCTTTCAGAGCATTTTGCATTTTGCTTCAAAACACTTGCTGTAACTGCAATTATGTATTCTTTAGTGTGATTGTTTAAAACAGAATTCCCTCATTAGATCTGAAGTTCTAGGTGGTATAAAGTACCCACAAAGTTTGGCGTATTTCAAGCACAGGCCATTTACTGAATGAATAAATGAGTTAATGAAGGATGGACTGTAACCAACTTTAGCCCGTTTATTGGATACCAAGGAGACTATCTAAAAAGTGATCTGGGTTTCACATGTGTCATGTGAGGTGATGTTTACGTCTTTTAAACTCAGCAGTAGCTCTGTGGGCATTTCCCAGACCAAGTGTGTCACACACAGAAGGTGCTGTGAAACACTGCAGTGTGGCATTAATGCAGCAACTCCAAGGAGGAAGGAGAGGGACGAAAGCTGTGGGGCATGAACCCTGACCAGTGTTTATTAGGAGTCACAGAGGTCAGACTGCTAGAATGTTCTCATTCATCTTTAGATAGACACACAATTCTTTATTTTATATGTTTGTTCCTGTATACCAGTTTTTTTCTGAATACAGAATATGTTTCTGAACTCATCTGATTCTTATATTTTATTTAGATATTTTACTTTAGTAACCATTTTCTTAATCACTTCAAATTCTTGTGAAATAGGAGGAACGAGATCTTTAAGATCTAAGAAAAGGAGTAAAAAACATATTACAGGTGATAAATGGAAAACCACCCCAGGGAGAGGGAGCAGGTGTACAGCTCCAAGAACCTTTGCGACCTGGCAACTCTCCCCATGGAAAGACAGAGAGAGAGACAGAGAGAGAGGGAGAGGGGGAGGGGGAGACGGGGAGAGAGCGCATGAGAGAGACAGAGAGAGCGCGAGAGAGAGACACACACAGAGAGAGAGAGAGAAAGAGAGAAAGAGAGAGAGAGCGTGAGTGCAAACAGGTGCGCAAGAGAAAGCACACACAAGCCACGAGCGTGAGCATGAGCCCTGTAGTGGAATCAAGTGCTCTGAGATTGTTTCTCGTCGTGACACTGTTTCCAGCATGACACTGACTGGTGTACTTGGAATAACATATGAATTTGGATTTTGATTTCTATTTCATCTTTGTAGTAGCCCAGCCAATCTTCACTATCCACCTACCTGGAAAAAATCCTCCATTTGATTCTTCAAAGCACCAACCTTCCTGTACCCTGCTTGAGGCATATCTTGGCACCCAGACACCCCTTCAAAGTGCAATCAGCCCTGGCGTCAGGGGAAGCTTCAAGAAAAGGAGCACTATTCCCTCTCCACTGGCTGCTGTCACTGTGACAGTCCTAAGTACATGGTCCCAGCAAATTTTCTTACGTTGAGCCCATTAACACTTTTCCAAGCTTCACAGAACTTTTACCATCAACATTACCCAACCAAATTTTGTTGTCTATTAAACATTTTCTAACTTGTCTCACCAGGCTAGAAAGGGCGTATTTCTAGCCTTTAAAATATGCCCACTTATAGGCAATCATCCAACTCACCCAAGCAGAGTAGCCCCTTCCTTCTCTGGGCTCGTGCACCATGCTGGGATCCCTCCCATAGCTTTCACGCCACCACACCCCAATGCAGTGTCTGCCAACGGGGTCTGCCTGTAACACCTGTCCCTCCCTCCTCTACGAGCTTCTGCAGCATCTAGGGCTGAGCCTCATCTCAGCCACGCACCTCCACTTCACTGAGCAACACTGGTCACAGTGGTTTCCAGCAGGTACTGGCCCAAAGAACAAGACAATGCAACACTCATCACCACCTTCCAAAACATGGATGTCTTTTTTTTATTATTTTTTACTTTGGAGACACAGTCTCGTGTGCAGTGGCACGATCTCGGCTCACTGCAACCTCCGCCTCCTGGATTCAAGCAATTCTCCAGTCTCAGTCTCCCACTGTAGCTGCGACTACAGGCGTGCACCACCACATCCGGCTAATTTTTGTATTTTCAGTAGAGACCAGGTTTCACCATGTTGGTCAGACTAGTCTTGAACTCCTGACCTCAGGTATCCGCCTGCCTCGGCCTCCCAAAGTGGCGGGATTACAGGCATGAGCCACCACACCCAGCCAAACCATGGCTGTCTCTGTTTCATAATGTTATAATGCCCTACTTCTGGATTCCACTCAAGTACAGGATCTTCAATGTTCATCAGCAAAGGCAAATAAGACAACTTTTCAAGATATTCCAGGAATATCTTGAGATGAAACATCCTTCCTTAAATGAAATAAAAATCAAAGAACATGAAGTATTCTTTAAGAACACTTAAAGTGAAAGAAAAATGAAGAAAAAGCAAAATAACGCATATCTAAATAGTTCCACAGGTCAACAGCCAAACCTGAGCCCTGGAATCCCGTTTACACAGTGGCCTCTTCTCCCTGGGGGAGCACAGCAGTGTGCAGAGGCTCGCGTCTGCCCAGCAGGGCACAGCACCCACCAGGCACAGCTTTGGGGGTGAGAAACTGGGCGTGTGCGATGGGGGAATGAGGTGCTCCCACACGTGGAAACACGCACAGCTGTGAGCTCCTTTAACCCTGCAGCTGAGGGGCTTGGGCTCTACACTGTATCTTCTGGAACGTGAATCAAGAAAGTCAAAGCTGCTTGACTGATTTGAAGAGCAGGCAGCCTACACGCTCTCCCTCATATCCAAAAACGAAGTAATGGAAGATTCGTATTTTTAAAGGTTACTGAGCTCATGTCCATAAAAGGCCATCTATTTCACTTTTCCACAAGTGGTCTGTTGCTACCCAACTGATTAGTTTGGGCAAAATAAAGAGGGGTGGGGGGAGGAAATCCCAGAATAACTTCTTCTTAAAAATAAAATATCAGCAAGGAAGCGACCCACTTCCTAAATTGCCTGACATGAGAACTGAAGAAGTAATCTGCATGCTCATCACAAAGAGAATTTTGAGTCTCCATAAAATAATTCATCTTGAAAATTAAACAATTTCAAGGTATTTTCCACCCTCTAAGGATGTTTTTCTAAGCTTGGAGCTCTCTTTTAAAATTTTTTAATATAAATTCATGGGGTACAAGTGCAGTTTTGTTACAGGCCTGGTGGTCAAATCAGGGCTTTCGGGGTATCCATCACCAGAAAAACATACATTGTACCTATTAAGCATTAATAATTTCTCATCCTCCCCACTCCCCTCACCCTCCTGAGAATCTGTTGTCACTCCAGTCTGTATCCACGGGTATGCCTTTTTTAGCACCCACTTAGGAGTGAGAACATGTGATACTTGTCTTTCTGTGGCTGGTATTTTTCACTTAAGATAATCACCTCCAGTTCTAACTCTGTTGCTGCAAAAGACACGATTTCACTTTTTTTTTTTTAAACGGCTGGAGCTCTCTTTTAACTTTGGATGAACCACTCAGCACATCCTCCTTTGCTGCCTGACCTCAAGTGCTTTAGAAATGCAGCATCATCAAAGCTGTAATAAGAAATCCAAAGCAGAGCTCAGTTCAATTCCACAGTGCAATTCACTGCTGCAAGTATGTGCCAGGTAAATGTGCCACACACCGCAGATATAAAACAATGACATGGCCCCTTCCTTAAGAGTGTATAGTTCAGTGGCACAGAGACACAAGATGTCATCATGGAGACAAGCAGAGGATGTGGCGGTGACACAGGAGGAAAAAGGAATTCCAGAAGGAAGAAGCATTGCAAAGCAGGAATGATCCATGAGCTGAGTTCCAAGAGGAACAGAAGACAGGGAGGGCACAGAGGAACGAGGCCTTCTAGGAAAAGAAACAATTGTGTACAAAGGTAGGCCACCGGCGGCACAGCCTGCTCTGGGAAGGTAAGCAGACAGGTGTGGCAATTCTACAAGGAAAAGATTTCTTGTTAGGCCACACCTTCCAGTCCTGCTGTCACGAGGCCAACTGGGCCATCGTCATCTCTGGGCTGCACAGGGACAGGAGCTGTGTACCCAAGCAATTGCCCACATCCACCCTTGTCCCATCTGGTTCCTTCTCCACAATACGCAGAGTAAACTTGTTACAGCTGAGAAGCTTCCAGAAGCTGCTTCTAACCAACACCACTGTCTCTCTCCTCATCACTGTTTTGCCTTTTCATAAACTCAGTTAAATATTGGCTCGTATGTTTCCTCCTCGTCTCCCCCATGAGACCCCAGGGTGGTGAGGGAAATAACTTTGTGTCCTCCTTACTACATCACCAGAACCCCAATAGTGCCTGGCACACCACAGGAGTGCCTACAAACGATCCTCCGCTTCAGTCTCTTCAAGAGCTTCCCAACACATTTAGGATCAAATCTAAAACCATTTGAAAGACATCTGGGGCTGTCCACATCTCTAAGGCTTTTCTATGCAGTTTCTCCTTTTCACCGAGCTTACATCACCTTGGCCTTTTCTCCTGCCTTAAGACGTAGACCCTGCTTGGAATGTTCTTCCCCTACTCCTTATCTGCTGGCTCCTACTCATACTTTAGATCTCAGATTCATGTCTACTCAAAGAGGCCTGCAGCTCATTCAAGAAACAGCCGAGTACCTACTGTGTTCCGGGTACTCTGTGCTGGTTGTTGGAGACTGTAACAGGGAATTAACTAGAAAAACAAAAAACAAAGAACCCTACCCTAAATCTTTATCCAAATCAGCCCCTTCTATTATATTCTTTCTTAGATTCCTATACTTGAAAACATTCTTGTAAACATCCAATTAGAAATTTCTTTCTTTCAGTCCAACTTCCCTACTTGATTCATGGAGCAGGAACTATGCCAACACTGTACATCACTGTGTCTCTGGCCTTTGGTCCGGCATCTGACATATAGCATGTGCTCAATAAAAGTGTGTTGGGTGAGTGAGTGAAGGAACCAGAGGCCTGTCTATATCAGTGACTAGTGGTCAGGGCGCAGAAGCCAGGTAAGAGATGTGGGTCAGACTGTGAAGTGCTGCCATACACAGCAAAGCTGAGTACTTGAGCAGCCCCTGTACGTGGAATTCTCTCCTTCTCCTCTACTAACATCTTCCTTTGCTCATCACAGTCACTGGCTCTATAGGATCAGTAATATATGAAAGTGTTTTCTTAATTTAATATACTGCATTAACATCATGTAATTTCTCTTTTAGCAAACATCTGAGAGTTGTGGAATAGGTCAAATTAGTTTGTCCCTGTATAAAAAGAGCCAAAAATAAATATACTTGGCAATTACTGTTGATTTTCTATATTGTATATATACTTTTATTTTTCATTAAGATATAATCCCCAAACCATAAAATTCATCCTTTTAAAGTGACTTTTAGTAAATTTGCAAAGGTGCGCAACCATTAGCACTCACTTCCAGAATATTTTCAACATCCTGCAAAGAAACCCTATACCATTAACAGTCATTTCCCATTTCCTTTTTCCTCCAGCTGTGGCAATCACTCTTCTGCTTTCTGTCTCTGTGCACGCACCTATTCCTGACCTTCCAAAGACATGGGATCATACAGCACCTGGCTTCCTTCACTCAACACGTTCTCAAGGTTCCCCAGTGTTGTCGCACGTGTCAGCACCTCATTCTCTTTACTACAGACATCTACGTGAGTGTTTATTCCCTATGAGCTACCTATAGATCTACCAGAAGTTGCCAAACATAAAGAAACACTTAAGATAACATCATAACGAAGAACTTACTTGCATTGGGCATGAAAATATTTGATCAGATTCTGAAGTAAATCCACTCCCTTTTTAATCTTGATTTCATTGACCTTCAGCAGATACTGTTGAAAAATGAAAAGGAAATGTCACAGAAATAAGCAGAATGTGAGTTTAAAAGGCGCTTCTGAGGACTGAGATGATTTCTTCTACTTCTTTGACATCTTATGCAATGGGTAGAGCTCATGATCGACGTTTAGTATCTCCTAAATTCCATAACTGTTTCTTTTAGTTTGGAGCCATATGAATTATCTGATGGTCAGATAATTAAATATTTAAGTGCCAAAAACTTCTAGTAATAAGACAGTCTATCTTAGCCTGCTAGGAGAAATCTTCACTCTAGCTGCATAGAAGAATATGGATGGTTCAAATAAATGGGATTTTTAGCCATCTGGAACGTGTTCCTGCCCAAGGTCCCTTTCTTTAAGAGCACTAACTGCTAATGTTTTGTAGCTGAGACGCTTGGCATCATGTCTTTGGTCCTGAGACATTTCTTTTACACTTAAAATAAGGTTATTGTTAGGAAAACACAAAGTTTAATTGAAATGAATTAAAGCCATTTTTAACTTGGAGAATTCATTAGTGACCACAAAGATATCAGAAAGCCTCAGGGAGCCATAATACCAGTGTCAGGAAATAGAAGGACTTCATGAGTCCCCATCCCCTCCGCTATCAGGAGATGATCTCTGAGATGGAATGCCCCCTGGAAAAGCTGCTGCTTTGTGCACGGGCTCTCAGCTGTAAAGGATGGGCAGGGGTGGGGTAGGGGTACCCAATTCAGATGCTCACTGAGGTCTCTCTGCAGCCCAAGAAGGAGGTGGAAGGCTGCTGTGAAACTGTAAGCTACAAATTGTCCTTCTGCCTATAACAACTACCTATAGGTCCTCCTTTCCCTCTTTCTTTTTGATATTTATTAAATATTTGGCAATGTATCAAATTTTTAAACATATGTACATTTTGACCTAGAAATTCTGCTCCCAGGAATTTATTCTAAGAAGATAACCATAAAAGTTTACAAAGATAAACAGAAAAGAAGATACACTGCTATCTTGATTATAAAAGTAAACAATGGCAACAGCCCAAATTTAATGAGTGGAAATTAACATATGGTGCATCCATACAGAAAATACTGTGCAGTCACTAAGCCAATAAAACATACAATTTCTGACATGGACTTCAACATACTAGAGAGTGAAAATAATCAGGTTATAAAGCATCAGGAGAGAAAGACCTACTTATACTTTTTTTTTTTTTTTTAAAAAGGAAGAAAGAAAGAAAGAAAAAAAAAGAATGAAGAAGAGGAAGAAAAAGGAAGAGAAAGAGAAAGAGAGAATGGGAGTATTGCTTTCTTGCCCAGGCTAGAATGCAGTTTAGAAATGGGTATTGAAAACCTCTTTTATACCAATAATTATACTTAATGATGTAGACAGGAAGGAATAAGGGAAGAAAATAACAAACAAGCAGCCAACCAATATTTCATTTAAATCTATGAAATACTATGCGATTACTGAGGAGTGATTTACTTCCAATTATGTAGTCACTTTTGGAATAGGTGTCAGGTGGTAATGTATGTTTTGTGTATTTGAAGTGGAGAGTTCTACAAATGTTTATTAAGTTTACTTGTTCCGGGTCTAAGTTCAAGTCCTGGATGTCCTTGTTAATTTTCTGTCTCGTTGATCTTTAGAATCGTTAGTTCTTCTTGTTACATTGATCCTTTTGCCATTTTGTAATGTCCTTCTTTGCCTCTTTTGATCTTTGTTGCTTTAAAGTCTATTTTATCAGAGGCGAGAATTGCATCTCCTTCTTTTTATTTATTTGTTTATTTTTACTCTCTGTTTGGTTGGTAAATCTTCCTCCATCCCTTTGTTTTGAGTCTTTATGTATCGTTACATGTGAGATGCGTCTGGATGCAGCATACCGATGGGTTTTGGCTTTTTGTCCAATTTGAATATATATGAGTTTAATACTGCCATTTAATGCTAGCTGGCTGTTTTGCCCATTAATTGGTGTAAATTTTTCATTGTGTTGGCTCTTTGCTTTTTGATATATTTTTGGAAAGGTTGATATTGGTTGTTCCTTTATATGTATAGTGCTTCTTTCAGAAGCTCTTGTAAAGCAGGCCTGGTGGTGGTGAAATCTCTAAGTACTTGCTTGTTCGCAAAAGATTTAATTTTTCCTTCGCTCATAAAGCTTAGTTTGGCTGGATAGGAAATTCTGGGTTGAAAGTTCTTTTCTTTAAGGATGTTAAATATTGGTCCCCACTCTTTTCTGGCTTGTAGAGTTTCTGCTGAGAGATCTGCTGTAAGTCTGATAGGTTTCCCTTTGTGGGTAACCTGACCTTTCTCTCTGGCTGCCCTTAGTATTTTCTCCTTCATTTCAACCCTAATAAATCTGGCGATTACGTGCCTTGGGGTTGGTCTTCTTGAAGAATATCTTTGTGGTGTTCTCTGTATTACCTGGAGTTGAATATTACCCTGCCTTGCTAGGTTGGGAAAGTTTTCCTGAACGATATCCTGAAGAGTATTTTCCAACTTGGATTCATTCTCTTCGGCACATTCAGATACACCTATCAAACGTAAATTAGGTCTTTTCACATAGTCCCATATTTCCTGGAGACTTTGCTCATTCCTTTTTATCCTTTTTTCTCCAATCTTGTCTTCTCGTTTCATTTCACTGAGCTGGTCCTCGACTTCTGATATCCTTTCTTCTGCTTGATCAATTCAACTGTTTAAACTTGTGCATACTTCGCAAAGCTCTTGTGTTGTGTTTTTCAGCTCCATCAATTGACTTATATTCCTCTCTAAATTGTCCATTCTCGTTAGCATTTCATCAAACCTTTTTTCAAGGTTCTTAGTTTCTTCGCATTGGGTTAGAACAAGTTCTTTTAATTCACAGAAGTTTCTTATTACCCACCTTTTGAAATCAGCTTCTGATAATGGAACACACTCGTTCTCCATTAAGCCTTGTTCCGTTGCTGATGAGGAACTGCGATCCCCTGTAGAGGAAGAGGCGTTCTGATTTTGAGTATTCTCTGCCTTTTTAGGCTGGTTTCTTCCCTTCATTATGTATTTATCCCTCTGTCATCTTTGTAATTACCGACTTTCTAACTAGGTCTCTGAGCAGACGTCCAACTTGTTGATTCCCAGCGCCGAAATCTGAGCAATCCACTGTGCCGGCCAAAACAGCGGTGTTAAGATTGATGGTGCTTTTCTGCCCGGGAATCTCCAGACTCTGCACCAAGAACTGCCACGCTGAGGCACCAGCAAAACCGCTGCGCTGGCCACAAGAGTCGCCCTGGCGACCCGTGGGGCTCCTCCGCTGGGAATCTCTTGGTCCGTGAGGAACAAAAATTCGTCTGAAAGTGTGGCGTCCTCTTGTTCTCTGCTCTTTCAGTGGGAGCTACAATCCCGAGATGCTAGTGATCAGCCATCTTGGATCTCTCTCACTTTTTTTTTTAATGTATACATAGGGACATAAAAAGATGTTTAGTTAAATGTCAAAGTGCTCATCTTCGGGTAAGTCAAAAAAAATTGGAGGCATTTTAAAATTCCTTTTATATATATTTTCTTATATTAACCAATTTTCTTAAAAAGTATATATTATTTTTACAATCAGTAACAGGATTTCTCACACCTTCTCCGCTCACAGAGGGTCTGTATTAGCTATTTGACATACTGAATTTCTTTATTAATTTTGAAGAAAAGTCTTCACAGCTTTAAAATAAAAGCCAGAAAGCTACTCTTCTAGATTAGATCCTGGGCAACTAAAATTGTAAACACCCAAAAAACAGCAAGCACTTAAAGCTTGAGAACTTCAGTTTGAGGAAACAGTCGAATAATTTTAAAGTCATGTGTTTTTGTTTTTTGGGTTTTGTTGTTTTTTGTTTGTCTTTTGGTAGAGCAGGGTCTCACCATGTTGCCCAGGCTGGTCTTAAACTTCTGGACTCAAGCAATCAATCCTCCCACCTCAGCCTCCCAAAGTGTTAGGATTACAGGTATGAGCCACCATGCTCGGCTTTTTAACATGATTTTAATGGAGGCAATCTAATTTACTTCAGAGTTGGATTCTCATGGAACTGCTTTTCAAATGCTCTTTCTCATCTATGGCAAGGCCTTCACAGCCCATGACTATCTGGCCAACATCTATATTCTTCATCAGATTGTCTTCTCCTGTGCAAACTGTGAGTTCACTGTTAGATAAGCCCACCTCCACCTTTATGCATGCATACAGCACATCTCTCACTCACATGTGGAACATCAGTGCCTGACCCCTCCAAGTGCCAGCTCTGCAGAGCCAGGGACCCAGCACTACCTGAGGATTGCTCAAAAGATGGCTCAAGTCTATGACTTAAGGTATCATCTATACAGTGTATTTCCATTAAAATAAATGACTTAATCAGTTCACAGGATCAATTCACCTGGACACAGAAGAGAAGGAGTAACCAGTGCAAGGTGCATACTACAGGAAGTAATGACAGAGCCAAGTGGGGACCCAGTTACTCCTCAAGTCATGGCTATGACCTTAATTAACATGCTACTTGAATTTCAAAATTCAGTAAGCATTTTAAGTAGTCTTAAAAGTGTTTAGGTAAATAGATTTCAACCTTACTAACCAAAAAGAGCTGAACACATACAAATACCCCTTTCCAAATTCATTCTTTGTAAAACACTGCTACTTAATTTCACCCTGATTATTTGTAAAACTCTACTACAGTTCTTAACAAGACACAAAACCCTTACAGAAGGAGCAGGACAAAAGAAAGAAAGGAAAGAAAGAAAGAGAGAAAGAGAGAAAAAGAAGAAAGAAAGAAAGAAAGAAAGAAAGAAAGAAAGAAAGAAAGAAAGAAAGAAAGAAGGAAAGAAGAACAATACTTTGTGCTTGTATAACACACAGCAGTTTCCTAGCCCCTGTCTCATGCTGTCTCCCTGATTTCTCTGCCACTCTTATGAGGCAGGCCAGGAAGGTGGGATTAGACATGAGATGCATTTTTCTTTTGAGAATGCAACCTATTATACTATACATGATATGTGTTTACAAAAAAATGTGTATAAAAACATCCATCCTCCTGTGTACAGGAACCCTTTTAGTTAAAGGCTTTATCTCGAGAATTAGTTTCATCAAGTGAGTATTTTAAAATATTTTCTGTTTTTCATCAAGTGAATATCTTTCAACATTTGCTTGATGAAAAACAAAACAGTAAAGGATAAAGGAGCAAAAGACACAAGACATAAAAAAAAGTAAAAGAACACAAGTAAATCCAATTGTATCAATAGTAACATTCAATGTTAATGTATTAAACAATCCAATCGAAAGGCAGAGATTGTCAAACTGATAAGAAAAACATGATCCAGCTACATATATAAAATCTACAAGAGACACTTCAGATTCAAAGATGTATACAGGTTGAATGTAAAAGGGTGAAAATAGTAACCAAAAGAGCTGGAGTGGTGATAAGGTTTGAATGTGTCCCCTAAAGTTCATGTGTTGGCAACTTGGTCCCCAGTGTAGCAGTGTTGAGAGGTAGAACCTTTGAGAGGTGACTGGGTCATGAGGGTTTCGCCCTCATGAGTGGATTAATTTACGAGTACATCCAAAGAAGGCTAAGACTTCCCTAGTAAAAGAAATGTCAACACAGGGGCAAAAGGAGTCCAGGAATGCATGTGGCGTTTTCACTGAAGCCACTGTTATCAGTGAGACGCTCCCACAGGTGAAGGCAGAGCCCGCACAGCCTGGGCTGCAGGACCCGCCTTTGCCAGTGCCTTCTTACCTCACACATCTGTAGCTGGAAGAAGCGCCTCTCCTTTTCCATCTCTTCAGCAATTTCTGCCCCGCTTATTTCTGTCCGAATCATCCCATGGAGCTTGGCGTGTTCCTTTTTCTCTTTTTCTATCTTGGTTCTACGTGTGAAAGCAAGGATAAATCAAGATGCTTCCTAGCACGGAAATCAAAGGGACAGCCTTGAAGCCACCCCAGTGCCCAGCCTGCTGAGACCAATGCTCACCACACGTTTCAGCACAGGCAGCATCTCAACTCCCTCAAAAGGAAAATGGATGTCCTCATGAAGATGTCAAGCCGGGGCTTCCCATGACTTACTCAACAAGTACTTCCTAAGCACCTGCTTTAAGTCAGGTATGGGTCACAGGAGGTGGAAGGTCTGCATAGGGCTTGGAGGGTTCCTTCAATGTCAGCATTCGGAGCCTGCCTGCCATCTAGTAGCCCAAGGGCACCGCCTGACTCTTCACTCCCCACCGTTTCTCTTCCTGGACTTCCTCTCTAGTCTCTGTCGTGGCTTCCTCACTCAGTGAAGCCACACCAGTTCTCTGCCTTGACCTATAGCACCGCTCATCACTGTAGAAGATGACCAACCACCTTTCTATGCTGTTGGCTTAATTATCCTTTCCACCTTCATCTCATGCCTGACCTGTATTCCTAAATGTCCAGTGTGCAGTTCAGGATAAAAACTAACCCACCTGCACATCCAAAGAAGAGCCACCAGGGTAAAAAGGAGCCACAAAATCATGTCTGCTAAGGTGGGCTTGAAAAAGCATGAATGGTTATTCTGGAGAAAAGGAGACTAGACGAAAACCAACAGAAGGCACTCAAAAAACAGTAGAGCTGCCATGAAGACAAGGGAGGAAGAGCTTTCTGTAGAGCCTCAAAGTAGACACTCCAAGACCCAAGGGAGCATGTTCTTTCAAAGGTGTTCAATGATGAAATGGGCTACTCGGGGTTCCAGAGGGCTCCCCATCATTAGGGCGAGGAGGACTAAAGTGTTTCAGAAGAGGCAAGAAATGTAATTTCTCTGTGTGTCCTGCACAGTGCACACAGGACACACCAGTAGGTTCTCAATGATCTGAAGGAACATATGAGTGAAAAATAAAAACACAGGAGGGATGATGTTGTTTAATGAGTTTATGCATCTGGGAGGGAGTATAATTGGAGGGGCCCTGGGGACTAGAATTATACAACCACAAGGTGTCCCTGACACCTCTTCACAGGCAAGACACAGCCAGACACTGGTCATTTCTCTTAATAATCAGGTATGGGACTACTGCCCAGGAATTTTAAAGATATCTAAAACCTATTATGATTGTTACATACCACAAAACCTCTTGAGATAAATGATTCTCCCACATTAATAGTAAAGAATTACTTCCTTTATTTATCTTACAATTACTTCAAGTTTAAAGGGTGCTGATCCCTCCTCCTAAATTCTAGGGTTTTGTGAGGAATTCTGTCCCCATCCTACCCATGTGTGTCTCGGTTTTACAGAGTTTGATATTATCCTTCTTTCAAACCTCTTCTTTCCAGAACCAGATGACTCTCTCAGGTACTCTTCTTCAGAAAGCCCTTTCTGCCCCGGTCTAGTCATGCACAGGACCATTTCCCATCAGTCACGGAGTGGGGCAGCAAGTGCAGCTGAGTGAAGTTGGAAACCTGCTTCCTGGCCTGGCTCAATTACTCTTACTGGCTGACCAGCAGAAACCACTGACTCTTGGTTTTCCCTCTGCAAAGCAGGAATCTGCTGGTCCCTTCCCATTTATTTCACCCAACTGGCACATGGATAAAGGATGCTGATGGACCAGGGATCCCAGGTTGGGGGCCTCCCTGGGCTGAACGGACCTGCAGGGTTCTCTAGTCAACACTCTGCCTGTGCTTTGGAATGAATGTACACCATCAATGAAACTCCAGAACTCAGGTATGGAAATGTAAGAACCTCAGGTATGGAAATCTAAGATTGCTATGGACAGAAGAAGTATCAAAGGTGTGGTGCTCACTGGTTTGGGTTTTGTGATTCTTCACCACTGAAAAGATATCCAGGGCTAGTTTTTTGGTTTTTTGGTTTTTTTTCAAACCAAACAACTTAATGAAATACTTGTACTTAAATTCAAAATGACTTCCTCTTAATACCTTTTACTTTACCAGACAGCTGCGTATGAAAGTTTCTATTTCCAATCAGAAAACTCAACATTACCCAAGGCACAGAGATTACAAAGTAAACATCACCATATTTCATATCTTTCCAGTATTTAAAATAATTAAAGCCATTATTTCCCCCATAATTACTTGCTTGATCAATTCCCTGTAGCTCGACTCTCTTTATTCTAGGGATGAGAAACTGTGATCGGGAGAGTTACAACTGCCTGAAGTCAACTAACAGAGTCTGGTCTATCGGTTGACTTCAGGTCAGGCAACCAGTTCTACTTCTTGTAGAAACCATAGTTCACATCCAAGAATCCACTCCTCATTCTTCAGGTTCTTTTTTGGCAGATGAATCTGAAGGAGATGGGTACTGAACCCTCTCTCTAAAACCAAGAGAACTGGTATTTCAGAGAAACACAGATACAAAGCTAAGTAGTTTTCACAAATCACCAGGAAGATGAAGTTTGAAAACTGCCTTGCTATCAAAAATGGTAATGAAATGGACAAAGTGTTCAAAAACAAAAACAGAAAGAAATACCTCCTGAGAGAAATTGGTCTCAACTTCCCTCAATGAACTTTCCTGAAAATAACATCCTATAACCACTATGACATCATAGAAAAAGGAACAGGGGAAGACAGATTAAAAGAAGACAGTGCCACCAAACACATCTGTCATCAAAACAAACCACAGCAACAGGATTGATAAAAATTCTTTTCTGGATTAAGGTTTAGTTAGACAATCCCTTTAAGCAATAAAAGCTTGGTTTAAATTTGAAATCTCAAATTACCCATATGTAATTTAAAAAATGAGAACACTCACATTTTTGTTTCATAGTCCTTCCAAGCTTTATCAAAAGGCTTTTTCAGATCCTGCAAACAAAGAGGAATAACTTAGGCAAGACTAATCATTCACTTCTATGCAAGATAAACTTACTTATCCCTGTACTGGCCCTGAAAGGAGCATTAATTTCTGCAATAAATGACGTATGTAATCCCATGAAAAATATAAAACCTGGAGTACATGCTTTTAAGTAGACTAGTGGTGGCACTGCTTTTCTTCCTTTTTTAAAAATATTATGGAATATACTAAATGCACACAACAGGTGCTGCCACCCAGTTATGACACTCCCGGGCCACCTGTATCACCTGTGCCCTACTCCCTGCCCTGGGCTTAATCTGAAAGTAAACCCTGAAAGACAACATTTAAACTGCAAATATTTCAGGATGTCTCTCTAAAAGAAAGGAACTCTAACTGATAGATGAATTTCAACACATCTAACCCTGTTTTACACCTGATGACAGAAACAGAAAGGTCCCGCACATCCTCCTGGGGTCTCCTACTGGTCTTCCATCTGCAATTCAGGACTTCATACACTCTGGTAAAGCCTGCCTCAAAAAACTGCTGAGCCACTGGAAATTCTATCGAATGGTCCCTACCTATTTACACTCCCTTCAAAAGGGTTCTTCTGGGAGACAGAAATCTTTTTGTTGTTGTTGCTGTTTACTACTTGTTGGCTTTTCAAAGGCCTCAGGTAAGGCCCAAGTGCCACAATCTGGCATACAAGTCCCTGCAGGAACTGGCTCCTCCTGTGCCCTGGCAGCCTGGCATGTAGCGCTGAGCCCTGCTCCCTGTGCGTGCCCTCGCCTTGTCTCTGCCTGGGGTGCCTTCCCACCTGTGAGTTGGGCTAACTCCACTGACCTGTTCTCCAAGCCCCTGAAGGCTCGATGGGGAATGTGTCTGAACAGCTCTCTCTGGGCACACTCTGTGGAGACTCTGAGAGGCCTCTGTAGAGGTCCCAGAGATGGGTTAGACTGGATTTCCAGTCATCCCTGATGGGACCCAGGAATCGTGTGCAGATCCAAAGAATTTGAGTCTCATGAGAAGGCAGCCACAATCATGTCCCTTTCATGGCACACATCTGTCAAGGCCGGCAATGTGCACGAGCAGCATGCTGCCCAGCAAATGCTCCTCTATCCCTATCCGCTGCCCCTGAAACAGCTCCCAGCCTTTGTGCTCATAAGCAAGTGCCCCTCTAGCCCTGTCCACCGCCCCTGAAACAGCTCCCGGCTTGCATGCTTACACTGGCTAGGCATATCTTAAACAGCCAACATCCTCTTAAGGACAGAGAAATGAAGTAGGTTCATGCCTGATGAGTGCGACCTTCCCAGCAGGAAAATACACCCTTGCTAGGACCCTTTCCTAGTGGTAAACGGATAACATGCCAGCTAGAAAGCCTGACTTCTCCCACAGGTTTTCCTGCTCCTTGGAGAGATTGAAACTCTTCAACATTTCCAAAATAGCAGTTTCTTTCCCTTCCCAGTCTCCTCCCCTCACCAAGTCTGTTGCCCAACAGGATGGCCAGAAAGGCCAAAAGTCACCACCGTTCTGGCTGAAAGGTGATCCCAAGATGGCAAATCAGAGGAAGAGGAAATAAAAAAGCCATCCTGTCGTCCCAATGAGAATGCACTGACGTGGCCGCTGCCCTGCAGGCCAAGTTACTGTGACTCTACATGGTCTAAAAGCTGCCCCCAGTGTCACAGTGGCAATGTCATACCCCTTTCACTCCTTTCAGGTCCCCCTTCAGCAAACTGTCCAAAGGGAAGGAGATTATGTTGTTCATATTCTGAATCTAAAAAACAAAAACAAAAAGGAGATTCTTATTCAGCTTCCTTGTGAATCTAAAGTAAGGACAGCAAGGATGTTAGAACATTTGATCATGATTTACCTCCACCTAAAACCCAGCCGATACATGTACTGTGCCTCATTCAGTCATACTTTCTTTGTAATAATTTAATCTTACAAATGAACACAGAACTAATAAAAAGTCTAGGTCTGTTTATTTTTCACAGTAGCAATCTTACATTGTTATGCTATCAAGTTTGTAAAAAGATAATCATTACAGTGAAGAAAAAATGTATCGAAACAGTCAATGACAGAATTACATCAAAAGCCTGGAATAAAAAAGGAAACCCTCACTTCCAACTCTCAATCACAGCTCCACCCATAACCTGGGCTGTGCTGGGGTTGATGCTCTGGGCCACAGGCCCCATGGCAAGCTCTGAGCAGGGGAAACAAAGGCAGAGTCTTCTGTCTGCTACAAAGGCACACAAGTGAATGCTGGGTGTGAATAAGAAAATAAATGTGTGTGTGTTGGGGAGGGAGGGTGTGTGTCAATGACTGTGTACAAGTGAATGTATGACTGAGGGTGTGTAAGGTGTGCTTGTGTGTGTGACTGTGTGCTTAAGAGTGAATGCATGAGTGAGGGTGTGTGTGAATGTGGGTATGGGTGATTGTGTAGATGTGTGAAGGAGCATGTGAGTAATTGTGTGTTTGAGAGTGTGAGTGCGTGTGTGGATGTGAGTTGGGGTGAGTGTGGATGTGACTGTGAATGTGAGTGATTGTGCTATGGGTGTGTGTGGGTGTGATTGTGTAGGATATGAGTGATTGTGTGAATGAGTGATTGTGTATCGGTGTGTGTGACTGTGAATGAGGATATGAGTGACTGTGAGTGTGGATGTGAATGTGTGTGGGGGTGATGGTGGGGTGTGAGTGAGGGTGTGTGGATAATATGAGTGTGATTGTGTAGGGTGTGAGTGGGTTGTGAGTGTGGATGTGACTGGGTGTGACTGTATGTGACGGTGTGTGAGGGTGTGACTGTGTAAGGGGGATGGCATGACTGTGAGTGTGTGATTGTGGGGGAGTGGTGCGTGTGATTGAAAGTGTGGGAGTGAAGGTGTGTGTTGGGGGCTGTTGCTAGGGAAATGAGATAAATGGGAAAAGGAAGGCCAAGAACCTTGGTGCCCCCATTCTTCTCCCAGAACCAAGAAGGCAAGAGAGTGGGGCCACATACTGTCCACATGGATTAAATTGGGTGGAATCAAAGCCTCCTAACCAACAGGCACATGCAGAGCAAGCAAGTCTCTGTGACAGCAGTTCAAATGCGAGTCAACTCAAGATGTGAAGCTTCAGTCAGGAGCAGCCTTCAGAGTCCGGAGCCTGAAAAGATTCCCTCCCTCAAGTGGAAAATGAGCTTGAAACCCACTTTTGCACTTCCTGGGTTTGGACGACTTCCCTGAATCAACCCGATGGCCAGTCCCACTGCTGGTCCCTTGTGGCTTCTGTGACACTCTGCGCTCCTCGATTACAGGCCCAGACAACAAGGACAAGAGGAGGGACCTGAGGACCTTATGTATTCATTTGCACCATCGAGCAAAGGAAATTCTATTTTTAGTATAATTACCTTAAGTAGGAAGATAAAATGGCACCATTTTTAAGGCAATATTGGATTCAATTTCTATACGCTATTCAGCGTACTTTTTTTTTTTCTTTTTTTTGAGACAGGGTCTCACTGTGTCACCCAGGTTGGAGGGCAGTGATATGACCATGGCTCACTTCAGCCTCAACATCCTGAGCTCAAGCGATCCTCCCACCTTAGCCTTCTGAGTAGATGGGACTATTGGCACTGGCCACCATGCTTGCCTAATTTTTTTTGTATTTTTTGTAGACAGGGTTTCACTGTGTTGCTCAGGCTAGTTTTGAACTCCTGGACTTAAGCAATCCGCCCACCTCGGCCTCCCAAAGTGCTGAGATTACAGGCATGAGTCATCGCACCTGGCCTAAATTTTCCCATTAGAAACAGAAATTTGGAAAACACTGGTAAGGTATGTAATAATGTCTGCATCAACAGCCAATTCTGCCAAATAAATGATCAATTAATGACTGTCATTTCAGAAATAACTTTTTTAGGGAACTTTTATCCTAGGACTAGATAACTCAACATTTCTCATGTACCTGGCCTTCCTCCAAGGTATGATGTCATCAGCTATAACTTGCTAAGCTCAGCCTTAAGCATTAAATTTTTAAATACTGAAAGGCGTGGTTTAAGGCAAGGTCTTAGGGATGACAGGAAGGAACAGGGACAAATAGAAGGCCATGCTGATGAGTAACCTACAACAGCAAGCATGCCTAGGTTTCCACCGTCATTGTCAACCCTAGCAGCGAGACAGGTGAGTGAGGAATGCAAGTACCATCACAGTCCCCATCTCCAGGTCCACATTTCCCTCTCCTTGCAAGGACACTTGCAGGCAGCCCCAAGAACCTGAATATGGAGCCAGCTCTGCTCCCTCCAATGCTCATCCTTCCTACAAAGCCCTCCCTCCCACCCTCCTCACTCGTTCAACACCCAAGAGTCATCCCTGACCCCACTGTTGCCACCCAGCCATGGAGCACGCTTCTCAATGAATTCCAGGTCTTATCCCTACGTACGCAGACCCGTCCTCCAACATTCCCTCCATGTCATTCTCGCATCCACTGCCTCGGCTGGGCCTCAATGCTCCTTCTCAGGACTAAGGCTATGGCTTCCTCTGCTCCCTGCTACCGTCTCCTACTCTCTGCCTGCCCTAATCCCTCCTTCTGAGTTCTGGCAGGCTTGTCTGGAGCTGTGTCCCTAATAAAGACTAAACTTCTTATTCCTGCACTTCACACCCTCCATGCTTATTTGCCATGTTTCATCTTCATATTTCTCCAAACTGAACTCTCTCCTTCCCTGATTCTATGCATGTGCTCAATTTGTTTTATTCGACTGAAACATCTTCCCTATCCCTGCTGTTCAAAGCCTTCCCATCCATCAGGAGTTACTCAAATGCTACCTTCTCTACTAAGCATCCTCAGCAGAATGTGATACCTCCCGCCCCCAAATCCTCAAAGATTTTTTTTTTTTTTGGAGATGGAGTCTCACTTTCTCACCCAGGCTGGAGTGCAGTGGCATGATCTCGGCTCCCTGCAATCTCCGCCTCCTGGGATCAAGTGATCCTCTGGCCTCAGCCTCCTGAGTTGCTGGGATTACAAGCACCCGACACAACGCCTGGCTAATTTTTGTATTTTTAGTAGAGACAGGGTTTCACCATGTTGCCCAGGGTGGTCTCAAACTCCTAACATCAGGTGATCCACCTGCTTCAGCCTCCCAAAGTGTTGGGATTACAAGCATGAGCCACTGCACCTGGCCCCTTTTCTAAATTTTTAAAGGAACTTGGCAGGCTCTTCCCTGCATTCATCTTAGTGATCTCACACCCTAAGTTCTAAAGGGTAGCATCCACCTTTATTATATTTTATGTTTCCCAGAGCTCTTAGCATGAGGCTTGGCCTAGAATACAGGCTTGAAAAACGTTGATGGAATAAATCAGTATACTTAAATATTTTTCTGAGCATCTAATATATGAAAGACAGAATCTACAGGGGGTTCAGATAAAATGTTAGTTTTATTAATACCTTTAAACCAAACATAGCAAATACATGAGTGAATTCATTCATTCAAGTGTATTTATTGAGCACCTATTTTGCAGACAGCAACAGCAGGTAAATTTACAAAGGAGATCAGATGTAGTGGCTCATGCCTGTAAAACCCAGCACCTTGGAAGGCCGAGGCAAGCAGATCACCTGAGGTGAGGAGTTCAAGAGCAGCCTGGCCAACATGGTGAAACCCCACCTCTACTAAAAATACAAAAAGGAACCAGGCAAGGTGGTACATGCCTGTAATCCCAGCTACTTGGGAGGCTGAGGCAAGAAAATCGCTTGAACCCAGGAGGCAGAGGGTGCAGTAAGCCGAGAGAGCACCACTGCACTCCAGCCTGGGTGACAGAGCAAGACTCTGTCTCAAGAAACAAAAAAACTTACAAAGGTAAATGAAATATGATGCCTACCCTTTCAGAGGAAGAATTACATACATACACACGAAGAATGTAAAACTCTAAGAATACCGCATAGTAGCATATTTTACACTGTACAGATTCCAACGGCTCCTCATGAATGAAAGGTGAGAAAACAGTGACTTCGGTTTTAGGCAGTCAGGTCACCTGGCCTGGGCTTGGGAAGAAGGAAGGGTAACTGTCCCAATTACTAACCCCTGAGATGGTCACTGCCCACTCATCTACACGATCACACAAGACCATGATCAGAGTCACTGGCGCAGGACAATTTGGTCCTGAACCATGCTTGACTGGGAGCTAACGCCATGCTGTCTAGAACAAGGCACGTGTAAGAAAAAGGCAGCAAAAACAGCCTAGAGGGGAGGGTTACAGTCGCTGGTGGGGGGCAGGCGGGCAGGAGGCTGAGTCAAAGGCACCAGAACCATCCAGTGATTAAGGTGGGTTGGGGGGAAGAGGGTTAAAGTGCCCACAAGTTAAAATTCGTATTTCTAAAGAGAATCTTAGACTTTTCATGAAGGAGGAGTATACGCATAAGTGTACACATCAGTGAGTGGGGAAAAACAAGATTCTCTGCAGAAGAGAAAAAAATTCTTCACAATTTGGTTTATCCATCTATTTTGAGATTATCATTATTTAATTCCAATAAGAACTTAGGTGCTGATAACAGATACTAGGGTGAGAAGAGGTCAAGTAAGCTTTGGTACCTACAGCAAAACATCCAAGTAGAGAAGAGTGAATACTCCATGGACACACAGACCCACTTGGTCAGCTTGTTTTAGTTCTTCATTCATTTCAGCAGTGAGTGTAACCTCTGGATGCTGGGGACAGGGCCCACAGCCTAGTGGACAATGGGACACTCAACAAGCAATTACAGTTTCTTTTTTTTTTTTTTTTTGAGACAAGAGTCTTGCTCTGTCACCCCAGGCTGAGCAGTGGCATGATCTCAGCTCACTGCAACCTCTGCCTCCCAGGTTCAAGCAATTTTCCTGCCTCAGCCTCCCGAGTAGCTGGGATTATAGGCACTCACCACCTTGCCCGGCTAATTTTTGTATTTTTAGTAGAGATGGGATTTCACCATGCTGGCCAGGATAGTCTCGATCTCTTGACCTTGAGACCTGCCCACCTCCCAAAGTGCTGGGATTACAATTACAGGCATGAGTGACCACACCCTACCTTTTTTTTTTTTTAAAGACTCAGTTTCACTCTGTTGCCCAGACTGGAGTACAGTGGCGCAATCTCGGCGCACTGCAGTCTCTGCCTCCCAGGTTCAAGTGATTCCCCTGCCTCAGCCTCCTGAGTAGTTGGGATTACAGGCACACCACCATTCCGGTTAATTTTTGTGTTATTAGTAGATGAAGTGTCGCCATGCTGGCCAGGCTCCAAGTAAGGCTCTGATGACCACTGTAAAGGAGGCATATGTGGACTGAGTGATGGCAGGAGAGGGGGCTGTGGGAATACAAACTAGTTAGGAAACAAAAACAAGCTAGAGATGACCTCAGTCCTCAGACCGCCTCTCCCCACTAGTAAACAGAGGTAAGTTAACAACCAAGTGGAAACTCTAAGAGCCAAGAATGAGACACCAAGTAATTTCAAGGAAGAGAACATTATTTCTAGCCTGTATACCAGGGAAATCTCTGTTAAGCAGCGGATGTGAGACAAAACTTCAAAAGATGAGGCATTCTGTCTTGTGAGGTGGGGGCAGGGGTAGGTTGGGCAAAAGGAACGATGTGGATGGTGGTCACAGCACGGGTGTGGGCCCCGCCAGTCGTGGCAGTCGAGGAAACAGCAGAAGGCAGCAGCTGGAGAGAGAGAAGCCTGGGGCCAGGTCAATGAGGTTAGCTTCATTCACAGTTTTTCTCTTTGGAATTATTTAAATTACCCAAAATAGGAAACTATTACTTTTCTAATCAGAAAATAAATTATTATAATAGAGACAGAAAAGTAGATCAGTGGTTGCCTGGAGCAGAGGGGAAGATGGGATTAACTGTAGAAGAACATGAGGGCCCTTAAGGGGAGAAGAAAATGTCCTAAAAACGGATTTAAGGTGATGGTCGCATCACTTGGTAAAGTTACTGGAAATCACTGATGTGTACACTTGAAATGGGTGATTTTTATAGTATGTAAAATATGTCTCAACAAAAGTGTTTCCTTTTTAAAGAAAATCTCACAAATATAAATAGAATCTCCATCAATGGCTTCACTAATAAAGCTTCCAGACTCCTGGATATCAGCCTGCTTGCCTCTGTCTTTCCAAGCTCGGCATATGCAGTCCACACAGCACGCACGCCTTGTGGCTCAGGGAGAATTTCCCAGGACACGGCTGCTCTGGTCTCAGTCTGGGCCAGAGAACAAGTGCATGGGAGCCTGATGTTCTTCTTGGCAGGTGTGTCCTGCAGCCTGAGGGTCGGGCACGCTCTGGGCTTCCTCTGTGTGTCCCGTGGCCTCAGGCCTGCAGGTGGGCGTTCATCATCCTCTAGTTCTGGCTGAGAGAGATGAAAGCCATAGCCAGAAGATCATTACACATCCCTTGTGCTCAGGCAGCTCCAGTCTCAATTTCTGAGTAATGACATTTTCATGCTCTATGGGAAGAATTACATTATCCCTGGGTAACGCAACCAAATATTTTCCTTAGCATCAAGAAAGCATAGGGCTTTCTGTTATGTTCTGACTCACTTTTAACAAATACATTAGGTAAAATGGCTTTTTAAAACATCGAGTGCAACCTGAACACAAATTATTAATCTTAATCACTGCTATTAACTTTGGACCAACAAACAGGCAATTTTTTTTTTTGCGACAGGGTTTCTGTCACCCAGGCTGGAGTGCAGTGTGCTAACTCTTTTATTTTTATTTTTTTGTACAGACGGGGTCTCGCCATGTTACCAACACTGGTCTCAAACTTCTGGGTTCAAGCCATCCTTCCACCTCAGCCTCCCAAAGTGCTGGGATTACACGCAAGAACCACCGCACCCAGCCCAGGCAATCTTTTAAAGTAACAATCCTCCCTTTCCCCACCCCTCCCTTCCTGTCTTAGCTTTTTCCCCAAGTTCACTTGGGTATGTCTGACAAGGTGAGTAAGTAGTCAAAGGTCTGTGATCTCACAAGTAGAAATAAGATGATTCAGTCAGTGGGGCAGGCAGCACACAGGGCTATTAGACATAAAGAACAAAATCATTATGCTAATGTCACAGCTGATTAGCAAACAGAGATAGACCAGAAGGCACAGAGAGGGGAACAGAGCCAGCCAAACAGCCATCTCTTCACAATGTCCTTCCTAATATTTTTTTTGGTGGGGGCAATGGTGGTGGGGATCTTAAAACTCCTTGCCTCTAGCTCTGTTACTTCCCACTTTCCCCACCCCCCAGTTCACAGGTCACCCTCTCTGTTCTCTGGCCAGTGGTCAACAGCTGCTGATCCAGTTCCACCCCCGGGAGCTGCAGTGCTGCCTTCTCTTTGACTTAGGCAGTGAGTAATTCTGCTTTGCCAAATGATCTTGCCCAAAGAGATCCATCTAGAAGCCTGAAGCTACAGGATTCTTACATTATAGCTATTTTTAAGGAGCAGTCAAAGGTCATTGAAAAGAACCTTTCCAGCTCTAGTCTCACAGGTCTAGAAAAGAACAAGTCTTCCCAGGGCTCGCCTCCAAAACCCTTAATAGAGTCCAACCTCTGCGAGGATAATCAGCTTTTCCTTTAAAAACCAATTTTGTCCTCACGCCTGTAATCCCAGCACTTTGGGAGGCCAAGGCGGGTGGATCACGAGGTCAAGAGATCGAGACCATCCTGGTCAACATGGTGAAACCCTGTCTCTACTAAAAATACAAAAAATTAGCTGGGCATGGTGGTGCGTGCCTGTAATCCCAGCTACTCAGGAGGCTGAGGCAGAAGAATTGCCTAAACACAGGAGGCGGAGGTTGCGGTGAGCCGAGATCGCGCCATTGCACTCCAGCCTGGGTAACAAGATCGAAACTCCGTCTCAAAAAAAAAAAAAAACAGGCCGGGCGCGGTGGCTCAAGCCTGTAATCCCAGCACTTTGGGAGGCCGAGGCGGGTGGATCACGAGGTCAAGAGATCGAGACCATCCTGGTCAACATGGTGAAACCCCGTCTCTACTAATACAAAAAATTAGCTGGGCACGGTGGCGCGTGCCTGTAATCCCAGCTACTCAGGAGGCTGAGGCAGGAGAATTGCCTGCACCCAGGAGGCGGAGGTTGCGGTGAGCCGAGATCGCGCCATTGCACTCCAGCCTGGGTATCAAGAGCGAAACTCCGTCTCAAAAAAAAAAAAAAAAACAAAAACACCAATTTTGTCACCATGTAATATAAAACATGGCCAAAGATTGTCACCTAAGGTTTGCCTGCATCATGTCACTTATTTGAATATGCCCATAAATCGGAAATTTGAGAGGTAGAAGAGGCTTTGAGATATGGGGAGTTTAATTCCAGCCAATGTTGCTCAGAGTTAAATACAAAAAATCATGGCTTCAAAGAAAGCAAACCACCTATTCACTTTCTGCACAGGCCAGGCAACCCTAAGTGTGGGCAGTTGTAGAAAGACCTCACCCTTCATTTTATCAATTAAGGGCATTCTTAGCAAAGGCTGCAGCATTAACCAGGATATACTAGTGTGAAACAGCCTTCCAGTGCTGGAAGCTTCCAGCTACCTCCAGGAGCCTGAGCCCACGGCCTAGGACATGTGTGCGAAGCAGGCATGAAAGAGTGGAACGTGGGCTTTGGACCTGTGATGCCCCACAGAACAGACACTAACTACATGCCCCTCTTCATGTTTAAATTGATTAAACTTATATAAAGTTAAAAATTGAGTTCCTCAGTTGCGCTAACCACATTTCAAATGCAATACTCACATGTGGCTAGAGACTCATTAGACTCGATAAAGCAGATACACACCATTTCCATCAATGTAAAAAGTTCTATTGGGCACCAACACTTTCAAAAAATGGCTTTTGAAAAGTTTTAAGCAGCTTTATTGAAGTGTCATGGACAGACAATAAACCACACACATTTAAAGTGTGACTTGATACGCTACAACCCATGGATACTCCTTTAAAACTATCACCAAAATCAGATTGGGAAAGTACCCTCTCAACCCTAGAGGATGTTTCCTTGTGCCCTTTTTGCTATCCCAGTTTCCTACCCGCAAGTCTCTGGCAACTCCTGATCTGCCTCTTTGCCACAGAACACTGTGCATTTTCTGGAATTTTATATATGGTATCTGGAATCATCCAGCATGTGTGCCTTTTAATCTGGCTTCCTGCATAATTACTTTGGGACTGAGCATAACTACTGTGCGATTCATTCATGTAGCTGCGTGTACCAGTAGTTCACTTCTTTTTCTCGGCCAGTACTGTTCCATCATATGGCTACACTGCCATTTAGCCAGACACCTGTTGATGGATGTTTGAGTTGCTTCCAGTTTGGGGGATACTACGGATATCACAAACATGCCATGATCATTTGTGGGATGGGGACTCTTTCAAGTAGTGTCAAAAAGGCCTTTTTTATAAGGTGGCCTTGGGGCAGAGTGCAAAGGAGACGGGGCAGAGAGCCACGTGAGGACCTGGGGGAAGCACACTCTGTTCCGGGCCAAGGGGACTCAAACACAAAGGTCCTGGAGCAGGAGTGTGCCTGGCAGGTTCAAAGGATAGCTCTCTGTTCTTTCTAAAGGCTGCTTATCTGAAAGAACGGGTATCCAGGCAGAAAGTATTTTTGAGAAGCAGAAGGTACTGAGCAAAATGGCCTGAATAAACGACCAGATGGCACAGAGCCATTTAATCTCACTTAAACCCTTACAATTAATCTGAGAAGTGCTGTGACCCCATTTTGCAGGTATGGCAACAAAAACAGGCTTGCCTCCAGGTTGCCTCCAAATCACACAACTATTAGCAGCAGAGTTGGCTAGAACTGTGAAGCCAGAGCTCTGCCTATCAGCTCACTATTAAAAACAGCTGGACTTAAACTCCTGCTGTCACAGGGCAAGATGGTTTACACCTGCCAGGCCGGGCTAAGCCAAGCTGGGGCTGGGCACCTGCTGCCATCCCAGGTGCTATCTCCATCAAAAAGCCCTCCTGTTACCTTTTACACAGAGTAGCCCATCAGGTACATACAAGGGGACTCTAAACAGGAAAATCACGGATGTGGTCTGGATCTGTGTCCCTGCCCAAACCTCCTGTCAAATTGTAATCCCCAGTGTTGGAGCTGGGGCCTGGTGGGAGGTGACTGGATCATGTGGGTGACGTTCTCATGACTGGTTTAGCACCTCGCCCCTTGGTACCGTGTAGCAAGTGAGCTTAAAAGTGTGTGGCATCTCCCCCCTCTCTTGCCCCTGCCTGTGGCCATGTGAAGTGCTGGCTCCCCTTCACCTTCCACCATGATTGTAAATTTCCCCAGGCTTCCCCAGAAGCTGAGCAGAGCAGATGCAGCCATGCTTCCGCTATAGCCTGTGGAACCATCAGCCAGTTAAACCTCTTTTTAAAAAGAAAAAAATGTTGCCCATTCTCAGGTATTTCTTTATAGCAGTGCAAGAACAGACTAATACAATCATCTAGGCCACTTTCATTTTTGGTGTAACTGAACGGATTTCCCCTGGGCCACAGTATTGCCTTGAAGTCTATCATACACACATACACGCATACATGTATATCCACACAGACAAGCACACATATGCAAACGCATGCACACACTCGTCTACACTCTCACAGAGGGCCCTCCTGAACAGATGTGCTCAGCCCTGTGTCTGGCAGCACAGCAGACTCGCTGATTGTTTAATTAAAAAGGAGAGCAAGGAGCCCATTCTGATCTTAAGTGTTTAACACAAACTGAAAGATCAAAACCAACCAGCTGCCAAAAACACATTGGCAACTTTCACACCAGAACAAGGAGGGAAATCGCTGACCTGGTTTCTGCTCTTAATGCTGCTTCCCTGGCAGTCAACAGTTCTGATCTTTCAGGCTCTAAATGGAGAGAAAACTGGGCCCTCTGTCCCCTTCTCCACTAGAATAAACAATGAGCTTGGACTTGTCAGTCGGCCACCAACAACCGTGCTGACACTCGCTGAAGGCCGGTCTGAGAACCGGACGGCAGCACTGGAGAACCCAGGACTCAGGCACCCAAACTACTTCTGAAACTGGATGATGGTAAAACATTTACTGAAGCCATCAACCCGAAATGAAAGTACTTTTTCAAATTTATTACTTCCAAAAATCCAGGTTTAGGAAGTAGCACTAACCTCTGTGGGACCTGGGGCACCTGAAATCTCCATCTCAACAAGGGTGAGAGCCGGAAGCACTGGACCCAGGCTGTCCTCGGGGCAGCAGTTCTCAGTGCGGTTCCTGACCAGCAAGGCCAGCATGACTAGGAAACAGGAAATACAAAACCCTGGGCCCTACCGCAGGCCTGTGAAATCAAAAACTCTCGGGGGAGTCCAACAGGTGTGGTCTAACAAGCCATGCAGGTGATGCTGATGCCCCCCAGTTGGAGAGCCACAACCCTGCAGGTGAGTTGTGGAGGCCGGAGCTGTGCATTTCTAACAACTCCAGGTGCTGCCAGTGCAGCTGGCTCCTACACACTAAGATCTGGCGCCAAAGGCCTCAGGGAGGTTGGAATTCTAAGAAGCCCCAGGCAATTCCAATGATACTCTTGGTGGAAGGCCAGGGCCCCAGGGGCGCCAATGGGGCAAACCCCACCCACATGCCTTCTAAGCTGAAACCTATAGTATACGGGCACTCATGTGGAGTGCCAGGCTTCAGATTTTAAGCTATGATTATTACCAAACAAATGAAAGTCCAAAGAAAGGGTATCGCAAACAAGCACATGGCCACAGGCAGGGGCAAGAGGGGGGGAGATGCCACACACTTTTAAACTCACTTGCTACACGGTACCAGGGGGCGAGGTGCTAAACCAGTCGTGAGAACGTCACCCACATGATCCAGTCACCTCCCACCAGGCCCCAGCTCCAACACTGGGGATTACAATTTGACAGGAGGTTTGGGCAGGGACACAGATCCAGACCACATCCGTGATTTTCCTGTTTAGAGTCCCCTTGTATGTACCAAACAATTCATTGACAATTCCCTCAGCCAGGCAGGGGCTTGACTCCTGGCTGGGCCCATCACCCCAGGACAAAGGGGCACAGGGTCTCCACAGCTCACAGCCCCCTGTCTTCCTTCTCATAAACCTTGAGCTTCCAGCTCTTTCCCTGGGGCCCAGAAACAGGCTCGCGCCCCTACACCCTAAGAACCCTTCCCACTTCATTTTCCTCTTCCGTTATCAACCTTTCTTAGAACAGTGAACACCTGTGGTTCCTATGCCTCCACTTGCAGCAGCCGCTCTTCTGCCTTTAAGATTAAAGTCAAGAAAAATGTATATTCTGTGGATTTGGGGTGGAGCGTTCTGTATATGTGTATTAGGTCCACCTGGTCCAGCTCTGCATTCAAGTCCTGGATATCCTTGTTAATTTTCTGTCTCATTGATCTGTCTAATATTGACAGTGGAGTGTTGAAGTCTCCCACTATTATTGTGTGGGAGTCTAAATCTCATTTTAGGTCGTTAAGAACTTGCTTTATGTATCTGGGTGTTCCTGTGTTGGGGGCGTATATATTTAGGATACTTAGCTCTTCCTGTTGGCTTGATCCTTTTACCATTATGTAGTATCCTTCTTTGTCTCTTTTGTTCTTTGTTGGTTTGAAGTCCATTTTATCAGAGACTAGGATTGCAACCCCTGCTTTTTTTTGTTCTCCATTTGCTTGGTAAATCTTCTCCCATCCCTTTATTTTGAGTCTATGTGTGTTTTTGTATGTGACATGGAGAATTGCTTGAACCTGGAAGGTGGAGGTTGTAGTGAGCCGAGATTGTGCCACTGCACTCTAGCCTGGGCAACAGAGTGAGAGTCTGTCAAAAAAAAAAAAAAGGCACTTATTTTTGAGATGGGGTCTTACTACATAATCCGGGCAGGTCTTAGTGTTTTGACCAGAAGCAGTTCTCCAACTTTAATGTACCATGTAGCTATTACTACAGGTGTGAACCATGATGACTGGTTCTCTCATAAAGGGATTTTTGTCAGGAATCAGTGACAGATTTTCTTGGTGTCAGAAGCAAATAGGGCACCTTTACTTTCTTGTCTTATTAATGTCACTGTCCATACGAATTTTTACTTTTTATTTTCTACTTCAAATTTGTCTGTAATTTTAGATTCAGACATTTAGGGCAAAATACTAGAATTTACATGTTGTGCCTGAATTAAATAAGATAATTAGTATGCAGGCAGGCAAAAAGGAATTATAAAATTTTAAATTGCTTCTGTTAGCCTATATCTAAAGAATATAATTTATTCCCCTCCCACCCCCCCAAAAAAAAGATTAAAGTCTAGGAAACGCCCCTGAGGCCATGCTGGTACCTGCTCTTCTGCACCCCTGCTGTGGACGCTGCTCTCTGACCTCTTTCACTCACATGCCCAATTACTATAGCCCTCCCACCCCGTATCTCTACCCCCCTACAGCCCCTCTAGGCTGTATCTCCACCCCCAGTACTACACGCCTCAATTTGGTATCTACACCCTCCTACAGCACTCCCATTATCTATCTATACCACTACACAACCTCACCCCACATCTACACCTCCACTACACCCCTCCACCAATATCTACACCCACCACAGGCCTTATTCCTGATACCCACAACCCCTCAGAGCCTCTCTACCTCATATTCATACCCTCCCACAGCCCCTCCACCAATATCTACACCCCACTACTACAGCCCCTCCACCAATATCTACACCCCACTACTACAGCCCCTCCACCAATATCTACACACCACTACTACAGCCCCTCCACCAACATCTACACCCCACTACTACAGCCCCTCCACCAATATCTACACCCCACTACTACAGCCCCTCCACCAATATCTACACCCCACTACTACAGCCCCTCCACCAATATCTACACACCACTACTACAGCCCCTCCACCAACATCTACACACCACTACTACAGCCCCTCCACCAACATCTACACCCCACTACTACAGCCCCTCCACCAATATCTACACCCCACTACTACAGCCCCTCCACCAATATCTACACCTCACTACTACAGCCCCTCCACCAACATCTACACCCCACTACTACAGCCCCTCCACCAACATCTACACCCCACTACTACAGCCCCTCCGCCAATATCTACACCCCACTACGAGAGCCCTTCCACCAATATCTACACCCCACTACTACAGCCCCTCCACCAACATCTACACCCCACTACTACAGTCCCTCCACCAATATCTACACCCCACTACTACAGCCCCTCCACCAATATCTACACCCCACTACTACAGCCCCTCCACCAATATCTACACCCCACTACTACAGCCCCTCCACCAACATCTACACCCCACTACCACAGCCCCTCCAATATCTACGCCCCATTACTACAGCCCCTCCACCAATATCTACACCCCACTACTACAGCCCCTCCACCAATATCTACACCCCACTACTAAAGCCCCTCCACCAATATCTACACCCCACTACCACAGCCCCTCCACCAACATCTACACCCCACTACTACAGCCCCTCCACCAATATCTACACCCCACTACTACAGCCCCTCCACCAATATCTACACCCTACTACAGCCTCTCCACCAATATCTACACCCCACTACTACAGCCCTTCCACCAATATCTACACCCCACTACTACAGCCCTTCCACTAATATCTACACACCACTACTACAGCCCCTCCAACAACATCTACACCCCACTACTACAGCCCCTCCACCAATATCAACACCCCACTACTACAGCCCTTCCACCGATATCTACATCCCACTACTACAGCCCTTCTACCAATATCTACACCCCACTACTACAGCCCCTCCACCAATATCTATACCCACTACTACAGCCCCTCCACCAATATCTACACCCACTACTACAGCCCCACCACCAACATCTACACCCCACTACTACAGCCCCTCCACCAATATCTACACCCACTACTACAGCCCCTCCACCAATATCTACACCCCACTACTACAGCCCCTCCACCAATATCTACACCCCACTATTACAGCCCTTCTACCAATATCTACACCCCACTACTACAGCCCCTCCACCAATATCTACACCCACTACTACAGCCCCTCCACCGATATCTACACCCATTACTACAGCCCCACCACCAACATCTACACCCCACTACTACAGCCCCTCCACCAATATCTACACCCCACTACTACAGCCCCTCCACCAACATCTACACCCCACTACTACAGCCCCTCCACCAACATCTACACCCCACTACTACAGCCCTTCCACCAATATCTATACTCCTACACTACAGCCCGAGTAGATATCTGACATGAGCCTTATTATTCATTGTCATGATCAAACAACTTGCTTTCATTTTTGGTTAGAGATTTGTGAGTATAGACCATAGCTTAGTGTTAAAGTCTTGTAGGTCTTAGATAAGGAATTTCCAACTACAAATGAGGCCATGCTAAAATCTAAATGGCAGAGGGTTCTAAGGGCCCAAAGGGACTGTCAGCAAGTCCATCCAGGTACTCTCTCTCACCTCGCAGAGAAGCCCTAGCCCTCAAGCCCTCCTCATTTGAAGCCTATGGCATCCTAATTTGCACACAAGTCTAAGAATCCACTGTCATCTTGCTTTTCAGTTCACAACACCATGAAACAAAGACCTCAGAGGCACCCAAGCACGGATAGCAGGAAAAAGGGCAATCAACAGGAAAAAGAGTCAGAATATTAAAAAGCAAATGTCAGAAATGGACACCTAGTAATAGTCCAGGACTAATCCCATGTGCCCTTGGTTTCAACAGATGCTGGTCTTCATGTAAAGCGGGTTCTGCAGACTGAGAGGACATCTTTCACTAACAATATTCTGACATCGGAGACAGAGACTACATATCTGTAACAAACCTTTCAGCAACCTGCCCTGAAGTGCAGTCTTTCATTAGAAAGCCACTTCTCAGCACAGAGGTGGCCCTTGGAACCTTTCCAGGATTCTCACATCCATCTGGGAAGAGGAAAAGAACCCCTGAAACTGGGCTGACTTCATAAGCACTTCAATTTCACACACGTCACATTTCTGGAGCTGCCTGGTCTTTCCTTTCATCTTGCATCACTGCAGAGAAAATTCAAATCTTGCTTTATATTAAGCTGGCCTTTCTCTGGAGATCTTCCAACTGCTTTATAAACATTCTTTCACACCTCCAAGCAGATGGGTGGTAATTGTTATTCTTTCTGGACAAGAGGTAGCACTGTGAGCCTTTGCAAGACAGAACTGAAATGTTTTTAAATGCCCAAGGGAAAGCAAAATCAAGGCTTGGAAAATATGAGATAAGACAGATGTGACCAAAAATAGGAAGAAGAATGGTATACAAAATTCCAAAAAAGGAGAATTCTCCTATAATCCGCTCCCCGTCTGCCCAGCTTCACAGGAGCCGCCACTTGGCCCTCCTCTGGCTGTGCAGCTTCCACACCGGCGCTGGCCTGGAAAATCAGGCATGGTGAGTGCTAATTTTGGCTCAAATAAGAAATTTTCTCTCTTTGATCTTTGCCAGGAAACAGGATCAACAATCTGACTTCCATAAAATGCAAGCTGAAACTTGAACTCTTATGATCAGTCAAGGAGGTGACAAGAGGCCGTGGTTCCTTTAAATGTCACAATGACAACAATATAGGTTTGGAGTGTTAATACCTGGGTTTGAATCCTTACTCTGTCCCTCACCAGCTAAGGGCCCTGTAAGTGACTGTGTGTGCTCTGCCTTAAGATGAAGGTGACACAAGCAACCCTGCACAGCCGCCAAGAGGAATAAATGAAACAGAGCATCCTTCATGCCTAGCCCCGTGCTTGCTACACCATGGGTGCTCATCAGATCACCGCCTTGGATACCTTTATTGATACCTTTACTCGCTATAGAAAGCTGGATAGCAACTAGGACTTGCAGTGATGTGTGAAGTATTAAAGCTGGCAAAGTCACAGGGTGGTGAGCAATGCACCAGCTGTAACATACAAGCCCTGCTCTGCTTTCTGCTTTTGCAGGGAATTTTATAAAGGAGAGGGAAGGACTGCTTTTATTTATGCAGCTGCCCATGTTTTTAACTAAGTACAAGTGAGTTTCGTCCAGATTCCATGGTTTGGAGTGCTCCAAGTGGGCCTGCCTAGGCAAGGACTCTGAGCCTCCCAAGAGAGATATTAGCTGCTGCTGCCTTTTTTTTTTTTTTTTTTCAGACAAGGTCTCACTCTCTGTTGCCCAGGTAGAGTGCAGTGGCGTGCTCTCAGTGCACTACAACCTCCGCTTTCTGGACTCAAGTGATTCTTCAGCCTCAGCCTCCTGAGTAGCAGGGACTACAGGAGTGAGCCACCATGCCTGGCTAAGTTTTGTATTTTTTGTAGAAACAGAGTTTCCCCATGTTGCCCAGGCTGGTCTTGAATTTCTGGATTCAAAGCAATCTACCCACCTTGGCCTACCAAAGTGCAGACGTGAGCCACTGTGCAGGCCAGATATTAGTTCTTCAAACCATTCAGAGCCTCAGTTATCTAATCCGTAAAGTGGGGATGACACTGATTCAGCTTATGGGATTTTCATAAGAACTGAATAAGCTATGCTGTGTAAAAGCCACAGCTAGCTATAATCTATCCACAGAATCAGATGTGGCATTATTCTCTCCATGTCAGAGCTGAGACAATCCGGGTCTAGATATCAGCTGAATAAAGGTAAAAGGCTAGTTGTCTGGGAGTGAAAAGCAGAACCTGGGCCTTCTCCCACCTGCCTCCTACATCATCGGCTGTCCTGGGCTGGCTGCTCTCTAGGCCTCCTGCTTGGCAGCCCCGCTGGGACTTCCCTTCGCCATCATCCTCTTGGAATTCCCTTCCACTGCTTGCTTTCCTGTGTGGGGTCCTGTTTCCAGACTCAGTTTCCTCTTTCTTGGCTTTCCCCTTCATTTTGCTAAAACACATCCTTTAGGAGTTTCAGAGAAATGATACATGGGAACCAAAGTTTTTGAGCCTTGCACATCTGAAAATATCTTTAATTCTACTCTCGTATTTGACTGGCTGGGCATAATTCCAGGCTGAGTTAGTTTCCTCGGGATTTTAATGGCATTGCTCCATACCGTAACGTTTCCAGTGCTGCTGCTGTGAAGTTCACCGCCATTCTGATTCTGAAACCTCTGGGTGCTGTCTGGAAGTTTTTAAGATCTTTTGCAAGTTCACACAGTGATGCCTCATGGTAGGTCTTTTCCCTTATTGCGCTGGGCACTTGTGAGCCTCTCAACTTGGAGACTCTTCCATTCTGTTTTTAGAAACTGCCTTCAGTACTGTTGAATTGATGACATCCTTCTCTCTTTCTAACACACCTGCCAGTTGGATGCTGGACCTTGGGGATTATCTTTGTCTTGTCTTTTATCTATTTCCTACTTGTCTTTTTGATCTATTTTCTGAGAGATTTCCTCTACTCCAGCCCTTCCTGTCGGATTGTTGGTTATATTTTCTTACCTTAGTTGTGTCCCTGGCCTTCTTTAATAGCAAGCTGCATCCCAGTCTTCCCACACATTCACTTTTCTGCTAATTCTGATCTTCCTCATGCTGGCGGCTGCTCATCTGCACCGAAGAGTGAGGCACCAGGAAGCTCACAGGCAGCTCTGTGTGCATGGAAGGGGTTTATCCACCCAGGTGTGGGAAGAGCAGGCAGCCAGCTCATCTTTCCACCAGGAGACGCTCACCATGGCAGCACCTACGGATCTTTACCCTGGGGCCATGCAGTTTCTTCAGTTTAAAACAAAATCTCCAATCTTTCCCGACCCCGTGGTGAGACCCTACCATGCATGCCTTCCTGCGTCCAGGGCACGGGGCTAAGGCAGGGCGAGGGCTCTACTGCTGAGCAGGCGGGCCGACACTCCAGGATAGGGCCGAAGGGTGATGAGCTCTACTAAAGCCCCAAGGGATTTCAAATTTCTCCAAGTGAAAAGCTCAAGCAGAGCAACAGCTTTTTAATTTTACCATTTCCTACAGCAATGTTTATAAGTGAAGATGGGGAGAGAGAGCAAGGGCCCGAGTGCTCCTGCTCTTCCCTTTCCCATTAGGAACTTACACATGATACTCCCTCGTTTCTGCCCTTCTAGGGCCGGTCTCATAAACCCACTGTCATCACCATCTCAAGAATGAGCTATGTTTTCCACTTGTTATGAGCTTCCTAATAGAGGACACAAAAAAGATGCTGTTGTTTGTAGCCTACAGAGAAAGCATTACTGAGTTCTTGACCAGGCCCTTCCATGACCTTGAGGAGAAACCGGAGAAGGAAAACAGGAAAGAGAAGCTGGGGCGATCCCAGGGTCCATTCCACCCGGGCAGGGTCCCAAACAGCCCTCTCGGGCTGCCCACTTCTTCAGAATGTTGTCCCCATCACAAGGACAGCACAGAGCTGCCAGGCACAAGAAAGGCACGATTCACTCACAGTACCAAGCAGCAGCCACAGGCAGCGGGCACCGGTGCCACATTCCCATGGCTGAAAACTGAGGCTCTGCTCTCAGTCCCGCTTTTTTTAGATTCTACACTTGGGAGCACAAAAGGCCTTTAAATATTCATGACAATTTCTGTGCTTTGATTACAGGTTACCTTGCTGTGTAAGACAGGCCTGAAACATATTTATTAAATATTATAAGCTTAAATGCCTACTATAATTACCAGAAAGAGAGTATTCTACACAGTTTGGAAACTATTAAAAACTGAAGTCAGAGGCTCATAAGATGAATGCATTTACCCATTTTGTCCCAGAGCTGTGTATATTTAAATTGCAGAGCTGAATTTTAAGTCTTGTTAAAGTAAAAATTACAATTTTAAACTTTATTCCAAATTGATATAGAAAATATAATTCTTTTAGGTACCCAAGGAACTATGAAACGCATTCCTCATTTATGAAACAAACCGTAAGTATCCTCTACTGAGCCACTTGCCCAATTGAAGTAACCGCAGCATTTCGTACACTGAGAGCTGCTTACCAGGTTTTTGAAAAGTGCTGTCAACTCCTTTGTAAACACTGAGAACTTCAGGAACGCACTTCCTAAATCTGGGTCATCTCTGCATACACAGTTGCCGCCGAACTTCTCCAGAGCCTGGGTGTACTGCTCTTCATTTTCCACGTGAGCTGCAACAGAACGAGGGAGGTGCTGTGAGTCTCAAGTATGCTATCCTCATTCCCCACCAGGTTCCTCTCAGTTGTGAATAACACTGAACACATCAGCAGAAGAAAAATCTGAGAAAAGTCAAGTTGCACCAGGAACAGAAATAGCTTCGTTATCCCTACAATCCATGGTGCCAGCAACAGATCCCCAAGAACAAGCGTGGTATGCAAGAGGGGAAGCCCTTGCCCACATCCAGTGGTCCTCAGATGAGTCGGCCAAGGACACTCAACATTTCCACCCCTCCGAGGATTCTTCCTTCGCCAAAATGATGGCACAAGTCACCAGACTGAGCCCCCTCCCAGAAACTCAGCCAGATGCCCCATTCCTCTCAAGTCTGAAGCCCGGGACTCTAATTAAGAGCCACACACCACAGCTCCTTCTCCTTTTAACATGGGAACAGCAGTGGTCTTTGCAGCTCCAGTGCCTCTGCTTGGGATGCAACCTCTGCCCAGGGGCCCTTCCCTCCCGAACTCTTCTTCATCCTACAGACTCATGCTTCCTCCAGGAAGCCTTCCATGACTCTGCCCTACACCCTGGGTATTTCACTGGCACCTCTCCTATTCCTGCACTCAGCAAGTTATATTGAAATGGTCTGGTAAATGTGTTCTCCATACACTGGACGTGCTTACAGTTTACAGACTAAGTTGTATTCATCCTTGACCAAGTCATGTGCCTGAAATATCAGACAATAAAAAGCAAACCAGGTGCTATGTCTGATGGCATTTTACTATCATTAGGGCTCAAAGTAGTACCTGAAAGAGTGAAAATCTGGACTCTGGGTCTCCAGCATAGTAGTTCTCAATCCCTGCTGGACACCAAAATCATGCATGAATTTTCACCAAACTCTAGACACCACTGTTCCATCTCAGACCTCTGATTCAGAACCATGAGTAGAAATGGGGAAGGGGACACAGGTGATTCTGGTAAATGAATGTGTTTGAATATAATTCCCTCACTACAAGGTCAGGCACTTTCAAATGAAACCAGTCTGTAATAAAACAACTTCTATCTGCATGGCTACCTAATTTCTATGTTTTCATCAGTTCAATTGGAAATATAGCACAACTATTACAGGCACAACAGGGCAGGCAGACCCATGGTGTGAACATGGACGTGAACTCCACCAGAGACAGCCTTAGCGCTGCAGCTCCTCCACCAAGGGACAGATCCGGAAAGTCCCTCTGTAGCTCCCCAATTCCTTCTCGGGGAAATTAGACCACTGTCAGCTAACGCCAATGCCCAAGCTAGGCCTGACAATGAGGGCAAAGGAGGGAACATTTGTTTCTGCAAGACAGTCCTAGACCCTGAGCCAATCCTTATGGCCCACGAATGGTCTGCTCACCCATCCTACTGGGGCAGCACGGTGTTCCTGACCTCCAGTGGCATTTGGGGGACTCCAGCAGACACAAGAGAAAACTCATTTCATTGTTTGAGTCCTTTCCTTTTTTTTTTTTTTAAATGTTCTTGAAAATAGCCTAAGAGTTCTAGATAAATGTATTTCTGAGACCAGATTTAGCAAACAAATTCAGACAGAAGCATACATGTGCACACACTCACACCCGCAAACACACACAGCTCCTCAGGAGCCCTCAGAAGATCTGGGTTCCAGTCTATGTCCGCCAGTAAACATTTGTATGACCTTGGTAAGTCCCAGTGATGCTGGGCCTGCAGCATCAACTACACAAAGGATAAAGACCTGCTGGGAGATGCTCTCAAGGTCAGAGGAAGAATGAAAGAATTAGGTAAAGACAGTCAGTTTACCACATGGGAGCATAACCAATAACACCAACAACAGTGACCGCAGCAACAGGTGTCACTTATTCATAGCACAAACTTTACATAGATTTTTTTCTAAACCTCCTAAGACATGTATTATTTCTCATACCACAATTAGAAAATTAGGGCTCAAAGAGATCAAAGAATTCATCCGAGGAAACACAGCTAGAAAGTGGCAGAGCTGGGATTCAAACCCAAGTCTTCTAATTCCAAAGTCCACTCTCCCACTCTGCTACACTGATATTTGTTTCATCGTTAGAAAGTTTTCCTTGTCAAGTGAAAGTATGTTAATTTTTAGATTTTTAAAATTCAGTTTCACAGATACAGCACTAATTCCTTCTGTTCTACTCGATCATTCTAGAGCATGTGGTTAACAGTGAAGGGTATGTCCTTTCAAACCACATACTATTTTTAAACTATCTGAAAATTAGTGGTCAAGACATGGGCAGTTTTAGTGGGTTCAGGAAGGGAGCTGGTGGCCACAGGCAGGTCTGTCACTGCCAACTGTCTGTCCACTGGATGACAGAAACAGGAATGCAACCCCCGCGCCGCTCTTGCTTCCTCCCTCGCTCGCTGCTGTCTGAGCCATGGGTCTTCCAAATGACTCCAACAGAGGGGAGCTGGACCATGGTCTCCTCCTTTATGGTGCTGGGTGATGAATGCAAAGCCCAGCAGGAGAGAAGCTGAAGACTATGTAGCCTCGTGGTGCCTTCAAACCATGAGGACTGGACCCTCAGTGCTGCTCTAAGTGCACACCCAAAGGGAAGAGACTCTGCACGTGGTTAATGCCTACTAAGTGGCTTGTAAGTCTTTTGTTCAGTTTAACCTGACAACACTAAAAGTTGGCTATCATTATCCCTATTTTCTTGTAAATCAAGTGCAGTTCAGAGAGTCATGTGACCTGCCCCAGACCAGAGTTGGTAGGAGGGTCAGTGCGCTTTGTACACCACGCAGGCTGCCTCCAGCCCTTGATAGGAGAAAGGAGCCAGCCTTCTCACTAGTAGTAGCCTTCATGCTCCAGCACCAGAAATGTGAAAGTACTCCTCATCATCCCTCCTTCTGGGCTCCTCAACTGACTACCTGGTGCAGGTTAAGTTTTTTTTCTTTTTAAAAAAATTATTGGCCAGATGTGGTGGCTCATGCCTGTAATCCCAGCACTTTGAGGCCAAGACAGGTGGATCACCTGAGGTCAGGAGTTTGAGACCAGCCTGGCCAACATGGTGAAACCCTGTCTCTACTAAAAATACAAAAATTAGCCGGGCATGGTGGCACACATCTGTATTCCCAGTTACCCGGGAGGCTGAAGCAGGAGAATCACTTGAACCTGGAAAGTGGAGGTTGCAGTGCGCAGAGGTCACATCACTGTGCTCCAGCCTCAGCAACAAAGCAAGACTCCCTCTCAAAAAACAAACAAACAAACAAACAAACAAAAAAACAACCAAAAAAACCTCTTGTATTTATACAAGTGTATGTATAAATACATCTTCCAAATGATGCACTGATCCCCAGCAACCCCAAGGTGATCAATTAGTGCTTGGCTTGTCATCACCACCATCATCTTGCGGATTTACACTTACAGTGCTTTCATCCACTGCAATCAGCACTATCTTCTGATGCTCACACTGTATCAGTTTAGGTCAGTGGGAATCTTTTTGCACAGATGGATTTTTTTGCTGAAGCCCATAAGCCTGTGTCTTCCTCTAACCCTAGCATGGTACCCACCAGAGAATAGCCATCCCTCCATGAATAACATGACACTGCCTGACCTACTGCTCCAGATCACCCCAAGGGGAAGGTTTTCCTACTAGAGAACAGAAAATCATTGAGTGCCTTTATTTTTCTTTTGCCAAAAACAACCTTAAAATAGGAACCTAAAATAAATAGCTTGGGAATAAAGTTTCCGGAAAGATTCCAAACTGGGTCTATCAACTTTCATTTACAGAATTGTGAAAGCTGTTCTTCTAAAGACAGCTCACACTCTCACCTCCCCCTTGTTCAAATGTATCTTAAACTCTAATTCTCATTAATGATCCAGTTCCAAGAATCACTGATCTGGGAGAGCCTTTGGAAAATAAGAATCTGGGTCACAGAGACCATGCTAGGACAAGACTTCATTTCTTCTCCAATTCTAAGTCATCATCCCTTTATCTCCCACACCTCACTCTCCAATTCTAAGTCATCACCCCTTTATCTCCCACACCTCACTGCACAAAATCCACCAATCCCTGCAAAAGGATGAACTGAGAGACTCCTGCAGAGAAATTGATCATGAAGCCAGCAAGTGTGTGTATATACCGGGTTTAGAGGCAATGACTAGGTTTTGCTGTGTGCTTTTTAGTTTACTGGATTCTGTTATTTAAAAAATTGGTATCAAGGTTCAGCGCAAATGGTTTTACCAAAAATTGCTGGATCCAAAAAGGACAAAGAATGGCTCCTTTGCTCCTCCTCTACGGGCCACATATGCAGATACACTCTTAACAGGTCAGTGTGGCCCACAGCACAGAGAGGAAGCAAGCCACCAACACAGCACTGCCAGAGGATGGGTATCCCACAGCCATCTCACCTTCAAGAACCACCTCCTCTTTCATCTCAAACATGTCACTCACTATTTCCAGTCCTGCAACAGGGATGTGACAGCATGCTGGGGTGAGATACAAGGACACATATGCTCATGGCTGGGATGAATGCCTGGGGAAAGACACGTCAACCCAAGCACTGATCACTTACAATGCATCAGGCAATGTACTAAGCGGATTCAGATGGCAAGAAGGAGACATGGAACTGGGGCTCCAAGGACAGGTGAGACTTGTCAAGCAGAGAAGCAGCAGATAACAGATATGGAAAGGCATTAGCCCCAGGGGAACAGCAGGGAGTCCTTAGTGTTTGCACTGTTAAAACTTTGGTGTTTTTTTTTTTAATTATACTTGTACCCCAGAACTTTCTCTGTTTTTTAAAGACCCTCCCTGCATCCAGCTATCAGCTCTCCGCTCTCAAAATCGCCACAGGGCAACCCAAGTCTCACTGTCCCCACCTCCTCAGGTCTCCACACTCACTGCTGAGTCCTTTCATTCCACGGATCCTGAAAGGTGACCTAGTCCAAACATGGAAACCAAAGCCCAGAGAGGGTGATGACTTGCTCAAGGTCACACAGCGAGTTTGCAGCAGAGCTGGAAAAAGAACTCGGGTTTCCTGACTCACAGTCCAAAGCTCTTCCTCCCACAGCAAAAACTGTTTCTTCATTTGGTCATGACATTGTTGCTATCTTCAGCTCTTAGCCTAGATAAGAGCTAAGAGCTGAAGATAGTGACAATGTACAACCTTCCTGTCAAGTACTGTTAACCCGAACACCAAGTGTTGTAACCAGCATAACAGAAAGAAGAGGGGGCACACCAGCCTCATGTGCTGAGCCCCAGCCTCCATGCTGATCCAACGAAGACCCTCCAAACCCCTGCTCCAGGCCAGACCACAGGCCTGGGAGTCAGGCAGAGGAAAAACCACCTGCCGACACCCCACATTTCCAAACTTCCACGCAGACAGCTCCAGCGAAGGGAGCGTTTAAGGAGAGACATATGCTCTCCACAGCAGCAGCTTGGTGGAGACACTCCTTAGATGGATGACACAATGATTAATACTCAAATGTGTGTCACGACATGAATGTTGTGATGTTGTGCACAACTCTATAGAGTGGAGACCATTTCCTCTGGCTGCCGGCTGTACATGCCACCTGTTTCAGACCTCACTTGTGGTGCACGATCTCATGGGAATGCAATTTCTGAAAATCAAAGATAATCCCCATTTCTTAACAGGGTCTCTACCTACCTTAACAGGGTCTCTACCTACCTTAACAGGGTCTCTCACATCCTGTGAGAGAGAACCATTTTCAGAACTTTATTTCTAGAATCACCCCAACTAAATGGCTGAAAACATATTTTCATTCCCAATTTTCTAATGTGTATCAAAAGTCTTCAAAACATTCTTTTGGATAATCTCACTTCCAGAAATCTATCCTAAGGAAATAATCAAGGTGATCAGAGATGTGTGTATAGAACAATTTATGAAGAGTGAAAATTTAAAATGTGTTAAGCTCCAACAATATGAAAATGGTTAAATTAATGGCATTTCTACAAAATGGAATATTATGTTGGCTTTTTAAAATCATGATATAGGAATATGGTAGGAGCAGAACGCCAAGTTTAAAAAAGGCAGGACACAAAATTTAGTCTCAATTTTGCAAAAAGTAAAATGTAGAGAAGAGGTTGAAAAGATAATAAATCAAAATGCTAACCGTGGTGGGAAAGACTGAGCACTTGCTAGCACTCAATAAACTGTTACACGCAAGGCCATTATATCTAGGTCCCAGACCATGTGCTTTCTAGATGTTACTCTATTCTCCTTTGAGCGGACAAGGAAACAGACTGTGGGAGCGTGAACCAGCCCAGGCTCATGCAACTTCTAAGAGGCAGAGCTGCGTTCGAAGTCAGGGGTGGGCCTCGGACCCAGCGCTCACCTGAGCTTCTGCTGGTTATAAAGATATTGAAATCCTGCCAGGGTCAAGACTTGGTTGGTTTAGTGCTTTACTGAGCTTTCTAAACGAAGCTTATCTTATCTTTATAACAATGTGAAGAATAAATAAAAATTTAAAAAGAAATAGAAGCATCAGCTCTAATGGCTGGGTTGTTTTAGTGCTCTGTGCCTGCGCCTATTAAGATCATCACGCCGAGGACGGTGGCTTACACCTGTAATCCCAGCACTTTGGGGGCCAAGGTGGGCAGATCTCTTGAGGTCAGGAGTTCAAGACCAGCTTGGACAACATGGCAAAACCCAGTCTTTACTAAAAATACAAAAATTAGCCAGGAGTGATGGCGGCAGCTGCCTGTAATCCCAGCTCCTCAGGAGGCTGAGGAACGAGAATCACTTCAACCCAGGAGGTGGAGGTTGCAGTGAGCCAATATCATGCCACTGTACTCCAGCCTGGGCAACAGAGCAAGACTCTATCTCAAAAAAAAAAAAAAAAAAGAACATTAGAATCTGTCTTTCTCTCCCAAAGCTATCCCTGGACAAGGCGACGTGAGGGAGACAGCCCTTGGAACTGAGTACACCTGCATCATCTTCGACCAGACAGAAGTAGCCATAACCAGAAGGGGTTGAACAAGAATGTCCACCTTGTTCATAACCCCTTCAAGCTCCCACACAGGCTGAGGAACTGGAAGGATACCTCTCACTAGCTTCTTCCTGCCACTTCCTCCACCTTCTCCCACACCCCGTGCTTCTTCCACTTTCAAAACCCATTTCCACTGTCTTTCCTAGGAAGTCCCCTTAGAATGTGATTCCTCGAGAAACAGCCAGTTTTTATGGAGGTATCCCAGGATGTATCTAGACTGGTTGTGTTTGGCACAGGCAGCTAGCAATGGAGTTCATTAATAAGGCCAAGGTGTGGGCTATTAAAATACAAAACCTGTTGCCTATGATCACCCCATCCTCTTTGATCCTGCCTTATATTAATGATCCCATCCTTCCAATGACAGTTCAAAGTCTGTGTGAATAACTAAACACCACCCCAATTACCTCCCTGTGAAGCTCCTACTGCTTGCAGGAGTACACTTGGAAGGCAGGTGAGAGGGGTGAAAGAGTGGAGATTGGGCTACTGTATAACTTTTTTATGCTGATGCTTTCTGTCCTTTAGGCTTTAGAGTACATAATATACCAACATTTACTTTTATTCATTCACTGTGCTTCCATTATGGGTCAAGAATATTTCTGGTTCCTAAAGAATAAAATCCAATCACACTGAAAGTCTATTATGCAGCAAGCACTAAGGAACACAAGGATTCATCAAACAGAGCCCCTGCCCTCAAGAAGCAAGCACTCAATAAGTGACAAAGACTCAGCCAATCAGTTCAGTGCAGTGACAGGAACACAAGAAACAGAATGCGCTCTGGGGAATTCAAGGTGCTAGGTGTGACCAGAGCATGGGGAGGGGCTGGAGGGTCAGGCAGGGGCCGAAGATGAGGAACTTTATTCCAGGTAATGGAGAGTGGCCAAAAGGCTTCTAAGACATCTGCGTTCAAGAAAGATAAAAAAACCTTGACACCTGCCAACACACAACTTAGCAAGACAAAAATAAACATGCAAAAACAATCCACTGTGATGTAAATTACACGAGCTGGAAACACAGCACTCTATGGGAACAGGAGTACATTTTCTGGGGGCTGGTAACAGAAAAGGCTTCTTGGAGAAGATGATGTTTAAAGGAATTTCCTCACTGAGAATGTAGCATGGCATGAGATTAAAACCGAACTACCAGCTGCTTGACTCACCCTAAACTCTCCTTAACCAGAGACCTGCTTCCATCCTAGGGCTGCTCTTAGACCAAATGAGGGAAGGAGACAGGGGTTGGAGGTGGTAGGTTCTTCAGAACTGGCAGGGCGCTCCTTTAGTCTGGAGACGGGCTACCCCAAGGTGTCTGGGGTTCAAAGCCAAGAGGTGAATTCAATATTTGTTGAATGTGGAGTACAAGCTATTAGAAATTTTACTCCCAATTATATTGACACCCTTTAATGGAGAAAGAGTTCATGCTGGCAAAGCAATCTGATTAGCTACATTATAGAACGTGCATTTTGCCAGGGTAATCGGCTTTCAGCCCTACATTTTTGCCTCAAACCCCATGACTTAACGTACTCACCACAGTGATGACTTAAGAACACACCCCTGTCTCTACCCACCTCCATGGAGGGCACAGCCCCTAGGAAGGAGGCTGACTCGTGGTTCCATGAGATCCCTGGGCTTCACCTTCAGGGACAAGCAGCCCTTGTAAACTGCGTGGTCTCTCAAGCCTTATAAAGTAGCTACCATGAATACTGTAGAGATGACATAACATATAATCTTTCATCCTTACAACTCTGCAGGATTTTACAGATGAGGAAATAGATGAAGTCATCATGTTGATTTGGTAGAATATTTAAGCTCAAGGTCTGAGCTTTTTCGCTTGGTGTGCTGGGTTTGTGGACAGGCTTATGGGGTGTGGGGAGGAGGGAGGGCACGTATGTGTATCCCAAACATGTATGCAAAATTATGTAAAAGTGCCTTTTCCTGGAAGGATCATCCAAAACATCCTTCTGATTTTTACTGATATCTATGATAACCAAAAGATTAAAGAACCACTGATCAAACCACAGCCCCATGTTTTACAGATGGGTGTGGAAAACATGTTGGCCCATAGACTGGCTGACTGTAAACACCAGCCAAATTAAATAGCAGATACTTCTGAACTGAAGTATGATTCATGCCAACACTTGGATGTTAAGTCATAGACCTCTGTGTTCCTTCAGAGGCACCCTCCTTCCATGACTAATGCTGTGGTCACTGCAGACAGGATTCCACAAGTCACCAACTAAATTACCATCATTTTTAGCCAGCAGCGAGAGAGAGCTGGACTCCAGAGCCTCACAATTGGAAGACATCTCCAGGGCCTTCGAGCCCACGTCCTCACCTCCCTCTACAACTTCCTCAGAGACAGGCGCTGTCCATCCATTAGAGGAACCTCCTAGCCACCAGCTCGCCACTCAGGCTGATCACCCAGTTACCCTCTCCCTCATATCTGAGTCAAGGCATGCTCTTGTGAAAGCCTCCTCTAGAGAAAAGCAAACACTATGTCTACCTTCCTCAACCCAGAGAAAACCCTTCATGTACATCCTCACTGGCGCCTTCTGAAACTAAGAGCCCCTAATCCTTCAGACGCCCTTCTACAGGGAGGTTTCTCCATCCCTAAGATTTTGAGGTTCTTCTTAAAATGTTGCTCTTACAACTCCATAATGAAACAACTACCTCCTTTATAAGCACCAAAGCCTTCAGAGGTTACCTATGGCCAGCCTTCGGAGCACGTGCCACGTACTGCCTCACACTGATCTTGTAATCAACCAAAACCACCTGGAATTTTTCAGAAGGACTACGATGGCTCGGTCAGGTGGCATGTAGGGTGCTCCCCATGTTGCCACTTGCTTTCTCCACCGTGTGTCCCCAGCAACTTTCTGCCTCAGCACCAGGCAGTGTGCCGCAGCAATCAGAAGCAGAGATGGGGACGCTCAACTGCTTTTGAATCTGAGCTCCTCCAACTGCTGGCTAGATGACCCTGGCAAATCACTACTCAGTGCCTCCGTAAGCTCATCTGTTAATAGACAGGACCTAACTCAGAATGCTGTAAGAATGGAATTCACATAAAGTTTTTATTTAGTTTTATAATACAAATATTCTAACAAATACTTCAAGAGTATTTATTGTCACTATGTATCTTCCTTCAAGTTTGTGAATATCAATAAAAATATACCTTATCATTTATCAGCTATTCCTTTTCAATCACACACAGTGTACATATATTTTGTATCCTGAATTTTATTGCTGAAGATTTCATCACAAGCATTTTACTTCCTGTTGCTATATAAACATATTCCAGCAAACAGCTAAATCCTAATTCAGTTATATATAGGAGGCATCCAGTTTCTCACTCTGATAAGCAATGCAACAGCTCATGAACATTTTTGTGCATGGATCTCCTTCCACAAAAAGATGTTTATTTTTCTTGATGTGTACCACCAAACTGCTTTCCAGTAACTCTGTGTGCACGTTTCCAGTGCCACGCAATGAAGCATAGTACTAGTCACTGTAAGCTTGCCAAACAGTAAGGGTTTTTCTGATTTTGTTACGTTCTCCTGTAGTATCTTTTATTTTTTAAAATATTTGTCTTCTTTTTCAAAAAACAATTCCTTTTTCTTTTTTTGTGTTTTGGAGACAGGGTCTCACTCTGTCACCCAGGCTGGAGTGCAGTGGTGCAATTTCAGCTCACTGCAGCCTCAACCTCCCAGGTTCAAGTGATCTTCCTGCCTCAGCCTCCCAAGTAACTGGGACAACAAATTATACACCATCATGCCCAGCTAATTTTTGTATTTTTTGCAGAGACAGGGTTTCACCATGTTGCCTAGGCTGGTCTTGAACTCAAAGCTCAAGTGATCCATCCGCAAAGTGCTAGGATTACAGGTGTGAGCCACCGCGCCCGGCCAGTATCTTCTGAATGCACAGTGAAACTTCATTTCCTCAACTAGTATGTATATTTGTTCTGAACTGCCCTGTTCTATTGATAATATCTATAATAGAAACAGTTCTCTGTATGAATCTCAGCTGTACTTTAACACTGTATTCTAATTAACACTGAAACAACAGGCAGGAACACACACGTAAAGTTGTTTGATTTTCATTTTTCTTTTGTAGGTGGGAGATGGTAAGGATTTGAGGAAAAATCAGCATTTCTTTCTTTGTACATTCAAGAATGTGATAATTTTCTAGATATTCTCATTGAGGGTAGGAATATCATTCTCAATAAGAACGTTCCAACAAGTCCTTACAGCAGAGTAATTCTAGAGAAGTGAAAATGAAAATCTTTTGTTTCTCCATTCCTGACAGAGATGAACTTTTCCACCCACTGATGTGTCAAACAGCTGAAAAATGTTAGCTTCAACTTCCTGGGGCGTGGAGGGAACACCTTTGGGCTGAGCCACAGCCTGGGAAATTTTAGACAAGTAAGAGTTTTAAAGTAAATATGAACTTTTTTCTTTTCTTTTTCTGAGATGGAGTTTCACTCTTGTTGCACAGGCTGCAGTGCAATGGTGTGATCTCGGCTCACTGGAACCTCCGCCTGCCAGGTTCAAATGATTCTCCTGCCTCAGTCTCCCGAGTAGCTGGTATTACAGGTACGTGCCACCATGCCCAGCTAATTTCTGTATTTTTAGTAGAGACGAGGTTTTATGTTGGCCAGGCTGGTCTTGAACTCCTGACCTCAGGTGATCCTCCTACCTTGGCCTCCCAAAGTGCTGGGATTACAGGCGTGAGCCACAGTACCCAGCCTGAATTTTTTTTTTAAGAGGTCAGATAGCAATCCATCACTGAGTGGCAAACCGTTTCTCACAAATCATTATGACAACTGCTTTTGCAAACCCGTGCTAAGACTTTCCAGAAAATAACAGTTGCCATCATTTTGAAGACTGGGAGCAAACATAATACACTGGCTATTGTGCAAGAAGACTATTGTTTTGTATACATGTGGGACACGTGGATGCCCTTTTTGCCCAGTCCAATGTTTAAAGTGGGGATGGGGGGTTCGAGGGTAGGATTCTCAAAGTCCAGGGCCATCACCTGGGAGCTTTTTCAATTAGCAAATACTCAGGCTCCATCCTGGACCTACTGAAGCAGAAACTCTGGGAGTAGGGTCCAGGAATCCCTGTTTTAACAAGACCCCTGGGGGACTCTGATACACTCTCAAGTTTATAATCAGTGCTCTAATGGAGGGATTGGTAAACTTTTTCCTAGAAAGTCAGAGAGTAAGTATTTAAGCAGGGCGCTAATCCCATCATGAGGTACCCCTTCTCATGACCTCATCTAAACCTAATTACTTCCCAAAGGTCCCATCTCCAAACACCATTACATTGAAGGTTGTTGAGGCCATACTCAGGTTACTGTGTAGGTAACAATGGTAAAAACCATTCTTAGCTTTCAGGCTGTGAAAACACAGGTGTCTGGCCATAGTTTGCCAACCTCCATTTTAAGGCATCTTAAATCTTCCTTCTACATAAATCCATATAAAACCTCACAGAAGAGAATACAGGGCCTGTCATAACACACACCACTTATACCTAAAATTTTAAGTTCACCTCTCCTACACTAAGAGGACAGTCTAAGAACATACAGTAGGGACCTGATAATGTATCAACACTCAGTATTTATTGGGCACCTATTATCTGCCCACGCTCATGGCAGCCACTGCAAGGAACACTCAGGAGGTATATCACAGCTGTCACTCTTACCACGTGTATGTCCAGAACCATGTGTGGCATTTTTCATGTTATCTCACTTAATCTTCACTAGCAATCTTAGGACCTATTAAATTCCCATTTTACACATAAGGAAATTGAGGCTCATAGAGGTAAAATAATTGTCCTAACATCACAGGCTTTTTCAGTGGCATGCCAGCTTTTAATCAAGGCTTCTTGGATTCTCTATGTCTTCTTTATCCTAAACGACACTGACTCCCAGAATTGGTCTTTCACCTCAAGGGCTTGTAATTAACTGAGCAAAGGTCAACAGATACACAAGATCTAGAGAACAATCAGGAGCAATATTTAAAGTGTTAACACTCCCTGCATGCTAGGCACCCTTTCATTTGTAGCTGAACAAAAAAGTGGAAATGGATTCAACCTCAGAATCATAAGAACTCAGGAGAGGTGTGGGAGACAGAGTAACGGCTTCTCTACCACCAGATGCCCACATCCTAATCCCTGGAACTTGTGAGTATGTTATGCTACTTGGCAAAGAGGAATTGAAATTGTGGATAGAGTAAAGTGGCTAATCAGCTGAACTTGAGATGGGAAGATATCTGGATTATCTGGGTGAGGCCAATGTCATCACAAGGGTCCTTACATGTAGAAGAAGGCAGAAGAGTCAGTGTTTGCTATGGGACTGAATTGCATCCCTTCCCCCAAATCAATATATGAAAGCCCTAACCCCCAAGGTGATGCTATTTGGAGATGGGGCCACCGGGAAGCATAATAATTAAGTTTAGATGAGGTCAAGAGGGTGAGGCCCTCCTGATGGCATTAGGGTCCTTATAAGAGGAGAAAGCAGACAGCTTGCTTTCTCTCGCTGGTATGTGAGGACACAGGAAGAAGGGGGGCTGTCTGCAAGCCAGGAAGAAGAGAGCCCTCACCAGAACCCAACCACACTGGCACCGTGATCTTAGACTTCCCAGTCCCCAGGCCTGTGAGAAAATAAATTTTTGTTGTTTAACCCACCAGTCCACGGTATTTTGTTATGGCAGTCCAAAGTATCAGAGCAATTCAGTGTGAGAAAGACACCATCGGCCAAGGCCAGCTTTGAAGATGGAAGGGAGCCATGAGCTAAGGAATGCAGGCAGCCTCTAGGAGCTGGCAAAGGAAACTGATTTCCCCTAGAGCCTCAGGGACAGAGCCCTGTTGACACTTTCATTTTAGCCCAGTGAGACCCATGTTGGGTTTCCCACCTGCAGCACTGAAAGATAACTTTGTATCATTTTAAGCCAATTCATTTTGTGGTAATTTGTTATAACAGTGATAAGAAACTATTACAGGGAGGCTGAGGATGGTGGATCACTTGAGGTCAGAAGTTTGAGACTGGCCTAGCCAACATGGTGAAACCCCATCTCCACTAAAAATACAAAAATTAGCTGGGTGTGGTGGTGGACTCCTGTAATTCCAGCTACTCAGGAGGCTGAGGCAGGAGAATCACTTGAACCTAGGAGGCTGCAGTGAGCCAATATCACGCCACTGCATTCCAGCCTGGGCAACAAGAGAGAAGTGTCATCTCAAAAAAAAAGAATCTATTAAAGGAGAGTTGAAGAGGGCTATGCTGAAGTTCAAAGAGGGCTAAGGCTTGATGAAATGGGTAGGGAAGCAAGGGAGGCCTCCCCCAGGTGACTGGGATGGGGGAGCCCATTTACAGCCCGGGTGGGGCTGTGTGAAGTACAGCTGGCACGCAGGAAGCAGTGACAGGTGAACGGCCTGCAGTGAGGGACACTGGGGCAGAGTTGGGCTCAAATGGGGCCAATCTGTGACAAATCAGGAAAGGAGGCAGGAAATCCTGGTCCCAAAGAAGAAATATGAGACAAGAAAAGGAATATGGCAGTATGAGGCATATACGCTAATTTATTCTCACTGTTCTTTCAATCATACATAAGATGAGTGTTCTTCCTATACTGGAATTGCCTTGGGTCCTCACTCTCATGATCAAAACACTATGGGGACTTCTCCTTTGGAATTGGCTGCCTTCAGAGCCCATAACCGTGTGGTTACAGCGCACCTAAGCCACCTGTGGTTGCCAGCACTCAGTCCCTTCTTGAATATGCCTGACTTATTTCTGACATCTAGTTCTAAAAAAATTTAATCTATCCTTAGACTTCTCTACTAAATATATGCAAAAGAATGTGCTACTAAAAGCAGTTCTAAAGAGTTCCAAAGACACTGTGAACGATGTCAGCAACACGACAGGAGAATGCATCACGTTTCCTCAGGTGACTTCTTTGCAGTAGATAACGCCTGTTCCAAAATAAAGATTTCAGGATCACGCTCTGGTTTTAGGACTTAAGACTTTTCAGGACTCAGACTCATGACCTTAGAATAACTCAAACTTGGCATGACATAATAGATGGCTAAAGAATGACAAAAATAGGAGACCCCCTCCAAGGTCAGACGCCAGGCAGCCTGCTGTTATGTGCGGGGCCTAGGAAAAGACATGAGCCCAGGGAGCTGAGTTAAAATCCCACCTTGTCATTGAAGAGCTTTGTGACTTTGAACAAACTTCTCAACTTCCTTGGACCTCAGTCTCCTTTCATAAAGTGGCAAATGCTATTTTAAGCAAACAGGAGAGCATGAGCAGAGGGAAGAAGGCACAAAACATGGCTCGCTGGGAGAAACTGCAAGTTATTTCAAAGAAGGGCACAGAGAAGTCCAGATGGGGAGGGTCGGGACAGGTGGCCTGAGTCTAGGCGATGCACAGGAGCTTGGAACTTGTCTGGTGTTCTGCAGCATGTACTCACCTGAGGTTCATGGTGGGGTGATCAGGGAAGGCAGTGACAGTTTCATAGACAAATGAATTGGAAAGGGTTAAGACCGAAAACCACTCACAATCCACATTACTAGCACATTAAAATCTCTGGATGGTTCTTTAGTAAGAGAACCATCTTTATCCCAACTGCCCTAAAATCCTAAAGCCCACCGAGGCCTTCCTCCTCTCTCACATGCTCTGGAACTGACTTCCACTAACTTCAAAGAGGGTGATGAAAAAATGCTATAGAGTTTGAGGCAGAGAAGTAACACCAGTGGGGTTGCATTTTAGGAAATGACGCTGGGGGGTGGGCAGAAATAGGAATGAGGTTTGTGGCACACACTCAGCAATATGGGTCACCAGGCAAATTAGACAGAAGTGCTGCTAAATCCCTGCAGGCCAGCTTCCTGACACCGTAGCACGAGTACCTTCTCCCTTCAAATGCACGTCTGTTTACAAGCTGCACTGCCGGCTGCTGGGCCAGCCCCGGGAGTCACAGAAGTCCCTCCTCCAGACTAGCAGCAGCCACACAGCCAGTGTTCACACAAGAAGCAGATTATTTCATTTCTATTTCTGATAAAGGCAGCCTTTTCAACATATAACTATAAAATCATTTTTGAATCTGACCAGAATATCAAATACCCCTCAAATTATAAACTCAAAAGCTCAAGTGAACACAGTAAAAAATATCTTCCAAGATACTTTTTGAAATCCGGTGCTTATCAACGAAAGTGGGTGTACCATTTCTAGGTGACTTATTAAAGTCTTCAAGATGTCATTCATGTGCCAGACACACTGAAGGCGTGGTGGCTTTGAAATAGAGCAGGCCACTCACTGCACACAACCCTGACACAAGAGTAAGACCGGCAGGGTCCGAGCTCCAGCTGCACACACATCTCCGGAACACCCTGAACTCTCTGATCTGCAGGTTCCTAATTTGTATAAGGAGAATCAGTGTTGACAAGATTAGCATAATGTAGAGAAAGCACAAGACACATAAGCCTTCAAAAAGATAAAAACTATCATTATTGCTCCCTGCCCCACACATGATCCAGGTAAAAAAGCTAGAGGCGGATGGCCACCTTCCACATCAGTTTTAGAAAAGGCCTGCCAATTTCCCCTGCTGTAATTCTGACTAGGGTTGGGGTGAATCTTGAGATCAATCTGGGGAGGCCTGACACTTTACAGTGGTGACTCTTCTAACCCATGCACATCACATGTTTCTCATTTAGGTCTTACTTCATTTTGGTCAGCAGCGTTCTGTGGTTGTTGATGTAGGATTCCTGTGCATCTTCTGTTAAATTTGTTCCTAAATACACTTGGCAATGTTCAACTGTAACATCATCCTGCACTTGGGATTTCCTGCTAGATTCTTCACGATCGTGGCTCACACAGCTCTCATGGGGGTAGAGTCAAGAGCAACAATTGGAGCTTGTGCCTGCCCTGTTGTAACTGGAAGGGGGGGGTCAGCTGGAATGTGCACTTTCAGGCTCTTCCCCTTCCCTCCTGACACCACGACCACCTAAGGCACTCCCTGTCCTCCTGCTCCAATCACCCCTTTCACTAAAGAAAGACACCACGAGGGTGAGGGGAAACAGTACAGATGAAGGGACCTGACTACTTCTCTTGGGGCAGATCCCAGGCCCCTCCCCCTCCTGCCCTGTCACCCAGACTCTATCTGCACCTAAGCAGGGACAAGCTCCCCTGAGCAACCCGTCAGCCCTGTTTCAGTCTCTTAGGGACAGTTCCTAGTCCCCCACCTTCTTGTTGCTGAGTGAAATCATACAGTCACTTAATGACTTTTAACAAATATTTTCTATCACTCACAGGATTTGTACAAGGGAAGATACGCCACAGGTGACCTACTTGTCATCTTTAAGCCAAAAGTTGTGTGGGTTTAAAAATACATGTACGTGTAAATCTAGATCAAACATTACATCATGTTTTATATTTATTCATTTTATTCCTACACTAGAAAAGGCAAGACCAGGTAGGAGAGAAATGGAAATGGCACTGTGACACAGTTAACGGCAAAAACCAAATGACTGAGGCAGGAATGAGTCCAGGTCCCCATCAGCCAGGCTGACAAAGTGGGTACATACAGGACCACGCTCCAGAAAACAGGAAGCTCAATGTGAGACAGACAGCGCAGTGGGCGATGGGGGATGAAATCCCACACCTGAATCAGACGACCGGCAAAACAAAACATACTTCTCAAAAATAAACATCCCAGCTCACCTCTGTGATCTGCATGCCCCAAAAAAGGAGTTTGGTTGGCTAATTTGTTAATGGTCATCACTATTAAGGTACCAGGACTTTAAATGCAACATTTTCCACACAGAAACCCCTATGGAAGAATGTATACTCACTCATCCCAGAGATGTTGATTGCTTTCACGGATTTCTTCATTTTGTAAAGAACCATCCGATCCACGTCCAAAGCCTAAAATGTAGAGAACATAGTCATTAAACTGTGTCTGTGCTGAGACCACACTAGCAGCAAGCACCACGTGGGTGCCACCCTGACGGCCCTGCTTGCCTCTGCCAGGTCCCTCAGTACCTGTTTCTGAGAGAGAAGCCCTCAGTGTGGTGTGGAAGACTGGTTTCCCAACAGCACTGAGTGAAAGCTTGTTGGCAATTACTGAAAAGCAACTCCTCCTCTCCGGCCTCATCCTCCTGCAGCATTTGAGCTGTCTCCTACCCACAGCACCTGCTGGGCCTGAGTCCTCTGCAGTGAAGTGAGTTACCCCAGTGGAACCCTCAGTTCTCCCAGGTTACCAGCAAGGCTCCGAAATGTGCCTGCCCACCAGGGACTCTCACTGTGCCTGTGCCCCTTCTCCCTACAGAGCCCTGACAAGGGGGAGGTGAACCCACTCCAGATTCAAAAAAACCCAAATATCATTAGCTTGTAAGCTCTGTTAGAAGATGGGTCCTAATGCTTCCCAAGCCTCAGACTTCTTCTCCAGAAACCAGCAGGAACAATGCCCACTTTGCAGGGTTGAATAATTAGAGGCACTCACGCATATAATATTCAGCATATATTTACAGACCAGCTACTACATGGCAGCTGTCTAGGGCACTCACAATGCCCAGGACATAGGAGGTGCTCAAACAGTATTTGTTCAAAGACTAATCATACCTGGAGATTTAATTACATCTCAACTTTCACAATAGATACAAAGGTAAAAAGATCCCTTTTTTTTTTTTTTGAGACGGGGTCTTGCTCTATCGCCCAGGCTGGAGTGCAGTAGCGCAATCTCGGCTCACTGTAGCCTCCATCTCTGCCAGGTCCCTCAGCACTTGTTTCCAGGAGACAAGCCCTCAGTGGTGTGGAAGACTGGTTTCCCGATGGCACTGAGCGGAACCCTCCTGGGTTCAAGCAATTCTCCTGCCTCAGCCTCCCAAGAAGCTGGGATTATAGGGGTATGCCACCACACCTGGCTAATTTTTGCATTTTATTGAGATGGGATTTCACCATGTTGGCCAGGCTGGTCTCAAACTCCTGACCCCAGGTGATTCACCTGTCTCGGCCTCCCAAGGTGCTGGGTAAAAAGTCCTTTCAGCCCACTTAAACAACATAGAAAAACAAAGGGTGAGTTGTGACTGGAAGGAGAGAACATTCGTGAACTGGATTAGTGAGGCCAATCACAGGCTATCTTATAAAAACTAAATGAAGCACCCAGCCCTACAGCTACTGACATATAATAACTACTGCTATTGAGTGTCCATTATTACCCCATAGTGAGTTTAGACCATAAAAACCTGCAAGGACCTATCATCCGAAATACAACACAGCTCCTCAGAGCAATGGATTCTGGACTTCCAGCCTTCCTGAAATCACCTCTTGAACCAGTTTTCAATAGCAGAATCAAAAGCCCTAGTTCTAATGCCACAATTATTGGATGCTGAAAACAGACATGATTAGTGCTGGCAATTTTAAATGGAAAAATGATCACAAGGCACCAGACATTTGACAGAGTGGCTGTAATACAAAGAGGAGTTATAATCATGTCATTATACATTTGTCCAAGCCCATGGAATGTACAAGAGTGAGCCCTAATGTGCAGTACAGATATGGGTGACAGTGACGTGCCCTTGTCAGTTCACTGAGGTCACCTGGGTACCACTTGTGGTGCGGAATGTTAATAATGGAGAAGGCTGTGCATGTCAAGGGACAGGGGCATTTGGAAAGTTTCTGTATTGTCCGTTCCATTTTCCTGTGAACCTAAAACTAAAAATGTCTATTTAAATAAAAAAGGCATTCTTTTCTGCCTTACTAAAGAGTAGACAGTTACTGATACAAGATCATCAAGATTTCTTATATGGAGTTAACTCGTGTTTTCCTAAGTGGTCATCTCTGATCCATTCCTACCTTCCTTCAAGATATAAAAGGGGATTTGGAAACAGTAAATAACTCAGAAAAATCACAATTGAATTCTCTTTCTCATGTAGTCTCATGACTTTTCTGCCCCAGTCTGCCAGCCACAGCCCAGGCCTGGCTTAGCCAGCACCAGCCGGCAGACTGAGGTTGTGCTCAGGGCTATGCCAGCAACACCAGTTCCTGAAGCTTAGACCACATGTCGGACAGCACAGCTCTCCCATCCCAGGTGAGGGGCCATTCTTGAAAAGCACATTTGATCTAGTACCGCGCAGCCTAGCACTCCCGCAGAATCTAGGCCTGCCCAGGTTTTGCCACTGGCTACAGCAGGATCTGATCCACACTCATAATATTAATAAAAGCCGCTCCTCTTTCTAAGCCTCCCCACAGATACTGGAAGACACCAATGCCAGCCTGTCAGTCTCTCTGGAAGCATTAGAAGTCAGCCACCATTTCTACTAAGCACCTTCCATGGGCCAGGAAGTGTAAAGGGAGAAAACACCTCACGAATAATTAAGAAAAAGAGGCAAGGCATGGTGGCTCACGCCTTTAATCCCAGCACTTTGAGAGGCTGAGGTAGGAGGATCACTTGAGGTCAGGAGTTCAAGACCAGCCTAGCCAACATAGTGAAACCCCATCTCTACTAAAAATACAAAAATTAACCAAGTGTGGTGGTGGATGCCTGTAATCCCAGCTACTCAGGAGGCTGAGGAAGAAGAATCGCTTGAACCTGGGAGGGAGGGGTTGCAGTGAGCTAAGATTGCACCACTGCACTCAAGCCTGGGTGTCAGAGTGAGACTCTGGGCAGGTCTCTGGGCAGGTCCAGCCCAGGCAGCATAAAGCTTCCTGGTGTTCTCAGAATAACATCTTTAGCAAGCTTTAAAAAACCGATCATCTGAGCCCCGCCTGCTTCTCCAACATCAACTCCTGACATTCTCCCCACTTTCACACTTACCCTAAACTTCCATCATAACAGCTACCTGTGGCTCCCCTCCACCTTCTTCCAGCATGTGCACACGCTCCTCTCTCCTGAGAATATCCTCCCTGACCCTACTAGTTGGTTCAGTGCTGTCTCCCTCTCCTGAGAAGGCCTCTGATGCCTCCCCACCCCCACTCCAGGGTAGCAGGTGCGCATCTTAGCTTTTCCCCTAACATCCTGTACTTAGCATTTCATCGGATAAAATGGCCTGAGCACCTACTACCTGCCAGGTATTACAACACAATGGTGAGGAAAACAGGACAAGGCAATGCCGGTCCCTTCTTGGAATTCACAATCCTGCAAAAGATAATTCCCTAGAGAAACAAATTACCGATGAAAACAGGAGCCCAGGACTTACTGCATGCACACAACTGCTTTTTTCACTTGTCCAGCTCAGCCTCTAGACCTGTGCTGTCCACTGCAGCAGCTACCAGCATATGTCTACGGAGCCCTTGAAATGTGGCTAGGCTGAGTGCGGTGGCTCACTAATCCCAGCACTTTGGGAGGCCAAGGCAGGTGAATCACCTGAGGTTGGGGTTCGAGAATAGCCTAACATGAAGAAACCCCATCTCTACTAAAAATACAAAATTAGCCAGGCATGGTAGTGCATGTCTGTAATCCCAGTTACTTGGGAGGTCGAGGCAGGAGAATTGCTTGAACCCGGGAGGCAGAGGCTGCGGTGAGCCAAGATGGCTCCATTGTACTCCAGCCTGGGCAACAAGAAGGAGACTCCATCAAAAAAAAAAAAGAAAGAAAAGAAAAGGAAAAGAAATGTGGCTAAATGCCACATTAAAACAATACTGTGGACATCTTAGGTTATAGAAAATATCAACAAAATTAATCATACCGCCTCTGTTTAGTTTTTTTAATGCTTTCCTCTAAGGTCACTGTTATTTTTCATCGTATCCCCAGTGCCTACCAGAGAGCCTGCCATAGAACAGGAATCAAGAACAAGCTGAGGAAAGGATGACGAGCCCAAAAGGCAGGGGCTCAAGTGCCAGGCAACCGTGCTACCCAGAGGGGAGCAGGGAGAACTGGGCTTGAAGGTTACTCAGGCCACAGGGAGGGTAACAGATTAGGGGAGGCAGGAAGTGCATTCAGGGAGAGGCTACACACAGAAGAGGGAACTGGCTGGAACCCAAGGTTCAGGCCATTCGGGGCTACGGCTAGGCAGCAGCCATTCAAGAAAAGGCAGCCAGGGAGGTCTGTGCTGCCTCTCTTAACCAGATTTCAGCCCTCCTGCCTCTGACACTCCCATAGATGTTAGAGTGATCTTGTGTCTATAGGAGTTTGGCTCAACCATGCTAAAAACATGAGGACTAGGCTGGGCGCGGTAGTTCACACCTACTATAATACCAGCACTTTGGAAGGCCAAGGTGGGAAGAATGTTTGAGGCCAGGAGCTTGAGACCAACCTGGGCAACATAGTGACAGCCTGTCTCTACAAAAAATAAAAATAAAAGTTAGGCGGGCATGGGAACACTCACCTGTAATCCTAGGCTGAGAAGGGAGGATCACTTAAACCCATAAATTGGAGGCTGCAGTGAACCAAGATTGCGCCACTGCCCTCTAGCCTGGGCGACAGGCAGACCCGTCTCTTAAAAGAATAAAAAACCACAACGAAAAAAACCCAGACAAACGAAAAAACAAAGCATGGGAGGTAAACTTCAATCTGATCACAGACAACATACCTTAATAACACAGCTGAACTCTGACAAATTTCCTCCCATATTACATCATGGGACATACCCCTCCCTAATCATTTACTGCATAAAACTCTTGAAAATATAGGTCACCATATGGAATCTTCTACCTTTGTTACAGAAGAGGAAGTCGTGCTTCCTGAACTCAGGGACAAGTGCATAAACTTGCTTTTCCACAATCTGTTAAACAGATTAGAAATAAAGGTGAGGTAGGTGGAAGAGGTAATTTTTAATTAAAAGTACAAGCGGGAAAAGCAATTATCTCCCTATTCAAAAACACACCCTTCATTATGGTATATATTTATAGATAATTAAAATTAAACTTGGTCAAGACAAGAAGCTACAATGATTGTTTAAGACTGAGTGTTAGGCCAGACTCGGTGGCTCATGCCTGTAATCCCAGCACTTCGGGAGGCCGAGGGGGGCGATCAATTGAGGTCAGAAGTTCCAGACCAGCCTGGACAACATGGTAAAACTCTGCCTCTACTAAAAATACAAAAATTAGCTGGGCATGGTGGTGCATGCTTGTAATCCCAGCTACTCGGGAGGCTGAGGCAGAAGAATCACTTGAACCTGAGACCAGAGATTGCACCACTGCACTCTGGCGTGGGCAACAGAATGAGACTCTGCCTCAAAAAAAAAAAAAAAAAAGAAGATTGAGTGCTAAACAGTCTTATGCCAACTATATATAAAAACATCACTGGAAGTCCCAGCTAGGGCAATTAGACAAAAGAAAGAAATAAAGGGCTTCAAATTGGAAAGGAAGAAGGTGAGTTAGCCTTGTTCGCAGATGATGTGATCTTATATTTGGAAAAACCCAAAGACACCATCAAAAACTATCAGAACTGAAGAAACCGCCTTTGCAAAAATTGTAACTGAGATCATTATTACAGTGAAAGAGATCTGACCTAACTGAATCCAACCTGTTTCTAACCTCCAAGCTGTCCTTGTTCATTCCTGGGCATAGGCTGAACTGTCTTTGGTAGGAACTCAGTTTATGGTTTAGCTTTGAAACAAAGACAACAACGGGCCCTTTCCCAAAATAAACCCCCCTTCCTGCCTGGGGACTAGATAGCCTTTGCAGGACTAATACATTAGCCACAAGCTTAGAAATTATGATTTCGGAGTCATGCAGCTGGAGGCTGCAAGATTCTGACCCTCCTCACATTGCTCCTGGGGATAACATCACTATTGTAAAACCTAAGATCAGTGCTTGAGATATTTTGCAGACCCTGCATTCAATGGATCAGCTGGTACCACCTGGATCAAAAAATCTGGCTCATCTGCTCCTGTGGCCCCCACCCAGGAATGAGTTTGTCTCTGACCCGACCAATCAGCACTCCCAACTCACTGGCCCTGACCCACCAAATTATCCTTAAAAACTCTGATCCCTGAATTCTCCAGGAGATTGATTTGAATAATAATAAAACTCCAGTCTCCTGCACAGCGGGATCTGCGTGAATTACTCTTTCTCTACTGCAATTTCCCTGACTTGATAAATCAGCTCTGTCTAGGCAGCAGCAGGCAAGATGAACCTGTTGCGTGATTACATTGATAAATTCAGTAAAGTTGCAGGATACAAAATCAACATACAAAAATTAGTAGCATTTCTATATGCCAACAGTGAACAATCTGAAAAATAAATCAAGAAACAATCCCATTTACAATAGCTACAAATAAAATTAAATACCTAGGAATTAGCCAAAGAAGTAGAGGATCTTTACAATGAAAACTATAAAGCAATGATGCAAGAAATTGAAGAGGACAACCAAAAAAATGAAAAGATATTCCATATTTGTGGATTGAAAGAATCAATATTGTTAAACTGTCCATACTACCCAAAGCAATTTACAGATTCAATGCAATCTCCATCAAAATACCAATGCTGTTCTTCACAGAAATAGAAAAAATAGCCCTACATATATATAGAATACAAAAGACTGAATAGCCAAAGTATCCTGAGCAAAAAGAACAAAACTGGAGGAATCACATTACCTGACTTCCAATTATACTCTAGAGTTATAGTAGCCAAAACAGTATGGTACTGGCATAAAAAGAGACACAGACTAATGGAATAAAGAACTCAGAAATAGATCCATACATTTACAGTGAACTCATTTTTGACAAAAGTGCCAAGAACACACACTGGGGAAAGGACAATTTCTTCAGTAAATGGTGACAGGAAAACTGGATATCCATATGCAGAAGAATAAAACTAGACCCCTATCTTTCACCATATACAAAAATCAAATCAAAGTGGGCTAAAGACTTAAATCTATGGCCTCAAACTATGAAACTCCTATAATAAAACACTGGAGAAACTTCAGGACATTGATCTGGGCAAAGGCTTCTTGAGTAATACCCCACAAGCATAGGCAACCAAAGCAAAAATGGATAAATGGGATCATATCAAGTTAAAAAGCTTATGCACAGCAAAGGAAACAATCAACCAAGTGAAGAGACAACCCACAGAATGGGAGAAAACTATCCATCTGACAAGGAATTAATAACCAAAATATGTAAGAAGCTCAAACTATAGGAAAAATCTAATGATCCAATTTTAAAATGGGCAGAAGATCTAAATAGACATATCTCCGGAGAAGACATACAAACGGCAAACAGGCACACAAAAAGGTGTTCAACATCACTGATCATCTGAGAAATGTAAATCAAAACTATAATGATACCATCTCACCCCAGTTAAAATGGTTTATATGCAAAAGGCAGGCAATATCAAATGCTCATGGGGATGTGGAGGAAAGGGAACCCCTGTACATTATTGGTGGGAATGTGAATTAGTACAACCACTATGGAGAAAGAGCTATTATATGACCCAGCAACCCCACTGCTGTGTACACACCCAAAAGAAAGGAAATCAGTATATTAAAGAGATACCTGCTCTCCCATGTTTACTGCAGCACTGTTCACAATGGCCAAGATTTGGAAACAATCTAAGTGTCCATTAACAGACAAATGGATAAAGAAAATGTGGTTCATATACACAATGGAGTACTATTCAGCCATAAAAAAGAACAAGATCCTGTCATCTGTAAAGACATAGATGGAAACAGAGGTCATCATATTCAGGGAAATAACTCACGTACAGAAAGACAAACACTCCATGTTTTCACTGATTTATGGGAGCTAAGAAAAAAAAATTAAAACAGCCCCAGTCACTGAGCTGCCGCTGAGGACTCAGCAGCCTCCCCCTTGAGCCCCCTCACTTCCCTAAGTTCCATCCCCGCTGCCTGCCTTTTCCCGCCGCCACCGCCACAGGCCATTTCCACCGAGGAAAGGGAATTGTATCATATGTCCACTATCCCAAACCTCTGAATTCAACCCCTTTGCTGATGGCAAGTAAGGGTGATGACCTATTTCCTGCTGGCACTGAGAATTATATCCATATAAGAATTCAACAGAGAAATGGGAGGAAGACCCTTACTATTGTCCAGGGGATTGCTGATGATTATGGCAAAAATAAACTAGTGAAGGCATTTAAGAAGAAGTTTGCCTGCAATGGTACTGTAACTGAGCACCCAGAACGTGGAGAAGTAATTCAGCTACAGGGTGACCAGTGCAATAACATATGCCATTTCCTCTTAGAGACTGGACTGGCTAAGGATGATCAGCTGAAGGTTCATGGGTTCTAAGTGCTTGTGGCTCACTGAAGCTTAAGAGGACTTCCTTGTAATGAGTAGAATTTCCCTTCTGTCCCTTGTCACAAGTTGAAAAACCTCACAGTTTATATAATGTAATCGTTTGGGATTCACTTTTAACTTGGACTAGTGTAATACTTTCATGCAATAAACTGAAAAGAGTCATACAAAAAAATTAAAACAATTGAACTTATGGAGTCAGAGAGTAGAAGGATGGTTACCAGAGGCTGGGAAGGGTAGCTGGGGTAGGGCAGGAGTGGGGATGGTAAATGGGTACAAAAATATACAGGCAGATAGAATGAATAACATCTAGTATTTGATAGAAACGGGGTGACAAAAGTCAACAATACTTTATTATACATTTAAAAATAACTTAAAGAGTGTAATTGGGATGTAACACAAAAGAAGGATAAATGCTTTGAGGTGATGGAAGTCCCGTTTACCTAATGTGATTATGTACTGCACACTGCATGCCTGTATCAAAATATCTCATGTACCCCATAAAAATATATACCTACTATGTACCCACCATAATTAAAATTTTTTTTTAAACTGAAATCTTAAAGCAAGAAAAAACAAAGCTTGAGTATCTGGAAGCAAAGGTGTCTACCCATCAGGCTGAGAATTCCAACCAGACCAGGCACTCACCTACCATGCTCCCCAAACAAAAATTCCACTCCAGCTCAGAGAGGGGGAAAAAGCAACTTTCACCAGACTTATGTGTAAAAACCACTAACAAAGGCAAGAACCTAACGGACCCTGAGACCAGAGCGGGGCCGGCACCACAGCTGCCGCCTGGCCACACCTCATTAATTTTCAGGCGCCAGGCGGAAGCTGACCTTCAGTTTGTCAAACAAATTTTACAGTGTGAATTTATCACAAGAACAAGAGCTGGGGATGTGTCCCAAGTATTTCCAAGGAAAACCACCGTTTTCAACCATGTTAAAAGCATCTGTTTGAATTCCCAAATTCTTCTATAGGCTCCTCTCCAGTCACCGAGGGGCCTCTTCCCATCTCTGCTGCTCAGCTGAGCTGGAGCCAGGGGACGGGGACAGTGTGTGGGGACAGTGAGGAGGGCACACAATGCAGGTAAGGAAAGTCCATCACAGGAAAGACCACCACGAGCTGTTCACTCATTTTCCCCACCTGTGCTGTCCAACAGGGTAGCCACAGAGGAATGTTTCAATCAAGATTCGTTAAAATTTCATATTCAGTTCCTCAGGCCTTGCTACCTCCTGCAAGAGCTCAGGCCATCCACACAGCACAGTGGCCTCTGAATGTCCCCAACCCCATGCTTCTCTTCCTCTGCCCATGGGCCCCACTATACTGCCTAAGGGTGGTGCCACCACCTCTGGGGTCACCTGGAGGCCCTGGCCCTGGTTCCTCCATGGGCTCAGCATCAACATCACCCTGTGCCCACCCTCCTCCAGGTGGGGGCTCCTCTACCTATTCTGGGTCCCTACAAAACCTTACGAGGTCTCCAGCCTGTATCACCACAGACTGGATGGTGCAGGCCAAGTCCACTGTTGGAGATGACCTGGCTCAGGGTGGGCACACGGCGGCCTGCAGGCTGGTTTTTATCCAACTGTGAGCTAAGAGTGTTTCCAGACGAACATTTCCAATGAACGCAAGATGGGGTCACAGGAAAGACCAACTGAACCCCAATTAAATGTTATGCTCCCCAAAAGGATCCCTCTCTTCCCTTAGGAGACCTGCTGTACCCCGCTCCTCCCAGCCCTGACCAGGAGCTCGTACTGGGGGCAGCACAGCACGTTTGTCCCCAGCACCCTGAGTTCTCAATGTGAACCAGAGGGAGTGGGAAGGGGCAGGCTTCCTTCTTGGAATCCCAAGATGCTGCCCTGGAGAGGGCAGAGGCCTGCAGCAGTCAGGTGGCCCCAGCACGCTCCACTCTCCCATCCCATCTCCTCTCCCCCCGTTCTGTGGACAAAAGGCCAGACTAAGAGGAAGGGACATTTCTGAAAGACAGCAGACAAAACACAAAACAAAACAAAACACTCCCAGGTCTGTGCCCCAAGAATGGCTTTGCCAAGAAGAGTCGAACAAACATTTACATGGCAGTTTTGTCTCATCACACATTCAACCCTTCAGAAAGTAACAGAGAGCATTAATGACAGTGTCAGATATTTCCAGAAGCCCTTTGGGAAGCGTAGACTCGCACTGTGGTCTGCGGACTCCATTTAAAGCCAAAGCAATAATGAACCTGCCTCCTTCTGGGAATAAAGCCAGGCCTGAAGAATAGCAGGTGTCGCTAAGAATTAGGATCAAATACATGTCTGAGCTAAGTCACAGCTGAGGAAAACGTGTGCCTAAGGACAAATGAGAAGGGCACGTTTTAGTATTATCTTAAAACATTAAAATTACTCAGAGTAAATACACATCTGCAACAGAAGACATGGACAGGCTGTTCTAGCAATCCTCAAAACAGCCCCCAACTGGATAAACAGAAGTGTCGATGGTAAAATGAATAAACTGATGATGGACATTCATACAACAGAATGCTACACAGCAACGGGAGAGAACAAACTTAGCCAGAACACGACTGAATCTGACAAAAATGTTGAGCAAAAGAATACATGCAGTATAAAAAGTTCAAAAATAGGCAAAACTAAATTGTTTATGTTTAAGGATGTACACTTTGTTGGCAAAATACACACCGAGGCAAGCTGAGGGTTGCAATCAGGGCAGGGGCCGCCTCTGACAGCATTACGATGGGACAGGCCCGTGAGGTGCAATTGGGAGTGCTGGCCAAGACCAGGCTTCATAATCAGTTTTTTTTTTTTCTTTTTAGATAGAGTCTTGCTCTGTTGCTCAGGCTGGAGTGCAGTGGCGCATTCTTGGCTCACTGCAACCTCGGCCTTCCAGGTTCAAGTGATTCTCATGCCTCAGCCTCCCGAGTAGCTGGGACTACAGGCATGCACTATTACGCCTGGCTAATTTTTATATTTTTAATAGAGACAGGGTTTCACCATGTTGGCAGGGCTGATCTCAAACTCCTAGCCTCAAGTGATCCGTCTGCCTCGACCTCCCAAAGTGCTTGTACATGGTCTTCATAATCATTCTTTAAATGCCATTTGTATCAATAGCAAAGACATGGAATCAACCCAGGTACCATCAATGGTGGACTGGATAAAGAAAACGTGGTACATATATACCATGGAATACAATGCAGCCATAAAAAAGAACTAAATCATGTCCTTTGCAGCAAATGGATGCAGCTGGAGACCATAATCCTAAGCAAATTAACACAGAGACGGAAAACTAAATACTCATGTTCTCACTTTTAAGTGGGAGCTAAATGTTAAGTATTCATGGACATAAAGATGCCAACAATAGAAACTGGAGACTGCTAGAGCGGGGAGAGAGCGGGTAGGGGTTGAAATCTAACTGGTGGGTACTATGCTCAGTACTTGAGTGATGGCATCAATCATGCTACAAAACTCAGCATCACACAATATATCCATGTAACAAACCTGCACATATACCCCCAGATCTAAAACAAAAGTTGAATTTTTAAAAAAGATTTCATTGAAATAAAAATAAAATATGCTATGTATATGTATATATATAGGATATATTAGTAAGAATACAAGTAAAATTAAAGCATTTTTTAAAGAAAAGAAATTAGAGTTGGCAAAAGAACTGGAAAATGCTGCCAGAATGAAAGTGAACCTCAGGGGTAATTTATTAGCCTAGAATGTTGGTTGAGCACAGAAAGCAAAAGGGACTTAGGAATCCCTCAGTTCCATTTCGAAACCATCAGAGAGAAGTAGAGACTGAGGCAAAAACTGAACACAGGTCTACCAGCTCAGGCCTGGGCTTTTCTCCCCAGCATCAGGCGCTTCCCACCCTGGGAGGTGGTTTTGGGCACTCTTACTAAACTACTTAATCTTACAAATAACATCTGAGCTCCTTAAGTAGCAACCTTGAGGGCAGGCAAACAGAAAATAATCACTTCTTTCATTTTCTCCTAGATGATTTCCTTTCTGAGATTCCATTCCCTTCTTGACCAGAATGGGGTGGTAGGAGAGTTCATACCTCTGCAGAGGAAGGCTAGCCTCGGTCACAAGGTGCACCCAGATCTGCAGGCCCCCCCAGCAGGGAGAGAGGCTGGTCTGTGGGGTACAGCACTGAGGACAAAACACAAGTAAAGCGGCTCTACAGAAGAGGAAAAGGCAGCCTGGTGCAGTGGCTCATGCCTGCAACCCCAATACTTTGGAAGGCTGAGGTGGGCAGAGTACCCGAGCCTAGGCATTTGAGACAGGCCTAGGCAACATAATGAGACCCCCCATCTCTACAAAAAATACAAAATTAGCCGGGTGTGGTGGTATGTGCCTGTGGTCCCAGTTATTGGTGAGGCTGAGGCAGGAGGATCACTTGAGTCTGGGAGGTCCAGGCTGCACTGAGCTGACTGTGCCACCGCACTCCAGCCTGGGCAACACACTGAGATCTTGTGTCAAAAGAAAAAGATAAAAAGGCAATCGTTTTTATAAAAATTCCATCTCCAGAAGTAGAAAATTACAAGCTTATTTATTAAACCCATTAAACACACACACACACACACACACACACACACACAAACACTGTAAAAGCAGGGGAAAATAAGCTGTTATAAAAAAGGAAAGACAGGTGATGTATCAAACACTTAAACTCTGTGTGTATATAAAGATACAAAAAGAAAATAATCGTTTTAGGAAAAGTTGGAAGAATTGTTTCTCCACTTTTAAACTATCATTAACACGAATACATTATTGGGTAATTTTTTTAAATTAAAAAAACGAAAAGTACTTCAATATCCTACACTTTATTACCTTTTCTCTTCTCCTCCCATCAAGCAGGGTATTGAGGATTTCTTTATGAGCACAAAAATGTGTCAAAGGAACACATGAAATAATAAAACATAACTACTCAGAATTGTAGTCCCTCAGTCTCCATGGAGGATTAATTCCAGGTTCCCTTGAATTCCAAAATCCAAGGATGCTCAATTTCATAATGTAGAATGGTGTCATATTTGCATGTAACCTACACAACCTTCCACACGCTTTAAATCATCTCTAGATTACTTATCCTACTTAATGTAATGTAAATGCTATATAAATAGTTGTTCCACTGTATTTTTTTTTTTAATTTTTATTTTTTTGAGATAGGATCTCACTCTGTCGCCCAGGTTGGAGTGCAGTGTGATCATGGCTCACCGCAGCCTCCACTTCCCGGGCTCAAGTGATCCTCTTGCTTCAGCCTCCTGAGTAGCTGGGAGCACAGGCACATGCCACCACAGCCGGCTAATTTTCAAATTTTTTGTAGAGACGTCTCTGTATGTTGCCCAGGCTGGTCTCAATCTCCTGAGCTCAAGTGATCCTCCTGCCTCAGCCTCCTAATGTGCTAGGATTAGAGGCATAAGGCACTGTGTCTGGCCAAAATTTGTATTTTTTAAATCGTTGTATCTTTTTCTACTGGATATTTTTTCTTGAATATTTTCCCCTTTAGACCCTATGTGACTGAACCCAAGGATGCAGAACCCACAGGTGCAGATGACCAATGGTACACAGGGAGAAAAAAACTCCGAAATGGGCAAAGGACTCGGTCACAGAGAGTACCTAGACGAGGAGAGAAGATGGTGACGGGAGACTGAGTTTTTGCTACCACCTGAAAACTTTACCCCAAGGATATATTCATGTATGACTTGCACGGGAAGGATTAATAAATGATGAGAGAGAAGACAGCTCTGGGAGTATAGAGGAGCGGCACACGAATGCAGGCTGCTCGGCCGAATCGCTGTCTCCAACACTCTGTGCATCAGCCACAGTGTCCGTCAGAGCTGGGGACTCATAATGAAAACAGCGGAGGCCCGGACATACAGGAAATACCATCCAAGCAAGGAAGGTGCCTGATAGGGGAGGTGACAGTGGTGATGGCAGCACCAGCACGGGCCCGCCAAACCTCTGGAGGACAGGCCCAGGGAAGCAAAACCTTTCCCCAAGGCCAAATACTGAAATATGCCTCCCTCCTTTCCCCACAAGTTGTTTCTGCAACGAAGTTCCAACAGTGCTTCTGTTATTATTATTATTGCTATTTTTTGAGACAGGGTCTCACTCTGTCCCCCAGGCTGGAGTGCAGTGGCATGATCTCAGCTCACTGTAACCTCTGCTTCCCAGGTTTAAGTGATCCTCCCACCTCAGCCTCCTGAGTGCCTGGGACTACAGGTGCATACCACCACACCTGGTTAATTTTTGTATTTTTAGTAGAGACAGGGTTTCCTCATGTTGGCCAGACTGATCTTGAACTCCTGACCTCAAGTGATCTGCCTGCCTTGGCCTCCCAAAGTGCTGGGATTACCACACTTTGTGTGGGTACATGAGACACCACACCTGGCCTTCCAGCAGTACTTTTAAAAGAGAAAAAAATTGGGGAAAAATGCCTATCCTATTACAGAACCACCAGGCAAACTGTGCACTCAGCTGATGACCTCCAGATGGCCGTCGACTGTGCCTGAAGTAGATGGTGTCATGCGGTATGAACAGAGAAGTGAGAAAAGAACCCACGTAGCTCTAAACCCACACACGCTGTGAAAAAATGGCACATTAACAAGGAGAGGCTGCAGCCTCCTGAAGTTTAAAGAAGCGGCACCCAGAGGCACTCCCAGGAAGTCTGTGCCTCAGAGGCTTCGGTGGGAACGCCCCACAGCTTTCATGGGCTTCACCAGGATCCCTATCTTAGAGAAACGGAAACAGATGACAGTGAACTCCAGCTCTGTCAAAAGGCTTCACATCCTGATTTTTATTTAGGGGGAAGAAAAGTCTCTGGGAGGAAAAGACACATTTTGGCAAGACTGCCACTGCACGGCAGCAGCAGAAATCCAGCAGCACAGGGCGGCTCTGGGCAGGGTCCCCCCACCAGCCTGGTGCCCTGCCCCAGGGAGAGCCACAGTGGCACAAGAGGGCCTGGCCCAGGGTCCCCAGACACCCACATTACTGAGCTATGGCCCCTGGGAATGGCAGGAGAGCAGACTCGAGGTAGAAAATGGGCTAGCTCAAGAGAAGAATCACAAACCAGAGGGGACATGACACCAGAAGGTTCTGGGCACATTACCGATGGGCAGCGAGGACACCGAGAGAGTGGAAAGCCAACGTGCAGCCACCCCCTGGGCCAGGCCCTCCAGCCTTGGAGATGCAGAAGGCAGCCGGGCTCAGTCTGGGAAGGCGACCTTCAGCTGGGTGTGAGGTCAGCTTTCAACATCTTTCCAGTCCCAGAAGACAATGGAATCCTAAGCCAGGCTGATTTCCCCAGGAAATGAGGCTCAAGCCACATGAACTTCACTTTAGTCAAATAAACAGGGAAAAGGAGACGTGAGATAACCAAGTTTTCTTTCTGAACCCCGCATGAAGGAGACTGAGGACTTTGCTTCCTGAGACCACGGAGGCCAGCCTGGACACGCCATCATCACACCATGTGCTGGGGCTTCTGTCCCAGTCAGCGTGCCGGGCTCTGCCATCCAACCGGGCCCCCACTGCTGTCCAGTAGCGGTCACATTTGTGTGCTGTGTGTTCCTTTAAAAAGTACAGCCTATAACAGGGCAGAGGCTTTAAGGAGTGGATGATTAAAAACAAGAAAAGCCAGTGCTGGATCCCTTTGGAGATAAGTGCATTGGTTACAAATAACTGGTTCTGGATTCTGGAATGAGACTGACTTGGTTCTAAACCAGGCTCCAATTACTAGCCACATGACCTCCAACAAACGACTTCACCTCACTGACTTCCATTTCTTCATCTATAAATTAGGAGTAATAGTATATACCTCACAGGATAAGGTCACCAATGCTTGTGTCTGGCATACAGTTGGCACTCAATATCTAATAGTGATTACTAGTGTCCTCTGGTTCTCAGAGGGGCTAGGTGTACACTATGCCAATTAAAGCAGCCATTAAGAACACGCTGTTACCCCATGACCGTCTCAATCATTACAGCAAATATGTTTCAGGTCTGATAACGACTATAATGAGAAAACAAATCTCCATGAACAAAATGCCTTTACAGCACATACAGCCTTTCAATTCCACTAATACATTTTTTTCCAACAACATTTAAATTTTTCAAAACTTCATCCAGGCATGATGGCACACACCTGTAATCCCAGCTACTCAGGAGGCCGAGGCAGGAGGATCACCTGACCCCAGGAGTTTGAGTCCAGCCTGGGCAATGTAGCAACACCCTGTCTCTAAAAAACATTGTTTTCAAAACTTTTCCTGGTGTGCTCATGTTTCTCTCTGACTCCCCACTGGGCAAATGGTGGGGTGGGGCGCTCTGGTCCAACCAGCCTCTCTCTTGAACACTGAGGGTTAAAGGAGCAGGGCATGAAACCCCAGGTCTTAACTGCAAGGGTGAGTAGGAGTGGCCACCAGGGTGTCCACCCATCCCTTCCTCGTCTACCCTGACTGAGGTAACCCCAGATTTGCCCCTCTTCCACCTGGGGCACTGCCAGCAGGGCCTCTCCCCTGCATGTGGCAGTCCAGCCAGGCTCCCCTACACTCAACCACACTGTTGAAGTGCGGGGCAGCACTGGATGACCTCCAAAGTTCCCAAAGTGCTCCCAGGAAAAGAAAGAAAGACTGTGCCACTCAGCTCAGCTCACTAGCATTGAGAGAACTGCTTTTAAGTTACCAAGGCTGCAGCAGGTGTGTAGTCTAAAATCACACCTAGGGCCCAACTCCAAGTACCAACCATATAGCAATTTACACTTCACAGAGCACTTTTCCTCCCATTATCTTTACTGCAATATTTACAACCACTTGTGAAATCACCACCTCTTTCCCCAGCTTAAAGGAGCAGAAACTGACTCAAAGAGTTGCCCAAAGTCATGTGTTTGGCTTTGAAGCAATGAAAGGCTGGGAGAGCTCCAGCCAATGGAGGAAGAACAGAAGGCAACTCCCAGAGCTGTGCTCCCCATCCCGATTCCCAACAGCCTCGCTTCCAGAGCCAGAAGCGCTGGCTTTCTCTAACATTTGGGGAAAATAATCCCCGGGCATTCCCTCTGCTTTTTCTAAACCCTGTTCCACTAACCCCAGCCCAGCTACAGGCAAGGGGGCTGCTACTTCCATACCATGAGTGCTGTTCCCCCCTTCACCAAGAAAGCTGCCAGCTGCTCTCCTCCACCCATGCTGGCTCCTGCCACCCCAAAGGCCTGTCATATGGCCCCCAGAACACTAGCATCTAAAGTTCACCAGGGGCACAGGCACAGCCCCCCTGACCACCCTGTGTTACCAATTCCTTGTTTCAGAATCTTCCAAAGGGCCATGGTGGCGGAGAAGCACATAGAGTAGGGGCAGGGTCATCATTTTCATGTGTCCAGGTTACACAATTTGGGGCTCTTCCTGGGCTTTTCAGAGGGAAAATTAAAACCCTGCTATCTTTAGTCTGGTAATTTCTCCACCTTCTACTTCTCGGTTCCTGTTTCCCATCCAAAAGGCCTGGCCCCATTCCCCTATGGTAGAATGGAAAGCAGAGAGGAGAAAAACCCAGAATGGGGAAGGGAGAAGAAAGGCAGGAAGGAACCACCAGGCTTGCTGGGGCCCCACACAAAGCCAACCTCTGTGTGCGGCAGAGATTGTTTTCTAAAAAAGGAGTGTGACGATGCAAACAAGGTCACATGCCTTTTATAGCTTGGCCGGCCCTGTGCCCCTATCTCGCTTCTCCCACACAAAGGTCATAGGCCCTGCTCCAGCCGCAGCTCCTACCCCCAAATCGGTCATCTCTAGGCACAAACCTTTCATTTTTCTACAATCCAAGCAGCGAGGTGATGGGCAAGGGGGAATGAGCTGGGGGAGGGCCCAAAGGTGCACAGGGACTGCCCAGGCATTCTTCCCACCCGCTGCAGCAGATTCTGGATCCTGCTTCATCCCCATGACCCAGGCTTATTGTGGAAGCCACTGCTACAGATGAAGACCATGAGTTTTCATTTCCACATCTCCATATACAAATTACTTGACCTCCTGGGTCTCAGTGTTTGCATCCTTAAAATGGGGGCAGTAATAACCTACTTGGTACAGTGATTGTTGCCTTGACAGTTGGAAAGTCCCCAGGTTAGTGGAGGACCCTTCCCCTCCCACCACCACAGCAGAGCCATCAGGCCATCGGATTGGAGCCTGACTCTGAGGGAGAGGCCAGCCTGCTTGGAGCCTTGTTTTATAAGTGGGGTTCCTCAACCACAGAGTTTCCCAGGCAGGGGAGGAGGCAATGGGCAGACACTGGACAGCCATTCCCAATTTTAGACCTGGGTTCCATACTCTGCTCCACTTAATCCTAGGACTATGCAGGACCCTCCAGGGGCTCATCAGGTTGCAAGGGAGCCGAGAAGGTGTTGGGGATGTTTAGCATCGGCCCCCATCCCTGGCCCCAAATGTACAGGGCTACTTTGCCTGTCGGCCTCAGATGAGCTCATCTGAAGATCTCTGTGCTAAAACACACACACACAGGCTGGGTTCTGCTGCCCTCGATGGAAAGCAGTCCACCCACTGGTGCCACACTCCCAACGGCGGTCCAGCCTTGGGGTAAGGGGCATGACAGCACCAAGCAGCAAGGCGGGGACAAAGGCGAGAGGCCAAAAAGATGCAGATGGTGCTGTTCATTTTTGTTCCTTAAGGTTTTGGGCTGAAAATTGTGCCCTCCAATAGCACCCACCTACCAGGGAGCAGGAGTACAAGAGGACTTGAGAGGTACAAACCAGGCTAGCGGGGTGGGAGCCTGGAGAGAGGCGCACCCCAGCCTGGGCAGCCTGGCAGGAGAGCAGGGCGGAGGAAGCTGGAGCAGAGGCAAGGAAGGGCAGGGTCCCTGTCACTGCAGGATGGCACAGAAAGGACGGGAGGTGCAGCAACAGGCAGGGAAGGACCTTGGCTGGGCTGCTAAGGTCAGCAAGGGCCATTTATTTTCAGCATTGAGGGATGAATGTTTCTCCCCAAGGAAGGGCTTCAGCCCATTAGTTTTACTTTCTGTGTTTATTTTCCATTCAAAGAAAAGAAAATTTGAAACCCCAGCTAACAGAACAAGAGGGGAAGCGAGAGGAAGGGCTCCCTGGGCAGCAGTAAGTAAGGGGAAGGGCTGGACCACAGCCCAGAGCAATTCCCTTCCCTGCTAGGGGGACAGTCAGGCCTGCAGACACCACAGAGAAAGGCCAGAGAGTAGGCCGGGGTCCCAGTCTGGCCCCCCGCAGTCAGTTTCTGGCTGCAGTCCCAGGAATATCACTGGAGGGCTGCAGACCCCAGTCTATTATCGGGAGCATGAACCTCCATACTCCAAAATGCTGAGTCCTAAAAGCAAAGACTGCATGTAATGCTGCTATGTTTAGTTTGGGAAGTGAAGGAGAGAGAGAGAAAAATGTATATGTAAATAAAAGTGAAGATCATCTGTTTCTCAGCCAGAATGCTGTCTGCTCTGAAGCTGATACGTGGAATATTTACTATTCCTCAAGAGACCTGAAGAAGTTGCAACAGCCACAGAGAGTCAGCAGCTTACCAGGGTTTGGCCCACTCAAGCCACACCACCCTGGGACCCAGGAAGGTTTGCATTTGTTGCGGGGGCTGAAAATCACACATTGTGCAAAATGAGAAGATGAGTGTGGCAGCAGGGGGACCATGGAGACTGTCACCTACTCGGATCGAGGCCTTAGATGAGCCATTTCGCCTCTGAGCTTCTAGATATAAAATTCTATGAAAGTACCACCTTTAAAATGCTTGCATTTTAGTTTTCCTTCCAAGAAGGAAATCTTAAAATTACATTCAAACATATGTGAGGTGATAGATTAACTTTTTAAAGAAAAGTAAGACTCCTGACCAAAAGTTTCAAAAAAAATTGATTACTATCAATCAATACTGTGAATAGCATTTACTTCAACGGTGCAAACAAATAGTTGATAATCATAGAAAGTAAATCTGTTTTTTTTTGGGACGGAGTCCTGCTCTGTCACCCAGCCAGGAGGGCTAGAGTGTAGTAGTGTGATCTCTGCTCACTGTAACCTCCGCCTCCTGGGTTCAAACAATTCTCCTGTCTCAGCCTCCCAAGTAGCTGGGACTACAGGCACCCATCAACACAAACGGAGACGGGGTTTCACCATATTGGTCAGGTTGGTCTCAAACTCCTGACCTCAGGGGATCCACCCATCTTGGCCTCCCAAAGTGCTTGGATTAAAAACGTGAGCCACAACACCCAGCCAAGAGTAATTTTTAAGGAAGAATTCCACAGCATTTCCCTGGCTTAGATTTCTCAAAATAGATGGAAAGAAATGAAATGTGTATGTCAGAATATCCTACCCAAAAATCAGCGTGCAAATGTGATGGTACCAGCACGGTTATGGGGATCTAGCAGTAATAACAGGCTTCCATCTGCACAGCACCTCTAAAACAAAGCGCTTTCCCACAGATTATGGCTCATGACTCTCCAATTTGGGCAGTGGGTAACACAGGCAATATTATTGCAACAACATGGAAAGTAAGGCTAAAGGTTATTTTTCCAAGGCCGCAGAGGTAAGGATGAACCAAAATGCCACCTTTGTATTCTCTTTTTTTGCTTAAAAACACTTTCAGGCCAGGCACAGTGGCTCACACCTGAAATCCCAGCACTTTGGGAAGCCAAGGGGCAGATCACTTGAGGTTAGGGGAATTCAAGACCAGCCTGGCCAACGTGGTGAAACTCCATCTCTACTAAAAATACAAAAAAATTAGACAGGCGTGGTGGCACGCACCTGTAGTCCCAGCTACTACGGAGTCTGAGGCAGGAGAATCGTTTGAATCTGGGAGACGGAGGTTGCAATGAATGGAGATCGCACCGCTGCACTCCAGCCTGAGTGACAGAGAGAAACCCTGTCTCAAAAACAAAACAAAACAAAAAAAACCACTTTCACATTCTCCTGGCCTGTTCTTTCTGACATCATGTGCTGGTTCATTAGTTTGTTCAAGGTAAACTCCTGTTAAAAAGTTAAGAAACAACAAACCAAAAAAATAAAGCTATTTTAATTTTGCAGGGGAAAGTTTTAAGCAACTATGGTCATTTCATAATGCTAACTAAGTAGGTATATCCTTCCCACCACTGTCTGAGACTACTGTGAAACAGTCCCTCCTTTCAGACTTAAAATTTCCCAAGGCAATTGAGACCTTTCATTAGCTGAACCCCCAGAAAACAAAGACAGACTGTCACTCCTTCAGGACAGGGGGCCAAAACTTCTGATCTCTGAATCTCCAGCACCAGTGGAATGCCTGACATGTGTAAACGCTCCATGAACATGGAATAAATGAAACATCCTCTGCTACTCTTTAGTTTCTACTGAATGCCCTGTGACAGGCTCTGTTAGAGACAACATCCTGGAGCAGGTAACACAAGCACATCCTGAAGAAAGTGACAGGCTGTTAGCAGGCAGGAGGCACTCCAGCCAGGGTCTTCAAATGAGTCCATCAGCTGTGCTGGCCCCTCCCAGCCCTTGGCTGCAGCAGGAGGAGCAGGATGGAGAGGAGTGAGGACTGAGAATGGACAGGACAAACAGCTGAGAGACAGTCATGCTGACTCTCAGTCAGTGCTTTTTTTAAACCCAACTCCACGATCACACAGAGGAAATGGATTAAAAAGGTCTCTTGCTGGAATACAAATTGCTCCAATGCCTACCATCACATCCCCAAAATGGAATCAATGAGAACACTGAGGCTGTTTTCATTCACTTGAAATTAGCAGTTAGATGCCGGTGGCCTGCACTTTCATTTCAATACTCTTCCAGTTACACAAGACAGAGACAATTCTGATTTGCACATGTAAACAGAAACAGATGGCCACATTCTTTTTTAAAAACAAAATCCAAAAGCTTTGAAATAGTAAGAAACTTGTTTCAACTCTCTACTACTAATGACGTCTAATGTCTCCTTGTAGTCCTTATCTCAGATATGTCAGATGAGAAACATCTGAAACATATATTGACTGTTCAGCCCATGGACAACATCATCATGGCATAGCATGTTAGACGCTAATTTCTTTGTGTACAGTTGACACTGCCGCTTTGCCTGACATTTAACTGAAGGCAGCACATGCATATACACCCTTGTGCTAAACTCTGACTTTTAACATCTTGGCGCCCACTGACATGCTAATTTTTTATCTTCATCACTCCAGAGCTGGCACATGGTTGGCACTCAATAAATATTCATTAAACGAATTAATTGGGCTGCCAGAATTACTTGCCTTTTTTTTTTTTTTTTTGCAGCGGAGCTTAGAACACTTTTTCTCCTGCCATGTCTATGAATGTCTGAACCTGTAAATGTGTCAGTGATGAGGGAAACTATGGTGAGGCTCTGGTCATTCCATGACTTTAAGTCTACACAGGTTCCTTCACCAAGATAGGGCACTAAAAACAACTGAGCTTTAAAGCCAGATCACTGGAGCAACTCTAGTTTATAACCTGCTTATAAACCCCAGTTCTTAAGTCCCTCAATGCCTAGCAGGCTGCCAACGAGTAGGCATACAAATAAATCAGATGATCTTGTACCTGCCAGCCCAATGCTTACCAAGACTTCAAAATGTTTTGATGGGATCACCTCCCTGCTATGAGATGCAAACATGAGAGTATAAATTTTTTTTGAAAACTTTTTAACTACTGTTGGAAATTTTAAAGATAAAAGCAAGTAGACCCCTGAGGAACCTCTGGAGCACCACATGGTGTGGGCATTAGTTCTACCTGACTCCCTTCATCATCTCAGACACCTCCCTTCACCTCTGTAAAGCCAGGTGGCTTGAACTCCATAATCTCTGACACCACCATCTACCAAATGCATGGTAAGGACGCAAAGAACCAGAGAGGCTACTTCATTAAGCTGCAGTGTGCATTTACATCAAATCAATCATTTCATGCTAACAAGGCAATATGAGGCCATCTCTTTAAAAAATTGGTGACAGAGTGAGACTCCAACTCAAAAAAAAAAAAAAACTCCATAGGAGAATTTCTTTAAGTAAATTCCTGGATCCTTCGAATTTTTTCTGTGTGAATGATTTATCTCAGCTTCTGAGACTATGTGCAATATTATTCCACAGAGCACATCTTTCAGAATCTTGTTTCAGATTATTACTTAAATAATCAATTTCTCTTGAACAGCCCCTTCAGGTAAGAGACATTCAATACTCATTAGAATCTCTACTCTCATGATGCATTTTATGATCTAAAAACCAACGTACATGGTATTAAGTACAGACACATACATCAAAGAAGATATACAATGGCCAATAAGCACATGAAATAATGGATATCATTAGTTACCAGGGAAATGTAAATTAAACCACAATGAGATTCCATTACACACTCCGTAAAATGGCTGATAACGCCAAGCACTGATGAGTGAAGGAACTGGAACTCTCATATGTTGTTAGTGGAAATGGAAAATGATGCAGCCACTTTAGAAAACAGGATGGCAGCATTTTATAAAGTTAAACATACAGTTAGCATACAACATGGCAAACCCACTCCTAGGTATTTCCTGAAGTCAAAAAATAAATGTGTCTTCACAAAGACTTGTAGTCAAATGTTCATGGCAGCTTTATCCATAATAGCCAAAAACTGGAAAGAACCTAAACGCTCATCACTTGGTGAACTGATAAATAAGTAGTCCCCCTTATCTTCAGGGAATACATTCCAGGGAATACTTTCCAAGACCCCCAGTGGATGCCTGACACCAGCTGGTACCAAGTCCTATATATACTGGTTTTTTTTTTCTATATGTACATACCTACGATAAAAGTTTAACTTATAGGCCGGGTACAGTGGCTCACACCTGTAATCCCAGCACTTTGGGAGGCCAAGGTGGGTGGATCACTTGAGGTCAGGAGTTCAACAGTAGCCTGGCCAACATGGTGAAACGTCATCTCTACTAAAAAAAATATAAAAATTAGCTGGGGGTAGTGGCACACATCTGTAATCTCAACTACTCGAGAGGCTGAGGCAGGAGAATTGCTTGAACCCAGGAGGCAGAGGTTGCAGTGAGCCGGAGGTTGCAGTAAGCCAGGATTGTATCACTGCACTCCAGCCTCAGTGACAGAGCAAGACTCTGCCTCCAAATAAAAAAAAAAAAAAAAAAAAAAAAAGTTTAGTTTAGTTTATAAATTAGGCACATTAAGATTAACAATGACAACTAATAAAATAGAACAATTATAATAAGATACTATAATAAAAGTTCTGTGAATGTGGTCTCTTTCTCAAAATATCTTATTGTATGTACTATTTTCAGACTGGGTTGACCGTGGGTAACTGCAACCTTGGAGAGTAAAATGCACGTAACGGGGAACTTACTCTGCATTCGTATAACCAAATATTATTCAACAATGCAAAGGAGTGGTCTAAGGATACATGCAACATGGATGGATGAACCTCCAAGGCACTAGGTCAAGCAAAATAAATCATACACTAAAGGTAACATACCCTATCATTCCATTTATACGGAATTCTAAAAACGGTAAAACTGTAGGGACAGAAAGCAGCCCAGAGATGCCAGGCGGCAGGAATGGGGGTACCAACTGAAGAGGGGAGTTCTGCATGAAGGCACTCTTTTGCGTTACAACTGTAGGGGTGCTTACGTGATTTCACAAAACCCACTAAATTGCACACTTAAAACTGGTGAATTCTGGCCAGGCACGCTGGCTCACGCCTGTAATCCCAGCACTTTGGAAAGCTGAGGGGGGCGGATCACCTGAGGACAGGAGTTTGAGACCAGCCTGGCCAACATGGTGAATCCCCGTCTCTACTAAAAATACAATAATCAGCCAGGTGTGGTGACAGGTGCCTGTCATCTCAGCTACTTGGGAGGCTGAAGCACAAGAATTGCTTGAACCCCAGAAGCAGAGGTTGCAGTGAGCCGAGATCATGCCATTGCACTCCAGCCTGGATGATAAGAGTGAAACTCTGTTTCAAAACAAACAAACAAAAAAACTGGTGAATTTTATTGTATGCAGAGTAGACCTCAATTTGGCTGATTTTAAAAACTTTTTTTAAAACAACAAAAAATGACTTTTGCTTCTTTGTTACCTCAAGATTGGCTGGGGCTCAGGGATGCAAGAACAGCTTTTGAGGGCTGCAGTAAAAAACTAAAAAGTTGGGCCGGGCACAGTTGCTCACGCCTGTAATCCCAGCACCTTGGGAGGCCGAGGTGGGTGGATCACAAGGTCAAGAGATCGAGACCATCCTGGCCAACATGGTGAAACCCTGTCTCTACTAAAAATACAAAAAAATTAGCTGGGTGTGGTGGCGCGTGCCTGTAGTCCTAGCTACTAGGGAGGCTGAGGTGGGAGAATTGCTTGAACCTGGGAGGCAGAGGTCGCAGTGAGCTGAGGTCACGCCACTGCACTCCAGCCTGGCGCCTGGTGACGGAGTGAGACTCTGTCTCAAAAAAAAAAAAAAAAAAAAAAAACCTAAAAAGTTAGAATGCTTGGTGCAGGACTGGTGATCAGGCACACGCACTATGTGCTTGCATTCCTAAATTCTTCAACTGTCTTCCAAAGGCTTTTTTTTTTTTAGCAAGGGGTTGGGGACAGGGTCTTACTTCGTCACCCAGGCTGGAGTATACTGGTGTGACCTCGGCTCACTGTAACCTACACTCCTGGGTTTCAGCGATCCTTGTGCCCTAGCCTCCTGAGTAGCTGGGATTACAGGCGTGTGCCACCATACCCCAGCTAACTTTCTGTATTTTTAGTAATGATGAGGTTTTGCTGTGTTGGCCAGCCTGGTCTTGAACTCCTGGCCTCAAATGATCACCCACCTCGACCTCTCAAAGTGCTGGGATTACAGGCAACAGCCACACCGCCCAGCCCCAAAGGCCTTATTTAAGATGACTCTTCCTACAGTCCCTGGTTCATCAATTACTCTCAGTTGTCATCTGCTCTTTTACCCTGAAGGCTCAGTGGCCTCACTCCAGCGCAGTCCCAGCAGCTGGTGTTGGGCATGCCTGCCCTCCCTGGCCTGAGTGACCTCTCTCCAAGGCGCGTGTCAGCATCTCACAAAGTGTGTTAACGGCTTTTGCAACATGAAGACTCTCCTTCTGGTATTTCCCAGAAAACAGGTATTGTAAAGGTTAACAGTCTAACATCTACTGGCCAGTACAGCCCAAGTACGCCAGATTTATTTCAAATAACTGATGAAAGAAACTCAATGAGCTACAGATGATAATTTTTTTAAAAAAATTTGTTTTAAGGAAAGAAAAAAGTAAGCAATGTGGGCACAGCCTTCCCATTCCTAAAGCCCCATCGGTGGGGCCTCAGGCCCATCTCTGCTCTGTCCATCACTGCCAGGAAACTCACGTTCAGTCTTCCTTCCTGGCAGCTGTTCCTCACTCTCGGCCACAGACACCTTCCCCTTGCATCATTCCTGAAGGCGTTCCATTTGCCATGCTGATGTCCCCCAGCCACTCCACTTCCCCATCAAAGGTCCCAAGGAAAGACCCCATGTGCCCCCCTGCTCACTGCTCCCTTCCCCTCCTCCCAAGGGTCAGTGAGTCCCTGACTCAGCAGCTGGGAGAAAGGGAAAAGGAAAATCAGATGAGGTCATGCATTTTAGTAAAGTGTAAAATGCACATGTTATCTTTACTCATTAAGAATACAAAACCCAGAAAAAAAGAGAAAAGAAAAAAAAAGAATACAAAACCCACTCGATGGACCTTGAGGATTAGCTGTTCTGCTTTGATCTTCTCAATTTCTCCACATGCTTTGCACCCAGACTCACTGAGTAGCCAGACTCAGCCAGATTCCCCAGGTCTAGGCCCCCATGGGGAGGGCAGGTCCCCCAAGGCTGTCACACTGGAAGGTAGGAGGGAGTGGGACAAAGTCAAATGGCAGCCCCACCCTCACAACCTCACTCCCCTTCTCTGTAAAAGGAGTGACCTGAGGGAGAGCCACAGGGCCCACCTCTGCTTGCAGAATAAAATCCTAACGTGACAACACTCTGGCCTCATCCTTTCCAAATCTCCTTCATGATCTGTTTATAGGCCCTCCACACTCCACTCCCGTCCACTTATTCCATGAAGAACTGGTGGGTTTCCGCACCTCAGTATGTCTTCTCACCTCTAGTCTGTCTCCAATTCAAACTCTCCAGGTCCTTCAAGATCCACCAAATGCCACCTCCTTGGTGAGCCTGCCCACTCCGGATTCCCATCTTATCTCTATAAGAAATCAACTTTCACCCCACCTTGTTTCATAGTCCACCGTTTTAAGTTCCCTGGGGGCAAGGCCCGAGTCTTCTCTATTTCTGTATTTCCACCATGGCGGGCTCAGCACTTTGCTCACAGATGCCCCATGGTGGCTGTGCTGAATCACATCCCTAGGACCCGGCAAGTATAGCTTAATTCCACAAGGAAGATTAACAGAAGGACTGCAACATCTCAGGAGCTGAGACACCTCTGCTCCATCCTGGCTCTGATTCAGAGCTCCCGAGCTCCACAGCCCACTCCTGTTCCTCTCTAGGTACTTATTGCTTTCTGCTTCCAACCTTGTCTGACAGTTATTTGTGGCCTCAGCTTAAATGAAAGACCACCATGCTGCATTCACCCTGGGGGCCATGTAATGTGCCTGCTGTGGAATGGGAAAACACTTTACACCTTCCAGGGCTTCTTAAGTGATTAAAGATCCAGGGCCCCAATTCCCACCCAAGGGTCCCATGTCTGGCATCCTGCATCCCCCACTCCTGTCTTTAAAGTCATGCATGGCACCTGGGGCGCCCCGAGAACTCTGGGAGCCCTAGGGACAACTGTGCATTTACGTGTCGTGTTTTTCCCCCTCCTTCCCTGGTGCCTAGGCAGGAAATCTGTGGTCAAATACCATTCACTGAATTATTAGTAATAATTACCATGTGTGTAACATTCTTTACAGTTTATGGAGTTTTATCCAACAAATGTTATATGACCACTTTGTGTCAGGCAACATGTTAAATGCTAAAAATGATCCTGACAGTTTCTGCCCCCAAGGAGATCATGTGTATTATTTTAGCTTTATAAAACCCTACAAAGCAACTGAAGTAGGTATTATTTTCTTCATGTTGCAGATGGTAAAACTGAGGCTCAAGTAAGTAAGTAAATATTCCAAATAAGAAAATGGGAAGGGAAGAGTTGTACACCGAGATTTGACCCCAAACCCTGCCTTCCTTCCACATGGCATGCAGCCTTTAGATGGGCAGGAGAGGGTGGCCCAATGTTCCTACACCTTCTCATAGATCCTGAGCAGAACCAGCCCAAAACAAAAATCTGGAAGCCTAGCAGAGTATTTTCGGGACAGCCTCTCTCTGATTGCACCCCTCAGTCATCCTCTGCAGTGTCCCCACATAGCCCTGCCCTCCTCTGGGGGTGGCAGTGCATGCAGCTCCCCAGCCAGCCCAGGCATGCCTGCTTGTAGCACCAGGAGGTCCGTGCCAGCAATCCCAGCCCAGTGCCCAGCCTCACTCATGCTGTGAACCTCCTGTCCACACGACAATGTGGGTGCTCCACCCTGCTAAGTCACAGCTATGCCGTCTATATGATAGGTTAGCCTGGCATTTCCTTCCTGGGAATTAACCACAGGACCTCGGCAATTCTTCCTACAGGGCAATCTTCGCAAGCTCCTAGGGGCCATCTGGAACAGGCACGACCTCATGACAGCCTATCAAATTACTCTCCATCCGAGCACAGAACAAGCCCAAGTGTGTGGCTCAAGTTTATCAGGATGAAACCTATTAGACACCACAATCAACAGAGAAATGAACATCTATGGGGAAGGTACCGCCGTCCTCCCTAGAGACATGAGGGCAGAATGGGGCAGACAGATGGGCCATGGGCAGGCTGAGCCACAGATCTCCATACACGGACCAAGTTTACTCCAAGTTCCACACTTGAGTATGTCTTCTCACTGAAAACAGTTTGGGGCTGAAGCTCGCAACAGGAAGAACAAGGCATGAGGCCACTGCTGTCAGACAGAGGAAAGAAACTGGAGCTAAGGAGGCCTCAAGAGACCAGAGGGCCAGTCTGGCTCCACCACAGACTGGCTGTGTGGCCTCAGCCACATGACAGCCTCTCAGCCCTGCATGCATGGCCTAGTCACAAAACATGCAATTTGTCCATAAGAATGCTAAAATAAAATCTCTGCTAGACCTACAATTCTAGGAAACTAAGATTCTATGTATTGGGGTTGGGAGGAAATAACCCAAGTTAAAGGACAGCATTATTTTACACAAATTAGCTCCTTCTGAATTGGGGGACATTGAGAGCTTCCATGACAGGTGGACACAGGGCCAGCCTCATTGCCACCTAACACTGAGCTCACATCAGAGTTGACATTAGGAAGAATTCAGAAATACTAAAAAACTAGGTTTAGAGATGGGGTCCCTGGCCATAAAGAACTGCAATCTATTTGAAATATACAACCTACATATCAAATGGTGTAAGGAAATTTACCAAGTGGCTGGAAGTCAGGAGCAGAAGTTACAAGCAGACTAAACAGTGGAAGCAGTGAATTCCCATGCCCAGCCAGGGCCCGAGTACCTGAGACCTCACCATTAGCATCTTGCCTAATTCCCCCAACACACCTCTGAAGTTGTATACAGGAAGAAACTGAGACCCAAAAAGCTGATTCTCACTGGGGTCAACTAGCAAGGAGGTGGCAGAATAAACAAGATGCACACCCTGGACTGTGATGGCAAAGCCTGGGCTCCATCCTCTCCCTCCTGGCATTTTCCCCACGCTTGAAAAATGAAGAGCTGCGCATACATTAATTATCCAGAAAAAAAAAAAGACACCAAGATACCAAAGGGTTTTCTAAAAACCACCTTGGTTATAAAACAGATTTTCTACTTTCCTTTTTTGTTAACGAATGCTGAATATAATCTGGCCTTAATACTCAGGATTGTTGGGAGCACCAAAGATTCCCACTCGGAACACGGGCCTGTGTGGCCTCCGTGGTTAGCATGGGATGCAAAACTGCTGGCCGCCATGCTGCCGGCCCTGCTCTGCTGAGCTTGTCTTCTGGGCCACCTGCCATTTCTCACTGCTGTCAGCCGCCCCCTCTCCATCAGCCACCTCTTCTCCACCTAGCATCTGGCCCAGACTCGAGGACAGCTGAGCTCCGAGGCCTTTTCAGTTGACTTCCAGTTCCTGGACGTGTTCCAGATGGCAGAGGTTGCTAAAAGTCTGACCTCTGGATAAGTGGGGCATAATTATGCCTGAGAGCTGGGAGGATACATCATAAAGAGGTTATCAGTGTGGGGTGCGGAGAAGAGGAACGGGAAATAGGGCCAAAAAGTGGCAGTTTCCTGGATCAGCTGAGTTTAGCAGCAGATTTTAAACCCGAGGCACATGAAGTTTAAAGACAGAGACTATCTAAGGATAGGAACTGTTAGCATGTGCAAAAAATAACAGGAATAGCTTCTGCATTCACTGAACACCTACTCTGCGTCTGGCACCAGCCTAGGTGCTTTCTAAATGCTGTTTTCACTTAATTAATGACTGAGTATCATTCCCAAATCTCAGAATGAGGAATCTGAGGGCCAAAGACATCTGAGCTAGTGAGCAGCAGAGGTAGAATCTGAACCCTGGAACCCACTGCCCATCCATGGTCCTTCCATTACACATGGCTGCCTTAAAAACCCTTCTATAATAACAGACACAGCCAGCAAATCCACAGAAGCACTCAAATCAAAAAGCTAAACGATGGACTGAGAGCAGCACATGAGGTAATAAGGTCCATGAGGGCAATATCCTATTAGGCAGGCAAATTGCTAAACGGATTCGCCTCGTGCAAATAAGGACCAGGGACCATCCGGGACTCCCTGGGCATCTGGTGACTTGGAATTGTTCCAAGACAGCAGCCTCTGGTGAAGGGCAAGTCAGTCTCCTTAATTGGGGAGCAGAGAGTTCATCCTCATCAGGATTTCCAGCTGCTGCCACCCCAATACCTGATCCATGCAGCTTGTGCCATCAAAACTCATGAACAGATAGACTGCTGTCAGGAAGAAGACCTTTCTCCTCAATTAAAAATATTACTGGACAGGCTGGCCACAGTGGCTCACATCTATAATCCCAGCACTTTGGAGGCTGAGGCAGGCAGATCGCATGAGCCCAGGAGTTCAAGACCATCCTGGGCAACACAGACTCCGTGTCTACAAAAACATCAAAAAATCAGCTAGGTGTGGTAGTATACATTGTGGCTCCAGCTACATGGGAGGCTGAAGTAAGAGGATAGCTTGAGCTCAGGAAGTCAAGGCTGCAGTGAGCCAAGATCATGCCATTGCACTCCAGCCTCATGATGTGCTATCTCAAACAAAACAAAACAAGAAAACCTGGACAATTTCTCCAGATGTGGCAGTACACAGGCTTGTGTAGAAGCCAGTAGTGTCCCAGGAACGAGCCTCTCCCACATCTAGGAGCCAAAATGGATTAAACCTTTTGGATGTGACAAGAAGGATCAAGAGTGTTAGGAAAAAAGGAAAGTTGTACTAAAGATGACTAAACTGAAGACCTCTCACGGTTCTCTTTATTCTGAATGCAGGATGAAAGTTTATGTATAGGTGAATAATTACAATTTTCACACATGTTGGGCTAGGCATGGTAGCTCATGCCTGTAATGGAGGCCAAGGTGGGCAGATAGATTGAGTCCAGGAGTTCAAGACCAGTCTCGGCAATATAATGACACTCCATCTCTACAAAAAATTGTTTTAAAAAATTAGCCAGGCATGGTGGTACACGCATTGTAGCCCCAACTACTCGGGAGACCAAGGCAGGAGGATCGCTGAGCCCAGAAGGTCGAGGCTGCGGTGGGCCATGATCTGTACTCCAGCCTAGGTAACAGAATAAGATCCTGTCTGTAAAATATTTTTTAAATAAATAAAACCTTCACACTAGTTTATCTGCTCAGTGTAATAAATGGTTACTAAGAAGTCAGGTGAAGTGAAAAGTTGGTTCTGTCCACCTGTTTGAAATGTCTAAGGAGTATGGGTTTAGAGAGACCATACAGAGAATCCCATCCATTTTTTTTTTCACTCAAATGTAAAGAGTTGCCTGAAGTCAAGCAGCTGATCAGGGATAAGGCCAATGCTCCCAAACCAGGCCTCCTGCCAGCCAACAGAGAGCTCCTTCCCCCAACGAGGTCACACCACCCTCCTGTCCTTTTCATAGAACCTTCTAAACTTAAGACAGTCCTCCCCACCATAAGCTTGTTAAGGTTTTAACTATTAGAGAATCAATTGTGGGGCTCACTCTTCTTGCATCCAAGCCCCACAACAACAACAACAAAATATTCATTGAGAGTAAGTTCTGTTCCAGGCATTGCTCTGGGTACTGGGGATCTGGTGGAAAAGAAAACAAAGCCTCTGTCCCCATGGAGCATCCGTGACACTCTAGTGGAGGCAGACGATGAACCAGCTAATGCACGGCGCACAGCATCAGACTGCAGAGACGGGAGGAAGGGAAGCAAGCAGAAATCCTGCAAGTACCACCAGGCCCATGTTTCTGTTCGCTCTGTTCACAAATGCAGCACCAGCACCCAGTAGGTATTTTCTGACCGAAGAAACAAAGAAAAAGAGTGGTGCTCTTTTAGATTCAGAAGTCAGGAAGATGTAAAGTGATATTTGAGCAACACACACCAAAAAAGACTCAGAAACTAAGTGCAGGTTATAGAAAGTAACTGTTATCACTTTGAGAAATGACCAATAAATGTATCACTAGTCTTTTACGCTTTGTTTTCACAGAACAGTCCACACCTAGCACAGCGAATGCCTCCAAGTAAGCACAGAGCCAATGAAGAGGCCACGCAGGCTGGCTCCGTGTCAGGCAGCCCTCCTCCCACCCCAGGTGTCTCCAGAGCCCATCAAGTGCAACCACAACAGCAACACACTGGCACTGACAGCTCCATAGTCACACAAACACCCTCTCAACAAAGCCGTCACTACTGGTGGTTCTCAAACCAGAAGCTCCTGCATGGGAGCAGCCCAGCTTGATGCATCCAAAACCAAGCTACAAGTTCCTGGAATCTCTATTAATAACAATATTATTATTACCATAGTCCCACAAAGTGGATAACAAAGTGACTTGCCCAAGGTCACGCTACCAACAGGAGGTAAAAGTTAACATTCAAACCTAGGCCTGCATGATTCAGGCTTTTATATTTCATATGATGAGAGGACCTCAAGTAATGCTGGGTAAATGCAACTGAGCTCACACACCATCACGTTACCCTGTCAAGTGATTCTTCTCTGCAGAAACGCTAAGTAACCAAGCCCAAACCATGGTTTTTATCATGCCTTAGAAAGGATCTAGTGAAAAGGTTTTGCCTTCACATCACATATTCTCATATACTGTAAATAAATCCATATTAAATCCATCTCCTGCTCTTCTAATAAACACTTCTGGGTACCTGGGAAGATGCTCAGAGCACAGTCCCTAAGGGTCACTGACACTGACCCTGTGCTGCAATGGTAGTAAGAGTCCAGGTTAGTGATTCTGCCCTTCAATCCAGTAAGTGCCAAGACACTGAGGCACAGGAGCTTAATGTGAAACGCTTCTCAACTAAGTTTGCATTTAATTTAGCGTCAAGCTCTTCCCATGAACGTTGACTATGTCACAGACTCTGTGCTAGGAGCTATGCATGTGTTCTCATCAAGGGTTCTCTGTTCTGTTCACATCGTCAAACTCGAAAACTTCTTTCACGGTTTTAGAGAATCCACATTGCCTAGATTAACATCCAATTAATCTTCCAAAGACGAGCATTTTAACTTATTCCTAATCTCAATGTACCTTGCTAAGGTACTCTGTATTTGAAAGTATGAACATATTCAAATTCTTTTTTTGTTGCTGTTGTTTTGAGATAGGGAGGGTCTCACTCTGCCACACAGGTGGGAGTGCAGTGGCGCGATCTTGGCTCACTGCATCTCACCATGTTGCCCAGACTGGTCTCCCAAAGTGCTAGGATTACAGGCTGCCCACCTCGACCTCCCAAAGTGCTAGGATTACAGGTTGCCCACCTCGACCTCCCAAAGTGCTAGGATTACAGGCTGCCCACCTCGACCTCCCAAAGTGCTAGGATTACAGGCTGCCCACCTTGACCTCCCAAAGTGCTAGGATTACAGGCTGCCCACCTCGACTTCCCAAAGTGCTAGGATTACAGCCTGCCCACCTCGACCTCCCAAAGTGCTAGGATTACAGCCTGCCCACCTCGACCTCCCAAAGTGCTAGGATTACAGTTGTGAGCCACCGAGGCTGGCCAACCGATATTCAAATTCTTTTAGTGATGAGTTTATATACATGTCATTTTCCCACTAATTCCCAAAAGAAAACTTCACATATATACTTCATAAAAACTAACACACACAGCACACTTATTCTGGGGAGGGAACAAAAATTGCTGGTTATTTTTACTACACTATTTCCTAATTACTTGTATCTGTCCCTTACAACCAAACTGTGAGTCCTAGAAGGCCTATATTTAGAATCCTTAGTAACTAGCATAGTAAACAATCAAAGTGCTTACTGAATAAATGAGCAGATGAATGAGTGACTACGTACCAGAGTGGCCTGGTTAAACATGCATTCTGCCTCAATTTAATCTAGGTAAGAACAAAACAAGCTTCTGTAAGAGGGAACGCTATCTCATTCTCCAATCTCCCTGCAAATACAGTTATATCTTTGGTTTCCACCAAACTAGACTAGGAAGTATTTTAATACAATTCATCTGCCTGACATACAGAACGCAGATATTTTAAACAAAATTGCATTTTAACAGTTTCTTCTCTTAGTCACACTTTTTTTCCATCTGAGTTCCTAAACACCAGTGATTGTAATCTATGAACAAAAATGCGCATTATAAAAAAATCTTCAAGGCTCGCTAGGGCAAAACATTCCTGTTCTTGGAAAGTAAAGTGCATATGTTTGTTAATCCATATGCCTTCTCTCAATAATACTTAAAGCCATCATGCAGGGTAAGCCAAAATAAAGATATTACACAATGCTGCTTACGCCTCTTTTTTTGAGCAAAAATTTGTTTTGTTTGTTGTTACTGGGCATCAGTTATATCAAAGCAAGAGCTAGTGTGCACCAGCGTCTTACACCCAATGGTCTGAACACATGTAACAGTCTCATCTGACAATCATCAGACAATCAAAACCTACTTCCCCAGCATCATGCTTCCTAGAGAGGGCAATTTTCCTCCATAAAGGAGGTGAGAAAAGAAAGAAAAGTTGGAGCAGTATAGGAGAAAGAAAAAATGGGATAAAATGGTGATCAGCTGAAGATTCGCCCCTTGAATCCATCCTGAGGAACCAAAGGGCTTTGGACCTCATTCCTTTGAAAGGTGATCCGGCGACCAGCTATCATCCCCAGGAGCTTCAGAATGAAGACTCGGGGAACAGAGCCCACACACCGCCCAACACAAGACATCAACTCCAAGCCAGGCTGAGGGCACCGCAAGTGCCCATCCCCGTCAAGCTAGACCCAGCAGCTAGAGTACGGTACTGGGTCTATCACAGTTGGTAGCATCCAATTCCCCTAGGTGTGACCCTACTAGAAGAAAAAGCTTCTAGAAGCAGATCACCAGAGGTTACCATGAAACCTTAGTGCACTAACTCAATAAACATTTACCAAGCACCATCAAAGCGCTGGCACAGGGCTAGGTGATGGAAGAGCTGCTGACAGTCTCAGCAAGGAACTGAATCTGCACTTCCCACAGATCAGATCAGATCTCTATCTGTAAACCGCCAAAGTGTGCGCCCCTAAGATCATGGTCCAAAGAACACTTACCACTACTGTCTGGCCGGAAAAAAAAGTCCCATTCCAGCACAGAGCACAGACGTCCCTCCTCACTTCCAGGATAGCAAACACTCACAACGAATGCCTGTGAAGTACACGTTATGCCTTCTCCTCCTTGCTTCATATGAGGAAACTAGTACTAGAAGAAGCTAACCGACTTGCCCAGAAGTACAGTTACTAAGTAGTAAAACCAGGTTTGAAATTCATGTGTCCATCTGATAACAAAGTTCTTAATCTGTCTAACATGCTCCCCTATACTTATTGGGACCCTAACATGCGCAACCATGAAATCCTCTACCTGCCAGGTCCTGAGTTCTCTTCTCACTTACTAGATCCAACCGTTGAGGTCCAGATCAAAATGCCATCCCTTTCCTTGAGTCAGCACAGTGTCTGGTATATACTTAGTAAATGTTGGAGGAGTTGAAAATATACATGTCCAGAACAGGAAAATTACAGTACATTTTTTTTTGGTGAGGCATGAACATTTAAAGCACTTTGTTGTTGTTGTTGTTGTTTGAGACAGGTTTGAGACTCCAGGATGGAGTGCAGTGGAGTGATCACAGTGCCACCATGTTAATTTTTGTCTTTTTTGTAAAGATAGGGTTTCGCCATGTTTCCCAGACTGGTCTTGAACTCCTGGGCTCAAGCAATCTTCCTGCTTCTTCAGCTTCCCAGTGTGCTAGGATTACAGGTGTGAGCCACCACACCCAGCCAGTTTGATTCTCATGTATGTATGTGCATACCCAACCCTGATATGGATAAAGAATTCATAATCAAACCAGTTTAGCATGCAAAGTGGCAACAGGACAATGGCTTCCCAGAAAATCTCTCACCAAAAAACGATCAGGAAAACAAAGAATTAATGTTCTACATGCACAAGCATTCAACCAAAATTTTGTAGCATTACTGCATACTGACAAAATACCTTCCTGGACACATGCTAAATTAAAAAAGATTGTATCCTAAAAGATAAATACATGAGTTAATAATATTTCATCTTAGAATGTTTCTGTTTTTGGACTCATCCAGATATAGGAGTCCCCTCTTATCCACAGTTGCATTTTCCACAGTTTCCACTAAACATAGTCCAAAAATATTCCACAGAAAAGTCTAGAAATAAACAATTCATAAGTTTTAAACTGCTCGCTGTTCTGTGTTGAGTGATGAAATCTCACACCATCCTGCCACATCCCATACAGGACATGATTCCTCTCTTTGTGCTGCAGAACCACAAGGTCCATGCTCCTGCCCGTGAGTCACTTAGTAGCTGGCTAGGTTATGAGATGATTGTCCCAGTACTGAAGAGCTTGTGTTCAAGTAACCCTTATTTTTTACATAAAATGGTCTCAGAGCACAAGAGTGGTGATGCTGGCAATGCAGATATGCCAAAGAGAAGTCATAAAGCACTTCCTTTAAGTAAAATGATTAAAGTCCTTGACTTAAGAAAAAATTCCTATGCTGAGGTTGCTACAATCTAAGGTAAAAGTGGGTCTTCTATTCATGAAATTATGAAGAAACAAATAAATTCATGCTATCTTTGCCCTCGCACCTCAAACTGCAAAAGCTATGGCTGCAGTGCATGGCAAATGCTTAGTTATGATGGAAAAAGCAGTAAATTGTGGGAAGGGCCAGCATGGTGGCTCACACCTGAAACCTCAGCTCTTTGGGAGGCCGAGGCAGGTGAATCGCTCAAGTCCAGGAGTTTGAGACTAGCCTGGGAAACATGGATAAACCCCGTCTCTATGAAAAATAGAAAAAATGAGCTGGGCATGGTGGTGCATGCCTGTGATCCCAGCTACTCAGGAGGCTGAGGTGGGAGGATCACCTGGGCCTAGGAAATGGAAGCTGCAGTGAGCCATGATGGCGCCATTGCCCTCCAGCCTGGGTGACAGAGTGAAACCCTATCTTGAATTTAAAAAACAAAGTTATGGGAGGAAGGCATTACATGAACAGAGACATGTCATGATTGAAAGCAAATTGAGTTCAATATTCCTTGGTTGCAGGTATCCACTGAGGGTCTTGGACATATCCCCCAAGGATAAAGGGGCTACGGTATTTAGGTAAGTCTGTGAAGATCAACTGTGAAAATCTTGTCTACATCGCTCTAAGAAATTGACTAGTTTTTTCATCCTGACTTAATTTCTTTCCATAAACCACCCCAAAAGTAGTAGGATAGGGAAAATAATTCAACTTGGAATCAGAAAACTTTCTTTTTACCACCTATGAGGCCTTGGGAAAGTCACTTAAATATGGCAAAACTTCATCTCTACAAAAAATTACTGGGGCATGATGGTGTACACCTTTAGTCCAAGCTACTCTGGAGACTGAGGTGGGAGATCTCGTGAGCCCAGAAAGGCCAAGGCTGCAGTGAGCCATGATCAGGCCACTGACCAGCCTGGAAGACAGCGTGAGACCCCATCTCAAAAAAACAAAACAAAATAAAAGATGCTGCCATTACAGTGGCTTCAACAACAACAACAAAATGGTTTTGTGCCCCTTAGATAGGTCCAAATGGTCGGCATATAAATGGTGGCCAGTTCATGTTAGGGGAAATGGGACTCGCTTCTCTTACCTTCCAAGAAGCTGGACCTCAATTTCCTCATTCATAAAATAAGGAAAATGGTACTTACACCAATGGGTTAAAAGAACTGATGAGTTCATGTTAGACTAGTATCTGGCATTAATAAAGGCTACAGAAGAGTCTGTTATTATAATCTCCCCCCACCCCCAATCACCACACATGATTTCATTCTACCCAAAATATAATGAAAGAGTAAAAAGGTCAACAATTATAATTAAACAGATCAGCCCCCACAGGAGTGACTACGTAGCCTAGCTGCTGTCAATAACTGAATGTACTATATCTTTATGAAGTGCAGAACAGCTAATCCTCAAATCCCAACATGATGACACCAAATCTGTGCTTACCCCACACATAAGGCTTCCACACCAAAGAGTAGTTGCAGTGTTAAAAATGTAATTCACCACACTAACAGGCTAAAAAAGGGAAACCATATGGTCATCTCAGTCAGTGCGGAAAAAGCATCTGATGAAATTAAACACCCATTCATGACAAAAACCCAGCAAACTAGGAACAGAAGGCAACCCACTAACAGGCAGCTACAAAGTCCTTGCTGCGAATGCCACGGGACAGAGAGGGGCTGGAAGGGTCGGGCACTCTTCTTCTGCCCCTCCAGGCTGCAGGAGGCCCAGGGAACACAGTACAGCAAGAGAAAGTGGGACCAGGCAAATAGATCAGGAAGGATGGAAGGAGGCAAACAGTATTCACAGAAGACAAAATCAACTATGTAGAAAATGCTAGGCAATCTACAAAAAAAGCCACCAGAACCACCAAGTCAGTCAGGTTAGCAAGAGGGAAGCTTTTAAGGTGTTTTATGTCATAATTGTGGTGATTACACAACTGTACATTTGTCAGATACATCAAAGTATACTCTTAGGGTGAATTTCATTGTATGTAAATTATACCACAACAAAACTGGCCAAAAAGGGAAACCAGCACCTTATTGCTACTGAACTCACAGGCTGCAGCCCTCAGCCTCTCCGCCCCATGCAAACACAACGCTGTACTTAGGCCTGAGATCCTTCCAGGTGCTGTGTTTTTCCATCTCCAGGGAGACCTGTGCATCAGAAAAGACCCCTGAGAAAGACATTTCCAGTAATACAAAGGATGGAGCAGCCTCCATAGGAGGGTGGATGAAGTGATCTGGATTCTGCACAGGCTGGTAAGACAATGCTTTTTCAAGCGGATGTGGCTGTAGCCCAGCAAAGCTGTGGACAATCTGTTTACAAAAGCCTGGAGTATTGTCAAATATCAAGAGGTTCCCCTAAGTCTAGCTCTCTAGTGTTACTGGTGGGGAAACTGAGGATCCAGAAAGAGGAACTAAGTTGCCCAAGAGTGTCTACCAAAGACTAGAGGAGCTGAGTTTTTAAAAATAGAGCAAATACAAGGAAGCAGCATACAATCTGAACTTGTCATCTGTATGCATCATCAACAAGCCCATCTGTGTGAAGATCAGTAAGTAGCCTGTCAGGTAACAGTCTTAGTAAGTGCTCACCCTAAATTCAAACCCCAGCAGTTGGAGGCCAGAGCCATGGCTCCTCCCACACACTGATTGCCTCCCACTGTGGAAGAGAGAAAACCCAGTCCACACTCAGGAGATACGCCAGCCCACTGAACCACACACTGGAGCCACAGGTCAGACACAGAATGCCACCCACCTCTAACATCTTTGCCTCACTCTCAGGGTCTGAATCGGTTTGGAAATTGTACTCTCAAAATCATGTGAAGAGATGGGACCATCTCACTGGTTTTCCTCAAGACAACCGCTCTCCAAATCAAAAGACGACCCTGGGCACCTGCTATATACAATATACTCCACCAGGTGAGCAAGATAAGACTCAGTTTCCTGATGGCTCAGAATCTAGATTTCAACCCGAGTAGGCCAGGCACGGTGGCTCATGCCTGTAATCTCAGCACTTTGGGAGGCCAAGTCAGGAGGATCTCTTGAACCCAGGAGTTTGAGACCAGCCTGGGCAACATAGTGAGATCCTCATCTCTACAAAAAATAAAAATAATTAGCCCGGCATGGTAACATGTACCTGTAGTCCCAGCTACCTAGGAGGCTGAGATGGGAAGATCACGTGAGCCTAGGAGGTCAAGGCTGCATTGGGCTGAGATTGTGGCACTGTATTCCAGCCAGGGCAACAGAGCAAGAATCTGTCAAAAAACAAAAACAAAAAAGACCAAAAAGACCAAGCGAGTGCTTCCTAAGTTTCAGAAAATAGGAAGAATCATCTTAATCTTTGAATTAAAAGGTATCAAATATGTTTTTATCTAAAATTCACAATGTAAATGAGAAGTGTCCTAATCCAGCCTCGGGAGTTGAGGCCCTGTTAAAACTTTTCCATTTTCACTTTTTGAAAAGCAAAAGCCAGAAAGCAATATTAACTATCAAAATGTGTACAAAACAGGGCTTTTTAAAAACTTTTTTTTAAAAAAAGCTTCCACCCACTCAAGGCAGAAACCAGTGTTTTCTCGGATTCCCATCCCTTTCCCAGCCCTCACAGCCAAGAGGTCAGAGACTTGTCCCTTTTGCCTACTTCCTCAAGCCGTTCCTGCCTTCCCCTCCTCTTGGTCCTGGCCCCAACTTGGACCTCAGCCTCCCTTCACTAGCCCCTGCCTGGTCCACCTACCTGTCTCCCTACCCCAGCCCTGCCTGGCACCTACCCAGCCTCAGCAGGGGATGCTTCTGACACTCAGATCTTGCCCTGTCCTTCTCCCATTCACTCAAAAAAGAAATAAGTAGAAGTAGATAACACACAGCACCTTTTCTCCAACACAGGAAAGGAGAAAGAGGAAGAAAAGCATGAAAAAAATTTAACTGTGCTAATAATAATTGTAGTTCCAAATTTTAAAGGCAGGATCTTTAAAAAACAAATAAGTAAAATGCATTGTGTGTGTGTGTCTCATACACACACACACAACTACCTACACATACATACATACAATAATGGGGAGTAATAGTTGCTCTTAATTTTTTTAATTTTATCAAGTTTTAATTTCCCTTTACCTCTCTGGTAAAAAGTCCTCCTTTAGACATTAAGAATTTTTATGGGCGAGAGATCCAAGATGGCTGATTACTAGCAGCTCAGGATTGTAGCTCCCAGTGAAAGCGCAGAGAACGAGAGGACGCCACACTTTCAGACGAATTTTTGTTGCTCACGGACCAGGAGATTCCCAGTAGAGGAACCCCACAGGTCACCAGCACGACTCTTGTGGCTGGCATGGCAGTTCTTGGTGCAGAGTAAACGGGACTGGGTCCCCTTCTGGTTGATGCTTGGAGCTCCGGGAAGGCACAGTCACCCATTCAGCTGATTGAAAAAGGGACTCAAGAGGGAAGCCAGACCAGAGATTTCCGGGCAGAAAAGCACCATGAATCTTAACGCCGCTGTTTTAGCCGGCGCAGTGGGTTGCTCAGATTCCAGTGCTGGGAATCAACAAGTTTGACGTCCACTCGGAGACCTAATTTGAAAGTCGGTAATTACAAAGATGACAGAAGGATAAATTTACAATGATGGGAAGAAACCAGCGTAAAAAGGCTGAGAATACTCAAAATCAGAATGCCTCTCCCTCTACAGGGGATCACAGTTCCTCATCAACAGGGGAACAAGGCCTGATGGAGAACGAGTGCGTTCCATTAACAGATTTAGGCTTCAGAAATCTGTTTCTTGGATAATAAGAAACTTCTGTGAGTTAAAAGAACATGTTCTAGCCCAATGTAAAGAAACTAAGAACCTTGAGAAAAGGTTTGACGAAATCCTAATGAGAATAGACAATTTAGAGAGGAATCTAAGTGAATTAATGGAACTGAAGAATACAATACGAGAACTCCGCGAAGTATGCACAGGTTTTAACAGTCGAATTGATCAAGCAGAAGAAAGGATATCAGAGGTCGAAGATCAACTTAATGAAATGAAACGAGAAGACAAGATTAGAGAAGAAAGAGTAAAAACGCATGAGCAAAGTCTCCAAGAAATATGGGACTATGTGAAAAGACCTAATTTACGTTTGATAGGTGTACCTAGATGTCATGAAGAGAATGAATCCAAGCTGGAAAATATTCCTCAGGATATTATTCAGGAAAACTTTCCTAACCTAGTAAGGCAGGACAATACTCAACTCCAGGTAATACAGAGAACACCACAAAGATATTCCTCAAGTAGAGCAACCCCAAGACACATAATCGTTAGATTCACCAGGGTTGCAATAAAGGAGAAAATTCTAAGGGCAGCTAGAGAGAAAGGTCAGGTTACCCATAAAGGGAAGCCTATCAGATTCACAGCAGATCTCTCAGCAGAACCCTACAAACTAGAAGAGAGTGGGGGTCAATATTCAATATCCTCAAAGAAAAGATTTTTCAACCCAGAATCTCATATCCAGCCAAACCAAGCTTCATAAATGAAGGAAAAATAAAATTTTTCGCAAACAAGCAAGCACTCAGAGATTTCATCACCACCAGGCCTGCTTTTAGCTTCTGAAAGAAGCATTACACACAGAAAGGAACAACCATTATCAGTCATCCCAAAAACTTACCAAAAGGTAAAGAGTATCTCCATAATGAAGAATCTATATCAACTAATGGGCAAAATAGCCAGATAGCATTAAATGATAATATTAAATTCACAAATATCAATATTAATCCTAAATTTAAATGGATTAAATGCCCCAATCAAAGACACAGACAGGCAAATTGAATAAAAAGTCAAAACCCATCGGTACGCTGTATCTAGATCCATCTCATAAGCAAGGACACACAAAGACTCAAAATAAAGGATTGGAGGAAGGTTCACCAATCAAATGGAGAGAAAAAAAAAACAGGAGTTGTAACTTTTGTCTCTGACAAAATAGACTTTAATAGTAACAAAGACTAAAAGAAACAAAGAAGGACATTACATAATGGTAAAAGGATCAATGCAACAACAGGAGTCAATGATCATAAATATATATGCACCCAATATAGAAGCACCCAGATACATAAGACAAGTTCTTAATGACTTATAAAGAGACTTGGACTCCCGCACAATAATAGCGGGAGACTTTGACACCACATTGTTAATATTTGATGGATCAACGAGATAGAAAATTAACAGGGACATCTATGATTAGAACTCAGACCTGGAACAAGTAAACTCAGTGAATATTTATAGAATTCTTCACCCCAGAACATACATTTTTCTCAGTATCACATTACACCTGTTTTGAAAGTGACCACATAATTGGAAGTAAATCACTCTTCAGTATTTGCATAGCATTTCACAGACTTAAATGAAATATTGGTTGGCTGTTTGTTTGTTATTTTCTTCCCTTATTCCTTCCTGTCTCCGCTGTTAAGCACAATTATCCGCATAAAAGGGGTTTTCAATACCTATTTTTAGACTGCATTCCAGCCTGGGCAATACAGCAAGACTCCTGTTCTCTCTCCCCCTCTTTCTCTTTCTTTCATTAAAAAAAAAAAAAAGAATTTTTATACAGACAATTATAAAACTAAATGATATAAAGTTCAAGCTCTTTACATCAGTACTAAGACAATTTTATTTTTATTAATCTTCATAACATAAAAGATATCAAAATATATCCTCTAAAAAGTTCATCTGGCATTCTACACAACACAGGTCAAAAAACAGAAAAAAAAAATGCAGGGAAGTATAAGAATATGTCAGGAGTCTAAGAGGATCAGCATTTTAACCTAACTCTTTGAAGATCTCCATGGACTTAATATATCCAAGTGGCCAGAAATCATGATCTTTATTTTGTGGCACTTGATTACCTACAGCCTCTGCTTATGAAATGTCCAAATCATCCTCATCCTGTCCAACCTACAGAGAGACTCAGGCCCACCAAGAGCAGGAAACAGAGGTCCCCAAGCAGTCCAGGTGCTGAGGACACCCCTTTGTCCCTCCCTGGCCCACCCTCCAAGCCCACCATCACCTGGCAGCCTTCTGACCCAGGGTTTCTCAACCTCGCACCTGGACACATTTAGGGCAAGGTACCTTTGTGGTGGGTGCAGTCCTGGGCACTGTGGGATGTTTAGTAGCATCCTGGCCTCCACCCACTAGATGCCAGCAGCACCCCAGTCCCCAGTCCAGGCAGATCAAACACGACTCCAGAGCTTGCCAGAAGTCCCCTGGGAGGCAAAACTGCCAGATGGAGCAGCTCTATTTAACTAAGCCCACTGCCCTCGCCATTCACAGGAAGGTATTATCAGCTGCATCTACCAACCAAGTTCTCCCGGTTCTACCCTCAGGGTTCAGACGTCTGAAACACAGAAGCCTGTCTGCTTCTTACATGTCACACAGCCGCCAGGCCATATGGCTCACTCTGTCCTACCCAGCCCCACACCCCGGCTGTTGGCCACTCCTAGCCCTGAGACCTGGTCTAAACTCCCCTGCCTCCCCACGCTGCCGCAGCAGCTCACATGCCTCAGCTCCAGTTCTCCCTCCTCCATTTCTCTTTATTTCACTCCCTTCACTCCCTAATATATTGGGCTCTCCAATCAGCCCGCCAAGAGGCCTCAGGCCATACAAGACAGAACTGCTGCAGGATGATTTACACATCCGGCCTCTGCTGGAATGAGCAATATCCGAACTCTGTGAGTGAAATAACAGCAAGCCACGGGAAAATCAGAGCCCTGCAAAGGGAAGGGCTGGGATGCCACATACCAGGGCTGGTCCCTGAGAGGCAAGGCTGCCTTGGCTATTTCTTCTAAAGAAAGCAACTCTGCCCAGGGGGAGCTGGCACAAGCTCCATTCCTGCCGCACTAGTGCACAGGATGACCGGCCATCTGTGTGGTCCAAAAGGTCATCTAACTCATCAGGTTCAAAACTACAGGCCCCATCTCTAACTCGATTAATTCTTCCCTTAGTCATTCTGAAGCCACACACAGATCCCCACCTACAACAGGACAGGAAAAACTCCAGTTGGCACATGTCAGGTGGGGACAGTGAAACACGACACTTGGAGAAATTCAGCTTGTCTGGAGACACAGGTGAGAGGCAGGGCAAGCAGAGGGCAGGGCCGTCTACTCCCTGCACCATTCATCATTAGGACTCAACTCCACGCCATTCTCAAATTCCTCTCTTATCACTTCCCCAAACAGGATGTGTTCAATCGGTGAGTCATGAAAAATAGGGTATTTCTAGAAAACCACTGGAAGGAAGGAAGGTGTGGGAGAACATTTCTAAAGAGAGAGAACAAAAAGACAATATGCAAACCTACTGAAGCATTCACAAGGCCGGAAGTGGGCTCCTGGTTGGGTCCCTGTGCAATGGCCCCAGAGTGGCTGACCAGACTTTATTCTACGTCCCCCCAGCTCAATTCAACAGTCCAACCGACTGGACACCTCAGTAAATCCACCTTCCTGCACCTTGGCTCTACCTACTCATTTACTCAAACCTGGGCTTTTAAACTGATTAAAGACAGTCCAGCTTCTGGATCCACACGATGGGGATAGTGCCCACTTCCCAGGTGGCAGTCAAGTCCCGGATGTCCGATCTGTTCCCCTCCCCAATCTTTCATGACAATGTCCCAGTTGCCCTAGCAGGAAGCGATCTCTCTCTGCTTCTGAGCTCCTCCTCCCTGTTATCAAGGCCCCTGGAAGGCCACACACTGCCATTACCTTGCTCTGGTGCAATCTGTGTGCAGTCACCTCTCCCTCCACTAGCCTGAGCCCTGGCCACGCGACAGGCCCTGCCTAAATGTTCTCCCCAGGTTTTCCCACTGAATTCTCACACCAGCCCTGTCTCTACGCAGTCTGGTTATTACTGCCTCTCATTTTACAGATTAGGAAGCTTAGGAAGCTGAGAGGCAGCACAAATAGCGTCATGAAGAAAAGTGAACTCAAGAGCCAGAGTACCTGGGTTTTGTGACTTCTCTGCTCAGTGACCCAGGGAATGTTGCTTCACCTCTGTGAACCATTCCCCTCTTCTTTAAACATAGGGATGATGACAGTACTTAGCCACAGGGTTGTTGCGAGGATTAAATCCATTTAACGTGTATTAAGCACTTACATCTGGCACACAGTAAGGGCAATGTAAGTGTTTGTTAAACACAAATGAGTAAATGAGCATATTTGCCCACGGCCACACAGGTATCAATTAGCAAAACTAGCATCTGAGTCCAGGTCCAGCTGGCTTCAAAGCAGATGCTCTAATCACTACACAGGCTAAGATATAACATGAACTCCTGAAGGGAATGAACCATTTCTTATCCATCTCTGCATTTCCTGTAAAGTATATTGGTCCCAGGCCACCATACACCTTTTGTAAGTGTTACTTAAAAAGTAAAATCTGAAGAATTTACAAAAAGGTTTCTCTGAAAAGAGATTATAAAACACTGAAGAACTACCAGAGCCTAAAAAGAAAAAAAGCATGAAAGCCTCTCATCAAGGTAACCCTCTCATCTGGACCTTCCATTCTGAGGATGTTTATTTTGGAGACCTCAACATACTACGGCTTCTCAATTCCTTCACTATCTGATAGACTCTTCAAAGTCCCAGCATAATACTAGCCTTCATTATAATTGTCACACACACATCGATCACTATCACTGAAGCAACCACCAGGGTTAACCTCCCAGCCCTCCTGGACAGCAATTAGATGAATCAAACTGTTTCAAAGCCGTATGTCTGTATCTCTGTACCACAAAACTACTTTGGTCCCACTGAGCAAAAGAAATACAGAACAGAAACTGCCAGCATTCTCCATTCCTAAGAGGCAGCAATTTGGAAATATTAAAGGAAATCCTTGGACCCCTGCTGGCAATAGATACGGAACAAAACTGCAGCTGGGAACACATCTAACCTGGAATTCCTTCCTCCAGAAGGGCAAGGCAGCCCCTCTTTACAAGGACACATTCAAACGTATTTTTACTTTTTTAAGGATCTACATTCACTGATTCAACTTTCAAACCATTACCCTCTAAGAATAAAGTCCCCATGGCCAGAGAAACAAGCTTTCTATGAACCAATGGCACCAGAGCTCTGGGAACAGTGTGTCTCACTCCCTGCAATCTAAACTGTACTTGCCTGTCAGTTTTATTCATTCAACAAACACATATTAAACATGTATGATTTGCCAGGTACAATTCTGGGTGCTGGGGATGTATCACTAAATAAGAGTCAAAAATCCCTTCCCCCAGGAAGCTTATGATCTAACAGGGAGAAGGGGAGACAGAAAATAAATTAAAAATATGACAAATTATGTGCCAAGTGAAGAGGTTAAACAAATCAGACAAGCTCTCTGCACTCCCAAGATCATAGTCTGTCAAAGAGAAACAGATAAATAATGGATACAGACAGTACAACGTGGATGGTCAGCCGCGAAAGGGGTAAAGAGGCACAAAGCCAGCAGAGAAGGGGCCTCCAATGTGGCCTCCCAGGAAGGGGCATTGGGCTGAACTTCACAGAATAGGCAGGGAGAGACAAAGAGCAGGGCAAGTCTGCAAGCAGAGGGACCACCTGTGTAAAAGGATCGGGCGCAGGGCAGTGAGGCATGTTGACACAGAGGACAGGCATGGGTGGGATGTGAGACGGGGTGGGAGGGAGACAGGGGCCTGGACAACAACGGAGGAGGGCCCAGAGTCTGGTCACTTTCCAAAAGGTCAGGGAAGCCACCAATGCATCTTCAGCTCAAAAGCTAAAAGGCAAATCTTTAAGACGATCACCATGACCGCAGTGGGAGCAGAGGCTGCTGAGTGCTCCGGCTGACAAATGACAGGGACACCCAATGCAGCTGGAGGAATGGAGAGAAGGGGCCAGACCAAGAGAGATGGAAGCAGGAGCTTCACCCACAGGACAAGGTGGGCAACTGGAGCAAGCCAGGGCAACTTACAGTTGCCACTTCCCAAAGGGTGCGCTGGGTTATGTGGGTGGAAGGACACAGCCCAGCTCTCAGTCCTCACCTGCTGCAGGGAGGAGCCAGGGGCCAGGTGACGGAGCTAAAACCTAAAGGGTGGCATGCGAGACGGCACAGTGAGGAAGAGTCTCCAAAGGAAGGCATGGCATGAGGGCTCCACTAGCAGAAGGAGCACAGGGACACAGCATGCAGACGCTGTGGACACCCAAGGGCCGGGCAGACAGGTAGGCCCGCTGCTGTGGGGGAGTCTATGAGCAAGAACAAGGCCCTCTGACAGGAGGAGGAGCAGGCCAGGGGCATAGTGGCACCAGGCATTCTGAATGGGCACACACACACAGCAGGGCTGGCCTCCAGGAGGGAGGTGGCAGCTGTGTAACATGACCAGCGACTGCTCACTGGCATCTCAGCACACAGGTAGCAGGTACCGAGTCATGACGCAAATCCAAGTCTGTCAAAGCCCAGGCTGCTGCCACCACACCAGATGCTAAAACTGCGGCTTAAAGTTAAATGCGACCTGATTTAAGACCTAGAGCAAATCCCTCCTGGCTGAGGTCAGGGGAGAGCTCGGTTGGGGAGAGGAAGAGGGCAGAGCCTGAAAACCTAGTGAGGAGTCAAGGAAACTGTCACCTGCTCCCTGGAGGTCACAAGGTCCTGGCTACAGGAGGGAGTGGAGGGAAAGGATTCGCCCCAGCAAACCCTTCCACAAGAGAGAAACACCCAGCCACTGCCTTTCCCTCATCCATCCTGCTGGCAGAAAGGAGAAATTCCTCTTGCCCAGGCTGGCATAAGAAGAAAAAGGAAGGAAGTGGTCTGGGGAAAGTGACCAACATAGAACCGCAAAGCAGCCAAGCCTGGGTAGCATCTCCCCTCCAGAAACAGGCAGGGGTTTGTGCTGCCAGGAAGCAAGAAGTTGGCCTGTGCCCTGCCAGGGCCTCCCTCACACACCTCCCAGGACACACAGGACACCCCTGGCTCACAGTCTGGTGCAGGCAGACCCCATCTCTGGGCTTTGTTGCTATTAGAGACATTGCGTCTCCCTATACCACTGTTCTCATCAAAACCCTTATAAATCTGGTCTGCTTAAAAAGGCTTCTCTGGTGATTAGAAAATGCAGGCGTTTTCCTAACAACCTTCCTTCGAAAGGGAAAAAAAGTCCTTGCCTTCCACATATCTGCTCTTACTCCCAACTGTGATGGAAAACAAGGACCATCCTCCTCGCCAAGCAGCTCAGGGGATGCAGGCACCTCATCCAGCATCTCTCAGTGCTCGGGGAACCCAGGTCTGCACACAGACACTGTCCTTCCCGCCCACACCCCTTCTGCGGAAGCTGAGTCTGCCCAGGGAAAGCAGCTTGCAGTCCAGCTGTGGGGCTGCCCACTGGGGAAATCAGTCTCAGCAGTTTTCTCCTGCAGGTTCCAGGCCCTGGGCTCCGGCTGTGGCTTCTAGAAACTTCAGCTTGAGAAACTCACCTGCCAGAGTCAGGGCTGCACTGCTCGGTCTTGTAACCCAGGCTCGCAGTGGCAGCAGGCCCACGGCAGCCCCTCTGGGTCCCCATCACTGGTCCTCTGGTCCCTGGCCAGACCCTGAGCAAACAAGCCCTGTTCACTCCCAAAGGTTATGACTGACTTGGCGTTGCCAATAGCAACTGCCTCTGTCCTGACATTTATCACACCATATGGTAATCATCTGTTTACATATCTGTTTATTCTGAAACTGTGAGTGCCTGGAAATCCAGGGCTCCCTCTTTACTCACATCAGCGAATGCCCCAGTGTCTGGGACCTTTGATGCAGGATGTGAAAGAAGCAAACATCATCATCTCTTCTTGCAGAAATCATGAAGTTGTTCTCAACCAGCACCTTCTTTACCTCTTGAGCAAGGCTAGGACCTTCCTTGCTCTACACACACACATCTCTACCCCAGCCCACACTGACAACTGCTGGGGCTGCAGAAATCGGCAATCGCTCCAGGTCCACAAATGACCCCAACACCCCGGCACACTCACAATTTACAGGGGACGGGAGGAGTACACACCTCCAGGGCGGGGTACTTCCTTTGTGTTCTCCAGGCAGCCTATCTCCCATTCTTAGGCTCAGGCACTTTGTCCCCTCTCTCCGATCTCCCTTTGCTATCAACTAATCCATCACTGACTCAACCAATTCCCTCCAGTGCTCTGTGACCAGCCCTGTGCCTAACGCCAGCAACCCCAACTGCCTAACACCTGCATGTCCTTCCAGGCTCGGCTGAGATTCAGGCTACTATAGGAAAGTGATGGGCGCCACTGAGCAAAGTCCAGGCTGGGGGTCACCATCCCTAAGGCAACTGCAAAGTCCACCACGGAAGCAGCACAGGCTACCTGCCCCGCCACCGGCTCTGCAGGTACGCCCTACTGTCTTTAGAGCTGCCAGCTTTCTTTGTTCCTGAAGTTAAGTGTGATGATGTGGGGGGGCCCACATCTGTACAGATGTTTAGCATATCTGTACTAAAAGTCCTCTCCTCTGCCGAGTCCTGTCTCTATCCTGATTGACCACTTTCTGCCCCTAGCCCTCAAACGCTAGATCCCTACATCATAAGAAGGCAAGCCCAGCCTTCAGAAGGGAGACTGGCTGCACTCCCTCCTAAGATGCTGGATCTTCCACCTCTGTACAGTCGGCCTGTGAGGGGTGCTTGAAGCTGCTGGAAATGTCACAGAAATTTGGCAGGAAATAGGACTATCAATGCACTTCACTACTGTGATGATAAAATTAAAATTTCAGTTATATAACATTATTTAGAAAGAGTGCAGTTCATAATTTCTTGGCTAACTGAGCAGCATACATTTACATATATTAGGTGTCACCAGAAATAATTTGCATTTGGTTGTGCCAGTTCACATACACATTCTGCTGTCCCTTGAGAGTCTGAGAAATTCAGTGCTCCAGAGGCACCATCGTTTCTTGCCTCTGTGATGGCCAGATGGAAAGAGACCATTCGTTTGTATATCACACATGAACTCTGCTCAGGAAGAAGGGGGTTGCTCACTCCGCCAAGCATAACAAAAATGCATCAACTATCAGCTCCCAAATGGGTTTACTCCTTCTGTAGCCGCCCAATCACTCTTCCCAAAGAAAGAGACCAAAGACAAATATCAAAACATAGCAACCAAAAGAAATGAGAAAAAACAGGGATGTGATTATAGACTCAAAGACTGGGAACCACTTAGACATCATCTAAAATCTTTCTCTTCTCAAGGATAACACCGAGTGAGTGGGCAGGATGTGAAAAAAAGAAATATGCATTGTAACTGGAATACTCACCATGACAGATGACATACGTATATTTTTAACACTGAAGGAAGATATGATTCTCTCAACAGGATGATTCATTCCAATGATAAATAATTCAAGATTATGACTGCTGAAGGTTATATGGCCAAAAAATATGTCCTTATCGAATATATACCATGAATTATGTCTCACACTTAAATTCCAGAATTCTTAAAACCTCATATTAAAAGATTCACCCCCACTGCATTTAAACTATATATACACTCATAATGTTATCTGGACTGTATTTTCCAATCTTGTTGCTATTATCTGGTTATTATGAATAAGCAGTACCTTTTGCTGGAACAGCTAATACCACTAGTATTAAATAGTAACCGGTACAATTAACTCCCTTCTGATGTAACATGCAAATATTTCTAAGTTATCTGTCCTCACTAGTCATTTCCAAAAACAGTAACATGCAACAAACAATGCATAGATAAACCTTAAAATCCCATTTCAAATTAAGAGGCTGGTCAAAGAAGTTTCTAAGCATATAGAATCTGTGCATATGCACATGTACTCACAAGTATCTTACCCATATTTTTTTTAACTCAATAAAATGGTTCCTGAGCCCCTCCTAAATACTCAGCTGGTTCTGGGTAACAGAAAGATCGTTCATTGAATAAGAGCTATAAGATCCTGGTTAAAGTCTCAGGGCTACCACTTACTAATTACCTTATTTTACAGAGCCATAAAACCTCTGTGATGCTGTTTCTCAGCTGTAAAATGTGTATGTACCCTGTCCCACCCAAACAGTGTTGTGAAAATAGCCAAGTATAAATAAAAATGAGACCTTATTTTAAAAAAAGAAAAAAGAGCTCCTGCTCTCAGGAGTTTGCAGTTTCGTTTCAGGAAATAAGAATACAAACACAGGAAACAAGTCCACCATGCAAATGGTGCACTTGCTTTAGAGGGGACTCACTGCTGAACAACACTGAGGGAGGCAGGCACAATACTCATGTGTCAGGCACTGCAGCGCACAGGGGCCCTCCTCATAGAGCATGTGCCCTTAGGGTTAGGGGCTGAGGGTACAGCAGAAGCCAAGTGCCCTGAAAATGTAGGAAGTGGGGATAATGGAGGCTACCAGTGAGAAATGAAGACTTCTCAGGCACAGCAGGGCTGGGGACTCTGGATGGCAGATGAGCAGGATTCCAGATCCACCAGAGAGGAGGAGATTCTCTGCCATCCGACAGGCCACCACTCACACATAGCTCCTCTCACCAGGGAGCAGGACCTGAATACCTGGACTGGGTCTGAGCTCCCCTTACCCTTCTGGCTAAGTGACACCTCTGCTCCACTGTCAACAGCCTGTATCAGGCCCATCGTGCACCCCTCCAGGATGCAGGAGAAGGGAATGGCTCCTGACTGACCAAGGGAGCCACCTGCAATCTCTCTCCAGACCTCCCGCCTTTCTGGTCCCTGGGTGAGTGCTGGGACAGAGATCACAAACTGGTGATGTTAGGCCAGGGAAGAGCACACTGTATGCTAGACTGCTGATGTGCTGATGTTTTTAGTGGATGGACAGCATGTTCGTTGTTTTTCCAGGCTCCCAGTGACTCGTTCAAGTCCTCTCTTCCAGGGCTTAAGAGAGAGGAAGAAGTGACACAGGACGGTCTTCCCCATGGCAGCCTGGGAGGACCTTTGTGCAGAGGCCAGCATCCAAGCAGGACAAACTCAGTGCACTCGCTCCCAACTCCCGCTTTATCATAAAGCCCTTCAACAAGCTTTACTTTAAAATTACAGAATTCCCAAGCTGGAAGGCGTCCTTGAAGTCATTAAGGAACATTCTCAGATCAATAAATGAGGCAAAGGTATTTGGGGAAATAAAAGCTCAAGAGGGGCAGAAAGTAGACCACTTTGAGTTCACATGGCCTCAGGGAGGTGACCCCGCTCCCTGCAATGGGCATTTTGGCAATTACTATGCATAAGGACATACAGCCATACAATGTGCTTTACAGAAAACAGATACTGAATGAATAAATGAATGGTTGATCTTTTATTTGTAAATGGTAGGTTCCTTAAAAGTAGAGATAAGAGTGTATTTTTAAGAGTTTTATTATAACGTTCATTTCTAGTATACAGCATTATTGTCTATGTGGCCAGCCAGCTGTGGGACTTCAAACAGTAGACCTTCTGAGCCCCTCTCAGGGACAGACAGGCTCACATGAGGCATAGGGACACAACCTCCGCCTTTAATGTCATCTCCTCCCTGGCAGAACCATCGTTTCTCCTTTTCTCCAGCTCATGGGCACCTTCCAGGTAGGAACTCTGCAGAACCCAGGGCCTGGTATGGAGCAGCTTCTCTATGGAAGGAGGAAGGGAGGGAGGAACGCCAGCCTGAGCATGCCAACCACACACCAACCTACCCCAGCTGACAGACACAAACTAGAAAATGAGGAGTTGCCATTTAACTTCCCTGGAATATGTCCCTTCCTTTGTACTCCCAATGCCCTAATCCAGACCCCTACATCCACTCACCACGGCAGTGGCCAATGCTTCCCATTGGTCTCCATGCCCTCTAACTTTTCCAGGCTGCTCCATTTCCCTTGGATCCCCAACCAGGCCAGGCCAGGCTTCCTAAGCCCAGCTATGCTCATATCACTCCCCTTCACACAAGCCCTTGATATTTCCCCACAATCTTCTGAATCAATTCCCACTGACATGCTTAGCCTTCCATAATCCAACTCTGACCCACCTGTCACCTGGACTTACTTTTAAAATCAAGAGGTAAAATCAAGACCACAGAGAAAAAGGCAAAAGTACTTGCTTTCATTTACTATAAATCTCCTGGGGAAGAAATGGCTGCTTTCACCAGCAGCAGGTCCCTGAGTCACCACAGCAAGCAGAATGTCTCAACAGGGCCATGCGTCCTACAGACCACTAGACAAGTGTCCTTAAGGTTCCTCACAACCCAGTATTCTGGCCCAGGCTGGGACACACTCTGGGACAGAGTAGATCTGTGAGACAGCTCTACCCACACTCAGAGCTCTAACCAGGGTTGGGACAACTTTTTCTATAAAGGAGCAGATGATAAATATTTTAGGTTTTGCAGGTTGCATATACACAGTATGTTGCATTTTCTTCTTTGGACTTTTTACACTTTTTTTTTTTTTACAACGCCTAAAAATCATAAACACCATTTAGCTTACATTTTTTTTTGCATACAAAAACAGCTGGCGCTTTGCTGACCTTGGCCTGACCAAACAGGGACAACCCTGGGTACCCTGAACCCCATTTGCAATGTTCCAACTTATGCACCTTGACTCAAGCTAGCCCTCCCATCCCCTCCTTTGGCGAGACTCCCACTCTACAGAAGACAAGAGAAGGCAGGACCATAACCCAGCATGCTAGTGTGGGCATGACCACCATGCTTCCCAGATGTAGAACACTCTGTGCTTCAGATCATAGACACCCCAGGTCTCTCCCAAAGATGGCTCAATGGATGGACAGAGATGGATAAATGGATGGACAGATGGATGGATAAAAAAGGACACACAAAGTAAGTTAAAAACTAATTGCTTCATGAATTCAGAAACGAAATTTGTTCTGATAAATGGGAGGTGTTAGGGAAGGTTCTACAGAGGAAAAGATACAATTAATGTTTTTCAAAGAAGAAATCAGATATTAATTGGGATGGTTTATAGAGTGGAGATTTCGATCATCCTTAAAAGATTTTCCTGCTTCTCTAACTGTTTCAAAGGATGACATGACAACCATGATTTTGCAAACCAAAATGGATTTATTTCCAAGCATACAGCAATCCTTTGAAAGAGAAAGGTACAAAACCACAAAATAAACAAGATTAGCTGGACCCTGACAATCAACAAACATTTTCTGAGAATTATGTGTGCTAGGCATCGTGTTGGGATTCAAAGAGAAGTAATACCTAGTCCCAACCCTGGGCACACTTGGTCTGGTATGGAGGTTCCATGGGAAAACTAAGAACGGCAAACAGAGGGAACTCTGGATTTGGAAGCTTCCTGACCCCAAAAAGGAAGTGCCAGAGTATTTGGAGGTCAAGCAGGAAGCCTCTTGCCCGGCCCCAGTCACTCACTAGGCAATCCTCCTTCCCTCGCACTGCTCAACAATGGCTGTCCTCACGACAGGCTATGCGTCCAGAAAATGTTTCCATGTTATTCCACCAAGGCCCAAATTCCACACTAACTGCCTCATTTGGGCCAATATTAAAGGAAGGAATTGTTCTACAGAAATTAATTTTCTTAGTGAACTCAAGCTCATTAAAATTTACAAAGCAAAATTCAAAAACTATTTTCATGGAAACTATCTTCAGTGGATTACATGCATCCTGGCGCACCAAAGCAGAGGACACTGATTTTGACTATTCTTTATGACCAACCTAATACCAATAAGCATGCTCTGCTGTGGCTTAGTGAGACTTGCAAGGATTCCAGAGTAGGAAGGGGCCCACCCTTCTGAGCTGGTCTAACTCTTCTCTCTTCTCCTCCCTTCCGTCTGCCCTCAGCTGTAGGATACTGGGTCCGTCCCCACTATTCCTATTTCACTACATGGTCTTTTCTGGAAGCCTTAGGATGACATGGCCCTGACCTTCAGGGAAAGAAAATGGGCTTTATAGTAGCTACTTCCTACTGACTTGGGGGTCTTTTTGGCTTACTTCCAGATCTAATGCACGCTCTATGGCTGCCAGCTTATTCCAGCTAATACTACATTTTCTTTTGGAAAAAACAATTAACAAATTTCTGAAACACACGCTTGCTGACACCGCTACACCCTAATTCACACCAAAATCTAACAAAGTATCAGAACCCTATAGCACTTCATAGCATACTAGGGGCAGAAATGAAGTCCTGCATGTTCCAGATAATGCATCACTGGCTTGGTACACAGATGCTTGAAGGATCCAAGAAGGTTCATAAATTAAAAGAGCAAATAAAACAGGGCCCTTAAGAGATTTCATACCAGCTATGACTAAAGCAATTTTGTCATAAGATCAATCAGATCTCCTTTACTTCACTCTCACCATAAAGAGAACTATGCACTTCGAAAATTAAGCTCCTTCCAACATTGCTATAGAAGATAATAAATCATTTTCAAAAGACAGAATAATAAACCCAGTTCTAGAAAATAGAGGGAAGTCAGAGTGGTAGGAAAGGAGGCCAACTTTAAATGTCATCACTAAAGCAGTCACTTGCAAGTGTGACTTGAGAGACACGGGAAGGCCTCTGCCTAAAATCCCAAATAAAAGCGGCACTCTTGAGTCTCCTCTGGATGCCACAGGATCATTTAAAGGGAAAACCCAGGCCCTGGAGGGTCTGGAAATAAATCAAGGAAGTGAAGGTCAAGAGAAAATGAAGGGGAAAAAAGCAGGGAGATGAGGGGATGAGAATTTTAAGCTTTGGACACTGATTAGATTCCAGCACAAGCATCCGGGTCCCCAGGGAAAAGGTGGGACCAGGAGTGTAGACAATGGAAGGAAGGAAGATGGGAAAAGCTGAAAGGCCATTTCTCCTACCCATGATTTTTACTGTAGGTGATCCCTGCTGGCAAACACACCACCAGAACCTCTTCCAAATCAAAAGCATGCAATCTGGCAGGCTGGACCAAGGCAAACCAAACCTACGGGTTCTGACAGCCTGAGGCTCCAGCAGTAAACACACCTCATTCCTATTTGTCAAAAAAGAAAAACAAACAAGAGAATTTACAAGGTGAGAAGAAAACCAGAAATCTCAATAATTACCTTTTGTCAAGAAGTGAGCAGTCTCCTAAGTAGGGACCAAATCAAGCCAGATGTTGATAAAAAGCAACCAAAATACCAGCCACACCCACCAGCAGAAACAATGGCTTGGAAAGGGTTTGCTGTTGCAGAAAGCCACACAAGGCCTGGCTCCTACCTAACTGTAAGCCTCCTGGGTGACTACCAAGCTCTGTGGCCAGACAAGGCAAATATCTGAAACCCATTTACAAATGCAAAACCATTTCCACTAACTTCCTCTGCAACTAATGACCAAGCAAAGCAAATCTTCCCATTTTCTCAACATGCCCAGAGGTCAAATAAGAAATAAAACAGGCCCAGTGCAGAGGCTCACCCCTGTAATCCTAGCACTTTGGGAGGCCGAGGTGGGTGGATCATCTGAGGTCAGGAGTTCAAGACCAGCCTGGCCAATATGGTGAAACCCCATCTTTAAATAAATAAATAAATAAATAAATAAAACATAACACATTAAATATGAGAAACTGCAGCTTATTACATAAAAACTGACTTTTAATACCAAAGTTAATCAATAAAGTTATTGAGCACCTATTCTGTGCAAATCATTGGACATTTAAAGATAATTAAGAATCCAGCAATCAGATAAGAAGAAAATAAAAGGCACTCAGTTCATGAAAGAATAAACAAAACTGTCTCTATTTGCAGATGACATTTTAAATATTAAAAATCCTAAGGAATACACATACATATACACAAAACTATAAAAGCCAGCAAACAAATTCAGCAAATTGTAGGCCATAAGATCAATATACAAAAAGTAATTGTATTTCTATACACTAGCAATGAGTAATCCAGAAATGAAATTAAGAAAACAATTCCATCGCTTCTCGGCCTTTTGGCTAAGATCAAGTGTGAAGAAAACAATTCCACTCACATCAAAAATAATAAAGTACTTAGGAATAAATTTAACAGAAAAAGTGTAAGATTTGTACATTGAAAACTACAAAACATCACTGAAAGAAATTAAAAACAAGAAAATGAGGCCATGCGTGGGGGCTCACGCCTCCGTAATCCCAGCACTTTGGGAGGCCAAGGCGGGCGGATCATCTGAGGTCGGGAGTTCAAGACCAGCCTGGCCAACATGGCAAAACCCGTCTCTACTAAAATACAAAAATTAGCCAGGTTTGGTGGCAGGCACCTGTAATTCCAGCTACTCAGGAGGCTGAGGCAGGGAGAATCACTTGAACCTGGGAGGCAGAGGTTGCAGTGGCCAAGATGACATCACTGCACTTCAGCCTGGGCAACAGAGGGAGACTCCATCTCAAAAAAAAAAAGAAAAGAAAAAAGAAAATGAAAAAAACTCCCAAGTTCATAGAGAAGATGTTATGATAGTTTGTTAAGATGTCTATGCTCCCCAAATTGTTTACAGAGTCAACATAACCTCCATGAAAATCTCAGCTGGCTTTTTTGCAGAAATTGAAGTTTATCCTAAAATTCATATGGAAATGCAAGAGACCCTGAATAGCCAAAACAATCTTGGAAAAGAAAAACAAAGTTGGAAGACTTATACTTCCTGATTTCCAAACATACCATAAGGCCTACAGTTAGTTCAGGCTTTATGGTACTAACATAAAGGATAGGCGTAAAGATCAATGGAACAGAACTGAGAGTCCAGAAATAAACCAATGTATCAAAAGTAAATAGAGCTTTAAAAAGAATGTCAAGAGAATTCAAGAAGTCTTCCTAACAAATGGTGCCAGGACAATTGGATATATCCACATGCAAAAGAATGAAATTGGACCCCTACCTCACATCATATACAAATATTAACTCAAAACAGATCAAAGACCTAAATGTAAGCACTGAAACTAAAAAAACAGAAGAAAATATAGGTATAAATCTTTGTGACTCTGTATTATGCAACCAAGGGAAAAATGACTATTCTGGATGTCATCAAAATTAAAAACACTTGTCCTTTGAAGGACACCATCAAGTGGGTGAAAAGACAATCTACAAAATGGAAATTATTATTTGCAAATTATGTATCTGATCCAGGTCTAATGTCCAGAATATATGAAGTAATCTTACAACTCAACAATAAAAAGACAAATACTCCAATATAAACATGGCAAAGGATTTGAATAGATAGTTCTCCAAAGAAGATACACACAAAGTCATGGGCATATAAAACAACACTCAAAATCATTAGTCATCCACCAGAGAAACACAAATCAAACCTACCAATTCACAGCCACTAAGATGGGTGTAATAAAAAAAGACAGACAATAACAAGTGTTGATTAGGATGTGGAGAAATTGGAACCCTTACACATTGCTGGTATTAATGTCAAGTAATGCAACCTCTTCAGAAAACAGTTTGGCAGCTTCTTAAAAAGTTAAGCTGACCATATGACTTAGCAATTCCACTCCTAGTTATATACCCAAGAGAACTAAAAATGTACGTCCACACAAAAACTTGTACAAAAACAGTCACAAGATTATTCATAATAGCCTAAAAGTGGAAGCAACCCAAATGTCCATCAACTAATGAGTGGATAAACAAAATGTGTCATATGCACATCAAAGAATATTATTCAGCCATAAAAAGAAATGAAGTACAAATTCATGCTACAATTTGGATGAATCTTAAAAGCATCAGGCTACATAAAGGAAGCCAGACACAAACGGCCACATATTGTATGATTCCACATACGAAACAACCAGAATAGGTAAATCCATAGAGATGGAAAGTGTTTGAGTGACTGCCAAGGACTAGGGTACAGGGGACTAGGGAATGACTCCTAATGGGTATGGGGTTTCTTTTTGGTGATGAAAACGATCTGGAATTAAATAGTGATGATGGCTATACGACTTTGTGAATACACTAAAAACCACTTAGTTGGATACTTTAAAATGGTGAATTTTATAGTATGTAAATTATATCTCAATTTTTTTTAAAAAAAAGCAACAACAACAAAAAAGTTTCTTAGGATGCTACAGAAAGGTTTTTTCCAAAAATAAATAACTCAAGGATATGATTTAGCAACGATGTTGTCTTTTCTGGACTATAAACTAGCCATTCCTTGCTGATTTTTGTTCCTAACGTTTATTCCAGAGCCCTTTCACATCCAGTATATATGAATACAAAGAACTATGGAATCTCTAGGTCAGGGAGGATGGTTAGAGAGCATCTAGTCCAAATCTCTTATTTTAGAGACCAGATACACAGTTAACGGGCTCAAAGTCACAATAACATGACCTTACAACTCAAATCTCGCTCTCCTAACTCCCTGGCTAAGTCCTAACTCCCTGGCTAGGTCTTTCTACTCCACAATATAAACACAACTGAATCACAGGGCAAATGTGAAAATCACTGCTTCACAATAGAGAGCACATCGTCCAATGATGAGAACACTGCCTCCCCCCAAAATCTAGGGAAGCTTACTAGACCCTTGATATAAGAAAATCAGTATTTACTTAAAGCTCAACAGTCCACGTTACTCAATGACCACAAAACCCTGTGATCATCATTAACGCAACCTGTTTTTCACCAAAGAAGCAAAGCACAACAAAGTTTTAATTAAGAGACCAAGGAAAGCAGCAAAGACTGCAAAAAAGAGTGTTCCGAGGCAAGATGGACGGCAAACAACGTGGCCTCATTCGGCCCAAACTCAAATCAGCAAGGCACCCATTGGAATTCCAGCTCATGTACCAACCGCCACATCACCTCCAGTGGTATCTTGGAGGAGGGAATCTTTAAAGAAAGGGATAAAAAAGGTAAAGTTCACTCTGAGCTCTAACTTCTTGGAAAGTATAAATATCAATAGCCAAGATAAAGAAAAAAGCAGAGAAGATGGCCAAAAAAAAGCAACGGTGGCAAGAGACAGGGGAAGTGTTGCCGACCGCAGTAGACACGGATGGTCAAGAGCTGGAAAGACTGAACTCATGGCATCCAACCCTCCATGTGACAAATGATGCAACTGAGGCAGGACCAGTGAAGTCACTTGCTCCAAGGTTCAAGAGCTGGCAGCAGATTCAAGCTATTGCGGGACTATGGTACAAAGCCTTAACATTCTCCCTTCCTTTCAAAACCTCTCCAAAGTCCCCTAACAGGGAGCTGACTCCTCTCTGCCTGAGTCTGCCTAGACACACCACATTCATAAATCACCCTTCAGTGGCCATCTCAAAATACAGATTTGCTGAAACGAAGGGAATACTCTATGGGTCTGATCACCACCTGGGTGGCTCCTAGTTCTTTTCACACAGTAACAGTGTTCTTGGTCCCTCAGCTTTAAGGGGGCCAACTGGTCTGTCAAGGTCAAGTTAATAAACACCTCTGTTGCTAACCATCTCCCCAGGGGTTAGTGTCTGATGACCTCCAGGCAATCACATTCAGTGACAATGGGGACTGCAGACTGTCAACAGCCATCATTAACCTGCACTAAGGAAACCCACAAAAACACCTACAGAGGAATCTTCCCATGCAACAGACAGCCCAGCAGGAGACTGGCAGGTGGGGCATTAAAAGATCAACAGGAGGCCTGGTGCAGTGGCTCAAGCCTGTAATCCCAGCACTTTGAGAGGCTGAGGTGGGCCGATCATAAGGTCAGGAGTTCGAGACCTGCCTAGTCAACATGCTGAAACTTCATCTCTACTAAAAATACAAAAAAATTAGCCAGGTGTGTTAGCCCCTGCCTGTAATCCCAGCTACTTAGGAGGCTGATACAGGAGAATTGCTTGAACCTGGGAGGCAGAGGTTACAGTGAGCCGAGATCACACCACTGCACTCCAGCCCAGGCAGCAGAGCAAGACTCCGTCTCAAAAAAAAGATCAGGCCAGGCTGGGCGCAGTTGGGGGCTCACACCTGTAATCCCTGATACCTGTAGGAGGCCGAGGCCGGTGGATCATGAGGTCAGGAGTTCAAGATCAGCCTGATCAACATGGTGAAATCCCATCTCTAGTAAAAATACAAAAATTAGCAGGTGTGGTGGTGCATGCCTGTAATCCTAGCTACACAGGAGGCTGAGGCAGGAGAATCGCTTGAACCAAAGAGGCAGAGGTTGCAGTGAGCCAAGATCGCACCACTACATTCCAGCCTGGGCAACAGAGCGAAACTCCGTCTCAAAAAAAAAAAAAAGGATAACAGGAGTAGGATTTCCTCCACAGTGCTGGGATCCAAGACTATCAACTGCTGGTTGTGGGACGTGTAAACTGGAGGCATATCACTACAGGACCAACCTCAGGACTGTTGAGGGGATCAAATCATCAGTTTAAAACACAGCACAGGCCCAGGTCAGACGCGGTGGCTCACGCCTGTAATCCCAACACATTGGGAGGCTGAGGCAGGCGGATCTCGAGGTCACAAAATCAAGACCATCCTGGGTAGCATGGTGAAACACTGTCTCTACTAAAACTAGAAAAGTTAGCTGGGGGTGGTGGTGCACGTCTGTAGTCCCAGCTACTCGGGAAGCTGAGGCAGGAGAATTGCTTGAACCAAGGAGGCAGAGGTTGCAGTGAGCAGAGATCACGCCCCTGCACTCCAGTCTGGTGACAGAGTGAGACTCCATCTCAAAATAAAAACAGAAATAAAAAAAAACCAGCACAATTCTTAACACAGAATTAAAGCTCAGAGAAATGTCAGCATTGTCATCGTTATTGTTTTCATTGAAAAAAAAAAAGAAAAAACTCTAGGAAGAACATGATTTCTTCTGAGAAGCTGGGCAAGGAGGCCCTGACAATCCTGACTGCCTGGCTAGAATCCTAAAAGACAAGGGAATTCATCATGAGAGGGAACTGTCTTCATCAACCGCCTGATTTTATTGACAAAGCCATCTTCAGCACGGAGTGGAAAGATGACATCGTTAATAACACCATTAACAGGGCAGGCCTTCTGCCAGGGTGTGAGCAATGCCCTGGCCACTCTGCTCTGCGGGGCTGGGCATGTTGGCTGAGCAGTGAGGAGAGGAAAGAACAATTTCTGCAGCAAGGAGGACAGATGAGGCAAACAGGAAACGAGAAGCAGCAAGGATTTGCCAGAAGCACCTACTCCAGCAATGCAACAGCTGCAACTTTCTAACACTAACATCAAGGGAGTGTGTGCTAGCCACAGAAGCTGCAACACCAAGGGCCCTGGTTGGCACAGGCTCTACAGAGGCTGCTGGCTGCTAAAAGAAACAGCAGACTCTTGTGTCAAAGCGCTTAATTTGAATGAATCCTGGCTGCATCACTTGCTAGGTCCATGAACTTAGTAACATGGCCTAATTTCTCTGGACCCTATAGCATTTTGGTAATAACTAAATGAGTTAATAACTGATATATGTAAAGAATTTAAAGCATGCCTGGCACACAATAAGTGCCCAATAAATGTTAGAAAAGACAAGGGTGGGGCTGTGCAGAGTGGTTCACGCCTGAAATACCAGCACTTTGGGAGGGCAAGGCAGGAGGATCGCTTGAGTCCAGGAGTGCAAGACCAGCCATGGGCAATATGGTGAAACCCTATCTCGACAAAAATACAGAATTAACCAGGGGCTGGGCGTGGTGGCTCACTTGAGGTCAGGAGTTCAAGACCAGCCTGGCTAACACGGTGAAACCCCATCGCTACTAAAAAATACAAGTAGCTGGGTGTGGTGGCGGGCGCCTATAATCCCAGCTACTCAGGAGGCTGAGGTACAAGAATCACTTGAACCTGGGAGGCCGAGATTGCAGTAAGCCGAGATGGCGCCACTGCACTCCAGCCTGGGTGACAGAGCAAGACTCCGTCTCAAAAAAAAAAAGAAAATTGGCCAGGCGCGATGGCTCACGCCTGTAATCCCAGCACTTTGGGAGGCCGAGGAGGGTGGATCACGAGGTCAAGAGATTGAGACCATCCTGGTCAACATAGTGAAACCCCGTCTCTACTAAAAATACAAAAAATTAGTTGGGCATGGTGGCACGTGCCTGTAATCCCAGCTACTCAGGAGGCTGAGGCAGGAGAATTGCCTGAACCCAGGAGGCAGAGGTTGCGGTGAGCCGAGATCGTGCCATTGCACTCCAGCCTGAGTAACAAGAGCGAAACTCCGTCTCCAAAAAAAAAAAGTAAAATAACCAGGCATGGTGGGGCACACCTGTAGTCCCAGCTACTCAGGAGGCTGAGGCAAAAGGATCGCTTGAGCCCAGGAGGTCAAGGCTGTAGTGAGCCATAATCGCACCACTGCACTCCAGCCTGGGCAACAGAGCCAGACTCTGTCTCAAAAAAAAAAAAAGACAAGGAGGTAAAACAAAAACAAAAAACAGCCAATATCAACTGACACTGACTTCAGCCACACTCTGGACACCCCCAACACACTCTGCAACAGTAGCAGCATTTCAAACACGTACCCTCCCCACGAACAACACACACTGCAAAGTCTCCCTTACAACTCTGGATAGGTGGTGCCCATGAATCTTCTAGCGCTTCACGATGGAGCTTGCCCTGTAGAGTCAAGGGCAGTACATGCTGTGTGAGACAAACAAGAAAGGCACAAATAGGAGAGCTAGGTTGCAAGGACCACCCAGCTCAGAATCCTAATTACAGGACTCAGAAGGTCCAATTTGCAGCTCTGCTGAACTCTGAGGCATGCACAAGTTCATATGAACTAACCTGTGGGACCAGATGAGAAGCTGCCCAGGCATAACCCTGAAAGAACAGAGGGTACCCCATCGATGTGAAACCAGTGATGGCTCCCTGCCTCCCTGCCCAGAGTGCTCCTAATACAAAAATTAGCAGAGCATGGTGGCATGCACCTGTAATCTCAGCTACTCAGTAGGCTGAGGCAGGAGACAACTTTAGTACCTCATAATTCTAACACCGGCCTAGGGTGCAACTCTTCTCAGCTAGACTCTTAGAACCAATTCCTGGCAATGACAGTATAATTATGAAATATAATAATTATATTTAACAAACAAAGTTGTTAAAGAATCAACCACTTCAAGCCTGGAATTCTCAGTCTGAGTTCAGGGGGTCCATAAACTTGGATTGGAAAAAAAATTTTTATCTATATTTTCATTAGGGTCTAACTGAAATTTAGCATGTCTTCCAATTACGAATGTAAGCAACACATGGTAATATTAGCAATACTTGCAACTCTAATAAAAGATATATGAATATTACACTATATTTATTAGAAATCTCATATTGTTTATATTCATCAATACTTCAAAATTAAGGTATTTATTAGACTCACCACTAAATATTGCTATTAAATGCTTTAGTAAAGAAGCATTATTATCATGGTACAAATTTTTTAAATATTCTGCTAACTGAATTTCAATATACAGTCATGTTCCACATAAGGACATTTCAATCAACAATGAACCACATACACAACTTCTCGTTAGATTATAAGAGGTATTTTTACTGTCTTTTCTATGTTTAGATACACAAATACTTACCATACACAAATACTGTAACTGTGTCACAGTTACCACAGCATTCAACACAGGGGTATGCTGTACAGGTCTAGGAGCAATAGGTTCTGACCATGCAGCCTAGGTGCGTAGTAGCCTATATGCCATCTGGGTGTAAGCGCACTCTAGGACGTTCACACCACGAAGAAATCCTTTAACGATGCATCCTCGTCATTAAGCAATGCATGACTGTAATTAGTTTCCTTTGAAATCTTATTTTGTTCTATGCATTAAAATGTTTTTCTGAAGAGGTATACCACCTTCACCAGAGTGTCAAAGGGAGCCATGGCACAAAAAAGGTTAAAAAGATAAAACAGAACTGCACATAAAACCTGAGACTATTAAGTGCTTTATAAGGAAGGAGCCAGTCCTGTCCACTTTTACATCCCTGGCACCTGGCAGTGACAACGTATGGTAGGGGCTCAATACACATTTATGAGTAAAGAAACTCAATCAGTCAAATCCCTTCATAGAAATGACCATCATCCTAAAAATACAGCCCAAGCATTCCAGCTTGAGTCAGTGGTCCATTTATTCTAAGACATTGCTGACATGATGAAAACAATAATGGTACAAAAGTACCTGGAAGGGCGGCCGGGCGCAGCAGCTCACGCCTGTAATCCTAGCACTTTGGGAGGCCGAGGTGGGTGGATCACCTGAAGTCAGGAGTTCAAGATCAGCCTGGCCAACATGGTGAAATCCCATCTCTAATACCAACACAAAAATTAGCAGAGCATGGTGGCAGATGCCTGTAATCTCAGCTACTCAGTAGGCTGAGGCAGGAGAATCACTTGAACCTTGGAGGTGGAGGTTGTGGTAAACCAAGATCGTGCCACTGCACTCCAGCCTGGGAAACAGAGCAAGACTACATCTCAAAAAAAAAAAAAAAAAAAAAGAGAGGGAAAAGTACCTGGAAGACCCTAGCAATCCACTTGGAGGCAACATTACACAGAAAAGACATACATAAGCAAAGGAGGCAGGTTCATATTACGGAATGATGTCACCTCTCTTTAGCAGGGAAAGAAAGAGGAGTGTTTGGGGATCTGAAAGGGGGACAGCATCCCAGGCATCTGACAAAGCCCAGAAATATCACCTGCCGTTGTCTGCTTAGAAACAGCAGAGGGGTGCATGATCAGACCCCTCTGTTCCAGTCTATGCAGTCACACCTCTCTCTCCCTGGGCCCCAGCCTATGCAGCTATGCTTCAATTTTTCCTTGATGGACCCTGGGACTGGTCCCAACACAAGTCCTATAATCAGTCACATCAAGCAGCACAGAGCTAGCCTGGATGCTAACAATAAGTAGCGCCAGACGGCACCAGCTTCACCACGGGGATGCTGGAAGGTCTGTTCAGGGAGCTTGGATGAACTGAGCTTGGCTATTGCCTTGTCTGGGGCAGTAACTGTTGGGTCTACCTCTGTGCCACCAGCACACAATAATGAAAATCCATCAGCAGGCTCGGACCCCTCTTCTTGCACAGTGGACCTCAATTGGGCCACTTACCACCATCCCCCAACTATATCCTGGTCCAAGACCCTGTCGCCTGGATGACTGCAATAGCCCCTCACCCCGCAACTGGTCTCTCTCTTTCCTACTAGTCTATTTTCCCTGGAACAACCACAGTGAAGTCTTTAAAATGTAAATCAGACCATGTTACTCCCTGCTCAAAATCCTTCAACAGCTTCCCATCACACTAGAACAAAATCCAAATTCCTTCCCCAAGACAGACAAGGCCCTGTGTGACCTGGCACTGCCCACCCCTCTGCCAGCCTCTCATCCTTCTCTCCCTTGCCCACTCCTCCCCACACCCCCTGACCTTCCTTCAGTCCTTCCATGATCCCACCCATTGGCATCTCAGAGCCTTTTCCCAAGCTGTTCTATTCCCATATATTCTGTGGCTGGCTTCCTCTCTGCATTCCAGCCTGCTCAAATGTCACCTCTGCTGAGAAGCTTTTCCTGATTTCGGTTTCCTGATCCCCAGAACCACTTTCTATCCCCATGTTATGCATGACTTGACTTTAGAGCACTTATCTTTACAGCCTAAGGTTACATTACATAACTGTCTGCTTATCAGTGATTATCAACCCTATTTGGGAGGAGCCTTTAAAAAATGCCAAGGCTCCAGGCCCCACCCAAACCAATTTAAGTCAAAATTTTAGGGCGTGGAGCCAGGCACCTCTGCTTCACAAACGCCCAAGCAACTCCTATGTGCAGCCAGGGTTCCATCTAGAACAGTGCTTCTCAAACTCTCATGCGTCTGTGGTATACATGGGGATGCTGTAAAAATCCAGGTCCTGGGTGGAACCTGGGGCTCTGCATTTCAGCAAGCTTCCAAGTGATGCCTCTGCCGCTGGTTGCTGACCCAATATAGTAGCCACCAGCCATGTGTGGCTACTGAGCTTGCGATATGGCGGCTGACAGCTGGATTCATCTCAGGCTGCCTTGTCAGACAGTGCAGGCCTAGAACCCATGTATATGCTCCACAAAAGGCGGCACCGGCACCTGGAAATGTGGGGTGCACGGGAAGCATTGATGATCACTCCAAATTCTTGGCCTGAGCAGCCCTCTGCAGATCAGATGACTATGAAAATCCCACCAGAGGCCTAGTTGGCCGCCACCTCAGGAGTAGATCAACATTTACCTAAGGCAGGGAGGCAGGTACGAAGACCATGATGAACCAGCTTAGTGCCTTCGCATTTGGTAACTCACAGGTAACTGCGTGGGCTTCAAGACTCAATGGCACAACATCATACAAGGCCCTTCCTCACCACAGACCCAGGCACTGGGACCACTTGCACCCTTGCACATCCAAAGGAATTCGGCCATTCCTACAGACGTGGTCCTCATGACATTGTATTGCACTGATTCGTTTATAGGATTCTGTTCCTCTCACTGGACTGTAGGTTCCTTCAGAGAGAACGTATTCTTCTTGGTGTTCTATTCCGGCCACCTCACACACAGCCTAGCACACTGAAGGACTCCAGAGACCCTGAGCGCATGGCAGGACCTGGAACCCACGAGGAGTGGCATCAGTGCTTCTACTATTGACCCTAAGAAAGAAACTGCATTCAGCATTCAGCGGGGGACAGGGAGGAGGGCTCACATATGAAGAGAAAATGGCTCCTTCCTTAATTTTCTGAAATTCAAACTTTAGAACACAGTATAAAAAGGTGGCCCTGTTTGACCCATCAACGCTTGCTTCCAAAAACACGAATTGCCTGAGCAAGAAGGTGATGTCCTTCTGAGGACAGACCCAGAATCTGTTCATCTGTGGGCTTGGAGGAGCTATTTTTCAAACAAGCCACAAAGGGCTAACATTCAGAATCACATTCTTGCCAAAAAGCACGTAGGCCTGGTTCCCACTGTTGCTGCTAGGAGGGGTCTGGCCCCATGGACGGCAGGGCTCCTGGGAGTCAGCAGGCCCAGATGCTCACCCCACCCCTGCAGTTGGAACCCTGTGCTTGTGACAGCAACGGAATTGCCAAGGTAACCAAGGACAACAAAGTAGAGAATTATGGCCCCGGAAGGAAGCAGATTAAATTTTAATACTTACGAGTCAACATCAAATTTATTTTTAAAACTACATCAGTGCCAAATATGCAAGGCAGAATGGATGGTTCTATAAAGGAGGGTCTAACCAAAAACATGAATATTCCAGATATGTATACAATTTTTCCCTATTTTGAGACTATTTCAAATTACTCAGAGGCTTGAAGAAACCAAAAACAAGGAAAAAAAGGAAGAAAAAAACCTCACTTTTCAAATTTCTGTCACAACTACTTTTTTCCATTATTTCCAAAAGCATGGGGCAGACTTCAGTTGCAGCACCAGACTTTGCTAAGTTTGCTAAAATTGTACAAAATGATTACTTGAATCAGAGAAGGTGGTCAAGTGAAAATTATAAAACACAGATATGCTCTCACCTGCTGCCAGGACAACAAACTTCTTAAAAATATACATGGGTTAACAGATACACAGCAGTGTTTCATTCACTCGCCCATTCAGCCATTCAGCCATTTCCCTGACTCTTCCCCCCATATAAATCCCACCTCACTCCAAAAGCCCTCACTGGGGCCTGTGGACTCACTATATAAGCTGGTAACCAATTGTCTGGCAGCTTCTGTGTTGTACATTATCTCACTAAACCCTCACCACAATCCTCTGAAGTTGACAGGTATTATCACCCAGATTTAAAGCTGAGGAAAATGAGAAAATGTTAGGCATCTCACTCAAGTTGACACAGCTGGCAAATGGTAGAGTCTGAACTTGAACCCAGGTCAATCTGACAAAGGAGTAATTTAGAGGCCGGGCGCGGTGGCTCATGCCTGTAATCCTAGCACTTTGGGAAGCTGAGGTGGGTGGATCACCTGAGGTCAGGGGTTCAAGACCAGCCTGACCGTCATGGTGAAACCCCATCTTTAAAAAAAAAAAAAAGGAGTAATTTAGAGAATTCAGCATCATGAAAAGTAACAGAAAGCAGCATGGTTGCTGAAAACAGCAGGAGCCAAGTTCAAAGTCCACTTCCCAGCTCTATAACCTTTAGCAAGTTCCTTAACCTCTCTGAGCCTCAATTTCCTCACCTATAAAGCAGGGATAAGGACTGAATACAATACCCGTGAGTTTCATAGTATAGAATAAGGACCCGACAGTTACTATAATAATATCCCTGCAACAAGTATGCAAATCCAAACAGTACATTTTAATTGTAAAATGATTTTTTGGCAGATATAACCTACATTGGAAATAACAGGTTCAAAAAGGCTAATCAGCGTAAAATTAGTTTGCTGGCTGGGCGCGGTGGCTCACACCTGTAATCCCAGCACTTTGGGAGGCCGAGGCAGGTGGATCACCTGAGCTCAGGAGTTTGAGACCAGCCTGACCAACATGATGAACCTCTTCCCTGCCGCCGCCCCGCCCCTACCATTAGCCCTGCTAATTTTTTGCATTAGCAGAGTTTGGTGGTGCATGCCTGTAATTCCAGCTACTTGGGAGACTGAGGCAGGAGAATCGCTTGAACCTGGGAGGCGGAGTTTGCAGTGAGCCAAGATTGTGCCATTGCACTCCAGCGTAGGCAACAAGAACAAAACTCCATCTCAAAAATAAATAAATAAATAAAAATAAAATTAGTTTGCTAGTTCCGTGATTCATTTGTTTAAACATAAGACCAAGAGCTTGCAAATGTTTGTTAAATGAGTAACTTTATGTCATGATACCTTCACATTTCGTCTCAGTATGAGAAGTAGATTTTTGTTTAAAACCAAAATATTGTAGCTATCATGCTATTAAACCACACATAGAACAAGTTTTGGTAATAGAAAGGATCATTAGACGCCCTGGAAAAGAGCATTATTTAAAGAAATCCACATTGATGAACAACTTTCAAATTTAGTTATAAAACCAAGCTCACACACACCATCATCATAGCATATATGTAGATTTGCTTAAAGTGAAATAAACCTGAAATGATTTTAATTTTTCCATTTTGAGACTTGAACCAATTCTTGGGCTTAGACGGCAACATGAAGGAAGCTTGCAATTTAATGAAATGACCAAATCCAGTCTCTTTGTAATCTGCTCAGTAACTGAGCGCTAGGGTAATCTCCTGCACAGCATACAAAAAGAGCTTTGGAATTATACACTGTAAACTAAAATTAATCAGAGAAAGGGTATGCCAATTTTAATAGCAATTCCGATTTGCCTGGCTTTCCAACATCTGCCAGTGTTAATAATATTTAACTGACAAACTGCAGTGGGGAAAAGCAGCAGAACTTTAAACATAAACAAGCTTTTTAAAGAAAGACATCATGCACAATGGTTCCTTCCCTTAAGAAATACTCAGCTACCTTTTTGGTTACGATCATTCCATAAACATTATTAACGGTGTATTTTCAAAACATTGTGCTTTTTACTGGCACTCTAGGAAAAAAAACTTCATTCACCCATCCCCATCTGCCTCATTTGAAGGCATCATTTTTAAGCCTTGCTGCTAAAAGTAGAATTAAGTGATTTGGGGAATCACCGAACTCATAGGAAAGGTTTACATGCAGCTCTCTTCTGCCAAATTAAATGGAGAGAAGGCAGGCTACCCAAGCTATACTAACAGCATTCAGAATGCTGAATCTGTTACTTTTGATTCCCTTTTATTGACTGTTTCAATCTACAAAGAAAAAAATTTTCCATTAAGGGAAATCATTCTGGATTTTTTTTTCAAGCAATTCCTAACAACAGATGCTTTGTTCAAATGGGTAAAAGAAAAAAAATTAAAGCCATTGCTTCATTTAAAGCGCTTTGGTGACCTCCCCTCAACCTGCTAGCCCAGGCATTTTCTGCTAAAATACCTGCAATACCCAATTTTAAAACTGTAACCTGACATTCTGGCCGAGACATTTAATCATGGGCTCACTATTGCCACACGTGTGGCTTGTAAACCTATTCTGAGCCAAGCAGAGTGCTAAGCACTTCACACAGTTTCTGATCCTGGAAAGGATGCATTACTAATCCCGTTTGGTAGGTAAGGAAAAGGACTGGAAGGTGAGGATGTGCCTCAAACCACAGCCGACAGGGACCCCTGGACTCACAGACTCTGCCCCTTTCCCCGCGGCTTTAATTTTCAACCAAGCTTCTACGTTCCTACGTGTTTCTCTCCCCAGGACTTGGAGAGCGTGCTGGTTAGCAGATAGGCGCAATGACTGTGCACCTTGAAAGCACTTTGCTAAAATCAGGCCTTTTCCAGGACGTAGGGGAACGGCGGCATTCCGGGTTCAAGCAGGTGAGACCCAGGTAACCGGGGAGCGGCTCCTGGAGGCCTCTTGGACCCAGAAGCGCCGACTTTCACACACCTTGCCCGCAGTTCCTTCTCCGGGCACGGGTGGAGCTTGGCCAGGCCGCCCAGGCGGAGGCGGGCACGCCTTCCCGGGAAGTCCGGGATCCCCCGGACCTGCGGACCCGAGGGTGGGGGCCCTGCGGGGCTCGGGGTCTGCGGCGGGGAGCTCCAAGCGCAGAGCTGCCCCCGCGGGGCCACTTCATGAATAAGTTGGTAAGGTCCGCGCCAGGGACCAAAGACCCCGGGCGGCGGTGGGCTGCGGGATCTCCCGCTCGCCGCCGACCTCGACGCTAGGGCCAAAGTTGGCCGCGCTGCGGGGAAGGGACCAGGCGGGGGAACGCCGCGAGGGCCACGAGGCCGAGAGAGGGGAGGTCTTAAAGAGGCCCAAGGTGGCCATCACCCATCTTCTCCAAGCCACCTAGGCGGGAACAAAGGGCCCCTATCTCGGGCAAGGTTGTCCGGGCCGCGTCCGGCTTCGGAGCAAAGAAAGTTTTCCGGGGATGCGGATGCGGGAGCGGCGGGCGGGGCCGGGGAGCGGGATACCTGCGGCCGGAGCCGCCGCGCAGGCCGCCTCACCTCCTCGATGGCCGCCACGGTGTTCCGGCACTGCGCCGTGCGGGTGGTGAAGCTGGAGGCCGTGGGCGCCTTGTAGTCCTCATGGGTCTCGGCCACGAATTCCGACACGGAGATCTGGTCCGGCATCGCCTCGGCGCGCGGGCGCACGGCCGCCGGGGCGCCGCCGCCTCAGCCGCAGCCACTGGCTCCAACCGCCGCTCGGACTACGCCGCCACCGCCGCCGCCACTCCGGCCCGCGGACAAAGGGGAGCGCCGGGCGCGGGAGCCGCGCGGGGCCTGGCGGCGGAGCAGGGTCGGCGCGCAGCCCCGCGCAGCTCGGCCGGCCCGCCTGCCTGCGCGCCGAGGGCTCCGCGTCCGCCGCCGCCTCGTCCTCTCAGAGCGAGCCCAGAGGCGGGCGCGCAGAGCCGGCGGGAACTGCCCGCCACCCAGCCGCGGGCCCCGACGCCTCCTGCGGAGAGGGGCGGGTCCGGGCCGGGGGCGGTGGCCGGCCGGGCGCGGGGCGGGGCGGCAGGAGGACCGGGCCGCCAATCGGCGCGCTCGCCGCCGCCGCACCGCCGGGAAGCGGAGCCCGCAGGAAGGAAGACGGCGCGCGCCCCGGCTCGCCGAGCCGCTCCTGGCCGCCGCGCGCTGCATTGTCTCGGCGTTCTGGGCCCGGAGCGCCGCGCTCAGACTCCGCCCCCGGCTGGCTCGAGGCCCCGACTCCGACCCGGGGCCAGCTAGGGCGCGTGTGGGGGTGCGCCCGGCCGGAGTCCGGTCCTGTGTGCTCCAACCGCCTCCTGCCCCCGGCGCGGAGCCCCTCTGGACTCCCCACCTGAACAGCGGGCCGCGCCAGCCGGTGAGGAAAGCGGGGTGCGGAGCTCGCCCCCTGCCGGAGGATGCGCTCCGTCCGCGGACACCCTGCGGGGACCAGAGCCGGACGCCAGAAGTGACCTGACCGTGAATGTGCGCTTTGCGTGCAGTCATTGAATCCTCGCAGCCTTCGGAGACAGATGAAGACAGGGGCTTATTTTAAATAGGGGACACAGTGTGCCCAAGAGCACAAGCTAAACGACTGGCTGGGGATTCAAACCCATGTTCCCTGACTCAAGTTCAGAGCGGTCAGGGGCCCTTACTAAAAGTCCCAGTCGTGTTTCCTAAACTGCCCAGTGATAGGTATTCTCAGTTAAAAATAGTTTTGAGGTACTAGGCCAGGACCCATCCTGGGAAGGCTACTGAACGCCCTGAAGTGGTATTCCGGCAGGCAGGGGAGGGACCCTAGCGGGTGCAGGAGGAGAAGGGGGCGGGGGAACAGGGGAATGTGCCACAGCAGCCAGCTAACCTCGCACAAAATTGGGCCAGTAAAGAGTTCGAACTGGGGCTGGGCGCGGTGGCTCACGCCTGTAATCCCAGCACTTTGGGAGGCCGAGGTGGGTGGATCACGAGGTCAAGAGATCGAGACTATCCTGGTCAACATGGTGAAACCCCGTCTCTACTAAAAATACAAAAATTAGCTGGGCATGGTGGCGCGTGCCTGTAATCCCAGCTACTCAGGAGGCTGAGGCAGGAGAATTGCCTGAACCCAGGAGGCGGAGGTTGCGGAGAGCCGAGATCGTGCCATTGCACTCCAGCCTGGGTAACAAGAGCGAAACTCCGTCTCAAAAAAAAAAAAAAAAAAAAGAGTTCGAAATGGTCCCTATTTTCGTTTACAGCTCTTAAGGAAATTCTCAGTTATATTTAAAAATCCAGAAGCTCTGAAGACACCAGTCAAATAAAATCACACCCTATAACTCTACACCAGACTTGTGGCATGGTTTCTGTAGTTGCCAGCAGTAAAACCAAGAGAAACTTTACAAAAACCTTTTGTGCATCTGAAAAGGAGGAAGTGTGAGAGACATTGGAAATTCGATATGTCAGACAAAACTGTCTCCTGACACTGCAGGACAGTGGACCAGTCAAACAATCTTTTTAAAGCTCCCATGTAAGAAGTTGCTATATGAGGTGGCAGCTTGGGTCAGACATTATGTATGGCCTTTGGTATTTTAGTAGCACTGCGTGTAAAATTTAACTTTCTAAAATAGCTGTATTCTTGGATAGCTTTTATCATTGCACTAGACAACAAGTTACAATTTAAAAACTGTGTGTTTCTTTTTATGTTTTTTCACCCTTTGGGTGTCTGAAGGTTTCCTCTGTTTGCAGCCTTCTAGGATACATGTTCTGTGTTTATTATTTATATTAATACATCCTCTCCGACACCTGGCAGATTCTGTTCCCTCCCACCTAGTTGCCCAGCCACAGTTTTTGACTACAGAGAATATCCTGAATAACTTTTCAAGTCTTGATGTGTAGAGAGCTGGTCTCTATGAGGCTATGAGGGACCTGAGAAAGAAAGTCTGGTTATTCCTTGGTGTCTAGTACAGCATTAACCAGACTAATCAATACTTCTTCTACAAGGACAAAGTTAAGCTTGGTATTCTCTGTTCCCTTTGTATACAACACCAGTTCTTGTTTCTTTTTAATTTTGCAGGTACGGGAACCTTTAGTAGCCTTTAAAAAAGTAAAAGAAAATTGCAAAGCTGTGTTGCATTGCAAGGCTGGTAGAAAACAGACAAGTAGTTGACAAGTATTTAACAAGTTCATTGGTGGCCTAAAGAGGATACCAAATTGGTAGAATGCTAGAGCCGTTTATTCCTCCATCATCCCTTAGAAATCTAACTTGCCTATTGCATAAGCCTAGAATTAAAGCAAGACCAGAGCAAAACATAGCTAATGCCTTTCTGAGATTAATATAAGAATGAGTAGCTTCCAATACATAACAATAAAATTAAAAGTTCAACATAGATGAAGGAAACGTTCTCCACATACTTATTTTTTTAAATGCACCGAGAGAAGAAGTGCATGCTGATAATGTCATTACAGGCCTATCCTCCCTTATCCAGAATTGTTAAATCTAAAAAGCCCTAAAAATGTAGCTTTACAAGTAGTTTTTAATAGTAAAATTGACCTGAAATGAACTGATGAGAGGCTATGTGTGGTCTTGTTTATCCTACCTCATGTGAATATGTATGTTTCGCTGCAAAACATAAACATGGTTGATCATGGAGTATTGCTCCAGAACCTACTGGGGGTGATTCAGATAATATACTATATGCAATATGTTACCTTTCTAAAATCTGAAAATTTCTGAATCCATACGTATCTGGCCCTTGAGGTTTCAGTAAAAGATTGCAGGCCTGTATTATAAAAAAGAAGAAGGAGGAGGAGGAGGAAGAGCAGGGGAGAGGAAGAGGAGGAGGAGGAGGGAAAGGAGAAGGAAAAGCATAAGAAGAGAAAAAGGAGAAAAAGAAAATGTGGTGTTACAGACATCATTTCCAGAGAAGAGACTCTCTTCTCAAAAATGAAATTTTTAGCAGCCCCATGAGATTGGCTAACAGCCCATTTTCCAAAGGAATTTTCTGCCTCTAGTAGTTCACAAGAACCTAAGATTTATCACTCTGAGATCAAGGTGTAAAATATGTTCTTGACTCTGAAATTTGCTTGAGGGTTGGCTGGTTTACACAAGACTCGTCCAGTTCACTTGCTATTAACTTGTAAATGATTACACTTGGCATGGGCAAATACGTGCTTTACAAGAACGATGGTACGAAGTAGAAACAACAAACAAAAAACCCTAGTGATGTGAACATGTAAACATAACTGAAAGTTTCTTTTCATAACTTAATAATACTCTCCCCAAAATCGTGTTGCTGAGGGGACCCATTTTTCCCAAAAGTGAGAGAAAATTGAATACATTTACCACAGTTATGTCACCTTAGCACCCAGAAACTATTTTACGAATGAAAACTTGGGTTTTGGTAATAACATTGCTTCTCTGTGATAAGTAAGCTAGCCTCCCTAAAGAGTGTAGCTTAGACTAGTTAATTTCTAAGGTGCCTCCCTGCCCCTGGTGTTCATGATGCCATTTTCTGTGTTTTATGTTAATTTAGACACGAGAGAAAAATGCCACAAAGCATTACTAAACGTTAGAACTGAGACTCTAATCATTGGTCCTAGACTTTTGAGAATGAGGCATGTTTTAGATGCCATTGGGAGCTAATTTTTGAGAACGTGGTCATTTTGTTAAGATGGTAGGTTTGGATAGCAAGCAGATTTAGTCGTTGCTAACTTTACAGATACTTGAGGCTTGTTCATTTTTTTATTTTAACAAAGCAGTTTCTATAGATGACGTACTCATTGCTGAACTGGAAGAGATAATTCTAGGTAAATTAAATATGATCAGTCATATACTAGAGTCATTTGTGCTGGCTCCAGAGATCTGATTCTTAAATTTTCAGGAATTTTACAAGTTGTTGGTTGTATCTCTTCTCTATGGTAGAAGTATTATACAATGGTGCTCTAGTGAACGAACATCTCTTCCCAACTCTGTATTCTGTTAGTTTGAAATTGTCCATGGTATTTACACCAGGGAAATTGGCAAATGATAAAAATCAAGGCCTGATTTATTGTTTTGTTGATTGATTATCTAACTTAATAAACTTAATGCAGTTATAGAAAAAATATCATTCATGCAGATTAGACTTAAAGGTGTGTCAGGTCTATAGCCATCACACTGTAAATAATGAAATTTTTGAGGAAATACCCTTCTAATATTTGCAAGCTAGTATATGATTCAGTAAAAAGGTCACTCATGTCATTGACAGGTGAATAAAGTTATAGCATGCATCTTCACTGTTTCAATTTGTCTTATTAACATAAACAAAAAAGTCAACTAATATTCAGTTGGAACTACATTCATTTGTCAATGACATGAGCAACTTCTTTGCTGAGCTGGACAATAATCAAGCATTTATTTATAGTCTCATTTTGTCAAACTGTGGTTGAATTGCAGACACAGATTGGCTATGGGTGAAAGCATTTGGCCAAAATCAATGAAAGCATTCTGTGAGAATCAATTAACTATATGGAATTTACAGTAAAGAGTAGTGTGTAATTTGTAATCACTCATAAATTGTGGGCTACACATCTTTTAAATCAGTAAAAGTTGAAATAAACGTATTTACATATGTTCACACATACACCTTTTCAGAGAGCAGATTGTTAAACATTGACCAGCTCACTTCTGAGTATAATTGTATCATCCTTGCCCAGAGTCAGGGCATTGGAACTTCCAGCTCTGAGTCACTTTTATGGAATTAAAACACATACAGGATAAAATCTTAGTAAATGGACTCTAAGAGCAAAGGCAACTTGTATTAATAAAAAATATTTGTCTTTGAGTAATTAAGAAAATGCCATGTGTTGTTTTCAAGTATTCAGAACAACACAACCCAGTACCAACAGAGGGTGTGGTTTGTTTTAATGAAAGAGCAAAAAAGAGTTTAATAAGCACTCTGTATGTAAATAAGTTTTGCTAAAGCTTTTAAAGTGTGCTTGCAATATTTTATCTTCTTGAGTCAAATCAGTCTCTTCCACCTCCATGGAGACCCATTGTTAGCTTTGTAGGACCCCCTCTTAGGTTAAAAGTACAGAAGTCCACTTGTGTCTTATCTGAGTATGTTCTCCCTGGGCTAAAGAATGCCCAGTGGTTTCCGTTTGGCCCCCTGATAAGGTTTAAACTCCTTAGTCACAGTTTGTTCCAGGCTTTTCCCCAACTTCCTTGACTCTTGCCCTCTCCTCACTGTGTTTTGGCCCAGCGATCTGCACACTGTGGCCCAGGGGCCAAATACAGCTCACAACCTGTTATTATAGGGTCCATGAGCTGAGAATGGTTTTGACACGTTTAATGGTTGAAGAAAGTCAAAAGAAGAATATTTCATGATACATGAAAATTACATGGAACTCAAATTTGTGTGATTATGAAGTTTTATTGGCATCACCACACCTCTCTTTTACCTCTTACCCACAGCGACAGAGTTGAGTAGTTTCAACAGACATCAGATGGCCCCCACACCTAAAATATTTGGGGTACTCTCTGGCTCTTCATAGAGAAAGTTTGCCAGCCCCACTTACACCATGCCAAGCTTGCCATGTTTCCCAGCTCACAGTGCCCTTGCGTGCTGTTAATCTCCCTGCCTTTCATCTGTCTCCCACAGGGCAAGTTAACTCACCATTCACTGAGCACATTATGGATTTCCTCATCTGTGACCCCTCATGGGGACTCCTCTGCCTGGGGCACTCTTCCTCTTGTCCATCTGGCAAACTTCTGGTCCTCTTTCAGGATCAAACCCAAATCTCTCCTCCAGACATCATTTTTGAAGCCTCTGGGTAGAACCATCTGAGTCCCCCCTGCTTCCACAGTGCTTTACACATAGTCTAGTGCTGCTGTGAGGGGATGGAGTGAGGTGCCCTGTCCAGAGCTCAGCGTGCCGTGAAGGGCCACCCCTGCCCTTCCCCCTGCCCATGCACACCATGTCCTCTCTATTCTCATTGGTGTTTGAAGTAATTGTTGTAGCCAAGTAATGATTCAGGCGAGATGGGAGCACTCAACTGATAAGTCTCAACTTCACTCTGGAAACACAACACTTCTCTTGCCCTGAAGCACTGGATGCTTGCATTATACAAATGTTCATATTAGATCATGACTAGAACATCTGTTTTCTCATCTCACTGTAGTCACCAGGCTCCTGGGAGAAGGGGAGGTGTTTTATTTATCTTTATATATCCAGCCCCAAAACAGGGCAGGCACACAGTAGATGCTCCATAAATGTTCATAGAATTGAATGCATAGGCCAGGCATGGTAGCTTATGCATGTAATCCCAGCACTTTGGGAGGGCAAGGCGGGTGGATCACAAGGTCAGGAGTTCAAGACTAGCCTGACCAACATGGTGAAACCCCATCTCTACTAAAAATACAAAAATTAACCAGATGTGGTAGCGGACGCGTGTAATCCCAGCTACTTGTGAGGCTGAGGCAGGGAATTGCTTGAACCTGGGAGGCAGAAGATGCAGTGAGCCGAGATTGTGCCACTGCAACCCAGCCTGGGCAACAGAGCGAGACTCCACCTCAAGAAAAAAAAAAAAAAGGAATTGAATCGCATGGGGTGCTAATCCTTCAACATATAAAATGAGGGAAGACATGTTAATTCACTACAAGGAAAAGCCATCGGTTTGAGATATGTGAAGGCACAGTGGTTTATTTCCCCCTCATGATGGGGGTCTTCTCTCCATTCAAGTATTCTAGTAAAAATATGTTTATAGACAGAATTCGAGCAGTGGTTGGGAGGGGCAGTGGTGATTGGATTGGGTCCCTTGCGCTATCACAGACTGAAATGTCTTCTTCCCTCTACGTCGGGAGCCTCAGTACGGTTCTAGTTTCAGTGTGGTGGTGACGTGACACTGTCACGTATGAGCTAAGGACTTCTGTCCCCTCAACCCTTGCTACTCAACGTGTGGTCCCCAGATCAGCTGCACTGGCATCACCTGGAAGCCTGGCAGAAGTACAGAACCTTGGAGCTGCTGAATCAGAGCTGCCCTTCAGCAAGATCCTCGGACAATGTGTTTGCACTTTACAATTTGAGAAGCATTTTTCTAGCATACATAAGGATACACCATAAGCGGGGACTTCATAGTCCCACTTGTCAGAAGTCAGCATTCCAAATTAGGTGAACTATATGGATAGGACTCAATGAAACCTGAAGGGTTAAGGTTTTTTGCTGTCCTAAGATTTAGGAAAGTTTCTTTGATTTCTGAAATGCCATGCTATAATATACTCTATCTAGTTGCTGCTGTACATTTCCCATTAATTCAACTAACATTTAATAAATACCTTGTATATGCCAAGTACCGTCCCCAAAACTAGGATGTAGTAATGAAGAAGCCAGAGACGGTGGTCGGTGCTTTGGAACTTAGAGCTAGCAGGGGAAGGCGGATAGTAAGTAAATACGCAACTAAAACAGTGTCACATATTAAAGTCCGACTGAAGGAAATGAAGCAGAGGGATGGAATAAAGAATATCCTGGTAGGATAAAGTAGCTACATCCAAGAGGAAAATCAGGGAAGACTTCTGGGAGGAAGTGACATTTGAACTGAGTCCAGAATGAAAAGGAGCAACTGAGCGCAAATCAGAGAGGAGAGTGTAAGGAAGAAAGAGCAACTGCAAAGTCTCTGCAGCTGGAATTAAGTGGACCTTGTGAGAAGAAGGTCGGAGCAGCTCGAGCGCTGGGATCGAGGAAGCAATGGCTGTGGTTGGTAGCTGATGCTGAAGAGGTGGACGGGACCCAGAGCGTTCAGGACCTCAGAATCTTCTTGGGTGTGTTTGTCTGTTGGCTTGCTCGTTTTTTTTAGAGACAGGGCCTCACTCTGTCTCCCAGGCTGAAGTGCAGTAGTGCAATCATGGCTCACTGCCGCCTCGACCTCCTTGACCTCCTCCTTGGGTGTGTTTTTTACAAGCAGAGGGCTGGTACGATTTGTTTTACACTTTATAAAGGTCATGTTGGCTGCACCTGGAGACATGATTATAGAGGGGCAAGTGTAAAGGCAAAGCAGTAAAATAAAATACTAATTAGCAATAGATAAACTGGACTTCAAAAATAAACTTTTGTGCTACAAAGGACACATCAAGAAAGTGAAAATAAAAACCTCATAGATTTTAAGGAAATATTTTTTGGGTTTTCTTTGGTTTTTTGGAGGGGGGCAGTTTGAGACAGAGTCTCGCCCTGTTGCCCAGGCTGGAGTGCAGTGGTGCAATCATGGCTCACTGCAGCCTTGACCTCCCTGGGCTCAGGTGATCCTCCTACCTCAGCCTCCCAAGTAGCTGGGACTACAGGCATACGCCACCATGCCTTGCTAATTTTTTTTTTGTGTGTGTATTTTTTATAGAGACAGGGGTTATACCATATTGTCCAGGCTGGCTTCGAACTTCTGGGCTCAAGCAATCCTCCTGCCTCAACCTCCCAAAGTGCTGGGATCATAGGCATGAGCCACTGTGCCGGGCCATAAGGAAATGTTTGTAAGTAAGATATCTCATAAGAGACTTGTATCTAGAATATTTAAAGAGCTCCTACAACTCAATAATAAAAGGCTACTCAATTTTAAAATGGGCCAAGAATTTGAATAGACATTTCTCCAAAGAGGATATACAAATCACTAGGCATGTGAAAAGATACCCAACACCATTAGTCATATCAGGGAAAGGCAAATCCAAACCACAATGTGATACCATGGCACACCCACTAGGATGCTGATACGGTTTGGCTATGTCCCCACTCAAATCTCATCTTCAATTGTACTTTCCATAATTCCCATGTGTTGTGGGAGGGACCCAGTGGGAGATAACTGAATCATGGGGCAGTTTCCCCAATACTATTCTCATGGTTGTGAATAAGTCTCATGAGATCTGATGGTTTTGTTTGTTTGTTTAAGATGGAGTCTCGCTCTGTTCCCAGGTTGGAGCGCAGTGGCACAATCTTGGCTCACTGCAACCTCCAACTCCCTGGTTCAAGTGATTCTCCTGCCTCAGCCTCCCAAGTAGCTGGGATTACATGCACGCACTTCCACGCCCAGCTAATTTTTGTATTTTTAGTAGAGATGGGGTTTTACCATGTTGGCTAGGATGGTCTTGATCTCCTGACCTCATGATCTGCCCACCTCAGCCTCCCAAAGTGTTGGGATTACAGATTTGAGCCACCACACCCAGTTGAGATCTGATGGTTTTATAAGTGGAAACCCTCTTTACTTGGCTCTCATTCTCTCTTGCCTGCTGCCATGTAAGACGTGACTTTAGCCTTCTGTCATGATTGTGAGGCCTCCCAGCCATGTGGAACTGTGAGTCCATTAAATCTCTTTTTCTTTATAAATTACCCAGTCTTGGGTATTTCTTTATCAGCAGTGTGAAAACAGCCTAATACAGATGACTAGAATAAAAAAGACAATAACAAGTGTTGGTGAAGACGCGGAGAAACTGGTATCCTCACATGCTGCCAGTAGGAACGTACAGTGGTGCAGCCACTTTGGAAAACAGCCTGGCACTTGCTCAAAGGTTTAAACATAGAGTTATTGTATGACTTAGCAATTTCACTGCTAATTATATACCAAGAGAAATGAGAACACATGTTCCCACAAGAACTTGTTCACGAATGTCAACAGCAGCATTATTCCTAATAGCCCAACAGTGGAAATAACCCAGATGTTCATGAACTGATGAATGGGTGAACAAAATGTGGTATAGTTTCCTAGGGACCATAACAAACCACCAGAAGCTAGGGAGTTAAATGACATGCATTTATTGTCTCTGTTCTGAAGGCTGAGAATGAGAGATCAAGGTGCAGGCAGGGTCAGTTCCTCTAGAGGCAGGGTCTGTTCCAGGCCCCTGTCCCAGCCTCTGGTGGTTTCCTGGCCATCTCTGTCATTCTTCAGCTTGTAGACTTATTACCCAGAGCCCTGCCTCATCACTTGGTGTGCTCCCTGGATGCACATCTGTGTCCAAATCTCCCCTTTTTATGAGGACACCAGTCATGTTGCATGAGGGACTCACCCTATTCCAGTATGATGTCATCTTAACTAATTACATCTGCAACTATTTCCAAATAATGTCACAGTTTGAGGCATTAGGGGTTAGGATTTCAACATAGGAATGGGGGGGGGGCATAATTCAACGCATAAAATGATGGAATATCATCTGGCTATTAAAAGGAATGAAGTACCGATACAAAGATGAACTTTGAAAACGTTGTGTTCAGTGAAAGAAGCCAGTCACGAAAGGTCACATATTATATGACTCCATTATATAAAGTGTCTAGAATAAGCAAATCTGTAGAGACAGAAAGTAGCTTAGAGGTTGCTTAGGGCAGGGAAGGGGATGGAGGAATAAAGCGGTGAGAGTTAAAGGGTTCTTTGGGTAATGAAAATATTCTAAAATTGATTGAGGTAATGGTTTTACAATTCTGTGAACATGCTAAAACCCTTAAGTTGTACTTTTTTTTAAATTTTATTTTGCTTTTGAGGCAGGATCTTGCTCTGTCACCAAGGCAGGAGTGCAGTGGCACAGTCATGACTCACTGCAGCCTCCACCCCCAGGGGCACAAGGGATCCTTCCCACCAAGCCTCCCAAAGTGCTGGACTACAGATACGCACCACCACACTTGGCTAATTTTTAAAAATTTTGTAGAGATGGGGTCTCACTGGGTTACTCAGGCTGGTCTTGAACTCTTGGGCTCAAGAGATCCTCCCACCTCTGCCTCCCAAAGTGCTGAGATTATAGGCACGAGCACTTTAAATGGTAGAATTGTATGGTATATGAAATATATCTCAGTAAAGCTATTACCAAAACAAAAAACAAAAAACTTCTACAAATTAGTGTTTTAAAAAGTGGTAAGGACTAAAAAAGTGAAAAACAAATGTGTGGACTCAGAGTTTGTAGCTCAAGTTCAAATCATGGCCCTGCCCCTTTCTCTAACCTTGAGTGAGTTGCTCTGGGAGGCTTCACTTCTTTACTGGAAAGATGGAATGAGGGGAGAAAGGCACTGTCACATATCTAGCAGGGTTCATACAGGAATTAGAGATGATCTAAGTAAAATAAGAGTTACTTATTTTAGAATTAGAGATTAAGTAAAAATACTGGACACATAATAGTTGCTCAATAAAATATTAGTCATACATTTTATATCCCACTCTTAAAAACACAGTGTGATTCGCCAGGCACGGTGGCTCATGCCTGTAATCCCAGCACTTTGGGAGGCTAAGGCGGGTGGATCACTTGAGGTCAGGAGTTCAAGACCAGGCTGACCAACATGGTGAAAACCCATCTCTACTAAAAAAATACAAAATTAGCCAGGCATGGTGGCATGTGCCTGCCTGTAATCTCAGCTACTTGGGAGGCTGAGGCAGAATTGCTTGAACCCAGGAGGCAGAGGTTGCAGTGAACCAAGATCATGCCATTGCACTCCAGCCTGTGCAACAAGAGTGAAACTCCATCTCAAAGAAACAAAAAACATAGTGTGATTCTATAACTAATAAATCTTTATTTGGTCATTAAAAAAAGAAGATCAAATAAGGCTCTTCTGAAATGCAAATCAAAACCACGGTGAGATACCATCTCACGCCAGTCAGAATGGTGATTATTAAAAAGCCAAGAAACAACAGATGTTGGTGAGGCTGTGGAGAAATATGTAAATTAGCTCAACCATTGAGGAAGACAGTGTGATTCCTCAATGATCTAGAACCAGAAATACCATTTGACCCAGCAATCCTATTACTGGGTATATACCCAAAGAAATATAAATTATCCTATCATAAAGATACATGCACATGTATATTCACTGCAGCACTATTCACAACAGCAAAGACATAGAATCACCCCAAATGCCCATGAATGATGGAGTGGATAAAGAAAATGTGGTATATATATATACCATGGAATACAATACAGCCTTAATAAGGAATGAGATCGTGTCCTTTGGAGGGACATGGATGAAGCGCTAAGCCATTATTCTCAGCAAACTAATGCAGGAACAGAAAACCAACCACCACATGTTCTCACTTATTAGTGGGAACTGAACAATGAGAACACATGGACACAGGGAGGGGAACATCACACACTCGGGCCTGTAGGGGTTGGGGGAGTGAGGGCATCAGAATAAATAGCTAATGCATGCTGGCCTTCATACATAGGTGATGGGTTGACAGGTGCAGCAAACCACCATGGCACCCGTTTACCTATGTAACAAACCTGCATGTCCTGCACACGTATCCCAGAACTTTAAAAAAAAGCCTCTTTTAATACCTCTTAGAAAGCAAACTTCCAAAGCGGAGCTAAAACATAGAGGAAAAGCATATTTCCTGGCATTATTCATGCCACAGGAGGACCCAGCTCTGCTGCTTTTCTGCCTCTGACGTCTCTTCCCCCGACTTTTGTTTTTATTCCTCCAGCTGGTAATTGAAGCCGTCAGCGAAGGCTCATGCTGGTCAGTATTTCATTGATCAGTTCCAGCTGGGACTAAAGAGGGCTGCTGAGTTGGAGAGAGAGAGAAGGCCCCTCGGGAACAAGCCCACGCTCTGAGGCAGTGGGATGTGAGCATCCAACCCGTTCTATTATTAACTCTGGGTCCAGCAAGGTTTTCCTGCTCATCCATTTGAGGCGCTGGCCTGAGTCAGCATGTGCCTGAAGAGTGGAGTGAATATAGAAAGATACCTGGAGAACGCGTAGCCGAAATGAGGTTAGGATCCATGGCGATTCCTGCCACAGGGATAAGCATATCCTGGTGCTTTGAGGAGGAAATTAGAAAGAAATATTGTGCTAGTCGCAGGCCTTTTAGGAGAGTCCATTTGGACATCTCCATCACAAAGCCCAGAGCCCTACAGTCAATTAATATACAGGGACCCAATTCAAAGCTGCCATTCACAGATGATGCCGTGCGCACATGCCAGGCACTGCACTAGACTCTGGGAACATGGGGCTGAAGGTGTAATGGTGTCTGCAGAGGTGCTGGGCCTTCATGTCACCTCACAGAGAGGGGAACAAAGAAATAAATGACCTTCAGAGAGGTGTTTCCCGATCCCATAGAACAGGGGCCCCACACAACCCAGAGACGGATGCCCTGAGCCAACTGAACTATCTACCACTTGGCTCCATAGTGATCTGAGTATCCAGGGCTACTAAAGCCTCCTCCAAATTAGCCTTTCTCCCAGCTCTCTAGACTAATTTATTTATTTATTTATTTTTAATTTGAGATGGAGTCTCGCTCTGTTGCCAGGCTGGAGTGCAATGGTGTGATCTTGGCTCACTGCAAACTCCACCTCACGGGTTCAAGTGATTCTCCTGCCTCAGCCTCCCAAGTAGCTGGGATTACAGGTGTGTGCCACTACACCCAGCTAATTTTTGTATTTTTAGTAGAGATGGGGTTTCATCATGTTGGCCAGGATGATCTTGATCTCTTGACCTCGTGGTCCGCCCGCCTCGGCCTCCCAAAGTGCTAAGATTACAGGTGTGAGCCACCGTGCCTGGCCCTAGACTGTCTAATTTATTTTGTCTAATCATTAAGTCCCCAAATGGGTCTATCCCAACAAACCTCTTGTGCTGAATTAATCTGAGCAGCTGCAGTCTGATTTAGAACGTATTATTCAGGGATGATCTCCTGAACTTTGAACACCCCACCTCCCAAGACTGTTCTGGGAGCTGCTTTCTTTCTCCAGAACCCTCACCACTATCCTCATGCTGAGCACAGGTCTTAGTCCCAGGTCCCTGCAGTCACACAGGCCAGCATCATTTCCTCCATACTATGGACATTGCTCACGTGTTGGGGGCATCGTGAGAATGACCATGGGCTAGGACCACCTGTCTCTAACATCGTTCCTAGGCTCAAAAGCATTCTGACACTTGCCCAATTGTAAGGGTTTCCAGGACGCTTTTTAAAGTCCAGACTCCAGAAGGCCCTGCTACAGAACTGTCTTTAGGGGAGGGGATTGGAAATCTGTATTTTTAGTATGTGGCTGGGAGATTTTAGAGAAAACAAATTTACACAGCTTTATCTAGCATTTTAGAGGAGAAACTCGAAACCAAGGATTGGGCTAGCACAGTGGCTCACATCTATAATACTAGCACTTCGGGAGGTGGGCAAATCGCTTGAGCCCAGGAGTTCAAGACCAGCCTGGGCAACATGGGGAAATCCCATTTCTACAAAAAATACAAAAATTAGCCAGTCATGGTGGCATGCACCTGTGGTCCCAGCTACTTGGAAGGCTGAGAGGAGGGAGAATCACTTCAGCCCAGGAGGTCGAGACTACACTGAGCTGGTAATAGCATCACTGCACTCCAACCTGGGTGACAGAGTGAGACACTGTCTCAATTAAAAAAAAAAAAAAAAAAAGACTATGGATTTCTTTCCAAATCTATAAATGTGTGGGGTGAATCTTAGAGGTGAGTGGGTTTGCAAGTGAGCCGGCCCCTTCCTTAGAGCACTCGCTCTTTCACGCCTCTGGGGAACCACTCGCAGAACTGTGATCAGAGAGCGAAAAGTTCCCAAGGGATCTGAAAGTGCCCAATATTCACTCCAAAAGCGCTTGCCTAACTGCCACACAGGGAGGGGCTTGTTGGCCTGCAGGATTTGGAGCTGTGGGTGTTTCCTGCCTCTAAGCAGAAGTAATAACCCTTAGTCATATAAGAGACCTAGTCATGGCTCGAAACGGAGACTTCATTTTCTCAGTTCTGTACAATTCCCAGTCTGCAAGGTCATATGTGTGACTCTCTTTGCAAAGGGTTTGGGAGTTGTTTTCTTTTAACTTGGTTGGAGAGCAGCATTTAGTGAATGCTTCGGGCAGCTCGGGGTTAGATATCAGACCCCTGACAAGAGTGTTCCCCCTTGGGATTTGGAACCACGGACTTTTCCTCCAAAGGTTTCTTTCTCTGTTGGTGTTTTTGAAACAGGGCTACACTCCGTTACGTTTGCTCCACTGTCCCTTCCTTTCTCTCCTGGACTCTTGCAGTCTGTTCGGGGTTCTCAGCCAAAGCTGACCTCACCGGCCGCCTCTGCATTGCATTTTGGTGAGTCCCACTTGCAAATGCCAAGAAGTGAGCTGTGCAGTTTGTTCAGGCCCTGTTCACATTTTCCACATGGCTCTGAGCATAACAACTCTGCGCCTGGCCTCTGGTCCGCACCCAGGTCCCGTCCTGAACCCTCCAGTGGGCAGAGCCCAGAATGTGGCAAGAAGGTCCCCGGCAGGGCCAGACCTGTGGAAATGGCTGGTTGGGCACACTGCGTCAGTCTGAGTATGCTGCAGACGGGGCATGGAAAAGCCATGACCAAGGGATTCCATGGCAGGATTGCCAGCAAATCAGTGCCCCCTTTGTACCCCACTCCATAATATGACTCAGCAATCCAGCCTGGGCTGGCAGAAGCAAAGAGCATGCCCCAGATGCAGCCCGACCACTGTGCAGTACATAGAAAGCTGCTGATGCCCTCATAGGTAGGATTGGGCACTTGACTGAGTGGTTCTCAGCCCACCTGACTCACAAGCTGGACTACCAGGGGTTCTGTACTTCCCGAGTCTAAGACCTGCAGCAGGGCACAGGACCCCACAGATACTCCAGCTTGTTTGCTCACAAAGGCTAACCAGAAGAGGTAGAAAACATGGTTTTCTTTGATCGAGACCCCAGTGAATGCCAACCCAAAGTCAACTGAGAGTTCACTGCATGCTTCTCTGAATTTAATTTGCTCTTCTTTCTCATCTAGTTGTGCAGCCAGAAACCTTGGCACCATCCTAAAGTCCTTCTCCTCCCTCATCCTGCAAATCCACTCAGTCACCAGGTCCTGATGATTCTACTTACATAGTACCCACAGAGTTGCTCCCTACCCTCCATTCCCCCCTCATTCCTCATCAGTTCAGGTCCTCACCCCTTTTTTGTGAATACAGCAGCACAAGTCTTCTTATCTCCAGGCTAGACAACTCTCCAATCCATCCTGTTTATGTGGGTGCCAGATGATCTTTCCAAAAGTGATTATTGGAAAATGCAAATCTAGTATGGCACTCACTTAAAAATCTTTCAGTGGCTCCCTGCAGTCTGTGAATACAATCCCAATTTCTTAGTGTGCTATATAAGGCCCTTTGCAGTCTAGACTGCTTAACGGTTCAGCCTAATTTCTCAGCAAATGTTGAATATATCCACAGATACAGTCACACCTAACTCATTCATTCATTCTCAGTTCTTGTTATGCAACAGATTTTGTGCTAGCTCTGAGAATCCAGGGATGAGCAAGAGAGCCACAGTCCCTGAGCCCCTAGAGCTAGCAATCCAGAGTGAGGGCAGACTCTAACAAGAAGGTACAATCAAGTTCAAGTTCAGTGGGTGAACATGCATGGCCTATCGCCTCACCTGGGGCCAGGGAGGGCTCTGATCCAGAGGAATAAGGGCACACTGGTGACTGTGAGCTGGAAGTTGGTGGTGAGAGGCAGTGTGTGCAGAGTCAAAGGGGAGCTTCATGCTCTCAGGCACCGGAAGGACACTGTGGCAATTGCGTGAGTGATGAGAGAGGAGGCTGCAGCAGCAGGCAGGAGTCTGGTCATGGAAGAGCTTAGACGATGCCCTGTTAAGACTCTGACTTCACCTGAGCTAGTGGAGAGCCACAGAACCGTTTCAAGCAGATTCGCCTTCTCAAAATCTCTCTGGCTGCAGTTTGTGGAACAGGTCAAACCACGAGTAGCCTCCCAAGTTGTGCGCATTCTTTCACAAAAGCCTGACACAAGCCCTTCCATCCCTCCAGAGGCTCGCTGCCCTTGTCTACCTGTGAATTCTTTCCCACCTTCCAAGACTCAGCTGGAAATCATTACAATTCCTACATCACCCCTCCCCCTCTACGCACATCCAGCTGAGCACATAAGACCCGCAAGATTCCCTGCATTTCACGTCTTCTCTCTCCACGGGAGGAGTCCTGTTTCATCCTAGGCCCAGAACTCTCACAGGGCTTCCATTGTCCCCAGATGCTTGTGTGTTGCACACAGTACATTTCAGAAAATAGACTCCTGAAGGAGAAGAGGACTTGGAAGCATCCTTCCAATCTTTTGCGGTAGGAAAACCCTTGGCTTTGTACCTAAGTTTGGGCAAAGGCCTGATCAGGAAGGAAGTCTAAACCTATTCTTTTTTTTTGAGACAAGTTCTCACTCTGTCATTAAGGCTGGAGTGCAGTGGTACGATCATAGCTCACTGCACCCTTGAACTCCTGGGCTTAAGGGATCCTCCTGCCTCAGCCTCCTGAACAGCTGGGATTACAGGCACACACCACCACGCCTAGCTAATTTTTTTGTTTTTTGTAGATACAGGGTTTTGCCATGTTGCCCATGCTGGTCTCAAACTCATGAGCTCAAGCAATCCATCCACCTCGGCCTCCTAAAGTGCTAGGATTACAGGCGTGAGCCACCACACCCAGCCAGGAAGCCTGAACTCCTGACAGCTCAGTGAAAGGGCTCATGATATGTTACATAGGCTGTGCGATGCATAGCTCTGGGCACCCTTCCCATCTGAGTCATGGTCCTGCTTCAGGTTACTTAGGGTTTGGTGGAGACTGGGGTGAAGATGGCAGTGGAGTATCTGGAGGAAAGGGTACCTTCTCCCAATCACACAAATAGCTCAGTATGAGCTGGAAACAGAGAAGATGCTAGGTGGGTTTGATAAAGTAGGATGTGTCTTTGGTAAAGATGTAAGAAACTTGGTTTAGTTTATAATTTGTAAGTAGCTTCTAGCAGTTTTCAGTTAGGATTAACTGACAAGGAAGAGTGGGCTTGCTTCTTGGAGAGAGTCAGCATTGGCCAGACAGAGGTGTTTGCTTCATGTCATCCATACCACACTGGGGGTTAATGATCTGGTTTCTTGCAAGCAGTAAATGCATTTGCTGAGGTTACAAGCAGTTTTTATTCCTATGTACAAATTGGTGAAAACTGAGATTCATTTCATTCATTCATTCAATCCTTCATTCATTCACTCAACGTATTTAGATAGCATCTTTTTTGTGCCTGGACAATGTGCTATTTATTTTATACATATCGTATGACTACAAAGCCCTTATTAAGCCTGTATTTATTATAATTCCTATTGCACAGCTTAATAAATGAAATTGCAATACATCAGTCCCTTAGATAGGATTTGGAAATGCAGAAAAAGGATGAGATCTCCTCTCTCTACAACCCTGTGATGCTGGTTCTAAAAGCTGCTCTTGAACTTTAAGCCCTAGAAGGATGCAAACATCAGGAGGTGGTAAAAAGGAAGAGAAGAGCAGCCAGATTTAATTATGCTTAGATCTCTCTTAGCACAGACCATATCAAAAGTCATGGCCCCTGCCCCAGCAGGCAGCAATTTAAGAGGCAAACAAGCGGCCCCACACTGTCCAAGCATACACAAGATAGGAGGGCATGAAATTAGCACAGCAACATCCAGGATCAAAAGCCATGTTTGATTTTATCTTCATAGGCAATAAAATATGAAGCACATTCTTTGGCCGCAATCAGAAAGGCAGACTGCTGGCTTTTTGTAATTCATTGAAGGTTTATAGCATGTCAGTTATCACAGCACTTTTGTCAACAGAGACTTCATACCTTGAGGTGGGGCAGGTGAGTGTGCAAAATTAAACGTGGTTAGAATATTAAGGCTTGTGACACAGCACCTGGCCCTCAAGCTGTTCTGGCTCTTCCAAGGTACATTCAGTTCAAGAATGTATCTCTGGTTTCTATTCCAGGTCACTCGGGAAACGACTCCTTGTCTCCAGGTATTTGTTTTGCATGAAACCAATTATGATCGTGTTTCTCATGTGTAGACAGCATTGTTATGAGTGCTGTTTTAGTTCAGTCTAGTGTATTTATGTCTATGGGGTTAGTTACTTGTCATTCAAATTATTATTATTATTTTTTGGAGATAGGGTCTCACACTGTTGCTTAGGTTGGAGTACAGTGGCTCGATCATGGCTCACTGCAGCCTTGACTTCCCTGGGCTCGGGTAATCCTCCCACCTCAGCCTCCTGAGTAGCTGGGACTACAGATGTGCACCTCCATACCCAGATAATTTTTGTATTTTTTTCCAGGCTTGTCTCAAACTTCTGGGCTCAATCAATCCTCTCACTTCAGCCTCTCAAAGTACTGGGATTACGGGCATAAGCCACCACATATGGCCTGTAATTTAAATTTATCACACTTTCAAAAATACTTCTCACCTAAGATTGCTTTGTATTTCATTCATTCTTTTTTTTTTTGAGACAGACTCTCACTCTGTTGCCCAGGCTGGAGTGCAGTGGCGTGATCTCGGCTTACTGCAACCTCCACCTCCTGGGTTCAAATGATTCTCCTGCCTCAGTTTCTCTAGTGGCTGGGATTATAGGCATGTGCCATCACACCTGGCTAATTTTTGTATTTTTTAGTAGAGATATGGTTTTGCCATGTTGTCCTGGCTGGTCTCGGACTCCTGACCTCAGGTGATCTACCCACCTTGACCTCCCAAAGTGCTGGGATTACAGGCATGAGCCAAGGTACCTGGCCTATATTTCATTATTTCATAGCCATCTGTTGAATTTAGTTTGATATGTGAGTAAATAATCATTGACTATATCCTGATGATTATCCCTTCAAGGTAAATAACTTCTTGTGCTTGATAGTTCTTATAAAAAGTGCTAACAGTTTTGCTTGGGTCTGGAGAAGGTGTGGCCTAAGAGAGACCAGATGGTTTAGTGGAAGATTTTTAAATGCTGAAAAAAGACAGTTAGGGAAACTCTTCTGTCTTCAGGAGGCAGCTTTATTTTTTCTATTTTTTTTATTTTTTTTGGACAGAGTCTTTCTCTGTCACCCGATAGACAAGAATGCAGTGGTATGATCTCGGCTAACTGCAACCTCCACGTCTTGGGTTCAAGCGATTCTTGTACCTCAGTCTCCTGAGTAGCTGGGACTACAGGCATGCACCACCATGCCCAGCTAATTTTTTTTATTTTTTCTTTAGTAGAAATGAGGTCTTGCTATATTGGCCGGACTGGTCTTGAACTCTTGACTTCAAGCAATCCACCCACTTTGGCTTCCCAAAGTGCTGGGATTATAGATGTGAACCACCACATCTGGGCCAGAAAGTGTTCTTGAAGTGACATGACTTTAGGATAGGAGAACACCTGCAGTGAGGAACAGGAAAAGGCCCTAGAGAAGATAGACCATGGTTTTCTAAGGAAGAGTCTTTCAATCACTTGGTTCCAAAACCGTTTCTTCCTGCCCTATTGGCAGTGAGACTGATCCCTCCCAGCCTGCTGAGAACAAACCAGAGGGATGGGTCCCTGAAGAGCGAGCTGAATAGGAGGAGAGATGTGCTGGTCAGGGTGAGGCTGGTGCTATCATGTGGCCAGCTGTCACCTGACTGCTGGCTGGAATAGCCAGGTAACCAGGTGGACACTGTGCCCAGAGAGAAAGCCCAGGTCCCTGAAATCACTGGCTCAGTGGCTGTGCAGGAAAGACGAGGACTTTCCAGGAATTAGACAGCTGAGAAAATAATAGAGGAAGCAAGCTACCACTTTTAACATAAAAAAGCAACATTACATCTTTATCTAAAACTGTAGGCACAGTTGATTCTTGTCCATTCCTTAGACTCTGTTTTGGGGTCAAATATTTTTGGATAATAATGGGGAAAGAAGTTACATTTGTGAGCACCTGCCATGTGCTATGTGCTTGACTTGCATTCTTTTTTCTTCGATGATTCTTTTTTTTTCCTTTCCTAAATGGGGTCTTGCTCTGTCATTCAGGCTGGAGTGCAGTGGCACAATCTTGGCTCACTGCAACCTTGCCTCCCGGGTTCGAGCAATTCTCCTGCCTTGGTCTCCTGAGTAGCTGAGACCACAGGCACGTGTCACCACACCCGGCTAATTTTTGCATTTTTAGTAGAGACAGGGTTTCGCCCTGTTCGCCAGGCTGTTGTCGAACTCCCAACCTCAAGTGATCCTCATACCTTGGCCTCCCAAAGTGCTGGGATTACAGGCATGAGTCACCACACCTGGCCCATAAGGCATGATTTTTTGCCTCCATTTTACAGATGAAGAAACTGTGGCTCCACAAGGTAAAGTTCTCCCTACTCCAGCTACTAAGGGACAGAGCTGGGGCCACCATGCACTTGCCACTGTGCCGGTGCCTTTCTGTGAACAATCTTTCCTAGACCAGACTCTAGTGGCTCTATGCAACAGTGGAGACCCCGCCTTCAATGCAGACAGTAAGGCAACACTCATGCCAAAGTCTTGTGTCCCTTTAAGTTTCTTGAAACTAAACCAGCTCCACATCACATCTTCCCTGTCACATACACACACAAAAACCTTATTAATGGTCAGGGAGAGTAGCCACTGTATTCTATCCACCTACAGGAAGAACGTGCCAGAATTCATCTAGGGTTTGTACCTTAAGGTAGACACTTGAGTCTTCCTTACCAAGTTACCCTCTGTGAGCGCCTTGCCAGGAAAGAGGATCCGGCCCCCTGAACTATGACTTCTCGAAAAAAAGGAGCTGGTGAGTGGACGTTGCCTTGCAGCCCAGCCCTCCTCCCCTTCCGGGTCATGCCATGTCCACGAAAGGAGATCTTTATGGAAGATGAAAGGTCAGTCGAGGCCGGGCATGGTGGCTCACACCTGTAATCCCAGCACTTTGTGAGGTCAAGGCGGGCGGATCACAAAGTCGGGAGTTTGAGACCAGCCTGGACAATATGGTGAATCCCCGTCTCTACTAAAAATACAAAAATTAGCCTGGTGTGGGGGCGCACGCCTGTAGTGTCAGCTACTTGGGAGGCTGAGGTAGAAGAATCGCTTGAACCCAGGCAACGGAAGTTGCTGGGGCGAGATTGCACCACTGCACTCCAGCATGGGTGACAGAGCTAGATTCCAGAAAGAAAGAAAGAAAGGAAGAAGAAAGGGAGGGAGGGAGGGAGGGAAGGAAGGAAGGAGAAGAAAGAAAGAAGGAAAGAAAGAAAGGTAGGTTAGTCAAATGGAGTCTAGAAATCAAATAGGTGCTTTTCTGGACTAACTACAATGACGTGTGATCTCACCTGGGCCTGACCTGCCAGGCTGTTCCAGCCCCTGGCCGACAGGTCCACTGCGCAGGGAAGGGACCCACACAGGCCTTCACTGGCATCAGGGAAACACATCTTTCTCCTCCCAGGCTGTAGAGTTCTGGGTTTTCACTATTCTGTCCTGAGCCCAGATTTTTTTCAGCGAAAGCCACAAACTGGAGAGAAGACCCTGGAATGGGCACAGAGGTGATGCATGGGCTTGCCGCAGAGCTGTTTGGGGCCCATGTGGGAGGCCAGACTCCAGGCCCTGGGGGGGATCAGGCAGCCAGGAACAGCATGGCCAAGGAGGCAGCATCAAAGCCTGGCAAGGTCTTTGCCAAGGACCTGCTAATAGCTTCCATCTATCATCCGGGGAAATGATTTCTGAGGCTATATAATTGACTTCTGTTGGCTGTGACAGATGAAGTTTTAAAATGCTGAAGTCCATGCCTGTCTCTTTCATTAGTGACAGGTCTTGCCTTGGGAGGGCAGGTCAGTGGCAGGGAGGGAGAATGTGTGTTCAAGCTTCCTTCCCAGTGCGGAGGTGGGGCGGGACCCATCTGAGACCAGAGCAGTCACCTCCATCATTTAGACCCCAAATTCCAGGGAATCTTTGATGATCCCAAGGTTCTAATCCAAAAAGTTACCATTACTTATTCTCACACAGAGTTTTTTTTTCTTTTTATTTTTTTTTTAGAGACGAGGTTTCACCATATTGGTCAGGCTGATCTCGAACTCCTGACCTCAGGTGATCCACCCGCCTTGGCCTCCCAAAGTGCTGGGATTACAGGTGTGAGCCACTGCACCCGGCCCAGATTTTTTTTTTCTTTCTTTTTTTTTTTTTGAGACAGGCTGTCTTTCTGTCACCCAGGCTGGAGTGCAGTAGCACAATCTTAGCTCACTGCAACCTCCACCTCCTGGGCTGAAGCCATCCTCCCACCTCAGCACCCCCCAAATAACTGGGACTACAGGTGCACACCACCACGCCCATTGTATTAGTCCATTTTCATGGTGCTAATAAAGACATACCTGAGACTGGGCAATTTACAAAAGAAAGAGGTTTAATGGACTCACAGTTCCACATGACTGGGGAGGCCTCACAATCACAGCAGAAGGTGAAAGTCATCTTACATGGCGGGCGACAGAGAGAAAGCTTGTGCAGGGGAACTCCTGTTTGTAACACCATCAGATTTCATGAGACTTACTCACTCTCATGAGAACAGCACGGGAAAGCTCCACCCCCATGATTCAATTATCTCCCATCGGGTCCCTCCCACAACACATGGGAATCGTGGTAGCTACAGTTCAAGATGAGATGTGTGTGGGGACACAGCCAAACCATACCACCCGTCTAATCTTTTTCTGTATTTTTTAGTAGAGATGGGCTTTTGCCATGTTGCCCAGGCTGGTCTTGAACTCCTGGCCTCAAGCAATCCACCTGCCTTGGCCTTTCAACGTGCTGGGATTGCAGCCGTGAGCCACCGTGCCCAGCCAACACAGAGGTTTTTCACTCATTTGTTTGTTTTAATATTTTTACAGTTTGTCAATTTTCATCACAGCTCTAATAACTGACATGTATGTGATATGTTATGGTTTACAAAACTTCACTTGGTCATCTTGTGAGTTAAACCAAGGAAGGAGTGCCTTGTTATCCCCTCTGAAATTCAGAAAGGTGAAGTGATGCGCTCAGCACCACAGAGCAAAGAGTGAGCAGAGCTGGGGCCGGGCACGGGGGCTCATGCCTATAATCCCGGTGCTTTGGGAGGCTGCAGGGGGGTGGATAGCTTGAGTCCTAGGCATTTGAGACCAGCCTGGGCAACATGGCAAAATGCCATGTCTACAAAAAAGTACAAAACCATTAGCCGGGTGTGGTGGTGTGCCACCTGTGGCCCTAGCTACTGAGGACCCTGAGGTGGGAGGATCACCTGAGCCCTGGAGGTTGAGGCTACAGTGAGTCATGATTGCGCCACTGCACTCCAGCCTGGGCAACAGAGCAAGACCCTGTATCAAAATAATAATAAAAAGAGCAGACCTAGGACTCCAATCCGGTCTTCCGGATCTGAAACACTGTCCTACACACCATCCCTCCTAGGCAACAACTTGTGAACACAGTGGCGTTGCAGACTGCTTCCTTTTTTTTTTTTTTTTTTTAAATAAGAGTTTTGCTCTTATTGCCCAGACTGGAGTGCAGTGGTATGATCTCGGCTCACCGCAACCTCCACCCCCTGGGTTCAAGCAATTCTCCTGCCTCAGCCTCCCCAGTAGCTGGTATTACAGGCATGCACCATAACATCCGGCTAATTTTGTATTTTTAGTATTTTAGTAGAGACGGGGTTTCTCCATGTTGGTCTGGCTGGGCTTGAGCTCGCCTTGGCCTTCCAAACTGCTGGGATTTTAGGCATGAACCACCACTCCCAGCCCACTGCTTTTTAAACAAATATCCGAACTCGACGTTTCTAAGCTAAACTCACCTCCTTCTCTCCACCCCCAATCTGGCTTCTCTCCCGGCATCCCCGTTGCTGCTCAAGGTGTTGTCCTTCAAGATGTCCTTGAACTGTCCCCTCCTGCCCCTCTGCTCCACATTCAATGGGTCACCTCTCCCTTATCTTTCACCCTGATCCTCTAGGCTGCCCCCACTTTTCTGTCCTATCATCCTGTTCAGCTCAGCCCCCGCCTCACAGCTGACTCTGACAGCCGCCCCTGAAAGCCATCCCCGCCTCAGTACCATCTGCCTGGGACACCTGTACACTGGCACAGCTGGCTCTACGTTCCAACAGCACGACTTTTGCCACTATCTTGAATTAAGCGCCTTACGTTAAGATTTTAACAGTGTTTTACACATAATCAGCAGTCAAAAATCATTTGCTGAATGAAATGCAACAGCGCGTTTCTCAGGGGCAGGGGTCACGCAGTGTGGTGTTTACTAGTTGACACCCCGTGATCCAGCACCATGCAGACAGCCATACTGACAAATGGGTACTGGCTGATCAGACACGTCAAAGGATGCCATCTGTCTACTCAAGCCTTCCAGTGCTCCCCTCTTCCTACTAAATCAATGCACAGACAGCTGAGCTTTATCAAATATGCTTCATCAAATGCCTCTGTATTAGTCAAGGTTCTTGCATGTTGAGAGATTAAAAACCCAGACCGGACACAGTGGCTCATGCCTGTAATCCAGCACTTTGGGAGGCCGAGGCAGGCAGATCACCTGAGGTCGGGAGTTTGAGACCAGCCTGACCAACATGGAGAAACCCCGTCTCTACTTAAAATATAAAATTAGCTGGGCATGGTGGCACATGCCTGTAATCCCAGCTACTTGGGAGGCTGAGGCAGGAGAATCGCTTGAACCCGGGAGGCAGAGGTTGCAGTGAGCCGAGATCACACCACTGCACTCCAGCCTGAGCAACAAGAGCAAAACTTCATCTCAAAACGAAACAAAATAAAACAACAACAACAACAAAAACAATTCTAAAGACCTCAAGCACAATAAAGGGAATTTATTGGTTTGCATAAGTAGGCAGTGTAAATATCAGGAAGGGGTCCATTGACCCAGTGGGTTTATAGCAGGCTGCCACATCCTAGGGTTTCTGTTCTCACGCTGCTAATAAAGACATACCTGCGACTGGGCAGTTTGTAAAGGGAAGAAGTTTAATGGACTCACAGTTCCACATGGCTGGGGAAGCCTCACAATAATGCGGAAGGCAAAGGAGAAGCAAGGCACGTCTTTGGCATGTCATGGCGGGAGGCAAGAGGGCATGTGCAGGGGAATTGCCCTTTACGAAACCCTCAGATCTCGTGAGACTTATTAATTACCATGAAAACAGTATGGAGGAAGCCACCCCGTGATTCAATTATCCCCACCTGGCCCCACCCTTGACACGTGGAGATTATTACAATTCAAGGTGAGATTTGGGTGGGGACACAGCCAAGCCATATCAGTGCCTGAGGCAAGATCTGGAGCTGGGCAAAGTCAAGTAGGAGCAGGAGCTGAAGAAGCAGAGATGATGAGGAGGAGTGGGGGCCACTGATGGGAGCTTGAGGCCAATCCTTGGGTCCTGATTTTTCTGCCATTCCCACATGTTTGTATGAGCAGGGTGGGTCCATTTGAAGCAGGCACAATGGGTCCTGGTGGGTGTTAAGGGCTAAGGCTAGAACTGCTCAGTCTGGAACCTGGTGGTGGGATGGAGGCGGGTGTCTGACAGTGCCTTATGGAAGCAGAATTAGTCAGAAACTTCTATCCTGCACCAGAGCCATTTTCAGGCAACCCCAGCCCTCCACCCAGTGAAAATTATTTCCTTCCTTTTGAGAAGCCAGAGTTCAAGAACATCAGGGCTGCTGCCCTGAATAAGGTTCTCATGTGCCTGAAACTGGGAACCTGCACCCCAGAGCTGCTTCCTGGGCCTTTCACAGCTATAACTTTGTCATTGGTTCTTTTTTATCAGGAACATGGGGCTTCTCCATTTGTAGGGAATGAAGAGAAGTGCTGTAGGGTTGATGCAAACTGGCCTAGCTGCGAGGAAACGTGTGCGTCCCCAGGACACAGAGCAAGGCCCTGGGTTTGCAAAGCCAGTGCAGTGTAAGCACCAGGAAATTAGTAACAACTGTAAGCGCTCCAGGCACCTGCCAGTATGCTGCATGCAGTTCACTGCCGACGGATTCTCGTTGGTTAGTTGTGTGGTGTGTGTGTGTGTCTGTGTGTATGTGAGAGAGAGGAACCCTTGTATATGTGTATGTGTAGGGATGGAGGCACAACCAATATCAATTCAGACCATTTTCACAATAAACTGCTGTGTCCTAAAGGCCTACTGGATCCTTGCAATCCTACTCCACCCAACACGGCAGAGGTGGACAAGCTTCCTGAAGCCTGGGAGGGTCAGAGGAGGCCCACGGAGGTTGCGTGGTGCTCCCCTGGGATTCAGATCCAGCTCATGTTTATTGAGGGCCTGCTCCGGTGGCTAATCTTCCCACAACAGTGCTGGGGAGGCATTAGTTACTCAGGAAGGATATGGGACTTGTCCAAGGGCACACAGATTCCAACATGGGAGGTGCTCTTTCCACCACACGGAGCCCATTCTTTGTGGCCAGGTTACCTGGTTTGCACCCCAGCTAGGCACTTGCTAGCTGTGCGGCCTTGGGCAAGTTACTTACTATCTCTGTGTCTGGGTTCTTCATCAAGGAATTACTTACTGTATTTAGCACAGAATAAATGCTATATAAATGAACGCTTATCTTCTTAAGATGATTACATCACACTGCTTCTGAAAATGATTTGCTCAGAAAAACAACAGACTAGAAGATCTCGAAGGCTGTTTTCAAATGGAACCTCAGTAACATTAATTGTCTTGGGAAAATTGGCCTTCTCTTTCCTGCCTTGGTCAGTACATCCCTTACCAGGGGGCCCCGGTCTGGGATAAGGTCTTCGTGGAGAAGTTCAGCTTAAGAGCTTTGCAGCTTTGCCCTCATTGGCCTGAATTGGATGGTCTGATGACTGCTTGGAAAAATGCATTGCATTTTTATGTATTTTCCCCATCAAAACATGTCTGTTTCTTTCTCTTTTAAAGGGCGTCCATGAGTCATTCAGCAGGAACAAAGAAGCTTCAGTCTGCAACTTCCATGGGGATACAGTTTAAACAGTGTAGGCTCACGTGTTTTTTATGAAATCTGAAAACATGCCTTAGAGATGCCCTTAAGCACCTGATGGCAGCTGTTCTCTCATGACAGCTGGATTCCAAATGTAAATATTATTTGTCAGAACTCGTCGGAGTCATTTGCATGCAGATGTAGGCAGCCATCCCACAGGGGTGTGCCAGGGAGGGATTCCAAGGCCCTTTCTGCTTGTTCAATTTGGTAGAACACAGTGCGGGTTCCTAGACTGGTTCACCGCTGTGTTTCATAAGGAGCTCACAGGCCAGCCAGCATCATCTCTCTTCCTGAAGGCAACCCTCCAACTGTCCCACTCAATCCCCAAGTCATCGGCATGAGGCAGGCACCTGAAGCCAGGGGGCTGGGAAGAGAAGAGCAGGGAGTGAGTGAAGTCCCACAGGTCCTGAGCCCTGACACCTTCACCCCTCAGCACCCCAAACCCAATCTGCCTGGGAGCAGACCCCCCTCCCTCAGCTCCCAGGGGCACCTGTCCCCCTACCTGTCCACATGTGGCCACACACTGGGGGCCGGAGCATGGGCTGAAGTGCACAGAGTTGGATTTGGGCACATGCCACTTCCTCTCTAGCGACCAGGGAGGTTACTTCACATCTTTGCTTCGGTTTCACCTACCTCATTAAGATTGTTGTGAGAATTAGATGAAGTCATGCATGGAAAGTGCTGTAAACCAACAAGAAAATACTCAGTCCCATAACCCGCTGAATGGACCCCTCTTGTCAGCCAGGGGCATTCCAAAGTCAACCTGAAAAACTAGTTCAGGCTGTGACGGGAATGGGGAGCTGGATATGCCTCATTACACCCTCCTCCCTTTTGGAGTTACTGATAGAACACACTCTAAGTCTGATAAGAAACATTTACAGTCTAGTCTCTCCAAAGCCTGATCCCTGGAGGATTCCTCTGCATAATGGGAACTTGGTCTCCACAACCCCTTATCTTAACCCAGACATTCCTTTGTATTGATTCTAGGTCTTTGTATAATAACTTAACTCTTTCAACCAATTGCCAATCCTGGAAGCCCCTGCTTCCAGTGGTCCTGCCTTTTTGAATTGAGCCAATGTACATCTCACATGGGTTGATTGATGCCTATGTCTTCCTAAAATGTATAAAACCAAGTTGTAATCCAATCACCTTAGGCACATGTTCTCAGGACCTCTTGAGGGTTGTGGCATGGGCCATCATTTACCGATATTTGGTTCAGAATAAATCTCTTCAAATATTTTACAGAATTTGACTCTTTTTGTCTGCAGCACTAACCCATATAATAAATGCTCTTATAGCTAGGCATAGTGGCTTATGCCTGTAATCCCAGCACTTTGAGAGGCTGAGGTGAGTGGATCACCTGATGTCAGGAGTTCAAGACCAGCCTGGCCAACATGGTGAAACCTCATCTCTAAAAAAACAAAAAAAAAGTAAATAAATAAATAAATAAAAAGAAAAAAGAACAAATAAATAAATGCTCTTAATAAATGCTCAGCATGTTACCTGTCATTGTCAATCAGTCAACAAGTCCCATCATAGCTTTTCTGAGTTATTACTCAGGACTTTCAACAGAGCTTCTTCTCATTCTCATCCAATTTCAATCCATCCTCAACTTCGTTACAAGAGTTAGCTCCCTAAATTCTTATGTAACTCTTAGTCTCCTTAAAACCATCCATCTGACTGGGTGCAGTGGCTCATGCCTGTAATCCCAGCACTTTGGGAGGCCGAGGTGGGTGGATCACCTGAGGTCAGGAGTTCAAGACCAGCCTGACCAACATAGAGAAACTCAGTCTCTACTAAAAATACAAAATTAGTTAGGTGTGGTGGCACATGCTACCCAGGAGAATGAGGCAGGAGAATCACTTGAACCCAGGAGGTGGAGGTTGTGGTGAGCAGAGATCACACCATCACACTCCAGCCCGGGCAACAAGAGCGAAACTCCATCTTAAAAAACAAACAAACACCCTCCATCCATTTCCCATTGCTTCAGGATAAAAACATAAGCATAAAATGAGACAAAGCAGTGAGAATCCATTAACATTCACCAGACCCATAATCAACTCTGTGTTTTTTTGAGTGCAGTGGTGCAGTCTTGGCTCATTGCAACCTTGACCACCTGGTCTCAAGTAATCCTCCCACCTCGGCCTCCTGAGTAGCAGGGACTAAAGACAAGCGCCACCATGCCCAGCTAATTTTTGTATTTTTTGTAGAGACGGGGGTCTCCCTATGTTGCCCAGGCTGGTCTTGAACCCCTGAGCTTAAGTGATTCTCCCTCTTTGGCCTTCCATAGAACTGGGATTCTGGGCATGAACCACCATGCCCAGCCCTTCTTATTTTTGTATAGCAGAAATATGATGTAGTGAAGAGAGCGTAGGTTTTGGAGCCCAACAGATAAGCATTGGAATCCCTGCTCTGTCACTTACTGTCCATGTAATTTGGGCAAAATACTTAAGATCCTTGAGCCTCAATTTGATTTTCGGAGGCTGGGCGTGGTAGCTCACACCTGTAATCCCAGCACTTTGGGAGGCTGAGATGAGTGGATCGCTTGAGCTCAGAGGTTTGAGACCAGCCTGGACAACATGGCAAAAACCCATTTCTACAAAAAATATGAAAAATTAGCCAGACATGGTGGTGCACACCTGTGGTCCCAGCTACTCAGAATTGGTAGAAAGATGAATCGAGCCTGGGAGGCAGAGGTTACAGTGAGCCGAGATTGCACCACTGCACTTCAGCCTGGGCAACAGAGCAATCCCCTTCTCTAAAAACAAAACGATTTGCTTTTCTGTAAAGTGGGTCAAGGATTTAACTGGACAACTCTGAAGTTTAGGTGAGACAATACATGTATAGTGCATCAAATGATACTAATTCTTTCTCCTCTGGTACTGACAGATTGACAGCCTCCTTTCCTTTATCAAACTTACTACACCTGCTGCTCACGCCGAAAGCTCCTCACAGCCTGCTGCTATTGGCAGAGCTGCATGCCTGCCGAACCTGTTTATACCAGTAGTGCTGGTTATTTTAATCACACAGCTTAATGATACGTATGTGACCAATGAAATAGCGTTATCTAGAAACAACAACTTTATTTTAGAGAAGAGACTTACTAAGGGAGAATTAGTATTTGGAAAACTCTAAGCAGACATGTGGAATTCTAATCAGGCACAACAACTCAAATTATGGGCTAATGAATGTATATTTTAAATTAAAATAATATGTTTATGACTAGGCAAAAAATTGTTTATGATTCTCTACCCCCTCTAAGCAGACTGACCACCCACTGGCTTCGACCCCATCATAAATGCACCCTACATCACATTTGATGTTTTATGTTTGTATCCGAAGATCCTTACCACAAGCTAGATTAGGTTGAATTGCATATGACCCAAAAACTTAAATAAGATTAGCTTAAGTAATGTAATTATATTTCTCTTTCACATAAAGGAAGTCTAGACGTGGGTGACTCCCTGGTGTCATCAAGAAGCCAGACCCTTATCTTCTTGCTTCTTCAGCACGTGGCTCGTTTTCTCAAGGACTCTTCTTGGGTCCAAGGTGGCTGTGAGAGCTCCAGTTATTACATCCTTGTTTCAAGCAACAGGAAGAAGGAAGGCAGTAGAAGGGAAAATCATTCCCCTACTTTGTAAAGATGTGAACTGCAGTCTCTTCTTTCTGGTGGCAATACGGCCAACTAAAAATCCAGGTTCTCTGGACCAGGCACGGTGGCTCACACCTGTAATCCCAGCACTTTGGGAGGCCAAAGAGAGGGGATCACTTGAAGCCAGGAGTTTGAAGCTACCCTGGCCAACATGGTTAAACCCTGTCTCTACTAAAAATACAAAAATTAGCTGGGTGTGGTGGTGGGTGCCTATAATCCCAGCTACTCAGGAGGCAGAGGCAGGAGAATTACTTGAACCTGGGAGGCGGAGGTTGCAGGGATCTGAGATCATGCCACTGTACTCCAGCCTGGGCAACAGAGAAAGACTGTCTCAAAAATAGTAATAATAATCCAGGTTCTCTTAATTAGGAGAAAGCAGAAAATGGATATGAAGGCAGGCAATTAGCAGTCTCTGCCACATTGCTTTATCCGCACTTTGCAGGGAGGATACTGAAGCTCAGAGAGGAAGCCTCACATAGCTGGTAAGTGGCAGCGCTGAGGTTTACATGCAGATCAGCTGAAATGCCTGGGAGTCAGAAATATGTTGCTGGTGTCGAGTGTCCACTGAGGCAGCACTTAGGCACCAGTCTGAGCCACACATCCCTTAGAAGTCTGTATATTTAAGGCACTAAAGTCAGCCCACTTCAGAGCTCATATAGGATCCCCGAGATGACTGGAGGTCATATTGTCCATGGCAGGTTTTTAATTGGTTTCCGTTTTTGAAAAATGGTCACAGTTGCTTTAGCCATGACTGTGCTGTGGTTCTTCAAAGCACTTTCTTGTTCCACGAACACAGAATTGTCAGAGGAAAGAGTCTTGAAGTTTGAGTTGGAACATTCTCAATACATGAGATTGCCTTGCTGGATCTCATCAGTGGCTCCCAGCTGTGGGGAATTTGGAGTGTCCCAACTGGGAGAGAGTGCCCTGGAATCTATCAGGGAGGGGCCAGGGAAGTGGGTACATGTCATACAATGCTCTGGACTGGCCCCCACAACGAACAGGTCTGTAGTGCCGAGGTAGAGAGGACCACTTGAACTAATTGAGCTTGAGTAATGTGGCATTTGCTCTTTGCGCTTTTATATTTTTTTTCTAATTTTTGAGGCAGACTCTCGCTCTGTCGCCCAGGCTGGAGTGCAGTGGCATGATCTCAGCTCACTGCAACCTCTGCCTCCTGGCTGCAAGTGATTCTTCAAGCCTCCCAAGTAGCTGGGACTACAGGCACACGCCACCATGCCCGGCTAATTTTTGTATTTTTAGTAGAGATGGGGTTTCACCATGTTGGCCAGTCTAATCTCGAACTCCTGACCTCAAGTGATCCTCCCTCCTCAGCCTCCCAAAGTGCTGGGATTACAGGCGTGAGCCACCATGCCTGGTCACATCTACTCTTTTATATAGATGTGCCATTAAGACTCTTGGGGCCTGGGTCTTCTCCTTTGTCTTAATGTTTCTGCCTTTGGCTGTAGGAGAAAGTGGTCCTGCACAGCTCTAAGTTCTTAACGTACGTTCCACAGATGGCCATGATCAGTAATCATACGAACGATGATATCCTCCTGTCTCTGCCTCCCAAAGTGCTGGGGTTACAGGTGTGAGCCACCGTGCACAGCCTTATTTACATTCTTTGCTAGGTACTAGTATAGAGCGATTTTTATTATCTTAACATCTAGCATCAGAATTTCTTTTGCTCCAGTGAACTGTGTTTGGGAAAATACTTTGATAAACTTTCCCATCTCCCCATCCCTGAGCAACCCCTGGTCTGCTTTCTGTCACTGTACACCGGTTTGCATTTTCTAAAATTGTATAGAAATGGGAGTATATGGTAGATACTCTTTTTTGATCTGGCTTTTACACTTGGCATAATTATTCTGAAATTCATCCGTGTTGTCATGTGGTATCTGTAGTTCCTTTGTATGGGTTTGCCACAATTTGTTTATTCACCTATTGGTGGACCTTTGCGTGGTTCCAGAGTTTGACTATTAGTAGTAAAGCTGCCATAAACATTATTGCAGAGGTCTTTGTATGGACATACGCTTCCATTCTCTTGGTAAATACTTAGGAAAAGAATGGCTGGATCGTCCTTTCTTGTGCTTATCTGCTGTCTATATGTCTTCTTTGGTGAAGTGTCTAAGTCTTTTGCCCTTTTTAAAAATTGGGTTATCATTTTCTTATTATTGAGTTTTGAGAGTTTGTATATTCAAGATACCAATCCTTCATCAGATATTTAATTTGCAAGTATTTTCTCCTAGTCCATGGATTACCTTTTCATCTCTTAAGAGTGTGTTGCTAAGAATAGAAGTTAATATTTTGATAAAGTACAATTTATCAACACGTTCTTTTATGGATTGTGCTTGTCACGTGTATTCAAGAAATCTTTGCCTAATCAAAGATCATGATGATTTTCTTCTGTCTTCTTCTATAAATTTTATAGTACTAAGTTGCATACCTAAGTCTATGATTGAGGCCATTTTGGGGCCCGGCATGATGGCTCATGTGTGTAATCCCAGCACTTTGAGAGGCTGAGGCAGTCGGGTTGCTTGAGGCCAGGAGTTCAAAACCAGACTAGGCAACATAGTGAGACCCCTGTCTCCATTAAAAAAAAAAAAATCCATTTTGGGTTTTTGTATACAGTATGAGATGTGAACTGAAGTTTATTGTTTTGCCTATTAATATCCAGTTGTACCAGGACCATTTTTTGAAATGACAACTGAATTTTGCCTATAGGAAAAATTATTTGACACATACGCCTGCATCTATTTCTAGACTCTTTATTTTGTTCCATGGATCTGTCCTGATGCCGGTACCGCAGTCCTGATCTCTGTAGCTTTATAATTAGTGAAATACTGCAAGTCCTACTTTGTTCTTTTTCAAAGTTGTTTTTCTGTTCTAGGTTCTTTGCATTTCCATATGAATTACTGAATCAACTTGTTAATTTCTACAAAAAGACACTGATCTCAAGAGAGATGCCCAGGTGCCCCTTCAGGGTGGAGGCATTCATTCCCAGCTGCTGGTGTAACCGCCCGATGGGTTCACCTTGCCAGCTGCCTAGACAGCCAATTTATCAAGAAAGGGGAACTGCGGTGGAGAAAGAGTAATTCACGCAGAGGCAGCTGTGAGGGACTGGAGTTTTATTATTACTCAAATCAGTCTCCACAAGAATCCGGAGACTGGAGTTTTTAAGGATAATCTGCTGGGTAAGGGCTCAGAAAGTGGGGAGTGCTTATTGGTTGGGTTGGAGATGGAATCCTAGGGGGTTGAAGTGAATTTTTTTTGCTGTCTTCACTTCCTGTAGGATCGCAGAACTGGTTGAGCCAGATTACCGGTCTGGGTGGTGTCAGCTGGTACGTCAAGTGCAGGGTCTGCAAAATATCTCAAGCACTGATGTTAGGTTTTCCCAGGAGCAATTTGGGGAGGTTCAGACTCTTGTGACTAGAGGCTGCATGGACCTTAAACTGTAATTTATAATCTTGTAGCTAATTTGTTAGTCCTACAAGGGTAGACAGGTCCCCAGGCAAGAAGGAGGGAAGGGCTATTAATTTTGGGAAAGGGCTATTATCAATTTTGCTTCAGAGTTAAAGTATAAACTAAATTCCCTCCCAAGGTTAGTTCTGCCTACGCCCAGGAATAAACAAAGGCAGCTTAAAGGTTAGAAGCAAGGTGGAGTTCATTGGGTCTGTTATAATTTCCTCAGTTATAATTTTTGCAAAGGCGGTTTCACCAAGGGCAGTAGAGGCTGGCTGTGCTCAGCTGAATCCTTCAGCAATCGCCCTCAAAGAAATCCTTCTCGGCTGGGCGTGGTGGCTCACACCTGTAATCCCAGCACTTTGGGAGGCCAAGGTGGGTGGATTACGAGGTCAGGAGTTCAAGACCAGACTGGCCAACATGGTGAAACCTCATCTCTACTAAAAATTACAAAAATTAGCTGGGCATGGTGGCTCGTGCCTGTAATCCCAGCTACTTGGGAGGCTGAGGTAGGAGAATTGCTTGAACCGGGACCCAGGAGGCAGAGGTTGCAATGAGCCAAGATAGTGCCACTGCACTCCAGCCTAGGCTACAGAGCGAGACTCCCTCTCAAAAAAAAAAAAAAAGTTTTTTTTAAAAAAGAAAGAAATCCTTCTCAGCCAGGCGTGGTGGCTCACACCTGTAATCCCAGCACTTTGGGAGGCTGAGGTGGTTGGATCACAAGGTCAGGAGTTCAAGACTAGCCTGGCCAATATGGTGAAACCCCGTTTCTACTAAAAATACAAAAATTAGCTGGGCATGGTGGCGCACACCTGTAATCCCAGCTACTCAGGAGGCTGAGGCCAGAGAATCGTTTGAACCCAAGAGGCAGAGGTTGCAGTGAGCCAAGATGTGCCACTGACTCTAGCCTGGGCCACAGAGTGAAACTCTGTCTCCAAAAAAATCCTTCTCGCTCAAGGATATCCCTTCTTTGGGGGCAGCACATGTCCCGTTATTGGTGGATGAAAGGGGTATACATTCTTGGTCCTCTTTTCTCAAAGGTCAGACATTACCAAAGGGCCAGCCCAATTCTAGGGCTCTCTGTGGATACTGGGGGTTGCTAGAATCTCTCTGTGATTCCATCCTACACCACAGCAGAACTCCTCTGCCCAGCCCTGCTTCCTTCACTCCCTTTAAAGGGATGATCCCTGCGGTACTCGCCAGTAACCCTCCTCCATGAGACTGTATATCTGTATGTATCACATATGATGAATGTCTTATGTGTGTATGCATGTATATAAGTATCTACACAAGGTATACATACATACAGTGCGTTCCCTACAGTGGATTCTGCGTGTATGTATTACACACAATGTACACACACATATAATGCATTACCTACGAGGATGCGGTAAGGCATCAGGGCTCAGTTCTCCAGCATCCCGGTTGAAGAATCACTGCCTGGGTGTGTGCACCCACTTTTCTGGTCTGGAAAGTCTAGCGCTCTGACTTGGATCTGCTGTCCTTGGGGCTCATCCTTGGGTGCTCCATAGGTCCTCCGTCCTGCGCTTTTCCTCGGTGGTTCCCTCTGTCACAGGCGTTTGAACCAGAGCAAGTCCATCTTATATAAGGGCTGGGTAAAATAAGGCTGAGACCTACTGGGCTGCCTTCCCAGGAGGTTAGGCGTTCGAAGTCACAGGATGAGGAGGGAGGTTGGCACAAGGTACAGGTCATAAGGACTTTGTTAATAAAACAGGTTGTGGTAAAGAAGCCGGCCAAAACTCACCAAAACCGAGGTCGTGATGAAAGTGACCTCTGGTCGTTCTCACTGGTCATTATACACTAATTACAATGATTAGCATACTAAGAGACACTCCCACCAGCACCATGACAGTTTACAAAAGCCCTGGCAATATGAGGAAGTTACCCTACAGGGTCTAAAAGGGGGAGGAACACTCAGTTCCGGGAATTGCCCATCCCTTTCCTGGAAAACTCAGGAATAATCTACCCCTTGTTTCACATATAATCAAGAAATAATCATAAAAATAGGCAACCAGCAGCCCTCGGGGGCTGCTCTGCCTATGGAGTAGCCATTCTTTCGCTCCTTTACTTTCTTAATAAACTTGCTTTCACTTTATGGATTTACCTCAAATTCTTTCTTGCATGAGACCCAAGAATGCTCTCTTGGGGTATGGATGGGGACCCCTTTCCGGTAACACCTCCTCACCTGTTCTTCTGCCCCTTGCGCGCCTCCCTGCCTCCTTCCCAGCTGCTGCCCTAGGGACCTGGCTGCAGCATCAAGGCTGTCCGTCCAGGGTTCCCCAGCCACTCATTCCTCTGGCTGACTGCAGGAGGGACTGTCTCTCTAACCTCAGGAGACCTTGTGGAGTTGGCAGAAAGGGACTGGTTCCCGATAGCATCAGCGAGAGAACTTCCCTCTGGAAACAAAACACACCCATTTCCATGGCGTGTCCTGTTTTTTCTACTCTGAAGAGGCAGCACCAACCCTATCAGAGAACAGCAGAACGCATTCTTTGAACTTTCACTGCTTTTAAGCATTTAATGCCCACCGTAGGCGGGTTTCACCATCACATATGGAGAAGGTGAAAGAAGGTAGTTCAACAACTGACTTATGACCTAGATGTAAACAACTTGTTTGTTGAGCAGGAATTTCTGGTGCTTTGGGCTGACCAAACTCCTGATTTCTATCCAGATGCTTAAATCATGGTCTTGGGGTGTTGAGTATCTTGACATTCCTAGACAAAAATCCGCTCAAGAAAAATATCTTAAGGTAAAGAGAATGCTCAGAATTTCCACCTCTCTGACTCTCTCCTGGGAAAATAAATAGCCTAAATTAAATATGAAAAGCATATTTCCCCCAGTGTCGTGAGAGTCATCAGCGTGATCTCTTTCGGTTTTTCAAATGTTGGTCAACTCACGGGGATCTATGCAAAGTGTTGCATGTCCCTGTATTTTGGAAGTCAACGTTGACAGCGCAGTCCAGAGAAAATGAGGTCCTTCCAGTGACTTAGCGGCTAATGATGTGCTGAGTGACACAGGCTGGAAGGCGCTGACCTGCTGTCGCGCTGAATATTGACAGAGGGTCAGTGGACAGAGCTGAAAGTGCAGCGCTGGATGAATGACTCTTGCTTGGCAAACAGACATTGTTGATAGAAGGGAGGCAGAACCGCAAGGGGCTGACAGCTTTCATCAAATCCCAGACCTGGAAGGGGCCTGAAAGGTGCCTGCGTCCTGAGGGCACTGATGTTTAGTGACTTTCCCGAAGTCTGGCCAGAGACTTTGCAGCAGAGTCACAGTGAGAACTGGACCTCCCGCCTCGCTGTGTGGTGCCTAGCTCTGGATGTCGATCAGCCCCTAGTTATCAACGGCCAGTTGTGCCCAGGTAGGCTGTAAAAAGATCACAAAGGTCAAACAGGCCACGGAGGAAGCGCGGCAGAGGCTCTCGTCCTTTTCCTGGTTAATGTTCCCATTTCCTTGATTTGCGGCCTCTGGGAGGTAAGTCACCCAGGCAGAGGGAGGCTCTAGCCGACCTGGAGCTGAATGGAATGACCACTAACTCATCCTGTGGCTTCGGGCAAAGAACATCACCTCTCCAGGCCTCAGGTTCTCTATCTGTAAATCAAGACACTGGCTCCAGATGTTGCTCCAGACATCCAGTCCTCGCTTTCACCAGGAATGCTGCTTTTCTTAGAGCTGTGCGGTTGACCTTCCACAAGCAAACCGAGAAGTGTGTGTGGTGACAACCCGTGTCCTAGCCCTGTTTTATGAAGCTTTGAGTGTCACACATTGTGGAATTTTCTGTGCTATGCGTGTCCTTAGGATGGAGAGGAATCTCACGAGACAGCGGGTGAGGGCTACCTATCTTCTGTGTTCTATCATCCCCCACATCCCCACCTTGTCCTGCCCCATTCAAATCTTTTTTTTTTTTTTTTTTTGAGGAGTCTCACTCTATCACCCAGGCTGGAGTGCAGTGGCACGATCTCTGCTCACTGCAACCTCTGCCTTCTGGGTTCAAGCAATTCTTCTGCCTCAGTTAAGTAGCTGGGATTATAGGCATGCACCACCACGCCCAGCTAATTTTTTTTTTTTTTCACTAGAGACAGTTTTACCATTTTGATTAGGCTGGTCTCGAACTCCTGACCTTGTGATCTGCCTGCCTCAGCAGGTAGGCTATAAAAGGTCACAAAGGTCAAACAGGCCAAGGAGGAAGCATGGCAGAGGCTCTCGTCCTTTTCCTGACTAACGCTCCTGCTTCCTTGACTCGTGGCCTCTGGGAAGTAAGTCACCCAGGCAGAGGGAGGCTCTAGCCGACCTGGAGATGAACGGAATGACCTCCAGCTCTCCCAAAGTGCTGGGATTACAGGTGTGAGCCACCGTGCCTGGCCCCCATTCAAATCTTAAATGCCATAAGTGCAGCTGACCTGAGGGGCCAGTGGAGAAATAGCTACACGAGCCCAAACCAGAAGCAGCTAGGATCTGTCTGCTGGGCTGTGATTCACGCCAGCTGTGTAGGACGAGGACTCAGGAGAGCTGGGTTCTAGTCTGTTTCTGCTGCATCCTCATCTGAGCAAGGTCTCTGCCCAGCTGGGCTTCATTCTCCCTCTGAAACCTAAGAAGAAACAGCTCTCTGGATGCCCAGGTCTTGGGCCTGCTGTCCCTCGGATCCCTTCACGGCTCTCCCCTCTCTGTTCTGAGTCACAGAGGGCCTGACTGCGGGCGGGGTTCTCAGGCTCAGTGTTCCCTGGTGTCTGGAGGCACTTGGCCAGTGGGAAGACCTGGTGGGAGACAGGAGTGTAAGAAGGTGGGAGCCCGGCTCCTTCTCCCTGGGCTCTGCCTCCAACTGCAGCTGGGCAGGCCTGCCATGCCCCAGTATCTGCCATCTGACCCAGCCCTGGGCCCAGCTGATGTCACCTCTCACCTAGGGTGACAGTGGCTTCCTGCTGTTGCCTCCCTGTCTGGCTGCCAGCTCAGCTTCCCCATCTTCTATTCCTGGTGGAGCCCAGACAATCACAAGACCCTCTCCCAGAGTCAGCACTGGTCTCCTAGAATCTTCTGTTCCCCACTGTTTTCTCATTTGGAAATAAAGCTTTGTGCTTGATGATCTTCAGTCTCTTTTCAAACATGAGAGCTCTCCTCCTGTAATAAGTCCTTTCGGCACACGCAGTGGGGGTTAAATTCACCATTTAGTCCAGTGACTCTCAAACTTGCCTGAAGAGCTCATTAACAATGCAGGAATACAGGCTCCAAACCCTTGGACTGCAAAGCAGGCTCTGGGGCAAGGCCCAATAATCTGATATTTACCAAGCATCTCAGGAGATTATAGTGCAGGCATTCTGTTGCCCATTCTTTCTTTTTTTTGAGATGGAGTCTTGCTCTGTCATTCAGACTGGTATGATGCAGAGTGTGATCTCAGCTCACTGCAACCTCTGCCTCCCGATTCAAGTGATTCTCCTGCCTCAGCCTCCTGAGTAGCTGGGATTACAGCTATGCGCCACCATGCCCAGCTAATTTTTGTATTTTTAGTAGAGATGGAGTTTCACTATGTCGGTCAGGCTGGGGTCAAACTCCTGACCTCATGATCTGACCACCTCGGCCTCCCGAACTGCTGCGATTACAGGCGTGAGTCGCCCGGCCTTGCTGCCCATTCTTATGGTGCCCGTGGCTCTGGTTTATTGGATAAACCTCAGAGGCTGCAGAAAAAGCTGGGTGCTTGGTCATGCCCTGTGGCTGGGTGGCACTGTGAAGTGTCAGCCACATTTTTTCTTAACCTTCCTCTGACTCTTGCACCCAGTAAGTGTTTTGAAGCAAACAGAATCCAAATCTGGCTGATGGGAGAACAGGACTTGTTTGTAGGCAATGGGATGACTCACAGGATCTCCAGAAGGGCTGGTGGGCCAGGCCCAGGTGGTTCACAGCCACAGACACATCCCAGCTGCAAAACAGCAGCCGTCCTCCAGGCCACTTGACCCCTGGTTCTGGCCACTGGCCACTGGCCACTGGCTACACCAGAAGCCACCGTTAGGGTAGAGATTTGATCTCATAGTTAGCTGTTGCCACTGCCAGAGAGCTCTCTGCTCCCTTCGAGATGAATTTCCAGTTCAAGATCAAGGCTGCATGTAATGTGCTGGCCTCAAGCGAGGCTGGGGAAGTGAGTATCTGGCATTTTTAGCTTCTAGAAGCAGAAGAGGGCTTTTCTCACATGAAGACTCATAGGCAGGAGATTCTCCAAATATAGGAAGGGGGTTCAGCCACAAGAACAAAAAGAAATAGAATTGTCGCTACGGAAACCTTGCTTCGCTCCCCCCTCACTGCCTGTTCACCTACCGGAGAGGAGGCTTCCGTGGCTCCGAGAGAAGTTGTCATAGCAGAACCTGGGAACAGGGGATTACATTCTTGATTTTAAAGCTGTAATTTTTTTTGGCCCTGGACCCATATTAGAATCTCCTGGGAGATTTAAAAAAAATACCCATCCCTGGCCTAGCACAAACCAATTGAATCAGAATCTCTGGAGCTGGGGCCTGGAGGCCAGGATGCTTTGTTCTAATCTCCCCAAGGATACTCACATGCATCAGGGCTAAGAGTCACCACAGCAAATTCTGAGAAGCTGTGACTCAGGTGTAAGACAGGCGGGAGGGTTTAGAATCACATGGGATTGGCAGCAGCGTTTCCCCCACCCTCCTGGTACACTTGAGAGGGGGCCTGAGCTGGTGGAGAGGGGAGACCCAAGAAGGGGGAACGGGGGGGGGCATGGGGTGGGCGCGACCCTGCCCTCCTCAGGCTGGGCCCCAGGGCTGGGTAGGGGTTGGGGGAAACTTCAGATAAGCTAATGATTGAGAGCAGAGGGGCCTGTTTGGAGCTGCTGGAAAGACAGCCTGGGGCGGCCTTCCGCTTCCGCCTCTTCCCCGGGCACAGGGAGCAGCCAAAGGCTTTTCCTCATGTGACTGAGCCAGGCTCAGTCTGGATGCCAACATCCGCGGTCCGGGAGGCTCCTATGACCTGGAAGGAGGAATGTGGTGGGGGCCTTAGGACCGCTGGCCCGACGGGCGGGTCTACAGGCTGTGGCCATTAAGAGTGCAGACGCTGGAGCCAGATGCAAGAGCTTGAATCCTGAACCCACCGCTTTTAGGTCTGAGACTTGAGCAAATTACACAACCTCCCTGTGCTTCATTCTCCTCATCTGTGAAATGGGACTAATACTGTCGCCCTCCCCCGCCCCCCAGTAAGGTTGTTAATGAGGGTTATCCAGGTGGGTATCTGTGAAGCACCAAGCACCATGTTCAGGAGATACACGGTTAGCTCTGGCTGGGAGCATCCCACAGAAACACACACACGGGAGCGGACGTCTTTATGGATGCCAGCGTGGAGGGAACAAGTTGCGCCCCCCAGGCCCTGATGCCAAAAATGCCCCAGGGAGAAGAGCTGCAACTCTAGGGAGAAAGCGGGGGGCAGAAACATATGCATTATCTAATTTTATCATGAGTCAACTGAGAAACTTTCCAATTGGCAAGATTTTATTTTCTGTGACTAAGAGGAATGGGGGCTAAAGATAGAAACTAAGTCTAGCTCCAGAAAACTAAAGAAAGATCCATCTTGCATACCTGAGTATATGGCTTAAAAATAGGCATTCTCCACATTTCCTCTGGAGCTGTAAACTCTCAGGAGACTTTCTTGGGTCATCACAAATGCAACACATCATTGGTGCCTTAGTGCATTTTCTTCTGTTGCTATTAGATTGGTGCAAAAGTAATTACGTTTTTCTGGCCATACTTTTAACTTAAAAGTATGGCAAAAAACAGGCTGGGCACGGTGGCTCACGCCTGTAATCATAGCACTTTGGGAGGCCGAGGTGGGTGGGTCACTTGAGGTCAGGAGTTCGAGACCAGCCTGGGTAACATGGTAAAACCCTGTCTCTACTAAAAATATAAAAATTAGCCGGGCCTGGTGGCAGGTGCCTGTAGTCCCAGCTACTCGGGAGGCTGAGGCAAGAGAATTGCTCCAACCCAGGAGGTGGAGGAGTGAGCTGAGATCATGCCACTGCACTCCAGCCTGGGCTACAGAGCGAGACTCCATCTGAAAAAAGAAAAAAAAGAATATGACAAAAACTGCAATTACTTTTGCACCAACCTAATGTAACTGACTACCTGAGACTGAGTAATTTGTAAAGAAGAGGAACTTATTTCCTATAGTTATGGAGGCTGGAAAGTCTGAGGTCGAGGGGGCACACCTGGTGAGGTCCTTCTTGCTGGTCGATGCTCTGCAGACTCTTTTCAAGCCACCAGTCCCACTTCTGTGTAACCTCTCAACCCATTCATCCCTCATCAGTTGTCCCTGAGAGTCCCCACCTTCCAGTACCACCATATTGAAAATTAAGTTCAACGCGAGTTTTGGAGGGGACAGACATTCAAACCACAGCATCCCAGTGTAGGAAAATATTGAAGTTTGCTCACTGCCATGTTCTCTTAATAAGGCAAAAACTTTTATGTGACTAAAATATCCAACCACAAGAGAATGTCTAAAAAAATTTCCAGTTTATGAATATGCAGCCTGTTAAAAATGATCATTTTAAAGAGTATATATAAACCTCAAAGTATTTGATGGTATACAGTTTTGGTTTTTTTTTTGAGACAGTCTTGCTCTGTCGCCCAGGCTGGAGTGCAGTGGCACAGTCTTGGCTCACTGCAACCTCTGCCTCCCAGGTTCAAGCAATTCTCCTGCCTCAGCCTCCCGAGTAGCTGGGATTATAGGTATGCGCCACCACACCCGGCTAATTTTTGTGTTTTTAGTAGAGATGGGGGTTTCACCACATTGATCAGGCTGATCTCAAACTCCTGTCCTCGTGATTTGCCTGCCTTGGCCTCCCAAAGTGCTGGGACTACAGGTGTGAGCCATTGTGCCTGACTAGGGATGGTATGTTTATTCTGTGCCAGCCCAGTTTTTTATTTTCTGAGATGGAGTTTTGCTCTTGTTGCCCAGGCTGGAGTGCAGGGGCACGGTCTTGGCTCATTGCAACCTCTGCCTCCTGTGGTTATTAAAGGGCCAGAGAAAGGCTCCTTTGAGGCTGGAACTGTCCAGTATCCTTTCTCCGGAGGTGGGTACATGACACAGAAAGGTGAGAAAATTGTATAGAACTTAATATACACCCATGCTCATGCCAATGAAGACAGTGAAACTGGGAAAAATCTGACAAAGATCAGGGGGTTGATGAAGGATGGTAGCCTGGTTTGTGACACTGACATTGTGCTACAGTTTTGTGAAATGTTGCCAGTGTGGGGAGCAGCCAAGCCATCTTTCCTACTGTGTGTGGATCTGCTCTCATCTCAATAAACTTTCAATTTAAAAAGCTATTAGCGGCCGGGTGTGGTGGCTCACGCCTATAATCCCAGCACTTTGGGAGGCCTCGGCGGGCAGATCACGAGGTCAGGAGATCAAGACCATCCAGGCCAACATGGTGAAACCCCCGTCTATACTACAAATACAAAAAAATTGGCTGGGTGTGGTGGTGCATGCCTGTAGCCCCACCTACTCGGGAGGCTGAGGCAGGAGAATTGCTTGAACCCAGGAGGCAGGGATTGCAGTGAGCTGAGATTACGTCATTGCACTACAGCCTTGGCAACAGTGTGAGACTGTCTCAAAAAAAAAAAAAAATATATATATACAAAAAATTAGCCAGGCGTGGTGACGCATGCTTGCAATCCCAGCTACTCTGGAGGCTGAGGCAGGAGCATTGCTTGAACCTGGGAGGTGGAGGTTGCAGTGAGCCAAGATTGCGCCATTGCACTCCAGCCTGGGCAAGAGCAAAACTCCATCTCAAAGAAAAAAAAAAAGCTATTAGTGATAGCATATGTTGATATGTTTACATTTGCATAGCAAAATGTTTGACACGGTGAAGATCAGGCAGTTAGTAGTTACTTCTGAGGTATAGCATTGAAGGGGAATACTTAATTTTATACACATTGTGCTTAAATTTTTCCAAGGGTAATTTATTTTTGTAATTCAAAACAAGGTTTGCGTAGAAAGTAAATAAACCATTTTGCATGCATAGCAAGGTGACTGGAATCTAGCCCAGTAGATTAATAACCAAGTTTAGATTATTACAAGAACGACAAGGCAGAGATTTCAATTGCAAATGAGGGCTTCCAGGTTCCTGGGATGAACTGCACACCTCCACCTGGGTTAGTGCCAGGTGGCTTCGGAGTAACAGTCGCAGCCAGCAGCGAAGGCTCAAAGGATGCTTGTATTTCCTGAGTGAGAAGTAGTTGCTTGTCTTCGTTCCTCTAATCTCACATCCCTGAAAGCTTCCGGATTATTCAGTTATTTATTGGTTAAACCGGTGTGCCTGTTTTTTCTGTCAGGCTGTCAGCCCCTCCCCTCTTATGCCAGTCTTGCCACAAACAACCTCATTCACCCCACCTGGGCCAGGCCCCTCACTTCTAAACGTCGCATTTCCTTTCGCCCAGAGGCCCTTACTCAGGCGGTGCCCTCTGCTTGGATGCTTTACCATCCTTCAAAGCCGGCTCCTCCGTGAAGGACAGACGCTCCTTCTGTTGGATTGCTCTCTCCTTCGAATTCCCACGAGCACTTTGATCCTGCCTGGGTCTGTGAGACATAGCAGAGTGTCAAGTCTGAAGAGCATGTGGGTCGCTGGATGGAAACTCCAAGTGCTCTCCTCTATCTGTCCAGCTTGGCACTCCGAATATCTCCACCTCTCCCTCTCTAGGACAACAAGGAGTCGTACAATGGTAAACGATGTGAATAAAATTGACTCATGTTTTGATTTTAAAGCATTTGATTTGTTGATTTAAGAAAATGACCTGCAAAAGAGCACAGCTTAACAAAGTGAAAGGGATCTCTTCTCTGTGGCTTTAGATAGATTTATTTCACACTGGCTCTAGACAGATCAGAAGCCATCGGGTGGAGACTGAAGTTGGGTAGAGAACACAGCCGGCATTCTTTCCAGGAAGTGGTTGGAGCCAAACCTCATGGGAACATTGATCTGATCCAATTTTTAACTAATTGATGAATTGCTGTCGATGGTCCATTCATTAAAGTGCACTCTTGGCACTGATGGAGTCATAAAACTGCCAAAGCCCAGCCTGAGGGCGGGGGATGCCTCCCTGGAGGAAGTGGGCGGCTCTTGCACCTAGAGAGGGTTGGAATTGGTGGACACAGAAAGCAGGACCTGGCCGGGCTGCTTTCCCAAAGAAAGACACAGAGCGGACGGGGAGGAGAAACCCCCGCCTGACTCTCAGTCCAATTGGATAAGGGATTTAGTATCCCTGAAGCCCTCTTCTGCAAGTGGAGACGACAGTCCCACCGGACAGGATGAAATTACACAATGTATACAAATTGCTGCTGCAGAGCGGAGTGCATGGGGGTGTGCGAAAGGCCGCTTGTCACGATTGAATGTGGGATTGAGCTGACAAGGAAAACGCAGGCGTCAGGTCATGTCCACAGAGAGAGAGGTCTTCCGTATTGTTCCCTGGCCTTGTAGAGAAGCAAAGTTCATATAGACTTGTTTGGGGTTCAGATTATGCCCTGAAAAAGACATCCCTGTACTCGTCAGGAGAAGTTTGCTAAAAGGATGTTTCGTTTCCTTCCTTCCTTCCTTCCTTCCTTCCTTCCTTCCTTCCTTCCTTCCTTCCTTCCTTCCTTCCTTCCTTCCTTCCTTCCTTCCTTCCTTCCTCTCTCTCTCTCTCCTTGAGACGGGGTTTCGCTATTGTTGCCCAGGCTGAAGTGCAGTGGTGCAATCTCAGCTCACAGCAACCTCCACCTCCTGGGTTCAAGCCATTCTCCTGTCATCACTTTCCAGTGAAGTGATGAGCGTGGAAATGCCTGGCGGTGTCTAGGAAAGGAGAGGCCAGCCCAGCCCGCTCCCCGCCTCGTGTTGCGTACAGCACTCAGAACCCTGCTCTGCCCCGCAGAGCGCACGGCCCCAGAGTGTGATTTTGCATTCATTGCAGGCAGCCCCCTTCTTGGTCCCCAGTTTCCAGTTTCCTCGCTGAGCATGAGCTCTGAGGTGGGCCATTTTTGGCACAGCTTTGATCACTGCCTGGCCACGGGTGCTCTAGGAATTCCTGTGGAGTTGATAAATGCTGGTTCCCTTTCCATCCCACCCAAACACCCCACACTGGCTGCTGGAACAATCATTCGTTGAGGGCACCGAGGACTCTTGCATGTCATCGGCCCGTGCCCCTACCATGGTATCCCAGCACGCCCCCCACGGCGCGGTGGAGGAGGCGCTATTGCTCCCATTACGCACATAAGAAACCCAGGCCTGGAGGCTTAAGTGAATCGCCCTACGTCACACTATTTGTAAGTAAGAAAGCCAGAGTCCCTGGCCTATTCCAGATGGAGGTCAAGCTCACGACCTCCAAATCACTCAGCTCCCCAGCTTGAATCCTCTTCTCCCCACCTTAGGTTGCCCATCGAGGTGTCATTTTCTCTGGAGCTGACCTGATGGGGGTGTGGGGAGCCCACTGGTGGGGTTGCGCTACTGGGGGGCAGGAAGGAGCTGGTCGGCCCTGTCCAGGTGCACAGAGCCCAGAGCTGCTGCACCCACCAGGGTCCCCCCAACCAGGGGCTGCCCTGGATGGGAAAGTGGCTGGGGGTTTTGTCTGATTATCGTCACCTGCTCTTTACAGGCAGGCACCTGTCCTGGGTTGCTCTTCCCGATGGCGGCTTGGCTCAGCCATCCTCCAGACAAGAGTGGTGTAAACAACTGGGCAACCCCCAAATTTCCCAGTCAGGCAATCAGCAGAGTTGCAGGAGCAGCCGCCGAAGTGGGCACAGGCCCCAGGACTCCCTGGCCTGGCAGGCAGCAGTTGCAAGCCTGGTGCTTGCTGGAGCCAGGGTGAGCCCCTGACCCTCCCCTGTCCCTCGCTCTTGGTGTCACCTGAAGGGCTGCGTGGGGACTGTCATTGCAGCCAGTGCAGCCAGCAGCCTTGCAGATCAGGTGCTTAAAGGCCAGGCAGCCTGGGTTGTGTGAAGCAGGAGTATGTGGGAAGTCCCTGTTTCCAAGTCACCTCCCCAGGCTATGGCAATTCTCGTTGACCATTGGAGGAGCAGAGTTGGTCATTTTGCATTCATTTTGTGCCAAGGAAGACTGCTCTGGGCCGTGGCCGTGCTTGGCATGAGCTCAGCGTTGGCAGTGTTTGTTCATGCCTTGGTTCGTTCATTGAATGGCTGACCACTAGCTGTGTAGTCCTGGACACCTTACCTAAATTTCTTCAAATTTCTTCACCTGTGAAAGGAGGATATTAAAGGTACCAACCACATAAGTCTATAAAACTGTGATAATCTGATAATGCTTGTAAAGTGCCAGCACAATGCCTGGCACGTAGTCAGCACTTGGTGCTGTGGTGGTCACCACTCTGTGGTGATCGAGTACTTGCTGACCACCTCCGAGTGCCAGGGCCTGCGGGTGCCAGGGAAACAGAAAGGAGGGAGGATTGGATCCGTGCTTTTTTTTTTTTTTTTGAGATGGAGTATCACTCTGTCACCAGGCTGGAGTGCAATGGCATGATCTCAGCTCACTGCAACCTCCGCCTTCCGGGTTCAAGCAATTCTCCTGCCTCAGCCTCCCAAGTAGCTGGGATTATAGGCATGAGCCACCATGCCACATAATTTTTGTATTTTTAGTAGAGATGGGTTTTCGCCATGTTGGCCAGGATGGTCTCGACCTCTTGACCTCATGATCCACCCGCCTCAGCCTCCCAAAGTTCTGGGATTACAGACGTGAGCCACCGTGCCCCGGCCGGATCCCTGCTTTTAATGGGTTCCCTGAGTAATGTTAGAGGCAGGCGTGGAACCCCCTCACTGTAGCAAAGTGATAAGTGCTGCAAGGGACCATGAAGGAAGGAGGAACCAGCTGCCAGGAAAGGTCAGGAAGCCCCAAGAGATGGTGACAAGCAGCTGAGACTCCACAGTACGCTGGCGGAGGCACCTGGAGAATGGAGTTCGGACAGAAGTGGCTTCCCCCCGCCCCCAGCCTGGCTTGGCGAGGGGAAAGGAGCACAGGGCAGCAGCCAGAACTGAACTCTGCTGCCAGAATGGTGGCGGGAAAACAAGGCTTCTCATCAAGACAAGATCCAGGGGACGTGGCTGGTGGGCCCCAGGGGAGTCACTGAGCAGGAGTTCAGGGCCGGGACAGAAGAGCAGAAAACTCAAGAAGAACACAGCGGGGTTCCCGCGTCACCACCTGAGGCAGGGGCCTTGTCTGTGGCTTGGGGTACCTGCTTTGCAGGGGGCAGGTGAGCACACAGCTGCTTTTAAAGGACGAGGGACGGGGAAAGCCAGCAGAGGAAAAGGTAAGAACAAGAAGCAAAGGAACTCCTGAAAATCAGAAGCCACCATGGAAAAGTAGGCAAAGGATATGGACAGGTAATTTATAGATTTCCCCAATCAAAGAAGCATATCAAGAGATGCCCAAATTAGTAATCAGAGAACTCTATTGTACATTAAGATAATAATGAGGTTTTATCTTAAGGCCACTCGACTGAAAACACTTAGAAACCTGATGAGGACGGATGGGAGGAAATAAAGGAAGTGGCTTGACCTTCCGGTGAGAAGGTAGTGGCCCGTCTGAGGGGCAGCTGTGAAATAAACATGTGTTTACCCTGTGACCCAGTTGTTCCACTCCTGGGAATGGTTCTCAAAGAAATTCTCACCTAAGAGGCAAATACAAATTCATGCCTTGCAGCTTTGAGATGGTGGCAGTTTAAAAGCAATCCAGGAGAACAGATGCATGAAATGGTTTTAATCCATACCTTGGAGAACCACGCAGCAGTGAGAGTTAAATGAATTGCACAAAGAGCAAAAGCAATGTGTCCTCAACTAAACACAGTGTTTAGAGAAAATGGTCAAGAAGAATGTAATATAGAAAACAACACTGTTTATAGGCATTAAAACACCCGCAAAAACTCGGCAACACATATTTCACCAGACCCAAATGAAAGATACACATTACACATGTTAACATTATTGCCTTTGGGAAGAAGGGAAATAGGAGTGGTCCTCGGAAATAAAATAGATAACATTGATTATTAAAAAGATGAGGGATGGGATCTTTCATGGAGCAATGACGGCCTTGAGGAATATGAGTAACTCAGCTTCATGCACCTGAAGAATAAAGAAAAAGATGAAAAAGCATGAGGTGTTTGGGAGACTTTGGTGCCGGCAGTCCAGCCGCATCGTGGGTGGGAAGGGTAGGCGGGGTCAGATCTTGCAGGTTGTGGGTGGCAGGTCACAAGGGGCAACTGACATTCGCACGTTGTTGAATGATGCCATCCGATGTGGAGGGTGGACGGGAGTGGAGCCCAGTTCCAGCACTGATGCCATGATCAAGGTCGGGGTTGGCCAGCTTTCTCCAGCAAGGGCCAGAGAGCCAATGTTTGGCCTAAGACTGTGGCCTGTGGGTCTTGGTGCAGAGTATTGGGTCTGGCTGGTGGCAATTGGAAGAGGAGAGATGGGACCAGGTAAGAATGCTGCCGGGGGATAGAACTGGCCAGACTTGGGAGGTGGGGAGGAGGTGGTGATTCCCAGGTTTTTGGGAAATAGGTTGGTGAGTGATTCAATCAGCTGTCAACCAGGACAGGAAATCCAGGAGGAGAAATGGGCCTCGAGGGCAAGTGTTCATTTCTAGACTTGCTGCATGTGAACACCTGTGTGGCTTCTGAGAGCTGTTCGGTGATGAGCATCCCATAGTCGACGCTGGAGACCAGATTGAGGGTCGGCTGCAAATGCAGTCAGGGAGAGTGGCACACACGTGGCTGGTGCTCACCGGTGATTGTTCCCCACTTCCTCCATCCCAGGCCGGGTGGCTTTGTGCCTGGGGGGAGGCTGCCCCACTCCTAGCGGGGAAGCCCTGTTTGATGGGGCCGTTGCATTCCCCATGGTCATTGCTTTGGCACTGGGCATGTGGCCCACGAGTCCGATCAAGGTGCCTGTCAGGACTCTTGCTCAAAATCCAGGCCCAGGAGGCTGTTTTCCTTCTTTTTTGCTTTCTCTGATTATGGTCGTCTGTGGGTATGAAGCCTGAAATCGCCATCAGGTTGCCCTCTTGCTACCAGGCACGTGTGAAGCCAGCCCTGAAGGAGGGCAGAGCGGAGGGTGGCATTCCGGTCTCTCTCACCTTTTGGAGGGGTAGAGAGAAGCAGCTGAGCTGGTGGTTGCCCGGAAGCGCTTAGAGCCCATCAAAGCTCAGCACTCCTGCTGGCTCAGGCCTCCCATTTTATTTCTAAATAGGATAGCTACAAAGATTAAAAAATAAATAAATAAATAAAATAAAGCTACATACCTACTTATGGGCATCACAATTTCCACAAGGAAATTCCTTATGGACTGCAAAATCCTAAAGCAGTTCTGCTGAGTTTCTCCCTGGCAATGTAAATTGCTAGCTTGTCTTCACAGGGGCAGGACTCGAGTCATCCCTCTGCTCACCTGAGACAGATGCATATCTGCTTGCTTCCTCTGCCCTATTTTTAAATAAAAATGTAGGTTCACTGAGTCAAACTAAGGCCTAAGTGACTATTCCTCTACCCCACTCCCTCCGGTCATGTAAATTGTGTATTCAGTGAAAGGCTGATCAAAGACCCAAAAGAACCTTTAGTTTCTTATCTACCTATGACCTGGAAGTCCCCTCAACTTCGAATTGTCCTGCCTGACGGGAGTGGAGTGAATCAATGTTCATCTTACATACACTGACTGATGTCTCATGTCTCCCTAAAAGTATAAAAGCCCTTTTAGGGAGTGTGCCTGGTGACCCGACCACTTGGGCACATGTCTCCAGGGCGTCCTGAGGCTGTATCATGGCTGCGTCTTTAACATTGACAAAACAAACATTCTAAATTGATTGGGTGTCTCAGATGCTTTTAGGTTCACTCTGTGTGTGTGTGGGGGTGTGTGTGTGTGGGGGGGGTGTTTGGGTATGTGTGTGGTGGGTGTATGTGGGGTGTGTGTGTGGTGGGTATATGTGGTGTGTGTGTGTGTGGGGTGTATGTGGGGTGTGTGTATGGGGTGTGTATGTGGAGTGTGTGTGTGTGGTGTGTGGTGTGTATGTTGTGTGTGTGGGGTGTTATGCAATTTATCATGTGTAGATTTGTGTAATCCTCGTTATTTTTTGGTCTGTGGGTTCGGTAATGGTGTCATAGGGACATCTTTGCTTTTTGTTTTGTTTTTTGAGATGAAGTCTCTTTCTGTGGTCCAGGCTGGAGTGCAGTGGTACGATCTCGGCTCACTGTGACCTCCGCCTCCGGGTTCAAGCAAGTCTCTTGCCTGAGCCTCCCAAGTAGCTGGGATTACAGGTGTGTGTCACTACGCCCGGCTAATTTTTTGTATTTTTAGTACAGATGGGTTTCACCATGTTGGTCAGGCTGGTCTTGAACTCCTGACCTCAAGTGATCCACCGGCTTCAGCCTCCCAAAGTGCTGGGATTACAGGCTGGGCCACCGTGCCCGGACTTAGGGGCATCTTTGATAGATGCTTAAGGCCATGGACTTGGATGGGATTTCCCAGGAGAAGGTGCTGAGAGAAAAGGAGGCGGCTCGGGTGGAATGCCAGATGGAAGAAGGACTTTGCTGTGGCCCCTGGAAGAAGCTTCGTGGAGGAGAAGTGTCTATGAGGGGAGGGACAAGGGAGCCAGGTGGTCTGGGCCTGCCCGGCTCTGCTCTTGGGACCCTCTGCCCTGGGCTTCCCAGACAGGTCCATTTTCAAATCCTCTGCTCATGGCTCCCTGACGGCGTCAGCCCCAGAATGCCAGCATTTAGGTGCCTAAACTACACTTCCTAGAAAGCCGTGTGCCTCTGGAATGCTTTGCTAGGTCATGTGTACTGAATTTGGGCTGGGAAAATGCAGCTATATTTGTAAACTGTTAGTAAGATTGAACACCTGTAGCCACACTTGCTAGAGGGACCCGAAGGCACCAGGCTAGACACGGGGGCCTTTTGCACCCCAGCACAGGGCCTGGCACCCAAGCCTCGCTCCGTGCGGAAGCTCTGTTGTTTGTGGTCAAATTCCACACTTTTGGCATCTTTTTTTCAACGAGAGAGCACAGCTGTGCGGTGTCTCCCGAGAGCATTGGATGGAGAGTGAACTCCTGCTAAAAAAGGGAAAACGCTTTTCTCCAAGGGGAAGAGAAGTGCCCTATTTCTGGAGTAAAAATTTCATGCTCTATCTATTTTTGTTCAGTCGTTTGAGCATGAGTTCCTCCGTCTGTGAACTCTGAGTTTGAGAATTCTGCCAGTCACAGCCCCAGACACACGCCCGGTGGAAAACACCCCAGTCATTCGCGGGCACAGGCGGCTCCGGGAACGATGCGGCAGCGCCACCTGGTGGCGAACGTCGGTGCTGCGCCCCGGGGAAGGCCGATGCTTGCTTGGTTACCCCACCCTCTTCCCCCCTCACCTCCCAAAGGCACTGGGCTTACCCGCCTCAGAGGCTCCCAGCTCCACCCTCTCAGCCGGCCTGGAGAGAGCCTGGTATGACGGAAGGTAGTGTGGACCTGGGAGATAGGGACTGACACTTAGGGCTCCCTGCTGTTTGTGTGTCAGGAGCTGTGCCGATGAGGACTCAGAGATGAATGAGCCCTAGGCTGGGCGCAGTGGCTCACGCCTGTAATCGTAGCACTTCGGGAGGCGGAGGCGGGTGGATCACTTGAGGTCAGGAGTTCGAGACTAGTCTGGCCAACATGGTGAAACCCCGTCTCAAAAAAAAAAAAAAAAAGAGATGAATGCGCCCTGAGCTCTGACATTTGCAAGCTCATGTGCAGGGGTAGGGCAGACCAAGACCACAAGGACCAGAGCTAGAGATTTGGGGCTCAGCAGCCCGGGGTTCTGGCTCTGTCCCCTGTCAGCTGTGGGACTGAGGGCAAGCGGCTTAAGCTCTCACAGACTCAGCGTTTTCATATGTAAACAGGAAAACAGGGCTAATAATTAGTTCTTGGTGTAACTGTTGTTAAAATACATACTTTATGTGAAATGAGAGGTACATAATAGATTTACTAACTGGAAGGTAATTATACTTTTTATTGATGTCATAACAACTGGTCAGGCAAAGAAGGGAATATTGGGAAGTTGAGGGGGGTGGTCAGAAAAGTCTTCATCAATGGGGAGACATTTCAGCTGGGTTTTGAAGGATGCGTAGGAGTTTTCTAATCAAAGCGGGAAGGGCATTCTGGATGGGGGAACTGTGTGTACAAAGGCACGGTGGTAAGAAGTGCTGTGCTGCATTTGGGGAGCTGCTAATAGTTTGGTAAATAGTTCAGCAGGTGTAGCTGAAACTGGCCAGGTGAGCTTGATCAGAATCTCTGAGAGTTGGTTACAGGAATCTGTGTTTGATGAGAAGATTCCCAGAGATTCTGAGGCTGACTTCCCACAGGCCTCACATCTGGAAACCCATTGCTTTTGCCTGACATTCTGCACAATTCTCTCCAACCTGAACCACAACCCAGCAAGATAGAGGTAATTTGGCCTTATTTTACACAGCAGAAAGCCAAGACTCAGAGAGGTAAAGCGATTTGCCCTGGATCACACAGCTAAGGTGAGTCAAGATTCAATCCCTGGTCAGCTTGACTTCAAACCCCGTCCACACAGTGAGGGCCCAGGAAAAGCCAGAGATGACCCTCTGCCGACACTCTGCAGGCCTGGACTGCCATGTGTACTGATCCTGTTTCCCGGACTCCACACCCTAAGATCTGAGGGAAGAGGGGGTTGGGCCAGGGAAGCACCTCCTGCGGGCCAGATTCCGATGCCAGGCACACGCAGGTCAGGGAGGTTTCCCCGGTTAGAATTGCTCACTGGAGGAGGAGAGTCCTGCTCTTCTCAGGAATTTGCCAGAGATAGTTTTGTGGGTGTGTGTGTAATTTAAAAAATCTAAAATAATCTCAAACTTACAGAAAAGCTTCAACTGCAGCAAAAATAATGTATATTTCCTGAACCATTTGAGGGTAAATTGTCAACACTTGCTCCCTAATACTCCATCACCCCCAATACTCCACCATCAATACCCCATCACCCCAATACCCCATCACCCTAATACCCCATCACCCCAATACTCCATCACCCTAATACCCCATCACCCCAATATGCCATCACCCCCATACTCCATCACCCCAATAATCCATCACCCCCAATATCCCATCACCCCAATACTCCATCACCCCAATACTCCCATGTATTTCCTGCAAATATGGACTTTCTCCTCCAGGGTCGGCAAGAACAACCTTCACTCACAGGTCAAGTTTGCAGGGCACATTGCTGCTCGTCAAGTCTCCCCAGTGGCCCAGTGATTTCTTCACAGCAAATGCACCCAGTTCAAATTGTCATGTGGCATTTGGTTGCCACATCTCCTTAGTCTTCTAGAGTCTGAAGCTGAGCTCAATCTTGCCTGGACTCTCATGACCTTGACTTTCAAGGATAAAGGCCAATTATTCTGTGGGCTGTGCCTCCACGTGAGTGGCTGCTGCTCCCTGGGGATTGGATTTGTGCTCTCTGTCTTGGCAGGAACCTCTCAGAAGTGCTATTCACCGCACAGGATTTCAATTTGTCCTATTTAAGCATTTTTTCTTTTTTGACAGAGTCTTGCTCTGTCACCCAGGCTGGAGTACAGTGGCGTGATCTGGGCTCATTGCAACCTCTGCCTTCTGGGTTCAAGTGATTCTCCTGCTTTAGCCTCCTGAGTAGCTGGGATTACAGATGTGTACCACCACGCCTGGCTAATTTTTGTACTTTTGGTAGAGATGGGGTTTTACCATGTTGGCCAGGCTGGTCTCGAATTCCTGATCTCAGGTGACGTGCCTGCCTCAGCTTCCCAAAGTGCTGGGATTACATGCATTAGCCGCTGTGCCCAGTCCTGGCTTGCTTCTCCTAAAACTCTCTTCTACTCCAGGGTCCCCAGAGCCCCTGGAGCCTCCCCTCCCTCTGTTTACTGCCCCCACCACCCACCTCCCTCCACTTGCTGTAGAAACCCCCTGACAAGCTGCCCAGCAAGTTCCCCTGTCCCTCCTGGGGTCACCCAGACTTTACTCCCTTGGGGCTGAGTTTTCCCCACTTCGAGGTGGAGGATTCCCTGATTTATTAAGGGTTCTGGTCCTTTGGAATTCATCTCTAGAGTTGCAAATGGCCCGCTGGGGCCGTCTGAGAACCCTGTGATCCTGGGGACTTCACTCAGTGTCCCACACCCTGATCTCCCTCCGATTCTTCTTTCCCTCTGACTGCTGGTGGCCAAGCTGGCGTCGCCAGAAATCCCTGGATGGCCAGGAGGTGGCGCTGCCGGGTCAGAACCTGTACCCTTTTAAGCGAATGCAGCTCAGAGGGGAGAGTGCAGGGCCAAAGAGAGGGCTGGGGGCTGCAAACTAGAGGCTGTGCGGTCCCCTAGAAGCGTTCTGCCTGTGCACATGTGTGTTGGTAACACATACATACCGGCAAATAAACATAGCCACACATCCACACCAGTACACACATACATCATACATACCGGTAAGTACATACGTGCACACACACATATATATTCCAGCATATGTATACACACACACACACGACAGTCCACACACACATATACAGCATATATACACATACATACAAACCAGTATCTATTTCTAAAATATATATATGTAAAATATATATACACATGGAAACACGTAGCAGCTCATTGTATACTCTATGGGTGAACACGTGTGCACCTAGCCTATGGCATGTCTGTGCATATGCACACACAGGTCTGCACATATGTGTGTGCATCTGTATGCACATGCCAGTAACTAGGCCCTGGAGTTTGGGCCACTGACTTCCGCCTCTGAGGCTCCGGAAGGCAGCAGCTTCTCCCCGCATTACACAGGCCAACTCCAGATTTCCATTCCCCTCGAAGATGTTTTTTTTTGAATCGCAGGTGGGCAGGATCGTGGCCTCGCCTGATGCAGTGCACACCTCCAACAGGTAGCAGATGGAGCGCGGCTGGGAGCAAGATTCTCATAGCGATGACAAAGACCCACAAGGCTCTCCACCACGCAGCCCTACGTATGTGTTCTCAGACTGGTTTCTCTGAAAGAAGCACCACTGATCCCTGTGCAGGAGGTGGAGGGGGCGCTGGGGGAAGGGCTTTGAAATGGAGAGGGGAGCCTGGCTCCTGCCTTGGCCCAGCTGGGAAGCCCGAGGGTGGGGTTCTGAACACTGTTTGGGGCTGTGACTGGGCAGCAGCTAAGAAGCGTGGTCAGCCTGCCAGGCTCTGTCCCCCGAGGACTTGATGTTGTGGGTCAAGCTGAGGCAGAGAGGAGCTGGGAAGACAGGCCAGGCCAGCTCCTTTTCTGCTGGCTGAGGATTTCTGGCTGTGAGCTTGGGGGACTTCGCGGGGCTGGGGGCCACCTTTCCTAACAGACACCCTGTGGCAGTGGCCACTGCAACAGACACTAAGGTCACTTGTCTGCTTGTCTCCTCGAGGTGCTGTGACCAGGGCTTGACCTTCGGACTGAGAGAGCATCCACTGGGCTGGGGGTCTTGGAGTATTTGGAAGGAGGACCCTGGGATTTCTTTGAGAGATGACCTAATCCAACAAGCAAGAGAATGTGACCTCGCTTCATGCAGCAAGCAGCTGACCTTGGGATCTGGTTATAAATGCGTCTGTGCCCTTCTTAAACAAAGTAGTTTTTGCTTCTGTCTCTCTCTCTCTCTCTCTGTGTGTGTGTCTGGCTGTCTGGCTGTCTCCACTGGCCCAGGTGACTGTTTCATGTCCCAGCAGGGCAGGCTTGGTCCTGAAGGCCACGGGGGCTGTGTGACGACTGACTGGCCCTGAGCAGCTGTGGAGCAAGGGAGGAGAAATGGCCAAGCTCAGCTGAGCTCACCCAGGCTGAGGGCCCAGGTGCACCCTGAGAATCAAGGGGAGATGTAGGGGGAGTCGGGCCTTTTTAATCACAGAAGCGACTGCCCGCCTGCCACAGTCAATGCTCCCCAAGCATCTCGCAAGCTGCTTGCTCAGGCCTCTCATTCAGGATTGAATGACATGCTGCACAATCCTGCTACAAAGAAGTCCACGTCCTGGCCGTGCCGGAAAACTCCTCAGCCTTGATGAGTATGACTGTTAAAGGCGTGGTGTGAACAGCGGCTTGTCCTTTCCGCTGAACGAAGGAGCAGGTGTCAGGGCTGGAGGTGTCAGGGCTGGAGGGAGCTCGCCCGAGGCACGTGCCTTTCGGTTACCTGGGTTTCCTGCACCTCTGTCCTTACAGCCTTTGTCCCTGTATGTGTGGCCTTGAGCCTGAGCCCTGGAGTTTACCCTGGTGCTTGGTGAGAAGACCCCACCTACTGCATAGGAGGATGGGCAGAGGGTCAGCCAGAGCCCAGGGTGCGGAAGCGCCACCTCCCTTTGCGGGCTGTGTGTCTTCATGCAAGTCATCAGCTTCTCTGAGCCCCTCTTCTGTCTCCGTCGAATGTGGATGATAATGCCTGCACTTTGTCCCTGTGAGGCTGTCGGGAGGTGCCCTGGTGTGGGTGGAAGGGCTTGGTAAACAGCAGGCTGTGCACTGGGTGTGGGCCATCAGGCTCAGGCTGAGTACATAGCCAGGGGAGCTCGCCAGGGCCGGGGTGGGGCCAGCTGCATGGAGCTGCTGTCCTGTGGCCCTACAAGGCCCCTCTAGGCACCGCCGCTGATGTCGACATCTGCAGACGCCACCTTCTAGAAAGTTCCCTTTCCCCAATATGTCCAGAGTCCTCAAGGGATGTGATACCTTCAGTTCTGCTATACGGCTTGTTGTGAAAATGAATTCACTCCAACACAATTGCTGCAGTAGGGAACAACTGGAGCATAACATGAGTTTCAGAGTTCACATTTGCTCAGCACAATTTTATCCTTGGAAACACCAGGCGAACGGCACCTGGCTGACCCGAACCTAGCAACACACAACCACACCCATGCAGGCACCCTAGGAACACACCCCCCCACCTCGTGTGCACACGCCCTAGGAACACAGCCCCACCTTGCACACGCCCTAGGAACACAGCCCCACCCGTGCACCCTCCAGCCCTCCGTTCACAGGGAGTGTTAGGAGTGAATCCACCCAGCTCTGCTGCTAGAACGTCCCCCGAATTCCGGATCACCCAGTTCGCAACCCAACGCCCACTTCCTCAAACGAGCCCCAAGTCTTTTTAAAGGAAAGTACCATATTAATTTTAGCATTTATGTATTTCTTAACCATTTAACATGTAAAACTGTGCTATCATTTTTTTCTTTTTTTGAGACAGAGTTTTGCTCTTGTTGCCTAGGCTGGACTGCAGTGACGCGATCTTGGCTCACTGTAACCTCCGCCTCCTGGGTTCAACTCCAAGGCACTGCAGGACGCCCAGTGAGCTCTCAGGATGCAGTGGGATGTTTTAAATTTCTGAGGAGCCTAGCATGGTGGCCTGCAGTCCCAGCCACTTGGGAGGCTGAGGTGGGAGGATCGCTTGAGCCCAGGAGTTTGAGGTCAGCCTGGGCTGCATAGCAAGACCCTGTCTCTAAAAAAAATTAAATTAAATTAAAAAAAATTTTTTTTTCAGGGAAACACATCAACATCTCTCAGACACAGATGAACTTCTTTTCTACATTTCTTATTTATTTATTTATGTTGATTTGTCATTATTTCTTCAGAACAGCGTGAACTTCTATCTTGAGGTAGTTCCTGGTTTCAGCTAAGATTGTGGCACCTTCCTCTCAATGACGCTGTGTCTTTGCAGAGCTAGGTTTCCAGCAGTCGCTGTGATAGAGGCTCTGTGCTCTGTGGAGATCCGTGTGGAGCTGGAAGTGGAGGTGATGGCGTCCAATCCACTTCCAAGGCTTAAAAAGTTGTGCAGTGCCCAACAGACACCACATTCCATTGGGAAGTGATTATGGTACTTTAAGAATGAAATACAATTTTTTAAACTTATGGGATCATTTCTCAAAGGTCTGCTAAGTTGTTAGAACATGAATACTTCAGTTGTTTGTACCTCACTATCTAATACATGAAACCTCTATTTCTTTTGGCCTAGGAGGACTGTGAAATAATTAGGGGGACACTTAAGGTGCTGTCACTGGAGACTGTTTGGAACCCCCTGGATTCTGATGATCAGAGATTGCTTGCTACCTTCTAGCAGCAAAAAGAAATCCTGCCAGGCACAGTGGCTCATGCCTGTAATCCAAGCCCTTTAGGAGGCTGAAGCGGGCAGATTACTTGAGGTCAGGAGTTGGAGACCAGCCTGGCCAACATGGTGAAACCCCATCTCTACTAAAAATACCCAAATTAGCCAGGCATGGTGGTGGGCACCTGCAATCTCAGCTACTGGGAGGCTGAGGCAGGAGAATTGCTTGAACCCAGGAGGCGGAGGTTGCAGTGAGCTGAGATCACGCCATTGCACTCCAGCCTGGGCAACAGAGCAAGACTCCATCTCAAAAAAAAGTCCTTTCTGAATAAAAATAACAGTTCAGAGACTCAACTTATCTCTATCATCTTCCACAAACAGTGCTTGGCAGTCAGTAAATAGGCTCTGGTGTAAGAAAAGACAAAACAGGAGTGAAAACCTGGGAGAAAAATCAGACAAACACGATAGAAACAGACCCATGGGGATCCTGATTGTGGAATTACCCATGATGAATGCGCCCAAGGAATGAAAGGGCAAGATTAAGAATTTTTGGCAGAGAACCGGAAAGTATAAAAAAGAACCAGGTGGAAATTCTGTGAAAAGTGAAAAGTACAGAAACTGAAAAGTACTGTGGATGGATCTGATAGCAGGAAATGTACAAATAAAAGACATAGGAGAAAATACTCTGACAGAAGCACAGAGAGACGAGAGGGTGGAAACGCAGGGGAGAGTGTAAGAAAATTATGGGGTAGAATGAAAAGAGCTGGGCAAATTTGACTTCAGTGACCATTTGACTTTTGGGGACAAGATGGGAATGTGACCAAAGTCAGCCTATGTAGAGATGGAAAAGACCCCAAAGACCATCCGGGCCAGCACCCTTGTTACGTTTCAGGAGAAGAGGGTGCATGCATTTCCTGGGGCTGCTGTGACAAAGTGCCTCTCACCGGGTGGCTTCGTGCACTTGAAATGTGCTCTCACACAGCTCTGGAGGCCAGAGGCCTGAGATCAAGGTGTTGGCAGGGTCACTTCCTTCTACAGGCCTCCCGGGCTGCCGCTGGGCGAACTGTCAGCCAGTGAGGCGGTCACCTGAATTCTGAGCTGGGCCTGGTGGGTCCTCTTCCAAGGTGGCAAGTGGCACCGGGATCATCCAGCCCAGGCCTCTCTCCCGGATTCTGGTGGCCTGATGGCATCTTCCATGGTCCTTGGCCTGTGGAAACATCACTGCAGTCTCTGCCTCCTCTGTCACATGCGTCTCTTCATCTCTTCTTATAAGGACACCAGTCATACTGGGTTCAAGTCCACACTGCTCCAGCATGACCTCATCTTAATTTTACCCATCACATCTGCAGCAACCCTATACTTTCCTTCCTTTCTTTTCTTTTCTTTTTTTTTGAAACAAAGTCTTGCTCTTTCACCCAGGCTGGAGTGCAGGGGCACAATCTTGGCTCACTGCAACCTCTGCCTCCTGGGTTCAAGCAATTCTGGTGCCTCAGCCTCCTGAATAGTTGGGACTACAGGCATGTACCACCATGCCCGGTGAATTTTTATACTTTTTAGTAAAGTTGGGTTTTGCCATGTTGGTCAGGATGGTCTCAAACTCATGGCCTTGAGTGACTTGCTTGCCTTGGCCTCCCAAAGTGCTAGGATTACAGGTGTGAGACACCGCCTATGTTTTCTTTTTTCTTTCTTTTTTTTGAGATGGAGTCTTGCTCTGTCACCTAGGCTGGAGTGCAATGGTGTGATTTCAGCTCACTGCAACCTCTTCCTCCTAGATTCAAGAGATTCTTCTGCCTCAGCCTCCTGAGTAGCTGGAATTGCAGCCCCCTGCCACCACATGCAGCTAATTCGTGTATTTTTAGTAGAGATGGAGTTTCATCATGTTGATCAGGCTGGTCGAGAATTCCTGACCTCAGGTGATCCGCCCTGGCCTCCCAAAGTGCTGGGATTACAGGTGTATATTTTCAAATAAGGTCACATTCTGAAGTACTGGGGGTAAGACTTCAACATGTCTTTTTTTGGGAGACACAGTTCACCCCATAAGAGAGAGAATATGCCCTGTTTAAATCTCACAGCTAATTCATCAGGTCTTTGGAAGACCCAGGACTCGTTCTGTCTGCCTCTGATGTCTAATTAATATCAAATTATATTCCTTATTCGTGAGATTCTAACAGGGTCTGGTTTGTCTGCTGTTCCTGTGTACCTATTATTCAGGAAAAGGAAGGCTGGTGTGACAGATGGAAAGAAAGATCAGCCAGTGGTCAGCGTAGTGTGTTGTTTTCTGCAAGGCAGCCACAGACGCCACAAACGAGGGGACAAAACAGTTGCATCAGAAAAATGCAGCTCTGCCAGCCCTGCCAACAATTCCTCCAGCTTGAAGTAGACACTCCCACTCCACGTGCCAGGGAGTGTTCATGGATCTGCGTGTCACTGCGCTAACCCTGGCAAGGGCGACGGTTTCTGAGGCAAACAAGGTGGCTGCAGTGTCAGCCAAGAGATTGCAGATCTGCAAAGTTGGAACTGCTGAAGGATGCTGGGTCAGCCGACCTGAGAGATGCATGTCCTCATGGCAGGTGGCTGGACGTGGGGTCAGGGCAGGTGCATAGCCTAACAAGGAGAGTTTGCTGAGCTGGTGAAAGCTACAGGTGAGGAGGGTTTAAGGCAATTTGAGCACAGGGCTCAGCTTGGCCCAGCATCATCCTACAAAAGAAGCTGTGAAATCACCCATCAGTGGGTCAGCCAGCAGGGATTACCTCCCTGTTGTCCCCATGGTCCTATTCCAACAGCAGCCTAGAATGGCCTCTGAATCTAGAGAGCATGGCGCTGCTGCCAGTGACCTCCCCTGGAGAGCAGGAAGATGTGATGGTTTCATCTTTCACCATCTGCCACGTTTCAGGATGACAGACATCTCTGGCTCTTGTAGGAGTGATCTTACCTACCTTTGGTAGGTCACTTACCCTCTGTAAGCCTAATTCTCTTCATCTGTCAAATGAGGATAATGATTCTTATTGGTAGGATTGTTGAAGCCACCTGATGATGAGCACTAAGTGTCTGTAGTCAACAGTCAATGAATGGTCACTGGTTATGGTAGAAAAATGCTGTGTCCAGGCGTGGTGGCTCATACCTGTAATACCAGCACTTTGGGAGGTTAAAGTGGGTGAATTGCTTGAGTCCAGGAGTTCGAGACCAGCCTGGGCAACATGGCAAAACTCTGTTTCTACAAAAAATAGAAAAATTATCTGGGCATGGTGGTACTTGCCGGTAGTCCCAGTGACTCGGGAGCTGAGGTGGGAGGATCACCTGAGCCTGGGAAGATCGAGGCTGCAGTGAGCTGTGATGGTGCCACTGCACTCCAGTGTACAGAGCAAGACCATCTCAGAATTTAAAAAAAAGCAAAAAGATAATGCCGAGGGAACTGCTTAGGACACGCCTGCTCCGTTGGGTCAGTCTCACCTGACCCGTGGGCAGAAGGCAAAGAACGAGGCTTCTTCTGCTCTTCCGCCAATGACCCTCCCGCTGCACCCATAAACCCGTGCATCTCCAGGGGACTCTGCATTTTAACTTGATGACATTTAGTAAGTTTTATTGCATGTCTGAGCCACATTCGATTCTTTTACAAATAGTTACCCAGCGCACACTGACCCGTTTTCTAGGTCTACCTCGCTCATGGGTGTAGAGAAGAGAAGGTATGGAAAGGTGTATATCCAGCTACTGAGGCATCTCAAATCTTCACAGACAGATTTGAGACTGGGGGGAAATATTGGCTCAAGGATCTGCCAATGTGGGTTTTGGTTTTGATGTCACTGCTATTTTTTTTTTTTTTTTTTTGAGATGGAGTTTCACTCTTGTTGCCTAGGCTGGAGTGCAGTGGCGCGATCTCGGCTTACTGCAACCTCCTCTTCCCGGGTTCAAGTGATTCTCCTGCCTCAGCCTCCTGAACAGTTGAGATTACAGACATGCAGCACCACGCCCGGCTAATTTTTGTGTTTTTAGTAGGACGGGGTTTCACCCTGTTGGCTAGGCTGGTCTTGAACTCATGACCTCAGATGATCCGCCCGCCTCAGCCTCCCAAAGTGCTGGGATTACAGGTGTGAGCCAATGCACCCATCCGCTGCTGCTATTTCACTGTGTGAAATTAGAAAAGTCAAGCAATTTTTGAATCATAGTTTCTTTGCATTGGTAAAATAAGGGAATTGAATCAAGTGGTTTTTAAGACCCCTTGCCAGCCCGCACTCTCTAGAAGAATGCAGGGTGACTTTTTGGAGCAAGTGGTCCTCTGCTGCACAGGCATGCATCCATCTGCCTTCCACAGAGGGTGGGATGCACAGCCCGGCATCCGGACCATGCTGTTTAGACGTCTCCATTTCAGGTCTAATTACTCAATGTTTCCATTTGCCTTCCACTGTTGGCTTTCTCGCCACGTGTGAGGAAACTCCATGGTCAGCACCAGAAGAAGTGAGAGGAGTTTCATCTGGACCTGGGTGAAGGGAGGGACAAGGTCACAGCATTGGGAAATCTTTTCTCCTTCTCATTGAGCAGAGTGTGAATGGCTACGCCGCTTTATTTGTTTTTATTTTTTATTAAAGAAGTTTTAAGCACACACCAAGGTAGAGAGAACAGTGAGATGAATGTCAGATACTCATTGTCCAATGTGAACAGCTATTAATGTTTTCCCACCTGGTTCATTGTCCGTCTCGTCTGCCATCTACCCTCCTCCTTCAACACACTTTAGTTTTATTTGCTTTTATTTCATTTCATTTTCTTTCTTTCTTTTTTTTTTTTTTTGAGATGGAGTTTCACTCTTGTTGCCCAGGCTGGAGTGTAATGGCATGATCTCGGCTCACTGAAACTTCTGCCTCCCAGGTTCAAGCAATTCTCCTGCCTCAGCATCAGTAGCTGGGATTACAGGTGCCTGCCGCTATGCCAGGAGATATATATATATATATGTATATTTGTATTTTTAGTAGAGACAGGGTTTCACTATGTTGGCCAGGCTGGTCTTGAACTCCTGACCTCAGGTGATCCACCTGCCTAGGCCTCCCAACGTACTGGGATTACAGGCGTGAGCCACTGTGCCTGGCCTCATTCCATTTTCTTCTATGGCAAACCTCAGGCATCTTATCAGTTCACCTGTAATTCAGGATGTATCCCCAACAAACATGTAATACCAAATATATGTCAGTTAGATAACATGTAGTTTATATAACCATATAATATGAATATAGTATATATACATTATATAAAGTAGAACGTTACATACATTATAACTCGAATGTCATTATTACACCTAACAAATTTAACAGTATTATTTATACCCAGTCTATATGCAAACTTCGCTGGGGAATTTTAAAACCTGTCCAAGTTGTGAAGAATTGGTCGGCCTATCCAATTATTTATTCATTCATCCATTCATTCATTCATTCAACGGACACTATGACGTCTTTAACTTGGCCAGGTCTTACAGGAGCTCATTGTTGCGTAGGGAAGACAGACAAATTCACCATTGTAAAATAGTGGGAGAAATGCAGAGTAGAGTTTGGTACAAGGCATGACTATGTCACAAAGAAGGGCACAGTTCTGTAGGAGGCAGGAGGGTCACAGAGAGCTTCAGGCAGGATGAGGACCATAGGCCGAAGTCGGAAGGCTGTCCAGGCACTGGCAGAGGGCGATGGAGGAGGGACACGCCACAGAGAAAGTGTGGGAACGGCGCCGGCACTTAGCACTGGAAATAGCACCAGGCAATGTCTGCTCAACTAATACGATGCCAGGTGCTCCTCTGAGTCAGTGAACAAAATAGGCAGAAGTCCCCGACCTGGCGGAGCTTCTATTCTTGTGGGGGAGGACTGACAATAACATAATAAATGAATATATACAGCATGTCAAAAATAAGGGCCATGGAAAAGAAAAACAGAAAAAAACCACAAGGGATGGGGGTTAGGAGTGCTGGGCTGGGTGGTTCACAGATTAACACAGGATGGTGAGGGTAGGGTGGCAGAGAACAGACAGGGGCTCACAGTTCACTTTTTCCTTCCTTTGCACACAAGATCGTGTTTCCCAGTCTTCTGTACCATTAGATTGGGACGATTGGCCTGGGGTCTGGTGAATAGAATGTAGTTGGAAGTAATGCATGCCACGGCCAGGCCTGGGCATCATACCCTGAGTGACCATTCGTGTTCTTTCTCCTCGGTCCACCGTGACCTTGGCTGTCACATACTGGAGATGAGATAACAGCCCAGATCCCAGAGTAACCAGTTAAGAACTGCATTACAGGCTGGGTGCAGTGGCTCACACCTGTAATCCTAGCGCTTTGGGAGGCCGAGGCAGGTGGATCATCTGAGGTCAGGAGTTTGAGACCAGCCTGACCAACATGGTGAAACCCTGTCTCTACTAAAAATACAAAAATTAGCCGGGCATGGTGGCACATGCCTGTAATCCCAGCTACTCGGGAGGCTGAGGCAGGAGAATCTTTGGAACTCAGGAGGCAGAGGTTGCACTAGCCGAGATTATGCCACTGCACTTTGGCCTGGGTGACAGAGCGAGACTCTGTCTCAAAAAACTAAAACACAAACACACAAAAAAACAAAACTGCATTACAAACCCTGAGTGTGAAGCTAATGTACATATCAAAGTTGCTGTCTACTCTCTTACCAATACCCTGCTCACTCTATGACAGTCTTCCTACCTTTTCTTTTACTGTGTGTGTGTGTTTAAGGAGTTAATATCTTCATTATATAAAGAGTTCATAAAAATCAACAAGAAAAATATTAACCCTCTGTAAGAAAAATGAGTAAAGAACTTACAAAGTAAAGCAACATATAGATGTAATAGAAATATCCAAAAAAGCTCTATAAATGTTTTACAGTTTCAAGTAAATAGAATCATAGAAGCCAAAAATCAGTATACAGAAAAACTGTGACTTCATTATTAATGAAATGCTACCACCAAATACTTTTTTTTTGCAAGCTGGCTATGTTTTTAAAATTAATATATGCAGTATTGCTGAGGACACAATGAAATAGTTCCTACACATTGCTGATGAAAGCATACATTGGTAAAATCTTTCTGGAAGAAAAGTTAGCAATATTTTCTAATATTTTTTTAAGAGCCTTAAAACTATTTCTGCTGGGTGCAGTGGCTCATGCCTGTAATCCCTGCGCTTTGGGAGGCCAAGGTGGGAGGATCACTTGAGGCCAGGAGTTCAAGACCAGCCTGGGTAACATAGCAAGACATCATCTCTACAAAAAAAAAAAAAAAAAAAAAAATTAGCCAGGCATGGTGGTGTGTGCCTGTAGTCCTAGCTGCTCTAGAGCCTCTGAGGTGGGGCGATTGCTTGAACCCAGGAGATGCAGGCTGCAGTGAGCCGTGACCGCATCATTGTACTCCAGCCTCGGTGATAGAACAAGACCCTGTCTCAAAAAGACAAACAACCAAACAACCTGTTCCTGCCTTTTGACCTCATTGATAAGACGTTCAGGAATTTAAATAAGCAGAGACGCATTCAACGGTCTATGCATATAACAAGAGATTTCTACAACTTTTTTAAGAAATGGAAGTATCTTTATACTTTTTGCTGAGATAAAAAATTCATATTTTTCCAGTTGGCATGTATTACTTTTACCATTCACAATGCATCACAAGTCTTTAAAAGGCTCTTTTCTTTTTCTTCTGCTGTATTTTGTAGCTTATTCTCAGAGCCAGGACGATAAGGACAGGCTGAGGAGGGTCACGGACCAGGCAGAGCATCCCAGGACACCCACCTTCGCAATGAGCGCTGTCCTTCACGAACAATTCATTATCTGATTAACAGATTCGGACCCCAGGAAGTTACGCTGTGCCCAAGATCTTCCAGAGGCCACAACAATAAGTCCAAGGCACTGCCAATGTTATTTATAAGCTGTGGGATTAAAACAGAAAAAAATCAATCAATTAAAGTTAGCCCTTTATTGAGACTGTAAGCATCTTACTTCCTCAGAACCGAGACCAAAGAAGTGACCAATTCTTCTCTTAGAGAGTGAAAGAGTTTGCCATTTTTACTGTAATAAAAGATTTTCACTCAGAAATAAGATTGATTCAAAATGGTCTTAGTCTAAGAGTTAAAGCCTAAAAGAATGCTCTTTATTCTCTAAGAAAAACCACTTCTTATTACCTATATCACAATGATCAAGCTACTAGCAAGCTGAGTCTCAGTTTCTACGTTTGTAAAATGGCAAAAATACTGCTTCCCCCACAGGGCTATTGTGAAGATAAAATGGGGCAACGCATGCCAAGTGCCTGCTACAGGGCCTAGGATATGTAAGTCCCCAGCAAATATTTCCTCCCTCCTTGGGGCAAGGCAGTACTGAACAGTACAGAAAGGAGTATTAAAAGTGGGAAGAAGAAATTAAGATCAGTCACACAAAACAGAATCCCAAAGTTATATAACCAAAAGGGATTTAGGTATGTTTCACAGAAAATGTTTAAGAGGGATGAGTGGAAAGTATTATGTAGATATATTTGTGTATGAGATGCTTCTGCAATAGATACAGTATGAATTTGGAATCAGAATTGCTGGGCTCCAGGAATCACTATTTTTATTTTTTCTACCAAAGATTAGTTTCTTCTACTCCAGAATTTCATACAAATTGAATCATATGGCCAGCCACGGTAGCTCTCACCTGAAATCCTGGCACTTTAGGAGGCCAAGACAGGAGGATTGCTCGAGCCTAGGAGTTCGAGACCAGCCTAGGCAACATAATGAGACCCTGTCTCTACAAAAATTAGCGGGTGGCATGCATCTGTAGTCCCAGCTACAGATCCTACTTGGAAGGCTGAGGCGGGAGGATCACTTGAGCCTGGGAGGTTGAGGCTGCAGTGAGCTGTGATTGCACTACTGCACTCCAGCCTGGATGACAAGGTAAGACCCTGTCTCCAAAAAAGAGAGAGAGAGAGAAAAGTAATAGAGTGTGAAATCTTTTGCATAAGTCCTCTTCCACCCAGCATGGGGATTTTGCAATTCATCCGTGTTATTGCACGTACCAGTGGGTGATTCTTTCTATTGCTGAGAAATATTTCATTGCATGGATACACCACAATTTTTTTTATCCCCTAATGGACATCTGGGCTCTTTCCAGTATTTGGAAATCATAGATAAAACTGCTACTAATATTTTCGTTCAAGTCTTTTTGTGAACTAAAATATAATTTTTACTTTAATAGATAATTCATGTTACCTTTAAATCGTCATCATTTCCATATGTTTAATAGCTGGTGAGTCTGTGCACTTTTCCCTCTGATAATAAAATAATCCCATTTATTGAGTGTGGGCTATAGTGACAAGCGCTCTAATTTGTCCTCATAAGAATCCTGCAAAGTGGGTGTCATCATATCTGTTAGTCCATTTTCACACTGCTAATAAAGACATACCCAAGACTGGGCAATTTACAGAGGAAAGAGGTTTGACTGGATTTACAGATCCACGTGGCTGGGGAAGCCTCACAATCATGGTGGAAGGCAAGGAAGAGCAAGTCATGTCTTACGCGGAAGGCAGGAGGCAAAGAGAGAGCTTGTGCAGAGGAACTGCTCTTTTTAAAACATCAGATCTCGTGAGACTTATTCACTATTGCAAGAATAGCATGGGAAAGACCTGCCCCATGATTCAGTTACCTCCCACTAGGTCCCGCCCACAACACGTGGAAATTCAAGATGAGATTTGGGTGGGGACACAGCCAAACTATATAAATATCCATTTTCCAGTTGCAGGGAGAGGCGCAGGCTCGTTAACACGTTGGATGTGTGGACTCTGGATCATTACTGAAGCTGGGCTCGCTCTAGGCCACACTGCGCTCCCTTGGGCTGTGACAGTGGCTCCTGAGCAAACCGCTTGGACTCATCCTTTCCTCACTTCCTGGAAGGGCATCTAGAACTGCACATTACGCATTTCCACCAATTTTAATCATTTTGGCCACAAGTTCTTTGCAGTTAGATTGGTGATATATTTTTCTCATTCTGTGATTTTCCTTTAGTATATATTTTGCAGTATTTTGTTGTATAAAGATTTATTTATTCAAACCCATCCACTTTGCCTGATGACAGGCTCAATTTTTCAAGAGCCAGAAATTTATCTTTGCTCCACTACTAGAATAAACCTGCAGTCTGCTTTCTTCTTTTTAATGGTTTTTGTGTTTTTGCAGCCACATACCTATGGGAAGTATCTGGTCAATAACTCACAAAATGGAAATGTGACTTATGTTTTATACCTGGGAAATAGATGCCAAGAGAATTGAACCTGCTTCCTGAAGCTGTATGGGAGGGCCAGCAGGTGAGCTTGATTCTTAGTTCACTGTTTTTACTCCACGAGCAGGATCTACCTTAGATCCTACCCCTAGAGGAGGAGCTGTGCTCACCAAACTCTGCTTAGAATGGAGCTCTCCGAGGGCAGTGCTGAGAATGACAGACTGGATTCCAGTGCAGCCTTCATTCTTCCTCCTTTTTTATTTCTCTCCTACTTTCTTTCAGGTTTAAAGTTGAACAGTTTCTAAAGTCAACAAATCACAAACATGCTCAGAGCTGGAAGAGCCTCACAGTCATTCATCCTTTTACTGGCAAACACTGGCTGAGCTAGGTCTTGTGAGGCCCTAGTCTAGAAAGACTAGGTCCAGACCGAGTCTATTGAGGGAAGTGGACATGGAGACGGGAGGAGAGTAAGGGGATGGAGATTCCTCCAGGGATTAGGACTGGGGCCCTGGGGCTTCACCTCACTCCAACCAACCAGAGGAGCCAAGAAGTGTGTCCTGAGGAGGTGGGGCCTGGGCCAGGCTGGAGGCTGAGACTCGGGATCTGGGTATTGGATGGAGTGAGCTAGCACAGGGAAACTCCCCCATCCCCCAGGACACAGCTGCAGGCCAGGCAGGGAGATAAGAAAGGGCCAGTGGGGCAGGTGAGCTTAGGAGCAGTCACAGGAGCTGTTCATTTCTGGGGAGGTGGGGCAGGAAGATGAAGCAGGGAGGATGTAAGGATGCAGGGAGGATGGGAAAGATGCAGGGAGGATTGGAGGATGCAGGGAGGATGGAAGGATGCAGGGAGGATGGAAGGATGCAGGGAGGATGGAAGGACTCAGGGAGGATGGAAGGATGCAGTGAGGATGGAAGGATGCAGGGAAGATGGAAAGGATGCAGGGTGGATGGAAGGACGCAGTGAGGAGGAGAAGGACGCAGGGAAGATGGAAGGATGCAGTGAGGATGGAAGGATGTAGGGAAGATGGAAAGGATGCAGGGTGGATGGAAGGACACAGTGAGGATGGAAGGATGCAGTGAGGATGGAAGGATGCAGGGAGGACGGAAGGATGCAGGGAGGATGGGAAAGATGCAGGGAGGATTGGAGGATGCAGGGAGGATGGAAGGATGCAGTGAGGATGGAAGGATGCAGGGAAGATGGAAAGGATGCAGGGTGGATGGAAGGACGCAGTGAGGAGGAGAAGGATGCAGGGAAGATGGAAGGATGCAGTGAGGATGGAAGGATGCAGGGAAGATGGAAAGGATGCAGGGTGGATGGAAGGACGCAGTGAGGAGGAGGAGGACGCAGGGAAGATGGAAGGATGCAGTGAGGATGGGAGGATGCAGGGAAGATGGAAAGGATGCAGGGTGGATGGAAGGACACAGTGAGGATGGAAGGATGCAGGGAGGACGGAAGGATGCAGGGAGGATGGGAAAGATGCAGGGAGGATGGAAGGATGCAGGGAGGATGGAAGGATGCAGGAGGATGGAAGGATACAGGGAGGATGGGAGGATGCAGGGAGGATGGAAGGATGCAGGGAGGATGGGAAAGATGCAGGGAGGATGGAAGGATGCAGGGAGGATGGAAGGATGCAGGAGGATGGAAGGATGCAGGGAGGATGGAAGGATGCAGGAGGATGGAAGGATACAGGGAGGATGGGAGGGCCACATGGGCCTCTCATTATGTGCAGAAGCTCACGGTTCTCTTGGATAGGGGGAGGGGTGTGGTGTGGTTTAGGCCTTGGCTGTAGGAAGAACATTCCGGCTACAGAGGGGAGGATGAGTTTGAGGAAAATGCTGAGAAATGGAGATTATTTGAGCCATAATAGCTAGAGATGTCACGGCCCAAATTAGGATAACGGTAGGAATGGAGAGAATAATTACTTAGGAAGTAAAGTCAGCAGGACTTGGGGATAGATTCAGTAACGTGGAGTGGGTGGAAAGCAGCAGTGAAGCCCACACTGGACAGGACGCTGGGAGGGGCCTTCCGAGTAAGCAGGCAGGAGAAAGACGCAAGTTTGGCGGAAAGATGATGATTTCATTTTTGCAATTCAAGCTTCAGGTGACAGCGGGCTACCCAGGTGGTGACCTCTAAAAGGGAGCTGGATCTTTGAAGGGGCATCTCATCCCGAGATGCGTTCTGGGAGCCATCAGCAAACGTGTGGAGGTTCTGTCAGGTGACGTCTGAATTATCCCAGCAGAATGCGGAGGGGTAGGAGAGAGAGCCAAAGACAGACCCTTCCCCATGGAGGGGACAAACGAAAGAAGTAGGAGACTAGAAGACAGTCTAAAACGTGAGAAGAAAGTAAGAGAGACCCTGGAAGCTCGTGCAATCGCCTGTTATCCAGAGGGCTGCAGGCAGGACTGTTTCCGGGAGGGGGCGTGGGTGGAGCACAGTTCAGGTCGCAGGCAACTGAGTCACAAATAAGAGAAGCTGGAGGTGGGGACCAGGAGCGCAGACTTTTGAAGAGGTTTGAACAAAAAGTGGAGGGAGGATGATGAGGGTGATGACTCTGGAGGGTTAAGGTTGGTCCAGAGCTGAGCCACCTGAAGAGGAGGGCCTGGAGCTGGAGCGGAAGACCTGTGAGACGGGATCCTGGGAGAGGCTCAATGAGGGCTGACTCAGGCGGCTGGGAGCTGAGCCCAGGTGAAAGTGATAGAGGCCGGGTGGGCTGGCTGTTTACACACCACAGGGCTTGGAGGGGTGGAGGGTGCTTGGTGACTCAGTGTTCTCAGCTGATCGGGAGTGAGAGAGGTCGAGATGGCTCCAGGCATGGGTGGGAGAAGCTGACAGAGGAAAAAGACCAGGCAGCGGCGCGGGCACTGACACTCACCTTCCCGGGCTGCAGTCCTCACAGTTCATGATGGGCAGAGAGGCAGAGAAGGGGGATGGTAGTGTGGTTGGTGCAAACCTCTGTCCTCAAACTCTCACTAGCAAGAAATAACAATCGCACAGATAAAAGTGCAGTAGCGACTCTTCTGTCAGGCTTTATTCTCAATGTTTTGCACAATCCCCACGTGAGCTCCATAGGCTGGTAGTGTATCACTTTGTGGATGAGGAAGTGGAGGTGCAGGGAGATCAGGGAGCTTGCCCAAGCCGCCAGCATCTGGGTGGAGAAGCCAGGGAGCCATGGCACAAAGGCACAAACTCAGGCTGGCCGGCCCCACAGCCAACGCACTGTGCCGTCTGCTGCCTTCCTTCACTTTTCTGTTTTAATTTTTAAATTAAATATGTTTTTGAGGCAGAATCTTGCTCTGTTGCCCATTGAATGCAGTGACTCACTGCAATCTCCCCCTCCCGGGTTCAAGCAATTCTCCTGCCTCAGCCTCCTAAGTAGCTGGGATTACAGGTGCACGCCATCATGCCTGGCTAATTTTAGTAGAGACAGGGTTTTACCTTGTTGGCCAGGCTGCTCCTGAACTCCTGACCTCACACAATTCGCTTGCCTCGGCCTCCCAAAGTGCTTCGGTTACAGGTGTGAGCCACCACGCCCAGCCAGCTTTCTTTCTTTTTTTTTTTTTTTTTTACTGCACTGGTCTAAATGCCTACTTAGGTCCCCATTCCATCAGGTGGCAGGAGGTCCCCTCAAATGAGTCAGGCCTTCTTCTCGGACCTCCCTGTGGTTGCCTCTAACCTCCTTTCCCACGGCAAGGCTGAGTCCCAGGAACCCTGCTGAGGGCCAGGCCCCCTGGGGTGGGGGGTGTCTAGGGAGGGGGATGAGTGTGTCCTGGGGGGGCCCATGGTGTGCTGGGCCATCCTCTACCCCTGCAGGCCCTGGCTGGACCTTCTCGCCCCCAACTGCAGGGTGACTGGGTTCTGGCCGTAGAGTTGAGCTCCCCCGTGCCCCTCTTGGAGCTCTGTGAACGCTTACCTCTTCCGCTGCCTTCCCTGAAGTTCTGGAAGCTCCCACCCTTGCTGCCTTGCCCTGAGCACGGCCACCTCTGCTGCCCTGGCCCTTCGCTGAGCTGGGCAAAGGGGGGCCGTCTTGCTACCTCCCCGGGATGCAGCTGGGAACAGGCCTCCGTTGTGGATTCTTTCATTATATTTGGGATTTCCAGCAAGATGCTACCCAAACACCCTTTTAAGTCAGGGTTAAATAAAATGTTTTAGGCAAAGAAAATAGGTGTGTGATCTCTCAGGCCCACCCTTGGCCTAAATCGGCTGTCCTTCCCACAGGGGAGCCACAGGGGAGCCACCGGCTGCTCCCTGGCTCTGGGAGGCGTGGAAAGGCCTGGAACCTCTTGCACACTCAGAGGCACAGTGGTCTGAAGATGGCAGCTCAGGCTGCAGAACTTCCAGAGGCCTGAGGTGACAGCTCTGGAGCTGGGCGCTCATGGAATTACAGCCGGACCTCAGGGCTCCCGGAACTGGCCTGACCTGAAGAGCGGGCCGCCATCTCTGCAGTCACAGAGGGGGCCCTGGAGGCCATTGGGCAGATGCCTGGAGACAGAGTTGCTGGGGGGTGGAGAGAACACTACCCAGTGATTGTGAATCCAAGCCTCCACCTTCTTCACAATCGGCAGATGTTCTAGAACCTAGTAGAACTTAGGCCTGATAGGATCTGTCCTGGTTCTGGAATGTTTGAGTTTTCTAGAGAAAGGTATCTCAGTTCAGAGGTGTCACTCGGGGTGGGTAAATGACTGCAAGAGAAGGCAAGTCCCCTGCTTCCCACCCTGCCTGACGGTGCCGCCCCAAACTCCCCACCCAGTGCCCCAAATCACCCAGCCAGTGCTCTCTGCAGGGGATGGAGCTGCAGAGCACCCTGCTTCGGGAGGGGAGGGCAAGGTCATGACACCGCAGGGCTGGGCCCTTGGGGCCTGACAAGTTCCAAGGACCCATACCTGACCTGCCGACCACAGCCACTAGGAAGCACAGGGCCCCTTCGCATCCAGGTCCCCCCAGGCCCCCTCTGAACCAGCTCCCCTCTTGTCCCCTGTGCAACCAGACTCAGTCCCTTTGCTCATGACCTTCCCCTTCAAGGAAGGCTCCCCTGCTGGGAAAAGCCTAAAAGATGGCAGCCGCACAAGACTGTTGAAATGGTAACCCTGGGCTTATGGTACATTTTATTACTTTTGCTTTACAGGCATAGTCCTACCTCCCTAGCTGTGTTAATAGATCATATTTTAAAGTAACAGAATGGTCACCTGTGAAACCAGCACCCAACCTGAAAGCTGGGCCTTAGTTAGCAAGGGCTGACACCAGCTGTGTGGCCCACCCCGTCCCACTCCCTCCCTGCCTTCTCCAAGATAGCTGTCACCCTGAATCCCGTGTGCCTCACTTCCGGGTTTTCCTCTTTCTTTTTTGAGACAGGGTCTTTCTCTGTCACCCAGGCTGCAGTGCAGCGGCAGGAGCGCAGCTCACTGCAGCCTCGACCGCCCAGGCTCCAGCCGTCCTCTCGCTTCAGCCTCCTAAGTAGCTGGGACTATAGGCACACGCCATCACACCTGGCTAATTTTTGTAGTTTTTGTAGAGACGGGGTTTCGCTATATTGTCCAGGCTGGTCTTGAAATCCTGGGCTCAGGTGATCTGCCTGCCTCGGCCTCCCTAAGTGCTGGGATTCCAGGCGTGAGCCACTGCTCCTGGCCTGTTTTCCTTTCGGTCCTCTCATCTTAACCTGTTCTTTGGAGTCCTAAACTGTGTATATTATATTTGACTTCTCTTTGCCTTCTTCGAGAGGGTGTCATGCTCTGTGTACGCTTTTGGGACTTGTTTTTCTCACTTAGTAGTAAGTTGATAAGCCTGTCCGTATTGCTAGGGTGGCTATGCTTCCTCTCTTTGGACGCTGTCTGATACTCCATGGTGTGAACACACCTGTTCACTGGTTCTTCTGTTGGGGGGCATTTGAACAGTCCTGCTGTGAACATTTTTGTGTAAGAGTTTTCTAAAGTGTGTACGTACCAGCGGAATTGCTGGGTCATAGTGTATGGGAAGGTTCCCCTGGGGGGTGTTCAGCTGTTTTCCTGAGTGGGTGACTCACTTCCATGGCCGACAGATAGACAACCCAGGCACCTGCCTCTTCCCCAGCACTCGGCATTGTCAGCCTCTTCCATTTGCGCCACTGCAGTGGGGCTCGAGTGGCATCTGCTGCGTCCTGTTCCGTTTCCTGCACATCTGTGCTCCAAGGACCACTTCATGAACGACCTTGCCCGAGAAGCACTCTGACCAGCACACCTGTCGCCACTCACGGTTTGATGCTTTCTACCACCCGCCCCGTGGGGTTCTTCACCTTTTAACATCAGGGGATGTCTCTTTTTTTTCCTAACTCTACCGTCGGGGGCAAGCATGGTGTTGTACATCATGGGTCCTCCAATCGATGACTGCTGTTTGAATGAGGCACAATTCTTGTTTATACAGATCAAGGAAGTCACACGCCGTCGGTGAGGGAGGCAGCGGAGCGCCAGAGGCCCTGGGGAGAAGCAGCCAGGTCGAGAGCTCATCGGCAGGTCAAAGCTGGCCAGGTGAGACCCTAATTAGCCACTCTCTGAAGGCCTCGCTGCTGCAGCTGTTTGGAGGAGTATGACTTCTCCCGCAGGCTGGGAGCCAGGCCTCTGGGGGCTGAGCTATGTCATGGGTCAGCTGATGTTTTGCCTGGAAGGTACAGACTTCGCCTTCTGTCTGGAGGGGATCAAATCACCAGCTGGTGATGAGGCCTGCTCTGGTCACAGCATGATCTTCACACACATTGGAAGCTCTTCCAGTGAGTTCCAGTCTGTGACTACAGGCACACGGCCCCACCCCACATGCCAAGACACCCATGTGCCACGTGCCAGGCCAGACAGGGGCTGCAGTAGCCTGCCAGTGTGGGGTCCGGGGACTTGGGCAGGGGTGCAGGACACTACTGCTTATTGGAGCCTGCCTGGTGAGGGCTTTGCCTCTCAGAAGGAAGCTGGAGGCTGGAGGGAGACCAGGACTTGGCCAGGAGGCCTGAGCCCCACCCTGCTGCTTGCCCCGGTTAACTGGAGGCTTTTTGTCAAGTGTCTCTGTGTTCCACTGGAGGCCGAGCCAGCTGCCCTTCTGTGGCCCAGGTCCAGAGCATGTGACAGAAAACAGGTGGGGAGGCGGAGAGTGGCCGTTCAGATTTTGCTCCCCTAAACCTGTGTTCCTCTGTGAGAGTTGCTGGGCTTCTGCCCCTGCCTGCTTCCCGCGTCTCCCTGCAGCCCCGGGAAGCACGAACAAGCATCCCCCTAGCCCTGGACCAGGCCTCTGCTATTGATCTAAGCAGCAATCCCTCCCCTTGCCGCAGGTCTGCACATTTTCAAGGTATGTTTCCATCCAGGATTCCATCTCATCTGCCCCACGTTTGTTTATCACTAGCTTCCTTATGGGTTCCCCGTTTGTGTTACTTCTCTGGCATTCATTGCTTGATCTCGGACATGATTCTCCTCCTCGGGCCCATCCTTCTTCCCGTCCTGAGGACGGGCACCTGGCAAGTCAGCCAGGCGGTACTCAGAACATTTTCCATGCAAAGCGAAGGGACCTCGTGTCCCAACAACGCAGAAGAGGCTGAAGTTATCAGGCACACAGTGGACAGCTGTTCTGGGGTTATCTGCTCCGTCTATTCTGGGCGTTCCTGAATACTTTCATCCATTTAAGGAACATTTACTGCACTGTGGGAGAGGATGCCAAGGATACCAAGGATGCCAAGAGACTGGATGCGTGGTCTTACCCTCAACGGGCTTGCAAAGTACCAGGGGAGACTTCTATCCAACCGCCGCGATGTTGGCCATGAAGGGTATGGGTTTGGTGGCTTCTGAGCAAAACGCCCGAGCTTGGCAGGGAGATGGGCCTAGCTCTGCTGCTGAGCAGCAACGTGGCATTGGCCAACCATCCTATCCTTCTGCATCCTTCTCTATAAAGGGCAACACAAGAGCTGTCATTACCACCTGCCTGCATGGGTTCAGGTGTTTCTCAGTCATTACCGCAGTGAATTCTCACAATACACTAAAGCCAGCATTATTTTCATGTCACAGATGGGAAAACTGAAGCTCCAGTAAGCAAGTACCTTGCCCTGTTCACTCAGTAAGTGGCAGTGGACAGAAATCAGTCTAGTAATGGTTGGCTTCTAAACCTGAGTTCTTTCCATTCCTGGATTCTGCCTCACAGGCATGTTGTGAAGATCGAAAGAGATTTTTAATTCAAAATTCCCAGAACCAAGCCTGGGTTGTAGCAGGGTCCTGGTGAGAAGCAGCTCCTGTGATCCCAGAGGATGCGTCCTCCCTTCACCCATCGCTTCCCCAACGACACCATGCACCTCCCGCATGAAGCACGGGGGCTGATTTTCTCCTTGCAGTAATGAGTCCATGCGCCCGCCGGTGTGTTTATGGGAAATAGCTCACTCTGCGTCTTTCATCTCTAAGGACCCATCGTGTTTGGCAAGCAAGCTCCCAGATGCAAGGCCAGGTTCTCTCAGCTAAACAAAGGAGAGGAAATTATGCAGGAAATTCTCACAAAGAAAGCAATTACTGTGGTCTGACGTCGATGGGCTACTCGAGCCAACACGGGGCCTTTTTGTCTAAATTACCTGAGGGATGTGTCTGCATACACCCAGGCGTGCTCGGTTGCTTTTCTGACGGGCTCTTTCACCAGGAGTGTCCGTCCTCCCTCACCCTCCTCCCGCACACCTCGGGCAGCAGGAACGTGAGGGGTCAGGCCTGAGCCAGCTGGGCAGCTTCAGTTTCCCTGTAAGGGCACACGGTTGCCTGGGGAAGTGGGGAAATGCCTAGAGCCCCTCCTCATCCCCAAGACTTCTGTGGTTGTGCCAGCGGTGGGGTCTCTCTCTTTTCCTTTCCTGGAGTCTTTTGCCCCCTGCTGTGGTTCCCCTGGCTCTTCTGACCACCCCATGTGCCCACCTGGCCTGGTGGGCCATTAACTAATCCCTCTTGGGTAGGATCCCAACCCAGACATTTCAGTAACAATAATGCCGCTTACATCGGCTTTCACACCCAATATCTCATCTAATTTGCATGACAGCACTGTGAGGCAGGCATTAGCATTGCCATTTTAGATGAAAACAATGACAAAGAGAATGGGTTTATCCAGGTCACCAGGCCAGTGAGGGCAGAGCCAGCACCAAAACGAGGAGGAAACCCAGGGCTCGGCTTCCTGGCTCCCGGGCTGCTTCTCCCTCCACCACCACGTCCTAGACTGTGCAAAAAAGCAAGCAAGACCCGTGAAAAAGTGAATTTTTAGTGGAGGAATTTCCGGCCCCCATGAGAATTCGTGGGGGCGTTGCTTTTGGAGTGCGAGTCCTTCCAGAAACTTGTTAAATTATTCCTCCCAGGCAGGTGCCTTCTCTTGGGGTGGAGTTGGGCGGGGGCACAGGTCTCGTGTCACCTCCTCCCCAAACAAGATACCATCTCCTTGCGGGGCTTTGGAATCTGGGCAGTGATTGGAGATGCAGATAGAAATCCACAGGAGCTGGGCGCGCGTCCTGACAACAGCAATCTCATTCGACATCTTCCGGGGTGGAGGTGCTGTGCTGAGATCGAAGCTTGGCAGCTGAACCTTGATAATTAGAGCCGCGGAGCACCTTTCCACAAGGATCGTAAAGGCTTTTGCAAACATTAATTAATGTCCCCACCCGGTGAAGAAAGAGTAACCTATTTTCCAAGCACATCAAGGGAAGGCCTAGGCAATAAGGCAGTGTCCTCACTCCTTACCACATCCTGAGTCAGCCTCCCTTCGCTTCTCGCAGTCACCCTGAAGCAGCCCGAGTCACCCAGCGAGTCTCTCTGCCTTGAGCTGTGCTGTGCAGCGCAGCTGCTGCTCCCGTCCGCCTTCCACACTCAGGAGAGATTTCAGTCCCACTCGCCTCTTTGTATAGAGACCCTGGAGATAAATATATAGGGTTGGGCTGCTTCTACCCCTACCCTTTTCCTTTATTTATTTATTTAGAGATGGAGTCTCGCTCTGCTGCCCAGGCTGGAGTGCAATGGCACGATCTCAGCTCACTGCAACCCCTGCCTCCCGGGTTCAAGTGATTCTCATGCCTCAGCCTCCTGAGTAGCTGGAACTACAGGCATGCACCAACAGGCCCAACTAATTTTTGTAGTTTTAGTAGAGACGGAGTTTCACCATGTTGGTCAGGCTGGTCTTGAACTCCTGACCTCAGGTGATCCACCTGCCTCGGCCTCCCAAAGTGCTGGAATTACAGGCGTGAGTCATCACACCTGCCCTATTTTCTTTTATTTGTTTCCCTCTGCAGTCACTGGTGGGGAATTTACCCCACCCACTCACCTGGGTGCTGGAAACGGTGAGGGCTTGGTGATGTAAGATTCGTGTGGTTTCACTGCTAAATGAATTTCTCCTGGTCATTGTGTCTCTAAGAGAATGATCTTCTTTTCTATGTCCCTCACCCTCAGTCTCCTCCAAAGCTGAAGACTCTAAAATTGTGACAAATGCATTTTGTAAACTGTAAAGTGTCACACGGGTGTCAGTTTCAATGACTATCCCCCTGCTTTTAGCAGAATTACTTCTCAATTCTTTCTGCAGCGTACCCGTGGAATTGCATGGTGGTTTAAGACACCATAAAACAGTACACTAGAGTAAAAGAAAGAAATATGAAATGACAATACTAAAGGGAAAATATTTTAGAAGGCGGCTGCCTATGCGGGGCTAAGTGACTCGCTGCCTGGAGGGCTTCTTGTGACATTTCTGTATTTAGGCTTTCCTGACTTGTCATGTGTTCAATCCTTCCACAAGTGTCTGTGGAGTGTTCTGAGGGGCTGGGCCGAGTCGGGGTAGGGTGGTCAGACCCAGAACACACCTCTCAGCCTCAGTAGACAGAGGCCAGGAGTTACCTGTGGTCAATGTTACATCGGAGGTCGGGGTGGGGGGAGACAGGCGCTGTCTCCCTCTCTCTATGTTCTAAATCAGCGGATCTCCCCCCGTGGCTTTTCCACCTCGCTCCAGTGAGTTTAAATGTACCAAAAGCTCAGGCCCGGCCTCTAATTTTCAGGTCCTGATGATTTTCAACAATAAGCCGAAAGGCTCTTTCAGATTCCAGTCTCTTCATGAGAAAAAAAGCCAAAGCTAAACAACTCCTAAAATGGCAAACCGGGTCTCTTCTGTCCCCCAGCGGCCTGCTGGGCCGTTCACCTCTGCTTTCAAACGTCTCGTTTCGAGGCAGACACAATGCTCTGCACCCTCCAGCTTGGCTCCCTCAGGCCTGAACGCCCGATACCCACAGGAAAAAGGAAGACAAGCTCTTCTCCATGTCAGTACCACTGACCATCAGAGATCCGAGCTGCTCGGTCCTCTTCCCTCACCCCGGGATCCCTTTCTGCCCTGTTTCAAAGCCTCCTGCCTTCAGACCTCGTCGGCCACCTGTCCCCTCAGCCACATGTGTGGCTCTGACTTTCACTCACTCCTTGGTCACAGTCCCAGTCTCCATCTGGGCTGAGCTGACCTGGGTGGATGCCCCGCCCAGCTAGGGGCTCGCCCAGCCATGCGTCACCCACGCCTGCCTGCTGGGCAAGTGGTACCAGCTCACACACGCGCAGATCTGCCTGCTTCTCTCGTGGTTCTCTCTGCTCAGCACTGGCCGGCTTCCTGGGGGCAGCATCGCTCTCCTTCACCAGCGCCCAGCCCTGGCTGCTCTCACTGGACAATGGAGAGCAGGCTTGTGCCCTAACCACTGAATTCCTCCTCCATTTCCAACCGGCCGCACTGACTACTCCCAGAAGCTTCCTGGAATGAACCCTGACTGCGTCAAAGGGAGTTTACAAAACAGGGTCAAAGCTTCGTACAAATTGAATCTTTCTTGTCATATTCAACTAAAAAACAGAGCCGAGAGGCCAGGGTAAAGCACCGCGGTCACAAAACATTGCCTCAAGGATGCGATTCCCTGCAAGCCTGGGCGCTGGAGCTGCGGTTGTAACCTCAAACCAGTTCTATGTAACAGCCACTGAAGCAAGCTGCTGAAATCCAACACCATCACCCACCAACCAGCCTCTGCCAGTGCCCCCAAAACTTGACTAGTGCCAAAGAACTTTCTTTCAAAACAAAACACAGCATTTCTCCTTTTTGTAAAACCTCCAACCTTCTCCGTTCTTTGGACACACCAAAGACCACTGGCTGTGTGTATGCTCCAAATTGCAGTTCTTGCGTCCCAAATAAAACATGTTAAACTTAGAGATTTATCTCTAGTTTTTCTGAGATGGAGTCTTGCTTGTGTTGCCCAGGCTGGAGTGCAATGGCACGATCTTGGCTAACTGCAACCTCTGCCTCCCGGGTTCAAGCGATTCTTCTGCATCAGCCTCCCGAGTAGCTGAGATTACAGGTACCTGACACCATGCCCAGCTAATCTTTTGTATTTTTAGTAGAGACAGTGTTTCACCATGTTGGTCAGGCTGGTCTCACACTCCTGACCTCAGGCGATCCAGCTGCCTTGGCCTCCCAAAGTATTCAGATTCCTGGCGTGAGCCACCACGCCCAGCCTTATCTCTATGCTTTATTTAACCTCAACAACAGTAATGTAGTCTTGCTGCAGCATTAATAACACAACAGTGAAATATTAGTGTGTGTTTTTACAGCCTCCTTTCAATAATGATATTAGCTAGCATCTATTTATGCTTACCCGTAAGCATCAGGCAGGGAGATATTTTACCTGCATGATATCATGGAATTCTCATAAGAACCCTTTTGAGGGAGATTCTGTGATTATCTTTTCTTTACATGTGAGAAAACAGAGGCCTAAAGAGGTTTGGTAAATAACCCAGAATCACACGGCTTGTCAGTGAGAATGTCTGGATGCGGCCGGGGAGTTCAGCCCCTGCCATGCCGTGGACCAAACTGTCTCGATCTGTTTCATTTCCAGCGCTTTTTCTCCTTGAAGTAAACTTACTAGGCCCTGTCTTCATGGCACCCTCTGCAGGGGCAAATCACTGAGGTCTCTGATGGCTTAACACCAAGGAAGAACTAGTTGGGAGTAAAGGGAGGTAGCCCGTCCTATGGAACCGGAGTGGTGCTGGGTAAGAGGCGGACTTGGGAGCCCTTCAGATCCTTCTGCCTCAGTGACTGTCTTTCCGTTTTCTCCTCTAAGGGCTGGTAATGATTAGATTCTCTGGAAGCAGACATGGAGTGGCATGAATCTGGATCCTGTCTCATCTCTGACATGTATCACGTGTGGAGCATCTGAAAATCACCTCTTCAGTCTGGGCCTCAGTTTTCTCATCTGTCAAATAGGCATGATAATTTGTCCATGGGTCATTGTAAGGATGCAAATACAATATATTGTAAGGGTAAATGACACGAGCTATAAGAGCGCTCAATGGACTCTAACGTACTGTGTGAATGTCACAAGGATAATTATTTGTTATTGGGTGATTCATATGAGGATACTGTTTAAGATGGTATCCCACGGGTGCCCCTTGCCCTTGGTGTTTCTCTATGTACTTGGCCCGTTAGGTAGCTGCAGGTAGGCCAGGGTGCGCTTGTTACCTCCCCACAGGGAAGGAGCAGAGCAGGGTAGAGGAAAATAAGGGGGAGACCCATCCGGCTTGTTTTGTTTCCAAAAGTCTAGGCCCTTTCATGGGGAACCTTCTGGGTTGAGGGAGTTGCTCCATATGCTGCGTACTTGAGATCTGTGCATTTTCTTTTTTTTCCTTTTTTTGAGATGAGTCTCATTCTGTCCCCCAGACTGGAGTGCAGTGCCACAATCTCGGCTCACCGCAACCTCCGCCTCCCGGGTTCCAGCAATTCTCCTGCATCAGGCTCCCGAGTAGCTGGGATTACAGCCACGTGCCACCACGCCCAGCTCATTTTTGTATTTTTAGTAGAGACGGAGTTTTACCATGTTGGCCAGGCTGGTCTTGAACTCCTGACCTCAAGTGATCTGCCTGCCTCGGTCTCCGAAAGTGCTGGGATTACAGGCGTGAACCACTGCACCTGGCCACATTTTCTTCTATATAAATGACACCTAACAACTCAAAACAAACCCAGGTGCTTAGAGGAACAGAAAAGATTCAGAGCATAGACAACATATGTAACAGAAAATGTGGGAAGAGAAAATATGGTAAAGGGTAAGCCTTTCTTGCCTCCTCCCAGGTGAGGGGTTGAGGGGACAATCAGAGTGCAAGAGTCAGGTTCTAGAGAGAACAGGCTGAGCAGCCCATTCCCCAGGCTGTGAGCCTCAGGAATGCCCCAAATCCCAAAGAAGCGTGGAGGCTCCAACCCTTAGAAGTCATGACTTCTAGGAGAAGAAATGGTATGACATAACCAGGTGGACTGGGCTTTTGTCCACCTGCCACCACGCAGGTGCTGCTGAATCATGCTCATGGGTCCCAGAGTAACTGAGTGAGAATAACTGAGAGGACGCTGACCAGGAGAGGGCCTTGTGGACAAATTGTGTGGATGCTTGGTCACAGGTCAGGAGGGACAGTGGAAGTTTCTGTTAATAACACAAGTTGATTGTAGCATGTGATGATGGCAGTGAAGATGAGATATCCCTTTCCCAAAGCCTCAGAATGATGTAATTCTTGCCACCATCACCCTGCCCCTGGAGCTTAATTGGAACCCCAGAGAAAAGAAGAGATGGGAACTCCAACATGACTGAGATTAGTAGTGAATGCCCCAGGAGAGTGGGAGCTAGTAATATAGAAAAAGACATACTTTTTGCATAGTTATGTTTATTTTTTAGTTTTCATTTTTTGAGACAGGTCTCTCTCTGTTGCCCAGGCTAGAGTGCAGTGGTGTGATCATGGATCATTGCAACCTTGACCTCCTGGGCTCAAGTGATCCTCCCATCTCAGCCTCCCTAGTGGCTGGGACCACAGGTGTGTGCCACAATGCCCTGCTAATTTTTTTAGAGATGGGGTCTCACTATGTTGCCCACGCTGTTCTCCAACTCCTGAGCTCAAGTGATCCTCTCACCTCCCAGAGTGTTGGGATTACAGGCGTGAGCCACCACACCTGACCTGCATAGTCATATTTGATTTCTGAGAGTTGCACCACTTCACAGAATTTTCTTAGCTATGGTTTCAAATCATGTACTCTACAGAGAGGATCTCTGCAATGTCCCCAAAGTGCTCTTAGCATGCATACAACTTAATTAATTTAAAGTAGAAGCCTGAATGCAGCATGAAGCATTTTCAGCGTTAAGAAAGAGGTGTTTCCATTAAGTATGTTTGCCACCTTAAAGTCTTAGTAATGACATTCTGTATTTCTTTGTGACACTTGCTTCAGCCTAACACAATGGTTTTATAATCTAGGACTTTGAGGACTGTATTATTGCCCTAGATTTTCTTAATTAATGGAAGTATCTTGGAACATTTGTTTCCTTTATAAGAGCATCCTTTCTTTTCCTATCCCAAGCCTCTCTCAGGAACCACTGCTGAACTTGTCTTCCTGATGGAGGGCTGATGACTGAAGATGCCTGCTGGCTGCCCGCCGCAGTGGCTGGGCCGGTTTCCAGCTGCCAAAGACCCTTCTTCAGCACATGATGTTGGCCGATGTTAGCGTCAGAAGGACTGAGCGTGTGACAGGAGAATGATGTAGGGGCAGCTGGAGCAACCATTAGTAAATCTTGCAAAGGTCAAAAACAAACACAAAAAAGGGGCTGAATCGTTTAGAAGTCTTAGTCACACAAATGAAACCAACCAACAGCAAAATATCCAAGCCAAACACCAAGATAGGGGCACGGCTGGCTGTTTAAAGAAGCTGCAAGTGTGGGTGTCTGTGCTCTGCCTGTGGGGAAGGCACCCACCCACTCTGAATCTGTGTCCTCCCCTTCAAAATGGACACAAATCACACCCACCTCCCAGTGTGATTACAAGGGTTAAATGAGGAAGGCACTTCGTGTCTAGAATTACTTAAGGGATGTGGGAAGTAGAAGAGTTCCCTTCAAAGTTTCCTTTCTTGTTAAAGAATAAATCCTTCTCATGCCTGTAATCCCAGCACTTTGGGAGGCCGAAGCGGGTGGATCATGAGGTCAATAGATGGAGACTATCCTGGTCAACATGGTGAAACCTCGTCTCTACTAAAAAAATACAAAAAATTAGCTGGGCATGGTGGTGCGTGCCTGTAATCCCAGCTACTCAGGAGGCTGAGGCAGGAGAATTGCCTGAACACAAGAGGTGGAGGTTGCGGTGAGCTGAGATCGCGCCATTGCACTCCAGCCTGGGTAACAAGAGTGAAACTCTGTCTTCAAAAAAAAAAAGAATAAATCCTTCTTGCTTTTTGCTACTAATCTTTGTTGAGCCCTATCCTATGTAGCTGTTAGACATGCTTACAGGCATGTAGGACATTCTGTGTCCTTGTACTTTAACCAAGGTGTCTGTGCTGGACGTGCTCACAGGCGTGTCCCAGCTTGCAGCCTGTGCCCCTTCCTTATTTGGACTTCCTTTTTGTTTTCCATTGCTTTCACCTGTTTAAGAAAGTTTTAAGTTATTAGCCAATCGGGTTTTAGTTTAAATTGTAAAGTCTGGCTCCAACCAAGGGAGGTCAGACACAGCAGTAAAGACCACCGCAAACGCCTAGGGGATAAATATGTCTGCTTTTCCTTTGTTCATTGTATTCTCGTGGCTGGTGAGGGTACCCTTCCTGCAGTAAGTAAAAATTGCTTTGCTGAGAGATCCTTTGTCTCAGTGCTGATTTTTCTTTGAGGCATCAAGCATCTGTTTCCAACAAGGGAGGAAGACAATTTGTGTCTAGAACTACTTAAGGTTGTAATGGGAATGCCCAGAGCCAAACTAGATTTGTTTTCTGTGATTTTAGGTCTAAAATGTTCAGCCCCTTCCCTTTAGTGTCAGTTAACCCTTTAGAAGTCCCTCTGGAAGGAGATATTTTGGGGGGTAGCCATTCCAATTGCTTTGGAAAATCTGGTCTTCGAGTGTTTCATTTATAAGAAAAAGGGCATCTTATTTCCAAATATCTTTAAGCTTCTGGCTTTTGTTCTCATCCATTCACTCAACACATGTTTTCTCACTGGTCTGGGACCACTGAGCCTCCATTTGGAAAACTATCCCTGTCCCAGACTCTGACACCACTGAGTCCTCAACAAGAGGTGGATAGGGAGGCCCAGGCCAGTCATGCTCACTGCTCGATGTCCTTGGAGGTCCAGAGATCTGGCCCATGCTTCTGTCCAGGAGGCCAGCACAGCCCACGTCGGTCAGGAGGTGCCTACATACAAATTCTGACCTGCAACATCATGGAGCGCAAAGTGGGGACACCAGGGTCAGATTTAAAGCCCCCGGGCTGTACTTGGAGCCAAAGCCAAGAAACCAAAGGAACCTACTGCTGGGCGTGGGGAGGAGAGGGAAGGTGCCCATGCTGAGCACGGATCCCGTGGTCAGCTGCAGGTGTGCCATATGGGAGAGGGTCGGCTTCACCCAGACAGAAGAGATTTGGGGCCCACCCTCAGTTGGGAGTCTTGCAACGGATCCTCCTTTGACCTTGACACTGCACTTCTCTGAGAACTAGGCTTCTGATGACCCTACTGCTCCCCCAAAGGGCTGCCTCTTCTCCCCCTGGGTCCCTCTTTTCCCTGGGCCTTTCCTGACACTGGTCTGCATGCCCAGAAACCTGTTGGCTACCATCAGTCTCATCCCTGTTTGGACAAATTCCCAGGATCCTGGTTTTGTTCTGACTGATGAGACTAGTGTCTTGTCCCCTGTGGACAGATTTCCAGGCTTCAGATCCTCCAGCGAGCCCATGCCTCCTGGACCTGCCTCCAGGGCCGTCCTGGACTCACAGTCCCACCCCACTGCTCCATGCTGGTGATGTATTCCTCGCGCGTCCCATTAGTCCCGTGCACAGAGCTGGTTGCTCTTGCCCTTTATGACTTTGAACACAACTGTGAATCTGTGCTTATTATTCAGGTCTTTCCTACTAAACCGTCTGCTTCCTGAGAACAAGGGCTAATATCAATTCTCTTTTCTTCACTGTTGATTTCTTAGGGCAGAGCACAACAGACATTTGTTGAATGATTGAATGGATAACCACGAGTACATGAATGTACGTACACCCTTATTTTCTAAAAAGTAATGTTAGGCAGCTTCCTTGCACATCTATTATTTTCCTTGATTGTTGGACAACCAAGGGTTAGAATTCTTTAAAGACAAGAGAAGAGGGGCCCAGAGTGTTCATGAGTCCACAGGCCTAAGGCTACACAGCGTGGACTGTTCATTGTAACCCCTGCAGGCAAGTCTTGGGGGCGGGCAGACACACACACACACACACAAATACACATATCACATACACACGCATATACACATACATACACATGCACACATACATATACAGACACACATACATACATATAGACACACATAAACCCATATGCATACACACATACACATATACACATACACATCCACATATACATACAGACATACACACACACACACACACACGTGCACGTGGAGAGGATGGAATGGGCCAAGCATGTGTGCAGGCCACTGTACTAACCATAGCTGCAGTCCTGACCCTCCCCAGGGCGCTGGAAGACGCTTGTGGAGCAGGAAGCCGTGCTTGACATTCCTGCCATTTCGGTGTCCACAAACCATGGTGACCACGTGATCACAGTCCCAGAACAGTGCCTGGGGCTGCCGGACAGGCTGAAGTCTTGCTGGGGAAGTTTCTGAGCAATTGGAGGGGGGCCCTGCCAATTCCACAGCCTCCCTGGGGGCTTCCAGGTTCCCCCTGCTGCCCTGCCACCCGGTCCCCACTGAGTCAGCCAGACCTTCCCTCTGATCACCAAAAGGCCATTTTCCATGTCTGCATCTCACACCACTGTGCAGGTAGAACCTTATTCTTTGGGGTTAATGGGAAAGTCCATGTGGCTTAAGTTGCTCTCTCTGTCCTGCTTGCCCTCTGTGAAGGGGGCATGGGTGGTCTTTAACTCCTGGCATTCAGGCTCCTGCTGCCACCCCTGAGCCCCTGCCCCCACCCCTGCCACTGCACCCTGCCCTCCTGCTCTACGCCTGGCTGGGAAGCCGGGGAAGCTGGGGGGAGCCAGCGGAGCCGGGGCGGGGGAGGGGTGCCGGCCTGACCGGTCTGCCTTCCCACGGCCCTGCGGCTTCCCATGGCCCTGCGGCTATGCGGGCCCCCTTGGGCAGGCCACTGAGTGGAACTCCACAGGAGAGATGCAGGCCCAGGAGGGAGCGATGGCTCTGATGGGACCCCTGCTGAAGGAGACCACTTTGGGGCTGGGTACTGTCTGCCTTTGCCACCAAGGGAAACCCTGCCTCCCTGTGGGCCCAGCTGATTCATCAGTGTGCGGAGGCCCTGGCCCAGACACCCCCGATCCCCTCCCTTGGCGATGCTAACAGGATTCGCCCGTTCAGGAAATGGGGGGACCAGCAGGGTGTCTGTCCTGCCCGCCACACATCTGTGCCCCCACTTCCTACTGAGTTCCTTTTCCTCTTCTCCCTGACTTCAGAGGTCACTCTCTAGGGATCTGACCCTGAGGCCGGGGCATCCTTTCTCTATCATCTTGCAGAGTTACTCGCACTGTGAGGGTGGGCCCTGTGCAACCCGCAAGCAGGCCCTGGGGTGGGTCTGAGGCCCTGGTCAGGCCTCCTCTGGGGCTGGCTGGGTCCCTCAGACCCCTCTGGATGCGGTGGGCCTACTTAGGAGATGCATACCCCACTCCCCCATCAACCACCTCCTCTTTTTGGCCCCGAGAGCTTCTCCACAGGGTGGGGGCAGCAGAGGCCATGCATTTCCCGGGCTCAGTGCACTGTGGGCTTTTTGGAGACTGTTTGTGTTTCGCTTCCTGGCAGTTCTGCCAAGCGCCCTCCAGCCTCCAGAGCAGCGGGGCAGGTTCAGCTGAGGATTCTGAGCACTGCTGCCACCCTCCCCAGAATATCAAGCAGGTCTGGGCAGCACTTCCTGGTTTCTCAGCCGTCAGCCCCACCGGGGTGGGGTGGTGGCAGGGTGGTAGCAGGGGTGTCGGCAAGGGTGGTATGTGTGTGTGTGTGTATGTGGAGGGGCCAGGGGCACTGGCACTTCCTAAACCCAAACCCAGACCACGCCAGGGCAGCATCAGGGCCACAGGCTGGGACTGGATTCTGGCCACCTGCATGGTTTCAGCCTGCAGGGTTTAAAAAGGCATGAATGACAAGAAGAACAAACAGAAGTGTTCACTCTCAGGAAATGGGCAGTGCCACCTCTGCGGACCCTCGTCTCCACGCAGCAGAGCCCCAGGGAGAGCTGTGCACGCTGCACTGTCACCTGCCAGCACCAGCATCCTCCTGCCCCAGCTCCCCTCTCTGCAGAGAAGGATATCCAAGTCCCCAAAGCAGCGCAGCTCCCCGACGTTTCCCAACGTAGCTTTAGGATCTGTGCCAAGTCTTCATCCCACTCTTCAATGTACCCATGCTCGCTGTTCTGTAGAAGGAATGTTTTCAGTCACTGACCAGTGAATGTACTGGTTTCACCTCAAATCTTTGAGTGAAGCTAACCCCTCAGGAAGATACACATCCACTCTCTGGCCCAGCTCCCCGGATCCGCAGGGCACACAGGTACCCTCCTTTGAGAAGCAAGAAAAGAACATATAGTATTATTTTCTTGAGAAGTGTCAAGAATCACCATATTCCACCTACTTCTGCGGGTATCATTATTCATACCCACTTACTGTGCAAATCTGTACACATCACCAAGTCTCCCATGCGTCATTTTCTCTTGCTGTGGAGGGACTCTGGACCACTGGTTTTCAATGTACAGCTGAAGGTGGGGAGCATGAGTGTGAACTCTCCCATGAGGGTGGGCCTGCTTTCAGCAAATATTATTTACGTACACACCAGAGCAGGAATGAGAGACTTTAGGGAGATAGGTTAAGGGTTTGAACTACATGCTCCTTAAGGGGTCCTCCAACTCTCACGAGGAGGACTTTAGGGTCACAGAGAGTTACCAAGAGTGAGGGGTCAGGAGCCCCGGGCTGCGGGGTAACCGTGTGCTTCTGCAGCTCCACGGCAGGAACCCAGCTTCCCGTCGGGAGGGAGCCAGCAGACCCTTGGTCGCTTGAGCTGCTCTAGTTCTGAGATCCTGCTCCGGCACTGCGTAGCTCCCAAAGCCACCGATCCACGTGGTGGGTGTGCAGAGTTCCAGCCAAGGTCTTAGTGCTCAGTAAATGTTTGGTCAACCTGAACCTGAATCCAGTAGTCAAGTGACCCTGTTGGGCATGAGGCGGGAAGAAGGGCTGGGTTTCGTCTGAATGACTACTCGCGGCATTTGCAGAGTCACTGCTGGGAAGTCGGGTCCACCAAGGGCAGGTGGCGGGCACATGACAGTTTGTGTGGGCAGACGTGGGGACATGAGGTCCTGGCACATTGGCTCATGTGGCAGGGTGCAGAGGGCCAGGCGGATATGGGGAAGAGGAGGCTGGAGGGGGCGGGGGCAGGAGCCGGGCAGTGGAGGCCTGGTGCTCATGTGCTTGGAGTTTGAGGCTCATCCTGAACGTTCTGAGATGCCAGTGGGAAATTTGAAGTGGAGAAATTTTATGGCTGGATTTTAGTTCAGGATGAGCCCCTGGCTCAGTTTGGAGAGAATGAATCAGCGGGAAGGAACACCAGGGGCAGGAAGCCAGCTACGAAGGCATTGCAGCAGCACAGGTGAGAGACAGTGGGGGCTTCAAGGTAACCCGGGCTTTTGTCTTATAGGAAAAGAGGCCCCAGAGTGGGTGTTAACGGTCAACACCCAGGACTGGTGCAATACATCTCTTTGATATTATTCGGTTCCTTCCCTCCCTCCCTCCCACCCTCCCTGCCTGCCTGCCTTCCTTCTTTCCTTCCTTCCTTTTTCTTTTTTGAGACAAGGTCTCACTCTGTCACTAGGCTGGAGTGCACTGTGATCACAGCTCACTGCAGTCTTGAACTCCTAGGCTCAAGCGGTCCTCCTGTCTCAGCCTCCTGAGTAACTGGGACTACAGGCTGGTGCTACCATGCCTACCTAATAGTATTATTTCTCTAATTGATACAACATTTTTTTTTATGAGAAAGGATGGTGGGGTTATTGTTTTTAATTTTTAAAATCTTGGAAGTGTGCTAGTTCCCCTCCCTCTTAGGTGGAGAAGAAAGTCGTGAATACCAGGGCTATAAGCTCCGTTCTCTAGCCACGACAAGCCAGGGACAAACTGCTGTGTCCCTCAGGGATTATATCACAGTCCAGAGTTAAAATTTAACTTATCAGTAGTAGCTGCAAGGCTAGCTCTCAGTTTCCCCAGCCAAGATCTCCTGATTTGTCTCATTCCTGGGAGTACCTGGGGCTTAACACATTCTCCCATGGAAGTTCAAGAGAACTGCAAGATTCAGGTCCATGGGGGCAGCACACTTCTCAAACCAGAAGTAATACGAGGCAAAGACCTCAGAGCCTGGGACCCCTGGCAACCTCACCTTAGAGCTCAAGAGGTAGACTGAGACTCGGCTCTGCGAAGGCAGGGACCTTCCCACAGTCACGGTGCATCTCCAACACCCAACACGGTGCCCGGGGGTGATGAGCACTTACAGATAATGGCCAGATGAATGAATGAATAAACAACTTGCCTGGAAAATCAATCAACATAATTCATATCCACAGACAAAAGGAAAAAACTCTATGATCATCTCAATAAATGCAGGAAAAGTACATGACAAAATTCAGCTTCCATTTATGACAAAAACTCTCAGCCAAATAGGAATTGAAAGAACTTGTTCGACCTTGAGCTATTGTACTAATATCAGACATCATTATTACCAAATATTCAATTCAGCAGGCAGATGTGATAATTTTAAAATGTGTGTGCTTCTTAATAACATAGCTTCAAATATATGATGCAAACATGGACAGACTGTAAAGGGAAATAAACAAATTCATAATCATGGTAGGAAAATGTAACAAGTCCTTCAGTAAACAGTAGAATAAATAGGTGAACATCAGAACAAATATAGGTGATATGAAAAATACATTTAACAAACTTGATCTAGATGACATAGAATGTTGAACCCTAACAGCTGCAGAATACTCATTGATTTCAAGTGCATACGGATCTTTCTATAAAATGTAATCACGTACTGAGTCATAAAACAAGTATTTTAAAATGTTGAAGAATGTAAATCACTCAGACTATATTCTTTCATTATCAAGCTAGAAAATAACAACAAAAAGATGACTGTAAAATCCCAATGTGTTTGGAGATTTAAAAATACACTTCTAAACAAACAAGTCAGAGGTAAAATGACAATGGAAATTAGAATGTATTTTGAACTGAATTAAAATGTAAATATAATTTGTGAGGTGTAACTGAACTTATGCTTACAGGGAGATACATTGAAAAAAATTCTAAAAATAAATAATCTAAGAAGTTAGAGGCTGGACATTGTGGCTCATGCCTGTAATCCCAGCACTTTGGGAGGCTGAGGCAGGCACATCACTTGAGGTCAGGCATTACAGACCAGCCTGGCCAACATGGTGAACCTGTCTCTACTAAAAATACAAAAAATTAGCCAGGCGTGGTGGCGGGCATCTGTAATCCCAGCTACTCAAGAGGCTAAGACACGAGAATCGCTTGAACCCGGGAGGCGGAGGTTGTAGTGAGCTGAGATCATGCCACTACACTCCCATCTAAAAAAAAGTGAATTTAGCAAAGTTATGGGAAACAGCCAATTAACAAAAATCAGTTGAATAAAACTACAATTATAAATAATATTTTAAAAGATAAAACTTAAACATCAAATCTAACAAAACAAATAATTTTGTTAGATTTCAATCTAACAAACATCTTTAAGAATTATATGCTGAAAATGACAAAACATTATTAAAAACATAAAAAAAGGCCTGCATGGTGGCTCATGCCTGTGATCCCAGCACTTTGGGAGGCCAAGGCGGGCGGATCACTTGAGGTCAGGAATTCGAGACCAGACTGGCCGACATGGGGAAACCCTGTCTCTACTAAAAATACAAAAATTAGCTGGACGTGGCAGTGAATGCCTGTAATCCTAGCTACTTGGGGGTTCTGAGGGACGAGAATCTCTTGAACCCAGGAGGTGGAGGTTGTAGTGAGCTGAGATAGTGCCACTGCACTCCAGCCTGGGCAACAGAGTAAGACTCTGTCTCTAAATAAGTAGATAATAAAAATGTAAGAGAAGACCTAAACAGATAGAGAGATGTTTGTGGACTAAAACTTCAATTATCTCAAGAGGTCAGTTCTCAAATTGATCTATTCCAGTGCAATGCAATCTTAATAAAAATCCAGTTGGTATTTTGCAAAAATTGAAAGGCTGGTTCTAAAAGTTATATGATAATGCAAAAGGGCTCAAATAACCAAGCAATTTTTGAAGAAGAGCAAAATTGAAAGGATTTCTCAACTGGATACCAAGACTTTGGAAAGATTTCCGGGTGGTATTGACACAGAAGAGGCAAATAGATGATCAGAACAGAGCAGGATGTCCGGAAGACCACACATACAGGCACACTTGATTAGTGACAAAAGCGCCATAGCAGAGCAGTGGGGACAGGATGGCTTTTCAACAAATGGCAATGGAGAAAATACAGCGAAACTTGGTCACTACCTTACACCACACATAAGGATCAATTCCTTAAGTGGAAGAAGCCGGACACGAAAGGCCATATTTTGTATGATTCTCACTTGCACGAAAGCTCAAAAATTGGCAAAACCAAGATGTGGTGTTAGAAGTCAGGACAATGGTTACCTTTGGGGAGGAGTGATGGGTAGTTGTTGAAAGGACCATGAGCACAGCTTCTGGGGTTACATGAGTGGTTACATGAGTGTATTCACTTTGTAACAAGTCACCAAACTGTACACTTAAGGTATGCACATTTTTTCTGTATACATGTTATATTTTAATTTAAAGTTAAAATTTTTGACCTTGCCATTTATAGCTTCATAATGGTGGACAAATTATATAATTTTTCTAGGCCTTTTTTTTTTTTTTTTGGTAGAATGGGGATTATAATAGTCTCTACTTTGTAGGATGTGAGAGTTAAATATGTTTCATAAGTAAGCACTTTGTTCAGTGACTGGCCCATACTAGAGGCTTGATAAATGTTCCATGTTATTAGGTGCTAAGGTCATTTAGATAGTGGCAGAACTGGGATTAAAATTAATCCAGACAAGATACGTTTTCTGTCACATATCCTATGTCACAGGGCTGCTTATTAGCTGGGCTTGAACGGAATGCTGGATTTAAATAGCATTTGCTGTGAGTTATCATAGATAGTCTTCACTCTCAATATTTTGCAAAAGATCAAGGGTATTAGCTCCTCCCAATTCTCAATTCCTATGAGTATACTTCGGAATCCCAAGTAGGTTAGTGTACCTACCCCCATTAAAGACGAAAATACACTCTAAATAGTCCAATCACCACATCAGAAAACTGTTTAGAATTGTTGGCTCCATCAAGGCCCCAAGAGGGAGAAGGACATGCAGCTGACCTGGGGCCTGTGGCCAGGGTTGCCCAGCCACTAATCACCTATCAAATTACTGCGTTTATAGAACAGCGTTGTGTGGCATGGCTCCCTTGAATCAGATTGTAACCAAGACCTCATTAAGCCGAACAAAGAACAAAAAATTAAAGGATACATTCGTTCCCAAAAGGAATATTTGGAAAAGTATTCAAAGATGAAGCTGCTGAAAAAAGAGCCATGTGTCTTGTTAATTAGCACATCAACAGGCTTCTGTCCCGTGGATTTGATCACGGTGAATGTCCTTTTGGATGTGAATCAGCAGTTCTCGAATCTTAATGAAACCAGTCAGCAAGAGTTAATCACAGCTGGTTCCTGAGTGCATCTGTAACTAAAATATCCAGCCAAAAGAGAATGTCTGAAAAAAATGGACAGTTTATCACCACACAGCCTTTTAAAAAAATGATCATTTTTAAGAGTGTGAGTTATATTTTATGGTAGAAAATTTTGAAGGCAAACTGGAAATGTATAAGCATGGTATGATGGCAACCACGTGGAAATGTTCACACACGGCGGAATACCGAAGACATATACAACGGGGAAAATCGCTGTGGTATTAGAATAGTGAGGTTACGACTACTGACTAAAATTTTACTTTAATGTTATTATGTTGTTTGTATTTATTTACTCACCTATTTACAGGGTCTCTGTCTATCACCCAGGTTGGAATGCAGTGGTACAATCTCAGCTCACTGCAACCTCTGCCTCCTGGGCTCAAGCGATTCCCTGACCTCAGCCTCCCAAGTAGCTGGGACCACAGGCGCATGCCACTATGCCTGGCTAATTTTTGTATTTCTGCAAAAACAAGGTTTCACCATGTTGCCCAGGCTTGTCTCAAACTCCTGGGCTCAAGTGATCTGTGCCCCCTTGGCCTCCCAAAGTTCTGGGTTTACAGGCATGAGCCACTGTGCCTGGCCAAATGTTATTATTTTTTGTTTTGTTTCAAAAGAAAACAATCTTTAGAGGGGCCCTGGTTTCTTGTTCATCTCTGATGTACATCTTACTGTCCCATACTGAGTCACTTCCAGCATGATTAGCTGATTAGATAACACAGCTAATATTTATGCAGACATTGTAGTTAAAATCTAAGGTCAGTGAGTTGAAAGGTGAATCTTCTGGATAAGTTGTTCACATTTTTATTTATTTTAATTTCTACTCCACCTCCATTGTAAGAGGATATAGAGTCTGGAGAATTTTCTAATATGGATAGTTAATTCTTTTCGTATTAACAGTAACTATGTGCACCTGACTTTTAAGTATATCCACAGTTGTAAAGTCTACTTTATTTAATGTGGGATTGTTAGTTTTACCTAAAATAAGTAAGGCTTTTAAACATGGATATACTGTAGCATAGCCAGAAATAGAACTAAAATTAGATTCTCTTGTAGAGAACCTAATAGTTAAGAAGAAAAAGAAGGGGTGGAAAGGCATAGGCCTCCTTCCAAAAGCCTCGTTACCCAGAGGAAGGAGCTTTTTAGCTGCACCTGACATCGTAAGGGATAAAACATTTGAACTCCTGGATATTTTTGAACAAAATACTGAGTTTACTTTTATTTTTCTCTCATATCCTAGTTAGAGTTCATTCTGAATTTTTACTCAACATATTTACTGAAATATGGATGTCATGTCACTGTGGTGAGTTCTCACACATTAGAAGTTCATTCATTCCCTTAGCTGGGTAACCAATCCCAGGGAGTGAAATTGCATAATGCAATGCCTAGCATTTCGTTGTTATCCACGTAGCCTGAAATCTCTTGTTGGTCAGGAGGAGGAATAGAATATAGCTACAGCTGTGGTCAGTACACTTCCGTGCATTTTGTCTCAACGACTGTTGGATTGCTTGAGCCCAGGAGTTTGAGACCAGCCTGGGCATCATAGTGAGACCCCATCTCTACAAAAAATAAGTTTAAAAAAGCTATCCAGGTGCAGTAGCTCATGCCTGTAGGCCCAGCTACTTGGGAGGCTGGGCTGGGAGGATTGCTTGGGTCTGCGAGGTGGAGGCTGCAGTGAGCCACGATTGTGCCACTGCACTTCTGCCTGGGCAACAGAGCAAGAACCTGTCTTAAAAAAAAAAGTTTCATTCAAATGAACTGGACCCATCTAGATCTCAAACATATTCTGCAGGGCCCTGTTTATAAACAACTTGATTAAAGATGTGTTATAAGATTTATGGGCCATATAACTTTTAGTGATTTATCAACAAAGATTTAGAATCATTGGTAGAAAAGAGGGGCTTGTCTTTGTGAATCCTGCAGTTAGGGCATATGAAGAGCTGTTGTAGTGTCTGGGCACTGTCTCTTCCCACTCAGGTCCAGGAACCATCGTGTCACGTTCTTTATTGCCAGATGTGCCTTGGCTGGCTAGTTTCACGTCTCATCATGAGGAAAAAGTAGCAACACTGTTATTGCTCTCAACACTATGGCTCTTCGGGACCTGTTAGTATTGAAACTATAAATCAACTTGCCTCTGGAGTTCCCTGATGTCATTTGTTTCATGCTCAGTGCATCATTACTAGGACACCGAATCCTCCATCATGGCCCTGGTGAATACTGGCTTCCGATGGCTCCCTAAAGGCTGTCACCGTAATTCGTTTATGATGACCACAAATGCAAGTCTCACCCAGAGTGTGCAGGAAAATGTTTTCCGGTTATCTTAAATTTACTGTCTAAGATTTTATGGTGCAATACATTTTGCAGCCATGTCTTCTGTTGATCACCTTACGCCATGACTGCTGCATTCCTAGAATGTGGTCTTTTCAATGCTGACCTCACCCTTTCCTTTCACAAGCCATCACTAGTGGGGAGGCTAGGCAAGGGGCAAAGAATGATTCTATTCACCCGAAGAAGATCTATTCTTCATCTGGCATAGCTTAAGATCAACCTATGAAAACAAAATGTCACCACATGATCAGAGGCAGGAGAGGACATCATTCTGAAAATGGAGGCAAAAGAGGAAATGGATCAGAAGGACTGCTGACAGTGTGGAGCAAAGGCTGTGAAAACCCTTGGAAGAGACAGGTGCTGTTCTCCCTAGAGGACTGCCCTACATGTGGCAAGACCTGCAGAAAGGATGGAGTGTCTGCCCTGGCTGCCAGCCACAGCAGGTGTGCAGGTAAAGAACACCACCACCTGCTGCCATCCTTGCTGCTGTGGACCAGAGGCCAACAGATTCTATGCATTTGGAACATAGAAAGGCATGAGCCAACCCATGGGCATACCAATGTGGTTCAAGCACAAAGGCCTGCCATGTGCTTAGTAGTTCAGAGACTTGAACTTGTCCTATGTCCAATGCAAGTGTGAATCAATCAAATTGACACAGCACCATTCTGGTCACCCATCTCAGGATCCCATGAAACACTGTGCTGACCAGTTAGAACTGTCTACTTGTTGTGCTGTTGTCCTAGAACTTGGGCCCAGGGGGACACCTTTGAAATGAGTCTTGGAGCTCCACAGAGCATCTGGTCAACCTCACATTCAGGCTGGAGGGTGGAAGAGCAATTTGAAGGGAAGAAATGAGGACAGGGTCCACACTATTCCTGGTCCAGGCTTGGGGCATTCTTCTTGGTTAGTTCTGACTATCCCAATCAGTCCCAGGCACTGGGGGGACCGAAAACTTTAAGGAAGATGCTGCAAAGCATGGATCCCGTAAAGGCTCACACGGGGGCTCCGTTTGGCCACATCTAAGTGCAATACTTGCTGCAGCTGCCTTGTAACTGGGCTCCCAACCCACATATGTGTGTATTGTTACCAAACATTGGATATTTGTGAACAGTGTTCCCTCTGCCTGATAGCCCTTCCCGCCATCCCAGCCTTTACCCAGACAACTGTTACCATGATTTCAGATCCAGCTCAGGCATCACTGTCTTCACCAAGCCTCCCCTAAGCCTGGGTGAGCCGCCTACTCCTCTACGCTTTCCTTTGTCACAGCACTCAGACCAGCACGTGGTATCGTAATAGTGTCTGTGTCTGTTTTCCCAAGTAATTGGTGATCTCAAGGTCAGAGATTATTTCTTTTCATCTTGTATTTTTAGACCCCTGCAGAGTAATGGATACATCATTGGTGTTCGATGCCTGCTGAATAATAAGCGACTAAAGGAATGTGTGAAGGGCATGAAACTCTTTAGTAATAATTATAAGGGTATTTGCACAGACCCATTATCATTTTTAAACATCTAATTTGAAATGTTTCTTCCCCAGCAAACATGATGTTCCTTTCAGCTCTCATTATCCCTACTTGAATTGTCCTGGGTTTGGGAACTTAGCACTTAGGGCTACAGTCTCTTCCAGGGCTTTTTCCTAAACAGAATGTATATAACACTATCAGGACAGTGACTGCCATACTGTCAGTTGGCAACACATTGCTCATTATTGTTGGGAGACTGGAATTTTAATTCTGGTTATAGTGGGCTATTTTTCAGCCCAAACACTCCTAATAAAAACAACTAAAAATGCTAGGTAAATTATTATTGGCACCATTTTTTTTTAAACCCAGTACATAACAAAGCAGGCAACATGTGTGAGGAAAAACAGACAACAGAAACAAATCTGGGAACACTTTTAGATGTTGAAATTATCAAACATGGACTATAAAATAACTGTGCTTACTGTAGTGGGTTGAGACATTGCCCATCACCTGTGGAAGTCTGGCCTGCAGACCCTGGCTCAACGACGGAAGAATGAATGCACTCTCACACCACTACAGTGATCCAAGTGGGCTGGGGATGGCCATTGGCTTTTTTTCAGAGGGTGAAATGCAACCAATCGACCAAAACCCTCTGTCCGTCCACACATTTATTTTGTCAAGATTTTACAAGAGGTTCTAAGTTGACACACTTGTGGATAATTAACATGGTTAAAAGAGTGGTTATATGAATAATAAAAGCTTCCGGTTCTGGGCCCAGAATAAACACTATTAACAGGTAATTGCCCTCTGACCTCCCCCTGAGAGGACCATCCAGCACAAAGTTTACATGAGTAAACAGAGTAGAGACAAAGGGATGTGGGGTAAACAGACTTAAACTGGGAAAGCCTCTTATCATCCCTATCTTCTTCCTCACTTAATGGACTGGCCTGCCACATTCAGCCTGCCTCAATAAAACCTTTTGGCCTTCCAAAAGGTTTGAGACTAATCTATAACTTTTCCTAATATATCTTTAATATTTTGCCATTCACCCTGAGTGAATATTAACAGTGGTTTGAATCATGGTTCCTCAAAGATGTCCACATCCTAGTCTCTGGAACCTGTGAAAATGTTACTTTATATGGTAAAAGGAACTTTGTGGATATGGCAAAAGTAATAATTTTGAGATTGGGGAGATTATTCTGGATTATCCAAGTGGGCCTAATGTAATCACAAGGATTCTATAAGAGGGAAGCAAGAGGATCAGTGTCAGAGAAAAAAAAATGTAAGCATGTAAGCAAAAGTCAGAGAGGAGAAAAGAGCTTACACTTCTGACTTTTAAAATGGAGTCACAAGCATTGGCATGTATTTGGCTTCAGGAAGTTATAAAAGGAAAGAAAATGGATTCTCCCCTAGACCCTCCAGAAGAAAGCAAGGTCTTCAATACTTTGATTTTAGCCCAGTGAAACTGGTTTCAAAATCCTGACCTCCAGAACTTTAAGATAATAAATTTGTGTTGTTTTAAGCCACTAAGTTTGTAGTCACTTGTTATAGGAGTAATAGGAAACTAATACATTGGTTATGTTTAAAAAAGTAAAGATTAGCTTAAAGATATCTTTGAAAAGATAAAACTACAATTAGATTTTTAAAAATAACTAAATAGTACATCTAGAGATTAAAAACACTATAGCTGACATTTAAAACTCAGTGGCTGGGTTCAATAGCTAATTCAACACAGCCGAAGAGAGAATTGATGACCTGGAAGTTAAATCGGAAGTCCAGGATGCAGCAAAGAGAAACAAAAAGATATGCAATAAGTTAGAGAGCCTAAAGTGATAAAGTCTAATTTAAATTTAATCAGAGTCAGGAAGGAAAAGAGTGGATAGAAAATATCTCAAGAGGTATTGGTGCCTTTCTCACTTTCCTCCAACTTGGTTGCTGCTCTTGGTTGAGGGCCATCTGACACCTAGGCAGGAGGATGGTAGCCACAAAGAAGATGAAAAAGTCACTGGAGTTAATCAACTCGATGAAAAGTAGAAAGTACATGCTGGGGTACAAGCAGATTCTGAAGTCGATCAGACAAGGCAAAGTGAACTTGGTCATCCTTTCTAACAACTTCCCAGCTTTGAGGAAATCCAAAATAGAATGCTATGAAATGTCGGCCAAGACTGGTGTCCATCACTACAGTGACAATAACATTGAATTGGGCACACCATGAGGAAAATACTACAGAATATGCACACTGGCTCTCATTGATCCAGGTGATTCTGATAATATTAGAAGCATGCCAGAATAGACTGGTGAGAAGCATACTATGCAAAATTTTCTTTAATAAAACTTGCCAGAGCTTGTTTTAAAAACATTTTTTAAAAGAGGTATTGGCTGAAATTTTCTACTGCTGATGAACAACATCAATGAGTAGATTTAAGAATCCCAATTACTCCTGGATATTTGGGGTGGCTTTATAGCGGCAATATAGCATGGTGGTCTAGAACAAAGATTTTTAAAGTTTGTAAGCACTATTGAATTCCAGTTTTGCCACTTATTAGCTACATAATTTTGGGCAAGTAAATTGACCTCTCTGAGCCTCCATCTCCTGATATATTAAAATAGGGATAGTATCTGATTTATTGGTTGGTTATGAGGAATAAATATGTATAAATGTGATTAGCATAGTAATAGGTCCAAAGTAATATGCAGTGCATAATTCTGATATTTTCAGTAGTGTTTTAAGTATATTTTCTCATGATGAATTGAAGTCTGCTTCCTGATAATTTTTATTCATTCACCTCTTATTTTTTTTTTAGACAGGGTCTCTCTCTGTCTCCCAGGCTGAAGTGCAGTGGCATGATTTTGGCTCACTGCAACCACCACCTCCCAGGCTCAAGCAATCCTCCCACCTCAGCCTTCTGAGTATCTAGGACCACAGGCAGGCATCACCACACCTGGCAAATTTTTGTATTTTTTGTAGAGAAGGGGTTTTGCCATGTTGCCCAGGCTGGTCTTGAACTGGGCTCAATCGATCCTCCCACCTTGGCCTCCCAAAGTGCTGAGATTACAGGTGTGCACCACCATGCCTAGCCTCCACTCGTTCATCTCAATTCTGATTTCTGGAGAAGCACAGAACAGGTCTGCCTCCTAGTATATCTATGCATTCACTCTTTAACTTTTTAAAGCTCGGCAACTGCAGAGGGGCAGGGCCAGGTGAACATCAGGACTCCCTGACACTGGTCATGATAAGCCAGTATTTCATATAGTTGCAACGATTTTCTTGGCTGTGTGAAACCTCTCAAAGACTCCTGGGAGTCTCAGAATTCTAGCATATGAGAGCAGCAGTGGAGTATAAGAATCCAGCATGCATATTCTGCAGGTGAAGAATAGGAGGTACAGGGAGTGGAAGTGGCTTAGCTAGACTCAGCTGGTGGTTGAGTCATCCACTTGCCTCAGCCTCTGAAAGTGCTGGGGTTGCAGGCATGAGCCACCGTGCCGGGCCTCTGCTCTGTATTTAGAGTAGACTTTACATCTGCCTGGTCCACCGGACCATGATCAAGGATGTGGCAAATCTTCTCTTTGTAGCTTGATGATGGATTTTTTAAATTTGAAAATCCTTTCCTTTTAATTTCCAAAAGTCCTTTTATCATTTAACTGAATTCCTATAGTGCTTTTTTGTTAAGATGTTATTGGTTCTTTCAAGAATTCCCTTCCCATGGGAGTTGCTTTAAGTGGGCCTGGCGCTCATTCACTTGCTGATGTTTCTGACTCCGTGAGTCTCCATCTTTGAATTTGCCTGAGTTTCATCACTTCCTTTTATCAAATTCTCCTGCCTCTTTTTTTTGAGACAGAGTTTTGCTCTGTTGCCCAGGCTGGAGTTCAGTGGCGTAATCTCACTCACTGCAACCTCTACCTCCCAGATTCAAACAATTCTCCTGCCTCAGTCTCCTGAGCAGCTGGAACTACAGGCGCACACCACCACGCCCACACCACCAGGCCAGGCTACTTTTGTATTTTTAGTAGAGACAGGATTTCACCATGTTGCCCAGGCTGGTCTCGAGCTCCTGACCTCAAGTGATCTACCTGCTTTGGCTTCCCAAAGTGTTGGGATTACAGGCAACAGCCACCTCGCCCAGCCTCAAGTTCCCTTCTGAACTCTATTTTTATTTATGTGTTTCATGTACCTTACCTTAATTCTTAGCAAGGTAAGTCAGTTGCTCTAGAAAGTGGGGTTGATGGGGAGGAGATAAACCCCAGGAATATTCTTTGTTTTTGAGACAGGGTCTCACTCTGTTACCCAGGCTGGAGTGTGGTGATATGTTCTTGGCTCACTGCAGCCTCACCCTCCCAAACCCAGGTGATCCTCCACCTCCACTTCCCAAGTAGCTGGGACCACAGGTGTGCACCACCATGCCCAGATAATTTTTTGCATTTTTGGTACAGATAGGGTCTTGCTATGTTGCTCAGGCTGCGTCCCAGCGATATTCTACCAACAATTCAGTAACGTGTAAGCACCACCCAGTTTCATGTGCTTCTCCACCCACCACTGATCACCTGAAGCGCACACAAATGCCTCTCTCAGGGTGTGGGTCTGTGAAGACTGGCTATTTTATCTCCACTCTTTTTTACGTCCTAATAATAGTGGCTGAGTTATCTGGGATGTTGATACACATTCCTAGCCTATTAGGGCATACATCCTCTCAAGATGGCCATTTATTTAGGCTTTTAATGTCTCCGTTTATAGATGCAACTTCAGCGTTTAGGGCCTGGTAGCTTTTGAATGATTCTAGGTTTCATGAAAACAGCACCATTTCATTTTTACCACCATTTTCTGAAATATGACGGTAAAAATGAAGTGGTGCTGTTTTCACGAATTGACTTAGCTGGGGTCACACTGCCAGGGAGTACAAGTTCCATACAGCCAGGGTTGGGAGGAATAATTTATGTATATTTTTCCACAGGAAAAATATAGGCCTTTCAATGCAATAAGAGCAATTTCATTTAATGCATAGGAAATTATGTTGGCATACAACCCCAAACTATCTGTGGAATAATTTTCAGTATCACTCATGATAATTTTTAACATGTCAAAGTGGAAAATTGGACTCACCACCCTTGGAAAGCCTCCTGTCGGAGAACTTTTGAAAGCAGTGCTGGAATGAGGTGACTGTGTACGTGTCATGCCAGACCCGTCCAGCCATCTTCTGAACTTGCTGGCCACGTGAGCTGGCTTATACTGTGAATTTCATTTTGTGGTGCCACCAAGGTTAATAGAGTAAGGGTTAGTGGAGCCAGCTGGCTTATTCAGTAAACATCTGCCTTTCTGAAAGGAAAAGAGAGTGAAGAGGCCCATTCCTTGTGTGCTTGTGAATTTCAAATGGGCTGCCTACAGAAATTGTCTACAGCATGTGGCCTAAACAGCCAGACTGAAGGGAAAATCCTTAACCTGAGATCCAACAGCATGAAACAGTTCAGTCTTTGCCCCACTGTGGTCTAAACCTCCAGACATGTTATCACAAAGGGACAGCAATGTGATCAATGGACAGACATAGTAAAAAGAGATTATCAACTTAATGTAATGGCAAAGGGTAAAAAATTGCATAGAGGTGGTGATATAAGGCAGAAACTACACAGATTCCCAGAACCCCAAGGGCTAACCAACCAATAATATCACGCCCAGCCTGAGGACTCCACGGGGGGAAAGTAGCTTGTCTTTGTCATTGTCGTGGGGAGGCTATGATTTAAATTCTCATCCCCCTGCACCCTACCTGCACCTGACTTTGGGGACTGTTGACACATCTCCATCCTCACCAGATGCAAGGGATTGGTACAAAACACCCCCAGCACATACAGACTGTTTACTATGGCTGCATTAATCAAAAATCGATTCTCTGTACAACTTATCATATCACTAAGCAGAGCTAGACCTCAGGCTGCAGGCCATTCCTACACATCAGTACAAATCATTTCCCTATTGTCAAAAGATAAAATTAGAACAAATTCAGTTTAAAAATCTTTTTTAAAAAATCGGAGACAGGGTCTCCCTCTGTTGCCCAGGCTGGAGTGCAGTGGCGCAATCATGGCTCACTGCAGTCTCGACCTCCTGCGCTCAAGTGATCCTCCCATCTCAGCTTCCCAAGTAGCTGGGACTACATGTATGTGGCAGCACACCTGGCTAATTTGTGTGTGTGTGTGTGTGTGTGTGTTTTAGAGATGGAGTTCTGTCATGTTGCCCAGGTTGGTCTTGAATTCCTGGGCTCAAGTGATCTGCCTGCCTTAGGTAACCAAAGTGCTGGGATTATAGGCATGAACCAACGCACCCAGCTGGCTTAAAAATCTTTTTTAAGATCTGGCATTTATTTGCAATTCTAGAATTGGGCAACACCTCATTCTATAACAGTGTTTTGATGAGCCAAGCAGAGATTGGCTTTAGAGACAGAAAAGGCCTAAGAAAACAGAAACAGAAAACAAAAAGCGGATTGGTAATTGCAAAGTTACCTTTCCTTGTAAAGATTAAAGCAGAGGGAACTTCTTTACCATGCTGACTCAAACTGGCCTGTTTGGGGATTTGGCTATTACCTTTCTCTGGCTCCTGATTTTTTGGAAAGTCGGATAAACAACTTAGTTTCAGTGGGAAACTTCAGTGTGAGTAACTCCGTTTCGGTTTGGTCTGTTGAATCTAGTGCGGGAGCTCAGTTCTATCCTAGAGCCTCCAAGAAATCGTATTAAACACTATCAAATCCCTTTTGGGCAGCAGAGCACCTGTAGCCTAAAGGATTCAGATCATTCTAAACTGAGGGATGGGGCTGCAGGGGCAGAAAGGGGCAATTTCTTTCCTCCCCATCATAAGGGTACCCAACACACCTAATTCCAAAGACAGGTTAACAAGAAAAGCACACGTTTATTTGGTCACAGTTTTATGTGACATGTGAGACTTCAGAATGACTGATCAAAAGATACAGGGAAAATGATCTGCTTTTATGTGTTAGTTCAGTGAAGTATAGAAAGGTGTGTAGAAAGGGGATTGGACAGAAAGGCTGTGGTCTAATGCCAATAATAGGCTGAGCGGGGAGAGCCTGCGAGGCCTGTTTGTTCAGATTCTCCGTGGCCTCTCTGTGAGGCATTGTCTGCATCTCTCTGGTATGGGGAAGGGCCCTTCTGGAACAAGGGTCTTAATTTCTTTATGGACAGTATCACATAGAAAGGCAAAGGGGTAGGGATTACAGTCATATTTTTGGACTTTATGGTTGGCCTTGGGGGAAAGGTCTTTTGCCCACCCAGGGGCAGACGGATTCTGGTTTCTATCGCTTGCCTCAGGAGAGAATGAGGGAGGAGGGTCAGGAAAGCAGGAGAAGGTCAGGGAGAGACTGCGTCTGATGCTGCTTCTTAGGCCTTTACTGAGAGTGTCATTTTCTGGGCCCCAACAGGACCAAAATGTCTTTGCTCTGTTCCTTCAACATACAGTCAAAGGGAGCTGGAGTATTCGAGACTTTAGTATCTGTTCTCAAAACACATCCCCGTCTCCTTTTCCTTGGGAAGGTCACTGCTCAGCCTCCTTTGATAAAAGCACAGGACAGAGACAGCCATCAAGATGTCAAATAGCTACAACTGCTGTGGCTGCCAGGCAGTAGATAAACCTGAGAAAGAAGACGTCACCCACAGACGCTGAGTCCTTAAGGCAGAGGGGATATTACTAAATAACCCTTTCAGTTGTGACCACCAGCTCAGGTTTCCAGGCAGCTCAGCTGGACCCAGTCTGTATGGACAACTGCTGGACACCAGGCTAGCTGAGAAATGACTCATGTAGAAATGGAGCTTTCACTCTTGGGAGAAGGATGACCCCATTACCAACCTCAAAGGACAGGGCATCATGACTGATCCAGTCCCATGATGTGCCAACCCCTGTATTCAGGGGTGTGAGTCTGTTATCATAGAGGCGTTCTAGGCAGAGAATAGTCATCAGGGGTAGATGGAATTCTAAGCCTGTTTTTCTGCCCGCAAACATGGCAGGTGTCCAATTCCATATTAATTCACAAGGACAACATATCACCTAGTGTAGGGTATTCTCATTATATAAGCAATTATTATTCAAGTCATCACATTGTTTGTTTGTTTTTGAGATGGAGTTTTGCTCTTGTCGCCCAGGCTGGAGTGCAATGGTGCGGTCTCGGGTCACTGCAACCTCCCCCTCCCGCGTTCAAGTGATTCTGCTGCCTCAGCCTTCCAAGCAGGCCACCACCACACCTAGCTGATTTTTGTATGTTTAGTAGAGATGGGGTTTCAATATGTTAATCAGGCTGGTCTCGAACTTCTGACCTCAGGTGATCCACCTGCCTCAGCCTCCTAAAGAGCTGGGATTAGTGTGAGCCACCGCGCCCGCTGTCACCAGTTTTTGTTGTTTTTAATTAATTAATTATTTTTACAATTTCAACTTATTTTAGACATGGGGTGCCTGTGCAGTTTGTTACATGGATATATTGCACACAGCCAGTGTGCATAGTACGCAATAGGAAGGTTTTAAACCCAGGCCTCTCCCACCGTCCTGTCTAGTAACCCACGGTGTCTATTGTTCCCATGTGCTACCATTTTTTAAGGACTATACCAGGAAGCCTTTTTTTTGTTATGTCAGGAAATCTTCATTAAGTAACTGACCACCTGTAAAATCAGTCCCCATTCAAATGTCACTCCAAATGTCAGATCAATACTAGTTAAAGGTGTCTAGATTTTGTTCCTGATTTTCTAACACTGTAAGTAAACAGGTGTGCCAACTGAGGTTACCAGGTGAAGTTCAGTAAACTTCTTAAGGTCTACAGTGCTGCAGAACGCCAGTTTTATTTTGGGCTTTGCCACTAATTAGCTGTGTGTCCTTTCGCAGTTTACTCCTCTTCCTTGGGCCTCAGTTTCCTCATCCACAAAGCACAGAGGGTAAAACAGATCAATATTTTGAACCTAGTTGGACATTAAAGTCATCTGGAGGGAGGATTAATATGTGTTTTCTTTTAAAAGCTCAGAGTGCCCCTCTCTTGATCAACTGAATCAGAATCTCAGGGAGTGCAGCCTTAACAGGTGCAGAGTTCAAATTCCCCAGGTGATTCAAATCTGGTTAAGAGTGGAAATCAACTGGCCTGGTGCGGTGGCTCACGCCTGTAATCCCAACACTTTGGGAGGCCAAGGCAGAAAGATCACCTGAGATCAGGAGTTTGGGACCAGCCTGGCCAACAGGGTAAAACCCCGTCTCTACTACGAATACAAAAATTAGCCAGGCATGATGGCAGGTGCCCGTAATCCCAGCTACTTGGGAGGCTGAGGCAGGAGAATCCCTTGAACCCAGGAGGCAGAGATGGCAGTGAGCCGAGATCATGCCATTGCACTCCAGCCTGGATGATGAGTGAAACTCTGACTCAAAAATAAATAAATAAATAAATAAAAATTAAAAATAACAATAAAAAGGGTGGAAATCATGGAACTTGGGGATTCTTAACATTCGTTTCATGTTTATCATTGTTTGTTTTTCTCACAGCTTAGCTTTCGTCCTAGGGATGTGTATAGGTGCAAATATATAAGTGTTTCTATAACCCCATCCCATTCCTATTAGGTTTTAAGTCTTTTTCATAAATAGCTTTCTGAGAAACTGAAGTTTTGGGGAGAAAAACACAGCACCACTGTTTTTGCCACATTTGCTGTGAACACAGCGTTCTCACCTCACACAAATCCATGTTCCAGTGAAAGAGGGTGCTGCTGCCTTCCCAGAGAAATGTCCCACAGCTGCTATGACTAAAAGGAGGTGACAGACAGAAAAGGAGCAGATATGGAACCATCTGGATTGAAATAATCTTTGGGCTTTTCTTGGCTAGGGTCAGCCTTCGAGCTCCCATGTCTTCTAACTCCTCTGCATTGTTCAAAATGGCCTGAAGAACTTCTGAACATGGACAGTTGTCCAGCCCAGTCAGGTCCAAGGCCACCGCTGCTCGGGCTGTCATCAGCTTGAACTCTGCACCGGCCACCTCCAGGTGTGCTTTCCTGTTTTCTTGGTAGAGCGTGCAGGTCATTGGCCTGAAATGTTGGATTGCTATTTTTTTCTCTCTTGGGAAATGAGACTGCTTTAAGATTATTTCCAGAGGAATAGAAATAAATTGAATGATAAAGATTTCACAGCAGCTGCTTGTCATGAGTAATTATCAGACAGTCTCAGTGACGAAGATGCTCTCCTTGACCACATTTTCTCACGCTCCCTGAGCCTTTTCCAGCGAGGCTCTGTCCTCGGCCTTGGTCTTCTGCTTGCCTGGACTAGTGTTAACAGGAAGTCGATTCATTGCCCCTAGTTCTTGAGCTAAATCCCTCTGTTAATAATCAATAATTATAAATCAGCAAATATTTATAAGCCTCCTGCTACAATGTCTGTATTATGCCCAGAAATCATACTGTATTCGTTTTCTAGGGCTACTATAACCACGTACCACAGACCGGGCACCTGCAGTAGATGTATCCCATGTGGTAGATTCATAAGAAATCGATCCTGTCACCATCTGGAGGCCGAGTCTGAGATCAGGGTGTCCACACACTTGGTCTCCTCGGAGGCCTCTCTCCTGAGCCTGTAGGTGGCTTTCTCCCTGTCTTCAGGTGTGGGTCTCTCTGGGTCTGTTTCCTAATCCCCCCTTCTTAAGACAACACCAGGCATGTTGGATTAAGCCCACCCTAATGACTTCATTTTAACTTAATAATCTATGTGAAGACCCTGTCTCCAAATACGGTCCTAGTCAGGTATCAGGGGTTAGGACTTCAACACATAAATGGTGGTGGGTGGGGGGATAGGGGAGCAATTCAGCCCGTAACACATTTGTAACATAGAGATGTATTTGTGATTTAATGTAGGATAGAGATCTATTAATATTTACCTTCAATTTGTTTTTGTTGCTCTAGACCCATCTGGAAGAAATGAAACACTCTCTCTCATCCTCTGGAAGCCTGAGCTCTCCTTTCCCTCACAGGGAGAGCCACTTGTTTGTTCTTGCTGTTGGAAAGAATAGAAGAGGATGTTCCAGAACTGAGTTGGACACCCCGGAAGTGATTCATCCAAGGTCTATGCTCTAAAGGGAATTCGCTGTATGTCCAAGAAAGGAAAGACTTAGAGTCTGGAGATTAAGGATGTAGGAAGAGAATGGTTTCATGAAGTAGATTCTTTGAGGTTTGGGGGGGAAACAGGAAGCAGGGGTGTAGGAAAGGGGACCTCAATGTTGACAGGTGCGAGTCAGAGATTTGGCTGCTGGAGGCCCACTCTGGAGCTGGATATTCAGAGCTGAGATGCCAAGTTGTTCCCAAGCACCCACCCTTCCTTCCTTATTTCCTTCCTTCCTTCCTTATTTCCTTCCTTTCTTCCTCTCTCCCTCCCTCCCTCCCTCCCTCCCTCCTTCCTTCCCCTACCTCTCTTTCTTTCTTTTCTGTTATTTTTTTCCTGACACATCTATTTTGGTTTCCAGCTCCTGGGCTTGAGTGAGCTGCCCACGTCAGCCTCCTGAGTAGCTGGGACTGCAAGGGTGCTCCACTGCGCTGGCCCATTCTCCTTTTCTTGCATGTAGGGATAGAACCTCTGAGTGTTATCAGGGAACATGGCTACCCAAAAATTCCCAGCCTTCTTGCAGCTAGGTGTGGCCATGTGACTAAGCCTGAGCAGATGAGATGTGAATAGGAGTGCTCTGAATGGTCTCTGAGTCATCAGCTCAGAGACAAAGTGATGGGACCTGAAGTTTCTCTCTCCTTTCTGTAGGTCAGAGCATGGACATGAATGGAGGTGAGTCAGCTTCAACCATGCCATGAGGACAGTGCCCTAGGAGGTGGCAGAGACACCAGAGAAATGGAACCCAAGTCATGGAATAACCTCATACTGCAGAGCCACCCTGCGAATCCTGGACTGCTCACCTCTGGACTATCACTTGAGAAATAAATAAACTTTTCAGTCGTTAAAGCCACTGTCTTTTAGAATCTTTTTGTCACAGCAGCTTACCCATATCTTATATCTGGCAAGTAAGAGCTTGAGTCAAACTTTCTGTAGTGGAGAAATTCAAATCAATTAGATATGCTGATAAAGAATGCTAAAACTTCTTTTTCCTTTGAAGAATCTGTTATAATTGATTTTTAAATCTATGAGAACGTTTAAGTAAATTATATTTCGATGAGGGAATGGTGTCTTCTTTTGGACTATGAAATCTTTTGTATATGAAAATCTTTTTGGTAGAGAGAGGATAACACTTTTTTTTTTAGACAATCTCGGTCAGTCACCCAGGATGAAGTGCAGTGGCCCGATCTTGGCTCACTGCAACCTCTGCCTCCCATGTTTAAGTGATTCCCGTGCTTCCGCCTCCTGAGTAGCTGGGATTACAGGTGTGCACCACTATGCCCAGCTAATTTTTTGTATTTTTAGTAGAGACAGGGTTTTGCTATGTTGGCCAGGCTGGTCTCGAACTCCTCACCTCAGGTGATCTGCCTGCCTCAGCCTCCCAAAGTGCTGGGACCACAACTATGAGCCACCATGCCTGGCCACATTATGCTTTTTTTTTTTTTTTTTCCTAATTAATACATTGTGGAAAAATTGAAAATTAAAAAATAAGAAGAAAAGTAAAATCGACTTAGTGGAACCCATCATCAGTATTTTGTGTTATATTCTTCAGGCTTCATTCTATGCATACATAGAATTTTGTTTTTGAGATTGGATCGTCTGCATACAGGATTGGATACTGCTTTATTCCCTGTAACCTCACAGCATGAGTATACTGTATTTCAAAATCAGTAGAAGTCCTTGGAAAACATAATTTTTTCTGGCTTCATGATATTTTTTCTCATGGCTGGTTTGCATCTTGTTTGATCATGGCCTTTTACTGAACATTTAGGTTGCATCGCAGTGTTTTTGCTATTATGCATTGCAGTGACAGTCTATAATGCACAGGTGTCAAAGATGTAGAACGTCTTTGAACACCATCTCTATATTTGGATAATTTGGTAATTTCTCACTTTCTGAGCTCTAGCTTTGCAAGGCAGAAACCAGAAGACTCTTGTTCACAGGAGCCTTTGGGCTACAGTTACAAACTTGGGACATAGATTCAGATACATCCAGTGACAGCCTCAGAGGAGGTGGGTGACGTAAGTAGGCCATCATGCACGGGGGTGTGGGATGCCTGGCAGGGGTGGACATGAAAGCATGTGGATTTCAAGGGCTTTGGTGGAGGAGCACCTGTGTGCGGACCTCACACCGAGCAATGGTGACTGTCACTTTTGCTAGAGCAGTTTCTATGGCACAAGTGGGCATTGCTCCAGGCAGTGAGCCACAGGGCCTAGGATTTAGTGCTCTCAGAGATGAATGCTCTGAGCTTTCTGCTATTCTGTAATAAAATCACATTTGGTTTAAATAGCCAGAGTAAATTTTGCTGAAGAGGATGTGAATCAACAAGAATGCTCATTCATCACTGATGAGAATGCAAAATGTTGCAGCCACATTGGAAGACATTTTGGCAGCTTCTTACAAAACTAAACATAGTCTTACCCTGGGATCCACTAATCACACTCTCGGGTATTTACCCAACTGATTTGAAGACTCATATCCACCCAAAAACATGTACATAATGTTTATAGCAGATTCATCTAAAACTGGGAGCAACCAATGTCTTCCAGTGGGTAAATAGATAAACATATTATGGCATACTCATACAATGAAATGCTATTCTGCAACAAAAGGGAATGCATTGTTATGCCATACAAAGATGTGAATGAATCTCAAAGGAATATTGCTAAATGAAAGAAACCAGTCTGAGAAAGTGATATATGATTCTATGTATATTGTATATTCTGGAAATATGGCTAAATGAAAGAAACCAGTCTGAAAAAGTGATATATGATTCTATGTATATCATATATTCTGGTAAAGAGATCAGTGGTTGGCCGGGCGCGGTGGCTCAAGCCTGTAATCCCAGCACTTTGGGAAGCCGAGGCGGGTGGATCACGAGGTCAAGAGATCGAGACCATCCTGGTCAACATGGTGAAACCCCGTCTCTACTAAAAATACAAAAATAAGCTGGGCATGGTGGCGTGTGCCTGTAATCCCAGCTACTCAGGAGGCTGAGGCAGGAGGATTGCCTGAACCCAGGAGGCAGAGGTTGCAGTGAGCCGAGATCATGCCATTGCACTCCAGCCTGGGTAACAAGAGCAAAACTCCGTTTCAAAAAAAAAAAAAAAAAAAAAAGAGATCAGTGGTTGTCAAGGATTCAAGTGGGTTGGGAGCATTTAAAAAGATGAAGCACAAGGGATGTTTTTAGGGCAGTGAAAATATCCTATTATACTGTAATGATGGATACATGATATTATGACTTTGTCAAAATTCATAGTGTTGTACAATGCAAAAAATGGACTTTGATGTATGCAAAAATCATTTAACAGATTTTTAACAGATTTAAAATCATTTAACAGATTCCGTTTAACAAGATGGAATACAGAATGTAAGAAAAATCATATAACCATAATACATGTATATGAAGGAATCTCACTGAAGGGGCTGGGGGAAACAGGTGCTGACCTAAGTAACTTTGGGAACAAGTGGAGTATCTATGAATACAGGCAAAAGAAACTGTACGTAAATATTGTATTCTTGTTGATAAAGTTGTTTCCCATAGGGGTAGGGTAATAATTCTGATACTGCTATCCACGTACACTGGAATCGAATGATTGAACAAGAGGATGACATGATGGGAGCCAGGTTTCTCACTGCAAGATGGTGGAATAGAAGCTTTCTACCATCATCTCCCTGCAGAAGCATCAATTTTGACAATTACCCGTGGACCCTTGAGAGAGGCTGTGAGTCCAGCAGAGATGTTCCAGCATACCATTTGAGCAAAAAAATTTGAGGATAGATGCATTGAAGAGGGTAAGAAAAACAGTTTCACTTTACCCACGTCACCTCTTTCCCAAGTGAGCACCCAACTTCCCCAGCCATGCAGGTTGGTGCCCAAGAGGCTCACTTCTTTCTCATCTCATCCAGAATACCCAGAATACTGAGGTAATCAGTACAGCTGAGAGGCTGAGAGATGCCAGAAACAGGGAAGAGAGTCAGGGGCTCTACTGAGTGCTATGTGAAGTCTCTTAGGAAGCCACCCACCAGCCACTTGGAACATTTCGCCCCCACCTCAGCTGGCCCACAGCATCCCAAATGCTCCACAGGCCTCACCCTTCCTCTGGCAGGCTGGCTCCCTGAGTGTCCCCTGCAGATGGCAAGTGCAAGTGTGTCATACAGACAACCAACTTGACTCTGTAAGGCTGGGAGAAGGCACACGAACTTGAGCATCTCAGAACACTGACCTAGGCAAAACAAACAGAGGGCTCTCAATCCCTGGCCGGGCTTTATGGGATCAAAACAAGGCCTAGGACCCGAAGAATTTCCATCTCACCCACACAGAGAACAAGAGGTGTGGAGCAGATGCATTTATAGAAAAGGTCTAAGAGTCTTAGAATCCCTAGCTTGGCTGATTAGTGAAGGCATTTCTCTCTCAAAGCCAGTCAGTGAAGACTGGAAGGTGACTGATTCTTCTTCAATGCAATAACATACGGTGCATCTTACCATTAATGAATATTAGATTTGATTAAATAAAATATTGCCCTTTAAAATATTTAAAAACAGATAAAAAAAGATTTATAATTAAAATTTATAATTTTCAGGGTTAGTATTTTTCTTATTTGTACACTCCTTTAATATATTAGAAATATTAATTATTGGTCTCTCATTAGTGAGAAATATTTTATCCAATTTTTTTTGCCTTTTAGTTTTGATTATGGTGTTTTATTATAGAGTGTCTTTCCTGAAACTTCCCACTAAACAGGCTTTCATAGTTGGTGGGTTTTTGTTAAATGATCCCCAGGGAGCAGAAGTGAGGGAAGGATGGTGGACAGAGAAGGAGGGAAAACCAGCATCAGGGTGTTCTGTTGCATTGACTATGTAAGAACAAATACAAATTCAAAATGAGATATTTAGTTCTGTCTGTTGAAAATGAGGAAGATGATTTTTCTTTCCTACCCCCTTTTCTTAGACACCTTTCCTTAGAAAATTTATAATTGTAAATTTATATTCTCATCTCCTCGAAATGTTTCCCTTATTAGACTAGATTGGGCTTTAGTCAGCTGGCCATTTTTTTTTTTTTCAGCTTTATGATCCAGGATGCTTGAGAGCCATCCTCTTGAAATATCAAAAGAGATAGCTCTTCTATCTATCTCCTTTGGGAAGATAGAAGCCTAATTTTGGTGGGCTCCTTGCTCTAATTTGCCAAACTGTCTCCTGTCATAAAGATATGAGAAATTTATTTTTCCACTGGATAAAGCTAATAAGCTAACTTAGATGGCCACCACAATTACCAGATAAATTTAAGAGGATGAACTACATGTGGCAAATGGTGCCGTCAAGTCCTCTTACTTGAGGATGAGTTACTGTTTATCTTGAGAACACGTATGTGATGGGTCGTATATGCTTGAGTGTATAGGGAGGTAAGCTTTATTTCTGTCTTTGCAATCTTTGTGGATTGCCTGTGATGTGCATGGTATTCTAGTTTGTTTCTTATTCAATAGTAAAAGTGTTTTCTTCCTTTATCACCCCTGTAGAGAAGATTTCTGGTTTGGGAGATTTTGATTTTAATTATATTTTCCCAACAGCTATCACTGGAGGCAACCAGCTCTCAAGTCTCATGGGATCATGACATGCGAAGATCATGAGATTTTTGAGGAAATGCATCTCAGAACTTTGCACAGGGTTCAAAGGGAAAAGCATTTATTCATTGGCTCCCATACCCCACTGGCCTAGTGGAGTGTTAAGCCCCTACACTTGTGGGCTGTGCATTCCTGAACACAATTCTTGCCTACCAGTAAGTGACAGGCAGGAAGCGGGAGGTGAGACATGTGGGTGCTTTAGGCAAGCCTTTGTCAGATGGTACCTGTGTGAAGCTAGTCACAACCAGGGGCAAAGCTGGTCTTTGCTGTGGTGGCTTGAGGAAGATGGTTTGAAGCAGAGAGCGAGAGGGCCTGGCACATGTAGGCTTGTTTGTATGTTTTTGAAGTAGTACAAATCTTATAGTGGCTTTTTCTTTGACCTAGCATGCCACGATTTAACAACTGATGTTTCCTTATTTGATAATGCTGCCTCTCAAGTATTTACTTAGAAATAACACCGAGATGGTGATGGAGAAGCGAAAGAGCAGGAGTTAATATACTACAGCATTGCATAGGATTTGAGAGTTCCTGTGTGCCTCAGAGAGCATAGAACCTCAGTGCTGGGGGACACCATGAGCGCCATCCAAGCATGGCATTTATCTGAAAGATGGATTCTCTTTTCAATACCTCATTACTTCTGTCATTGACTCTTTGCTGCCAGAGTTCTTTGGTGGCAGAGAGTTCCAGGTAATGGTAACGACAATGGTCTCCATATAATGTTGAGCAAGTGAAATATTTAGGGTATCATGCCAAGTAAATATTAAATTAGACAAAATAAATTTATAATAAAATTAGTGTTTTGCTGCATGGATAAGGAAACCAGATATGTCTTACTTAAATAGACCAAACTATAGAAAATCAAGATCAGCCGTAGCACAGCATGGTGAGATAGATATGTTATATAAATATATTCTATTAACTGTAATGAGGGGTTGAATGTTTGCCACAAAAACAAAGTAACATCACTCTGAGCTGAACATATTAAAGAAAACATGAGTAAAAAAACTCAGAACGATGAAAAATAACCCTGACAAGACACCTACAGTGCATCAGAGGTAGAATTGCTGAAAGGATCCTTGAATGAACTGATATTAGCTACTTTCACAAAAGACAAAAAGAAAAAGACTGTTAAAGAGGAATGCTCTGTACTCCTGAGACTGTGCTGCACTATAAATGTTCTTAGAAAAACCTAAGACATCAGTGGGAGTTGTCGAGGGTAGAACTGTCGCAGCTGAGATGCAGTGAGGCTGACGGTACACCAGCCAAGAAAACCCAACTTAAGCTAAGTTAGACAACCAAATGATAAGAAGGCCTGTAAAGTGGACCACTCTAGACAGCGGAATCAGATCCAGTCCAGTGATTATATTGGTACCAACGAAATCAGAAACTATAATTAAGAAAACAATTAAAGAAGACATTCCAGGCATGTAAGACAGTTTATTGATATTTCCTTCCTTCCTTCCTTCCTTCCTTCCTTCCCGCCTTTCTCTCTCTTTCTTTTCTTTTCCTTTCTTTCTTTTTCTTTCTTTCTTTTTTTCTTCTTTCTTTCTTTCTCTCTCCTTCCTTCCTTCTCTCCTCCCTCCCTCACTCTTTCTCTTTCTTTCTCTCTTCTTTCTTGCTCTTTCTTCTTTCTTTCTCCTTCCTTCCTTCTTTCTTTCTTTCTCTTTCTTTCTCCTGTCTCTCTCTCTCTCTCTTTCTTTTTTTTTTTTTTTTCTTTTTTGAGACAAGGAGTGCATGGCATGATCATAGCTCACTCTAACCTCAAACTCCCAGGCTCAAGCAATCCTCTTGCCTCAGCCTCCCAAGTAGCTGGGACTACAGGCCTGGCTAATTTTGTGATTTAAAAAAAAAAACATTTTTTTTTTCTTCGTAGAGACAAGGTCTAACCATGTTGCCCAGGCTGGTCTTGAACTCTTGGGCTCAAGTGATCTTCCCACCTTAGCCTCTCAAAGTGCTGGGATTACAGGCATGAACCAACTCACCTGGCCCATATAATTCTTTTCACAGATGTCAAGAATCAATCTCCTCTTGACTAAAAACAAATATCTAAAAGTAATAGGAACGAAGTATTCATTTGTTTACATGATAAATAATACATATTTAAAACCAACTCAGCATTATACTTAATGGAAAATACTAGCACCACTGTGCTTTTAAATATAGGAACGAAGCCGAGATATGGCCTATCATCACCCTCTTTAGTAAGTGTTTGTGCCAATTATGAAGCCATTGTCTCTCAGCTCTAAGCCTACTTTTCCATATTCTGCTCTGTGATGGTGGGGTTGAGACTGCAAAAAGCATCTCTGTTTTGCCAGATGGCTCCATGTTAGGTCTATCAGTAGAGACACTATATGGGATTGGAAAGTGGGAACAGAGAGAATGGATTTAGCCCTTCCTGTTGGCTTGCCCTAGCAATGACTTTTCACTCCAGCAGTAGTGGTTGGTCCAATCTCCAGCTTTCTTCCTGATAAATGCAGAGCCAACCTCAGCACACTCATTTAGAGGTATGAACAGTCAGCCTATGTCTCTCCTCAGAATTCCGGGTCCCGCTGTACAAGATCCCTCCCCTAAGCTCCTGAGATAGGAACAACTGATGATGATGCTCCCTACTTAGAGGCCTGGAGCCCAACTGTGTAGATAGATGCCTTCCTCCAAGTTTCTAAGTTCCAATTACTCCAATCTCTTCCCTTTATTCCTCCAGCTTCTTCCTGCAATTGTAATCTCTGTATTACCTCAGTGTTATATTTTTGCATTCTCCATTCTTCAATGAAAATTTAACCAAAGTCAATCTTTGTGTTAAATTCTTTCTGTGCCTTCTGTTTTTCAGACTAGACCATGGCTGATACAGTATTATAAATACCAGACATAGCTACTTAAGAGTAAAAAAAAATAAGAGCTATAAACGTAAGGAAAGAAACTATCATTTTATATTTTTTTATTTATTGAGACTGAGTCTCTCTCTGTTGCCCACGCTGGAGTGCAGTGGTACAATCTCGTTTCACTGCAACCTCTGCCTTCTGGGTTCAAGCAATTCTCATGGCTCAGTCTCCAAGTAGCTGGGATTACAGTTGCCTGCCACCACACCCGGCTAATTTTTGTGTTTTTAGTAGAGATGGAGTTTCACCATATAGGCCTGGCTGGTCTTGAACTCCTGATGTCAGATGATCCACCTGCCTCGGCCTCCTGAAGTATTGAAATTACATGAGCCACCTTGCCCCATCAGAAACTATCATTTTAAACAGTTAATTTGAATAAAATATACCAGAAAGTGACAAAAAATTTTAAAAGACTGTATAAGCTGCAGCATATGAAAATTCTAAAAAATATTTTTGTTCTTATATATTTGATATGCAATTAGAAAACACAATATTAAAAAGTCCAAATCACAGCAGCACAGAGAATATAAAGGGAGAAAGAGATTTTAAAAAACTCACCACATTAATAACAACCACTGCAGCAGCAAAGACAACAAACTCCTATGCAAACCGAGCCTGCAAACCAAAATTCCCAAACACAGAAATGCCAAGAAAGTTATCCAGCAAAATCAATAATGAAAATATCTCTCATAATTTCATATCAAATGAAGTTAATTTTATGAAATAGTCAGAAGCCTTTAAAAAGTTTAGCATCTGCAAAGATATACCTGAAGAATAACATTAATATTTAAATATTCAAAAATTATTAAATAAAAGCTAGCAGAAATGATAAAGAAATGTTATTATTTTAAAAGTGCTAATTGGAAAACTGAGAAAGAGAATGTTTTGATTAAACATGAAGTGTAAACTCTAGAGGGACATTGCCAAAAAAAATTCCACAAATTGATAGTTATTACAGAGGAGTTCACCTGGAATGAAGCACAGAGAGGCAAAGATATAAAAATATGAAATAACAATTAATAACCATGGAGGATAAATTGACAAGCTCAAATACACATCTCATATGAGTTCCCAAAGAAGAATTTTGAAGAACCAGCAGAGAAGAAATAAATAAAACACTAGTGGCTGAAAATTTTCTAGAATGAAGAAATAAACATAACCTTGGATTAAAAATACACTCCAAATAATTTGCAGGTTAATCTTAAAAAATTCATTTCTAAACACACAAGAGTAAAAGTGTAGGATATTCAGGATAAAGGGAAAATCTTGGAAGTTACCAGAGGAAAAAAGGGCACATTTCTGCTATTGTATAATAATTAGTAACAGCAAGTTTTTCATATGGTAATAGAAACCAGGAAACAAGGTAATAATATCTTCAAGATGTTAACTGATAATTACTAAGGTATCAAAAAGTGTTCACTTTCAATTTCATACCTAATTATATAACCATTCTTAAGTGGGCTTACAATTAGGACATTTTCCAGACTATACAACCATACAACAAGTAATAGAATATAACACCCATAGTAGAAACACAACCTCTGAGAGATGAGATGGGCTATAAGAAGCAAAGATGAGCAAAGAAAGTGATTTTTTTTTTTTTGAGACAGGGTCTGGCTCTGTTGCCCAGGCTGACTGGCAATGATGTGATCTCCACTCACTGCAACCTCCACCTCCTGGGCTCAGACCATCCTCCTACTTCAGCCTCCTGAGTAGCTGGGACTATAGGCATGCACTGCCATGCCTGGCCACCTTTTTTTTTTATTGCATTTTTGGTAGAGACAGGTTTGGTAGAGACAGGGTTTCACCATGTTGCCCAAGCTGGTCTTGAACTCCTGAGCTCCAGTGATCTTCTACCTCAGTGAAAGTGATTAATTTTTAATAAATTTAAATAGCTTGGAAAAATAGTGATAACTATTTTTTGTAAAGAAGCAGAAAAACAATGGCAAAATGAATGCAGGGTTTCATTGGGCAATTAAAGTATGCTATGGTCTTTACCATATTCTTGAGAAAGAGAAAAATTTGAAATAACTGTACACTGTATTAGAGAAATTCATAGTTAAATATTTTTGTCAAAAATTAAGCACAATTACTAACAGAATATAAATGCAGTTGACATTAATACCAGTAGAAAAAAAGATAAGGGAATTTTTTTAAAGTTATCATTTTAACAGAAGGCAGGTAAGAAGAAAACATAGTGAAGCCAAGAAAAATGACAAACGGAAATCCAGACCTCTGAATAAAGAGTGCTGCTCACCTGCTGCTGGGATCCTTGAGTTTGGGATAGGGGATGAGAAGAAACAAATAGAGCTGGTTCTGTAGGCATTGGAAAATTGTGAACTGGATCCAGATACTTCAGAAAGGAATTACTGCTGTTAGGGTGAGGAAGTAGGGGTGGGATAACATTCACAGGAACAGAAAACTGACAGGAAGTCACACAGGAAGTAGACAGGAAGTCACACAGGAAGTAGACAGGAAGTCACAGGAAGCAAGGTGGAAGAAATAAATCCCTTCTTCCCTTCCAGATTTATAAACTTCCCCTAGCACCCCACTGACAGAGCCAAACATGGAGCTGCTGACAAAGTGGAAATGTGATTTGCAGAGTTTGAGCCCCAGTATCACATACAGAATATAAGAATTTCAAGCTAATGAATAACCTAACAACTGGCACACATGTTTATTCAATCTGTTCTTCCAGCACTGTTCAATGAATGATTATCTTGTCCCCATGGATTTTTTTTTTTTTATGTCGAAGAACAAGTTACAAGCATAAGTTACTAAGACTTTACTGAAAATACCTGTAACAATCTTTCATTTAAGGACTTTACTGGCTCTTCCTTTATAGTGCTTTACTTTGCTGAACTTGTACACACAAGTCAATCTACAGTTGAGGAAAAGCCTTGTAACTATTAAATTCCCCTAACTCACCCTCTAACTCCAAAGTTCATAGGGGTTATGTCAGCATCCTAAGGATGCTATAGTGACATTAAAATAACAAATGTGTTAACTAATGTCAAAGATGGACATGGTTATATAAAATGTAAAAGTGGAAAAAAAACCCCAGGAGACAACATCTTAGGTGTGCCTTGTATATGACAATGTAAATTTTATAGATGTACATGAAAGGATTGGAAGTAAAATTGGAATAATGTAAATTAAATTGAAATAATTTCATTGCAGCTCAATGTTCCATTTTTGCTTTTCATAAAATTATGCAAGTTCATAATTGTTTAGGAGAAAAAAAGATGAGAAAATTTGCTCATTCATGTTTCCTAAATGGCTTCTCTCTCTAATCTCCATGTCCTTTTTAATTTTTTTTGTATCTTCTTTGAACAAATAAAGTAATGTTGGTTTTGTCTGACCTATACCCCAGCTTTTTAAACACTTTATGCTTTTACAGCTGCTTATTCTAATATTCACAGACCGAGTGGAGTTCACCCATTGAATTAATTCTCAAAATAAGATTGAGACGTGCAATTGAAGAAAATTCGCTATAAAAATGATGACTATCCATCATCTAGTGTATTGTTGGTTCCCTTGGTTTTTAAAAGCAATAACATTGCCTGACTTTGTCCTGTTTTGTGCAGAATGAGACACAATAAAGGTATTTTGTGTGCTGACAATAAAACACAGTGGAGAGGAAAATGAAAAAGCTGCTCCTGGGAAAATGTTTTCCTTTAGTAGGAAACTTGTTGTCCTTGGTTGCAGGGGCACAGAGAGAACACAGACTTGAAGACCCAGTTCTTCTCCCAGTCACAAACATGCCTTTGGCACTGATCGAGGTACCCCAAGGAATGAGGACTGAGGCAAAAGACTACTGATAGGATGATCTCAATTTTTCTTTTACTGCACTCAAGGCCATTTAATAAATACTGTTGCAACCACCCTCTTTTTTCCTCATCATTTCTGTTGCTCTTCTCTTTGTTTTTTCCATATGTTTTAAAAGAAGGTTATTCTAAAAGTTTAATTCAACATAACAACTATTTATAAGGTAATTACCATGTGAAAGATATTCCAAATTCTCTTAAAAATTTCTTTTCCCTCTTATGCTAGTTTGAGTTTTTTATATGTAGTCAAAGTAATCCTAACATACATGCCCATTTCTTGTAAAACAAAGTTCAGACTCCTAAGAACTGTGTTCAGAGCTCTATATAACCTGGCCTTCATTCACTTCCTGAACCTTATTCCTTATTGCTTCTTAATTAAAACCTCTCTCCAACTAGTTTGCTGGCCTCTGTATTTGTAAACCCACCCAGCTCATTCCCCTACCAACCCCACCTTTGTTCATTTCAATCTGACCTTGACTGCAATTGTTCTCTCTTTAAACCCCAGCCGTCTTTCAAAACCCACTTATTTCAAAGCTCTCCTTCACAGTGGAGATTACTCTTCTTTGGATTATCTGTGGCCTTTCATGTTTGTTCAGTCTATTTGGCATTTGTCCTACATATTCATGAATCATTTTTGCTTTTTTCTCTGTGTATGAATAAAACTGTAAGATAACAAGGGCTCAGAAACCACATCTTTTGCTTGTGTTCTAAAGGAAAAGCAGAAACATTTTCTTATTCACTTCTGCCGCCAGTCCACTTCCAAAAATCACACCCAAATAGGAGATTACTCTTTTGCTCTGAGAGATGAAGCCTAATCCTTACACTCATTCACTAAATCCATGTTTCTTGAGCACATTGCAAGTGCCAGGTACTGGCAACATGGATACACAAAGGGATCTGCCCTTGCAGGCCTCATAGCTGACTGTGGCACAAACAGGTTACATGGAGCCTTGCCCAGAGTGTTTGCAACTTGGTCTCTCAGGTGACAGAACATGAGAAAGCCACTGAGCTAACAGAGAGGGAGAGCATTCGAGAGGCCAGTCTTCAGTTGCAGGTGTTTTGTGAAACCAACAAAGCTCCACACCTGTTGATGCTTTAGGGGGATAGATACACAGCTTGCTCCAGACTCTGCTTCCTCCTAGAACTTGAGTTCAGCTGAGATATAGACCCAGAACCCAGCCTGATGGAGATACCAGCTTGAATGCTGCAAAAAAACCAGAATTAGGGTGTGACCCAGGTTTGTAACAAGAGGAAATGCTCTCATTCCTCTGAAATAAACTTACCCCACCAGTGGGAGGCCTCACCTACAGACAACATCAGCCCAGCTAAGCTCACTGCATATCAGGAAGCAAAATGGGATCTAAGGAAAATCAGCCTCTAACCTAGATGAGAACTTTGAGAGAAACAGAGAAGTTACTTCATAGCACTCACACTCTACTTCTGGAACCCCCTGATGCATAATGTCATCTTCGTGTTCTTCTCTGGGACTCTGGGGAGTCACAGAAGCAATGTCTGTCAACACACTGCCATCTGGGAAGGCATCTGGAGGGGTGGGGAGTGGGAAAAAGTTCTGAAGGGCAATGTCATAGGAAATGCAGAATGACTTGGGTTTAAATGCCAGTTCTGTCATTTATTTGCTGTAAAATTCCATAAATAATTTCACTGAATGTCATTTTCCTCTTCTATTAAATGGGAATTTTACCTCATAAGGTTTTCATTAAAAATGTACCTGGTATATTATAGACCATAAAAAAAATGCTTCTAAAATTTTTATTTTAAAGGTGACTTTTGGGGCTGGGTGTGGTTGGCTCACGTCTGTAATCTCGGCACTTTGAGAGGCTGAGATGGGCGAATTGCTTGACCCACGGAGTTTGAGACCAGCCTGGGTAACAAAGTGAAATGCCATCTCTTCAAAAAATACAAAAATTAGCTGATTGTGTGGTGCACACCTGTGGTCCCAGGTATTTGGGAGGCTGAGGTGAAAGGATGGCCTGAGCCTGGGCAGTCGAAGTTCCAGTGAGCCGTAATGGTAACACAGAACAAGACCCTGTCTCAAAAAAAAAAAAAAAGGATGCTTTTTGGGTTTCCAGCTTACCTCCTAATTAAGTAAATAATTTGTTGCCTAATATAAAAAGATAAAAGCAATAATTTGCTACAAAAGGCATATTGTATAGATTAGTTGACACTATGTCTATATATTCAAGCTTAGGAGAGAATGAAAACTATCTAATTTGATTTAATTTCTCCTCAGTACCCGATAATATATAAGTATTTGGGAGTTGCTGGGATGGGGACAGTGGATAGCAAATACATTTAAAATTACAGAAGTGCAGTCAGGTGGGGTGGCTCACGCCTATAATCCCAGCACTTTGGGAGGCTGACATGGGTTGATTGCAAGATCAGGAGTTCAAGACCAGCCTGGCCAAGATGGTGAAACCCCCATCTCTACTAAAAATACAAAAATCAGCCAGACATGTTGGTGGGCACCTGTAATCCCAGCTACTCAGGAGGCTAAGGCAGATAATTGCTTGAACCTGGGAGGCACAGGCTGCAGTGAGCCGAGATTGTGCCACTGTACTCCAGCCTGGGTGACATAGTGAGACTCCATCTCAAAAAAAAAAAAAAAAATTTACAGAAGTACACAGAGCTTATGGATTTGTCCAAATTTCATCCTGCACTACTGGGTATGTTAGAGATCTCAGACATATCAACTTGATATGGCATCAGAGGGATGGGTACATTGAACTCCGGGGGTGTGATGATTATCCCATGTGTGCCTACCCTCTTGTGTTAATTACTGTGATGGATTGTTTCACTCTCTGAGATGATGTTGCTTTAATTTTTATTCCAACAGAAAAACATAAAACTACTAAGAACAACGAGCATTCTGTTAACAGAATATTTAATATTTGTTTTTTGATATTTAACTAGTCATAATACCATTTAAATGAACAATCTCTGAATAAAAATACCAGTTTAAATCCAGGTAAATAAGGTAGCATGTAAAGCAATAAGTAAAGATAATTTCAAAACCAGAGAAAAAGAAAATTGATGGTTTGCAATAGCAAAGGCACAGACTCAACCCAGGTGGCTGTCAGTGATGGACTGGATAAAGAAAGAAAATGGGATACGTATACACCATAAAATACGATGCAGTCATAAAAAAGATCAAAATTATGTCCTTTGCAGCAACATGGATGCAACTGGAGGCCATTATCCTAAGCAAACTAATACAGAAACAGAAAACCAAACGCCACACGTTCTCACTTATAAGTGGGAGCTAAACACTGGATGCACATGGACCTAAAGATGGGAACACTGGGGAACATAAGAGGCGGGAGGGAGATGAAGCAAGGGTTGAAAAACTGCCTATTGGCTGCTGTGTTCACTACCTGGGTTCAACCGTACTCCAAACCTCAGCACCACACAATATAGCCATGCAACGAACCTGCACATGTACTCCCTGAATGCAAAGGAAAAGTCAATAAAATAAAATAAAACTGGTGATCTGTTGGTTGAGAGATTAACATCTTTATTTTATTCAACAAGATCTCCTGACCATCCTGTGACCTTACGTAACCTCAAAGAAATTACACTCTAAAGCAGAAAACACACATACAAATAGAGACTTTCAGAGACAGAGTCCCTGAATCACTTCCATTTATTGAGGCTCCTGATATACCACAAATAAATAAATAAAATAGTTATAGTTAGGAAACATGATTATAAAAATTGTAGTAGACTTTAAATGTTTGCACTTAACAACCAAAGGGGCGTGATGGAAAACTTTTCTTTTATTCTTGTCAGTGCAGCTCGTAGCTATTTATATAACCTAATCAGAGATAACATCCAACAGCTGACTCGGAGGCCCTTTGTAAATAGGCCCTGATAGGCACAGATAATGCACGCGCTCAGACCAGTGGCCACTTTTGCAAACTCGATCTACAAGATTTCCGCTGACTGGAGTACTTTGGGTCTATGTTTACATGGGCCAAAAGAAATGAAGAGATGAGATGAATATCTGGCTAATTCAGGTAACATCCTCCTCCCTCAACACTGCTTTTAAAGGAAAAACAAGAGGCTTGAGCTGGAATGAGGAGAGATGGATGTAGAATAAGGGAATTGTGCACAGGCCACAGGAACAGCTGTGGCCCCAACCATATCACACCTCATGCCTCTGCCTAGCTGCTTTTGTGATGCAGGCCCCTGAAGCCACACTATGTCCCCACCCCACAGGTTGGACTCTCACCCACACATCTCTTCCCATGAGAGCTTGGCACACCAGAGAGCCAGCCTGCCCGGCAGCTGGAGTCACTAGGATCCCTCGTCTGTGGGGGAAGAGAGACGACTCCGGCTGTGGTCACTTGGATTTGAATCCTGTCTCTGTGGCTTCATCTCTACATTTTAGTTTCTTAAACCGTAAAATGGGGATAACCACAACTGTAGCCACCTTACCAAGCTAAGGCAACGAACCCTAGATTGTGTAGCTCCTAGTGTGTGCTTTCTCGAAGGTGGTAGTGTGTGGCGAGACACCCACAACTAGTTTGAGCATTCATTGATGATTCTTGCCTAAATCAATTGTTTGTATGATAGTTGCAAAACGGTAATTTTCCAAGTCCAGCATTCTCTCTAAACTTATTAATTACACTAGACGATCTTTCCATTTTCTCTTATGTGCTTCTTTCTTTGTTTAATCAGTGCGGATTAACGGATTCTTATTTTACACAGCGGGTTATAATCCATTATTATCATTACTGATCTTGATGTTCAACTTTTCCCAGCCTTTGACCAGTGAGAGCTTCTGCGAGCTGTTCCCCATGCCCTTTGAATGTATCCTTATCATTTTTTGAGCAATTCTTTGTTATGGCATGACGAAGTGTTCCAGGCTCATGTTACATTTTCCCCACCCCAGTCTTATAATTGGCTTTTTTTTTTTTTGAGAAGTTCTTCTTTCTACTGGGAAATAGTCTATAGAATCCAACATCTGGGCACTAGGCATGTTTATTGCTTTTGGGTGTCAATGTTTCTAGGAACTTTCAGCAGAAAAAAACTAGAGAATACATACAAATACTCACAAATGTAATTATATCTATACGGTATTTTAAAACCATGAATTCATGCTAATATGGCCAATTCCAATTCAGTACCGCAGGGTTCTTCTTAGCCTTTTGCCATTATGTATTCCTACGTTCCTTCTCAACATCATCAATACAGGTACTCATTTGCTCACTCCTACAATACACAGCAAGTTGTTGAGAATTGCTAACCTACAACTCTGCTAAAACAAGCCCTACTGAGTAGAGTTCAAGATTTGCTTGCAATAGGCTCTTTCCTTATAGTTGCAATACTGTGTTCAACAAGATCTTCAGGGTGAATTTGTTTTTTAAAAACAGAGCTATCTGTGTTAGTTCCCCTCCCTTTTACTGTGGTCGTGCTCTCTATTTTAAATACCAGTAAGTTCATTTGTTTCTATTTGTGTTACATCTTAGGACTCCCCCTCCTTCATCTTATTGACTTAGTTTAATTTTATTCAATTTTGAAGTATGTAAACATTCATGTGGTTCTACAAGTTTGTACTATACAAAGACATTTTTTTACAAAAATAAGCTAATAGAGATATATAGATATCTGTATCTAACATCATAATATCTGTATGCCTTTCATATACAAAAGATAACAACATGTGTATTCCTTTGTTCTTTTATTACTATTTTACTTAACAACATGTCTTCGAAATGACTCCATATCAGTTTAAATATCTTCCTTATTTTTTATAGCTGCATAGTGCTCCAAGGTGTGAATATACCACACAGAGTTTTAATGAATTTTTGCATCTCATTTTATCCTTGCAATACACTGTGAGATAGGAGAACGTATGTTATTATCCCCATTTCATAGTTGAGAAAAGAGATTCAGAGAGGTAATACTCAGAGAGGCAATTGACAGGGTGGGAACTGAGTCTCAGTCTTGAGTTTGAGGCCAGCCCTCCTCTGACTGCTGTCTTGAGATCTTTCAACCCTCTATGGCAGTTGTCCCCAACCTTTTAGGCACCAGGGAATGGTTTCATGGAAGACAATTTTTCCAGGGGCTGGGGGATGGTTTCGGGATGAAACTGTTCTGCCTCACATCAAGGCATTAGATTTCTTTTTTTTGGTCTTTTTTTTTTTTTTTTTTTTTTTGAGACAGAGTTTCACTCTTGTTGCCCAGACTGGAGTGCAATGGCCCAATCTTGACTTACCACAACCTCTGCCTCCCAGGTTCAAGGAATTCTCTTGCCTCAGCCTCCTGGGTAGCTGGGATTACAGGCATGTGCCACTAGGCCTGGCTAATTTTTTTGTACTTTTAGTAGAGACAGGGTTTCTCTATGTTGGTCAGGCTGGTCTCGAACTCCTGACCTCAGGTGATCTGCCTGCCTCAGTCTTCCAAAGTGCTGGGATTACAGGCGTGAACCACTGTGCCCGGCTGATTTCTTTTTTTAATTTTTTAAGACGGAATCTTGCTCTGTTACCTAGGCTGGAGTGCAGTGGTGCAATCTCAGCTCACTGCAACCTCTGCCTCACAGGTTTGAGAGATTCTCCTACCTCAGCCTCCCGAGAAGCTAGGGCTACAGGTGCACCACCACACCCAGCTAACTTTTGTATTTTTAGTAGAGACGGGATTTCACCATATTGGCCAGGCTGGTCTCAAACTCCTGACCTCATGATCCACCCACCTCAGCCTCCCAAAGTGCTGAGATTATAGGTGTGAGTCACTGTGCCTGGCCAGTTAGATTCTTATAAGGAACATGCAACCCAGGTCCGTCACATGCAGGGTTCGCAATAGGGTATGTGCTCTTAGGAGAATCTAATGCTGCCCCTGATCTGCCAGGAGGTGGAGCTCAGGCAGTAATGCTGCTGGCGCAGGCTCACCTCTTGCTGTGTGGCCTGGTTCCTAACAGGCCACAGGTCAGTATCGATCTGTGGCTTGGGGGTTAGGGGTTGGGGACCCCAGGTCGACGTCTTAAGGTAATTCAGTGTTTGTGGGCTAGTCTGGAATGGTGACCACTATTTATGACATGTATCTAGGTTTAATGGTAGTAATAATGTGTTCTGAGTTCTAAACAATCACTAAAACAAAGTTTAGTAAATTATCCTACATCGAGGTCCTGAGTATGTTCCAACTTGGTAATTTGAGAGGAGTTAGTAAAGGACCCTGTTGTTATAGGGAAGTAGAAATTAGAACAATCACGAGACACTCTTTCCTAACCATCAGATTGGCCACAATTAACAAGCCTGACTATACCAAGTGTTGAAGAAGACATAAAGAAATAGAAATGCTTATTTACTATTGATGGGAGTATGCGTTCAGTCAATCACTTTGGAGAACAATTTGGCAATATTTCTAGGAGTTTAAGGCTATACATAGTGTAATTAACATATAGCAGGATTATTAGTGCTTTTTAAAGTAAATAAATATATATTTTAAAATGGTCTCAGTTTTAATCTCTAATATGGTAAGTGTTGATAGCTATAACACACATACACAAATTTTATTGTGGTCTTAAACATCGGGAGTATGAAGAGGAACTGAGACAAAAATGTTTTCAAGCTGCTGTCCTAGAGAAGTGCTGGAATATGCACATAAGGAGAATTGTTTAAAAACATTGTCAGATTGTTGGTAATAGTGAAAATGTGAACATAAATGTCCATTATGAGAGCATAGACAAATGCAGTACTGTATATTCATATAATGGAATTTTATATAGAAACTGAAATGAATCAGCTTGGATAAATCTCAAAAGCCATGCTGCATGAACAAGTCACAGAGTGTTGCATGGAATATGATACATTTTCTTTAACTTAAAAAATTTGCAAATCAGGCCAAGGCCAGTGGCTTACACCTGTAATCCTAGCACTTTGGGAGGTCGAGGCAGGTGACTTGCTTGAGCTCAGGAGTTTGAGACCAGTCTGGGCAACATGGTGAAACCCCATCTCTATCAAAAACACAAAATCTTAGCTGGGTGTGGTGGTACACATCTGTGGTCCCAGACTTGGGAGGCTAAGGTGGAAGGATCACTTGAACCTGAGGGATGGAGGCTGCAGTGAGCTGAGATCACACCACTGCCCTCCAGCCTGGATGACAGAGTCACAAAATGATTTCATGTAATGTGCATACATCCATGTATGTGTAATGAAAGCTGAAAAACATTCCTGGGAATGATGTATTCCAACTTCAAGGTAGAAGGCTTCAACTCTGTTTAAAAAAGATATATCTAAGGTAAATATGTGAAAATATTAAGATTTCCTGGGGGTATAAAGGTAATGGTTACTATTCTATGTATTTGAAGTACAGAAGAGGAAGGAAGGAGAGAATGGTTATTTAGATAATTATTGGAGATAAAATAATTATCTGAACAGATTATCAAAGATCCCTTGAAGCAAGAAGAGCGCACAATAATATGAAATCATACCGTGGAAGATATTCTAGGTTCTTTGAGAAGGAAGGAAGGTGGTTGAGGTACTTATTAAAAAGTCAGAAGAAGGAAATGAATATTTATTGAATGGTTCTTACGTGGTTGACACTATCTCATACCATATTTTACTGAACCTATAACAAACCCAGCAAGGTGTAATACATAGCTTTTGGGATAACAATACACTATCTCAGATTTACAGATGAGCAAATCAGAGCTCAGAAGGGTGGCCGGGGTAAGTACACAGAGGAGGCCCACTTTGAGCCCAGATCTTCTTGACTCAAGAGAGCTTTGCACTGTGCGATTCTATGTGTGCCTCCTGAGGAATAGGGAACACAAAGAGAAGAGATTGGAAGGGACAGCATTTCTCTTTAATGATACTTCATATTTATAGTAACTGTGGGGTTCAAAGAGTTTTAGAGCTGCCACAAATTAATTCTCATAAATTATTCTGACTATATGAAAAACTTTAAGAAACATGGAGTTTCATCATGGTCAAGCAATTTCCCCTCAATTAGAACATTACTTGCAATGTGTGGAATAGAATTCTGTTTCTGTTTAGCAGAATAATCACACTGATCACATCTGCCTTTTGGGGGAATCTTGATCTTGTTTTTTTCTTTGAACCATGATGAATTTCATTTTGAACTAATGAATGAATGAAAAGGTCATTTGTCAAGCACTTTTCTGTGCTGTGCTAGATGTCTTCTTACACATGACCTCATCCATTTATCACGGCATTTGTTTGAGGGTTTTATCACCCCCATTTTATAGATGAAGCGATGGAGGCTCAGAAGTCAGAAGAGACTTACCCAGAGTGACCCAGCCAGGGGTGCACGTGCTACTGCCAACTCAGGCCTGTCTGGCTTTTTCATGTTATGCTTTTGGACAATTGCTAACCAACCATTCTTAGGATAAGACCTTAAGCTGACTTTGAAATACTTGGAAATTCTTAGGGGCTGCAAAGCTCTCCTTTGTGAGGAGAAACCAAGCGAGAGCTATCCTGCCTGCCCTCATTGAAGGCTTCCAGGAAGTGCTTTTTGCACGCTGTCCAGATATTTTGCTGGCGTTGCCCCTTCTTGATGAACCACTGCCTGCCGCTTTAGAGGCCAGGCTTAAGCAGTAGTGGAATTACTCATGTTATTACTATTGTAATCGTAGTCATTTCATACATGAATTCAAAATGTTTACTTTTATTGAAGTAATACAGGTACATAGTTTAAATGTGTCCAAAAGGCTTAAAAGGTTCATAATCAAAGAGAACAGTCCCTTGCCTATCTTTTCTCCATAGTCCTGTTCCCAGAAGCAACTGCCGTATCCTTCCAGCTGTGCCTTCTACAATATAGCTCCTTATTTAAAAATAATTTCCACACCAGCATTCTTTTGATCCATAAATTTTAGACAGAATGCATTCGGGTCCAAGAGTGGTTGATAAGGATTTAGCTCTGTTATCATCCCTCCCCTCCTTTCATCTTCATAATTTTTTATACATCACTTTATTGAGAAATAATTGACATACTATGCAACTCACCCTTTTGAAGTATACAATTCAATGGTTTTTAGTATATTTACGGAGATATACCACTATCGCCACCTCCAGTTTTAGGTCATTTTTATCACCCTAACAAGAAACATTGTTCCCCTTAGCAGTCACTCCCCATTCTTCCCTCCTTTCAGCCCTAGGCACCCACTCATTTACTTCCAGGCTTCATGGATTTACCTATTCTGGACTTTTCATAGAAGTGAAATCAAACAATGCCTGGCACTTTGCAGATGGCTTCTTTCACTGACCATAATGTTTTCAAAGTTCATTCATGTATAAGAATATTATTCCTTTCTACAACTCATTAATATTCCATCGCACAGATATGCTATGTTTTTGTTTATCCATTCATCAGTTGATGGGCATTTGGCTCTGATATGGTTTGGCTGTGTCCTCCCCCAAATCTCATCTAGAATTGTAGCTCCCATGATTCCTACATGTCATAGGAGGGACCCGGTGAATTATGAGGGCGGGTCTTTCCCATGCTGCTGTCATGATAGTGAATAAGTCTCAGGAGATCTGATGGTTTTATAAAGGGGAGTTGCCATGCACATGCTCTCTCTTGCCTGCCGCCATGTAAGACGTCCCTTTATTCTTCTTTCATCTTCTGCCATGATTATGAGGCCTCCCCAGCCATAAGGAGTCATGAGTCCATTAAACTTCTTTCTTTTATAAATTATCCAGTGTCAGGTATGTCTTTATTAGCAGTGTGAGAATGAATTAATACAGGCTCATTTCCACTTTGTGGCTATTTCAAATATTACTGCTATGAACATTTGTGTACAGGTTTTTGTGTGAGCATATGTTTTCTATTCTCTTGGATATATACCTAGGAGTGAAATTGCTGGGTCATGCATTAACTATGTTTAACTTTTGGTGGAACTGCCAAACTGTTTTCCACAGCAGCTGCACCATTTTTTATTCCAACTAGCAATGAATGAAGGTTCCAATTTCTCCATGTCTTTGCCAGTACTTGTCTGTCTTTTTCTAAAATTTTAATCTTCTCATTGGGTATGCAGTGGCATCTCACCATGGTTTTGATTTGCAAATAAAATTGTCATCATTTAATGACAATGATAGTGAGCATCTTTTCATGTGCTTATTGGCCACTCACATGTCTTCTTTGGAGAAATGTCTATTCATATCATTTACTCATTTTTAAATTGGGTTACTTTTCTTTTGTTATGAGTTATATGAGTTGTAAGAGTTCTTTATATATTCTGGTTACAAGTCATTATCAGATAAATGATTTGTAAATATTTTTTCCCATTCTGTAAATAACAAGTTATAGAATGGAAGAAAATATTTGCAAATAATGTATCTGATAATATTGTTATCTTGTTTCTTGAGGCACAAGAGGTTTTTAAATTTTGATGTAATCCAATTGATCTATTTTTTCTTTTTTTGTTTGTGCTTTTGGTGTTATATTTTAGAAAGCTTAGCTTAATCCAAGATCACAAGAGCTTTATAATTTTAGCCCTTAGATTTAGGTCTATGAACAATTTCAACTTAATTTTTTTTGTATGTGATATTAGGTAGGGGGTCCAACTTGATTCTCTTACATGTGTATATCCAATTGTCCTAGCACAATGTGTTGAAAACCTTATATAGTTTTATAGTAAATTTGTATGAAATCCCTATTCAGTATTTACACTATTATGTATGCATAAATGGATTTTCTGCTGAACCAAACAGTATACTGTTATTGTTTCCTTTCTTTAAAAAAAAACAAACAAACCACAAATCTTTCTTTTCTAAGAGTTAACAATAGCCTCATTGTCTCATTTTAATTGTTGCTGTTTCTTTAATTTCTTTGAATTTATGCCTATGTCTTTCCACATTCTATAGTAGTCTCTCTTTTCACAACAGCAAACCTATCAGCTGATCTATCATTTCCCAATTTCTTCTGGAGACAGCCCTTTGGGGTGCCTGTTTCCTTGCACCAATCTACACTTCTGGCTCCTGAAAATAATTCCTATTCAAAGTCTCTGCAGAACTCTGATTGCTTAAACACATAATCTCCTGTTGCATTTGTTTGTTTGTTTTTTATTGGAGACGCTCCTTGAGCCCTCAGTCCTCTTGCTCCTGTCTATGTTGGTTAGGACGTCTCTTCAATGAATCCTCAGAACTTCCATTGCCTCTCTCTTCTGTTGGTTCCTGGATCTAGTTTCTTTTCTGTTTTAATTTACTCCCTCATTTTGGTGAACTACAGACTCCAGGAGCTTTCTGAGAAAATGCATAGGAAATTATTATTTTTTACTTTATGTGATTCTTTATTTCTGCCGTCATATAAATAGTTTGGCTAGGATTAGAATTCAAGTTTAGAAATCCTCCTCACTTAGCACTTTAAAGGCATTCTTCCACTGCCTTCTGGCTTTCAGTGCTGCTTTTGAGAAATCTGGGCCATTCTGATATGGTGTCTGAGTCCTTGGTATCTATCTCCTCCATTTCGTCTCTCTGAAAGTTTTTATGACCTGATATTCTGAACTTTCATTATAAAATGTATTGTTCTGAATTTGATGTATATTATGCTGAATACTTAATGATTCCTTTCATTCAGGGACCAATGTGTTTTATTATTTTTAAAATTAATTACTTATCTATTTATATTGAGACAGAGTCTTGCTCTTGTTGCCCAAGCTGGAGTGCAATGGCATGATCTTGCTTCACTGAAACCTCCGCCTCCCAGGTTCAAGCGATTCTCCTGCCTCACTCAGCTTCCTGAGTAGCTGGGATTATAGGCCTGCACCACAATGCTGGACTAATTTTTTTGTATTTTTAGTAGAGACAGGTTTTCACCATGTTGGCCAGGCTGGTCTCCAACTCCTCACCTAAGGTGATCTGCCCGCCTCAGCCTCTCAAAGTGCTAGGATTACAGACTCGAGCCACTGCGCCAGCTGACCAATGTGTTTTCGTTTGAGGAAATTGCGCTACGTTATTTCTCTAATAATCTCTTCCTCACTCTTTTCTCTTTGTAAAATTTCTATTATCCAGATGTTGGGCTTCCTAGATGATCTCTTATGTTTCTTACTCCTGTTCTTGTCCACCTTTATCTCTTCATTGTTCTTTCAGAGGGATTTCTTCAACTTTATCTTCCAGTCCTCCCACTGATATGAAACAAATTTTTAAGCTATTTTTAATTCCAGAGGGTTGAAGTCTTTCTTGTTCTCTGACTATGCCTGTTATAAAACATTACCTTTCTGTTCTTATTTTGTGGATACAATATCTCTTCTCATCTCTCTGAGGATATTAACATTAACTCATGTTAAAACTGACGTATTTCCTTGTTTCCTCTAACCTGTAAGTTTGAAGTTACTTCTATAACAGAACTGGCCCAGAGAAAAATGCTATCTCTAAAAAGGAGGTAATCAAAAAAAACATTTCCTCAAATGTCCAGCAACTCTCAGATCTCATATTTAAGAGTGAGACAAGGAAAAGCTGAATGGAAGGGGTGTGTATGTGTGTGAGCGCACGCCCACGTGTGTGCGTGCACGCTAAGGTCAGGTAGGACCGACTGGGAGTAGGAGTTGTGGATGGTTGGGCCTCACCAGAGTGTGATCAGGTGGCAAGCCATTTTTTGGGGGAGGATGTGCGTGGATAGGGAAGAGCAAAATACCCATATCTACACTTTTTGCTAGAGTGGCTGAATTTCCCAGTAAAGAACCATCTAACCTCCTGGGAGTAACAGCAGGGAGTAGCTGGAGAGTTCTGCTAAAACAATCCTCATTGGGAAGTTTGAAGAAACACAGATAGGTCCTCAGGTCCCCCCTTGCCCTAACCACCCAGTTGACAGGTGCTCGGGACTCTAGGAGACCAAGCACAGGGGAAGGTGGCGGTAATTGATTAAAATCTGCACACTGCATGATTACAAGCCCCACCCCCATTTCCTGAGCAGCTGTCAGAACAGCAGCAGCCGGATGGCTCACAGCTCCCTGATTCCCCACACCTTTGGCACTCGGTTCCTGGGTCCTTCCCAACGCTCTGCAGGGAAGCAGGGCTATTTCGCACCACTGTCCCCTTCCAAGTCTCACCTTCTCCCACGCTGCTAAGGAACCAACACTCCTCTCTGCACTATCGGGGTTCATATATTAAGGTTTGGGATTTCAGAAGTCTCCAGACTTTATGAAAGATGGAATTTGTGTTTCCAATTTTTAATTTCCTTTGTTTCTGTGTAATTTTCAAGAGAAGAAGGAGGTAAGAATATCTTTTAGTCTACCATCTTAAAACAGAAAATTCTCCACTGAGCTGTTTTCCAGTGTTTGCTAAAGTAAGGAGACAGGCAAAAGAGAACAGAGGCCCCAACGGAAGAAAGTCAGTGTACAAAAAGCTGTGAATGTTCTGGTGTCTATTTTCAAGACTATGTTAGCATAAGTGACAGTCACACAACCAGTATAATGAGTAAATACAGGATTTTATCCTCCTGGGAGAGCAGTCTAGCACATTTCACAGATCTTTCCTGAGAATCAGAAATCACTCTAACTGCAGGTGAAAATGCCACTGGGTTTTCAGTTATCTCAGGCAGAGTTCCATATTGCAGCAAAAAGAGACAGATCTTTCTGAGTCTTTTGAATTGCAAACTCCTGAAACCTGGTGACATCTGAAACATACAATGAAGTACTTGGAAAGTCAGATATATAGACAGGAAAACCTCAAAAGCTAGAGTTCAAAATAACTGTCCCAAATAATCAATAAAACTTGGCAAACCAACTGGCAAGGAGAAACAGGCTGTGTAATTCAACGAAGCATTTAGACAAGCAGGGCTGCTTCCTGGCTTTCTGGCATGCCGAATCCATTCAAGTGCCAGCTTTCTCTACAGGTTTGAGAATTATTTCTCTTGATATAATAGTTTGAGTTTCCAAAGTATTCCAGATGGTAGCATAATGTGTCTCCAAATATTGTCCACTTAAAACCATGGATTATAGTTATTATTTAGTTAGGCTATTGGTTAGCCTCATATATTTCTTTCAGAGCTTGTATTTGCATGCTTCATTGAGATAATCTAATCTACTTAGTAAACCTTGTGGTTCATTTGCCTATTTACAGAGTTTTTGTACTAAGAAATATTTTTGAGCTTCAGACTCATACCAGTAAAAGTGACTTTTGCAGCTTTGTCCCCATCAGAACAGATCCATGATGTTACTTCCTAAGTTAGTCAAGGCATCTCTAGGGATTTTATGTGCTTTATGAGGAAATTGTCCAAAGGCAGAATTGTATATATATGTGTGTGTGCATGTGTGTGTACATATATATATATGTATAGATCCAGAAAGATCTGTCTCTTTTTGCTGCAATATGGAACTCTGCCTGAGATAACTGAAAACCCAGTGGCATTTTCACCTGCAGTTAGAGTGATTTTGATTCAAGAAAGATTTGTGAAATGTGCTAGACTGCTCTCCCAGAAGGATAAAATCCTGTATTTACTCATTATACTAGTTGTGTGACTGTCACAGTCTAAAAACTAAGTTTTCTATAGGAATGCCATAAACATAACTTGACCGTGAGATAAATATTTTACATATTATGCAGTCAGGGTGCTGAGTATGTCAAGACACTGGATGGCAGATGCTACACAACTTGGATTTGGAAGAAGGTTAGAATTATTACACTTCCATAACATAGCTGGTCCAGAGAAAAATTCTACCTCTAAAAAGCATGTAATCAAAAGGGAAGAATGTTTATTCAACTGTTTTTAATTGTACCCTTAAGAATATGTCAGATGCCTTTGGGTGATGTTTTTCTTTTTTATCTTTCTGTATTTCCACATATTATATAATGTCCATGTATCTCCTTCACAGTTGCATTAGGAATAACGAATTCTGCTTTGAATCCCTTACAATTCAAAAGATATCAATGAATTTTTGGGAATTTGCAACAGTAAATATTTCCGACACACAGAGAGTAAAACAAATGATCATCATCTAGTTAAAAATAGCAACAAAAAGTTCCTCTGACATTTAACTTAGTCATTCTACATTCAATTATGTGATGATCTCCTAAAGGTAAATAATAGAAATTTAATCTTCTCTCCAGACACTTATGAAAGAGAAAATCACACACTCTGTAGAAGGTACACCGCCCATCTTCATAAGAAAATCAAATGTTCCTCTTTAACCAGAGTCTTTTATTATTCAAATCATATTTTGAGGGTCAGATTCTGAACTGTATCTTGGAATTTCCCCTGACTCTTTTCTTGGTACAATTCCAAATTGGCAGAAAATATTTTGTTTGTTAACCACGAAGTAATTGTTTCATCATCAGGCTCAGAAGAGAAGGAATGTCTATTACCTCTGCTTTGGAGAGTCACCTTCAAGAAAGATTCAAACCCGTTACACAAGGGATGGAAAAATCCACAGATGCATGGGATTTGAATCTGGCAGGAGCACAAAACACCTTTGAGATATTAGATTTTCCAGTTGCATTGCCTAGCAGAGTGAGAGCTGCCAAACTTGGAGAGACCAGTAAGTTTTTAGTATATATGAATACCGTATTGTTCACAGAATTAACGAAGGCTGGGAAGTCCTATGTTGCAGATGAAAGTTACCTTGTGAAATATTTAGGTCTTGGACCAATTGCTGTAGATTGTATATATAATTTTGGATAAAAGCCCTAAATTAGAGCTCTGTGCCTTTGACATGAACCTATCAAAATCTGCTACTCTGAATCCTCTTAGATATTGTGAGAAAAGAGCTCTGCGTTTGGAGTCAGACCTTCAGGCTCTGGTCCCATCTTTGTCGCATCCTGTGTAGCAATGGGTTCGAACTTAGTTTCTTCATGTATAAAATGGGAATAATAATTCCTGGTTACTTAATAAGTTTAAGAGATGATACATTTAAAAGCATCTCACAAATTATAACACGTAAACACATAAGGAATTATGATTAGTAAACAAAGTACATGTAAAGGAATTTTCAATGGTGTAAAAAATCTTATACAAATACTATTATTGTGCCCTTTACTAATTGTTTTGTTAAAGCTTGAGAATCCAGAGAGCTTTTCTTACTGCTCTATCTGCTAAAGCCAAGGTAATAAACACTGTAAAAGGTGTGGTCCTTGGGGACTTGTCCCATGCTGGTTATAGCATCGAAGAGCGCCACGTGGCATGAGTGCGGGGGAGAGTGCCTGACTTGGATCAGGAGATCTCAAGTTGCATCTGAATTTGGTTTGTCTACTCCTTATATAACCTTTATGAAGTTGCTGAGCCTCGATTTCTTTGTCTTTAATGAGGGGTTGAACTAGATAACCTCTCCATTTTTATCCAGGTATAAAATTCTGTTATTTCATAATTGCCTAAAGTATCAATTGCCTTTCAGGGTTCACTAGAGTGATTCAGTCTTTGTGCAACATATTAGATGAGGGGCTGCGAGTGAAATTGTCCTGAGCTACTAAAACACAGGATTAGGGAGAGGTATTTTTTTACTGCCTAGAGTTGACCCTGCATAGCCAGGTGCCCATGGACTATAAGAGTTAACAACCTAGGAGCTCTCATAAAATTAATAACCACCAACAGTCCCACCTGCAGGGCTAGCAAGGCATGCCTTGTTGTCATGGTGCTCCTAGGGGCAGCTAAAGGATAAACCTATACTAGGGGACCTGACTTCATTGCTTTAAAATTACCACCTACCTTGGAGGGGGAGTTGTAAGCCCTAAGTCCCCAGGGAATTGAGGAATTAAATCAACCATTTATGAAAATTTGATTTTCTTTTGAAGCTGCTAATAAGCCAAAGCCATTTAACATTTAAAAAAGTTGCTTTTTTTTTTTTTTTTTTTTTGTTTGAGACAGGATCTTGCTCTGTCACCCAGGCTGGAGTGCAGTGGCACTATCCTTGCTCACTGTAAGCTCTAACTCCTGGGCTCAAGGGATCCTCCTGCCGCAGTCTCCTAAGTAGCTGGTACTACAGGCATGCACCACCAGGCCCAGCTAAGCTTTTCAGCCTTTTGAAGAGATAGGGTCTCCCTATGTTGCCCAGGTTGGTCTCTAACTCCTGGTCTCAAGCCATCTTTCTGCTTGGCCTTCCAAAGTGCTGGGATTACAGGTGTCAGCCATCATGCCCAGCCAACCATTGCTTTTGGATCAGACAGGCATTGATTTGAATTATAGATTAATGGTTTACTAATAGGAGACTTCGGGTAAATTGGCTCTTTACCTGAAGAGCCAATATCTTTTTTTTGAGAGCCAATTGTTAAATACTTGCAAGCATGCCACTGAATATAAAATCCCAGAATGTTTTTCCATGTTTGGCTTTACTATTTAACATTTACATTTCCAAATAGTTGTTTTTAGTCTCTCCTTAAAATAAAACTTCATAAGAGAAGTTATTTGGCTTTATTTACTGATGAATTCCAAGTATCTAAAATAATAAATATCTCAATAAATTTTGGAAATAAACAATTATGCTTTAATAGCATTTAATACCATTGCCCCATCGTTACAAATGGCTACTATTCTTAATATCTCCAAATATTTAAACTATCACTAGATTTAAATTCAAGTTTGTCTACCTAAAGCAGGAAAGGCCTAGAAGATTTTTAGGAAAGAAATTATCCAACACCAACTTGTAGCTACTTTATTTTTATTTTTTTGAGACAGAGTCTCATCTGTCGCTCAGGGTGGAGTGCACTGGCATGATCTCGGCTCACTGCACACCTCCTGGGTTCAAGCAGTTCTCCTGCCTCAGTTTCCTGAGTGGCTGGGATTATAGGCGCGTGCCACCACGTCCAGCCAATTTTTTTTTTTTTTTTGTATTTTTAGTAGAGACGAAGTTTCACCGTATTTGCCAAGCTGGTCTCGAACTCCTGACCTCAAGTGATCCACCTGACTCGGCCTTACATTTGTAAAACATAAAACTTTGAGTCAGACCATTTGGGAGGGTTTAGTACAATAAGTTATTTACAAATCAACCTCCCGATCATTTGAACAAGTGAAATAGATCATTTGAATTTATGAAGTAGAATTGTTGGCATTCACTATCTGAATGCTAAATAGATTGTTTTGACTTTGAGGTAACTGATAACACACTGTTCTTCTAGGAAGGAACAAAGAGTATGAGCAGCTTCTAGAAGCCAGTTCTGCGATACAGTAAGTTCCTGCCATCAGCACATAAAACGGTGCTTTGTCTTTTTATCCTATGTTCAGAAACAGACTGATAACACCTCTGATCAGACCTGGGCTACATTGATAACATGGAAATAGTAAAGAAGAAACATTTTTCATTTTATTAATGATAAGGGAATTGACAAAATGATAGATTGGTTGGATAATTTGGAAGGTGTTGTCAAAAGGTCGAGTTAGTATAGAAATTTTCTGGAAGTGTGGAGAAGTGGAGAATTGAGTGTTTCCAGTACAAAGAGGCTGGTTTTCTAAGTGTGAAGTTTCAGACATCAGAGAGACATTCGAATGCAGATATTCCAGAGGAGAGTTGAGATATGATAAAACAGGCACCAAGCATTTCCCAATCTCTGTCTCCCCAAGGTCATTCTGCTGCCATCAACCATCCCACATGCTTGGCAGGAAGATAAATACTTTCAAAACCCAATGTCTTTGCTTTTCCTAGCTACCTCTTCTCAGGCAAACCTTCTTGCTCACTATGCCCACTGTAATCCTGTTCAAATAGTTTGTTAAAATGCACCTCCATGCTATGAAGGAAGTTAGAGGGTATAACTCTAAAAGTTGAATGAGGCTGGGCTCAGTGATTCATGCCTGCAATCCCAGCACTTTGGGAGTCTGAGGCAGGTGGATCATCTGAGGTCGGGAGTTCGAGACCAGCTTGGCCAATATGGTAAAACCCCATTTCTACTAAAAATACAAAAAATTAGCAGGACATGGTGGCACAGGCCTTTAGTCCCTACTTGGGAAGCTGAGGCAGGAGAATCACTTGAACCAGGAGGTAGAGGTTGCAGTGACCTGAGATTGCACTACTGCACTCCAGCCTTGGCTACAGAGTGAGACTCATCTCAAAATAAATAGATAGATAAATAAATAAAAATAGAAAATAAAATAAAAAATAAAAGTTGAACAATATACTGGATGCTGTCTTACAGTGTTGAGAGCTTAGACTCTGAAAGTGAATGTTGCTTGAATCCTAGCTCTACAATCTACTGAAGGCATAGCCATGGTCAAGTGAGTCTGGCTGAACCTGTTTTCTTCTCTGCAATATGTGTGTAACGAAAATTCCCCATAGTGATTAAATGAGATAGTTCATGAAAAGTGCACAGCCTAGGTCCTGGCACGTGGTAAACATCCAGGAAATGGGAGCAAGTATAAACCACGAGTTCTACTGGTCCCACACTTAGCCCAGGGGATCCCTTCCTGGAAGTGGGAACTCTAAGTAAATCAGCACCGCTAGGGATTGTGGGTGGCATTGCATATTCCCTGTGAAGATGAGTTCTGGAATTATACACGGCAATCACTCTTTTGTTCTCTTCAAACCCTTAGGAGTCGCTGCGTGCTCAGGCCACTATTCATGTACTTGATTATTCCTCCCAGGCTACTATACGATACCCTTCAAGATTTTACAGGACTCAGCAATCCTTAATTACCTGCTTATCATTAACCTCTCTTCTCTCCACGTTATTTTTCCTCCTCAGTGTAAAACTTGATTTCCGTATTTTTGTTTTGTTTTGTTTTTTGAGATGGAGTTTTGCTCCTGTTGCCCAGGCTGGAGTGCAGTGGTGTGATCTTGGCTCACTGCAACCTTCACCTTCCAGGTCCAAGCAATTCTCCTGCCTTAGCCTCTGGAATAGCTGGGATTACAAGTGCCCGCCACCATGCCTGGCTAATTTTTGTTTTTTACTAGAGATGAGGTTGCACCACATTGACTAGGCTAGTCTTGAACTTCTGACCTCAGGTGATCGGCCCGCCTTGGCGTCCCAAAGTGCTGGGATTACAGGTGTGAGCTATTGTGCCAGCCTAAAACTTGATTTTTGACATCCAGCTTGAAACGCTTCCATAACACTTTGGCAATATGTGCAGCACTGTCATTTGGACGGAACACCATTGGTGGGCAAATGTGTTCACCAGAAGATGAAATATTGGCAGAAGGTGAGATCACAGCCATGTCATGAACAGATAGGTGAACACATTTCAAAACAAAGAAATCTCCTTGATGGGCAGAGTGCCATGGAGCCCCTGTTGTGTTGTAAGTTACACAGGTGTTTGGGGATGAGCAGGGGTAGGGTGAGTCAGTGTGGTACGAGAGGGACTTGAAAGAGGAGGCTGTCCTCAGCCACTTCCTAAACCAAAGGGTTTCCCCAGAACATGATTTATGTTAGAAAAAGACCCCAAATTCAAATAAGACTGGGAAACCCTGGGTAAATCGTACAGCTCTCAAGATACTAAAGACTCAGAGGAGATCTGAGAGTAAAGAAACCCCTCTGGCTCTGTTAAACCCATACTTTCCTGAGTATATGGACCAAAGAATACTTTTTGGTGCAGTAAGTAGAAAACCCGAACCAAATACCCACTTCCAGGCACTTCCTGCCCCACTTCAATTTGGTCAGATAATTGTCCTTCTCCAGGACCTTGATCTTGATGGTTACAGTCCTTGTAATTAACACACATTACTTCTACCTCTACCTCTAAATGAACTACCATTTTAACCATTTTTCATTTTCTTGTTAGACCAAAATCTTTCTCTTTGAGTCTCAGGTATATTCCAATTGTCATCAATTCCACTACTCTGCATAGCTATGACTTTATAGATATTATTTATCATACTAATAGCTCATCCATTTTATTTCTTGATGATGTGCTGTCTAGTGGAATTTCCCATGATGATGAAAATGGAAATCTCTCTCCTTTCTCTCTCTGCTGTGTCCAGTACTCTAGCACTAGCCACGGGGGACTACTGAGCACTTTATGTGACTACTGCAACTGAATCTCAGTAGAATGGAACTTTTTATTTTAATCAATTTAAATTTAGATAGCCACATCTGGGTTATCACTGTCATACTGGAAAATGCAATTATTGAGAAAACCTGCCAGAACAGAAAACTGCCCTCTTTAGGCAGAGAGCAAGCTCAGATCAAAGAAAGAGGTAGACGAGTCTGGTTTGGGGGTGGTCAAAGATTTATTCAGGGAGAACTTACATGTGAGGCAGTCTAGGGTGGCAGCAAGACAAGGCAGATCCTGCAATGATGCTATCTGTTTTCTTACACCATGAAAAGAAAAGGGAAAGGTGAAAAAAGTCACTGATAGTGTGTCAAACCTTGTGGCTATTTTCCTAATCTATCTACTTTTTACTTAAAGAGATTGGTTGAGTTCCCTACAATCTGGTCAATATTTCTAAGCAGGACACACTTCAGGGGGAAGCAGTTATCTTGTTCCACCAGTTGCTCTATCTTACAACTCACATTGTGGTCACATACACAGAATATATTCTCTTAACAGCAATCTTAGAGGATCCTGTATATGCACGTATCTGCATCCAGGAGAGAAATAAGATAATAGCTAGAAGTCATGTGAGTAAGATAAAGCCACAATAACCCCTACAAGGCACAAAACATTGCTGATCACCAATCATCTCATCAAAATACATCATGTTGAATATTCTCCTAATATACCATTTGCATAATTTTTTAATAACAAGAACACAGATAATTTTTTGTATAATATAGAGAAAAAGCACATTGGAGTATAACAAATGAAACCACTTAATAGAAAAGCTAATATTAATTTGACCAAAAAGAAGTTTTTGAAAGATACACTTTAAATAATGATGGAAAGGTTGGAAATAACCTCCGGGGTTATTCAATGTGGATCCACTCTGATGTAAAATTGACTTTCAAATGTTCCAGTGGAAAAAACTAAATCTGAAAAATAAGAAATCTATATGACTAAAGTATCTTTGTGTGTCTGTGGCCACCTCCAGGGTGGAGGGGACAGCCTCACCTCTGCTGAGAGTACAACGCAGGCGCCTCAGTGTTCCTGAAGGGTGCGCTGCCGCTTACGTATCGTTAACAGGAGCATGCGGCTCTCCCTTCAGCCATAACGTTGTTATCTGACTTTCGGCTACTTGTTAGAGACTCAACTTGTGAACTGTCTGAACATAGTTCATTTCAAAAGTCTAGCTGAGACAACTGTCATTTGCTAAGGACACTGTTCCTTAAGGTTCCCCGAGTTTTAGCCCTGGGTCAAGATGAGTCTCTAGTAAGCTTGGCCCCAACTTGTATCCTCTTGGCACCTTCATCACAAAATAAAAGCTTCAGAGCATGGTTTAGCTTCATAAGAAACAGTCACGAGTAGAACTTCTGTGCCTATCTTGTAAGACTGGGGTACATTGTCCAGCGTGCCACTCACTAAATCCACCCACTTGAGAAGTTGCTCGCAGACCCCAGAGCCAGAAAACATTTGTTGCATGATGGACTAGAGTGTTTCATTTTCTAAGACAATGAAAAATATGTAACCAATGTGTTTTTCTCTTTGTCTTTGTGCCCAAGAAACTGAGAGCCAATTATATGCTTATTTGCAGTAGATTTTCTCAGCCCAAGATTTCTTTCTTCTCCTTCTCCTCCTTCTCCTTTTCCTTCTCCTCCTCCTCCTTCCTCTTCTCCTCCTCCTTCCTCTTCTCCTCCTCCTCCTTCTTCTTCTTCTCCTTCTCCTCCTCCTCCTCCTTCTTCTCCTTCTCCTCCTCCTCCTTCCTCTTCTCCTCCTTCTCCTCCTTCTCCTTCTCCTTCTTCTTCTCCTTCTCCTCTCTCCTTCTTCTCCTCCTCCTCCTCCTCCTCCTTCTTCTTCTTCTCCTTCTCCTCTCTCCTCCTCCTCCTTCTCCTCCTCCTCCTCCTTCTCCTCCTCCTCCTCCTCCTTCTTCTTCTTCCTCTTCTTCTTCTTCTCCTTCTCCTTCTTCTCCTTCTTCTTCTTCTTCCTCCTCTTCTTCTTCTTTTCACTTACAACATCTGGAGAAAATACATTTAAGGAAACGTTAACAAATAGGTACAAGAATTGATAACATTGAAGTATATGTACTTCCTTATAGAGGGAAAAATAATCAGAATAGATAGAATCTTTTAAATTAGTTTTACACAAAGAATACAAAAAATTTAATAATAAAAACGACCTCATTTAAGAAGATTCAGTTTATGTCCTTTCCTAGGGTTAACCAAATGACTAATGTCAAGTCCCCAAAGCACATAGGTACAAAAACATTTCCTCACAAAAGATGAATGACGTAAGATTTCAATGTTCAAATTTTCCACTTTTTGAAACAATTGTGTTTTAGATTCAGGAGTCCATAGGCATATTTGTTACATATGTATATTGTGTGGGGATTAGGTCGATAGTATACTCATCACCCAAATACTGAACATTGTGCCCAGTAGGTAATTTTTCAACCCTCAGCCCCACACCCTCCCCTCTTTTGGAGTCCCCAGTGTCTATTATTTCCATATTTTTGTCCCTGTGTACCCACTGGTTCACTCCCACTTTTAAGTGAGAACACGAGGTATTTGATTTTCTGTTTCTGAGTTAGTTCACTTAAGATAATGGCCTCCAGCTCCATCCATGTTGCTGCAAAGGACAAGATGTCCTTTTTTATGGCTGCATAGTATCCCATGGTGTATATGTACCACATTTTCCTTATCCAATCCACCATTGATGGACACATAGGTTGGTCTATGACTTTGCTATTGTGAATGGTGCTGCGATAAATATACAAGTGCAGATGTCTTTTTTAGATAATGATTTCTTTTCCTTTGGGTAGATACCCAGTAATAGGATTAATAGGATTGCTGAGTTGAATGGTTATTAGTTCTTTGAAAATTTTCCATACTGTTTTCCACAGAGGTTGAACTAATTAACATTTCCACTAACAGTGTATAAATGTTCCCTTTTCTCTACATCCACACCAACATCTGTTGTTTTCTGACTGTTCAATAATAGCCATTCTGACTGGAGTAAGATGATATCTCACTGTGGTTTTAATTTGCACTTCTCTGGTGATTAGTGATGTTGAGCACTTTTTCATGGGTGGCTTTCAGTCCAAGATTTCTTTTTTACTTTTTAACTTTAATTTTTTTATTTCAATAGGTTTTTGGGGAACAGGTGGTGTTTGGTTACCTGGATAAGTTCTATAGTAGTGATTTCTGAGATTTTGGTGCACCCCTCACTTGAGCAGTGTATACTGTACCCAATGTGTAGTCTTTTACCCCTCACCCACTCTTCCCCTCGAGTCCAAAAGTCCATCATGTCGTTCTTACGCTTTTGTGTCCTCACAGCTTAGCTTCTACTTATAAGTGAGAACATACAATGTTTGGTTTTCCATTCCTGGGTTACTTCACTTAGAATAATGGTCTCCAACTCCATCCAGGTTGATGTGAATGCCGCTGTTTTGTTCCTTTTTATGGCTGAGTAGTATTCCATAGAATATATACATCACATTTTCTTTACCCACTGGTTGATAGGTTAGCCCAAGATTTCTATGATGATTTTTTCTTATGTTCCCTCACTAATACTTGATAGTTTTATTTTTGTTGTATATTGTTTATTATAGTCATAACTTTTATGATACTGTGCATCAAATCAATTTTTAAATAGGACAGAATAGAAATATAAATTCATGTACATAGATACGTCTTCCTTCATTGCTCCCCTAAAAAAATGGGGACATCTTCTTAGAGTTGTTTTTCTGACACGTTGAGTTCATTACCAAGAGTCCAGTTCAGAACTGAAGACCTGTTTCTCACCCCTTTTCCCCAAAAGTGCTCCTTCCCCTGATGGGCAGGTTGTCACTGTGGGTCACAAATCACTTTGTGATTTGGCAAGGGCCAACTTGGTCAAACATCATGTCCATCATGATGTCCTCTTTCTGGAGACAGCAGTGGAGCCCATGCCATTCGAAATGTGGGCTTGTAGTCCCGTTTTTCCAAAACTTCCTATTTCTTTTGTATTTCTCCATATGATGAGCTAAAGACCTTTTCACACCAAAATCCTTAATCAAGGATATTGTTTTCAGTAAAGATTCTTCTTTCTAAGCAAACTTTAGACAAAACGTCCATGCTCACTGAAGGCATATTTTGCTAGATCAAGTGGAAGATAAACCTCAACTTGATTTTGCCTTACTTCCTTTAATATATGTTAATTATACACATTTCAGAAGAACATTTTATATAATAAGCATTCTCCAAAATATGTTTTCAGTCTGAGGTAGTTCACAAATGAACCCAGATTTTTTCCCCTTAGCCTCACATTTTACCATTCTTCTTATTCTGCTTAGGATAATCAGAATTTAACTTAAGACATAATCTGCCTTCTAGGAGATCAAAAGATAGTTCTCAACTAAAGAGTTTTTAATTCAAATCCATTTAAGGCATCTAGATTTGCAAAATGAAACAAAGGGTTATATTGCTGGCTCTCGCTGGGACATTTTCCCCTGACACTGAATGGCGATCTGGCTTATAAAAGGTGGTCAGAATGTTAATTTGGTTTAATGCAGACAAACGTTATGGAACACAGATGAGTATTTTTGTGCTTCGTTTTTAAACCTATACATCCTTAGATGGGAGAAATCTGGCTACTTTTCCTATGGGTCTTTCAACATTTGTTTGATTTTTCTTTTAACGGAAAGCCATGATGTATATTTTCTTTTGCCTGTGTGCATTTTTAAATTGCTGATTTGAGGGGACTGTTAGATACCTAATATACATTGTTAGCATATTTATATGGTGATTACATGTTAGATAAATAAAGTACATTACTGTTTACATGTCAAGAAATACATGTAGCCATAGGCTACATGTTTTGTAGCCATAGGCTTTGAAGTAAAGAAACTGTCGCCAGAAGAAAGTTCAGGCATCTAAAAATGGTAATAATGCTGTAGTTACTGTCATGCAAAAAGTAAGAATTTGCTTAGAAATTTCTCTTTGAACAGGTACACCCAAGACTGTTTTCTTTTAAAATCTCTAAAGACTTAAGTGACTTTAATGTAAAATATCATTCAAAAAACAAAACAGAAAGCTAGATTAACTGGTGGAGTTGTTTTCCTCCCCTGCCTGAGCAGTAGTAAAGCTGGTTTTGCTGCTCAGAACTTGCAGAGCTTTTATTGCAGCCTCAGCAGCTACAGTATCAACATTTTATTCATGTGTCAACAGGAACAACAAAAATTTTCACTCTAGATTTTTTATCCTTGAAGTTATTTAGACAGAGAAGTGGGTGGAACCTGTGTATACATGGGCAAAGGCCAAATGCTGTGACTGGAGCCAGTACCATTCCTATGACAGTCAGGGGGAATTGTAACCACAAGATTTCAGAGTTACAAATTAACCTGGGAATCATCTAGTAACTCCCTTATTTTACAGATGAGGAAATGAGACAGACCTAAGAGTTGATTTATTGGAGGTTAGACAGCTAAATACTGAATAAATTGAGATGAAGATTCGCTACTCTTTTTACTGTACTATGTTACGTATATGTACTTCTGGAAATAATTTAGCTTTTAGTTAGGGAATATAAAAGAAGGTATATAGGTGATGTCATCAAATCATTAAAGCATAGGATTAAAAATAAATCACAGCTGTTGAAACCATTAATTCAAAGGCTGATGGAGGAACATTGTAAAGGAAGGATCAGGCAATCAACCCTAAACCCAGTGTCTGGTCTTAACATCACCAAATATATATATATATATCTCCAAATGTTCCATATCTCCAGAAGCGAAGCAATAGGAAGTACACATTACCATGTATGGAAGATTCTTCCCAACACAATCAACCCTGAATCTGAGTAAGGCTCTAGATCTACCTACCAGCTTACAGGAAATACAGAAGACAGAGGAACATGTTACACAACACCACAGGGATGCAACTGTCCAAATCCAGATGGAAAAATTCTGTAGAATCAATGACTCAGTTTCCTCAGCAACAACGACAAAGAAGAAAAAGAAGTCAGAAAAGAGGGAGGGATAATGATTATATATTTAAAGACACATAAGAGATATTTATAAAGTACAGCACATGGGCCTTGACTCTCTCTCTCTCTTTTTTTTTTTTTTGAGGTAGAGTCTCGCTTTGTCACCCAGGTTGGAGTGCAGTGGCATGATCTTGGCTCATAGCAACCTCTTCCTCCTGCGTTCAAGTGATTATTCTGCCTCAGCCTCCCAAGTAGGTGGGACTACAGGCCTGTACCACCATGCCTGTCTTATTTTTTGTATTTTTAGTAGAGACAGGGTTTTACCATGTTAACCAGGCTGGGCCAGTGGATTATCCCTCCCTTGAAACTGGACTAACCTGTGACATTTTGATCAATGAAAGTGACACTGTACTAGACCTCAAGTGATCTGCCCACCTCGGCCTCCCAGAGTTCTGGAATTACATTTGTGAGCCACCATACCTGGCCAGACCTTGACTATCTCTTAATTCAAACAAACAAAATACCAAAAAGATTTTTATAGGACAACCAAGAAAATTTGAATACTGGCTAATATTAGATGACATTAAGGTTCTATTCTTAATATTTTTACATGTGTGTCTTCTAGAGATACAAAGAGAAGTGTTTATGATTAAATAATATGATGTCTGGGAATTGCTCTAGTTATCCATCTGGGAGACAGGAGAGTGGGATGTATAGATGAAAGAAGATTTGATCCATGTTGATAATTATTGAAGCTGAGTGATAGATATGTAGGTATTCATCATAGCATTTCTCTATTTTTACCTATGTTTGAAAATTTCCAAAATAAAAAGGTGAAAAATAAAAATAAAACCAAGATAAATATTCTGTTGCCAATTTTTTTTTTCAATTTTTTTGAGATCGAGTCTCACTCTGTTGCCCAGGCTACAGTGCAGTGGCACAATCTCAGCTCACTGCAACCTCTGCCTCCCAGGTTCAAGTGATTCTCCTACCTCAGCCTCCCGAGTAGCTGGGATTACAGGTGCCTACCACCATGTCCAGCTAATTTCTGTATTTTTAGTAGAGACAGGGTTTCACCATGTTGACCAGGCTGATCTTGAACTCCTGACCTCAGGTGATTCACCTGCCTCCACCTCCCAAAGTGTTGGGATTACAGGCGTAAGCCACCACACCCAGCCCAAAAAGACTTTGTATAGGATTAAAAGGACCATCAGGTTTATGATATTTCTACATAAAGTTATATTCTCACACCTTTGCTGAATAGCATTCAAATATTGCCAGACAGGTTGTATCTACGGCATCTTAATGTGCTGCCATGCCCCTATTATGCCCGTTGTATGATAATGATCTGTTAGCATCTAACTTTGAGCTCCTGAAGGGAAGGGCTATGTCTTATTTCATCTTTCCATTACTGGTCCATAGCACAGCATTTGTTACACATTAAATAAAAAATGGATTTTCAGTAAGATCATTTTCCTCATTTACCACTTTAATCAAGATTCTATTTATGTTGAAATACAGTAATGGTTGTTTTGTTGCTTTTGTTATTCTGCCAATACTAAAAATGGGAAACAATATTAGAAACAATAAAAAAAATCAAATCCCTTTTCCTAGCTACCTACCTTTCTGCCCCCAGTCTCTGATTTTTTCAAGCTTTCCTAATGGATAATTTCTTCTTAAAAACTCATTACTACATATCTACCTCGGAACTTGTCCAGTGTCTCAATTTTATTTAGTTTGGAATTTAAAATTTTTGTTTCTTAAGGTATCTGTACAAATTATTCCAATAACTTTCGAATATTTCTCTTCATCTTTCATGTTGAAAACTTTCATTCAGTGTAGTGAACAAGAATTTATTGATCGATCACTGAGGGCACTTTTCTATTAGAGGTGAAATAAAATGCACATAAGTCTTTCTCATTCGGCTATCTGAAAATCCCCATTTTTTTCCATGTTGGAACTCAAAATCTGCTAACTTACTTCTAGAAATGAAAAGGGTAAAGGAGGGCGTGGTTGGCTGCAAAGATGGCTAACAAGAATCCTGCCCATCCCTATGCATGCATGCTTCTCCTTTTACCAAGAGGTGCAGTGCATTTCCCCTGCATTGAAACTGGACTGATCTGTGACATTTGGATCAAGGAAAGTGACACTGTACTAGTTCTAAGCCAAAGGTGTGAAAAGCCTGCAGCCTTCTGCCTTCTTTCTCTTGAATCCCTGAACCACAATGTGAGGAAGCCAGGCTATCCTGTTGGAGAGAGAGGCTGCATAGAGGAACACTGAGGTGCCCCAGCCAATTAGGTAGATAGATAGATAGATAGATAGACAGACAGATAGATAAATAGATAGATAGATAGATAGAGAAGGAGGGAAGGCTTTTGCTTATATGAAAATGCCAAAGCCAAATGGAAAATATAGTGGGAGTGTTAGAGTTGGAAAATCCTTATTTTGTAACCATCATGTTAAATGTTGGCTCCAGCAATTAACAGCTGCTAAGTGTAAGGGAAATATTGATGAGAAGCAGGATATTCATAAGTTCTTCATGTGCCAGTCCCTAATAAAACTCATTATTAGTTGTAAGGGAGAAAAATAAATCACAGTTACAGACTGGAAAGATTAGATAACACCTTAACCAGATGATCAAAATGAACATTGCCTGTGACGGACAGGTGGATACCATGTGCTACCAGGTGCGATACCCTGAAAAGAACACCACATTGCCTGTGCCGTGTTTGGCCAAGAACACATCACCCCAGTGTAACCACAAAGGAACAGCAGATAAGCACAAATGAGCACTGTTATAATGGTATAAAAGAAAAAATAGTGGAAACTATAACTATAGTCTCCCAAAGCATCCATGTCGTAAAGGGCAAAGAAAGGCTGTGGATTCGAGAAGGCTAAAGAGCCTCCATAACAAATGCAACATTTGACCTGGATATTGTACTGGGAAATATGCTACTAGATCAATGGACAAAATTGGGAAATGGATTATAGATTGATAGATTAGAGAAATGCATTATGTATCAATATAATTTATGAAGTTGATAACTGTACTGTGGTTATTTAAGAAAAAAATCCTAATCTTCAAAAATATACATTGAAGTATTTAGTGGTAACGGGGCCATAATGTCTGTAACTTTCTCTTAAATAATTTTTTTAAAGTGTGTGTAAAGAAATAAATAAACTGCAAGCACCAATGATAAAGCAAATGGGGTGAAATGTTGACAACAGGTAAATCCAGATCTGGGTGAGGGGTATACAAATGTTCCTTGTACTATTTTTATTTTCATAATTATTTTAAGGCTGAAATTATTTTCAAACAAAAGCTAGGAAGTTCTACCATTCTAAGATACAGCCCATGAAACTGTTGAATTCTCAGACCTAAATCATCTCTCCTTTCTAAATCCCATAGCGCTTTGCTGTTTTGTTTGTTTGTTTGTTTTGAATGATCATGTACAGTCTCGTGGTGTTAGTTGTCGCAGGTTGTCTGGGGTGTAGAAGTCTGGATTTTGCCTTCTCGGTTTCATGGGTGGTCCTCTGCATGCTCTTTGTAACTCTCGTGTCCCTTGCAGAATGCTGGCACAGGGTAAGTTCTCTGCATGGGGTCTGGAAAGCTCTGGATACCAAAATTTGCTGCTCAGTTGCTCCGTGAACATGGCAAATTAACATACGTCTCTGTGCCTCAGTTTTCCTGTTTGTTAAATTGGAGGGCAGTAGGTGGCTTTTCCTGTTCTAAAATCAGTGGTTCAATATTTGTGTGATTATGTTTCAGCAGTTGAATGTTCTAAATGAAAATGTGAAGAATTTTGAAGTTAGTAAACAATTTTGAGATTTTTTTTTTTTTTTTTGAGACAGAGTCTCACTCTGTTGCCCAGGCTGGAGTGCAGTGGTGCCATCTCAGCTTATTGCAACCTCCACCTCCCGATTTCAAGTGATTCTCCTGCCTCAGCCTTCTGAGTAGCTGGGATTACAGGCATGCACCACCACACCCGGCTAATTTTTGTATTTGTAGCAGAGGCAGGGTTTCACCATATTGGCCAGGCTGCTCTGGAACTCCTGACCTCAGGTGATCCACCTGCCTCAGCCTCCCAAAGTACTGGGATTACAGGCTTCAGCCACTGCACCCAGCCAATTTTGAGATTTTTAATGTATGTACATATGACCATTGATATGATACCAGGTTGCAGCTATTAAAAGCAGTTCAAGAGCCATTGCAGTACATTGAGTTCCATGGAGACTGCACCAGGAGCCCATGAGAGCCAGAAAGGCATGGGTCAAAGCTGTGCCTTGCCGAGGAAACATAACTAACCATAGGCAAAGGGGATCCTAAAAAGCCGAGAGGCAAAATGTCATCATAGTCATCCTTTGTGCAAACTGGCCAGGAGGAGCACAAGAAGCAGCATCCAGATGCTTCTGTCAGCTTCTTAGAGCCTTCTAAGAAGTACTCCGGGAAAGTGAAAGGCCATGTCAGCTAAAGAGAAAGGAAAATTTCAGAACATGGTACAGGCGGACAGGCCTGTTATGAAAGAGAAATGAAACCTACAACCCTCCGAAAGGAGAAATAAAAAAGAAGCTCAAGGATCCCAGTGGATTCAAGAGGCCTCTTTCGGCCTTTTTCTTATTCTGTTCTGAATAGCACTGCAACTTTAAAGGAGAACATCCTGGTGTGTCCATTGGTGATGTTGCAAAGAAAATGAGAGAAGTAAAAAAAAGAAAAGAAAAGAAAAAAAAAATAAAATGAGAGAAGTGTGGAGTAACGGTGCTGCTGGTGACAGGCAGCCTTGTAAAAGAAGACTGCAAAGCTGAAGGAAAACACAAAAAGGATATTGCTTATTGCTGCATACCCAGCTAAAGGAAAACCGGATGCAGCAGATAAAAAAGGAGTCATCAAGGCTGAAAAAAGCAAAGAAAGAAGAGGAGGAAGATGAAAAGGATGATGAGGAGGAGGAAGATGAAGAAGATGATGACTAAGTTGGTTTTAGTGCAGTTTTTTTTCTTGTCTACAAAGCATTTAACCACCCTGTACATAATTCACTCCTTTTAGAGAAAAAAAACACCCTGAAATGTAAGGCTAGGATTTGTTTTTAAACTGTACAGTGTCTTTTTTTGTATAGTTACATTATCAAACATGTCTTTAAATAACACTGTCATGGTGGTGTTTTCAGTAGCCACTAACCTTGCCTGGTACAGTATGGGGATTGTAAATCAACACAAGCAGGTTCTTGTTGGTGTTCAGCACAAATTAGTTATATATGGGAAAGGTAATTTTTTCATCTCAGGTGTCTCTGATGCAGCTTATAGGAAATAATTGTTCTGTTAGCGTTGTTGTTCTGAATACCACTCTAAAATTGCAAAAAAAAAAAAAAAAAAAAAGTTGCAGCTATTTTGTTGACATTCCAAATGCTCCTAAGTAAATACAAGTTTTTTTTTCGATTAAAAAAACAGTAATTTTGGGGAGGGAGGTCCAAGAGTCTTAGAAGTGACATTTTGCACACATTTGTTGAACCATTCATAGATCCTTTCCTTGTTTCATTTGAAGACAATTTTCTTTACCATGGATCCCATGATAATGACTTGGATAGAGGCACAGAGAAAGCTGAGTCCTGGGACCCCAGACACTTAGCTTGTCTTTTTCAGCAGTTAAGTTGGTTTTATATCAGTCTAGCCACATTCCACCTTTTATATCAGTCTATCCACACTCCATCTTGCAAATACATTTGCAAGATACTTGGTGAAGGTAATTAAGTGTGCCCAAGGTTCCTGGTAGTTTAAAGTTCATTTAATAATTGTTCATTTCTTATGTCTTACCTTATTTTTGCCACTAATGATTTTGAACGAAGGCCCATAGAGTTTCAGTCTTCTTTCTCCCCTCCCCTTCAGGGCTAAAAACTGCTGAAATATAGTGAGAGAGTAGTCAACATTGTTAGTTTTCAGATTGAAGCTATAAGAAGCCTGGTTCAAATACACATTTTGTTACTGAAAGATTAAAATAATGGGGGATGGTTGTGGTGGCTCATTCTCGTAATCCAAGTGCTTTAAGGGGGCCCAGACAGGAGGATAGCTTGAAGCCAGAAGTTCAAGACCAGCCTGGGCAACATGGAGAGACCCTGTCTCTACAAAACAATTTTTTAAAGCTTAGCCAGGGACTGTGGTGCCTCCCTGTAGTCCCAGCTACTCAGGAGGCTGAGGCGGGAGGATCACTTGAGCCTAGGAGTTTGAGGTTACAGTGAGCTGTGATTGTGCTACTACATTTCAGCCTGGGCAACAGTGGAAGGCCCTGTCTTTTATGTGTGTGTATATATATATATATAATATATATATATAATATATATATTTATATATATTATTAATATATACATATACGTATAATATATACAATAATGTATATGTAGAATATATACATATATGTATATATTAATATATATATTAAAACAATGGACATAAAAGGAGTCCTTCTCTTTAATTGATTAAAGTAAGTTCTCTTACTTTGACCACTGTTTTATACCTATTTAATGTACTATCATATCAAAAATTTAAAAGATTTCAGCTGTTTTTGAAAAGATTTGATCCACTGATGTAGGAACAAAATGTACCTTATGTTCTATTTATGATCTTTAGAAACATTTTAGACAACAAAAATTGTATTTGAGCAGCATGCTTCCCAACTGTCAAATCTTTCATAGCGTCTATTAGAATAAAGCAAAGTGGCATGTGTGTGGAGGTTAAACATGTGGTAAAGGAGGTTTGCAGTTCACAGAAACGCTGTTCCATATGTTTCTAGAATCTCCTCAGTAAACATAAGGTATTCCACTCTTCAGAGGCCTGCCATTCTTGTTCACTCTGATATTCCCAGTGATTAACACAGTATCTGATATTTTAGGAACTCAATAAATATTTTGTGACTAAATGAATCAATGAACAATAACCAATACTTAGAGAAATCTTAATATAATGAATTTTATGTGCATTTAAAACTATTCTCCAACAACTGAATGAGTCATCTGGTCATTTTGATTAGTTGATTTTATTTTTATTTTGTCATCTGTGCAAATTTTAAAGACCAAAGCTGTGTCACCTAAAATTTCTAATACTAGGACCATGAAAGCTAACTCTGCTTATCCATTCTGGTTGAATCAGGTTTGTTTTGTTCTCCAGATGGGGGCACACATAGTAAATTAGAATAGTCAAGACCACAGAAGGAATCTTCTTCTTCTGCATAATTCTGCATCACTCTGGCGCCCTGCTCTCTCTCTACTGCATCACTGAGCTTGTGCTTCGTATTGGTTGATTGAATGTATATCAGGAATAGTGGTAAACTTTCCATGATTGATCTTGCTGTTTTCATTGCTATTTTTTAAAGGTTGGTGAGAATTTTAGCTTGTGCTGAAGCTCTTACAGATATCAAAATAGCCGTGGGTGAAAACATTGTTCAGAATTTCTACTTTGTTAGCAACAAGGAGTGATGGTTCATCTGGCTTTATCACTATTACTTCTAAATAGATCTATATTTTTTGACTCTGTGAATAGGACATCTGGGGAGGAAATTGTTGGATTGTATATATAAAATCAAATATATTAACCCAACCATCAAATAAGACCACTGACCAGGGTCAAAGATGTATTTTACTTTCTACAGGAATACCATTGAAGGGGAGAAGCAATATTTTCTGAAATTTGCACCCACATATTAACCTACCACCACCATCTTCAGAAGAGTATTGGCTTTTCTGAAACTAATGCATTTTCAACATGTTGGTGAATTTATAACTCACCCTCTCCCTTTAAATAAAGCATATATCTTCTCTAGAAATGCAAGCTGTTATTTCAACTTGGAAGTCCAGGGGCTTATTAAGAGATTGCATATATTTCTAAATGAAGATAAATTTTTTTTTGCTAAATTGTTTGCCTGACAAAATGTTTACACCCCAAAAACCTTGACAAATATCTTTATTCCTAATAGGCTTATGTTTTCAAATCTCAAGAAGAAATTGAGCATTAGAAATACTACTGTAGGTTTGTCCCCTTCAGACACTTAAGATATATTTTTTGTAACAAAGCCTTGGCATAAATACAACTTAGGAAAAAGTAAACTTGGTTTAAAACTTAACTCTGAACATTGCTCATGTGTAACATGAAATATTTTAAATTATAAAAATGCATTTATGTGTGTTTCTGTTTTTCTTTTCTAAGTAAACTGTTAAGTCTTAATAAGTGCACAAATATTAATTTGGGAATAGGTATTTGGAAATGCCTGATAGATAAAGTCATATTCTTTGATATCATGTTATGTGTAATGATATATAAAATTGACTTAGTGGACATTCTATTTCATTAGAACATGGTTTAAATGGATACTTTAATATGTGTAGACATAACTTGTGCTGATACTATTTGGTGTTCTTTGTTATTCAGCCTATTTTAATATAAGTTGTGGCAAATTTTTCTTCCTCCTCCCCCTCCTCCTCCTCCTCCTCCTTCCTTCCTCTTCTTCATTTGAGACAATGTCTCGTTCTATCACTCAGTCTGGAGTGCAGTGGTGTGATCTCGGGTCACTGCAACCTCCGCCTCCTGGGTTCAAGCCATTCTCTTGCCTCAGCCTCCCGAGTAGCTGGGACTACAGGCACCTGCCACCACACCCAGCTAATTTTTGTATTTTCAGTAGAGGAGGGGTTTCACTATGTTGGCCAGGCTGGTCTTGAACTCCTGACCTCAAGTAATCCACCCACCTTGGCCTCCTAAGGTGCTGGGATTACAGGCACGAGCCACCACACCTGGCCAACAAGTTCTTCTTAAGTATAGTGAAATTCACTATTTCAGTGAAACCTCCTCAGCAGTTTATAAGAATTGTTTGCTTTTTACTTTGGAAACATTCAACATTTAGAATTAGTAAAGATGGTATGAGTTGGGCACTGATATTGTGAAAATCAGAAACATGAGGTAGGTCTCATACTTCTTAATGTTCTCACTTATATTTCTGAAGTGGTTGATTGGGGAGTTACATAAACTGTAATGTGCAGTGAACTAGTTGATGGAAATAGTCTTTGTACAGACATTCGGATGTGTTCTGGGTGCTTGCTCACATTTGTTTGTTGTTTATTTTATTGTACAAATCCCCTTTCTCATAACATAAACTTTTTAAGTGTATAAAACATTTCATTGTTATTTCATGTTGTTACTTTTATTTACTGCAAGAATTTTCAATAAGGAAAATGTATATATTTTTTATAAATAATTTAATGAAAAATAAAGAAAATATTAATAAATCAGGAGAAGGCTGGAAGATACAGTTGAGAAAGTCATATAGAAGAAAAGACAAAGAGCTGGAAATAGAGACAAAAATTAAATTAGAGTATTAATCCAGATAACCCAATATCCTATAAATAAGAATTGCACAAAGAGAGAACAGTAAAAATGAAGAGAAGACAAGTCTCAAAGAAACATGAAAAACTTCCTGAACTGAAGGTCATGTGTTTCTAGACTGAAAGAGTCCACAAAATACCCAGCCCAATGAATAGCAAAGACCCACCCTGTAACAGATCACTAAAATTTCAGAACATCAGTGATAAAAAGAATATCTCCAGAGAAGGAAGAAAAATTAAAAACCAGGTCACATCTAAAGAATCAGGAATTAAAATGGCATGTCTTAATAGCATAATTGGAACTTGTAAGAATATGGAGCAATGCCTTCAAAATTTTAAGTGGTTAAGAGTTTCAATCTAAAATTCTAGACCCATCTTGGGCAGATATCACAGAACCCCACTCCCTCATCCCCTTTTTAACAGCTTTCCTCTGCTTTAGACACTAGAAAGAAAAGCTGTATTTCCCAGGCTCCTAGGCAGCAGCAGCTCTGCACGTCACTGAGTGAGGCAAACTCACCCAGGAGAGATTTGGGCTTTGGAGATGTGAAATGCTAACCACACAGAGGTAGCACATATTCTGGGCACCTGCAGAAAAGGCTCTGATATCTGTGTTTCTCATCCTTTTTTTCTTTTTATTATTGGTCCTCTGTGGAGCCTTTTTAGACATATTTTCCCTTAACTACCCCTACCCATGAAATTTGAATATCATAGATATACTGTTTACTTACTTATATTCTATATAAATATCTATTACCCCCAATCTCCTAAAACCAATTTTCATTGCCACTGAGAATACATGTACTGTCTGGTTCCCAGAATTGTTAAGTACCAAACAGCAGGCGGCAGGGGCTGTGGGATTACTCTTAGAGCAGTCCTATGGTGGGACTGGGTGTTGTTCCTGATTGTGTAACATCCAAGTGTCCTAATATGGGAGAGGAGTACAAGGAATCCATCCATCACACCAAAGGAAAATCCTAAGCTGCAGGTTTGCTTTAGGGTTTAAGAGTGGCCAAGACAGAATGAAGCAGAACAACACAGGAGTCCAGGATACTCGGAAAAACACAGAATTGATAGATCACTCTGTGCACATGGCCATGTTGATAGGAGCTCTAGAGTTCTGTGGTAGGATTTGGAAATGAATTTGAATTAGTGATAGTTACATGGAAAACTGAATGCTGAAGGAAAGGCAACTGTTAACTCCAGGAAAAACACAAAGTTGTAGAGGAATGAAAACATAATCATAATATACTATGTGACTCCTCTCTGAATAATAGCTATGAGTTCATAATAATGGAAACACTAAATATTTGTTTAACCCAAAGTAGTAATATAATTATGTTGGGAGAACATAATTATATTGGGAGGTTGAAGGGAGAATGGGAAAATAATTCTATTCTCATCATCCACAGATAAGTTGTCAACGTGTAACGTTTAAATTGGAAAAGTCCTGAAATAGCACTATAAACATCTTTTTTTTACTCCAGAAAATGTGAAGGTCAATTTCAATAGAAATAGTTAAAAGAGTTGAAAAGTGTTGACCAGGCACGGTGGCTCATTCCTGTAATCCCAGCATTTTCGGAGACCAAGGCGGGCAGATTACTCGAGGTCAGGAGTTCAAGACCAGCCTGGCTAATATGGTGAAAGCCCATCTCTACTTAAAAAAAAAAAAAAAAAAAAAAATTAGCAGGTCATAGCGGCAGATGCCTGTAATCCCAGCTACCAGGGAAGCTGAGGCAGGAGAATCACTTGAACCTGGGAGGCTGAGGTTGCAGTGTGCCAAGATCGCGCCATTGCACTCTAGCCTGGGCAACAGAGTGAGACTCTGTCTCAAAAAAAAAAAAAAAAAAAAAAAAGAGTTGAAAGTGTTAACTACAGGAAGCAAAATTTAGGAGTGAGGAAACATAGAACAGGGACTTCTCTTTTTTGTTAAAAGCTTTTAGTACTATTTGCCTTTAAACATTTTTAAAATACAAATAAAAGTGAAATCTAAAAAATAAAAACAAGAGAAAAACGCTTTCCCTGTCCTAAAACTTCTTAACTGCTTCTTTTTTCATTTTCTTCTTTGACAATGTTTGTCTGTGGTTACTTTTTCTTCATAAAAGACCTTGGCTATACCATATGTATATTACTTACGAGTTTTCACCTAGACGAAGCTCTTAAAACTGAACACTGTGCTACATGAATTCCCTTTACCTCCAAATTCTCTTCCTGGTCCAAATGCTTCATCACTTGTATGATGTATCTAGCCTATGTTGGCTCTCAAACCATGATCTCAAAGCTGGCAGGATTCTGAAATTTGTAAGAAACCATAGCTACTCAGAAATATACAAGAATATTTATATCTTTATTACGTATAATCAATAAGAACCCTGGAACAGTTGATTTTTATTTTATTTACATAATAAAAATGGAATCTAGTAATGTTAGTTGTCATAGTTATTAGTACTGATATAATGTTAGCGAATTTGATTAACATTTTAATATAGGGAAAGGATCATGGATTAATTATTTATAAATTGCGACACAATAAAACCTAGTTAAATTATTTATTCTGGTATATGAATCAGCATATGTGAATTATTTTTGTATTTGCTTAATTATAATGAAGTTCGTAATAGAATAAGACATATTAAGGGCCCAGGGCAATGGTTCTTAAACTTCACTGGGTATTTAGGAATTACCCATGAGCACTAATAAAATGCAGATTATAGGACTCTGACATAGAAAATTCTGATTCTTTATGTGTTGACTATTGCCTAGGAGTCTGGATTTTAAATAAGCATACTGAGTGATTCCAATAAAGATGATCCTGGGACCCCACTGAGACACACTGTCTTGTTGGGTTGTATCAGACATACTTGAGTTGATTTTGTCTTTTAATTTATTTCTCAATGACACTCAGGCAACTCCAAAGGGAGCAATTTTAAGTGCTCTCTTAAAGAAGTGTCTAGGGACCAGTAGTGGAATATATTTTACATAAAGAGGAATAGAGTAGCTTTATGCAATAAGACCAAGTTCCTGGCTCCTGTCCTAGAATAATGTAGGATCATTTCACTGGTTACCAGCTGGACGCTAACCAAAAAAAGATAAATATTTGTGGATTCAGAGATGGTATTTAGAGAAATACTGTGCAGAAGGATGAAATCTAATGGTGCCTGGAATTTTCAAAATAATCAATCAGAGTAATTTTAAATGTGCCACAAAGTAATACAGTACTCCAAATTATAAATTACACATTCATTGCTTAGTTCTTATCCACGAAATCTTTATATAAATTACTGTTTGTCTTTTTAAAATCCTTTTCCTACTGTGTAGGTTGTAAAGGCTCAGAATAGATACTAACAGCAAAAAGCAAATTATCTAACCACAGTATATTCCAGCATTTAAGAAGAAAAAGTTCAAAACTAGTTGTCACTCTATTTATTTCTGTAAGCGAAAAACTTTGTTAATGCTTTCAGGTGAGGTAGGCCAGGAATTTATTAAATCACTTAACGTACTCTTTATACCCTAAATTTTAGCCCTCAGTGGTTTTTCCCCTCAATCTGGAGGGATAAGTTGACTAAAGCAACAACTTGTGTTTTTTTGTTTGTTTTTTAAGTTCTGGGATACAAGTGCAGGACATGCAGGTTTGCTACACAGGTAATTGTGTGCCATGGTGGTTTGCTGCCCCTATCAAAACATTACCTAGGTATTAAGGGCAGTATGCATTAGCTATTTATCCTGATGCCCCCCCCCACCTCCCACCCCTAAAAGGCTCCAGTGTGTGTTGTTCCCCTTCTTGAGTCCATGTAACAGCTTGTTTTTAATCTAACCTTCTATCAGCCTATGGTACCTATGATAAATGTAACCATATGCTATAAGACATAACGATGATGATGATGAAGGTGATGATGGCTAATATTTATTGAGCACTTACAATGTGACAAGCATTAAGTGTATTAAGTTATCTGAATATCACAACAAATCATTATTACTCCCATTTTATAGATGACAAGATTGAGGCCCAAGAAGGTTAAGTAACTTTCCCAAAATCAAATATGTAGGCCTCTAACTTAAGGCAGTCTCATTCCAGTGCCCAACTTCTTTATCCAGTGCTTTCTATTAATATAACCCTCCCCACCCAATGCCTTGACAAAATTAAGGACAAAGTCTTAGACAAAGAATCTAATAAAGGATGCTCCTTTCGTGTTTGTTTCCACCTGATCTACATCCTTACTTTGGAAGTGGCAACCCATTATTTGTAAATTTAATAATAAATTGGTTTCAGCTTCCTTGGGAACATTTGGTATCTCTTTCATGATAGGTTTTCCTTTAAATTTAATGTTTTGTGGTTTTAATAAAAACTGTCTTGTGATATACAGTATTTTAGGCCTAGATCAGAATGTACACACACACAAATCTAAATAAGAGGGAATAACTATCTGATTTCAAGTGGAAAATAATTAAAAGGTAATTTGAAGAGATTGAAACCAGACTATTATCTGATTATCAGGCCATTCCTTAGCAGGTTCCTCATGTTTAGCCAGAGTCACCCGTCCTGGAGAGCAAGTTCTTTGGCAAGAGAACCAGGTTAGATGTGGTAACCCCAGACACTACGGGAAGAGGTGATTCTCATTTCTCATTTTTCACTGGCTAGAACTCTGACATTAGCTAGAACACTGGTATTGTAATCTGTGGACGAAAACCCAGCATCTATAAAATGATAGTAACAGAAAAGGGTTTAGGCATAAAATACTCATAACAAAATATGCAGTTTGACACATTTACTTACAAAGAGGGAATTCTGCTGAAAGTGATAGGCTTCTGGGGACTACACAAAACTCTTCAGCAGGCTGGAGAATAACTTACAGCTTTCTCTTTGTCACAGAGCTGGCAGCAGAAGAGGGTGGGTGTAACTCCTCCCCTAGTAGCCAGACTACACAGTTTGGCAGAACAGTGATATGTCAACATGATCAGGAAGGCGACTCTTCTCACAATTATGGATAGACAGAAAGAACCTGGAATATTAGGCAAACTGAGAAAATGAAGCCTTCTTCCCCAGTGCAGTGCAACAAGAAGATGCAATAAATGCTGCTAGTGGTGACGGTGCTTGTGATGAAATCTGGGGAGGCTACAGCAATTTAAGATGTTTCATAATTTGGACATAAAAGCTGTTATGCAGACATGCAAACGCATGAAAGAGTTTGAACTTTATTTTTCTGCACTTAGGGATCAGGGGTTGCAGGTTGCAGGCTTATGTTACAATAAATAAGCATGAAAGGGGTGTTCTTTGCATTGAGATTTGACTCATTCACATAAAGATAAAAACGCCAAATAAATCTATGAGGAAAAGAGAATGTCTCCCCCAGATGCACAGATACAAAACAGAAATCTTTGTAGCCCCTGAGAAATAATAGACATTTTTAAGAAGAAAGATTGATTAGAGATGTAATAAATTAAGAGGTAGTCATGGAACCTGTGGAGTAATGAGAAAGCAATGCTATTCCCAAACTGATGAGTAATAGTTTCACTTGACATCTTTTAGCCTAATTATAACCTAGACTGTAGTCTCACAGAGACGGAGAAAGTCCCAGAAATTCTTGGGAATCATATAATTTTAGAGGAAAAGGGGACCATTGAAATCATTTATTTTTAAAATCTCTTAACATATTCCCAATGAAATTGAAGATAAGTGATTTGATTGCTGGTACAGTCCACATCAGTGGTGGAGCCAGAAAACAGTAGAACCGGGACTTCTCCCACTGTTTGCTACCTCTTGTTCAGCCTACTTTGTGATGTCCTAATTGAACCATGTTAGGTCTTAAAGGGTGACATTCTTGTTTCATTTTTTCCAGTCTCAGCCTAGGGTTAGCTTGTAAGTGCTTAAAAATGCCCCTCTAGTTAACTTGGGTTGTTATTATGTGTATAGTTCAATGCTCTTCATCAATCAAAATTATTCCAGGTTATAGGAGCATAGACTAGGCAAAATAATTGCCTGAGAGCTCTAATTTCATGACACATACTATTTTTACAAAACAAAACCATCTTGGCAGATACTCATTTCTTTTTGGTGGTTTCTTCAAAGTTAAAAATAAGTTGGGAAGGAAAAATTTTATTTTAGCAATCTTTAATGATCACAGTCATTTCAGGAGGCAAGGGCAATGGAGCCAGGACCAGAGCACTGCCACATTGCCCTCTTGCCACACGTGGACACTGCCTGGTGCTCCTATGCCTTGGTCTAAGTAACTCTTGTTAGCGATATGGTTTTTATATTGAAATCCCTTTACTAGTAGTTATTATTTCTCAGACTAATAGTACTAGTAACTTAAAAAATAATTGAGTCTGGCTAGTCCAAGTGCAGTGGTGTTTACAACTAATTGATCACAACCAGTTACAGATTTCTTTGTTCCTTCTCCACTCCCACTGCTTCACTTGACTAGCCTAAAATAGTAATAATAATAATAATAATAATAATAATAATAATAATTGAGTCTATAGTTAAGTTCATGCTCACAGTCACAACACTGCTATGAGGTAGGGCAAACAGTTACCATTATTCACATTTAACAATGGAAAACTTAAGGCACAGAGAAGTTAAGCCCAATTTCTAAAGTTCACAGCTATCTGGTGGAAAAGTTAGGGTTAAAATTCAGGTCTTTTAACTTCCAGCTAAGCTTCTTTCTTATAGACATGTTCGTTTTAACATTAAAAAAAGAAACTTCCTTGGTACTTTTCTTGTAATATGTGAATTTGTGGATACAACTGTTTCTTCTTCTTTTGATTATAGGCATCATTTATCCTTTACCTCACCCCACGTAGTTCCTTGAACACAATAAGTGGTCAAAAAATGTTTTAACACAAAAATTTCTTTTTATAGGATGGATGTTATCTAAGGTAGGATGGTGAGGCATTATATACAATTGGTTTAATTCTTTTTTCTTTCATCTCCACTGAAGAGGTTTTGGTCTAATTAGCAGATACTGGTCAGGCTAATTGTGTGGCCTGCATACACTTTACAGTACCGTCACTGAGTTATCAGCTTAAAATGCCTAAAAAAAAAAAAAAAAAAAAAGCCAGCTTCAGTTCTTTATTAAAAACATGAGGATGTAGTATTTTTAATATGAAACAAATGGTTTCCATTTTCAGAATTATACTAAATTTCTTGAATTAATACGTGTCAACTTGACCGGGCTAAAAGGTGCCCAGATCAAACTGTTGAGACATTATTTCTCAGTGTGTATTTGATCATGGATCAGCATTAGAATTGGTAGACTGAGTAAAGAAGATTCTCTTACCCGCATACCCTGGCATCATCACATCTGTTGAGGACCCAAAGAGAACAAATAGGTGGAGGAAGGGGGAATTCACTGTTTGAGCTGGACATCCATCTTCTCCCGCCCTGGGATACCACTGCTCCTGGTTCTCAGGCTTTTGGACATAAACTGAATTACACCGTTGGGTCCTGTGGTTCTCAGGCCTTTGGGCATGGACTGGACCTACACCACTGGCTTTCCCGGGCCTTCAGCTTACAGATGGCAGATCGTGGGACTTCTCAGCCTTCATAATCTCAACCCAATCTGTAGTAATACACTTCTGTCTACATATATATATCCAATTGGTTTTCTCTGGAGAGCTCTAATAGAATCTTTCAATTTTATCATGCACCAAGCACTGTTGTGAGCTCTTCATTTAAGTATAACTTTATAACCTCATAAACCATGGAGTTGGTGCCATTATTATGCTCATTTTTATATGAGGAAACTGAGACTTAGAAAGGTTAAATAACCTGCCCAAGATCTTGCTGCTAAAAATGGAAGAGATTAGGTCTGATTCTAAAATCTCAGCTATTACTACTATTATACTATATTTTACCTATAACTTTGTAGCTCTGACACAGCAACATTTTCCCAGATGGCTAAATCTTCCCTATTCTATCTATATAAATATAGACATACATTAATTAATTAATTTATATTTTTTTGAGACGGAATCTCACTCTCACCCAGGCTGCAGTGCAGTGGTGTGATCACGGCTCACTGCAACCTCCTCTTGGGTTCAAGCAATTCTCCTGCCTCAGCCTCCTGAGTTGCTGGGACTCCTGCCACCACATCATGCTAATTTTATTGTACTTTTAGTAGAGACAGGTTGGCTGGTCTCAAAGTTCTGACCTCAAGTAATCCACTGGTCATGTCCTCCCAAAGTGCTGGGATTACAGGCGTGAGCCACCATGCCTGGCCTATTTATTTTTTTGATACAGGGTCTCACTCTATCACCCAGGCTGGGGTGCAGTGGTGTGATCATAGCTCACTGCGGCCTCAACCTCCCTGGGCTCAGGCTATCCTCCCACCTCAGCCTACTGAGTAGCTGGGACTATAGGCATGTGCCACCACTCCCAGGTAATTTTTGTACTTTTTGTAGAGATGGGTTTTCACCATGTTGCCAGGCTGGTCTGGATCACTCCTGGGTTCAAGTGATCCACCTGCCTCAGCCCCTCAATGTGCTGGGATTACAGACACCGAGGCACTGTGCCCAACCATTCTAGATATTAAATAATTTCATGTAGTTACCCCAAATACAGACTATGTTCTGTCATGTCTGACTAAAATAAAAATTCGGCTTAGGGATACTCCTTTTTGCAGACATTATTTGTTCTAGCTCTGAGATTGTATCTCCATGCTGCTTACTTTAGGTTGCAATATGTTCCCAACACCCACCTTTCAAGTTTTTAAAATGGTATTTCAATTTTTCTTCAGTTTCTATGCTCAGCCACCTGTGCACTTCCTCTACTCCAAAGTGAAGAAAAGGAAAAAATTAGTTTTTTCTAATACAATATTCATAGAGAGGTCTGGATTGTTGGATTAATTTACTGTGATAAGCAGCTCGCTAACTGATTACAGCTCCCACTGGAACACTCCCCTAGGGGGAATGAAGGTCCCTGTTTTTCGATTCTTCCTGCTATCCCCTATTCTGTTTCAGCTGAGAATCCACCAAACTAGGATTGAGTCAACCAATCAAAGAATTCTAAGCAAGAAGGGATTGCACTGATGAGTTTCACTGCTTCCTTTTTAGAGAGACAAATGGAAGCCCACAGACTGATTACTAAAGCAGGTGTATTTTTATCTGTGCTGTCTTCTTATTCAAGACTCTAAGCTAGTCATCAAGCCAATGATATAACTGATAGCTGATGGGAATTTCTGGAATGGGCGTTAAGTGTGTGAGAGAGAAAGGCCCAGTGGTAATGTCGGATCTAAATGTAGATTACTTGGATTCCAATCTACTTATCAGCTGTGTGCTCCTGGGCAAATTACGTAACTTTTCTGTGACTCAATTTCCTTGACAGAGGGCGTGTAATAGTATCTGTTTCACACAGTTATTGTGAGAATTAAATGAGCTATTCTATCAAAAGTATTAAAGCTATGGTTAAACTCTCAGTGAACATTAGCTATTTCTATGAAAGCTAAACTGCTTGAGTCTTGATTTGTCCTCATAATTGCTGTGGCATTTCTCCTCTTTTAAAGTCTTCTGAACAGAAGTTGATGTTTGCATTTTAAAGGCGCTCAAATGGTTTACTTCTACGAAGTTTGGGGCAAATAGATTATATATACACACGTGACCTGCTGGGGTACGTAAACCTGGCGGACTTCAACAGTCTGGGGGTGACTGTGCTCAAGGGATTAAGGGATGCTTAGAAATTGCGTTTTTCAGGAGGAAGGTGGGGCCTTCAACGAGGGCGGCTGGCTACCAAAGAACTAAACTTTCACACAGCAAAGGAGAGCCGGTCTCCCTGCGCCCGTGGGCGTCGAACCCAGGCCCGGCTCCCACCACCCAAAGGCCCGGGTGAGGCTGGAGAGCGACAAAACCGTCAGACTTCGAGGCTGCTCTCAGCTTTGGGCTTTCACCGGGCAGTCTCACAGACAAAGGGGCTTCTCAGCCAGGTCGCTGTTTTGGTTTGTCGTCCTCCCAGGCCCCACCTTGGTCCCCAAACTTCCCCCTGCGCTGGCTCGGCCGCGTCCCTCACATCGCCCCTTTGGCCGCCACCCCGGGACCCTTTGTTGTCTGCCGTCCCTCCTAGGGAGGGGTGGGGGGCTGCGACATTCCAGAGAGGAGAAACCGAGGGGTGCGGGGCAAAAACGCTCTTCCTCGCTCCCACCCGAGGAGCGCGCCCCATGACACTCGCGAACCGCCCTCCGGCAACAGCCCGGGCCGCACCTCAGCCCCCTCGCCCGGGTCCTCGGCACGGAGGAGGCGCGTGGCGCGGCCGGCGCTCTCTGATTGGCTGCGGGCGTCGGGGCGCCGCGCCGCGATTGGGCCGCGCAGCTGTCTGGAGCGAGAGCGCGCAAGGTGGGGAGGGGGCGCTGGAAGCTGCTGGAAGTCGGGCGCGGGGGATGCGGCGGGGGCGCCGGGGCGGGGACGACGGCAGGAGGGGCCGCGCCGGTGCAGGGCGGTTGGGGGCGGCGGTCGCGGGGGGAGGCGGCGGCGGCCGCGGCGGAGGGGGAGGTGCGAGCCGGGCGCCGCCCCCGGCCCCTCCCCGGCCCTCCCCGCTCCACGCTCAGACAGCGGGCGGCCCAGGGGCGGGCGCGCCGCTGCATCCCCATCCTCGTCGTCGCCCGGCACAGCGCGAGCGGACGAGCGGCGCGGGCGGTCGGAGCGCCGAGGCCCGGCCATGGCCACCACCAGCACCACGGGCTCCACCTTGCTGCAGCCCCTCAGCAACGCCGTGCAGCTACCCATTGACCAGGTACCCCGAGGCGCCCTGGCGTCGGGCGTCGCGCCCTCGCCGCCCCTCTCGGCCGCGGTGCCACCCGACCGGGGGCCTGGGAGGAGAGTGGGGGCTGGGGCCGGGCGCCCGGTGCCTCCCTGCCCGCCGCTCCCTGGAAGGGAGGGGGCACCAAGCTGGTTATTGTCCCGGAGCCCCCTCCCTCCCCGGTGCGCCCCCAGCGCCCCATCCCCGGGCCGGGTGGGGTGGGCCGGGCGTTGTTGCCAGCGACAGCTCCCTGGAAGGGTGGTCGTTTGGGCGTGCGGGTGTGCATGCGGTCCCTGCCCTCCGCGGCGGCGGCTCTCGGACCCCTTTGGTCGGGCCCCGGGGCAGCCCCCAGTGCGCAGGGACCGGGGTGTAGACAGGGTGCGGAAAGCTGCGCTTAGGGGAGGCCGGTGGTGCTGCCTGCCCCGCGCGCGGCTCTGAGCGACCCCCGAGAGGCTGATGCTTGGGTCTGGGTGTGCAGGGTGCCTTAGAGACGGCGTCGATGGGTGCGAGGGGCCCGGAGAGGCTTAAGCGCTACTGCACTTTGGGGACAGTTTGCGTTGGAGTGTGGCTGAAGAGAGACAGAGGCAACAGTTTGGGAGAAGGCAGACAGGTTATAAAGAAAAGTCAGAGGGAGTTAATCCCAGGATTCTGGCTGAGAAAGTTGCAACCTTGTCGATAGATGCAGCCACCGTACCTCCTGGCCCAGCCCTCAAAAAAGCTCTTGACAGTGTCTAGGGAAGAGTAGCATTTAAATGAGGCCAATCGAGTTTGATGATTTAAAGGGCCTACGGATTCTGAGAAATAAACAGCATTGTGATGGAAAAGCAGCGCCATTTTACTCAGAAGAGAAAGTTTGGAAGTATTTTGTTGTGAGAGTGAGATTTAGGGAAATTGTTGTTGGGGTAGGGGTATAGTTAGGTGATTGCTCTAGCTCCAGGCTAAAGGTAGTTAACTTTGAAAATTTTGCTAACAATGATTTCAAGTGTACTTAACCTGGAAGTGTTTGCACTTTACACGGGATACTGGTTCACTGTCTTGAACTTGAAGGTGCTGCTGTCATTTAGTCCTCAGGGATTTCGTTTCAATACAGGATTCCTTCTTGTCCAGATGGGTTTTCGTAGCAGCAGTCTGGAAACCTGACATTAGGTTACTAGCTGCCTTGTGCCATACTGTTTTAAATAAAATCAACTTAAGTATGTCGAAAGGGTGTTAAACAATTGTGACTTCTGTTGAAATCTCACATCGCAGTCATAACTTCTGGGTAATAAACAGTAAAGTATCTATACCCATCTATCTTGAACAACAGTTCTAATGTGTGTCATGCTAATAAAGTGTGGCGGTGAAATTAATCGTGCATTTGAAGAAAATATTCTTCTCTCCTTATTAATAAATTGACCAGAATTTAGGATTTTTCATCCCCTCGGCCCTGTGGAGGATTCTTGCTGACGTTTCCACACTGGTGTGCAGTGTATGACCTTTCAGCATATCACACCCCTGCCTTAAATAGGCTGCTGCCAGTGTATCAGCAAATGCAGGGTGGGTGTCTGTTGAAAAGTTCCTTGCTGATGAGGAGCACGGGAGATAGGTTTATACATTTACATTTCTTTCAGAGAGATGGGCATTTCTTTCAGAGAAACGTTCTCTTTTTCTCTCCCCCCTCTTTCTTTTCCTTTCCCTCCATGTCTGCCATTGCCCTACCCGTCCCTGCCATGCTGAAATATTTTCTTCACTATGCTAGTAATACCTATTCATTTATATAATGCTTATAACTGTTTAACTTGATTTGATATTAATGAACTCATTTAAACATCCAGAGAAAGTTCTTTTCAGTACTGAAATAAGCAGGAGAATCAAAGGAAAGTGACACCCTTCTTTGTTAGCTAAAGGTCTTGAGTTGGTACCTTGGGACTACTCTAAGTTTGTACAGCCATGTGTACCGCTGACTTTGTATAGCAGTCGTGCACTGCATAGTGACATTTTGGTCGTCAGACAACGTGTCTGCTGGTGGTCCCATAGATGATAACAGAGCTGAACAATTCCTATTGCCTAGTAAAGCTGTAGTCGTTGTCATGTTGTAGCACAACACATTACTCATGTGGTGATGCCAGTATAAACAAACCTACTGTGCTGCCAGTCCTATAAAAGTCTAGCACATACAATTATGTACAGTACATAATACTTGAAAATGCTAAGTGTGCCACTGGTTTATGTATTTACTATACTTTTTATTGTTGTTTTATAGTATACGCCTGTTTATTAAAAAAAAGTTAACTGTAGAACAGCCTGAGGCAGGCCCTTCAGGAAATATTCCAGAAGGCATTGTTATTATAGGATAGAACAGCTCCATGCATGCTATTGCCCCTGAAGACCTTCTAGTGGGACAGGATGTGGAGGTGGAAGACAGTGATATTAATGATCCTGACCCTGTGTGGGCCTAGGCTAGTGTGTGTGTTTGTGTCTTAGTTTTCAATGATTTTTTAAATTAAAAAAATTTTAATAGGAAAAAGCTTATAGAATAAGGATATAAAGAATATTTTTGTACAACTATACAATGTGTGTTTTATTCTGTTATTATAAAAGAGTTAAAAAGAAAAAAATTACAGTAAGCCAAGGTTAACTTATTATTAAAGAAAGGGAAATATATTTTATAAATTCAGTGTAGCCTAAATGTAGAGTGTTTATGACGTCTACAGTGGTGTCCAGTAATGTCCTGGACCTTCGCATTCATGCACAACTCACTCACCCAGAGCGACTTCTAGTCCTGTAGGCTCTCTTCCTGGTGAGTGCCCCATATGGATGTACCATTTTAAATCTTTTATGCTGTATTTTTACTGTACCTTTTAAATGTTTAGATACAAACTTACTATTGTGTTAGTTACTACAGTATTCAGTACAGTATAGGTTTGTATCCTAGGAGCAATAGGCTGTACCTTCTGGCCTAGGTGTGTAGTAGGCTATGCTATCTAGGTTTGTTTAAGTACACTGTGGTGTCCACACAGCAACAAAATTGCCTAATGATGCATTTTTCAGAATATAGCCCCATCATTAAGTGACACATGACTGTATTTTTTTTTTTTTTTTTTTTTGAAACGGAGTTTCGCTCGTTACCCAGGCTGGAGTGCAATGGCGCGATCTCGGCTCACCGCAACCTCCGCCTCCTGGGTTCAGGCAATTCTCCTGCCTCAGCCTCCTGAGTAGCTGAGATTACAGGCACGCGCCACCGTGCCCAGCTAATTTTTTGTATTTTTAGTAGAGACGGGGTTTCATCATGTTGACCAGGATGGTCTCGATCTCTTGACCTCATGATCCACCTGCCTCGGCCTCCCAAAGTGCTGGGATTACAGGCGTGAGCCACCGCGCCCGGCCCTGACTATATTTTGAGTTGTTTTCTCTTTGAGCAAGTCTTTAAAATATTGGATTAATATCACACAAGCCTTAACTTTTCATAGTGATAATAAATTGTTTATTTGAAGCACCTAAGAGTTGACTTTCTTATTAATGAAGCTGTTGGAATACCTAAAAAAGCTCATTTTGTAAAATTGGATGACTAAAGTCATTTACCCATATTAAAATTGAGCAAAATAGAAAATTTTTATAATGTAAGTAATTTAGTCCAAGTTGAGAGAAAGCTTACGAATTTTTTATAATCAGATAAAGTGATTCAACAGGAAAAAGACAAGTCAGGAAATGAAAAGTGTAAAAATATAACTTGTTAGTATGTTAATTTGGTATGTGCTAATTAACAATGTTTTGAAAAATTAGGAAATTATAAAAGCAGTTGCTTGATGTCAGAGGAAGAGAGGGAGTTGCTTGATGTCAGAGGAAGAGTGTAAGGAAAACAATTAACTTTTTACTAGGTAAGTGTGGAATTTCTGAGATGATGGAAATTACTGGTCTGCATGGAATGTAGGAATGCACCTTGCAGGGCAAGGTAGCAGAAAGGAGGAAGTGTTTTGCGATTAGGCTGAGGCCAGGGAAGAAAAGAAGTAAAAGATTTTGCCTTCACTCCTGGGTTGTTTAATTTTTACTGAGAATTCCAGAGTGACCTTGAGGTAGCCATAGTATTTGTTCAATAGGCCTTAAATTTAAATAAAAATACAGAATCTATTATCAAGTGAGGTTACACGATGCTCTAAGATGGGAAGTATCTGGCATCTGATGTTTGCCTTTCTAGACCTTGCTTTCCGGAAGACTTTATTTCTAGGGTAATGTTTGGTAGGTGGTTATGATTAAAGGAATGTATGGAGAAGCGGGTTTTGAGGAAGGAATTGGACTGAGAAAGAGCTGTGCCAAATGTGCTATTTAGACAACGTAAGGAATCGTGGAAGGTATCTGTGTTCTTTATTATTAATAGTTGCTTATGTGCTGGATTTTTAAGACTCAAAAACAAATACCAAAATGAAAGAAGAAAATAATTAAATGTCCCAGATCAAACTATTTTTTAGTGTTTTTTTTTTTTAATCTTAACATATCATATACTCTATTACATTCGATTTGCCTAACTCCAAGTAAACAGATTCAGGTTGCTATCCAGCCTTTTCCCTCTTTCTCCCTCCCTGCTCTTTCTTTCCTTTTTAACAATTTTCTGTCCTTATTTCTCATCATGCTGTAATTACTGCTATGAAACTAGAGTAAATTTCCCTAGTGATGTGATATCCAGGATGGCATACTTGGCAGAAGGCCAGTTAGGGATGAGGCTGGCCTGTATAAAGTCATTGAACAGCCATGTTTAGGGACAGGGGTCATTGTTTTAGAGATGATGTGCTGAATTCTGGGCAGGGAGAGGGGCAAGATGGAGACTCAGGATATTTTGAAAGGTTTGGAGGGGGAAGGGGAAGGAAGAATGGTTATATGTTACTAATCCTGCAAAGTCAGATAATAATTATAATGTCTAACACTTAATACAGTTTTCAAAGCTGTTTCACACAGATTATACTATTTAATCAAATCCTCACAACACCTTGTGAAGTCAGATAAAGTTCAAGGCCTGAAGTATTTAGCTTCATGGGTGTGTGTGTGCATGCATGTATGGTTTTACCATTTGAATAATAAAGGTCAATTTTAGTTTATAGTCTTAATAGTATGTGGCAAATATATTTGGTAGATCATTGTTTTAGATCTGAGCTATCAACATATTTTGGAGGGAAAGGTGGAGAGCAACAGCTTCCTACAGGCCCCTTAAATCAACACTGAAGGGCTAGGGGTTGTGGGTTGACACAGGGAAAATGATGATGTGTGTAAGGGAGAGAAAGCAGTGTGGGCTTATGAGATCTTTATTTCCTTTTTGAACAGTTCGTTGACTGATCCTTTCTGTATATTCCCCTCCCCCCTGCACTGTGCAGATAACCAGTGATGTGAAGTTGATGTTAGGGAAAAGAGTAGTTTAAAACATTAACCTCTTTAATCTTCCTGCAGGTCTGTACTATGATGAATTCTATTTTATAGATGAAGAAACAAGTTCTCATTATTAAGCCTTCTTAAGAGTATGACTTTTAGGAAGAGAAGGTGAATGGCAACAAAACAAGCAGATCAAAGATTTATTTTAAACTTGCTATTTGATTACTGTAGGTTTAGAACATCAATATTTAACTCATTTGTCTCTTCTGTCTACTTTTATACTCATAATGATCATTAGACTTCATCATGAGAACACTGAAATACCCAGTCTGTTGTGGACGATTCTTTTTCATCAGGAAAGCATATGGGACTGAGAATCTCTAATCTGTGTTTTAGCCCCTGTCAGTTAACAAGTTTAGATATGTTACTGTACGTAAATGAGTTTCCTTCTCTATGTGTGTTGGGCTTAGTTTTAAAAATCCATGATTCTCTGTCTTATTAACTGATGAAGCTGCCCAAATTCTTTTTGGTCCAAGTTGGAGAGATAATAAATAAAAACTTAGAGGAGGGGCTGGGTGTGGTGGCTCCTGCCTGTAATCCCAGTACTTTGGGAGGCCGAGGCGGGTGGATCATGGGGTCAGCAGTTCAAGACCAGCCTGGCCAAGATGGTGAAATGCCGTCTCTACTAAAAATAAAAAAAAAATTAGCCGGGCGTGGTGGCAGACACCTGTAGTCCCAGCTACTTGGGAGGCTGAGGCAGAAGAATCTCCTGAACCCAGGAAGTGGAGGTTGCAGTGAGCCAAAATTGTGCCACTGCATTCCAGCCTGGGTGACAGAGTGAGACTCTGTCTCAAAAAAAAAAAAACCAAAAACAACCAAAAACCAAAACAAACAAAAAAACTTGGAGGAGAAAAGTGAACTACTAAACTTTGAAGATGTTTTCAATAGTAAAGAGAGTTGAAACTGCCTCTCTATTTAATTCAGAGCAGCTAAGCAAAATACCACAAGTCCTGACAGCTGCAGCCAATATAGGTTTCTCTGTATTCCTTTGTCCTTCGTTAATAGTAGTAGGGTAGTGGCATAGTGGAAATGGAATGATTAGGTTGGCGGCCAGACTCTGCCAGCCTTATGCTCTTTGACAAAATACTATATTTTTCTTTAAGCCCTAGTTTCCTTATATGTAAAATAAAGATGATAATAAGTAGTAGTACTTACTTGTAGGTTACTGTGAAGATTGAAACCATAATTGATGTAAAATGCCAGGCTTCTAGTAGATGTTTGATACACAGTTCCTCCCTCTTTACAAATTATGAAATTCCTGGAATTTATTTATGTTTTTATTTTGAGAAGTTAACATCTGTTCATATGTATTTCGTTTTTAATCTTTAGGACTTCCTTTTTAGGAAGAAAAATACAAGGCTTGGTTCGGTCACTACTTATGCCCACACAGTGATTAAACTAGGATTAAAATCTAGTTTTGAATTTGGAGTCAAAAGTGGTTTTTCTGCTTCCTTACTGCTTTAAGAGCTCGTTGTCTCCCTGATTTAAAAACGCTTCCTATGTTGTTACTGCCTCTGTAGGTACAAATAGGCTTCATCTCTGTTTATTGGGTCCATCAGGGCCAACTTTCCAGGGAAATAAAACCGCTCACACACAGCTTTTGCCTCCAGTTGGTTTAACAGGTGGGACTCTACAATGATAGCACCTGGTAAGATTCCTTTAAAATAAAACAAGCCGTAAAAATGACCCTCAGCAGAGTGGTCTTTTAATGAATTTTATGCATGATATGGATGATTGAAGCAGGCTTTGTAGTGTGTGGCAAGGGAGGGGCAGCTGATGGGTGGAAAAGTAGGCTCAGGATTCAGGAGATTGGAACAGGCACTGGTAACGTGCCCTTTCTGCCATGGCTTCCCAATCATAACGGCCCTCCCTGTATTCAGTGCACCTTGCATCCGAATCTTTTTCTGAGTCCCATCTGATGTGACTGCTTCCTTATTTGAGCCATGAGAGTATTTTGGATTTGGCATTGTTCTGGCATTTACATTCTGCTTGATGTTATATGTATCATTCAGGGTTCTGGTAAGAGACAGATTGAAGTAGATAACTAAGGCAACCAGGTAACTTAAAGAACTATTTACAAAGATGTGGGCAGGTCTTGGGAAGTCAGTGAGGAAGAGTAAAGTTGCTGAGCCAGCTGTACTAGACGTGGAGGGTCAAGGGGGAAGGAAGGAGATAGTGGCTGTAGAGCAGGGGCTGCTTGGCAGCAGGGGAGGACTCCAGTTGAAGGACTCAGCCAGCCTACAGCGAACCTGAGTGAGGGCTGTGGCCGGGAGAGCGTGCCCCTGCCTCTCACTTCTCCTATCCTCTCATCTCCTGCTGGGGTCTACTTCAGAGGACAAGTTGGAGCTTTGGGGGAACAGAATAGAGAGGAGAGTGGATCTGGATTGCATTTAAATACAATCCAGAACATTAGGGTTACTTCAGTATTACTTATTTCTCTACCTGATGAATACAAATAAAAACCCTTGTCAGACTCCTTTATGCACATTCTTATTTTGTCTCTTTATTCTCAGTCATGGATTTTGAAAGCATAGTTGATTTCCTAATTCCAGTTCACTTTTAAAACCATTATAATCAGGCTTCTGTCTCTGACACTCGCAGCCAAATCCAGTGGCAAATGTTGAGACACGCAGCACTCATCAGTTACTTCCTTGCCTAAAACTCTTCACAGCTTCCATGTTGCCGAGCCATTGTGGTGCTTTTTTAAAGTTTGGCTCTGAGACCACTTGTGTGAAAAATCACTTGGGATTGTTATTAAAAATATACATTCCTAGGCTCTACCCAGTGAGGGCCAGGGAGTCTGCATTTTTGACAGGGCTCCTACTTACCCCCACCCCTGACCACCATCACAGATAAGAGACTTGGGCCAAAGTTTTTAGGCTCTCCATATTATTAAAATGGAATGTATTTTTAAAAGATGCTTATATTTAACACCTTAACATGTACCCACTAAAATATAAGGCAGTGCAATTGTGCTTTGACAATATAGTCACAAGATTTGGGAAAAATAAAATTCATAGTGCCTTCTGCTGTAGGCAGTTTGGCTTTGAAACAAGACAAGACTAAAGCTGGATGATGTACATATCTCCCTTCAATCCTGTCACTGCATCTCTGGTGACTGTTTATATAATTTCATGTGTAGAAAATGTTGAAAATCTAGATTTGGGGTCCTTCCTGAATGGGAGGCCTGGGCCAAGTGTCTCTTTTGGCCTGCTCTGTGAGAGAGCCTGCTCCATCTGATTCTTTTTTCCCTCCTTTTATAATTTTACTTGTTTATTTATTGAGATAGGCTGGAATGCAGTGGCTCAATCTTGGCTCATTGCAACCAGTAGTGGGATTGCTGGATTATATGGCAGTTCTTTTCTTACTGTGAGATTACCTTTGAGAACCTGTATCTGATGGGGTAGGCTTAGAACCTTGGAAGGATGGCTTATTCAACCCCCGACCCCTGGCAAACTCTCACACTCTTTCCACACATGCCAGGTAAATTGCTTAGAGCCATGTATGCAGAAGTGGCGAGCTGGAATTTAAATCCTGGCTTTCTGCTGCTTGAAGTACTTGTATACTCAATTACTTAAAATTCTCCTCAATACATTTTCTGTCTTTTAACTCCTTGCCTTTGATTAAGCTGTTTCCTCCTGAAATTCCTGCTACACTTTTTGGCTTGGCAGATCCATATTTTTCAATAGTTAGCTAAAGCCTGTGCCTTCTTGATGAAGCGTTTTAAGATTTGCCCTGTCCTTTCTTCCCTTTTTGGGCATCTGGCATGCACGGTATGTTCATTCGTGCATGCTATACCTACATGCCCTAAGTATTTGTAGTACTTCTGCCTTAGGCTGCAGGCCTTCCAGCTGCACTGATGACTTGGGACCCCTTCACGCAGCTGTCTCATATCCCGTGCAGCATTTATGTCCTGAGGTCAGTGTTCTGGAGGACTGAGAGAAGAGAGACCCCTGGTAGTCCTGCCCCGCCTCTCTCCTTTGCTCTGGACTAACCAGACTGTCCCGTCTCTGTACAGCAGAAACCCAGTCTCATCCAGTTCTTTCTTAGGAAGGAGTTAATGGCAAGATTCCATGTGTGGTCCTGGCCCCTCTCCACTGGCTTCTTGTCTTATGTGAATCTCCCTCCAACTCCAGGAAGCAGTGCTGTGAGAGTGTGCCTGATGTTCCCAGGTGACTGGGCCATCCTGTTGGTTACGGCCTTCCAAACAGTTCCCTCGTGCCCTGCTATAACACCTGGAGCATTGCATTGTTTTGCTTGCTTTACAATTCTCCTTCCCAAACTAAATTCCTTAAGAATAAGGACCTTCGCTTGCTCATCTTTGTGTCCCGTCTGCTTAGGACCATTCTTGGTGTGGAGCATGTTTGGAGTCCGCAGGGCTGGTGTGATGAAAGCATAGACTGGCTCAGCTTCTGACTGTCTCTTGTTAGCCATGTGCTATTGGCAAGGTGCTGATCTTTTATTTGCTTTAGTTTCCTCGTCTATAAAATAGGGCACATGGTAGGTCCCTCCCCACAGAGTTGTGATTTGCACCAAGGAGACGATGCACACAGAGACAGAACCTGGTGCTTTGGGTGTTACTGATTTTAAGTGCCTTTCCAGGGCAGGGCACCATGCTGTTAAAGGCTTCACATTCTTCAGAGTCTAGGATAGTGTTCTCTGTCATCCATCTTACAAGGACTTGAGTGTCTCATGTATGCCAGGTGGTATACAAGACACAGGGTACAGCAGAGAAAGTGATTGCAGTAGAATGCAGTGATTTTCAGACTTATAACACCGCAGCTCCTTAGAGCACTTATCCTGGTAGCAAGGGCCAGGTCCTGCTGAGGAAGTTAGGAAGGCCAGATTCTGAGGGTGTGGTCTAGTGGGGTCGCTCTGGGGACTATCAGGGGACTTTTCTTGGGAACTGTGTACTTTCCCTGTCTTCTACTGGTACTCACGCCTCCTGAGCCAGTTAGAAGGTTGGTTAGGGGCTGGGGAATCTGTGGACACTCACTTTCCTGGCTGACAAGCTTCTCCACAGACTGAGCTCCCCAAATTGGGTTCAGGTCACTCTGCAGCTGCTCTCTCTTGCAGCTGGTCTGTACCTCTTACTGCTGTGGAGTTGTGAGCATTTCGATGTGTTTGGTGGTTAGGCTCATTGAAGGACCATGCAGCAGGTTTCTCTTAGGTAAGAAGTGAGTGATAGAAACCTTTTTGGCTGACTTTATTTTTTTCAAATGGGTTATTTAAAAGGAAGCTGAGGACATGCAAAGCATTGAAGAATTTTGGGAGATTTTGGCTGGATTATTAAAAAAGAATTGAAGATAACTCTGAGAAGTACCAGTATTCTCAGCTGGATGATTACAGTGTCAGGTGTGGTTGGAAAGAGAAGCTTTATGAGCATTTTAATCAAGAGATTCAGATAAAAGAAGCCTGCAGTTGCACAATTGTCTTTATTGATAAAGAACAAAGGACTGCCACTTTTAGTGTCCTTTTAGTAGGGCTCTCCAGAAAGACTCCTTTGAGATACCTCACCCAGCCTCCATGTCCTTCAGCCATCCATCCAGTCCAGGGAAGCCTGGCTTTTGGGCAGCAGCAGATGAGTCATCGACAGATCCTCCCAGAGAAGCTCAAAGGAACAGGAAAACTTGTGTTCCCATGGAGTGGGGAAAGCTCTGTGGAGCCAGGCGACCAGCCAGCTGCCAACCCTGTGGACCACATTCTTCTGGGAAGTCCCAAACTCTGACCAGCATGCTTTGCTTCTGTGTAGGCATTGGACAAAGGTGTAGCATCCCATTTTAATCCATTATCTTATAGAAACTTTTTTGGGTTTTGGAGATTTTCTGTGCCAGACTTAGGTGTTAGTGGAAGGTCAGAGTTATACATAATATCTAATTTTAGATGTATTTAAGTTGTTCAATTATATGTATAGTATATATTGAAATAGGTAGCTCCCTGCTTATACAAACACACACAACATTCTGGTTCTTTTAATTTTCTTTTTGAAACTAAATTACAGCTAAAACTACAATACATATATGAAAAACATCTAAGTGACACTTTCCTTGTTAAAACTGAATGGAGAGGCTAGGTGCAGTGGTTCATGCCCGTAATCCCAGCACTTTGGGAGGCCAAGGCAGGAGGAATCCTTGAGTCCAGGAGTTTGAGATCAGCCCAGGCAATGTAGTGAGACCTTGTCTCTGTATTAAACAAAAAGGATGAATGGAGAGAGGTGCTGCCTTTTACAGAGCAAGTAGTTACAAAACCACTTATCTACTGGGTGCTCAATAAATAGTAATTAAAATTGGATGTATTTAATTGAACAATATTAAATTTCAAGATAGATGGAAAGATGTGCAATAAAGGTCTAGAAATTAATTGTATAGATGAAAATGACTTGAGACCAGATATATATTTTATTAACAAGCCCTGGGAGTTTTTGTTTATTGTATGGTGTTGCTTAGCTGACCAGATCATGGGGTTAGGTGAAGTAGCTAATGGCAACATAAATTCCAAGTTCAGGTGCCTGGAGGGTACCAGGGAAGGAACATGAATGTAAAGGCAGATGCACGGGTTTTCTGAGGTATGGATAGCATGACCATCTGCAAGCCCATGTCCCGTCTAAAGGGAAAGCCCCTACCCACTTTTGCTAATGGTGAACATAAAGGAATGTTGGCTTCGTGCTGCTAAAGCTGATATGTCAAGGGAAGAGGGAAATTTTTATTTTTATTTTTAAATATGATTTTTAAAAATTTGGATAACATTTTAAGTTTTCTCTTTTTGAGCCCTAACAACACATCTAGACTAGATTTAGCTTATTGGCCACCAGGAATTAGGTAGCAGTTTCTGTTACAGTTTATGGTATTCAGTCCAATCTGAAGTACACTTGTGTTCTGAGACTTAAAAGGAACTTTGACAAATGAGATTATAACCAGAGCGGGGCACTGAGGACTACAGAATGCTTGGAACCCATGTCAAGCAGTAGTTGAAGATACAGTTCTTATATTTCACCATTTAGTAATTTTATCCTTAAATTGGCCAAAAGAGTTTCAAATTTTATCTGACTAGTTCTTTTCATTTGGAGAAGATCACATCTTGGAAATAATCTTGAAAGTCAATACCCCATTACAGTGGAAGGTTGGAATTTCACACTACTATCATTTTATCCTTTTTGCAGATCCAGTATTACTATTATTAATTGGTTTACATTATCAAGGCTATTTTATGGTATACAACATTAAAAAAATGTCTAGCTGGAGGGGAATAAAGAAATACTTGGAAAGGTCTTGATAAACCCCTGTCAGTTTTTCAGTTTTCCTAGAACGTGTATTGATTTTTGGCCAAAATGTTTTATTTTGTGGTAACCCTGAAGTTACCAGCTTTGGAGTTTAGGTTTAATCTGCAGTGGGCTTCACTGTGAGTGTCAGCATGCCTTTTCTAATACTAGGACTGACACAGCTGTTCATATTAGCTGCATCCCAAGAATAGCAGTGACGGAGATTTTTGGGTTGTAAGTAGAGCCAAGAAGATGAACGTAGAGGACAGGGTAGAGGTTTGTCAAGCTAGTACTTAGTATCTTTGGCGATAGCTAAGGGGTCCTTAGTATAAGCTTATAATGTTGGGTGCTATAATTATAGTCCTTGTATATTTCCTGTACAATGAAACTAGTTATGTCTTCACCTTTTGTTCTTGGAAAATACTTTTAAAGTCACATAGTAAAGGAAAATTTTGGTAAACTTGGCATCGAACATTGAGCCTCTGAATGGAAATTCTGATATACTAATCAAAATTAGAGAGTGGAATTACAGGTATTGTGGAACTGTATTGTCTGTTGCAATTTTTATATGAATTGAGGGAATTCATTTCCAAGGACTCCCTTTCTTTTTAAGGTACAGGAAATATAAATTAATGGAGAAATATTCCAAGATTTTTGGCATAGACTCAGAGTTTTACTTTAAAGGATTATAAAGTGATCTATTAAATAATTTTTAAATGAATATTGCATTGGGAAGAAAACACTTCAGTAGATTTAAAAATTCTTAGAAATTAATATTAAAATACTTAGTTTATTAAAGATAAAAGGATGTTTGTATCATGTCAGCAAAGACAGAAAAGACTGGAATAGTGCAGCGGCTGGACTTGGATTGTTTTCCTTTTTGTATCTCATTGAAAGCAGGAACCACTACAAAATAACATAAAAATGTTAAAATGCTTTCCCTATTTTGTCTCTATCTCTAGATTTGATAAATGTGTGATATTGGAGTTTAGCTCTAGTGAAATAAAGGAAAAAGTATAAATTTTCCTGGAATCCTGGAGTAAAAGTGCAACTTCTAGTTAAGGAAACGGCAGTGTAAAGAAGGGACAGCCAGCTCATTCAGTATTTATTGATTGCCAGGCTTTTTTCTAGGCCTCAAATTTCAGAGAGCAGAGGGTCGAGTTGGCAGGGTTTGATGATACAGTAAATGAAAAAACAAATGTATTTCATATATGTAGGTTATAGTGACTAAAATCATGGGTTCAGGAGTCAACCTGTGTTCCAGTTGTGGTTCTGCAACATAGCATCCCTTACAAGCCGTGTGTTTATCTGGGTGCACAAGAGTATACTGTGTAATGAGTACTCCAGAAATGGTAGCTATGGCTGCCATTGCACCTTCTGTGCAAACTGCTTGTGTGAAATAAAATTTTCCCTAGGAAACCTCAGGTGGTGGTCATCTGTCTTATACTTGAACACTTATGCTGGTGCAGAGCTTGCTCCCTGTTAGGGCAGCCAGCTTCATTTCTGGACAGTTGTACTTGCTAAAGAGTTTGTCATCTATGTGCTTGCAAACTTTCTGGAATAACCCAGAAGTGGTCTGAATAAGTCCAGTTCTTCGTGGTTACCTTTCAGAGAATTGGACACTTGGACACTTCTTTTTTTTTTCACACAGCTGGCTTATGAACAACTGCTTATTTATACATTAGGCATCAGTAGCCCTCAGTCTTCTACTGTGAAATCCGTGGGTTCATGATTGAACGTTTCTAGCTCTCGTGGGATGATGCAGTCCCACATCTTGAAAGTTCACTTTCTAAATTTTGTCCTCTCTAGAGTTTTGCAGTGTTGGTATACTTATTTGAAGATTTATTTATTTATTTATTTGCCGCTATTGTTTACTAAGATGTACCGAAAATAAAATGGCTAATTTAGTAATAAGCATGCTCTCATAAATTATTCTGTTGAGCAACGATAGAACCCATGAGGCATGCCCAGAATACCATTTCTTTAGATGCAGTAGACTCATTTGACGTTAGCTGGCTGATGGTGTGTCAGGTGTGAGAAAGGAGCATAACTGAAGGATGCAGGTGGCGTGCTGGAAATGTATTATCTAAGATTGCATGAAATAGGGGCTCATCAAATCACATTTTTGATCAAATGTCTAATGATAGTGTTAAAATCAACATTGAGTTAAAGCTGAATATCAGCCAGGCAAATCTCAGATTTCTTTGTCAACTCCTGAAAATGATTGACAGTGTCATCTAATCATTTCTGCAAACATTTGTTTCTTTCCATAGATTCGAAACAATAGGAACTATCTTACTAAAACATTCTAAGACTTAATTTCAGGTTTGATTAGTGAAAACAACATTTGTTTTAGATACTCCAGTTTTCTTTAACACTTTCATTTTTTCTGCATATACCTTATATATTTTTATTGTATATGATTCATTATGGATATTATTATGCATGAATTTAGGATTTTTTTCTCCTCACAATATTGAGATGTCAGAGCTAGTTATTGGCCTTTTAATTCATTCTCAAAGGATGTGTAGAATTCACAAATGGTGCCTTTTTGTGAAATAAGCTGTTTTTCATTATTTGAATGGAATTAAATAACTAAAAATCAAATACAGTTCCTAAGGGTTATTTTGTTTAATGTTGGCACGCTAAACAAGTTTACAAATAATATATTATGAAATAATCAAATCTTTTAATGATTTCTTAAAATAATTGGCTCAAAGGATATGTTCTTCCAAAAGTTATCATATAATGAACCCTTTCTCAATACTCACATTAACTCATTTGTTTCCCTATTCTCAGTTATTGTATTTTATTCTTGTAACAAAATAAATATTTAAACTGATACAATAGAAATATATAAATCATATAAAGTCATTTATTAACTGTATACTCCAAGGTAACTGTAGAGTGTTTATATGTATTTGAAAGTTGTTGTTCATATATTAGTAAGTATGAATTACATGCAGTTTTTGTATTTTTGATGTTACTTTGCTGATCAGAAATGATAGTAGTTTAGGCTCTCAGGTGGCCACTGACCTCCACCAATTTAAGGGTGCTACAAATGACCAGGAAGTTGACATTAGGCCATTGGCCTTTTGAAGGCCAAGACCCCAACCAAAGCAAAATAGTGGGGATTTGGGCTTAACAAAGGACAAAGCCAAAGTTCAGTTCATCTGTATTTTAAAAAGTGAGGTGAAATGAAGTACTTCATAACTAGTTTTTGTTTTATAACATGCAAATATGTTTAACATTTTTGCATTTCTAATTTCATTTGTGTTTTCAGTAATGTGTTATGTACCCTAGTAGGGAACTGAATTTAGTTTGTACATTTCTCATTTGATTTAGAAAGTAATACATCTTTATCATATAAAACTTGTAAAATAAAAAAAGTATAAATAGAAAATTTAAAAATCACCCATTACCCTTCACTCCAGAGAAAGCTTTTGTTAATATATTTTTATTAGCGTGTGTGTGTATATCGAAACAAAATTAGGCTCATATTGAACATAAAATTTTGTAATCTTCCACCATATTGTGAGGACTCTCAGGGCATATAAAGATGCCTTGTGTAAGTGTTTGAACCTACAGGCCCAGCTAAAGTGCAGATGACAGCCAGCATCCACTGTCTGACGTGTGAATGAGCAAGACTTTAGATATTTCCAGTCTCTGGCTGATGCCAGATAGAGAAACAATGAGGTATCCATGCTGAACCTTGCCCAAATTCCAGATTCCAGGGCAAAAGAAATGTTAGTGTTTTCAGCCACCAAATTCAAGGGTACTTTTTAGGTCATCAGAGTTTTCATTTGGCAATCATATATTTTTTTAAAATTTTAATCAAATATAATGTAAATATGGTGAAATGCATAGATCTTAATTGTATTGTTTGATCAATTTTGACAGATGTGTACGCTTGTGTAACTCGTATCCTGTGTAACCCTTGTAAAGGTGAACGTGGTGGGCCGGAGTGAGCAAGCTGTGTTAGATGATGAGTGGAAGAGACTGGGAGGACTTTGGTCAGAATATAAATATAATAAGAAGCCATCAGATTTTTGAAAATATACTTTTAGTTTTAGAATAGTTTTAAATTTGCAGAAAGTTGTGAAGATAGTACAGAGAGTTTCCATATACTCTACATCCAGTTTTTCTTCTTGTTAACATAGTATGGTCATTTGTCACAACTAGTGAAGCAATATTGATACATTATTATTGACTAAACTCTATATTTTATTTGATAGATTGCTTTATTTTTACTTAAGGTTAAGCTCTGTGTGTGTTAGCTGCCATAACAAAAACCAGAGACTGTGTGGATTAAACAACAGCAATTTATTTTCTCACAGATTAGAGACTGGAAGTCTGAGATCCAGGTGCCAGCATGGTTGGGTTCTGGTGAGGGCTCTCTTCCCGTTGTGGGGTGTGCTCACGTGGCCTTTTCTAGATGTGTTCTTGCTGAAAGAGACAGCAAGCCCTCTGTGTCTCTTTTCATAAGGGCACTAGTCCAGTCAGTTCAGGGCCCTACCTGTACAACTTCATCTAACCCAAATTACCTTCCAAAGGCCCCATCTCCAAATGCCATCACATTGGGGGTGAGGGCTTCAATATATTAATTTTGTGGGGACACAGACATTCAGTCTATGGAGTCCTCTCTGTGTTCCTGGATCTTATGCAGGTTACCGTATTACTTTTTTTTTGAGACAGAATCTTGCTCTACCACCCAGCCTTGAGTGCAGTCGTGCGATCACAGCTCACCACAGCCTTGACCTCCTGGGCTTATGTGATCCTCCCACCTAAGCCTCCCTAGTAACTGTGACTACAGGCATGTGCCACCAGGCACAGCTAATTTTGTATTTTTTGTAGAGATGATATTTCTCTATGTTACTTAGGCTGGTCTCAAAAGTGATTAGCCTGCCTCAGCCTCCCAAAGTGCTGGGATTACAGATGCGAGCCACCGCGCCCAGCTCATATTACATTTAGTCATTGTGTCTCCTAAGCTTCCTCTGGACTGTGGCAGTTTCTCAGACATTTTTTTTTTTTTTTTTTGGTGACCTTGTCAGTTTTGAGGATTACTGGTCGTGGATTTTGTAGAATGTCTCCAGTGGGATTTATCAAATTTTTTTCTTATGATGAGTCTGTGCTCATGGGTGTTTGAGAGGAAGACCACAAAGATGAAGTGTTGTTTTCATCATATCATTCCAAGGGTATGTACTTTCAGTATGACTGATGACTGTTGATTTTAGTTGATCACCTGGCTGAGACAGTGTCTGTCAGATCCATTGTAAAGTTTCTCTTTTTACTCCCACTTTCCATATTGCACTCTTTGGAAGAAGCAGCCTATGCATAGGGGTAAGCTGTAAATGCTTTGAATGGAGAAATTAGCTACTCTAGTTTACCTCTGAAGAAGCTGTCTACTATGTAGAGGGCAAAGTTGAGTCAGGGAGAGGCGTTGGCTTGTGGTCACAGTAGTCTAGGCTCGGTGATGATGGTAATGAGGGGATGTGGTGAAAAGTGGCTTCATTTGGGATATGCTTGAAGGTAGAACTGATATGACTTATTGGTGGATTGTATGTGGGTATGAGAAAAAAAGAAGACTCAAGGATGATGCTTCCTAAGTTTTTGATCTAAGCAGCTAGGCAGATAATTGTGGGGAGCTAGGGACAGGGTGGAGAGGACTGGAAGAGAAGTGCCTTTTGGAGCATGGGAAGAGGTGGATATGAAAGGTTTTCCATTGGACTATGTTAAGTTTCAGATGCTTGTTAGACTTTGAGGTATAAATATGTAGACCATTGAAAATGTGAGTCTGGAGTTCAGGGTATAGAGCAGGGCTCAAGATTCTATTTAGGGGTTACACATTTTTATCTTTAAAGAATTCCATTTATTTTCAGAATAAGAATTTGGTTTGATAGAATAAAGAGCCTGTGGCAATTTGATTAGAATGATGAAAAAAATTTAAATCAAACTTTTTTCCCCCCTGAAAACATTATGAGTACAAATAAAAAGAGTAAAATGTAGGTGATTTTTCAGTCAGCATCAGTGTGACCTTTCTGTGTCTAACCTGAGTCCCAGCTAATATAGCCAGTTGAGCAGTGGAAGATTCAGAATTTGATTTGCATGTCTTAAAGCTGTTGAGAAAAGGAACTAGAAATTTTAGTTTTTTTTTTTCCCTAAGGAATTATGTACATGTATTTTAAGCCTTACATTTTTTTTCTTAGAGGGAAACCGGTTAGGAGTGGGAGTCCTCTGAGCAAGCTGCATTCTGTGTAGCCGCCAGCTTCCGTCTTTCTCCAGGAGAACACTGGCCCTCAGCACCTCTTTCTGCTTCCCCTTTTTTAGACTAATGGAGATGACTGGCTTTCCTGTCTGACTCCTCCTGTTTTGGTGATGAAGATAGGGAAGCTGAAGGATTCATGTTATTTGGCTTCCATTTAAAAGGTAGTTATATAAAATTAAATAAAATTTGGCCAGTACCACTTAGAACTTTAAATCATTATAGAAATTGATTCATTATTATTTAGAAAAGAGAATTTTAAGTTAATAATATTGGGAGAATTTATGTTTTTTTCTTTTCCCTTCCTTCCCTTCTAGTTATTTGTTTTTAGAGCTTTTTGTATTAGTACATCCTCCCTTTCCTGAGGAGTTGGTTTTAAAAATTAGATTTGCAGGAGAATGCACGCTTTTAGAGGATGATGAAAGCCACTTGCACTCCAACTTAAGGAAAACCCTTTTAAGCTCCCTGTGTGCCTTTTTTAGACCCCATTCCAGAGAGGAATGGCTTCTAGAATATTGTGTTCATCATTTCCTTGCTTTCTTCATAGTGTTAACCACAAATATATGTATGTATGTGGTAATAAACATGAAATTTACCATCTTAACCATCTGTAAGCGCACAGCTCAGTAGTGATAAGTATATTCTCAATGTTGAGCAGTAGATCACCAGAACTTTTTCATCTTGCAGAACTGAAGCTGTATGTTCGTTAAGCAACTCCCTATTTTCCCCTCACTCCAGCCCCTGGCCTTTGTTTCTATGAAGTTGACTGTTGTAGATACTTCATGTAAGTAGAAACCTATAGTGTTGGTCTTTTTGTGACTGACTTAATTTCACTAAGCATATGATTTCAAGGTAATTTATGTTTTCACATATGAGGTATGTTATGGGACCTCATAAAAGCCAGAATTTCTTTCCTTTTAAAAACTGAATAATATTCTATTCATAGTTCTTAATTTCTGTGTGATTGAAATTATTACATTTTATTCATGATTTGCGATATTTTTGTACGTAGTTTAGAAAAGTCTTCTGTATGCTGAGATTGTAAAGATATCTTCCTATATTATCTTAAGAAATAATTTTTTTAAATTTTAAAACAATATTAAACTCACAGAAGAGTTACAAGTACAATTTGGAGAACATTTTCTTGACCCATTTGAGAGTAAGTTGCTGACTAATGTTGCCCCATCACTTCTAAATACTTTTGTGATACTTCCTACAAAAAAGGACATTCTTCTGTGTAATCTCAAAATGACCATCAAAATTAGGAAATTAATAAATTTCTGTCATCAAATCTTCAGACTTTATATAAGTTTTACCAGTTATCACATCAAGTCCTTTGTAGCAACAGGGTCCAGTGCAGAATCTCAGTTGTGTTTAGTTTGCATGCTTTTTAGTCTCCATGAGTCTAGAACATTCCCTTTATTGAATTGAGAAGGATTCATTTCTCTTTTGTTTTCTGGAAGGGATTGTGTAAAACTGGTATTAATTCATTTTTAAACATTTGATAGAATTCTCTAGTAAAACCGTCTGGGCCTAGAGATGTTTTTGTCTAGGAGATTTTAAATTCCAAATTGTTTTGTTAACAGTTACAAGGCTATTTAAATTATTTATTTCATATTGGGTGAGTTATAGTAGTTTGATCTTTGTATGGAATTGGTGCATTTCACCTATGAAATTTCCATTTTAGCTAGTCTGTGTGCAGTTTTATTCTTCCTTACTTTATATAGACATATTCGCAATGAAAGTACAATATGAATTTATGAAAATAAATGTGTATTTTACATCTGTATCATATAATTTTATATCTGTATCATATAATTTTGATCAAGTTCTAGATGCTGCAAGTACCTCAGTGGCAGGCTGTATTCTGCACAGATGGAAGTCTCAGTGACCTGTAAAGTCATTTCAGAGTTTGCTATGCATGAGTCTCTCTGACCATGCAGATAGTTGTACCGTGGCTATACTGTGCAGACACCTCATTCTATTTCAGTTTTTTTTTCCATTACTTATTATTCAAAACAGTGTGATGCAGTGAAATCAGATTTGTTATGGTCCCTGCCCCCAGGTTGCTTAGAGTCTCTGAGGGCTTACGAAGAAGTAATTAGGAAATTGGAAATCAGAGTGGTTTGTGTTCTGATGAGGAAGGACAGGTCCTTATGAGAACACAGAGAAGAGGCACCTGTTTTATTCTCCTCTGCATCGCTAGCACCTGGTACAGTACTTGGCACATAGTAGGTTCTCATTAAATCTTTGTTGAATGAATGAATGAACTCAGAGGTGGATTGACTGCATGGTCACTTTTGGGGAGATTTTACGTCTGAGCTAAGTTAGTGATATCCACTGGAAGTAGATGGATGGAGGGAATTCTGCCAGGTGGGTGCAGTAGTACCCAGTGTCATATAAGCAAAGAAAGCTTAGCAATGTAAACAGTTGTCTAGAACTATTTGCAAATGAGGAGTGGTTTCCAAAAGTGATTACAGATAAGGCTAAGAAAAACTTACTCTGACCAAAGTCAGACATACCTTAGGAATAATGCTTTCCAAATGAATGAGAAATATTTTTTGTGAAGTGTGGTACAGCTTTCTCTAGGTCTTATCTACTAGATCTTTGTTCTAAAACAAAACTTTCCTATGCTGTAAATACATCTGTGATAAATCACAAGTTGACTACTAGTAATGGTGGGCCATATGTTTGCATTTCATTTGCTAGGTACTGTATTGAGACCCTGCCATGGGTTATCTCACTCAGTCCAGACAGCAGCCTATCTGAGAGGAAACTAAACCTGGGCTCACACTTTACAGAAGTAACTAAGTTTTGGGGAAGTTGAGTGGTGTGTACCCAGGGTCACACTTAGGTAAGCCCACTACTCATATTTGGATCTGAGTCTGTCTGTCTTCATTAACTATTGAGTTATGTGTGCTCTTTCCAATGTTTCTTATGTCTTTTTATTAAATAAAAAAGGCCTGGGATTTAGTTTTGTGTATAGATCTTTAGAAAGTTCATCAGTTAAATAGGGAAATAGTTCATAATGTAATAACATATTAGGACACCCCTAAAGCAAATTACAGAAACCCAGTTCAGCTAGCCAGCATGGCTAGATGCAGATAGTCCAACAATAAATACTGTGTACTTCGTCTCTGTCTTCCCCTCCTTTCTTTCCTTTCTGTTTGTTCCTCCCTCCTTATCCCACTGCCCCACCCCCTCTCACATTCAGCTTTTCTTCGAGTGTTGGCCCATTCCTTCCTGTCATAGAAGCAGGTCATTTGAAACCAGCTCCACTTGTGATCCTGGGAAGGGAGAGCATCGTCTTCTCTGAGGCTCTGGTAGAAATGTCCCGGGAAAGACTCTTGTTCCTGGGGCCTGGGGCTGTAACAGGACTTTGTGAACTACATGGAATGGGGCTCTTGGGGGTGACAGTATATCCTTATTTCAGCTGACAGCATATCCTTATTTCATCTTGATGAGACATATTTGATGGCTGAGAGCTATCATTATTATGCAAAGATAATGCACAATATATTTAAATAGCTTTATCAAGATATAATTCACGTACCATACAAGTCACCCATTTAAAGTGTACAATTCAGTGGTTTTAACAAACTCAGACCTGTGCAACTATCACCGCTGTCTAATCTGGAATGTTTTCATCACAAAAAGAAACCTTGTACCATTAAGAGTCACTCCCCATTTCCCCAAATCCCTCAGCCCTAAGCAACCTCTCATCTACTTTTGGTCTCTATAGATTTGCATGTTTTATGTAAGTGGAATCATACAATATGTGGTCTTTTGTGTCTGGCTTCTTTCATTATCATAATGTTTCCAAGGTTTATCTATCTTTGCATATCAGTGTGCATTTCTTATTATTGCCAAATAATATTCCATTTTGTGGATAGACCACATTTTATTTATCCATTCGTTGATGGACATTTAGAGTGTTTTCACATTTTGGCTATTATGAATAATGCTGCTGTGAACATTTTTGTGGAAGTTTTGTGTAGATTTAAGTTTTCAGTTCTCTCATGTATATACCTAGGAGTGGAATTTGGGGAATCATTTGATAACCATGTCTCACATTTTGAGGAACGGTTTTCCAAAGTGGCTGTACCATTTTATGTTCTCACCAGTAGTGTGTGAGGATTCCAGCTTCTCCATATTCTTGTCAACACTTACTATCTTTTTGATTGTAGGCATCTTGATGGATGTGGAGTGGTATAATGCATAATATTTTATAAAAAGGTTGTTTTGGTTTTTAAACACTTGCCTGTTTACTTTTTTTTTTTTTTTTTACCTTGTATTGGAGCTCTGCCAGTGGGCTCTGAACCTGTTCTACCTCAGTCCAGCTGGCCAGGTAGGCAGACTATATTGCTCAAAGGATCAGATGTGCATGTTTGCTTGTTTTCTTCTTCTTTATAAATTTTATAATCTACAAGTATAGATAGGGATTATTCTTATTTTCATATTAAGAAACTATGGCATAAAGAGGTTGTAAATGCTGGAGGTTACTTGGTCAGGGCTGGAACAAGGATTTGTCTTTAGGGTTGATAGGGTGGTGGTGAGTTGCTTGCTTCAGATCCACTGTTGTCAGCCTGCTGTGATGCGGTAGGTGCATTCCTATGGCACACATTCCCACTTGTGTTCACTGTGTTATATGTAGTTCCCACAAACTAGTTGCATCTCTACTGCTTTTTTTCTTATAAATCTGAGGGCAAGAGTAATGTTTTAGGAATAATTTTTATTAAACTATTCACAAACTTGACTACTTTAATTTTCGTTAGTATAAATTACTTGCAGCATACCAAAACTGAGCTACTTTTCTATGATTGATGCTTGCTGCCTTTGACTACTTAATTATGGTGACTTTATCAGCTGTGTAGGGCTATTTAACATTCACCTTGGAGTTGGTGTAAAATGTGATATTCTGGCAGTCTATAGTCCGGGATGCACAGATGGTTTTCTATCTGCGGCTTTCTCCCTAGCCGTAAAGCAGACACTGTTGTTAGGTGTATTAGTAGTGGAGTCTGTGTATCAGGACTCCATGTTGAGTCTTGCGTTGTCAGCACAACATGAAAGAATCTATGTTGATCACACCTTATGCAAGAATCTGTGTTGATCTCTTGCCATTGATTTGCCACATGTCGCTGTATAGTTTGGAAGTCAAAAAGTTGTGATTTAGAATTGCTGTTCGGCTCATGCTTAATATTATAATGGCATCAAGCAATAGCAAGAAGAGATTACACATATTGGCAGTACTCCCCTAAATTTGGAATAATACAGTGATCTGCGTAAGATAAAAGGAAACATGAGCTTGCATATATCTAGCAACACATACTTGTTAAGCTGATAATGTGCTGGGAATAGGTATGGGGGACAAGATGAACAAAACGGATAAAAATCCCGGTTTTTATAAAATGTGTATCCCAGTGATTATTTTATTGATTTACTAGAAGATCATTCATCGTGTGTGACATTGAGGCAAAATAATCTTTTGTGATTTTTTGATAGCAGTGTCTGAAAACTTAAAAATTCTAAAAAAGAAAAGTAAGAAATTAAAAATGCCTAACTAAATTGGTTCATTTAGTGTATTATATAAGCGATTATTGGTTAAATATCCCAAAGGCAAGATACCACAGATCCCAATCGAATCATTAAAAGTTAATACTTTTTATATTGACCTGATCCTTCTTTGAAATACTATTTTAGTGGGAAGCAGTGTAATTTCAAAATCAAATCAACATATTTATAAGTTGATATTGTATCTAATGGAAATCTGATGATAATGAGGCAGGCCAGTAGAGGAGTTTTTTCCTTGTTTAGAAGCATAATTTGAAGACTTGACCTTTATTTTTAAGTATCAGGTAGGTAGTGTGCTGATGCTGTAAAAAAGATTTGAGGAAAGCACATCCCACATATGAGTGTGGAAACCCAATCATCACACTTAGGAGTTACAAAAGGATCAAAATAGACTCCAGCCCCACTTTTTTGAAGGCGGGTGCTTTTTAAATTTTTATTTTACTTTAAGTTCTGGAATACAAGTATAGAATGTGCAGTTTTGTTATATAGGTATACATGTGCCATGGTAGTTTGCTATACCTATCAACCCGTCATCTAGGTTTTCAGCCCTGAATGCGTTAGCTGTTTGTCCTGATGCTCTCTCCCGTTGCTCCCCACCCCCTGACTGGCCCCGGTGTGTTTTGTTCCTCTCCCTGTGTCTATGTGTCCTCATCGTTCAACTCAGGTGGGTGCTTTCTACCCAGTAGTACCTGGACACCTGGAGAGGAATGCTTTCAAGTTAAATTAGGAAAGGATCACAATTCTTATTTGGGTTAATGCTTCTGATGGTCATAGTAGGAATGAATGAGTGAATAGATAAATTTTATTAGCAAATATAGTAAATAATTAAAATTTTTTACAAGATAATTTTCGATAATGAAAAGTACTATGAAGTCAGTAACATAGGGTCCATGACAAGTGATTGGGGATGCTTTAGATTGTAAGGTCTGTGAAGCTTTGGAAGATATTATTTGAGTTGTGAATGGTGAAATATCTGTGTGCATTCCAGGTGTGGTGGTGGGGAAGTGTAAGTTTTGGGGTGGAAATGAGTTTAGTGTGTTGTAGACAGTCAATATGTTGGAATATAGCCAGTGAGAGAAATGGTGCGAGATGAGGATGGAGAGGTGGAAGAGGCCTTGGTCTTTTAGGGTAGAATGAAGTTGGGATTTTATTTTAATCATGGCAATCTGTAGAGTATTTTAGGTCTGGGCTTGATGACCTCATGTCTGTGGTTGCTGTGTAGGGACTGACTGGTAGAGGCAGAAGGGGAAATGGGGACCCTCAAGAGCTGTTGTCCAGGCAAGAAGCCATGGCAACAGTGGAGACAGAGCCCGGGCCAGCTTTGGCAATGTGTTTTGAAGACAGAGCTAAGGAACTTAAGTGTGGATTCCATGTGGAAGGCAGGAAATGAGTAGTCAAGGGTCGATTGCTAGGTTTTGCTCAAAGTGTGTTGGTACAGTTACTGAGATGGTTAAACTTGGAGGAGAAGTTGGTGGTGAATCAGCAGTTCCCTTTTGGCCATAATAAATTTTAGTTACTTGTTAGAGAGGTAGTTTAATTGGCAGCCAAGTCAATGTCTGAAGTTTGGTGGAGAGGTCAAGACTAAAATTACAGAGATAGGTGTCAGCAACATAGAGCTAACTTCAGAACCATAGGACTGGATGAGTTCCCTGTCACGGAATGGGCTCTACAGTTTATTTCTTTCAATTGAGAAAGTTGGACAGGATGGTCTCTGAGGTCCCCTTTTTCCAAAAATTAGATGTTTATCGAGTTCTAAGAGCCTCTGTAAGAAACTTGAAGTGATGGGAATTTTCTCTAAAATACTCTAGTTTCTTTTAAGCCATGAAAAGGATGAATGGGGAAGAAATATAGACACTTCAGTATTCCACATCTGTATTTATTCCAAAATTGCTTTTCCGCAAAGCATGGTATGTAACTGCAGTGAAATACCCTTCTGAGAAGGAAAGTGATCTCAATCAAATTGCAAGGTTTCAGTTAAACCTAGTGGTGGTCAATGTGAACTTTTTATTAAAAAAATTTTAAATAGCTTTATTGAGGTACAAGTGACACCCAAGCTATACATACTAAAAATGTACAATTTGTTGTTTTGATGTAGGTATCCACCCATAAGGCCGTCACCACAGTAAAGATAATAGACATATCTGACACCCCAGCAGTTTCCTTGTGCCGTCAGTACTGTCTCCCTCCTGCCTCTCCCTGGCCTCCATTCCCAGGCAACCACTGATAAGCTTTTTGTCACTGTAAATTAGTTTGCATTTTCTAGAAATTCATATAAATAGAATCATACAGTAGACATTCTTCTCTTTTTCTGGCTTCTTTGACTCCACATAATTATTTTGAGATTCATCCATGCTGTTGTGTATGTCAATAGTTCATTCCTTTTTATTGCTAAGTAATATCCTATTGTACGGATATACCTGATTCACATATGCAGTCATTATGAAGTTAGACTACTTTCTTTTTCGCTTCAGCAGGTCTTCTGATTTGCTGGTATTATTTGTAACCACCTAAGAGACTAAACGTGTGAATGTATATGCACACACAGAGACACACTCCGAACTCACTTTATGGAAGGGCTTCCTTGTTCTTGTATTCATCCCCCCTTTATCCTGTTCGGGGATGAGCTGCTCGGCTTTTCATTTGTCAGAGCAAGGTTGACAGTGTTTGGATAGGAAGCAGGCCCATCCTTTCTGTGCGTTTGTGTTCTGTGTGATGTTTTGGGATGTGTGTGTGTTGTTGAGCCTTACTTATTTTTTATCTGGCTTGTGTTTATTTCAATAGGTCACCTACTGAAGCTTCATAGTTTAACCTTTACTTGGGCTTCATATTTTAGCAGTTGTGGATGCAGTTAATCTAGTACCTTTTAATTTCATGGGGAAGTATAAATAAATTCTTCTCAGTTCATAGGAATTTTTCATAGTTGGTTAAGACAGAGACCAAAATGAGACAAGTACTCATTAGCCTGGTAGGTAGGTGCCCACCTTTAATCTCTGAGGTGCCTTGATTAAATCACTTGTTTTCTGCTTCTGTTTCTGTGCATTTGGAAAAGCTCACTGCTTTTGGTTTCTATGGATGATCTGAGAATATACTTAGGGATTTGAGAGTTAATCAACCTTTGGGAGTTTGGATGTTTTTAACAACATCAGCTTTAGCATGGAGTTTATGGATGTCTGGGCTGTAGATTGGCAGTTTTCTGTGCTGTCATCTGAGGAGGAAGAGGAGAGGATGTTGTATTTGATGTTCAGGCCTGTCCTGGCAGAACAGGGCTTCTTGCTGGCTGAACCCAGTGTATTTGGTATAGGTGGGATTAGAATGGGCAGTGGCCATATAATTCAGGAGATAAGATATAGTCCTAAGAGAAGCATGGCAAATATATCTCTCTACTTGGTGTTCTCATGATGCTGCTTCTCTGCCTAACAAGACTTAGTGGTCATCATTTTTTTTTGTATTGTTTATTTAATTGTCTTTTTTTTACTGGCCTATAAATTTTGTGAGTACAGGGACAACCATGGCTGTGTTGTTCATCCATTGTACTTATACAAGAAGTGTTTACAAAATGTTGAATAGAATGTGTCTTTATGCTTCTTGTATTTATTTTATATTTCTGGTTATGAAGTTTCTAGTTGTAGCAATTAATGTTAAGAATTATAAGCCCTTTAGGAAAGATGAAAGATAAATACGAGCTGTTTTGCTAGTCTGCTCCCCTTGATTTTAAACAAACTCTTGAGGCATTATTCTTGCTCCTTCCCCTTCACCCCCATTTTCCTTTCAGCAAATGAAAAGCACAGATGGAGCCAGGCCTTCCATTCAGGGATTGGTAGGAATGCATAGATGAATAAAATTTGTTCCCAAGCCATTAGAAGCTCACAATCAAAAGGGAAAGTTAGACTCACAGGCCAGTAAGTGATGGTTTAATATAAGCACATCCAGAAATTATTTTAAAAGTATTTTGGGATCCCAAAAAGTACGAATAAAAGTTCTAGTTTCTAGATTGAGGAGGTGGATAGAAGTGACCCCATTAAGTAAAATAGGAGATCCAGGAGGAAATGAGGCAGATTTGCTAAGATGATGAGATTGGTCAGGTGCAAGTGCAGTAAAGAATTCAGTTTTGGATGTTTTCAGTTTGAATTTTGTGCAGAGTGTTATTCTTTCTAGGTAATCTATACATTTTTGTGCTGGTTTTTAAAAAGCACTTTCCCCAGTTGGTAGCTTTGAATTCATCTTCATAATCTATGAGGAGGCTATACTTTTTGGATTAGATATTCTGCATTACCTTACCGAAGCTGGCTCTAAGCAATAGAGCCAACTTTCTGCTTACATTATGCTTGGAAAGTGTGGTTTTGTTTTTTTTTTTCTATGGCAATGGCCTAGAAATGTTTGAAAATGCTTGCATCCTTTAAGGTGTTGTTGCCATTGCATAAAATTTAGTGGGATGAAATGCAGATTTAGTGTAGGGAGATGAGGTAATTACTATCCTAAATTCTGGTGCTCAGTTTTTTGTTTGGAAATTTGAAAACAAGCATGTATTATTTTTTAAAAAATCTTCTATTTGGGGGTAGATAATGAATGCCCATGTTGCAAAATATCAAGGGAGATGGGTAAATAATGAGAAATGGTCTCCCTTTTACTCCATCCTCCACCCTGAGGGACTGCCATTGCTCCCAGTTACTGATATTCTCCCAGAGATATTCTAAAGTAGAGGTCTATTACTTCTTGGAAATCCAGAGATAGTGTGCTTTCCAAATTGGTTAATTCAGTGGCTCAGCAACCTCATTAAGGCCTGGGTTCCCTAATCTTTCTGTTCTGCTTTCCTATTTATTCCTCTTAGGCTGCCCGCTAGATGATTCCCAGGTGCCTTTTCCCTTCGGTGTGTCTCATGTACATGGCAAAGTCCATAGGCAAAAATCAAGTATCTTTGTTGTATCCCTTTTTAAGAGTGAGGAAGACTTTCCCGATAATCCCCAGCCACATTTCTCATTGAACAGAATTGCAGCATAGTAACATTCCTTGAATTAGTTATTGGTGATGATTGGCTGAGACCAGTCACTATTCATCCCATGAGACTAGGGAATAGTCTAGCTTTTATTAAAACACATGGCTGCCTGGTCTGGTTACTGAACAAAATCTGGGTTCTTTTACCAAGGAAAACGATTACTGCTATGGGGTATCTGAAAGATCATTTCATCTTAGTACTTAGTACTGGGCTGCCTCATTCTTTGTGATTGTTAGAGAGGATTCATTCCATTCACTTAATGTACCATGCTTTAGTAGTCTCTGTCTTTGCCAATTTTTCTATCATCACTGTGTTGCAATACATGTTTCTAAATGTAAATACATCATCTTCCCTATTTCCAAATTGTCCTCTATTAATGTTATGTCAGTGTATATTAAATAGTTCAACAATGTTTAGTGTGCCTGTTTCCTTATACACTTGACAGTAGAGAGTACTGCTGAAGTCTCTCTGATAGGTGAAAATGTTATTTTACTCTGATTTTAATTTCCATTTCTCTTATTATAGGGTTTGGGCATCTTTTCATATGAATGAATCGTTTGTGATTCTTTTTCTGAGATCTGAGCATACCTGTGCTCTGCCTACTTTTCTATTATATGGTTACTGTTCTTATTATGATATGTAGGAGCTCTAGACAGATTAAAGAAATTAGCTCTTGGTAATAGGACTTATGCTGTTGCTTTTAAGTTTGGTGTTTGTCCTTTGACTTTGCTTATGGTTTTGCCATGAAGGAATTTTTTATATTTATGTGATGAAATTGTATCTAATTATTTTTTATTGCTTCCAGAGTTTGTGTTATACTCAAAACATTTCAGATATTACCTTTATCATACTTTAAATACCCATTATGTGTTTGGATCTATCACTGGAATTCTAGTTATATTTCACTGATCTGTCTATTCATCTGTTCATCATTCCAGCTTTTAAAAAATGTATTTTAGTCTCTGAAAGGAAAGTCATTATAAATTTTCTGGCTATCTCACATGTTTGTATTTCTATATTAATTTTAAAATCAATTTTTCTTTTTAAAAATCCTGTTGACATTTTTTATCATATGGACTTAAATTTAATGATTAACATAGGGAGAAATTAACATCTTTATGATTCTGAGTCTTCCCACCCAAGAATGTTTTGCGTTTCCATTTATTCAAGTGTAGCTCTTTGAGCAGGATATCTGCTTTGGACAGTTATGTGAATTTCTGTTTCATTAGAGCCGTTACACATTTTTTGTGTCTATTACAGTATATTACTGTAGTTAGTGATCTTTGTTTGTTAGTGTTACTGTAAATAATACATAAGGTTTAACAAAAAAACTAAAAGTCAGTTCTGTATAACCACCCTGGGCAAAAAGTAGAAATATTACCCGCCCACAAAATGCACTTGTTGTCTGTCAACAATTATAACCCATTCTCTCCCTTCATAGGTAAACACTTTAGTGACTTCAGTGGTAGTCATTTTCATGTTCGTCTTTATAGTTTTATCAATTATCTATGCATTCCCAGACAATATGGTTTATTGCTTGCTTTTTGGAACTTTTTGTGTGAAATCCATTTATATGTTGTATGTATTCCTCTGAATTGACTTGAGATATATGGTTTCTTCTAGAAGTTATAGTTCCTTCATCTTCATTGTTCTGTGTAGTTTTCCGTTGTACAGATATACCAGAATATATTTAGCCATTTTGCTGCTAAAGGTTTTATTTTTCCTTGGCATTTGGCTATTAATGAACAACATATTGAACATTCTTGTACATGCCTCTCCTAGTCCCCATTTAGACACATGGGTATTGGGGTATTCCATCACGGATAGGACTATTTTCAATCTTGTAAGAAAATACTGATTTTTTTCTAAAGCACTTGACCATGTATGAGAAATCCTATTGCTCTACGTTGTGGTACATTTGGTACTGTGAGACTAAAATTTTGGCAGTCTCATAGGTGTATAGTGGTGACCTATTTGGCTTTAATTTGTTTTATCTTATAAAGATGTAAAAAGTGGTTCTTCCCTTTGCCTTTGGGCCCTATCATCTCTGCTTAACTTTGAAGTTGGTTTGTGGCTGTGAGGTTGGTTGATGAGGACACTTGTGTTCCAAACATAGCTGCACATTAGTTTTATTTGGGAAAAAAAAAAAAAAAAGAATTCAAGGTCTCATTTCAAACTTGGGGAATAAAAAGTTATGGAGCTAGAATCTAGGAATCTGTTTCTAACTAGCTGTCAAATGATTATTACCCAGCTAAACTTCCACAGATAGATTCCAACACAGGGCCCTTGAAACTGAAGGTTGTTCTGTCTATACTATGTCTTCCTAGTCTGGTGAGTATTTAGCATTTAAAACACACCTCAATTTGGAATAGCCACATATAAGTGCTCATAGCCACATGAGGCCAGTGACTATTATATTGAACAGTGCAGATCTGTTCAGAAAATTGCTCAGCAATAAGTGTATAGTTTGATGTGCATTTAGAACTTTGATATACACTTTGATCTTTGGCATCAGGTTGTATACTTTACGCCTCCCCACTGCTCTTCCCTCAATGCAGGGTCTCACAAAGACTGGCTGTTCACCTTGGTAGGGACTGGTTAAGAATATGTTATCCAAAATCCATTTACATTATTTTAAAAAATTAGAACATATTTTGTATTCCATCAGTAGAGATGTGGATGGTAACAGTCGTTAAAGATTGTAATCACTTTGAGCTGTCTTGAAATTTAAGGTTTTTTACTCCAAATTTATTCTAGGTTAATTTTTGGCTTAGTGTAGAATGCTTAATTCTGATGTGGAGGTAATTAACAAACTTTTGTTGGGCACATGTGGCAGTTGGTGGGCATGTGGCTAGTGGCTACCATACTGAGCAGTGCAGATGTTTTCGGAGAATTGCTCAATTACATATAAGTGTATGGTTTGATATGCATTTTAAATACCCCAGAAACTCCTTTCTCATGTTGTAGTAAGAGGGAGGAAATTTAAAGCATATAAAGCTGGAGAAAATATACAATCTATTGTAGAGACAGAATGTACGTTTGTGAATATTGTTTTTGTATTTTTTGATCACACGTTAATTAAAGTGTAAGCACCCTTAGTAAAAATTAAAAAAATGGTAAGATCAGGTTCAACTTTGGAACTAAAAAGGAAAAAGTGTAAGATGGAGATCACAGAGTTTGAGGTCCCATATCTGCCATACTTGATATTTCCTTTTAAAGTAGAGATAACGCTGATCCCACATGAGCATTGAGGATAGCTTAGGTTTGTGCAATGTAATAAAATTTATTACACAGAAATGGAAAATGTTAGTACTGGGAGCACTAAGGTATTTGGTTTAACTAGGAAATAGGTATAGATAAATGTTTTAATGCTGTAAGTGGAAAATTCAGAATTCCTGGTTTCTCTTACCTAATGATACAATTATACCTGAACTATTTTCTGTTTTTTAAAAAAACTAACCCAAGAAGTACATTGATATGTGTCCATGTATTCATGTAATACAGTTGTATGTATACTGCAAAAATAAAAAGCTAAAGAGCTCACAGACCATAGAGGAAATCACTATTGGAAAAGACACCATAAACAAAGATGCAAGACTAAGCCATAGACTGAGAGAGATGTTGTTTGCAAAAGATCAATTTCAAATACATAAAGAATTCTTTTTAAAGAAATCAGTGAGAAAAAGACAAGCTGATAGAATAATGGGCAAAGGATATAAAGGGAAAGTTAATGTCCAGTAGACATACAAAAAATTTTTATCCTGGCTGTAATCAGGGGAAATACACATTTAAAAAATAGAGAAATAACGTTTTACATTTATTAGTTTGGCAAAAATTAGTAGTCTGACAATACCAACTGTTGTTAAGAATATGGAGCAGTGGAACTCACATTGCTCATAAATACTTCATTTGGAGAGCAGTTTAGCAGTACTTAGTCAAGTGGATGTTGCTTGATTTGGAAGTTCTACTCTGGGTAGTCACACAATGAAATATAATACACAAGGTAAGTAAATAAGGTAAAGCTATGTGTATCAACATAGATAAATGTCAGCAACGTAATATTAAGTGAAAAAAATTGCAGAAGCTTGCATTCAGTTTTACCCCAGTTTTATAGTTTAAAATGTTCAAAGCAATACAATAGGTAAAATACACAAGTAGCAAAAGTATAAAAATATGCAAGAGAATACTGCAACAAACTTAATGCTAGTAATTACTCTCTGTGGGAGGGATGGAAGGAATAGAACAGAGGAGGAGTTTGCACAGGAGGTTTCATTGTGCTTGTAGTATTAGAAATACTGGAATATTTCAAGTCCCTGTCATTCTCCATTACCTCCTTTCTCCTAGAGGTGATAGCATCTAATGGTTTAGTGTCTGGTTTTTCTGGGCCTGTGCATATGGAAGTAGAATTAGTGTGGGCTCTGGAGTAAGGGTGCCTGGTTGTGCAAGGTGGCCATGAGGATTACATGAACTCTGCCTTGTAAAGCACAGTGTGCTGCACTGCCTGGTGTACATCTGGTATCTACTGAGCACCTACAATTAGTGAAGTACAGTATATGTAAATGTGCTATATGGAGACTATATTAATGTCTAGCACATAGTAAATGCATAGGAGGCTCATAACAAGTACAGAATAAATGCATGTTTAATGAATGAATGTATATACATAGTTTGGACTTTTCTTCTGCAACTTGTACCTTTCACTTAATAGTATTTCTTGGTGATCTTCCATATCAAAACATACAGATTTATATAATTCTTTTTGCCACATTAAAAAAAATCTAATTTTAGTTTCACACTGGGTGTAGTGCGTCATGCCTATAATCCCAGCACTTTGGGAGACTGAGGTGGTCAAACACCTGAGGTCAAGAGTTCAAGACCAGCCTAATATGGTGAAACCCCGTCTCTACTAAAAATACAAAAATTAATGGCATGGTAGCGCATGTCTGTAATCCCAGCTACTTGGGAAGTTGAGGCAGGAGAATTGCTTCGACCCGGGAGGCGAAGGTTGCAGTGAGCCAAGATAGTGTCATTGCACTCCAGCTTGGGCAACAAGAGCAAAACTCCATCTCAAAAAAAAAAAAAAATTTTTTTAGTTTCTTTTTGTGACTTGTGCATTAATTTCCCTGTTGCCCCTCCTTTTTTTTTTTTTTTTTTTTTTAAATTGAGACAGGCTCTTGCTCTGTCACCCAGGAATGCAGTGGCATGATCACGACCCACTGCAACCTTGACTAATTTTTTGTACTTTAGTAGAGACAGGATTTCACCATGTTGGCAAGGATGGTCTCGAACACCTGGCCTCAGGTGATCCGCCAGCCTCGGCCTCCCAAAGTGCTGGGATTACAGGCATAAGCCTCTGAGCCCCACCTGTCTTTTATTTTTTATTGCATTTTGCCATATATAGTTTTTAAGTCTTTATGTGGTAAAACTCTACCCATATTTTATGATGTCTGTTGTTTTCTTTTTGAAAAATGCTTTCTAAACAACTCAATGTGCTTTTACAAATTTACTTTGGGGAATTGCTAAAAATTTCTTTGAATGCCCTTTAAAATAATCTTGTTGCTATTTTTGGTGTTTTTATTTTATTTATTTTTTTTATTTTTATACAGAGGTTCGCTGTGTTGTCCAGGCTGGAATGCAGTGGCAACATCTTGGCTCACTGCAACCTCCACCTCAAGGGTTCAAGCAATTCTCCTCCCTCAGCCTCCTGAGTAGCTGGGACTACAGGTGCGCACCACAACACCTGGCTAATTTTTGTATTTTTAGAAGAGACAGGGCTTCACCATGTTGGCCAGGCTGGTCTTGGACTCCTGACTGCAAGTGATCTGCCTGCCTTGGCCTCCCGAAGTGCTGGGATTACAGATGTGAGCCACCATGCCTGGCCTGTTGCTATTATTTTGAAATGGCATAAATTACTAAGCAGTAAGTAGGCTTTCAACTTGTGCCCCTAGACACTAACTTAATTGGTAGATTGAGCCAAGTCACTTGGTGTTGAGGAAAATACTTTCCTTACCACCTTATGTAAAATAAACATCTTAAAGGCATCCTCTCTGATCTACCTAAAACTATTGCTTTTATAAATATTTTTATATGTAAGCTTTAAAAACAGTCTTCTTCGTTATAAAATGAAGTGTGTTAAAAGTAAGTCTTAAGTTAGGTAAGATTTTTCATCCTTGCTTCTTTCTTCCTGTTCTCTTTCTGCTTCCCCCTACCCACCCCGCCAGCACTGCCAGATTGCTAAAGACAGCTCATTTGAAGACACATCATTTCAAATGTTAGGATATTTGAATAGGTATATTTTCAACAAACTGGTTTTAAAGAACAACATAGTCTTTTTAGTCTAAATTTCTTTCCATTTAGAAGAAAGCTGGTATAAAAAGTTGACCTGTAACAAGGCAAAACAGATTGTGTTCATTAGAAATGAGAAGTAGTCTTTTGTTGATGTTTTATGAAATGGGATGGCAGGATCTGGCAGATGGCAGCATCTTTTTTGGAGTCTTGCTTGTGGTAATCGAGTTTGGTCTTCAGACATTGTTTGGAAGTAGAGACTGGCCCAGTAGAGGTGGTCATAGCACAGCCTCAAGTCATCAGGCCCGGGTTTGAGTCTGGGCACCACCTCCTACTATATGTGACATGGAGCTCAGGACATAAGTTGGTTGAGTAGAATGGGGAGAAATGACATATTTTTCTAAGGATTAAAATCGTAAGATAATCAGTGTGAAATGCCCGGCACATGAAGTACAGCACGTAAGCTGTATCTGTGTTCATTTTTAGGGCTAAAACTTCCCATTTGACTTTTGGAGGCACACACTCGCATTCTTTCTCACTCTCTCTCCCTCTCTAGTTTGTATTTGCCTCCCCAACTCTGCCCCACCCATGGAAGGGTGACTAAGATAGTTTTGTTTGGTAAAGTTTTACATTTAAGACCTTTCAAAACAGTTATTTGAACATCTGGGTATGTATATATTCTAGTCTTTTCTGTTGAAGTAACAGTCTGGACTTACCTGTCTGAATGTCTTACAGAATTTTTTTGGGTGTGAATTATGCTGCTCCCTTTTCCTAGAGCCTCTGCCATGGTCTGACTGTCCTCCTTATCCTTCCTAGCTCAGTTACAAGGCCTGGGACCAGATTTGGGAGGCTTCCTCCAGTCAGGGAATTGGCTGCACCTTTCTTTGGGTCCCTCCCTAGGTCTCTGTCTTAGCACTTGACAAATTGGACTCTAGCTTTGTTCTTTGAGAGCAGGACTGCATCTTTGTGTCTCCTGCATAGTTATCCTGGCAGTTACTGGATAAATGTGTGAATGAAGCTGCATGACTTTAGATCGATCACCTAAACACTGACACTTAGTTTCCTCATCTATAAAATATGGCTTTCCGCTCTGGACTGTCTCTCACTAAGGTCATCAATAAAGTTGCAGTTGCTGAATTAGGTGGCGGGTTTTGAAATTTATACCCTAGGATGCTAGACAATGACCACTACTTCTTGACCCCCCCATCCCCAGGTCTGCGCATTCTCACACTTCTCAGAAGACTGCTCCTTGGTGGCTCCTAGTACTTGGCTTTGGAAGTGTCCATTGCAGCTCTTTAGAATTCTGCCTCATGTCTTCTTGTCTTTCCATAGCTTTCCTTCAGCTGTGTCTGTTACTCCCAGATTCACAGCCTGATGACTCCAGAGCAGTCTTCCCAAACCATGTGTGGAGTGTGCACGCATGTCCCCTGGGCGCCCTCACACTAAGCATAGGTGAGGCGAAGTTCATTCCTTCCCTAGAACTGCTTTTCCTCCCTCTATTTCCCTATCTTGATTAACACTGTCATCATCCAGCAGCGACTTGTGTTTTCCCACTCCTTAATCCCCCCATCTGGTTACTAGTCCTGACAGGTCCAGCCCCAGGTGCTCTTGGAATTGGTCACCTCCTCTATCCCCTGGCAGCTCCAGGCCCTCCTTTCTCAAGCGGACTGGAAAGGCAGCCTCCAGTCTGCTCTTGCATACTCCATGTGTCATTCCTTCCTTCCTCTGTAGAGGTAGAGGGTCAATCTCATTGCTTCCTTGTTTTAAATATCTTCCATGGTTTTGTCATCACTATGGGCTCAAATGCCTTGGCGTGGCATACAAAACCCTCACTTCTGAACCACCTGCTTCCAGCCTCATCTCCCGTGATCCCTGGCCACGCTGCGCATTTGCGCTTTCATCTCCTGTGATCCCTGGCATGCTGTGTGTTCGTGCTTTCATGTCCTAGTGCTTCCTTCATGTTGTTTTCTTCCTTCAGATGCACTTTCCTACTGTCCAACACAGTGCTTCTCACACCTTGAGGATGATAAGAACCTGTGTTTTCATTTTATTTTTTATATGTATTTTTGGGCCTATCCTCCCAAAGATTTTGAATGAGTGTCCAGAGTGAGGCCTGATCTCATTTTCTTTATCTGAAAGATGATGTTGAAGAGAGATGGTTTCAAATATTCTGTAAAATTCTGTATGTGTGTTGTCCTCAGATGCTTAGAATCATACTTGGTTTTGTAGTGTAAGAATAGGCAGCTGTTTGGAAAGGGGGAGGGGAAGCTGCCCCTCCGATGGTTGTTGAGATCAGCGGGATTGGGAAGTGCTGTCCCCCAGCTCACTCCTCACCTCCTTCATGGCATGCACCCCTTCAGGCTCTTTCCTTTGTGGTGTCTTAAAGGATGTTCTACATAACTGTTAAAAAGACTCTAATGTTGGGTTGATGTTCCTTAGGTATATGTTTGTTTTCTATTAGGTTCTAGAGTCATCTAGAACTATGACTGGGACCCATGCATTTTTAGATTTCCCCGTATTTGCCCGTAGTAGATGCTCAGTAAATTTTTGTAAATTAGGAGCTATCTGAAAAAAAGAAATAAGAGCTATTTGAAACAAAGTTTTAAACTGTAAGAAGCCATGTACATGTGAGTATTTAATATGAAGAATACTAATTTTTCCATTCTGTTTACTTTTTGCTTAATTTTAAAAAATGCTGTTAGAATGCTTTAGAAGGCAAAAAATATTAGAACTTTTGGAAGGACATTTTGCTTTTATTGAGTCTGTTTTAAAGAGAAATTGCTTCTTAGACAATGTACAACAATATTCAACTCTTTTTCTCCTTGAAATGTGAGAAAGAGAACATACTCGTCTGTGTCTTTAGGCAGAGATATCTCTATGGGTCTATGGAAATAGCTACATGTAGATAGTGTGATTTGTTCACAACGTAGGTGCCTGAAACACTGATTGTTTTCTTATGTATGTTTTTGCAAGTTCCGAATGTCAATGGATTTTTTTCTTTTATTTATAGACTTTAAGACTTATTATTCCTAAGATTCTATTAGAATATGTTTCATAAGAGAGAAATGGAGATTTTGGCCAGGTGTGATGGTTCATGCCTATAATCCCAGCACTTTGGGAGGCAGAGGCAGGCAGCTTATTTGAGTGCAGGAGTTCAAGACCAGCTTGAGCAACATAATGAAACCTTGTCTTTACAAAAAAATGCAAAAATTAGCCCGGCATGGTGGTGTGTGCCTGTAGTCCCAGTTACTTGGAAGGCTGAGGTGGGAGAATTACTTCACCCTGGGAGGTAGAGGTTGCAGTGAGCTGTGGTTGCACCACTGTAGTCCAACCTGGGACACAGAGTAAGACTCTGTCTTAAAAAAAAAAAAAAAAAAAAAAAAAAAAGGAAATGGAGATTTTTCTCCAGTCTTTACATGCCATGAGAGATTCTTATTCTCAGCCTTTTTACTTAGAGAGAAAAGAGCAGCAGCAGTCTTACCAAAGTGTATTTCACTTCTATAAGTCAAAAGCAGTTTAGATCCTAGTGAACTATGAGTAAATTTAAAAACTGAGGTTGGTGGACTTGAGCTTTTTGAAGGCTGCTTTGTCCCTTATTTGATTCATTCCTTCCCCTTGGGAGCCAGTCCTTGAGATGCCTTGGAGCTCAGCTGCAGGTTCCCACTGTTCACAGTGGTGATGTTTAGGTCACCATAGACTCTGCTTTACTCCCATTGCCACCAGCGGTCCTGCATCCCACCAGATCCTCCAAGCCCCTGGTGCCCTTATAGTCTCAGGGAGCTTGGGGACTTTGCCTCTCCTGGAGCTTTTGTGAAGAAATGTAGTGATCTTCTTTTTCACCAGTTACAGGGTTTCCCTCAGTCATTAAAACAAATTTCTCTTCCCCTTAACGCATAGGTGCCCTGGGCTTTTGGTTTCTGTGTCTGCAAACCAGTGTCAACCAGATTCTTCCAGGTGTCCTTCTACACCTCTCCGCATGTGGCCACACCTGTCCCCTGCCGGGTGTAGCAGAGACCATATTGGTGGGCATTGGCCCATCACTTGGAACTTGAGGCTTATCCTTGCGATTTCCCTTAATTTTCGTTTTTGGTTTGTAAACTTGGAAGATCTTAATTTTTGTATAACTTTAGTTTTTTTTTTTTTTTTCCCTGAGAATTTCAGTGTAACATGAAATGAAAAATTCAGGTCTGTGTTGCTAATATAAAATTTTAATTTTTCTTTACAGGTCAACTTTGTAGTGTGCCAACTCTTTGCCTTGCTAGCAGCCATTTGGTTTCGAACTTATCTACATTCAAGCAAAACTAGCTCTTTTATAAGACATGTAGTTGCTACCCTTTTGGGCCTTTATCTTGCACTTTTTTGCTTTGGATGGTAAGTAATTATTTTGATCCTTTTAAAATGAAGACTATTTGGATATATTTGAGAATTGAGTGTGTAGAAAGATATATTATGTAGGATTTTATTCTTATTTACTTAAGTTTTTTTTCCAGACCAACTTTTAAATTTTTATTTTTAAAACAAAAAATAAAGAATGGGAAACGGGCTCTCTCTTTAGTCTTAGAGGAAAATTTACTATTTATAATTTATGAACAGACAGATGAAAAAGGATATAAGGCATTTTATTCTGTCATGAGTTCTTTACACCTATTTTGCATGTCTTTTATACTGACAGAAAAACCATTTAAAATGTGTTTTTGTTTGTTTGCCTGTTTTTTCTCTGGGAAAGCAGCTTTTAAGAGTCTGATAAAGCCTATTGATAGAACTTTATTGGTCTTTTTTTTAGATTCTGTCATTAGCAAAAAGAGGCTTTTTGTTTGTTGATTTGTCTATTTTTCATGGGGAAGAATTATTTATGATGGAAACCTTTTATTTTTGACTTTTCAGATGCATGTTGGTGTTTTCTTTCGTTAGGTCTCTTTTTCAATCCTTGGGGCTACCCTGAGAGCCTTAAATACAGAAATACTGTACTTCCTGTTTGTTACAGGTGACTGTAGCTGTGCATGTAGAAGAAATCAGAAGGGCATTGCTTTGTCCCTTTGCCAAGAGAGCAAAACAACAGAGACTCTTAGTGGCAGTCTCTTTGTGGTCTCTTCCTGAGCTTTCCTTCCTACGTGAGCACTTGTGCTGCGTGCTTGTCTGCTGTAGTGTTTGCCACTCACAGGGAAGGACTTCTAGGCTTGCTCTTCTGCAGATTGTTGTTTGATATCAGAATTCCCTGAGAGGTTGAACATGCACTCACTATGTCTGTGCTTTAGTAGTTTCTGTTGTGGGGTGTAGAATCTGTGGGACTTTGATGATTCTGTTTGTTCTAGGATGTTGTTTTTGATGGTTTATGAGAGTTGGAATACAATGACATTTCTTAATCTAATTTTTACCTCTGGCAATTGCAAATGTTTCGTAGAAGCTCATGAAAAATTAATTGGGGATAATTTATTCAGTCTCTACCATAGTACCTCTGATAGGCACTGACCTGGTAGATAGTGGTTAGTATTGAGATTTAAATATGACCTCTTAAATAAGCCCAAGTCTGGTCTTTTTTGCTTCGTTGATGTCACAGTTATATATCACCATTTTCTTAAGGTTTCTCAGGTGTTACTCTTTAAACTTTTTGTAAATCATGCCATGGATAGTGTATCTTTTTTTAAACTTTTGATTATGGAGCTTTTCAAACACAGAGATACAAAGAACGATATAATGAGCCCTCATATGCCTGTCACTCAGCTTCAACAATTATTAAAATTCCACCATTCTTATTTTATCTTTTCTCCAACTTATTTTTGTATAGCATTTAAAAGCATATCCCAGTCTATACATTTCATCCACAAATAACTTCAATATTCAGCATATATTTGTGTAGCATATTTCCATAAAGCGTTGGGAAAGGCTTGTAGTTCATATCAGCCAATTCCAGGGGACACCATTCACTTTGTGGTCTATGGAGACAGAGTAGAAGATAAAAATATGAATAGTATCTCTTACAGTTGTGTAATATGGCAGTACTGCAAAAGATGAGGATGCATCTCTTTACTTAGAAACCTTTTACTGAGGAAGTGTTCTCTTGCTGTGAAGCCTTCTTGGATTCTTTGTAACACAATGCCAAAGTAACCTGACATTGTTAATGTCAGGTAGTCTGAAGTATTTCAAATTATATGTGATAACCAGGATTTCTTTTCTTCTCTTTTTTTTGAGATGGAGTCTCACATTGTCACACAGGCTGGAGTGCAGTGGTGCAGTTTGGGTTCACTGCAACCTCCGCCTCCCGGGTTCAAGTGATTCCCCTGTCTTAGCCTCCCAAGTAGCTGGGATTACAGGCGCCTGCCACCATGCCTGGCTAATTTGTATTTTTAGTAGAGACAGGGTTTCACCATGTTGGCCAGGCTGGTCTCAAACTCCTGACCTCGTGATCCACCCATCTCGGCCTCCCAAAATGCTGAGATTACAGGTGTGAGCCACCACGCCCAGCCTTTGTTTTCTTTTTTAAGACAGGGTCTCACTTTGTTGCCCATGCTGGAGTGCAGTGATGTAATCATGGCTCACTGCAGCCTCAAGATCCCAGGCTCAGGTGATCAGTCCTTTCATCTCAGCCTCCTGGGCAGCTGGGATTACAGGTACGCGCCACCATGCTTGGCTAATTTTTTTGTATTTTTTTAAGAGGTGGGGTTTTGCCATGTTGTCCAGACTGATCTTGAACTTGTAGACCCAAGCAGTCTGCCCACTTCAACTTCCCAAAGTGTTGGGATTACAGATATGAGCCACTTTGCCCAGCCAGGATTTTTTTTTTTTTCAAATGAGTTCTTTATTTTTTTCTTAAAGGATAAAGCTTTCTGTATTCTTTCTTTGGGAAGAGGGATTGTTTATGCCTCTGTATCATGTGGAAGATAACTCTTTGTTAATTGGGATATATTCTTAACTAATAGGGATATATTATTTTGATTTGCATTTCAGTACTTTATTTTGTAGGCTCAAAGACAATCATATCTGCTATTGATTTTGACAACTTCCCTTTTGGAAAACATGTTAGTACTCTGTAAATATACTACAGGCATACCTCAGAAATGTCGCAGGTTTGATTCCAGACCACCGCAATACAGTGAATATCATCATAAAGCAAGTCATACAAATTGTTTTGATTTCCCAGTGCATTTAAAAGTTACATTTACCCTATAGTCTATTAAGTGTGCAATATAATTATGTCTAAAAATGTACATATCTTAATTGAAAAATACTTTAAAAAAAACTAAGGAACATCTGGGCCTTCAATGGGTTGTAATCTCTTTGTTGAAAGAGGGTCTTGCTTTGATGTTGATTGCTGCTCAGTTATCAGAGTAGTGTCTGCTGAAGGTTGAGGTTGCTTTGGCAAATTCTAAAAATAAGGCAACAGTGAAGTTTACCATAGTGATGGACTCTTCTTTTCACAAAAGATTTCTCTGTAGCATGTGATGCTGTTTGATAGCATTTTACCCACAGTAGAACTTCTTTCAAAATCGGAGTCAAACTCTGCTGCTGCTTTATCAACTAATTTTATGTAATATTCTAAATTCTGAAGTAAAAGCACAGTCTAAGATGGCTGATTAGAGAGTTTCAGCATGCCTCAGCCACTTGGAAATAGCATGATAGTACATAAACATCAACTCTCTGAGCCTAAATTCAAGAAGGAAAACAGGAATTCACCAGAATTGTGAAGGACACCCCAGATCCTGAAGAGAACACTGGCAAACAGCCCCTGTGATAGCATCCAGTTGATAAAAGTGAGTGAAGCCCCAGTACATGAGAAAGGCAGGAAGCCTCTCTCTATGACTCACCTTTCCACTGGGGATCTGAGTAACCCAGTCTGAGGGAGAGCACTTTGTTTCTCCAAAGCCCTGGAGCTAACTTGGGAAGAGGGTTGGAGACATGTGAGGGACAGACATTGTGAAAAGCTGCAGACATTTTTCCCAGACCTGGGATAGAGAACAGGATACCATTTTTAATCCAGGCACATATGAAGCCAGCCAGCCATTCCTTGGTGACTCAGCAGCATGGCCATGAAGGCATTTCAGATTTGATCCAGAGATTAGAGCACCTGCTCTGGAGTGAGGTAGGGGCTTTCATAACCAGAACTGTGGAAAGTACCTCAGCTGTAGGGCTAGAACTGGGCTTTCCTCCATTGCAGGCCCGGGGCAGGAGGAAAGCTGCTAAGTTGCAGTTTCTCCTGGGCAGCAAGACTTGCAGCCAAGGCCAGCTTGGCAACCTGGAACTGATCCACGTGTGCCATTGCCGGGTGCCCCACTCTGCTCTACTGATACTGAGGTATGACAGGGCCCTCTCTGCTCTACCCTCAAGCAGAAATCCAGACATTTGGAGCACCCATTTGCCTGGACCAGCAGCCTGAGCCAACCGCCCCCCCCCCGCCACCCCCACCACTGGACATAGATCCTGGTACAGTGAGACTCTCTGCTCCATGCCCAGGCAGATCTCCAGGCATTCAGAGCACCTGCTTGTCTGGTTCAGCAACCTGAGCTGCCCCACCTTTCCTGGACGTAGATTGCGATTTAAGAGGACCCTCTCTGTTCTGTGCCCAGGCGGATTTCCAAGCATCTGGAATGGCAGTTCTTCTAGATTAGAAGTTTAAGCCTTCCCCCATTCCTGTGTAGAGAACGTGGAGCCCAGATTGTTTCCCAGCTGCATGCCTAGGCCAATCTTGTGTGCTTGGTGGCTGCCCTCTGGATTCTCCCTTGGCACTAGTGTCTATGCCTGCCATCAATGGATCTGTAGGCCAACCTGCTCTGTTTGGCCCTGCTCTTAGTGCTCCCCCTTACCCCTGTGGCTTAGTAGGGAGCTTAGACCACTGTACACTCTACAAACCAGTTTATTGCCTGAGGCAATAGAGAGCTTCTGCCCATAAACAAGGATCATATATACTCAGCCATGTTGGCTGCAGCTGGATTTCACCTTTATAAGCACCATTACACCATCTATGGACATGTAGGTTGAACTCTACTGCCCAATATAAAACCTGCCAAAAGAAGTGTATAGGGCTATAGAAGCAAAACCAAAAAGCCCTAGCTAGAATTCTCTACACTCACACTCATGAAGGAGGGAGAAAAAGGAAAAAGGAAAGAAAAAAGTAACATTATAGGGAAAGGAAGAAAAAAAAGCCTTACCTGTATGAAAATAATTACAAAAATTAGAAGTGCCAACATCTGTAGATGAGAAGGAACCAGTGCAAGAATTTTGGCATCATGCAGCGACACCGCCAAATGATTGCACTAGATTTCCAGCAGTACCCTAACCAAAATAGAAACTCAGAAATGACAGATAAAGAATCAAATTATGTTTGGGAGGCCGAGGCGGGTGGATCACGAGGTCAAGAGATCGAGACCATCCTGGTCAACATGGTAAAACCCCGTCTCTACTAAAAATGCAAAAAATTAGCTGGGCATGGTGGCACGTGCCTGTAATCCCAGCTACTCAGGAGGCTGAGGCAGGAGAATTGCCTGAACCCAGGAGGCGGAGGTTGCGGTGAGCCGAGATCGTGCCACTGCACTCCAGCCTGGGTAATGAGTGAAACTCCGTTTAAAAAAAAAAAAGAATCAAATTATGGATTGCAAGGAAGCTCAGTGAAATCTAAGACAAAGTTGAAAATCAACACAAAGAAACTTCTAAGGCAATCCAGGAAATGAAGGAAGAGATAAACATCTGAAAAAGAAATCAGTCAGAGCTTTCAGAATTGAAAAACTCACTTAAGGAATTTCAAAATACAATTGAAAGCTTCATCAGTAGACTGGACCAAGGAGATGAAAGAATTTCCGAGCTTGAAGACCAGTCTTTGGAACTAACCCAATCAGACAAAAATAAAAAAGAATTTTAATAAATAAACAAAATCTTCAATAAATATGGGATTATGTAAAGCGACCAAGTGTACAAATTATTAGCATTCCTGAGAAAGAAGGAGAAAAAGCAAGCAACCTGAAAAATGTATTTTAGGGAATAATTCAGGAAATTTTCCTAATCTTGTTAGAAGTAGCTATCCATATATAAGAAATCCAGAAAACATCTGCAAGATACTATACAAAATGAGTATCACCAAGGCATATAGTCACCAAACTGTCCAAAGTCAATGCTAAAGAAAAAATCTTAAAGGCAGCTTGAGATAAAGGGCAAGTAATGTACAAAGGGAACCCCATCAGGCTAACCTTATAAGCCATGACAGACTGGGGGCTATTTTTAGCCTTCTTAAAGAAATTCCAACTGAGAATTTCATAGCCCACCAAACTACGTTTCTTAAGTGAAGGAGAAATAGAATCTTTCCTAGACAAGCAGGCACTAAAGGAATTTGTTACCACCAGACCAGCCTTATAAGAGATCCTTAAGGGAGTTCTAACACAGAAACAAAAGAAGGATACCTGGTCAAAACACACATAAATACATAGCCCACAGACCCTGTAAAGCAGCCACACAATAGAAACTACAAAGCAGCCAGCTAACAATGTCATGATACGATGAAAACCTCACATATCCATATTAACTTTGTATATAAATGACCTAAATATTCCACTTAAAAGCCACAGAGTGACGAAGTGGAATAAAAAAAGAAGACCCATTCTTCTGCTGTCTTCGAGAGACCCATCTCACATAGAAATGACACCCATAGGCTCACATTAAAGGGTTGGAGAAAGATCTACCATGCAAATGTTGGGGGTGGATGGGTGGTGAGGAGGGAAAGCAGAGGTCACTATTCTTACATATGATAAAACAGACCTTAAATCAGCAACAGTGAAAAAAAAAGGGCATTATATAGTGAATCCTACCTGCATAAAATCATAAAATTATGTAAAATTTTACCGGCATAAAATTATATAAAATCCTACCTCTCAAGGATTCAATTCAAGAAGAAGAATTGAAAAACTCACTTAAGGAATTTTAAAATACAATTGAAAGCTTTATCAGTAGACTGGACCAAGGAAACAAAAGAATTTCTGAGCTTGAAGACCAGTCTTTGGAACTAACCCAATCAGACAAAAATAAAAAAGAATTTTAATAAATGAACAAAATCTTCAATAAATATGGGATTATGTAAATAAAATTTTAATAAATTTTAACTGTCCTAAGTATGTACATGCCCAACATTGGAGCACTCAGATTGATAAGACAAATACTTCTAGACCTATGAAAAGACTTAGCCATACAATAATAATGGGAAACTTCAACTCCCACTGACAGTGTTAGACAGATCAATGAGTCAGAAAATGAATAAATTAATTCTGGACTTATATCACTTGACTAGTTGGACCTAATAGACATCTACAGAATACTCCCCCCATTAGCCACAGGATATACGTTTTTCTCATCTGCACATGGAATGTACTTCAAGATTGACCACATGCTCAGGCATAAAGCAAGTCTCAATAAATTTAGAAAAACTGAAATCATATCATCCATACTCCTGGACCACAGTTGAATAAAAATGGAAATCAATACCAATTAGATCTCTCAAAACCACACAATTGCATGGAAATTAAACAATTTGTTCCTGAATGGCTTTTGGATAAACAGTGAAATCAAGGCAGAAGCATAAAAATTCTTTGAAATAACTGAAAACAGAGAGACAGTATACCAAAATTTCTGGGATGCAGCAAAAGCAGTGTTAAGAGGAAAGTATACAGTGCTAAATACCTACCTCAAAAAGTTAGATCTCAGTGATCTAACATGGCACCTAGAGGAACTAGAAAAGCAAGAACAAACTAACCCCAAAGCTAGCAGAAGAAGAAAAGAAATAACTAAAATCAGAGCTGAACTGAACAGAATTGAGACCCAAAAATCCAACCAAATAATAAAACCAAAAGTGTGTTCTTTGAAAGGATAAAGAGGATCAATAGATTGCTAACTAGATTAACAAAGAAAATCCAAATAAGCACAATCAGAAATGACAAAGGTGGCATTACAACTGATCACACAGAAATACAAAAAGGTCCTCAGAGACTATTATGAACATCTCTGTGTACACAAACTAGAAAATCTAGAAGGGATCTATTTCCTCTAGATACTCAGTCTCTTAAGACTGAATCAGGAAGAAATTGAAACACTGAACATACCAGTATTGAGTTCTGAAACTGAATCTTTAATGAAAAACTTAACAACCATAAAAAAAGCCCTTGACCAGATTGATTCACAGCTGATTTCTATTAGATGTATAAAGACGAGCTGGTGGCCAGGTGTGCTGGCACACACACCTATAATCCAAGCTGGGAGGCCAAGGCAGGCAGATTATCTGAGGTCAGGAATTTGAGATCAGCCTGGCCAACATGGTGAAACCCCTTCTCTATTAAAAATACAAAAATTTAGCCAGGTGTGGTGGCACATGCCTGTAATCCCAGCTACTTGGGAGGGTGAGGCAGGAGAATTGCTTGCACCTGGGAGACAGAGGTTGCAGTGAGCCGAGATTGTGCCAGTGCACTCCAGCCTAACCTACAGAGCAAGACTCTCTTTTTTTTTTTTTTTAAAAAAAAGCAGTGTTCTACTGAAACTATTCAAAAAATTAAGGAGGAGGGTCCCCTTACCAACTCCTTCTGTGAAGCCAGCATCAACCTGATACCAAAACCTGGCAGACACAGTGAAGAAAGAAAACTACAGGTCAATATCCCTGATGAACATAGATGCAAAAATCCTCAACAAAATACCATAGCAAACCAAATTCAACAGCACATCAAAAAGTTAATTCACCATGATGAAATAGGCTTTATTCCTCAGATACAAGGATGGTTCAACACATGGAAATCAATAATTATGATTCACTGCATAAACAAAAACAAAAACTATATGATAATCTCAATCGATGTGTCAATAAAATCCAACATCCTGTTATGATAAAAAAAACTCGTAAGAAACTAGTCATCAAAGGAACATACCTCAGAATACCAAGACCTGTCAGTGACAAACCCACAGCCAATATCATACGGAATGAGCAAAAACTGGAAGCATTTCCTTGAGAACAGGAATGAGAGAAGGATGCCCACTCTCACCACTATTGTTCAACATAGTTCTGGAATATTATAAGCTCCTTATTGAGATCCTAGCCACAGTAATTAGACAAGAGAAAGAAATAAAAGGCTTCCAGTTAGGAAAAGAAGTCAAACTCTTGGTCTTTGTTGACGATATGATTCTATACTTAGAAAACCCTAAGGACTCCTCCAAAAGGCTGTTAGAACTGATAAATGATTGTAGGAAGATTTCAGGATACAAAATCAGTATACAGAAACCAGCAGCATTTCTATATACCAATAATGTTCAAGCTGAGAGCCAAATCAAGAATGTAATCTCATTTACAATAGCCACACAGACAAAAAAATAACCAGGAATACATCTCTCCAGGGAGATGAAAGATCTTTACAAGGAGAACTACAGAACACTGCTAAAACAAATCATAGATGACACAAACAAATGGAGAAACCTCTCAGCTCATGGATTGTAAGAGTCAATGTCATTAAAATGGCCATAGTGCCCAAAGCAATTCCTATCAAACTACCATGTAATATGGAACCCAAAAAGAACCTGAATAGTCAAAGCAATCTTAAGCAAAATGAACAAAGTCAGAGGCATCATACCACATGACTTAAAACTGTACTATCAGGATATAGTAACCAAAACAGCATGATACTGGTACAAAAACAGACACAAACCAATGGAACACAATAGAGGACCACAAAATAAAGCCATACACCTACAGATATCTAGTCTTTAACAAAATTGACAAAAATAAACAGTGGGGAAAGGATTCCCTAGTCAATAAATGGTACTGGTATAATTGGCTAGCCATATGCAGAATAATTAAACTAGACCCCTACCTTTCATCGTGTACAAAAATTAACTCAAGATGGATTAAAGATTTAAATGTAAGACCTCAAACAATAAGAATCCTGGGAAAAAAAAAAAGCTGGGAACATAATTTTATCTGGGCATTGACCATGGGAAAGGATTTATGCCTAAGTCCTCAAAAGCAATTGCAAGAAAAACAAAAATTGACAAGTGGAACCTAATTAAACCAAAGAGCTTCTGAACAGCAACTATAGTCACAGAAACTATCTCCACAGAGTAAACAAACCCACCTACAGAATGGGAGAAAATATTTGCTAACTATGCATTTGACAAAGGTTTAATATCCAGAATCTATAAGGAACTTAAAGTGTTGAACAGGCAAAAAGTAAATCCATTAAAAATGGGCAAAAGACATGAACAGACACTTTTCAAAAGAAGACCTTCAAATGTTCAACAAACATGAAAAAATTACTCCACATTGCTAATCATCAGAGAAATGCAAATCAAAACCACAGTGAGATACCATGTCATACCAGTCAGAATGGTTATTATTAAAAAGTCAAAACACAGGAGATATTGGCAAGGCTGTGGAGAAAAGAGAAAGTAAATTAGTTCGGCCACTGTGGAAAGCAGTTTGGAGATTTCTTAAAGACTTTAGAATAACTACTGTTTGACCCAGCAATCCCATTACTGGGTATATACCCCAAGGAAAACAAATTATTCTACCAAAAAGATACATGCATTTCCCTGTTAATTGCAGCACTATTCACAATAGTAAGGACATGGAATCAACCTAGGTGCTTATCAATGCTGGATTGGATAAAGAAAATGTGGTACATATACACCATGGAATACCACACAGCTATGAAAAAGAATGAAATCATGCCCTTTGCAGCAACATGGAAGCTGGAGGCCATTATCCTATGCAAATTAACACAGAAACAGGGAACCAAATATTGTATGGTCTCACTTCTAAGTGGGAGCTAACCATTGGGTACTCATTGATACAAAGATGGCAACAATAGTCACTGGGGACTACTAGAGGTAGGAGATAAGGAGGGGAGCAACAGTTGAAAACCTAACTGTTGGGTACTATGCTCAGTACCTGGGTGATGGAATCATTCATACCCCAAACCTCATCATCATGAAATATACCCAGGTACTGCACATGTACCCCCCCAAATCTAAAGTAGAAGTTGCAAAAAAATTTTTATTGTTATTTCAACAATGTTCACGCTATCTTTACCAGGAGTAGACTCCATCTGAAGAAATTGCTTTCTTTGCTCATCCATAGGAAGCAGTTGCTCATCTGTTGAGTTTTATCAGGAGATTGCAGTAATCAGTCACATCTTGAGGCTTCACTTCTAGTTTTCTTGCGATTTTCCACTACATCTGCAGTTACTTCCTTCACTTAAGTCTTGAACCTCTCAGTGTCATCCATGAGGGTTGGAATCAGCCTCTTCCAAACTCCTGCTAATGTTTATATTTTGACCTCCTCCCATTAATCACAAATGTATTTAGTGGTATCTAGAATGGTGAATGAATCCTTTCCAGAAAGTTTTCAATTTACTTTGCCTAGCTCCATCAGAGGAATCACTGTCTATGGCAGCTATAGCCCTATGAAGTGTATTTCTTAAATAACAAGACTTGAAAGTCAGAATTACTCCTTGATCTGCAGGCTGCATAATGGATATTGTGTTAGCAGGTGTGGAAACATTAATCTCCTTGTCTACCTCTATCAGAGCTCTTGGATGATCAGGAGCATTGTCAATGTACAGTAATATTTTCAGAGGAATCATTTTTTCTGAGCAATGGATCTCAATAAGGAGCTCATAATATTCAGTAAACCATGCTGCGGAGCTGCTGTGGTTCAGGCTTTGTTTTTCCATTAATAGAACACAGGCAGAGTAGATTTAGCATAATTCTTAAGGGCGCTAGGATTTTCGGAATGGTAAATGAACACTGGCTTCAGCTTAAAGTCACCAGCCGCATTAGCCTGTCCTTTGAAGCTTTGAAATCAGGCGTTGACTTCTCCTCTCTAGCTATGAAAGTTCTCAGTGAGATCTTCTTCCAATAGGAGGCTATTTGATCTACATGGAAAATCTGTTACTTAGTGTAGTCATCTTCATTAGTGATCTTAGTTAGATCTGGGTAACTTGTTGCAGCATCTAGATAACCTCAGCACCTGTTGCTTCACCTTGCATTTTTATTACTGGAGATGGCTTCTGCCTTAAACATCATGAGCCAGTGTCTGCTAGCTTCAGCATTTTCTTCTGCAGCTTCACCTCTCTCAGCTTTAATAGAATCGAAGAGAGTTAGGGTCTTGATCCGGACTAGGCTTTGGCTTAAGGAATGTTTGCCTGGTTTGAGCTTCTATCTAGACAATTAAAGTTTCTCTATATTAGCAGTAATGCTATTTTGCTTTCTTATCATATGTGTGTTCAGTGGAGTAGCACTCTTAGTTTTCTTCAATAACTTTTTCTTTATATTTACAACTTGTCTAACTGGTGCAAGAGGCTTAGCTTTCAGCCTGTCTTGGCTTTTGACATACCATAGTCACTAAGCTTAAACGTGAGAGACATACAACTTTTCCTTTCACTTGAACACTTAGAGCCCATTGTAGGTTAATTAATTGGCCTAATTGCAATAGTTGTTCTCTCAGGAATGGGGAAGCCTCAGGAGAGGGAGAGAGACAGAGGAAGACAGAGATTGCCAGTCAGAACACACCTAACATTTATCAATGAAGTACTTACGTGGGCACAGTTTGTGGTGCCCCCAAACGATTACAGTAGTAACATTAAAGATCGCTGATCACAGATCACTATAGCAGGTAAAATAATATTGAAAAAGGTTGAGATGTTGTTGAGAATTACCAAAATATGACAGAGAGACATGAAGTCCCAGCACGTGTGACTGGAAAAATGGGCCAAGAGGCTGACATGATGCAAGGTTGCCACAAACATTCAAGTTGGAAAAATCTCAGTATCTGCAAAGCACAGTAAAGCAAAGTGCAATGAAATAAGTCATGCCTGTAGTTAATCATTTACCTGCTTCTTTTTGGTCTTAGCTTAAAAAAAAGCAAAAAACTATTATCTGCAAGTTCCTTTTAAGTTAGAATTAATTTATACCTTATTTATTTAAATATCCTTGATAATACCAGTATAGGGTAATGGAATAGAGCTTAAACTCTGAAGTCAGGCAAACCTGTATTCCAGTGTGGGTGCCTTGGTCTGGTGGCTGTATGACTTTGGACATGTTATTTAGCCACTCTGAACTTCACTTTCCTCATCTGTGAAACAGAACCAATGATTACTGTGAGGAGTAAATCTGTAAAACTACAGAAAGAACATGGCATGATAGCTAGTCATTATGAACATGGAAAGTTACTCAGGGTCATTCATCTGTTATTACCATCATCCAGAGTGATGCAGATTGGAAATTTTTGTGTTTAATCTCTTCTTTAGCATATATCATAGAGTATTGAAGTAACCTATTTATTTGTGTCTTTTTCTCTAGACTGGGTGCTCTCTGAGGACAGAGACTGTCTCATTGACTCTTGTATTTCTAGTGTTCAGCACAGTGCCTCTCAGAAGGTAGACATTCAGTAAAGATTAGTGAAATAATTGAAGAGGTTTTTAAACCTGTTCTTTTTTTTCGCTAAAAATAAACTTTATACTTGCCTTTAGTGTGACTTGAAATTCAGAAGAATTAAAATGTGATATCTGAAAACAAACTAATGTTTTGTGAAAAAGCATTGCTTTATTTTCAAAGTGCTTATTAGGTAGATTGAAAGATTATGATACACAGCCCATGGGGTTCCATTCTACCTGGCTCTATAAATTGCCCCGAAACAACTTGAGCTTGGATGTCAGTTAGAATACTGACTAGATATATAACTTTAGTTTCCTCAATTCTGAAATTATGAGGATTGGATTATAATAGACTTTAAAGATATCTGTCTTTAATTTTTACTTTACTAATAATACTTAATATTTGAGTGCTTACTGCATGCTAAATAACCCACTCAACACTTTTTATGTATTATCTCTTAATCCTGAAAAATCTTAAGTGGCTACTGTGTTTATTATGGTCACTTTACCAATGAGAACAAGCACAGGAACTCAGTACAGAAAATTATGAAGAGTATCACCAGTGCATTTATTGAGTAGAAAAGCACCTGAATGCTTGTCATGGTGGTCAGTGAGAGAGAGGTGAATGCAGATTCACCTCCTACTTCTAAACTTGGATTGTTGCAACAGTGAAGGCAGGAGGCTGCTCAAATGTTACACTGCACTCCAAAGATGGCCAGACATATCATCTGAATGGTAATGCCAGGAGAGGAGGGGGCACCTTAAGGTGATATGAGGCACCATAGCACTGTTTGAGAAGTCAGACTCTCAGCTTCTAAAGTTGTGATACATGCCTCATGTTTCAAGAAATTTAACATAGTGAAGGAACACTTTTTCCCCCCAAAAGTGCTCAAAAATGTGTTTTCTGTGTTTAAGTACCTGTATTGAGTTCTGTTCTCAATTTAAGAAGCCCCAAAGGTCTTCTAGCAGTCCTCGTCAGCCTTTTCCCATGAAGTCAGAAGTCAGCCAGTGAATTGCTAGTGTTGGTGATAAATAAGAGGTAGATCATTAATTTGAAAAGTGTGTGTTTTGTTTTTTAAAAAAGCTTTCTCTATTTCCTTTTATACTCATTTACGTTTTTCTACTTCCTCTGATTATAATAGTACTCCAGGCCAACATTATTTTCTCATTGTGTGTGTGTGTGTGTGTGTGTGTGTGTGTGTGTGAGTCATACAGATAGACTGACCCATTCTGTACAGCACGTCAAATAAATTTTTCCTATGGGCCTGCCTTGGTGTCTATTACTGATTTATAATATTCCTATGGAAAAATGTGTTCAAAATTTTGCATAACTTTTCCACATTGGGGATACCTGTTATTCCATAAGGATTAAGTTTGAAAGCTATTTTAATCATAGGTTAACACCCTTATTAATACTTTAAAATTAAAGTAGATTTACAGGTTCAAGAAAAAAATAAAATACTTTAAATTGTGTGTGAAGATTTGAAAATTTTATTTTATTATTTATTTATTTATTTTATTATTTATTATTTATTTGAGATGGAGTCTTGGTCTGTCACAGGCTGGAGTGTAGTGATGCAATCTCGGCTCACTGTAACCTCCACCTCCCAGGTTCAAGCGATTCCCCTGCCTCAGCCTCATGAGTAACTGGAAGTACAGGCACGCACCACCACACCGAGCTAATTTTTTTTTTTGTATTTCATAGAGACAGGGTTTCACCACGTTGACCAGGATGGTCTTGATCTCCTGACCTCGTGATCCTCCTGCCTTGGCCTCCCAAAGTGCTAGGATTACAGGCATGAGCCACTGTGCCCAGCCTGAAAATTTTATTTTAAATTGTTCATGCCATCAAAGGGGAAAGAAATGAGAGAGAGTGTGTGTGCATGCATAGACATGTATAAATTAGGGATCATTTTGATTGATTTTAATCATAGGCATCCTAATCATGTTTTGTTTGAATTTTGTGGAATGAGTAGATCAATTATCTCATTTAATGGTAGATTTCAAGAATATTGGAATATTAGAAAATACTGTGTCATGTTAGCCAGAATGTTTATAGATACATTGCAGCAAATTAATGACTGATTAGATTTGTGTAAGGAAGTTTATTTGACTTGAGCCATAATGTGTTGAGAATAAATGGATTTGAATATACCTTTTTTTGTAAATTCGAATACTTAGCACTTTTTGTTGTTTTGTCAGTCGTATTGTTAAAAAGGTAAAGGCAGAGTACAAAGTTGGTATTGGAGAAACTAGTTTGGTAAAACAACTGATGTTCTGACAGGACTATTCTGAAATTCATATTAATTACTTTTTAAAATAATTGTGCCTTGAGTTACGAAGAAAGCTATCATCCTTGAGCCACATAATCCCATACAGCCTCCATGAAGCCAGGAGCATGGAGTGCTGGGCACTTGGCTTGACTTTAGGCCTTGTTTATTTCTCCCACTCTCTGGAGCCTGTGGTATGGGACTCCCTCTTTAGGGTGTCCACAGGAGTTTAGGCCTCAGAGGTTTCATTCCTTATTTTTTTTCTGGGAGTATTCTGTGTTATACATAAGTATTTTTTAGCTTAATTCACTTCAGTTTGATGTTTGTGACTGTGCATCCCTCTTCTAATAGTGCTCTTACTTTTTATAGGTATGCCTTACATTTTCTTGTACAAAGTGGAATTTCCTACTGTGTCATGATCATCATAGGAGTGGAGAACATGCACAAGTAAGTATTCACTTTGTTCACATTTCATTTGAATAGAATTGCATTAGAATATAATTTTATTTATTACATTAAAAGTAATTCTGAATTAGAACATTTTAAAGAAGAATTGTCATAAATACAGAAATAAAGTCATTGTTATACATCATTCTTCTTTTTACTTAAAGCACCATTGACATTTTGGGACGGATGAGACTTTGACATTCAGGACTAACCTGTACATTTTAGGATATTAAGTAGCATTCCTGGCTTTTACCCCCTAGATGCCAGTAGCACCCCTTGAGGTGTGACAACCATAAATATTTCCAGATATTTTCAGCTATCTCTTGGAGGAGCGAAATTGCCTATTGTTAAGAACCACTGGTTTAGTCTGTTGGTGATAGCAGTGGAGAAATAGAGAGAAGTGAATAGGTTGGAGAGAGATTTAGAAGGACTGGTAGGCAATAAAGTGTCAAGGATGACTTCCATGTTTCTAGCTTGAACAGTAGGGTAGATGGAAGCACTCTTTTCTGAGGTAGGGAGCCCTGAAAGTGGGTAGCATGTTGTGGGCATAGAGCATTTCAAGTGGGTATGTATTCAACCCCTAAACAGTGCTTGGTGTATAGTAAACACTCAGTGAATTTTTGCTGTGTAAATGGATGCTGACTTTAAGATATCTGTAAGACATGTGAGAGGAGATGGGTAACTGAGGAGATGTGTAGTAGGAATTGGGTAGCTGGACTAGAGATGTTAGTCTGGGAATAGAGATGGATAAAATGTACTTGGTTGAAAATCTAGGGACAGAATATATCAGCAGATCCTGCTGGGGTGTTTTGCAGTGTCTGAACTGTGATATATGACATATGCACCATATTTCTGAATTCTGAATCACATATGTCTGCAAAAGCTTTGTCTAAGGAATCAGACCAGTGGCTTTAATTAGCTTGTTTCTAAGTCTCATTCTCTTTTGCATTTTCTGTGTTTGGCACCCTCTGTTGTAATGTGTACTGTCTTCTCAATTTCCATTGACACTGCCTGCACTGACTTTTCTTTTTCCTCTGTAAACTAACACTTACAAGTTCCTTAAGGTTTTTATAAGAGGAGAAAGGATATTTAGATGGTGTTTCAGATGAATCAATTTTTATGGGATTATGACCCTATTTTTTAAAAAACTTCTACCTCTGACAGGTTCAAAGTGATGCTACAATTAATATCTGATGCAAAAGATATTAACCAGGTTTAGATTAGATTAGATTACTGAAAACAGGAGACTTACATATATTTTGGCTAAAGCAAAAGTAATCTGCTTTTCAGTTGGAAGATTGATAAATTTTGTGTTTAGAAGTGGCAAATTGTTTCTTTTTCTGAAAGGCAGTTACAGTCTTTGAAGTTAACTTAATACTTTAGACCTGCACTGTTCAGCATGACAGCCACTAGCACACATGTGAGTGTGCAAATTTAAATTAAAATGGAAAATTCAGTTCCTTAGTTACACTAGCCACATTTCAAGTGCTCACTAGCCAGATGTGGCTAGTGGCTACATTGAACAGTGGAGATAGGGAACAGATCTGTCATTGCAGAAAATGATATTGCATAGTGCTACTTTAGAGACATATAGTTGTATAAAATTAGTAGTGTTACTCTTTTACAGTAAGTACTCAGGGAGATAATGCTACTTGCTTATATGCTGCTATTTAGGTTAGCATCTTGGTGTTGGAATTTGACACTATTGATGTATAAGATTAGGGCAGGTAAGTAAGGTTTGCCATGTAAGTAAATTGCTAGGGTTGACAATAAATAGCAGGTGGATAATTAATTTGAAAAGTGTGTATTTTAATCTCTTTTTTAGCTCTCTTCTATTTAGCTTATACCCATAAATATTTTTCTATGATTTGACTTTTTAGCTTTTTTTCATTGTACCTGAATATGCTCCTTTTTTTTTTTTTTTTTTTTTTTCCTGTTTAGGCCTTTACAGTAATTAAAAATGTGTAATGGGTCAGACCTTAAAGTATGTCACCCAAATACTCTAGATGGGACTTAGAGCATTTTTATGTGTTGTCCAAAGTTATTGTTTATGTGCAATACAATCTGTTTATTTCTTTCAATCTAGTTTTACATGGTATATATGTATCTTACATTATGTTTTAACATATTTCTTTGACCAGGCAAAGTTTAAGTCTTTAAAATGAAAGATTTGAGCTTACCTGATTACTGAACAGTTTTTAAATTCTTGCCTCTCTGCTTTATGATTTTTTTTTGCTTTATGTTCTTTATGAGATATTCATAATGTAGTTATTGCACTTGCTTTGATTGACCCATTTATAAATTCAAATATTTAAATATATATACACTTAATTTTTGTAGTTCCCTTTAATGTTTTTATGTGTTTTATTATTCTGATGCATATCTAGATAATTTATTTTTAAAATGCAATCTAGGCTGGGCACAGTGGCTCATGCCTATAATCCCAGCTCTTTGGGAGGCTGAGATGGGTGGATCACTTCAAGCCAGGAGTTTGAGTCTAGCCTGGCCAACATGGGTAAATCCCATCTCTACTAAAAATACAAAAAATTAGCCAGGTGTGATGGCTCATGCCTGTAATCTCGGCTACTCAGGAGGCTGAGGCAGAAGAATCACTTGAACCTGGGAGGTGGAGGTTGCAGTGAGCTGAGATTGTACCACTGTACTCTACCTGGGTGATGAGCAAGACCTCGTCTCAATCAATCAATCAATCAATAAAAATAAAATAAAATATAATCTATTCTAAAATTCAGTGCTTTTTCCTAGTCTGTATTTTCATATAAGCTTTGAAATTTTTGAGGAAAAAGTTGAACAGTTTACGTAATAGAGGCAAAGAAAAGAGTGTTTAGGGACAGAATATCCTATATGTCTTAGTTTGAGCTGCGGTAATGATATACCTTAAACTGCGTGTCTAATAAACAACAGAAGTTTATTTTTGCCAGTTCTGGAGTCTGTTCTGTCCAAGATCAGGGTGCTGACAGATTTGGCATCTGGCAGGGACCTGCTTCCTGGTTCATAGTCAACTATCTTCTTTCTAACCTCACATGGAGGAAGGGGCAGGAGAGCTCTGGATGTCTTCTAGAAGGGCACTAATCACACACATGAGGGTTCTGTCCCCATGACCTAATCACCTCCAAAAGGGCTTCCCTCCAAATATCCTCATATTGGGGATTAGGTTTCAACCTATGAGTTTTGGGGCAAACACTCTATAGCACTATATATTATGATATTAATTCCCCTTAATTGACATAGCAGGAATTGAAGTTTCACCATATTGACCCAGCACTTCTGAGAGCAGATTTGGCAAAGTATCTTTGTGTAAAGACTCAAATAGGGAACTTTCAGCTTGCAGGACAGACAGCCTCTGTTGCTATTCCACTCTTCTGTTGTCGTGTGAAGGTATCCATAGACAACATGTGAACAGGGAGCATGGCTGTGCTCCAGGAAAACTTTATTTACAAAAACAAGTGGTGCACTGGATTTGGCTTACCTGTATTCTAAGCAGACTCCTGTCACAGGGATTTTTAAAAAGAGCAGGAGGCAGAGACCTTTCCTACTAGCTTCAAAAATATAAGTTTGCTAAGTGGTAATTTTAAACTTGCTATAGCACAACTAATGAAATATATATGAACTTTTTAAAATAAATGACTTATTGTAGAATATTGTTCTGAAGCAGGTGATTTTTAAAATGCTGATTGAAATGTTTGCCTTTCTCTTGGTACAGCTTTTGTGTAAAAGGGAATTGAAATAATGTAAGGCTTGATGTTTAACACTTGAAGTGAGAAATATTCAAAACAACATAAAAGGAATAGTTAAATCACCGGATGTAAAATCAATATACAAAAATCAGTATTATTTCTATACAGCAGAAATGAATAGTCCAAAGTAAAATTTTAAAAATCCATTCACAGTAGCACCAAAATGAGCAATATGTGTAGGAATTAACAGAATGAAGTGCAAGATCACTACACTGGTAAGAAAAAGCATTGCTGCGAGAAATTAAAGAAGACCTAACTAAATGGAGAGAGACACCATGTTGTGTATTGGGGGACTCAATTCTTGTTAAGATGGCAGTGCTTTCACTTTCACATTTGAGCAACAGGTTCAGTGCAATCCCTGTTAGAATTGCAGCTGGGTGTTTTGTGGAAATGGACAAGCTGATCCTAAAATTTAAATGGAAAATAGCCCCAAAAGAAGAAAAAAGTCAAAGGGCTTATCCTGCCTTATTACAAAACTTAACACAAAACTACAGTAATTAAGACAAGTGTAGAGATCGACATGTAAATCAGTTGAACAAAATATGGTCAAATGATTGTTGACAAATGTGTGAGGGCAAGGCACTGTGGGAAGGGATTACTTTTCAACGAATGGTGCCATAAATTAGATATACACACTCAGGCCAGGCCTGGAGGCTCTCGCCTGCAATCCCGGCACTTTGGCAGACTGAGATAGGAGGGCTGCTTGAGTCCAGGAATACAAGAGCATCCTAGACAACATAGTGAGACCCCATCTCTAGAAAAAAAAAAAAAAAAAGTTACACACATGCAAACAAGTAAATAATAAATCTTGGGCTCTACCTCAGAATGTACACAGAAATTAACTCAAAATAGACCAGAGACCTACATGTGAGAAAAATCTATGCAACCTTTAGGAAAAAGTAGAAGAAAATATATTTGACATTGGATTAGGCAAAGATATGACACTGAAAGCACAAAATAAAAAGAAAATTAGTAGTTTGGACTTAATAAAAAGCCACAGACTAAAATGAAATATTTGCAAAATACATATCTGATAAAGGATTGCATCCAGAATATTTAAAGAACTCTTACAACTCCATATTAAGAAAATAGTCCAATTAAGAAAGGGGCAAAAGATTTGAATAGACATTTCATCAAAAAAGATATATAGGTGCAAAGTGAATATATGGAAAGATACTCCAGGTCATTAGTGATTAGCAAAAAGCAAATAGAAATGACAAAGATACCAGTTCACACCCTCAAAGAGTGGCAGAACCAAGTGTGTGCGATGCCGTGGGGAGAGTGGAAACTTCACACTTTGCTGGTAGGAATATAAAATAGGGCAGCCGTCAAGGGAAGGAGTTTTCAGTTCACTAAAAAGTTAAACATATACTTCCCATAAAACCTACTAATTCTACTCCAAAAGAAATGGAAACATATCCTCATGGCCAACTGTCTGTGAACACTTATGGCAGTTGTTCATAATAGCCCAAATTGGAAATAACCCAAGTGTTCATCAGCAGTGAGTGAGCCGTGGTACATCCATGCAGTGACAAGAAATACTACTGAGCAGTGACAACCAATGTGCACGTGCCACAGCATGGATAAACCCCAAGTCCACGTGCTGCGTGAAGGAAGCCAGTCACAAGAGACTAGCTTATAGGATGTCATTTATATGAAATTTCTATGCAAGGTCAAACTGAGTGACAGAAAGCATCAGTGGCTGCCCAGGGGCAGGGGATGGGAGTGAGGATTCACTGCAGATGGGAATGAAGGAACTTTTGGGGTGATGGAAAGATTCTAAACCTGCACTGTAGTGTAAATTTACTAAAACACATTGAGTTGTACACTTAAATTAGGTTACTTTTATGGCATGTAAGCCTACCTCAAAGCTGTTTAGAAAAGGTAAACTTTATAAAGGGGAGTGCGACAAGGAAGGCCAACATTAAAATAAAATTGAGGCACAGTTTGAATGTTGGTTTAAGGATTTTGTGTATTTTCTCATTGAAGAAAATGTATAGATGTTTATATACATCTGTATTTTTCTAAGCTGAAAAGAATGAAACATGAGAAGGAGCACTGACCCTCAAAGGAAGGTGCCCTCAGAGGAAGGAGGTCTAGAGTTGAAGGGGAGACTTGGTAACTGTCTTCAGATGCTGGAAGGGAGTAGATGTGTTCCTTCTTTGGCGTGCTAAGATGGAATACCACCAGATGAAATGTGAAAAGGCACACATGACCCAAGGAAGGACGGCCTTGGGTACAGTGAGAATGTTCAACAATATGGTTTGTGGAATATTGCATTTGCCATGGGAGATCTGTCAGTTGATGCTGAGGGGACATTTTGGTTTGCATGCTGTAGGAGATCATGCCAGGTGCCTTCTCCATTCCCTTCTGGTGGGCATTCCTGACAAGCTATGGCAGGAGCTGCTGAGCATGATGCATAGCTGTTCATGAGTGCCTTCCCCTTAAATCCGTAAAGAACTAAAGAAAATTGAGAAGTTGGCCAGGCGTGATGTCTCATGCCTGTAACCCCAGTACTTTGGGAGGCCAAGGCAGGTGGATCATGAGGTCAGTAGTTTGAGACCAGCCTGACCAACATGGTGAAACCCCGTCTCTACTAAAAATACAAAAATTATCTGGGCGTGGTGGTGCACGCCTGTAATCCCAGCTACTCAGGAGGCTGACGCAGGAGAATTGTTTGAACCCAGGAGGCGGAGGTTGCAGTGAGCTGAGATGAAGCCACTGCACTCCAGCCTGGTAGACAGAGCAAGACTCCATCTCAAGAAAAAAGAAAAGAAAAGAAAAGTTCTATCATTGCACATTGACTTCTTCCCTGTTCTCTGCCTTTTATGTCTTAGTTCATTTGTTTCTTCTCTTTAGATTTTCAATACCTTGTTTTCTATCTCCCATTAAGATGTAGAAGGGAAGAGGGGGCTAATTCTGTGCCCCACTGGCAGTTTTACTGCTTGAGAGGTGTTGGCGCCTCATTGTATAAGCAAGCAAGCAGAGACTGAGTTATTAGGTAACTGAGGAGGTATAGCTGGAAAACAGTGGGTTTGAACCCGCATCTGTTCTACTCTGAGCATGCTGTTTTAAGTAATCTAATTTCATTTGACTGAAATTTATTTGCATGATCTGTCACAGGTAATTTGCCCTTTATCTCTTTTTATGAAATGAAAAACTATTGCTTTTAAAGGAATTATAGATATGATCAGAGGAGAATCTTTCTTGAGAGGTAGGATGAGAAAGTTCAAGTGAGTTTCTTTCTCTTGATTTTGACATCATGCGATGTTTTAGAACCGTTTCCAAAGTTTATTCTGCGTGTGTATGTGTTTGAAGATTGGTCCTGGGAAAGGATTGACTGGGAAAGGATTGACTGTGTGTGTTTTTTGGCCTCAGAAGACCTCCCTGCTCCCCAGGGATTGTGTGCTCTGGAAAGCAGCCACCGAAGCCCGTTTTCTAGGACCCGTGTGGTGTAGAGGGTCCGAGAGCGTCTTTGGCCTGACTGCGTCTCTGATCCTGCAGCCTGGCATAAGGTTGCTTGCTTCAGCAGAAGCTCTGAAGCTGTGCTCCAGCTCCGATCTCCTTGTCCTAGAACTGTCCTTCATCCCTGTCATAAGACATCTTCTCCCTGTGCACCCGCTGCGGTTGATGCCATCGGACTCCGTCTTGCTGTTTTCTTTGGCCTCAGCACTCCCAGGACCTCTGACTCTAGGTTTGGAGGAATGAGCAGCAGGATTTACTCGAGCACCACTTTGCTGGGGCTTCGGGCCTCCCTTGGATTCAGCTGTGGAGTGTGTTCCTTAGGCACAGGACGTGGGTGTGGGGGACAAGTGTCTGTGCCAGAGGGCAAGGGGACAGAATTGAGGTTAAATTCCTAAGATGCACAAATATCAGTCTCCATTTAGTAGAAAGATTCCTTCACTGTTTTGTGGTAGACAGAGTTCCAGTAAGGGCGATGAATTGTGAAATCAGGCTGTTTTATTGGTTCATTCATCATTCATCTTATTTATCAGACCAACTTGGCACCCCTCTCCTGTGTCCTAGGCACTGTCCTCAGCTTCTCCAAGTTCAGTATGGTGGGAGGCATGTGAAAACATTTTAATACTGTGTGCCAAGAGCTCTGGTGGGAGAGAGTTTACACAAATAGCTAACCCCACTAGGAGCAAGCAGCTCAGGGCAGAGCTTCCTGGGGGGCATGGTATATGCATTAGATATGAGGACCCTAGGTAGCTGAAGAGGTAGCAAGGGCAGACTTTACTGCAGGGCGGACAGCACAGGCAGAGGTGTGGAGGCATGAAATATGGCGTGGAAGCACTGGCAGCTTAATAAGTAGCCTTACTATGGGGGTGGTGGTGGTAGTGGTGGTGTGTGTGTGTGTGTGTGTGTGTGTGTACACGTGAGAGAGAGAAAGAGCTCGTGCACATGCATATGAGCTTGGTGGGGGTGGGGTGACACTGTTACATCTCAAGGCATGCTTTCCCAGCCATTTCCATTGGCCACAGTATATTGTTTGTGTAATAGTCCTCTCATCCTCTCAAATGAGTAACAAATGCATCAAATGTGTTTCATGTACTAAGGGAACAGAGATACAGACAGGGCTAAATTTCTCTTTTATCTAGCATTTATTTAGTATATACGATTTTAAAATAGACACACCTGTGCCTTGCCTATAAAAAAATGTATGATCTGGCTACGGAAATAATCCCTACGTGTGTCTTAATGTGTGCCACAACCAGCACCATTTAAACAAGGCCCCGGGGCAGATACATTCTGCGTGCTTCAGCTTCCCTCACGTAGAAATTCAGTATCGTGGTGCAGCCACATGCACATAGCACTGTTTGACATAATCTTGCTTGTTTACGTCTTGATCTGTCTCTCACCAGTGAGCGTGAGTGCTAGGGGAGCACGTTCTGCCTGTATTTCACACCACTTCATCCCTAGGGCCTCACAGCATGCCTGGCATGTGGTAGGGTCTCAATAAATACTTATTGGAAGAGTGAGTTTAGGATACAGCCTGGTTTTGTCTACCCTCTACCGACCCCTTTGCCTTGTTCTTCATGACTATACTTCCTTTCTGGAAAATGTGTGTTTTCTGCAGATGTGTTTCCCTGTGTTCCCTCTATCTGGAGTGTTCTTCCTCCTCCCATCTTCCTCCCTCTCCTCATGACTCTCAGATTTTACCATATTACATCCCTAGCGAGTCTTACTGAGATGTCTCAATCTAGGACAAATGATTTGTTGCACACACTCTCGTGGAATTGTGTTCCTTTCCTTCTGAAAATCTATCTTGGTTCTTAATGATAAATATTTGAGAGAGTTACTTAAGGAATGTGTTTTGCCCTCATTGACTGCAAATTCTGTGATGGCCATTATGCCGTGCCTGTTTTGTTTTCTGAATATAGTCAGTACCTAAGAGATTGTATGCTCTCAGTAAGTGTTCACTGGTGAATAAGTGAGTGATGATATGACTTCTGCGTCACAGCACACTTTGTCCAAGGAGCCCCCTTGAGCTCCTGCTTCCTGGCCATAGCCCCTGCCTCACTTAGAATGCTGGGATCCACCTCAGGGCCTGTTCAGTGGGGATCTTGTAAAAGCCACTGTGGACTCCCTGTCTCCTTCTCTGTGCCCCTGGAGTGGCATCTCATCCCTGATTATTTTATTTTGCTTTAAGTTCTTGGGGTACATGTACAGATCTTGCTGAATTGTTACATAGATATACACATGCCATGGTGGTTTGCTGCCTCCATCCTCCGGTCACCTACATTAGGTATTTCTCCTAATGTTATCCCTCCCCAATCTCCCCACCCCCTGCTACCTCTTCCCTAACCCCTCATCCCCCAACAGACCCCAGTGTGTGATGTTCCCCTCCCTGTGTCCATGTGTTCTCATTGTTAAACACTCACTTATGAGAGAGAACATGTGGTGTTTGGTTTTCTGTTCTTGTGTCAGTTTGCTGAGAATGATAGTTTCCAGATTCATCCATGTCCCTGCAAAGGACATGAACTCATCTTTTTTTATGGCTGCGTAGTATTCCATGGTGTATATGTGCCACATTTTCTTTATCCAGTCTATCTTTGATGGGCATTTGGGTTGGTTTCACGTCTTTGCTATTGTAAACAGTGCCACAATGAACATTCGTGTGCATGTGTCTTCATAATAGATCAATTTATAATCCTTTGAGTATATACCTAATAATGGGATTGCTGGGTCAAACGGTATTTCTATTTCTAGATCCTTGAGAAATTGCCACACTGCCTTCCACAGTGGTTGAACTAATTTACACTTCCACCAACATTGTAAAAGCATTTCTATTTCTCCACATCCTCTCCAGCATCTGTTGTCTCCAGATTTTTTAATGATTGCTGTTCTAACTGGTATGAGATGATATCTCAATGTGGTTTTGATTTGCATTTCTCTAATGACCAGTGATGATGAGCATTTTTTCATATGTTTTTTGGCCACATAAGTGTCTTCTTTTGAAAAGCATCTGTTCATATCTTTCACCCACTTTTTGATGGGGTTGTTTGTTTTTTTCTTGTATATTTGTTTTTGTTCTTTGTAGATTCTGGATATTAGCCCTTTGTCAGATGGGTAGCTTGCAAAAATTATTCCCATTCTGTTGGTTGCCGATTCACTCTGATGATTGTTTCTTTTGCTGTACAGAAGCTCTGGAAGTTTAATTAGATCCCATTTGTCTATTTTGGTTTTTGTTGCCATTGCTTTTAGTATTTTGGTCATAAAGTCCTTTCCTATGCCTATGTCCTGAATGGTATTGCCTAGATTTTCTTCTAGGGTTTTTATGGTGTTAAGTTTTAGGTTTAAATCTTTAATCCATCTGGAATTAATTTTTGTATAAGGTGTAAGGAAGGGGTCCAGTTTCTGCACGTGACTTGCCAGTTTTCCCGACACCGTTTGAGAATCCTTTCCCCATTGCTTGTTTTTGTCTGGTCTGTCAAAGATCAGATGGTTGTAGATGTATGGCATTACTTCCAAGGCTTCTGTTCTGTTACATTGGTCTATATCTCTGTTTTGGTACCAGTACCATGCTGTTTTGATTACTGTAACCTTGTAATAGAGTTTGAAGTCAGGTAGCATGATGCCTCCAGCTTTATTCTTTTTGCTTAGGATTGTCTTGGCATTGTGGGCTCTTTTTTGGTTTAAGATAGTTTTTTCCAGTTCTGTGAAGAAGGTCAGTGGTAGTTTGATGGGGATAGTGTTGAATCTATAAATTACTTTGGGCAGTATGGCCATTTTCATGATACTGATTTTTCCTAACCATGAGCATGGAATGGCTTTCCATCTGTTTGTGTCCTCTCTTATTTCCTTGAGCAGTAGTTTGTAGTTCTCCTTGAAGAGGTCCTTCACATCCTTTGTTAGTTGTATTCCTAGGTATTTTATTCTCTTTGTACTAATTGTGAGTGGGAGTTCACTCATGATTTGGCTCTGTGTTTGTCTGTTATTGGTGTATAGGAATGCTTGTGATTTTTGCACATTGATTTTATGTCCTGAGACTTTGCTGAAGTTGCTTATCATTTTAAGGAGATTTTGGGCTGAGACAGTGGGGTCTTCTAAATATACAATCATGTTATCTGCAAATAGAGACAATTTGACTTCCTCTTTTTCCAATTGAATACCCTTTATTTCTTTTTCTTGCCTTATTGCTCTGGCTAGAACTTCTAATACTATGTTGAATAGGAATGGTGAGAGAGGGTACCCTTGTCTAGTGCCAGTTTTCAAAGGGAATGCTTCCAGTTTTTGCTCATTCAGTATGATATTGGCTGTGGGTTTGTCATAAATAGCTTTTGTTATTTTGAGATACCTTCCATCAATACCTAGTTTATTAAGAGTTTTTAGCATAAAGGGCTGTTGAATTTTGTCGAAGGCCTTCTCTGCATCTATTGAGATAATCATGTGGTTTTTGTCTCTGGTTCTGTTTATGCGATGGGTTACATTTATATATTTGTGTATGTTGAACCAGTCTTGCATCCCCAGTCATCCCTGATTCTTGTACCTGTAGCATCTCTTGCCAGACTGTACTGTTTCTGTTCCCAGGGAGGAAGCAGAGGGGTGGAAATGAGGGAAGGGCTGAACATAGGTTGCTGCTCCACTTAAGTTGTGGAAGAAGGGGAAGAGAAATGTGTTTCAGGCATACCTAATTGGGATTAGGAAGATATTTTCCCTGGAGAAGGTAACACAATGTGGCCATGTTCTGTGATATTCAAGAGTGGAGCCTGTTAACCTTGAGAAATTAAGCTGAAAATTTTCTTTATAACTTGGCAAGTAATTTTCACCAAGATAAATGACCTAAGGAAAAAAGGTAAAAGATGTAAGTATATGCAATAAAATTGCATAGATCTAATGGGTTACCTTGCTGTGTATGGAATTATATTGTAAAAGCTGCAGGAAAATGATTTTAAACCTCCCATCATAGAGCTGTAGGAAAGTGATTTTAAACCTCCCATCATATGGCTCAGCTGCCCACCAATTTGAACAAACATTTATTATGGGCCACAGTATTTCCAGAAACTCAAAGATAAAGGAGATGGGATCCTTACCCTCTGAAATGAACAGTTGAGTTGGGAACATTGCAGTGTCATTTCTGCAACAAATGTTTATTATGCCGATGCTGGGATTCAGTGATGAATAAAAAAGACATACTCTGTCCCCTTGTGAAGCCTACAGTCAGACTACCCACCACAGGTGATTACTGTTACGAAAGAAGGGTCTACCAAAGTCTAGGGGTATCCTGGAGGGAACAGCAGTGGTGGAAATTAGTAAAACTATGTATCAGCCACTGACTATATTCAGTAGAATCAAAAAGTTACAAGTGATGTATAGATATTTGGTGTTAAGTAGAATGATGCTAAAATATACTTACTTAAAATATTGGGAAATATGATATTTTCCTCAGAAGTCTACTTTATTGATGATAAAATTGAGCAGCACACAAGGTCATGAAAAAAGATTGAATTCAAACTCTGACTTACACTGGGTGGCCTTAGTGATTGATTTTATCAGCACTAGTTGGAGTCATATATATGGGTTTGAATTTGAGCTCTGCTAAGTTTCCATTACCTTCAGAACCTTGGCTAAGTCACTTTACCTTTCCAGGCTTAAATTGGATTAAATCAGTAACTTAGATGAGGAGCAGGGTACCTGCATGCTTCATATTGTGGGTATGTAGGTAAACTTTTCTTGGAATAATGGGTTCAGATGCCAAAAAGAGGTGTTCAAACTTTCAGATCAAATCCTTTCAAAGGTCATTTTTAGTTCTGAAGTATTTTGCTGGTTTTTTTCTCCCTCCTGATTATGTGATGTTACAGCTTGTTTTAAAGTATTCATAGCGTTGTATTTATCACCGTGTACTGCCGTTCGTTGTCTTCTCCCCAGAGTGTGAACTCCTTAGCAGGGATATTTTACTCTTTAAAATCCCACTGTTAGGCATACAGAGGATAGGAGCTTAGTAAGTGAAGTTATCTGTTGTATTCTGTTCTGTCAAATGAGTATTTGTGAGTTTTTGCTTTTAAATCTTAAAAAAAAATTTTTTTTTGGATGGATATTGGTTCCTGGTGTAAGAGATTTTCAAACAGATTCTTTTCACTCATGCTCTTGGCCTTGAACGACACACTTGATAGGTTGACTTGCCTTAGTCTCCTGGTGTTCCCTGCTTCTCTTCCCTCTTGTTTTTCTTCCTCTTAGGCTCTCCACAGGGCAGAGGACATGGTAACTGGCAGAGTGGGGTGGAGTTGGGGCAGGAAGAGGCAGCTCCAGCTGCCGTGACCTCTATCTCAATCCACTGTGACCCTGAAGAGCAGACCGTCCTGGGGTCCATGTTACTTGTCATCTGCCAGTACTCACAACATTCCTACAGTGGCTTCCTAGATAGAAATGTCATCAGGAACTGCCTTAACTCTACTGGGAATGAATGATGATCTTAGAAGTGCCATTTGGCAGGCAGAAGGCTCAAGTCATTTGAAAATTTGTCCTCATGGAGTTAATTAGCAGCAGTTAGTGGCTTGGCAGGAACTCTGGGGGGAAAATACTAACTTCACTGAGGACACTCCCATGATCCCATGAGAGAGAATAAAATGTGGTGGCAAGGAAAGTGGACTTTAGTTTTTTTCTTGTATGTTCTCTGGACCGTATTCACCAGACTTTCAGGGGTCTGGAATAAAGGTACAGGCCCTGTTGATATTGCTGTGCTAACCCAAAATTAAAGTTGGATTTCATTTGGGAAACTATGAGTAAGTCTAAAATCGATTTTTTGATATTATCTTATCCCCTTAAGAGTTAATGTTTCCATAATTACCATGTATCAGTCACTGTAATAAGCACATTCTACTTCATCCTAGCAACAGCACTTAGAGGTTTGTGTGCTATGCCTCTTTCACCAAGAAACAGAAGTTAGTAAATGGTGGTCTAGGATTTGAACTAGTTGTGTCTGATTCCACCCAGGGCTTTTTATTATTATTTCTAAGCAATAACCATTATGATTATGAAATTTTGTCATTAAAAAAATACTCTAAATTGAGGGGAATTTTTGGAGCCAACAGGGTCTCTGAACAAAGGCAGGGGTTGTAGGTGTTGGTGATTGTTCATCAGAGCAAATATGCATATATCTCTATCTAAAAGAATGTGGTCGCCTTTTGGCATATTGTGCTTAGGATGTAAGGTTTTTAAAATACTCTCAGTGCCCATGGGGAGTTACTTGGTAATAGGTAATAGGATATCCAGGTCCTGTTGGAATTCTGAAAGAGCCTCTGAACATAGCATTGTTCCTTCAAATCCTGCACTCAGGAAAGCATGTGATTGAGATTCCTTTATATACTGGTAAGTCAGTGTAGTGTCTCTTTTGGAGGTGTTGTATTTGAATTAACTTTATTTCAGATTGTAAACTGAATCCCTGTCGAGGTTTCAGTCATTCTTGAGCAAGTAAGGGAAGTATTTTTTTTCTTCAGTTGAGGGCTTTTATATGAAGTATGGTGATTCTGTTAATTATAAGGATGGTAAGACTAACACATGTTTTTGGTAAATAAAGGCATTACTTTGGACATTTCTGAACATATTATAGTAAAATGAAATTCACACATGCTCATAGAATGGGGCTCTGCCAGGTCTGGACTGTCTAAAAGGTTAGTTTGATAGTTAATGCTCCAAATTAATCAATTAAAAATCAAAAGATGTCATTCATGGTGGCTCATGCCTGTAACCCTAAATGCTTTGGGATGCTGACGTGGGAGGATTGCTTGAGGCCAGGAGTTTAAAACCAGCCTGTGCAACATAGTGAAACCCTGCCTCTACAAAAATTGTGTAACTTAGCCAGTTTTGGTGGTGTGCTTGTAGTCCCAGCTACTCGAGGAGGGCGGGAGGATTGCTTGAACCCAAGAGTTCAAGCCTGCAGTGAACTGTGATGTGCCACTGCACTCTAGCCAGGGCAACAGAACAAGACCTTGTGTCTGTCCTCTCCCCTACCCAAAAAATTTTCAAGATATCATTCAGTTTGATGATACTTCTGTCTCATCTTGAAAATAATTATATATTACTGAAACATAACTAGGTAGTTGTCATAACTTAAAATAAGAACATTACTCTTTATGATAAAGTACAAGGATGTGTCTTTTGCCTTTGGGTACTTCTAGAAACCAATCTTAATTTTACACCAAGATCCTAATACTTGCCAGAACACTGAAAGATAAATTAAGAGCCTGTCATCCAACCATCCATTAGAATGATGAACAAAATTGTCCAGTTATTTGTCATAATACCATGCCATTTATATAAAAAACTGTGGTTCCTGTTGTAGTTTTGTGAGGAAAGAAGCATGAGTGAAAGGGGTATTTTTTCGACTTTTTGTTAATAAATGAGGAAATTGTCTTAGCCAGTTGGGACTTGCTAAATGATGAACTCTACCTGTGATGTGGTGTGTTGTTGTAAGCATATAGACTTGACATGTGCACGTTCTGTAGTCACTGTTAGAGTACGGTTTAATAGAAAGAGCCTTTGGCCTTTGACTTTGGAATTTGAATGATGGAGTGATTTCTGTGTGCCACTTTGCTGAGTGTTTTTTTTTCCTCCTAAATACTTTATCCTATTTATTGAAACAATTCTCTGTAGGAAGTGTTACTGTCTACTTGTACAGATAGGGACACTGAGGTTTCAGAAGGTTAAATCACTTCAACAAGGTCACAGAACCAGTTACCTGGCAGCTCTAGAAGTTTGTGAAATTCATTAGCCTTGTTGAGGGTTGTTAGATTAAGCAATTTACTGAGATTCTTGTAAGGAATTTTTTATTTAAGTTGGAGAAACAAAGATATTTTTACTTGCTTACTTGCTAGCATAAAAATCTTGGTTTACTTTTTGAAAGAATAGCAGGCACCTTTGAGACATTGTGTTGTGGCTGGGTGGTTTTCTGTCTTCTTCATCAGGATGTCGTATTGGGAGTCTTTAAAAAATATTTTAATCTTTAAAAAAATATCTGAGTAATAGTGATTTTATTCTCTAGAATCCCTCCCTTAATTTAAAATTGTTCAGCCTTCTCTAAGTGCTTTGCCTGTGGTTTGTGTTTATTAAAATACTAATAAATATAGACTTCAAAATAGTATTTTATTGTCAGCTGACTAAAAATATAATTTTAGAATTATTTTAGACAAATTAACTGTGTAGGGAAAAAATGACTCCTACTTGTTGCTAGCTTATTAAACAGTCCTTATTTAGAGTAGTTATGGAAAAGACAGATAAAGGGTAACAGCAGAATAGAGCTAAAAACCTAACGAACTGCCAGGCATTTTGGCGAAAGGATATTAGAGCAATTGAGCTTGGCATTTATATCTCATGGTAAAAATTGCACATTTATAGTACTGGTGCAAAAATAGACACATAGATGAGTAGAACAGAATAGAGATCTCAGAAATAAGACCACATATCTACAACCATCTGATCTTCAACAAACTGATAAAAGCAAGCAATGGAAAAAGGATTCCCTATTTAATAAATGGTGCTTGAAAAACTGGCTAGCCATATGCAGAAAATTGAAACTGGATTCCTTCCTTACACCTTATACAAAAATTGGCTGAAGATGGATTAAAGACTTAAATGTAAAACCCAAAACTATAAAAATCCTAGAAGAAAATCTAGGCAGTACCGTTCAGGACATAGGCACGGGCAAAGATTTAATGACAAAAACATCAAAAGCAATTGCAATAAAAGCAAAAATTGACAAATGGGACCTAATTAAAATAAAGAACAGCAAAATAAACTATCATCGGAGTGAACAGACCACCTACAGAATGGGAGAAAATTTTCACAATCTATCCATCTGACAAAGGTGTAATATCTAGAATCTACAAGGAACTTTTTACAAGAAAAAACAAACCCATCAAAAAGTGGGCAAAGGACATGAACAGACACTTCTCAAAAGAAGACATTTATGTGGTCAGCAAACATATGCAAAGAAGCTCAACATCACTGATCATTAGAGAAATGCAAATCAAAGCCAAAATGAGATACCATTTCATACCAGTCAGAATTGCGATTATTAAAAAGTCAGGAAACAACAATTGCTGGCAAGGATGTGGAGAAACAGGAACACTTTTACACTGTTGATGGGAATGTAAATTAGGTCAACCATTGTGGAAGACAGTGTGGCAATTCCTCAGAGATCTAGAACCAGAATAACATTTGACCCAGCAATTCCATTACTGGGTATATACCCAAAGGAATGTAAATCATCCTATTATAAATATATATGTATGCATATGTTCATTGCAGTACTATTCACAATAGCAAAGATGTGGAATCAACCCAAATGCCCATGGAGACTTTATAAAGAAAATGTGGTACATATATACCACGGAATACTATGCAGTCATAAAAAGGAACTAGATCATGTTCTTTGCAGGGACATGGATGGAGCTGGAAGCCATTATCCTCAGCAAAACACCACATATTCTCACTTACAGGTAGGAGCTGAACAATGAGAACACATGAACACAGGGAGGGGAACAACACTGGGGCCTGTCAGGGGAGTGGGGGGAGGGAGAGCATCAGGATAAATAGCTAATGCATGTGGGACTTAATACACAGGTGATGGGTTGATAGGTGCAGCAAACCACCATGGCACATGTTTACTTATGTAACAAGCCTGCACGTCCTGCATATGTATCCTAGAACTTAAAATAAAAAATTCTTAAAAAGAGACATGCACTGACATATCAAAACTTTGTATGCAACAACAACAACAAAAAGAAAATTTAGCATTCGCTTACATTTTATGAAGCCTCAGAAAGGAGACGAGATTGCTAATCTTTCCTAGGCTGGAAATTAACCTTGGGATATTACAGAGTAGTGTGCCTTTACATGACTTGCCTTAGGAAGAGAATAACAGATAGTCTAAGGATGAGTTAGACACTATTTGCCTTTCAAAAACATTTTAAAATCTTGTATGGAACTCATATATTGTTGGACCACTTTTCTTGCAGAACTTGAGTGACTAGAGAACTATTTAGTATGCAAAGCTTTACCCTTGTGTCAAAAATTTTCTTAGACACTAGAGCTTTAAAACAGATATAAAGCACTCTTGTAGCTTAAATTTTAAAGCATAAAATGCTAAAATGTTGAGTCTGCAGAATCAGTATGATTAAATTATCTTTTATAGGTATATTTAGCTCAGTAATTTATTTTTTCTTTAGTAAATTGGGGGAAGGAGGGGGAGAATTGAATGAAAATGGTAACAAAGACAGAAACATTATTTTATGTTTCCTGGGTACTGAAAACTTCAGATGATCTTTTTATTTTTTAATTTTGAGACAAGAGTCTTGCTCTGTCACCCAGGCTGGAGTGCCGTGGTGCCATCTTGGCTGACTGAAACCTCCGCCTCCATATTCAAGCGATTCTCGTGCCTCAGTTTCCTGAGTAGCTGGGACTACAGGTGTGCATCACCACGCCCAGCTAATTTTTGTGTTTTTAGTAGATACCAGGTTTCGCCATGTTGGTTGGCCAGACTGATCTAGAGCTCCTGGCTTCAAGTGATCTGCCTGCCTTGGCCTCCCGAAGTTCTGGGATTACAGGCATGAGCCACTATGCCCCACCCAAGTGATCTTTTTAAAACCAGTCTGAATTCTCTTGATTTTTGACTCCCATTTCAACTGATTGAATATGTATTTGGATTTCATATAAAGATCCAATTTTTGGTTTTAGACTTAAAATCGTTTATTTCTTACTTAAATTGCATTCTTTCTTGATGTCTTCTTATATCCCTCTTTATTGTGATATTCATCCTTACATACTTTAAAAAGTACCAGGCACAATTTCAATGATCTAGAAGACTCAGAGATCCCCAGGGAAACACTAATACTCCACTGAGATTAAGGGAAGCAGCCTTGCTAGGGTGGATTTGCTCTCTGTTAGCTTATGCCTTTATTAAAATTGTCCTTAATATTCAGTGTTGATCCTATATGTCTGGGTTTTTTTGATCTCTTGGGAAACAGTGACAGCGTTAGTTCCTTGGTGGTTGTCCTAATCTCCTGTCCTTTTGTCCATTAGTAAAAGTGTGCCCTGTGTATCCTGCTCCCCGTAGAACTGTCTGCCCACTGTCTTCTAGTCTTCCCTCATTCCTGCGAGCCTGCCCTCATGTCCCTATGAGTAAGTGGGCAACACGATACTTGGTGCCAGCCACAGAAGAACCACAGAGTGAGTGCCCAGCATGGTCCTGGCCCACCCTGGGCACTCAGGAACTATCTGTTGAACCAAAATGCCAGAAAGCATCTGTGTATGCAGCCAAGGGGAAGTCTGTTGGGTGTGCCAGACTGAGCTTGATGGACTGTGCCGATGACCTAGCAAAACATGGTTCATAGTCCTTTTCCCTCAGGACAACAGTGATTGAGTTGTCAAATACTTCAAATAGTGTGTTATCATGAATCCAATAAGGCATTTTCTTTAAACTACTATTTCATATGTGATCTTGTGTTATCTCTTCAACACTTTGAACTTTTATAAAAGTAATTGAGTAAAGGACCTCTTCAAGGAGAACTACAAACCACTGCTCAACGAAATAAGAGAGGACACAGACAGATGGGGAAACATTCCATGTTCATGGTTAGGAAGAATCAATATTGTGAAAATGGCCATACTGCCCAAAGTAATTTACAGATTCAACGCTATCCCCATCAAGTTACCAATGACCTTCTTCACAGAACTGGAAAAAACCACCTTAAACTTCATATGGAACCAAAAGAGAGCCCGCATAGCCAAGTCAATTCTAAGCAAAAAGAACAGAGCGGGAGGCATCACACTACCAGACATCAAACTATACTACAAGGCTACAGTAATCAAAACAGCATGGTACTGGTACCAATGGAACAGAACAGAGGCCTCGGAGGCAACACAACATATCTACAACCATTGATCTTTGACAAACCTGACAAAAACAAGCAATGGGGAAAAGATTCCCTGTTTAATAAGTGGTGTTGGGAAAACTGGCTAGCCATATGCAGAAAGCAGAAACTGGACCCCTTCCTGACACCTTACACTAAAATTAACTCCAGATGGATTAAAGACTTAAACATAAGACCTAACACCATAAAAACCCTAGAAGAAAACCTAGGCAAAACCATTCAGGACATAGGCGTAGGCAAGGACTTCATGACCAAAACACCAAAAGCATTGGCAGCAAAAGCCAAAATAGACAAATGGGACCTAATCAAACTCCACAGCTTCTGCACGGCAAAAGAAGCAGTCATTAGAGTGAATCGGCAACCAACAGAATGGGAAAAAATTTTTGCAGCTTACCCATCTGACAAAGGGCAGATATCCAGAATTTACAATGAACTAAAACAGATTTACAAGAAAAAAAACAAGCCCATTCAAAAGTGGGTGATGGATATGAACAGATACTTTACAAAAGAAGACATACATGAGGCCAACAAACATATGAAAAAATGCTCATCATCACTGTTCATTAGAGAAATGCAAATCAAAACTACATTGAGATACCATCTCACACCAGTTAGAATGGCTATCATTAAAAAATCTGGAGACAACAGATGCTGGAGAGGATGTAGAGAAATAGGAACACTTTTACACTGTTGGGAGTGTAAATTAGTTCAACCATTGTGGAAGACAGTGTGACAATTCCTCAAGGACCTAGAAATAGAATTCCATTTGACCCAGCAATCCCATTATTGGGTATATATCCAAAGGATTATAAATCGTTCTACTATAAGGACACATGCACATGAATGTTCACTGCAGCACAGTTTACAATAGCGAAGACCTGGAACCAACCCAAATGCCCATTGATGATAGGCTGGATAGGGAAAATGTGGCACATATACACCATGGAATATTATGCAGCCATCAAAAATGATGAGTTCGTGTCCTTTGTAGGGACATGGATGAACCTGGAAACCATCATTCTCAGCAAACTGACACAAGAACACAAAATCAAACACCACATGTTCTCACTCATAGGCGAGTGTTGAACAATGAGAACACATGGACACAGGAAGGGGAGCACTATACACTGGGGTCTGTTGGGGGGAAATAGGGGAGGGACGGTGGGAGGTGGGGAGTTGGGGGGAGAGAGCATGGGGAGAAATGCCACATACAGGTGAAGGGGAGGAAGGCAGCAAATCACACTGCCACATATGCACCTATGCAACAATCTTGCATGTTCTTCACATGTACCCCAAAACCTAAAATGCAATAAAAAGAAATAAAAGATAAGTAAATAAAAGTAATTGAATTGAGAAATTAAAAATAAAATTCAGCGAAAATGAATAACAAAAATTAAGAAATGAATAAGGTGTAAAATATCTGAAGGATGACAGATTAATTATTAATCTTTAATTATTAATAAACTGTTGTTAATAGCTAAGTTACCATTGGTTGCTAACATTTGTAAACACAGCTCAATGTCAGTTATAATGTTAACTGCTGAAGTGTATTTCCATTTGAAGTTTACAACTGTCCAGGGCTTTAGTACTGTTAGCTCAGCTTTACACCCGAGAAAACTGATGCTCAGAGGACTGAAGGTACCTTCCCCAGGTTTATACACCGAGCCCATATTTGGCTCAGAGTTTGAAACCATGGCTGTTTAATGCCAAAGCTCCAGGCCTCCATCCACTAAACCACTTCTTCTCCAACCTTATCAATATGTGGATTTCCCATGGGGAATTTTTATTGTCCCATCCCTGTTATTTTGGGGTTGCTTTCCTTCATTGTTAATCAGTGTGTGTATAAATAATATAAATTAATTTTAGTTTGAACACTGAATTTGGAAGCTAAAGCTCATAATTCTAATTCTTGGCTTAGTTTCTTAATTTATCTGGGCTTTGTTTGATGCCTCCTATGAAATGTAAGAGCCAACCAGGCGAGGTGCTCATGCCTGTAATCCTAACGGTTTGAGAGGCTGAGGGAGACAGATTGCTTGAGCTCAAGAGTTCAAGACCAGCCTGGGCCACGTGGCAAAACCCTGCCTCTACAAAAAATACAAAAAATTAGCTGGGCCTGGTGGCACATATCTGCAGTCCCAGCTACTTGGCGGGGCTGGGATCACTTGAACCTAGGAGGTAGAGGCTGCAGTGAGCCGAGATCGTGCCACTGCACTTCAGCCTGGATGACAAAGCGAGACCCTTTCTCAAATGAATGAATGAATGAATAAACAAATAAACAAAATGTAAGAGCCATGGGAAAATCAGTGGTTTTTCTTACCCTCAATCCATCTAACAGAACGTTAATTAGTAATAGTACTTTCTGTAGCATTAATTTTTACTTCTTTGAAGTAAAGGGTTATACCAGATTTTGGGAGACTGGGACAGTGATTCTGATAGGTTACACTCTTTTATCCCCACCTGACATACAAAAAAGTTACCAAGCAGTTTTGAGATCTATTTTTGTGTCTGCTGACATAACAAGTAGAAATTTTCCCATCTCTCCGCTACCTTTTCCATTTACTGCTCTTTCAGTTTGGGGGCTTATCTGGCTGTTCTGTTCTTTATGTCTCTCTAACTTGCTGTCATTTACCATCCTCTGGATCATTTGCAAAGTCTGATCCAGAGATCTCTGGTAGTCCCTGAGATCCCTTTAGGAGAGAGGTGGTAAAGTCAAAACTGTTTTCATAATGATAATACTTAAACATTATTTGCCTTTTTCACTTTCATTCTCTCAAGAGCATATGGGGGACTTTCCAAAGTCTCTATGATGTGTGATATTGCAGTAGAAATATTTGAGGATCTGTTGTTCTACTGTTAAGTCAGACATTCAATAGATTTATAAAAATATAAGACAATACCACTCTTCTCACTAATTTTTTTGTTTTGAAAATATATTTTTCATAACAATTTTATAATTCTTGAATTCACAGATTTTTTAAAATTCTCAGTTTTAACTTCTAATATAGTGCATGTCAATGGCTTTTGTGTATGTAGGTTATGTTCCTTTGGTTTCCTCAATATTTTTTAAGGGTAAAAAGGGTCCTGAGACTGAAAAATTTAAGAACAGCTGCTCTAGAATTCATTGATGCCTCTTGGGTAGGTGGCTCTGTACTCTTCCTTAGTCATCTGGATGGCGGACGTCCCACCAGCCTCTGTGACAGGGGTCACCTGAGCCCCTCGTTAGTATCTGTCCTGTTGGTGCACCCTCACTGTGTACTCTCTTGTCTAGTGCTGCTCCATTTCTGAAATCTGTAACTCCTGGAGCTGGCTGAGACCCCTCTTCTGGAGCAGGCTTGCTTACTGATACAGTTTAGATCTGCGCCCCTCCCAAATCTCATGTTGAAATGTAATCCCCAGTGTTGGAGGTGGGCCTGGTGGGAGGTGATTGCATCATGGGGGGCAGGTTCTCATGAATGGTTTAGTACCATCTCCTTGGTGCTGTCCTCACAATAGTGAGTGAGTTCTTATGAGATCTGGTCATTTAAAGGTGTGTGGCACCTCCCCCTGCTTTCTTGCTCCTGCTCTGGCCATGTGATTTGCCTGCTCCCACCTCGACTTCCGCCATGATTGTAATCTTCCTGAGGCCTCCCCAGAAGCCAACCAGATGTCAGCACCATGCTTCCTGTACAGTCAGCAGAACTATGAGCCAGTTAACCCTCTTTTCTTTATAAATTACTCAGAAATATTTCTTAGTAGCAGTGTCAGAACAGCCTGATCGACACACACTCTCTCGCTCCCACAGGACCACCCACATTTGGATGTCTGCCTGGCAGTGCGGTGGGTGACAGAGACTCGAGAGTTGAGGGCCTAGGAGGTGTGCTAGAGGTGATACTCCTCCCCTTTCCCCTTCACCAGTTCTCCTGGCTGTGCCTTCCTGCCCTGCCCTTCCTGAAACACCAGCTCTACCCCTCTTGCCTGTGCCCTCAGCTCCCTTGCCTCATCGACACTCCATGCACCCCCAGGTGCGTTCCCAGCCTCGGTTGGACACGGCTCTCTATTGCATTTGGGCTGCCTGGCATTTGAGAGAAGCGCAAAATGACGGAGCTACTGCAGCCGTGATTTCTTATCTCACTTATGTCTTCAGTTCTCTTGAAAATTGTTTTAATTGATGAGTTTCAGTTTCCACTACATTCTTTTCAAAGATTAAATCTTAGTTACCTTCTTAAATGCATTCATTTTATCTCTGTCCCCACACTTAGCAGACTATGAATTTATAATGAAAAGTTTTAAGATGAAGATAAAGATAATTCTTGGGAGATAATCCTTAAAGATATAGGGTAAAGTGTTTAAGAAGTAACAGGAAGAAAAGGAGGCAGAGAAATAGCCATTGGAGGGAGATGACGGGGGCTGATGGTCTGCAGGTGTCCCTGAGCAGAGAATGTTCCCGCCCCACATCTTGCTCTGCTCATTTCTGCACCCACCCCAGCATACCTAACGCCACACTTATCTTGGCCTAGACCTCTTCCTTGCTGATGCTTTCTTTGGCATTATTCTCTCTCTGAGCTGCCCAGGTAACTGTAACTGGAATAAATCCTCCCTTCTTCCTTCTTACCTCCACATCTAGCCACCACTAAGAACTGTCTGTGCTTCAGTTTCTTCTTGAGTTGTTTTGAGCACTTGACATTTGTAAAGCATTGAAAGCAGCTGGGGAATGTAGTAAGCACTCAGTGGATGGGGTGACCCTTAGCTCTTATTACCGCTCAACCCATGTCAAAGCCACTGTTGGTCTTCAGCTCCACCCATTTCTGCTGTTTACCATCTGGTACCTGCATCTCACATTACTCTGCCAGCCAGTTCTTCTGGCCTCTGGTCTGTGCTGTGCTCTATTGCCCAGATGATTTTTACAGTATCTGTCTGACCATGCCTCTTTTCTGCTTCAAACTCTCTTGGCTCCTGTTAGCTTGGCAGCTTCGCAGCACCCATTGTGACTGCCCCTGCCTTCCTTTCCACTCTCAGTTCACAGCACTCACTCCTTGACTGAGGCAGGCCCAGCCATAATGAACCATTTGTAGTAGTGCACACATGCTCCACTGTTTGACACTTGGTTCCTTTGTATTTGCAGGGAGTCCCCTGCCCCCAACATGAATTCCGGCTGGTCTTTCAGAGCCCTGTTGACCTGTGACCTCTGTGGTGAGGCCCTTTCCCCCTTTTCTTAATAAAATGAGTCAGCCTTTTCTACTCTACGTTGATTTTTCTACCTAGAGTTGTACCTTACCTTGTACATCTTGTATACTTCACGTATTGCACTGTATTCCTCATACTTGGTTTAATACTGCAGTTGGTTTAATACTGCAGGTAGCCAGGGTGTGGTGCTGTGTGCCTGTAGTCCCAGCTATGCAGGAGGCTGAGGTGGGGGAGTTGCTTGAACCCAGGAGATCAAGGCTTCAGTGAGCCATGTTCATACCACCATACTCTTGTCAGAATGAAACCCTGTCTCAAAGCAGACAAAACGAAACAAAACCCCCAAAAAACTGCTGCTGAGATCCAGACTTTAGAGCCACACTGCCTTCTCATCCTTGCTCACCTGCCCAGTAGCCTTGTCACATTATCCAAGTTACCCTCTCTATGCTTAGGTTCCTCATTTGTAAATTGGAGTAAAAATAATACCTACTTCATAAGGTTGTAGTGAAGATTAAATGAAATGCTGTATTTTATTGAATATGAGATGTCATTGATGGTAAGATGTACCCTTATTTTTTGTCCCACTAAAAAGTTTACATGCCATCAATTATGAGAGGATTCTTGATTTCAGAAATGTTAAAATGTGGAAACATACATGTATTGTATTCAGTGGAGTGGCCACATGTGAGTGAGCCCGTACACATTTGCCTTTGCCTTCTGTACTGGACTTCAAACTCAGGACGGGGACTGTGAGTCTCATTCAACATTGTGTCCTCAGAACCCTGCCAGACAATTTTAGAGGATTAAAATGTATGTTCTAAAAGAACTGATAACAGACTGTGCTCACAAGCTAACCATTTTCTCCTATCTGCAATCAAAGAGCAGGCTGGAAAGTATACCTTTCTTGTAGGTGAGGCTACGACCAGCTCATCTGTTGCTCAGCCAGGGTAGTGTCTTCATCCTGTTCCCACTTACTGGTTCAGTTGTGTTATGAACCAAAATATGGGATGTAAAGAACTGTAACCCACATAGTCTTTCTTGTTGCCCTGGCTTTTAAGTGTTTTTCAGAATTATTTGAATTACTTTTTTTCTTTTCCTACTTTCTACCTAAAGGTTTTTTCTCCCGAAGTCAAAAGAATGATGAGTGATCTTGTGTACAGGCACTGGGGGAGATCTGGACAGTAGCACCCTTTATTAAAATGTGGCTCCTGAAGAACAGTCAATGATAGGTTCTACTCTTGGTGTAAAAACCAAGATCTTGGCTTTGGGGATGTGAGAGGGATGATATGAAGTCTTTTACAAACATTTTTTTAGAGTCCTGGTTTTATTAGTGACTAGAATAGGCTGAAATCTGGATGTGTTTTTGTGGATAATTGTCTTTCTCAGTTGCTCCACGATTCTGCCATTACCTCGGTAGTTTTCGATATTACTAAAAAGCTTTAAATTTGTTTATGTGTACTTATTGAGATACTAGGAGAGGTTAAATTGGGGACTGTTAATCAGGTGATGTGTTGAGGTCTTAAATCTTCATGTAAACTGAAATATTATTCTTTGTATTTTGAAATATAAAATAAATTTGCTTATTATCAACAGCCAAAAACCAATTTATTTGTGTATTTTGGCTAACTTTGAAAATTTTCTTTGTGAAGAACAATTAAGTGACTTCATTATCTTACTGAGCCAGGTGTGGGAACAAAAGTTAGATCTGTTTAAAAAAAAAAAAAAGGCGGAACAATAGTTGGGTGGGGGGTTTGGTTCATTTTTGTCATCTGTAAACAAAATGAGAACAGGAAAGAATCGAGTGACTTCATGTATCAGTGTCACTATTTGTGTCTGGCATAGTGAATACATTGAAGCTCCTTTCCTCTTTCTTATGAATAGGGCTTTGTAAAAGAACAAACAATCCCTGGAGACTTTTCTGTAATTGATTGAGATCCCATTGTTTTGACTAAGAGAACACCTGGTCAAACGAGACAGGGCAGATCACCAAGCAAGCCCACACTTTGTAGAACAGCAGAGCTTTATTGAGGATCATAAGATTACGTGCAGGTCTCTAGGAAGGAAGGAAGTGGGTGTTCTGGTCACCAGACCCCAGAATCTGGTGTCTCTATATTCAAAGAAAAGCCTAGTAAGGCTATTAATCAGTGAAATGGGATCCTAGAGAGAGGGTTAATTTGCCTTACAGAGGACCCCAAGTGTTCTAACATGAGTGGGAAGAAAAGGAGGAACTTCTGAATCTTGTGTGAAGATGGCATGGCTGTCTTGTGCTGATAAAGCACGTGGTTTAAAAATTGTTTTCTATTCAACTAGCAAATATAGAGATGATTTCTCATTTAAAGAACTCAGTTTACTCTTCCTAGTGAGAGTTGGCTGTCTGTTCTTACTACCAGCACTTTACTAGTTGTAGATATTTCTAATTTTCTGGATCTATGTTGGAACCCTAGTTTACCTCCCACAGAAATAATATTTCCTTGCTGGTCTACAAAAAAACCATTTTGATTGATGTACCTGCCAGCTATTGAATAGTGAAGAGATCAATAAATATTCTCCCCGCTGAAATAGCTGTAAAACTGGATGAACTTGTGAAAAACACTTTTGAGCTCTGGAAATTGACCAAAAGCAAGCAACAATTTGAGAAGCATTAATTCATAAAAAACTTCTGACTTTTAAATAAGAACAGTGGGAATTGATGGTATTCTGGCCTGGAGTTATCCTGTTCTCATCCTTTGGCAAAGTAATGCTGCCAGGGTGTCAGCCTGATGGGTTCTTCTTGACTGCTGCCCAGAGAAACCGATGCACTGAGAACAGCAGGTATTGCTGCAATGAAAGAGTTTAATAATTGCAGGGCCAGCCAAGCAGAGGGACAGAGGAGGTAGTTTGCAAATCTGCCTCTCTGAGAATTCAAGTTAAGGGTGCTTTGGTTGGCAGGGTCCTGGAGAACTGAAACGATTGACTGGGGATGAAATCACAGGGATGTCTAAAACTGTCTTTGCATAGCTGAGTCAGTTCCTGGGAGGAGGTCTCAGGTGGTGTCTCTTGATCTGCCAAAATGCTAACTCTGGAAGAAAAATATCTCAAAAACCAGTTCTTTAGGTTTCACAATAGTGATGTTATCTGTAGGAGTAGTTGAGGAAGTTATAAATATTGCAACCCCTGGTTACATGACTCTGAAGCAGTTAGCAATTTAGAGAAAAGCAAGCTAAGCAACGGCAGGTCTGGTTTAGATGTGCCTATTCTTTAGCGAAGATGTAGTCCCTACCATAATTCTAACGTTGTGACCTTTTGTTAATCTTTACAAATATGGTTTCAACTTTTGAACAAGGGTGGGATCAGTTCAAGGAAAGGATTCTTATAACCCTAGCACCAAGAATGAGCAAAAGCAGTTTAGTCTGACAGAAGCAAGCTGGAGTCAGTTATGTTAGATCTCCCTTATCACTATAATTTTTGCAAAGTTGGTTTCAAGGGCAAGGCTGGCCATGAAAACCAGCTGACTTGATATGGAGTGAAAGGCAGAGAACCCTATGCAGTAGCTAACAATGCCTCCAGTTCTCCTATCCTAAGGATGTGGTCCATCATTTAACAGGGAGATCTTGGAAGTGAGAGAGCCATCAAGGGACTTGCACACCTGGCTAACTGGAGGCTGCGTTCAGCACAGAGGAGGCCTGAGAGGGCCTGGGAGAAAGTAAGAGCTGGGATTGACTGGAGAAAGGATGGAACTTTGAATGAGCTCTCTTACTAGCTTAGGGTGTTTGAGCATAAGTTCTGACTAATCATTGACTACTCAGATATGCAGACACAGGGGACAACCTCTAGAGTGAGGCTAAAAAATAACACTGAGGCTTTAAAAAACTGAGTAGGGACATCAGCTGCTGCATCAGCTCTCACCATGAGTGAGAAAGTTTCAGCAGTTTAACTTCAAGCTAAGAAACAAAAGCAGCACAGCAGTGCTCAAGAAAAAGATGATTAAATCCAGAGCTATTGTAATGTATTATCTAACATGTCAAGTTTAAAAAATTATGAGAAACGGGGAAAAAAAGCAGTCAATCGAAACTACTTCTAAACAGACCCAGATGTTGGATTTACCAGACCAAAAAACTACTATAAATACATTTAAAAAATTAAGGAGGTTCATGACTTAACAAATAGGGAATATCAATAAAGAAATGGAAACTTTGAAAAAGAAACAAATGAAAGTCCTACTGTTGAAAAGTAATTAACCAAAACGAAAAATTCACAATAAGTGCTACATAGTGATTTGCAATGGCCAAAGAATCAGTGAACTTCAGGGTGTATCAAAGGTATTAGCCAATCTGAAGAGAAAGGGTATAAAAAATTTTGAAGAAAAATAAATAAAACTTCAGAGACCTATGGGATAACATCCCATGCACCAACATATGGTTAATGAGAGTTCCAAAAGATAGGGAGAGAGAAAGGGACAGAAGAAGCATTTAGGAAATGATGGCCATTGATATCCCAAATTTGAAGTAAAATATTAATCTGTGGATCCCAGAAGCTCAACAGACTTCAGGTAGGATAAACACAAACAGCTTCACTAAGTCATACTACTGAAAGACGAAGACGATGAGAACATCTTGAAAGCAGTGAGAGAAACTTGTTATGGAGAAAGCAATGATAAAATTATTATCAGAACAGTGAAGGCCAGAAGGAAATAGAATGGCATATTTGAAATGCTGAAGGAAAAATTTTCAACCACAAGTTCTATATCCAGCAAAATTATCCTTCAAAAATGAAGGTTTAGTAAAGACATACCAGATGAAGACTTGCTTTTTAAGAAATTCCAAAGGAAGTCCTTCTTTAGGTTGAAAGGAAGTCCAAAGGAATGAATGAGAAGCTCCAGAAATGATGAACAGGTGGGTAAATACGGAAGTCTATATGCATCTCTCTCTTCTTAATTTTTTAAAGAACATAAGAGTGTTTAAAATAATAATTTATAATATTAATTTACAATACCAATAATTTGCAATACCAATATAATACTGATATTGTAAAATATATAGATGCCTTGTATATGACAGAGATAGCTCAAAGGATGATGGAGAAAATGAAGCTATATTGGAGCAAGCTTGCCATATTTTATCAGAGTTAAGCCATTATTAATCTGAAATAGATTGTGATGAAATGAGACACATGGTAATCCCTAGAGCAATCACTAAATAACTAAAAGATATACTTTGAAAGAATCAACAGAGGAATTAAAATAGTTCAATACCAAATATTTGTTTAATACAAAAGAAGGCACTAAAGGAGGAGCAAAAAAGGCCTGAGACTTAGCTAAAACAAACAGCAAAATGTCAGATTAAATCTAACCATATAAATACAGTAAATGTCAATCAAAAGTCAGAAGTTGTCAGACTGGATAAAAAAAGATCTAACCATATGTTCTCTACAAGAGAAACACTTTAAAGACATGAATAGGTTGAAGGTAAAAGAGTGGAAAAGATATAAGCCATGTGAACACAAACCAAATGAGTATTGGAATAGCCACACTCAGGACTCTCAGGACTAATAAATGAGGCTGGCAAGGTTACAGTTTCTAAGACCAGTGTACAGAATCAATTCTATTTCTATATACTACAAACTGAGATTCCAGAAATGCAGATATAAAAACAATTTCATTTACAGCAGCATCAAAAAGAATAAAATACTTAGGAATAAATTTAATAAAAGAATCGCAATTGCACTTGAAAACTGTAAAACATTCCTGAGAGAAAGAAGATTAAATGGAGAAGTATTTTATATTTATGAGTTGGAAGACTTTACATTGTTAAGATGGCATTTCTTCACAAATTCATCTACGGATTTAATGCAATTTCTAACAGAAACACTGACAGGCTTTTTTGGGTAGAAATTGATAAGCTTTTCCTAAAATTATATGGAAATACTAAGGGCCTTAAATAACCAAGGTAATTTTGAAAAAGAATAAAAAGTTTGAGGATTTACACTCCTGATTTTCAAAACTAATGCTACTATGATCAAGACTCTGTTATTGGCATAAGGATAGGTATATAAATCATTGCAACAAAATTGAGAGTTCAGAAATAAACCTTTATGGTCAGTTGATTTTTGACAAAAGTGCCAAGGCAGTTGGGAAAGGATAATTTTTTTTTAAATACACAGTGCTGGGACAATCAGGTTTCTATATGCACAGAAATGAGCCTGACCCTTACCTCACATCATACATAAAGATCAACTCAAAATGCATTTTAGTCCTAAATGTAGCAGCTAAACCTATAAAACTTCAGAAGACAACATAGGAGAAATTCTCTATGACTTTCGGTTGGGCAAAGACTTCTCAGGTATGACAACCAAGGAATGTCCATAAAGAAAAAAATTAGCTGGGTGCTGTAGCGTATGCCTATAATCCCAGCACTTTGGGAGGCCGAGGGAAGAGGATTGCTTGAGGCCAGGAGTTTGAGACTGGCCTGGGCAACATAGTGAGACACCATCTCTAAAAAAAAAAAAAGTTGTTTTTAAGTAGAAAAGTACCCCGGTATGGTGGCACACACCTGTAGTCCTAGCTGCTTGGGAGGCTAAGGCAAGAAGATCACTTGAACCCAGGAGTTCAAGGTACATTGAGCTATAATTATACCACTGTGCTCCAGCCTTGGAAACAGTGAGAACCTGTCTCAAAAAAATTAAAAAATAAATCATAATAAATTAAAAATGTTGAATACTTATATTTCAGAATTTAAAACTTTTGCTCTTTAAAAGACATCTTTAAGAAAATGAAAAGATAAGCCACAGGAGAAAAATACTTGCATAACGTGTGTCTGATACAGGACTTGGATCTGGAAGCTAGACAGAACTCTTGAAATCAGTGCTAAGAAGACAACCCAATTTAAAGACGGACAAAATTGCTGGTTAGACATTTCATGGCTACTATGCACATTAGAAGATGCTCAAGATCCCTAGTCATTAGGGAATTGCAAATTAAAACTACAATAAGATACCACTGTATGTCCACTGGAATGGATGTAATTTAAAAGACTGGCAATACCCAGCATTAGTGAGGATATGAAGAAACTGGAATCTTCATACATGGCTTTAGGAACATAAAAATTGTAGTTATTTTGGGAAACATTTTGGTTGAAAGTTAAACATTAACTTACCATATGCTGTGAAAATTCTGTCGTTAGGTTTCTACCCAGGGTAAAAACATATGTCCACATAGAGTAGCATTATTCATAATAACCAGAAGCTGCTAAAAGCCTAAATGTTCATCAGCTGGTGAAAGGATAAAGGAAGTGTTGCATGTCCATGCAATGGAATACTATTCAGCAGTTTACAAAGGAACAAACTGCTGATAATGCAGCAACATGGATGAACCTCAAGAACATTCTAAGTGGAAGAAGCCACTTAGAATTATTGTATTATTTTATTTACATGAGATTCCTAGAAAAGACAGCTCTAGAGACAGATAAAGATCAGTGGTTGCCTAGGGTTGAGGGTACGATTAGAGATTACTGCAAGTACTTAAGCACAAGGGAACTCTTGGGGCAGTGGTCTTGCAGTGGTGGTCACACAACTCTACACTTTTACTAAAAATTGTTGAAATGTACACTTACATTAAGTGAATTTCATGGTATGTGAATTATACCTCAGTAAAGCTGCTTAATATAAAAAGCCTATTTCAGTGAGGCTTGGAAGCCTTTCAGGCCTGGAGCAGTAACAGCTCCGTAATTCAGTATTCCTTCTGCCTTTCCAGTAGGAACTATAATTCAGGTCAAACAAATATGGGCACACCTGTTTTATTGAACTCCATTTTATTGTGGATCATAGATACTCCCTTTTTTCTTTTTATTAAACAGACAGAAAGTTTGTGGCATCCCTGCACCCAGCAAATCCATCAGTGCTGGTTTCTGGCAACATACGTTCACTTAGTGTCTGTGTTACATTTGATAATTCTTATAACACTTCAAACTTCATTATCTCTGTTAACAGTGATCTGAGATCAGTGATTTTGATGCCACTATTGTAATTGTTTAGGGGCCCTGCACACTGCCCATTTCCTCTTGAAAATGAATGTAAATGGAGAAAAGATGCAAACTGGGACCCCAGGGTAAGAAGGAATCTGCAAAGGGGTTGTACAAAAATTGTTTGTTTCGAAATAATTTTTAAATCAGTTTTATTTAAGTATGACTTATCTAAAATAAAGTAAAGCTGCCTGTTCCATGAGCTTGGTCAAATGTATAGACCAGTGTGACTACCACCCTAAATCTAGGTACAGCACATTTCAGTTGTCCCAAAAAGTTCTTTTGTGATCCTTTATAATCAGCCCATCCTGTCCTCTGCATCCAATGAGCTGCATTCTCCCACTGTAGATCAGTTTAGGTTGCTCTAGAATTTCATAGCAACAGAATCATGCGTTATGTAATCTTTTGTGTCTGACATTTTTTACTCAGCTTAATGTTTAAAAAATTCATCCCTGTTGTTGTGTTTAACGGTTTGTTCCTTTTTATTCCATTGTATGAGTATACCTCAATTTATGTATCCTTTCACCTATTAATGGACATTTGAGTTGTTTAAAAATTCAAAAATGGGCTATTGGAGTAAAACTTCTGAAACATTCTTCAAATCTTTTTGTTGATACATATGTTTATTCCTCTGGTGTAAATACCTAGGAGAGAAATTGCTGGGGCATCAGATAAAAATATTATAATCCAATAAGAAATTGTCAAACTTCCCAAAGTAATTGTGCCATTCTACACTCCATTGCAATGCATGAGAGTGCCAGTTTCTTTCCGTTCTCACCAACAGTTGATGTTCTCAGCCTTTTCCATGGTGATCATTCTGATGGATATAGTGGTATTTCATTGTGATTTTAATTTAGATTTCTCTGATGATTGATGATGTTGAACATCTTTTCCTGTGCTGTTTGACTAATTGTATATCTTCTTTTGGGACATTTTGTTTAGATCTGTTGACTGTTGGGTTTAATTTTTGTTATAATTCATTTCTATATTTTGGATATAAGTCCTTTGTTAGATAAATTATGAAAAAGTTTTTGCAATCTATGTTTGCCTTTTTACTTCCTTAGTGGTGACTTTTAAAGAGCAGAACTTTTAAATGTTGATGAAGTGAATTTAATTTTTTAGTTTAGAGCTTTTTATCTTTTACTAGGAAAACTGTGCCTGTCCTTGGGTTATGAATAGTTTCTCCTAGAAGTTCTACAGTTCTGGTTTTTATGCCTAGATCAATAATCCATATCGAGTTAATTTTTGTGTATGTTAAGAGACAAGAGTCGAAATTTATTTTTTCTGTATGTATATTCATTTGTCTCAGCATTATTTATTGCAAATACTTTTTCCTTTTGAATTGCAATTTACCATCTATGTATGGCTTTATTTCTATACTCTTTATTTTGTTCATTGATATATGTGTCTAACATTAGGCCAGTATCTATCACACTGTCTTGGTTACTGAAGCTTCGTACTTAGTCTTGAAATCAGGTAATGTAAGTTCTTTAACTTTGTTCTTCTCTTTCAAAAAACACTATAAAACAAAATATACATAGTAAATAGTCTTGGAAAATACAGAGGGGAAGGCAGAATACAGAGAAAAAAGCTAGTATTCAGTTGTGCAAGCCTTTTGTGAAGTTTGGCTACAACCAAAGCCATCTAAGCCTGAGAACCTTGGAGAGTAAACAGTGTAATTTGATTTCATCATGTTAAAGTAAAAACTCATTTGTTAGTTTTTGTTTTTATTCCCATCAAGATTTTGAACCTCTTGGTGACATCACATTTTCCTTTTTTGAGAAGAATTTGTTTTTAGTTCTCTGCAGCATTTCTAGTTCATTAATTCCCATAGTTGCTGCCACCTGGGAATTAGCAATTTCTCTGAACAATTTCCACTCTGTATCTAATACCTAAGTGAACAGATATTTTAGATGTGGTTTCAGCTTTTGAAATGAGGCAGCAATTCAACAGTTCTGAATAAGTTCTGGAACTCTTCAGAAGCTGTTGATTTTATTTTGATATTAGTGATAATCATATCCAGATGCTTTTGACTGTGAAGTGCAGAAATCACAATTTATAGTAGTATGTGAATGGTGTAAACAGCAGAGAAAGGTTACCTCTTGAAGCTAGAAGTCACGAGACAAGGCACCTCGTTTTCATTAATTCAACAACCCAGTGTCAATGGGGGCATCAAAACACCAAGTTCTGTTTTCTATTTTGCCATCTCAGCAAATTAAAACAAATTAATTAAAACAAATTAAAACAAATTAAAATTGACTTTGTCCTCAGGCTAGCTCCTCGTATGCTAAAGAGAGCCACTGAGCATATATGCGTGCCAACAGCAGGTGTCACACTAAGAGTAAGAAAGGCCTTTCCAACAGCTCTGTGTCATGCTTCATCACCCGGACCTAGGTTTTATGCCTCCCATAAACCAGTCAGTTGCAAGGAGGGTGAGATGACAGTGATGGGATTAGAATAGCCAGGATCCCTGGAATAGTACACCCACCTTTTAGAAATGAGAAAACCAGGATGCAGAAGAATGGTCACTTTCTAAGGTCACACAGGTAGGAATAATAAAAAGTGATTGGTGCTGTTATTAAAATCCAGCTCAGGTCCAGTTTATTTGCATGTATATTCTTTTGTTTGAAGACATTCAGTAAAATTCATAAATGGACTGTGTCACTTAAAATAATTTGTTCATGTAGTGGCTTGTATGTCTGCTTTCTTTGTAAATCAAAGGCTTTCCCCTACACCCTTCCCTGCAGTCTAATTCAAAAGACAAGATAGCAACAAAAGTTTTTTTGTGCTTTTGGATGAGTTAGGAGTACAGAGAGTAAAAAAAAACAAACAAACAAACAAAAAAAAAACCACCACCTAGAATTCTTTCTCAAGTTAGGTTGTCCAGAGCCAATGTAGCAGCTCAACAATGTCATTAAAGAAGCAGTTTTCTTCTCTGGTTCTACCTCTTAGCTGGCTACCTCATGGGTACAGGATGGTGGCTACCACACCCTTCAGATCCATATTCTAGGTAGAGAGAATGCCAAAATGTGAAAAGCCCCACCAGCTCTGTTTGCTTTTTTTCAGGAAAACTATCTAGCACTGTGTGATTGAAATACAGTGCAAGCCACAGATGTAATTTAAAACTTTCCGTCTGGGTATGGTGGCTCATGCTTGTAATTCCAGCACTTTGAGAGGTCGAAGCAGATGAATCACTTGAGGTCAAGAGTTCAAGACCAGCCTGGCCAATATGGTGAAACCCTATCTCTATTAAAATTAGCTGGGTGTGGTGGCGTGTGCCTGTGGTCCCAGCTACTTGGGAGGCTGATGTAGGAGAATCACTTGAACCTGGGAGGCGGAGGTTGCAGTAAGCCAAGATTGCTCCGCTGCACTCCAGCCTGGGCGCCAGAGCTAGACTCCATCTCAGAAAAAAAAAAAAATTTCCAGTAGGCACAGTTTAAAAACTGGAAAAAAGCACATTAATATATTTTAGTAACATTTCATTTTACCCAATATTGCCAAAATAGTATCATATCAAAGTGTAATCAATGAAAACTATTTTTTTTTATACTTAGTCTTCAAAATCTGGGGTGTATTTTACAATTGCAGCTTATCTCAGTTTACACTGGCCACATTTCAAGAGTTCAGTAACCACATGTAGCTAGTAGGGGTGTATTGGTAAGTAACAACTAACTGGCTTTCTAGGGAAAAAAAGTATGCATAAATATACATACATGAGTTTATTCTAAATTTTACAAATTTAACAGACTTTTAGTGCAGAATTTACAAATAATAATGAAAATAGAATATCCTCTATTGTCAATTCTGTATAGCTTGTTGATTCTCGTAAAACACTTTCATTGATTTTCTTTTATTTTTTTCTGAACTCTCACAGTTAACTTATGGCTGCAATTCAACTGTAATTTGACCAAAATGACTATAAATAAATGCTTGATTACTGTCCAATTTAGTAAAGTAGTTGCTCACATCATTGCATTGGCAAATGAATGTAGTTTCAACATGAATGTCAGTTAATATTTTTGCTTATGTTAATGAGATAGGTGGGGTTTTTGGTTTTGTTTTGTTTTTGCTGTTTATTCTGTACTGGCTACAGTCATGATACACTGTGTCATGGTGCACCCATCACCCAAGCAGTATACACTGTACCATATTTGTGGTTTTTTATCCCCCACCCCCTTCCCACTCTTGGGGATCCTGGGAGGAAAGGGAGTATACTTTGATGTAGGATTCATGTGAACTGTTGGGGCCAGAGGGCTGGCTGTCTTTCAAGATTGCTGCCATCAGTAACATCCCTCCCTGTTGTACATGTCTGACTCTTTATATCAAGAGCTGAAAGAAAATTTTTGCTAGGGTTTGGATGTTTGTCTCCTCTAAACTTCATGTAGAAATCTAATGTCTGATGCTGGAGTGGGGCATAATGGGAGGTGTTTGGGTCATGGGGCAGATTCCTCATGAATAGATGAATGCCTTCCCTGGGGGATGAGGAGGTGAATGTGTTCTCACTCTAATAATTCCCTTGAGAGCTAGTTGTTAAAAAGGGCCTAGCACCTCCTGGCTCTTTCCTCCTCTCCAGTCACATGGTCTCTGCCCACACTGGCTCCCCTTTACCTTCTGCCGTTAGTGGAAGCAGCCTGAGGCCCTCATCAGAGGCAGAGCCCAATGTTGTGGTCCACTGTTCTGTGCAGTTGGAAGCCCAGCCCACACTTGAAGTGGGCAGAGAGATAGGCTCCTCCTCTTGACAGGGAGCAGGACAGGCTGCAGAAGAACATATGAAATAGGATACACTGTTTCAAGCATCTTTGGAAAGTACAGTCTGCCACATGATTTTTAGAAGTTTAATTTGATTTCTCAACACTTTGTGAATGTGTATCCATATGTGCTATTTTTGTCAGATACAGCAATCATGAATATGTTAGTTTTGTTAAACGTTTGAGTTAGGAAGCTTTCCTTCCCTGTTCTTTGCTTGGGAATAATCTAAAATGTTATAATTGTTTCTCAAAAGTTTGAAAGAACTTTCATAAAACCACCTGAACTGCCTACATGACAAAGATTTTTATTTGCCGAAATATAATTTTTTATTAAAGTTTTTTTCTCCCTTGATTTCTTCTATATCATATATATTTAGAAAGTCCTTCCCCAATTTGGGAACGTTTGACTGTTTAGTCACAGTTCCTATTTGTTGTACTTGTATATTTTACATGTAATTAGTTTATCCACATAGACTTGTTTTGGTGTGAGATGAAGGCATAGCTTTCTTTTCCCCACCCAATTTGTGAACCAGTTAGATGACAAGCCATCCATTCCCTGATAATTTGCACTGCAACCTTCATCTTAATCAGTGTTAAATATTCTGGAATCTGTTTCTGGGTTTCTGTTCTCTCCTGTTGATATATAAGTTCTTTTTCCCATGCTATGTTTTTAATTGTAACTATATTCCCAGCATCTTAAGTTTTTAGAAATCACTAAGTGTTCATGGCTATGAAATGTGAGTAAATTGATGCCTGACTCATACTAAGCAGATATGCTTTTAAACTATTGAGGACAAGTTTTTTTTCAAAATTCTATGAAGAATTTGTTTAATGTATACCTTAGCCAGATATTTTTGTGCTAACTTTTATGTCTAGAAAGGAGGAATAAATGGAACACATACTAATCACATATTTATAGCTTGTGATCATGACTGTCAAATATATAAATTGGTGTGTGTATGTCTCTCAGAAGAAAATGAATAAAATGAATTTACCATTGAAGGTGATAGTCAAGTAAACTGAAGCATATACTAGAAAAGAGTTTTCATAAGTCATTAAAGAAAGCTGTTTGTAGAGTAGATCTAGTAATATTTAATTTCTGAACCATATTTAATTAATAAATTACTTTAAAATGTGCTCTTTAACAAAATGAGTTTTATTTTCATTAATGTAGCTTATTTCTGTTTTTCAGATACTGCTTTGTGTTTGCTCTGGGATACCTCACAGTGTGCCAAGTTACTCGAGTCTATATCTTTGACTATGGACAATATTCTGCTGATTTTTCAGGGTAAGATGAAAACTTTGATTTAGTAGCCTGTTTTATCCATTCTAGCAAGGTTAGCACAAAAAATAGGACAAAATATTATATTTGCATTTAGTAGTTCAAGTGAAAAGCTATTATTAAACATTTCAGTTGAAAATTTCTTTATACATTTAGAATTTCCCTCTTCTAAGTAGTCTTTTATAGTACTACAGAAGTCAGTGAGAGCCTTGTTCTGCTTCTTCATACCTAATGGGACTTCCTTTGGTTCATAGGCCCTTGAGCTAGGTCAGTCAGAGTTTCCTAGAGAACACGCTCAAGGATGCATTTTTCTTTTATGCATTTCACCTCTTTGCAATGTTCTCCATTCAACAGCAGTATTCAGTTGAGTAGTGGAAATAACTTCTGGCTTTTGTTCCTTCAAAGGGGATTTATTTTCTTGCTGGTGCTAGATGAGTCTCTGTCCTGTAACAAAACTGATTGAATGTCTGTTATGAAACAAATACAAGAAAAGCTCTTAGGAAGTAACTTGCTTTCCATCTTTGTAAAGTGACGTCTGCTAACACTTTGGTACCAGATGGGGAAGTTGAAGATACACTTTTATTTTTTTTTATGTCAGGCTTGACTGCTTTCTCCAGTGAATAAGATACAGTAGGCCTGCTTTGGGCTAGTCTGGAGTCATCTGGACTGCATAAGTAATGAGCAGTAAATCCAATTTAAGAATAAGTGTCTTGGAAAAGTCATGATACCTCTGAAAAAAAAATTATTCAGCAATAGAAATGGACCAAAGTTGTATGAGCTCAGAGAAAAATCACTTTTATGAAAGAAGAGAATTTTAGAAGAGAAAGAGGAAATATCTTTTTCTCCGTAATGAGATTAAAGTATATTTTACGACACAGATTTTAAAATTGGTTTGGCTGAAAGGAAATTACATCAAAACAAAACCCAGATCAAAACAAAACAATTTAAATGCGCCAAAAATCTAGTTAATCAAAGATATTGAGAGGCATTGGGAAACACACTTGGAAGAGCAGAAAAGGAGAACAGATGCTGGCCATCCCATTTATGGATAGTAGGTATTCCTGGAGATCATGACCTCATGAGAAGAATCAGTAGACGATAGACCACTGTGAAAACCTTCGTGATCTTGAGGAAGTAGCCCAGGTCACATTGTCATCATAGTGTAATGAAATTAGGAAATCATTGTGTAAGTTTAAAATAATTGGAATCACTTAGAAAATTTAATTCTCCTGAGAATTTGCAACCATATTGGTCTTGTTCATCACGCATCCTATGCTTAGCACATGGTGGCATTAAATGTGTATTGAGTCAGGAATAATACTAGAGTACAGAAGAAAGTTGAAAATACAATCAGAAAAATGGGAGAAAGTAACAGACAACACAAATGGAGAAACGGGAGCTAGGGGGGCAAAGCCGTGCCACCTGAAAGAGAAATTAAGAGCTTTGAATACTTGAGTTATAATAAGTGAGAAATAAGCATTTATTAATAGTAGAAAATAGAAACAAAAAGCATACTTTTAATTAATTTCATTTATTAATGTTGATAACAGAAATGTTAACATTAGCAGCTTAAAGTTAACAATATTGTAAAATCGTGAATTTTCACATTGGCCTCTAGGGTCCTGGGACTTTGTAGGCAGATTCTGCAGGTGTCAGAGGAGCTCAGCAGGTGAGGTTCTAGGTCTTCCAGTCTTTGCTTCAGCCACGTCTGCTCTGTGTTTCTCTTTTGTATTTTGGGATTCTGTGTAATAGTTCATTAAAAAATATTTTGCTGCTCTTTTAACTGTTCGATTTTAAAAATAATTTAACATAGCCAAGTTGAATGTATTAAGCAATCGTGTGGATGGTGTGAGTATAGATTTGTGTGGCCCAGACGGTGGGCTCTCACAGCCCCTCCATCAGTTTGATCTTAGTCATTCCCCTTTTTATTTCCCTCATCAGCTATTCCAAATTCTTGTCAGTCTCAAGGCCTTTACCTAACATTTCTATATTATCTAGGGATAGAGTAACTGCATTTAAAGCAATAACATTATTTCAGTGGCTCAACGTATTAAGAGTTTATTTCTCATTCACATTACATTTCATTGAGGAGGGAGTCTCTGCTCCACACAGTCATTTAGGGAACCAGACTCATTCCTTCCTGTGGTTCTACCTCCTTCAGACTCTGGAATCCTCTAGGTTAAGTTGAGGGCGGGGTGGTAAGTGTGAGCAAAATGAGGGCGTGCCTGGGCAACACTTCTGCGTGCCTCCTATCAGCAAGCATGAGTCATGTGGCCTCAGAGAAGAGGACAGTTGACTTTAAGAACATAGTGCATGTTTAAAAAACAGCTGTATAGGATGTGACTTTAGAAGTATTTTGATGCTATTTAAAATGCCATTTAAGGCTGAGTGTGGTGGCTCACGCCTGTAATCCCAGCACTTTGGGAGGCCAAGGCAGGTGGACTGCCTGAGCTCAGGAGTTTGAGACCAGCTTGGGCAGCATGGCGAAACCCTGTCTCTACTGAAGATACAAAAAATTAGATGTGCATGGTGGTGCACACCTGTAGACCCAGCTACTCAGGAGGCTGAGGTGGGAGAGTCGCTTGAGCCCTGGGGGCAGTGGTTGCAGTGACCTGAAAATCGCACCACTGCCTTCCAGCCCAGGTGACAGAGTGAGACCCTGTCTCAAAAAACAAAAATAAATAATAAAAAAAATGCATTTAAATACTTAAGTGTAGTTTTAAATGTTTAAATATGTAGAAGAAAAACAATCTGGCATTTTTAAGATAGAAAACCGTTTATAAAACTCCCAGTTTAAAGAATATTTTTTATCTGTTAGGAGAAAAGTTTTACCATTGTCAGTGGACTGATAAAGATTAGACACAGTTGAATTAGCTGAAGGAGACCATTGTGGCAGAATTAACTTGAAGGCTCTCACTTTTTTTTTTTTTCCTTTTAAATGGGCACAGGAGAGAAAAGAGCCACCTAGAGACAGATTCTCCCCTTGCTGAAGTATTCGGACACAGGGAACCCTTGAATGTGTTATAATACATGAGCAGAAAAGATCCTGACTTGATCCTGATTAGAGTGAATATCATAGCTCTTCAGAATGTTAGATGGCTAAGAAGGTGGATTGGATAGTGACTCACCCTTCGTGCTGAGCTGGCCCATTGCTCTGACGCTAGAAAGTGCAGGAAGCAAAGCCCAGACTCTTGCTAAGAAATCAAAGTGAAATCTCTTTTGTATGGGACAATTTTACTTGCACAAGAGTATGGAGAAACAGGTGTGTTTGTGTGTGAGTGTGTGTAAATTGTTAGGTTTAAGATACATTTCAAATGTTGATTAGATACAGGGACTCATGCCGTAATACAAGTTTCTATTTACAGAAAGGCTGAAAAGCTACTGAAATTGTTCGGTCTCACATTAGCCTTAGAAAATAGATACAAGATAAGTATAAAACAACTACATAGCTTTCTTCGTGTCAGCAATAATCAGAAAATAAGAAACAGGATTCTTTTTCAAAAGCAAAAAAAACCATGAAAAATCTAGTAATTTGTATAAAAAGAAATGTACAGAATCTCTGTGCAGAAAACTATAAATTCTTCCTGTAGAATATAGAGTAACTGGCAAAAAATATCAGCCTGTTTGTTTGAATAATAAAACTCAGTATTGTGACTGAGTGCATGGCTCACACCTGTAATACCAACACTTTGGGAGGCTTAGGTGAGAGGATCGCTTGAGCTCAGGAGTTCAAGACCAGCCTGGGCAACATGGCGAAACCTCGTCTCTACAGAAAATTTTAAAATTAGCTGGACATGGTGGTGTGTGCCTGTAGTTCCAGCTACTCAGGAGGCTGAAGTGGGAGGATCGCTTCAGCTTGGGAGATTGAGGCTCCAGAGCCATATTCACACAACTGTACTCCAACCTGGGTATCAGAGCAAGACCCTGTCTCAAAAAAAAAAAAAAAAATCAAAACAATCTTCAGTATTATAAAGATACTAATGGGGCTGGGTGTGGTGGCTCATGCCTGCATTCCTAGCATTTTGAGAGGCTGAGGCAGGTGGATCACTTGAGGCCAAAAGTTTGAGACCAGCCTGACCAATATGGCAAAACTCGTCTCTACTGAAAATATAAAAATTAACTGGGTGTGGTGGGGTATACCTGTAATTCCAGCTACTTGGGAGGCTGAGGCATGAGAATCACTTGAACCAGGGAGGTGGAGGTTGCAGTGAGCTGAGATCACGCCACTGCACTCCAGCCTGGGTGACAGAGCTGTCTCAAAAATAAATAAATAAATAAATAAAGTAAAAAACAAAAAAAGATACTGATTCCCTCTGACTCCCCCAAGTTAATCTGTTGATATAATGCAGGTAAAATTGGAGTTTTTAGGGAAATCAGATAAATAAATGGAAAAGTTTCTCCAGAAGAGTAATTGCTTGAGTATAGTGAAGTTAATACAAAGACATACTACTCAGGAGTCATTAAAATATTCTAGACTGACAGGAATAGACAAACCAAGGAAACCAGGATGAAGGATTGAGAAAGAGACCCACGGATCTAAGAAATAAAAATATAAAACAGCAGTGGTGGGATCAGAAATTCATGGGGAAAGCCAGGCTCTACTCTTCAGTAAATGGTATTGGGACGTTTGGAAAGAGAAGAGAAAGGTAAATCCTTGCCCCACGTATAGATAATAGATTGCAGATGGAAGTGAGAACAGATTTTTTAGCAAAAAGGTTCTGATTGGAATATGTTGATTCTGTGGTACTGAAAGGGTTGCTTTTAGTGTACTTACCAAAAAAAATTTATATGTGAAATAATTTTTTCTTCCTGTCAAGAATGTATCTTAGAGCTAACTGAACCGTATTAGAGGCTTAGTAAATGCTTACTACTGGTCGATCGTGTGTGCTCCTTCAGTAAGGTTTATGTGCTGTGCATTTTGCTAGGTTCTTCAAGGTTGAGAGAGGTACTTTTGTAGGCAGCATTTTTTTTCAAGCATAATAAGAACTGGTAGACCATATAATCTGATAGCCACAGGTGTGTTTGTCATGTCCATCCCTTCTTTTTAGAAAGCATTATTCATATTCAGACTCTAATTGTAGATGTGTTTCTGTGTTCTCTGAAATGAGTCATGGAAGGCCCCCCTTGGCCCTTCATTGTGTTCCCGCTAATGACGCGCAGCAACTGTGTTGTGAATAGGGTTGATGTAAATCATTCAACTGCCTGCAGATAGTGGACCTTGATCCTGTCCTTGATCCTGGCTCATTCTATGGGAGCGTTTCCCAGCCCCTTGACCTACATTTGATTTCAGGAAACATTCCGTCTGGCTGCCACTAATGTAATTCAAGTTATCAGGAGTAAACAGAGATGGATCCATTTATGGTTTGCTTTGTCTGTTCCCCACCCTACCCAACCAAGCCTTTCTCCCTGAACGTGTGTGTGTTCACAAAGCAGGTGGCACAAGATTCATCAGAAACATGCAGTGTTTTCCTGAGGCTGAGAAGCTGGTGGTGGGCCTGCAGGGCCTCCTCAGTGTGTGCCTTCTCACCACTCTTTCTTCAGTTCTGCCACTCATCCCAGTGTCTCTCCTTGGAATACCCTTCCAGCCATATCTGCGTGTCCAAACCTCCACAGTCTTAAAGGCTTAGCTAAATGACTCTTGTTTGAGATGCATCCCCTCAGCTCTCTCTGTGCAAATCCTCAAACAACTCACTGGGCAGTGGATACTTTGTACTGTAGTTATTCACATACCTTTCATCAAAACAGCACTTCCCTTTTGATTATTATGTCCCTTCAGCACCATTGGCTTCATAGCAGTTTAGTTATTATGAAAAGGTATGAATGGAGAAGGGACCCAGCTCCTATTAAACATCTGCTGTGTCTCAGACTATTGAATTTAGTCCACACAGTGGCATCATTATCTCCTGTGTTTTATAGATAACCATTTTGAGAAAAGTCAGATAACTTCCTTGTCTTCCACAATTGATGTGAAGTAGGGTCAGGATTAAGTGTTCTGACCCGTATTCCAGCTGCCTATTCACCCTGCTGTCTAGGGCCTCTTGTGCCAAGCATGCCTAAAGTTGCAGTCTTGATTTCCCTTCTCAGTCCTCTTCCTCCTCCTAGTTAGTTACCCTGGTCAAAAATCTCGGGGGTACCAGGTATGAAAACCTGCATGGGATACATTATCAAATCCTATTGACTTTCCCTTCAGAATAGATTTAGAAGTCACTTCAGACCTCCTGTGCTGTTACCCTGGTCTGAGCCACCATCTTCCCCTGCCCACCTCCCCCGCCCCTTCCCTCTGCCTCTGGTACCCCCACAGTCTTTTCTCAACCTAGAGTCAGAATATATTCTTTTAAAACCAAGTCACTTTTTTGCCTAAAATCCTCCAGTAGTTTCTTGTCTCACTCAGATCGAAGCCTGTGTCCTCACCCTGAGAAGACGAGAGCCTGCTGGATCCGGCCTCCTGCTTGCTGTCTTCAGCCTTTGTTTCTGTCCCCCTTACTCGCTGTCACATTGGCCTCCATGCTGATCCTGCAACATGCCAGTCACACTTCTTCCTAGGCTGTTGAACTTGCTTTTCTCTCTTCCTGGAACATTTTTACTCCAGGCCTCCACAGAGCTTGTCTTCTAGTTCGCTGTCATCTTCTGGGTGAGGCTGGTTCCCACCTGTGTCCTGTATTCCTTAGGCCCCTTACTCTGCTTCATTTTACTGCCCAGGGCTCACAGCATATGACACATTGTATCTTTACCTGTTTATTCATTTATAATCTGCCTCTCTCCAGTGCAGTATAAATTCTGTAACAGCAAGGACTTGGCCTGTCCTGTTCAAACTGTGTCTTTGGCACATAGAATAGTCCTTGGTGCATCGTAAGTGCTCATTAATTAAATACTTGTTTTTTCTGAATGAAGCAGTAAGTAAATGAATGAATGGACGAAGACCAATGGCCTTTTCCATCATCTCTCAGTTTGTATTCATTTGGTGTTAGGCAAGTGAGGTTACTTGGTGTCAGCAGATCTCGTTTGGATGAAAGGATACTTGTACACTTAGGATAACTGAGGTGGACAGTTAACAGTTTGCCTCTGTTGCCGGGTAACATATCCTGGTGGCAAGCTGTTACCCACTAGATGCTTTTAGTTGATTTGTAGCATTAATATACAGACTTCCCTTGAGCTTAGTTGTCTCCTAAAGATAACGGAACAATCACAAAAGTAATTGTTTATTTTTAGCATTCATTCTCTTGTAATGTTTAACTACATTTGAGTTTTACTGTGTAATAGAACCAAATCCTATTCTTGTTCTTTGTAGAGAAAAAAAGTATGTAAATATATTTTTAAATTTTTTATCCTTTTTTTATTTCAGAAAGCCTAGAATTTTTACTTAAGCTGAATTTTTTTATATTAGCTGAAATTGTTACATCAGTTGAAGTATTACTTTGAACAATTATATTTCATATTTTCCCACAGTCTTAGCAGAGTATCACTGGAAGGAAATTTTGGTAATACCACTTAAATATACTAACGTTGTCCTATAGAAGGAAAAGGAAGCTCCATCCTGAGGCTGTGACCTCACTCTGGAAGTTCCAAAGCCTTCCGCTTCTTCTACCTTTTCCAGCTTCCAGCTTCCATCCTAGGGAAACAGGAGGTTCTTTCCAATTTGTGTCAAGGCATCCCAGACTTTTCCTAGGGTCCAGGAAGTGGTTAGATACTGAGGCTCCATTAATACAAAGTCAACAGATATTTAATAGTTAAAATGTCAGTAAAGATGTAAGTGAAATAGTGGTGTAAATCACCCTAATTGTCCTGAAACAGATATTTGTGAACAAAATATGCTGTTAAGAAAGCCCACTGCGGTTGCCTCCCTGTGTACTGTTAGACTGTTTTCATTTGTAAATGCTTTCTGCACAGTCGTTCCTGCTGTGGAAGGGCGAGGTGTGCCCTTTCCCATCAGTCTTTCTTGTCTCCTAGCTATGTACCTGCTGTGTTGGACTCATCTGGCTGTTTTGCCCTCTAGTTTGCATTTCTGAGCTCTCTTTAATCTACTCATCCTTACTGAACTTTTCCTATAATCTTTTCTTATTTTCATCCATAACTACATAGTTACTCTATGATAGTTTTGTCTTTCGTCTTTCTGTTTCTCCATGTGCTATGCCCGGCTGACGGGTCGGACAAGAGGCATTGGGACTGCCATCCACTTAAAACAAAGGGAATATATGGAGTTAATGACCATCAGGAAGTGAAACAAAAAAAATGATGAGGCATTTCTGTAAACCAGTCAGTACATTGACAGTGTATTATGTGTCAGGTACTGAAGGCACAGAAATAATTAAAGCAGTGTTCCTAACTGTTGAGTAGCTCATGGTTTTTTTGTGGTAATAGAAGAGTAAACAAATAATTACAATGTATAATAAATGCTTTCAAGCACAGACGAGAAAGAACAGATGGGAGAGTGTATAATTAACCGACAGAAGGAGTAATAGATCTTGACTGGACACTTAGATTCCATTTATTTGATATTTTAAAAATAGTTATTGGCCAGGCACAGTGGCTCACACCTGTAATTTCAGTACTTTGAGAGGCTGAGGCGGGTGGATCACTTGAGTCCAGAAGTTCGAGGCTTCAGTCAGCCAAGATTGCACTACTGCACTCCAGCCTGGGTAACAGAGCGAGACCCTGATGAAAAAAATGTTTTTTTAATTTAGCACATATTTTGTGCCAGACACTGCGGTACATGCTGGAGGTTTAGTGGTTAACAAGACTGTTAGCTTCCTTGCTTCATGGACTTTCTAAAAAAGGGAGAGATTTTAAGTCAACCACTGAGATTTAATAAAGAGAACAACTACGAATGTGAAAACACTGTGAAGGAAACAAACAAGGACTGAGATGAAATGAAGGGTGTGTATTTTCATGTATGTGTATGTGTTTGTGTGGGCAGAGGGAAGCTACTTGAGTTAGAGTTGTCCAGTGGGCCTCTTGTGCGAAGTGACTCTTCAGCTGATTCTTGAAGAGGGAGGAGTAGATTATCCTTGTAAAACGATTCCAGGAAGAGTAGTCTGGGTGGAGAGAGCAGCATTTGGAGAGAGGCTGGAGTGTTCAGGTCCGTTTCCTGTCTTCCCTTCTGCTCTGTTAGGGGCATGATTCTTGGAATCTGCAGTACAGCTACATGTCACCCGTCCTCCCAGCCACACGTCACCGTCCTCCTAGCCACACATCACCTGTCCTCCCAGTGCAGCTCACTTTTATAAGAGCTTCTGTGTCCTTTGCACCTGATGGAATAGAAGTTGTATGTGGGTTCAGGGGCCCAAGTGGGCACAAGAAGGACACTCAGAGCCCATATTTGCATTTTTTAAACATCTTGTCTGTGTATACCTGACAGATTACTGTGTCACTGAATTGACAAAATAAATGTAATAATTATTTTATCAGTTGTTATTATGTTTTAAGGAGACATGGAAATTAGAATTTAGAACTGAAGAGAATTTCGTAACTCACCAGTGAGCTAAACTATGAAAAGAATTAGGCAGATTGAGAAAAATTATTATCTCCCCCCAGGGAAATGGAAATTATAGGGCATTTTAATAATTTTCAAGGGCTTGAAGGGTATCTTGCAAAGCAGAAATAGCAATCGGGTGTTCCAAGCCACCTGGGGGATTAGGTTGGTTGAAGCATGATTTCCTGAAAAGTGAGTATGTAAATGTAAGAACTGACTTTTAGAATTGAACCTAAGAGAAGTCTCCTCCCTTAAGTACTTCCAGTTTAAGACCATTTGTCATTGATGAGACCTTCCTATTAGTTGAGGAGAATGAGCTGTAGCTTCTTAACGGCCCAGGTCTGTAAATCAAATTACCAGTCGTAGGAATGTTTAAAGCAAACCCTTCTGCTGTTTGCTGACATTGTGAGAAAGGCACCTTCTGTTTGCCAAAGGCAGCAGTGGACATGATCGAGTTTCTGTACTGAGCGATGTGGACTGGTGGAAGAGAGCAGGTCAAGAACTAGACCCACAGGGGACTAAGCCTCCCTAGCCTGGGGCCCCCTTTCTGTGGCAGTGCGTGGGGTGATGCTGTGTGCTCCACACTGTCTTCAGGATTCCCTGAAACATGTATAGAGCACAGGAGAACTCCTCCTCACATGTATAGACCACAGTCTACCTTAAGGCAAAACACAATTTCTTGGTTTTATTGTATTATCGTTTCAGAAAGTTAAATAACTTCTGGTCAATTGTTCTTCAATATAGTCTGTAAGCTAATGTAATAGTTAAAGGATAAAAGCCTTCCTGGTGGTTTTATTTATTTTTATTTTATTTATTTATTTTTATAGAGATGGGGTCTTGCTATGTTGACCAAGGTGGTCTCAAACTCGGGCTCAAGCGATTCTCCCGCCTCAGCCTCCAAAAGTGCTGGGATGACAGGCATGAGCGACTGCGCCCAGCCTTAACTGTTTTTTAATATTGTCTGAAAGCTAATGTAATGAAGTATAAGATGCATCCTGGTGGTTTTCTCATATGGATGTGTTTTTTTCCTTTCCAAGTTATTCATTCAATAATAATAATAAAATATAGGAAAATAATACTGTTTTTTTCTTACTATTTTAAAGTCCTTTTTCCTTTAAAATACATCATGATTTCAGTGCCTTACCTGGCTGTGTTTAGAGTCAATAACCCCTGGGTGCCTAGTTTTTAGAGTAGGAAGTTGGGAGTCTGTCCGTGATATGTTGAAGACAGTACTAAGCCAAAAGCAGGAGACTGGGGCCTCATCTCATGCCTGTGTGCTTCTCACCTCTGGGCTCATTTTCTAATGTATAAGATGAGGAGATTGGGTTAGATCACTGGGTCACTAGAGATTTCTTTTAGAGGGGAGCATTTTTTGTTTTGTTTTGTTTTTTGAAGCCTGGGAGAAAGCCCAGATCGCCATCTCCTATGCTGTCCTCAAACACATAACCTCTGAGTTATTGCTGAAATCCCTTGGAGCAACATATTGAAATCCAATATGTTGAAAATTTCAGGATTTGTAGTGATAAAAGCAGAATAAACTCTTACTCATATGTCATAAGTATTGTTTTAACTTTCTTGTTTTAAAATACTAATTTTTTTTGTCTTGTCACAGCCCAATGATGATCATTACTCAGAAGATCACTAGTTTGGCTTACGAAATTCATGATGGTAAGAATTCTGAAATTAATTTTTTGTTGCTGAAAAAATTTTAATTCCAATAATCTTTTGCTTGAGATATTACCATAACTTTCTGCTGTTAGAGTAAGGAAAGGGAGGGTGTTAAGATAGGGGAATATATTTAACTCTGCTTAGGGTTATGAAAAATGCTTACTTTCCTTCAGTGTTTTATCTTCATTTTGAATTCAGTGCAGTGACAAAAAGTAAAATAGTGTGATTTAGTCATATGGTCCACAGTAGTGGTAATTTGACATATAAAGGAAAGAGACATTTGGTCTAGATCAAGTTTTATTATTTCCTGCTTTATCTCCTTGTTAAATTTTTATTATAATTTATGTGTTTTCCCCCACCTCTTTCCTTTATATACATACATTCATAATTATATGTTTCCATGTATTTTTATTATAAATATTTCTGTTTTCAATGAGTGACATATAGCCCTGGCCTAACAGGACTCTGAGTCATAAGATTTGGGCTCTGATTCCTTCAAAGACTGAAGAAGTGAAGCATCCCTGTTAGAACAGTTGTTTGTATGTATCCTGGGGAGCTTTTGAGATGAGTTTGAGCCCCACTGTGTCTCCACCTATCCAGTGCAACTCCCCAGGCAAGTTTTCCCTCTTACTGTCTGAGGACCAGCCCTGACAGTACTGTGAAGAGAGAGAGAGAGAATTTTTCCTCTTCTCCACTCTGGCTACTAACAAGCAAAATCAACACTTAGTTTTTCTGGGGGATGGTGGAAGGAAAGAAGTAGATTAAAAAATCTCTGCTACGTGTTTAATCAAGTCTGCATGTTAAACAGCAACTCTCTGCCCTTCGGAAAGAGAAACACCTCTGAGGGAAAATTCTGCATACAGGAGGGAACTTGAGGTTGTGGTAGGAGTGTGGGTTTTGATGGTTGGGCAAATGTACACTCAGATTCCAGTTCAGCTTCTTACTGCCTCAGTTTTCTCCTTTGTCAATTAACAGTATGATCCAGCTTGAAGGGTTTTTTCATGGATTATAATGTGTGCAGTGTCTTGTAGTTCTTGCATTCTGACCAATGAAGTGATCTGGCGAAACTCACCAGACCCTAATATGAGATTGTAGTTATAGAAGTGATACTAGAAAACACTGTAGGTAAAAGCATACAGTTATCTTCAGGTGCTAAAACTTCTGTAGTATGCTGATAACAGGTTACTCCTGTGACACTGGAAAGAGAATATAGGAAAGTCGTGGATCAAGGATGTAATTTTGTCCATAGGTCTAGAAGTATCTGATGACAATATATATTCAACTCAGAATTAGAAGCACAACAAACCCCATTTTGTGACCTCTTCTTTTAAGTGGATTTAATGGTAATTATCTCTTTAGAACAGTTTAGATTTTGATTAATCTTGGCAGCATTTGAAGAGTTCATACCCTTTAACTTTTCAAACTGGATTCCTCTTCCAGTTTGCTTCAGTACATCCTCCGAGACAGTCTGCTACAGATCTGCCATTCCTGATACCACCTACCCCTTTATTCCCAAGGGATGGGTTGAACCTGTCTAACCTATATTTTCTCAGCTAGTCTTTCAGAGAAGGGCCTTATTATCTGTGTGTCAGGGGACCCCAACACCACTCCCAGTTTGGTGATTCACAGGACGTAGCATGTAGTTGTATTGATGACTAACATTTATTACAGTGAAAAGATTCCAAGCAAAGTCAGTAAAATGCAATTGTGCCTGTAGTGAAGTCTAGAATAAACCAGGCACAAGTTTCCAGAAGTCCTATCCCAGGGGAATCACTTAGTTTTTCACAATTTGTTGCTGGGGGAATTAAGAATGTACTTAATTCCCCCAGCAACAAATTGTGACAACAGCTGGGAAGTGTCTATTAGGGAAACTCTTAAAAGTTTTTATTAGGGGCTGGTCACATAGGCTCCCACTGCCTAACACACACCAAATTCAAGGCTCCCAGAAGGAAAGCAGGTGTTCAGAACAAACCATATTGTTGACACAAATAGGCTAGGCATAGGGAACATTTCATATTGGTATAGGGGACTGTGGACCAGCGCCCACCTTATAAACAGGCCTTAACTAAGGACAGCAGACTCAGAACTGTGCTAACTTGGTTCTGCACAGTCTGGTTCCGGACCACTCCTAGATGAAACCAAGTGAATTGTCTATAACTGTGTCTGTTTCTCAACTATCAATCCAGCGGCATCATTCATACTTGCATCCTCAGGAAGCAGGTGTTACTGTATCTTTGGATATTTCTAGGCATGGTTTTTAAGACATTTCATCACCCTCACATAACAGAGTCTGTTTACCCGTCTGGCTTTGAATTGTGTATATGAAATTGCTGAGGGCTTAGGATGAATGACTAAAATAACCTGCTGGCATGTTTGGTCATGAAGTCTGACTTGTATTGTGGCCTTCAGGGATAGCATAGCTGGTTTTCTTGCTGGCAGCTTCATTGATGTCACCTTACAGTAGGACTACTTCAGCTAACTGAATGTTTGTACAGGTTGAGTATCTCTTATATGAAGTGCTTGAGACCAGAAGTGTTTCCAATTTTGGATTTGTTTGGATTTTGGAATATTTGTATACATATAATGAGATATCTTGGGACCCAAGTCTAAACACAGAATTAATTTATGTTTTATATATACCTTATACACACAGACTGAGGGTAATTTTCTACATTGTTTTTAATAATTTTATGCATGAAACAAAATGTGTGTACATCGAACCATCGGAAACCAAAGGTGTCACTATCGCAGCCACGCATGTGGATAATCAGTGGTTGGTTGGCATCACCATGACTCCTGAACTCCAAATTTACATGAAAATGATAATCATTTTCTTATACCTAGTCATACGTAAGTACTAAACAGTGGAAAATATACTATTCCATTGATACAGTGAAAAAATAGTGTGTTCAGGGCAACTAAGCAGCACAGTAGAATCTCTGGACTACCGGCATCAGCTGTTAGACACAGCAGCAACAAACAGTGGCAGGCGTTCAGTCTCTGCCAACAACGTGTTGTCACGCTGGGGCTCACAAGTCTTCTTGTATCCATTGTTTGCTGGACTGCCTTATCTGTACTTGGTTAGACTTCTAGCGTTAAAAAATGATATCTTGTCTTTAATTGGTTTTTGGTGATTCTTTTGGCAAGTTCCCAAATTGTGAACTGAGAAGGGAGGCTGAGCTTGTTGTGCTTGTAGACTTTTGACACAAGTTTGTTCTATGTAACTCTATCCTTTAAGCTCTGTGTCTACTTTTCTTGGCTAGTTTATACTTTGAAAGCAATGATAGCTTCTCTGAGCAACATGGCAGGCTGAACTGGTGTAGAGGCCAACCCTATGCCAAACACTTGGAAATGCTGACTAAACCTAACAACATAATTTATGTATGGCAAAACTTGAAATCTCAAGTAAGGCTATTAACATGTCACCCTTCTGGTAAAAACATGAGGAAAAAAAGGATAAGAAATTTTAAACAATCGAATACTTACCCTCATTTCTAAAGATGGCTCTTGTTTTTTTAAGGAAAGGGTGGACAGCAGTGCATCTGATATGGGGAAAGAAAGTAGAATTGTCACAAGTAGGAGTTATCCTTTTTTAGGGTTTAAATCCTCATAGTATTTTACCTTTTCTCATCTTTGATCATCTTTTTTTAAAAGTGTTTTTTTTTTTTTCCTCCTGATTATAAAAAGTAGGTATGTGGTCATTGAGGAAAATTTGAAAAACATGAATTGGAAATACGAAGAAAAAAATAATCTTCTGTATCCCTCCCCAAACAATCCTCAGAGCCAGATCTCCTTCTTCTTCTTCTTCTTTTTTTCAGGCAGAGTCCCAGCCCACTGCAACCTCTACTTCCCAGATCCAAGCGATTCTCATGCCTCAGCCTCCTGAGTAGTTGGGATTCTAGGCACGCACCACCATGCCTGGCTAATTTTTTTTTTTTTTTTTAAAGTAGAGACAAGATTTCACTATGTTGGCCAAGCTGGTCTCAAACTCCTGACCTCAGGTGATTCAGCTGCCTTGGCCTCCCAAAGTGCTGGGATTACAGGTGTGAGCCACTGCGCCTGGTCCCTTGTTTTTTTATTAATATTTCCTTTACCGTCTTATGAGGCATAGTTTTCTTTTTACATAATTGTCAAAAGTGGAATGTATAATATATTCCCATTCTTCAATTGTAGCATATATAGGTTGCTACTTTTTTTTTTTTTTGCTATTATGTGTAAACTTGTGATGATCCCTGTCATATATCTTGAACCACACCTTCAGATATTTCCTTAGGGCTAGAGTTTTAGGAATAGAGGGTAGAAAGATATCTAAAGTGTTTGCTATACAGATTTACAGAAAGATGATGTGAGTTCCTCTTGGTAGCTCATTTATTTGTTTATCTTCTGTCTCCCTACTAGACTATAAGTGCTATAAAAGCAGGGATTTTGTTTTCCCTCTGCTCTTTCCTCAGTGCGTAGAATAGTTTCTGAGACATTTTAAGGCAGTAATTATTTTCTTCTCATCTTTGTATTATATACATATAAAATACATAAAATGTGTGTTTTACATAATTTAGATTGTACAATATGAGTAAGAGCCCTTTAAACTTTCTGCATACTTATAAGTGAAAATGGCATCTTACTCTTTTAATGTGCATTTGATGGTTTATAATAAAAATGTTATTAATCATGAAATTAACATTTCACATTAGTTGGCTACATGTATTTCTTTTATGATTTGTCTTTTCATGTTTTTAGTTTTGTCTATTTCAGTGTTTTTTAATTGCTTTAGCTTTGTTTCTTTGGGGAATATTAATACTTTATTAATATTAATTTATTAATATTAATGTTGCTGTTTGCTTTTTAATTTAGTTCCCCTTTAGTCTTCAGATTGGATTTGAGGTATATATATTTTCAAAGCATATGGATCTAGTAAGTTGATGTGTAATCTTAAATAATATATCCTCTTCTTTGAAGAGAAAGTAAATAGATGGATAAAGATCATGTATTTGAGTTTGGTTTTCATGCATTGGAGTCATGAAGAGTAAGGAAATTGCTCCATGCTTTATGTTGAGCTTCTAGTTTATAGTACTAATGTGTAGTCATTTAAGTTATCCATTAATAGAAAAATTGTAGTGGCCCTTTTTGAAAAGTCATAGCATTTACAGTTAAGGACAATAACATTATAATTTAAAAAGTGCCAGCATTTGGGAATTCTTTACTTTAATTATAACTTCCCTTAGAGTCGAGTCAGATGACCAACCATGTGTTATTTTATAGACTTTTCACATGATTGAGCCTGTGTTGCCATAAGAAGGAATGGAATAGTCATTATATCAAAATTGGGACTATAATAGCATGAATTTCAAATGAGGAAAGTAATGAAAGTGTGCATGGGCAAAAATGCCATTTTGGGAGAAATCTTAATTGACAAAAGTACCTATTTTTGTTTCTCAGGGATGTTTCGGAAGGATGAAGAACTGACTTCCTCACAGAGGGATTTAGCTGTAAGGTACGTGCCTTTGCATCGTATCCTGTCATGCTTCCCGCGCCTCTGCCTAGGACCCACATTCCTCCTGTGGCTGAGGCTCACTAGTCCTTCTAGAGGTACTTATTTCTGAAAATCAAGCCTCACTCCCTCCACGCACCTCCCTCCTGCCAAAGCCTGCTGGGTGGGACTGGGTATCCCCTCTAAGGCTCCTGCAGCACCCTGCCCATGTGGTTGTACATGTATGACTCCTGTGGGCCATGAGGCTAGCTGCTAGTTTTTGTCCCTGTGAGACTCTGAGTTCCTTGAAGACAGGAGGATAGTATCGTATTCATGTCTACCATCTAGTAATTACTGGTAGTAGTTGCAGGTACCATTTACAGGCCAATAACTTGATGGCAGGTACTGGGCTAAGATGTAATGCATTAATATAGCACATAGATACCATATTTTGAAATAATAAAGAACCAGTCAGATAATTCTCATTATTATTTGAGGAATTCATCTGGGATAGTCTTCTACTTCCTTTATTGAAGGCACTCTGATGACTAATCTAAGGAGTGGCTTAATTTCACAGGGTCCATCTCAACCTAAAATAATTTGAGATGGAATACGCATTACACTTAAAGAAAAATTATCTGTGGATTACCTTGTTTCTAAATCTAGAATGAATAAGTGCGTAACTGCTAGAAGAATGAGATTGTCTGTGATATTATTTAGAACTACACTAAGTATTCATTCATCTTTGATCCCCATGTCTTAGGGATCTTTTTATAATTTCCCCATCTTTAAAAATGTTCTATTCTGATATCCTCTATAATCAGTCTTTATATAGCAATAAATACACACTTGAGTATACTTTTCTGACTAGAGGTTAATTTGGTCTGGGTTCTTTGATCTTTAGGAGCCCTTGGGCTATCCCAGTAGCTACTCATTTATACTCAGCCCCCATTTCCCCCGTGCCTTTCACATCGAGAGAGCAAATCCCCAGACCTAGGTAACCCAACCTCTCCACCTACCTGAACAGTGGAAGAAAGCTGAGTGGAAAAACATCTTCTTGCTGACTGGACTCATTTTGAATTTGTTACTCCAAATTTAAAATTAGGATTCTTAGTATTGCCAGTGGCTCGATCACATTTCCTTAGTCCAGTCGTTTCCCACACTCTCCTAAGATGATATATTCCCCTTTCTCCCAGACTTTTAACACTCTGTCCCCGCTACTTATGTTGGTAGCAAAATTTTATTTTTTGGAGAGAAAAAAAAAGCAATCCTACTTTGATTCTGCAACCACCAAATCTACAATGATGCCTGAATCTCTAACACAGTGCTCTGCCTTCTTTCCTGGTATCAAATACTAGCTGTCCATAATCTAAGGCCAGCTTCTCACTGTGGCACAGAGTCCACTTCCTTCTCAAGGATTTTGCTATGTCAGTTACTCCTGTCTGTTCACTCACCGATTTCTCCCTCTCCGTTGGGCCATCCCCACCACCTGAACAGAACAAACTGATGGCACCTCTCATTCCTTTCTAGCCATCACCCCGTTATTGCACACTCCTTTAGAAGAGCACTTCTTGAAGGCTTTGTCGACATTCAGTGTCCTTCCCATTCTCTCCTCAACCCCCTGCATTAAGGTATTTGTCCCTATTCTTGGTCTGAAATCATTCTCTCAAGATCGCTCTTAGTCTTGGCCAATTTCATTGTCAGCCTGTTTGCATGATGCTGAACCTCAACAGCACTGGCCAGCTGGCCACTCTTCTGAAATACCTTCTTCACTTCCTTCCAGGACACTCCATTCTTTCCCTTTTTCTCCTCCCTCACTGGCTCTTTCTCTTTCTTCTTCTGAATCCTCTGACCCTGCTTCTGCCTTACCACAGGAATAACCTGCTGTATTCCAGGACTCAGACCTGGACCTCTCCATTTTCTCCAGGTGGTCACATCCATTGACTTTAAATACCATCTTCGTGTTTGAAGTCTTCTAAATTTATATTCCCGCACAATCCTGTCCCCTCAGCTCCAGCCTCATTTATCCAACTGCCGTTTTAAGGTCTCTACATGGATAGTGACAGGCAGCTCAAACTGAACATGTTCAAAACAGAACTTCTAATTTGTTTCCCTCTTCCTTCCTCCTCCACATCTGTTCCTCCACCATTATCACCTACTTAGTTAGTAACAGTGGCATTATCACTGGTGGCTTGGGGGGACTTCCCTTTTCTTATAGCAAATACACTTCACCAGCAAGTTAAGTTAGCCCTTCCTGTAAAATTCATCTCTGATCTGACTGATTTTCACCACTTCCACAGGTCACATCCCAGCACAAACCCTCATTTTCTACTTGGTCTGCTGTGGGAGCTTTCCTACCTGGCATCCCTATTTTCTCCCATCCCCTGTGCAGCCTACTTTTCAGCTAGCGGCCAGAGAAGCTTTTAATGTGCATTGGATTATATTATTCCCCTCCCATGATGAAAATCCTCCAGTGGCTTCCCCTGTAATTTAGAATAGAATTACAAACCCCTGGCCACAGCATATAAGGTCCAACGAGAGCCCAGAGCTCGCCCACGCTTCCTCACTCCATCCATTCTTTACTGTGCAAACCACTCTATCAAAAATACCCCTCCCTTCCTGCCATCGCTTTCTGTCCCTTTGCTCTGCTTTGTTTTCTTCAATAGTAAGTATTACTGTCTGATGCTATACAAGACATTTGTTTTAATTGTCCCTCTCCCTGCCCCTCAATGTAAGGTCATTGAGGACAAGAACTTTGTCTCATTTATTGTCCCCGTTATCTAAGTTTTGATTCATTATTTGGAGTGATTTTGCCTCCAAGAGTCAGACATTTTTGGTTGTTACTGCTCAGGGGGTGGTGTTACTGACATCTGGTGGGTAGCGCCTAGGGGGCGCTGCTAAACACCCTGCAGTGTGCAGGAGGAGCCCACAACAGAGAACTAGGGGTCCAAAGTGTCAATAATTCCACAAGGAGAAGCCCAAACTTGAGACAGCCATAGTTGATATCAAATAATTATCAATGGAATGAATGAATGAATCAATCAATCTTTTATTTGATATTATGCATTACAATTAAATTTAATTTCTGATTTTATAAACAAGTGTAGTAATTTACTTCAGTACCTAAAATGACTTGTTGTTTGATATGACAGTGGAGCCAAAAATTACTTAAGCAAGTTTCATGGTTAAGAACCTCCTCCTGTCCTTGCTAATGGTGATACATAGTTGACTTGGTGTTAAAATAATTGGTATTGAGAATGAAACTCTGTTGCTGGAGTACAAGGAGTTCTTTTGTACCCTTGTGACTGCAGGGTACTTACCCCCGTCTTTGATACAGTGAAAAGGCATGCTGTTTCATCATTAAATAGAAATAACTAAAAGAGAAAATCTGCCAAAAACACTTTCTGTCATCAATTTCAAGCCCTGAAAAGAAAATACTTAAGGTTCAAGACATTTTTAAAAGTGGAAAAATAATTCTGGAAAAGTTAGAAAAGTAGTTTTGGCTGAGTGGTAACCTAGATAGTATCAGATGGGCAGGAATCACTATTTTGTTCTATGTAATTTCTCAAAGAAAAATAATATATGCTAAGCTAGGCAAGGTGGTGAGTGCCTGTCATCCCAGCTACTCAGGAGGCCAAGGCAGAAGGATTGCTTGAGCTCAGGAGTTTGAGTTCAGCCTGGGCAACATAACAAGACCTATCTCTTAAATTTTTTTAAAAAAAATACATACTGTTATGAGGGTATTCTCTCAACCTCTCTTGTCCACAAGAGTGTTTGTATATTTTAAGGAGATAGCTTATCCTATTCAGAGAGGAGGAGGGACTGTGACATGTTCAAGAAGCCTGCCTGCTGTGCTCAGGTGCAGTTGTGGTTTCTTTGTGATGGCTTATAATTGACAGTAGACTTTCTTAATGGAACTGGGTTTTTTTTGTTTTTTTTTTTAAATATACACTCCTTATTCATTTATATGATAACATAAATAGTCTAAACAGTCTCTTGTATTAACTAACTGTTTTCACCCTGTTACCTGTAGGTACCATGTATCATTTGGACAGACCTCTAAGGAGTGGAATTAAAAATGTTTTGAGACATTCTTGACTCCCTTTTCTCTTCCACCCCATAGCCAATGCCTCAGCAGCCTTCAGGCTCCACTGCCAGGACACGTGCAGAGCGTCTGCCCCCTCCTCCAGCCATCGTCACCTCCTGCCTGGAGACTGCAGGAGCCCCACACGTGGGCTGGAGTGATGTGTTTTCAGCCATAGGTCTTTTAAAACCCTGCTATGTTTTTTCATTTAAGTCAGAATAAAATCTAAAGTCCCTGCCATGGCTAGTAAGGCAGGCCCTGTCTGGTTCAGCTCAGCTGTCTGCCCTGCTCCTACTTCCTCTCCTGGGACCACTCTGCTTCAGTCCCATGGTCTCCTTGCTGCCAGGCATGCCCAGCTCAGGGGTCCTCACACATCATTCCCTCTGCCTGGAATCCCTATCCACGTTATTCCTGTCACTTTTTTCTGGTTTCTGTTCAAATGTCACCTTACCAGAGAGGCTTTCCCTGACTTCTTAATATCGTAAAAGAGTTCCTTCTTTTTGTAGCACTTAGCGTCTCTGAAAATATTTTTCATATATTTTATTATTGCTTTCTGCAACTGGTATGCAAGCCATGTGGATGTAGGATTGTCTTCTGTTTGTTTCCTGCTGTATCCAGGCCCTGGAGCATGTGGGGCACATGTTGTACAGCATGTGTTTGTTACAAGAGCAAATGATTGCCTGGGAAGAGACAGCACTTTATGGATAGTGCACCTGTCTTTGATTTGTTTCATCATGAGAAATCTAAGTCGAAACCTTCATATTTGCCCATAAGGATCTGTAAATAAGCTCTTATTTAGACACACTGTTAAGCATGACTGTGTCCTGAGCCTGAAAATTTTTGTTGTGTGGGTGCAAATGAAAATTAAAGCTTGTCTTATTTTGGAAATGGGGAACAGTGAGGTGGATGATTATTCTATCAGATGTTCTGAAAGCTTACACTGCATCTTACTGGTTGCATGTCTTTTCATTGCAGGCGCATGCCAAGCCTACTGGAGTATTTGAGTTACAACTGTAACTTCATGGGGATCCTGGCAGGCCCACTCTGCTCTTACAAAGACTACATTACTTTCATTGAAGGCAGATCATACCATATGACACAATCAGGTGAAAATGGAAAAGAAGAGATACAGTCTGAAAGAACAGAGCCATCTCCAAATGTAAGGTCATGAGATTTGTCTAGAACCTTCATAGCATGTATTGGTTAGTCTTATTTATTTAAAGTTACAAATATTTTCACGTTTCGAACTTATCCATGTATTTCTTTAAAAATACTTTTCAAGGTAAATGACTCTTCATACTGTTACTTAATGGTGATATCTAGTAGAAGTACAGTCATGATTAAAGAACATAAATAAAGTCACTTCAGAAAGTATGTGCTGAATTCCTTCGTGAGAATAATGCTTTATAGTTACAGGGAATTTTACAAGAAAGCTATTATTATGGAATTGGCCAGCCTAATGATTTTCCAGGCCCACCCTCCCTCCTCCCTCCCTCCCTCCCTCCCTCCTTCCAACTCTCCCCCCTCCCTCCTCCCCTCCCTCCCTCCCTCTTTCTGTCTGACTGTCTTAACCTCTGCCTTGTGTTCCAGCAGATTGTAAACACTCTGTATCCTCCATTTCTTTTTTGCTTGCCCCCTCCTCTTCTTAATTATTGCCAGTTGAAATCTTTCTTTCCTTTAAAGGCCTACTTCAAATATCACCTTTTCCACAAAACAGCTCCTTATTCCCACAGTGAAGAGATTAGTAATATTATAAAGATATTAATAATAGCTAACACTTTGACAGTGCTCACCGTGTGGCAGGCTCTGTGGTGTGGACCTCACACCTCTGTTTCAGCCCTCCGTCATAGCAGTCGTACAAGGCAGGCACTGTTTTTCTCACCATCTAACAGATGAGGAAACTAAGACTCAGAGGCTAAGTGGTTTGACCAAGATTTCCCAGGCTAGCAGTAGAACTGGAATTCAAACTAGTGCAATCTGGTTCCAAGTCTGTGCTAAGTTGCCTTACAACCAAACATAACTTTTACTTTCTTTGAGCCACTGGGGTACTTGAAACTGCTGGGATACTGCTTCATAAAGAAAGGCATTGATACTCTGTATAGGCTAAGTTTCTGTTAGACTTCATCTGGTAAAATCTAAAGTTTCCATGAAAAAGAAGAGACCAATCTGGAAGTCTGTGAATTGAAGGAAAGGGGCTAGTGTGTTTTCCCTGAATGTAGGGTTTAGAGCAAGGGGTGACCTCCCTTATCCTGCAAATCTACCACCCTCCACTGTGTGGGCAACAAAGAGTGAATGTAGAAATGTGCCTGCCTTCGCAAAAGATAGTCTATTGCCTCTTTCCTACCATGTGGCTCATTGTATTTTATACCAAAATGGTGTTTTTCTCTTCATATTTTCTATTACTGGTTAAGTGTTGAGAAATGTCATATCAAACTGGGTGGCATTCCAGACTTGAAATTGGTGTCTTTTCATTGACTATTTTGTATCTCCAGGGTGACCACTTAATCTTTTAGTGGTCTCCCTGCTGTAAGAGAAAGTAAAGACAATTGTAGACAGCATCTTAGAAGTTTATTCTAGAATGCTAGAAGGAGAATGAAAGCCTAGGAATCAAGGTGCTGGACTCTCAGTGACCAGTTCGGCTAATCATTTCCGCACATCGCTTAATGTGTATGAGTCCCTCTCTGCAAAAGGAGAATGAACTGTATGAAGATCAAACGATTTTGTAAAATACTTGAAAATATCAAATGTTATAAACGTGATAGTAGTAAATCAAATTCGACAAAGAATAATACACATGTATATATTCTATTACTTCACTGAGTTTTTATGGGTTTTACTCTCATAAAATGTCATTTTCCTCTTTTGGGTTATAGACATCCTAAATCAGAGGTTGTTGATAATGGCAAATATTCTTAATGTGTTTTCCCACCATTTTAATAATATATTTTATTTAAATTTTACATGCATATACTTTATAATGTCAAATAGTGATAGTCAGTAATAAGTCCCTCAAATGGCATTTAGATGCTCCTTGTGCATCAGTGGAGTATGTAGATTATTGGGATCCAAATGTAGATTATTGGGATCCAAGGATGCTCATGGAGCCCACTGGCTCTTCTGTCAGGGACCTCTCCATTGTCCTGTCCTCCGTCGCATCAGTTAGGATATGGGTTTGGCTGCTGAAACAAGGACCAAAATAACAGGAACTTAAAGTAGAAATTTATTTTTATGTTACATGTGGGACACTCACCTGTAAGCAGTGCATTAATAACATGGGGGCCCCCATGGTGTGAGAGATCCACATTCCGTCTTCCCTGTATAGATTACTTTTGCTCACATCCTATTGGCCAGACTCTAATCACATAGCCACACTTGGGTGTGGTGTACCATAGGCGCTGATGTGTCATCGTTAGCTAGACTTCCAAGCAACCAAGAGAAATTTCTTTTTCTGTGCAGGAGGGGAAGGAGGGCTCCCGGGTAACACTTGGCAGTCTCTGTCACGACATATGTAGGACATTTCTCTGGGGCTCTTCATTTTTTTTTTTTTTTTTTGAGTGAAGAATTCTTCAGTATTCTGCCTAGGACGTACAAACTTGACTGCTGGGACTCTGGGTCTGGGCAGGGGAAGTGGGTTGAGGATATCACCTCTCGGGATACCAGCTATCTTTGTATTCTCTACATTTTCATTGCAGTACCGTATCCCTGCCCTACTTCAAAACCATATAGTCTAGTGGCTACGGGTTTCATATTATATTGCTAAAATGATATGCCTCATTTTAAAATTAAAATATGGGGCCATTTATTTCATTTTGCTTCATTTATAATTACTATTTTTTCTCTACTGTTTTAAAATCTTATAATTCAAATGTAAGCGTAAGATATTTGGGAGGCACTAAGGAAAAAGTAGCCTTATTTTATTAAACGACAATGGAAAACGAGAATAACAGCTGCTGCACGAGTCCTTGAACACTGAGTGCCACCTTGCAGGAACAGCCCAATCATAAAATATTGCTTCCAAAAGTGCAGTGCATCCGGCATATGCTTTTGGCACTATTACATAAAGTGTTAAAATGTGGCACTTCATTGATAAATTACTTCAGTTAATTTGAATACTATTTGGTTACTGTATGGATCACTTCTAAATCCAGTTATTTTGTTGCATACTTCATCTGGATCTAGCCTTTTCTCCGCTTGTTTCTTTTTCTTCATAGCCTATATAATCTCTATTATACCAAATGAAGTTGAAATATTCTGGCCTTCTACAAATACAAAAACAGCATGAGTTGTAAAAATACAGAATACCCTGAGTTGGTAATGTAACCTTACCGCAGTGTTGCTAAGAATAGCCTCTTCTTTCACCAGTCTTTTATGCACATTTTATTCTTCTCAGGTGTGTAACTCTTTTGGTTTTTATTATTCTTGAACAAAGTTGTGTTAACTTTCAGATTTACAGAGATGCATAGATTGTTTATTGTAAAAATAACTTCCATGAGATGCCTAGAATTTGGAAAATATAGAAAAGACACAATGGAAAAAATATTATATATATTTATCCATATAAAATTTACTGCCAAAAGTAATTAGTTATTTTTTTTGTATTGACTTCCATTCACACTGATACACTAATGCTTGCTTTTAGATTTCTTGATTTCCCGAAAGTTCTGAATACACAAATAGAGGTTTTAGTATGAGTTGAGCAGTAACCCTTAGGTAGTACTTAGAGAGTTGGAAAAGTTCATACCATGAGACTATGGAAAACTTTAAACGCCAAGTGCAATTTAGTTCTTGAATTTTGACCAGAAGAATTGTAGGACTGATGTTGAGGAAGATCAATCTGTTGATAATACATAGAATGAATTAAAAGGAGCATGGATAAAGTTGATGAAGTCTCGCCTTGCACTTTTCAGACTGCGGTAATTCAGAAGCTCTTAGTTTGCGGGCTGTCCTTGTTATTTCACTTGACCATCTCGACAACATTACCTGTGGAGTACAACATTGACGAGCATTTTCAAGCTACAGCTTCATGGCCAACAAAGATTATCTATCTATATATCTCTCTTTTGGCTGCCAGACCCAAATACTATTTTGCATGGACGCTAGGTAAGTAACATGTAAATAGACTTCTTTGTGTCTGTGTTGAAGCAGCCTTACCTTGTCGATAGATTGCTATCAGGGCGCCCTCTTGAGGATACATAAAGACCAATCGGAAAAAATTAGTCATCTATGTAGAAGACACAGACCTCACAGTTCAAATGTAAGGATATTCTAAAAACAGAATCAATTTTATTATAATACAAAATAAAAATCAATGGATCAATGAAAATACAACAGATATTTGTTGAATGCCTATTGTATTCTAGATTCAGTGCTAGCCAGAATAGATACTATTATGTATATGACATAGTCCTTATTCTCCAGATGGTTATAATTTAGTATGATTGTATTCAGCTTATCATTATCATACCTGTTAAATAGAACGTTAACCAAGTATAATATGATCAGTAGTTTATCAGCAAAGTGAATAAAATGATATTGGCACACTGATACGGGGTTATCAGTTATGCCAGGAGATTCATCATTAATTTTTTGTTTGCAATTATGACAATTAAAATGATACTTAGGGTACTTCTGATCCCCAACCCCAGTATTTGGTTTGAAAAATGAATTCAAGACCAGCCTGGGCAACATAGTGAGACCCCTGTTTCTACAAAAAAATTGTTAAAAATCAACTAGGCCTGGTGGCGTATACCTGTAGTCCCGGCTACTTGAGAGTCTGGGGTGGGAGTACCGCTTGAGCCTAGGAGTCTGAGGCTGCAGCGAGCCATGATTGTACCACTGCACTCCAGCCTGAGCAACAGAGTGAGACTTTCATCTCAAAAACAAAAACAGAAAGATTGAATGTGATTTCAGCAATTGAAAAATGGCTAGTTTTGCACTTATGAGCAAGGAGACATGGAGCTATCTCGCTTTCCCTGGCAGATGTTACCAGGGGCATGTAGGAGGGACCTGCTCAGGTGAAATGGGCTTTCACAGGGCTTTGCCTGCTCTGCAGAATGAGCCACAAGAGGCTTCAGGTAGCCTGATGGCCTGATCCTGTGGCGGAAGAAGATAATTCTGGCCACATTTTGAAGGTTGAACTGAAGTAGAGAGAATTCCTTCATTGAATAAATTGAAACCTCTTTTATGTATGTGTTGTCTTTTTTATCTCACCCACAAGATTGTAAGCTCCTTTATTCTTATGATTGTCCTGATTGCCTTGTTTATATTTGGTACTCAACGAATATTTGAATGAATGCACGAAGAAACACATCAACCAAACGAGGGCGATAATTAGGTTTGGCATTTTACTCTCAGTTTTATTTTGATTACAATGAAATACAGTTTGAGGCTGGAATCAATCATTATTTTCAATCTTTCATCATACAAGTGTGCATAATAGTATCATTAAAAGTTACTTTAACCTGGTGAGTTAATGGCCAATGAAAATAGAATGTTACCTTATGGATTTTAATCTAATATTTCTTTAAGGATTGAACATTTTTATTGTAGCCAAATTTAGACATCAGTAATATCAAATGAGATTCTTGTACTACTTAAATTCTGACTTTAAATTGAGACTGAGAACTTTCCCAAACACCTGGTACTTTTAGGGTTTTATAAGAATTGTGACCTGTTTGTTGAATCACTAGATTTATAGAATTACAAGAGTTCTGCATGTTTTTGGATTTGGTTGGACAGCTTATTGTTGAAAATCTATCAAATGGAATGAGGTCATTGAATTTATAAGGCTTTTGAGAAAAATCACAAAATCTCTGTAAATACGTAAAAATACACAAGATTCATCATTAGGCCAGGAGCAGTAGCTCACGCCTGTAATCCCAGCACGTTGAGAGGCTGAGGCAGGAGAATGACTTGAGGCCAGGAGTTTGAGACCAGCCTGAGCAACATGTTAAGACCCCATCTCTTCAAAAAAAAAATATTAGCTAGGTGTGGTTTTTTTAAATTAGCTAGATGTGGTTGTGCATACCTGTGGTCCCAGCTACTCAAGAGTCTGAGGTGGGAGGATTGCTTTAGTCAGGGAAGTTGAGGCTGCAGTGAGCTGTGATCACACCATTACACTCCAGCCTGGGTGACAGAGTGAGACCCTGCCTTAAAAAAAGAAAAAAAAAAGAAAATTCATCATTAATTTTTTGTTTGCAATTATGACCTTAAAATGAATCTTAGGATACTTATCGCCAACCCCAATATTTGGTTTGAAAAATGAATCTTGTGCATTTTTACATACTTACAAACCAAAGAAAAGGTGAGTTAATTCATTTTCCCTGATTCTTCCTTAAAGAAATAATCATATTAGAATATATATGAATGACAATTTGAAGTTGAACTATATTTAAAGAATTTTTAAGAATTTTTATCTGTAAGGCAGTAAAGTTACTTCATTCAATAAATACTTACACTGTGTCTGTACTGTCTTAACACAAGTAATGGTTGAGGTCCTAGTAATGGTTAAGCCCTGAAGTTCAGGTGTCAACTCTGTCAGTGGAGAAACCAGCTGTGGCTCAGCATGCATGTGCCCATGTTCATCTACGCCCCATTACCTTTTTTTAACTGTCCATTTGGTTGTGAAATTGGAATTTAATGATCTCTGGCGGTTCAAAAATCTGTTTTTGGGAAATCTAACAGTTCCAAAATTCTTTAATTTTGTTTTTGTATTTTGTTAATAATTAAGATAATAGTATGAATGTATTCTGGATCATGTGGACAGTTACTTTCTGATTTTTGTGTCCACATGTACATTTTTCAAATTATAATTTCATGGATGCTAGTGGATAGGCAGACTGTATTGTGTTTAATTCCTTAATTCAGGGTTCTCAAATAGGAATCAGGTTTCTTGTCTCCACAGCCCTGTGGCCCTGCCCTCTTCTTCTTATCATCTCAGAAAAAGGATTTATTGGGATCTGAGCAGTTTTTTCCCTCTAACTCAAGTTTGAAAAACAGCACGTGTAGGGACAGATTGAATTGATGTTAATGGTCAGTTACTTGGAAAATTTCTATATAATGGCAACTTGGAAGCTCCCTTGGGAGTTACGTTACCTGGGGTAAAGATTAGGCGGAGTCTGTGGAGGGAGATTGGGGGACAAGGGACATGGAAGATGGACACCCACAGTTTGATTTCCCCAGTTCTCTTCTTATTTCGTTGCTGTTGGCCATACCCTGAGTCAATCTTGTTGCCAAATGAGAAGGTGGTTAGGAGTTTCATTGCTCTCAGATCACAGTAGGCTAAAAAAGATGGAGAGGGTGAATGCATGAACAAATCAGAAGTGGTGGCAACCATGCTGGAGGGAGGGAGTTCCCAGCAGCCATTTATATGGGTATGCTGCCCATGTGGTTCATAGAGTTTACTTTTAATTCTGTTGAATATGTTACTATGCTTACCTTAAAGGCTCATATTTATGTGAATTGAACAAAGGTGGCTGACCTCATTAAATCTGACAGAGTAGTAAATCTTGTTTATTCTTTTCCCCCAAAGTGTAATTTTTAAAAGGTTTGATGTACTAAAATACACTAATAAACAATAAAACAATTTCAAGATACATGTTCGTATAGGCATATTATTTTGCTGGGCTTTGATGGATTTCAGTTTGTTTATTCTTTGGTCATTATACAAATAGCATAAACAGTTTTCAAGTTGATTGGAAAAGGGCTCATTTGAGGCAGAAATTTTCTTTGCAGCTTAATCAAGCCCTTACATGAAGCAAAAATGACTAATTGAGCATTGTGGTGAAAAGGATTAGAAAACAAATTCTGGGTTGGGTTCTGTAGCTCATGCCTGAAATTCCAGCACTTTGGGAGGCCAAGGTAGGAAGATCAACTGAGGCCAGTAGTTTGAGACCAGCCTAGGCAACATAGTGAGACTCTATCTTTACAAAAAAAAAAAAAAAAAAAAAGAAATTAGCCAGGCATGATGATGCACACCTGCAGTCCCAGCTACTCAGGAGGCTGAGGCAGGAGCATTGCTTGAGCCTAAGAGTTCAAGGCTGCAGTGAGCTATAAACCTACCACTCCAGCCTGGGCAGTGACAGAGGGAGACCCTATCTCTATTTTTTTAAAATTCTGGAGACATAAAGTTCTGGTGAACCAAGAAAGAAAAAAAATGGAATGAAACTATTGTGCCTCACTTATATATTATTGTTTATAATAAAGTTCAAATATATGATTAAAAAGAACATGGTGCTTCCAGGGCAAAACATCCACTTAGCAATTTCTTGGCAGCTGGTCGAGCATACTCTGCTTCATTCCACTGGCACAGCTCATGTTGGGGAGCATTTCCTGTATGAGTCTTCGCCTTTACCTATCGGTCCTCAGCAGCTTTTAAACTCCGCCTACCCTCAACTCACTCATAATGTCTCATGTTTTATTGACTAATTGTCCTGGATGTGTTATTTTCATTGTACGTGATATTGTTTCTGACCTAAAAATTAGAATAAATCTACTTTTACTGTTTAAGAATAAAAGGTGTAATAACATATACCTTCTGGGAGAATATGGTAGATTATTATGGAGATAATTAATACTTTCTTAAAAATTTTGTTTTCTATAGCTGATGCCATTAATAATGCTGCAGGCTTTGGTTTTAGAGGATATGACAAAAATGGAGCAGCTTGCTGGGACTTAATTTCCAATTTGAGAATTCAACAAATAGAGGTGAGTCAATCATTAAGAAATTAGTTACTATATTTACTTTAAGTACTGTAGTTTGCTTTTACAGGTTATGCTGTGATGTTCTAGGAGTGGTATTGAAGGGTCTTTAATATTAACACTCGTTCTTTCATGTAACAAATATATATTGGTTGTCAACTATGTGCCTTAGTCACTGAAGACAATGAATAAGATAGGTACAATTTAGTTCCTCATGGAGCTTTAATTTCCTAGAGGTTACAGAGTAAGGTGAAATAGGTGGTGATCAGAGAGGGGTAAGGGATGTGGGTGTTCATGAAACACCAGCTTCTTCGTTTAGGTGTTTGAGGGAAGAGAGTCCTGAAGAAAATGGTGCTTAAGCTGAGTCCCAAAGAAGTATGAGACAGCCGGACACTCCAAGTAGGGGGAGCAGCCTGGGGGCCGAGAGAACGTGTGCAGCTCGTGTTGGTTAGTAGTTTAGGGAGCCATGAAGGGTGATTGGGAAAGTGGATGCCAGGCAGTCACATTCTTACAGCCATGTAAGAGTTTTGAACTTTCTTAAAAGAGCAATGGGGCACTAAGGATGGATTATATATATAGCCAAGTGAGGTGATCATATAGGTGTTTTAGAAGGATCTGGCATATAGAATGTATTTCTCTCCAGAGGCAGAGATCTCTGTTAGGAGGATGTTTTGTTAATACAAGTTGATGGTGACCTAGCAACATACTGCCAGTGGGGCTAGAAACATGTAAATATATTGGATAGCTGAGTAAGAGACTCAGCAGAACTTGGTGATAGATTGGGATCAGCAAGAGAGAATGAGTTATGAATCAGGCCCAGAAATCTGGTTTAAACAACTAGGGTTATGGTGATACCTTCCACTTAGGTAAAGAATGGAGAATAGATGTAAGTTTGAAGGGACAGGTAGTATCTTCAAGTCACAGACTTACTGAGTTGTCCACCAGGCAAATCATGGTCAGACACTCAGCAGAGGCACCTGAGCCTGAGAGTGAATTCTGGGAACTATCAGCATGTGGCAGTTCAAGCCCTGGAAGAGAGAATGAGAAGAGGTGAGAGTCTAAAGGAGCACCAATACTGAGAGGCTGGGCAAAGGAAGGCAATTCAGGAGTAGCCAGGAAGAAAAAAGGAGAAAACCAGCTGGGCACAGTGGCTCACACCTGTAATTTCAGGACTTTGGGAGGCTGAAGCAGGCAGATTGCTTGCGCTCAGGAGTTTGAGACTAGCCTGGGCAACATGGCAAAACTCCATCTTTACGAAAAATACAAAATCTAGCTGGGCGTGGTGGTGAGTACCTGTAGTCCCAGCTATTCAGGAGCAGGAGGCTACAGTGAGCTGTGATCGTGCCACTGCATTGTAGCCTGGGTGACAGAGCAAAACTCTGTCTCAAAAAAAAAAAAAGAGAGAGAGAGAGAAAACCATTGTTTTGCTAGCCTGTGAAAAGGATCATTCCAAATAGGAGAGATTACCAAAACTTGAGGTGGAGGGGTCAAGCTGGACCCTCTGATGAGCCCTAATGTTACTGAAAGTGGACAGTCAGACATTAAGTGCCAGAGATGGAATGCCATAAGAAAAGCAGTGCCATCACTGAAGTTTGCCAAGATAGCCAAATCTGAATCGATCTCTAGATCCTTCTAAATTTAGAGGGGATGTGGAGTATTATAGAGAGTCTATTAAACACCAGATCAGTTCAAAAGTGGGAAGTTCTTTGGGACATACGACCCAAGCTATTACAGATTAAAAAAGGCTTTGGCCAAATGCACTGTATGAACCTTTTTTGGGGTCCTGATTGACAAACCAACTGGAAAATGCCTTTTAAAATAATCAGGAATATTTGAATACAAAGGGGGCTTAGATGATGTTGAGGAATTATTGTTAATTTTGTCTGATCATGGTTTTTTAAAAAAATCTTTATTGGACGTACATTCTGAACTAATTGCAGGTGAAATAAGATGTCTGGTATTTGGTTTGAAATATTCTTAACAACAGTGTTGTCAATAAAAATGGAGGAGAGGGAGGAATTGGTCATTGTTGAAGTTGAATGATGGATATACCAGTGTTTCTAACCTTTTGTTTATTATTAACACCTTAAGGAGACTTTTAATTAAGACACTCTTTTCCTAATAATTTCCCCCCTGAAATTTTAATACTACAGATACACAGTGTATCTGTATACCTATTGATATATTACTGCATGTATATATATATTCTTTATACATAAAAAAAGATATTTTTGCCCCTTAAGAACCAATTTTTATCCTCCCGGGGGCGCTATCACCCCTGCTGATAGTGCATGGCATAAGAAAAAGTAAAGAAAGGAATTAATTTATCTGAAGGAAAAAATGGTCATCAATGCTAAGTGCCACTGAGATACCAAGTAAGAGAAGGACACAAATGCCTGCATCATTTATGGTTTTATTTATTTATTTTTTTTGAGAGGAAGTGTCATTCTGTTGCCCAGGCTGGATTGCAGTAGCGGGATTTTGGCTCACTGCAACCTCTGCCTCCCAGGTTCAAGCGATTCTCCTGCCGCAGCCTCCCGAGTAACTGGGATTCCAGTCACCTGCCACCACACCTGGCCAATTGTTGTATTTTTAGTAGAGATGGCGTTTCACCATGTTGGCCAGGCTAGTCTCGAACTACTTGACCTTATGCGATCCACCCGCCTCGCAAAGTGCTGGGATTACCAGCATGAGCCACTGCGCCCATCCTTGTTTATGGTTTTATGAACAACAGTTTCAGGAAGGGCCAGATTACACAACTCCTAGGAGTTCATTTTCCACAAAGGGAAGAGGGTAGAAACAGGGCAGTAGCTAAGGGGAACAGGGAATTGAGGAGAGCTGTTTAATTTTGTTTTAAAATGGAGAGATCGAAATGTGTTTACTGAGTAGGAGACGATTTGAAGGGGAGAGTGTGAAGCTCTCCCTACAGTTGAAGGAGAGAGAGATCTATTGATCAATGAAGTCCCTGAGAAGATGGAAGTGGAGAGACTGGCGCTAAAGGAGAAGGGCCACCTCTCCTGTTATAAAGATAGGAAGGAGGGCAGGATAAGTGTGTGTGCAGCTGAGTGTGTAATTGGATGGTGAGAGTTTGGAGTCTGATGATTTTATATCATCTCTATAAAGTAGGAGGCTACCTTACCTGTTGTGAGGGAGGAAGGAGATGATAGGACCAGAGATATAGATGGGGTATTAGGTTGAATCGTGAAATTGCTGACACTTACCTCTTCTTGATTTTATTTTAAAAGAAGAGAAAAGAAAACTTCAAATTGTTCAGTCCAGTAGCTTTTTTCAGGAAGAGGGGAATGAACTAGTTGTCTAGGAAAACAGGATTGTTTGGTAGGTTGAGGGCTCAGTTGTGGTGGAGAACCATGAACTTAAGACAAAGGTCTGGAATGTGGTGATACTCTGCACACAGCGTGCAGATGTTTCCAGTGGGGTGGCTGGGCAGTGTAGTTGATCTGGAGTTAGGGTTTTGATAGGATGGTGAATGAAAGGAAAAGAAACAAAAGCATTGAAGATTATGACGTAAGAGCAGTAAATAATGGAACACAAAATCTAAAATAGTCAGAAGTGAAGACCAGAGAAAGAGACAGTTACACAGGACAAAAGGAGACAAGCTGGAGACCAAGGGCTCCCTCTAAGATCAAACAACAGCTTTAGTGGGAGTAACTGGGAAGATAGGAGGCCCTGAGAGATCTGGGTGGGCAGATCTACTCTTTCAGGGGCAGCACAGAGCCATGCAGCCCCAAAATTCAGGGTAGCCAGGGCACTGAGAGACAACAGCTGGGCGGGTTGTTGCGCTAGATGTTCGCTTCACCCAGAACCATGGCAGAGCTTGGCTGGAAGGAGGTAATGAAGTGGGCACCCCAGTCTTCAGTGTGAGAGGGAGGCCATGAGAAGGCATTTGTACACTCTCTCAGGAATTCCTTTGGAAGAATTCCATGACATCCCTTGTAAATGTTAACATACAGGAGAAAATGGTGGCAATCCATTTACCTCGTAGTGTTCCCAACAATAAACTTCTCTTACATAGAATGATGTTACTATATTAGAAAAACAGGATTAAGGAAAGAGAAATCACTATACTACCGTCGATGTTAAGTAATTTTTTGTTTTAATATTTTAGCATAATAATATATTATTACTTATATTTAAAGCTTCATTATTTTGTGACACAAAGAAAAAAGTTGCCTTTTTTTTCAGATGTCAACAAGTTTCAAGATGTTTCTTGATAATTGGAATATTCAGACAGCTCTTTGGCTCAAAAGGTGCGTTCCTTCAAAAACAATCTTTAGATGTGCTTTGGCATCTAGTTCTTAAGGTTGAGCTTCACTGAATTCAAGTTCTTGATTAAATTAATGGTGTTGAGTGACATTGTGACCTCAGTGTCACCCGGGAAACACTATTGGCCTCCTCCTAGGCAAGTCAGTATAGAATCAGAACTGTTTTGGCCTGAGTCCCGAATGCAGCTCTCCTGCAGGTGCAGCTATCCTGCCCTCTCAGCCTCCTATAAAGGCCTCCACCAATGTTGGAGGTCACCAGTGTCCTCCTTTGCAGCTCCTGATCCCATTCAGTAGAGATGTGGTTAAAATTCAAAAGTGCCTGCACAAGCACGGTACTTGTGCCCTGCGTACTCCAGAACAGTCCCAGTTTTAAAGATTTCAATTCAACAGATTTTTATTTGTTAGTCAAGGGATTCAAAGACCAGTAAGACAAAAAGACCTAGCCCCTGAAAGTGAAAGAGTTCACAATTTTGTTGAAGACACGGCTGTGTAATCAGACACGTGCTATTCCCTGTGGTGAGGATTAGGAGAGAGAAAGCAGGACCAGTGAGGGCACAGAGGGATGCAGGAGGAACTTCCTGGACCTGGTGGGTGCTTGAGCTGAGGTTTGTGTCGGGAGTGTGTCTCGTGAACAGGGTAGAGGCAGCCCAGGCTGAGTGGAATAACAGGTGTGAAGGACAGAGCTGGGGAACGGCACAGAACCTCCCAGGGATCTCTTACCATCCCTGTGAGCATGTTGCCCTATCTTGAATTTATTTCCCAAGAAAAGGCCCCTATAGTGATAAGGAGCTCAGCAGCCTTCTTTTATAGTGTCCTTTTTTCAATGACAAATTAAACATCTTTATCCCTTGAGATGGCTAGCATGTGCTATCATCTCTTCAGAGTTCCTGCCAGTCTCCCAAGGGGCTGCAGATCCTCTGAGCTAATCTGTTGTGTTATTTTTTGTTATTGTTATATTTTAAATTTGGTACCTTAGGGAAACTTTATTTTCATATGAGTTCTCTACTCCTGTTAATAGGAAAGCTCAGTCTATCTGTCAGAAAGAGTAGTGTTATTAGGTCAGTTGAAAGTTATTGATTTTTTTTTTAAAAAAGTAATAAAATAATGTAGGATAAAAATAACCTTAATATTAGTTAAAATTTATTCTTTTTGTAAATTGTAGAGACTCCCAAATACTAGAAATGATCATTTTAGTTACTATATATACCAGTAAGAAGATGGGAATTTATGTTCCTAAATTTGACACTTAATCACTGTAGCCTCCCTGAGATCATAGCTAAGTTATTGCCTAAGATAAGTTGTATTTGTTTCTCTAGTTACCCTAAATCCTGTCAGGTAATAAAAGAATGATCATTGCAGGCTTTGTAAACTCGGGTCACTCACTCCACTTGGCTCTCCATGTTTTTCATGGTTTCTAGGGTGTGTTATGAACGAGCCTCCTTCAGTCCAACTATCCAGACGTTCATTCTCTCTGCCATTTGGCACGGGGTATACCCAGGATATTATCTAACGTTTCTAACAGGGGTGTTAATGACATTAGCAGCACGAGCTGTAAGTATCAAGAATTTTATTTTACAATTCAATGGTCCACTTGAACTGTTAAAAAGGCTGAGTACATCTCTGTTAGAAGGTTGATCCGCTTTCCTTGGCCATGATCAGTATTGTCCTTTCCACTAGAAGTGAGGTGTGTAAATGCATGTTTGCTGAGCACACACCACAGGCTAGGCTCCATGCCCAGTTCCTGTGAGGAGAAAACATGTTTCTGTGTGCCTGGCAGGTAGGAGGCACTCACAAAATGTTACTTTGTCTTTACAGAATTTTCTGAAGGAGAGATAAAAACTGAGTTAAATAAAGATGATCAGAATGGGTAGGTTTATTTTAGAAATGTTTCCTGAAAGCTGTAACCTTTGAGTCCTCTCTGAGATGAAGAGTCGACTGTGGCTAGGCCAAGATGGTGGATGAGCTGTGGCCAGGTAGATGCCACACTAGAAGTGGGGCACCGTTCTTTAGTGTATTTGCCTGGATAGAACCTAGAGTAATATTTTGGGAAACGTTGAGAAATTAGGTTGGTGACATGAGAGAGGTAAGGAGAAGGGTAATTTAGTGTAAGCCCTTGAAAACCAAGGAATGTGACATGACAAAAACCATGTTTGAACAAGCTGCTTATGGTACTTAGAGGTAAGAGGGCTTCATTTAACAAACTAGCAGATATTTACTTTCCATTTTAAGGTACTTTGGGGTGGATAAGTTATGTGTGTGTGTGCACGTGCATATGCAGCACAAGGCGTGTGTGACAGATTCTATGGGTGTTATAAGTACTAAGTAGCATAGGTGTTCAGAGATGGAAGAAATCTCTTTTGGTTAGGTTAACTAGAGATGGCCTCATTAGAAAGGTGTTTGGATCCGGACTTTGAGAGATGAAAGTTATTTCAATAGTGAGTTAAGCATGATGGGGACAAAATGACATTCTAGGCATGGGAAGGACATTAGCAAAACCAAGTTTTGAACACCAAGCAGAGAAGAAGCCTAATCCTATTCTGTCTGCAATGGAAGGGGGTCAGGTATAGTTTTTAAGCGCAAGAATGGAATGCTGAAAGCCCATACCCCAGGACAAATGGATTTGGTATTGGTGGACAGGATGGAATCAAGAGCAGGTGACTGCCATGGCGGTGAGCTAGGCAGGAGATAGCAGTGCCTAGCCACTAAGAATGATGGGCTCTGTGTGGAAGGGCAGTAACCATGCACCAACTCACCTCTGAACAGTACATGTGGTGTTTTCAAAGCAGGGCTGTGTCTCACCTATATAAATATATTTGACAAGGAAAATGTTTGGTTAAGTTTGAACATTTCAAAACTGAAATGTTTTGACTGTTTTGAAAGCTGACAAAAAAGGTATTAAAACAGTGATATTTAGAAAACACCATTTTTGAGAAGTTTTTCCCAGCTTCCGTTAATGAATAATGTGTGTGGATGCAAATTATTTAAGTGCTGTTCAACCTAAGCTCTCAGTGTGGAATACTTTGTTTTTCACAAATGCGGAGGTTAAATAAGAGTTAAGGATGAAGGTAAACTAAACTTTATTTATATACTATATTTTACCATATATGATTTAAGGGATCTCTAGGCAGTGTTGTCTTAAACTTTTTTGGGGGAAACTTTTTAATACAGAATCTAATCTACAGAAAAGTTGCAAAGAACTTCTATATGCCCTTTACCCAGACTCATTAGTCATTTATGTCTTCCCTGTGGTTTTCTCATCCCTTCTCTCTCTCTCTTTTATATACAGTATGTACAATGTGTATTCACTTTTTTGGAACCAACTTTTTCCATAGTAGCAGTGCCATTGTACACTCACGCCAGCTACATATGAGAGTTTCAGTTATTCCACACCACATCCTTCAGTTGATATCACCAGTATAATTTCATAAGTAATGTTAATGTAAAGACACAGCAAATATTTTTGTTTCTTTATTTCAGATGAGAAATAACTTTAGACATTATTTCATCGAACCTTCCCAACTTAAATTATTGTATGATGTTATAACATGGATAGTAACTCAAGTAGCAATAAGTTACACAGTTGTGCCATTCGTACTTCTTTCTATAAAACCATCATTCACATTTTACAGGTAAGTGTTACTCTTAAAACTTTGTCAGTGGGAATAATTTTATTTTTAAAAGAAAGGTTCTTGTTATTGGGTAGAATAGAAAAATAGTGCCACAGCCACATTTCCTGCTGATAAATGCATTATCAGTTATGTTTAATCCTGAGCCAATCAGTTCCAGCATTTTTCTGTGGAATGACTCATACCACTCAACCCTCAGATGAGTGATTTAGACAGAGAAATATCAGCTGGGTAACCAACCACTGCCTCAAACCTCTCCTAAATTTAACAAAAGTTTCTTAGTTTGATTGTCCTGAACTTCTTTGGGGAAAAACCCAGCTCTTTACAAAGGATTATTAATTATCTTAATTTCTTTAATCAAAGGAAAATAAATTCTGTTTTATCTGTTCCTTTTCACTGTGTCTTTTATGTTTGATTGATACTGTGGTGATCTGTATATTATAGAAATTGTCCTGTCTCGCATTCCATATTTTTATAATCTACTTACCTCCTCTACCTGCCCCACCAAATTCCACTCCCTTATATTAGATAGTGATATTCTAGAGATCAAAAATGTTATTCTTTTATAAATTCTTTATTATTCTAGCATTTAGAATGACCTAGCACAGAGTATATAGTCAAAAGATTATTGAATCAAATATGACAATAATTATACTGGAAGACATTAAGTAAGTCCTGCTAAGGGTTCCATTTTAGGAAAATTAGTAAATGTTTAAAAATGTGATTGGGCTGTTGGTTAGATTTTCTATCCCAGGTACTTTGCTCAGAATTACTTTAATTTACAGCTATAGATACAGTTTAGGTTACATTTTGTTTATGTTTAATTTGAGGAATGATGTTTCCAATAATATTTTTAATAATACTGCTTTTCTTTTTCATGAAAGTAACCATCAAGAAGCAATATTGCTTCCCTGTCACTCACTTCATTAGAATATTTGTAACTTAGAGACAATAAATAGCAGGTGAGGCCAGACTAGTAAAAGTTTTAACTATCTCCACATTTTCTTTGTTGACTCAACTTTTAATTCTCTGGATTGGGGAGATTTTCAGATTGCTACTGCTATTAATACGTAACTTTTTGTTTTTATTCTGTTTAACCATGGTCTTATGACTCTTACAAAGGAATGTAATATGCTATCTAGAATCAGGCATCTAAGCAGCCTGGGTTTATCCAGCGCTATAAATACCCACTGGCCTACACTGTCAGGTTTCTTCAACTGAGGGGGAAGAATAAAAGAAGAATGTAGTAAATAAATACATCCTAAGGTGGGCCACGTGACATTCTGACAAGTGTGCAGTTATTAAGGATTATTAATTATCAAATTTTAATAAACTTTTTCCCTTTTTATTTTAGCTCCTGGTATTACAGCCTGCACATCCTTGGTATCTTAGTAGTATTGTTGTTTCCAGTGAAAAAAACTCAAGGAAGAAAGAATGCACATGAAAGTATTCAGCTCTCACAATCCAAAAAGTTTGATGAAGGAGAACATTCTTTGGGACGGAACAGTTTTTCTACAACAAACAATGTTTGCAATCAGAATCAAGAAATAGCCTCGAGACATTCATCACTAAAGCAGTGATGGGGAAGGCTCTGAGGGCTATTTTTTAATGTTAACAGAAACCAATCTTAGCACCTTTTCAAGGGTTTGAGTTTGTTGGAAAAGCAATTAACTGGGGGGAAATGGGGCAGTTATAGATGAGGAATTTCCTGTACACCAGATTGGAAAGAGAGTGAAACAAGCCCTCCCATGCCATGTCCCTGTGGGCCATGCCTTATGTAAGAATATTTCCATATTTCAGTGGGCACTCCCAACCTCAGCACTTGTTCGTAGGGTCAGTCGCGTGCCCTGTTGCTGAATGTATGTTGCGTATCCCAAGGCACTGAAGAGGTGGAAAAATAATCGTGTCAATCTCGATGATAGGGAGAAATTAACTTTTCCAAATGAATGTCTTGCCTTAAACCCTCTATTTCCTAAAATATTGTTCCTAAATGGTATTTTCAAGTGTAATATTGTAAGAACGCTATTGCAGTAGTTGATGTTTTGTGCTGTAAAGGAGTTTAGGAGGAATTTGAAACAGGATATTTAAGAATGTGGATATTTTTTAAATGCAATAAACATCTCAGTATTTGAAGGGCTCTCTTAAAGTATGTCAAATGACTACAATCCATAGTGAAACTGTCGACAGTAATGGACACCAAATTATAGGTAGCTTATTTTGCTGGAGGGTTTAATTACCTTGTGCAGTCAAAGGGCACTTCCAGAAGGAATTTCTTAAAACATAATGAAAGGTTTGGTAATGTGATATTTTAAGCTTACTCTTTTTCTTAAAAGAGAGAGGTGACGAAGGAAGGCAGGAATGAAGAAGCGCTGCGTGGCCTCCAGTGGAATGCACAGGGTGGAGATGTGGATCTGCAGGCTGCTTCTCCCCCACGCCAGGGCTCTGTGCCATCATGTGAGACTTAAAAAAAAGCTTGGATAACTTTGTGATACTTCGGACTTTTAAATGAAATTTGTTGGACATAAATTACGTAGAATTAGAGGGTTTGAAAATAATATTGGTAGGTTGCTCAAAGGTTTTGAAAGAGAAATTGCTAGGTAGGTTACTATCTGGCTAATCAGTTTCTTATCCTTGACAGTTTAATTCATATTTGGGAAACTTTTAGGGAAATGAAAACTAAAAGTCATTGAGTCTTGGTGACATTTTTTGAGAATAATATAAATTCATTTTCAAACTCTTCTCACATTAAAATTTTGCTGTGAACTCTTACTAAAATCAGTTACAGATTCTGTAAGTAGGAAAATATGCTTTTATTTTATGGGCTATTTTTACCATGATTAATCTTGCCTTGGATTACTAGGTGTCTTCTGTGATCCCACAGAGGACTATGGTGGCCACAGGAGCTGAAAGCAGGAGAGTGGGATTTGTTGCCAGGCAGTGGAGTGACCTCAGCCCCGGATTGTATCTCCTGCCCTGTGAGAGGGGAGGGGGCAAAGTCTTCAGACTTCACCTTTATTTGGCCTCTGTATGGAACTTACTTTTCTTTTCGCCTTAAATGTTTAATGAAGTGCAAGTTCTCTGTGATGGGTTTCTCTCTCTCTCTCTTTTTGTGGTGGGTGGGGTCGCTAATAAATTTGCAAATGAAGTTAAGGACACAGCAACCATCTGGTGTATGTTATGTAATACTTCATTTAAAGAAGAAAGGAAAGCAAATGCACTTGCAACTTTTGAGGTCTCAGTCAGCAAAAATGTTCATGTTTCTTTCTTGAAGTTGTCCTAATCTATTTTTATTTTTCTAAAAGTAAATGTTTTCCATTTGATAAGGCTAGCCCTGCCATTCCTTCTCAGGAAACAGATCGATAGCTAAATAAATTTTCTTTATTTTCCCATGCATTGAAATTATGTTGGCTGGGTGTGGTGGCTCACGCCTGTAATCCCAGTACTTTGGTAGGCCAAGGCGAGTGGGTCACTTGAGGTCAGGAGTTCAAGACCGGCCTGGCCAACAAGGTGAAACTCCGTCTCTACTAAAAATACAAAAATTAGCCAGGTGTGGTGGAGAGCACCTGTAATCCCAGCTACTCGGGGGGCTGAGGCAGAAGAATCGCTTGAACCCAGGAGGCGGAGGTTGCAGTGAGCTGAGATTGCGCCACTGCACTCCAGCAGGGTGACAGAGGGATGCTCCATCTCAAAAAAAAAAAAAAAGAAAAAAAAATTTTGCAAGCTGTATATGTAAGAGAATAGAAAGAATGTTCATGGAAATTATCTGCCCTGTAAAATATCTGCTCAGTTTAATTAATGTTGCAGAGAATCTGATTGCTATTAAGAGAAAGTGAACAAATTAAGAATTTAAAGGACAGGTTCAGGCGTGCCATGAGTGAAAACAAGAAGGTTTAATACAAACTTGTTGGGTTTTGTTTTTTTGTATGTGTTTTTTTTTTTTGTGGGGGTAGGGGTTTCAGCCTATCTAGCCACTTACAAATAATCACATTTCTGTTGCCTGAACTTACTTTATTTCTCAGCCCGTAAGCCTAAGTCACTGTTACCTATTTCTTGCTCAATGAATATAATCTTAGCATTGTCATCTGGAAAGCAACATATTTGATTGGTTTTCCAGTTCCTTTGAAGATAATAATTACATGTGCAGTTTGACTAATTTTCATCCCCCTGAATCAACAACTAGTTATTTTTATGAAATGGTTTTTGGATAGCTCTCCTCTAGTTTGGAGAAGTAATAATCACAAAGATTAATATTTTGCTTCGAGTACTTACAGTAGAAGAATTTTAAACTGGTATGTCTACTCCTGTTAAATAGAAAGGGATTCATTGTAATATATGCTTGCTTTTTTTTCATCAGCAGAATAAGATTCAATGTATATTTATGTTATATATTTTCAACTATTCAGGTATCATGAAATCAGTCCAGAGATGATCAATCAATATCATATTTGTACTTTTGGTTAATTATATACTACTCAGGGAAAAAATGAACAAAAATAATCATTCATCCTTCAATTTCATTTTCTTGAAACAAGAGTTAGTTTAATTTGGTATGCCTCAGCTGTCACCATTTTATAAGTGGCTCATTCTGTTTTTAAAGTAAGTATTTTTATTGGAACTCAGGGTAATTGGGGTAATTTATTTAGCTTCTAAAATATCCAGCAGGATAGAGAAGATTTATTTGGCTTCAAAAATGTCCAGTGACCACTTCTCTTATTAGCCACTACTGTCCATTTAATTCAGAAATATATTTATTCTTGGTCTCCACCATGCGTGACACTCACAGGATTTCCACACATACCACTTTTGAGAAAAATGTGCAGTAAAAAGGAGGTTTCTAGAAAGTGACAGCTTACATTTAAGCACTAGCTGACCTGGGAGGAGACCTGGATCTTCGTTCTGGTTCTGTCTTTCATGAAACTGAAAGGAGGAGCCACCTGTCCTGTAGACCCCAAGTTTCTCAGCCGTAAGCAAATGAGTTAGTTCTAAGAGTTCAGGACCAGTTGTGTGTCGTGACAGAGCCATTAGCAAGGTCTGTAGGATTCAAGGACTTTGACAAGTTCACAGTCAACACTATTGTCAAGGTCATTGACTTTTACTACTTGAGCTCAAAGCCCTGACTTTTCAAAGGTTGTCATGGTAACAGTGAAATCCCTTAAATCAGAAGGCATGGCAACATACATTTTCTACTGGCAATAGCTCTTACAATGAGTGTTTCGTAATCAAATAGTCTCTGCTGAAGAAAACATGTTTTCCTTTTGCTTTCTCTGCTTTTTTGGTTTCTGTTTGTGCTGTGTAAAATTGGAGAAGACATATGCTATGAGATATTTTATACAGATTAGTGACTACTGAACAGGGTTTGCCACCATATAGCATCTCAAAGCTATTCAAGGATATTTAAAGCATATGTAGTTTAGTTATACCTTATTTTAAACTACAGAAAACAATAGCTTTAAAATTTTGCCATTAAAATAATCATAAATTTATAGTTTTACTTGAGGACTAGATCACAGTTTTAGAACAAAAATCTTTCCTATTTAAAACTCATAGTAAATATTCAGTTTGTATCTTCATGAACAAATCTGGACATTTATACATTTTTGTTTCCTAATTATCAACTGTTCACAATTAGTTGTTTTCAGCAGTTCTATATTATAATTGAGAGAAAAATTACTTGAGAGAATAATTGCTTCAGAATGGTGCCTACTATTCTGTGTCAGCTAAAAATTTGTCCAGAATTTTAGATATAAATCAGTATTTCATGGGGTTTTATTCAGGCGTTAATAGTTCTTCCTGGCTGAAATTTAATACGTCAGATGTAATATAGGTGCAGAATCCTAAATAACACTGTGAGATGTAATCTTAACTGCCCTCAATACCTTACAAAACTGTTACACTTAACCCAGTGTGCATGTAATGAGTGGCTGGTGGCTGATGCCCTCATCTTAGATGCTGAAATTTCAGTTTTCTACAGCCCTTGTAAAAGTGGGTTTCTTGATCAATGCGTGCTTCCAGTGCTGAAGGAAAAGATTTGTGTTTAACAAGAGAAATACACCCTGAAATTTGATAGATTAGAATGTAGAGGGTCTCTACAGTGATTTTCTGCATACCAAGGAGTCAAATCTATTTATAGAAACTCTGATTCAACAGAAATTTTAAAATGAAATTTTCCACATCGGTATTTTGTAGGAAAGCTCTTATAATCAATTCTTGAGCTCCTTTTTGAGGCTCTTCTTGTACAGAGGTTGCAGCCAATTACATTTTAATTGGTAGGCTGCTGAATAATGTTTTTGTATGTTTTAAAATAATACTTATTTTAATAGGTTTTTTTTTTAACATTATGCAAACCCCAATAAAGAACTGACACACCTCATAGGCCATTAACTGGGAAAATTTTGTGAAACACAGCCTAAATACACAGTTTTTACACCAACTAATTTGTCTTAGCTTTAAAACTGATTACAACTCTTCTTTAAGTACAACTTTGATAAAGAAAAAACTCAACACTATCTGTTCTGTATATTATAGTGTAATGATCTGTGCAGAACCACTGTTTGAAGCTTACTCAGTGATGGACAGCCGTCTCTCCAGCCATGTTTTACCAAATTGCACACTATAAAGAAATGCAAATACTACAATGAAAAACCAAAAGTTACAGAGAAACATAAGTAAAATCACTAATCAGTTTCTTAGTAACGTGTTTGAAATAGAAAAGGTAACTGACTGCCTTTCACTGTTTCATGTTCACTCTTTTAGGTTAATTTTCTTAGGAAATCAATTTGTTAATATTCCTCCCTGTCCTTTTGCATTAAAGGACAGATATATATGTTGAGAGTTTGACAGACCTTTAAAATATTCCTCTTTCCCAATTTTAAGTGTTTTTGGTTCTGTGTGCACAGATTTATCAGTGAAGTACGTTTGCCTCTGACTTTATGACAAGGAAAAAGGAATCAAATATTGAACACAAATGTGTTCCAAACCGGTCTTGTCACTTTTATGCGACTGCTCCTCTGAACCAGCAAGGGCATGATACAAGGCAATAGGAATGAAACTAAAAATTGAATGAAGTGAGAAATTCTTCCATATACAGAGTGAAAATGTGGGATTTCATTCCTGCCTTCCTTTAAATGTTGTGTCTCGATCTCTGCCCAGTAGTAGTTGAGCCCTCAGTCACCCAAACATGAGGAGAGACCCAACTCCAGCAGCCAGAATTTAGGATTTACAGTTGCCTTCCCGAGTCGAGAATAGAATGTGGTGTTCTGTGCTTTCTGTTTTTATTATTCCAAAATATTTTTTTAAAGAAGTGTTATTTTTCAACAGATTCATAAATTAGTTCTTGTATGGTAAATGAAAACTCCCACTGTGTCAGTCAAACTGTGATGTGCTAACTTCATAACCACTCATTTCTAGTGTGTGTCAGAGCTGCACTGGTGACTTATCGCTGGGTTTTAAAGGTGTTTTTAACTTATATACATATATAAGTGTTTTTTTTTTTTTAAATTTGTGTGTCTTTACAACTGATTAAACAGTAATTTAAAAATACATGTGTGTGTGTTTGCTAATATCTGAGGCTTTTAATTCCACTTATAGAACTGAATACTGGGCCTGTTATGAGAGTTAATGGTCATTTTTATGGAAGGATTCTTCAATAATATGATAATATTCTAAAGAGTCAGTGACTCTTTAACTGCTTAAAGATGATTTAAAAGAAATGATTGTCATTTTATAAGCACCTTGGCAGGTAATTAAAACAACCTTAAATTAATGTATAGTATCTGTATTCTCTCCTAAAACAGACTTGTGAAGTGAAGAAGACACTGACTTTTTTCTCAGCTGAAAGGGAACGCCCCCGCTCCCAGGCCCTGCAGTGGGCCAGTTCTCAGCACTCAGGTGGGAGGTTGTGGGTGTGGCTGCTGGGAAGCAGAGCACTGGGGCTGTGCTAGACACTTGATTTCTGTGTCATCACAGACCTAGGAGAACTTTGGAGCATGCCTGGGGTCTCTTCCTTTATGCTGCTTTGAACAATTGTAGGGAAACGTCTTCTGTTTTACTTTTGTGTAGAGATGCTAGGCTGAGCAATCACAGGTCCAGTCATAATGCTTTCTCTCTGGAATAGGGCAAGAATTTGATGTCAGACTTAAGTTACCCCATTTTGAGATTCAAGACCATGTTGAAATTGGGCCATGAGCAAAAGCATTACAGACTGAGAATTCCTACCCATGTGCTGGGTAAGGAGAATAAGTCACTGCCTTTGTCTTCAAGGAGTTAGTGAATAGTGACCATATGACACCGTTAGTGTTTTATTGGATGCAAAGGAGCCTTGGCAATAGGAGGAGGAGTGAGGACTCAGAGCCCAGTGTGGGAGAGCTCCACAGTGGATTTGGCTCCTGGACTCCTGAGGAAGCTTTTCCTGGGCTGAGAAAGAGGAGGTGGGGAGTTAGAGGAATAAAGAAAAGCTACGCCAAGAATTTTATAAAGTATTATACAGAAATAGAAAAAAATATATAAGCAAGTTTAGATCTATTATGTATCAACAACATGTCTATCTGTTTAATAACTTTTCCCCCAGTTGGGAAAAGGTGCAATAGAAAATTAGCCAAATTTTTAAATCATCAATGAAATATTTCAAGCAGGTGGTTCACTACAGAGAGATATAAAAGATACTCATGTGCCCACCCTCAGGCGGAACAGATGTTACTGCTTTGCCACGTTAGATTCAATTGTTTTTTCTGCATGGGAAGGATGTTGCAGATAAGGACGGTATATCCACCTGTCCTGGCCTTCTCTCCTGCCCAGGGGGCAGCAGCGATGTCAGCACAGGTCTCTTTGGGAGCCTTTGCCTTTGGCTGTCTCTCTTGTGAGCTTAGCTATGTGATTTTAAGACATACCTTTGTGTTACATTTCCAATAGCTTTTCTCAGTGTGGCATAATGGGTTGTGTTGGCTCAGTCAGCTTGTTGCTGGAGCCAGATGTCAGCTTAGATTTTAAGTCTTTAAATACTGCATTTCTCTTTCCTGGTAAAAATCTTTCTGTTTTCCGCCTGTGTATCTACTGTTCAAGTTTGCTTTATTTTGTGCTGAGTCTTCTTTTTTGTCACATCCTCCTGAGTGATCCCAGTGGCATCTTTTGGTTCAGGCTGAGCCTCACCATTAGCAAGGGCTCTGGTCCTGATGGGTCAGCAGAGCAGAGCTGGTTGCACTGTGGCCCGGGACAGGGAGACCATTCTCTGGGTGCCATCCCTTTGTGTAGGGTGGACATGAGAGCAGCCCTAAAAAGACAGCCTGAAATTTGAGCTTAGATGCCAGCTGTTTTCACCCATTACTGGGAAAGTCGGCTGCCCAGCACCAGAGACTGAAGAGTTGAGTCCCTGATTGTCCCTCCACCCTTTTTAAATTAATTAATTAATTTGCTTCTCAAATCACTTTAAAATTTATATACCTACATCATATGTGTGTGTCTATATATACACACACATATAAATATATATATATATATATTACTTTAAGTTCTGGGATACATGTGCGGAATGTGCAGGGTTCTTACATAGGTATATACATGCCGTGGTGGTTTGCTGCACCCATCAACCCATCACCTACATTAGGCATTTCTCCTAATGCTATTCCTTCCCTATCCCCCCACCTTCCCCCTCCAGAGGCCCTGGTATGTGATGTTCCCCTCCCTGTGTCCATGTGTTCTCATTGTTCAACTCCCACTTATGACTGAGAACATGCAGTGTTTGGTTTTCTGTTCCTGTGTTAGTTTGCTGAGAATGATGGTTTCTAGCTTTATCTATGTCCCTGCAAAGGACATGAACTCATCTTTTTTATGGCTGCATAGTATTCCATAGTGTATATGTGCCACATTTTCTTTATCATTGGTGGGCATTTGGGTTGGTTCCAAGTCTTTGCTATTGTGAACAGTGCCACAATGAACATACGTGTGCATGTATCTTTATAGTAGAATGATTTACAATCCTTTGGGTGTATACCCAGTAATGGGATTGCTGGGTCAAATGGTATTTCTGGTTCTAGATCCTTGAGGAATGGCCACACTGTCTTCCACAATGGTTGAACTAATTTACACTCCCACCAACAGTATAAAAAAATGCATGCATCAGTAGCCTCAAGAATATTATATTCACATTGCCTTAGGATCAAGCCTCTTTCATAGGAGGGAAGGACCAATTAAAAAGTAATGGCAACCTATACTACAACCCCAGCCTTTCCAACAGAGCTTGTCAGAGGAGTAGGCAACACTACCTCTGTGTTCCTTTTGTCCCCAATGCTCTACTGAACCATTACAAGGGTCATTTTTGGCCTCTTTGTTGCTGAATTCAGTGGTTTTCAATCTTTATGTCACTTTATCTCTGTAGCATTTGACTATGTTGATGAGTCAAATGCTCTTGAAGTTATTTTTTTGGCTCTGTGTAACCATCCTTCCTTGCTTTCCTTCCTGCCTCTCCGGATAATCATATTCAGCCTCCTGAGATTCCTCTTCCTCCTCTCAGAGCATATACACGTACTATTACAGTTCCTCCGTGCTGAGCCTACCTCCAGCACACATCCGTCAGCCTAACTCCCCTCCCACCTGCCCTTCCTCCCTCTCCAGTATCTGATCAATATGTATATAACTCCCTACTAAGTATCTCCATCCAGAACTCACAAAGTACCAACTCATAACATCTAAAACCAAACCTATCATCTCATTCCATCACCCCCAAAGCTTGTGATAACTCTTGTAGTCCCTATCTCATTCATCATGAATATTTCCCTGGTTACTCAAGTCAGAGCTCTGTGCACCATCTTGACTTCATCAACCCTGTGTGCCTGCTTCCCAGATAACTGACTCTGTGTCATTGCCCTGCCTCCCAATTGTTCATCTAGTTTATAACAGCCTCCTAACCGAACTTCCATTCTCCAGTCATGCCTGCCTTCAATCCATTCTCTGCAGTGCAGATGAGGTCATCTTTCTAAAGATCTTTTTTATTTTCCTGCTTCACAAGTGAAACTGGGCTGAGCGCCATGGCTTACTCTTGTAATCTCAGCACATCGGGAGGCCGAGGCCGGAGGATCAGTTGAACCCAGGAGTTCCAGACCAGCCTGGGCACATACTGAGACCTCTTCTCTATAAAAAATAAATTAGCCAGGCCTGGTAGTGTGCGCCTGTGGTCCCAGCTACTCAGGAGTGTGAGCAGGGAGGATCGCTTGAGCCCAGGAGGTTGAGCTATGTTCTTGCCACTGTACTCTAGCCTGGGTGACATAGCAAGACACTGTCTCAAAAAAGAAAGAAAAAAAGGTGAAACTTCCTCTGAAATGCTTGTGATAAATGCAAACTTTGAATGTGGTGTACAAGACTTTTGTGGTCTGGCAGATGCTTCCCTTTGCTTCGTCATGCTTCCCTCTGATTTGCTGCCCTGCCGGTACACACGTGCTCATCCTCATCCTTCAGCCATGTGAAGTGTACCTGCCCCACTGTCTCACTTGCTCCTGCCTCCTAGCCTGTGTGCCTTCTGCTCCATTCACCCAGAATTCCCCTCTTCCCCACATCCCTCCCACCTCTCCTCCCTCGCTGGCTCCAGCGTCATCACCAGAATTAAGGTTCCTTGTCACCAATCAGGAAATGTTCGATGAACTTATACTATGCTCCAAGGACTATAATGCATGTTAGGCATTCAAAGAGAAGGTATTGTTCTCCAGGCAGCTTTTCTGAGCCTTCCAGGCACAAGTTCCCTGCTGGGTATTTCAGGTGTGCCTTACACTAACCACATGGTGTTGTCATTGTTAATATGTATGTTTGTAGAAAGTCAAAAAGTACTTCACAACCAAAGAAGAAGATAGAGTACTAAATGTAGAACAGTTTACAAGTTCATGAGTTATCTAACGTTTACTTGAACCTAATTCACTTAGCTATGGGATTTCCATTTCCAAGGGCCTTCATTACTAGCCACTAGTTAACAGCCGATAAGCAGATGTAATTCTCAAAGTGTCTGCACTGATTCGTGGTAGCGAGCCACACTGAGTCAACATGGTTAGGTCCCGGAGGCTATGTTTAAAGCATGAGAAACACTTAAAACGCATACATTTTGGAATTGGGCATAAACAGGATCGCCTAGAAAATCAGTCATTATTAAACAGTTGCTAAATTGAAATAACCTATACTTCTTAATACAAATACATTTCATATTCACACAAACCACAGAGTTTTGTGAAATTTGATAAATTATGTAAAATCTGCAGTATGGCAAAAAAAAAAAAAAAAAAAAAAAAAAGACCAAAAAGCTTAAGATTGAAGGTGTCCTGTAGATAAGATTAAATATTTTTCATCTGAACCCTCAAATTAGGAATTAGTTGGTTCACCACACACACAAATTGGTGATTCCTCCCTGAATGTTTATATTAGACATGCAATTATGAAGTAAAATGCATTCAAGTGAATAGATCCATTGTCCTAACACTGATAAACAACTTTAACATTTGAGAACATTTCTTTCTAATCTTTTTTCTATTGATAGATAAAAAGATGGAGGTATATTTTACAAAGTAATTTTGTGAACTTCATTTTGAATTGAACCTATTTTGTTTCTCTCTTTACCTGTTTCACTTAACATTTTTTTGTTTTGTTTTGTTTTTGAAACAGGGTCTCACTCTGTCACCCAGGCTGGAGTGCAGTGGCGAGAACACGGCTCACTGTGGCCTCAACCGCCTGTGTTCAAGCAATCCTCCCACCTCTGCCTCCCAAGTAGCTGTAACTACAGGTATGCACCACCACGCCCAGCTAGTTTTTAAATTTTTTGTAGAGATGTGGCCTTGCCATGTTGCCCAAGCTGGACCTAAGTTTAATTAAAAGGATAACAGCAACAAAAAGGGAAAATGATAGATGTAGTTAATATGCAGATTAAATAAGCCACAGGTGCACTGAACCCCACTCCAGTCCATCAAGAGAGAAAATGAGCTGTCAAGTTACATTTGTAGACTGAAGTGATAAGCAGATTTGTGACATAGGGTCCCTGATATGTACTTCTCTTTCTTGACCCTGGTGTGCTGTGTTTTCCTGAAAAAATTTTTTTCAGGGGGACAGGAGGAACATAAACAGAAAAAATGAAAACTTTATCCAGAATAATAGAAAAGTAAACAGTGGAATAATTCAGGATATAATATAAGGAAATAGCCTGTCTGACTTATCATCTGACTTTCTGTGTCAGTTTTCTCAGAGAAGAACTGACTAATGATGAAGAACTGGGGAACTTTGTACCAACAGTCATGTGTTCCTGATGTTTTATTCCATAAGAAATTTAAACCCATAAACTACAATGTCAGTAGTGCTCTTTAAGTATACGATGGTGGTACTCTGTTGGAACTTGCTGTGTGAATGGCTAAACAATCAGAACCTCATGCTGCTGTTGTAAATACAGGGAATAGTTCTCTTTGTCCATAGTCATAGCATTCAATATATTTAGGTTTGTCAAATCATCTCTACTTTTATTAGTATTAAAATTGAGCTGGGCATGGTGGCATCTATCCTAGCTATTGGGTAGGCTGAGGCAGGAGGATTGCTTGAGCCCCGGACTTTGAGGCCAGCCTGGTATTGAGACCTTGTCTCTTAAAACAAAATTCAAATTGAAACCTATCTCCCATATAGCTCTATGCAGTTCATCCTCCACCCCCACTCCAACTGCCAAAACACTACCACTGTCCTTGGGAATTCATGACACATGACCAGTAAATAGTAAAAACAATCCCCATTTCCTCAATCTCTACCATTCACCTTTTGCCCTAGTGAAAACCCACATCTCACCTGAGGACATAGCTTCTTTTGTAGCCCTCTTAAATCACTGGGCCTGCAGGGGAGGCACATACACGCCTTCCTCCTCAGTGTTATCTGCAAATAACTCTCTCCTTCCTTCCCAAGATGCCAGAGTCCAGAAGCTTGGACTAGCTGACATCAAACCTCCCATTCCTCTTTGCTGCCACCATCTACAGACTTTTCTGAGTCACCCCTTACTCGAAAATATTAGAATCTGGTTATTTCATTCTCTTCCACACAACACATGATTCTTAACGATTTCAGTATCCTTGTAAAAAAAACCTTCCAACACCCTGGCTTCTCAGTTCCCTGATTTGCAGTCCTCCAGTGATCTTCCCCTTTCTCTTTTTTTTTGAGATGGAGTTTTGCTATTGTTGCCCAGGCTGGAGAGCAATGTCACGATCCCAGCTCACCGCAACCTCCACCTCCGTCTCCTGGGTTCAAGTGATTAAACTGCCTCAGTGTCCCGAGTAGCTGGGGTTATAGGCATGTGCCACCACACCTAGCTAATTTTGTATTTTTAGTAGAGATGGGGTTTCTTCATGTTGGTCAGGCTGGTCTCATACATCTGACCTCAGGTGATCTGCCCATCTTGGCCTCCCAAAGTGCTGGGAATACAGGCGTGAGTCACTGTGCCCGGCCGATCTTACCCCTTTCTATGTAAGCCACCAATAGACATGCTTTAGACCTTGTTGTTACCAGTAGTCTTCATTTCAAGCATTCTATTCTCAACCATCTCCCAACTTTCCATCTCACTCCCTCTCCAGATCCGTCGGCTTACCACCATACTTTTACCCCATTGATCTTAGCTCACGTCCTACTGAAAGCCCCACTGAGACTCTGTGGTCTGAAATTCTAATCATCATTTACATATCCCTTCAAGTCCTCTGTTCCTGTTTCCCTTCATCAGATTCACCTGACAAAGCTAAGCCAGCCCTCTTGAAATCCATGGGCGTCCTGCGCTGCGCCTGCTCCTGCGCCTGGGTGGCTGACATCATCATACTGCCTAATTTCACCTTAGTAGTGCCTAGCAGTGCCAAGCAGTTCGGCCCATGTCACTCACGCTGCTTTCCCTTCTCCTAGAAGATGATTTACTATCCTCTGTCATCCCATCTGCAGCACATCCTCCCCACTCATTAATCATCAGTAAGATAAACTGAAGCTACTGCTGCTAAATGGCATGCTGACCTAAATTCTTAATATATCTTTATCAATAAAATATTGGCTGTGTGCGGTGGCACACGCCTGTAATCCCAGGACTTTGGGAGGCTGAGGCGGATGGATCACCTAAGGTCAGGAGTTCAAGATCAGCTTGACCAACGTGGTGAAACCCCGCCTCTACTAAAACGCAAAAAAATTAGCTGGGCATGGTGATGGGCACCTGTAATCCCAGCTACTCTGGATTACAGAGTGCCGAGGCAGGATAATCATTTGAACCCGGGAGGCAGAGGTTGCAATGAGCCGAGATCACACCATTGCACTCCAGCCTGGGCAACAAGAGTGAAACTCCATCTCAAAAAAAAAGAAAAAAAAAATGATTTGGTTTTTAACATATGATAAAATGAAACTACATTTTATGATGCAGATAGGAGGCAGGTGAAATTTCAAAACATTCTAACTGGCAGATCCAAATTACAAAATTTGTATGGCACAATTAAAATTAGTATTAACCAATAGTTCTCATAGAATTGAAGGGGTTAAGAATGCACCAGTGGACCAAATGCAATTTTAATGTCTCTATTCCAGTTCTAGTTCTCTTTCATGGGAATCTGTGGTGTGAGTGAACTCTGGCTTTGGAGGTTAATGGAGTCAAGATGCCAACCTACATTGGGTGAGATGCCAAGACCCTGGGAATGAGCAAAGATCTCAATTTTCAAGAAAGAGAGGAAGGAACTGAACCTCTTGCTAACTTGATGTTGCCCTAAAAATACTTTTGGTTTAAAACTGTGAGCCAGTGGGGTTGGATGCTGTCCTGAGCAGAACTCCTGGCCATGCGGTGCCCATGCCCATCTCATGGTTGCTATCACTCACCTGACCCCTGCTGGACCTCTCTCATTCTTTGAGGGCATTTACTCAACTCCCCCTAACCCCAGACCCCACTCATTCTTCTGAGCTGCCACTTCCTCGGTTCTTGCCTATGCTAGCTTGTACTGATATTATCTTCCATTTGTATGTCACCTGTCTCACTAATAAGATAATACTCTCAAGAAGAAGGACTCTGAATCTTCCGTCTCTATTAATGCATAAGAATTTGATGACAAAAACAGCTTTATAGCCCTGGCAACATAGCAAGACCTCATCTCTAGAAAAAATTAAAGAATTTAGCTGGGCATGGTGATGCATGCCTGTGGTCCCAGCTACCTAGGAGGCTGAGGTGGGAGAGTCCCGTTAACCTGGGAGTTGGAGGTTGCAGTGAGCCCTGATGGCTCTCTATCACTGAACTCCATCCTGGGTGACAGAGCGAGACCCTGTCAAAAAATAATAATGAAAGCAAAAAGCTTTAGAGTGTAAAGCAGCTGTGGCCAGGCAGTGGGTGGGCAACATGAACATGGTCTGCCCTGTATGTTGAGCTTGTGAAACGCCACTGAAACTTGAAGTCTTTTCATACAAACGATGAGTGTGATCTGCAGACAGCAGATAACTCAGTGGTCACTTTCTCTGTCCTTCAACCTCCTTTCTGGTCTGTGTCTCTTGCTCTCCATGTCTCCCCATTTGAACACAGGACTGTGCATTTGCCCTCTTCTCTTGCCTCTCATATTTGTTCTAAGTGTTGTCCTCTTGTGTATTCCTTTTCTTTCTGTTGCCATCCTAGAGTTAAGCAAACTTCCTTCTACGTATTTTTTCTGTAAAAGAAACGTGCTGATTAAAGGGTTCAGGGAGGCAGCTGGCAAAGATATCAAGGCAAGTGACATCAACAACATCACACCCTGCAAAAATAATATCTCAAGAGCATCCTTTTTACCCCTCCCCTTTACAACAATGGGTCTTTAAAATAGTGAGTTTGGTTAATAACAATTATGTTCCTTTTTTTTTTTTTTTTGAGATGGAGTCTCACTCCATCAGGCTGGCATGCAGTGATGCAATCTTGGGTCACTGCAACCTCTACCTCCTGGGTTCAAGTGATTCTTTTGCTTCAGCCTCCCAAGTAGCTGGGATTACAGGCACATGCCACCACACCTGACTAATTTTTATATTTTTAATAGAGACGGGGTTTTGACATATTGTACAGGCTGGTCTCTAACTCCTTACCTCAAATGATCCGCCCACGTCAGCCTCCCTAAGTGCTGGGATTACAGACGTGAGCCACCGGGCCCAGCCAATAAAGATTATTTTTTAAATCTCTGTTTAAGAAGTCAGAGTGATAAGATTAGGGCAACTATCTCTTCAAATTTTTATGTATTTTACAAATTCTTTATAATGAACACATATTCCTTTTGTAATCAGAAAAGAAAAATTTTTAAAGCAATATGTTACGCAAAACATCTTGAGATTTCTATGCAAAATGTAATTACCTTGAACTTGAAACCATGTAAAAAGGCTGGACTGCTAAAATCATTATGTCAGCATGCTGATACTGTTAAAAAAGATGAAAGGGTGTTTAAATTACAGTTTTGATGGGGAGAGTGGTGAGGAATGGAAATACAACTCATATTTTTCTCTCTACATAAAAACCACATAGCAAGTCGGGAAGCCAGACCCTGAAACTGATTTGAGTGATTCTGCTGGAGGAAAACCCTGGGGATACATTTGCCAGAAAGATTTAGGCTCCATGAACCATGAGAAAAACCAAGGAAGATAAAAGGAGGGATATATTTGAAACAAAACTGAGGAGAAAGAATTTTTGTTATATTTTGCAATAGTTACATCTTTGCAAAATATGAGTTTTAGAGCTAGTAAGTATGAAAGAAAGAAACCACTTGGCATGAGCAAGGAAATATTGGTATCAAAATAGATATAATTTACTAAATGTTTTGAATTGTGTGTGTGTGTGTGTGTTGAGACAGAGACTTGCTCTGTCACCCAGGCTGGAGTGCAGTGGTACAATCTCGGCTCGCTGCAACCTCCACCTCCCGGGTTCAAGTGATTCTCCTGCCTCAGCCTCCCAAGTAGCTGGAATTACAGGTGTGTGCCACCATGCCCAGCTAATTTTTATATTTTTAGTAGAGAAGGGGTTGCACCATGTAGGCTGGTCTTGAACTCCTGACCTCGGGTAATCGGCCTGCCTTGGCCTCCCAAAGTGCTGGGATTACAGGCATGAACCACCATGCCTGGCCTAATGTCACCATCATTTGAGACAGGTGAATGCAGTACAGCAGGATTGCAAAACAACTTGCCTTTTCCTCAGGACCACTCCTGCGAAAGCCTGGGCCTATAGACCTCTTGCCTCCCATCCCTGGAGGAATTTTGAGTAGATCTCATAATTTTCATAATTTTTTGTGTCATTTTGACATCATAAAACGTTATCTTGCCACTTTTTTAGTCACTACAAATTATCATTTTTAGTAATTAAATGCCTGGCCCAGTATAATAACAAAAATAGTGAACCCAGGGTGTCTCCCCTCCGCAGTTGAGACGCCTGGCACCTGACCCTCCTCTCCTCCATCAAAATGTGGCTACAGTGGAGCCTGTTTCCAGTAACTGCTTTCCAGGCTGTTATCTGGATTGCTTTCCAAACATTCCTGAGAAAGAACAAGCTGCATGCTGTGTATCCTCAGGGATTTTTATTTGCTGAGGAGAGGAGCAGGGGGTTCAGGTGGCATGGACAGCTGTCTTATCATTGTATGGGACTGAATCTGCCATGTCTTCTGAGATGGACATTTGCAGAGTTCTTCACTAAGAACCCCCCAGGATAGTTCAGCAGTGCTTGGACCACCCAAGCTGGAGAGGCCAGCACCCCTCGCTCCCCTCTTGCCTTGCTCCCTGTTGTGTTCCAAGTTCCTCAAAGAGCTGTATTTCAGTTAGCAGGTTCACCCACACCCAGTATAGCTCACACCTGGTGGGCGGAGCTCAGCCTAGACATGAGCCTGGACCTGCTTAAAGCCAGTCTCCTGGGCTTGTTGTAGAGGGATGGAGTTACAGAAATTATGAGGGCAGAGGCACTAGGGGAATTGGGGGATGAGGTGGGGTAGAGGGATGGGGTGGGGGTTAGAATGAGAGTAGCCCTTCTCAAAATGGAGCTTAATGGGGGGAGCGGAGGTTTCAGGAACCCCTTCTCCCTGGGTTGTCATTTCACTAAATAGCACCCTGCAGTGAGCCCTTGCAGTGACCAACTTCTGATAGAGAACCCATATTTCCCATGTCTGCAAACCCACCAAGAAAACCTGTCAAATACCTCGCTGACTATTCACATAGTTCCTTATGTTTGGAGCACAGGCTCCCATTTTGTGGCTACAGATCCCTGCGAGAACACAAACTGCAATTCCTGTGTTGTTTTCACAATCAATGGAAACTAGGAGGACACCTGCTGTCCTTTGTGGGTCCTCCAAACATTGCTTGACCTTAAAAAGAGATGTTCGTCTTTGAAATCACTGATTTGGACACAATGGAACAGAAACTAAGTCTGAGAGTGGTGTTTCATTAGAATCAGCTGGAGACATCTTTTAAAATCTCCATTCCTAGGCCTTGCTGCTGTTGGAAATAGAGGCTCGGTGCTGAAAAGAAAAATTAGCACTGAGACAAAGGTTCTTTTCAACAACACAATTTTTACTTCCTGAACTGCAGGAAGGGTACCCTCGCTAACCATGGTGTCACGAGAGTACACCATGGTTTATCCCTTACACATTTGGAGTCATCCTTACTGCTATGTCTGATCTCTGTTGGCTGGAGCCAGACCTCACAATTTAAACTAAAAACTGATTGGCTAATAAAACTTTTCTAAACACTTAAAAGCAGTAGGGAGCTGGGACATGCCTGTGAACACATCCAGCACAGATATTTTGATTAAAGTACAAGGACATAGAATGTACTATGTGCCTGTAAGCATGGCATGTCTAACAGCTACATAGGATAGGGCGTAACAAAGAGTTATTAGCCCACTTATGATCTATTCTTTAACAAGAAAGGAAACTTTAAAAAGGAACTGTTTTACTTTTCTCACTGCCAGTAAGCATCAATCTTGATTTTTTAAAAGGCGATTTTAAAAAGATGATTGTGATGTGCATAGGTTGGGAACCATTGAAAAGCACCCACGATGTGTTGACCTGGCAACTCAGGCCAAAGCCAGTAAGGAGCCTGGATGGGTTCATCAGAAGTTGATGTGCCCCTTGTAAGCCAAAAATAAAATTCTAAGGCCTCCCAACCATCAGAATGGACACCTCCTCTCTACCAAGGGCGTTCCAGAGTTAACATCTAGTTGAGGCCATGATGGAAGAGGGAGTCAGGCCTCAGTACACCTCTCCAGAATTAGCATCAGCTCGGACCTAAAGTCTGATAGAAGCATTACAGTCTATTCTCTCTGAAGCCTGCTACTTGGAGGCTTCACATGCATAATAAAACCTTGGTCTTAAAACGTGGAAAGTAAACCCCTTTCTACTGATAATAACTCTCAACCAATTGCCAATCAGAAAAATTTTAAATCTACCTATCACCTGGAAGCACCCTCTCTCCTTCGAGCCATCCCGCCCTTCCAGATGGAACCAATGTCAATCTTACATGTATTGACTAATGTATTATGCAGCCCTAAAATGTTTAAAAGCAAGCTATACCCTGACCAGCTTGGTGACACATCCTCAGGACTTCCTGAGAGTGTGTCACAGGTACTCCTTAGCTTTGGCAAAATAAATTTCTTAATTGACTGAGACTGTTTCAGATATTTTGGGTTCATACCCTCATGAAACAAGGAGAGAATACCCCAACACATACAATGAAGTCCTAAATGGTGTGATTTCTTTGGAAATGGCTTTGCTAAGGGCAGCCACTGTTGTAAACAGGGCAGGGTGTGGGAGGTGGGGTTGGAGGTTTGGTGGGTTATAAGGATGACCTTAGAGTGGGGAAAGGACAAGGAAACAGGTTAAATGTACCTTATTTAACACAGCATTTCTGAGTTCTGATGCTGTCCCAAGCACTGTGCAGTGAGAAGGTAAGCATGGAGGATGGAATGGCCAACTCTGTTGGGGTCCACTAGGAAGGTTCACAAAAGAGGGGACTCCCTGAGCTGTATCTTAAATAGAATTTGTCCATCATAATCGGTTGGATGGGGCCAGGAGGAATGTCCAGGTTGGGAAACAACCCTTTGGAAAAGAATGGAGATGAGAAGGAGCACGGCCCAAAGTTCCAGGAACTGTAAATATTTGCCAGCCTTGGGGTGGGTGTGGCAGCATGGGAGGGGACAGGAGTCAGAGCAGGGGCCAGCCTCTGAAGGACCTTGCATGTTAAGTACCACTTGGGAATTTGTTCTAGGGAAACTGAAGGGCAATGAAGAGTTTAATGAAATAAGTGAGAAATGGTTAGCAGGGCCACTGGGAGGGGGCAGGGAAAGTTGCCGGCAGCTATTGGGATAGTCCTGGTTGGGAGCTCTGAGGCCTTTAAACAGATCACGGAGATGAAAGTGGCTACAGTCAGGTGATGGGCTGATTAAATAACCATTTAATCAGGGGGAAGATGACTTTCAACTTCCTGTTTTGGTGGTTAGGGATGGAGCCAGGGCTCTGAAACTAGTGATGGAGGAGGAAGGGTGGGTGGGAGGGGCAAGGGTGGGTGGGAGGGGCATGGGTGTGTTGAATGGGGACCAAACTCTGCAACCTCAACAATTCATGGGACTCTGAGAAGGAGTCACCAGAAAAATGCAATAGAAGCCCAGGAGAAGGAATATTTCCAGAAGGGAGTCCTAAACTGTGCTACCAAGAGAGGGAGGGAAGAGGATGAGGGAGGACAAAAGGACTGGGGAAAATGGTGGAAGGATTAGGGAGATGTGGGTGGCTGGAGGAAAAAGTGGTGGAAGGATTAGGGAGATGTGGGTGGCTGGAGGAAGACAAGGGAGGACAGAGGGAGAGGAGGTGAGGGGAGTTGGGGAAGATATGGGGACAGAGGGTGGAGGAGGTGGTGGGATGATGAGAGGAGGATGGCGGGGATTGAGGGAAACAGCTGGAGGCTGAGGAAAGATGGGGTTGGTGGGGTTGGAAGGGTAGGGGTTGCTGGGGGAGGCAGCCTTGTATTTCCATAGCACAAATTCTGTACTCTTAACCCCTTCAGTGGCCTTCAATTTCCCTAGAACTAATTCCCAAATGGTACTTAACACTCAAGGCTCTTCAGAACCCCTGCTCCATCTACTGCCCCCTCCCGTGCTGCCACCCCAGCCCCAAGGCTGGCAAATATTTACAGTTCCTGGAACTTTGGGCCAACCTCCTTCCCATCTCTCTCCTTTCCTAAAGTAGTGTTGTTCCCCACCTGGACATTCTTCCTAGCCCCATCCAACTCACTGTGATGGATAAACTCTACTTCAGATACAGCTTGTGGGTGGGTGGCCCTCTTTTGTGCATCTTCCTAGTGGACCCCAAGCAGAGTTGGTCATTCCATCCTCCATGCTTACCTTCTTACTGCACAGTGCCTAGGACATGGTCAGGACTCAGAAAGGCTGTGTTAAATAAGGCACATTTAACCTGTTTCCTTGTCCTCTACTCTAAGGATGACTTCATCCTTACATCCTACTGATAGGGTTTGGCTCTGTGTCTCCACCCAAATCTCATCTCGAATTGTATTCCCCATAATCCCCATGTGTCAAGGGAGGCACTTGGTGGGTGGTGATTGGATCATGGCATTGGTTTCCCCATGCTGTTCTCGTGATAGTGAGTATTCTCATGAGATCTGTTAGATGTATAAGGGGCTTTTCCCCCTTTTTCTCGGCACCTCTCTTCCTGCAGCCGTGTAAAGAAGGATATATTTGCTTCCCTTTCTGCTATGATTGTAAGTTTCCTGAGACTTCCCAAGCCATGCAGAACTATGAGTCAATTAAACCGCTTTTCTTTATAAATTACCCTGTCTCAGGCAGTTCTTTATAGCAGTGTGAAAATGGACTAATACACCTACCACACTTCCAACCCCCCACCCCTGACCCACCCTTCCCTGTTTACAACAGTGGCTGGCCTTAGCAAGCCGTTATTGAAGAGCTCACACCATTTAGGACTTCACTGTACCCAGTGAGGTATTCACTCCTTGTTTCATGAGGAACACACCAACTTCTTTTTTTTTTTTTTCTTAGACAGGGTCTCAGTTGCCCTGGCTGGAGTGCAGTGGTGTGATCTCAGCTCACTGCAGCCTTGAACTCCTGGGCTCAAGAGATCCTCTCACCTCTGCTTCCTAAGTAGCTGGGACTACAGGTGTGCAACACCACGCCCGTCTAAGTTTTGTATTTTGTGTGTGTGTGTGTAAATATATATATATATATATATATATATTTTTTTTTTTTTTAAGAGTTGTCCAAGTTGTTTTCAAACTCCTGAGCACAAGGGATCCTCCTGTCTTGGCCTCCCAAAGTGCTGGGGTTCCAGGTGTAAGCCCTTGTACCCAGCCCACACCAACTTTTGATGAAGCCAGGCTCTTACTGGCTTTTTTTCCTGAGTTGCCAGGTTGACACATCGGCGGGTGCTTTTCGATGGTTCCCAACCTATGCACGTCGTAATCATCCATGGACCTTTTAAAAAATCCAGATTGACGCTTGTTGGCAGCAAGGTCTAGGAATGTGGAGGCTGAAGGAGTGAAAGGAGGAGGTGGGAGCCTTGGAAGGCCGGGAATGTAAGCCACAGGCTCTGTGGAAGGCGGAGGTCTCATCCGGAATAAGGCTGACAAGCAGGCTTTCATTTCTCATGAGTGTGCAGTGTCTTAGTTATAATTTATATTTATTTCTCTGAAGAAGCTTGATTGTAATGGCAAATAGGGATCATAAATTAACTGTAATAAGGGTGACATTGACAGTGAAAAACGTTGCCTGGGGCGCTTGTCCCGGGTGTCCCCGCCCCACGGCCCTCTTGCCCCGCCTGCTCTACGCCCCTCCCTTCCACGCCCAAGGAGCGTGGCTACCCGGAGCCCCGCCCCTGTCCCAGGCCACGTGATCCGTCAGTTCGCGGAGAGGGAAAAATATGGCTGCCGGGTGTGGTGAGGGCGACGGGCTTGCAGTCGCCGTCTCTTGCTTTCCCGTCCTCTGACACCGCCTGCAGCCGAGCGGGCCGGCTCCGCCCGAGCTGAGGACAAGGTTGTGAGACGGTCAGTGTGGAGGCCGGCCCGCAGGGCTTTGCCGCGGGATGGGGGAGGAGGCGGGGGAGAGGCCGGGCTGGGGGAGCCGGGCGGGTAGGTGGGACAGCCGGGGAGCGCGCAGGAGGGGCGAGTTGTGGCCGCGGGCCTCGGGAAGGGCCTGGCGCGGGCCCCGCATGCTCGGGCCCCGGCTTTCGGGGCGAGTCCGCGTTTGCTCGAGCGCCAGGAAGGTCTTCGGCTTTGGAATCTCAGGTGGTCTGTCTCCTCAGGAACCCCTCGGGTGGGCTGGGGTGAAGGGTGTTGGTAAAATCGTTTTTTTTTTTTTCTTTTGCCAGGCAGCCTCTAGTGCATCCACCACCTCGAGAATCCCCTCAGTTGGTGCGGCTAGTCGTTATGGGTTTCTCTTCCTAGGCTTCCCTGGGCCGGGAGGTATTATTTTCTTTCTTGCGGTCATCGTGGACTCCATTGCTCCATTGTCCTGTGCAGGCTTTTAAACGCCTTGACAACATAGTGCAGGCCATTGATTTTCATGCTTTCAGGATTTATTTATAGGGCAATCGTTTCTTCCTCACTCTGTAATGTTGGAATTTTTATTCTTTCAAGTTGGTAGGTTTAAACCGATGAAGAATTTTTTATTAATAACTGTGAAGCCATCTCTGCTCCCTATGGGCACTTGTTAAAAACGTAGATTTCTTAGCGTTTGAGAGATTCTCATTTTTTCGGCTAGAGGTGTGGCTCGGGAATCACCCCTTGAGGTTCATTCCTGTCCACATTTTGACAACACTGAGGACCAGAAATCTACACCGTTTTAAACCACCGTGGGATATTGAGTGCAGAGCCCAGGTTGGGAAATGCTGTGGCCAATTGTGTTCTTTGTTCTCTTCTGGCTTTACTAGCCTGGACTACTTTCATCATAATCATTTTGGGGTGCTTGTTAAAATGTCAGTTTCTGAGCACCGCCCCAAATCTAGGGAATGGGATTCTCTCGGGGAGGAGCTTAAGGGGTATGTGTTTTTGATAAGCTTCCCTATTAATTTGGATGCACACAAGTTTGAGAATCCTTGTTCTACACCCTTTATGTGAATGATTTCCAGATCTTTCACACACAGTGTGAACGATATATTTTTCCAAGTATTGGGTGGGTTTCTCCAACCTAGCTCTTCTGGGGCATTTCAAATTCAGCCTGGCCAAAGCACCCTCTAGCCCCGTTCTCCCAGCTGGGGTGGTGGGAGGGGGAGGCATAACTAAAGTAGAGAAAGGTCTCTTGCTCTTTTTTGTTTTTTTTGTTGTTGTTGTTAAGGGCAGCTCCCTCCTTCAGTCACCTCTGCTGTCATCTGGTCATCTTCCACCTGTTCTTTTCTTTTGAACCTGTCACATGGTTAGTTTTTATATCCAGAATATCTCTTCTGGATATTTTGGTAGGTCAGAAAGTTCAAATATTGGGGATTTTATATTTTCGAGTTGGTATCTCTTGTTTCTTCTCCATTCCCACTGCCTCTCCTGTGTGCTCTGTTTTGGTGGTTCTTCAGCTGGTATCTAGGGCCCTGATTCTTTGTTTTTCCAGTCTGGGTCACATACACTGCCGGGAGACTAATTTTTATAGGATTGTGTATGAATATGCCATCCCCTTCCTGCTTTTGCTTAAGAACTGTCAGTTTCTCCATTTTATGTGCTACTGTTTTAGTCAGGGCTGTTTACAAGTCAAAGAACAGAAACTTAATCTTTTTTACTTCAAGGAAAAGGAGATTATAGGATTGAATGAGGGTCAGAAAGAAGTCAGGATCCCAAATGGCTCAATTTTCTACATCTCCCTGGGGCAGCTTTTTTTTTTTTTGAGACCGGGTCTGGCACTGTCACCCAGGCTGGAGTGCCGTGGTGTGATCTTGGTTCACTGCAGCCCTGACCACCTCTTAGGGGCCATATTTGTTCTCTTAGGCAGAGTCCCTTTTCTGTTCATATCTGTTGTGTTCTCTCTTTGCGACTGGCTGTCTCAGAACTGTTATCATTTTATAGGTGACCCATATTGGCTGGCTCAGTTTCTGATTTCTAATTCCCAGTTCTAAAGAGAGAAGTCTGATTGGCCCAGCTTATCTTTTTCAACAATTTAATGCCACAGATCATAATATGCCTATCCCTGGGGATGGCTGATGGTAGAGAACATGGCCATTGAGGGAATAGGAGCTGTGGGTGGGCAAAGTCTTCCAGAAGAGGCATCTTTAGTATACCTATGCAGTTACTCAATTTGACAGTTATCTATTACGTTTCTACTTGTTCTAGATTTGTAAAAGTTTCTGGGGATATAAGAACGAAGGAGAGAGAAAGCCCTTTGTAAATTAGTTCAAGGCCAGGCATGCTGGCTCACACCTGTAATCGCAGTGTTTTGGGAGGCCAAGGCAGGAGGATCACTTGAGGCTGGGAGTTCAAGAGCAGCCTCGGCAATATAGCAAGACCTGTCTCTACAAATATTAAAAATATAAACAATTACCTGGGCATGTTGGCGTGCACCTGTAGTCCCAGGTGCTCAGGGAGGCTGAGGCAGGAGGAGCACTTGAGTCCAGAAGTTTGAGGCTGCATTGAGCTATGAATGTGCCACTGCACTCCATCCTGGGCAATAGAGCCAGACCCTGTCTCAATAAAAATCAGTACATACATACGCACACACATGCACACGAGTTAGTTTAAAGGTGACCTGTGAGTGGGGTTTTGAAGGATGTTTTGGCTTGTTAAGAATGTTAAAATTGGGTCAGGCATTCCAGGTAGTTAGGTCAGCTTGGGCATGCCCATTCATTCAACTGATACTGGGTTCTGTGGTGTACCAGGCAATTCTCTTAAGTGCTGGAGATTCAGCAGTGAAAAAAACAGAGATAGTCTTTATTCTCACTGAGCTGCATTTGTTTGGCTAAGGGAAGCAGACCAAAAACAAAGTATGTGGTATGTGGAGTGATGCTAGGTGCTATGAAGAAGACCTGGAAAGTAGGGCTGTGGAAGGGGGAGATAGTAGACGGGGAGAGGGCTGTTTATACACGTTGGTCAGGGAAGCTCTGATCAGGTGATATATGCACAGAAACTCATTGTGGCCTGAGCAGAGTCAAGGAGAAGGAGCAGGAAGAGTTGAACTCAGGGAGGTGGGGAAGGGGTGGAATACATCAAGCAGGGCCTCGTTGGCCATGGTAGGGATCTGGGATTTTATTTTGAGTGAGACGACAGCTTTTGGGGTGTTTTGAGCACAGAATGATCATAAGAAGACATGATTCAGGAGGACCACTTAGGCCTCTGTGTGAAGGGGGCAAGGGCTGCCACCCAGGCCCAGGAATGTCAGCATTAGGGTAGGCTCTGGGGACTGCATAAGGATTATTGTTGCTGGAGACTTAAATGGGAGGAGGAGAAGAGGGGCTGGAGATAGAAGAACCATGGGAGGGGCCACATTCAGGAACTTACTGTGTCATATCTGGAGGATATGAAATAAGAAAGCACTGGGCAGCACGGCCACTATTGTTGCTTTCCTGTACTGTGTCTGTGATGGGAGAAAAGTTGTAGGATGCATCTATTAACTGATTGGCCTTTTAGTGAAAGAATTTGAATATATTTAAAAATTTTGCCTATTAAATCGGCAAGTTCTAAAAATGAGCTTACTGCAACATTAATTTTTTGTTCTGACATTGCCGTTGGCTACATCTGCCATCTTCAAAACTGGTGTTGAGACATTAATTTTTTTGCTAATTGCATGAAAGAATATATAGCCTTATATTCCCGTTACACAGAAAATGCTGTGGACAATAGATTCAACTGATGTTCATTTATTCAAGAAATATAGTGTCTTGTATGGGACAGCTATTATGCTAAGAGTTGGGTTGGGTATTTGGTACAGAATAAAAGAAAATAATCCATTCTTCTTAAAAGCTTATATCCTAGTGGGAGAGACAGCTATTAAATAGGTAATTATGTCCCATTCCAGCAGGTGTAGCTAAAAAAAAAAAAAAAAAAAAAAGACAAAGTAAACAGGTAAATATGTAAATTACAAGTTTAATAAAATGTTATGAAGGAATAAAAAGGATTCTATAATAGAGAACAATCCAGTTTAGGAGAATCTACCAAGAAAGAGTGGTTAAGAAATGATCATATTCTGTTATTATGTAAAACAGCTAACGTTTATTGGCTTCATATGGGTTAGGCATTATTTTAATCCCATTGTGTGTAAGTGCGCAGTTATTTGAAGATAGGGAAACTTAGACACTGAAGTGAAGAAACTAGCCCAGGAGATGGGGAGGCTGGTTAATTACAGACATACAGTTAGGTAGAAGGAATAAGTTCCAGTGTTCATCTGCACAGTACTATACTTAACAGTTTATTGTATGTTTAATTTTTATCGTATGTTTAAAAATGTTTATTTTTTATCGTATGTTTAAAAATGGCTAGAAGATAAGATTTGAGATGTTCCCAGGACAAAGAAATGATAAATGTTTGAGATGATGAACATCCTAAATACCCTGATTTGATCATTACACATCACATGCATGTATCCAAATACTCCACATAGCCCATAAATGTGTACAATTGTTATGTATCAATTAAAAAGTTAAAGAAGAAAAAAACTAGCATGGGATGATATTATGGTCAATAGTACAGTCAGGAGTCAAACCAAGGCAGTTTGGCTCTAGGGTTTATCCTTCTGACCACTAGACTGAGCTTCACTTTAAGATGAAAGGCCTTTTTAAAGTGAACATTGACACTGAAATGTGAAAGACAAGAAGCTGTAGTTTTTTTCCTGTGATGAAACTTTTTTTTTCTAATGAAAATGAATGTAGACTTATATCAAGTAAGATGATATAGCATAAAGACATGTAAAGGCAAAGCTAATCATGTCCTCCTTTTAGTCCTACCTGGTAAGATAACTAATTTTACAGCCAGGTATGTGTCCTTCCACACTTTTTGTTCATGTGTACACACTGAATAGATACATATATAGGGGTCTTATTTATTTTATCAAATAGAATTATACTATATACGTACTCTTTAACATGACAGTGTGTCATGAGTTTTACTATTGTATATAACAACAGATATGGATTTAATGTGCTAATTTTGTTTTATAATTTCTGGGTACTTATATATGTGCCTACAAACATGACATTTAATAATTGATCAGTGAAATTTATCAAACACCGTCAATGCCCTCTAGTCAAAGACTGCTAGGACCATACTTACAGTTGAACAAAGTCGGTCTTATTAACTCCCTGCAATGAAGGAGAATGCCTGTCCTAGGGAACTATGGGAGATCTCTGTAAGAGTTTGTTAGAAAAGACTTAGAAGATTCGAGCTGATGTTAGGTGATTTGGGGAAGAGTTCAAGGAAGAGAAGCTTTGCTCAGTCTTGGGTGCTATAGGAAACCGGGGGAGTGGGCATTCTGCAATTGGAGATTTAAAATCTTAACGAAAAGGAGAGAGGCATGGAGTAAGGCGAAGGCTGTACTTGATAAAGAGCAGCGTTCCTTCATATTAGCCAGGATAGGAAGATGTTTGAGCATTTTGTGGTTTGGATAATTATGTTCATGTTTTGGTCTGTGTTCAGATATGAATCCAGAGTAGTTTTATTTTTGTCTTCATATCCTGGTGACAGAGTGACCTTGTTTGATGTTGGTGTTCTTTGAAATTGTTGCATTTACTTTAGAACGCCAAGTCTGGTTGTGCATGCCAGGGCAGTTCCTGACAGTCAGGGGCTGCTTTTCTCTCTCACCCCCTGTTGTATAGGCATTATGCTAGATGAAAAGCAGATTCTGCCACAAGAACTTGTAGTCTAAGGGAGATGTGGAGAGTTGAGTGTGATGTGAGCAGACTACAAGTAGATGTATACACAGGGGTGGAGGAGCTCAGGGCCTGGCCCAGCTTGGGGTAAGCAGCCAGTCAGTGAAGGCTTCCAGAAGATCTGTTAGAGCCATGTTCTTAAGGATGGGTAGGAGCTGTCCAGGCATATATATCGTGGACAATGGACTTTCTAAGCAGAGGGGGCATTAAGTGCAAAGGTCTGGAAAGAACAAAGTGTGGGGCAGTGAAGGAGCCACAGGTAGATCAGTCTGGCTGGTGCTGGAAGCATAGATGTGACTGTGTGGTGGGGGGAGGGGAGAAAGAGATGAGGCTGGAATGGTGAGATGGGGCCAGATTGTGAAGGATCTGCATGTCCTCAGCAAAATCAAGAATTGAACCTACTGAGTTTTCACTCTGCTTAGTGTAGAGCAAAGCTTTCCATAGGAATTGCATATTTGCATCTTTACGATGGCTTAAAAGCCCTAGAGGACATAAGTTCCTTGAATAACTTGTAAGTAGTAAGCCTGTCATCTGTCCTCCCAACCTTGGTTTCTAGAGGAATGTGTCGTGGATCACTCTGGCTTTGGTGTGGCAAATGGATTGGAGGGGCAGGACTGGAGAGAGGAGGCAAAAATTGATAGCCTGTGACATTGATCCAGGTGAGAGATGGTGTAGTAGATATTTTTAGAATTGATGTCTACATCACAACTGTTTACCCTTTTCTGGAAACAGTGCCAGTACTGTGTGACCTTGTAACCCCCTCCCAAATTTGTGTCTCTAGTTGATGGCCTCTGGGTGTGCAACAGATCCAGCCTGGTCAGTCACAGCCCTTTTCTGGAACTTTTGGGTCTGGGAGCAAATAATAGCCTGCTTTCTCTGCTGTTAGAAACTCTCTGATTTAGGCCAGGGGCAGTGGGTCACGCCTGTAATCCCAGCACTTTAGGAGGCTGAGGCGGGTGGATCACTTGAGCCCAGGAGTTTGAGACCAGCCTGGGCAACATGGTGAAACCTCATTTCTACAAAAATTAGCTGGGCATGTGGTGCACGCCTGTAGTCCCAACTACTCAGGAGGTGGGAGGATCGCTTGAGCCTGAGAGGTCAAGGCTGCAGTGAGCTGTAATCGTGCTACTGTACTTCAGTCTGAATGACAGAGTGAGACCCTGTCTCAAAATAAATAAATAAAATAAATGAATTATCTAACTTGAGGCTGGAGAGCTGTGGGAAGCCATATTTCTTTTTGTGTAAAAGAAGTTGGTCTAGAATGAAAGTAGATTAAGCAAGTAGAGAAAGAGAATCCTCCTGGCATTTGAGGTCCAGTGGCACCCACTCTCCTCATAGTGTGTTTATGGGATATAAACCAGCATCCTTCAAATACATTTTTCTGTTTTGCTTAAGCTAGCTTAAATTAGTCTCTTGCCTTTGGGAGACCGAGGCGGGTGGATCACGAGGTCAAGAGATTGAGACCATCCTGGTCAACATGGTGGAACCCCGTCTCTACTAAAAATACAAAAAATTAGCTGGGCATGGTGGCGCATGCCTGTAATTCCAGTTACTCAGGAGGCTGAGGCAGGAGAATTGCCTGAACCCAGGAGGCGGAGGTTGCAGTGAGCCGAGATCGTGCCATTGCACTCCAGCCTGGGTAACAAGAGCGAAACTCTGTCTCCAAAAAAAAAAAAAAAATTAAGTCTTTTGCAGCCTTAGGGGTCTGATTAGTATAGATGGGGAATCCTAAACTAAGGCACTGAGCATGGAGTTGGCTGATCTCACACTTTAGGGGGTAAACTGGATGACACATGGTAGCTGTGCGACTCAGAGAGAGGTGGATGCCGTGGCAGAGTAGAGATGAGAATGGTGTTCTACTTGGAAGGAGCAAATTGAGCATAGGCAGGGGTGTGGAACAGCACTGGGGGAGTGGGGTGAATTTGAGTGCTTCTGCTTGGCTGGGCTCTGGGTGAGCTGGGGCCGGTATAGAGGGAGAGCCAGATCCTGCAAGCCTTACTGAGGAATGGGAACAAATGAAGATGGGTGTTGGTGATGACTGCTAATAAAAATCCCTCACTGCTTTCTAATGATAGAAGTATCACATTCCGGAACATGTAGGAAATAAAGGTTCTAAAGAAAACAAAATTACACTAATGCCCATTACCATTTGTTCTTTTTTTATTTCCAGTATTAAAAAATGTATGTATTTAAAATAGTTGAGATGCTGTATATATAGCTCTTAATCTTTTACCCCACTTCTTCTATTATGAGCATTTTTCTGTAATGCATTTTTGAGACATTTTGATGACTGTGTATTATCCTATTTTGTGAATTTTTGTGATTTACATAATATCCATTTCTAAGATTTTTGTTCTTACGGATAAAATTGTTTTACTTAAAATCTCAAAATTTTGTCCATGTTTCTCATGTTTTTAGAATAATTCCTAGAAGTGAAACTATTGGATCAAATAACATCATTTTTTAAAATAAAATTTTTCAACCCAGGAGTATAGATTTAAGTTGCTGTAATATATACTCCCTAAAAGTAGGGTATATGGATGTATAATTTACATATAATAAGCTTCACCTTTTTTATTGGATGGTTTTGAATTTTGACAAATGAATGACTGTATAACTGCCACCATAGTCAAGATATAGAACAGCCATGAACTCGCCAAATTCTTTTGCACTCTTTTGTAGCCATCTCATTCCCCTGCCTTAGACCCTGGCAGCCCCTGATCTGTTTTCTGCCCCTGTAGTTTTCCTTTTCCAGAATGCTATATAAGTAGAATCATATAGCACGATGGCTTCCGCCCTCTGGCCCCCAGAGATACACTTCTTTCCCACGTGCAAAACATATTCACTCCATCCCACGGCCTCCCTCAAAGTCTCAGTTCATTTCAGCATCAACCCAAAGTCCACAGTCTCATTTAAATCTCATCATCTAAATCAGATATGAGAGGCTGTGGGTGTAGTCCATCCGGAGGCATGATTCCTTTCCACCTGTGAAACACAAGAAACAAGTTATCTGCTCCAACACAGAGTTGGGGAATGGGCATGGGATGTCAGTTATAGACGGTCCTGTTCAAGAGTAGAGGAAAAGGAAGGAAAAAGGATTCATCAGTTCCTAGCAATTTTATTTTCGTAACAGCAGAAGTTTTCAATTTTGATGAACTCTCGTTTATCAGTTTTCTTTTTTTATGCACCATGCTTATATCAAATCCTTCTTAATCTAAGGTCACTAAGGTCGTTTATGTTTTCTTTTAGAAGTTTTGTACTTTCTGTATGTGGTACAAAGTATGGATTGAGGTTTGTTTATTTGCATTTGGATGTCCATTTGAATATAATAAAATTCCTACTTTTTTGGAACTTAAAGTGTAGTTATGGTAGACAGACAGTAAGCAAACAATATGTCAATTTTCTGATGGTGGCAAGTGCTGTGGAGAGTGGTGAGAGCAGGACAAAGGGTTGAGAGTGCAGGGCTACAGTGAAGCCTGTGTGAGCTTGGTACTCTGACCTCCCACATCAGGTGAGACTTTCTAACCAGGTGACCTGAAGGAGGTCAGGGGATGAGCCACATGTATGTCCTATGGAAGAGAATTTTAGGCAGACAGAAAAGTAGCACAGAGGCCTGGTGAGGTGGGACAGTGCGCAGCACAGCCAGGTAGCCAGGAGGGTGAGAGGGAGTGGTAGGAGCCACAGTCATGGGTGTAACACAGGTGAGAGGCTTGCCACTTAGAGTCATCTAGGCCAAAGTAAAAACCTTTGATTTTACTTTGAGCACTCTGAGAAGCCCTTAGAGGGCTTCGAATAAAAGAGGCCATGCTCTGACTTAGTACTCCCCACGTTGCGGTTCTTCCTTAGTGGTGTCAGCGTCACAGGGAGCTGGGTAAAGATGCAGAGTAAGGGGCCCCACCCAGACCTGCTGAGTCAGACTTTCTGAGGTTGGGGCCCAGGAACTTGCTTTAAAAGCTATTCAGGTGATTCTGATGTATGTTAAAGTTTAAAAAAAAATTTAATGTAATTTTAATTGACAAATTATATATATTTATGGGGTCCAGTGTGATGTTTTGATACATGTATCCATTGTGCAGTGATCAAATCAGGCCAATTAACATATTCATCACCTCACATACTTATTATTTATTTGCAATGAGACCATTTAAAATCCACTCTTCCAGGTAAAGTGGAGGCAGGGAGGCCAGTTAGGAAGTGATGACAGTGATCCAGGTGAGTCACTGTGGCTCATCCTGGGTGGCAGTGATGGAAGTGGTGAGTGGTAGTCAGATGTGAAATGTGTTTTACAGGTAGAGCCAGAAGGATTTGCTAATAGATTGAGTGTAGGGTGCAAGAGGAAGAGGTCAATTCCAAGGTTTTTGGCCTTGGAAGAATGGACTTGGAGCTGCCGTTTACTGGGATGGTGACAGCAGGAGGAGCAGGGAAGCATGGGGATGGATCTGGAGTTTGGTGTTTGGATAAGATGGAGGTGAGTGTGAACCTAGGGAAGCGACATCTTGGCGGCTTTTTGCCAGCTGAGCTATCGAAGCCGTCAGAAGCCATGTCTTCACTTCTGCCACTGGAGGTGTCCTCGCATGAGGTTAATGTTAAGAAGGATACTGTATTTAATAGTAACTTAATTCTTTTCTAACTATAAATTATGTGTATTTTGTCTAATTCACAGGTATTGAAGTGAACTGCAGCTTTCTGTGAAAATGTCAGTTTTGATATCACAGAGTGTAATAAATTATGTAGAGGAAGAAAACATTCCTGCTCTGAAAGCTCTTCTTGAAAAATGCAAAGATGTAGATGAGAGAAATGAGGTAAGACCAAGTTTGTAAAATTAAATTCTTTCACAAAGATTTGTTGACTGCCTACTATGTACAAGATAAAAGTGTGTAAGAAATAGGTAGTTGTAACCCTTAGTGATATTGGACTATACTTACGATGTATGTCTTAAAAGTACTTCAGATTCCATGTTTTTGGAGTACATTTTAACTTATATAAATGATTGACTATTGAATTTAGCTTTATTAATTTTTTCCCCTGACTTAATATTCAGGAAGCTTGATTACTGAGATCAAGTTCTTCTGTGAAACTTTGGAGATCATCTGGACCTGATCTTGATTAACCAGACAAGAAACCAAGGATTGTTGAAATACTTTCTTTAATGAACCCCAACTGTTTTCCTCCATTGTTTGTCCCATACGCTTTGGGATTATTAAAACCCTACATCTTTAAATAATATATAAAACAATTTATATATTATTTATTTTGACTCTACCTGTAAAACACATTTCACTTTATTAGAATTAAATAGGTTATGTGTTATATTTAGTAACACATTAATAAACATTAACTCAGATATTTCTACTCAATGTTATGAGTTTAAAAATGTGTATCTTAGTTCATTATGAAGAGCCAAACTATTATTATTTGGCATGACATTTTAGGTGCTCATATAGTTATGTGTAAATTTTGTAAGTGTCAGGGTATGTGTTTGTTTTATAAAACTTAAGGAAAACAACCCTGTCTCCTAGAACTGTATTTTCAAGAGTATAATATTTCTTGCCAGTAGATAAGATGAATAAGGAGTGAGTTTTTATTTTACGCTATATGTGTATGTGTATGTATATATACTTACATGTTTGTATATATTTGCTTACATATATATCTGTGTGTAGACATATAAAAAGTTTTATTTATAAATTTTTATTGTGTTAAACATACTATAAAATTTACTGTCTTTACCATCTTCACCATTTTTAAGGATACAGTTTAGGAGTATTAAGTATTTCTGCATTGTTGGGCAATAGATTCCAGAACTGTTTCTTTTTTTTTTTTTGAGATGATGTCTCACTCTGTTGCCCAGGCTGGAGTGAAGTGGTATGATCTCGGCTCACTGAAACCTCCGCCCCCTGCGTTCAAGTGGTTCTCGTACCTCAGCCTCCCAAATAGCTGGGACTACAGTCGTGTGCCACCACGCCTCGCTAATTTTTTGAATTTTTAGTAGAGAGGGGATTTCACCACATTGGTCAGGCTAGTCTTGAACACCTGACCTCAAGTGATTCGCCCGCCTCACCTCCCAAAGTACTGGGATTACAGGTGTGACTACTGTCCCCGGCCTACCAGAGCTCTTTCATCCTGCAAAGTCAAAACACTATTAAACAATGGCTCTCCCTTTCCCCGTCTCCCTAACCCCTGGCAGTGACCATCTTACTTTCTGTTTCTATGAATTTGACTATTTAGACACCTCATGTAATTGGACTTACATACTGTTTGTCTTTTTGTGACTGGCTTATTTCAGTTAGCGTAATAGCCTCAAGGTTCATCCATGTTATAGCATGTAACAGGATTTCCTTCCATTTTAAGGCTGAATAATATTTCATTGCATGTATGTAGCACATTTTCTTGATCTGTTCATCTGTGGCTAGAAATTTGGGTTGCTTCCATCCCTTGGCTGTTGTGAATAATGCTGCTATAAACATGGGTGTTCAAATATTATAAATGGCTTTGCTTTTGTTTTTTGGTTTTAGACAGCGTCTCACTCTGTCACCCAGGCTGGAGTGCAGTGGCAAAATCAGGGGTCACTGCAGCCTCAACCTCCCAGGCCCAAGTGATCTTCCTGCTTCAGCCCCCTCTCAAGTAGCTGGGACACAGGTGTGCAGCCCCATGCCTGGCTAATTTTTTGTGTCTTTAGTTGAGATGGGGTTTTGCCTTATTGCCCAGGCTGGTCTCGAACTCCTGGACTCAATCTCTCTGCCCGCCTCAACCTCCCAAAGTGCTGGGATTACAGGCGCAAGCCATCATGCCTGACGTATACATGTTTTTAAAGCTGCTGAACTGACTTAGTAACTACTTTATTACTACTTTTTTTGACGTGGAGTACCCAATTTCATTTAATGTTAACTCAATTAAGGAAATCTTGATACAAAAATATAATTACAATAATAATATGCTAGCTAATGTTTTTATTTAGTACTTATGCAAATATTCTGGTATATATTTTCTATATCTTAACTCATTTAACTTGCATACAGCTATATAAAGAATATTACTGTTGTTTATCATTATTTATGGATAAATGACTTAATTCCTCTGTTTCCTATCCAAGATATTGTTTGGTAGAGTCCATATTTGAACTCTGCTCTATTTGATTTTAAACAAATTATAATCTGTTTAAGCTTTATGAGTTTTCTTTGAGTCTTCAGAATAAAGTTTAATGATAGATAATGCCTATATTTTCAATGTTTCTATATTGACCAAAACATATTTTCATTAGTTAACATCATTACCCCCTTCTATGATTATGAATAGTCAAAAATTTTTGTACATAGATAAGATATAACATAATTGGAGATTAGTAGTTGTAAAAGAATTACAGAAATAGTCATTTTGTTAGCATATGTTAGGATATTTGGAATAACCATATGATAGTTTGAAAACATTAAGTTTTACTTCAGAGACTCTCGTCTAGGGAACACTGAGAAAATAGGTTCACTTAGAAGGAAAAAAAATAGCACATCAATAAGTAAAATTTTATTAATCTTACCGCTATAAGGAGTAAAGCACAGTGACAAAGAGCTTAATTTAGCATCATGCGAGATTAAGCATTTAGTGGATATTAATTAACATTATGTCCAGTATCAATTTAAATTGGAGTTTTAAAGTGATAATTTGAAACTACCTGGGCTTGTTCAGTTATGGCTCAGTGTAAAAGTTGGTATTTTTTTTTTTTTTTTAGCATTCTTCTGATAAGATGTTAATTTTTATAGAATTACAAAAAGTTGTTTGGATTTTTTCCCTTCTTTTTTGTTTTAAAAAGTATTTATGTAACTTTATGTTAATGTGTTTTGGTTATAAGTTTTGAGAAAGATTCTTAAGTATCAGATCAATTAAAATAACCCAGGAGGTGAAGGTTGCAGTGAGCCGAGATTGTGCCACTACACTACAGCCTGGGTGACAGAGCGAGACTTTGTCTCAAAAAAAAAAAAAAATGTGGGTAGGCTGGATGCAGTGGCTCATGCCTGTAATCTCAGCACTTTGGGAGGCTGAGGTAGGTGGATCTATTGAGTCCAGGAGTTTGAGACCAGCCTGGGCACTGTAGTGAGACCCTACTTCTACTAAAAAAAATTATCCAGGTATGGCACGTTTTAGACCTAGCTACTTGGAAGGCTTAGGTGGGAGGATCACTTGACCCCAGGAATTCAAGGCTGCAGTGAACTACAATTGTACCACTACACTGCAGCTTGGGCAACAGACTGAGATCCTATCTCTAAAAAATATAAAATAAACAAATAAAAAAATGGGTAAAATTGCCTGATACTGTGCTTATTAGCACATAATTGGTCACAAACAGTGAATTCTAGTTTCCTTTTTTTTGTTGCTTTATTTGTAAACTAGATAAATCCTTGGCCTATGATGCCAGTCTTCTCAATGGTGGCAAATCTTTGTCCTTTGTAGAGTAGCAAAGGGTTTTTATTTTTATTTTTGAAAGGAACAAAAAGTCACTCTCACCTCTCCTTGGTATAAGGTTGAGGCTAGTCATTTTTCTCCCGTTTAAGAAAATGAACTGATACTTATAAGCAGTGGATTTTGCTTTATAGTTATGAGTAAACTTTATTTTGTTGAGACAGGGTCTTGCTCTGTTGCCCAGGCTGGAGTGTAGTGGCATGATCCAGCTCACTGCAGCCTTGACCTGCTGTGCTTAAGCAATCCTCCCACCTCAGCTTCCTGAGTAGCTAGGATGACAGGTGTTTGCTACCATGACTGGCTCTTTTAATTTTTTTTTTTTTTTTTGTAGAGATGAAGTCTCACTATGTTGCCCAGGCTAGTCTCCAACTCCTGGGCTCAAGTGATTCTCTTGCCTCAGCTTCCCAAAGTGTTAGAATTACAGGCATGAGAATCACTGTGCCTGGCCTATAAATAGACTTTAAGGGAAATTTCAAAGGAGGATTTCAAAATGTTTTAGTTTCACCATAATTATTCGAAGAAGTATAAACCCTCCAGAAGGACTGCTTTAAAAAAACAGTGGTTATTTAGGTCTCATACCCTTAAATAAATAGAAATGGGAACCTAGAAATTGGGAAGAGCAAAAAGATGCTTGAATAATAGCTGTTTTTGCATTGTAGTTTTCTGGAAAACTGAGGTAAAGCCCGGTATTTCAGTGAGTGCATAGTGTTCTGCTTTGTTTTGATGTGTTTTGGCTTGAGGTCACTATGAGTAGTAGGGCAGGGGTTATGTGGGTTGTGTAATCCTGTGTTCTCTGGAAGGAGATAGGCATGGAATTTGCTGGGATTGTGGAGTCAGGTATGGAAAGGATATTTACTGATTTATTTTCAAGTAGAAGAATGAAGTTGTCGTGACGTAAGTTACTCTATCTCTACAACTGTAGTTACTGGACTGGTTAAGAACTAGGAGAATCCAAATAGGCTTTGTTTTCAGGCCCAATTTTTAAAGTAACAATCGTTCTCTTTGGGGATCCAGTAAAACTTTATGGCAGCCTTTCGTGAGAGTCATTATCTTTTTGGATAGTGTAGCTACAAAAGGTGTATCAGTTAAGAACTGCTCTCAAAACAGTGATTTAGACAAATTAAAGTTTTGGTTTTCTCACATAATGACAAGGTAGATGAGCCATTCCAAGGCTGATATGATGGCTTCAGGATGTCCTCAAGGACCCAGCCTCCTTCCTTTCTGGCCACTCCTCAGTGTGTGTCTACTGCCTCCAGTCATGTTGCAGAAGCTGCAGCATTGCGTCTCAGTATCAGGCAAGAAGAAGGAAAAGGCACAGACCAGCTGAATTAATCCCTGGCAGAGCTTTCCTGGAAGAGCTAGCCAGGGCATTGTTGTGGGATTATTTCCAGCTGCAAGTGAGGCTGAACACGGTGTTTTTTTCAGCCGAGCTCATTGCCACCTCCAACAAGCCCTGTCTTTTTAGGTAGTGGGTAGACAGCTAATAGTTTCTGCAAGACAAAATAATGACCATTCACATCTTTGATTTGGCATGTTTCTAGGCTATCAAATTTATACCATCTTTCCTACTTGTATTACAGGTATTTATAATCTTTGTATTATGTTATATATTTATAACATTTATATTATTAAAACATTTATATTATGTTTTTCTCTCATTATCTAGAAACACTTTTCTATGTGAACATCTGAAATGTAACCGTGACCCCAGAGAGTAAACAGAAAACTTCCCTGAGTCTTTGGAATTATAATTTTGAAAACTATGATGTAAAATTGATGTATCCTCAGGACTGTGGATTTAGAGTTTGTTGCTTTAATTATATATTCTACTAGTCAATAACTTTGATATCTCACTTTTTATCCCAGTAGATTAGAAGGGAGAACAATTCTGTAGAATTTATAGCAAAGAACCTAGAGCTGACAGAGACATGCGTGGCATAATAATTAATGTTAGTAGTTATGACTCAGAATTATAAACATAATGTTTAAGGTAATCTGTTTAATAGGTAGCAGTATGTGCATAGCTTTTTGGAATGATGATTATCTTAAAAGTTATAATCAGCTTTAATGTTGAGAGGATAAATTGTTTCACCCAGAAAATCTACGTGTAATACGTCATTCCCTAATGACCCTGGTTGGATGACATGTGGCTACCACATATAATTTAGTATCCGTCCTTACATAGGAATATCTGTATTTAATGTGATCGATTTTTGAACTTCAAACAGTGTTTGTATTTAAATCCTTACTTGTATTGTTCTTACAATAGCGTCTGTTGTATTTCACTAATCATTATAATTATTTGCTTATTTGGATGTTGTGCCTAAAAGATTTTTAAATTCTTTGAGACTTTGCTCACTCCTTTACCCAGCAAATATTTGGGAACGTGTGTGGCAGTCATTGTCCCTCACACTGGGTATGTAGTTTTAAACCTGTAAGCAAAACTGACATGTTTCCCAGCCTTTAGGTGAGACAGACAATAATCAGTTGTTAATCACACAATAAAGATGTGGTTATTACAAACAAGGATTGGTATAGGACAAGTAAATGATAGGGGATGAGTAAAGAGGTGGGAATGAGCAGGAGGGCACATTAAGGCTGGGAGTGGCACAGGCTGGGTCGAGAGCCAGGCATGCCCTGCCCTGCCGTCACTCAGGGTTTGTGTCAGATTATTAATACTGTGGGAAGGAAGTTATGTTTTATTTTTTCTTTGACTGTTAAATTATTAGTAAACTGAAACTTAGCTGTTTCTAAATTAAATATAGTAAACACAACTAACTAATGCTTAATATGCATGTGTGAAAATGTACTATATTTAACTGTGATGTTTTAATAAAAGTACAGTATCTTGATAAGTTCCCTGTGTCTTTTATATTCTCCAGTGTGGCCAGACTCCACTGATGATAGCTGCAGAACAAGGCAATCTGGAAATAGTGAAGGAATTAATTAAGAATGGAGCTAACTGCAATCTGGAAGATTTGGTATATATTAAAATAATTAACTCATTACTCTCTCTTTGCTATTTTTTATTTTCAGAAGTGATTCAAAAGTAATGATTAAAACTTTTACATATATCTCAACTTTGCCTAGTGGGCTATATCAGTTTTCTGTTTTTAAAGAGTAATACAGGAGGGAAATTTTTACTATCAATGAAGGATCTCAGCTCTTTGTATATGGATGGGACTGGCTGAATAGAGAGCCTGTGTACATGCGGTTAACTGTTTGCCTTGAAGATATCCACATATGAGTCGTGTTAAGTAACTCCCCATAATGGTAACTTATTATAAATGTCATTACATGATAATGGCCAGGAAGATGTGTTTCCTTCTGATATCACTTCTGAGGGATAAATCAACATTCCACAAAGTTAGATTTCCTCTAATTCTTCCCGTATTGTTGGAATTGTGTTTGAGGGTCACATAGCTACATTTGTTTTGTTTCTTAATTGAATGATCATTTGAATTAAATTACAGTTAGGAATAAAAGTTAACATAGGATGCTTGTATCCTTTAGTTACAAAATAAAGGAGGATAGTTCTTTTTCCTTATCACAAAGTTTCTTAACACATCATATATGAGATCTCTGTAGTTTGGTAGCCTGTGAATGTGCTTTTAAATCTGATTACAGTCTCTTTAATTCCAATTTATATTATAGTAATGCTAGCCATGAGGATTAGCTTTGAGGTTTTGATGATCATCATTTCTCCTTTTTAAAAACATAATATATGATTAGAAGTCCAGTGAGAAGACTGAACAAGCAGTTATAAAACTGTGTTTACACCATTATTAGTGATGCAAATGGACAGACTGATTCTTAAGAGAGCTTCAGTATCACTTTAGAGTAGTTTAGTCAGCATGGGTCAAATCATGTCAATTTGGTATGATCATTTGGTATGTAAATTTAATTTTAGTTTTTCTTACTTTGAAATGTTATTTTTGGTTTTAAAATGGTAACTTTTAAAATATGTGTTCAAGGATAACTGGACAGCACTTATATCTGCATCAAAAGAAGGGCATGTACACATCGTAGAAGAGCTACTGAAATGTGGGGTTAACTTGGAGCACCGTGATATGGTATGTACATGTTTATAATATGTTCTTCATTAGCTGAAATCTTATTTATAATAACAGATACGGGTGAAATCTTGTATTTTTTATGTGTGAAATGATATTATAATAATGTTTTTAGAATTTGGGGTTGGGCAGGTGTTATAATATACCTCTTAGAATATTCTTAGTCATTTTTCATTTATTTTATAGTTTAAAATTCTGAAATATTGTTACAAATAACTCATTACCCTTTAATATATCAACGTTTTGAAACTTCTGAGACAGTTGTTTCCTTCAGATAGGACTTTAGGAGGGACAGCGTATGGTTTTAAAACTATTATCAGGTGTTTGAAGTTGTGCTTTTCAGAATAATATGTTTAGATATATTTTTAAAATGTGATTTTTTCAGACATGCTATCTGTGCATGACAGAAGTTTAACAAGATGTGATCTTTAATTACTACTTAGCTCTTATTTGAGCTTGGCATCTGATTAAAGCATAAGGTGAAGAGAGAGATCATTTCTGGCTAATTCTGTAAAATGTTCAGCCTTTTAAAAAGTTGACTTTAACAGTATAGGAAAGGAAGAAGATGACCTGCTGTGATATATAAAATATTCATTACTTAGCTGATGATGCTTTTTGAAGTACAGATGGTCTGAGTTTTGAAGCAGCCACAGCATTCCACCATTTTGTACTTAATAGCACATTATAATTTACACAGTAGTTTTACCTGTATAGTCTTATATTAGTTCTCAAAATTAAGTGAAATGGGTGGTATCATAGGAAGATATAGGGAACCACTAGTATCTTACATGTTTCTGAAAAGAATTTAAGTACATTGCAGTGAAAGTTTAGGGAGAGAAGAAAATTATGTCAGTAACCTAGGCAAAGATGGATATAACAGCTGAGAGTAAAATGTGGTTCTTGCCTTGTCCGTATAAAAGGTAGAAGGGAAATGCAGGGAGTTATCCAGTTCTCAATATTTACTTAAAGGTACCTTACCAGATTATCAGATGGGTTAATAATGACACAGCTACTATAAGCACATATGGAGGCCAGGCATGGAATAGTACCATACCAATAGGTGCCATACCAGTAGGTAGCTATTCCATGCCTGGCCTCTTTAGGTACTTTACAGCTGCTGTGTCTTTTAACTGACTTCTCAGAACAATCCTAGGGACTGAGGATTGATTTTGTTCTCAATGTGCAGTAGAGGAAATTGAGACTGGAAGAAGTGAATCTTTATCCTAAGTCACACAACTAGTAAGCATTTGGGCTGGGTTTTGAACCAGATCTCCCGGCTCCAAAGGCTTTCTCCTCTATCATTGTTTTACATATATCAGCAAAGGAATTAGGAACAATAAAATATACATTATGAATCTGTAAAAATGCGTTAAGATTCATAAAAGCTGATTTCTTAAACTTCTTTGGCTCTCCCTATTTCTTCAGATGACCACAAAACCTTTAACATTTAAAGGATCTTTATTTAGGCTTTAAAACACTGAAAGTTGGGGAAACTGAGGACAGTGTCTCTCATAGTATTGCGGGACCTTAACCTCAAAGGATTGTGGGTGGTAGTAACTACCAAGTTGAGGGAAGACGGAGTCCCCGGGAGAATTCCAGGATATGATATCAAAAGTCTAGTGAGGAGTCTTCCTGTGAGGACCTTTACTGGCACCAAACTGAAGAAAGCGTTCATGAAGTAGCTATAAAGCTGAACTGTAGTTCATAGTTCATTTGTCTCAGTCTTTCATTTTGCCAGTTTAGCTTCATTTTCTTGAGGTTAATATTTTTATCTCATAGGTTCTTAGAAAGGGGGTCAGGGGGACATTATTTTTTTTTCCCCTGAGTCAGGATCTTGCTCTGTTACCCAGGCTGGAGCACAGTGGCACAATCTTGGCTCATTGCAACCTCTGCGCAGCTCCCAGGTTCAAGCGATTCTCCTGCCTCAGCCTCCTGAGAAGCTGGGATTATAGGTGCACACGCCTGGCTAACTTTTTGTATTTTTAGTAGAGGCAGGATTTCATCACCACGTTGGCCAGGCTGGTTATAAACTCCTGACCTCAAGTGATCCTTCTGCCTAGGCCTCCTATTTTCGTTTGTTTTGTTTTGTTTTTGATACAGGGTCTCACTGTGTCACCCAGGCTAGAGTGCAATGGTGCAATCTTGGCTCACTGCAACCTCTGCCTCCCAGGCTCAAGTGATCCTCCCACCTCAGCCCCCCTCCTAGCTGGGACTACAGACACACAGCACATGGCCAGCTAATTTTTGTATTTTTTATAGAGATGGGGTTTCACAATGTTGCCCAGGCTGGTCTTGAACTCCTGAGCTCAAATGATCCACCCTCCTCGGCCTCCCAAAGTACTGGCATTATAGACATGAGCCACCATGCCCGGCTGGGACATTATTTAAATTGAAGTGAGGGCATGATGTTAAAAAGTTCTGGGCAAGTAATTTACAAGTTAAAATGTATATGTAAGACTTGACTTGATCAAATGCCCAGCTCTGTAATTTGACCTAAATACGTTGTGTCTTTCACGGCCTTGACACTTTTGAAGAGTACTCATCAGTAATTTTAGAAGGTTCCTCAATTTGGATTTGGGGATGTTTCTCATGTTCAGATTCAGATGTGCTTTGGAGGGAAGGATGTCCCAGAGGCAACGTGCTTTTCTTGGTGCATCCCCTAGGGGAAACATGATTTCAGTTTGTATTACTGGTGATGTCAACCTTCATCTCTTGATTAGGGTGATGTCTGCTACTGTAAGGGCACTATTTTTCCCTTTGTCATTACTAAATATTTGGGGGGAGATACTTTGAGACTAAACAAAATATTTCTTCTGACTAAACTTTCACCTACTTGATTTAGCATTCATCAGTGACTCTTACCTGAGTTATTACCGTTACTGTGGTGGTGTGATGATGATTTTCTATCTCCCTCATTCGTCTTACATTAATCATTAGAATTCTTCTGTAAGGAAGAGTTCCCTGTTTCCCTTCCCCACATCCTGCTCTATCTATCTATCTGCCATCTGTCTGTCCATCTGTCCATCCATCCATCCATCCATCCATCGATCCATTTATCTATATATCTATCTATATCTTTCTATTTCAGTATGGACTCATGAACATTTATTCCTTGGATATAGCCCAGTACTAATATTATTGCTCAAGTTATTCCAACCCATTAGAAGCTCTTTCAGGCTGGCTCTGTGCCCTTTTAAGATGCTCCATACTTAAAAAAAATTTTTTTCAAGTACTTCCTTACTTTTTAGTACTTCAGAATGGTTCAGGGTCATGCTCATCTTGTTTTTTTCATGCGCTAGCACTGGAATCAACTAGTTTTCCAAGGAAATCTTGCTTTTTTAATTGGACAATGTTTGGAAACCAATATCTAGGTGTTAGGAGTGCTTGTTGCTAGTGGGGTGTCACTGCTTCTAGTCCTCGGTGGATGGAGGTAGGAAGTACATGCAACTCATGAATACATATACGTCTATTTCTGTAGCTATCTATATTTTTAAATATGAGCCCATGTTGATACCTTTCCATATTCTTCATATTCTGGTAAATTTTTAGAAAAATTCACATACAGTAAAATTCACTCTGTCATGTACAGTGACACATATTCCACCACAGTTCCATACACAACAGCCCTGTCACTTTGGCCATCCCCAATCCCTGGACACCACTGATCTGTTTTCCTTTTCTATAGTTTTGCCTTCCAGGTTAGGGCACACACACACAGACATACACACCTTAAATTTTTTTTTTTTTTTGAGACAGTGTCTCAGTCTCTCACCCAGGCTACAGTGCAATGGTGTGATTTTGGCTTACTGCAGCCTTGACCTCTGGGGCTCTAGTAATCCTCCCACCTCAGCCCCAAGTGACTGGGACTACAGGCATGTGCCATCATGCCCAGCTAATTTCTAAATCTTTTGTAGAAATGGGGTTTCACCATGTTGCTCGAGCTGGTCTTGAACTCTGGAGTCTACCTGGGCCTCCCAAAGTGTGCCATCACACCTGGCTAAATAGTCCCTTTTCTTTTTTCTTTTTTGGAGACAGGGTCTTGGTCTGTCATCTGAACTGGAGTGCACTGGCTGGATCTTGGCTCACTGGGACCTCTGCCTCCAGGGTTGAAGTGATTCTCCTGCCTCGGCCTCCTGAGTAGCTGGTACTACAGGCATGTGCCACCATGCCCAGCTAATTTTTGTATTTTTAGTAGAGACGGGGTTTTGCCATGTTGGCCAGGCTGGTTTTGAACTCCTGACCTCAGTGATCCGCCTGCCTTGGCCTCCCAGATTGCTGGGATTATAGGTGTGAGCCACCGTGCCTGGCTAAATATTCTGTTTTTTAAAAAAAATTTTCATTTTTGTGGGTATATAGTAGGTGTATATATTTATGGGGTACTTGAGATGTTTTGATATAGGCATGTAATACATACTAATCACATCATGTAAAATGGGAATCTGTCCCCTCAAGCATTTATCCTGTGTGTTATAAACAATACAGTTATACTTTTTTAGTTATTTTTAAATGCACAATTTAATTATTATTGACTATAGTTACCCTATTGTACTAACAAGTACCATGTCTTATCCTTTCTATTTTTTTTATACCCATTAACTATCCCCACCTCCTACCCAACCCTCCCACTATTCTTCCCAGCCTCTGGAACCGTCCTTCTACGCTCTATCACTATGAGATCAATTGTTTTGATTTTTAGATCTTACAAATAAGTGAGAACATGTGATGTTTGTCTTTCTGTGCCTGGCTTAAATGATCTCCAGTTACATCCGTGCTGTTGGAGATGACAGGATCTCATTCTTTTTTTAATGGCTGAGCAGTACTCCATTGTGTGTAGGTACTGCATTTTCTTTATCCATTTATCTGTTGATGAACACGTAGGTTGCTTCCAAGTCTTGGCTATTGTTAATAGTGCTGCAATAAACATAGAAGTGTCAGTATCTCTTTGATGTACTGATTTCCTTTCTTTTGGATCTGTAACCAGCAGTGGTATTGTGAGATAATATGGTAGCTCAATTTTTAGTTTTTTGAAAAGCCTCCAAACTGTCCTCCATTTTGATTGTACTAAGTTACGTTCCCACCAACAGCGTATGAGGGTTCCCTTTCTTCACATCCTTGCCAGCATTTGTGATTGCCTGTCTTTTGGATAAAAGCCATTTTAACTGGGGTGAGATGATATCTCATTGTAGTTGTGATTCCTATTTCTCTGATGATCAGTAATGTTGAGCCCTTTTTCATATGCCTCTTTGCCATTTGTATATCTTCTTTTGAGAAATGTCTATTCAAATTTTTGTTTATTTTTTGATTGAGTTATTATTTTTTTCCTGTAGAGTTGTTTGAGCTCCTTATATATTTTGGTTTTTAATCCCTTGTCAGATGGTTGGTTTGCAAATATTGTCTCCCATACTGTGGGTTGTCTTTTTTTGCTTTGCTGTGCAGAAGCTTTTATACTTGATATGATTCCATTTATCCATGTTTGCTTTGGTTGCCTGTGCTTGTAGGGTATCAGTTAAGAAATTTTTGGCCAGACGTGATGGCTCATGCCTGTAATCCCAGCACTTTGGGAGGCTGAGGTGGGTGGATCCCAAGGTCAAGAGATCGAGACCATCCTGGCCAACATGGTGAAACCCTGTCTTTACTAAAAATACAAAAAACTAGCTGGGCATGGTGGTGCGTGCCTGTAGTCTCAGCTACTTGGGAGACTGAGGCAGGAGAATCACTTGAACCCGGGAGGTGGACGTTGCTGTGAGCCAAGATTGCGCCGCCACATTCCAGCCTGGTGAGAGAGAAAGACTCTGTCTCAAAGAAAAAAAAAAAAAAGAAATTTTTGTCCAGACCAGTGTCCTGGAGAGTTTTCCTGATGTTTTCTTGTAGTAGTTTCATAGTTTAAGGTCTTAGATTTAAGTCGTTAATCCATTTTGATTTTTGTATATGGCAAGAGAAGGGGTCTAGTTTTATTCTTTCGCCTATGGCTATCCAATTTTCCCAGGACCCTTTATTGAAGAGACTGTCTTTTCCCATGGGGACAAATATTTTTTATCCCTTTTAGTGATGTTGAAACAGGATGATAAGGATTCAGTGATTTATAGTCTCAGAACCAAATGTGGATTGGTCCAAATAATGATTTTTAAAAAACAAAACATTAATTCCTTAGTAAGATTTGATTACATTGGTCTTTTTTATTGAATTGTATTGTAGTTGAGAAAATTGCTCCCGTAGCTTAGTAAGTAGAACATTGTCAAGTGTAGTATTAATTCATACCTGATGACCTTGCTTACCTCTGGAAATCCTGATCACAGATGAGATGCCTTAGCATTCTCTCTCTCTTTTGGCAAGAGGTACTATAATGATCTGGGACTTAAAGGAAGTATTTAAATGCAGGAGTTGCATATGATTGTTAGATCTCTCTCTGGATAAAGTTTAAACTCATACAAAGAAGTGACTGTCTAGGAACTTAGAAAGTTTTCTGAAGAAATATTTTTAGACAGCCAAAATAAATCTTAGAAATTTGGAAGAGTTCATAGTGAATGTTCTTGAATTCGAGTTTCATTATATAGTGTAAACTTTGGAGTAACCATTTGTGGATGCAAGACGTTTGACTTATTTCATGTATTATTGTATTTGGGGAGCTTGGGAATTTAAAACTATATCATATTACCTTCATGAACCAATGGTTTATTAAGATATTCACTAAAGAAATTTCATTAGTGACATTTTTATACTTGGAGATGATCTAAAGTTTGATTCTCTTTCCTACCACTTTTTTATTCTTTAGGGAGGATGGACAGCTCTCATGTGGGCATGTTACAAAGGCCGTACTGATGTAGTAGAGTTGCTTCTTTCTCATGGTGCCAATCCAAGTGTCACTGGTCTGGTAAGCATTAACAAAAAAATTTGTTTGTATTGTAAGTGGTAAGTTTTCTTAGGGAATACTTAGGGTTGATTATTCTTGGTTTCATGGTCAATAGAAATATTCTTATTGCATTTATTGCATTGCATTTTAGGTTTTGGTGAAATATTCTTTATCTTATTAAACATAATGTAAAATATGATTTCAAAACACAGTAATAAGAATTTTTTTCTAAAGCTAAGTTTATTTCTCAGTTTTTATCAGCAAAAAGGCAGCTCTTAGAGCTTAAATGTTAATTATAACTATATAACATTGCAAAAGGAAATTTTGAAATCTTCGTCAGCTTCCTGTTTTCTGCAGTTGTGAATCCTTAATCTGAACTTATTTAAAGAAAAGACATTTACCAAATAACCATACTGTTTTTCTGTACATTCTGTTATATATATTTACATTTCTCTTATTTTATTTTCTTCTGTTTAGTATTGCCTGTTGGCTGGATAGTCACATTTTAATGTATTGAATTTATACAAATAAATGTGTTCATAATATATATTTATTTAAGCTTCATTATATCTTAGTTGCCAATTATGTATTATGAGTATTGTATCTGTTTTTAAAGTGGAGAATGATTTGTAATCTGATTTTTAAAAAATTACTTTGTGTTACTTCCTTTGATATTTACTTTACTTAGCAAATGTGTATTGTAAATATCTACCTAAAAGATTTAATTTCTCTTTCCCTCCCTCCCTCCTTTCTTTCTTTCCTTTCTTCCTACTTATCTACCTACCTACCTACCAATCTATCCTAGCAGTACAGTGTTTACCCAATCATTTGGGCAGCAGGGAGAGGCCATGCAGATATAGTGCATCTTTTACTGCAAAATGGTGCTAAAGTCAACTGCTCTGATAAGGTAGGTCAGCAGCATCTTTTCAGGGTCCAGTCCATGTTATGTCTACTCAGTGTCTAAATTATAAACATTTTTATATAATTTGTGAGGCTGCTCTAATGTATTTCATATTTTTGTATATTAAGGTATTTTATATAGATATACATCTTATAGATAGATTCCCCATGTGTTTTATGTGCTAAGTATCCTTCTGATGTTTTCTTATATCACATTCATTGTTCTCAAGAAAACTGACCGGGATAATAGAGTCCCTGTCTTCATTGTTAGAAGTTTTCTATTGTAACTCTCCTTGCTACCTTCATCCTCTCTGCTTTCCCTGTATTGTTGTGAGAGAGATCTTTCTAAAATTGAAGTTTGGTTATCTTTCTTTTATGCTTAAAATCCTGAAGACCGTCTCTGGAATGATGGGTGAAGATGGCCTTGCCTTCCTTTTTCCCCCTTCTCCTGCTGCTTGTCCCCTGCGCTTCCTTGCATGCCAGCCACTGAATGACCCACACTCCTGAGTCCAGTGCTCCTTCACAGTGTGCCCGCCTCCTCCTCCTCAGCTTTTGTTCATCTCTGAGGCTCTGCCCATTTGCCATCACCTCCAGAAAGTTCACCAGAATGATGTGCTATTCTTTTTTTTTTAAAATCCTTAACACTTACCTCAATCATTGCATAAATACTTACCTAGTTATCTTTTTTCTTCCTTGCTTTTGGAAAGCTTTGTTGGCTTTCACTATTTGAGGATAAAGCCCAGGCTTCTCAGTTTGGCTTCAGCCTGTCTCGCAGGCTCACTTTTTGCCATTTCTGTCCATATATGCTGTGTTTTAGATACAACAGATTGTTTAACAGTTCTGTGAATGTTGTTTCTGTTGTTATTCTTTTCTCTCTGCTAGGAATGTTATTACCTCCTCTGCCTGATGGGCTCCTGTTTATTTTTCAAGGCCTATTTGAGGTGTTACCTTCCATGTTAAGTATCCTACCCTAGGTGCCCCTTCCTGGGTACTCTGCACATCTCCATTAGGGCACATAAACTATTGCCTTGTCATGATTGATTTCCATGTCCTTCTTACCACTAGAGTATAAGTTTCATAAAGATAAGGAATGCTTTTTTTTTCTTTTTCTTATTTTGTACCTCCATTATTTCCATTAGCTGTCTTAGAGTTTGGTGCATTGTGCGGATAGTCATAATCTTCTCACATTTATAACAGTGTAGCTAAATATAGGAAAATAGCTATTACTTTAAGATTTTTTTTTCATTAAAATAGATTTCGTGCATAAATTTCTTTAAGTAAAACAGTATTGTTTAACCTTATGGGGGTATTGGAAAATGATTCGTATCTTCATCTGGGTGGTAGTCATACCAGTGTATATATATGTAAAAAATCATGAAGTAGTACAGTGAGAATTAGTATATATTTTTTCACTTTGTGCATGTTATGCCTCATTTAAAAACACTACACAAATAATATCTTAATGAGGAGTATAGGGAGGCTGTTATAAATATTTATATTATAATACGATATTTAAGAATATTGCATGTGTACTGTTGGCTGATTCAGATTATCTGAGGTTTGAGGTATGTCTAAAATGTCTGTTGATGATTTTTTTTCTTTTTTTTTAGATAGAGTCTAGCTCTGTTGCCCACAATCTTGGCTCACTATGACTTCCGCCTCCTGGGTTCAAGCAATTCTCGTACTTAGCCTCCCAAGTAGCTGGGACTACATGACTACTGGCCACTATGCCTGGCTAATTTTTGTATTTTTAGTAGAGACGAGGTTTCATCATGTTGGCCAGACCAGTCTCGAACTCCTGAGCTCAGGCAATCTACCCATTTCCCAACGTGCTGGGGTTACAGGTGTGAGCCATAGCTCCCGGCCTGTGATGTAATTTAATCATCATAGAGAAGCCTTTATTTTCTCCTTCTAGCCTATAGTAAAATATTTATATATAGCATGGCATTCAGAGCCCTCCAGAATCAGGTAATGATGCTGCCTAATCTATCACTCATTGGCATTTTGAGAAAATGTTTAGTAACCACTATGCAGTGCCCTGTAGCTGCACTTAGCACAGACGATACAAAAACAAGAAGAAATTATCTCTGTTTAGAGAAGCAAGGAGATAAGTGGGCCATGTAAAATGCAAAGGCTCAGGGTCAGGTGACTTAGGAGCATGAAGGTGGGAGAATTCACTGATGGCGCAGCAGTCAGTAAAGGTTTGATAAAATAGTGCGACTTCATCTAGACCTTGAAGAAAGGGTAGAGTTAACATCAGCGAGAGAGGAGGAGCAGAGATGAACTGGGCACAGGGGAACATGGGAGCAGAATGCACCAGAGTACAGCTTCAGGTGACCTGTTGAGCTAGCATTGAGTGCACTGTCAGGGGTGAGGAGAGGGGTGAGAGTAGGCAGCTGGGCTGCAGATGGAGCCACCTTTGGGTGAATCTTGGATACTCAGCTGAGGAGCTTGGACATCTGCCCTGTAGACACTCAGAATCACTGGGAGTTTTGAGTAGTAGGTGGTCGCAAAGTGGTGTTTTAGAAAAAATTAACGTTTAGTAGCACACCATGGGATGGATTGAAGATTGAGAGTATTTTACTTTTATTTCTGACAGAAATAGGGAGATTTCTATGGGAACTAGGTTTTAGAGAAGGGAAGGGAAGTCTGCTTTTGATGTGTTGACCTTGAAGTGGTGGAAACCTGTAGTTGAAGGTGTCCTTCTACATAGTGCACATAGAGATTCGGGTTACTGGTGATGAAGGGCTTGCCTAGAGGTGATTCTTGAAATGATGTGAGTGCGGATTTGGCAGCTAAGATCAATATTAATGGAATATGGTGAGCAAAGGACTGATTATTAGGAATAGTAATTATTTTCTTAATTATAATACATAATTATATAATTATTATTAATCTCCAGAGCTAGGAGAACTTGACTGCTGTAGCATCAAAGGTGGTGAATGAATTGAAAATTCAAGTTGGAAGGGACAGTCAGAATAGTTCAAAATATTGCAGAACTTTCAGGAAGAAAAGAAAGAACTTAGTAAAATAAACAGGTGGCTGCGTGCCGTGGCTCACCCCTGTAATCCCAGCACTTCAGGAGGCTGAGGCAGGTGGATCACCTGAGGTCAGGAGTTCAAAACCAGCCTGCCCAACATGGTAAAACCCTGTCTCTACTAAAAATTCAGAAATTAGCCAGGCGTGGTGGTGGGTGCTTATAGTCCCAGCTACCTGGGAGGCTGAATCAGGAGAATCACTTGAGCCTGGGAGGCGGGGAGGTTCCAGTGAACTGAGATTGTGCCACTGCAGTCCAGTCTGGGCAGCAGAGTGAGACTTCCTCTGAAAAAAAAAAAGAAAAAAAAAGATAGATAGATCTGGAGTTTAGGTGACTATTTGTGTGACTTCTGAAGTGGTGGTTTTGTAATGCCTATAGCAGAAACTAGTTTTTTGTGGGGGGATTGGTAAGGGGTTGTAAATTATCTTGAAAAGCTTCAAAGAAAACAGTGATTATCTTCAAAGGATAACCTGTTGGAAAAATTTGTTAGAATAGGAGATACCCACATTGAAAGGACCTCAGTCAGACACCTAACAGGAAGGAGGAATAAGATGTGGCAGAAGATTATTGAGTAAGGGTCTGGGTGAAAGAGGACCATAGGGTCAAAAATACACATAGAAGGATTAGACTGAGAAGGGATAGAGACCAGAATTTGAGAAAGAGATGGGAGACCTATTGAGGCAGTTTAGAGTGTGGCTGCACAGCTGTTTTGAAGTAGACAGGATGCAAGGTTGGGGAAGGTTGTCAGGAAATCTATGTAATGTTGAAAGTGGGACTGTCTCCTGAGTGAGAGTGGGTGAGGACTAGCTGGCACGTGTGATGAGGCAGGGAAAGGAAGAGAAATCATAGCATATAATCGTATATAGTTCAGTTCTCTAAGAAGGGCAGAAATCCAATGCAATAGGCATTCAAAGCATGAGAGCTCAGTTACAATTAGTACATTTCTTTTCTTTTTACGATTAGTATATTTCTTAAAGGCTTTATGAAAGATGACTGTCTGGTGTATTAGGTTTGAAGATGTCTGAGATCTTGCTATTGTAAAGTTAGGGAAGGCATTTTAGCTAGAATAAGTATCCAGAAAGGAGGAGGCTAGAAAAGAGAATTTAGTTCTTTTTAGTGGAGAAAACCACAGATGCAGGAGTGAAGTTGGGAATCTCCTCCTGCATTTCTTTTTTTTTTTCCTTTTGGAGACAGAGTCTGGTTCCGTCACCCAAGCTGGAGTGCAGTGGCACAGTCATGGCTCATTGTAACCTCCACCTCCCAGATTTAAGCCATCTTCCTGCCTCAGCCTCACCAGTAGCTGGGAGTACGGGCATGCACCACCTCACCTGGCTATTTTTTTTTGTATTTTTGGTAGAGATGGGATTTCATCATGTTGGCCAGACTTGTCTTGAACTCCTGACCTCAGGTGATCCACCCGCCTTGGCCTCTCAAAGTGCTGGGATTACAGGTGTGAGCCATCATACCCGCCTCCTCCTGTATTTCTTACTCATTCTCTCTAAGCCTGCTTTGAGGCAGTTGTTGTGGCAGCTGCTTCCCCTCCATTCTCTTCCTCATTTTGTGAGGTGCTGGCTCCCATGTGCTGAATTGGCAGCCTTGGGATTCTGGCTGTCCATGGAGAGTCTTCATCCATCCGGGAAGCCTGTCCAGGGCTCCAGCCTTCAACAGTGTGGTTGCTATGGTTCCTGATGTGATTTATAGAGTGACTGCTCAGTACAGTAGCCACTAGCACAGGGCTACTTAGACTTACATTAATTAAAATGAAAAGAAAAAAAAAAGAACTGGGTTCATCAGTTTCAATAGCCACATAGCATTCAAGTGCTTAATAGTGATGACTAGTGACTACTGTATCTCACAGCACAGCATTATAGAGGATTTTCATCAACACAGGAAGTTCTACCAGACAGGACTGTCACAGAGAGTAGATTAAATTAAATTAAATGTTAATTTAATTTTCATCTGTGGGCTGCATATACCGAAAGGTCACTGTGGGCATTCATGTATCTGCTGATTGCCAGCCTCCCCAAAGGCAGGCATTGCCTTAAAGCATAATTTATATTCCTGGATGCCTTTTGAATCATGTTTCGGGGAAAGGTGCCTTTGAGTGCAGTTTCAAGGGCTCATGGGTCTTCTTCCACCTCTTGATAGCTTTGTGACCTTAGCCTATTAATTAACCTCTTAGGGCCTCAGTGTTCTCATCTGTGAAAATGTGATACTGTGAATTGTTCTTATGATAAGGATCACACACACTGAACTGTGGAAAGTGGTTAGACTACTTTAGTTTTTTTGACACTTGGTTGTGCTACAGTCAAACTGTGGACTTTAAATTCTGTTTCACAAGATATGGGAAGCAATGAAAACTTGTTGAAAATTTGGGGCTGTATTACCTTATGATGGAAACATTGTCACTCATTATAAAAGCTAAATAAGGGCCTGGCTCAGTGGCTTATGTCTGTAATCCCAGCACTTGGGGAGGTTGAGGTGGGCAGATAACTTGAGATCAGGAGTTCAAGACCAGCCTGGCCAACATGGCAAAACCTCTCTCTACTAAAAATACAAAAAAATTAGCCGGTTGTGATGGTGCATATCTGTAATTCCAGTTACTCAGGAGGCACAGGCACGAGAATTGCTTGAGCCGGAAGGCAGAGATTGCAGTGAGCCAAGATTGCCCTACTGCATTCCAGCCTGGGTGACAGAGCAAGACTCTGTCTCAAAAAAAGGTTAAATAAGGTTGGTTAAAAGACATTTCATGCACTGGTTAATCATCTACTCAGGAGAAATAAAATGGGAGAAATAGGATTTATCTAAGATTAAAATGATGATAAATGTATACAGTTTCCAAAAAACGATAAGATTTTTATTAAAATTCATTTTAAAAACTAGTTTCGTTGAGTGTCCCTCTTATTATCATTTTAAATTTCTTGTTTGTTTTAATAGTACGGAACCACCCCTTTAGTTTGGGCTGCACGAAAGGGTCATTTGGAATGCGTGAAACATTTATTGGCCATGGGAGCTGATGTTGATCAAGAAGGAGCTGTAAGTATCTTATATTTTAATGCTTGGCAATGGAAGCTTTTTTGTTTTTTTAATTGTACTTTAGGTTCTGGGATACATGTGCCGATCATGCAGGATTGTTGCATAGGTACACACATGGCAATGTGATTTGCTGCCTCCATCCCCTCGTCACCTACATCTGGCATTTCTCCCCATGTTATCCTTCCCGACCTCCCCAACTCCCTGCTGTCCCTCCCTTGGCCCCCCCAACAGACCCCAGTGTGTGATTATCCCCTCCTTGTGTCCATGTGTTCTCACAACACCCGCCTATGAGTGAGAACATGCAGTGTTTGATTTTGTGTTCTTGTGTCAGTTTGCTGAGAATTATGGTTTCCAGATTGATCCATGTCCCTACAAAGGACACAAACTCATCATTTTTTATGGCTGCATGATATTCCATGGTGTATATGTGCCACATTTTCCTTGTCCAGTCTATCGTCGATGGGCATTTGGGTTGGTTCCAGGTCTTTGCTATTGTAAACAGTGCTGCAGTGAACATATGCGTGCATGTGTCTTTATAATAGAACGATTTATAATCCTTTGGGTATATACCTAGTAGTGGGATTGCTGGGTCAAATGGAATTTCTGTTTCTAGGTTGTTGAGGAAGCACCACACTGTCTTCCACAGTGGTTGAACTAGTTTATACTCCCACCAACAGTGTAAAAGTGTTCCTGTTTCTCCACATCCTCTCCAGCATCTGTTGACTCCAGATTTTTTAATGATTGCCATTCTAACTGGCGTGAGGTGGTATCTCAATGTGGTTTTGATTTGCATTTCTCTAATAATCAGTGATGATGAGCATTTTTTCGTATGTTTGTTAGCCTCGTATATGTGTCTTTTGAAAAGTGTCTGTTCATATCTTTTGCCCACTTTTGGATGGGTTTGTTTGTTTTTTTCTTGTAAATCTGTTTTAGTTCTTTGTAGATTCTGGATATTAGCCCTTTGCCAGATGGGTAGATTGCAAAAATTTTTTCCTATTCTCTTGGTTGCCAGTTCACTCTAATGATTGTTCCTTTTGCTGTACAGAAGCTCTGGAATTTAATTAGATCTCATTTGTCTATTTTGACTTTTGTTGCCAATGCTTTTGGTGTTTTAGTCATGAAGTCCTTGCCTATGCCTATGTCCTGAATGGTTTTTGCCTAGGTTTTCTTCTAGGGTTTTTATGGTGTTAAGTCTTATGTTTAAGTCTTTAATCCATCTGGAGTTAATTTTAGTGTAAGGTGTCAGGAAGGGGTCCAGTTTCTGCTTTCTGCACACTGCTAGCCAGGTTTCCCAACACCATATTTTAAACAGGGAATCCTTTCCCCATTTCTTGTTTTTGTGAGGTTTGTCAAAGATCAGATGGTTGTAGATGTGTGGTGTTCCCTCCAGGGCCTCTGTTCTGTTCCATTGGTCTGTATCTCTGTTTTGGTACCAGTACCATGCTGTTTTGATTACTGTAGCCTTGTAGTATAGTTTGAAATCAGGTAGTGTGATGCCTCTGGCTTTGTTCTTTCTGCTTAGGATTGTCTTGGCTATGTGGGCTCAAGAGAGAGAATTTATTTCTTTAGTATATGCTTAGAAAAATTTCCCTCTAGTTCTAAAATGATAGTAACAGGAAAACAAGCATTTTCTATTACCCTAAGTATGTTATATTATAAACATATATACTATAAATAAATGCTTTTAAGGATCTGTTGCTAATGCACATACATTTGGGGCGGCTAAAAGTATAAAGAATAGCTTTCAGTGATCTTAGTATGATATATATAGAGTTATGTGTCACTTAATGATGGGGATACATTCTGAGAAATGTGTCATTAGGTGATTTCACTATTGTGGGAGCATCATAGAGCGCACTTACACACGTCTGGATGGTATAGCCTACTATGTACCTAGGCTATGTGGTATGGCCCATTGCTTCTAGGTTGCATCCTGTACAGTATGTTACTGTACTGAATACTATAGGCAGTTGTAAGACAATGATATTTCTGTATCTAAACATACCTAAACACAGAAAACATACAGTGAAAATCCAGTATCATAATCTTATGGAACTTCTGTTGTATATGCCATCTGTCATTGATAAAAGTGTGCTGTGCATGACTATTTTGGTTTTTGTCCATGGTTCCTAGATGACTGCTCCTATAGCCTATGTAATTTCATAAGTGACTACAGTAATAGGAGTATCTTTGGTTATATTTGGCCTTTTGTCCTTGGTTCTTGAAACCGCTCTGGAACAGTTCTAGACAGATAAAGATAAAAGACATTCTTTTGTTTCTTTTTTTTTTTTTTTTTTTTGAGACGGAGTTTCGCTCTTGTTACCCAGGCTGGAGTGCAATGGCGCAATCTCGGCTCACCGCAACCTCCGCCTCCTGGGTTCAGGCAATTCTCCTGCCTCAGCCTCCTGAGTAGCTGGGATTACAGGCACGCGCCACTGTGTCCAGCTAATTTTTTGTATTTTAGTAGAGACGGGGTTTCACCATGTTGACCAGGATGGTCTTGATCTCTCGACCTCGTGATCCACCCGCCTCGGCCTCCCAAAGTGCTGGGATTACAGGCTTGAGCCACCGCGCCCGGCCATTCTTTTGTTTCTTATCATAAGCCCCTTTTAAGCACACTTGAGCTTATGTTAATGAAGTAATTTTTGGAAAGTTTCTAGATACCCCCACTGGTTGAGGCTCTGGTTGCCAGGGACACCAACCATGTGCTCAGAGGGTTGGAACTCACAGCCCTAACCCACCACCTCTGGGGAGGGGATAGGAGCTGAAGATTGCATTGATCATCATTGACCAATGATTTAATAAATCATCCCTTCATAATGAAGCCTACATAAAAACCCAAAAGGACTGAGTTCAGGGGGCTTCCAGGAACCTGACCAAGAACACATCCCCATGCCAGGAGGGTGGCATACTGCAACTCCATGGGGACAGAAGCTCCTGTGCTCAGAACCCTTTCAGACCTCATCCTATGTATGTCTTCATCTGCCTGATCATTTCTATCCTTTAAAATATCCCTTATGGAAACTGGTAAATGTTGCTTACTTGAACTGTGTGAGCTGCTAGCAAATTAATCAAACTCGAGGGGGTTGTGGGAGCTCCAATTTATAGCCAGTCAGTCAAATGAGCTTTCATTGGCATGGGAAGCAGGGGCAGTCTTGGGCACGGAGCAGTCGCCTGTGGGGTCTGATGCTATCTCCAGGTAGGTAGTGTCAGAATTGAGTTGGAGAATACCCAGCTGGTGTCCGCTGCAGAATTGATTGCTTGCTTGATGGGTGGGGAAAAACCCCACACATCTCACCATAGAAGTATTTAGTGTTGTCAGAATGTAGGTGAAATGGAGTTTGTTTTTTCTTACCCCAGTACAAATTGTTTAATAAACTGTTCAAATCAAATAGTTTTTAATATTAATTGTGGAAAAACATTGTGCTGCAATAAAATACTTTTTCTTAAAAATTTTAAAATAATATTGCAATTTTGGGATATTTTTAGCTATGCCTTATTTCCCTTTTTCAATGAACAGATTTTAAAGAATCAGAACTCAGCTGTCAGAACCCAGAAAGCTTAAAAACTGGTTAGCTACATCTTATCGATTAGCAATTATTAATTCCTCATTCCCCAGCCTGTGCCAGTTGTGTTGGGGAGAGGCAGAAGCCTAATATCTCTTTTCCCTTGTGCCTATAAGAATATGGTTAAAGGAAACAATATTTATGCACAAGAAACAGTTAACATAATACAAGACTGCTACTTAGAAAATTATTACATTATGTGAGTGGGTCATAAAGGATTCTGAGAAGAGATAGTACCAGATCTCAGGTTGCAGTGAAACAAAAGTCAGCTCTTTATGTCATGCTTTTGGCACACTATCAACCAGCTCCTCGTATTTGCACACTGGCAGGAGCTACTCATTGCCAGCCTTCAAGGCGTAGGTCCTCTTCTTGTGCTGGTGGAGGCAGCATGGTCTGTAGGCAACTGCAGATGCCATACCTTCCACCTGCCTCCTTTCTGGACAGTCGGTCAAGTGAACGAGTGGCTTGTTTCTATGATGACTGATGGCTCAAGAATCTGAAAAGGCTATGTTATTTTAATATGTGAGAGAATGACAGCTTAAAGTAGATGAACACCTCAAGAAGCAATTTTAATACACTTCTGGTAAAGAGACACAGTCTTCTCTTGATTTATTGTTTGTTTATTTAGAGACAGGGTCTCATATGTTGCCTAGGTTAGTCTTGAAATCCTGGCCTCAAACGATCCTCCTGCCTTGGCCTCCTAAAGGTTTGGGGTTATAGGTGTGGGCCACCACACTGGCCTGATTTATCGTTACAAAATAGATATGCAGTTTTTAAGAGAATTACTTAAAATAAGAGTTTTTGAAAATGTGGTTTCTAGATCACTGTGAAAGACAAAGAATATATTACACTTTTCTGGAAATAGCTCATGGCTATTCATTCATCGTTTAGTGGTTTTTATGGGTTTTATTATAAATAATTCTTGGCCGGGCGCGGTGGCTCACGCCTGTAATCCCAGCACTTTGGGAGGCCAAGGCGGGTGGATCACGAGGTCAAGAGATTGAGACCATCCTCGTCAACATGGTGAAACCCCGTCTCTACTAAAAATACAAAAATTAGCTGGGCATGGTGGCGTGTGCCTGTAATCCCAGCTACTCAGGAGGCTGAGGCAGGAGAATTGCCTGAACCCAGGAGGCGGAGATTGCGCCACTGCACTCCAGCCTGGGTAACAAGAGCAAAACTCCGCCTCAAAAAAAAAACAAACAAGAAACAAAAAACAAAACAATTCTTGAAGTCTGATTTAGCTGACTTTGGATTATTTAATTTAGAATGTGTTTAATGACCCTGTCAACTATTTTATCCTTCATTGCATTAGTGAGTTTGTTCATTGTAAGTGAGTCCAGTTTCAGATTATCATTTAAAGAACTCAACTTCATAACAGCTCTAATGACTGAAGATAATTAATATATTTTCAAAAATGAAAGATGCCTCCTAGCCATCTTTGGTGTATTTCTTGCTGTTTATTTTGGTATTTTATTATTGGAAATGACAGTAGTAGGCCACCTGTTTGAAAACATTAGTTTTATGATTATGGCATAAATCATGTATTTTCTAGAATACACTAATTTCTTGGACTTGTGTTTTGTTTTGTTTTTTAGAATTCAATGACTGCACTTATTGTGGCAGTGAAAGGAGGCTACACACAGTCAGTAAAAGAAATTCTGAAGAGGAATCCAAATGTAAATTTAACAGATAAAGATGGAAATACAGCTTTGATGATTGCATCAAAGGAGGGACATACAGAGATTGTGCAGGATCTACTCGATGCTGGAACATATGTGAACATACCTGACAGGGTAGGTTGCCTATTTCACATTTGTCTCCTGGTGGTGAAGTGGATGAAAGATGACCTTAGTGTCTTCTTACTAACTTTCAAGATTCTCATGCAAGACATAAACTTGTTTTAAGATGTTTTATTTTTGCCTTTGAAACTAACAAGTTAAAAATTACTCAATCTTTCTGAAAAAATGTCCTTTTTAATTTTTGTCAAATAATGTTGTTATTGAAAATGTGACATGTACTATTACTCTGTAACTGGCCTTGATGTGTCACTGTAGGTGTGCTTTTTTGTGCCCTAACTCCTTCTCTGAGCTCACACTTACTGATTGACTTCTACCTGAACTCTCCACTTGAATGTCTAATTGTCTTTCTTAAACTTATAGTAAAACGAATGCCTTGTTTTTTTCACCTCAAACCTGCTTTTCCCTCATTCTCCATATCAGCAAGTGGCACCACCATTCGCCTTGCTGTTAAAGCCCCAAATCCTGTGCATTAGCCTTGATTTCTCTCTCCCTCACCTACCCTCCAGCAGGTTCTGTTGACTTTACTCCAAAACAAATCCTTTATCTGTCCACCTGTTTTCATTCCACTATCACCTCCCAGCTGAAGCCACGATCTGTGGTGGTGCTGCTGTTACAGAAGTAGCATTGCAACTGGGTTCTCCACTCTGATCTTGGAGTGATCTTTAAAACAATAAATCTCATGTGTACTTGTTTGTTTAAAGCCATCCAAGACTTCCTCTTGCACTGAGGATGAATGTTATCTTTTTAGGTTATAGACGTGACACATCATCTTTGTCTAACCTCTCTCCCCACTTCGTACCCCTCTTCTGCCAGTTTTCATAGCCTGCAGCCATGTTTGCTCTTTCTCTTCTTGAACACACTCAGCTTGTTCCACTGTGGAGCCTTTGCAGCAACTGTGCTCTTAGTCTGGAATGCTGATCTTGTGGTTGGCGGCTTCTTGTTGTCCCACTTCAGCTTCAATGTTACCTCCTTGAAAAGGTCTTCAGCTACCCAATCCAAAGTAGCTACCTGATCACCCCTTTTTTTTTTTGAGACATGATCTTGTGCTGTTACCCAGGCTGGAGTGCAGTGGCGTGATCGCAGCTCACTGGGGCCTCAGCTTCCTAGACTCAAGTGATCTTCCTTGCCTTAGCCTCACAAGTAGCTGGGACTACAGGTGCATGCCATCACACCTGGCTAATTCTTTTTAGGTTTTTTTTTTTTTTTTGAGAGACAGGGTCTCACTATGTTGACAGACTGGTCTTGAACTCCTGGCCTCAAGTGATTCTCCTGCTTTGGCCTCTCAAAGTGGTGGGATTACAGGCATAAGCCATCATGCCCAGCCTACCTGGTGGTCACTTTCTAGAACATTACCTTATTTTATTTACATAGTGTTTGTGTGGTTTTTTGTTTATTATATGTTGTGTTCTCTGCCAGGCTGTAAATTCTTCCAGAGGTAGGACCCTGTCTGTCTTGTTTCCTAGTACCTAAATGGTGAATGGCACATTGTAAGCAGTGAAATATTTGTAATCTTTTATAAGTTTACTAGTCTGCACCCATGTTAATGCTAATGTTCGCAACTAAAATTTGTCCAGTATTTTAAGTATAGGAAGATATGAACTGAAAATGATTGTTGCTTGGTGAATATAGTTTCAGGGGAGAGTGATGTCCTCATGAGGTCATGAACTTTGTCTTAGTTTTCTTCTAGGGAATGAATGTTAATGCACTACCAGCCTGTAACTGCCAAATCAACTAGATTTTCATGGATGCTGGTTGGGGATCTAACTTTCTCCCTTAATTAAATGTGGCTGTAGATTGACTGATAGTTTTACAGCTCCTTTTTTTTTTTTTTTTTTTAAGAATTCATGGCTTTTGTCATATAGCATTATTCCACAAGATTTTTACTATATGATTTAAAAATGTTCATCTGGTTCATTGACAGCCACAGCGTCATTGTATTTAATTTATGTTTGTAATGGCAGTTACCTTCAAAAAGAATAGATTACTGTTCTGGGTAACTGGTCTTCCTAGACTTCCTTTAGGAATTTCAGAGTCCTCATTTTGGGGCATAAAGTTCTCTGTTCCTTACTGTGATGTCTGTTAGCATCAGGTATTCATATTAGTTAAGTAATACTTTTCTCTTATTTAGAAATGGACTTTTTCCAAGAAATTAAAAAAAAAACCAAAACATGATTAACTTCAAAAGAGTGCTTGTTATCAATTCATCTTTTTTTTTTTTGTCTTCCTAGAGTGGGGATACTGTGTTAATTGGCGCTGTCAGAGGTGGTCATGTTGAAATTGTTCGAGCGCTTCTCCAAAAATATGCTGATATAGACATTAGAGGACAGGTATGTATGATTACAGTGCAGTTGCTATCTTAGAGTATAATTGGTTGTAAATGTTGCCTGATGATAATGTTATTCTTCCTACTTCCCTATGGAGATAAACTTGTAAACCCTAGTACATTTAACAGGCATATATTATTACTAAGTTTCACTGCCATTATTGTAAAATTTCTGTATTAATGTTGAGTTAAATGTAGATGGAAGTAAATAAAAAAGGTCATGTTTTTAGAATATACTGTCCTTACTACCGTGTATATATAGATTCAATTCTCAAAACTATAATGAGTAGTTAGTGATAGAGTTGGTAGCACTGTGAGTATCTGGTACTTATTTATTTTCTTCATTGTTTTCTCCCATTTTGTCTTCTTCCTCATATGCTGCTCTTCTGTTGTTACTGTTTTATTTTCTTCTCCTTTTTCCCCACTGTGCTTGACTTTGCTGGGACTGCTTGGTAGTGCCTGTGGACGTTGTTTAAGGCAATCGTAGTTCACAGAACCACAGAGGTTATTAATTTTAGATAAAAGCCTTGCCCACAGTTGTGAATTTATCAAATACTTCAGGAACTTCAGACTTTAGAAAAAGTTCTTGGTGTCTCATTTTGTTGTTGGACAGTCTACATTTCTGCTCAGTTTTTTCTTGTATTTGACCAAAAATCTCTTGTATCCAAATCCATTTTTGAATCAAACTATAAATATTATGCCAATGTTATGGGGGCATTAACATGGGCCCTTGTCTTTAAGACACATGTATTTTAATTTGAAAGCTTTTAGTTTATTTTTATGCTTTTATTTAACATAAAAAGTGAAGCCACAAGATGGTATATGATTGATTACTTAGCAAAAGGTTCAAATATAAGTCTTGAGGTGGGGAAAGTAGGCCTTATGTTGGGGGCTTTTAGAGGAAGGTAGAACTCAAGCCAAGTTTGAAGATGAGTTGGATTTAGATAGGTGGATACCTTGGCGGGTGGCTGGTTCCTGTAATCCCAGCTCTTTGGGAGGCTGAGGTGGGAAGATCTCTTGAGCCTAGGAGTTTGAGGTTATAGTGAGCTGTGACTGTGCCACTGCACTCCAGCCTGGGTGACAGGTAAGACCCTGTCTCTTAAAAAAAAAAAAAGAGAAAAAGAAGGCTGGGTATTTCAGACAAGGGCAGTGGTAATAGGATGAGAAAATTTGAGAAAATTAGAAAGTGAAAGATGCATTCCATAGCTAATGAATACATCATTTGGCATTGGGCAGTGGGGTGTTAGGCGTGGTGGTGGGGATGGTGGGTGAGAGGTGGAGAAATGAAATGGGAAGGGAGATGGGGCCTGAGAAGTTTGAGTTGAGTGGTTAGTGTGCATTTTTTAGAAGAGAAACTCTGTTGGGGAAATTTTGGTATTGGGAACTTAATGTGACCGCTGTAAAAAGTCATTCATTATCTCCTGGGTTAAAAACATTGCCACTAAATGAAGGGTTCTAGGTCACCTATTTGGACTTTTAGCAGACTACCTTGTGTCTGTTCATCCTCTTCTATGTTTGAATTCGTTTTTTGTTGTTGTTCTCTAGCTCTACTTTGAAGGTCTATGTGGATTCATTTTTGGTTTTTGAGCTAGATAAGAAAGATTTTAAAGGATCTGATCAAGGTAGTATCGGGGTATAGGATGGATGAAAATTAAGAAACCTAAAAATGATAATGCCTTATATTTGTGAAGTACATTTTCGTGCATTATCTTTTGAAAAAATGGGAAGTATTTATAGCATGTTACAGATGAAAATCCAAGGGTCAGAATAGTCAAGTGACTTGTCCTAGTTTGCAGAGTTCAGGTATTGATGACTCCTAACCCAGTGCATGTTCCTGAAATCTGATTGCATTACAAAACTACAGTTTACTTGATTAAGTATGTGGGATTGCTACTTTTTAGGTCAAGTAATATGCAGTTTTTCTAGGCTTCTTTCATAAAGAATTTCTCAAAAGTAACTACAAGATAGCCTAAGGATTAATGGTATTTCCTACCATGCTGCCTGTTGATATGCTTTCTGACAGAAATAATGTTTTGTATTTACAGGCAGCAGTTTTCAATATTGTATCTTACATGAAGTGCTTCTTGATGTTTTTTTTAAATTATATAGGACAATAAAACTGCTTTGTATTGGGCTGTCGAGAAAGGAAATGCAACGATGGTGAGAGATATCTTACAGTGCAATCCCGACACTGAAATATGCACAAAGGTATGCATGGCATTTCTGTTCTGTTAACAACACCTCCTGCTGAATGTTAGTACTGCTCATTTTAGTTCAGTCGTCTTGGATGTTAGTGTTACACTGATTTTACTGGTAATATTCTATATCAAATTGAGAAGTCAATTTACATCCTTTCAGGATTTGTGTATTCATAGCAAAATACAGTGTGCTTTTTGTTACTTCAATTAAATGCTTTTCAGAAAGTACAGTATCAGCCATCCGTAAATTGTTATTATTTGGACGGATCCTTTCCCCTGAAATTCACTTGTGCTCCTGCTATCTGGGATGCAGAACACATTCCTCTGTGTGGAGACTGTGTGTGCTCAGGAGTTCTGAGCCAGCTTAGGCGGTAGAGTGAGACCCTGTCTCTTTAAATGAACAAATAAATAACCACTGTGATTGATGGTTGGTTCTCCAGACTAGCCACTTTCACCTATTTTACTCAAATCATATAAAAAATACAAAATTATCTAATATTGTGGTCTCGTATTTTGCCTATGTGTAATAGTTTTCTGTGGGGAAAATATATTTGGAATTCTGTGTTGATACAGCAGGAATTCTTAATGAATAAAGCAAACTTTTAAAGTCGCCCGTAAGACAATCCTATTTCATCTGCTGTAGATCAGGACCAGCCAGTTTCTAAATCAGTGATGGTACTTCCAGTATCCCAGGGTAGAAAATTTCTGGGATTCCTTCTGGTTTGCAGGTGGCTCCTTGATGCTCTTTTTACTTTTCTTTTGGACCTTGGTGTCAGCCAGTGTGACTACCTGCGGCTTCTGACCAGATTTTTGTCTAACTCAGTGCTGAATTGTGGTCTCTTCTTGTTTTCTTTCCTTTGTTTTTTAAAAGCAATCATGAACTCTTTTGAGGTTTTCTGAAGGCATACTGCTTGTATCAAATGGTTTCACTGCGAACTGAGGCGATGTTGGTGTACATTTCTGAAAAACTCTGGACACTGGCTTACCTGGATGTTGACAGGCTGGGCTATGGGTTGGTTGGTGGGGAGATCGGGAAGTAGCCTCTGGAGGGGCTCCTCCAGGTCAGTGGTGGAACCTGGGGAAGGGCAGAAGCAGCCACTGCTGCCGACTGTAGCTTACGAGCAGGTGGGGCAGGACACACCTGGCTACGTGATTTAAAGTCACTTTGATACAAATGAGTGGTTGTAAAGGAAAAGCATTTTTTGTTGTTGTTTTTAGCTTTTATGTTTTCTTGAGAGGGTTTTAAATATAGACTGTTAGCAGAGTCAGATATTTCTTGACATGTGCATTTGTATGACATAAACACTTAGGAGTCAAGCTATTAATTTGGTAAACATTCTTATTTGTGCCCACAGGATGGTGAAACACCGCTTATAAAGGCTACCAAGATGAGAAATATTGAAGTGGTGGAGCTGCTGCTAGATAAAGGGGCTAAAGTGTCTGCTGTAGATAAGGTAAAACATCTGTGGGGAGAGAACACTGCATGGAAAGCTGTTAGTACACTGACCTCTATATGGAGTGGATTTAATGGGGATCTGATTTTAGGTTATGTGGGGAGAGATTACTTGCTGGGGATGTCTGTGTGGGATTTGGATCCCACGCAGGAGCACGCTGAGGAGTGGGTGGGCTCAGTGTGCTGTTCACGCAGCTGCTTCCGATTTTCCTTCTATGGCTCACAGCAGCTGTGGGGCACAGCCATTGACAACCACATGAGGAGGAGGCACTACTTTCTTCAGGGCAGAGTTTGTTGCAGATAAACAGGAGGAAAGAATGTACAGGGGCTGGAGGAGGCTGACTCTCAAAGCAGACAGTGTTAATGTTCACTGATGGGAGATAATGTGTTCTGCTGCATGTTCTTGCTATAATCCTTTTAGGGAAATTTTCATATTTTCTATAATAAGTTTAGCTCTGAGTGGCTGAGCACTTCATATAGATTTGATTTTTCATTTTAGTTTCTTTTTATTTTAAACAAGCTTACTTGTTTAAAATAATTTAAATTGATTTAAATCAACTTGTTTAAATCAATTTAAATTGATTTTCCCCCAGAAAAGAAATGAACTGATTGATGTGTGAAGTAGAAATAATATTGTAAATTTTCTCCTCTAATGAATGATATGATTTGGGCTTTTCTAATTAACAGTAGATTGAAATTTATTTTTCTAATATTTTAAGGCAGTTAAAACAAAAACAGGGAGTCAAGAGTCAATGTGTGTTTGCATTTCATTTTGCCAAGTTACAACATTATTTTAAAACAAAGCACCTCCCACCTGTCATTATCATATCAACATAATGTCATATAAAAGGAAACTTTAATATTAATTAGAAGACATAAAGTCAAAGAAGAGTTTTCAGAATTGAATATATGTAGCTTTCTAGAAAACTTTTTATAATGCCTGTTTTTTCCAATCTGTCACTGACTCATCTGACACTGGTCCCCCAGTTTGCGATATAGAACCACTGGACTGTACCCTTCAAGGTTCCATATAGCCTGTTAATTGTATAATATGCTATTGTAAGTAATTGTTGCATACTCAATACGTTTCTTGAAGGACTCTGCCCTGGTATTCTTTTGTGTGTTGTTGTACCCAGAGTTAGCACATGATGCTTGCTGACAAATACACATGATAGTGGGAACAGTTGTTCATGAACACATTCCTCCTGAGGATGGGTAAAGTGCTAACCTGCTAGAATTTGGGATACAAACTTATAAAAGTCTTGAACCTGGATCTTCATAGATAATTTTGTAAAAACAATTTTAAGAATGATGATTAATGTTATATTTACCTCGCCTGTCACTGCTCTCTGATAATCTTCAGCCTGTCAGCAAAGTGTGCTAATATCCTCCTACATTTATAGAAATTTTGTATCTGGTAGAAATGCTGCTGCTGATGTTTTGTCTTCTCACAGGTTTGGGGATGAGAATTGGAATTGAGATGGGAAAATAAGATAAAATTGGATTTGGATACGTTTAGTTTGAGGGCTAATAAGACATTCAGGAGTCTGTGGTCAGTAGACATTGGGAAGTCTAGTACTGGAATCTGGGCAAGAAATCAAGGCTTGTGATGGAAATTTGACAGTTACTAGGAAAGAAGAGTTGCCTGGGAGTGACTAAGATGATCAGTTGAAGAAAGAGAAAAGCTCAAGTCAAAATGGACTTCTCTTATGCTGTGTGTCATATTGCAGTTTTGAAATTGTGCATGTTTATCCAGTCTCTTTCTATTACGACATAAGCTACTAAAGGCCAGCAGCTATTTTGTCTTTTATCTTTGTATCTTCCAAAGTAACAAGCAAAGAGCCTTACAGATAGTGAGCTTGGTGCATAGTTATGGTGACACATTTTTTAGGACATGGGAGGAAGAAAGTCTAGAAGATGAAAAGTTCAAGATAAGGTCGTGCCTTGGAAGCCACAGGAAGAACAGTGTAGGTTATTTTCATTTACTGTCCTAGAGATCAGTGTGGATGAGAACTGAGAATTTAATTTGTTAAGGTGTTTGTGAAGTAATCAACAGGAGATCACTTTGCAGCCCGAAGAGGGCTTTTGAAATTTACATGTGTTAGCTTTCATTACTGTTGGATATGAACACTAATGACTGGAGATGCTAATAATGAGAGAAGGTGGGTTGATAGGGAAAAGTGAAAGGTGAGGAGAATGGAAGAGGTGAGGAGAGAGTCAGAAGGGGATAGCTGTACATAGAGGACTCCGGTAGAGAATGAAGAGTGATGAGATTTAAAAGGGTTCACTGTAGCAAATGGCTGACAAAGGTCATTGGAGCTGACAAGATCACTTGTGTTGGATGGCTATCAGCATGAATTGTAAAGCTTTCTAGACAAATGAAGAAAGTTGTGAAATAGAATTTAAATTAGTTGAGGAAGGTCATTGACATCCTCAGACAATAAATATTTGGATGATGGAGGGATGCTAATGAAGTGGACCCATGGCCTAGGAGGAGCTGCAGTGAGAAAGCCTGTTGCTTCTCTTCTTTCACTGAGTTAAAGGAAGGAGAAAAAAAATGACCTTCATTCTAGAGGGCTGTGGGAGAAATAATATCTCAGCAAAGCTGGGTGAGGAGCTACAGAAAGAAATTATGGGGAAGATAGAGATAAAAATTCATATTATTATGTGCTTTATATGAAAAATAAGAAAAGTTCAAATTTTGTTATTTTACAGAAACATAAATATTGTTACTCTTTTCATACTATATATCAAGATATGAAAGTTCAAGTTTCCTACTATTATGTTTCAGAAAGGAGATACTCCCTTGCATATTGCTATTCGTGGAAGGAGTAGGAAACTGGCTGAACTGCTTTTAAGAAACCCCAAAGATGGACGGTTACTTTATAGGCCCAACAAAGCAGGAGAGACTCCTTATAATATTGACTGTAGCCATCAGAAGAGTATCTTAACTCAAATATTTGGAGCCAGTAAGTATTGAGTTTTGTTCCTAACTGAACTTTTAAATAATGAATGTTCCATTAAAAGATATGGAAAATAAGGCCAGGCATAGTGGCCATGCCTGTAATCCCATCACTTGAGGAGGCCAAGGTGGGAGGATTTCTTGAGCCCAGGAGTTGGAGACCAGCCTGAGCAGTATAGTGAGACCTCATCTCTACAAAAAAATTAAAAAATTAGCCGAGCATGGTGGTGTGCCTGTAATCCTAGTTTCTTGGGAGGCTGAGGTGGGAGGATCTCTTGAGCCAGGGAGATGGAGATTGTAGTGAACCAGGATCATACCACTGCACTGGGTCTCACTCTGTTGCCCAGGCTGGAGTACAGTGGTGCAGTCATAGCTCACTGCAACCTCAAATTCCTGGACTCAAGCCATCCTCTCACCTCAGCCTACTGAGTACTTGGAACTACAGGTCCATGCTCCCATGCTCAGCTAATTTTTTTTTTTTTTTTTTTTTTTTAGAGATGAGGTCTTGCCATGTTCCCTGGTCTGGGCCCAAGTAATCCTCCCACCTTGGCCTCCCAAAGTGCTGGGATTACAGACATGAGCCACTGTGCCTGGCCATATTTCCTTTTTTTTTTTTTTTTTTTTAATGATTTTTTGTCTTTTAAAATATTTTTTCTTATAATAGTAATGTGCACTAATTACATTTCAAGAATGAAAACATGAGTATAGCAGAAGGTGAAAATTCTCCATTATCCCCTATCTCTCAGCTTGTAATTGTCTAAATGACCCTCCAGGCTTTTCTTTATGCTTATAAAAATGTTACATATTATGTATATAGTTTTAAAAAAGAAAAATTGAGTTATACTATGTTACAAAAACCTAAAGTGTCATATTTTAATTATTGCACAATCTTTCATCATAGGGTTCTGATAGTACATTGAGTTCTCTATTGGTGAATATTTAGTTTGTTTTGCTAACAGCTAGTGCTGCAGTGAACAACTTTTGTTCGTGTATCCATTGACTCTTATTTTTAGGATTTTTTTTCTTTCTTTTAAAAATTATTATTATAGATTCAGGGGGTACAATTAGGATTATTTTCTTAGAGTAAATTCCCAGCAGTAGAATTGCCAAGTCAATGGATGCCCACAGTTTTGATAGACTTTCCAAAATGGTTGTAAAACTTTCTTCTCTCTCTGGCAGTGTAAGATACTACAGTTCCCCACAAGCTTGCTAGAGCTGGGTATTTCCAGCCTCTTACTCTTTGGTAATCAGATAAATGAGAAAAAAACTCTAATTTCAATTTGTGTTTTAAAATTATTAGTGAAATTGAGATCTTTTAATATATTCAAAGGCTATTGCTTCTTAGCCTTTTGGCCTAGATAATGTGTAATATATTCATAGCCTATTTGTGTTGTTGCCAGGTTCCTTTTTGTATCCTTTACCCACTTTTTAGTTTTTAATATTTTTAAAAAGTTGATCTAAGAGTCTTTCTGAGTTATGGATATTGATCCTGGTTCTATCCTATGTGCTGTATTTCCCTCCCATCAGCAAACTCTTGGTTGATGCTCCTGGTTTTTTCTTCTCCATTCAAAAGTTACACATTTCTGTAGTTTATTTATTAGTCTTTTCCTGAAGTTCTGGTCTTAGTATTACATTGAGAAAGAAAGGCCTTTTTAAACAAAGATTTTTAAAGTTTCTCCTATGTTTTCTTCTAGTACTTCTATGGTTTTACTTTTTTCTACTTAATTTTTTTTTTTTGAGATGGAGTTTCGCTCTCGTTACCCAGGCTGGAGTGCAATGGCGCAATCTTGGCTCACTGCAACCTCCACCTCCTGGGTTCAGGCAATTCTCCTGCCTCAGCCTCCTGAGTAGCTGGGATTACAGGCACGCGCCACCATGCCTAGCTAATTTTTTTTTTGTATTAGTAGAGACGGGGTTTCACAATGTTGACCAGGATGGTCTCGATCTCTTAACCTCGTGATCCACTTGCCTTGGCCTCCCAAAGTGCTTGGATTACAGGCTTGAGCCACTGCGCCCGGCCTCTACTTAATTTTTAATGTTTCAGAAAATTTTGTTAAGGCTACAAGATATGTAGCATTTTAATTTAATTTTTTTCATGAACGATTAAACTTTCCTTATACCACTTATTAATTCATCATTTCCTGCCTTATTTGAAATGCCTCTTATGTTAATATCCTATATGAGTTCCAGAATGTTCAAATTATTGTAGTTTTATATATATATATATATATATATATTTTTTTTTTTTTTTTTTGAGACGGAGTTTTGCTCTTGTTACCCAGGCTGGAGTGCAATGGCGCGATTTCAGCTTACCGCAACCTCCGCCTCCTGGGTTCAGGCAATTCTCCTGCCTCAGCCTTCTGAGTAGCTGGGATTACAGGCACGCACCACTGTGCCCAGCTAATTTTTTGTATTTTTAGTAGAGACGGGGTTTCACCGTCTTGACTAGGATGGTCTCGATCTCTTGACCTCGTGATCCACCTGCCTTGGCCTCCCAAAGTGCTGGGATTACAGGCATGAACCACCACGCCCGGCCCCAGTTTTATATTTTTATTCTTCTCTAGTGACAACTACCCTTCAGTAGTCTTTTTTTTCTATTCTTACCATTCTTCTTTCAATTAAAACAAAATTCTCATGGGTTTTAATTAGAACTGCCTTAAAGTGATAGAATAATTTGGGAGAATTGCTGAAACTTTCTGCCTGGAATCATAGAATGTTTCTTTTTCTCTTATTATCTATTATGTTCTTCAGTAACATTTTATAACTTTCTTTTTATAGGTATGACACATATTACATTTAATTTTATATACTCATTTGTGTTAATCATAATATTTTATTGATTCTAAATTGCACACCATTCCCACAATTTAACATCCCTGAAATTGGAATGTGTCTTTTAAGTGATGGATAAAAAAGCATGGTGTACTTTTTGTACAGCATTTTGTACTTTCTTAGTTTTACATAAAAATGATGTATCATATAATCAATAGATATCTTAAGTTCTATGAAATATGATAGTAATTTAAGAATCTCTGAAATTTTTTTTTTATTTTAAATCAAGTAGATTTAAAATTTAAAAAAGTAAATCAAGCCTTCCAAGTCAGAGTAGGCTTGGAGACTCCCTGAAATGGTCTTTATATGGGTATAAACATTTGAAATAATTTTTTTCTCTCTAATCAAGTAAACAATAAATAGATGTTTCTTTCTAATAATGATGCCACTGTTTAATGTAAGATATGATGTGCTTTAATTACAGGACACTTGTCTCCTACTGAAACAGATGGTGACATGCTTGGATATGATTTATATAGCAGTGCTCTGGCAGATATTCTCAGTGAGCCTACCATGCAGCCACCCATTTGTGTGGGGTTATATGCACAGTGGGGAAGTGGGAAATCTTTCTTACTCAAGAAACTAGAAGGTAAAGGACTTGCTTGTACAGAGTCTGTATATGTAAAACAAGATTTTCTCTGGGGATTTTTCTGAAATAAAGAGGAGGACCGCTTTCTGTGTAAGCATGTGTGTTACACAGTTTACTGAGATGAACTCCCCTCTAGTTGGTCCTTCACATGGTCATTTGAGTTCTCTTTCTAAAGCAGATCCAGTTGTGTGATAACCCCACAAAAAACCCTTGCTGGCATGTTTTTTTGGGTTCTTCACAGACTTGTCAGTTTGCATGGTTCCACCTGCCAGCACCACCTCTGGCATGTGCCCCAGCTTCAGTCGCAGAGGACTATTTGCTCTTGCAAGAACACACCAGATGTGTTTCCCAAGTTGCTCCATTAGCAGCTTCTTAGCTGGCCTCACTACCACCCACCCAACACGCATGCCTTTTGCTTGACAAAATCTTACTCATTCTTCAAGGATAGGTTTCAGTATTACCTGTAAAAATTTCCCCACGTTTTGTACAAAGAATGACTTGTGTGGGGCTCCTTTGGGCTCAACATGGACCTTTAAGAACAGTATTCTCAAATGTGATTAGAGGGAGAAGGGGTGAGGAAGATCACAGTGGAATGGTGGTGATATCTAGTTTGAAGATATAGAGTATTATTTTTATTTTTGCATGTGAAAACAATATGCGTATGCATAATGTTTTTTGTTTGTGTTAATACAAACCACAAAAAAAAAAAAACTCAAGAAAATCTTGACAGATGGGAGTATATGAGAAGCGATTTTGTACATCCTCCATGTGAAGCAGGAGAGGATGGTTGAGTTAGACTTAGCTGTGCCCCTGGGGGTGAGATGTTCATCTTTGGCAAGAGAACACTGGTTAAAATGGTTAAGTAGCGGTTATTCTATCTAGGGACCTAGTAAAGTGCCCAATAAAATAAGTGTTTACATTGAAAATGTGAAAACTGCAAATTGAGTTAAAAAATGTATTTGTTAAAGTAAACATGAATAAGGTTTCATGTTAAATTCTCTTTCAGATGAAATGAAAACCTTCGCTGGACAACAGATTGAGCCTCTCTTTCAGTTCTCATGGCTCATAGTGTTTCTTACCCTGCTACTTTGTGGAGGGCTTGGTTTATTGTTTGCCTTCACGGTCGACCTGAATCTTGGAATAGCAGTGTCATTGAGCTTCTTGGCTCTCTTATATATATTCTTTAGTAAGTCTTTGCTCTTTATCTTTTTCAAAAATGGAGAAAATGTTGATCCATGGATAAAGAAGAAACATTATCTGTCTTTTAAAACCCATATGTGATTTTCATAATTGGGTGAGAAAATTGATCTTTTTGCTGCTTCATAGATTGTCCTAAAGGAACATTGCTCACAACTCGTTGAAGTAGCTAATAAACTAATGTGCTGCTTGTTAATCTTGAAGCAAGACTCTTGATTATTATACTTATCCTTTTTGTTAATTAATGATTTGTATTTAAATCTTTTTCTGAAAAGAAGGCTTCCGAGCCATCACTGGCGTGCTCTTGAGCATTTTGATCATATCTGTACTTTCAATTTCATCTAAAAGCAAAGTAAAAAGAATATAATACAATCCCTATTCTTGGGGGTATCTTCAATTCCAAGAAAGGAAATAGATTTACTGTTAGAAGAACTGATAACCAATGTTACCACTTGCAAATACTGATAAATCCAAGGTTATTTGCATTTGAATCAGAGCTGCAGTTATGTTTCTGTTTAAGGCACATGTTAGTCAGTTTACTTTTCGCTTTTCATATCTTTTGTATCTTAGTGGCGGTTAAGGAATTCTTTGAGGAGTAGTTAAGAAATAGTATGGGACATAAGCCTAGCTGTCATTACTTGATATTTGATCTTTGGAGAAAAGATCTGCTTGACTAATGACTGCTTTGGATAACTTTTTTAAACTGGAATTTCAGTTGTCATTTACTTTGGTGGACGAAGAGAAGGAGAAAGTTGGAATTGGGCCTGGGTCCTCAGCACTAGATTGGCGAGACATATTGGATATTTGGAACTCCTCCTTAAACTGATGTTTGTGAATCCACCTGAATTGCCAGAGCAGACTACTAAAGCTTTACCTGTGAGGTGAGTTGTTCCATTTGACAGAAGAAATCTTTAATAAGATTAAGAAAAAAATCTTTCTCACTTAAAAAAGTTTATAGGGGCCAGGCACAGTGGCTCACGCTTGTAATCCCAACACTTTGGGAGGTGAAGGCGGATGGATCACCTGAGGTTAGGAGTTGAGATTAGCCTGGCCAACATGGTGAAACCCCATCTTTACTAAAAATACAAAATTAGACAGGTGTCATGGCGCATGTCTGTAATCAGGGAGGATGTAATTGGGAGGATGAAGCAGGAGAATCATTTGAACTCAGGAGGCAGAGGTTGCAGTGAGCCGAGATCACACCATTGCACTGCAGTCTGCGTAACAAGAACGAAACTCTGTCTCAAAAAAAAAAAAAAAGCTTATAGGGTATAATTTCTCCATGTGTATTCCAAAAAATGTTTATACCTGGAACCTTTTACTTATGAAAATAAAAACATGCCCTTGTCAAATACTGTGGGAAACACTTCAGATTATATATCCCTTTTGTATGTTAAAGGATCAGAGGCACCTTTCCATAAAGAAACCTGTTTGACCTTTACCAAATTTTATTTGAGCATAAACCGATTTTCTCCCTTATGTCACCAGTTACCATCCTTTGGAACACACTTTGAAGAGAGCCCTGGATGGTGGAGGGGTCCAGCCACTGACTTTGGTCCCCAAAGAGCTCCTGGTGGGAGACCTGGCCCCTGCTTCTGTGAGCGGTTAACTTTGGGAAACCCAGCTCCCCTCTCTGAGCTGTGCTTTTCTCAGCTCAGGAAATATATTCACATGTCTGTCTAAAATTATTATTCATACTAAGTAGGAAATTTATGAGAAAACGGAAAAGATGAAAAATGTTTAAGTCCAGGAGTAAATGAAATGTAGAGGGCTCCAGAGAAAAGTAAAATGGAAAAAAAAGATTAAAAAATTAAAAGCAAAAAAAATTCAATGAAAGTAAGCACAGTAAGAATTTAAAATGTATTAAGGCCAGGCATGGTGGCTCACACTTGTAATCCCAGCACTGTGGGAGGCCAAAGTGAGCAATTGCTTGAGCTCAGGAGTTCAAAACCTGGATAACAGGGAAACCCCATCTCTACAAAAAAATAGAAAAATTAGCTGGGCATGGTGGCACATGCCTGTAGTCCTAGCTACTTGGGAGGCTGAGGTGGGAGGATTGCTTAAGCTTGGCAGGTTGAGGGTACGGTGAGCCAAAATCATGTCACTGCACTCCAGCCTGGATGACAAAGTGAGACCCTGTCTCAAAAAAAAAATGCATTAAAAGTTGAAAACATTTTAAGTTAGAAGAAAAAATAAGTGTAATTTAAGATGAAAATAAATAGACCAATTCCAGATAAAATATTAAAACTGAATGTGAGAGAAAAATAAAGGTTAAAACTTTAAAGTAACTAGCATATAGAATTAAGTATTAAGAAAATGATTTAAAAGTGAAAAAGTTAAGAAGAAAACAGAATAAAATAATTGGGGGAAATGTTTTTACAGAAAATAAGAAAACTGGTCTAAATTAATGAGATGGTTTCTTTTTTTCCAGTTAGAACAATTAAAATAGCATCGTTAAGACCACACAGTATAATACAGATTGTATTCTGAGAGCAGTGCTTATCTACTGGACTGAGATGAGAGTTTAATTTAGAGATGGAAGGGAGAAAGGAACTAATACAGAAATCATAATGATTCAGAGACTCAAAATACAAATAATTCATTTAATTTTGAAGAACAATTGCTAAGAGAATATTTTACAACTATTTCTCAATCCCTGGTAGATGTTGAAGCTATAAATAAAATAGGCCATTCTAAAACTTGAGCTTTTAAATGGTATTACTGGGCTTGAAATTCTTTAATGACTATAATTAATATTTTTTCAGGGTTATAGTCTCTTTAGTTGGTATTAGAAAACTTACTTGTGCAACTCTTGTGGCCGCAACATGACACAGGTGTCACCTTTTGACCACTGTGTTATGAGATCTGTTGGGGTGTCTGATATTCCACATCTAAATTCTGGCATAACTTCCCCCCGACTGTCCTTAGTCAGAAGTACTTCATATGGTCCTGCACATTTCACTTTTGTTACTGTTTTTTCTAAGAAAAGTATGTAGGATTTTAGAAGTGGAAGCTACCTAATTACAAATTATTTTCCCTCCTTGGAATTTAAAAAACAATATTTTGACAGAGACATAAAGAAAATAAAAGGTAAATGATGCAAAGATGACATACATTGAAGTTATTTGTTACTTTTGATACCAGAGTAATATTTTATTTGTTCTTTTCTTAAAGGTTTTTGTTTACAGATTACAACAGACTGTCCAGTGTAGGTGGAGAAACTTCTCTGGCTGAAATGATTGCAACTCTCTCGGATGCTTGTGAAAGAGAGTTTGGCTTTTTGGCAACCAGGCTTTTTCGAGTATTCAAGACTGAAGATACTCAGGGTAGGATTTCCTTCCTTCCTTCTTTGTGTATAGGGGTTGGGGTGGGATGAATGTTCAGTTTATTTTCATGAAAACACACCTTCAACATTAGACTCATCAGGTACTGTGACTGTAATGTTAGGATTTTCTAGATATTTGATATGTTAATAATTATTAAAACCATTTGTTGCATTACAGGTAAAAAGAAGTGGAAAAAAACATGTTGTCTCCCATCTTTTGTCATCTTCCTTTTTATCATTGGCTGCATTGTATCTGGAATTACTCTTCTGGCTATATTTAGAGTTGACCCAAAACATCTGACTGTAAATGCTGTCCTCATATCAATTGCATCTATAGTGGGATTGGCCTTTATGTTGAACTGTCGTACATGGTGGCAAGTGCTGGACTCTCTCCTGAATTCCCAAAGAAAACGCCTCCATAATGCAGCCTCCAAACTGCACAAATTGAAAAGTGAAGGATTCATGAAAGTAAGCACTCATTGGTTATTAGAAAAAAACTGTAATGTGAGTATGCTACCACTGCCATGCTCATTTGGGCTTTAGGGCGTATACTCTCTAAATGTTAAAGTGTTGCATTTATTTTAGTTCACTTAATTTGTTCATTCCTTTGTTCATTCAAGACTATAATTTAGGGTAGTTTTAGGTTCACAGCAAACTTTAGAGGAAGGTGCAAAGATATCCCATATACCCACTTCCCCCACACATACACAGCCTTCCCATTTAGCACCATTATCTACCAGAGCAGTATATTTGTTACAATTGATAAACTTAGGTTGACACATCATAATCACCCAGCATCTATAGTTTATGTTAGGGTTCACTCTCGCTGTTGTACATTCTATGGGCTTGGACAAATGTATAACGTATCCACCATTATAGTCTTATACAGAGTAGATTTATTGCCCTCAAAATCTTCTGTGCTTCACCCGTTCACACCTGTTCACCCCTCCCTCTCCCTGCTCCCTAACCCCTGGCTACCATGGTTCTTTTTACTGTCTCCATAGTTTTGCCTTTTTCCAGAATGTCATACAGTTGAATCATACAAGTGTAGTCTTTTCAGATTGTTTTCTTTCACATAGTCATATGCATTTAAGTTCTCTTCATGTCTCTTCATGGGCTGCTAGCACATTTCTTTTTAGCATGGCTAATATTCCATTGTCCGGATATATCACAGTTCATTTATACATTTACCTACTGAAGGACATCTTTATTGCTTCCAGGCTTTGGCAAGTATGAATAAAGCTTCTATAAACTTTCATGTTCAGGCTTTTGTGTGAACATAAGTTTTCAACTCCTTTGGGCAAATACCGAAAGAGTGCTGTTGCTAGATTGTATGGTGTTTTGTTTTGTTAGAAACAACCAAACTGTCTTCCAAGGTGGCTGTACTATTTTGCATTCCCACCAGAAATGAATGAGGGCTATCTGTTGCTCTACGTCACATCCTCACTAGCGTTTGGTATTATTGATGTTCTGGATTTTGGCAATTCTGATAAGTGTGCAGTGGCATCTTATTGTTTGAATTTGCATTTCCCTGATAACACATGTTGTAGAACATATTTTCATGTGCTTATTTGCTATCTGTATGTTTTCTTTGGTGAGTTGGCTGTTAAGGTCTTTGGCTCATTTTTAATCAGGTTGTTCATTTTCTCATTGTTGAGTTTTAAGAGCTCTTTGTATATTTTGGATAATGGTCTTTTATCAGATACGCTTTTTGCAAATATTTTGTCCCATTCTGTTGGTTGTCTTTTCATTCTCTTGACAGTGTCTTTTGCAGAGCAGATGTTTTTGGTGAAATCTAGCTTATTCGTTTTTTCATGGATCTTGCTTTTGGAGTCCTATCTAGAAAGTTAGCACCAAACATCTGGTCCTCTAGATTTTATCCTCTTATTTTCTAGAGTTTTATACTTTTACATTTAGGTCTGTGAGCTATTTTGAGTTAATTTTTGTGAAGTGTGAACTATGTCTAGATTCTTTTCTTTCTTTTTCTCTCTCTTCTTCCTTCCTTCCCTTTCCTTTTCTTTTTCTTTTGATGTGTCGATGTCCAGTTGTTCCAGCACCATTTGTTAAAAAGACTATTTCTTCCATCGTATTGCCTTTGCTGCTTGTCAAAGATTTATTGACTATATTCGTGTAGGTTTGCTTCCAGGCTCTTTGCTCTTTGTCTATTCATTTTCCAAAACCACACTCTTTGATCACTCTAGCTTTATTTTCCTGAAGTTGGGTAGTGACAGTCCTCCTATTTTGTTCTTCTCCTTCAATATCGTGTTGGCTATTCTGGGTCTTTTTCTCCTCACGTGAACTTTTGATTCAACTTACAGATAACTACAAAATAACTTGCTCGGATTTTCATTGAGATTGCATGAAATCTGTATGTCAAGTATTGAGTCTTCCTATCCATGAACATGAACTATCTTCCCATTTATTTAGTTCTTCCTTGATTTCTTTCAAGAGTTTTATAGTTTTTCTCGTATAGATCTTATACATATTTTGTTAGATTGATACCAATTTCATTTTTTGCAGTGCTAACGTAGATAGTAATTGTGTTTTTAATTTCACGCTTGATTTACTCATTGCTGATGTATAAGAAAGTGATCAACTTTTGTTTTTGTTTTTGTTTTTTTTTTGCATGACTCCATTTATTTTATTTTATTTTTTGGTAGATTGTGTGATTTTTTCTTAATTTTTATTATTTATTTATTTTTTTTATTGCATTTTCGGTTTTGGGGTACATGTGAAGAACATACAAGATTGTTGCATAGGTACACATGTGGCAGTGTGATTTGCTGCCTTCCTCCCCTTCACCTATATCTGGCATTTCTCCCCATGCTATCTCTCCCCAACTCCCCACCCCCCGTTGTCCCTCCCCTATTTCCCCCCAACAGAAACCAGTGTGTAGTGCTCCCTTCCCTGTGTCCATGTGTTCTCGTTGTTCAACACCCGCCTATGAGTGAGAACATGCGGTGTTTGATTTTGTGTTCTTGTGTCAGTTTGCTGAGAATGATGGTTTCCAGATTGATCCATGTCCCTACAAAGAACACGAACTCATCGTTTTTGATGGCTGCATACTATTCCATGGTGTATATGTGCCACATTTTCCCTGTCCATTCTATCATCGATGGGCATTTGAGTTGGTTCCAGGTCTTTGCTATTGTAAACTGTGCTGCAGTGAACATTCATGTGCATGTGTCCTTATAGTAGTATGATTTATACTCCTGTGGATATATACCCAGTAATGGGATTGCTGGGTCAAATGGAATTTCTGTTTCTAGGTCCTTGAGGAATCGCCCCACTGTCTTCCACAATGGTTGAACTAATTTACACTCCCACCAACAGTGTGAAAGTGTTCCTATTTCTCCACATCCTCTCCAGCATCTGTTGTCTCCAGATTTTTTAATGATCACCATTCTAACTGGCATTAGATGGTATCTCAATGTAGTTTTGATTTACATTTCTCTAATGACCAGTGATGATGAGCATTCATTTTTTTCATATGTTTGTTGGCTTCATGTATGTCTTCTTTTGTAAAGTGTCTGTTCATATCCTTTGCCCACTTTTGAATGGGCTTGTTTTTTTCTTGTAAATCTGTTTTAGTTCTTTGTAAATTCTGGTTATCAGCCCTTTGTCAGATGGGGAAACTGCAGAAATTTTTCCCATTCTGTTGGTTGCCGATTCACTCTAATGACTGTTTCTTTTGCCATGCAGAAGCTGTGGAGTTTGATTAGGTCCCATTTGCCTATTTTGGCTTTTGTTGCCAATGCTTTTGGTGTTTTGGTCATGAAGTCCTTGCCTACACCTATGTCCTGAATGGTTTTGCCTAGATTTTCTTCTAGGGTTTTTATGGTGTTAGGTCTTATGTTTAAGTTTTTAATCCATCTGGAGTTAATTTTAGTGTAAGGTGTCAGGAAGGGGTCCAGTTTCTGCTTTCTGCACATGGCTAGCCAGTTTTCCCAACACCACTTATTAAACAGGGAATCCTTTCCCCATTGCTTGTTTTTATCAGGTTTGTCCAAGATCGGATGGTTGTAGATAAGTTGTGTTGCCTCCGAGGCCTCTGTTCTGTTCCATTGGTCTGTATCTCTGTTTTCGTACCAGTACCATGCTGTTTCGATTACTGTAGCCTTATAGTATAGTTTGATGTCCGGTAGTGTGATGCCTCCCGCTTTGTTCTTTTTGCTTAGAATTGACTTGGCTATGTGGGCTCTCTTTTGGTTCCATATGAAGTTTAAGGTGTTTTTTTCCAGTTCTGTGAAGAAGGTCATTGGTAGCTTGATGGGGATAGTGTTGAATCTGTAAATTACTTTGGGCAGTATGGCCATTTTCACGATATTGATTCTTCCTAACCATGAACATGGAATGTTTCTCCATCTGTTTGTGTCCTCTCTCATTTCGTTGAGCAGTGGTTTGTAGTTCTCCTTGAAGAGGTCCTTGACGTTCCTTGTTAGTTGTATTCCTAGGTATTTTATTCTCTTTGTAGCAATTGTGAATGGCAGTTCGTTCTTGATTTGGCTCTCAAGTCTGTTATTGGTGTATAGGAATGCTTGTGATTTTTGCACATTGATTTTGTGTCCTGAGACTTTGCTGAAGTTGCTTATCAGTTTCAGGAGATTTTGGGCTGAGATGATGGGGTCTTCTAGATATACAATCATGTCATCTGCAAATAGAGACAATTTGACTTCCTCCTTTCCTATTTGAATACCCTTTATTTCTTTTTCTTGCCTGATTGCTCTGGCTAGAACTTCCAGTACTATATTGAATAGGAGTGGTGAGAGAGGGCATCCTTGTCTAGTGCCAGATTTCAAAGGGAATGCTTCCAGTTTTTGCCCATTCAGTATGATATTGGCTGTTGGTTTGTCGTAAATAGCTTTTATTATTTTGAGATACGTTCCGTCAATACCTAGTTTATTGAGGGTTTTTAGCATAAAGGGCTGTTGAATTTTGTCAAAGGCCTTCTCTGCATCAATTGAGATAATCATGTGGTTTTTGTCTTTGGTTCTGTTTATGTGGTGAATTACGTTTATAGACTTGCTATGTTGAACCAGCCTTGCATCCCCAGGATGAATCCTACTTGATCATGGTGGATAAACTTTTTGATGTGCTGTTGCAATTGGCTTGCCAGTATTTTCTTGAAGATTTTTGCATCTATGTTCATCATGGATATTGGCCTGTAGTTTTCTTTTCTTTTTGAGTCTCTGCCGGGTTTTGGTATCAGGATGCTGTTGGTCTCATAAAATGATTTGGAAGGATTCCCTCTCTTTGGGTTATTTGGAATAGTTTCAGAAAGAATGGTACCAGTTCCTCTTTGTATGTCTGGTAGAATTCGGCTGTGAACCCATCTGTACCTGGGCTTTTTTTGGGTGGTAGGCTCTTAATTGCTGCCTCGACTTCAGCCCTCGTTATTGGTCTATTCAGGGTTTCGACTTCTTCCTGGTTTAGGCTTGGGAGGAGGCAACTGTCCCGGAATTTATCCATTTCTTCCAGGTTTCCTAGTTTATGTGCATAGAGTTGTTTGTAATAATCTCTGATGATGGTTTGAATTTCTGTGGAATCTGTGGTGATATCCCCTTTATTGTTTTTTATGGCATCTATTTGGTTATTCTCTCTTTTCTTTTTTATTAATCTGGCTAGTGGTCTGTCTATTTTGTTGATCTTTTCGAAAAACCAGCTCCTGGATTTGTTGATTTTTTGAAGGGTTTTTTGTGTCTCTATCTCCTTCAATTCTGCTCTGATCTTAGTTATTTCTTGTCTTCTGCTAGGTTTTGAGTTTTTTTGATCTTGCTCCTCTAGCTCTTTCAATTTTGATGATAGAGTGTCAATTTTAGATCTCTCCTTGCTTCTCATGTGGGCACTTATTGCTATATATTTTCCTCTAGAGACTGCTTTAAATGTATCCCAGAGATTCTGGTATGTTGTGTCTTCGTTCTCATTGGTTTCGAAGAACATCTTTATTTCTGCCTTCATTTCATTGTTTATCCAGTCAACATTCAAGAGCCAGTTGTTCAGTTTCCATGAAGCTGTGCAGTTCTGAATTAGTTTCTGAATTCTGAGTTCTAACTTGATTGCACTGTGGTCTGAGAGACTGTTTGTTATGATTTCCGTTCTTTTGCATTTGCTGAGGAGTGATTTACTTCCATTTATGTGGTCAATTTTAGAGTATGTGTGATGTGGTGTTGAGAAGAATGTATATTCTGTGGATTTGGGGTGGAGAGTTCTGTAAATGTCTGTTAGGTTTGCTTGGTCCAGGTCTGAGTTCAAGTCCTGGATATCCTTGTTAATTTTCTGTCTCGTTGATCTGTCTAATATTGACAATGGGGTGTTAAAGTCTCCCACTGTTATTGTGTGGGAGTCTAAGTCTCTTTGTAAGTCATTAAGAACTTGCCTTATGTATCTGGGTGCTCCTGTATTGGGTGCATATATATTTAGGATCATTAGCTCTTCTTGTTGCATTGATCCTTTTACCATTATGTAATGTCCTTCTTTGTCTCTTTTGATCTTTATTGCTTTAAAGTCTATTTTATCAGAGATGAGAATTGCAACTCCTCCCTTTTTTTGCTCTCCATTTGCTTGGTAAATCTTCCTCCATCCTTTTATTTTGAGGCTTTGTGTGTCCTTGCATGTGAGATGGGTTTCCTGGATACAGCACACCAATGAGTTTTGGCTTTTTATCCAATTTGCCAGTCTGTGTCTTTTGATTGGGGCATTTAGTCCATTTACATTTAGGGTTAATCTTGTTATGTGTGAATTTGATCCTGCCATTTTGATGCTAGCTGGCTGTTTTGCCCGTTGATGCAGATTCTTCATTGTGTTGATGCTCTTTACCATTTGGTGTGTTTTTGGAGTGGCTGGTACTGGTTGTTCCTTTCTATGTGTAGTGCCTCTTTCAGGAGCTCTTGTAAAGCAGGCCTGGTGGTGATGAAATCATGAGTACTTGCTTGTTCGCAAAGGATTTTATTTTTCCTTCACTTATGAAGCTTAGTTTGGCTGGATGTGAAATTCTGGGTTGAAAGTTCTTTTCTTCAAGGATGTTGAATATTGACCCCCACTCTCTTCTGGCTTGTAGGGTTTCTGCTGAGAGATCTGCTGTGAGTCTGATGGGCTTCCCTTTGTGGGTAACCCGACCTTTCTCTCTGGCTGCCCTTAGCATTTTCTCCTTCATTTCAACCCTGGTGAATCTGACGATGATGTGCCTTGGGGTTGCTCTTCTTGAGGAATATCTTTGTGGTGTTCTCTGTGTTTCCTGGACTTGAATATTGGCCTGCCTTGCTAGGTTGGGGAAGTTTTCCTGGATAATATCCTGAAGAGTATTTTCCAGCTTGGATTCATTCTGTTCTTCACATTCAGGTACACCTATCAAACCTAGATTAGGTCTTTTCACATAGTCCCATATTTCTTGGAGACTTTGTTCATTCCTTTTTACCCTTTTTTCTCTAATCTTTCCTTCTCGTTTTATTTCATTGAGTTGATCTTCGACCTCTGATATCCTTTCTTCTGCTTGGTCAGTTCGGCTGTTGAAACTTGTGCATGCTTCGCGAAGTTCTTGTGTTATGTTTTTCAGCTCCATGAATTCACTTATATTCCTCTCTAAGTTGTCCATTCTCGTTAGCATTTCGTCAAATCTTTTTTCAAGGTTCTTAGTTTCTTTGCATTGGGTTAGAACATGTTCTTTTAGCTCATAGAAGTTTCTTATTATCCACCTCTGAAGCCTGATTCTGTCATTTCATCACACTCATTCTCCATCCAGCCTTGTTCCCTTGCTGGTGAGGAGTTGTGGTCCCTTGTAGGAGGAGAGGTGTTTTGGTTTCGGGTGTTTTCATCCTTTTTGCACTGGTTTCTTCCCATCTTTGTGGATTTATCCACCTGTCGTCTTTGTAGTTGCTGACTTTCAGATTGGGTCTCTGAGTGGACGTCCTGTTTGTTGATGATGAAGTTATTTCTGTTTCTTAGTTTTCCTTCTAACAGTCTGGCCCCTCTGCTGTAGGACTGCTGAGGTCCACTCCAGGCCCTGCTTGCCTGGGGATCACCTGCAGCAGCTGCAGAACAGTAAGGGTTGCTACCAGTTTCTTCTTCTGCTATCTTTGTCCCAGAAGGATACCCGCCAAATGTCAGTCTGAGCTCTCCTTTATGAGGTGACTCTTTGGATATACAGGGGTCAGGGAGCTTCTTGAGGAGACAGTCTGTCCTTTCTAGGAGCTCAAGTGCTGAGCTGTGAGCTCTGTTGTTTGCTGGGCAGGTATGTTTAAGTCTGCTGCAGCAGAACTCATAAACCCCTTTTTTTCCCCAGGTGTTCTGTCCTGGGGAGTTAGGGCTTTATTGATGAGTTTCCATTGTGCTGCTGCCTTTTTTCTTTTTTTTCAGGGCTGCCCTGCCCGGCAAGGAGACAGCCTAGTCACTGTCTGCCTGCAGAGGCTTTGCTGAGTTGCTGTGGGCTCTGCCCAGCTGCTGTGTGAACTTCCCTGCAGTCCTGTTTATATGGGTGTAGTTAGAACTGCCTCGGCAATGGTGGCCCACCTCTGTAATGGCGGACTCTCTCTGTAATGGCAGACTCTCTCTGTAATAGTGGGTTGCCTCAGCAACGGCAGGCTGCCTCAGCAATGGCAGACTACCTCCGTAGTCGTGGAGTGCCTCAGTAATGGCGGACGCCCCTCTGAGGGCATCCCGGGTTCAGCTGTGCTTGCTGTGAAACTCTCAACCCAGAGCGTTTCCAGTTGTTTTTTTTTGTGTGTGTGTGTGGGGTGGGACCAGCTGAGCCTGATCACCTGGCTCCCTGCCTCAGAGCCTTTTTTTTTTTTAGTTGAACCATTGACTGTCTCCCAGGTGTTCCAGTCGCCTGTTGAAAAGGCGCCGGGATCTGTGTGATTTCCTGTGCAGCGACCCACTGCACCGGCTGAAACAGCGGTGCTGAGATTTGTGGCGCTTTTTTGCCCGGGAATCTCCTGGCCTGGCTCCCTGTTTCAGTCCCCTTTTTTTTAATCAGATGAATGGGCGACTCTGCCTTCCCGGAGCTCCCCTCATCGGCTAGAAGGGGACCCAGTCCCGTTTACTCTGCACTGGGAACCGCTGCACTGGGGCACCGGCAAAACAGCCGCATCGGCCAAAACAGCCGCACTGGCAACCTGTGGGTCTCCTCCGCCTGGGAATCTCCTGGTCTGTGGGCAATAAAAATCCATCTGGAAATGCGGCATCCACTCACCCTCTGTGCTTTCACTGGGAGCTGCAATCCTGAGCTGCTCCTAACCGGCCATCTTGGATCTTCCGCATCAGCTTTTGTATGTTAATCTGAAACCTTGCTATAATTGTTAGTTCCAAGGTTTTTGTTGTTGATTCTTTTGTATTTTCTACGTAGAGTCAAGTCATCTGTGAACTAAGACAGCTTTCTTTCTTCCCAATCTTCATACCTTTTATTTCCTTTTTTTAAATTTTTATTGCATTAGTTAGGACTTCCAGTACTATGTTGAAAAGGAGTGATAAGAAAAAGGACATCCTTGCCTTGTTCCTGATCTTAGTAGATGTTCTCCCCATTAAGTATGATGTTAACTGTAGATATTCTTTATCAAGTTGAGGAAGTTCCTCTCCATTTCCAGTTTACTGAGAGTTTCTACCATGAATGGGTGTTGGATTTTGTCAGATGCTTTTTCTATATCTATTTATCTAATCATGTGATCTTCTTCTTTAGTCTGTTGATGTGATGGATTACATTAATTGATTTTTGAATGTGGAACCAGCGCTACCTACCTGGCATAAATCCCACTTGATTGTGGTGTATAATTCTTTTTATACATTTTGCATGTGATTTGCTAATATTTTGTTGAGGATTTTTGCATCTATGCTCACAAGATACTTACTGGTCTATAGTTTGCTTTTCTTGTCATGACTTTGTCTGGTTTGGGTATTAGGGTGATGCTGACTTCATAGAATGAGTTAGGAAGCATTCCCTTTGCTTCCTGCTTGTGAAAGATACTATATAGAGTTGGTATTATTTCTTCTGTAAATGCTTGGTAGACTTCACTAGTGAACGCTTCTGGGCCTGGTGCTTTCTGTTTTGAAAGATTATTATTGATTCAATTTCTTCAGTAGATATAGGCCTGTTCTTCTGAATTTTGGCAAATTATGTCTTCCAAAGAACTGATGTGTTTATCTAAGTTATCAAATTTGTGGGCATAGAGTTGTTCATAGTATTCCTTTGTTATCCTGTTTGTATCCATGAGGTCTAAAGTGATAGCCTTTTATTTGTTGTTATTCTGAATTTGTGTTCCTTCTTCTTTCATCTTAGTCCAAGGCTTATTCATTGTGTTTATCTTTTTAACTAACTAGCTTTTGGTTTCATTGTTATATTTTTGTTTTAGTTTTTATTATTTCTTTTCTTCTGATTACTTTGGATTTAACTTGCTCTTCTTTTTCTAGTTTCCTAAGGTGGAAGCTTATTGATTTTATTTTATTTTTATTTATATATTTTTTGAGATGGAGTCTCAATATGTTGCCCAGGCTGGAGTGCGGTAGTGTGACCCCAGCTCACTGCAACCTCTGCCTGCTGGGCTCAGGGGATCCTCCCACCTCAGTAGCTGGGACCACAGGCTGCACACCACCACGCCTGGCTAATTTTTGTAGAGATGGGGTTTCACCACGTTGCCCAGGCTCGTCTCGAACTCCTGAATTCAAGTGATCCACACACCTGGGCCTCCCAAAGTGCTGGGATTACAAGCGTGAGCCACTGCACCCAGCCAGATTATTGATTTTGTATCTTTATTCTTTTCTAATATATGCATTCAGTGCTATAAATTTTCTTCTAAGCAGTTCTTTTGCTGCATCCTGCAAATGTTGATAAGTTTTGTTTTCATTTTTATTAAGTTCAATATACTGTCTTTGACCCATCTGTTATTTGGAAGTGTGTTTTAAAATCTCTAAATATTCTGGGATTTTCCAATTATCTTTCTGTTTTTGATTTCTAGTTTAATTCCACTGAGGGAAGACATTGTATGTATATGATTTCTATTTTAAATTAGTTTTGGTGTGTTTTATGGCCCAGAATGTTGTCCATCTTGGTGAATGCTTTATGTGAGTTTGAACAGAATATGTATTCTGGTTTTGTTTTTCTTGTTGTTGTTGTTGAAGTACCTATAAATGTCAGTTATATCCAGTTGACTGATGGTATTGTTGAGTTGAACTGTGTCCTTACTGGTTTTCTGACTGCTGCGTCTGTCTTTGTAGAATGATGTTGAGGTCTCCAACTGTGATAGTGGATTTATCTATTTCTTCTTGCAGTTTTGTCAGCTTTTGTCATATATTTTGATTCTCCGTTCTTAGATATATAAATGTTTAAGATTGCTGTGTCTCCTTAGAGAATCAACTCCTTTATTATTATTATGTAATACCCCTCTTTAATCCCAGTAACTTTCCTTGCTTTGAAGACTACCCTACCTTTCTGAAATTAATAAAGTTACTCCCACTCTCTTTTGATTGGTCTTGGTGTATCTTTCTTCATTCATTTACTTTTAATCTACATGTGTCTTTTTCTGAAAGTTGGGTTTCTTGTAGATAACATACAGTTAGCTCTTGTTTTTTGATCATCTCTGACATCTCTTTCTTTTCATTGCTATCTTTAGAGCACTGACATTCAAAGGAACAGTTGATTTAGATGGATTAATATGTACCACATTTGTTACTGTTTTCTATTTGTGGCCTGTTTTTTGTTCCTATTTTTGTCTTCTACTCTTTTTATCTTTTATTGAGCATCTTATATGATTCAATTTTCTCACTTTTCTTAACATATCAGTTGTACTTTTTTTTTTGAATGATTGCTTTAGAGTTTGCAATATGCATTTACAACTAATCCAAGCCCACTTTCAAGTAATACTATATCACTTCTTGGGTAGTTTATCTTATAATAGCAAAATAATCCTGATTCCTTTCTCCCATCTCTTGTATCAGGTTCTTAAATGTGAAGTGGAATTGATGGCCAGGATGGCAAAAACTATTGACAGCTTCACTCAGAATCAGACAAGGCTGGTGGTCATCATCGATGGATTAGATGCCTGTGAGCAAGACAGAGTTCTTCAGATGCTGGACACTGTACGTTTGCGCCACCTCGGAACTCGCCATTGTTACGTTGTAGCACTTGGAGAATGTGTGACTTTACAAATATCTAAGAATAGAATGGAATTGGTTTTTGTTTGAGTAGTTCCTATTCCTTTTGTGATTTTTCTTTTGTAAAAACAATCATTCTTTATGCAGAAACATAGCAAGAATAAATGTTTAGTCACAAAGAGATTTAAATAATTTTAGCTTAATGGCACTGTGAGAAAAAAATGAATAGAGCATCTCTTAAGTCTGCAGTGTGGCTCCAGCTTTTCTTTGCAGATAGTTATGGTTAGAATCCAAGATAACACAGGAACCCACAGAATTTGTAAGTTTTTATGGCTGTTGTTAAAGCAACTATATCAGCGGCTCTCTGTAAAGTGTGTTACAAACAATAGTGATTTAGCTTTGGACAGATACCAGTGTGCCCAGTAACTCGTGTGTATTCATGAATGTTTCTCATGTGGGTTGATTTGCCTCTTTAGCAGACTGTAAATGTCTGAAAAAGGACAGTATTAATTTTCTTTGCAGGTTTTATCTGTGTCAGATGGCAACAAACCTAGATTGAGCTGTCAGTAAAATTTGCTTTTGTATAGAATAAGTTTTTATGAAAAAGAAATAGTAGTTTAGAAATGCAGTCACCAAAAGATAGCACATATTTTGAAGAGATGCCTTATTATTTTGGACAATTGAAAATTTATGTCACAGCTGTACATTTCTTCTACTACAGGTCCGAGTTCTGTTTTCAAAAGGCCCGTTCATTGCCATTTTTGCAAGTGATCCACATATTATCATCAAGGCAATTAACCAGAACCTCAATAGTGTGCTTCGGGATTCAAATATAAATGGCCATGACTACATGCGCAACATCGTGCATTTGCCTGTGTTCCTTAATAGTCGTGGTCTAAGCAATGCAAGAAAATTTCTCGTAACTTCAACAACAAATGGGGATGTTCCGTGCTCAGATACTACAGGTAAAGCTCAGGCTCCTAAAGTACTTTGAGTTTGAAATCGTTTTGTAGCTTCTTTATGGTGACTTTCCTTTTTACCTTGAAAAATGTTATTATTTCACAAACAATTTCAGTATAAGTGATATTCTCTTGATAAATTATTTAAGGGATACAGGAAGATACTGACAGAAGAGTTTCACAGAACAGCCTTGGGGAGATGACAAAACTTGGTAGCAAGACAGCCCTCAATAGGCGGGTAAGATGCCATTGGTTTTGAGCTATATGTTTGTATTGCTGTTTATTTGAATACAAATAAAATTAAGATGATGCCACGTAAATAATCTTTTGTAAATATTGCATTAAGCTCTTCAAATAAACATGATCATTGCATTTCCTTTCAGCTTCACATGTTTCAGGGAATGTTTGCACCTAGAACCCTAACAACTGTACTTCGTGTAGGGGTCCCAACCTGTTCTCAGCCCAGGTGCTTCTCCTGATCCCTGAGATCTTAAAGCTTGCCAAATGATTTTGTCCAGGGTTGAGAACCACTGTATTCATTCCTGGTCAGGTTGAGCTATGCCTGTTGCCACAGCAGTAGGAGAGGAAGGTTTGTAGTGTGAGAAAGCTCCTGGCTTTGTCTTCCTGCTGGCTGTCCTTCCCCAGTGCTTGTGGGATGTGCACTCTTTTTTCTGTATCACATAGTGATTCGTGTTATTCCCAGCCACTGGGGGTTTCTCCTTCAACACGTTGGTTGTTCCTGACCTCCCCATCTTGTTTGTGTGGAACAGGGGCATGTTCTGTGTATGTGTCTATATGCATACGACAGGACGATATTCACTTGTAGGGCATTTGTGACAGTGTCACTCATGCTCAGTTAAGTTGGGCTCATATCAGCATTATGTTTTTTTCTGGTTTGCTACCATTAAGTTGGATGTTTTACTTTTTAAAAAAAAATGTCTTCAGTGACATTTTGATTTTATGCCTCTACCCTGTATAGATATGGATGCAAAGTTAATAGGATGAATGACAGTTGATAGCATTAAATTCAGAAGAGCACATAACTGATCATTCTGAACTTCTTGCCTGGCAGTCGGCAAGGACCCTTGGGTGCCCCATGGTTGCATCCATCCTTCCTGTGCGTCAGGACTTTAGACAAGAGTACACCTTGATTGTACCTGTTCCTCCTCTTATGAGATGGAATTCCTTTGGCCCACCCACGCTGTAGAGTGCCTTTTGTTCATATGGAGATGTGAGAATAAAGAGGCTGTCCCTTCGACATAGTTTTCACATACTTTAAAATAACCTAAACATCAGGCCAGGTACAGTGCTCATGCCTGGAATCCTAGCACTTTGGGAGGCTGAAGTGGGAGGATCACTTGAGACCAGGAGTTCGAGACCAGTCTGGGCAACATAGTGACACCCTCTACATAAAATAGAAATAAAAAAATTAGCTGGGTGTGGATACCTGTAGTCCAAGCTACTCAGAAGGCCAAGGTGGGAGGATTGCCCCAACCCAGAACATCCAGGCTGCAATGAGCTATGATTGCCCTACTGTACTCCAGCCTGGGTGACAGAGAGAGACCCTGTCTAATAATAATAACCTAAAAACAAAAATGCTGAATCCTTAAAATCAGACAAGGGCTTATTTACTTTAATTATTTAAGGGTTCCTATAAATAGTTAGACTTCATGGAGTTTGAATATCATTCTCTTTACGCAGTTCTGCAGACTTATAATCTTAAAGGCATTAAACTTCCTCTAACTGTACAACTGTAACTTAAACTGTATCTGAAGCTACACTATCGCAGTTGATGCAGTTGCTGTGAATATTACTTTGCAATTGCTTTGTAAAGATTCTGCTTCATGAATAATAATTTATTACTGTATAATACTCCTCTTTGACTAAAACTTTGGATTTTTTTGTTGTTATAAACATTTATTAACATCTCAAAAACCCCTAAGTTCCTGGACTGGAAGTGTGGGTTCCTTCTCATTGCCGATGTGCTGTTTCAGGACACTTACCGAAGAAGACAGATGCAGAGGACCATCACCCGCCAGATGTCCTTTGATCTTACAAAACTGTTGGTTACCGAGGACTGGTTCAGTGACATCAGCCCTCAGACCATGAGAAGATTACTTAATATTGTTTCTGTGACAGGTGACTTTTGTCTCTTATTGTCTCTGATAGATAAGAAGCTTTAACGTTAACAAAACAGTTTAATTTCAGAAACCAAAGGTATATGTTGTGTATATATGTTTACATTGCTGAATACTGCCTTTATTTGTATTAAGTGCACTTAATGAAGTCAGTTTTAGTTTCAACAGTGAAAAGTCAAAACTGATACTGTCAACCGTCAGCTGTATACCGTTATTTTAAAACTTTGTGGTTTAAAAAATCTTATTCTTCATCTCAAGTTTAATTTTTCTTTTGCTATAAAGATAATTTTATTCTAATTTTTAACTGAGTATAAATTAACTTTTAATTTAAAATGTCGAAATTCAGATGTTATATGCTATTATTGTTTTAATTTTCATATGATATTTTGAATAAAAAATATTGACAATAAAATTGAGGATTATTGCCTTGTGCCTGAAGTCCTTGCATAGAATTCTGCTCCCTGCCTTGTGAATTCCTGCTTGCTCATAGCTTCAGGGCAACCACACAGATACTTGTAATTTAGTTTGTAAAATACATGTCTCTTTGCAGGGTATTGATTGGTACTTTGTAATATTTGCTAGTGTTAACTGTGTTATGATAGTTATACTAAAATTGTGCTTTAGGTTATTGGGGTTCATGCTGTGAACTGTATTCCAAGTGAAGTTGTATCTAATATATTTACAGTATGTTTTGTACTTAAATTCCTTTAAGTGAGTTCTCAAGCCTTGCTGTATTTATGTTCAACAATGGGAATGTTTTAGTATGTTATCAACATATATGTATTCATTTAACAAATGTGTAGCAAGTGTCTACTTATGCCAGGTAACATTTCTGGGCATTGTGGAGATAAGCAGTGAACAAGATAAAGTCTCTTTCCTAATGGAGAAGACCAGATGATATAATGTCACAGAATGATGTGTGCTGTAAAAACAAGACTGTGAACAGGAGATGGCCCTCCCTCTCACTCAAAAATTACTACCATCAACACACAGATTGTTCCTTCCTTCCTAAGAGAAACTTCTTTTGACTGTACCTCTGCCTCCAGCTACTACCCCATTTCTCAGCAAAGCTCCTTGAAAGGCTTGTCTGTCCCTGTGTCTCATATTCATCTCCCTCTGTTTTCTCTAACCGATTCCAATAATCTCTTGCTCTCTGTTCAGTAAAATTGCATTTTCAAGGTCACCAATGGCTTCCATGTTATAAAATTCAGTGGCCAGGCCAGTGCTCATCTTATTTGACCCCATTAGTGGTGTTTGACAATGTGTTGATCACTCTTCCTTCTTGAAAAAATTTTCTTCCTTTGGCTTCCAGAATGCCACACCGACTGGATTTCCTCTTTCTGCACTGGTAGGTAGTCTTCATATCCCTTTACCATTTAGCATTGGAATGTGCGTTTCTTGCAGCTCTCCTTTTCTATCTAGATCTGCTCCCTTGGCGATTGCATTTACTCTGAAAGACTTAAATACCATCAATATGCCAGCGACTGTCAAATATGTATCTTCAGCCCTGTAGCTCTTCAGTTGCTTGTTTGACATTTAATGGTGTCAGTATGTATGTGACACATAATGTGTCCACAACTGAACTTTTGATTCTCTGACTCAAACTTCATCCATCCATGTCTTTCCTATCTATTAATCCAACTCTTTTCCTGTTCCTTAAGAAAATCTTGATCTTTTTCTTTTATATATCACCACCAATCTACTAGTAAATTCTGTAGCACTGTCTTCAGTCTATTTCCAGAATATGAGCACTGTTGACCATTTCTGGCATACTACCCTCATCAGATACATCACTGTGTCTCACCTTTATTAATTATGGAAATAGTCTAATTGGTCTCTACTCCTGTCTTTTTCTCTCTAAAGCCTATTCTCCATACGGCAGCCACAGTGATTCTTTTAAAATAGAAGCCAATCGTGTTATTTCTCTGCTCAAAACTCTGTGATGTGTCCTCATTTCACTGAAAATAAAAATCTAAGCCCTCACAGTTTTCTACAAAGCCCTTTATGATCTGCTTTTCTGCATCTCCTCCTTCTTCTGACCTCATCTCCCACCATTCTCCCCTCCATCCCTTACAGACTTCTTTGCTTTTCCTTGAAAATGTCAGACATGCTCCCATCAAAAGGCTCCTGCAATTGCTATTTCTTCTGCCTGTACAGATTGTTCTTTGGATATATGCATAATGGGGTTTCTCACTTCCTTTTAAGTCTTTGCTTAAATGTCAGCTTTTCTACAAGCTCTTCCCTCTCCATCTCATATAAAATGACATCTTTGGTACGCCTTGCATTACCCCTTCCCTACTTTATTTTACTCAACAGAAAAAAATCACCGCTAATTCACTACATCATTTACTTTTTGGTTTGTTTGTTTCTTTGGTTTTTGTCTATCTCCCCTCAGTAGAATTTAAAATCCATCTGGCAAAGGTTTTCTATCTATCTTTCTTATTGCTGTTTTCTCAGGACCCAGAACAATGTCTGGGACACTGTTGTTGAATGACTAAGAGACCTGAATGAAGTGGGAACTGAGTTTTATATCTGTCTTGAGAAAAGCATCTTAACAGGAGAAAGAGCAAGTGTGAAGGCTCTGGGGTGGAATTTCAGGAACAGCTAGAGGCCAGTGTGGTTGCACTTTGGGGATTAAAAGAGAGTAGTGGGAAGTGATGTCAATGAACTAACCACTGACCGGGCGCCGTGGCTCCCGCCTGTTATCCCAGCACTTTGGGAGGCTGAGGTGAGTGGATCACCTGAGGTCAGGAGTTTGAGACCAGCCTGGCCAACACGATGAAACCCCGTCTCTACTGAAAATACAAAAATAAGCTGGGCGTGGTGGTACACACCTATAATCCCAGCTACTTGAGAGACTGAGGCAGGAGAATTGCTTGAACACAGGAGGCAGAGTTTACAGTGAGCCGGGATTGCAGCACTGCACTCCAGCCTGAGCAACAGAGTGAGACTCCATCTCAAAAAAAAAAAAACTAAACTAAAAAAACAACTAGACCCTGGGTAGTTCACTTTGAGCCTTATAGGCCCCAAATTTTGTATTATATTTAGACATTTTCAGACACTCTAAAGAGGACCAAGGTAACATCATTTAATAGTTGATACTGAGATACACATTTTAAAAATAATGATGTTTGCACATTTCAGAATAAAAACAAAACATCTTCCTAAAGCCACATTTCAAATGTAAGAATTTCTCTAATATTAGTCTTTGACCATACAGTAGACTTTCTATTTGTTGAGTCAGAGATATTTGTCTTTTATGTCTCATCATATATAGCTCAGCCCATGAAACATTTCTAAGTAAAATTTCCATTTTTAAAAGCCCCTAACACTGTTTCATTGCTTAAAAGTGCTCTGTTGAAAAATAACTTACAGATTTAAATCTGTGTATTTTAGTGAAATTTTGATTTCATTTTTTTGTGACGTTTTCCATTTAATTGGGTAACATTAGTTAGAAGTGTATAGGGAAATATATCTTATTGCAAAGGGTAGAATTTGAAGGCAAAAGACTTGGGTTTGAATCCTGGGCATGTTATTTAGCCTCTTGAATCCCCAGTTCCCATTTATGCAAAAGTGTATGTTATCTGCTGAACACTATGCAAATAGTTGTTGCTGTAGGAAAGTCATGCAATACAGAGATTAATGTCAGGAAAGAATTTGAGATTTTAGTAGATAAATATTGATAAGTATTTAGTTGAGTGGTTTCCTAATTAAAAATTGTGCTTTATTTTATCAAATATACTTTATTTCAAATTTGTTTTATTGGACTATTTTGGAAGGTAAGACTAAAAAATTATCTTAGACATATTCATTGTTCAGAATTTTCTTTTGACATTGCTTTATTTTTTTAGCTAATTGTAGGCTAGATATGTTCCAAAGATATAATACTTGTTTTTATTCACTTATACATTTTTTTTTTTTTTTAAAGACAGAGTCTCACTCTGTCCCCTAGGCTGGAGTGCAGTGGTGTGATCTTTGCTCACTGCAGCCGCCACCTCCCAGGTTCAAGTGATTCTTCTGCCACAGCCTCCCGAGTAGCTGGAACTACAGGCACCTGCCACCACAGCTGGCTAATTTTTGTATTTTCAGTAGAGGTGGAATTTCACCATGTTGACCAGGCTGGTCTTGAAGTCCTGACTTCAAATGATCCACCCACCTTGGCCTCCCAGAGTGCTGGCATTACAGCTGTAAGCCACCACACCCGGCCTATTTACTCGTACTTTGAAAATAGTTTTCCAGTTCTCTGTGTCTACCAGTTCCTTCATGACTTTGCATGCATGCGTTGTGCAGTTGCTGTTCCTTTTGTCCACATGTCCTCACTCTGCTTCCCTTATCCTTGCCACTCCGTGCCTTCCCACCAGACTAACTTGGGTTCATCCTTCATAGCTTAGTTCTAGTGGTTGGTTACATTCTTTTTCTTTCTTTCTTTTTTGTCTTTTTCTCTTTAGTGGTTATATTCTTAAGGAAACCTTCCCTTAACTGCCGCTTCTGGATTTGGTGCTCATTTTCTCTTTTCACACAGCAACATGTGTATCTCCAAAATAGCCATGTCTCCATCATATGCTCAGATCCTACCTTCCAGGGTAAAGGAATCCAGTCATGGGAACATAATTTCTGTGTCTGAGCAGATTTGCCGAGGGAATGAGGGCCTGGTGATATAGGAAGAATTGGATTGGGGCTTATATAACTATATCAGTAGTAGGGAAAGGAATAATTCACATTGGACCTAAATTGGTATCTTAGTCTACATACAAACAAAATTGATAATGATGTATTGACAGTATTTGAAAATTAAAAAAACAATAGTATCGGCAGCTTAGAGTTTCTACCAAATCATGGTGAAGCATGATACAACGAAACAAGGCATCCGTTCTGAAAGTTTGAGGATCGCGACTGTACATGTACACATGCCTAGTGGTAGAACAGTGACTCAGTCCTCAGAAAATCCCAGCAATAGGCAGGGTTGTTTTAAAATACATAAATAATAAATATGAGAAGCATTACAACTCAGTTGGTAGGTTACTTACATAGATGACTCTTAGTATGTGAAAATGAAAGTGTGCGGGATTGCCCATTCATCCGTAATAAAACAAGAATGGACTGGCATATTTGGATCTGGTTATAGTCCATCAATAGGATCTCAGCAGATAGCCCTTTAGAGGGTTGGGTCCGTTGTGGGTGAGTGGATGTTCTGTTGAGTGATTGTGGTGGTGTTGAGCTGTGTGACGCAGTTCCAAAAGATGCTTGTCCGCATGTATGTGGTTGAAGAAGTGTATTTCACCAGTGGCAAATCAAACAACCAAACATTACTTTAGAATTAAAATTGTGTTTAAGCCCCAAAAGCTTTACTTAGTGCAGCTCTTTGGATTTTAGAAGCCATGGCAGTACTAAGATTTGAATTTGTAGTATAAATTAAATGGCGAATTTTAGAAATTTAAAATATTTTTGAATATACTAAATGTTTTACCTAACGTATAATTACACATCTACTAATTTTAACATGTTTTTGTATTCTTTTTTTTAAAAGGGCGATTACTGAGAGCCAATCAGATTAGTTTCAACTGGGACAGGCTTGCTAGCTGGATCAACCTTACTGAGCAGTGGCCATACCGGACTTCATGGCTTATATTATATTTGGAGGAGACTGAAGGTATTCCAGATCAAATGACATTAAAAACCATCTATGAAAGGTACATTTTTTGACCTGTTTGTATTTTACTTTATTTTAGGTTGAGCTAAAAAAAAGACAAAAACTCATATAAAGCAGACAATACAAAATAATATGTATAAAATGTATACTTCTGGATTTAACTAATCATTCTTATTAATTACATTGTAATTTTGGAGTTGTATTAGCACTGGTATATATCCCATCATGTAAAATCTGTGACTTTATTTGGACATATTTTTCCTTTTTCAGGTATGTAAAGTTTATTTTAAAATATTTTAAATTTATATTTAAATTTTTTAGAAACAGGATCTCTCTCTCTCTGTCACTTAGGTTGGAGCACAGTGACAGAATCACAGCTCACTGTAGCCTCAGACTCCTGGGCTCAAGTCATCCTCCCACCTCAGCCTCCCAAGTAGCTGGAACTGAGGTGTGCACCGAGACTCCTGGCTCTTTTTTAAATTTTTTGTAGAGACAGGGACTTGCAGTGTTGCCCAGACTGGTCTTAAACTCGTGGACTCAAGCAGTTCTCTTGTCTTGGCCTCTCAAAGTGCTGGGATTATAGGCGTGAACCACTGTGCCCAGCCTTACTGTATGGTTTATATATTAAAACTTCTAAGATTTCAAATAACTTTTATTTCCTTAGAGTATTGTCATTTTATTCCTTAGTATTTTATTTCCTTAGAGTATTTCCTTAGAATATTTTATTTCCTTAGAGTATATGGTTTTCCTATTTTTTTAGTTCCTGTTTTTCATATACACATTTAATGTTTTCTAAGTAAATAACTCATTTTAGAATTAGCATTATAGAGGTTGTTGTATTAGTCTACAGATTTGAGCTCTTCTGGGTTTTGCTGTTTAATTTATGTGACATTAGTTAGTGGATTAAACCCTGTGTGCTGTATCAAGTAGGTGTTCTAGTAGATGCAGTGATATGTAATTACTGTGGCCTATTAAGAAGTGGTATTGAATTGCATCTGGTCTTTGAGGTTTACAAATCATCTTATTGTGAGATACAGGATTAGTTTTTCTCTTGATTCTGTAGTACAATATTAGGTTTTATTTCATGAATAAACGTTTGTATTATAATACAGGTGCTGTATAATTATGAATGCTTGCTAGTGACAGTAATTACTAAGTGGTTAAGACTTAACTTTTAAAAAAAGTTTTAACTGCTTCATAATAATTCATACCAATACAATGAGTTTTATTTTTTGCATGTTATATTTATACATAAAGCCCCATTTAATATAAACAGATAATTCCTTGACACTCTCATCTATCCTTGAGATTTTTGTTATCATTTGTGTGTAAATAAAAATATGTCAGAAAAAAGAATAAGCTTTCCATTAGGAACTGTGGAGCGATAGCTTAAGAAACAGTAGTGGAAGGAATTTGCGGCTGCTTGAGATTCTTAGACTGTCTGAATGGGTGTTGTTCGGGAGTAGTATGTTACTCCATACTAGGAGAACTAGTTGCCTCACATGGATCCTTACTTAAGGAGGTCGAGTCACTTAGTGTTCCTGACCTCCTTCATTCACGTCAGCACTCTGCTAGGTGCCATACATATTGTTGAAGTTTTAGAAAGCTCAGAGGTGTTCGGTGGGGATATAATGAGGGATGGGAACTTTGCTTTGCCATTAAACCAACTCATTACTTTAAACTTCAGCATTTGGTGGGTTTACCATCCATGGCTGGGTTGGATTTTGGATGATTTTGAGATGCTTTTCTTCTCTTTTTGGTGAGATAAATATATATGTCTTAAATGCCTATAACTACTTACAAAGAATATTTTGTAGCTAGTCTAAGAGAAAAAGTATAGTAAGCAATCTTTGATAATTCATGGGAATTGACTTAAAATAATTGTATATAATAAGATGATTTGGAATGAAAAACTATAGGAAGACACTTTAATCAACATAATGAAAAGCCAGATATTAAAGTATGTGAGAATAATCTAGATTATTATGTTTCAAGTTAACTGTAATTGAGTTCTTTGATGCTATTGCTTGTAATTTGAATAATAGAAAGTTTTATTTACAGCCGACAAAATGCAGCAGTGTGTAATTGATATTCATTTACTTTATTAAAGAAATCTGATTTGGTAAAAACAATCAGAAAATAGTGTTTTTAACGCTAGTAGTAAAATTTATTTTTTTAATCCATAAAAAGCCTCATTTATTTTTATAGCGATTTGATGACACATCTGCTTGCTTTATTCAGGTGGAAAAGAAAATGTTGGTTCTTGGTGTTTGGTGAAATTGCGTTAAATTATTTTCTAAATTGTTCAACTTTTAACAAATGACATTTGATACTAACACTAGAAAGCAATTTCAGCGAATTAAGTAGACCCCTCTGTAAACCACGGGAACATTTAAGATGACACACTGTTCATTCAAGATGGTTTTAATTGGTACAATTATTGTAATTTTCTTGCAATTATGTGTTGAGCTGAAAGCTTTTGTCTGGATCATTTGAGGGTTTTTTTTTGTTTTTTTTTTTAAACATACGTTTAGTAAGAAGAAAGGGAGTAAAATAAAAACAAAATTTTCTGTCTACTTTTTATTGCAGCATTTTAGACAACCATTGAAATAATTTAGTCTAAAACTTTATTTCTGCCATTTAAAGCAGAATGATAGTGGTTTTTTTTTTAAGAATGAATTTAAGTAGTTTTCATGATGATAATGTTTTAAATTTCTGTTTTGACACTGCTCAATTTTTTACCCAAGATGATATGGTCAGAATTATTTTGTGGTAAGGATAACAACATTCTTTATTTTGCTACTTTATTTTGATGTTTAAAGAACAGTTGAATAAGTTCTGAGATGTTTCCGAATAGTAGCCATTTTCCATTTCATTGAAGTAGCAATTTGCCATACAGACACTATGGACATCTAATTTATGACTTTGATAGACCTCTCTGTTCTTTTTAAATTACTCAAGTAATGATATTTCTATACATTATTTAGGGCAATTTCATAGTAAAACCTTGTATTTTATGATAACCCTTCCTGATACTCATCCAAGGCTTTCATAAGCTTCATTTTATCACATCTAGTCATCTCATATCTCTTATAGCTCACACTAACCTCCTTGCTCTCTCCATTCTTTTCTGGGTGATGATCAGCTCTACTTCCCTCTCTTCCCCACTGTCATTTGGCCTAGATTATGCACAGGCTTGTTTCTTTTGCATGTGGACTTCAGTTATGAATGTGGATAGCATGAAAAATTTAACATTAGTTTAGAGGAAGTTGTTGCCTTATCTCCTTTGTAGTATAAAGTCCATCCTTTGTAGTGAGAAATTTTCCCTTTAGTTTTTGAGATACTAGCAGTATTTGTTCCAAACATTGTTTCTTGCATGCTGTTATGGTGTTTTTCATATATAGCTTAGAATTTTACTGAAATTCTTTGTGATATATGACTTATCTGTAGATATTGGTGTTGTCATCATTCAAAATTTATTAAATTACTATCTTTTATATAATTATTGTTTCTATCTTTTTCTCAAGGCACACTCGCTTTGACTGCAGACATTCAATATTTTATCAATATCTTTATATTTTTAAAGAGAAAGCCTGACCTAATTGCAAAATTACATGATAATTCCTCATATAGTAGAGAAAACTAAGCAGGTTTATACTGAAATAAAGATTTTGTAGTCTCTAATAGAAATCATATTTTATCTGGACAGAAATAAATGACATTTGTATATTTGCAAAGTTCAGTGTGAAGAGTGAGCCTGCAAACCTTGGATAAATATAATCAGATGTAATGTTGGCCATTCAGTGTGCATTTCTGGCTTTGAATTATTTTTATCCATGTCTTTGTGAAAATTGGATAATTCATATTTCTAAAGATAAAGATAAAGGGCAGAATTTTTTGGCTTATTTTGATGTACCTGTAAATCATGCCTACTTTTGTTGTTTGGAGAAAAAAGTGAAATGCGTTAAACTAGATGTGTTTGACTTTTTCTTAGTTTACCAATTTATGTATTTTTTGTTTTTTATGTATTTTATGTATTTATGTATTTTTTTTGCTACTTATTTGTTTTGTTGTTGTTACCAGACTTCTAGCAACATGCAAAGGTTTGAAAGAAATTTAGGAGATAAAGGTTAAAATTCATTCATTTATTCAGAAAACAGTTATTGAACACCTATTATGGGCCAAGCACAGTTCTAAGAGCTTGCATGTATCCAGGAACAAACCAGCAAAGATCCCTGTCCCAGGAGCTTACACTCTGTCAGAGAGTGATGGGTAATAAACAATATATACGATCCATAATTAGCATGTTAAAAGGCAGCAAGTGCTGTGGAAAGGATCAAAGGTAGAAGAGAGTTAGGGAGATGAAGAGTAGTGCAGGTTCTGCATTAAGTAAGGGAGTCAGGATTGTCCTCATGGAGAAGGGACGAGTTGAGCAAGGGTTGAAGGAGTCAGGGGAGTTTGCCAGGCAGGTATCTGAGAAAGCATTTCCAAACAGAGGGAACAGTTCGGGGCCAGAGAGCACTTGGAATGAATACTGAAGGGACAGCAACAACGGAGCTGATGTGGCGAGATGGGGTGCAGTGAAGCAAGTGAGTAGGAGGTCGGGTTGGAGTCACCAGTGGGGTTCACGGACCCCTTTTGGAGGACCATGGTAAGGACTTTGGCTTTTACCCTAAGATGGGGATTCATCGCAGGGTCTTGAAAAATTTGTAGCTATTACCCTGGTCCTCCAGAGCCTATTTGCTGTGTCAGTGCAGCTTGGCCTGAGTTAGGGAATTCTCTTGATTTAAGGGAGCATATTTTGAGACTTTCATGGTGGGAAGGGAATAGGAATGAACCTAGGTAGAAAAATTAAGGTCAATGAAAAGTTCAGAAAGTAATTGGCTATCCCACAGTAAAGATGAAATGATTAATAGAGCCAGGCGTGGTGGAGTGTGCCTCTAATCCCAGCTACTTGGGAGGCTGAGGTAGGAAGATCACTTGAGCCTGGGAGTTGGAGGCTGTAGTGTACCATGACTGTGTCTATGAATAGCCACCGCACTCCAGCCTGGGTGACATAACGAAACCTTGTCTTTTAAAAATAATGAAAGATGAGTTATAGAAATAGCACATTGTGGCCTTTTCTATGTGAGCTAGGAAGTAAATAACCTCATCTGCAGTCCTGTTGCAGGGTATTTAAAGAAAATTAATTATTCTAAACATCTTTAAGAATGTATAAGTCTGATTTCCCTTTCAGTTTATAAATCTGATTTCCCTGTTGCAATACTTGTTTCTTAGAATCATTTTAGTCTTTATTTTTTAATTAATGATGGGTTATAGACAATTTTTTGTATCATTTAAAAAATTGCCTTCTTTCCTTTTTCTTGCCAACTACATGGTGTTGCTGTCTGATATGTAAACCTCTGGTTGAGAGGGAGTGGAAGGTAATTTTTGTGGCATTGAAGACTGCTAGGTGTAGGAAAGATATCATGGGCAGAAGAGCAACTAATGAGTTGCTTTTAGAATAATACTGAGTTTGACTTATAGATAGTATAAAGTACTAATGATGGTCTGTGCATATCAAATTGGGCTCTAAAGACAAAAGGATATAATTGGTCAAAATCTGTATGCAGCTATCAGTTTTCTGCTGGAGTCCCCAGTGCTGTCAGCCTGGCTCTGGCTCCTTCTCCCTCTTACTGTTTACCTTTTACATGCTCTTCTCTCTGGCCCCTTCCACCTCCTTCTTCTGGTCTCATCTTAAATGTTACTACCTTAGGAAGCCTTTTGTTACCAAGCCCCCTCCCCTTCGAGGTTTTGTTAGATGAGTCCTGTATGTACTGGTATGTTCTTTCATAGCACTGGCCATAGTTACCTTCTTAAAAATGTTTGCATTGCTATTTCTTTAATATTTGTCTCCTGAATGACACTATATACTTCATGAACTGTGTAACTTTCTTAAACATTGCCGAATGTTTTTGCTTCTAGACAGTGATTGATTTAGGCAGTAGTGGGTATTTCTCAAAGAGTAAGGAAATCTGATGATAACTTTGGATCGAGGAAGGCATGGATTGGGCAGGTGGTACATGAGAAGCCTCACTTTATCTTGAAAAGAGTACTGTCCATCCAGGTACTTCATTCTTTAGGCTTAAATATGAATAAAATGTTTCTTTTGTTATATATGAGCATATCCCTGGGCCGGACACATAGGAACGTCTCAGTACACATAGGCTGAGTGATGACTCTGTATTTCACCTAACACTTGGTGGTTTCTGCCTTATGTCAGGTGATGCTAGAATCACAGCAGTGTTTTTGAAGGCATTCTCTGTAACTTTTAGTTCAGCGGCATTTCTAAGATTTCTTAGATTCATAATCCATTTATCAATGCCATGGTCTGCTGAAGTTGCTTTGTGTTTTTAAAAAAATTTTTATTTCAGTAGCTTTTGGAGTACAAGTGGCTTTTTGTTGCATGGATGAACTATACAGTGGTGAAATCTGAGATTTTAGGGCACCCATTATCCAAGTAGTGTGCATTGTACCTAATGTGTAGTTTTTTATCCCTAGCCTTCCTTCCTGTCCCTTCTGAGTCTCTAGAGTCTATTATTTTACTCCGTATGCCTTTGCTTATTCATGACTTGGCTCCCACTTACAAGTGAGAACATACGGTTGTTGTTTTCCGCTTTTGTGTTACTTCACTTAGAATAATGGCCTCTAGCTCCATCCAAGTTACTGCAAAATACGTTATTTTGTTCCTTTTAATGGCTGAGTAGTATTCCATGGTGTATATAAATCACATTTTCTTTATCCACTCCTTACTCAGTGGGCACTTAGGTTGGTTCCACATCTTTGCAATTGTGAATTGTGCTGCTATAAACATATGTGTGCAAGTGTCTTTTTCATATAATGACATTTTTCCCTTGCTGGATCAAATGGTGGATCTACATTTAGCTCTTTGAGGAATCTTCATACTGTTTTCCATAGAGGTTGTACTAATTTACATTCTGGTGGAGTTGCTTTGGATTGGCTACTTCTAGATAGGTTCCTCTCATTTCAGATTCTTCTTACAGACTCAGTTTCTTCTTACAGACTTGTCAGAATTATTTTAATTGCCATGTAACTTAGATGACTCCAGTTCTGTTGTGCTAAACATTTTAATTGTGGTCATTCATTAAACAAAGAGTTTATTATATGCTTGGCACAGTCTAATAAAAGTAGTAGCTAATATATAATGCGAGCCCTCATTCTGCGCCATGCATTGGATTAAACACTTTACCTAGATTATCACATCTAACGCAGATTGCATATCCCTAATCTGAAAATCTGAAATCTGAAATGTCCCTAAATCTGAAACTGAGTGCCGACGATGTTCAAAGGAAATGCTCACTGGGGCATTTGGGATTTTGGATTTTTGGGTTGCGAGTGCTTAGCTGGTACTGCAGATACTCCGAAATCTGAAACACTTCTGATCCCAAGCATTTCAGGTAAGGAATACTCAACCTGTACTTATAATCCTAAGAGACAGAGAGCAGGAGTTACCTAAGACCTCACAGCTGTAACTGTGGCACTTCCCAAGTCTGTTTCGGGGGGCCAGGAGCCCGTTCTCTGTAGCTGCCAGCTAGACAGTGGGTCTGAGATACCAGAACTAGAGAACTAAATTAATATTTTTATTTCCAGATAGATTTTATTTAACTTTTCATTGATGTACCTATGAGTATTTAGAATAATTTATTGTGTACGAGTGTGAATGTTGTAGCAGACAGAAATTTTTCTATGGTGTTGAATTGATCTTTTCTGTTAAAAAATGCAAACAACTTAGCAACATATAAAATATCAAAGAAATGCTTTATTTCTAATTGTGTCTAGTCACTGTGCTAGATTTTGGGTGGAAAGCTTTAAAAAATAACTTCTGATATTTAGCACTTAAACATCTGGTACATCTGTTTGTTTAAGCCTTTATACCATTTTTATGTCTACCATGTGGCTACAATTTTTTTAGGTAACTTTTTCAGTAGTTTTCTTTTACTTTTGCTTTTTAATGTATTTTCTCAGCCTTTACTCTTATAATGCCATTTTCGTGTTTAATGCAAATGTAGAATGAAGAAAAAATGCTAAATGTTCCAAAGTAGAATGAAGAAAAAATGCTCAAAAAAATTTGAAAAAATGTTTCAAAGTCATGTGTTTCTAATGTCAACATGAAAAACTCAGGGATATTAACCAAGGTCTTGATTATTCAAAATCCTTATTGTACAAGTTATCTTAAAAGATTTAACGTTTAAAAAGTATATTCCAACAATGTTTGGAATTGTTGGAAACAAATAGCAAAGACAGTTTCTTGAAGTATATGTTTTGATATGTAAGAAATATAAGTTTAATGTGTAAAAGAACATTACCTGTGCAGGTTTACAGTTAATATAGTAAGAGCATTTGTATATATTTATATTTTTCAAACAAGTCTGATTATTAAAGAACTCAAATTTACCAAAAAAGCTTATATATGCCTTAACAGATTGGGTAGTCAACTTTTTTCCTGAAGTTGATTTTTTCAGTAGAGGTTTGTGATTTCAGAATTTCAAATCAAAATATTTAAAGACTTTTTAAAATACAAGAATAAATAAAAGTGATATATAACAAAAATGCTAGCTAATTCAAATGCTAAGATAATGTTGAGCTGCTGGTGTAAGACCACGCTGCAGAAGTCGCTTCTGTTAGCAATATTCAAGAAGTCCACAAGATGGGAGCATTTCACTAGAAACATTATTAGCACGTTCAGCTAAAAATAAGATGTCATACATTTTGCTTTCCCCTTCCATAGCAGAAAAACAAGTGAGAGTTTAATGAAAGGTTGAATTTCCTTTTCTGTTGTTGTTTTAAAAAAAAGTGACTTCAGGACATTTTTTCAGCACTGAGAATCATGATCATAGGCAAATGAATGGTTATCTATTCATATGACATAGTTTTTAAATGTAGTACTACTTTTGTCTCCTCAAATTACTTTTAACTTTTGGGAAAATAGTGGCTATGAAAAAAGAGGAGCTTAAAAAAATTGATCTGCTTACAAATTTGCATTTAGATATAAAAATATTAAATCCTAAACATTGTAGAACTTCGGTTCAATACTTTTTAAGCATTAAATCTTTTAAGAGAACTTGTATAATAAAGATTTTGCCTTAATCAGAAACATGTTCATAGATCTACTTTGAGTTCAGAGCCTCCTTTCTCTATGCCTGTCATTCAGTTTTATTACAGAACATTTGCATTCTATATATGATTAATGTAATACACTTTTAGATTTCATAAAGGCAACAATTGCACAGACAATTCATCACTTGGCAGCAACTTACAATATTATTAGTGGTACCTAAAACAGCTGTGAAAATTTGATCTCATGTGCTTTTGTCTGAACATTTTAAAATATCAAGTATAAACTCTTGATGCCATAAAACAGGCTTTGCTTTTTAATAATGATAGACACTATTTTCACATGGAGTCAGTTATGAATTATTTTGCCTCTCTTACCTCTTTACTAAAGTCTCTCATTACCGTAGCTGGAAATACCGCTTTGTCCTCTGAATTACTGATATCTGATTACTTGCATGGTCATAACTGGGTAGGCATCATGCAGTCATACACTGTTTTTTAGACTTTTACTCCCAGTGGAAACCTTTTTCCAAATCTTATGCAGAATTCCAATAAATAAAGCGGAAGTAATATAAGTTTATTGATTCAAATTATAAGATTTTGTAACAAATTCAGTTAGTGAGAAAAATGAGCTATTCTAAAGAATATTAAAATTGGAGAATTTTGGATGACTGTTACAATTCTAAATTGCTTGAAACATCTGTTTGTTCCTCTAATTAGTTCTGGGACTGTAACATGAAGAAAATCCTAAATCATTAGTAGATGCAAATGTTACCAGTTTTTAAACTTTCTTTGTGATGACAGGATGTTTCAGTTAATCTGATCCAGAAACTTGAACGATTAATTGGGAATATTGTTTTATAGGTGAATCACCAATAGTTTCTTGGAGTTGTTCACATTTCTTGTAATTATTTGAAGTGTTATCTGTTTCTCTAGGTGAAAGTCATGTGATGATGCAATTTTCTAATGATTTTTACAGTCTTTGCTCAGGCTTCTAGGCTGTAGTGTAATGTGCTGGTTTGCATAATTTTATAAACAAAAGTGCTAATCTGGATTCTGAAAAAATGATGAAGGAAATTGAATATGTGCGTAAAGATGGAGGAGAAGCTTTATTTCAAAGTGCAAAAAACAGAAACTAAAAGAAAAACTCAGGATGACTTATCAGCCTAGCTTATTTATTGATCTTCTTCAGTGTGTTAAAATTTAGTATGTAACAGCATTCTTTCCTATTACATTTTTTTAATTGCATTTTAGGTTTTGGGGTACATGTGGAGAACATGCAAGATTGTTGCATAGGTGCATATGTGGCAGTGTGATTTGCTGCCTTCCTCCCCTTCACCTATATGTGGCATTTCTCCCCATGTTATCTCTCCCCGACTCCCCACCCCCCGCTGTCCCTCTCCTATTTCCCCCCAACAGACCCCAATGTATAGTGCTCCCCTTCCTGTGTCCATGTGTTCTCATTGTTCAACACCCGTCTATGAGTGAGAACATGCGGTGTTTGATTTTGTGTTCTTGTGTCAGTTTGCTGAGAATGATGGTTTCCAGGTTCATCCATGTCCCTACAAAGGATGTGAATTCATCGTTTTTGATGGCTGCATAATATTCCACGGTGTATATGTGCCACATTTTCCCTGTCCAGTCTATCATTGATGGGCATTTGGGTTGGTCCCAGGTCTTTGCTATTGTAAGCTGTGCTGCAATGAACATTCGTGTGCATGTGTCCTTATAGTAGAGCGATTTATACTCCTGTGGATATATACCCAGTAATGGGATTGCTGAGTCAAATGGAATTTCTATTTCTAGGTCCTTGAGGAATCACCACACTGTCTTCCACAATAATAGTGAGAGACTTTAACACACCATTGTCAATATTAGACAGATCAATGAGACAGAAAATTAACAAGGATGTCCAGGACTTGAACTCAGACCTGGACCAAGCAAACCTAACAGACATTTACAGAACTCTCCACCCCAAATCCACAGAATATACATTCTTCTCAGCACCACATCACACCAACTCTAAAATTGACCACATAACTGGAAGTAAATCACTCCTCAGCAAATGCAAAAGAATGGAAACCATAACAAACAGTCTGTCAGACCACAGTGCAATCAAGTTAGAACTCAGAATTCAGAAACCAACCCAGAACCGCACAGCTTCATGGAAACTGAACAACTTTCTCTTGAATGTTGACTGGATAAACAATGATATGAAGGCAGAAATAAAGATGTTCTTCGAAACCAACGAGAACGAAGACAGCACATACCAGAATCTCTGGGACACATTTAAAGCAGTCTCTAGAGGAAAATATATAGCAATAAGTGCCCACATGAGAAACAAGGAGAGATCTAAAATTGACACCCTATCATCAAAACCGAAAGAGCTAGAGGAGCAAGATCAAAAAACTCAAAACCTAGCAGAAGACAAGAAATAACTAAGATCAGAGCAGAATTGAAGGAGATAGAGACACGAAAAACCCTTCAAAAGATCAATAAATCCAGGAGCTGGTTTTTTGAAAAGATCAATAAAATAGACCACTAGCCAGATTAATAAAAAAGAAAAGAGAGAATAACCAAATAGATGCAATAAAAAACGATAAAGGGGATATCACCACAGATTCCACAGAAATTCAAACCATCATCAGAGATTATTACAAACAACTCTATGCACATAAACTAGAAAAACTAGAAGAAATGGATAAATTCCTGGACAGTTGCCTCCTCCCAAGCCTAAACCAGGAAGAAGTCGAAACCCTGAATAGACCAATAACAAGGTCTGAAGTCGAGGCAGCAGTTAAGAGCCTACCACCCAAAAAAAGCCCAGGTCTAGATGGGTTCACAGCTGAATTCTACCAAACATACAAAGAGGAACTGGTACCATTCCTTCTGAAACTATTCCAAATAACCCAAAGAGAGGGAATCCTTCCCAAATCATTTTATGAGACCAACATCATCCTGATACCAAAACCCGGCAGAGACTCAACAAGAAAAGAAAACTACAGGCCAATATCCATGATGAACATAGATGCAAAAATCTACAATAAAATACTGGCAAGCCAATTACAACAGCACATCAAAAAGCTTATCCACCATGATCAAGTAGGATTCATCCCGGGGATGCAAGGCTGGTTCAACATAGCAAGTCTATAAACATAATTCACCACATAAACAGAACCAAAGACAAAAACCACATGATTATCTCAATTGATGCAGAGAAGGCCTTTGACAAAATTCAACAGCCCTTTATGCTAAAATCCCTCAATAAACTAGGTATTGACAGAACGGATCTCAAAACAATAAAAGCTATTTACGACAAACCAACAACCAATATCATACTGAATGGGCAAAAACTGGAAGCATTCCCTTTGAAATCTGGCACTAGACAAGGATGCCCTCTCTCACCACTCCTATTCAATATAGTACTGGAAGTTCTAGCCAGAGCAATCAGGCAAGAAAAAGAAATAAAGGGTATTCAATTAGGAAAGGAGGAAGTCAAATTGTCTCTATTTGCAGACGACATGATTGTGTATCTAGAAGACCCCATCGTCTCAGCCCAAAATCTCCTGAAACTGATAAGCAACTTCAGCAAAGTCTCAGGATACAAAATCAATGTGCAAAAATCCTATTACATTATTAAGGCATTAAAAACATGTAAGATTACCTGAGGGATTTTGAACCATGTCTGTGGCTCCTGTTTGAACTGGTGCAGTGAGCAGGGCAACAGCTTTTGAAGCAATCAGGAGCAGGCACCCACTCTGCCGCTTATGTCTGTGGTGGTGTTGCATCAGTTGCTTACCTCTCTGAGCCTCAGATTCCTCATTTTAAAAATGGAAATAATGAATAACCTGACGGGATGCTAAGAGAGAAATTAGATAAACTAGGTAAAGCACCTGCCTCAGAGATTCGCAGACAGTAGGTATTCAGCCAATTAGTTCAAGTTCCCGTCTCAATTCTTCATAACTTTTAAATATGTTTTTCCTGTTAGAGTTTATATAAGAGGGATGGAGAACCCCTAAATGTACCTTACTCCCAACATTTTACATAATAGACATGAATGAAGACAGTGCCTTACCAGTTTCGTAGTTGAACCTATGCAGACACTCCTTTGAGTTTTTATCTTTTACCCTCCCTGCTTGTGGATTCTTTTTTCATCCCTCTATTTTCTAAAATTGCAGCCTTAAAGCCAAAGACAGGTTGTGCATAGGATGACTTTCTACTGAGTTTAAGTGTTTTTTAAATCCTTTAAATTACATGCCTACATGTTTCCTTCCTTCATATGAAAACAAAATCTTGGACCGTAATGTTCTTGCCAAATAGATTATCTTGGAGATAGACACCCTCAGTGGGAAATAATTTTTGTTTAATGTAGAATAATCGCTTCTAGTAAGTGAAATAACTTTGTTTAGCTCTGCCAGTGGCTTCCATGGCAACTTATATAAGTGCTTTTATGATTTGCACTATTTAACCCTAATCACACCATCCTTAAACACATAGGTCAAACACATTGAATACTTGCAAATGGCTTCTTTTAAACCAGAAATAAACAGACAAATACACTTGAAGAAAGTATACCGTGATGATCTATTTGGCCAGCAGAGTATGTAAGTGCTTTGTTGTTTCCTAGTGTAGTTACTGAGTAGGATACCTATAAAATGCAAACTTACTTTTGTAGACCTTAAAAAATGAGTGTCAGTGAGAACACGTGGCACTGTTCGCGTGTTGTCTTCAGAATCTTCTCTGACCACCACATGAGCATAGATGCCTCTTTTCTCTTCCAATAAGTTATTTTCTCTATTGAGAGTTGTTGTGTACTTAACACAGTCTTCTGTATGTGGACAGTTTCAGCTCTTAATGCTTTTATTACCTTGGCTGCGGCAGACAAAGTGTCTACTTTCTGACCCCCTAAGCTAATGTTCTTTCCAACATGGTAGGAAAGGTGACTCATGGAATAGTTATGAATATACTTTTATAAAAATATTAGGAATGATTAAAATTTATGGGATGCAGCAAAGGCAGTGCTCAGAGGGAAATTTATGGCTGTAAATACCTACATTAAAAAGGAAGAAAGATATTAAATTAATAGCCTGACTTTACACCTTGAGGAACTAGAAAAAGAGCAAATTAAACTCAAAGCTAGCAGAAGGAAGGAAATAAAGGTTACAGTGGCGAGAAATAGAGAATAGAATAACAATAGAGAAAAGTAATGAAACCAGAAGTATTTTCCTTGAAAATATCAACAAAATTGACAGGTCCAATGTGGAAGTCCAGGCCCAGGGGCAGAGGCAGAGCCAGAGGCCAAGGTGAGCAGAAGTGCCTCGAGTTGGAGTTGCTGCTGAGGCCAGGACCTGTTCCTGAGGATTGGTGAGGGTGAACAGGGCTTAATCATGGTAGATTTTTCTCAAGTATTTTTCCAGTCTCTTTGGAACCTGGGAAGTAAGGATTTTAATTTGGGGATTACATAGACAGGAAAAACCACAATTTTGTGCAGATTACAGGTTGGAAAAGTCATTACTAACATTCCTATTATCAGATTTAATGTTGAGATGGTAACTTATAAAAACCATACAGGTCTGGGCACAGTGGCTCATGCCTGTAGTCCCAGCAGTTTGGGAGGCCAAGGCAGGCAGATCACTTGAGGTCAAGAGTTTGAGACCAGCCTGGCCAGCATGATGAAATCTCGTCTCTATAAAAAATACAAAAATTAGTCAGGCATGGTGGCTGGTGCCTGCACTCCCAGCTACTCAGGAATCTGAGGCAGGAGAATTGCTTGAACCCAGGAGGTGGAGGTTGCAGTGAGCTGAGATCGTGCCACTGCACTACAGCCTGGGCAACAGGCGCAAAACTGTCTCAAAACGAAAACAAAAACAACAAAGAAAACATACAGAATTCCAAGACTGGGATTTGGGAGCATAGAGCCATACTGCAGATGTTGTTATTCAAGCACAGATGCTGTGGAGCAGACAGTTGTGACCGAGACCGAATTGGCATTTCCAAGTCAGAGTTAGTTGCCATGTTGATGGAGGAGAGCTGAAAAAAGCCATTTTAGTGGCATTTGCAAGTAAGAAGGACATGGAACAGGCCATGACTCCCTCAGAGATGCACATTCACTTGGGTTATCTGCCTGGAAGGACTGAAAATAGCAAATATTCAAAACTTCAGCAGCCAGAGGCACTGGCCTTCATGAGACAATGGAATGGTTACTTGAAACATTAAAGAGCAAATAACAGTACAGTCACTCTGCTCCTCTGAAATGAAGACGGCCTCATCCCTTGGGAAACAATCAAGTGTGCTTCTCATGACTAAAGGTTAAAGCTGTATGACTGTTGGCATTTACGGGACTGTGACATTTGTAATAAATATAAAAAACAGATACTTGGTTGAAAGGGTAATTCATCTTGACTGAGCCAGTTGCATGTTCTATGTTGTAGGAAATGTTGCTTCCCTGCTTTCCTAACATTAAGTACACATTCTATTTGTATGGGGTTTTTATTCAAATAGTTCTATGAAAGAATGCACTTCTGTTGGGGAAAAACTAGCCCTATTTTTTGAACTAATGGTTGCATCTTTTTTCTATAAACATTAGTAAATATCTTAACTCTTTTTTTTCCTAAAATGAATTTCCAAAGATTGGACTAAATAGAGTAGGCTAGGAAATAGTGTGGGTAGCATAGTCTTCATTTTCTTAATTGACCACTTTGTATTAAGCTGTGTTTTTTAAAAGCTTTTGGATATTGGCCTGACGTTGAGATCATTATTTTAGTGGTTAACTTTACTGACTTATCTGCAGTTAATATCATATTCAGTGACGAAAGACTGAAATTATCACTCCTAAGTTATAGGAACAAGACAAGGATGCCTGCTGCTATGAACTGAATGCTTGTGTCCTGCCAAAACTTTTATGTTGAAGCCCAAACCCCCAATGTGATGTTATTTAGAGTTGGTGCCTTTCGGAGATAATTAGGTTTAGATGAGGTCATGAGGGTGTAATCTTTGTATAGGATTAGTACTCTCCTATGAAGAAACCAGAGAGCTTCTCTCTCTCTTTCTATAGTGTCCTTGATGTCAGGACACAGGAATAAGATCATCTGCAAACCAAAAAGAAGGCCCTTACCAGAACCTGACCATTTGGCACTTTGATCTCTGACTTCCAGCCTCCAGAACTTCAAGAAATAAATGTCTGATGTTTAAGCCATCCAGCCTATGGTATTCTGTTACAGCAGCCTGAGCTAACTAAGATACCCACTTTCACCACTGCTATTCAACATTGCATTAAGAAGCTCTAGCCATTGCAACTGGACAAGCAAAAAATAAATAAAAGAATCAAAATTGGGAAGGAAGAAGTAAACCATCTCTAATCACAGATGACATGATTTTTCTATACATAGAAAAATTCCAAAGAACCCACAAGAAAGCTATTAAAGCTAATAAATCAGCAAAGTTTGCAGGGTACAGATCAACACACAAAAAGTTGTGTTTCTGTACACCTTCAGTGAACAATATGAAAGGGAATTAAGAAGGCAGTTCATTTTACAGTAGCATCTAAAAGAATAAAACACCTTGAACTAACTTTAACCAAGAAAATTAAAGACTCATACACTGACAACTAAAAACCTTACCAAAAGAAATTAAAGAAGACCTAAATAAATGGGAAGACATCCTGTGGTCATGGGTGGGAAGACTAAATATTAGGATATCAGTTCTACCTGAAGTGATCTACAGATTCAATAAAACACCTGCCAAATTCCAGTAGCCTTTTTTGTAGAAATAGAAAACTGATCCTTAAGTTCGTATGAAGTTTCAGGATACCTCAAATAACCAAACAGCCTTAAAAAGAATAACAAAGTTGAAGGACTGACACCTCTCAATTTCAAACATACTGCAAAGCTACAGTAATCAAAACAATGTGACACAGGCATAGATGGACATATAGAGCAATGGAATAGAATTGAGAGTCTAGAAAAACCCTTACATTTATGGCCAGTTGGGTTTTGACAAGGGTGCCAAGTCCATTTAATGAAGAAAGAAAAGACTCTTCAACAAATGGGAATGGGACAACTAGATTGCCACATCCAAAAGAATGAAGTTGGACCCCCACCCCACACCATGTACAAAAATGGACTCCAAATGGATCAATGTGTGCTTTCCCAAGCACAAAGTTTTGTCAATTATCAGAAAGGATAATTAAGGTGAAAATTATTCTATTTTAAAGGAATGGAGTTCTTGAGGAAGAACACCTTTTTGTGTGTGTGTAGTTTATTCACTCTACAAATATTTATTGGACAATTGTGTTGTGACAGTATTCTTTGCAAACCGTTGGAGCTAGAGTGGTGAAAAAAATGAAACTTGTTCCCAGTTTTAATGGAATTTCCAGTCTAGAGAGGGAAATAAATATTAAGAAAGTAATTCCACTAGTGTAGAATTTCACTTACGATACATGTTATGCAAAAAGGTATATGTGCTGTGGGGGCTTGCAATGGAGGAAAATGAGCTGGTCTCCTGGAGGCTCCCTGAGGAGGGGGAAATTGCACCGAGCATAAAGGATGGGTAGGAATTAACAGGGTGAAGATGGAGGGTGTGGCTAGCCCCTGGGGTATCTAGGGTTTTTGTGTTTTCACAGACAGCCGTGGGCGTATAAATGGACTCCATTTTATCTTTGTTTCTGACTTTTTGGCTGCAATGCCGAGCGGCTGTTTTCTGTCTCTCTCAATCTCCAAAGTGTTCTGTGCATGGATGGTATTTAATAAATGGGCATTCACTGATAGAAAGTATTTGAGAGTCTATTAGAAGTTAATTTGTTTCAAGGTAATAAAATTCTAAAGCATTTAAGAGTTTTCTCTGTTTAAATTTTTAAAGAAAATATGTCTTTATTTTTAACGTCTTACTAAATAATGACATTATTAGGCAGCTGCTTTTAGATAAAATGTGATAAATAATACCTTCTTCATAAATTCTGCTCTAAGAATCTGTTTATATTCTGATTTAAAATAGAAGTCTTTTATGTAATTTAAAACCTGATTTTGAATGGAAGTAATATGAATAGTTTATATAATTTCTTCCAAGGAATTAATATGTACTTTGTATAAACCACTGTCATTTATAATCAGAATGCCTTTAACTTACGTTGGTGTTGGCTTTAACAAGTATTGCTAGATTGGTAGCATAGAAAGAAATTGCATTTAAACTTACTAGGAGCTCTTTGATGCCTGAGGTTTTATAATGCTTTCTTTGGGCCATTTAACTGCTGGCAACTTTAATTCACATGATTCATAATACTGGAAATTTAAATTCACTCTTAATTGAAAAGTGAAGTTACTTAAATTCTTTAAATGCTAACCTTTGGAAAAATATCTGAAAAATAAAGGCACATATGATTTTGATGGCCTACTGCCAAAACATTATCATTTACATAAATATCTCTTTCAGCAGAAGAGTTTAATGTATTGAGCTCAGAAGGTTAGAATAGAGACTTCAATCTGGAAGTCAGCAGTAGCCTGTTGGCTTGTGAACAGCAGCATTGTTCATCATACTGAGAACACTGTTGCATTCAGGCAGAAGCAGAGCTGGCATTAAAATGCAGTTAATTTGTTTCATGTGACTTGTCAGCTGTGTGTTTTTATCTAAATCCTTCTAGCTTCTCTTTTTAGTATTTTGTGTTCGACTCCTGAAATAAATGAACTACCTATTTAACTATTTAAGCTCTGATTTTATTGCCACTTGCAACAATTCTACAGGTTTTCCATTTCATTTTACATATATTTAGTAATCAGTTTGAACATGATTTTAATTTATTGAGTAACCCCATCTCAGAGGGCTTTTCTGTCTTGTGCATGTGTATGCGTCTGTAAAAGAGACTTTCTGAAATTAATTAAGATAAAATTGCTACCCTTGTTTTCTCACCAGCACCCTATTCTCTTCTTGTTTGCTAATTGTGTTCTCTGGATTTTTCCCTTAGATGACTTTTAATATTTGGCTAGTAGCCAAGTATTGGGTCTGAGTAAAGTGCTAGTCCCAAAGAAATAATATAACTGTTACTAACATTAGAATAAGATTCCCATTTCACTTTTTGAAAGGCGTGAAAATCTTACTGCTCCTCTGCAACTGTTCTCACTCAGTATAATCTAACAGTTAATATACTTGTTTAATTGGGAAGTGAGTGTTTTGAAGATGTATCCAGTAATTTTTAAACAATTTTTGAAGTGTAGTTGACATATAATAAACTGCCATATTTAAATTGTACAGTCTCACAAGTTTGATAAACGTGTATACCCACAAAGTCATCACCACAATCAAGAGAGTGAATGTTTCCATCAGTTCCAAATTTTTCTACCTGTTCCTTTGATACCCTCCCTCGTCTCCCTCCTGCCCCACATTGCTAACTTCACAGCAAACCGTGGTGTGCATTGTTATTTTAGAATGGTTTATATTTTATAGTTTTATAGAAATGAAAACATACTGCTATACACTCGTTATTGGCTGGATTAATTTAATAAGAGATTCATCCATGTTTTTTGGATCAGTAGTTGATTCCTTTTTATTGCTGAGTACTATTCCTTTGTCTGGATATACCACCATTTATTTACCCTTCCACCTGTTAGTGGACATTTGGGTTATTTCCAGTTTTCTCATCTATGTCTTGTCTTTTAACTTCTCTTTCTTGTTTTTCTTCCGTTTATCCCTCTGTGATGTGTTCTTGTTTACTGCCTCAGATCAAGAATTGTCAACATTTGACCATTTCGACCTACAAAAACTACATTTTCATATAGTAATGTTTAATAAGTGTTTTTAAAATGAATATTACTAATTTTTACATTTAAGAGTCTGTGCATGTTACAGAATTGTTTACATATTGCTTGAACTCAGTTATGCAAAAAATTCTGCATAACAAAAGACTAAGTGACATACTACATTAGCAGGTATTGTGTCTGATTGGTAAAAGTATGTGTTTTTTCCTGTTTTCCTGTTTTTTTCTATATATAGTAAGCATATATTACTTTTACGATAGAAAACAAAACCCTTTGTAAAAAGGAAAACTTATGCTAACTTTTTTTCTAATTTATGTAATTTATTTAAAAGTTGTTCATTTCTTGTTTTCTTTGCAAAGGAAGACCCGTGGTATTCTATTTAAAAAGGATGGGTTTCAGAACCAGTCAGATTCTCTTTTCTAGCTGTGTGACTTTGCGCAGTCTGTTTAATCTGTCTGAGGCCACTGTCCTCATCTGTAAAGCGATAACTCAGTAAATCTTCATTGAGTGGTGACTCTTAGCCACCTTTGAGCATGTGACACACCTGTGCATATGCTTCTCTCCTCCGTTTCCACAGCCTGAGTTCTGCCATGGCCAAAGGCAGTATAATTCTGACTGTACTCATTGTTACCTTTTTTTTTGTAACCATACTACTTTTTTTAGTTTTAGTTTCTCTTTTATTAAAAAAAAATTTTTGACTGGATGAAGTGGCTCGTGCCTGTAATCACAACAGGGAGTGTGAGGTGAATGAATTGTTTGAGCCCAGGACTTCAAGAGCCTCCTGGGCAACATAGTGAAATCTTGTCTCTATAGAAAAATACGAAAATTAGCCAGGCGTGGTTGTGTGAGCATGTAGTCTTAGCTACTCCGGAGGCTAAGGTGGGGGGATCACCTGAGCTGAGGAGGCAGAGGTTGCAGTGAGCCAAGATTATACCACTGCACTGCAGCCTGGGCAGCAGAACAAGATTCTGTCTCAAAAATAAATAATTTTAAAAAACTAAAAATTAAAATAGATTTTTGGCTGAGTGCAGTGGCTCACACCTGTAATCCCAGCACCTTGGGAGGCTGAAGTGGATGGATCACCTGAGGTCAGGAGTTAGAGACCAGCCTGGCCAACATGGTGAAACCCCATCTCTACTAATAATATAAAAACTGGCCGGGCATGGTAGTGCACACCTGTAATCCCAGCTACTCGGGAGGCTGACGCAGGAGAATCACTTGAACCCAGAGGCAGAGGTTGCAGTGAGCCAAGATCGTGCCATTGTACTCCAGTCTGGGTGACAGAGTGAGACTCCATCTCAAAAAAAAAAAAAATAGATTTTTAATCAGACCAAGATGTGTAATTGTTGTATAAGTAACTTCAGATGACATGCAGAATTTACCTTTCTAATAGTGACATAAACAACCTTTTTCATTGATTTCTTATTTGAAGAATATCAAAGAATATTCCAACAACTAAGGATGTTGAGCCACTGCTTGAAATTGATGGAGATATAAGAAATTTTGAAGTGTTTTTATCTTCAAGGACCCCAGTTCTTGTGGCTCGAGATGTAAAAGTCTTTCTGCCCTGCACTGTAAACCTAGATCCCAAACTACGGGAAATTATTGCAGGTGAGTATTAATAGCAAATGTAATGTTTCATCTAAAGTTCTAAAAATTTTTCGTGTTTCTAACTTATCTGTATACATTTCTCCTACTCTATGAAAAACCAAGAAGTGTTGAACTAAGCACTCACAGAAAAGTTAATGAAATTAAATATTGGGAGTCTCAGCATCCTTTTGGGATTGTTAAGAAAATCCTGTTAATATTTGTGGAACTCACCTTATTATAATCCTTCTGCCTGCGCCGCCCCCAACCACCCAAGTCCTTGGAATTGGATTTCTTTTAACATACAGTCATGACTTTATGATGTCCATCCGTTGTAATTTGCCTGTCACCAGTCTTCAGTTCTTAATAGAGATCTCTATCCAGAGAAGTAAGAGAATCTTTATATTACTTTTCAGATATTAACTTAAATCTGGGGACTAGAACCTGAGAGTAAGAGACATTAAGGTTTTTGAATAAATTAAGTTCTAGAGGTCCCACTCTGTGCACACACATAAAACTTTTATTGAAACAGTCTTTTGTATGACATGGCTCTGCTGACATGCCTTTGAGTTTTCCAGGAACTGTGAAGAGATTGCCTTAAACTACTTCTGCATTCTGTTTTCTAGGTACCTGTTACAAGGGTGATGTCAAAAGGGTATTACATGGCTGTGGAATTTGTTGTTGTTCAGAGGTGGATGAGTCTCATAATTTGCAAACCCACAGTCTTTGCTAACATTATATGTGTTAATACCCAACAAATATGAGTTATTCATCTTTGATAACATTAGGAATCAAAAGAACTGCTAGAATATCTTAAATCCTTTAAGAGTCAGAGAAAAATCAATAGTTCAGATAACTGAAGAGAAGAATCCAGATATTGGTGACTTTTCAAATGGTTAAAAAGTTTTTATGCCTAGTAGTTGGTCATTTCTCACTAAAAGGCCTATGAATTTTCAAGATTTTCTGTCTTCTTTTTTAATCTAGTTGGAATCCCTGGCAAGAGTGATAAAGTCATGTTTCTGCCTAGTAACTAAAGAAGAATGTGATAATTTGACTAATTCCTAATGTCCTGTTTTCTGTTGCCTTCTGGGGTCTGATTGAATCTTTCAGATGTTCGCGCTGCCAGAGAGCAAATCAGTATCGGAGGACTGGCGTACCCCACTCTCCCTCTACATGAGGGTCCTCCAAGGGCACCATCAGGGTACAGCCAGCCCCCATCAGTGTGCTCCTCCACATCCTTCAATGGGCCTTTTGCAGGTGGAGTGGTGTCGCCACAGCCTCACAGCAGCTATTACAGCGGCATGACAGGCCCTCAGCATCCCTTCTACAACAGGGTAAGGAAGGTGGAGGCAGCTTTATTTGTAAGAATTTGTTCCAGGGAAACCTCAGTTTTCTGCTTGTGGATACTATTATTGTTTTAAAACTGTACTTTGGCTTTAAAATCGGGAAAATGTAAAATTTGAATATAAAATATGTGATTTTTTTGAAATCAAAATAATTTAGAATTTTAATGTGTTCTAGATCTCAAGAGAGTCTGAATATTAGAGTTTTTTTTCTTTTATTTAAAGTTTCTTGATAAATAAACAGATTCCACAGGGTCAGCAGTGACTGTCCTATACTTCAGAGGAATCTGATTTTTTTGTTTATAAACAGATGTTTTATTTGTTATATTTTGTATAATAGTTTAGATTGGCTTTTAAAACAATGATAAACTTAAATTCCACAGTAGTTTAGTAAGCCTATACTTAATATGCTTTTGTCTTTTAAATGTGAGATGATAACGGGGAAGTACTGCTTATGAAACTCTGATGTTTTTGCCAAATAATAGCACCATAGCCCATTTTTGGAGTTTTATATCAAGTTATCTTCAGTCATCTATAATCTTTTACTTAATATAAATATGATAATTTCCTAGATGAAAAGATGAAACACAACTAATTTTCAGTGGTATTCAGACCCTGTCAAGTTTAGTAGGCCCAAGCTATATTCTCACTTTAATGACCTCAAACAGTAACATTTCCTGTAGGAAAATGGAGCATGAACCTGGGGTTACACTTTCTGGAACTGTTGTCTTACGATGCATTGCAATTTCTTATTTTTACTGTCTCCCTCTTCAGTCTAATTCGAGAAAACATAGGACCTAGTTAGTCATAGAAGCCTAGTGCCTAAACTGCCTGCCTAAATAAATTGCATTTGAGCTGGGAAGAAAGAGAATTTAGAATAAATGTGAAAAAGGATTCCAGAATTTAAACTTTCAGTCTTTGAAAAATGTTGGCTGTATAAGTAATTAGATGCTGTTTAAAAAGACCCTGGAAATGTTATTCCGTTTTTCTATTTAGAAAAGGAGACAAAGGTGGAATAATAGCATTTTATCATGTATTCCATATTTGTAAAATTTAACTGTGTGGTAGGCAGTGTGAAATGCAGGTTTTTATTTACCAGTCTTAAAATCTACTGTTAAGTGTACATAAAATAGGTCCATTGATGCCAGATGAAAATTTGAAACCAAGAAGTTTATTTTAAAAAATGAACGATTACCTTACCATCTAGCCTGAGATACTATGTTCACTAATTGTATGAATAACAATAGTGTAATCATGCTTTTATAGTATTTCATTATTTTTTAAACATTTACAGTTTTCTCTTATTTTTAAATCTAGCTACTTCTCGCTGTAGTTATTTGAGATTTTTTAGTCTTAAGTTAAAAGCAGAATAATTCTTCTAAGCTGACAGGAGTAAAAAGAGTGGGAAGGGCCGGGCGCAGTGACTCACGCCTGTAATCCCAGCACTTTGGGAGGCCGAGGCGGGTGGATCACGAGGTCAAGAGATTGAGACCATCCTGGTCAACATGGTGAAACCCTGTCTCTACTAAAAATACAAAAAATTATCTGGGCATGGTGGCGCGTGCCTGTAATCCCAGCTACTCAGGAGGCTGAGGCAGGAGAATTGCCTGAACCCAGGAGGCGGAGGTTGCAGTGAGCCGAGATCGTGCCATTGCACTCCAGCCTGGGTAACAAGAGCGAAACTCTGTCTCAAAAAAAAAAAAAAAAAAAAAAAGGTGGGAAAGGTTTCACCTCAGTTTAACAGAATCTCTTGAACTGCAGTCTTTAAGTTTAGCCTTTATAATTTGCTATCTCCTCTTTATATGGAGCTGATTACAAATGCATGCTATTGTTTTAAATCTCACATAAACAGTGGATTCCCCACCTGTTTTTTTAAAAATATGCTTGCTTATTTAGGATATAGAGTAAACTCTAGGGTGTAAACTAGAGGTAAGCTCCAGGAACTTGTAATAACATTATTCTTGGAATTTGTGCCAGGGTATTCTCATATATTCCAGACTTTGTTTGGTCTTATTTAGGCTAATCTTTTTTATTGGTAAGGAATAGTATTAGGATTCCAGTTTGCTTCTTTTATAAAGATTATGAGTTAATATTGGTTAAATCACTTAGAACCTGACAGATGGTAAGCTTGTGAACATATTAAATATAGAGAGAAACTCGTGTCAAATTGTAAAGTGCACAACTTTAGTTGCTCTTTTTTCTTCAAAAAGCTTACATGAAATGACCAATATAAAAATGTAAATAATATGTCCTAAGTTTGAGTTTGGTATCTTATAGAATATTGAGGCTTTTTTTTTCTTTTGTTTTGTCATTTGCATTAAAATTTTGGAGTTGTATGTTATTGGTTTCATTTGAAAAATCTCATTACACTTTCATTTCTGTAATTGTTTACCCCTTTTTTGTTACATGTTTTTCCATAGCCATTCTTTGCCCCATACCTTTACACGCCAAGGTATTACCCTGGCGCCTCCCAACATCTCATCTCACGTCCATCAGTAAAAACGAATTTGCCCAGAGATCAGAACAATGGCCTAGTAAGTATATAAAAGGGTAATGAAAATATTAATTTAATAATAAACATAGATAGCATTAGAGGTTTGATTATTTCCTTTACATAGTAAAAGAGTACAACTTATTTTATATGTAGTTTTAATAAACATAACCTATTACTAATGTAAAATGTATTTGTTTTCATTTCTGATAAATATCTATGAAAGGAAAATGACTAGCAGGCTCAGTGAATAAATGTTGAACTTGTTTCTAGCCAGAGATTTCTGGCTTGTAATATGGTGTTTGCTACCAAAACTTTAAAACTAAACTTTTACATTTGCTAATTTCTAATATCTTCTTAAAGGACATATGTACATATTACCTTTATAATATATATATAAATAAACATATATGTATTAATATATATTATAATATTACCTTTATAATATATGATATATAATTATCATATATTATAAAGGTAATATGGCACCATGATATAAAAAATAGAAGATGTATTGAAAGAAGAACATTTTAGTCAAATGGCAGGAATTAAACAAGATAAGGGAAATTCTTCCAATGAACTGTTGAATCTAATTAATCTAAAACAAAAGACATTTGTGCCCAAAATCTTAGGGATTCCTGTTGATAAAAGTAATAGAGAGTTTAAAAAAAGAAACTCTCTATTAATATATTTTTATAAATCAGGATGCAAAAAGCTCTAGCACTTACACTGCTGTTTATTTTTTAAAATGCTATGCAGGGAAGATCTGTTGATATAAAGTGTTTAGTTTCAGTGTGGTGTATTATTTTACCATCATGTTCATTTGTGTTCACAGTTTGGCTCCTCCCTTCCCCCTTTCACCCATACTCTCCTGTTTTGTGTTGTTAGGAAGTTATCAAGGAGGATGCTGCTGAGGGGCTTTCTTCACCCACAGACTCCTCGAGGGTAATGGAGTAGTCCTGTGGTGTGGATCGCTGGCATCTCATTGCTTCTGCCTCAGTAATGACCGTCTTAATTGTGATGATAGCAGCTCACTAACTCTGCATTCGTGGTGTGATGAGCAGCTAGTGTAGAGTAGCTGAATGCTAATAATTATGGTTCATGAATTAATTAAAAAGCGGATGTTTAACTTCACCCATTATTTCCTCCTGCTTTTCCCCTTTTTCAATACATGGGATGGGGGTCTTTTTGATTCTCCAATAAAGAAGGGCTTTTTCTAGCAGCCATCGGGGGTGTTCAGTTGGTAGTATTTGCTCCTTAGTGTTAGCTCTAGCTTTGCCTTTGACTGTTTTTATTAAGCCTGTAGTTGGTATTACACATGTGGAATATTTTAGAAAAGTATCCAGTGTCACCTTTGAGACTGCAAAAAGACACATGAGCTAGATGGTGTAGACCAAAAACACATCTTTAGTAACTCCATCTTAGTGTCTACATTTAGTTAAGTCTTAGTCTAAGTTTTAGTGTAGTACTATATAATACTTCTCTTTGCCTATATATTTGTTAAAATAAATTTTCCATAAACACAGAAGATTGTTCAACATGTAAAAGAAATTATTTATTTATTTTGCCAACACCTTAAAATAGGTTTCTTTAAAAAAAAAAAAAAAAAACTTGTAGAGGAAATCACTTCATAAATTACTATGTAAGTGGCTGGGCATGATGACTCATGCCTGTAATCCCAGCACTTTGGGAGGCTGAGGCTAGTGGATCACTTGAGGTCAGGAGTTCGAGACCAGCCTGCCAACATGCTGAAACCCGTCTCTACTAAAAAAAGTACAAAAATCAGCCAAGTGTGGTGGCATGTGCCTATAATCCCAGCTACTTGGGAAGGTGAGGCAGGAGAATCACTTGTACCTGGGAGGCGGAGGTTGCAGTGAGCCAAGATCATGCCACTACACTCCAGCCTGGTGAGAGAGAGAGAGAGAGAGAGAGAGAGAGAGAGAGAGACTCTGTCTAAAAAAAAAAAAAAAAAAGTACTAAATAAGACTTCGTACTTAATAAGAAGTGAGTTTGTGATGAGATTTAAAATATCTTCATTTAGAATGTAGAATTTAAGGACCCAGTTTGTATTTTAACTTCGGTTATTTACAGACTGTGTTACACCCATGTAAATATGGTCAATTTAGCCTATAGCTGTGCTCAAATGTGGCATAGCAGTTGGAGTTGACATGGTGAAATATTGCATCCTAAGTTTATCCATAATTTTTAACTTAAAACATGCATTTGGGCAGGCAGTAGTTTTTTAACTTTAATTTTCTTTGAGTTAATATTAGTGAGAGAGAAAAAGAGAACCGTTGTGGGGCTTTCATTGTTGATGATTCTTTTAAAGTCATTAACATTTCAGCTGAAGTGTTTAAGTGACTTCAGTTATCCACAGTAAATGACAATAATTCTCTTTAGTGCTTAGGGAATCTTTAATCCATAGGTCATCACCACCATATGCAAGAATGACCTTAGTTTAGTCAGAGAGCCTTTAACATATAGATGCATGCATGCAATTCAATTCTCTGAGCTAAAATTCCTGAGCAAATGTTTGAAGAAAATCAGATACTGTGAAGAATTTGACGGCCTTAATGACACAGACACGCTGACATAGTAGCTATTCCCATGCTTCAGAATGTAGACAAATACATGCCATTACAAGGTGACTGTAGTTTTTTTCAGGGACCAGTAAAGGAGCATTAGGCAAATTTTGAAATGAGTCTTTGGAGAAGGGGAAATCATGTAATTCCTGAAATGTGTTTAGAAGCTCAACGAAGGTGCTCTGCATATATTAGTGACTTTCTCTAGTAAAATAACTATACCATTTGCTTTTGTTTTACTACAAAAAGATCATTTTATGATTAGCATAACAAATAATAGATGCTTACTAAGCTTCCTTTGCTTTTTTGAATTTAATAATAATAATAGCATGTAAAATTTGTTTTGTCGAAGTCTAGAAAAAGTAAGTAGTCACTTAGTTCAATGCTAAATTGAAAGCCGTGGTGGAAATGGAAAGAATCAGTACATGGGAACATTGCCGGGACTTTGTAGTTGGACCCACAGAGAGTACCTAACAGAAAAGTATTTAGCCTTCAAGCCCTGTCATAGAAAACTCTATGTTTCTGGACAAAGGACTTCCCTTTGGTTCCATCTCTGCTCAGTCAGCTGTCCCCTATATAACACTTGACGAGAGGAATCAAGAGCTACGCAAAAGTTTTTGGACAGATTGTCATGTCACAAGGTAATGTGTTTAAAAAGCCAGACCGTAAGGGGTTAACCAGCAGTGGTCTTTTCAAAATAGAGGTGATCCCATATTTTTATTTATTTTTTTACCATGAGGAACATCTGAATCACCTTTATAAATTAGATCCTTATAAAAATAATTGAGTTTTCTTACATTAAGGAACATTGTAGTGCTTATAGCTTGTGAAGTCCAGGCAAGGACTTATCAGATAAAATTATGGGTATATCCAACTGTTTCACAGAAGTGAGGATTTATATTATTAATAATATGTATAATAATATAAATAGTATATATTATAAAATAATATTAACAATACATTGTATTATAAAATATGTAAGTAACATATTTCTATTATAAAATATATTAATAATATAAATATAAGTCATCACTTCTGTGAAACATCTGGATGTATCTATAAGCTTCCATTGCTAGCTTTCAAAAAATAATTGTATAATAGAGAAAAAATATATACCAAATATTTTGAAACCAGATTTAAAAATTAGTACTATATGCAAGATATGCTCCCCAGAGTATTAGGGCTAGAAAGGAACAGTGTTTTTCAAACTTCCAAAGCACAGAAGCCATTTTTAGAAATGAACTGTTTATCAAAACTCCAGTTTATAAAACCAATAAAAGCAGAGTCCTGGCACCCGCATTACACTTACCTTCCCTCTTGAGGGTCCCCCAGGGCATGCTAGTCCCCATGTGGCACAGATGGAACGTGTGAGACTTACCAGAGGGACACGGGAGGGGGTGCCAGATTTGGAAGTAGAATTCTAGTCCTGTCTCACAGATCATGGCGCTCACCACCATGTTGCCGGCTTCGCCCCATTCATCCTGAGCATGACTTAGTCAGTTATTTGGTCTTCTGAGTTAAACAGACCCTGGTGATGAGCTCTTTGCCTTGGACAGATTACTTTCCCCTCTGATTCTCAGTGTTCTCACCAGGAAAAGCAGACTTGCCTCATAGGTTTGATTTAAGAATGAGTCAGCTTTAGCATACTTTTTAAGTACTTCATTATTATTCTTACTACTGCTACTGCTACCCAAAGACCAGAATCCATGGAACGTTAAAGATGCAGAACTCAAACTGTTTTTGGTTAAATCATCTTTGTCTCAGTCACAGAAGTGGTGTACAGATGCTCCAATCAGTTTAGATTCACGCAGCCGTTTTATTTGTTGATGCTTCTTAGGCCCAAAGGTGTTAATTGGTTTGTTTTCTTAGAATTTAGAAGAATTTCTAGGTTATTTGAATACTTGAGATACTTTAAAATGTTGAAAGCTTTCCAGGGATATTTTCATTGGTGCCTTTACCTTCTAGTAAAGTTCTCACTAGGAAATGGCAGCATTCACATCATTCTGTGACCCGAGTGAAGGGAAGGACCCAGTATTGAGGGCCTGTGTCCAGCCAGGTCTCCTCAGTGGCACGTTGTTCTGTCATCTCAAAGAGTTCTCTAGAAGCCCTGTAGTCTGGTTTAATTTAAGGTATACTGCTCCTGGTGGTAACTGTGTTTCATTGAAAAGCACATTTTCAAAGGAGCAATAAAACATTTCTTCATCCTTTCATTTTTCTCTGAATTATTTCACAGATGGTTGCATCATCAGCAGTTAGTTCAACAAACATTTATGGAGTGTAAGAGGTGCTGTTCTAGTGGGATATAGCAGTGAACAAAACTGATGAAGTCCTGCCGCATAGAGTGTGGACCTGAAGGCCACTGAGGGAACATCAGCACTATGAAGGCATTCTTTCTTGACCAGCAACAGGGTTTACTCATTACCTTTAGACAGCTTTATTTAGATCACTTTTATACCTTGTTGAAAAAGCATGACAGTAATTAGCACAAAGTTTAATCCTAAGGAATTTCAGAACTGCAAAGGCATTGTTAACACAGTATCATGATTTCCAGTGTGCTGTTATCTTTACCGTTAGATATTGATGAAAACTGAATTAATAAAGATATGAAAAATGAAAGTGTTGGTTTTCATTAAACAAGATCCAGTCCAGGGACCAAGTAAAAAGTAAAAAACAAGTCCCCATGTGATGGCTTATGTAGTAATCCCAGCAGTCAGGAAGGCTTAGGCAGGAAGATCACTTGAGCCCAGAAGTTCAAGACCAGCCTGGGCAACATAGCAAGACCCTGTCTCTAAAAAAAAAAAAAAAAATTAGCCAGCAGGGCATGGTAGTACACATCTGTAGTCCCCCTACTTGAGAGTCTAAAGAGAGAGGATCAGCTAAGTGTCAAGATCACACCACTTCACCCCAGTCTGGTGACAGAGCAGAACCTGTCTCAAAACAAACAAACAAAACAAAGGTTCACCTGTAGAGAATTTTTATTTTTACCACTGGCTTAGAACTTACAGCCTGTTTTCAAACAAGTATGTCTGCAAGCTAAGCTGTTTCTCGTTGTTCAGAAGATGTGGCCAAGAAAGTCAAAGGTGCTGAGGGCAGGGAGTGGAAGGCGTTTTAGGTTGTGTTTAGGCTTTAGGCTCAGGACAGGTGCTCCCTGTCAGCTCTCAGAGACTTCGCACAGTAGCCTTGACCAGTTTGAACACCATTCACACTTTGTAAAGTATCTTAGAAGTGGATTTGTACTATTCTGTTTGAATTTGGAAAAGTATTTGCCCATTTTTTTCCTCTTACTATAGTGAAAAATTGTCTTCACTTCCCACTTCAAAGTCTTTGTGCCAGACCTCAACTCAAGAAAACTTTTTTCCTAAACAATTTTCAACTAAATTGATTGGGATATTTTCACAGAAATAATATTATAGTAATGTTATGAAATCCTAGAGGTACAGTTAAAAGTTTAAAAATAACAAAATTATGTCTATTGCAGTGGTTTAGTGCTTGTGTTTTTGTTTTGTTTTTCTGAAACAGAGTCTCGCTCTGTCACCCAGGCTGGAATGCAGTGGCACAGTCTTGGCTCATTGCAACCTCCGCCTCCTGGATTCAAGTGATTCTCCTGCCTCAGCTTCCTGAGTAGCTAGGACCCAGGTGTGCTCCACCACGCCCAGCTAATTTTTGTATTTTTAGCAGACAGGGTTTATTCATGTTGGCAAGGCTGGTCTCAAACTCCTGACCTCAAGTCAGCCACCCACCTCGGCCTCCCAAAGTGTTGGGATTATAGGTGTGAGCCACCACACCCTGCCAGTACTTGTGCTTTTTAAAAGATTGCTTTTAGAATGTAGTGTTATGCCTAATCTGTCAACTTTGACCTGGTATTTCTTAAGTAGTTTGTTACATCTTAAGAGTAAGTTACATTTTCCAAACAGGTTAATAGCTTTCTCTTGTGTTTTGGATGTCTTGTAGTAAACTGTAATTTCCTCAGCACTCCTGTAACCTATTTATAATAAGGTCGATAGTGTAAACTAGAAAACAGGGTTTCCGGGAAGTACTCCAGATACTGAATATGTTAAAAGAAAGACATTGGATGTTAGGTTAGCAGAACCCTGCCATTTAATGTACTAAAACTATTGTAAATTAACTTTGGTACAAATTGCCGGTCATCTCTAGATCATTTTAAGCATTTAAAAAATATTTACTATCAATCTAAGTACAGAAAAAGAATTGTCAGCAGTGATTCTTTGCTTTGGATTAGACTTTAAAAATCCACCTCACTGAAATCAGCTTATGTTCATCACAGTTTGCAGGGTTTGTCTGTATGCTTATGATTTCTCAAGCTATAAGCCTCTTGGGATCATTCTTATGAAATGGTATTTAGTGCATCTATTATGTGCCACATACCCAAAGAAGCGAAACCCAAATTTGAAAGTGTATTTGTGAACATGACCTATAGTGTGGCTATATATTTTATGATTATGTGATAGTCTAATTAAGCCTTCTTATTCAGTGTTTTTAAATTAATGTTAAACTTGCATATAGTCAGAATATTGGCTTTTCGTAGCCATTTGGATGTATCTTGTTTTCTTATTAAATGTATGGCTCATGATTTAGTCTTCTAACTCAAAAAGTATAACTTTTTAGAGTATAAATGTAAAATGACCCAGGCACGTGTGAATGGAATGCGGCTACTGTGGGTGGGGCATGTGCGCATGCATGTGTACTCCCTGCTGTGTGCTGCTGTCGTCCGTTCAGAGCGAAGGGGAAATAGGAGGAATGACCCGCTTTGCCTGTGTGTGGTAGACATTTCTAGATGTGTATCGGATGTGTTACTTTATGCTCTTGTCCTTCACTCTGTCTTATTCCTTCCTTAAAGCCATGTGACTCTGGGTTTAACAAACAGAGACAGGTACAGAAACTCTCAGTGAAATCTTACTTTTCTTATGAGACTACTAGAAGCAATCATTGGCAGCTTTCTGCTGGGCTGTTTAGAAATCTGTGCTCATTCAGGTGCCTTCAGTGTATGAGTTGCTTCCAGCCATTGCATGGCCCTCAGTTCTGTGCTTATTTAATAAATTTACCAAAGAGGATAACGTTCTAGAGTGTAGTTTTAATCTACTTGCAATACACAATGATACAGTTACCTCAAGGTAATTTCAGCATTTTGGTAGCTTTACTTTTACCTGGAGAAACTGTGACCTGTGTAAATTTTGAAGTTTATTTTTAACAGTTTAAACACACTAACATCTTATGCATTCAGCTTTCCAAATTAGAAAAATTTTTAAACAAATTCTGCTGTTAAAATCAACAGGCTAAAATGGTCTGTTTTTGACATAACAGATAATTTTAAGTAAGAATGCATGATAAACATTAAAGTATTATCATTTTAACCATTCTGTGTATTCTCAAAGTAATATGCTTAGTTTCTAATAAGAATTTACCTACTGAATCATTGAATATGCTTTTTGGTTTTTCCTTTTCATTTTTGCACTCTTTCTCCTCCCTTTTATGAGATTTTCACCCCCAAAATTATTTTGGTTATAAGACTCATTTGGTTTCAATATAATTTTATTATATATGATTATTTTAGAAAAGACTTAGCAGGTGATTACCATTTCTTCTTCAAAAAAGCATATTATAACATATTTTTATGGATAATTTAGCTCTTGTATGAAGCCCAAATTATAATAAGAGTCAGACTATAGTTTTGATGGAATTACAAAGATCTTAGTGTCCATATGTGTCTGTCTTTCATTCAGAGGTAACCTATATATTCTACATAATCCCCAGTGGAGAATAAAATATGCTTTAAAGTGATAAATTGTAAAAGTTGTAAGAAGATTATGAAAGTAACATTGGGTAGAGTTTTTTGCTGTAAAGGAAAAGGGTAGTATCTCTGTTAACATGTCTCTGTTGCTGAATTCTCAGCTTCTCCATAGACACAAAATTCTCTTCAGTATTTTACATTTTCCCTCCAAAGCTGACAGAGTTAATTTGATCCGTGTCTATTATGCTTGTTGTTTTTAGCACAATCAGAAGTAGAGAGATTTGGGGAGTTTTGAAATAAATTTTTTACTTCAAAATAATTTTAACCTGAAAGAAAAGATGCAAAAAATGCTATTCCTTCAGTGTAAACATCTTTCATAACCTTAGTACAATAATCAAAAGCCAAAAGTAAAATTGGTATAATACTACTAACTCAACTACAGACTTGAGATGAATTTTACCAGCTTTTCCACAAATGTCATTTTTCTGCTCCAGGATCCAGTTCAGTTGCATTGTATTTCTCCTTAGTCTCTTCTAATCTGTGACAGTTTCTTGGTCTTTCCTCATCTTTCATGACCTTAATTAACGCTTTTAAGGAATACTGGTTATTTTGTAGAATGTCCCTCAATTTGGGTTTGTCTGATGTTTCCTCGTGATTAGAAGGGAAATGTATGTGGCTAGAAAACTGCAGGAATGATGCTGTGCCCTTCCCTGTGCACCATGGTAGAACGTGCATGATGTCCATAAGCCTCACCACCGCTAATGCTAACCTTGGTCACTTGGTTAAGGTGGCATCTGCCAGGTTTCAGTACTGTAAAGTTTTATTGTTCCTTCTGTAACTAGTAAATATCTTGGAGGAGATACTTTGAAACTCTGCAAATATCCTGTTTCTGCTTATAGTTTTGCCCATTAATTTTAGCATCCATCTATGGATATGTGTGCAATCACTGTTACTGTGTTTGCCTAATGGTCTTTTTCTGCTTTTCTCTTCTGCATTTATTAATTGGAATTCTGTAAGGAAAAGCTGTCTCTGCTTCCTAATTAATTCACTTTTTTTCAATTATTTAGTTATATTAGTAGGGACTTATGGATATTTATTTTATCTATGAGGCATAATCCAGTAAAATCATTATTTTGTTGATTAGACTTTTTTTTGTGATTTTTTTTTTAACAACAAGAAAAATGTAAAATATAAACAAGTTTAACTGTATCCAGAGCAAGGAGACTGGTTGAGGAATAAAAACATTTGAAAGAAAAGTTAAATATTACTCACAATAAGAAGAAATGAAGGACTGACATGTTATAACATCATAGACCTTGAAAACATTATGCTAAGTGAAAGAAGCTAGAAAAAGGAAAATAGGAAGTTGTAAGACCTGACAAGTTAGAGTTCTGGTTCAAGTCTACCACTAACTAGCTATTTGTTCTGTGACCTTGAGTCCTAACTTTGACCAGGCTGATGCACCCTCTAGACCACAGTGGGTACATCTATGCTGGGGAGATGCATTTATTATTGACCACAGGCAAATGGTTCGTTAGTATCCACATTCTGAAAATGTGTTTTTCTAAGTAAATACTAGACTTATTTATTATTTTGACTGTCCTTTTAAATGAGAACAAATTTTAGTAGATGGTATTTACTTTCACATGCTAAAAACCAATACTGTTGTTTTATATTTACATGATGATTGAACAGATTCTAAAGGAAGTTTTAGATCCCGTAGATAAAATATGGTCAAGATCTGAAAACTGCAGCTCTTGTAAACCATTAAGGTAGTCTGTAGAAACACTCGGAGTTGCTTGTTTAGTATAAATACTTTAAAATTATTCTATATGTTTATTTTTTGTATTCATATAATATTGGCATAAGTAGTTTTTCATCTTTTTGCATTTTTTTCCCCTCTGTTCTTCCTCTTATTAAGCACAGCACCCTCCTCTGTTGAGGTTAGGCAGTAAACATTTGAGAAGTTGGCTTAAGCTTAGTTCATGGAATGGTCCGTTTTCTTACAAAAAATGGTTTTGACCAGGCTGTGTCAGCTGTAATAAAAGCTACTCATTAGGTTACAACAGTAACTAAATCTGTTCCCTAATGGTATTTCCTTACCACGCTACACACATTTGTAGTTTTTACCTTACTTCATGGTATAACTCAAAGAGTTTTTCTGTCACCTCATTATAGATGGCATTAAATCCTATTCATACCTGTATTTTTCCTTGACTTCTTTAGGGGTCAGGCCCAGCCCCAGGCCCAGTGGTATTACTGAATTCACTGAATGTGGATGCAGTGTGTGAGAAGCTGAAACAAATAGAAGGGCTGGACCAGAATATGCTGCCTCAGTATTGTGCCACGATCAAAAAGGTGAGGTAGCCATTTATACACAGACCAGAGACAGCACTCGGGGTGGAAGACGGGGCTCGGTAGGTCGTGTACACAGCTTCCCAAACATGTATTCTCAGTTAAAATAAGAAAGCTTGAAATGGAAAACATAATCCTTACTATTTTGTATTCTAAAATTGCCCTGTTTTTCTCTTATTTTATAAATGGATAAAAGAAAATAAAGTAGCTGTCTTACCATGTTCTTTTTTAAATGACCTAATGTAAGTAAAGAATGCCTTGATGAGAGATATAAAGCTCTAGGGATTTCCCATTGAGATAAATAGAACTCATTTTTCCAATGTGGAACAGAAAACCTTTTGTGTTACATTTTTTTCTAATTGTAATATTTATTACTGTGACTTAGTAATTATCAAAGTAAGCCACACTTACTTCATTTTCTCCAGATTCTCACTTTTATGTCATGTAGGACTTAGGATCATGTCACATTTGATGAAACTGCATAGGTTTGGGCTTGCAAGGTTAATACGTTTGCATAATTTTTTTTTCTTCTAAGATCCTATTGCAATTTTAGCAGCTACCAGGAAGTTGGATAGAGATGTCTGAGATTTTGGGGAAAGCGTTAACAAAGTCGTTATAATAGATATTTCACCAAGGTATACTTTTTATATCAGAGTACATTAAAGTAGAAGATTAATAACTAGTTTCTAATATATATACTTTAAAGAATGACATTCTGAGTGAAGTTTTTAAAGGAATTATGAGCATATATAGACACCATTTTACTAATCTTAGCCAATTTCAGAAAGGTTTCAGATAATGTCAGTTTCCTTACAGAGCTGGCTCGTGCTGGTCCGTTTGCATGAGTCAAACACCGGCTTTTCCGTGAACAAGCCCCACTCTCTCCTCCAGGCATCTGGCTGGTGTCAGGAAAGAGCAGGGTCTCCTACATAGGTCCTTTTTGACGAGTTTGTTCCCATCGGGGTAGTGGTTTTCTCCCACTCAGCTCTTTGCTCCCAGGCCCTGGCTTTCGGAAGCCACTCAGAGCCGATGGCCTCCTCTGTGCTGAGGGCTTCATGCCGTTGTTGCAGCAGGACCTCTGCACATACTTGTTGTGTCCACTGTTTTCTTCAGGATTAACTTGGAAACGGAACATTCTATTGATTATAAAACATAGCTAGCTATTTCATAATTTTGCCCCAGTTAATAAAGTCAGGTTTTATATTTTATAAAAGCAGTAAGTTACCTGTTATTAAAAAAGAAAATGCTGTTGTTTCATTTAGGAGAAACTAGAATTACAGAAAACCAAAAGTGATAACTTCCTTTTTTATGATTTTTTTTTCTTTGAGATGGAGTCCTGCTCTGTCACCCAGGCTGGAGTGTGGTGGCATGGTCATGGCTCACTGCAACCTCCACCTCCTGGGTTCAAGCGATTCTCCTGTCTCAGCCTCCCAAGTAGCTGCGACTACAGGCGCCTGCCACCATGCCCAGCTAATTTTTGTAATTTTAGTAGAGATGGAATTTCACCAAGTTGACTAGGTTGGTCTCGAATTCCTGATCATATGTGATCCACCCACCTCAGCATCCCAAAGTGCTGGGATTACATGCGTGAGCCACCACACCCAGCCTCGTGAATTTAATAGACTGGGAAATTAGTGAGTGGGTATTCTTCATATCTGTATCTAACATAACGATAAACAAGTTTGTGAGGCCTACTTCATTTAGAACTTTGTTAGTGACCAACACGCTTATAAGGGCAGATGTCCTTGTCCCCTCCCAGCAACTTGTGTTCATGTTCATATTTTCTAAGAAAAGAAAAACTAACAGTTTTGTTGTTGCTCATGACAGCATAGGTAGTTTTGGAAATAGTTGGGAGTGTTAGCTCTGGTTGGTCCCAGAAGAGTGATTTGTTTTACTTGAATGCCTAAGACATTTGAGAAAATATGGAGTGGCTTACGGTGTTCAAATTCAGCTTGTTTATTATGTCATTATGTGGGATGATAACCTTTTTTTGGTCAACTGTTCTGGTCTCTAGATACTTTCTTAAAACTAAACATAAGCATACTTTTCAATCACTAGTAATTCAGAATATTTCACATTTTGTGTTTCTACCCATAATTGTTTTAATTTTTACTCAGGCAAACATAAATGGCCGTGTGTTAGCTCAGTGTAACATTGATGAACTGAAGAAAGAGATGAATATGAATTTTGGAGACTGGCATCTTTTCAGAAGCACAGTAAGATATTTATAACATTGTGATATTTACATTATTTTTAACACTCAAAATTATTCATGACATTGTAGAAAAACAGTATCAATAAGTACTGGCCTAAACTGGTATTTTTTCATATACTTTTTAAACTTAAAAACTGCCTTTTACACTTATGTGCAACCCTGTGTTGTGGAAATACGCACAGCAGCACTTGGCAGCCTTTGCCTTTTTGGGCATTTCACTTAGAGATTTGGGGAAGACACCATTTTACTAACCTTCCAGTTCTTCGTGCTTTCACCTGCCCTAACTTTCATCAGGCTCCTCGAAGCCTTCGAGGCCTTGACCTTCAGCATTTGTCCTTATAGGGCTTGCATTGCCCCATTTTAGCAGGAATCCTGTCAAGTCAGTTTACATGTGTGATTGCCCTTGGTATTGGATCAAATGCCTTGTCCCCCCAACCGCAGGTGATGTCTGCTCACCCTGGCCATCGGCATACCCAGAGTCCCCCAGCCCTGCTGCCTCCCCTTAGTGATGTTCCATCCACGGCCCCCACCCTGCCCCTTGGTGGTAGATGCCCCCACTCATCCGTGCTGTATTCGGAGTTGAACTCCCTTCTTAGTGAGACTGCTTTCCCTGTTGCCATCTTTCTGAATACAATCTGGATCTACTGCTCCAGTAGTTATCCTGGCCAGCTCTGGTTTTGACACATGCCAGCTGCATTTTGCTCTGTCCTCAAGTTAAATTTTAAACTGAAGTAATAATTTAATGGACAAATTGCAGTGTAGTGTATGTATGGTGGTTTCTACTGTTGCTTCCTTTAGTATTAATTTGTACATGAAAGAAGTACAAATTCACTGGAAATTCACTTACCAGAAGTATGCTTTCTCATTGCTGTTGTAGTAGCTTTATAATGTTTTATTTTTCTAAACCATTTATAAAGCTTCTAAAATACGATTTGTTAGTGTAAAATATGTATGTGTTTCTTCTGTTAAGGTACTAGAAATGAGAAACGCAGAAAGCCAGGTGGTCCCTGAAGACCCACGTTTCCTCGGTGAGAGCAGCAGTGGCCCAGCCCCGCACGGTGAACCTGCTCGCCGAGCTGCCCACAGCGAGCTGCCTCACACGGAGCTTTCCAGCCAGACGCCCTACACGCTCAACTTCAGCTTCGAAGAGCTGAACACGCTTGGCCTGGACGAAGGTGCCCCTCGTCACAGTAATCTAAGTTGGCAGGTATTTATTGAATGGCATTTTTCATATTATTGAAGAATAAGGGCGCCATTCAGTTCACTGAGATTATATGGGCATGTATACAGTCATTCAGAAAATGTTTACTGAATACCTAAGTGGACAAGAGACAAGATGGAGGGCTCCCTGTACTCGAGGAGCTACATTCACCTGGAGAGGGGCAGTGAGTGAAACAAAGAAAAAGCTCATGTAGACCTTGATGAGAGCTGGGAAATCCATCAGGGTCACGGCATGCAGAGTCAGTAGGGACTGGGCTACTTGAGCTAGGGTGGTCAGCAAATTCAGCCTTTCCCAGGTGATTTTCCTGTTGCATTCAGTAACTGTCGGTTGAAGTACATCTTCTTTGGAACACTGGCCACATAGTGTCCCTTTGAGTATCATCCTTTGGTTTTCCAGGATGCCTGCACACCCTTCATGGATATTGATCTCTTCTCATCTGGCATTAGATGTAGGCGTGTTCTTTGGAGATTCTTGGAAGAGGGAGGCCAGGTGAGAGATAGAGTGAGGGACAGAGCAAAGTGAGAGATGCAGGAGGAGTAGGAGGAGCCAAGAGAGCACAGGAGGAAAAGCAGAGCAGGGCGCAGAGAACAATGGAGGAACCACAGCAGGGCAAGGCAGGGCAGCCCCGAGGAGGAGCAGTGCCATGGGGAGGGAAGAAAATGTCCTGTTTCCTTGAGAAGGTCTCCAGCAAATTCACTTTGCTCCTTCTTTTTTTGTCTAGCCTTTGCTCTTGACCCTTCTTAAGCTTTCTTGATTCTTTTCCGTTTCCCTTTTCTTTTTCCTAATCTGTACTTTTTGCTCCTTTTTCTTAGCTATTCTGGGATCTGAAGCAATTCTAACTTTAAAACTTATATTGAAAATCAACTTGTAAAACTATTTTCTTTTTCTGTTTACTAAGGCCCAACTGTTGGCCTCACTGCTTTTTATACTTTAATAATGAAGTTGACTTTGACCTTAAATAAAAGTGAAATGTTTGAAGTTATAAAAACAAGTGCTGTGGTCAAGCATGCGGTGCATGCCCATAGTTGCAGCTGCTCAGGAGGCTGAGGTGGGAGGAGCGCTTGAGCCCAGTAGTTTGAATCTAATCTGGGCAACACAGCAAGATCCTGTCTCTTAAAAATAAAATAAAAAACAGAAACAAGTGCTAAGGTTATTTGTTAATATAGTGTTTAGTTATATTTTTAAATAGTAACAATAAACTGATTTTATTAAAATTTATAGAAAGCTTTCTAATAGCATTATTTATAAGGTCACAGCTTTTGTTAACTGTGTTATGTGAAAGTCTTTTAAAAGAATTTGATATTTTGATGACTTGTAAAATGGTTAGTTTACATATGTATTTCCTAAGCTGATGTTTATGCATTTTTTTCTTATTTGAATTTTTAAATTTTTTTTTTCTGTCTTCACAGTCACAAACTCGCAGAACCCCAAGTCTTTCGAGTCTCAATTCCCAGGATTCCAGTATTGAAATTTCAAAACTTACTGATAAGGTGCAGGCTGAGTATAGAGATGCCTATAGAGAATACATTGCTCAAATGTCCCAGCTAGAAGGGGGCCCGGGGTCTACAACCATTAGTGGCAGATCCTCTCCACATAGCACTTATTACATGGGGCAGAGTTCATCAGGGGGCTCTATTCATTCAAACCTAGAACAAGAAAAGGGGAAGGATAGTGAGCCAAAGCCCGATGATGGGAGGAAGTCCTTTTTAATGAAGAGGGGAGATGTTATCGATTATTCGTCAGGGGTTTCCACCAATGATGCCTCTCCTCTGGATCCTATCACTGAAGAAGATGAAAAATCAGATCAGTCAGGCAGTAAGCTTCTCCCAGGCAAGAAATCTTCTGAAAGGTCAAGTCTCTTCCAGACAGATTTGAAGCTTAAGGGAGGTGGGCTGCGCTATCAGAAACTCCCAAGTGATGAGGATGAATCTGGCACAGAAGAATCAGATAACACTCCACTACTCAAAGATGACAAAGACAGAAAAGCCGAAGGGAAAGCAGAGAGAGTACCAAAGTCTCCAGAACACAGTGCTGAGCCGATTAGAACCTTCATTAAAGCCAAAGAGTATTTATCGGATGCCCTCCTTGACAAAAAGGATTCATCGGATTCAGGAGTGAGATCTAGTGAAAGTTCTCCCAATCACTCTCTGCATAATGAAGTGGCGGATGACTCCCAGCTTGAAAAGGCAAATCTCATAGAGCTGGAAGATGACAGTCACAGTGGAAAGCGGGGAATCCCACATAGCTTGAGTGGCCTGCAAGATCCAATTATAGCTCGGATGTCCATTTGTTCAGAAGACAAGAAAAGCCCTTCCGAATGCAGCCTGATAGCCAGCAGCCCTGAAGAAAACTGGCCTGCATGCCAGAAGGCCTACAATCTGAACCGAACACCCAGCACCGTGACTCTGAACAACAACAGTGCTCCAGCTAATAGAGCCAATCAAAATTTTGATGAGATGGAGGGAATTAGGGAGACTTCTCAAGTCATTTTGAGGCCTAGTTCCAGTCCCAACCCAACCACTATTCAAAATGAGAATCTAAAAAGCATGACACATAAGCGAAGCCAGCGTTCAAGTTACACAAGGCTCTCCAGAGAGTCTTCAGAGCTCCATGCAGCGGCCTCTCCTGAGAGCACAGGCTTTGGAGAAGAAAGAGAAAGCATTCTTTGAGAAAAACAAGCAAAGGAGAAGAGTATTGCTGTACCCTTATGACAGAATTGTCCTGGATTTTGACTCCATCCATGCCCATCGTCTTTCTACATTTCACTGACAGATAACTAACAGATGAAGAGGCCGTGGTCAAAGAGACACCCGCAGTACGACAGAGGGGAGCATGAGAAGTCATGGCTCACCAGCCAGCTTCTATTGCCTTTGTAATTAGAAGCTTAAAAACTCACTAATACTACTGTACCTTTCCTTGGCGCATTACCCCATAAAACTTTTTGAGATGAGGTGAGATCTGAGTATAAAGATAGGTCAGAAGTATTTTAAAAGGCTTAATTTGCTCCCCTCACCCCCAAAAAAGTAAAAAGCTGGAGACCCTTTTTGCAGAACATTTGGTGACCACACATTTGAGGGAAGATGTGGCATAGGTGAAGCAGAAGCAAACCCTGCTCTTAGGGGCTCATCGAGGTGAGAGCGCACAGCCTGTGACACTACAGGGAGATGCTCAGTAAACTGAGATCCAGCATTCTATATGGTAGAGGCACTGCTTATCAAAGAGGTTCTGAATTTTAACTAGGAAGTATGTAATGAAGAGGGCTTTAAAGATTGCTAGGAAAGCCAGTCACCAGGGCTTGCATTAGTGTAACTGGGCCATCACGAGCTGTCGGGAGAGTAGGTGCGGGCAGGGGTGAGTGACCTCCATAGGTTTATCTGTCAGAGGCTCTTCTCTCCAAAGCCCTGGCCTGGCTTCTAGCACCATCCAGCTGTGCCCAAGAAGCCACCCTGGTCTGTTCTCTCATTCTTTTAAATGGTGCCCAACTTTTCTAAGTGAGCTTAGCAATGAGAAGAAAAAAAGGAGGAATTCTTTTTTTGGAGAATCAGGGAGACGTGGGTAATAATAGGCACTAATAAATATTTATAGATGAGTGAATGAGGAAATAATTACATTAAAAAGGTCAGTGACAATTAATAAATGACAAGGAAATATTTAATTAGGTAAAACTAAATCATTGCTTTCTATGCTACGATAGACTTCATCTACTTCATCTCTTCCTAAGTCAGCATGTTAATTCTCGGGGAGGATCATAAGGAAGGAAATACTTTAAAAAAAAGTTTAAAAACATGTAGCAAAGCAAGAGTAAAAAAGTATATATATAAGTGGTGTGACTGTAAAACTGTACTTTCCATGATTTGTTAGCCGAGTTAAGAAAATGATGACCTTGAAGTACTGTGTGGACTGGAAATGTTCCCCATCATCATGCAATGACATTTTGTTGTCATTTTAACACATATTATTTATGTAGAATGAATTCTGGTGGTTTACCCCAAGTCGCAGTTAGGATGGTAGATGGTGAGATCGCAGACGTGCGAGTCTCTAGAGTCAGTGTTACATTTGCGATGTTTATCACTCAGTGGATTTTTATTAATATGCTGATAAAGTTATTTACTTGGCCAGTCATTGTGCTAAATAGTTGCTCTATTGTGTTTCATTGTCTTGATGTTTGAGTACAATCTAGCATTTTAATACAGTGTTTATTTTGCATGATCTTTAACAGATGTTTTAAGCAATTTTTAAAAGGCAGGATGTTACTGACATTATACACTGAAGTCAGAACATTTTAATATTTATAGTGCTTATTAGTTTGCAAAATTGTATAATTAGGAATTATTTCAGAGATGATGTTTTGTTCTTTTTCAGGTGAGTAGTTGCTGCGTAATATCATTGGAGTACATTCTTTATACTGTTTGTGAAATTAATACTAGCATATTAAGTGTACAAATAGATTTAGAAAACAATAAAAAAGTTGCATGCTATTCTGACTCATGAATTTTTATTCACTTTAATAATGATTCACATTTTGATTAAAAATAAAATAGCTTGTGTGTTTGTTTTGTCCCATGTCTGAAATTTGTTAAAGACTTTCAGGTTCATGTACAGTCATGCAGTTGGCAGAAGTGTTCTGAACTGCTCCCAACTAGTCTTTTTAAGAGAACGTGGCTCATAAGTCCCAGTGCCTCAGTGGTGCTTTATAAAGCGTTTGTTCCCATAGCACGCTAGCGCCCAGCAGTGCTGTGCAGTGCATTCCTGTAGCTAGAAAAGGGAGGTTATCCAGATCCTAGAGGACATCAATTTATTTCACGAACTTACTGGAAAAGTTTGCTTTTTCATACTAATACCAAAATTGACAAACCAGATGAGTTATTGAGTCACACATCATCTCCCTTGAACCTGTGTGTCTGTGTGTGTGTGTCTGTATCTCTTTATACTGTACAGCTCAGTCTGATTCTCACATATGCAAAACTCTGCTTTAACTGGGTGAAAAATGATAGAAAAAGAAATTGGTGCTCTAATCTTTATAATCCCTTAGATTCTGTCTCATTTAGAGTCCTGTGGGGTATTTTTGTGGTTTGTTATTTGTTTGTTTGAGACAGGATCTCACTCTGTCATCCAGGCTGAGTGCAGTGGTGCCATCACAGCTCACTGCAGCCTTGACTTCCAGGGCTCAAGCAGTCTCCCAGCTCAGCCTTCCAAGTAGCTGGGACTATAGGCATGTGCCACCACACCTGGCTAATTTTTACTTTTTGAGGAGATGGGGTCTTGCTGTGTTGCCCAGATTGGTCTCGAACTTCTGGATACAAGCAATCCTCCCTCCTTGCCCTCCCAAAAGCCTGGGATTATAGACATGAGCCACCATGCCCAGCGGAGTCCTGTGTTTTAGATACCATTTTGCCTTCACTGTAAGCCACAGATAGTTCTCAGATAACATAGCAAGTATTAAGCCAGATTCATTCACTGTGGCCTAATGGAATGCTGCCTAGTACAGGCTTTCTGCAGGAGAAGATTGGAAATAAAAAGCTGTTGATCTCTTTCAGTTGAAATCACTTCCACAGTGCAGGGCATTTAAGGATCAACTCTCCAACACTGGGAGATTTAAGCATTCATAACCACAAACATTTTTAATATGAAAAGGAAAATGTGTCTTCGTGTTATATTTTACTTATATGGGTTTACATAGTGGTTGGAATAATTTTAATTGCTTAGCCAGGTAATTTTAGATGAAACTTACTTGCGAAATGCTCATTTTGAGACCTCTTTAGACTATTTGCATGTTAGAATGCTGCAGTAAAATATGTTTGTAATTATTATTTTTTCTTACAAATACCATTAGAAGATGTTTTATGAATGAAAATAAATCTTCTTATGGGTAAGATAAAAAATTTAAAAGGTGATTTTTAGTTACACCCGGAATTCTCAGCCTATTTAGAAGTATCCCATAGTTAAGAATCCAGGAATCTCTGAATTCCTGGCTAACTCCTGAGTAAAATCAACGTATCTACCAGGAAAAGTACTTGTTCCCCTTTATTTTATGGGCGAGTGACTTGAGGGAATAAAGGGTAAAAGGGAAGGTGCTGTAAATTAACTTCTGTGGCCAGCACTCAAGACTGAGCATCTAGGCTCCTTTATTCCCACCTTCTCTTCCAGACACACGCCGACACTGGCAGAAGGGAAGAAACCAGTGGGGATGCTGTTCTTTTGTGGGAGCAGCATGAGTAGACCCAGGTGGGCTCGGAATCGATTGCATTTTTAATTTCCAGGCTGTGGGGACTCCCTACCCTTCCCTACCTCAGAATTTTAAGCACAGGCCATGATTATGCAACTGAATTGAAAAATAGAAGCGTATAGATAAGAGCCAGCACGGGATAGTTTTTTTAATGGCTTATCACAAAGGTTGAGAATCCCTGGTTGAGACTGATTAAACAGAAAGAGAATTTACAATCTTACATAATTTTAAACCCTTTCATGCCTAGGAAGAAAATGCTGGCCTTGAGATAGATAGCTCTTCAGAGGATCCAGATTAAACTAAGGTATGTAAAAAATTAGTTTTCAAAGTCAGCTACAGTCATATGCCATGTTGGGACATTTTGGTCAACACTGGACCATATCCGTGACAGTGGGCACATAAGATTCTAATACCGTATTTTTACTGTACCTTTTCTATGTTTAGACACACAGATAGCATGGTGACAGCTGCGTGCAGTATTCAGTACCATGCTGTACAGGCGTGTAGCTAGGAGCAGTGGGTCATGCCACACAGCCTAGGTGTGCAGTCGATGGTAGCATCCTACCTAGATGCATCCTACGATGTAACCATGACAAAATCGTCCAACAGCACATTTCTCAGAATGCATCCCTGTCGTCAAGTGATGCATGGCTGTAGTTTTAAGCCAACTGTCCAGTTCTTGCCAATTAGAGAATTTTTATTCTTGCCACTTTAACAAACAGAGTTAAGAAACATCTAACATGGTTACTAGAAATCAAATACTGTCGCCTACCTGGTCAAAGCCTTTTAAGTAAGATGACTAGTCAACTCACAGCCTTGGCTTACACTGGCATCAGAGTCTGGTATGTGCCATGCACATGTGCTGTGGGTGGAATGTTTCATGACAAGGACTTTCTGGAACTCAGAGCAGAAACCCTCTTTGAGTGGGGCCTGGGTAGCTGTAGAATGGGCAGGATCTGAATTCCCAGTACAATGAGGCATTTTGAAAAATAAAGAACGTGTAAGAATAAAAGGGTCAGTCAAGAAGGAGGAGCAATTATTTCCAAACTATTCATAGGATGACCCTTTAAAAATCATAAAAACCTATCTGGAGTGAAAGACCAACCTAAATGAGCAATAGCATGAATCACATATAGAAAATAAAGACAAGTGTTCCTGTTTCAAAGCACATGAATACTCTGAATCTGCCCACGGAGCATCAGCAGCAGTCATCTTTTTACCAAGATCGCACGTAAGTCCATTTTCTTGGATGAAATGTGATTTTTGTAGTGTACTTACACTAGTGATATGTGCCAGGAACCCTTTCTTAGTTTTTCTGAGATTTAACAGAACATGGAATAATAATATCAAACTGAATTCTTAGAACTTGAGTAAATGAAGCTTTCCTTTTAGAAACAAGGTAGAATTACGTGCTCCATATTATTCAAATTAAGAAGCTTTTGAAATAATAAGACCATCTTGATTAGCCATGATCATTTTCTAATTTTAACATTTTGTACATATTTACCTCATTGTCTTTCAAGGCAACAAGGGCTATAGATCTAGTCCCCTGCCCATAGACCCAAGCACTTTTCTCATTTCTTCTGACAGTTCGAGTCACTTCTCACAGTTGACTTCCTCACCAAATAATAAGGGGGTGAAGAAGACTCGGCCTGCCTGCCACTCTAATCCTGCTGTCCAGTCGACTGGAGAAGAGAGATTTGCTCACCTCTACTAGTGTGATTTGTTCTCAGTAGTTGTAGAATTTAAATTGGCTTTAGTGGAATGTTCCTTTTAAGAAATTTTCAATAAAAGCCATTTAGTATATATTTAGTATAGCAAGAAGCATGTGAATGAGCTCTATATAACCTGACACTTCGAATCTTACAGCATCCTCTTGGTCAGATGTCTAATAAGAAGTTAGATTGTTATTTTCAAATTTATCATAGTTCCTGATACTCTAACTTTTTAAAGCTGTGTTTATAAGAATTTATAGACTGCATATTGTGACACTTGATGCAAGTTAAACTTTTTATTTTCAAAGAAGTTAATTTATATTTTGAGTTATTTGTGTTTTTCTCCTTCTTTTACCTGAGTCCTTTTCAGTTGTTTTGCGTTTTAAGTGTTTTTACGCTATCATGTGTTTTCCTTTTTTAGGTTGTCATCCTATTTTACTGTAAAACATTCCTTAGAGCAGTGGATTGGGGAAGAACCTCAAGACATCTTTTAGATCAAATCCTAGATTTCAGAAAGCCAGTGGACATTTGATAAATACTTGTTGGCCAGGTGCTGTGGCTCATGCCTGAAATCCCAGCACTTGAGGGGGCCAAGGTGGGAAGCTGGCTTGAGGCCAGGAGTTCACTGCCAGCCTAGGCAACATGGTGGGATTCCAGCTCTATAAAAATAAAAATAAAAAAATTAGCCAGGAATGCTGGTGTGCACCTGTAGTTCCAGCTACTCGGGAGGCTGAGGTAGGAGGATTGCCTGAGCCTGGGAGATTGAGGATGCAGTGAGTGGTGATCGCACCACTGCACTCCAGCCTGGGTTACAGTGTTAGGTCCTGTCTCGAATAAATAAATGATAAATAAATAGATAAATAAAACTTATTAAGTGAATGAATAAACTAGGGGGTCAACTCAGAGAGAGTCTGCCCACAAATCTTACACAGTGCCTTCAAAACACTGACTTTAGGCCAGGCGCGGTGACTCACTCCTGTAATCCCAGCACTTTGAGAGTCTGAGGTGGGCTGATCATCTGAAGTCAGGAGTTCAAGACCAAACTAGCCAACATGGTGAAACCCTGTCTCTACTAAAATACAAAAATTAGCTGAGTGTGGTGGTGGGCGCTTGTGGTCCCAGCTACTCAGGGGGCTGAGGCAGGAGAATCACTTTAACCTGGGGGACAGAGGTTGCAGTGAGCTTAGATCGCACCACTGCACTCCAGCCTGGGTGACAGAGTGAGACACTGTTTCAAAAGAAAATAAATAATTAAAATAAAATAAAATAAAATAAAATAAAATGATGTAAATCCCTCAACATCGTGCTGCTGCGCCACAGTTCCTTACAGGCTCCGCGTTCGCTCTCACTTTTTACCCACCCTGTTACCTGCCTGGCCCCTGTAATCTTTTCTGTTTGTGATTTTGGAAATCTTTCAACCATAGTAACATACTTTGTTGCGAACTCCCAGGGAGTGAAGCCAGGCATGGTGGCGTGCACTTGTAATCCCAGCTACTTGGGGAAGCTGAGGCAGGGGGATCACTTGAGCCCAGGAGTTCAAGACCAACCTGGGCAACATAGCAAGAGCCTGTCTCATAAAAAAGGGAAAAAATGGGGGAAACCCTCCCAGGGATAGACATCCACACCGGTCTTGGTAAGCTCCGCCATCTTGGAGTGTGAGGCCGTGCTCCCGCGTGGATGTATTTTTAATCCTCTCATACTTTGTTTAGTCCTTTGTGGAGATGCCCATTTCATAAATTAATAGAATTTTAGAATCTAATTAAAGTGGTTAAACTCTACATTTTACTTTAGGGTAATATCAGGACCATCACAATGTCTGAGATGTCGGTTTACCCTATCTGTAGCTCAGTTCTTCAACCGTTCTTTTAGCAAGCCTAGTTATCTTCGCTGACCACCCCTCACTGCCCTCTACTATCTCCTCCCTCAGATAGACTACTCTGATTAAGCTTGAGCTAGAATAAACACTTTATCCTGCGATTCCATATTGAGTATTTTATACAAGAGTGGTCCATTATGTGTTGCTGAAAAATTTATTATGTTGAGGGAGGGTAACTGCTGTAACAACCATCTCCAAATCTAATCAACTGAATACATTTGACATTTATTTCTTGTTCACGTGACAGTTCAGTGTTACCTAAGTTCACATGAAGACTGAGAGGCCCAGGGCCCTCTGCCCCATCTTCTGCACCCACAGGGGAAGAGAGTGGAGGACGCATGCGCCCAGGCCTGGAAGTGACGCATGTGGCGCTTTCACCCATAGTCCATTGGCCTTCTTAAGTCATGGACTCCTGCTGAGATGCAAGGGTGCCTGGGAAATCCATGTGACTGTGTGCACTGGAGGAAGGGGAGCATTTCGGTGAGCACACAGGAGTCTTTGTCACTAGATGCTGATGAGGATTATCCATAGCCCATTAAGCATGGAGACTCATCTTGTATCGAACGGATGAGTTGTCAACATCTCTTATGTTTACTTTGTGTGCAGGTTTTATTCAGGTAGGAAAGGCTGTTAGAATCTTAACACTTAACTGGAAGAAGGGTTTTAGAGAAGGTTGGTTTTCAGTAAGCCAGTTCTTTCCATAGTCCAAGAAGGCAAATGAATTTCCAGTGTGGAGCAGTTTGCAGGCAAGGTTTTTGTTTTGGTCTTGCCCAGGCTGGAGCGCCAGTGGTGTGATCATAGCTCACTACATTCTCAAACTCCTAGCCTTAAGTCATCCTGCTGCCTCAGCCTCCCAAAGGCAAGTGAGGTTAAGAAGAGGGGAAAGGTGAAGTTTCACAGCTTTTCTAGAATTCTTTTTATTCAAGGGACTCTCAGACCGTTAGAGCCACCCAGAATCTGCTCAGTTTTCGAGATTTGCTTATAAGTACTTGCAATATAAACGTTGGATTGCTATCGGTTCTTCAGGTTCTCCTCTCCCTCCTAGAACAGTGGTAACAGGAACTCTTGGGGGCTTCTCCCTGTTCTTGCAGATGTGTCAGGATGGGATCCTGGGGGCTCCACGCCAGCCCACACCCTCTGTGGTATAAGCAGGGATTGGCAGGTAATGAGACGCTAAACCCTCCTGAAGTGAGCACTCATGTCTCAGAAACACACTTGCCACCTCAGAAGCCACTGGGAAAGCTAGACGTTGTGTCTGCGTATTTGTTCCTAGACACACTCTCCTGCAGTCTGACTCTGTTGACCACTTTCCAGTTTGCTCATATCAGAATGTCTTTGGTTCTGAGATGCACATTTTCTTCTAACTTGTCAGAAATCAGAATATGTCTTGCAGTCAGTAAAATCTATGGCAACATTTTTTTTTCTTAATGGTTCCTAAAACTCCTGTAGTTGATGATGTCTTGCTTAGGTTTAATGAAAGATATTTTAATGGATGGCATCGTTATGTTGAGTTGTGTCTCTATCAGTATTGATGGGCTGGGGATGATTTATATTCAACTGACCCCCCAAATTCAACATTTTGTGTGAATATTTATTTTGTCAGTATTCTTTATCCTGTATTCATTTTGAATACTTAAAGTAGTGTGTGTGTTTGTTGTAATAAAACAGCTTACTGTGTTTGAACACACTGTATCTGACAATGTTCTAGACCTAATTTGATCTTCATGATAGCTTCATAAAATAGTTATTATTATCCTCAATTCACAAATGAGAAAATTAGAGACAGAGATGTTAAGGAATTCCCCAAAGTCACACAGCCACCGAGTGGCAGAGCCAGGGTCTGGCTCCAGAGCCAGGCAGCGTGGCTCCTGATGCCACCCACTCTCCACGTGACACTTACCATTACTTCTCCTTGCCAGTGAAGGATGAGCCGATTCTCACATTTTTCCAAGACACATTTTCATTTTAGCTTTATTCGTTGTGACATCATCATCATCATCATCATCATCATCAATGTTTTCTTGTTTTCAAACAGGATTTGGAGTCTCTTCAAGGGTTTCTGTTTTAGAAAAGTAAAACTGAAAAATCTATAGTCATGTGAATTATATTTATAGAGAAAAAGAGTCTTGTTTTATTAACATCAGACATCTTTGTTCCCACTAATTATTTTGGAACAATGTTCAGTGTCAGGCTAGGAATCGATGGACATCACCTGTCCAGTTATATGCATGGATTAGACCACTACCTTAGAGTTTGTGCATAGCGTTGAATATGTTAATCTTATTTGCAGTCCTGTTGTCATCTGGCTTTGATATATTTGCCGTTTCCTATGTCTCTTGTCAGTATTCCATGTAAGATTATAATTCTAAATACCACTATATGTATTTTTCTTCATACTCTATTATTAAACAGTATTAATGCTTAATAAATGTTAATATATAAGTAATATATGTATATTTTAAAAATTATTACTGCTGTAGAGTATTTTTTAATGATTGTGGTCTCATAAGGAAAAAAGAAAAGAAAATGGGCAAAACAGGAGCCCTTTTCCCTCCATGATGACAAGTCAGTCACCAAAGCCAGAAGCCAGTAAGCGCAGCAATAGCAGTGGACAGTGGGTTGAAATGGCCTGGTGACACTTCCGTGTCATGTAACCAGCCGCCTACCGACTGGAGTCCTCGCTGCAAGCCAGACACTTCTATCAGCGTTTCACATGGATTAAATCCTAATAACCCTACACAGTGAATACTGGTGCTGCCCCTAGTTTACAAATAAGGAGACTAAGATGCAGAAAAGCTGGAACCTTTTAACAATAGCACATTTGATTTTTATAACTGTCCTCTAAAACATTGACGTTATTTTTATCTTTATTTTTGAGAAAACTGAAGATTCGGGAATTGGAGACTTCTGCCTTCCCCAAGGCCACCAGCTAGTGACAGAACAAAAACACCAGCTCCAGTTGTCTAAGTCCAGACCTGATGCATTTTTCATGACACCATGGTACCGACCCCCACCCAGTGTCTACCACTCTCGGCTGTGCAGGCCTGTGCGGCATCTGCTTCCATCTTCCCTTGTGGAAAAGGGTGACGGAGAGCATTGAACACGCGCTCAGCCCAGGCAGCCCCAGGTTTCCCCAGCTCCTTCCTCTTGGCTCTTCATTTTAGTCACAGCAGCCTAACTGCTAGGCAGGAACTGAGTCCAGATCTGCAGGTGATCCTGGATCAGGAACTCATGGGATCTTTGAATCCTCATCTCCCTCAAAATTCCTCTGTCTGGCTACAGCATCCTCACTGATGGGATCTCGTAAACTGAACTCTGCCCTTTTGTATAAACATAACTAATTTGAAATGTATTTAAACTGGTGCTGTGTGCGTCTGTGTGTGTGTGTGTTGTGTGTGTGTGTGCGCACAAAATTTGATCAAACCTATCACTAAATTGGTTAGTTCCTTGGTTAATAAATTGTAAGTTGAAAGAACAGCTGAGTCACAAGGCTTGAGTTATGGGCCTGGCTCTATTATTAATTTATGAAATGGCCACTGCTTTTCAGCCTCAGTTTGTATTTTGAAAAACGATGAAGGAATGAGAATTATCCCTTTGGGTCAGGTGCAGTGGCTCACACCTGTAATCCCAGCACTTTGGGAGGCTGAGGTGGGCGGATCACAAGGTCAGGAGATTGAGACCATCCTGGCCAACATGGTGAAACCCCATCTCTACTAATAATACAAAAATTAGCTGGGTGTGGTGGCACATGCCGGTAATCTCAGCTACTTGGGAGGCTGAGGCAGGAGAATTGCTTGAACTAGGGATTTGGAGGTTGTGGTGAGCCGAGATCGCGCCACTGCATTCCAACCTGGGCGACAGAGCAAGACTCCGTCTCAAAAAAAAAAAAGAATTATCCCTTTGACAATTGGTACTGCCTCCCCTGGCGTATTGGGTGCTAGTCACTTTGCAAATATCAGCTCCCTAATCTGTAGGGATCTAAGGCTTCAAAACCTTCCCTAATGTCTCTCAGCTGGTACACCTTAGAACAGGGATTCGAACTCACATCTGATATCAAAGCCCATTAATATACCCCTCTGCTGTGCCTTCTGCCTGTCCAGCAAGGTAGGTGAACTCAGTTTCCGGGCTCCAGGGGGTATTAAAGAGACAGTCACAGGCATGTGGAGTGAGGAGAAAATGCTGCGGTCATTTCATCCAGCTTCCTCATGCTTGCCGATGAGGAAATCATAAAGTGGTCGTATAATTATGAATGATGCACAGGAGGGTTCACTTTCATCCCACTTTTAGCTCTGTTTGATCGCTTCCTCTGGGTCACCTTCTGGCTAGCAGAATACAGCTTCTTGTCATTAGAATCCGGCTTCTTGGGTGCTAATATTCCTTAGGTTTAGACACCTAAACTCATTTCTTTTCTCTTTTCTTTTCTTTTACAAGTCTCACTCTTTTGCCCAGGCTGGAGTGCAGTGGCACCATCTCTGCTCACTGCAACCTCCATCTCCTAGATTCAAGTGATTATCTTGCCTCAGCCTCCCGGGTAGTTGGGATTACAGGTGTGCTCCACCACACTCGGCTAATGTTTGTATTTTTAGTAGAAACAGCTTTCACCATGTTGGCCAGGCTGGTCTCGAACTTCTGACCTCAAATGATCCACCCACCTTGGACTCCCAAAGTGCTGGGATTACAGGCATGAGCCACTGTGCACAGCCCTCATTTCTTATGAAATCTGATATGAGTTATCAAGTTTCTGGAATGGCACTGTACCCATTTTTCAAAACATATTCTTTTCCCTAAAGAGTCCCAGGATGCCAAAAATGCTAAGTGCCTTGACCCATTTTCCAAAAATGTTTGCATTTCTCATAGGGAAGCTATTCTATTACTTAAAAAGAATTGGTGATCTCTTAAAGTATAAAATCATTTAAAAGTACACATTTTTGAATTGAGAGCACAGGTAATTCATTCTTATAACAAAATATTTAAAATGCCACGGGTGTGTTATAAAGTTTTAAGTTGCTTTGGGAATGTAGCATTTGCATCTTGTCTTTTTAATAGTTTAACACGACATCAAAGCTGCATTGCAGATGTCTCAGCAGAAATATTTCCATTAATAAGCAGTTCCTAGGGTTAGCAAATTAACATTATCACAAATAGCATGTCAGAAATTTGTATCCCATGTTTTATGGAAGTATTCTTTAACATTTTCCAATTAGTTTATTTTTAATCTCTTTTTTTAGGAGATTAATTTTCTTTTAAAGATTTTATTGATTGGAAGTTAAAGGTGATATTTCAGATATAATTCAAACTCATTGGTTCTGAATTGTTTAGATTTTCTGAATAGTATAAATTTAGTTACAAACTGAATTAAAACATTATGATTCCAGAAATTATGTGTGAAAGGCAACTCTTTTTTTTTAGCCTTGGAGTTGGTCATTAAAAACACTGTTCTAGGCTGGGAGGGTGGCTCAGGCCTGTAACTCTAGAACTTTTGGGAGGTCAAGGTTGGAGGATTGCTTGAGCCCAGGAGTTTGGGACCAGCCTGGGCAACAGAGTGAGACCCTGCCTCTACAAAAAAGTAAAAATTAAAAAAAAATTAGCTGGACATGGTGGCACACACCTGAAGTCCCAGCTACTTGGGAGGCTGGGGTGGGAGGGTCACTTGAGACCAGGAGTTGACGTGCAGTGAGCTGTGATCACATCTCTGCACTCCAGCCTGTGTGACAGAGTGAGACTCTGTCTCAAACAAAAACAAAAACTGTTCTAAATACCATAATTAACTTTATTTTTCCTATTATTAAAAAATCATTAGATTAAGATTTATCCTATTTTAGCTGTTCTGCCTTATATATTTTTTTTTACATAAAATCTACTTGTTAGTAGTGGTACTAAGTTTCTCCAGAGACACAGAAACAATAAAATGTAGACAGACAGACAGACAGACAGATGCCTAAGAAGAGATTTATTATGAGAATTGGCTTATGCAATTATGGAAGCTGAGAGGTCCCACAATCTACTCTCTGCTAGCTGGAGAGCCAGGAAGCTGGTGATGTCACTCATACCAAGTCTGAAGCCCTGAGAAATGGAGGGTGAAGGAAATGGGTGGGGGGTGCTGGTGTGTGAGTCCTGGAGTGTGAAGCCTTGAGAACCACAGGAGTCCAAGGTCTAAGGGCAGGAGATGACAGTCCCAGATCAAGAAGAGAGAATTCGCCTTTCCTCCACCTTTTTGTCCTCTTTGGGCCTCAGCAGATCGGGTGATAACCGCCCACGCTGGCGAACGTGAATCTTCCTCACTTAGTCCACTCATCAAAACTCTGACCTCTTCTGGAAACACTCCCACAGACATTCCCAGAAATACTGTTTTACCAACTGAGCATACCTTGCCCAGTCAATTTGACACATAAAATTAACACTCACAGTATCTATTCATATATGAGGAAAGTGTATTAGTGTTTTCTGAGACAAAGGCAGACATAATTCAACTAAACAGAAAGACCAGGTGGAGGGCTGGCATTGCCCAGGAACACAGACGTGGAATCCATCGCAATGGGAGAGAGGCGGAATACATGGGCACAGATGTCAGAGGAAAGCAACACTTTCCACACCCAAAACTACTTTAAGTGTGACACAAAATGAGTGAGCTTTGGGGTGTGTACATCATACCTGAACACAACTGTTTAAAAAGATTTAAAATATTATTTTATTTAATATTACTGAAAATTTTACAAGCCTTATTTTACATGAAGGAGAGGAGGAAAAATGTTCCACAGAAAACCATAAACAGGGAGATAGGCAAATACTGGAGAGTGCCCAGGGTGAGAAGGCCATCGTCCTACCTGAGCTAAACTGAACGTAAAAGGACAGTAACCAGGATGCTGTGGGGCTGGTTTAAGAGTAGACACGCAGATCCGTAGAACGGAAAAGAGATTCAAAATGTCAACCCTAAAATATATTTTGACAAAAGCACAAAGCAATTAAATGGATAAAGGATAGCATTTTCAGCTATCCTTTTTATGGATAAATGATGCTGGAACAATTGGATGTTTATATGTTCCCCCATCCCCAAAATAACCTAGACACAGATCTTAAGCCTTACATGAAAATTAACTCAAAAAGGGATCATAGATCTACACGTAAAATGCAAAACTATAAAATGCCTAGAAGAAAACATCAGAGAAAATCTACATGACCTTGGGTTTCATGGAAAGTTTTACCTGTGATACCAAAAGCACAATCCATAAAACAGGGTAATGGGCAAACATCTCAGTGCTATAAATCCTGAGATACTCAGTGAACCTGAGAGAGAAGCACAAAGATGAATGGAGATAAAGAGGAAAAGGGAATGAAGAAAGTCGACAAATGAGAAGGGGAGCAGCCTCTAGACACCCGCTTTTCCATCGAATCGAGAGTGACTTCCATCCAAACAAGCCAAATCCTTGGCTTCCTGCGAGCCCAGCCTCATGAGACCCTTTCAGGCTACTTTGATCCTATTTTACTACTTAATTAAAAAAATTCTGCTGCAATTAAAGTCACTAATACATAATCTCACACTTGATTATACTCTGCCCTCTTGTATTAGCTTCTAATTTTACACGTGTCGTTTGCCAGAAATTTTGAAACACTTTTATTTAGGATTTATGTTTCCGTTGTTTTTAATCACCCAAAGTGCAAAGCTCAGCACTCAGGCTCCTAAAAGGAAAATACACATGATTTTAAAAAGGAAGTGTATTAATCTGTTCTCACTCTGCTATAAGGACATAGCCAAGACTGGGTAATTTATAAAGGAAAGAGGTTTAATTGACTCACAGGTCCACAGGGCTGGGGAGGCCTCGGGAAACATACATCATGACAGAAGGGGAAGCAAATGTGTCCTTCTTTACAAGGCAGCAGGAAAGAGAAGAATGAGTGCCCAGTGAAGGGGAAAGCCCCTTATAAAACCATTAGACCTCGTGAGAACTCACTCACTATTATGAGAACAGCATGGGGGAACCAATCCCATGATTCAATTGTCTCCCACTGGGTCTCTCCCATGACACATAGGGATTATGGGAACTACAATTCAAGATAAGATTTGGGTGGGGACACAGCCAAACCCTATCAGGAAGAAAGAAAACTGAATAGAAAGGGACCTAGAATAGGAGATGGGCAAGGAAGGAAAAGATCTCGGGGCTCTTGTGCCATTGAAGAGGCCCCTTCATGAGGCTACAGGCTGCCAATCTGCAGAGCTGCCTTTTGTGAGACGAAGTGCCAGTACTGCATGGCCTATCTGTTAAGTCCTAAATGAATCCCTTTTAGAAAGCAGGAGAGACAGTCATAAGAGGATACCTAGCTTTCTTTAATGCATTCTTTAAATAAAAATAATTTTAACACAGGTAGGTTATTTAAGTTCTTCTCCGTAGCCAGGAGTCAATTTTAAAGCACAGGTGGAAAGAAGTACATAGTATTTTTCGCTTTGAAATTATTTTATAACCCCTATTATGTTTTAGAAATACAAAGTAAATCAATAAATCAATTAATAGGTTTAGGGTAGGGAGAAAATTCACAAAAGTCTGAACTGAGAGGAGAGAATATCGTAGCAAGGAGAGAGTAGAAAGTTGGTTAGAAATACAAGAATCGCTTTATGGCTCTGCCCAAGAAGGCCTTCATAGTGTCATCTTACCTTGGGGCTTTCTTCAATGTATTGTGACATTCGAGAACAGATTACATACTTATCACAAAAATTAAAAAAAAATCAAAACTCTAATCATTTATAAATGACTTTTAGATTCCTTTTTTGTTTTGAAACAGAATCTCTCTCTGTCTCCCAGGCTGGATTGTGGTGGCGCAATCACAGCTCACAGCAGCGTCATACTCCTGGGTTCCTACCTCAGCCCCTCCCAAGTAGCTGAGACCACAGGTGTGTGCCACCACACCCACCTAATTTTAAAATTTTTGTAGAGACCGAGGTCTCACTTTGTTACTCAGGCTGGTCTTGAACTCCTGGACTCAAGCAATCATCCCAGCTTGGCCTGCCAAAGTGCTGGGATTACAGGCATGAGCCACTGGGCCTGGCCAGCTTTTCAGTGGTTTCTGCCATTATTCCCCTCCTTTACCAGCAGTGAGCATGAACGTAAACATGACTCACAACTCAGTGTGGTGGTTGATTCTATACGTCAGCTTGACTGGGTCATCGGGTGCCCAGACATTGATTCAGATGTCATCCTGGGTGTGTCTGTGAGGGGTTTCTGGATTAAGTTAACATTGGAATCAGGGACTGAGTAAAGTGGATTGCCTTCCCTTGCAGGGGTGGGCCTGATCCAGTCGTTGGAAGACCTGACTGGAACATACAGGCTGAATAAGAGGGAACTCCTGCCTGCCTGCTGAGCTGGGATATTGGCTTTTCTGGTCTTTGGACTTGGATTAAAATATTGGCTCTTCTTCGGTCTCAAGCCTGCCAGCTTTCAGACTGGAGGGGACACCATCGGGGTTCCTGGTTCTCAGGCTTTCAAGTCTGGCTGCAACTCCACATCAGCTCCCCTGGGGCCCAGCTTGCTGGCTGCAGACACTGAGACTCTGTGGAGAACTTTAATATAGACTTCACTACTGTGAATGGCTAAAGGACAGGGCTTTAAGAATAAGCTTCTGAGTTAGTCCTGAGGTTTCTGTATTCCCACTCCCACCACCCCGTTTGCTTCTAGACCTAAACCTAGACCCTGGTGCCAGCAGGTCCCTAAAGGCTAGGCATGGTGAGAGCCAGGAGGAGGTACGCCACACTCCCAGAGAATGCCTGCGTTTCCTAATGTATACAGAAAGAAACCAAGAAACTTGGGAAATGGGTGTGGATGGCAAGAAGGTGAGATGATGCTGGGAGGAGCCTAAGGCCAGAGCAGACTGAGTTCATTGTGAGCCCGGCTCACAGAGCTTCTGCATTTGATGCTATAGCTCAGGAATTTGGAAAGGCTCTCACAGTGTGCTTGGTTGATGGTCTGAAACATGGACCAAAAGATGATCCACAGCTAGCAGATTGGAAATGCTGGACCAAATCTATATTTTCTTATGTCACAATCATAAAGTCAGCGTCCATGTAACCAGAGCAAGGTTAAGAAACCAAAATTGTCGGCTGGGCGCAGTGGCTCGCCCCTGTAATCCCAGCACTTTGGGAAGCCAAGGCCAGTGAGCGGATCACAAGGTCAAGAGATCAAGATCATCCTGGTCAACATGATGAAACCCTGTCTCTACTAAAAATACAAAAATTAGCTGGGCGTGGTGGTGCGTGCCTATAGTTCAGCGGTGTTCAGTGACTCCCTGTTCCTTGCAGAACCCGATTCTAGTGACGTTAGGTGGGCAGCCAAGGCCCTGTGATGTCTGACCCCAACTTACTCCTGCGCAAACTCCATTTCTCAACTGGAGTTGTCCACTTAGCGAATTTTTCCTGAATATTATGAAGATCTTCAGGAAACTTGAGGAACAGACAGATTGTGAGCTTGTCCTCACTCCTTCCTGTGCCCAGAACACCCCCTCCTTTCTTTCTGTCCTGTTGTAATGCTGTGCCTCTGGACACAGCATCTTCCCCTGAAATGCAGTTGTCTTGGGGGTAACCTTGAAACTTAAAAACTTACCACAATCCAAGGAAGTGTTTATTCATGCAGCCATTGCTGTCATCAAGGCGCTGGGCCAAGGGGCAAACCTGAACTTCTTAACAGAATTTATTCCTGAAAGAGCTGCAATAGGCCAAAACATAATTGAATCTCCAAAGTTTTTGAGAAATGTAATGAATGATGTTAAGAAGAATGTTCTTGTGTGACTTACGGAAGCAGAAGAACCCTTGAGCTTAGTAATATTCAGAAGCATGGAGTCTAGTCCGACAGTCTTAATTTGCGAATTAAAAAATCCAGGCTCAAAGTGTTCTCCAGCAAGTCACAACTTGTTTCAATGTGCAGCAGCATTAATCTCAACATTGTCTAAACTAATCTTGTTCTAGAAGGCTAAAAAAATAGAAGACTGTTTTAATAGGCATTGGCTGGAAAGGAAGCAACCATTACTTGAAGCAAAGAATTAGTATCAAGTTTATGGGAAGTCTAATGTTCATGGAAAGTTTAAATACATAAAAAAGAGACTTTTGGAATAAAATGACATCAAACTTGAGTGTGGCATGAAATTAAAATTAAGGTATGGACGATATCAGAGACAATCCAAGTGAAAAGTTAGTCAACTTTCAGAATCCTGAAAAAGGTCAGAACTGTGAATTCAGCAAATTGCTGAGTACTGGGAGAAGGACGGAAGGGTTAACTTGAACACAGGGCGAGACTGTCCAAGTTCTGTACTGTGAATCTGAGCGACAGTGGACAGATCCTAAGGCCTAGCATTCGTTCTGCCCTTTCTGAGGAAACTGGACAAAAGTAGCCTGGGTTTGAGGAAAATAGTAATTGGCGATGAAAGGTGTTGTTTTCTCTGTGACCCAGAAACAAAGTGTCAAAGTTTGCCCTGGAAAATTACAACATTCCCAAGATCCCCAGAACTGCACGTCAAAATCCCAAATAAAGAGCACATGGCTTTGTTCCTCTGACATCTGTGTATCGCTCGATCCCGGAGGTTGAAAAGTCCATCTCTGTTAACATGCTCACGTCCTGAAGGGCATGAAGGTTGCTTCACTACACACAGCTGAGCGGGGCCCACTGGCTGCCGTCCTCCCCATGGTGGCGGCGGAGCGGGGGCGCGCTGGTGGATGGGGGTTTCTGAGCAACTGTTTCTGGCTAAAATCTATTAGCAGATTTATCACTTAGCTCACGAAGATGTTAGCAGGTGTTTTCAAACAAAAACTGGATTGTGGTCTCATGACTTTAGAAAATCCAACCACATAGATTGCTTTGTTACATAATTTATTAGAACTTTTATTGTAAAATCTGAAACCCCAAGAAGAGAAAACGTGCAGTCTCCTGCAAACAGATTCAACCCCAGAGCCTGTTCCGCTGAGCACCCTTTAGAGTGGGTTCCATAGAATGTCCTGCAAAAGGCTTTGCTTAATGAAGGCCTTCATCCAAACACCTTGGGCAATTCCAATAAATCCAACCCACCACTGAGCCCATTCAAAACACTGTGCTGTCACTGCTTAAATCAATTCCAAAGGAGGAGCCACCAAGGTTCTTCAGAACACAGGACACTCATCTGGGCCAATCTAAGTGCATATCCCTGTCTGCCACGTAAGGACAGGAGAATGATCACCTGCATCTCTTTCCTCTCTCTGCTGACATAGGTGTCATCCTACAAAGACAAAGGGCATAGGAAAGGCGGGGATAGCAGGTAAGAGGGTTCAATAATGCTGGCTCAACAGTCTAGAAAGGAGATGAGGCGTGGCTAGTGTCTCAGCAGAGAAGGCAGCTACATCTCGGAGGCTTGCAGAAGGGTTCTCCAGAGAATGTGCAGGTCCTCTAAGGCCTGCAAAGGATCTGGAACCCAAGGGTTTCCCCTTGAGGCAGAGAGGAAAATGGGGATGAGACAAGGGAGGGTGACTAAATGTCTTCACCTGACCAAAGAGAGCCCCTGCTCCTGTCTGCATAGCTGGTGGCCATGCTTTTGGTCCTATGATCTCTTCCAGCCCCCACTGCATGGAGGAGTGAGGATGCTGATTCTTTGGAGAACTGGAGGACTTGGTAATGTGACTGGTGGGTGAGGCATGAGTTTTAAAACAAAGGAATTAAGTAAAATTCTGCAATACTGACTAGGTGGGAGTCCTGCTCCCCTACCCTGCCATCAGGAAGCTGACAGCCATGCTTCATTCCTCAGGCAGAGGACTAGGGTGATCTATGCAAGGAAAATGGAATAGTCCTGGATAAGAATGGGCCTGGGTTTCAGGGTGTTTCTCCCCAGGCCTCAGTGAGGCCCACCAACTGACAAGTCCATCTCATCAATACTGCTGTGTTTTCTATGGAGGTGTTTTGGCTACATAATTGAATATATCCGGGGGTCATCAAAAATTCTAGGAAAGCTTCTAATATAAAATGGAATGCATAAAACAAACAAACGGGAAGATAAAGAAAGAAAAGATACTTGAAGGAAACAGGCAATGCAAGGAGCAGAAGAAAACTTAAAAAAAAATCTCCAGTAAATATTTTCAAGGCTAAGAGAAAATGCTACATCCCAAAACAGAATACTGTATATAAAAAATGAACAATTAGAGAATAAAAATAAATTTTGGAAATCAAATAAGGTAGACAGAATTTAAAATTTAATAGAAAGGGTGAAGGATGATGTTCAGAAAATCTCCCAGAATGTAGAATTAAACCACAAAAGGGAAATAGGAAGGAAACATTTTTTTTTTAAGTTAGGCAATCTAGGAGATCCAACACCCAACAAACTACAGCTCCAGACACAGTAAACCAAGAGGAGGTTTATCCCAGAACGTTACGAGAAAAAGTCCCCAGACTGAAGGATGTGAGCCTTCATATGGAAAAGGCCTGCCGAATGCCCCACATGGTGAATCAAAACAGCTACACCAATGTACATGATTAAGAAATTTCAGAATCTCAGGGATAAAGAGAGGACTCTAAAAGCTTCCAGAAAAAAAAACGGGTCACATAAAAATTATTTACATACAAATAAAGGAACCATAAGAATCTTCTCTGAGCAACACTGGAAGCTGGAAGACACTAGAACAAGCCTTTAAACTTTGGAGGGAAAAGTGCCATTCGACCTAAAATATTCTACTTGTTAACAAAACACCAGGGGTTTGGTCCGGGTCCTGCTGCCCACAGCACAAAAAGCCAATCACTGAGAAAACAAGTATTGCCAGGGAAGAAGGCTTTCACTGGGTGCTGCAGCTGAGGAGATGGGAGTTCAGTCTCAAAGCCATCTTCCTGACTGACTAAAATTGAGGGCTCACATAGCAGGAGAAGAATGTAACTACAGGCAGTTAAATGGGAATTAGGGAGAGGAAAGCAGATGAAAAAGGATGAGGGGTCTGGCTTTTCATTGTCTGGAGACGTGGTGATCTGGTGAGTTTCAGTTCTTTGATACTATCTGGGAGGCCTGAGAGATGGCTTTCTGAGGAAGAAACTCAGATAAGATGGATGGAAGTTGTCAATTATAAGTGTAATTGACTGTGAGTATGGGTTTCTGTTTATTTTAAAAGACAGTAAACATCAGTTCTCTGAGACAGTTGAGTGTGGTTCAGACCCAGGAAAAAGCGTCAGTCAAGTGGCAGGGTAGAATAAAGGCATTTCTAACGTGCACAACTTTAGCAGGTTCCCTTACGTGGCCCTTTCCTGGGAAGCTACTGGAGGGTACACTCTAGCAAAACAGGAGAGTAAACCAAGAAACAGTAGAACAAATGATCCAGGAAATGGATCCCAAAGACAGGAGAGTCAAGTACATCAAGATTTTAGCGAGAGGACTTCTCAGACCAGCAGCCAGGAATCCAGCTGAAGCAGGAGGATGGAAATCTTTATGAAAAACAAGAAACTGCTATGTTTGAGTGCATGGAAATGTATTGATAAACATTGGAAAAATCAATACATGGAAATGTATTGATAAAAATATAGATGGGAGAACTGGGGAAATTTTTTTTAAAGGTTACAGAAAAAAAGACAATTGAGAAAATATGACGATCAGCTTTAGAAAAACTGAAGGTACATGGAAGAAAAGAGGTGTGGACTTGGTTTGCCACCTTGTTCAATATAGTTTTAATGAGATAAATGCTAATGTCTGACAGCAGCTGTGACTACAACCCTGGGAAGGTGAGAGAGGGGATGTGTGTATGTCTGATGACGGGGAGGGCTAAGCGCTCTTCACTGTGGTGGGAGGTAAATGCAGAACGCGAAAGGTCGACGTGTTGAGCAAGAGCAGTGGATGCCTTTGATTTAGATGCTCGGAGGGAAATCCAGGGAGTGGCCGCAGCTCTGAAGTTGGTTGCCTTTGGGAAGCCAGACTGATGGGTGCAGAGGGATGGGCCAGAGACGGCTGTTTTTCTTTCTGCTCCTTTAGTGTTCTTTGGATTTTTAAATTATGCTCATGTGTGACTTGTTTAGAAATGAAAATGAAAAGGAAAATGTAGACACATGCATCTAAAGCTTCCCAAGTTGCATTTCTTTATGGTTACTCCTTGAAAAGAAAGGTATACAATATGAAATTTTTGACTCTTAAAGAAGAAATGGTTCTTGTATTTTAAATGTGGGTGATCGTAGCTATCAAATGGTGCTGATGTTAAATGGTTAGTGCATTTAAGACAATAATGTAATGATTTTGCACAAAATTCCCTTTTGCATACATTTAAAATGTCTAACCAAATTTTTAGATGACAATTTGTGGCAGTCCAGGTCTCACTAACACAGGCCTCCATGGCAAGTGCTTCAGCACTGACTGACTGATTCAGTCAAACACTAAAAGCCGAGAGCCAGCGCCCTCAGACAAAGGCTGGAATGTCACAAAAGCCCACCAAGGTTTTACCTAGGTCTTTCCTGGGCCTCGAAGCATGACAAAATAGCAAAGGAATTCTTAACAGGACCCATTTAGGATTAAACAAGTTTTATTACGGGTCTGAAAAAACTCCCCAGGCCTCCACAAACAAGTTTATTGGGGGTTTGAAGAAACTCCCCAAACCTCCGTGATTTAGCAGACTAGATAAGGGTAATCACCCCAGCACCTGGACCCATTTAGATTAAGTCAGTTTACTGAGGCTCCAGAGGAAGGTCCTTAGCTATAGATTAAAAGAAGTTAATCACTCATGTCTTTAGACAAATGCGCACTTACACGTACACATGTAGCTTAGAAGGTATATAAGCTCTGGAAAACTGTGTAATTTTGAGTTGGTCTGGCGATAATTTCCGGGCCTTCTCCCTGTAACTGGTTACAAAAACTAAAACTCCTTTCTCTCCCATTTTATCTGCATCTCGTTACTTGGTTGCAGGATTAAGCAGCCTGACCCTCGGTTTGGTCCTAGAATGGACTTAAAAATATGTGAGCAGATATATGGTTTCTAAAAATTCTGTAAGGGGATTACATAAACAAAAATGTTTGAAGAGTGTAATTCAAAAATGTTTGATCTTTTACGTTTTCACATCGTGTTCAGGTTATCAATTGCTGTGTGAGAAATATAGAATGGCACAAAACAACAAGCACATATTTGATTGTGGATACTTACTATAAGTATTGTTTTCTTATAGTTCTATAGTTCTGGGGTCACTGGCCTCAGCCAGGTGTTCTTGCTCCTCAGGTCTGTTAGGCAGGTGTGGTCAGGTGGTGGCCAGGGCTGGAGGCATCTCCAAGGCTTCCTCACACAGGCCTGACGGGTGGCAGTGGCTGTCAGTGGGGATGGCAGCTATTGGTGGCAACGTAGGGACGTGTGGTCTCTCTCTGCAGCCTCGGCTTCCTCACAAAATGGTGGCCATATACCAAATAAACTATGGGACATCCCGAGAAAGAGAAGCAGACAGAAGTCATGTTACCTTTGGTGACCTAGTCTTGGAAGGCACAGAGAGTCACTTCCTTTCGTTGCATCTGTGAAAGGAAAATAAATCTTGGGGCCCCAAAATCACTAAAGGGAAAATTCAAGCTGGAAACTGCATTGAGCAAACCTGCCTCCCTTTCTACTCAAAATCACCCCTCTGCTCACTGGGATAAGTGCATATCTAATTGCCTCCTTTGGAGAGGCTAATCAGAAACTCAAAAGAGTGCAACCATTTGTCTCTCATCTACCCAGACCTGGGAGCCCCCTCCCCGCTTCAAGTCGTCTGCATTTGCTTTGAGTTGTCCCGCCTTTCTGGACGGAACCAATGTTCATCTTACGTATGTTGATTGATGTCTCATGTCTCCCTAAAATGCATAAAACCAAACTGTGCTCTGACCACCTTGGGCACACGTCAGGACCTCCTGAGGCTGTGTCACGGGCGCCCGTCCTCAACCTGGGCACAATAAACTTTCTAAATTAACTGACACCTGTCTCCAGTGTTCTGGGTTTGCACGTCCTAGTTGAGGCAATCATGGCCTCCAGCTCGGCTTCAACGGCAGAAGACAGAGCTGCCTCCATCCTGTTGCAGGAGTGGTGGTGAGGTTCTAGAAGAGCATGTGAGGCCGGAAATATTTTTGCAGCCACAGATATCCAAAGGGCCGCAGATCACTGCAGGGAGAAGGAAGAAAAATGCCTCCTCCAGACTGCTTCCCTCGTGGCGGAAAATGGACTGGAAAAGACCTCTGCTCCCTGCTAGATGGGTCTCAGCTTGATTTTCAAGAGCTGCTCATCTACAGCAGGAGAAGGAGTTATAGATCGCGGAACGGAGCTGAAAGGATCCCTTCTTTTGTTTCCAGCGAGACTGAGTGCCAGGTTGTGCAAATGCTTGCTCGCACCTCACAGGGAATAGCAGAGAAAGGGGTAAGATGCCAACAGCCACGATCGCTACCATCGCTGCCACAAGCTTTGTGTCTAACGTTGCTTCCGTGGGGTTAGCATAGGGCAGGAAGCGGTTTTGGTGGAAAATATTTGAAATCAAGCAGGTATTTTCCTTCAACACTGAGGCCTGCAGCTTCTTCTGGTATCTAATTGCCTCCATTCACCTCCCCCAGCCCCCAGTGATTTTCACTTAGTTGGAAAATGTCAGTTAAAATTCACACCCTTACTATAGTGAAAGAGATGTAAAAAATAGAAATGGCGTTCTTTCCCGACACTGTCACCGTCTCTTGCATGTGGCTTCCAGTAAGAGTGTTTTTTTCTATTTCACTGATGATTTGGCTGTGGAATCTCAGAAATCTTGGGCTCTTGCCTATAACTAAGAATATAAAGGCCTTCCGCAGAAAATGTTGAAGTGTATAAAAATCTTCAATAGATGCTATTTTTGGATTGCGTATCAACATAAGATTTAGAATTCAAGTGCCTCGCTTTCTCTCTCTAGATGTTACCAAAATAAGACCACCTTCCCAGGCTGAAACGTGTGGAAATGGCCCACGGGCATCTTAACGTTTCTAGAACGTGGATCCTTTTGTCTATGTTGACCAAGCTCTAGGACTTGAAGGTGTCACCTTCAATGGTGACACTGAAGAGCGCCATCAGCTGCGTGTACGTGTCCAGTAATTAAAAGATTCCCCCACAGAAAAGCTTCACGTGTAAGGTGGGGTGGGGTAGAGAACTCCTGAATTTTATCCTCGGCTGTTATACCTGGAAACTCATTTCGCTTGGTCGTTTCATGTATTCTTAGGATGATGATTTCAAGTGCAGAACTGTTTTTGTTTTGTTTTGTTTTGTTTTGAGTGAGACAGGGTCCTCGCTCTATGGCCAGACTGGAGAGGAGTGGGGCAATCAGGGCTCACTGCAGTCTCAGCCTCCCTGGGCTCAGGTGATCCTCCTACCTCAGCCTCTTGAGTAGCTGGGACTCCAGGCACACACCACCATGCCTGGCTAATTTTTGTATTTTTTTTGTAGAGACAGGGTTTTACCACGTTCTCTGGGCTGTTTTCAAACTCACCCAGGATCGACTCAAGCAATCCTCCCACCTCAGCCTCCTGAAGTGCTGGGATTACAGGCATGAGCCACCAGGCCTAGCACAAAACGTTTAATAGTATGGTTTTCTACATGGAAATATATACATTCTATTTACATATGTATATACATTTTATAGTGGCAAGGAGAATTTTGGCATGTCTGAAGGATATAATGTATATGACAAAATATTTATCACATTTAATAATATAAATTATATATAATATAAACAGAATAAAAATACTAATTTTTTAGATATGCCAAAATTCTCCCTGCCATTGTAGAAGCAGAAATACCATACTATTACCTACTTCAGCTCGAGTTCCCACGAGTAGGTATTTCAATCATCTGGGGGTGATACTTGGAAAAAGTAAAAGGCTCTAATAAGTTACGATACTCCACAATATGTGATCACTTAATACACTATTTTCTTGGGTTAAAAAACCAAGTTAATTGTGATCTAGTAGATAACTTTGAAATATCTTGGCTATAACTAAAAAAGATACATAGAAGCCATTGACATCTAGACATTTCAGCAGCTGGAGGAAATGCCAGCATAATTCCTAAATCGAGAGTTTTAGTGACAAAGCAAGAGATGTCTGGAGGAGCTGCATGGCCAAAATTATCTCTGCCATTTCCACCACATGTTCTGCAGAGTCTTTAAAATGGTGTCTGCAGGAGGAAGTTAGCCATTTCTTAAAGAGGCATTTCCTACTTGCGAGACCTATGGGATATAGCACTTGCTCGTGATTACGGGGTGTCTAGGCGGATTTCCATCAGCAGAGAAGGAATCCAGGACACCTGGCCTGGTCCTGATTCCATTCCACTCCATCGCCCAAAGTTTTTCATAGAAATACCTGTGGAAAATCCCAGCACTTGGGGAGGCCGAGGTGGGCGGATCACCAGGTCAGGAGATTGACAATCCTGGCTAACATGGTGAAACCCCGTCTTCTCTACTAAAAATACAAAACATTAGCCGGGCTTAGTGGCGCACGCCTATAGTCCCAGCTACTAGTCCCAGTGAGGCTGAGGCAGGAGAATCGCTTGAACCCGGGAGGCGGAATTTGCAGTGAGCAGAGATTGCGCCACTGAACACCAGCCTGGGTCACAGAGCGAGATTCCCTCTTAAAAAAAGAAATATATATAAAAAAATTAAAATGACCTGTGGTGGCCAGCCTCCAAGATGGTGTCCCTGTCTCCTGCTGTTCACAGCCCACACCCTACATACCTGGTTCGTCTGTGCAAGGTCACTTCTAAGATTTACAGGTTGGGCACAGTGGCTCATGCCTGTAATCCCAGCACTTTGGGAGGCTGAGTTGGGAGGATCGCTTGAGCCCAGGAATTCAAGACCAGCCTGGGCAACATGGTGAGACCTTGTCTCTACAAAAAAATTTTAAAAATGAGCCAGGTCTGGTGGCATGTGCCTGTGGTCCCAGCTCCTCTGGAAAGGAGGAAAATTGCTTGAGACCTGGAAGTCGAGGGTGTAGCGAGTGGTGATTGCACTCCTGCACTCCAGCCTGAGTGACAGAGCGAGACTGACTTTCTCTCTCTCTCTGCTTCACTCTGGGGGATGCCAGCTGCTGTGACGTGAGCAGCCCTAGGGAAAGGCCACACATCGAGGAATGTGAAACCTCTGGCCCTTGGCCATTCAGGAGCAGAGGCCCTGCTAGCAGCCACATGAGTAGGCCTGGAGGCAGATTCTCCTGCCGAGGGGAACCTTGAGATGACCTTGGCCTCTTGAGAGACCCTGAGCAGCACCATCCAACTGAGCTATTCCTGGATTCCTGACCTGTAGAGACTCTGCAAGGTAAGAAACATGTGTTGTTTGGAGCAACTGCATGTGTGGGAACCTGTGATGCAGCAATGCCTATGACTCCAGTTTCAATCTGGGGCTCAGTGAGCCTGTGGGCTGCACGTGCACAGGAGAGGTTAGGGGAGTAAAGATCCCACGTGGGGAGGCAGAAGCGCTTGAGGCCCGACCGCCCCTCCACATACTTGGGTACTTGGTGCAGCTGCAGCCAGATTGGAGGGAAGGGCAGGACCCACGCTTCAGCATCAACATGAGGTCCTTGTGTCGGCCCCGCGGTGAGCCAGGCACCTTGCTGGCTTCACCGCATTTGGTTTTTACAGTATCTGCTCAAGGCAGGAGGCACCCACTTTACAGATGTCAAAACTGGCACAGCAGGGATAAGACATTGGCCCAAAGTCTCATCCCTAGTCAGCGGCCCAGTCAGAAGTGAAATTCAGGGTTGCTGACTATGAGGTCCTGTCCCGCCCTCCCCCGATGTCCTGTTAGGGCAGCTTCCATAAGTGCATCCTGTGTGGCGAGAGGTGACACCACGCGGGGTGGAGCTGGGGAGAGAGGGGCGGATCCTGCCTCCTCCACCTGCTCCTGCTGTGACCCTGGGAAGCTGCTTCACCTTCCCAAACCTTAGGTTTCAATGCCGCTGAGACAACCTACAGTGGCACAGCCAGGACCAGTGAGATCACACAAGTCACTGGGTCCAGTTATTCTCACAATTAAGGGTGGGTGAGGCTGGGCATGGTGGCTCATGCTTGTAATCCTAGCACTTTGGGAGGCCGACGTGAGTGGATTGCTTGAGCCCAGGAGTTTCACACCAGCCTTGGCAACATGGTGAAACCCCGTCTCTACAAAAAAAATAAAAAAGCAAAAATGGGACTACAGGCGGTATATGCCTATAGTCCCAGCTACTTGGGAGGATGAGGTGGGAGGATCACTGAGCTGGGGAAGCTGAGGCTGCAGTGAGCTGAGACTGCACCACTGTGTCTTGTCAAGGGCAATAGAGTGAGACCCTGTCTCAAAAAAAAAAAAAAAAAAAGAGGATGGGTGAACTTTAAAGAAAAAAAATTGTTTGCTTTGCTTTCACAACACACACACACACACACACACACACCAGGCATGTTTCCTCAAGGAAGCTGAATGAATCAACTCTATTGTGGTCTGGGGACTGGAATGTAAGCACAGGCTTGTGGCCACAGGTCAGTCTGGAAAGCCTGAGCCCAGATTCCCCTGGACCTCTAATGCCTAGAACACTCACGTGAGAACCTCAGTTAGCCACAGTGCCAACCGTTATGTGCCTGAGGCAAGGTCGAACCCAAACTCAGGACGAATTGCGCATGGTCCGCATTCTTGCAGCACAGTCTTTACTCCTGCGTGCACACATGCTGACTTGCACGCCGCTCAGTTATGGTGGCGTCTGTCCCCGCGCCTGGGCTCCTTAAGCTCATCTTACACCTGCACCCTGGGTGCTCAGTGTTTGCTGGGCTCCAGGACTCATTTAACTGTCACCTCAGGTCATGGCAAAAATCTCAGGTGTGCCTTGCAGCTAGAATTGGGATGGGAAGGGCCTTGAGGAGTGAATTGGAGCTTCAGCTTCCATCTCACGCAGGAAACGCTTCCTCTGCAGCATACCTGATGCAGGACCCCATGGCCCCTGCTTGAGTCTGTCTAGAGCAGGAACTTGGTGCTCATGAAGGTCTGATCCAGTCCAGCACATTTATTCCCACACTCAAGACGTAAGTGTTGCTTGCTCACCACAGTGCCTCCTTACCAGGCACTGTGCCAGACCCTGGATACAGCAGCCTGTTGGCAGACCAAACTGCTGTCACCTGTTGGTGACTGGGGTCAGGCATGGAACTTCCTTGCTGTGGCTCAACTGTGTCCCCCAGCGCTCACGTGTTGAAAATTTAATCCCCAGTGAAGCAGTGTTGAGAGGTGGGACTTTCAAGAGTTGATTAGGTCATGGGGGCTCTGCCCTCACGAATGGATTAATGTCATTATTGTGGGAGGGGGCTTCGTGGAGAGTGGGTTTGTTATCCAAGCAAGTTTGACTTGAATTCACCCTCTCTTGCTCTCCTACTGTATTAGTGCATTCTCACATTGCTATAAAGAACTACCTGAGCTGGGTAATTTATAAAGAAAAGATGTTTAATTGGCACATGGTTCCACAGGAAGCAGGCTGGGGAGGCCTCAGAAAGCTTATAATCATGGCAGGAGGTGAAGGGGAAGCTGGCACGTCCTATATGGTTGGAGCAGGAGGAAGAGGGTGAAGTGGGAGGTGCTACACACTGTTACATAACCAGATCTTGTGGGAACTCACTATCTCGAGAATAGCAAAGGGGAAATCCACCCCCATGACCTGATCATCTCCCACCTGACCCCTCCTCCAACACTGAGGATTACAATTCAACATGAGATTTGGGTGGGGACAGATCCAACCCATATCATCCACCTTCTGCATGGGAGGACACCACCCTCACCAGGTGCAGTTGCCATGCTCTTGGACTTCCCAGTCTCCAGAACCATAAGCCAAATAAACTTCTGTTCATCATAAGTTACCCCATCTGTGGTATTCTCTTGCAGCAACATAAAGTGGACAAGATGCTCATTATGAAGGCTTAGTTTGGGAGAGGAATACCTTCTGTAGTTGAGGGAACTCCCAGCTTCCATGCTACTCCTCCTCATGGCAATGGAAGATAGCCTCCCATTAGCTCATCACATTCCTGATCCTCACTTTAAAAAGTGGCAGGTCCTTGGGCCACCCACATCAGAACCTACAATGCCCGAGGCATGGGGAACTGTCCCCCTTCCTCTAATGAAAGCCCCAAAATGTCACAATCTGCAGAAACATTCGGGATTTAAGAGTCACACTGCACTGTGTATAGATGTCAGGCCAGTTCTCCCTGCTACTCAGAGATCTTCATAAGAACTCACCGTGAGAAGCCACTTTCAAAGTCCTCACTGATTGGCTCTGCATGTTTGGTCGTATTTCCCTATAAGCAGGGCCAGTCCTATGCATCGGCTCTCAGGAAGAACACAGCCTGCACTAGTTTTCTTTCACTGCCAATATAAATCATCGCAGACTGAGCAGCTTCAAATGACACAAATTTAGTGTCTTACTTCTGTAGATAGGGAGCCTGACAGGTCTCACAGGGTGTGGGCAGGGCTGTGGTCCTCCTGGAGGCTCTAGGTGAGAACTCGTTTCCTTGACTTTTCCGACTTCTAGAGGCCGCCTCCTTCCATCTCACAGCTGGTGGTATTGCAGTCTCTGACCCTTCCTCTGTGGCCTGCTCTAACCACGGGCAAAAAAGTCCTCTGTTTTTTAAAGACTCCTGAGATTAGACTCAGCCTATCTGATAACTTACCAAGAGAATCGCCCCATCCCAAATCTGTACCCTTAGCCTCGGTTGCAAAGTTCCTTTGTCATGTGAGGGGAACTCAGAGGTTCTGCAGATGAGGGTGTGGGCATCTTTGGGAGGATGCTTCTGCCCGCCGCACACAATTGTTTTCTCACCTCTCTCACTGGTCTCTGCAGCTTCGCTGTTCAGAATCCAATTCAGGAAGTTTCTAAACATCACTGTCCCTGCACAGCATGGCCGCTCTGCTCCTGTCTGTCCTGCGAGCCCACGCTGGTCTTCCGCCTCTTCATCATCATTTTGTCGCCTCCTCAGGCTTCTGCTCCTGAAGCTGCCACCTTTTCCTTGTCCAACTCCTAATGATCGGCCAGATGCCAGAGCTACTCCCTGGGCTCTGTTCCCCTAGCTCGGTGTTTTGATGCCACTCACCTGGCTTTGTGTGTTTCATTCTGTCCACTCCCAATGGCTCCATTGAGGCAATTCTTGCTTCCTGCCATGTAATCATGGGTTTCAAGGCCGAGAACTTACATCCTCTCTCTCCCTCTCTCTTTCTCTTTCTCTCTCTCAACACAGGGCGTGGCACGTCAATCCTTGATGGCTACTTTACTTTTTGACTAACGACAACAACAAAAAATTATGAGAAGGAACTAAAAGGCCTGGGGTGGAGATTCTGAGGACCAGGAATCAGGTTATGTAGGGGTTGCCTTAATGTTCATTTCTCATGCAGTCAATCGGTGCTTGTGGTTAATTTTAGTACAAAAAATACTGGTTGATTATAAAATAACACAAGTTAAATAACTTTTTTTTGAGACAGGGTTTCACTTTGTTGCACAGGCTGGAGTGCAGTGGCACAATCATGGCTCATTGCAGCCTCCACCTCCCAGGGCTCAAGTGATCCTCCCATCTCAGCCTCCCATGTAGCTGGGACTATAGGCATGCCACCATGCCTAGTTTTCTTTTCTTTTCTTTCTTTTTTTTTTAGAGATGTGGTCTCATTTTGTTGGCCAGGCTGGTCTCCAACTCTTGGGTTCGAGTGATCCTCCTGCCTTGGCCTCTCAAAGTGCTGGGATTACAGGTGTGAACCACTGTGCCTGACCAAGAACTTTTAGTAAACATTAAGATTCAAACTTAAAATCACCCATAGTCACACCAAAGGGACCATTATTAGTTTTTAAAAATGTTTTCCTCCAGTCATATCTTGTTCCTAACCACATGTACCCTCTTTGTACTATCCACAGAAAAAAATGTGCATTTATTTAACAAAAATAGAATTAGACTATTTTAGGGGTAATTAATGAAAGGTGGAATAATGTAAAAGCAAGAGATTTTAAAACTGAAAATGTGTATTTTGCAAAGGGAAAAAGTTTTAAGAAAGAGAAAGATGAATTATTTTTGTGTCCCTAGGATGACAACAGAAACATGTGGTCAGGCTAGGCGTGATGGCTCACGTCTGTAATCCCAGCCCTTTGGGAGGCCGAGGTGGGTGGATCACCTGAGGTCAGGAGGTCGAGACCAGCCTGGCCAACATGGCGAAACCCCATCTCTACTAAAAATACAAAAATTAGCGAGGTGTGGTGGCACACACCTGTAATCCCAGCGGAGGTTGCAGTGAGCCGAGATTGTGCCATTGCTATCCAGCCTGGGCAACATAGCAAGACTCTGTGTCAAATAAATAAATAAATAAATGTGTGGTCAATTAGGGTACATTGCAACATGGTCATGACAGTTACTAAAGCCCTAAGAGAAAGAATCCAAATCAAGTGTGGAAACAAGCTGGCCTCATATGCTGGCTTGTGCAGTCACTTACCTTCAGTTTAGTAATGTGGTCTAATTTGTAGCCGTTTCTAAGAGCTGTGAAGTATGGCTTTTTGCTTCCTTTCCTCCCAGAAACTGCCCCCTGATTGCTTAGTGAGACAGTCCTCTGAGGAATGTCGTCATTTTACTCAGCCCTTTTGATAATAGCGTGCCGTAAAAAAGCAGGCACAGCCTGTCCCTCTAACACTCGGGGCTGGCGCTGGAGGAGGAAGCGCCGATGCACGCTACCCCATTCGTTTCCTTAGTTATAATATTTAGGTTGGTGCAAAAGTATTTGCAAACACCAAAAATAATTTTGCACCAACTTAATAATTACGACTAATAATTTCAGTTGCTCCAAAGCCGTTGTGATAAAACAAGTTGTGATTAAAATTTTATACTGTGAAGTCTGGGTGCCGTAATTTTGACAACTTTATCTTGACGCAGTATTATTAAATCAATAATAATAACAAATGTGTAACCTATAAACGAGAAACATTTAAAGAAATTTGGCTGCTAAATAGCTTATTTCCATCAGTCCCCTGCGCAAAGCTCTCCAAGGTCCCAGCTCACACACAGCAGAAGCCAAAGCTCTCAGCGCGGCCTGCGAGGCTGGGTGTGAGGGGCCGCCCCTCTTCTGCCCGTTCTCCTCTCCTCACACTGGGCCCTGGCCGACTTGCTCCGGCCCACTGTCCCTCACCAGCCCCACTGCCCCCCACCCCCACCACTCTCCACCAGCCCCCACTGCCCCCACCAACCTTCCTCCACCCCCCACCGCCCACCCAGGCCCCTCCATCACCCCCACCACTTCCCCACCAGCCCTCTCCCACTCTCCACCAGCCCCCACTGCCCCCACCGACCCCTACCGGCCCCCATTCCCCTCTATCCCCCCACCAACCCCCATCGCCCTCCACCCCACTCACCAAGCCCACTACTCCCCACCGACCCCCTACCGGCCCCCACGCCCCTCTATCCCCCCACCAACCCCCACCACGCCCACCGCCCCCCACTGCTCCTCAGGTAGGACTTCCCCGGCTGCTGCTGCGGGGCCTTTGCACCCGCGCACCCACTGCCCGATTCCCCGTCCTGCAGACTGCGCGCGTTCGGCTGCTCCTACTGTCCACGGTGCTCTCATGGGGTACCAGTCAGGACCCCGTCAGGAGGCAGAACCCCCCAGCTCTCAGAGGGAGTAAGCTTGCTCACCCGCTAGACTGTGTTACCTTGGAGAAGTGTTTGCTCTCCAGGGTGTCAGCGGGGCAGCGCGCAGGCCTCACGCCCCCCAGGGCTGAGGGAGCAGCGGGGAAAGCGGGAAGCTGGAGGAGGGTCCCGGGCCTGGGACGCAGCGCCTGGAAGCAGGGGCCGCTCGGCTGGGGCCGCAGGCTCAGGGAGGGCCATCAGGCTGGTCCTTTGAGTGTGGGGAAAGGCGCAGTCCGGATTCAGGCGCAGTCACAGGGAGGCCAGGGTGGAGGAGTGTTGGGCTGGGCTGCTGGGACCCCCAGTGCACGGGAAGTCCTGGGAAGCCCTCTGGCTGCCGCCGCTCCCGTCCTCCCGCGCCCCCCACCGGCCATGCTAACCCGGAGTCCGCTGAGCTCCGCAGGGCCCCGGGGGTTGAGGTCGGAAGAGACAACATCCTTCATAAGTGGCCACCTAGGGTCTGTCCTCTTTCCCTGCTTGATTTGTCTTCGCGTGCATATGAGACATACTTCAGATGTTCACGGTCTGTCTCCCAAGGCTGGGATGCAAGATCCCGGCTGTTTCATCCTAGTGGCTGTAGCACCAAGAGCCACGCCTGGCGCAGTCCCATACGTGTTTGCTGAATAAATTAATAAACTCCATCGGTACATCAGAGACGTTCCGTGGGAAGAGGTATCCCCTGGATTTTGCAGGAGCAGCTCGCTAAGGCGGATGTTTTGTTCCTGTAGACAATAGATTATAGAACAAACATCATTAGCAGGTAGAGTCCTACTTTTTACCCCTTGGCCTGTGTGGGTCGGAATTGTTCTGCCGCAAACGTAGTTTGCAGGGAGAGCACTCAACGGTGTCTACTTGTTTGGGGATGATTCTCTAAAACTCATTGTCAGGTACAAAGCCAGGACTTGACAAACTTGCCCAAAAATTTCCTTCCCAGTCAGGACATTTTAAAATTGGATCAACTTAACTGGTTTGGATTAAATTTAAACTTGAATTTTTCACTCTTTAAAATACTTTAGGCAATTAAAGTTTCAGTTGACATTTTTTAGGAGTCTTTTTTTCCCTTCCCCTGGTAGGCTTTGGCGAACTCTGGTAAAATTAGAACATGAAGAATGGCCTTGCCCTTTTCTCTGCCTGACTTGCTTCCATAGGATTTTGAAACATCAAATATTGAAGAATTGTGTGTTTAAGAACTTTCTCCCAGAATGGATGAAACTTATTTAGAGCTTATTGAGAAGATGACGTTTGTAAAATAAAACAGCATTGTCCCTAGGTGGAGAATTACTTAAAACTAAGACCACATTCCAAGAGGTGGTATAATCATATGTGGAAATACACATGGCGTTCTACTTACAATGGCAGCTGGCAGAAGAGAGAGGGAAGCCCGGACGTTTCTAGGCCTCAGCCCCTTTTCTTTGCTGCCAAGCGCTAACCTCCATGGTAGGTACCCCTCTCATAGTGATGCAGCTTCTCAGTAGGTGTGAAAGTAGTTCAGATCCAGAGGAGTGGAGAGTTCTAATTGCTGTCTCAGTCAAGGTCAGTCTTGAGGGAGTGAATGAGGGTGCCAAGCAGTGTGTCATGGGCTGGCGCCTTTTCAGAGAGGTAGGCAGGGGGCATTCCTGTGCTCCAGTAGATAGAGGACTGGGTTACTTTTCTAACTTACTGATCACGAGATCACGAACATTCCCAAACATATGCAAAAGGAGCGAATGCAGGACGCCCATGTGCCTGTCACTCAGCAGTGACAGGGGCAGCATTTCGCTGTATCTGTCTCATCCATCCCTACTCCCTTTTTCTTTTTCTGGAGTATTTTAAAACAAATATTATATATTATGTAATTTCTCTTTACAAACTTCAGTATGTATCTGAAAATGCCAATTTCACTCCTAACGAAACAAAATATTCAATATTATGTCATACCCACCCTCACTGAAATTTCCCCAGCAAGCTAAAAAAAAAAAATGTCCCTTTAGAGCTTCAGGATGCAGGCAAGGCCCATTCCTTGCATGTGGGGATGGTATTATCAAGTCTCTTCAGTGCTCGGTCTCTGCTTCTTCATCACCGGCTTGCTGGGAAGGTTGGGCTGGTCCTCAAGGATGTCCTGTTCCGGGTTTGTCTGAAGCTTCATGTGACCCCATTTCGCTCCTCTCTCATTTCCCATAGACAAGTTAGCTCTCGGGGACTGATGTTACTCCAGATTGAATTTCTGTTCTTTTCTTTTCCCTAGGAATACTTCACAGGGAGTGCTGCTGACGTTGACCATGTCCCGTCAGGAGGCACCTCATGGCCAGCTGTTTGGTCTTTTGGATATTGATCAGTGGATTCAGGTAATCATTTCTTTATTAACAGCCTGTGTCACTACAAAATTTCCCATCAACCTTACACTTTATGAATTTGCTAAACTTTGATGATCATGGGCTAAATCAGTTACTGCTTCAGTTACCACGTAACGGTGACTATCCTCATCGTTAGGGATTCAACGTGGTGACTTTCGAACTCTTTCAGCTGTGGTTATCTGAAATCCAGCTCATGCTGGAAAGGCAGGAAAATGCTTAATTATTTCTCTTTAATTCTCCATTTTTAGAATGTGCTGGTGCCCTAGAAACCTCCATTGGTATCCAAAGCGCTTTTGCTTTATTTTTGTCTCCTCTTTATTTTTAGTTTTACTTCCTGTCCTAGATCGGGACTCAGCCATTTCTCCAAGAAACGCTGGTTCCTTTCAGTGGTGAATGGTGTTGGATCACACAAACTGCTGTAAGCGGGTGCTTATTATTATCACCTGGTTGTCATTGCTTCTGGCATTTTCAGTGGACAGCTATAAAAACGTTTTTAAAAAGAAGAAAAATAAATTTAAATTGACATTTTCAGTTCAAATATAAGATTTTAGAGTTTTTCCTTCTTGAACGTTGTGCTTGTGTTTCATTTCTCTTGCATTGAAAAGCTTGGTTCCTAGTGACATTAGTATAACTACCCCTTCGCTTATCCTACAGTATACATATAATAGTTCAAAAATGACAACACCAATCTTACCACTAGCCATGTGACTACTAAATGAAGTTTACGATTTCTTTCAGTTCTTTTTGTCCTTAGAACAGATCTGCTGCGCGCGTGCAGTAAGACTGTCGAAGGTCAGTTGGAGTCGTTTTTTCTCTGTGTGGGTATGTTACTAATTTGAGAAATTAGGTCCATTTGTTGCCTTTTTTTTTTCTACTTACATATTGTTTTTTAAATTTAATTTGTAAAAAGCATTTACATATCTCAAAGCCAAAACCATATGACAATGTACATTCAGAGATACTACATTTAATACAATATAATTGTAAAAATGGAGAATTAAAGAGAAATAATTAAGCATTTTCCTGACTTTACAGTATGAGCGGATTTGATTTCAGATAACCATAATTGAAATAGTTAGAAAGTCACCATGTTGCAATTTCTTTTTTCTTTTCTTTCTTTCTTTTTCTTTCTTCTTTCTCTTTCTCTTTCTTTTTTTTAAGAGATGGAGTCTCCCTCTGTTTCCCAGGCAGGAGTGCAACGGTACGATCTCAGCTCACTGAAATCTCCACCTCCCTGGTTCAGCCTCCTGGGTAGCTGGTAGCTGGGATTACAGGCACATGCTGCCATGCCTGGCTAATTTTTTTTTTTTGCATTTTACTAGAGACAGGGTTTCACTGTGTTGTCCAGGCTACTCTTGAACTCCTGAGCTCAGGCAATCCACTCGCCTGAGCCTCCCAAAGAGTTAGGATTACAGACTGAGCCACTGCGCCTGGCCATCATGTTGCAATCTCTAATGACGAATGTATTCACTGTAATGTGATCACTGAAGGAGCAGTTGATCAGACAATGATCGTCAAAGTTGAGTAAACTCATGGAGTGAAAGGCCGACAGGGAATATACATTCAGAAATACACAATTAATACAGCACTCCATTGCTAACATTGTTTCCTCTACTCTGTTCTAGCCTCTCTCATCAATGACCACTTTCATTCATTTTATTTCTCTGAAAATATAAACAAATATGAATCTATGAGTTACTATTCCACCTTCCTTCTCATACAAAAGCTAGCACACCTATACGCTGCTCTGCATTAGGCATTCTTGACTTGACGTTATGTCCTGGAAAGCCCATAGCAGTGTATAAAGGTCTCCTCTTTACAGCACATCACCATGTATTAGTATACTAGAGCTTTTCCAAACAGTCCCAACATTTGGGTTGTTTCTAGTCACTTGCTATTAAAGACAACGCCAGGTCTATTAACCTGGTGCACACAGTATTACCTATTTTTGCAATGTAACTTTGGGATAGATCTCTAGGAGCGAGAAAGCTAGGTTAAAGAGTAAATGTACATGCAAATTTGCTAGATATCACCACATTCCTCTGAATAGGGTCAGAGTATTTTATCATCAACAATATACAAGATTGTTTTCCCCACAGTCTCGTCAACAGGGTATATTGTCAAACTTTTGGATTTTTGCCCATTTGTTGGGTGGGAATTGTTATACAGTTTTTCATTTGCACTTGTCTTATTATGAGTGAAACTGACCGTCTATTTGTATGCTTACAGGCTGTTGACTACTTTATCTGTGAACTCTGTTGCTACTATTTTCCTATTTCTAATTGTGTTGGATTTTTTCTTCTTAATTTTTAAAACATGTATATATGGGCTGGGTGCAGTGACTCATACCTGTAATCCCAGCACTTTGGGAGGCCAAGGCAGGAGGATTGCTTGAGCCCAGGAGTTTGAGACCACCTGGGTAACATAGTGAGACCCTATCTCTACAAAAAAAAAAAAAAAAAGAAAGAAAGAAAAAATTAGCCAGGTGTGGTGGTGCACGCCTTTCCCAGCTACTTGGGAGGCTGAGGTGGGAGGATAACCTGAGCCCAGGGAGGTTGAGGCTGTGGTGAGCCATGATCAATGCCACTGCACTCCAGCTTGGGTGACAGAGTAAGACCCTGTCTGAAACAAAATAAAACATGTGTATGTGCAGAATATTAGCTTGGCTAAAATCCTTTAAGACAGGACATGTCTAAATTGAAGTTGCTTGAATGTTTACTGTGACATATTTCCTTCTACTGCCACAACCAGCTGGTACAGTCTGTCATATGGGTTGGAGCTTCTCTCTCTCTCTTTTCTGTCTCTTATCTTGAGTTTCTATTTATCTTATGTTTATCTCTCTGTGCTCATTCTAGATAATTTCTTCAGGTTCATCTTCCAGTTCATTAATTCTCTCTTCAGTAGTTTTGAATCTGCATTTTAATATTTTCATTTAGTTTTCAATTTCAATAACTATAAGCACTTTGATGTTATTTTCAAATCTGCCTATTCGTACTGCATGTTGTGATTTTTTGTTTTTGCTTAATTCTTTTAATTTCTTTAATCATCTTAGTTGTCCTTACTTTATAGCCATTTTAGTTCTTTTGTTTCTAATCTTTCTCTTTATCTACTGATTCTCTCATGGTAAATTGTTTTCAGTGTTTTTAAAATTTTTGAATTATAAGCCGACTTTCACCCAACCATGAAAATGTGAGAATTCTGTGTAGTCTGTATTGAGAAAATTTTTCTCCAGAGAAGCTTCGCATGTGCCATTTCCAAGCACTCCAGGGGTATCACCAGCCAGAAACCCATTTTTGTGTTAATTTCTTAGCATCAGAATTTCTCAAACCAAGTGGGTAGTACATATTTGAATCTCCATCGCCCATAAGGGCATATTTGTGGGTAAAAATTTTCAGAGGAGATTTTCGTTTCCCTGTTGAGCTCAGGCTCACACACTTCCTTATGATCTTCCTGAGCTAATGAGTATTATTTTTTCTAATCTATAACATATTGCAGGCCTTCCATGATCCTGGTGGTAGTCTCTATTCTGATGCCCTGCTTTACGGGGTTGCAAAGCCTTGTCTGTAATTCCTGTTTGGCCAGTGCCCTAGTTTACTGGGATTGGTGCCCTCACTCAGGACAGCCACAGATGTGTGCACACTCTTCCCACTGTCTTTCTGTTGCGTCTTCCTGCAGGGCCTCTGGAAATCTCCCTCCTTCCTTCCTGATGGTCTCAGGCGGTGCTCGTCATAGTGCCTACTTTAGTTAGCACTAAACAAAACGTGTTGTTGAGCTTCTCAACTTACACTGCCTCTGGCTCAAATTAACTTAACTTAAATTAATTAATTAATTTTCTGAGACAGGTTCTTGCTCTGTTACTCAGGCTGGAGTGCAGTGGCACAATCATGGCTCACTGCAGCCTTGACCTCCTGGTCTCAAGAGATCCTCCCTCCTCAGCCTCCTGAGTAGTTAGGACTACAGGTGTGCACTACCACCCCCAACTAAGTTTTCTATTTTTAGTAGAGATGGGGTTTTGCCATGTTGACCAGGCGGGTCTTGAACTTCAGGGCTTAAGCCATACCCCCACCTCGGCCTCTTAAAGGGAGGGCCAGGGGCCTTCAAATTATCTTTATGATGAAATAGAAAAACATCCAACACTTAGACAGGATCAGCATCCAGAGAGACATTCAAAGTCTGAAGCCCATTTTCCAGCGGCAAAATGCATCAAAAATTGGATGTGTGGGGTGTCAAGCTGAAGGGGATTGGGATATCTCTGCACCTGCCTTCAGAAAGCCACATAAATTATTAGCTGTGGATTTTAAAAGCTCTAGAAAGCAGCTCCTTATTGACAAGAATATCATTTTCTGCTAGAGTCTGCATCTTCACCCTCTACTTGGAAGCCCCTTTTATGTTCCTGAGAAAGCGCTGTGCTCAGTTCCTCTGCCTGGTTGTGTGCTCACTGAGCACCTCTGAGTCCTGTTTCCATAAAGTACACAGACTGCATGTTAGCCTACCTTCAAGGATGTAGCCGTGGCTGTGAAAGCTAAAATTAAATGTAAACTGACCTGCACATTTATTGTTTGAGGTTAGTGTGATCTTGATTCAAAAACCAGCTAAGGACAATACAAGAAAATAAATCACAGTTCCATTTCGCTCTCAAAAATGCCAAATAAAATATTGGCTAACAGAATCCACAGCGGATGTAAAAAGTAATAATACATTATGTTCACGTAGGAGTTATTTCAGCAATGCGTGGCTAGTTCAGCATCAGAAATATCAGTGTACTCCACCAGAGAAAAATAGTATCAGTAAATGCAGTCAAAGTATTTTACCAAGTTGACTCACAAATTATGATTTAAAATTCTCAAAATACCCCCTTCCAACAAGCCTAGCAATTGAAGGGGTCTTCCGAAAATTGAGAAACAGTATCGATTACAACAGAAGCCTACAGTCACATCACACCCAATGGAAAAGAATGTGATCGATTCTCATTAGGGTCTGGAATAAGAAAAGGAGGCCAGCTCCCACCTCCCACTACCTTAACACTGGTGGTCTGGGTTAATAGCTACTAAGGAGTTCCGAAAAATTAAAACAAAATTAAACAAAACCTCCAGGAACGACAAGGAAAAGCATTCTGGCTTTCATGTGACTTCACAATTCATTTATCCCCACAATCCAAGCATAGTCTCTTTGAGGCCAGGATGCTGTCTGATCTTTAAAAATCTACGGGACAGCACCTAGCGTACGGGTTGGTGGCAGGTACTACTTTGCAACAGGGGATCCTGTCTATGCTATGCAATAGTAAAGATGACACGAGATCCACACGGAGAACGGTGTACACATGCTGGAGCAGCACTCATTTGGAAAGGCCGCACTCCCTGGCGTTCTCTTCCGGGACCCCCTCCACCCCACGGATTGCTCTCAAGGTTCCCGGCGTCGGGTCCACCAGGCCCCAGGCCCACCAGGCCCACCAGGCCCACCAGGCCCACCAGACCCACCAGGCCCCGCGCGCGAGCCGCCGTTCTCGCGCCGGCCAGCAGGTGGCGCCCGGGCTCCACGGCCGCAGTCGGGCAGCGCGGCTTGCGCCGCGGGAAGTCGTCTCCGAGTGGGGCCGCCGCGCCTCGGAGGCGGCTACCCGGGGTCCCGGGGCCAACGACGCCAACGTGCCTGGCAGGGGCTCGAAAGGGACCGGCCCGCCCCTTGGTCCCGCCCGCACTGCTTCTGTCTGGGGACGATCCCCAGGGCCTCCGAGCGGTCCCCGCCGCTGCGGGGCGACCAAGGGGCTGGCGTCTGCGACCCTACGGGAGGCGAGGCCGGAGTCGGGCGGGGACCGGGCCGCGCTTCCCGCCCCCGCCGCGCAGGGGTCGGCCGGGCCTGTGGCTGGCGACAGGTGGCGGGGACCTCGGGGCCATGTCCACGGGGACCCTGCGGAGGGGGAGCCGCCCCCTCTGCCCCCGGAGCGTCCTTGGCGTGTGATGATCAACAACAGCGACGGCCCCGCAGAGCCCTGTCCCCGCGCGGGTCCTCAGGGCGATCCCCGTTCCACGGGCCCCGCCCTCCTCCAGCGTCGGCGCCCGAGGACACCGATCGGGGTCAGGGCGGGGGGACGTGCGGACTCCTCCGTGGCGCCGCCCGAACACCTGCTCGGCCCCAGGTGAGCCCCAGGTGAGCCTCAGGTGAGCCGCTGCCCCGCCCGGGCCCGTTCCTCCCCGGTTCGCGTCCACCTGGGACCCGTTTCCAGAGCTTCCCAGCCCACCTCGCACCCCGGGACGGAGAAGCGCGGATCAGTCCCGAACACGTGGCCGCCCGCGGTCTCTGGCGTGGGCGGGTTTCTGCCTTCTGCCTCTTCCTTCCTGTCCAGGGTGGGAGTCAAGACTGGGGGCGATTAAAAAGTCCGGGAAAGCGTGCCCGGCCCAGCCCTGTCTCGGGAGGCCTGGGGGTGAGTGGGGTTGGGAGGCTCCAGGTGTGGAGGTAGGCGAAGCCAAGCAGGCGTCAGGAGCCGGGGCCGGGTGACAGCTTAGTTCCCTGGGCAAACAGTAACCCTCAGGTGTTTCTGCCTTCCCTTAAATCTGAAATCACGTTCTGAATTCTGTGCAGCCTCTTTTCTTCTCCCGATTTACTTTCATTTACTCCAGAGAAGCGTTTTAACGCCCACTCAGACAGGTAGCCCTGCCACACTCCCAGTACTCACAACCACAGCTCATTCTTGGCTTTAAACTCAGCCCTAAAGCCCAGAACCAACCTTTCCCTTCAGGACTCAGAGGCACTTCTGTGCCCAAAGCCTCCCCAGTCCCTGTCAGCTCAGCCCTCTGCCTCACCACATATCTGATAAGGAGATTCTCTGTACACAAGCAAACGCTTCAGGGGTGGTGGTGGGCGGGGGGATGAGGGAGAAGGGGATAAAGAAAACTGTGTATGTGTGTGTGTGAGAGAGAGAGAGAGGAAAGAAGGAGTGCCAGAGAGATCTTAAAAACCACTCGGAATTCAGGTACTGACTTCAGACATGTTTTATTATAATCGTATACAGTCTACATAAATTTGAACTTGTATTTATTTGGGTTCAGTTATAACATAGCATAATAAAAATCAAAGCACTGGTCCTCTGAAATAAAGCAGGCAATCACCATTCAATAAACACACTTGATTTATTTTGTATAAAAGGGTTAAGTTTACAACTAAACTTTTATAAAAAGTTTAGCATGAATAAGTACATCATTACACTTTTTAATGCAGAAATAGACATCTCTGCCACTATACAAGAAAACTCTAATTAAAGAGTTCACAAGGTTTCACTCAATAGATATATTTATATATAAATATATACACAGCATTCAGTAGGCTTGTGTCAAAAAGGTAATTTCTGACCAAAAGACTTCATTTAAGTGACTGAATACTGGATCCTTCTGGTATTCACGCTCCACCTTTGAAAAAAGGCAAAGTCTGCTTAGATTGGGCAATTCCTTGTGATTTTAACGTTTCGCTCCCCATGGTGGGAATAGTATATAAAGAAAACCTTCCAACTGCAGAAAGGGCATTTAAAAGTCTTTTTCATAAATAACGAGTATCACAGTCCAGGTCAGAGAACACCCTGGAAAGATGATCATTCTTAGTTTTCCTTCCATTTTTTTTCTTTTTAAAAAGGTCCATTCAAGTTGTCCTCCTTGCGAAATGGTTGAAAAATAAGTTCAGCACTTAAAAGATTCTGTGGATTTGTTGTTGTTGTTGTTGTTGTGCAAAGAAAAGAAAAGTCATGAACACCTGCAAAAGATTGGGAGAAAAAGGCATGTTTAAGAGAATGTAACCTAAGGGCAGAGGCGGGCAGACTGGCGCCGGGAGGAAGCCACAGTTTGAACATTTAACCAAACACTCAAAGATTGGGCAAACCCTGGCGTCCAGATGCAACAGACACACTCGCCTCGACAGCGCAAATTAAACATTAAAATAGCAGAGACTCAAGGGAAAAACTTCCCAACTCAATCTCCTATTTGGATCTCCAACAGCAGTGCTACAGGCGCCAGTCTGCTTCTTGTAACAATTATTTGATTGAAAACAGCCCTTTAGTTAACAGATAGGGAAGTCTGGGATCCCACATCACAGGCTCTAAGGCACAGGGTAGCAATCCTGTGCTAGCCCAGGGAATCCCAGAGGACTCTAGTTTTAGGGAAGGCGGATCACTGTGGAATTTGTGGCGATAAGATTAATTACAGTGGAGGTTAGTACCTCATAGTACCAGAGGAATCGTAGGAAGAGCCAGGGCACTGAATCTGCTACAAAGCCGATACACACGTTCCTCGGCCGCCTTCGTAGTAAGTTATTGGCATCATTTCCTTTTAAAGGAAACGTTCTGTGATCTCGAGTACCCAGAGCTACAAGCTCCTTAACGTCTAGTGAGAATGTAGTACGGATAACACCGCGGAGTAAGCATGCACTTACCAAATCAGACATTTCACGGACACACAAGCAACAACACACGCACGCACGCACGGAGGGGCAGTTTACCCACGGGTGGCACAGGCAAACACTCACCGCATATTCAGCCACACAGTGCCTTGCTGTCATTTGACATTAACTCAGAAGGGAATTCAGAAGCCTGGAGAGAAAGAGCATAAAGGGTACGAGGTTAAGACAATGTTAAGTAGAAAGGGCTTTTTTGTTGTTGAAGTAGTCCACAGACCAGCAAATTCCATTAAACACGTTTATGGTAACAATTCAGATTCAAAGACAGATGCATTCACATGTCAGAACTTACTAGCAATTTCACGCACGGCTCAGTCTACAGCAGCGTTTTAAGAAAATAAAGTTAAATCGCTCATGCGAAAGTCACCGTCTGGGCTACGGATCTCCTAGTGACAGCCCAGGCGACCGCGGGAGTGTGCGGCGGCGGCGGGGCGGGGGCCCCGGGCAGGGCTTACCTGCAGGGACAGGATGCTGATGTCCGTGTTGAGGGTGGTCAGCGGCGTCCGGGACGCCTGGTTCTGCCCGGGTCTCTGGTGATGCAGGCTGACAATAGTGGGATGCGAGTCCAGGGCGATCTGCAGGTCCAAGATGTAGTCGATGACGTGCTGCAGGATTTCCATCTTGCTCACCTTCTTGTTCTGGGGGATGCTGGGCACCAGCTCCTTGAGCTTGGAGTAGCAGTCGTTCATGTTGTACAGCAGGCTCATCGGGTCGTCCACCGGGGTTTTGCTCCGGGAGATGCCCAGGCTGTGATCCGACAGGCTGCTTTTCCTAACGGACCTCACGGGACTGAAGGCTTTCATGCTGACCGCGAGGGAAGGCGAGACCGGGAGGGAGCTGGCTGCCCTGAAGCTCAGGCCGCCGCCGCCGCCTGCTGAGCTAGCTGCGCTTGGCACCGGGCTCGGCTCAGAATGAAGCCCGAGCCCGGCGGGGCGGCTTTTATCAGCACTCGCCGGGGCCACACGCTCGGGCTTCCCTTCGTCCCCATTGGCGGAAGGCGGCGTGTCCATCAAGCCGAGCGGGCGCTTCCATTGGCGGGTGCGGGCGCGGAGCGAGGGCTCGGTTCTTCCGCGTTGGCAGCCAATCCCCGCGGGGTGGGCGGGGCGCGAGCCCAGCTGGGGTGGTAAATAGAGTACAGTACAGAAAGCGCGGGGCGGGCGGGCAGAAGGGAGGAGGGGATGGGGGAGGGAGGAGGAGAAGAGGGGAGGGGGCAGACCCAGGGAGCCTAAATGTACATTCTTAATTCTAATTCCAAGGGCGAGGCAAGACCTTCGCCCTGGGGGTGTTCCCAGACCAAGCCTTGCACACCTTGGAGCTGTCGGCAGCCCTAAAAATCACAGCGACAGGGGCGAGTTCAGCACCGCAGGGGGGAAGCCTCAGTTCACTGCAACCCCGCGGAGAGAGAGCGTGAGGAAAGATAGAAAGCATTTCAGAAGAAAGTGAAAACGCAAATTAGGTTGCCACTGAAGAGTCACGTTTGTAGAGTGAGTTCGTCTCTTCAGATAAGGAAAAGTTACGTTAACACAAACAAACCACCCACGCACGCATTCGACGACAGGTTTAGTGTGGGCTTTTGCAACCCGGAGCAGCGCGGGAGGCATTACTGTAAACTCAGGAGAATGAGTACTTATTGGAAACCATGCCCAGCCTCGCCAGTCGGTCGCTAAGGAGCTCTCCCAGGCAGGGCGCTTTCAGGGTTCCTTTTGAAAAAGGAGGCAGGGCTATTCTAATGATCGTATTAATCGGAAACCATTAGGAGAATTTGCATATTGAAACTACATTTACATACACTGCCCTTGAAAGGCTGCTGGTCTGTGCCCTTCAGAGTAGGTGGCAAAGTAATGTGATTAATTATGTACGAATTGTGATTTATGGTGTCACATTCCAACACCTAGAGGCGTTCCAAAGCTTTGTGGCTGATAGGTGGCCCTAGCCATTGATAGATATCTTCGCACTATTTAAGAAAAAAAAATATTGTGCCATGTATGAGGTTTGGAATTTTTTTCAGCACTAGTACTGAATAGAGGTTCTGCTTTTTTTTTTTTTTTTTGGCTGAAAATGTTTAAGAACTCATTCTTTTAGTCTAAATTTTTAAAAAGTTTGCAGCTATTTATTCAAATACGTTGTTAATTCTCACATAATTCTAGCTTATCTAGAATTCTGTGTTGACCACACTGTTGTCAGTTTCGTGTTTTGAAAATCATATTTTCTCTAAAAAACAAACTAGACAACCCCAGGAAAGGCAATATTCAAGTCTTACTTTCTGCCTCAATCTCTACCTCCTCTGCATTTAAGAAAGAGGAAGGGGCAGGCCTAGAGGCTGAAAGAAAAGCTCGATAATGGGGAAACAGTGTTTCTTCCTGCAATTAATGATTAATTTCTCAGCTGGTGGGCCCGGAGGTCTCTGACCTTCACGTGACAGCCATGGCCCCCAGGACGCCTCTCCAGGGAGGCAGAGTGGGTGGCGTTGAGGTGGAGATCACCTTCATGACGTTCAGCCCCCTCAGTTTGGGGAAGGTGAATGGTTTCCTGTCCAACCAGAAATCTGCCTAGGGCCTTCCCAAGGCTCACGATGCTGCCTGCGACTCGGTCCCTGACAGCGCTGGATGCACCGCATCTCTTCTGATATTAAGTCTGGAAGTGATTTACTATCCGAGTCCTCCCACAGTTCGAGCCTTTTGATGTACTTTGTGTGCATGTGTTTCTGTCACATACGTGCCACAGTGGAACAGATTTTGTTTTGACACTATTTTGGTTCATGATGTTATACTTTGACTATTTTACAATAATAGCCAATGTAAACAAACATCTTTGGGATTCTCAAATTATTACTTATGATTCTTGGACATTGCAGCTCTTCGATACTGACGCATTCCTAGCTTTTTCCAAGGACACCGTATGTTAACATCCGTGCCAGCCTCATTATCCCCACAGCCAGGCTCTGGGCTGGGCGGTAATGAGCATTGTGCGGTTTCACTTTACACTTTGCAAAGTTGATTAAGGCAGTGCCTTTTCCCATGATCATTTCTGTACCCTGATGTAGAAAAATGGCTAAATATGGTGAAAGTTTTCTGGTGTTTCTTTCTTTAGCTGCCATGTCAGAGTCCAGTCTGCCTGGCTGTGTTGAAGATTCTATTGGCACGCTACCCACTTTTACATTCATTTAAAGATCATTTAAAGCGGATTACGAAGCTGTATAAGTTAATGATTTAAACAAGGCCTAAGTTACTAGTGTGTCTGTTTCAGCACGCCCAATATGAAATCACCTTAAAAATTGTTTTCGCGGGGGAAAATCGTGTTGGAGCATTTTCAGGGTGGGTTTAAGGCACGTCAAAATCTGTCCATTGGTGGGTTTGCATTTGAGGCCTCCAAAGTTCAAAGGGCCCCTGCTCCCGGAGCGGCAGATCCGCGGGCGGTGGGAAGGTGTGCAGGGCTTCCGCTGGTAGGTGTTGGTGCGGTCCGCCCCTCGACTCCCCACCGGGACGCCCCCACCCTGTGGCAGCGACAGACCTGCCTGTACGGTTCCCCAGCCTGGCTCCAAGGCTCACTCACTCCGCCTCTAGGGCCGGCCCCGCCGCAGCTCCCGCGTCCGGGCCCCTTGCGGTAATCAGAAGCAGCTCTGGGCCCGGAGCTCGGCACTGGCCCGGCCGCCTCTGCCACCCCCGCGTGATGCGCCGCGGGTGGTGGTGGGGGGCGGGAGGAGCCTGCGGGGGCGAGGAGTGCGTCTCAAGGTCCTCCCTGCACATCTGGCGCAATGGGGAGCGTTCGCCTTTCTTCCCCCGGTTTTGTTCTCACAGCTGTGTCCATTCCGCCCGTGACCCCGCGAGTGATCCCTGACAGGTGATGAATTGGCAGCGGCGGCGGCGGCGCGCGGGCCAGGCCGCGGCGGGGCCGGAGCCGGAGCCCCGGAGCAGACTCTCTGGCGCCAGGCGCGTGACGCCGCCCATTCACGCCGCCCTGCAGCCTTGTCCTCCCGGCGCCGCTCAGGCGGCTGCCATGGCAACCGCGCCGTCACTCAGCGCGCGCGTCCAGCTGATCAATGCCTGCGAGGCCCGGCAGTCCCAGGCTCGCCCGGGCCCGGCCGCCGGCCCGCGCGCACCTGCAGCCGCTGCACGTCTTAAGTTTCGAGTGATTTGGGGAAGCAAGGAGGACCGAGAAGAAAAGAAAAAGGGGGAGGGGGGTGAGGGGCGTAGGGCAGGATGAAGGAAAAAAAGCCGGGAGAGGGAGAAAAGAAATCTTCCTTTTGCAAAAGGGGGCATAATGTGGCTCAGAGGTTGCCAAAGCAAAAGGTTTTGCTTTATTTTGTTTTTTGCAACCGAGGCGTTCGGGGTGGGGCTGGCTCGAGGGAAGGGTGGATGGGGAGAAGGTCACTGTGTTACCGCATGGCGAGATTTATTTATTCCTTTGGATCATTTCGGTTTCTCACCGGATGGCTTTGATCCTGGACTCCTAAAAATATTTTTGAAAGACCACCCACCCCACCCCCGCATCGTCCTACTGACTAACTCCTCGGAACTCTCGAGGTTGCGCATAAACCATTAGATTTTTTTTTCTAGAACAGCCCCATTCTCTGCCCTGGGGGAGCCGGGAGAATGTGCAGCTTCAGTCCTCCAGCTCGGCGGAGCCTCCCGTGCAGAGCCTAGCGCGATTCGCGCTATCATTACCCCTACAAAGCGCGGGCCAGACCAAGCCCCTTTCTAATGCACCATTTTCGACTGAGAACATTTTGGCAAGAAACTTCCAAGTCAGCCTGCAAATGCAGACGCCTCCTGGGTCCTGGCTTTATCTCCAGGGAAAGTTCCATTTTAAGAACCAGATGCCAACATTCCCGGACAGTTTATGGCATCCGGATCCCTCAAGGGTGCTCATCTGCAGTTGAGAGCGTTAGTAGCAGTTATTTATCGTCTGTCCTGGAGAGGAGTTCCTGGACACAAATGTCCTCTACTGGTCCTAAAGCCGGGGGCGGAAGCTGTGTGTTGTGGGGTGGGGGTTGGGGGGGGCGAGTGTTCCCAGTCCTGTTATCTGGTTTAGCAACGTTTGTTGTGGTTTTCGAGGAAACGGCATCTGGATTACATAAGGATTCAAGTTTTTGCTTTACTTGTTTATTTAATACTTTGGCAAGTGGGAGCCCTTACCCTGAAACCAGATAACCGATTTTGGGTTTAAAAGAGCTTTAGATGAAGGGCAACGCGAGGGGAAGAAAATCAGCAAAGCCACAAAAAGCAAACAAGGGGATGTTTATTTTTCTTTTTGGCTATTTTTTGAAGACCTGCCTAACCTCTTACACTTCTTGTTGCACACAGCTAGTAAATGGCATTAACAAAGCGTTTCACGGACTACAACGGCTTAACAGTGGCTCCTCCCCTGCCCTGCGACCATCCGGGCCGTCATTCCTTCCAGGATTCCCGCGCGGTTCTGTGTGCCCAGAGCGCGAGCGCCAGGTAGAACTCCGTGCTACATCCAATTGCTTGCAACCTTCCGATTCCCTTTTAGGGAGATCATTTTTCAGCTTGGCTCAAAGAAAGCGAAGTTTGGCGGAGGGTCCGATTTAACGACGGGCACTGCAAATATTTTGTTACAAATGCTGTGAAGTGTCCCGATTTGTGGCCGCGTTCAGCTTTCACAAAGGATTTTCCTGTGACTTTTGTTCCGGTCACCAAATTAAAAAAGAAAATTAACTTGAGCAAGAGATAAGGTCTTGGAAAACAATCTCGGGCCGCCCGCGAGCTGGCGGGAGCAGGGCTGGCGTCTCCGAGTCTGCGCCGCCTGGAGGCGCGCGTCTTGGGGTCCGGCCACCGCAGCAGCCCGGGTCATGCAGGGACCCTCCATCCGCTGTGCGCTCCCCGCCCCTCGCAGAGTGCAGCGCCCAGGCCGCCCCCCTCTGCCCACAGGCGTCCGTGGGAATCCGCCCCAGCCAGCGACAAGGGCGGGCTTGTCCGGAATCAAACTGCATCTTAATATTATAATGCGGCACCAAAAGCAAAACCCGAGGCCCCGGCTTGCAGTCCCTAACAAGAAACACATTGTATGCGCTTTTTCTTTTTTGGCTCAAGCCACATTCGCGCGCCGGCTCCGCCGCAGCGAGCCAAGTCCATGACTTAAGTGAGGAGGAACCCGCCTGCCCTGCACCACGTGCGCTCCCAGCTGGGGCAGCCACCCTGCTGCGCCCCGCGCACCCTGTCCCGGTCGCTGGGACAGGCTAGGGCCTGGCCAGGACGCGCTTGTCCTGCGCCTGCGGCACTTTGGAGCATGACTCTTTCTCGGCCAGGGAGGCAGGCGAGCCCACCTCCTGGGCACTGAAGGCACCCAGGCGGCGCCAGCGCAAGTTGGCTGGTGGACAGATTGTTTTTTTCAGTAGTTCAAACCCCTTCCTTCCCTTGCCGTATCTTTAAGGCTTTCACTCCCAGATTCAACCCTCTTCTCATAATAATGACAGTTTGCAGACTTCTCCTTTCCAGTTAGAGGGAGTGCGTGCACGAGTCCTGCAAGCCCGCAACCGCGCGCCTGTGGAGCGTCACCTCGAACCATTCCCCGGGAGGGGCAAGACCTAGGGCCGCATCTCCAGGAGGGAATGTGGAGACACCGCGGGGCGGAGGCGACCTGGGGGGAAGGCCTCCAGCTGGCGGAGCGCAAAACGTCCTGGTTAGCTCTGCGGGGGGTCCTGGACTCTTTCCCGCCTCTTCCCACTGCTGCTGACACCAGGGCCTCCTCTGTTTAGTCCTAGGACTGCCCTTCAGGACTCCGCAGAAAAGACTGGGTACATTAAGGCGTATATTTAATTTTAACCGTCATGCCTGCCTTTCTAGGATTTTGGGTGAAGAATACAGAGACGTTCCATTTCAAAGAAAAAAGGATGATGCAACAGCCTTCTTTAAGGAGAGAGTAAATATTCGCTTTAGGTAAAAACTAATCTTTTACAAGCCTGTGCACCGCGCACCTCTTTTGCTGTTCACCTTGACCCTAAGAATTTGGAAAGGCAGATGCTGCCCCTATTTCAGAGAGGAAAAAGCGCAGGCACCCATGAATGACAGACTCCTCAGTGGTGGCCTAGACTCCGGCCACACTTCCTAGGACAACCTGCCATCGTGCAGAGGTGTGTAACCTTGACTCCAGGTGGGGTATTGATTACTCTTTTAACCTTGAAATGCATTCATCCTGGGCAACTGGATTGCCCAGAGCTAGGAATCCTTGAAAACAGTTTGTTCCCGCTTTCCTCCAAATTTAACACTGAGTGACTGAGCTTGACCCTTTGTGAACTAAAGGTCAGCTGACATTTTAGGACTTTTCAAACCTTAGTGTATGTAAGAACCCCCTGTTTACACCCAGAGTTCTGGGGCCACCTGTACAAATTCCGATTCAGTAGGTTTGGTGAGCAGCCCAGAATATAGCATTTTAAGCAAGCATGGCGATGCTGATGCAGGTGGTGAGAGACCACGATTTGAGAAGCTTCAGATGAATAATGGGCCTCTTAAGTGGGCCCGGCAGCGGTCAGACTACTGGGTGAGAATCAGCCACTTGGACCCTTTAAGGCAGTGATCACCAACCATTTTGGCACCAGGAACAGGTTTTGTGGAAGACAGTTTTTCCAATGGGGGGTTGGGGGAGTTGAGGGAGTGGGGCTGAGGATGGGTGATGGGGACTGAGGGCGTGGTTTTGGGATGAAACTGTTCCGCCTCAGATCTATCAGGCATTAGATTCTCCTAAGGAGCCCGCAGCCTAGATCCCTAGCGTGTGCAGTTCACAATAGGGTTTGCACTCCTGTGGCTGATCTGACAGGAGGCAGAACTCAGACAGTAATGCTCACTCACTGCGCACCTCCTGCTCTGCATGGGAGTCCTAACAGCCTACTACCTGGGATTTGGGGACCCCTGCTTTAAGGAACTGTACACTTGCTTTTAGAAATCAAGAGAAGGAAAATCTGTTATACTTACCCACATTTTCTCTTTTTCCTTTCTGATATTCCATTATTCTCCCTTTGATTAATTCCTTCTGTTTCAAGAGCATTTTTCGAATGGTCTTTTAGGGTACGTATGTTGGTTACCTGTTCCCTTAGTTTTCCTGCATGTTAAGTCTTGTTCTCACCTTCAGTCCTGCAGGATGTTTTTGCTGGATATAGAATTTGGGGTTGACAGTGTTTTTTCCTTTAAGCACCTGACATACTGTGGTGTTTTCTTCCTTCCATCAAGGTTTCTCATATGAAATCTGCTGTTATTTGAATTGCTTTTTCCCCACTGTAAGTAAGGTGTGGTTTCTCTCTCCTTGATTTCTTTGTCTTTCATTTTTGAAGTTTGCCTGTGATCTATCTTGGCATGGATTTCTTTAGGTTTATTCTGTTTGAGGTTCTCTCAGCTTCTTTTGCTAAACCCAGGAAATTTTCAGCCATTATTTCTTCACTTACTTTTTCAGCCCTGCCTTCTTTCTCCTGCCTTTCCAGAACTCCAATGACACTGTTAGATCTTTTATTATAATCCCATAGGTCCCTGAGACTATGTTAATATATTAAAAAAAAAATGTTTTCTCTCTGTTGTTCAATTGGGTAATTTCTGTTGTTCTATCTTCTGGTTCACAGATGGTTTCCTCTGCCCTTTCCATTGTGCTTTTGAGTGCATTCAATGAGTTTTTACTTTGGTTATTGTATTTTTTAGTTTTAATATTTCCCTTTCATTCTTCTTTACATCTTCTGCTTCTTTGCTGAGTTCCCTATTTTTTCACCTTTTTTTTTGTCTGTTCATAATTGCTCATTGGAAGATTTTTCTGATGGCCCCTGAAGAATCCTTGTCAGATAATTCCAACATCTGTGTCACCTCAGTGTTGGCAACTGTTGATTGTCTTTTCTTGTTCATGTTGAACTTTTCCTGGTTCTTGGAATGATGAATTTTTTTTTAATTGAAACCTGGGCTTTTTGGGGGTTATGCTATGATCTGGAGCTTATTTAAATCTTCTATTACAGTGACCTGGCTTGGGAGGGGGGCTCCTCATGTGGCCTCCACTGACACTGTGGGGTGGAGGCATCTTACCACTGGAAGGTGGTGAATGTCCCAGTTCTTACTCAACATGTTTTGACAACCCCAACGGGGAGAGAGCAGTGCCTGATTATCCCCTGGGTGGTGGATGGGGCGGGTGGTGCTCAGGTTCCCAGGTGGCCTCTGCTTATGCTGTGTGAGAGAGCTCATTGCTGACCCAGAGGGATGACTGTCTGCTCCCCACTGCACCTTCTCTGATACCATCCTGTTGTTCAGGGTGGCGCCTCCTGACAGCAGGCTGAGGGTGGACATCTAGCTCTCCACTCAGCCTTCGCTGATGGGGGTAGAGGGGGCCACAGTCTTTTCTGTGGTGTTTGCTTATAGTGGGACGGTTATAGTCTAAAGGGTTTTGGTTTCTTGGCTTCACTCTTACAGTCACCATGTAACAAATCCAGACATCTCTGAGATCACCATGCAGTGAGGAAGTCCAAGCTGGTGGCATGAAGAGGCCACATGGAAAGGGCTAAAGGAGGGGCCAGCCTCAGTCATCCCAACTGAGCACCCAACTGGGAGTAAAAGAGGACCCCATGGGTGTCCAGCCCAGTAAGATGACCGCAGCCCCAACTACCAACTGACCATGCACTTGAGACATCGTGAGTGAGGCTGCCCACTGGATCCCAGCCGGTGGGACTGTAGAGTAACTTGTTGTCATAAGCCAATACGTTTTGGGGTGATTTGTTTCATAAAATGGCCTCCAAAAGAGAAACTGGGGGTATAGAGTTTCTAGGTACAATCTTGTGCATCATTGTCGTTGTAATCATTGATAATTAATGCGTTTTTCCTGAAAGTTTTATAACTACAAATGATTTATAGTGCATAAAATAAACATATCCCTAAATACAACAAACCTAACTTTTTTTTTTTTTTTTTTTTTTGGAGACAGAGTCTCACTCTGTTGCCCAGGCTAGAGTACAGTGGCATGATCACGGCTCACTGCAGCCTCAACCTTTTGGGCTCAAGCAGTCCTCCCACCTCAGCCTCCCAAGTAGCTGGGACTACAGGCATGTGCCAGTTCACCCAGCTAATTTTTTTTTTTGTTTTTTGGAGACAAGGTTGTACTCCTTGTCACCCAGGCTGGAGTACAGTGGTATAATAGCTCACTGCAACCTCTACCTCCCAGGCTCAAGCAATTCTGGTGCCTTAGTCCCCAGAGTAGCTGGGACTATAGGCATGCACCACTGTGCCTGGCTAATTTTTGTTTGTTTTTTTTTAGAGATGGGGCTGCATCATGTTGCCTTGGCTGGTCTTAAACTCCTGAGGTCCAGCAGTCTGCCCACCTTGACCTCCGAAAGTGTTGGGATTACAGATATGAGCCACTGCACCTGGCTAATTTTTGTATTTTTTTTTTTTGTAGAGATGGATTTTCACCATGTTACTCAGGCTGGTCTTGAACTAATGGGCTCAAGTAATCTGCCTGCCTCAGCCTCCCAAAGTTCTGGGATTACAGGCATTACTGCACCCGGCCTAAAAGTGCCTTAATTTGAAAAGAAATACAGTTCATTTGACACGTGTCTAGTATATCCTCAGAATTTTTTTAACCAAAAAGAAGCCCTACCAACCATCCCCCAAGATATAGAATTTATAACCCTACGTGATGACTAGATGTTTTGAACAAAACCAAGTGTGATGAATGGCTACCAGCTCAGAGGACCTGGAGAGAACAAAGACACCACACTGGTGAGTGGTAGCTGCCTGTGGACCGCGTGATTTCCCAGAAAGGCAGTGAGAGCATCTGGTGCCTCCAGACACTGCAGAAACAGTGTCACAGAAACATCACAGAGGCTTCACTTCTCTTTATCAAGATTCTAAAGTGATTTCAACATTTTAAAAATACAACATAAAGAATTTGAGTGTGGAGTGATGATCATGCTTCCAGGTTAGGATCAGGCTCTTTATCCCATTGTCTTGTTGATTTAATGTGCAGGGACTCCTGGAATAGGTATTGCCCCGTGACACAATCCCAGTGTGGCCATTTCTGATCCCAAGAAAGCAGTCAGGAGTGGGTGGATGCAGTTACAGTTCATCAAGTCCTGCTAGTTCAAGTCATGAGCCCTGAATTCCCAGGGAGTAACCACTAAAGAAATGCAGAAGAGGAAAATCCTTGCAATAAAGTGGGATGAGGTTCTTTGGTTGCTGCAGTGTGGGAGTGGGGTGCATGTTGGGGCCTAGGGGGTGAGGCTGAGGGCTCCCCCAGTCTGCCCCTTCCTGAGCCTGAGTTCTTGGCTCTTACGCAGCCCTTTTGTTTCTTTTGTCTCAGGGAACACCTGCACCCCTGGTTTGCAGTCGGTCCTTGGGTGAGTCACCGTGAGCCCCAGGTTCCCATCTGTAAAGGATGGGTAGCGCTCCTTCACCTGTTTCTTCACTAAGCCCTTACGAAGCCCTCAGATGGAGACTACTGATTTCATATCTTGCAGGCTGGCAAACTGCCAGTGTGAAGGATGCCCAGGTAACCTGCCCACGTCAGAACAGCCAAGAGATGGTGGAACCAAAATCTAAGCCCACGCCCATCTGACTTCAAAGTCTGTGCTCCTGATGTTTGCACCGAGTCACCTGCTAAGACTTTCTGAAACTGGATTATATCCATTTAACTGTCTCTGAGAGAAATCCAAGTTTTAAAAAAGGAAATATTTACTATGGATATTTTATAATGGTTCCAAAACATGAAAGTTTTAAATAGAATATTCTTAAAATCCTCACCACATCTTCAGGTTCCCTTACAGCTGCTATGTTTTGATGACTGCCTATGGGAAAAAAAGACTATGCTTTCTGTAGATTTGAAAGGAATGGTGGTGAGGTAGGGATCAGTCCCTGAGCGCATCCTGCCTATGGGCACTCCTCTGAGCACTGGGCCAGGCGAGGAGCCCGTGGCGTTGTTTGCTTTGGGATCCCAGCACTGCTAATGGGAGTTGGGCTGTGATCCAGGGAGAGAACCTAGCGTTGCTCTATTTGAAAATGGAGATGATAGCAGTGCCCTCCTCAGTGTTATTTTGAGCATTTGATGTATCTCAGACGTAGTACCTGAAAAAATATAAGTGCTCAGTAAATACGGTTGCCAGATAAAATGCAGGAAACCTATTTAAATTTAAGTTTTGGCTGGACAATGAATAGAATAATTTTTTTTTAGTATGAGTATGTCTTTATATTTTATCTGCTAAATTTAGCAACCTCCTCAGTAAATGATCACTACAATTGCAACAACTCCTCATGACAGATATAGTAAATCCGTAAAGAAATAGGAACTTGCATTTATTTTTACTAAGCTCTGACTGGTTAAGATAACTGGGCAAGAGAAGATATCTTTGACTAAACCTGCAGAATGTAGAGTATAGAAATTCTAATTTGAAGTACTATAGGACTAGAATGGCCAGAGGTGAACTGTAGAGAGCTTATCTAAACAGTCCCAATTTCAGAAGTTCCTCAGAGACTTAAATGGGCCCACACACCCCTCCTGTGCCTTAGCATAAGCCAGCTCATTGTATCAGTTATAAATTCATTTCCAGAGAAACGTACCCTGGAGACCCTCTCCCACTTGAAATAGGACTGGCCAATCCAGATGTCCCCCAGGTGATGTTGGCTCAAATATATAGCTCCATAAATCGGAGAATCTATTCAAGATAACAAGCAAAAGTATTTGTGACTGAGTTAGCTACTGCCAGCTGGTATCTTGAACAAATCCAGATCTCCAACCTGCTAGTTTATTTCTTAGTCTGAAACTTGTGTTACTGGTTGACAGACAGCTCTCATTCAAGCAGTGACTTAGAGATGCAGACTCTTGCCATTTTAGTAGTTCCATTGTATTCAGTGTGTGGCTTTCAAGGTGCCTGGGATCATCTCCATGAAGACTAAGGAAGAGGAAAGAGCTTGGAGAACTGCACTTGGGTGGTTTTTATGGATCAGGCATGGAATTGGCTTCAACACATTAGCTCACATTCCATTGGTTAGAACCGGGTTTCTCGACTATTAGTACAGGGTTAGTGTCGGGTTTCGGCACCATGAGAGTTTGAGCCAGCCAAAGGCTAATCAGGGTTAGAACAAAGCCACAAAGGCTGTGAATGGTATTTATTGTTGTGAGGGGCTGTCCTGTGCACTGTGGAATGTTCAGCAGACTCACTAGATTCTAATAGAAGAACTCTCTTCTCTCCTCCAGTTATGACAACCACAGATGTCTCCTCTTCAGACATTGCTAGATGTCCCCTGGGAGGCAAAATTGTCCTGATTGAGAACCACTGTGTTAGAACTTGGTCACATGGCCACACCTAACCGCAAGGGAGGCTGGAAGATCTAGACTAGTAGTACGCCAGGAAGAAAAGAAAACTGATTTAGAGGCTGCTGGCCAGTCCCTTTCACAGTGACCTTCAGCGTACTGATTCTTCTGCAGCTGTGGGGATACTCGTGCCTGTTTCTGAGCTGTTTCCTGTGTGAGGTGACATAGTGAGAATGGGAGGGGTGACATGCTGACTTGGGTGGGGTGAAGAGGATTGGAAACCACCATCATGTTTGGCAGCATTGAATGTTTACGACCATTTGAATAGTTGTGACAAGGGAACAGTGAAGGAGGAAATAACCATTTCTGAATACCCTTTTACAATTTGCAAAGCACTTTTAAAGGTAAGAATGAGTTCCTAGACCATATTGGGGTGAGAATGGACATTATTGGCTGCCATATCATTGGGAGGGGGCTTTGAGATCTTTGTCTTAAAAAGGCAGAGTGGATTTGGAGTAGAAGGAGAAATGTAAAAATCTGGTCTCTGGCCAGGCGTGGTGGCTCACGCCTGTAATCCCAGCACTTTGGGAGGCCGAGGCGGGTGGATCACGAGGTCAAGAGATCGAGACCATCCTGGTCAACATGGTGAAACCCCGTCTCTACTAAAAATACAAAAAATTAGCTGGGCACAGTGGTGCGTGCCTGTAATCCCAGCTACTCAGGAGGCTGAGGCAGGAGAATTGCCTGAACCCAGGAGGCGGAGGTTGCGGTGAGCCAAGATCGCGCCATTGCACTCCAGCCTGGGTAACGAGTGAAACTCCGTCTCAAAAAAAAAAAAAAAACAAAAAATCTGGTATCTGAGTGTGTTTGCAGAGGGGAATTGTCATTTGGAAGCACAAGAAAGGGAGGATGGCCCATTGGCATATATGGTACATTGTGTTTTCATATAATTATACATGAATGAAAGCAAGAGGAAATGTGTAGGAAGCTGTTTACATAGTCCTTTTAATAATGTTTACATGAGTTAAAGAACATGCAAACATATCTGATGAAAACATGTCAGTAGTGAAACAGCCTTGTGAAGAATCAGATCTTACCTCAGGCTGGAAAAAAAGAACAGGTTTTCCAAGCTCACAAATTGCAGCCAGTGTGCATAGTAGCACAAATGACTTTGAGCTTGAAGACAACTATCCATCCATCTGTTCATCCCTTCATCCATTCATTCATCCCTTCATCCACTCCATCCATCTACCCATCCATCCATTCATCCATCCATCCATCCATCCTTTCAGCAATCCCTTCATCCATCCACCCATTCATCCCTTCATCCATCCATACATCCTTTCATCCATCCATTCATCCATCCATCCATCATTCCATCCATGCATCCATCCATCACTCCATCCACCCATCCATCCCTTCATCCATCCATCTATCCCTTTATCCATTCACCTACCCATTCATCCCTTTAACCATCATTTTATCCATCTATCCATTCCATTATCCCTTCATCCATCCATCTATCCATCCATTCATCTATTCATGCCTTCATCTATTCTTCCATCCATTCATCTCTCCATCCATCCTTCCATCCATCCATCTGTCCGTGTGTTCAGTAAATACTTACTGAACACTTATTATGTGCCAAGCACTCTCCTCAGAACTTAGGAAATACCAGTAAACAAAACCAACAACAATCCCTCACCACCTGGATATTACATTTTGATGGGAAGAGACAAAGTTGGTGAGTGAATCACATAGGCTATTAGGTGATAAAGGTGTAGGTAATAAAGGGAAGTGCCAGGAGCAAGGATCGGGTACAGTTGTGAATAAGGTGGCCCCAGTAAGTTGTACTGAGTAGGTGACATTTGCACAGAGACTTGAAGAAAGCAAGGAGAGAACATGCCCATACCTGAGAACAGCATTTGTGGAAGAGGGAACGGCCAGTGCAAAAGTTCCAAGGCATGAGTTCCTGGTGCATACACGGAACGTTGGGGAAGCCAGGGTGGCAGAAACGTGGTGAGCCCAGGAAGGGAATAGGAAATAAACGTAGGAAGGTAGTGGTGTACAGTGAGGTGGTTGGTGTGGGGGTGGAATTGTGGCAGCCAGATAGTGTTGGTGTAAGGCCTCTTGGCCCTTGTTAGGACTTGGTTTACCATGGTGCAACACACCCATAAGATTGGCAAAAATTAAAAAGTCTGACAACAACAAATCTGGATATCCAGTAAGGATGTGGAGCAGTGGGAATTCTCCAGTACTGCCAGTGGGCATGCTCATTGGTTCCACTACACTGGAACGCAAAGGGGCATTCTGAGTAGAGTTGAAGATGTGCCCCTCCTTGACCCCACAGTTCCGGCCATGGGCATGTGAATGAATGTGTGCACGTGTTGACTGCAGCATTTGTTTGTAATTATGAAAACATCTAGGTATCCATTTGTGGGACAGGGGATAACGTGGGAGTGCCCTACAGTGGAGTTCTAGGAAGAAGTAAAAATAAAGGGATGAGACTGCACTGTCAAAATGAAGGAAGACAAAAGACATAAGGATGAGAGAAGAACACCTGGCCACAGAAACATGTACAGGATGATGCTGGTGTATCCAGAGTGTCCACACAAACAACACAACACTGCTCATGGTTTCCAACATGGTATGAAAGTATAGCACGATGCAGAGGGCCAGGAGTGCCGAACCCAGGTGCTTACTTCTGCAGGCGGGGGCCGAGGACCAGGGCTGGAGGTTTACTCCAGGAGCTTTGGTGGCACGTGCTGAATGTGCTGTTTCTCAGGCTGGGCGACAGGGACGTGCATGGTGTTATACAGTCTATATTGAAATGACTGTATAACAATATACTAGTTTATCATGTAATAAATTTGACCAAAATAAACAACCATTTTGTGGCAGCTTCCATGCCCGGATTTCACATTATAGGTTTCTAAGCAGAGAATCCAAGAAAACCAAGGGCGGGGTGGAGGGAGAGGCTCTCGGGTGTCTGGGAGTGCCCCTTCATTTGAGCTGCTCAGTCACAGTTGAGAAAACCTTGGACTTGTGACAACTGGAGTCGACCTGGGATCCTGGCACCAAATGCCAGCAGAAACCATCCTGTTCCCGTCGCAAGATGAGATGAGGTTCTTGCTGGAACATGAGTACAGTTTGAGAGCTTCAGGTAGAAAGCCCAGTCGTCCTTACCCTGTGTGGCCCACCCAGGGTCGTGGCCCACCCAGAGGTCCGCCTCAGGGAGCTGTGAGCTGGTGTCTGAGACGCAGCTTGGGCCTCTGTACTGCTGGAAGCAAGGGAACCCTGAGGGTGGATGAACTGCCTGGCAAAGACAAACTGGCACACTCGTCAGTGTGCGAACAAAGCCACAAGACCTGGGAGTGGCATTTTACAGATCTGTGGTTTTCCAAAAAACTTGTGCTTAAATGTGTATAACATAAAATTTACCATTTAAGCCTTTTTTTTTTTTTTTTTTTGAGACAGGACCTTGCTGTGTCACCCAGGCTGGAGTGCAGTGGTGCAATCATAGCTCACCACAGCCTTGGCTTCCCTGGTTCAAGTGATCCTCCTGCCTTGACCTCCCAAAGTGCTGGGATTATGCCAGCCTCTCCTGGGTCTTTGAAGTCTCCGCCAGCCCAGGGCTGGTGATCAGCTAACCTGGAGGTTTTCTCGGCAGTGTGAGTAGTTTTTCACTCTCCCCTAGAGTGGTGATGCTAAGGCCCCTTCACGGAGTTTGCTGTCTATTCCTCTGCTCATGGGGATTAGAACTTGATAGCAGTGAGGAGGAGGGTGTCAGGGGCTGGCCGGGCCGGCGCGAGGTGTGCGCTGAGCCCTGAGCGTGCCCCGAGGGAGCAGCTGCACTTCGGGTCCCATGTGAGGTGAGGAAGCGGCCGAGAGGCAGAGGCGAGCAACATGTCTGAGGCCGCAGAGCCACCAAGAGACCAGGGATCAAAGCCATGGCGCCCATCCTGCTCCCCTTTTTCAGTCAAGTACAAGGAAAATAGTGTGAAGGTTATTCTTATGTGGAGCAGGACAACAAAAGCCCTTAAACCACCTTCCCAGGTCGGCTCAGAATTGACTGTCATCTGGACGGTAATGGGATTTTACTCTTGTGTTTTTGAAACCTCTGCCAGGAAAATGTCACTAGAATGGCCTGGAAGCTTCTGGAAAATATAGATTTGTGGTGCCCCTTACCCCTGTCTATCCCATGAGAATCTGTGGTAAGGTGGGGAGTAGGCCAAGGAATTTACAATTTTCACAAGATTCCTGGGCACTCCTCGAATCATGCTTGGAGAAACACTGCAGACCCTCAGCTTCTTCATGGAGGTGGTGATTTGGCTTGGCCGTGTGTCCACCCCAAATCTCTTCTTGAATTGTAATCCCCATCGGCCCAGTCATCCCCATGTGTCAGGGGAGAGACCAGGTGGGCGTAACTGAATCATGGGGGTGGTTCCCCCGTGCTCTTCTCATGATAGCAAGTGAGTTCTCACGTGGTCTGATGGTTTTATATGTGTTTGGCATTTTCTTTTGCATTCAGTCTCCCTCCTGCCACCCTGTGAAGGGGGTGCCTTTCTTCCCCTTCTGCCATGATTGTAAGTTTCCTGAGGCCTCCCAGCCATGTGACACTGTGAGTCAGTAAAACCTCTTTCCTTTCTAAATCACCCAGTCTTGGGCAGTTCTTTACAGCCATGTGAGAACAGCCTAATACAGGTCGAAGTGTGGCTTTGGGACCTGCATTTGAGACAGAATTCCTCAGCTGATTCTTAAGCACATGCCACCTGCGAGCCACTGTCCTTCAGGCACTCACCAGGCACTCAGTGGCAGCGGTTTCGTTTTCCTGGCATTTTGTGCTTTCACTAGTCATGGCCACATGGTGACGAAAAGTGGCCATTTTACGATAGAAGGAAGGTCTTAACTGTTGGGAACATGGAAGGAACTTCAGGAATTAACCTGTCACATGTTTCATTTGAAAACATGATGATTTATCATCAAAATGAATAAGTTCTTTCACTTTGGAATGAAACTATATATTATTCGAGAGAATGAAGGACACAATTTAAAAAATACTAAATCGAAGCGATCCTTGTGTTTTGATGGTGATTGAGTTCTGCTTTGTGTTTTTGTTACCATTTCTATCCTTGAGTTTCCTTGGTCCTGTTCATTGCCCTGGCTCCGTCTCTGCTTTTTCTCTTCTGTAGGCAAAGTTCTAGTGCATACAACACGATTGTGCCATTCTGTAAGAGCCTCTGTGCTCCAGCCAGTTGGGCACCCATTTGGGTCTGACTCCCAGCTCTGTCTTCTCCTCCTCTGGGAGGTGGGGAGGCACCATGCCTGTCCCAGCCGCCTCTAATGACCTCCCCCAGGACTTCTCTAGGTGAGTGACTTGGTGTGACTCAGCAACCAGACTTTTTCTGGGAGCCAGAATATTTTGCCACACAACCAACATATGGTAAACATTCACACTGTCTGAGCACAATACTTGTAAATTAAACATGCCGGGGAAAAGAAAAAGGCCCAGATCTCCTCACACTCAAATGGAGAGGTCATCAGCTCAAGAATGGGAACAAGTTGACAAAGCCATTCCCCTACCCTTGCTCCCTGGGGCTGCTGTGAGGATCTGTGTCTCAAAAGGGGTCCCTGAGAGAGCGGAGAAGACGCAGGACGCCAGGGTCTATGTAGAGAGGGGTGAAGGGACGTTTCTTCTCAGTCTAAAGATAAAATAGATGTGGTCCCAGCTACTCCAGAGGCTGAGGCAGGAGGATGGCTTGAGCCCAGGAAGTGAAGGTTGCAGTGAGCCAAGATTGTGCCACTGCACTCCAGCCTGAGTGACAGAGTGAGACCCCGTCGCAAAAACACACAAATAAGGTGAAACGCGGTGCTAAGAAGGAAGCGGCTTTGTTTGGAGTACTTGCCACCATGGCTGGATCAGCTTTCTGTGTTTGCAGAGAGCGGTATGGTTATTCCCGATTTTAAGTTTGGCGGACTTTCCCCTTCTCTTTGTTTCTCAGCTGCATGGAGGCATGGCGATGGAGAAAGGCCAGGGCTGACGCCTGGCAGCCTCCACAAATGGGATTTCAATGCTGTGCATCCTGTGGTGGGGCCGTCCTGGCCTGGCTCTTTGGAATGTAGCTGCTGGGAGCCCCTCTTCCCTCTGCGTTCCTGGGGTCATGGTTATCCTCTGGGAAAGGGCAGTCTCTTTAGAAGCCGCTGGTGTGGGCCGGCTTCCTCGTCTGGGATGGCTTTTTGGTGTTCACATGATAAAGGACACACACTGCATTCCCACCTTTCAGAGTCTGGACTTTTCGTCTGCTGAAGTAGTTCTGCTTTGGAAGATGCGGCTTTTTAGGTCCTAAAGTGGAGTTTGAAGGTTGGAAGGGTTTGGGTTTTTGTTATTGTTTTATTGGTCAATGTCCTGGCTCTTTGCTGATTATTTTAAGGGTCTTGGAGTCAGGAATGAAAGGGAGAGATGTGTGAGTGATGTTCCGAGGGACGCTGTAACCTCAGGGTCAGGCTTGGCCGTGAAGGCAGATGGCGTGGGCGCCCTTCCTGGGTCATGCTCTCCCTGCCAGCCTGCTGTGGTTCTCTGTACGGCACCGATGAGCACTGGAATGCTCTCATATAATAAACTCCCTGGAGGAAGGGCCTCCCTTGTTTGCCCTTTGCAACGCTGTTCCCCTAACGCAAGAGCGCGTGGCCCAGAGCATTGAAGGAATGAAGGCAGAAGACATGGCTGCAAGGCGAATGGAAAATCCCCACAGCCATCTGTTCACTGATTCTCACTTTAAAATAAGAGATCCGTGTCTCCAGTGCACCCCAAGTCAGTGATTTGGGGACTGAGAAGGTCCGAGTGTACCCTAGTGTACTGGAAACGAGCTGGGCAAGGAAGCCCAAGGAGGAGTAAGAGAGGAAGGGTGCGGGGTGGACACGGACCCCAGAGCCGCACACAGCCTGGAGCCATCTACAAGTGGGTCTGCAGCACCACGAGCCACACCAAACATTTGATGCTGTAGGGAGCAAGAAGACATCTGTAATCAATTGCTTCTTTAAAAGTGTGGTACCCACAGGGTCAGAGTTTTATTTTGTTGTTTGTTTTTTAACTGATAGTACCTTTTTTGAGTTTGTTTCAGGAAAAAAAAATGTGAGTTCTTGTTTTTCTTCCCCAGTTGCCCTCCTCCTTCCATCCCGGATAGCTGGGGCTGTCCACTTTCCCTATAAACAGTCACTCATGCACGGGCCTGAGACTGGATGTCAGCCCTGGCTCCAGAGCTGCACTCTGATGTCCAGACTCCTTGACCGGCCTGAAGCCCGCAGGGTCCGCCCAGCCCACTGTCCAGCCTCAGCTTCCATCCCCTGGTCCCCTCCCGTGATGCTCCAGCCACACACACCTGCTGTTCCTGGGACGCCACTGGGTAGATGTTTTCTCCTGCCGGTTCCTGTCCCGGGAACACCATTATCCTCCCTCTCACCACCTGGCTGACTCTTCTCTGTCCTTGAGCCACTTCCTCTGAGACTGCCCCTGCTCCCGCAGGGCTGGATGCCCCTGGCTATGCTTCTTCCCCGGAGCCTGGCCTGCAGGGGCTGAGCTGGCCACTTTCTGTGAGTTCCTTCAACAGCAGGACTGTGGTGGTCCAGAGCGGGGGGCTTTGATCTCAGACCTGGCAGGTGGAGCAGCGCCCAGGAGCCAGAACCACCTGTCTCCTGGACGCTTGAGGACGGTGGTTCTTGAGTGTGGTCCAGGATGTCTGCACCACTGGGGAAACTGTCAGCAATGCAGACTCTCCAGCCCCAGCCTGAGCTGTGGAATCCAAGCCTCTGGGGACAGCCCATGGTCTGCTCTGACCAGCTCTCCAGGGACTGTGCTCCTGCCCAAGGCGGGCAGCCCTGGCAGCTCTGCAGATGGGCAGGTGGGTGAAGATCCAGTCCAGCCCCTCGGGCAGCCTTCCTTGGGCATTCAGACTTCAATGAGGGTGACATGGTGTCCTGAAGGCACACTCAGAGGAAATAGAGTTTGTCACCCATAGCTTAAAACCAATGTCGACCAACCACTGGGATGAGGCTGGGGCCGGCCTGCAGAAGAGGGGACTGTGCGTCTGTCGGGGGCTCCAGCTAAGGGTGCTGACCCTGCCTGGGCTCAGAGGCCTGGAGCCGCACATGACTGGGTTGGGAGGTGATGCCAGAGGCCTGCTCAGCAGCCAGAGTGCAGGCGGAAGGCCAGGGCTGGGGGTCGGCGTGGCCCAGAATTCGGGGGATGGTGCTTGCTGTTTTATCAGATCAGGACATTGAATTTATCATATTCACAGACTCTAATGTTATTGCCAAAAAGGAGCCCTAAACAGGCCACTGTGTCCTGGTTTTTAAAATGACAGTTGAGAAATAGAGGGCTGGAATGATGACGGGGCGGGCCAAGGCCACAGACTGCTGACGAGGGTGGTGCTCTGCCCTGACCCCACCCCGGGGCGGTCCTGGTCTCCAGGAGCAGTGCCCTCAGAGCCCCGCTCAACCCTGCAGCAGGAGGGGCCCCCAGGAGCACCACAGCCCCCAGGGTTGAACTGCCCCTTCCTCTTCTTCCAGGCGGAGCGGGGGCCATTGGGAAGTGGGGAAGGGGGTTGGAAAATGCCTGCAATCATTGGAGGCTTTCTTAGAATTTGGGGTACGTGGTTCCTTTACTTCAGTTTTTGCTCAGTTCTTGGATGAAGGGGAAATGTGTGCACCCATGTCCACTCACTGAGGCCTGTGCCACACCGAGAGATACAAAACTGGGCGAGGCCTCCAGCCTGGCACCCCTCCGAGAGCCCGGGAGCAAGGTCCCACGGGTGAGTGGTCCCATGCCCAATACACATGTCTGATGCATTGAGGAATTCCTCCTGACATGTACCAACCAGGTGTAAATATCACACAATGCTATCCTATCAGTGAATAGAGCTGACCGTGCCCTGTTTTCTCAACACTGTGTATACCATTTAAAAAACTTTTTGGAGATCTTGCTGTGTTGCCCAGGCTGGAGTGCAGTCGTGATCATGGCTCACTGTAACCTCGGATTCCTGGCTTCAAGTGATCCTCCCACATTAGCCTCCCAGAGTGCTGGAATTACAAGGTATGAGCCACGCCTGATGCCTGGCCACCGTGGGGCACCATTTATAGAGTGACTTGTGGCCCTGTGGTTACAGGTAAGCAGAATTGGACTTAAGAGACACTTTGACATTGGGGCAGCCGTCAGCTGTGCCATCAGGGCCACAGTTGGGTGTTCGGGAGCTTCTGGTGTCCTCATAGCCAGTCTGTTCCACACAAATGAGGCCAGAGGGATGTCCTTCTGGTCAACGGGGCTCCTGCCACCGTTCTGGGCCACAGTTGGCGGAAGAGGGCAGGATTCTCACCCAGGCTGCCAGAGCTTCCTCTGAGTCTGCATCGGGCTTCCCCTCCCAGGTCCCATCTGTTCTCTGCCAGCCCTGATGTGCTCCGGGCCCCCCTGCCTCTTTCCACTTGCCACCCCTGGGGTTTCCTTGGGGTCTCCACTCCGCTCTTCCCAAGGTCTTCTTGCTGCCCTCAGACAGGTGCAGCCCATCCCTCCATTGCTGCTACATTTTGGTCAATGTCAGAGCTTCCTATGGAGCCACCTCCTCCTGGCTCCGCTGTAGCGGCGCCTTTGAATCACATGTGCTTCTTACTCATCTCTTCTCCCCACAGTGAGCGCACAGAGTAGCTGATTTGTGAGTAGCTGTGAATTGGTTGAATTTCCTCTTCCTCTCTATCTCCAAGGAAGGAGGGCCTTTCCTTTCCCTGGCGCCACCTCCCTCAGTCTTTCAGGGATGGGAGCTGGAGCATGAAGAGTCATGGGCACACCGGGGATAGACGTGTTCATTCTGGGTGAGGTGATCTGCTCTGGAGCGCCCAGCGTGTCCCTGGGGCTGACCGTAGTCTCTGCCTCCGCAAGGGTTTGATCAGAGGCAGTTTTGCCTGCGGCCTCATTTCCCTGCAGTGCCTGGCACCATGGCGCTCATCCTGAACAGTGAGCGGTGTATACGCAACCCCGTCCCCTGTCTTCTTCACCCGCCACTAGAGCAGGTTTTCAGAGACTCAGATCTGGGCTTTTGCTCTCCATGCTTTCCCCAGCTCTTCAGGACAGCGGCTCCAGTGCCAGCCCAGCCCTCGCCTCTGCAGCCTGACCTCCCAGCTCATCCTCCAACCTGCTAGAGCTGCGTCACCTCACAGCCATTGCCTTTCACAGACCTGGAGCCCCGTGACCCGGTCTAGCCTGGAAGTTCTCTCACTGAAGAGTTCACTACAAGCCTTTGTGGTTGAGCCCTTCAGTTCGAAGAGGCCATTTCCTCCTCCATCTTCCTACCCTGCCCTGTGCAGATTCCCGCTGAGGCAGGAACAACACTCGGGGAGTATCTGGCAAGCATCTGTGGCTATTTCTGTTTCCTCCACCTGCCCGATGTCCCTTGTTCACTGTATTGTTTCCCAGCATCTATGGGACAAGCACATAGAAGTTCTAGTTAAAATTCTTTGAATGAATAAACGAAGTTATTTTACTCTCATCAGAAATGAAAGGAAAATGTGTAAAGACACTTAAGCAATTCATAGGTGGCCATGACATCGTGACAAACAGAAGGCCTCTTTCTCTGGAATGAGGGCTGACATCACGTTTTGATTTATTTATTATTATTATTATTTTAGAGTCAGGGTCTCGCTGTCACCCAGGCTGGAGTGCAGTGGCATCATCATAGCTCACTGTAGTGTTGAACCCCTAGGCTCAAACGATCTTCCTGCTTCAGCCTCCAGAGGAGCTGGGACTACAGGTATGTGCCAAGACCCCCAGCTAACTTTCCTACTTTTTTGTAGAGACAGTGTCTCACTATGTTGTCCAAGCTGGTCTTGTACTCCTAGGCCCAAGCAATCCTCCTACCTCACAAAGCTGTAACCTCAGCCTCCCAAAGTGCTGGGATTACATGTGTGAGCCATCACACCTGGCCTCGATTGCCTTATTTAATTGGCACACATTTTCTACCCCTAGAGGCCTCTGAGTTGGGCTCAAGAAAGCCGATCTCAGCCACCAGGTTTGCTGGCTACATGTGCTTTGGCCAATAGGCCAAAGGTTGAATGGGAGAAGCACACAGCTGCTCTGAATTTGTGGCGCCCAAAAAAGCAAGGAGAGAGAAGGACGAACATTGGCTTGTAAGACTGCTGGGCATAGAAGTCAGCTTTTCTTTCTGGCTCCTGACTGACTCATTTGCCAAAGCAAGACAGAACCGCAACCTTCGAGGCATGAAGGTACTGTGCGAATTGTTGGAATGACTGAGCTCCTATAGGTTATCTTTTGCTGTTGTATTGCCCAAAGGTACGTTGCTTTCAGAAATCTCCTATCATGGCTGTTCTTAACTTTCAGTGTTATCGCTGCCATTTCAAAAGGGAAGGAGAAACATTTTCTTTTTCATAAGTTTGAATGTCACTCCTTGAGAAGTTTGTTCCTGGGACGCACTTCTAGGAGGCCCTGAAATTTCTGATGTATCACGTGATGAAAATCAGTGTTTTCAGAGCTACTTCATGATTGATCAGGAAGTTGAGCATTTTCTCTGGGAGGGATGCGTCACTGAAATTTACACGTAAATGAAAATCTTGATGTTTAGCCCCTCCTTCCACCTAGAAAATAACCCCACACACAAATCCTGCTGCATCTTCCTCCATTTAAGATGGAGTCAGCCCCTTCCTTGCCTTCTCCAATGCTGTGAACATTTCTTTCCACTTGCTGAGTTAATGATCCTTTTGGAGAAAGATTAAGGAAATAGGGTTAATTAAGGGAGAGGTCGGGGTGATGGACGAACATCGTCAAGGGGTTATCAAGGGTTAGGAATGGTGTTAGGCTGCTCATGTCCTTCTGTACATGGAACTGCCCCAGTCCTCTGTCCACCCCAGTAATCAGTCCACTCCAGAAAAGCACAGTGGTAGGCGGTACTCTCCAGGAGCCTGTTGAGGCAGTTTTGGCCCATGCCACTGTCTTAATAGACTGAAAGAAAACAAAGTGATGAAGCAAAGAGGCACAGCTGAACCGCAGCCAGGAAATTCAGACCCCAGCCTCTTTTCTGAAGCATATGCACGAGACATTATTTGTAGAGAAAACCAAACCCTCCTGATTTCAGAACAAATTGGTGGGAATCATTAGGATCAAGCTGCAGCGAGGCAGTCAGTGTTCTGGGGTGGACAGAGAGCTGGAGAGCCGGCTCAACCAGGTAACAGCAACTGTGGGCTCTGCTTTAGGTTGAAGGCAGACCGTTGAGTGCAGGCTGTAGCAGAGAGGACACAGGTTGGATAAAGAGTAACTGTTGTGATAATCAGAGCCTCCAAGCCTGTGGGACAGGCTGCTGAGTTAATGTCATCACCAAACATCTTTAAGAAAAGGCTTGACAGTAAACTAATATCTGTGTGCCCACTATGGGATAGCTGTGTTCATTTATTCATTCATTCAATTTGAACATCAGTGCAGTGACAACTACTGGGATAGTATGGGACACAAAGATAAAAGATATCAAGGTGTCAGTGAGGCAGATGACACATGTACATTGCAATTAATATGGTGGGCCTAAGATGAGAGGCAAGCTTGGGTGCCGGGCAGCCTCGGGCCTGGGCCTAACCCAACCTGGGGAGCACTGGGTATGGGTGATGAGCTAAGACTTCCTGGGGAGATGAAGCTTAGGAAATGGTAGTAGGTGTGGTGGGCAATTCATTCTCTTTTTTGTTTTGAGATGGGATCTCACTCTGTTGCCCAGCACACATAGTGTGCTGATGTGATCACAACTCACTGCAGCCTCGATCTTCTGGGCTGAAGCAGTCCTCCTGCCTCAGCCTCCCCAATAGCTGGGGCTACAGGCATGTACTGCCATACTCATCTAATTTTTAAATTTTTTTGTAGACACAGGGTCTTGCTATGTTGCCCAGGTTGGTCTCAGATTCTTGGGTTCAAGTGATCTGTCTGTCTCAGCCTTCCAAAGTGCTGGGATTACAGGCGTGAGCCACTGTGCTTGGCAGCAATGAGCAATTCTAATAATTCTAACAATGATGACAGGTAAGCAGATAATACTGGCCATGCCAGGGACTGTGGTTAATGCCTCAGACGGTTTCCCTTATGCACTCCTTACTCACAACAGCCTTTGGAGGTGGTTGCTCTGACTTGGCAGTTTGAGCCTAGGTAGGGTGTTCAAGCAGAGAGGAGGGGCAAGGCAGGCACAGGCAGGGGCATTGAAGGGCTGCACCCACCTGGTCTGGCTGCTGTGAGCATTAAGCATTAAGGCCAGGACCTTGGGCCACGCCACGTCCCAAAGGACTGAGGAGCGTGGAGCCGACCCTGTGGGCAGGGGTGCTTCTGATGGGGTAAGCTCCTGAAGGGAGTGCTCAGTGGTGAATTTGGAGTGAGTGGGAAAGAGGCAGGATTTATTCTGAGCCTGTGTGGAGAGTACCTTGTTGGGAGGGAAGAGGAGGAACAGTCAGGGAACCAGAATCAGTGTGCAGAAGTTGGGAGGGAGGGCATGTCAGGGCCCTTCATTAGCCCCAACCTTGTCCTGATGAAGACGTTGAGGCTCACAGTAGACCTCAGAACTCCAGCAGGTATGTTGCAGGATTCCAGTGCAGCTTTCTGGAATCTGAGACAAGCAGGCTTTCTACCACGGCATAGAAACTGAGAGTGACCTTTTGTCCTCTCCGTTTTGTGATTTTTGTCTAAATCTTTCCATCCAGCCCCTCAGGCTACAATTGGGTCTCTTTCAGGGTCAGAGAAGAGAGAAACCCTTCCCTCTGAACTTTTCCCTTTAAGTTCCACCTCAGTAGGCATTTGTGGGCTTTGAATGGATAACCGGGCTCCTGGCTCACGTGGCTTAGCTGGTGGTTCTGAAAACAAATCAGCTCCCAAGTGTGGCTCGCCACGGGGGCTGCTGCCGGGGGCCCTAGAGGGCTCTGGTTCACGGCAAACAGCCGCTTTCTCCCCGTCTCTCAGACACAGTCGAGGTGGCTTCTGCTCTCTGCAATCCTCCTCGTTGCATTTTCAACCTGCAGAACTGAGCTGATTCGCTTTTATGGAAATACACATTTTAAATATTTAGTTGCTCATGAAGAGTTTTGTTTAAAATTACTTGAAATTGGAACCTTTCAAATTAGAGATGCTTGAAGATCTTAAACTCTGAAAATAAGTTCACTACTTGGCTAGGATCCGAGAGTAAGAAATTTCATCCAAAACGATCAATATCTTGGAAAGTGAAGAAGGAGTCAGTAGCGATGGATGAGAGGGCACCTTGCTCACAGGTCAATGGTGGGCGGTTCTCCAGGAGGACCTGGGCTCCGGGCCCGGCTGCCTTGACTGCTGGGACCTGCCCAGTGGCTGCTTGGCTTGTTTCGCTCTGCCCCCTTAAAGAAAGTCCTGGGTATTCGCCCTTTGTCAGATGGGTAGATTGCAGAATTTTTTCCCATTCTGTTGGTTGCCAGTTCACTATAATGATAGTTTCTTTTGCTGTGCAGAAGCTCTTAAGTTTAATTAGATCCCATTTGTCTATTTTGGCTTTTGTTGTCTTTGCTTTTGGTGTTTTAGTCGTGAAGTCCTTGCCCATTCTCAGCAAACTGACACAAGAACAGAAAACCGAACACTGCATGTTCTTACTCATAAGTGGGAGTTGAACAATGAGAACACATGGACACGGGGAGGGGAACATCACACACTGGGGCCTGTCAGGGGGTGGGGGGCTAGAGGGAAATAGCATTAAGAGAAGTACCTAATGTAGATGACGGGGGGATGGATGCAGCAAACACCATGGCACGTGTATACCTATGAAACAAAGCTGCGTAATCTGCACATGTATCCCAGAACTTAAAGTATAATAACAATAAAGAAAGAAAGTCCTGGGACTGCTCAGCTTGCCTCCTCCTTTTCCCTTGAAATGTACACTGATGCCATTAACTATCAGATTCATCCCCACACACCTTCTTTCGATAAGTCCAGGTTATTCTGGCCAGCACCGTTCGGCCACCGTAGAGGCCCAGCACCAGCTTCTGGCGGGCTGCATGGGCATCCATGGCCTGCCCGGCTGGCGCTCCGCCCTGGCCCACACGCATGGCTCGTTCTCAGGTAACAGAGACAGAGGATGTTGAGCAGTTCTCGATGAGAAGGCAAGCTTTCAGCTCTTGAGCTGAACATCAAGAGTTTACAAGTTCAAGAGTTTGAAGTTTAAAATATTTTAACTTTCCAAAAGGTGGAAGGGATGTGTAGGCAGAAGAGTTTGCTGGAGACCAAGATGGGAGTGAATGAGCTTTGGGTGGAAACCACCACCTTCCTGTTGAACTTGGCCCCCAGCGCTGCAGGTGGAGCCTAGTGGAAGGCGTCTGGGTCACGGGAATGGCTCCCTCGTGAATGGCTTGGTGCCGTCCTGCAGTAATGAACGGCTTCTTTCTCTCTTAGTTCCTGCAAGAGCTGCTTGTGAAAAAGAGCCTGGCACTGCCCCTCTTGCTCTCCTTTTTTTATTTTTCATTTTTGACAAAGGGTTTGGCTCTATGGCCCAGGCTGGAGTGCAGTGGCACCATCTTGGCTCACTGCAACCTCTGCCTCCCGGGCTCAAGCCATCCTCCCACCTCAGCCTCCCAAGCAGCTAGGAAAACGAGTCCATGCCACCATGCCTGGCTGATTTTTGTAGTTTTTGTAGAGACGGGGTCTCCCCATGTTACCCAGGCTGTTCTCGAACTCCTGGGCTCAAGCAATCTGCCCGCCTTGGGCTCCCAAAGTGCCGGGATTCCAGGCATGAGCCACCGCGCCCAGCCCACTCTTGCTCTCTTGCTTCCTCCCTCACTATGTGGTCTCTGCACACACCGGCTCCCCTTCACCTTCCACCATGAGGAGAAGCAGCCTGAGGGCCTCACCACATGCAGATGCCCAATATTCCAGCCCGTAGAACCCTGGACCAAATATACTTAAAAAAAAATTACCCAGTCTCAGGTGTTTCTTTATAGCAACAGAAATGAACGAAGACAGTCATGCTGTCCACTGGCTCCCTAGGCTTGTTAGAACCCTTCCACGTGCAGCCCCCTGCCCCCCGCACTGTAACCACCACTCTGCTCTGTTTCTGTATATGTATGATCCTGCCTTTATTTAAAACTCCGGTACTTTCTTCATCATGAATGATTTTTAAAAATTTTGGATTCAGAGGGTACATGGGCAGGTTTGTTACGTGGGTATCCTGCATGATGCTGAGGCTTGGGCTTCTTATGATGCCATCACCCAAGTAGTAAACATAGTACCCGATGGGTAGTTTTTTCAACCCTTGTCGTCCCTCCCTCTCCTCTTTTTATATCCCCAGGGTTTACTGTTCCCATCTTTGTGTTCATGTGTACTCAGTGATTACCTCCCACTTATAAGTAAGAGAATGTAGTATTTGGATTTCTGTTCCTATGTTAATTTGCTTAGAATAATGGCCCCCAGCTGCACTCATGTTGCTGCAAAGGACGTGATTGTAGTCCACGGTGAAGCTGAACTACATTTTCTTTATCCAGTCTACCATTGATGGTTACCTGGGTTGAGTCCGTGTCTTTACTATTGTGAATAGTGGACCATGGATTTTTGCATTAATTCTGATTTCTTAAATATTGCATTAAAAGATTATTTCTCTTGATCACTGAGTTTTTTTGACACCTCATAAATTCTGCATTCGAGGCCTCACTGCTCTCAAATCATCGCCCTGATCCTGGCCCCGAGGCTGCTCCGTTATGGCCTTCAGTGTCAGCATCACTTAGCACAGGTCCAGCACTGAAGTAAAGGATAGACTCGCTCGGGAAATGGGACCCACCTGCCCGCTCTTAGTACACCTTCACCTTTCCTGGCTTTTCCTCTTTCCTCCAGACCAAGGATTCCTGCCTCTGGGTCCCTGGGTTCTGCTGCCTGTGGCCCCTCTGCCCCATCTCTGTCTGGCAAATCCCCTCTTCCTTCAAGGGCCTACTCAAATGTGCCTTTCTAATTGCCCCTTCGAGTACCCCCCATGTTCTCACTGCACCTGTGTGCCCCTCTGCCCAGCCTCAGTGGCTCAGCTTGGTACCATTCCACAAGGCTCAGTCACCTTCCTCACCAGAAGGTGAGCTCTTCGAGGTCCCATGCTTTATTATGCCATGTATGGTTTTCTTAGTGTGTGTGGGTGTGTTGGTCATGAGGGGCATCCATTGAATGATTAAAATAGTGTTATTGGATGCTTAAAATGTTTTGCTAAGTAGTATTATACTATGAGTTTGAAAAAAGTAACTGGCCACAGGTGTGTCCTCTCCTCTATTCCTGTGTATCCTGAGACCTTCCACGGGTCCCTCCCCTGGGTCCCTCCCATTCCTCCTATGAGTCCCTCCCACGGGTCCACCAAATGCCAGTCTCTGGTTGGCTGCTTATGGTGGGGCCAGAGAAAGTAGAAAGGTTACAACTGAGAGTGCAGGAAATTTGGAAAACCGAGGTCAGAACAGGACATCTTGTGGCTGGATGGGGAGCAGGGGAAGGGGCTAGGGGAGGTTCTTGGAGGGTACCCCCCTTCCCCACACCCTGCAGAGCTTATTCAATAAATATTGGTAGCCAGTTGCTGGGGTTAACTGAATTGGAGGTAAAGGAGTTCTTGTCAAACAAGCAGTGACATTGGACAGGAAGGAGGAGCCGCCAGGAAAGGCTGGGACCTGAGGGGAGGAGGGCGCCGAGGGGAGTGAGTGAGTGAGGAGTGGCATCTCAAGGCGCCCAGTGCTTGGATGGGGGAGACCTTGACAGAAGGAAAGTGGTGATTATGTGACATTTCCCTAAAAGGTAGATCTTTAAAGTGATCTCTGTGTGTGTGCATGCACATATGTAATATATACACACTTATACATATACACATGTTTAATATAAACACACATATAATATACACGTTATATACTCACATGCATATATATAATATATACACACTTATACATATACACATATTTAATATGTACACACATATACATGTTATATACTCACACACATGCATATATGTAATATATACACACATACACATATTTAATATGTACACACATAATATTCATGTTATATACTCACACACATGCATATATATAATATATACACATGTTATACATATACACATATATATGCACACATATACTCATACATACTCATGCACATGCATATATATAATATATACACACACGTTTTACATATATGTATACACATATAATATACACATGTAAAACACTCATACATATATACATACATGCATATATAATATATGCATGCATACATGTTATGCATATATGCATGTATATTATATACACACATATAATATATACAAATTATATACTCATATATAATATGTACATATATATGCACATATGTTATACCTATACTTATATACACATGTTATATTCTCATATATGGACATACATACATGTATATGTATACATATACACACAGATATGTAACATATAACATAATTTATGTTACATATAAAAATATGTCCTAATAAAATATATAATATATGATATATATTTATATACAAATAATTTTTAAATAATTTATAATTATACATATAAATATATAAATTTATATATATACACACATATATATTTTTTCTCTTTAAACTCAGGTCAAAGAAATAGGAAGTTAAATGTTATGGGAAGACTATTGGTAACTCCAGCCAGAGTAACTTGCTAATATTTTTAGTTTTACTGCTCTGGAATGCTTCAGGAAGATAAGTGGGTTTTATTCTGAGACTCCAGCGCACAGATTGGCTATTGTATGCTGGACTTCAAGAAGCAGCGAGCAATGATTTAGGAAGGTCGTAAAATGTGGAAAGCAAAAACCAAAACGCAAACCCTGGAAATTAGAATCCAAGAGATGATGGGGGCCTGCTAAAGATGGATGGGTTATCCATGACTGTATGGCAGAGCATCCCCCAGAACCTAATAGCCTGGCACAATAGCCACTTCAGGGGCTGGGGTGTGGGTCAGCAATTCGGGACAGCCGGACCTGCTTGAGACTAAGAGGCCTCTGGGAGCCTCAAGGCTGCTGCTGGGGAGCTGGGCCATGGAGGGGGCTCTGTCTGTGAACTTTCATCATCCTGAGTCCACCCTGGGTTTCTGTACCTGACGCCTGCCTTCCAAGAGGGCAGAGGTGGAGGCTGCCGTCACCCCATTGCCTCACTTTGCTTAATTCCAGCAGCTGCGGCAGCCACAGGCCAGCCCAGATTCAGGGTATGTGGATCCCCCTGGGATGGGAGCAGGGGCAAAGCTACACTTTCCACAGCTGAGCCCACAAAGGGGATCTTTGGAAAGGGGATTTCTGGAGGAAAGAGGCTGATAGTTTCACTGGAGAGAATTTGGGGTCCTAAGGGGAGGTCTGAGATGAGGGTCAACATTGTGTTTTTCATGGGGAACAAGGGAGTCGTGGAGTTGCATGGGGCCATGTCCCCCAGCAAACACCCCTCACATGTACACTAGGAGTGCTGTGCACCATCTTCCACTTATGGGCCTACCGCCACCTTGGCTGTGCAGGATGAGAGTGACTGCAGGACAAAGTTCCTGGGGCCGGAAGGATGCATGCAGGGTAAAGGTGGAGACACATGTGGCCCATGAGAGGAGAGACCCAGAACAGGTATCAGAAAGTCTCACCCTCTGGAGGGAAATGTGTCCCTGAGAAGCTTCTAGGCCACTCAAGAGGCAGTGGCTCTGAAGTCTAGGCAGGGCCCTCACCGTTTTATAGGATCTTTAGAGTGTCACTTTTCTGGTCAGAAACCTTTGTGACTGGTGGTGCCTTTGCCGGAGTTCAAAGAGAAAGACAAAGAGAAGCTTTATTGAGTGGTACAGCACCTCTGAGGAGGCTGCAGGGGGCAGCTCCTCTCTGTGGGCAGGTCGTCTTGTCCTGTGTTCAGCTCTCAGCAGAGAGGAGGCCCGGGAGAGGGTGGTTCCTTCTGCATGCAGGTCCCCATTGACTTCTCAGCTCTCAGCAGAAAGGGTAGATTGTCTCTGCAGTTGATCCTCCAGCACCCAGTCATCTCTCCATCCTCTCTGTCCTCTGTCCTGCTCTGGCTGAGCCTGGGGCTTTTATGGACCTCAGAGGGGAGGAGGTGCATGCTGATTGGTTCATGTGTGGCCATGGGTGGGCCCAAAAAAGACACCACATTTCCCCACTCTGGTGCAGGGGTCTGGCAGCTGGGTCCCTAGCCTTCAGGACCTCCCTGGCCTGAAGTTAGGGCCTTACCAGGGACCTGCGTCCTTCCATCCAGGAATCTGTCTGCCTCCTGCTGCTCTTCCTGGAACCCCAGCTTGGCCCAGACTTTGCTCCAAGATTGGAGCATGTATCAACAGCAGGGAGAAGCCAGGCAGCAGGAGCAGGTACTTCTGGGCCTGCAAGCATAAGGGGGGCCTTTCTAATTCCCCAAGAGTGCAGAGATGACTGAGGCTGATGTGACTACAATGGCATGTGGCAGGGTAGATTCCTGCCTGCTCCTGGCCCTCCAAGAGCACAGAGGCCCAGGTCTACTGCCTGCCTTGGGCGGCTACAGTCATGCCTATGGGGGAGGGGCTGCTGCCTGCTCCTGGCTCCCGCTAGCTCCATGGAGCATGCAGCCCCAGCTGTGCCCCCTTGCAGCCTGGGCCCCGGGCCAGTGTCTGGTGCAGGGGCAACACCACCATGAACTCTCCCCATTGCCCTGGTGCTCCGGGATGGCCTGGGGTGGAATGGATGTTGGTCCCTAGGCTTGGTCATCGGAAGTGGCAGGCTTGGCGATTATTCTGACTCAGGGCAGACCCCAGGGGCCCAGCCCTGGACGGCCCGTGCAGAGCCTTCTTCTGAAGTGTAGGGACACTTCGGTGTGGGCACAGTGACTGTGCCACTGGCTGGGTACCTGAAGTGGCTGCCACTTTCACTTCCTGTCCTGGACCCCCAAAGAGCAGCTCCAGCTCTGCACTGAAGCCCCTTTCTGCCCAGCCATGCTGCTTCCCTGGTCTGCTGCTCCCCCTCCTGAAGGGAACTAGGCCTGGCCCCATTGCAGCCACCCCCATGACCAAGGGCTGCGGGGGTGGGCTGTCCACCTGCCCCCAACCTGCGGTGGCTGGCGTGATGGTAGTGTCACACCAGATGCTCTTTGCCGCCATCAATCCCCGCTCTGAAGAGGTACCTCTAACGTCCCTTAGGATAGGGATGATGACTGCTCTTCACTTAGAGGCCTATCTAAGGGTTCCCGGTGTAGGGAGCCATGGTCAGAGGCGCCATTTGCACGACCATGTGGAGTCTGATGGCCCATTCCTTTTGCTTCTTCTGAGCTGCTGTCAGAGATCGCAGGTTGGTTCACCCTTACAGTGGCCAAAAGCTACAAACAGCTCAAAAGAAAAGCGTCCTTTGCTTCTGGAAAACAAAACAAAGGATCAACCACGTTCCAAGCAAAAGGTCAAAAGAGATGACTTCAGTCTTCCATTCGTTCAGCTCACCCGGTCAGCTCTGAATCTGCAGTTATCAGATACCTGCACTCAGGACGGAAGCGGGTCCTTTGAAGACGGTCAAAACAAGGCAACGCTTGTCTGAACGCGAAAATGTCCCGGTGTAGTCACAGTCAGAAACACGATGGATAAAGAAGTGTGGTCGCCTCTGTTGTCACCAAGAACCTACCGGTAACCCTAATGGAACAAGCAGGAGTCGGCAGGATTTGAGGAGGCCCCTACCATTTGGAACACAGATTAACATGACTCACTAAAACATAAACACCTTATTTCGACGGTTGGGGGGCTGTTGTTTTTTTCTTTCAAAATCAGTATGTGGCCCGAACAGGGAGAAACCTGGGCGCCTTTGAAGGGCTGCGCCTTCAAATAACCTATAGCTTTTACTGGGGCCCCCTGAGGCGCAGGGGCGGACTTCACTGGGACCTTGCAGGGCCCCGGCTGCGCTGCGCTTCCCGAGGGGGGCCAAGGGCAGAGCAGGGCGCGTGGCAGAGTCTCGGACACTGTGTCTCCACAGACGCCCTCTCGGAGGCCCTGGTCCCGCTGGCGGCTCCGGGTGAGGCTAGGTGGTCGCTGTGCCCAGTGGCCCAAGGAGGTCCCCGCGGAGCCAGTCGCAGATCGCGGTTTGGGAACGGGCATGTGGCCCGCGGGGCTCCTCTCGGTTCCTCCCAAGGCGGGCGGGCCGGGGGCAGCCCCCAGGAGTCACCCGTGGGCTGGGCGGGCCTGGGGGTCGTGGTGACTCGGTGGCCTCGCTCCAGTGGTACAGTCCGGGGACGGGAGCCGCCTCGGTCCGAGCCTGCATGGCTTCCCGGCGCCTCCGCCCCAGTCGCACTTTGCGGTGGTCCTGCCTGAGGCTCCTTTGCCCCAGCCTGCTGACTCCCCGCGTGGTGCTCGCCCAGCCTCGGTGGAGGGCGGAGCGTCGGTGCTTGTGGCGGGGCTGCGGTCCCAGGGCGCAGCGATGGGGTAGAAAGCCAGGTTGGGGCTGAGCGGTGAAGCTGGAGAAGGAGCGCGTTGGGAAAGTCGAGGAGTGACGATGCGATTCTAGACCCACGGCTGTTCCTCCTCGTGGGACGAGATGGGGGCAGCAGCCAGTGTGATGTTCCCTGCCCCGCTCACTTGCCATGAGGAGGAATGACGCGGCCACCCGGGAGCTCGGGGTGGAGGGAGCCCTGCTGGTGTTCATGGAGCCCAGGGCACTGGGCCAGCGAAGTCCCTGGTCTGTCCCATCATCCCCTGCCCGCCTCTGGGTCTCCTCTTTCTGCCATAGCAGAGGTCCTGTGAGGGGCCTGCCGGTTCCCAGCTCTCAAATCCAAGCTCCTGCCCCACCCTCCTCCAAGAGCTGGTCCTCGGCCTTGGGGTGCGGCCCGCCTGGGATGAGCTTCCGGGAAGGAGCCTGCCCAGGCCCTGGTAGTGGGGCCAGGCCCTTTGGTCAGAGATTTCTGGGCTCCCAGGTGCCTAGGGCATGGGGTAGAAGTTGGGCACAGGCATCCTGCGGGCGCTGCTGCAGATCCTGGCTGGGTTTGCTAGGACACAAACCGTGTGTGTGGCTTCAGCAACAGGAGCTCTGGAGGCTACAGTCTGGCAAGGTTCGCTTTTCAGAGCGCTGTTTCCTTGGCTTGGAGGTGGCCGTCTTCTCCCTGTGTCTCTTCACATTGCCTTCCTTTTATGTGTGTGTGTCCAACTTTCCTCTTTCTTTAAGGACATCAGTCATATTGGATAGGGCCCACCGTAATTAACTTGATTCTGAATGATAGAGACGCTCTGTGCATTCCAGTTGTCAGCCAAAAATGCATCTCATATGTGGTCAGGAACATTTATCCAAATACTTGCTACTTTCACGAAGGTTTCCTGATCCCCAAATAAGGTCATACTGTGAGATTCTGAGGGTCAGGACATCAACATTCGCATTTTTTGGGAAAACAATCCATACCTGATTCAGTCTGTAGCCCTGTGGGGATGGGCTCAGCTGGATGTTGGCTGAAGTGAGGCCCTCGAAAGCTCTGGGCCCAGGACAGGGTCCTTTTCCTAAGGCCCCTAAAGGTGGTGGGCGGTGGGGAGGGTTGTGATGTGATGGGAGATGAGCCCAGAGAGCTGGGACCCTGATGATAGGACTGGTACATGGGTGGTGGCACAGCAGGAAGTCTCTGAAGGGCTTTGGGAACAGACAGCACAATTACCAGATTTGCACCCCCGAACCCTGACTCTTGGTTCAGGCTGCACCCCAGACTGAGGTGGGACCCCGTCAGTAATGGATGTGTAGCCATATCTGTGAAGTGCTGCTTTAGAAGTCTAGCTGAGCATGTGATGTTTAATTTCATGAATCAACTTGCCTGGGCTAAAGGATGCCCAGGTAGCTGGCAAGGCACTATTTTTGGGAGTGACCCTGAGGAGTTTCTGCTTCTCTTGGAGGTCAGCAGGCAGAGTACCTCTTTTAAGGACAACTGAAGGGAAAATATCCACTAGCGAGGCGTTTCCTAGTTCTGTGACCAGGAAATGATCAAGATGGCTCAGTCTTGACCTTCAAGCTTTGGCAAGGTGCTGGAAGAGGGAAAGGTGTGCTGGAAAGCCCAGGTCACGCTGGCATGTCTCTCTGTTCCCCTGCGGTGGAAGCAGGGCCTCCTGGACACTTGAATGAAAGAGACGCTCTGTGCATCCTGGTTGTCAGCCAAAAATGCATCTCATATGCAGTCAGGAACATTTTATCCAAATCCTTGCTCGGATGTGGACACGGGAAGAAATCAAAATAAGCCTGGGCGCCCAGAGCCCTATGGGTCTTAGACACACCCTGTGAGCCCTCATCACAGGGCCCAGTCACACCCCCACCACACCATGTGACCTCTCTCCAGGATAGCCCATAGCTGTTTGCAATGCAATGAATGTGACATTTATTCTCAGCTATGTGCAGAGTCAGGTGAGGTTACAGCAAATAGAATATAGAAATATTCATTTTCCTTCCAAAAAGGGCTCTGAAATGTCAAATCAAATGAAACGGAATCATTGTATTAGGGCAGAGCACATATAGCTTGCAGACCGTGCAGACTATACGTTCCCCAACCTCGCTGCTCCCCATAGAAGCATTTTATTGACCTGGGCCAGTTAAATAAAGTTCATATACACTTATTAGTTGAGCAAATGTCATTTGCTAGAGTCTGACCAAAATTCATTAGCTACCTTCTCCTGGCTTTCAGCTCCTCCCACCCCCAAAACCTCACACTTTTTGTCTGGCTTTCTTTTCCGGACTAAATATAAGGTTTTCTGACAGCAGGTGGACCTGAAATAGTTGAGCTCCGTAGGCCACCTATTACACCTGAAAATGATCACACAAAAATTCCTGGTGTGCAGCATCCAGACGTCAGCATTTCTGGTCCCAGGGGCTTTGGGAGCACGGAGCCGGTGGGAAGAGCAGGAGGGAGGCCTGGGGCTGCTGGGCTAACGCCCAGGAGTGGCTCGACCAAGTGAGTGGCAGCCTGCCCCACCCCGAGAGAGCTGGTGCAGGAGGCTCAACCGAGGAATAAACATGACCAGCTCCAAAAGGCGGGCCTCTGTGCACAGATGTTGTGATGTTATGAGATAATTTTCAGGCCTCAATGGGGTGAAAGGGTGGATTTGTCAGAGAGGTGCATACCTACAGCGGTCTTTTCACCGAGCAACACCATGACTTCATTACCATGTCAATTCTGGGAGAAGGCCCTGATTTAACACAGCAGTTGGCTGAATGCATATGGAGCGGGTGGACCTCTGAATGAATAGTGAATGGAAAACCGGCTGGAATCTGCCTCCAGCTTTGTTTCTGGATGACCAATGTAAGGGACCCCAGAGCTTGCTGCGCAGATGGTAGGAACGGACGGGACTCCGCTGGGCTTCTCTTCTTTTCTTTTTTATTCTATCACTTGCGGGGTTTCCTCTGTATTTGTGTACATATTTCAGTTGCCTAACTAAATTTGCTTCGATTTCTCATTCTACTAAAGCAAAATTCGCTTTGAGGGGAATTAGAGATGAAACACAATAACATATGTAGCAATAAACATTAAAATTTTGTGCTGTTAAAAATCGGAGTTTCAAAGACTCAGTTTTGTGAGGTTTAGAAGTAATTGAAAATGTAATTAAGAAATCATGAAAAAGACAATTAAAAGTTTGAAAGGCAAGTTCCAAATTACTTCTGGAGTTCTTCAGTGTGAAGGGAATTTGCAGATTCTCAGTCGGTGCCTGCCTACATCCAGAAAGGAAAGGTTACGTGCTTTCAGAGAGCAGGGTGGTGTCTGAAGGACAAGCACTGTAAATCAGAGGACTCGCTGGCGTTAGCTCGTTTCCTTTCTGCTTTAAAAGTTAGAACAGATGTCACAAGAGAGGACAAAATGGACTTTACCCACCAAGAGAGGCTTTTCTTGCCATCCTTAATAGGAAGCGCCTTGAAATGTTAATGTACACAGTTTGTGTTGCCGGGGTTTGCATAGAGATGGTGGGAAACAGCTCTGATCCCAACAAAACCTTTTGTTATTAATCAAGAAAATCTGGTCCGCTGAAGCAGCAAAGAGCTGAAAATGAGTGAGCCCACTAGCAATGAGGCCAGTGAGTGAAAATGCAGCCGAGGATTCCGACGCTCCTGGAAGACCTGGTGGTAGGGCCGGGCTAGATCCCAGGTGGCGGCTCCCTGCGCGCTGCGGTCTCCCAGCCTCCATATTTAAGGGGGAAGGAATATTTCTCTTGTATCTTGAGCTTTAGAATCGTGTGTTTTCTTTTTCAGCAATTTCAAGAAGCAGGCTGGAGAACATCCATTAAAAGCGCGCTAATGAAGTGGTGCTAAGAAAAGAAAGCTAAACACCACGAAATCAAAGTGGAGCATTTTGCTTGGCTAATGGGCTTGATTATGAGATTTTACAGGCCCTTTTATAAACTTGAATTTTATTTTGTGCTGGGAAACAGGAAATTTCTGTTTGGCTTTAAACATACACGATCACACCACCAAATATTCCTAATTTAAAACTGTGAGAGTAGAAAGAGATTTTTATGTCTAAGAGAGGAAGGGGCAAAAACAGCCCCGCCCATGCTAGTGAATAAGCACAACCTTCAATACTCTTATTTTAAAGAAGGGGAAATTGAGGCCCTGAAATGAGTGTGTAGCTGCAGCCACCCTAACTGCCTCCTTTCCTCTGAGCTTTCACGGCTCTCAGAATCAACAACTAATTACAGGGTGTGTAACATTGTACCTGTGGTTCCCAGGTGAGTCCGATTTGCTGGAGAGGTTCTTTCTTCGTTTTTTTTTTTTTTTGTAAGACGGAGTGTCGCTCTGTCCCCTAAGCTGGAGTGAAAAGCGCAGTCTCGGCTCACTGCAACCTCCGCCTCCTGGGTTCAAGCAATTCTCCTGCCTCAGCCTCCTGAGTAGCTGGGACAACAGATGCACGCCACCATGCCTGGCTAATTTTTGTATTTTTTTTTAGTAGAGATGAGATTTCACCATATTGGTCAGGGTGGTCTTGAACTCCTGTCCTTAGGTGATCTACCCATCTTGGCCTCCCAAAGTGCTGGGATTACAGACTTGAACCACCACACTCCTCCAGACATTGCCAAGTATCCCTTGCAGGCCAAAATTGCCCCGGGTCGAGAACCGCTGAACTAGATCAATTACCTGCCGTAGGGTGATGGAAACCACACTTGAAACATTCTAACGCCCCAGTGTCCAGCCCGGTGGTGTTGGGCCCAGAATCACGTGCTGAACACACGCTGGCGGAGGGAGTTACTGAGAGCCTGCTGTGGGCAAGTCCATTCCAACTTCCAGTTTCAGTCTCTTCCTCCATTAACTCCAATGCTGTTGTGTGCTCCGTTTTCTTCCAGCAGCAGCCGGGCTGGGGGAGGGACAGCAGCAGAAGGAAGTGAGAAGCCAAAGCGGTCCACAGCTTGGAGGATCACCTGCAGGTCATACTCAAAACCTCTGTCTTAGATACTGATGCAATCGGCAGCATTCCAGGTTTGCATGTGCTTAGCCCCACAGGCGGGTGACAGGCTAATGGAGCAGCCATGGGACTCCCATTGGGTGCCTGTTCTAATCTCTGGCAAGAATTTTGAGTGAGCCTGTGCTACTCTTCAAATGATGCTCCATTGTCCTTGTAGAAACACCTTGCTATATGAAAGAGTGAATTATGGGAAAGTTGCCCGGATATAGGGTGATAAGCGTTTACTTACGGGATGTGTATTGAGCGTACATTGTCTATACCTTTTTATTAAAAGCGAGCTTAGAGCAGATCTGTTATAAAGTAAAACATTTGTTTCCTGGACCGTCATCTTCCTTACCATCCTGAGCAGACTTAAAATACAGAAGGTCAAACTCGAGAGAAACTGAGAATTCCGGTGGTTGCTTGGAGTTCCCGTAGAAATATCGTGATCACTTTACACACAAGTTCCACGGGAGACTCAAGATAATGTAACACACAGGAGTTCAAGGGCATTTTCAGGTAGTGGCCAAGCAGAGTATCATGGAATCCTTAACTATGCAAGGTGTCGATCATATGGGCAGGCACCATCACAGATGGCCACAGGGAGGCCGGCTGCCTTAGCCGTGTGCAGACATGGGGCTTAACAATGTGGGTCTCCCAGAGCCGGAGGTCCCAGCCTCACCAGCACTTGGATCTGTAAATGACCACTCTAATTTCACTTTGTCTGTTGAGGAGCTGCTGGCATGGTTGACACAGAGCCATCAGGAGAAACTTGGCACTTTTAGGATATGTGGGGTGGGGGAAGGAAAGACTGTGTAATCAGGGACAGCTTAGAAGAGATGACCTTGGGGAACCTGGCCTCAAAGAAGCTGCTTCTACGGCCCCTGCGGTTTCATCAGGCCTTAGGATCCTGCCTGAAACTCTTTCAGGTAGATGGATATTCATTTGAGTTAACAAAATTTGTTCTTAAACCAATGCACATGCCTGCACAGGGGACCTCATGAAACAAGTGAGGGCCCTGATGACTTCATTTCCTAAAGGAGGCAGTGGCCAGGGAGGCACAGTGACCCGTCTGCTGTTGTCTAGCTCAGTGTGGTAGGAAGAGGTCGATAGCAACTCATGGCCTTTGTTTCTGTGACTTTCTCCCTGCAAAGGTGCCCGGCCAGGGGACTCGATTCCTCGCCTGCACTAAGCAGACAGGGCCCTGGGCTTGGGCACAGGGAGCAGAGATTAGTCTGGGCTGAGAGTGGAGGACTCGGAAGGGAGGGGTGGGCTGACCCCAGCCCCTCAGGATAGGGTGGTTTTGAGCGGGCTTTGGAGTCAGGGTTCAGGATCTGGCACCCACCGAGAGAGGGACACAGAGATGGCGAGGGGAGAACACTGACTGGGGACAGATGTCAGCTTCCTGCAGGCCCCCGATGCCCACTTATCTGCAGAGGAAGAGGGAACGCCCTCTCTGGCTGTCCTTCCTCCTGGAACTGGGCCTACTGTGAGACTGTTATTAGTGTGGGAGACAGCAGCTCCAGGGACTGAGTCAGGTTCTATGGGCGAGGCTGGGATCTGCAGGACAGCGAACGGATTGCTTCTGAGGGGCAAATGCATTTTGCATTGGAGTTGTTGAACTGCCCAGTAATTTTTTGGACCACAGCTTGCAAATAGGTTGGGGCCAGCAGGAGAAATGGATGTCACCATTTCCAGGGAGGTAACTGCCCAGTCAACACATAGAGGCGTTAGGCCTATCCCACCCAAAGTGCTAGACACAGGTCGTGCTCAAAAGTAACTCAGTCTACTGTCAGGCTTTTACAAAGAGTCTGCTGGTATTTGGAAGGCTGAAGAATATCCTCCTAGACTGAGATTTCACCTACTGGGGGTGAGCTGGGAGCAGAAAAAGGCTCCATTATAAACACCTTAAAAATAGACAACAAAGGAAATGCTGATACGTTCGCTGGCCGCGGCCCCAACGCCAGCTCCAGCGGGCAGTTAGGGAAGGAAGGTTTTGTGTGGAGTTCAAAGCCCCTAGTGAAAGCTAATGAGGACCTTTGTGTTGGGGCAAAAGACGGTGAGGGAGCTTATCAGAAAGGAGTGTTCAATTACCTCCTCTGTTTTCTGCAGAGTTTTAAAAAGGAGCCTTTGGAGCTCCTTGAGGGGGCCGCCGAGTCTGTTTCCCTGACGATGGTTTCCAGGGGCTCCCCTCTGGAGGGGTGTATGGGATGGATGTGTGGGTCTGTGCCCGTGCGAGACAGCCTGGTGCTCCTGGAGGCACAGGGAGGGAAAAGGGCAGGTTGGGAGCACAGTTACCCCACTAAGTGCTTGAATCTTGTGACAGTCAATATTGTTGAGAAGCATGAATGGTTTTGGGGGGTCAGAGGGTGTAGGATGGGGGGATGGCTACAGAAAACTGAGTCAGTGCAAAGGCAGGGGCTGATAGTGCTGTGTCTGGGTGGATCTCAAGGCACCGGATCTCGTCAGGTCTTTGATTCTAAGTTCAGGCGTATGGGGATAAAAACCAACTGCTCCAATTTGAAACAACAGGACTGACATCATAATAACGTTTATTGGCTGGTGGAGGAGATCTCTCTCTCTCCCCCTCACCTTCTCCCCCTCTTTCTCTCGCTGCTCCTCTCTCTTCCCCCAGCTGTCTCCTCTCTTCCTTCTCTTTCCATTTGTCTCTCCCCCTTTCCTCTGTCTCTCTCCTCCATCCCTCTCTCTCTCCATATATAAATGTAATGTATTATATATATATTCATATATGCAGTTTCTAGTATGTTTTAAGTTTATTATATATGTATTATTGTCTATATATGAATGTAATTTCCATCGTACCTGGCAGGGAGGATCCGGGCGGGAGGGTGAGAGTGGAAGCCCCAGCCATCTTCTGCTGCTCGCTCAGTGATCAGTTTCCAGAGTGTGCCGTGGCCTCTGGAGGATGGGACGTGCACCCGGCCAGGGTCCCACACCCTCACTTAGGGAGCTCCCACGTCCTGAGAGGAGAGGCCTCTCTGTATTCGGGGCCCTCGGGATTGGGCAGCTGCTCACTGGGGAGAGTTTTCAGCTGGGAGGACCCCGGGGCTGGGCAGGCCCTGATATTCCCAGGCACAGAGAGGTGTCAATCACCCCTCGCGGGAGGACCCTCTGGGTCCTGCACACACCCCTGCCAGGTTCCACTCCAGGCCAGCATTTCTCTAAACAGCTCTGGAGTCACTCCTGGCAAGAAATCTCTTTATTTTGCCCTTTCGCTTTCCCCCATCTATGCAATAAGAAAAGCAAAAGCAACAGGAGCAAAAAACCTCATCAACAAAAGAAACCCAGCATGCCCACCTGGGGGAAAAGTGGACTAGGAGCAAACAGGGGAAACCATCACACGAATGACGTGGGATGAATGGTAATGGGAGGAGAACGGCAAATAACAGGGAGGCAGCAACTGGGAAACTCGCCTGGCACTTCAGGACCGTTACCCTGGCCAAGTGTGACTGTCTCTTTAAGATGTTGGCTCCGATTTCCTCTGGGTGCTTCCTCCTATCCGGTCTGGGGCAAAGTCTCCAGCTCTGTACAACGTAAACAGAAGGAGCAGAGGCCGCCACTTGGGCCGGCAGGAGGAGGAGAGCATCTTAGGAATGCGAGGGAGGAAAAGGCAGCGAGGGAAGAGAGACTTGCACAGCTTTATGTCTTTCTGCTTTAGGAGACAGAGATTCTGGGCAGAGGAGTTCTGGGGCTTGGGGGCTGGAGCAGTTCCAGCGAACTTGAGGCAGAGAGAGGCCAGGAGGGGAGGGTGAGGTGGAGCCAGAGGGGAGAGGGTGTGGGAAGCGCCCAGCACAGAATCCCAACAGCCCAGGGTCTCCAGAGTCCCAAAGCCTTCTGCTGCATTTTCAGAACAGAATCTGCTCAAATTCCCTTTCTTTAGAAGTACGTTTGCTGTCGGTGGCCTGACTGGAACTTGTGGGCATTGCATGGGGCCAGGCTTCAGGGGAGGGTTAGGGTTAGGGTTAGGCTTAGACTAAAAATACATAATTGATGATAGGAATCATCAGTTCTGGGGGGCTCGTGGGGGCTTCTGGGGAAACCTTTCTCCGTGTCACTCCACGTTGGCTGTGTGTACTCCTTGGGCCTTCTGAATAATTAGCCCTCCAAAAGCTGCCCTGATTGCTCATGGGCTCAGAAGAGAGGGCTGGGGCAGCAGGGGCTTTGCAGAGCCTGAGAGGTCTCTGATCATGCTCAGCAAATAGCCTCTTGTGGAGCCCACGGAAGAGAATTCCCACTGGCCTTGACTCCTCCGTTCATGCTGGCTCTCCCGCCTGGGTGCATGCACAGGGTGACAGCAGCCACCTCGCCCCGGGTGCTTGGGGTCTACCAGCGCCTTTTCAGCCTCATAGGTATGTTCCGTCTCACCCCACAGCAGCCCGAGAGGTGGATGCCTCCATTCACGGATGAGAGACTGAGGCTCAGGGAGCGGAAACGGCTTACCTGTGGTTGTGTAGACAGTTAATGGTGAGCTGGGACCTGGCCCCACAGTGAGAGCCCAGAGCCGGAGCTCAAAGCCCGGCTCTGCCACCCTGTGCTCTGTGGAGCCGGAAGAGGACAAAGGCTTCAGAAACAATTTTTTTTTTTTGCTTGAAACCACTAGTTCTTAATTGTTTAAGAGCAATGGATACATTTCAAGAAAATTTTATATTTTATATAATCACATAATAATAATGTTAATCATTTTAAGGTGGCAGAGTTTGCCAGTTATTCTTTAATTATAAAAAACAGGCTGGGGTTGGGAGAGGTGGTTTGTGCCTGTAATCCTAGCACTTCGGGAGGCTGAGGTGGGAGGATCACTTGAGGCTAGGAGTTTGAGACCATCCTGGATAATATAGTGAGACCCTGTTTCTACAAAAGATGAAAATTAGCCAGGTGTGGTGGCACTTGTCTGTAGTCCCAGCTACCTGGAGACTGAGGCAGGAAAACTGCTTGAGTCCAAGGGCTGGAGGTTACAGTGAGCTGTGATCCTGCCACTGCACTGCAGCCTGAGTGAGAGAGAGAGACCCTATCTCTTAAAAAAATTAGCACGGAGTCTAGAATCTGTTTATACTGTTGTCACATTGCTGGGCCTGCAGCTCTGCCCGCAAGGGTGTTTTGTGGGCCTTGACAGAAAAATGTCAAGAAATCCGTGCCAAGAAGTGGGTGGGCTTTACCTGCCAGTTTCATATCTTCGTAACTGCCTTGAGATGGGAGTCCTGTCTTAGAGTTAAGGAAACCTCAACTCAGGCAGATGCACCACTGTCTGAGGTTTGTGGCTGATGCAGTGAGTAGAATTGCATCCCCATAAAGGTATGTCCAAGTCCTGACCCAGGTACCTGTGACTGTGACTTATTTAGGAAGAGGATTTTTGCAGATGTAATGACTGGTTCCTTAAGAGGGAGATCTGGACATGCGCACAGCGCACCATGGGGTGATAGCAGAGACTGGAGGGGCACATCTGCACGCCAAGGAATGGCAGACATGGCTGGCAAGCCCGGAGCTGAGAAGAGGCACAGGCAGGTCCTCAGATGGGGCATGACCTTGCCCACACCTTGATTTCGGACTTCTGGTGACCAGAACTGTGAAGAAATACATTTCTGCTGTTTGAAGCCATCAGTAATTGGTGAGGGTAACCCCAGGGAAAAAACACGAAGCGTTGGCCTGGCTTTGATGGTGTGCTCGAACAGCGCTGCGTTAGGTAGCGCGGGGTTGCTAAGAGGGTGAGATGCTGCCTGCCCTGAGCTCATGGGTTAGGTGGGGGCAGGAGGACAGGGCACTGCAGATGGAGGGAGTGGCTGAGCAAAGGCAGGGAGGAAGACAGGCACTAGCCATTTGCTGGTGAGCAGGGAGGACCAGGGGCTCGAACTCAGATACTGATCGGGTCTGCAGGATGGAGCCAGTTGCTGGAGCCAGATGCCAGAAGGTCTTGAAAGCCATGAAGGGGAATGGCACTTGGTGTCCCACACAATGGGAGCTTTGGAAGCGCAGGAGAAGGCAAGAGCGTGCGTGTGATGAGAATGCTTAGATCTGTGTCCATCAGGGGGTGGGTGGTGGGGAAGGAAATGGCTTCCTTTGCTGTGCCAGCTGTGGGCCCAGAAGAAGGAAGAAAGTCAAGAGTTTCTTTAGGAAGCAGGTGTGCTTACAGGTGAAGTGGGGGAAGGAAAGGGATCTGAGCTGCAGAAATCCCATGACTGGGTATACAGCCAAAGGATTATAAATCACTCTAAAGACACATGCGCAGTATGTTTATTGTGGCACTGCTCACAATAGCAAAGACTTGGAACCAACCCAAATGCCCATCACTGACAGACTGGATAAAGAAAATGTAGTACAGATACACCATGGAATACTATGCAGCCAGAAAAAAGGATGAGTCCATGTTCTTTGCAGGGACATGGATGAAGCTGGAAACCATCATTCTCAGCAAACTAACACAGGAGCAGAAAACCAAACACCGCATGTTCTCACTCATAGATGGAAGGTGAACCATGGGAATTCATGGACACAGGGAGGGGAACATCGCACACTGGGGCCTGTTGGGGACCGCCTGGTGTGGATGACGAGTGGATGACAAGTGGATGGGTGCAGCATGCAGTGAACCACCGTGGCACATATATACCTGTGCTGCAAGCCTGCACGTTCTGCACATGCACCCTACAACTTAAAGTATATAAAAAATACAAAAAAGAAAAGAAAAGGAAAGAAAAGTGATCTGTGCTGGCCAGGCCCTGTGAAGTGGGGTGCTGTCCAGGAAAGGGGTAGGGGCCTGAGAAGCTCTGGTGACCCGGGGAGACTGGGAAAAAGGTGAGTACTGGAGAACGATGGAAGGAACAGAGAGACAGCTGAGCAGGGCACAGCAGCCCGGAGGAGGTGAGGGATGCCAGCCGCAGAATGGGCTGTTGACATATAACGTGTACGTGGTTCCTGAGGATGAATAACCCTGGAAGGGAATGAAACACCGTGTTGGAAAGTGACTCAGAACCCAGGCATGCCGGTGCTCTGGTCGTGTGGGTGGCCAAGTGACGCGGAGGGAGATGTAGGGGTTAGTATCTCGTGAATGTGCGTGGGCGCCTGACTGCTCCGGAGAAAGAGTTAATAATTAAACCGGTTGCGCCATCACTGTGGGGCCCGGGCTGCTGCGGGCTCCCTGGGGCCGACCCCACTCCTCAGCTGCCCCGCTGGTAGGTGGTCCATGCGAGAAGACCACAGGAGGCTCAGGCGGCAGGCTCTGAACAGGGCATTGTCACTGTGGAAGCTGCCAGGACTGGAAATTAGTGAGGCTGATTAGAAAAATCAATTTAGCTGGACTTGAATTAAGTAAGGAGACGGAGGAAGGAGGGAGGAGGATGAGGGCAGGAACTGGGGGTTGATGGCTTCAAAGGGAAGTCCTTGGCTCCTTGGAGAGTGGGAATGCTCAGCTCCTCTTTTCCACCGGGGAAACTGAGGCTCAGAGAGGTTAAGCGGTTGGCAGAAGACTGTGCAGCTGGAAGGGTGTCTGAGCAGGAATGAGGGGGATGGCCTGTGGCCCCAGCACCCCCAGCCGAGTCCTCACAGCTGCAGGTCTCCTCCAGGCTTCTAAAGCTGTGAGAGAGGAGGCTTGGTGCCCCTAGACAGGAAATGGGAGGTCCAGATCCCATCTGTGGCTCTGCTCACGTCTCAGGGGACTTTCTGGGGAAGGCTGCCATTACCTGCTCCGTGCCGCGATGACAGTGTAACTTGTGCCTTCCCCTGGCAGGCGGGACAGAGCAGATGATGATTTAGGATTCTGCCCCGCCCCGGGATGGCAGATTCTCTGGCTGCTGGAGATGCTCAAAGGCTGTGGTTGAACAAGCTGGGGTCTGGTCGGGAAGTCTCTCCCGACGGATGTCGGGTATCAGTGTCTCACGCCCAGCGAGCTTCCTCCCTCTCGGGGTGCCGCTCTCCAACCCCGCTGCTTTCCCACGGATCCTGAGGGCACCGCCACCTTGCAGGCCTCTGGCTCCTGTTTGCTCTGCTCCACTTCTCGCCCTGCAGTGCCTCACCCTGCCACCCTCTCTCTCCGGGGTCTGCGATGAGAGGTGCCACCTCTGACAAAGGCACTTTTGTCCCAGGGGCCGACCTGGGCTCCTCGAGGTGTGCACTTCACTGTGAATATCTCCCTGGTTCAGGCCCCTCACTGGGGTCCCTGGGATGTCCTCGCCGCCTGAGGATTCCCCTAGCTGGAGCTGCTCCAGGCCTCGGGCCCTGTGGGGAGCTGTGGCCAGATGTTGAGAGTGTTCTCGAAACTCAGGCCTTCCAGCTGTTTCCCTTCCATGACCTCCTCAAGGAAGTCATCCTACAGAAGAACGACACACCCCCATCCTTCTGCCTGCTCAAACGGGACCTTCAGTGACTGCCCATCCTGGGGGCGCTGTTCCCTAGTGCCATGAGTCCACTGGGTGACTGGTGGGTATTGCTTCCTGATTACAGAGATGACACGGGGATCCCAGAGGCTGCTGTCTCCTCCCAGGCTCTGGCTCGGACCCTCGGGTGATTCCATATTCACAGTGTCCTGCTGAGAGCACCTTCCTTGGACTGTGGTGGGCAGAATAATGGCCCCCAGAGTTGGCCACATCCTAAGCCCTAGATCCCATGAATATGCTGCTTTGCGTGGAAAGAGACTTTGCTGATGTGATGAAGTGAAGGCTATGGAATTGGGGAGATTATCCTGGATCAGCCAGGTGGGCTTGGTGGAATCCTGAGGGTCCTTAAATGTGGAAGAGGGAGGCAGGAGCGTCAGTGTCCCAGTGAAATGTCAGACTCACTGGCCATGGCTGGCTTTGAACATGGAAGGAAAGAAAAGGAAACAGATTGTCCCTGAGCGTCCAGAAGGAACCAGCCCTGCTTATTATATTACACTTTGATATGAGCCCAGTGAAACCCAAGTCCAGGGGTGGAAACTAGGCCATAGGAAGTGAGGGATGCAGGAGCCAGGAGGTTCTGGAACCTTCTCCTTGAACTGCCAGCATGGCGATGCCTCATCCGTGCCAAGTCAGAGAAATACATTTCTACAGGTGACTTCCTCTGGGCTCCGGAAGCTGCTCTGTTGAGCTGAACAAATGCGCCTGGAGCTGCTGGCAGGCAAAGCATGAGGCTGGGGAGGGAGGAGTGAGGCCTTGCACCTGCCTCCAGAGCTTTCTTATCAGCTGGGGCAGGTGCGTGCACAGGGGACCCTAAGACGAGGCAGTGCTGGGACACGGCCACAGGGCATTGGAGGCGCTCTCGAGAGGGAGATTGTTTTTGCCTGGGGCAGCAGGAAGGCCTGATGGGGAGGATGCCCCTGGGAGGAGCATGTGGAGCAGGGGAAGAGTGGCTGGGAGCAGAGGCCAGCAGGGGGAGGGGCCAGGCCTGGCCGGAGGGTGCTATGGTGGCCAAGGGGAGGGGCCGGGGGGTGCTTTGCAGACTCGGAGAAAGGTCGTGGGTACAGAGGCATGACCGGAGAGGTCGACCCAGGTTCCTGGTGCTCCTGCTTGTGTTTTCTTCCTGGCTTCCTGGGTTGTCCCAGCTCCAGGTGAGGTGAGGGGCATGCTCTGGCCAGCGGGCTGTTAGCTGTGCTGACTCGACCCCAGCTCTCCTGCCCTGTCCCAGAAGACTGGAAGCGATGTGCCCACGAGTCTGGGTCCCACCACAGTACAGCCCCCATGCACCCAGGCCCTCAGCCTGTGGGGACACATGACATGGGACAGAGTGGCCTGGATTTGTTCAGCCACAGGGAATCCTGGGCAACTTCTTATCCCAGCTCCATCAGCCGCTTGAGGAGGATTAACTAGGCTTAGAAATCCCCCCATGGTCTTGGGAAGGATGCATTGTGTGGGGTTGGAAAACACAAAAGCATATGAGTTAGTGTTTATGGGAGGTGGGGAGACCCGGGCCACAGTGGCAGGTGGTAGTCAGGATCCTACAGCGACCACCAGGGCAGAGCCGCGTGGGGCGGTGGCCACGGAGGGGCAAACACCGTGTGGGAGAAACTCTTAACTTGCCTCCAAATGAAAGGGTCCCAGTTTGAAGAACTCCCCGCAACCACCCTTGCACCCTGTTTCAAGTGTGTGAGTGTTTTATCTTTGAGTGTTCTTGGGAACCTTATTCCGTGTCCTTTACCTTGAACCCCTAAGCACCTATAAGTTTTAGAACGATGAATAGTCCATTTTGGACAAAGGCAATCATGCCTAGGTTTAGCCAGAATAGGAACTTTTAAGTAAGTGTTTTGGAAAATAAAATTTTAGGACTTTTAAGTTGAGAAATCAGTGAAACCAATTATAATATCCCATTATAAAGCACATTCATGAGCCCTTACCTTATGACTTTATGAGTAAAAATACTGTTCCCTGAATTCTTCAAGGTGAGCGTATCCCACCTGTGAGATTATTCACACATAATAATGATAGCCCAATGCCCTATAAAAGCAACTTCGGGTGAAAGTATAAGGTGCACACAGAGCCATTCACTAACTATATGTGTATTCCTCAGTGAATGATCATGTCTGCTGCCTCTGACTTTCTGTAAAATGACTTAGGGTAAAATAAACCCAATCGGAATTTCATGACAGGTGGCAGAATGCTGAATGCTTTCCCATTACATTTTCTATGAATCGGAGTTGCTGGAGAGTCAGTCCATGCGACCCGGCTGCATGTCATGCTTCACATGCATTTGTTCACTTAAGCCTTACAAGGGCTTCACTTGGTGTTTCTGTAACTCTCCAATTCACAGGATGAGGAACCTGAGGCACAGGGGAATTTGGGTAGTTTGCCAAGAGTCGCACAGCAGGTGGGGTGGTGGGGCCATAGCCCAGCCCTAAGCAGTCCCCAGGGCTGGATTCTCTGCTCTCTGGTTAGCAGGGAGGGGCTGCACCCTCTCTTCCTGCACATGGCTGGTTGCCTGGAGGTCCTGGGCAGTGTGTTCATACCAGGCCAGAGCAGGCATTCCTTCTATGGACAACTATCAAGTAACTCTCCTGTCCCAGGCCCTGGCTGGGAATGCACAGCCTGCCAGGTGAGGTGGGGGCGAAGGTCCCATCCTAACTCCCGATGTTGCCCGTGGAGAGAGACTTTAGAGTTTAGCACCAGGGCTATTGGCACGTAGTGTGAAGGAGAGGAAAGAGAAGTTTGAAATGGACACGTTTCATTTTAAAATTCACTACTACAGGGACTTGTCAAGTAGCATTAGAACCATGCTGATTTCTGGATGTCTGCACACCTAAAAACATCTGGAGGTGACGATACTTCCTAACCTCTCAGGGGCATGTGTGTCCACTGGGCGTCTTAAAGGCACAAAGAGCGTCGTGAGACAAAGGGGAGGTGCTGGTCTTGCCTTTATGTGAGAAACGGGAACATTTCTATCTTTTTTGGTGGGGGACAGGGTCTGGCTCTGTTGCCCAGACTGGAGTGCAGTGGTGCGGTCACAGCTCACTGCAACCTTGACCTCCCTGGGCTAAAGCGATCCTCCCACTTCAGCTCCTGAGCAGCTGGGACCACAGGTGCGCACCACTGTGCCCAGCCAAGGAGCATTTCTTTCTCTCAAATTTCATGAAAACCATTGGCCCCAGAATTTTAAAAAGAAGAGGATGACACCACCCATGATCCTTTTACCCCAGATACCTGATAGTTTTGTGACAGGTCAACTCAGCTCACACTGTTTGCAGGAGGGCCTGCGGGCCCACCCCTATGCACCTCCACTTTCTCTTCCTCAAGGGGACTCCGGGCCAGGTGGGGTGGGCAGGTTCGGCCTCCTGCACCTTGAAGCAAATGATCTGGCATTACAAGTGCCTGAGTCACTCCTTCTCACAGGGGACTGACTGACGTAGTTGGCAGGGACACAGAGGCCCCTGGGCTGAGGCCACCCCGATGCCAGCCAGGGGAGGGAGGCTGACCCCAGTGTAAGAGGAGCCCAGGGCAGGAAGAATGGAGGCCACCAGGAGCCGCCGATGCCTTCTCCCCTCCATGTAGGTCAGGGTTGAGCAGGTGCCTGGCCTAGTCAGCCCTGGGAGGCCCTAGCACGTGACTTCTGGTGTCTCCCTTGGGGGCATCCCTGCTGCTCCTTCCTCTTGACCTCCTAAGCCCCCTCCCAGGCCTTTGTGCTGAGGAAGTAGCCAGAACCAAGGAGGGGCTGTCATCAGACGGATGGGGCACCCATGAGGGTGCAGTGGAGGGACGCCCTGCTGGGAGGGAGCTCGGGGCTTGGGAGGGAGCTCAGGGCTTGGGAGGGAGCTCGGGGCTTGGGAGGGAGCTCGGGGCTTGGGAGGGCCACCTGAAGGGTCTGGTTGGGCCTGACTCCGGGTGGGCTTGGAGCCTGTAGTGCCAGCAAGTCTCTTAAAGAGATTTCTTTTTTTGCAAAAAAAAGAAAAGTTTTCAATAGTAGACACCACTTCCACAGGGATCTGAGGCGCACACAGCCTGGAGTGCGAGGTTCGTGGGGGTTGGGAAGATGCTGTGACCTGGTAAATGTATCTTGCAGGGGACGAGCAAGTCCCCAGGCCTTTGGAAGGCAAGCATCAAGAAGTGGAGGTGGGCCGGGCGCGGTGGCTCAAGCCTGTAATCCCAGCACTTTGGGAGGCCGAGGCGGGTGGATCACGAGGTCAAGAGATCGAGACCATCCTGGTCAACATGGTGAAACCCCGTCTCTACTAATACAAAAAAATTAGCTGGGCATGGTGGCGCGTGCCTGTAATCCCAGCTACTCAGGAGGCTGAGGCAGGAGAATTGCCTGAACCCAGGAGGCGGAGCTTGCGGTGAGCCGAGATCGCGCCATTGCACTCCAGCCTGGGTAACAAGAGCGAAACTCCGTCTAAAAAAAAAAAAAAAAAGAAGTGGAGGTGAACGGGGTGGGGCAGGATCTGCTTGGATCTCTGCAGACTTTGCCCCGGCTCCCACCGCTCCCTCCCATGCCCTGCATGGTGGGCCCTCTCGGTCGGGGGACCCTCTGTGGGGCGGCCTCCTCCCAACGACCCTTCCTTGCATCAGCGGAGGCCACTGAGGACCTGAGTACCCACTGCAGCGGCATTTCCGACACTCAGGGTCAAATGACACAGAATGTTCCTTGGTGATTCTGGCACTTGAGATTCTATTGAGGTGGGGAGTGTGGCCAAGGGGAGACCCTAGAGTAAAACCTGGGGTTTCATCCCTTCTTCCTGCTTTCTAGGGGGCGTCGGGGCGGCTGGCTGAAACGCTCCTTTTCTTTTGCCTGTGAAGTCCATGGGCTGTGAGGGAGAAATGAGGTCTGCACCAGGCTGTTCCCCTCAGTCTGGGGTTCGCTTGCAGGCAGGGTTCTGAGGGGCCTCGGCACCAGAGGCCTGGGTTCCACTCCCGCTGTGGGGCTGAGGCTGTGGCCCTGTTCCGCGTGGCACTGATGTGAGGCTCACACAGGGGAGCTGAGGACCCTCACGCAGAGGGACTGCGTTCCCAGGAGGCCGCATGTTCCCTCGGCCCGGAGCCCAGGCTCAGCCTTGGAGTTTGCTGGGGCGGCGGATGGACGGGACCAGGGTCCTCTCTGTCTGCCTGCGCCACCTGGTCACTCACTGCAAGCTGGACTCAGCTCAGGTAGCGCTTTGTTGAGCCACTCCTTGCTCAGAGAAGGCCCTGGAATCTGCAGGTTTCCTACTGATTTTTTAGTTTTAAGGACGTTTGGTGAAATGGCTATGATTATGGCCTGTGTGTGCAGCTGTACAGGCAAATGACATTGACAGGCCTTTCCTCTCTCTATTCCTCCCTCTCCCTTTCTCCCTCTCTCACACACACCCACATACACATCGTGAACACAACATTCTCATGCACACTCACACACTTTCTCACACTCACCACACACACTGACACATAATCACACACACTATCACAGACACACTCCCACACACATGCTCTCACATTCCACACACACACATCCATATACACACTCACACACATTCTCACGCACACTCACACACTTTCTCACACCACACACAATCGCAGACACACTCTCACATACTCCACACACTCACACACACTCTTCCATTCCACACACTCACACTCCACACTTACACACTCACACACACTCCCACTCTCCCATTCCACACACTCACTCTCACACTGTCTCACACACACACTCCTCCCACACGCTCTCACATTCCACACACTCACACACACCCACATACACACTCACACACATTCTCTTGCACACTCATACACTTTCTCACACCACACACAATTGCACACTATCGCACACTCCCACACTCTCACACACTCACACTCCACACACACTCACACACCCACACTCTCCCATTCCACACACACACTCACACTGTCACACACACTCCCCCAACACACTCTCACAGATGCACTCTCACCCACACACACCCACACACACACCCCACTCCGCTCCACTCCGCTCCACTCATCCGCTCCACTCTGCCTCCTCTCAGCTGGGCATGAAGCTACGCTGTGAGCCGTAAGCCGCGGGCTGTGAGGAGCTGTAGCCACCCCTGCTCTTGGGGGCCATGTTCTCCTGGGGGGTTTGTGGGGGGTGAAGGTGGAGAGGTGAGCTGGGGTGGGTGAGTGTGGGTGCTCCAGCGAGGGTCCTCCTGCTGCCTCAGACCTGCTTCATGTCCCGCTGTGTCTCCTGGGGCTCTTGATGAGCCCCATTTTATTTGAAGAAATGACTCGATTGCTAAAAAGAATCTGAAACAGTCTAAAACGCCTCTGGAAATTCCTGTCCCCGCCCCCCAGGTCTAAGGCACATGTGAGTAGATTTAACCCCCTGCATGCCCCCAGCTAACACTTTGGGGGGTGTGAGCGGGATTTAGGGCTGGGCACAGAGGGGTGTCCCTGTGGGTTGTGGGCCTGGAACCGTGCTCCAGGGGTGAGAGGGCCTCCCTCTTTGGAACGCTTGTGGGGACACCTGCGACTGCTTTCCATCCTCACAGCAGCTCCTCTGTGGTCCCTGCATCTGGCCTGCGTCCATCACCTCTAGGCAGCACCACATTCTAGGGCATCCTCCAGTCCCACCCAGTGCTCCTGGCAGCTGTGGGTGGTGACTGCAGCGACTTGGCAGTGTGGTCAGCGTGTGGCCTGCTCAACTCCAGCTTCTGGGGAGAAGCTGGGCTTGGCCTGAGCGATGGCAGTGGGACCCACGCTGGACCCGGCCAGGCGGGTGGCACGGGCTCTGCTGAGGCTGGATGAGAAAGGCCAGTCCCGCAGGCTTCCCGGGTGTGACCTCAGGGTCTGAAGCAGCCGAGGCGGACGTTGCGGGTGCAGTTTGCTTTGAGGGTCGTCCCAGAGCGCTTCTGCAGGAGTGGGTCATGTGTGGGCACCTGGGCAGGCCAGGGACGCAGGGCCTCAGCTGCTAGACTTGGCCGGGCTCGGGCTCCTGCGGGCAAGGCCTGACTCCCATCTTGTTGCCAGCAGATGCCCAGATCGGAATATGGGGTCGGGCTGGACCAGATGTCTGGGCTGGGGAGGCCTCTCCCCTGGGAGCCTCCTCCAGCTATTCCCTCTACCGGGAATGGTCTTTACCCGGAGTCCCTCTTGGCTGACCCTGGCTTTGGCTGTAATCCCATCTCTCGATGAGGTCCATGTTGACCAACCTATTTAATGTACAACCTGCCCCCACCTTCCCTCACCGCCCAGTCCACCTTCCCCGGTCTTCTTTTTTCTGTGTAGTGTGACCTTTAACCTACTGTATAACTTATTTATGTACCAAGCTTATCATTTACAATCTCTCTCTTCTTTCTAGAAGGTAGACCCTCAATCAGGATCTGTTCAGTGAATTAGTGAGGAGATCTCCACACCCTTCGCTTCACTTTTGGGGGTGGGACCCTTCCCTCCCCAACCACCTGCCGCAGGGAGGGAAATGCCATTCGAGACAAATAGAATATGACTATCAAAAGATCACGACATGAGTCCAGCAACGCCAGACCTTTCAGCCAAATTCTCTTTGTTCTGTGACAATGAAAAACTGGCCCATTTATCCTCAGAGGAGGGAAAATCACCGTCGCTCTGCAGAAGAACTGTGCAGCTCCCACCTTCTGTTGTGTGTCCCCACGTACCCAGGAGGTTGCCCCAGCCCCTCCAGCCTCTGGGGAAAAGTGGGGCCTGGGCCGGAGTGATGGCAGTGGGCCCCGCTGGAGGCTGGATGAGAAAAGCACCAGGCAGGCTGACCAGGTGTGACCTCGGCTGCAAAGCAGCGGAGGCGAACGTCCCAGGTGCAGTTTGCTTTGAGGGGTCATCTCATAGCAGCAGAAATGCCACGTGTGGCCCATTTTGGAGATGAGGGAGTGGAGCCTCCTCTGCTCTAGCGGCCCAGGTGTTGCCCCGCCTGGCTTCTCCTGGTCAACACTGCTCGCTCATTCGGAAAGCTCGAGAGCCTAGTCCCCAGGAAAATGGCAGGACGTTCTCCTGGCACTAATCATTATTGCCTAATTCTCCTGGGAGGGACAGTGAGAGGGACGGGAGGAAGGAGAAGGTGAGCCCTGGAGGCAGGGAGCTGTCCCCGGGGTTGTGTACATCACCAGCACGACGCCCTGGGATGTCTGGGGAGAGGCCTGGAGAGGCGTCCCGGGCCAGTGTTCAAGGGTTTCCTCTGTTCTGGTCCCTTGGGGGGCAGGATGGCACTGCTTGCTGTGTTCTCAGACACCGGTTAGATTAGGGCAGCTTGCTGAAGATGGGTCCCTGCTAGAGCAGCCTTGGTGGCCAGGACATTGTGAGTGCCTGTGCCTCGGAGCCCTGGCTTTGCCCAGGTGGTCACGTCACAGCATTGTGCAACTGAATTGGAGGACAGGGTGCCGCCCAGGTGCGGGGCTGGCGGGAATGCTGCAGTCCAGTCACATGACCAGTCAGGGCATCCTCAGCTCCCCCATGCCCAGGGAGGCAGCAGGCGTTCCCTAGTGGCCTGTCACAGGCAGCACAGGTCCTGGAACAGGAGGCCCAGTTCCCATTGACCCTCTGCAGGTCTTTACCTGTCTTCAGATGCCACTGCAGCCAGCAGGCTGTGCCTCTCCTGCAGAGCAGGGCTGAGGCCATCAGCTTGAGCTCATTTCCCTGGGGCATGGGGGTTCGTGTGGCCCCAGTCCCTGTCCCCCGGACCAGCTGCTCCTCGTCCCTGGTCTGTGAGCATGAGTGGGTTCTTTCACATGCAGCAGCAGCAGCAGAAGCAATGAACACTCTGGAAGGGGCCACTGCGTGCCAGGCTCAGGGACACAAAACTAGAACATGAGTGAAGTTCCACAAATGTGGACCTATGGCACACCCAGTGAGCGCCAGCCATGTGCCTGTAGCTGAGAGGTCAGCGGTGCAAGGTACACGCAGGCCGCCGTTCTTGTGTAATGAGACCCACAACAGCAGCTCTGAAGAGGGTGTCCAGAGAGATGAGCCCAGGGCAGCGGCTCCTGACACTGAATTGGGGAGCCAGAGGGGGCCACCCTGGAAGAAGTGGCGTCTAAGCTGAGACCTGAGAGTTAGGACTTAGTCATTTAAGGGTTAGGGGTAGGGAGGGAATGGGGAGTGGTAGAAGAGAGTTTCCAACAGGCAGAATAGCATGTGTGAGGCCCTGAGCAAGACAATTGGGACCAGAGTCACGTCAGTGAGACTGGAGGGTGCAGGGCGAAGGAGGGAGAGGCGAGCCCTCCAAGGGGAGGTGAAGGGAGATTGTGCAGGAAGCGGAACAAGCTTGCGGGTCCATGGGGCCTGGGGAGGAGGGGAGCATGGCTCTTGGAATGCTGCATTTGAGGTCCCTGTGGGGTGACTGGGCGTGGCCATCTAGCAGGCGGTACTCAGCCTGGAGTTCAGCTGTAGGTGAGCGCATGATAAATGAAGTCACGGAGGAGACACACGCCCAGGAAGAGGCCACATGCAAAGAGAAGACGGCCAGGGCTGCCCTGTGACCCACAGGTGCAGGGGGCCCAGGAGGCAGAACTGCAGAGAGGACTGAGTGGGGGCTACCTGAGGGCAAGCTCAGCCCAGGAGGGAGAGAGGGATGCTCCCAGGAGGAGGAGAGGGCCGAGAAGGAGGCACTCAGTTCAGCAGGCAGTTCAGGGGGAAAAACCGGTGAATGGAAAGGTCTCTCGGATTAAAGGAAGGAGGTGGGTGGGGGCTGTGCGGGAGGGGAGGAAGTGGGAGCACTGAGGGCTGTGCGCGCGTGTGTGCGCGCATGTGTGTGTGTGTGCGCACGAGTGTGTGTGTGTGTTTAAGAAGGGAGGGACATGAACATGTTTTAAAGTCAATGCAAGTAGCTGGGAGAGAAGGAAGAGACCAGAGGGGAACCAGCTCATGTGCAGAGCCTGTGGGCTGAGGGGTTGGCCTTGGGGAGGGCGAGGGACGAGACAGGGGAGGAGCTGGGCTGGGCACAGGGCTGGGGTTCAAGGGTCGGTGCTGGCAGTGCTGGAGGTCCCGTCTGCTGGCTTCTGTTTTCTCTGAAGTCAGCTGCTGAGAGCTGGGGGAGGCGGTGGCTCTGAGCTTTGAGGAGTGTGAAGAAGGCTGCAGTGGCCACCTTAGAGCTGGCTGGGGAGGCAGGACCACTCACTGGAGGTGCCGGGCCTCCTGCGGGCTGCAAGAGGACGGGGGTCTTTAGGGCCTGATTTTCTCTCCTTGGAGGCGATGCAGGGGGAGGCAGGAGCAGGGCGAGGCTCCGGTCCCAGCTGCACCTCTGGCCCACGATGACCTTGGAGAGACTGGTCATCTTCCTAGGCCTCCCAGTTTGCTTGTCCGTATGACAGGGAGGCCAGGCTCGAAAAGCAATGAGGGACCCTGGAGACCTGGGGTTCAGCTGAAGGCCACAGGTTGAAGATTGAGTCTTTATTTCATTCCATGTTAGTGCAGGAGAGAAGGAAATGGGGAGCGAACATGGAGGCACGGCTGAAATGTGAACCTACGAAGTGGGAATTTTATCGCCACTTTGGGATTTTGCACAGAATTTAGGTTTGTAGGTTAATTATGAAAAGATTATGAAACGTTCCTGGTTCATCTCTCTAGCCTGTTTTTTTTTTTTTTTTTTTTTTTTGAGACAGAGTCTCACTCTGTCATCCAGGCTGCAGTACAGTGGCACCATCTTGGCTCGCTGCAACCTCCACCTCCCAGGTTGAAGAGATTCTCTTGCCCCAGCCTCCCACACCTGGCTAATTTTTGGGTTTTTAGTAGAGACAGGGTTTCACCACATTGGCCAGGGTGGTCTCGAACTCCTGACCTCAGGTGATCCTCCCGCCTTTGCCTCCCAAAATGCTGGGATTACAGGCGTGAGACACTGCGCCCCGCTTTGATCTCCTAGTCTTTGAGCTCCCTTGCCTCATTTCTCTTCTGTCCGGATTCTGCAAGAGCTGGCAGTGGAAATGTGAATGAAGAGGGTGAAGGCGGTCAGTTTTGCTGCCTGCTGGTAGCACTGATGAAATCATTGATCCCCTCACGTGTTTGTTTCTTCACTCTTAAATATACCTTTGGCTAGAAGATGAATGAACGGATAAATGTTCAGAAAGGGTCTGAAGAGATCATTTAGTAATTCATTTATCTCGGCTCTCCTGGCTCCTCCTATTATAATGAAAAATTATGGAAATGGAAAATAAGCTGTTGGCAAGATCCATGAAGGAAGATACATAAAGAGAAAACCAGTGGGGTATAAATGCATTTGGCTCGGTTCCTGCACTGAATTTGGAACTGACATTGATTTAAAAAAAACTTGACATCTTGGAATAGGGTCATTTTCTCTCATGACACAAGTACCAGTAAGTCAGATGACAGAGTGGGATGTGTCCTCATGAAAGGAAGCGCAGTAGAGATAAGACCCAGCTGCTCTGCCGAGGGGTCGCCATTTTTTATTCCTTTACTTCCCTAATAAACTTGCTTTCACTTTACCCTATGGACTTACCCTGACTTCTTTCAAGGTCCAAGAACCCTCTTTTGGGGTCTGGATCGGGACCCGTTTCTGGTAACATCTTCCTGGTGAACCATGAAGGGATGATACTGAGGAAACTTCCAACCCCCACAAAAAAAATTTAAAAAGTCAAAAAGATAAAACCCAATGTTTTAAATCCTTCGGACCCGCATTTCACTGGTGGCTAGAAAGTCAAGGGACACGGGGCTTGGTTTTCATGGTTTTCTCCTATTTTGGTGGAGCAAATCTCCTGATAGTTCCTGTGATGTGGGAGGCAAATACTCTGACACCTTGAACGTCTGACACCATCTTCATTTTACCCTCACACTTGGCTGATAATTGTGTTTGGTGCAACATTCTGGGTTGGAAATCATTTTCCCCCAGATTTTTGCTGCATTGTAGTCTAGCATCCAAGATTTGTCTTGCGAATGAAAATTATTCTGATTCCTGATCCTTGGTAGAAGACCTATTTTTCTCTCTCTGAAAGCTTGTAGGATCATCTTGTTTTCAGTATTTTTAAATTTTATGAAGATGGTTTGGGCTGGGTGTCTTTTCATCTGTCATACAGGTGGGTGATCACTGGGTCCTTCAGGCCAGAAATTCATGTCTTGCCGTTCTCCGAAATAACCTTAACTATATCTTGATGCTTTCCTTTCCTGCCTTTTCCTTGGTTTCTCTGTCTCTCTGGAACTCTATCTTCATCTTTTGAAGCTCTTGAACCAGTTTTTCATTTCTTGCTCTATTTTCTCTATTGCCTCTGCTTTATCTTCTAAATTTTCTAATGAACTTTCCATTTATAATAGGACATTTAAAGTGTACACCGATTCTTTCTGTTCTCCAAATATTCTTTTTTTAAAAAAAACCAAACATATGATTATGCCTGGCTGCCATATCTGATTGTCTATCTGAGGATATTGATGATAGCTCCGTGTTTTAAACGCTTTCTTCTCTATACGTAATCTCTGTTTCCTCCAAGTTACCCTTCTTCTCTTTGTTTCGGTCACGTCTTCTCATGTCAGGGGCTTTCTTCAGCTGAGACTCTTAGTTACTGGCTTATATTTATGAGTGGGACGTGAAAAGTTGATTAGAAGCACTAAATCTGTGAGTAAGATTGTTGATTGGGGCTTCCCTGTAAAAGAATCTGGTTGGACTATTTTCCTGGGGAACTACCAATATTGGCGTCTTTAGGTCTTTCCTCTGGGGCTGGCTTACAAAAGGCCTTTAATCCTCTCTTGGAAGCGACAACCTAGACGTTCTGAAAGCTGAGAGGGAGAGAAGAGGGCTGGAGCAGGGGTGTCGCGGGTCAATATTCAGTATACAAACCTTCCCTTCTTCTGTGGTCCCCTGGCCTTCAGCTGTGCCTCAGATCTCCCCAGCTAGAGACCTGGTCTACCCTCGCCAGAGAATAAGCCTTTAGTTTTCTGCTGGGGTTGGAAGGGGGATCTGTGCACCTCACTACTTTGTGAACAGATTTTCAAGTAATTCTGTTCTGGCCTCTTCTTTCCTTCTCATTTTCAGAAGTTCTAGACATCCCAAATCCCAAGCTGTCTTTGGGTTCCGCTGGTAAAGCTGGTTGCTTCTTGGCAGGAAAGCCCTTAGACCTGGGCCACTCTCCTGTGCTCCCTTTCTAGCTGTGCCCCTTCCTAGGGTCCAAGAGGACACATTCACTTAGAGCTTGCCCCCCATTCTTCCTTCTAGAACATTCTTCAGGGAAATGAGGCCTTGAAATTTCCTGTCCAAAGGATCCCAACCCTGCTCCCAGGGCCCCAGGGGCCCTCCTTCTAAAGTGGACCATGCTGCCAGTGTGAGCCACCTAGGCCGAGGAGAGGCTGGGAGCAGGGGCTTGTGGGAGGTCTGCATGGAGCCATGCAAGCCCCCTCAGGTGCAGGATGGAGCTGGGCTGGGAAGGAAGGAGGGGAACAGGCCATGATCAGGGACCTGCCCGTGTTGCTGTGTGCTAGTGCAGAACAGAGAAGTCCAAGGAGGACTGTCCATCTGAACATGCTATTAAGGGCTGGATCACATCCCCTCAAAAAGATCCATTGCAGTGCTAACGTCCAGTTCCTCAGGACATGACCTTATTTGGCAGTAGGTTCATTGGAGAGATAATTAGTTAAGATGAAGTCATACTGGGGTTGGGCGGGTCCTAATCTGAGATGACTGGCGTCCTTATAAGACAGCCATATGAAGATGGAGGTGGAAGTGCATCTCTAGGCCAGGGAGCAGCCAGCGAGTGCCGGTCATAGCCAGACACTAACAGGCAGCCCAGGAACAGATCCCCCACAGCCTCTGAAGGAACCAACCCTGCAGACACCTTGATCTTGGACTTCCAGTTTCCAGAAGTAAGAGAATAAACGTCTGTGGTCCTCAGCCACCCAGTGCGTGCACTTTGCCATGGCACCCTAGGAAACTAATACACGGGCCTTTTATATCACCAAGAAGGTATATTTGTAAAGGCAGAGAATAGAAGGAAAGATTTTTAACCTTTAAATAGAGTCTATGACCTTAGTTTAGACTTTTCTTTTTATGCGCGAGTGCACGTGGGCTCCCTCTGCTGCCCCTGCTCAGGCCTCCTTGAGTGCGAAGGGTGAGTTGGCTTCCTGGCTGCCCCCAGTGCTGGTGTAGGGCTCAGCTTTATCCTGTGTGCTCAGCCAGCCCCCATGCACCCTTCCCTTCCCAGCCTCCAGCATTTTACCAGTGTGCTCTCACCCAGATTTTGCTTCTTGAGGGTCTGTCCCAGTGCTGTTCAGAAGGATTTTCTGTGATGATGATGGAAACATTCTTCATCTGTGCTGTTCACTATGGCAGCCAGCAACCCCCCTGCTGAGCACTTGAGATGTGGCTGGCGTGACCTGGAAACTGAAGTTTAGAATTGACTTAATGAAAATATAAATGTAGCCCATGTAGCTAGGGGCTACCATATTGGATAGCACAAATCTACAGTCAAATAAAACAAGAGTTTTGTCTTTGATGGATTTAGGGAGAGAATGGAAGGAAGTGAAGGAACGTGTTCTATCTGCCATCTTCACCCTAGTATCTCTTGCGTGTCTTAATTTTTATTTCAAAGAGATCTTAGAACTGAACTAGCAGTGGTGAGTTTGAGAAAAGTCCTGGCTCTAGGATGTGGGGTAGGGTGAGCCCTGGTGCGTGGTTCTGTGCGCGAGGAGGCAGCTTTCGTGGCCATCCCTCTTGTCACAGGCAAGGGCAGGCAGAGGTGCTGTCCGTGGTCACAGAGTGAACCTGGGGTCTCTGGCTCCTGCCGGGCAGGTTTGCAGCCTGCAGGGACCTTACCAGGCTCCTAAACACCCGAGCGGACGTCCAGGCCCTGCGGCCACCCGCCTGCTGGAAAACAGATTGGGTTGGTAAAAATACGTGTGTGTGTTCTCACAGAACCTGAGAAAATCACACCTCCACTTTGACAAAAAAATCTGTTTGTGCGACTCCAATAATCACTTCCTAACTGGTGGGATAGCAGGCCATATGTCTGCGAAGTGGCTAGCCGACAAGATGTCCTACCTCGGTTGCGCCTCGCAAAATACCTTTTTCTAGCAGATCAACCCTAAAATAAAAAGAAATGAAGCCACAGGCTTCTGCTTCCAAATGATGCGTCTGAGGTGAGGTGAGGCAAGCGGTTCCTGGAGACTCAGGCGTGCGGGCTTGGAAAGTGGCCTTGTGACTGTGACTCCGATGTGTTTGGGTAATTGAGGGCAGCCAGGTAGGATTTTCAAGTTGAGGGGCGGGTCTGGTGTTGGGGGAGAGGCCCCTTCTGAATGGCGAAGGTCCTGTCTGCAGAAAGTCGGGCTTGTTTGGGAGTCTGAATTTTGGAGGAGACACTCCCACCCCTCCTGGAGACTGGCATTCCAGCTCTCGCAAGCTGCTCCGTCTAAGCCCCTTGCCCTCATCTCACACCGGCTGTGAAATTCCATCCATCTTGAATAATCATAGGAGGCCTCTCTGGCGTCCTCATGACCTAAAGCAAGCACAGCTCCACGTGTGTGTGTGCAGGTGCCTCCCCTCCTGGCCCATAGGCCTTTTTGAGTGCATGGCTCACGAGTTTCACCTTGGAGATGACCACCATCCCTCGGAAGCTCATGTACACACAGAAAAATGGCCATCCCCGGGAGGAGTTTTCTTCTCCCTGCATCCTCTCCCCAGAGTCAGCTGGAGCTATTGAGAACCACAGACACCCTTCCCCGCCATGCCATTTCTGTAACAAGCCTGTCTTTCCACAACTCGCTTTGCAACCTCAGGTAGAGCCACAGGTAGCCTGCCTTGCTTTGCTCATCTGTGACTCCAAAGGGTAGTGTCAGAAAAGATCGAGTTAAGAAATGCAAAATCATTTTAATAAACTCGTTGACTTTTGTGCCTATTTCAGTATTATATTTAAAAATTCACGTTATAGAAATAAATCTGGGTTTTCAGTTTGCTCTGTACGGTACGCAAGATGCCTCATTCCCATCCCTCTTTTAAGAGTTTGACATTATTGGATGGCTTGAATTCAATGACTATTCGGAAGATCTCAGAAGCAAACTTTACCTCTTGGGATTTTTGTTATCCAACAGGAAGAACTTGCTAAAAGAGGATGGCCTGTATTTGTCAGAGCAGGTGGGGTGGTCTTAGCCGGCTTGCCGACCGCCATGAGCTGTCAATATTTTTGTTTTGTTTTGTTTTGTTTTTTTGAGATGGAGTCTTGCTGTGTTGCCTGGCTGGAGTGCAGTGGTACAATCTTGGCTCACCACAACCTCTGCCTCCTGGGTTCAAGCGATTCTCCAGGCGCGCGCCACCACGCCCGGCTAATTTTTGTATTTTTAGTAGAGACTGTGTTTCACTATTTGGCCAGGATGGTCTTGATCTCTTGACCTTGTGATCTGCCCGCCTCAGCCTTCCAAAGTGCTGGGATTACAGGCGTGAGCCACCGCGCCCGGCCAATACTTGCTCGTTTTTAAAGTCCCGCTCAAGTTCCGTCTGTGCCCCCATCCCAGGATGTGTCTGTGGAGCCCTGTGACTTTGCTCTTGCCCCCACATCAGATTTCTGACGCTGCTGGTGATCGGAGGACCAGGAGGGTTATCCAGCAAGAGCTCACTGACCACAGTGGGAGCAGGAGCCAGAGCTAATGGGACAGAGAAGGGAGCCCCGGCGAGAAGAAGGAGAGACACAGTTTACTCCAGAACCTGGCAGAGACACTGGCATGCATAGGGTAGGCCTGGGTCCCCAGGCTCTGCCTCAAATGTTTGTTTCCTGATCTTTTCCAGAGGGCGAGAATCTCCCTGTGAGCTCCCTCACACATGACCTGTGCCTCTCCCTGGCTCTTATCACCTATCTGTCTGCCGCAGAAGAGTTATTTCTGAACTTGCCTTATCTTGCCTCCTGGACCGCTTTAGCTCCTGAAGGGTCACGACTGTCATAAACACTTGGCTATCTTCTTTGGGGCCCGGCAAGGGCCTTGCACAAGGGCCACGTGGGGAGGGCACAAGCCCCTGGTCCCTGGGCCATGGGGCTGAACAGTTTGTGACAGCAGCAGCTGGCACAGTGGAGAGGCTGGGCAGCTCTAGTTGGCCTCCGTCTTAGGGGATTGGAAGCCTTGGGGAGGACAGGGGAGACGCTGCTGTGGGAAGGTCTTGGCAGGGGGAGGTTCCCTTCTGCATCTCCCACCATGCCCTCTACTCCTTGGGGTTAGATGTCTGTACCAAGTGCCGCCTCTCTCTGCTGGATCTTCTCCCGCCTCCCCTCCGCTGCGCTTTTTTGCCATCTCTCTCTGTTTGGCACGAGCCTCTCTCAACCCGGCATCTTCCTCACCTCCCTCCTTCCTTTCTGGGCCAAGTTTCTTCTGGGGACACCCGCTGCACCTCTTATTTCTCAGGCCACGGGACTGGTACCCACCCTCCGTCCCCTGACCCGGCTTGGCTCTGCCGGTCCCTCCGGAGCCTGCTGTGTGCCACATCTAGAGCGTGCATTTGGTCTGCATCAGACTCGCCTGCCCATCACCATCCTGGCGTTGATCACCCTCTTCTCGTTCTTCCTCTTCCTGAACAGCAGAGTCTTTCTGGCTCCTCCACCGCTCCTTCTCCTCTTCTTTCCTGTATCCATCAGTGCCCTTTGCCCTGCACACTCCATGGCACTCTCTTTCCTTCCACCACCCGGATGCCGACAACCCCAAGTCCACAGCTCCGGCTCCAGCCTTTTCCCCGACGCTGCTTCGTACACATGTTGCAGGGGGCACCTGCTTGTGGCCCTCTCGTCACACACACTTATTTAAGATAAAAGTACCGACTTAGCACTCAGCATCTCCCGCCACAGTTAATGGTGCCACCGTTCACCTGGGGAAGTCACCCTTAGACTCGTCTCTCTCCCCCAGTCCTGCCCATTCTCCAAGTGCTCTGAGTCCCCCGGTGTAGTCAGGTAGGCCAGGCCATGCTGCGGTCACAAATATCCCTGCAGTATCAGTGGCCAAACACAGCATCTGGATGGCCGGGCCGGCCTCTAGGTCACCCCTCAGGAATCTCGTCTTGTTCGAGCTGCAGCTCTGCCATCTGGAGCCAGTGCCTTAGTAAGAGCAGACGAGACGGTCCTGCAAGACGTTAAGGCCCTGCCTGAAATGGGTCACATCGTTTCTGCCCCATTCCTGCGGCCCCTCAGCTGACTGCGAAGGAGGCTGGAAATTGCAGTCCAGAGACGGTCTCCCCGGACATGCTCAGGGAAGGGAAGGGACTTGATGTCCCCACAGTACTGCTGTCAGGGCCCTGATCCTCTCCGATTGGACTAACGAGTCTCCCTGCCTGCAGCCTCTGTCCTTCCAGTGTAGCTTCCTCCCAGCTGCTGGAGCAGCCGATTGTTCTACGCCGTGGACCTGGCCACATCACCTCCCGCCGAAACCCCTGCTCTTGGAATAGCGTCACGCTGGACCCTCTCAACCTCTCTGGACACTCGTCTCACCACGCTCCCAACACAGCCATCTCCCCAGCTGCCGCAATGTCCTCACATTTCCCCAAACCGGCCGTATTTCACAGGGCTCCCCTCGTCCCCCCTTTGCTGACAGGGGATCTCCCTTCCAGAACAGGCTCGGATCTGCATGCCGGAGTCGGCTCAGCAGGCCCCCCTAGGGTTCATCTGTGCCCACCCACCACAGGCCAAGTCTTGGGCTCCCTGTGCAGGGTTTCTGAAGCCCTTCATGTGCCCTCATTAGGATATTCTTGGCATTGTTAGTTACTGCTTTTCAGACTGTCTGACTTCGCCCATCAGACAGAGGCTAAAGGCTTACTGTGCAGCCTCCACCATGCTGAGACGTCACTCGCTGGAGCCTTAGCATCACCCTGTGAGAGGCACTGCTGGGGCTTCCCTTTAACATCATGGGGAACCAAGGCACAGAGACATCAAGGAACTTGCCCAAGCTCACACAGCCAAGTGGGGGAGGCAGGTCAGCTCTAAGTCCACAGGTGAGACTGCTGTGCAACACGGCCTGTGACCACAGTCCTCAGCCACGTGGCACCTGCATCTCCGTCTCTGCGACCCAGCATTCTGGTCCAGAGTGCATGGCCACTCATGGCCAGGGGAACACCTGGGAGCAGTTCCATTTTCTAGCTTTCTTTTACTCTTCTCCTCTACCTACTTCCATCCATGTTTCCCTTAGAAAACCCCAGTATGGGCTGGGTGCGGTGGCTCACGCCTGTAATCCGAGCACTTTGGGAGACTGAAGTGAGTGAATCACCTGAGGTCAGGAGTTCAAGACCAGCCTGGCCAACATGGCGAAGCCCTGTCTCTACTTAAGAAAAAAAAAATTAGCCGGGCATGGTGGTAGGCGCCTGTAAACCCAGCTACCCCGGAAGCTGAGGCAGGGAACTGAACCAAGGAGGCAGAGGTTGCAGTGAGCTGAGATCGCACCACTGCACTCTAGCCTGGGCAACGAGAGCAAAGGTCTGTCAAAAAAAAAAAAAAAAAAAAAATCCCCCCTACCTTTTCCTTCTCAGTTCGTTTCAGGAAGCAAGAAAACAAATCCATGAGACTCTCAGTAGACTTTTTGAAACAAAGTAACTTGATCTTATCCCTGGAAGTGAGCACCATGCCTGGAAGAGAGTCACTCCAGAGATCTCATCCGCCCCTCAACTATTCTGGTCACACAGGAAAATGATTGCCGTGACCTTCTCTGACTCTCTGCACAACACAAACAGCGTCAGGGTCTCTCCCACACTACTCACGAAAAGTGCTTTGCCAACATCTCTTTCAGTAAGTGTGCAGAAATGATGTCCTTTAAAGTCCCTGTTCCGCAAGTGGCTGCCGTGACATGGGTACGCAGAGGGGGCCAGTGTTGCTGCTCAGGGCTGCCCTGTCAAAGGGATGCAGACTGGGGCCATCAACAACAATGGTCTGGTTTCTCGGAGGCCCGGAGGCTGGAAGTCTGAGATCTAGGTGTTGGCAGGTGTGCTGCTTCTGAGGTCTCTGGGTGTGGCATGGAGGTGGCTGCCTTTCCCCTGTGTCTTCCCGTGGTGGTCTCTGTGCGTATCTGCATCCTAATTCTTTATTTTTATTATTTTGGAGACAGGATCTTACTATGTTGCCCAGGTTGGCATGCAGTGGCACAATCACAACTCACTACAGCCTCGACCTCCTGGGGTCAAGTGATTCTCCTGCCTCGGCCTCCTGAGTAGCTGGGACTACAAGTGCATGCGACCACACCTGGCTAACTTTTGTATTTTTTTTTTCTTTAGAGACAGGGTCTAACCATGTTGTCCAGGTTGATCTTCAACTCCTAGGCTCAAGCAATCTGCCTGCCTTGGCCTCAAGTGCTGGGATTACAGATGTGAGCCACTGTGCCTGGCCTTAATTTCCTCTTTTTAAAAGGACACTAGTCAAATTGGATTGGAACCCATCCTAATGGCCCTATTTTAACTTAATCTCCTCTTTAATGAAACTTTCTCCAAATGCAGTGACTTTCTGAAGTACTGTGGGGAAAGATTTCAACATATGAATTTTGAGGGTCCCAATTCAGCTCCAAACAGGCCCTAATGGAAGCTCTGGTCACTGCGTCCAGCAGCTCTGTGACCCTGGATGAGTCCTCGCTCACTGGGTTTTAGTTTCTTATCACCAGCATGTTCGGGGGTGATCAGACAAGCCTGCCCAGGGCCTTTACAGCTTGAAAACTCCACAGTGACCTATAAAAGCATCACTCCAGGAAGATATATTGCTTTTGTGACCCAGGCAACACCAAGAGGGCTTTCAGCGTTCAAGGCCATGCATCCACAGTGCTCTGATGTTTCTCAATATTTGACGACAAATTTTATGATCCCTGTTGGCAGGTGAGACATTTCTCCTCAGCTTGAAAGCAATAGCAGTGTGGTCTCAGCGGGAAACATCCTCAGAGAAATGTTTGTTTTTTTCTCGTGTGTTCGGTTCCGAGGTGGAAGCCCCCAACCACTCATTGAGGGAAGGGAGGTGTCTGACGCTTTTAAATCAAACAAAGGCATTTTCTTTTCAGGGTGGGTGTTTCTCTATACACACACGATTAAAGATCAAAGTCCAAATAAACCCACCGGGGAATGAGAAAGGGTCAGCAAAGACAGCACAGCCTTCTTCTTGTGGGCACAAAGGCGGGCTCACTAGCACCTGGCACTGCATGGCCAGCCAGGAGCCCATCTGTGACTTCCAGGATCCTAAGAGTCACACAGGCCTGTGGGGGCTTCAAAAACAAGCCCGAAGCAGAGGCCCTTAGCCCATTCTCGACTGGGCAGCGGTGCGGTGGGTTGGTATTCTCCCCAGAGCTCTGCCTTCTGCTTTGCCATGCAGTAGCTGTATTGGACCTGGCTGGTTTCCTTCCACAGGCGTGGACGGAGAGGAGAGGCAGGGCCTCCAGTGGGACCAAGGGTCCCTCTCGTAGTCTCACCTTGGATGAGTTGCTTTATTCTTCTCCTTCCTTCTTGAAGCTGGTCTTCAAACCAGCTCCTTGTCTTTGTGCAGAGATATGTCTGGCTGTGTCTCTACCCAAATCTCATCTTTAATCTTAGCTCCCATAATTCCCATGTGTTCTGGGGGGACCTGGTGGGAGGTAATTGAATCATGGGGATGGGTTTTTTCCATGCTGTTCTCAGGAGAGCGAATAAGTCTCAGGAAATCTGACGGTTTTAGAAAGGGCGGTTCCCCTGCACATGCTCTCTTGCCCGCTGCCGTGTAGGACGTGCCTTTGCTTCTGCTTCACCTTCCGCTGTGACAGTGAATCCTCCCCAGCCATGTGGAACTGTGAGTCCTTTAAACCTCTTTTTCTCTATAAATTACCCAGTTTGATTATGTCTTCACAGCAGTATGAAAATGGACTAATTCACACAGAGAGCTGAACTTTCCAGATTCTGAGTGTCCTATATCCACGAAATTGCAATATTGGCACCCAAGAGGCAGCTGAGAGGGATAAACAGGGTCTTATGTGCACAGAGCTAGGTGTGCAATACACAGCAGCTAGTGTTACATTTTCTTTGAGTGTCCATTGATTTGGGTCAAATTGGACATGTCTGGACATTGAGGGGAATTTCCTATTGGGAATACTACACGTAGCTCTTAAGCTTAGCACAGTCATCTCTGTAATCAACATGTATGTAGAGTTTTACAGATTTCACAGCACAGTTGCATGCCTCATCTCCTCTAACCCCCTCCATTGTACCGTGAGATCCATCTTGTCACTTCTGTTTTACATGAGAAATATCCTGAATGAGATGGGGGCTTATGTGGATCACCTGTCCAAGGCCCCTCAGTTCTAAGAGGACAAGGACAGACCTTAGGATAAGCACAGACTGATGGTCTGTACTTCCGTATCCCAGAAACTAGGCTTGTTTTACAGTCTTCGTGTCTCACGATTTTCTTGCAAAAAACCCTGTGTCCGACTCTGTGCACACCCATGCTGAATGCTGGAGGATTTCCACACCCAGCACAGAAGCTGAGTGGGCTTCAGTTTATCTGAGCATGCTAGTTTCTAGTCCATATTGGAGGGCTGTGCAAGCATTTCAAGCTAGAGTGATTATTTGACTTTATTGAGGTGTGTCCTCCTTATCTCATCAGTAAAATCATTTATGCACAATCTGCTGAAGAGAAACATGCATTAAAAACTGAGATGGACTGTGGCCCCATGAGGCCAAATTGTTCGAGGCTCTGTTTGGCCTATTTTGAATGTTTGCAAAGGACCCAGACCTGCTCCTGTCATGGGAAACAGTAGATGGATTGAGAACATCTAGAGTTGGAATTCTATAAGGCGTAGAACGTTGGTTTACGTGGAGTTAACCAAGAGAAAGTCCAAAGGAGTCAATTGTTGGTTTCCGCCTGGAATTTTCTTAATCCCGGTTAAAGCACCTAAGATCTTTATGGCTTCAGGCTGGGCCTTGAAGTAGTAGGAGGGGTATCTCCTTTTCCAGCAGACTCGGCTCTCCAGCTGCATACCACAGTTGTCCTATCAGCAGGGCATTCGGCATGTGGTTTTTGTCACGAGGAGAGGCAGTCAGGAATTTGTACTTTGATCTTCCCCACAGAGGTGGATATCTTCCCAGGACAAAGGGCAGGGAAACAGAAACTCCAAAATGCATATGACCTTGCAAACACCTGTTTAGGGCTCTTGCTTAAATGGTGACGATTGGAGGTGAATGTGGAAAATTATTAAGAAGAATGTAGGACATCAGCCTCATCAACAGGTGCCCGCTGATCCTGAAATGCTGGCACTGCCCAAAAAGCTGGTGATACCCAGCACAAGGCTGGGGGCCAAGAATGTCCCCCCAAATTGTTCTCCAGGGGTCTACAACCTGCAATGGTAAGGGCGGAGAAGGTGGTGGGCAAGCAGAGTAGAGCTGAGAGGACACCCGCTTTGCAAGCTGATGCATCCAGTTTTAAATCTTGTTCTGAAACTGACTGACTGTTAGGGATTGAATTGTGTCCCTGCCCCCGGATTTCTATGAAGTCCTAACTCCAAATGTGATCGGATTTGGAGACAGGGTTTCTGAGAGGTAACTGGAGTCAAATGAAATCATAGGGAGAGATGCTGATCCAATGGGATTGGTGGCTTCCTAAGAAGAGGGAGAGAGAGATTTGCTATTTCTCTTGCCACATGAGGACATGGTAACAAAGGGGTGTCTGCAAGCCAGGAAGAGAGCCCTCATCAGACACAGAATTTCCTGGCACTGGAACTGAGAGGAAATGAGTTTGTGCTGTTCAAGGCACCCAGGCTGTGATATTTGGTGAGGGCAGCCCAGGTTGACTAAGACAGTGACTTAAATTATTTAACCTCAAATGCTTCCCAACAGCCTCTTGATGTAAAATGGAGATTATAACACTGACATCAAAGAGAGGATAAAATTCAATGAAATAATATCTGCAAGAGGACCGGCTCCTTGTAGATGCACCAACATTCTGTTTTCCAGTCATCTGTGAGCTTCAACCACCAAAGCCACACTGTATCCGTGTTAGTTCCCCCAGCGCCTGGCACAGAGGAAGTTCTCAGTGAGTAGTGGCCGAAGGAACAAATAATAAACGATGGATGGGTAAGTGTGCACAGCCTCTACTCTGAGCGCCACGCCGCTCACTCAGGAGGCTTTTCCTCAACTTCCAACCTGAGTCATTTGATCACTCTACCGCTGTCCACTCTCAGACCAGGACACAGGACCAGTGTTGGTGGAAGATGCCTTTGGAGTGATGTGATTAATTTCAGCCAATCACGATACTGGCTTTGGGGTTTTAAAAAAAATTTCTTTTGAAATAGGACGCTAGGATGGAGCAGCTTCTGTCCTGCCTGCCCTGGAGCTCCTGGCAGCAATTCCTGTTTCTGTGCCCTGAACACTGAGGGCCCACTGCTAGCCTTCAAAGAATCGAGGTTGGAGGCTGGGTCTTCTGGCTTTAATATCTGGTGTTTCCCCCACACTGGGCTGTCGGCCCTCCCTGATATCTTCCTGCTACGACTCTCAGTCCAGTCCTGAGGCCCCAAGCTCCTAGACCTTCAGCCATGAGGTATCATCATGTGGTCACACCCACAAGATGTGGAGCCTTCTCCGTAGCCAGCAATGTCCTCAGCTTCCCTCCAGAATTACACGACCCCATAGTTTCAATGAGCAGTTTCAATGATCAGTGGAATGAGTGGTTTGTGGCTGGCAGAGTCAGAGGAGTTTAATTTATGATGGCATTTTTTTCTTTACAAGAAATAAAGGAAAAGAATGTCTTGCTAAATTAACCAAGCTGCTGTATCACTGTTCCTTTGGCCAGGCAATTCCTCATTGACCAGTAACAAGCTTCAGCTTGGCCAAACCCATTTTTTATAGTAATCAAGATGATTTACCATTTAAAGTATTCAGCACTTCTAAGGCCTGGTTGAGGAGTTCGCAAACAGCAGGCAGAGCTGGGCAGAAGAGATCAGGACCGACGGGACCTCGGTGATCACGGGTTCCAGCTTCTTCCTTTCACAGGGGAGGACACCGAGGTCCCCTGGGAGAGGAACTTGCTGGCGGTCCCGGCGAGGGTGTCTGAGGTGAGGCTCAGCCCTGTGCTCTGTTCATCATCGCCTCCCGAGTCCCTTCTCAAAGCCCTTCCAGAAGACTCCTATGCAAGGTGGGGCTCGAGCAGGTCCTTCCTCAGGAAACGCGTGGAAGGCCTAAACAGGGAGAGAGAGGAGCCCACGCTTAGCATCTGCCAGGTGGGAGGGGAAACGTGGAGAAAGCAATTGCCACGTGCCTTTGTCACCATGAGGCTCAAAAACCTGGACTCACCCAGCTAGGAATTTCTCTCTTAAAATAAAATAGGTTTGCTTTGTGCTTTACGGGGATTCCCTTAAAGTATTTCTCATCCTAATCCTGGGGAGGAAGTAGTCAGTATTTTGTTTATGGGCAACAGAGAATTTAACTGTCTGGGCCTAAGTGACACAGGCTCGGAGATGGAGATGAAGGTTAGAATCTGGTGTCTTTTAATCTGTCCTCCCTGGTTTCATCTGTTCTCAATGTCCCTGAAGCAATGGCCTAGCCAGGGATGATGTATTCATGAATCTGAAGGACTTCCATGTGAACTCGAGGCAGGCTTGGTCTACATGCTGCTTCGTAGCAAAGAGCTTGGACCTGTGTGCAAAGTGACAGCGCAACAAGCTTCAGCCCATCTCAAGAGAGAGCGCGGGCCCTTAGAGCTGCCTGTGGGGTGCGGAGCTGACACAGGTATTACCACACTTTAAAGATTGAGATATGAGTCACACGCCATAAAAATCACCCCTTTAAAGAGTACCACACAGTGGTATTTAGCATATTCGCAAAGGTGTGCAGTCATCACCGCTGTCTAATTCGAGGACATTTCACTGCCTCAGAAAGAAACCCGGCATCATTAGCATTCACTTCCCATGCCCTCTCCCCCAGTCTCTGGCAACCGCTAATCAACTACTGTCTGTCTTTGTGGATTTGCCGTATTTCTTATAGATGAAATAATACAATGCGTGCCTTTTGTGTCTGGCTTCTCGCACTGAGCATGTTTCCATGGTTTGTTTATGTTGTAGCATGCATTAATTATTCTTTTTATTGGCAAATAATATTCTATTGTATAGATATGGATATGCCATATTTTATTTATTATCAGTTAGTGGACTTTTGGCTTTCTTCCTTTTTTTATTATTATTTAGTTTTAGATGGAGTCTCACTCTGTCGCCCAGGCTGGAGTGCAGGGGTGGTGCCATCTTGGCTCACTGCAACCTCCGCTTCCCAGTTTCAAGTGATTCTCCTGCCTCAGCCTCCCAAACATCTGGGACTACAGGCGTCCGCCACCATGCCCGGCTAATTTTTGTATTTTTAGTAGAGATGGGGGTTCAGTATGTTGGCCAGGCTGGTCTTGAACCCCTGACCTCAAGTGATCCATCCGACTTGGCCTCCCGAGGTGCTGGGATTACAAGCATGAGCCACTGCACCCAGCCCTGTTTCCCTTTTCGACTATTATAAATCATGCTGCCATAAACATTCTTGTACACGTTTTTGCGAGGACATATGTTTTCAGTTCTCTTGGGTACATACCTAGCAGTGGAATTGCTGGGTCAAATGATAACATTATGTTTCACTTTTTGAGGAACTGCCAAACTGGCTTGCTAAGTAGCTGCATCGTTTTACATTCTCACTGGAAATGCAGGCGGGATCTAGTTTCTCCACAACTTCCTTAACACTTGTTAGACAATAACAAGACGGACCACACATATTTTTTAAAATCTAAGTCGTCCTAGTGGGTGTAAAGGAGTATTTCCTTGAATAACTAATGATGGTGAGCATTCATTCACGCACTTACTGATCGTTTGTACAACTTTGGAGCCACGTCTATTCAAATCCTTTGCCCAGTTTTGAATTGGATTTGTTGTCTTTTTATTGTTGACTTGTAAGAGTTCTTTATTTATTCTTGATATTAGACTCATCAGAAATATGATTTGGAAAACCTTTTTTCTATTCTGTGGGTTGTCTTTTCTCTTGATGGTGTTCTCTGTCGAACAAAAGTTTTACATTTTGATGAAGTCCAGTTGATCTGCTGTTTTCTCTTTAGTCGTCGCATGTCTGTTGTTGCCTAATCCAAGGTCATAAAGATTTACAGCTCTGTTTTCTTTCTTTCAAAAGTTTTATAGTTTTAGCTCTTAACCCTTGGCTATTTTTATTCTTAAATTATCAGACTCAGCTCTGGGAACCCCTTTTACATTTTGAAATAATTTTCATTGTATAAAAGAAAAATATTAAGGAATTAAAATTAAAGAAAAATAGCTACCTTTTACAAAACAGGAACTTGTCTTTAAAATCAGTTTTGTAATTTACTTCATTTGATATATCAGAAACATTTTCTGATGTCATTATTCTCCTACATCATAACTTTGATTGGTAGCACAATATTCCATTGTTTGGATATCTATTATTTTTTAAATCCCTTATTATTGGACATTTATGCTGTTCTCATTTAGAAAATAGTAACAATACAGCAATGAACGCATAATAATTTTCTCAGAATAAATTGTCAAAAGTGTTTTTGAAAGAATAAACCCCATTCCCAGCATCCTGGTAAAGCAAGTGTATAAGGGTTCCCTGGGAATTTTCTGGAATAAAGTGAAGGACAGTTAGATACAAAGGTAAACAAATGACTTGCATTTTGGGGGAGTGCCTCTTGACCTCGTCTAATATTCAGATATTTTCTGTAGGCTATTTTCTTTGTTACTATAGTTATTATAATTACAATTTTAAATACTGCATAACATATTGATTTGATGTAAGATAATTTACTTATGGTGCCCAGATGTTAAATACTCAAGTTGCATTTGACTTTATTTATTTATTTTTTACTTTAAGTTCCGGGATGCAAGTGCAGAATGTGCAGGTTTGTTACATAGGAAAGCATGTGCTATGGCGGTGTGCTGCACCTATCAACCCATCATCTAGGTTTTAAGCCCCACATGCATTAGCTATTTGTCCTAAAGCTCTCTCTCCCCCTACTCCTGGCATCCCCACCATGTGTGCTGTTCCCCTCCCTGTGTCCATGTGTTCTCATTGTTCAACTCCCAATTATGAGTGAGAAAACACTATGTTGGGTTTTCTGTTTCTGTGTTAGTTTGCTAAGGATGATGGCTTCCAGCTTCACCCATGTCCCTGCAAAGGACATAATCTTGTTCCTTTTTTTGTTTGTTTGTTTTTGTCACCAGGCAAAGTGCAGTGACTCACTGCAACCTCCGCCTCCCAGGTTCAAGTGATTCTCCTGCCTCAGCCTCCCGAGTAGCTGGGACTATAGGCACGCGCCACCACGCCTGGCTAATTTTTGTATTTTTAGTAGAGATGGGGTCTCCCCATGTTGGCCAGGATGGTCTCAATCTCTTGATCTCGCGATCTGCCCACCTCGGACTCTCAAAGTGCTGGAATTACAGGTGTGAGCCACCGCGCCCGGCCTCTCCTTCCTTTTTATGGCTGTAGCATTTGACTTTTAATTCATAGGAAAAACCATAGTGAACATATTTTGTGAATACTATTTTGATCTTTTGAATTGCTTCCTTAGGGCAGGTTCCCAGCAGAGGGATTGGGGGGTGAAATGGCCAGAAGTTTTAGAGAATATGCATATTGCTATGTTGCTCTAGAAGGGATGGTAGCAATTTGCACTCCCTTCACGGTGTACGAAGGTCTGGCATCCGGGAAACTTGCCTCCAGCCCCACACGCTTTGAAGTGTTTCAGCAAGGATTTCAGGTGGGTGGTGGCTGAGTGAAGGGACGGAAAACTTACTTCCGATTTTACTTCTACGTTGTAACTTTTAAGTTTACATTAAAGGATGATTCTTTGTCTTTCTGCAGATTTCATGTTTATCCTGTCCTTTTCCCCAGAGAGTGAAGTTTCAAAATTGATCTTCAAGAAAACAGACTATATATCTGAGGCTCTATTAGAAGGATTGGTGTTCAGTGACTTCTGAATTGGGAAATATTTAATATGCACGCGGAGAGACAGCAGTTTCCAGGTTTAAAAAGACGGGGCTTTTCCACCCGGGGCTGGACATCTCCCAGTTTTATTTTCTGAGACCTTAAGTTGTAACCAGCCCGTAACTGCTCCTGTCTCGTCCCCGAGGTGTCTGTGGGTGGCCACTCATCACCACGACCATGGCTCTGTGCACTTCACCGCGTGGACGCTGGGCCCAGGCCCGCAGTTCTCAGCTAATGGCTTCGGCTTCTTGGGTTCGAGGCTGGGCAGCACCGTCTGAGGGAAGGCTTCTGAGCCCAGTGTGGGATGGGTGGGGCCCGCTTCAGAAGGGGTGCTCTCGGCTCTGGGGACCCACTCTCCAAGACCTTCATCAAGAATCCACTGCGTTGGAGCACTTGAGGGGCCTAGAATGTTCTGTCGGCCATTTCCAGTGAAGCGGGCCTTAGGCAGGTGAGGCACGGGAGGGTGTTTGCACCCGATTCCTCAGAAGGGTGGGACCCAGCCTTCCCAGCACCGCCGGGAGACCCTCGACAGGAAATGTGTTCGGTGGGCGGGCAAGGGGCTTTTGGGCAAGTTATTCAAAGCCAGGAGCAGCTCCCCCTTGCTGGGACGCACAGCATCCTCCTGGGCTGTGAGGCTGCTCCCGGCTGTGGAAGGGCCCCGTCCTGGGCTTCCCTGTGGAGAGCGCTGGCCGAGGAGCTGTCGGGCTGAAGGTGGAGCACCCCGATGGGATTCCTGCAGCCCTGACTTCAGCTTCTACCTGGGGCAGCAGAATGAGACCAGCCCCTCTGGGTGGCATCTCCCTGGGAAGGGACAGGTGTGTGTCGCCTGCTCCAGACCCTTCCCTCTCTGACCGCTCGGCCTTCTCACCGGGGCTCGGACCCTGAGCTCCTCCCCCCGTGCCCCTGCCTTTGCGTCTGGATGTTGTGTCTGTACCCAGGCCCTCCCCCTGCCCCAGTGGACTTGGGTCTGGCTTCTCCCACGTGGTGGCCTCTGGGAGAACCTGTGGCCCATTTTTGGCGCTCTGAGCCCAACCCTCCCTGCCAACCTTCCCCAGTGCCCACCGAAGGGGCAGCAGACGTGTCCTTTCCTGGTTAATCCTCCAGAGGGGACAGGGGCAGGTTGTTTCCTACAAGCTGACCTGAGCGCAGGTGAGGCCTCCTCAAATCCTCCTCTAGCCCAGTGACGGAGTGGCGGCCGGAAGACTGAGGGGGCTCTCGGAAGGCTTCCAGGAAGTGGTAGAAACATTTCCAGAGGGTTGAATTGTTCTTAGAGGTCACATCTTCCTCGTCTTGGAGATGGCGCCATAGCCCTGGCCGTCTCCCAAACCAGAGACGGGAGAGTCCTGCTTCCAGTTGCCGCCACTTAAGCCGGACATCCTCCCGCAGCCCAGCCCTGGCTGCGTGTCCCCTGTGACCTCTCCAGCCTCTCCTCCGCTCCCGCTTCCCCCGCCTGGGCTCAGGCCTTCACTGTGTATGGTAGTTGGTTGTATATTGTATATTCGCCATGTATATTGTATATACATGTTGAATATAGAGTCAACATGCAGTGACTCTATATTGCAGAGTCACTGCATGTTGTATTTTCATCGTGTGTTGTATGCACATTGTGTATTCATGGCATTTTGTTTGTTGTTATGTTGTATGCTAATCATATGTCACATACTCACCTATTGAATATTCATCATATATTGCGTATTCCTTGTATATCGTAGACTCATCATATATTGTATTTTTGCATGTTACAGCATATTTATCTTATGTTGCATCCATCATAATTGAAGACTCATTGGATATGTTTATGTGCATATTCATCATATGGTGCATGCTTATTGTATATTGTGTACTCACCATATATTGCCTATTCTCTTTTTTTCTTTTTGTTTTTTAAGATGGAGTCTCGCCCTGTCGCTCAGGATAGAGTGCAGTGGCATGATCTTGGTTCACTGCAACCTCTGTCTCCTGGGTTCAAGTGATTCTCCTGCCTCAGACTCCCAAGTAGCTGGGGTTACAGATGTGCACCACCATGTCCAGCTAATTTTTGTATTTTGGGTAGAGATGGGGTTTCACCATGTTGGCCAGGCTGGTCTCGAACTCCTGGCCTCAAGTGATCCACCCACCTCGGCCTCCCAAGGTGCTGGGATTACAGGCGTGAGCCACCGCACCTGCGCACTCATCCTACGTGGCATCCTTCTCCTGTGTTGACTCACGTCAATGTAGCGGGACTCCTAAGTGGTGTCCTCCTATCAGGTCTCACGGTCTCCAAGTCAGCCCCCATGTCTCGCCACAGTGCAGACTGTCCTGTCTCCTGCTCTGTTTAACTGCGCCCTTCAACCTAAGGCCCCTGTGCTGGGCCTTGTCCCTCAGCTTCCTCTCCTCCGTCGGTCACTCCTCCCCAGTTCGTGTGGCCGTTGGTGATGCCTGGTGGCCTCACTGTCCAGGCTCTACAAGTGCTTCTCTGTCTGCTGGGACCTGCCATTCCCGTGTTTTGGATCAGCCCCCAGGCACTTTTTGGAAGCTAGCCTTTGAGCAGTGTGCTGTGGCATGCAGGGCCCCTCTGTGGACCCGGCTGCTGTCCAGGGAGCGCTTGTAATAGCATCTGAATATGTGAGTGGACTGAGGCCAAGAGAGGGTGGGCGACCAGCCTGGGGTCACACAGCTCCCGAGAAGCCAGCTGGGCCCTGACCGGGCTCCTGTGTCCCGAGCCAGGGCGTTTCCATGCCCCTGCGCCGTCCCGTGGGATCCACCGACCGTCCTGCATTCCTGGTCCTTGGTTGTGGAATTGGATTTGCCCTCCGCCCCTCACTGATCGGTGAACTGCTCTTGGCCTTGGTTGGCCTGTGGTCACTGGGACTTACCTGATTTTCTGTGCAGCCCTAATCCAACTGCTCTCACTTCAGCTCTGCCTTTCTCAGGTGGCTGGGGCGGTGGCAGGTGGGAAGCAGATCCCTTCTGGTTCTTGTGAACCTGCCCCGTGCTCGAAAGGGTACAGGCTGGGGGGGTGTGCCCTGGTCTCCATCCTGCTGTGCACCCGCCAAGGCTTGGGATCCACGCCCCAGTCCTGCAGTCCTGCTTTCTGTAGGTTTTCTCATCATCTCACACACACAATGGCAGCAGCTCACACCCTCACATGCCCACGACTGCCTCAGCCTTCCACACACATGCTCATACACACACACACACACACACACTCACATGCAAAGAGCCACGCAGGGCCAACATGCTTACACAGACACTGTGTACGTGTGCATGTGTGCACACACAGCACACATATACACACACATCACACCACACACATGTTACATAACCTACCACACACACTCCACACATACCACACCACACACACCACATATATACACACACACCACACATATACACACACACCATACCACATACATGTTACATACATCTACCACACACACACCACACATCACACCACACACACCACATAGATACACACCACACATATACACACACACCACACCACACACACGTTACATACACCTACCACACACACCACACATCACACCACACACACCACATAGACACACACACCACACATATACACACACACCATACCACACACACATTACATACACCTACCACACACACACCATACACACCACATATATATACACACATCACACATATACACACACCACACCACACACGTTACATACATCTACCACACACACCCCCCACACACCCCACACATACACACCACACATATACACACATATCACACCACACACGTTACATACACCTACCACACACACCACACATATCACACCACATATATACACACACCACACACATCACACACCACACCACACACATGTTACATGCATCTACCACACACACCACACATAACACACACACCACACACACTACACACACCACATGTATACACACACACCACACATATACACACATACCACACCACGCATACACATTACATACACCTAACCACAGATACACCACACATACACCACACATATACACACATACCACTCCACACACACATTACATATATCTAACCACAGACACACCACACACACACACCACACCACACATACACACCACATGTACACCACATCACACACACACATCACATACACCTAACCACACATACGTCACCCACACACAACACATATACAAATCACACATACATGCACACCACACACCCCCCACACATATACACATACACCAGAAAACACACGTATCACATCACACACATATATCATCTGTACCTACGACACATCACACACCACACACATACCCTCCACACCACACCACACACACCACACATATACACACACACCACACAACACACATAACACACATAAACATCACACATATACACAGACACCACACACACACCACACATATACACACACCACACATACCTGCCACACATACCACACACAGAAACACGGACACCACACCACACATATACCTGCCACACACATGCCACACACTCACCACACACAGACACCACACACATACACACACACCACACCACACACACCACACATACACACCACACACACTGTATACACCATACTCGTACATACTGTCCCCACACCACATACATACATCACACACACACACACACACACACCCCATACCACACATACCCTCACATACACACACATACACACACACCCCTAAGTGCACACATATGCAAACAGTCTGCATGTTCACACACACTTGCATTCCTCTGGTCACACACTGGCCCAGGAAACAGGGAACCTGTGGGGGTCTCTCGGTCAGCCTCAGCCCCGTCAGCCTCCAAGGTTCCCTTTTAAGGGCCCATCATTAGCGCGAGCAGCCAGGTCTCAAGATACCCGGGTCACTTCCTAGCAGACCGATGACCGTGTGGCCAGAACATCTTTGTCAGGAAAGAAGCGAAAAGGATGCCAGTCACGTGGGGAACACCGACGTGGGTGGGTGCCGGGGTCCGCTGGGCGGAACAGGTGTGGCCGTGGCTTGGTGTCTGATCTCTGGGCAGGCGCCTGTCCCCTGCCTCCTGTGGTAAAACCAAGCCTTTGATTCCTTTTCTCTCGTGAATACTGCAGCTCTGGCCACAGGTCCACACGTAGGTGATCGAAGGGGCCTTTGAAAGTGAGAAGGGGGAGAAGGCTGACGCCTTTGCCACTGGGGTGGGTGTGGGTGGCTGCTGGCTGCATTTGAACTTGCCCCGCTCAGGTGTCAGCAGAGAACAACGCACAGTGTGTGGGCAGGTGTGTGTCTGTGGGCCTGTGGGGAGTCTAGTGTGTGCGTGCAGCATGTGTGCATGTGTGTGGCACACCTGTGTGTCTGGCCCTGTGCCAGCATTATTTTGAAAAGAAGATAGTGTGGAGGGATGAGTGAGAAAGTTCCTGGAGAACTCTCTGGAACCGATGAGGCTTTGGAATGCCATGTGCCTGCTTTCTTACTTTGGTGGCTCATTCCTCATGCTCTGGCCTGGTCTGTGGGGCACGGAACTCGGTAGGGAGCCTGTCCTCTCCTCTCCGCCCTTCCTCCCTGGCTCAGCGGGCCTGCACTGCTGCTTCTGCCTGGGGGAATGGGGTAGAGACAGGGCCAGCTGAAGACCGGCTGGCAGAGGACATGAGTGACTGTTGGTCAACCCACGGGCAGGACGAGCATTTGGAAGTGAGGCCTGCAGCTGGCTTCTGGGATGCAGCCACAGAGGAGGAGCTTCCCAGGAGTCAGGAGCCCAGAGCAGGGTCGGGACTCTGTCCCAGCCTGAGGGGGACAGGAAGAGCGGGAAGTGAGTTCTGTGCAGCGTCCTCACTGCCCGCTGCTGTCTACACTACAGCAGAGGACCTGAGCGGCAGGGCGGGGATCCTCGGGGAAGCTGCTCACGGGGAATTCAGCCCCCTCACCCCTCAGTGGGCACAGAGGGCAAGCTGCAGTCCTTATACCTTCTGCATAATGAATTAACTAGAAATAACTTTATACAGAGAACTTCAATAAAGGAGGGAAGAGGGAACTCCGTTTCTGGGACGTTTTCCTGCCACTGATTAGGATTTGTTTGAAAAGAATATTTTGGAACAACTTGTCTGGGAAGGGATTAAGTGAACCCTTTGCCCTCTTGAAGTGGCTTGCTGGCTGAAGGGCCCATCTGTAGCAAACTGGGGTAAGGAGAGAAGGGGCACCCGGAGGGGAAACATTCAGATGTGAACCGGTGGGTTCCTCCGATCGGCAGCACTTACAGGCTGAGAGCGCGTGTGGAATCGCATGTGCGTGGGGGTGTGTGTGCAGAGCACCTTCTGGAAGGGAAAGCGCTGTCCCGTGGCAGGGTGCTCGCTGCCTTATCTGGGTCTGGTCCTGGTGTCCAGTGTGGGAGGCCAGTGCCCCCTCCCTCGGACCCGGCTGCCAGATCACAGCCCATGACTCACGCTCTGGGCGCTTTTCACTCATTTTCATGTTATGACCCTCGTGACCGTCCAAGGAAATCACATTGCTCAGAAAGAAAAAACAAACTACTTGTTATTCATTTGATTTACAAACGATTTTTGTGAAGGCTACATCTGCAAATGGACAAGAATAATTCAGATAAAGAGAAACATGAACTTTTCTTAGGGGATAGACTTGAGCATGATTTTGGACTTGGCTTCTCATTTTAATCTCATGCCTTTTTTTTTTTTCCATAAAATAACATTATAAAAATAAAAATAACTTTTTCATGATAGAGAAACAGTTTTCATTAGGTAGAGTGAGACAGAAGGGAGAAGCCCCTATTATAGCTTCTACGCATTGGACGTAATGCTGTTTTTGGAAAGCTGATCGGGAGAAGCCGCCACCCCACCGTGGCGCCCTGTATTTGGTGGGTAGATTTCCTGCTGGCCGAGCTCTCATCCTCAGGTCCAGGGCAGCCTCTGCCTTCAGAACAGACCAGCTTTTAGCAGTTAACTAAAATGGCGTCCACGTCCCTGGTGACACTTCTGAGTGCTGGGCAGCTGAAGTGTCATCCAGCGAGGAAGACCGAGTGAATGGGCACATTTTGGGGTTATTGAGGAACTCTTCCTTCAACAGCTCCCAGCAGGCTCAGGCCCTGCTCAGCCACCACAGGCCAGGCGGTACACACGGAGCCGCCAGGAAGTAGACGCCTCCCTCATGCTCCCTATGGACTCATTCTGGTGGATGAGATGAGCGTGCTTTTAAAATCATATCTGCATCATTATTTATTGAAGAGGAAGGGAACGATTTATCCTCTCCCCCAAACGCATGGCTGTGGATACTGTAAGCGAGATGCCATGACTTGGGGAGGCGGGAGGATCACCTGGGATGGGCGGGGCAAGCACGCCAGAAGTAGGCAGGGAGGAGGAAAAGGAGACACACATCAAGGGTGTTTAACCGCACAGGTCAGCCGACACATGAGCCCCTCTTGTCACTTTGGAGAAGGGCTCTTTCATTTTAAGGTTGCTCATAAATCAAGACTTACCTGCGGACTGTAACTAATGCTTCACTCGGTTGGGAGAACATTTCTTGATTGGGAGATTATTGGATGGAGAGGCAAGCTGGAGTATGTGTGAGAGTGTGTGTGTGCATGTGCGCCTGAATGCACACGTGTGCAGATTTGCAAGTATGGGTGTTCTTGTGTGAGTGGGAGACACAGTCTATGGCTTCCTTTTGTAAGGACTCGGAATCTACTCTTATAGAGAAGAAAACCACAATGGCTCAGAAAAGAAGAAAGATTAAAAACACCAAAGGGATAAATAATGATGGTATCAGTTTTCTAGGACTGTGATAACAAAATACCACAGGGCTGGGGAGCTGAAACAACAAACCTACTTTCTCACGGTCCTGGAGTCTGGAAGTCCAAGATCAAGGTGTCTGCAGGGTTGGTTTCTCCCCAGTCCTCTCTTCTTGGCTTGCAAATGGCTCTCTTGTGGGCGTGTCCTCACATGGTCACCCCTCCCTCTCTGTGTCTGTGTCCTAATCTAAGGATAACAGTCACACTGGATTGGGGCCCCCTCATATGACTTCATTTTACCTTCCTTACCTCTCTAAACTTCGTATCTCCCAATACAGTCGCATTTTGGGGTACTGGAGGTTAGAATTTCAAGATAGGACTTTTACAGAGATACAATGCAACACATAACAATGATTGTAAACCTGTGAATTTACAGTAGAATCACAGATGTGGGAATGGGCATGGCACCTGGCCGGAGTTAGACGCCTGCAGGATGGTTCCACGGCTCTCTCCTCCATCCCCTCTGCTGCGTCTCTGGGTGATTCTTACCCTGGGAAACCACGTGGTCTGATTCTGGTTAGAGCTCAGATTCTGCATAGGTTTGGAATTCCTCCACTCCAGCCTGTGAGGTTCTGTGTGGAGCTTATTTCCCATGTTTTTGGAGATTCTCTCATAGAATTGTTGCTGATTGCTCTTTCAGCAGAGTCTGGGTGATGAGCTGCCAACTGAGGATGCACTTTTTTGGGCCTTCAGATCCCCATGGGCATTTTGTTTTTTTGAGAAAGAGGCTTGCTGTGTTGCCCAGGCTGGAGTACAGTGATGCGATCGCTGCTCATCACAACCTCCGCCTCCCGGGTTCAAGTGATTCTCCTGCTTCAGCCTCCTGAGTAGCTGGGATTACAGGCATATGCCACCATATCTGGCTCATTTTTGTATTTTTAGTAGAGATGGGGTTTCGTCATGTTGGCCAGGCTGGTCTCGAACTCCTGACCTCAAGTGAGCTGCCTGCCTCGGCCTCCCAAAGTGCTGGCATTACAGACGTGAGCCACCATGCCTGGCTCCCATGGGCATTTTCGACCCCTCCACAAGGTGAGAGGGGACCAGATGTCCTGGTTGTTCCAATGAGGAGGATCCTGAAAGGGACGCTGGTGGCTGTCCATAGCTGAGACAGAGGCAGTGCCCAGGCCTCTGGATTCCTTCCCCATTTCTTGTCACAGCTCCAGGATCCCACAGTGCCACTCCTGGCTATTCTGAGAGCATATCAGTCACACCACTGTGGTGCCTGATAGGCAGGGAGGCCGCTGAGGAGTGCGGTGCGGAGAGGCTGCCTCTCAGGAGCCATTCCCTTTCTGTTCTGTCCGCCGCCCCCTCCCACTGACTCTTGACACCTTCTCCATGTGTCTGGCTGCTACCTGGCTAGCTGTCCGGCTCACGAACTCCCCGTGCAGTTAGGAGGAGTGTGCACTGGCAACCCTGCAGCACTGTGCACGGCAGCCCCGGCGCCATCCCCCCGAATGCAGGCAGGACTTACGACGCAGCTCTGTGCCGGCATTCCCTAGCACATTGGTAGGCATGCAGGGAGCTTTATTTATATACGTGTGTTGAATAAATGAATAAATAAATTTTAACGTGGAATTCTGGAAGTGGAGGAAGCCCCACGCTCCTTTCTCCTGACACTTGTGGAAAGTGCCACACAGTCCCTGGCTGCATCTCTTTGAATGCTCCCAGGGATGAGGTGCTCACTCACAAAATAGCAATGCCCCTCCTGGGAAATGCTGACAGTTCAAACGTTATTATTATTTTTTTATGGCAGCTACATTGTGGCTCCCTCTCACGTTTGCCACATGGTCTTAGTCACGGACAGAACCTTGGGGATCTCTCTTTCAGGGCTTCTTGAAGGGGAGGAATATGCCTGCTGGGTAGGGGTGAGTAGAGCAGAGAAATTGAAGATCATTTGAAAAAGCCTATGCACTATTATATATTTTGAAACTTAGGAAATCAATTCAAAACCCCTATTTATCTTCTTTTTTTTTTGAGACAGGGTCTTGCTCTGTTGCCAAGGCTAGAGCGCAGTGGTGTGATCACGGCTCACTGCAGCCTCGACCTCCTGTGCTCAGGCGATCCTCTCATCTCAGTCTCCTGAGTAGCTACAGGTGAGCGCCACTGTACCCAGCTCTATTATTTCCATAATAAAAACTTCTGACAATAAAGGGAAGAGTAATGACAAGGGGTGGGGATGAGATGATGATCAGGTCAGGCTTCTCAAAGTCCACCCGGTTATATCGTGTTGAGGTTTGAACCATGTGAATGTATCACCTGTTCAGAGCAAAAACTAAATAAAGCGTTAAAATCGAAAGCAGGAAAAACAAAAAAAAGATAAAATTTTACTAGGTCGGGATAAGACGTCACGATACCAACAGCACCACATTCCATTCCCCACCAGACTTCTCTTTTGCACCAAAAGAGGGTGTGTTTTAACGAAAGTTAACCAACACTCAGGTAATCGGGCTGCTCTGTTTGGAAGGAGGAAGGTGAAGCACGGAGAGGTAAAGTGCCACGTCCAGTTGCCGTTAAGTCAGCTCAATCTCTCCCCGGCTCGGAAGCTTGGGTGGTAGGTGAATTGGGTAGAAAGCATTCTGGCCTCAATATTCAGTTGGTGATGTTTGTTGACCTCTCCATTTGGACTTTTACGAGTTACTAACTTGGAGCTGACATGAGCATAGCTGACTGCTCTGCAGCTATTGACAGTAACATTTAAAACATTTCGTTCTCTTCTCTGAAGCTTAGCTCACTTAAAAACACCACCACCACCACCACCACCACCTCCATACAACTTACTGTATTGTGAATACGTGAAAAGGACTTCGACTTCACTGCTTCATAAACGCAAATCGGAAGATGCCATTTTTCACTGATTATATTGACAAAGGTGAACAAGTTTGATGACCTGCAGTGATGACTCAGCTGTGGTGGAACAGGGCTCTCAGCACTGCCGGGGGCAGTAGAAACTGGACCAGAGTTTACATTGGTGGCAATTGTGCCTTACATTTCAACATCATAAGTGCATGTAACTTGAGACCTCCAATTCCACTTCTAGGAATTTGCCCTTCAGATACCCTGTGGCAGTTTGAACATGGATGCTCACTGTGGCAAGATTTGTAATGGCCATAAACTAGAAGCTGGGGAGATAAGCTATGGTGCTTCTATATAATGAAATGTACAGATGTCTGAATGAGACAGATTTTATGGGAAAAGCAGGCCAATTTATGTTATTACATTAAAACAAAAATGCAAAGCTAGTGACGATGTACAGCTTTTTTTTTTTTTTTTTTTTTTTTAAGATATTTGCATGTGTTTGTGTAGATGGGAAATTTCTGGGTGGATGTATTGTCAATGGACCCCTCTGGAGAGTGAATGGGGGCATGAAATGAGGAGGAAACTGACTTGGATTGTATAACCCTTTGTAGTGATTGAATTCAGTCACTATGGGCATGTGACTTATTTTTATTTATTTCTTATTTTTTTTTTTTTGAGATAGAGTCTCGGTCCATCACCCAGCCTGGAGTGCAGTAGCACAATCTCGGCTCACCACAACCTCTGCCCCCTGGTTCAAGCGATTCTCGTGCCTTAGACTCCTGAGTAGCTGAAATTACAGGTGCGTGCCACCATGCTCAGTCTCTATTTTTAGTAGAGGCGGGGTTTTGCCATGTTGGCCAGGCTGGTCTTGAACTCCTGACCTCAGGTTATCTACCTGCCTCTGCCTCCCAAAGTGCTGGGATTACAGGCATGACCCACCATGCCTGGCCAAGTTTTATTTTTTAAAGGCAACTTTTCCCTCCAACAGAAACCTAACCCCCTATAGGCCATTGTGAAAATCACATTGGATAACTCGATTCAATTCAATCAATTTTTATTCAGCGCTGATTATGTTTTGGCCACTGGCTAATGCATATAAAACTGCTTCACAAACTGTTAACCACCAAAAACACTGAGAGCAAAGCATTTATTTGAGATAGGACAGCTAATTAACCAGATATTTATAAGAGCCAGCTTCCATTTCTAAGACGGAGCCCTCCCAAACAGCAAGATTCATTGCAAAAGAGAAGCCATTGTTATTTTATTAAGGTGCTAGATTTCAACAATACAGAATCATCCTACAACCTGAACAAGCAGACACATACAACTGCCCGCAAATCCTTCCAGAAACCCAAAAAGAGGTACGAAGATCGTTCCAGACCTATCTTCATACCTCTTTTTGGCTTTCAGGAGAGATTACTATGTATCACAAGACCTGTGATAGTATATTACGTCTTGTCTCTTTTCTCTCTTTATATATATATACACACACACTTTTTTTTAATGATATTTGCACGTGAGATATATATATGTATAGATATTCATACACACACACACACACACAGAGGGTTTATGCGACTTTGGTTCTTTTACTCATCCTTGCTGTGAGTGTTTGGCTTGCAGATGTTGTAGGCTGTCATAATATTCAGCTACTCCATTAAACAGTGTTTGCTCTGAGTGCCCAGCCCCTCTGACTGCAGTCCTCCAAAGGTAACAAGGCCTCTGATGTCCCCTGGTGCCGTGGCAGTGCGCTGGTGTTATCAGGTGAGACTGTTTAGCTGAGATTTCTACCGTACCCACCTGACCTGACAGCTCTGTATAAACTTCTTCTTAAGTTGTAGGAAATGGGCTACAGGTGTATCCTGATGCTCCCACGAGGCTGTGGCTGGTGCATATTTCAAAATCATCTCCCAGAGCAATGTGAATCAATAGTTAATGAGCCATCTATTCTCATCCTCCAATGACTGTTCTTATAAGGTGGGAAAGGATGTGGCTTCTTAAAGTGAAGACGCATCACAGCCCTTCGGTATCTCACACCATCAACCTTCCTTCCCCGCCAAACCCCTTTTGAGCAGCAGCATGGTTAGGATGGTGTGTAGCTTGCAGGAAGGAATGTAAGGGCTGCCCTGGGGCAGGGAGGGTAATGGAGATCGGTCTCATGGGCAGTGCCCTCCTTGGAGGGAGACCCTGGAGCCTGGAATCTGGGCTCAGATTCCAACTTCCCTACTTAGCGACGGTGAGCTGGTCCGTGCAGCCGTCCTTTGCCTTAGTTTTCCCATCTGTGAAATGTGAACGATGTCAGTGAGGCAGGGACCAGACTTTAAGAGGGCGGAATGAGGGCGCAGAAGCTGGGGGAGGCATGCACATTCTGTGGCTTCTCTCCTGGAGTCACCGTTTCCGTGGCAAATTGTTCTGGCCGAACTGTTTGGAGGCTTTCGACCTTCCGAGGGCCTGTGGGACTTGATGGGGCTGTGGAGAAGCCAGCGTGGTCAGTGTGGACCTGAGCGGAGGAGGCCCAGGTGGGCTCCAAGGGCGGTGGCATGGGGTTTCACTAGGTGGCCCGGGGTTTCACTAGGTGGTCCAGCTCTGCCTGGGCTCTGCCATTTACTAGGTTCAAAGTGGGCTTGGCCATTTACTAGGTTCCCACCTGCCTTACTGGACCCTGGTTTCCCAATCTGTAAAATGGGGACGACTTTATGCCACAGCATAAAGCCTTCAACTGGTGTTCACCACTGAGACAGACACTGGATATGTAGACTAGAGCTTGGCACCCAGAAACAGGGGCTGCAAAGGTGGCGCTCGGGCCTGAAGCACTGCGTAGGTGAGGGGCAAGAGGGCCTGGGGGCTTCACCTGGTTGCGCCTGGTTCCTTAAGCACTGAGTTTTCAGGTAAAGCTTTAGGCACAGCTCTGTGGCCCTCACGTTTGGGGGTCCCTGGTATGGAGGGAGGACAGGTAGCTTATGCCGCATGTCACTATGAGCCAGCCAGGAGGCTGTTGGAAGATGGCTAGAGGGAGAGAATGAGTTGGAGACTGAGGGGACAGCCATGGTCCGAGAGCTACTGTTGAAGGAGATCCAACCCCTTTGCAGAGTGGAAGAAGGACCCAGCAGCCATTTTGTGCCATCAGGACAGGAGGATGGGGTGCCCGTGCTGCTGAGGTGGCCATAGGTGACATCCCATCTGGCATCTTTCTAAGATGCAGAGCCGCAGGGAGGAGCGGGCCCCCACATGGGTGAAAGGTCCTCTCCCCTGCAGGCCTGCGGGGAGGGAGGGAAGGAGCTTGGAGGGCGGCCCCCTTGGCTGCCTGGAGCTCACCTGCTCTGGGGCCTTTGGCTCCCTGAGTGAAGCCCAGAGCAACCTGTACACTCAGAGCCTGAGGGTCAGATCTGAGCTTGGCCACGCCCCTTCGCACCTCAGCCTGAAGCACTCCTGCTGGCTGGAGAGTGGGGAGGGGAGACCAGGGAGCCGAGGGGGGCCTTGGGCTCCAACTCCAAGTCCTGCTTTAGAATTGTGCAGGTGCCACAGCAGATGTGAAGCTCGAGAGGTGCTCTCAGACCTCATTTTTCCTCCCTTTAAAGCAAATGTGTGTGGCCTGGGAATGTGTTTGACCTCCCAACCTCCCAAACTCCAGTTTCTAGGTTTGCTGCAAACTTATCCCCAGCGTGGGGCTGTTTTCAGATTTGAAGGTGAGCCGTCTTGACCTAGTTCACACCTTGTCTTGGTTTGACATGAGTTGTTCTGGCTCCTGACGCATGACCTGACCGCAGAACCCCCTTGCTGCCCTGTGAGGCCGGAACAGGCCACCTCTGGCAGCGCTTGTACCTGGCCATCACCCTATGTTTCGGCCCCACGGGCATCCCCGTGGCTCCAGCCGCTCCCCCGTGGCTCCAGCCACTCCCAGGCTCTGAGCCTCTGCAGCCCTCGCTTTGGGTGCCTGCTGTGAGAACCAAGTGAATCAACCCAGCCCCTTTGGCTTTGAATCCACTGCTCCGTCTCCTGGCTCCAGGTCCCTGTTTTGCCTCCTGGACTGGCTTGGGGACCTCTTTGGCTCCCCCAGACCGACCCTGGCCTCCCCCAGGGGTCAAATGTGAGTTCCATTTTCAGAAGAGGCCGGCCCAGCCCAGCTGGACATCCCGAGGGGGAACGGAGCATCCCAGGCCACGTAGCGTCCATAGCTGCCAGCCCTCTTGCGGAGCCCAGAATCTTCTCCTGCTCTTCTAGCCAAGTGGGAGGCCCCCTGCTTAGGATCCCCTGGGGGCTGTGGCTTGATGGCAGCAATCTCAGAGGTATCCAGTATTACTTGGGTGTTGCTGTGGGAACCTCACCGTTCACAGGTTGACCTTCACACCGGTGACCTTTTGTTTCGTGTCTGAGCAGGATGACGTCTCAAATGTCAAGAACTTCAATTTTCACTTAGCAACATCCCTGTGAGGTGATTTCCAGCCAACTTGGAAGCGGAAAGTTCAGGCATTTCTGAGTGGGTTGAATAATAATACAATTTAAAAAAGGATCCTAAAACAAAATGAAAAAGGCCCCAGAAAACCCAGACTTTCACAGATCCCCAAACCCCATGGTGCTTCTGCTTCCTCAGGAAGGTGATGGGTTTCAAGTGCTTGCTGCATTTCAGGTGCTCTGGCCACAGCGGTAGCTCGTGGCTATAGTGAGTGGGGCATTTCAGTTCTAAATGGATCAGGGAAGTTGCGCCCACCCCCATCTCCCCGACTCACTTGCCCACTGCAGCCTGTTTCCCCACCCCCCACCTGCAGGTGTAGCTGCTGCTGCTTCTCCCCAAGCCGGCCACTGGGAGCCACCGTGTTCTCCCCTCAGGGTGCCCTTCGGCTTCTTGCCTGTGGCTACTCAGCCAGGTGAGACAGCTACTTCCTGCCTTCCCAACACCTTCCCCAAGACCCGGGATAACTGTGGCATCAGACGCAATTGGGGTTCGAATCCTGGCTCTGTAACTTCCACACAAAAGTGACTTAACTTTTCTGATTGTCAATTTTCTTACCCATAAAAGGAGGAAAAATATATTTTAACCTGTAGAATTGTTACAGAGACAAAACGAGATGACATATGAAGTGTATTTAATATGCCAGTCGACGCCAGTTGAGTGTTTGCCCCGTGCTGGTCACTGCCGTAGCTCTTCCAAGCACTGTGTGAACTCATTCCGTCTCCTCTCATAAGCCTCGAAGATAGGCAGTATTATTATTATCTCCATTCTTACCATTTTCTAAAAACAGCTGTATTGAGAGAAATTAGCATAGTATACAATTCACCCATTGAAAGTGTACAATCCATTGCTTCTTGGCATATTAATTTTTAAAAATTGTGGAAAAATATATAATATAAAACTTACCATTTTCACCATTTCAGGTGCACAACCCAGTGATGTGAATTATATTCATAAGGTTGTGCAGCCGTCACCACTATCGATTTCCAGACCGTTTTTATCCCTCCCTAGTAGAAACTCTGCACCACATTATGCCTATTCTACAGATGAGAAAACTAAGGCACAGAAAGATGAGGAAACTTATTCAAGGTTATGCAACAGTGTGTGGCAGAGCCCCGGTGTGAGCTTCGGTCATTTGGCTCAGAGCTGGTGCTCTTCATCCCCACACTGAGCTGGGTATTCCATGACCTCAGACTGAGAGCCCACTCCGCGCCTTCGGTCATCTTAACAAGGGTGCAAGACAGACAACGATTCCTGTTCCCATTTTGTAGCTCAGGAAACCGAGGCTCCGGGAAGTCAGACAACTTTCTCAGGGTCACAGAGCCAGGCTTTGACCCTGGGGTTTCATTGACCCCAGAGTTCACAGGCTTAGCAGAGTGGAGCTTTCCTGGTGTCCAGCCTAGAGAGCACACAGTGGGTGCGCGGAGTGCGAGCTGAGCCGTTCTGAAGGAAGCCTAGGTCCCGGAGCCACCAGCGGTTCTTGTAGATAAAGGAGGATTCTCCAGGCACCCCCGGAGGAGCGCTGATCCGGAGGCAGGGCCCTGCTGCGAGGGAGGGAGTCTGGGCCCCCGGGGTTCATGGAATTCTGCAGGAAAAGGCCTGATGTGAAGTGGGAGTCACGGAGGAGCCCCTCTCATGCCACCCCACACGTATTTCTTCAGGACCCCAAAGTGCCTCACAGGGTGGAGACCACAGGGGTCTGCCTGAAGCTGTCAAAGCAGCAGGCAGGATTGCCAGAGTGGGGGCAGGGGGGCGTATGGAGGTGGGGTTGTTAGAAGAGAGGAAGATTATACCAGGCCCAGGAATGATGAAAGGTCTTAAGCAATGACAGGGACTTAAAAAGAGGCGACTGCCAGGCCGGTTGGATGCCTGGAGGCGTGAGGCGGTGCGTGTGGGAGTTCAGATGGTCGAGGGGGTGAGGCTGGGCAGGTGAACCTGGAGGCCCTCCCAGAGGCCGGAGTGTGGGAGGAGCGGTGGGCAGGACCTTGAAGGTAACCCTGCGAGGGGAGCGGGAGTGGGCGTAGCATGGCACAGCGGTGGGCAGGCATGGGAGGGGGCGGGGCAGAATCACTGCAGTGGGCGGGGCTTCGCCTGGCCCCGCCCCATGGGTCCCCCCACCACCACCCCCGCCTCCGCGGGCTGCACTCCCCTCCCTGGAGCTCTGGCTGCGTGCTAGGGCCCAGAAGAGGAACCTGCTGCAGGCGCCAGCGCGGCGCGGGCGGCGAGGACAACCTGTTTTTCTGACCCAGCCCGGAAGCGCTGGTGCAGGTGGTCTCTGAATGAGGGTTCCTCTTTGCCTCTGATGTCTGGAAGGGGAATTCAGCAAGAGGGACTCCAGTCTGGAGCTCTGACCCCAACTTCCTCAATCCAGGCCCTCAAAGAGGGCGGCCTGTGTCACCGGGCGCCTGGTTCCCCTGGGGTGCCCGGGGTTGGGGTGGCACATTCCCACCTGGAGTGCCCTCGTGCCTGGCTAGGCGTGACCTGCACAGCCACACCTTCTCTTCGACCTTTCCCTCCCCTGCAACCCCGCTCAGCCCCAGGCCCTCTGCTGCTCAAGCCGAGACCTCGAGTCTGTGCCCTGACCTGGGCTGGTCATTGTTCGGCATCCGGTAGTTTAATTACAGCTTTCTTTGCTCTTATCTGGTCTATGAGCTCCTGATCCCCACGACCCTAGCACAGGGCCTGGGGCTTACTGAGGGATCAGTAAATGTTCATGGATGGAGGACGTGGGCGTGTAGGATGCCTGTCTCCTCCCCTGAGAAGAGGCTTGGACAGAGGTGCCCCTCCTCCCCCAGGAGCAGCCTCACCCCACCTCCACCTGATCAGGCCAGGAACAAACCACTCAGGTTGCTCTCCTGGAAGGAAGGGCGTGCCTCTTTCCACCTGTGGAGCTGAGCTGCTTCTCTCCTCGTAGGCCCTGTGCTACAGGGCACCCATACCTCCAGTCCGCACCGCAGGAGTCCTTCCCGTGTCCTCTGGGAGTTCCTGCCCCTGCTTGCTGAGGCCCCAGGTCTCCTGGGAGCAGCTCCACAGAGGGAAGGTGGTGGAGGAAGAAGCAGGGATGCTGGCTAAGGAAAGGCCCCCTTTCCTACAGTGGCTGTCCCCCAGGAAGCCCCAGGCGCGTGTTCGCCAAGCCGAGGCAGCGCTGGTTGTAGTTTCTCTGGGCTTCTGGGCTGGTGGTGCATCTGGCCCTGCCTTCAGAACGGCCCCTGTGTACGGCTGGCATCTGTGACTGGAGGCATTGCCTGTTTCTGAGTAATGTGAAAAAAGCAACTTCTTTGACTTCACCGTTCCTGGAAAATGGCCTGAATTTGCTGGAAGAGTGGGGATAGAGGGTCTCAATTTGTCATGTGAAGCTTGCAGGCCATTGTCCTCAGCACCTAGCATGCTCTGGTGCCCATGAGGGTCTTGAGAGGCTTCTTGAGGAACTCTGCGCATGGGCTTTAGCTGAGGCTGAAAGTGCAGTTCCCAGCCTGCTGTGCTGAGTCCCAGCTCCGGCAGCCTCCTGGGTCTGGCTGCGTCCGCCACCCTCCTCCTCTCTCCTGCAATTATGCCTCTTTTCCCTGCTGCCTCCTCAGCCAAGCCCAGGGAAGGATGTAAAGGGAGGTGGAGGGGGTAAGGGGCTGGTGGCCTTGATGCCTCTAGGCAGCCACTGTTCTCTGGGTTCTGGGCCTGGGTGCCCAGGGAGGATGAGTGTCTGTGGATTTATTTTGCATCAGAAGGAGCAGACTGCTCCAGATGCCTTTTCTGGAGTGTGAGGACTTGGGGCAAAAAAGATGGGCCCATCCCGTGCGTGTAGGGCCTGGAGCTTGCTCTAGTGCTAAAGCAAGAAGTAAAAACGGGATTTAAAGAAACAAAATGGAATCGCAGAGTGTCAGACCTGGATCATGCCTTGGCGCCGAGCTGGCCCCCTTCCCTTTGCAGACCAGTGGAAGAAACTGAAGCTCTGAGAAATTCAGAGATGTGCTGGAGGTTCCAGAACTAGGCCTGGAACTTTCTCCAGGGTTCAATGCGATGCCTGAAACAGTGGAAGGAGCCCGCAACATGGCCCAGATCCCCTTCAGAGTTCCAGCATGCTGGAGCGTAGCATGCGAGTAGACCCTGGAGGCCAGAGAGCTGCCCACTGCCTCCCCAGAGTTCTTAGGACCAGTGCTGCTGAGGTGATGCACCTGAAGGGTGCTCCACAGTGGTCACAAGTCAGCGCCGGGCCCCTGTGCTCCCACATCTCCAGATCTGGGCTCCCTCAGCCCTCCCTCTCCTCAGTGGCCCCGGCCTTGGCTTATCTGTGTCTCTGCCAGGATGTCCTCATCCTAGAGGGTGAGCTGATAAGGCAGTCTCATAGGATGCAGGGTTGGAAGGTGCCTCAGGGACACTTCAGCTGAGCCCCTGCAGGAGGTGGTAGGTGGAGGGGCCCAGACCGCACTCAGGCGGCGGGAAGTTTGTCTGTTTCTGTGTTTGCCCTCCCCATGGGCTGCACGGTCCTCAGTGCAGGGGCTGTGGCTTCCACACTGAGCACAGTGCCGGCCTTGCTGGACACTCAAGAGAGGTGAGTTCCCTCCCGCTGGCTGCATCCACCCCCATCTCACCAGCCTGGGTGCTGGGTGGTGGCCGCACTCCTGGTGTGCTGCCTGCCTGCTTGCAGGAAGTCTGAGTGCCAGCAAACCCTTTGCTTGAAGAGCTAGTGAGCTCCCTGAGGTAGGGGGGTGGGTCTCCTAACGGCCTCTCCCCACATCCTCTCCTGCTCCTCGCAGCTTCCAGATCATGGAGGATGCCGCCAGCTGCTGACTTGTACACAGAGGTACTGCAATATCCAGAAGAATCCTCGGACCTGAAGAATCTATCCACCCAGGCATCTGCCCCTCCCACCCCACTGGGAGTCCCTGTCCTTATAGGAGCCGGCCTCCTGGGGCCCTTTTCCTCACTGCCATGGCCCTTGGGAGCCCTTCCTTCCCCCTTCCCAAAGGGGAAGCCCTCAAACCCCACCTCAGTGACCCCGGGCAGCTCAGTGCTTCTGCGTCAGCAGCTCTGCCCACCTCCAGTTCGTCAACAAATTCTCTCTTGTTGGTCTGGCCTGTCACTCCAGCCAAGGCAGGCACAGCTGCCCACATATCTGCTCCTGTGTCACCTGCAATCTTGTCCCAGAAAGGAAGGCTGTGATGTTCTCATCTGCTCCATTCTCATGCTTAAAGGGCAGGGAGGACCGTGGGACCTTCCCTCAGGGTCCGGGCCTGATCAGACATGGTCACAGAAGGTTTCCCCGAGGGGGCTTTGTGAAAAATGCCTGATTGTCACATGGTTACATAACAACATAAGCCATAATGATTTCAAACCATATACTACTAATTTCATGTACTAACTTCATATTTTGTCTATGGAAAATATTTGACAATGCCTCTAGGGGAACATTCGAGTGTTCATTGGGGGTGGTTCTGGTGCGCGCCTGCTGGAGTGATCTGTGCGAAGCTGCGTGCTCACCCTTTCCCCCACCTACCCCGCTCCCCTGAATGCTAAGACTCATTTAGAGTCACAACAGTTTTTTTTTAAGTCTCTTTTGCTGAGTAGCAGAGTTTCGTCTTCCAAGCATGGATGATCAGTTCAGGCGTTCAATTGTTCATTCATTAAATAAGTCAAATTTATTGAGCACCTACTGTGTGCCAGGCACAATGCTAGGTAGCCTGTGGGTACAACAGTAAACAAGACTGGCACAGCCCATTCCTTGTGGAATTGTGGGTCCGTTGGTTTGAATCCTAATTCTGCTATTTGCTGTGTATCCTTGGCCAATCATTTAATCTTTCTGAACTTTCCTGCTTTTATCTATAAAATGAAGATAGGAATTCTTGTCTCACTGAGTTTGCCTGGGACATAGTTGGTGCTCAGTAAATGGCAGCTACTCTCTTTGCTATTTTCCAGGCCTTGAACTGTCTTTTTTCTTCTCACTGTAGAAGTTGCCTGGAAAGCTACGAACTGTTAGCTCTTGAATCAGTTGGCTGCCCCGGATGTCCGAATCCCTTGGAAGGAAACTGGAGGAGTTGGCTGGTGGGCTCCAGGTACATGCCAGGCTGAGGGCCGTGCCGAGCTTCCTAGCGACCTGGAGTCTGAGCTGTAGCTATGTTCTGTTCTAATTTCTGTGTCTCTGTATTCTTTATAATTGGGCCACTGTCTTAGACAGCTAGAGCAATTAATGACCTTGAGAAATGATCCCAGCCCTGAATACAGAATCCTGCTCTTTTGAAGTCAGCCACTCTCTTTGTGGGTCTAAACGTGTTTGTGTTTTCCCCTCTTGGGCATATGCCTCCTCCTTCAGCTTTGATGCTGCCTCTATAACAACGGGGTTTAGAATTATTAATTCCTCTTCACAGCAAGGTGCAGTTTTATTACACAAAAAGGGGGAAATATAATTGCTATCTTGAGTAATCATTTTCCGAGGCTGAAAGTGTAACCTTTAATTAATATTTCATCTGCAGCTGGGGTGGGTAACTTGAACAGGTCCTAAAAATATTCCTGTCCTGGTACATGGGGAGATTGTGAACTGCGCGACATGGAGCCAGTGTGTACTATTCCATCGTTGGCAATCATTTCTAAAATTAAAATGTTTACCCCATTAACCCATAACAAAATGGGGGGAGAGGCTGTAGAGATGCAATTCTTTATTGAGCGGGATAAATATGCACATTCCTGGCATAATTTGTCTCAGCCACCTGCATTGGGGGAGCCATCTCACCTGCCTGAGAAATGAATTTGGGGTGCAGGGGCCTGCTGGGCCAGGCAGTCACTGATCAAAGCTGGGATTCCAGGCTGCATCCACCAGGCACTGTGCGGGCTGGACTTGGACTTCCACAGGTCACTGGGTTTAAGGGTGGGATGGGAAGCCTTGTCTTTGATGTTTTCCGGAGCAGGGCACTTGAGATGTTCAAAATGCTTCCTGAGAGAGGGCTGAAGGGTGTTCCTGGGTTCCCTGGGAACCCAAGACATGTGCTCCGGGGCAGGAAGAGGGCAGGTGAGGACCCGGCTCAGGATCTGCTGGGAGAGGGAAGGAGGGGGCCAGTCAAGGGCAGGAGGAAATGGAGTTGCGGATCATTTGGTGACCGATGGTGATTCTGGGTGACTTCCATCCCAGCGTAGGGATTCCTCTGGATAGGATCATAGGGCTGGCTCTGGCAAGGGGACAGAAGTCCTTAGTCATGTGCATGTATGTCAGCATGTCAGTCTTTCACGGTATACGCACCATCTCACTGACAGGTGCTGCCCGATCACCTTAACAGCCCTCTGGGACCCGTGGTCATGTGTTCACAACAGCAGCCACGGCAGGTGTTTCCCGAGCTCTTGTCGTGACTTCTGTCGGCTCCATCTCATCGATCCTCCCATCAGCCCACAGGGAAGGAGAGGTTTCTGTACAGATGAGGAAACTGGGGCATTTGGCTAAAGCTGTTGATTTGCCAGAGTCCCACAGCAGTAGGTGAGTTGGGACAAGAACTCAGTGGCCTGCTGGGTAGTGAGGACAGTGCAGGGCAGTCTGGGTTTGGGGACCCCTGTGGGGCACATGTGTGAGGCTCACTGCGTGATGCTCTTGCTGGTCATCCTGGATCTCCCTTGGGGTCCCCAGGAGTCCTCACCCCAAACCTAGGATACATCCACGCAAAGAAGCAAGTCACTTTATCAACACCATTGAGATGACTGAAAATCCTCCTGCTCATAGGACCCTGGAGTTGCTGTGTTTCTGTGTTGGGCTTGTCGAGTCTCTCTTGAAAAGAATATCATCGAATGGGTTTATTGCCATTTTATTGATCACCAAGGGGCTGGTCTCAATGATTAACCATCTTAAGATTTCTAGATGTGTTTGCCAGCCGTGGTGTCCTCAGGAATACCCTCAGCAGGGAGAAAGCCTGCTGGGTTTGTAAATGGCCAGCCCCTCCTCCCTCACTACCTGCCCCTCAAGGCGTGGGAGGCTGGAGAGAAGCAATAATTAATTTGACTTTTCTTTTTTCTCTTTGGAGAGAAGAATGTTCTGTGCCAGGTACCAGGAAGCAAGGAAGGACAGGGATGCCGACGACAGCCCATCTGCAATTCCCATGCTTTAGCTCACTTGGTCTCACTGCGGCTCCGCCGGCTGCTGGTCCTACCCTGGCCATTTTATACAAAGGGAAACTGAGTCCTTTGAGATGGGAGCACCAGCCAGGGCACTCCGGTCAGTGCAGAGAGCCAAGATTGGAAGCCGAGGGGAGCCGACCTCCAGGAGAGGGAGTGGCTCTCGGTCCCTCCAACTGACACTGGAACCTTGCTTTCCTCACTCTGTTTATGTGGCCCACTTCTACCAGCTCCAATCCAGCTCATAAAAACACTTCTAAGAGGTTTAACAAGAGTGACGTCATTTGATTTTTCTCCCTTACTCATTCCTTTTTTAAAATTGTAAAGCAATACTTGCTTACAAAAAGTTTAAAGCGTTTTCTTCCCTAATCATCTCTCAGAAGTAACCAGGGTGAATAACTTGGTGTGTAGTGTTCTTCTATGCAAATAGGAATCTTTAAAGACATGTAGAGATATCTATACACGCAGGACTTTCTATTGATGCAAAGTGAGCACATATAAGCATATACGCCACAGAAGCATTTGTAAAGGTCAAAGACTGGAAATACCAAATGTGTTCCTCAAAAGGTATTCAGTAGAATAGATTATAATGGAGACCTTTAATAGAATTATTGTTTGGTCATTAGAAACAAAATGAGGGAGCTCTCTGTACAGACGTGAGAACTCCTTACAACACATTGTTAAATAAAACATTGTGTGCACAGTGTCAGCTCACTGAATTTTCCATCACAGCTTCCCATACAGGCAGATGCCACACAAGCCACCCACCCAGATGCAGAGCCTGATTCCCTGTGTGGACTGGACGGCCGTTTCCCAGCTGGAGTTCTCTGAGCCAAGCTGCCTGTGACATGGGGTTGGAGGTGCTCCAGAGAGTCATGGCTGTCCCCAGAGGAAGTGACTTGTGGCTGACTGCTCAAGGGGAAGTCCTGTGGCGGTGGAGTCGTCAGCATTCATTCAAATAAGGTAAGTGCTTCAGCAGGGATGGGGGAGGGGCTGAAAGGCCGGGGGTAACTGCGATGACCCCAAACTTGAACTGAAACCTCTGGAAGGGCATCGCCTTCGAACTGTTTAAATGATTGCATGGGATCATCTCATTTTTACATCAGCAGAAGCCTAGGCTCAGAGAGGTGAAGTGATTTGTCTGAGGTCACACAACACAGCATGGTAGTGATTGGGCTGGGACTGAGGGCCTCTCTAGGGGTGCATCTGAAGTGTCTGTGCCTCAGGGAAGCGGGGGAGGGGAGACTGGGGCTGTGGCCAGTGTCTTCCCAGCCTTCCTGGCTGTCTGTCTCCTCTTCAGCATCATCTCACCTTCCTTTCCCTCAGTTTCTTCCTCCTCTGCCTACACTCTTGATTTGTTCTAAATGCCCCTTGCCAGAGCTGAGGAACTTGGGGGGACTTGCCAAGAACCCTGGGTGAGGATCCTGGTTTGATGCATTCTTCTTGGAACCTTTGGATGTTCCTGGGGTGTGAAAGTGTGTGTATGGTGTGAGTGTGTTGTTTGTGTGCACATGTGCTTTGTGTGTGTGGTTAGGTGTATGTGGCATGTGACTGTGTGCATGCACATGTGTGGTGTGTGTATGGATGGTGTGTGGGTGTGTATGGAGTGTGTGCACAGTGGGTGCGGACGGTGTGTGTGCATGCATGTGTAGTGTGAATGTGTGGTATGTGTGCACGTGTGCAGGGTACAGCTGGTGTGTGCTCACTTGTTTGTGATGTGCATGTATGTGCACATGTGTTCATGCATGTGTGTACTTGTGTGGTGTGTGCCTGTGTGTGTCCGTGCATGCGCGTGTGTTTTGTGTGTGCAAGAGGAAACAGAGGGTGACCTTGCCACAGCAGCGTTCAGCTGTCCCCAGTGCAGGAGCTGCCCTCGAGGGCTGTGTCCCCCTTTCCGGCAGCCCCAGTGGGAGTTGTGCCTCCTGCCACAAGCGGGTCTATTCCTGCAGAGCCTGGACTCTGGGTTAAGAGAGGTGAGCACACAGAAATAGTAAACCACTGTTTTCTTGCCAGCTGTTTGCCCTTATTAATTCAGGTAGCAATTACCCATTCTGAATATTTGGCGACTAATTAGTTTTCCTGTGGAGATGGCAGAATGAGAAATGCTCCGCTTTGACCTGATCCACTTTCTCAGTTGCTGAGGGCGGGGGTGGGGTGGCTGGGGGAGGGAGGGGACTGAGCGTGGGAGTGAGAGCTGCAGAGAACTCTGCTCAAAGCCTGGGATGCTGTTTAGTTGCTATGGTCTTTGTGACAAATCTTTAGGAGGATAAAAATAGCCCACCCAGTGTTGGTTTTGTTGGGGCTTTCGTGTCACGGGCCTGTTTCCTCTGTGGGTGCAGCTCCTGGCGGTGCGCCGGGCCATGGAGGGGTGCTGGCAGCGCAGGCTCACGCTGCTCTCCAAGCAAAGTGCCTCCTCTTTTGGGAACCTCACTGGGACTAGGAATCCATTGGAGACTGGACCTGGACCACAGGGAACTGATGCTCGGGGCGAGGGCACCCTTCAGACCCCAAGAAACTGGGGCCTGTGGGACCCACAATTCAGGGGACAGGTTGGAAGAGACACTCAGATGACTGTCTGGCTGAGCTCAGCCGGGAGTTGAATGGGAGATCGTTTCTCATCAACCACTAAGCCCCTTGGCCAACATCGGGCCTGTATTTGCCTTTTTAGCTCTTGAACTTTCTGTTACTGGGAAGAGTTGTCAGTACATGATCTGGTTCCCAGAGGCACCTCTGAGGAGGATTGTAACGGGAGGGTGCGTGGATCCAAGCCAGCTCAGTCCGGCAGCCTGCTGCACTGGAAGAGCCCTCGGGCGGGAGTCTATTCTGGGGAAGCGGTAGACGGATGAAACCCATCACACTGCTTGCTGTACCTTTTCTGGTGGTGGGGAGGGGGCTCAGACTACTGTGGGGAGTGGATGCAGTTCAGGGCGCCCTAGACCAGCCCACCTGTGTGGGAGGCTGCCTCCAAATGCCTCCCCGCATGCACACTGTGTCTGCAGGGATGCAGAAGTCTGTGAGTCACAGGCCTGCTTTCTGCCCAGCATGCTCATGTGTTTGTGTCTGTGAAAGGTGCTCTTTGCCCAGTGAGGGCTGGGAGGCCTCCAGGCTGATGTCCTCCCGTAGCTGTGTTTTAGAGCCTTGTCTTAGCTGAGGGCAAGACCGGCTGCCTGCCCTCATCCTTGGACACAGGTCCTCTCCAGAACCTCGGGTGGGCATCAGCATTCTCAGACTGGCACCCGCTGGCTGCATGCTCCCTCCCACTTCCGTGTCCCTGACACTCAGCACGTGCCTGTCCGTCTACACACAGCTGGGGCTGGCTCCGGTCGTCTGCACACGGTTTGCCCAGCTCACCTACTTATTGTAATTCAAGGCCAGGGACCCTAGCTCCTGTGTGCCTGGGTTTCCCCAGTGCCTGGCTTGTGCTCTGGCTGCCTGCCCTAGAGGGTGGCCGATGCCTGCTCACATGTTGGGGCTGGTTTCCCTAAATGGCAGCAGCTGCAGTTCCTGTACAGATAGGCTCAGCGAAAGTGCCAGAGCCTTGGGTTCAGACCTGGCTGAGTCCTGTTCTGCCATTCGTTTGTGACCTTGGGCAAATTCTTTCTGATCCAGGAGCCCTGCTTTCCTTGTGATTGCTGTATTTTGGGGGTAGACTACCCGCATATTTGTCATTCGAGAGAATGACACAGGCTCCTGTCCCAGCGATGTGTAGGGGCTTCAGGGAAGAGAGTGTGTGGATGTGACCTTTGCAGTTTGCAGCTGGACAAGTGGCCGTGGGCCTCCCTCTACTCCCTCATGTGTCTGTGGGGTGATCGGGCATCACCCCTTCCTCCCTGGAGCTGAGAGAGCTCTCCTGCTTTGGCCGGGAATGACTGGTTTAGAGCTGAGGTCGGGGAGACACCCAGGTGTTTGCCAGGTCACCCAAGGGACAGGGTTTAAACAAGCGCCATCGCAGAATTCCCAGGCTGGGACGTGAAGTGGCTTGGAGGCGGAGGCCAGCTGTCCCACGACGTGGGCCGCGGCTCGCTTCCTCCAGGCCGCACCTGACCTCAGCCTGGGAGTGAGCTCAGAGCTGCACACACAATCCCTTCAGCTGGCTTGGGAAATGCAAAAACACCAGGTGCAGGGCTGTCGGTTAGAGTTTCCATTTACATTACCTGGGGCTTTCTGTCCAGCTCGCCCTTCCCCCACCACCTTGCACAGGCCTTCACCCCCACAAGCCCAGTGGGCGGTGGTTCTTCCCAGACAGTCCACCTGGGGAATGGGAGCTCCGGGCAGCTTCCTCGGGGGACCTGGCTCTGGCTGTGTAATTTTGACCTGCAAAAGGCAGAGCCATGTGACAACTGTGGAGCCTGGAGCCTTGCTCCAAACCCCTCATGATCTGGGTGGCCCTGGGCAAGTCAAACCACTTCTGATTTCTCCTCTGCCCATGCAGATATGAATACTTCCTTAGAGGCTAGTGGTGGGATGAAATGGGCAAAGGATTAGAGAGGGGCCGGAACCGCGGTGCTTGATACGTGGTGGCTGATACAATCACCATCCCAGCGTGCAGCGCAGGCTCTGCCTCTGGCTTTGCGGAGTTGGCACAAGAATCACCTCATTTAAACGGCATGATGCTCTCATAATGTAGACATGATTCTTGTTCTTTCCATTTTACCAGTGAGGAAACCGAGGCACAGAGAAGTGAAGTAACATGCCCACGGTCACGCAGTGAGTCAGAGGTAGAACTGGACGTTGGAATCTAGGCAGGCTGAATTCCAGCGCTGTGCTGATGGACTCTGGGCAGGCTGAATTCCAGCGCTGTGCTGAAGCTGTTCCTCTTACTCTGCTCCCTCAGCGGCCCTGGACGCCCCTGTGGGTCCCAGGCAGCTGGCATGACCGGCGCGGAGCCTCGCTGTGGTTAGCGTAGAGCCCTGGGGAGGCCAGCTCCAGACCCTGCCGCTCCATTTGCAGGTGGGCTGAGGAGGGGGAGGTTGAGGGGGAGAGTGTGGGCTCCCAAGCCAGATGCACCTGGCTGTGCTTCCCAGCTGTGACATTTACAACTGTGGACCTTGATTTTGTCACTAGTAAGGGCATGGGAAAGAGAAGCCACCGTGCTTAGGCTGTTACCAGGTTCTCCTGCTGTGAGCCTGATTTCCTTCGATGCTTTTTTCGTTCAACAAACCTTTCTGGGAAGCTTTTTCCTGCATATTTCTGGACTAATGAGCAAGACTCAGTCCTCACTTGTCTGTTGGAGAGTGTGTGTGTGCACATGTGTGTGCTGTATTTATGCTCATATGTGTTGCATGTGTGTGATATGTAATTCCGAATACATAGGAGTAAAACAGGAGGCATCAACAAAGCCCAGAGGAGGGAAGTAGCAAGGTGGTTCCCAGCAGTCAATGAGTAAGCGAGCGTGCAGACACTTGAGAAATGTATGTGGAATGAAGAGGAGGAAATCAAAGAAGGCTTCCTAGAGGAGGTGGCATTTAAGCTAAGGCTTACAGTATGAGTCCTGTTTTGATTACAGAGAGAGGCTGCTGTAGGAGCCAGGCTCAGAGACATGGAAATGCCTAGCCAAAAGCAGACAGCTCCCAAACTGCAGTCTAGCTGGGGGTCCCACAGGGCCTCATTTCGTCACAGGCTGTGTGTTGGGGTTGGGGAGCAGGAGGGGGTGAGTGAGTTCCTGGAGGAAAGTAATAAAGATCCATCTGTTTGTTCAACAAACATTTACTCGCTATGCACTGGCCTAGTCTGCTGCTCAGTGAAGACCAGGATGAGGCTGTTGACGGAGCTGGCAGACCAGTGAGGGTGACTAACCTGGGAGCCGCTTGAGCCCCCCACAGTGTCCCCGTGCTGGCACAGGACTTCTGCAAGGCCCTGGGGGCCCTGAGCAGGGAGAGGGAACAGGAAGAGGAGGACTGTCAACAAGGGGTCAGGAGGGAGAGCACCCTGCAGCTGTGGCTTCCAGGCTATGCAGGTGCTGTTGGCAGAGGCGAGGGAGGCCATGTGCTCAACCTGTGGGGCCTGGCCATGGGGAGGAGAGTCTGTCAGCCTGGGGCAGCTGCTGGCAGATGGGAGAGGCTGGGCACTTGCCTTTTAGGGCAGTGGTGCTCATGCTGCGTTGAGCTCAAGTTACCTGGGGAAGGTACAGATTCGGGATCCTGCCCCCGCAAGACTGAGTCAGTGGGGGCCCGGGAATGTACATTTTCATTTTGTGGTGTGTTTTTGGCACCCTAGGGAATTCTGATGCTGGTTCTTTGCTTAGTAAAGTCCATGACGTTGTTGCTTCTGCCTAGAACAACGGCCCCAGGTGAGAGGCGCGGGAGCATCGCAGTGAACTCCGAGTTCCCACCTCTGTCAGTTGGCAGCTCACCGTTCATTTCCTTTCAGTTCATTCCATTTCTTGTATTTCATCGCCTCTCTCTTTACTGAAGACAAGAGTTTCCGAAGGCTTGTTATCTTTCTGTAACAACACATGAACATGGCATCCATTAAAAATGGGGTAAAAAGATGGCAAAACAAAGGAGGGGCCGACGTGGATGGGGAAAGCAAGGCTGTTGCCTCGACCGTCATTTCCTTTCCAGCTGCCGTCATTTCTTTCTGGCATCCAGCTACTCTGTGGGCTGCATGGAGGATTCGGGGTCAAGCTGCCGGGGTTCCTTCCAGTGCCGAAAACCTGGCATCTCTATAGAAATGACAGCTACCAAACCCACACTGGATTTGTTGAATGAAATGCCGTGCTTCTTAGTAGGCAAGCGATGTCGAGGAAGTCTTGTCTGGCGACAGGAAGGGCTGTGTGCCCAGTGCCACCAGCGAGGTTTTGTGCCTGTGAATGCTGCCCCTGCTCTTGCTTGCTAAGCCAACCCTGAACGGTCAGCCGCCGGCTGTGGGGCCACTTGGCCTCTGTGCCTGACCCAAGGTTCCCAGGCCTCAGGACCCCCAGGTGCCAAGTCATCTCAGAAGGGGTCTTCCAGGAGCCTAAGTGGGCCCAGAGGCCTCCATGTTTTAGGTGTTCGGTGGAAGGGGACTCAGCCACGTTATGGTTCCCGTGTGGTCTTGGTGGAGAGAGACGTGTGCTTCAAGAAGTGCTTTAAAGCAGAGGACTCCACTGGGAAGGCGGCAGCTCCGGTTCTGGAATCTCTGTTGCGCAGCTCTCTCCCTGCACGCGGTCTGCCTTCGTGTTCCTGATGGAATGGATCAAGAGTGAAGGAAACTCGGGGCTGAACTCCTGCTTCGTGAGAGCAAGACAAACTAAAGGCCATCAACCGCGACAGCAGAACCCCTCCTCTCCCAGAAGGGTGGACCCGCGCTGTGTTTTCATTTGTCAGAAATCTTAGGAAGCCATTCCTGAGATCTGTTGTAATTTAGGCCACTTTTTTTTTTTTTTGATAATGCAGTTGATTCTTTTCCCTTGATCTTTCTTTTCTCTGTGACTTGAATTTCCTCAGGAACTACTCACATGTAGCATCTGGGGGGTTCTGTTGCTTTTGTTTCGTGTTTAGGTGAGGTCATGACTTTCTCTAAACAGTCATTATTAAACAAACCGAAGGGAAACCTTCTGTGAAAATGTTGTTTACAAATGTTGCCACTTTTACAATCACTAATGGAGGCTGCCGAGTGCTGCATTCTGAGCTCCAGTGAGTCTGGGGCAGTAGCTTGAGCCTTCTGCTTGGTGCCTGCCCCATCCGGAGGGTGGTTTCTTGCATGGGGAATGGCTTCAGTGCCCCTCTTCCTCTCTTCCTCACTCCTCACTCGATTTTTCCAGGACTTTCAGGTTTGGCTCCCACTGCGGGGTCGGGAACGCCCTGCGCTTGGCGACTGTGGGTGGTGGAGTCGCCCTGCTCTGCTGGAAGAGGGAAGAGCACTGGGTTTTGGGCGGATGACCCTGGGCTCACCATCCTGGTGGCTCATTTGCTGGGGGCATGCGGGCTCCTGGGAGCTCTATGAGGAGGACAGAGTGGAGTCACAGCTGCCCACACACCGCAGAGGGGACACAGGGAATGTGCAGCATCTCGGGAAGGGCGTGGCGGGCATGGCAGGCGTGGCAGGGCTGTGCCATTCTGCCTGTCATGGGCCCCTCTGTCCAGCTCAGGGCCGTGGATTGAACGGAGAGGCAGGCGTGGGAGCTGAAGAGCAATGGTACCCCCAGGTGAGCGCCGGGACTGGTTTCCAGGCTGGCAATGGGCGTGGGGGTCAGAGGAGTGGGGTTTGGGTTGGTGGCAGTAGCTGTGGCCTGGCTGCCATGCTGGAAAGGGGTGATGGGAGCTTGATGGGAGGTGGCACCCATGTGGGAAAGGAGCTGGCATCACAGCCGTGCCCTTGGTGATTGGCTGCTGCACTGGCCCACACCAGGAGCAAAGCTCTTCCCTCCTCCCTGCCCTTCTCCTTCCTGTCTTTCCCCACCGCCCTCCTCTCTGTCTCCCTTTTGATCTCCCTCCTCCTCTCCCCCTTTTACCCTCAAAGTGTAATGTGAGGGTCCCAGATGCTGGCCTCATCTGGGGCTGGGTGTGCAGGGTGAAATATGATCCTGCGGACTTTCCGAATTGGGATCCCGGGAAAAGTTCCTGGGGGGTGCCCTGTTAATAGCACCTCTGTTGACACTGGAGTGTGACAGCCACTGTGTGAAGGCACAGCGGCCTCTTCCCCTGGGTTAGAGATGTACTCTGACCCCACAATCACTGTGGAAGGCCACGTGTTACACGTTAGTTCCTGTGGGATGAGCAGTGTACTGCCTGCTGCAGAGTGGAGCACACTCTTGCCCTGCATTAGCCAGGGTTCTCCAGGGAACAGAACCAGTAGCATGTGTGTGTAGAGACAGATTGATTTTAAGGATTTGGTTTACACAGTTACGGAGCCTGTTGAGTCCAAAATCTGTAGGCTGGCCAGCAGAATGCAGATTGGGAAAGTTTTGGGCTGCGGTTCAAGCCCAAAGGCCTGGCAGAATTCCTTCTTGCTCAGGGGAGGTCACTCTTCAGTCTCTTTAGGCCTTCATCTGATTGGGTGAGACCCACTCACATTATAGAAGGTCACCTGCTTTACTCAAAGCCCACTGATTTAAATATCAATCCAGTCAAAAGCACCCTCACAGGAACATTCAGAATAATGTTTGACCAAATATCTGGGCATGGCGACTCAGCCAAGTTGACACATAAAGTTAACCAACACAGCCCCTCATGTCTTTCAAATATCCAGAGGTTTCTCTGGTTCTAGAAGACTGCCATGTGAAAGGCAGGGGTCTTGACCCTGTGGGACTACAGAAGTGCGTAAAGCCACGTGAGTGAGCCTCAGATCTGTCTGTCGGTTAAGGACATAGACCGTCCATTTCGTGTCCATCATGGACACGTGCAAGCCTTTTATAGTGCTACCAACATACATCACACCCCAGCGTCTTCCCTGATGCATGTGTTCGTTTTTCTATCAAACTCATCCACCTACTTCTTCCCTCCCTCCCTTTTTGCTGTAATTCAGTCCATACTATCGGGCATCTAGCATATTCCAGGCACCAGGCCAAGCACTGGGCAATCAGAAATGGAGAAGACACATCCACTATCAACAGTGAGCCCAGAGGCCAGGAGGGCTGCAGGTGCAGAAGTCAGTCCGTGGGAGGTTGGGGCCAGCAGCCCCTTTCCCCTCACTGAGCCTCCTTAGCAACACCAGGTCTTAACACACAGCCCACCACGGTCCTGGGGACAACACCACGTCTTTGTATGATGCCCCTGTTCTTCTGTACGGAGTGCCGTGTCCCTTTTCTTCTGAAGGTGGGACTGACGAGGGGAGCGGCAGTGTCACCTGGCAGCTGGTTAGAATGCAGATGCTCAGGCCCCACCCAGACCCACAAGTCAAATCTGCATTTTCACCAAATCCAGCAGGTGATTCCTGCATGTGTACATCTGCTACCTGTGTCCCTGCTCTTCATCCTCTGCCATACACAAAAAACATCCATGGAGAATTCCAGGAGAATTGAGAGCCTGGCCACATGGCTGCTCTGTGAGATTGGAATTTATTCCTAAGCCACATGGGGAGGCCCCCAGGCATGCTCTTCTTGGGGTTCAGGGAGGCAGCCTGGAAGCCAGTGGTGAAATGTGAGCTCGGAGCATCAGTCTCTGCACCTCCGCTGACTTCTGGAGGCAGCTTGGAGGAGATCTGTCACTCATCCAAGATTTCTTTCTCCTCTGTAAAACAGGGATGATACAAAAATCTTTCTTTCTGGGTTGTTGGGAACTCAAGCAGATAGATCCACAGCGCGTGGAGGGCCTGCCTTGAGCGAGGTGTGGCTGTGCCCTCACGACAGGCTGAAGGCTGCACTGGGGGAGGCTGGAGCTCTGGGGCTGGGCCCCTCATCACCGATGCAGGGACGGTGCCTGCTGCACAGACTGTCCTGAGGACTAAGTGAGATTCTGCGAGCAAACACCCTGAGCCGTAGCTGTTATTTTTGTAACAATTGGCTTGTGTAACTGCCCTGTGTGGAGTGCCAGCCCTTGACTCATACCCGGAGACAGGTGGGGGCAGGTGGAGGAAGGGACCGCTGTTGGCTGAAGCAATGTCTTCTAGATTGTTCCTGGAGGTACCATTCACCCCAGGGCGCTCAGCTCTAGATTTCTGAGAGTCCATACGAGGGTGTAGAAGTTAACGTGCCATGTTGCCAAGTAGATTTCTTTTAAAAGGTGTTCTCTTGTAAGGTAGCGACAGATGCGAGGGTTGCTATGGCGACAGGTGTCTGTTTGGAGAGTCCGGTACAATAGGTGAGATGGCTCACCGACAATTTATGGTCATGGAAAGTGAGCTTCCTCCCAGGAAATTTTAGTGAGTGATCACCTTCCTCTGGGTTTATTTTTACTGAAGATGGTTTTATTTTGTGCCTTGGGAGATTGGGCAGGATGGAGAAGGCTTTGTGTGGATTCACAGTAGACTCGGTGCACAGCACATGGTCAAACGGTTAGAGTCTTTTCAAGAATTGAAGGTGATTAAAAAAGAGCCTTGAAGAATTAGATGGTCTAAGGTCCTCGAAAAACATTTCACTGCCTGTGAATTTCTTTGTAGCAAACAGCACTGCAATTTTGCAGAGTTAGGAGTAGAATCTGTAGTTGGCCATGACTTTATTCTTTCCACAGAGCAAGTCTTCCAGAGCGCCTCCTGTGTATCTTGAAGGTCATGTGCTGGGGGGCACCAGGGTGGCATGGCAGGATATGAAGATGAGTGAGACCTGGGCTCTGCCCTTCAGTAGTCAGGGTGGGAGAGACAGATGGACATAGGCTGATCATGGAAGAGGCTTAAGCTGTTACAGACGTACAGCTGGGGTGTGGTGGATGAGTTTGGAAAACTTGGCTGGGGATCATGGAGCATCCTCAGTACCCTGTTGAAGAGTCTGAACTCTTTCCCACTGGAGACTTTTCCCTTCAGAACAAGGTGTGGCCATCCAGGCCCACATGGTCAGCAGGTGAGGGCAGCATGGGAGGGAGAGGTCAGGCAGGGGCTGGAGGACTGTCTGTCAGGGCAAAAGGTGATGGCTGGGCACCAGTCCTCAGCTCTGCATGGCAAGACTGACCAGGTCCCAGCTAACAACCTGGGCTCTGCTGGCTCCCTGAAGCCCTGGGAGTTTGCTGCATCTTCTGGGCCTGAGTCAGGCTGGAGAGGTGGTTCCTTGCAATCCCCGCAGAGGGCTTCCAATCCTAGCCAGAGGGGAAGGGCCTTGGCAAAATGCCTGTGTCCCGAGTTCTGGGGCAGAGCTCTCCTGTGAGTCTGTTGCGTGCCTTTCTCATGTCCCAGTCACTCCTCCTGCTGGGTGCCTGGGCCCCAATCAGCTCTGGCCAGGATCAGATTCCTGGGCTCTGTTCTCTAACCAGACTGGCCCATCCTCACCTGGAGCCACTGCTTGGAGCCACTGCTGGAGACCCAGCACAGCCTGTGGCTGAACCCAGGGATGTAAGCCTTGCTGGACTATGATAGGAGAGCCAGTAGTAGGAGCAGAGGAGGGTGTGCCCAGAACCTGCTGGAAAGAGCCACCTGTGTCTGCAGGAGCCCCCTGGAAGTTCTGCTGCAGCACCTGGCAACCTCTGGTGCAACAGCCAGAGGTTGCACTAGACATGAGCCAAACGTGGAGCTGGGCAGGGAGCCAGACAGGCATCTCGTGCTGTGGGTCCTCAGCCCTGTCCGGGAGGGCACAGACTGGAGAGCACATGGGAGGCCAGCCCAGAGGAGCCTTCCCGCCATGGATTCCGCACCCTCCTCTGCTTCCTGCCCATCTGCACGCGGAGAGTGAGCCCTGGAGAGCCACGGAGCGCCCGTGTGTTCTGGGCAGGGCACGGTCTCAGCCTGCATCCGCCTTCCCAGCCATGAAGCGGAGACAAATCGTACTTGCCTGGGCTGCCTCAGTTCACCCAGGTGGTGATTTAATGTAAGCACTAACCAGGATGCCATTCCGTGGGATTTGAAGGATGAAACAAAAACATTTATTTTGTTCCAGAACATAAAATTGATACATGTTTTCAGCACACAATTTGGAAAATACATACAAAAAAGAGAACAACCCATTATGCCATCACACAGATGCAAACGCCATTCATACTTTGTAATATTAGCTGCCGTTTTTTCCTCTATGAGTAGACACATTTCTACCTTTTATTTCCTTCGGTCCAAATGGGATCATAGTTCATGTACAGCTTTGAAAACATTTCTTTTTCATTGAACATCTTAAACACGTTTTCTTATCAATAAACCTCCGGCTGGAACCTCATTTATGGCTGCCTGTGATTTCATTCTGTGATGGATCCCACATTTTGTTCAGTGGGTCTCTTCAATGCACATTTAAGTTGCTTCCAAATTGTCTCTACTGTGAGCAGTAGTGCAATGACTGGTTTTGCTGTGTACCTCTGCCTTTTGAACTGGGCAGTTTTAATCGGAGGCATCTTAGTGGAGGCAGAGTTTTCATTCCCGGGAAATGTATGCCCAGGTCTCCCTGTCGGCTCGGGCCCGCCTGCCCAGGCTTCATGCTGAGCACATGCTTGTCTTTTTCCTGGCATTTTCTGGGCTCTGTGTCTTTGCTTTGATTTTTCTGTGTCTCTTCTGTCTTAAATGAGAAAAAAAGATGCCCTTGCTTCTGAGAACAGAGAGAACCAAGTGACAGGCCACAAATTTCCTGGTGCACCAGTGAACGGTGTCTTCGCTTGCTGTCCGTGTGCTGACGGTGAAGCCTGACGGTTCTAACCTGGGCCAAGCTGTGGGTTGTCCCTGTCACTGTCTCACGATGCTTTCTTCTCTGGCACCAGCGCTGAGGTCGCCTTCCAGGGCTCATCTCCGCTGTGGTTCTAGCTATGCCCTAGCACAGTTGTCCTCCTAGCCACCGATTTCCTGGCCACAGATGCAAAGACCCACTCCTGGAGGGTGGAGGCCCTCCCTGAAGATGGCCTCACCCAGCAATGCCATTTCCTGCCCAGCATTCAGGACTCCTGGAAGCAGAATTGTAGGGTGCATGCTGGTGCCTTCAAGGGGCAGCCTTGAGTCTTCCCCCATGAGTGCCCCCAGCAGGCAGAGGGAAGGAACAGGAACCACCGTCCACTGGGTATCTCTGAGGACCCAGGCCCTGAACTGGGCACTCGCATGCTGACGAATGAGCGTTAGCCTTTGATTTGGGCTACCTTGTCACACTGTGGTCACAGACTTGCCAGGTGGACCATATGATGGTGTGTCAGCTCTTTCTAACCCACAGATCTAGACTCAGCAGCCCCCTCCCACAGCTTTGGGAGTCATGTCACCCAGCACACAACTCAGCTCAGACAGACTTGGTTTGGATGACAATGGTGGGAACCACCTCACAGCCAGCTGTATGGGGACAGCAGGCAAATTCCTTTAGTCCGGGGCTGGACTTGCTATGCAGGCTCAGCCAAATCCCAAATCCCGCTCTCTGGAGCAGACTCATTAACCCTGTGCACAGTACTGATATATATGCCACATGTCAGCATATTACTATTAGTATTCTACCATTTTATTGAGGCCCGATTGACATAGGAAAGCTGTCCATATTTAATGTATACAACTTGATGAATTTGGAGCTAAGCACACCTCCGTGAAACCATAACCACAATCTATACTGAAAACATTTCCACTGTCTCCAAGAGTGACTTCTCCTCCCTTCTTTATTTATTGTATCACGTTAAATATTTTTTTGTGACAAGAACACTTAGCATGGATCTGTACTTCGAGTGAACATTTAAGTATGCAATACTGAACAATATTGACAATGCGATACTGAACAATATGCAATACTGAACAGTATTGACAACGACAGGCACTAGGCTGTCCAGTAGACATCTAGGTCTTACCCACCATGCGTAACAGAAACTTGGTGTCCTTTGAGCAACCCATCCCTGTTTCCCCCTTCCCACCAGTCCCTGGCAACCACCATGCTACTTTCTGCTTCTACAAGTTGGACTATTTCATTTGCAGATTTTTTCCCAGCTTTACTGTGGTATCATTGACAAATAAATATTGTATAAATTTAAGGCATACAACCTGATGTTTGATAAATGTATACATTGTGCAAGGGTTACCACAATCTAATTTACTTATCCGTCACCTTATATAGTTCACTTGTGTGTGTATATGTGGAGAACACTAGGGTCTACTTACTGTCTTAGCAAATCTCAAATATGCAATACACCAATTCTAGTCACCATGCTGTACAGCAGAGCTCCAGAACTTATTCATGCTGCACAACTGCAGCTTTGCCTGCTTTGGCCAACTTCGCTCCATTTCCCTCTCCCCAGCCCCTGGTAACCACGCTCCTATCTGCTTTGTTTCTGGCTTATTGCACTTAGCATAATATCCTTCAGGTTCATCCATGTTGTCCCTAATGACAGTATTTCCTTCCTTCATAAGGATGAATAACATTGCGTGCTGTGTGTGTGTGTATCACATCTCCTTTAGCTGCTTATCCATCAGTGGACACTGATATGGTTGTTTCCATATCTTTGCCATCGTGAATAATGCTGCAGTGAACATGGGAGTACACATATCTCTTCAAGACCCTGATTTCAAATCCTTTGAATGTGTATCCAGTGGGATAACTAGATCCTATGGCATTTCTATTTTTAACTTTTTGAGGAACCGCCATACTGTTTTCCATAGAGGCTGCACCAGTTTACCTTCCTGCCTACAGTAACAAGGGGTCTCTTTTTTCCATATCCTTGTTAATACGGCTTTTTTTTTTTTTAAATAAAGTAATAGGCATCCTAACAGGTGTGAGGTGATCGCTCATTGTGGCTTTGCATTTCCCTGATTATTGGTAATGTCGGGCACTTTTTCATATACCTGTTGCTCGTTTGTATATCTTCTTTGGAGAAATGTCTACTCAGATAATTTGCCTATTTTTAAATTGGGTTATTTATTTATTTTGCTATTGAGTTCTAGGAGTTCCTTATATATTTTAGATATTAACCACCATGATCAAATATATGGTTTACAAATATTTTTTCCGCCCCTCCTTTTTTTTTGAGATGGAGTCTCGCTCTGTTGCCAGACTAGAGTGCAGTGGCGTGATCTTGGCTCACTGCGACTTTGTAACTCCCAGGTTCAAGTGATTCTCCTGCCTCAGCCTCCTAAGTAGCTGGGATTACAGGTGCACACCACCATACCCAGCTAATTTTTGTATTTTTAGTAGAGATAGGGTTTCGCCATGTTTGCCAGAATGGTCTCTATCTCCTGACCTTGTGATCCACCTGCCTCAACCTCCCAAAGTGCTGGGATTACAGGTGTGAGCTGCCGCATCCGGCCATTTTCTCCCATTTTTTTAGGTTTCTTTTTCATCTTGGTTATGGCTTCCTTTGTGGTGCAGAAGCTTTCCAGTTTCACATAATCCCACTTGTCCAATTTTAAGTCTTCTCTCTATTTTTCTTGCTCTACAGAGTGTTGTTTAAGCCTGCTGTCTTCTCATTGATTTTCTGTCTGAATGACCCACCTATATTTGATAGTACTGAATTATGCTATTATTGTATTGTCTCTCTGTTAAGATTTGTACATGTTTACTTTATAACTTTAGGTGCTATGATGTTGGATACATACATATTTATAATTTATAATTGTTATATCTTCTTGTTCAATTGACGCTTTTATCATTGTGTAATGACCTTCTCTGTCCCTTATGACAGTTTTTGACTTAATGTCCATTTTGTGTGATATAAATATAGCTACCCTGCTTTCTTTTGGTTACCATTTACAAAGAATGTCTTTTTTCCATCCTTTCACTTTTAGCTTCTGTATGTCCTTAAATCTAAAATGAATTTCCTATAGATAGCACATAGTTGGATCTTGTTTTTCATGTTCATGCATCCAGGCTATATTTTCTGATTAGTGAATTCAATCCACTTATGTTAAAGTAATTATTTATAGCTAAGTACTCACTATGGCCAGTTCTTTTGTTTCTTTCTTCCTCTCATTGTGTATCTTTGTGATTTGATTTTTTTTGGTCATGATACACTCTGTGATTATATTATCTTTATCTTTATTGTATCTACCATAGGTTTTTTTCTTGTGATTATCATGAGGTTTACATAATATTTTTGATATTTATAATAGTCCATTTTAGGCTGATAACAACTTCTTTATTTACATACAAACACTGTACACTTTTACTGATCCCCTCTTTCACTTTATGCTATTGAGATCAAAATTTAACTTATATTGTGTATTCATTTATAAGTGTTTATGATTATAGCTATTCTTTATACGTTTTTCAGTTCTGTTAATTTTTAGACTTGGATTAAAAATGATTAAGCAGGCTGGGCATGGTGGCTCACACCTGTAATCCCAGCATTTGGGAGGCCGAGGTGGGTGGACCACAAGGTCAGGAGTTCGAACCACCCTGGCCAATATGGTGAAACCCCGTCTCTACTAAAAATACAAAAATTAGCTGGGCATGGTGGTGCACACCTGTAGTCCCAGCTACTCAAGAGGCTGAGGCAGAAGAATCGCTTGAACCTGGGAGGCAGAGGTTGCAGTGAGCCGAGGTCATGCCACTGTACTCCAGCCTGGGTGACAGAGCAAGACTCCATCTCAAAAGAAAAAAATAAAATAAAATTAAGCACCACAATTACAGTATTACATTATTCTGTATTTCTATATTTATTTACCTTTACCAGTGATATTTATACTTCCATAAACTTTTGTGTTGCTATTTAATGTCATTTCAATTCAACTTGAAGAATTGTCTGTAGGATTTACTGGAAGGCAGGTCTAGGGGTGACAAACTCTCTTTCGTTTGGGAAAGTCTTTATCTTGCCTTCATTTTTAAAGGACAGTTTAAAAAAATTTTTTATTTATGTTTACTTTCAGCACTTTGAAAATGTCATCCCACTTTCCCTCCTAGCCCACAGTTTCTGCTGAGAAGTCTGCTGACAATCTTATGGAGGTTGACATGTATGTGAAGAGCTGGTTTTCTCTTACTGCTTTCAAAATTATCTTGATCTTTGACTTTTGACGATTTACATACAGATAGTTCCTGACTTATAATGGTTTTACTTATGATTTCTTAACTTTAGATGGTACAAAAGCGTTACGCTGTGCATTTGGTAGAAACCATAAGTCAAATTTAGAAATCTGATTTTTTCCTGGGCTAGTGATGTGTGGTGGGATACACTTTCCTGATGCTGGGCAGTGGCCACAAGCTGCAGACCCCCATTAGGCACTCAATCATGAGGGCAAACAACCAACACCCTGCATTTTTGACCTATGATATTTTCAACTCACCATGGGCTTTCTGGGACATAATCCCATCATAAGTTGAGGAGCATCTGTATGATGTGTCTCAGTACAGACCTCTTTAGGGTCAACCTGTTTGGCATCCTTTGGGCTTTATAAATATGTATGTGAATTTCCTGCTTGATGGTGTCCAATAAGTCCCATAGGCTGACTTTCTTCACTCTTGAATTCTCTTTGTTTTCTCCTCTGACGGTTAACTTAAATGACCTGTCTTTGAGTTTGCTGATTCTTTCTTTTACTTAGTCTAGTCTTCTGTTGATGCTCTTCCAATTTTGCGGAGTTGAGCTGACTGCTGAGATCCACTCCAGCTGCTGAGATCTGTGTTTTCCCTGCAGTGGGGTATGAGGGGTCATCTATTGGGGCTTGTGAGGTAGAGACTGCAGAGGTGCATGTCGGCTGACTTCTGGGGCCTGTGGGCAGGCCAGTTGGCTGGTGGGGTCTACAGATAGGCTGACTGCTGGGGGGGCGGTCCACAGCTGGGACAGTTGGCAGGCCAGTTTGTGGGGTCTATGATCTGGTTGTTGGTATCTGCATGTAGTTGCTGTGAGCACCAGCCCCTTTTCTTTATTCTTAGTTGACCCCAGGTGATCGAGCATACCAATTTCCTCAATGTTCTGGGTGAGGTGCTAGAGAAGTGGGCCTCCTGGGAAGTGCCCTGAAAGGCTGGGGAAGTTGGATGCTCAGTTTGCTTTCCTTCCCTCATGGGAAAGATTGTAGGCCAAGGGTGTCTCTCAATGTTTAGCTGTGCAAACCTGGGGAAGGGGTGATGTGAGTGAAATGAAGCTACTCTTCTCACTCTTTCCAATGGGACTGTTTTTGTATTTTGTGGCTCATCAGGGTGCTGGGAGCTTTCAACTGGATTCTGGAACTCTCCTAAAAATATTTCATCCGTGGATGCTTGTTAAATCCATGTTTCTGTGAGGAGACAAGGGCTGAGACCTCTTATTCTGATATCTTGCTGTTGTCACTCTTCTTTATAAGGAGAAATCCATCTGTCAGAGGGTCTGGAGCGCTGAGTCCTCTGGGTTCCCTATTCTGTTTGGGGAAGTGTACCTGGCAGACCGCTTTGGTTGCCTAGTGAGTGTGGAATCAGAGCCAGGGAGCAGGTTGTTTGTTTTAAATGCTTACTAACTGCAGGCGCTCGTGCACGTGTCTCCTGTCTCTATAGTGAGGTGGGCCTGCCATTGAGACTGGAGATTACAATTCGTTCCTCAGACACATCTGATTTTCTTCTAGATCCCTGTGGGTTTCCATGGGCTTTCATTTCCCATTCTAAAGAATAGGGTTTTTACTTATTTATGCTACTAATTTCAGAGGGGCTGCCTTTACGTTCTTCATATTTCACATTTATCTGTGGATGGTCTGATCCCAGATAAATGGTGTTTCCTGTACAATTGTTTCAGCTTCTTAGCACCCTGTGAAGAAGGACTCTTTGGGGTCACGTTGAATTTGTGTCTACTTATTGATAGTCCTTTTCCGGGGATTGGTTTTTGGTTTTCCCTTTTGTTCCCTAGCATCTCATGTGCTACTCGGGCTGTAGGAAGGCACCGCAAAAGGCCTTAGCTGGAGATTCTGCCGTTCTGCTCTAGAAAGGGGCTGTTCCCCCAGCATGAGTGATTTTGGGGGCAGGAGCAGAATTGCAGGTCCTGAAACTTATGTATTTTTAGGCTCATTTTTTAATAAGAAAATATGAAATTTTAAATACAAAATTAGGTATAAAATGAATATCTATCAGGGCCTAGGTCAGTGAGGAGCCTGAAGCTCAGCTTCATGAAGCACAGAGAAACCTGGCTGCGGGCAAGCATTTGGCATAGGTGGGTTTGGGCTGCAGAGGACCCCTGATTACGGATCATGCACTCTCAGAAAGAAGACTTCAGGGTTCTTGTGGCTAAACTTAAAAGCCTCTAACCGATAACCCTTGCACAGATAATTCATGAACATGCTCTACATATAAATGAAGAAACAATGCAGAAGAGCACAGAGCGAAAGGGAAATGCTTCCTCCAATTACGATTGCCGGACCTGCTCTCTCCCATAAACAACCCCTATGAGCAATTCAGGGCGTCTCTCCCAGGCATTTTTCTTAACCTCTAAATATGTATGCGCACATTTACCTCTTTATTTTAAAATGATGCATAATAATCCACAGTGTGTCTGCTGGAAGTTAATTTGGACAGTCACTTGTTGATAAGTGTCCAGATTTGCTTCCGTCGGTTGCTTTCACATGGTGGCGGTTACCACCGCTTTACCTGTTTTTCTGCACATATGGACGTGTGGGGATATTACTACGACATAGACAACTGGAAATTTCTCTCTAGGTAAAAAAGTGTGAAGATTAAAATTTTGATTGATTTAATGTTGTCCTTTGAAAAGACTACCACGGTTTACACTCCTATCAATAATATGAGTGCATTTTTAATATATTCTTATCAGTATCACGTTTCAGCAATATAATCAGTAAAATATACTATTTTTGGTTTGTCTGAATGTTGTTTTTGGTACGAATGGGCATCATTGCTAATAAAGTTTGACATCTTTTTTATATATTTACTGTTCATTTATATTTCTTCTCTGGAAATTATCTGCTCGCGTTCATTCTTTCTTTTGAATGTGTAGGTGCTCTTCCCTACTTCAGAGGTCCTACGTGCTGAATCTCTGTTAACTTTAAACTTTGTTTACGGTGCCTTTCGTCGTAAAAGTTTTATATTTATGTGACCAAACTTGTCAATCTTTTTCTTATTTCATCTGGGTGTTTTTATTTTTTGGTAGAGAAGGGGGAGTTGTAACACTTATAAAGCACTTTTCTATCCCTAGATTTAAAAAATGCTTCTTATAGATTTTATTTTAATGATTTTACAATTAAAATATTTACCTTATGAATGCATTTAAGATTTATTTTTATATATTTTAAAATTATAATTTAAAACATTTACAATAATACTGTATACTTTATAATGTATATATACTAGATAATATTTGTAATAATTTAAATTATTTTAAAAACAATTTCTGAGTCTTTCTACCCTGTTTTGAAAAGTTGGTATTTGCTCAGTGATCAGAAACACCCACTGCTCTGGTTATCTATTGCTGCAGAACGTATGACCCTCGACTTAGTGGCATCAAACAATCACAACTTGATTCTGCTCATAAACTCCGTGGGGAATTTGGGCAGAATGGGGAAGGTCTGGCTCTGCTCTACCATGTCTGGGGCCTCAGTTGGGAAGACTGGAGTGGCTGGGGTGATGTGAACAGTGGGGGACTGGGATCATCTAAGGGCTTTTCACTGACATGTTTAGGTACCTGGGCTGGGATGATTCAAAAGTTGGGCCGGGCGCGGTGGCTCACGTCTATAATCCCAGCACTTTGGGAGGCCAAGGCGGGTGGATCACGAGGTCAAGAGATCAAGACCATCCTGGTCAACATGGTGAAACCCCCTCTCTACTAAAAATACAAAAATTAGCTGGACATGGTGGCGCATGCCTGTAATTCCAGTTACTCAGGAGGCTGAGGCAGGAGAATTGCCTGAACCCAGGAGGCGGAGGTTGCGGTGAGCCAAGATCGCGCCATTGCACTCCAGCCTGGGTAACAAGAGCGAAATTCCATCTCAAAAAAAAAAAAAAAAAAAAGTTGGGTTTAGCTGGGAGCAGTCCTTGGAGCTCCTAACTTGGCATCTGTGTGGCTTGGGCTTCCTCACAGTTTGGAGGCCTCAGAGTGGTCTGAATTGTTCATGAAAGCTCAGGACACCAAAAGCAAGTGTTGCAACAGAACAGGGAAGAAACTGCACGGCCTTTTGTGACCTCACCTTGGAAGTCACCTGTGTCACTTCCATTGGTGGACAGTCACATGTCAACCCAGATTCAAACAGCAGGGACATAAACCCCACTTCTCAATGGGAGAAATGTCAAATAATTTGTAGATATGTTTTAAAGCTGCTTCACCCTCACTTACCATATATTAAATTTCCATTTATAGTGGATCTGTTTTGAGACTCTAACATATCCCAGTGGTCTATTTGTTTAATCCTGCTCCAACATCCCCTGCCAGCCTACAGACTTTTCTTCTTAGTTATGGTAATATTTAAAAAGTTCTAAAATAAAATCCTAGTTAGCAAGTAGAATTATGACCCGGCTTCTGTGGGGCGTGACTCGGAGACCACTGGACATGTCTCCTCTTTGGCCTGCTATTTAAAAGCACACGAAATGTGGCACCAGCGTATATTTCTGAACAATGTGTGGAAAGGGAACAGCAGAACAGAAAGATCAACAGTAACCGTGCTGTGAGTAATGTGGGTGGCATTTAATGGGAGCCAGCAAACGGGAAGCTTGCGGGGAAGAGTTGGGGTTCACGCTGACGTCCGGAGGTCTCATGTGAGGCTGCCGAGGCCCCCCACAGCTCTGCTTCGCATCTGCTTCTCACATCTGCATCTGAGGCCCCGCTGTCTCACCCCGGAGTGTGGAAAATGGGCACTCAGCTGCACCCTCCCTGTCTCAGCTGCTGTTTCCTATAACGCCGTCGTGAGTTAATCTCTGAGCCCTCTGTGCACGTGCTGCTGTTTATAGTCCGGGATTGTGAGTGGAAGGATAACTTTGCATTTCTGAGTGTTAAGGAAGTAAAGCCGCTTCAGCGTGTATTTTTTACAGGGAAAGTGTATCGTGGACAATTTTCACCTTTGTCTTTCCTGGCATTATGTGTATCTGTCCTCTGTCCCCATCCTGTTCTGGAATCACAGGTGAATTGGACCTGTCAAGAAAGTGCTCAAAGCCTCATCGGGAACTAAACAGAAAGATCAAAAACTACACAGGGGTCTGCGGGGTGCACTGAGTCCTCTTCCAGACAGTGAGGGCGGTGGCGTCTAGAGAGGGCTGTCCCCTGATGGTGGTGTGGCGGGGTAGTGAGACGGATCTGGGGAGAAGGAGATTTGGGGGAGGGAGAAAGCAGTCACATGGGGCTGCACAGAAGCAGGTGTTCAGAGGGAAGGGCACTGATTGCTGCTCCCTGGGAGAGCTGGAAGACTAAGTCCAGGTGACCCAGACGAAGTCACCAGTTAGTGAAGACAAGAGCAGGGTGCAGGTGAGGGGGCGGGGGGGACGCAGATGATTCTGAGCGGTTGGCTTGTGGACATGAGTATTCCCATTTCATTGACCTTGCTGAACACACACTGCCTCTTGCCAAGTCCATCCTTGAAGAGTTGGAGTCACCTGGAACAATCCATAATGAAGGGAGGGCATGAACTTGACCTTGAAGGGCCACCAGGATTTGGGTAAGAGGAATGGGAATAGCACTTGAGGGTTAGGAAAGGAGTAGATGAAGGCTTAGAAGTGGGAAGGTGCCGGGCATGAGGACCAGTGGGACTGGAGCCAGGGGCTGGTGCGGGGAGCCGGCCAGGCTGTGAAGCCGAAGGCCCTGCAGGCCAGACTCGAGCGTGGGCCTTGCCTTTTGGCCGTGGGAGCCAGGGATGGTCTTTGAGCAGCAACTAGGACTGTGTGACAGGGGCCCCTCATCGTGAGAGCCTGGAGGGACTGAAGGGGACACTGAAATGCCAGAACCATGAGGGTTTTTCGTCATTGTGGCAGTTGGGGAGAAAAGGAGAAATGAAGCAAAGCACTGCTCTAGAGGAATTGGGGGCTGACTGGAATCGTGTGGTGAGGGAGCGGGGGAGCGGGGGATGGTGCCAAGTTTTCGGCCTGACACCAGTGAAATACAAATACGTGTGTGTTTCTTTACATAGCCAAATGCGCAGATGATCTTTAAGACGTGCTCGTCTGATTTGGCACTTGGATTCTGGGAGGAACAGGAGGAAGAACGCTCTCAGACTGGGAATCAAGTTTTAGCTCCCCTTGGGGCTACTATTATTACCTAAGAAGCACGATCAGGCTCCTGGGGGAAGAATCGAGCTGAGGACAGTGGTGAGTGTGACCCCAGCTCCTCCATGGGCCCATGTGGCCTGCAGCCTCCAGGACCGCCTGGTGCCCCCCACTGCTGCCATCACGGCCTCTCATTGTGCCCACCCCTGGAGTATGGGGCTGGATCTCGGGACTCGCTTCTCATGGGCAGACCATGGATTACAGCAAAGGTGACAAGATGTCGCTTCTGTGATGAGGCTACATGTCTCGCTCACTGCCACTGATGCCTTTGCTTGGTCACTCACCCTGAAGGAAGTCACTGAACTTGGGACAGACCCCCACGTAAGGAATGGAGGTCTCCAGGCAACAGCCATGTGAATGAGAAGAGGACCAAATCCTCCCCCAATCAGGCGCTAAGATGACCACAGGCTGTCACCTTGATTGCAGCTTGTGAGAGGCCCGGAGCCAGGGGGACCAGCTGGCCACTCCCTGACCCACAGGGACCCGTATCACCAGCTCTGAAGGGCCTCCAGGAAGGCTTGGCAGAGGAGTGCTTGACGCAGAATGAGAGGGTGGGGTTAAAGTGGGCAGATGACGAGAGAGACAGCATCAGCTGTGAGCCTGAGGAGGCCAGGGCCAGGTAGAGGTCCTGGTTGCTGCGTGAGAAGGCCTAGATCATCCAGACACAGAACAAGGGCAGAGCCATCTTGTTAATCCGGATGGAGATGGACATAATCTACATGTGTTGCGTTAGGCTGCTGAACTTGGGGAAATTTGTTGCACAGCTATAGATAGCCGACACACCCAAACTCTCCTGGTGGTGGTGAAGAGCGCTGGCCCCGAAGCCAGATGCTGGTGTGCAAACCGTGGCTCTGCCATTTACAAGCTGCACAACCTTAAGGAAATTCGTTCATTCTGTGTGCCTCAGTCCCTCCACCTGTAAAATGGGAATAAGAATACCGTGTGTGCCATGGGGTCACTGTGAGGATTAAATGAGATAGCCCCTGCACATTGCTTAGCCTCGTGTTAGCACTCACTCAGTATCAGCTCCCATCACCACAATTACTACTGTCTACCCTTGAAGGCCAGCCAAACACCCATCCCGCCTACAACTCCTCCTCACTGCCCCAGCACAGGCTGGCCTCTCCCTGGCACTGCACACTCTGGTTCTCCATTAAAAACTCTCGAATTTGTTCTCTGAGGGTCTTAGATGTGTAACCTCTTCTCTTCCCAACTGTGTTAGTCCATTTTGCATTGCTGTAAGGGAAGACCTGATGCTGGGTAACTTACAAAGAAAAGAAGTTTATTTGGCTTGTGGTTCTGCTGGCTGTACAAGCATGGAGCTGGCATACCTGCTTTCAGCGAGAACATCAGGAAGCTGCCACTCATGGCAGAATGTGAAGGGGAGTGAGTGCGTCACATGGTGAGATAGGGAACAAGAGAGCCAGGAAGGTCCCAGACTCTTTAACCAGCAGATCTTGTGGTAACACACTACCACTGGAAGGGTATCAAGCCATTAATGAGGGCTCCGCCCCCAAGACACAACACCCCCCCTGCAGGCCCCACCTCCAGCATTGGGGATCACATTTCAACACGAGGTTTGGAGGGGACACACATCCAAACCATATTACCAGCTCTGAAGGGCCTCCAGGAAGGCTTGGCAGAGTGCTGGACGCAGAATGAGAGGGTGGGGTTAAAGTGGGCAGATGACGAGAGACGGCATCAGCTGTGAGCCCGTGGAGGCCAGGGCCAGGTGGAAATCCTGGTTGCTGCGTGTGACGGCCTAGATTGTCCAGACACATAACAATTGCAGAGCCGTCTTGTTAGTCTGGATGGAGTGAACAGAAACGACACACTCAGAGGCCTCGAGAAAATGCACAGGGCCCTGAAGGGGTTGTGAAGACTGGCTCTAGGGTGGCTCCCTTAATGCAAAGTGAGTGCTTGGTAAATGTTTGTTGCATGAATGTTTGTCAAATGGAGCCAAATGTTAATTCTTTCTAGTTTGGTGAAGGTCCCGTGAAGTGGTTGGAATTTGGATGATGGGAAAAGAGGCTGATCACTGTGAGAGGAAGAGGAGAGCTGAAAGCCACAGGAAAGGGTTTTGAAGCAGGAATCCGAGCTTGGTGCTGGGACCTCGGGCCTCACGCACCCTCCCACAGCTGTGCCTGCTCTGTATTGATGGCCTGGCGCATGCTTCCAAGTTTGTATTTTCTGGGGCAGGCAGCTCCCTGGGTAGGTCTACGTAGAAGGTTGGCAGAAGGCAGGGAGAACTGAGGTCCTGACCACCAGAGAGAGAGACCAGTAGCACCTGCCTCTTGCCATGTGGCCCGGGGAGAGTCTATTTGGTCACCTGTGCCTGAACTGCTGAAATTCAGGCGAGATGAGGGCGGTGCTGGCTTTGGGTCCTGTCTGGTGGAGCTCTGCGCAGATACCATGCTATGATCCCACTCCAGAGGGCTGAGGACCACTTCCTACAACACAACGGCTTCCTGGACCCCCAAAGGTGAAATCCTGGTAGCGCCTGTGAAGGCAGTCTGAACAGCTGTGCAGAAGCCTGCAGGTAGGAGCTGCCCATTCATGAATTCAACATGCATTTTCCGAACATCTACTCTGTGCTGGGACCTTAAAGCACTGGGGTTGAACAAACCCAGACACAGCTCCTGTCCCTGCGGCTCTTTGCTCCTAGGGATGCAGGGCTTCCTGGGTTGGTCCAGCCTCCTGGGGCTGTGGGAAGGCCTGAGTGCTTTTGAGGCTTGTCACAATGCCTGAGAGAGCCACTGGCATTGAGTGGGTGAGGGCTGGGGACCCTCCTGCAGTTCATAGACAGCACCGCACGGTGAAGAATTACACCGCTGGAAATGCCAGTCAGTTACACCTTCGGGGATGAGCAGTCTAGTGGGAGAGATAAGTGTTAGTTAATTAGCCACACAGACAAGTGAATGGTTACCAGCCCTGTAAACTGCCATGAAGGCAGGGCTCAGGATGCTCAGAGGGGGAATGGCACAGCACCCGTCTAGGGGTGGGAGGTGACATGGAGGAAGGAGTAGGGCTTCCCCGGGGAAGCCATGAGTGGCTGAAGTCAGAACCATTGGGTTGCAGGGGTGGGGTGGGGGCGAAGATAAGAGGAAGATTGTTCCAGACAGAGACAACGACATCCCCTAGACCCTGGGAGGGAGGAAGTGGCCCATATGAGGACAGCAGAAAGCCAGGGGGTGGTGGGAGAGAAATTAGGACAGACAGACCAAGGCCAGGCATGCAGGCCCTGAGAAGCTGCGCCAGCGTCCTGGTCTGCCCCCCGGGAGTTTTTGGCACACAGGGGACCTGACCACATCGCAGATTTGGGCAGATCACCCTGGAAGGATGTGGAAGCAGATGGGAGGGCAAGTGTGGAGCAGAGGGCCCAGCCCCAGGCTGCAGCCCTGGCACCCGAGGGGTGGCACTTGCTTGGATGGGGTGGGGGAGGGGGGACGAGGTTGAAGACAGAAGACACACAGAGGGATGTGTGGCCTTGAGGGGGAGGCAGGCCTTTGGGTGGGGTAGACCTGGGGGCCACAGAGTGGAAGGTGGGAAGATGCGTGGCTGACAGTGGTGGTGTTACCATGGCCTGGGAGCGGGCGGTGAGCACAGTTCCGGGCATGTTGAACCTGGGGACATCTGAGGCATCATGTCGGGGGGTGTGGAATAGATCTCTGGTTGCGAAGCTGTCCAGGGGTCAGAGGTGAGGTCAGGGTTGAAGGTACCACTGGGAGAGGCTGGTGCAGGCAGCAGGAGAGGCTGCCGGAGTCGGGGGCCCGCTTTGAGAGGGGGTTCAGCAGGAGAAGACGTGGCTCCGCCTATGACTTGAGGCACCCCAGTTTTAACAGACAAGCAGAGAACTCTGGCTCTACAGTGTCCTCCTCCTTCTTCCGTGTCCCCTCCCGCCCCTAGATGGGTGCTGCGCGATTCCCCTCTGAGTGCCCTGGGCCCGATCTTCCCAAAGAGACAGTAAGAGGAGGGATGGAGGGAGGGAGAGGGGATGGACCCGTCACACACACTGGGGACACACTTGTTTCCAAAGTTGCTTGGGCAGCGGGGCTTCTGGCTGCTGGGACGGAGAGTCCGAGGATGACAGCAATGTCTCTGGATTTAGAAAATGGGGTTGTTGGTGCCATTGGCAAGAGCCACCTTGGAGGAGCAGTGGGACAGAGGCCGCTTGGCAGCGCGGGCTGAGTGGGCAGAGGAGAGGGAGTGGGGACGGCCTGGAAAGCCTTGAAGACGCTTGTGAGGGAAGAGAGGCGAAGCGGTCGCTGGAGAGGCGGCGGGGTTGAGGGAAGGCTCTTCTCCGCGATTTCGGGAGGGAGAGGTTTTAGCATCTTCCTGACAGATGCGTTGTCCCTCAGTGACATCCCTTGAAAAGAATGGCTCGTGGCTGCGGGTCATTGCTGCAGAACAGCCACCGTGGGAAAGCACAAACACTGCTGTCATCCTCGCTCTACACGCGAGGCCCAGAGCGGTGATGCACTTGCCCCAGGTCGAACCGGGAACTGGAGCCGGACTCATCGCATGGTCAACCCGAGCCTCGCTCAAGCCTCCGGGTCTGAACTCCGTGGCCTTTTGGCTCTGCCGCCTTTCTGTCGAGCCTGGGTCGAGGCCACGCATCTGTGCCCCTGGCCGACGTGACCTGTGTGGGGAGGGTGGTCGCGTTATCGCCGACCCCTCCGCCTGTGCTGGGTGTCAGTGCTCGTGGCAGCCCGTCGGTGGTCTCTTCCCAACCCCACGTGCAGGGATGAAACTGGCTCCATTGGGAGTGTTTATACTGCAGAAATCGGCATCCGCTACAAAACAGAGCGATTTTTAATCCCCTCCCCAGGCCCCAGTGAGGCGGGTTGTTCGACATTTACAAGCACACCGCTTGGACTGTCCGCAAAGAGCACCAAGGTGGGCTCTGTGGAAACCCTCCGCCTCCGACACACCTTCTGCCTTGGGCTGGCAACTGAGGGCCTGCAGCTCTCTTAGAGTCCCCGAGCCTGCCCTGCAGCTGGAGGGTCTCCACCCCGCAAAGGCCACGGGGACCTGGGCTCTGACTTGCTAAGCCCCAGCAGGGCGGGCGGCAGGAGGAAGGCCAGGTGGCCTGCGGTGCCTGGGAGCCCTTGCTGCTGGGCCGGACAACTGCTGTCCCTGCCCCGGCTTCCCTCCTGTCACCCCCGTTCCCTCCACATCAACACAGCAGCAGCGAGAGAGGTGACTCTCCAGATCCCGACTTTCAGAGTGGTCATCTCTGCTTGCCGAAGTGCAGCGTGGTTTAAGGAAAGAAGCAAGGATGTTTTGAAAAGGGAAGAAGGGGCCCAGGGCTCTCTTGGGCCTCAGGGACAGCCCAGCCAGGGCTGTGGGTGCCTCCACAGAGCACCTCCCTGTGCTGGGCTCCGCCCTAGAAAAGGTGGGGCTTTCTATTCATTTTACACATAAGGAAACTGAGGCACAGGATGAGGAAGTGACCTGCCCCAGGACACACATCGGTGAGCGGCAGACTCCAGGGGCTCCAGGCCTCACTCTTGCGTTCCTGTAGGGCCCAGGAAAGAGGGAGATTGACTCAGAACCAAGACCATTTCCGCCACCTATTAGGTATTCCCTTCTTCCTGGCTTCCAGGTTGGAGGAAGGCTTTTCCTGGACCAACTGAGAGGCTGGCAGGGGGGTGGACGACCGTCGTGGTGTCTCGGTTTCCTGCCGGCTCCTGGGCAGCAACCGGGAGGATCCTGTGGCTTGATCGCCATCATCGTCCTCGTCACAGGGCCTGCGTGGGGCCGTGTCTGCCACCTGCCCGGCCTAGGCCAGGCACGAAGTGGGCGCTGAGGTGTCTCCTTGCCACCTCCTGGGCTCGGCCACTGTGGCTGGTGTCTGGGGCCCTTGTCCCAACCTTCAGCCTGCAGTGCCCACTCCCACGTGAATGACTGGCTCCTACATTTCCCCATTCAGCTGATGGTGAGTGCAGCGCTATTTTAAGCCCACATGGAAGTACTTTTTTTTTTTTTTATAAGGACCATCTGCTACCGGCCCCAGCCCAGATGATACAGTTACAGCCTCCCCACAGCATCCTCCCCGCCTTCAGACAGTTCCAGGAACAGGGGTGAGTCATGCCCAGCTGAACTCCCGTCTCACTCAGCCGAGAGCTGGACCGGGTGCCAGCAGAGGGGACTGCGCGTGCTCCGGAGAGCAGGTGTGCTCTGCCACCTCCCAGAGATGGGAAGGGGACCCTCACCCTCTGCCTCAGCTGCTCCCTGCTCCCTCTGAGGGACTAAGGCCTGTGTCATAAGTTCAGTAGCAGATGCAGCAGCTTGTCCCAGAACAGGGCACACAGAAGCCACCCTGCTCTGGCTGCTCCTGGAAGCACCTGGGGTCTGCTTTGGTGCAGAGAGGGCAGGTCTCTCTTGCTGGGCTGCTTGGGGCGGTGTCCTGGGTGTCCAGCTCGGGCTGTTGGGAAGATGCGATTAAACACCGACTGCCCCATTTTCTTTCTGGGTGAAGGATCAGGGCCCAGGCAAGGCCCCCTGGCTGTGCTCACCTCCCCTCTCCCTCTGACCCCCTCTCTCCTTTTCCTGTCTCAGCACCTAGTGGCTCACTGTGAGCAGAGGTCATCGGGGCAGAGACCCCATCAGACTTTCAATCTGGGTTCTGCCCCTCAGAGGTGGTGGGACCCAGGGCCAGGCCTATTTAATCCTGAGCCTCTGTTTGCTCATCTGTAAAATGAGGAAGGCTGGGCTGCCTCCTAGGGTATGTGAACAGGAATGGACGGTGCACGGGAAGGATCCTGCATGCCACCCGGCTGCTACTTTCCCATCATTAAGGATTCTGAAGGGCCTGCCTTTGGCATTGGCTGCAATGCGGTGGGAGTGTTGAAAAAGCTGGACCTGTAACCCCACCTCAGCACCGGCACCGTTCTCCTTGTGCGGTGGTACCTCTCGTTTTGGCCGCGGGGAGCCTGGCGAGGCAATGCACGGGCAGCAGGTCATTTCAGCCGACGGCGCAGGCCCTGCCTACCGTGTTTCCATCACCTCTGGACTAGCAGAACCACTGCCTTTACGGGAGTCTCAAAGGCCAGGGTTTTTGGGGGCGCTTCTCCACCACTCCTGCCTGCTTCTTTCCCTCCGGGGGCTATGGCTGGTGCCTGCTGTGGGGTCACCACGTGACACGAGTGCCACAGCATCTCAGGTGCAGCGCCCTTTGATGGCCCTGGGGTGGCCGGGAGAAGGCGAGGGCCAAGGCCTAACAGCTCCACTTCCTGTCCCTGAGTCTATCTGCCGCTGCTCTGTGGAGCCCTACAGTTTATCTGTGGTCAGTTTTCTTACCCATTTCCTGCCAGCTGCTACTGGTTTTTTAGTCAGCTCCGACAGCTACGGTAATTGGGAAAGGACGCAGGCTGCTGGGGCCGGTGATTCACCAGCTCTGGCCGTGGGGCAAAGGAGCACAGAGGGAGGTGCCCCGTCAGTCCCCCTGGGCCTGGCCCCCCAGGCCTCAGCGAGTGAGACACAGAAAAGACCCGGGGCACATTCACTGTGAACTGAAAGCTGATCTCTGCGTGCACGCGTGTGAGCATGTGGCACAGGGAATTTTTTTTTGAATGCGCCAAAGCCAGAATAAATGGTTTCATGTTTTGAGAAGTCAGAACGTAACTCCAAGCTGAGTGAGGCCCCTCTCCTGGGGAGCCCCATGTTTTCTCTTGAGGTGTAACTGTGGTGAGTTTTCTGCACCTCAGATAGGATATTGGAGTCACATTTAAAATTTTATTTCATGGCATTTCCCAAAATGAAGGGAAAACCCCCATTGCAGCAAATGACTCCTCCAAATAGAAACCTTTGACTGTGTGTGTTTTAAACGCTGCGGGTGGGAGTTTCGGAGCTGCCTCAGTGTCGGCCATCACCCAGCCAGGTGCCTTTGTTTGCTGAGCACTGCACTCATGGGTGGGTGCCTGGCTGCAGAGCAGTGACCCTCGGAGGCAGGGGCAGGACCAGCCACGCAGCCTCACCTGTCCGGGCCTCCGGAGCCAGCGCCTCCAAGTTTGACCTGATTCTCCGGGTAGCCCTGAGAAGCACCACTCTAGACTTTATTGGAGGATTCTATTAATTTTATTGCTGGCAGTGGGTTGTGGAGCATAAAGATGATCCTCTGATACAGAAATCACCCACTACACACAGATTTACTGCCCTTCTCCCGGGCACCAGGCCCTGTTCGGGGCACAGCAAGGGACCACCTGGCCTCTGGGGCACAGGGCCCTGTCTCCAGGGGTCCCAGTCTGGAGAAGGTGGATAAATTGAACAAGGAAGCCTCCTAATAAGAAGTGCCCTAATCGGATGTGAGCCTTGCTTCCAGGACCCCCTGGGGGGCTGGCTGGGGGCCCAGGGGGGTGACCAGGAGGGGCTCACTGGAGTAGTAAGTGAGACCCAAATGCTTTCATCCATGGGTAGAAATTAGATGAGGGGAAGGGATAGAGTTAGGAGGTGATCATGGAGATTGGGGTGCTAAGGATGGCCTTGGTGGGTCTGGGGTCATCCCCAAGCTAGCATTGTACAGCAGAGGCTGCTTGGACCAGTCCCTGACCTCTCCAAGCATCAGTTTTCCCATCCGCGCCATGGGTTTGATGATATGTCCTTTCGTGATTGCTGTGAGCCTTAAGCGAGGGAATAATGCGAGGCGCTTAGCGCAGCCCTCACTAAGTTCAGTAAGGAGGTTAATGGCCGCATCTGAGGGCAGCTGGAGCCGCTGACGGGGTTTTAGCCTGAGTGATGGGGACGGACTGTTTTTCTTGAATCATTCCTGGAAATGCTTTGGTCATTTAGGCCAGTAGAGGCTCTTGGTTGAGCACGAGATGCAAGAACCATTAATATTGCAGGATATAATCAGGTGCAAATTTTAGAAAATACCTGAAATCTTAGAATGCATTTCCCTTTCCCATCACCAGAGTTTTGAATCCTAAAATCAACCAAAGGCAGAATTTGACCACTTTCCAAAGCAATAGTCCTTCATATTGAGAACAAAATCACGGGACAGTTCTTCATTTTTCCTGTCTCAAGAAGTCACAAGACCCAGGATGGAAGAAAAGCGTGGCTTTTGATGACCACGCCTTGTCGGAATGGCTGAGAAGCTCCTCACCCGCCACCTGGTACAGTGACTGCATTCCGCTCTCATGGAGCAGATCTGAATGGAACTAGGATTTGCTCTGTTCAAAGATAAAAACCGCTGGAGAAGGAAGCAAGGGATCACAGGGAGGGATCTCCATCCTGTGGGGACCGGCTCGGGGAGGTTTTGCAAAGGCTCCGTGTTGAATTAACCTCCATCAGCGCAGCCTCGGGACAGACATCCTTCATTCCTCCCAGTCACGCGCCTTCCACCGCCTTGTTCTCCCAGGGCTTCCGTGTAGTGGGAGAGACGCCTTCAACCAGTAATTGCACACAGGTCTGGATGATGCCCGGTCGCAATAACTCCTCTAAAAGCGAAGAGCTTGGTTCTGCAGAGTCAAATGGAGCTCACATGAGGTTCCTGGAGGCACTGAGGTTTCTTTCTAGTCTTCTGTTTTGCACAAACCTTTTTCTTACTGAGCAATACACCATCTGCTGGCTTTGGAAGAGGTGGATTGGGTTTCAGGTGGGGGCATCGAGAAGCAGCCAGATGTCCAAATTTGGAGGCGACACAGGCCACCCAGGTGTGTGCACAGGAAAATGTATGCAGCTGCCCTGCCACATCAAAGGCATGTGGTCCAGGACGATCCGGGCGCTATTCCTGGCACAGGTGCCAAAGTACTGCCATCCAAAGCATCCTCCATCTCAGTTTTCTCATCTCTAAAATGGGGCTCCATCTAACTTTTCTGGTTCCACAAAAACTCTTGAGCAAACCACTTCACTAGCCAGGAACATGGTATGGCCGCTGTGCCCGGCCAGACAGAGCTTTCCAGTTTCTTCCCCAAGATTTTCTGAGAATTCATCTGACAGTGTCTGTAAATGTCCCTCCATTCTCTTTCTTAGAGGAAATGCTCAGGTTAGAAGAAAGTTTCTTGTGACCAGCGCTCCCTACTTTCGAGGTAAAACTTTGCTGTGGCTCCCGCAGCTCTGGGCCGGCTTCTGCACAGCCTCCTAAGGTCTCTTCCTAACTCACAAGTTGGATTCTGCCACTGGCCCCCCATCCCCCTTCTGAAGGGCACGTGGCGGCAGCACAGAGCAGCTTGAGGTTCCCCAACTCCCAGAGCCCCCCTCTGCTTGCCATTTCCTCTGATTGACTCTGCAAACTCCTCTTCACCCTTCAGAACCCCGCGCTGTGATTATCCCCTCTGGGAAGCGTTCCCTGACCCCCCTGTTCCCCTGAAGACAGATTCCCTTGATCCACAGGCTCAGTGTCGGGGCTGTAGGGAACCCTGAGGCCTGTCCCTGGTTACCCCGCAGGCCAGCTGGAGTGCTTCTCTTGCTTTTGGGGAGCAGGGGCACATCCTCCTTGGTCCTACTTCATGGCCAGACTCCTATCCATGGACCTCCCGGCAAAGAAGCCTGGAATTCCTGCTTCAGAAAACCCTGCATGAGGCAGGCTGACTGCAGGGAGGGCTGCCATGGAGCCTGGGCACGGTGGAGATGCCCTTTCAGGCTGAAAGTGGAGTGGAGCTGAGAGAAGGGTCTCTGGGAAGGAGGGCTCAGCAGCCAACTGACCTCAATGACAAGGGTACTTGCTTGTTGTACAGAAGCAGGTTGTTCTGCGGTGGGCAGGAGGGGAGGGGAGGGGACGGTGGTCCTGGAGGCCCCAGGGAAGGACGGGAAGCCATCTATCCCAAGGATCCTTCTGCCCTTGCTGCAGCCTTCAGGGGGGAGCAGTGGCCGTGAGAAAGGAAATGGAGACGGGAGGGAGAGCCTGGCAGCCTGTCCTACTCCTGCCCCAGGCGACAGGCTTGTGACATTCAGATAGCTCCCTGGGTCTGGTTTTTCCTGTTACTGAAATTGCTGCTGCATAAAATTCTCTGGGTTAGGTCAGAAGTGGCAGTGGGGGAGTGTGCCCATGTGTGTAAAATGTCTCAGCTTAAAGAAACAGGAAATTTGGGACCAGCTCGAACTCTGTGGCCCACGCCTTGTTTCCTAGAAAGGAAGGGGTCGATAACACGGGAGGTTAGGGCCCCGCAGCAAGGACAGGGATGACGCAGGAGGCTGGGGTCCCCCAGTGGGGTCAGGGATGACGCAGGAGGCTGGTGTCCTCCAGTGGGGTTGGCGATGACATGGGAGGCTAAGGTCCCCAGTGGGGTCGGGGTGACGCGGGAGGCTGGGGTCCCCTAATGGGGTTAGGGTTTTGGCCCAGAGAAGAATGGGCTTCTGGCCTCTGTCCTTGCCTGGGCCTAGGGCAGTCTCCTGACCCACTGGGTCTATTTTCCTCTCTGCTCTAATAGAATGTGGCCAAGAGCTCATGCCTGCTGGCCTGGGAGGGTCTGGGTAGAGGAGGATGCAGCTGTGCTTGGAGAAGCTCTGGGTGCTGGGTGCTGGGTGCTCCTTGGTCTGGACTTTGTCCTGAACATCCTGGGGAAATGGTTAGAGTGAAGTGCAGGGAGACTCCGGAAGGGAAGACAGTTTACAGTGAGGTGAGAAGGGGCAGGAGTAGCATCGGGGTCTGGATCTGGGAGGTTCCTGGGATTGGACAGTGGGGCAGCCATTTCCTTCACAGTCAAGGAAACTGAGGCCTGTAGAAGCAGAGTGCATGGCCTGTGGCCCCAGCTCTTAGCTGCTTGACACCAGCGCCAGGACATAGGTCTGCACACGCGGCCACCTTTCCAGTAGGTGGTCCCAAATGTCCCCGCTCTGAATTCTAGGGCTGGGCACTTGGCCAGCTCCCACATCCTTCTCTCCCTTAGGGAGAAGTGCAGGAGTCCTGGAACCACTCCACACTGGGGCACCTGGGCTGGAGGTCACCCCAGGAAGGACCTGTGGGCCTGGCTGATCAGGGCCTGATGAAGGACACAGACTTCTAACCCCCAAGGCCCTCAGAATAACTGGGTCTGGCTTCCTGGGTCCAGCTGAGCAGGTCTTGAACTGAGGCTGTTTGGGAGATCTCTGTTTCTGTCTCCATCTCCTAGGCTGTTCAGAGGAGCAGTGGTTTGGTGTCCAGTCAAGAGGCAGCTTTCCCACATGGGAAAGGAAGAGGCCTGGGGCAGCCGGGTGGGCCTGAGGCCCAGCGCTCAGCATAGGCCCCTCCCTGCAGCTCTTGGGCCCAGAGACACCTGCGTCCACCCCATCTCAGCCAGGGTGTTCTGCAGAGCTCAGACCCTTGGAAGGCCCCTGTGACCTCTGACGGGAGGGAGCACCCAGGCAGAGTGTGGGGAGCCCGAAACAGCTCACATGGCACAAACTCTCCCTGCACTGATTCCTCTCCGCTTGTTCCACTTTCAAAAATAGCTAATGAGGAAATTAATTTTGTCACCCAGATGTATTCAGTGAAAACATGTCAGGGAAAGACAATTAACCTCTGTACTGATAAATCCTTCCCAAATTAATGAAGTTAACATTTGTAGATATCGAGAGATTCATTTAGGGAGAGAGGCCCTAAGTCACAGCTTCCTCCAGGCTGAGAAGGGGAGGTTGGGGGTGGAGAGAAAGGAGAGAGAGAAAGTCATGGGACAGGAGAGCAGAGATGGAAAAGCACACACCGAGAGAAACTACGGCGGGGCCGGAGAGGGAGAGAGGAGAGGGGGTGAGGACTGGCGGAGAGACACACAGAGAGAAGGAGACCGAGGGAGAAGGAGCTGGGTGCAGTGGGAGCCTGGCTGGGACCTGTCCTGAGCATTTTCTGTTGGTCCAGGCATTCACTTGCAGCTGGTTTTTGTGCAGGAAAAGACTCAACAACTTCAACCAGAGAATGAAAAGAACTGAGATATATATAAGATAAATAAATATATATATCTTATATATATACATATATATTAATATATATATAAGATATATATACACATATATATTAAAAATATATATAAGATATATATATCTTTTATATATATAGATATATATAAGATATATATATATATCTTATATATATACATATATATATTTTGAGACAGAGTTTCACTCTTATTGCCCAGGCTGGAGTGCAATGGTGTGATCTCAGTTCCCCACAATTTCCGCCTTCAGGTTCAAGCAATTCTCCTGCCTCAGCCTCCTGAGTAGCTGGGATTATAGGCATGTACCACCATGCCCACCTAATTTTGTATTTTTAGTAGAGATGGGGTCTCTCCATATTGGTCAAGCTGGTCTCGAACTCCCAACCTCAGGTGATCCACCTGCCTCAGCCTCTCAAAGTGCTGGGATTACAGGTGTGAGCCACCGCGCCCGGCCTGAGACATATTTGGTCCCACCTTGGCCTGATGTCTCTCTCTGCCTGAGATCTCTGGATTCTTTTCTCTCAGGGAATCCAGGCCCTGGGAGCTGACTTACCAGCAGGAGGGGCTGGCTGGCTGGACTGGAGCTTCCTGAGCATGTTCAGCCTGGGGTCCTGTGTTTCCCCGAGAGCCACTGAGTCCTGACATCAGCAAGTTTAGCCTCTCACCTGCGCAGGTGCCCTCTCACTTTCTCCCCTTTCACCAAGGGCAGCCATGCCCCAGATGTAGAATCTTATAAGAGGTGGGTCTCTGCCTGCATCAGATCCTTTGATCCAAGGTTAAGACTGGCTTGAAAAGTCAGGAAATCTTAGGCCACATGGACAGCCAGGTCAGAGGGTGTTGGCAGGCTGGGAGTGGTGTGGCAGGGGCCAGCATGGGAGGAAGGGACAGTCCAGCCCCGACTCGTACTGTCCCGACCCTCTGCAGCCTCAGCCCCATCTGAGGAGCCCCAGCTTAGAAAGCAAGTCAGACTCTGCTCCTGGAACGGAGGTGAAAACAAAAGCTTCCCGGGAGACCTTTAGTTTTGGCAACGTCAGGTCAAATGGCCTTGTGACCTCCTGGGTTTCCATCACGTCCAAGACCAGCAGGAGTCGCCTGCAGAACTTCACTGGCGAACTTCTTTCCAGAGGGTGTGATGTCGCCATCGGCCCCTAGCCAAAGCGGCTTCTCTGCTCTTGTCCGTTTAAAAATTATGCTTTTAATAATCTCTCCCAAGAGTGTGACAGGCAGACAGTCCTGGAAGTGGTGATGATTTCAATCCCACCACGACTGATTCTGCGAAGTAGGCATCAGGATGCCTGGGGGCTGGCGTTGCTGTGCGGAGCCCATCAACCGGGAGGCCAGGAGGAGATGGGAGAAGAGCCCTGAGACGCTCGGGCTGTGTTTCTTTCTTGAAAACCCAGGGTCGTTGGCAGTGACCAGCAACGGGAGGGGAGGGAGGGGAGGCCTGGTGGCCAGGGCCCCAGGAGGTAGCTGGAGTCAGGCCTGGGCCCCATTTTGGAAAACTCTGAGGGCTGGAGGAGGTGTCTGGGGAAGAGCCAAGGGTGGGAGATGAGTGAAGTGGGGGAGGCCGGGCCTGGAAGGGAGAAAGCTGCCTGCTTTGTTTCCACACTTGAAAGAATGCCAGCCAAGTGAGTCTCACAAACACTGTGGGCACAGATGGAAGAAAACAAGATATGAGGTATCTGGAGCTGGATTTTCCGATGACCGGCGCTTGCTAATCTAATCTTCCTAGGCAGAGTGACGAGCTTGCAGATTGCAGAGAGCGATAGATGTCACCTATCTTGAGTTCAGTTGGGCCGTTGCTCTTCGCTGTGTGACAGACCTCCCTCACCCCCAAACCAGGAGCTGAAGGGGACATTAGTCCCATTCTCTGGATGACAAGCTGGAGGACCAGGGCCTCTATGGGCCATTACACAGAGCAGGGACTAAGAGTGATGTCTTGGGGGCCCAGGCCTGTGGAATGGTGTCACGATCCCCAGGAATGGAGAACAGAAGACCTGTGATATTTTGCAGAGGACATCCAATGTGGGTGGGAAGGGGTCCGGCTAGGGAGGGAGGGTCTGGACTCACGGGGCCGAGGTGAGAAGGGTCAACTGCCCAGCAGGGCAGGAGCGGCTTGTCCAGGTCCTGGCTGGTTTGGGTCTGTTCGTCTCGCGCTCTCCCCGGGCCTGGCACTGGGCTGCGATGTGGATCTTACTCTGTCTCTCCGAGGCAGTGGTGGGTCTGGTGCTGCTGGGTGAGCACAAGTCCGGGGCCGCTGCCGACTTCAACACCGAGCTCTCGGCCTTCCACGTGCCTCCCTCCCCCACAGGCTGCTTCCCCCAGAGATGAGTAAAGGACTGAAAAATTAGAACCGGGAGGGAAGTTTGGGGGAAGGTGAGGCTGCAGGCTGATGGTGAAGTCTGCAAGCACAGGAGGATTAGGGCTTTTTACACGAAGGGTGTTAGGTGGGTGGTTCTCTCTCCTCTGCTCTGGACAGAACACAGGAAGCTGGCTTGGATGACTGAACCGAGCCTTCGAGCTGGGGTAGGGAAGAGATCCTGCCAGCGAGGGCAGATATGCAAATGAGTTACTAGTAAAGCTCTGTGTGGTGTGTGGAAGTCTCAGAGATGGGCTGGGGCTGCCTGGTAACCACGACCCACCTGCAGCAAGGTTCCAGGATGTCCACAGGGACCCCTTTGGGAGCCCCCCAGGCCGCATGAGAATCCCCACTACATACTGAGTCAGTCCAAACCTCGGTGTCCCCAGCTGTGTATTGATACAAACGTTTCTACCGTTGAGACTGCTGCGAGGATCGGAAGGATACTGTGTGTTAAACACGTGTTTTCAGATCGAAAGTGCTGCCCACGTGCTATCCCCAATGCACATGCATACACAGGCACAGACAGTGGCAGAAACACTGGGTCCAGATGCTTGATGGAGCGCTGGGGTGTGCGTGCTCCCTCCTCAGCCCCTTCCTCTCCCTGGACCTTCCTGAGTCAGAGCAGAGACCCCTAGGCTCAGCTGCCTGGAGGCAGGGAAGCAACGAGGGCCTGGCGCTCTTCGCCTCCCTCCTGGGCTTTCTCACCCTGGCCTGGGAGTGGAGGAGACAGGCAAGCAGCCGGGTGGATCCAGGGAGAGGTGAGAGTGTAACCAGCAAAGGAGCAGTCACAGGCCGAGACCACCTCCTCCCGCAGGGGCAACTTACTAGGAGCAGGGCCTCTTGCACAACCAGGCTTGGACGCTCACCAGGAGCTTACCAAGAGGGTGGCTGGGGGCCCAGGACCTTTCTGGCTGCAGTGGCCGCAGGCCCGGGCCACTCCTCACCCGCTCAGCCTGGACGTCGTCCTTGCTAGCTTGGCCCCATCTCGGGGCTGGCCTGGCCTGGGGTGGGCTGGCCTCTGGCTCCTGTCTCTGCTGACCCTGCAGGCCAGCCCTGCAGCTGTAAGGGGTTAATGAACAGTCATGCCGGGCAGAAGGGTGGTAACCAAAGGGGAAAAAGTGGGGAAGTGACAAAGTTGAAGAAATCTCACAGGGCCCTCACAGCTGGGGGCTCTAGTTCCTGATTCTCTTGCTGAGACGGTGCCTGACGGCAGCCCTTGGCCTCTGCCTCCCCTTCCATCCCCGCCAGCCTGCGGGGGCGCAGGCTCCCCTCCCCAGACCCATCCTCCCAAGCACCCCTGACTCAGCTCCTTCCACAGCCTGCAAACCCTGCAGAGGGTGGCCGCGGGGCTGAGAGTCTGGTCAGGGGTCAACTGCATTTCCTCGCCGGTCTACACTGGATACTTCCTACTTAGAGACCAAAAATCTGAGTCTCAGGGAGGTCAAGTGACCAGTGATGTGCCCGAACTCATGGCCCGAACTCACGCCTGCGGTGGGGCTATGCTGCCGGGCTCCTTACTCCTGAGCTGTGCCCTGCAGAGGGGTCCGGGGAGTGGGCGGGAGGGTCCCAGCCAGGAAGGCTGGCACGCTTGTTGTGGAGCTTCAGTTGTGCCCTGTCCTGCCCATGGTGGGGACCTGTGAAGGACTTAACCTGACCAGGGACAGAAGTGGTTTCCCAGGAGTCCCCGTCCCTTTGAGCAGCCACTCATGGACCCAGGAGGACAGGAAGTGCTTGCAGGCCTCTCTCCAGGGAAGGAGCCCTGACTCCATGGGAGGAGCCTGACTCCATGGGAGAAGCCTGACTCCAGGGGGAGAAGACCATTTGCCGCTTCGTGTGGGGCTGGGGAGACGGTGGAAACCCGCAGCTGAGGGGCTACGCAAATGAAAGGCTCACTCTAGCTCAGCAAGGTTTTAGCCACCTGACCTTGGGCAAAGTCTCTCGTCTTCCAGAGCTCCAGTTTCTTCACCTGTAAAATAGGTATCATAATAGCTTCTGGCCAGATTTCTGAGTTTACATGGCTGCCATGGCATGGTACCACGAACTGAGTGACCTCAGCTACAGAAATGTATTGTTCTGCAGACCAGGAGTCCAAGATCAAGGTGCGGGCAGGGCTGGTTCCATTCGGGCCTGCGGGGGAGACTGCTCCAGGTCGGCCCCCAGCTCCTGGTGTTTTGCAGGCCATCTTTGGTGTTTCTTGGCTTGAAGAACATCACCCTGATCTCTGTCCATGTGGCTGTGCTCTGGGGGGGATAAGACAGAGTGTCACAAAGTGGCCTGTGCTGGGCTGAGATATTGGCTCCGTTGAGACAGAATTGTGCCCTGTGTGCTCAAGCACAATCTATATCCCAGACCTCTGGGGAGAGGTGTGGAAAGAGATGGGTGAACTCTCTGGTTTCTCTCTTTCGTTGACCCTAGGGTAAGGGCCATATGCTCTGTTTGGGCCTGATCAGGCTGCTGGGCTGGGAGTCAGCTCTAAGAGCCACAGTGTGGGCATTTCCAGCATCCCTGGTGGAATGGGGTGAGCAGGCTGCAGTGCTGCCAGCTCTGTGCTCCACCAAACTCATTTTTATCCGTTTCATTTTTACTTGGCAAATAATAATTGTCTATATTTATGGGCCGCAATATGATGTTTTGATATATGTTTACACTGTGGAATGATTAAATCAATCTAATTAACACATCTATCACTTCACAAATTTGTTTTTTATATAGAATGGGGACTATAATAAATATGAATGCATTGCATATTTCACAATTGCTAAAGTGCAGTAGATGTTAAATGCCAGCTTCACTCTCTGCAGTCAGGTATAAACGTGGCCCCCCATGCCCTTTCAGTAACAAAAGCAGACACACACATGCATGGATATGGAGCTATGGACACATGAACCAACACTTAAAGGTGTGCCACTCTTCGGGTCAATGTTGGCTATTTACTGAGTTGTGAGTAAAGATGCTTAGAAGATGATCAATGTGCTGATGAAATTCTACTTTGCACTGGGCTCTAGCAGTCCAGCCCAGACAAGTGCAAAGAGCTGATATCATATTGGGAGCATGCTATGGTAACTGTGTGTGTGGTGGTGGGGGGCATACTAAAGTTAGATGGGTAGAGCCATGGTGATACTTTATCCACCACCTCTGTAATCTAAGAACAGAAGCTATCACATGTCAGTTACATGTAAGACACTACTAGCATGTTCTTGCAAGGGATATTATTATTCCCATTTCCAGAGAAGCATGCAGTCTTCAGAAGGACTAAGTACTCTTAATGTCTGTGGGACTGTCTGTTCTTTGAGTGGATCTTTTGCCCATGCATGATTTTACACTGTCATATTAAATACTGGTTTACTGAGTAATGAAGATCTTCCAAATGTTGACACATTTTATTGTTCAATATCCAGAATCCACCTTAATTAATATCAGTACCAATCTCTGCAGAAAAGTCTTGGAAAGCTCTCAGTCAAGTACAAGCTTCCCAAAACTCTAATTTTCACTTGAAATCTTAGATTGTGCCATGGACAATAAATGCTGTCAGTTGTTTGCCTTGAACAGACCTACTTTGTTTATTTTCAAGAGGATATCTGCCAAGTACCTAAGTCTGAATAAATGTAGTTTGTCAGTTGTCAAGTAAAAATAATGTAGCATGAAAAAAGTGGCTAGTTTAGCTTGTAACTCACGTAAGTGCTTTTCCTGTAGTCAACTTCTCACTTCAGAGCATAGTAGAAGGGCGTATGTGTCCTTCCCATCTCCTCACACAGAATATTAAAAATATGCCATCAAGTATAGAGATGTGATGAAATTAATGCTTTTTCCTGCTTCATCAAGGGCATTCTCCAGTGAAACTGATACATATGACAGGGGAGATCACAGTGACTGTTAATGCAGTTTGATGCCACTGCCCATTGCCTCGATTTGTGCAGTTTCCTGCACTGTTGCTTTTGTACCATGTGTGCAAATATCAACACAGGGAAAAAGCAATATGCTCCCCTTGCTCTCTCTCCTTTCCTCTGCCCATCTGTCTGTGCCTCTGTCTTTTTATTTTTAGTCCATTCTTTCTCATTTTTTCTGCCTTTACCTCTGTCTCTCTGTTCCTTTGTGCATCTAATTCTCTGTCTCCCTCTGTGTTTCTCTTTTCCTGACCCTCGTCCCGCCTCTCCTCTGCCTCCTCCTCCTCCTGCTCTCCCTCCCGGTGCCTGGATGTGTGTGGGACCCTGTGTGGATGTGCAGATGGCACTCACCATGGCAGGTGGTGGTGGGGCACTGGCACGAAAGATCTCGCCTATAAATGCAGAGCAGTACGCAGCCCTCTGTCCAGAGAAATCCTTTTCCTTTAGAAACTCACCAGCCCAGGACCCCTCAGAAGTGGGGAGCTGCCTGGTGGGCGCTATAAGCACCAAGGGCCCTTCCTTGCCTCCTCCCAGCCACACTGTTCTGCTGTGTGTCTTTGAGCTGTGGAAGAGGGGGAAATACCATCTTGCTCCTTCTTATTTTGAAGCAGATTGGATTTGATGTTTGTGTTGAGCAAATTAGTCTAAAGAGATTCTAATTTTTTTTTTGTCTCAGATGTGCTTGCTATGTAAACATTTTTATCCAAATCATCAGAAGAATTATTATAGTTCGGTCTGGACACAGTGGCTCACGCCTGTAATCCCAGCACTTTGGGAGGCTAAGGAGGGGGCATCACCTGAGGTCAGCAGTTCGAGATCAGCCTGGCCAACATGGTGAAACCCTGTCTCTACTAAAAATACAAAAGTTAGCCAGATGTGGTGGTGGGCACCTGTAATTCCAGCTACTCAGGAGGCAGAGGCAGGAAAATTGCTAGAACCTGGGAGGCAGAGATTGTAGTGAGCTGAGACTGTGCCATCACACTTCAACCTGGGCAACAAGAGCGAACCTCCATCTCAAAAAAAAATATATTATAGTTTGTCTCAGAGACGTTTTGCAGGACCACCCGCGTAGATGGGTATCTGCACCCTCCTGGCACCCTCTGAAACAGCCCTGCCCCTCCTTCTGCCCTGTCTAATCTTTTCCTTTCCCCACTTGCCCAACCCAAGTTGATGTCTGTTAAGATGCAGACCTGCTATTTGTGGAGGAAAGGCAAAGAACGTTTATCAAACTCTTTACACTGCTAGACGTGGTCCCAGGGCTTTAGATACACTTTTTTCACTGAGAGGTTATAGCACCCCTCTACACCAAGAGGTGGATACTATTCTATCATTCCCATTTTACAGATGAGCAAACTGAGACTTGAGAAGTGGACAGTGACTTGTTGACCAGTAGCCTGGCTGCATGACCGCAGGCACAGTTGTTGGAGGTTGAATCAACTGGCAGTGGACAGAAAGGCCAGAGGGTATTTGTGTGTGTGCACTCGTGTGTATACACGCGCGGGGCAGGGCTGGGGTTGGGGAGACTCACGCTGTGGCTGGAGGTCCTGCAGGAACAGGTGTTGGGGCTGAGTGTGGAGCTCTGGGGAGGTGGCACTGAGGAGTCTGGTGATTGTCCTGCACGTGACAGTTTTCCATAGGAAAGTGTGTGGTCAGGTGTGTGTTCTGGAAGCCTTACTTGGAGAGCAATTTGGAGGATGGATTTGGTGATGGAGGAATAGAGGAGAGGACCAGAGGAAGGACCTCTGGTAGGAGGCCATTGAAAAAGCTGCTGATGGCTGGTGGTGGCAGCTGGTCTTCTTGGGGCCCGCATACCTGAGATGAAGGGGGCAGGCTCTCCAGGGCCAGGTAATGGACTGGATGTGGGGGCTGAGTGGGAGGGGGAGGTGGCATGGTGCCCAGGCTTCTGGTGAGGATGCTGTGTGTGCACTGAAATCCCTCCCCAGGAAAGAAGGCACAGAACAGGGGAGAAGGGATGGGTCTGGGGACAATTGGGCTTTGAATCCAGGTCTTTAAGATACCAAAGCCCCAATTCTCTTTTCTACTGTCCCAAAGCTGTTGGACTAGAAATAAGCGCCCCATCCCTGGGGGTATTCAAGTCTAGTCAGATGGCCTGAAATTGATAACAGGACCTCAGATAGCAGGATGTGGGTGGGAAATGGAAGAGTACCTGTGTGTGACCTCACCTCTGCCTGCACCCTTGGAGTCTGTTTGTCCTGTGGAAGTCACTTCGGAGCTGTTTTGTAGCTCCTTGTCACCACCGACCAATGCATTGCATTAGTCCTGCCCTCCAGCTGACAAGCATCAGCCCCTCTGACTACAAGATGGCTTCCCCTAAGTGCTTCCCTCTGGCAAAGCTAAATATTAATTATTTCCCTTTATTTCATGATTATTCATGGGCACTAATGTCACCACATCGTGGGGTGGGAAGTTGGCGTCAGGTGACATGAAGCAGGGCTAAGTCGGAGGGAGCTGCAGAATGTCCCTGACACTGGAGATGGTCGCTGCCTGGGGAGCGTGACCGGTTGTTACTGGGGGTGCCTCTGAGTGGTGGCTGTCATCCCAGGTGAAATTGCAGGATGGGAGGGAAGAGAAATAGTTTGCTCAACCTGAGTGCTCAGGTGAGAGGCACTCCCGTGGAACCAGAGCTGCAGATCATTCATGCAAGGCTCAGCTGAGGATGTGCCTGGACGTTTCAGGTTTTGGCAGGTGACTATGCATCTAGCAGACCCAGGATGTGCCGGAAACGTGCTGGCCTGGGAGTGAGAACGGCTCAGAAGACAGGGCCCCGTGTGTGGGTGGGTGGAGGTTTATAACTGGACACGAGTCCATATCAGAACTGCCCCTGGGGGCATGTGTATTTATGCGTGTTTGTGTGTACCTGTGTGTGTGTGAGTGGGTGTGGGGGACATTTTGCCCAGTAGAAAGGATCCCTGAAATGATGGAAAGTAAGAGGAATAACATCCTTTGATGAAAGGTCCGTCTCTTCGTATGACCCATGTCCTTGGCATACAGGTGCTCACTGATTCTCCACTCTCGGATGGAGATGCAAGCTGGGGAGGCCTCCGCTTACTGCCATGTGAACTCGGGTAGATGCTGTCCCTTCAAAGGGCAATCTCTGACAGAGGCGGGGAGCGGGAGAAGGTCAGCGTGAAGCCCGGAGCTTCCAAATGGGCAGGCAGAGAGCATAGCCTGTCATGCTAATTACCTCCAAGGAATGTAGCAGATCTATCATTACCATATGAGGTCATCTTAATTAGAATGATATAAAATAATGTCTAATTAGACACCATCTCATCTTTTAGAGACTTGCCATAGTTCAAACGGAAAATCTTTCAGCTTCTTGGTGGTGAGCTTTGAAAATCCCAACCTCTCTCGTGTCTCTCCCCCTGCCAGCCCTGTAGTCACTGGCCTCCAGCGGGGTTCAGCCTGTGCGCTGGCCCTCCTTGGCTCGTCTGCCAGGCAGAGGGAGAGGTTGGGCTGGAGGTGGCCTCAGGAGGAGCCAACAGGGATTTGGAGGGGCCCAGACTCCCCACTTCACTCAGAGAAACTCCTTTTCCTGGGGAAAACCGTCATAGAGGACGGAAGACTCACACTAGGAACCAAGACAGCTGGACTTCAACCCCGGACAGCCTCCAAACCACAGACCCTCCTGTGAACACCCTGCCACTCAGACCCTTGGACTCTTCATCTGTGTCTTGGAACGTGGGTGGTGCTAGTCTGAGAGGAAGTGAAGGAGGGAGGCTGGAATGAAGCAGTGTTTCTTAACATTTTTGGAAGCCTCGTTGTCCCTCAAGCTGGGCTGAAGGGTTTTGCTGCCAAAACCAAGTCATGACATTTCCCCCTGGTTTGTAGGAATAAGGACATCAAAAGCTACCAAATGGCGAACGTCCTCATGTTCTCCACTTGCACACTCGGACCCTGCCAGGCTCCTCTGAGCACCCTGGGAGTGAGGCCACCTTGCTTGCCCCTTGTCACATCCTGCGCAGATTGCACCATTGGGCTTTTCCATGGGTGGCCTCTGGCCAGCTGGTCTCAGCATCTCTGCTGGCCCTGCCCTTTAAGTCTGGCCTCTCCCCAAGTGTGACTGAGCCCCTCCTGTGTCCCCAGGCAGAGATGTTCAGCAGCTTTACTGAGGAGGCTTAGCATCCGCCCCTGGGCTCCTGGAGACTGCACGCTGCCCTGGCCTTTTAGGGGGCGCTGGTTGGGGCATCTCCTCACTGCCTTTGGGGTGGGGGCAGAGCCTGCTCTTCTGTCCTCTCCCCACCTTGTCTTCACTCCTGTCCTGCCTTCTGCATGTGAAGCAGAGCACTTAACACCTCCCGCTGAACAGTGTTTATTTAGGGCACTTTACCTTTTAGGGCTTCCCCATATAACGGGAAATATTCAAATACTCCAGCCCACATCTGCATGAATTCAAAGGCTCATCTAAGAGAAAGTCTTTCCAGGGGACAGAGTTCTCTCTCAGAAAGCAAAAAAAAAAAGGGGTACATTTACCAAAAACAGGCTAACTGGTGGCGAAAGTTGGCTAGGTCTCCCTCTAGAATAGAATGTTCTCCATTTTAAGTTTCTCTTTCATAAGTTTTTAATTCAAAATTTAAATCATGTGAAAACACACATAACATAAAAATGACCATCTGTAACCATTTGTAAGTGTGCTTCTCAGTGGCGACACATTTCTCTTCCATAGTTCTGAACACCCTGGGACTTGCTACCCGCTGAAGGACTGCTTTATTCTACGAGATCCCACTCCTATTTTAAGTTTAAATCTCCGCAACCAGTGTTTGTGCTTCTGGGTGTCCCATAGGGAGCACGGCTGCTCCTGGCGTGGGCGGTGGTGGTGGGGGTCACCTTGGAGACACTCCTGGAGCCCTTTGCAGCTGCGTCTTTGGGTTCTGCTCCGGTTTGACGTCGGCACAACCTCCTCCACTTATTAGCTCTGTGACTTTAGACAAGTGTGTCAGTTTCCTTGTCTATAAAATATAAACACTGAGCCTCTCCTAGGGGAGAGGCGACAAGGACCAGATAGATAATTATATCCTGAGAGTAGCCAGTGTGCCCTGGCCCCAGGAAATGGCCTCTTGCTGGGACTGCCTGGGGTGGTCACAGCAGCTGTCTTAGCCAAGCAGGAAGTGGAGCGCAGGCCGGATCCTGTTAGAACAGGTTGAAAACATGGAAGTGAGTCCAGCGAGGGAAACTGTGAAAAGCAGCCCGGCCTGAAGCCGATCGCTGACCTCCTGCGTGGTAAAATCGATACGGACAATCCACTTCCCCTTTGTGCCTTGGCTTCACAGGAAAGTCCCTGCAGGTGTGAGCTGAGACGCACAAAGAAGGCTGGGAGATAGCAGCCCTGGAAAAATAATTCCACCTGTAAACACCTGTGTTAACAAGCGCTGTATTTGTGCAGCTATTTTCTTTTTCAAATTCTGTTGACACACACCTATTCTCTTACCCTGCTCAGGTGTGTGTTGCATGGCATCTGGGGACCTGCTGGCCAGGGGCCAGGCTGCCCGTCTGAAATGCTTCCCTCCTCTGCCCAGCAACGTGGGGCGCGGGAGGCCACGTCTCTCTGTGGCTTGGCTGTAGCTTTAGCGCTGCCGGGCTGGTGGCCTGGAATTCAGCCAAGTCCCGAAGAGCATGAGGTCTGAGACCTCAGTGTGACAAGAAGGGCCAGCCTGGGGCCCCTTAGGGGACAGTGACCTCAGCTGGATGAAAGGGGACACCTGCTCTTTTCCTGGCTGGTTAAGATCACTTTGCATTTTCACACCCAGAGGAAATTTGAACCTTTCCACCACCTGATCCAAGCAGCAGCAGCTGACCCAGGACAGGGGAGTGGGAGATGCCCAGGATCCAACAATGAGCCCTTCAGAGGTGATGTGGGGAGGGCGGCGGTCAGACTCCCGCAGCCTCAAGAGTTGCATTATCCTTTCCCAGCTCCAGCTCACTCTATGGAGCCCTGTTCAGTTAACTCTGGTCCTACCCTGGTTGCTGGTCTCTAATGCCTTTTAGAATCACCAGTGGATCTTTTCAAGGTCCTGAGGCTCAGGCCCCAGGCCTAGGGATTCTTGTTCAATCATCCCAGGCAGGGACTTGGAAAAGTTTTGAGTCTCCGCAACCAGTCTAATGGATGATCAGTTGGGAATGACTCCCCTAGCAAGGTAGCGAGACATGTCAGTGTATTTATAAACTAGCAACCTTGGGTTTAGAACAGCATTTACAGAAGCATTGCAAAGACAGTGCAGAGGATTCCTGAACGCACCTCACCGCCTTCCCCTTTGTGACAGCTTGCACTTCCCGAGCGCGTTCCTCACCACTAAGGAACGAACATTGGTTGGTTGTGTCAGCTAAGCTCCACGGTCTATGTGGATTGCACTAGTGTTTCCCTAAAGGCCGTTTTCTGTCCCAGGATCCCCTCTAGGGTCCCACGTTGCATTTGGTTGTCACATCTTGGTGGCCTCCTCTGTTCTACGACAGTTTCTCAGACTTCCCTTGTTTTGGATGACCTTGACAGCCATCGTGAGGATTGTCCAGGTATTTTGTAGAATGCCCCTCAGTTTGGGCTAGCCGATATTTTTCTTATGGTTAGACTGGGGTTATGGGTTTTTGGGGGAGGTCCACAGATGTGAAGCGCCATTTTTATCATATGAGATCGAGGGTGCGTGCCTATCAGCAGGACTGATTGCCACCGATGACCTTGAGCTTCTGGCTGAGGTGTGTTTGTTAGGTTTCTCCCTGCAAAGTTCTCTTCTCCCCCACTCCTTTCACCGACCTGCCCTTGGGAAGCAAGTCACCCAGCACAGCCCACACCTGAGGGCAGGGAAAGTCACACTCCACATCTTGGAGAGGCCGGTAACTACATAAATTATTTGGAATTCTTCTTTTAAGCGTGAATCATCTCTTTTTCCTGTTATCTGTCCAATCATTTATTTATATTGATATTGGCTCATAGGTATTTATTGTATTCTCTGGGTTACAATCCAATACTAGTTACTTTCTTGCTCACACTGTTTCAGCTTTGGCCATCAGGAGCTTTTCCAGGATCTGTGGTCCATTCCCCTCTTTTTCTTTGAGACAGTCTTACTCTTGTGGCCTAGGTTGGAGTATAATGGTGAGATCATAGCTCACTGTAGCCTCCTTGAATTCCCAGGCTCAAGTGGTCCTCCCACCTCAGCCTCCCTAGTATCTGGGACTACAGGCATGTGCTACCATGCTCACCTAATTTTTCTGAATTTTTTTTGTAAAGAAGAGGTCTCACTATGTTGCCCAGGCTTATCTTGAATTCCCGAGCTCAGGTGCTCCTACGTCAGTCTTCCAAAGTGCTGGGATTCCACTGGGTACAGTCCTGTGCCTGGCCCCATTGTCCCTTTGATGCGCCCATCCATTGTTTTGTGAGCACTCCCTTGCTTAAGGAGATTGCTGAACACCTGCAAGATTCTGTTTTAGGCACTGTTTTTGCATTTTCATTGCTTAATAATAACCCTCCCTCTGGTGAGTGCATGCCCTCTTTCCTCTTACCCACAGTTTTCATTCTCATCCTAGGAGTGGTGTCATGGGTGGGGGAGCAGATGGAGTCCTGGATGGAGGGTCGTCTGACTGGTTTGTACCCAAGCTCTGCTCCTCAGCAGCTGTGTGATCTGGAGCCAGTTCCTTGACCTCCATCAACCTTCAATTTCTGATCAATGAAAAGGCAGCAGTACTACGTGTCTCTAAGGAGAGCTGGGAGCACAGGAGGGAGGTGCGCACAGTGGCACCTGGGAGATGCTTAGTGAAGCTGGCTTTACTGTTTCTGTCCCTGGCCCTGTCACAAAGCAAGTGGGTGGCTTTTTTGACCTCTTTGGAACCTCAGTTTCCTTATCTGTAAAATCAGAGGACTGGACCAGGTGTTATAAGAGGATGCCAGCTTCTGGATGTTCCCTAAGGTCCAGGTGCGGCTGGCTGGTGGGGATGGGTGAAGAGGAGCGAGCTGGGGGGAAGCCCACAGGCCTTGGCCCAGGTATAGTCAACTTTGTGAATCTGCCAACCAGAGAAGATGGCTTTTTGCCCTAGAAGTCAGGATATTACCCTGAAAATGTCACCTGCGTATCTGTGCTGAGAGCATTCCCCTGTGTGTTTCAGCTCTTAGCACACCCTGGCTGGCTGGGCACAGGCTGGTGAGCACAACCCAGTTGGATCTGATGGAATGTTCCATGCAACTGTTTTCACTGGTATAGAAATCTACATGCCTGTTTTGTGTATTCTTAGATATCTGGTCTCCCATCTTGGTGTGTCCCTCTCTACCCAGCAATGGTGTTTGTCAGCTTCTGGTGACAAATGGGATTTTGGTTGGGGCGTGAGGTTGGGTTTCTAGTGTGAATTTCTGGTTGGTTACAGGTGCTGAAACTGGCGCCAGAGCCTGGCTGTAGGTGGGGTGTGGCTGCTCGTTCTGTTTCCTGTGGGAGCTCGCCTGGCAGTCGGCCTGATGTGGGCCTGTTCACCTGAACAGGAAGGGGCAGGTTCTGGAAAGGGTTGGATGGGAGAGGGTTGGGGAGCAGACCCAGGTGCTGGGGTGAGATTGGGCAAGATCAGTGGTCTGCAGGGAGAGCCAGATGAGAGCAAGCCTGAGTTTCAGTCCCCGAGGAAGAAGCTCAAGGCCGCTTACCGAAACTGAGACAGAGGTTAGGGGAACCTAAAGCTCTGTCCGAGGTGGTGGATGTCCTAGTGTTCAGGATGGGCAGCAGAGTGCGTGGAGAAAAAGGGGAATCAAGAAGTGTGCCCTTGGCAATGGTGGGCCCAGGAGGTCCAAGGAGGGTTCAGTGTACCCATTCCATGGAATAAGCAGGGGACAAGGACAAAGGCCAGGGGCGAGGTCTCTGGCCTGCCTCTTCTGCAGACTACTCTGTAGAGAGACACAAGTGCACCAAGATGTAGATACAGAGATGTTTCTTGCAGCCTTCATTGTAGTAGGATAAAACTGAAAGTAACAAATGAAAATGTGCGTCAGTAGGATGTCAGCTTTCTTTATAATGTGACCTGTGCTGCAGAAAACGGAAGAACTGCGAACGAGCTAGGCCTATGTGAATGGGTGTGGGAACCATCGCTAAGGTGCATGCTGAGTGAAGAAAGCAAAGTGCAGGGCACTGTCTAGTCTGCACCCATTTGAAGAAAAGTAAATTCACTAATGATGCTTCTGATATTGTATCAGTTAGGATGGGTTCTCCTACAAGTAACAGAAAACCTGATTAGCACTGGTTCAAACCTTGAGGTTTATTTTTCTCACGGAACATCATGTCTGGAGGTTAGCAGCTGGGGATGTGCTCATCCGCTTAATAAGGTCTTTAGAGACCTGGGTTCTTTCTCTTCTGCTTCGCCTTCATGAAGTGTGTTGGCTTTTTATCCTTACGCTCTTTACCTATGGTCCCAAGATGACTGCTGCGGCTCCAAATATCACACCCAAACATGAGAAAAGACGAAGGGGCCGGCCAACGCCAGGCACGTTGTCACATTGTCTTTTTTTTTTTTTAATCTGGAAAGTAAGAGCTTCCTAGATGCCACCTGGCCCCTTGTCTCCATGTCACAGGCTAACTCACCTGTGCACCTCATACCCGTCTCCTGCTGCAAGGAAGGCTGGAAAAGTAGCATCTGGCTTTCTAAACATAATAGAAAGGAGAGAGTCTGAAAAAGCTGTTAAATTCGCAGCCGTTGGTCCCGTGCATGCAATGACCCCTCTTGTGCATGTATTACTTGTTGGGAAGGACCTATAGGACTCTTGAAAGTGATTACCTATGGGGCATAGGGTATTGGATCTGACAAGGGAAAGTGGCTTCCTTTTAAATTATGTACCTTTTTGTGCTCTGACTCTTTTTTTAACTGTGCATTATGACTCTTTCAATGAAAAAATTAAAAAATCTACTACAGCATAATGAAACAAAAGCTGTGAAACATGCCAGACTGAGAGTAGATTCAGGGGACAGTGTCTAGGGGAAGCCCTGAGGTTCCTGTTTGCAGAGAGTAAGGCCATCTATGGGGCTCCTGTGGCCAAGTCCATGGGCACATGGGCAGCAAGCCTGGGCGGTCTGGGCTGATGATGGGGAGGTGAGGGAGACCCCCTCTCTGCTCTCTGGGTTTGTCATAGAGTCTGGGGTAGGGCTGCGGGTAGGGGTGGGGCTGCAGAGGCCCGGTGCCAGCCAGTCATAGGGAGAGGAGGACACTGGGGAGGGAGCTGGGAAGAGCCTGGTTCCCCCATTTTGCAAGCATGTTCTTAGTGTTTGTGATTGTCTTGCTGCCTCATCTTTCAGAGGTTGACACTAACTCTTCAGGAAAATCCCTGCCTCTTCTGCTATTGAGCCTGACGTATGTTTCTGATTCTGCTAACCAACTGGACACTTGTCTTTGATGATACAACACGAAGGAGAAATGGGAAGATGATCTGCAATTACTTCTTGAATCAGATGACTGGGATGAATTCAGAAGAGAGACAAGGAACATGGGATTTTGCTTTTTCCTAAGAGTGATCTCACTTACGGTGGTTTAGGGGGTGATCTGTACCCTTGCACATGTGGATGGAGTCTAAGGAGGAGCGGAGGACAATTGTCCCAGCCAATACCACCTCAAGTCTTTCTCCATTAGTGAGTGACCTGTAATGACACCGTAGGAGGGGACATGTCATAGCTGGACTCAAAGGTTTGTTCTGCTGACCAGGCGTGGGAGACCCTGGCCTTGCCCTGGTTTAAAAATCAAGCTAGAAGAGTTTACAGAGGGAGACAGATACCCCAGCTTTTTATCTGTCTACAGCAGGTTCTGTCCCCTCAAAGTCTTGGGTGGGGTAAACTTTAGTTTGAGCCTCTAAAAGTTTCCTTATGGGGACCAAACTGTGTCAGTGTATATTTTATTTGTCTTGTGTGTGTAAGAGAAAGCCCAGCACAGTGTAAATTCAGATGCTTCTTAATAGAAAGGCCCAAGGAAGGTGGAGCTTCAGTATTTTCCTGACAATGTGTTGGAGATAATTATAGGGTCCAGGAAGGACTTCACAGAGACTCATAGATTTTTCAGGTAGTCATTCCTTAAGTTCACAAAGCATGAGAATTGCCTAGATCTGGGAACCTAAGAATAGATGTATTAGAGCTCTTTGCAGGAAACAGAAACCACTCTAGGTATGTTAAACAGAAAAGGCTTTAATACAGAGAATTCTTTCTCTACAAAATCAATGGAGGACCTAAAGAAACAGGCTTTCAACTGGGCCTCTGGAATCACTCCTGTAAGAATATAGATCTGGACATTGGGAGAGCTGTTATCTCTGCAGCTACTTTTAGGGCTGATCTGAAAGCAAGAAGCTGCTGCTGCGTCTGCTTCTGATGGAAAAGGAGCACTCAGAGCTGCCATCTGGGGATTAGGAAGCCAGATCAAGACACTTAGGAACTGGAGGATGGACCCTGGGCTGCCATTGCCAGAAAGTCTCTGTGTTTACACTGCAGCAGTGCTCAGGCCCTATGGGAAGAGGGCACCCACCTCATTGCTGACTTTTACGGGCATCTGTTTGGTGCAGGCTACTTTTTATCCAGACCCCTGGATGCATGGGAGCTTTGAAGATGCCTTCCAACTCTCCCGTCTGACAGAGGAGAGGGCGAATAGGCCTTTCCAGAGAGTCCAGCAGAGGAAGTGACACCAATAGGTGCTGGATGGCTAAACTCAATCTGTGCAATATTAATTCTTCAAGAAATGTTTGACTTGGAAACATATCACACTTTGGGTGGGGAAATTGTGGAAAGCAGCCATTTCTCCCAGTTTCGACGTGTGACACTAGCTGCTTCTGTCTCAGCTTGGTGGGATTTTGGTTCGTGGCCTTGAGCAAGCCTCAGTTGCCACAGTTGCAAAAGGAGACGTGTGACGAGCTTGATGGGGTGATTTCTCACATTATCTTTTAACTCACATTTTGGTCTTGAGCTGGGCATATCTTATAAGCACTTCTGTGAAAAACAACTCTTCGTTGTTGGGTTTGCCAAGTTTTAGGCACGCTTCGCTGGGTGATTCTCTAAGTGCTCGTGAAGATCAAAGTGAATTAGGGGGAAGAAAGCCTTGTGGAAAGGTCGGAGAAGCACCAGAAAAGTGGATTATTGCACAAACAGCAGTGTGTGGTATTAACTGGCTTAGTCGTTTCCAGCCTCTGTTGTTTGCCATCCCCACTGGGCCTCCCTTTGCAGATGAGGAAACAAAGCTTGGGCAACTTTGTGACTTTGGGGATGGGGTTTTAGAGACCCTATGACCATGGTAGAGCTGGGTTACAGACACATGTGTCCCGGTGCTCTGGCCTCATGATGTGTGCACTCCACCCGTCAGCATAAAGGGCGCCATCTGCTTGGAAGTCTCCCGGTCCCCAGCTGGGCTCCTGGGATGAAGAGGAGGAAAGGGAGGGACATGGCGGGTGGAGGCTGGGGTCCTTTTCTGCCTGCTACCCTGGGCTTCAGGGAAATGTTGGTAAATGTTTAACAATGGACACCTCTCCCCACCAAAAATAAAAAGCTCCAAGTGACAGCATTTTCCCATGTCTGAGGTGGTAATTCTCTCCCGTCCCAATTCTGAACTACCAGAGAGACACCGAGGAGTGCATGTCTGGAAAGAGATGCTCCCACTCAGCACTGATGCCGTGGGGTCACCCTGATGTAGGCGCTCTGCTGCTACACCTGTTGGCCAGATCCCCAATGTTTGTGAGAGTGCTAGGGCAGAGTGGCTGGTGGCTGGAGGATCGTGGAGATGAAGGGGACATGGGCTGCTTGGTGAGGGGGCTGCCCCGAGACAGAGTGACGTCACTCTGAGGCAGGAGGGGGCTGAGGCTGCATGTGCTGACCGGTCCGCCGAGGAAGGGCTTCAGAGGCTATCCTGGCAAGGAGCGCTAACCACCTCCCACCCAGTGCCAGGGGCCTCAGTGACCTGTCCATTGTCACACAGCTAGTGGCTGCCACATCCCAAGGCTCCAGGCTCCAAGCTCGTGCCTCAAGGGTGGGAGATCTGGCTCCCTTCCTACCGTGAGCCAGAGCAGGAGCAACAGGTGCTGACTGGGGCTTGGAAAGGACTCCTCCCTCAGCTTGGATGGAGTGCTCCCCATTGCCCCACACCACCAGAATCCCACCTCCCTACCCGAGACCCAGGAAGGAGCTGGAAGAAGGGAGGGGAGGAGAGGGCATCCAGGCAGGTGCAGGGGTGTCAGGGGGTGCCCTGGAGTGTTGGAGGAACCTCCTGGGAGTAGTTTCTGAAAGCATGGCTGAGCCAGGCCTGTGTGGACTTGTGGGAGTTGGTGATTCTGGGTGTCTTGTCTCCAGGGTCTGTGGTGAGGACTTGACAGAAAGTGACTCCACACCAGTGGGACTCAATGAGCGCCTTTGGGAATTTATCCCCACTCTCAGCTTTAACATTAAAAAGAAAATTGCATCAAACCAGACTGCAAATTGGTAAAAAGTACAGATGCTGGAGCCCCGCTGCCTGCACCCAGGCTGCAGGAATTCCTAGCAGCGTGACACTCGGGACACTAGGCAACCTGCTTTTCTCCCCCACCTCAGTTTCCCCATCTGTAAGATGCTGATGATGGTGGCAGACAGTGCCCATCTTGTAAGGTTGCCATGAGGATCAAATGATTAGAAATACCTTTTTTTTGAGTCTGAGTCTTGCTCTGTCACCAGGCTGGAGCACAGTGGCATTATCTCAGCTCGCTGCAACCTCTGCTTCCCACGTTCATGCGATCCTCCTGCCTCAGGTCCCCAAGTAGCTGGAATTACAGGCATGTGCAACCACACCCAGCTAAGTTTTGTATTTTTTGTAGAGATGGGGTTTTGCGCTGTTCCCAGGCTGGTCTCTAACTCCTGAGCTCAAGCAATCCACCTGCCTCAGCTTCCCAAATGCTAGGATTATAGGTGTGAGCCACTGTGCCTGGCAATTATAGATACTCTTAATCACACCTGCTGGGAATAGTTTCTAGCAGGTGTGGAAATAAATAAATACAAGTTATTACAGTATTATCTGCATTAAAGTTGGTGGTCTCTGAATATGGGGGCTCCTTCAGGCTTTTTTGGGGGTGGCTTGTTTGGAAGGAGACTTTACTTGCCATCCTGCCTCCCAGCCACACTGCTCAACCAGTGCAGGCAACAAGGGGCTGAAATGACGCTTCAGGACAACACGGCGTGTCCTTTACCCCATGCTGTACGCCAGTGACTCAGTGATCTCTGTTTCTGAGCCTCTTGTTCCACTGCAGCCTTGGGGAACTACTGCTTCTGCTCCGCCAGGCACATCGCCATCTGCCGGAGGACACTGAGGGGCAGGAGGACTTGCATCTGCCTTGGTGCGACTGTTCTTGGAATTCCAGATGCGCCACTTCCAAGCTCTGTGGCACAGAGCAGGTTACTTCACCTCTCTGAGCCTTGGTTGTTATTGATGTTTGCTCAGTGAGCATGTATTGAGCGCCTCCTTCGTGTGGAGTTCTATTTTAGGTGTGAGAATTAATAGACATGCATAACCACCAGTCACAGTCGATTAGACATGGCTCTGGGCCTGAGAGAATGCGAAATCTGTTGGGGAAAAGCCCATTAAGTTGATGAGGGTCAAGCATACACAAGCAGTGGGAAAAGGTCCCGGAAGGCTCTCCAAAGGACAGGTAGCAGGTGGCTGCTGCCTTTCAGGGGAGATGGGAAGCAGCCTGCGGGATCGGGGTTCCCTGGAAGGGTGTGTGTGGGGTGGAGGGTGAAGGTGAGGAGGCAGATGGAATAGCTGTAAAAATGGCACAGTGTGAATGCGCGAGACTCAGGGCGGGCACACTGGCTCCCAAAGTGTAGGGCCACACACCATGTTATGTGGTTTAAGCAGATATTTCATTTCATCCTCATAAACCCTATGATCTAGTCACAATAAACCACAGCCTGCCCAAAGGCCGCAGAGCCAGGACATGCAGCGTGGGCAGTAGCTGGGCTCCGCTCTGAGCCCCAGGCTTGACCGCGAGGCTCTGCTGCCTCCTACTGTATCTTCCTTTCTTCCTGCCATGTTGGAGGAACTCAACTGGGAACCACCAGCCGCAGTCCTGAATGGGCCCTTTCTTCCCGTGAAGACACCTGGATGGAGGTTGGGCCCAGAGGAAGTGGAGCGACAGCAGGTGTAGAATGGTTTCTGTTTGCTTCTCGGTTCTCAAGTGTTTCCTCTGATAACATTCGCAGACAGCAGCTCTGCTGGACAATTACTGCCCACATGGAGGGCAAGAGGGGCTCTGTGTGGGGAGGTGGAGGAGGGGAAGGGGCGGAGGAGGAGGAGGAATGGGGAGGAGAAGAGGAAAGGGGAGGAGCAGGAGCAAGAGGAGGAAGAGGAGGGGGAGAAGGAGGAAGAGCCAGAGGAGGAGGAAGATAGGGAAGAGGAGGGGGGGGAATGGGGAGGAGGAGGGGGAGGGTGAATAAGGAGGAGCAGGAGGCGGCCCTGCCCAGTGCCTGAGCAGGACCTGAGCATGCTGTTCCTGAAGGTGTTATGAGCCTCTAGCTTTCTACAGCCCAGCTTCCTTTGGGTTGAGGTGTTCCTGAGACATTCGCAGTGTCAAGGGCGGCCCTCCTCCGTGACGCAAGGGACGCGATACCATCGGAACAAGAGTATATTTAGAAGACAGGAAACCAGCCCTCCAGCTTGCCCTTGATTTTACAACCAGTGTTTAGCCTTGTGAGCACCCCCAGAATTGGCTGAGGCTGCAGGGCACCGTGAGAGGAAATCGTTTTGGCCTTTGCACCCATGCGGCCTCTTCCCCTTTTCTCCTCTGCCTCTTGGCCTCAATGTCTGTCTCTCTTTCTGTTTCTATGCTGTGCCGGCTTTGCTGGGGTTGTCCCAAAGAGATGGGGAGAAATGACATTTTACTTAGAACTGAGTCATTTTGCTGGATTTTTTCCACCGTGTTCCTGATTAGTAAACCTGTTTTAAGAATGGGAAAATGCACGGGGCTATTTTTACGTGTTCTCAGCACCAGCATCCCTAATTCCTAGAACAGACATCGATTGCTTTTCTAGTCTCAAATGCAGATAAACGCGCAGCAGCTGTGTGACCTTTAGCAAAGTAGACTAGCCTACCGTCAGTTTGCTCATCTGTAAAATGGGGCTCACACAACCTACCTCATGGGCAGAGGATGAAGTGAGACAATGTGCACTGACCACCCCCCACACGCAGTGCGTATTGGCTATGGGCACTTAATGTGCTGATAAAACTGTGCCAAGACCAGCCCCAGGGGACTGGTGAATCCCCTGAGTGTGCTAAATACAGGTGTGTTTATTAGTTTAAAATCCACCTTTGGTTGGCGATTGGAGGAATCAGACCGAAACTTGTGCTTAAATCATCAGCTGGGAGAAAAGTTGGTAACTCCTGCTCAGTAAATAAACATTTGCCAAGCTCTCCCATGCTAGCTCGGCACAGGCAGGTGGAGAGGGAGAAGGAGGTGACTCAGCTCTTCCTGAGGGCCTCCATCCAGGGAAGGAGGTGGGCGCAGAAATGAGGACCAGACAGTGAGAATTGTGGGATGGGGATGGGGCACCTGGCTCTGCTAGGGGAGTTTGGAAATGACTTATCTGCAGGTCTTGTTATCCATGGTGGAAAGCCAGAGGACACTCCGAGATGCAGCAGTAGTAGAAATACTGGGACACGATGCACTGTGAGGAATGCGTTACCTTCCAAGAATGAAACACATAATTTAAATGACAGCCACGATCCATTTAGTGTCTGTTGAGTGCTAGACATCGTGCCCAGTGCTTTGCTGTGCCTCCTCATGGGATCTTCATAGCAGCTCCTTGGGGCTGGTGCTGTCCTCATCTCCAGTTTACAGATGGGGCCAAGATATTCCCTCAAGGTTTGACTGTTAAGAGACAGCAGAGGCCGAGGCGGGTGGATCACGAGGTCAAGAGATCGAGACCATCCTGGTCAACATTGTGAAACCCCGTCTCTACTAATACAAAAAAAAAAAAAATTAGCTGGGCATGGTGGTGCGTGCCTGTAATCCCAGCTACTCAGGAGGCTGAGGCAGGAGAATTGCCTGAACCCAGGAGGCGGAGGTTGCGGTGAGCCGAGATCGCGCCATTGCACTCCAGCCTGGGTAACAAGAGCGAAACTCCGTCTCAAAAAAAAAAAAAAAAAAAAAAAAAAAAGAGACAGCAGAGCAGGGTTTGAACAAGATCGGTGTGACTTGAAGTTGGCCCTGCCTATGCAGGCACCTGGCTTCCCTGCTTAGAGGGTGGACTCACTCTTCTCCCCCTGGCCCATGCCAGCAGTGAGGGAGGCATCCTAGGTTCTCTGGTCTCTCTTGCTACCATGTCCAAACCATGTTGAGTCCCAGCCATCCCCACCTCCCTCAGTGCCATCCTAATTCTGCTTCTCATCCCCTCCCCACTGCCCCACGCTGGTCCCGCCTCACCCTCTGTCTCCTGGCCTCCTCCAGAAGCATCCTAGGTGGTCTTCTTCTGGCTGTTCCTCCTCAAATCCATGCCTGTGTGGCTGTCAGTGCTGTCAACATGCAGTGGCACGTCCCTCCCCAGGGTACCACCTCCAGGACCTCCCCACTCCCACACTCTCAGGATGTGTCTGTCTCCATTTCAGCATCCCCATTGGGCTCTGCCTGCCTCTCCAGCCTCCTCTGGAAGGATCCAGGCCCCTGCCTCATGCCCAGGACCATGGAGCCATTCAGGGTCTTGCTCAGGCCAGCCTGGCTTCCCACTTCCTGCTGTTCTCATCTTCAGCTCCTTTTTTTCCCTTTGCCTGGTGGCTCCTGCTGTGAGACTCAGCCCTGGCACGCTTCTTCCCAGAAGCCCTTCCAGATGCTCTCCTCCCAAACTTCCCGTGAAACTCTATGGGCATCCCAGTTCCATTGGCCACATTGCCTCGGGTCTTTCTCACAAGACTTGAATCTCTTTTTGTCTTTTTCACCACTGTGCCCTCACACATCTCACACTTGACACCTGATATTGGAATGCACAAACAAGATAGATTCACATCAAATCCAGATTCAACAGCTGTCCAGCCAGGCTTTGTCCCCCATTCTTTCTTTTTTTCTTTTTGAGGTGGAGTCTCACTATGTTGCCCAGGCTGGAGTGCAGTGGCACAATCTTGACTCAATGCAACCTCCATCTCCAGGGTTCAAGGGATTCTCCTGTCTCAGCCTCCCAAGTAGCTGGGATTACAGGCATGTGTCACCACACCTGGCTAATTTTTGTATTTTTAGCAGAGAACGGGTTTCACCATGTTGGCCAGGCTAGTCTCCAACTCCTGATCTCAGGTGATCTGACCACCTCGGCCTCCTAAAGTGCTGGGATTACAGGTGTGAGCCACTGCACCCGGCTTGTCCCCCATTCTATTTGTACCTCAGTTTTCACCATGGGAAATAGGAACAGCAATGTCTGCCTCCTGGCATGGTTGTGAGCTACTGAGCAGATACTGTGAGTGGCATCTGCAGTGGCTGGTGCTGCAGTGGACTCCTCCAATGCGGTCTGTATTGTCAGGGGCACGGCAGCAGCAGGGCAAGGGCAGGGAGGGTGGATGCTTAACACTTTGGGAAAGCCCACCTCAAACCACACACACTCTGGCTTTGTAAGGTTGACAGTGACACAAACAACATCTCTGTGTGGTGCACTGAATGTTTGTATGTCTGTCCCTGCACCCTGCAATCCCCCTGTGTTTAATGCTAACATTGTGCGGTTGTGTTTGGAGATGGGACTTGTAAGGGAGGAAGTGAGCTTAGATGAAGCCATAGGGTGGGGCCTTGATCCGACAGGATTCACATCCTTGTAAGAAGAGACACCAGAAAGCTCCCTCTCCCTCCATGTGTGCACACCAAGGAAAGGCCCTGCCGGGACTGCAAGAAGGCAGCTGCCTGCAACCTAGGAGGAGAGCCCTCACCAGAAATGGAATCAGCCAGAACCTTGATCTTGGACCTCTAGCTCCAGAACTGTGAGAAAATAAACCTCTTGTTTCAGCCACCCAGTCTGTGGTATTTTGTGACGGCAGCCCAGTAGACCAATACATGCAGATAAGCAGCTTGGATGCAGATATCACCTTGCACTCATGGGAGCTGTGACCTCAGCGCTGGGTGCAGATCTCTCTAAGTACCATGTGGCTTGGAGTTACCATGGTTCACACCGTATGAGTCCTTCCTGACTGTGGCCCACCAAGGCAGAGCACAGTGATTCTGCTGTGGTCATTTCTAATTGCTCCCAGTTGGCTATCCTGAGATAGACAAACTAAAAATAATTCCCTGTGGGTGAAGTCTGCTGAAGGGACAAGAATGCTGCCCTATTGCTGGTCATCACACTCTCATGAGTGGGACTCTCCTGGGACACACCTGAAGAACAGGGCGTTCTCACTGCCTTTGGTAACCGTCTCCAGTATTTCTGTCGGGAGGTGAGAAGCCAAAGGGGCCTGTTGGTTCTGTAGCAGCGGCTTCTGGCATGGAAAGGCTCAGAGCTCAGCATGTCTCCTGTCCCCACTGTGGCCATCAGCTGCTCAGGCTGAGACCAGGAGACACCAGGAGTGAACACTTCACTCCTGCTGCAGCCACCAGAGACTTCTGGGGGTATCTTTCAAGCAAAGGGGGAGATCGAGTGCAGACATCCAGGCAAGAGGGTTGCTTTGGAAGTTCACTGCCATGCCTGTGAATGCAGCCTTTGAGACTGGCCTAGCAGAGAAGGAGTCCAGGGGAAAAGGAGATGGGGGAACCAACTTAGCTAGAACACATATGAGGTACTGATCACCCTGGCTAGAAGCTTTTTGGGCTTTAGCTCATTGGTTCCACACAAACCCCATTCCTGTAAGGGATGTGTGCTCATCACACAGAAGGGAAAGTGAAGGTTTAGGGAGTTCTTTAACCATATGTATTTCAGGGCCATGGTTGCAGCCTGAAAGAGCTGGCAGGGACCTGGATATCTTCTGGTCTTGCCTACCTGTCAGACAGAAGGGGGAGGCCAGCCTAAAGTCAGAGGTCATGGCAGAGGTGGGAACAGGATCTGCCTGTGCCTGTGGGTCACTCATTTTCTAGCAAATTCCATTCATTTCTTCAGCTTTGATATGAGACAAGCTAACACTGGGCAAAGGCTGTAGGAATTAGTTTCCTTGATCAGGAAGGAGCTGGCAATCCAGCTGGGGCAGTCTGGAAAAAGAAACCATGACACCTGGCATGCTCCCTAGCCTGGGGGTTCTCACCCCAGGCCCTGGAGCAGAGCAGGGCATTCAGGCCAGCTGCTCTCTGCATGGAGTTCAGGGGCCTGGGCAATGCCTGCTTGTTTCTTGAAGCCCCGGTGTGGGTTCTGTCTTTTCACAGCTGTAGGGGGCAGGGATGTCCAGACTTGCCCTTTTAGCTCTCCTCCCCTTGTCACCCTGGAAGAAGCCCCTTTACCACATCCCTGCCTTGAGACAGATAGACACCCATTGGGCTTGCCTGGCACACCTGTGAGCTACTGGATGGCTGGGAAGACCTAGTCCTACGTGTGTTTCTGTCTTCCAAATAACCATGTTGAGTTTTCATGGTTTTGATTTAGAAGCCGAGATGAGATTTCAGGGCTGGTTTGGCTTGGGTTCCCTTGGGAGCAGACATGGAGACAAAGATTTTAGTGGGGTTTTTAGTTTGGGAGGCAACCCCAGGCGGAAACACTGGTGTGAAGTGAGGCAGGGAAGGAGTGTGTGCTTCTGAGGTGGCTGTGACAAAGCCTCCAGCTGGGTGGCTTCCAACAACAGAATGTTCTGGCCCATGGTCCTGGAGGCCAGGAGTCTGAAGGGGAGCTGTCGGCAGGGCCTCGTCCTCCAGGGGCTCTGGGGAAGGCTGTGTTCTGTCCCCTCTCCTGGCTTCTGGTGGCCTCAGGCATTCCTTGGCTTATAGAAGCCTCCCTCCCGTCCACCGTGTCCACATGACATCTTCCTACACTGCCTTCCCTCTATGTGTGTGTCTCCAGGTTCAAATTTCCCTTTTATAAGGACACCAGTCATACTGGATCAGGGCCCACCCGATGGATGACCTGAAATTCACTTGGTGATATGGTTTGGCTGTGTCCCCACCCAAATCTCATCTTGAATTTCCACATGTTGTGGGAGGGACCCGGTGGGAGGTAATTGAATTATGGGGGCAGGTCTTTCCCATGCTGTTCTCGTGATAGTGAATAAATCTCATGAGATCTGATGGTTTTATAAGGGGGAGTTTCCCTGCACAAGCTCTCTCTTTGCCTGCTGCCATCCATGTAAGATGTGACTTGCTCCTCCTTGCCTTCCATCATGATTATAAGGCTTCCCCAGCCATGTGGAACTATAAGTCCAAAAAACCTCTTTCTTTTATAAATTGCGCAGACTCAGGCATGTCTTTATTAGCAGCATGAGAACAGATTGATAAACCTGGTTACCTCTGTAAAGACTGTTTCCAAATGAGATCATCTTCTGGGGTACTGAGGGTTATGACTCCAATGTACTATTTTGGGGGGACACAGTTCACCCCATAATAGAAGGGAAGGAAGCTAATAAAGGGTGTGTTGTCTCAGCTAGGGTGGCTCAGTTTCATGCAGTCCTTTGGAAAACAGTGTGGACCACATCCCAGTTACCCAGCTGAGGGCGAGGGAGCGGAGCATTAGATGGACTCCAGTGTCCCATTTGCCCTGTGTATTCCCAGCCAGGCACATGCCTCGCCATGGTGCCCTTGGTGCTCAGCCCTCAGCCCTCAGTGTTAGGGATGGGGAACCTCTACTCTAGACCCCACACAAGGCTCATGCTGGCAGTACTCACACTGGATGAAGTGGAATTGACCTCACTGTGGCATGTTCAGTGTACTGAAAAGAAAATACTTTTAAAAGCACCTGAGCAGATTTACTGCTGCTCTGCAATATAATTCAATGTGTTGCCTTACATGAATTCACATTATGTGTGAAATATAATGCACAATTAGCTTTATTATATGGTATAATTCTTGGTTAATTTCCAGCCCTACAGCTTTCTTACCAGAGGGGCAGGGTTGAACTCAAATTAGGCAGTGTAGCTTCTGGTTAGCATTTCTCCTAAGTTCAGAGAGGGAGATGGAGGCCACAGTTGTTGGGAAGAGTCCTAGGTGAGTCTTGACCTTGGGGGAAGCAGCATCTGGCTGGGCGGCAATGACCAAGAAGGTCTGGACACCACAGTCAGAGACCTAGCAGAGGCACTGGGCTTGAGAGACCTTTCAGGAACGCTGCCTGCATCTCTCCATGCAGCCTGGGGGCTTGTGTGTTGTGTGTTTTCTTGTAAAGTGAGGAAAATCATGTTTCCTTATTAGGAAAAAAACCCAGCACAGAAAGCTCTCCACCAGGTCCATAAGAAGGCATAAGGTCCATAGGGAGAAGTGGCAGGGGAGAGCTGCTTGGGTGATTCAGTGCAAGGGGGACTGTGGGCCATGGCCAGGGTGGGACTTTGGGGACCCCGGAGGTTCCAAGATGCACCCAGACCCCTGGGACTTCCATCAGCCAAGGACCCCCTGGGCACCTGCCCCTTGATGCCCAGAGCTTTCCACGTCAGTCCTGTGCATCTGGTGGTGGGGGTCGTGGTGTGGCATGGCAAGGAGTGGGCGCTTCCCTGTCTGGCCCAGCCTCTGGCTTCTGGCTTCTTTTTGGTTCTTTTGATGTCTGCTGAAGGTCTGGCTGGCAGGAGGAGTGGACAAGCACTTAGCATGCTTGGAGGCTGCCCCTGTGTTCCTGAGTGCGTGGAATGCAGCTTAGCTCCCACATTTGCAGGGACAGGGAGTGTGGGACCCAAGAGAGGGCCACATGGAATACCCGCTGGGGCTGTGTGGCCTCAGACACATTATATATGGTCAGTCTTGCACCACTGTAAAGAAACACCCAAGGCTAGGTAAATTTGTAATGAAAAGGAGTTTAACTGGCTCCCAGTTCTGCAGACTGTACAGGAAGTAGGGTGCCGGCATCTGCTCAGCTTCTGGGGAGGCTTCAGGAGCTTCCAATCATGGTGGAAAGCAAAGCGGGAGCTGAGGTATCATATGGGGAGAGTGGGAGCAAAAGAGGCAGGGAGGGGCCATACTCTTTCAAACAGCCAGATCTCAGAGAACTCACTACCGTGAGGACAGGACCAAGCCTGGAGAGATCCACCCCATGACCCAAACGCCTCCTACCAGACCCACCTCCAACGCTAAGGTTTATATTTCAGCATGAGATTTGGGTGGGGACAAATATCCAAGCCATTTCACTTGTCATTTAACCCAAGAGAGCCTCCATTTTATCTTCTCTCCAGTGGGGCTAATAAAGCTGACCTCACGGAAGTGCAGGGAGGAAGGAACTGCATGAGATAGTTGAGATAGTTACGTGCCTGGGACACAGAAGGCATTTAATAAACAGAAACTCCGATTACTAATAACATGCAGTGGTTTTGGGATAGCAGATCTGGCTTCCTTAAGAGAGCCGTCTTGAGGCATTTTTACGTTCTACTATACAATGCTAAAGAGACAGCTAAATTCCTGTTTACACGTAAACCTAAACCCTCTTATTCTAACTGTGCCACCACCTTCAAAGACATATATTTATGCTTTCGGCCGTAGCTGTTCACATGTTTAAGCGGTGCAGCACTTGCGGAGTGATTATGCTAATGTACATTAGGAGTTGAACAGTCGCGCGGACTGCAGTAACCCTCTATTTGAACTACACTGTGCAAATAAGATGTTATCTTAAATAAGCTCCTAATATAACTCAGTAATCACTGTAATGCTTTTTGGTGAAATTGTGGTGTTATTACCGAATTTAGCCATTGAGTCTCAAATGCCGAACCTTTGAGCAGACACCAGCAGTGCCCAAATGCTGAGTTCCTGGCCTAAAGGAGTTGCCCATGGCTGTTCTCGCAGGCTGGGAGGGTGCGGGGGCCGGGGGGAGGGGCGCTGGCATAGTGCGGGAGGTCCCAGTGAGCACGGGTGAAGGGCGACGGCACCTGCCGGAGGTGGCCTCCACCCTATGAGAAGCCTCATCAACTGAGCAGAAGACCTACAAAGGTTGTGCAGTCTGTACATTCCAGTGATAGAAGAGAAACAGGTTTTGAGGGTAACTGAAGGACCAGTTATCCAAGTGGTGTGAAGGCAAACACAAACCGCAAATTTAACGTCTTGGCTCCAAAATTTTATTGCAGTTCTCATGCAGGTCATGTCATTGCACTTTATGTAGGGGAAGAAGAAAAGTCGTATCTCTTTGCCCTGGAAAAAGCCCTGGATCTGGAGTTAGAAGACCTAGGTTAAGGGTAGTTGAGGCAGGTCCCTTTACTTCTCTGGGTCTGAGTATTAAGCAAGGCAATGCATTACCCAGAGAATACTTATTGGTCACCTGTTAAATATCGAGCACCATGAAGCACTTTCTAAGCTGCAAGGCACTTTGCACATTTCAGGTAGTAGTTGAGTATCTGCCACAGCTGGGGTGGAGACGGCTCGCACATGTAGTCGGCTTGTCAGATGTGGAGGAGACTAACATATATTTTAAATGCTCGCCATGTGCCAGACCTGTTCCCAGAGTTTTGCATAAATATTTGGAGGAACTTGCAACTCTCCGTGATGCTCATTTACATAAGGAGCTGAACAATTGCACTCTGATGAACAATCACAGCATGATCGTCATTTATCAAGTGAAGACACAAATGCTTGGAGCAGCTATGACGCTTGCCCTGATCACCCAGTTAAGAAGCGGAGGGCCCCCAGACCTCAGATCCACCTGTCCATGAGGCTACCTCTTTTTTCCCTCACCCCACTGCCTCAGACAATGGCAAAGATTTGCCTTCTTCTCTGATTTTATAGGTGAGCAACGAGGAATCTCAAGAGGTGGTTTCCACACCATGAACTGACACGGCACCAGGATCTGGAAGCTCTGGGCTTCTCTGTTTTCTAGAATTCTGGGGGCCTCACATGGCCGCCTCCTTGGTGAGTGTATTAGGCTGTTCTTGTATTGCTGAAATACAAATAAATACCTGAGACTGGGTCATTTATAAAGAAAAGATTCACTGGCTCACCATTCTGCAGTCTGTACAGGAAGCGTGATGCTGGCATCTGTTCAGCTACTGGAGAGGTCTCAGGAAGCTTCCAATTGTGAAGGAAGGTGAAGGGGAAGTGGGCATCTCACGTGTCCAGAGCAGCAGGAAGCGAGTTAGGAGGGAGGGGCTGCAAAGGGGAAGTGGGCATCTCACGTGTCCAGAGCAGCAGCAAGAGAGTTGGGAGGGAGGGGCTGCACACTTTTAAATAACCAGATCTTGCAAGAACTCACTTGCTATGGCGAGGATCGTACTAAGGGGGATGCTGCTGAACCGTTCATGAGAAATCCGCTGCCACAATCCAGTCCCCTCCCACCAGGCCCCAACTCCAACACTGGGGATTCCATTTCAATGTGAGATTTGGGCAGGGACACACATCCAAACCATGTTACGGAGCGGCCTACACAGAGAGGACAGGGAAAGCCGGCTGCTGGGCCTGTTCAGGGGTATGTCTGTCACATGGGGGTCTGCAGTCTGGACCCTCTAGAAGAATCAGCATTTTCTCTCACAGACACACAGAAACCCAAAGAGGCCAACTGAGTCTGGTCTGGATTATCTATGATTTAATTTTGATTATCGTAAAATTAAACTTCCAGGGCTGTATAAAGTGTATTCTCAGTGAGTTTCCACGCTGCCTGGGAGTGCTGTTGACACTTCTGTTTGACTGGACGCACCCTCTCTCCCTGTCCTCACCCCGAGGTGCAGTCTCATGCAGACTGTGCAGACTACAAGTTTTATGACTGTAGGATTCACCTTCCCATTCTGTGGACAAGGACATTCAGGCTTCAGGAACTTGAAGGGAGTTGTCAGAGGCCACTCAGCTGATAAGTGAACCTGATCCACGAGCTTTTCATTTTTTAAATCCAGCACTCTTTTGCAACAAAGCAAATAGAAGCTTCATTCAGGATGGACTGGGGGATGGCCTAGGGCTGCAGGGCTGCTGGGGGTGACAGAGTGACTGGAGGGGTCGGGAGAGGCAGAGGCGTCGGGATCAGGGACGGGCACTCCATTCTGTCCTCTGTCACCAATTTGCTCTGGAATCTGTAAAACGGCAGTTTGGATGTCACAGACTGAGCTGTGCCTTTCAAACCACATGAGAAGCCTTAACCTTCAGTACCTCACAATGGGACTGTATTTGGAGACAGAGGGCCTAGGTCTCTAAAGAGGTTAATTAAATTAAAATGAGGTCATTAGGATGGGCCCTAATCTGGTGTGACTGGTGTCCTTGTAAGAATAGAGATTAGGACACAGACAATCACAGAGGGACAACCATGTGACGACACAGGGAGGAGGTGGCATCTGCAGTCCAAAGAGGGAGGCCTTGGAAGGAATCGGCGCTGTGGACACCTCGATCTCGGACTTCCCGCCTCTGAGAAACTGCGAGAAATGCATCTCTGTTGTTTAAGGCCCCAGTGTGGTACTAGTTATGGCAGCTGGAGCAGATGAACACAGACGAGATCCTTCCATAGTATGGATTTCCAGCGATGGCAAACGCCAGTGTATAGCAACAGTGTTTCTTGCCTGCTGGCCACCATGGACTCATGAGCTATCCATGGGTCATGCTTGACTTGGAGTTGAGCAAATGAGATTGGGTCCGGGGAGATTTCTGGGGCCTGAGGACTTGGAACTGGTGTTTTTCTATCCAGGAGACACTTCCGTGAGCCCCCTTCCTTACTACCACTAACCCCTCTCAGATGCCTTGCGTGGCAGGCTGATGGGTTCATCTGCCCCCCAGAGTTCCACATCCCTGGCAGGTTTTGCCCAATGAGCAGGTAAGTGTGGCAGAAGGAAAGAAGAGCTTATGAAGTAGTTGTATTATTCAGGGTTCTCTAGAGAGATAGGACTAATAGGACAGATGTATATCTACAAGGGAGTTTATTAAGGAATATTGACTCACACGATCACAAGGTGCAAGGAAGCCAGTCCGAGTCCCCAAGCCCCAAAAGTAGGGAAGCTGATAGCGCAGCCTTCAGTCTGTGGCCGAAGACCTGAGAGTCCCTGGCAAACCACTGGTGTGAGTCCAAGAGTCCAAAAGCTGAAAAACCTGGAGTCGGATGTTGGAGGGCAGGAGGCGTCCAGCACGGGAGACAGGTGAGGCCGGAAGACTCAGCCAGTCTCGTCCTTCCACGTTCCTCTGCCTGCTTTATTCTAGCCACGCTGGCAGCTGATTACCTGCTGCCCACCCAGACTGAGGGTGGGTCTGCCTCTCCCAGTCCACTGACTCACATGTGAATCTCCTTTGGCAACACCCTCACAGACGCACCCAGGAACAACACTTTGCATCCTTCGGTCCAATCAAGTTGACACTATTAACCATCACAGTAGTGTTGAAAGAGCAAAGAGAAAAATTGGCAATGATCTTCTCATGGTCAGAAGCCAGCAAAATGGGAATGGGAAAAAGTGTTATTCACGGTCCTTATTGGTGGAGCTGGCGGGCACGGGAGGCATGTCTTGTCCAGCCTGTGCCCTATTACAGATGGAAACGGAGGGACGGGGCAGAGAGAAACAGTGCCTTGCCCCAGGCAGAGCTGAGCCACACACTCCTGACCGCCACTCCCTGATATCCTCCCCTAGATCATCCTCATTTAGGAATAGAGAAGGGAGATAAGAAAGATTCTCCTGAGATTCAGAAATGCCGAATGTGTAGCAAACAATGCGCTTGAGCCCCGAAGACGTCTGCAGCCGAAAGTGCTTCTGTTTGGGTTCATGCTGCCTTTGTTCACTCCTCTCTGTCTGGAGGAGCTCTTAAACGCAGCTCAATGTTATCATCCCCCCATTGTGTGAAAATGACAGCGAAGGTCAGAGAGAAGCGCAGCAGGCTTATCTCGACTCACCTGAAAATTACCCTCATCACCAGCATTGTGGAGGCTCCATCGTGTGGATGCGGTGCCAACTCCACACACTTTCTTTAGGTTGCCCAGGTGAGGAGTGCGGAGGAGGGGAGGCAGGGCTGGCAGTGCCTCACACCTTCCACAGACGGTGCTGGGCGTGGAAGGTCAAGTGCCTCCTTGGCCCATGTGTGCTGAGAACTTCCTAGACCTGGCAGCCCCTGCCTGGGTCTTTCCATGGCGGTGCTTTCCTAGGAAGGGCGTGTTCCTAAGGGACTTGCTCTGGGGTCTTTCTCTAGAGGGAGACGCAGCCATTCCCAGGCCATGTGGATGCCACTTAACAGATCCTTGGACATCGTTGTCACCACCATTGAACACCCCAGCATTTCTCTTCGGAGCTGACACATGAGCTTAGCAGCACTTGTCAAATGGAAGCAAGAACAGGAGGATTGGACGAGGGCAGCTGCTGAAGGTGGCCTGCGTTCAATCAAGTTAAACAGATAATAACCTTCACTGATAGGGCAGGCCCTGTGCACACCACGTCTGTCGGGGGTGTCACAGAGGGACTTGAGGACTGGTACAGCCAGGAAGGGGCTGAGCTGGGATCATTCACTCTGTCCCGTGAAAGCTGAGGCTTCTTCGGATGGCCACGCTGCCCCCACTGGGGTGGTTTGCTGAATTCCCATGACTTGGCAGGCACTGGGACGACCCGCAGGGACTTGCAAAGTCAGGCACAGCCTGGGAGTCTGTCCAAGAGCCTGGGTGTGGACCAGGTGGGAGACACAGGAGGAAAGACGTCTTCAGGAAAATAAAGTCTGTCTTATTGTTTAAAAAGTAACACTTGTTCATTGCTGAAAGTTCAAAAATGTAAAAGAAAGAAAAGAAAAGAAAAAGCAGCTACCTGCGTTTTCACAACCAAAAATTAACTCCCGTTACTTTTTGGTATATTTTGTTTTGGTCTGTTTTTACTAGCAATTCGTTTTCTCACATAGTCCTGATTACCAATTGATGGTAGCCTTCAGTGGACAAAATCTAAATTTTATTTTTCATTTTCCATTTTATCACTGATACCTGTAGAGTGCGTTTGGTATGCAGATGGTGCTCAATAAATGGTTTTAAACAAATTTGTAGAATAATATATATATGTGAATGATAGTTAATATCCAGGTTCACAGCCTTCTGTCCTCATGTGAAGTTTCAATGTATTTCCCCACGTGTTTACTGTGTTTTGCTCAATAGTGCCTTTAAATAAATGCATAGTTTAATGTACATATTTTAATGCACTTGCCACTTTCCTACTGTTGAAAATTTTAAACAATTTGCAAGTTTTTAGAATATAGTATATTCTCAATAAATAATAATGAACATCTTTGTGTAGAAGGCTTTTTTCCCATATTCTGGGGTATTTCATTTGGATGGCTTCCCAGAAGATAATTAACAGGTCAAAGTACTGAACATATTTGTTTCAAGTCCTCTGGCTGCACATGGCTATAAGCACCTTTTCAAAGTGTCTGCTGACTTATATTCTCATCAGTAGCATGAGTGGCTCAGGCAGGCAGAATGTGAGGTCTGGAATCCAAAGGCCTGGGCTGACATCCTGGTGCTGTCACCCCCTTACAGGTTATCTTGGGTAAGGCACTTAAGTTCCCTGGGCCTCCATTTCCCTTTATGTAAAATGGAAGTGGTGGCAACAACTCACAGGACTGTGGTGAGAATCACATGAGCAAGGGTTGTGACAGTGCATCTCAGACTGTCAGATTCTGAAGTGTGAATACTCTGGTGAGGGACTTACTCTCAGATAGACACCAGGCCTGCAGCTCCGCACGACTCAAGAGGTGCAGACCCCTGACAGTCAGGGGCACAGCACCCAGAGCCTTGGGGTTACAACACCTTGAGACTCAGGAGTACAGTACCCTGGGGTTCAGCTGTGAACTGCCTTTGCTGCCTGTGGCTGAGGTGTGCACACTCTGTATTACCTGTGGCTGAGGTGTGCACACTCTGTATTACCTGTGGCTGAGGTGTGCACACTCTGTACTACCTGTGGCTGAGGTGTGCACACTCTGTATTACCTGTGGCTGAGGTGTGCACACTCTGTATTACCTGTGGCTGAGGTGTGCATACTCTGTATTACCTGTGGCTGAGGTGTGCACACTCTGTATTACCTGTGGCTGAGGTGTGCACACTCTGTACTACCTGTGGCTGAGGTGTGCACACTCTGTATTACCTGTGGCTGAGGTGTGCACACTCTGTACTACCTGTGGCTGAGGTGTGCACACTCTGTATTACCTGTGGCTGAGGTGTGCACACTCTGTACTACCTGTGGCTGAGGTGTGCACACTCTGTATTACCTGTGGCTGAGGTGTGCACACTCTGTATTACCTGTGGCTGAGGTGTGCACACTCTGTACTACCTGTGGCTGAGGTGTGCACACTCTGTACTACCTGTGGCTGAGGTGTGCACACTCTGTACTACCTGTGGCTGAGGTGTGCACACTCTGTACTACCTGTGGCTGAGGTGTGCACACTCTGTACTACCTGTGGCTGAGGTGTGCACACTCTGTACTACCTGTGGCTGAGGTGTGCACACTCTGTACTACCTGTGGCTGAGGTGTGCACACTCTGTATTACCTGTGGCTGAGGTGTGCACACTCTGTATTACCTGTGGCTGAGGTGTGCACACTCTGTATTACCTGGGCTCAGGTGTGCATCATCTGCTTTACCTGGCACTCAGGTGTGTACTACCTGTGGCTCAGGCGCACAGAACCTGGAACTTAGGAGTTTAGTCCTACGAATCCCATGTTTTGATGTTCCTGTCCACCTCCTCTGCCCGCTGAAATCTGAGCTATAGCTGCTCAGATTCAAACAGCTGGAACTGTGCTCCAGTTCTAGTGAGTCAGGTCAAGGTTTGCTCAATAGCCTGAGTACGCAGGCTCACTGTTCTGTTATTTGTGGCTTCCAAAGGATTATGTCAAGAAGCACTCAGAAGTGAGCAGTAATTTCTTTCTCTGGTTAGATATGCTAGGGTCAGAACTATCCTAACAAGTGTCTTCCTTCAATTGTAGAGGAAAAGAAGGGAACACAGGTGGTGAATTGCAGTGCATGGTTGGCGAGGACCCAGCAACAGAGAGGAACAAGACCAGCAGAAGTCACAGGCAGAAAGGTGATTCGCCTTCTAAGAACCTCTATTTCATTTCACCCTCCCTCCTTCCCTCCTGGCCTTCCCTCCCTTTGTTCTTTCACTCATTTATCCAGCATCTACATTGGATAGAATACGTGGATTAGAAAATGCAGCCCCTGCTCTTAGGGCCTTCTGGGTCTAGGAGGAGACATCAGGGTAAGAGAGCGGTGATGATGTGGTTGTGTGAAGGCTGGGATGGTGGGTGCTGGGCGCTAGGGAGCACGGAGACAGCCCCAGCTTCCCTCAAAGGCTCGGGGCACATAGGGGCCACATTTTAGGGATGTGTTGTGCAAAGGACAGTAGCATGGATCCCTGTTTGTGGCAGGGGCCTTCCCACAACGAACAAATTGGGCGGGAGGTGAGGCCTGGCTCTTGAAGCTGTCACATGGCAGCAGTGGGTTCTGGGGAGCACAGAGGGGTGAGTGCCATGGGGAAGCCAGATGCCAGCTGGCTTAAGGGCAGTGCCTAGGCACCAAGTTCTACTCCTGGGGGCGGAGGTCAACCATGAGCCCTGAGGCTCAAGCAAACCTCTCGGGCAGCTCACAGGTCCGAAGGAGATTGCAGAGGTTCTTTTACGGCTGTGCGGAGACTATGTAACACTTGTTAATTTCCTGAGGGAAGCTACGTGGCTGCTCCTGTAGGTCCTCTTTTCCTCTCACCTGGCTCACGTGATAGGAATAATGCTTTCCCACAGCAGCGCGTCGTCTGACCCGGCCTCTTCCAGCAGGCATAGGAAGGGCTGCCTCGTGGGGTCCGTGCTGGCGTGTGGACAGCTGGCTTCCTCTCTCCTGTCCCTTTGGCTTCCCACTTGACACTCCACACAAATGTGTAGGCAGTAGAGATCCCACATCAAAGGAAACGGGCATCTCTAGCTACAGTGTCTCGATCACCTGCTACGTGCCATGCGTTGGGCTTGCAGGATGACATTTAGTTCCTGGGAAGAGCCCACAAAGTAGCGATCATTATTTGCCGTTTTACAGATGAGGATCTGAAGCTTAAAGACATTAGGTGACTTACACACAGCTGGCAAAAAGCAGAGCTGGAATCTGTTTCAGGTTGATTCAATTCGAGGACACACACTGTCAACCACTTCTCTATATTCCTCTCAGTGGAAGGAGAAGGCATGGTAACGTGTAATTTGTCAAATGGGCCATGCAACCTTGTTGAAAAAATGGACATCCTATGTTGAGGTGAATGGGTCCCCAGTATGTCTCTAGGTGGGGCTGACATTCTATATATCAGTAGATAAAAGCATAATAAATATTGTGGAATTTAAGAAAACCAGGAAGTTAAAAGTGAAAGTAAACTAAATAGAAGTGGGATGACAGTCATACAGAAGAAAGGCAATGTTTTAAGAAGATGACGTGCTCTCTCACAAGGACACCATACACGTGCCTCAAGATTCCTAATATCTGTTGAGTGATATATCAGGACTATTAACTGAGAATGAAAGATTGTCATGAACAGCCAATAACTGGCTAGGCTTAGAAGGGTCCCTGCTATTCATGCCCTGTTCCTGCAAGTGATTGCTTGCTTCTGCTCTGGAAACACACAGATGGGTCATAGGGACAGGCTGATAACTTCTCAATGTCTGAAGGATAATCAGGAGAAAGGGATTAAATAGTCATTCGTGGGCCAAGTTGTAGAACACGAGTCGGAGGGTAGAAAACATACCATGGTGAAAACATACCTCAATGAAAATGAGGCAGTTTATGATTAATAAGATCAATAATATACTCGAAGTTAAGAAAAGATTGACGGCCTTGAGATCAGCTTCACTTCAGACTGTAGCACGTATGCATGTGAGACGCAGGTTGCCTTAATTTTTCTGAGCCCTGGCTTCCTCTTCTATAATGGAGATGGTGACATAATCTGTAATTCACAGGGTAGTTGTACGGATTAAAGAGACGATACACTTGGAGACACCCGGACTTGCTGTTGTATACCAAGAGCTCAACAAACAGGATTTCCTCTCCAGCACTTACGGCTGTCTTTGAATGGAATGACCTGCCTTCATGGTTGGGGAACAGCCCGACACTGGAGAAATTTAGGAAAAAGTTAGAGGACCTGTTGATGGGATAAAGTGGAAGGAGGAGATTCTGACACTGGGAATTTCCAAATCTGATGGGGCCCAGGGGTCTGGTGGATCCACCAGGCCTTTCACAGGGAGCAGGAAGGAGCAGCCCTCCCGGCCAGCTGCCTCCTGCCTGATAAGGAAGGACAGAGGTAGAAATCCATCCAAACTAAACAGAGGGCTGAAAAGCACAGTGGCTGGAATAGGACTGTTTCCTGCGGAGGTGTGTCCTTGGTTACGATCCCTGGTCAGGGGAGGGGTGGTGCACTGGGGAGCCCTGGCATGTCCTTCAGTCACCGCTGACACCAGAGGACGAGACCCAGCTCCGGCCCCATGGCCAGCGCCCTTGTGTTCTAGTTGGAGAGGAAGACATGTTTACATCCAAAGCTTAATAACTATAGGAGTGAACTTACGAGCTGTGCTGAGCTGCGCTGAGGGAGGAAGTGGAAGGAGGCATGATTACTTGGCATCAGAGTGGCCGGGAAATGTTGGAAAATGAATGAGCTCGAAGGGCTTTGATTATGGGTGGTATTTGGATACCTAAAAAGGTGTGAGCCCAGAAATCCAGGCAGAAAGCCTGATGGGAAGAAAACCCAGGGTTGGAAAGCTCTGGCAGGTCTATTTCAGGGCTAGCAGCAGCTCTCTTTGCTGTGGCGGGGAGAGAGCTTGAGGAGGGGCAGAAGAGTGATGTCAGGCCTGGGCTGTGCAGGGCCTCGGCTGCCAGGTTCTCCTCCCCGGTTGGACAGCGATCTCTGAACAGCAGGGCTGGTGTGGCTTTCTTACTCCTGAAGCTAACTGGACCAGGAGGGGCTCAGTACAGGTTGTGAATTGACTGGCAAGTTGCTGGGAGGTTTTCTGGTCAGGGCACTCCGGGAAGGTTACTGTGCTGGGGGAAGGAATGGGATGGAAGGACGGGAAGCATATAGTAAATGGGAAGGGAAGACAGCGCAAAGGGAGGCTGTGGCTATGAAGACGAGAAAGAGGAATCGGAGAGGAGGCTTCCTTTTCTCAGGCCACTCAGGGGAGTGGGTGGATTCTGGGAGACAGAGTGGTGGCTGCAGGATGGACCTGCCAGCCCCTACTGAGAGTTCCCTACTTCTCCTGACACTTTTCAGAGGCTCAGAAGGGCACATTTAGCTGGTTGGGGATGCCAACAACGTGACCGTTGGCAGCTGTGAGATAAGCCACAACACTGACCATCCCCCAGCAAGCAGCGTGGAGGACGTCACCCACATCACCTGCTGTAACGCCAGCCCTCGGCAGGCAGATGATCACCCGACACCCCCAAGGAAGCTGACGGGAAACAACTGAGTGCACAGCTCAGTGTCCCTGGGCAGGGAGAAGCTCTGGGGTGGAGCCCGAGCACCCTGATGTCCCAGCCTAGCTTCCATCTAACACAGCAGCATGCTCTTCTTCACGTGTGGCGGGTCCAGGAGCAACCCCAGCTGGTGTCCTCCGGCCATTCCCTCTGCAGCTCAGCATCCAGCCCCTGCTCCCCTCAGGGAGCTCGGAGGCCAGTTCACCACAAGATGGTACCCAGGGCTGGGTCAGAAGCAGCTCTTCAGTGGCCGTGGGTTCCTTCCAGAAGGTGGTGACTCATCCTCGTAGAAATTCTCCAGTGCCTCAGGATTCAGAAGGGCCCCTGAATGTTCACTGGCTCTCAGGGGCATCTCTCCATCACTCAATTCACCACCAGTCAGTCACTCTGCCGGCCAGCGCTGTTGGAGCTCAAGGTTCTAAGTAGTAAGTGCAGATGTGAGGAAAGTAAGATTGCTCCAGAGTCGTCATCCTCCTTTGCTTGGCACCTCTCCCCACTCGGGAGCACGCTCCTCCTACCTTCCTCCTCCCTAGGGGCCAGAAGTACTGATGTCAGCACCCATGCCAGGTTAAGTGTGTCAGATCTACCGTCTGCGTGAAACATCCATTGAGCATCTGCTGCTGGACAGGCACCAACAGGGCAAGTTTCAGCTCTAAGGTGCCCACAGGGGACAAAGACAAATCACATCATTTACCATTAGGACATGAAGTAGAAATAGTAAATCCCTTAAGAGAAAATAGAGGTAAGGGACATGGAGCTCTATTTCTTTGTTGCTGAGGCCACGTAAGGAAACTCCAGGGAGAAGAGGGCACTGAAGCTGGATGGGGAAGGGCATTCCTGGAGGAAGGAACAGCATCACGAAGTGCAGAGGCAGCCTTGAAAGGGAGGGAGGGAGGGTCCTGGGTCGGAACGCAAGGAGGGTGTCAGCAGGTGAGCCCGGAAAGTCGCCAACTCATGGAAGACCTGTAAGTAAGACCACGGGACGTGCATCTTATTCTCTGAGCAGAGGAGCCACTGAAAGGATGTGGTGGATGTCATGGGCTGAGTTGTGCTCTCCCCACTGCAAAAGCTGTGTGGCAGTCCCCACCCCCGGTGCCTCAGAATGTGGCCTCATTTAGAAATTGGGCTGCAGGGGTAATTTGTTAAGATGAGGTCATATTGGAGTAAAGTGTCCTTGTAAGAGGAAGGGAAGGCATAGAGACACAGGGAGACGCCATGTGAGGACAGAGGCAGGGACAGGGGCACCGCAGCTGCAGGTCAGGGACGCCAGGGCCTGTTGGCCACACCAGCATCTGGAGAGACAGGCAGGATTCTGTCCACAGGGATCAAAGGGGGCAGGGCCCTGGCAACACCTTGATGTTGTACTTCTGGCCCCAGAACTGGGAGAGGATGTGTTTCTGTTGTTTTAAGCTGCCCAGCTGGCTTGCCTTGTCATGGCAGCCCTGAGAAGTGAACCCCTGGGGTGGGACGCACAGATGCCACTGTCTGATGAACCTCTGATGACCCTCTCACCTAGTGGTCTGCCTTGGCCTTGGGCCCCCTGTGGTGGGCATGGGCCACGTCTCAGCTCACTGCCCCCTCCAATGTTTGCACGATCGGGGGGCTGCTGTTTCCACCTTACCCCAGATGGACCCCCAGCTCTGATAACCTGTGGATTGGGTTGTCAAAAGCTTCAATTCTTTTTTATTCTTTTTTTCTGGGAAGAGATGCAGGCTTTGGGAAGGCATGCTATTATACAAAGTGTATAGCAGAGTGTAAAAGTCCTTGTGGGTGAATGAGGGAGTATTCCAGAGGAGGCGCTCAGGCCAGAGAGGAGGGAGGAGGCAGGGCATTGATGCCACTGCCACTGCACTTGTCAATGGCAGTGCGGTGGCTCCGACGGTCTTGTTTCTGATTGAGGAGAAATGCTATGTGCTGCTGACTGCGGTGGTTAAACCAAGGTTTGTACAGCTACTTCTACAGATGTTAGGATAAACAAACAGAATTGAGGGGCTGGTTTCAGCTTAGCATTGCAACCTGTTTTAACCTGGCTTGGCCAGCTTCTCATCTCGTTGAGGGAGGTGGCTGCGTTATTGAAAGAGATCATTAAAATCACTTTCCTGTTTCCCGCTGTGTCCTGCCCAACCCTTCTCCCTCCCACCTCTATTCCGGCTCCTTCACCAGCCTGTTTATTCAGAGGAGGTGGAGGAAAAAGTCACCCTTGCTGGATATTGATAGAAGGGCTGCCTGTGTCTTGCACACTAAGGACATTGTTTAAGATGGTGCCACCTCTGTAAAAATATTGATTCTGTATTGTCGCCAAGATTTCTGAGTTATCTATCAACCAGCACTCCTTGTGCAAACTCAGTCTGCCTTCTGACAGGTTTAATCAGCACGCATTCCTTTTTAGAAAATGTTCACAGTATTTGCGAGCTTGTCTTCTCTTCCTCCCTGCCTGCCCCAGCAGCCCTGGAGTGGCGGCCACGTGAAGCTGTTGATCTGAGGCAAGACAGGGTAATTATAACGTGAGAATGGGCAGGAGAATTCTCTCTCCAACAGACTGGGAGAGAAATCATCTCCCTTTCAGACTAGCCTGTCTGTAGGGAATATCTTTAGCCAAAGATTAAAAGCAAAAGTGTCCTCATCATGCTAGAAGACCCCAGTTTACCTGAGCCTCCAGTGTTTAGATTCTGGGACTCTCAATGAAGTCAAGATTTTGAACTGCAGGTATCCACTGGCTTGGAGAGGAAAGTATAGTGGCATTTCCTTTGATGTAACTGCCTTGAAAAACAAGAGTGTTGCAATTCCGAGGCACTCAGCAAACCCTGCAGTCTGTTTTTCTAAAATAATTCTGTACAGAAAAGCAGACTGACCTGTGAAATGTATCCGAGAACGAAGTTATCACTTCAGCCATTAATCTATTTGGGATCAGAAAAGGTTATTTCCAAGTTCTAAGAATAATAAGAAGCTCAAATCTCCTAGACATTTGATTAACATTTGTAAAAAATTAAGCATGGTCAGAAGTTAATAATAAAACATGCTGGACCTTTACAGTAACTGGTTTAATAGAGAGAGTATATAAGACAATAACCAGATAGAATTACCAGATAAATTTCCGCCTGCCTTTCCTCAAAGAATGTATCTCGATTTATTAGAAACCCCCACATCTCTTATAAATGGCTGTTTGAATTTACGCATTTACAGTAGGGAGGAAATTAATTAACATGTAGTTGGAGCAGTGAGCTGGCACCTGGGCCCATCACTTCTCTGCTCCTGACTGACTGTGTGACATTGGTCAAAGCAGTTAACCTCTGTGCAGCTCAGCTTCTCCACCTGTAAAACAGGAACATGGCTTCTCAGCTGCCCTGCAAGGGGTAAAAACGCGTGAACCAGCACCTGGGAAGAGAAAGGAGGAGGGGGCTCAGAGACTGGGTGAAGGCAGCAGGGAATAGTAAATGGCTCCCATTTATTTCCCAGGCCTTGAAGTTCGGCCCTTTCTCGGGGCTGATACATCTGCAGTTCCATGTTGACTTGGCCTGTTACTTGAAAATATGGAAAGCAAATATTTACTCAAGATAATGCAACACGAGCAATGCAAAGGCCAATTAACCTGAAAGAAAGAAAAAATCACCATATTTTAAAATGATGGCACACGATGGCTCCCGGGATCACTCATAAATTCCTGCTTTGTGGCAGCAAGAACGTGTTCAAGAAATTAGTGCCGGGGTATCTCAGGGCAGCTTTCTAACCGCGTCCGATCTGCACACGTCGCCATTTGCCAAACTCTTCATCGCTGATAAGGTGCTTGTTAGAGAAACGGGAACTAAATTTATAGTCGGCTTTTGTGAAGCCAATTTACATGTTGTACTGCTGGAACTTAGAACTAAAGGGAATGTGCTTGGAGCCAAAATTGGCTTTGTGGCTCCAGCTTCCTCAGCTCAGCACCACCTGCCTCCAATCAAACTGTCCAATTACAGGAAACAATTGTTTTCTTGCTTTCTGGGAAGTGAAGAAATTCATCCCGTAAAGGACTGATTTCTAAATGTTTCTTTTTTTCCTTCTTAAAAAGAAATAAAAAAGATCAGAAAAGATCAGCAAATCCAAAACATCAACATTATTTGGGGGAGAAAGTGTTTCCCTAACAAATTGCCTTCAACGTTCAAAAACCAGAATATTGCTGTCTACAAACTGGTGTTACTGACCACAGAGACCTACTCTATAATTACCTCTTATAATAACATTATTAGCCATTCAGAAGAAAGGTTTTTCTCTTTTAACATGTGAGGTAGTAATTAAAGGCTGCGAATTTCACAGGTGAAATCTTGCAGAAAGTACGATTCTGAAGTCAAAGAATTTCCTGATCCACCTCTGCCTAATTAAACTTTCTTCTCAAAATAAAATCTTGTATTTGAAACAATGATATCAGGGCAATGATACTAGTTATCTTTGAGCACAAATCTCATTTCTTTAAGCTCTAATTTGACTTTCTATGGCTTATTTCCTGAAACGGTTAAAATAGCAGCAAAGAAGTTGAAGAGAATATAAGCCCCTGGTCACATGTAGACAGTATTTAGCATGCACTGAGCATAGATGATAATTATAGTACATTCTTTCCTTTGGCAGGTAATATTTTAATGGAACTAACAAACAAACTTCACTTGGCTTGTTTCTAGTTCATCTCTTGAGTTTCTCTTTTTAAAAATGAAACAGAACTGCTCAATATTTTATGATTCAATAAAAATCATGACCTCACGGAAACCACTTTGGCACTTTTCATACCATTCCTCAGAAATGCACTGACCTTACAGAGGCAACCTCCAGAAGCTTACGTTTATGACGTTGACTTTGTGCTCCAGTAGGAATTCACTTAAGTTATTCAGGGGAATAATTCCACTCCATTCCAAGGGAGTTCTCTAGTGCACTGGATATTAGCTTCTAAGAATCTGGCTTGCCTCCTCCAGGAAGCCTTCCTGGTTGAGATCAGCCAGAAGCAAGCTCTCACTTTCCTGCCCTGGCACTGGCCCTGCATGGGGCTCTGTCCCAGGTGGTAGTTTTACTTCTGCCTTATAGTGCGGCCCTCAGCGAACAGGACTCACTGAGGACCAGGCTATCGTTCTTTCATTTGCTAGAAGTGAGAGAGTGGATGCTTGGTCCTTGGTAAAATAAATGAGAGGATGATCTTCCTCCTATTTTTCTGAGTATTTCTTCTGAGGTCCCTTAAGGGCCTTTTCTCTTCTCCACTTCCCCCTGGACTCTTTCCTTAGCACCTTTTCTTATAACCTGCACACACCCTTGGGTGGTCGCATACACCTCTGTGATTTCACTTGTAACTGGTGGTCCCCAAATCCAGAGGCCTGTATTCTTATCCTGCTCTGTGGGAAACTTGGGGGTGGAATTGGGGGTGGTGGTAGATAAACAAACGGGCTTCAGAATTGGAGTCCCCTGTGCTGTGTGTGCCTGGGTCATCCATGTACGAATGTGGGGCCAAGCTTAATATCCATGAGCCTTAGTTTTCTTACCAAGTAGGAATGCATGATACCAGCCAGAAGTACCTGGAGCTGCTAAGTGGAAACCACTGTTCATACATCACTAGCCCGGGTGCCTTCCTGAGCTTTAGATGCATAAAGTACAATGCTAGCTGTCTGCAAACCCTAGATCTGCCGTAACCGGCACGGTAGCCAGTTGCACATGTGGTGGTGAACATTAATTAAAATGAAATGAAGTCTAAAACACAGCCCCTCACTTGCACTAGCTATATTTCACATATGTGGCTCATGGCTATTGTATTGAACAGGACAGAGCTATAGAACATTCCAGAACATAGCACAGAAGAATTCCACTGGGCAGTGTTGCCTGTTGCCCTGGATCTTCCACTGGTGTCTCAGCTCAGATCTCCTTTAGCGTCCTCCTTCCCCGTGACTGGCCCTGCCATCCACCCTGCTGTGCAAGCTGACCACCATGGGCCAGCCTTGGACGGATACGCTAGGCTATGGTTAACAGGGGACCCTGGAAGCCGACGGCCTCTTACTGCATGTCATAGCTCTGTGGTCTCAGCTGCTTTTTATCTCTGTTTTCTCATCTGCAAAATGGGGACAATACCAGCTCCTATGGCAAAGGATTTTGAAAATAACAAAATAATGCAAGTGAAGTCCATAGTGGGTGCAGTGCAGGCGGCACGTGCCCATCCTGATCATCCGTGACTGTCCTGGAGCTCTCCTCCCTCCTTCTCACATGCAGCCTCCAGCTCGGTGAACCTGCATCCCTCCAATCAGTCAGTGCCTTCCCCAGGGTGGCCTGGCTTCCCACTGCCATCCTGCAGCCTCTCGCCCTGCTCCTGGGCTGCAGGCTGCCCACACCCTCCTTTCAGAAACATGCATCTGATCAGGTTCTGCCTTGGCCAGAAGGTCATCAGCCAAGTCTCTGGTGTCTTAGGGCACAGTTCTGCCTCCCTAGCACAGCACATGGGCTCAAAGAGGACCCATCGCCCCTCTTACACCTCCCACAGAGGGAGTGGGCTTCTCTGTCTCCTGTCTTTGGACACGAAGCTTTCTTCCACCCATGCAACTCTCTGCCCTCATCCCAGCTCCATCTCGCTCTCTTTTCTCCTCCTCATCATCCTTCACACTCAGCTCATTTCAGGCTCACAGCCCTGAGGCCTCCCTTCCTGCACATCCCAGCTGGGCCCCTTGAGCCTCAGGTGGGGCTCCTGGGCATCCTCTGATTTTGCGTCCTCGGGGCCTGGTGCTTGTTTCCATCCTAGCAACCTGGAAGTGGTTTCTCCAAAGCAGGGGCTGAGCAAGTCTTAGCTTTGTTTCCTGGGGCCTGACACCCAGGAGGCATCGGGAGGGGTCTGAGAGGCTCTTCACTGCGTGAACGGACCTGCTGGCCACAGCAGATTCTGTGTTCCCTCCCCACGTGTGCTGCTGCCCCCACAAAAATGCATTTCAGATGCTGAATGTCCACATCTCACGATGCTCTGGTGACTCGGGGGATCCCTGTGAGATGGGGGCTTTCCAGCAACCTAGATAACAAAACCACAGAGCAGCCTTCCCCTATGGTGACCTAGTTCTTAATTCCTGTAGTTTCAACGCCTATCGCAGCAGAATTCTGATGAGGCTGGGCTCTTTCGCTGCTGGCATTTGATGAGAAAAGGGAATTGAAATGTAGGTGATTGATTTGGACCTGGAGAAGCTGATTGGATGTCACCCTGTTCTTCCCGACATTGGGGAACTGGTCTGTGCAAAGGGGACTTCCTGTGACCCCTCCGGGTCCACCGGAAGTTCTGGTTTCTCCCCATGGAATGGGGGCGCAAAGGCTGCCTTGTCACACGGGGCCCGAGAGATTGATTACCTGGGCTCTTGCAGCCTCTCTGGGTGAGTTTCTCAATTAGAATGAAAAATCTGTAACAATTCTTCACCCAGATCCTCATTTGTCTTTTCAGAGCTGAAGCAAAAAATTGAACTCTCTGAGTTGGCTTAATTGAGTTCATCCACGAGGCCACAGGGCTGGTGGCTGCAGCTCCCGGGCTGATGGGCACATGTGCCTTCCCTCCAGCCAGAGAAGGGCTGAGAGGGCAGGCTGGAGCCCGCTGTGCCTCTAGGGAATCAAGTCCATACAGCCATTTAGCAGGAAAGGGAAGTGGAGATGTTAGCATGGCAGGTTGATTTTTCTCCCTGTTTTTCTCTTGGCGATCTCTTACTCAGCACAAACATCCCCTCCCTTACGGAATCTTTTCCTGCCAGTTCCCATTTCTTCCCAAACCACGTTGGCCCAGGCTTTCCTCCCGTGGCCTCCCTTGGCTCTTTCTGATGCCCCTGTCCAAAAACTTCTCTTATTGGATGAGGATTCCTGGTGACTGCCCAGCAACCTGGCAGTCCCTGGAGGTCAGAATGTGATTTTATTTTAAAATCCCTCAGAAGATTCTAACAGTTTACGGGTCAGCCAGGGCCAACACCCCACCTGTGGGGTGCCTGGGATCTGTAAGGAATGAGGGGAGCCATGCAGCCATTGGTTGGCCCTGGCTGCCCCGTAAACTGCTAGAATCTTCTGAGAGATTTTAAAATAAAATGCAGAAGCTTGGACCCTACCCTGGACCAATGGAATCAGAAACTCTTAGGAAAAGGCCTGGGTACCAGCATTATAAAAAAAACCCCTTAGGTGTTTTTATTTGCAGATAGGGAAAAGAACAACTTGGAACAGCAGAAACAGGCCTTTGAAATCTGACTGCTTGGTCTGGGATCAGGGCTTCCCTCTTGACTAACTTGGCTTTCCTCATAAAGATTCATGTCAGGGGCTGTCATGGTGAGCCAGGTGAGGTTGCTGTGTTCTAGATACTGTGTATAAAGCACCTAGAATAGAATGTGCACCCAGTGACTTTTATTCCTGTGGTTGCAAATGCTTGGTGGTGAACATCAGGCATGCAGAGTCGGTGGTAGGCAAGACCTGATTTGAGCAAGTTACCAAATATTTGAATGTGGATGGGTTGCCTTTTCTAAGTCTCAGTTATCTCATTTGTGAAATGGGCTCAATAATATTGCCCACATATCCAAGATTTGAAAACAACCTAAAACAATGTCTATGGAGAGATGAATACATACAGAAAATGCGGTCCATCTGTACAGTGGAATATTATTAAGTCTTTAAAAAGGAGGAAATCCTGAAGTATGCAATGACATGAATGAAGCTTGAGGACAATTATTGCAAGTGAAATAAGCCAGTAACAGAAAGACAGATATTGCATGATTACGCTTATATGAGGTCCCTAAAATAGTCAAATTGATAGAATCAGAGTGTGAATGGTAGTTGATTACCAGGGGTTGAAGGGGCGGGAAGTGGGGAGTTACTAATCAATGAGCATAAAGTTTCAGTCAAGCAAGATAAATAAGCTCTGGAGATCTGTACAACACTGTACCTATAGTCAACAATAAAACGTTGTGCACTTAAATATTTATTGGGAAGATAAATCTCATGTTTCATGTTCTTACCACACTAAAAAAATTAATTACATGGGAAAAAGAATATGACCCATATCATAGACATGTAAGCATTCAATGAGCCAAGACATTAAAGTAATAAGTATTTGATAATTGGTAGCTATTTTGGATTACTGTTATTATTATTATTAGATTGCTGGCCAATTATCATATATGACTTGTGGTTACTTGGACTTCGCTTCTAAAGCATATCTCTTGAAGTCTGGAACTTCAAGGAAACACCTGACACCTTGATTTTTGACCTTTGTAAATCAAAATATTGATTAGACTTTGTCTTTATTATGTAATGTTAGATTGGTGAACTTCCAATTCATTTATGGAGTCAAAATACATTTTCATTTGCTAATTTCTGTTAACAAGGCAAAAAGCTTTCTTAAATAAACAATTATATTTTTAGGGAAGTGTAAATTAAAGCACTATTCTTAATTTTGCTAAACTTGTCCTCCCTCTAACTGTGTAATTTACTCTGACGCTCTCCCTGTTCTTGAGGCTGCTAAATCATGAAGCTCTTAGCCAGCCCCCAGTTTGAGCTGTTAGACGCATATGAATGTGATAGAGCTTTGGTTTGGGCTCTAGGGCTGTGGACTGGGAGTCAGAGTTTGAGGTTTGGTAGTTGAGCCACTGCAGCCCACGCGCTTTCTCCCCAGCTGAGGCTGATGGAGTTGAGGAAGCCACGATCCACACATGTGCCATTCAGCCTTCTAGTACAAGGATGGATGGATGAATGGATTCTAGCCATGAAAAAACAATCAAATGCTGAAAAATTATGGAGAAAATTATGAATATCTAATTCATTTGTCTGTCGGCTCAGGATGGGTTGGCTCAGAGTTGCCATCAGAGGGATAATCTGAACTTCCTCCCCAGGTACTCCCAGTTATTTTTGGCATCCCCCTAAGCCCCCTAAACCACGTCACTTGGGGTCATTGGTGTCTTCTTCTCTATCCAGGGCTGGTGCCTGTGAATAAACAAGCAGGTATCTTGCTGCTGTCTCAGTCTGCCTCAAGAAGGTCACTGTCCCAGGCATGGTGTTACCTTCAGGGGTTCCCCAAATTTCCAAACCTCAGGGGGCCAGAGGGGTTCTAGGCTTGCAGCAGACACAGAATGAGTGAGCTTTTCCCAACAATCCTAGATCTGAAGCAGATCTGCTCTCCAGAGGCCCCCCTGTCTCTTCTTCCCCTTCAAGAAGCTAGGACTAGTTGGGGAAGAGATACCATAGGCGCTCCTCTGTTGTTCCCTGGCCCCTCCTGGACTCACAACCCCTTCTACTCTCCTCAGTACAAAATAATACCTCCCTTGTGCACCCCTGGGTGCAGACAGATACTGATGTTTGTGTTCAGGGGAGAGTGTGGCAGTCTAGACCTTGGCTCTGCCAGCCAAAACTCCCTCTTACACACACATAATTCAAACCAAGCTCATTAAGCAGCCAACAAAGATAGCCTAACTTGGTAATGCCTTCCTCGAGAACAATTTGGCAATATTGATCAAGAGCCTTAAAAATGTTCATAGCCTTTTACTCAGTATTTTAACCCTTAGGAATTTATTCTCAGGAAATATTCAGGTAGGTGCATCAAAATCTATATTCAAGGATTTTTATTTTAAAATTTATCTCACTAATATACATGTAAAATTAGAAATTAACAACCTTAATGTCCATAATAGAGGAATAAATAAATCTGGTGTTTGCATATATATAATAAAATATTTTAAAGCCATGAAAATCACGTTGAAGATTAATGATCTAGCAAGATGATAACGTTGTAATGTTAGGCTTAAACTATTAGACATAAAGTTGTAGATACAGTGTAGTGCCATAATGTAAAACATGTGTTATACATAGCATATATTTATATATATATGCATGAATGTGTGTATACATATGTGTGTGTGTGTGTGTGTGTGTGTGTGTACACATAGCAGAAAGAATGCCTTGAGATATCAAGAGTGGCTATACCTGGGGAATGAGACTATTATAGTTAATTTTCTTTTCCTTTTTCAGAATATTCTTTCTGTTTTCTTTTAAGTTTCTATAATGACCACATAAGACCTAAAACAATACTTTACAATGGTGCAAGCGACAGAAGTTACCAGAATCTCAAGGACACAATCCTGCAACTTGAAAAGTAGGGCATGCTATTCCAGGTCTCCTTTGTGGGGACCTCCCAAGCCTGCTCTCTCTCTGTGGTGCCACAGACTTTTCCAAGGAGGCAAACAGCTGGTCCAGACCAGGAGTAGAGATGGGATGGACCCATGTGATCTGGTGTGGCTCTGTGTCTCCACCCAAATCTTTTCTCAGATTGTAATCCCCACATGTCAGGAGAGGGACCTGGTGGGAGGTGATTGGATCATGGGGGTGGTTTCCCCCATGCTGGTCTCGTGATAGTGAATGAGTTCTCATGAGATCTGATGGTTTAACAGAGTTTGGCAGTTGCCACCCCTCCATTCCCTTCACCTTGCTTTCCCTTCACCTTCCACAATGATTTGTTTCCTGAGGCCTCCCCAGCCATGTGAAACCGTGAGTCAATTACACCTCTTTCCTTTACAAATTACCCAGTCTCAGCTATTTCTTTATAGCAGTGTGAAAATGGACTAATACACCATGTCTGGAGCCTGGTGCCCATACTCTGGGGCCCTGAAGTGAGACACCCTGACTGCTTCCAAGGTTCTGGGTTTGTCTCAGGACTGTGCTTCATTTCCTGGACTAGTCCGGTGTCCTGGTGGATAGTGGACAGCAGAAAGGAAGACTCAGTCTGCACTGGCATCCCAGTTCCACTACATAAATGATGTAGGCGGCAGGTCTCCTCACCTGTAAAATGGGGACAATAATACCACCCGCAGGATGATAAGCAAGATGACATATGAAAAGAGCTTGGTGTTGTACCTGATATATAGTAAATATCCTGTCATTGGTGTGTGTCCATGCATGTGTGTGTGTGTGTGGTGTGTGTCTGTGTGCATTTTCCCATTTGATAAATGTCATCCAAAGTCATTTTCAGCACTCACCTCTTAAAGCTTTTGATTAATTTATGCCTAGTATTCCTACTGGACCTATGCTGGGCAGAGTATATGGGAGTCTCTTGGTTCTGAGAAAGAGGAGGGAATCAACATCTCTGGACAGAATTGCTCTTGCTCTGAGGATGACAGCCCTGAGGACTCTCTCTGTCCACTCTCCTCACAGTCATGAGGCTGGACCACAGCTGCCTTCAGGGACCCCATGTCCAGGTGCACCTGCTGAATGGAAAAGTCAATAAACAGTTGCAAATACAAATTCACTCAATGAGGGAATGATAAATATGAGAGGAGGCTAACATTAGATTCATCCTCACCATCATTATCATAACCATCTTCATCACCATCACCATCATCATCACCACCACCATCATCAACATCACTATCACCATCATCATCACCATCCTCATCACCATCACCATCATCATCATCATCACCATCACCATCACCATCATTATCACCATCACCATCATCATCACCACCACCATCATCAACATCACCATCACCATCACCATCATCATCACCATCATTATCACCGTCACCATCCTCATCACCATCACCATCACCATCATCATCACCATCACCATCACCAACATCAACATCACTATCACCATCGCCATTGTCATCACCATCATTATCACCATCACCATCATCATCACCACCACCATCATCAACATCACCATCACCATCACCATCATCATCACCATCATTATCACCGTCACCATCCTCATCACCATCACCATCACCATCACCATCATCATCACCATCACCATCACCAACATCAACATCACTATCACCATCGCCATTGTCATCACCATCATTATCACCATCACCATCATCATCAACATCACTATCACCATCATCATCATCACCATCACCATCACCATCACCATCATTATCACCATCACCATCACCATCCTCATCACCATCACCACATAATGATCAGATGAAAATGCAGCTGGGTGTTCACTTGGAAGCTCAGAGCCTAGTGTGGCCTGGGCCTTCCCTTTGCAGCTGGTTCCCTCCTTCTGGACTTTTAAGTGCCTGGAAGCTGCCAGGTGTGCACCTGACTGTACCCCTTTCAGGAAAACACTGCTGTTACTGTTAGGTGACCTAGCTGGAAAGGAGGGTATCTGGGTGACAGGGCTTGTGGGCCATCCTGGCTATGGAAGTATGTGCCACTGCAGAATCATCCCACTCTGGCACCATCAGGGCCATGCAGGCAAGAACAACATAGCATGAGGCCAAATGCAAATTGTTTTAAAACACACAAATGAGCTTGGTTCAGGTGGTGCCAAAGAATTTTCTATTTCAGTAGAGAGTTATTTTGTGCACTTTTACTACTATCATCCAATAAAATTGCAACTGCTCATAGAGTCATTAAGCTGTACTTTTAGGAGATGCTTTCAAGGAAAGCAGGCCACAAATTTAATCTGATTTGCTAAACTGATTTTAGTTACTTCTGTCAAAGCCACATCAAACCTTCAAATCTGTGTGCTTTCTTTTGCGTTGTGAAATTGTTACCCTGAACACTTAGAATCAATTTGATTTGGTGATACCTTTAGCCACTCAAAGTGCCTACGTGCACTCAGGCATGTGATGTGGTTCCTGACCACAAGGAGCTATGGGGAAAGATGACGTAAAATAGAATGTGAATGGGAAAACAGGTAGCAAGGGCTGGAGGTACATGGAGGGCCAGGAAGGGAGGAGACGGTGCTGGCTGCCATATGACAAGCACCTCTTCTGTCCAGGCCCGAGTTGAGTGTTCCACCTGTGCGGCCACATAGAACCCATGCTGAGAAGGGTCATGCACTGATGTAATGCTCTGCTGCCTCTGTTTTGAAATTCTTAGTAGTTATCAACATGGCACTCTGTGTTTTCATTTTTGCACGAAAACGGTTTCCTTTTTTTTCTAGACACACAGCCAGACCATGTCTTCCAGCCTCCTCTGCATTCAGGCATGGCCATGTGGCTGAGTCTAATGGATGCAGGGTGAAAGCCACCTGCAGCCCAGCCCAGGAGTGTCTCTGTGAGAGAGTCTTTAAAACACACACATGAGCTTGGTTGAAGTGGTGCAAAGAATTCTCGATTTCAGCAGAGCAGTATGTTGTGCACTTTTACTGCTGTCATCCCACAACAGTGCAACTGTTCCTGGGTCATTAAGCTGTCCTTCTAGGAGATGCTGCCGAGGACAGCAGGCCAGGCTCTTTCCCCCTTTGGCTAATTAAGGTCTGACCCTCAGGGCAACTGTGGAAGCCACGTTTTGAAGATGGTATAGCCTGGGCTTGAGTCTCTGAGTAACTACACGGAGCAGAGTTCCCTGTGCCCTCTCCTCCCTTGTCCCAGCCACTTGGAACTGGCCTGGACTCTCACAGGAGCAAAACAGGCATCTCTGTGTTGAGTGACAGCAGCTTCAGATCCGTGGCTCCTGCAGCCTGGGCTGTGTGAATGCCTCGTTTTCAGAGGAGGGAGCTTTCTCAGAAGTTTCCCAGCAGACTTCCTCTCTCAGCTTGTTAGCCAGAATTATGTCTCATGTTTTTTCCTAAACCTGTCTCATCAAGGAGAAGGGAATTGCTACGATCAGCTTGGACAAATGTAGACTTACACCCTGGGGCCAGGGAGGGCCCTGGTCACCCCAAGCCCAGGGCTGTCCACACCTGAGCAAAACTGGGCTTTGAATCACGGGGTCTGGCAGGGACTTGTCATTGGGTCAGCAGCCAAACTGTGTCTAGGGAGGAAGAAACACTTTAAAAAAAAATAAAATTTGTTTTTAAGCTTCTGAGGACAGACAATGACCATACTAATGTTTTGAGGAAGAACAAATTATTCCCTGTAATTTCTTGTACATTGGGGGGGTGGAAAAATTATACGTGTTGCATGAGTAGAGAGAAACTTTCCCTGTAACTGTGAGGTTTATACAGAAATAAAAATGTCACCTGTAGATCTTCAATCATAACTACTAGTTTGAACTCTTAACTGTCCCACCTCTCAAATGGACACAATGACATTCAAAGGAGAAGAACACACAGAGCTCCCTGGGAATTGTGATTAAAATGTGCTGTCAGGCCAAGAGTGATGTGGGAAGTGGTCGATGTTGACGTTGGGTTTCTTTGGAGCAGTCTGTATTTTTGTACAAACTATATTCCTGCTTTATGTTTGGTTTGTGTATCAGTGGGGAATGTCAAAGGCTGCAAGTAACAGCATATCTGATTACTTGACCATATGGCTTTTAAGTAGCGAGGGGTTTATTTTTCCTCATGTAACAGGAAGATTGGAGGTCAGCAGTTGCTGGTGCTGGCTCATAAACTCGGTGATATTAGCACTAACCTTCTGCAGTTTTCTTAGAATTCCTCTCATGTTTGCAATATGGCTGTTGGAGCTGCAGTGGTCACGTCTGAGGCAGAAAGAAGGTGGTTGGGGCAGGAGAGACATTTTGAGCCTCAGACTCTGTCTTATCTTACCAAGAATTCAAAGTTTTCTAGATACTGGCCCCAAAGCAGTCTCTGGCTTTGGTGTCATGGCAGAACTGGGTGACAGCCCATCCCTAGCTACAGGGCAGGCTGGGCAGTGAGGAGTGAAATTGTCAAGACTGGCTTAGACAGGGGATCATGACTCATCCCCTGGGGCTGCTGGACCCATGGCTTTTCTGAACCTAAATGGGTTTCTTCCAGTAAGAGACAAGAGAGGAATGGACATTGAAGAGGCAACAAGAGTGTGTATCAGGAGCAGCCAAGAGGCTGAGGGGAGAGGAATGGTTTATATAATCAAGGCAGGTGGGATTCTGAACCGCTCCTGGAAGTTTAAGGAGACAGGTTTGGGGTCTGGAATACTTTTTCATAAAAATAAAGCCCAGAGCAAAGTGGAAACCACAGCAGAGCTCCCATCTGAGCTGATGCTGGCGTCCAGAGCTGAATCCCGCAGTCTTCGGCTGCCAGCCTGTGTTCTACTGCTGAGCCAGCCCCTCTAATGTGATAGGGTTGTTATTGAGTCTCTCCAGAACAGGCTGGCGAGCGCGGTAGATTATCTCTCCAGTTAACTGGACCACTGATAAGAGGGCGCAACTTCCCCATCTGCTCGTAAGGCCCAGGTGTGGCATTTCCCTTGCTTTCCTGTGGCCTCCCTTCATGCTTCCTTTGCTTTCCTCACCTGCCAGCGCCATGGGGACAGCTCTGTTCCCTTCTCATCCAGACATGTGCCTCTAGCACAGTGCAATCTGATAGAAATACAACGTGAGCCACGTAGGTCGCTTTAAACTATCTAGCAGCCACGTTTTAAAAAGCAAAAGAAATGCGTGGAAATTAAAAAATGTATTTTCGTTAATCCATACATTAAAGATATAATCTTAACATAGAATCAATAGAAAAATTATTAAGATATTGTATACTTTTTCATAATAAGACTTTGAAGGCTGGTGTGTATTTTACACTTTACATATTTCTAATTAGATTAGCCACATTTGTAGCAATCGACAGACACACGTGGCTAGTGGTACCATAGTGAAAAGTACATGTGTAGAAAACAGATACCATGATATTCATCTCTCCATCTCCAGGACCTGCCGAACAGTGGGCCCTTCATAAGTGCTTACTGCATGAATAACTATGAACACACTGCTGGAAATGGTCCTTTCTTAAACATAGGTATTGGCGGAGGGTGGAGGTGAGGGTAGAAGAGAAAGCCCTGGAACACCATGCCTGGTAATACAGAGCATGGACTTACATTCTCACAGCGTGGGCCTGGCCACATCAGCAGCTGACCCAGATATGATGCAATTTCTTAGCTTTGTCTCTGTTTCCTCATCTGTAAAAAGAGACAGCAACATCTATCCTGCAGGATCCTGGGAAGATTGAGTGAGTAGGCACACGCAAAGTGCTGAGTACCCCGCGTGCCATAGGCACTGAAGCAGCAGTCGCCACAGTTCCTTTAAACCAGAGGTTCCGTCAGTCATGTGGACAGCTTGTACTTATAGCAGCAGGACACTTTGGCCAGGCCTGCCCTTGCTGGTCCTGAAGTTGGCTGCGTCCCAGTGGTAGGACTCTTGCGGTACAGATTTTCTCTGTTTTGGAGCACTCTTGACAAGGGGTCACAAAGCAATTTGTGGTGTTTGTCTTTTTGGCTGGAGCTGTGGAAAGTCATGTGCCAACTGTGGGGCTTAGGGTTTAGTCAGCAAGGGCACAAAAAGTAGGGGGGTCCTACTCTGGGAGTCCATGGTACCACCCAGGCCCGTGGGCTCAGCTTCCCATGGGAGCCTGGGCTGACTAAGGGCAGCCAGGCCCCTTCGGAGCAGGGTGAAGACCTGGACCCTGCTGCCTGCTGTCTGTGCCCCCTCGCCCATCCTCGTGTGCTCTGCCCCTCTACCCTGTCCTCTGGGTGCCCCCTTTTCCCTCTAAATTGACTGACTTGAAGTATACTTGTTTGAAACAATAGAAACCACGTGTTTCCTGATCATACCTAGCTTTGAAAACGGAAAATGGGCAAAACAAGCCAGGCACATAGTGGCATTGAGAAAGGCAAAGGCTAACTTCATTAAAAAGCTTCTTTGTGGTATCAGACAGGAAGTGAAACGGCTTTAAATGGCAAACATTTCTCAATCATTTAATGCACCAGTAATCTTGGCATTCTTTCTCCTTTCTCCCCTTAAAGAAAAAGAGAGCCCAGATATAACTCAGACGAGGAGGGGGAAGGCCCGAGCCTGTGTGTTGGAGGAACTCCCTGGAGTCCTGGTCCTCACCCCATGAAGCTTCACGGGAGGACTAATGTCAGACGTGGGTGCAGAGGACTGTGCGGGCTCTGTTGTGTGGCTGAGCCTGGGCCGCCCCGATGGATCTCTGACTTCTGTCAAATCTGTTGCCGTCAGAAGGCCGGTAAATGGCAAACTTTCCATGTTAACCTGTAGGTCCATTTGCTGGGGACGGTGAAACCCCAGTCTCCACAGGTAGCATTGACTTCTCTTGCCAAATGCCATTGTCCTGGTTTCCACTGCACGCTAGGCTTTTTACAAAAAAACTAAAAACACAAACAGGCTTGACTGGCTGAATCCTTTCTTGCAGAGAAGAATTGCATGTACATATTGAGTGCTAAACCACTCACAACGCAAAGGAAAGCCAGAAGATGGACGCCACTGATACACTCTTGCTTCGTTGCACTTTTTAAGATTCATTTATAGATGTCAAATAGGATATGGCATATGGAGGTGTTCGGTAAATACCCCTTAACTGATGAAAAGGCAGACGTATATGTGAAGATTTTTGGGGAAATAGCAGCCGGTTTAAGTTGGTAACATAAATGGTGCCAGATGAAATCATGTTGACCGAGCCCAAAGTCCAGCCAATATGAAATTGCTCTCAAATGTAATGACTTAAGCATCTTTCCTAACAATTCTCAGAGTGGTTTCCCACATCTCGTTAACCTTTGTACTGTTCTGCGGCCGCAGGGGCCAGGCACTCTCATCGGGCACTAAGCAAGTGAGAGGTATGCCGTTAAGGTTTGGCTAGAACTCTTATTTCTGGACATCCATTATCATCCTGTCTCATCCTATCACCGCCCTTCTGCATCTGGGAGAATCCCCTGTTCCTGAGCCTCCAAGTGGATGAATTGGCTCCCGTCTCAGCTCATTCCTGCTGCTGGCACGGCGCTAGTCCAAGGTGTTGCAACTGTTTATTTAGTGTCTGTCTTTCCCATACAAGCTCCTCCGGGGCACAGATCCAGAATTATAGACTCCACATCCCAGTAACTCCCACAGTGTCTGGTAGGGAATAATTTAATAAATGCTGGTTGAATGAAAGAGCTGGTACCTTCTTTGGTGTTCAAAGTTATTAATTCCGTTTGTTGTTGATGTTTTTTTGTTGTATATTTTGAGTCTTGCTTCTCATAGTTCTCTTTTCTTCCTAAGATATATAACGAAGGCAGACTTCTCACCTTGCAAAAAGTTAGTCCCATTTCTAAAGCCATTTCGTGGGCTCTTTTGAAAGTCTGGAAATGTCTCCTGTATCTCTGGGGAGAATCCTAGGTGAAGGGTTGGCAAATGTGGCTGCAAACCAAAAGAACTTGCCCTTGGTGTTAAGTGGAAAGGGCGTTGTGTCCCTTCTCTTTTAATTTCAGTCCCTGTCATTGTCATTTGTCTGGCAGGAAGCTCTGTAGTCTGGGAAAGCTGGATTTTCTCCTCTCTGAGCTCATTGTAGCCAGATCCAGTTTGTGATTTTCCCTCATTGGTTTTTCCTGCTTAAATGTACTTGAAACAACCTTTTTGAATATGGAGAAAGATTTTAGTGTGGTCCCAACAGCTAGCAGGTGACAGCCGTTATACTGACCTGTGCTGCGCTGATTTTAGGGAAGTATTTTTTTTTAAGAGCCCTGACAAGAAGTGGCTGCTTTCTCAGGTGGTGCTATTGCAGAAATGCTACAAACAATGGCTACTTGTGGAGCCTAACATCGCTTCTTTGGCTCACATTTCTACAGAAATTGCTCACAGGCTGATAGTCCTGTTGATGCTCTTCCTTGTTTCAATTCATCTGATTACTCTAATGCACATCAGACCTACGGTCCCATCTGATGAAGCCCCAACCGTTAAGGGGAAGTATTTGTCATCTCAGCACCTGGTTTCAGGAACAAAGTACTCACCTCCTGGCTGCGTAAGCTATTTCAAAATAACCTTTGTTCAGGGATTCCAGAGGGCTCAGTGCAGTCCCGACTGGCCTGCAAGCTGGTTGAGTGGCAGGGGCGGGGAATTCAGGTGAGCAGGACTTCCACGGTTGCCAAGGCGACCATCAATCATTTGAGGAAGCCTGCTGGGAGGGAGTGGGGTGAGAAACCACGAGAAAAATCATCCACCTTTTAGTGATTTATTAGCACCTAAATGCAGCCATCAGGCTCCCACTTTTGGAAGTGGTTATTTGGAGCACTTGATTCTGGAAATAGAAGGGAAGCTACACATTGTAACTTCCTTTGGCAAATGCATCTAATTTGTGCATCAGAGACCACTCACAATTCTTTAAGGGCCCTCAGAGCCTGAGGCTAATTAGGGCAGGGGGTGTGCTCTTTTCCATGGTTGGGGGTTCCTGGCTGCCATGAGGAATCCCATTCTTGGGGTTTCTGTTTAGAAGCCTAGCTGTCCCTACCATTTCAGGCTCTCACCAAAGTGTGCTCTTTTCTGTGGAAGACCTACTATGGGCCAAAAGCTTTTCCCACGTCCTCTCATTTGACTTTTTTTTTTTTTGAGACTCCAGCATCCTGCTCTGTCACCCAGGCTGGAATGCAGTGGTACAATCTTGGCTGACTGTAACCTCCACCTCCCAGGTTCAAGCAATTCTCTTGCCTCAGTCTCCCAAGTAGCTGGGATTACAGGCATGCGCCACCACGACCAGCTAATTTCTGTATTTTCAGTAAAGACTGGGTTTCACCATGTTGGCTGGGCTGGTCTAGAACTCCTGACCTCAAGTGATCTGCCCTCCTCGACCTCCCAAGGTGCTAGGATTATAGGTGTGAGCCACTGTGCCCAGCCCTCTCCTTTAATTCTTACGAAAGCTTTATAAGGTGGATGCTGTCAACCTTATTTTACAGATGAGGAAACAAAGGGCCAAAGAATGGAAATGAGCTGTTCATGATCACAGAGATAATAACTGCAGAGGGGGGTCCACCCCAGCTGAGGGTGAAAATCATCTGTTCCATCATGGCACCCTCTCGAGGGAGGCGATGAAGGAACTCGTTCTGTGCTACTCCTGATAGCAGTCGTTCAGGGCATTGCTTCATAGGCAGCTCCTGCGGCCATCTTTTAGCTCCTGCGGCCGTCTTGGGTGTCCTCGTCCACCCCGTCTCTCAGCACTCTGTAGCTGTCATCAGTTTGATGCATCTCCCCTTCCCTCAGAGAACCAACCAGGGCTGACTCACCTGTAACACAGGTGAGGGGTTAGGGAGCTCACGTGTTGGCCACCCCAGGCACTGCCAAGAGCCAGATCCATCCCTTTAATCCATTGACCCTGGAGTTTTGGAAGAGCTTCCAATCTGAAGCATAGGACTCCGACTTTGCAGAATGTCTTAAAACAGACCACCATAAAAATAATTGCACTTCGGTTGCTTTTCTGGATAATCTACAGATTTATAAGTCTAGTAAATCAGACACAGCCATTGAACCAAATTTGATAATTTTGTAAGGCCTTGGGGTATGTCCAGGTGCCCTGAGGAAGTGACCAAGGCCATCATGGTGCTGTTACTGACTTAAGCTTGAGTTTCTGGACATGGGCATCTTTTTCCCATGGGGAAGACTTCATGGCCAGGGTGGTGCCAGCCAGGACCTGGGTGCCCCTTTCCCTGGCTGCTTGTGTGCTTAGGCTCTTTCCAAGGCCTTAGTTCTGCCCACGTCTCTAAAAAAGGACCATCTTAGGAGAGAGAAAGGGAATGCTAGAGGCCTCCTGGTTCATCATCTCATTGTAATACCTGTAACACCTATGACCTTAGGGTGTCTCTCTTCTCCTAGAGCTACGAAAACACCAGGAAGGGGTGTGGTGGTGGTAGGGGGTCCAGACAGACTTGCTTTAACCAGGCTTGGGAGGGAAGTCATGTACCTCTCAGCCTCATACTCCACATCTGCAAAATGGGAATAGGAAGTTCCGTGTTGCCAGGGTAAGGAACGAGGCATGTTTGGCACTTGTCACCAATTAGGTATTCCATACATGGTTACTATTATTCTTATCTAATAATCTTATTACATAAATCTAACTTTATAGTACTCATGGGAATTGGAAGGGCTCAGCTCTGATGTTCCCTTGCTCCTTACCTTAGCCAGGAAGAATCCCCCTTTTCCTCCCTTCTGCAGGTCTTGTCTTGCCTGACCATAGAATCTAATACCAACCTTGTAATTGTCATCTGAATATAGACGGCATCTTATCTGCTTAATAGATTGAGGCTTACAGAGATTAAGGGCTCAAGATCGTAGGCCGGTTAGTGGGAAAGCTGGAGTTCAATCACTGACCCATGTTCCTTATCTCAGCACAATGGGAACAGTAGCACTAAGTGCCGAGTTTCAGAAACTCACATGAAGACGCTTCTTTTGCTTTCGCTTCGAGGTGAGAATGAGAGGGTCTGAGCTGTCCCAGATTGGACATAGGGAACTGGACAGGCCTTCTGGTCTCTAGCACACAGCATATTTTATGGGGAACTTACCAACTTTCCACTTTCCCAACCAGAGGAGTGTTTAGAAACAGCCCCCAGTGATATGGGTGTAGAAACTCCTGACAGGGTAGAGCCATGGGGAGGAAGTGCTCAGAGGTGCCGGGCCAGCAGGAAGTGGGAGCTGTTTCTAGCAGAGGATGTGGCTCAAGACAAGGTATAAGAAATGAAAGTCAAGAAAGAAGTAGAAGTGGGATACCGTGGTGCCTTGAGCACAAGGAAGTGGCTTTATTGGCCAAGGTGGAAGGACAAAACAGCATCGCAGCAAAGATTTTGGGTGGGTGTGGAAGCCATTTTTCCTTTTGTAGCGGCTGCATGAGGGAGGTGTTGGAACCTGGGGATTAGACATCTGGTGTATGGAGATTCTCAGTCACCTCTCATGGGAACTGGATAGAAACCACCTTGAGGAGAAATTGAACTTGTGAAGGCAACAAACGTTGATTCCGCTGAGGTTTAGCTGGCTGACTTGAGCTGGCATTTCAGTCCTACGGCCCTGCGGGATGTGCTGGTGAGCAGACAGCCACCCTGAGGAGACAGCTCTGGTTTGCTTTAGTGTTGAGGGGTCTACCAGCCATTGAGCACAAACGATGTGCTGGGGTTTACAGAAAGCAAATAATTTCATCCTCACAGTAACTCGTAAACTAGGCAAATGCTATCACCCAGATTTTACAGAAAGGAGGCAGCTCAGAATCACAGTATTCAATTAACTTGTACAAAAGTGGAGTTCAGCTGGCAGACTGATGTGAGCCCAGGTCTCTCTGATCCAGAATCGAGATTCTTTATGCTAGGCAGCTTGTCCATATACAGGTCTTGCTGGGAAAATTTTCTCCCCTACCTATGAATAAGAAACATGATAATCAGAGGACACTTTGTGGGGCAAGGGTCCCTTTGAAAATCAGATGAAAGCTACTATGAAAGAGCGCATATACCCTACAACTTCGGGGGCTGAGGGCCCTCTGAGGAGAATCCAAAAGTCTCGTAATGTCTATGGAGCGCAGCTCAGGAACCCCTGAAATAAGTAAGGACAAAGGGAACCAGACAATGTCAGAAAAGAAAGAATTTTTAATGGAAACAGATTTAAAAGTTGAATTGTCAGTACAGCCTACACACTCTGAATTTGTTGCCTTGAACATAACAAGCTTACATAAACAGCTTCCGTTACCTTATGTGATACACGCTCTCCTTGTCTGTAATATGCATGTAGAAATGGACAACTCATTTGAACATTCTACAGGTAGATGTCTTTTTCCTACCACAAAAGCCAAAACATCAAATAGCTTAAAACAATATACTGGGAAGCCGAGATGCTAAAATAGCATCGCTTCCTTTTCCTTTCCTATTTAGGCATTTTTCCCTTAGGGGAGTCCCCTTGCAGGCCTATAGGGGTGACTTCCGTGATATCACCCACACTTACTTTACACTACTACTATAGTCATCTTAAAGGAATTTGCATCTCATCAGAATACAGTCCTTTGTGTGTGTTTTCACTAAATTATTTATTTTATACTCCCTTCCAATAATCCTTAAAAATGCTCATGAACTGGCCAGGTGCAGTGGCTCACGCCTGTAATCCCAGCACTTTGGGAGGCCGAGGCGGGCAGATCACGAGGTCAAGAGATCGAGACCATCCTGGCCAATGTGGTGAAATCCCATGTCTACTAATAATACAAAAATTAGCTGGGTGTAGTGATGCACGCCTGTAGTCCCAGCTACTTGGGAGGCTGAGGCAGGAGAGTCGCTTGAACCCGGGAAGAGGAGGTTGCAGCGAGCCGAGATGGCATCACTGCACTCCAACCTGGCAACAGAGCGAGACGCAGTCTCAAAAACAAACAAAATGCTCATGAACTGAGAATCACTAATGAACAGAGATGGGAGGGAGCTCAGGGATCATCCAACTTGACCTTTACTTTACAGATGGAGAAACTGAGGAGCTAGCAACTGAGTGCAGGCACTCAACAAGTACCTACGAAATGTGAGGCCAGATGGAATTTTCCTTCTGCCCCAAAGTCCCGGCAGGGTGGGTATCTTCAGTGGGATGGGGAACCACAGAGGCTTTGCTAGCAAGGAAGGGATGGTCACCATGAAGGAAAGGTGCCCTGCTCCAGGATGGAGGCAGGACCTACCTGTACCTCTAAGGATAAGCGTCACCAACACAACGTGGTGGGGAGCATCTCTAAGATGAAGTGGAGTCCGAGTGGGGAGGACAGAGGGACAGAAAGGTCCAGAGACTCAGAGGCTTGTGGGACAGGGAGAAGATGGTGCAGACCCTCCAGGAAGAGACTCAGGGAGGGTCAGTTCCCTGAGTCTCACAAAGACTCACAAGGACTGTTCCCTGAAGGAGTCCTTGTGTGGATTGAAAAGTGACTTGATGGGAAAAGGGAAAAAAATATATGGTCTAGTCTTAGGCCTCTGTGGATGTTTGGGACCATCTGGGGAAAGAGGGAGCTTAGCTGTCAACACATATTTATAGCCTGCCTAGGCACATTTTGGACCAGGTACTGTGGTAAGTGATAGAGGAGCAGAAGTTAGAGTCTCCACTTTCCAGCTTCTTAGCCACAGAGGTTGATATGGTTAGGTTCCAAATTTAGCCACTTAACTTTCATGCTTTGCTTGACATTTTCTCCTTTTTAATTGGATGAAAACCTGGGTTATAATCCAGTTTGGCAGCCCTGGGTAGCCTGGGATAACTGAGTCCTGTGACCTCTTTGAGCTTCAGTTCCCTTGCTGGCCACATGCACCTTCTTTCTGTCCCCAAGAAATTAGAAATAACTTGTTTAAAGAGTGAAATTATAAGTCAAATCAGAGGAGCAAAAGACCCTGGCTGTCTTCTGAACATGCTTTGATTATAGCCACATTCAGAGCATGATCGCGTGCAAAAACAGGGTTTGTGTTTCTGGAGAATGGGTGGAATGTTTCAGAAGAAGCAGGGAGGGAGGCCAGGCCCAGACACAGTGTCTTCTGGTGCAGGGAGGGCCCCTAGGCCAGAGACGGGTCCACCATAGCTGCCAGCAATGCCTTGCAATAGAAATAAGTCCACCTGACATCAGAACACCTTCAAATTGGAAACGATTCTCTCTTTTCCCCCCAATTTGTGGGGTAAACTTCTGATTATCACGTGGCTCTCTGGTGCAATTTGTCTACACGGAGCAAATGTTTGGCCACAGGAAGTAAGTGCTGGTCAACTTGGTGGTCATCTTTTGTTTCAGTTAAAAATTAACACATTAGCATTCTGGTTTCCCTACCTGGCTTCCTGTGGGTTGGTCGGCGTGAGTCAGTGTGGGCCTCACACACAGCTACTGACCCCTAATGCCCCTTCCACACCCTGTACACACCGTCTCTTTCTTCCAAGTCACTGTCTCTCCCTTCTTCACTGACCATACAGGGGCTCAGAGCCAGTTTTAACTCTCAGATGACTGTGGGGCTCAGTTCAGTCCTCGGAGCTGCGTCCTATTGCAGGCTCCTGGAAGTAGGACGTGTGCCCACAACCATAGCCCAAAGGCCTGTTGACACTCGGCAGTGCTAACTGAATGAATGAATGCCTTAATGCCTGGGAATAGGTAGAAAAAGGGAATAGAGGGCAAAGCTCTGGCATTGGGTTGGGAGAGGTCCCTATCTGAAGTTGGTGGAAGGAGTATTATGCCAAGGCCTCTGGCCTGGTCTCTTTCACTGTTCCTGTATGGTTATGGGAATGCCAATATTGTCCTTGTTCACAAAACGAAGCAGGTGGAGTTGAGATCTTGGAATTATGGAAGGGAAGGTATACTATCATAAGGATTTCCATACACACTTAACATTCAACTCCAAAGTCAATGCAGTTCATGGAATTTGCATAGATTATCCTAAAACTTACATGCAAGGACCAAATGGAGACAATTTTAATGGAAAAAAATATGCTGTGAGATTTCCTCTCCAAGCATTGACTGATTTAAAAGCCACTGTCATTAAGACAGTGCAGCATTGAGGCAGAAACAGAAGGCAGATCAACTGGCCAGACTGCTGGTCTAGGACAGAGGTGGGGTTACACATCGGTGGGAAACATTTGCTGTTTGGGACATTTGGATATCCAAATGGGAAAAACGTTAAATTAGCTCCTTACCTCACAACAAATAAATACGTCAATTCAGATAGATTAAAGACTTGTACACAAAAGTGGAATGATAGAACACCTTCCAAGATGGGTAGAAAAGCATCTTAAACAAGATACAACAAGCAAAGGCCAGAAACGCCAGATTCATACATTTGATATTAAAACTACAATTCCTATGCAAGAAAGATAAAGATGACCATATATTGGGGGAAGGTATTTGCAACCAACAGAGCCAATAAAAAACAAGTGCTAAGAATATATATGTAAGAGAACAGTATAGCAGCTCCTCAAAAAGTTAAACATAGAGTTACCATATGATCCAGCAACTCTTATTTCTGTGTAGACACCCCAAAGCATTGAAGGGAGAGACTCAAATCACTCTGTGCCCACCAATGTTCACAGCAGCGCTAGTCCCAAGAGCCAAAAGGTGGAAACAGTCCTAGTGTGCACCGATGGATGAATGGGTAAAGAAAAGGTACAATATCCATACAGTGGAATACTATTCAGCCATAAGAAAAAGCACATTCCTACACACACTACAGCACAGATGAACCCCTAATACATCATGCTCAGGCACAATTAGCTAAGATAGTGCACATGAAGGAAATATTGTATGATTTCATTTATATGAAATACCTAGAGTGGTCCAATTCATAGGCCCGGAAAGAAGAATGGCAGGTTCCAGGGGATGAGGGAGACAGAAATGGCGAGTGAGTGTTGAATGGGTGCAGAGTTTCAGTTTGAGAAGATGAAAAAGTTCTGGAGGTGGATATAGTGGGGAAGGTTGGTCAGCAACACGAATGTACTTAATGCTTCTGAGCTGTACTTTTAAAAATGGTTGAAATGACACATTTTTAGTTATGTATAATTTACCACAATGAAAGAATAAATGAAGCCAGTCATGGTGGCTCATGCCTGTAATCCCAGCACTCTGGGAGGCCGAGGTGGGCGGATCACTTGAGGTCAGAAGTTCAAGACCAGCCTGGCCAAGATGGTGAAACCCCGTCTCTACTAAAAATACAAAAATTAGCCAGGCATGGTAGCAGGCACCTGCAATGCCAGCTACTCGAGAGGCTGAGGCAGGAGAATCACTTGAACCCGGGAGACGGAGGTTGCAGTGAGCTGAGATTGTGCCATTGCACTCCAGACTCAGTAACAGAGTGGCACTCCATCTCAAAATAATAATAATAATAAATAAATAAAGTTAAATAAAAAAATAAATGAAGTACTGACACATTCTATGCCATGGTTGAACCTCGAAAACATTTATGCTAAGTGGAAGAAGCCAGACACAGGAGATCACACATTGTATGACTCCATTTCCATGCAGTGTCCAGAATGGGCAAATTTAGAGGGACAGAAAGCAGATGCGTGGTTGCCAGGGCCATGGAGGAGTGAGGGGCCAGGGGGCTGAGGGCTACAGAGTTTCTTTTTGGGCTAAAGAAAAAATCCTACAATTGATTGTGGTGATGGATGCACAACTCTGTGAATATTGTCAAAGCCACTGGAATGTACACTTTAAGTGGGTGAGCTGTATGGCACGTGAATTATATCTCAATAAAGCTGTTACAAAAAAAGTTAAAAAAAGAATATATAAATAACTCTTTCAAAATTAGGAAGGCAAACAACAAAGAGAAAACCCGGCAAAGAATAGAGGGGGAAACTTGATAGGCCGGTAAATATATGAGAACAGGTTCAGCCCAGGGAAATGCAAATCAGAGCAACAACAAGATTCGAGCTCACCCATCGGGCTGGCAAGAATTCAAATCCTTTAATCCCCAGTAACGGGGAAGACGTGAAGCAACGCAAACCCTCACGAGTCGCTGTGTGGAAATGTAAATTGGTACGCACTCTTTGGAGAGCAATTCGGCAATCTTTGGCAAATGGGGACAACTGCACATTTTTGACTCTAGGGAGGTACTCTGGGGAATTTCTCATGCCTGTGTTGAAGTTGTGTGCAAAAACGTCGGTGTGGCATTGTAATATCAAAAAAATTAGAAGCATCCTAGGTGTCCCCCTCAGGACACCGGGTAAACAAATTGTTTATGAGGCAGTAGAATACTATACGGCAGTTAAAATGGACTGCCCATTTGCTGTATTCATATGGATGGATCTTTCAAACAAAACATTGAAAGGCAGGTAGAACACCCTACTTATATGCTGTTTATAAGACAGGCAGAACGACATTTACGTAATTTATAAACAGGACTTCAACTCTACCTGTACTCTTCTGTATATCTTTTTATTTTCTAAAATGAAAGGTCTGAAGCAAGTGTGTCAAAAGGTTAAACCTCACAGGTGTTGATATGGGTGTTTGTTATACTATTTTGTACTTTTCTATATGCTTGAAATAATTCATAATTCAAAGAACATTTTAAAGACTTACACGAGGGGAACAGCACACACTGGGGCCTGTCAGGGGAGAGGGGGAGGCAGAACATCAGGATGAGTAGCTAATGCACGCTGGGCTTAATACCTAGGTGATGGGTTGATAGGTGCAGCAAACCACCGTGGCACACGTTTACCTCTGTAACAAACCTGCACATTCTGCACATGTATCCTGGAACATAAACAAAAAAATCCCTACATGGTGCTGTATGTTTGAGGTCACGTGCATTATTTTGGAAAGCTCATATGCTTCCCCACATCTCGTTAATTGTGACCCAGTTGGGAAGTCTGCTCAGGTCAGATGGGTCGGTGCCTCTGGGGTCTAGAATTGCCCTCTGCAGTTGATGAGCCAGCAAAGCCTTTCCAGGCGTTCCTGGTGTGAGCCACTTGGAGGCACATCCTGGGTCCTTGCCCAGCTTTCTGCTTTTGGTTCTAGCACGGCATACGGTGTGAATGCTTAGGTGGGTGAACCCTACCCCAAAATACACAGGTAGGAAATGTGGGTCTCAGCCTGAGGACCTTTATGAGGCTTAGAGAGGGGAGGGTGTCTTAAAACCTTCATGGGCTCTGCTTGGTAGAACCCGAAGATACCATTATAAGATGTTTGGCCTTGGCCCACTGTTTCAGGCCGAAGTGTAAACCTACATGTTACAGGACTCACCTTGAACAGGGTCACTCACTCTTTCCTGGAAGATACTTCTTAACTGCATGTGGGATGACAACCAATCTGAAGGGTGACCATCGGGAATTACAGGGAAGCAGCGCTCATCCAAACAGCGGTGTGAAACTCCATCTGCACCCCTTTCTTACAAATGGCAATTACTGTATTGAAGGAGGCTAGTGTGAGTTTCCCTGCTACGATGAGCTGAGATGCTGGGCTTTAGTTGGAAGTGGCAGAAAGAAAAAATGAGTGCCTCTATTTTGCTGATGTGATTCTCTTCTTGCTGTCGGTAAGGGGTCGTTGGTAGTTAATAGAAACAAAGGACGGGAGAGTAGGGCAGGGAGCAGCACCTGGGTGTGTGTCCACGTGTGTGCACGTGAAGAGCGAGCAACCGCTTCCCCCTTCAAACAGAATGATGTGGTTTTGCCCACATGTGTATTGGGAGGTGCTAACGCACTGTCAGCGAACCCATGACTGTGTCATTTCTGGTCCACCAGAATGTATCAGGCATGTTCTCAACCGAGCAACAAGTACCATGGAAAGCCTGCAATGAAAGTCCTTGCTTTCTGTTACTCTGGCGAGGAAAGTCGGTAATGATCACAGCCTTAGCTGAGATCCAGGCAGAAGATGACCCAATTATGCTGATGGCTCCTCACATGTGTTTGTTTGGGCTTCAAGGGATGACTGAGAATGGCTTCAATTTTTTTTTTTTTTTTTTTTTTGAGATGGAGTCTTGCTCTTATCACCCAGACTGGAGTGCAGTGGTGCAATCTCGGCTCACTGCAACCTCTGCCTCCTGGGTTCAAGAGATTCTCCTGCTTCAGCCTCCCAAGTAGCTAGGACTACAGGCACACACCACCATGTCCAGCTAATTTTTTTTTTATTGGAGATGGGGTTTCACCATGTTTGCCAGGCTGGTCTCGAACTCCTGACCTCAGGTGATCCACTTCCCTCAGCCTCCCAAAATGCTGGGATTATAGGTGTGAACCACCAGCTGAGAATGTCTTCAATTTGATGGAAAATATCTGAAAACAGTGCCCAAGGAGTTTAGTGTGAAAGGATGTGATAGTATTTTAATGTGGACTTTATGCACAAATTTGCTTTTATCTGAGTAATTAGGGCTAGCGAACAGTTTAATGAGTATTGAGCACGTAGTAACAGTGCATGAGCAGAATAGTCAGGCAGCTGGCCTGGATGCACTGGAAGTCGAGTCCTCTTTCCATAATGTCTATAGTGCCGAACAGTAAGTTTGGTTCTAAACTGAAATTAGAATGTCTAAGTGTTCAGCCCAAGCGTATTAGAAAAATTACTTTGGTGGAATACTTTCTTTCTCCTGAATGCTGTTGGGAAAATAGTTTATTTCAATTGGCCTTGCAGTGTCTTTGAAAATATCCTTAGTTCTACAAAAGCTTTATTTAAGAACGCCACAGATCTTCCCCTACCCTCCATTCTTACCAGTGGAGGCAGCGAGACATTGCAAAATAGAAAGTATGATTTATTTTTTAATTGTAAAATACTTTGAGTATAATATTTCATTTGTGATATTAGATTAGTCATTTGCCATTACTGTCTATGGCAAAAACCACAATCACCTTTGCACCACCCTAATAATTGACTTCCTCCCCTTTAAAAAACATCCCATCCCCAGGCAGGAGAGAGAGTTTAGTAGGGTTCTTCTTCTTTCTTCTCTTCCTCCTCCTCCTCTTCCTCTTCTTTTCTTCCCACATACAGACAGGGGTCTCCCTATGTTGCCCATGCTGATCTCAAACTCTCAAGCTCAAGCAATCCTCCCGCCTTGGCCTCCCAAAAAAAAGCTTGAGCCTTAGAGAGGGGAGCCTCTAAGCCTCCTAAAAGCTTGAGCCACCGCACCCAGCAGGTTTAGTAGAATTCCAACCCTCAATGACCCCGTGGTGAATTTTTTTCTTTAAATGTTACATGTTGGATACCTGCTAAGTGGTGGGTGTGGTGATGGGTCTAAGGGAGGGTGCTCGTTCTGCATCTGAGTAGGAGGGTCCATTTATACCAGGCCGGGTGCAGCCAGGCTGAGGCAGGCAGGCAGTGGAACCCCTCCAGGCTGCAGGGTCCGGGCACTTGTGCCCGCCGCTTCCGATGGTGGCATCAATGTCAGAAGTCCACGGAGAGGCCATAACATGTGACTGGAATGAAAAATTGGGGTTAAAAATTCAGAGCAGTGTCTTTAGTTCGTTCTTTGATCCTAGCAGTTAACATTAATTTCTCTTCTAAGTAGGTGATTTGAATGCAGCTTATCAGGTTTTTTGGGGAGTCTATGGGGTTCTTTTTGAGCAGCTTTCTTTCTTCTTCTCTTTTTTAAACTTTTTTCCCCCACTTAGTGCTTAAAAAAGGCACGACTTTGAGAAAATAGTCATCTCTCTGGGATTCATCTCTGCTGAAGATATCAGAAGCTGCATCCACAATGGAGCAGGAACTGGGGAGCAGACAAAGGTGGGGCCTCTGCTTGCCTCAGGGACAGAGTTCCTGCTCCTGGTCCCACAGGGTGGCTGTGCCACGGTTGGGTGGCCTGTGGTATGTCACCACAACTTGGCCTGGATGCCCTTGGCTGTCTTTGCTTGGCATCCGAACTGGCAGTGGGGCTGCCTGCGTAGGCTTCTCCCCGACCCCTGGCACAGGCTCTCTTTCCCCTTGTCTGCTGGGATGTGGGCTTCCTAAGAGATGCCCGGTCCTTCGGGTCTGGGACCTGATTGTCCTTGGAGCCCACCTGGGTCGGGTCTTCTCTGCAGCCTCCTGGGCTCTCTAGTTTGCTTATGAGTGTGTGATGCTTCCGGGCTCCTTTCCTGCAGCCTGCCTACCTCGCTGTGGTTTCCCACCTCTCCTCTCCCCCTGACTTCTCTCCCTGGGCGCCGTCCCCCTCCTCCAGCCTCCCAATTGTAGAGGCCCCGCAATTCCACCCTCGGCTAACTCCTCTGAATGCTCCGTGTCTCTCCCCTGGATCCCAGCCACACTCTATGTGTCAGTTTTATTTCTATGCAACACTCTTCTCCCTCCCTCCTGACTGGCAGCCCACAGTTCTGTTTCCCACTAGATTTTTCCATCAATGTGCCCTGGTGGCCCCAGAGCCCATCACCCTTTGCCGCTGCCACACCTGCCATCCCACAACACCCGTGGGGCTTCCCTTCCTCCTTCTCTGACGTCTGCCCTCTTCCGTTCTTCCCTCTACCTGCTATCTCGCCAGCACAGCCTTCACCCTTTGCGGGGGCTTCAAAGCTGCTCCCTGATTTCCATCTCCGCCCTCTCTGATTTATCCTGACTACAGCAGCTTTCATGGGGTCTCCAAAAGAGCCCTTCTCCTCTCTGCCTGGCTTTTGAGTAGGTTAAGAGATAAAACAGTGAGTAAAGACGGAGGTGTCTTTATTCCTGACAGACGCCACATTGGCAGATATGACTTTGCACGCAGTGGGTAAGTGCCTGGCTGTGCTGACCTCAGTTTAAGTAACTTAGCTATCCAGTCTTTGCAGCTCTTGCCCAGAGCAAGTGTCTGCCACTGGAAGGCTGGCCCAGGTATGACTGCCTGCAGCGGAATGACAACAGCCCAGAGCAGCAGCAGAGAACTCCTATTTTTCAACAACAGGCTTGCTGCAGAGAGGAAAAAGGAGAACACAGCTGAACCAAGCTTGCCCAGTCATGCATCCTAAAATACCAACTGGACAGGCACTCTCTGTCCCCAGGTGGGCTGTAGGAAAGGCTACTGAAAGGAAGCATCCAGAGAGGGAAGAAGCATTTCTCCTCCTAGGGGAACTGACCAGTCTCATAAAGTCTGCATGCTGACCCTGATCTCCTGCTCAGAATCATTCAGGCTCTCTATTTTTGTGCCTCCAGTTTTATTCTCCCAAAGAGAATAGTCTTCCAAGCTCCATTTCGTCTAGATTAGCCAAACGTCAGTACCGTTTGTCTGGTGCTTCTCCTTCTTTGTCTACATTTAAATTGGAGCCATTGAAAGTTTACAGAGACTTCAAGTTCAACGTCAACCACCATAACAATCACTGCAGTAGCAATTCTCAATACCAAGCTCCCAAGCTCCCACGGTGGGCCAAAGCAGGACACCGGATGCTTTAGAAATACACTCTTGTGGCCAGGCGTGGTGGCTCACGCCTGCAATCCCAGCACTTTGGGAGGCTGAGACAGGCAGATCATGAGGTCAAGAGATCAAGATCATCCTGGCCAATGTGGTGAAATCCCGTTTCTATTGAGAATATAAAAATTAGCTGGCCATGGTGGCGTGTGCCTGTAGTCCCAGCTTCTTGGGAGGTTGAGGCAGGAGAATCGCTTGAACTCGGGAGGTGGAGGTTGCAATGAGCCAGGATTGCACCACTGCACTCCAGCCTGGTGACAGAACGAGATTATATCTCAAAAAAAAAAAAAAAAAAGCACTCTTGTGTAATTCTCAAGTGTAGAAAACCTAGCCTGCTTGAATTAAGCAGTAGGGAATTTATCGGGTCATGTAATTAAACAGTTTTTTAGACCCAGCTCCCTCTATCCAGGCTCAAAGAAGATTACCATAAGTGGTACCTATCTCTCCACGGCTCTCCTTACTCGGTCCATGGACCAACCCATTTTCGGGTCCCACGTAGTTATAGTAATGAACACAACAGTGGCAAGCTCCACATCCTCTGTAAGACTGTACACAGTAGTGATGAGCCCAGTGTGCTGTCTAGGAGGGCACGCAGCAGTGACATAATGATGGCCCCAATGTCCTCTGTGGGGTGGCACATGGTAGTGGTGACTCCCACATCCTCTAAGGGAGGATGCACAGGGGTGAGAACACCTCGTTCTCTGGTTCTCATCCTCAGAGAAAGAGCAGGTTTTCTTTCTTCACCATCAAACAGGACTGGCTTTGTCTAATTGACCCTGAGGAGCCTGGCCTGGGCCCTCTGCCCATCTACAGATCCACCGTTGTGGCTGGGAGGTCCAATGAACCAGTTAGTTTAGCTCCAACCCCAGGTTACTTGGTGAGTAATTTACAAAGGAAAGGCCATTTCTCAGAGGCCTTGTTTGCTGTAAGAAGAAGTGGTGCCAGGTGAGGGGGGCATGGATAAGTGGCATAAGCACCATTTCCTTCAGACCTCTAATGTACCCTTGCACCTCCGCGGGGGAGCTTGCTTCAGTTCAGGTTCTCAGCAGGCCTGGAGTAGGGCCTTCACCCACCGGAGATCCAGGTTTGTCACAACTCCCAGGCGATGCCCAGGACCCAGACCACACTTCCAGGAGCAAAGCACTCCAGTGCCCAAGGCCATACAAAATCTCCCAGATGACAGAGCTGGGGCTTGAACCCAGTCTGATTGATTCTACAATCTGGGTGCCTCCTACCACTGCATCCATCTCTGTGAACGCTGCCCAGGCCTCCCTGAGGGAAGCGCCCCTTTCCTCACAGCCCCATTAGCATCCTGTGAGTCTTTTACGGTGCCTGCGTTCCATGTCTTAGTCTAGTTATTTGGGTAGGTCATACAATGCATTGCAAGTGTTACTGTTGTTCACTGTTTTACTGTTTTTCCCCTTGAACTTCTCAACTAGAATCCTATGAGAAGGTGGGACTGTTTTCCAGAATGTTGCTTTAGTGAGGTCAGGGCAAAATCCCTTCTTCTGTTTCTGACAACAGTCTTGCCAGCCAACTCTTCTGCAGATTCCTGTCTCTGGTCACAAAGGAACTGTCTTAGGGACCAACCATGGATGGAGAGATCTAACCACACACCTGGTAAGGACATTTGCGCTCCTCCTAGTGCTTAACCCTGTACCTGGTACTCTTGGGCAGGACCCAGACAAGGAAAAAGGCATGAAGAGATTGGCCCTGCCCACAGCAATCCACTTAGGGAGACCAGAATAACCCACATGAAACCATGTGAATAAGACGAGACAGCCTGATAATTAAATGCTAATTTGAAGGACTAGAAGTGATGTTGGATTCAGAGGCAAGAGAGATTCAAGAGACCTGGAACAGGCAAGAAAGACTCCATAGATGAGGGATCTGAATTAAGTTTTGAGAGGGGGGCAGGATTTGGAGGGAGGCAGAGGTCATTTTAGGTCAAGGAAACAACTTAAACACTGGCTTCTTCATGTCTAAAAGACAGAACACCTCTGTGGCACTGTTTGTGTTGGGCACACTGGTGACATGGCAGGTAACCTCCAGAGCTGCCAAAGTGACTTGATATTTATTCAGACTCTAAAATAAATTGGCCTATTACATCAGTTGTAAGGAATCATATTTGGACAGTGACTGGATGTGAAGGATCTAGTTATGTTGCCAGTTAAAGAAATCTCAGCGTTCATTTTCTCTGTCTTTAATGAAAGAGGATCGATAATATGAACAGGGCTTGGCCGGATGCTGGAGAACGTGGGGCAGTGGGGGTGGAGGGAATCAAAAGGGAAGGTTAAGATGCAGAGGTGCATGGATTTGGAGGATCCTCAACAGCAGGGAGGGACATCTCCTTCCCCAAATGTTGGGGTGTCAGGAAGGTCTAGGTTATTTCACAGAAACTGGAAACTTTTGAAGGGTTTAAAGGAAGAGAGGTGGAAACTTTTAGAGAAAGGAGGAGGCCACGGCTGACACCGAAGTTGGGGTACAGGGAATGGTGTGGGGGATTGGCACAGGATTCGGACATCAGGCCGTCAGCAGATGGCATGACCTAGAGGGAGGTTTCCCCATTGGCAATGTCTGGGCCAACTTTGTCATACAGTTCTCAATGATCTGGGTGAAATAAGGAAAAGTGTATGGTTTCTTCTCAAAAGCACTCAGCTGACGGCCTTTTATTTTTGAAAAATGCTGTTTCTTTTATGAAATGATGGGGATAGTGGTCCCTCAAAAATAGCCTTCTTTGACAAAATTTAAAGTTAGAAACTCCATGCAGCCCTCAGAATAAAAAAAAATTAAGTGATCTATACAATTTAAATAGTCAGGGAACCAACTGCTGACCCAAGAATCCAGAGAGAAAAGGACAGACAGGAAGGGGCCAATTGGTGGTAGCCTCATTATTCATTTATGTGTTCATTCATTCATTCACTCAGCAAACACCTACTGGCCTTGAAGTCTTGTTTAATTTGAGCTACTGCAGACTTTTGTGGAGACTGGGGGCAAAATGTGCTTGTCTTTGGGAAGGTGAGTCTCTGGTTTTGTGTGGGTGGTGGCCTTAGAGGAGGCGGCAAAGTCAACGCCCTGTGAGACCCTCCTGGAGCTTCATTTACCTTGATAAGAAGGGTCTGCCTTCCTGGGTAGTGGTCCCCAGGATGAGCAGGGGGAAGAGGGAGCAGGAGAACCAGGAACCAGAACAAACCTTTTAGTCCCTAGGGAACATCCAGATTGAAGAGGTGTAAGGGAGAATCACACCAGAGGTCTTTCAGTGCGTTTGGGTCCAACAATAAATGTTTACTGAGCACTTAGACTGCCAGGACGCAGCACTGGACGCCACCTAGGTTACTGAATAACCATGCTTATTTCATCACAATAAGTAGTTTTTAAAGGGCCAAATGAAGTCAAGAAGTGGTCCAAAGTCACTACTTTCTTTTCCAATTGTTCTGGGGCATCAGTTGTTGAGAAGGACACTTGGGTGAATTTGGAGAGTCAGATACATGTGTGTGCACGTATGCAGTGTGGTGGCGGGAAACCCGCATGACCAGCATGGGGAGGACATGGCGTTTCTAACATGGAAGGGACCACTGGGATTATGGAGCCAAGTCGAAGTTTGGGGGCCCATTCTGGCTTTTGAAAATTCCACTTGCACGACTGATGTGGTTTATGCCATGGATGCCAATTATTGTGCGACTCATTGCAAAATTCTGCCCAGTCAAGCCAGTGTGGCTTAGGTGGTGAGGGGCATGGGACTTCATGCTCAAATGTTGAAGGCCCAGGGGCCTGAGTTGGAGTCCTGACAGCTTACAGAAGCAGGTCTGGTCACAGATTGGCTCCAGCCCTAACGGGGTAAGACTGGTGTCCTGCTTGTTTCTGGCTGGACCCTTGTGAGAACATGCGCATCTGACATTCACGCCCCCCTCTTCTATGCATGTGAGTAGTGGTGTGAGGAAGGTGGTAATTCTCATTTCAGTATGAAATGTGCTCTAAACACAAAACAACCTACAAAACCAGAGGTGTGGGCAGGCCAATAAATGCAGGTTAGTCAAACGCGACCCCATTTGAATAGCCACACCACTCCCACCTGGAGTCAGAAGCCTGGAGAAAGGAAAGCAATGACTAGAATCTTCTCTCTAGCCCCGCCACTTGCTCGCACATCACATTTGAAATGCCTTCCTTCTCTCAGATGGAAATTAGGATTTTCAAGTAACACATGAAAAATCAGTAAGAAAATAAATACTGCACCAGTGGGGCCAGGATCCCTGGTCGTTCACAGAGATGCTATAGAAACTAGGCAGAAAATGAGGTATTTTCCTGTGTTGTAATGCAGCACTTAATTTTTATGCTGATTATATATTTCTTATTCAATGTTATTTAACACCTGTGAAATTGACTTGACTTGGTAAGACGGCAGACTGTGGGATGGGGGCGGGGGTGAGAATCCTTCACAAGTCTTAAACGGAATTAAACCTGCGTGCTTATATTAACAAGGTAACAAGAAAAGAACCAGTCCAAACAGAAAACGGCCGGAAACCCAATGAGGTCCTAAATATAGTACACTAGGTAATAAAGGATAAATATTTCTAGCAAGTAAAAGCCAAGAAGATAAATACCAGGTAGGCCGCACCTGCCTTCCTTATCTAACCTTTTAAGAACGCTATCGCTGGTTGCTGTTTGTCCACACCTCCAGCCGCGGGGGGGAGGTGTTCCTGGGGGCAGGCTGTGTTTGCAGTAGCATCTATCCACGTCCCCTTCACCGGCTCCGCCTGGATGTTTTATTTCATTCACTTTATGGGTTCACCCACCATGCGGAGGAAGGCTAGCAAACCCGGGCTCTGGATGTGCCCTGGAGCTTCTTCGGTTATTTAATCAATTTCAGCAGGTAAAAAAGAACTTACTTATTTCTCAACACTTCTTTCTGTTTCCTGAAAGACTGAAAGAAAAATATGTATGTATGTATATTCCGAAATATGTATTTAGTAAACCTGGTGAAGAAACAAAGCTTGGGTCTCCTGGCAGCTGCGCAGACCTGCACAGCGGGCTCAGCCCTCCCCCCACACGCCCCCTCGCCGGCCTCCCCTGCACCCTCCGTTACTCCCGCACCCACGCCCCGGGGCGCACAGAAGCCGGCGCGGCAGTGTTTGGGGGTGGTGGGGTGGGTGGTAGAGAGAGGGGAGGGCGTTCAGCGGCCGGGCAGGTGCTGCCCTCATCCGAGGCTAGGCGCAGGGCGGGGAGTGGGGGTGGTGGTGGAGACAGCCACCGCCCCACCCCGCCCCTTAACCCCGCGCCCCAACCCGCTTACCTCGCCCAGGAGCGGCCTCCACGCCCGCTGGGCGCGTCCGGGCTGCGCCCCGACAGGAGCCGGGCGGAGCCACCTCCAACCCCCCAGGCGGCCGGGCAGGTGCAGGTGCGGGGCCGCGCTCCGCCCAGCCCAGGGCTGTTGACGCAGGTGACCCAGGTCTAAGAATCCCATCGGTCTACAGCCAGCCTTCTAGGACCCTGGGGACTGGAGTTCTTGGAAACCTCCTCAGCTGAGGGGACTCAGTTTCCCCTGTGGAGAGGTTCCAGACAGCGCGGTCCTGGACCGGGGAAGCCAGCGACTAGGCGTCCCCCCAGACCCTCGTCTGTGGACGAGGCTGCTGTCGGGGCCTGATCAGCGCGCGCCCTACTACCCGCCCTGGTGCCCGCGGTCGGCGTGTGCACCGTCTGCGTGATTCTTGCCCAGGTCTGTTGAGGGCCACCAAGTACCTCTTGCCATACAGCTTTCTAAGCGCCTCATTCTCCCTTGGCTTAGCAGGCAACTTGCCCTTTGCCCATCTCCAAATTAGGTCACCAAAATGAGCCGTCAAGTAGCGGATGATGAAGGTTGCAGCCTTGGGTAAGGGCACTCAGCTGCGTCTGTGAACAGCGTGGTTGAGGCTTCTGCAGAGGGGCCGTGAGCTCTGGCCGGAGTCTGCGCTTTGCAAGAGCCCACAGAGAATCTCAGGGATCTGTTACCTTACAAAGAAAACTGGCCTGATCCAGCCTACTCTGCAGCACCCCCGGCCCCTCTCCCGCTAGGTGAGGCTGCAGGCCTGGGTGGGGTAGGGTGGCGGAGGGAGGGTTGCTGATGCTGTCTGCGCGGGCAGGGAGAAGCCTGGCTTCGGGTTAATGCTGCGGACAGGCCTGCGTGCGGGGCCTTTGAAGGGCTTGCCGCGTTGGAAGCGGCAGGGTGGTTTAGTTTCCGAGATCAGACTGCTTTCATTTTCTTGGTTGCCTTCATCAAGATACTCCATTCTTTGACGTTTCCTGCCCAGAACCCTTTGAACCAAGTTCTTTTTGCTGAGTGTGCACTGTGCTCTAGGAAGGCCTGTTGTGAGAGTCCCTTCTGTTGCCCGGCCCTGTGCTACACGGTGCATAGGCGGTAAGGCTGGGTGGCGTCCCTGCACTGCCTTCCCCTCCCAGCGAGACCCGGAGAACCAGGGGCACCAGTGCCAGGGGCAGGTTAGGGCCAGTGTAGAATGACCTTTGAGACCGCAGCGTCCCCTCCGTGTGCGCACTGTTGAGGAGAGCCTGTCCTAGTTTCAAAGAACTTGGGGAAAATATTCTAAGCATCCTCAGAAGACAGGCGCTGTTGCCTAAGCGCGTCTGTTAGTCAGTTGCCCCTGACGTCTAGATCTCAGCACAGCCCTGAGAGCGTCTCCTCACTGTGGTCAACATGAAGAGGGCCGTCCAGGGGGCCCTTTCGGTTGTGTGGTATTTAGTATCTGGGTCAAGATTAAAAAAAAAACAAAACAAAACACCACCAAAAAGTTTTTCTGTTAGTTTCTCACCAGTAATTCTCCAAGACACACTTTCTGGTCTTTAATGAAAATGTTGAACTCTTTGCTGATGATCAACATGGGGAAGGCTCCCACTGAGCTCATGAAATCTCCTCCTCTGCTGCTTTGGATGGCCACATCTGCTCTGATCTTGGACAGCATCGTTTCCCTTTCTTTGTGTGTTTTCCAAATGAGAAGTGGAGGCAGGCACAGGGCCGTCTCTCCAGCCTGGTGCTTTTCCTGCGTCTGTATGAGTCGGCTGTCATTGCAGGGAGCCGGCAATACCCCAGCTCCTCTGGTCACAGCTCACAGTCTTTGAGTGTGGTGGAGGCCAGGCAAGGCAGCAGCCAGCCAGGACAGGGCCCAGCCAGGGCCTCCTTACATTACACTTTGCAGGGGATGGCCAGGGGAACTCCTTTAAGGGGTGCTGGGCTCCTGCAAGCCTTTCCTAGGGAATGGCCCTAAGAGGGACACAAGCGCCGTTGACTTCCCTGGTCTCCAAAAAAGGAAGCGCCCCTCTTCCCCCTGTGGTGGCCCCCTTGCCCCTGTGAGGATGCTCTGTGGTGTTTGGGCATCTCAAGGCTGGGCAACAGGTGAATGAAGAGAAGACCAGAAGAGCAAAGCTCGTGTTGCATTGGGAGTGAGGGTGGTTAGATGCTGGTGTCTTGGAAAGGGCTGTGGCTTCAGGCAGATTTTATAGCATTTATATAACAGCTGTGATGCTTCTGCAAATACTCTCCCTTCCCTTTGGAACTCTGTCATCCTTGGCCTGCCATCTGGGGCTGTCTTGCTGCACCTCTGAATATTTGTGTTTGAAAATGTGGACTGGGGAGCTGGACCGTCCCGGCTGGAACCAGGCTTTGCCAGTCGTTAGTTGTAGGACTTAAGTCTCTTTGTGGCTTGGTTTCCTCTTTTGTCAATTGGGGATAATAACAGTTTCAGCTTCACAGGGTGGGTGTGAGGGTTGAACGAGTGAGTGTATGTGAAGCATTTCGGACGGGGCCTGGGAGGCACAGCACCATGCGGTGAGGGCCTGCGGCTGGCATTCCACTGCTGTGTTGTTTGGCCGAGCCATGGATTTTAATCCAGCTATTGGTATATGACTTGCAACTTGCTTATTTTTTTTTTAAAGAGATAGAAAATATAATTGACGTGTTTCACTGTGAGACTGACTGGACACCCTTTGCTAATGTATGTTCTGGGGCTCCCATTTCTGGTGGATTCACATTGGCATAACCGGTTAACTTCATGGGAGTTTCCAGGTCTTTAGACAGTTTGGAATGGTACAACTTGGGTTGTGTTCTAGAAGAAAGTGGATCTGAACATTGATGTCATGAACTGTTTACCCTGGCAAAGGCTGCACTGAAGGGTGACCTATTGCTGGAGGTGTTGGTCTGGGTATAGTCAGTGCTAGCTCCAAGTTTATATAAAATGCAGCCTTAGGAGATTACCAGTCAACACTCCCCCAGCTCTTTAAACATAAAACATGAGAAAGTATGGCGGTTGTGTCAATTTCCATGCGTATCTGAGTGTAGCATGACTCGTCAACGGAGAATCACTGGAATACCCAAATGAAGCCAAGGGCTGGGTCGAGGCGTGCTGTGTGCTTGATGAGCGAGTGCTGGGCAGCCAGCGAGTCAGGCTGGGACGTCTCCAGCAGGAAGCGCGTGCGTGGCTTGCCAGGCTGCACCTGTTCTCACTTGGCATGTCCTTGCATTCTCAGGTGCATGTCCTGCAGATGTTTTCTGAAATTCTTTCTCCTCCATGAATCCCTTTATGGCAATAATTCTGAACTAAGAGCTTTGGGGGGTGGGCTTGGGAACCTGCGAGTCCCTGGAGCATGTGCTGACTCAGTGTGGCCATGGGGAAGGGCGATGGGCAGTGGAGACCCCCGGTCTGCGCAGCGTGTATCAGGGGCTGCAGCTCACAGCAAGTGCCGCATTTATAGTCTTGGGGAGACAAAGTGGTCTGAGTTGTTTTTCTAGAAACAGGAGCGGGCCTGAGTCATTTACACCCTTGCCAAATTGCTTTCGTTAGCAATTGTTCACATTTTCCAGATAATCTTATAAATATAGGCTTCTCTCAAACACATCTTTCCCCACATGGCCTGTTTTGTGACCAAAATTATGACCCAGTGTCTCTTCATTAATACCATGCCAGCTGGTAAGCACAGAAGGATGCCAGATCGAAATTTCACAATTCTTTTAAAGGATATGAACGGTGACAGAAGAGAAAGATCTCAACAACGGCTGCTATTTATCATGCAACAATCACACACATGCACCTTGCTCGGGACGTTCCTCCCCTAAATGCGATCTTTATGAGAACACTGCAAAGTAGATTTTGCTCTCTGCCTTGTCCAGATAAGGACGACATGGCTGGGAGAGAAGTCAGCTGTGATGGACCTCAGGGTAAAAGGCTGCTGCTGTACCATTAGCTGGCTGCATTCTGTCCCTGCTAGGGCAGTGGCTGGTTCTAATTCTCCAGTGTCTCTTGCCTGTGGCAGTCTCCCCTGCGGGGCTGACATTTAGAACCTGACGGGGTGTGGGGGTGAAGGTGCGGCCAAGGAACCAGCAATGCCATCCACCCACCCAGATGCTGCTACATTGATCTTGGTGAGGTCGAGTCTATTTCAGTCATTCTTCATGATCTCTTTCTCCTGGATTCCCTGCTGTTCCATAGCCTTCTCTCGCTTTGGAGAGTGAAGGATTCATTGCCACAGGGAGGAAGCAGCACAGGGAACTCGAACTTGGCTTTTAAATTTCAGAAGAACTCAGGGTTCTGGAAGAATGCTAGCGCAGAGCCAGTTTCTGTTCCTTGTTGCTCTGAGATTAGATTCTAGAGATGGGAGAAAAGTTCTGAGAAGGTGCCTGAGGCTCTGTCTTCATGCACACACCCTGGCCAGTGCCAACCCCTCTGTCGGGGGGGAGGTTGGAGGGTTTCCACTGAACCCTAGTCATGCTTGAGGATTCCTGGGAGACAAAAATGCCGTGTCGCTGCTGAAGTTCCCTGGGTAGGGCCTGGGAAAGGAGCCTTCATTCAGTCTCCCAGGGGGTAGCAGGTGAAATGGTTTCATTGGCGGTTCAGGTGGACAGGCTTGGAGCAGTCCCTCATATCACAGGTTCTTCCTTGTGCCTTTTCTCACCCACCTGCAGCCAAGCCACAGCACTGAGTGTTGACTTGTCCTCAGGGAGGCCTGGGGGCTGTGACACCTGAGGAGGAGCCATAACTGGGACAGGCGCATGTAGCAGTTAATGGCATGAACTGGACCCCTGAGATCAGATGGAATGAAAACATTTTGTGGATACCAAAAATATATCCACTGATAGATGATAGTGACCAAGGGCCAGGACCACAGATGTCCCCCCACCACCCCGCCTTCCCCCGTTAGGAGCAAAGATTCTCTCTGACCTTCGCTCAAAGCGCGGCTACAGCCATGGATTTGCTTCTATAGGCCTCCCCATTGCCTTGGCACCAGGTCCTCTGGGAGCTTCCATGCAGCCCTCTAAAGGACTAAATAAGACTCTGAGATGAAATCAGTCATTGTGAAAATAGATAAACCATGTTTCTTCTACAAATCTGGAGGCCGAGATTTGCAGCCAATGTCTGAGTTAACCAGCAATGGGTTCACTGTTGCTGAGGCATTGGAAATTAGAGTTCTTGGTCACAGTAGGGATTTTAGGTAAACCTTTTGTGATGATGCTGCGAGATCATGGGCTGGGAGTTAAGCACCTGGGTGTTTCAGCTCCATCTCTGATCTTCGTTCAAAGCATGGCCTCAGTCATGGATTCACTTCTTCAGACCTCAGTTTCCACATTTATAAATTAATATTGGGTTGATTATCTCTAAAATCCCTTACAGTTCCAATTTTGTGAGATCATAAAATTAAAATCAGATCCCAAATTCCTTCGAAATAGAGAAAGGTGGCTGGGCACGGTGGCTTAACGCCTGTAATCCCAGCACTTTGGGAGGCTGAGGCGGGTGGATCACCTGAGGTCGGGAGTTTGAGACCAGCGTGACCAACATGAGAAACTAAAAATACAAAATTAGCCAGGCATGGTGGCACATGCCTGTAATCCCAGTTACTTAGGAGGCTGAGGCAGGAGAATCACTTCAACCTGGGGGGTGCAGGTTGCGGTGAGCTGAGATTGCACCATTGCACTCCAGCCTGGGCAACAAGAGCAAAACTCTATCTCAAAAAAAAAAAAAAAAAAAAAAAAGACTCGAGCCTCAGCCCCCTTGTTTATGTGATTGACCCTCCCACGATCCTTTCATTTAATTCACATCCCACTTTGTGCTTACTTTTTGTTCAGTTCCTTCCAGTATGCGGACATGGTGACTTTGTCTCATGCTGTCCTGAGTCTCCATGGTGTCATTTCTCCTTGGTTACTGCCTAGGAGCTCTTGAGATTCGTGTTGATCTTCTGTTCTCCAGTATCCTACATTTGGTCTTAAAATAGTCACATGCTTTATCATGTGCTGACCTTCTGATGTGAAAAAATCCCCAGTGTCAGTGATGTTTAAAAAGGAAGCTCCAGGAAGATCACAGCATTCTTGACCCTGATGACAGCCATTAAGCACGTAGCCTCACCGGTGTCGATATGTGTCCTTGGATATAAGCTTTGCGCTTTTAAAAGAACCACGGAACCAGCCAGTCCAAAACGAAGAGTCTTTGATACATATGTCTCCCCTCCAAACAAAGAAACATATTTAAATCAGAAGATGCACAAATCCTGATATTCCCTATTTTCACTAATTTAGGGGTCCCCAACCCCAGGCCAGCGACTGGTACCAGTCCGTGACCTGTTAGGAACTGGGCCACACAGCAGGAGTGAGTGATGGATGAGCTCTGCTTCCTGTCAGATCGGTGTGGCATTAGATTTTCTTAGGAGTGCGGACCCTGCTGTGAACTGCACATGCGAGGGATCTAGGTTTCACACTCCTTATGAAATCTAATGCCTGATGATCTGTTACTGTTTCCCATCACCCCCAGATGGGACTGTCTAATTGCAGGAAAACAAGCTCAGGGCTACCACATTATAATGAATATGTAATAATCATAGAAATAAAGTGTACAATAAACCTAACGTGCTTGGGTCATCCCAAAACCATCCCCCCTCACCTTGGTCTGTGAAGCAATTGTCTTCCACTAAACTGGTCCCTAGTGCCAAAGAGGTTGGGGACCACTGTCCTAATTGTGAAATACATATACTTATTTAGTTCCAAGGAATGACTGAATACAGATACAAAGAGAAACAGGTAATACCTACGTACTGTGGGCATCTCTCTATACCTTTGTTATACAGTGACAGTCAAGAAATAATTTAAGAGTACAGTGACACAAAAAGTGACTCTGGAAATGGCAGTACTTCTTGTGATAGGGGCAACCATCTTCCCTGCCCACTGCAGCAGGAGGGGCTCTCTTCGGTGCTCCCTGCAGCCTCATCTCACTTCTTGCATGGCATAGGATGCCTTCCTATGGTTTCCGTTGACTTGTCTACTTTCTACACCAGATCGGGAGCTCCTCTGAGGCAGGGACTGTTTCATTCATCATTGTAAAACCAGGGCCAAACAAAGGGTGGAGTGGATGGAAGGTTAGATGGATGGGTGGGTGCATGATGAGTGAGGAGCAGAGAATATGAGTAGAGGTACAGGCAGAAGAGAGTGACCATGACTGGGTACAATGAATGAATATCCAGTAGTAATGCATGAGATTGAAGTGATGCAGGTAAGCTGTTCAATGGGTTGAAATAATCCATAGAACAAAAGTACTGCCATGTGCAAGAATTGTTGACTTGCACACAAGCTCAAGGACAGTAAAGACAATTCCTTATGGAAACCATACATTTGTCCATGATGATGTAAGACATGTTTCTCCAGTTACCAACTAGACCAATGAAACAGTACAGGAAGTCATGCTTGGTGTATTTAAAATAGATGATCATTTGTAGGAAGCCTGTCTTATTTGAAACTGCTATGCTTGTTTCAAAAATATTAAACTTAATATCTTAAGCAGTGGTTCTCAAACTTGATTATACATTAAAATCACCTAGGAAGCATAAACAAAATTCCTGATGCTGAGACTGTACCTAGACATTGTCTTAAACACTTTTGGGGTAGGACCCAGGCATCAATAGCTTGTCAGGCTCCCCAGGTGATTCCACGGTGCTCCCTGTGACGTCTTACCTGGCCTATAACACATGCAAGGAAACTGAACACTATAAATGGCAAGAAGGAATTGGTCCCAATATATCAATAATTTGGCTTGGTGCTTTAAAAATGGATATTTTGAAAAAGCATCTTCAATAAATAAGAGTTTAAAAACTCATATGCTCTAAAAATAGAGTAAAAATGCTCTGCAAGTCAATTTTATTGCTTTGAATTCATTATGAAGTATAGCTATTGTTTCACCCCCAACTGAATTGAATTTCATGCCCTCATGGAGGTTCCTCCATTGGGAAAGTGAAGGCTTTCATAGCACAGGACAGGGGTGAACGCGCCGCTCATATTGGAAGCCACCGTCTCAGATGCCACAGGTGCAGCAGGCCAAATCTTTTAATACCACTTCCACCCCTGGGAATTAAATTCATTCTCGGTGAAAAAGGATTCATAAATCCTGGCCCTGCCTTCCAAACAGTAGTATGGTTTCACCAGGGTGATAAATTGCTCCTATCAAAACAGACATCGAGTCTCCCAGGGAAATAATGGGTTCCAACAGAACAAAGTGTAACGTCTTAAGCGCTTATGAGAGGGCACTAGAGGTGAAAAATCAAGTCTGGGGAAATCAGTGACTGTATTTTTTTTTTTTTTTTTAATCTCTTTCAACCTCTCCCTAATTGTAACAGGTACAGAAGAGCAGATGAAATGGATAATGTGATTAAATGAAAAAAAATCCATCATAAAAATGTCCCTTAGAGCATGTTTGTTGGAGAGGGTGGGACTGGGCTGGGTTGGGTGCTTGCTGGCAGGGCGTATAGGATTATTTTTTATGGTATCCCTGGCAAGCTGCAGGCAGGTGGGGAAGTCAGCTGTCAGAGGAGGTGATTTACGGAGGCCTGAGAGGCACTCCTGCCCTGAGATCCCTTCTGCTGACCGCCCTAATTACCTGCAATTCTCTCCTGAGGAGGGGTGAAGTTAGAGAGGCCCTGAGAGTGAAAATGAAAATGTTACCTGGGCAGAAAGAAAAAAAAAAAAGAAAGAAACCATTAAATCATTATCAGCTATTAGCAATGTATCTTAAATCACTCTCTCAAATAACCAACTGGCCTGGAAAGTGGCCTAGAAATAAATGAAAGAATGGAAGTCTATTCTGGCTGCTTCTCCTTTCCTGCTTTCTTCCGTGTACATTTTCCTGCACAGACGTTAGGTTTTGCCAGGTGAGGACGGAAGCCTCTTCCCCAACTCAAAGTGCATTTTAAGTTCCACGGCTGTTTACTTGTTCTGAAACTGTTACTGGAAAGGGGTCCTGATCTGGACCCCAAGAGAGGGTTCTTGGATCCTATGCAAGAAAGAGTCCACAGGGAAGAGCCCACAGGGAAAAGTGAAAGCAGGGTAAGTGAAAGCAGTTTATCAGAGAAGCAAAGAAACAAAAGAACAGAGTGCCCTTGAGAGAGTAGCCCTGAAGGCCGCTGGTTGGCTATTTTAATGGTTATTTCTTGATCATCTGGGAAACAATGGGTGGATTATTCATGAGTTTTCCTGGAAAGGGGCAGAGATATCCTGGAAGTGCGGGTTCCTCTTCCTTTTGGACCATATAGGGTAACTTCTAGACATTGCATGGCATTTCTAAATGGTCATGGCACTGGTGGGAGCGTCTTTTAGCACGAAGTTCATTATGATGGCGTATGATGAGCATTGAGGATGACTGTCTTGGTTTTGGTGGGTTTCAACCAGCTTCTTTACTGCATCCTGTTTTACCAGTGGGGTCTTTGTGACATGTGTGTTGTGCTGCCCTTCCGTCTCATCCTTTTTGTGACCTGTGCCAACTTCCTCTCTCATCCTGTGACTAAGAATGCCTAACCTCCTGGGAATGCAGCCCAGCAGCTCTCTGCCTCATTTTACCATGCCCCTATTCAAGATGGATTCACTCTGATTCAAACAGTCTGACAGAACTCACTTGAATTCACCTTCTGGGACCTAATTTCGCTATTTCCTCGCTAGGAAGCTTTCTCAGATACCCCCAGGAGACTAAGTGCTGCTTTCAGAGCTGTTCACATGTCTTCTAACGCTTATGAGAGCACAGGTGACTCGTATTCATCTGTGTATCCACTCAACAAATATTTACTGACATCCTACCATGTGCCAGTCCACGTATCTGGGATAAAAGGAGATAGCTAAGATCTAGTCCTTAGAGATGCCCAGATAACTATGCCTTGAGTCTAATTCCAATTACAATGAAAGGCTGTGGGGACCTCTGGGCTCTGGGGCTCCTTCCCTTCAGGGTCCAGTGGGCACAGCACTCCATTCTAGATGCTTCTGTTCTTCATCAGTAGAGTGATGAGGTTGGAGTAGATCGTACTTAAAGTGTCTTCTGGTTCTGAAAGTCTGTGAACTACAGTCATCTAAAGAAGGAATTTTTAAAAAAGATACCATTTCTCTCTCTCTCTTTTTTTTTTTTTTTTTTTGAGACGGAGTTTCGCTCTTGTTACCCAGGCTGGAGTGCAATGGCGCAATCTCAGCTCACCGCAACCTCCGCCTCCTGGGTTCAAGTAATTCTCCTGCCTCAGCCTCCCGAGTAGCTGGGACTACAGGCGTGCACCACCATGCCCAGCTAATTTTTGTATTTTTTAGTAGAGATGGGGTTTCACCATGTTGACCAGGTTGGTCTCGATCTCTTGACCTCGTGATCCACCCGCCTCGGCCTCCCAAAGTGCTGGGATTACAGGCATGAGCCACCGCGCCCGGCCCCCATTTCTCTTAATTACTAAAGTAAAATACTTTCTTTGTAGAAAATTTTACATACAGAGAATCAAAAAGAAAATAAAATCAGCATAATTCTACCTCTGAGGAGTAATCGCCGTTAACTTTTTGCCTTGATCATTTGTCTTTTATTTTGCATCTATTACTTTAATGAGGTCAAGAACAGCTACTTTTTTGATTCCTGACTTGAATTCCCGAAGGGATGTTTCTTTCCCTCAGTCCGTCTTACCCTTCAACGTGATTGTTATGGTTTAATACTACAGCAAGCCTTATTATGATCACTATTATCATAAAATGGCATTTATCAGATACTGTCAACAGGCCAGGCACCGTGCAGAGCGTTTTGTGTTCCTGAGGCCTTTTGATCCCCCAATGATCAGATGAGTGAGGTGCTGTTGTTCCCATTTGATGCAGGAGGAATTTGAGCTTGACGGTGCTTAAGCAGTTGGCTAAGGGTCACACCCTTGTAAGTGTCAGAGGCGTTTGAAGCAGAGCAACTCCATCTTGAATAGGAGCTGGGTAAAATGTGGCTGAGGACTTCTGGGCTGCGTTCCCAGAAGGTTAAGGCATTCTAAGTCACAGGATGAGATGGAAGTTGGCACAGGTCACAAAGACCTTACTGATAAAACGTTTGCAGTAAAGAAGCCAGCCAAAACCCACCAAAACCAAGATGGCGATGAGTGACCTCTGGTCATCCTCACTGCTACACTCCCATTAATGCCATGACAGTTTACAAATGCCATGGCAACATCAGGAAGTTACCCTATATGGTCTAAAAAGGGGAGGCAGGAATAACTCACCCCTTGCTTAGCATATAATCAAGAAATAACCATAAAAATGTGCAACCAGCAGCCCTAGGGCTGCTCTGCCTATGGAGTTCCCTTACATAGCCCACCTTTCTTTTATTCCTTTATGTTCTTAATAAACTTGCTTTCGTTTTACTCTGTGGACTCGCCTCAAATTTTTTCTTGCACTAGATTCAAGAACCCTCTCTTGGGGTCTGGATCGGGACCCCTTTCTGGAAACAGTTTTCCAGGCCATGGAGCCCAGGTGTCCTTCGTGGCTGCACATGGTCCCCGTGTCTGAGCTCTCAGGAGTCAGACCAGCTGCCTATAGCTGACGCTTCAGATTGTTCCCAGTTTCCTAGCATTATAAGCAATACTCTGATTGAAATCCTTGCAGCTAGGAATTTGCATATGATCCATTCTTATTTCCTTCCTTCCTCTCTCCCTCCCAGAGTTTCACTCTTGTTGCCCAGGCTGAAGTGCAATGGTGTGATCTCAGCTCACCACAACCTGTGCCTCCCAGGTTCAAGCAATTCTCCTGCCTCAGCCTCCTGAGTAGCTGTGATTACAGGCATGCGCCACCATGCCTAGCTAATTTTGTATTTTTATTAGAGATGGAAGTTTCCTCCGTGTTGGTCAGGCTGATCTCGAACTCCTCACCTCAGGTGATCTGCCCACCTTGGCCTCCCAAAATGCTGGGATTACAGGCATGAACCACCGCGCCCGGCCGATCCATTCTTCTTTTCTTTTTTTTTTTCTTTGTTGCATCTCACTTTTTTTTTTTTATATGCATTTTAGGTTTTGGGGTACATGTGAAAAACATGCAAGGTTGTTGCATAGGTGCATTCATGGCAGTGTGATTTGCTGCCTCCCTCCCCCTCACCCATATCTGGCATTTCTCCCCATGCTATCCCTCCCCAACTCCCCACCCCCCCGCTGTCCCCCCACAACAGACCCCCGTGTATAGTGCTCCCCTCCCTGTGTCCATGTGTTCTCCTTGTTCAACACCCGCCTATGAGTGAGAACATGTGGTGTTTGATTTTGTGTTCTTGTGTCAGTTTGCTGAGAATGATGGTTTCCAGGTTCATCCATGTCCCTACAAAGGACGTGAACTCCTCGTTTTTAATGGCTGCATAATATTCCATGGTGTATATGTGCCACATTTTTCCTGTCCAGTCTATCATCGATGGGCATTTGGGTTGGTTCCAGGTCTTTGCTATTGTAAATTGTGCTGCAATGAACATTCGTGTGCATGTGTCCTTATAGTAGAACGATTTATAATCCTTTGGATATATACCCAGTAATGGGATTGCTGGGTCAAATGGAATTTCTATTTCTAGGTCCTTGAGGAATCGCCACACTGTCTTCCACAGTGGTTGAACTAATTTACACTCCCACCAACAGTGTAAAAGTGTTCCTATTTCTCCACATCCTCTCCAGCATCTGTTTTCTCCAGGTTTTTTAATGATCGCCATTCTAACTGGCTTGAGATGGTATCTCAATGTAGTTTTGATTTGCATTTCTCTAATGACCAGTGATGATGAGCATTTTTTCATATGTTTGTTGGCCTCATGTATGTCTTCTTTTGTAAAGTATCTGTTCATACCCTTTGCCCATTTTTGAATGGGCTTGTTTGTTTTTTACTTGTAAATCTTTTTTAGCTCATTGTAAATTCTGGATATCAGCCCTTTGTCAGACGGGTAGGCTGCAAAAATTTTTTCCCATTCTGTTGGTTGCCGATTCACTCTATTGACTGTTTCTTTTGCCGTGCAGAAGCTGTGGAGTTTGATTAGGTCCCATTTGTCTATTTTGGCTTTTGTTGCCAATGCTTTTGGTGTTTTGGTCATAAAGTCCTTGCCTACGCCTATGTCCTGAATGGTTTTGCCTAGGTTTCCTTCTAGTTCTTATTTTCTTTAGATAATTTTTTAGTGGTAGAATTGCAAAGTGAAAGGTGTGTTAACTTTTGAATATACGCTGCCAAACTGCTCCTTTCCTATCGACCAGAGGTTGTAACAATTAAGTGCCTCCAAACCCAGCAATGAGCAGCCAAGGGGAACTGATGCAATGCTGAGGAAGAGAAGAAAAGATGAGATGCAGTGAAAGGGGTCAGGGAGGCGGGGGCGAGGAGGAGCCTCCCCAGCAGCAGCCCCCTGGCTGTTGTTTAGCACCAGGGATCCTTGATTTGCAGCAGGCTAAAGGGACATTACAAGTCACGGATCTTATCCAGTTATGTCATCTAAAGTTACTGATGTTAAATACATGCTAACATTTCATTTGCTTCAAATTAAAAAAAATAATGCCTGCCTTTATTGTCTTTCTCTGCTAAGCCAAGCCTGAGGCTTGTTACAGCTTTTTCCATGTAGAAATGTTAGATGAAATTCCAGTGCCATCAAATGAGACCTTTATTCTTCCACCTGCACATTATGACTCTAATAAACACGTTATCAGCTCATGAAAATGATGGCAAACAGGTGACTGAAGGATTTGATAAGTCAGCAGCAAAGATTAACAGTTCTTTTCAGAGAAAGCGGTGAGAGGTTCCCCTATTTAAAACAATTGTGGCATGTGAATTTGCAGCACTTAAATCATTATCGGCAATTAGTCCGTGTCAAAAAGGTTGCAGCTGGCTTCAATTACAGGTAAGAATTTTATAATTTAAACTTAGTAGTACGTCTGATAAGTAGGACTTGGAGGAACACCCTCAGGGAGATTTGCAATTTGAGAAAAACTTAAGAGGCATTTCAAAATTCAAAAATACAGTATTTCAGTGATGCTTTGTTATTGACATCTATTATTAAGCTTCTAGAAAAAATTTCCATAAACTTAATCCTTCAGCTGGTTTCTTCCCTAACAGAAAAATTACTGATTAAAAAATTGCTTTTTAAATTATGAAAATACTACATGCACACTCTTAAAAAAAAATCCAAGCAGCCCAGAAGGATACAAAATAAAGTAAGTCTCTTTCTAGGCATCTCCGCGTTCTTGGACACCCATGCCCCAAAGATAAGTACTCCTGCTTTCACCTGTCTTAGACATTATCATCAGAACTTCATCTCAAATTATTTTTACCTTATTCTTGATCAGTCAACTTTGGACAGTGTATATTAACTTCTCACTAGGAAAGATAAATAATGGAGGGCGCTTCCGTACTCTACCACCTGTCTTTCACGTGTTGATTCTTGCTGATTGTATTTATTGTAAAATCTATCTGTAGCTTCACAACTTTAAGTAACGTGCTTCTCTATTTCTTGACCCTTCAGCTCTAGATCTGCACTATTCTGATAGTGGAGATGATTGTTATTGCCTATTATGGGTATCTCATTGTTTTGATTTGCAGTTCCCTAGTGACACGTGGTGGTGTATGCTCACTTACAAGCTGTCTTCTTTGGTGAAGTGTCCAGATCGTTTGTCTGTTTTACAGTTGGGCCACTTGCTTTCTGGTTGAGTTTTAAGAGCTTTTTGTATATTTTGGGTGACAGTCCTTTATCAGACATGTCTTTTGCAGATACATGTTTTTCCATTTTTTTCATCTCATTGTCTTGACAGTATCTTTTGCAGAACGAGAGTTTTTAAGATTTCAATGAAGTCTAGCTTATTAATTATTTCGTTAATGGACTGTACCTTTGGGGTTGTGGTTCCATCAACTGTAGATGTTATCTGTTGGTGAGAAAATTAGCACCCTTATACGTCCCACCTCTCTTTCTTTTTTGGCTGGCTATGCCATTATTTTTACATCATCAGAATTTAAAATATGTGTATGTTTTACTGTGATTACATTTTCTATGCTTTTAAAATCTGTGATAAAAATAAAAAGTTAAAATATAGCATTTTATTATGATTATTTAAAAATGTTCATTGCAAAACAAATAAAAGTACTCTTATGTCACTGAACCGTGCTATTTGAAGGATAATCTTCCAAGGGTCAAGATTCAATGTATTTTTACTTTTCTTAAATCTACAACCATTGCTCAAAATTAGGCCGCCTTTAAATTTACTCCGTGTTTGGTCCATGCATGTTTTCTGGAGCTATCTCCCCCGCCCCCACCTTAGTGTCCCTTGCTGCCTTTTTGTGTTTTCTAACCACTGAGGGAATAGACATATGCATCTTTTAGACTTTCCAGGTTTTTAATCAAGCAATATATGTAATTGGATTTGTTTCTGTCTTGAAGGCCTTTTTCCCCAAGCACCCCTACTTTCTCTTCCAATTGGTCACTTGCTTTCTAGGCACACGGCATAGCTGTCAACCTCAGATTTGTTTTCATTGATCTCCTCCGTGGTTCACCGTGAGTTAAATTGCATAGCATCTTTTCCCGTGAGTTTCTTCTTCATTTTGCCAGAGTGTAACCCTCTCTGCGCCACAATTTTCTCATCCGTAAAATTAGGTTTTTAACTTTGTGTTGATGTGAAGATTCAAGGAGTTTTAACGCATGAAAAGTGCTAAGAAGAGTACCTGGAGAGTGTTTACTGCTCTGTGATTTTTTTTTTTCAGAAAGGGAAGTAAAACTTTCTGAGTCTTACAACTCTTAAAATATCTTTATTTTCCAATGCCCCACTTGATTGATAGTTTGGAATGTAATTTTAGTTTCACAATAACTTTCCCTTAAAATTTTTGAATGCTTTGTTCCTTTATCTTCTAATGTTACATTCTACTGATAAATCTGAGGCCAAGTTACTTCTTATTCTTTATAGGTTTTTTTTCCCCTCTAGAAGTATTTAGGGTTTTTATTTTAGCCTTGGGGTTCTGAAATATTAACAGGATATATGTAGGTCTTTTTAAAATGCTCTTAAACTCATCCTTTTTCTCACTTTGTTATCTGCTTCTGGAGATAGATTAGCTGATATTAAACCTTCCGGGTTTCACTTCTCTGCATTTTCAATTTCCTTTCATATTTTCTTTCTCCCTGTCTTGTTTAGCTTGTGCTATCAGACTTTAGTAACTTGGTCTTTAACTGTGTTCAGATTTTAATTAAGCCGGTCCCCTGAATATTTAATGTTCACAAATAGATTTTAAATTTCCTAGATACTTTCTTGTTCTGCGCCTCCTCCTTTCCTAAACCAGTATGTTCTTCGGGGATGGCTATAACAGCATAGCCAGTTTCTCTGACCTCGCCAGTGACATCTTTTTAAAGTTCTTTTCTGTCCAATAATTATTCCTCTTTTCACCAGGGTCTATTGTTCTGTTTCTTTATCTAGACTTCTAACAGTTTATTCATTTATTTTCCTCAAATACCTGATGATTTGGGGTTGAATCTTTATGAATGAAGAACTATGTTGGTGAGCAAGGGGAATTGATGGTGTGGTTTCCTTTGCAAATGTGTGGGTCTGTAAAGCAGAACCATCTCCCACCGGCTGGAGGGCTGCCTGCAGGCTCCATGCACGTGGGCAGCTCTTGGGGACAGATGTGCTTCCCCAAAGGTGCTAGAGCAGAGACTGGGCAGACTTGGAACCTCCCACAATAGCCACCTTCCCCAAATTATCCCAATTCCTCAGAGTGTAAAAACATATCAGGTAAAATAAGGGCAGTTTCTTTAGTTCATAATGAAAATGCGCGTATTAACTGAATTTTATCTTCTTTTATCGTTGAGGGTAGAAGGCAGCAAAGCGCAACACAAAGCGGTGAATGAGAACCACGGAACGAGCGAATTCGTACAGTAGCGTAAACACTGACCAGGCAGCGTCGCACTTCTTCACACCTGCAAGTCCTGTGGGTTGTTCATTTTTTTGTTGTTATCGATGTTGATAGGGGGATGGGATGGGTCATTCCCACAACAGCATTTCAGGTTTCAGACTCTGTTACCTTGATCGATGCGACAGCGTGTTCCTACCTGATCCTCGGCCAGCGTCTCCTCACACTGTTCTGAGGCTCCTACAATCTCTCCTAGCATCAACCACTGCCTCTTTGCTGAAAATTCTCCATCTCTAGTCCCGATCTCTAGGTGGCCTACCTGGAGGGATGGCCCAGACCTCCATGCCTCCATCACGTCCTCCTCTGGCCGTGGCGGCTGCTCTTGTCCATTCATTATAAGTGTGGATGAGGGAGTCTGAGGCGACCCCTCGATGGGTCTCCTGAGTGCCGAACGGAGTCTTCCCTGCCCGCATCGCGCAGCAGCTTTATCCTCCTGAGAATCCCCCTGCCATCCTTTAGGTTGGCACTTCCTTTCCTTGCCTACTGGACGCTTGCTGCGAGGGGTCCAGAGTGCAGACGCAGGCCCCTTTTGGGAGCCCGATGTCTGGTTTAGTGTGTCCAGAGCGGTAGCACACGATGACATACAGATCCTGGAGTGGGAGTAACGGTGTGGCCACTCCTACATTCAGCCCACTGTTTCGGAATCCACCTGTTCTACCTGCTGGGGACATGGTACTATTTGATGATCATTGATTTTACTATGTGCCATTGTTGCAGTGGATCAGCTCACAAGCTGGCATTTCAATTACATCATTTTTTTTTTTTCTTTTTAGCTGGAGTCTCACTCCATCACCCGGGCTGGAGTGCAGTGGTGCAGTCTCAACTCACTGCAACCTCTGCCTCCCGTTTTGAAGCAATTCTCTTGCTTCAGCCTCCAGAGCAGCTGGGATTATAGGCATACACCACCACACCTGGCTAATTTTTGTAAGTTTAGTAGAGACAGTTTCACCATGTTGGCCAGGCTGGTCTTGAACTCCTGACCTCAAGTGATCCGCCCACCTCAGCCTCCCAAAGTGCCTAGATTATAGACATGAGCTACTGTGCCCGGCCTCAGCTACATTTCTGAAAGATAGTTCCATGGTTTTTTATCAGGCCAGCAGCTTTCTGGATGGTGATAGGTCCCAAAAGGATGGCCATGGATCTCATGATCCCGTGCTGTGCCACCTCTGTTGCAAGGTAGGACTCTTGGTCTGATGCATTGTTTTGTGGGGTTCTGTGCTGGCAAAGCAAACATGCCATGGTCCCTGGGGCAGTGGAGCTGGCTGAAGTCCTTGGGCAGGAAAGGTCAGATTGTAAGTGGGTGATGCCTTGATTCTAGTCAACAAACTGCGTGTTGTGTCAGCACCATGGTGGCAGTGGCAGGGGCCGGCAGCACCTGGCCAGCGGTACCCTTGACTGCTTAGTTCTTCCCAGCGGTGCTTGTGCTCCAGTGAGTGTGAACGTACTCTGCACCCATGCCCTGCACCCATCACGTGATGCTCCCCTGAGCTTGCCTCAATCTTCTGATCTTGCTTTCTTCTCCCAAGCAGCCTGCCAGGTGTCCCACATGAATGCAGCCTGTTCTGGTTCTCCTTCCTGATAAGGGTGGAAAAGAATGCGTTCACCCGGAACAGGCTGCATTCCTGGGCCAGAGGCCACTGAGCTCACCTGCACCGGGAAAGCTGCTCCCCGCTGGTTACAAACAGAACTGCCTGGATGAGTTGCAGATGTCCACTGTCATCTTCTAGAGTCTGTCAGGATTTTCTAGGGCCAGATGGTGAATTCAATAGGGGTGTGCTGGTACAGCCCCTGCATCCTCCAGGTGTTTAATCTCTGGCATTTCCTATTGGATGTAATGTTATTTTTGATTTTCTGCATTGGAGTATGTGTTTGGGGGTGGGGGGCGTCCACTTGAACTTACCCATTGGGGTAGCTCTTACTACTGACTCCTAGAAACTGATGTGGCAGTTTTACCAATTACAAAAGTCGGTTTGAATTCTACATTTGGAGGCTGGGGAAGGGGCTCCTGGTTGGGTCTGTGGACCTAAGGGAGTAACTGAGAGCTGGACCTGGTTAGCTCTTCCTTCAAAACTGGCCTCTGCACACCTCTACTCTAACAGACGGTTCAGGACCAGGTGTAGGTCCCTGGGTATCAATGTCATCTCAGATCCTGTGCCCAGTGGTCCTCAAATGACATGCATCTCTTTGTAGAGGATCTGGGGGAGAATGTTTGCATAGACACTGCTGTGATGTTAGAGGGTCCTTCCTCCCGGTACTCAGCCTCTTTCTCTGTCAGTGGGTTCCAGGTCTGAAAATGAGCTCAGCCCCAGAGCTGAAATGTGGCTTTCTATTGGTCAGTTTCCTGCAGCCTCCTGACCAGTTTTCCTTGAGAAAAGCTTTTGTTAAAGATGCGTGGATTGTGAGGTGCCCTTTTCAGCTGCCATATAACTACCCTGTGGCAGGTGTGTTCATTCCTGCTGCTGGGTCAGGTGCTCCAGCTGCCACTCCAGGTTTGATGCCCTGTGTCACTGTGCCCACCTTGCTCCCTGCCCAGTAACACACTAGCTTCTGTTATGGGATTCCATCAACCTTCTTTGCATTCAGGAGGCTAGTTCTGTAACAGCAGCATAGCCGCCTTGCGTGATTCAGCAGGGTCTCTCTTGGCAGCGTGTTCTTTATCTGATTGGTAACTGGCATGTTCTGTGGCTGAAGAGCATGGTTGGCTTTCCGAGCTGATGTGCTGGACCTGCTCTAAAGGGTACACTCCTCTGAGCCTTTCTGTCCCTTCTTTCATGGGCAGGAGGGTGGCCCGGGCATTTCTGCTTAACTTAGTGCAGATCTTTGCTTCCTCCAAGCTCCTAGGAGCCCTCCTAGAGCATGTTAGCATTGCTTAGGGGCCTTGCCAGAGTTTAACCCTGGGTCACAGACGGGCAGGCCCACATTGATAAACTCTCCCTATTCTAAGTGTAGGTTCTGCCCGTCCTAGTCTCACACCGTCAGAACCTAGCCCCACACATTCTCCCGGTTCCTGCCCAGGCCTCTCGGTGAGGCCCTGCAGCTTCTCTGGGGACCTTTCTTCCTGTAGCAGGCACTTCCTGCACTTCCCCATCTATGTACTGCTGTGACCTGAATCTCATGATCAGCCCGGCTGGCGGGAGGGGAAGTGGGGGCAGAGACCCAGGGATGCGTGCCTCAGGAAGATGCCCACGTTAACTTGTGGGGCAGAGCTTCTACAGCAGGCATCCCCAGTCTTTCTGGCACCAGGGACTGGTTTCATGGAAGACAGTCTTTCCGCAGACTGGGGGTGGGGGCTGGTTTCAGGATGATTCAAGCACATTACATTTCTTGTACACTTTATTTCTATTATTATTACATTGTAATATATAAAGACATAATTATGCAACTCACAATCACGCAGAATCAGTGGGAGCCCTGAGCTTGTTTTCTTGCAACTAGACAGTCCCACCTGGGGGTGACGTGAGACGGTGACAGATCATCGGGCATTAGATTCTCATGAGGAGCTTGCAACCTAGATCCTTTCCCTGCGTAGTTCACAATAGGTTTGTGCTCCTATGAGAACCTCATGCTGCTGCTGATCTGTCAGGAGGCGGAGCTCAGGTGGTGATGTTCACTCACCGCTGCTCACCTCCCGCTGTGAGGTCTGGTTCCTAACAGGCCATGGATGGATACTGGTTCATGACCCAGGGGTTGGGGACCCCTGTTCTGCAGCATTTTCAAGCAAGGGGGGAGCACAAGGCTTTAACAAGGAGGAGAGGGCCCCTTCTGCAAGCCCAGAGTGTTCTCACAGTTGTTGGGGGGATGTTGACCTGGATGTCCCCATCCCAAATATTAGGGTCCCACTCTTTTACAACCAGTCCTCTGCTGGCATGGCGGAGTTGTCAGGGCTGAACGTTCAGCCCTCTCTGGAGCTTCACTGCCTTTGTAATTCAGGCCTAAGCCTGCTCTTCAGCTTTTCCTGCCATCTGGCTGAAGATGTGAGCCTACCTGCTTACGTTCTGCCAGGAAGGTTCTCTGACTTGCACACTTCACCTCAAGTTGGTGATTAATAACTCTCAGGCTTTCATTGTCTTTCTCAAATAAATGATGCCACTTAGCAACAGCCATTCAATTCCATTATCCTTGTGAGGACAGCTTCCCCAGAACCTCCACAGGTCTCAGGGATGATACTCGTCAGCACATTCCCTCCCTCCGGGGCGTCTGTCCAGTCTCCCACTGGCGGAAGCTCTCACAGTGCACACCACAGCCTGATGGGAGCCTCCGGTATTCCACCTGCCACAGGCCTCATTGCCAGCTGTGCTTGTTTAGGGGGTGAATTCTGTGCTCTCCAAGGCCAAGTTCTCTCGCAGTGGCTATTTATAGATGCTCTGTAATGGATTGGGCACTCTGGGAATGTGATGGTGATGCCATCCTTCAGCTCTCGCTTGAATGAACAGCACACGATGCACATACGTTCTCTCTGCATTGACATTAATCCGTGTCTGTGTGTGTATACGGAGGACAGGGTGGACACCTGCCAGTGCTCGAGATGGTAATACACTGGGAGTGACCGGGGCTCTGGGAAAGACCTAGGAAACTTCACAGTCCAGAAGAGAGGAGAACCTTAGGTCAAGAATGGACCCATGTTAAAAGACAGAAGTGAAAAAAGACTTACTTCAGTGAAGATAAAGACAAGATTTGAAGATCTGGTGAATCAATAGCCTTTATCTTACACAGAAATTTATATTTTTTCAAGATTTCTCAAAAACATATAATAAATCCTATAATGCTTACCATCAAACTAATAAAGCCACATTATTCTCTATCACTTTGACCTGGAAAAAACCTTGGAATAACTTCTTGAGATGTTTACCATGACACCCTCCAACCTCTCTGTTCTACCAATCCCATTCCACTTCATTCTTTCCTTCCCTCCCTTCCTATTTATCTCTTGCCTCCCATCATCCTTTCCTTATGCATTCATTGAGTGCCTACCCCAGGCCAGGTACAGCTGTGGCTCGGGGATCACAAAACTACAATGGTCTGTTTGGTCCTTTCCCAGTGACCTGGTCATTGAGAGGATGACTTCTGAGAACCTGAGATTTCCAGGCCCCATTCTGCCACGTCCCTTCTCTGATGCATTTGTGTCTCTTTAGATGAGTTTCTCTGCATCTCTAATGGATGAAATAATACATTACATCAATTTCAGCAGCATTAGTTAGTATTTATAAAGTGTGTTAAACAAGCAAATCATTTACCAAATGTGAATTTAGATTCGAACACGTTTTCTTGAGTTTCCGTGATTTCTAGCATGTTGCCTGGCAAGGCATCTTACTTATGAAATGTTACCACCTGCATATATTTTGCATACATTTCCTCATATCAAAAAAATCTCATTATGGAAAATTCATAGTTTGGAGTTATCCTTTACACAGGAAATCACAGAAAAGCATGCAGGCCTGGTGGCTGCTTTTTTTTTTATGCAAAAGTTGATGCATATAGTAATTAATCTTTTGTTTACTTGAAACTTTCACATTCAAAATGTTTAATTTTCACATCCAAACTCCCTGCTCTTTTGTGCATTGAGTGGCGGTACTGTATTTCTAATTACTCAGCTTAAATGCAGCTTCTGAATACTGCTTTTCTCTTCCCTTCCTCTTCTAACAAAGTGCTCATGAAGAGGCGAGTTTGTATTTCCACTGGTTTTGACTTCACCATTGTGTGGGGTGGTCTCTGTTTGGTTCCTTGCTCTCTTTTCAATCTCATCTCTGTGTTTGGACAGCTATGATGTGAATAAAGTCCACTCAAAATTTCTACTAGCAAGGATTCGCCTTTATAACCAATCCTTTCATGCCATAGTTCTAAAATAAAAATGATTTACAAAAAGCCTCTCTTGGGAGCAACTGTCAGGCCACACAGCTTGTGATTATAGGGGAATAGCTGATGCTTTTGCTGCACTTCCACGTGTTTCCCGTGGATTTCTTCTTGATCATGTTGCTTTAATTAAGTGTGGTCATTCTAGCAATCTTGTGTTAACATTCTCGAGAAAGTAATGAATAAACCAGGTATGGGGTTGCCTGCCCCAAATGTTTGGCCCATAGAGGGAAAGGATGATAGCTTCGTCATCTTTAAATTGCTGGGGTTTGGCATATGTGTGGGGCTCTGTCGTGAACTGGAGAAACAAAAGCACGAGCGATGAAAGGAATGGATAGCGAGTAGAGGTATGCAGGGGGTGTTTGCGTCGACTCTGCACTGTGGCTGTGGAGATGCAGGTGCGGGCGTTTCTTGACCCCCAGTACTTCCTCCATTAGGTTAGAATTGTATTAAAATCTGGACATTCCTTCCTCCCTTCCCTTCTTTCTTCTATCTCTTTTTCTTCTTTTCCTTCTTCCTCTCTCCCTCCTCCCCCTCCTCCTTTCCCTCCTCTTCCTCCTCTTCTTCTCCTCCTTCCTCCTCCTCTTCCTCCTCTTCTTCTTCTCCCTCTTCTCCCTCGGATCAGGTTTTCTGTGAGCCATCAGCTTTATAGCTCCATGAAGAACTCTCTTCTCTCATTAACTGTGTTTGCCACCCTTACCTTTATGTAATATCCCAAGGCAGGGCCAACATATCCAGGAGCTCAATGCCTCAGGCCTGCACGTTTTCAGGGACCTATGAAATGTGTCACTGCTTGTGTTTTGAATCAGAAGTTAAAACAAGGAAGCCTTAGATTAAAGATAATATCTTACAGTATATTATCAACATATTTCTCTTTATACCAAGACATAGTAAAATATAATTTTTAATATTATTTTGCAGAGGAAGGGACTCCTGGAAGTAAAGATGCCTAGGGCCCGCCAAAGCCATAATGAGACCATGTCCTCAAGGCTTCATATATTTCGATACAGCCAGTGAGGCTTGATCCTACCTGGACATGAAAGACACCTGGGCAGTTTTTGAATAAAGCCTACCTAGGCTCACACCATTCTTTGGGATTCTGAGTTAATATGTCTGGGGTGGGGTGGGGGCACTGGTTATTTAAAGCTGCTTAGGTAATTTGAATGTGAGGTCAGGACTGGAAACTACTGGTCTAGATGCTTCTCCTACTCCATCTTATGCACCAGTCACCTGGGAGCTTGTTGAAATGCAGACCCCGATTCGGATCCGTTGGCCTGGGGGAAAGGGCCAAGACCCTGCATTTTTGACAAGCTCCCCGCTATGGTCAGGGCCAAACTGCTGCCTCCTGGCCCACCCTTCTGCAGCAGGGACCTGGAGTATGGGTCTGTACAGAATGTGCATGCCGTTCATTGCCTGCAGGCTCTGGAGCCTTATGGAACATAACAGTTGCTGTTTATTGACCACCCACTATTTGCCAGTCATTAAGTATGCTTTGCACACCATTTCTCATGTCACAACCACCTCATGAGGGAGGTAGTCTCGTCTCTATTTACAGGTGAAATAATTGAGGTCCGGAGAAGTTAAGATCAGAGCCTAAGAATCCACAGAGGTTAAGTGGTGGTGCTGGGACTCAAATGAGGCCCGAGAAACTCCAGGTCCGTGATCTTCCCCAGCACCAACCTGCCCTCAACAGCTGGAGTAGTCTTCCTTACAGAGAGCATGACTTACAGAGCCTCACTTACAGAGGCCAGTACTGCACACCTGTACCAGAGAGGTCAGGGCATTCCTGCCCATGGCTCAAGAGAACCACACTTAAAAAGAGTGAAAACAGGCTCATGGTGGCTCATGCCTGTAATCCCTGCCCTTTGGGAGGCCAAGGTGGGAGGATCACTTGAGCTCAGGAGTTTGAGACCAGCTTGTCCAACATGATAAAACCCTGTCTCTACTAAAAAAACAACAACAAAAATAGCTGGGCATGGTGGCACACGCCTGTGATCCCAGCTACTTGGGAAGCTGAGGCAGGAGAATCGCTTGAACCTGAGAGGTGGAGGCTACAGTGAGCTGAGATCCTGCCACTGCACTCAAGCCTGGGCAACAGAGCAAGACTGTCAAAAAAAAAAAGTGAAAACATAAAAGTCAAAAGTGAAAGCAAAAGTGCATAGTTTATATTACTCTTGATGTCTCCTAACTCCAGTCTCTCTTGCGTCCGAATGCTCAGTTGATCTCCCTAACATTGCTCTAATAGCATCTCTCCCCTGTGTAAGCGGAGTCTCCGTGCTGATGACATACTCGCTAAACTGTCTGACTAGTGATCAAGGACTTGCACTATCTGGCTTTACCTCCATGTAAACTCACTCACATCCACTCACTCATTCAGCGGACGTTTGTTGAGTATCTACCCTGATCTAAGACTCCTCCACGCTGGAACTCTTGTGTTATTGGAGGGGCCAGTGATGTTTGGATGAGAAATAAACACCTATATAACTTACCGTGTATTCATTCCACATGAAACTTAATTTTCTTGCCATCATTTTAACAACGTAATGAATTATATTGTTATATTAAGATTTTCACAGAATTTGGGTTCCAGTAACAGTAAAGATCTAAAGGATTAAAATATCAAATACAGTTATATTCAAGGTATACAAAATTTGAATACATTTTCATTAAAATATAAATTTAAAAACATTTTAATTCAAGATATTAGTTATTTCTTTCCTATGTATGTTTTCAAAAAGTTATTTTTCTTTCAAATTGTTTAATTGTTCAAAAGTATAAGTTATAATTAATACATTTCAACAATTAACATCAAATTATTATAATAATACAGGTGAAGTTTTTAATTACTTTTGAAACTAAATACCTTATTGCAGTTTTAATAGAAACTCCTTGCAGTTCTAGTGTTCAATATTCCGTTTGGTTATCCGTGTAAAAGATTAGTGTCATGTTATATGCATATGACGTCTATATCAACATATCTGTGAATGTGACAGTAGTGTGAATCATTTAATGTTGCAGAATGTTCCTCAGTCACCATCTGCTGCAGACACCACACTGATCTGTGTATGTCTCTGGAACCATGAACTAGAACATGTGCAGAAGCAAAGACAGGACAGATGGCACCTCTAGGAATCTACCGTAGACCTGCCCTCTGAGAGGGAGGATTGGACAAGGCATCCCTCTGTCTTTCCTTTCATCTAGTTGTTTCCACCATTCATCCTTCCCAGTGTTCCAAAGTGGCATCCGTATCCAGCCCTCAAGACTTTCATGGCCTTTGGGTACAGTCATCTTTTGTTTCAAGGACACAAGTCTAAATGTGTGAAGAAGCCCTACCTGGGCCTGAATGGTGTTGATCATGAGCAGAGGGTTGAGGATGACCTATTAAATTGCCTTTAAAAAATTACTCTTAAATTACTCAAATTGGGTGGCTTAAAGCAACAGGTATTTCTTCGCTGTCAGTCCTGGACGGCAGTAGTCTGAAATCACTTTCACTGGGCTGAAGCCAAGGTGTTGGCAGGGCCACACTCCCTCAAGAAGCTCCAGGGGACTCTGCTCCTTGACTCTCGCAGCTTCTGAAGGCTGCATTCCTTGGCTTGTGGCCACACCACTCCGATCTTTCCTCCGTGGTTGCATTGCTTCCTCCCCTCCCCCATGTGTCAAATCTCACTCTACCTCTCTCTCATAAGGATACTTGTGATGATGGCATGTAGGTCTCACCCTGATAATCTAAGATAATGGCCCCATCTCAAAATCCTTACCTTAATTGTATTTGCAAATTCCCATCTAAGGTAACATTTACAGGTTCTGGCAATTAGGATGTGCATATTTTTAGTGGGGGGAATTATCCAGCCAACCACAGATGAACCACACTGTGTCAGTGTTGAGTGCCAATCATGAATGACAAGGCACTTCCATATATGCTCTTTATATGTAATTTTGTTTGTACTTGTGACATTTCCCTAATGCATGGGGTCTAGGCAGGGGCTCCCCTTCTCTTGCCTGTCTTGTGGGCAGTGCTGGCTAAATGGGTCACTTTATGCTCAGTGCTCAGAACAGTGGCACATGGTAGGAGCTGAATCAGTGCTAGCTCTGACAGCTGTGACTGTGTAATGTGGTCTGGTCCCAGCTGTTGATGGATGGTCTGAGGGAGAGGGCCTTGCCAGGTATCTCTCCTTTAGCTACTTTCAGTCCCCCCTTGGGATCACAAGTTACGTGGCTTCGCTTTCTTAAATACCTCTGGCTCTTTGGGAACTTGGAAACTACTGAAGCTCTTCCGCATCTTGTGGGATACTCCCAGGCCCATGCCCAGGAGCCCTGGATGGCTGTCCTAAACCCAGCTGCCTGGGCGTACACCTCCCACAGTGCTCTAGGCTCCCACTGCCCACTGGGACCCCCCTGGAGGTGCACCCAGGTCCTCCTGATGCTCAGATCTCTGGAGACACCTCCAGCTGTCTGCTCTCTGGCTTCCCCTCTGATTCTCTTCTTTTTTGCTCTGCCTGGAGACTCTTTGTCCAAGGTACTTTATCTACTCTCTGAAACTATTATCTCTTCTATAAAGTCCAAAAGTGTATTTTCATTTTAAAAGCCCAAGAATTAGCTCTTTTCCTTTTTTCTGCATTATTAAGGATGCGTTCCCTCTAAGGCCAAGGTCTGTCTGCTCAAAATGGGTCAGGACCATGAGAAGTTTGGAGAAAACCTCTTTGGTCAAACCGGGGGATTGATGGAGAGAAACTATGCCTTCCCCTCATCACAATCGTGGGCTTAACTTGTGAGTCCCCCTGAGGCCCGGCCTCCTCCCACGTGCTGGATCTCCCCTTCTCCCACCAAGCTTCCATGCCACCCGACTCAGCCCAGTCAAGCTGCTTATGGTAGCTTGAATGAGATCTGTTACCTCTGCCTGGAAGGCCCATCTTCCAACCACTTGCTTTCTAACCCCCAAAAACTAGCTCTAGCTTCTTTGCTTCTGTAAAATAATTGATCTTATTTTCCTTTGAATCAGCCCTGTATATGGCAGAACATGTAAGAAAAAACATCTATCTTACAATACAAACAAAAGTCTAACAAATTTGGAGCAAATATAACAAAATGGTGTAAAATCTTCATGGGGAAAATGATAAAAGCCCACCTGGAAGGACAAGAACAGAGAGACATATGGCATTGGCGGATTGAGAGACTTACTTTTGCAAAGCTGTTGGTATTTCCAAATAACCTGTAATTCAAATGCAATTTAAATCCAAGTCATTGTAATACCTTTATTCCTAGGACCAAATACAATTATAAAAAATGCATATAGAAGAATAAAGGCAAGAATAGCCAGGGAGATTATAAAGGAAAAGGATAAAAGAGAGTTTTCTCTATCAGACGTCAAGGCGTGTTATAAAGCAGTAGGAATGGAAGCAGGGCGGGCCAGCACAGCGTAGCCAGGCAGGTGGAGGGAGGGCACATGACAGCCACACGTGGGAGGTTGTGACATGAAAGGAGGCTTGGGAGATGCATGCAACGGCATGGGCTATTGATAAATGGCATTGCTATCTTTGCTTACAGACAAAATCAATCACCATTGACTCAGACCACATACAAAACATATATCCCAGAAGGACTCAGTGTCTAAATTTGATAAATAAAGATGTAAAATTGCAGAAGATACAGAGGGAACTTTCTGAAACAAGACACAATTGGCCAATATCAATATTGAAACTCTCTCCATGATCAATGACTATAAAAATGTTGATTTTTAACCAATATCAAAAGTTTAGGGCTTAACATATGTAAAGAACTACAAGTGAAAAAGAAGAAATGCAATGGAAAGATGGGTAAAGGATATGAAGTTATCTCATAGATGAGAAATACACATTTGCTAGTAAACATACAAACAAGTATTCAATTTTACTTGTGTATCTAAATGGCATATGAAATCAAGATACCAAAACTAAGTCATGAGGGAAATTGGCAAAAATTTAAAGTATGATTGTATCAAGTTTTTGCACAAATATGGGCATTATGTACTGCTGGAGGAGGTTTAAATTTGCAGAGGTACTTTGGAGAGCAATTTGACAATATCCAGTAAAATTAAAAACATGCATCCCCAAGAACGCATACAAACTCGTGGATAAAGATGTTAATTGTAGCATTGTTTCTACTAGCAAAATATTTGAAATAGCCTATGTGTCCTTTAATAGGGAAATGGTTAGATGAAATGTGGCATTTTCACAAGATGGAATACTGTACAGTTATTAAAAGGACTGAAATAGATCTGTATATGTCAGCATGAATAGATACTCAGAACTATAGTGATAAGTGAAAAGAAAAAGCAAGTTGAATAAAACTTTGATATTCATGCAAATGAAACACACACAAAACAATCCATATATGTTTGGATACATATATATGCATGTGAACATAAAAAGGTCGGGAGGGAGGTTGTTTCAGAAAAGAAGGTGAGGCAGATAAGCTCGATCGTCCCGGAACTGGTTGGAAAGTCACTTCTGCTTCATGTGTGGTTAGTTCTCTCTCCTCATCTCTTTTTCTCCCTCCTTCCTTCTTTCTTTACTTCCCCTCTCTTTCTTCTTCCTCCTCCTCCACCTCCTCCTTTAATAGTTACTATATCCATATTACTTCTCTAATTCAAAATATGTATACATAAAAAGATTTGATGCAAATTAGAGAAAATGTTAATAAGATCATTTCTTGGTGTCCATGGAGGATTAGTTCCAGGATCTCCCAAGACACCAAAATCCTCAGATGCTCAAGACCCCGATATAAAACTCTATAGTATTTGCATATAACCTACACATGTCTTCCCCTCTACTTTAAATAATCTCTAGATTACTTATAATACCAAATACAATCTAAATGCTGTGTAACTAGTTCTTGTACTGTATTGTTTAGGGTGTAATGACAGGGAAAAACGTCTGTGCGTATTTAGTGCAGGTGCAACCATCATAGTCCTAACTACATTTTTGATCCTGGGCTAGTTGAATCTGTGAAGATTTGGGAACCTGTGGATAGGGAGGGCCAACTGTAATTGTTAATTCTGGATGTTGAGAATATGGGTATCTGTTATATTATTCCTTGTACTTTTTAGTGTGTTAAACTCTCCTAAAAATAAGCAATATACACTCATAAAAATTCAGAAAGTAAAAAAATACATAAAGAATCCTTTGAGAAAATGGGATGGTATCTTGGAATTTCATTGACCTGGAGTCCCCATTCCTGAGTTTCCATTCTGCTCACTGCTGTCCTCTAAAGAGTAGCATGGACAGCTGTCCTGAAGTGAGGTGTGATAGTTTCTCTGGGTGACTCTGCGCCATCCAAAGTGCATGGCTCACTATCATCTGCCATAACCTGCTCTACCCAAGGGCGACCACAGCACCTTCCTCTAACAGATGTCACACACCCAGATGTCCACGTGATGCTACTGGTTTCTATCAAATCCCTACCACATGCCAGGCACCCGGCTGGAAACAGAAGCACAAAGATAAATGAGACTTGGTCCCTGCCCTCAGTAAGCTCACTATCTGGTCCAGTGTTTCTCAGACTGGAGTAGTTTAGCAACTCCTTTTCAAAGGGGAAAAAAACCCAGTCCCTTGGTGGTGCTTTAAACATGTTCTATTTGTGCAAAAACACGATTAGGACCAACCTTTTTCTGTGTGTAGATCTATACACCTACAAACCTGAACAGTTTTTCTAACGAAGCATGCACCAAACCCAAATCCACTGCAGTTGGAGTTTACGATGATGCTTTGTTGACATGGCCGTGTCTTGGTGCTGGTGGCCAGACCAGGCCTGGTGGAGCCAGCCTCGTACACTGCCCTGTCTCTGGAGACTCGCTTCTCCCACCAGAGTCCTCCATGTGAACTTCTGTGAAGCATTCATTTATGCCGTGCCATGTGGGGCCATCTGACCTTTCGCTCGGCTCAACGTCGCTCTTTGTACATCAAGTCAGCCTCTATTCTTTTCTCCTAGCCTGCATCCATTAAAGCAGACTTACGTGGTGCCAGCACCCCCATACGCACAGAAGCGCACACAGGCACGAAGACGGTGGCTTGTTAGGAAGCGAACTAGGTGGTGCAAGACGGGCATAGAGCGGCGTTTCCGCTAAGACGATTGGCATGAGGAAAACGTCAACTTTTCACTTCTCAAGGAAGAGCCGCGGATTTGAGAATACACCGTCGGATCTGAGTTTGAGAAACACCAGTCTCGTGACTCTGCCTCACGTTCTCTGAGTCGGCCCCCGTTTCCAACGCTCTGCTTCCTTGTCGTTTGCTCGCTACGTGACACGTCTCAGAGGGTTTCGAGTACTGCGGCCCAGACCTGGGTTCTGAGCACCCATCTCGAGTCACCTGGGTTGCCCTTGGCCTGCGTTCTTCCCTTCATGTGAGTGCTTCTATCCACAGGGGGTTGCCGAAATTTCCTCATCCTTCAGAAGAACCATCTCGTATTTGACTTCTTCCATGAAGTCCTCTTAACTGTCTTCCTTCTTCTGTATTCTGGTAATGGCCTTGAATGGCCTCCTGGGGCCCGTCCATCCCAGGGACTTGCTCAGAAACCCTTCCACCCCTTTGTGCCTGGCAGAGTGTTCTGAACACACCGGTGGCTCAGTACATCTTGGATTTGGGAGACTCTCCTGCATCATGGATCCGCCATGGAGACAGTGCATCTGTTGTGGGACAGGGGTTGGGATGCTGCTGTCATGCCCCTAGGCGGAGTTGCAGAAGGCTTCACAACACTGACATGGTGATGAACACCCAGGACAACTCTTGCATGGAGGCAGATTCTGACACAAGCTCTCTGTGCGTGTGTGCGTGTGTGCATGTGTGTGTGAGAATATATGGGAGTGTGTGACTGTGCGTGTGTTTAACCACATCCTGGAGGTCAGTGTCCCTGTACGTCCAAGTGAGAACAGCAGTGGGACATCCTTCCCCACAGGGCGGTGCCCACACCCAGTTACCCCCATACTCCATTCCCTCCTGTCTCCTTCCTCCTACGGGTCAGTGGGGAATAAAAGAGGTGGTAGAAGCTCTCTAGAATCTCCTCTTCCTGGCAGTGTCATTTACAACGAATTGTGTGAAATGATTTACTGGGTGAACTATTTTAGGACACCGTCCTTTGATGTAGGATGCCCTAATCACACCCTCAGGGCATTAAGGACCTCTCAGGCTCAAGTGGTGTGATTATATCTCATGCCATTCACAACTCTCCAGGGTTTTATTTTTATTTTTTTACTGGTATAAATAAATCAGTTATTTAAGGCAATTGCTTTGCTCCTATCAAGCTGCAGGTTTGTGGTGGAAGACCTTAGCTGTGCAGTTGTCTGCGGGCCCTGCTCCTCCCAGCGTGGATGCAGCCCTTCCCAGGCCACTGTGGCCATTGCTCTGTCGTGGGCAGCAGTGTCGAGGCTCCCCCTGAACACAGAGCCTTCTGTGTGCGGGCTGTGGTGGAATCCTTGCAGGTGACCCCTTCATGTGAGAAGGTTGCTGTGGCTTCAGCTAAGTGGACACTCGAGCTCGTCAGCACCTCCTTGGAAGGGCCAGGCAGATGGACTTGCTCCCAGCCTTTGAGCGCCATTCCCATGGAGTGCTTCCTGCAAGATCACTCACACTGGGCCGGAGAAAGGAAGTTGAGGGTCACTTGGGATCTGTATAAATTAACATTTATGTCATATTAATGAGGTGCTAATTGCTCTGGCAATCTTTTTAATGCAAATTAATCCAGCCCTGTTTGCATTGTCTTGTTCCTAGCCTGGTACCTCCTTGCTTCTCTATTGTTGTCAAGGTAATTATCATTTCTCCTGTGAACAAGGAACAATGTTTTCCATCTGCTCCTATGACACGCTGGTGTCTTTTAGGGTGGCAAGATTGGGTCAACATTGTTAGGGTCATTTAAAAATTACAGTCTTGGGCCAGGTGTGGTGGCTCATGCCTGTAATCCTAGCACTTTGGGAGGCTGAGGTGGGTGGATCATCTGAGGTTGGGAGTTTGAGACCAGCCTGACCAACATGGAAAAACTCCGTCTCTACTAAAAATACAAAATTAGCTGGGTGTGGTGGTGCACGCCTCTATTCTCAGCTACTTGGGAGGCTGAGGCAGGAGAATCGCTTGAACCCAGGAGGTGGGGGTTGTGGTGAGCCTAGAATGTACCATTACACTCCAGCCTGGGAAATAAGAGGAAACGCTGTCTCAGGGAAAAAAAAAAATACAGTCTTTCCCAAAGATAGGGATGTTTGCAAGGGACGTGGCAGTCCACATCTTTAGAGTGTGCGTGGATGTGGTTAGCCCACGGGAAGCTGAGAACGCACCAATTCCACCGCAGGTCCTCTTCCTTGTTCAGTTTCCTGTCGCCTCTCTGTGCTGACTAAATGATGAGCAGTGTCCAAGCCACATGGGGCCAAATTGGAGCCTGTGGCAAGAGGAAGCACATCACCCCCGTAGGTGCTTGTCAGAATGTCCTTCCATGTTCTGAACCAAGCAGAACCTCTGGTGAACAGAACCTCTGGAATCCAAACCCTGACTAGATATGAAGCCCAGTGTTGTTCTGTCTGCACAGGGTATGGTTTGGACGTTTGTCTCTGCCCAAATCTCATGTTGAAATGTAATCCCCAGTGTTGGAGGTGGGCCTGTGGGAGGTGTTTGGGTCATGGGGGAGGGTCCCTCAGGGCTTGGTGCTGTCCTCATGATACTGAGTGAGTTCTCATGAGATCTGGTTGTTAAGTGTGTGGCACTTCCAGCCCAGCCCTTGCTCCTGATTTTGCCATGTAAGGGGCCTGCTCCCCCTTCTTCCACCACAAGTAAAATCTCCCTGCGGTCTCCCGAAGCTGAGCAGACGCCAGCAGCATGCTTGTACAGCCTGCAGAACTGGGAGCCAATTAAACCTCTTTTCTTTATAAATTACCCAGTCCCAGGTATTTCTTTACAGCAGCAAAAACAGCCTAACGCAGCATGCCACTGTCAACCCTCATGAAGCTGTCTCATGGGGGCACCAAGGCCATGGGGCCCATGAACCACAGCTAATTAGAAGCCATAGGGTTAAAAAACAAACAGACCAACACACAAATATCCTGTCTTTATTTAAAATGTTGATACTTTGCTCATCATGGATTTTTTCCATTATTTTTTAAAAATATTGCATTAACCATCCCCTCTTTTGATTCCCCCTCTCCACTATGAGTGCAAAAATACAACTAGATAGAAGGAGGAAGATCTAGTGTTCAGTAGCACAGTAGAGAGACTATAGTTACCAGTAATTTATGGTGTATTTCAAAAGCTCAAAAATAACTCAGATATTGTATATTTCAAATATGTGTGTGTGTGTGTGTGTGTGTGTGTGTATTTCAACAAAAACTAAAAAGAAACTAAAATTCTAATGCTCCTAACACAAAGGAATGATAAGTGCTTGAGGGATGGATACCATAATTGCCCGTATTAAATCATCACACATTGTATGCTTCTGTTAATAGTAAAATGTACCCCACAGGTACCCCATAAATATGCACAACTATTATATATCCATAATACTTAAAAAAACAAATGTTGCATGAAAATATTATTTATCTTGATGATGGAGATTTTTGGCTCTCCTAAATTGTATCTTGGTTGGTTTGCCCTCATCCTGGGTATCCCTGAGCCATTTAATGGGTGACTGTGGATTTCACAGCCAGGATGGTGTAGACAGCACTGTTAAAGGAGCTTGGGAGTCTAGGTCTGGCCTGAATTTCCCACCTTCCTATGCATTTGAGAAATGTCCCAGCATCTTCATTCTCTTCAACATTGAGGGGTATTACTAGGTAGCTGGTGGCAAGGTATTTACAGGAGTAGCTATTTCAGATCTTCTTAGCTATAAGAGCGTTATTTTACAGAACGCAAATAATTCTTCAGGTAAAACTTGAGCCATTGAAACTCAAGCACTGTTCGTGATGGACTGTGGACTTTGGATTCAGAAAATGTATGGGGTTTATGTGGCTCTTCCACGTTTTCGGTGTGTGATCTTAGGTAAGGTTTTTAAGATCTTTGATTCTCAGTTTTCTTATCAGTAAATGAAAATAAAGGCTATTTATAGGGTGGTTATAAGGATTGAATAAAACAATCTGTAAAGAATCTGGCCTGCATTAGACCCTCTCTAAATGTTTTGTATCCCACTTCATCTGAAGAGAAGACACTGTTTTTCAGAAGTAAATTCTCAGGTTAGTGCCCTAGCCGATGGCCCTTTGGTCTTTCATTTGTTCTGTCACACGATTAGTGGATTCCAGTGGCTGAAGGTCACTGTTTCCCCAAGCTGAGAAGCCAAGGACACCAACGTGGTCTCTTGCTACCGTGGGAACTCAAGCCCAGGAGAATCTCACTCAGTTATTCCTGGAAGGACCCAGGGCTCCCATATGGACCCATGGCAGTTCCTCCTCTCTTTCTACATCCCTTTTGCCCCCTTTTCCTACTCAAGCTCCTTTGGGAGACCCATGTACACCACAAAGGTGCTTTCAGGGCTTCACCTATGTCTCTGTGGGGCTGTCCCAAAGCCCCAGGACCACCTCCCACTGCTGCACAGTGAGGGTCATGGCCATGAGGTGACACCATCACCAATGTGAAGCTGTCCACCATGTGTCCAAGCTACACAGGGGTCTTTGTAGATGGTGGGTGCTGCTTTCTCAGTTTGGGATGGGGCATGAAAGCAGTATTGCTGACTCCAAACTCATCCCTTGTTGCGATGTTCCCCTTGGGGCAGGTACTCGGGCTGACTGTCCCAACCTCGGTCTCCAATCCCCTTTGCCTTGGCTGCCTCCCAGCTGGGGGTGGTCATGTGGGTACAGCTGGCCAAAGAGCCATAAGAAAGCACAGTTTGCTTAGAGTTACTGAAAACTTCTGCCATAGGCTTTGGTTCCTCTCTTCTGATGTAAGAGAGGCAGATGTGATTGGCAGAGCAGTTCCCACTACTGGAGACTTTGAGGGAGAGGCCAAGATGGTCTCAGAGACCTCAGCACTGGGCCACTAAACTGAAAATAGATCCCTTATTTGTTTAAGCCACTGTGGTTAGGTTTTTCTGTCATTTTCATTCCCAAGCCTTCCTCGCCCGTGCACCACCCCCTCCTGTCATCCTGGGACCCTCAGGAACTGCAGAGGGTGAGAATGTGCCAAGGCCACTCTGTACTGGGGATGCTAATTCCCCTGTGAACCCACTGCACTGTGACTCCAAGAATCTCATGTTCCTGCACTTCCATAACCTTCGGAAGAGTCTCCCAGGAGGCTTTCTGTTTCCTGATACAAATGGAGTTCTAGAGAATCCACCCCAGAGTTTGGCCAGACCTGCCCAGATGTCTCAATCAGGATTACAGGTTTTGCTTGGGCTCCTGAGGGGCCTCCTGTTTCTGAAAATGCATTAAAAAGCTCTTGATGGAGAAAGGAGATGGTTTCTGCAGAGTAAATACCTGAAAAGGAAAGCAAGGGAGGCTTCTTTGGCACCATAATTAAGATGCCAAAATATGGCCATTTTTCTAAGAAATTAAAAAAAATTTACCCCATCCCTTTAAGGTGTGTGATGCAATGACATAGTGACATGCGATAACTTGTGTAAAATTGAGGGAAAGGGCATTGCAGAGATGACAGGAGTTCATGAGCTGTGATTTTCAAGGGAGGTGCCTTCCAAACGAATTAGGTACAGTGGAGAATCGTCATATTTCCTCCACTTTCCCATGAGGCCAAGGTGCTATGCAGGTGTGAATCCAGGTCCTAAGACTGCTCTTTCTGTGCCCTTCCTTCTTTGGCTCCCTGGCACTGCCTGGTCCTGGGGTCCCTCTGGACCCTCTGTTCCTTCTTCAGGCAGGGTCCTGCTCACCAACGGTCGTGGACAACTGACCTGATCATTAAAGCCCACAGCAAGGGGAATTATAGCTGGTATATATTCAGTTTCCCAAAGATCCTTTAAGTTTTAACTCCAAGAAGTGAATAGAATTTCAGGGACCAGAATAGACTTGGTTTGGGATGGGGAGGCTGACGGGCACTGGTGATTGGTGGAAGAATGACATTTTTCATCAGAAGGTAAAATGCATAACCCTCTTCCAAAATCCTGGTTATATATAAGGGTGGCATATGTTTATCTAGAATAGCTTCTGAAGAATCTGCTTTTTAAAAAGCTTCAGACAAAAACAGTCATCTGTAGGTTGTGGCAACTGTGGGTATGCTAATTTTATAATGAGCCAGAAATTGATTGATGGGAGGCCAAACAATGATGGGGTAGAAGACACTTGGCTCTGGGACAGGAGCTGGCTACTCTGCTGGGAGTGACCTGGGTGGCAGAGGGTATGGGAAGCAGAATCCACAAAGAAGAAAGATGTGGGGGAGGGTGTTCCAGCCATCAAGGGCTGGAGTGAGGCTCAGCAAGGCAGGAGGTCCTGGAAGATGCTCTGGCTGAGCCTTCTAGGGTGAGATTTGATGGAGGGATTCTTGGATTGGGTGATGGAGAAAGAGGACCCTCTTGAACGGAGCCAGCAGCGCCAGTCACTCTGGCACAAGGTGCACTCTGGTCTGCCCTCCATTCTCCAAGGAGAATGCTCATCGATGGGAGAAGAGGCCAAACAACAAGACCCCCACCCATGGATTTCCCAGTTCACCTGTATCCCTGGAGTTTGCCTCCTGTGAGTCATATGTTACTGAAACGCAACATCAAGCATCAGTGCTTGCGTCCTGGGTAGTGGGATCTTTTCACTTTGGTGTTTCCAGGAGAAGCCCGGGTACCTATGATGGCCACTCAATCATGTTTGCTGATTGCCTGAAAAAACACATTGGTGAGCTGAAGTGAGACGGAGCGCTGGAGTCTAAGAGGGGAGAAGCTCTTGTTCCTTGCATGGGACTGGCCTCTGGCTTGGGAAATATCCTGCTGGAGGGGTCTCTTCTATCCCAGGGTCAGTAGATCCTCCTGGAACAAACTGGTCAGAGGCAGGCATTTCACTTTTGGGGCTGGGCTTTTGCCTCTGTGGTTGCCAACCCAACAGACAATTACAGCAGTGGAAGAGGGATGATTTGGGCACATTTTTCTCAGGGTTTTTTAATGAATTGGCCTTGGATAGGAACATTTGTGTACCATGCCAAGTGTCATTTGATTTTTTTGGTTTTCTTTTTTTTTTTTTTTTTTTATTTGAGAGAGTCTCATTCTGTTGCCCAGGCTGGAGTGCAGTGGTGCCATCTACACTCACTGGAACCTCCGCCTCCCGGGTTCAAGTGATTCTCCTGCCTTAGCTTCCTGAGTAGCTGGGATTACTTGAACTCCTGACCCCAGATGATCTGCCCACCTCAGCCTCTCAAAGTGCTGAGATTATAGGCATGAGCCACTGTGCCCGGCCCAAGTGTTTTAAATACACTTGAATTTTTACTTTATCTACTTTTTAAAATGGACTTCACTTTGCTGGGTGTGGTGGCTCACACCTGTAATCCTAGCACTTTGGGAGGTCGAGGCAGGTGGATCACGAGGCCAGGCCGATATGGTGAAACCCATCTCTACTAAAAATACAAAAATTAGCCAGGTATGGTGGCCCGCACCTGTAGTGCCAGCTACTTGGGAAGTTGAGGTAGAAGAATCACTTGAATCCTGGAAGCGCAGGGTGCAGTGGGCCGAGATTGTGCCACTGCACTCCAGCCTAGGTGACAGAGTGAGACTCCATCTCAAAAAAAAAAAGGACCCCACTTGTAGAGCTCATTTGCAAGCTTAAAGTATCCCCCTCCCCTAGCACACACACAGCATAGCGTCTATCACAGCACTGAGGGGCTTCGTTGACTTCAATGCCCTCGTTTCACTGCTGCCTCCCCTCTGCTAAGACAAGAACATCTTTTTGCCACCCGTACCTTTTGTGGCACCTGGCACATAGTCAACACTCATAAGCATTTTGCTGAAAATGCTTTTAATGCTCAAGATTCCTTTAGAGTATATCTTTCACATATGGTATGAAGTAGATGTATGAAACATTACCCAGCTATTTCAAACCAAAAAATTCAGCTTGACTTTAACCATCTCTGTATGTTAGGGAAAAATTTATTTTTTACCTGATGCATATAGATAACCACCCTCTGCCTCCATTGTGCCTAAATAAACAAGTGATTGGTCTTGCCAGATACAGTGTAGCCTGTAGTGAAGAAAGTGTGAAGTACTCCCACAATAAGACACACAGCTGTTTATAATTCAGTAGCTCACTTCGGTTGATCTGTCTCTTTCTCCTTCTCTGTCTCTCTTCTTCCCCTTCTCTCTCCCTCTCTCTCTGTATCTTTGCCTCCCTCTGTCTCTCTCCATGTCCGAATCTGTCTCTGTTTTCCTACTTCTCTTTGTTTCTTTGTCTCTGTCTTTTTCTCTCTCTCCCTCAACTCTCTCTTTCTCTCTGTCTCTGTCTCTCTCTGGATCAACAGCTTCCATGTATGTGACATTACCTATGTGAAGTGGTAACTCTCTGCTGGACTATTTCCCAAGCTTCTGGCTGCTTTGGGTTACAGATGTTATTATAAAAAGCAAGATGTATAGAGGTTTAAAAAATTACCCCAGGAAGTCTGGTATGGAAAGGAAAAAGAGAAGCCCATATGTTTGTTTAGCAATATCTTACAATAATTAAAATATTTTGAAAATGACAAGTTGGGTTAGAGTGTAAATTAACAACGTTAAATCAGTTAGCACTTAGTGACTACTTTCTCTGATGGGTGAAAAGATAAATCAGAATGGTATCTGTTCCCAAGAAGTGGCTAATTGATTAGAGAAGTAAGGCGTATTTGGATATAGATACATAGAGATGAAGGCTACCTAGCTAGATAACAGATAGATAAAATCTACGTTTATTTGGTGTTTATAGTGTGCCAGACTCTGGTGCCTTAATTATATCATCACAGTCTTTGCAACCACCTCGTGGGGTTGATATTATTATTATTGTCCCTTTACATCTGAGTAACTGAGGCACAGAAGGGTGACCTACCTGTCAGAGCTTATGTGACTATTAAGCGGGAAGGCAGAATTCAGAGCTGGCTTTGATGACGTGAAGACAGTGGTTTTTCCCATGTGCCACATCAGCACCCCGTCTTCCCCTCTTCCCTGCTTGCAGCAGACCCAGCTCCCTGGTTAGTCCAGGATACGGTTGACACTGGACTGAGAACAATGCTGTGGATAGGCAGTGAGCATGGTGGAGATCTGGATGCCATTGGAGCCTCTGTCATTCTGGGCTGACTTTCTGGTCTCTTGCCTGCACAGGGCTCAGGAGAAGTGTGGGTTGGGGGTAGAAGCGCTCAGATAGGACACCTCTTTCTGGTGGCAGGACCAGCAGCAGGTCCTGGCACATCAGAGACAGAGCCCAGCACAGTCCCCAGCACAGTCCCCAGCACAGTCCCCTGCCTCAGTCCCAATCGCTGAATCCAGCGATTAAATCTGACCACATGTTGGCAGGGTGAGGGGTTCTAGAGGGCATTCTTTTTTTAAAAAATTGAAGCTTAGGTTAGAATCAAGTTTAATTAGAATACTGAAAGTTAGAATTAAGGTTAAAGAGCAATTCAAACTTCAGGAACAAAGTGGATCACCCACATGAAGTTAGGAACTGTTAAAGATGGATTAATTTTCAATTAAATAAGATTTTGGCATTAGAGCACAGGTTCTTTGGCAACACATGTGTTAGGGAGGGTAACACGAGAAAAGTCGAAGTCAAAAAGAAATGAAGTCCAGCAGATTACTTGGGTTCAGTAAGTGAAAACACTAAAATATACATGAAAAGAAGGCAGCAAAATATCTATTCCTTAGGCATTATTTGCATCCATGGGCTGAATCATAGTCCACACTGCTACTTTAGAGGCTCTTGATGTAAGCCTGCCTCGAGAACGCCAGTACTTTGTTCAACTGCTCAGGATATTTATGAGACTGGCTCTTCTCTTTCCAGAAGATGAGCTTATTATTATGAACAGGTACTATCATGTAAGCAATGCGATTGCCATGGAGATGATTACAGATGGCTGCTTGAAGACAGGCTGGCAGTTCAAAGGGACCAGCTGAAGGTGGCTGAGGGGTGGTAGGTGTGGGCCACGGAGACAGAGAGCTCACTGTGCACTCTGCTGAGGGACTTTCCCCTGTGGAAGAATGGGAGCACCTTTGCGACTGTCAGGTAATGCTGATGTTTAAAAATGATGACCACACTCAGCAGGGCTGTACAACCGCTGCTGCAGGAGGGCTACTGGGCAGCCATGTGACAGCCCTGACTTCCTTCTTAACGTCTAAAGCCAGGAAATTTCCACTGAGAGGTAGAACACAGGAATAAGTTCATCTGTCCATTCATTCAACAAAGTTCTATCGAGAGCTCAATGAGTTCCTGGTTCCTTGGAAGATGGTGGTCACTCCCAGAGGCATCAGCATGGTCTCTGCACTCAAGAAGTGCACAGTCCAGTTGTGGAGAACCTAGAGATGTGCAGGGAATGTGAAATGTAGTGTGCGATGGCAGAGGCACGTATGGGGTGTGGCAAATGGCAGGTGTGCTGATGCTGACGCTGATCAAGAGTACCGGTGGCCCAAAGGCATCTCAGGAAACTCTGTTGAGATGACTTTTGCAGACAGCCCAGGAGGTGGTGGTGAGAAAAGGCTCTCTTAACAAAAGGAAATACAGCATGTGGAAAGTTCCAGAGGACTGAAACAGTCTTCTGAGCTCAGGTATGAATTCTGCTCAATCTCTTGCCTCTGGAGATTTTCTATTTTGCTTGGATTTAGTACTGTAGACTTTGGGATTGGATTATCCTCATAAGGGCTAGGCTTATCTGCCCAGCTGGATTCATATCTCCCGTAGGACACAGAGCATAGTATGGGGCACAAAGGAAGTGCTTGGTGGCAGAGCAATCGGAAAACTTTGCATCTTTGCTTTCAAATAAGAAGAATCAGCACAGTCAATACCACCTTCTTACTGGGTACTAAGTGAAGCACTGTAAAATCAATGTTTATTGGCTATAGGACCCTTTTCATTTCAAATGGAATAAGATGACGCTCATTTGGGACAATTTAGGGAAACACCAGTCTGAATAGTAGCGGAATTGAATGAGCTACAGTAACAAAACTAAGACAGAAATGTTGCATATTAGGAGTCTTTACCCATGACTTATTTCCTGTAACAATTATTTGTGAGTGAGTGCTTTGGATGTGTTGAAACAATGTATTCTCTGATACATTTTGACACTTCCCCCTCCAAATACTGTTTATACATTTAAATTGCTGTTGAAAGAAGAAAAGGATTGCTAGGTGTGAAGTTAAACTTTAGCCTAGTGTGAATGATTTCGAATCAGCCGATTCCAAGTTAATGAGATTTTACCTTAGTTCACACAAACAGGTTTACTTTGCCAACATGTGAACTACGCTTGGGGAAAGGGAAGTGGTGTAGGCCATGTTTCGGGCTGAATAGACTTTGTGAGGACGATCGACAGAAAGCAGAATTCCAGGAGCTTCCATTTTCCTTGTTGGCCACACACCCAGAACACACAATTTTTAACACCCTGTTAAAAATTGGTGCGCTTGTCTGGCACTGAGTGCTCAGCACTTGCTCTTTGCACAGCGTCTCCATCTGAGATGAGCCGAGTCACAGCTCGTCTCCAGGGAATGAAAGACTTGCTCAAGAACAGCAGATGTGCTGAGCCCAGAAGGGCCACTGTCCCCACCCAGCGCTGCAGCGAGGCTGTGTCTGCTTGCAGTTTGGTCCTCGCGCTGGGAGGCAGCTGCTCCTTCTCCCTGTCTGAGGATTTCGACAATGTCTTCCTCATGGCCCCTCAGTACGTTCCAGCACCAGGAGTGTCACTGCAAGATGACTGCACAGAAGTGGAGGTCTGAGATGGGTGGGAAGCCCTCTCTCTCCTTTAGGTTTGCATTTGAGGATGAGTCAAGAGGACTTAGATCTATTTTTATTTTTAATTTTTTTGAGGCAGGGTCTCCCCCATCACCCAGGCTGAAGTGCAGTAATGTGATCATGGCTTAATGTAGCCTGGACCTCCCAAGCTCAATCAGTCCTCCCACCTCAGCCTCCCAAGTAGCTGGGTAGCCAGGCAGGTGCACACCACCATGCTTTGCTACTTTCTGAACTTTTTGTGGAGAAGGGCTTTTGCCATGTTGCCCAGGCTGGTCTTGAACTCCTGAGCTCAGGATATCCACCTGCTCAACCTCCCAAAGTGTTGGGATTACAGACATGAGCCACCACACCTGGCCTTATTTATTCATTTTTAAAATGAAGGATCCAGGAGTAAAATTTTGGCCACTGAACAGAAGAACCCGCTGCAAGACAACTCTGTTGATTTTTGTTGCTTGTCTGTTTGTTTGCACTGTCTGCTGGGCTTTTGCTTGTTTTAAACTGTAGTTATCCTGACTTCAGATTTTTTCAGGTGATTTTATTGGGCTGGGGGCAGGACTTGAAGAAGGCCTGTCTGAAATCACCTGTCCTTGAAGTAGCCAGCAAGGGCAGTGCTGTGGGCTCAGCCAGTTCTGAAGTCTGAGGGACCTGGGCGTTTGTAATGTATCTGTTTCTCACTTTTTCAAAATCACCTGATCGGATTATATATATATATTTTTTGATGCAGAAACACTTGGACATGTGAAGCAAAGCTTCACTTTTATGGGCTTATTTTTAAAGGGAAAATGCTGACGTGTGCCAGATCATAGCCACCTTGAATCATCTGGTTGTATCTACAAATAGCTTGCACACCTCTTGCTAAATGTTTTCCTGTTGGCAGAAGCCTGCCACTGTGTTGAAAGACTTTCACAAGAGCTCTGGCCCCTCTCTCTCACAATCCTTCTTGCATTTTATTGGCTGCTTTTGCTTATAGAAATGTCTATGTGATTTGGGCTGAAACTGCATCAGGAAAAAGTTAAAGTACTAAGTCCAGAGAGAGCGTCTTTATTTATTTTTTTTAAAGTATGTTTTGGCCTCTACAACCCCAGATATTCTTTCTCCTCCTCACCTCAGCAATCTGTTCACAGAGTGCATTACTCAGAGTGAGGTGGCCAGACTCACTTATCTGCCTGGGTAGTGCTGGTTTGCAATGAGTCGTCCAGGTTTTATACGTAGTAACTTCTCCTTTTGCTCTCAAAAATGACCTTGTGTGGACAATACACAAAGTGGCCATCCTCCTTAGGGTCCCCCACTGCCGTTTCTGCATGTGGCATTGACACCACATGTTTTGAACGTGCACCTTTACCTCTGGCTGGTCCTGGGTGTGAAAACAATTTCATTCATTTTGAAGTTGGCCATGGTTTTTACCCTTGGCTCCTTAGAAAAGACCCAAATGTACCTGGTTCCTCTTGACCAGTTTTCAACTGCAAACCGAGAGTAGGGAGGTGGGTGTCCCTGAATTCTCATACCCTTCGGTGCTGAGACAAGGGGAGTACAAGTGGTCTTTAAAGAAACAGCTGAGGCCGGGCGTGGTGGCTTACACCTGTCATCCCAGCATTTGGGGAGGCTGAGGTGGGTGGATTGCTTGAGGCCAGGAGTTCGAGACCAGCCTGGGCAATGTGGTGAAACCTTGTTTCTTTGTAATAATACAAAGATTAGCTGGCGTGGTGATGTGCCTGTAGTCTCAGCTACTTGGGAGGCTGAGGCATGAGACTCGCTTGAATCCAGGAGGCAGAGATTGCAGTGAGCCCCACTCCAGCCTGGGCGACAGAGTGAGACTGTGTCTCCAGGAAAAAAAAAAAAAAAAAAAAGGAAAAGAAACAGTTGAGAGGGTTGGAAATTGAAAATGCCGTGACCTTCGGGTGTGCTTGGGCAGCTTCCTCCAGCCTCAGCCTGCCTCTCGCGGGGCTCTGTGATGTGCCCTCTCCCCACAAGGAGCATTTGTGTGGCGCCATGCAGTTATGTGGGAGCCCGTTGTCCTATCCTGCTGTCTGTTGCAGTTTTATGATGTCTTTTCCCCGGATTCCTTCAGGAATGTTTCCTCACAAAGGCCTGCTTTTGCAATGCCCCAGGGAGCGGTTCTGTCTCATTTTCCTGCTCTTTTTCTTGCTCAGCACTTAATGAGCATTTCTTGGCTGTTTCCAGTGCCAGCGTGTAAAGTCTGCTGGTGAATGCTGCTTGGCTTTCTCTGTGCTGCACTGGACCTTTCAGTGGCAATTATAGTTCTTCATCATCATGAGAAATTTGAGGGAAATCTGAACCTTCCAAAAGTCTCTCAATGCAGCAGGAAGTGAGTCTGGCAGAAAAAGGAAGGGAACAAAAAAAATCCCAAGGTCCATTCTGTTCTCATAAGACAGAGTGGGGCATATACTGGAAAGCTCTATGGAAATAAAGTCAAAGGAAATAAACAGATGCCGAGCCGATGTCTCCCTTTGCGCGTGTTGTTTATATGACACAATTGGCATGCGGCCCATTTATTTGCAGGTTAATAAATCATTAACAGAATGCTGGTGTTAGACCGGGCAGTGCTCAGAGACTCCTAAGACAAACTTGACATAATTCCTGACTTTAGGAAACTCTGAGATTAGTGGGGAGACCGGCAATAAACTGATGCCTAGGAAATAACATCCCAAGCGGGGAGACAGACCTGAAGGATGGTAAAGGCACCGAGGGCCACCATCTCCACCTGGGAAGGGCCCAGGAAACAGACAAGCCAGCAGGGAACCAGCTAGCCTGGGTACGCGGGCAGGCACAGGCCTGTCTTCAGGGGTGCCATGTCCAGGGAATTAGAAATACTAATAGTTCAGCATGGCAGGTTCATTCTTTCATTGATTCTAGTTATTGATGGAGAGCCCATGCTTTACTAAATGTGAGGCCAGCATTTGTGGAGACCTGTCTAGAAACGTAGGAGAGACCCGGAGGCCTCAGGTGCCAACCGCAGCACAGAGCTTATCCGGAAAGCGGAAAGCCATGGAGAGCCAGGGAGGCTCTAACCAGGAGCTGGACGTGATCAGACGTGTGTGCTGGCCATGGCGTGCGAGACATGCTGGGGACCCCAGCCTGGGGGTACCGGGGCTGGGCAGGTGAGAAAGAGTCCGCAGATGGTATTGGGGGAAGGAGATTATCCAGCTAAGGGGTTCTGAGTAAATCAGATCTATTTATTGGGTAGAAATGAGAGGGCCAGTCTGTGCTGACATCTGACTTCTCTTTCGGGGAACTGCTGGATGCTGATGTCATCCCTGAGATCGAGGAAGGAGGCACAGTAGAGGAAAGATGATAAATTCAATTTTAGAGGAATCTGCAAAGTTAGAGATGTTTGTTGGAATTTTGAGGTGATGCCCATCAGACTGTCAGACTGCTAGGGCAGGCCGTGGGGAAAGAGAAGTGAGCTGCAGATACGGATGTGGGGATATGGTGAAGTCATGGGTGTGGCAGACATCACTTCGTTACAAAATGATAATTGAATATAACAACGGTTCCCGAGAGCTCATTCTGGGCTAACTCCTGTATTAAGCACTACTCCATTTACTCTTCAGTGCGGCCCTATGAGATTCTGGTTTTAGTTGTCTCCACTTTACAGAGGATGAATTTGAGACAGAGCAGTTTAAGCAGCTGCCTGAGGTTGTACAGCCTGTTCTGAAGAACAGTGGGTGGGACAGAGTATGGGTCATTTAAAGGAGGAGTGTGAGAGGGAGTTGGGAAACCTGTAACTGAACTGAAAGCCATGGGGGATGGTGCTGGGGGATGGTCCTAGGGGATCCACTGGGCTGGGTAGTCTCTGTTTTGCCTAGTGCTCTCCCAGAATTCTGGGTCTCATTGTTGCTCCAGTTAACAGCTGCACTTCTCTGCAGGACAAGGAGCTGTGTCTTCAAAGCAACCCCTCGTCGTAAGAGAGTGCAGGCCCTGCTGCAAACAGGCTGAAAGCCTGTCCCCTCAAACCTCCAGGAATGAGAAGAAAGCTATACACCTGGCATTGTTACCTTTTCAGACTCCCAAGAGTTTAGCCAGAGTTAACCTCCCATCTTGGCAAGTTGAAGCCCCACTCACCTCAGCGAGCTCATTGTCAATGGCAGCTTCTCCAGGAAGCTCTCCAGATCCTCCCCGGACAGGGTCTCTCACTCACGGTGCTTTGTGCAGGCAAATACCTTATTACCATGCATTCTTTTCCACGGTCCTTTGTGTTTCTATCTTGAAGTCCTGGAGGGCAGGAATGCTATCCATTAATATTTATTTGTGTCCCTTGATTGTAGAAGGTGCTTAGTAAATGATTGCATTAGTAGATGCTTAATAAGTGGATTTGAATGAAGGGAGAAAATGTCCTGGATCCTTTTTTCCTCCTCTAATTTTCCTTTTTATTTTGGGTGAATTTGCAGCTAAACTTCCTGTGTAGTCTGTCCTTCTGCTATTTCTTCATTTCTCTGTAGACTCATGGTTGATTATTTCTTCCCATTCATGCATTCATGGGTCTGACATGTATTAGAATTAGCAGTCTCAGGTCCCTGAATCCTTGAGAGCTGGGTTTGTATCCATATCTAAGTGCCAAGGCCAGTGCTGGGGCTTTAGTCAAGGTTAATAGGTGGCAGCCGGTGAGATGGAATTCTAGCCTTCTGGGAGCCTCTCTCTAACCATCCCCTGTTCCATCCCCAGCCCATACCCCCTTTTCCCTGGGCCAATCAGCTGCACTATTTCATCCCATCCTAATGAGGGGAGCAGGTGGCCCAGCCACGCTCTGGGTCCCTTCTGTGCTTCTCCTTGGTCTTCCCAGCCACTGCTGATGCAGACCCAGACTCACACATGATGTTACGATGATATGGGCTTCAGCTTTGATCAAAGCTGAAAACTGCAGCTGAGACCTGAGCTGGCTGATAAATTAGCAAAGACTTATTTCAGCCAGTTGGGCCAGATCCTCTGTAGATAAATGGTGCCAAGGGCTGTTGCCATAGTTCTAAGTCAGGCCCTTCTAAACTCTTCCTTAAAGAACTACGCATTGTGGAAGTAGAAACTGCTGGTTTATTGCAGATGTAGGATGGTATCGCAAGGGCCTCTGTAACCGAGAGGCCAACAGTCCCTCTGTCCCTGTTGATTTTCTGCCAGCTTACTCATACTCTCTCAGTAAAGTGGAGAAGGGCATAGAAGAGAAAAAGACAGAAAGGGCATGCATGTTTCTGTTATCTCCAGTGTCAACGTTACAAGCAAGCTCATTAGGGTAATATTTTCAGTGTAAAGATATATTTCTACTGGACACAATGCACAGATATTTTGCTCATGGAATTTTCACTTAACAATAGGGAAAAAAATCCGTTTTCACCCAGGCAGTTTTGGCTCCAAATATGGATTTGACAAGCGTTTCCCCAAATGCCACCAGGTCTAAAGTGCGCAGCTGCTATGGAAATTTCACAACTCTCAAAAGAGCCCCAGATGTATTTTAAAAAATCACCAAATCACATATTTAAATTGTGCCTTCTATTGTTGCTAACAACATTTGGGTATTAGAATTAGAGCGACCTCAGAGGTCTTGTCTGAGAAACCTTACACATTCATTTAGCTGTCGGACTTTCTGTGCTTTCACTTAGCGTCATGGCGAAAGGCAAGGAGTCTGCCTGGCGACTTTCACATCCTATTCATTAGAAGTTTTACTTTCTGGCCCTAAGACGTTGATGTTTGGGTTTTCAGAAGAGTAAGAGCATATTGAATATGAATCTCTCTTATCTTTGTGTCATTTTTCTTGAAGTCTCACCTGCCTGTCCCTCAATCTGATGTCAAAGCTCATCCCATGTATATTGTCTGTAATCTGATGTGATTTCCAGTTCAGTTTAATGAAGTTGTGGTAAAGCACATCATCCAGATGAAAAGAACCTGTGTTTTCTCCTTGATGACAGTGTCATTGACTCATCCTAGCGATGCCACTTGCTGCAGGGCTGGAGAGCAGTTGATTGGCTTGAAGAAGAGGCCACATGGATTTATGTATACCGCTTCTGATGATGTTCGGGACTTTTGTGGGGCCTTACAATCCTATCACAAATGACTCAGCTCTCTTCACAGCTATATTTTTTAAAGCATTTTTCCCCCTACTCAGGTTTGATAATTTTCTCTCTCAGTTCCTTCTGTTTAACCTTATTATCTTCAAAATGTATAAAAATACTCTGCCCATTTTTAAGATTAATTTACATGCCGAAGTTTTCTTTTTTTTTCTTTCTTTCCCTCTTTCCAAGCAACTTTCTCTTACTCTTTTTTAAGATGATATCCAGCAAGGAAAGATCATGCTGACTTCTTAAAGTCTTTCTGGGATTTATTGACAATTCATTCACACACATTAAAGTTTATATTAAAAACTCCCCAAGTACTCACTTTAACCAATGAATATAGCATATTGAAGGTAACTTGGACAACACTGTGGGATATAAACAAGAGGTCTCATTGCTTTGTAGTCTATGTATGTGTACACATTACAGCTTGGTATAGAGTAGGATTGAAAAACAGAGTAAGGATAACTTTTTACTGGTCAGGTGGGGTGGCTCATGCCTGTAATCCTAGCACTTTGGGAGGCTGAGGTGGGTGGATCACCTGAGGTCAGGAATTCGAGACTAGCCTGGCCCACATGGTGAAACCCTGCGTCTACTAAATATACCAAAAAAATTAGCCGGGTGTGGTGGCACATGCCTGTAATCCCAGCTACTTGAGAGGCTGAGGAAGGAGAATCTCTTGAACCCGGGAGGTGGAGGTTGCGGTGAGCTGAGATCACGCCACTGCACTCCAGTCTGCATCATGGGAGCATGACTCCATCTCAAAAAAAAAAAAAAAAAAAAAAAAAAAAAAATTAACCATTTGCTATAAATCTTTCTTAACTTTTAGTGTCACACAGCATTTTGACTCAGTTTTACCTGTTCTAATCACCTGAATTGACATTGTCATTGAGATCTTTGTTTAATTAAACTGTGCAAATCAGAGTCAGCTTTCTTTTGAGGATTAAAGCAGGCTTTGGGAAGTATACAGTATTAAGGCTCTCTAAGAGAAGGGTAACCCATAGGACATACCGAGAGAGAAACATGGGGAGGTTTACAACATTAATGGCTCCCAGGGTTGTAGAGATCCAGACATCCCATGATCTGCCATTTGCAAGCTGGAGAGCCATGAAAGCTGGTGGGTAATTTAGTCCAAGTCTGGAGGCCAGAGAACCAGAAGGGTCAGTGTCAGGGGGTGAGAGAAGACAGATGTCCCAGCTCAAGCAGAGGGAGTGAACTCATCCTTCCTTCATCTTTTTCGTATTCATTGGATGGGTGATGACGCCCACATTGATGAGAGCTAGTGATTCTTACTCACTACAGTGATTCAAGGGCTCATCTCTTCTGGAAATGCTGTCCCTGGCAACCCCAGAAATACTGTTTTACCAGCTATCTGGGCCCCTTGTAGCCCAGTCAAACAGAAACATGAAATTAATGATAACATGTAACTTTGGTTAGACTGGGAGGCTGCAGAATCTGAAGCTCATAAAGCTCCTACCTGGAGGTCCAGGAAGTACTTTTGGTGAATTGCTGGTTCAGAGAAACCTGGAGGTAGAGTCATGATTTTGGACACAACTTTGTATGCCCTGGATCTGCCTGAGAACTGAAATACTTTAATAAAGACCAGGAATTAATTCAGTCGCTCTGTGGGTGACTTTGTCCAGTATATTGAATAGGAATGAAAACCCCTGCTGAATGGAAAGGCTGGCTCGGTTTTCGTGCTGTCTCCGTGCTGGTCCGCCTCTTGGGGGGCCGTTTAGAAGTCCAAGAGGGCTATGTCCTCGCATAGCCGGGCAGGGGAGCACCAAGCTGGGGCTCTGTGTGGTTTGGATCTGCTACCAATTGCACGTCACTTTAAATCAGTACTCTTGTATAAGGATTTAAAAATAAGCTGTATTTTGAAAATTAATTCGTGTGTATTTTGGGGGTGGACAGTGGTAATGGCCTCATTTTAATCGGGATTTTTTTTTAAGCCTAATTTTTAAATAAAATATTTTCTAATTTGGAGCAAGGATTCCTTTATTTGAGGATTTTAGCTTTTTTAAAAATATATTTTATATTTTATTATTTTTTTTAATTTTTGAGACAGAGTCTTGGTCTGTCACCCAGGCTAGGGTGCAGTGGCACAATCTCGGCTCACTGCAACCTCTGCCTCCCAGGTTCAAGCGATTCTCCTGCCTCAGCCTCCCAAGTAGCTGGGATTACAGGCATATACCACCATGTTGGCTAATTTTTTTGTATTTTAGTAGAGATGGGGTTTCACCACGTTGCCCAGGCTGGTCTTGAACTTCTGAGCTCAGGCAATCCACCTGCCTCGGCCTCCCAAAGTGCTAGGATTACAAGTGTGAGCCACCGTGCCTGGCCCAAGGATTTTAGCTTCTTACATAAACCAATAGCTATGTTATATTACTAATAGGCCATATTTAAATGTTCTCACCACAAAAATGAGAAGTATGTGAAGTGTAATGCCTATGTTAACTACCTCAACTTAGCCATTTTAAATATATACATATGATGTAGTGAAAGATATAAATAAAATATAAATATAAAGCATAGACAATTTTTATTTGTCAGTTAAAGAAACAGACACTAAAGCATATTGCTTAGGTTAATTCTCTGGTAAAATTTAGGTGAGACCAACTTTGGAAAGATCACAGGATGCCCGGATGCCAGGTTGTCTCAGATGTGTGAGAGACATCGGCCTGCTTCTAAAAAGCATCTTTCAAGAAATGGACTCCTTTTCCTGCTTCCTTAAGTAGTGAATTCTTCCATATGCCTCGCTTCATCAACTTCACATCAATTTATCTTTAGTGAAGAAGAAATAAGCCTTGTGGAATATGTCTATATTTCTTTTGTTTTTTTTTTTGAGGTAGTCCTGCTCTGACACCCAGGCTGGAGTGCAGTGGTGCAATCTTGGCTCGCTGCAACCTCCACCTCCCAGGTTCGAATGATTCTCGTGTCTCAGCCTCTCGAGTAGCTGGGATTACAGGCCTGTGCCATGACGCCCAGCGAAACTTCCTTTTGGAATTTTTAGTAGAGGGGGTTTCACCATGTTTTCCAGGCTGGACTTGAACTCCTGGCCTCAAGTGATTCTCCTGCCTTGGTCTCCCAAAGTGCTGGGATTACAGGTGTGAGCCACTGCACTCAGCCCATTCTTTCTTAATCCTAAACTCCTGGCGCAGGTTTGGCACATTGGAGAGGCTCACTGAGTATTTGTTGAGTGAATGAAGGAAAGAGTTGAATAGAACGGAAAGTGACATTGTCGGTTGGTTGATGTTTATTTACTTTGCCTCCTTCCATAAAGGCTTTGAGGTGAACTTCAACAAAAGTTATAGAGACAATAAGCTTTGTAAATATACAAGGCACTGGAAATAAAGGAGAAAGGAGGCAAAGCAAATATGACAACCAGGGGGGCTAATTTATTTTTGTGGCTGAGTCAAAATCTAGCTCTGAGCTTCCTACCAACAAGGACGAAAAGGAAAAGAGGATATTTATGTGGTTTTTGTCAACAGAGAAGAGAAAGCACATCTCTTTTTAGGGGAAGATTATTTTCAGGCATGAAGTTCTTAGTTTGACTATAAACTACTAGAAGAAGATAGGAACTAGTTTATTTATGTTAATGTTAAATACATGTGAACAAATTCATTAAGATTTCTAAAATTGTGGAGGTTCACTGATATTAGAAACAAGGAAAAACAGGCAACAGAATAAAAACAATTCAATGTGAGTAGCATTTGTAAAAGAGAACAACTATGCACATCATTCCTGCCAGGGAGACAGAATGAGACCCATCTCATTGTGCTTGAGCCACTGCGTTTGGCCCAGTTTCTGAAATTGTTCTGTGAGGCTGGGCTGTCCACTGCCCTTCCAGTCTCATGAGCCACATAGCTCGCTATCTCAAGAGGCCCTGTCCCAAGACCTGTCTCTCCCCGCAGGCCCTGACATGCCAGCCAGCCCCGCTCTCCCCATTCCCAGCACCACCTAGCCAGGCTCTGGGATGCCTGTCTGGCCACATTCCAGGATAACCTGAGAGTCCTTCCTCTCTGCCTGCTCTCTCCACCTTAGACTGAAGGGAAGACTAAGGCCGGGACAGATCCTTAGTCTGCCATTCAGTCCCTGTGTCCCAGCCAGCCTTGCAAACCTGGTTACTGCTGCTCATGAGTGGGGCTCTCTCCCTCAGACAGCCTGGTTTTCCCTGTTCTCTGAATAAGCTCTACCTCCTCTCATCTCACTGCCTTTCCCCAGACTGTGCCACCTGCCGATCTGCCACTGTCATTCTTCTCATCAATTTGGTTACTGCTGCCCTTTAAGGCTCACTCTTATTTTTCTCACATTTGCATCTCTGACCCCCTCTACCCCCAGGCATCCCATCATTTCCATGCCTCATGGTGGGCACCCCTCCTTGGACACCTAATCCTAATCTGTTCTCTGTCGCTGCTTGAAAATTTTGCCTTCACCTTTCTTCTTTTTGGCCCCATGGTAAGCCTAAGTTCCTCGAGGGTTAAGGCTATACTTTCCTTCATATCTTCACTTGCCAGCAACTGAGGGGCAGGATGACATTGATAGATTAGAGGAATTGGAAGCTGACACCTGAGGTTTGAGCACAGGAGTGACTAATTATTGGTTGCGTGGCCCTGCTCAAGTCAGGTCCATAGTCAAGAGGCTACGGTCCCCACTTTATAAAAGAAAAAATGACTTTTCAGTGCCCTTGAGAAGTCATTTACTCATTTATAAAGTGGGGACCATAGCCAAATCCTTGCCATTTAACTCCCTGTGACCCAGGGAGACGAGGAGGGCAGACCTCTGGAATGTCTCCAAATTGCGCGTATGCCAGAAAGTTATCCAGTATGCTGTAGGTGATATACAAAGAGGGAGGGAGTGGATGAGTGACGTTCAGCACATCTTTTCTCTCTGTTCTGCTTTGGACTTCTAACTGCCATGGAAAAGATAGTGGAGGTCAGAGGAGGAGAGACGACTGTGTGAAGTCAGGTGGAGAGAACAGGCAGAGAGGAAGGACTGTCAGATTATCCTGGAATGTGGCCAGACAGGCATCCCAGAGCCTGGCTAGGTGGTGCTGGGGTGAGGAGAGTGGAGCTGGCTGGCATGTCAGGGCCAGGGGGGAGGGACAGGCCTTGGGGCGGGGCCTTTGGAGATAGTGAGCTATGTGGCTCAGGAGGCTGGAAGGTCAGTGGACAGCCCAGCTTCACAGAACAATTTAAAAAACTGGGCCAAACATAGTGGCTCAAACATAAGTTAAAAGGAAAAAGAAAAAAAAAAACCCAGCTCCTAATCAAAGACAATATTTTTAGGATCCCCAAGTGGAATAGGCACTTCACTGCCACACCTGCTGATTCTGTTCCTTACAGCGAGGAGGGTTAGAATTGAAAGTAAAGATGGAAATCCTTAAGAAAGAAGAGGAAGGGGGAAAGTAAGAAGAAGTGATAAAACCAGCAAAGTCAGATGGGAAGAATAGACGCAGTTTTAGAGCAAGAACCGTGAGTGGTCCGAATGCAGTGGATTTCCAGTGTGGAAATTAACTACGAGAGAGTTGATCTCCTTGTTGGCCAGGTTTCAGACGTGATGGATCAAACTAACTGTCCTCAACACACTGAGATTTCTCCTTCTCACTGGGATTTTAATTGAAGGATGTATTAGTCCATTCTTGCCCTGCTCTAAAGAAATACCTGAGACTTATAAAGAAGGGGATGAATTGGCTCACAGTTCCGGAGGCTGTAGAGGATGCAGAGTGGCTTGTGCTTCTGGGGAAGCTTCCACCATGACTGAAAGTTTCCTGAAGCTGCCGCAGAAGCAGAAGCCACTCTGCATCCTGTACAGCCTCCAGAACTGTGAGCTACATGGCTGGAGCAGAATGAATAGAGATATAGGGGAAAGGCACCACACACTTGTAAATAACCAGATCTCTTGAAGACTCTATCATGAGAACAGCACTGAAGGGGGTCATCCATCCCCATGAGCCGGTCACCTCCCACCAGGCCCCATCTCCAACACTGGGGATTATAATTCCCCTTGAGATCTGGGGGGTGACATAGATCTAAATCATATTAAAGAAGAACCCAGACACATTGGTGCTGTGAAGCGGCTTTTCAGTTCCCTGAACGTCGTTAAACTTTCATGGTGCTCCATTGAACAGTAACGCCTGCATCATTTCTTTCTGAACTGTTTAGGGCTATAGTTACTTCCCGCTGTTGGTTATTTCTTATGTTTTTCTTTTTCCCTCTTGAGTTCTGTCATCAGGTGTGCCAGGTACTGGGGTTAAGGCAAGTCACTGGCTGAATTTGGGTTGCTTCCAAAGTGACAAGCCAGGGTTGGTCTCAGTGGAAGGGTACGTGGTATTTTGCAGTAGATGCCCAATGGCAAGTCAACAGTCACTGGCCATTTTATTTCTCTCCATCTACTCTAAGTAGATAATATCTCAGCTGAAGCTCAGGGCAGAATGTGCATTAGAAAGGAAGGTTGAGATCAAGTTTCCAACTGGTGGGTGTGGAGCAGAGGCCCCAGATGTCTGCCTCCCCCATCCTGGGGCTTTGTTATAAACTGACTTGAAAATGGAGGCTGCCCATTCCAAAAACCTGCTCACGCTCCAGGGCCCTCCAGACAGCCATGCCATTTACCTCCAGGAGAAGAGTTGAGAGGCATGGGAAGATGTAGGATGATCCCTGGTGAATTGGTGGAATTATCATTTACAGTTGCCAGTTGGCACACAACCAGACACCTGGGTGGAGAGGGCAGGTGGGGCAACATTTACTTTAATGAGCTTAAGCTTTTTAATGGTTTCTGAAAAATATATCAAATTGTGCTTGTGAGAGGCATGGGAGAAGCGAACTGCATCATTCAGGGGACTCAGCTCCAGCGCCTCTCCCTGCAGAGCAAATGCGCCATGCTGGGGCCAAGGCCACCCCCCAGCTGTGCTGCAGCTTCAGGGGTGCTCTCTGCCACCTGGAGCAGCCCACCTCACCTGGCCAGCTTGCCTCAGGGGTTCTGGCATTGAGGGTGGGAGATGATTACATTGTGGATGTTTTGTGTGTAAAAGACAGTACCCTCCACCTCATACCAACGCCTGAGGTCTGCACATTCTTTTTCAGAGGAACGGCTGAACTGATGGTGTGAGGCTCCTGGAGTCCCTGAGTCACGCCGTGCCCATCTGGGCATGAGGTGTATCTCCATGACAGAGCGGCCTATGAGGGGCCCTGTTAGGGTGTAGGGGCCCTGTTAGGGTGTAGCTCTGGAGTCAAGCCACTGGGGCAGCCAGGGGCCACAGCTTTCCAGGCCCTGATTCAGGAACGGTACTGGGGAGGCTGCCCTCTTCCTTCCTCCCTGCAGGCCTGGTGCAGGGAGAGGCTGGCAGATACAGCATGGCTGTGCACCAGGATCCTCGGGGGCCTTTCCGCTGTCTGCCTATGCTGGGATTGTTGCTGGAATTTTGAATTCTATGTGGCTGCCGGGGTAGTCCTTACAATCATCGTTCATAGCAAGTGAATCCAATCCTCCTTAATGAGTGGATGAAGAATCGCATTGGTTACTGGGATAGTCTGTTGGTGAACTGTCATTGAAAGGTTCACTTATGGCATCATTCGACGTTCCAAAAAGTGAAAGAAGTAGTTCGAGTCACAGGTACCAAGGTGAAAAATTGAGGTATCTTGGCTTGTCCTTGCCCCTAATTGCTGAGCCATAGCCGTCCTCTCCAGCCTGGACCATCACCTTCTAGAACAGGCTGCCTGGGCAGCTGGGGTGAGGGGCGGGCGCAGGACAGCTGTGCGGTGAAACCAACCTCGAGACGGTGCTTGGTTGCCTCCTCCCGTCTTCATTCCTAGTTCCTAACGGTCTCTCCTCTTCCCATCCTGGCCTTTCACCTTCTGCCCGTGTCCCTGGAAGCCAGTTTGTTATAATGGGAGGGCTCTTAGGACAGCAGTGGCTTCATGGGAATTACTGCCTGGACTGGGCGAAGTGGCCTCCCCCACCCTAGCAATGCTTCTGCTTCCCCCCCAGCTCCGTCCTTGTGTGACGCTACATGTCTGCGTTTGCCCGGGTCTTTCCTGTGACTGCCTGAGATAGGGTATGATTCAGTAGCAGAAGCACTGCCTTTTAAAACAAATTATAATTTGCATGCAGAACTTTGTAGGAGATGACCTACGCGAGTGGCATTTGGGCAGCACTGTCTTGGGAAGTTATTTTGCAGGGAGCTGATTCTGATGACTTCCGCCTCTTTGTGATCTGGGTGTAACGGACACTGTACCAACTGTGATTCTGGTCCAGTAGTGTTAGAAGCTAAATAAGACGCCAGAGGATGCAGAAGGTAGGAGCAGACTTCGTCATGAGGTTGTGGGAGAAGAAGGGGAGGAATGGATGAGAGGAGAGCTTTGGTCTAGGAAGGTGGTAGTTTGGGAAATTGTCATAAGAACAACTCAGGTGAATTTAGCATCAGGGAGGGGGGCGGGGAAGTGACTAAATGTGGATGGTCGACAGTGCTGCATTTGGGTCCTCCCACAAGACTTGCAAGGCCAGCAGTGCAATGTCCTTTTGCAGATGGAGATGTGGCACCTGGGGAAGGGAAGCCAGTCAGAGCCGGGCTTCTGGTTTCAGTCTGCTTGAGCCTGGTTGAGAGAAGGGCTGGGCTGTGCGGTCCTGCTCCCATGGGCCGAGCGGAAAAGGCAGGGGAAGAAAGAAAGATGAGCAATGAGTAGAACAAGGGCTTAACTGCCTATTTTCAGAGTCTGCTAACTCCCACCCTGCAGAGCCCAGGGCTCACACAGGTGCTGGTGCCAAGGCCGTGGAGCCCATCGCCCTGTGGTACCAAGAGGCACCAGCACCCCCGCCCCTCCACCAGCTCTGTGTTGTCTTTTAGAGCTGTCAGAGACCATCCAATGGTGGTCCCAGAAATGAAAAACTGAAGACCCATTCCCATCCCAACAGGAACTGTAATTCACAGGCTGTGTAAAATGCAGCTCACATTTTTAAGTGCAGAACAAAATGAATAAAGTCAATTTGGAATGTAGTAAAAACTCTCTGGTATGCATTTTAAGACATTGAGCTGTATGCTGCAATTAATCTAAATTTAGAGATGGAAAATTAGGACAAAGCCACCTATTTATTAACTCACCACTTTCCAAGGAGCTTTGCTGTATTTTGGGTAGGATCACTGGACAGTTGACGCATCTTACTGTCCTTGTGGAAACCATCAAAGTTAGGTTTTCTGGAGCATCTGCCTTTGATGAACTTTGCTGCAGGCTCTATTTTAAGAGTTGTGTTTCCCTCTCATCCTATTTCTATACTACACAGATATTTCTAGGGTTTTACACTTTTCCTTTATGGAAACAACTTAATTTAACCAGGATTTATTTCAGTGTTCCTCAGGTATAGCATAATCACTGGCTGCCAATTATTCCTTTATTAAGGGATACTCCAAGGTTTATTTTAAAATATCAGCTCCTTGTGGTGAAGCTGATAAACAAAAGGGGCTCTGTGGTAGTCAGGCCGATCCTAAACAGAAGTATGCTGGACACTAAAAGCGTGGCTTCCTTACTTGGAAACAAATGGTGAACATTGCAAAAAGATGTGGATGCAGAAGTGATCCTTCTTGCTACTGACTGAGATGGAAGAACATCCATCAAGTATATGGCGCCGAGAGGCGTGACTCAACCCTTAATCAGAATAAAGACTGTGAAAGTGGGCACGTGTCTCCCTAGGTAGCCAATTGTTAAATTTTGCAAACTGTAAAAGTTGACTAAATATCTCAAGAGGGCAAATGGAAAGTATAAGTCTCCATCCGTCCATCTATCCATCCATCCATCCATCCGTCCGTCCGTCCGTCCACCCGTCCGTCCGTCCGTCCATCCGTCCGTCCATCCACCCACCCACCCACCCACCCACCCATCCATCCATCCATCCATCCATCCATCCATCCATCCATCCTATTTAAAAGATCTCTCCTATTGTTATTTAGGTGACATTGAGATTAAACCAGCGTTGAGATATTTACTCACGTTTCACTGCAGTTCCTCAACATCACACAGAGAGTGGGTAAGGAACGGTGGCCTGAGGGGTCAGACAGCCACTGTGTGTACTCTTTCACCTTGGTCAAGTTCTTTAGTGTCTCTAAGGCCTCAATTTCCCTGTCCTTAAGTTGCTCATAGTCAAGTCCAGGAGCTAGAGAACAACCAAACAATGACACAAAGAAAACAGACCATTTTGCAGCTGCTGGGAACTTCAGAGGGCCAGGGCATGGGGCTCTGAGAGGCTGCCACAGTGATGGGTCGGGAGAGCAGGACAGCTTCCAGGAGGAAATGATGCTGAGCTGAGATCTAGAGGACGGGTATGAGCTAAGTGGGGAAGAGGTCAGGAAAAGGTGATCTCAGCTGAGGCAGGAGCCTTGAGAAGGGTCCTGTGGTCAGAGGCGGAAGGTGAGTGGAGGGATGCGAGGACAGTGTGTCTGAAGGACAGAGTAAGTGGCAGGGACCACAATGCACAGGGTCACGTAGGCCAAGTTCAGAAGCTATGTTTTAAGAGCAACAGAAAGCCAATGACAGGCTTCAAGATGTGTGTGTGCACATGTATGTATGTGTGCATGTATGTGTGTGCATGTACGTGTGTGTGTAGGTAGGCTGAGTGAGGACAGGAGAGCATGATGTGATGTATGTTGGTAGAATCACTGTGGCCTCAGGTAAGAGAGAGCCGAGGGGAAGCAGGCAGATCTGGCAAGAGTCTCCGCAGCTGTCCAGGTTAGAGGTAATGGTAATTTCTGCAAAGGTGGTGATATAAGATTGGAAAGAAGTGGATGGATTTGAAGATGTTTGAAAATCAAGCTCAGGACTGGTTGATGGTTGGATTATGGGCAGTTGGGAAGTGAGGGGTAAAGAATGACCTGTGGGCTCCAACCCCAGAAGTGGATAAATGTGGCGCCATCCCTGACCAAGCCTGGGAGACCTGGAAGAGGATAAGGATTCAGAGAGGGAGATGAGGAGTTTGAGTTAAGTGTTGGGTATTTGCCGAGTTGCCTTTGAGAGGCCCTAAAGAAGAGGACCTGAGCTTGAACCTTGAGTCACTGCAGTGATGACTCTCTTGGAGAAGGTCTGTGAAGGCTGCAGACAAGGCCAGGCCAGTAAGGCAGCCACTGGACAGAGTAAAAGAGGGTTTCTCAGAGGGAAATGTGGTCCACAGTGTTGAATGACATTGGGAAGTTAAGTGAGACGAGGGAGAGAAATTTGGGGTTGGAGGTAGAGATACTGAGGACTTTGGCCATTTTTGATCATACTAGGACTTTGTACAACACAATTATCAGGTCATATCAAAAAAGACTGCTTCTGAAGGAGGTAGGATTACATAAGACAACCTCAGCAAAGTGCTGGTGCATTGGAAACACTCAACACTCAAGCATAGAGAATTATCTGTCTCTGGTTTCTGTTAAGAAAGAGAATTTGTAGTAGGTTTCTGCCAGGTCTGTTCACCTTGGCCCTGAGGACATCCTGAACTGAATGATTCCTGCCTGGGGTGTGCTGTGCATTGAAGGATGACCAGCTGCCTCCCTGGCCTTACCCACGAGATGCCAGCACATTCCCCCAAGACATGACACAAAAAGTGACATTGACAAATGTCTCTGGGAAGGAGGCACAAAATTGCTCCCAGTTGAGAACCACTGGTTTAAATAAAATAATTTTTAGTAATAAAATTAATAGGTTCATTTTTTTGTTATTTTTGTGAACAGCTGTAAGGGCATGGCACCCCTGGTACGTCTGTTATATGACAAACATAAGCCATGGGCCATGGAGAAAGTCCTTGATTTAGTATCTGAACATCCTAATTGCCACCAAATACGCAACTACTCTGAGAAACAAAGCTAAAATTGTGGACTCCAAATGTTTTCTAATTCTCTTGGAAGAATGAAAGCCTATAATTTATACCAAGCAGGAGAGCGAAGCCAGTTCTCCCCGGGGATGGCACAGTCCACACCTGGGGGTCACGGTCTGCCAAATGACACCCCTATTTGGGGCTTATACTTTGCAACACGGTTCTGTTAATATTTATAAAGGGACTTAATGCCCTTTGGTATAAGAAATTCATCTAAATGAACTTCACTAACAGGATGGTGCCCTATCTCCCAAAACATATAATCTCCTTTTTGGGGTTGGCAAAGTTTGCAAAATAAATCTCATCCAATGCCACACACTGACTGCAGAATTTATCTTTGACACCCTGTACCATTGAAATGCTTAACGCCTTATAGCTGACTTCAGCAAACAAATTTAGCAACCTAGTTAAAACCAAATAGTGTTCTAGAGATGCTGTAACTTCTTTTTTAAGTTGTAGCAGGACAGATTTAGGAAGGCAGACAATAAAAGTCCTGTGGTTGCTCATGGACTGTATGTTGTTGCAGAACATTAATGCGAGCACGCCAGCCTAAGTGGCAGCCCGGGACAGCTGGGCTTTCGGAGTCCAGAGACCTTTTCACTCACCCAGCGCTCCTCTGTGTCAGAGCAAAAGTCACTTCGATGTCTTGTTATACTGTACAATGCAGGGTTGTATGTTGACTTATGCCTTTTTCCTTAAATAAACTATAACAAGAACTTCTCTAATAGGCTCTGATGGGATGCTCTGAGGAAGGGGTGGGCTGGATGCGTACTTTTCCTGGAGAAGTTTTTCACACCGGAATGGGAGCTGCAGACCCTTCAGGTGGATGGCTTACACAGTAAAGCGCTTGCACCCTTGAGTGAGCAATCACATCGCCTTGTCTTTCTTCTCAAGTTAGTTTAAAGAAGCCTGTCCCTTTTGTAGTATGAGTTGTACACTTGAGCCAGTAGCTTATAGCTCAATTTCCTTCCTTCCTTCCTTCCTCCTTCCCCACTTCCTTCCTCCTGCCCTTCCTCCCTTCCTTCCTCCTTCCTTCCTTCCCTCCTCCCTCACCTCCCTCCTCCCTTCCCCTCCTCTCCCCTTCCTTCCCCTCCCCTCCCCTCCCCTCCCCTCCCCTTCTCTCCCCTCCCCTCCTCTCACCTCCCCTTCCCTTCCCTTCTTTTTTGATGGAGTCTTGCTCTATTGCCCAGGCTGGAGTGCAATGGCGTGATCTTGGCTCACTGCAACCTCTACCTCCCAGGTTCTAGCGATTCTCCTGCCTCAGCCTCCCAAGTAGCTGGGATTACAGATGTGTGCCACCATGTCCGGCTAGTTTTTGTATTTTTAGTAGAGACGGGTTTTTGCCACGTTGACCAGGCTGTTCTCAAACTCCTGACCTCAGGTGATCTGCATGCCTCAGCCTCCCAAAGTGCTGGGATTACAGGAGTTAGCCGCCATGCCCAGCCTCATAGCTCAATTTCTGTGTGACTTCAGCCTCAGTATATTAGAAATGTAGAATATTTTGTGTGGAAATCATGGGGAATCTGCTGTAGCATTAAAGGCAGAATAGCAAAAGAGAGGCGGAAGGAAGGAAAGAAGGAGGAATGGAAGAGAAAAGAAAGAAGAGAAGGGAAAGGAACAGAAGGGAAAGGGGAGTAGGAAAGAGGAGGGAAGCAGGAGGAAGGATTTGTGTTTTACAAACCTCTTCTTTGTAGCTGTGGCCCACGCGAGGCAGAGTTCTTCACGTCTCTAGATTGACATTCCAGAAATTGCCCTCACTCTTGTGGACAGTGGTAACCCCCTCACAGGGTTGTCTGGACGATGTGGGACATGAATTGCATAATGGTCTTTTGGGAAAGCTGTCCTGATTCTGGGAATGCCGGGATTTCTCCATGGAATGAAAGGCTCCTTTCAAATGAGAAATCTTAGAGAGTCTTACAAACCTGAGGTCCACAAAGATGGTATGACTTGCCCAAAGCCACTGGCTATGTAGAGGCAGGCATGAGGACCTGAGGAAGGAGGCCCTAAGCTATGGACTCATCACAATAACACGTTGGGTTGCTAATTTGATGTGGCCTCCCTAAAAGACGAAATGGCAAGGGAACTTTGGGGCCAGCTGGCCACGCCAAGACAGCCAGGCCCGGGGGCTTGGCCCGCCCACTGGCGCTGCAGCTGTGCAGCTGGCCTTCCCTGTGGGGACCCTGGGACTGGCCTGAGGTAGAATTATGAGGTGACAGTGCTGCCTTTTCTGTACCCCCAGTGAGCTACCCACACCTGCCTGTTCCCTATTCTCCCATCAATCTTTGCCTTAGAGATATCAGCTATTCGTGCCTCAGGGAGAGCTTAGGCCAGTTACCCTCCAGGAGGCATTTGCACAGGAAAGCCTCCTCTGTGTTTCATTCTGGCATTGATGTGAGCCTGGGGAGCAGCCTCAGGGAGGTCCTCTGTGTCAGGTGCTGCGCAGAGGGAAGGTGAAGGGCAGGTGACCTCTGAGAAGCAGCACGAGGCCCCGACGCTCCCTAGCCGGGCTTCCCCATGGCTTCCCACTTCCTCCTTTCTCCTGCCTGACCTCATCAACTTCCCCCAAACAGACCTGGCAGCTGGAGGCCCTCAGCAGGCTGTGGTCTGAGCTCTTGGCTTGCAGAGGGGGAGGGGAGCCGTGGGAGCGTTTCTGTTTCTGGAAGGTGGCTTCCCTTGGGAGCTTGCATTGTGTTCCACAGCCTCTCAAAGAAAGGCTGCCCCACAGGCAGGGGCTGGTCACCCAGGAACAATGAGGTTGTCACCCTCCTTTTTCTGTGGCTCAGCCACTGGAGCAAAAGCGCAGGAAGGTGTTGGCAGTGTAGAAAATGATTTCCAAAGAAAGCCTTCACTTCACATTTCCACATTCACAAACACTGAGCCTATTTCAGGGGAGAGCCTCTTTGCTTTGCAAATGTGAATTTCTTCTGGAGAAACCTCCAGTTTGTCAGATCCCTTCATTCTGGGGCTCTTCAGCATTTTCAAAGAATTTTTAAAAATTGGCAAGTATTTATCGAGCATCTAATACAGGCTACCTATAATGGGAACTCAGAGGAGGGGAAGACACAGGAGGTCCATAGGCCATGCCTTCTCCAGCTGAGCCAGGAGGCCAGAAGCCTCTTGAGGGGTGCTGAGCCAGAGGCCTGAGGCCTTGCAGATCTGAAGCTCCATAACCAGGTGTCTTCCTGCACTCCCCCCACCCCCATCCTCATGGGGAATGGAGATGCGAGGTCCTGGAACTCGGTTCCATCCAACCCAATTTCTTCAGGCGCAGCCAGGATCCAAGCTCCTGGGTGAAGCCTGCATGGCCCAGTCAACTCAAAGACCTGGAATCCCAGACAGATGCTGCTCACTCACTGAACTGCTTGGGAACACCACTAGCATTTAGATCGCGGCTACCTCATTATGAATTGGCATATGCTGGGCTTCAGCGTAGCTTTCCTTTGGATTAGAAACCCCACGAAGGCAAGATTGTGTACAGAAACAGGTGCACTTCAGAACTAACGTGCACACCTTCCTGCTTTGCCTGCAAAGAAAGGGAACTTTCTTTTCCCTCTATATTTTAATTTGCACAGTATTGGTTTCCATCTTAGAATCTGCAACTGTTTTAGCCTCAGAAGAGTCTTGTATTCCTTGAAGTCCCTGGAGCTTTCCAGGAGCCTGATCCTCCTTCTCCTCACTTGGTAACTGGGACCCGGGATTTGTTACATGGAGTCTGTGATACTTACATGGACATGTTGATGCCCGTCCTCCAGAATCATTCCAGAGCAATGCCCTGGGCCACTCAAGTTCAGGTGGCAGGACAGGTGGTCCTGGGGAGGGGGACAGGCCTGTCAACTCACACCTGCTGCTGGTGCTATCCGGCCAACGTGCCAGTTCTTCAAATCTCAGATTGCCCTCCACACACCTTTCTCAATGGCTTCATTACATTTGCAGTGACAGTGACAGGGACTGGGAACCCAGGAGCTTCTCAGCATCTTCTCACCCTCTGCCCCTGAGCAGCTGGGAATCCTGATCCCTCCAATCTCCCGCCTGCTCGCCTCTCTGGAGCCGGGACCTGAGTCAGCGTTCACAGCCTGTTAGTGGCTTGCAAGGCAGAGCAGTCAAACAGACGTGCTCAGGCCGCCTATTGATCAGGCCTTGCTAGGACCTGCCCAGACCCGGTTCTGTTCCAAGCACTGATCGTGTGGACGAGGTGTGTGCAAGGCCCGGAAAACACCAAAGGCCAAGTGTGAGGTGCTGGGCCAAGTTCCTTGAGGAGAGCAGGGCCAGGCAGGCTCCACCCAGACTGTCTTGGGGTGTCTCACTGGCTCACAGGAACCTTCTGAGCAGGAAATGTCTGTGTTTGACTCTGTAGGCCTAGCCCTGGGGGACCCTGGTTGGGCCTAAAGGAATTAGGTTGGATGGAACTGAGTTCTAGAACCTCACATCTCTGTTCCCCATAGTTGGGGGCAGGGAGGAGACCCCTGGTTCTGGAGCATCAGATCTGCTAGGCCTCAGCCCTCTGGCTCAGCACCCCCTCGAGGGGCTTCTGGCCTCCTGGCTCTGCTGGAGAAGGCATGGCCTGTGGGCCTCCTGCGCTCCCGAGGCAGACTACATGGCTAGCATTTGGAGGCTGGCAGAGCTAGCTGATTCCTAACCAAAGATGTTGTTTGTGTCTTCGGATGGAACGTGCCTCTCTTAGCCTAGTAGGTGTTATTCACAGGGATCCTTCAGCTAAGCAAATTTGCCTAGGCCCCTTGCTGGGTCATATTTTTCTTCTTTCCTTTTTTTTTTCCCAAGAGTCCTTAATTCCTCTCAGCACCGTTTGAGATGAGTGACTACAGAAGACAAACACGAAAGGCTTTTTCAGCTCAAACATCCCGTGATTCTTTGATTCTAAAAACAGATTTTCTTATAAGGAGTTTGCCTAAGGTAAGAGAATTCCGACTGCCCCGGGTATTACAGTCACTGAGTGGCTTCCTGGGCAGCCTGGGCCCCTGCTGGGACCCCACACCTTAGCTCTTTTTGGGAGGGAGGCCTGTTCTCAATCTTCTTCAACACTTTCCTTTCCACGAAGTATCCACACAGCTGGGCCCTCCCGGCGCTGGCCTGCCAGCGTATGGCCTGCCTGTGGGGAGGGTCCTTAGGCCTGTGTTGTGAATGTCTGTAGAGCCCGGGGCTGATTTCGAAGAAGGTGTGATGTGAAGTTGTTTGGCCTGGGCTCCTATCACCCCTGAAGGCAGCAGAGGCTCTCCTGTCAGTGACCCAGCAGGACTGCTCCCTGAGGGACGGTCTGCCCATCGTACAGAAGGGCTTTCGTGATTGCTTTGCCCAGATGTGATGTTTTCCTACCTTCGAAGGCCTAGATTGGCCGTCCCATTTCTTGGCCCTTTGGAAGGGCTATTTGATAAGCTGCCCTGAGCATCGGGGTGTTCCATTTAGATCCAGGCTGCCCCAATCCCAGCTCTGATCTGACTCTCAGCTCTGAGGCTCCACTGAGTACCTGAAACTCAGGGACCCTGTTTAGGTTTTGCTGATGGTGGCATCAGGTGACCTCTGAGTCACCTCCACGTTGGCTCTGACTAAGGGAACTGGTGATCCTATCTTGCTATTTTCAGTCCTTGAAGACAAAAACAGAACTTGTGCTTTTCTCAAGAAAGAAGAGACAACCATTCCTGTACTTCAACTCTCGTAGATACCCTTGTTTGATATCCATCTCCTTGTATGTATCCTGTGTAGATATCCATGTCCTTGTATGAAGAAGCAGTGATGGGCGCATGCAAGCTAGGGAGCATCAAGGCTCCCACAGAATGGGTGCCAGCTAACCCCTGACCTCATTGTCATCTGTTGCTCCGGTTGTGGCTCTGAGATCCAGTAACCTGAGCCAGCTCATGTGATCCTTACCTTTGTGCTATTGAAGTGTCCATCCCTGTACCCTGGAACTCCCTTCAGTTCAGTTCAGCCTGCCCCATCCCATCCCACCCATACCACACCATCCTACCTCATCCTAACCCATCCTACCATATCCCACCCTGTTCCACCCCACCCTATCCCACTCCACCCCATCCCATCCCATCCCACCTCACCCCATCTCGTCCTGTCCTGTCCCATTCTATCTCATCCCATCTTATCCCATCCCACCCCATCCCTCCATCCTACCCTATTCCATCCCAGCCCACACCACCCCGCCCCATCCCACCTCACCCTATCCCACCCCACCTCATCCCATCCCTTCCCATCCCATCCCATCCTATCCCCCATCCCATCCCATCCTATCCCATCCCCATCTTATCCCATCCCCCATCCCATCTCATCCCACCCCATCCCATCCCACCCCATCCCATCCCCCATCCCATCCCCATCCTATCCCACCCCATCCCACCCCATCCCATCCTATTCCATCTTATCCCATCCCATCCCATCCCACATCACCCAATCGCATCCCATCCCATCCTATCTTACCCCATCCCATCCCATCCCATCCCATCCCATCCCCCATCCTATCCCATCCCCCCTCCTATCCCATCTGCCATCCCACCCCCACCCCATCCCATCCCCCATCCCACCCCATCCCATCCTATCCCATCTTACCCCATCCCATCCCATCTCACCTCATCCCGTCCCGTCCCATCCCATCCCATCCCATCCTATCCCATCCCATATTACCCTATCCCATCCCATCCCATCCCACCTCACCTCACCCCATCCCACCTCACCCCATCCCACCCCATCCTATCTCACTCCATCCCACTCCATCCCAAGGTGTGTGTCCTTGGGCTACTACTGAACCTCTCAGTTTCTGTCTTCTCACCTATAAAAGGCAAATTGGCAAGGTCACCCCCTTTGGCAGGTAAGTACATTCGAAGGACATAGTCCACATTAAATAAAACACAGCGACTGCTGTTTTTCTGGTTTTCATGACCACAAGCAAGGCAGCACCTGTTCTCCACACCAAGGATAAAGCCAACCCTGGTACCCAGGTCTTGCTCATGTCTTGAGCTCCTTCTCATGCCTGCCACCAGATTTGGTTTTATATCCTACCTGGGCTTGAGGAGGGAGAATTAAAATCAAATTAGGTAAAATTAGAGTTAAATGATAATGATAACTTCTCAACTGCTTCAATCTCAAGGGCTGTTTCTGCCCTTTTTGAACTTGCCGAGGGGTGGAGGTGTCTTTAACAGGCTCGCTCTGTGACTGTGTCACCACTGTCCCCATTTTAATGCAGCTATTTGTGTCCTAGGTGCCTCTCTCCCAGGAAGCTGTGAACTACTTAAAGCAGGAGGAAGGGAAAGGAAGGGGAGGGGAGGGGAGGGGAGGAAGGAAAGGAAGGGGAGGGGAGGGGAGGAAGGAAAGGAAGGGGAGGGGAGTGGAGGGGAGGAAGGAAAGGAAGGAGGAGGGAGGGAGGGAGGGAGGAAGGAAAGAAAGGGAAGGAAGGGAAAGAATAATACTGCACTCGGGAAACTAGACTCAATATTTTCAAGGTGACTTAGACGCAGCCATCCTCTCCTTTGCCAATTAGCATTGACAATCTTCAGTTGCTCAACCACTTGTTTCTTTTAATTTTAACAATCTTACAGCTGAAGCTATCTAAGATTTATTCAGGAGAATATATTTTATAACACTTCCTTTTTCCTATAAACGTTGAAGGAAAGCTCGTGATATGGACCCTTGGCTGAAATTTGAAGGTGAAAAGGGACTAAATTATGAATTTTTGGACTGCTCCATTTGTATTTATAGTGAGGGAATGACTTTCCTTCAATACCAGCCTGGGTGGAATTTCATGACTGACCAGGAGGGAGGTAATTCATTCTTCCTGCCATCCTGTTTTATTCCCCTGCCCTCTTCCCCTGTGCTCTTTTCCTGCTCAGTTCCTATTACAGTTTTTCTTTGTCAAAGATGTTTCTCATGATTAAGTGCTTATATCTTCTTCTCCCCAGCATATTTGTTTGGATAGATTTAAGACAGATAAAAATGCTGAAAATTGCCTGGTTTCTTTTTCCTCTAGAGAGAAACCCCAGAAAGAATTTTAGCTAATGGCATTTGACTAGTTTCGAGCACTGTAAGGTTCTCTGGCTTTTAGTTCTATAATCCTCCAGAAGTCTGGATCTTTTTGATATTCAAGAAAACATGCACATTTTGAGTGAACTACTGAGTTCCATCTAATTGTTTCTATTTTACGGAGACTAAGGACAGAGGACCATTGGGAAGGCACATAAGGAAACGAGGGACTTTGACACAGAGACTAGACCTGGAGTCTGTATGAAATAGGTGATGGTGTTACTAAGAATTTCTCGCTTTGAGCTAGTTTCATTCTGGGTGTAGTCTGTACTTGAAGTTCCTCTCCTAACCTAACGATGGTTGCAGGTGGGGCCAAAGTTAATGGAGAACCTGGACTAACAGCCTCACCACCTTGGGTCACTTTCAGTAACCACCAGGCATACCTAGAAGTGCAACTCTGGGTCATGTGGAAGTGAAAGCTGCAGTGGTACACATCCAGTGTCTATTCTGGGGGCTCTGATTTGGTTTTCCACTCACCTATCTGAAGGGCTTGGCTTGGCATGGACTTATTTAGTGTCTTTCTTTATGGAGCTCAAAAGCCTTTGTATGTAGTTTTATCTTTCGGTTGTCCCAAGAAGCTCTATTGGCATTAGAAGCAAAGATGTCGGCAACTAAAGTTTTCTGTAACTTGCATTTTTTGTCCCAAGTTTTATGGCCCTTGGTAGAACGTCACTGAATCCTGGTCTTATGGCCAGAATACCTGAGTCTTAAGATCTGAGACCAGGGGTTTCTGCTCAAGTGGGCCTGGGCCCCTGGCTCAAATATTACCCTCTTTACCAGCAATAGATAGCAATTCCTGTCCCCTTTCTCCTCTGTCCTTCATAAAGGGCGGGAGCTGAAGTTGAAGCAGCTGAAAAGCTATAAAGATTAATCACCTGCTGTTTTTTCCAGTTCTAGTTTTTTGATTATCTCTTCTGAGGTCCAGTTAAAACATAATACAGGATTTAATTGGAGAAAAACCAGCATCACTTGTATAACCAGCTTCAACCACTTGAGATACAAATGTGGTAATATCACTTTAAATTAATTAATTTCCAATGCATTTATTGCACATACATATGCTTCTGTGTATCTGTTTTTCGAGGGTATCCTTCAAAATATATGAGCTTTTGGAGAGGGAGTTATGGTTAATCCAAATGTTTGGTCAATTCCACTTCTAAATCTCAGCCATGAAGGCACTGGGAAGGTGCTCAATAGCCAAATAGCTGCTATTAACTGCTATTAATAGCAGCTATTTGGCTATTGTTGTTTCTTACAACCACATGGTGGCACTGTTGAAAACCTGTCCTGCACAGCCTGGTGAACACTCATCCATTGTATTGATGCCCTTGTTTTCTCCATTTCTGCACAAGCTGAGATCGTGGTCCATGGGTGGCCTCCCAGGGTACAGTTCCCACGGTTCATACAGATAGGCTTAGCCAAGCCTTCCCTGCCACAGGGCACAGTGCTTGGGTGGCTGTGTTTAGGAGTTACCAGCACAAGCTATGCGGGGAGCAACCCTTCTCAACAAGACTTCAGGCCTTGTGTTGAATCTAAGCCAGCAAATAGACTCTCGGTGACTTCCTGGGGAATTCCTCTTGGGGATCTTGGGACAGGGACATTATTAGTCTTGATAGATTCTCAATTTTGAATGTCTGGGTCTGTCTTTTTTTTTTCTAATAGGATTTTGACTTCTTTTACAAATTTTTCAACTCCCATCTTTTGTGGCCAGTTCTTTATACCCAGGGAAGGAGATATTTGCCTTTGTTCCAATATAGAATGTTCATTAGATCTTAAAGGAGAACCTCAAGTGACTCTTCAGTGAACAGAAAAGATAGGTTTTGAAGTGACTTGATACGTCCATTCTGACAAAGAAGTGTTATGTAAGTGTGGCTTACATACTTTTGGGAGCAAACAGTTTTTGGTGTTCAGCTACAAAAGACTCACAACTACTTAAAAGTTTTTTTTTTAATTTATTTGAGATGGAATCTCACTTACTCTGTTGCCCAGGCTGCTATACAGTGGCATGATCTCAGCTCACTGCAATCTCTGCCTCCCAGGTTGAAGTGATTCTCCTGCCTCAGCCTCCCTGAGTAGCTGGGATTATGGGCATATGCCACCATGCCCAGCTAATTTTTTTGTATTTTTAGTAGAGACAGGTTTTGCCATTTTGGCCAGCTTGGTTTTGAACTCCTGACCTCAAGTAATCTGCCTGCCTTGGCTTCCCAAAGTGTTAGAATTACAGGTGTGAGCCACTGCAACTGGCCACAACCATATCCAGAATTTACAACGAGCTAAAAAAGATTTACAAGAAAAAAACAAACAAGCCCATTCAAAAATGGGCGAAGGATATGAACAGATACTTTACAAAAGAAGACATACAAGAGGCCAACAAACATATGAAAAAATGCTCATCATCACTGGTCATTAGAGAAATGCAAATCAAAACTACATTGAGATACCATCTCACGCCAGTTAGAATGGCGATCATTAAAAAATCTGGAGAAAACAGATGCTGGAGAGGATGTGGAGAAATAGGAACACTTTTACACTGTTGGTGGGAGTGTAAATTAGTTCAACCACTGTGGAAAACAGTGTGGCGATTCCTCAAGGACCTAGAAATAGAAATTCCATTTGACCCAGCAATCCCATTACTGGGCATATATCCAAAGGATTATAAATCGTTCTACTATAAGGACACATGCACACGAATGTTCACTGCAGCACAGTTTACAATAGCAAAGACCTGGAACCAACCCAAATGCCCATCGATGATAGACTGGACAGGAAAAATGTGGCACATATACACCATGGAATATTATGCAGCCATTAAAAACGAGGAGTTCGCGTCCTTTGTAGGGACATGGATGAACCTGGAAACCATCATTCTCAGCAAACTGACACAAGAACACAAAACCAAACACCACATGTTCTCACTCATAGGAGGGTGTTGAACAAGGAGAACACATGGACACAGGGAGGGGAGCACTATACACGGGAGTCTGTTGGGGGGGAGGGGGGACAACGGGGGGGGGAGTTGGGGAGGGATAGCATGGGGAGAAATGCCAGATATGGGTGAGGGGGAGGGAGGCAGCAAATCACACTGCCATGAATGCACCTATGTAACAACTTTGCATGTTTTTCACATGTACCCCAAAACCTAAAATGCAATTTAAAAAAAAAAAAAAAAAAAGAAAATGGTTTGAATATAGCATTCATTATCTGTGGGCTATGGAAGCCTTAATCTCACTACAAACTATTCAATATAATAGAATTTACTGGTAAATTGACCTATATTTCTAAATTACAGAAGTGATTTCTAAAATTTAAGTAATTTCTTTCAGAAAAATAAATTCTTCAAAATTTGGAGGAATATTTTTGAAATGATTTTTTAAATTGCTAATATTAAAAAGTAATCTATGTTAAAAATAATTTTTAAAAAGGGTTAAAATCGTGACATGCAAACACAAATGAATGCCTATCAAAACTTTATTTGAACTCATTAATTAACAAGAGAAGCAATAAGATATTACAACCAGTTCAAAGGAGAATTTAAAATACACATACAGAGCAGTCAGGAACACTGAAGTGGTTTTACAAATAGATGCAAAATTGGTCAATATCCCCAGAGAAGTAATCAAGTGCATCACCACGAAAACCAATTTGTGTTTCTGTGGACACAAATCACCTGCATTCCTATCAGTTTTCTGTGGTTTACAGTTGTGAAATAGCTCAAAGACAAGGAAACTCAGTGAAAACTTGGAAGAGTGAACTAGGCAAGACAGACCACAGTCTTTTTTTTCTGGTCCATTTCAAAGTCTTACGTAATTTTTATAGACACTTGCTTGATTCTAAGTTCAAAGAATGGATAATGGATAGCTAGGGGAATATCTTAACAATGATTCTAATTGATTTTAGTGCCAAACTTTAAATCAATGGGTAAATAATCAAAACAGAAATTTCCAATATGCTAGTTTCAGATTATTCTTAGCCACTCTGTTGCTGTATTCTCCGTGTTCCTCATTTTCTTTTTGGTGTAGTAGAAAAGGCACTAGACTTGGAAGTGGAGGTTGTATTCTCAGAGGTGTGATTTACCTGTTGATGCAGCTTTTGTTGAGTTAACTCAATGTCTCTGAGCCTCAGTGCTCTCCCTGGAAAACGAGGATAATTATTCACTCTGCAAGCCCCACCATATCACTGCTTAGCAGATTCAATGAGAGGATGCATGGTGATGAACCGCAGAGGCATACCTCCTTCAGACCCTGCCACGGAGGTCACATCCACAAACTGTCTGTTCTGCAGCTCCACCTCAATGTCCTGGAGTCATCTCAAAACTAACCAGGCCAAAACTTTTGCTGCTGATTCCCACTTTCATCCCTCAAAACTTATTTTGCTTCATGGCATCACCATCCACCCAGTTCCTTAGTGAAAAATCCTGGGGTTCATTGAGGATTAGTCATTTCCTTTTCTCTTCACATCAAATCTAACACTGCACCTTACTAACTTTACTTTCAAAGCATCTTTCTAGTTTCACCATTCTCACGATTTCCAATGTTACATCCGGAACCAAGCCAATGCCTGCTGTTCCCTGGACCTTTGCCTTATTGTTTCTTAATCTTGAGTTGGTCTTTCTGCAACCAGTTTACACACCTAATTCCTTTCTCCCAAAGCAGCCAGAATGACCTTTTAACAAATGTATATCGGAGCATATCACCCCTCTATTAAAAATCTCCCAATAGATTTATGTTGCATTAATAATAAAGATGAAATTCCCCCACGCCTCATATCTGAAAAGGACTACGTCTTGTCCTAAAAGGACGACACGTCCTCATGTCCTGAAAGGACTGCCTGAGTACCGTGCCGCCTGACCCTCCGTCTTTGTGTCTTTGTTTCCCTTTGGCTGCCTGGCTTCAGCCACACTGGTCCTGATGTTCTGTACTGGGCCATGCCCCTTCCTGCTGCAGGGACCTTGAATTTGCTGTGTCCTCTGCTGAGAACACTCATTCCCTCTGAAGATTCAGAACTCACATCAAGTTTCACCTTTTCGAAGAGGCCTTCCTTGGCCATTATGGTAGAATTTTCTATTATTTTTGTCTAGCTCTCTGTCTTCAGTTGCATCTTTTCTGTATCCTCTCAGTCCATTCTGCATAGCTGAACCCTTCTCCTTCTCCCGTTGGGTTTTCATCTGTTTCTCCACCTCTTCTGCTGTTACTTAACAGACCTGGCAAAGCACACTGCCGCGCTTGCGTATCGCTTGTGGATTTTACTGAAATAATTGTGTTGGTCCGTTCTTACCTTTAAAGGCAATGAATAAAATTATTCATATTTATTTGCCTCTAAAAAGTGGTACACACCCAACCCAAATTGATTTTAATACATTTATAGCTCTTGCCGCGTGTTTCTGTGAGTCAATGGCTCTTAATGGAAAACCACCACCACCACCAATAAGGCTTGTCACTGCTATTCTAGACACAGGCGTTAGTTCTTGTTTTTAAAGTAAGAAGTTCTAGAACAGTACATTTCTATTATTAGTGGAAAAATGAAACGAAAAGTATTCTTTTTTTTTTGAGACGGAGTCTTGCTCTGTTGCCAGGTGCCAGGCTGGAGTGCAGTGGTGCGATCTTGGCTCACTGCAACCTCCGCCTCCCAGGTTCAAACAATTCTCCTGCTTCAGCCTCCCAAGTAGCTGGGACTACAGGCGCATGCCACCATGCCCAGCTAATTTTTGTATTTTTAGTAGAGACGGGGTTTCACCATGTTGGCCAGGATGGTCTCAATCTCTTGACCTCGTGATATGCCCGCCTCGGCCTCCCAAAGTGCTGGGATTACAGGTGTGAGCCACCGCGCCTGGCCGAAAAGTGTTCTAAGAAAACAGGCTTCAGCTTATATTCACGGGTTCTTGGTCTATTTTCCTTTGTTCATCATTGCACTGAAAGACTTTCTTTTACATAATTGTTTTTTTATCCCTGGAAAAGATAAAAAAATCTTTTTGTGATACCCATAAATTTTAGAATCCTTAAACAATTAGAAAAATCAGGTGAGCTAAACATACAAGTCATTATAAATTTTGAAGAGAAGTTTGACTTTAGAAGAACTTTCTGCCTAAATGTTTCTACTCATAAAAATGTTGGTTGAATCAAAGCAAACAACTAATAATAAAAATGGACAGTAAACAAAGATGAACCTGTGTTAATGGGGAAAAGTCACTACACAGAGTTTATAAAACATGTGCTAGCTTGCAATTTCTGCAGGCTGCTACTTCTAGTATGAAATGTGCATGTCCTTCCCAGAGTCTGCCCCTTATAATATTATAAAGTATAAAATGCTTTTAATTCAGTTGAAGTTTATAAATGATCTTGCTGTATAAGTTAGCCTGATTTGCACTGATCAGGCAATATTCAATAATGCAGAGCTTGTGTTCTATCTGGAATAGAACCCTTTGTACTGCTCCAACACCAAATATTTCATCTGTCAGTCTAATCTTGGACATTTGGAATCTCCTCCATAGATATCATGAGGTATTCTTCACAAGAATAAGCTTTTGCCTCACTATGAAGAGGTGAGTGCATTTTGAAATCCACTGGAACCTCACAGGAATTGAATCTCTTCTGTGCAAATTTGGGTGCGGACCATGGAAACTTGTAAGTCTACAGAAACTAAACCAGCACAGGTTTTATAACTGGACCTAAGATATAGTTCCTAGGGTTCACTTTAAAAATATTTTATATTTTTTCCTGGATTTTATTGCCAATGTTTTGTTGTTGTTTTGATTTTGTTTCTTGTCTACACCTGGGTTTAATTCCTCAACCGCTACGTACTCACTGTGCTGTGATGGTTGAATGGAGGTTTGGCCTCGTCTCCAGCCTGTGAGCACGAGAAGACAGGGCACCTATCCTGTTCGCCTTTGTGTCTCTGGTGTCTCACTCAGGATCGGGCACAGATACATCTTGTAGTACATGTTCAGTGAATACATGAGAGTGCGTCTCAACAATTTATGGTTTAGAGGCCAGCATGGACTTTTTATATTTCAGTATTTAATCAAGTTTACTCTGTGATCTGGGAAGACATAGAGTAGTAGTAACAATTTCCCTGTGTTTTCGGTTATGACATGTTCATGTTGCTATTTATGTTTGGAAAATGTCCAAGGTTGCCACTATAATGGAATCACTTTCATTTGAGAGTAGGCTGAAGGTTGGATGGAAGATAGGATCAGTGAGACTGTGTCCTGGGGGCACTGATAGAGTGAAAACCGTGAGAGCTCATTTAGGCTAAAGACCGCACAGTTACCCTTCAATCTGCCCAGACCTCAGGTGTGCTGCCTGCATCCAGCTGCCTTGCACTCTGTTGTGTCCAACCCACAATCTCTAAGGATTAGACTGCAGGGCTTGAAGGAAAGAAGGATAGAGGCAACTGTGGTGTGGTGGGATCACTCGGCTTGCAATCAGAGGTTATAGAACCGAGATTTTGGAGTTCTAGTCATATAAACGTGAACCCTCAGCAAAACAGGAACAGTACTGCTGAATTATCAGAGGTTTTTGTGTTGATTTAGTAAAATAATACAGGGTGGGGAACAGGGGCTCTGACCCGTGACCAGGCCAGGTGATGGGCCTTACATTTTTGTTAGCTGTTTTCTCATTTTGTCAATGAGTTTTGTATTTATTCCTCCACAAATTCAACAGTGCTGCTATGTGCCAGGGGCTGCTGGAGCCAGGAACCTAATGATCACAGTGTCAGCCTCTGCCAGCCTTTGTGTGTGTGGCAGGGGTGGTTCTGAGTAGTCCCACCATCTTCCATACATGATGCTTGGAGAGCCTGAGGACACACAGGGTAAGTGATAGCCCAAGTTGGGAGGAACCCCAGACACTGGGTCTGAGAACCTCCTTCAGAGAAGGTATTTGTGGGATCTTGGTGATTTAAAGATTCTCTCAAATCTTATTAAAAATGAATGGATTGACTGGGTGCTGTGGCTCACACCTGTGATTTCAGCACTTTGGGAGGCTGAGGCGGGTGGATCACCTGAGGTCAGGAGTTCGAGACCAGCCTGGCCATTATGGTGAAACCTCCGTCTCTACAAAAAATACAAAAATTAGCCGGGTGTGGCTGCACATGCCTGTAATCACAGCTACTTGGGAGGCTGAGGCAGGAGAATTGCTGGGACCTGGAATGCGGAGGTTGCAGTGAGCCAAGATTGTACCACTGCACTCCAGCCTGGGCAACACAGCAATATTCTGTCTCAAAATAAATATATGAATTAAAAAAAAGAATGAATGGATCCTATGATCTCGGGTCTAAATAGCATTGCTTTTGTTGACCTCTTGCCTGTAGATTTCTTTTAGATTTGATAAAAGAATCCTGTTTTGGCTGGGCACGGTGGCTCATGCCTGTAATCCCAGCACTTTAGTAGCCTGAGGTGGGTGGATCATGAGGTCAGGAGTTCAAGACCAGCCTGGCCAAGATGGTGAAACCCCGTCTCTGCTAAAAATACAAAAAATTAGCCGGGCATGGTGGCGGCGCCTGTAATCCCAGCTACTGGGGAGGCAGAGACAGAATTGCTTGAACCAGGGAAGTGGAGGTTGCAGTGAACTGAGATTGCACCACTGTACTCTAGTCTGGGTGGCAGAGCAAGACTCTGTCTCAGAAAAAAAAAAAGAAGGAATCCTATTTCATCAAAAGCATTGCTTAGCTTTATTTCAAGATTTCCCTTAGTATGTAAAGGATAAGACATAGACCCGTGAGATGCTCTGTGAAAAGGGTACAGTGGTCAAACAACCTGGGGAACAGTTCTTACTCTATCTTCCTCTTAGGAGAGTCCTGGTGGACCCAAGCTTTTGGGAAGATGCAGACATATCAGACCCTAGTGTTGTTTACCTCTGGTATTGGTATTGGAGTAATGAAGGTGAGGTTATCAATATTTATTTAATTCACCTCTGTAGTGCTTATAAGGAGCATGTATCTTTTTGTAAGTTAAATAATCCTATAAAATAAAGAAAACAGTCAAAAAAGGAGACCCAAAAAAGGCGCTGAGAAGTCCTACCACAAGGAAAGTTACTACGTCCCCAGTGTTTTCTACCAGGTAACACTTAACTGGTTCTTATAGAGAATTTTTTTGGAGGTGCTTTCCTAGTAAACATCACATACATCTCAGAATAATTTAACTTTAGAGCTAGAAGTAGGTTAAAGCATGGCCCCCATGCCTCACTGCACTTGAAAATAAAGTGATGTCTGCAGAAGGTGTGTGGCTTGCCCGAGGTGGCCCAGTGGAGGCTGACCAGAAGCTCTCATTCCCTTTACCAGGAAGGTGAAGCTGCCCACCCCTCACTTCTGTTAATATTGACACTGTTAAATTAAGCTCTATTTGGCCTGAGGAGACCTCCATAACTCGAGCCCCTAGGTAACAAATTGCAATGTAGCTTAGCATATAAAGGGACTGAAAGCCTACCTTTGAAGTATACTTTTGTATCATAGCTGAGTCTTAGCCAATCACAGCAGCTGAGCTTCAGTCAATCCCAGACTATCAACTGATCAGACCACATTAAAATATGGCATAGGCTGCCTGTAATCAATCAGGCCGCTTCGTACCACACCTCTGTTTTCTGTCCATAAATGCTGCCTGCGCACTCGCAGAGCAGAGAGCTCTCTGAACCTCTCTTCGGGTTCCGATTGTTGTCCAATTCAAGAATTGTCCTTTGTTCAATTACACTCTGTTAAATTAAAATCTTAAGTTTTTCTTGTAACAGCACCCTTGCCATGACAACAGCCGTTAACAACAACGTGCACAGGGGATGCTATGAGCTCTGCTGTGCGTATTGTGCGAGGAATCTTTAACATCTCAAGACTTCAGGAAGGATAAATAATTTTTCAGATCTGGGCTCAGGGACCTGCTGCATTACCCTGGGCTTTATGAACACGTTGTTACCCTTTTCTCTCCTGACACTGCCTACTCCATCAGGAAAGGGTCTGGTGAGGGCTGACTTGCATCTTAGCTCTCCCAGGCATGGCTGCTATCCTGAGTCCTCACTTCCTTGACACATCTTCCGCCTGGCTTCCTGTCGATCTCCAAAAGTTCCAGGGAAGCTGGATGCACAGGAAATGATGAACTTTGAGCATTTCTCCCCTAAGACCCAAAAGAACACTTCATGAGAAACTTCCGTGTTGTTAGCCAGTTTCCTCTGCCGAATGAGAAAGCTGGCTGCCCCCTCGCACTCTAGGCTCTTGAAAGGTCAGACTTCTGACTCCGAAAGTGGCCCAGATGAGACAGTGAAAGGAATGGTGCCTACAAGGGAGTGGACAGGAAGCACAGCTGTATGTCTATAGACAGCAAAGTACGGGGGGGCAAAGCCATAGATTTTAATTTTTACGCTCCTTAATTTAAAAAATAAAACAAAACAGAACACAACTGGCATGCTTGCAAAAACAGGGTCTAAAGTCCCTGTGGGAATAACCAGCCAGTGAAAAGCGAATGTGGGAAGGGAGAATGGGATTGTATCAGGCTGCTTCACAATGGGAGGTCGCCCCAAATCATTTATAAAAGGTAAGTGCTGGCGCAGCCCGGCGGGCCCTGAGCACCACGCTGTAGGTGTGATTTATGAGGGAGAGACTGGCTATAAATCAACCCCCTTTGTTTTAAGTAGTAGTTTCAGTGCAGTAGATTAATTTACATGCAAGGAGAATGAAGAAAAATTGCAACATGTTATAATCTCTGCATATCACACAATTGGATTCCAAATTTGAACAAAGTGTTCCTGCTGACTATCTGACCATCACTGTAGAACAAGTGGCCTTGTGCAGCGTTCCTTAGGGGGCAGGGATGAGATGGTGACTGTTTGGGTCTTCAGGTCACCAGGGAGTGTCGTTTGTTGGGACCCTGAGTAAGAAGCTTCCGAGCTGGAAACCAAAAAATTAATTCCTTTTGATGTTGGTGTGAACTGGTGGCCAGGCTCTCGGGGTATCTTTGCGAGTAAAAATTTTGCATTGTCTTCATTGTTGCTACCATACTTGAACTTTGCAATGTTGCTGCTCTTGGTGCTAATATAATAGAGGGAGACAAGATTCTAAGCTAGTTCTCATCAGCCATTGTGTAGCTGGAGATGAGAGAGAAGAGCCAGCTCAAGCACATGCAACTGACGCTGGGAATTTCCATCTTACGTTTATTTGTTCTGTTTATTTGGATCTCTGATTATCCTACTGTCTTAATTGCTCATAGTTATTTCACACGTGTAAACCTTGTGTTGCTCAAGAGATGGAAAACTTCCCGAGAGCAGAGCTTAAATCTTTGGTTCTCTCATATTTCTCAAAATGCCTAGCACTGTGTTTGGGAAAGAATGGATTCTTGGGATGCACTTGTTGACTTGAATCAAATGTCTGTGAAAACAGGAGAGAGCCATTGCCATAAGTAATCAAAACCCCAGGGTTATTCAGAGCCCTCATTTCAGCTATTAAATTTAGCTCTCTTTTCCCTCAAGCCTTTTATCATAAATACCATGAGGGGGAAGGAAAGAGGATTACGATATCATCTCTATTTCCTTCTCCTACCCTCCTGCTGGTACTGAAATGATCAAGAGAGTAGAAAAATGGCCAAAAACCAATAGAAGGGAAGAGATGCAAAGGGCTCAGAGAACCATGCATGGGCGGCTTTGCTGGAATGACTGAGACAGACTGTCATCTTGTAAGCTACTACCTGGTTTTGCTTTGGTGATGATTTTGTACCCATTTGCATATGTGGTTTTGCATTTGTGCGCTTTGGGGTTTCAGGCTGAATTCGAAGTCCATGCTTTCAAGAAGAGAAGGAAATTCCTAATAATGTGCTAACAGTAAAGTTCATGACAAAGAGCATCTGCTTGATATTACTATAGATTTGGGTATTCTTGGATATTTTTATCCTTTTTGCCCCAAAACAAAATATTTTCATGGAATACCAAATGTTCTGTTTCTACTCAAATTGTAGATCATGAGATGAATCTGTTAGAGGGTGATGTGGCTTAAAGCTACCTACTGATGGTCAGTATTTTCTAGATTTGCACATAGTTGCTGGTAGGTTGTATTACCTGTGAGCAGTGTTCAGCGGGTTTTAGCGAAGACAGTGGCCATGCCATACAAATCCCAGGGGGAAACTGAGGCTGAGCCAGGCGGGTAAACGGAGAGTCAGAATGTTTCTGGAACTGTCTGTTCATTCCTTCATCAACCATTTATGAAGTACCTGTTATAGTCCAGGCATTGCACTTGATGCTGAGAATATAGTGATGAGGACAATGGAATCTGTGTCCTCAAGGGGCTGGGGCCTCTCAGGAGAGAGAGAGACTCTGGTAACAGAGCAGGCTCAGAGCCGTGACAAGGATCCTTCAGAGTCTTGTCTAGCCCTGCACCAGCCAACCTAGGAGAGTTGATGGGGCCATGGAGGGACAAGCTGCCGAAGGAAAAGACATTTGATCTACTTTTGAGTGGTTTGCTCTTTAGGTGAAATGTAGAAAAGGTGTTTCAGCTATGCAGATAGAAATCAGGATGTGTAAAGACAAAATCTGAGTAAGGTATGCTTTCCAATATGCAAATATGATACAAAATTAAACCTTCTTTAATTGATATCTTAAAACATTGATTATGTTGGCACATTAGAGGAGGTGCTGGACTGAATTGCTCAAAAGAATGAACTCTGGCTTTGTTTTCCAGACTCAATGATTAGCACTATTGCCTCGCAGAGAACAGAGGCTAAGTTTATGTTTGTGGAAGAATCAGTTAACTCTTAAATATTTATTTCCTTGATCTCTTTTTAGTACTAAACAATTAGTAGTAGAAGAAAATGTAATGTAGTTTGTAATTTAATGGCTATCTTGGAGATAAGGGTGACCTTTTTGCAATCTCTAGTAAAGTTTACTCTGCATTGTAAAAGCCTATTTTTTTTTTGTATACAAATCAGCATGATTCTTCTAAAGTGAAAAATAATTTTGCTAAGTGATCCACTGCCTCGCTGATCCAATGGAAGAAAGCTGTGGTTTTCATTTTTGAGAGATTTAAAATAGTAGGAGCCTGCAGGCTGTGGGTGCCCTTTGTGCCACACTCAGAAGTAGGGCACGCATTTCTTACTTTTCAGACTTCTTACCTTCCCACACAAAGAAACCACAAGTGGGAAATGAGCGCTGAAAGAGTCAAGCAGCGTGGGCCCATCTTCCTCAGCAGGGCCGTCAAAGAGGGCACACCATTTTCCAAAAGAACTGAGCTGAGACTCCAGACCTGAAAAACCATCCTAGCTGCATGTCTATACCACTCACCATGGGCTGGGAACACGGGTAGTGTTCTGTAAGAGTGAGTTCACTGAACATCCTCACAATGGCCTTTTGAGAGGGAGACTATGACCATCCTCATTTTACAGATGGAGACTTCGGTTAAGAATTTGCTCAGGGTCACCAGTTAGAAGGTGCCAGCACCATGGCTTGAGTCCTGGCGATCTGGGTGGCAGGTGCCATGCAGGCTCAAGCTGGCCTTACCCACTGCCTCCCTCCCTCCATTCTGATGCAATGGGTGACACAATCAAGTTGTAATGGTGCTAAGATGCTTTGTGGTTAAAAGCAACATAGAAACATATAAGGCTATGTTTTTAGTTTAAAGCAACTTTAAATGTTTTAAGAGAATAATGAATAGAATAGTTACTGTTTTTCTTAACAATTTCCAAGATATGAATTATGAGACCCAGACTTTTTAGGAGTATTTTAAGACTCCGAAGATAAGAATCCTTAAGAACTCACTGTGGAATGAGAAACACTGCCAGTAAGTATATATTTCCTTCATATTGGTCAAAATATATTTTATTTATACTTTGAACAGTTCCTATATCCATATGATACAATACTCTAAAGTATAAAGAGAGTATAGTGAAAAGGGGGCCTGCCTTCCATATCTGGTTCCCTTCCTTAGAGGCAACCAGTGTTAGGAGTTTCTTGAGTAACCTTCTAGATATTGTATGCATAGATAAGCTTATGTGTCTATGTAGCTTATTTTTTATTTTTTGGTGGGGAGGGCACAAATGGTAATTATTTATTTGTTTATTTATTTATGTATTTGAGACTGAGTCTCACTCTATCACCCAGGTTGGACTGCAGTAGCACAATCTCAGCTCACTGCAACCTCCGCCTCTTGGGTTCAAGTGATTCTCCTGCCTCAGCCTCCCAAGTAGCTGGGACTACAAGCATCCGCCACCATGCCTGGCTAATTTTTAGTAGAGACAGGGTCTCACCATGTTGGCCAGGCTGGTCTTGAACTCCTGACTCAAGTGATCCACCTACTTCAGCCTCCCAAAGTGCTGGGATAACAGGCGTGAGCCACCAACCTCGGCTAGTAATTTACTATATATAAATACTTTAGTGCTTCGTTATTTTCACTTTAAATTATGCGCTGAAGTTCAGTATGAGCTTGGTCCTTAGCAGCATATTCAATTTCATTAATCTGATCATGAGTTGAAAAATTGATTGATTTCTTTATATAAAATTTGCATCCAGCTAGCTTAATAAATTATCTTACTGTTTGTGATAGTTTTTCAGTTATTTCCTTTTATTTTCCAAGCTAAAAGTAATATAATCTGAATTCCCTTTTCCAAGTTTTATACTTCACATGTATTTTTCTTATTAATTGGATGGCCAAACACCTGTGAAACGAAGTGAATAGTTGTGATCATGAGCTTTCTTATCTTTTTCTTGACTAAATTGGAGGCTTCTAGCTTTTCTGTATTAGACAGTCTGACTTTTAGATTAACACACACCCACACAAACTAAGGATACACAAACACTTAAATGGCATTTAAAAATAAATGTTATTTTTTTTTTATCAAATTGAGGAATCATCTACCTATTACCATATTTAAGAATAATTAATAGAAATGGATGTTGACTTATGTAAATACCTTTTCCATCACATATGGAGATGATATAATGATTTATATTAATAGATTCAATGATATTTAATAATTCTTATATTCTGAAATTTATGTTGCTTGGTTGTCATATTATGCTTTCAATATTTCTGTTAAGAATTTCTTATTGTTCTTTTAAAATGAAATTTTCTTGTTCGAGGTCCTCTTTGTTGCTGTTCCTCGACATAATGCTTGCTTTGAAAAGAGCTGGGGCTAGGCATGGCGGCTCACGTGTAATCCTGCACTTTGGGAGGCCGGGGTGGATCACCTGAGCTCAGGAGTTCAAGCTCAGTCTGGGCAATACAGTGAGACCTCATATCTACAAAACATCCAAAAAATTAGCTGGGCGTGGTGTCATGTGCCTGTGGTGCCAGGTAGGTGGGAGGCTGAGGTCGAGATATTGCTTGAGCCTGCAAGGTGGAGGCTGCTACAGTGAGCTGTGATTGCACCACTGCACTCCAGCCTGGGTGACAGAGCAAAACTCTGTCTCAAAAAAAAAAAAAAAAAAAAAGAGCCTTCTTATTTTTTCACCATCTAGAATATTTCAACAGAATGTTAGAGACTTCTGTTTCTTAAAGGTGTGATAGAATTCTCTTGTCAAACTATCTAAAGTCACTGCTCTAGGGGAGGTATCAGCACTTTAACAATTCTATTTCTTTTAGAGTAATTGGTCTACTTAGAATTCCTAAACTTTTTGATGAAAGTTTTGGTGATTTATCTTTTCTAGAAAATGAATTTCACCTACTCAAATTATTAGTTAGAATTACAGAGAATTCAGTAAAGGACTCTTATGAGTCCTAAAATTTCTCCCTTTATCATGTCTTACAGTGTTAGTATATTTTTTATTTGTTAAAATTAGGTTAGAAAATAATTAACTTATATATTTATGTATTCACTTATTTATAGCTCTTGGATTTATCATTACTTTTTTTAGTTTTCTAATTAATTTCACATTTTATGCTTAATAATTCATTCCTTCTGTTATTCTTGGCTTTACGTGATCTATTTTCCATTATTTTCCTTTGGGTGATCAGTTCAACTATTTTTAGTTTTTTCTCCCTATTAATATATGTACTTGGGATTACGCATGTTTCTCTGAGTTCCACTGTAGATGTAACCCATTGGTTCTGCTACATAGCATTGCAATTATTGCTATTTTCTAGTTATAACAAAGTTCCACTTTTGATTTCTTATTTAACTATGAATTGAGAAAAAGCCTTTAAGAATCCAAGTGGTAGGAATTTGTTTGTTAGTTTTATGTTTTAGTTTTATTACTAATTTCTAGTTTTGTTCATTGTGATCAGGGCACTTTATCTTATTATTTCTAATTTGAGGAATTAATTGAGGTTTTCTTTGTGGCCTAATATTTTCTTATGTGTGTATTTCTTTCAACAATTTTTAAAGTTTGTATTTGTTCTAATGTTCTCCTTTTTATAGAATACACTTAGTCTTCAATTTCTTAAACTTTTTTTGACTCTCAATTTTCTCTGGGATATGTTTTTTTGATTCTGTAGATTAAAAACTTTACTTTGGAAAAGTTTTCTTAACATATCGATTTAGATATGTACAAATATAAACACATGTTAACGGTTCCGTCTTGGAGATACCGATTAGGCATGTGTTGGATCTCTTGATTTGTTTTCCTTATCTTTCATTTTCTCTCTGGCTCTTTTAAACCTCTGCTTATTCTATTTTGATTGATTACATTTCTCAGTCTTTTGACTGCTGTGTCTTGCTAGGTTACCAGTTTCTCTGTTCCTCAAAACTGCTGTCAAGGTGGCTTTTGTTTCTGTGATGGTTTTAATTCCTCTTCCAAATATTTTCTGAGTACTACCAACTTGTTTTTATCACCTGTTGTTGGTGAAATATAGTTTCCTTGAGTTCTTGCAGCTACGTTGAGATCATATTCTGTCTAGGTAATTTGCTTAATTCTTTTAAACACACGGTGATAGGCTATAGATCACACTTTTGAGCTTCTTCATAGTAACATTTTTCTAGTTGATGTTTGTCTTTCATTTATGTAAGATTTATGTCTTTTCCTTTCATTGCAGTGTTTTTTCTTTTAATTGATCTGGGTGCTGGCTTTTCTTTTTTTTTGCTTATAATTATATTTGAATGAAGCAAATTATTTCTGGTCAAGTTAATTGCAGAGTAACACACCGGATGGCAAGGCTATGAACATGTTAGCAGGAATTCTTCATAGGGCATGGACTGTTCGAGGGCATTCTTTCCAGCCTTTACTTTGAAAGTCATCTGCAATGCACAGATGCAACTCTGGCCACAATGCTGAGTATTTCTTCTGCCTCCTGCCTTGTTGACAGTCTGCTTCCTGCATATGTGGCATGTCTGATTTCCCATGTAGCTCACCACATCTTGCTTTCCTTTTCTGCCTCTCAGTCTCTGGAAGCCACCTACTCCCCACCTCTCCCTGCTGTCCCCAACAAGGGAGGTTCATTTGCTTCTATGAGCAGGCCACTTCCTTTGGGCCCTTTGCCCTCTAACCCTCGTCTAAAGTCTGTGGCCCTGGAACCCTTTCTCCGGTTTGAGTACAGATTCAGCTTCCCTTCCTTGTATATCTTTTATTCTGTTTCATATTGAAAGTGGAATTCTCCATCGTATTTTAAGTCTTTGCATTTTAAATATAGAAGAGTTCAAATTTTGGGAAGTGTTGTGCTGTTACATGTGTAATATTTGGTATTCTCTACTGGCATATTTTTTTTAACATTTCAAGTGTTTTGTTAAATATATAATTTTACATAGCTTATTCTTTATAGCTTAGATTATCAGATGAAATGTTTTGATATGAAGAAATAATGATGTGATTTGTGAATTCTTATTCTCAATTATATTTTTTCTATATAAATATAATTTTGATAGATTTTACGTGAAAATCTTTTTAAAACTTTCAATTTCTAAATTGATGCCCCACCTTAAAACTCTCAAAATATTTTGTGTTGTGAAACATATACATTAATATAAAAAGACACAATTTCCCTTTCTGTGATTCAAATATTAAGTCCCATTCTCATCTCTCTTTTGTACCATCAGGTGGTGCTAAATATGTCAAAATCTCATTTTTTATGTTTCAATGTGAATAGCGTCATATGCAAAAGTGAGTCTGTGGCCCTGTATAAAGAACTGCTTGTGAGTTCTTTAATTAGTTTCTTTTGTATTGTGTGGATAAGGATCCAACATTTAACACAGAAGTTACATCACCTTCCTTCAATATCATTTTGCCCCTTTATTCTTTGGTAAGTTAAAGTTTGCTTAGTTTGTTTACTCGCATCAGCATATGTGATTTCTCTATGTGGTATTTGATTTGGGCTTATTGCATTAGCCTCGACCCTTGGATGGAAAATGATTCCTGTAATTTGCTTACCTGAAGAGCTTGGATGAGGAGCTTCACATAACTGCGGCCTCAACAATTTTTTCTTTTACATTTACACTTCTGCTCATTATGGAGGTAGAAATGTAATAGACCTCCCAAAAGGGAGCAGGTGACTTTTAGTGTCTCTTGAACTTGAATTCCAGTGGCCATATAGTATATCACATAGTTTGCATTTAGCAGCAACATAATTACTCAATTTCTTGAGAAAACAGAGAGAGGGCATATGTTAGTCATTTCCAAATCCCTGGGGAGTGCTTATACTTAGTCAGTGCTATATTCTCCTAACAGACTTCTTTTTAAAAAATTAAATGACACTTCTTATATCGCAAAATGAGAGCATAGTCATGAATGCAAATATTTGGTGATTCCACATTATAAAATTTTAATGTGTCCTTAAAATCATTAAAAGGCTTTCATAACTTTCTTGGTCAACTCTCACTGCTGGGCAGTAGAGAACAGGATGTGTAAAGTGCAGATGCAGGGAAATAATTGCTGGGGCCAAGTTGGAGCTGGTTTGAGGTAGAGTGGAGATAAGAAGGGGTGGCTGGTCTTGCCTCCTCTGCAGAGGTGGCTCATACAGAAAGCGTGGGAGGAGACTTGCAGAATAACATCTCTTTGTTCTTATAACCCCCCTGGCATGCCCTGGGCCAGCCTAGCCTTTGGGTTTTAGCACAGCCCCTGTGGCTCTTTTCTCCTTCGCACCTCTTCTGGCTCCCTCAGCACTGGGTCTCAGTCACTTTCTGAAGGGACCAGTCCAGCATTGTTCACGCTGATGCTTGGGGATGTGCTCATAATGGCAGAGGCCAGAAAAGGCCTGGTGCTGCCTTAGATTCTGTGTGGACTGTGGCATGGCAGAGGACAAAAAAGGAAAAGAAGGAACGGAAGTGAGCAACAGAGCGGGACACTCCTCTTTGTGTGTGTGCCACCTGTCCTTGAAGGAAATGTGCTTGTTTCACCTCTCACCTGCCTTTAGACTCTGGGGACCAGGTCAGTGGAGACATCTGTGCATCATCTGCTCAGTAACTGAGAAGGCTGGGTGCCTGCTGCACCCAGGGACGTTAGTCCCAGCCAGAGTGTGCTGGGTGGCATCTCAGGGAGATGTTTGGGGCACAGCGTCTTCATAGCATCCTTTAAATCACACTCTTGGCAGCTGCTTGCCCACTTGAGCAAGCGGCCCCCTCAGCTCTCTGCTCTTACAAGGAGCTTTTGCAGTGGGTAGATCTTCTGGGGGACCTCCTTCCAGAGGAGTTGATAGCCCAGCTCCAGGGTATCCCACCAGATTCCAAGCCTGGCCCTCTCCCAGGAACATCAGGCATGTGCCGGCTAGTGCTTTACAAGCATGCAGAGTTTACTTTTTTTTTTTTTTTTAAATGTCCATGGCTTTACCAACTCTCCCTTTCTGAGACATTACCAATGTTTTAAGTGTTTTAGTTATACCAACTTCTCTGGAGTGTTTCTGCATCTTTGATTTTTTGCATCCATCTGTTTGGGGGCTTCTTAAGCAGAGAATGGGGTTATTGAGAGGGACTCAAATTCTGTATGGCAACTCTTGGCCCAATACGAGACCCTGATGAGGGGGTGGGAGAGGTGGTGACAAGTCCAGCTTGGGCAAGACGAGGACTGGGTAACCCCTGAGTAAATGAGGGAAGGAACCAGGAAGTGCAGGACAGAGAGCATTCCCCTGCAGTCCGGGAGGAATTTATAAGCAGAAGCTCAGACTTGGCTATTCCTAGGGAAGCTGATGGCTGCTGGCTGAGGTTATCTGGAGAGGATGAGTGGAATTAAACTTGAAGGCCAGAAGGATTAAGATGGCTTCGGTCTGGGAGCTTCTTCCCTCCCATGCTGTGGGTGGGAGGAGGAAATGGAAAATGTGGCAGGAAGGACAGGCCAGTGGCTGATGGCAAAGATCAGGGGCAGAAAGCTGGCCAGGCTTGGGTGGCAGTGGGTTTGGGGGTAGAGTCTGGATTTGATGGAGTCCAGGTCTGTCTTGGCAGTTAAGGAGCAGGCTGTAGCGGGAAGAGGATTCTCATCCTCAGCATGGATCCTGTATGCAACTGTGGAATAGGTTCACATTTTCTTTGGATGACTCCATTCCCCTTCTGCACTGGTTGTCTGTTGGGGGTCTCACCCTCTTGCAGCCCAGGGGTGAATTCCAGGTGCTGCACTGGTGTTTCTCACCTTCGTCAATCTTGTTAGGCTAAACCCCAAGTGTTATTCAAAGTAGCCAAAAATTATTCCCCACTTTAGGTTTGAAAATAAGGGATGCATCTCTATTGATCAATAAAGCAAGCACCCGTAGGCCTCATGCTGGGGAATGGGGACTTAACTTTTGATATGTCAGATTTCTCAAAGCCAGGGGTAGATCCAGGTTGTGTGTGGGGTCTAAAGCTTATTTACTTTTCGGTGCTCTCTTGAAAAAAAAGTACAGATTGTAAATACACAACGGGGTATGGGCATTAAAATGTATTTAGAATGGGAAAAATAACACAACGAATTTAAAAAGTTGACAAATGCCACTGTCATGACAGAAACCCCCACAAATAGCACACTGTTGCTGCTTCGCTGTCCAACACACCTGTATAGTGTATCCTCTTTCTCCAGATGTTTGGCGTCACGTCCTGTGAGTGCCTCTTCATATGACAACAGTTAGTAATGTTATTTTCTTTTGAGTGAGTGGAAAGAATTCAGTCTTCCTTCGGGTGTGGCTGATGGAGCTTGCTGTGGATTCTCGGTAGTTTACGGAAGTCCTTTTCTCCTGAAGGACTCTTCACTGCTGACGACATATCGGGACCACCCGTGCCATTTCTTGCTTGTGTAGAACTGCTTCCAAGATGACCTTGGGCGACTGTCTCCCGTGGGCCTCTCTAGACATGGGCCTCAGTGGCTGGTGCTGCTTAGCTAGGTCTGTGCACCACCCTGCCCTCCAACTCCCGCCGTGGCTGGGGTGAGTTGGCCCTGGAGAGTGAGACCGGGTGTGATAGCTCCAAACCCGGAGCAGGACCGGAGCAGCTGCTTGTCCAGATTCTTCCTGTTGGGGTCAGAGACAGGGGCTGGACACTGGTGTGGTGTAGAGACAGTGCTGCAGCCTATCGACTCTGCCCCATGCTCAGGACCAGGGGGAAGAGGAACACCCCAGGCTGGGGCACAGCTGCACGCTTTCTCCTCACCCTCCAAGGAGAGCACGCAGGGCCGTGCAAGGGACCTCATCAAGTAAGGGACCTGCTGCTTAGGCTGCATCGGCAGATGGCATCTGCCTACAACGCCATCCTTGGCCGTCATGACCCTTTCTGAAAGAGGAGACGGATGAGGGATGTTTTTTTCTTTCCTGAGCCTATAGTACAACAGAGATGAGATGTGTAAATGTCTAGCCTAGTCTGTCTCATGGTATCTGTTCAATGACTGGCAGCTGCTATGATTATTAGTAAATTACCATCTGCTTTAATCCTTCTCCTGTGAGTTTTGTCTGGACCTATTAGTTTCCCAGAGCCAGCTTACCCTGGGGGGAAGTCACAAAGCTAAGAACCAACTTTATGGCCTCCAGACTCAGTCACTGACACCCGTTTGCTAGAACACTTTGAATCTGGGTGTGGGTCCTGCTTCAGAACATGGCGTGAATTACCCTGTAAAGTTGTAATTGGGGTTGTTCATCCTCCTAGTGAGTCCTTGCTGCATGGGTCCTGCAGGGAGCACTGGGCAAGGGCCAGGGGAGGACACAGGAAAAGAAACGTGGCTCTTGCCTTAATTGATTACTCCAGCATTGAGTGGATTCAACACAGGGTTAATTAAGGTGTTTTGATTGGAGGTGACAGCAATTCTTTTCTATAGCTTAAGCCAAAGGAAGGAATTTGTTGGTTCATGCAATTGAAAAGTGTCAGGGCAGAACCATCTGGTTCCAGTGAGCAGAACTAGAGCAATGGTTACTGAAATCATTGAGACTGAATCTGTCCTCTCCCTGAGGCTTCATACTCAGGGGCATGCTCCCCTCATGGTGGATCCAGGAGATTTCAGGCTTCCATCCTCTCAGGTCAGTAAAGCAATGGAAAGCAGTCTTCGGTCTCCTGCTTGTCTCCAGCATTCTGGAGGCTGATGCTCTGACTCTAATCGGCCCATATTGGGTCACGTTCTCCCTTGACCCAGTGGCTGTGGACAGAGTGATGAAATGCTCTCATTGCCTTGGTCTGGGCACCATGTCCTTTCTAGGAGTCAGGACTGCTTGCCAGCCCCACCCATGCTATCTGGACTGAGAGGGGTTGAGAGGACCCTAAAAGGTCAGCATGGTCCTTTTCCCCAAAGTAGAAGCCATAGGTGTTAGATAGGCAAATATTACAATATACACAGCAAAGCAATGCACAGTCAGCATAATCAGGCTGCCATCACTGACAGTGGCATTCCATATAAATGATGATCATCGGTTCACAGTGCATAGAGAGTGATCAATGAATGTTTTCGGATTCAATCTGCCATCAGATTAGAAGTTCTGGGAGCACAGACCATTGTATTAGTGTCATCTAACGTATTGCTTAACACATGTAGGATCTTATAAGCATTTATTGAATGAATTTGCTATAAGATTTCACAGAGAGGAGGCACATCAAGATAGATTCCTTTGATTCGGTTCCCTGGGAAACTGAGAATATAAGGTTCTGGGGGTCACAGGGCTGTATTCTTCTGGAAATACAATGCAGATGTTTTCCCTGCGTTTGTGAGTTTTTAAATTAAAATTTGAATGGAGCCATGAGTTTGTGGCCTCTGGTAACAAATTGACAATTCTGTGAGTATTTGTCAAACTTGTTTATTTATGATGTCTTGTATTTATATACTGATCTTATATTGCAGAATTTCCTTGGAGACCATGACAGATGGATTTCAATATATGTTCCCCTATACAAACAGCGTGCTAATTTTTCCTAAAGTTATCAGCTCCTTAGCCTCTTTTCATCCCCACCTGTCTGTATACCCAGATCCTTTCTCTAGTCCTGCATTCAGCAGCCACGTGACAGATGGTATCAAAGTTAGAGGTGGTGGGGGCCGAGCGTGGTGGCTCACGCCTGCAATCCCAGCACTCTGGGAGGACGAGGCAGGTGGCTCACAAAGACAGGAGTTTGAGACCAGCCTTGCCATTATGGTGAAACCCTATCTCTACTAAAGATACAAAAAACTAGCTGAGCAAGGTGGTGCGTGCCTATAATCCCAGCTACTCAAGAGGCTGAGGCAGGAGAATTGCTTGAACCTGGCAGGCAGAGGTTGCAGTGAGCTGAGATCGGGCCACTGCTCTCCAGCCTGGGCAACAGAGCTAGACTCCATCTCAAAAAAAAAGTAAGTTGGAGGTGGTGCTTTCTCCTGCAGGTTCTCATAGCATCTTCATCCTCTGCCATGATGTTTCTCACACTGAGGGCCACTTGTTTTGCCAATTAGGCCACAAGGACACATGGATGCACTACCTGTACCCAGCACCAATGTCCAGCACATATTACGCATTAAAGGAATTGCTTTGGGAAAAATTCTATGGAATGAAAGAGCAGCTAAGCATATGCTAGACAGAAAACAGGCGGGAAGTCTGTTTACCAAGCATTTATTACTCAGCACTCTCAGGTCCTGTGGCATCACAGAATACAGAATGAGAGGCTTGCTTGGTTGAGGAGCTCAGCATTGTTTGAGAAGGCATTAGGAGGAAACACGTGGTGGCATGGCTCTCAGTCTACACGACAGCAAGGCAGGGGCTGCTTTCTCCTTTCATGGAGTGAAGAGTTCTGTGGAGGAAGTGGGCCGTGAGCTGGGCCTTGAAGGCTGATTTATAAGTTAGGATTCTTCCAGAAGCAATGATGAGAACCTAATTCAAGCACGTTTAAAGTTAGAAGAAAAAAGGATGGAGAAAGGGCTTTATTGGCTTTGCTTAGTGAAATGTGCCAGGGAGTCGGGAATGGAGAGCTGGCTTGGCTGGCATCATCGGACCCGTTTGCTCTCTGCATCGCATGCTCTGGCTTCCTCTGAGACTTTGTTTTCAGGCTGCCCCTATGTCACCCCCAGCAGCAAATGTTCAGGCTTAATTCCAGTGGGCTTTAATCGCGTGTGGCCCTCATCAAACCCCAGAGGATGACAGGATAGCATGTTCACTCCCAGAGCCGGGGCAGGGTCAGCAACCCCACCTGTCGAGGATGCGCACCGAATAATGAACACGTGAGTACATGAGTGAATGGACACACCGGTGGCAGGATTGATTGGGATTTGGGGAAAGCAAAGGCCTAGTGTGTAGAGAGACACACGGCTGTGGCTTCTGTGGCTATGAAGGCTCCCACTTGAAACCCCAAAGGAGGTCCAAACACTGGCTCTTGGATGCTCTGCCCTCCACAGTCTCCAGTGCTGAAACACACAGTGGGACCTGGACTTGGCCCAGCACGTGAAGCCCGTGGGGCCTGAGGATGGAGGCACACAGGCTTTCTTTAACTGAGCAGGTACTATATCCACTCAAGGCTTAGGCTTCTGGACCTCAGTTGGCCTTGGATGCAGGGTCAAGAGTGGGCTCAGGTGCATTACAGAAACAAATAAGGATGTGGCCAAGCTGGGCTTTAAACCCTGAACTCCAGACAAAGCCAGGCCTGTGTTCCTGATGAGATGGCTGAGACGTGCGTGCATCTCCAGGTGTTAACACCCTAGCCTCATCTGCACATTCTTCTGCCTATATTCTTATCTCTCAAACTAGAAGCTGTGACCTCATTTATTCCCATCTGAGTTGTTGACCCACGTCTGGTTCCTGACAATGCCTGGGACAGACTTTGCCCTGCTTACCAGAAATTCTTTGATCAGTGTTCACTGGTTCAGTTACACAACAGGCTGAGCCCATATTTCTTTTATTTTCCAGAAACCCATAAGAAATCATGTCACATTAATTGCTGAATGGCAGAAATGATTGTCTAGAGTGTAGACTTTGCCATATTCTGTAGTTGGGTTTGAATCACTGTTTCCTGACCATGGACCTGTGTGAGCTGGGACATTGGAAAGGGTTTCTTAGCATTTCCAAGACAACCTTGGTTTCACTCTGGCACCACCAAAGTTTCGCCAAATGACTTTTGCTAAGTGTTTGTGTCATGGAATGTGACAGGAGTGATAATAACTGTAATTTGTGTAAATCACTCAAGAAATGTGGCTGATAAAAAACACTTAAAAGTGTTACTTTTTGTTTTGGTTATGGTTACTGTTACTTAACCTCCCTGCACCTCAGATCCCCAAGTAGGAAATGGGACTATTCTGCTAAAAACCTGGGTCGTTGTTGGGGAAATACGGGGAAGTTTCCTAGCTAGCTCCAGTCTTCTGTCAGTGGATTAGTTAAATTTATGGCACTCACCTGTTTTGTCATTTCAGTAATGTGATATAAAAAGAAATGATATCGGAATGGTGGGACGGTGGTGTGGGGTGCGTGTGGTATGTGTGTGCTACATGTGGGGTGTGTGTGTGTATGTGTGTGCTACATGTGGGGGTGTGTGTGTATGTGTGTATGTGTGTGCTACATGTGGGGTGTGTGTGTGTATGTGTGTATGTGTGTGCTACATGTGGGGGGTGTGTGTGTATGTGTGTGCTACATGTGGGGGGTGTGTGTGTATGTGTGTATGTGTGTGCTACATGTGGGGTGCGTGTGGTATGTGTGTGCTACATGTGGGGTGTGTGTGTATGTGTGTATGTGTGTGCTACATGTGGGGTGTGTGTGTGTGTGTATGTGTGTGCTACATGTGGGGTGTGTGTGTGTATGTGTGTATGTGTGTGCTACATGTGGGGTGTGTGTGTGTATGTGTGTATGTGTGTGCTACATGTGGGGGGGTGTGTGTATGTGTGTATGTGTGTGCTACATGTGGGGTGTGTGTGTGTGTGTATGTGTGTATGTGTGTGCTACATGTGGGGGGTGTGTGTGTGTGTATGTGTGTGCTACATGTGGGGGGTGTGTGTGTATGTGTGTATGTGTGTGCTACATGTGGGGGGTGTGTGTGTATGTGTGTATGTGTGTGCTACATGTGGGGTGTGTGTGTGTGTGTGTGCTACATGTGGGGGGTGTGTGTGTGTATGTGTGTGCTACATGTGGGTGTGTGTGTATGTGTGTGCTACATGTGGGGGGTGTGTGTGTGTATGTGTGTGCTACATGTGGGGGGGGTGTGTGTGTATGTGTGTGCTACATGTGGGGTGTGTGTGTGTGTATGTGTGTGCTACATGTGGGGGGTGTGTGTGTGTATGTGTGTATGTGTGTGCTACATGTGGGGGATGTGTGTATGTGTGAATGCTCTATTGTAATAGATTTCCTCCTGTGTTTTGAAAAATGTGATGGCTCCTTGATTTCACAAGTCCAATCCCTTCTGTACACCCCAATCACAGGTTGCTAATTACACCCTTGGCAATTGGTATTCCCTAGAGATTAATGTTTGGTGCCAGCTTTAATGTTAGAGCCATAATTAGAATATTCATTATGCTAATAATGTTACACCATTCATCTGATGTATATTTATGTATGAGAAGATATGATAATTCTGTGTGGCTTACTTGGAGCAGGTAGACTGGTGTATCACAGGAAACACTCTTTTCCTCATCAGCAGAGATAGGAGGGAGGAGGAAATTAACTCAGGACCTGCCGCGTTCCAAGACCTGTGTTGGATGCTCCGAATACAGGATTTCACTGAATCACATTGCTATTACCTCCATTTTATGGGTGAAAAAGAAGGAGGCTCACAGCATGAAGTAACTCACCCCCCGGCATGGTCGCTAAATGGGGCTTAGGTCAGGGGTTGCTCCCAAGGCTCCCCTCAACATGGTGTGAATCGAGACACCACCTCCCTGTGCAGCTGTGAAAGAGGACCTGGGAGAAACACCTCTGCTTCCTTCTCACTGTTTTCCTCTTCTCCATGGAGAGAATGGCAGGTATCATTTTTGCAAAGCAGTTGAGGGTTTTCAGCAAGAGAGAGGCTGAGACAAACGTGAATCATTGTTCTAACACCCCTGGAATCTCATCACGCGAGCTCCTCCTTATTGAAAAAAATGGGAATGTCTTAACGGGTACCAGCCAGGAGCAGGGTTCGGGGGAATGCCTGAGTTCCCACTTTTGGTAGTTTTTCAGAGTGTGCATAGTCATGTAGTTTTTTTCTTCCCTGTGAATTTAGGATAAGGGAGGGGAAAGGACAAGGACGAAGGGGACTGAGAGGGAGCTCATTGAAGACTGCAGTGGAGTGAACTCTGAACATAGGGCACTGGTTACTTCGAAGCCCGCACAGGGGAACTCAGTGGCATGGTGCAGCTAGGATAGCCCTGAGCGGGGTGGGGAGCCCCAGGCCCCTTGCCAGGTGACCACAAGAAGTTCCTTCGCCTGTCTGGGCTTCTCTCCCCTGACTTGTAAAATGAGACTATGTGAGTCAGAATCCTTTCAGATGCGAGTGACAGAAACTCAGGTTCTGTGAGCTTGAGCTTCCCTCTTGGTCTTGGTCTGCAGATGCACTCCCTTTAGGCAGCGAGAGACCTGGCAGCCACAGCAGCAGCCTCCCACCCCAGGGGACAGCGCTTCGAGAAAAATGAGCTCCTTCCTCCAAGTATCCTTACATCACATCCCAAGGAAGGATTCCATTGGTCTGTCCTGGGCACAGGTTTACTCGTTTGACTGTGGCCAAGGCGATGAGCTTCTCTGGCTGATTTTCAGTGGATGAAGGTGGAGAGCAGGGATGCTGGGCAGAAGTTGCAACGGAGTCTACCAGGAGAAAGAACAGTCACTGTGGGTTCTACAACCTGCTTGCCGTCCAATCAGTTCAACACTGACCAACTCCTCCCAACCCAAACGTTCCCCTTTCCTTATTTTCTTCCCTATACAGTTTGAACAAAACTGTTTTCCCAGAAGGAAGGAGTTTTATCTCCCTGTTCTGCGTTTCTTCCCTCGCAGGCTTGTTTGATCCCTGGCTGCCTTCTCACCCCTTCAGTGTGTGCAGAAGATCACCTGCTGAGCTGCAAGACTCATGCCCAGGAGTCAGGACGGACTCCTGATGCCTAAAGGCAGCCTGTGTGAGGCTGCTCTTGCATTGCTGTAAAGAAATACTGGAGGCATTGTGTTAACTTATAAAGAAAAGAGGTTTCATCGGCTCATGGTTTTGCAGGGTGTGCAGGAAGCATGGTGCCAGCATCTGCTTCTGGTAAGGCCTCAGGAAGCTTCCAATCATGGCAGGAGGTGAAGTGGGAGCAGACACATCACATGGTGACAATGTGCGCAAGGTGGGAGGGCAGGGGAGGAAGTGACACACTCGTAAACAACCGGATCTCGCAGAAACTGACTAAGCGAGAACTCACTCATCACCAAGGGGGCGGTGCTAAGCCATTCATAAGGGATCCACCCCACAATCCAGTCACCCCCCATCAGGCCCCACCTGCAACATTGGGGGTCACATTTCAACATGAGATTTAGAGGGGACATACTTCCACATCATATCATCTCACTGCCACTGTCAAAGTGGAATGACTTTAATTTCTCTCCCCACTCCCACTCTCATAAAACACACACCCAGGTTAAAAGAAATCAAATCTAAACCATTGAATTTTATTATATGATTTATTTGCAAAAGCATCTGAGGCTTTTTTGTATCTTGAAATACTCAGTCACAGATTCACTTTTAATATACCTACAAATGGAACATCAACCAACCCAAAGTGTAGCAATAATGGGAACTCGCTACGTTTAACAAAGATGAAATAGAAACTTCGGGGAATGAAGCCAGAAGCAGAGGGTAGAACATGAGGGTGGTCATAGTAAGTAGGACTCAACATCACATTCAACTCTGAGGTTCCTGGAAGCCAGGGCAAAGAGAGAAGCTGTGACATTTGAGAGCAAATCAGTTTTTCAGTGGCAATGAAGATTCATTTCTCCACTAAGGAAGGCACTATTATACCTATGTTTTCTAGCACTATATTCTAAGAGACTTCATGTTCTAATTTCTATAGGAACATCTGTGAATGGGTAAGAGACTGTTTCCTCAACAATAGAAGTAGACTGCACATGGCAAGTTCTAGGACACCTATTGATAGGAACAGATGCTGAGGCCCAGATCCCTGAGGATTCATCCAAGGAGGTTTAGGGGACACCTGTTTTATAAAATAAGGTATGTTGAACAGGTCTGTGATGGGCAGTTTAGGAAGCAGAGCCAGAGAGTGAAGCAGGCTGGGGCCAGGTCGGAGGAGCTCTGGAGGCCAAGCTCAGGAATTTAGGTTCTGAGAGGTTGGAGCTGGTCAAAGTTCAAAACAGTAACAGAAGGACATCACCAGGTTGAATGTATTCTCACCTGCTGACTATACAAGTCTGATGTGAAAAGCATGCTGCTTCCTCCATTTCCAGTACCAAGGGCTCCTGATCACCCAGCCTTGCAGCCTTCTGCATCTTGGGGAGTGGGGGCCCAGCCAGCACTCACAGTGAGAACAGAGCTCCCTTTCGGGACCCCGTTATGCTGACCCTGGCTTCCCCTTCTAGAAGAAATAAAGCATAGAAAGTCCTGTTTGTGGCAAGATTGCTTGCTGCTTTCTGTGTCCAAAAATGTAGGGGTCCTATCTGCCAGCATTTTGAAATAAGTAGTTCATTTTTTTTTTTTTTTTTTTACATCTGGTCAGAACCCACCCAAATGGTGATATACAAATGTAAGTGTTAATGGTATTTTATATTGTTGTTGTGGGCGTGTGTATGTGTGTGTGAAGTTGACTACTGTGGCAGCCATAGCCAGCCTGCTCTGAAATAATTCATGTCAAAGTAAAGATAAAATGCTTGTAAAGACGATTCATAGGCAAAAAAAAAACAAAAAAAAAAAAACAATTTTTGTGATGAGAATATTTTCAGGCATTTTAGAATGAGAGGCTTCCAGAAATGTTTGAAAGCAATACTGGCATGAAAGAAAAACCTCTGCTTCGAACTGCATATGGAGTGCACATCAATCAGAAATATTTAGCATGATTACGTGCGAGTATTTATTTAAAACGTGGGGCTTTATTTTAAAGGATTTCTGGGCTTACTGTGCCTAACGTCAGTAAATGTTTGCATGTCTAGCTCTACCTTTCAGGGACAGGGCTCAATGGTGGGCATTTAGCAAGCTCTCTGCACCTACACGCTGCAGATGGTTTCGTTTTATAAGAGATGAAACTGCATTTGGTGGAACTGATTAAATATAAAAACACCACCATCTGCCATTTATTCTAATATAAAATGGTTTGGGCAGATGCTGACATCTTTCGAGATGATTGATTCATCCCTGACAAGACAAGACGCTCGGGGGTTCCAGCTGCCCACCGCTCAGACAATACCGGTTTGCAGTTGCTGACGCCAATCCCGCCAGTTTGATTTGGATGTAGGAGGTGAGCAGAGAGCACTTTAATAATAAAAAGCAAGGAATATCTAAGCACATCGCTATCTTCTCCCCACTCCCCACCTCCCCTGGCTTCTGGACTATGTCTAACCAGGAGAATATTTTCTCCGCGTGCTCCATCCTATCCTGTGCCTGATTCTCCAGCACCAGGATAACTGGAGGAGTATTATTTTCAGAAAATAGTCTATTTGCACTTTAGTGTAGAAAGCTTCCAAACACTCTCTATAGTGTCTACTGTTGGGTTTAAAATGATCTTTTCTAAGTGGACTAGGGGGTTTCATTAAAGAATATATTGTTTATAAAGAACCCATGGCGCGCATGCTGTAGACCGACTTAGGAACAGCTGTGTGCATGTTGCTTAAACATCTGTGGGTGTGCTAGTGCCCTTTGCAAAGTGGTAATAGATTATGTGTCTCACGTAGAATATTTCCCTGACAATTTTTTAACAACCTAAATAATTTCAGGAAGAAGGTAGTGTAGGGATCAAGATATTTACTTGGTGCTATGTTTATAAAATATCTCCTTATGCATGATTGTTACATGTGAAGTAAATGTTTTTCTCTCACAGAATTAAAGTCAGAGGTGAAGCTGGATTTTCCTCATCTCGTTTATCACATTTCTAAATATTTACATTCTTTACTAATAATTAGGCATGTGATTTAAGAATATTTCTTGATATTATTATTATTCGAGACAAGGTCTCACTCTGTTGCTTAGGCTGGAGTGCAGTGGCGTGATCGCAGCTCACTGCAGCCTCAACGTCCTGGTCTCAAGTGATCTTCCCACTTCAGCCTCCTGAGTAGTGGGACTACAGGTGCACAGCACCAGATCTGGCTAATTTCTGAATGTTTTGTAGAGACTGGGGTCTTGCTGTGTTGTTCAGGCTGGTCTCAGATTCCTGAGCTCAGTTGGCCTCCCAAAGTGCTGGGATTACAGGCGTGAATCACCATGCCTGGCCTTGATATTATTTTAAATTAAATGCGGCAAAGCTGTGAATATCACAATGTGTTCGTGCTCTGATTACATACACCCTATGCATATGATTGTGCAGGTTTGTATAGAGATGTTTCCATTTTGCCGTTCATAGGAAATTCTGGTAGTTTGAGTCAGAGTCCTGTCCGTCCACTTATTTTCTTTCTATTTTCTCCTGTGCGTTTATTCTCCTAATGCTTTCTAGTCTGGTAGTCAAGAGAGGGTGATTAGATTTCATCTCTTTCCCTGGTGGCATTTTATGTGATTCCTGCACTCAGTGTACCGGGGACAGCAGCTTTGAGTTCCCGTTCTTAGCATCTCTTCCCTGCCTCCTCTCTGCTCTTCTACTCACACTCCTGACCACTTTTCACATCTTGCCAACATCCCTTTCTCTATACTCTCTATACTGTTATTATTTTGTTTCTTTCTTATTCTTTCAGATTACGTCCGAGAAGTCTAGGATCCACCTTTTCAAAGTGGCAGCAAACTCTGACCGGGTGGTTTTGTTCCTGCTGTGCCACCTTGAGTCCGCACCCCTCTTCCCTTCTTTCTCTCTCTCACCCTCAGTCTCATTGCCTCTCCCTTGCAGGCTTTCCTCCCTACTCCTCTTCCCTCCTAGAGCTCCTACTTGCTAAGACCTCAGTCTGACTTTCTACCGAGCTTCTTATAGTTCATAGAGTCCCCTCCATTGTCTTATGGGTCCTGCCTGCATCCTTAGCACCTGTTCAGTGGGAACCTTGAGGGCAGGGATGGTACCAGTATTAATCTCCCAGACTGCTGTCAGAGAGAGCCACAGCCTGAAGGACTCAACAGCAGGCATTGATTTTCTCACAATTCTGGAGGCTGGAGTAGAAATTCAGGTGTGAGCAGGGTTGGCTCCTTCTGAGAGCTAAGAGTTGGGATCACAAGGAAGAACAAGCCTCTGTTGTGGTCTGAACTGCTCCCCACCCCAAGTAAATCCATGTGTTGAATCCCAATGCCCAATACCTCAGAATTGACTGTGTTTCAAAACACAGTCTTTGTAGAGGCAATTCAGTTAAAACGGAGGTCTAAGATGGGCCCTAATCCAATATGCCCAGTGTCCTTTTAAGAGAAGAGAATTTGGACAGAGACACATGTAGCAGGAGATGAGATGCTGGTGTGAAGAGACAGGGAGAAAGCCATCTCCATGGCCAGGAGAGAGCCTGGAAGGGCCGGCCTTCCCTCACAGCCTCACAAGGATCCAACCCTACTCACACCTTGATCTCCACTTTTGGGCTCCGGAATTGTGAGAAAATACATTTCTGCGGTTGAAGTCCTCCAGTTGTGGTTGTCTCTGACTGCAGCCCAGGAGAGCAATGCAGGTACTGTCCGTGCCCTCAGGGGCCCTGCTCCACTGGAGCTAAAGATGCAGGCAGGCACCCATAAGACAGCAGCGGGCAACTGATTGGGCTCTAAGATGCTTGGTAGAAAGTCAGACGCGAGTCAGGGGAAAGGCTACCTGAAAAGGGCAGGAAGCCTTGTTGGAGGAGGAAGCATTGAGGTCACAACTTAAATGATGAGTATGAAGTTTTCAGGCAGACCTTCAGAGGAAAGCACCCTGGGCAATAATGAGTCCTTGTGCAAACTTAGGAAGGTGTGGGAGAGCTGTGGTTGTGGACGAGTTTTGTCTAGTCTTTCAGGCAATGATGGCGGCCCAGATGGTGCCAGTTCCCGCAATCTGCTACCCTTCATGGTATGACACTGCTACCTCCTGTTATACTCTGCTTCATTCTGAATGAACATTCTCTGTTCAATGAGCAAATGCATTTGCCTTTTGACTCCAAGATAGTGTTCAAACCTTGGGTTTGAAATCTAAGGGGAACATTAGTCCTGCTATCTATTGCTGCATAACTTAGTCATACAAAACAGCAATATATTGTGTCTCACAGCTCTGTGGGTTGGTCGAGCTCCGCTGGGCAGTTCTGTCTTGGAGTCCCATGTGCTTACAGTCAGATGGTGACTGTAACTAGAAGTCATCTGAAAGCCTGTCTGGGTTGGGGTCCCAGATGACTTCTTCTTTCATACAACTGGTACCCAACTAGGATGGCTGGAACAACTGTGGTTGCCTGGGCCTCTCTCCATACTGTGTCTCCACATGCTAGCTTGGGCTTCCTCATAGCATGGCAGGATCAGGGTATTTAGGCTCCTTGCATGGTGGGTGGCTTTCTCTAAAACAAGTCTTTCAGGATACAAATGCAGAAACTTGCACCCTGCCGCAGAAGTCATGCAGTGTTGTTTCTATCACATTTTATTGGCTACACCAGCCAGCCAGAATGTGGGAAGGGCTGCAGAAGGGTATAAGTATTGGGAGGTGTGGTTAATTGGGTGGGGAACACCTTTGGAGAGTAGTTACTACAATTGTGTTTCAGGTAGTAATATTGGGTTTGCACTGAGTTTCACCTTCCTCATGGTTAATGATATGACTCTGTCAATAACCTGATGATTGTCAAGAACTTTAACTGGCAACAGGCACCACAAAATTGATTTTCTTTGTATAAGAAAACTGGACCAGAAGAGTGTCAGATTTGACATCTAAGTCTCCTTAATAAGAGCCGGGATGACTGTGTGCAAATGTCCAAGCCTAGAGCTCCCTGACAGCCCAACCAGGGGCCAAAGTTTACCAGTAATGGAGACCAGGAACACACTTCTGGCCAATTTGATGGCTACAAAATGACTTAAGAAAGGATGTCTTTTATAAAGCCTTTAACCCTGCCTTTAAGAAGTGAGGGCTCATTTACATGACCATTCTGCCTCCTGATTAGGGAGTACCCATGAGCTGTCTGGCTCTATGACCCACGTCTCAGCTTGTGAGTAGTATTCGGGGAAATCCTGTCTAAAGCCAGAGCAATTGAATGTAAGTGAAGGTGAAAAATTAAACTGGCTGCTCATTCCTTCTCTATGAAGTTATCTTTCAATCATAGTTAAAAGATGGCTTCTTCAACGCAAGCCATCTTGCTTGCTGCGTCATTGCAAGAGACATGCACATCACCAGGGAGCGGGACGGTTGGAGTTTTAAGTTGCAGGCAGGAACTAAGCATGATCTGAACTTTCGCATGCAGCCTTATTCCAGGAACTTTCCTGCCACGCCCTGCTCCCTAGTGGTGGTTCCTCAGGTTGGTACCCTTCTGTTCAAAGACCCACGAATGACTCTCTGCCTAATTTGCACCATTTTCCCTGCAATATTAGTTTTCATTTTTTTTCTCCTGCAAGCAGATTTCTTCTGCCATATGCTCATTTAATCCTAATTGTGGTTCATGAACATCTTGTGTACTTAGTGTCTGAGCCCCTGGAAGCTCCGTGCAGCTGAGCACCATGTGACCCGTGAAACTGTGTCAGTCTCTTTGGGCAGCTCCTGATAACTTAGACCTCCCATTCCTGATTAAAAATAGGGCAAGTCCAGATTTTTTGTGCACCTTCAATAGGAATGGTACACTGTTTGATTGCTCCCAAATTACATCACGCTTACACATGTGTTAGGGAAAAATATTACTATGGTTTGAGTGTTTACTTCCCTTTAAAATTCATATTGAAACATAATCTCCAATGCGATGATATTAAGACGTGGGACCTTTGGGGCAATGATTGAATTAGGAGGGCTCCACCCTCCTGAAAGGTTAATGTCCTTAGAAGAGAGGCTCTGGAGAAAGCTGCCTGTCCCTTCTTGCCCTCTTGCTCTTCTGCAGGAAGAGATGCCTCAATGAGGCAGAGAGCAGCCCTCACCAGGACCACACCTGCTGGCACCTTGAGCTTGGACTTCCCAGCCTCCAGAACTGTGAGCAATAAATGTCTATGACTTATACATTTTGTCATAGCAGCCTGGAACTGACTGAGAGGGCTATGTCATGTATTTTTAGCAGTTCTGTTCAGGACCCCAGAGTTTGAAACTGGCAAGTGAAGGCTGAAAGAAAGCATACCCAGTATCAGGAAAGTTGATTTTTAAAGTCTTTCTTATGAAGAACAGAAGTTTCTCAGGCCTAGCAATTTGAAAACATGACAACAGCGTAACATAAACAACCCTTCCCGGTAGGCCTTTTTGGGGAACAGCCAAGGAATGCTTGCTTTCAAATGCACACCATGTCAATGGGAAGTTTGGTTTCCCTCTGCTTGACATCAGCCTACCTGATGCTGATGGTGAAGGACAAGGAGGAGGGCTGGGAAATGAACAGATCTTCCCTGCCGAGAGATGCTGTGTTCCCTTCTCCAGGCTGAACATTTAAAGCTGTACTGTCTATGCGATGACCACCTTTCATTGTCTCTGCCATCAGAGGGGTTTGATGGCACTAACTTTGGTTTTGCTCAGCCCAAGGTGGCTGACTCAAGGCTATGAGTTCAATATATTTTTTCATTAATTTAATGTGGGAGTATATTTTTAAATTTATTTTGAAATAAATATCTACCAGATTCTTTCACACTTTTGGGGCATTTATGGGTTCCCTGTGCCTCAGATGCTCTCCTCTCCTTTGTGTATCTGAAAAGCTCCTACTTATGCCTAAAAACATCTCACAGCCAGAAGATGCCTTCCCTGAAGGCTCTGTGTGTGTAATCACCACCGAACACACAGAATTGATCGACAAATGGTATTTTAAAAAGTGTTCTTCCTTGTCATGTACCGTTTAGTGCCTTCGAGGGCCTCAGTTCAGTCTCAGTTTTCACTGTTCCAGACTCTACTTTCACACAGAAGCTCCTGTAATCTTTATTATTTTTGTTCCCTTTCTTCTAGTTTTCCAATATCTTTATGTAGAGACAGTCACCAGAAAAGAATGGGGTATGTCATGGGAAAGTAATTCATTTACCAGTTCACAAAGATTTAATCTCATCTTTTTTCCTAAGAACTATGGATCATCAACTCTGTAAATATTGAGAAATGCTTTTTGCTTACATTTATGGCCATGTTTAATAGTTTGGCTTGATGTACAGGAGGGCAGAACACCCTGGGCTTTTGAGAAATAGCCTGTATCTTTCCTTGAAACCTTCCTTGGTTGTTAAACTCAACCTTCCTTCAAATCAGCTGCAGTAGTAGTTACACCATGGAAGTTGGCAAACACTTCAAATAAGAGATTTTTCTTTTCTTTCTTTTTTAGTGGTGAGCCAGTTTACTATCATGCAATTGGTTATAAACAAGAATTCTGGTGGCCATGGTTGCATATGTACAATTTAGACTAGCTTATGGTTCATGAAACATTAGTATTCTATGAGATCATACTATGTACCATTGATAAATGGGTTTTTAAATAATCATGGGATAAACACAAAGATGATTCTCCTAATCAAAGACTTCTTATAGGTTTTAAAAATGGTAATGTGCATTGGGAATATTTTAGAAAGAGAGGGAGATATTGAAAATGAGGTGTTTTCCTTAAATTATTTATCCAAAGAACTGTCTTTCCCCAGAATACCTATCTATTATTATGTCACTGGCCCCTATGAAATCCTGACTTAGATTATTTCTCCTGAATGTATTGTCTTAGATGCATCTCACCTGCTCACTCCTTTCCTTTCCTTTTCCTTTCTTTTTCCCTCCCCGCCTCTCCCCTCTCCTCCTCTTCCCTCTCCATCCGCTTCCCCTTCCCTCCCCTTCCCTCCCTTCCCTCCCTTCCCTCCTTTTCCTTCTCTTTCTTCAGTTTTGTGAAAGCTTCCTACAGACCAGGGCCCTCCATGGACTAAGGAAACTCAAAGACTTCCTGCTGTGTTTTCTCATTCAGTCTGTATTCATCTATGACTGTCTTCCCAGTTCTTACCCAGTGTCACATTTGAGACAAAAACATTTCTATTAGTAATATACAATCTTTGAGACTTTATGAAATATATATTTTTAAAAGTCTATATAAATTTGTAGTCTTCCTTCCCCTACCCCCGAGTATCTTCTTCTCTTCTTTAAAATCCTAGTTAGGTATTGCTGTAAGAAGCTATGTGCACCCTCCCCCACAATTGTGCTTATGTGTTGGATGGCACCCACCTTGGTGATAAGCTCAGTCTATGTGTAAAGTGCACAGCAGCTCTAATCCAAGTGTAGTGTAGCATGTGGCTTCTTATCTTGTCACCCTGACTCAGTGCCTCTGCTTGTACAAGGCTAGGACTATTAATACTGCTTAAATGGAATCAAATAATGAGGGTGATATTAAATGTTTCTTGTAAGGCAATTTTTCTTATGTTATTAGAATTGTTTGGTGGCCCATTGATATGAATTATGAGAAACAGAAGCCATATAGTCATATTCAAATAGAATATTAAAAATTACCAAGAAAAGATTTTAATATGGAAGTAAAAACGAGTAAATACACATACCTTGTCCCAGGAAGATATGATTTACAAGGTTCTTGGGGTCTGTGCTCTGGTGAGTTGCACGTGTGTCATATTGAGATCTTACCTGGGGGGAAGGGAGCTACGAGTGACCTGAGACCCCTACTGAATGACCTAAACAAGTGACATTCCGAGTGATAGATGCCCTTGAGGTGTTAAAGATGGTGGTGACAGAATCTGGACCTCTGAGATGAATATTCATGAGGTTGCAAGCTGCTACATGGAGTCAGTTTGGCAATACACAACAACTAAAAATGAACTTAGATCTGATGATTTCACTTTCACCAACTTAGGCCGAGGAAATAACATGCAGGGTATTTTCTGCAGCACCATATATGAATTCAAAAAGGTGGAAAGTAATGTTCAGCATTGGGGAATTTGTAAAGCACATTATGTTACATGTATAGAATAAATACTATACCGGTTATGCAAAATAATGATATTGATCTATATTTATGGAAATGGGAAAATATGCATTATATATTGCTAAGTTTAAAAAGCTGGTCATGACAGAGCCAGTTCATATAAATACATTTTTTGGATAAAATTTGCATATGGAGATATGTAAAATCCACAAATGTATATGTGTGTGTGTATATATATATATATGTGTGTGTGTGGAGGAAGAATCTGGAAGTTTATATATATCGAGGTGTTAATGATGGATATCACTTAGGATAATCAATATGGGTTAGCTTTCTTCTTTGTGTTTTTGTTTATCTGATTTTCTAAACATCATGACTGTAATTTTAGGATATAGAAAAAAATAACCCTAAAGCTGTTGGTTTTATCTCTTAGGCCTGGGCTTATTTCCAAGACCCTGACATCTCTTACTTCTCAGAACCAGGAACTGCCTTTTTCTTCCTGCTGGCCCAACCCTGTCTGTTCCCTGTTCCCAGGGCCTGCCTGACTGTGGGCAAAGACTCATGAGCTTGGCTTTCTGGGGCTCTGTGTTCTGGAGCTGAGTTTACAGTAGGGCTGCTGGGTTTGCCTTTCTGGAATTCTGCCTTGTTGCTGAATCCCAGTCCTAGTCCTTGATTTTTTTATTGCTGATTCCTGTTCTTGAGTCCTTGCCTTGTAATCTACCAGCATCCCAGGTCTCGCAGTGGCATCTCCCCTGTTGATCTTCCCTGGTGTTGACGTGTGCCTCCCACCCAGCTGTGGTCATAGGAATCCTGCAACCTGCTGACAGATGCTCTGCAGAGCTCCCTTCCTGGGGTCTGTCACCCATAGAGACCGTGCCCTCACTGACCTTCTACCATGTACTGTGACCACCAGACTGGACTGCCTCTCTGTCCCTACAGTGAATTCCTGGCCACGTCACCACTGTGCCTACCCATGCTGATGCATCTCCTTACAGCTTAGGCCTCCCCTGGCCTGTCCAGGAATGGTGCCCATTCTCAGCTACGAATCCTGGAGATTCCACCTTCTCCTAGGCTCTAGACACATCAACCCAGGTGTTGCTGTGGTATGTGTTGCTAGGTAGGTGTTTGCATAACCATCAATACCTTTGGATAAATTCACCTAGTTAGGAGAATTCTGTGAGAATCAATGGTAGGCTGCGTGCAGGGAATCTTATTTGAGAATTGTTAGAATAGTTATTTTTTTCACATGTAGTTATTGTTAAGATTTTGATAGCTTTTGGGGTATAGGTGGTTTTTGGTTACAGGGATAAGTTCTTTAGTGGTAATTTCTGAGAAGTGTGCACTATAGCTGATAAGTAGTTTTTTATCCCTCAAGCCTCTCCTACCCTTCCTCTGAATCCCCAAAGACCATTATATCATTCTTATGCCTTTGCATCCTCATAGCTTAGCTCCCACTTATAAGTGAGAACATATGATATTTGGTTTTCCATTCCTGAGTTACTTCACTTAGAATAATGGCTTCCAGCTCCATCCAAGTTGCCGCCAAGCCCGTTATTTTCTTCCATATTATGGCTGAGGAGTATAGAATAGTTACTTTCGAATGATGGATCTTTTTGAGAATTTGGTGAAAGCATTCATGCCCTAGCATTTTAAGGTGTGCTGAAGACTTCTGGCTCTCCCATCATTTGCCTCATCCCCACTCCCTGTGGGGCCTGCTTTCTGATAGTGAAAGGAAGACGCTTTGTCAATGGGCTGTTACTACCTGGAAGGGTTTATCTGTGAACAGCAGGACCTCGAGATGGTGTCCTGGCCCCAATTTAGGCTATTGTGATGACAGAAAGGCATTTTTAGCCTAGTGTCCTTTTTCACCAGCTCTTCCTTATTCCCACTGTGGAATGTCACCTACTCCGCTTTTCCCTGGGTTGCCTCAAAACTGACTTTTTCGTAAGTGCCGGCTCCAGTCTGTGAGCTCCCCTTTCTTTTGGTGCTTTCTCTCCTCTCCTATCTTCATCTCTGCTGCCTTCACTGCTTTGATCCTTATTATGGTTTGAATGTGTCCCCTCCAAAATTCAGGTGCTGCTAATGTGACGGTATGAAGAGGTAGGACCTTTGAGAGGTGATTAGGCCACGAGGTTTGCTCTCTTGTAGATGGGATCAGGTCCCTTTATAAGGCGGCTTGATGGGAGTTTGTTTTCTCTTGCCCTCTGCCTTCTGCCATGTGAGGACACAGTAAGAAGGCCTTTACCATATCCTGGCACCTTGATCTTGGACTTCCCAGGCCCTAGAAGTGAGAAATGCATTTCTGTTTTTCATTAATTGCTGTCTCTGCGATTCTGTTACAGCATTCCGAAGGGACTGAGAGAGTCCTTCAGCCCCCATTTCCACTGATAGCAAAGTTTTATGGGGGTGGGGCCACTATTCAATCTATCTCTGGTCCCTAAAAATTCATGTCTTTCTCATATGCAGAATACATTTCTACCCATTCTTTTTCCTTTTTTGAGATGGAGTCTCACTCTATTGCCCAGGCTGGAGTGCAATGGCATGATCTTGGCTCACTGCAACCTTCACCTCCCAGGTTCAAGTGATTCTCCTTCCTCAGCCTCCCGAGTAGCTGGGATTACAGTCATGGGCCACCACACCTGGCTAATTTTTGTATTTTTAGCAGAGACAGGGTTTCACCATGTTGCTCACGTTGGTCTTGAATGCCAGACCTCAGGTGATCCACCGGCCTTGGCCTCCCGAAGTGCTAGGATTACAGTTGCCAGCCACCGCACCCTGCCCATTTCTACCCATTCTATTGGCTAAAACAGTCAGAAGGCCCCAGCTAACCACATGAGGTTCTGGCAGGGACCTTGTCTGCAAGGGAGGCTTTTAAAGACAGACTTATAATGCAGAATCCTTTTGCACCATGAACTCATTTGATACAATTTCAGGTAGAAAAATTAGGCCTGAAACAGATAGATAAAATACTAAAAAAAATGCTGTTTTAAAATATGAAAACAAGGCTCAAAGGGCTTTGGTGAGAGAATGAAAGTCACAGAATTTGCCGGGGAGGGAGTGGGGCTAGGTCATGAGTCCTTGCAGGCATCTGCTCCTCCCCTTCTGCAGCACTCATTTGTCTGCGTCTTGTCTAGCAGGAATTGATTTATTGATGTGTGGCCTCAGAATCAATGCATTATTTTCCGGTAAGATGTGTGATATGTATGGTATAGTGCGGAACAGATGAAAACAAGTAACTAAAAAAAATCAGAACCTGCCTAGAAATAACATTTCTGGTTCTCATAACTGTCAGTATCTTCTTTTTTCAGACTGTTTGGAATTTGGTTTCAAGGATTCTATTGTATTGAAATGAGCTTGAAAAGCACACAGATTATGCTTGTAGAGGGGATGGAGAGGTCTCGCTTCCTGTCTAGGAGAACCTTGGAGGTTGTTTTTTCTCTCTTCTCCCAGCGCACTTTGTCACTCCATTTGTGTCACAGCTGGGCCGAGCAGGGCTCTCACTCCTTGTATACTATGGCTGCTTTTTCCTTTGGCTTGGTTTAATGTCCTGATAAATAACACACAGTCTACAGCTGTTCAAATGATGCTCCTTTTTCTAAGCAACACTTCTGCGTCCATTTCCACTATTGTAGGCTTTGCCTCAATAAGTAATGTACATGAGTGCAGTGGGACTAGGTGTTAGGTGAAATTGAATAAGTAGCAGTGGAAGGAGAGCGTGAAGTGTGAGTTGCCTTGGAGTCAATAGGTTCTCTTCTTGCTGGGATCCAGATTCTTTCTTGGCAGGCATGGCATGCAATTTACTTAAATTATTTTTTCTCTCTCTCCTAATCCCTCTCCCTTCTAAAATTCATTTTGTAGATCAATACTATGTTTCCTATGTTGAGTAATTGATACAAATGACTTTTCTCATTTAGAGAACATTTGCAAAAGAGAAAATTATTTTTCTGGTGGAAATTAGGCTTTAAAATTTTTGCCAGGGTGTGAGCTATAGAAATGGTGGCTATTAGAATATATCCATTGTAAATTATGCGATTGCAAAATTTAAAGCTTATTAAAGTCACGCTTTACTGTGCAAAGCAATTTCTGGCTATCACACGTGTCTTGTTTTTCATCACTATGAGGTCTATGCTGTTGTGTGGTGCTCTCTAAAGAAGTCTTGGAGTTAGATGCACAGAGTGAAATTGAACCATGTGTGGACACCTGAGAGATTCTTGTTACAAATACAGTGTTATTTATGATCTATTAGTCAGCAGAGAGGAAAACATAAAGGACAACCCATAGAAATTTGGAGTAGAAAGCAGATGCATCAAGTCTTCATCTCTGTTTTTTCACTGTCTCAATGATTCACCCTGTTGCTCGTCACTGTATTCTATCCAGCTTTGTGCCTCAGTTTCCTAATCTGCACATGTAACATATGATTATTGGAGGGTTAAGTGAAATAACACGTGTAATGTGCTTAAAACAGAGCCTGACATGCAGTAAGCACACCACGATTGCTAGGTATTATGGTTACTATAATACCATCAGCAATCCAGACTTAAATTGGATCCTACACCTCAAAAAGAATGCTCAGCTGAACAGATATGGAAAAGAAGGCCTTCCATAGCCACCACGTGCCCCTGGGACATAGGAAGCAGTGCTTAGGAACATGGATAACCAACTAGGAGGGACTTACAAAGTGGGCATCATGCTTCTTGGAATCTGAAGGCCATAAAATCTGCTTGAAGAAAAACCCGCTAGGAGAGGCCAGGATAGTCAGAATCAGATGCCTTCCAACAATATGTGGAGAGATGAGGTCCTGGCAGAAATTGCAGGTATTGAGATCATTTTATAACAAAACCTCCCCGATTGTATGATTTGAACCTCGTATGTCAATCTTATGAATAGACACACTGTCAGCTTAGTGTCACAATGCTCATGATGATGAGCTGACAGCAACATCTGTCACCCCTTCCATGGCCTCTATTTGGCTGGTGTAGCTGATTTTGTGGGGATCCCCTTTCCTTCAACTCTTTCTTGTCCATGTCTCCCAAACTCTGTGGACTGTCTGAGGAAATGCTGCTTCAGATGGAGGAGGAAGGACCATTGGCGCCAGCTGGTTTTGCAGCTATGACTCCTAATCACATGCTCGAGATCCATCTGTCAAAGAACATGGGGTTGCATTACAAACATAAAAAAATATTTGAGTATCCGTCACACACAAGGCCCTTGGGAAGAGTAAATGCACAGGATTTGCAATGAGACTCAGTTACTGTTGCGGGAAAGGTGAGAATTGCAATAAAACCCAAAGCCAAAGCTCATATCTATGAGAAGGTGCAGCCACCCCTCCTAACCACACTTTTACCAGCACTGTCAACAATCCATCTATGGGCATGTTCTGGTTTCATTTGTAGTAAGATGATGCATGAAGCTTTTCTTGTGCAACTAAGATCCATAGTTGAAAACGAAATGTGTTAAGTGCTCTCATATTTCTAAAGAGAGTGCTAGAAATTAATGTTGGACACCTTCCAAGGCCCTATAAACACCAGCCACCACCCAGCCACTGTCATCCCCAGGAAGTCTGGTGGCTGGCGTTCTTGGGTGCATGGAGTCTGTGCCGGTCGGGGAGTTCCATGGTAGAGGGTGGCATCTCTTTCCTTGAAGTCAAGGCAGGTCTCTAGGGAAATTATTAGGGCCCATGGAAGTGTCTGCAGCATGAGGAGGAGCCTGGCAGCTTTCTCCGTCTGGATACTTGCTGAGCTCCAGAAGTCCCGGGGCCTGTCTTGGAGCTTCTGTCAAAGTGGAATCTTGGAGAGTCTTTAGGAGAGCTTCACACAGTTTCCCTGTGGTTGCAAGATGTGCTTGGCCATAGAGGTGTTGTCTATTTTGGGTCCAGAGATTTTTTAAGGCAGGAGGCAAGCTGAGACCACAGTATTGTGTGCCTGGGAGAAAGACGCAGGTTACCCTCACCCCATTCCAGCTTTCCCAGCCATTGGAAGGCATAAAAGAGGTCTCAGGTTCTTGTGGCTCCACATGGGAGAGCATGGAGGTTCCTGGAGGTGTGGGATCCTTGAGACTGTGGTTACAGGGTGCCCAGAGGAGGCTTGGCTTTACTTGCTCAGGAGGCCAGGGTGTAGCTGAACACCATATGCAGGAGAACATACAAGCCAACCACTGGGAGGGCACCCCTTTAGCAGAGGCACAGGCACCAGATGATTCTCTTGGAGATGATTCCCTTAATGGTCTCTCTCCCGTGGCCAGACCCCCCTTCTCCTCCCACTTCAGACCTAGGTAACAGCTTCCTGCTGCTAGTTCCTGGGTCTTTAACTCACCCTGTTGGTTCCCTTAACCTGCTCGCCCCTCTGGAAACAGTCTCTTCAATAGCCCTTGTGTGTGCCATCTTGGTCCGCCAGGACCCTGACAGGGCACCAGCCTCCTCACTCAGTCTTCCTCCCCTTGAGCCGGCTTTCAGGTAGCGCAGGCAGCATCTGCACTTCCTGAATTTGTTGGGGAATGCAAAATCTCTGGCCTACCCTGTTCCAAGGGAGTCAGAATCCATATTTTCAGAAGACCCAAGTGACCTGTGTGCAAATTTGAGAAGTGCCTATGGGAGTTGGGAGGAGGGGTGTGGAGATGAAATCACACCCCACCCTACATTCCATGGCCTGTTTAGGAACTAGCCGGGCCGGCTCCCCAGACATCTGCTACCCAGTTCTTTCTTCCTGTCTCCCATGGGCAGAGGTGCTGCACGTCTGATCTGGACTCATGCCGCCCGGGTTTGAATCTTACCTCTCCTGCTTGCTAGCAGTGCAATTCTGGGAGAGTTCTTTAACCCTGTCTGTTCCCTGGTTTGTCCAGTGGGGATACTAATGGTGCCGGCCTAATATGGTGGGGACAATTAAACAGCTTGATGTGTAAGAGGGGAGGGAATTGCCATGTGGCGTGGGAAGAACAATCCCTGCAAGGAAGGCCAGCAGGGGAGCCCCGTGAGTGGAGGGCGGTGCCTTCACATCATCCCTCAATGGCTGCTGAGGAATATTGGCAGTGGTGATGGTGGTGTTATTTTGGGTAGGAGGTAATATACAGGCTGGAAAATCCAATTTTCGATTTCTACTCATAAATAGAAGACAATTACCTGAAATGATAACCACTGCAGCATGTGTATTTATCTTAGAGTCAGCAAGGCCCTTTCAAAGACACAGTACAGATACTTAGAGTATAAGAAGTAAAGCCCTGGAAAGACCATTCCAGCCTGCACTCAGTCAAATGGAGAGCTTCCAGAGTCAAGTTTACTGTAAATGAATCCCTGCTTCCAAATGTAATTCTGCAGATGCACTTTGATTTCACAGCCATTGATCAATAATTCATTTGGCTTGTGACTGCTGATGACATGATTTAATATGTCCAGCTAAATTATGTTCCCATAGGAACACTCATGCATACCAAAGGAAAAAATTACAATTATCGTAGTGCTGGCCTCTAATTGAAGCAAGCCTGCGTGCAGGCCTAGACTTGCTGTTTGAATAAAAAAAAAAAAGTCATGTGATCAAATCAATAGAGGGCCTAAGTGCAGAGAGGTCTTTATAAATCCAGGACTACGGAGGGGCCTTCTATTCATGCCACTTCCTAATCAGGAGCACCTGGATTGGGCACTGACATGGTTAAGCTTTGTGTCCTCACCCAAATCTCATCTTGAATTATAATCCCCTTGTGTAATGGGAGAGACCAGGTGGAGGCAGCTGAATCATGGGGGTGCAGTTTCCCCCATGCTGTTCTTGTGATGGTGAGTGAGTTCCACGAGATCTGATGGTTTTATAAGGGGCTCTTCCTTGCTTCATTAGGCACTTCTCCTTCCTACTGTCTTGTGAAGGTGCCTTGCTTTCCCTTCCACCATGACTGTAATTTTCCTGAGGCCTCCCCAGCCATGCTGGACTGTCCATTAAACATGTTTCCTTTATAAATTACTCAGTCTCAGGCAGTTCTTTATAGCAGTATGAAAATGGGCTGGGTGCAGTGGCTCACTCCTGTAATCCCTGTAATCCCTGTAGTCCCAGCACTTTGAGAGGCCGAGGTGGGTGGATCACCTGAGGTCAGGAGTTCAAGACCAGAGTGGCCAACATGGTGAAACTGTGTCTCACTAAAAATACAAAAAAAATTGCCAGGTGTGGTGGCAGGAGCCTGTAATCCCAGCTACTCAGGAGGCTGAGGCAGGAGAATCGCTTGAACCCAGGAGGCAGAGGTTACAGTGAGCCAAGATGGTGTCACTGCACTCCAGCCTGGGTGACAGAGTGAGATTCCATCTCAAAAAACAAAAAACAAAAAACTAATGCAGGCACTGTTTACACATAGCTACCACCATTAGGACTGGAAGGGCAAGAGTGACAAGCACCCAGGAGAATTACAATTGTTTGGAGTAATCCCAAGTGCTCACTCCAACTTCCCAAGAAGCACCGTCATCATTTCTACCCCTGATTGTGATCTCTGTTTAGTTCCCGGCAATGTTCTCTTGGCCTCTCCTTGTCAAGAGGTTGTGAGAAATGTGGAGTGAAAGGCAGAAGTAACTGGGCACAGACTTGAGGACACCTCAATGGTGGCAATGTCACTTGATCTAAAGATATTCCAAGGCTTGGTTTCTATTGAAAAAGGGAATCTGGTATCCAGGGGATTTTGTGTGAGACTAAATTAAACACTGGAAAGAGCCAGAATAACACACCTCCTCTGTTTTCACTGTGGTTAAACACTTTGTGTCATGTCTGACATCTTTTTCCTTACATTGGGATTTCTTTTTCTCTGCTTCCACTGTCCTTGAAAGTAACAGCAACCCCAGCATAAAGTAGTAGTTAAAAGCATTGAACTTGGCATCAGACTACCTGGGTTCAAGTTGTCTCTCCATTGCTCACTGGCTGTGTGATCTTGAGAAGTTACTTCTTTGTTTCAGTTTTCGTATCTGTAAAATAGGCATAATCATATCATCTTACCCCTGTGGCTGTTGTGAAGAGTAAATGAGTTTTAATGGAAGTTTATTCTTAGTGCAGTGCTTGGTATATATTAGACTTAGGATATAATAAATGTTAATAATAGACATGCATTATTGTTCTTATTTTTACCAGTGGTTTCCTAACCGGTCCCTCTACCTCCAGTCTTTCTATCCCAATCCACCACTGTTCACATCACTGCCAAGGTGAAATTTGTTTGGCCACATGGTGATGCGACTCTACCACTCTCCGGATACCCATGTCCTGTTCATTCAGCTGTCAGAAGGGAGCAGGTGAATTGCAGGGGCCTGGGTCAGCAGGGGTAGAGATCAGTCTTCTACTCAGTCTACGGACCAGAGAGTCACATGGTCCTAGTTAACTTCAAGGGAGACTGAAGTGTAGCCTCTCTATGGCACTAAGAAGAAAACAGATGAGGTTTGTGACATGTTCTGATCCCTGTCCCAGGCCTTGAGGCAGGAAGAACTTGGACTGTTTGAAGAATAAAGAGGAAGGTGACTTTCCTTAGAGTTTAGCAAGCAAGGGGGTGAATGAAAACAAATGAGGACAAAGGTTAGACTGGAACAGCTCCTGCAGGCCACGTTAAGGAATTTAGACTTTATTCCGATATAAATTGGAAGCCTTTATAAAAAGTTTTATGCCAGGGGTGATATGAACACATGTATGTCTTAAAGAGACCTGCTGGTGTGAAGAACTAATGAAGGGGGTGGATAAGTTTCCCATTGCTGCCGTAATAAATTACCACCCGCTTGGTGGCTTCAAACAGCACTTATTTCTTCTGTTACCATCTGGAGGTCAGAAGTAGAAATCAAAATGTTGGCAGAGCTGCGTTCCTCCGAGAAGCATCAGGAGAGAGTCCGTCTCCTCCATTTTTCTCTTTCCTTGAGGCCTCCTGCGTTCCTTGGCTCACAGTCCCTTCCTTGGTCTTCAGAGCCTCTCATTCTGCCGTCCCATCACCCTCCCTCTCTCTCACTGTAACGACTGCCTCCCTCTTACGTGAATCCTGTGGTTACACGAGACACACCCAGATTATTCAGGAGAATCCCCCTACCTGAACAGCCATTCTTTAATCGCAGCTGTGAAGTCCCTCTTGCCAGGTAAGATAACAAATTCAAAGAGTTGCCTGGGATCTGAAGGTGACACCATTTGGCTGGCCCAGGAGCAATGATGATAGCAAGGTGACTGGTTAAAATATCATCGTCGTTGTCCTAAACCTCAAGGGAGTAAAGAGAAGGGCATGGCCTTCAAAGTGATTTGAGAGGCAGGATCCACAGATACTGGTCGTTGACTGGTCCTGAGAGGTAATAAAGAAGGAAAAACAAAGGAAAACCCAGTCCTCTTGCTTCATGTAGTTCATGAAATAATGAATGGAATCATTCGAAGAGTCTATTCGGCAGCTAATGATGAGTAAAAATTCTGAAATTGTCTATAATTTATAAGGTTTATGACAAGGAGGGAACTCATAATTATAAACTGGTTATCACTGGATATTATACACTAATTTTGCCTGAATCATTAATTAGCAAATGAATCAACAGCTGCTGATATCTCATAAACAAGCTATTCTAAATTATTATTTAAAAAGTACCATGCAGTAGAAGGAAAGACCTATAGAGGTGTGAGGAATATTCTTTAGAATTATTTTTGTGTTTCAGGGACTATTTTAAAAACTGTATTTGTGAATTATCAACTTTCACTCAAAAAGCCAAAGTAAAGGCTGAGTTACAACAAATTCAACACTTTAATTTGAAAATTGATGTGGAATAAACAGTTTTCTGTTTCCCAATGTCTCATTTTGTGATTTTTGTTACTCTTCAATGGCTATGGGCCTTAGCTTTGACTTCACTTTTCCTCTTTTTCTTTTTTTTCAGTTCTGTTCCAGTGATCTATTGCTGCATAGTAAACTAACTCACTTGTATTAGTCTGTTCTCATTCTGCTATGAAGACATATCCCAGACTGGGTAATTTATAAAGGAAAGAGGTTTAATGGGCTCACAGTTCCACATGGCTGGGGAGGCCTCACAATCATGCAGAAGGCAAAGGAGGAGCAAAGGCACATCTTACATGGCGGCAGGAAAGAGAGTGTATGCAGGGGAACTGGCCTTTATAAAACTATCTGATCTCAGAGACTTATTCACTATCGAAAGAACAGCATAGGAAAATCCTGTCCCCATAATTCAGTTAGCTCCCGTGGGTTCCTCCCACAACATGTAGAGATTATGAGAACTGCAATTCAAGATGAGATTTGGGTGGGGACACAGGCAAACCATATCACCACAATGTATTGACTAAATACAATAACGATTTCCTTTTTAAGATGGAATCTCACTCTGTTGCCAGACTGGAGTACAGTGGTGCAATCTTGGCTCACTGCAACCTCCACCTCCTGGGGTTCTCCTGCCTCAGCCTCCTGAGCAGCTGGGACTACAGGCGTGTGCCACCATGCCCAGCTAATTTTTGTATTTTTAGTAGACAGGGTTTCACCATGTTGGCGAGGATGGTCTTGATCTCTTGACCTTGTGATCTGCCTGCCTTGACCTCTCAAAGTGCTGGGATTACAGGTGTGAGCCACTGTGCCTGACCAATAACCATTTTATCATGCTTTATGATGTTATGGATAAGGGTTTCAGGGAGGGCCTAACTGGTGATCCTTCTGTTTCACTTGGTGTGGACCAGGACTGCCCAGTGGAGTTCACTGGGGGCTGGTCTGGAACATCCAAGACAGCTTCATTCCCATACTTAGTGCCTTGGCAGGGTGAAATGCAGGGTTGGGCTCAATGGGACCCTCACTACCTCCATGTCCTCTTAAGTCTTCTTCACAGAGTCTCTCTAGCAGGGCAATAGAGACTTCTTCCAGGAGAGCTCAGGGTTCCAAGGGGCCAAGGTGAAAGCTTCCAGTTCTCCAAAAGGCAAGTCTTGGAACTGGCCTAGAGTAGGGTTTCCAGCTTTAGAAAATATGAGAAAATGCCCAGTTCAATTTCAATTCCAGATAAATAACACTAATTATTATAAGTATGTCTCAAATATTGCATGAAACACTCATGCAGAAATTGTAATTTATCTGAAACTCAAATGGAGCTGGGTGTTCTGTGTTTCTTCTGAAAGCTGTAGCCTGGAGTCACTTTCACGCTCCTCTGTTTGTAAAAGCAGTCCCAGATTATCCCAGGTCCAAGGGGAGGGAAAATAGAACTCATCTCTCCATGAGAGAAGTGTCAAAGAATATGTGGCTTTCTTTAATTGGCCACCCCCACTGACGTTCTCCTGAGATTTACTCACTGTTTGGGACCTAGAAACTCTAAGTGCTGATGCTTTCTGTGCCTTCGTACGTGGTCTCGGGTGCTTGGTGACTCAAGGCCACCATTCGCCTCAAGTCACAATAACCTTAACGTAGCAGGCAACATGGCACCCATGGAAAGTTCCAGACAGAACTGCATGGGAATCCTGCATTACCTGAGGCAAGTACCATAATCTCTTGGAGCCTCAGTTTCCCCCACTTGTTATATGGTTATCAGAATTCAGGTTACAAAAAGGATCTGTACTTTTAAAAAGGATCTTTGCTTTTAAAAAGAGGTAAAAAAGGAATAGAAAATAAAGCACCCAATAACAAAACATTTTTTCCCATCAAAGGGGCTGTTATTCCTATTGCTTTTTAGCAAGTAGAAGACATATGAATTGGAAGAGGTGGATACTAATAAACAGTATCATTAGACTACTAGTGACAATGACATTTGTGAGTTGAGCAAACTGCTTGAACCCCACAGACTTCTGGCTCCTTTGCAATGTTGAAAATGCCCGATTGTTGAGTGGGTTTAGCATCAAAGTGAATGCAACTCTTTCAGCCTTTCACCAAGGAGTCTCTTCAGGAACAGTATTTTAAATGTTTTAATATTTTTAAATCAGTGTCAATGACTGTGAAGAGGAAGGATCAGACGGGGCACTCACCTCTCAGAGGACATCGATTTTCTGTAACCCCAACCAACATAAACCTTTCAATGTATCCTAACTTGCTATAAATATTAAGTTATTTATCTTTTTAATGTTTCAGATGATTTTATTTTGTCCATCATACCGCTGTTTATAGGCTGCAAATTAAAAATGGTAAAAGGCCATTTATGTGCCCAAAAGTGCATTTCCATGTGGTTGCTTTGGTTGTGATTGCAAAGCTCCTGGATGTACCCTGGAATCGACACCTGCCTCTTTCTGTTCTTGCCCCATTGAGCTCTGTGTACAGTGAGTGCTCTTCAGATCCTTGGGAGGAGACCTGGAGAAGGACAGCCAGATTTATTTGGAGTCTAAACAGGGATCAAATTCATTCTAGCCAAAATATTTGACAAAATGCATTTTGAAAAATAAAAATGTGTTTTAGGACATGTCATAGCCAATAAATTCACTTAGATGAAAGGCCCGATGTGTAATAAAAATGTCTCATTTAAGAAATTAAATGATCCTGTCATTTGTAACAAGGACTAATAGAATTTTAAAGTGGGATGAGCTCAAATGAAGCTTGGTGAGTCACAGTGGCCTTTCACATTTGCAATATTCCTAAGATAATTATTAATTAACACACCAGAAACAATTTTAATGTAACATTATGATGCAGATTTAAATACCGAAATGGAAAATTCTTCTTATTAAGTTTTCTCATCCTTTCTTAAAATTAAAATGCTAAACTAATTAAAACCAAAGGTACTTTAAAAACAGTTTGCTTCCAAACAGATTTTTAATATATGCCAAGCCGAGAATCAGCCTAGAGCTATTTTTTTTTGTTGCTAGAATCAGGAATGTATTACAAATGGAATTTCTAATAGATGTCCTAACAGCCTCTGCTCCATCTCCATGTAATCTGTGTGGCATTCATGCCATGAAAGCAGAATTTGGAGCGGCATATTTAAGAGTATTAGTCAAAACTTTCTGAAAGATAAGACACACTTTCTGACTACTTTGCTTGAAATATATCCGTAAACTTCCATTGCCCCTTGTGTAAATTTCAGTATCCTCACTGTAACCTATAAATCTCTGTATGATCTGGCCTCTACTTATTTTTTTCTCCTTCATCTCAGTCTGGATGTTTTTGTGATTGTATGTTAGACATTTTAGACTTCTAGTTTTTTTTTTTCATGTGCCTAGCTTATTCCTCTCCCAAAGTATTCTTGTATTTTCAATTCCTTCTGAAATATTTTTACCAAAACTTGTCACACAGCCTGTTACTATCTCAATATTCTGGTTCTAGACTGTACTGTGTAGTATAATTCCAGCCTAACTCATTACCCCTGTTGTTTTCTGCTCCTTCAAAGTAGAATGCAAGTTACATTCAGGCAAGGCCCTTTTGCACCTGCTCAAATCCGGGTCCTAGGTACCTGCAGAAAAGCTCAGTAAACATTTGCTGAATGAACAAAGGCACTTATGCCATCTGGAAACTATAACAAGAAATGATTACACAAGAGCTGGCTAAGAAAAGACATCGTCTTTAAGAACTTTAAAACGTCCTTAAAGAAGTTGCTGGTGTCTCATTGTGAGACCTTGAAGAAATTTAGATAAAAGTGTGTGGTCAGGAAGTGGGAAACATACATAAAATATGCTGGGCTAATCTCTGAATCAGAAAAAGAACAAGCAAGAAGGATGACATTGAAATGCACAGCTCAGAGCAACGCTGGGCTTGAGTGAACAATAGGAACTGCAGGCTGGTGCTCCGTCGACTTGATTCTCTTTCTGCTTCTTCTTCTTCTTCTTTTTTTTTTTTTTTTTTAAAGGCCCAGTGTATTTTATTTCTAGGTTTGAAAGTGTTCAAAAAATGCTTGTCAAATGGTTATTTGGGAGTCCTAATTTTCTGGTTTTTTAATGAATTGCTTATGTTGATGTTGGTTCACATTAGCTCACACTTCTGAATAAAGGACTTATTTACATGTTGATAAGATTGTTCTGCTTTACGCTGTCCCCCTCTCTTTTATGAAAAAGTCATTCTAGCCTCACCCCATCACGTCTACTCAATCCACTTTCTGATCGGCAGCATCTGGTACCCAATGTGTTGATGAGCCTCATGTTTCTGTGGAAGCTTGCTGGAGTCCTGGAGGAATATTCAACACAAAAAAAAGTGTCTTAGAAGTTTTGGCGAAATTATAATTTTGTATATTCTAGGATAGTGATTGCCTTTTTTCATCCTCTGTCTAATTAGTCACCTGTATATATCCTTAAATTATGCATTTTTACTAATTTATGAGAAAGGTCTAACCCAGTAAGTGAGTAGTACATGTCATAACAAATATGTTAGGATGGGACTGGAATGTTGAAAAAAAGGATCAGTATATGGTGCCTGTTAATAAATGCAAATAAAATATCTAAAGGAGAAAGAAAATTTCATTATGGTTCTATAATTTTTCCACTGGCCTTACCAGATTAACAGCAATTGCTATAGTTTTCTTTAGTGTTATTCTAATACAATTTGAAAAAGAATTTAATAAAAGACAATCTATTTATATATGTATATCTTCTACATATAATACATCTACTTAATAGGCAATTCAACAAATGTATATTGAACATCTCTGTGAGCCAGGAACATACCAGACCCTGGGGACACATGAATGAGTAACAATTCCAGTCCCTGGGAAGGTCAGCCCTGTCCAAGTATATACATTTACAGGGATTATCACTTATAGGCTTTACCACTTCTTAAATCTTAAAAATATAATTTTCTGATTCAAAACATTAGTGACCATTCTCTGTTCACCCTTAATCAAATTTTTTATCAAGAAGAAAAACCATCAAAGAAAGAATTTGTAAGAGTAGCCTGCTGTGAACATTCTCATGTTGTTCATCTCTGAACAACTAGGGCAGGGATCCAGGGACCAGGGATAAAGAAATAATCTATTTTAGGAAAACAGCTTGATCTGTGGAGACAGCCAGGAGTTTGGAGATGTGAGTGATCCCACTGGAATCCCTTTCCAGCCTCTAGGAGCTGTTTGATGCTAGTTAAGTGACTCTAATTGACGTTCCTTTACAGCTTCTGAAAAGCAGAGGTAGTATGGATCCTTGCAGTCTTAGGAGAATGATTCAGGGTGACATATGTGAAAGGCCAAGCTCAGTGCCACTCCCTATGCTGCAACTGCTCAGCTCTCAAAAGTAATCACAATTAGTTTTGAAAGGGTACTGGTTTGTTTGCAGGTGTGCATCTAGACCCTTCACCTGGCGCCTGTGGCTGGTCTGTACTCTATGGCTTGTTCCAGCTTTCCTCTGCACCGCCTGGTGACTGCTATACAGCTTCATTCTGCACTCATTTTACCTATGGGAAGCTTGTCTGAACATTGAACATTTTGCTCTCAATTCCTAGTAACTTAATGCATGGGCTGTTTTAATTATTTATACAGTAAACATTGATAGACCTCATAAACAAAAACTCTTTGAAATTCTCAGTTGTTAGGTGTGCAAAGGAATCCTGAGACCAGAAAGTTTGAGAACTGCCCATCTATTCAATCAGGTTTAAGCTGAGCTGGATCTTTAGAATGAGGATTCTTTCGTTAGTTATTTTGCCAACTCTAACTAGGCGTCTACGTTATGCAAATTATTTGTCTATGTTTTGGGGAGGGACAGAGCAATGGATAACCCATCCTTCCTGCCTTTGAGAAACTGACTACGCATTGATCTAGATGGTTGGTATCTTGGACTCTATGTGTTAGGAGAATGGTTGCCAGCTCACTCTGCAGAACAGCTTGGTGTGCACAGCGCTGGTGGTCAAGCGCTTGGTGTTTCTGAGCAGATGTTTCTGCACAGCAGTTGAGGTGACATGCAGGACAGCAGCTGCTGCTTCTGCTTTTCTCGTCATGGGCAGACCGAGTGTTCCTGGGGCTCCTTCCTGGCAGTGGCCTTAGGGTTAGCAGCCCCATGTGCAGAGTCGTGAGCATGCAGCCCTGGGCGCTCACTGCTGACCACACTCCCAGCACATATCTGCCTCAAGCCTTGCTGCCCACAGCTCAGCTTGTGGCCAGGGCTCTGGACAGAGTTTGGGTTCTGCAGTCTTAGATGTTAACTGCTTTTCTAAATTCTCCTCTTTGAAAGAGTGTTCCCATTCTTGACTGTAACAAATAATTGCCCCATAGACTGAGTTTTCTGCACTTCTCACCACTTAGTGTTGGAGGCTACATATGCCATCACAAAACTTCCCTTCTTGCCCTTGGCTTGTTTCGTGGCCTGGTTCATTATTCTGTTGAATGCATGACCCAGTTTTTTCTCCTTTAAATTGGTAGCAAAGGAAAATAGGAACAAAAGAGCATTTAAAATAATTTTATGAGGAAATTCAGGACTAAGTGAAACTTCCCATTGGGTTAGCCCATGGGAAATCTCATCTTCTGTTAGTTTACACTGGATTTTCCAAATAATGTTCAGGGCTTTATCATTTGTTTGACTATTTGATGAATGAAAACATTTTATCCAAAGCCATTATGTAAAAGAAGTGAGCACAGAGACAGATATGTTCTTTGGGCTAGTTTTTACTTTACTTTTTTTTTTTTTTTCTTCCTGTTCTGGATTTAAAGTTTTAATTTCCTAATCTCAGCTGGTAGTAATATATATATATATATATATATATATATATATATATATATATATTTTTATGAAGAAGAGGAGGAAGAAAAAAGAGAAAGAGAGAGAGAATGGGGAGGAGGAAAAAGGAAGAGAAAGAGAGAGGAGAATGGGGAGGAGGAAAAAGGAAGAGAAAGAGGGAGAGAGAATGGGAGTATTGCTTTCTTGCCCAGGCTAGAACGCAATTTAGTAATGGGTATTGAAAACCTCTTTTATACTGATAATTATACTTAATGATGTAGTCAGGAAGGAATAAGGGAAGGAGATAACAAACAAACAGCCAACCAATATTTCATTTAAACCTATAAAATGCTATGCGATTACTAAGGAGTGATTTACTTCCAATTATATAGTCACTTTTGGAATAGGTGTGAGGTGGTAATGTATGTTTTGTGTATTTGAAGTGGAGAGTTCTATAAATGTTTATTAAGTTTACTTGTTCCAGGTCTGAGTTCAAGTCCTGAATATCCTTGTTAATTTTCTTTCTCGTTGATCTGTAGAATCATTAGCTCTTCTTGTTACATTGATCCTTTTACCATTATGTAATATCCTTCTTTGCCTCTTTTGATGTTTGCTGCTTTAAAGTCTACTTTATCAGAGGTGAGAATTGCATCTCCTGCTTTTTGTTTATTTGTTTATTTTTACTCTCTGTTTGGTTGGTAAATCTTCCTCCTTCTCTTTGAGTCTTTGTGTATTGTTGCATGTGAGATGGGTCTGGATACAGCATACTGATGGGTTTTGACTTTTTATCCAATTAAAATATATATAAGTTTAATACTGGCGTTTGATGCTAGCTGGCTGTTTTGCCCATTAGTTGATGTAAATTTTTCATTGTGTTAATGTTCTTTTCTTTTTGATATATTTTTGGAAAGGCTGATATTGGTTGATCCTTTATAGGTATAGTGCTTCTTTCAGAAGCTCTTGTAAAGCAGGCCTGGTGGTGGTGAACTCTCTAAGTACTTGTTTGTTCGCAAAAGATTTAATTTTTCCTTCGCTCATAAAGCTTAGTTTGGCTGGATAGGAAATTCTGGGTTGAAAGTTCTTTTCTTTAAGGATGTTAAATATTGGTCCCCACTCTTTTCTGGCTTGTAGAGTTTCTGCTGAGAGATCTGCTGTAAGTCTGATAGATTTCCCTTTATGGGTAACCTGACCTTTCTCTCTGGCTGCCCTTAGTATTTTCTCCTTCATTTCAACCCTAATAAATCTGGCGATTATGTGCCTTTGGGTTGGTCTTCTTGAAGAATATCTTTGTGGTGTTCTCTGTATTACCTGGAGTTGAATATTACCTTGCCTTGCTAGGTTGGGGAAGTTTTTACTTTTCTTAATATCCTTTCTCAGGTAGCAGTCTTGTCTGATAAATGTATCATTTAAATTATAATAATTTCAAGATGGCCGAATAGAAACAGCTTTGGAGTGCAGTTCCCAGCGAGAACGCAGAGGGTAAGTGATCACTGCATTTTCAAACAAGTTTTTACTGCCCACAGACCAGGAGATTCCTGGGCAGAAAAGTGCCATGAGTCTCCAGCATGGCTGTTTCAGCCAGCACAGGAGGTCTTTGTACAAAAACTCACACAAATCTGGGTGGCCATTTCAACTGGTGCCTGGAATGCCTGGGAGACAGAGTTGCCCATTCAACTGAACAAAAGGGGGCTGAAACAGAGAGCCAGGTGATCTGGCTTGGTGGGCCCCACCCCCACAAAGACCATCAATCTGAAACGCTCTGGATTGAGAGTTTCACAGCAAGCACAACTGGACCTGGACAGTACAGCTCTGTAGGGGGAAGGGCATCCGCTATTACCGAGGCAGTCCACCACTACTGAGGCAGTCCACTATTACTGAGGCAATTCACCATCACAGAGGCAGTCTGCCATTACTGACGCAGTTCACCATTACAGAGGCAGTCCACCATTACTGACGCAGTTCACCATTACTGAGGCAGTCCACCATTTCTGAGGCAGTTCACCATTACAGAGGCAGTCCACCATTACTGTGGCAGACTGCCATTACTAAGGCAGTTCTAACTATATCTCTATAAACAAAACTGCATGGAAGTTCACACAGAAGCTGGGCAGAGCCCACGGCAGCTCAGCAACACCTCTGCTGGCAGACTGTGACTAGGCTACCTCCTCGCTGGGCAGGGCGTCTCTGAAAAAAAGCAGCAGCACATCAGGAACTTATAAATAAAGCCCCACATTCTCAGGACAGAGCACTTGGTTAAAAAAGGTGCTTATGAGTTCCACTGCAGCTGACTAAAATGTACCTGCCCAGCAGCTCTGAATGGAACAATGGAGTTCACAGCTCAGCACTTGGGCTCCTAAAAGGGACAGACTGTCTCCTCAAGCAGCTCCTCAAACCCCATATATCCAAAGAGACACCTCATAAAGGAGAGCTCAGGCTGACATCTGGTGGGAATCCTTCTGGGACAAAGACAACAGAAGAAGAAACTGGCAGCAACCCTTACTGTTCTGCAGCCACTGCAGGTGATCCCCAGGCAGGCAGGGTCTGGAGTGGACCTCCAGTAGTCCTACAGCAGAGGGTCCTGATTGTTAGAAGGAAAACTAAAAAACAGAAAGAAATAACTTCATCATCAACAAAAAGGACGTCCACTCAGAGACCTCATCCTAAAGTCACCAATGACAAAGACCACAGGTAGATAAATCCATAAAGATGGGAAGGAACCAATATAAAAAGGATGAAAACACCCAAAACCAGAATGCATCTCCTCCTCCAAGGGATCACAACTCCTCACCAGCAAGGGAACAAGGCTAGATGGGGAATGAGTGTGATGAATTGACAGAAACAGGCTTCAGAAAGTGGGTAATAACAAGTTTCTCTGAGCTAAAAGAACATGTTCTAACCCGATGCAAAGAAACTAAGAACCTTGAAAAAAGGTTTGACAAAATACTAAGGAGAATAAACAGCTTAGAGAAGAATATAAATGAATTGATAGAGCTGAAAAACACAAGAACTTCGTGAAGCATACACAAGTTTCAACAGCTGAATCAACCAAGCAGAAGAAAGGATATCAGAGATTGAAGATCAACTCAATGAAATAAAACAAGAAGGCAAGATTAGAGAAAAAAAAAAAGTAAAAAGAAATGAACAAAGCCTCCAAGAAATATGGGATTATGTGAAAAGACCTACTCTATGTTTGATAGGTGTACCTGAATGTACGTAGAGAATGAATCCAAGCTGGAAAACAGTCTTCAGGATATTATCCAGGAGAACTTCCCCAACCTAGCAAGGCAGGCCAATATTCAAGTCCAGGAAATACAGAGAACATCACAAAGATATTCCTCAAGAAGAGCATCCCCAAGGCACACAATCATCAGATTCACTAGGGTTGAAATGAAGGAAAAAATGATAAGGACAGCTAGAGAGAAAGGTTGGGTAACCCACAAAGGGAAGCCCATCAGACTCAGCAGATCTCTTGGCAGAAATCCTACAAGCCAGAAGAGAGTGGGGGCCAATATTCAACATCCTTAAAGAAAAGAACTTTCAACCTAGAATTTCATATCCAGCCAAACTAAGCTTCATAAGCGAAGGAGAAATAAAATCCTTTACGAACAAGCAATTGCTCAGAGATTTCATCACCACCAGGCCTGCCTTACAAGAGCTCATGAAAGAAACACTAAACATAGAAAGAAACAACCAGTACCAGCCACTCCAAAAAAGTACTAAATTGTAAAGAGCATCAACACAATGAAGAAACTGTATCAACTAATGGGCAAAACAACCAGCTAGCATCAAAATGGCAGGATCAAATTCACACATAACAATATTAACCTTAAATGTAAATGGGCTAAATGACCCAATCAAAAGACACAGACTGGCAAATTGGATAAAAAGTCAAAAAGCATTGGTGTGTTGTATCCAGGAAACCCATCTCACATGCAAGGATACACACAGGCTCAAAATAAAGAGATGGAGGAAGATTTACCAAGCAAATGGAGAGCAAAAAAAAAAAAAATCAGGAGTTGCAATCCTAGTCTCTGATAAAATATACTTTAAACCAACAAAGATCAAAAGAGACAAAGAAGGGCATTACATAATGGTAAAAGGATCAATGCAACAAGAAGAGCTAGCGATCCTAAATATATACGCACCCAATACAGGAGCACCCAGATGCATAAAGCAAGTTCTTAATGACCTACAAAGAGACTTAGACTCCCACACAATAATAGTGGGAGACTTTAACACTCCACTGTCAATATTAGATAGATTGATGAGACAGAAAATTAACAAGGATGTCCAGGACTTGAACTCAGATCTGGACCAAGCAAACCTAATAGACATCTACAGAACTCTCCACCCCAAATCCACAGAATATACATTTTTCTCAGCACCACATCACTCAAAACTGACCACATAATTGGAAGTAAATCACTCCTCAGCAAATGCAAAAGAACAGAAATCTCAGACCATACTGCAATCAAGTTAGAACTCAGGATTCAGAAACTAACTCAGAACCACACAGCTTCTTGGAAACTGAACAACTGGCTCTTGAATGTTGATTGGTTAAATAATGAAATGAAGGCAGAAATAAAGATCTTCTTTGAAACCAACGGAATGAAGATACAATGTACCAGAATCTCTGGGACACATTTAAAGCAGTGTCTAGAGGAAAATTTATAGCAGTAAATGCCCACATGAGAAGCAAGAAAAGATCTAAAACCAACACCCTATCGTCAAAATTGAAAGAACTAGAGGAGCAAGATCAAAGAAACTCAAAAGCTAGCAGAAGACAAGAAATAACTGAGATCAGAGCAGAACTGAAGGAGATAAAGACACAAAAAACCCTTCAAAAAGTCAATAAATCCAGGAGCTTGTTTTTTGAAAAGATCAACAAAATAGACAGACCACGAGGTGGATTAATGAAAAAGAAAAGAGAGAAGAATCAAATAGATGCAATAATAAAACGATAGAAGGGATATCACCATAGATTCCACAGAAATACAAACTACCATCAGAGATTACTATAAACAACTCTATGCACATAAACCAGTAAACCTGAAAGAAATGGATAAATTCCTGGACACTTGCACCCTTCCAAGCCTAAACCAGGAAGAAGTCAAAACCCTGAATAGACCAATAACAAGGGCTGAAGTTGAGGCAGCAATTAATAGCCTACCAACCAAAAAAAGCCCAGGTCCAGATGGGTTCACAGCTGAATTCTACCAGGCATTCAAAGAGGAACTGGTACCACTCCTTCTGAAACTATTCCAAACAATCCAAAAAGAGGGAATTCTTCCCAGATCATTTTATGAGACCAGCATCATCCTGATACCAAAACCTGGCAGAGACTCAACATGAAAAGAAAACTTCAGGCCAATATCCATGATGAACACAGATGCAAAAATCTTCAATAAAATACTGGCAAACCAATTGCAACAGCACATCGAAAAGCTTATCCATCAGGATCAAGTAGGTTTCATCCCAGGAATGCAAGGCTGGTTCAACATATGCAGGTCTATAAACGTTAATTCACCACATAAACAGAACCAAAGATAAAAAACACATGATTATCTCAATAGATGCAGAGAAGGCCTTTGACAAAATTCAACAGCCCTTTATGCTAAAAACTCCGAATAAACTAGGTATTGACGGAACGTATCTCAAAATAATAAAAACTATTTACGACAAACCCACAGCCAATATCATACTGAATGGGCAAAAACTGGAAGCATTCCCTTTGAAATATGGCACTAGACAAGGATGCCCTCTCTTACCACTCCTATTTAATATAGTATTGGAAGTTCTAGCCAGAGCAATCAGGCAAGTAAAAGAAATAAACAGTATTCAAATAGAAAAGGAGGAATTCAAATTGTCTCTATTTGCAGATGACATGATTGTATATTTAGAAGATCCCATCATCTCAGCCCAAAATCTCCTGAAACTGATAAGCAACTTCAGCAAAGTCTCAGGATACAAAATCAGTGTGCAGAAATCACAAGCATTCCTATACACCAATAACAGATTTAAAGAGAGCCAAATCAAGAGCGAATTGCCATTCACAATTGCTACAAAGATAATAAAATACCTAGGAATACAGCTAACAAAGGATGTAAAGGACCTCTTCAAGGAGAATGACAAACCACTGCTCAAAGAAATAAAAGAGGACACAAACAGATGGAAAAACATTCCATGCTCATGGTTAGGAAGAATCAATATTGTGAAAATGGCCATACTGCCCAAAGTAATTTATAGTTTCAACGCTATCCCCATCAAGCTACCTATGACCCTCTTCACAGAACTGGAAAAAACCACCTTAAACTTCATATTGAATCAAAAGAGAGCCCACATAGCCAAGACAATTCTAAGCAAAAAGAACAAAGCTGGAGGCATCACACTATCTGACTTCAAACTATACTACAAGGCTACAGTAATCAAAACAGCATGGTTCTTATACCAAAACAGAGATATAGACCAATGGAACAGAACAAAGGCCTTGGAGGCAACACCACACATCTACAACCATCTGATCTTTGACAAACCTGACAAAAAAAAGCAATGGGGAAGGATTTGCTGTTTAACAAATGGTGTTGGGAAAACTGACTAGCCATGTGGAGAAAGCAAAAACTGGACCCCTTCCTGACACCTTACACTAAAATTAACTCCAGATGGATTAAAGACTTAAACATAAGACCTAACACCATAAAAACCCAAGAAGAAAATCTAGGCAAAACCATTCAGGACATAGGCATAGGCAAGGACTTCATGACTAAAACACCAAAACCATTGGCAACAAAAGCCAAAATAGACAAATGGGATCTAATTAAACTCCAGAGTTTCTGCACAGTAAAAGAAACAATCGTTAGAGTGAACTGGCAACCAACAGAGTGGGAAAAAATTTTTGCAATCTACCCATCTAACAAAGGGCTAATATCCAGAATCTATAAAGAATTAATACAGATTTACAAGAAAAAAACAAATAAACCCATTCAAAAGTGGGTGAAGGACATGAACAGACACTTTTCAAAAGAAGACATATATGAAGCCAACAAACATATGAAAAAATGTTCATCATCACTAGTCATTAGAGAAATGCAAATCAAAACCATATTGAGATACCATCTCATGCCAGTTAGAATGGTGATCATTAAAAAAATCTAGAGAATACAGACACTGGGGAGGATGTGGAGAAATAGCACTTTTACACTGTTGGTAGGAGTGTAAATTAGTTCAACCATTGTGGAAGACAGTGTGGCGATTCCTCAAGGACCTAGAAGTAGAAATTCCATTTGACCCAGCAATCCCATTACTGGCTATATATCCAAAGGATTATAAATCATTCTATTATAAAGACACATGCACAAGTATGTTCATTGCAGCACTGTTTACAATAGCAAAGACCAGAAAACAACCCAAATGCCCATTGGTGATAGATTGGACAAGGAAAATGTGGCACATATACACCATGGAATACTATGCAGCCATAAAAAACGATGAGTTCGTATCATTTGTAGGGACATGGATGAACCTGGAAACCATCATTCTCAGCAAACTGACACAAGAACAGAAAATCAAACACCACATGTTCTCACTCATAGGTGGGTATTGAACAATGAGAGCACATGGACACAGGAAGGGGAGCATCACACACTGGGGTCTGTAGGGGGGAACTGGGGGAGGGACAGTGTGGGGTAGGGAGTTAGGGAGGGATAATATGGGGAGAAATGCCAAATATAGGTGACAGGGAGGGAGGCAGCAAACCTCATTCCCATGTATGCACCTATGCAACAATCCTGCATGTTCTGCACATGTACCCCAGAACCTAAAGTGCAATATATATATATATATATATATATATATATATATATATATAAATTATAATTTACCCCTCCCTCTCTATTCCTCATGAAAATAATAATAAAAGTAATAAAAATTGCATTAAGGTTTCCGTAGTTTGCACTTACGGTCTTAGAAACACTTAATTTTATTTTAATTTAAAACTAGTATTGGAAATAACACAAGCCACAGAGCACCCTACTGTGGCATTACTGCTAAGGCACTTTTAAAAAAGTACATTTAAATTTTAATTTTAAGTTCTGGAGTACATGTGCAGGATGTGCAGGTTTGCTGCATAGGTAAATGTGTGCCATGGTGGTTTGCAGCACCTATCAACCCATCACCTAGGTATTAAGGCCAGCATGCATTAGCTATTTTTTCTAATGCTTTCCCTCCCACCACCACCCCCACCGATAGGCCCCAGTGTGTGTTGCTCCCCTTCCTTTGTCCATGGGTTCTCATTGTTCAACTTCCACTTATAAGTGAGAACATACGGTGTTTGGTTTTCTGTTCCTGTGTTAGTTTGCTGAGGATAAAGGCTTCCAGCTCCATCTATGTTCCTGCAAGGGACATGATCTCATTCCTTTTTATGGCTGCATAGTATTCCATGGTGTATATGTACCACATTTTCTTTATCTAGTCTATTGTTGAGGCACTTTAGCAACAATAATTCATTTAATGCTCATTGCAACCCTGTGAGATGGAGAGGAGTCTTCCCCATTTTACAAATAAGAAGACTCAGGCCCCGAGGTGAAAGGACTTGGGTAGGGTCAGGTGGCTGTTGCAGTGGTGGAGCAAGATTCCATTCTCCTGTGTTCCTCTGCAGCTGACGAGTTAACGATAAAGTGCCCTGGAGCATCACCTGGCAGATCACAGAGCACTCAGAGGACCAGGGACCACTCAGTGAACCAAGATCACCAGCAGATCCCAGTCATCTGTTGGGTCACCGAGTCCCAGCGCCGCATCCTGCAGGTTAAACGTTCACTGGGTGGTGTCTGTGGCCAGGATATTTACTTCTTTTCAGGATTCTTCCCTCCCACATATACTAGAGTCCCTCCACTCATTTCTGAGATTAAAGTTGCTGAAAAAATTAGAGTTCTGTTAAGACAGATTGGGTGGAGACAAGAAGATGGAAGGTTCTCAGGGAACGAGAATGTTGGACAGGGTGATTCCCAACTTCTCCCACCGGTGTTTCTCTTCCAACAGAGCCAGCACAGGCTCCACAGTCACTGGCTCTGTAAGAACACTTGCTCCAGAGCCTCGCTTGGGGCCCTGTGTGCCAGGCCTGAGTTGGGCAACAAGGACATCCTAGGGTCACTAGATGGGGGCTGTTCCTACAGGGCTTCGTGTTAGGAGTTAGAAGTAAGATTTTCCTTATCATCCTCCCACCTAATAGTAGAGAAAAGAGTATGTACTGCTATTGGGAACCATCGTGCCTTTTCTTTAAAACATTTTATACATCTAAAGATTGCAGTAAATGTCATTCGCTGTGTAAAACAGAGCTGGGGCCATGGGGTGGACTTGCTGGAGGGTGCACCGTGGGACAGTTAGGTGAATAGTTGCTTGCAGGGGTGGGTGTGGGGTGTGTGGGGGTGTGGGGATGAGAATGTGCAGGGGTGGGGAGTGTGGGGGCGCAGGGGCAGGCCTGCACAGCTGGGACTGCCTTTGCTCAGAGGCCTCTCTGTTTGCACAGATGTTCTCGTGGCCTGCATGGCCATGGTTTGTGGCCAGCTCTGCTCTTGATGCATCATTTATGGGCTACCAGGATTCCAGGGCCACATGGCGGCCTGCCTGTCTCCCAGCCAGAGCCTCAGCTGTCTGGGGCATTTATGACAACTGTATTGCCACAAGCAAGCCAGCTTTGCACTGTCGCTTCTAGTGCTCGTGATGGCTCCTCTAGCACCCCCATCTTTCCCTGTGTTTATTTCAGCACTCACTCACTTATTTCTTTTGAATCTGTAAACCTTGGTGAACTGGCAGCTGACAATATCTGAATATTCTCTATCCTGGTTGTTGGGGCCAGGATGCCATCCATCTCACAGTGTTTACTGAATACCTGTTCCATGCCAGGGGTGGTGTTTTGTGCTTTACATAATTACTTCATTCCATCCTCACGACAACCCTCTGGGAATGCAGAACTCTACTCACTTTCACAGATGAGGAAATCAAGGTCAGCAGAGGCTGTAACTTAGGTCTGGCCACACAGCTGGTAGCACAGCGGCAGAATGAGGCTTCTCAGAAACCCGGAGCAGCTGGCTCTAAAGGAATCAGATAAACAAATGAACAAATGAATGCGTTCACAGTCTCATGGCTGCTGGTGGTGGCACTGGTCACTACCTGGAGATGGTCCCTGCCTGGGCCCCTTGGTGGGTGCTCTCAAAGCCACTCATGGTTGGGGAGAAAGCAAGGTGCATTACAGAACTGAAGTCAAACTCTAGCAGGTACATAAGTTCGTTTCTCCAACCAGCAGCTCTTAGTTTTTGCTTTTTTTTTTTTTTTTCCCAGCCGTGTAAATATCACCTTGTCTGATTCAAGCCACTGGGAACCAGGTACTCAAAGGTGTCCCAGGAGAGCTTGAAGAATCCTGGGCCTGGCGTTGCTCAGTGGAACAGAAGCCGCAGATCCTCCCCGTTGTTGACTCTCCCATGTCTGGTACCCACGGCCTGCAGCAGGTGCTCAGGAGATAGTCCCTCAATGATGAAGTTCATGAGAATCCAAGCTGGCCTCTCTCCTGGCCACAGTGAAAGTGCTCTTACAGTGGAGGTGGCTGGGGGTGGGGCCCTTGGCGAGCAGGGCTTGGAGGCAGGGGCAGTGGGGGGATGCTGCCCGTGGCCAGCAGGCTTATTATGCTGCATCCATTTCCCTGGCACCACACTCCCCTGCCTCCTTGCACTGTGCTTTGTCCAGGTATTTATTTTCAGAAAAAGGATCCCTGTGAGATGCACCTGAGTCTGTGAAGTTGGCAGACAGGGAAAGTGAAGGAAGAACTGAAAACGGGGATATGGGAACACGCCTGGTGCTCACTGCTGGGTCCCAAAAGGGGAAAATGATGACATCTGGTTGGTCTTCAACAAACAGGTGTTTAACTCCCCTTTGGTGCCAGAGGGGGTGATCCCCATGGGTAGCTTGGAGCTTTTTTGAGATGCTAGTGAGAGCTATGGCCACTCTTGTAGAAAAAGGAGCATGCATACGTAATTTTAGGAGCACCAAAGCCCCCCAGCTCCATCTGGTTTTAGAAACTGCATTTGAAAGAAGAAAAGGCGTTGTCACCTGCAGGCCATGCAAAATGAATAACACCAAAGGCATCCGACACTGTTGACTTGTTGTGTTTTAAATATTTGTCTCATTTAATGAAATTATAACATTTACCATTAAAAATGACCCAAGAATGCCAACGCTTTCTATGGGTCTGTCAATTCTTTATCCATTTGACAGAACAAAAGGTGCTTGGAAAAATAATTCTATACCCCTCAACATAAAGAACATGAAAAGCCAGCAAGAGGTCTCTTTTGTGTGTAGGTGGGATTACTGCGGAGAAAGACAAAGTTCTTTTAGCATCATGGAAGAGGTTTTCACCTTTATTAAATTTCTTTAAATTGTTCCAGAAACCTCACTGTTCTCGCTGCTAAAATTGTCGTAAAGAACTACTGCTGTGCCGGGATATTTACATGCACCAGCTAGATTCTTCGAAGCTCCCATAAGTAACTTGAGGCTCAGGGGTTGACTTGCCCAAGCCAGGATTTGAACATGGGGCTTCCCAATATGAAGTTGGCAGACAGGGAGCGAACTGTCTGCCTGTCCTATCCTAGTGGTATTTTTTTAATCGACATGTAATAATTGTACCTATTCATGGGGTACAGAGTGATATTTTGATACATGGATCCACCGGGTAATGATCAATTCAGGGACATTAACATAGCCAACACCTCAAACATCTATCATTTTCTTGGGTTGGGAACTTTCAAAATCTTCTCTTCTAGCTGTTTGAAAATATACAATCAATTATTGTCAAGTAGCCTTTGGCATTTTTTAATTGAATTAAGTTGCTTGTGAGCCTTTCAGGCAGCAGGAGGCAGATAGGAAGCAGAGCCTGTGGCCTGGTCTCAGATCTAGGAGCTGGGTCTTGCATTGAAGGGGCACCGGGGTTGCTGGGGGCGGGGACTTTTGCAGGGAGTGCAGGGACTGACCCTTGCAGGGGCCTTGGCTCGGCAGCAGCCACCCTCCCACGCCTGCCTCCTCTTCTGGGAGGCTCCTGCGGTCAGCTGTGGCCTGCGATCCGGCAGTGGGCGGGCCTGCGGGAATGCCGGCTGTGTGAGCGCACCTGTTCTGTCCCTCCAGCTGTGTGCTGAACAACAGGGCTGCTGTCGGCAATGGCCAAGCATTGCACACCACCCACCCACTCTCCATGGCTCTGTCACATCTGCTGGCACCCCCATCTGGGTTGAACTGCTTTACTTTATTTATTTTTATTTAAAAAGGGACACCAGAATTCTTTATGTCTGGGAATGAGCCAAACTGGCCCAGTGTTGAGTGCAGAAATATTCCATCTTCCTTCTGTGCCCAGAATTATTTTTGTTTTCTTCGATACCCAACCTAGATACGGCTACAGCAAGGAAATTGGTTGATTTTTGAAACCAAAACTCCTTTCCTGTTTATCTGTGTTGAAAAAAAAAATCCACCATCGTTGATCACGGGGCCAGTTTATCTCTGTGGGTGGTGTTCGATCCGTTTGCTTTTTCATCTGGTGCCGGCTCCTAATATTGTACCAGAGGAAGCAGCCATTACAAGAGGAGCTAATTGATAGTAACTATAATTAATGCTAATCCTGACTCAGGAGGGACCTGGTGGTGGAAAGCCTTTGAGACCTTTGGCCTCAGCTCCATCTGAGCAGGAATCCCAGCCCAGTCACCTCTGAGTTAGGGGACCACCGGGGAGTCTCATGGGACTTCATTGTCTATCATGTGAAGTGCTGTGGGCCAAGCCCCCAGCTGTGGGCAGACATGGTGGGTGCGCAGGCACAGGGTGCTGGTGGCCCTTCCTGACGCTCCATCCATCTCACATGCTCACCAGCTGGCTGTGTGTCCTTGTCCACCAGGATAGAAGCTCATGAAGGCAGGGGCTCCTGCCAGTGTTGTTCATTGCACTATCTTCAGAGTGTGGCCTGGCACAGAAGGAGATACTTCAAGCATTTGTTAAATAAAGGAATGAATGATGGAATGACCGAACAGCAGGGATATTTTGGATGACAGACTTTTCAAGTGACGTTCCTTTCATGATCAAGGCAAGGCGAATGCCTTAGAACAGATGCCCTGCGGACCAGAAGGGAGTATCCAGGTTTTAGGAGAATTTTGCACTCTGAGGCCATGAGGTTCAGGGCAGCAGAGTGTGGAAGGTGCTGGAAGGAGGCTGAGTAAAAGGACATAGCCCCTGAACATGTGCAGGTCCCCAGAGCAGGTTCAAATGGGGCCCACATGGTAAAGATCTCCAGATTTTAAAAACTACACATTTTGCTTACACATTGTTGAGTAAAATGGTTTCTCTCCTACCTTGACCTTGATGGTTAGGTTCAAATTTGGAATTCAGACTCCTTGAGACTTCGGGCCAGCAGAAGGCCTTGGAGGAAGCTGGCTTCCAGACCCTGCTGCCCTCGTGCTCTTCCCTGCCAGGTTCTTCACCCACGGGGGTGGGCCTTGGACTTCCCCAGGCTTTGGGATGTCCAGGAGATCAGACTTGGGCCCTGGAAGTAAGTTTGGTGACATCCGGGCCAGGAATTCTGGAGGCTTGAGTACAAGGCGTGGGTAGGGTCAGGTCTCCTTGGGAGGGCTCTCGCCCTGCCCCATAGACTCTCCTGTCCCTCTCTTCATGATAGGAGTTCTAGACCCAGGACAGGGGCCCCCTCGTCCCATCAAAGGGCTGTGCTGGTTCAGGAAATACCCTTCCCCTTATGGGCTGTGACAAACAAAATCATCTTAAGGGGAAGCCCCTCTCGTCATGGGGCAGGAAGCAGGCTGCACAGGGCAGTGTCTGCTTCCCTCTGATATGAAGGGTAGGGCTTGCAGCGAGCTAGGGCAGCCATGTCTTGCCCTGCCCTCAGGCCCATGGTCCTGGTGGATGAGCAGGGGCATGCAGGACAGTCCTGCAGGGCAGGGCAGTAGGGTTTCTGTTGGCAAAGCCCCGTGATCCTCACAGTAGCTCCAGGAGTCAGATGAGCCTGGAGCCTCACCCTACTTTACAGGTGAGGAGACAGAGGCTCTAGAGGCTGGCAGGGCCCGGCTAGGACTGCTTCTGCAGAGAAGAGGTTCAAGGCCTCATCTAAGGGTGTGCAGCTAGCAGGAGGCCGGGTGGGTCATGAATTGGCAACTTTTCATTCCAAGTCCAGGAGCCTCCTTCCAACACCAGCCCTCGGTAAGAGTGGCCCTCCCCAGGTCAGTGGTCAACATGGTTCCTGCTTGGCCCTGGGGGCGGCCTGGGGGCGGCCTGGGCTCTGATCCCTCAGTCTTAAGAGCAAGCACAGCTACATGTGCTGCCCTAGCTGGTCTAACTCCATGGCTCTGGGTGCCCAGGAGGCTCTGCTGTTCTTGGATGGAGCCCCTCCAAGACCCCCAGACTTGTGAGTTAGCCCAGGACTGCAGCCTCCTGTGCCTGGCCCGTGACGTCTCAGAGGGACTCCAGGTCCTGTTTCAGCACAATTTTAAGGCCCTTCTAGGGTTCTTGAGTTCTCTGGGCCTCACTTGTCTCCAGGATCCTTGGGCTCTTACCTGTGAAGCACCCAGGTGGCTGCTACCCTCCTGCACCCCCTGATCCCCAGGAGGTGAGGGCAGACTCCGCATGGCCACCCTCATACTCTGTTGGATGAGGCTGCACTAGGCCTGGGGGGCCTCTGACCCCTGCCCCTCCCAGGCAGGGTGAAATGCCTCAGAGGGGATCTGTGTCTCCTATAGCTACCTGGAGAAGCCAGGTGACCCCCTCTGAAGTAAGGGTGTCACTGCCTGTGGGGTGACTGTGACTAACAGGAGGCAGGAGATGAGGGAGCTGGCAGACCACTTCCTCCTCTGGCCGCCTGGGCAGGCTGCTGTAGGGTGGGTCTCTGTGCAGCCTGTTTCCAGGGGTCCCATGTGGCCCAGGGACCATTAAATCTCTTGGTGGCTTGGGAAGCAGTGACCACGTGGTCATACACGACCTTGCGCTTGCTTTCAATCCTTCCCTTTCCTCTTACTGTTTCTGCCAGGGGATTGTATCTTTCAGTCAAACATTAGCATTTAAGGCAGCCTCAGTTACTGCTTTGCGGGGAATCTGGGCTAAGTCAAGTCTGCAGGTGGCTGCTGCCACCTGGGTTTTCTCATTCTGCAGAAACCTTCTCCACTTCGCTCTTGCTCCTGCACTTTTTTCCCCCGCAGTGTTCATAAACATTTGTCAACTTGTCTTCTATTCTGACTTCCCTGGTGAAAAACAACAACAGTGAGCCATGGAATGATAGATCCTCAGATGGAAACCCTGAGCCTCGCCAGCTTCCTTGGAGGGGCTGGATATGTCCTAGTGCTTTAGAGAATGGCCTGTGTTGGACTGTCTGTGTTTGCATCAGAGAGTACTTACTGTGTGACCTTGGGGAAGCTGCTTAATCCTTCTGGGCTTTAGAATCATCTTCTAGAAAATGTGGATATTGACAATATTTGCATCATAGGATTGTTGAGCGGAGTAAATGAAATAAGAGTGAACAGGACAAGATCAAAGCCAGACACACGGTAAGTGTGCAGTAAACGTCAGCTATCATTCGGAGCTACTCAGCGGAAGTATGTCCTCCTTGACTTAATTTCTCTTGAAATATTTAATAATGGTTTCCATTTATTATCTTCCATGTGCCCATAACTGTGCCCAAGCTCTTCCACTTGACTCTTCGGCACTTAGCAGTGAGGAAACTGAAGCCTAAGGTCCCCTGGATGGCAAGTGACTTGAGTGGGAAACTGTACCCAGGTTTGCCTGATGCCAAAGCCACTCCAGTTCTTTCCATTCCGTGACACTGAAACAGGTTTTCATTTCTCTTTCTCCCCGGAACGTGTCCCCATCTTTTCACCGTGGCACTTCCAGAGCTGACCTTTGAAGTATAAAGAGAAAGACCAGATGTTGGGCCACAGTAGAGGGCTTCCACCAAAGGAGGCGTTTGGGGGTGAAGCAGGCAAAGAGGCAAGCTCCAGGCAGGGGCTTACAGCATAGCAGGCTTCTCTCGATGGGTACAACAGTGCTGTAAAGTTGACAGAGTTTGGCTTTGCTTGAAGAACAGCCTGACTGGGAGGCATTTCCACCGAGTCCAGGACCCCAGGGGACCTGGTTCTCACCATCCATGCAATGGCACAGCCACTTCCCAGGTCAGGAGGGTATCTGACGTCCTGCGCTGGGACATTTTGATGAGCTATGTCTGTCAGACATCCCCCTCGCCCCCCGCCACCCAATGACACAGAACGCCTCTCTCTGAGAGCAGGACAGTGTGTTTCGATAGTCCCTGATAAATGTGAGCATCTGGGAGAAAGGCAGCCTTAAGTGGGTCAAATTAACCTCTTCTGACGAATACAGAATTGAGCTTCATCATTCACTCCCCACGAGAGAAAGATTGCTATGGCCTTAAGCAGTGGAAGCAGAGCTGTTACTATTTTTGTTGATGCAGAAAAGGACTTCTTTCTCCACTTTGAATATGTTGTCATCTTGGGTGAGGCATGAGGACCATGTCAGGTTGTGATCACCACTGTTGACTTTTTTGGGAGAGCATTGGCTGGCTCCATCCACTACTCTGGGGTGACAGGAAGGGAAAAACCACGGTTTACCAGACAGGTATCAGGATTAAGATACACTTTCACTCTGAAGCACTTTGCAGTCATTAACTAAGTGCTCACCCCTGATTCTCTTCCAGGTTGAGGTTTGCCAGGGTCTCCCCATGCCTCCCCTGCCTCTTCTCTGAGTCTCAAGGAACATGCTCTCAATGGCAGATATAATAACATCTTGTGCTTTACATATATTTTGAAACCTTACTGGAGTTGCTTGCCTAACTCACCCTTCAGTAGCTTAGTGAGATTAATGACTCTTTCTAAACTGTGATAACCAAGAGATACTTTCCAGGCAGATGCGGATGGGGCTTTAAGGGCTGTGAGGCAGGATGACAAGATCTTGGGTGAGTTTCAGGTATTACAAAGAAACTTTTGATTTCCTTTTTAGAGGAAATATAGAAGGGCTTTATCAGCGTAGGTAACACTATAGAGCTGAGTGAAATGTAAATGAAATTCCCAGTTTTCACTTTCTGGCTTCATTTGATATTTGTGGGTTTTAGAAGTAGGATCCGCTGGATTCATCTCCAGAAAACTCCATGTGACAGCGGAGCTCCTTCCGTTTGTTAAGAAGGGTGCCTTTGTGTGAAGGGGAAATGTTTTGAAGGCAGATCTTGATGTGAATTTTGGTTCAGTTAACAGTGGGACCCTAGGCAAGCTAATTTCTGAGCTTAGATTTCCTCATCTGTAAAAGGAGGATAATAATGGATACCTCAAAGAGTTGTAAAGATCAGAAGTAAAATACGTGCAAAGGAGTAGAGAGGGCTGTTTCAAGTCACTTACTTTAACATAGGGCTGGTGGGCCAGGAGAGAGTGAAAACAAAGCCCCGGATAGTGAGAGTAGAGGTTGCTCCATGAAGTCGATCTGCGTCTGTATGTTTACGCAGAAAGGAGAGTGAAGGAGCAAATGTGGGCAGCAGCTGTCAGTGACACATCACTAACCCAAGAGCCAGAGACAAGATAAGAGCCTTGCAGGGGCCCTTAACTGACTGCTAGGTTCTGATGGTTCAGAGAGAAAAAGCATGTGGTGGCTTCTGAAGGAGGCTGGCAGGCGGAGCAGATCAGATCACCTAGAGGCTGGAAATGCTTTCTGGGTAAGTACGTACATCTCTGCTACTGAATCTCCTAACCCAGAACTGAGCGTCACAGATGAAAGATAGCCTGTTGGTTTTCTTTCTTAGCTGATTGTTTTGCTCTCTGTCAAGTTTAAAACTAAAGTGAAGATGTGGGCTGTGAGTAGAGAACTGCCGGTGTCATTCTTGGCTCTTCCGAAGTGTGGCACTGCAGCCACTGGATCTGAGCTTTCGCACAGGCAGGTGAGGGTTCGACTGGGTGATGCTTGTCTTTCTGCTTTAGGAGTTGACTTGTCTATGATCCTAGGGCTGTCTCTCACTTCACTGACACCCACTTACCAAAGTCCTGCCATTCAAATGCATCCATTTGAAACCTTGTTACTAAGCAATTGCCAAAGTGAAGGCATTAGCATCAATTCACACACAAATTTGAAAAATATAAATAAATCCAAAGAAATTGGAAGGGAAGAATTCATTCATCCTTTCTCTAATAGCCTTAGAGACCAAATAAGGGATTCCTAGTTTTCTTATGTTGGGTTCAGAACCTGGCTAATACCAAACACATACAATATTTGATGAAGTAAATGAAGGTTTCCATTTTCCTGCAAGCTGAAGCTAAGAACAGCCATTTCAGAGTTGAACATAGACTTATGATAAGCAGAATCATGGATCTTTCAAAATCTGGACTAGATTTCAAACAATAAAAATCCTAAAAATTCAAAGTAAAATTTCCTAAAATTTGCTCGTGGCTTTTGACTCTTGTGGTACTTTCACAAAGATGATCTTACTGCATTTTCTCTTTTATAATCTCCTCCACTTACCTCATGAGGTTAACAGACCAGGATTTATACCCACTTTATAGAATGTGGGTCGCTATAGTTAAAACACGCACCCACACACACACACACACGCACACACATGTCTATTTTATTCCCTATTTTATCTGCAGTGGTTAGCATAATAAACATGAACATGAACATGAAAAGAACTTAAAAGTATATGAGTGACTGACTTATCAAATGAATGATTAAAAAACTGAAGTACACATGAAAACTTAAGTGATGTACCCAATATAATTTTGTACCAGTGCCAAGATTTTAATGAAAGAGACAAAAATGCTGTCCTCTTCAGAAATCAAAGCTCAGAAGATTCCATGATCCTACTGCAGCACTTGTCGGTTTAACAGAACAGTTAGAGTTCTGCCGTTGTATTCGTCTACTATTGCCCTGATAACGCTGTGTAACAAACACGTTTGAATTCTCAGTGTCTCGTAATGAATATTTATGTTTCTTAGCTAGCTGTGCGTCTGTGGTTTGGCTGAGGTTCTGATGATCTTATTGGGCTTGGATACGTTTGGTTCCAAGCTCAGTTCAGGCTCAGGGTTGCTCCAGGGGGCTTATTTTGGGCCCACACTCAAGGGGAAGGGGCTATCAGGGCCATAGTCTTCTCATGCTGGATCACAGGAGTGCAATAGGACAAACCAGTCATGAGAGCACATTTAAAACCTTTGCTCCTATCATGTTTGCTTACATTTCCTTGGCCAGAGCAAGACAATGACCAATCCCCCTAATAGTCAGTGGGGCAGCAAAGTGTGTTCTATTCCAAGGACAGGGGGAGGGACTGTTTGCTAAATAACAATTCAATTTATCACCACCAGCCTGAAGAGAAGGAATTTAATTGACAAATTCTCAAGCTCTCTGACAGCATTGTGATTCTTTAGTTCTCATATAACACATTAAAGGGAGCTTAGTCCTTTGCCAGTGGAAATTGTCTAGTCATACCCTGATCAGAATTCAAGGCCAAGCAGGGACCATTATTTGAGCTGTGGATTCTGTTGCTTGGTATTCACACGTCCCTAATCATCTTGGAAACTATAATGTTTTCTAACAGCTGTAAAGACAAGAGATTCTAACATTACAAACTATACATAATATCCACGAAATTGCCTTGAATAATGTAATGATGTGTTCCACTGTCATTAACACATTATGAATACCTAATTTGAGAGGTTAATGAAATTGACAAACATATGAACACTGTGGGTATCATCAATACCACTTAATGACAAACCTCTTGTTTTCATTTACAGAATCATCTGAAATGAGAAGATTCCATCTTTCTAGCTACATTTTCTTGGTCATAAATTAAGAACAGTGCACAATATGTTTTGTTTTAATGTGGAATGCGAGGTTAGAAAGTATTTCACATTGCAGGTTTATGTAGTAATAATATTTAGAATAAATAAATTCGCGATTATTTGACATGACCATTTGTAGTTTTTTTCTGAAAAGGATTGAACTTGCTGAGGGTAAATATATTTTAGTTGGACAGATTGAAGAAGAAAGTGTCAGGACCAAGGAAAACTGCCCAGAGGAAAATAATTCTCAACAGTATGTTGTATTCCTAGTGAAGGAGCCCCATCCAGTCTGGACTAAACAGTCTGTAGTTTTTCATCTTAAAACTCAGAAGCATGATATGAGGAGGCTATTTTCTTTCTCTCCACATCACTGGTTAAGCTTTTTGTTTAACCAGTTGTATTTTAAAGCAGTTCAACCTGTATCAATAGATAAATGAATATCAGTAAAACTCAACCACATTAGAAGGGGCCTGTGTTATTTTCATCTCCAATGTAATATAAAAGAATGGATATAATCTATGTTAACATTTTCATACAAAGTAAAAAATGTAAATACATTTTTTCTTGAGTGTTTTCTGTCTCATAAATTATAATAATAATAGAGAAATAGTAATAGGGAGGCCTTTTATATTGGAGAAAACACATTATATACAAGATCGGATTTGACCTTTTTAAAAATTGAGTGAAGTTACAGAGAAGACTTTGTGATTCCATCTTGCCAATGATGAAATGAGGTCTAGAGAGGCAAAGGGACTTGCCCAAGGTATAATGACCCCGGAGTGGCAAGGTCATGGCGTGGTAACCCTGTGCTTTTCTCATTACACTCCACAGCTTCTCCACCACCAGCCTTCCAGAAGTCATGGCTTTCCATTAACCATTGTAGTGACACATCATTCTCATTAAAAACGATGATGTTTTCTGATTATCAAAATAACAAGTAGACATTGTAGAAAATTTGGAAATTTAGAAGAGCGTACGAAAGAAAATGATAACCCCTCTACTTCTGGAATTTAACCGTGCAGAAATAACACATTAACTTTTAATTCTTTCTTTCTCTCTCTGTGTGTGTGTGTGTGTGTGTGCACGCATGCGTGTGTGGGTGCCTGTGTGCTATATACACAATTATCATGTGTTCTTGGCACTTTGCACATATTCAGTCAATGCTATGAAGTTGATACTATTATTATTTCTATTTCATGGAATGAAAAAAATTGAGGCTCAGAAAGTCTATGTAACTTGCCCAAGGTCATGTTAGCAGGCCTTTCTTCATGTAAAATATGACTAAGTCTCTCCATGGACTCTGAATCTAAGTGCACATGTGCTCCATTTGAAACTTTTAAGGTAAGCATCAAACAAGGTGTAATTCCCTCTGTGTATTGCTGTAAATGAAGTTTCTTGTCTTTGACAGCTTCAGACCTCCTTTACCTCCCCACTCGAGGATTAAAAGAAAGTCACATGCTTCTGTGTGAGGCTACCATAATTGGTTTCTGCTCCACTCCTCGGGGCAAGCACTGTACCAGGATAAGTCTGTGATGAACTACGTGATGTTAATGAGGACAAACAGACCAATGCTGAGGGATTTCTGAAGGCATAGCCTTCATCAAATGGGTAATAGAGAAGTGAGATCCCAAGTCAGTGCTGGAAATCACTTGGAATTTTTGCAATCTTGTCCTATTTTTCAAATCGCCATACTTGGCGGTCTTTTAGAGACATATGTTGCAAATTTGCATCTCCATGCAAATCTCATGGAGATCTTATTAAAATACAGGTTCTGACTCATTGGTTTGGGTGGGACCTACTGGGTTGTGAGCTTCTAACTAACTGGTAGGTGGGGCCGACCCTGCCAGTCCTTGGGGTGGGTTAGTTCTTTGAGAAGCAAGAGTCTGAAACACCCACTCTTGAAATAGTAGAAATACCATTGCCATTTGGAAACTTTAGTTAAGTGAATTATTTATGCTTGCCACAGAACTCTTTCTTTAAATGAAATCTCGAGGGGTACTTGGGTGTGAAGACGAGCCCTATGGTTGGGGACTTGCCTTGCACCTGTGTTTGCACAGCAAGACTCCTGTTTCTAATTAGTCGATGTGTTCATTTGTGGTGATTTGGTAGGAGACTGTGTAAGTCCAGAGAGGGCAAGGCTAAAGGCCACCTTGAAGCCCTTCTGTGACCCTCTTCTCTGTCACTACCTTCATGGAATCCCAAGACAGAAAGAAGAGCTGCTCTGTTTGAAGAATAATTGGGAGCCCCAAGACCTGCCGCTGTGCCCACCTCCCATTTTCCCACCCACAGAAATGGTCCCTGAAGTACCCCATGGAAGGAGAGGTGCTGGTGGGTCAACCTGATGCCTCCTGGGTTTCAGCTCAGCTTCGCCACATGTTATCCATGTGACATTGGTCAATTGATGGAATCATTCATGGGATTCCAGAGAAAGTTAAAACACTCAACAGAGTGGCAGGTCCATATGAAGTATTCAACACTTGTGAGCTATTACCATGGCTGTTCAGATTATTATTATTGCTGTTGTTAGTTCAGGGTCTCTGTGGAAAGCCTGTTTGAAAGCCTTCAGTGTAGTAGCAAGAATGCAAGATGCTTAGTCAGAGGACCTGAGCTCGAGTACTGGTGGCCTGAACAAGTAGTTCATGTGAGGTTGCAGAACCCTAGTAACTGCATCTATAAAATGGGGATGATAGCAGCTACCCTCAGAGTTGTTGAAGGATTAAATGAGATAATATAGGTAAAAAGCCCATCAAAAGAAATAAAGTATCCTCTAGTCAGTTGCTGGTTTCTAAATAGATGACTCCCTAAAGATTCGCCGTTTACTCTTAAATATTAAACGTTGTATTGGTGCCCAATTTATGTGTCATGTTGATGAACTCATCTTGAATGACATAGATCTATTTCCCAGAATGATTGCAACATCCTTCAGGAATCTTTAAAGGCAGGTTTTAGCAACTTAAGGAATGATTCCGCCTCCACTACGTAAGCCTGGAGACAGGTATATGCTTGGGCAGGTTCATGGAGGGGTTCAGCTTTTCATGTGACGAACTTGGCTGTCTCTACCACTGTGTGTCCCCCTGGCTGGCTACCTCATGGGGAATTTCTCAGTAACTAAAGCAGGAACCTTCCCTCTGTTCTCTGGTCTTGAATTATTCCTACCCACAGGCTTTGTCATTTTAATATTGTCTCCGTCTTTCTAATGTTTTCAAAAACTCTTCTAGCTCATGAAGGAGAGAAAGTTTCTACCACAAAAAGCCTGGGTGAAGAGGCAGGGGTGGACTGTCACCCTTCGATTGGCAGTGGGAAATCAGAATGTCAGAAAATGCAGAATTTTAGAATCTAAGAATTCAGGGAAAATCAGGACACTCATGTCAAAAGCTTCATTGCTACCTCCAGAAATATTTCAGCACAGTGCATAGAATTAGGTGTTTCACAGAGCAGGTTAAAAAAAATAATCTTTGGTGTTTTTGGAGACTGTTTTTTGTCTATGAAAGCAGCCAAACCTTTTCATTCAACACAGTCTCAAAGATAAACCCAATATGATAAATTAATCAGAGACTCTTGCTCTGGCTGAGGTTGTGGGGAAGAGGGGATGCTTGAAAAGGATGCTCGATGCCCCAAGTCTGTCCCTAAGAGGAACCCCCAGAGCCCTGGATGCTTCTGTTGAGTAGTGGAACTGAAGACTCTGCAGATTTCCAAGAAAACAGCATGAGTGTTGAGACGTGAGGCCCCTCCCTGCAGACTAGTGGTTTCTAGAGTCCACCTCAAATTGATACTATTCTTGTCCTAAATCAGCATTTAGCAGTCTGAGCAGGTCCAGAAGGTAGCACTGAGTCTTTTTCTTTTTTTTTTTTTTTTTTTTGAGGCAGGGTCTTGCTCTGTTAGCCAGGCAGGATTGCAGTGGCAGATCACAGCTCATGATAACCTCCACTTCCTGGGCTCAAGTGATCCTCCCTCCTCAGCCTTCTGAGTAGCTGGGACCACAGGCAGGCACCACCATGCTCAGCTAATTATTGAATTTTTGGTAGAGAAAGGGTTTCACCGTGTTGCCAAGGCTGGTCTTGAACTCCTGGGCTCAAGTGATCCACCCACCTCAGTCTCTCAAAGTGCTGGGATTACAGGTGTGAGCCACTGTGCCTGGCCTGCCCTGAGTCTTTGGAGACATTCTTAGCTGGGCTCATTCCTTCTGGTCAAGGTCACCCTTCCTGACTTGCATTCTTGAACATATCATCATGGGTTTGACAGTCTCATCTCTAATCTAGGAAGGTATTCCTTTTAATTTATTCCCATTTTTGGTATCAGTAAACTCCACTCTTCTTTGCCCTAGGTTCTGTTGGGTGATTGGGTGTGCACAATGAGAGCTCTGGAGAATACCAGTTCAGGAGACTGATCCAGTTCTGAGCCTTACAGAATCTGGAGGTAGAAGAGATAAGGAGTTAGAATTGCTTTACAACATCCCAGGAAAATGTTCTTCCAACTCCTGTCTGAAAGATGCAGTGATGGGAAGCTCACTGCTCATGCGGCCACCTGCTCTTCTTGGTTGTTCCTCGTTTGAGGCCACACATTTCCTCTTGTCCTTCAGGCTCTCAAAGTCCACTTCATAATCAGTGTCCAGTGACGTCACCCCTCTTGGCCTCATGGTCTTCATTGATCACATGGTGAGAGGAGCGCTGGATCAATTAGCATGTGTGAAACACCCTGAATGCCATCAGATCCCCAGCTCATTCTCATTAGTGTCAGTCGGGTTGCTGCTGTGGTTGTCGCTATTAGGATAATTGTCACGGTCGCTCTTTCACCTTCTGCCTGGCTTTCTTAGGTTACTTGCTGGTTCTCAGACACACCATGCACCCACACAGCTCCCCGATCCTATAGTTGCTCCCCTACAGGACGCCCAGGGCATCCTCCTTCCCAGCATTTCTGCTCTCACCATGCTCCCTCTCTCCTGAAGAGCTTGACTCACCCTCTGGAGCTCGGCTGCAACCCAGGTTCCCTCAGGACACCCCTAACCTCATGTGGGAGCCTGATGCCTGGGGCACAGGGCCAGCTTCTGCTACTAGCAACTCTCTCATATTGAAAAATGTACTCACCTTCCCTAAGCCTCCATGTTCTTATTCTTTAAACAGAGATAATGTGTTTGCTGTAGATTGTTGTAAATATTAAATGAAATGAGATATTTAAGTTGTATGTTGGATAACAGGCATCTTACTTGCATCAGCCATTCCCTCTTTCAAACACATTTTTCTACCCAATCCTCACAGCAGCCTGGGAGGCAGGGATCTTTCCTTCATAGGCGCAAACACTTAGCTTTGAGAGTGGCAGGTCCAAGGCTAGCCGGTTCCTAAGGGCTTCATTCAAACTTGAACCTAGGACTTTGGAATTTACATCTTCTGTGTTATCCACTGAAAATTTGCAAAATTATAGCTGCCAATCTGGTAAGGTTTAAAAAAAAATCCTCAAATTAAATCAATTAGATCAAACAGAACTCTGTGATACTCTGATTTTTAATTCTTATTTATTTATTTGCATTTATGTTGGGTTTTGATTGCAAGATTCTCCGGAGGAACCAACTAAAATTTTATTATGAAGTGATACGGTTTGGCTTTGCGTCCGCACCCAAATCTCATCCCAATTGTAATCCCCACATGTCGAGGGAGGGACCAGGTGGGCGGTGACTGAATCATGTGGGCCGTTTCCTCCATACTGTTCTCATAGTGAGGGGGTTCTCATGAGATCTGATGGTTTATTTATTTATTCATTCATTTATTTATTTGAGACAGAGTCTCAGTCTGTCACCCAGGCTGGAGTGCAGTGGCGCAATCTGGGCTCACTGTAATCTCCACCTCCTGGGTTCAAGCGATTCTCCTGCCTCAGCCTCCCAAGTAGCTGGGATTACAGGCACGTGCCATCATGCCTGGCTAATTTTTTGTATCTTTAGTAGAGATGGAGTTTCACCATGTTAGCCAGGATGATCTCCTGACCTTGTGATCTGCCTGCCTCGGCCTCCTAAAGTGCTGGGATTACAGGCAGGAGCCACCATGCCCAGCCCTGATGGTTTTAAAGTGGCAGTTCCTCCTGCTCACTCCCTCTTTCTCCTGCTGCCATGTAAGACATGCCTTGCTTCCCCTTCTGCCATGATGGTAAGTTTTCTGAGGTCTCCCTAGCCAAGTGGAACTGTGAATCGATTAAACCTCTTTTGTTTATAAATTACCCAGTCTCAGGCATTTCTTTATAGTAGTGTGAAAACAGACTAATACATGAAATAATGGATGGATATAGAAAAGAAGTTGCTTTCTTGTCGCTGGGCACCAAAATGGGTTTTCTAGGTTGTTTGGCTTTTAGGGTGCCTGAGAGCCCCCCAAAGCATAGGTATTTAAAAGCCTAAAAGCCAAGTAGCCTCTTCTGACATAGTTATGATGATGTCTGTCTCCCAGAATCTGCGCATGGGAATAGCAGTACATAGCTCATGCTGAAAACACGCTTGCCGGTGCACAGAATGTTTTTTTGCAGCCCCACACTGTAGTTGATGCAAGCCAGCCAGCATCCCTGTGAGGCTGTGTGAGTGTGAGACTTACTACCTCCAGCCTAGCCTGCCCATGCTGGCTGTCCGGCCTGGGTCTGCTGTTGTTCCTCACCCCTCACTTCTGAAGCCACGTTAGGCGTGCTTCTGTCTTGAAGACTGTGGATCCACCTTGAATAGGAGCCAGCTCTTATCGAGTCATTCCTGACAGATTTCTTAATTAATCTGCTCAGATTGTCAATAATGTAATTCACTGTTGATTTAGAAACTAGTTATACGAGGACTGCTAGGGCCATTGTGGGAAAACATCTGAATAATTCAGCTAATAGATGGGAAACTCACCCAGATTGCCGGGGCACAGGGAGGCAGCAGCTAATTCGAACGGGATGAGCTCAAGTAGGGTGATTCCAGCAAATTCCATGGAGCAGGGAGAGGTTGTCATATTGCTAGGGGCAGCAGCTGCCTGGTTTAATTATTGTCATTTTGGTTTTGGAAAAAAGCACATGGTCCCACACTTGCAGGCAGAGGCCATTAACACACTCTTGAAAAAACGTGGAATTTCAGTGTAAAGTATGTGATATGGCTGATTATACCTCCAAGTTATGCTCACATTAATGGGGCTTATTCTAGGCATATCATATTTATAATTTCAAATAATATGACTATGATTTGAAATATGTGAGTTTAGTAATAAGTAACATCAGAGAAATGTAAAAATTACCTTTGCCCCTGGGAGATTCATAGTTGTTTGGGTATTTTCCAGGATTGTCCAGATGACTTGAGATTAAGGTAATCATCCTTTATATCCTTGGGGCCCATGCAGTCTATAGATGGGTGAGTCTAATGATGTGAAGAGTCTTACATAAACATAAAAACTCAATTCTATTTAGTTATGTACTTAACATTTTTTTAATTGGAAATAATAAAATTATATGGAGTTGGCTATTATGCACATTTTTTGCCGTGGTGGCCAGAGTTTTAACAACACTGAAGTGCAGATAAGTTAGTGCTTAGATGTAAATGTTAAGAATTATGGCACTTTGGGAGGAAGTGTTAATTTAGTTGCATTTATCTGCAGAGTCACGTGCTTTTCTTCTGTTTCTCTTTCCTTCTCTATTTTTCAATATCCTCACATGTGTGAGAGCATATGTGTACGCGCGCACACACACACACACATTACCCTGTTGGCCACTTAGCTCCCAAATTTCTATTCTGAAGACCTTCAAAAAGAGAGAGAGACCAGCCATACCCAACTCCAATACTTTGACACTAGTACAATCCTAGTACAGGAGAGTCGTCCTGCTTGAGAGATCTTGCCTTATGTCTTAACAACATGATGGCTGATTTTATGTCTGAACTAGATTGGGAAGCTTAGAGAACAGAATTGGCTTTTGGCAGCTTAGTGAACAGAGCTTCAGCAAATAATTTGTGAGTGCTGCTTGTAAATGAGCTCTGGGTTTCAGATGAATGTGCCTGCTATGGGCCCTGGCGCGACATGGGCATGGCAGCAGGATCAGGTGCAGGCGCGCAGCACAGAGCACCCCACGGACAGTGGCTCTGATGACACAAAGGCTCGTTCCCTCTTCCTGTGCAAGCTGTGGATGGCTGGGTGACCACGGCACGGTCACCCCCACTCAGGCCTCTCCTGTCTTATTCTTCCACTATCCTAGCTCATGGCTTGCTTAAATCTCAAGGTTACCTCATGGTCAAGATATCTGTGGGCGTTGTAGATATCACATCCATATTTCAGGGAGCAGAAAAGAGGAAGAGGAAAAAGAGTGCCACTCCCTTCCCTTCTGCTTTTATGAGGCAGCCTTTCTGAAAGCCCCCCCTTGCCATGTCACCCCTGCATACACATTTCATCCTGCGCAGCCTTTGCCAGAGCTCAGATGGCCACATGCAGCTGGAGAGAGGGTAGCAAATGTAGTCTTTCTAGCGGAACATCAATAACATTGAGTAACATATGCCGTGTTCTAGGGAGGCGGAGGGACTGGCTATTTGGAGATATTTTGCAGGATATGTCATAATACCTAACCTATTCCTAGCAATAGCACATGCTTTCAAACAAGCAATTCTGATAGCTTTAATGAAACCACAAGAAAAGAATTCCCGTATTTTATAGAGGGCCCAAGTATTTTGAATTGAGAAAATGATTTGGAAAAAAAGTATTGTGTAATGATACCTTAAGACTAGAGAGCATCTATCTGTCACTGTCCCTGTGTAAATTCTCAGCTGCACTCAGGAAGACTGAGTGGTGCCAGATGCTCTCAATGTGGGCTGGTACTGCTGCAGTTCCCCGCGTTTTCTAGTGTTAGTTATTGGGATAATGGTTTGTCTTTTATTGAACAATAGTTTGTTGTGATTTAAGGGTGTAATGCTTACATTCTCTGATCATGTATTCCCTGGGAATCTAATTTGTAAATAATTACTTGACAGAAACTGAACTGGCTGGAAAATTCTGAGTATGCAGAGGTAGAGGCAGGCTCCAGGGAGGAGACTTCGGCTGAAAGGCCAAGCACCTGAATGGTCTGACCACGATTTCTCATCTCAGCGTTAGCAGCTAATAAGGTCCCTTGTTAAAAAAATTCTCAGGCTCCAGAAGCAATGGACACACTTAGCTGGTCATTAGCAGCCGTGCCTAGAGCAGCTGGCTTAGGTGGAGTGCTGATGAGATGATTTCCCCTTTCACCTCTCCACAACAGAGAATGTGGGAAGGACAGTGTTTTTCTTTCTGTGTACAGAGCCAGGGGGTCTAGAGCAAGAGGGTTGCTATGGACTGAATGTTTGTGTCTCTGCAATTCCTACTCCTATACCAAAGTCCTAACCCCCTGTGTGGCTGTATTTGGAGACCGGGCCTCTAAGGAAGTAATTAGGGTGAAATGAGTCATAGGGGTGGGGCCCTGACTTAATAGGATTTGTGTCTTCACAAGAAGAGACAGCAGAGAGCTCCCTGCTTCTCGCTTCATGTGCACAATTCTGACCGTGTAGAGACATAGTCTGCAGTTGGCCGTCACCAAAAGCCAACCCTGCTGGACTTTGACCTTAAACTTCCAATCTCCAAAACTGTGAGAAATATGTTTCTGGCCTCCTCAGCAGGTGGGCCCACGTCTTCTGCCTTTCACGAGCTCATTCATTCTCTAGATTTTCCATTTCAGCAGTGCCTGAGCTTCTACTGGGATTCAACACTGGCTGATGGAAACAGCTCCCACCGGCGCGGGGACCAGGGGTGGGGCAAACGCAGGAGCAAAGCTGGTATTAGTTAACTCGTATTTAGCACTGACCATAGGCCCCTGTTCTAAGCACTCAATGCACATGAAATCATTCAAGGCTCAAAATAACCCTCGGAGGGAGGAGGGAGAGGCTGCTGTTATCCTCATCCTACAGGGAAAGAAAGAGGCTTAGGGGTGTGACGTGGCTTTTCCAAGGACACAAAGGCAGTGAGTGGCAGAGCCAGGGGTCACACCTGGACTGTCTGCATCAGGCCCTGTGCTCAGCCAGGTGCCATGAAACCATCTCACCAGCATCCAGTGGACAGGTGCTTCTACGGCTAGAGCCCAGGATCCCACCGCCTCTGACTTCGGGGGCCAGCGAAAATCTCCCAGGGGAAGTCAAATCTACGTGAAGATCTGAAAGGACAGCCAGGAGCTCACCTGTCATAAAGAACGAGAGAAGGTGCTTCCAGGCAGCGGAGGCAGGGGAGTCCTGGGGTTCTGTGAATGTAGAGAGCAGGAGGTGGGGCTGGGAGGACTCAGAATGGGCAGGGGGTCCACACCGCAGGGGGAATGAAGAACCACAGAGCACCATCACAGGGTTCAATCAGGGGAATGGCGAGGCCACATCTGCCTTTTAGAGATTCCCGCAGCTACCCTATGGAGAATGGGTTGGAAGGGGGGCGCAATGGGAGGAGTAGCCACTGCTTTTGAGGCAGGGAGACTTCGCAGAAAGATGGAGTCGCATTCCTGCAGATGCAATGGTAGCTCGAACCACAGCTGTAGAGGTGAGTAAAGGAATACCTGGGAATATGCCAGCTGTGTGTCAGTTTGTGAGAGCTGATTATTACTTTGAGAAATTTGGGAAGCTGATTATTAAACAGCCATTATTAAACATTAAATTTAAAAAATTTACAACAGAACAAATGATAGCAGAAGCGAAGATGCTAACTAATACTCAAATTCATCACTTCTTGTTACTTTGCTATGATCTGTTTTCCTGAAGGTATGTATCACCCTTCTGTCTGTAGGGCGACATACTATATCATGGTGGCCGCTGCCCGTCTCTTCCAGCCTCTGCGTTCACTGAAGTCATGTTGGTCTCCACTGGTACTTCAAATTTGCTATTCTTAGGTGGCAGTGTTTACAACAAGGAAATTGGCAAATACTGCAAATCAAGTTTTAATTTTTTAATTCAGCATACCTCTGGATGAGCCGCTGCATTCTAGAGATAGAGCACATGGAAGAACCCCATTTATCTTTCCAGGATCCATCCCAGAAGCATCCTCTAGCCTCAGCTGGCAGCCTGTCTCCCCTGCAGAGCCTCCTAACATGTGCTGCACTTCCCTCTCATCACTGTTACAGGTGCCAGCCTTTCTCTCATTCTGCAGGGTTCTTGATGGCAGGAACTGTGCCTCATTCATCTCTAGAATAGAGGTAGCGTGGATTTGGGGCTCCTTATGCCCTTTGAAATGAATGGGCAAGTGACCGGAGGAGTGAGATGGCTTTGCTTTCTGACCTTTTGCTCTATTCTGCCTTTTTTGGAAGCCCTCTCTCACTTACTGGGTAGGACACTTCAATCATGGTAAACCCTGGGCTGCTTTCGGCCTCTGAAGCAGCCTGGTGGCTGATGTGATGTTTTACATAAATGTCTGTGCAGTTTGATGCCGAAATGTCTACTGAGAAACTACTTCAAAGGGGCTACTTTTGAAAGAAACTACTTTGAAAATGTCTTGATAGTTAGCTGGGCCAAGGAAAATGTACCCACTAGCAAGGACCAATACATCAAAGGCACGCTGAAGGACAATTTGAAAAAGGAGCATCACGTGCCCGGATCACCTTGGGGGAAGTTGTCTTTGAAACTGATCTAAATCAAGGGCAATAGGGCACAAGGACATCAGATTTGTTTGAAGAAAACAGCATCCTGTTAGTGTTGGAAAATAATTGCACAAGGCCACCAAAGTGCCAGTTCCTCCCTTCCTCCCACACAGCCTCCTGCCACATAAGCCTCTGTGCATCAGAGATCTTTCCAGGCCTGTTTCTGCCTGGGGTGTCACTTTGGTTAACCATTTGAGGGCAAATGCTGGAAACATTGATAAGAGGGTTAGTTACAAAGACACCCCACTTCTGTTTACTTGTGCGGGGGCCCCATTCTCTGGGGCCCATTCCCCCAGGCTTGCCTTGGGAAATTTCCAGACCCCAGCAGTCAAGAGATCTGAGCTCGAGGAGAGTCCACCCCCTTCCATGAGAGCCAAGCCTTTGCCACCGTCTGCAAGCTTAAGATGCTCAGTCGGCTTGCTTGTCTCTCGCAGCTGCTGGGAAGTCGGAGTAAATCACGGGAAGCCACCAGGGTGCTGAGCTGGGGTGCTTGTCGTTCCCACGCCACTTCCAGTTTAAGTCCCCTTGTATTTTACAGGAGGAACCCCAGGCCCAGCGAATGGTGGGAGGCTTGACCAGGCCACACACAGGCACGCACTTACCGCAGGACTTGCGAGTGGGATCCTGTGCTCTCCTGCTATGAACGACATCTGCCTTTCTCACCAACTCTTCATTATTAGCCCCATGTCAGGTGCGTAATCTAATAATAGGAGATGATTGCCACCCATTTTGCTACAAATTTCCACCCAGGGAATGCAGACATACCCAGCCAGTCCCACCCTATCACCACTACATGCCCTCTGCCACTGGGTTTCAGATGGGGTAAAAGTCACCCTCTTTCAACATAGCCATGTCAACGAAGTTGACATGTTCTGTCATCATTTAATGCACAGCACTATAAAATCAGAGCGTGCATATGTCCTCCTTTCCGTAACTGTATGTTAATATATAAATAATATTAACAATAACAACAACTTACATAGCACTGATGACGTGCCAGGGGTTATTCGAAGTGGCTCGCATGTTACCTCTTGTAATCCTGACAATTCTGTGAGGTCGATACTATTATTATCCCATTTTCATGTAAGGAAACTGAGATACAGAGAGGTTAAGCAATTTGCCCAAGGTCTCATAGCTAGTAATTGACAGAGCCAGAATTTAAACACAAGTAGTCCAGTTTCAAAATCCATGTATGTATTGACACATATGCTTTACAGTGTGAAATACTCAAGACCATGTGTGTCCCATATGTTAGGGTGAAAGAAAGGATTGTCAGGGCTCTGATGTGCTAACTTCAGACTCTATCCCATTGTACTGTCATACGCCTGACCTCAGACCCAGTCACTTGTCCTAGGAGGCTGGGAGCAGAGCATACCGGGCACAGACATCCTGCCCGGGCCCTGGCCAGGGGCTTCAGTCCCCAGCCTGGTCTCCCCACATCCCAGGTTCCTGCTGCAGCTTCTTCCTTCAAGCTCTGGCCATCACTGCAGCTGTGTTAAAATCCTGTTCCCTCCACACGCTGTGCCTGCTGGATCCTGTTGGCTGTCCTAGAGGGTCTGGACTGACAGATCTCAGCTTTCCTTTTTAGAACACTGCTGCCTTCTCCCAGGTCACCAGTCTTGGTCAGCTTCTTGGCTGTTTCCCAGGGGAAACTGATTATTTACAGGACAGGACCTTCCAAAGCATGTCCTGGTGGACCAGAAGAGACCCACGTCGGCACTTGCTGCCTTGTTTTCATGCTGGGTCATTTAACTGGGGGACCGAAGACATAGACACAGAACTCAGAATTGCAGTGCACTCCAGTAAGTACCTAGAAGGGTGCCTGCCTCTTGAGGGGGGCACAGCCTGAGAATATCCCTGTCTTCCTGCCATGCTGTGAGTGAGTTCCACTGTCCCTCAGTCTAGCAAGAGACGGCCCTCAGTAAGAGTGTATTGGATAAATGTATTCCTGGGTCATCCCCACCTTCCCAGTTTTGCTCATCCATTTGTTCACTCATTCAGTTTGTCTTTTGTTGAACTTGTATTGTATGCCAACTGTGTGCTAAGTACAGAAAGTACAGATACCAACTAGATACACACTCAGCCTCAGAGAAATTTCATTCCAATAGGGGACGTGGAAATATACACAGATCATCATCTTGCAATGAGGTGAAGGCAGCTATGGAGACAAAACAGGCATTCAGGAGAGCCAGGGCACAGCGTGTGGGGTAGAGGAGGGGTCAGGGAAGACCCTGCCCAGGAGAAGAGACACTCAGAAGTCACCCTGAGGCCGAAAAGCCAGCGAGCAGGGCCCTGAGGTTGGCAGGAGATTGCACCCCGAGTCCGCAGGCCAACTTTCTGTGACTGTGCTGCTTCTTAAAGCAGCAGTTTCCCACCAAAGCATCTCTCTTTGGCTTCTGGGAAATCACTTGAAATCACTTGGACAAGGGGGAAGAACAGACCTCCTGAGGTTGACCACCTGCGTCCCTTCCTTTCTCTCCCTTCTTTCTGCCTTTCTTTTCACTTGTCGGCAACGTTTGAGTGGGCTCAGGAAAGTGGAACTGCTTCTCCACTCAGAGCCCCACGGAGCCCAGGTTCCAATTAGTGTAATGGATTCTAAAGGCGTCCCCTAATGGAAGCCATTTCACCACCGAAGGGTGGGCTTTGATCATCGCAGGTTCTTCCTAAGGCAAAGTGGGCCTTTAGCGCAAGTTTCAAATGCAGTCCTCAGATAGGACCCTTTTAAAGGACCTTTAAAGTGCAGATGGTCTCCGGAACAGGTTTCGGGCTCCATGTGAAACAGAAGCCACTCAGAAACAGGGAATCCTGCCTGCATACATCCTCCTACCCACCACAAGGGCGCAGAGCCAGTGCATAAGCCTGAAGGGTTGCCTGTGTCTTTATACTCTGATTACTTGGAAGGGCAGGAGCTCAGCTGAGTCCCTTATGAATCTGGGTTCTTGGGTAACAAGTCCACAGAGAAGATAAAACCAAATGGGACCTGAATTTCACATTTGCTCCAAACTCTTGATTCTATTAAGGAAGCTGAGGCTGAGGGAAGTTAAAAGAGGTTCCTGAGTTAAAGCAACTAGTGAGTAGCAAAACGAAGACTCCGTGCCTTGCCCCACAGCTGGTGTTTTCGCCGCTACCTTACATTCAGTGGCTTCAGAGAGAACCTTTAGTATGATTTACCAACACTTGAAATCACCCATGTGCCAAGCATCGTACTAGGTGTTGCGGGGCGTCACCAGCAAGGAGCGTAGGGCCTTGGCCTGTAAGTGTATTACTACGTCTCAGGGGACGCAGGTGCCCATGTATTACGTTCACACAGTGCTGAGTGGCATATTGCTAAACGGAGATGTACAGGTAGCTATACACTCCAAAATGTTCCTTTGAAAAAGAGAATTGGAGCCAGGGCAAACATGTCATGCTGAGTGATGGGTACAGAGGTGGTAGGGACTTCCTGGTAAACACTGTCTCTGGAAATATACCAGAATCAATCACTTTTAATGTTATTATCCCAGCTATACCTTTGACAATTGTTCCTAAATTTTGTTTCTAAAGAAAACAAAAGATTTGAGTTGCTTTTTCTCCTTCTTTCTCATTTTCCTAGAATGGGCAGTGCTGCTTAAAGTGGTGAGTACATACACACACACACATACACACACACATGCACACACACATACACATACATGCACACACAGACACACACATACCTGCACACACAAACATACATGCACACACAAACATACACACACATGCACACACACATACATACAGACAGATATACATACACACATACACACATGCACACACACACATGCACACAAACACACACATACATGCACACACAAACACATACACATACACACATGCACACACAAACATACACACATGCACACACATACACATACACACATACACACACATACATACACACACACACATTTAGAGTTTTTCTTTTCAACATAGAGAATTCTGCGCTATAAACTCTCCTTCAGTTAGATTATATACAAGTGTTGACTTTCAATTCATACCTCTGATATGAGTCATTGAGTGCTCCAATTCTTAGTTTATTTGTGCTGTTTTCAGTAAAATGGATTGAATGTGGAGTTATCCAACCATGGTGTGGTGCCTTGCTGCCTCTGATACGGGACTGATGAAATCTGAGTGCTTCACTATCTTACAGGAATGGAAAAATCAGATTTGGTCTGTAGCCAGCTTTCTACCTTCTCTGGAACATGGACAGAACATCTGGGAAAACACTCAACTCGCTACCCACAGCCCCAGACATTCCCATACCACCTCATCTCTCAGAACCTGCCTCCGCACCGTTAACTGGCCTCATTACCGCTTACATAGCTGACCACGGTCACATTGCTTTGACATCTTGTCTTCGTCTTAGAGGTGTTATACAGAATCATGGTTCCATTTTTCAGAGCTCACAACAAAATCACATTATCTATTTCTAAATTAAAGTTCAGATTTCCAGACTTCCCTAGTTACTGTATCTTCTGCTTCTCTTTTGGCGAAATTGTCTTTCAAGATCTCCAGAGCTGAGAGTTTTAAGCCCATCCTCTGGGAGAGGCTTCAGGGGTTCTCTGAATCCTCGTTCACACTCTGTATAAACTTCTCCATGTTTACAATCCTTTGTCTATGTTTCTGGAGAGAAGGCTCACATGTTTATCAGATACTCATAGTGACCCAAGGCCTCACATGGGTTAAAAAATCTGTTACAGTGAGATTTCCCATGATTTTGAAAGTAGGAAATAGCTGAGATAGTGCTTAATTGAAACTCTCATTTCACATATGGGAAACTGAGGCCCATAGAGATGCAATTTTTTTTCCCCTCAGGTCAATGCAACAAGATAGTGACAACACAGCGTGGGAGTCCAGGAGCAGAAATTTGATTTGTTTAAACTTGTAAGTATCTTCCATTGTTCCTTAGCTCACCTAAGACTGACTTCTGGGAAGCCTGTAATCTGTGCACAAGGAGTAAGGATGTTAAATGTCTTTTGGAAGAACTGTTTTTCTCCTTTGCTTTTTTGGTAATTTACTCTGGCAGCTGGTAGGTATTTTATCCCCAGACTTGTTCGGAAAATCCTGTTGATGCTGTTAAAGTCTTTGCCCATGCAAATACCCGGTGCTGTTCTTCTTGGCCATCAGGAACCGTCACATGGGGGGCATTGCTGCATCGTGCATGTGTGCACATTCCAGGCACGTGTGGAAGTGTGTGCTTGCTAATGTAATTGCAAAGCAAACTGCAAATGCCCGTAATAGGGAATCAAGAGAAAAGTCTTAAGTTAGACTTTTGTTTAGCACTTGGCTTCCTAGAGATTTGTAAAGAAGGTGTCTGTTTAGGGAAAGCCTTATTAAGCCTGGATGGTTGCCCTTAGCAAATGAAAGTGTCGACTAAACCTTGGTCTCTGTTGTGAAATGTAAGTCTAGTGAAATTCAAACACATTGTAAATGTACTAATCAGCTGTAATCAAAGAAGAGGGGCATAAACACTCCCAGAGGGTGGCACCCCATGAGAACAACGATGGGGTGACTTGGGATGCCCTGGGTGGCTCTCTGGAGAGTTAAGGACGTCCATGGCCATCTCTGTTTGTATGAAAGTACAGGCTCCAAAACAGCCTGGAAGACAGCTCAGAGAACACCTGGAGTCAAACTTGTGTTTTACCAAAAAACGAAACCAAGGTCCCTAGAGATATGGTTTTGCTCAGGCTTCACACTGTGGCTCAATGGCAGATCAGAGACGAGGGCCCCACACCCCAGTGTCTAGCCAGGGATATGGCCCTGGCACTGTATTGCTGAGTTATGTTGGGCTGCCTGGGGGATATCACAGAAAAAGCCCCTGGAGGACAACACGTGTTCATCATCTGCTCAAAACTGCACAGCAGGTGGGATGGTGACATTGACACCATCACAAAAATAACAGACGCATGGAGGGCAATGTGCTAAGCACTTAAAGGGAATTATCTTAGTAAATCTTCACACACTATGATGAAGTAGGTAGCATTGTTGTAATAGTCATTTTACGGATGAGGACACTGAGGTTCTGGGAGGTTAAGAAACTTGCCCAAATGTAATCAGTAGGTGGCCTAGCTGGAATTCCAAAGCATGGATTTGTAAAGATTATGCTACACGAAACTCCCACTGCACCTGTTTATTTGTTCTTGTTTTTCCCCTGAGCATACCTATGTTTTCTTGTCTCAGGGAGTATGATGTGTGAAGGACTTTGGTTCTCATTGGCCAGAGATGCCAAGTCCATCTCAGTCTGAAGTCCCAGGGTCTCAGCTTCCCTAGGTGTGTGGAGTCCCTGCTAGGCAGGACACAGTTGGACTGACAAGTTTCTTTTCCTTCATTTTCTCCTATTTAGCCACTGCTTTTCCTGATATCCTCTTTTAAGAGGGTGTTAGGGCCCCGGGCCAGAGGCCTTTTAAAGCAACCCCAAAATTGCCTTGCAGTAATCTGACAATTATTTTTTACCGTAATTTGCATCTTATTTCTAAATACAGTAACAGTTTGGGGTCTTTTGTCTTCTTTTCTGGTTTTGGCTCACCATCATTCAGTTTGCATTTGCTGTGTGAAGTTCCCTGACTCCTGGCCTACTTCCATCCACCGTTCATTCATGGGACAAACAGTAACTGTGAGCCTACCTCCTAGAGCCTCCTATGACAAAGGCACCCTACGGCTCAGAGCAAGTCGTCTTTCCTTTTTTTTCTGACTGTTAACAACACAAATCAAGCTGCAGTAACTATCCTGGTTGAGACACGGCTTTCCAAATGCTTGTCGATAGCTTGCTGGTGTGCGACTTTCGTACTCACCATGTCCCTGCCTTGCCCGCCCATCCTGCCCTCGAGGGGACACAGGGCTCCTCTCTGGAAAGATCCAGGGTTGGCAGAAAAGGAAGATTCCCTTCTTGACTTGTGGTATGGCCTCTGTGCCAGGCCCCGTGCTAGGCCCTGGGGATGGAGTGGGGAGCGAGGCTCAGCCCTGGCCTCTGGACAGCCTGGACTGGCTCTCTGCATTTCACATTTGATTTTTAACAACGGCGGGAGAGGATGAACCATGGAGAGGAACAGAAACCAGAGATCTGGGCTTGCAGGACCCTCCCTGTTAACCTCGACACGGCCCCCTGTGTCCTTTTGGTTTCCTGTCGCTCACCACAAGGAGCAGTGTTCAAATTGGTTTCTAGATGGTTCCGAAGTAGCCGCGTTTGGGTGGATCTGGTACACGTTGGCTCAGCTGGGAACGTGCCGGTGTTTGGAGGTTGTTGTTGTGCAAGCCTGAAGGCCCGCTCCCTGCACAAGGTCAGGGTGTCCTGGTGGGCCTTGTTCTGCTTTGCGATGGCAGTGGCCCTGCAAGATGGTCAAGCCTAACCATATAAATTACCATATAAATGACCATGGTGAGTACGAATGACTCGCTGAATAATTTCATTTATTTATTTAACACCTTTTGGTTGCCACCACGCTACGCATTGAGGGTCTAGGATGTGTAAGTCACTAGTACAGACTTTGAGATATTTTTGAGTGGTGGGGCAGAGAATGTGGTACAAAAAGATGAATGAGGCTGGATGCAGTGGCTCACGCCTGTAATCAGACAGGGCTTTGGGAGGCTGAGTGGGGAGGATCGCTTGAGGCCAGGAGTTTGAGGCCAGCCTGGTCAACGTAGCAAGACTCCATTTCTACATGAAAAATAAACAACAACCACCCATGAACAAGAATCAAGGAGTGCAGGGAAGGGAGTGGTTGGCTCTCAGCACACTGTGACGTTGGTGTGCTGAGAGGTTTCTCCTCACTGCGATTTCTTTGCTCCTTTTGCTATTCCTCCCATTCCCTAGGTAAGGGGTGTGAGAGCAAGAAGACAAGCAGTCCTGTTTCAGCTGCAGTGAGCACTGGGGTGCTCTGCCCAGGCCTCCCCTCTTGCTACAGGGACAGCTGATGATGGTCATGGCAGAGCGTGCACTGGACACCCCCTCCTGCTTCAGGGAATGGCCTCATTTCAGGTCATGTCCCTCAGGCTCTGAAACTGACTGAGGAAGAAATACAAAGGCTCAGTCCTCTTGCTTCAACTTGGGACAACTCTGATGGGACAACTCTGACGGGCCATCCCAGCCTGAGGGTGCTGCTTAGGATTGGCTGGGGGTGGCTCCAATTATAACCTCATTGCAGTCAGCTTCACTTTCTGCAGGATCCTGCCTTTCTCACTTCCTGTTCTCTCCCAAGAACACCCCCTGTTCAACCCTCGGCATGCAATTTGTCATCTCAGACTGTTTCCAGGAAGCCTCTCAGGCAGCTGACACTGGACGTGGTTGTGAGTTGTAGACCCTAATGAAAAATTGGAGAGGAAGCAGGTGGCTGACAGATGAAATGATAAGCAGAAGGCCTGTGGGCTTGGGAGGCTGAGGCTGAGGCTACTGAGTGTTGAAGAGAGAGAGGTAGAGGTACAGGATGACTCATCACTGGTTTCAGACAAACTGTGAAAGCCAGAGCACTTCCTTGGCAGCATTTGAGAAAACCCCGATGAGCTGCAGCTGAAAGGCAGGTCAGCTGGAGGACCAGTCTGAAGCCTGAGTAGGTTAAGTTCTCAGTTCTTCAGGGACAGGGGTAATGGGAAAGAGGTGAGACCTGACACTTAGGGTGGGAGCCCTGGACAGTTGGGAACCCTGAACACTTATATGCCCCAGAGTCCCCTGGGCCTGCAGAAATGGCCTGTTTCTCATGCCATGTAGAAGACTGTAGACTCTCCTTTTCTGAAGATCATACAGAGGTCTCAAATGAGGTAGGTATCATACAAGACAATGCTTGACCTGTCAGGATCTACCCTCAACTTTCCTTTTGGCAAAACCAGATGAATAAAAAGAACCAAATCTCAGCACAACCCGATTGGGGATGAGCTGGGCTGGCTTGGGCAAAAGGAGATATCGGGTGAAGGAGCTGTGGGGTTGAGCTAATACGTCCCAGAGGACCTGGGAACATATTCATGGGATTGGATTAAAGAGTGTAGATATAAAATCGAATAAGATTGAGTTTATTGAGAGGGAGCACTCTAGGTGGTAAAGGATTAAGCATCTTGGTCAAGATTCCTGGAGAAAATGCTGAGACTCAACTCAGAAGATGCTTAAAAGCCTAGAGAAAGCAGTAACCCACACTAAGGCAGATGGTAGAGGGAAGGACCAAATGGCTCAGAGAAGCGGGCATGCTGGAGTAGACATGCTAGCACCCACAGTGCTGACTGTCTTCCCGAGATGGCCCGGAGGACTTCCCAGGTACAAAGGAATGCACTGGCGAGAGTGGCCCCAAAGTCGCTGAGCTCAGGGATGGCTGTGCTCTATGTGCCAGAGATCATGTATGACAGGTGATGAAATCATAGAACTGAGTCCTGATAGCAACGGGAAAGACAGGATTCTGGGATTAGAAAGGTCAGGTGGTGTGCTCACCATTGGATACCAGGCAGAGGCCATGATCACAATGAGAGGCGAGATCGGTGGGGCACGCAGGGGTCCCTGCCCTGCAGAGAGCTCCTAATAGGCTCATTACTTTAGAAGGGAGATAGATGGGCACTGAAGGCCATGCTTAATTTCTATGAGAAAGCAAGTGTGGATTACCAAGAGGTACAATAGTCAGGATCTCTTGCCTAATTTCTTGAATTGAGGTAATTCTCAGCCCCAGAATCTGTTGACTGAAGGAGAAAGCAGAGCTCCTCCCAGGAAGGACGGCACCACGTTACAGCAGGTGAATTCAGCAGTAATTCACCCAGTTCTCTCTTAAAGGAATCTAGGACATTTATTTAGGCAAATGCACCCTGGGGAAAGAGGAATGCCTTAGCTCTTCAAGGACTATGAAACTAACATTGATATTTGGAGACCCAGGATGCTACCATAGCCCTCTATTAGACCGGAGACCAGGAAGGCAAGGTAATAAATGGAATCTTGGTTCAAGCCTAGCTCACTTTCCTCATTTCCCTGGTCCTCTGGTATAATAGGAGTGAATATACTTGGTCATTGGAAGAACCTGTGCATTGGCTTCTGGGCTTAGAATAAAAGATGTTGTAGCGGGGTAGGCCTCTTCCCCTATGAGATCGCAAACCACAGACATGACCACATCTTGTGTTGATGGCAGGAATGTCGGAGATGAGTGTTACCCTCAAAGACTTAAAGGATGCAGGCGCTGTGGTCCTTGCCATAGCTCGTTTAATTCACGAGGCTGCCCCAGACACAGACCTGGATGGCCATGATGGGGGACAGTGAACATCCATACAGTGAGTCAAGTCGTAGCCCCACCTGCAGTGGCTGTACCAAGTGTGGAACTTTTGCTAGAGAAGATTAAATGGAGTCTGTGGCCTCTCTGAGGAAGCAATTGACTTGGTGAACTGTGTTATTTGTCATCCTGGAACAAAGGAGGATCAGAAGCAGTTCACATTGACTTGGAACAAAGGATCCTCTCATGGTCCCACTCAAGGTCCGTGTTAACTCTCTCACTTTTGTTGCTTAAAAAAATTTATGGTTTATGTTGCATATTTGCTTCTAAAACAGACTCCTCATATAATAAACAAAATCATAACTTTTCGATAATGGTAGAGATTAAATCGTGTATTATAATTTGTTAATTTTATATTTTTGAATGCATCTTTAGTTTTTAAATGAGGCAAATTTCAGATGTCTCTGAGGACCTTAGAATTATCCGATTGTTTTTTAAGCATGCTAACTTTTGTTGTTTTTCAGTCTGAAGTCACCTGTCCTGTCTGGACATTCCATAGACTACCATATATACCCACGAATTCTATGTGCATGCTCATTGGACCAGATAAGAAAGCAGTGGAAAGTGGGTTGGAGGGCTCGGTAAGCCACATGCACATTGAGGCTGGGAGATCAGCCCTGTGAAGACTTAGAGGCTTTCCACATTGGTGGAAGTTTTAGGGGTTTAACAGGAGAGTCCCTCCAAAGTAAAGAGTGATTGCATTTCATACCTCCTCCCATTAAAGAAGCAGCCTGGTGCTGAGGGGCCCCTTTAGCTTTTGGAGGAAGCATAGTCAGCCCGTATGAACACTGCTTGAACCCATTTTCTGGGCTATGTGGAAGGCTGTCATCTTCGATTGAGACCCAGAAAGGAAAGCATTCTCCATAGGTCCAGGTGATGGTGCAAGTAACCCTGCCATTTGTGCCATATGACCTGGACAACTGTATGGTACTCTGTGGCATTTATGCTGTAGTGTGGCAGACCTTGATGGCACTACACGCACGTATGATACATCATGGAGGTATGGACATCGTGCGGAGCTCATGGTAAATCCTGGGAGAATCACTGCACTCCTGGCATTCTGGAGAAAGGCCATGCCATCAGCACCAGGGAAGAAGAATACATCATTTGAGAAGTAGCCCCTGGCATGCTTCTCAGCCTGATAGAGATGAAGCATGTCACCATGGGAGGTTGAGTAACCGCATGGCTGGGTTGGGTTCTGTCAGCCTCAATTGCTTGTAAAATTGGGTGGGCCCAACAGAAGGGGAAGTAGGATATCTACGACTGAACATGACCGGGGCCAGAGAGAACAAGGAAGTTGCACAAATGGTTTGCTTGCCCTTCAGGTCATCTACCGCTCTTGTTCTGGTCTTTTTCCATCTGCTCACACTGATGGCTTTCTCTCAGGCCAGGATGGCTTGATTCATTGGTGCATGTGCATTTAACATGGATTACAGGAAACACCATTCAGGGATGGCCTTGAGAGACAGCAGTGAGGGGAAATTTTATGGGGCACATCTATCTGGGAAGATTCTCTGGTCATCCACTTTGTAGGGAAAGTGAGGTGGCCTGAGGTAAGCATATGTGCCCTGTGACATTTATGGCAAGGCTCATGGGCAGTAGGATGTTAGAAAAAGAGGAAGATTGAAACATGGAAGACTAGGACGTCAGGGGAAGGGGCCTGCAGATGGACCTATCAGGGTGAGTGCAGAGTATGAAGATCTGAGTATCACATGGTGATCCCCAGCAAAGAGCACTCACTGTGGAAGGGGCAGAAACAACCAAATAGGCCAGGCAACGTGGCCAGTGGACATCAGTGAGCCTGTCATTGCCTCACCCAGTGCAGGGACAGCGGATACGCTAGTTGCAGAAATGAGGTTGTGCAAGAGGCCATCAGCACAGGATCCCACTCTCCATGGCTCTTCTACATGCTGCTGCCGCCGAATGTCTAATCTGTTAGCAGCAGAGACTAGCAACACCAAGCCCCCCTATTAGTCTTTTAAAGAGACTAATCAATCATTTGGCAGCAAGTTGACTGTGGATATTTTTTCCCATGCAGGAGATAGAGACTCCTCTAGACTTGGGTCATCATATAGTCTTGGCATAAATTTGCCTTTCCTGCCTGCAGGGCCTAAACCAGCATCACCATCCAGCAACACGGGATTCCACCTTACAGTACTTCAGGTCAAGAAACTTGTTTTATCACAATGGAAATTCAGCAGTAGGCAAATGATCATGGGTTCCACTCTTCCCATCACATATGACCTCACCCAGAAGCTGCCAGCTTGACAGAGAGGTGGATGAGCCTTTTATAAATAGTTAAGGGCCTTGTTTAGAGATGATACCCTATGAGGATGGGCCATTGTCTTCTAGGATGGTGTACATACTACATCAATGCTGCTGTGTCCCAAGTAGGTTGGAGCCAAAGAAAAGAATAGTGGTAGGAGCAGCCTTACTTACTATCACCCCTAGTGACCTACTTAGGGAATGTGTGCTTTCTTTCTCTGCCATATGAGGTTCTGTGGATGTAGAGGTCCTGGCTTGCAGAACGAGAATGCCTCTGCAGCAGGACACAGCAAAAGTCCCAGTGAACTTTAATTTACACCAGCCATCTGGTCACTTAGAGCCTCCCATGACAAGGATCAGCCAAAAAGGAAGGGAGACATCATTCTGGCAGGCACAGTTGACCAGGGGAAGCGGGGCTGCAGATGCACAGCAGGCAGGGAAGAATGCACTTGTTGCCTGGAGGATGCTCTGGGGTGTCTCTTGGTGCTCCCAGGCTCAGTTAAACTACAAGTGGCCAAGTGCAGATGACATATCTTGCAAAGGGGGTGATAACTAGGGGTGCAGCCCCTTCAGAGATGACGGTCTGAACTTCCCTACCAGGCAAGCTACCTAGACAAACAGGTGCAAATTGAGGATGGGGGGAATCTCAAACCAGTGGTGGAGGAGAATGATGAATATCGGTTATAGCCTTGAGATCAACTGCAGCAGTGGGGGTCGAAATTTACTCTACTAATCTTCCCTTGTAAATTTCCTAGGTAAACAATCCAACCAAAATCCTGGGAGAGCTATTCCCTGATGGGGCACACTTACTAGAAGAAGCAAGTGAATTTAAAGGGGGGTGAACTGTAGGGAGTTCACCACCAAATCTATGGTTCTTTCCCCAGATCTTTCTTCAGGGCCAACACATCCATCACTCAGCTGTGACAGGCAGGAGTCGGGGAGCGGCTCACCTCTCTCACTGGGAATTGCCCTCAACAATAGGGAAATGCCTCATTCAGGGTTAAGGCATCTCCTCGAGGAATGCCGATGTTTAATTACTGGCTGACACAAGAATATGAAGGCTCGGCCCTTGTCTCCGCTTGGAACAAATCTGAAGGCCCATCACAGCTTCAGAGATCCTTGGAGAAGGCTGAGATCTCCATTGCAATCTTATGGAGAGTGTCTTCTCTCTCTGCCCAACTCTGCCTTCCTTCTTTACAGAGGTTTCTTTGAGAACACTTCTTGTATTAGTCTGTTCTCATGCTGCTAATAAAGACAAACCCTAGACTGGGTAATTTATAAAGGAAAGAGGTTTAATGGACTCACAGTTCCACATGGCTGTGGAGGCCTCACCATCGTGGCAGAAGGCGAATGAGGAGCAAAGTCATGTCTTATATGGCGGCAGGCAAGACAGAGTGTGTATGTGGAACTCCCCTTTATAAAATCACCAGATCTTGTGAGATGTATTTACTATCACAAGAATAGCATGAAGAAGACTCACCCCATGATTCAATTACCTCTCGTTAAATTCTTCCCATGACGTGGGGATTATGGGAGCTACAATTAAAGATAAGATTTGGGTGGGGACACAGCTAAACCATGTCACTTCTCAATAACCTTTTTCATGAAATTTCAGGCTGTTTCCTATAAGCTGGATTTTAGAATATCCTAGGCCTTTAGGATGCTATGCTTTATGGAATATGCCAGGTTCTAGAAAAAACGATCTTGAGCAAGAGTAATAATGACTCCTCACTAAACAAAAACAAAACAAAACAAAACAAAAAATGAAACTTAGGACAAAAGTTTCTTCGCCAATTTTCCTTTATTATTATGCTGTGGCTGTGACTCTCTTTATCCCTAAGGATGTTTTGTTTTAAAATTTATTTTTGTTTGATATTCATAGAGCTAATTTGATTTTATTGGTAGTAATATTTGCTGGAAAGTCCAAAAAACTTCAAGCTCTGAGTTTTGTTTTAGTTAATACAAGTTTGCATTGATTTGGGTAGAAAGTCTATTTTTCACTGTAAATCCTCAAAGACTTCCCTGCTTTCAGTCCAGTCTTCTCAGCACCAAGGGCGGTCCCTGTGTGTTTGTGGGTGTGAGGTTTGCTTCCCCTATACCCCTACAATGTGGATATAATCTTTTGGGATTCCAGATTTATGGAAGGAGCCTCTCCTATTGGACTCTCCACTTTTTAATGGGACCTGGGCTTTTTCGTAAAGGCTGTGAAAATGAAAGTTCACCAGACTTGCTTTCAGGGCGAAACTTACTTCATTGCTCTTTTTATTTCTCATTACCAACGTTCCCTTAGATTTTGACCTGATAATTCCTTATTATATAATAAAGATATTTTTGAGAATTTTAAAACATTTTAATCCAGAATTTTTAGTGTTTGATCAAAATACTCAGCCTTGTGTGTTACTGGAAACAGAATTCCTAGAGGTAATTTTTTAAACAAAGAAAACTTTGATAATGGTGAAATTTTAGCATCTACTCACTCTGCTCATGCAGGCAACTGGTTTAACTGGTATGATGCAAATACAAACTTCGAAATTGGCATGATGAACTATAGGATCCTGAGACTTCATCATGTTCATTTTTTTTTTTTTTTTTTTTTTTTGAGACGGAGTTTCGCTCTTGTTACCCAGGCTGGAGCGCAATGGCGCGATCTCGGCTCACCGCAATCTCCGCCTCCTGGGTTCAGGCAATTCTCCTGCCTCAGCCTCCTGAGTAGCTGGGATTACAGGCACGCGCCACCGTGCCCAGCTAATTTTTTGTATTAGTAGAGACGGGGTTTCACCATGTTGACCAGGATGGTCTCGATCTCTTGACCTCGTGATCCACCCGCCTCGGCCTCCCAAAGTGCTGGGATTACAGGCTTGAGCCACCGCGCCCGGCCCATCATGTTCATTTTAATTCACTTTATGAGAGAGAGAGTGAGAGAGACTGTTTCACATTTATTGGATGGTGTTTCCGAACAATTTCAACAATTGATTTGCATTATACAGTCGAGACAATAAAATTGAAAATAAATTAAAGCCACTTAAACAACTGTTCTGTGGAACAGATACGTAAAATTTGAATATTTATGATAGTAAATCAGATTAAGTTGCTGAATACTTTTTTTCTAATCTTTCATCAATGGTGCAAAGCTCTCAGGAGTAAGTTTATCAAGTTTTTGTAGTATATTTTGATTATAAATAAACTAATCACATTTTTATGGTTACAAAATAATTCATTAAATGGGTAACAGCAGATTATTCCTCTGGAAACATGCAGATGTAGATTTGCTAAGAAATGATAACAGGTTTTATATAGCTGATGAGAAAGCTTCGTGTTGACTTTTAAAAACCATTACACTGAAAACTAAGTTTAATGTTTTGAACTTGTTCCAGAGAACCTTGAGTTTGTTGTACTTGTTAATTCTTTGGGACCATCTTACTGATGTTCAAGTTTGAGAAACAGGCTTTGCCTTTAAGATTTGTTTTCCCCGAAATACAAGGTATGACATTTGGGAGAATTTGTAGGTTTTTTTTTACTAGGGAATATAAGAGAAAACGCATGATTTCTTTTAGTCTCCTTTTACCTTGGACTATTGATGCTTCAATTTCAAAGTGGATTCTGCACTCAAGAAACATACAATTGAAGAACGGGACTGGCGGGAAGGTGAGGAAATGGAAACTCTGCAGTTAAGCGACTTGTCCTTGGTCTCCTACCTGATAAATGGTGGGACACTCTGCTCTGCCAAGTGACACCTTCACTTCTTGGATCCCCTCCAACCTCCTAAACCCCTTCACTTTCTTTCACCTCCAACTCAATTGATTAACTAAATTCCCACGTCCCTAAGCAGACAGAAGCACCCAGGTAACGACTTCATCTTTTCACCCATATCTTCCTATATACATTCCATACTTGAGGTCAACTGCAGCAGTGGAGGTTGAAATTTATTCTTCTAATCTTCTCTTGTGAATTTCCCAGGTAACCAGTCCAACCAAAATCCTGGCAGAGCTGTTCCCTGAGGGGGCACACTTATTAGAAGAAGCAAGTGAATGTAAAGGAGGGTGAACTGTAGAGGAGACTGTGATGCTCTCCCAGAACTTTCTTCAGGGTCAACACATCCACTGTTGAGCTGTGGCAGACAGGAGCTGGGCGGGGGGCTCACCTCTCTCCCTGGGAATTGCCCTCGGCTGTAGGGACTGCCTCACTCAAGGTTCAGTCACCTTCCTGAGGTTGGCTCATGTTCAATTCCTCGTGGATACAGGAATACAAAGGACCTGTCCTCATCTTAGCGTGGGACAAATCTGAAGGCCCATCACAGCTTCAGAGATGAAGGGTAGGAGCTGCCTCTGCTGCCACCTTTCTTCCTGTAGCTTGTCTCCATGGCCAGAGTCTTGGAGGCTGTCCCGCACTCCATGCCCCAGCACTCCTTGCCTTTGCCTGTGTGTGAAGACCTGCTCTTCAGTTTCTACTGCGTGTTCCCATCAGCATTCAGACTCCTCTAAAGTAAACCCAGGATGCTTGTTTGACCTCCCATGCCTCTCAAGCTCCTTACAGGAGACCTCTACTGAGATGTCTCACTCTCGAACCCTCCAATCAATGCAGGTTGGAAGCCTTTACTTCATGAAGTTGGTCTGTCCAGGTTACCTCTACCTTAACGAATCCCGTACAAAGTCCTTTCTCTTCATCAATAGTATCTTTCAGCCAAGTCTGGCACAGAGCTCCGCTCCTTTCTTTTAGAAATAGTTTCCTTGATGGACTTGTGGGACACAAACAATCTCATGGCTGCTGTTCTCATTGGGTTCCTTGGCCACTTTCGCTTGTAGTGACTCCCTGCATTAATGTCCTATTCTGCTGTGAAAAATCACCACAAACTTAATGGCTTAAAACAATGTGAGTTTGATCTTTCACACTTTTGTAGGTTTGAAGTTCAACAAGGATCTTTCTGGGCTAACACCAAGGGGCTGGCAGGGCTGTGTTCCTACTGGTGGTTCTAAGGGAGTTTCTTTCTTTGCTTTTTCCAGATTCTAGAGGCCGCCTGAAGTCCTTGGCTTGTGACCTCTTCCTCCATCTTCAAAGCTAAGAGCCTTCTCTCCTCTTTGGCCTCTGCTTCTATCTTTCATCTTCTTTCCCTGCTTTGAACTCTCCTGCCTCCTCTTCTATGGGCCCTTGTCATCAGGCACCCATGCAGGTGATCCAGGATAATCCTTCCCATTACAGCATCCTGAGCTCATCTACAAGGCCTCTTTTCCCAAGTAATAGAACAACTTGCAGGTGCTGGGGATGAGGGCATAAACACATCGTGGAGGGGCCATTACTCAGCAGACCACGCTCCCTCTCCCGAGATTCACCTCTTAATTTTGGAGCACTCCAAATTTGGTTCTCAGCTCACTTTTCTTCTCCATCCACACTCTCTGAGGAGAAGAGCTCACCGAGGACCGTGGCTGTAAATGCGTTCTTTGAGCTGGGGAATTTTCAAATTATATCTCCACTCCGGACCTCGCCTCTGAGTTCCAGGTTTGCGTTTGTATCCACCTGTGTGCACTGTCTACCCAGCAATTCACGTGGATGTTTAATAACGATCTCAAACTCAAAATATCTACAAAAGCCTCTGAATTTCTCCCCTAAACCTGTTCTTCTGCACCCTTCCTCTAGCTGTTAATGGCTCCACCATCCACTTTGCCACCTGGAGAAAAATCTCAGGGATCTTCTGGATGATTCTGATTTACTTTATCCACCTGCTGCATCTAATCTGTGAGCAAAGTATCTCAGCTGCCGTCCCTGATTCCACGCTTCCTCCACCTTCTGCCTGGGCTTGGGAAGCAGCCGCTTGACTGCCCTCTTTGCTTCTGCTCTTCCCGTCTGAGGTCTACCTTTCACCAAAGAGTGAGTCATATATATATATGTATATATGGAAGCTTTCTCTGTCGCCCATGCTGGAGTGCAGTGGTGCCGTCTCGGCTCACTGAAACTTCTGCCTCCCAGATTCAAGCAATTCTCCTGTCTTGGCCTCCTGAGTAGCTGGGAATACAGGTGTCCGCCACCATGCCCCGCTAATTTTTATGTTTTTAGTAAAGATGGGGTTTCATCATATTGGCCAGACTAGTCTCAAGCTCCTGGCCTCAAGTGATCTACCCACATTGGCCTCCCAAAGTCCTGGGATTACAGGCTTGAGCCACCCTGCCTGGCTCCAAGAGTGATTTTATCATAACCACTTTTATTAGCAAGTATTTCAAACCTTCCAAAAAATACAGAAAGCGACAAAGTGAGCGTCCAGGTATTTATCACCTAGATTTAATGTTGTAAATGTTTTATTTGATATCATTAACTTTTTAAGCAAAGAAATGATCACGTTTGTGAAGTCTTCCATTTGCTCCTCCTTAATCCCGTCCCCAGCTCTCACCAAAGACAGATGATATCGTGCAATGTGTTTTTAGACTTTACATAAATGTTTTGTATTTGATGTTTCTGGCACTTAATTTTGTTTTAGAATTATATCTGAAGTGTATACATGTTGACATACATAGATTGACTTCATTCACTTTAATAACTGTATAGGTATATCATTATATAAACATAGGACGACATAGTTTTCTTGTTGTTAGGCATTTACTGGTAAAATTCACTGCACATCACTGTAGTAAACATCCATGTACCTAAATCTTGTGCACAAGTATGAGAAACAGTGGAAAAATTTGAAATTTTAATGTAGCTAAGTTTATCAATCTTTTTCTAAAATGTTGGTGCTTTCATAACTTGTTTAGGAAAGCTCTTCCCAACTCTATGAAGGCATTCAATTAAATCTTCTAAAATTTTACTTTCTAAATTGAGGTCTAATCATTCTGGAATGTGTCTGTGAGTGTGTGTGTTAGATCTAGTTAGCCAATTGTTCATCGCAATTTAATGAATATTCTGGTTTTTACCTACTGAATTTTAAGGCTGCGTCTATAGAGTACCATGTTTTTAAAAGACATGGTACAGCAGAGGTCATGGAGACATACAGCCTGGCTCCAAAATCTGGCTTCATGACTTAGGAGGAGGAAGGTGTGCCATCTTTGACTACTTATACACACTCTCTGCATCTCTGCCCTGGTTCCCCTCATTAGTAAAAGGAGATACTGTGAGTAACTACTTTTTGAGTATTAATGAGCACTACTGCACTTTGATTCCTTCATGTGGAACCTGGCACTAATACACCATCGATATTAACTATCATACTTACAGTACTATACTTTTTATTTCATGTAAGCCTATTTTTCTCTATTTTGTATCTTTTGTTTATTAGATCATACCTATATCAATGATGAGCAATTCAAATACTACAGCTTTATAGTAATCTTGATATCTGAGAGTGCAAACATTGCTTTTGTCTGCCTGCTCTGAGAAAAGCAATATTAAGATTTCGATTGCAATTGTATTGAATTTATAAATTATTTTGAGAGAATTGCATAGATTATTGAGTCTTTCCACATGTAAACATACACTTTTCAACCTTCGTCTTCATGTCTTTGGAAAATGCTCTCTATTGTTCCTCACAAATGTCTTACCCATGTTTTTGTTAGATTATTTCCAGGGACCTTATAGTTTGTTGCTACTGAAAAAGTTTTATGTTGTTACTTAAACATTATTATTTTGTTTATTTTAACTTAAAAATTATGTTGGTTATTACTGCTACTGATTTTTTTTTTTCTTTTTGAGATGGAGTTTCTCTCTTGTGGCCCAGGCTGGAGTGCAATGGCGCGATCTTGGCTCACTGTGACCTCCGCCTCCTGGGTTCAAACAATTCTCCTGCCTCAGCCTCCTAAGCAGCCAGGACTACAGGCATGCGCCACCACACCTGGCTAATTTTGTATTTTTAGTAGAGATGGGGTTTCTCCATGTTGGTCAGTCTGGTCTTGAACTCCTGACCTCAGGTGATCTGCCTGCCTTGGGCTCCCAAAGTGCTGGGGTTATAGGCGTGAGCCACTGCGCCTGGCCTATTACTGCTATTGATTTTTAAAACTGGTTTTGTACTCCAGCAACTTTATATTTAATAATTTATTTGTGGTTTTCTCATACTTTTTCTGACATTTTTCTTGATTGCTTTCCACTTGTTTATATTTTTTAATGTATAACTGTACAATAATAATTATTAACATTCATAGAACTTTTTAAAGTGCTAGATACTCTTCTCAACACTTTGCATGCCTTAGTTCTTTTCATCCTTGTGACAACTCTATGAGGTACGTTATATTATTATTTCTATTTTATTGGTAGTGGTAAAGAAAAAGTAATTCAAACATTTGTTAAAACAGTAAAGAAGACTTTATTTGGGATGATAGAAATAGGTGTCAAGACTATGGCAATCGGGAGAGAGATGGGGCTCAATTCTGAATACAGCAAGACAAGTGGGGCTTTATGGCCAAGGATCGGAGTGGGAGTGGGGTGGGGGTGTAGATGGAAAATGACTTAAGAGGAGGCATCAAGAGTAGGGGATTCTTACTGAAGGTAGGTCAAAGACTCAGACATCACAGGTGGAAGGTGAGGAACTGATCACATATAGAGGGTGATCAGATATCAAGGCAAGGATTCCCAATAAACTGACTTAGTGGAATTCTTGCTACGACTGGAAGAGGTGGGCTAAAGGCAGGGCCCAAGGATGAGGCCCAATTGAATAGAGGGCTCAGAGGACCCTGACTGAAGTTCGGTGGAGGAGAGAGTCTGCCAGTAAGCAATCGAGGTGGACAGAATTTCAATCTTGCCTGAGATGACACAATAGGAAGAGCCCAGCCAGGTTTGAAATCCTGATAGTTTGCTTCAGGATCAGTGTTTCCAACCCCTCTTGTATGAGTAACAGTGGCATCTGTGGGGACTGCTGCTTTGTGACATGGTTTAGCTGTATCCCCACCCAAACCTCATCTTGAACTGTAGCTCCTGTGATTCCTGTATGTTGTGAGAGGGACCTGGAGGGAGATAACTGAATCATGGGGGTGATTTCCCCCATGCTGTTCTTGTGACAGTGAGTAAGCCTCATGACAGCTGATGGTTTTATAAGAGGGAACCCCCTTCACTTGGCTCTCATTCTCTCTTGCTTGCTTCCGTGTTAGATGTGCCTTTCGCCTTCTGCCATGGTTGTGAGGCTTCCCCAGACATGTGGATCTGTAAGACCATTAAACCTCTTTTTTTTTTTTTTTTTTTTTTTTTTAATAAATAAAGCACCTGGTCTTAGGCATGTCTTTATCAGCCGCCTAAGAATGGAGTAATATACTTTGTTACTGATATTAATGGGAAGGAGCTCAGTTTGCACTATTTAGGATGATATTGTGGAAAGTTTGGCTAAATACTATTTACATAGCTGAGGAAATTCTTATGTATTGCTCAGAAGCTTTTCTTCTTAATCTTAAAGGAATTTTGAAATTTATGGAATGCTTTTTCTGCATCGATTGAGCTAATCTTTTTTCCTTAAATCTGTTAATGTGGTGAGTTCCACTGACAGATTTTTTTTTTTAATTGAACCATCCCTGCATACCTAGGAAAAATCATAAATCAAAGTAGAAATAAATTTGTTATAAATCTTAAATATCTTACTTTAGCTTTGATGTTTGAAACATAGTTCCAAGATTTTTGCTTTTGTTTTTTCCTTTAAAAGATTCCTTGAAAAGCTGTTGACCAAGTATCTTTGTGAATACAAAACACTCAATTCTCATTCTAATAATAATTAGCATTTTCCATTTCTTAGAAACAATGATAAGAACAGAAGTCAGTGATTATTTGCAATGTAAAGTTAACGTAATGTTTAATCGATGTTGATATTGCATTTTATTATCAAAATGCTGAGTAAAGGGCAATGAGCTTTCCTCTAATGTTTCAAGATTTGTTGAATTAGTTCCAATGACTACGGACCATAATGTGGGAACTAGAAAGGGTTTTGTTGTTTCTTGTTGTTTCTTTTCTTTCATGGAAACTGTGCAAATCTTCTGGGTATGTAGGTCCTGGTGATACCATAATCGGCTGAAGGGACCAGTTGCAATGCGTTTGGGGTTTAGAAGATCTCGATAGGGGCATCTCTCTGCTGTAACTACTATTATGTGTAGTGTGTGCTTGGCTGTAAAGTAGGGGTGACCACACCACCACCCAGCCCCACCTGCAGCTCATGTGAAGATTAAATGAGATTGAGCACTAATATCCCTTAGAAACACTGTCCAAATGGGGTATGTCCCCCTTGCCTTGAGGGGGTGAGGACTAGGGAAGAAAGCCAGCAGCTTCAGGGCTGAGGACAGTTAGACTGAGGGGTGCTTCCATCCACACTCTGGCCGTGACTTCTCACAGCAGCTCCTCCTCTGCACAGTCTCTGCTCCTGATCAGGCAGGTACTGAGCCATGAGATATCACTCATTTTGCAAAACGGGTTCTGAGACTCAAGTCCTGGTCAGGTTACACTTGCTCCTTTGTTTGGAGTCAAATCCTGTGAGCTTTCCACACTCTGTGATGATCACACTGCTCTCTCCCTACTCTTCTTCTCCTCTCTCTCTAACATACATTTGCCGGTGCAACTGTGGTAAGGTGTCCTTGTGTCAAGAGTGCCACCTTTGAGCTACCCTCTCTTCTGGGGCCCCAGCCTTTCCTGAGCCCAATTCCTGTCATTCTGACAATGTTCCACTCTCATTTGGCAGCTGGGATTCTTATAAAGGGGCTCAATTGCATTAATGCCCATGTCCTGGTTTTGTTTGTTCAAAGGGAAAAAAACTAAAAGGAAACACATTTCCGAGTTGTACATCATGATCAGGCACAGAGTCCAGATACACTTGGCGTAGCAAGCATCCATCCTTGCAGAGACGCACGCGAACCAGGACTCTCTGCACCCACCCCTCTCGAGTTTTGTTTTCCAGTGGCTGGAATGTTCCAGGACACCTGCCATGATGGAGGGTTATCCGGGACCTGGAGGATACCTGCTACCTGTGAGCTTCCTCCCAATTGCTTTTATTATAATTCTTGTCATTAACAGGATTAATTTGTTTTAATGGGGTCGTTTGTCCTCTCGCTGTTTGTGTACGTCATAAATCTGAAGGGGAAGATACAGAAACAGGAGGGCGTGTGTCTTTATGAGTGAGTTTGGAGGCAGACCAAATGGCGCATTTCTTTTCAGATGCTTTCTGCTTTGCTTTCTGATTTTTGGTCCAGGACTTTCAGAATAAAAATAGGATGCCTTCTTGTTATAAGGGCTGCGAGTGTGGCTCCCCCACGGGCTGGCTGCGTGTGTACAAGAGCCAGCTTCCGGGCTTGGGTGTGTTGACTCATCAGCCACCAAGGGATTTACACCTTGGCCCTAAAGAATAATGTAATGCAGGTTTAATTACAGTGAAAGCTTAAAGCTGATGTTAATTTAACAGTGCAGTCAACTTTCAGTTATACGTGTTGCTGAAAGATGGGGTGGCGGCGTGGATCTTTCAAATTAATGAATGGCTTGAATTATTCTTTTCCCTTCAATTCGTCAGACTTGCTGCTCTAATTTTGTTATGAGGGACTAGTGTTGAAACGATCATGAAAGTCGATTTCCGGGAAAGCAGGTAGGAAGGTCATGGTGTGCCGCCGGTTAGATGAACCCCATTAGCTGTCCCAGGCCGGATACTAAGGGTCAGTGGAATAAGTGATTCTCCATGGCTTGGTCTAAGCCAGGTCTTGTGCAGAGGAAAATAAAAGCTTTTACTGCAAACATCAACTGCAATGTGCTGTCCTTAAGAGAATTGTGTAAATTCTCTTCGGAGTATATGCTGTTTTCTTTTTAAACAAAATTCCTGCTTGGGATGAAAGGCGTAGTTTGGAAGAAAACCATTAACAGCGATAAAAGTACCCTATTTCGCACAAAGGAATGAGTATTTGAGGGTGGGGCTGGGAAAGAGAGGCCTGTGGAGGTGAGCAAACATCTATTCTTAAGGAGATGATGAGACTGTTGAGAACAGGGGCATCTAAAAGTCAAGGTACATGTCCCTGGCAGGGAAGGTCTCTGATGTAACAAAACCCCTTTACTCCAAATCTTTGTCCAAGTGTGCTGCAAACGAAACCTTAGCATTCACTGGTGCGATGGGGTTTGGGGAGCAGGTCAGCTGCCAGCTGCCACGGGTTTGTTGTGAGGCAGAGGAACGAGAGTCCCTGATGGGGTCAGACGAGGTGAGGTGTGGGCAAGAGCCACCCCTGGGAATGTCAACAACTGGAACTAAAAGGCATCTGGGGAGGACCTGGAGCTGCTCCCTGGGCGTGGAGGAGGGAGGTCAAAGCCATTTCATGGAAGTTATCAAGGACAGGGTGAAGTCCATGGATTTATGCCTTACATAGTCTAGACAGCCAAACAACAGGACTGGTGGCCAGTTAGTTATCTGCTGACTTTTAGCCTGACTTAGAGCTATGCAGATGTCTAATGAGTTCTAGAACCTTTTATTCAAAGTGTGGTCCCTGGGCCAGGGCAGAGGTGCCACCTGGGAGCTCATTAGAAGTCTGGAATCTTAAACCTTCGGAGCTCTGGCTTCATGTAAACAAGTCGGCAGCCCATCTGGGGAGACTCCAGCCGCACCTGTGAACCTGAGAAGGGCTAGCCTGGAACATACCACACGTGGTGCTGGGAAGGGATGGGGAGAGGTCAGTGTGGAAGGGGGAAGTGAGGGTCATGGGGCAGCCAGATCGGGATTTTCAAATGTTTTCCTGGAATGCCGAGCGGCTCCCCTCTCCCCATGTGCTGAGACCCTGCCCTCTAGATCAACGCCCTTCTTGTGTCCAGTCCTCTCCTGGATTCCCTCTAGTTCCTCTCTAGAGGCCCAGCCTGCAGGGGGAAATATTTGTTCCCTTTCCCTTCTTTTCCTCCCCCTTGAAATCCAAGTGTGTTTATGTGGTTACCTTCACTGTTCAGCTCACAGGGCATCGTAGCAAGAGAAATCAAGGAGGGTCTCCAGGGACATTGGACTCTGACAGGCTGTGATGTTGTAGTGGCGGTGGTGTGGACTTGCCTCGGGATCAACTTGACCTGTCTTTGCTGGGAAGGGGAGTGTGTTTCCGTCGGTGTATCATGTTAGGCAGGGGTATTTCTGAATGCATGGGATAATGTGTGTTTGTGTGTTTGTGTGACCTGTCTTTGCTGGGAAGAGGAGTGTGTTTCTGTTGGTGTATCGTGTTAGGCAGGGGTATTTCTGAATGCATGGGATAATGTTGTGGGTTTGTGTGTTTGTGTGACCTGTCTTTGCTGGGAAGAGGAGTGTGTTTCTGTCGGTGTATCGTGCTAGGAGGGGTATTTCTGAATGCATGGGATAATGTTGTGGGTTTGTGTGTTTGTGTGTTGTGTTGTGTTTCCCGTGTAGCTAAATGATAGGAAGCCATTGAATGACTTTTGGGGTGCCTGCTCAGTTCATTGTTTCTTATTTTGGGGGAGTCTTCATGGCCCACTGGGCAGGCGACTGTGGATATGACCCTTTTCCCCTGACCAAGGCTGATTCAACCTGGCCTTATGTGGGATAATCTAACACTCCTCTTAGGGGACCTGAGACTTGGAACAAAGGGCCACTTTGATTGGGAATTACTGCAGCTGAGTCACACACATCCTGTGATCTGACTTCTGTCTGTGTGTCACTTGGAGTAGGACTGTAGTTGAGAAAATGGCATCAAACTCTTCGTGTCCTTTAACTAGGCTAGGCACCTATATTTTTCATCCATGGAATATATGAAGAATGTTTATGCTGTGCTGGTTACTGTGCTAGATCCTACGGCTATCTAGTCTCGGCTCTCATGGAACTTACTATCCAGGGAAGAAGATAGATCCTAATCAAGTAACAACTGAAATAAATGTAAAACCATAGCTGTGGTAGGTGATGTGAAAGAAACCGTGTGCAGTGCTGGGAAGCAGTGTAAGAAACAGCCTAGGGAGGGAGACCAGTAAGGATCCTTGGGAAAGGGGCAGTCGGAGGGAAGCCCGAAGGTGGACCAGGGGCACCTGAGACATGCAGGCTGAGGTGAAAGTGCTCTATGGTGCTCTAGGAGGGAGCTGTGTATGCAAAGCCCTGTGTTAGAAGCCCATAGGGTGCGTTGTAAGCGATGAGAGAGGACCAGCCTGGCTGAATTCAGGACAGAGAAGGGGGGCGGTTCCGGGCGAAGTAGGTGGGGACCATTTCAAGGACTTTTGCTGCCGTGGTTGGTTAATTCCAAAGAGTGATAAGAAGCCTCGAGAGTAATTTAAGCAGAAGGTGGTGGCTGGTGGTGACTGATGGGATGCGTCCCAGAGCCAGGGAGGACTGGGAAGAAATAAGTAACTAAATATGTAAAATGATTTTTGCAACTTGGAGAAAAAGATGAATGCAGAGCCAAATCACAAACCTTTAAAAAGGATCAAGGCAAACTGGGATAAACCTGAACCGTGCACCTGCGTGTTGATGGCTCTGAACGCTCTTTCGAAAGGGACAGAAGGCTGAAACGCCGCAAACTGCAGCTATACGCCGCCGAAAAGACACGCGAATGGGGTGTTCGGTGAGAGGGAGCTTTCTCAGTATTAGCAAAATCACGACTCTACCAGGCACATTCTTTTTTTTTGTAAGTAAAATGGGAAGGCATTTTGTTTTGGCAGGATATCTGCGACTCCATTTCTTGAAGCAAAAGTCAATGTCTGATAATCGCCTCAAGATGATGGTTTGTGGCTTAGTAGAGTCTCGTGGTGCCCTTGGCCCTGGCATTGCCTTCACGCGCTCTCTCTCTCTCGAAGTCACCTCAATTTATTGATTTCATTAGGAGATAAGCGTGACAAAGGTGGGTTATAGTACTTGGGAGAAATGTAAAACCATTAGCAGGTCATTGTTGAAGTCAGAACATGCCCTGTTAAGCTTCTTAGGAAACCCGTAGCAGCCAGTGATACAGGGATTAACCTGTCTGGGGTGTGTGCGTGCACGCGAGTGTGCAGGCCTGTGTGTGTGCACAGGTCACGCACCCGTCTGCCACGAGGAACTTACATACGATAAGCTCTGTCACTGAAGTGATGAATACATGGGTTATTGACCCGAACAGTTACTTTTACTTGCCTTTCTCTTTTCTCTCTCTCTAGGTTTGAGGCTCCAGTTGAAAATGCATCTGTTCGGCCTCAGGGCTGTATTTGGGTGGGCAGGTAGGAGGCTCTCTGAGCTTGGTTCTGCTAACCAGCTGGGTCAAAAGGTATAATTGGATATGACGGTTAATTTTCAGAGTCAACCTGACTGGGCTAGGGTGTCCCTGGGGCAGCTGGTAAGCATGGCTTCTGGGTGTGTCTGGGAGGAGCTGAGACTGAGTAAAGAAGATCTGCTGTCTCCAATGTAGGCAGGCGTCAGCCAGCCTGCTGAGGGCCTGAACCGAACACAAAGGGGGAAGAAGTGGGGGTTATCTTTTCTCAGATTGAGCGGGGAGGCCCGTCTTTTCCTGCTGTCCCACACTGGTGCTCCTGGTTCTTGGGCCTTTGGACTGAGACTGAACCACACCCCTGGCTTTCCTGGTCTCCAACTTGCAGACTGCGGATCGTGGGACGTCTCAGCCTCCATCTTGTGAGGCAGTTCCCAGAATAAACCTCCTCTTATCTATTTATATATATCCTATTCATTCTGTTCCTCCGGAGCACCCTTACTGATACACTGGATGACCACCGCAGCTTCTGTGTGGCCCGCCCAGTGGCCAGCAGGTGACACAGTGACACCGTGGGGTGTGATGTGGCATCTGAGAGGCCACCTCCGTTGCTGCTCCTCAAAGCTGGAGAATTGACCAGAGGGTTGGTCTCTCCCCGCCTTTGCCCCGTGGAATGAGCTAGTGGATGGGCCGGCTATCCTCACTTAAAGTCTTGAGATTTAATAAACAAAACTGAAGATGTTTTTTAACACTCAAGGTTGTTGGTGCTTGTGGGAGTTTAAAGAGCAGGAAGGGAATTTTCCTCCATCTCTGTCGTCCTTGTTTATTTTTGGTGCAGGCAGTGTAGCAATTTGCCAATACCCGATATGGACGTTTCAGAAGATCATGGGGCTGAGGGGCTTTCGATATTTGCTTGAAATTGTTGAAATTGTCTGAATGGTTACAGCAATCGTATGGAAGTGTTATGCTCTGAGGAAGGTGGGGAGCAGCTGTGCTTTTGCGGGCAGGGCAGGAAGAAACAGGCTGCAAGGACAGTAGCAGAGGGTGAGGCAGGTGGATAGCTGTGGAGTCGCGGGTAGGGGCTGAGCGCCAGGCCCCCTTCACCTTTCTGAGTGGAGCTGGCTGAGCACAGGGCCACGACCAGGGGCTTTCTGAAGGCCTGCCTTTCTTGAGGGTGTGATTTTATGAAATAATTTTAATCAGCTAACTGTTCATTTATTGCTTTTAAATTTGTGAACTTCGGAGCTGAGATAATAAAACCTAAGCGTGAACCTTCACCCTTAGCAGCACTGTATCTTCTAAAACTCAACACTGATACAAAATATGCGGCTTCTAATTCTGCCCAGATCCATGTGGCTTTGAATAATTACCACTATCAGTGCTTGTCGATCTGTAAACTGGGGATAATGGTACCAAATGTATTTCTCTTACATGCTGGTTGTGAGAACCAAAAAATTACACACACACACACACACACACACACACAATGTGGTGAAAAATCTCCAGTGCATTGCCAGCCTGGACCAAGAGATTTATCATTAGGCACGTAAAAGAGTAGGCATACAGAGGTCTAGAGAGCTCACCTGGGCCAGGTGCGGTGGCTCATGCCTGTAATCCTAGTACTTTGGGAGGCCAAGGTGGGCAGATCACTTGAGGTAAGGAGTTCAAGACCAACCTGACCAATATGGTGAAACCCCATCTCTATTAAAAATAAAAAAATTTTGGCGAGTGTTGTGGTGGGCACCTGTAATTCCAGCTGTTTGTGAGGCTGAGGCAGGAGAATCACCTCAACCTGAGAGGAAGAGGTTGCAGTGAGTTAAGACTGTGCCACTGCATTCCAGCCTAGGTGACAGAGCGAGACCCTGTCTCAAAAAAAAAAGCTCACCTATCTTTTTTATTTTTTGCATTATGGACTTTCTGTTTGTGAGTCTTAGTGAATATATGAGTCATGCAGGTAAAGTCAGGGCAAGGGTCAAATTTTACGTCATAACTTGAAAGCGCTCTCTAGGAATTTGTTTCCTAATAATATAAGACTATTATAGTCTTCTGTTTATGTTGATTTGCTGGAGTAGGGTTGCCAGATAAAACATAGGATGCTTAGTTACATTTGAATTTCAGATCAACAACAATTATTTTTTAGTATGAGTATGTCCAATATTTGAGACATACTTATACCAAACAAAGTGCTTGTTACTGATCTGAAATTCAAATGTAACTGGGTGTCTTGATTTTTATTTGCTAAATCTGGCCACCCTATACTGGAGGTCCTTATAGCAGACACCTGAGAGAGAAATCCCATTCCCACATAAACTGTCTTTTAATCTTTTCATCTTTTTTTTAACAGAAGTTGGAATCAATGAATTTATGTTGGCATGTCTGGTAATTTTTTTGTGTCTCTCTTCTTTATTTGCAAAATGGAGACACTATTACCTTACTTAGTTGTCCTCAGTCTTGGTTGCACATTGAAATCCCAAGGGGACCATTTACAGCTTCTAATGCCCGAGCACCAGAGTCCGATACATGAGGATCTTGGGTAGAACCCAGGAGCGTTATATTTTACAGCTCCTCCCGATGATTCTCAGGTGTGCAAGGCTGAGCCAGTGGTCTCCCCGGTGACGTTGTAGGGTTAGGTGATGTAGCATCTGTAAAGCACTTCACAGACTATTGGGCATGCAGTTAGAAAGAGCAAATGGCCCACGTCTTGCATTGGGAAGAGGGTCCAAAGAGTAGGAGAGGAAGAGGAAGAGGAAGGAGAAAGGCCCCAGGTGGGTGGCAGGCTGAGCAATGTCCCGGGCAGCAGTTCCAGGTGGATCTAATGGATGTGTGTGGCTGCAACACAACTGGGGGTAGGAGGGGAAAGAAATGTGGGCAAGGAGGGCAGAGCCAGTCGTGGAGGCTTTGAGCGTGGACTTCATCTTGTAGGTGATCGGGAGCCGTGGGACAGGATCGGCATGCTTGAAGGAAAGCATTTTCAAGGGGAAGCCCGGGCGGGGACACCTTACACTGTGGAGAAGTCCCATGTCCTGTGGGCTGACGTGGGTCATGTGGGGTTTGTGGAACATACAGTCCCCAGGTTTGGAATCTTGTCTTGCTCCATGTTGTATCCTTAGTGCTAGAATTGTTCCTGGTACATAGTAGGCACTTGACAGAGGGTATTGATTGAGAGAATAGATGAAGGGCAAAAGACCCAAACAAAGGAGAAGCTCAGCAGAGGCAGCATGGGACTGTGGGGCCGGCGCTGCTATGAAAGCAGAATCTACTCCCAGCCCCGCACTGACCTGCTGGTGCCCCTGGACAAGCCATGTCCCTTCTTGGCCTCTGTTTCTGTCACTTGAATAGAGGGCAGATTCCTTCTAGCTCTAATGTCCACCAAAAATTAAATGCTTCTGATCCTGAATGAGCTCATGACCTTCGTACTGAAGCTGTAGGCCCTAGGTGGAAATGCCAGCGGAAACCTCCATGTTTCCCTGGGCTCTGGAAGCCCGGCCCCAGGAGGCAGAGCTGTGGCAGCTCATCCTGGCTGCTAGGGAGACCCAGGCTTGGAGGGAAGGCAGCTTGCCCCTGAGGCAGGTGACCTTATTAGCAGTGGTCGGACCAGATCCCCCATGTCATTTTCGGGGTTGTAGGTCCAAGTGCTGTGATGGTGAGTGTGAGGTCCTACCAGGCAGGGAAGGGGCACTGGACGGGGTGGGGAAGTCTGGCTCCCAGTCTCAGCTGCTGTGCCTCCCTCTGGGCAAGCCATGTAATCTTTTGCATGTTAGTTTCCTTAGTTGTAAAACGAGGAATTTTTATTAGGTTAACTCTAACAGAGCATTTTCGGTTTTCAACTCCTATGATTTTGCAGTGCGCTCTCGGGTTTCTTTTATCTTTATCTTCGTGTATCTTTGTTTCTAAAAGATCCAGGCCTCGATGACACCTTTTCCTCCCTAATACTTTCAGCCCACGAGAGAATCTAAAAGCTGACTCTGCACCTCCGGGTGCTGCCGAGCCTTTTGCACAGAAAGAAGAGAAAGCTGGATTTTTTTTTCTTTTGCTTCTTCGTTAACAGATATTTTTAGCTTTTCTAAAAGCTTCTCATTCTGAGCCTTAAAAAGAATAAGAACCTGTTCCAAAAATGCAAATTCTCTGGCAAGAAGCAGGAGGGGTGTTTTCAATCTTCCCTGAACGATTGTTTTCTCTCCCACAGACATTCATCTTGCAGTGGGGGGCCAGCTGGGGTGCGGGAGGGGGCGGAAGGGTGAGGCTGTGGCCAGGGAGAGCTGGGCCCCAGGGTGCCAGCCTGGACTAGGACCATGCGCTGGGGGCTTGCTTTCCACAATCAGGCACTTTTTCAAGTTGGTCCTGAAGAGTTCTGGACTGGACGGCGGGTTGCTGTATGTGGTTGAGAATGTTGCCCATCTGACCGAGCCCTGAGATGAGCTGAGAGTTCCTCCTCCCCAGCCAACCCCAGCCTGATGCAGCCTTTGCAAATCTGAAAGTGCTGTCAGTAGCACCCAGGGGTGGGCAGAGGCAGCCCTGTCCTGAGGGTAACATGAAAGTGAGAGCAAATTGAAGTTCTAGTTGGCTTAGTCTTCAAAAGTGTCACTTTCAGATTATACCCCTCAGCTTTAAAGTGTCCTTCTTTGAAGTCCGTCTTGCTCAGCCCACATTTGCCCCCTGTGGTCACTTCCTCCCCTGTGCTCCTGTAGCATGGAGATCATACCAGAAAGAACACCACGAAGAAGGCATGGTGAGTCGTATCCACGTCTGCTTCCCATGGGGTTGGGAAGTGGAGAGAGAAGTGCCCAGTGTGATTGTTACCTCACCCGGCGCCTTGCAGCAGTCTCGCAATCACTTCTCATTGACATTTTTTATTCCCTAGCATCTAGCTCATAGTAGATGCTCACTGATGCACTAATGCTGGATTGTCAGATCTAAGATTTTTCATGTGTATCTTTCAGAACTAATTCGAAGTTTGCTTATATTCTGAAGTAATAATCTGTCTTAAAATCTATATGAATAACAACACAATTTAGTTTTCTTTAGGTTAAATTCAGGGAATATTGTGAATGTGGCCTTTAAAAGGAGATCTCTAATATACTGAGGCTTGCAAGTATTTTGCAGAAAGTGCTTGTACTGGCATCTTGATCTGAAAATGATGGATACCACCCTCCGTCCCTTACACACTCAGCTCTGTTTCTCAAATGTTAGCGATGGAGATGGGAGAGTCTGGGTGTGTGCTGGGGAGGCAGGGTGGGCAGCAGGGCAATGTGGCCACTTTCAGATCCCTCAGTCTCTTCTTTTTATAAGCATAGCTCAGCTTCCCTGTAACTGAAAGCAGAGAATGATTCTGGTTCTTCAATTGAGGCTTTAGGAGACAGCTTTATCTATGCACAGTTGTTTCTAAACATTAGAATAAAGCCAATTGGGATGAATACTTTTTACACTCACTATAGGAAAATGCTGAGGTGTAGACATGGAATCTGAATTCACAACCACCTTTAGGACTGAGGAGAAATAGCGGAAGGTCTTATATTCCTAATAGCAATGTCCCATGTTTCCTGTGTCTGTGTCTTGTTTTGATAGGGTGGTCAGCACCTTAACATGGTTATCCTTATTTGTGATCTGATTGCTTCCCAGAGACTATGTTAGGTGATTTAAATAGATCTTTGTAACAGTATTCCAGAGTAGACATTATTATTCTCACTCTCTAGATAAAGAATCTGAGATTCAGGGAAACTGACAAACATCCTGGGGCTTGTTCTCAGGTCTTCCTGAACACGGAGCTCATGTGCCTTGCTCAGTTTCTTTGATGATCCAGCGTCACAGATGGGAAAGCTGGCGGGGAGGAAGAGGAGATGTTTTCCCAGGAATGAGGAGTGGAAGCAGCAGACTAGATATATAAATCTCAGTGTATTATGCTTAGAACAAATCCTATTGTCCATTAAATTTTATCATAATCATGCATGGTAGATCATATTATCTTCCATTTGCAGGTAAGAACTTTGGCAAACACCCTCAGACATTTATATGAAACCCCAGAAAGCCATGCTCAGGAATAAAAGTACACCCAGTGTATTAGTCTGCTCTCATGCTGCTAATAAAGACATACCCAAGACTGGGTAATTTATAAAGGAAAGGGGTTTAATTGACTTACACTTTCACATAGTTGGGGAGGCCTCACAATCATGGTGGAAGGTGAATGAGGAGCAAAGTCACATCGTACATGGAGGCAGGCAAGAGACTGTGTGCAGGGGAACTCCCCTTTATAAAACCATCAGATCTCATGAGACTTATTCACTATCGCGAGAACAGCATGGGAAAGACCTGCCCCTCTTCATTCAATTACCACCCACTGGGTCCCTCCCATGACATCTGGGAATTATGGGAGCTACAATTCAAGATGAGATTTGAGTGGGGACACAGCCAAACCATGTCACCTAGGGACTAAAGATGAAACCAAAGCAAACTTCCCTAAGAAAGCTGAATCCAAGAATTGATGGGATCAAAATGAGCCACTGGTATTTATCTATCTGCTAGGAAAACACTCCACCTGGTTACAAAGAAGGCATAATTCAGATCCTCTGCATTGTGGCATCCACAATGTACATTGCACAAGAATAAATTACTGGATATGAGAAGAAGCAGGAAAAAGTAACCAAAAGTCAAGGTTTAAAAAACAGTCCATGGAAGCAAATGGATGCAGTTAGAAGACAGACTTTAAAATAACTGATCCATTTGTTAAAGGAAAGAGACGAAAAGACAGCCAACATGGAGGAAGAGAGGGAGTATTTCAACAGAGAATTAGAATCTGTATAAAAAAGAATCAAACGGGAATTTTACAACTGCCAAAGGCAATATCTGACATTAAGAACAGTATCTAACATATTGCAAAGGCAAGATCTTACATTCATTGGTCGGGTTTAACAGTAATGTGGACGCAGCAGAGACAGGAATAGTGAGCTTGAATTCCTTAAAGCAAGTCATTAACATTTCCAGACACAGAAAAAAATTAAGAATGGAGACAAGAGCAGAAGAGATTATAAGGGAGATGTGGGACCCAGTCACAGAGTTAGCATTGATAACTTTGGGAACCCAGGACGAGAGGAGAGAGAGGTGACAGGCGTAAAGTTTGAAAAAACAATGATGTACAGGAATTCCTTGTTTTACTGTGCTTTCCTTATTGAACTTTGCAGGTATTGCCTTTTTTTTTTTTTTTTTTTTTTTTTTTTTGTAAGTAATTGAAGGTTTGTGGCCACCCTGGGTCGAGCACGTCTATTGGCACCACTTTTCCAACAGCGTGTGCTCGCTTTTGTCTCTGTGTCAGATTTTGGCAATGCTCACAGTATTTTAAACTTTCTTTGTCATTAAACATGTTACGGTGATCTGTGATCAGTGACCTTTGATGTTGCTATTATCATTGTTTTAGGGCACCACAAACCAGGCCCATGTAAGTCTGTTGGATCATTTAAGAAACTGAGCAAGGAACAGGAACTCCGTGTTCAGGAAGACCTGAGGACGAGCCCCAAGATGTTCCTTAGTTTCCCTGAGTCTCAGATTCTTCATCTAGAAAGTGGGAATAATAATGTCTACTCTGGAATGTTGTTATGTGGATGGATGATGATGACAACAGTCATCTATCAATGTTGTGTGTGTTCTGACTGCTCTGTTGACTGGCCACCTCATCTGTCTCCCCTTCTAGGGCTTCTCTATTCCCTGAGACACAAAAGTATTGAAATCAGGCCAATTAATAACCCTACAATGGCCTCTAAGTATTCAAGTGAAAGGAAGAGTTGTATGTCTGTCACTTTAAATCAAAAGCTAGAAATGATTCATCAGTGAGGAAGGCATGTTGAAAGCAGAGACAGGCTGAAAGCTAAGCTTCTTGCACCAAAGAGCCGTGTTCTAAATGCAAAGGAAAAGTTTTTGAAGAAAATTAAAAATGCTGCTCTGTAAACACACAAACGATAGGAAAGCTAAACAGGTTGATTGCTGAAGTTGAAAAAGTTAGAGTGGTCTGTAAAGATCAGACCAGCCACGACATTCCCTTAAGCCAAAGCCTAATCCAGAGCAAGGTCTTAATTCTCTCCAATTCTATGAATGCTGAGAGAGGTGAGGAAGCTACAGAAGAAAAGCTTGAAGCTAGCAGAGGCTGGTTCATGAAGTTTAAGGAAAGAAGCGATCTCCAGAACATGACGTGAAAGGCGAAGCAGCAAGTGCTGATGAAGAAGCTGCAGCAGGTTGTCCAGAAGATCCAGCTAAGATCACAGATGAAGGGGCTCCACTAAACAACAGATTTTCAACATAGATGAAACAGCCTTCTCTTAGAATAAGAAGCCACCCGGGACTTTCATAGCTATAGAGGAAAAGCCAATGCCTGGCTTTAGGGCTTTAGAGGACAGGCTGACTCTTTTGTTGGGGGCTAATGCAGCTGGTGACTTTTAAGTTGAAGAGGATGCTCATTTGTTATTACAAAAATCCTAGGGCCCGTAAACATTATTATCAATCAATTGTGCCTCTGCTCTTTAAATGGAACAATGAAGCACTTCTGTTTACAGTGTGATTTACTGAATGTTTAAAGCCCACTGTTGAGACCTAGCACACACACAGAAAGATTCCCTTGAAAATATTACTATCTGTTGACAGTGTACCTGGTTACTCAAGAGCTCTGATGGGGTATATAAGGAGACTAATATTGTTTTCGTGCCTGCTAACACAACATCCATTCTACAGCCCATGGGTTAAGGAGTAATTTTGACTTTGAAGTCATGTTAGTTAAGGAATAAATTTTGTAAGGCTATAGCTGCTGTACATAGTGATTCTTCTGATGGATCTGGGCAAAGTCAATTGAAAATTTTCTTGAAAGGATTCCTCGTTCTAGATGCCGTTTAGGACATTGGCGATTTGTGGGAGGAGGTTAAGATATCCACATTAACAGAAATTTGGAAAAAGTTGAATCCAGCCTTCACGAATGATTTTGAGGGGTTCAAGACTTCTGTGAAGGAAGTAACTACAGATACGGTAAAAGTAGCAGGAGCAGAAGTGGAGCCTGAAGATGGGACAGAATTCCTGCAGTCTCATAATACAACTTGAGCAGGTCAGGACTTGGCTCTCATGGATGAGCAGAGAAAGTGGTTTATTGAGATGGAAACCACTCCTGGTGAAGGTGCCGTGAACATTTGTTGAAATGACAACAAAGGATTTAGAATATTCCATAAACAGAGTTGACAAAGCAGCAGCAGCAGACTTTGAGAGGAGTGACTTGAATTTTGAAAGAGGTTCTATTCTGGGTAAAATCCTGTCAAACAGCATCACTTGATACAGAAGAATCTTTCATGATAGAAAGTCCAGTTGATATGACAAACTTCATTGACTATTTTAAGAAATTGCCACAGTCACCTTAACCTTCAGCAACCACCACCCTGATCAGTCAGCAGCCATCAGCGTCGACGCAAGACCCTCCACCAGCAAAAAGATTAAAACTCACTGAAGCCTCAGATGATTGTTAGCATTTTTTAGCAAAATGTGTTAAATTAAGGTATGTATATTTTTAAGCATAATATTATAGCAAACTTAATAGACTATACATAACTTTGATATGCAGTAGGAAAGCAAAAAATTAGTGTGACTCTCTTTATTGTGGCATTAGCTTTATTGCAATGACTTGGAAGTGAACCTGCAGTATCTCCAAGGTCATGCTGGTGTTTATAATGTAACACAGAAAATCCGAACTATATTACATTCCTTTAAACAGGCCTGCATTTCACTCTGAGTGTGTTTTAAAGGTAATGTCAATACGATTTCCTGGCAGGTGAGACTGGAGTATAAGAAGAAAAAAGAGGAGTCAAGAGAGAATCTAAATCTAAACTCTTGAGCCTGAGCAACTGGGAGACACATTTCCATTAACTCAAAGGACTTCAAGTGGGGCACAGTGAGGGGTGGAAGATCAAGCGTTAATTTTGGATAGATTATGTTTCAGATTTCTATTAGGCATCCAAGCAGAGCTACCAAAGCAGATAGGTGGCTATCCACCTCTAGATCTTCCTGGAGAGGTTCAGAGTGCAGATACACAATTTTAGAATCCTCAGCACGTGAGACCAGATGAGACAAATGCATACTGAAGGGAGATGAATTCCAAGGACTGAGCCATGGGGAAGTGCCATGTTAAGACGCTGGGGGAGAAATTCAAAATCGGCAAAAGAGACTGAAAAGGGGGTATCCAGTGAGAAAACCAGGGTGTGTGGTGCTCTAGAAGACAGGTGAGCAAAGTGTTTCCAGGAGTAAGAAGAGGTCAACAATGTCAACTGCTGCTTTTGTGACTGTGTTACATGGTGGCTATCGGCCACCTTTCCAGGGGCAATTGCAGTGTGTAAAGAGAGTACAGGTCACTGAGGATTGACGCCCTTTATATAGAACACACTCTCAGGAAGATTTGCTGGAAAGGGAAACAGAGAAAGGGATGAGAGCTGGAGGGGCAAATGGGGTTGGGAAAAGACTTTCTCAGGATGAGAGGCGCAATATCCTGTTCACACCAATGTGAGTGTCCTGATGCAGATGGAAAAGGAATCGTACTGTGGGAGGGGCTGTTGCTGGAACCATGTCCTTGGATGGGCGAGGTCTGGTCAGCAGTTTTGAGTTTTCTTCACTCCTTGCATTCTGTCACCCATTCTGCTATTCACTTCTTAATGTAGTCTCTTACTGTTCTAGACTAAACTCCATTCTCTCAATGTCTTCCCATTTCCTTACAGTCAGTACCAGAGAGTCAACAGACTTGATAACAGATCCCAGACTTTTAGACGTAGCCCAGAGGCCCACTAGAACGCTGCCTTCCCTGAGAGACTCAGCTAAACATGGCCTGAGCCACAGAGCTAACGTCTATATCCAGAGAGTCATGAGTTAACCAGCAAAGGCTCATAAAAAGTTTCCTTAGAGAGCCTGAAACCCCACTGATGGCTCCAGAGGGAAGTAATGACCTGGATATCCATGATCTCCTTCATAGAGTCTTGGCTTCCCATCGGCTGAGGCAGAGTTCTCACTTCCTGTCCTCTGCCTTCCACTCTACTCATGCCAGCCTCCCAAGCCCTGCCACTGATAAATTAGGCCCTCCTGACATTATTGACTTATTAGCTTTTCTACTTAGAAGAAGCTAGAAATGAACCCATCAACTCTGAATACCAAATACAAATTTATAGCAAATGGGGATTGAGCCAACTCTCCCTAAATTCTTTTGAGGCATGATGATGAAAGATGCTAAAATCACATTGATGACACTTACCTTTTATGTCATCATTAAATTGAGTAACTCTACAAAGAAAAGGGACACAGGAAGGCAGTCACATTCAAACTATGCTTCCTTTAAAAAGAATATATTCTCCCATAATATTACCCAGCAGTGTTCTAAATATTGATGTGTTTAGAACAGGGTCATTGGCTAGCAGGCCAGAGAGTTGTAATGAGCATAATGAACAGAATGAGAGACAGGTTCAGAGGCACATGCTGGATGCTTCTCAAGCAGTCACTGTGGACCAGAATTTTTTGTGCATTAGCTCACTGAATGCCCCCTGGATGGGAGAAGGGAAGTGTCCATATCTTACAGGTGGGGGAGCTGGGGCTCAGAAAGGTGGAGTAACTGGCACCAGGCCATGAAGTTAGTGTCAGACCCAGAATTCAAGTCTAGGCCAATGTGACACCAAAGTCCAGGGTGTTCCACAACTGAAGAGAAATGCTCTCAAATCTCCAGTGCCCCTCATTTGATCAGTGAGGTTCATCTTAGCTTCACCCCAGAGAAGCATCGTATGTTCCATTGACTGTGGCCTCAAGGAACACAGCTGTTTTCTAGTTGAAGTTGTCTGGATACCTACCATACCGTCAATAATAGTTCAGTCAGGCCTTCCCTAAACACTCATTTTTTTAGGTTCTAACCCATAGGTTAGGTTCACAGAGCCCTCAAATACCGAGGAAAAGGTCTGCTCAGGGGACTTGATCTCTGCCTGCAAGTATAATAGGGTCTGCAACTGGACAGGTAGGGAATGGAAAGCGGTCATTCCCAGTGGGCAGTAAGACTGGGCTGAAGAAAGAAAGGCGTGGGTAAAAATATGGCGTTTAGTTAATAAAAGCCCCCAGATTTGTTCCCTGTCTCCTCTGTGCTGGCTGTTTGAAAGGCATATGGGGAGAAATGGCAAAATATGGCTCTTGAAACACAGGGCAGTATACGCCCACAGCACCTGGCTCCTTACCCTAAGACTGGAATAGAACGTCCTTGGATGAGGGATCATCTTCATCTTCCTTTAGTCACACAAAAGCACACAGGACACTGTAGAGTACTGTGAAGGTAAGCCTTCCTCTGATTACAAGTATCACAGTATTTTAAAGCCATATTATTATGCCATTGGGAATTGTATTTCAGCCATGAGAAATTTAAGGGAATCAGGTATCTCATTTTCTTTCTTTTTTTTGGGGGGGGGGATGGAGTTCCTCTCTTGTTGCCCAGGCTGGAGTATAGTGGCGCAATCTCGGCTCACTACAACCTCTGCCTCCTGGGTTCAAACAATTCTCCAGCCTCAGCCTTCCAAGTAGCTGGGATTACAGGCATCTGCCACCATGCCCTGCTAATTTTTGTATTTTTGGTAGAGATGGGGTTTCACCATGTTGGCCAGGCTGGTGTCGAACTCCTCACCTCAGGTCATCCCCCCGCCTCGACCTCCCAAAGTGCTGGGATTACAGACATGAGCCATCATTTTCTTTCTATGATTATCCGACTTTTATCTCTTTTAACAGTTGTACAATTCTTTGAATCTCTATCACTATCAATCATGTATTTTTGAATAAATATCTTAATATGTAGAATTATTTATAAATGGTATATCATTGTATCAATATATAGTGCCTTAAAAACATAAGCTAAAATTGAAATCTAACTACTGAGATACCTAGAAGTCCTAGAAGTTTCTTCCTGCACCTCAATGGATCTCCTTGAAAAATTTTGGAGAACATTGGCTTAGACCCTGGACCCTAGTGGGCTGGCTGCCTTCTAAAATAGCGTAGGGCTGAGATAACCAAGTACCACACACTGGGTCACTTAAACAACAGGAAGTTATTGTCTCAGCGTTACGGAGTCCAGATGTCAGAGACCCAGGTGTTGGCAGGGGTGGTTTCTGTGGAAGCCCATGAGGGCGAGTCTCTTCCTTGCCCGTCTCCTTATGGCTTATGGTGGTTTGCCAGCAATATGGTGTTACTGGACTTGTGGAAGCATCAGCCCAACCTCTGCCTTCAGCTTCCCGTGGTATTCTCTCTGTCTTTTCACATAGTTTTCCCTCTGTGCATCTGTCTCTGTGTTCAGGTTTTTAATAAGCACACAGTGGTATTGTGGGCCCATCCTAATGATCTCACTTTATTTTTATTACCTCTGGAATATCCTATTTCTAAATAAAGCTGAATTCTGAGGGTCTGGAGCTTGAGGTTTTAACATCTTTTCGGGATGGGGGGACACAAACCCTAATACCTGAGTTGTTTATTTATACTTTATTTTAAGCAGTTAAATTGTGGATAAAGTGGTTTGCAAATAATATATTTCCCATCAATTGCTAGTAGGGGTATGATTTATAAAAGAGCTAGTGGGGGCATCATTTATAAATGTCTCTGTGAAGCCCCTCCGACTTCGTTCCCAGAGAGAATTAGTAAGTTCTCTGCTCTTTTATGAAAAGTTTCTTTAATTTTTCTTTAACTCCTGATTATTCTATCTTGTATAATGGTTGTCCTTGCAGATTCTCTCACAGAGTTGAAAACTTATCAAGGAAGAGACGTTTTCCTTGACATTTTTGTTCATTTCCTCTCATCACAAGTCCCTATTTTTTTACATACTGATCCCAAACAATTATTTTTTTCAGAATCTCCTTGTATGTGGTGGTAGATGATCAAGAAGTACATCTTAAATTACATTGACCTTTCTGTGAAGTGTAAAATCTGTAGATATAGTTGATGGTAACTTCCTGACCAATTACCTTTGTGCAAATAATTGACATTCATGAACTGCCTTTGGTTCTCGCGCATGTGCGTGCACACGACCTCTCCCCTTTGTCCAGTGTTATTTTTTCCCCACAGTTGTTAAAGGGAAAGTGCAGGCATTGCCGGTACGTGTGCAGGCTCACAGAATTTTACTTAATTAAGCAGAACTTGGCTAACTCTGGGGTGGAGACACGTTTTCCCCACAGACAATTGCCTTGTTCACTCCAGATGAGTCACGTCCCGAAGTCTTGGCCCGGGAGTGGGTGTTCAAGGGAATTGTGTCCCAGCCACTACCACCACGAAATGCTCTTTCTGTAAGTGGAAGGGATTTGGGGTGATGCAGAAGCACCTGCATTTCTCTACCAGCTTTGGAGGGAGTTATATTTTCCTTAGCATCATGGAGACTTTAACTCAAACCTTCCGCGTCCCTGTTTATCTGCTGACTTGGCTGTTAGACAGGGGTGGAATATATGATTAGCACCTTGCCTTGTTGTTGCTATTCTTGCTTATTTGGCCTTTATTAAATAACTCCAGTTGTTGCATTAGAATAGGCTATGATTTCCCAGTTTTCTATTGATTAACTGTTTTGCTTTACATCAGCCTTCTGTCAACACTAGCAGGTGTCTGTTGCTACATAGATTACCCAATATTAAGCAAAAAAAGATGGATTTCTTTCAATCATTTCTTCATTTTCACATCACAGATCAGCTGGATTCGCCACATAATTCTTTATGGTTTTCACTCCAATGTTGTCTTGTTTTTTTTTTGTTGTTGTTGTTTGTTGAGAACAAGGTCGAATCAGGCAATGAGTTGTTCTGATAATAGTAATTGGAATATAGGAGTGATCTGTGCCTTCTTGACTGCCTGGTGAAGTCGTTTGTTCTAGAGAGTTGGCCATGTCCATGTTGGACAAACTCAGCGTTCCCATGGCAGCGTCCAAGACTGTGTCCACACTAAAGCAGTGTGAGGAAGCCCTGAGAATCTCACTTCTGTTTCGGTAAAATGTTCTCCTAAGAAAACGTGGATGAAATATTTTTAAACCATACATAAACTTTGAGACAACCAAAAAAAGTTCTAGCAAAAGTCCCTGACGTGTAGTTACCAACCTTTATGGTACATACTTTGTACCAGACACTTCACAGTGATCTTTGTTAATCATCCTAGTAAGCTTTCGATACTATTTGATACATGAGGAAATTGAGGCACAGAGAAGTTAACTCATTTGCCAAAGGTCGCATAGCTGGTGAGTGGCAGATCCGGGATCAGAAGCCAGGGATGGGCCAAACCTAGAACTCTCTGTGCTCTCCTGGGCCCACAGGATTTCTGAAGATTTTGTCCCCCCTCCGCCTATTCCAACAGGTGACAAATCCGCACATCCGTGTGGATTCTCAATATGAACTGTGTCTAGTGTAGATGGAGATCACCAGCCTGGGTCATGGCTCACTCCTCAACTCTGCAATGTACTGCCACGCTTTTGAGGAGTTGCTTCACACGATGACATAATGGAACAATTCCATTTCCCTTCTATGAATGACCTTTTATTAGCTTGAGAGAGCAGCTCACATACCAGTGATTCAGTATTGAAATGCAGAATTATTTGTTGTTTAGAAGGCTCACCACCCACCTGCATGTTCCCTTCTGCTAAACCCCCTCCCTCAGACTTGAAGACAGCAAGTTACAGGGGATAAAACATAAGGCCCTTGTTAATTGCAAATTAATAGTGCCAGGAATACATGCAGATGGCACCTGAAGTCAATTGCTGACAGCGTCCTATTCTGGTTATATTTCTCTTTCCTGCAGTGCAACTGTGCACCTAGCAAGGAGAGGGCGGTCTTAGGTTCTTGCTTAGCTCTGCATTTCTGCAGGATGAAATCCATGTTCTTGGCCTACCACTGTTCTTATCTTACAAATTTGGTAGTTGTTGGTTTTATTTACTCATTAATTTTAACCAGTTTCAGGCTTTGGTAGTTTACAGGACACAGGTGTGACTCTCTGGACATGCATCATGCATAGAAGAGACGACACTTGCTTAGCTGGTAAATACAAGGCTGCATGAGTTTGCACATTCTTAAGTGATCAATTGTGAACCTCCAATGTTGTAACAAACCCATGGGAACATTTGTGCTTTTGGTGACACTTAGATTACATTCATTAAATGATGCTTTTTTTTTTTTCTTTCAAGACTGGCATTTCATTAAATTTTCTGAAGGTTTCATGCCAACTGACAAAGTCAGTTAATTAAATGCAGAATTCAAAATTTGTAGGAGATAATGATCACTGTACCAAACTGGATGACCTCGGGAAAAAAGAAAACATTCCTGACTTCCAGCTGATGGGAGGAATGCTTTGGGATTCTGATGTAGAAAGGATTAAATTTTGGCCAATTAAAATCTACTTGGAAAATAAGCCTTGCTCCAGGATTTTGACAGAACAGTAGGCTCCACAGCTTAGGACAAGTGATAGTGCAGCTGGGGATATCTGATGGACCTCTGCTAGACTACTGGACCACATCTTGGCCGAGCTTCTGAAACATCTGTCTATCCTTCCATCTTTGTGATTGTGTCCCAGAGAAGAGCTGGGTCAGACCCTGGTCTGTCTGGCTATAAACTCTTAGATCTGGAGGGGGCGGTTGAAGTATTCTATTGTAGCAACCTGCCTTTTTCTAGGGAAGCAGAAGTACCTGATTGGCCCTCTCATGCTGATATTCAGCACAGCCAGCCTGGGGATAGGCATCTGTGCAGGGGGCATTGTGATCTAGGCCAACTCCTAAGCCTCAGGTCCTCAGGAAGGCTGGAGGCAGCATAAATGTCTGAAGTGATGAGCAGCAGGTTGGAGATCTGAAGTCTGGGGGGGCTTGGCTTCCCCTTCCTGGCACAGAATGAACTAATCAATGCCTACCTCTTACCAGTTAAAAATGGAACCAGTCATGACCACCCATGGGCGTTCCATGTTTGTGGCTCTCCTGTAATTAAAAGTGCTATGCAAACTCTGAATAGTAGCAGGAACACACGTTTAAAATCTGGGCTTTCCTCCAGCCATGCACCCCCTCCTCCGCAAATGCCCTTTTACAGCCATCCCCTCCAAGTTCCCTTTCCAATGCATCTCTCTTTGCTATGTGGGTGAATCCTGAACCCTGCCCCCATGCTCTGGAGAGTGTCCTCCCTCCTCCTCCAGAGCTGATTATCATGGTGGGATTTCAGCCCTGGGTTCAGGCCCACAGGGAGGTACTTCCAGCCCACTTTGTTTCTTACTACCTCTGCTTGTATAATACCATTAAGGAGAATACAATTTCCTGCAGACCATTGTTGTGCAAATTAACTGAGAAAATGTGTGCTAATGTACATATAGGAAAATGCAAGTATAGATTTCAAATGCCAAATGCCAGTATTGAAGTTCCTTCCTGGAGGATATCAGTTCCCTAGATCTTATCCTTCCTGCAGACAAAGGAGAGAGCCTGGGGTTGGGGTGGGGGATGGTGAGATGATAGAATAATAAGCCCAGCTGCTAATGGCTGAATTCTTATGAAACGATCAAACTTGGGTGGTTTGCATGTGCTTTTGGTAGTCCCCACAGCTGCCAGCCAGCCTCCGAAGCTGCAGGTGGCAAGGTCCAGGCACTCCTGGCAGGGACACCTCATGGTGCCTGTGGGGTAGGTCTCTTGCTGGGGTAATGCTGAACTGAGACTCTCCAACTCCATTTCTACCTTGGTTCTTTCACCCTACTTCTCCTCCTAGGCATCCAGCACTCTGGGCTTTCAGAGAAAAGAAGTGCTATTGTGCATGGACAGGCCTAGGCTATACTAATAAAGAGATGGGATCAATATGAAGGACCACACAATCTTTAGGAAAGGCAGAAATAAAAGGGTCCCTGCATGTCCCTCCCATCAACTATGCCTGGCAAACAGTGGGACCTCAATAAATATTCAGCTATTGAAGGACGAAGTTCAGAATCGGGGCTGTGGAGTTTGGGCAGGAAAAGGCAAGAAAAGCCTCTTTGGAGATGAGTCTGCACAGGTGCTGAAAGGTGGAGAGAATGTGAGAGAAGTGATGGAGAAAGCTTGGCGTTGCTGGGCTGTCTCCATGGATTAAAGATACGGGAGCAGGATATGAACGGATGGAGGGTCTTACGTTTACTCAAGCCCTTGGGTGAGTCCCCAGGCAACAGGGTACCAAGGCAGATGGCTGCAATCTAGGATGCTAAAGAGGGCTTCTTCACTACAGAAGACTGCTCTGTCAGTGGTGTGCTTGATGGACTAGAGTCAAGAGAGGCTAGATGGTATTTGAGGAAGAGGGGGTTTTTCCTGCTATAGGTGGGGCTCCCAAAACAGGGAGTTTGAAAACCATCCAGAACTGGCTAGTGTTACTCTCATTTTTCTTTCTTGTAGACTCTGTTACTCATTTGGCTTGAGAACACCCAAAGCCTCCACATTCCTTTTATACTGCAGTTCTTTAAACAGATTTGATGTATTATTTTTGCCTTTGGAGGGAGAGTGAGGTACCCAACAACCTTTAGGGTGTATGCTCCCAATCTTTGGTGGGTTTTGTTTGCCCCTAGATGAATTTGCTTGATTAGCTTCTCCCAGATGACAAAAGGCCTTTGTGGAGGGCTGGCGGGCCATTTAACCCCTTGTCTTCAGTTTCACCCTCAACAAAACCACGCTGATAATACCTGCCTCTGAGGATTGGTGCGGGGTCAGGAGATCATTGATGGGAAAGTGCTTTTAGCCTTTTCAGGAAGAACAATTTGAATGTAACAAAAGGATTCCTTCCTTTGAAGAAGCTTTCCTGTTTTATTCATTTAAACACTCTTTAAAGGGACTTTCAGAGTGTCCTTTGAAGGGGAACTTGAGGGGCTGCAGACAAGCCTTTGAGAGTGGGATTCCTTCAGTCCTTCTCTGCAGCTAAAGGGTTGGAGTTGAAGATGATCATAGTCGGAAGGGGTGCCTCCATGGGAGTATTCTCTTGCGGGGATGGGGCGGTTATAGAGGAGGAGGAAAAGGTGGAGGAAGAGGAAAAAAATCTATTTGGGTTTGTTGAGATTTCTACTTTGGGAAACTGGAATTCTAGTGAGGAATCGTGGATTCCAACAACTAAAATTATGTTTGCATGCCCAATAGTTACAGGCATTGGCAAAGTGCTTTACAATGTATGGAATTATTTTTGTTGTTATCACATTTTGATCCTATTAACAGCTCTTTGGCACTGTTATCATTGGGATCTTTCTTTAATATCCTTTTTTTTTTTTTAAATGGAGATACAGAAAGGAAACAATTTATAATTTGCTCAAGAGGCAGATGTCATCACCCTGTTTCTGCTTCTTCATGTTAAAATTGCCCACTATGTGGCCCAGTTTCCCAAGAGCTTACGAGATGACCCATACAGATGAAAATGAAGCTATTATGCCAAGGCTACGAATGTATGAAAAATGAAGTGAGAAACCCACCAACATGCGTTATCAGAGAGCATTAGTCCAGGCTGCTTAGCAGCTCTTGCAGCATTTACAGAGTAAAATCATTTACACTTCACAGCAACCCTACACAGCCGATATTTCTACTATCCCTATTTTCAGATTTGAAATTGGAGAATTAAGAAATGAAAATATCTAGCCTAAGGTCACACAATTAGCAGATGGCAGCTGGATCTGTTTTCCAGGCAATCTTGTTCAGGCTGTTTGCTGTGACCACTCTGTTTTATGGGCTCAGGAATTGAGTGTGGGTTTGGGGTGGGAGAATGTGCTCTGTGGTTAGAGGAAAAACTTATTGGTGGAGAGCCATGCTCTCCTTTTCCTCCTCATTGTACTGATGCATCATAAGGTTCAGGGATGAGATGTGATAAAAGGACTGGAGAGATGAGAAGCTGCTGGCTCCCCTGCCACCACTGCCTGCCAGCCAGTGGCATGGTTTAGACTTTGCCTTTCTTTTACCCGGCGTGTTGCAGCCACGCTCAGAACTGGGGTCTTTTCTTGGTGCACAGGCAGGCTGAGTTACAAGACTCAGGATTAGGAAAGCACCTGTACCCCAGACATAAGCAGCAGAGAGGGCCACCCAGAGCTGAGCGGTAGCACAGATAATGCACAAATTTTTCTTTCTTTTTCTTTTGTTTTTGAGACGGAATCTCACTCTGTCACCTAGGCTGGAATGCAGTGGTGCAATCTAGGCTCGGTGCAATCTAGGCTCACTGCAACCTCTGCCTCCCAGGTTCAAGTGATTATCTTGCTTAAGCATCCAAGTAGCTGGAATTACAGGTGTGTGCCACCATGCCCGGCTAATTTTTGTGTTTTTAGTAGAGATGGGGTTTCAACATGTTGACCAGGCTGGTCTTAAACTCCTGACCTCAAGTGATCCACCACCTCTGCCTCCCAAAGTGCTAGGATTACAGGCTTGAGCCATCACACCCGGGCAATTTTTGTATTTTTAGTAGAGATGGGGTTTCAATGTGTTGGCCAGGTTGGTCTCGAACTCCTGACCTCAAGTGATCCACTCACTTCGGCCTCCCAAACTGCTGGGATTACAAACATGAACCATCGTGCCTGGCCAATAATACACAGTCTTCAAACTCTCCCTAAATTGCATCCTTCTGCATCCCGTGCTCTGAGATGCCTTTGGAGAGATGAGTCCTGAGCACAATACAACTGCATTTCAGAATAGGCTGGAAATCCCCCCAATCCAGCGTAGAATAATCACCCCATATGGCTGCAGGTCAGCTACTGATAAGGCAGCCCCTTGCGCTGGCCATGTTGTCTTTTTCCTGGTAGTTACATAAAATCCAAACAACCCTAAAGGCACTGCCTACCTGGGCTGCATGAAGCTTGGCAAATGGAGGGATACATTCTTACTATGCATAAAGTCCGATTGTGTCCTTTGCTGCCTTTCAACGGTCAACTTAAACTTGAAAGAGGTTTTTCTCACTGTGGGGATAAAAAAGCACCACTGGAAAGAAAAATCATCTCACTGGCAAGTTAACAGATAAGGGTCTACCCTGGCTGACACAATGCCAAGCAGAGGTAAAAATTCAACCTTTCTCTCACAGCAGAGACATTTCTCCTAAACTGGAGAAATAATGTAGGTTGGAACACAGGAACAGTTTTTCTTTTAAATGTGTTTCACGTTTGAGATCTAAAACTAAAATTGAAACAGGCATTTATTTGTAAATGACAACCCCATTCTTCTTTAGATTATACCACATTTATTGAATTTTTTATGAGAATTTATAAAGATGGCCAAGCAATAAAAGTTAGGCTCGTGATAGCAGAGTAAACTATGAGGCTATTTCTAAATAGCATTTTCAGCATATTAGTTGTTGCTTAGATAACAGTCCTATCTCTTCGGGGCCTCTGTTTGGGTTTAACACCAGAGCCAGCAAATTAATCGAGTCATTATACAGCTGAAAGCTGTATCATTTACCAGTTCATTATTGTTCAGATCAAAATCCATACTTTTCCGGATCTCCCCAGGGTTATGAACTAGTTAGGGAAGCTTTATCATTCTGCAAAATAATCTCTCGTGGTTCTCCCCCCTGCATTAAAAGAAACAGCCCATTACATTACATTAATTTTCATATTAATAGGTCCTTGCTGAAGAGCAAGTTGAGGCTCCATCCTTTCTCATTCCATCCCTCCACCCTCTTCTTTGACACTGCCACCTGCCAGGCAGGTAGAGTTGAGTCCCGATTCCTTGTCTTTCTCCAAATCTCAAGTCACAGACATGACCCAGCTTAATTTTAATCAAACTAACCATCTACCTCCTAATTTTCAGATCGTGGCTGCTCAAAAATGTACGCAGTCTTGTGAACTTGGGTTGCTAAAAGAGCTTCTCTAAGAGCAGGCGCAGGTCTCCCCGCTGCCGAGCGTTCCTTCCATGCAGAGAGTGTTAGGCACAGCCAGTGAGCTGCATCAGAGGGAGATTAGGAAGCTATAATAAAAGATACTAAATTCCAGTTTCTTACAGATTAGCACATTTTAAACCAAGCGCAGCTTCCCACGCCAGGGAACCAATTTTACCCTTATTCTAGCACTTAGCTCTTAACGAGTTTGATTAAACAACATTTTACCTGAACAAATCATGTTGCCAACTTGAGATCAAAATCTGAATTTTTTTTTTCTTTAGAATATGATCAGGGACAGGAGGGGACTTGCTGATTTCCAAGTGGATTATTGTCTGTCCGACTCACAGAGCAGCATCCCTTCCTTTTTTCCTTTGCTTCCTGATCGCTGGCATTTGCCACCTCTGTTTTTACCTGGTGCCCATAGGAAGTTGAATGTGGAAGGGTGCGGAGTGGAATCACAAACAACATGTTTCAGATGGAGCATTTTTTCCTAGAATTTTTCAGCAGCCAGAGAAACACAGTGAGTATTTTGGGTACTCTCTGCATATGATCATTTCACTCCTACAACCCAGTAAGAGGCAGCTCTGGAAGGCTCCAGGGAAGGGAAGGTGCTGCTGGCTGAACATGTAGAAAGCCGAGAGCGAGTGTGTGTTTTGGGGACAGAATCTTAGCACCTTTCTGAAGCTGGCGTGTGGTTATCTTAGCTGCGAACACATGACGCTCAGCTGCTTCATTTGCCTAGGACTCCCCGTTCTAGGACACCACCTACATCCCAGCATATGACTTTACGGCAAGCTTCATTTCTTTCCGATGGAATTAATCATCAATGTGCTCTAGAACTGGGCCTTTCCACATTGTCATATGAAGAGCATTTGTTTCTTGTTTAGGCAGACCATGATTTTCTCCATTGCTTTGATGGTAAAGCTTTTTATATCAAGCACTGTTCATCATCGGAGTTCCTTTTCTAGGAAGACAATGGGATGAAGACATTTTCCAAAAACACTATTCTGGGGAATGAGATGATGGAGAAGATGATGAGAACACCATCCGATGGGGACCAGTTATAATGACTGACATCAGTTTCATTGTAACCATTTCAGAATTATGCAAATGGCAAAACACTCTTTTTAAGATGAAACAAGATTCAGTTCAGCAACCCAAGTTGGCACCAATGTGCCCAGGCCCCATTTGATAGTTCTCTATAACTTCAAGTATTTATATCTTCGCTTCATTTACTGCCCCAAGTTACAAGAAATGGAATTCTACTTGGGTTTCTTGACACTGCGGTCTCTCATGTTCAGTGTGGAATGGCTGTGGGCTTTCTGGGATATTAACTGCACTGAAAGGCTTAGACTGATGCATGCTTCTAGTTGGCACTTCCTCTCTGGGGCACTGGAGGCCAGCCAAACACATTTTTTCTGCTGTGTGTTTTGCTATGAGGAAATCTCCCTTTAAGATATCTACTCTGATGAGTGCTATTATTTTTATTTACATGCGGAGTGAAAATCTAAGAGGATGGCCAAGCAAGATGCATATGGCATTGGTAAGAATTATAGACCTGGGCTAAATTCATTTTAAAATTGAGTTGGATGTGTTCATTATGCACTGGCCTGGAATGTGCTTTATTGAATCAGTCATCTTCTAAAAGTGTTTGTTCTCATTTCAGTGGAAATGGAAATCAGGGCACCATGCAGGATCAGAGAATAGTATATTTTGTGGTGTTTCATGTGCTTGGAAGGGACAAACAAGAACTGCCAGAATGGACACGGGCCTTTCTTCTTCAGTGCTGCCACTGTTCCAGAATCAGCTCAAAGTGGTATTGTCTTCTCTTACCCTCTCTTGTTGAGAAGAGAAAAGAGAGGGGGCCAGCAAATGGTTTCATACAAACAGATATGTTAAAGAAACCACTCACTAGCTGCATTTGTCCAGGACTTGGTTTCTTTAACCATTAAAGCTAATAATTCGGCCTCATAGAGTTGTCATGAAGCTAATTGATAGGTTAAAATGAGTTTAGAACAGTGTTGGCTCATAAAACAAAATACAAGTTAACTGCCATACTACTGCTATTACTAGTAGTACTGCTATTACTACTATTGCCGCTGCTACTGTGGCTACTAGTACTACTACTACTGTTACTACTATGATAATATCACTGCTGCTGCTGCTACTCTATTACACTACCACTGCTGCTGCTGCTACACTTAATATTACACTACCACTGCTGCTGCTGCTACACTTAATATTACACTACCACTGCTGCTGCTGCTACACTTAATATTACACTACCACTGCTGCTGCTGCTACACTTAATATTACACTACCACTGCTGCTGCTACTACACTTAATATTACACTACCACTGCTGCTGCTACTCTTATTACATTACCACTGCTGCTGTTACTACTCTTACTATTACACTACCACTGCTGCTGCTACTACACTTAATATTACACTACCACGGCTGCTGCTGCTACACTTAATATTACACTACCACGGCTGCTGCACTACTCTTACTATTACACTACCACTGCTGCTGCTACTACACTTAATATTACACTACCACTGCTGCTACTACTCCTCTTAGTATTACACTACCACTGCTGCTGCTACTCTTACTATTACAGTACCACTGCTACTGCTACCCTTACTATTACACTAACACTGCTACTACTACTACACTTAATATTACACTACCACGGCTGCTGCACTACTCTTACTATTACACTACCACGGCTGCTACTACTCTTAATATTACACTAACACTGCTACTACTACTCTTACTATTACACTAACACTGCTGCTACTACTCTTAATATTACACTAACACTGCTACTACTACTCTTACTATTACACTAACACTGCTGCTGCTACTCCTCTTACTATTACACTACCACTGCTACTACTACTCTTAATATTACACTAACACTGCTACTACTACTCTTACTATTACACTAACACTGCTGCTGCTACTACTCTTACTATTACACTACCACTGCTACTACTACTCTTAATATTACACTAACACTGCTACTACTACTCTTACTATTACACTAACACTGCTGCTGCTACTACTCTTACTATTACACTACCACTGCAGCTACTACTCTTAATATTACACTAACACTGCTACTACTACTCTTACTATTACACTAACACTGCAGCTGCTACTCCTCTTACTATTACACTACCACTGCTGTTGCTACTACTCTTACTATTACACTATGACTGCTACTACTCTTACTATTACACTAACACTGCTACTACTACTCTTACTATTACACTAACACTGCTGCTGCTACTACTCTTACTATTACACTACCACTGCTGCTACTACTCTTAATATTACACTAACACTGCTACTACTACTCTTACTATTACACTAACACTGCAGCTGCTACTCCTCTTACTATTACACTACCACTGCTGTTGCTACTACTCTTACTATTACACTATGACTGCTACTACTCTTACTATTACACTAACACTGCTACTACTACTCTTACTATTACACTAACACTGCTGCTGCTACTACTCTTACTATTACACTACCACTGCTGCTACTACTCTTAATATTACACTAACACTGCTACTACTACTCTTACTATTACACTAACACTGCAGCTGCTACTCCTCTTACTATTACACTACCACTGCTGTTGCTACTACTCTTACTATTACACTATGACTGCTACTACTCTTACTATTACACTAACACTGCTACTACTACTCTTACTATTACACTAACACTGCTGCTGCTACTACTCTTACTATTACACTACCACTGCTGCTACTACTCTTAATATTACACTAACACTGCTACTACTACTCTTACTATTACACTAACACTGCAGCTGCTACTCCTCTTACTATTACACTACCACTGCTGTTGCTACTACTCTTACTATTACACTATGACTGCTACTACTCTTACTATTACACTAACACTGCTACTACTACTCTTACTATTACACTAACACTGCTGCTGCTACTACTCTTACTATTACACTACCACTGCTGCTACTACTCTTAATATTACACTAACACTGCTACTACTACTCTTACTATTACACTAACACTGCTGCTGCTACTACTCTTACTATTACACTACCACTGCTACTACTACTCTTAATATTACACTAACACTGCTACTACTACTCTTACTATTACACTAACACTGCAGCTGCTACTCCTCTTACTATTACACTACCACTGCTGCTGCTACTACTCTTACTATTACACTAGCACTGCTGCTGCTACTACTCTTACTATTACACTACCACTGCTGCTGCTACTACTCTTACTATTACACTAGCACTGCTGCTGCTACTACTCTTACTATTACACTACCACTGCTGCTGCTACTACTCTTACTATTACACTAGCACTGCTGCTATTACTCTTACTATTACACTACCACTGCTGCTGCTACTACTCTTACTATTACACTACCACTGCAGCTGGTACTACTCTTACTATTACACTAGCACTGCTGCTGCTACTACTCTTACTATTACACTACCACTGCTGCTGCTACTACTCTTACTATTACACTAGCACTGCTGCTACTACTCTTACTATTACACTACCACTGCAGCTGGTACTACTCTTACTATTACACTAGCACTGCTGCTACTACTCTTACTATTACACTACCACTGCAGCTGGTACTACTCTTACTATTACACTAGCACTGCTGCTACTACTCTTACTATTACACTAGCACTGCTGCTACTACTCTTACTATTACACTACCACTGCTGCTGCTGCTACTCTTACTATTACACTAGCACTGCTGCTACTACTCTTACTATTACACTACCACTGCAGCTGGTACTACTCTTACTATTACACTAGCACTGCTGCTGCTACTACTCTTACTATTACACTAGCACTGCTGCTGCTACTACTCTTACTATTACACTACCACTGCTGCTGCTACTCTTACTATTACACTACCACTGCTGCTACTACTCTTACTATTACACTAGCACTGCTGCTACTACTCTTACTATTACACTACCACTGCAGCTGGTACTACTCTTACTATTACACTACCACTGCTGCTGCTACTACTCTTACTATTACACTAGCACTGCTGCTACTACTCTTACTATTACACTACCACTGCAGCTGGTACTACTCTTACTATTACACTAGCACTGCTGCTGCTACTACTCTTACTATTACACTACCACTGCTGCTGCTACTCTTACTATTACACTACCACTGCTGCTACTACTCTTACTATTACACTAGCACTGCTGCTACTACTCTTACTATTACACTACCACTGCAGCTGGTACTACTCTTACTATTACACTACCACTGCTGCTGCTACTACTCTTACTATTACACTAGCACTGCTGCTACTACTCTTACTATTACACTACCACTGCAGCTGGTACTACTCTTACTATTACACTAGCACTGCTGCTGCTACTACTCTTACTATTACACTAGCACTGCTGCTGCTACTCTTACTATTACACTACCACTGCTGCTACTACTCTTACTATTACACTACCACTGCTGCTGCTACTACTCTTACTATTACACTAACACTGCAGCTACTACTCTTAATATTACACTAACACTGCTGCTGCTACTACTCTTACTATTACACTACCACTGCTGCTACTACTCTTAATATTACACTAACACTGCTACTACTACTCTTACTATTACACTAACACTGCTGCTGCTACTACTCTTACTATTACACTACCACTGCTACTACTACTCTTAATATTACACTAACACTGCTACTACTACTCTTACTATTACACTAACACTGCAGCTGCTACTCCTCTTACTATTACACTACCACTGCTGCTGCTACTACTCTTACTATTACACTACCACTGCTGCTACTACCACTCTTACTATTACACTACCACTGCTGCTGCTACTACTCTTACTATTACACTAGCACTGCTGCTACTACTCTTACTATTACACTACCACTGCAGCTGGTACTACTCTTACTATTACACTAGCACTGCTGCTGCTACTACTCTTACTATTACACTAGCACTGCTGCTGCTACTACTCTTACTATTACACTACCACTGCTACTACTACTCTTAATATTACACTAACACTGCTACTACTACTCTTACTATTACACTAACACTGCTGCTGCTACTACTCTTACTATTACACTACCACTGCTACTACTACTCTTAATATTACACTAACACTGCTACTACTACTCTTACTATTACACTAACACTGCAGCTGCTACTCCTCTTACTATTACACTACCACTGCTGCTGCTACTACTCTTACTATTACACTAACACTGCAGCTACTACTCTTAATATTACACTAACACTGCTGCTGCTACTACTCTTACTATTACACTACCACTGCTGCTGCTACTACTCTTACTATTACACTAACACTGCAGCTACTACTCTTAATATTACACTACCACTGCTGCTGCTACTACTCTTACTATTACACTATGACTGCTACTACTCTTACTATTACACTAACACTGCTACTACTACTCTTACTATTACACTACCACTGCTGCTGCTACTCTTACTATTACACTACCACTGCTGCTGCTACTAATACAGTACTACTATTGCTCCTGCTACTGCAACTGATCATCATCACCATCACCATTATTGATCATATCGCAAGTACCTTTTGGAGGCTACAGATGTTTTTACCAGAAGCCGTATAAATCCATGACTGTGTCATATGGCTTCCGTTCCTGACTGGCTCCTTAATTTGGGGACACCTACTTCAACTCTGCTGTCCTCAGTGTCTTCACCTTTAGGCAGAGATAGTAATAGCTCCCGTACATTGGAAGCACTGTGTTGATAAGGATTAGTGATGGTGGTTACTGCTGTTCTTTCATTCACATGTAAGCCTTTCGTTCATTCTTCCTCACTCTGTAGCTCTCATTGTGACTCACCCCAGAAGCATCTTTTGAGCATCTTCTTTGCACAAAGCACATTGCTCCGTTCTTTTCATGTCAGTCTCTAACCCACATCTACACCTTTACACTTGCCTGAGATTCTGTAAATTGGAGTGAAGCTGAGATAGCATAAAACTTGTTTCCATATCTATAAGGTATTAATTAGCTCTACATAGATTATTAATTTTCCTATAATGACCACAATTATTCTTCTAATTTTAGGAGTGACTGTTGGCCTCTTTTGGTTCATAATCATGACTGGTTATTCTTCAAAATGATCCAAACCTCAACCTGGTGACATTCTTTCTTTTTCCTGTGTGGATGAGGATGTCTACGAGCTAAGAGCTTTGATCCAAAGGAGAAAAGCAGAAGACTTAAGATACCATTGCAACAGCAGCTTTGGGTGAAATTGATTCACGTTGGTCACCTAGTCAACAGAGTGCTGAGTGTGAGCAATGCTTCACGGTCTGTTGATTGCCCTGATTAGAGAGATTCAGAGTTAGAGTTCTTGGAGTCTTTGTGTACCTCTTTCTAACTCCCCTCTAGAGGAAAGGGACCCAGCCTGTGGCCCAGGTACATAGTCAAGTCCTTACAGAGAGGATTTAGGCGCTGTTTACTGAACAGGTACCTTGCCATCTAATCAGACTTTTGTTCCCAGGGGTTCATTTAGGAAGATATAGCATGACTTTTAGGGCGTACTCAAAGCCCTGTCAGAATAAGCCAAATGCCTCTTGTTTTCTCTCCCCATCTCTTTTTGTTTTAAAAATAGATGCAATTGCATCTTTGGAGTCCCTGACCAAGAAGGCAATGGGGCTGGATTCTATTCCTGTCCCTGTTGTCTTGCTGCCTGGCAATTCACTTGACCTTTCTTCCCTTCCTTTCCCCTAAGGAAGACGCCTGCTGTGGATAGACCCCATGGGGGTGTTGGGAGGGTTTCAGGAGTGAATACAACTGTCTCAGACTGTAATATGATGCTGCCAGCTACTTTGAGGCTCTGGGATGAAAGATGCTGTGTGAAAGAGCATTGTTATTACATTTTGTTAAAAATATGGATCAAAGGCTGGCTATACAGTAAATACGAAATGTTAATTATTGTTATAATATCATAACAAAGCAGATGCCAGAATGCTAGATCCCATGAGAAAACCTATTATAATAAGCCAGTGTGAAATGTACATATTACAAAGATATTTGGCAAGGAGGCAGATTTGGTTTTGAAATCTCAATGAACAATTAAGTAGAATAAAAAATAACTTTTAATGCTGTGAAAAATATAAGTGTCTTGACAACTCTTTAACATAAAAATAAAGAGCTGCCTTTTCCCCATACAAAAGAGGCAGCATCATTGCTTTCTTTTCCTCCTGAGCAGAAGATACTTTTCCTTGGACATAGAAGAAAAAAGCAATATTTGTCCTTACAATGAACACCCTTCGATAGCTTTCTTTATGATAGAGGTGGATTTGGGAGAAAATTCTCTAAGTTTATAATAGCACATCTGATTTTTAAAACATCTTAAATGGGTTTGGCTTCTACTGCTTGTTTCTCTTTCCTTCTCCAAATGCATGTTCTGTTTGAGAATGCATTAGAGAATGGACTTCTCTATGCATTCCTAAATGCCACCGGCTTCTTCAGGCTCAAGCTTTTCACCTATTTTCAGATCTTAAATGCATAGTCCATCATGTGATATCAGCTGGAGAAAGAAAAAGAGGGAGAGAAGGCAAAGGAAGGTGGATTTAGGAAGAGAGTCCTAACCTAAAAAAAAAAGACCAAGTTCAAGAGGACATAATTTTTATGTCCTAGTGCTTTCTAAGAATGGATCGTGCATGAATTCACCTGGCATGCTAATTTTTTCCCCCAGAATATTGTGAGAAATGAATAACCGACTCTCAGGGGAAAGAAAAAGTCTGTATTTGCATTGGGTGACTTATTACCTTAGGAAGAAGGGGAGCGTGGAGGGGAACTGCACATCTCAGAGCAAATTTGCAGTAGATTGTGCACCCTCTGCTGATAGGATTATGGCCAGATTATATTATAATTACCTTGGCTATGACTCCGTGTTTATCTGCCCTGACATGGACCCCGCCGCCTAATTCATTCCACACTCACTTCAGTTTTTCCCTTTGAACTAATTTCCCAGTTACTCTAACTTTTCAGAATGCATGGGTTACAGGACATCACCAAACTCCGTATTTGTCGTTCAGTTGTGTGAAGGGCAGAAGGTAATAAATCAAACATAATAACAAATAACTTGTTTGGGATTAGAGTTGGAGTGTGAAAAAAGTCTAGGCTTTTGCATTGAAACAAAGTATTTGCGATGACTCAACAGAGGCCAGGGGAAACCACTGCCCTTGTGCCTGTGAACTTCAGTGAGACACACCTGCAAAAGTGCCTGGTCTCTGGAGGGAGCAGCCACGCCAGTGAATGTGGGCTTGGGCTGGGGCTAGTCTGGGCCCTACCAGGACTGGAGGAGCGGGAACGAGGATCTTACCTTTCTCAGGACTTGGTCATCATTTCCGCAGCCCCTGTAATATCAGGGAGTTTCACAAGTGCTTTGGAGCCATTTTTTAAGCTTAAGTCGGGAGCTGGATAACAGCCTCATCACTGCCCTCGGGATTTCTTGGGAAAATGAGCAGGGCAGGTGAGATGCAGGCATATGAAGAGAAGCTGGAGGGAAGCTGGGGGTCCCATAAGGTTCCAGCCTCCTACCACCTGATAAGAAACCCAAACAGAGGCCCCGAAGAATAATTCCCAGGACAAGTGGCTGAGTAGCAGACAGTGAAGGCCCTTGAAAAAGCCTCTGCATCTCCATGCTGGAAAGCTCTCTCGGCCTGCTCTTCTGTAACTGGTGTAAACATTAGGGCCATTCCTGGTGCTGATTTTAAGTTTGGATTCCTACAGTGTTATGTTCATTTTACAGCCAACGTTGCTTGCGAAGGCACGTCCACCGGGTGCCAGGCCAGAGGGAGGTAAAATGAGCTGAGACCCGGCCCTGCCCTTGGTCTGCTGGATACCCAGTGGGAGGCACAGCCCCAGCAAGTCAAGCTCAGAGGAGACTTCTGAAGAGATTCCAGAGCCAGGAAAAGTGAGGGGCTGAAGGTTAGGAAAGCTGTAAGAGTGCAGGGACCCTGATCTAAGTTTTACCAAAGTGGGGGCGCCTTCCTCAGGAGGCCAGGTGTCCACAAATAGAGTCAGACTCTGTAAAATATTTGAAGAGATTTATTCTGAGCCAAATATGAATGACCATGGCCCATGACACAGCCCACAGGCCCATGACACAGCCTGAGAACCTGTGCCCAAGGTGGTCGGGTGCAGCTTGGTTTTATACATTTTAGGGAGGCATGAGACATCAATCAAGTACATTTAAGAAATACATTGGTTTGGTCCAGAAAGCCGGGATAACTCAAAGTGGGGGTTTCCAGGCTACAGGTAAATGTAAACGTTTTCTGGTTGACAATTGGTGGAGTTTGTCTAAAGACCTGGGACTGATAGAAAGGACATGTTCAGGTTAAGATAAAAGACGGTGGAGACCAAGGTTTCTTTGAAGTCTTGTAGTGGCTGCCCTTAAAGGCATCTTAGAGAGAACAGAGGACAAATATCGCCTATTCAGATCTGTGAAAGGTGCTAGACTTTTAGTTAATCTCTTGAGGATTGGGAGGACCTAGAGGAAAAAGATGTAGCTATGTTAATAGAGATTCTTTACAGATGCAGATTTTCCCCCACAAAGGGCAGCTTTGCAGGACCATTTGAAGATATGGCAACTAAACATGTTTTGGGGTAAAATATTTTGATTTTCTTCCTTGTCTTGGAATGTTATGCCACAGTCAGGCTGGAAAGTATATCATGATATATAGGATTAAATAAAACTCATCTGATGAGAATTTATGGTTCGTAGTGCATGACTCCGCAGATTCCTTAGATAGGAATTTGGGCAAAATTGAAAAAAAAAATAGAGCTTAGTCCTCACAGGCTAGGAAAGAAACCACTGGATTCCAGGGGTGGCAGGAAGCTCTGTGCCCCAGTGCCATGCCCAGGGCTGGGGGTCAGAGGGGTGGAGGTAAAGTCAGGCTCCAGTCAGGCTTAGAATGTGTGTCACAGGCTGAATAGTGTGCTCCTGAAGTTATATGTAGCAGTCCTCACCTCCAGGAGCTAGAATGTGACTGTGTTTAGAGATAGGATATTTATAGGGTGATCAAGTTAAAATGAGTCCTTTGGGGTGAGCTTTAATCCAGCATGACCCATGTCTTTATGAAAAGGGGAAATTTGGATGCAGAGACAGATGCACAGAGGGAAGATGAGGTGAAGAGACGGAGGGAGAAGAGGGCCACCTGCCAGCCAGGGAGACAGGCCTGGAAGCCTTCTCCCTCCCAGCCCTCAGAAGGAACCCACCTGCCAATACCTAGCTCCCAGACGGCTGGCCTTTAGGGCTGCGGAGATGACACATTTCCCTTGTGTGAGCCACAGGCTTGTGATGCTATGTTAGACAGCCAGTACGATGGTGCTGAGCAGCTTGGGCTCTTCACACCTCTCGGTGGATCTATTTCCCGGGCATCTGGTTACAATGCAGGTTTGAGTCCCACGGGGTTGGGGTGGGTCAGACACTTGGTATGACTGACAGCCCCTGGCTGCTCCCTGTGCTGTGGGTCGGTGACCTCACTGGTGAGGAACAAGGCCTTAGACCAAAGATTCTAAAACCAAGCTTCACTGAAGAAGCTCCTGGGGAGGTTTCAAAAAACACTAATGCCAGGACTCCACTGAAGATGAATGGCTTTAGACCCTAGGGTGGGGGCTGGGCCCTTGTATTCATCCTCCCACCCTCTGGGGAGGCTGCTGAACAGGCAGAGTTGAGAATTCCTTGGCCTGGGGGACCCACTGCAGGGTGCCACCTCGCAAGAGAGTGGGGCTAGGGCTGTGTGGGATGTGTCACCTCTGGTCAGGCCATGTGGGGAAACTGCTACAGACTAAAGCTCTTTCCAGGTTTCCTGATTTGCCTAAGAACAAAACATTAACAGTACAATTACAGTGTGTAAGTTCAAAAAATAAATTAATTAAAAAATCTTAAAAAAAATCGTTCACACCCTGGGGGAGGGAAAGACACAGTCCTGCCCAAAGGCTGCGGCTTGCTGAGATGGTAGAATGTGCCCCCTCCAGTGGCGTCCAGCATCATGAAGTGAGTTAAACAGAAGGGTCTGTAAGACACAGACTCTCTCTGGGAAGCAACACAGAGGGAAGCCCCAACGCCCAGGGAGAGACATGAACAAGGACACCAGGGAAACAGCTTCAGGTACCTGTGTCTACAGCACCCATTAAACAGCCCAGCTCTTCCCAGGTTAACAGGAACCCAGGACTGTTATGTTTGGTGCCGAAAACTCATGTTCTTCTCACTATAGACATGCTCATGAGTTATCATACCAGATTATCTCAACAATCAACAAAGCCTTTTTAAATTATGAACACAGAGATGAAAATAAGACTTCACCAGCTTCAAGAAATGGTTTCTACGTGTTAAGTGCTAGTTATATTCTCGACTCGCACGGTACTGTGCTTAATCCTCATTTGTTGTAATAATTGTCGGTGTGTTTTCGGATAGGGTTTGGAAGGGAGAAGTCACCAGGCGAAAGTCCTAGGTGCTACTTGGTGCGGTGGAACTGGAAAGCAGATACGCTGTGCCGAAGCTCGTGCCCTCACTAGCACACCGTGCCGCTTTTTATAGGAACCTCAGCTCTAGAGGCGGGCAGTCCTCTTGCAACAGGATGAAGTCCATGTTAGAGAAAAGCCTGATTGCTTGAATATAATTATTGCTTTGCTTGAGTATGTAGATTATTCACTGAAATCAGCCTCAGGAAAACAGGGCCTTCAAAAGAGAGAAAAGAAAATACCCAGATCAGTGGCTCTGGGCATCGGCTTACCTACCTGATAAGAACAGTCTGGTGGCACTTGCAGAAGGTCTCAAAACATTGACCAAGAAAGCAACGATTAACTGCCCACCTGAAAACTGCATAGGTTTCACAAGAATGTTTGGATGATTATTTCCCTTAAAACTCCCTCGTCCAGAGGCACAACTCAGAGAGGTGGTCCTTGAATGCTAGTTCACTGCCTACGCTGGGTTGCTGGCTTCTGGAATGAAGCTAACTTTCCTTTCACCAAAGCTCATCTCTCGAGTTTTTGGCTTTCAGGCGACAAGTGGCCTGGACCTGAGTTTGGTTATATTATGACAGGGTAAAAATTATGGAAACCCAATTGTGAGCCGTGTTTTCTCTGCTGGGTGGGCAAAGCCATGGTGCTGACAGGAGGAACCAGGTGTGCCCAGACAGCCTGCAAAGAAACTGGGAAACGGGCTTGAGCTCCCCGTAGTGGCTGGTTCAGAGGAAGTAATGAGTTTTAGAGACAGAGCAAGTTTCTCTAGCTCTAATGGACATTTTGCGTCACCTCCTGAAGAATCGAGTACTTGGGCCTTTCCTGGGAGGAGGACTCTTTGCATAGAGTTACTGGGCTCCTTTGTCAGAATAGGTGGGAGATTGTCCCAAGTCCAGGGTCAATCTCGGCTTCAGTTAGCTTTTAGAGTATTTTTATTAAAAATGTTGCTGATGGGAAAATACCCTACAACATTTCCTCAAACTACCGAAGCACTCCATTGGGAATATGCGTGGCACAGAATTTTAGAACAAAAAGCACGGGCCTTGGATGTTTGTATTGGAGAGACTGAGATGAGAACCCGAGGATTTAGAGCTCAAGCATGGGATCCTTGAGGAACAGTCCAGAGTAGCTGAGGAGAGTCGGGGAGCAGCGGCTACTGGTCCTCTTGCATTGAGCTTCATTTGCTTTACCTGGTGACTTTCATCTTCCCTGCTGGACTCTCAGCTGCATGGGACAAACCCGCCCTGGCTGAGGGGAGGCTGTTAGCCTAGGAGAGTGGTGGCCATTCAGGAAGGGGGTGCTGAGCCGCTGCAGAAGAGACCTCCAGCTGACTGTGGGCTGGGGAGAGTGAAGCAGAGGCTGGAGGGATGAAACAGGAGAGTGGGCACCAAGCAATATGTTCTTGGGATATTGTTCAGAAGTGAGCACCACCAGGTAATTTTTCTAGGGACAGACTATGTCCTCAGAAAGAGCAGGCTACTCAAGAGAAGCCACAACTGTAGCCGTGGCATCTTCTTAGAGGCTTCCAGGAAAGCTGCCTTTGGCAGTGACCCTCACCATGGCTGTATTAGTCTTTTTCACACAGCTGATTAAGACATACCCGAGACTGGGCAATTTACAAAAGAAAGAGGTTTAATTGGATTTATAGTTCCATGTGGCTGGGAGGCCTCACAATGATGGTGGAAGGCAAAGAGGAGCAAGTTACATCTTACATGGATGGTACCAGGCAAAGAGAGAGAATGAGAGCCAAGCAAAAGGGGTTTATCCTTATAAAACCATCAGGTTAAGATTTATTCACAACCACGAGAACAGTATGGGAGAAACCGCCCCCATGATTCATTTATCTCCCCCAAGGTTGCTCCTGTAACCATGGGAATTTTGAGACATTCAATTCAAGATGAGATTTGGGTGGAGACACAGCCAAACTATATCAATGGACTCAGAGCAGATTTCGCAGAACAAATATCTAAAGTAGCTCAGGGATGGTGGTTACCACTCACTTGGCAAAAATTTGCTGTTCATCTACCAAGAAACAGCCTCTGTGCTTGGTGCCGAGGATGCAGGGGTCATTAACGGTTCTAGGTTGAACAAAACCTAAAATGTTAGAAAATAGCATTGCATTTTGATATCAAGACGGAGGGACTGAAGAAAATCCTACCACCCTTTGGGCATACAGGGCTATTTCCATCTGAACCTGTGTTAAGGAAGCCACGCTCAGAGGCGTATTGTTTGGAGTGTACTGAGTTATCCGTCTGGCCCGGCTTATGTAAATACCTAGCACTGCTGGGTGTCCCAGGGTCATTTCATGAAAGGATGCAAAAATTTATCTTTGGGTAAATTTATCCTTGGGCGCTCTGTCTACTATGGCAGTATCAAAGGAAGTTCAACTACAAAAAAATCTAGTTTTCTAAAAACAGGGAGCAATCATTATTCTTTTCTTTACAATTCCATTATGCAGAAATCTATCCTGGAGTAGTTTTCAGGATATTTATTTTTGTTTAAAAAAACTACTTATTAAGTAAGTGTTTTCTAGGGTCATAGTCCATTCAGGGTAGGAAAAGGCGGGGAGCAACTTTAGGTTAGATTCTGCAGTGTTTATTCTTTTTATTTAAGCACCAATTAATGGGGTAAGACCTTTAGTCTCTGGCAAAACCCAAGCAGTGCTTCCTGAAGCATTCGGGTCGTTAAGCTTCAGGGCTGAAGCTTAGCAGGGAAGCGGCTCTTCCATACACGGGAGTTGCTTCTAGTTAGAAGCCGGATCCTGGCAGGAACATCTGACATCACCTCTCAGCCGGGCGCGGCCGGTGCCCAGCTCCGGGTCCTAGCCGGAGTGCGGGTGGCTGGCAGCGACGTGCCCTTCCGCACATTGCCCCGACCTCCAGAAGGCTCACTGCAGCAGGTCCTCTGTGACGTAGCCTGCTGGAAGCAGAGACTTGAGCTCTGTGAGGGCAGCTTGTTGCCAAGAGCCAGTCCAAGTTGTACACATGACCACACTCGAGGGCATGCTAATTAGGACATTTGGACTGTATTTTATTAATGGTCTTTGGCCAAAGTCCACTAAGAACTCTGATGCCAGTACCACCGGCAAGTGAGAATTCCAAATTCGCTGTTCTTCCCAAAGCCACCATAGAGAAGCGGGGGGTGAGCCTGTGAGTTCTCCCAAACGCTCCAACGGCTTCAAAAAGGGGAAAAAAAAATCCACCTTTCACTTCTAAAACAGTTATACTGTTGGCTGAAGAGACTTTCTTGCTTTGAGAAAATGTCATTGATAAATCCTGAAGCTAAATGTAGAAATTCTAGAGAGAGAAAAATCATAATTGGATCAGATCTTTTTTTATAAAGCCAAAGAAAATGTACTGGAAAATTCCTAGTAACTGAAAGTAACTTTTGTGAAGTCAGGAACTTCCAAACTAAACACATCGACTAATCCAGGCCTCTGCTGAGTAATTCTCAGGGAACTGATTTGAGTGTGGCATCCAGTGAAATCTTATTTTTGCTATGCAAATAAGCTAGGGCACTTAGGAGTGACAATAAAATGAAGTCGATCTGAGAATCGGGTATTAGCCGAGTTGAAGATTTTCCTTTATGCCGGTCCTAGGAAAGCTTTAGTATCTCCACAGATGAATTTATTTACTTTGTCACCATGTATTTCTTGAGCTCCAGCTGGTTGATAGGCTCTGAGTAAGTGCTGGGATATGAGCGTGAAGGAAGCAGACAGTCCTGCCTTCACGCTGACGTGCTCTATGGAGAACAGAGACTGGATTCAAAAATAAAACGTGTGCTTTATTCCGCAGGCATTTTTTGAGTTTCTGTGCTGTCCTGTGGAGGAAGGAAAGACGGCAGGGTCCAGGAGTGTGGTCAAGGCCTCTCCTGACTGTCCAAGTGTTGACCCCGGACAGAGGTATAGACATGTATGTTGTGTTTTGAGGGAGGGTTTTGAGGATGAGGTCCCAACTCCCATGTGGCCAAACTCACAGTGTTTTAGGACAGGGTGAGGCTGCAGGGAAGGAGGGCCTTGGGTTGGGCGGGAAGACTCGAGACTTCTAGAAGCCCGTGGTTCCCTCCGGGAACATTTCCTGTGGGCAGCAGGGCCTGGCTGCTGCTGGTCATTCAAGTGTCCTCAGCACCTCCTCCCACCTGATGCCTGCCCAGCTCGCCTAGCCTGGCCTGTACAGCAGGAGAGGGGGTCAGTTGTCTCTTCCAGCCCCTGGCCTGCCCCTCCTCATCAGGAGGGGAGGGGCAGGAGCCTGGTGCCTGGGTGCATTGTACTAACTACTTCTTTAAATGCCAAGAGCCTGCATTCTCCTGGTCCCAGTGCAACATAACTTGATTCCAGCATGGACTTCCCTCTCACTTCTCACTTTTAACTGGGTGCAGCCAGGGGTGACGGTCACAATACACAATGACTAGCAGAGAATAAGTGTGGCCATTCAGAAAGGCACCAGCCAGCTGTGAGCTTTCAGCCCTGCTATCCTGGCATAGCCCAGGGTGATGCCCTTGCTACAGTGCCATCGAATATATGTGAAAACAGAGGAGCATGAAGACCATACCCCAATCTCTAGTTTTGCCTTGTGCTTTGGAGTCTGTCACGTTAGCCGTTGAAGTGGAGGAACAGTCAGAATGCAGTGAATGTGATTGCCTGGATTCTAAGCTTTCGTGCATTTGCCCATGGCAGGTTGGGCTAGGGGCTGTATATAGTATGGACGGCCCACTGGCAGGAGTCTGAGGGGCTCACGCTGGCAGAGGAGATCTCATTTGGACTCCTAAGGACCCAGAAGTTAAGGCAGGGAACAAATCTGAGTTCTGGGGTGATGTGGGTGAAAGTTCACTGAAATTTGAAGTCTAGTGTCAAAACTGTTGTCTAAATAGAGCAATCTCAGGGCAAATTTAGGGAGCTGGTATTATGGAATCAGAGAGCCTGGAGATGCAGGCTCCGGTGATGTCTAGGGTGGATTGTCTGGAGCAATTCCTGGGGTGAAGTGGGAGAGGGAAGAGGAGTTACTTGAGGCAAGCGACAAGCTGCAGCTAGTGTTCTTGTGGCCTGCTGTGTGGACAGACCAGCCCAGTTTCTCTTGAAGCCTGGCATAAGGAGAACACCCTGTTCTGTCATAGCCCCTTTCTGACCCTGGCTGTCTGGTATGCTCTGAGCTGAGAATGGCCCTGCCCTTTTTCTTTAGACGGGGATAACCTTTCCAATTTGCACCTCATTCAATCCTCAGTATAAATGTTTGCAAAGAAAAAATCAGCTTGTTATTTCAACTGCAGTATTTATACCCACCCATAAAACTACACATGGAAACGACAAACAAATTTATTTGCCATTTTTGAAAATTTGGCCCTTAAAGGGCATTAGCAAGAACATTGTGCCATTAGCACAGATTGTTTTTAAAACACTTGAAAAGATCCAAATTCTACTGAATTTGGGGGCCAAGTAGATTGAAAATTGTATCTTAAATTCCAGGATCTCCATGTAGTTTTGTTGTGTGCGTGTTGGAAAAGTGAGCCATTTACAAACGACCTTTATCATGCAAGGAGATGGATCTGAACCTGGATGCATGTACATTAGACATCCTTGAGCCATAGAAGGGCCCTCCATAGACACCTCTTGGGGAAGACCAGAGTGCCTGGTGGACTGAGACCTCCTGCTGGGGCACCAGGGCTTGGGACAGGGGTAAGGTGGTGTATTGGTGAGTTCTCAAGCTACTAATAAAGAAATACCCAAGACTGGCTAATTTACAAAGGAAGGCAAGTTTATTTATGAAACTCACAGTTCAGCATGGCTGGGGAGGCCTCAGGAAGCTTACAATCATGATGGAAGGGGAAGCAAACCTGTCCTTCTTCACATGGTGGCAGGAAGGAGAAGTGCAGAGCAAAGGGAGGGGAAATCCCCTTGCAAAACCATCATTATCTTATGAGAACTCACTCACTATCATGAGAACAGCATGGAGGTAACTGCCCCTATGATTTAATTACCTCCCACTGGGTCCCGCCCATGACGTGTGGGGATTATGGGAACTACAATTCAAGATGAGATTTGAGTGGGGACACAAAGCCTAATTTATCAGGTGAGCTTGCTCCATGGTCTTCAATGCCTGATGGTGCCTTCTGAGAATGACCTATGTCATTCCCTTCCTTCAGTAGTTCCTCACTGCCCACAGGAAAAAGCATACATTTCTTCTATCCTGCTACAAGCCCCAGACTCCCACTACCAAAGCCTCTTGGGTTGCCCCCCAGACCATGACCTGTCAGTTTCCTTGTCTGAAATCTTTTGCAAAGTGGGATGTCTGAGCCTCTGGTGCTATGTCACTGAGACCTGCCCTCTGCCCCAAATTGGGCAGTCAGAATCCCTCTCCCGGGAATTGCGAGAGTTGGCTGGATCCTACCTGACAGGGGCCTGATGCACAGCCACCTGAGGTCCCTAGTCATGGTGTATGGAGCTTCCCTGGCTCTGGTTCATTCCATGGGGCTTGGTTTTCAGTCTTCCTTCTGTTCTGAGATCTATCTTTATGAAGTCCACCTTTTTTCTTAGCCATAATATGTAGTTATTGAGAGCTTATTATATGATTTCCTAAGCACTTTATGTATTATTTTTTTTATTTGTTTCAAAAACTCTTATTACTTTGATATCACAAAAGGCTCAGGAAGGTTACAGAGCTCCCTCAAGCAGACATAGTTGGTGCTTTAATGCCTGGGCCACGTGGCCTGCTGAAGGATTTCAATCACGTTGTCTGTTTCTATAGCTTGTGAGCAAAAGGACCTTGCAGGACTCTTTTCTCATGCCTCCTCCACAGTGGCTTCATGACCCTAGGTCCCAGCAACTCTGTGCTGACTTTTTCGACTAGGTCGTGCAGCACTGAGGTTCCCTCCTCTGAACTCCAATAGAACATGATCCATATTTATTCCATAGGTTTTGTTTACTTTTTATGCCTTCTTCAGTGGTAAACTCCCTCAACCATTTTTGTCCATTGCCTGGAGCAAAGTTCAATAAATATTTTTTGAAGGAATGCGATTTTTTTTCTTCCCTAGAGTAGATAAACAGGAGGGAAAGAAAAGGAAAGAGCAAGCTGGTGACAACAGCAGGCTACTGTGGGACTCAGATTCATCTGTGCATTCGATACAGGGAAGGTGCATCAACCTCAGGGTGAGAATTATTTTGTGTTCAATTCCAGTAAGATCAAATAACCTGGTTTGAATTATTGCATTAAAATAATTTAGGAACTATTAATATATGTTGGTAGTCTTACCAAGTCTCAGAAGATACTAGGAAAGAGGAAGGTGGAGTGAGGAGGGAGGTGGCCACTGCTGGAGGAGGTAACTGGGTCCTGAGATGGGGAGGAGAGCAGGGGAGGAAGTGGCTCTTTCTGACTAGAGTGCCCAAAGTCTCCACTGCCAAGTGGCATCAGGGTTCAAGTTCAATAGCAAGGAGGATGCCATCTCTGAGACTGAGGCCTGGCCAGGGAGGAGCCGTCGCTGTGCTGGAGAGGGAGAGGCTGGTGGGAGGGTGTGTGGAGCTTCTGTACTGTGTTTGCAACAGGAATAGAACCAGAATTGGTCCCAGGGGACATGGCAGCAAGCCTATCAGTCTCTACCCTTGGTGTTGTTATGAAGGAAGAGGGAAAGGACAGCTATTTTAAAGGTTGGCTGAAGTTTGTGCTCTTGGCTTTAATGCTGTGGTTCTTGGTCACCAGGACTCTTAAAATGCAGGTTCCTAAACTCCTCCTAAAAAGCCTGTCATCCAGTGGGATCTGCATTTTAGGCAGACACTCAAAGTGATTATGATGTGAGGGGTTCTTTGCAAACCATTTCCCAGAGCCCCCATGGTGAGGATACATTATTGGGCTAGGACGATCTGTGAAGCTAGGCTTCTGCGGAGCCTAGTTTTGCATAGAAGGAAAACAGGAACCTTCCTGCGGTAGACAGGTTATTCTGCTATAAAGTGATTTGGATTTTCTTATGGGCAAATCCTAGAAATGAGGATTTCAGTAGAGAATTGTGGTGGGAGGTAGGGTAAGAACTCTAGGGGAAAAAGCTGGCTGGCCCCTGCCAACAATTTGGGACCCAAGCCCCGACAGGGCCAGCCAAGGTCCCCTCTGGAAGCTAAACTTCAGCAGCAGAGACGTAGGGTTTTATTTCGGATCTGTACAGCAATTCCCCTCTTTTATACCCAGCCCTCATAAAGGTCTGTTACACATGACAGTCCTGGATGAGGGCGGTCTGAGAGTGAAAGGCCTGGATCCCTGTTCACCGTGGAGCCGAGTGGCAGGGAAGACAGACATAGCTGAGATGGTGTATTTGTTTTTTGCAGGTGCCGTAACAAAATCCCACAAACTGGGTGGTTTAACACAATGGAAATTTATTTTCTCAGAATTCTGGAAGGCAGGAATCCAAAATCAAGGAGTTGGCAGGGCTTCACTCTCTCTGAAACCTGAGCCCTTTCTGAAGTGGACTCGGTTACTTGCATTTTAGGGTGAAAGACTTTAGTACAATGGTCAAGACAAGAACTGTGGCGTGAGACTGCCTGCACGCAGATCCCATCACCACGTGTAAGCGGCAAGAGCTGGGGGAAAAGCTAATCTCTGGGGCTCTCTGCATTCTCATGTGTAAAGGAGAATTCTCTGTTGCCCCTTCCAGCTTCTGGTGTCGCCGGCCAGCCTCGGCGCTCCTTGGCTTGCAGCTGTGTCGCTCCAGCCTCTGCCTCTCTTGCCACATAGCGTCTCCTGTGTGTCTGTGTCCACATTTCCCTCTTCTTATAAGGACAGCAGTCATATTGGATTAGGGCCCATCCTAATGACCTCATTTTAATTTGGTTACATCTGCAAAGACCCTACTTCCAAATGAGGTCATGTTCACAGACACCAGGGGTTAGGACTTGAACAGATCCATTTTGAGGGCATGTACGATTCAACCTGTAACAGATGTCTAGATATGAGATGGTGCCTCCTTCTACCCTTCACCCTGTCTCAGAATCTTCAGAAATACTTTAGTGGAGACTCAATTTCTGGTAGAAATATCAGCAATCTGTGAAATGATAGCTTGGGTATTCGTTCCAGAATATTACAAGACAAGATGACCCCAGATGAACTTGGGCCCACTCTGGTTACATATGTGTCATGAGTGCTTAGTGCTTAGTGAACTGTGTGTCAAATGAATTACCTAACTTCACTTGTACTATGGCCAACTCTGTGTCATCATTGCAGGATTCAAGTCTGGCTTGTCTGGGGCCAAGCTGAGTTCTCCATGCAGAGAGGTACTTAATAAAGGTTTCCAGTGTTTGCTCAATTAAATGAAAGATCTGCGGGACTCTTAGGTTTCAGACAAAAAGATTGCTATGCAAATTCAGAGCCTTGTTATTTCACCAAAAGTTGAAAAACTAACAACAGATCTGGTAACATAGTCCCCTTGGCTGGCAGGAGCAGGGCTTTGGACCCACGTCACTTTCTGATGTCTGCTTGATCGTAAACACCTGGTCCCCAGCGCATCTGTAGTTTGTTTCATTTTTAAAGACCAGGATGGCAAATTTAAAATTCAAATTCTTTCAAACAGCGGAGAGAATGTAACTATAAAAGTGTTTCAGACCACAGTGTTTTAAATGAAGGTTAATTTTCTGATAAAATAGGAAATGAAGGAAAAATTATCTCCCTGCATGCAAGCGTGGTTTAGAATACTATAGCTCAATTAGATGTTCTGATTGTGCAAACAATCAGCCTCATGTCTTGTTAAACTTCTCTTTTTCAAATTTTGAAGCTTTTCTATACTAAGATTAGCAGGAGTATTAAGGGTAGAACAGATAAAAGATCCATCTGAGCTAGAAGAAAAATTCTAACTTAAGAGGGTTCAAAAATGAACTTCCAAAAATCCCATGGTGTGTCCAACGTTATTAAAAAGTTGTCCAGCATAGAAATTAACTCCTAGACTCGAAGGAAAGAAATTATTATTCTTTGCTTTTTTTCCTCTAAGATACTGAGTACGTTTTACTCAATGGAATTTTGCTTTGCACATAAAGAAATACGTCATACATCATGCATGTAAATCAGATCTATGCAAGGTAGTTTTTGCAACGTAATTTTGGGGATACAGAAAGTTTACTTCATAGGGGCTGGGTTCAGGGGAAAGGGAAGCAAAGTCCAGTAGAACATCTCACATTTTCTGCAAAGCAAATTTGATACCATAAGTTTTTATAAGTATATGACTTTTCTGATTTAGTCTCAAGCCTTTATATTTAACTTTCACAGGGTTGTATCCAGAGCAAAGAGCCGTACAGTCATTTTGTGCTGCCTGCGTCTTTTCTACTTTCAGGGCTTGTAGGAAGGTTACAGAATATGCTGGCACTTCCTGGAGTTTGTCTATTAAGTGAATGAGTGGTGCATCATCTTGGTGAGACATTTGGTCCATGTGGCACCTCTGTCTTCTCATTCCTGCCCTCCACGTTCGTTTCCCCATGGCCTGGGCCTCTGCTGTTCTGATGGCAGCCACGCCTCCTGACCATGTCTTCCTAAGTGGCTTCTCCTGGAATTTCTTCTGGTTATTCTTCCAGCCTTTGTGTCAGCTCTGAGGCCCCATCTTCCAGGAAGCTCTGTCAGCTCACCAGGATCCCACCTGCTGAGTGGTTCCTCTCTGCTTCCCTGCCCATACTGGAGCCTCCCACAGTCCTGACCTTGCTGCTTCCTGGCTATCTCCAATCTGAACCCAAAGCTCTATGGGGGTAATGTGTGGGTAAGGCTTGCTCTGGTGTCTCTGGCAGGTGGCACCATGCCTGATATGTAGTGGGTGCTTGACTGCTGTCTGCTGCTCTTTGAAAAAGTAATAATTGAATATATTTGGGAATTCCCAGAGGAGACACACGGAGACTCTCTGTTGAAGATGAGATGCACTCTTAGAAAACCTGAAAAATTTGGCCCTAAAATCCCCCTAGAACTGAGGGGGCTATGCAGAGTTTGCCTGGGATGAAGGTTCATTACACTTTGATTCCCAGGTTAGGATGGGAGTCATGCCTGGTTGAGGGGAAGAAGACATTTTAGGCGGATCAGTGGCCAGTAGTTTAGCAGATTTCATCACTTACTTTTGGGCCAGTGCAGTGAATTATTGAAAATAATAATGAATGAGACTTTATGTTATCTCAGAAAAGGGAGCTAAGAAACTCCTTTTAATAATTTTTTGAAATATTATTGTCCTGAATATTTTACACCAATCTATGATTTTCTGAGGTGGATCCAGGCAATAGCATTTTATTTATTTATTTTTGAGATGGAGTCTCACTCTTGTCGCCCAGGCAGGAGTGCAGTGGTGTGATCTCGGCTTATTGCAACCTTTACCTTCTGGGTTCAAGCAATTCTTCTGCCCCAGCCTCCTGAGTACCTGGGACTACACGTGTGCGCCACCACCTCTGGCTGATTTTTTGTATTTTTTTATTAGAGATGGGGTTTGGCCATGTTGGCCAGTCTGGTCTCAAACTGCTGACTTCAGGTGATCTGCCACGTGGGCCCCCCAAAGTGTTGGCGATTACAGGTGTGAGCCTCTGTGCCCGGCCAGGTACTGGCATTTTAGAGTTAAGGACTTTAGAACAATGGTCAAGATAAGAACTTTGAAGTCAGACTGCCTCCATGCAAATCTTTTCTCCATATATAGAAGGGAAGATCTAGGAAGAGGCTCATCTCTGGGTGCCTCAGTTGTCTTGTGTAAAGTGGAATTTAAAAAGCACCATAAAGTTTTATTAAAGCTGAAATGGATAATGCAAGCAAATATTTAGCATAGTGCTTAGCACAGAATGCTCAGTAAATACCTTATTCCAAATTGAGAAGCTGAGCTTCGAAGAACTTTAGTTCCTTATGTGATCATCACTCAGCTAAGGAGGAGAGACTGGGTTTTGAATGCAGATTTATCTATCTTACAAAAGATAGGGCTTTTCCTACTCTACTGGGAAGTTTCCCTGGAAACCCACTGCCAAGCCTTTGTTATATGGACCGCGGTTTGACATGACTGTGTGTTCTGAGCCTTCTTTTGAGTCCTGCAGTTTGCTGCAGTGAATTTAGGGATTTCCCCCAAGTCATTTTGCACAAGCAAGGATGGCCCAGATGTTGTCTTATCAGAGTTACCTGAAGATCATGGACATTTTCTTGGAAATTGAAACTATAGAAACTATATGTTATTGTTTCTCAATTTTTGGTTTTCAAAAGACATTCTTGGACCTGGCTGCAAAATCCTATAAATTAAATTGAAAGCAGTCACATTTATGATAGGGTTGTTAAAAAGCTGTAAGTGTTATGAATTTATGACTCTGTGCTCACATTCAGCTGTTCACTGCTTCTGCTTCTAGGTCTTTCTACCCTGTGTGGGACAGAATTTATATTTGTGGGTAAGATCATTATAAATCTTTTATGCACCACAAGTGCAATTTTAAATGTTTGCAAGCATGCAGAACTAGGCCCACGAGAAATCTGCTGTATTTCATAGATTATGGCTTTGTCTCAGTAGTGGGGGAAAAAATATCCCTCAAACCCAAACCCATACATTGAACTTTGTAACTGGCCCCTAACTCTCACTGAAGACGAAATAATTGGTGATGAACCTACACTTTGACTTTGTGGATGTTGCTTTAAAATTCTCCTTTTTCATGTTTTAAAAAATAAGTCCTACGAATGACTATCTTTCCAAATGCCCCTTCCAGCCTTCTAGCTGAGTTCAGTGAGAAAGGAACAATTTGTCTGCACGAGAATTTCATGTGTGCTTTTGCACTAATTAGCATTGAAAGCGAGGCCATGACTGAGCAGCTGGCTGGCTCTTTCCTCATTATTTTTTTGAAAGTTGACCCTGAACTTTTGTGTCATAGAAGTCAGACTGCCAAAGAAAATGCAGATATCTGGAGAAGTCTTTTAAAAAATTATTGTGAAAATGAAACTGTTTATGTGTCTTTTGCAAACAGACAGCTGGAGATTGGGTACAACCACATTGGGGGACTCTGGTTTTCCTGTCTCCGTGAGCTCTAGGGTGGCAGGGTAAGGCCTTGTGGCCATTCTGACAAGAAACGGAATCACACCCACTTGAGTGATGCAACCAAATTAAAAGGGAAAAGAGAACATAATGAAGTATCATTAAAAGCAAATAATGAGATAGATTTTAATATGCGCAAACATTTTTTGCTGACTTGGTGCTTTGGAGCACGAGGCTGTCGATTTTGCTGTGTTGTCAGTCGGAAATGATTCCCAAATTAATCCAGGCAACAGAATCATCTGGAGGAACTTTAAAAAAATACACATTTAGGGCCCCATCTCAGACCCACATCAGAATTGCTGTGGTCACAGCTCATGTCTCTGTTTTAATGCTATCTGTAGACTGGTTTGGGGAACTGGAGCATAGTTTTATGGTCACACTTTATATCCTTTCAAAAATATGTGTGGATTACTTTCGAGTTACCTTTTTATAGAAGAGAATTCTAGAGTAAGTTGTTCTTAGGGATTCTCACCTCCCTTCTATACATAGAAAACTGGACCCCAGAAAGGTTTGCTGCTTGGTCTAAGGTTGCACAGCTGCTGAAGGCAGTCAGGATTCAAACCCAGGCCTTCAGCTGCCCCACCCAGGGATCTTTCACGAGACCTGTGTGTTGTCAGTCCTGCTCTGAAGCAGCTCTGTGGACTACAGTGAAGGCAGACACGCCCTGCAGGTTGTTGAGAATTTTTCAGTTTTCTAGGAAAGCACAGCGATACTCAACATCTGTCAGGCAGTGTGTGAATTGCTAGTTGAGATCGTTGGGTTTCCACATTGGGTCACGCCGTATTCCTTTTAATAACATACCTTTGCAAGGCTGGATTTTTAGAAGTTGCTTAGATAAAAAGTCCCTATTGCAGAAAAACCAATATAAAACAGGAAATGAGAGTAGCAACGTCCACTCTGAGTCCAAGGATTGACAAGTTGTGTGGGGCCCAAAGGATGTATACAGCCATTAGTAAGCACCTATTTTAGAATGAAATACAATGGCCTCTTGCTTTCCATTTGCATGTTGTTTTTCCAATGGCTTCTAGCTTGCTAGGACATAAATGCTTATAACCGAAGTAGTTAATAAAGGGAACCACTAGAAATTTCTTTTGGCACAAGGGTACTGTGAACAAATTACAGAGACGCTAGGGCACTTTGAGCAAAGGAAGTTTGGGAACTGGGTCATGCTGCCTCCCACTGCCACACGCTGAATTTTGACTGGGGCATTCCAAAGCTTTGGCTTCTTTGTTTTTTTTTTTTTTTTTTTTTTTTTAAAAAAACCAACCAACAAACAACATCTTTGCTTCTCTTGGTGTCATTGGTTTCACCATTTATTTCACATTGCTTAATTTCAGGAGAATCTATTTATGAGTGTTTCAGATGACAGTGGTTTTTGTGACAGCAGCAAAACCCAAAGTTTCTCCTGAAATGAGGCTGTATTCAGAGCTTTTGGAGGAGGAATGGGTTGCTGAGAGCATGAATGAAGAGAGGGCAGTTCATCTATCCAAAATATCAGCCCTACTGCCTGTCGGTCTACCATTATATACCCATTCCAGTGGGTTCTGCTAATAGTAGGGTCTTCAAGAATCTCCATAGAGATGCAGAGGTTTCTTGGCAGCTGGCAATCTTGGTAAGCTTTAGTTGTTACTAAAGAGTCAGATTGGAGGAAGAGGATGCAGTTTACCTGATTCTGGAGGTAGAAAATTCCTGGGGGGTGTGGGGCCCAAGGGTTGCCCCACTAAAAGTTTGCCGAAAAATGACTATCATGAGGCAGATTGAGTAAGAGAAGAAAATGCTTACACATTTATGTCACATGCATACACGGGAATCTTCAGAATGAAGCCCCAAGCCCAGAAGAGGTACAGAAGCTTCTGCACCATCTTGAGGTTACAGAAAGAGCGAGGCTCAGAGCATGGCCCAAAACAGGTTACGGTGGTAAATTAGGATTTAGTGGCACGACAGGTTGTGGGCGGGAAAAGGAAGAGGCCTGGCTGGCAAAGGTGACCTTGACATGTAGATAAAGCCTCTCAGGTAGCAGCCCTCAGAGAGAGTAGGCGCTGTTTCTTTTCAGGCTTTTAAACATGTCAGACTCAGTTTTTCTCCTAGATCCAGAAAAGGCCTAGAAAGAGGGGCTGGGCACAGTTGCTCATGGCTGTAATCCCAGCACTTTGGGAGGCCGAGATGGGTGGATCACACCTGAGGTCAGGAGTTCAAGATCAGCCTGGTCAACATGGTGAAACCGTGTCTTTACTAAATATACAAAAATTAGCCTGGCATGGTGGCGGCTTCCTGTAATCTCAGCTACTCAGGAGGCTGAGGTGGGAGAATCGATTGAATCTAGGAGGCGGAAGTTACAGTGAACTGAGATCACACCGTTGTGTTCCATCATCCTGGGCAACAAGAGTAAAAGAAAAAAAAAGAAAGAAAGAAAGAAAGAGAAGTTTGAATCTGTAGAGATTCTCCAGTGACGTGGCCAGTTACATCAGTTACATCACAGGAGATTCTCTACGGATTCAAATTTCTCCCACCTCAGTCTGCCTGCCCTACAGCAGCCATTTCAAAATATGGGTAAAATGGTTTGATTTCCTTCAAGGAAAACTAAAATGGAAAGAGGCTACTTATGAAGCAGTTCTGCCTACGAGTGGTTGGCTTTGTCATAGGGAAGTAGTCACACACAAGGACCATATTGCTGAAGTAGCCACACGCAAGTGTTTGAAGGGGAAAAGCGATTGCCCTCCTGGAGAGCTCTCATTCTGTAGCTGATTCAGATTTTGCCAAAAGAGCCTATTACACTTTTTAGTTATCTTATTTAATAGATAAAAACAACCTTTCCATGTACTTACTGTTTCTACCTTTCTTGAAGCTTTTTTTTTTTTTTTAACCTGGTCTCATTCAGTTCTTGCCACAACCCTTGGGAAGCTTTATAGGAGGTCAGAGTTATCCTTCCTGATCTTAACAGACAGGGACCAGAGCCGGTAGATGACTTGAGCTGGTTAAGGGGGAAAAGTAACAGGACTCTAGACTTGGGCTCTTGGTCCAGTGCTCTTTCCTCTTCCACCTCTTTATGGGTGTAAGAGAATGTTAAACATGAGTGTGATTATGAACTTAGATGAATGAACACTGATTCTGAGTTCTAACGAAGCTGGAGGCCATTGTCCAATGCTGGAGCCACACTCAGGGTCCTTGGTTCAGACCCCGTGCTCCTCCTACCCCCGTTACTATTTTTTCTTGGTTTTTGTTGTTTGTTTTATTGTTTGTTTTGAGACAGAGTCTGACTCTGTCTCCGAGGTTGGAGTGTGGTGGCACGATCTCTGCTCACTGCAACTTTCACCCTCCTGGCTCATGTGATCTTCTGGCCTCAGCCTCCCGAGTAGATAGTACTGTAGGCATGCACCACCAGACCTGGCTAGTTTTTAAATTTTATGCAGAGGTGATGTCTCACTATATTGCCCAGGCTAGTCTCAAACTCCTGGGCTCAAGCAATCTACCCACCTCATTCTCCCAAAGTGCTGGGATTATAGGCATGAGCCGCTGCACCCTGCCTATTCCCATTACTCTGACTCTGCTGCTATTTATTTATCACTTACTGTGTACCAAGCATGTTGTGTCTTCCTTTTTAGGTTCCTTAAACACAGTCTTAAAATCTGATTGATCATTGGCACAGAATTCAGCTTTCTAGTTACTGCGTTTCCCAAAACAGGAGGATAAAAGCGACTTTCTTCACAGAGGCAGGCAGTCTGTCTGTCTGTTGGAGCACTACGGGATCTCCCAGCTCCACAAGGTCCTCCCCATTTATGTGTCCTACAGGTGTAAAATCAAAGCAGGGGCAAAATTGTTTTGTTGTAGGAGAGACGAGCGCATGAAGGAAATGTTTGCACAATTGGAGTACCGGGAGAACAATAAAGCCAATCCCACAGAGAGGAAGCACGCAGGGTGTCTCCATGTCTCTGATGGAATAAATCATTTGCAAGGGCTGTGGTTAATGTTAGGTCTGAACGAGTCCCACACAGCTGGGACACTCCGTACTTTTGATCTGGCCTTTCAAGCTTGGGTGATGCCAGGAAATTGCATTTAATGGACTGAATGAAAGCTGCAGTATAGAAAATGAGAAGAGATTGTTATAAAAACAATAGAGGCCATTTCACCGCCCTCACTGCCTCACACCTGTTTTTTGCGTGGGGTCCGTGAATCTGGGGTTTGGCAGGGAGCCTGGGACTCCAGGGCCACATGCCGCCAGCCTGGTCAGCTTGTGGTTAGAGACTTTCTCTGCACTGTACTGGCTGTGTCGGAGAACCACGTCGTCTTCATTGGGCAAGTCATTCCAGTCGCAGGAAGCCATGCACCTGCACTGCTTTGCCTTGAAAATAACTAATCTGGGGAAAGTGATCAGTCAGCCTGGTCCGAGTTCAATTGTTTAGCTTTATACTCATGGCCACATCCGACCCTTGGGCGCTGTGGGTGTATAAATAGCCTCAGAAATGGTGCTGCTCTCAAGCCCTGTCTTACAGGCTTTTACCTGTAAAGTAAAGCTTTACCTTTTCATGACAGGACTTGAGAGCTTATTTCAATAAAAGAGAAGGGATAAAAAACCATCCTACATCCCCTAAACATGGAAATATTTCAGCCCTGATGACCGCTGGATCCCCACAGCTGCCAGAGGGGCCTGAGGAAGAGTTTCCTTCCTTCCTTTCATTCTTCCCAGTGTGGAACTGACACCAGGGTGGAATTTCCACATGACTTACAGCATTGGGGGCAGGAGCAAAAGCAGAAGGGCGTAGAAACAGCTGCTTTGACTGGAGAGAGGAGAAATGCTTGTTAGCTTCCTATTTCCATATGACTGCATGTCATCAGGGCTGACATGTTTCCAGGACAGAAATTCCCTGTTGTGAGAGAAGTATTGACATGAACTAGTTCCCCATGATCGGGGTGAGTGTGCTGATGATGATAACACAGAGGTGGTTTGTTGATGCCATATGAGGTGCACTGATGCTCGGCTTCCTTTGATCCTCAAGGAATTCTCTGACATAGAGAAAGCAAGTGTCAATATCCCATTATTCAGAGGGCAACGGTGAGTCTTAGAGTATTACAAAGCAGGTCAAAGAAAGGTGGATTTGGAGCTGAAGGGCAACCAATTGACAGCTGCACAGAGACTAAGTTAGGGGACCAAAGTCCTTATCTGGTACAGACAGTCTACTTTTGGCATCTGTGAGTTCTGCAGAGCATTACCCATGGAAATTTAAATCTTCAGATGAAGGTGTAACTTAATTACTTGCTTAGCTTCATAATTTACCCTTCTTTAAAAATTGCTGGGCAAATATCTACAACTAAAAATGTCCCCCAGCCTACGACAGATTACAATTTCTGAAGAAGATCTTTTTCCCTTTCATGTGCGTGGCCAGATATGCTTAGGGTAAATCTTATGAAGGTAGTTACTGATTGGCCCTGCTATTTTTGGGCATATGGAAAGTGGAATGAGTCTTTTCCCCTTCATCATATTCTAGTGGCATTTATACTATATAAAAAACAAAGAGTTACGTTAAGAAGGCACTATTGGCTAGGTGTGGTGGCTCACGCCTGCAATCCTAGCACTTTGGGAGGCCAAGGTGGGTGGATCACCTGAGGTCAGGAGCCTGGTCAACATGGTCAACATGTTGAAACCCTGTCTCTACCAAAAATACAAAAATTAGCTGGGCATGGTGGCACATGCCTATAGTCCCAGCTACTTGGGAGGCCGAGGCAGGAGAATCCTTTGAACCTGGGAGGTGAAGATTGCAGTGAGCTGAGATTGCACCACTGCACTCCAGCCTGGGTGACAGAGAAAGACTCTGTCTCCAAAAAAAAAAAAAAGAAAAAGAAAAAGGGAAAAAGAAGACAGTATTGTAGATACTGAAAAATGATTTAATAACACATCAGGCATGGTTTTGGCGCTTGCTATAGAATCAATATGGAAATAGTTTGGAAGTTTGGATGTGAAAAAAATACTAGCCTGATGAACTTTGTCATTTTCCCTTCCTGGGCATCAGTTCCCACTTATGTATCTATGAAGGTAACATTAGCTGCTAACTCCCAGTGCTTTCACACTTTAAAAGTAGATAGGCTGCCTATTTGCACAGAGGCCAGTTGGGTGTTCTGGTCACTCTCCAGTCTTCCACATGGTCGTTCAGTAATCCAGCTGGTAGATGAGAAAAGAGTTGAAGATTATGTGGGATCTGTTCACATTTCATTGGCTGCAGTGAATCACATGGCCATACTTCATTGCACATCAGGCTGGTAAATGCATCCTAGTTTTGGCCAGGAAGAAAGGGAAACAGATTCAATGAACAATTAGTTTCTACTACTTCACTTTTTAAAATGAGGGGTTGAACTAGACCTTTTAAGTTCCCTTTTAGCTGAATTCAACTACTGCAAGATTCTAACATTTCTGTCCTCCATAGTCTAATGACTTTGTGTGAGTTGATCTGTATATGGCATCACAAAGATGAAGTATATTCTCAGCAATGTAAAAAATGAACAGTCCTAGGATGGTGAAACTGGACAAAAATACTTCTATTGAAATTGTTTAGTGAACCCACACATATCAATGATCAATACAATATTTTAAAGGGATTAAAAAACCCAGGCAGCCATAATGGAGTAAGGGGATCCAAACTTATTATTCTGCTATAAACAAGTAGAAAATGGAGTCAACTCTATGAAACAACCCGTGTTAGACCCTGGAGAACAGACTGCAGGTTACAGAAACAAATGAGGTCAACCAACAGCCCTGGATTCCTGCCCAGAAGTATCTTCTCATCCTCAGTGTAGGGAAAGGATTCCAAGCAGAGAATGGTGGTGCTGCTGAGCTGAGAAGACAGAGACCAGAGCTCAGGGAGGTGGAGGTGCTGGAACTGGTGGGACAGGGTACCAGAAGGAGCCATGTAGGTAAAGAGAGCCAGAGATCTGTACTGGTTTTCCCTAGGTTCCCTTGTTGATCACTAAAGTGAACATGCGGAGTATGAAATTCCATGATGCCAGGCAAGAAGGACTGGGAAGAGGTAAAATGCATGATTCCTAGAGCTGACATAGGCCAAGGAGATGTTCAAGTTCTGTCTATCCAAAGTTAATAGACCTCATTGAATGCTTGGGGCATTCAGAGATACTAAATATGTCATGCCTTAGCAGTGGGACATAGCTAGCCCTAGAATAAGTGCACTTGAAAAGAATGTGTATTTTTAGTTGTTGGGTGTAGTGTTCTATGCATGCTAATTACATCACATGTTTTTGTATTGTTCACATTTCCAGTGTCTCTACTGATATTTATGGCTGCTTGTTTCGTCAGTTACTGGGGGGCGGGTGTTTCACTGTCTCTAACTGTGATTGCAAATTTATTTATTTTGCCTTTAGTTCTGCCAGTTCTTAAATTTATATACTTTGAGGTTATATTACCATGTGTGTTCACATTTAGGGTCGTTATATCTTCTAGTTGGATTGATCCTGCTGTCATAATGAAATGTACCCTCTGTTTAGTATTTCTGTGATCAGAATGGCTTTTTTAAAATTAGTGTTTACATGGTATATGTTTTTCCATTTGTTTATTGGAAATTTTTCTTTTTATACACATGTATGTTTCTTATAAGCAGCATACAATTGGATTGTGCTTTTTGTAAATTCAGGCTGATGATCTTTGTCTTTTACTTACAGTACTTAGTGTTTTTATACTTGATAAAATAGGGACATGGATGAATCTGGAAACCGTCATTCTCAGCAAACTGACACAAGAACAGAAAACCAAATAACGCATGTTATCACTCATAGGCGAGCGTTGAACAATTAGAACACGTGGACACAGAGAGGGGAGCATCACATACTGTGGTCAATTGGGGGGTTTAGGAAAGGGACAGCAGGGGATGGGGAGGGATAATGAAGGAAGAAATGCCAGATATAGATGATGGGTAGATGAAGGCAGCAATCCACTTTGCCATGTATGTACCTATGCAAGAATCCTGCATGATCTGCACATGTACCGCAGAATCTAAAGTATAATAAAGAAAAAAAAGTGTTTACCCTAACCAATGTGGTATAATCATCTTTTTAAAGAAGAATTGTTCATTTTAAAGTAATTTGTGAAATGGAATATGCTATTATTAGATGGCATTTTATCCCTGATGATTGACAGGTAATTATACTCCCACATAAATATACATCGCTTTGCTTTGAAGCCTGTTGTTTGACTCTGTCCAGTGCCCGCTGCTACCCCATGGAGTCTGCCCAGTCTACTCTAGGCGGGGTGGGGTTCCTTCTCTTCTGTCTCTGCCCTCACATCTCTTCAGTTATTGCATCTCATTACCTCTTGGCAGAGATCATGTCCTATCACTCATCTCAGTCCCTGATGCAGAGATAGCTCTTAACAATTTTTGCTGAATAAATGATTCATACAGGGCAAGTTTTGGATTGACTCCATGTCATGCACTTTGACAGAAAGAGTGTTAAAGGTCTGCTTAGTTGAGGAGAGGCTTTAGAAGGTCTAAAATGATCCGGAATTTCTCATTCTTCAAAGGGTTCTTAAGAAATTTGAGTTAAGCCAGGGATTGGACTCCTCTCTTTTGTTGACTCAAGTTCATAGGTGAGGTCAAGAATCAAATCAGCCTCTTCTTTTGTAATAAGAGAGAATTAGTTTGGGAAAGACTTTTTTTTTTTTCAGGAGTCTTTCCCATTATTTATCAATTTTAAAGTCTATGAATAGCTTTGAATACAAAATTACATGTGAAAATCATTGTGTCTACTACTGAATAATTGACTAATCTGTCACTCACAGGTTCTGAATGAGGATTCCTGTCTAATTGCACCTGCCAGCTACTGATTGCACCTGCAATTAGGCAATTGTGGGGGCAGTTTTTTTTGTTTCTGTTTAATTGCCTGGGCCAAAATGAAAAGTACCTTTTACAAATCTGGCCTATTATCTCATTGTGAGCCTTTGCAAATATAAGATGACCTCAGGAAGAGATGAAGATAATATACAGTTTCATTTGCTGCACACCAATTAATGTCAGTAATCTAGTACCAACATTCCTATACTTTTCTGGTTTAGTAAGAAATTTAAGTATATTGGAATGAGTCAATATCCCAGAATATAATTTATAGTTCAATTTATTGCTATTTTATTATGACACACATATCAAAAGTAGTTCTAGTTCCTGAAAGTTTCCATATACATTGTACTTGTTAGAGAAGCTTCTGAAGTGGTTACTGAGGTTCTGTTTTTCACAAGGAAGAATATAAGACCCCTGAGAGTTTTTTGAATTTTTATGAAGGACTTAATACTGGGTTATATTATTTGATATGCCTCTGGCCTCATGTTATAAGCACCCACTCCATCTATTATGTAAATTACTCTTTTAAACAAAAGGACTATGTGACAGTTTGTTGGGGCTTTGGGGAGATTTTGCCAACATTCGTTGATTTCTTTGTTTTTGCCTTTTTGGTCATATTTACTGTATGGCAGATGCAGAGATGTGCTGTTCAAATTCCCTTTAAAAAATGGACTTGTTGGCTAGGCATGGTGGCTCACACCTATAGTCTCAGTACTTTGGGAGACAGGTGGGAAGATTGCTTCAGCCCAGGAGTTCAGGACCAGACTGGGCAACACAGTGAGATAGCTAAATTTTAAGATGAGCTGGGCATGGTGACTTACAATTATAGTCCCAGCTACTTAGGAGGCTGAGGTGGGAGGATTACTTGAGCCCTGGAGGTTGAGGGTGCAGTGAGCCATGATTGCGCCGTTATACTCTAGCCTGGTGACAGAGCAAGATCTCAATTAAAAAAAAAATAAGAAAGAAAAGGACTTGCTTCCTGAGGTGTAGAGTGTGGTTAGCTCATAGCCCAGCTGCAGCTGCTTGGAGGTTTGCCTCAGCTTTGCTGAGTCATGCTGTTCTCAGGGCGGCCCTATTCCTTGCCCCTGCAAAGTGGGGGTAACAAGAATGAGCCAACTCTGCCTCACATTGGACTCCTCAAAGACAACCCTAGCCCTGGATCTCCCCGGCAGAGGCTTTGTTTCACCATTTGTCATTGCTCTCTGCCAGCTCCCCTGTGCAATCCTGCATCCTCCCTTTCTTTCTTAATAGGTGTCGCTCTCAAACAAAGCACATCAACTCTCAACCTCCATCTGGGCATCTGCCTCCTGGAGAATCCAACCTGCAACCACCATCAAGTAAAGATAAATTAGAAATAGCTCAGAGGATATGTATTTTATTGAATTATCTCAGACCCAAGGCTTCTCTCCAAAAACTGTTTTCAAGGAAATCTTTTTTTCTGTGAGATTATATAAGAATTGCCTCTTTTCTATTTCTTTGTTTTCATTCTTTTTTCTCACCACCAATATCAAGGAATGAGATGTGTAAAATGATTTAAAGAATGCATTTTAGTTTAGGACCTCAATTTCAAAGAATTTAAGTTTCTACTTAAATAATAATGATTACCATTTATAGAGATTAACTCCTCCACGTGTTTCTAAGGGAAATAACTGTTAGCTGTAAATAAGTGCTACGAGTTGGAAGAGACATGTTACCTTTATGTTATATCATCAAAGCAATGAAGGCTTTCATTTTATAAATTTTATCAAGTTTGTGTGCCTTTTCATATTAGCACTTATTACAATGCTGGATAGTGTTACTTGGCGAAACTTGTAATTTCTGTCTGCCAAAATCTACATAAGCACCACAGTATGTAGTGTTTTCAAACTCCCAACAAATATTAATATTTAGGACTTGATAATGGGCAGCTGGAATTCCTAAGAATTCTAGGGAATTCCTAAAATTGTAAGTTAGTCTTTATTTTTTAGTAATATTTTATATAAGTATTTTTAATTATGAGTGATCATTCTAATAAATAGTAAATTATTTTTAATAGGGCTATAATAAAAGTTTCAGAAACTTTGTCCTAACAAAATATATAATAGCAAATGTATGGATTATTATTATGAAGTGATGTATTGCTGGCAAGATGAATATTTTGATAACTGTAAGAGTGATCTCTTTTTGATAGAGCCATTTGATAATAGAAAACATTAAAAGAATTTTAACACAAAATATGCACCAAATAAAAATGCTTTCTACTTTTAAATAGAAAGAAAAATAAAGTAGAAAGATATTATCAAAATATTTAATATCTAAAAATTGCCATTTTTAAAAATAACATTTTAAAACACTCAAAGCATCAACTGCCATGTGCAATAGTTTTGTAACAAATATTCAAGATGCAGACAATTTTTTTCTGTGTCATATTGAGTTGTTCAAATTATAAATGTGCACCCAAAGCACCCTCAATTTGGTTATTAGGGGACGTTTTGCTTGTTTCCTATTTTAACAGTGAAAATATTTTGTCTTCTGGCCCTGGTTTTGGTTTTGCCTTTGAAAGCCCTATTACTTTTGCTAATTTGCATTTTACATCAGTTTCTGATTTCATGTAGAAGTATTGTACATTGATGTTTTCTCTTTGCATTTCTTCTACTGAAGTATTTACAAAGAACTGTAGCCTCTAGTAAATATTCAAACACTGGAAAGCTCTAGAGAATATCATGTGTATTCTTCCAATAATGTAGCACTTGGATCTCCCAGCATGGCTAACAGAACTGCACAGAATCATGTCAGTGTTGCCTATTTAAGGATTTATTTTGCTTCCAAAACTTGTTATTTCTTGCAACACTCATAGGATTTGTGTAAAGTATACTCTGTGTATAAAGGTATTAATATTTATTTTGTTTGTAACAATGACACACCATTAGCAGCAGATAGGACCAGAACACACCCTTACAGTAACAGCTACAAGCAAAACCAACTGATTAGATTACCCTGCTTCTCAGTTCTTTGCCCTGTCCTGATTTCCAGAAAGATTGACCCTAACGTTGGACTCTATATAAGACATTTTCTCTCTTGCTTTTAACTCAAATCACTGGCTTCCATCGAACCAATAATGTCTTGATTGCTAACTCTATTTCTTGTAGGAACTTTATAATAGTTATTCGTTTTCCTGTTTTCAAAACTTATTTTTCTTAGGACTCAGGATTCAGAAATACATAAATTCCCTGAGAAAATCAGGAAAGGAATTCCCTCGTAGAAACATTGATGGTTATCTTTGGCTGAGTCATGGAGTTTGTTGGGAATTCCAGCAGGAGAACAAGACTGGGTTTTTCTCCCTTTATGCTCTGCAATGATGGGAGGAGATCCTGCAAATACTGGAGGTAGTTACTGACACGGGAAATGGTGTCTCTGCACCTCTTTGCACCTCAGTTGGGCTTGTGGCAATCACAGTGAAGGCTACCTTATGATGCCAAAGCAGCTAAGAGTAAAATTCTGGTTTGTTTGTTTGTTTTTTGTCAACTAAACTCATTAAAAATCAAAAGGGTTGGGCTAGAAAGGGGGATGGAATGGTTAGCCAATTGACAGTACCAAGGAGAATTGCTCTGACAGAGGAAGCATTTAGCAGAAACTCTTGTCAATGCTATAATGAAGAGAGGAAGAAGTCATACATTTGGTGAGGTGGGGTGGTAAGGGCTATGAGGAGAGGCTGAAACTCTAGGCAGTTGTCCTTTCACGGCCCAAGCTTTTCCTGAACCAACTCAGTGTCCTCCCAGCACAGGAGGAAAAGGAACAGGATGAGTGAGTCTGCACTGAAAACTACTTCCCCAGGCGAGAGCTACAGGGTACAGAACACTCCTTATCCAAGGCATCGCTCACTTAACCTCATCCCACACAAATAAGAGTGTGCCCGGCAAGGCCCTTCTGAAGGGTTGAGAAAATATTCTCCTTGGATAGAACATACCTGTGTCAATAAAAGAAAAGGCAACTTCTTCTGAGCTCCACAGACATTATCTTGTTGTAGTTCAAGGGTGACCTCAGAGTCACGTGCTTGCCTACTGGACAGACCTTCCAAAAAGGCTCTGATTGCCCACATGTGTGTGCATGATTTTTATACATTAGGACACTGAATTTTTGAAACCCAGTATCATAAGCAATACTGAAGAAAATGTTGTCTCCATGAGTTGGGTGAATGGTGCTTTGGAATGGATATATTATTTTGTCTACTGTAGGTCTGGGAGTTTTTCCTCATCATTCTGAAACCAAATGTCATTGGAATTTTCTAGTAGGTAAATTTATTTTTGCATATTTAGATCTCATCCTACAATCACGTATTTATAAAATAAAAATGTATATATGAGGTAAGGCTGGTATTCATTTTAAAGTGGTTTGTGGCCCATTAATATGAAGTTATTTGAGTCAGTACACTGTAATTATGAGTCACATACATGGGTTGGTAGAATATATGTTAGACAGTTGATTAAATTACCCCAAATATAACAGGCTAATTGGCCATATACTGTATAATAGTGATGTAGTATTGGAGGTGATGATATGTTTGTGAACATGGAGAAAGCACATTTTTTGCTTGCAACTAGTAATTTACTGCTCACTCAAATGCCATAAATACTGGTTTTAGCAAGGGAGAAATCATGGACTTTATCTCTGGTCTAAACTGTGACTTGAATTTTAGACCAGAAGGCATTTTTCTATCTTTGTGATTTATAGTCTAACTGGTGACTTTCATGAGTCCACCCAGACTGTAACTTTCCTGAGCAACAGGGCCAGGAGAACTGGACCTGGGTTCTGGCTCTGAGATGACTTTGCACTGTGGCTTTGAGCCCAGCACTTGGCCTTCCTGGGCCTCTGCTTCATCTGCAGGTGTTCAGATGATCTTCATGTTCCTTCCAGTCCATCAATTTTGCAGTCCTCTGATCTGAATTCTGTCTTGGAGCAAACATCGCATTCCCTAGAGGATGAGCTTCTGTGATCCCAAACTTTAGCCCACATAATGTTTAAGGGGTGACAAGAAGAAAGGAGCCTTAACTGGAAATAGGCCACACCAGCCCAGCCCAGGGTCACTTTGTATCTGAGGCAGATTCATGTAAATTATCTGATCAGACATTTACAAGTGTGTTTTCCAAACAACTTGTAATACACTGAGTAGCTCACTTTGCACCATTGTTTTCCCAGTTCATGGGAATACTAATAAACACAGAAGCCCCTGGAACAGACACCTGCAGGGGCTTCCTTTCAGCCTTGGCTGTTTCCTGAGGCAGAAGAGGAGGGGCGAGTTTCTTGGCACGAGTCGAGTGTCTCCTGCCCTTTCCTCTCCTGGCCTCCAGAGAGTGGTGTTCTCTGTAATGGGTGTGAGCCAGGCCTGGGAGGAGCAGCTGGCCTGGACTGTGGATGCTGCTGACCTCTGGGGTCCAAAGAGGAAGACTCGAAATAGAACACTGCTTTATTCCAAAAGTCCATTTGTTTCGTGCCAAACCAGTTAAACATGGATTTTTAATACAGATTATCTCTGACATATAATAGCTTCTCTCTCAGTGATTATATAGAACCACTGTCCATCCATCTGTTCATTTATTTGACAAATGTTTATTGAGCACCTGCTAAGTGTTAGGTCCTCTGCTCAGTGATAGTGACAGAGGTTAAGAAGAGAGGGCCAGCCCCTGCTGCAAGGGTTAATTTCATGTGTCAACATGACTGGGCCATCTCACCCAGATACTTGACCAAATGCCAGTCCAGATGCTGCAGTGAAGGTATTTTTAGGTAAGATTAATGTTTAGATTGGTAGACTTCAAGGAAAACAAGTGACCCTCCACAGTGTGGGTGGGCCTCACCAAATCAGTTGAAGACTTTAAGAGAAAAATACCCTGAGGTGTCCAGAGGAAGAGGGAGTTCTACCCCCAGAATGCCTTTAGACTCAAGCTGTGACGTCAGCACTTCCCTGGGCCTGTCTTGCAGATTGTGCCAGCCAGCAAACCATATGAGCCAATTCCTTAAAACCCTTCTCCCTCTCTCACTCTCTCTCTTTTTACCCTCTCTCTGCCCATCCTATTTGTCCTGCTTTTCTGGGGAACCCTGACTAATACACCCGCCCTCACAGAGCTTACCATCCGGAGAGGGAACAGAGAACTGAACGCAGGTGTTGTCAGGGATGGTGAGGTTTAGATACTCACACAGACGTCCCAGATGGGTGACACCTTGGAAGAACGAGCAGAAATTGGCCACGGCCCACAAAGGGGAGCAGTTTCCAGACAGAGGGAACAGCACAGGGAAGACCTGGAGGACCGAGGAGAGATCAGGGTACCCAGTAGAGCGAGAAGCAGAGGAGGGAAGAGTGAGCCGCCCTGGAACCCCACACTTCAGCCACACTCCCTGAGCTCCTTCCTTTGAATGTGTGCCTGGGCTTCTGAGCGTGAAAAATCACTGGTCCCTCTCAATAAAAACCACCATACTAATAACAATAGCTCCTGTTAATGGGACAAATGACCCTCTGCCAAGCATGTTCCAGAGGCTTTACAAGCATCGCCTCATTTAATCCTAGGAAGTACAGGGAGCCGTCTCTTTTTAATGAGCCGAGGAAACAGGTCCAGAGAGGTAAAGTGACCTCTCCAAGCCAGTAACTGGCTGAGCTAAGGTGAGAATACGGGGTCTCTCTAGCTGCAGAGCCAGGGCTTTGACGGACGGGTGCACTTCCGCTGCTGTGGCTGTGCTCCGTGGTGCCAGCCCTGCAGCCACAGAGCACCTGAGGTCCCACCCTTCTGTCACATCTATTTTCTCATTTGATTCTTGCAAAGACCTCACCCAGTAGGAGGGACTGCTGGCTTCATTCCCCATCCCACAAGTGAAGAAATGGAGGCCCAGAGAACGGAACGGGACCGGTGCTAGGTCTCAGGGCCGGTGCTCACTCAGCCGGCCGTGTTTCCCACCCCTAGGCTGCTGCCGTTTCCATCATCCCTGCTTTCCCTACCAAACCTTGCTGTGTGCGTTGAGATCAGCAAATGGACAATTTTCTCAGATCCTCAGGCTCCAAGGTGCTGGCAACATGTGAAGGAGGTCAAATTGCAACCACTGGAATGAACATACTTTTCATAGTTCTGTTTCCTCCTGCCTACTGAGGATGTGCCTGCCAGGTCTGTTTTGGGGAATTTTCTTCCCTCTGTCTGTGCAGTTGCCCTCACTGTGGGTTCAGCTTCACCATCCTTCTGGAGCCGTCCCTGCTGGTCCCTCCCTCTGGTCTTTCCTTCACATCAGCTTTTCTTTTTTCTTTTTTTGAGATGGAGTCTTGCACTGTCACCCAAGCTGGAGTGCAATGTTGCAATCTCGGCTCATTGCAACCTCCGCCTTCTGGGTTCAAATGGTTCTCCTGCTTCAGCCTCCCAAGTAACTGGGATTACAGGCTCCTGCCACCATGTCCAGCTAATTTTTTGTATTCTTAGTAGAGATGGGGTTTTACCATGTTGGTCAGGCTGGTCTCGAACTCCTGACCTCAGGTGATTCACCTGTCTCAGCCTCCCAAAGTGCTGGGATTACAGGCGTGAGCCACCGTGCCTGGCCCACATCAGCTTTTAGATGTAAGTCCCCTTTGACACAATGTTCATGTGGTTTGATGCTTCAAAAGCCTCAGGTATGGTGAATTTCTTCTCCCTCCAAGAAGTCTTCAGGGCTTCTTGAGGGCTCCCTGGAGTCCAGCTCAGAACCTGGCACAGAGGGAGGTGGAGTTTGTGTTTGTCGATTTAATGTGATTAATATGGTTGAAAATGTGGGTCAGTCAAATTTGGAAATGCCCAGTCTCCTAATAGTGTTTCAACAGGAGGTGCGCAGGGAGGCCCTTGGGACCTGGTTAAGTACCCCGGTGGAGGTGGAATCCTTCCAGGCCCCTGCTGTGCACCGCCCTGATTCTTGTCCAAAGCACGATAGGGATTTTAGTGGGTGTGATAATGGCCCTGTGATTCAGAGGCTCAGCTTGAACACAAGCAATTTCCTCTATTCAGTTCCCCACCAGGGAGGTTTCCTGGTGAGAATGTGGAGTTGGTTGGGTAACACGGGTCTTGATTTCAGAACCTTTTTATTCAAGCCATGCAGTGAGCCTGAGCTCAAAACTCCTCTCTTCCTAAAAAGCTGCAGAGGCGGGCCTGGATTTCTTTTGCAGCAGTGGTAGAAGGGGGCCTAGCCATGGTCACTGCTGTGTGGAATTGTGACACAGGGCAGGAAAGAAGGACTGGTGATGTGCTTTGATGGCTATGCACAGAGAAAACATCACCCTGGGGCTGGTCACTTCTGTGGACTGAGACGTGTCCCTTGCAATTCATACATTGAAGTCCCAGCCCCCAGTGTGGCTGTGTTTGGAGATAAGGCCTGCAGGAGGTAATAAGGGTTCTATGAGGAGTTAAAGGTAGGGCCTTCGTCCTCCAGGACTGGTGTCCTTATAAGAAGAAAAGACACCAGGGCTCTCTCTCCATGCATACCCAAAGGAAAGGCCACATGAGGCCACAGGGAGCAGGTGGTCGTCTACAAGACAGGGCGTGAGACATCACCAGAAACCAAACTTGATCAGGGACTTCCAGCCTCCAGAACAGAGGCAAAATCAATCTCTGTTGTTGAAGCCACCCATCCGTGGTATTTTGTCATGGCAGCCCGGACAAACAAACACGGTCAGTAACCGCTGTTCTTAGGACAGTTGGACAGAGCTTGAGAAACTAGAGGAGCAGCAAGGAAAGAAAGAAGTCATTGGTGTCACTTGCCTATGTATTTTTGGCAGCCCTGAGACCCTGGGGTTCTCATCCTGGAGTTTTTAGAATAGCAGATTCGTAATCTGGAGATGGCCCATGAGCCATCAGGCCAGGCCTTCATGTGAGATGGGGAGATGGAGGCACAGGGAGTGGATGAGGCTCCAGACAGCCCCAGGCACTTCCCACCAGGGCCAGCTCCTTCCACTGCCCCCATGAAAGGCCAGCCCTTGAGTCATTGCTTGGCCTCAAATGAGCCAACTCTGAGTGTAGATTCAGAAAGCCCTCAGTGACCTGAAGCCACACAGAAAGGAGAACTAATAATACTACAGCTCATGTTTGTCAGGATTTTAGCTCACATTTTAAAAATCGTACTGTAAGTTCTGTGGTAACGTGCAGAAGGTGCAGGTTTGTTAATAGGGATACACGTGCCATGGTGGTTTGCTGCATCCGTTCCCCCATCATTTGCCTTAGGTATTTCTCCTAATGCTATCCCTTCCCTAACTCCCCCACCCCCCAACAGGCCCCAGTGTGTGATGTTCCCCTCCCTGTGTCCATGTGTTCTCATTGTTCAACACCCACTTATGAGTGAGAACATGTGGTGTTTGGTTTTCTGTTCTTGTGTCACACACATTTACAGAGCGCATTAGAATGTACCGAATGCCTTTCTTACACACTATCCATTTAACCTTCCCAGAATCCTCTGTAGCTAGAACTCCTTACCTGGATGATGCACTCAGGGGTGGACAGTGCACTCAGGTCTGTCCTGCTCCCAGCTCACTCACACGGCCCCCCATTGCCTCCCACTTGGTACTAGGCTTTGTTAGACATGCTCTCTTCTATGAGGCCAGATCCTCATGGCTCAGTGAAAAAACCTTCTAACCCGTCCTTCCTGTACATCGGTCACTGGCCGCGTCCATCCGCCCCGGAGTTCAGTTCAGTTGACTCCTGCAGACTTTCCTGCGAACTTCCCTTCATCGTCTGTTATGTCTCAGGGACCAGGCGGGAAGATGCTTCAGGAGCCACAGTGCTGAGCAGGCACCTTTTTCCTCAGGGAGCTAAGGGCCCGCGTAGCGCATTGGGAAATGGATTCCAGCTGCCAGGAGCTTGGAGCTTCTCAGGGAAGAGGCAGCGTAGGAACTGGTTCTTGATAAATAGCAGAGTTTGAACAGTATAGAAGAGGGATCAAAAGGTGAGAGTCCTGGAGGTGCACAGCGTGGGCCGTGCACAGAGGGTGAGGGACCCCATGGGTCCTGGACTTGCCTGCTCCTCTTGGGTTGGTTCATGGGGTGAAAGGCTTGGGGCGTGGTCCCTCCTGGTGAACTGCAGAGAACTCGGGCAGCATGGCAGCACTACAGGGCCTTCACCCTCCAGCCCCCAAGTCATGTTCTGCCCTCTGCCCACAGCCCCTCTCTCCTGCTTATCCTGTTTCAATGTGTTTTTTTGTTTTTAAATTTTAGTTTTATTTTGTTTTTAGAGACAGGATCATGATCTCTTGTCCAGGCTGGAGTCAGTGATGTGCTCACAGCTCATTGCAACCTTGAACTCCATGGGCTCAAACAATCCTCCTGCCTCAGCCGCCAGAGTAGCTGTGGCCACAGGTGTGTACCAGTACACTTGGCAACATTTCTTTTTTGTTGTTACAGACAGAGTCTTGTTATGTTGCCCAGGCTGGTTTCAGACTCCTGGCCTTGAACAATCCTCCTACCTTGGCCTCCCAAAGCATGAGCCAACATGCCTGGTCTTTGTTTCAATCTTAATCCCAAAGCCTGGTCCATCCTCTGTAGCCAGAAGCTCTTCTCTGCACCTCCAAGTTGAGATGAATAAATGCCACTGCTCTGCGCTTACAGCTACCGAGCACTTCCCACACTTCCGGTGAGCATTTGCAATTAGATAGTCAGGGCCGAACGAGGTAGACTGAGCCGGACCTGTTTAGGTAGAGACTGGGTATTAAAAGTAACTCAAAGGAACTGTAATTTTGGCATCTTATGGGTACTGAATCCCAAAATGGATTTAAGGGCAATAGCAACGTGTGAAACAGTTGGGGTGAATGAATAAAACACAGCAAAGCAAGGGCCAGGTGTGGTGGCTCTTGCCTGTAATCCCAGAACTTTGGGAGGCCAAGGTGGGTTCATCATCTGAAGTCAAAGAGTTTGAGACCAGCTTGACCAACATGGTGAAACCCTATCTCTACTAAAAATAAAAACATTAGCTGGGCGTGGTAGCAGACACCTATAATCCCAGCTACTTGGTCGGCTGAGGCAGGAGAATCGCTTGAACCTGGGAGGTGGAGGTTGCAGTGAGCCAAAATGATGCCACTGCATTCCAGCCTGGGTGACAGAGTGAGACTCATCTAAAAAAAACCTCAAAAAACCAAAAAACAAACTAAACAAAACACAGCAAAGCAAAGCGCCCCATGACGTCAGTGTCAGACAGAAGCCGGTGCACAGCTGGGTTCTTTCACTTATTAACAAGAAGACTGTGAAAAACTTTGTGTAGCCTTAGATTTTTCACTTCATGGAATTCTTGGGTGTGGAGTGCCCGGCCGCAGCTCCCTAAATGGACCTATTCCTACATGGATGGGCTGCTGTCTGCTTCTGCAGTGCCAGGACGCCTTCTTTCTGGCGCCTCCAGATGGTGACCCAAAGCAGCCTGTGAACTGTGCTCACAGTTATGTGGGGAACGTCCCGGAGCCGGTGATGTCTGGTGCACCGGCTGCTGGCCCAACTGTGATGAGGTTAAATATAACATCCGATGACTTCATGAAGACTGCCGGAGCTGCTGCGCCTCCTGGCGCAGCACCTTCTCTGCCCACCATCCTGTCCACCGGGCAGTGAGCGGCTGGCCAGCAGGTGCAGCTCCTCATCTGCGGAGCCTTGGAAGGGCCTTCCAGCTCTGAGACATCGGGATTCCCTCACAGGCTAATGGGAGAAGGCAGACATCACCACTGCGGCCGCCATTTCTTCCCTTATTTTAGACCCAAGTGTGTGGGCATCACGTCACATATGCTCCAAGGAGCAGTGTGGTCCTTCTGTGAGGGTTTGAAATGGATGGATCCAGGACAGTCCTGGCCTTGCGTATGGTGGTGGATGGCAGGGCAGGAACCAGAACCCAGTTTCCCATCTCCTGGTCTTGAGCTGGCCCAAGGCACGATGCCAGGGCAATCCCACCCTGACGGCGCCATTTCTCACCCCTAGAGTTCGTGACACCAGCTCAGGGTCTTGTCATTGTTGTTGCCAGCATTCTGTGCCAGGAGGAGGGACATGGGACAGGCTCATGGGCAACCTCCTTCCTGGGAGACAGTTTGGAACAAGCTCAGCTGACCAGGAAGAATCCCCCAAATGGTGCTCGGAGCTGAAATAAGTAAAATAATCTCCACCATCTGCCCTAGAAAAGACAGGCAAAATACCCATTACAAAATCTAAAATCCTCCTTTCTTGAAAGTGACACTCCTGCTGCTGCTGTTCGGGGCACCTGTGTGCTGCTCGGGGCCCGCGGAGCACCTGCCTTCATTCTCTCCCTCCTGCTGCTGCTGTTCGGTGACCACCTGCGTGCCACTTGGGGCCCACGGAGCACCTGCCTTCATGCTCTCCTTCATTTACGGACTTGGTCCACCCACACAGCTACAAACCCAGGTCTCCCAGGGCCCTGGATGATGGAGTCCACAGAATAAACCCCATGTTCTCTCTTCTAGTTGCCACCACTCACCACACTCTCCCACCCTTATCTGTATTCAATTCAATAGACCAGCACTTGTGGGGCACAGTGCAGTTTGGTACTGTTGGCTTTGGGGCTTCTGTGTTGTCCTAGACTGAGTTCTGCAATTAGATTCTCACTTCTGAGAGGGTAGAGACTTCTTTGTGTATCCATATCCTGCAGCATCCCAATGAAGAGGGGTTTATTAAATCTTTATTTAATGTTCCAATAATAATTATACAATAAACAATTAAGGAACTTAAAAAAAACCAGTGGTGCTGTATGCATGATGAAAAGTTTTACCCAAGGAAAAGCAGCTTTATTTCTAGTGAGGAAAATAGTGTAATAGCCACAGATACCATTTTTTCTTTATACTTTAAGTTCTGGGGTACATGTGCAGAACGTGCAGGTTTGTTACACAGGGGTACATGTGCCATGGTGGTTTGCTGCGTCCATCACTCTGTCATCCACATTAAGTATTTCTCCTAATGCCATCCCTCCCCTAGTACCCCAACCCCTGACAGGCCCCAGTGTGTGATGTTCCCCTTTCTGTGTCCATGTGTTCTCATTGTTCAACTCCCACTTATAAGTAAGAACATGCGGTGTTTGGTTTTCTGTTCTTGTGTTAGTTTGCACAGCTACCATTTAATGTGACACATTCGTGACCTCTGATAATCTCAACAGTCCTGCAAGATACAGATGATTATCCCATTTTAAAGACGAGGAACCTGCATTTGATTCAGAATAGCAAATACAGTGAGTTGTTGCATGTCTTCAGACTCCAAAGCCTGTGCTCCTTCCTGAAGCCATGCTACTCATGATTTCATTCTTTGTGTTCATCTACGTTTAGATTTAATGTAGAAGATCACTGCACACATGGTCATGGTACATACAGAAGCACAGATAGAGAAGCTAGATCTTATTCTCATGGGAGGGACACATACTCAGGGAGAGTGGCTAGCAGGTCGAGAGAGTAAATGACAAGCACTAAATCAGAAGGATAGAGAATATGTGTTGTATAGAATAGTTTTGTTGAACAGTTGTGCTTTTTTTTAATTCGAGAGAGGATCTTACTTTGTTGCCCAGACTGGTTTTGAACTCTTGGCCTCAATTGATCCTCCCACCTCAGTCTCCCAAAGTGCTGGGATTATGGGTGTGACCCGCCGCGCCTGGCATTTGTGCTTCTTTATAAAGCTAGTGGTGCAGCTAGAAACTGGTGCCAGGAATATTTGCCAGAACTGGATTTTCATGTTTCCCGTCTCTTGCAGGCAATTTTGACCTAGTGATCTTATAGTTTTATCTCAGAAATATGGGTATTATAACTTGCCCCACCCCATTCAGCTTGATTGTTTCAATTTTAGCTAATAGAACAAATCACTTTGAAAGAACTGATCTATACAGCTCTTACTTTGGGAGTGTTGGGGTGCAGACGCCTGACCCAGGCTGAGCCAAGCCAGCATAATGAGAGACAGCACCCATTAGATTTGCTGCTTTTCCTGAACTCTGATTCTAACAAAAAGGCAGGATAACATTAATGATTAGGGCATTCACTTCTAGTAAATGGAATACCCTCCCTAAGAGCTTTACACATCAAAACCTTGGGAGTCGGAGGTCACACACCTGCACATCCTAATGAGATTCATTAACGCCGGGAGACCAAGGCGGTTTGCAAAGGGATGTTATTGTGGCTATTCTCTCCCTTGACAAAGGGGTGGCTTTGTTGCTTTGCCTTCCTTCTGTCCATGTCTATCATTAAAATAGAAGTGGGGGCAGGGGCTGGAGGGAGAAACCCTCCACTAACTGCTTCCTGGAACTTGAAGAGGCTCAGCTGTTCCATGGACAAAAATGAATTCAGCACGTGGCACAGGGCTGGATGGATATTCCTCACGACTTGGAGAGACTGCCGATTCAAGCGGAGTCTGAATCCTTCTAGAGGCACAGAACACTCAGGGAATGGTGGTGGCTGTTCTGACAGCATGTTCCTCTTTAGTGTGAAGCCTTCATGTGAGTCTTTGAGAAGAGTACACGCTCCCCATAGCTGGTGTGAATGTGCTTCAAACATTGCTCTCCACCCATGAAGATACATGGGACCCAACAAGGCATGTGACTGCGACTGCATCACACATGGCCAAAGAATGTAAGCCATTGGAACAAACTGGGTGGTTCTCAGGCAAGGAGCATATGGTTTTTGTCTGTCTATGTTGAGGCTGTGGCAATGCACCTCCATCTTTCCAGCACTGTTAGAATGTGTCCAGCCAGAGTCACCAATCCTGCCTTTGTGGATCTGATTGAGTTTGCCAAGTTAATATGGGAATGTCCTGACATTACTGTGTATGGGATTCCCATAATATCAAGATTTTCAGTTCAGAGGATGGCAGTGTAGCGGAGGAAATAGACAATGCTGTTACTCACACTTTTTGTTTAAAAAGCTTTCAGGGAGCTATTAATCTTTTGACTTCTGTTTTTCCCTCCTATTTGTTTCTTTTTGCAATAAAATTATTTTAAAAGTAATATATGTTCATAGCAGGAAATGTGAAAAGTTCAGGAAAGTATGAAAAAATCCAAGAAAAAATTATTTATATTCCATCATCAAGAAAGGAAAAACTATAATGAATGTTTTGTTTTATTTACTTCTAGTCTTTTGAAGAGGAGGCTTACTAAGCTGTGTATGTGTGAGTGTGTGAAAAACATTATTACTGTGGCTACGATTGTATTATGTATTTAATTTTGAGTACTGTTTTTGAGTAAGTCCTTCCTATATTATTAAACAACTTTGCCAACATAGTTTTTCTGATTTAAAACATATATTTTTTTTCTGGTTTAAAATACCACTTTCCCTACTACATGTTTATTTTGAGAGGAATTAAAAAACAAACTTACCTTGATGGAAGCTTTAGTTCGAATGTAAACTAGCACAGTTATTTTAAAGCAACATTTTTTTTTAAGCCTAGGGAGAGTCTATTTGTTTTCGCTTACATGACATAAAATGTGTTATCCTCTGTAGCTTTATTCAGCAGGGGAGGGGAGATGTGAGATTGTGAAATTATGTTGTTATTTCATTTGATGATCCTTGTGGATGAAATTGTTAAATCAATATATATATTTTTTCTGATAAATGCATTATACTTCCCCAAATCTAAACTTTATTTGAATTTTTCAGTGAAACTCTCCTCATCTTATTTTCTGTTCTTCAACAAATTGTTTCTTTTTAAAATGATCTTTGTAAAACATAAATTTCCTTTATCATGTATCATGTCTAAAACTCAGGTAAGGCTTCTAAAACCCAGTAGAAGGGTGCACCGGATCCCTCACCTTCTCGTGTGATACTTGACAGCCTTTTTTTCTCTTTTCTCCCTTACACACTTTTGGCTGGAGCATAATGTTTCCCAGCAGGTGTGGCCTAACCCAGAAGCCTGGGTTTAAGGATGCTTTCGTTATAACAAATGAGCAATGAGCATATTCAATGCCATGCAATTAGATCCCAAAATAGCAACTCTCGGTTTTTAAAGATAAAAGATACCATCCCAATGGAAATGACATGATTCCAAATACACCTACGGTATAATATTTCTACATTAGTGAAAAAATAAAGACACAATTAAAGAAGTATTGGCAAGGGGAAATAGAAAGTGCAATTTAGGCAGGAGATAGCACAAATAGAAAAAAACTGACCAGAGATACAAACAGTGAAAATGACCAGAGAAGAATTTTCTCTTCTCCAGGAACACCTACATAATGAATTCCAAGTAATGAGAAAAAGACAAAATAAGCCCCAGGATTATCAGCTTTTATCTCTTTATTATAAAATGACACATGCATTGAAATAGAGTTTCCATAATAGGAGGCTTGACCACACATCCTGGTTTGCCCAGCACAGTCTCAGTTCTTGCTTTAAGTCCTTGAATAATTAATAATAGCATTGTCTTTCACTCTCAACATTGTAGCAGTTTGGACATTGAGTTATATGGTCCTCTGTAATAGCAAGACTGAAATGCTTGTGATATGAAAAATAATTAACAAGAATGCTGGTTTCACACAAGGTGTGGTGTTTGGAATGTGAGTGGAAATGGCAAAAGAAAATTCAACATGTAACATCAACAGCTCAGATCTGCAGCAACATTGAAACGTTGACTGTGAGGATTTCAGCACAGCGTGGGGTTTAGAGTGCACTGTAAATGAACAAGAAGAACCATTTGTATGATTATGGTGTATTCCATTTACAGGGCAATTTACAGTTTCCAGAGCCTGCATATACCTAGACTCATGTGTTTTCCTTTGACTTTGACCGGCCTGGGAAGAGGTGATATTAAGGTGATAGTGATGGAGGAGATGCCAACCCACTCTCTGGTTTTGGTGGCACCACACTAAAAATGAATGCTGTGCCCTTACTAGTTCTGGCTGGGAGGAAATGAAAACAGACTGGAGCATGAACAAAGAAGGAATGGGTGTCAGAGACAAAATTCTATTGGGAGATTCTTAGGTAACAAAATCTCATATCAATATTGACTTATAACCAATGGATACCAATAGCTCTAGCTTTGAAAACAACTTAGGGTCCTGCTTTTAGTGAAGATGGATGGTTTACTCAGATTCATAGAAAAAGGACCAAATCCAGAAAAGTAGTTTCTCATGCGAGTATTTTCGGGTGTTAGGACTGATCATCAAGAAAAAGATGGCTGGTACCCAGACTTGGTGAATGTGTCTGCTGGAAAATTAAATTGTTTCTGTACAGTTTTTCTTATATATTTTGGCTCTCTATTATCCAATCAGCCAATCAGTCTTTTCCCCACTCCCTACAGAAGTGGTTGAAACAAAAAGAACATTCAAGTGCAGAGAGTTAATGTTCAAATGTTTACATGTGGAAGAGGGTATCAGTTAGTCGTTGTCCAAGAGAAGCAATTGCCCAAGTGACTGAGTGTGTCAGTTACTACCAACTGGGAAGGGCTTTACTTCCCATGGGTGGATAGATAGGTTCAATTATCTGAATTTACTACATTTGGAAATGATTTACTGGCAAATGACCCAGTGATGTTTGCATTCATCCCCCAAAGAGCTTATATCCCTGGCAATTTGCTACTTGATACTCTGGAGAAGAAATCAGGACAGAGTGACACTGTGACTTGACTGATGACTCAGTTTCTCTTTCTGAGGCGTCCAGGAAGACTGCCTGAGAGGAAGGGAATGAGGGTGCAAAATCAGGTGTGAGAAAATCCATTCTGAAACAAAGAACGTGGACCCATTGCTGTTTAGAGAGAGCACCAGAAAGACTGGAAATGCTGAAGGAGAAGTTTTTGAGGTTTCATCACACAATGTACAATGGAAACCATTTTCTGGATCTCTCCACAAAATCCTTAGCAAAATTTCTACCTTCCCCAGTGAGATATTGGGGAAAAACAGAGCTTCGTCTTGCTTTCTGGTTTCACTTTATCAGTGGCAAGGATGGCGAGGCCTTAGGTCTGTTTCTTAATCTGCATGAGGAGGCGGAGTCAAAGGAGGATGTGTTGAGAAGTTCAAATGAGCAAATGTATCTGGAGTCATTAAAGCTCTGCCTAGAGCCTGTTCTGGCTTTTGGTTCTGCTGCCTGTTGACAGTGTCATTGCTGGTCTCTCTGGTAGAGTCTTCAGGTTTTTTTCCTTCTTGGGCTAAAGTAAGACTGCTGCAGAATCGAGGGAACTCTGAGGTCCGGGCCCTGAAGGCAACTGCAGTCTCTTCACTAGGCAGTTCAGTGGTTCTTCTGATTTTATTTTCATGAATCACTCTCCATCAAAGCAGATTTTAGTACAATAGTTCAAGGTGGTCTTTTATACAAAAGTTTTAGAAGAAAGTTGAATGAGAATAAGCTGTAATAAGTAATATCAAACTTAGTTTTAAATTTCATGTTAATCCAAACAAGTAGAACTGATTTTCATGCATTACGTGGTAGCAAAATTGATGGAGGTCAAGACCTCCTGTCCTTATGCAGGACTCAGTCTTGAGCCATGTCAGGCCATGCAGTAGAATGGTTTACAAGGTTCAAGAATGAAACTCTAGAGTTAGGATATCTCCTCAAACACTTAATGGCTTGTAAATCTGTTAATTACTTAACATCTCTCCTCCTCAGTTTCTTAAAAATAAAGATGATAGAATTTCCAAGTAGTTGTACGGCTTCAATGGGAAAATAGATTAAAATGCTTAGAAACATGTCCAGCACATTGTAAATGCTTAATAAATGTCAGCTGTCATTATTATTATAAGATACAACTTTAATGATATTTTCAAAAGGCAGACTGAATGACATGCTTCATAAGACAGAATTGGAATGACAAGCACTAGGTGTATATTATCTGCGGGTTTCTTGAAGAATTTCAGAACAGAGGCAGGCAAGGCACCTGTCTGTGTTGAAGCATGGGTTTAAGACAAGTTTGAGGGTATGGGCAGGGCCCTGCACTGTAGAATTATTTGCTAAACTTCAGTCTGGCATACCTTGCTCTATGAAAGTCACTCTGCAGCACCTGTCCCTGCCTTGACATATTGAACAAAGATTTGAGTGTCCACTGTCCACCATGCACTTCTTTGGTGTAGGAGACAAAGAAATGGTCAACTTCTACCCACATCTCATCTCACCTCTCTTGTTACTTGCATTCTGGCAGTGGTGTTGGGGAGATAGAAAACAGATGACTATGAAGTCTGTACATCTTTTGTGTTTTAAAAAATTATGCTATTTTATTAAACTTTTTATTTTTTGACAATTGTAGATTCCCGTGCAGTTGTAAGAAATAATACAGAAAGATCTCATGTATCCTTGACACAGTACATAATTTTAATTTTTCTGGGATTCATGCCCTATGCTGCAATTGCTGGGTGCATGGTAGGTACAAGTTTAGTTTTATAAAAAACTGCCAAACTGTTTTCCAGTGTGGCTGAATAATTTTATATTCTTAACAACATATGAGTGATCCAGTTTCCCCACATTCTCTTTTGATGACATCCATGTTTACCATTTTTTTCTTCCATATATCTTGCTTTTTGTGTCTAGTATAAGAAATCTTTGCTTAGCCCAAGATCCTAAAATTTTTCTCTATAAATTATATAGCTCTGTTTTTACACTTAAACCTGTAATCTATTTGGATTTAATTTTTTGTAGAAGCTGTGAAGTTTAGGTTGAAGACATCATGGAAATATAATTGATTTTTGCACGGTTATATTTTATCTTAAGACTTGCGTATTAGTTATAGAAGATTTTTGGAGATACTTTGGAATTTTTGCCTATAGATGGCCAATTACAATAGCACAATTTGTTTAGACAGCTACCCTCACTCTACTGTGTTGCTCCTGCACCTTTGTCAAAAATCAACCGGGCATATTTGTGTGTATCTGTTTCTCTGTTTACTATTGTGTTTCCCAGACTTATATGTCTACCCCTCAACAAATACCACACAGTCATGATTACTGTGGCTATAAAATGTCTTGAAATTATGTAGACTAATGATTTTCAATTTATATATTTTTTTCAAAATTATTTTGGCCATTATAGTTCCTTTGCATTTTCATATAAATTTTTAAATAATCTTATCTATTGCTACCGCAAAATCTTGCTACAATTTTGATAGCAATTACATTCAACCTGTATATCAATTTAGGGAGAATTGACATCTTTGCTGTATTGAATCTTCCAGTCCATGAACATGGTATATCTTTCTGTTTGTTTATATCTTTCTTGATTTCTTTAATCAGTTTTTTGGGTAGTTTTCAGCCCAGAAGTATCTTATATGTTTTGGTATATTTGAAAATAACAATCTCTTACGTTTTGAGCAGTCGTTAATAATATTTTTAGTTTCAGTGTCCATATGTTCATTGATAGTATACAGAAATATATTTGATTTTGATTACCTATCTTGCATCTTGCAACCCTGCTGAGATGATTAACTCTAGAACTTTATTTGAGATTCTTCTGGATTTTCTACATAGATAATCATCCTATCTGCAAATATGGATAGTTTTATTTCTTCCTTTTTAATCTGTATGCCTTTATTTTATTTCCTTGCTTTATTCTATTGGCTAGAACTGCCAATATTATGTTGAGTAAGAGCTGTGAGAGTGGGCACACTGGCTTTGTTCCCAGTCTTACGGAAAAAAAGCGTTGACTTTGAACATTAAGTATAATACTAGCTTTTGGGTTTTTAAAAATAGATTTTCTTTATCGAATTGAGGAAGTTTTCCTCTATTCTTATTTTTCTGAGAGATTTTATCATGAATAAATGTTGAATTTTGTTAAATGGTTCTTCTGCATCAATTGATACAATCTTGGATTTTTTCTAGATTATTAATATGACAGATTACATTGACTAATTTTTGAATGTTGAACATTCATGCATTCTGGTTGTGTACATCTGGAATAATTGGTTATGATATCATAATTGGTTATGGTATAATTCTCTTTATATATTGATGATTTCTATTTCCTAACATTTTGTTAAAGGTTTTTCACACGTATGTTTGTGAGGAATATTGATCCATAGTTTCCTTTTTTCCTACTACCTTTTGTGTAGCTTCGTTATCAGGATAGTAACAATAACTCCATAAAATGAATTGAAAAGCATTCTCTCCACATTATTTTCTGGGAGATATTGTATAGAATTGATTTTAGTTATTCTTTAACCACTTGGAAGAATTTTCTCATGAAACTATCTGGGCTTAGATATTTCTACTTTTGAAGTTTTAAAATTACATATTTAATTTCCTTAATAGTTATAGTGCTATTCGAAATATGTATTTGACATTGAATGAATTATAGTTGTCTGTACTTTTTCAGGAATCAGTTCATTTTATCTAAGTTTCTGCAGGGTTTGTAGTGATATGCCCAGTTTCATTACTAACATCGATTACTTATGTCTTCTTTCTTGCAAGAGACTTGGTAAATTTTATTGTTCTTTTCAAATAACTGTTTCTTTGTTTCATTGATTTTATCTATTGTTTTCTGCTTTCAATATCACGGACTTCTGCTCCAATCTTCAGTATTTCCTTCCCTCTCCTTGTTTTGGGTTTATTTTTCTTTTTCCTTTTTAGATTCTTGAGGTGAAAGCATATTTTATTGATTTGAGGATTTTCCTTCTTTGTAATATAAGCATTGAATACTATAAATTTCCCTTCAGTACTGCTTCAGCTATGTTCCACAAATTTCAATATGCTGCATTTCCATTTTATTCAATTCAATGTTTTTATTTGTTTTTGTTAATTTAGTTTAATTTAATTTTACTTTAGGTTCTGGGGTACTTGTGCAGGTCTTTGAGGCATCTTCTTTGACCTATGGGTTATTTAGAAGTCTGCTGTTTAGTTTCCAAGTGCTTGAATATTTTTCTGTTATCTTTGTGGTTGGGTTTATGGTCCAGAATATAATCTATGTTGTTGTTATGTTATGAGAATTCCTAGCAAGTATGTGTTTTCTGTTGTTTTGGGCCAGCATATTGTATAAATGTCTATTAGATACTTTTGATCAATGGTGTTTTAGTCCTTATACATTCATAATGATGTTCTGTCAAGTTCTAGCAATTGTCAAGAAGGAGGTGTTAAAGTTTTCAGCTAAATTTCTCCTTTCAGTTCTATCAGTTCTTGCTTCGCAGATTTTACAACTTATTGTTTGATGTCCACACATTTTTAAATTGTATATCTTTTGGTGAATTAACCATTTTGTCATTATATAATGCCCCTCTATGTTCTTGGTAGTTTTATTAGCTCTAGAATCTACTTTTTCTTCTCTCCTCTCCTCTTTTCTTTTCTTTTTTAAATAAAGTCTTGCTTTGTCACCCAGGTTGGAGTGCAGGGCTATGATCTCAGCTCACTGCAACCTCCACCTCCCAGGCTTAAGTGATTCTCTTGCCTCACCCTCCTCAGTAGCTGAAATTACAGGTGTGAGCTATCATCCCTGGCCTAAAATTTACTTTCTTTGTAATTAATATAGCAAATGTCTGCAAGGCATATTTGTATTTCCATTCCTTAATTTTCAATTTACCATGATCATTATAGCTTTCCCACTGATATAGCTTCAGCAGCTGCTGCTTCAATTCTCAAATATTCAGCCTAGCTTGGTGGCTCCTTTCCCCATGGATCATTTAGTTAATTCACTCTGCCTATCTCTGCCTTTAATTAGTGTTTTTAAACCATTTATACTTAATGTAATTATTAATAGTTTAAGACTGATGTCTGCTATTTTATTTTTTGTCTTCTCCTTATTTTCTGTTTCTTTTTTTTTTTTTTGCCCCTGTCTTCCTTGTCTTGTTTTTTTCTCTTCTGTTTAACATTTTTTAGTGTCATTTTGATTAATTTATATAGTTTTTGAGTGGATCTCTTTGTATGGACATTTTAGGTATTGCTCAAATATCACATTTTATATTTATAACACTGGCTACTGATGTTGACATTTGTATGGAATATTGATCCATAGTTTCCTTTTTTCCTACTACCTTTTGTGTAGCTTTGTTATCAGGATAGTAACAATAGCTCCATAAAATGAACTGAAAAGTGAAATTATATATTAAGTGAAATAAGCCAGTTCAAGTGAAGTATAGAAATGTTACCCTTTATCCTTCCCTATTAAAAATATAACTGTTTTAAATATCTTTCCTACATATATTCATAACAAGTATATGAGATAACATAATTTTTGCTTTAACTATCAATTATGAATTAGGAAACTCAAGAAGAAAGGGAAATGTATTTATTCATATTTTCACTCTTTTTAAAAATGAGCTTCATAAAATCTAGATTGGCAAATTTAGAAATAAAATTTCCAGTTCAAACAGTCTACAACAAATTTCTTCTGAACAATTACAATGATGTCTCATGCTATTTAACCTACTTACAGTTATCTTACTGACAAGTCTCTTTTCCAGATCTGCACAGATGTAGTAAAATGACTTTTGTAGTATCTCAACATTTCTTTATCCCTCCTCTCTTTTTTTAGAGATGTTGCCTGACATATTAAGTAGGTTTATCTGCAACAGAAATGTGTTTAAATGCAACTGTCATATCTGCTATCATTGGAGAAACATGGGTTATTCCACTTGAATTGTTAATGATGTTTTTAAATCTAATGCACATTTATCAACTGATAGTGATGACCAAGATGATACCTCAACTGTAGGATGAATTCTGGCACATTAGATTATTTAAACTGTTTTTAAAATCTGATGTCTGTTGTCTAGTGTGTAATGATGACATCTCTGAATGTCATCATTCACAGATGATTCTGTGATTTTTACAATAATGATACTCAGGTTCAGATAGAAAACATTTGAAAACACTGTCTCAAGCCTCAGTTATGTGTCTCTCATTGCCTCTACTGGCATGTACAAGTTGATCATTTCTCAGTGTTTCTGCCTGAGTAAGTCAAAGTCATCAACCTTTCTCTCTTTGGGTTAGTCAGTTACCTTTGCTGATTCTTTGGTGGCAGCACATGCAGATATATAATCAGCTGAGTTCAGCAGTATCTGGGGAGGTGGCTGGTATGCCCAGTCTCCCCATCTCCTACATGAAAGGCAGCCAGGATGACCCCACACGAGGAACTGTCTTTGCTCAAACACCAGGCACTGCAGCATGAGTGGCTCTCCTCTACTCCCCAGCCGCTGAGTTTCCCACTCCTGGAGCCAATGTCCTTGAGCCACTAGAGGACACCAAGTGCCATGCTTTTCTCCCTTTCTCAATGTCTACCCCAGCTTTGAGGAAAAACAAAGGTGGAGTTTTCTTATATAGCATCAGTGGATGAATGGATAAAGAAGATATGGTAAATATACACATTAAAATACTATTCAGCTCTAAGAATAGTACTAAATCTTATCCCATTTGCAGCAACATGAATGGAACTGAAGGTCATTATATTAAATGAAATAAGTCAGGCACAGAAATATTGCATGTTCTCATTCATATGTGGGAACTAAAAATGTTGATTCCAGGGAAGTAGAGAGTAAAATGATAGTTAGAGGCTGAGAAGTGTAGGGGAGATGAAGACAGGTTTGTTAGTGGGTACCCACAGACAGTTAGAATAAGTTCTAGTGTTCAATAGCACAGTAAGGTGAATATAGTTTAAAATCCTATGTATGTATATAATAATAATAATAATTATTATTATTATTTGAGATGAAGTCTCACTCTGTTTCCCAGTGGTAACGATCTTTGCTCACTGCAACCTCCGCCTCCCAGGTTCAAGCCTCCTGAGTAACTGGGATTACAGGCATGCCACCATGCCTGGCTAATTTTGTATTTTTAGTAGAGATAGGGTTTCACTATGTTGGCCAGGCTGGTCTTTAACTCCTGACCTTAAGTTATCCACCTGCCATGGCCTCCCAAAGTGTTGGGATTACAGGCATGAGTCACCATTCCTGGCCAGAGTATATTGTAAATTTCATAATAGGTAGAAGAAAAGATTTGAAATGTTTCTGACACACATAAATGATAAATGTTCAAGGTGATGGATATACTAATTACCCTGATTTGACCATTGCACATTGTATGTGTGTATCAAAATATCACATGTACCCCTATGTACAGTTATGATGTATCAATAAACACACACAGAGTACACCTGCTGTATGCCTTTGTGAACCAAATTTGAAATAGAGATTAAGAAGCATACTTCTAGGATAAAACCAAAATGGCAATTTGAAAGTCCCTGAAGAGAAACTTGGCTTTGAATCAGCTTCTGCATTTTTCTACTTCCATATAATATGATGATAACATTTCCCTCCCATGATTATGTGAGGATTAAATGTAAAAGCTGGCACTACATAACAACGTATCACTAGTACCACCTGAAGACCTTGAGTGTGCACAACTGACACGTTGTGTTGCACACATTTGTACTTCATTTGATTGAATGGACCTAGAGCCTATCTTACTTACACAGGGTCCTTCTTAACAGGGGGCTTTCATAATGTCCCCTGACATTTCATGGTCATGTGATTTATATATTTTAAAATATTTACCTATAGTTACTACTTTAATACACTTTAAATAAAACAAGCACAATTTTTTTTTTCTTTTAGCGACTGTGGCCTATTTGTCAGACTATTTGTGAGTCAGCTCACAGACAATAATTCACAAATCAGCTCACAAATAATAATTCATAAATTAGCTCACAAATAATTCACAGATCGGGTCACAAATAATAATTCACAAATTAGCTCACAAATAATAAGCTATGAATCCATAAATTGATAGAATGTGAATTAGTAATTCTTTAAAGAAAGATTCTTAGGAATGACCTTAGTCTTTTAGGCCATCTCTAATTTGAGGCAGGAATTGGAATGTGTCATATTTCAGGCACTGCTTCAATACATGCTTCATTCATTTATTCATTCACTCAGTGATTACTGACTGTGCATGTACTATATCCATGTGATTTGTTAGGCACTGGGTGAAAAGGTCCCTAAGACATTTAAAATCATGTGAAAGAGTATTTAAAGCAGGCAGGACCTACGTTGAGTGTTGTCATGTCCAATATTTATTTTCTGCTCATTCTGTGCCAGGAAATGTTCCAAGTACATTACCTGGATTCATTCATTTGATCTTCATAACAAATTGGGAAGCAGGGTATTCGGAGTGCTGAACTCTCTGCATGCCTGTTATACAGCTGAGGAAGTGGAGATTTGGAGCAATTCGCTGTGACAGAGTTCCCACCCAGGCAGTCTGAATCCAGAATCTGGGCTTTTAATGACTATGCTGTGGAGGATGCTAGAACATGGTGAAAAAATGCCCAATTCGGCAAAGGGGCTCAGGGCTGGGAGCTGTCACAGCTTGCTTCTTATAAGGTGGTAGCCTGAAGCCAGGTATGGGGAACACGGCTTCTGAAAACAGGGCATTGGCCTTGAGCAGTTCATGAATGTGTTCCTGAAAAATAAGAAAACACAAAACGAAACGCTTCTAAATGTTATAAGAGGGGAGGAAGGGAGTGGGTGCAAGGAGCCCACGGAACAGTAGCCTGTGGGGAGATAAGAGAGCAGTCAGTGAGAATGGCAGGTTCTCTTCTCATTTCTGTGACTATGTCATTGAGACATATGCTCCAGCCATTTCCATGCCTGCTGTTTGCCAAGATCCACCCGCTCCCCCCACTGGCCCCCACGCAGGCCGTTCTCTCCGCTGACGCCCTCACCATCCTAGCCTGGCGACACCGGCCTCCTCTCCACGTTGTTTCCTGGGGAGCAGATCCTGGCCCCCAACAGTGTGGATCCCTCCATTGCACATCTTCCTACCACCCGCGGGTTTTCCCTCCTAGCACTCACCGTAACTGTCATGAAGTCACTGTTGGCTAAGTGCCTGTTAATCGACTGACTGGTCCTTCCTCCTGATTCTGAACTCTATGAAGACAAGCGCTGTCTCTCTTTTGTTGATCACTGCCCACCTTCACCTGGGATAGGGCCAAGTTCAAAGTAAGTGCCTGCTGCGGGATGGAATGTGGCCCCTCTGCCCATCCCACCAAAAAAAAAAAAAAAAAAAAAAAGAAGTAACAAGAAAAAGAAAAACAGATATGTTGCAGTCCTAAACCCTGGCACCTTAGCATATGACCTTATTTAGTTATAAGGTCTTTACACCCAGTTAAGGTCAGGGCATGAGGGTGACCCTGATCCAGGATGACTAGTGTCCTTCTAAAAAGGGGAAATTTGAACACAGGCACATACACAGGAAGAGGTCATGTGAAGATGAAGGCAGAGATCGGGATGATGCTTCTACAAGTCCAGGAACACTGAAGGTGGCCAGCAAAACCCAGGGCTGGGGGAGAGGCCCAGGACAGAGTCTCCCTCACCGCCTCAGAGGGGACAAACCCTGCCCACACCTTGATCTTGGAGTTTTGGCCTCCAGACCATGAGATGGTGCATTTCGGTTGTTAACCACCCAGTTTGTGGGACTTGGTTGTAGCAGCCCTAGCACGCCAGTGTTCTCCTAACACTACTTATGGGATGCAGGAAGGAAGAAATGATGGATGGAATCACTCGGCCCTTCCCCTTACTTGGAATAAGGGTGCACAGTCAATGTTTGTTGCTAATGCGATGCTTACCACGTGTCGTGTTTAATTTGTTTGTTTGCTTTATTTCTCCTTGTTAATTTCAAAATCATGAGAGTTTAACTTTGTATAGCTCTTAAAAAACCCAAAATGATGTCTAACCTCCAAAATATTTGGATTATTTTTCACCCTTCTGGGTTTTTGACCCAAGAGGAGGGAGCAAATAAAAAGATTGTGGTGTCTCCTGAGACCATGTGTGACACCAGGTATAATCATAAAATCTCAAAAATCACATATCGTAGAACCAGCGTGCAACTGTAAGGGGAAAATATGAGTCATCCAAGCATTTGTGATGATCTTGTCATGCACGGATTGGTACCTGGCAGGCTTAGTTTTCTCTAGGATTTCTGCCACCAACTGTCACTACATACTTTTCAATTTACGCTTCCCCATCACTGCCAAGAATGAAGTACCTCCATGCAACTTGTAATTACAGAAGGGCTCCCACCGCCCCCTCCCCAAATCCCTGGAGGTTAAATTTGCACATTTTGACAAAATGATTTCTTGATTTTGTTTTCTGTATGAATCATTGAAGGTTTCCTGAACGAGTGCTATTGTAAACAGAGAGTCAGCGTCAACATCAGAAAGTGCTTCCTCCTCTGACAGTTTAATTGTTCTCCTGATTCTCATGCTTTTCACTCTTTATGAAATACGACGTTTTCTCTACATTTTGTGCAAATACAGGTATGAAAACATTGGGCTGGTTTGTAAGTTACAGCTAAAGTCTAGTTAAAAGGCAAATGGGATTTTTGCAAATAGGTACATAGCTTCTTTCAAGCCAGCTTCGAGATTTCTCAGGAACTCCTGAGTGGCTTGAGACTGATGTCCCAGGAGGCAGAACATCGAGGGAAGGCAGGGAATTCTCTGAAATGTTATTCGGTGTACCTGGGCACTCAACTGCCACTTGAAACGTTAGTTTGTCATTGGCCCTTTGGCCGATGACACAAGTACCTCAGCTGCCCTGGGGGCTGCCTTTCTTACGTTAACCTGCTCTGTGGTTCATGGCGAACGTTGGTGACTGTAGTCCTTGTAGCCACTGTGGGTTTACTTCTTGTCCAAGGCAAAGCCCTCCACCTGTCTCAACCCCCTGACCTCCCATTCTTTGAGTTCTTGCTTTGCCACCTATATCTCTTCTGTATCTTCAGATTCCCGCCTCTGGCTTTTCCCTGGATTCTTGATCTCAGCTTGTTAGCACATTTAAATATACACCATCCTTAAAACAAAACAGCAAAACAAAACCCTTTTAACAAGCCTCTTCCTTGAAGGACAGCCCTCTTGTCTCATTCCCTTTCTTGCAGAAGCCTGCACAGTCAACACTTCTCATCTTTTCTTTCTCACTTTCCATTCACATTGGCTACCACACTGCCACCTCCCTATACCTGCTCTCATTAAAGTAACCACTGTTTATCTAATTTCCAAACTAGGAGACTGTTGCTCCTCATCCTCCTTGGCTTCTGAAGCACCTGACAATGTTGACTGAGCAGCTGTGTGCTGAGTCAAGACCAGGGAGTTTGGTAGCTAGAAAAGGGACACATGGGTATCTGAGGTCAATGAATGGTTCTGAGGTGAAGTATAATTCCCTACTGGGAATCACTGACAGACTCAGCTTCCTTCATGTGCTTCCCTTATGGCCAATTCATGGCTCATGGATGTAGGTGGGGAGGTACCATGGAAAACAGCCAGGATCAGGGAGGGCATTTTTAACCAGGCTGCCTCCCCTGAATCTGCTCTAAAGACATGACTATTTTTTCTTCATAATTTTATAGGATCTTTTATGGCTAACTCATTTTATAGAATAAGCCAGGGGTTGTCAACTCGTTCCTATAAAGGGTTAGAAAGTAAACTGTAGCCTTTGCGGGCCATACGTTTTCTGTGTCAATAACTCAACCACGTTGTTGTAGCACAAAAGCAGCCCACAGACAATCTGGGAAGGGATGGGCGTGGCAGGTTGTCCAGAAACTTTCACCTACCAATACAGAAGGCAGGCCGAGTTTGGTCCAAGGGATTAAATGATCTTAGAGAGCAATTTGACTTCGTGTTTAATTTGATACATTGGTTGAAAAAAAGAAAATGGGTTCTGCCTGTATTGATTTTCTGGAATGTGCATCTGACTATATGTGTTTATTTGTATGATCTTTGTAAGCCCTAGAAATACAAAAGGCTTACATGTGAGTGCTAGTTTAGGTTTTGGCTAATGTATTAAAACACTGCCTGAATGTTTGGTCAATCTTGGCCAAGAGGACCAAGGCTACTTCTCATTCCTGCAAAAGGCTTCAAAACCTGCCAGCATGGTGAAGGGAGGGATATGTGTTGACTTTCAAAGTCGTAAATTTACCATCAGGATTATTCATCTTTAAAGACACTGATTTGTCTTTCAGGGACATTTCTAAAATGTCAAAATAAATAGCACTTGACATTAAAAAAATAGTATTGAATGCTCACTAGAGGGTGAGTAGGAGAAGCATCTGGACACGTGGAGGCTAGGTTCCTGGTACCCCTGTTCATTACCCTTTTTGGAGTGATGGCAAAAGGTGGTCACCACTACATCTTTGAATCTGTTTAATCTCCAGCTGTGAATATGCGATCAATCATCTCTTGGACAACAAGAGACTTTCCCCAGGACCAGCAATGATTTCCATGTGGTTGCAAGGGCTTTATGTATGTGCAGTTCTGACAGGGGTCAGCCCTGATGATGTCATCTCTCAACTTGGCGTGACTCACAGGAAGTGAGATTCAATGGCCTGCAAAGAGGATATCGCACTTACCGCTTCTACTGTTGACTTTAACTAACTTACTGTCTCGGGTGGCTTGTGGCCCAGTTTTCTTCCTAATAGAAATGAGAGAAATAATACTTACAAGTTTGCAAAGCTCCCTGAAATTTCAAGTGTAAGATACTATCAAAGTGAAAATTTTTATAATCCCTTCTCAGTTGCTGCCTTCTATTTACAAACAGCTGACTTCTTCCTCCCACTTCTGGATGAGACATAGAACCAGCACCCAAAGCAAATTCGAAAGTTTTTAAAGGAAACGTGCGTTCCATGAAACATGGAAAATTAGGAGTACAACTTTCAGAGTGTGAGGAAACGCAGATTACCTGCTGCAGACCTATCAGGTGATTTGGCTAAAATCCCTTCATGGGTGGTGATCTACAGAGTGAATTTAACTTAGCAAATAAACACTTTTCAATTCAGATGTGAACCTAGAGAGCTATCTAAGGCAAAACCATTTTTAAAGAATCTTTATTCTCTGTAGTTTCTTGGAATTAAAATTTCTTAAAAGAATTTTGTTTCATTTTTATTCATTTTAAAGCGTATCATTGCAAGTACATAAAATCCACCTTTAGAATCCCCACTTCCACCATTTTCAAAATGGATAGGACTGGCTGAGCACTGGCATGACATTTGTGGGGGTTTTCTAAGTTGCATTCTGTCATGTGCTTGGTGAAATATGGCAAAGCATATGGACGGTGGGTGATTCATCTCAATGTAAGATTTCCTGGGAAAAGCTGGGATGCATTCAGTTTGCAGAATTTCCCCCATGGTAACCCGCTGAAGCTTTTGCCTTAATAAAATAGAAGTATTTGCTCTATTTCAGATTTTCAAGTGAATGATTCCCAATGTGTTTCCAAATGAATGTTTTTCTCATTTTCTGACTTTGTGTGACCTCATCTACTTTTCCAGTCTTAATCATGAGGGCATCACCCAATTCAGGAAGCTGGAAGGAATCTTTTAGTTTACATGTTCAGTGGAGCTGTTGGGAGTCAGTACTGAGTGTCCTGAAGTTATAGGTGTCTCTAAGTGAAAGGACATTATTAAAACTGGAATAATATTTCGGCAAGTAGATTGCAGCATGTAGCTTAGTGATGGCAGAGGGTAAATGTTTAGGCAGCACAAGCTGTTGATTGCAAAAACTAATTCTGTGGGAGATCAGGGTCAAGTGCACATACTAACAGTCTTTGATTTATAAGCGTTATTCAAAAATCGAGCCTAATTTACAAAATGCTAAGTGGTCATATTTGCTCTTGCCTTGAAGTGCACATCTTTCATGTTTGACTTCAAAGCATCACAGACATGACTGGAAGAAGCTTGAGATTTGGATGTTTTTCACAACAATATGGAAAATGCAAAAAAGCAGAAAATTTTCCTTTAAGTAGTTTGCTATAAGCATTTATTTTACATTCATAAAATGAAAAGTGGCAAACCATTGAAAATTGTTTTAATTTGTTGAGTTTTAAGCTTTAAAAATGTTTAATGTCAGAGGAATTTATGCTATTTAATTCAATGAAAAAATCAGGATACAAATATGTACACTATGTTTCCATGTCTATAAATTTATCAACAATATGAGGTTGAGCCATATGAAATTGCTATTTTGTATGTCAAAATGTGGTTTGACATAAGTAATATCAAATGGTTCAAACTATATGGACAAGAGAAAAACACACACACGGAAGAGAAATACCAAAAGTTTGGGATGATGATTATCGGTAACCTAAATACTTTTTCACTTTCTTATCTATACTTTCTAGAATAAACGTGTATTTTTTATAAGAAATTTTTTTTTAGATGTTGCCGGTGCAAACCTTTCATTGCAAAAAGGAATGGGACGAGAAGCTTATTCGTGTTGTCAGTGGATTTGAGTGTTTTTGGTCTTTGGTCTCCAGAGCTCTTTAGAAATCACCAGACTTAGTGAAAACACCTTCCCTTCCATTCCTTTCCCTTCTTCCCTATGTCAACTCCCCCAACTAAACTGTGAGACACAAGCATCTGGCCCTAAGCAGGTGCTCAACTGATACTTGTGAATGATTGGAGGAGTGAATACATGATGGGGAGAGAGATTAAGTCAATATTATGCAATACTTTCTGAAGTTTTGCTGATTTCCTCCAATTAAAGCAACTGGCTTGTCCTAAGAATAGGCTGTGGCTGGATTATAAGTCCATATACATTTAATGTTAAGAAGAAAATCAGGCCTATAGAAAGACAAAAGCAAAAAAGACTGCTGATTTAGTTAAGAAGTGTCTCTGCAATTCTTTTGGATAGAATATAATATACCCAGGTAAAAATCACAACACATGATGAATTTCTGGAAGATGTTAGCATTCCTGGGCCCTTATCACGGAAGCATTTTGAAAACAGGGCAAGTGAAGGGTGCCTGGCCTGGTCACCTACTCCACTTTTGGGTCCTCCACAGACTTGCACACACACATATTCAGAACTTTGTCTGTGAAGAGAAGCACTTAGAAATACTCCCCTTTTTCTAGGGGTAAGTGTTAACTGATATTTTACATGTCAAGTTTTCCTTTCGATGACTATTAATGTCTACTTTGGAAGGAGGATGAAGGGTAAAAAACATAGAAAGGGAGAAAGAGAGGAAGAAAAAGAGAAAGAGAGAGATAGGAGGGTGGGAGAGAGGAAGGAAGAAGGAAGGAAAGAAGGAAGTAAGAAAGGAAGGAAGGAAAGAAGGAAGGGAGGAAGGAAAAATGGAATAAATAAGAGGAAGGAGGAAAGAAGGCAGAGAGAGATTTTTAGCCATGTGAAATCCTTCAGTCTTTTCTCTTAGCATATGGTAGTAACAAAGGTCCAAAGGGTAGATACTGATTATTTACCAGGTGATATGATCAGTGGAGTATTATTTCCATCCTGTGATTACCTCTAGGTGACGCAGGCTAGCCTAGATGGTTCTAAGTCTCTGAGTAAAGCATGTCCTGAAATTAACTTGAATAACCTAATTTCTACCTTCAAGTTGATCTCTCCTGCACACTGTGCTAAGGGCAAAACAGAAGTGAAACAAGAAAGATTAACAAGATCTGTGCCAGCTATTAGAGGAGAAGTCATTGTTTGTCTGCACTTAAGGAGAAAAGGACACTATTTGGCAGAGTGGGGTGCCTCTGCACCGGCTGGAGCTAATGATCAGCATCAGGATTGAGCTGGGGGGGCGGATACCCATCGCCTGGCCCTGACTGCTCTTACTGACAGGTGCTAATGGGAGGGGCAGGACACAGCTGCCTGAGCAGGAATCCCATTATCCTTTGCTGGGTATTGATTCACCCTGTGGGATGCTTCCTTTCTGGCTGTGTTAATTTTCACAATGCACATTTGCCTTGTCCTCGGCACACAGAGAGAGTCAGAGGTGCTTGGGGTAAACGTAATGGGCTCTGCCTTCCAGTCTGCAGAGGTTTTGTCTGTTGGGATGTGGGCTTTCTCTAATTATAGTGCCTGCTTGGGGACGAGGTCTGGAAGAATAGCTTTGCCACTAATATAATTGCCCGAGGTGCATAGCAAATTAATCTAATGACATGAGGTGCATTTGGAAAGTTGGGGTATTTTTCGCATCCATAAACAGTTGTTCTTATTTTGAAACTTGATGTTTTGCACAGAAAATTCAGGAAGTAATCCAACAGTTGAAATCTTGGCCATCTACAGTCATCCAAAAATATTCACTCTCTTCTTTGTTTACAATTAAGCCTTCTAAAAATTTTTTAGAGATAATTTAGAGATGATCTGTGTCTTTGGCCGTGTTCTGGAATTTAGTGGTTTGTGTTGAAGGGCAAAATATGGGTGGGTTGGGTTTATTGTAGTTAAAATTACTGAGTCTAATGTTTAAAGATGCATTATCACAGAGATAAGGCAGATTGTACTCGGAAGAATTACATACTGCAGACTCACTTCTGGGAACTAAAGCGGGCATTCCAGTTACCTTCCCTAACTCGCCCGAGCATCAGCCAGTCCATATCATATACAGAATTTCTACTTGTTAAAGAACTCCTTCTTATATTAAGCAAAATCCTGTATTTCTCTAAGTTTTATGTGAGTGTATATGTATATGTGTGTGTGTATGTTTTGTATGAAGACAGTGACACGTTAGGTAAGTTTAAGACCATGTTTAAATATTTGAACAACTAGTTTAGTTCTCGAATTGTCCCAGTTTCTTTCAGCTTACATGTCTGCTTTCTTAGGATGCAGAAAGTGCATGAGGACTTACTTTTGAAGGGATGCTAGTCACATGGGCTGCTTTTGTTTTCCAGCCTCAATCTGGTCATTTCTCTGAGCTATTCCACCCTCAGCACTGTGCTTGTGTTTCTGTGTTAGTGATGGACTGGGGCTCTTTTGATTCCTTTCTAAAGACAAAGTGATATAAAGCCAGGAGAGATGGGCCCAGCACCTTGAGAGGAGGCTGTGCTGGCCCTCCCGGCTGTGAGTTCTGTTCTCTGGAAATACAGTCCTTGTTCATTGGCACTGCTTCTGCTTAATGAGGTAAATTCATTCCAGAGGTTTAACTATGTAAAAAGCAGAGTTGCTAGGGATAGAACAATGTATCTGAGAAGGTCAGAAACGTTTCTTATAATGATGGCATGAACGCCTTCCACTTCTCAGAGAGCTCCAGGTATTTTATATGCAATATTTCCTAACTTTCTGGAAGAGTTCTAAAGTGATCAGATTTCAGCTTTGTACCCCATTTCTTCAGTCAGGGACGTGGAAGCAGAGCATGTCCACTCAAGAGCTGGAGGAAGAGCCAGTCATGGGTTTGGTGAGAATGTCTGTGTCTCCCTAGAACTTGCTGACATAAGAGACCCATCATTTTTAATGCATCATATTTTTCTGGTTATACAAGTTATTATGTAGCCATTGTAAGAAATTTTAAAAAATGACAATGATCTATAATTCTGCTATTCAAGAAATAACAACCATCATTACTATTTTGGTAATTTCTGCTCATTTCTAATCATATGATTTTTGTACCCTTTTTATCATTTGCTAATTTACCAAAAAAAAAAAAACATTTCCCTACCACATTAAAAACTCTTGGAGGGTAGAAGTATCAATGACTGAGTAATATTCAGGGCAAGGAGGGACACTGGGGGAGGTTGTTGCATCTACATGAACTCTGGGCACAGTGGATGGAGAAAGGAGTTCTCCAGGGCAAGTGGGTAACACTGATGGACAAGCTTTGGGAGCCTCTTGGCTTTTAGATTTCTGACCTCCATTCAACTTTAGGAAATGGGAGGGGAGGTGGAAATGAATGAGGAGCTGTGTAGAGTTAGCATCTCTGAAAAAGCCGGTCATTAGTGTAGATGGATGGAAGGGAAGTGCAGCTAATGGTCTTGAGAGCTGAAAATAAAGTTGATCTAAAGCCCGAGACATGTGGGCCACAAGAGGGCCAGGTCTTTGGTGGAGAGAGTTGCTGAGAAAGAGCTCAGAGGTGAGAAACTGAGGTTTAGAGTTCCAACTCTTCAGGCCCAATCTGCTTCCCCTCTCCGACACTATCTTGCAAATAGATGATTCATTCAAAGATAAATAGTCATTAAGAGGCATGGGACCTATACAAACTTACTAGAGATTTGAATAGGAAAAGTAGAGCATATATATATATTTGTGTGTGTGTGTGTGTGTGTGTGTGTGTGTATGTATATATATGTATATATGCATGTGAATACATAATATATGTGTATATATATCAATATATATGTCTATGTCTTTATGTATCATAATATATGTGTGTATACATGAAATATGTATATATATATCATAATGCGTGTGTGTGTGTGTATATATATATCAGGATTCTGATACATATATGTATAGTGCCATAAAGTATAAGAAGTATGTGAACACATAGTTCTCTGTGGATTCAAAGATATTAATGAAAATGTGACCTGGGATAAGAACTCGAGGAGAAACATAGGGCCTCTAAGAAGAGATAAGGAAATAAGGAAATTAAACATGAGAAGAAAATCATAACAGAAATGACAAACTTATCATAAGAAGTCAAAAAAATACACATGGCTAAAATACATGCTGGGATATAAAGAGCAAGTTGGAGAGACTGGACACAGTGCAGCAGGAAAGAAGCAAGTTGCAAAGGGTTTTTACGGCAGAAATCACTGGTGGTTAAGGCAGACCACCAAGATCTCATATAATCACAACTGTACCCGGAGAAGAGAAGGAAAAACCACGTAAGGTAAAATTCTCAAATGCTGGTTTTAAATTTTTGAAAATTTCTTAAGAGATTGGATTCCACACATGGAAAGGCAACATGCTCCACATAAAACTAATCAGAACAAAAGTACTCTAACATGTTTTACTAAAACTAACAGAAATATTTCTATGGCACACAGGGAGGAATGAAAGTATCCCTAAGGAGAACAAGGCAGGTTAGCCTCAGACCTTTTTATAGCACTCAAATGTGGAAGAAAGTGCAACAGTATTTACAAGGTTCTTAGAGGATGGAATTACAACTAAAAATGTTTATCTGCAACCTACCTGCTATCCAAGTACACAAACAACAGACCCGTCTCCTGAGGCATTCAATACCTCGGAGTGTATACTCTCATAGAGTACATACTCTCTATAGCTCTGCCAGGAAAAAAAGCAAAAACAAACACCACCACCAACGAAAATCCAAAAGTATGAAAGAATAAACTGAAGACAAACAGATGATTAGAGGTCTTAAGATGAAGGAGGAGAAGCAGTAACAGGCAGAGGGTAAGGAAGAAGGAAAAGAATGAAGGAGGGAGGGAAGGAGAGAAGAGAAGGAGGGAAAAGAGAGGAAGAGGGAGATGGAAGAAGGAAAAAAAAAAGACAAAGGCTGGTGGTAGCATTGAATTCACTGAAATGAAACAGGTTTTATGACCATGGGGAGTGTGATTACAGAATAGAATGCAAATATTATAAAATGTTATAATAATAAATTAAAAGAATATTGAGCTTGGGTAGGGAGAGAAGATGGAGAGATCTGAGGAAAAGTCTATGTGAACAATGAGACCTAACTGTAACAGAAAGGTGGTGATATGCCAGGAAAATGCAAATAAAAATACAACAGAATTGTAAAATTAATATCTAGCAAGTTTTACCAACAACCAAAAAAAATTAAGCAAACAGAAATATTATATTGTGAAAAAGATTACAACTTGTAATGAAGATTAATCATGAACATTAATGCACCAAATATGAAAAAAGTCATACAGAAAACAAATTAACATATCTTTGTTAGCTCATGCTGTACCAAGTAAATAAAAAAAAGCAAAAATATAGAAGACCACATAATAATTCTAAGATACATAAAATACATTTGCATTGATTGGTCATATGTTAGACCGCAAAGGAGAAACATTCTGAACGTACAGATAGTTCAGGTGTTGGCTGAAGGCAGTGCTGTGAAGGCAGGAAGTGAGCAGCTGTGGCGGAGGCTGCTCAGGACCCCTCCATACTCATTTTTTCTACTGACCTTATTGGTGGAAACTCGATTTTATTTGGGTATCAACAGTCACAACCGGGCTGCCATGTGACACAATTCTGACCAGTGAGATACGGCTGAGGGTTCTGGAAAAGCTTTCACGTTCTTGATGCAGTGCTAACGCTTGATGATCTTCACGTTTGGTTTCTTCCTGCTTGGAAAGCCAATGTGACACGTGGAGGGGGCAGCCACCTTGTGACCACAAGACGAGAGTCATGAGGAAAAGTGGTTGCACCCCCATATCTCTAGCATAGCCCAGTAAGAAGATGGGGAAGGGCTTTGTCCAGGACAGGGGGTTCTGTCCTCACGTGAGTTTAAGGCAGCACTGAACTGTGGTTTTCTGTATTGCAGTTGGATGATAACTGGCAGAATGATCCAAGGAAAAACAAATCCCTTACCAACTAGAAACAAAACAAAGCAAAACAAAAACACCTAAAATGTCAGAATATTTAAAAAAATAATTATAGGAATACTGTATTTTAGAATTCTGATAAAACGGTGAATGAGGTACCCAGACCAACCTTCTATTTAAAAGTGACTAAATATCCTAACTAAAAATATATTTTAAAAACTGCTGCTTCTTAAGTATGTAGATGAATTGGTAGAAAAGTTATTTTTTTAGGCTAGAAAAATAAGCAGGGAGAAAACCTAGGTAAGCCAAGTTCAGCAGTTGGATTTTACCTTGAGAATGTTTGCTGAACCTGAAGAATTCAAACTTTAGTTTTCATGGCATGGGGCACTAAGAATAGGAGACAAGACCTGGACTCACCAAAGATAGGACATGTAATAGGAATTTCCCCTCTCAGAAACCTAGGACCATTACAGGAAGATCTTTCAAATGCGTGAGGACAAAACAAAAAGAGATGCCCCTCCCCATGCACACCAGAGTTCAAGAAAGATTGCCTTTATTGAACACAGGGCCTGAGCAAAAGGGAAAAAAGGGCTCACTGACTTAAACTAGGAACCACAACCAGCTTTCATGTGAGCATGGGGCCTCGATTCATTCCTTCTGGGCGGACCAAAAGAACTCAAGACAGAAATACAAATTGAAGCAATCCTTGACCAACAGTGTCTAGGGAAAATTCTTTATGGAGGAATGTAACTTATTCTCAGCTTTCAAAACGAGAATGAGCAAGCAGATACCAGTAAAAATATCCTAACAAGCAATGAATTAAGGCACTGAAAAAGAAAGCTAGAGGCTGGGTACAGTGGCTCACGCCTGTAATCCCAGCACTTTGGGAGGCTGAGGCGGGCAGATTACCTGAGGTCAGGAGTTCAAGACCAGCCTGGGCAACATGGCGAAACTCCGTCTCTACTATAGATACAAAAATTAGTCGGGCGTGGTGGCGCACAGCTGTAATCCCAGCTACTTGGAAAGCTGAGGCCGCAGAATTGCTTGAACAGAGAGGCAGAGGTTTTAGTGAGCCACCATAGCACCACTGCACTCCAACCTGGGCGATAAAATGAGACTCCATCTCAAAAAAAAAAAAAAAAAAAAAGAAAGAAAGAAAAGAAAAGAAAACTAGATACAGCAAGTCACAGAATAGAACTACAAGGTCAAAGTATAATGTTTTTTCTATATTGATACTGGCACATTCAGGAAGACAGAGTTTTAGATGCTTTATAGAAATAAGAACACAAGTTGTTGTTGCAGAGAAGCAAAATGGATTTAAGTGCTTATGAGATTAAAACACCTCCATTACTAATAAAGACCACTGTTTGTGGTAAGGCCTCAGAATCACAGAAAGGCAGATTCTCCTGAATTGCACTATGCCCATCGGAAATGGAACAATGCTCACTAAACGTTTTTCTTTTTCCTTGCAAAACCAAAATACCTAGGTCACCTTGGATAAAAAAATCCGTATGGATAATTATATATAGAAGAAAAGCCCCGATATTTTACTCAAAAATGTGTATCTTGTCCATGGGTGGGATAACAGGAAAATAGTAGTTTAAACACTGTCTCCTTTTGTATTTATTATTTTATGGGTGTCATTTTCCCATCTCCAAAATTAGGTGGCTGAAATAGGCAATCCTTCAGTTTCCACTCAGCTTCAACATTGTATGATTTTTGTGATTTCCCCATAATCTAGTACAGCTTCTTCAACACCACTGCCACTGAAGAAGTGAGGCTGCGTTCTGGCAGAATTTGGTGAACTGAGCAAGTGTTAACATGAGAATGCTACCAGTACCTAAGACAAAGCCAATTTCCAGCTCTGATCTTTAAAAAAATGATGAAGTTTAGGTTACCTAAATTTCGAGGTTACCTCGAACACATTTCCAAGATTAGGGTGGCCCGAGGATATAAAGGGTTACAGTATTCCTTAAAGCAGGGGTCCCCAGCCCCTGGGCCACAGATCAGTACTGGCCCATGGCCTGTTAAGAACTGGGCCACACAGCAGGAGGTGAGCTTCGGGCAAGTGAGCAAAACTTCAACGGTATTTATAGCCACTCCCCATCGCTCATATTAGGGCCTGAGCTCCTCCTCCTGGCAGATCAGAGGTGGCTTTACATTCTCATAGGAGTATGAATCCTATTGTCCTATTGTGAACTGCACATGCAAGGGATCTAGGCTGTGTGCTCTTTGTGAGAATCTAATGCCTGATGATCTGTCACTGTCTCCCATCACCCCCAGATGGGACCATACAGCTGCAGGAAAACAAGCTCAGGGCTCCCACTGATTCAACATGACGGTGAGTTGTAGAATTGTTTCCTCATATATTATAATGTAATAATAATATGAATAAAGTATACTTTATTTAAAAATGTAACTAAGAAATGTAGTGCACCTGAATTATCCCAAAACCATCCCCTCTTTTCCTGGTCTGTAGAAAAATTGCTTTCCACAAAACTGGTCCCTGATGCCAGAAAGTTTAGGGACCACTGCCTTAACAGATATAATTCTAAAAATGAAAATTAACAAAATATGAGCAAAGGTAAGAGCCACAACTTCAAACTAAGTTTAGAAGAGAAAGAAAAAACAATTAAAATTATTATTGAAAAACTATGAAAAGAGAATTAATTATGGTACAAAACTTTGAAACAATCAAAATGGGAACATTTTTTTAAACTTGGAGGTATATAAGAGAAAACTAATTTCTTATCTAAAGTAACAGATCATTTTAATAAAAGCGCCCATCATTGAGTGAATGTTGGTCTTGCAAGATATCTAATGCAATAAATTCAAATATAAACCTTAGTTAATATGCCAAATTTAGATAGTCATTCGGTGTAATTTAGCAAGGTTCTCAATCAGGAGAGCTGAAGCTTCACTGAGATGTTAAGCCAATAAAAAAAAGCTTTGCAGAACTTTCTGAGCTGTTGTCAGAAGATGGAACTTCCACCATAGTAAGGCCCCTGATCCAGGCTCCCCATCTCCTCCCGTTTCATACCATTGCAGTATGATTTAATAGAATTGAGAGATTAAAAACTGAAATTATACTTTATCAAATACTTTCCTTGGGTAAGAAATTGGCGTCAAGCATTTACATGTCACATCACATCATTTTCACAACAAAACTATGAGGTAGGTGTCATTATCCTCATTGTATAGTTGAAGAAAAGAGGTTCAGGTAAGTTATCCGCCTGACATGACCCAGTTAGTGGTGAGGCTGGAATTCAAAATGAGATATTTTTGACTTGGAAATTCATTTACAACAGTCATATGACTGTCCTCCTGATATCATGGAAACTGATTTTGAGCAAAATCAGGAACAATATCATATTATTCTGCAATCCATTATTGCCAATGAGCTTATTCAAGTTTTGTAGTGAATTGTCCCATCATTGGCCTTACGTGAAGCAAAGAATTTTGTATCCTATCACATTTTTATTAACACTGTCTTTTCTCTCCCTTTCCATTTACCTCCCCTTATCTCATCAAATTGGATAATGCTCAGTGACCGAGACCCAGGCTGTGTGTTCCTAGATGCCTATCCCCTGCAAGTTTCTCCCAGGACACTCGGTATTCCCATGGGCTGACTGTTCTCATACCATCTATTCCTTCATGCTGTCCCCCTTCTTCAAATCTTCTAGTGGTTCCTCATTGACTCAGAAATACATTATCATTTTATTCAATGTCCTTCATAATCCACCACAATTCATATTTTTAGTTTTCAAGCCCACAACTGACAATCTATTAATCCCTTAGTGTATATCAAATATTTTATAAGCACTTTTAAAATTAATGTATTTAATTGTTATAATGGGCCTATGTTATCAATATTATTATCTCCATTTTATAGAGGAGGAAACAGATCAAAAATAAATCGCTTGCCCGAGGTCAGATAGCAAGTATGTGTCAAAGCCAGGACGTGAATTATGGAACTAACATCTCCAAGCTCCTATTCTTAAGTATTATTTATACTGCCTTTATGTGTATAAAATAATACAACAATTCTTTGCATTTGTGCACTATTTTACCATTCACAAAACCATCTTTATACATTTTTTTTAAATCTCATTTTCCCAGCATTTTTGAAGGCCGAGGTGGGCAGATCATGAGGTCAAGAGATTGAGACCGTCCTGGCCAACATGGTGAAACCCTGTCTCTACTAAAAATACAAAAATTAGCTGGGCATGGTGGCACAGGCCTGTAGTCCGAGCTACTTGGGAGGCTGAGGCAGGAGAATCCCTTGAACCCTGGAGGTGGAGGTTGCAGTGAGCCGAGATCGTGCCACTGCACTTCAGCCTGGCAACAGAGCGAGACTCCATGTCAAAAAAAAAGAAAAAGAAAATCTCATTTGGTCTCTTAAAAGTTCTTTTTAAAAATTTGATCTGTCAATAATCCTCCAAGGAAATGATTAGCTCAATTTTTTTCCCCAGGGCAGAAACTGAGTCTTAGACTTGATGTTAGGGTAACAATAAGATGTCTTAGAGGTCAGAATATTACTATTTTCTCTAATGAAAACTTTTAACTTTCTACCAGATTTCAGTGTACCTTGGAAGAACTGGTCTGAAATGAAAGCCTATATAAAAATATATATATATAAAATAAGACATCCTCAAAATGTGAAAACCAATGCTGAATTGAAGGAGGGTGGAATCAGCATTGAAGGTGGAGGATTATTTAACACAAAACAATAGACAAAGCAAAAAAATTAATTGCTTTTTAGTGACAGGAATTAAATGATAACCTAATGAAGCAATGTATTCCTTCTATTAAATTCAAAAGTTAGGTTCTTTGGAATTATTGCTGGAAATTTTGTGTGTGTGTGTGTGTGTGTGTGTGTGCATGCATGTGAAAGTGAGTGATGGCAAGAAAGATAACAAAAGAGATGATTTCCAGGTGTCATTTAATTTTGGGCTGTGCGTCAAAAGAAGGTAGACCTACTTACTGGCACTGTTATACACAAGGACTATGGAAATTATCCTATAATCCTCTGACAAGGGCAGATGTGTGAACAGCAGTTTATAATAATAAATGACAGAAAGGTGTAAATGCAGCTAGGAGAAAATGATTAAGTCTAGGAAAGCTTTGGGATACTGCGTGGAAGGGAGGCATTTTTTGTGTCTATATTCATCAGGGATATTGTTGTGTAGTTTTTTTTAAATGTCTTTTTTCTTCTAGTTTTGGTATCATAGCAATGCAAGCCTCACAAAATGAGTTGAGATGTTCTCCGTCCTTTTTATATTTTGTAAGAGTTTATGTAGAATTGATATTTTTTTTCTATACATATTTGATGAAAGTCTTGAATAAAGCCAGCTAAGGCTGGAGTTTCATTTGTGAAAAAGTTCTTTGATTGTAAATTTAATTTCAACTGCAGTTGAATATAAGACTTCAAATAAAGGGTTTTAGATAAAGTTCAAATGTTATTTCTTCTCCTTTCAGAACTGGTTATTTATATTTTTCAAGAAATTTGTCCATTTCATCTAAGTTGTCAAATTTATTGTTATGAAGTTATTCACAACATTTTCTTATTATCTTTTCTATGTCTGGAGTATCTGTAGTGATGTCTCCTCTTTCATTGCTGGTATTGATATTCTATGCATTCTCTATTTTTTGATTAGTCTGGCTAGAGATTTATCAAGTTCAATGATATTTTCATGAAACTTGTTTGAAATTTTGCTGATTTTTTGGGTCCTCAATTTTTAATTGTATTGATTTCTGCTTTATATTATTTTCTTATTTATTTGGGTTAAATTGGCTCTTTTTTTCTAGTTTCTTGAGGTAGAAGATAATATCATTTATTTTATTTAAGATCTTTCTTCCTTTCTAATATAAGCATTTGATGCTATAAAGTTTTCTTTAAATATTGTTTAAGCTGTAAGCTGCAATCCAGAAATCTTAATAGGTTGGCTTTTTATTTCAGTTCAAAATATTTTCTAATTTCCTTTTAAATTCTCCTTTGATGCATTATTTATAAGTGTGTAATATTATTTCCAAATATTTTGGAGTCTTTCAGTTACCTTTCTGTTACTGATTTCTACTTTAGTTACATTATGATCAGAGAAGTTACTCTGTGTAATTTTAATTGTCTTCAATTTGTTGAGATTTTAAGGCTCATCATCTTATCTATCTTGAATGTGCACCTTAAGAGACTGTAATATACTGTTGTTTGGTGAATATACTGTTGTTTAGCAGAATATTCTATGAATATCAATTAGGTCAATTTGGTTGACAGTTTTGTTTAGTCTTCCATATGTTTATTGATTTCCTTTTAATTATTCTATGACTTACTGTAAGGGGAGTATTGAAATCTCCAACTATAATTATAGATTTTTTTATTTCTCATTCTGGTTTTATACATTTTGGTTTCATGGACATCAACACATTTTTATGCCTACACATTTAGGATTTTTCTAGATTCTTTATCATTATGACATATTCCTGTCTATCCCTGGAATTATTATGAAACATTCCTTGTTGTGAAATACTACTTTAATAGTAATAGCCACTCCAGTTTCCTTGATTAGTGTTTATAGTATTTACTTTTTATTTCACCCTTTTGACTTTGGTTTTGTATTTAATTTAGATTTACTGTAGAATAGGATACTATTGAATCTTGTTTTTTTTATTTTAATCCAATCTAACAATTTCTGCCTTTAATTGGGGAGGGATTTTTTTTCATCTGCATTTATTGAACTAATGAATACGTTTGTGTTTAAAATTACTTTCTTGCTATTTGTTGACTATTTTTTCATCTATTCTTTACTACCCTTTGCATTTTATGAATTAATTGAGCTTTTTAAAATGACTCCATTTATTTCTACTATTAGAATATAGTTGTACCATTTTATTGTTCTCTTGTTTTGTTTTGTATTTCTTTTTGTTTTAGTGGTTGTTCTAGGGTTAACATTATGCAATTTTAATTTATTGAAGCCCATACTCAAATAATAATTTTCCACTTCAGTTTTACGGTGAGAACTTTGCTACAGTATACATTCAATAACCCCTTTCTTGTGACATCACCTTTTATTTATATGTAACCATAAACCCCACAATACATTATTATTATTGCTTTAACAATTATTGTCATAGATATTAAAAGTAGTTAAATGTATATTTATACCTATCCACATGTTTTTCATTCTGAACATTCTTCATTCCTTTTTTTAATCCACATTTTTATTTGGTATTATTTTCTTTCTTTTTGAAGAAACACATTTTTTTTTTCTTTTTCTTGTAGAGCAGGTCTGATGGTAGGGAATTCGCTCAGATTTTGTCTCAAAAACGTCTTCATTTAATGTTCACTTTTGAAATATGTTTTGCTGGATAAGGAATTTTCAGATAAGGAATTTAAAATACGTTCAGTATTTTAAATGTGTTTCTTCATTGTATTCTGGCTTGTGTAGTCTCTGGTGAGATGCCTGCTATATTTGGTACCTTGCATGTTTTTACTTACTGTATCTTTTTTATCTTGCTCTTTTTAAGATTTTCTCTTTTCTTTTCTTTCTTTTTTTTGAGATGGAGTTTCACTCTTGTCACCCAGTCACCCAGGCTGGAGTGCAATGGCAGGACCTTGGCTCACTGGCTCACTGAAACCTCCGCAATTCTGCTGCCTCAGCCTCCCGGGTAGCTAGGATTACAGGTGTGGACCACCACACCCAGCTAATTTAGTAGAAACGTGGTTTCACCATGTTGCCCATGCATCTTGAACTCCTGATCTCAGGTGATCCACCTGTCTCGGCCTGCCAAGTGCCGGGTTTAAGATTTTCTTTTCTTACTAGTTTCTAGTTTTCAAAAATACGTGACCCTGCACACTTTTTTTTAGTGCTTTTTGCTTACGCTCGTTTAGCTTTTAAGAACTTCAGATTTCTAGTTTTCATCAAATTTGGTAACAAAAAGGTCTTGACAGTGTCCCATAAGTCACTTATGATCTCTGTATATATTTTGTTTTTTACTTTTTATTCCCTCATTTTTTCTTTTTAATTTCAGATAGTTTCTACTACTGTTTCGTTAAATTCACCTATCTCTCCTTATCCAGTGTTTAATCTGCTTTAAGTCAGGCGTGCTTATATTTCATTTAAGGTTTCTTTTGAGACACGGTCTCGCTCTCCGTTGCCCAGGCTGGAGTGCTTTGCTACCAACATGGCTCACAGCAGCCTCAACCTCCAGGGCTCAAGTGATCTTTCCGCCTCAGTCCTCCAAGCAGCAGTGACTACAGTCGCGTGCCACCACACCTGGCTAATTTTTGTATTTTTTGTAAAGATGAGGTTTTGCCATGTTGCTCAGGCTGAAGTTTTTAAAAAATTTCTCTAAGTTTCATTTGGATTTTAAAAATATATATTTTATTTCCCTCCTTATAGTGGTCATATTTTCTCCTACCTTCTTGAACATACGGTATAAAGTTATATTCGCTTTTTAACATTTTAGCCAGTTCTCTCCTATCTGTCATGTCTGTGTCTGTTTCTATTATTTTTTCTTTTGGTTATGGAAAAACTTAAGTTTTTTTGCATGCCTGGTACGTTTTTATGGGATGCTGGATATTGTGAATGTCATGTTGCTTGCTATATTTTTGGGTGTGTGTGTATGTATGTGTATGTGTGTGTTTAATAGTGATGAATTTGTGTTTTTGTATGCCGTTAAGTTAGTTGATATCAGTTGGTATCATTTTGTGGTTTGCTGTTTTGTTTTTTTACTTAAACCATATGTTATATTTTGTTTAGTGATTTGCCATTGTAAACTCATGCAGATTTCTTTGTCTACTTTTATGTAAGTGTAGTATACACTGCAGTTTTATGTAAAGCAAGTTAGTTTTGTATTTTGAAAAAATCTTTCACTTAAATGTGTTCAAAATGTTCTTTAAATTTTATTTGTTTCATTTCTTAATTAAAACTTGTAAAAATTTTGTAGCTTCACATGCAGTTGTAGGAAACGGTATGAAGGGATTCCATGTGACCTTAACACAGTTTCTTGTAAAGGTTGCAAAACCACAGTACAATATCACAACAGAATACTGACATTATCACAGTAAGATAGAGAATATTCCCAACCCATCTTCTCTGGGCTATATTAAATGACCTCCTTGATTTCCTTATTAGCTATAGGGCTATCCACGTTATGCATTTAATTTTTGATCAGTTTCGGTCATATATGCTTTTTGAGAAATTGGTTTATTTAACCTAACTTGTCAAATTTATGAATAAAGGATTGTTTGTAGTATTCACTTATATTTGATGTCTGTAGTAACAGGCCCTCTATTATTTCTGATGTTGATAATTTATAACTTCTCCTTTTTCTTTGTCGGTCTTGGTAGAGACTTGCCAATTTTATCAATCTTTTCAAAGAAGCAGTTCTTTTGTCCTACTGATTTTCTCTGTTGTAGTTCTAATTTCAGTTTCACTGGATTCAGCTATTATCTTTAGCATTTTACTTCTTGTGCTTGCTTTGAGTAGAATTTGCTCTTCTTTTTCTGGATTGAGGTGGCAGTTTAGATTATTGATACTTAAAGACATTTCTAAATAATTAGACATTTCCTAAAGCAAACATCTAATAATATAAATTCCCCTCTCAGCACTTCTTGGGCTATTTGTCACAAAATTGGTACATTGTACATTTTCATTCAGTTCAAAATATTTTAATTATTTCCTTTAAGACTTCCTCTTTGACTCATGGACTATGTAGAAATGTGTTATTTAGTTTCTAAGTTTGTTGAGATTTTACTCTCATCTTTTTGTTCCTGGTTTGATGTTATTGTGGGCAAACAAAACACTATATGTGGTTTCACTTTTTAAAGTTTGGTGAGTTTATTTTTCTTTTCTATCCTTTCTTTCCCTTTCTCTCTCCCTCTCTCTCTCTCTTTCTGCCTCCCTCCCTCCATCTCTCCCTTTCTCCCTCCATCTCTCCCTTTCTCCCTCCCTCCCTTCCTTTTCTTTCTTCAGTCCAGGATATAGTCTATCTTGGTTTATTTTCTGTGGATATTTAAAAAGAAGATGTGGGCTGTATGTTCTGCGAGTATTTCGAAAGAATGTATATGGGCTGGGCATGGTGGTTCGTGTCTGTAATCCCAGCACTTTGGGAGGCTGAGGCGGGCAGATCACCTGAGGTCAGGAGTTAGAGACCAACCTGGCCAACATGGTGAAACCCGTCTCTACTAAAAATACAAAAATTAACCGGACATGGTGGTGAGCACTTGTAATACCAGCTACTTGGGAGGCTGAGGCAGGAGAATTGCTTGAGCCCAGGAGGCGGAAGTTGCAGTGAGCCGAGATTGCACCACTGCACTCCAGGCTGGGCTATAAGATAGGGGATTAGGGAAAAGTGTTTTTGAAGTGTCGATTGGATTGTGTTAGTTGGTGATTTCGTTGAGTTCATCTACATCCTTGCTGATATTCTGCTTGTTCTAACAACCATTTATATTTATATATGTCTATATCAAGTGCCAGGATTTTACCAGTTTGAGTGAAGAAATCTTATCTCCCTTTACATCTCTTTACTATTCCCTATAATAATGTAATTGCCTAAAATATTTCTTCCACATAAATTTAGAATGCCGTCAAACATTGTTTTATACATATATATTTTGTTTCAATTATCAAGCATGAATGAAGAAACTCAAGAGAAGACAAATGTATTGTATTTACCCATATTTCTACTCTTCCTGCGTTCTTCCTTCCTGATGATACAAGATTCATTCTTTTATCTTTTCCTTTCCATTTGAGAACTTCCTTTGGCCATTCTTTTATGATAGATTTCCTCACAAGTTCTCTTCTTCATTTTTAAAATTCAAATCTAGAATGTTCTAATGTCGCACTCCTTTCTTAGAAATTTTTTTTGTTATATATAGAATTCTGTGTTTACATTTTGTCCCCAGAACTTAAAAATGTTGCATCACCTCTCTTAGCATTCCTTTTCAATAAATAAATAAATAAATAAATAGGGGAGAGAGAGAGAGAGAGAGAGAGAGAGAGAGAGAGAGAGAGAGAGAGAGAGAGAAATTGTTGTCATTCAAATAGTTTTTCTCCTATAGGTGAGGTGTAGTATCTTGCTGTTCTTAAGATCTTTCTTTGACTGTGGTTTTCAGAAACGAGACTGTGATGTGTCTTTGAATTTTTTTTTTTGCATTTACTCTATTTAGGATTTGCTCAGCTTACCGGGTGTATAGGTTTGTCTCTTTTTTGAGTTTTTTGCCTTTATTTCTTCAGGTACTTTTTCAGCTCCACATTGCAGCTTCGCCCCAGGTTGTTGATGTCAGGAGTGCTAGATCTTGTGACATAGTCACTTAGGTCCCAGAAGGCACGGTCATTTTTTAATTTTTGGTCTATTTGCTCTCTTGTTCAGATCGTACAGTTTCTGTTTTTCAACCTTCAAGTCCACTGATATATATATTTTTTATTTTCCTTCTATTCTGCAGTTGAGAAAATCCACTGGCTTTTTTTTCTTTTTGGTAGTTATTGTATTTTTTAGTTCAAACATTTCCATTAGGTTCCTTTTTATGTCTTCTGTGTGTTTGCTGAGGCTTTCTATTTTTAATTTGTTCCAAGCATGCTCATAACTGCTTTTTAAGTTGTTTTTATAACGGCTGCTATAAAATCTTTGTCAGATAATTCCAATTTTCCGTTGGAGTCTATTGACTTTTTTTCTCACTCAGTTTGAAATCTTCCTGCTTCTTAGAATGATGAGTCATTTCTGATGGAAACCTGGACATTTTGAATATTGTGGTATGAAGCTCTGGATCTTCTCTAAATCTCCCATTTTTCTGGCTTCCTCTAACATACTCCTCCAGGAAAAGAGGTGGAGGGTGGCACTATCTCATTCCTGGCAAGGTGGTGGGGGTAGAAGTCAAGGATCCCACTCAGCCTCCAGAGACACATGCATGAGGGAGAGCCTTTACACCGCTGTGAGTGTGGGTGGACTTTCTGGGTGTCCACCAAGCCACCATGACTACACCCGAGATGGAAGTGCTTCATTACTGCTCCTCCTATGACCTCTGCTGATGTCATACCTGGATGGCTTTTTAACCACTGGGCATTGCTAAGATTTCTGATTCATCTCTAAGCCATTGTTGATGCCACCCCCGTGGGAAGGGGGAGAGGCACCCAGTTATGGTGGGATGGGGGTGGAAGTCCAGGCTCCCCATGTGGTCTCCACTGATGCCAGGGAGTTGAGGTAGGGGGTCAGGGCTCATCAAAGTCCCTACCCTCCTTCTCAAGACAACCCCAGTCCGGGTTGTGGGTGCTTGATTACAGCCTGGAAAGGGTAGAGGTCTAGCGCCTACAACTTGGCCTTTGCTGTTGTGTGTGGGGGTGGGGCCCCATTGTTTTCTGTGGTGTTTGGTCCGAGTAAAGCAGGTTGTGTCTGAAAGTTTTGTCTTTCTAGGCTGCCTCTTTCTTGAACCTCTGGAACTGTCTGAAGTGACAGCCTTGGTCCTTACATAGTGTAGAGACCAACTCTTTGTTAGCATATGCCTTCAAAACACTTTTTCTACTTTGCCATTTGTCTTAAAATGTTTGTTGTTTTACTGTTGTGTAAACATATTTATATCCATAAAACCTGTATTTGAAGCTAAATATGCAATTTTTCCTTTATGTATGCATCTTATTATTCAGGCATTTTAAGAAAGTCTTTCTGTGCCTAGAGGTTATAAAATATCACTTACGTTTCCTTCTAGTGTGTTTCTTTTGTTTTATGGTTTTTATGTTTTAATCTGTGATCCTGCTAGAAAAATGCTGACATAAGAAGGGGGCTAAAGATCTTGACTTTCTCTCCCACTTCCAAAATAACTTGTCTGACATCGTTTGCCAAAGAATTATTTTCTGTTGATTTGGAAAGCTTCCTTTTTCATATATGAAATTTCTATTTATGCTTGAGACTATGTCTGGGTTCAAGTTTCACATTAGATTCCTTTCTGAACCTGCCTCTCCTGGTTCTGTGTCTTTACACAATGCCAGTGGCATCCTTCATTAAACACCACAATATTAGCATCCTTCAAAACATCTCTTTGTCATGAAATGAGACTATCCCACCCCATCCACCCTACACGTGATTCATTTGATCTTACTTTTGGCTTCGAGGTCCTGCACTGCCAGAGCTGTATGGGATCTAAGTGTCATCCCTGTCATGCCACAGATGGGGAAACTGAGGACATAAATATTAAACAACCTGTCAGCTCACAACAAGCCAACAGCAGAACACAGACTAGGTAGTTTATGCTTCCCCACAATGCACTTGACCTCTGCCACATCTCCATTTCTGCAGCATCACCCATATCTGGGTCCTTGTCCTTCCCTTTGCTGTTTGTGCTGGTCCCCTGTCCTCATCCCACTGCCTTCTAGGATGGTCTTGGTAAAGCAGTAACTGTGCAAGAGAGAAGAGGGGACGGTGTGTTGCCTGTGTGGGAAGTTCTCCAGTGCTTCAGCCTCAAGGGCCTTTGCTGCACCACGTGGTGGGTAGTCAGGGCCACCCCAGCCCCAGCAGCCAGGGTCTGAGGTTCTGCTGAAGAGCAACTTGAGGTGGGCCAGGGGCATTCTCCCACTCACGGTGTAGGGCCCCAGGGATTCCAGGTGCCTCAGAACCCATTGTGGGAATCCATGGAGCAACGCTGGCCTCAAAAAGCAGTGTCCAGTACTAAGGGCGGTGGAAATGCTGAAGCAGAAATGAACTGACCTGCACCATGGCATGGAAAAAGAGCGAGAGCAGATGAGGAGTAATGTGTGCACATGTTATGGTGTGCTTCAGAGATCAGAGACACAAACTGTATGCATGGAGGAGCCGCTGGAGGTGGGGATGTCTGTGTCTGCTGGAGAAGGCATGGGAGAATGGGTTTGCAGGGGAAACTACTGGGTGTAAAATGTTCCTTTCTGGGTGGGACCAGATGGTGGTGGTTCTGTTACTGGGGAAATGCTGAGGACCAACACTGTATGTGAAGGAATTTGGAAACTGTCTTTCCACGTATTTCCCATAACGCCCTGACTCCTGGGCTATGGCAGGAGTAGACTTAGGGACTCACTGACTGCAGAGGGCTTTCAGGCCATTTTTGTGCAAGTTCCCACAGTGTTACCATGAGGGGTGTTTGGTCTTGGAGAAGAAGACAGTGGTGGCTAAATATGATTGACAGGACTTTCTCATGAAAGCTCATATAAGACCCCCTCTGAGATCTTCTGGTATGAAGATACATTTTCAGGGGGATATAATCCCAGCTTTGTGGAATTAAAACAATTACTGGAGCAATGCAAATCTTCCTGATGATGTGACCTCATGTTTCTCCTTCTGGAACCCATTTCTAATACCAAGTTGGCGTGGACTGAGAAACGTTAGGTAATGTGAATTTCTCCATGTGGCCTTGAATCCTCACGCATGCAACTCATGTGACTCCAGCTGTGGCTGGAGATGAGCACTATTGAAAATCTGCTGCCCTTGCCTCCAAAGATGCGGCCTGTATGTTTTCAAGGCTGAGGTCTATTGAGAAAGGGAGCTGAGGAGAGTTGTGAGAAAGCTCAGTGACTATGGGGAGAGAAGAGAGAATTCTTCCCGAACATGCTGTTCAGGCAGAGTCCCATGGAACTCATGCTAAGTCTGTCACAAAAAACAGGATCAGGTCTTTACAGTGTACCTGATTCTGAGGCAAATGAGAAAATAAAAATTCCCAATGTTTCTGTTTTGAAAGTATATGTTTCTCTAAGTGTTAACAATTGGGGATATTGACCAGAAATGCCTGCTTCTCGTAGTAAGTGGTTCCCCTGCAGAAACCTTAGAACTCCTAGCTTGGAGTGAAGAAAACAGAAGAAGTTCAACCCTCCCCAGGTGCTTAGAGGGAGGAGGTGGCCTGTTGCTTTGGCTGGTTCACCATTTTTGTTTGTGGAGCACCATCACTTTAGTCATTAATCAGTAACATTGGCAGGAAGTCACCAATTAGAGTGAGTTCATGCAGCATCTTGGAAAACACTTGGTGTTTTATCTACAATGGAGAAATCTCACAGAAGCAGACAGTTGCACAGTGTCAGAGAAAGCTGGGTCCCGGGCTTGGCTTCCTCACCTAGCTAGGTGGGTGACCTTGAATCTCTCTGAACTTTTATTTTTTCATCTCTAAATATAGAGATGATAATACTTTCGTCGTAGAATCATTGTTCAGATTAGAACACACACACACACCCCTAATGCATCCAGCTCTGTATAATTGGTACATAGTTGAACCTCAACACATAATCCTTATTATTTATTGCTTTACAAAAATAGAAGGTATTTTGGATAGCTGCAAACTATGTGGTGAAGGTGATGTTTGAAAGGAGACATTAGAAACGGCTTCAGTTTGCTGGTACGAGATTTTGAATGGATTGAATTTGGAGGTAGTAGGATTTAATGTTGTTTTAGAATATCTGAATCTGGAAGCTAAAATGATAACACCCATTCTACTCTAGAGGTAACCACTCCATGAAAAGCTACTATGAATAATAAAGAAACATTGCTGCATATATCTTTTTCATTTTTTTGATTAACAGGATGTGATGCCACTGTAATGGTATTTAGTAAATTATTACGCTCCCATTAAATTATAGTCCTGTAGCGAATAGTTGCAAATTCAATTATGCTGCTTAGCTTCCAGCCATCCTGCATATTCATCATAAGCTTCTAAAGATGGCAGTAGCTCTAAATTTCAATGAGGAAAAGGGCATATTAGGTAAAAGATGGATCAAAAGTCCATCAGTTGATGCCAGGCTCATCAGAGTCCCAGATCAGCTTGGTCACCACAGTCGTCTTCCACTGCCATGAGCTGCTCTGAGATGTTTTGTCCTAAGGAGACTGATAACCCATCCCACTTTCCAGCTGCCAATGGAGAAGAAGCATGGCTGATCCTCCTCTCCGCCCATGTGGAATGTGCTGCTGAGGGCAGACCTCCCTTAGGAAAAGGCAGGTTTTTATCCTCTGAGCTCAAGGTTAAGCCTGCTAGGAAACCTCAAGGGCAAATAAGCACTCGGAGATTACAGAACTTGGTTAGCAGCAGGAAATCTGAGTGTCGGCTTTCAGGGATCCGTGTTTCTTTAGGGGAGAAGGTCTGAATTAAATAGCTTCCCCAAGGAGAGCTAAACATCCACTGTAGACAAAGAGGTCTTCAAAGCAAGGTCAAAGGCAATAAGCAATATTTGCATGATCCAAGGAAGCCACTCCCTGGGGATTGCAAGCTCTTTCTAAGAGTGCTGAAGAGTGACGTTGAATGACATGAAAGAGGCTGTGTGAGAAGAAATGAAGTGTCTTGACTGGCAGAAATGTAACCAGAAAAAAGAACTTGGTCTGATGCCTTAGGGTAGTAATGCTAGCAGCAGCTTGGCAGCGGGGAAACACTCTTGGCTGTGGAGCTGCATTCACCCCAGGTTCAAATCCTCCTTTGGTGCTCACAAATGGTGACTTTGGGCTGGGTCTGCATCTGTAAATGGAAACAGTGGCCCCTCTGTGTTTGTCTTGAGAGGAATCAACAACCTGCCGAAGGCATCTTGGTACGGTGAAAGAGACCAGGGTCTCTGAAGCCAGATGACTACGGTCTGAATCTTGTTTCCCCTACTTTCTAGCTGAATGGTTTGGGGCAGGTTCATTTACTTCCCTGTGCCTCAGTTTCCTCATCTGAAATAGTGCACAAAATAGTACTTACCTCAGTGTTGAGTAATGCATGGGGGATTGATTTTGGGATCTTCTGCAGATACCCAAATCCTCAGATGCTCAAGTCCCTGATATAAAATGGTATAGTATTTGCATATAACCTACGCACATCCTCCTGTATGCCTTAAATCATCTCTAGATTTCTTATAATACCTAATGCAATGTAAATGCTATGTAAATAGTTGTTATACTGTACGGTTTAGGGAATAATGACAAGAAAAAGTCTGCACACATTCAGTACAGATTTTTTTTTCCTGAATATTTTCAACTTGCAGTTGGTTGAATCACAGATGTGGAACCCACGGATGCAGAGAGTCTGTGTATGTGCAATGTACTTGGAACAGTGCCTGGCATCTAATAATATTACTGTATAAGTCTTTGTTTTTATTGTGATTAGGAATATTATTATGACTCTTTGAGGAAGTCATATGGTCCTCAGAGAATATTACTTAGGGGAATTACAGAGAAGTAAAGTATGCTCACAGATAATCAAAAGCTGTTCTTCATGTTTCACAGTGTCAGGTGACCTGCAGTCCTTTTCTACCTGACAGAGGGGCATGTTTTCCAACACTATCCATCTAATTGTGATGCACAGCTGGGGGCTGAATTCCATTATACTCTAGAACCCCCTCCTAAAACATCCATTGCTCTGCCTCCAAGATCAAGCCTAACTGAAGAGCTCATCCCTCATCTCCAAAAGTTGATTTATTACTGTCAAGGTCAATACAATATCAAAACACCTGGCCTTGTACCACCATTGGGATTATTTAAGCAACCACATAGCTGAGACCACACCAGCACAGAGGAGCCAACTGTTCCTTTATCGAGTGTGGGAAAGGAAATCTCAGTGTCTGTAGACTGGAAGAGGCACTGCTGATTGCTGCAAGGTTCTAGATCTGTATGGTGGGCATGAGCTTTTCACCAGTATCTGCTTCTGTTAACAATCAGATGCATGGGAGAAGTGTGTTCTGCCTTCTTTGAAGTTTCCTGTGGGCCTGTGATTTGCTTTGGTAATGACCCAAAGAGCAGAGCCAGGTGATACGTGTCAGTCCTGGGTGAAATCCCTCACTTGCTGGGGGGCGACCCTGAGCCCACTCTTCCCTGCTACCTGTGGCAGAAGCACCTGTAGACAAGGAGAGGACACAAGGGCAGGGCATCCTGAAATTCCAAGCTAACGGAAGAGGACTGTTAGCCTGCAGGGGAAACCAACTCCTCTTTCTTAGGCTGTTATTTTGGTTTTGTACTTCTTTCCTTTTAAATTTTTTTCCCTTTTCCAAACTGAAGCATAAAGTGATCTACCTCGGCTGATGGCTTATAAATGAGCATGCATAAATAAAAAGGTGATCATTAGGAACTGAAAGACATTTCCTCTGTGCTAAATATAGGTCATTCCTTTTGATCACTGGGGAAGTGATGGTCACACCATTACCTAGCTTTCCATCAGCTTTTTGAGAAAATGTTTACTACCTGCTCATGTACTAGAAGGGAAAGTAGGAGCCGATTGCTACAAGAGGAAGGTGTTATTTATTTATTTATTTTGAGACAGAGTCTCACCCTGTCGCCCAGGCTGGAATGCAGTGGTGCAATCTCGGCTCACTACCACCTCCGGAAAGGGGTTTTGTTTGACACATTGGTTAATGTATTCAAATGAATCCCAATGAAACCCTGGTGACGTGCCATGGTGCATTCTTTGCTTTCAACCTTCCAGCAACTTTGTCAGTGACATCAGGGAAGGCATTCAAAGCCACGCTTAGTAAGTTTTTGGATCATGAAAAATTGAATGCATGCACCCAGGATTTATAATAATCTTGCTGTCTAAAATCAATTAGATTCAGATTGAATTGTGCCGGTTGCATGTTGTGTTGTGCTTTTAATTTGATGGTGTAACATAACATTTCTGTTACCATTCGCTGTAATGCTATTTATTATCTCAAAAGATCGATAACCACCTAAGTGTCCAAGGGTAGGGGAAGAGTTATATACATTGTGATTTCTGTCCACAGAGAACATTTAATATCATAAGGAAGGCTAAAGATATAATGTTAAATTAAAAGATCAACTAAATATGAAATTGTGTAAAGTATGATTCCAATGTGGCTTTAAAAAGAAAGGACCTGCATACCAAAGGCAAGATTTTCTTCTTTCTCTCTTTTCAATTTTCCAATAAATTTTTACATGAGAAGGTGTTATTTTTATATTAAGGATAACATTGTACAAGACAGCAAACTGTACATAAGGATTTAAAGGTTAGGGAGAAGGTCCTCTTTCCCATAGTTACTTAGGATCTGCGTCAACCTCACTACCACAGTTGGGTTTATCATGCCCATGATGAGGCAACAAATTTGTGATATTTGCAGTGTTCTCGGTGCCACTTCTGGGGTTATGCTAGCTCTGATTTATGAGTTCATATTCTAACATGGTTTAAGGTATTTTCCAGAAAACTATATTGTAAAATATAAGTGCCAGGCTGAACTGACATGGCAGTAGTTTGGGAAGACTTAGCATTCAATTATGTTTTCTATCTAAATGTAATCAGTGTTTTCCTGATTTATGGTATTCCTGAATACACATTGTTTTAAGAAAGCACACTTGCTGGGCGTGGTGGCTCATACCTGTAAATCCCAGCACTTTAGGAAGCTGAGGCAGGTGGATAACCTTAAGTTAGGAGTTAGAGACCAGCCTGACCAACATGGAGAAACCCCATCTCTACTAAAATACAAAATTTGCTGGGCGGGGTGGTGCATGCCTGTAATCCCAGCTACTTGGGAGGCTGAGGCAGGAGAATTGCTTGAACCCAGGAGGTGGAGGTTACAGTGAGCTGAGATCATGCCCTTGCACTCCAGCCTGGGCAACACAAGCAAAACTCTATCTCCAAAAGAAAAGAAAAAGAAAAAAGAACACTTAAGCATTTATATTGTTTTACATAAAATTAATAAGGACCTAAATTTTAAATGTATCTAAAAAGTATTTTTCAATCTAGATAAAATAACTTTTTTTGTTTTGTTATTAATTATAATGCTGCATCTAATTTATCTTTTTCTATCTTTATATACGTTTATAGGAAAAATTAATATATAAATACTTCAAATGATATTTAACAGTATTGTTTAGAGCTTGTTTGAAGATTGCCTACTTTATAGCTTATGTGCTACCCGCTTGATTTAGCTCTTGCTATTGAATTCTCTCTACTTTAAAAACAGCATTAACTGTAAAAAACGCCACAATTATTCTATTTTTTTCATATACCATTATAACTGCCATTCTAAATGCAGTCTTCACTGGGCTATGTTGTACTGGAAAATACATATGTAAAAGGTGGGTGAGTTAGGAGTATACTTTTGTTTCTGAGGAACTTGCTTGTGTTTTAAATTTGGAATCTTCTAACACCTTATAAATGGTTTACTCCATTCTCTTTAATAAAATGTATTTGGGAAAATGTACTTTGATTTTTAAAGGGATTCTTCTGATTTAACCTGATTGTTGTGTCATGTATATACTCTGGTCCACTTAATTTTTTTTTTTTGGTAGAGATGGGATCTCACTATGATGTCCAGGCTGGTCTCAAATTCCTGGCCTGAAACAACCCTCCTGCCTTAGCCTCCCAAAGTGCTGGGATTACAGGTGTGAACCACTGTGCCTGAAATTTCTTTGTAACTCATGATTTGAAATAAATATGACTGATTAAAGAAAAGGACATTTCACAACAGGTATATAGAGAGCTTTGTTGAAACATATATTAGAGAGAATTCCCTGAATTTTCTCATATACTATCTACATTCATTCATTCACACATTCATTCATTCTTTTGTTTGCTCCTTCAATACACAATTATTGGGCACCCACAGTGCTCAAGGCCTGGGATGCCCTAAGTCAATTTTGTTAATTCTTGAAGAAATGCAGATCTTATTCTCAACTACACTTGAGTGTCTGGAGGCGCTGAATTACAGCACTGAGCTGTTTGTCACAATATTTCCGTTAGCGTACTGTAGAAATTACAGTGTGTTCATTGTTCCCTCTCCCCGTACTAATTTCCTTCCTTGCAGCTGATGGTGGATTAAAGCAGATGCAGAGAGGAGAGGGCAGGATTGCAACCTCAGCCACCACAGGCAGGGACAAATAGAGGGCTGGGTCGGATTCTACCGGGGCACATTTGGGAGACTTTCCATCATGCTCTTCTATCATGTGCCTTCTATTATGCACAAGAGTGCACTTTTTCAGCAATGAAAAGCAAAACAAAACAACATACACAGGTCAAGGATGTGGAGTTTGTTTAATTTGGGTAGCTATCTGGGAAACAGAGAAAGCAAGTTGAAGGAACGTGGCTTGTTAAGGCGAGATATACATATTCATGCAGCTATTAGGTTGGAGCAAAAGTAATTGCGCTAAAAGCAATGGCAAAATGACAATTGCACAATGACTTTTGCACCACCCTAACAGTTCATCAGTTCAAATCCTTAGGAAACCACATCTACCTTCAACAGGAAATAAGAATGGTTGTGAAAGTCTTAGGCAAGCATGCTTTTCAGTGCAATGCAGTGAGATGGTTTTCAAGCCATCTGGTGGGTAAAATAAAGTTTCCCCGCACCTTCATTTTACCTCATTCAGGGCTTCTGAGTGACATCCAAGGCCTAGCACACTGAACTGACTGAGCCTTTCACTTTTTGACTAATTGTTGTGGTAACAAGACAGAACATCAATTCATTTATAACAGCTGCTTATGATATGCCAAAGTATAGTAGAGTGTGGAACAGGAGCATTTTCACAGTGATGGGAGCGTCCATCCTTCCCTCTGCTCTGCATCTTATAGATAATTTGAAAAGTCATAAGTCATGTGGAAAAAAAGGCTTTCCTAAACCTCTTGGGAAATATCTCTCCCTGTTATTACACATGAATTATTATTTGGGATAGCCAAAAGGCTAAAATATCTTCAGAATTAGAAAACTAGGCAAGATTGCTTTATTCCTTTATTGGTCATGGGGCTGCTGAAATAAATATATTTTATTTGAAATTACATTTTTAATAATATTTTGCTTTTAAAAAATAAGATGCCTCATAAGAATTCAGAAACTCTAGAGCATATTTTTAAAATAAAGGTTACCCTGGTCTTTCCACTAGAAACAGTCACTGTTTATATATGGAGACAGGGAGAAAGACATACAAGCACATGTATAGTCTCATATAAACATTATGTAATTCTGTATTTATGATATCTCAACTATGCATAGTTATAGATTAGTTCGCATTTTTACTGTTTAGAAATAAGAATCGTTCCTATTATTTTAAATACAAATGTACATACCTCATTTCATACACCTCATTTTATTGGCTGTATAATATTCCATTTTATATTCACAATGGTGCTTTTTTAAAATGTAAAAGTTCCCTTTTGGTATAAAATGATAGGTTGTTACTCTTTCTACCTACCAGAGTATCGTACAACTATAAGAAGATATTTGTTAGATCAATTTGCTGTGCTAAAAAAAAAATCCACAGAATCTGGCCAGCAATACGTATCATATTCACCCACTCTCGTCCAAAACTAGAAAGAGTTAACATATGTGCTGCCGCCATCGGCACAGTGTGGGAAGGAACACAGTCTCCTAGTTAACTGTTTTTTTTTTTTTAAATCACACCCATAATGCAGCTAGAAGTGAATGTCAGGCCAAGATAGAAGCATTTCTATATTCTAATGAAGACAGCAATAGGATTATAAACAAGAAAACTTGGAACACAGAAAACCAAAAGCGAAGGAGAGGATTCAGTCAGACGATCTGTGTCGACTATTCACCACCACCAAAATGCTGTCATTTTCTAATTAAATACAAAGAAACTATTCTCACTTGGTAAAATATATTTCATTCATATACATGATATAAAACCTTGTAACTTAAAAGGAGAAACCATATGAATAGTTCCGGTTTGGATTTTAAACTGATTTTAAAGAATGACTAAGCTGTTTTGAATTCATAAATATATCTCACTTACTTAATTGTGTCCACAATAGATGAAGCTGCAGTCATGCCGCTTGCTGGCTTTACTGATCGCCTGCACTTCCAAAATTAGAGCAGTTGCTGTCTAGACCAACTGACGGGTGTTCAGCCCAAGCTGTGGTCCCCTTGGCCTGCAGGACCGCTCTTTGCGAAAATTGCCATCCCCGTTCAGGCGGGGGAGACACATTTAATCTTGGTGCTCTTTGCAGACAGACTTTAAAAAGCTGTCCCAAGAATTCATCCTTGCCAGTAGTGTAGTATGTCAAACTGAGGGCGGGAACCGTGCTCTATTCTTAAGATGCAACTATTTGTGGACTGAGAAGATTAGCCAGAAAGAAAGCTGGAGGTCAGGAAGGCGGCTAGGCCTTGGTGTGGGAAGGGCACTGCGGCCATGGAAATGCACTGTGGGCTGGGCACGGTAGCTCATACCTGTAATCCCAGCACTTTGGGAGGCAGGGCCGGGTGGATCACCTAAGGTCAGGAGTTGGAGACCAGCCTGACCAACATGGACAATCTCCTTCTCTACTGAAAATAAAAAATTAGCCGGATGTGGTGGTACATGCCTGTAATCCCAGCTACTTGTGAGGCTGAGGCAGGAGAATCACTTGAACCTGGGAGGTGGAGGTTGCAGTGAGCTGAGATCACGCCATTGCACTCCAGGCTGGGAAACAAGAGTAAACTCCATCTCAAAAAAAAAAAAAAAAAGAAAAAGAAAAAGAAAAAGAAAAGCAGGGTGAGGAAGGGCATGCCCCAGAGTGGCCATTTTGTGGCTTAGTGAGCTGTGACTGTCCCGCCACCTTGGGTTCCAGATGAGAAAGGATCAAGCTGTGAGAGTCCTTTGTTTATTGAATAATTGTATACAATTATATTTTGTGGAAAATAATAAAATCCTTCACAGGAGTTGGGGAGGCAGTCCTTGTGGAAGGAGGGGCCTGAATAATGAAGGTCCAACATTCTTCCCCGAGAGGCTGGGTCTGGTGAGATGAACATGTCAGGTATAATGTGGTGTCTTGGAAACTGGGAAACGCTTAAGTATGCTGTTACTTTTTTAAAAAGGCATCCAGGCTGGGCGTGGTGACGCGCGCCTGTAGTCCCAGCTGTTTGGGAGGCTGAGGCAGGAGAATCGCTTGAACCCGGGAGGCGGAGGTTGCAGGAGCCGAGATTGCACCACTGCACTCCAGCCTGGGAGACAGAGTGAGACTCCATCCAAAAAAAAAAAGGTGTTTAACATCCTGGCGCCTCCCATTGCCCAGAAGGAGCAGCAGATCACCGAGGGTGGGGGGTGGGGGCCAGCCCCGGGGGGTTGGACGACCCGGTCCGTGTCTGGCTGTGACACATGTGGCAGCCCAGTGGCCCACAACCGAAGCTGCCACAGGATCAAGCCTGAGGGTTGACTCAGGACTCCTCATGTGCGTCAGGAAAACTGAGGAGAGGATAATTTATGGCATGTGCTCTGAGATTCCCTTAAATAGAAAATACCAGCCGTTCAGCCTTTCTCCGTGTGTCCGCTCTCTCCCGTGCCTCTCACCGAATGCCTGGGAAACACAGACCCATAAAAACCATCAGAGAAATTCCAGGGCCAGCGCAATGTCCAGATTATCACACGGTCCCACGTTCCTTCCTACGGACGCCACCTGGCAGAATGACTGTGAGACTCAGGGAAGTGAAAGCCGTGAAAACACCTGGTTCAGTGTCTGGCGCCTGGCTGGCCCTCCATCAATCTTCCTTTCCTTCCCCAGAGTGAAATGTGACCCACTGATACCTCCCTTCATGTACCAAAGAAGTAGCTTATTTAATGAATCCCAGGTAATAATTCACTTTAGAATGCACACTAAATTATATACATATCTTAATTTTCAACCGAGCACTGCATTAAATTTTAACTTTGAACAAAATGAAAATTAATTAAATTCCTCAGTGTATACTGATTAGATATTGAAAATGCTCAGAGTAAGGCTCTGGAAATTACAACACTGACAAAGGATAAAACACAACTGGAAGATGGAGAATGGGCTGTTGCTAGGTGAGCTGACTTCATTTCCTGCAGGAACCCACAGGTTCAGAAGAGACACTTGTGGCCTCAGAAGGTGCTGGAGTTAGACGCACAGAGAATTGTTAGGTATTTTTGGAGATAACACATATACAAATTATTTTTTAGAAAATCAAAATTTAACTGGACTTTCATTAAATTGGGTTTAATGAATCAAAGCTATTTGCTGAAGTTATAATAGCTCCACATCTACTTTCCTTAAAATAATAAATATTTTAAGGGCTGTCTTGAAGAACCTGATGTCAGCCCTGAAAAAAATAAGGAGTCTTTGTGCTTAGAAGGAGAGGCTAGATTGTGTGTGTGTCTATGAGGGCAGTAACATGATTGATGCATCAGGAGAGGGATTTAGGACCTAGGACCAAGCTGTCTATGGAACACACTCCAAGACAGAGCTCAGAAAGGATGTACCACCAAGGTCCAACCTGGCAACTGAGAGCCCACTGAGCAAGGAGGACCTGGATACGAGGGTGTGGCACACAGCAGATGTATTTCCCAACCGCCCTGGCATCCCTCACAGAGGGTAGAGTCATTTACAGTCTCCCACCACACCCCCCACCCTCTTGCTATAATAGAGTGTGGACAGCATCCATCTGATGGCCTGTGGTGGTACAAGCATCCTTGAACAGAGAGAGTAACTGTGATCACGGCTCTCACTGTCACTTTGAAAATGTCACTTGTACTTTTCTGGATACATGGGTCTCCTCATTCATACAGGTGAGGGCTGGGCTGGTGCTCTCACAGACAGGTCCTCTTCAGAGCTGGGACTGGGGCTCAGATTTGGCTGAAGAGCAAAGACGTCAAGAATGCCATGAAAACTGTGGCTTTAGCATCATTTAGTGGCTCATGTTGCCAGTTGAGTTAATTGAAGAATACATAAAGAAAGTCCAGAGAGTTTTTACTGTAACATTTTCCAGGCCTTTTCCAAGGCTCAGCTCTTAGCAACGTTGCTCTCATAATCCAGCACATTTGAATATCAGCTTAGGTTGAAAATATTTTATTATCATTTAAAATACTTGGGAATTCATCATGTTAAGGTTCATATTGCCTGCAATGAGAAAGAAGGGAAGCTATTAGCCTCATTGAAGCGCTTCTGTTTTCCAGATCTTGTTCTCAGCAATTTCATGTGTATTTCTTTTCATGGCCGAGGGATGGGTGATGGGGTGCGGATGATTTCACAGCTCCAATTTGCTCTCCCATTGACTTCCAGGTTTGCACTGAGGATTCAAGTTGAGTATTTGAGAAACTCAAGGACAAGGGGTGAGAGGTTGTGGTGTAAGAGGCATTCTTAGGAGGAAGCGAAATGGTGACTCTTCGCTTCAGTGTAGAGAGAGGGGCAACATCAAGACAAGCAAACAAAAAACCAGAAGTGAAAACCGAGTTCAAAAGGCTGCAGGAGCATGAGGGAGGCGAAGGTAGCTCATGCTTCACTTGGGGAGAGGAGAGAAGGCTTTCCAGAGAGGTGAGCATTGCACTGGGCCTTATAACACAAGTGAAAGGCATTCCAGCACACAGACCATGGCAGAAAGGGGTGGAGAGGTCAAAGTTAAGCCAGTATTAGGGCACAAGATGTCTGGGAAGTGAGATGGAGCCCACTGGGGCTAGAGCCTAGAGTTAGGGTAGGCCAAGCTTGGAAGAGTCCTGTGTCCTCCTGTGACTTGACCCTAACATGAAGCAGCCAATTCCGCAGACGGAGGGAGGGGCCTAGAGAATCAGCAACCTGTTCTCCACTCCTGCTCAGCCAGTGCCCTGTGTGCACCCTGCAAGCTTCCCTGGACTTTATAAGTGCACCTGAGGACGTTTGAGTCCTAGGAAGTTAAAAAGAAGAGCAGCTTCATTTTGCGTTGGGAAAAAAACTTACAGAGCAGAATACTTCATATCTGTATAACTATTGTCTTCATTATGCAGACTTCAAAGCATTTGAAAGCCTTTTCTGAGCAGTACCAGTGATGTATTTAGTGCTCTGTAGTGGAAAACAGGAAAGTGTGTGCAGCCAGCCAGCAAAGAGCTTTCCTGAAGTTCGGTTGACTCAGCCTGTCCCAGGCCACTCAGCACTGCATAGGGCTGCCTTGGGGGCAAACTGCTATGGGGTAGAAGGCAGGGAGGGCTTCAAGGAGGAACTGGGAACTTGAACTGGGATTGGAGTGTGACAAAGTTTATGTGGGTGAAGACGAGGAGCAAAAGGATCCTATGCAAGATGCTGCTGGAATTGAGGATGTGAAACTGGAGAGCAGCCTCCCAGCATGGCTGGGAGGGAGTGGGAAGCGGAGAGGACATCTGGGCTTAGACGATGGGTGAGCCTAAGTGCGCTGCATCGGAAGCGTCAGTGAGTGCAAGTGCCATGAAGAGTGTGGCTGCACCAGCGTCGTCAGGGTCAAGCAACCCTCAGAGCCTGGGCAGCACCCCGTGCAGGGCAACAGGCAGTGGTGAAGCCTCCGGAGAGCCAGCGTGCAGGGTGGGCGCACAGACACCAGAGGCACAGATTTTCACCTAGTGCTGGGAAAACAGGGCTTTGCAGGTGGTTGTGGTCATTGGACTATGAATTTTTCAACTCTTTTTTTCTAGGGAGAAGTAATTTTAATATTGCAGACTCTCTCCAGAAATGAACTATAAGTGGTTTTAGGAAGTTACCTGATTCTAAGTGGAGAGGGCAGACAGGGAGGAGTAGTCAGAGAGGTGATTTCCAAATTCAGGCATGAAGTGATAAGGTCTGGATGAGGAACAGGTGTTCTGTAGGAAGGTGGCAGAAAGGTAAACTGAGAAACAGGGAAGAGGTGAGTGGAAGGGATGAGCTGAGGCAGGATATGAAGAAGAGAGAATGCACAAGCGCCCGGATGGTATTCACACGCACGGCGAAGGGCCAGTGCTGAGGAGAAGGAGGTTTTAAGTGATGTTGGCCCATGGAGTGGAGCTGTTTTCTCAGCTTTCATTGACGTGGGCCCAGAGAGCAGCAAACAGTCAAGGTTGTTCACACTCAGTTCTTAAAGTCTTACAATTTCCCATCAACTAAGCCAGAAATTAAAAAACCAGAAGAGTTTTACAATTCCATACTGGAATGTTAAAAAAAAATCAAAACCCCAAAGCCCACCATTTCTTATTATTGCATTTTCTTTATTATTTAAAATATAATTGTGCGTATAGCCACACAGTATGATATTAGGGTGTCTCCAGGAACTGTGAATGAGGTAAGTGAGAAGTAAATGAATAAAAGAAGGGAAGTGGATTCCAGTGAGAAAAGTAAAGCATCTCTAGCTTAAAAACAAACAAAACATTTGTCATGATGATTAAAAATAGAAACCTGAGAGAAAAATCCAAGAATTTTACCAATCCATGTACTTCTTATTAAGTCATCAGATAAAAACTTCCACAAGCTCACAAAGGATTTCCAAAATGCTGGGAAGAGGGGTAAGGTATAAATAGACGTACAGGAGACGCGGATTCCGAGATGGCTCTGAGCATGTTGACAGTGTGGTAAACAAACGAGCAGTTGCCTTCATGACACAAACACTGGGACTCGGCTAGTTTTGATTTCTAGCTCCGATTCTGTGTGACTGTGCCACCAAAATTAAGATTTCTCACTTTACATCTCACCATTCTTGATGGGGCCGGAGCTGGTACAACATTACATTCCGTCTAGAACGATTTCACCCTCGAAGCAAAACTGCAACATCTCATATGGCAACAGAGCGCTGTTGTATTCATGACTGCCTTTTCTTTCTTCCTTTCTTCTTCTTTTTTCCTTTCAGTAGCAGAAAAATAATGTGGTTTGATGCAATGGCCCAACACAATAGAAGCTAATGAATAGAGCGTGTTGCACTCGAGAGACTGCCGTTCAATTACTGGTGGTGCCAATCAAGTCAGGAATATTAACCATGGTAACTGCAGATTTTCAGCTCCATAGATGTGTTGGGAAGGCAGTTGCTCTGGGAATCACTGGGGTCCTGGAAGAGAGAGGGGCTTGGAGGGACACAGCACCAATGAGCTGTGAATGGCACCTTCACAGAGGAGGGCACTGACTGGTGACCACTCTGGGAAGTCCAGGGCTATGTTCCCAGAGGATGTGTGGGAGTTCAGGAGCAAAGGCACAATGGCAGAGAAATCTGTATTGAGAGGGAGCTGAATTGCATCCTTCTAAAATCATATGTTGAAGTCCTAACCCTGAGTGCCTCAGAATGGGACTGTTTTTGGAGATACGCTGGTTGCTGATGTAATTCCTGTAAATGAGGTCATACTGGAGCTGGTGGGTCCTAAATGCAATATGACTGGTGTTCTTATAAAAAGGAGACATTCACATTCACACACACATGCACACACACAGAGCACACACAGCACCATGTGAACACGGAAGCAGAGACTGGGGTGATGTCTCTACAAAGCAAGACCAGCAAAGATGACCGGCAAATGACCAGAGGCTGGAAGAGAGGAAGAGAGGCCTGGGACAGAGTCTTTCTCACAGCCCCAGAAGAAACCAACCCTGCTGACACCTTAATCTTGGACTTCCGGCCTCTAGAGCTGTGAGAAAATGAAACCCTATAGTTTAAGCAGCTCTGTGTGTGGTTCTTTGTTACAGGAGTTCCAGCAAACTGATCCACCCCAAACCATTGAATCAGGAGCTCTGGAAGAAGGCCTGAGACCCTGTGTCCAAATTACCCTCAGGAAAGACCTGGTGCCCTCCCACATTTGAGAACTGACACTCTAAGTCACCAGTCCCCTTTAGAACCACCTGGGGATGTCCTAAAAACATAGACTTTTAGAATCGTCTTGTCATCCTCAGCCTCTGGCCCCCACACACACCCAGGGTGATCGATTCTGTTTCCTCTTGGAATAGCATTCTGAATCCCAGGGCCCAGGTTCCCCTCCACTGGGAAGGCAATTGCTGTTTCAGTCATGAACTCTCACTTTTGTGTAACGTTTCCCAGTTCCTGGCACATTTTGCCATGAATTTCTCATTCGATTCATTTTGGGTCCTGACCACACAGTGGGGGAGAGTGAGAAGGAGCAACTTGATTGTTGAGCGGTCCCTCGGGAGCCAGGCCTGGGGAACACAGGCCCACATTCCTCTGTCACCTCAGGATGCCTGATTTCCTGGGCTGAGCCCTCCACAGTCTAGCTGCAGCTTACTTTACCTGGTTCTCTTTCCACCCTTCCCTGCTCCCTGCCCACACTCAGGCCGTGGCTGTGATGATAACACAGACATTCTCTAAGGAAGCACTTGCCCTGTACTGTTCTCAGCTCTTCTCAAAGGTCCGTGTGAATACAAATTACACATCCCTTGGGGTCAGGTTCAGAGTCAGTGACTGCATTGGGCAGGGATTCTGCCGTTCTAAGGAGCTCCCAGGTGCTGCTGATGGTGCGCAGATCACACTGAGTAGCAGGTACTTAGTATTTATTAACGGTTTAGTCCTCACAACTGACTGTGAGGTTGGTATTATTCTTCTAAATTCTGGGATACATGTGTAGGATATGTAGGGGTTGGTACTATTATTATCCCAGTTATACAAATGGGGAAACTGAGGCACAGGAAGGTGATCTGGGGTCACACAGCAACTGAGTGATAGAGCTGGGATTTGAACCCAGGAAGACTGGCTGTACGATTCAATCTCTTGTTTAGCACAAATAGGCAAAAGAAGCTACTTGTGGTTCCCAACACCCCATCTGTTTTTTCTTCTCCATGTCTCTAGTGCAAATTAATCAGCCTCTTGGGTCCTCAATGTCCTCACCGGTGAAATGGGGTCAAGAAATGCCTACCTCATAGTGTAGTTGTGAGGATCGAACGATTTGATCAATGAAACTTACTTTTCCTCTTCCTCCTCCTTATTTCTCTTGTTCTGTGGTTAACAGGGGCAGGAGAGGGGACTTCCACCCCATTGCCTGTGTTGGGCTGCCTCTGTGGCATGGGGGGACTTCCACCCCATTGCTGTGTTGGGCTGCCTCTGTGGCACGGGGGAAACTTCCACCCCATTGCTGTGTTTGGCTGCCTCAGTGGCACGGTGGGGACTTCCACCCCATTGCTGTGTTGGGCTGCCTCTGTGGCACGGTGGGGACTTCCACCCCATTGCTGTGTTGGGCTGCCTCTGTGGCACGGGGGACTTCCACTCCATTGCCTGTGTTGGGCTGCCTCTGTGGCACGGGGGGACTTCCACCCCATTGCTGTGTTGGGCTGCGTCTGTGGAACTCCTTAGCTGTGTGATCTTTGGCATGTTACCAAATTTCTGTATAAGGAAATTGTCATCTATAAAATGGGGATAGTAAAATTTCCTTCCTCATAGAGTTACTTTGTGAAGGGGGAAGTAGAGAATACATGTAAAGCTCTTCAGGTAAGCCAGGCACCTAGTCAAGGTGTTCAAAAATGTAGATTATTATTTTCATTCAATAAACACACCTCTTTCAGCCACCCACACATACCATATTAGTCTGTCCTCAAGCTGCTAATAAAGACATACTGAGACTGGGTACTTTATAAAGCAAAGAAGTTTAATGGAATCACAGTTCAGCATGTCTGGGGAGGCCTCACAATCATGGTGGAAGATGAAGAAAGAGCAAAGGGATGTCTTACATGGAGGTAGGCAAGAGAGAGCTTGTGCAGGGGAATTCCCCTTTATGAAACTGTCAGATCTCATGAGACTTATTCACTACCATGAGAACAGAATGGGGGAAACCGCCACCATGATTCAATTATCATCTCCAGCTGGCCCTGCCCTTGCCTCATGGGGATTATTACAATTAGAGGTGAGATTTGGGTGGGGACACAGCCAAACCCTATCACATTCTCATTCAACTAATATTCTGAGCACTGTCACATGTATCATTTTATTTCAGTCTTACAAGACTCCTGTGAAATAGTCATGTTTCCACTGTGAAGTTGAGGAACTGAGTCACAGAACTGATGTGACTCACTTGGTGCTATGCAGCCTGTTGCTGGTGGAATAGACTTGAAGCCACCGACATGTGCATCTGTTCCTGTGTGCATGACGCAATCAGTGGTGTGACCTTTGTGATGAATGACCCACCAAGTGCAGGACAAGAAGAGCCCTGGTGTGTGTGAACTTCAAGGTTCTGGGTGACTTGTCTATTTACCTGCCACCTATAGCTACTTATCTGGGAGCTCATTTGTGGCTTCCCAGATCCCTTTTCTTTAATTTTGTCTACATTTCTTGCTTGCTTTCACATACCTCTGTCCTCCTCCAACTCTGACTGTGGCCCCTTTTATGATGCCCGTTGGCCATGGTGGTGTGGGCTGGATAGGGCATGTCTGGCTTCGATAACCAATCTCTCCTTGGTCCACATGGACAAATGCTCTAGCTCGTCCCTGTGAGTTCCCAGAAACAAGATGTGAGGGTGGAAGGGAGGAGCGGCTCAGCAACCCTGGCTCCTGATAGACCTTACTTCCCTTTTGTCTTCTATGAAAATGGGAATAGGAGCAGTTGACAGAACATTTGAAAAAGGAAAGGATTCCCTATTTAATAAATGGTGTTGGGAAAACTGGCTAGCTATATGCAGAAAGCTGAAACTGGATCCCTTCCTTACACCTTATACAAAAACTAACTCCAGATGGATTAAAGATTTAAACATAAGACCTAACACCATAAAAACCCTAGAAGAAAACCTAGGCAATACCATTCAGGACACAGGCATGGGCAAGGACTTCATCTACCATTTTAAATAGTTTTATTCTACCAAGGATTCTCAAACTTCAGCACCTATCAGAATCATCTGGAAACTTCATGCCAGAGCTTCTGATTCCTTAGGTATGAGATAGGGGTTAGAATTTGCATTTTAAACAGACATGCTAGTGCTGCTCTTCTGGTGACTACACTTTGAATAAAACCACTGATCTATACAATTTGGTATATTGTCTTTCAAATCTCTTCAAAGTGCGATCTTTTCAGTAAGTATAGGGCTTTTAGAGACTGAATTTATTATAATGTTCCCTCAAAAAAGAGTAAGAAGAATGTCTTTATTATCTTTCCAAAACTAGGTTGATATCAATAAATTTTAATGTTATTCCTATCTAATAAAAAGAAAACAAAGTGCAATTGACACCAGTTCAGCGTACGCCCATGTTCCATATGAAGGCAGGTGACCTCAGTTCATCACCCACATCAGGGGTGAGTCCTTTCCCTAAGTGAACTTTTCTTTTCCTAAGGATGGCTGCTAGTAGCCTGTAGAAGTGTTATTTGTGAAATTTAAGTGAACTCAGATGAATTTTATTTTCACTTCAACAAGCATTTATTACAGGCCTATGATGTGTTTATCAATAGGACACATATTTGGGGGGATTAAGGGGACCAGGACACACACACTTCCACACATATGCGTGCACACACATATACATACAATCTCTTATAATGTAGTCTCTGAACTCAGGAAGATTTGCTTCTAGCTTGGAGACCTTACAAAGGAAATAATTGGGGAATAGTCTGTGACATTTTCCAATTAAAGACCTAATGGAATGTATGGCCAAATGCTAGATGATTTGTTAAGGGCTGGAAGGACTGCTTTTCATGGATATATTTTGGAGCACATTGTCATTCTAACTGAAGATAGATAACTTCGGGAAGAGGATGGGGGCAGAGATGTGGAGAGCTATTTTTCTAGAATGGAAGTGGTGGTATTAGGGAAACAATACTGGACTTTCAGGCCAGGGACTTGCATTTCAAATTTTGGTCTGATATTTGTTCACAGTTGGATCTTAAGCAAGTTAATTAACCTCTCTGAACCCGATTTTCTCATCTGTGAGATGGAGTTTATAATACCTACTTTAGGGATTGCTGAGTAGAAGAAATGCAGTAATACATGTGAGCAGATTCTGTAAACACTGAAGTGTGGTATTCACAGAGGGGCGACTCTTACACAATGCCACCAGCATGGCTCACCGGGATGTCCAGACGTGGGGGTGGTAGGGAGCAAGGGAGGTGAGCGAATAGGTGTCCCTGGCTTTCTCACCTGTGCTTCTTAGATGCACCAGGCCTGGCCTGGACCGGGGACAGTCGGAGAGGCTGTAGTGTGGCGGCAGAGCCTGGGGCATGCTGGAGCAGGAGTGGACAAGCAGCGGATCTGCACGGCGCTTTTCTAAGGAGCTTGCCTTCCACCTGCACGGGGAGTGGGCAAGTCTTAGGCAGGGAGTGACATTGTCCCACTGTGCTTGAGAAGATGGTTCTGAGCGGGTGTACTGTAAAGACTAAATGTCTAGTGCTGCCCTGACATCTCTGAGCCTCAGAGGACCCCAAAGTCCTAGCTCTGACTTCCCCTGCTTTTGCCAGATACATCCCCACTGGGTGGGAAGGCCTCCCAACTCAACTAGAGCCAGTTGGCCGGACTGGCTGCACTCACCCCATCCTTAGCCTGATACGTTTTGCTTTCTGCTAGCTCGCCACATCATTCAAACAAGCCAGTCGCACCCTCTTCTGAGGACCAGGGCCACCACACCCTGTTGGTACTACAAAGCCTGCCTCCCGCAGCCTCTGGTTGCTCACTGGGCTCCCACATGCTGGCCCTGTATGGCCTGCAGTGTCCTCCTCCCCCAGGCAGGGAGGAAACGTGGCCGATAAACAGCAGCACCTCTCATCTTTCCAGGGCCGTGTGTCCTGTGTTCGACCATTCCTGGAACCCTGGGACAGGAATCCCTCCCTCACCCATGGGGTGAAGATGGGGTAAGAAGAACAGAGGGGTTTATCCTTGGGCTGCCCCGGCTACTCTGACCTGGTTATCAGTCACTCACTTCTTGCCTTGTTCCTTGGGGTTAATCCTTGCGTGCCCATTCCACACGCTGGGTCTCTGTCTCATACCTTGCATGAGCTTTTCTGCCTTGGTTCTCTCCTTGTATGTACCCCAGGCTTCTGTGTGTGTGCGCGTGTGTGTGCATGTGTGTACACGTGTGTGCATGCATGTCTGTGCGAGTGTGCGTGTGTATGCGCGTGTGCATGTGTGTGTGTGCATGTGTGTACGTGTGTGCGCGTGTATGTGTGTGCACGTGTGTACGTGTATGTGAGCGTGTGTGCATGCATGTATGTGCATGTGCATGTGCGTACACACGTGTGCATGTGTGCAAGTGTGTGCAAGTGTGTGCATGTGTGCATGCATGTGTACGTGTCTGTGTATGCATGTGTGCACATGCACGTGTATGCGTGTGCACATGTGTGAATGCGTTCATGTGTCCGTGCACATGTGTGCATGCATGTGCATCTGTGTACACGTGTGTGTGTGCATGTGCATGTGTGTGCATGCATGTGTGTGCATGTGCGTACACTGCATGTGCGTGTGTGGATGTGTGTGCACGTGTGTGCACATGTGTGCTTACTCTCTTGACTTACACCATCTCTCCCTCTCTCTGGGAAGCTTCTGCTGTTCTTGATCCTTGTGTCAACTCTCCGGTTTCCTTTTCCCTTGGCGTGTATAATACAAAGCATGAACTCTACTCACTCATCTGACACTGATTCCTGTGGCCTCGTTTGCCGTGTGTCTTTTTACTTTAGATAATTTGATCATCTGCCAAATTAAACTGTACCCTTCTCAGAGGTCGGGGTTCTGGTTTGATGCCGTGTTTAGCTTAAGAGCGTGTTAAGTTAGGGGTTGCAAAGTGGCCGTCCCAATAAGATACGTTTTATACGGCCCACACGTTTCAAAGTTTTTGAATGAGTTGCTACCTTTAGTGGTTGGGAAGCTTCACAGACAAATCTTTATTTTGGGCTTCTCGGGAGATCTGGTGGTGTGAGGATGCATTCTGATGTAGTAGCATCATCTGGCACTGCACGGTGGGGCCCCTTTCCCTTGGCTGGGTTTCCACTCAGCCGCTCTGCATTCTGCCCTGGCCTGAGTTTGCTGTCCTGACAGGAAACCTGCTCTCCTCCTGTTGCTGACCTTCTGAGGCTGGCTGTCCAGCTTCCTGGACTTCCTGCTATTGTATGTTGTGGCCCCAACTTGACAAAAACCCAGCCTGCCAAGTTGACACCTGGTCCATCCATCCAATGGTTAAGACCAGCCCTGCTACCATCCTCGGCTGAGCTGCATTCAACTCTTGCCTATGTAACCACAGTAACCTGATTGCTTTTCTCTTATTCGCTCTTTCTTCTTACTGCAGTAAAAATATACATAATATAAAAGTCACCATTTTAACCGTGTTGAAGTGTAGAGTTCAGGGATGCCTTAAGTGTACTCAGTGTTGTATAACCATTACCATCCTCTAATTTCAGAATTTTCATAGTCCTACATTTAAAGCCCATACTCATTAAGTCATCACTCACCATTCCTCTGTCTCCTCAGCCTCTGGCAATCACAAATTGGCTTTCCGTCTCTATGGATTTGCCTATTCTGGGTGTGGCATATGAATGAAGTCATATAATATGTGGCTTTCGTGTCTGGCTTCTTTCATTGAGCCTAATAGTCTCCAGGTTCCCGGACATTGCAGCGTGTATTAGTCCTGTTTCTTTTTGTGTCTGAGTAATATTCCATTGCATGGATGTGCCACATTTTGTTTGTCCATTTGTGGATCAATGAACATTCAGGTTCTTCCCACCTTCTGGCCGTTGTGAGTAGTACTGCTATGAATGTGGGTGGACAAGGTTTTGTTTGAATCTCATCTGCTTCTGCCTCCCACAACTCCGTTATCCATAGGGCAAAATAGTGTTTTAGGAGAGATGCCTGCTCTTTCACGCCTTTGCCTAAACTTCAGTGGCTTCCCTTGTCTTATGGGATAAAATTGAAACTCACTGGCCAGGTGTGGTGGCTCAGGCCTGTAATCCCAGCACTTTGGGAGGTCGAGGTAAGCAGATCACAAGGTCAGGAGTTTGAGACCAGCCTGGCCAAAATGGTAAAACCCCATTTGTATGAAAAATAAAAAATTAGCGAGATGTGGTGGCACATGTCTGTAATCCCAGCTACTCAGGTGGCTGAGACAGGAGAATTGCTTGAGCTCAGAAGGTGGAGGTTGCAGTGAGCTGAGATGCACCATTGCACTCCAGCCTGGGAAACAAGAGCAAGACTCTGTCTCAAAAAAAAAAAAAAATTGAGACTCATTAATGTGTTCTGCAGGGCCTTGCCAGTGCTAGCTCTTGCCCGGTGCACCAGCCTGAACCTCTCTCCTCCCTGCTTTGTGTATCTCAGCTGCTGGGGACTTCTTTTAGTTTCTGGAATACAGCGGGCTTCCACTGCCTCTGGCCAGTCCCACATCTTTTTCAATTCAGCCTATAAAGTTCTCTGGATTCTTTTTCACCAAGCTCACCCTTAATCACATTTTAGATTTCAACTAAAATCTTACTTTCTAGGGCAGGGTTTAACGACCTCCTGACTACATCCAGTCCCCCTGTTTTGCATTTGCTCATGGCCCACCCTTCTCCTTTGTAGCAAGTATCACAATTGCAATGTAAGTGATTAATTGTGCATTCCCCAAAAAGTAAGACCAGGAGGGCTGATACTTGTCTTGTACACAGCTATAAATCCAGCATGCAGCTGGATTTCCTTGGACTTAGTATGTGCTCAATGTCAATTCATCCAGTGTTGTGGGAGGCCAACCCGTAGCCACACAGCCACCTTTGCTGGTCTCTGCCCTTGCTGCTCTTCCACACCTCTGTGCTGATGCACACTGCACAGTGTGGGGCAGGAGCAGGGAGGCCCCTGGGCCCTGTGGGGAATTTGGGGAATGTGCATCATTTCCTGTGAGAGCCATGCAGACGTTCCCGTGTTCTGTGATAGCTGCAAGGTGAGAGGTGCGGTCTTTTACTCAGAGACTGGAAAATAAGATGAAGGTGCCATGTGGGAAAATTGCTTTCATCTGGTTCATGACTGTTTTTTGTTAAGCAGAGGAACTCCAGCCTGAGCAAAAGAGAATATACGATGGCTGAAATTTATTAAGCTTCAGGCCAATGTTCATGCATTTGAAATGATGTCAGAGCCCAGAAGACAGAATCACTTAATCTCCTACAGAATACTGAGAAAAGTTAGTGCCTCATAGAAGATCACTTCCAGGATTTTCCTCCTGGAACAAACATGGGGTGATTAAGGTATGGTTGTCTCTAGCAGAACAAGGGCAGTGGTAGCCAGATTTGACACAGTCCCACAGACACCACGGTGGAGACTCCAGCTGGGCCACACTTTCCTATGGAAAGAATGGACCTCCACAGGTGGCTGATCCCTGTATGGAGACAGCGTGTGGAGGGCTTCACTTGGGGGTGGTGGCCTGGGGTGAAGTGGGCTGATGAATGCCAGCATGGGGTGAGCAATAAGGTCCAGCTGGACAGGTTCCTGCTGGAGCCAGCCTTTGGGAGTCCTGACTCTTCTGCAGCCTACAGGTATATACAGACTATTTTTGTTTTTCTTTTGGCAAAGTCTCTCTCTGTCACCCAGGCTGAAGTGCAGAGGCAAAATCTCGGCTCACTGCAACCTCCATCTCCCAGGTTCAAATGTTTCTTTGCCTCAGCCACCCAAGCAGCTGGTATTACAGGCATGTGCCACCATACATGCTTAATTTTTGTATTTTTAGTAGAGATGGGGTTTTGCCATGTTGGCCAGGCTGGTCTCAAACTCCTAACCTCAAGTGATCCACCCGCCTCTGCCTATCAAAATTCTGAGATTACATGCATGAGTCACCATGCCCAGTCAAGCGTATACAAACTCTGAAGGAGGCGCTTGCCTTGGTTAGGCATATTTCCTATGAAAAGTTTTCGGTGAGGAAACATTGATGACGAAGCAGTAATCGTCCTTCAGAAGGGTGTTTGTCATCCGCTGTGTCTGCCGCATGCCAGGCGCCGGGCTGCCTTCTACGTGTGCATCATTTCTGCATCTCCACGGTAACCATCCCAGGTCGGTGCGCTTATCAGCCTCATTGTAGGGATTCAACCAAACTTGGAGAGATTAAAGAACTTGTCTATAAGAATATTTACTTATAAAGTGACAGAGGTAAGATTGAAACCCAGATTTGTTAACCATACAGTGAGCTGGTGCTGTATTGGAGGCTTGGAACAGGTTTAGGGGCCCTTAGGATTCTGTTCTGTGTGGCAGGAAGTAGTTATAGGTGGTGAAATAGAGAACTCCGTCATCATCAGTGTCCTCAAAGAACCAGAAGCAGATTCCTTAAGATGCATGTACATATGCACACACACAGACATACACATGTCTACACGCGCACACATGCCAAAAACCAAAGCAGATGAGCCAGAAACTCCTGACAGCAGTGCCTTCCTCTCAGCCGTAAAGGGCTTGGCGAATCGGTTTGGGTTGATGTTTAGGCTGGTATCGTGCGACCAAGCTAAGTATACAGTCATCCTCTTGGGTTCTGTTTCCTGGAATTACATTTCTGGCTCAGTGTTATAACATTACCCACTTGACAGTATCAGAAAGAGATGGTGCATTTTCAGCAGTTGCCCTTTATACGGCCTCATACCAAAATAAGGAATGCCATGCTGAAACTCACAGGAGGGTGGCACAGCTCAGGGTTTAAGAACACAAGTTCCTGGGACGACTGCCCAGGCCAAATTCCAATGGCACTACCTATTGCTGTGTGACTTGGGGCTAGTCACTTAAACTATCTGTGTCTTCCTTTTGGCTTCTGTAAAAGTCAGAGTAAAGATGATACCCTTCTGTGATAATCAATGTTATGTGTCCACTTGGCTAGACTACGATACCCAGATATTTGGCTAAATACAAGTCTGGATGTTTCTGTGAAGGTAGTTTAAGATCAGATTAACCTTTAAATGAGTAGACTTTGGGTGAAACAGATGACCTTCCATAGTGTGGGTAGGACTCATCCAGTCGGCTGAAAACCTTAAGAGAAGAAGATTGACATGCCCCGAGGAAGAGGGGATTCTGTCTCCAGACTCTGCTTTCAGACTCAAGCTGCAGCATCGACTTTTCCCTGAGTCCGCAGCCTGCAGGCCTACCATGCAGCTTGTGCATTTGTAGCCCCTAAAATCACACAAGTCAATTTTTTAAGACCAATCTCTGTCTCTATCTGATATTATACATACATATGTATTTGTACACAGACTGCAAATACTGAATTAATATAATTACTAACAAGATGAACACTGCTCTACAGCCTTCACATGTAGCAACTCATTTAATCCTCAAAATGACCCAGTAAGGGAGTTTAATGGTCAGGCTTCCCCAGAAACAGAACCAATAGGACACACACACACACACACACACACACACACGTATATATTTGTGTATATGTATGATATCTATGTACATGCATACACATACATATATATGTGTGTAGGTATATATGTATATGTGTGTATATGTGTGTGTATATATCTATACACACACATGTTAGAATGATCTAGCTAAAAGCAGGAACCTTGGGCAGCATGTCAGGAATTTGACAAAAACGTGCAGAAAGCCAGGGCAATCTCAGCCTCTTCTCTATGACTCCACCTTTTCTCCATCTCTTTCTCCTCAGCATATTACAACGGCCGTGTGATATAATACTCAATAGAAAAACGTAGTGTTCAGATCTCCCCAGAAATAGGAACAATAGGATATATATATAATATATGTATATGTGTGTGTATATATCCACACATATATACACATATACACATATAATCTATCTGTCTGGCTCTCTATCTGTCTCTCCATCTATCTCTCCTATTGGTTCTGTTTCTGAAGCCTGACCACTACACTTCCTTATTGGGTCGTTTTGAGGATTAAATGAGTTGGTACATGTGAGGTCCATAGAGCAGTGTGCATTGTGTTAGTAATTATATTAAATTCAGTACTTGCAGTCTGTCTACACTCTCTGCATGATCTAAGGCATTGGGTGGGATGCCGTTCTTGTCCTCAGGAAGAGGACAGTCCCATGGGAGGGCACACGGACATCGTAATATGCTGAGGAGAAAGAGGTAGAGAAAAGGCAGAGTCCTAGATAGAGAAGAGGCTGAGATTGCCTTGGCTGTCTGCACATTTCTGTCAGATTCCCGACATGCTGCCCAAGGCTCATGCCTTTAGCTATGTCTTTCTAGCATTATAAGAAGAGGTGAGTTTAAGGGGATGTTGGCTTCTAGAATGTGAGCTTTTGTACAGGGAAATTGTTTCTTATTCAATATTGGGGTTACCAGAGACAAAGAATCTGATGGACCCGTGCCACTTGGCCTTGATAGAGAGCAGCTATTTTCCTGGCAAGTGCACATGCCCATCTATGCTAAGCGTTGGCACGGTGGCAGGTTAGTTGAGAGCAGCTCTCATCCTGGGGAAACTTGGGGCCCGGGGAGGGAAATCTCCACCTGGAAAACTGTGACCCTATGGTGTTGCTGAAAAGGGCCTCTGTGCCCAGGCGGTGGGAGCCCAGAGGACGGATCAGCCACTGATGGACACCAGGGAGGGCAGTGGAGAGTCTGTGGATGATAAGCTGGGGGTCAAAGGGTAAATAGCAAGTCCCAGGAGAAACATGTCCTAGACAGAGGGCACAACCTGAGTAAGGTCTGGCCTTACATAGAGGAAGCAGAGTGAAGTTTGGTGCCAGAGAGAAGGCCTTTGTGTACTGAGGGTGTGGAGGGGAAGTGGCATTAGGTGAGAGATGTGAGCCCTGTCTAGCCTCAACAAAGCTCATCTGTAACAAACCCATGACGTGATTGTGCACGGTTCATTTTGATGATGAGATGGCAGTGGCAAATTGCTGAGAAACTGCTTTTTCTCTCGCCATCATTTCCTGAATTATAAGATAATTTTATGACACCATCCAGAGAAGGACCCTCAGTGACGAAAGCATTGTCGTGCTCCTTCTTGGACCTCCTCTATCACCCAGCATGGTACCTTGCTTAAAATAAATTTTTAATATTTCTATCTAGAGATGAATTAAACTGTAAACTTTTGGTTTTCAGCTCATCCTATCCACCCAGTCAATGTTGAGTGATAACTGGGAGAAATATAACAAAAGAATTTCAGGTCTCAAAGGATGCCAGGATATTGGCTATCCACCCATCTCACTGAAATGAAGATATCGAGTGGTACAGTTTGGCCCTGCGTCCCCTGTTGTAATTCCCAGTGTTGGAGGAGGGGCCTGGTGGGAGGTGAGTGGATCATGGGGACGGATTTCCCCTCGCTGTTCTTGTGATAGTGAGTGAGTCCTCATGAGATCTGGTTGTTTGATAGTGTGTAGCGTTTCCCCTTTCTGTCCTACTCTGGCCATGCAAAGACAGTGCTCGCTTCCCCCTTCACCTCTGCCACGACTGTAAGTTTCTTATGGCCTCCACAGCCATATTTCCTGTACAGCCTGCAGGACTATGAGTCAACTAAGCCTCTTTTCTTCATGAATTACACAGTCTCAGGTAGTTCTTTATAGCAGTGTAAGAATGGACTGATTTACTGAGGCACTGAGATGTTAAGCAATTAGTCTAAAATTACCAATTTGCATAGCTCATCAGATAGAGACCACCCAAATCTTTCTAGTTTGAGGACCAGAGTGAAAGGACAAGTCTTCTGAGATCGCCTGTATCTTCAGATATGGTCTATTCATTTGTTTGTGGCTGGTTTCCTTCATTTCTTGGAGAGTGGTGCTAGTAGGATCAAGTTTGTTGGTCTAGTTTTATTATGGATGAATTGGTTTCTGTCTGTCCCTTCATGATGGGCTGAATCGCTCACTAGAGCCTGAGCTAAAATAATCAGTGGTTGGAGGGCAGCTGCATCAGTGCAAAACCACCTCTCAAGCATCTAGTGGACATTTTCCAGATCTATGCTAGCTGCTGGCTCTTAAAGATTGTTAGAAGATGAGTCAGACATGGTTTGTGTCTTCATGATCTCAACACTGATTGGCAAAATAGCGTAAACACAAGAAAAGGGATGAGTAAAAGAAAGAGTGAAATAACCATAGAAAGTGGTTGGGAAAATGACCCAGCCTCCAGCCTCTTCCCCTCATGATGATAGGTGAGCGTCTCCATCACCTCAGCTGGAGCGCAGTTTTGCTTGTTGTCCGCTTAGATCTGAACCAATTGGTGCCTTTGCAATAATTTGTCACTTCAAGGAAATGAACTGAGGTTTCCACCCTGAAAATCAAGGATGAGAAAACAGCAAGAAAGAGGCAGGAAGCCCTATTTGCAAGCCAGTGAAACTGGAAATGAAAAAGAGAATGAATGTTGTTAGGGCACAACACAGAATTCTTCAGGGCAGACTGCATTTTCCGCAGTAAGATAAGAAGAGCAAGGAAACACCAGTTTGTAATGGTGTCTCTCTGGCCAAGAGAGTCTAATTGTGGGCTATACATGATCTCCTGGTGGAAAAGAAAAACATTGAGAGCAAACTGATTTTGGATGGGAAATCCATTGCAAATTTGACAGGTGATTGTAGTGCCACCTTTCACTGAATCCCTTAGGTGCAGAAAACACATAGCGTTTTGGTACTCTGAACAGGATGCGTGTTGCCAAGGCCATCCCAAAAGAGCCCAGACCACTCATGGACACATGGAAGCAAATTTCCACACAGGTGCAAAGGGACGTTCATACCCACGCCTGGCAAGGGTGATCCTTGCAGGACTACAAGGTTTGTTATGACTAGTTTTCCAGAAATCAACAGAATTAGACACAGAGTTAACCCCAAAATATCAAAAAGGTAACTGTAAGTACCACCTCGAAAATTGAACGCTTTTAAAATAGCACTCAACCAAGGGACCCTTTGTAATCATTCATAATCCTTTGCCCAGGCTCTAGCATACAATAAACGCATATTAAATATCTGTGGAATGAATAAAAAATACATAGCACTATAAAAAAGAAATTTAGAAACACACCAACTTAACGTCTTTAACTATGTGTGAACATGCGCAGGTAATTAAGAAACTGATTACATTTACAGATTGAGGAAATAATCACTCAGGTAACTATTTCTTTGCAAATTCATTAGAATTAGACTTTTCAGGTTGGCTATGTCGTCTAACTGACCCTCAGAACAGAGTAGATACTGCTATGAATATAAAGTATGTTACATTTTATGTCACACATAAAGTTTTGCAGAAACTGGTGCTCAGAGACATTGAGTGACGGTCATGAATGAGCATTTTGGGCAAATGAATGAGCAACCTGCCCGACATGACCCAGTCAGTTCAGGATCAGACAGACAAAGCTTGGTTTTCTGGTTCCCACTTAGTACCCTGATTTAAGAGAACCCTGAGTTAAACCTAAAAAGGGATGTGTTGCTGTTGACTCCATCATAACCCATTTATCTGGGTTTTGGTTACAGAATCACTAATTGAAAGATATCACAAAACTTGAACATATTTATCCTCATTCTATAGACTATTACTCCACAAGTGCACATCACTACTCCCCATGCTGGTGTGGGGTTTCTGGAAGGTAAGGCAAAGTCACGCCTCCTGTCTCTGCTTCCGTCTCCCTTGTGCTTGCCTCCCGTAGCACCCTGGAGTAAGAGCTGCCGTTTTTGTCTCTGTATCCTTCACTCTATTATAAGCTTCTCAGAGATGGAGTCTGGGTCACACTCAGCTTACCATGCCCTTTCCTGCACTGTGCTTTGTGTATAATAGGCACTCAAAATGGCTTACTATAGAATCAGTGTGACCATTTCACCAGTTTTATCATTCACATATAAAAGAGATTCTAATTAAATATCTTTTGATGATAATAATAACAACAAATAATATTACCAGCGATTCTCAAGTTAATGTCACTCTTTCACATGAGAGTGTGTGACAGAAGCCCCTCCTTTGGAAATCGCAAAGACTTGCTTCATCTGCATCCAGATATTTCAGACCTAAGTATGGCTTGGTCACTGGGTATAGGGTGATGACAATGTATGGATGGAAGAAGTGAGATTAATAGTTCACATTCCAGTTGGCTGGTGTTCCTAACTTGGTTCAGAGAGCCTTCTCCTTTACTCACCGTTTTGGACTATGTACCTCTAAAAACTCTAAAAGGCTAAATCCCACTTTCTGAGTCAGTGTTTTCTGAGTTTTATGTGATGAACAGAATATCGTGAGTGCATGTGAAGGTGGTTACACGAGTTATTGCCTAACACAGTAGAAAAAAAACAAGGTAGAAAAAACAAAGTCTGGTTTCTATTGATTAGAAAGCATAGAGAGGCGAAACCGTGGATATTTCTTAAGTTGAAGATTCCATCAATGAAAAGAGCACGAATCAGAACTAGAAACCAAGTCAATGCAAAGGTAAACACATTTCCAGGCTCTTGATAGACCACAGCAGATAAGCGGGATTATGTGAAGATGGGGCAAATGTTTGGGCTTTGTTTGTAAAGTTTCAGGGATCAAAGGCAGTATCAAATTCATGAGACAGCAATTTGTTTCAAAAATAGAATTGGATTTATTTACTAAGTCAAAAGTTGAGCTAGGTTGTCATTACCCGGGAAAACTGAGTGATGGTCGCACAAGAAAAGTTTGTTAAATCCCAGGGAGTTCAACTTTCGGAAACAATTTTAAGACTGGATTAAAAAATAACTTCAATAACTGCCTGGCTAGCTCCTTATTCCTCCTTAAAAAAAAATCTGAATTTCCTCTGTATTGAGTTTGAACATTCCTAGTGGAATTTGTGCTAGGCTCTGTAAATTGCTAACATTCCATCTTGCCATGCCTTGTAAACATATAAAAGGCTATTGTTGTGCACAGGTAGGATTGTAATCATGCCTCAGCTCCTTTACCTCTGGAGGCCATTTAAAGCCATCCTCTGTTGGGAAGACACTCGTGAATATCCCAGCTTTGTAGAAGAACAAAGAGATCGTCTCCTGTGTAGAGAATCATCCTGCACTGGCAGATTGCTGTGCTGGATGACCTAACGGGTCTTTTCCATCTCTAATTTCTATGATTCTATGAAAATCATCACCCACTATAAGAAACAGATGTGGGCCGGGTAGACAATGGCTGTGAGGATCCATCTTCCTCCATCAGCCCCTTTCAGAGGCGTAGGTTGCCACCTCTCCTCCCCCACAACTCTGTGGCAGCTGATGGGATATTTATAGTCCTCTTCCTCAGCCTTCCAATTATAATTATCAATATCTCCACTGATAAAAAAAAAAAGGCATCATCAGAGTTGTGCACAGTATGTGATAAGCCAAGTTTGAGTTGAACATGAAAATAGTTTCTTCCAATTATGGACAAAAGAGAGGTGCATTTGGCGGTTAGGCTGCCATCTAAGCTGTGTTAATGTGGCCACGGGAGAGATCTTTCGCCTCTCTGAAAGCACCTTCTTGGACAAATAGCGAGGTGGAGATGTTGTTATGAGCAGCTATCACTCGAATAGACAATGCCGTCTGTACTGTACAGAGTTAGAGAGTTGCTTTAAATATAATAAATAAAAGTGAAATCTTACACAAGGCAGCACAGCTTAGTAATTGCTGTTTTGGAGCGCACGTCTCTGCAGTTATTTAGCTCAGCATTTCATCTCCAGCTGCAGCACAATTTTTGCCAAATATAGATAAATGAAGTTAAAGTTATTGGCAACCACTAGTTCTGTGTCCCTGTTTTGAGTTTATAGATTTCATAGGAATGGCATTACTTTATTTCTGCAGCAGACAATTGTTCTTCTGAAGTGAGAACTTTTTCCATGGTACAGTCTGCCTGGCGTTTTGACTGAAGTTGGAATTTTTATCAGAGAGCTGTAGGAACAACAGGAGGGGGATTTCGGTTTGAGCTACAGATCAGTTTAAATATGGAGGTGTCAGGAAGAAAGACCCTCAATCCATCCAATATATTTTAAAGGTTTCCAAGCCTTGACCAGGTTTTAATAAAGGATCAGCAAGCACTTCCTTTTATCCTAGACAGCCTCTTCCCAGCAAAGACTCCACGCCATTATCTGTGGCTGCCCGATTCACCTATAGAAGCACGTGGCCCTGTCATTTGAAAACAGGGTTTGGCTCAGACTTTTATTTCTGGTGAACTTTGAGTCTATACAATTTCCTGTTACAATGACTACTAAAGATTTATAGAGTTTGGAGTTAAAAATGATTGCAAGACATGGAGTTCAACTTTTCACAGCCTACAACTCACTTCTAAGGTTGATGGTCTCCTAACCTCTTTTTGATCCTCCTTGGGTGAACATGAAGCTTAGCTTTTCCAGAGGCAGATGATGCCGTTATCTGTTCTCATTGTTGAAGAGAAGAATGGATCAGGTGTATTTCTGGTTGATGTTAGTTGATGGGCATCATGCCTCCCGTGGGGAATTCTCTTCTTCATCCTTAGCACACTGAGCCTCTAATTATCTTGCTGTGGCTTCATTTCTAGACCCTTTAGTACCCTGCTGGCTTTGTTGCTTTGGGAGAAATACTTTCTAGAACTTATGTAGTTGTAAAATGGGATGAGAAGAAGATACATTTTGGAGGGACATCATTATGTGAGTCAAAGTCAAATTCACTGACACACACATGAAATCTTAATGTCTTTGCCATTAACTAACTTGAGACTACTATTTGGTTAGATTCTTAAAATTGATTTTTCTATCACTGTTTATCTCATTTATACTTAGAGTCATTCCCATATTTCTTTGCTTGGTAACCCCTCCATGTATGATATTAGAACAAAGTCATTAAATCATTCTTTTTCCTTCTCTTCTTTCCCCGTCCTCCATCCTTCTGATCTTTTTCATGTTATTTTATTTTTCCATGAATGATTTAAGCTCATTGAAAAGCTTAATACAATTCAGCAGTGATAAAATAATTTATTCTAAAAGGCATCTTTTTCAATTCATATAATTTTGGTGATTGCCTCTATTGGAAATTCCTTTAGGAAATACCTTTTCTGTTTCTTGTCTTTCTACCAAATCTCAAGGCTTAGTAGGACTTGTCTTTCCTGATCCTTGTCTTAGGGTTGGGTGTGGCCTCCACTGTAGGCTGTGGCACCTCAGTCATGACCTTCCTTATGCTACATGATAGATATCTTTTGATAGATATGATAGATACTTTTCTACATAGCTCCTCCTCACTCTCAAACTGGATAATAATCACCTTAATTTATTTTCACATTCTAAGTCCTGGTAGACTAGGGATGGGTGCATAGAAAGTCCTCAGTATATATTTATAGAATCAATTAGAAACAATGAATATGATAACAACAAAAAAGATGGCCATGGCCTTGACCCGAGAGCCAGTTTAGGTCAGCCTGGAGGGTTGGGATTCCTCTCAAAAGCCGTGCTTTCCTAGGGCCATTTAAGCCCACTGCTACTGATAGCTTTCTTCCCTCTCTCCTTCCCTCTCTCTTTCTTCTTTCTCTCTTTCAGAAAATTAAGGCAAAATTCATATAACTTAAAATTAGCCATTAACCATTTTAAAGTGTGTAAGTCAGTGGCATCTAATGCATTCACATTATGCAACCACCACCTCTCTCTTGTTTCAAGAGATTTTCATCATCCCAAAAGGAAACCCTATACCCACTAAGTAGCCACTCTCCATTTCCTCCTCTCCCCAGATCCTAGCAACCACTATTATACCATATTAGCTTTTGCATCTTAACGTGGTAAATGTTGGAAACAATTCCTTCGAGCCCTTTTATTTTATTTTATTTGCAAAATGTATGAAACACATTTTGTGCCAGGCACTGTTCTAAGCTCTTGATATAGAAGAAGTATTTAAAATCAACACTATTCGAGTGTTACTATTTTTACTCCTACTTTACAGATGAAGGGACTGAGGCAGAAAGGAGTGAAGTAATTTTCTCCCAGCCTACAGCTAGTGAATGGCCAAGCCAGTTCTCACACTTACTACAGCCCGGCTGGAATCCGCTAGCACACACTTGGCCACATTCTCCTCCACTGTGTTCTGGCCAGGCCTGTGGGCTTCAGTCCCTGCTCACTGCTTTCCTCCCTCTCTTCCCTCAGCCTAGAGACACTACCACAAAATTACCTTATTTTTTTGTTTACCATGTGAGACTGTTTATTTTTCACCTTCTTCTGTTTTTGTTCAAGAGCTTCATGGGGCACTGGGCAACAGAAAAAAGATCCCATGTGAACATCTGTGTTGTAATTTTCCATGAGTATCTCAGAATGACTGAAACATGACTACTATTTTCTGGATTAAAAAGTCATGTAGGCTTGATACTGACCTCTTTGGACAAACAAGGCTTAGGTAAGAGTCCAAACTCTTTTTTTGGAAATTGAGCAAGACTGGAAATTTTTTCAGGGAGAAACAACCAAAGTTCATAACCAAATAGCAATATGTTTGCTTAACCTTGGAGAAACACTTTTATTTTTTTTATAAGTTATAAAATTTGATGTAATTGAAACTTTTTCCCCAATGAAAAAGGCAACAGAAAACATGACAGGAACCAGGACTGAAAATGTGAAAACATTGTATGTGTGAGTGTATATGTGTATGTTGCTGTCAAAAGACAAAATCGTGACCAATTTAGTTTAAAGATCTGAATTGGCTTTTGTGATTCTAGAATTGGGCACCGTCTCATTCTATAAAACAGAATGAGTATTCTGATGAGCTGAGCTGGGGAGGTTGGCTTTCTAGACTGGAAAGGGCTGAAGAAGGCAGACACAGAGAACAAAGAGCAGTGACGTTCCTTGCAGGGTTGAAACAGGGGGACTTCCTCATCCCGTCAGCTGAAACTGGCCTGCTATTTGGCCGTTATCTTTCTCTCTCTCCGGATTTCTCAGGAGCTCAGATCAGCTGCCTGGTTTCAGTCTGGTGGCGTGGAACGCGAGTACCACTATTTCCATTTTGGATTAATCTGTTGGGCCTAGTGCAGGAGCTTAGTCCAAACCAATGGCTTCTTAGAAATTCCATTTATCAATGCATATAAATACATATATTTAATATATTTTAATTGTTCTACAAATACATATATACGCTTTTTAAAAGTACATAGACAGAGTTGTTTTTAAATTTCACCATCATAGGAGTTATTATTTTTAACCATCTCTCCAACATGAACCATTTTTATTCTCATAAAACAATGTTAGCTTTTTAAACAAGGTGTGGAGCCATTAAAAAATTGCCACGGTTGTGGGTAGGGTTTGGATTTCCTCCTGTGTTTGCTTCTGAAGCGAGTGGTGAGCATTTGGGCAAAGTCCCGTCGCCTGCGGGGGTGGGTCCTGGGATGTCACTCCTGCTGCAGGCCCCCTGGAATGGCAAAGGCACTCCCATTATTGGAGTAATCTCTTAAGTGTCAAGTGCTGTCCTAGGTGCCTCACGGGTTTTTTTCTCCTTAAATTCTCACAGCAAATCCATGAAGTCGGTGCTGTCATCATCCCCTCTTATGGAGGAGGAAACAGAGGCATGTTCCACAGTCAGTGGTTTACATAGTTGGGGTCTGGATTCGTCACCGGCACTGGGAGCTTCGGTGTCTTCTCTTCCTCTTTACCGCTCAGCTTCCTTCTCTTTAGATAAGCAAAGCCCAAGGAGCTGACAGTGCAACGTGGCCAGTCTCCTGCTGGCTTCTCTGTTTAGTCTCCTTAGAGAGACAGAGAGGGGTCTCGTGGATGCTCGTCTACCGGGAGTCCTCCAGCCGGCGTGGCTTCTGTGCCTGCGGAGGGCAGATGTCAGGGGCCTGTGCCGCAGAGTGACAAGGGGCTTCCATTCACCCTGTCAAGCGACAGACTTCTGAATGCTCTCAGCTTTCACCTTACAGAGAAAAGGAAAGGTGAAGTCATACTTTATGATTGTGGATTTTTCTTTTCTATGTGGACGTAGAGTTCTACACTGTATCTCAAAGAAATGTAGCCATATATTTTTAGCTAAAGCCTGCATTATTTTAGAAAATAATTACATGTGACCTGACAATAACAGTACCCAAATTTAAATAGTTTTTGTGTGGAAGTATATAGCTTGGTCCCTTTAGCTGTGAGGACTCACATTGATCGTGCAGATTCTTAGCACATCTGTGTGCCTTCCTCAGACCTGCTAGCAGGTTTCATGCCCAAGTCAAGGCCCTTTCATAAGAAAGTAAACTTGAAGAAATGCCAAGGAGAAAGAGCATTCAGTTAAAGAGCTCAGGAATTCAGGCACTTTTCAGCTCTTCCCAATAGAAGAGAGAAGTAGCCGAGTCAAATGAAAAGCACTTGTCATAGGCACGAGATACGTAGGAGGCATTCAGCAGTTGCCACTAACTGTCTCCTGTCTGCTAACAGGAGGGGCTGAATTAGGTAGGGTCAAGATGATAAACAGATTTAGCTTGGTGTGATGAGTCCAGTCACTTGGTAGTGGGCGTATGGAGAGCTTCGACGAAAAGGGTCCTTAGACTGAGACCTCACTTAGTGGGAAAGCATGCAGAGACGGATTAGGATATCTGCCATGAGTAAGCAGGAGCCCAGAGGGGCATGCACAATGCTCATTGAACCAGCGATACAGGACTGTAAAGACATGTATTCTGTACTAACTCCTACCAAAAGTACACTTTCAACATTTTACAAACATTAACCCGTGAATACTGCCTACCCTAGAAGACACTTCTTATTAGGTTCATTTGCCAGATGAGGTCATTGAGAATTAAACAGACTAAGTAACTGGTCCAAGGTTACATGGCAGTAACCAGGGGAGCCCAGATTTGACCTCACGTTCTGTCTCATTTCAAAGTCTTGTTCTTTCCACCACTTTCTGCTGGCTGAAATCAGGAGGCAGCCCTCATGTCTTCTGAGAAGTCAAGTGCATATGACTGATGGTCTTCTTGTCCAGTGTGCCAATGAAGGACATGCATTTCCAGATCTGTAGAAGCTCATCTGCATATGGACAGAGAAAACCACCAGTAGAAATATGGGTTGGGGAGCAATCAATAGATAAACTGGGCATCCAGCCTTTCCTCTAAAATATTCCAGATGGACTGTCACCTTCAAAGTGACAAACTGGAAGAATATTCAGCTAATTGAAGCATGGAGAACACCTTACTTTTACCCATCCACATCCAGATGTTTAGACTGAGTTTTTCGTTTCTTTTGGAGACAGGCTCTCACTCTGTTGCCCAGACTGGAGTGCAGTAGCACAATCATAGCTCACGACAGCCTTGAACTCCTGGCTCAAGTGATCCTCCTGCCTCGGTCTCCCAAGTAGCTGGGACTATGGGCATGTATCAGCATGCTTCACTGTAGAGACAGGGTCTTGCAATTTTGCCCGGGCTGGTCTTGGACTCCGGGCCTTAAGTGATCCTCCTGCCTCAGGCTTACAAGGCTATAGGCCAAAGCCACCGTGCCTGGCTTCACTTGTTTTAATACATCCTGAATTATCTGGGTTGTTGGCTCATGATTATTACTTTGCTTTTCGTGTTTTAGCATGACCTAGTGGTAAAAGAAAAATTGTAGAATTGCTCTCTCCTAGTTCTTTACTCCCATTCCCTGTTAACTGAAAAGTGAAGGTCTAGTTTCGGCTGTGACTGGTCTCTGAACTGCCCAACTCTGCACCAAGTGTGGCTGATGGTGGGTCCAGCTTTGTTCATGAAAATCAACAAGTCACATCTGGATTCACATCCTTACCTAAATGTAGCAAACCTCAGTTATCTTGGATCTGCCTGATATACCTCTATCTTTTGCTATATTATTCCCTAAATATCTCACTCCACCATCTCACGCCTCCACATTTCTCTTTCTCCAAAAACTTAACAAAAAGATTGCTTCTTTCCCCACTAACCTTCTCCCCTAAAGCAAGGAGTCTAAGAATTTCAGAATATACCCTCCTTTTCTTTAATATGATTCAATGCAAATTTTTTGAATAAGCGTAACATGCAAATGATCAGAACATTTTAAAACAGTGATGCCTTCAGAGACTGCATGTTTTAACTTCTCCTTTTCAACAAAGCCAGAGAAAGCTCAGTCTCCACACCAAATAAGGAGCATACGTTCAGGCGCACACACGCACACCCAGGCTTCCTTCCACCCCACCACACCCTCCTTTTTTTTTTTTTTTATTAGAAAACACTTGAAACTTATCATGTGCAGCAGATGGGAGTAGAAAATGCAACTTGAAGACAGTTATATAAATATATCCTTGATGTCTGTTTTGCTTTTCAATTTGCAACGAAAAGTACAAAGGTAGACCGGCGCGCCAGTGAGGGCCGCCTGTGTCTCTTGATATCCATTCCAGATGTTGGCTAGACTTCGTGGAGCCGGGCTTATGGAACGGGGGCGCAGCCTAGCCTCCTCCTCCAGGTGGGATGCCTCACGCTGATTCCCCACATGCTCCCAGCCTTGTCCAAACACACTAAACACCACCTTTCCTGACCCTAATTTACCTTCCCTAATTCCTGGCTCTCTGGGAGGGGAGTGTCTAGAGACAGGGCCCCATCATATGTTCCTGTTCATCACCTTGCCTCTTCAAAATGAGAACCTTAAAAAGGAAAAAAAGGAAATACAAAGGAAAAAGAAAAGAACCCTGGTGCTGTTTGCCAATGCTGTTTGCCAGCCAGCAAGTGACGCCGGCTGCATATTCCTTTCTGAGATGGTGAGAGGCTTTAGGTCCATCTGACCCTGGGACTGCCTTAGTGCTAATGGTGGCTCTGTGTTTGCACATGCTTGTAAAGGATTTCTGTCTGTAATATGTTAACTTCCTGAAGAAACAATGCAAAGCACAGGAGGAGATCATAAATCCTGCAGGCGCCAACTTCATTTATCTGAATGTTGGTTACTGTCTAGTGTGGGTAAACAAATGCCAGGGACATTTATAACCATCTAGGGGGCACCGAGGAGGGGGCCCTGTCCCCTCCTCAGAGAGAGAGGCTTGTCTGAGAGAGAGCCCGAGGCTCAGTCCCTCAGTTCACGCACAGTCCCTCGGGTGGGTACTGCAGAGTGCGCCCAAGGAAGCTGGGGGAAGGTTGTTCGGTAAAACCAAGAACCGCCGCTGACGGCACCGCCAGGGCAATTCGGGACACCAGTGGGTGGGGTGTTGGGGACCCATCCACTCTCAGGATGGCACAGTTCTGTGCAAGATTTTGTCATAGGAAAAATTTTTAAGGACACAAAAATTCCAGGGAAATTACCAGGAATGACACTAGTTGAAGGTCATGAATGCCGTTTTCTCCCTGGTCGGTTTCAAAGCAGGAAGCAAACTGCACTTGGCATCATAGTACAAATGGGCATATTCCTCTGTCTGAGGGCAGAAACCAGACGGTGGGGACTTTGTGCTTTTCCTTCTGCTTCCTCATATCAAAAGGACACGTCTTAATTGGATGCGTCTTTAATATTTTGAATCCTGTGTATGTGTGTCTGTGTGTGTGCAGGAGTGTGTGTGTCTAAAGCCGGCAGGGGAGGGGGGCGGGAGGGGGGCAGCAGAGAATTACAGTAAACCGTGAAGGAGATCACAGGGAGAAGAAAAACAAAAATATGAATTTGGGTTTGCCTTGCTGCTTTGGGATTCAAATTCTCAGTGATGTGTGTTCAGTAGAGTAAAGTGAGTGAAGCTTCCCTGCCATGTTGCTAGGGTATCGTTCATTCTTCCTCCAACTAGCGGCATGTCCTTGGACGTGTCACTTAATTAACTGAAACATGATTTTTTTCCACCTGTAAATCTGTAAAACAGGGTGCCTTGAGGTTTAAATAATTTTTTTTTTTAATAAGTCTAGCAGCGTGCTGGAAAAGAAAGTGTTTATATTGCATTTCAGAAATCCAGAATTCAGCAGAAGGGTGATCTAAGATGTGAAAATCCAGAGTTTTCGGTGATAAACCCGGTTTTACCTGTCATTAGATTTATTTTCACAGCCCTGTCTGAAGTCCGAGCATGCAGGCATGGAGGCAGCGTTTTGCGCACTATGGGGCAAGAGTGCCCTCGGGGGTTAGGTTCTAAAAGGGGAGACAGGCCGTGGACACGTTAGCGGTCCATTTGGCAAAATGAGCTTTATTCTGTGGCTTCACTGTCTGGCTGAGGAAAAGGCTCCTGGGTATGAGAGAGGCTGGGCTTCGGTGTCAGGGCGGGATCAGCCCGCGTCCACGGGGAGAGACCTGGAGGGCGGGTGCTGTGTCCTGCTCCCATTGCTTGTCTGCCCTGAATCTCCTTCCTCCATTCCCCACTGCTCAAACCTGATCCCCACAGGATTCTAGCTCAGATGTCTCCCGTGAAGTCTTCCCCAACTCCTGGGCTAAAATCAGTCACTCCTTGTACCTCCCCAGCCCCACACACACACCTTGTTGTTTTATTTTTCGTTGCACTCTTGCAATGCGGCTGTTTCAGGAGACCAGGCAGGCTGGTCCTGTCCTGCTCTGCCCCACATCCTGGGCGAGGGGGAGCTGTTCCCAAGAAGACTGGGCTGTCCTTGGAAAAGGGAGAGGTGAGAGGTGCTTCCTAAGCTTCCTGGGCACTTTCCCACCTCAGCTTGGGACCCATCCAGCAACACAGCAAGGGAGGTGGTGGGGCCACGCTTGGGGTCAAGGAACTAAGATATAAAGAGATTTATTAAAATGTTCAAGATCACACAAATAGTATTATGATGAAAAAAAAGATTTGAATACAGGTGTTTTTGAGTGTATATCCCTTAACCAGACAGGACTCTATGGGGAAAACAAAAACAAAAACAAAAAAAAACCACAGCAAGGATTTGGAGGAGCAGCTGGTCACAGCCAGGGATGTTGCTTAGAGCAGGTGGCCCTGGCGTGTGGCTCCCTGCCCTGTACGCAAGGGTTGTTGCAAAATCGGTTTAACGCAGCCACGGTTCAGCCCGGCCAACCTGCTAGCCAGCCATCCGACAGGAGATGGGAGCATACAGGTGCCTGCAGCTGTATGGCCGGGTTTGAGGACGGCCTTCCCCAGTGGCTCTCATAGAGAGCGGGCATGACAGCACACGCACAACAGTGCTGAGGATGCACAGAAAGTGACCAAAACCAGGTGTGGTTTGGCATCTGTAATAATGCTTATTATTATTTAGCATTTGCCTGGGATTGCTGAGGAAATGCTCTATGATAGCAAACAAGTCCATAGACTTCCAAAAGGGAAGGAGTGAGCGACTGTCAAGAGCAGCTCTGCTGTGATGTGAGAAGCCGCTATGACTCAAGTGCAGCCTGGCAACTGGTTGTCAAGGGGAAAATATTCTAGATTGGATCGACAAATGACTACAGCCTGTGGCCAAATCTAGCCCTCGGCCTGTTTTTGCGCAAACCAGTGCGGACAAAAGAACCCAAGACAGAGAGCCCATGTAGCCTGCAGAGCCTAAATACTTACGATCTGGCCCTTTACAGAAAAGGTGTGCGGACCTCTGTTCTGGAGCACTGTCTTTTCTTGTTTTCCAAAGTGCCTCCTAAACATACGGGTATTCAGGCCAGAAGGATTCTGCAGCCAGAATTTGGGAAATGTCGGGGTAAGACAAGTTGACCAGAGAATTGCACTGCAGGCCTTCAGAGCCTTTCCATCCCCAAGTTCATCTGGCCTAGGAGCTTTCTCCATGGATCGAGGACACATGTTCCAAGAACTGTACTTTGAGACATGTTGATGATGTAACCATTTTAATACAAAGGCATCTCCACCAATTAAATCATAAAAGCGCAAAGCACCTGAGGAAGCCACAGTTACGGAGATTCAGCTTTTAAAGACCCCACTTCCGTCTGGGAGGTTTGACACAGGGAAGGACAGAGACAACTTGAGCCATCTCAGCTGATTTTCACTTCCTGTGCAGGAGTTAGCTCTTTAATTTGGCACAACCGTGGAAACATTAAAATGGGAAGATTGTATTATCCCAATCAAGTGCCTCAAAATGCTGTCAATAGCAGTGAGTGACTTCTAGAAGGCCTGGCCATCATTCTCTCCTCTCCCCATCAGTCCTCTGGATTTACCCTGGGCCATGTGATGTTTGTGCAGAAGAAATTCTTAACAGGCTGGAGCATAAGTCAGACCAAGCTGAACTGTCTGTTGAGCTCTGAGGCCTCTGACAAGCCTCAGTTAATTATTTAGTGAGGAGTTCCTGAAAGGCCAAACCTGGCCAAAATGGACGAAGTCTAGCCAGGATCAAACCAGGATTGTAGCAGGACTTAACTTGCCTTTATTTGAATTCAGATGTTTTCTGGTACCTAATCTTGTGCTAGGCATTGTGCAAAGTGTTGGGGGATACACATATAAACGGAGAAATTCTTTTGCCCTCTAGAAACTCATAGTTGATTCATACAGTCCATAAATATTTATTAGTCACCAACTGTGTGCTAGGCAGGAAAACATGAGAGAGCTGATCCTGGGTTTTATGGAGCTTATAGTGGAACAGAGAACTCGGGCATCCAGCAAGTAAAGGAAAGTGCAGGCAGAGTGTTCAAAGAAACTCATGCTCCCGGCTCCCTTGGAGGTCACAGTTCTGCTTGGGAGACAAGCATGTGGGTTAAAAATCCAGTGCAGTGTGGCATTTTAAGAGCAAAGATAAAGATTACTGTGAGCTCACAGGAGCCAGGGATGTTAATTTTGCATGGGAGGGAGGAACGCTAGCTGGAGGAGACACTGGTAAGACGGGAGGAAAGTGCCCACAAGTCAGAACAGCGGGCAGGGCGTTCCAGGCAGAGGGAATATGCTCCTCCTGAGAAGAGGAGCAGAGAAGAGCATGGAGAGTGAGAGGAAGGGCGTGCAGGGTGTCCCTGAATGGGAGCTGTGAGGCTGAGAAGGCCCCTGAAGGCCAAGTGAGGAGCCTGTTTTCTGATGAAGTCAGATAGACTGTGTGGGCTTCCTGCCAGTTTTTCAGATGGGTTGAGATCTCCAGATCAGTTCTCTTATGGTGGGATAGTTTCCCAAGAACGGGCTTGGGTCAGTTACTCCCGTGAAAGTGTCAGGCATTGTGCAATTTCATAACATGCCCTTTGAGAAGATAAAGGTGACCTTGGGCTCTGGGATCTATGGGGTTTGTGCCACCGAAGCAAACTGAATGACAGAACATTTCAAAATTCATTTCTTTTTAATCTTATCAGCATCACAATGCTCAAGTCAGCTGGTTTCTCAAAAATTTAGAATGTGCCTTTGTAAAATGACACAGATAAGAATTTGCTGATGAAATTATAATTCAGTTCTCATAAAAACATACTGGGTCAAACACAGTCTTTGGCCCAAAGCCTCCATCTTTCAATGAAGAAACACTCAGGGGGTTCTAGGGATGTTGCTCTGCCCCTGTCAAAGTACCACCTTACACAAATTTGTCTTTTATAAGAGTGAACATTTAAATGAGTTTTACTGAAGTATTAGGTTGGTACAACAAACAAACAAACAAAGAAACATACAAAAATAACTTTCGCACCAATCTGATATTTTTGCAAGATCCTTTTAGTTGAGTGGGTTATGCCCGGGTGGTCCATGGTGTAGCCAGGTATCCAGAGCCCTGAGTCTGGCTCTGCCATTCACCAGCCACGTTGTTTGGGGAAAGTTTCATGCCTTCTTTGATTGCAATGATTTTAAAAATCAAAGGGAACTTGAAAATAATTTAGTCTTCTCCCCGATCTTACGGATAAGGGCCCATCTGATTGAAGAGACTGAGACAAGATCTCCGTGCTAGTTACAGCAAAACCCAGCTTAGAAATGAGTTTTGGAGTCTAAGTCCATGGTGGTTGCTCTTATTCCTTGCTGCCTGATTTGCCTCAGTTTCCTCATCTGTAAAAGGAAGACAAGGATTCCTGCCCTGCCTTCTGCATTGGTTTATGGTGAAGATGAAACAAGATGAAATGCACAGAAGCACACTGGGACTGGTTTGACCGCACCTGCGCGTGTAACTGGGCAAATGCCCATCTCGGACAGACAGGCAATGAGTCTCATTCTTCATGCCCTTCTCCACCCTTTCCTGCTTTTCATCCCTAACCTGTAATAGAAACCTACACATTATGGCAAAAATGACATCTTAGCAATTTAGGAATTTCAGACAAGATATTTATTTCTTGAACACCTGCTGTGTGTCAGCCACTTTTTACTTTACCACTCAGAAGAAAGGCGGGGGTGAGGATTAATATATATATTTTGCGGATGGAGTTTGTGTTTGGGGGTGTGTGTTGTTTGTGTTGCTTTGTCACATGACTTATTTCATAGACTCATTCTTAAAACCACCCAAGGTTAGATATTCTTATTGGTAACTTACTAGTGAATAACTGATAAGCCTCACACAAATGAAGTTACCTTCACACACACACACACACACACACACACACACACATCACAGAATAAAAGCTTTATGAGACTTACCCTTACCACAGGTCAGAGTTTCTTCATCTTGGCGTTACTGACAACTTTGACTAAATGATTCTTTGTGGTGGGGGCTGTCCTGTGCACCCTAGAATGTTTAGCAGCATCTCTGACCCCCACCCACCAGGTGCCAGTAACCTTCAGCTCCAGTTAGGACAGCCAGCAGTGTCTCTGGACATTGCCAGTGTTCCTTTGGGGAAAAACTCACCACTGGTTGAGATCCTGTATATGACATACTCTTATTTTTTATATGATTCTATATCATATTCTATTTAATTTAGAAAAGCGGATTGCAACCTACTAAATTGATTTCCTGACCCACTAACAGATCTTGGTTTGTTATTTGAAAACTACCATTATGGGATTGTGAGATTAGTGGGGTGTTTTTTAAAGAAGGGAAAATGGTTGACATGATTTCCAGAGGCAGTGTGTGGCAGGAACTTTATAGTAATGAGCAAATCAGCATGACAAATTTTAAAATAAAAATACGCTACTGTGAAGGTTGTTTTTAGAGGGGATTTAGTCTTTCCAAATGTGAAGACGGTAGGCGCTGTTTGGGAGACCTAGTAAATTGTTCGGAGGCGAACTCTTCAGCTGAACATTTCAGGAGGGGCCCAAACAGCTGGAAAGAATGTGTGGAGTCCTCCCGTGCCTCCCTGAAGAGCTGGAATGCAGGTGCCTTCAGGATCTGGGAATGTGAAATGATGAAAGGAGTTTTTCAATGAAGGATTTATTTGCAAACATGATCCAGAAAAAAGACAAATGGTTTTATCGAAAAGTAAAACAAGTAAATGTAACCAGAAAAACCTATCAACAGTAGGTTTTCCTCTCCTCCTTAAAGGGAGTGCAGAATTGTACACAATTTTATTAGAACTCTGAGTCTAAAGGCATGCTTGGCATTGGTGCTAAATTAGTGAGTCTTCCTCAGTGCTGTCACCGTTTAGATGCCAGTGTAAACTGAGTCCCACCATAAGCAACTGTGTCACTGGTTTGGAGTCAGATGGGTCAGTGTTTGAATCCGGGTTCTGCCTACTTGGTATGGAACCTTAGACAAATGACATTTGTCCTCTAAGATTCATTTTTCTAAAAAATCTTTAAAATAGGAATGACAATATCTGTCTCAAAGCTACCTCAAGGCTTATAAGTGTTGTGTTAAAAGAAATTAACAGCTCAGTGCCTGGTATTTAGTAAGTATTCAGTAAGTGTCGTAAACATGACGATCATTACCAACAGTAGCAGTGGTATTATACATAATCCTTGGCCCTGCATACCCTCTGGGACTGGGCTTGTCTGTACCTCTGCATGTAAAAGAGCAAATGCCACCTGCAGAGAGACAGGGGACCAGTCTCATCCTTTATGTCCTTCTCCACCCTTTCCTTTTCATCCCTCACTTATAGTAAAACCTATATGTTATGGTAAAAGTGATATATTAGCAATTTACATGTTATGCTCTGAGTCGCTGTTTCTTGGTAAGAGTGAGCTGTAAGGAGCCCCATTGTGCATTGAGAGTCTGGTGAGATCTGCTCAGAAACAGCAGCCGATGACCAGAAATGAGTGACACCCTGATGGTGGGAAGCGTCCAACTCTCAGGAAAGGACCTCGAGAATCCCCTCCGCCTCCCATTCCAGCTGCGTCTTGGGTGAGAGAACTTCTGAAAACAAGGCTGTGAACATTTGGTGGCTCAGCTACTTAGCTGCTTAAAGGGAAATCGTGGTAGCTTATAACTCTGTTCCTGGATCGGTGAGGGAGGATAGATGACGATCTCTGGAAGGAGAAATTCTGAATTTGCATTATTTCTTGTTGTACCTTTTACAAGGCCTGATGTTAATAATTGATATTAAACAAAACAAATATCAAATTAGGTGTATGTTCAACAAATGAAAGGTGGTGACTGAAATCACGGCATGGCTCCTGTGCAGGTGGGCTTGCCCGGCCACGTCACTTATCAGGGCCAGGTGCGGTGGCTCACGCCTATAATCCCAGCACTTTGGGGGGCCGAGGTGGGTGGATCATGAGGTCAAGAGATCGAGACTATCCTGGTCAACATGGTGAAACCCTGTCTCTACTAAAAAATACAAAAATTAGCTGGGCATGGTGGTGCACGCCTGTAGTCCCAGCTACTCAGGAGACTGAGGCAGGAGAACTGCTTGAACCCAGGAGGCGGAGGTTGCGGTGAGCCGAGATCGCGCGCGCCAGTACACTCCAGCCTGGGTAACAAGAGCAAAACTCCGTCTCAGGAAAAAAAAAAAAAAAAAAAAAGAAAAGCCACTTCATCAGAGAGCCTCTTACCGGGTTGGAGCAGCGCCTGGGCCGTCTGTTAGTAATAATAGTTTACAGTAGAAAAAAAGTCTGATATCTGTTCCAAATTTTATTTTCTTTTAATGTTTTCATGCTTAAGGTGATAATCGTGGAGGAGAAATGATCACACAGTTGATACTTCCTTTTATAAGTTGGAAGATTGAATGAGACAAAATGCTTCGTAAGCTGTGGTGTCACTTTATCTGCGTAAGGTTTGTCAAAATGACCATGAAGAAGGTACAAAAGTCTGGAGAGAAAATGATGAAACTTGGTGATTAAAGAATGATACATTCTTGAAATTTTTGGCAAGTGCAGATAGGGAATAAGATTGACACGTGTGTCCTCTACTTGAGTTTGGACATAGGTCAGCGGGTTCTGAAATAGTTGATGGCCACAGCAGGAATTGCCTGCAAGACAGCTCTCAACACCTAACCTGCCTTTGACCATCAAAGGACAGTAAGGTGCTTTTGAAAATCTCATTCTTGGTGACTACCATAGTTAGAAGGGCTGCTTTAGGGCTTTTTTTTTTTTTTTTTTTTTGATGCTTTAAGAAAAGCAGAAGGCAGAATACCTACAGGCAAGACTAAAATGAATCGGTAACGGATTTAAGACTGAATGCTTACAAAACCACCCAGCCCAGCAGATTCCAAAATTCACCCCGGTTAAATTGTGAAATTCTTTTTTTTTTTTTTTTAAAGGCCTGCCGTTAAAAAGCCTGTTACAAAATAAATAATACAGCTACCCCAGGGATGGCAGCGGGCAGTGAATTCCCATCCACTCTCCTCTCTCCATCTACCTTCCAGGCACCTACTCCCCACCCACAACCCTGGCCCAGTGCCCCCATGGATGGTCTTGGGTGGGCTCCGAGGTATGGTGGCTCCCTTCAGGCAGCTTAGGGTCCCCCTGAGTGGTGTCAGCCAGAAGCATCCCAATGCTCAATGCCTGGGTGGACCCTTCCGTCCACGACCAGTCCAGTGGGAATGAACGCCTTGAAGACATGATTTGTAGGACTAAGTGTTTTAGTGAAACTTGTGATTCACAGATATCCTCACAGAATTCCAAGTATGCATTTTCGGTACATGTTTTTTGCAAACCCAGTTCCTGGCCCGTACATGAAAATTCTCAAATAATGATGAAATGTGCTAGTTGCATTCCAGGCGGCAGGAATGGAAGTCTCCTATACATTCACCTTGCCCTTCTCTCTGGCATGCAAGGACCAGAGTTAAGATTCATCCTCTTCGGCATTCCCCCCTCCCTTTATGAACATGCTCATAGAAAAAGGAAAGTGCTGTTATTAAAATAGATGACCTCTGAGTTTAAGTATGACTGTGTGTGTATAGACATACTGTTACATCTGTATCTATCTATACACACACACACCTATATATATATGCACATATTTTTTCTTTTTCACTATTGACCACCAACAACTGACAGTCTGGAATCCTGACTGCTTTCATAACTGAAACCAAGTGTTTGTTGAATATTCAAAAGTTTACGCAAGGTTTGGGAGTCCTAAAGTCTAAGCTGAGATTCTCTTAGATAGTGTTCTTACACTGAACTTCTAGAATAGGGTGGTAATTTTCCATTGATCAATGAAGGCGGATTCTGATTTCCACGTGGTATCCAATCCTGCCTTCCTGTGATGAGCTTTTAAAAAGGGTAGAGCACTTTTAAAGGCACCAAAGGGAGGCTCTTCTACCTGAACACACACAGGCACACTCTCACTGCAACCTGCATGCGTTTTATAGTGACAAACTGTAATTGTTGAAAACTTGGCTCACTCCTCTTCCCTCCGTAAGAAGTAGAAGTCTGCCAATTTGAACTTTAATGGGCTCAGCTGTTTTGGAATGGTGTAATCACATTGTGAGATTCATTTTACAGCTGGACTAGTGAATTATATTCATTCACAAAACCAGTTTTACCTGGTTGGTTCCGGTTTTCCTCCATGTATGCTCACAGGGGCATACATTTACCTCCAGCCTCGACCAAGGAAATGTTTAATCCTAGAGGAAATTGTCGTAGCGGTTATTCTGGGGCTCCATGTGCCTGCTCCCCGAGGAGTTCTCTAGCCAGATGGAAAGGGGGCTTGTATTGGGAGCGTTCTCAGACACACTGAGAAAGTCTTGCATATGCAGCAATTTCAGTTTCTATTTCTGAGAATTTTGTCAGGAGTCTTGACAATCAATGAGGACTGAAAACAATGAGTCACAGTTGTGGGTCTCTCGTTAGGTTCATGGTCAGAACGCGCTACACAGGGGAAGCCACGTCTGAAGGCAAAGACCAGGGCTGTGCTGAATACTGTTTTCAACAGGACAATGGCACTTCAGTCTGTGGCTCAGGAAACATTATGATGTTCCCTTTGTTTAATCAAAGTCCTTTCCAACTCTCAAAGGCTGGCTGATTTGAGAGCCGCCTTATCTTCCCTATCTCTGATAGATGATGCAGTTGGTGTTGAAATCTTTACAGCTAATCTGAGCAAAATGTTTTCAACCAGTACAAACGCAACCAGACAATGTCATTCGCATGCTTGTTATCAATAAAAGAAATTTCCAGATTTCCCTGAATCAGGCAAGGACTCAGTTTTCTTTCATTACTTTCAGTGCTCAGGTAAATTCACATGGATTCAGAAACAAGGAGCCAAGCCCTCCACTGCTGGGAGAGGCAGGCGTAAGGGAAACTGAAACAGGAGAACTCTTGGAAGAAATGACAACCTGTTCCGCCTGCTTTTTGGGATCTCGTGATGTGGGTTTTGCTTTGTATTACATGGAAGGGTGGTATGTTGGGAAGAGGATTCCGTCCATGCTTCCAGAGAGCTCCCTGTGTGTTCAGGTCTGAGTGCAGACCAAGTGCTGCCCTACAGCTGCAAGCAGGTCAGGGAGAGGCAGCTTTGTGGGCAAGCCAGAGCTCCAGAAGGTTCAGAAGGTCCAGGCACTTCAGAAGTTTGCTTTGGGGTGTAGTGGGTGTGGGCATTTCTTCCTAGTTGGTGGTGGGGACTAGAGGAAGCCCGGAGATGCTTTGGAGAGGGGTGTTGAAAGCTTGGCAGGGATTCGCAGGGAAGGGAAAGATGCTCTTCCCACAGCACTGGGTGGATAAGGACACAGCCACGTGACCTGGCCGGGGCCTAAATACTCAGGCAGCCCATCAACCCTGTGTACCATGGAATCACTATATCCTGGGGTCATCTATTAACCTCCTGCATTTCTGCTTTTTCATCTGTAAATTGAGGCTAATACTCACCTTGCAAATTTGTTAAGTAAAAGTTAAATAAGACTTATCTATAAATCTTGTATCTTTCTATACATTTTTTTTTTTTGAGATGGAGTTTGGAGTTTCACTCTTATTGCCCAGGCTGGAGTGCAGTGGCATGATCTTGGCTCACTGCAACCTCCGTCTCCCAGGTTTAAGCAATTCTCCTGTCTCAGCCTCCTGAGTAACTAGGATTACAGGTGCCCACCACCATGCCTGGCTAATTTTTGTATTTTTAGTAGATATAGGGTTTCATCATGTTGGCCAGGCTAGTCTTGAACTCCTGACCTCAGGTGATCCACCTGCCTCAGCCTCTCAAAGTGCTGGGATTACAGGCATAAGCCATGGTGCCCAGCCTCTTTCTATCTCTCTCTCTCTCTGTCTGTCTGTCTGTCTGTCTGTCTAGCACAGCTGGTGCATCACACACAAAGTTAGGGAGGTACCAAAGCTGGGATGAACGTTGGTTCCCTTCTCACTGCGGGCTCTTCCGCCCTCTCCCCAGCCTCCATCTCTATAGCCTCACATTCCACATAGCAGGATTGCAGGTTTTGCCTGTTGCTTTGTTTTCTTTGTCTTGTCCAGCTTCTCTTCTCCATGGCTCTGGGCCTTCTGCTTTGCTGTTTCAAGTGCACCCGGAGCTCACCAGGGAGAACTTGTGTCTGAAACCTCCCTCCCCCGGCTGCCCTGAGCGGAGTCAGTTTTCCAGGCTCCATGTGGTATCCTCATCCTGCATTCTTCCTTCCCACCCCCTAAACCTCCTTCTCCCTCTGTCTGACCCTCTGTGTGGTCAGATTTCAGAGGCACGGACATCACTGTAACAGAGGCGGCTTCATATCACTTCTTCGTCTTTTGTTTCCCAGTCTTGGAGGAGGTAGACCACAAACATGGACTGTATCGTTAGAGGATGCTTGGGTTTGGGGTCTAGACACATCCAGCCTCCACGAGACGGTGAGAACAGCAGTCCTGAAATGACAGAGCAAGAAACCTGTGTAGCAATAGCCTCAGAGAGGTCCCTTAATTTCCCTTTTCTACTACGAAAAATCAGGTATACTGCAAATATGGCATGAAAATATATCTGCTTTGCTCAAATCTTGTAAGATATATTTGGAGCAAACGCCTCCTGAGGGAAAGACTTGCTGGTTCCATATCTCAACTCTGTTCCTTGCCTGCTTTCTGTTCGGAATTGGAAGGAAAATGATGAAAAGCTTGAGGGAGGGGGGCAAAGTGAGCTGGATGCAGCTTCACTCCGTGCAGACATCACCTTTTAATAATTGGAAAATGAAAAGAAGACCTGGAGTCAGGAAAGACGGGCTGCAGACTTCCTATAGGCAGGTAGCAAGGATGACAGGTAAACCTCAGGAGTTTCGGGATCTAAAGCTGTGAATTTACAACCACATCTTTTTCTTTTCCTTAACATGACTCTGGCTCTGTGCTTTGGACTTACCTAGCAGCCCACAGCTGCTGCAAATTGATTTATTCTCTCATGGTCCTTGAAATCGCCACCTGTAACATCAGAGACACTGCTTCCCAGGCTGTTTTCTTAAGACACGTTAAGGATTTTTTTCCCTTTAGCTTCTCTCTATTCTTTCTACCATCTGGTATATTTGGGTGCAAAGTATGGCTTACAACTACCGCTTTTCCAAATAGAGATTGTTTTGAGATGTATGTGCTTGGGGGAGTCCTGGGGGAAGATAGGTCATGCGATTACCATAAAACATTCCAAGACAAATGGCATACCAGACTGTGAAGCTTATTGCTTTCTCTTAAAAATACCTTCATCAATTCCCTTTTTAGGTTACTATTTCTCACCCTTTTGAGACAAGGTGAGTTGGACCAGAAGTGAAGAGAAATCTACCCTGGGCTAAGGGGTCTAACATGCTGCCCCATTAGGTAACCAGGCAGCAGCCCTTGGAGCTGAGCAAAGACATGGCAATGTCTCCCAGCAGTGGGGCTTAACCCTAGGGAGGTCACTCTGTGCTGCTTGGTCCAAGACAAAGCCAAGACGAAGGAAGAGCATAGCCACTGCGAAGGACGGAGCAAGGCAGAGGAGAGGTGGGGTCAAGGTGTGGGCAGCCCAGCCCAGTGGGAGGAGCATAGGGTTTGGAGCCCAGCAGACCTGGTTTCCGTTCCCTTCCAACCATTTTCTAACCCTTGACCAAACCGTTTCCAGCTTTTGAATCCTGGGCATTTCAGGTATTCAAGGAGTAGTGTGCGCTAACCACCTCATAGGAGCATTGTGAGGCTAGAGATGAATGAGGCCACGCATGTACAGCCTCCTCTACAGCAGCGTGTGGGAGATGCCCCTGCGGTATCTATTGTTGACATTACTTTTTGTCTGGCAAGAGTGATGTTGGAATCCGGTTCACCAGAGTAGTGGGAGCCTGTCTGGAAGGGGCCATTGTTTTTGTGTGAACCCTCTCCCTCCTGCGGCTCTCTCCCCACTGGGAGGATGTTTCCTGTGGACTTGCCAGCTCCGTCTGCAATTCTGAGCTCAAGACTCCATTTGTGGGGGCTTTCAGAGCCTTCTGGAAGGCTCAACTGGTCCAATTTACTAACTCTGACAATGCTTACCTGCACATTATAGCTAAATTGCTCATGAGAGCAATTTGTAACATCACCCTGAGAGAGAGACCACATCAATAAAAAATGGGATAGAATGGGATTGCCTGCAAGGGCGTGGAAATCATGTAAACTCACATGCACGGCAGCTGTGTTTACCTCTCTTGGACTTGGGGATTTGAGCATCACCTAAAATCTGGAGTCCTGTGGCTCAGGAAGGCATCTCAGAGTGTGCTCCAAACCACGGAGTGTTACACCCGCCTTTCAGCCTGGGTTTGATAGTAGCTGTAGAAATCCAGTCACCCATAATTTGCATTGCCAACAGCACATTTCCAATTAAAAGCACAAGTTTGTGGGTATGAATCATGTACTTTGTATAAATTCTGCTATGTGATGATTTATTTTCTTGACACCAAATAAATTACACACAGTGAACTTGGCCTACTTTTACACCTCCTCCTCTATGGATTCTGGGTAAGCATAGAGGGAATTGATTAGAATGACAACTATTTTAGTGGGTGATGAGGACCCCATAATTTGGACCCCATGGGCAAATTATTTTAAAGAAGTGAGAAGTCAAAATAGCTTTTATGAACCAAAAGGTTTTATAATTCCTAAGGGTCCTTCCAGTTTTCAAAACTCACCTACCACGTGCAATACAAAGCTTAACCTCTGCTATGGGGACATGAAAGCCCCAAGCCAGCCCACACTTGAAATCTTGAAAGAGGCACTGATTACACACAGCCCTAGTGACCTATGTGCCAGGGCCAGCTTCTCTTCCCCGCGCACTGAGGAAGTACAAGGAAGGAAGCATTTCAAAGCAAAGTCTGATTTTGAAGCTGACTTAGTTGTAATAAACTGATGTCTTACTGGCTCGTTTTTAAGGCTAGCTTTAATACCAAGTATCTCTTTAAAAAGAAGGCATTTTACAAGCTTGGTAGCATATAATGTGCTCCTGGGCCCTGATGCTATGAACTGACTACAGTTGACTTTCCTTCCCCTGGTGCCTGGAATAGAGATCATTAGAATTAAGGTCACACCATCACAGAAGCTGCAAGCAACCACGAAGGGCCTTCCAATCCTTACCTGTGCAAATGAAGGAACTGAGGCCCAGGACCAGAGTGAACATTTTTGTTTTCCAGGACACACAGCACCCTGGGGAGGGTTACAACCACATGGGGAGCACCCAGGATCCTTGAAGATATTTAGGCCGGGGCTCCTTTCCCCCCTACAGAGCCTTTGGTCTTCAGACTAGCAAGTCTGAGGCCCAGCAACTTGGCATTATTTAGAAACTTCTCACAGATGCAGAATCTCAGGTTCTGGCCCAGTCCAGAATCAAAATCTGCATTTGGCCTCATTGGCCACTTCCATGATACTAAAAAAGAGACAAAAACCAGTGACGCCAACTTCTAATTTGTTTCCAGTTTAATTTTGTGAAATTAATTGTTTGTCTTTAACTCTACACAAAGTAACCCTCCCCTTCCCCCACCATACACATCCATTCATACAGCCATGCCTTGGAGACACTGCATGTGTGGGTCTAGACCACTGCAGCAAAATGAATATTGCAGTAAAGGGAGTTACATACATGTTTTGGTTTGAGTGTATATAAAAGTTGTTTTCACCATATTGTATTCTATTAAACACGCAGTAACATCACATCTAGAAAAAAGGACATATCTTTTTTTTTTTTTTGAGATGGAGTCTCACTCTGTTAGCGTGATCTTTGCTCACTGTAGCCTCTGCCTCCCTGGTTCAAGCAATTCTCCTGCCTCAGACTCCTGGGTAGCTGGGATTACAGGTGTGTGCCACCACATCTGGCTAATATTTGTATTTTTAGTAGAGACAGGGTTTTGACATGTTGGCTAGGCTGGTCTCAAACTCCTGGCCTCAAGTGATTCACCTGTTTCAGCTTCCCAGAGTGCTGGGATTACAGGCGTGAGCCACCATGCCCGGCCAAAAATGGGCATATCTTAATTAAATAAATACTTTATTGCTAAGTATTGCTACTAAATCTGTGCCTTAAGTGAGCTGTAATTTTTTGCTGGTGGAGGGTTTTGCCTCAATATTAGTGGCTGCTAGTTGACCAGTATGGCAGCTGCTGAAGGTAGGGGTAATTTCTTAAAATGACAATTTCTTTAAATAAGACAATAATAAAGTTTAACACATCAATAGTTTTTTTCCCCCCTTTTCATACAAAAGTTCTCTGGAGCAGGTGATGCTGTTTGATAGCATTTCATCCACAGTAGAATCTTCTTTCAGAACTGGAGTCCATCCCCTCAAACCTAAAATGTAGCGTATTAACTACATTTATGTAATATTCTAAAACCTTTGTTGTCATTTTAGTGATGTTGACAGAATCTTCATTAGGAGTATTTTCCATCCCAAGAAACCACTTTCTTTACTCATCCATAAGAAACAACTCCTAATTTATTCACGTTTTATCAAGAGATTGCAGCAATTGAGTCATGTCTCAAGCTCCACTTCTAATTCTCTTGCTGCTCCTACCACATCTGCAGTTACCTTGTCCACTGAAGTCTCGAACTCCTCGAAGTCATCCATGAGGGTTAGAATAAACTTCTTGCAAACTCCTACTAATCTTGATGTTTTGACTTTCTCTCATGAATAACAAATGTTCTCCATGGTATCTAGAGTGATAACTCTTTTCCTGAAGGTTTTCAATTTACTTAGTCCATATTCATCATGGGAATCACTATGGCAGCTATAGCCTTACAAAATATAATCCTTGAATAATAAGACGTGGAAGTCGAAATTACTTCTTGACTCATGGGCTACAGAATGGATATTGTGTTAGCAGGCAGGAAAACAACATTAATCGCTTTGTAAGTTTCCATCAGAGCTCTTGGGTGTCCAAATACATTATCAATGCCCAGTCATATTTGGAAAGGAATCTTTTTTTTTTCCCTTCTGAGCAGTACATCTCAACAGTGGGCTGAAAATATTCAGTAAACCATGCTGAAAACAGAGGTGTTCTCATCAGAACTTCAGAGTTCCATTTCTAGAGCACAGGTGGAGTTGATTTATTACAATTCTTAAAGGCCCCAGGATTTTTGGATTGATAAATGATCATTGGCTTCAAACTGAAAGTCACCAGCTGCAATAGCTCTTTTCTCATAGCTCATTGATCAACTTGAACGCATTAGCATTTAACAAGAGTCAGCTTATCCTGTGAAGCTTTGAAGCCGGGCATTGACTTCTCTTGCCTAGCTATAGAAGGTCTAAATGGCATCTTCTTCTAATAGAAGGATATTTTGTCTACGTTAAACATCTGTTGTTAGGTGTAGCCACCTTCTCCAGTGATCTCAGCTAGATCTTCTGGATAACTTGCTGCAGCTTCTCCATCATCATTTGCTGCTTTGCCTTTCACTTTTATGTTCTGGAGATGGCTTCTTTCCTTAAACCTCACGAACCAACCTCTGTTAGCACCAAGCTTTCCTTCTGCAGCTTCTTCGGCTTTCTCAGATTGTATGGAATTGAAGAGAGTTAGGGCCTTGCTCTGGATTAGGCTGTGGCATAAGGGAATTCTGTGGCTCCTTTGATCTTCCTTCCAGACCACTAAAACTTTCTTCATATCAGCAATAAGCTTGTTTTGCTATCTTATTGTGTGTTCACTGGAGTAGCATTTTAATTTCCCTCAAAAACTTTTCCTTTCTATACAGAACTTGGCTAAGTGTTTAGTGAAAGAGCCTAGCTTTGAGCCTATCTCAGCTTTGAACATACCTTCCTCACTAAGCTTAATCATTTCTAGTTTTTTGTTTTAAGTGAGATATGTGCAACTCTTTCTTTTGCTTGGACACTTAAAGGCCATTTTTGGCTTATTGATTGGTCTAAATTCAATACTATTGTGTCTCAGGGAATAGGGAGGTATGGGGACAGGGAGAGAGAAGGGGAAACAGCCAGTCTGTGGAGCAGGTGAGAACACACACAACACAACATTTATTAAGTTATCTGTCTTACAAAGGCCTGATTTGTGGTCCCCTCAAAAATAGGAACATCGAAGATCACTGATCACAGATCGCTATAACAGAGATACTAATCATCAAAAATTGTAAAATATTGTGAGCGTTGCCAAAATGTGATGCAGAGACATAAAGTGAGTCATGCTATTGGAAAACGTGGCTTCAACAGACTGGCTCAATGCAGGGTTGCCACAAAACTTCAATTTGTAAAAAATGCAGCATCTGTGAAATGCAATAAAGGTAAATGCAACAAAATACTGTATGCTTGTAACACATCAACTAAACTTTTTTTTTTTTTTTTGCAATGGAATCTTGCTCTGTCACCAGGCTGGAGTGCAGTGGTGTGATCTCAGTTCACTGCAACCTCTGCCTCCCGGGTTCAAGCGATTCTCTTGCCTTAGCCTCCTGAGTAGCTGGGATTACAGGTGTGTGCCACCACACCCAGCTAATTTTTGTATTTTTAGAGATGGAGTTTCACCATGTTAACCAGTATGGTCTCAATCTCTTGACCTCGTGATCTGCCCACCTCAGCCTCCCAAAGTGCTGGGATTACAGGCGTGAGCCACCACACCTGGTGACACCAAACTTTTAATTGACTACTAAGTGCTTTGGATATTTTCCCTTAAAGATTCCTGTGCTGTGCAACCTGCTCCTACTCCTCAGCCCCATACCTAAAGTTCCTTTGCCTCTGGTCTTCTTATTAACATTATTCCCCACAGACACTAGAGTGGCTTTTACAAAACCTGATCTGCTCTACTTAAATCTCAACTTAAATCTTCCATGGGGTCCTCTATGGACTGAATTACATCCCCCAAAGTTGCTATGTTGAAGTCTTCACCCTCAATGTGATGAAATTTGGAAGTAGAGCCTTTAGGAGATAATCAGGTATACATGAAATCATGAGGACTGTGCCCACATTATGGGATTTGTGTCCTTCTAAGAAGAGACACCAGAGAACTTGCCTCCTTTCTCTCTGCCATGTGAGGACATAGCAAGAAGGCAGCTGCCTGCAAACCAGGAAGAGAACCTTCACCAGAACCAGTCCATGCTGGCATCCTGATCTCGGTTTTTCAGCTTCCAGAACTGTGATAAATAAATGTCTCTTATTTAACCATGATATTTTGCTATGGTAGCCCAAGCAGACTAAGATAGGTTCTATTGTTTTCAAAATGGAATGTACTGTACAAACTCCCTAAAATGATGTCAGGATCATTTGTAATTTGGGCACCTTGTAAGTGTCCAGCAGATGTTTTCTGATTGTAACTAAATTGCTCAGTTCTGTGTGTTAGAAATTGATCCAAAGGTTGAAATGGTGGTGGAGGAGGGAGAGCTTGTTCTGGGAATTATACAAAGCAGTGTTTGATGTCATGCTGCTTCACTGTCTGTACGGGCTGTACTGGTTAATTTCATATATCATCTTGACTGAGACAGGCTGCCCAAACATTTGGTCAATCATTATTCTGGCTGTGTCTGTGAAGGTGTTTTGGATGACATTAACATTTAAGTTGCTAGACTAAGTAAAGAAATTTGACCTTCCTAAAGTGAGTGGGCCTCATCCAATCTATTGAAGACCCGAATAGAACAAAAAGGCTGAGTAAACAAGAACTCCTGCCTGACTGCTTGAGCTGGGACACCAGTCTTTTCTCTCTTTGGACTTGAATTGAAATGTTGGCCCTTTCTGGGTCCCAAGGCTGCTGCTTTCCAGAATAAAACTTACACCACTGGTCTTTGTCAGTTGGAGCTGCTATAACAAAAAAATATGGTAGACTGGAAGGCTCAAACAATAGACACTTATTTCTCACAGTTCTGGAGGCTGGGAAGTCCAAGAGCAAGGTGCTGGCAGATGCAGTGTGTGGCGAGGGCCTGCTTCTTGGCTTGTAGACAGCCGCCTTCTCACTGCATCCTCAAGTGACAGAGAGAGCTGCAGTCTCTTTCTCTTCTTATAAGGACACTAATTCCATCATGGGGACTCTGTCTTCATGAACTCGCCTAAACCTAATGATGGCCCAGAGGCCCCACCTCCTGATACCATCCTATTGGGAGTTAGGGTTTCAGCATGGGAATTTGGGGGCAATACAAACGTGTAATTTTGTGAAAGCATTCAGTTTTTCTCCTTCTTTCCTCCTTCCTAAGCAGACTCAGACTCAGACTAGAATGATCAGATTTCATGGTTCTCCAGCTTGTCAACTGCAGATCTTGGGAACTCCAAAGCTTCATCATCACATGAGCAAATTCCTTATGATAAATCTATTTGGTTCTGCTTGTTCTGCTTCTGTTGGTTCTGTTTCTCAGTGGAACCCTGACTAACGAATACAGTGGCTTTAAGACAGCAGCACCAGGGCAGCAGGCAGTAACATGGTGTAGCCTCAGCCCTCTCAGCACTTCTGCTCCTCTACTTGGCCCAGCTGAAAACAATGCCCCTGGGAGAGGGGTCTGGTGATGCTATGGGATTCCAGGAGCAGATCAAGCAATAATTAGACAGAGGCAAAACACGGCCTTCCCCAGAGACACACTGGAGCTGAGCAGGAGGCATCTTTGCTCCTGCTGAGAGTAACAGCCATGCCCAAAGTGTGGGAGGCGGCATTGCCGGGGACACCCTGATGTCTGGTGCCCACTCTTGCCCTCCTGAGCCCCCAGACTCTACTCTCTTGAGAGTCTGATGGAAGGCAGCCACCCTCCTCAGACCCTGCATGCCTCCACTACAGAGTGACCACTGAAGAGTCTTCACTAGGATTTAATCTCTTCGAATTTTCTCACTGAATTTTGATATTAAAGAGGATAGCATCACCATCTAGAAAATGAGTTCCTGCAAAATTTGGGCCAGAAGTTAGTAACTCCTTGAACAATTTTGCATTTATCTTTATTTAGTTATTTGCCATTTTTAAATTTGGATGTTATAGAATCTTGAGTTGAATAGTGGAGGCCAGGGGAGGGCCAGCTTTTGTAAACTGAAGCATATGCCATTTTGGGGCTCTCTTTAAGAAAAATAATAAAAATTATCGCACAAAATGATACTTACTTAGTATGAGAAAAGAAACCAAATTTTAAAAAGCTGTGACGTAGCACAAATACAAAAAAATCTAGAAAAATAGCATATTACTTTTGATAATTAACTGCTTGATACAGATGTATAATACTTTCATTCCTATGATTTTGGCTGCATAGCTTACCTCTTCTCTGGATAATGGTATTTTTGAAATTCTATTTTGCAATAACGAATATTTACCTTCAGAAAAGACCTCCATGTGTTGACACCCAGGGAAAGGGAGCTGAGTCTGAGACTCCAGGAAGAAGGGCTGAACAATAGTTAGTAATATTTTCATAGAGAAAGGAGAAGAATAACTTGATCTTCTTTTAGCATCATTGATTAGCATTATTTTAGTTATTGATAGTTGAGATATGTAAAATTTGCAACTCTATACACAGATCTCCTTGATGTCTATACTCTAGTTGCATACATGGCTATTTAGATAAAGTTCATTTTGTTGCATTTACATGAACAAATGCATGGTATATGCACTACTGCATTTGCTGAATTGTTGATTGTATTCTTAGAGGAGAGAGCTTCTATTTTTCCATAAGCATTGATGGAAACTGATCTCTCTGTGAAATTTTACATGACTGATAATTAGAAGAATTTTCCACAGACTAGCTTCTGACTCTGTACATGTCAAACCTTATTTCTGTTCCATGATCCACATACTTTTGGTACCAGATGACATAAGATGCATTTATATTGCCATAGGATCTCTGGGCCCGGACTTTCATGTTACCATACCATGAGAGTTGGGCAGCAGGAATTCTCCTGGAAGCCTTCACTACACTGGGACAGAAGACAATAACTTGCTTACACTTAATTACATAAATATATCCCAATAAGCCCAAACTAAGTGCATCCCTAATTGTTCTTCTTTTTATCCAAAACTCAAGTATGTACAAACCATGCCAAGAGAACCTGAGAGCAGAGGACATAAGATGTAGAGGATCTGGGAGTGGAGAGATGGAGCAAGCTGGCTCAACAGACTGCAGACAAAGTCATAGAAATATGAGCATCAACCATATCAATGCATTGTGGGGTTCCCTTCCAAGGGTCTTAGAAAAAACCCGTGGAGAACAGAAGTCCTAAAACTTCAGCTTTTTGGTGAATCTGTCTCTCATGGAGACTTTGAAAATACACTATAGAAAAGTTGGATTGGGAGGAGGGACCAAGATGGCCAAAAGGGAGCTTCTCCACAGTGCAGCTCCCACTGAGTGAGACACAGAACCAGAGTGATATCCATGTCTCCGAGTGAGGTACCCGGTTCATTCCAAAGGGACTGGTTGAACAGCGAGATTAACCCAAAAAAAGGTGGTGAAAGCAGCCCAAAGCGGGCAAGATGAGGCAAGGAGGGGCACTGCTCCACCTGGGAACCATATCTGGCATGGAGGATTGAAGGGGACATCACCTCCTTAGTACTCAGAAAAAGATACAGTGCTTCACTCCAAGACTTTGGCAGCACACAGCCAAGGAAAACACCGTCTGGCTGAGAACTGCCCCAAGTTGCAGACCCGGGTGACAGCCCAGGCCAGCAGACCCAGCCAGACTGGTGCCTTGTCTGTGCAGACCAGGGTGAAGACTTGGACTAATACAGAGAGGCCTTGCAAGAAGGAACTGCCCATCCCACAGAAGGGAGAGTTGAAAGCGGGGAGGAGGATATGGCCAGACAGGTCCCACCTCCACAAGATCCAGCAACCAGAATCCCTCTCCCAGGAGAGTTTTGCAGTTAACACATCAGACAGAGCTCCATCAGGAGCAGCGGGAAAGAAGTCTTCCATTTGGAAGGCAGGGCTAATCTCACCAGGATAAGCAGAAACCAGGCAAAGAATAAACAGCAGCCTGGCTGAGAAGAGGGCAGCCCAGCAGTGCCTCCACAGGCAGACAACAGACAGACTGTCTCAAGTAGCACACTGATACCTGCATTAAAAAAAAACAAAAGGCTTATACAGGAGAAATAACCACAACTTTAACAGAAAGGACATCCACTCAGAGATCCCACCCGAAATCACCAACTTCAAAGATCAAAGATAGATAAAGCCATGAAGATGGGAAGAAACCAGCACAAAAAGGATGAAAACATAAAAGTCCAGAATGCCTCCCCTCCCCAGAGAGATCACAGCAACTCACCAGCAAGGCAACAAAACAGGTCAGAGAATTATTTCGATGAGCTGACAAAAGCAGGCTTCAGAAGATGGATAATAAACTTCTCTTAGCTAAAAGAACATATTCTAACCCAATGCAAAGAAACTAAGAACATTGAAAAAAAATTAGACGAAATGCTAACTAAAATAACCAGCCTAGAGAAGAACATAAACAACTTGATGGAGCTGAAAAACACAGCACAAGAACTTTGTGAAGCATACGCAAGTTTCAATAGCCAAATTGATTAAGCAAAGAAAGGATATCAGAGATTGATGGTCAACTCAACAAAATAAAAAGAGAAGGCAAGAAAAGAGAAAAAAGAGTGAAAAGAAATGAACAAAGCCTCCAAGAAATATGGGATTATGTGAAAAGACCTAATCTATGTTTGATCGGTGTACCTGAAGAGGACGGGGAAAATGAATCCAAGCTGGAAAATACTCTTCAAAATATTATCCAGGAGAACTTCCCCAACCTAGCAAAGCAGGTGAACATTCAAATAGAGGAAAGACAAAGAACACTACAGAGATACTCCTCAAGAAGAGCAACCCCAAGGAACATAATTGTCTGATTCATCAGGGTTGAAATGAAGGAAAAAATGCTAAGGGTAGCCAGACAGAAAGGTCATACCACCCACAAAGGAAAGCCCAGCAGACTCACAGTGTATCTCTTGGCAGAAACCCTACAAGCCAGAAGACAGTGGGGGCCAATATCCTTACAGAAAAGAACTTTCAACCCAGAATCTAATATCCAACCAAACTAAGCTTCATAAGTGAAGGAGAAATAAAATCCTTTATGGACAAGCAATTACTGAGAGATTTCATTGCCCCAAGACCTGCCATACAAGAGTTCCTGAAGGAAGCACTAAACACAGAAAAAACATCCAGCACAGCAACTGCAAAAATGAACCAAATGGTAAAGACCAATGATGCAATGAGGAAACTGCATTGACCAACAGGCAAAACAACCAGTAACAACATGACGGATCAAGTTCACACATAACGATATTAACATTAAATGTAAGTGACCTAAATGCCCCAATCAAAAGACACAGACTGGCAAATTGGGTAAAAAGTCAAGACCCATTGGTGTGCTGTATTCAGGAGACCCATTTCACAAGCAAAGACACACATAGTCTCAAAATAAAGGGATGGACGAATATCTACCAGGCAAATGGAGTGCAAAAAAAAAAAAAAAAGCAAGTGTTGCAATTTTAGTCTCTGATAAAATGGACTTTAAACCAACAAAGATCAAAAGAGACAAAGAAGGGCATTACATAATGGTGAAAGGCTCAATACAACAAGAAGAGCTAACTATCCTAAATATATATGCACCCAACAGAGGAGCACCCAGATACATAAAGCAAGTTCTTTATGACTTACAAAGAGATTTAGACTCCTGCACAATAATGTGAGACTTTAACACTCATTTGTCAATATTAGACAGATCAACGAGACAGAAAATCAACAAGGATATCCAGGACTTGAACACAACTGGAACAAGCAGACCTAATACACATCTACAGAACTCTCCACCCCAAAGCCACAGAATATACATTCTTCTCAGCACCACATCACACTTACTCTAAAACTGACTATGTAATTGGAAGTAAATCACTCCACAGCAAATGCAAAAGAACAGAAATCATAACAAACAGTCTCTCAGACCACAGTGCAATCAAATTAGATCTCAGGATTAAGAAACTGACTCAAAACTGCACAACTTCATGGAAACTGAAAAACTGGCTCCTGAATGTTGACTGGATAAACAATGAAATGAAGGCAGAAATAAAGATGTTCTTCAAATCCAGCAAAAATGATGACACAATGTACCAGAATCTCTGGAACACATTCAAAGCAGTGTCTAGAGGGAAATTTATAGCAATAAATGCCCACATGAGAAGTGAGGAAAGATCTAAAATAAATACCCTATCATCAAAGTTGAAAGATCTAGAGGAGCAAGATAAAAAAAAAAAAAAAAAAAAAAAAAACTCAAAAGCTAGCAGAAGACAAGAAATAACTGAGATCAGAGCAGAAATGAAGGAGATAGAGACACAAGACATCATTCAAAATGTCAATAAATCCAGGAGCTGGTTTTTTGAAAAGATCAACAAAATAGACAGAATGCTAGCCAGATGAATAAAAAGGAAAAGAGAGAAGAATTAAATAGATGCAATAAAAAATGATAAAGGGGATATCACCACCAATCCCACAGAAATACGAACTACCATCAGAGATTACTACAAACAACTCTATGAACATACACCAGTAAACCTGGAAGAAATGGATAAATTCCTGGACACTTGCACCCCCCAAGACTAAACCAGGAAGAAGTTGAAACCCTGAATAGACCAATAACAATGGCTGAAGTTGAGGCAGCAATTAATAGCCTACCAACCAAAAAAAGCCCAGGTCCAGACAGGTTTACAGCCGAATTCTACCAGACATACAAAGAGGAGCTGGTACCATTCTTTCTGAAACCATTCCAAACAACACAAAAAGAGGAAATCCTCCCCAACTCATTTTATGAGACCAACATCATCCTGATACCAAAATCTGGCAGATACTCAACAAAAAAAGAAAACTTCTGGCCTATCTCCGTGATGAACATAGATGCAAAAATCTTCAATAAAATACTGGCAAACCAATTGCAACAGCACATCAAAGCTTATCCATCGTGATCAAATAGGCTTCATCCCGGGGATGCAAGTCTGGTTCAACATATGCAAGCAAGTCCATAAACATAATCCACCACATAAATAGAACCAAAGACAAAAACCACATGATTATCTCAATAGATGCAGAGAAGGACTTTGACAAAATTCAACAGCCCTTTATGTTAACAACTCTCAATAAACTAGGTATCGATGAAACATATCACAAATTAATAAAGGCTATGACAAATCCACTGCCAATATCTTACTGAATGGGCAAAAACTGGAAGCATTCCCTTTGAAATCTGGCACTAGACAAGGATGCCCTCTCTCACCACTCTTATTCAATATAGTATTGGAAGTTCTAGCCAGAGCAATCAGGCAAGAAAAAGAAATAAAGGACATTCAGTTAGGAAAGGAGGAAGTCAAATTGTCTCTATTTGCAGACAACATGATTGTATATTTAGAAGATCCCATCGTCTCAGCCCAAATTCTCCTTAAGCTGATAAGCAACTTCAGCAAAGTCTCTGGATACAAAATCAATGTGCAGAATCACAAGCATTCCTATACACCAATAACAGACAGAGAGCCAAATCAAGAGTGAACTCCCATTCACAATTGCTACAAGGAGAATAAAATATCTAATAATTAAACTAACAAAGGAGGTAAAGGACCTTCTCAAGGAGAACTACAAACCACTGCTCAAGGAAATAAGAGAAGACTCAAACAGGTGGAAAAACATTCCTTGCTCATGGTTAGGAAGAATCAATATCATGAAAATGGCCATATTGCCCAAAATAATTTATAGATTTAATGCTATCCCCATCAAACCACTGTTGACCTTCTTCACAGAACTGGAAAAAACCACTTTAAACTTCATATGGAACCAAAAAAGAGCCCGCATAGCCAAGACAATCCTAAACAAACAAAAAAAATACCAACAAAGCTGGTGGCATCACACTGCTGGACTTCAAGTTATACTACAAGGCAACAGTAATCAAAACAGAATGGTACTGTTGGGGTTCAGGGGTTTAGGGGAGCCCTTAGCTCCCCTGAGAGGATGTTTCTCCAAGGTTCTTGGTCTTCTGCTCTCTCAAAAATGAGAGAAAGGACCAAAATGCACTTGCAAAGTAAATACCAGACCCCAAACAGTGTTTTTGCAGAAAGTGAATTTATTTGTAGAGAAAGAGAAACAAAAAAGGAGAGGAAGAGGGTGTGTGTGGAAGGGGTTCCAAACATGGAGTCCAAAGGGGTGTGGAAGAAGGGGACTTTTAAGCTGGAAGGAATTCCCTCCTTCTCCAGCCTCCCTGGCCAATGAAAGGAGTTCTTTAGAACTTCCACTGGAGTGATTGATTTTTGGATTTTTTCCGTGCCCTAAAAAATTAAAACAGAGACCATTAAATCTCCCAGATGGAGAGAGATGGGAGAGGGGCATGGCTCTGGGAAATTCTTGCCCTTAAACCTATGCCCCCTCAAGGACCTGGAAAGAGAACACCTTCCCTCAGTACTGGTACCAAAACAGAGACATGGACCAATGAAACAGATCAGAGGTCTCCAGGGCAACACCATACATCTACAACCATCTAATCTTTGACAAACCTGACAAAAACAAGCAATGGGGAAAAGATCCCCTGTTTAATAAATGGTGTTGGGAAAATTGGCTACCAGTGTGCAGAAAGCAGAAACTGGACCCCTTCCTGACACCTTACACTAAAATTAACTCCAGATGGATTAAGGACCTAAACATAAGATTTAACACTATAAAAACCCTGGAAGAAAACATAGGCAAAACCATCCAGGACATAGGCATAGGCAAGGACTTTATGACTAAAACACCAAAAGCAATGGCAACAAAAGCCAAAATAGACAAATAGGAGCTAATTAATTCAGAGCTTCTATACAGCAAAAGAAACAATCATTAGAGTGAACTGGCAACCAACAGAATGGGAAACATTTTTGCAATCTACCTATCAGGCAAAGGGCTAATATCCAGAATCTACAAAGAATGAAAACAGATTTACAAGAAAAAAACAAACAAACCCATCTAAAAGTGGGCGAAGGATATGAACAGACACTTTTCAAAAGAAGACATATATGAAGCCAACAAACATATGAAAAAATGCTCATCATCACTGGTCATTAGAGAAATGCAAATCAAAACCACATTAAGATACTATCTCATGCCAGTTAGAATGGCGATCATTAAAAAATCTGGAGACAACAGATGCTGGAGAGGATGTGAAGAAATAGGAACACTTTTACACTGTTGGTGGAAGTGTAAATTAGTTCAACCATTGTGAAAGACAGTGTGACAATTCCTCAAGGATCTAGAAATAGAAATTCCATTTGACCCAGCAATTCCATTACTGAGTGTACACCCAAAGGACCATTAAGCATTCTATTATAAAGACACATGCACACACATGTTCGTCATGGCCCTGTTTACAATAGAAAAGATCTGGTAACAATCCAAATTCCCATTAATGATAGACTGGACAAAGAAAATGTGGCACATATACACTATGGAATACTATGCAGCTATAAAAAATTATGAGTTAGTGTCATTTGTAGGGACATGGATGAACCTGGAAACCATCATTCTCAGCAAACTGGTAGAAGAACAGAAAATCAAACACTGCATGTTTTCACTCATAGGCAGATATTTAACAGCGAGAACATGTGGAAACAGAGAGGGGAGCATCACACACTGGGGTCCATTGTGGGGGGCAGGGGAGGGATATTGGGAGAGAAGATGTGGAGGGATAATGTGGGAAAAATATCAGGTATAGGTGATGGGGGTATGGAGGCAGCAAACCACCTTGCCATGAATGTACCTGTGCAACAATCTTGCATGATCTGCACATGTACCCCAGAATCTAAAGTTCTATAAAAATTAATAATAACTATTTGTGTCCTCTCTTATTTAGTTGAGCAGTGGTTTGTAGTTCTCCTTGAAGAGGTCCTTTACGTTCCTTGTTAGTTGTATTCCTAGGTATTTTATTCTCTTTGTAGTAATTGTGAATGGCAGTTTGTTCTTGATTTGGCTCTCTTTAAGTCTGTTATTGGTGTATAGGAATGCTTGTGATTTTTGCACATTGATTTTGTATCCTGAGACTTTGCTGAAGTTGCTTATCAGTTTCAGAAGATTTTGGGCTGAGACGATGGGGTCTTCTAGATATACAATCATGTCATCTGCATATAGAGACAATTTGACTTCCTCCTTTCCTATTTGAATACCCTTTATTTCTTTTTCTTGCCTGATTGCTTTGGCTAGAACTTCCAGTACTATATTGAATAAGAGTGGTGAGAGAGGGCATCCTTGTCTAGTGCCAGATTTCAAAGAGAATGCTTCCAGTTTTTGCCCATTCAGTATGATGTTGGTTTGTCGTAAATAGCTTTTATTATTTTGAGATACGTTCTGTCAATACCTAGTTCATTGAGGGTTTTTAGCATAAAGGGCTGTTGAATCAAGTCAATTCTAAGCAAAAAGAACAAAGCGGGGCGCATCACACTACTGGACATCAAACTATACTACAAGGCTACAGTAATCAAAGCAGTATGGTACTGGTACCAAAAACAGAGATATAGACCAATGGAACAGAACAGAGGCCTCAGAGGCAACATAACATATCTACAACCATCCGATCTTTGACAAAACTGACAAAAACAAGCAATGGGGAAAGGATTCCCTTTTTAATAAATGGTGTTGAGAAAACTGGCTAGCCATATGAAGAAAGCAGAAACTGGACCCCTTCCTGACACCTTACACTAAAATTAACTCCAGATGGATTAAAGACTTAAACATAAGACCTAACACCATTAAAACCCTAGAAGAAAATCTAGGCAAAACCATTCAGGAGATAGGCGTAGGCAAGGACTTCATGACCAAAACACCAAAAGCATTGGCAACAAAAGCCAAAATAGACAAATGGGACCTAATCAAACTCCACAGCTTCTGCACAGCAAAAGAAACAATCATTAGAGTGAATTGGCAACCAACAGAATGGGAAAAAATTTTTGCAGCTTACCCATCTGACAAAGGGCTGATATCCAGAATTTACAACGAACTAAAACAGATTTACAAGAAAAAAACAAACAAGCCCATTCAAAAGTGGGCGAAGGATATGAACAGATACTTTACAAAAGAAGACATATATGAGGCCAACAAACATATGAAAAAATACTCATCATCACTGGTCATTAGAGAAATGCAAATCAAAACTACATTGAGATACCATCTCATGCCAGTTAGAATGGCGATCATTAAAAAATCTGGAGACAACAGATGCTGAAGAGGATGTGGAGAAATAGCAACACTTTTACACTGTTGTTGGGAGTGTAAATTAGTTCAACCATTGTCGAAGATAGTGTGGTGATTCCTCAAGGACCTAGAAATAGAAATTCCATTTGACCCAGAAATCCCATTATTGGGTATATATCCAAAGGATTATAAATTGTTCTACTATAAGGACACATGCACATGAATGTTCATTGCAGCACAGTTTACAATAGCAAAGACCTGGAACTAACCCAAATGCCCATCGATGATAGACTGGACAGGGAAAATGTGGCACATATACACCATGGAATATTATGCAACCGTCAAAAACGATGAGTTCGCGTCCTTTGTAGGGACATGGATGAACCTGGAAACCATCATTCTCAGCAAACTGAGAGAAGAACATAAAATCAAACACCGCATGTTCTCACTCATAGGTGGGTGTTAAACAATGGGAACACATGGACACAGGGAAGGGAGCACTACACACTGGGGTCTGTTGCGGGGAAATAGGGTAGGGACAGTGGGGGGTGGGGAGTTGGGGAGGGATAGCATGAGGAGAAATGCCAGATATGGGTGACGGGGAGGAAGGCAGCAAATCACACTGCCACGTGTGCACCTATGCAACAATCTTGCATGTTCTTCACATGTACCCCAAAACCTAAAATGCAACAAAAAAAATTAAAAAAATTAAAAAAAGTAATAAAAAAATAAAAAAAAAAATAACTAAATAAAGTTGGATTGAAGTTGATGTTTGCTCAGTAGAAGTTTTCTATGTGGGAAAGTTGATAATTCAGAAAAATATGTAAATTATCTGGTCAAAGCAAACTTTTAAAGCTCTTTAGGAGTTCTATTTATGTAACAATAGTTGATATGCTAATTTCAACTCATTCTCCACCAGCCTTTGGAGCAAGCCCTTCGCAGATTTCTGCATTCACCTAAAAATGAATGTGAGTGCATACCATAGCAGAAAGGTTTGTTTAAAAGGTTTGTTTAAATAGAAACACAGGATGTTGGTACTGAAAATGTCCTGAGAAGGAACAACCCACAGGAAAAAAGATTGAGGCCCATGTATTTTTGAAGATCTATTTTGAAACAATAAATATTTATCTTCAGAAAACAGCTCCACTCTGCTGATACCTAGGGAAAGGAGGCTGGGTCTCAGGCAGGAGGAAGAAGAGCTGCTGCATGCACAGGTGCCCTGAACCTCCCAGGCAGAAATTGCTTTTACCAGCACAGTTGGCTGTGTTTACGAGGGGAAAACCACCACCATGAAACCAGATCCTGTATGATTTGTAGTGCCTTTGTGGTTAGGTGTATAGGAACCAGGTGGGTGGTGGATGACACTCTCCATCTTAGCACATTGGCTCTTGCCGAATGCAGTGAGTCAGCGGGGGGTGGGGGGTGGGGGGTGGGGCACGTCCTGAGGCCACGGGGACACAATGCTGAGGCTCAGCCGGATTCCAGTGCCAAAGTAACACAGTTATGTCCCTTCTGGATGTGTGCACGCATGTGTGCCTGGGTCAGATGGGGCAGTTACTGAGAAGTCTGAGATTTCCTTCCTCCTTATGTAGACTGTCTTCCTCTTGACTCCTCTTTCTCTTTATTTTCTCTCCTCTTTATTCTTTCTGGAGTAATTGGGACAAGGACAAGGTCCTGGACATACGGTTGTTACCAGAAGAGGAGTCCCAATCCAGACCCCAAGAGAGGGTTATTGGATCTTGCACAAGAAAGAATTCAAGACAAGTCCATACAGTAAAGTGAAATCAAGTGTATTAAGAAAGTGAAGGAATAACGGAATAGCTACTCCATAGGTAGAGCAGTGGCTTCAGCTGCTGGCCTGAGAATATTTACAGTTATTTATCCATCACATGCCAAACAAGGGGTGGATTATTCATGAGTTTTCTGAGAAGGGGGTGGGCAATTCCTGGAGCTGAGGGTTTCTCCCTTTTAGGGCATATAGGGCAACTTTCTGACGTTGCTATGGCATCTGTCAACTGTCATGGCACTGGTAGGAGTGTCTCTTAGCATGCTAATGGATTATAAGTAGCTCTCCTTGGTTTTGGTGGGTTTTGGCTTCTTTACTGCAACCTGTTGTATCAGCCAGGTCTTTATGAGCTGTATCATGGGTTGATCTCCCATCTCATCCTGTGGCTTAGAATGCTTGACCTCCTGGGAATGCAGTACGGCTGGTCTCAGCACTGTTTTATCCAGCACCTATCCAAATGGAGTTGCTCTGCTTTAAATGCCTCAGACCCGGGACATGGTCTTTTCTGGCCTCTTCACAGTGTGCTTCTAGCTTTGACAACAAAATTCCTCCTGGCAGTAGAGACCTTGTAAGCTTCCATTTTGTTCATGGAAATGTCATTCTGTCTGGGAAATTCAAGCACCTCAGCACTTAACACTACTAAGTAGTGTATGCTAATTTCAACTTATTTATATAATACTAATAGTCAGAAGTAGTGTATGCTAATTTTAACTTACTCTCAAACTAAGAAAACCTAATTTATACTAAGTATAACTGTTGAAAAGGAAAGCATAAAAATGACATGTTAATGATTTTTAAGGCTCTTTCCTTCTGACAGGAATTATACCTGGCAGTTTGGATATTATAGATAAGGTATTTGTAGAAAATGAAGAGGGGGAAGCTAACAGTCTTTGAGTTCCTCACACATCCAGATGCTGTGTTGGGTGGCCTCCCTGTGAGATCTTACTTGTTTCAACTATCCTTGCTGGATGTGGTATGTCCTCTGCCTTTGCAAAAGAAGAACATAAAAGGTGAAATAATTAGTCATGTAATTTTGGAAATATCCTTAAGTTTCCTCGAAGAATTAGTAGTTTGAGTATTATGAAGTCAACGTAAAGGAAAGCTAATATAGACAGGTTTGCAACTTACACATCATTGTGAATATAAGGCATTACTTTTATAATACGGGCCATTAACACCATAAAACATATAAATAACTTTCCTTTTCATGCATAAGCATGTGTTCACAGTAGGGACAGTCTCTCTTTGACAGAGGCACTTGCCTGGGGTGATGTGTGCAGCCCTTATCTTTAAGCACCTGATGCTCTTCCATTGCACCCCACAGATAAGGTGACCATATATTCTGGTCTGCCCAAAATATACAGGTTCATTTTTATGATCCCATTGAAATTGTGATAGCACTGCCTGTCACTCTCAGAAATGTCCTGGCCTAAGACAGTAAGTTATATAGTCCCTCAATGTATTGTCCTGCCAGCATTTGTGTTTCATTTTAAACCCTGAGTTAGAGCTTGAAGTTAAAAGATTATCTTTGCAACCCACATATCTTACAGATGAGGGATCAAGAGATGTTATCCAGTCAATCTATGCAGTTCAAAGGGTAGAAAAAGGAAGACCCAGCCAAGGCTTTTGGATTGGCAGTCCCCAGGTGGGATCTGTTTTTTCTGTCCCCTGAAGGTAGAACAGCATTGGAATATAGGTGTCAGGGTGCCTGACAGATAACGTGTGGCAAAGTGTGCTGAAATATGATAGTTTCGGTTCTGGGAAGTGCTGATTCCTGTTCTATTTATTTTAGAAATTTTAAATCAGAGAAAAAATAGCAATCCTCACGGGGGAGAGAAAGAGGGGGAAAAGGAGGAAGGAAAAAAGAACAGAATAGGAGGAAAGGATGGAAGGAGAAGTGAACAAATGAAGATGTTGGGCAGATGTAGCCAGTGTCATACTGCCAAGGAGTGATTCTTATTTGGACATTGCGTTACATAATTGCAGATCCTCAGAAAGACACTACAGTGGACCATGTCTGAGATATCAAAATACCAACAAGGGTGAGCAATCTGAGAACAAAGTTTTGCAAAACTGTGACACCTCAGTGTGAATTAAGAAGTTCCCATAGGCAGGTGAGCCAACCAAATGTTTTCCTGGTAGGGGTAGCATGATTACACACAGATCACATTGCTTTATCTGCAAAGATTTACCTAGAAGCTCAACATTTGCATTTGGACAATATTTCTCTCTTGAAAAATGGACAATTCCACATGTTCACGAAACAAATAGAACACAAGTGATGTATTACTATGATCTGGATTTCACACCATTGCAGCTAATCATTTTTTTGTTAAGTTTATGGGCAGTGTTATTTTGTTTGTTCTGTCTTGTTTCTGTGGGCCTGGGATCTCTTATGCTTTTTGTCTATGCTTTTTCTGGCCTCTATGAACCATTCATTTCTAAGCAGCCATGTGCTTTAAGAAAAATGAATCTCAACATTACGGTTATGTCATTGGAACAGCGGTCTCTGTCTGCCTCAAAGTTTGCTCACAGAGGAACACACCCCTCCAACCAGGGATTAGCCAGATTGATCAGACCACTTCTGTTTGGGACAATTACAGAGAAGCGGATTCTGAGCAGTGGGGTAGAACAGGTCTTAGCATGGCAACAGAGGACAAAAGAGGAGAAGAGAGGTAGAGGGAAAATATGTGAGGTCTGTGGGACCCATCTCTATTTCTGCAGACACGAAAGAGCCAAGCAGAGCATTTCACTTCTGGAAATAAATGAAGACAATCCAAATGAGAAGAAGCAAAGTATATATATCCTGAGCTTGCTCTTGCAAGGGAGTCAACCACCATCACTTTCATTTTGGCAGAGATTCAAAGGCAGGCAGAGGAGCGGAAAAACTTCCCGTTAGAATAGAGAGGCTTCAGGTGTGCCCTGACTGGAGGCTGTTGGCAGGAAGAAGCCAGAGGTGGCTCACTAGAGGCAGGGCCTCCTATGGGATTGGTCTGGGGGCACATAATTGGTTTCCTCTGGTTGGTGTTAAATTGAAAGAAGGGACAAAAATTAAGGAAGCTGTCAGTTCTTTAATCAAGTCTTGGCCATTTGGGGCCAACTGTTATGAAAGTTATTATTTAGATCCCTGGATTGTTCCTAGGAATAGCTATCTGGCTTCCTGTAAGTCTGACTTCCAACAGGCTGGCTTCTTGGGCTCTTTACTGTTGAGAAGGGGCTGCTTTCTTGTTTCTTGGGCTGGCCACTGCAGGCTGTAGTCAGAGTTCTGTTTTTGTATATGCTTTGGCCGTTGTCTGTGTTTCAGTTCCCCCGCTCTTCTGCAGTGGCCTCTCTTGTCTATAAAGAGCCACTCCCTTTGCTTGCTGGAAACTGCCCATTGGGAAAGTTAGTTTGCCTTTTTGTTTTTCCTGAAGCCTACATTGCTTGCAAATGTGCTTCTGAATAACTTGACAGTATTTCTTCTCTGGAGTCAATTGGCTGGGTGGCCTTATGGGGAGCAGGTGTTTTGCATCAGGATATACTTCTTAGTATGGAGGAAAATAGCAAAAAAAAAAAGCTTCATAAAATAGCAAATATGGAAGCATAATGACTGTTTAATTTGGAAGAATCTCTATTTGTAAGTTTTAGGCCAGTCTTGGAGATACAGGGTAAGAAGCCAAATTACGGAGTCTCTAGCTTTTATCTATGTTATATAACACAGAATTCCCTTCTCCATGCTCCTGGCCTCACAGCACAGGCAGGTGAAGTACATCTTCATGAAATTAGGGAAAATCACGTTGTTACTTAAAATGTAAACTGTGCAAGAAATAAATTATTTCTGATCGGGTCCTATTAAAGAGCTCAAACTTGATTCATTCCTGGCTTGGATAAGCACTTACCTCTACCAATTACATGCCACTATTACAGTGATTATTTTATAAATGCTAATAAACACTATCTCGAGTTAATATTTGCTCCTGAGGAAAGTTTGCCAAGAGCTTAGAATATGCTTATGGAAGATTTTTGCCTGCTAGGTTTGTGTACAAAGCTTGAAACATCAAAATCCTTTTAGCATCATTAATTAAAACAAAATCAGTGTACAAATAGTTGTAGCCAGTAAAGCTGAAATCTGATACAGAAATAGAAAAACCTTAGGAATTTTGCATAATCAGGCAAATACTGTTCATCCCTAATGAATTTCCGCCAACTAACTTTGCTGTTGATTTAGTCTCTGAGATGACCTCTACTTAAATCTGTACCACGTGCCCTTGTGCATAGTGGTGCATTGGATCCAACTGTCATCACCACTGCCTAACACAGCACTAGAGGTGATGGTTAATGCTATTGGTAAGAAAAATAAGGCGTATAAGGAAAAGGAAAGCTGTCGTTATTTGTAGTTGGTATTATCATAGACACAGAAAAACAAAGAACAAGAGAACCAAACAATTGCAAAAACTAATAAGAGTTCTTAGCAAGATGTCCAGATACAAGATAGAAAATCAACACTATTTTTAATTTGCTAGCAATTACCAAGTGGAAAACTTCATCAATAAAAGCTACCAGCTTTAGTCACAATAGCAAAACCACTGATGATTAAACAAGAGTATTCCAGGCAGATTATAGAGTCCAAAAATATTATTTGGATAAGTAGGAAGGCATTATATGCATTTAATGGGACTTTTTTTTTTTTTTTTTGAAACAGAGTCTCTCGCTCTGTCAGGCTGGAGTGCAGTGGTGCGATCTCGGCTTACTGCAACCTCTGCCTCCCAGTTTCAAGCATTCCCCTGCCTCAGTCTCCCGAGTAGCTGGGACTACAAGCACATGCCACCACACTCAACTAATTTTTGTATTTTTTGTGGAAATGGGATTTCACTATGCTGGCCAGGATGATCTCGATCTCTTGACTTTGTGATCCACCTGTCTTAGCCTCCGAAAGTGCTGGGATTACAGGTGTGAGCCACCTCACCCAACCTTTGATGGGACATTTATATCTACCAGCCCTTAAAAGGCCATGTAGAGACTTGAAAACCTCCTATTCTGTTCTTTTCCAGAAAGAAATTGCATTGTGTCTCCAAAAAAACAGGCTGGGGCGTGGAGCATGGTTGTGCTGTGTTTACCATACTTCTAAAAATTCATTGCTGGGAGCTAGGGTTCAGAGAGTTATTAAAGTGTCCTTGCTAGAGTAGAAAGACCAAACTTGTTTTCTTGTTTTCTCTCTGCTCAAATGTCACCTCTTTTTGAAGGCTTTTTCTACACACGTGGCTCTCAATCTGTGCTCACACTGCTGTGCACCTCCATCCAGTCACCCTCACCCAATCGTGTTTAGATTGTGTGTTTGTGTGTGTGTGTGTGCACCCATGCCTGTGTTTCTTCTGCTAGACTGTGAGCTCTTTAAGGTCACGTCCCATGTCTTCATTCAATTTTGGATCTTCATGGCAAAGCACAAAATCTGAGATAGGGCAAGTAATTAACAAACTGTTGTTGAATTGAATTCATAGAAAAAAGTATTGTTTTCTTTTAATTTGGCTAACTGGGCAATAGATTTCTATTATTTTTATGGATATAAGTTTAACAGTTTCATTTAAAAATGTCACATGAGCGATCCAAAAATCGAGGTTGTCATGGTCGTTGCCATCGTTATCAGTCCCAGAGCTGAAAGGGACTTAGAAATCCTACATCAAATCTGGCTGTGGATAGAGCCTGTAGCTCTCCTTAGCACATGACGGCTACGTAGGCATTTCTAGCAGGATGGGAGCATGTTCCAGGAGGATGGACTTGGAATGGCACACAGCCTGAGAAGTGTTCTTTCCTGGAGGTTGTTGCTTTCCCGGAGGGATTTTTGACTGCTTAGCCTCCGCCTCCTAGTCACAAATTCACTGCTCTCCTGTCTACCTGGGAACCTCCCATCTCCATGCTGATGGGAGGTCTTAGGTGAGAATCAACAGGACTCAGTCATGAGCAAGACTCCACCTGTGGATAGACTCATGGTCTGCTTTATGTGCACAACGTGGACCCACATTTTGGTGTAGGAAACACAAACGTCAGTCATGGGCTTGGAGTTAGAAGACTGAGAATCAGCCCGTTCATTCCCTGATGGCTGTGTGACTGGAGCCAAGCGGCGTAACTCATCTGAAATGATGGTTAATGAGCAGCTTTGCAGTGGCTGAAAGAGCAGAGGAGACTCACTTTTCCACTTTGTTTATGACAGTGAGAGTGTTTTGCAATTTCTATTGCTGTGAACATGCGTTTTTATTAATATGTGTAACCGAGAATGGAGGAGAAGCTCAGGTTGTTGACCGGGGCCCAGGAGGAAAATGATGAGAGTTGGCAAGCGGGCTCTTGCCTGGATCCTGTGTGACTTGGCAGACCCAGTGCAAACTTGCTCAGTCCTCACAGATGCCTGGCTCTCTGTGGAAACCCATGAACTAGAAGATGCTAAAGAGGTGGGAGGCAGCCCGTGAAGGGCAGGGCATGCTGTGCCTGTACTTCAGACCTTTGGTCTGTTCCCACTTGGATAAAAAGTGCATGATGGATGGGGAATTTGGAGCCCTGGATAAATGTTTTTACTGAACAGAAATGAAGGAACAGCCCCAGAGATGAGAGGCCCAGGCATAAGAATCCTGCTTAAGGGAAATCTTTAGATGGAAATATTCTCTGGAAAATAGTAAATTATGGAGCAGTTACTCCCGACCCGCCCTCATCCCAACTTGCCCTGCAGTACAGCAGAGGTGGCCACAACCTGAACACAAATGCTGGAGAAACCAGAATGTCCATCCACTCTTTGCTGACAAACTTGGTGCACATTTCAGGAGCCCTGGCATGGGTCAAGAGGATGTGGAGGTGAGGAGGCAGAGCTCTGGGGTGAGTTTTCACTCTGCTACTGCAAGCGAGGGACCACAGAAAAGGAAGTTCCTTATGCTGGGCTTTGGTCTTTTCATCTAGAAAATGCCTGGGCTGATGGAGAGGGTTCTCCACCCTGGAATCTTGTGATCCTGGGCAGGATAAAACAATCTCTCTCTCTCTTTGGATGGTTTTAATAGTCTACAAATATGTCTTAATCCAGGAGACCTCACTGGCTGGAGAGGCAAGAATGCATTTTCTTGTCACAGATATTCTCCTCCGAGATGGTATGGTTATAAAATTTGTGTGTTCTCTAGGGACATTGTTATTGTTTACCAGGAAATTTATACTTCATCTAAATATTTGAATTTCAGATTTGGTGCACTGGGTATTTTCCGATGGGAACACCTGCCCAGTTTCTTGGACACTAGGATTAAACTATCAGAAAAGTTGTTTAGGGCCTTGTTTTCAGAATCTGTCCTATCGTATTTTCTCCAAAGATCAGAGCGTTGCAACGTTTGAAAAATACCTTCTTTAGTTTTTTCTCTTCTGTGGTTTTCGGATTATCTTTTTTGATTAATGGTTTTTTGAAATATAATTCACATGCCATACAATTTTCCCATTTAAAGTATATAGTTTCTTTGTTTTTAGTATATTTATAGACTCATGGACTATCAAAATCAGTATTAGAAAATGTTTATCACCCCCAAATTAAACTGGTGCCCTTTAGCAATCTCATCAAGAAACCCCACCCCCTCTTCCAATCTCTGAAAACAACTAATAGGCTTTCTGTCTCTATAGATTTGCCTGTTTTACATGCTACATAGAATGGAATCTATGTGGCCTTTGGTGTTTAGCTTCTTTCATTTAGCATAGTGCTTTCAAGGTTCATTCATATCGTAGCATGTATTAGTATTACATCTCTTTTACACCCATATAATATTCTGTCTTTTTATATACCACATTCTGTTTGTCTATTCATCAGTTGGTGGTCAGTTGGAATTATTTCTACCTTTTGGCTGTTATAAAGAATGCTGCTATCAATATTTGTGTATAAGTGCTTTTTTTAGTGGACATATTTTCATTTCTCTTGGATATCTACCCAAGAGTGAAATTGCTAGATTAAATGGTAACTCTCTGTGTAATCATTTAAAGAAATGCCCAGCTGCACCATATTACATTCTCACAGCAGTGCAGGGAATCAAATTACCTCTGATTTCCCCATATCCTTGTCAACACTTGTTATTATCTGTCTTTTGATTACAGCCATCCAAGTGGGTTGTGAAGTGGTAGCTAATTGAGGTTTTCATTTGCATTCCACTGATGACTAGTGATGTTGAGCATCTTTATATGTGGTCATTGACACTTTATGTATCTTCTTTGGAGAAATCTGGCTATTCTTTAAGCTTGTGCTATTGGGACATCATTGTTCCTTCGTCTTCAGCTGTCTCGTGGCCTTCTAGAATATAGGGAAATTGACAAATAATTTGTAATCTCAAGATTTGGGGAACTACAAAATAGGATGGTTAATAACACATCAGAATTGTACTGTTATTACTCCCCACCTTTATTTTAAGCTACTTTTATGTAGTATCATAGCTACTTTCATGATACAATATAATCTGTTATTACATATACTCAATGCAACATGATACAATTCAGCTTTGAACGTTAATGTCTTTATTTTATGTACTTGCTTGGGATAATTTTGGTTTTCATAACATTGTCTTTATATATAATGACATCCTACTGGTTCAGGATAAATAAGCTTTAAGTATAAACACTCTAGTTTATCTTAGAAATACTAGCACTCAAATTAGAGAATTACAGTCAAACAAATGATCAAGATTATGTTTCTTCTGCTTCAAGGGACAACATTTCTATTCTCTTTCTTTGCATCTCCTACCAAAAGTTCTCTGCAAATATGCCATGTGTTTTTCATATAAGGAGAGCTCATGGTGGTACCTCAGGCTGAGTTCTCACCTCTGTAGACTGATCTCTTTTAAAAGCGTGTCACCACCTGCTCTCACTCATAAGTGGTTGTTGAACAATGAGAACACATGGTCACAGGGAGGGGAATATCACACACTGGGGCCTGGGGATGGGGGGCTAGGGAAGGAATAGCAGAAGGTGGGGATATTGGGGAGGGACAGCATTAGGAGAAATATCTAATGTAGATGACAGGGTGATGGATGCAGCAAACCACTACCATGGCACATGTATACCTATGTAACAAACCTGTATGATCTGCATATGTACCCCAGAACTTATAATAAAAAAAAGTGTGTCATTAGTCATATCTTAACACCTTTTCTAAGGGTGAAGCTTCTAGCTTGGTTCTTACTCCTGATTTGGTTTACATCTCTGAGGTGTAAGTAAATTAGCTATGGCTCCTAGACTAATTCTTTTTCTATATCTCTTTCTTTATTTCTCTCTGCATTTCCTAAGGTTCTGTTTGGTGCTAGGTATAAGGAAATCAGTAAGGCCTAGTTGTACCTCAGTGAATGAAGCAGGAGTGTGCACAGTTGTTCACCTACCAGGGGAGGTGGCTGTGATGAAGTCTGTGGGGCCTGGGGGTACACAGAGGATGACACCTCAGTGGCAGTCTTCGTGTTGTAGGTGTTGGTGCCAAGATTTCACAGAGGAGGAGAGAATCAAGCCCTCAATACCGTGTAGATGTCAGCCAGGTAGACAGATAAGAGAGCCTATTCCAGTAGAAGGGCCAGGGTGGCGAGGGCCTGGAGGAAGGAGCCCTCACAGATGACTTATCTGTGAGATGGGAACAGGGCATGTGCAGGGAGCACCGTCACAAAGGTGAGGTGGGGAGCACAGGTCAGCACTGCTCTCAGTTGCGTTACGGTTTATATTATTATCCCCATCAACCTCAGTTTTACTCTTTGGAACAACAAAGAGTGAATTGAATTATTCTTTCATGAGTGCTTTTCATAGATTTGACAGCAGCTAATTTATCTCCCAACTCCTCTATTTTCCAGGCTAAAGATTCCTCATTCCTTCACTTTTCCTCATAGGAAATGGTTTTCAAGGCCTTTACCATCAAAATTTTCACTATTGGATGAGTCTCAATTTGAAATTTTTTTCTTAAAATGTGGCTCTCAACACAGAGTCCAGCACTCCAGGTGTGGAGTGCACAGCCTGATGTATTGGGGCCATTCTTTTTTCTGTCATGAGCACTAAATGCTGGCATGCAATCCTATCTGTCTAGGTGACTTAATTTCAAACTTCTGGGCCTTGTTTACCTGCTAAAGCAGGTGCTTTCATCCTTGAGCATGCCACTATTTGACTTACAATACAGAACTGGATATTTATACATATTTATTTTTATCTGGTTAGCTTTGATCTGCTGTTTCCAATATGCCAGAACCTTTTAAATTCCTGATTCTGCCATTTGATGTTTTGGTTATCTCATTCTGCCTGGGGCATCTGAAGATTTCAGTCATAATATCTAGTTTTCTCCATCCAACTCTTTAATAAAAATATTGATGGCAATACGTTCAATTTAGAACCAGCAACATCAGCTTTATTAAGAACTGGTGTTAGTTCCTCATATTTGTGAAACTGATAATAATTTAAAAAGTTTTGTTCACTGATTAAGTGATAAACAGATAGCCCAGAGCAGCATTTCTTAGTTCAATCTCTGGATTTCCTCTATCCTAATGAATGGAGATGCTTATTAAAATGAAAATTCCTGGGCCTCTTTTGGGGTCTACAGCTCAGACACTAAAGGATAGGCATCAATCAGGTTGTTTCTCACGAGGACTAGAATTTGAATGAGTGAAGTAGTTATGCTGTCTTTAGCATGAATGATGAACAGTGGTTGAGAACAGGCAGTTGGCATCTCGCTTAGTGTAATGGTCTGTGGCTTTATATATGGACAAACATGTTTAAAGTGATGTGTTGGTGAAATGATGCCAGAGAGATTTTTTGTGCATCTTATAAAAAAATCCTACATCTATAACACCCTCCCCTCTGATGCAGCCTTAAGCCTGGACCAAGGAGCATGTTGGCGTTCTCCCAGAGGTGCCAGCATCTTCCCGGCATTATCACCGCGTTAGTCAGTCCCTGCTATATTGGGAGAGTGACTGTTCTGCACTGGCTGCATGAAGTGGCTGATCTCATCCGTGAGCGGCACCACCTACAGCCGCGTCAGACTCTGGGGCCTCGAGACTGAGGGAGACTGACTCGCAGTTCCTTCCGCCACGCTGCGGCTCTGAATTCACACCAGGGTAGACAGTGTGGGTTTGGCGGTGTGCTGTGCTAGGGAAGAGCCTCCTGAAACACACACTTACTGAATCACAACTCTTTAGACGCTCGCTCTATATTCTCCCATGTAAACGTGGCTGCCAAGGCTCCACCTATTCTCATGTGACTGTGATGCTACTCAGGATTTAAAGATCACTATTTTTAAAGCTAGTCGTGAATGTCACATTTCCCCTCTCCTTAGAAGATTCTAATTATCTGTTTGTCAGACATCCCTCTGTTTTCTGCAACTTTATTCAGTTCTGCAGTCTCTCTCTTTATTTTAGGAGTCAGTGCAAATTGATGTTCAGGATTTCTTTGGGAATGTCATACAGTTGAGATTCTTCTCTCTCCTGGCAACTGGAAGGGTGTCTGCAGGTCATTCTAGAATTTTCAAACATCTGACCACGCAGATTGAACTATTGCTTGCTACTTAACTTTCTTACGTCAACATGTCTTTTGAGATATGTCTCAAAGTCTTTCTTTTGCTTCTGATTTATAAAGCTAATATCTTTCAATTTCTACTATTCTCTTTTGTCTATAATATCAGCAAGGAAAAGCTCTTTAAACAATAAAGTTTTTTTCTGAGTATAAAAACAAACATCGTCATTGTTTAAAAAATTTTAGATGTAGAAATGTAGAAAACAATCTATTATTTATCATACCACCCTAACACTTCTACATTTTGATGTAGTTTAATTAAATCTTCCCCAGTGCATACTAATTTTCAGTTTTCATAATCCACCTACAATTTTTTATCCTTCTTTTGTCACTTACCACCAAAAGTTACCTGCTTCGTGTCGTTATACAAACTTTGAAATAAACATTTCTATCTGGAGGTAACCTTTTGTTCATCATTTACAATGTTTTTATAAATAATCCATGATGAGTATTTTTGATATGAAGGTGTTATCTCCCTATCTCTCTTGGGTAATTTTCTCAGGATAAAGTCAAAGAAGTGTTATTATTGTACCAAAGTGACATTTTTAAAGTTCTTGATACATATTTCCAATTTGCCTTCCAAAATGGTTGAATCCATTTATACTCCTACCAGCAATATGTGAAAGTATTTATTGGCATGATTTAGTCTATGAAAACCATAGTTACACATTCTAAGGGGAAAAATAGCAACTTATATTAGGATAAAGGTGAAAGCATTTTCGTAGTTGAAGCAAATCTTAAGACAGGTTCTATGAGCACATGAAGGCTCAGCAAATCCCTTATCCATCGGGCATGATACGGTGAGCTTCCCAAAGAGAGTGAGGGGCACCAGCAACAGGTGAAAAGGCTATTGTGTAGACTTTGTGCTTTTCTTTTGACTTTTTGAGTGTTAAACCAGACATTCTCACCAATTGCCTATAAAGCGAGAGAGAAAGTCAAATGTTGTATGACTACTTTACTTCATATATACTACCCAGGAACCAGTTCATGTACACAAATCCCTAAAAATTCAACAGAGAACAATCCAAAAACTTTACTCCTTGGTCCATGGAATGAAAAATGGTCTAATTGTAACTATTCAAGGCTAGGAGCCATGGCTCTTGCCTGTAATCCCAGCACTTTGGGAGGCCAAGGTGGGTGGATTATCTGAGGTTAGAAATTTGAGACCAGCCTGGGCAACATGGTGAAACCCCATCTACAAAAATACACACGCAAAAAAATTAGCTGGATATGGTGGCATGCACCTGTAATCCCACCTACTCTGGAGGCTGACGCAAGTGAATTGCTTGAACTCAGGAGGCGGAGGTTACAGTGAGCTGAGGTCACACCACTGCACTCCAGTCTGGGTGACAGAGTGAAACACCATCTCAAAAAAAAAAAAAAAAAAAAATTCGTGACTATTCAGAGGACTCAGATATTGTTCTCAAGCCATTAAAGTGGAAATGGGAATCAGATGGGGGAAAATGGCCATAACAGAGGCCATTTTCTCCAGTATGGGCTCCCCAGCTGTGATTCAACGTTAACTCCCACCATCATCCCATACAAAATCTTTGCCAGTCTAGGCTTTCACCTGCTAGAAGAAAGGAATAAACTTGGAGTCAAAGGAGTTGGGGTTGAAATCCTAGTCCTGCAACTTTTGGAGGCTCCTGTGAAATTTACTGAACTTCTCAGAGCTTCATTTTTTTTTATTTGTCAAAACAGGGCAATTTTTAGAATATATAACATTTCTTTTTAATCTAGTGCATTAAATTAAACAATGTGAGTAATTCGCATGAAATTGTAATGTGCACATAGGCATTATTCAAAAATGTCTATTTTTTCTCTTTTCCTTCTCTGTACAGCCCCCAAATGTGTGACACTTATTCCTGCCTTGTCTTGCTGTTTCCAAAACGTGGCTTCCTAATCCTAGAATATATTTCAATGCAAACTGATTTCTTTTCACTCCAGTCTGCTAACTACTGTCATGTCTTGGAGAATTTATCCCTTTTCTTCCCCTTCCCCTTCCCTTTCTTTTCCTCTCCTGCTTTTTTTTTTTTTTTTTTTTTTTTTTTTTTGAGACAGAGTCTCACTCTATCACCAGGCTGGAGTGCAGTGGGGCGATCCCAGCTCACTGCAACTTCCGTTTTCCGGTTTCAAGCAATTCTCCTGCCTCAGCCGCTGGAGTAGCTGGGACTACAGGCATGCACCACCACGCCTGGCTATTATTATTATTATTATTTTGTATTTTTAGTAGAGACAGGGTTTCACCATGTTGGCCAGGATGGCCTCGATCTCTTGACCTCGTGATCTGCCAGCCTCGGCCTCCCAAAGTGCTGGGATTATGGGCATGAGCCACCGTGCATGACCCTTCCTTTCTTTCTTTCCTTCCTTCCTCCCTCCTTCCCTCCCTCTCTCCCTCCCTCTCTCCTTCCTTCCTTCCTTGCTTCTTTCCTTCCTTCCTTCCTTCAACACAGGACTCTGTTGCACAGGCTAATGTGCAGTGGCATGATCTTGGCTCACTGCACCCTCTGCCTCCTGGGCAACTATGACTACAGGTGTGCTCCACTACACCTGACTAATTTTTGTACTTTTTTGGTAGAGACAGGTTTTTGTCATGTTGCCCTGGCCGGTCTTGAGCTCCAGAGAGCAAGTACTCTATCTACCTCAGCCTTCCAAAATGCTGGAATTACAAGCAAGAGCCACTGAGCCTGGCCACTTTTTTTTTCTTTTTGAATTTTCAAGCACCAAGCAAGTCTTTCTTACAGATTCTCTGGGACAATGTTCTGCACTACAGTAATATTCTTTTTATGTGTTTCTGTGTCTTCTCAATCTGATCCTACCCTTCTCATGGATGGGGAATGTCTTTGTATTCCCCTAGGATCTTAACACCATTTCTGAAATGTTACAGGTCCTTGATAAGTGTCTGTTCATTAGTCAAGTGTGTAATATTCATTCAATGTCCTATACATATTCCTTAAGTAGTACAGATGGGTCTCAAGGTGTGAGAGAATTGCCTTGACTCAGTGCATCACAGAGCACTTAGTGTTAGACTGAAAATTTATTAATCACTTGCATCAAAGGAAAAGGCTCACATGAAAGTTACTTGATGATCAACATCTCCAAACACACACATTATCCTGATCCTTCATCTAATGGTTAAGTTATGGTTCTCAGAGTGGTAGAAAAGACCTATTACCAGAAAACTATAATCACGTGATAAGTGCTATCATTCCTGTGTAAGAGGAAGTGTAGGAAGCACATGTGAGAGGCCCCAACCCAGTGGGCAGGGGAGGCTTCTTATAGGAGGTGATAGATCCCCTGAGCCAAGGGGCATGCAGGCTGTATAGGCAGAATGAGGGAGGGTGTTTCACAATGAAAGAGCCATATGTGAGTCAGCCTGGAGCCCCAGACAACAGCCTGTCTTTGAAGAGCTGAAAGCGGTTTAACACGATTGGGGATTATGGGGACAGAAGGCAGTGAGTTATCAGGTTCAAGGCTGAGTGGTGAAGGATCAGGAAGGGCACCGTAAACTTTTTAAAAGAGTTTGGCCTTTAGCCAGAGGACACTGGAAAACAACTGAAGGGTTTTAATCACTGGGGTGAGCTCATTGTGAAATAGGAGCCTGGCTGGTGGGTGGACAGTAGATTTGAGCAGGAAAAATGCAAGCAGTGAGACCAGGAGACAACGGAAATCACCCAGGAGAGCCAGAGTTGTTTCCCAGGCTAGAGTAATGCCAGTGCATTTAGAGGGAGCCTGGTATAGCATGAGATATTTATAAGGTAGACATACTAGGGCTGGATAGGTGGACATTTGAAGGTTGGAGTAATAAGGATTGCACTTATAGAAATGATTCCTTTCATTGATAAACGAAACACAGATAACTGAGTTATAGAAGAAAGTTCATGAATTTGGGACATTCTGAGTTTTAAGTGTCTGTGGAACATCCACATGGGGATATACAACTATGAAAGTGCACGTTTGAGTCTGAAACTCATGAGCTCGTTCCCTGGAAATAGAGATTATTAGAGGTGAGAACCCATAGGAGACCATGAATGCAAAGAAGTGGATGAAGCTGCCCAGGGTTAATTCAGGCAGTGAGAAGAAGCCCAAGGCTGCAGTATTTACATGCAACAGAAAACCAGCCACAGAGCTGGCTAAAGGGCTGTGCTGTGCTGTCACTCAGTTTTCACTTCCTCATTCCTTTGCCCAGTTACTTATTCATACATTGTTATATTCATTCTTTTCTTTCTCTATTCATCTATGCACCCGGTAATCATTTATTGAGCCAGACACTGGGCTAAGCTCTGAGTAGTCACAGATGAATGAGATACAATTTCTGATCTAAAAGGGGCAAGTGTCCGGTTTAATAACAGCCAAGGCAGTCAATAAGATTCATACTGACAACACAAGGTAATAAGTACTTTAATGTTAGTAGAGAATTATTTGAATGTAGATTCCCCTACTCTGGGAATGCTTTCACAAGGAGAAAATGCTTGAGTGGAGACTTGAAGGACAGACAGAGCCCTGAGAAGTAGGTGTACAGGTGGTGGAGTGTTGCAGAGCAAGAACTGTTGTATAAAATGCATGGACCTCAAGAAATTCCTAATTGGTCAACGTGACTCAGCCAACGGGTGTTGAGATAAGAAGTGTCTCTAGGAGCTCATGATGAAGGACCTTGTGCATTGTGATAAGTAATTTAAACAAATCTTGGAAGCAGTGGGAAGCAACAGCTTGACTTTAATCTACACGGTTTTAAGAAGCATGATGGATTGGAGGTTTGGTTGATGAATCACTCAGTGCAGAAGTAGACGAAAAGGCAAGATGGGGTTGTGCTCAAAACTTCACTGGAATGATGAGGGTGTGACTGCAGTCACAGGAGTGATGGAGAGATGTAACACCATCTGAGAGATGCGAAGTGGTAAGAATTCGTAAGGCTTGGGGGGCACTGTTTTGAGGGGCTGAGGAAGAAGGAAGGAAGGAAGAATCAAAGATCATGATTAAATCTGGATTTCTGATTCGTGTTAGAGGACAGCAGATGGTGAGGCCATTCATAGCCTCAGGTCATAGAAAGAGGAGGTGTTTAGTTCTGTTTTGGAGCCAGAGCAGATCCTTTCATTACATGTAATTTCAGCCTTGAGAGTGATTTAGTACCATGGAATTACAGTCGCTCTGGCTACAGTGTACCCTACATCTACATGGGTCAGCCAACCCATAGGCCTTCTTGAGAACATACAGTGTGTTTTGAACTGTTCCCATTGCTGAGGAAGAGAGAAAGGTACTCTTCTGTAGCTGGCAATCCTTTTGTAACAGGGCTTTCTCCTCTAGAACAATTAGAACAGCCTAAAACAGAATTCACCAAGTGCTGAATTGTAAGACACACCTCAAGAGTGTTAGGATTTGAAAAGAGGAGGGATCAGAAAAGCATCTAGGAACAATAAGGGGTAGTTTTCTGAAGAGGCAGGATTTGAGCTAGGTTTGGCGAAGTATAGGTTATAAACCCTGGGTCTCATGGGCATACGACGGTGAAACCAAATATCAAACCAGGCAGTGGGCTCTGAGATTCTGCATGTCTTCCCAAACCTTCATGCTGGTTTAGGAGTTTGGACTTTGGGTGAGATTATCATAATTAGAGAGTCTGTTTTGTGCATCATGAGTACCACTGAAAATCTCTCCCACCTCATTCTTCACTCTGTATACATGTTTATGGCATTATTGGATGGTGCTTAAAGAGTTTCTGTCTCTCAAGGGATTAGGTGCTAGGGACACCTGCCTCCTTCCCTATGGAATGCTAGGGCCTGATAGCTAAAGAAACTCTATAGACCAAAGTCTGGGCCAGTGGACGCTTCTTCATACCATGCCCAAACCTGGCCATGCTGACAGCCTCCCCTTGCTTGGGGGCCCATGGTCCACAAAACCTCCATCTGGAGCTACATATGTGGTTAGAGCAGCCCAACCCTGAGCAGTCACCCATACTGCATCTTCATCTGAGGCGTTTCTAGACTGAAGACTAATGGTTTGATTATCACCTGGAGAAACCAGCCTCTACATTTTTGGTGTGATATTTATTTCTTGCATTGACAGGGAAGCTAAAAACTTTGTAAAGGAAGGCTGGATGCTCACCCCAAAGTTGTGGCAATACAAGGAGACACTGTAGGTGGCCACCCTGTAAGCTGCATGGGGGTTGTTAGCCAGGGAACCCAGTGAAGCCCATGTAAACCCATGTCCCTCCACTGCAGATCATATTTTTGTTGAAAACACCCCTGGTTTAGTGCTCTGTCTTCATATCTGTCTCCAGTCCCTTGATGTTAGCAACTCATTAAGACTTTCTTCTTGGGTAAAGTGAATTTAGCTTTTCCCTGGGGGCTCAGTTCTTAGCTCTGCTCACTCCCTGCCCCCACTGACTCTGCTTTTTTGGTATCTTCATGAATCTCCATGTGATGCTCTTTTTCTTCACCCCACATTCAGGTCCTACCAGGTGGACCACCTCCTCAGTAGCACACCAGACCCATCTTAGATAGTCTGAATAGAGATGATAGTAAAAGCTCTGATTTTCCCTTCCTAGAGACCAGTTAGATGCTCATACTTAACATATAGGAAGGAACACCAGCAGCTGGGTGGCAGTGTTGGAAGGTGTTGGCTGGAGCATGGGCGTCCAGAGCTGGGGCAGAGTTGTCCTACCCAGATTCTTGTCTGGTCATCCTATTCAGCCTGGGGAGCTTTCAGAGCCAGTCACCCCCTGCTGGGAAGGGAGTGGCAGCAGACCCGTCATTTCTCTTCTTCTCTAGGGCCTGAATAATTGTACTGGGAGAGCAGAGCCAGCTAAATGACTTTGGAACGCTTCTTGGCAAGAGCTGGGCTCCAAGGTGCAGAGGACATTTCCCATTTCTCCCCTGACTGCTTAGAGAATTCTGAAAAGCCCGATGAGTATTTTCCCCAGCAGAGGAGTCTTGTGGAAGCTCTCAAACTTGGTGTGCATGGACGCGTCGGCCGTGAGTCTTGCCTTTGCAAAAGGAAGTGAAGGCTCTCTGCTGGCTGGGTCTTCAGCGTGGCGTGTCTGCTTGTTACCTGTCACTAGATTGCCAGGCATTTCTGCTGTCCAGTGGGCAGGGAAGAGTTAGCAGACCCTCGGGAATGGTGAGCTGTGGTCTATGGCTTCATGCATACTTAGGTTCCTGCAATTCTGTGACTCACCATGGGCTATACACCAAGTACACCAAGAAGTCACGAAGTCATACTTTACATAGTAATTTTAGAGCTGTCTTCTTTTTCCTTATTTTTAAAAATTACATATGTTACATGCATGGTGAGAAAAACAATAAATAACTAAGTCAGATACAGTTTCTTAACCTAGACATAAGATCTATGGAGACAGCCATTACAGATTCACTGAAAAATAATCAAATAATTGTGTGTGTGTGTGTGTGTGTGTGTGTGAGAGAGAGAGAGAGAGAGAGAGAGACAGAGAGACAGAGAGACAGAGACACAAAGCAGAGTGGTGTTGCCAGTAATGGCAGCAGAACCTCCCAGGGGCTGGTAGTGGCTGGAGAAAGTTGCCTTGTGGAGTGCCACTGAAGACAGGCAAAGAGCCTCCCACTGCATCTGAGATGAGGGGCCTGGACATCCTATCATGACATTCAAGGACTCCATGGCATGGGCCCAACATGCCTCTCCTAGGGCCTGTCCCCATTGCTGCCTCTTTCTCACCCCTCCAGCCTCTTCTCCTCCCCACCCTCTCCCCAACCCACCCATTAATCACACAGAGCATCCAAGGACTCACCATTCTCCGAGTCAGGGTCTTCTGGCCCTAGTTCCTGTTTATGCTTTTACTCCCCCTGAGTGTTGTCATGGTGTCTATCATATCTGGGGCCAGATGGCATTTCTGTTCTTCCAATAGCAATGGGCTAGCACTTCCGGGACTTAAGAGACACAAGTCATTTGAAAGGTTTCAGTATACCCCTCTTCCCTCTCAAAATGTAGTGTCCCAATGATGTCCAGACATGACCCACATGGTGTCAGCAGGGTTGTGAAGCTGCAAAGACTGACAGCCTCTTTAGGACTCCATCCTAAGCTTCAGGAATCCCATGCTTTTCTTTCCACTTGGTAAAATACATCATTCATCAAAGTTGAGGTTTACCATATGACACAGTGATTTCACTTCTGGGTACATTTCCAAAAGAATTGAAATCAGGATCCCAAAGAGATATCTGCATTTCCATGTTCATCATCTACAAATGAGTGGGTAAAGAAGATGTGCTGCATCTATGCAATAGAATATTACTCAGCCTTTGAAAAGAAAGAGATCTTGCCATTTACAACAGCATGGATGAAACTGTGAAACAATTTGTTAAGTAAAATAAGCCAAGAACAGAAGGACAAACACTGCATGATTACACTTATATGAGGAATCTAAACAGTCAAACTCTAGGACCAGGCACAGGGGCTCATACCTGTCATCCTAGCACTTTGAGAGGCCAAAGTGGAAGGATAGCTTGAGCCCAGGAGTTCAAGACAAGACTGGGCAACATAGTAAGATTCTGTCTTCACAAAAAAATAATTTTAAAAAATTAGCCTGGCATGGTGGCATGTGCCTGTAGTCCCAGCTACTTGGGAGGCTGAGGTGGGAGGATCACTTAAGCCCAGGAGGTGGAGGCTGCAGTGAGCTGTGATTGCCCTACGGCACACCATCCTGGGCAAGAGAGTGAGACCCTATCTCAAAAAAAAAAGTAAAACAAAACAAAGACAAAACAGTCAAATTCATAGAAATAGAGAATACAGTAGTGGTTGCCAGGAGCTGGGGTGGGGGGCTGGGTGGAGAAAATGAATTGTTTCATGAGTATAAAGTTTTAGTTATAGAAGATGAGTAAGTTCTACAGATCTGTGCTGCTCTACACAGTACAATGCCTTTAGTTAACATAGTATTGTGAACTCAAAATTTGTTAAGAGAGCAGATATCATGTTACATGTCCTTACCATAAACACAAAAGGGACACAGGCACCTTTGGGATGTGTTGGCTATGTCTATTACCTCAATTTTGGTGATGGTATTACAGGTGTTTACATATATTCAAACTCATTTGATTTAAATTGTCCACATTAAATACATGCAGCTTTTGTACATAAATCACACTTCAAAAAAGCTGTTATAAAAGTTACTTTCTGTGTGAAGTCTCCCTGATCCTGCCTCCTCTCCCCTGTCATGGGGTAGACTTACTCATACCCTTCGGAGTTCCTGCAGTCTGAGGTCAAGCATTTTAATAATGTTTTCTCAAATGTCACTGCAGTCACTTGGGTGCACATCCTTTCATCCCTCACAGGACTGCATGTACGTTTGAGGGGAGGGTCTAAGCTTTGTTCATCTCAGAGTCTTTATCAGGGCACCTAGCTCAGTGGACACTAGTAGAAGGTGCCCCCTCCATGAATGAATGAGTTCCCCAGGGCTGGGAGGCTGGGAGTGAAGGAAGAATGACACAGCTGGAAGATTCTCTGTCCAGAGATCAAGAATGGAGAGTGAGGTGAAAATGGGCAGACAGGGCGGTGATCACAGACTCCACACTTTCTCCATTTCTACAAGTCATAAGGAGGGGAGAGAGCAAAAGAATCTGATGTCAGTATTAGCCCTTGTGGCCAGGCGTGGTGGCTCATGCCTGTAATCCTAGCACTTTGGGAGGGTGAGGCCAACATGGTAAAAACAGCCTGGCCAACATGGTGAAACCCCATCTCTACTAATAATACAATTAGCCAGGCATGGTGGCACATGCCTGTAATCTCAGCTACTCGGGAGGCTGAGGCAGGAGAATCACTTGAACCCAGGAAGTGGAGTTTGCAGTGAGCTGATATTGTGCCACTGCACTCCAAACTCCAGCCTAGGTGACAGAGCAAGACTCCGTCTTAAAAACAAAACAAAACAAAACAAGAAAACTTAGCCCTTCCATAGTGGCATAAGAAAAATACATGGCACTTTATTCAGATGGTATGTGTGTGTGTTGGAATTGGGTGGGGAAGCCAACTGGGTGGGAAGGAATTGGGTGAAGGGAACCCTGCCTTCACCTTAGGACCAGGGCGAAGAGCCAAGTGCAGAGCAGGGCTGCTCCAGGCCCCTGTGTGCTCCTGCCAATCAGACCACCAGGACCAGGGCGAAGAGGCGAGTGCAGAGCAGGGCCGCTTTGAGGATAAAATGTGCTGACTCACGTTCACCCTCCACTTTCATTGCAGCCCCTGAGATCCTGACCCTGAAATAGGGGCTGTCTGGCTTGCTCCGTTTGAGAAGGCTGTGTTGTTGCTGCTGATGCTGAAAGGCAGAGACTGAAAACCCACTAAGGTCCACGGGGATAAGCGTGTGAGAAGGTGGCTGTGGCCTCAGCCCGGGCCGTCTGTGCATCTGCAGGGTGCAGGCACAACAGTGCGCTGAAGCCAGCGGACAGGTCCCTGAGCCCACCCAGTCCTGAACATGTTCATCAGCTGTGTGTTCTCTCTGACCCTTGGTTCCTCACCAGCCACATGAATATTTCAAGATGCACACCATGGGGTTGTTATGATGGTTAACTAGGATGGGCTCATGGAAGCATCCAAGGACATAGCTGGTGTTTGGTCAATGTTTGCAATTGATTGATACTGACACTGTATCATTCTTGGGGGAGGGCAGTAAGACTTTCAATTTATCAAGTGCCTACCTTGTTCCAGGCACTATACTAGTCCCGTGTATGCATTATATTCAATACTTCCAACAAATGGACAAGGACAATACCTTGCTGCTACAAAGACCAAGGCTCAGATATTAACAGAATTGCTCCAGAAGGAACAGTCTGAGTGATGGGATTGGTAGAGAAGAGTGTGAGCTTAAATCCTGCCCTGCACTACAGGGAAACAATTCATTTTACTGCATGGTGGCTTGGCTCTCTTACCCCATTTCACCTCCTCTGTTGGGAGAAGTCAGGAAGCTGCAAAGGATACTTGTGAGTAGCTGGAGATTTGACTGAGAATTGCCTGCCACAGTCAGAAAATCCTGTGGAAGATTTGGAAGGCAGATCTGGAGTAGCAGCTGTGGGCCACCTCCTTCAGCTTCTGAAAGCAAGGAGGTGGGTCTCATGGGAGTGCTTTTTGAGTCCAGACGCTGAGTTCCAGGGAGCCAGCAGAGCCAGTGGAGTCAGCGGCAGCCTCCTCTCCTCTGTCTCCTTCTCTATAGTCCTGTGAATAGCTCAGCAGCAGCCCCCTCACGCCCGTTCCTTGATCTGTCCAGTGTTTTATGAGCATCTACTTCCTTGTGTATTAAACCTATTTGTGTTCCAAATACCTGGAGCAGTTCTTCTCTCTTGCACTGGATCCTCACACACAATCACAGAGCAGAGGTAGATTGGAACTCTTGAGTAATGAGTTCCAAGAATATGATTATGACATAATCATAACATCATTTGAATATAGTTACTCTCTCATCACCCTACCTCCTCTTTTTACCCTTAACAGAATAGACTTTTAAAAATAGATAATAGATGTTATCTATTTTTTTTCCTTCTCTGGTACATGTTTTTTGAAACATAAGAATAAATGAAGGGTTGCGCTAGGATGTTGAGGAAAAGCCTCACCTACGTGAATGTGTGTGGTCTGTCATATCTGAGCGTGTGTTACAGATGGATGTGAGCTCTAGGACCACGAATATAAGCACAGTTCATTGAACGGACTCTTCTAGCTATGAAATTAATAATATAATGATTGTGATTGTGAATGACATAAGACAGAACATGGCAGCTTGAACTCCTTGGTTTGTTTCAGGCCAGGAAAGGATGATGGAAAAGGTAATCTTTAAAGACATTAAAGTTGGACTTGCAGACTAATTTATATTTATAAATATGGTCTATCCCTGGACATAATATGAATGCATGATAATGTTACAGAACCACAGCAGCAAGAGTGTATTCACGTGAGGGTCTCCTCCCCTCCCCACCACAGCTCTGATCACAGCAGAGCATTGAAGGGTCATCTATTTCATTTGGTTTCCTCCCTGGAATTTCAAAGCAAGAAAGCACAGTCAAGGCTGGGAACATTCTCTCCGTAAAAGCAGCCAGGCAGAATAAGAACTAAACTCTCAGGGAATCTGTACCTCGAGTGACCTAGGAAAACTGAAGGCTTTGGACAAAGAGAAAGGTGAGGTTCAGATGTCTTGTGGCAGAGGAGAAATGAAGAGGCAGACAAGACGCCGAGACGCCCATGCCCGGTTGGTGTAGGTGAGGGATACATTGTACCTGGGTCGGGGGAATTTTAAGGAGGATAAGAGAGTCCCTGACATTTATGGGTTTAGATAATAAAACAAAAAGAAAATTAGTAAGAATTGTGCCATCCTCTTCACTGAAACAGGCATGAATCATTATTTGGGCTTTTTCTTTTTTAAAAAAACTATAATGTCTCTAGACTGGACATCGTGAAGTTTTATAAGGGTTACAGACAAAAGTAACTTTCTTATAAGAATTTTTCCATGGGGGGATTTTTAAAATTTGGTTTATTTTTCTTTTCTTTTTTTTCGGATTAGAAAAAAAAAAAGAAGAAAAGGAAAAAAGAAGGAAGACATTCACACAACATAGATATCTTGAACACCTGTTCTGTTCTAGGCCTGGCCCCAGATCCTGGTAAAAGAGATGACTAATATAATAGTTCTTGCTCTCAGACAGCACACAGACAACAGAGACATGAATCTGTTCATATAAGAAACTGCTAGGCATAAGTGTTATAAAATCACTGTTAGCAAAGTGCTTAGGGATTCTTAAGATTACAGCATTCGCTCCCATCACAGGCACAGCTGAGTAAGATGTCTTTATGGAGATGCTAAGGGGGAGTGGCCAAGTGAATCCCGACCTTAATATTTGGGGAATAACAGGATGCTCAATTTGGCTGAACTAATACATATGTATATAAGCCTTCAGTTTTCGTAGGTCACTCAAGTACAGATTTTCTCTCTCTCAACAAGTTTCACTCTTGTTGCCCAGGCTGGAGTGCAATGGCGTGATCTCAGCTTACCACAACTTCCTCCTCCTGGATTCAAGCAACTCTCCTGCCTCAGCCTCACAAGTAGCTGGGATTACAGGCATGTACCACCACGCCTGGCTAATTTCTTTCTTTCTTTCTTTTTCTCCTTCTTTTTTTTTTTCAGTAGAGATTCGGTTTCTTCATGTCGGTCAGGTTGGTCTCGAGCTCCCGACCTCAGGTGATCCACCCGCCTTGGCCTCCCAAAGTGCTGGGTTTATAGGCGTGAGCCACTGTGTCTGGCCTGAAGTGCAGTAGGCACAAGAAAACAACAAACATTTATTGACTGTTACTTTGCAGACATTGTACTGAACATTGAAAAAACATTACTTCACTTCATCCCCCCATGGACCCTGTATGCCTTTGAGATAGTCACTGGCATTGTCCTTCTTTTATGGAAGGAAAAAAACAAGCTTTCATCAGGGTATGTGATTGACTTACATGTCATGCATCTTCCAAGTGCTCAGGCTGGGACAGTTACGGATGTCAAAGCTCAGGCCCTGAGGCTCCATGCTTATGGGAGGCAGGAGCAGGGATGCCTGGGAAGGAAGGCCAGGGCGGGGCAGGACTGAGGCATTGTGACTTCATTTGTACTAGTAGATAATGAAGAGGGGAGTCTGGGATCAGTGCACAGGCTGCACTGAGAAAGAAAGAGACTGGAAGCAGGAGCCCACTGGAAATCAGCAAAGGTGTTGGTGAGGGGCAACAGGGTGGTGTCAGTGGGATCGGTCAAGGTGAGTGTTATACTGTCATTCATTTTAGGCATATATATGTAAACATACTATACAAATTAAACCAATTAACTATAGCCAAGGGGCACTTAGCTAACTGTTTACTAGACACCAACTGGGGATATGAACTCAACGCAGGCTGGTATTACCGGGGAGGCCACTGTAAGCCCTTCTGTTTTGCTTAAACTCCCGTGATAGTCAGATGGTTTGTTAAATAATGTAATGGCTACTATGAAAATGTGGATTTTTTTTATTGGTGAAATTAATAGTGTTTAAGTTATACAGAGTCATGTCAAACATGTATAAAGCTCTTTAAAATTATTAAGAACCTAGCCCAAGAGAAAAATAGTCAAAAGTTAAAAACATATTTTATAGTCTATAATAAATACTTGATTTGTATAGGATCATAGTAATGCAAATCAAGACAACACTGAGATGTTATTTCATACCATACGCTTGGCAATAATTTAAAAATGGACAGCACCAAGTGATGTAGAAATATGTGTCACAAAACAACTCTTTTACATTGCTGGAAAAAGAGTCCATGTTTACAACCATGATGGAGGACAATCTGACATTTTCTCTTAAACCTTTATTTACCCTGTTGGCCCAGTATTTCTACAACTCAATTTGTACTCAAGAAAAACTTTCATATATTTTAACAAAAGACTTGTACAAGAATGTTTGTAGCAATATCAAGAGTAACCTAAATTTGTCCATTAACTAGAAAGTGAATGAATACATAGATATAAAATAGAGCAAACTACTGCCATATGCAACAATGTGGAGAAATATTAGTAACTTACTATAGGTAAAAACAGTAAGTCCCAGAGACCACATTCAACATATCTTTAAGTTAAAAATAATTAAAACTAAAATATGCATGGTAGGTATATATATTTGTGGGATACATGACATTTGATACAGGCATAGTATCTACACTCATAAATATACACATATATGTACTCACAAAAATTAAAAGTTAAAAGAAGGTGTTTCAATACTCTCAAATAATCTCCTTTAAGACATATATTAGTTACAAAACAAAGTAATTTTAAATGGGAGAAACAGGGCAGATACCACCTCAACCAAGTAATTGAGGTCAACAGCACCAGTAGTATGACATTTAGATATCTTGAACTCCTTGATGTAATACACCTAAATGATTATGTTACTTGCATGATATCCTTACTATATATATCCATATATATGTGTGCGTGTGTGTGTGTATGTGTATATGTGTGTGTATGTGTGTTTACGTGTGTGTGTGTATGTGTCTGTGTTCTCAATATCAGACCAAACTATATCAAAGTAAATTTTGTAAAATGACTTGACAAGTACTCTTTAAAAAGCCATACTCATGAGATACAAGGGAAAACTGAGGAATGGTCTTGGAGCATTTTAGAGGTGACTAGGAGACATGAAAATTGAATGCAAAATAAAAAACCCAGATTAGATCCTGGAACAGAAAAAAAAAATTTAGGAAAACCAGGAAAAATCAGAACAAAGTGTGTAGTAGAGTTAACACAATGGCACTGATGAAATTAGTTCTGTTCATTTATTATGTGTTTAGGGTGAAATATTAGGGAAAACTGATTGAAAGATGTATGGAAACTCTGTATGATTTTTGTAACTTTTATGTAACTCTAAAATTATTACAAAATACAAAATTCTAAAAAGCAATATGCATACATGCTGTTTTTTGGGAACACATGCGGGTACGAATGTCAACAGGAAAGCAAAGGAACGTTGATCCCACAGGGCCGGGTATTCTGGGTGAAATTGGTTTGAAATGGAAGCACCATTGATGTGGCTTACTTTCAAGGTATTAGCCTGTTTATTGTTTATTAGCCTTTTTATTGTTCGGCTGGTGGCTCATCAGTCCTTAATACATTATTAAAATACTTCCTATATAAAACTAATGAAGAAATATATGTAGACTGGCTTGAAATATTATGCAGTCAATCCTGCTCTTCTGTGAACAAGGGAGAAAAATCCAGTGAGCCTAATTGCTGGCATCCTCTGAAATAGGCTCCTCAGCTTAGGGTTCCAAGCCTGACTGTTTTTAGCTGATTCTGGAAGGATTTTTGTCACCTGACTTGAACTAGAATGTCAGCTGAATGGTGCTGCTAGAATATTGTCACGTCAGCACCAAGTGAATATTTCACACAAAACAGTGTTGGAAAGGACGGAGAGCTGAGCTTCATGACTCCAACACAACAGGTTGTCGGATGCCACTTGCGCCTACTTACTGATAAGTGTGTATGTGTCAGAATTCAGTCCAAGGCTTATTTTCCTTATGATATGCCATCTGAGGTTATGAGAGAAAAACCTTAGAGCCTTTGCTAACTCCAACCGCTGGAGGCTCAGACGTAACCAGAAAGCAGGATGTAGCTGTGGATGCAATGAACCTGGCTTTGGGAGGTTTGCAACAATGGGCTTTTTATAAGAGTTAATGTATGCTGACTAAAGAATAGATTGGATGAGAGAAGTAACCATCAGAAATATTTCAGAAATCATACTGAAGTGTGGGTCTCATATACAATGACAGTTTCACTGATCAAAGAAAGAAATCTGTAGAAAGCACCAGTTTAACGAGGGCAGTGATGAGTAGGATCTTCTATCTGCTGAGTTCGATTTGCTGGGGAGAGTTGAGTTTAAGCAAAGCAGCACCGGGAACTTTAGGGTTAACGTGGTGGAGAGAAAAGTTGTGGAAAACACAATTTTTAAAAAAGTCAGTCACATTGAGGTGAGAGATGCAGCTTTCGGAGTAGTGTGAACTACAAAAAGAGAACAAAGAGAAAGAAAAGGCCAGTATGGAAGCATGGGACTGCCTTAGGGCAAAACTAGGCAAAGCAAAGGAGAGGGATGCGGGGCAGCAGTGCTGTGGGAGTTAGAGGAGATCTGTGATGCCAAACTGTTCCAGAAGGAGAACAGAGAAACAAACGGAACACAACAGCGGCAAAGGAGGCTCAGGAGCAGTGGCTGACCGCGTGAGTATTCCAGAGACTTGCCAGCAAAGAACCCAAGACAGGGACAGCCAGGTGGGGAATCGTGACCAGCCCGGAAGTGGGTGATGGCTCTAGACTAGTGGGCAAGTTTGAGTACAGGGCAAAACAAAAATTTGTAGGACTTTTTAGATGGTGACAGCCAAGTGAGTATTAAACTAAGCCCAGGACCCTCCTAGGTACAGAGCCTTGTGTGATGGTAGAGCTCCTATGTCTACAAGCCAGCCTCACACACAGCTGACATCCAGCCAGGATACCGCTACATTCCAGGGTTCCAAGAGAGGATATTAATATGTGAACTATGAAAAGAGAGAATCAGAATGGCAGGTATAGGAGCATCTGAGCAAGTAAGAATTCCTTTTTGAGACGGGGCTTTTGGAGAATGGTTTCGTTGTTTATTTGTTTTCCGAAAAGAAAGCAGGCATGATACAAAGCTTGGAAATGCTGGAGAAAGAGCCTGATATGGTTTGGCTGTGTCCCCACCCAAATCTCACCTTGAATTATAGCTTCCACAATTTCCACGTGTTGTGGGAGGGGCCTGGTGGGAGGTAATGGAATCATAGATGTGGGTCTTTCCCATGCTGTTCTGGTGATAGTGAATAAGTCTCATGAGATCTGATGGTTTTAAAAAGGGGAATTTTTCTGTACAAGCTCTCTTCTCTTGTCTGCCACCATGTGTGATGTGCCTTTTGCCTTCTGCCATGATTGTGAGGTCTCCCAGCTATGTGGAACTGTGAGTCAATTAAACCTCTTTTTCCTTATAAATTAGTCTCACATAAGTCTTTATCAGCAGCATGAAAATGGACTAACACAGAGCCATAGTCCATTCAAATCCAGAACTAGCATGCAAACCTAGGTAGTTTCATTTCAGGAAAACTACCTGATGTCTCCAGACAGGGCAAGAGGCTTAGACATGCTTTGATCTGGGAAGCCCAGGGACTGTGCTCCAGGCCCACACATGGTAAAAGACAGTAAACTTGAATGTCTGTGTTCAAGTGTGCCAAATCCCAGACATCAGCAATCAGAAAACACACCTTTAAACAAAAGGGATGCGAGTTTAATGAAACTGAAAGGAAGGAGCTCTTCATGCAGTGGTTAGAAATCTTAAGGAAGAATATACCCACTGGCTGGGGCAATCTGATGTTGAGTAAGTCTGATCTTTTAAACTGGTTTGGTGTTATTTTATTTTTCTTTTCTACTTCATAATACATTTAACTGTTTAAGTTATGAAAGCTGATTGTGGAAGTAGGCTGAGAGGATTAGGTAAATTGATGGGTGACTGATACGCATTGGGTTGTATTTGAACTTGGGAAACATGCTCTGTTTGCTGAAGTTCACACCAATGTCCCCCTACAGTGGGTCTTTTAAGTCCAATATCAGAGACACAACATGGAAAACATGGGAGAAGAATTGATTCACTTAGTCAGCTGGGATTTAGACAGACAGATCTGAAATCTAAATTTCTACTATGTCCCTAATAGCAGGTTAGCTTTGGACAAACTCCCTTTGCCTTTATCTGTTCATCCTTTTCTTTTTTCTGAGGCAGGATCTCACTGTGTTGCCCAGGTTGGAGTGCAGTGGTACCATCATGGCTCATTGCAGCCTCAGCCTCCTGGGCTCGGGCACCATCATGGCTCATTGCAGCCTCAGCCTCCTGGGCTCGGGCACCATCATGGCTCATTGCAGCCTCAGCTTCCTGGGCTTGGGCACAATCATGGTTCATTGCAGCCTCAGCCTCCTGAGGTCAAGCATTTCTCTTGTCTCAGCCTCCTGAGTAGCTGTGAGTACAGGCATGTGCTACAACACTTAGCTAATGTTTTATATTTTTTGTAGCGATGGGGTCTCACCATGTTGCCCAGGCTGGCATCGGACTCCTAGGCTCAAGAGATCCTTGTGCCCCAGCCTCCCAAAGTGCTGGGATTACAAGTGTGAGCAACCACTCTGGGACTTCTGCTCACCTTTAAAATGGGCTTATGATAACAATTCCTCATGAATGGAGTGAAGATGGAAAGATTTCACAAGACTGAATGTCACTGGGCACATTGAAGGAACTCAATAGAGTTCCGTTCTCCCTCTTTCATTACACATTATGGAGCGATAAAGGCCTAAGGAGCAGATGTGGAGGCTTGGAGGAAAATAAGAAACATACACACATACACAGACCAGGAGAAAGACTCAAGCAAAAGAGAGACAAACTGTGTTGAAACAGCACAGGCTGCACCAGAGCCAGGGGCGTCTCTGTTAGTACTCTCTTCTTCTTTTTGTCTTTTGAGACAGAGTCTCACTCTGTCATCCAGGCTGGAGCGCAATGGGGCGATCTCGGCTCACTGCAACCTCCATCTCCCAGCTTCAAGTGATTCCCCTGCCTCAGCCTCCCGAGTAGCTGGGATTACAGGTGTGCGCCACCGCACTCAGCCTTATCTTCCTTTTCTTAAAGAACAAATATAGTTAGACTTGGGACACAGGCTTTAAACCTTGGAATCCTCCCATGCGTATTTTAGCAGACTGGTAGAAAGTGGACCAGAGACACAGCTAAACTTTCGTCATAGAAAATGTTTGGTTACTTGAGTCAGTTGTCAGAAAGCAAGATGCCAGCCATCCACAATAGAGCTAAGCAACTCCAATTGTGTCGTTATGAGGGACATTGAGATTGGTTATAGTTTTAAAAATACCCTTTATTGAACCTGAAATTTGTACATGTTTATTATAGAAAATTTGGAAAATACATTTAACTAACAAGAATAAAATGAAATCTATCTATATCCTTTTCCCTAATTTAATCACTTTAAATATTTTGATGTATTTCCTCTGATCAATTATACTTTCATATATATGCAGTTGAGATTTTATTGTGTCATTCATCCCACTTTTATTCATTAATATTGTATAGTAAACATTCCTCCAAATCATTATAAACTTTTAGACAACAAATATATTACGGCTGTCAGATATTCCACTGAATATGCCTGCCATAAATTATTTCACCATTTCCCTATAGCTGGACATTTGAGGACCTTCCATTTTTATTTTATGACAATAGTAAACAATATTATAAATCTCTTGCTGGATTAAAGTTATTTTATCGATGCTTTTTGAGTTTTCTTTGTAATTATTTGTACTATTGGAATTACCAGGTCAAAGGGCATTACTATTATTAGACTTGCTCTTTTATTCTGTGTGTGTGTGTGTTTCAAATTAAGATCATTTTCTAAAGCATTGCAGCACTGCATACTCTCAGGAGCAGTATATGAGCTGTACATATATCTTCTAAAACAAAGTGCTGTTTGATATATATGACCCTTTCTGTGCCAAGGCTGAATCTTAGCAAACAATGTTTTTTTTTCCTATCCAGTGTTTGGGATTTCATGACTTCTGGATGGTCAAGAAGATTTAAAAACATTTTCTGCAAATGACAGCTTTGAAGCATTGAGATGGGAGAAGGATTTCAGGTAAGAGTTACGGGAATTTTTGAGAGCAAAGATTGGCCTTCTTGGGAAATGTCCAAGGGTTTAGGCAGATTTTACTGGAACATGAGAAATTCCTTTTTCTGCTGTGATAAGTGTTGTAGGTTTCTTTTTGTCTGCCAGCAACTTCTATAGTACCGTCAGATGATCTCTACTATCTACTAATTTGATCTGTCACACTCTGTGTCCCCATACACTGCTGCTTATATTTAGAATCAGCTCTCTCCAAATCCCAGGCATGTTTTAAACCCTACTAAGCCACAGAATGTATGTTATAACCCTGTTGTTATATAAAACACATACACACATACATTTTAAGAACCCATCCTGAAAAATATGGCCTTTGCTTAAAAAAATAGGAAAAGAAGACAGTTTACACTGCTGTGTAGCAAAGACCATATTTTCTCGTATTTAGGAACAAAGACATGTCAGGCTTTATTGAGCACATCACTAACTATATAACTAGCGTTAAACACTCTATTTGCAACTGTTGCTGTGTATTTTGTGTGTGATTATCACCCCTAGATCTGCATCCTATAAAAAGATATTTCTGTTTGCTTAATTATAAAGCTCTTTATGAACAGGCTCATCTGTAAATAGCTTGGTGCAGCTGAAATAGAAATATAATTATAATGAAGGCAGATGTTTGTGAGATACTGGCTCATGAAACTTGTTCAGAATCTACAAAGGAGAAACGCTGTGAGCGTGTGTTTACTGGTGGGCCAAGGCTGAGATCAAGGAGTGTTTGCCTCCGTACTTATTTTAGAGTCTTCTTGTTTCCTCTCCACCTTTGCCTTGCTAGGCCTCTGTAATTTGGAAAAGATATGGCTTACCTCATCTCATTACTGAGTTGTAGGGAAAATTGATCCATAGAAGAGACTGAGACAAGGCTCTGTATATATCGGACACTAAGCTGAGTTTTCGGGGAGGAAGCAGAGTTGATGGCCATTGTTGCCTCGTTTCTATAACCTGGGTCATGTTTGAATGACTTGGGATTTGGAGTGAAAGATTTTGGTATGGTTAAGAGGGTGTTTCTCCAAGTGATTAAAATTTCCTTTCTCTAAATGCAAATTTTCTATAAGACACACACAAGAAAGGCCTAATGTGTAGAAAGGAGAAGGTTAAAAAAATGCTGATGTAACAGCTTCCCCCCGCCGACCTCGCCCCCCATTCTGGAAAGTGGATAGATATACTGATAAATGACTCTGGTAAACACAGGATAACATTGTAGTTCATATGAGGTTTTAAAATGAAAAACATTTGATCAAAGCATTATTTTCATTCTGGTAGTCAGTTGTTTGATTTAAATCTTTTTGAATCAAATTAAATTCTTTCTGAATTCCTTTGTAAATGGCTATGGTTTTAAAGTCACTGTATTTATTTGTCCAAGCTTTCTGAGTTATTATTGTGTTGGGGCCTTTTTAGCACTTGAAAATTTTAGTACTGAATTTTTAAGATTCTAATAACTGAATAAATTGAAAAAGCATGTTAATCTCCCTAAGATAATCCGCCTATGGGCACATTCTTTGTGGTCACACTTTCAGGCTATCTACGGCTAGGTGTTGGTATTTCAGAATTTGTGTAGGGAGATTAGCAGGCATTAATAACTATGACTTTCAAATTTAAATAAACGTGTCATGTCTACTTCACGTATTGAAATATATGTGTCCCTGAGATACTGAATATGAATTGTACCTTTAAAAGTCCAATTAATTACATTTTAGCTATTAGGTAAGATTTGGAGTCTTACAGGGGACCATGAATTCTTTCATAAAGTGACTAATTGTCTTCATTTCTGTCTACATCTTTATATGCAATTAATTAGATATAATATATATCTGTATAAATCTATGTATTTATATATCTCATATATATTTTCACCCTGTATGTCTGTGTGTGTGTGTGTGTATATATATATATTATATTTATCTTGTATCTTTATGTTTCTCACACTTGAGCACACATCATCCCCCAAAATTATTTTGCCACATGTACTGGCAATCGGAAATCAGTGATTATGAATGTAAATATCTATTATAAAAATAGCATTCCTCAATTATCTACCATCTTAAGGGAATAGTCTCAATAAGTGAATTTGTTATATATGTATGTATTCCTTCAAATCCCTCTGCTTTCAAAATTGTCAATGTTTGAGTGGAAACAGTTCTCTTGTGGCCTGCTGGGAGCTGCGAGTGTCCTACATCTATCAGGTGCTACTTAGCAGGAGACTCACGGTGAGATAGCAGCCAGAAATTGCTGTCAGAATTTTGCTGGAACAGCAAAAGATGGTAAAAACAGTTATGCACTGGGCTGGATGCAGTGGCTCATGCCTGTAATTCCAGCACTTTGAAAGGCTGAGGCGGGTGCATCACCTGAAGTCGGGAGTTCGAGACCAGCCTGATCAACATGGTGAAACCCTGTCTCTACTACAGGTGTATGCCCGTAATACCAGTTACTCCGAAGGCTGAGGCAGGAGAACTGCTTAAACACAGGAGGTGGAGGTTGCAGTGAGCTGAGATTGTGCCACTGCATTCTGGCCTGGGCATCACATTGAGACTTTCTTCTCAAACAAACAAACAAACAAACAAGAATTATTAAGTGCCCGCTCTATGCCAAGCTCTAGTTCAAGTGCTTTCCATATATAATATATACACAAGTGGGTTACTATTCCTGGTGTTCACTGGAGGAATTGAGACTGGGAGATACTAAGCATTGTCTAGGTTTGCAATGATAATGCTGTGGGGCGCATTCCTGCACGTAATAAACTTAGCTTCTCTATCTGATTAACAATGTTTTTTTTTGAATTCTAAGTCTTCATAAAGATTCTTGATGTGTACTTCCAGATTTGCCTCATGAAGGAAAATATAGGGTGCTCTTTTTAATGTATTCTTGCTAGCACTGGAAGCTGCCATCCACAGATCCTTAGTGCACGGATGGGTAAAACATGCTTTCTTATTTTACCGATCGGTGAGGTTCAACCTGATTTCAGATGTGTTAATCACTTGTATTAGTTCTGTGAATTTTCTGTTTAGTCATTTTCATATTTTAAAAGGATTTTGAGTCTTTCTGGATTTCACTCTTGAACAGGTGGTCTTTATCTATGAAGACACTTTACCTTATATCATGCTTACTATGAATGTTGCCAGTTTTTTGCCTTATTTTTTGCTATATAACGTGGCTATTATATTATGTTTCAACATTCAAACTTAACAATATTTTTTCTTTTATTTTTTGTTGTTTAAATGTTTAGAAAGTCCTTTTCTGTAAGGATTGAGTAAAGATTCACACATACTTTCTTTTGTGTTTTATTTAAAAAATATTTAACTATCCAGTACATATAGAACTTATCTTTGGTGTAAAGTGTAAGGTAAAGTTCTAACTTTAGTTAACATTGAAATGTTTTAAACACTAGTCACACTGAATCATCTTTACCTTTTGGTTTGCGGTGTATTCTGTGTTGAAAATATCATGTACATTTCCATGAGTGGTGTGGAGGGGTATGTGTCTTCTATAACTCTTTTCTATTAACTTATCTGTCAATTCTTCTCACAAAAATACCAACTGTCCTTTTCCTTAATTTTGTTTTAAAACAAGTTTTACTACTTAGGTAACCTTCTCTGCATTATTCTCCTAAGAAGATTTAAGGATAGGGCCAGGCACAGTGGCTCACCCACGTAATCTCAGGGCTTTGGGAGGCTGAGGGAGATTAGCTTGAGGCCACGAGTTTGTGACCAGCTTGAGCAACACAGCACGACACCAGCTCTTGAAAAATAAAAGTAAAAGAAATTAGCCAAGAGGGGGTTGTATGCTCCTTTAGTCCTAGCTACTCGGGAGGCTGAGGCAGGAAGATCACTTGAGCCCAGAAGATCAAGGCTGCAGTGAGCTATGATTGTGCCACTGCGCTCCAGCCTGGGCAACACTGTAAGACCCTGTTGCTAAACAACAAGAATATTTAAAAGCTTTATTATTTAAATATATTCCTCATCATGAATTTAGAATTAGTTTGTACAGATACAGAAATTGTCAGTTGGAATTTGATTAGAATTTAGATAATAATTAAGTAGAAAAATAAGTTTACTGACATTTTCAGTGAAATCTTGCTGAAGTGAACTAATTTGTAAGAGAGCTGGTGGCAGCTTGGGGAAATTGAATATAGTTTGTGTTAATTAATGACAAATGGCTGTCTCAGAAGAAAAATGGTGACTTCACCACCCATCCACTCTCCCTTCGGGCTTGATGCATGGATTTTCTAAAAGCTGTTTCACCATGCTTGGAGGCAAAAAAAAAAAAAAAAAAAAAAAAAAAAAAAAAGAAAGAAAACAAAAATACTCTTCCTAGTTCAGGACTATTGGAAGTAGTGGAGATAATAGCTGGGCGTCTGAGTCTTTAATAAGAGTGTATATTCTCAAGCCTTCTTCCTGTGCGTCTTCTTCCTAATAATTGGTTTTGCTGTAGCCTGTTGGGGTGTTAGCTCTTCATTAATGTGGCCGTTCTGATGTTCTCTAAACCTTCGCTTTTTGGGATTGTGGAGCTTGAGTGGGTTCTGTCTAGAGGCAGAGACAAGGGTCCCCTCCCACCTCTGAACACACATTTGTCACTTGGAGTCCTCCCAAATCTCTCTAGGGTGAAGAGATTCTCCAACTCTCTGGAAGCAGGAACTTCTCACACTCTTGACAATTATTATGGTCCCCACAGGACTTTTGTTTATTTGGGTTGCATATACTGATATTGACTGTGCTAATTAAAAGAGAGGATGTGCAATTTTTTGCACGAGGATGACATGAGAATTAGTGAAATATTTTATATATATATATATATATTTTAAGAGATGTTTTTAGTTGCTGAAGAATGTACCGCTTTTACATGCTGTCAGAACAGTGAGGCCATGAGGTTCCTGCAGGCTCGGAAACTGCACTGAGAGAATGAAAATGGAAACAGCGAAAGCATGTCTTAGTATCACTATGAAAAAAGCTTTCAATCCTCGGACCCCTCGCAAAGGTCTCTGGGATCCCAAGGCCTCGAACTCGCCTTTGATAGCTGCTGCCCTGGAGGAGCCTGGCCACTTTTGCCTCCAGTTTCTCTCTGTCTGGGTATTTAAAATCAATCTAAGGGATGAAGAGTGGGAAGGTGCTTTTTCATCTCTTTCTCTTTTCTCTGTTTAAAAATAAAAGCTCTTGTGCTTGTCAAGCAACACAAAGAGAGGTTTGGTGTGTTGGGAGCAAGAGAAGGGCCCTGGGCATGCGGGCACCACCCTCTCACCCGCAGCAGGCCCCACACAACGCTGGCCTGAAGGAAACTCAGCCTGGTGGGGCTTAAGCCTAAGCGGGTGCCAGGAGAGCCACCCAGATGTCACTGCAGAAGGGAGCCAGGAAAGGATGGGAGCAGGGAGAAGGAAGCCCTGAGCTGGTCTCAGAAAGTGCTCAGGGAAAGTCTTCTGGAAGTGGCCACACTTCAACTTAGTTCTGGAGATGTGGTGAGCATTTTCTAGGAAACATGCCTGTTTGCAAAGGGGGAAGGGCCATCAGGAGCCTCGGGACACACAAAGAACGTGAAGAGAATGAAACATTGTGAGACCTCAGATGTTCATTATGGTGAGAGGCTAGAGTGCAGGCAGGGAGTGAGAGAGCAGGGAGGGATAGGCAAAGAAGCCAGATTCTATGTCTAGCAAGCTCACTGGGCCAGGAGCACGTGCTCCTGCGGATGGGAGCACAGGCAGCCAGTGGCCAGGACGGGTCGGTGCTGTGTGCCAGCCTCTCATTTTTGAATATTTGGATTGGGTTCTCCCCCCCAGATTGGTCATAAGCTTTCTTGAAGAATAACACTGAGTCTTTGAACGTCTATAAATGCCTGGGAACAGTGTTGAGTAGGTCACGGGTTGATAGATAGGGCTCCGTCAGGTTCAACGTATTTTGTGTTCCTGGGTTCACTTGCTAGGGCTGCAAAATACCTGGACAGGGTGACTGAAACAACGGAAACATGTTGGCCCAGTTTTGGAGGCCAGGAATTCGAGATCATGGCATGGGCAGGGTGGGGCAGGTGGTGGCTGAGGGTCTGCTCCAGGCCTCTCTGTGGCTTGTCTTCTCCCAGGGTCTTCCTGGCATTTTCTCTCTGCATATCCACATTTCTCCTCCTCCTCCTCCTCCTCCTCCTCATTTTTCTTTCTTTTCTTTTTCTATTTCTTGAGACAAAGTGTTGCTTTGTACCCCATGCTGGAGTGCAGTGCCACAGTCTTGGCTCACTGCAACCTCCACCTCCCAGGTCCCGGTTCAAGCAATTCTCCTGCTTCAGCCTCCCAACTAGCTGGGATTACAGAAACGTGCCACCACGTCCAGCTAATTTTTGTATCTTTAGTAGAGATGGTGTTTTACCATGTTGGCCGGGCTGGTTCTGAACTCCAGATCTTGTGATCTGCCTGCCTCGGCCTCCCAAGGTGCTGGGATTACAGGCGTGAGCCACCGAGCCCAGCCATTTCTTCTTCTTATAGGGACACTAGTTATATTGAATTAGGGCCCACCCTAATGACCTCATCTTACCTTAATTACCTCTTTAAGGACTCTCTCTCCTCATATGATCGTGTTCTAAGGTAAGGGGAGTTAGGTCTTTACCATAGGAAGTTTGGGGTGTGGGGCGGAGGTCCGGCAGCTCAGCACAACATTGCCCTACCAGTTTGCTGCCATTGTTGACAGAGATTCAATTTAATTTTTATAAGCTTGCGAGTCTTGATTTTAAAGGCTTCGGTTGGGTGGCTTTTTTCTATTCTCATTCAACATGGCTTTTTGACTTGAGTGTGTGCTTGTTACTACAATTCTCTTGTTTTCAAGTAACAGGGTCCAGTTGAACCCTAGTTCTGGAGTTGCCTTACATATCCTCCTCATTTGCAAAGAAGTGAGTTCAATGCAATTCACTCTGGTTTTTATTTATGGACAGAATGTGGCCTTATCAGTTTAGTTGTGAGAAAAACACCAGAGCCAATGTGGTATGGCAGATAGACTGCAGGGTCTAGGGTGAGAGTCTTGGGTTGACATGGGGCTTGCACTGTTTCTTACTGGGATGTCTCCAGGCTGATCTTACTTCTGTGGGTCTCAGTTTTCTCATTTGCAATATGTGGATATTTGTGGAGTACTTGAAAAATTAACACAGATTAATATCAGTGACTGTAAGTTAAAACTAAAAAAGCACTATATATTTTTTTATTGCATTTTAGGTTTTGGGGTACATGTGAAGAACATGCAAGATTGTTGCATAGGTGCATATGTGGCAGTGTGATTTCCTGCCTTCCTCCCCTACACCTGTATGTGGCATTTCTCCCCATGTTATCTCTCCCCAACTCCCCACCCCCCACTGTCCCTTCCCTATTTCCCCCCAACAGACCCCAGTGTGTAGTGCTCCCCTCCCTGTGTCCATGTGTTCTCATTGTTCAACGCCCACCTATGAGTGAGAACATGCGGTGTTTGATTTTGTGTTCTTCTGTCAGTTTGCTGAGAATGATGGTTTCCAGGTTCAACCATGTCCCTACAAAGGACATGAACTCATTGTTTTTGATGGCTGCATACTATTCCATGGTGTATATGTGCCACATTTTCCCTGTCCAGTCTATCATCGATGGGCATTTGGGTTGGTTCCAGGTCTTTGCTATTGTAAACAGTGCTGCAATGAAAATTCATGTGCATGTGTCCTTATAGTAGAACGATTTATAATCCTTTGGATATATACCCAGTAATGGGACCACTGGGTCAAATGGAATTTCTATTTCTAGGTCCTTGAGGAATCGCCATACTGTCTTCCACAATGGTTGAACTAAGATATACTCCCACCAACAGTGTAAAAGTGTTCCTATTTCTCCACATCCTCTCCAGCATCTGTTGTGTTGAGAAAACTGGCTAGCCATATGCAGAAAGCAGAAACTGGACCCCTTCCTGACACCTTACACTAAAATTAACTCCAGATGGATTAAAGACTTAAACGTAAGACCTAACACCATAAAAACCCTAGAAGAAAATCTAGGCAAAACCATTCAGGACATAGGCATAGGCAAGGACTTCCTGACCAAAACACCAAAAGCATTGGCAACAAAAGCCAAAATAGACAAATGGGACCTAATCAAACTTCACAGCTTCTGCACGGCAAAAGAAACAGTCATTAGAGTGAATCGGCAACCAACAGGATGGGAAAAAATTTTTGCAGCTTACCCATCTGACAAAGGGCTGATATCCAGAATTTACAAAGAACTAAAACAGATTTACAAGAAAAAAACAAACAAGCCCATTCAAAAGTAGGCAAAGGATATGAACAGATACTTTACAAAAGAAGACATACATGAGGCCAACAAACATATGAAAAAATGCTCATCATCACTGGTCATTAGAGAAATGCAAATCAAAACTACATTGAGATACCATCTCACACCAGTTAGAATGGTGATCATTAAAAAGTCTGGAGCACTATACATTTTTAAGTCATTATAATTATTACCATTATTTTATCTGAATGAATCCTTTCATATATTTCTTTTTGTTTTGTTGTTTTTTCTTTTAGCGACAGGGTCTCACTCTATTGCTCAGGCTGGAGTGCCGTGGTATGATCATAGCTCACTGCAGCCTCGAACTCCTGGGCTCCAGCCATCCTCCTGCCCCAACCTTCCTAGTAGCTGGGGCTTAGGTGCACGCCACTCTGCCTGGCTATTTTTAATATTTTTTTGTAGAGATGAGATCTCACTGTGTTGGACAGGCTGGCCTCAAACTCCTGGCCTTAAGCAATACTTCTGTGACTGAATTGCAGATGATGGGCTCAGGTTGTTCTTCCAGGCCCTTGGTCCCTCACTCACCCAAGAATAGGGGAGAGGACCCCACCAGGCACATTGAGCTTGTTCAAGTAAATATCAGACTCCAAAGAGTTCTGCAGAAAGTGATTTACTTAGGCAGAGAAAGAAAAAAAGAAATAGATGGAGTGAGTGAGTGAGCTCCCATGCTGTTGTGGGAGGGGATCCAGAGATAGAGTCTGCACAGATGAGAAAGAAGGGGACTTTTAACCTGGGAGTTATTCCCACCCCATTTAAGTTTTTTATCCTATGAAAGGAGTTTCTTTTAACTTCTGCTGGAGTGAATGGTCTTTGATTTCTGACATCTGATTTATTGTTTGGCCCACAGTCCTCCCATAGCTTTTCATGGGATTTTCTAAACAAAGGAGGCCTACCTGGGCAGTCTATCTTCCCAAGCACGTGAAGGTTAAACAGAGACCTCTAAGCTCCCAGATGGAGACATGAAAGAAGGCAGGTCAGGTATGTCGCTAGGAAGTTCTTGCCTTTGAAACCACGCCCCTTGAGGATCCGGGAAGAGAAGTTAATTACATTCCCTCACTTCCACCTCAGCCTCTCAAAATACTGGGATTATAGGTGTGAACCAGTACACCTAGCTCAAATGTTTGTTTTAACAGAAGCAGGATTATAGACACCTTAGTCTCACTAGAAACTGGCCTGGACTTTAGAGTTAAGTACCTAACCAAAGAAAAAGTTAGGATGGCATGAAAATATTGATTCCATTTCTAACTTTGCTGATATTTCTTTATGTTTTTTTGAGGGGGATGAGGAGGAGGATGTGGTGGTATCAGGGGAATGTATCCATGAAGAAATAGAAGTATTTTCAAAATAAAGGCAGAAGAGGTAAGATTAATTTCGGTCCTTCTGTTTATAGGCAAATTGAACACTCACGTTTGCTTCAGATTACTCCAAGAATTCCATGAACACATCAGCAAAAACAACTTTTAAGGCATTAACCCATAAAAATAAAGATAATAAGAGTTCTCTAAGTTCCACAGCAAGAACTTAGGAAGCTAGAAAGCAGAAAAATAGGTAGTTGCTGACTTAGCAGTAAGAAAAGTCATGTCTAAATCGTCTGTGACAAAAAGATTTTACAGCTTTACCAAAGTCTCAGGATTTGGCTAATCCAGTGCCTCCAAAAGTTGGAGTACAGAGGGAGTGGAAGCTGGAGGGGTCTCTGAAAGGCTGTCTGAGAGGTATCAAAGCCCTCATTTCCATTACCCTGAAAGATAGGGAAACTCCTCTTAACCTCAAGAAGAGACCATAATTTTATTTTCTGAAGAGATAAAGACAGAGTTTCTGAATTGACAGACATGAGTCAAATTAGATCACAAGGAGACCCCATGGAACACAGGAAATAAAGGCAATTTTATGTGCTGCATATTGAGACTGTTCCAGCCCTCCTAACCCCAGAGGGCAGGTAGACAGATCTGTAGCTTTCAGGTAGATTCAAGGATTCTTCTCTGGGAAATCTGATCAGCCCAAGAGAAGACACCTGATATGGTTTGGCTGTGTCCCCACGCAAATCTTATCCTGAATTGTAGCTCCCATAATTCCTGAGTGTTGTGGGAGGGACACAGTGGGAGATAGTTGAGTCATGATTTTCCCCTATACTGTATATATATATAGGCTTCCCTTATATACACATACTGTTCTCATGGTAGTGACTAAGTCTCACAAGATCTGATGATTTTACAAAGAGAAACCTCTCTGCTCATCTCTCATTCTCTCTTGTCTGCCACCATGTAAGACATGCCTTTCACCTGCCGTGATTGTGAGCCCCCACCCAGCCACATGGAACTGTGAGTCCATTAAGCCTTTTTTGTTCTTTTATAAATTATCCAGTATTGGGTATGTCTTTATCAGCAGTGTGAAAATGGACTAATACAACACCTAAAGCCACTGATATGAAGATATTCCTCCAAAATGATCCAATCATTTACTCCGCCAGCAAACCCACACTTGAAAATTTCCATACACAGCAAAGCTTCCAAAAATCTTTTAATGTCCCGTTCTTAAATATGAGCAGCTACAAAAGTCCACCAGTTAACTTAGGAAATCCTCTGCCATAAAAACAAGAGATAAAACAAAACAAAAAGAAAAAAAATAACTAAAAGGACACAGAGTGTATGCAGGAAGATGATAACTGAAAATACACATTACTAACATCATCAAAGAGCTTACCAAATTCTTTTTTTCTTTGTGTGATAAGAACAGAATTTTTAGAAAGAGAAAAGAAATTGAGAATATGAGATAAATTTGGGGAATTAAGTATATGATAGGAGAAATGGATAACTTATTAGCAAGACTAAAAGATAAAGTTGCAGGAATCTCTAAGATAGTGAAGCAAAAAGATAAAGAACTGAAAATTAAGAGGGGAACATAATAAATATAGACAAACATTTTAGGAAGTCTAACATTCAAAGAGAAATTGAACTCCATATGAAACAAGAAAATAAAAGAAAATAATAAATAAATAATTTGAGAAACTGTCCTAGGATTGAGGATCTTTTGTTTTTGTTTAAGTGATCACACCACTGCATGCTAGCCTGGGCAACAGAATGAGACCCTATAGCTAAAAGAAAAAAAAAAAAAAACGCAAAACAAAAACAAATATATGGAAGGATTCATTCAGATAAAACAACAGTAATAATGATAACAAACATGTCTAGTGCTTTTTCGGATTTCACTTAGAGTCACTGATATTAATGTTTTAATTTTTCGAGTACCATAAATATCATCCACATTTTGCAAACAAGAAATCTGAGAGCCATAGAAGTAGGATCGTCCTTTCCTGGAGACATCCAGGTGAGAAACTGGTGGGAGGAAAACATTTTATTGAGGATCTTGTATTTTCAAGAGTAGGGGATACAAATTATCCTGTATCTGATGGGGCCATTGTGAAATTTCAGAACTCTAGGGTTAAATATAAGATCCTAAATGCCCCCCCGCAAAAAAGTATTTTACTAAAGATAAAAATTAGTATGGCTTCAGATTTCTCTAGAGCACACTGTAAGATGAGAGTCAAGAAGAAATTCCTTCAAGTATCTGAGCAAAATTATGTCCAACTTAGAATTCTATATCCCACCAAACTACAATGTCATATCATATTTTATAAATTATATGAAGGTAGACAAAATACAGTTTCAGGCATGTAAAGTCTGAAAAACTTATTTTCTATGACTGCTTTTTCAGGAGGGTATGAGGGAATTATTTTGTCAAAATAAGTGAGAAACTTGGAATCCAGGGAACAGAGGACTCAATCCTAGAAAGAATCCTCAGCGTGACACTGCACTGGGATCTCAGGCTAACAACACAAGGCCTAAGGGACCCATTAGAAGGCTCTGAAAGAAAGGCCTTTAAGACAATGACAGAGATAAATACCTGGTGTGCGTCTGTGTATGAGAAGGGAATTTAAACAATTGGGAGACAATCTGGGAGTGAATAAATGAAAACTGCTTTTAACATAGCAGACAAACAATACAATTCTTAATTTCAGAGCTTAAAAATTGTTCAAGAATGGAAAAGTAATCATAGTGTATTATATGGCTCAGCTATGAACAGAGTTTACATGGTCATAATTAAGTAAACATTGACTATGATGTAACTATATTGGGAAGATGGAGATACAGGAAGTGATAGTTTAAATCTTCGTCTCCTGCTGTAGGACACTAATAGATACAGTCTAAAACAGAAAAGCAAAAGTTGCACTCTAAGCGACTTACAGAGAGAAATAATTGTACGTACCAACAGAGTCAGCTGACGGGGCTAAAAGTGCTTTTGAACAGTTGAAGAGAGTCGGAGATTATATTCCATAATAAGTATTACAGAATGATCTGCCCTTTTGAAAGGTGTTAGCACATATTTGATAAATACATAAAGACCAAATTAAAAACAAAAGCAAAAACGGACCCAAGCAGTGTAACTAAAAGACCATCTATCCCAGGGGGAAATGTCTGAGTCCAGGAAAGTGACCTGGGAAAAGAGCTGGGAGTCTGAGAGCCCAGTGGGAGCTGGGGAGCCTTCTGAAGTCCAGCACACGTGAAGTCACCAGCAGGGTGATGCCGAGAGGCCCAGCACGCGGCAAGGTGGCAATTACTCTGAAGGTTTTCACCTTTTCTGTGAAAGTTTGGACAATGATGAGATGGCACTACTGATGATAAAAAGAAAGCCAACAGATTATAGCACTTACTTTGTAAAAGCACATTTTTGAAAATCTTTCTAGAGCTCTGCAGTTGGGAAGGTTTAAAAAGGAAAGCTCATAGAGTATGAATGTGGGCATGCCGCCTTCAGCTACATGGGTGCTTGTCCCCGGACCCAGGCTGCTGTAGAAGAGACTAGGAGCCAGGCACTATCCTTCTCAGAGCACAGCAGGCCTGGTCCCAGGCTCTCCGCTCCTGCTGTTTCCCTGAGAGAAAGTATTTCAGACAGAGGATCTAACATCGCCCTTTATTCTCTAAAGTTAAACTGTCATATTTGGAATCTTCTTGCTGGAGCAGAGTGTATACTTAATCACACTTAACCCATGCTAGCAGATCCCTAAACATCTACCCAACTAACAACCTAGAGGAAAAATTGAAATAGTCGCAGTTGAGGGCTGGAACTCACTTGCACCAGCTCACAAGCGTGGACTGCAAAGTTTTCGGAAATTTTGTGACCCAGTTGTTATACACAGATATTAGTTAAAAATTAACTAACAAACTAATATTAACTAACATGTAAAAAGTTATATTTAAAAAGAGAATATTCGAAATTCACCACTTGCTAATTATCTGACTGCATGTTCCCCTGTCCCACAATCTAGTGGTTGCTCCTGTTTCTGTATGGTGAAAATACTACCCAGTGTGTGCCACTGTTCATTTCTTCCCAACTTGCAGTCTGTGATGACATATTTCGGGTTTTGAATCCATCACGGTCATTGTATTTACACCATGGAAACTGGCAAATACCACAAATCAGGACCTGTTTTTCTCCAAAGACCTGGCTGTTAGACATTTAGCGGCACACTACCATGTATTGGTGACATCTTCTGACAAGTTGCACAGGCCGTTTAGACTTTTTCTGTGGACATTCTTGTGGTTGGAGTAACCACAAAAAACAGAGATGTGTCCTGTCTCTCGTGTTCATGAAGGAGTTATGGTAGTCTGAAAATACCCAAGAGAAAACTTCGGGTACGCAGAACACGTTACCTAAATCTGTAAACTTTCCCTCTCCTGCCAGTTTCCACCAATGGTTAGCTACTCATGTCTTAATATTTTCTTTATCTCTGATGAATTTATCTGACATGTTTTATACTAGTTGGACCAAAGCCACTATGTGTTAGAGACTGGTTAATATCCTGAAAACTTCGGGAAGTGAATATACAGAAAAATATGAATTTCCTTTAGAATTTAATAATGTCACTACCAAACATTGTAAACTTACTGAATATTTCTTTGGTGTGGCTGACAAAGAGGTAAAAGAGCAAGTCCATAAGCTTTGGGATCACATATGGATTCAAATCTCAGCACTGACATGGTTCTTCATTTAGCTTATTTGTTGAACTCAGGAAAGTCACATAGCTCTCCTGAGCTTGTTTCATCTTTGAAATGAAGGTAATAATGGCGTCCTCGCATACCAGTGGGTAAAGGTAAATGCAGTAAGGTTTGTGAAAGAAATGAAGGCATATGTGTCATAGAAATAATTGCAATATATTAGGTATGAGTGTGAGTAAACATTCCCCCTTCTTTCATTTTTTGTTTGTTTGTCATGCTCATCAGAGAATTTTCAGATAATTCAAGTCTATTATAAAATATCTTGGTAATTTGGAACAAATTATAAAATTAAAAAATAACAGGGTTGGCTTAAATGAAACATTTTTCCAGTGCGAAAATTTATATGAATTTAAGTGAATCCTTGCATTTTATTTCCAATATATTCTACCTTAGAAACAAAGAAGTGAATAGCTTAGGGAGGGAGGATAGAAGAGTTTCACAAAACATGTACATTGACTTTAAAATCTCACTGTTTCCTTGGTTTAGATTTTGTGAACAATTTGGCATGGGGAGAGAAAGGAACCTGAAATTTTTAGCAAGGAGGATCAGTTTCAGTGGGTTTGATTTCAGTGGGGGGCCACTGGCAGCTTGGTGGGGTGGTTCACTTTCATTTTGACTTCTTCCAGGTGAACTCCCAACTCAGAGAACATTTTAGAAGGCATAAATATGTGTGAACTGAAACTAGAAAGCAGTCTCAAGAACACAATGAAAAATAATATTGAGGGTGTTTAATGAAAAAGCCATCTGGAAAAGAGTGGTGAAGTTTTCCACAGTAAAAAACAAATTATTATTATTGATTCTGAAACTACATACATCCTCAGCCCTCCAAATCTTTACTCTGATTGTAAGGACTCTAGAGTTCTTTCCAAACGCATCACACCTTTCTAAGAACTTTTGAAATCACCTACTCCAGCAGCTTCTTTTCATGCATGAGCAAACTGAGGCTGAGAATTGGAAGTGATTTCCTCTTAGGGTCCAGAGGAAAATTAGGATTACAACTAGGGGCTTCTGTTTCTTAGTCCAGGGCTCTTTCCATTGAACCATACCTCTGCACCTCAGGTAGACCTGTATGCCTTAAATTTACTGGTGTTTACTTGCCTACTTGGTTCTGGATTGAAGGAGGAATAGAAAGAAGAAAAAAGAAAGAAAGGGAAAAAAGACAGATTTCAGATGTCCCCCTCCCACCCTTTTTTTTACCCACCTCTCAAAGGCCAAAGTTGTTTACTCATATTTTAGTATTTTGTTTAAGCAATTTAAAAAAGTGTTTTTATTAAAGGTCAGGTAAATAGAATTTTAAAAATATCAGTCTCATTGTATAGGCGTCTTTTATTTCTGCACTTTGTATAGTGCTGGCTGGATCAGTACATTCAGAGGTGCTGGGCACATGTTCTAGCCTCTGGACCGTTCACTCCTTTTGAACTGACTGAGGGATGTGCATGGGTGGGAGGAGTCCTTGATGTTGACACAGGTGTTGTCTTTCTGGATCAGTATTTTTTTTGTTTTTTTAAAATCTAGAGAGTTTCTGAAAAGAAGAGGGATTTAATTCATTGTGTACCTACAGACTGTGTGTCAATATCTGTTTATCAACTGCTTACTTTGGATTTAGAGTTAATCTTTGTATTTGCATGCGTTAGCTTAGGGACCTGAGTAACTAATTGAACATGTGACATCTTTTTCAGTCATTGAGTTGATGTTGATTCTTATTGGTTTATTTGATCTAAATATATTACACATGTGGAATGTATAAAATGATACAAAAATTCATGCATACCCTCAAGAGAGGATTTAGTTTTCCAAGTACAATCTAATCATTCATTTATTTATTCATCCAATCAGTGACATTAACTGAGAGTCTACTATATGCCAGGTTCTCTTCTAGGTGTTATAGGTTGCCAGAGAGGAATAAAACATCCTTCATTCACTTCCAGCAAATCTTAGGAATGACAAGGCAGATGTACAAAGAGCTTAAGAAAAGGCAGATAATGGTAACAACTCTGGAAGAGGCATTGATGTTGCACAACCGGATCAGAGGAGAGAAAGAGCACTTCCTCTCAAAAGGCAGGACATAAGCATATGACAAAGTTAATGTTGGACACGCTGTGTTAAGTGCCAAAGCAGTGTAACAACAATAACAATAGCAAAAACAAATGGCTAATTTTAGCATTGTTTCATTGAATTGTCAGTGGGGGGAAAGGCCATTACACTTGGGAGTGAAATAAGAAATACTTGTTGTCTGTGTTTAGACTTCTCTATCAGAAAGTCTAGTCTTTTGCTAGGACAGTTGTTGGTTTTCTACTGTCTGAATCTTCCCCAGAGAAGCACAGGAGGGCCTACATGACAATACTCCAACAGTGATATCTTTTCTAATTTACATGTTAAATATTTTCTAATGCTTCTTACCAAGAGAGTTTCAAAGAAAGAGTTTAAATGCTGTGGCAGACAGGCCTTAGAGTGGCCCTATGGTCTTGCCACTTAATCTTGTCCTGTGATCAGGTTATTTTATATGGTAACAGTGATGGGATGTTACAACACAGACAAACACACATGCATGCACACACACACACACCCCATCTTTATAGCACACATAAGAAGACTTCTCTCCCTTGGAGGCTGGAACAAGGAAGCTGCCATATTGCAAGAGATAATGGTAGTGCCATGCAACGAGGAGCCACAAGATACCTCTAGAGTTGAGAGCTGCCTTAGCCAATAGCCAATAAGAAGTTGGGAATGTCAGTCCTGCAAATGCAAAAACATGAATTATTTCAACAATTCATTGTGAGGGGCTAAGCAGAGGATAGAGTAAGCCATGCCAAGACTCTTAACCCACAGAAACAGTAAGATAATAAAGGAGCTGTTTTAATCCACTGTTTTGTGGCAATTTGTTATGTAGCATAGAAAATGAATACAAATGTGAGAGCCAGATACATGAGGAATATTTCTGTGAAATCAATAAAAGCGGTTGATCCCTTCCTACCTGTAAAAAAAGAATACAAATATGACTCATTTGAAAGAAGCCCAGAGACAACTGAGAAACCAATTGATCACTCATGATTCATTATCATTCTAAAAAACTGAAGAGAAAGGAATACTTTCAAAATCATTTTAAGAGGTCAGCATTAACAATAATAATTAATTAATATTGTTAAAACATCCATACTATGCAAATTATTTTACAGACTCAATGCCATCTCTATCAAAATTCTAAGTTCATTTTTTGTAGAAATAGAAAAAAAGATCCAAAATTTGTATCAAACCACAAAAGATCCTGAACAGCCAAAAGAATCTTGAGAAGGAACAGAGATGGAGGCATCACATTACCTAATTTTAAAATATATTACAAAGCTATGCTAATAAAAACAGTATGACTGGCACAAAAAAACAGACACACCAACAGAACAGAATAGAGAGTCTAGAAATAAACCTGCACATATACAATCAATAATCTTTGACAAAGGCACCAAGAATACACAATGGGAAAATGATAGTCTCTTTAATAAATATATTGGAAAAATTACCTGAAACTATAAAACTCTTAGACAAAACACTTTGGGAAAAGACTCTCTGACATTGGTCTTGCCAATGACTTTTTAGAAATGATACCAAAAGCACAAGCAACAAAAGCAACAATAAACAATTGGGACAAATAAAACAAAATACTGCTGCATGACAAATGAAACAATCACCAAAATTAAAAGACAACTCTATGGAATGGGAGAAAATATTTGCAAACCATCTCTCTGATAAGGGGTTAATATCCAAAACACTACTCCATAGAAAAGGCCCAAACAATCCAATGAAAAAGTGGTCAAAAGACCTGAATAGATATCTCTCCAAAGAAGATATACAAATAGCCAACAGATACATGGAAAGTGTTCAACATCACTAATCATCAGGGAAATCCATGTCAAAACCACAGTGAGATATCATCTACCTCTTAGAATGCTATTATTGAGAAGACAGAAGATTATAAGTATTGGCAAGGATATGGAGAAAAGGAAATGCTTGTACGCTGTTGGTGGGGATGCAAATTGGTACAGATATTCATTAAAACAGTATGAAGACTCCATAAAAAATTAAAATAGAATTACCACGACCCATCAATCCCACTTTTGGGTCTATATCAGAAGGAAGCACAAAAATCAGTAGCTAGAAGAGGTATCTGCACTTCCATGTTTATTGTGGCATTATTCACAATAACCAAAACATGGAAATAACTGACATGTTCATTAATAAGTGAATGGATAAATACATTGTGGTATACATGTACAGTAGAATACTATGCAGCCTTATTAAAGGAATGAAAGCTTGCCCTCTGCAACAACTTAGATAAACCTTGAGGACTTTATACTAAGTAACATAAGCCAGTTACAAAAAGGACAAATAATGCATGATTATACTTGTATGAGGTATCAAAAATAAACTCACAGAAGTGAATAATGCAATCATGGTTTCCAGGGGCTGGTAGTGGTAGAAATAGATGTTGATCAAAGGGTACAAATTTTTAGTCACATGATGAACAAGTTCTGGGGATCTAATAGCCAGTATGGATGGTGATAGATGTGTCTGATATAGGTATTTATAATAAATACATAGATGTATAGGAATATATAATACATAGATGTATAGGTATATATAATACATAGATGTATAGGTATATATAATACATCTATTATATATACCTATATCAGATCATCACATTATATGCCTTTATGTATACCATCTTTATTCTTTGTTTAAATATTAATGAAAAAAAAGAATTCCGACCTCATTTTGTCTGTTGCCCAGGCTGGAGTGCAGTGGCCCGATCTTGGCTCACTGCAACCTCTACCTCCCGGGTTTAAGCTATTCTCCCACCTTAGCCTCCTGAGTAGCTGAAATTACATGTGTGAGCCACCATGCCTGGCTAATTTTTTTTTTTTTGTATTTTATTAGAGATAAGATTTTGCCATGTTGGCCAGGCTGGTCTCGAACTCCTGACCTCAAGTGATCCACCCACCTCAGCTCCTCAAAGTGCTAGGATTACAGGCGTGAGCTACCATGCCCAGTCTTAAATCTTAGGAGCATATAAAAATGAAATGATGCCTTGAATTAGGGGTGGCAGCTCTTTCTAATTGAAGGAAATAAAGACATGAAGTGTGGCAGTCTGAGGGGGAAGATGTTACAATCCTACAGCAGTTATTCTCTTATAATGTGAACATTCAAATATACATTAAATAAATTATTTTTATAAATAAGTATGATATATATTTTTAAAGTAGGAAATCATCTCAGAGAGATTATCTCTTGCATTAAAAAATATTAATAAGGAATGAGGACGAGGCTTATGTTCTTTTTAAAAACACAACAAATGGTGTTGCTCAGAAGAAACCTTAAGAATTTTTTAGTTTGCTTTAAATGCCAAATGTGTGTGTGTCCAACAATAACACATAGAAACACCTGCACAGGTGCCATGTTCCGCCTGGAGACCGCCCTCTTCTTGGGTGCTCACAGATACAGCCTGAAGCCAGCAGAGAGACTCAGGGGGCCTTGACTTTCTCATTTGATTAAGAAAAGGCACAACTGTAAAACCAAACTAATCCCACCTGCCAAACAAATTACTTGCCAGCCGTCCTTTTCCTGAAATTGGAAGCAAACACAGTGTTAATCATGGAAAGAGGTACCCTGTTGCTGAAAGGTGACTGCTGGCTTTTGTCAGCACATGGGTGCAGGTCCACTGGACTGGAAAGTGCACTAGCAAACACTCTTGGCAGAGTGTTTTGAAGAGAACAGAGAGGGTGTGATAGTGATATATTAACTGTTTGTCTTCATTTAAAAAGATAAATATATTTGTCAAGTTTTGGAAGAACTGTAGGTATATTTTCACTTGTCTGTCCCAAATATGTCAATATCAGAGTCAGTTAATATGTCCAAATGCCTTAATATATGGAAATGCAGCCTCTTCATTTATTATGCACACATCATTATCTCTAAAAATGGTAATCTCACAATTACTTTTAATTTTCATCCTTGTAGCCTCTGGGTTCTTTGGCAAAGGGAAACGATTGCTATTAAATTGCCCTTGCATTTCCCAAAACTTGACTACACTGACAGATTTTGCAATGTATATAGATCATGGTCAAAAATTGTATATCCTTTCAGGTGCTGTAGGAATTTTGACCTTTCTCATATTTCTTTCTATATCATACCCTTTCTGTCACATACCCTTTCTTTGAAGAGGGTTATTAAGCTGGCTTTAGAATCATGATCTGAAAAACAAAAGTCAGACACAGAAGAGTGACAGAGTCAATTCTAATGTAATTTGAATGTCCTTAAATGTCGATAAGAAGACAGGGAGGAATCGGGCAGTAGATAGGTCAGGGGATCTAAAGGGCTAGTGAAAAGAGGGTGTGTGCATGTGCACGTGTGTGTGTGTGTGAATGTGTGTAGGAACACACGCAGGTTTGTGCAGAATGAGGTAATGTGTGACTTGAACCTAGATAATTTGGGCTTTCCCACTTGTAGGGAGTAGATTTGGGGTCTCTGTTACCGTAACGGTTTCAGAAGGGGTCAATGTGTCTTTTTGTTGTGAGATACACTGCTACAGGTGTGTGCATATTAAAGTCCCATATTCTGGCTAGAATATGAGCCCCCTAAGAGGGGAACCTCGCTTAGCTTTGGATGGTGGCCTCAGTTTGCGTGTCATGGTGTAATCATTTTCTTAGTGAGCAAACATCTTAATCCAAAACGATGTAGAATTAAGCATAGAGATGGTAAAGAAAATTATAATAGTATTAATATTATAGCAATAAGTATAGGAATATTATTTGTATAGTTGATATTTGAATTTGTAAAAGTTTTCTTAGTTTGTCACAGTGGATCTGACATATGGGATTGAAAATGTGCAAGTGATGTTATATTTGTTGCTTTATTTCTTAAAAATAATGTTTCTTGTGAAAAAGTCCCAAACTTACTGAAAAACTTGCCAACACAGTACAATTTCTTTTTCTCCGGTGCCATTTAAGAGTAAGTAGCTAACCTAATGCCCTGTTATACATGGACACTTCAGTGTGAATTTTCTACAAACGAGCATTTTCTCCAAAACCATAGTACAGCTATCAAAACTAAAAAATTAACATTCTCACCCAGCTAGTCCTCAGACCCTATTTGTTTTTGTTAACCATCTCAACAGTGTCCAAAGGAACTGGTTCAGAATTGTGTGCTGAATTTAGTTGCCGCGCATAGCTAGTCTCTTTCTTCCTGAGTCAGTTTCTCAGTCTTTCTTTGATTTGTGTTCTTAATGCTTGAAGATTACAGGCCAGATTGTAGAAACTTACCCAATGTTGGCTAATCTGCCATTTCCTTAAGGTTAGATTCAGGTAACATATTTTTGACAGAAGAACATTTGTCTCATTGCCTTCTACAAAGTTTCAAAGTTCCCCTTTATTAATGATGTATGGTTTGATTAACACTTTATGGAGTAACATTTTTAGAATATATTGTATCTCATCACATTTTCAATTTATTGATTTATTGATATATATAATTAAGGACTTACGGTTTCCTATTTAATTCGATGGATTATAATCTGTTATGATCTTTATTTTGCTGCTTAAATTATTCCAAATGTTACTAGTGGAAAGACTTCAAGCTGGCTTCTGCGTCCATTGACATGTCCTCATCATTCTTGGAGCAGGTCCTTAAATTTTGGCATGAGATGGCCCAGACCCATCTACTTTTTTGTCTCCAGCCTGGAACTAGCCTCTTCCCCCGGTGGAATGTGGCACTTAGAAAACAAGATTTGAGCTGTGATTGTGGTATGCTACCCCAGAACTTCCCAGATGACAGGGAAAGGAAATCTATTCTGTGTATTCATGTATATACAAATATACACAGGCAAACGCGACCATAAACATGCACACCTACAGTTATTTCTCTATACATACAAGTCTATATTGTTGAAATATAGACTTGAAAAACATCTGGTAATTGAATTAATATCTCTGATTCCATCCCAACACAAAGGGTTCATGTTAGTTTCCTCTCTTTTCTATATTTGTAACCCTTACTGTTAAGGTGAGAAACCTGGTGTCCATCATCCTGAGGCTATTTGTTTGTTTCATCAACCTCCCTGTAGGAGCCAACCTCCCACCATGGCCTCAGCCTCTGTGCACACCCTCCTCAGCCTGCTTGGTCTCTGATATCTGTGAAGTCACCGTCATGTCTAATTTTATGAGTCACCTTGACTAGGCCAAGGGATACTTAGATAGCTGGTAAAATATTGGTCCTGGATGTGTCTGGGAGGGAGTTTATGGAAGAGATCAGCATTCGAATCAGTGGAGTGAGTAAGAAAGGTCCACCCTCACCAGCATGGGCAGGCATCACATCTCTGGAGGACCCCCATAGAACAGAAAGGTGGCAGAGGGGTGAGTCCCCCACCTCTGAGTTGGGAAATCTGTCTTCTTCTGCCCTCAGACATCAAAGGTCCTGGTTGTTGGGCCTTTGTACTCAAACCCTGACTCATATCCTGGGCTCCACTGGTTCTCCTTTCAGGATTGGACTGAAACTCCACCAATGGCTTTCCTAAGACTAGCTTGCAGGAGGCAGATCTTGGGATTTCTCAGCCTCCACAATCAAGTGAGTCGATTCCTCATGAGAAATCTATTTCTATTTATCTCTATCCCTTGGTGTATTTCTTTGAAGAAATCTGATTAACACAATTACCCCTCCACAGAGACCCCTTCTCATTCATTCTGGCTCCAACACTACAAACCACACTGGCTTGCTCCCATGAGGGTGTCCTCCTCACTACCACCTGCCTCCCTGAGCCCCCATGGCAGACCACCTTTGCACGGAGTCACTGTCCTAACCCTCCTGCAGGGCCCTTACATCCTGTGCTAGGACCCCTCCTGCACCCTCTCACCACACATAGATACCCTCATCACCAGCTTGGCCTCAGACCCTGCTCTGAAGCCCCTATCCCAGCTTGTCCCAGTGCAGACCCGTGCCACATTTGTGCCACCAAGTAACTTTAGTACTGAATTGTTTAGGAAGGGAAGGAAAAAGAAAAGGGATGTGTGATTCTGAAATTGAAAAAGACATGAAAATTTTACCAAGTTTGCATTTGGTGTTAGAATTATTAGTTTTTGTCAGAATTATTGAAATAATGAAATTTTCACAATCGAAATCCTATAAAAATATCTAATATTAAAATTATAAATAAATTTGAAAATGTTTAAGAAAATATAATTAGAATAGGACTAAACATTCATCAAAATCTCTCTTGAAAGTGATATAATAGAGAAGATTAGTGAGACAGATAATAAGATATTCAAGTTGAAATTAATAGCTTTAGAAAGACCAGTTTTTTTGACTTTGTCAATCAACAGACTTACTTATGTAAAATTCTGAAGTGACAGTAAGACTTACATTCCCTTTGGGAATTCCATCCCCAGGGACATGAAAAAGGACGAGGGAGAGGAGGGGAGGGGTCGTCCTCCTGCCTGCTGTATTAGTTCATTCTCACACTGCTATAAAGAACTACCTGAGACCGGGTAATTTATAAAGAAAAGAGGTTTCATTGACTCACAGTTCTGCAGGCTTAATAGGAAGCATGACTGGGAGGTCTCAGGAAACTTACAACCATGGCAGAAGGTGAAGGGAGGCAAGCACGTCTTACCATGGCAGAGCAGAAGGAAGAGAGTGAAGGAAGAGGTGCTACACACTTAAACCAGCAGAGCTCCTGAGAGTTCTATCAAGAGAACAGCAAGGGAGAAGTCTGCTCCCATGATTCAGTCGCCTCCCACCGGGAGCCTCCTTCAACATGTGGGAATTACAATTCGACATGAGATTTGGGTGGGGATGCAGCCAAACCATATAACCTGCCTCTCCCTGCCAGGTGAGCCTTGGGATGCCAGATCCATCTTCACAGTTGGTCAAGGTCTCAGCCCTGGAGCTGCTGAGGATCCAGAGGCACTGGGCTCTGGAGGGTGTCACTAATGTGCCACCTGCCTGCATTTTCTTTTCCCTCCCACACTGGTGAAGATGAATCTTCTTTACTCAGTCCACTGATTCAAATGCTGATCTCTTCCAGAAACTCCCTCCCAGACACACCCAGGAACAATGTTTTACCAGCTCTCTGGGTATCATTTAGCCTAGTCAAGGTGACTCATAAAATTAGCTATCATTGTGACCTCACAGGCATCAGAGCCCAAGAGGACTGAGGAGGGTGTGTGTGAGGTTGAGGCCATGGTGGTGGCTGGCTAATACAGTCAGGTTGCTGAAACAAGTAAACAGCCTCAGGATGATGGATGCCAAGTTTCTCACTGTAACAGTAAGGGTTACAAATACAGAAGGGGAGGAAACTAAAATGAACACTTTTGTGTTGGGTTGAAATCACAAATGTATGTATGAACTAATGTTTTTCAACCTGTTAGATGTGCATGTATATAGAAATAACTCTAGGTGTGCATGCTTGTGGTTGAGTTTGTGTATTCATGTGTGTGTGTGTGTACATGATTGTTGGACACTGCTGTGTGGAGGTTGGTCAAGGCCACAGTGGTCAGGAAGCACCATCTCACCATGGCTGGGAGGTCCCGCCACCTCTTGTTCTGTGGCACTCTTCTTTAGCTCAAAATCTAGATTAAAAGTCATTATCTTTTTGATGTCTTCTCTAACAATCATGAGCAGTATGTTTTTTCTCAGCTTTAACTCCTCTTGGGCTGGGCTTGATTTTATTATAAAACTTAAAACACTTTTATTACCAATTTACTGATTATATCATTCCCTTTGGATGAATGTTCCCAAGGGAAGGCTCTGAGCTTCACTTGTTTGTATATGTTCTCAGTGCCTAGAATAGGGGAGGATGTGCAGAAGTAGTTTACTACAAGACGAGATGGATGAAGGAAGAAAGGAAAGTGTTAATGCATTGAGAGAAGACTATAGCCTAATGCCTTTGACTGAGAGTGAGTTTTGAAATTATCCTACACTTTACAATAAAGAATTCTCTACTTTCCGAAGTTATAAGAATAAAGATTCAAGGCTGTGTGTTCATGGATTTATGCACTGGAAGGGTGTCATCAGAGTCCCTGGGCTTCAGCCAGAGCATTGCAATGAGAGTCTAGAGGCAACACTGGGGAGACCAATTTGAGCACTGAAACTCTGGAAAGTAGATGTATTTGCATGTGTGCAAATCGGGCTGCAGCTGTGTGTATATGTGTGTGTGTTGTGCACATCCCTCCTTAAGCAGGCCGTGTGGGGGCCCAGGGGCTGCTGTTAGCCTCCAGCTTGACAGACTCCAGAGGAAGCTCTGGAATGTGCAGTTCTGGGGCTCCATTTTGCTATTATGCAGGATTCTTGTAGGGGCCCCGGTGCTCCAGCTGCATATGGGAATTTGTCACCCAGGCACCCCATCCAGATTTGCAGCATAGCACAGCCTCAGTCTGTAAATTTCACGCCCAAAGGTGACTGGGCATCCATTCTCTCCTCTTGTGCTTATGGCGTGGGGCCTTGTGCAGGGACCCTGTCCCTGTGGCTCTACTACACCAAACGAGTGAGCAGAGGCACTGCTCTCCTGCCACGCAGCTCAACACATCTCTGTGTTGGAATCCATCTTCCAAGTGGAGAAGATGGAGGGGGCATGGAGATGCTCCTGTTGTTTGGCCCTCCCCAGCTTGGGATTCCTGCATCTTCCTCTGCCTCAGAGGTGTCCAGTGTGTCAGTGGCATCTGCTTAGAACTCGCAGCTCTCCTGGCCTTGGATGCTCCCACTCAGAGTAGACTCCAGCATTGGGGGTTTGCACTCAGAGCATACATCCTGTCCACCTCTGGTTCCACCTGCACTGTGACAGGAAGTAGGGGATGGAGAACAGGAAGTGGATCTGATCAACTGGTGCCCAATCAAAAGGAGCTTCCAGTCCTCACCAACCCAGGTATCTGTTTCTCTCCCACTCCAATTAGATTCAAGTCTTCAGCCATCTGAGGACCTGCCCTGAAAGTTGTGAGGTTATGCTTTTGTTCTCCCTTCTAACATACTCAAAATAATTATTTGAGCTAAAAAGCACCTAAACAAATTGCTGTACAACTATAAATGTATATGTGTGTCGGGGGAACAGGGGGAGGTAGAGATAAAAGTAAAAAAAGTCTTATAGTGTTAGCTTGAGCTTGTCTGTGCATTAATGACTAATGACATGGGGGTGTGTTTTCAGAGGCCAAAATTGGACTTTTTTGTTTATGTTGCAAAGCACAATGACTGTCATTGGCCTCAGTTTTCTGCAAGTTTTATAATTCTCATTTCTCTAATCTTTGAAATTCTAGGTTATCTAGGTTAGTTGGAAATTCATATTAAGGTAGTAAAATGAACTCTGCCATTTGACAAATGCCAGACAAACATTCCACATGCTGTAGCTGAAATAAATGTGAGCCACAGACAGTTATACTCCCTTACAAATTAATTTTATTCTTTGGAATCTCCTTCCTATCTGGTCACAGCCTGATCTCAATTATTTATGCTTCATCAAGGCTTAATTTACCCTCTCTTTTCATATGCTCCGGAGTTTCCATTGGATCAAGGAGTGTTGGGCAGGGTAAATATCACCCCTAACATGGGTTTTCATTTTTAGAGTGTTGAATTGCAGGGGTCTGCTGGTCAGTGTGTGTGTGTGTGTGTGTGTGCACGCGCGTTTGTGTATGTGTATTAGTCAGCATTCTCTAGGGGTTCAGGACTAATAGGATAGATGTATATATGAAAGGGAGTTTATTAAGGAGAATTGACTCACGATCACAAGGTGAACTCCTGGAAGAGGCTCTCTGCAAGCTGAGGAGCAAGGAAGCCAGTCCAAGTCCCAAAACCTCAAAAGTAGGGATGCCAACAATGCAGCCTTCAGTCTGTGGCCCAAGAGCCCCTGGTCAACTGCTGGTGTAAAGTCCGAGAGTCCAAAAGCGGAAGAAGTTGGAGTCTGATGTTGGAGGGCAGGAAGCATCCAGCACAGGAGAAAGACGAGGCCAGAACACTCAGCCAGTCTGATCCTTTTATGTTCCTCTGCCTACTTTATCCTAGCTGCACTGGCAGCTGATTAGCCGGTGCCCACCCAGATTGGTGGGGGGTCTGCCTCTCCCAGTCCACCGATTCAAATGTTAATCTCTTTTGGCAGCACCCTCACAGACACACCTAGGAATAATATTTTGCATCCTTCAATCCAATCAAGTTGACACTTAATATTAACCATCACAATATATATGTGTGTGTTTTGCTCATGTTAAACATTAAATATTAAAAATTGGCTTCATTTTACTTATGATCTATAAATGGAGTCTATCACTATTACCTCATTTTTGCTCGTAACTTGCATCAACATAGAAAGGGACTTAGTACTAAGTAGTGAGCCTAGTCTCGGGGAGAGTTGGAGAAGCTCTTTAAGGAAATATCACTAAGAAGCAGGGACTTACAGCTCAGGACTCATCCTTGCTTCCTTCAGAAGTGCAGGAGCCTCCTCACCATCTCCTGGTTCCCCACAGAGAAAACGCTTGGCAGGTGTTTGTTGAATGGACACATGCATGGAGTATGAATGAATGTGTGGTGTGCTTGGGACTCACAGAAGTCAAGACTTATGATTCTCTTCTATAACATTATTGAGACTTACTTTTTACAAGCTGGTTTTCTTGAATGCAGTAACTTAAACAGGGATCAGGGCATCAGCAGATTTAGGAAGATTATCTAGTCACTTCCGTGAAGGTGGAGCCAGGCGTAGGGGATACCCATAATCCCTGTGGATCTGTTATGTGTCAGCCACTTCATACATATCTGCCACATCATTTAGATTGTGCACTATTCAATATCATAGCTACTAGCCACATTTGGCTATTTAAGTTTAATTTAAATTAAATGCAATTAGAATTCAGTTCCTCAGTCCCAGTAGCCACATTTTAAGTGCTAATAGCCACATTGGCCAGGAGCTCCTATTTTGGACAGCACAGATATTCACATTTCCCTTATCATGGAAAGTTCTGTTAGACAGCAGTGGCTTAGATGCACATCCTGGTTTTATACCCTGTTTATCAATGATCTCATTAGTAATTAAAGAAACTGACCCGTGGTTATTCAGTTAATAAACACCTGCTGTTCTTGGATTCACTTGAACATCAGGTTTTCTGGAGATTAGGCTGTAAGTGAAATCAAGGGGGTTAACTGGAAACCAAGAGATAGATTGACAGGCGTGCCTTGTGTGCTGGGCTCCTTTATATGGCATTGAAAAGTTCCATGAGCCACTGGGATTTCAGCTCTTGCAACATTTCACCAAGGTTCCCATGGGTGGTGTTGACTGAAAAGATGATACCCCAGGGCTTTATAAATCCCAGCCTGGAGCATCTTAGAATGCCCTGGCTCTTCTGGTCCAGGTTACCCAACTGTGCATCAAATGCTTTATGTCCATTCTGAGGCAAATCAGGAAATCCCTTAATACCAACTCGACAGAACCTCATGGGTCAGCTGAGCAATAGATTTATGTCATCGACGAGGAAACTGGCAGTGGAAGGGACTCACCTACAGCCACACAGCAAGACACCCAAAGAGTTGAGGCTCGAAGCCACATCTGTTCCTTCCCAACCCATTGTGACTTTTGCAATGCCATGCCAATTGATGTAAAGATATGAAAACTAATCTGTGACATAGCATCATTCACTGGTTCATTTGTTTATTCAGATGTGTTTCTATTAAGCATCTACCACTGTGCCAGGCACTGTGATATGTCAGCAACTTCAGACATAGTCCCTGCCCTGACAGAACATTAGTAAGAGAGAGAATGCCTAATTAAATAGCAGGCAACGAACAGAGAATTGCAAAATGAAAGCCTCATGAAAGAGAAGAACAGAGCTTTTGGGGTGCTCCTAACCAGGTACTCAACAGAAGCATTGTCCCCTAGGAAACTTGTAGAGCTGAGATGTGAAGGGTGGATGGGATTTACCCAGGTGAGGAGGAGGAAGGAGAAGGATTTCTGTCTGAAGAATGAGCATGAGCAGTGCCCACAGGAGAGGTCACACAGTCCTGGATACTGCGAGTGACAGTGTGCTTGGAGTGGGGGAGAGTCAGGGTGGTCTCTTTCAAGATGAGGCTGGGCAGTTGGGGGCCCAGACCTTATAAAGCCTATAGACATGCCAGCTTCATTGTAAGAGCAGTGAGCAGGGAAGGCCGGGAGTGGCAAGATATGGACTTCTGGCAGCAGACTCGGGTGGCCTGTTTTGGGGAGAAGGGGTCTGTGTGAACACATTGGAGGATGATTGCTCAGGTCCACAACACCAACACTGGTGGCTGGGCCTGGGGTGTGAGGTGGAAAGGCAGAGGTGGGTGGTTTTTAAAGATATTTATGAGGTTACATCAGTAGGATTCTGTGAGATGTCGAATATGAGAGTTGAGGAAAAGGAGGGTAGGAAAGATCACTTCTAGGTTTCTGACTTATGTCAAAGGATGACTGGTGATGCTTCAGTGACATGAGAAACACTGGAAGTGGACCAGGTGTGCAGGGAAAGGATTTATGAAGCTGGTGTCTGATGTGTTGATGTGTTGGATTTTAAAACATCCTACTAAATTTCTTCAGTAGGAAACTGGCTTTGTGAATTCAGAGGAGAGATCCAAGTTGGAGCTATGATGTGACGAGCATTTGATGTTATCTAGAATGAAAGGCAAAGGTCTGGGCAAATTATCTAGGGAGAGAATAGAAACTAAAAGGAGGTGAGAAAATGAACACTCAAGTCCAAGCGCCATGGCCACATCAGGGAGAGTGGGCCTGTAGAGCTGGGAGGGAAGACCGGGTTTCATCCTGAAAGCCATGGGAATGGGCTATTTTAAGAAGGAGGGAGCGAGCAGTTTTAAATGCTGCTGAGAGCTCAAATTAGAAGAGGATTGAAATATGTCCACTGGATTTAGCAACGCGGAGGTAATTGATGGCCTTTGTAAAAGTTGGTTTGGTATGAAGATGGGGCAGATGCCAGATTGAAGTGAGCCTCAGAGTGTGGAGCTCAGAGAGTATCTCAACCATCCACTCCCTCGTCTTTCAGGTGGGGACACCCAGGCCCAGGTGGAGAGAAAGCAGAGCTCAAAGTGTGAGGAAACACCCAGGGAGCTGCTCCTCCCTGGGGCAGGATCCACAGATGTGTGCATCAGCCTGCCTGCAGGATGCTGGGGCTCCAGATTCTCACTGGGGGTGTGGGGTGGGAGGGATCTGAGGGGAACCCAGAACGATGCTGGTTTCTGGGCATCTTCAGCATGCATGGGTGCGCCATTGGCTGAGTGGAGGGGCTTTGGGAAGTGGAGCTGGCCTGAGGCTCTCAACAGAGAGGGGAAGGGAGGAAGAGGAAGGGGAATAGAGCCTGTTCTGAGGGGCGCTGAGAGCGCTTCCTCTTCTGCTTCTCCTGCCTGGCCCATGCCTCCAAGGTGAGTGGGGTGCAAGGAGCCTGTGGGCCTGATTTCAACTGCAGCAAGGACAGAGAGCTAGCTAGATGGACATCTCCATCCCAATTGTCTTGGGATGAAGGAATCTGAGATGACAAAAGAGTAGGGTCAGAGTTGCCATTGGGGGTAGAAGTGTGGGGCTGAGCTGCCGTGGAAAAGGGCAGGGTCCCAGGAAGACCCTCTGAGCCTCAGGAGAGACTCCTGTGTGTCTTAGTCCCTTTGGGCTGTTATATATAAAAAAAGCTGTAGACTGAGGAGCTTATAAACAACAGAAATTTATTTCTTACAGTCCTGGAGGCCAGGAAATCTCAGATCAAGGCCCTGGTGGTCTCTTCTGAGGATCCACTTTGTGTTCATGGATGGCACCTTTTCACTGCATCCCGCGGTGATAGTGACAAATGCTCTCCCTTGGGCCTATTTTAAAAGGGCATAAATCTTATTTGTGGGGTTCTACCCTTAGGATCTGATGCCCCCAGAGTCCTCACCTCTTAATGCCATCACACTTGGAGTCAGGATTTCACCATGAATTTTGGGGACCCCCTCCCAGCTTGCAAAAACCACCCTAAAGTATAACTTCTGTAACTTTCCACTGCCTACCCCAAACCTATAAAACAAACTCCTATCCCACCACCCTCCACTGACTCTCTTTTCGGATTCAGCCTGCCCGCACCTGGGTGAATAAACAGCCATGTTGCTCACACAGAAGCCTGTTTAGGGGGTCTCTTCATTCAGAGTGCACTTTTTTTTTTTTTTTGAGACGGAGTTTCGCTCGTTACCCAGGTTGGAGTGCAATGGCGCGATCTCGGCTCATGGCAACCTCCGCCTCCCAGGTTCAGGCAATTCTCCTGCCTCAGCCTCTTGAGTAGCTGGGATTACAGGCATGCATCACCATGCCCAGCTAATTTTTTGTATTTTTAGTAGAGATGGGGTTTCACCATGTTGACCAGGATGGTCTCGATCTCTTGACCTCATGATTCACCCACCTCGGCCTCCCAAAGTGCTGGGATTACAGGCTTGAGCCACCACGCCCGGCCCAGAGTGCACTTTTTAACTGTAAAATATAGCTTTTTGATCACTAATTTCATAAGTGTATAAAGAAGGTTTTATCGACTGCCTACTATTGCCAGCCACTGTTTCAGGTGTCGGGTGTTCAGGGATTTAAAGACAGAATGAAACAACCACAGGTAGACAACAAACCAAAGGAAAAGCAACAACAGCAAAAAACAGACAAGATCCTGGACTTCACAGAGCTTACAGTCCAGAGGGAAAGATGTTCCTCGAGTAAACACAAAACAAACGCATGATTTTAAATTGTGATGCGGTTTATGAAAGAAAAGGGTAGAATGCTAAGAGAAAGGGAAGAAGGGGCCTGCTCTATGTGGGTGGTCAGGAAATCCATCATCAGGAAGGCGATATTTAAACTGTGACCCGAGAGATGAAGAAGGAGAGCAAGAGTATTGTGGACAGATAAACCATGTGTAGGCTTTGGGCTGCGGAAAACACCAGCACGCTTTAGAAACTGCAGGACTGTCAGGGAAGGAAACAGGGGTTGGTGCAAGATGGATTGTGGATTTGTGGATTTAGCAAGGGTGTGCCTTGCAGAGTTCTAAGTAGGAGGCTGATGTCATCTGTTTACATTTTAAAAAGATCATCCCAGAGAAGGACTTTGTATAATTAATTAATAATAATAAAAATATCACTTCAAACATTTTAAATCTGTTTAGCATAAAAGCCTAAACATGATAGGGGGCTTGAAGTCGTGGGTTTGATTTGTCATTGGGCGGGTCACTGCCTGAGTGCATTGCAGGGATCCATGCCCTCTGGTATTACCTTGTGGGTAGGTGGTGGATGCTGTCTCTGATGGCTTTCTCATGTTTGTGTCACACTGGGTGTCCATCTCCTCTTGGATTCTCTCTCCATGCTCTAGATCCTGCCTGGGGAGCCGTCTGTCACTCATGACAGTGGTGGGGGCAGGCAGGTGTTTTCTCTGTCATCCTAGGTCAGCCTCAATTGTGGGCAGGTCCTGTGTCCCTAGTCTCAGGGGTGGGGCCTCTCAGCAATCGTCTCCTCCCCAGCAGTAGGGCATGTCTAATTTTCTAAGCCCTGGGTTTTCTCTTGTACTTCCTTTCAAGTAAGAGCAGGTTTGTTTTTGTTTGTTTGTTTTCTGTGTCTTTCTCTAGCTGCAGTGAATTTTCACCTGGTCAATCAGGTTTGTGTCTTTCTGCCAGTGGCGTTAGCCTTTTATTCCATGAAGGAGAAAGATCTGGGTGGGGCTCTGTGTCTCTTGTGCTGCTGTTTCCCTCTCAGGAGCTGCCAAGGTGGCTTCCTCGGCTTCCTGCTCTTCCCCCAGCTTTCTTGAGCACCCGGAGAGGTTCATAGAGAAGCAAGTGGGATTGACCTCTGAGCTTGTGGCCCCCAGGATTCTAGCCTCATTTTAGTCCTTAGTTTTCAATGATTGCTGAATTCCTCTTATTGGCCTGTCTGGCATTGGTCTCTGCTCCAGGAAGTAAGTACCCACGTCCACTCTCACTTCTAGTTGCCAGGCTTTCCTTTCGTTTTTGATTAATTGATTGTACTGAGATCTCAGGTCTCTAATGAGTTTTAGCAGTATTGTGAACCTGCAGGTTTTCTACCTTTCTGGTTGTACTGAGGAGATGAGCAGTGCTCTTTCCAGCTTTCTGCAACCTAAGTGGTAATAGCCACAAGACCCTCACCTTTTAAATCCAACATTAAATGCAGAGAGTCGATTTTTTTTTCTTTATTCCTTTTTCTGTTAAATCTAATCTGACCATCTCTATCCTTTACTAGTAAACTTAGACCATTTATATTTAATGTAATTATTTATATAATTGGATCATAAAAATTATAGAATTGCAGTTATGATGGAACTAACTGTATGTTGTAAAGAGAAAAATGCTGTACTTGAAGTTTAAGGTCCAAGGTTAACTATTTCATTGTGATAGTTCTTAGCTATGTGGCTTTGATAGTCCCTTATTCTGCATCTCAATTTGTTTGCTCTTAAAAGGATGATCATTGTACTGAATACAGGAAATTACTTTGGGGATTATAAAAATTGGTGATTGTAGCTCATATCACATTGAAAACTCTACATTATATACAAATATTTAATGATTTTGTGACGAATGAGAAAATAATAGGCAAATGTTTTCATAAAACTTAATAATTTTGTAATTTGGTTCTGCCTCATATCTGCACTGATGGTGAAAAGGTGGTACTTTGAAGCATCTCACTTCATTTCTATAATTCTCTTGCAATACTTGTCACATGCTTATACTTATTTGCTTATATTTCTCTTGCTAGACTAGGTTCTCAGGAAATAGAATGTATTTCTTTCTAGATTTCTGTGTCTTGCAGAGCACCTGGCACACAATAGATGCTCAATATGGGTTTGTGGGATAGAATCGTGTTTCAAAAACAGCCCTGAAGTACTCTGCACTGGTCTGAAAACAGAGTATATCCCAGCTAAGCGCGTCGCTAGGTCACTAGGTGTTCGAGCATTTGCCAACCTTGAGGCTCTTCCTGTAGGGCCCCGATGGTGGTTGCCATCAACATTGCCTCAACACTCGACATCCAAGACAGCCCCAGCTTGGCAACTAGAATCATAGGTGGGGAAAATTTTTTCTCAAGCACATGTAAAATTTTGTCTGTCAGGCCACCTTCATCTGCACACAAAGCTAAATGCATTGCTGAGTTTTGCAACTTCATATGACTGGTCTCCAAACTGGAATAACTGTTGCATTTGTCTGTGACTTCTCAGTATTCCTATGGCATTACCACCATAGCATCCAATGTCAAATGGTGAAAGACTTAGGTTGGATTTTGCAAACTTTTAGAGTAACTTTGTTTTTTGGTATCGACATTCAAGAAGGACTCCTTCCCTTCCACTGTAGTAGAACCTTGAGGTCCCTTTCAGATTTCTGTGGGGTGTCTGTGGTCTGCTGGAGCATGGCCAGGTCTGGGCAGCTGTCACTTTCCTTCTGCTTTCCAGTGCAGAAGCCTATCTAGTGCTCAGAAAAGCTTTCTAAGTAAGAATACATGTGTCTCACGTCAAGAAGGTAATGTTCTGTCCATCCCCAGCTTAAATACCAACTTCTCTAGCAGCTCCAAGCCTGTCTTAACCTTATTCATTCTTCCCCACTTTGTTTTCATAATTTGACCACACAACTGAGTGTCAACTATATATGAACCCAAGTTGTTTGTTCTCTTGTGGTTTGTTTTAGTATTGTTCTTTCAGATTATAATATCAGGGTAGGAGTTCTGTCTTAAAATTCTCAGTTGATCTTAAAGAGCCAACTACAGGGAAAGGTGAAAAATGGCTTCTTAGTAAACATTTGCTAGCTCAATACTTGACTCCACTCCTGCCTATAGAAGACATTTCACCTGAAAGTATGCAATGGTTAGAAGCATCTAGAAAGTTGAGGTCTGATGATTTCACATACATATTTTGGGGTGCTAAATTAAGTTATCCTTTGTAAAGTACTGCCTGATGTCCTGGTGCTCCCAGGGTTGAATGGTGAACAGGCTGGCAGAGGCAATTCCAGATCTGACTGAAAAACAGTTTTCACCTGCTGGTAAGGGCAGATGTGTATTGAAACACAACAATCCAGGGCTGTCTTCTTTGTACCACAAGCTTAATAATTTACACCACTTTGCTCTCTTTTTAGCTGCTTGCTGGTGGGAAGCTCAGTTATTTTCACTGGCTGATTGACAGTTAGCCAGCACTAACCCTTCTGAAGACCTGGATTTATTTCTTGGAGGGGGTACCCTTGGTTTTATTTTATTCCTCAAGTGCCCCCACCCTACTTCATGCCTTGCTGGGAATAGGAACAGAGATGTAGACTTAAGAGGCCAAGGAAGAGCTAGTGAAACCTGCTGGTCACTGTAGATTTAAGCCCTCAGGAGGCAGGGTTGTGTTTCTCCTCCTGGCAGAGTTGCAATGAGACAATGCCTATCAAATACAAGAGGAGTGGCTGAATTGAAGGAGGGGTAGAAATCTGTCAATGAAAAATTCTATATCACACTGAAGTTTGGTCATAGAAGGTAGCTTCTGATGTTCTTCACCCTGACTGTGGCATGCCATGATTTAGTTGGTAAAGGGAACGGCTTAGTGGAGTTTGTTTCATCTCCAAACTTCACTCATTGTTTAAAGATACTAGCTCGGCATCAGCACAGCCTGGGCCAGGGAGAGCAGTTGACCCATTAGCCATCATCTGTCATGACCAAGGCATTTACACTCAGAATCACAGAGAGAATTAGCACATTGATGCCATTGTTCCTAACCACTAAGGCCATTCACCTGTCCCCAACCTCACTTTAAGGCCTTTGGGGCTCTCCCAGCCTCACAGTCTTCCCACCGCTTTGTTCTAAGAATCCTACTCAACAGTGGGGTCTTGCATTTTCTGCTTCTAGGTGGCTTTGTGGTTGTGCAGAAATCCAGGGCATAATTTTGCCCTGATTAAAGAGCATCACTTGGCATAAGGCCTGTGTATGCCTATTCCGTTTGAGCTGTGCATATTTCAATAAAGTGGGAGTGTGGTCTCAACTTAATTCAATTTTTTTTTTCTATTGCTTTTACTGCACCATGATGGAGCTAAAGAGAAATGCCTCTTTCATGATTATCAGCTATGCAAGGAGTGCTCCTTGTAATGTCTATGCTAAGCTGAGTTTACAAGGAAAGAGTAAAATTTTCCTCATGATCTCTCCTTCCCCAGCACTTGCATGCTTGGCTGTCAGCTGCATTTCTTGCAACGTGTGAGACTGGCACATCTGGAAAAACCCTCGCTGGCCTCTTAACAACACCTTTATGAAGTATAACATTATCATTCCTCTTTAGAGGTGGAGAAATTGAAATTTAGGTTCAGAGAGGTTGCACGACATACTCAAAGTGCCAGACACAGAAGAAAAGTAAATTTCCCAAGGACATGAAAACTGTAAATGATGGAGCCAGGACCGAACACAGGCCTCTGGGGCTCTACAGTCATAGCCCTTAATACAGAAGGCTGGCTAACTACTGAGGCCATTCACTTTGCAAAATTAAGGAATGAATGATCTATGCCACATGTTAGATGACTTTGCAATATATTTGTAGAGCTAGGATATATAGACCTTAGACATAAACAAGATAGGATAATATATAATTAAGTACTAAAGTTGATCAGGAATAATGGATTTTATGCTACAAGAAGCCTTTGTCATCCAATCCCATTCCATTATCCTCATATAATCAATGAGGATACTAAGGATTATTGAAGTACCAAATCTTGTCCAAAGCCACAAAACCTCTACCAAATGGCCAAGCCACCACACGATTCTAGGTTACCTTACTGCCAATTCATTATTCATTTTGATACAGGCTGCTGCCTTGATGGTTTCTCAGAATCAAACATTATTAGTGTTCTAGTATTCTATGCAAAGATTATGGCCAAAGAATGTGTAGTTAGTTCATCTCAATCTAAGGGAACAAAACTGGCTTACTTACGACAATACAGCAAATTGTCCCTCCATTCATTGTTCAACAAATAATGCAACCATCTGTGTTAGTAGTTGATAGGGTTTGGCTGTGTCCCTACCCAAATCTCACCTTGAATTGTAGCTCCTACAATTCTTATGTGTCATGGGAGGGATTGCAGGGTGGGTAATTGAATCATAGGGACAGGTCTTTCCTGTGCTATTCTCTTGATAGTGAATAAGTCTCATGAGATCTGTTGGTTTTATAAAGAGGTGTTCCTTTGCCTGGTGCCATGTAGGACATCCCTTTGCTCTTCCTTCATCTCCTGCCATGACTGTGAGGCATCCCCAGCCATGTGGAACTGTGAGTCCATTAAACTTCTTTCCTTTATAAATTACTCAGTCTCCAGCATGTCATTATTAGCAGCATGAGAACAGATGATGCAGTAGTAATGCTGAGGCTTAGGTTCACAGTGATGATGAAGACAGCTACAGCCTAGTGAAGAGGTAATGCAGAAACAACAAGTATCCTGAAGGGGATGCAGAAGGAGCCAAATGGATTGGATCCAGAAAGGATTCATAGTGGTTTGATTCCAAAGCCAAATCTTGAAAGATGAAGTTGGACTCACCAGAGGATCCAAAGGAGAAGAGAATGAGAGGCAAGAAGAAAAGGTATTTGCAGCAGAATTGTAAACCATAGCAGTAGGATATGGGAGCACATACACAACAGTGCGTGAATGGAACTGTGGGCCGTTCCATATGGCTGGGCTCTCTGAACAAGTGGGGTGTTGACTCATCATTTCCAGCCTTAGGAGTGGCTCTCATTTCTCCCATTGGCATAGCCGCCACAGTTCCTAGGAGTTCCTGGAAAGAGGTGTTTCTATGTTATTGCTAAATAACTGAATTCTTCATACTTTTGATGATTTGATTAATTCCAGTGTAGCAAACTTTACAAAACAGCTGCAGGTCGGACTTTCCCTCCTTAATTCCTATTTGGAGTTCATCTTATTCCCTTTATATATATGGTCTTGTATTTTTATTTTTCCCTTTAAAGGGGGAACAAATCTCATCATGCTCAAAACACTGTGTCTTTATTGCCTCTGTATCTTCTAGTTGTCTATGGTGATTTTAACGTAACATTTTTAAATGCCAGTATATTTTAATAACATAGTATACCTTTTGCTCTTGCAAAAACATCACATTATTCAATGTATACAACTGCAAAAGGATTTGACTCTTATATAATTTACGTGTCCTTGTGGTGTGTTATTAATGTGTGCACTTCATAAGGGTATAATTTTGGAAGCGATTTTCCATAAAATTGTTATAAGTGTTATCTTATAAATTTGAGATAATTTGGCACAATATTCATTTAACAAAATTGCTCCACTAATAACATCTCTTCATTTATAAATACCAGTTCAGACTGACATTGCAAATTTTAGGTAATATATTGAGCCTTGTAGGCTCATCCACATATCGTTGCATGATTTAGTGAGAGGAACAAGTTGCTCTATTATCAGGAGTAAACCACCTTTGTTACCCTAGATTGAAATGCACTAACCAGACAATCTTCGGCCAAAACCTATACCTTTATATGGAATGCTAGAACACTAATAATATTTGATTCTGAGAAGCCATCAAGGCATGAATGAAGAGTGAATGAGTGAGTGAATGGAAAGTAAAGCAAAAAGCTGAATGAAACCCCAAAGGGCATAAAAGGTATAACTCTCAACATCAGTGCTACCAATGCTGCTCTCAATTCTCTGTGGACATTTGGGTGGGACTATGGTGTTTGTATGTGTGTGAGGTAGATCAGATGTCTTTCTGCCTTCTGGTACCTTCTTACTGCTCCATAATTAAGGCATTTTTCTGATAGGCTTCAATTTTGGATCAGCTGACTTTATTTTTCAGAGTGAATATGGTAACAGCTATAACTGGGTTTTTATTTTGTTATAAAAATTTATAAAAAAGACCTCTGCTCAAATCACACCACTTAAGCAGACATTTTCTATACCTGTGTAAAAAACCAGCTTTGGTTCTACAAAAACAGCCTTCTCTCTCTTCCTCAATCCTTCTGTCCCTCCTTCTCCTTCCTTTCTCCTTCCTCAAAGATTTACTGAGGGCCTACTGTTCAGGTTATAAAGCTAAACTACGTCCAAATATTAACAAAATCAATACAGGCGCAACAACAACAATAATAAAATTCTTTTTCTCTGTAACAGAGAAAGCAAGTGCTCAGCAATATCTATGCGCCTTCCCTTCCTGGGTCCACAGCTAGAAAACATTCCTAGTGCTCTTGCAGCGGTTTTGGGGAAATGATTGGGTTTTGTCCAGTGCAATTGTTGGCAGAAATGATGAATGCCATTTTTCAAGTGTAACTTTTAAATCTCCCTGCAACAGCCTCTGACTACTCTTTTCTGTCTGTGGACTGGATTTAGCAGATCCAAGGAAGAGTTCTGGGGGCCCCAAAGGGTCTTCTTGGGGCTCCGGTTGGAGCACTGTGATGCACACCACCTTCAGTCCTAACAACCAACACTGGACTGTGATGAGAGCCAAGAAAGCAAAGAGAAGCCAGTGAGATTGAGGGATTCTTGTTAAAACACTTAGTCTACTCTGAGTGATGCAGTCTCCTCAATGGATTGAAAACAGACTCTAACATTTACTTTAATAAGCATCGCTATTTTCCCTCCTTTTCCATTATATTTAAGAGCTATCATTCTCCTGGTGTTGTACCATCTCTCCCCACTTACCAGGGAAACTTATTCTCTCTTCAACCTCTCCTTCTATTGGCATTGAAGCTTGTCTAAACTTTCATCATCATAAAAAAAAAAAAAAAAAAAGAAAGAAAAACGAAGAGAGGAGCTGGGCTTGGTGCTGCAGTTCCAGCTACTCAGGAGGCTGAGGAGGCAGGAGGATCACTTGAGCCCAGGAATTTGAGACTGCAGTGAGCTATGATCGCACCACTGCACTTCAGCCTAGGCAATAGAGTGAGACCCAGTTCTAAAACAAGAAAACAAGCAGACAAAAGAGCCCCCAAAACAACAGCAAAAAACAGTCTAACAAACAAACACTCCCTGTTTGTACCCCTTTCACCCTCGGCTCCTGTCCTGCCACTCTCCTCCCCTTCACAGCTCAACTTGCGTTTCTCACCATCCACTAACTTCCATGCCTGCTGTCAGTGGCTTCTCAGAGCCCTCCTCCCTTCCCTGCTGTGAGACTGCTTGCACTCAGCCACCACCAACCTCACTGTTCTTAAAAAAGAAAAAAAACTTGTTCTTTTTGCAAACTCAAAAAAATATGTCTGTACTTACTTCACTTGAGTTTTCTACACATTTGGCTTTGTCAGGCTTTCCTCTTTCCCGACAAAAGTTTATTTCCTTGGCCTCCAAGACACCCTGTTCTTCAGGCTTTCTCCCCAATTCCCTGGTCTTTCTTGGTTTTCTCCGAGGGTCCATCTCCTTTCCCTGTCCCTTTAACGTTGACAGGCTAACCCAGGCAGCCTAGTTCCTCGTGTGCAGTTGAAGCTTGAAAGTATTCTATACGGAGTACACAATGCCAGGTGGCTCTAATTCCTCATTCCCACTAAAGCCAGGTGACACTTTAAAACACATCCATCCATCCCCTCAGCCCCTGCTTAAAAATCTCCAGGGAGTGTGGGTATCTGCCCTCCTTAAAGATATCCCATAGTCCCCTAGGTCAGTGGTACCCAACCTTTATGGCACCTGAGACTGATTTTGCGGAAGACAATTTTTCCATGGTTTAGGGGTTCAGGGATGGTTTGAGGATATTTCAAGTGCATTACATTTATCATTAGATTCTCACAAAGAGGATACAACGTAGATTCCTCACATGCAGAGTTCACAGCAGGACTCTCGTTCCTGTGACTCTAATGCTGCTGCTGACCTGACAGGAGGTGGAGCTCCAGTGGTAAGGCTGGCTCACGGCTCACGGCTCACGGCACACGGCTCACGGCTCACGGCACACGGCTCACGGCACACGGCTCACGGCTCACGGCTCACGGCACACGGCTCACGGCTCATGGCTCACGGCTCATGGGTGCTCACCTCCTGCTGTGTGGCCTGGTTCCTAACAGGCCATGTACAAGTACCAGTCCACAGCCCCAGAGGCTGGGAACCCCTGCACTAGGGTGTTTAAGTATAAAGACTATACTTCCTGCCCCACACCAAATAAATATAGTGTTATATTGCTTTTTCCCCCTGAATATCAAGTTACTGTGTTAAATATAATGTTTTTTTTTTTTTGTATATGAAAACTTAAAAGAAAGAAATAAAAACCAACCCTAAATCTTATTTCATAAATATAACTACCATTAAGCAGACAGTGATCTTTGTTCTAGGTTTTCCATCTGCACTCACACTCACACAAATTGACAAACACACACACGCGCGCGCACACACACACACACCCAGACCCATGCTAAGCATAATCAAAAACCTGATAGATTCAGATCACTTTTGAGCTAGGGCTAGTGACCCTCCCTGTGGAAGTAGATTTGGATAGCAAGGCAGCTCTCACGAGGTGAAGTCACATGAGAGAGGCTTTGCATACGTGTGTGTGCATTTCCCAGAGTTTCCCAGAATGGCTCCATAGCAGATACAGTCCTAATTGTTATGCTCTTTAAGTCAATGATATGTTCTACTGAGACAGAGATGCCTTCCTTTCCACTGCAATTCAATCCCTCCCCTCCCTTTCAATAAGGTGAAGTCACAGTGGAGAGGCAGCCGCCAAGCCAGGGGCTGTTTCTCAGCACCTTGTATCTAGCTGGGCCCGGGGACTGAGCTCTGGTTGATGAATTGTAGGTGAAGATGGTGCATGTTACTTTTATGGCCATTAAATAACAATTGCCCTCATGACCCTCTCCTTTTCCTCTCTTTTCTCTTATTTACTGAGTGGATATCCATTCTGAGTGTCCCAAGAGCCATATGGTGAGGGTGAGGGGCCTCTGGGAAGCTGGGGCCCATGGGGCTGTGTAGAGGGAACCTCCCACTCCTGCCCTCCTGCTGTTGAGTTTGTGTGAGTGAAAAATAAATTTCTATCTTCTTAAATCACGAAAGTGTCGTGCATTAACCTAATTAACACAGTTGAGCTTGTTCCATATCCATGAACACAGATTTATATTATTATTTTTATTAGTTGTTTTCTACTTCCTTTAGGAATATACCATAATTTTTTAATCCCATTATTGATAGACATTTCAGTTATTAATGTTTCTTTTATTTTCTTCTTCTGTAATAGCACTACAGTGAATTTTTGAAATTTTTATTTATATTTTATTTTATTTATTAATTTTTTTTGAGACAGAGTTTCATTCTAATTGCCCAGTCTGGAGTACAATTGTGTCATCTCGGCTCACTGCAACATCCATCTCCCGGGTTCAAGCGATTCTCCTGCCTCAACCTCCTGAGTAGCTGAGATTACAGGCATCTGCCACCACGGCAGGCTAATTTTGTATTTTTAGTAGACATGAGGTTTCACCATTTTGGCCAGGCTGGTCTTGAACTCCCGACCTCAGGTGATCTGCCTGCCTCAACCTCCCAAAGTGCTGAGATCACAGGCATGAGACGTGGTGCCTGGTCTACACTGAATATTTTTAAACAGAACTCTTTTAAAATGTATTCACTATCTTTTTGGATAAATGAACATAATAAAATCACTGGGCCATGTGGTATACATGTTTTAAATGCTGATATAATTTTATCAAACAAACATCCAGACTTGAAGCAATGGTTGGTGAATGTGTTAATGTTTTGAATCATTTCCCAGCATTGTCAAGACTCTCTGATATAGAAAATTCTATTATCTGAATTGTATTTCTTTAATTAGAGGAGGAGTTGAAGATCTTTTTACATATTTATTGTCTATTTAATTTTTATTTTCTTCAGGAATTATTCATCTTTTTGAAAATATCTTGTTATTTTTAAAGCACTCATGGCATATTAAGAATATTATCTTTTTAGACAAATACTTTTTCCAATAGTCATTTTTCTCTAAGCTCTTTTGTTGTGTTTTCTGCTATGTAGATTAAAAATACATATATTCAAGCTTATAAATTTTTTCCTAAAATATGTTTCTAGCTATTTCTAGCTATGATAGCGTTATCATGTCTTTTTATATCACAAGATTATAAGCACATTCACCCACATTTTTAGGAATGATTTTAATGTATTTTTTTTTACATTATTGTTTAGGTCCATATGAAATTTATTTTGGTAAAATGGATTACGAAATGATACAGCTTTTTTTTTTTTCCCAAATGGTTAACCACATTTTTTTTTTTTTTTTTTTTTTTGATATGGGGTTTTGCTTTTGTCACCAAGACTGGAGTGCAGTGGTGTGACCTTGTCTCACTCTGCAACCTCTGCCTCCCGGGTTCAAGCAATTCTTGTTCCTCGGCCTCAAGAGGAGAAGCTGGGGCCACAGGCACACACCACCACACCCGGTTCATTTTTGTGTTTTTAGTGGAGATGGGGTTTTGCTATGTTGGCCATGCTGGTCTCGAACTCCAGACCTCAAGTGATCCACTCACCTTGGCCTCCCAAAGTGCTGGGATTATAGGCATGAGCCACCATACCCCGTCTGGTTAACCGCATTTTCTTTTCTTTTTCTTTTGGTTTTCGTTTTTAGACAGAGTCTCACTCTGTTGCCAGGCTGGAGTGTAGTGGTGCTATCTCAGCTCACTGCAACCTTTGCCTCCCGGGTTCAGGCGATTCTCCTGCCTTAGCCTCCAGAGCAGCTGGGACTACAGGAGAGCGCCACCACACCCAGCTAATTTTTTTTTTTTTTTTTTTTTGTATTTTTAGTAGAGATGGGGTTTCACCATGTTGGCCAGGATGGTCTTGATCTCTTGATTTTGTGATTCACCTACCTCAGCCTCCCAAAGTGGTGGGATTACAGGCGTAAGCCACCATGCTCGGTCCCACCCCATTTTCTTCTTCTTCTTGTTTTTTTTTTTTTTTTTTTTTTTTTTTTTATCATTTTCTAATAATAATTTTCTAGTGACTAAAAGTGGTCAAATGCAATGCAAGTTTCCGGTCAGTGTCCTAACCTGTGCTGCTGAACTAGCAGTTTCCTGAGCTGCTGTCGGGATTTGATAGGCGCCGTGCAGAGGGGCCCTGCTGCCCGGCAGAGGACGGCTGATCTGCTCCGCCCCTCCCCCACCCACCACACCACCCTCTGTCTCTTGCTTGTGAAACTTGGGCTCATCGTTGTGACTCTGGAGCTCACTGCATCATCACAGAAGTCAGAAGATCGGGAGAGGCGGCTTTGGATATTCTTCAGTTCTGTAATTAACAGTGAGCGTGTCTCAGAGTGGGGTGGGTAGGGCTGGAGTGTGCACTGAGACATGTTTTGTGCAGCATAAGGGGGTCCTGGGGGTCAGTGCAGATGCGGCTCTGAGGACGACTCACTTCTGCTACTTACTCTGAGTCATAGGGGCTTCTTTGAGCTTCATTCTCTGAGGGCGGTCATCAGGTGACTAGGGAGGCAGTGTGGAGTGATGAGGTCACAAGCCAAGGAAGGCCTGGGGTACCAGGAGCAGGAGGAGGCTGAAAGGTTCCTGTCTCAGAGGCTTCAGAGGAGGTGCAGCCCTGCCGACACTTGGATTTGGGGCTCGTGGCCTCTGGAGCTGTGAGAAAGTAAGTTCCTGATGTTCAAGCCACTCAGTTTGCCCCACTTTGCTAGGACAGCTCGGAAAGCTCGCAGGACACCTGGCTGGGAGCTGCTCCTTCCCCAGCTCTCTTCCCACTCCCAGTCCATGTTTCCTTCACCTCCCAAATCCATCTTCTGTCCCAGATCTGCTTTGGAAGTAGGTGTAAATAACACAGTAATAGTGACAGGACTTGTTGCTATTTCTGCAGTTGTTCATGTTTGATTATTTTCACCATTGTTGGAATTGCTGGGAGGAATGGGGAATTCTGCCCTTGACATGTAGCTCCTCCTGGAGAATGCCATCTCAGCCATTAGCCACTGGAGGCCTGCTTTCGCCTCCACCGTTCTGGAACATTCTCAGGCAGGCTGATAGCTCAGGGTGGATGTGGCTCTCAGTGCAGCTCAACAGAGAATGTGATTGAGCATTTCTGGTTTCTATTTGAGGCTGTCACAAGCCATGCCAAACCATGCTACAGCCCGGTGGTGGGAGCCCCATCTTGGACCGAGAGTGGCTTGATCCAGGTGGAGCAATGGGTTAGAGGTGGGGCACCAGGCAAGCTGGCAAGATGCAGTTCTGCTTGGGATTGGCAAGTCCTCGAGGCCGTTGGAGCATGCTTTAAGTCATAGCAATGCTTACAGACATAGAGGCAGAAGGAGCCTTTAAATGTAGTCTTTGCAATGAAGAAGGTACCACGTGGGTCTGTGCTGAGCTGGAAGATGATGAATATAGCCTTCCTTACAGGTGTGGGTGTTAGGTGAGCAGACCTCCTTCCCTGGCAGGCAATAACCACCATCCCCCTCCAATTGTCCTGAGGATGAAAACTGTCCCACCGCTGTGACTTCAGGCCAAACACACTGCCTGCCCATAGGAGATGCTCGGGACAGGGAAGGACATGGCCCAATTATTAAATGGGTAAACAAATGAATTGCGAAACAAACTAAAAACAAATGATGCAACAACAAATGTAAATTGTGGATTCCAACACTTAGGTGGCAAGTAAACGATTTCCTCATCACTCTAAAATAGCTGAATAAAATGTGTGCTTTTTTTTTTCTCAGCCCTTTGTGTCCTTTGCCATAGCTGTCTCTCCCCTTCGGTAAGTGACATTCTGCCCATTCATTTGAGCTGGGACTTAGGGAATCTTCCCATGCATACATACATGCTGATCTTTTCACTGAATTTGACAATCCTCCATCATTCTTTCCCCAGGAACGTCAAGGACTCAGTCCCATCATTAACTCCAGTGAGCATATCCTTGGCTCATGACATTACAGGTTCTCCCTGAAAAGACTAGAAGGCATTTGGAATAATGATGTCGAAGGGTTCCCAATATAGAACCTTCGAGTTTAGGGACCCACAGAACAGAAGAAGTGGCTTAGAAAGAGATCTCATGATGAGGCTTTGGGCTAATCAAGCCATTGGTTCCCGTTTGCATTTGGACAGAATTCCGTAACCTCAGTGTGGCCTCATGACTCCCCTCAGAGACAGACGAGGGGTGTCTTTAAGGACCCAGACCTTCTTGACAGCCTTCAACTTGGCACTTGAGTGTCCAGATAGTAGAGGTGATTATTTTTCCTGATTTGAATAAGGATGCTGAGATTCAGGTAGGTTAAGCAAAATTTCCAGATTCAAGCAGCCTGTTAGCAGGTCTGCTCACCTTAATGCCCACAGCTGCAAGGAAGGCTATATTCATCATATATATACATATATATGGGGCTGGAAACTGTAAATGCTCAGGGCTTTATGGAATAGGCTATGCTGCCTCTACCCAGAGCCAATCCTTTGAACGTAGAAGATTCTTTTAAGGTACTTAAACCCTTTTCATTCATAATAACAGGGGTTTGGAAGTGAGAGTTAGGGAAGAGGTGCCAGTCTGAATCAGTAAGAAGTTTTTATCACAAAGCACTTCCTCATTGACAAAATACAACTGTATAGCACTTAGGCAGGTAGACAGGATGTCGAGAAATTCGTAACAAAGAACTGTATGTTCCAAACTGATATGGGACAGTAATGACCACATAATCAATGAGTTCTCACGTGGATAGGTGCTTCTGTGGGGCCTGAGCCACGAGACATCTGCCAGTTTAATCCATACAGAAACTAAACTTGGTTATGTTTTTAGCCTTCTTGTGACAGGCTGGGAGCATAGTAGGTTCTTTGTAAATAAGCACTGGGTGGAATTGTTAAGAATGGTCATCTCCAGACACCTCTGATCTGGACAGCTTCTGCCTTTAGTTCCTCCAGTGACAACTGGCAGCCCCCAGGCCAATCTCCCAAAGCTTTAGAGCTAAATTCAAGGCTCTTGCAAATCAGCCACAGATGCCTTTTCTAGCCTCCTCTTCAGGTTCTGGAGGATCCTCATCCTGTTGTCTAGCCATGCTCACAGCTGCTCCTCACCCTGGGCCACGCCTTCTCTGCTGCTGTGCCTCCAGCCGTGCCGCGGCTCCTTCTGCCTCGCTTGACCTTGGCCAGGGAGGCAGGGAAGGGAAGTGATGCCTCTGAAGTCAAGGCTCTTGGGAGGAAGAGCTGGGGCTCCAGCACCCCCATGAAGGGTTGAGGAGGACAGGTGATTCTGGGTCTGTGAGGCAGTTGTCATGGGCAAGTGGCCTTTTAGTGCAGGGCTCACCCTCAGGCTGTCAGAGTGATTAAATCCAAAAGGCTGTGAGGTGGAACCCAAGCCACTGAGCAGGGTCCTAGCCAGCTAGAGGGATGGTCCTCTTCCCCAAACTCTGCATATCAGAGAGGGTAGCCGGAACAACCCAGGGGGAGCCAGGGCTGTGCTGTCTGGGGTTCAGTGGCTTCTGGCTTAGTGGCTTTCTGCTGTTTCCTGAGCCATGTGGAGTCCATGCTTCCACGTGGAGTCCACCTGAGCTCCAACTCTCATGGGTAGGAACCGGGCTTAGGATGTGCCTGTGAGATATCAGAGCCTGGAGGCAGCATAGGAGACAAAGGTCCTGGGTGCTGCCCGGTTACAGCCCCTTGCTCTGTCCCCTGGAGCCAGCTCCTGCAGCTGTGGCAGAGAAGCTGGGCCTCAACGTGCCTCCCTGGGTCATGACTTCAGCAGTAAGCAGGGACAAGCCCAGTCAGCCCAGAGTGTGATGGCGTGGTGGGGGGACCCAGCCTAGGGTGTGACTGCGTGGCCCAGGGACCCAGCCCAGAATGTGACTATGTGGCCCAGGGTCCCAGCCCAGAATGTGACTACGTGGCTTGGGGAACCAGCCCAGAATGTGATGGCACAGCTGGGGGACCCAGCCCAGTATGTGACAGCGTGGCCTGGGGACCCAGCCCAGAGTGTGATGTTGTGGCCTGGGGCCCTAGCCCAGAGTATGATGGCATGGCCCAGGGACCCAGCCCAGAGTATGTTGGCGCAGCTAGGGGACCTAGCCCAGAGTGTGATGGTGCAGCCGGGGGACCCAGCTTAGGGTATGATGGCGTGGCCAGGGAACCCAGCCCTGAGTGTGATGACACAGCCGGGGAACCCAGCAGGCAGGAGGAATCCTAGACTTCCCATCAGTCCCAGCATGGGAGCACTGGAGAGCCACAATTTGGAACACATTTCCAGACCCTAAAGTGGGACACCCAGTTATACCCGCACATTTATTGATGCATGGGCAGTAGTTACATCCTGCTGCCTAATCTATTATCCTAGCACCCAGTGCCTGAAGGCATCACACACTTACCTCCTCGCAGTTTGTGTGGCTGGGGGTTGGGGAGACTCCAGGGGTGGTTCAGGCTCTGGAGGACGAGGCACACCCTCGTGGTTGACAGGCCTCGGGTCCTCAGGGATGTTGTCGGGGCGGCGGCTCAGTGTCACATGGCCATCTCTGTAGGGATGCTCAGGACGTGGTAGTTTGCTTCTCGTGGAGGGAGGTTTGAGTGAGAAAGAGGGAGGATGAGAGTGCCTCTTCCAAGACAGAGTCATAGTCTTTTTACAACCTTATCTTTGAAGTGACGTCTTATCACTTTGCCATGGTAATAGTCACCGGAAGCTGGTCATGTGGGCCTCCCACACCCAAGGGGAGCAGGTCAGGGGAAGGCACGAAAGCAGGAGGTGGGATCGCAGGGCGTCTACAGCAGCAAGCATTGACTAAGCAGGAATCCTGCCCGGGAAGGACATCTACTTCTAAGGATAAGACATGAAAAGACCTCGTCTCTGCTGACAAGGGGTACTCAGTGTGGACAGGAGAGAGGTGCAAACACACTCTCAGGGTGTCCCAAGGCTCGCTGTGATGAGGGCCTGTCTTGAGTACAGTGAAGGCAACAGAAGCATCTGGGTCTGAACCAGTGGAGGGTCAGGTCTGGACTCCGGAGAAAGCAGCCTGTAAGAGGAGCATTGGCAACGCCACAGTGTTAACCCAGTGGATTGCTCTTGCCTGAAAGGATGGATGAAGATTCACAGCTCCACTTTTCACCAGCTCAACCTGAAAGGCTCTGCCTTTTGAACCAAAGGTGTGACGATTCGTGAGGAGCGTCTCTAGAATTAAATAGTCCCTGATTGTGGCTGGGAGAGGGACCCACAGTAGCACGGACCACCCTGGCTATGGATCTCTAAGGCCAATGTGTCCCCCGTGGTGTACCCCGGGGGCTCTGATCCCACTCTATCTTCACCACTGTCTCCAAATCCAAAGTTTGGGTTTACAAACACAGCAAACTGCACACACAGCTGGTCTGTGCTTGGCTGAGAGCTGACATTTGAAGTCCGGGTCTTCTTAGTAACTGCTTCCATCTGGGCTCCCTTTCCATCCTCACCCTGCATGCGGAGCTGTGCATTCCGAGTTACATAGAGAGGATGGCCTTGGCGAAGGCTAAGGCTTCCAGCACACGTGGTGCAACCCCTTGGACTCAGGGTGAATAATCCACTGACCAGTGCCAGGAGGTGGGTCTCAGGTGCAGTTCTCTGGAGGCAGGTGAAAGCTACGGGAAATTGCAAAGAGGCTCAAAATCGAAGTAGGGATGTAGATGGTGAGAGCGCGGGCTGTGGTTTCCAGGTGGGGCCTGATTGCAACTCTGCTCCGCTGCAGGCCACCCTTGTGCCCACCCTCTGTTCCTCCATGTGCTGTGAAAGGGCGGGATAAGGAAACTCCGCAGACCTGCTGTGGAAGAGGCTGAGGCCGAGGGCACCGGCAACCAGGATGTAGCTGATGCTTTAGTAACACGATTCCTCCTGCCTAGAAGACAGGATCGAGTTTAAATCTGCGTTTTGATTCCACTCTTTTACCTGCAGATTCCTTCCAGGTATCGGAACACAGCTGGGCAAAGAGAGGTCTTCGGTCTGCCGTCATCTCACTGCCTACATTTCCCAGAAGTCCCAAACAGTGTGTGGTTTGCTCATTGTACCAAAAGCTAGTTAGAGTGGTAAACAAACCTTTATCTCCATAGTTCCAGATTTGCAAAGTTTTTTTTTTTTAAAGAAACTTTAATTCTAACAATGAACTCTCCTCAGAGGCCATTCTGTCAGATAATTCTCCCTCCACTCCTTATAAAATACATATTCAGTGAAATTCTAAAATTGTACATATTATTATGGTTTATTTTGGGTGAGTATTCCATTTGTTTTAGCATCAGCTGACATGCAGCTTTCTTGATTGTGGCTGATATGTGTATTATCAAGAAAACCACCACAGGCATTTCTGTCCGGTCTTTTTCAAAATGATGGTACACAGGTAATCACTATGCCTCTGTACTTGAACAAGGACTCTTTTGATCTGGAAGAGCTTGTTTTAAATTGTATTAAATATGCAACAAAAATGGTCATGAATCCGTTGATATTAATATAATCTGGGGTAATTAACTCAGATGGCTTCAGGGCACAGGGAGTGGTGGGAGTGGCGGGATTTCGGGAAATTGCTGCAGGTAGGATGGTGGGGACGGGAACCAGAAAGTGCAAATCCTACCTAGAAACATCCAGATTTGATTTGAAAATAAAATGCAACACCGGTGAAAACATCTGCAAGCCAGGAGCCAGAGGGCTTCTGGTCTGTAAAGACTGTTGGAATCTATCACATGGGAGAGGCTGCTGCTTGCCTTGCGTTACTGCGGATTTGGAGTGACTCAGTTCCACAGACAAGGATACCTCTAGACTACACACATGCATCTCAGTAATGGCTCTGGCCTTAGAGGCACAGCCATGCAGCCAGTTATGAGACCTCAATGAAGTACAGTTGGTATCTGAAGGGAACAGTGGAGGGCTCCTCTCAAAGGCGCAAGAACTAACCGAGTAGCATGCAGAGTGTTAACTAAAGGTCGATTGGGCTCTGGGACAAATTAGGTCTCATTCCTGTGCCTCTGTTAACTGGGGCCCCAGTGAAATTTGTGAATCCCGTGTAGCCTCAGCTTCCTCACTGGAAAGCAGCTAGCTGTACCACCAGTAGCTCCCTCATGGACTTGCCGAGAGGGCTCAGCTGGGCGATGCAGCTGGTGGTCAGCGCTCAGCAAAAGGAAGTCTCTGTGACTGGGGTTCTTCCCTCTGTGCTTCCAGGGGACCTGAGAGGCCAGCGGAAAGTGGAGGTGGTGGGAAGGCATGGAGACGATACCCGGGGGGGTCACTGGATACCCAAGATACCCAGAGGTTCACACCAAAGGCTGTCCGCCATTCTCTAGATGGCTCAAACCCTCTTCCCAGCTGCCTGGGTTTTCTTTCTCAGGGTTGCCCAACCCCTTTGCCTTTCTGCTGTGTCACTCGTTGGTTTCCTGGCTCTGGTCCTCACCCACATTAGCCGCAACCAGCAAATGGCTCGCATGGTATTTGCTGGATGAATCCATGAGCCAAATACAGTCTTCTTGGGGGCCCTTTCTCTCTGCAGCTGCCGAAGACGTGCCATTTCTCCCTGTCTTGTGAGGCGCTCTCAGCCTGGGTGCTGTGTCCTTCCTGCCTTTCCTTGTCGTCCTGAACCTCGAGCTTCAGACAGCTTCAGGCTTACACTACCAGTGCCTCCACTTACCCCTCAGTGCCTGACAGTCACCTCCCATAACTTCTCAAGTGAAGTGGCTCAAACAAGTCACATGCATCTGTCCTCACCTCCACCCAGCCCTTCATTCTCTGGGAGACGTACACTGCCCACCCTGTCCTCACTCCTCAAGGCCATCCGGTCACCCTCTCTGAGCTTTCCAGCCTGCCTGAACTGGGACCTCTGCACATGGCCATTCTGCCTCAAACTCCCCCAGCCTACTAGTCTCATTGCTTCCCACCCTACCTGCACCCCATGTCATCTACATCCCCTCTCAACTGGCCATGGTCTGTGTCTCACCAGGGAGCTGCACACACACTGTCCCTGCGAGACCTTTGCAATTACAGAAAACACACCATGTGACTTCATGGAGAGTCAAATTTACTTTAATTTGGGGGAAATGCAATGCCACTAATTTTAAATTTAAAAATATATATATACGCACACACACACACACACACACACACACACACACATACACCTACCCACACAAGTATATATAGAATACACTGATTCAGACTATTTTTTAAAGTAAAAAAAGATTGAAGTAATGTCATGCTTATAGTTTCCAGTTTGGGCTGTGCACCCCGATTCTTAGAGCTGGACATTTACTCTGCTGTGCTGGGGGTGGGGGAGCTTCAGACACACAAGGTATGGGGTGCCTCATCTTGCAAATTAACACCAAAAATCAAAAAAGTAATGTCCTGCCTATAAGGGAGCCCTCCACCCACTCACCGTCACCTCTAAGGCCACCATGCCTTGAGGCTCACTCTCCCGTGTTTGAGCCGCTTGGACACACTTCCCCTTTTCTGCCCCTAATGTATGACAAATGCTAGTGATCCTTCATCACCTTATTGCTCTAGGATTTGCCCATTTATTTTTCACTCCCCAAACTGCCCAAGTTCAGGCCTTCAGAATCTCACTGTATTAGTCTGTTTCCACACTGCTGATAAAGACATACCTCTGACTGGGCAAATTACAAATGAAAGAGGTTTATTGGGCTCACAGTTCCAAGTGGCTGTGGAGGTCTCACAGTCATGGCAGAAGGTGAAAGGCACGTCTCACATGGCAGCAGACAAGAGAAGAGGGCTCATGCAGGGAAACTCCCATTTTTAAAACCTTCAGATCTCGTGAGGCTTATTCACCATCATGAGAGCAGCATTGGAAAGATCTGCCCCCAAGATTCAATTACCTCCCGCCGGGTCTCTTCCATAACACATGGGAACTCAAGACGAGATTTGGGTGGGGACACAGCCAAACCTCACACATGCATGGATCCCTTCAGCTTCATGCTTTCCAGTCTCTCTGCTCCTTCTCAATCCACGTCACCCTAAAACTTGTTTTATGTTCTGTTCTGGGTTGAAACCAAAAGACACAAAAAGAGCAGATATATATATATATTTTTAGATATCTTGAGGAAAGGGTTAATGAGTTTTATTTCCTCCCTCAAGGTTTTACAATCATACAGGTGAAGCCCAGCTTTTAATAGAAAAAGATGGTAGATTGTAGCAAAGCTGAGAATGCTCTGCTCTCCCAGAGCTTCTGATTCAATTCTAGGCTCCCAGTAGAAGAGGAGTGCTAACTGGAATTTGTGTAAGGACTGAGAAAACAATTTTGGTCAAGATAGTTCCTGTCTTCATGAAGCATCTATGGTTATTATCTTCTCTCTCCCAGTGACACTCTGTGATAGTCATGTCTGATTCCATCCAGAAACTGAGGCTCAGAGAGCTTGAGTCACATGTTCCTGGCCACAAAAACTGTTCAAGCTCCAAGCCCATTCTCTTCCCTTGGAATTGTGTCCTCTCTCCTGTGTGACTAGGATAGTTACCTTAGCACCCAGTCAAGTGTCTATCCCACGTAAGTTGCCAATATTTGTTTACCGAGTGAGTAATTTAGTTCACATAAAGTCCTACATGCACATGGATGTGTATACTGACACATTTCGATCTTTTAAGAATTTTTCTTAACTGGATTGGAAAAGTAGGTAAGTTCAAATCTGTGGCAATTTGAGAAGGCTAAATGTTTTCCTTGTTTCATTTTCTTATAACCAGAAGGATATGAACATGGCCATAGGAACACATTTTTCATAGAATTGTTCACGTTATTCTTTGCTTTGACATTTGCCAAATACTTAAAAAAATCTAGGGTGATTATGCATGTGGACCATTCTGTCTTAATCAAGATCTGTTCATCACTGTTGTGATGGAAAATACAATCTGGCCAAAGAAAAGATTACTAACCAGTTTTGATAAATGGCTTGTGGCTGTCAGCAACATTGATTCCAGCAGATCTCAGACAATAATTTGAGGGTGTTTTATCTTTGTTGGATATTGGAAACTTTAAATTATTTGACCAGGACACTTACGTGGCACACCCTACTGGATGTAATATATCTCTAATTTGGTAGGAAAGAGTCAAGTTTCCAAAAATTTGGAAAATCGAATCTTTGCTACGAAACGTAAATTTCACTTAATCTGCAATTTTTGGAGCTCCGTGGGGCTGAGAAAGCACTTGTGAAGCATATACTACAGACAGTCAAAGCCAAAACAGACAGGACTTCACCTTTCAGGGTCACTGCTTTGCGAAGGAGACGCTCCTGAATGTCTTGCAGGTGGGTTGTGGGGTGAGTGGCCAGAGGCTGCCTGGGTTACACATGTTTCTAATACTGAGTTCTATGCTTGACTTTAAACTGGTTCCCACATTTTAAAATCACAGGCAGATGTAGCAGACATGTTCCAGCAGTAAGGAAAAATGTGGTTTTCTCCACTGCAGACTTTATGGTGGCTTACCTGGCTCCATATTCATTTTTTTCAGAGACCAGTGAATTAATGAAGTGTGATGAGTTTTTCTTAGGTAACCCCATGGCAAGGTCCAAGCCATCCTGAATATTAGAAATGAAGCCCAGATGACACCCAAGAGCATCAGTGTGGTCTTATCTCCCTGTTCCTCACTCAGCAATGTATTCAAATGTTGCTGAGTCTCAAACGCATGGGCAGGCGCATGAGTGCGCTTCTCTATGGAGTTACGGTGACTTCCACACTGCATTAACAGCCTCCTGACAGCCTCTCAGGCACCCTCATTCCATCAGTGTTTATTTCACTTTCTTGCCTTGGCTTTTGCTCTTTGCTGCTCCTGGTTTGAGCAGTACATTCCTTTGGCCCAGGTAAGAGAGTCACCTATTCTGTCTCCTGCATTTAGAGAATCCCACTCCAGCTTCTCCTGCTATGCCCCTCCCCACCTGACAAGACAAACATGTGAACCTGGACCCGCTGGGAGCCCACTCCATCCTCGTCACTTTCTAGACAATGCTCTGAGTACCTGTGACCCCAGAATTCCCTAACCAACCGGCCCCAAATCTCCTCTGAGTCATATGTCAGCTCATCCCAAGGGGGAGCCACAGTATTCGTGCAACTCCATGGTAGTGTATTTCTAAAATTCTACATGCAGGCTGCATGCCCCTCATCACAGGGCAGGGGCAGCTGCAGGGGTGGTTATGGGGAAGGGGAGGCTGCAGCTTGACTCCCAGGCTTGATGGTCCACACTCAGGCTCAGGGGGCCCACCCGGCAGGTGAGAAGCACCAGGACCTCTGGTCCTTGTGCCAGTCACACCTGAGGAGGCTCTGTGGGGCTTGGCCCCTCCCTACGAGGGCATCAGGAAAGTGGAACCTCTGGGCAGGGTCTTCCCTCTGGGGTCAATGCCAGGCTAACTCAGGACTCTCCCACGGTCTCAAACTCTGGACTAGGGAGTGTGATATGCCATCGTTATTCCAGATGTGGCTTATCACAGCATTTGCTGAGGGCTGGCAATAAAGTCACTCCCAGCACCTCCCCTACTTAACCATGTCTCCCTTCATCCCACACTCCCATTGATTCCACAGGGAAGCAGCTGAGAAAGATGGGCACTGCTCCTGACTGTCCAGGCCCCTATCAGCAGAGAACAGGCAGGACAGGGAGTAAGGATGTAAGGACTCTTGCTAAGAGCCAGGAGCCCTCTGCAGACAGAGCTGCTCTCGCTCTGCACAGCTCCCTCGTGGCAGTGCTTTCCTGCTGCTTTACATGTAGGTAAGTGGAGGCCCAGGTAGTTGCCCAGACTTCTCTGGGATCTGCTGTTTGGGAGCAGTTGGAGTTTGAATGCAGCTCTGTTTTGTTCCATATATCTGTTCTTCCTATTGCTTTAAACATGTGCATGACATTGTCCTTCTAAAATTCTACATGTCCCAGGACACAGGCATTCCTTTCTTTCTCCAGACCCTGCTGTGGGTCACACATTAGGCTGGGTGACTCACTCATCGGATAAGGCAATCTTAAGTGGGACAATGGTATGTCGTGTTTATAGGGTAAAGCACAGGAATGCAGAGATGGCACACAGCACAGGCATGCATGCATATAAACACATGAACATGCACACATGCATACACATATACACATACACACACATGCACACACGCACACTCACAAACCCTACTGCTTGATTGACAGAGAGGTCATCGGTTCTGAGTATTGGTTGACAGAGTGGTCATCAGTTCTGAGGTCAGAGATGTTGGTATATATTTGTCCTAATCAATCAATTTGCAAAAATCCCAGACTTTCTGACCAAATGTGGCAGTAAGATCAGGTCTCACCAAATTTTTACTGGATTCCATTTATTAAGATCCAGAATGGTTTCTACAAAGAGTATGATTAAGATGTCAGCCTTCTCTGTCCATGTTCTGGTACTTTCCAGCCACATCGAAGCCAGTAAGCTCCATTGCTGTGACCATGATTTTAGAGAATATCGAACACATTCCTGAGCCGCATCCCCATGAGTGAATGTATGGCAAGCATTTGGGTGGCCCTAATGGAACACAATTGCCGCCCTCCACTCCCACTCCCGCCAAGGCAGGCTCCACCCACCCTGCGGTGCTGTTCGAAATTGCATTCCCAAAGCTATCACCGTCTTGTGGTTGGCAGGACATTGGCGGCTGCCCTTGACTTCCATTTGGGATTTCTCAGAGGTCACCATTGTGAGGAGCCATTAGGATTGCGGTTCCTCTCTCTAGCCACGCCTCTCCCAAGCCCTGGGGTTTGAGCCTTGTGCCCTCAGCCCCCTTTTCGTCCTGCTTTGGCAAAGTCCTCTTTCTTCTCACATAGATCTTTTGAGTTCAACAAAGTGGAAGCTCACATTCTTCTCTCTCCACTTTCCAGTTGCCAATTCCCAAGCCAGCTCTTACCTCATTTGAATAACAGCGTCCCTGGAACGTCTACCTACTCCTTCAGCGCCTCCTTCCTCAAGCAGTGTCTCAATTGCAGGTGGCACCCTCTGGCCTTCAGCTCCTGTCCCAAGTCCACCCCTCTTCCTGGGAGGTGCACACAAGCTGTACAAACTTCAAATAAGAAATTATTATATCTGGTAGGGATCTTATTGACAACCTAAATAACTCTTCCATTTTTACTGGCAAAACTGGGTTCAGGAGAGATGAGATGATCAGTCCAACGCTGCAGGCATCTGGTCACTCAACTGGGAACAGGACAAAAGTGTCTCGGTACCCCACACTCTCCTTCTCATGTCCTGTTTTTGGGTTCCAGTTGCATTTAGAGCACTCATTCCTGCCTTTTATTTTCAAATCTTGCTGGCCTACATGTATGTATTTCTGTCCTGCTTTGTTCCAAAAAATTTTTGATGCAGCTTGTGCGACTATAATACAATAAAATACCAGTATGTAGATGGATGTTTTAAGTCAATATTTGAGAAAATATAGATAAAATGGTATGATAAAACCAGAGGGAGAGTTTGTTATAGGAATTTATCCCATAAGGTGTTACTTGCTTAGTGAAGTGAATTGCATATTAAAGCATGGGCTTCCTGGCAACCAAAGCAAAAAGGGAAAGCCTACAGTTGAAGATTCACATTGTCCATAGAAGAAAAATCAATTACTCAGAAGTAAGCTTTTCCTGGTCACATTTTACCTTATTTCTGACTCTTTTTCTTCTCTCTGAGGACATACATGTCATGTCTATCATTCAACCAAAGGTATGTTTATTTTCCTCCCATTCATTCCATCCAGGCTGCTGAACTATTCCCTGGCATTCTTCCAAAGCAAGGCCAATCTCCGTGGACAATGACTGGTAGCTCTTCTTTGGTAACACGGCCTCCGGAACTTTCCTTGCTGTTCTCCCTCCTCGTTTCTGCCCAAGGTGTGTTCCTTCCTCAGAGACTAGCCAAGGGTGAACTGAGGGATGGCAGCTGCCACATGACATGTTTGTCATGGTGCATTTACATTTGCCTGGTGCCTGAGCAGCTGGACACGCAGGCAAGAACCTCCCATCGCTTGTGTTCATATGCCGTTCCCTGCTCCCTGGCAGCTGGAGAGGAAGACAAGGCAGGGAATCGGGGTCTCCTGTCATATCCACCTCCTGCCGCCATCGCCGTCTGCACACAAGGCTGCAGGGAAGCCCTGTCTCCCCGCCCGTCACCAGGAGCCAAGGACAAACACTCCAGGTGTAAGTGGCAGCTCGGGGGCCTCGAGGCAGGGTGCATCCTGTCCCCAGCAGAAACCAGCTGTTTCTTTACAGTTTTTATACAGCATCTATTTTCATTATCTTTCTGTCTCTTTGCCTCTTTATTATCCATCCATCCATTCATCCATCCCTTGCCTGTTTCAATAAATTATTTGAAGTGACATGCAATTTCAGATAACACAAAAGGATGGAGTAAGGCAGTCAGGGCCAAGCCTGCTTGCCTGGCACCAGGGGCCTCGTGGGTAGGATGACGGAGCCTTTGCGGTAAATTGAGTGCCATTACCCTCTAATGATGAGAAACTACTGTTCTTCCTCTAACGACTTCAACTTTGAACTTCCTTTTCTCTTGGGCATCTTGTGGATTGACAAGCTGTCTCTTAGGACTACCCGTGTTCCTATTAACATACTCAGCTAGCACATGCCGGATGATTGTCCAATAATAGTACAACATTTGTGTAATGCTTTACAACAGTAACTAATTGATTCTCAGGAGAGGATTCCTACTGTGCTTAGGGATTTTGGTGTTCTGTTTTGTTTTCAGACTTCTGCCGAGGTCTCTCAGAAGAGCTGGAGGACTTCAAAGGTTAAACATTGCAGGTCACAGCTGTGCCTTTTTCTCAGACCTTCCCATAGCTTGATCAAGGATGGAGTGGGTGGGGGTAATGTTTGGGAAAGATAGTTGCAGGGGTGGAGAGAGAGACCTAGTACCAGGGAAAGAACACAGAGCTGGAGGTAGGCTTAGACATGAATCCTTGCTCAGCAACTGGCTTGCTGGGTGATCACAGTTCGGCCCCTTTGCCTCTCTGGGCCTCTGTTTCACCAGCTCTGAAAGATGGCATTGAATTAAGTGAATCCCAGATGTTTCTCTAAGGTAAGCATTGGGAGTCTGTGCGCTTCCTCACAAAGGCCTTTCCTGAAGGAACAGTGCATAGTGCCCAGCTTGCAAATCTCAGGATTCTGTCTCATGTCAGGTTCTCAGTTCCTCTCTGCCTCACACTCCTTTATAGCTCATTACAAAAGCTGAAAGGACAAAAATGAAGATAATGAAACACGGTGCAAAGAGTGAATCAGTCACTACGCCCCTCACTCCATACGCAGTAAATTATCACCAGCTGTTGCCCAATTAAATGCAACAATCCAGCAGTGCACCAGCAGTTCACAGGAGATTCCAGTGCACACTGTGCCCAGCTGAGCCACTTCCATGGAAACCCAGAGGATTTCAACATAAAAAACACATTTTTCCATAAACCACATTTGTGTTTTCACTAGAAGCATTCCAACACAAAGACTTAGTGAACAGAAGTGGACTCTGTGAGCAAATTTTGCTCTGGATCTTTGTACACACTCTGCCTTTAGCTTCATGTAGAAGGGAGTCTGCAAGGAGAACTTCTCATTACAAGTGCAGGAAGATTATCTAAAACTCTTAGTAATGCCCTGTAAGATGAGCAGACAAATGCAATGTCATGAGTAGGTGCACTCTTGCATTTAACGTAACTCATCATACATTTATTGTGCATCCTCCGGTGCCAGACATTTTGCCAAGTTTCAGAAGATGAAGATCAGTAAGACAGGGTTCCTGCTATAAGGAAACTCAAAGTCCAGTGCAATTGACAGGTGTGAAAATTATAAGACAATGTTACAACGTTGTAAGGGTGGTATTCGGATCTTGTTTCAAAAAAGCAAGCATTAAGATGCTCAGGAGAGTCAGAGGAAACTTCTAGAAGGAGCTGTGTTAGAGCTGGGACAAAGGCATGGCTGGCTTCTAAATTTAATATACCTCATTATTTTCCTATAATGTAGGGCTTAAGACATGGTTTTCTATCAGCATGGATGTGGTGAAAAGGGAACATTTTTACACTGCTGGTGGGAATGTAATCTAGTATAAATGCTATGAAAAACCGTGTGGAGATTCCTTAAAGAACTAAAAGTAGATCTACTGTTTGATCCAGCAATCCCATTACTGGGTATCTATCCAGAGAAAAAGAAGTCATTATACGAAAAAGCCACATGCATGTTTATAGCAGCACAATTCACAATCGCAAAAATATGGAACCAGCCCAATCGCCCATCAATCAATGAGTGGATAAAGAAATTGTGTGAGATATATATACACACACACACACACATATACACACACATATGCATATACATCACAGTATGTATATGTGTATATATATGCATATATATTACAATTTATGTGTGTGTATATATATGTGTGTATATATATACATACGTGCATATATATACATACACTCATATAAAGAAATATATGTATATACACATACACCATGGAATACTACTCAACCATATATATACACACACATACACACATACATGTAATACATATATACACATATACATGCATATATATGTATATAAATATACACATATACATATATCACAATATGTATATGTATATATGTATATGTATATATATCACAACTTGTATATTCATGTGTGTATATATGTGTGTGTGTATGTATATTTATTTGTATGTGTGTGTGTATATGCATGTGTGTATATGTAAGTGTATATACACACATGCACATACAAATAAATTGTGATATATATATACATATATAAAGATATATATACACACACACCGTTGAATACTACTCAGCCATAAAAGGAGTGAAATAATGGCATTTGCAGCAACCTGATGGAACTGGAGGCCATTATTCTGGGTGAAGTAACTCAGGAATGGAAAACAAAACATTGTATGTTCGCACTCATAAGTGAGAACTAAGCTATGATAGTTTTCTTTTTAAACATATGTATGTTTTCACAAATTCTAATATGTATTTTTTAACTTTTTATTTAAAAATATTTTCTCATATCCATTATGAATTATGATTTCTCCGTAGCCTCATGGATTATTTAGAAATGGAATTCTTAATTTCTAAACAGATACGTATTTTATAGTTATCTTTTCTTCATTCATTTTGACTTCTAGCATAATCGCATTGCCATCAGAGGGCACACTCGCTATAAATTCATTCTTTTAAAAATTGGTCATTTTTTGTTTATGACCCAATATATAGTTAATTTTTGTAACTGTCTTTGGTGTGCTTTAAAAGTCTCTGTATTCTGTAGTTTGGGAGATAACATTCTATGTATTTATGAGTCAAGTTTATTATTCAAGTTCTTTAAATCTCCATATTTTCACTATGTTTATTGTTGTTTTGGTCTGCTCGGACCAATCATTAATGAGAGGGTTGTGCCAACATTTTTAATATGATTGTGAATTTTTCTATTTCTCCTTATAGTGGTAGCAATTTTTGTCTTATGTATTTTGAGGCTATACTATTGACTGCATACACATTTAGAATAGCTTTTTATCTTCTGGGTGATTTTAGTGTTCTGTTGCTGTGCGTCGCTCTCTTTATGAATGAGTTTTGCCTCGTTGTCTAGTATAGCTAACATATTAGGTTTCTTTTGGTTGGTATTTGCATGGTGTGTGCTTTTTCTTTTAACTTTTGACAGTTCTATGCATTTCATTTAAGATATGATTTATATTTATATGTATAGAGTATATTTGGATTTTGGTTTTTTTTCCCAGTCTGTGTCATTTTTTATCTTTCTGCTGGGGCATTTAGTTTGTTTGTATTAAATGAAATTACTAGTATATTTATATTGTTTTATGTTTTCTACCTGTCTATGTTTCTTTTCCTTCTTTCCTGCATTCGTTTAGTGGCTACCGTAAGAATTATAACACTAATACTTAATTGATCTATATTAACAAATGCTTTTCTTCTCCTCTTGAACAACACAGTACACATAAACTAGCTCCATCACTTCACCTCCTGACTCACTGGCTGCCCATCTCTCTTGCCCTTGGGAATGACAGGCTCATTTAAGCATCTCCACAGTTAACTGTGGGCCAGGGTCCCTGGATGCCACTCGGATTCTGCCCGTCATTACAATCATTGTACCTACCTCCCTTCTAATGATCAAGCATTGCAACCTGACTTTTGGTTCTGGGGAATCCTATTGTGTTATGGATATCAGGGGACACAGCTCTGTATCGTCATTCTCTACTGTCAGTCTTGACTTGAAGAGAGCAGCCACATTAAGCTTCCCTGTGAAACTGATGTGCTATTCAGCAGAACACTCCTTGCTTTGGAAAACAGCCTCCAGGCCCTCCTGTGATGCTTAATTGGGTAGCATTCCACTCCTCCCTGTTAAAATCAAGTGGTCTTACATAGCACATTCACTCTAGCAACCCCACTTTTCTGAGACTTTTGATTTCTTTCTTCATATTTGAGGTGTTCTGGGATTTCTGCCTTACTTAGTATGGGCTGGTGCTTTCTCCTGGCTTCGCAGTGCCTCCATAGTATGCTAGCATCCTCCCCCATGTCCCTGGACTGCATGCTCAACCCTTGGTCACAGGAGAGTTTGCCCTTGTCCTCCTATGTCTCACTATCACCTTGATTCCAGGCCTTCAGGCTCCACTCTCCCAGTTCCGGCTGATAGGTGTTGGTAAGGTCCTGCAGCTCTTTTTGGGGACAGTCCTTCTCCTTCCTCAGCAGGCCCGACATGTTCCCAGCCATGTTGTGCTGAGACTTAAGTGTTGACCTGGCAGCTAGGAGAGCTGGTGGGATAGGTCTTAAGCAGAGGTGAGGGGCAGGGAGGAAGTAGCTCTGCCTCTCATTCCCTTATAAGGCAGTGGTCACCTGATCTTAGCAGGGAGGAGTGGGTTACTTCTGCTCACCCAGAGGTTTGGGCAGATCAAGGGTGCTGAAATTTTCAAAAGCATGTATGTCCATGCTCCAGCCCCAAATCTCAGCACCCGGCTTCCCAAAGAGCGATCTAACCCTGGTGTGGTAGTAGCTTTGCTCACTTTGAGATTCTACTCCCGCTGGAGCTCTGCTACACGGGCAATGAACTTCTGAACCTAAATCTCAAACTTTCTGCTCCAAAGTGTCAATAACGTTCAGCAATGGTCACTGGAGTCTCATGTTCTCAGAATTTTCTTATCCCTTGAATTTCTCAAATGCGTGGGATGTCACGCCCTGTGCGTGCCCTGCAGTGTGTCCCTTCCTAGTTCGTGACTGTGAAACTGACAAGCGGTGCAGCATGCTGTGGCTCTTCATGCTTCTGTCCCTGGCTCCCAGTGATGAGGTCTTCACTGCCTGTCAGCCAGAAGGCTGCCCAGTTCTGGAATTCTATTTTAGAGTCAAATTCATGAGACCATGCCTGGCACCAGCTATGCTAAGTCAGGTTCCTTAGGCAGCAGATTCAGATAGAAATCTGAGTCAGGAAGTTGATGGTGGTATGCCTCTATGGAGGACTGAAATAAGGACAATTGAACAAATGAAAGAGTTTAACTGAAATGTAGTTAATGCAAAGGCCTCACGAATCCCAGAGGGAGCTTTGGACTCAGTGTTGTCCTGTCTGGAGGCCAGGAGGCCAGGCCTTTCCGCTCCCTGCACTGGCCCATCACAGGATGGAGGCTGTCCCTGTGAAGGGGAAGGGTCTCCTGCAGAGGTGGCTGTGTGGCATTGCAGGCAATTGGGATAATTCCTGGGGAATAATTTAGCCCTGAGCTGTCAGTGTTGGTGGAGATCCTCTAGGGAGGAATGCAGTGTTTGTGACTGGTTTTCATAGTTGGAGGGGCTTGGGCTGTTTGAGGCCAGGTTCAGAAGAGTTTTTATGGACTAATTTGTTTTTAAACTGGTAACGGCATTTGACCTGCATGGACCAGGAGGTTCCACATTCCAGAGATTCTGCTAGAGAGATGTACACCAAACAGGTTGAGACTTTGAATAAGAAAGAGTCTCTCTGTTCTCCTTCCTATATTCACTATTCTTGTGAATGATCAGTACAAAAAAAAAGTGGGCATTGAATTTCCATTGAAGGGAAACCAAGCTTATATCCAAGAATATCATCCAAGGATATTCTTATGGGGAATGTGAAAAATCAGAGAAGCTTCCCAAATAAATTCAGAGTCTTTGGAAGATGGGCAAGTGTGTCAAGCAGTTCTCCTGTATCTCATGGGCGGTGATTTCATGAAACATTGTTTCATGTTTGCTTACTTATAAATCAGTAAGATTGTAGAGGGTAGAAAAGATTAATAACATGATGCTATGGACTGAATTGTGCCCTTCCAAATTCATATGCTGAAGCCCAAATCCCCAACCTGACAGTTTTAAGAGATGGTTCCTTATGCGATCATAAGGGTGGGACTTTGACCCCACTAGTGTCCTTATGAGAAGAGGAAGAAACAGGGATGCAGGTGCACAGACAAAAAGCCATGCGAGGACACAGCAAGATGGTGCCATATTCCAAGCTAAGGAGAGAAGACTCGGAGGAATCCAACCTTGTGGACACCTTGATCTCAGCCTTCCAGCCTCCAGTACTGTGAGAAAGCAACATCTCTTGTTCACATCCCCAGTTCTTGGTACTTTGTTATGGAGCCCTGGCTGACTAAGGCACTGGGCAGCTTGTGAGGCATTTCTGGCACGCCAGTGTGCCTCAGGACAGTGGTTAGAAAGCTCTCCAGTGTGGAAATATCACTTAGGAGCACATGCATATGTAGGAAAAGTCACAGAACCACACAAGAAAAGATACAAAAACAAATGTGGAAATGATAAAAATCCAATTTAAGCCAGTGGTTACCTCTGGGAGCTTATCCCTGGGGAAGGTGGAAGAGAGAGGTGAAGGAAGAATTGGTTCAAAGTGGGCTTCAGGCCGGGTGTGGTGACTGGCTCCTGTGATCCCAGCATTTTGAGAGGCTGAGGCAGGCGGATCACAAGGTCGGGAGATTGGGACCATTCTGGCCAACATGGTGAAACCCATATCTCCTAAAAAAAAAAAAAAAAAATTCAAAAATTAGCTGGAGGTGGTGACGCGTGCCTGTAGTCCCAGCTACTTTGGAGGCTGAGGCAGAAGAATCTCTTGAACCCAGAAGGTGAAGGTTGCAGTGAGCCAAGACCATGCCACTGCACTCCAGTCTAGTGACAGAGCAGGACTCCGTCTCAAAAAAAGAAAAAAAAGTGGGCTTCAACTATATTTGCAATATTTTGTTTCTTTAGCTGGTTTTAGTTGCCTTGTTATTGTTTATATTTTTCTTTATATCATGTTGCATGCATTTTCTCTTTCATAGAATATTAGAAAAAAGAATAGTAAGATATTTCCAAGAGACACTGATTAATTTAATAAATGTTTATTCAACTTGCTTTTCATGGTACTGATAGAATAGACAGGAAGAAGTAATCAAACACATGCTTGGCCTTATTTTTCAATGAAACTATGTTGCCATTGACCAAGCAATCCTTTCTAATTCTGGTTCTGGACCCAACTTATAATTGGATTTTTGCTTTTGCAAGGTAAATGGACTTATGGCTGCAGGGCTTGCCTATTTAAGGATCATACCTTCCAGTGTGATGTCTTTAGTCATTTGATGCACATTTAACATGAAGGTTTTATTTCTGCCATGAGGCCGGCCATCGCTAAGATTTGCTGCAGATTCCATTCGGTTGTCCTTGTGGAAGTTTTTATGCCCCATGAAGTTCAAAATAATATGAATTGCTGTGGCCTGAATGTTTGTGTCTCTCCCAAAGTCATATATTAAATCCCTGACCCCCAGAGCGATGGCATCAGGAGGTGGGCCTTCAGGGGGTTCTTGCGTTTAGATGAGGTCATAAGGGCAGAGCGCTTGTGAATGGGATTAGTGCCCTTGTAAAAGAGGCTCAGCGAGATTGCCCACCCCTTCCACCCTGTGAGATCACATGAAGAAAGTACCATCTAAGGACCTGAAGGCAGGCCCTCGCTAGACACTGAATCTCAAAGCACCTTGATTTTGGACTTCCCAGCCTTTAGAAGTGTAGGAAATAAATTTCTATTATTTATAAGCCACTCAGTCTATGGTATTTTGTAGAGCAGCTTGAGTGGTCTAAGACACTGATTATACCTGACATTTGTTATTTACTTCACCAGTATCAAAATACTCCCAAAGACCTTAATATAATAACTCACTAGGTCCTACTATTATAAGACAGAGACTATTCCGTCCATCAAAGTTCTAGAATCCTTAAGGCAGGGTGGGCTGCGTGGGCTGCCTGCTAGCCTGGGAAAAGCCCCAGCCTGGGGGATTAGTCATCACTCCCTAGAAGACTTGATTTCGGGAAGACTTAGAGGAAAGGGGTGCCATTAACCAAATGGCAGAGACTGTACTATATAGGATGCGATGCTTCCAAACAGCCCCCACACCGTTAGTAAAATTGTGAGACTGAAATGTCAAAGGGCATTAGATTAAAAGAAACAGGCTGAATAGAGTGAATGAGCACAGAACTGGGGGAGAAGCATCGAGGTGGGGGCACTTGCAGAAATCGTGGAAATGGCACGAAGGTCTCACTGCAGATTTCATAAGCAGAGAAAGTCCCATCCAACATCTGATTCCACAAACAACAGAGATGGGAGGTAAGTGCGGCAGGTGCTGGGACCGTCCCACTGCGGGGGTGCAGAAGCAGAAAGCTTCGCACGGAGGTGAAGGAACAGATCATGGTAGCAAGTGTCAGTGCCAGAGGTTAAGATTGAAGCTTCTCCCTCCACATCATTTCTCCTTCATAAACCAAATCCGCCCCCAAACCCCAGGGACCAAGCGTGACTTATAAGGATTCTCCTCCAGGGTGCAGGTACCATTCTGTCACCAGCAAGGAAGGCTGATAGGAAGGAGGTGAGAGCCACAGATCAGGGGGTCATTTCAGTGGGATCACAGGGTGTAAGCGGATGGTGCTGCAAGGTAGGTTTCTGCTCCCATTTTCTGGGTGTCAGTGACATTTCCTGAGGCTTTGCATGATCTCCGACAATCAGACCTAATGACAGCCTTTGTGGTAACCTGGTCAGGCCTGACTCAGCTCCAGCCCTGTGCTTAGGCAGCAGGAAGTGATCTCATCAACTCTGTGGGAAATTCCTACATTGTACTGGAGAAAACAGAATCCAAATAAATTCGATAGAAGAGAAAGCCCTCATCAGCATGAATGGGAGTTTGAAACATAAGAAGTAACTAAGGTAGGAAGTTAGGAGCATTTTAAGTGGGAAATGTTATTAACTTTGATTTAGGAGAAGATAACTTGGTGTAAAACAAAATAAAAACAGGCAGTCAGGTCAAAGTCTCTAGTTTTGTTCACACTTGCTATGCATGTTACTCAAAACTTATGAAATGATATAACTTTCTCTCAAACAAGGTTTAAAAGCCCTTTGATTAAGGAAGGTGTAAATGCTCCTTAATAAAATAGGGAACTACCAGACCTGAATCTGATTTTTTTAAAGTCTTCTCTTTAGCTTCCTGTTTCCAAGGGGATTTTTTTTTTTTCCCCAGAAATATATTGCTTATTGGATGTTGTCGCTCTAATTTTGGAGACCATATGTTCTAGGTATTCCGGGAGAGATCTGCATTTCAAATCCTGGATCCATTGTTCCCCAAAGCCATGTAAGAATCCCAAGAGAGACAGGCCCTTCCCATGGCTATGTCTTATGTCCTACGGATACCGCTCTGAGCATTTTGTGGCTGAAAACGTTAGTCTTTCATAAAACTCTTGAAGAAGACATTATTGTTATTATAATCATATACGTTTGGAAATGAAGACTTAGAAAGATTCTAACTTGTTCAACATCTCTCAACCAGCATGTGCCAAAGTTCTGAAAGTCTATTGTTCTAACCAACATCCCACCTTGAGGAGCAACGATGTTCATCTGGTTGTCACAATTCGTGTCCTTCTGTGGGCAGCAGAGTTCCAAGACATTCCCCAAGCTCGCCTTCTCTGGAGGCGCATGCCTCCCATGACCCCCTCTTTGGATTGCCTGCAGAGCCTGTGAAGATGGCATTATCACTCCTGTGTTGACTCTACTGATCAGGTCCTTTAAGTCAATCAAAAGATAGATTATCCATGTGTGCCTGATTTTATTAGGTGGTCCCATAAGGAGCCTTAAAATGACCCTTTCTGAAGTAGAGTGATTGGAAAAGTAAGAGGGTCTGTGAGCGGGTTCACCTGGCAAGGACCTGAACTCAGCCTCCAGGGGTTCTGGCTACAACTAACCGTTAGCAAGAAAGCAAATCTTTCCTTGGTCAGAATCCACCACAGGACAAAGCTGGCTGAGCCCTTGCCTTTGGCCCTGTGAGATGCTGACGAGAGTATCCAGAGAACAGGTGCCAGAGTCCTGACCCACAGAAACTGAGTCGATGAGTCTGTGGTTGCTTTAAGCCACTATGTCCACAGTAATTGGTTAGACAGCAACAGAAAACTAATAAGCCTCCCTCTTTTTCATTTACCATCTTTCTTTCCTTATGTCCACAAATATTTATTGAGCATTTATTCATGTATTAGAACATGTGCTAGGAATTGTAGCTGCAATGGCCAGCAAAGCCAGATGAGGTCTCTGGCCTCCCGTAGTTTATAAAAACATCAAGAGGGAGACAGACATAAATCACATAACGTGGATACATGAAAAGCTGCAACTAAGACGACTGAGGAGACCCCACAGCCCACGACAGTAGATAGTAGTTACCTTGGTCTAGCCAGAGAGCACAGGAAACATGGTCCTTGGGGCATTAGCAATTAAGCAAGAGCTGACAGTTGAGCAGTCATGGCCAAGGCCAAATTGAAGGGAAGGACAATGCAAGTAGAGGGAACAGCATGAACAAAATCTCTGTGGAGGCAAAACCATACAAGTGCAAAGGACAAAAAGAAGGTCCTATATGGCTGCACCCTGGCCATTGGGATGGGAGATAAGGCCGGGCTACTGCATACAAAACCTAAAAGCCAAGAAGGGACTTTCCCTTGTAGGAAGAACAGTGATGTCTTAGTCAGTTTGGGCTGCTATAATAAATTACCATATATTGGGTGGCTTGAATGACAGACACTGATTTTTCACAATTTTGGAGGCTGGGAAGGCTAAGATCAAGGTGCTGGCAGACTCAGTGTCTGGTGGGTCTGCTTCCTAGTTTGCAGATGACCTTCTTTTCCTTCTATCCTCTTATGGTAGAGACAGTAAAGAGAAAGAAAGCAAGCTCTTTCCTGTCTCTCCTTATGAGGGCACGCATCCCACCACGAGGGCCCCACCCTCAGAACCCATCATCTTTCAAAGCCCCCCACACCAATACCATCCCATTGGAGCTTGGGGTTTCGACATATGAATTTGTGGAGGAGACACACACACACACACACTGTCTATAGCAAATGGAAAGCCAATTACAGGAGAATATCAAGTAAAAGGAATGCAGAAAGGCAGGTGGAAAGCAATTAGTGTAGACCTCAGGAGAACAGTGAGCCTCCACCTGAGTGATGGCACAGGGAAGGAGAGAGGCGGGTCAGGGGCAGAGAGGAGGTTGGGTGTGTGGTTTGGAAATTGATTAGATAAGTGGTGCAAGAGAGAAGAGTGGCCAGGTTTGGCTCCACTGTCCTCAGAGAATTAGGAGAGGAGGAGAAGGAGTGGGAGGAGGGGGAGGAGGAAAAGAAGGATGCGGGAGAAGAGAGAAGAGGGCAAGGGGAAGTGGGGGAGGAGGATAGGAGAGAGTGACAGTCATTGGAAGGAAGGTGCAGAGCCTGGTTTGCCCCTCTGGGGGTGAAGGGTCCGGGATGCATTCAGGTGGAACTGCCAAACGTATCTACAGCCAAAGGCACAATCAGAAACATTTACTACATAGCAGAGGCAGCTGAAATGATGGCAGTGAATGGAATCTCAGATGATGAGAAAATAGAGAAAAAAGGCCAAGGATAGAACCATCTGGACAGCCTCCTTATCTTTCTCACCTCTTTGGGTGACTCAAGTTTTCTCCTTCTTAGATGAAGGAAAGTGGGTAGCATGCACTTCTTTTCATTAAGTATCTAATTAATAAAAAATGGGGCCGGGCACGGTGGCTCACGCCTGTAATCCCAGCACTTAGGGAGGCCGAGGCGGGTGGATCACGAGGTCAAGAGATCGAGACCATCCTGGTCAACATGGTGAAACCTCGTCTCTACTAATACAAAAAATTAGCTGGGCATGGTGGCGCGTGCCTGTAATCCCAGCTACTCAGGAGGCTGAGGCAGGAGAATTGCCTGAACCCAGGAGGCGGAGGTTGCAGTGAGCCGAGATCGCACCATTGCACTCCAGCCTGGGTAACAAGAGCGAAACTCCGTCTCAAAAAAAAAAAAAAAAAAAAAAATGGAATCATAAATAATAAAAATCATATGTATAAACTATAAAATTTAAATAATTTGAATTTTAGAGACTATGATTGATATAGTAAGAATTGAGGCTCTGTTGTAATGACCTTGACATTAAGACAAAGACTCAGATACATTATGACAGATTTAAATTAGGCGGTTTTATTAAGTTTAAGTCAATGATGTAGACAGTTGTGGTCAGAGGACCTATGACTGTCCTGAATGTATGAGATACTATTGATTTTGTTTGTTTTTAGCTGAGCGTCAATGTATTGTTAGTTTTTCATTCAAGCAAATCTGGCAGGCATAGTTTAATTTTGATCTGAAAATGAGTGCAGAGAAAGATTTTATACATTATGAACTCATCAAATTATAGGAGAAAGTTTATATTTAGAAATACAGGGTGTGTTGGCTTACACCTGTAATCCCAGAGTTTTGGGAGGCTGAGACAGGAGGATCACTTGAGGCCAGGAGTTGAAGACCAGTCTCAGCAACATAGTGAGACCTCGTCTTCACGCACATACAATAAATACAAATAAAGAATAAGTAGCAGGCACAGTGGGTCACACTTGCAGTCCCAGCTACTGAGAAGGCTGAGGTGGGAGGGTTGTTTGAGCCCAGGAGTTGGAGGCTGCAGTGCACTATGATTGTACCACTGCACTCCTGGGAAATAGAGCAACGGCATGTCTCAAAAAAAAAAAAGAACAAAAAAGATATGACATATATTCGATTTCCATTTGGATTCAGGCGGAATGGATTCAAATCCGAGTTCTGTATGTACCATCTCTATGTCTCTGTGGCAACTGTTTATTCTATGATATACTTAACTTCTTGGGCTGCTTGTGAAAATTTTAGGGTATAAAGTAAGTGAAGTGTCTAGAGCGTAGTGGTTAATTGGTCAGTAGTAATTGTTTTCCCTGGCTGTCAGGGGTCACGCTTTTTTTAATCTAAAGGGGATGATCTAGACTCCAGTTCTGGGTCTACTTTTCCCCGAAATAAAATTCTATACTCTCAAGAAGTAAAGTAAGAAAACAGTGAAAGTGTCTATAATATTACCTAAGTGTCTCCTGGGATCCTGTGAATGGAGTGAGGGAGTTCATAAAAAACTCTAGCATTTCATTCATTTTCAGCTGCTATCTCTGACATATGGAAGGCTGTAATTTCACAAGGAAGTGAAACCTTACCTCCTACCAGGTGTTAATATATTTTAAGCAAAGAGAAATTATTGAAAACCTATGTTCTTTCCCTGCAATTGCTTGAGGCAGATTTTGAAAGCCACATTTTGAAATCAGCCTATGATGTCATCAGAACTAGCTGCAATCGAGGTGACACAGTTGATGACTCTCTGGGTGGGGCTGGTGTGAGAGACAGTGGTAAACACTTGGGCTTAAGAAAGCTGGAGGACACATCTATTTTTAGATTTTTATTATGCAGTTTTATCCTTATTCTCTTAAAAATTGTACAACTCTCAACTCTCCAAACAAATGAACATTTCATTGCTCTGTATTCTAAAACAATTTTTTAAAACTTGCTTTCTGTCTTTTTCTCAGCTCTCTATCTCTCAAAAGGTTAAAAATCAGAAGGTAGATTGCTTGTGTCCTCTCCATGCACCCAATTTCAGCTCATTTTAAGTGTTTAGTTTACTTAAATAGCCTTCGATTCATCTTGGAACTATTTTGACTTATCAAGAAGGTGTAAGGACGTATATGATTTACTGCCATAATAGCATCTTGGAGAGGTATGCTGTGTGTGTGCACACGTGTGTGTGTGAATGTGTGTTTGCCTCTCCCAAGGAGCAGCAGCAGCGCCTGGTATTCGCTCTGTTCCTATTTTTGTCTTTTGTCATCACTGCTGTAACTGAGCCCACTGTCATCTGGTAGGAATATTTACCCGCTGGATCTGACTTGGCCGGGTAGCAGTGAACACACATCTGGAGTCTAGACTTGGCGGCTCTGTGGGCAGGCTCGCAGCCCAGGGCTCCATCAGCCCCAGGGCTCCAACACTCCGGCGCCCTGCTCTGTTGACATAGCTGGTGGGCTGCCTCATCAGTTTCAGCTGCCTGACCCCCTGCCCGCCCCCCAGCCTTCCCTATCCCTGCCATATCCCAGCTCTGTCTGTGCACTTTGGAGAGCCACCAGAGGAGTCCCTCCCCTGCTTCCTTCAGTGAGCCCCTCTACTCAGGATGCTCTCCTGGAGGAGAAAGGAAGGAGGAATCCACGTTAATATGAAACCTGCAGACGATGATTCTGCTTCAGAGATGAGGGGTTGCTTTGAATTGGAGAGAAGAGCTCTGATAAATGCACTAAGCACAAGAGAGAAAAAAAAAATCTGATGGGATAAAACAGATATATACATTGAAATATCTGATTTAGGTTTAAATCGTATACTCAGCAGTTACACCAGATGTGTGGCCTGGAAGGTCTTTGAAACTCAAATTCATTATAAATTCAGGGGAAGAGTGATGACCGCATGACGTTGTTGGGCAGGACACAAACCTGAATAAAGATAAAAGGTCTATGTCAGTGTCTGCCTTAAAGTAGCAAATAAAAATTTGTTCCCTTTTTTCTAGTCTATGTTTCCTAGTCTAGTCTTTTACACAAATGAGAGTTATTCTTTGACCCAAGGCAAGAAAAACATCCTTGAGATTTGCTAAAAATAGAGGACGCTTATGGGGAAACCTTCATGTGAGATGAGAAGTTTTTGAAAAAGGTCCAACAGCAATACCTGCTTTTAGATATAAGGTAACAGAGACAGAGGTGACCACATTCTTGTGGTGGCAACATTTCCCATATGAGATCTTGTATTCTCTTGTCTGCTTTTATAAAATGAAACTAGCGTGAGACTTTGATAATGGATTGGTGACTTCTGTAGAATGAGGCTGAGCCCCCCATGAGTTGAGGCTCCCCTGAAACGTCAAGCTTGACATTTGCGAGATCCTTAATATACATGAGTTGGTCTATGCTTTAACTGCAATGGGTTCTTAGTGTATTTCCCTCACAAGGAGGCTAAAACACATGTAACAGTTATTTTCATATGTCTCATCAATTATATCCGCAATAAAATGATACCTAAATCAATTTCTTGCAAAAACAATTATTTGGATGTCTACCCAGCAAACAAAAGTGTTTGAGAAATTATAAGTTTCTTTTGGAAAGCCTATTTTATTATACTGAGGTTGGTAAACCATGGTCTGCAGCCCACAGGCAGAAACTGTAGATCTGCATCCAAGCCTAAAATATGTACTCTCTGGCTCTTCACAGAAATGCTTGTTGATACTTGTAATTATATAAATCAATAAAATTAAAAAGTGTAGTTCTCTTTTAAAATTGGGAATACCTGTTAATATAGTGTGACCATGGTATTTTCTGGTTTATAATCCATCCTGCAGGCTCATTGACTACAGCATTCTGAGCGAGTGAGGGCTGCTGTGACAGAGCACCAGTGGACTACCTGGTGGCTTAAGCAGCAAACATTTATTTCTCACAGTTCTGGAGGCTAGAAACTCCAAGTTCAAGGACAATTTGACTGGAGAGGGCCCTCGTCCTGGCTTACAGATGACTGCCTTCTGATGGTGTCCTCATATGGAGAAGACTAGACCTCCGGTTTCTGTTTCCTTCCTTTTTTCTTTTTCTTAGAGCTTCACTCTTGTTTCCCAGGTTGGAGTGCAATGGAGTGATCTCGGCTCACTGCAACATCCACCTGCCAGGTTCAAGCAATTCGCCTGCCTCAGCCTGCAGAGTAGCTGGGATTACAGGTGCCCCCTACCACGACAGGCTAATTTTTGTATTTTCAGTAGAGATGGGGTTTCACCTTGTTGACCAGGCTGTTCTTGAACTCGTGACCTCAGGTGATCTGCCTGTCTCAGCCTCTCAAAGTGTTGGGATTACAAGCTTGAGCCACCACACCTGGTCTCTGTTTCTTTTGTTATAGATTCTAATCCCATCGTGGAGGCTCCACCCTCGTGACCTCCTCTAACTCTGATTTCCTTCTAAGGGCCTTATCTTCAAATACCATCACATTGGAGGTTAGGGCTTCCACATATACATTTTAGGAAGGAGGGGAATACAAATGTTCAGTCTGTAACAATTGCATGATACATTATTTACCATGGTGTAGAAAGCCTTTCTTTTTCTGACCTTAACATAGCAACTTCATTCCACGGTACTCATTTCTACCCACCTTATGTTCCATACAAATGATGAGTACTCACAATAGTCTATGGGAACATAAATGGGGAAGAGATAATTCTGTCTGAAGCCACCAGAGACATTTAAGTGAAAAAGAGTATATATGACTTGCGCTCTGAAGAATAGCAGAAAAACAGGCCACGGGTGTTCTAGCCAGTCAAAGCAGCCCAGCCCAGCATGGCTAGAGGCATGAAATGCTGTGATGTGGTCCAGGAAACCAAGTCATACCAAAGAGCAATAGATCGGGCAAGTGACGCAAAGCTGCATTCACAGATCCACTCTGCTACTGACCAGAGGAGTATCTTTGGGAAAGTACTTAGGTTCCTAAGTTTCAATATTCTCACCTGTGAACTGAGAAAATTGGTGGCACCTGCCTTCTAAGGCTGCTATCTTTGTCATTACATGTAATATCTCCACCATGATCCTCCCTCATTTAAGCAAACTCAACTCAAAGAAACATAAGCTAAACAAAACACCAGTCCAGACAGAACCCCATGTCCATGCTTGTTGCCTGCTGGTCAAGGCCAAACTCAAGGATGTCTCCTTGCACTTTTTGTGCTAACAGAATTGTACCACCTAAAGTGTCTGAAATCATGGTCAGCAAGCTCTTTGCCTGCTATTACAATACAGACGTATGCTTGTGGCTATAACAGTGACCTAGAATCAGAGTTCTGATTTATGTTTGGTTTGGGTTTAGTTTAACCACCTATCATGTTCCAGTTTGTTGACTAGTAGCAAAAATCTAGCAGGTTAACCAGACTAGTATTTCAGTTTTAGCAACATGAAAGTATATGAAAATATAATCACTTGAAGGGCAAATTTAGTCTTTATTATGTTTTAACATCATTGGCTTGTACAATCAGTTATATAAATAGATTTTAAAAATCAGGTGCCTTCAATATGATTCCATCAATCTTTAGGATTCTATTTTAGATTTATAATATTTTAACTCTGGGGACAGATATATTCTTTAATACTTAGAGTGAAAATTTCTAGCATCAAGATATGTACTTACTTTTATTTTTTTCTGCTTCATATAAGTGAAAAATTAGCCCAAATAAAGAATAAGGTACCTAGTAGACCTTCTTTTTGTAGTCACCAGTCACCAGAATTAATTGGTGCATAAGTCAAAGACTGTGGGTTAAAGGACTTGGTGTGTCATCAAGCAGTCCGGAGACCAGTTAGCATTGTTCAGTGAGTGTGGGCATATGTGTGTGCATGTCGAGTGTGTGTGTGTGTGTGTGTGTGTGTGTGCATAAACCTGTGTGCATGCATGACTGTGTGTACATGTGTTTACATGCCTGAGCATGTGTGTGCATGCATAAACATGCATAAGCCAATAGGCTTAAGCATGATGTAAGCTGATGTTTGCAAATGAGGAAATACCTGTGCCTTAAATAATAGGCAACATTGTCTGGGCACGGTGGCTCATGCATGTAATCCCAGCACTTTGTGAGGCAGAGGAGGGCAGATCACGAGGTCAGGAGTTTGAGATCAGCCTGGCCAACGTGGTGAAAACCCATCTCTACTAAAAATACACACAAAAAATTAGCTGGGCATGGTGGTGCATGCCTGTAGTCCTAGCTACTCAGGAGACTGAGGCAAGAGAATCACTTGAACCTGGGAGGCGGAGGTTGCAGTGAGCTGAGATCACACCACTGCACTCCAGCCTGAGTGACAGAATGAGACTCCATCTAGAGAAAAAAAAATAGGTAGCATTGGCACCATTGAAATTTTCTCAAGGGATAGAAATCATGTGGAAATCTTGTCCCTATTGACTAAGACAAGCTCCAGGGTCCCCTAATGACACTCTTGCCTTTGGATGGAGGTCTTACTGCATTTAGCAGCGGGACGTGATTTTGAGTCATGAGCTGCTCTCCCCAGTAGCTGGGCTCCTTCCGAGCTGATGGGCAGAAGCCAGAATTCTATGGAGAAGCTGGCTCACACCACGCTCTATCTATGACAAGCTGGTTTGGCACATGAAGTGGGAACATCTTCATTGTCACCAGCAGGACCAGCGGCAGAAGCAGATTTCGCTTTTCTGTGGCATGCCCCTCCCTGTACTGTTTTTCTTCTCCTCCTGCTCCTCCTCCTCCTTCTCCTTCTTCTTTCAAGGAGCCAATTTTCAGGAGCTAGTTTTAGAAAAAGTCAGCACTTGGGGCTCTTAAAATGAGTTTACCAGGTCTCATGGTTTTATAAATGAGGGATTCAAGGGCCGGAAAAGGGCCTTTCCCAACGCCAGGCCACACCATCATTGATATAGCCAGAAACATCTCCAGATTTCCATTCAGGGCTCTTTCTACCACCAAATGCTTTCTTGTCTTCTAAAGAGACTAAAAAGAAGTTCACTTTATTATTATTATTATTTCCATAGGTTTTTGGGGGAACAGGTGGCGTTTGGTTACATAAGTTCTTTAGTGGTGATTTGTGACATTCTGGTGCACCCATCACCTGAGCAGTATACACCACACTCAGTTTGTAGTCCTTTATCCCTCACCTGCTTCCCACTCTTTCCCCCTGAATCCCCAAAGTCTATTGTGTCATTCTTATGCCTCTGTAACCTGGTAGTTTAGCTTCCAGTTTGTAGAGCTACATTTTACACTTCGGGACATTTCTCTGCTGTGGTCTCTGGCATATAATACACCTTCAGAAATTATTGTTTGAATTAATGAAATAATGAATTGAATTACATTTCAATGGTCTAGGGAAAGTAACAAGAGAGAACTGTTCATGGTATCTTTCTGTAAGGAGAGATCATTTAGATATTACACTGAACACATTTTCTGGCACATGGTACTCAATTCTAGCTAAATACATCATTGTTGAGATTGGCTGTCTTGTTCTTTTCTACTGCAGTGCTGTTCTGCCTATATCTAGCTTTGCTGCTGATATTAAACTAAGAAGATTCTGAATGAAGTCACTTAAATAATCCAGTTGAAACAAGCCCTAAAATTGTTCCCAAGGTAGGCACTCAGCTTCTGAAGCTTTTGAGAAGGTGCAGCATCCTGCACAAAGCCATGGGTCCACCAACTTTGTAGGTTCCACCGTGTCACCACTTACAAAGGACCTGATGGCACCTGCTGCAAGTAAGGCCAGTGCCCACTGAAGAGCCACTGGCACTGGGCAGGTACTCTCATCAGAAGGTTATCAGCCCTGACATCTCTCCATTGCCATTGCCATTGGCGAACCGCTTCCAACCTGGAGCATTTGACCAATTGTGTTTCAATTAGTAAAATTCTAAAATCTCTATGCTGATTTAGAAGATATTTAATGGATCTCCAAAGCCTATATTTGTGTAATAATAAGTAAAAGTAATGGAAGTGAATAGGTGACTTTCTCTATAGTTAAAAAAAATGCTTTCATCATCTCCTTGATTCTTCACAAATCTTAAGAGATATAACAATCTCATTGTACAGATTTAAAAATGAGGCTCAAAGAAGTTGTGACTAGCCAGCAGAAGAAGCCAATCAATGCTTTTCATTTGTTTTTGATTCTTACTGTATTACATCGTCACAGTGAGCTCTGTTTCTAATCGTGTATAGGCCATTGCTGGGTGAGAACTGGGCTAATGGCACCCAGGGAACCATATCATTATTTCCCCAGGCCCCCACTGTATCACACACCAATACCCTCTGCTACATGCATTACAATACAGGTTTTGTCAATTCACATGGTCTTTCGGTAAAAGGGTGAAGAAAATGGCAGCTTTTGGAGAATATAGATGAAAGAAAAAATATTAATCATATATATTCAGAATAGTTGGTAGACAGAAACTCAATCCTAATCTCACCTCTGTCAGTGTGTGAGGTGTGCACAAGCTGCTTCCATTTCTATAGGAGTCTTCTCATCTACACATTGCAGAAATTGTATTTAATAGTCACTTGGGTTAGTCAGCTCTAAAAGCTCATCTTTATAGATGCTGTACCTTCTATAAAGAACTGGATCCTGGCTGAGCATGGTGGCTCATGCCTGTAATCCCAGCACTTTGTGAGGCTGAGGTGGGTGGATCACTAGATCAGGAATTTGAGACCAGCCTGGCCAACATGGTGAAACCCCGTCTCTACTAAAAGTACAAAAATTAGCCAGGCATAGTGGCACGTGCCTGTAATCCCAGCTACTCAAGAGGCTAAGGCAGGAGAATTGCTTGTACCCAGAAGGCGGAGGTTGCAGTGAGCCAAGATGGCGCCATTGCACTCCAGCCTGGATGATAGATCAAGACTCTACTTCAAAAATAAATAAATAAATAAATAAATAAATAAATAAATAAAAGAACTGGGTCCTATTAAAGTGTTTATACGGTAATCTCAGGTTATGCCTTATCTATCTAGTTTTGGCCTCTCAAAAGCCAAACTATGAGAATCATCATTTCTATAAAAGTCCATGTTGGCACTTCCTTTCACAAAAGTGAATGAATGTATGCAGCAAGACCCGGTGGCGTGTGGTGGTCTGGGTTTCAGTTCCAGCTCAACCACTCTTTAGCTGTGTGGCTTTGGACACATTGTCTAACGTATCCCCTAAATTGAGGGTTAAAATAAAATAACACTTCAGAGAGTTTTTGAGTGGATTAAAAAAATTGGTAAATGCAAATGTTTGTGATCACTTCTAACTAAGTGCCATATACACTTTAATTGGAAATTTTCATCCTCTGCCTGGTATATTCTCATTTTCCTACCAGATGATCACTCACTCTTTAGCCCAGGGGATGAGTTATGGTTGGACTAAGGCAGTCCTGGCTGTCTTGCTCTTTCCCATCCATTCTCATGGTGTGATAGGATTTGGGCCCATGGGATGTAACAAGAGCTCTGCTTAGGGGCTTTGGGGAAAGATTTTGCTCCACGATAACAGAGGAAGGCACTGGAGGAGAAGGCGCTCTGGCTACAGCACTTCTCCATCTTACTCAGAGCAGTTCAGTGAGAATAAGATATTAGAAGCCACAACAGCTGTGACTTTAAGAGGAGACCTTCCTGACAGTACTGGGACAAAGGAGCAGGAAGGAGAAACAACTTCAGTCAAGTTTGTCAAGCTTCAGAACCAACTCGGCAACCAGCCCTATCCAGTCCTTATTTCCCACGAAATAATGAAATGTCTCTGTGTTTAAGTCATAGTTTATCAGTTGTTTTGTTATATGCTCCCCAAAGCATTCTTTTTCTTTTCTTTTCTTTCTTTCTTTTTCTTTTCTTTTTTTTTTTTTTTTTGAGATGAAGTTTCTCTCTTGTTGCCCAGGGTGGAGTGCAATGGCATGTCTTGGCTCACTGCAACCTCCACCTCTTGGGTTCAAACAATTCTGCTTCAGCCTCCCGAGTAGCTGGGATTACAGGCATGTGTCACCATGCCAGGCTAATTTTATATTTTTAATAAAGATGAGGTTTCTCTGTGTTGGTCAGGCTGGTCTCAAACTCCTGACCTCAGGTGATCCACCCACCTCTGCCTCCCAGAGTGCTGGGATTACAGGCATGAGCCACTGTGCCTGGCCCCAAAGCATTCTTAATATGGTCTAGACATGCAGTAACCTTGTCCCTTAATCAAATCAGACCACAGCAAGGAGGAAAGATACAATGAATACTAAATGGTCCTAGCATAGTTGCCACAAACAAACATGAGATTTAGTTCTGGGCTTCCTGGCTGCTGCGGGAAAAACACACACATGAAATTTTGCATAGCATGCAAGATCAGAAGGAAGAAAGCAATCAATTAGAGTAGCCAAAACTGTTTTGGCAATGCATTTGGAAAGCCATCTCTCACATTCAGCATCATAGAGGTGAAACTGAAAGGCTAAATGTGCATCTTCTTGACAATTTTACGTCAAACTTCATTTGTTTTTATAAATGGCTGGTGTTTTTTTTTTTTTTTTAAGTAAGTAATCTATCACTTAAAGTCCAAAGCAAGGACATCATTCTAAAGTGAAACCCTTGCTGTTTTCTGTGTGGCTTCCTGCTCTTTTTCTTGGTTCTAATTTTCTACCCCTACTTCATTAAATTGATCTCCACCTGACTTTGTTTCTTTGATGAAATTGCTTCATATCCTCTCACAACCAGAGAGAAAATTTATTTAGTGGTATGAAAACATCCTAAGTTTGAATTACATGGATTCATGTCAGCACATGTAGATGACAATGTGTATCATGATCTTCTAGGATCCAGACAAAAATAAAGTGAGCTCTGCCCTTAACCAGGTCCCCTCTCTGCTGACAGCTGAGGCAGGGGTTTGGCAGCATCTGTGGGGCTGTCCTGGGTGGAGGGAGCCTTGGAAAGCTCCAGGATAAATGGGGTGGGAGGGGTGCCAGCATGGATGCAGCACACACCCTGGGAATCATTCTGTCCAGAGAGGAGAGTATTGGCAGGAAATGCATATTGATTATTGATGATCAGTTGCTTGGGCAGTGATTGCCTGGTACAATTATACTTATACTTTCTTTTCAAATAATTATCTCAGCTTCTAGCTCAGACTAATTAGTGTATGTTATGGATGCAACAACAATCTCTGTTCCTGCCTGGATAAGATTAGAAATGGCCAAGGAGGCACAGGAGAGACTTCAAGATTTCTGAACTCTAGCTTTGCTAGTACGTGCTAGGGGAATATATAACTTTTATCCCAGAACATGTGAACATTTGCAGATTGCTTAGGAGACAGAGACAAGCTGTTACTTGTAAAATAGGCCCCAGAACTTGGTACCAGAAAACAAACTCTAAGGAAAAGGTAGCTTTGGGCACTGTGGCCTAGGTGTTGTAGAAGCTGGGTAGGCAGGGACAGCCCCATCGCTGACAGGAGGACTCTTAGGACTTTGGTGAGTTTGGAAGGGAGTAAGAGGCCTCCATAGGATTTTGAATTAGGAAATGCTTCAAAAAATCAGCCAGATGAAAGAGCTGATGAAGTGGATGTTTGCGGTCCTGAAGCAGACAGATGGTCAGCCCTCCCAAGGCTGTGTGTGTTAGGATGTGCACTGGCCAGGACAAGCTTGGGGGCTGCTGTGGGAGAGATCTCGTGCCCGGGCAGCCCCAGGGATCAGTCCACCAGGTGGAGCACAGGGAGTGGGGAAGAAGGCACAACTCATTCTGGAAAAACCTTGCTCGTCCAAAAGTAATCAACATCTGACTCAATCGTGTCCCGCACAATTAAAAAGGGGACATATACATTCTTGCTGTTGTTTGTTCAACTGCAGTTAGGACTTAAAGTTTCATGAGAAAACGAGAATGAGGGCAAACTCTGGGAGAGGGGGTAGAGATGGTATCCGACAACATCTGACTGAGAGGGAATGTGGAGGGTCCCAAGGAAGACGTGTGACTGTCCCCCAAAGGTTACCTGTGGAAGATGCTGCTGTGTCTCTGTGCTGCAAGTGAGACAGAAATGCTATGCTGGCAGAAAGCTGACCCTCACTCCCTCACAGGGTGTCCTTGACTAGAACCCCTCTGTCTGAATCCCTTTCTCTCCATTGCTGAAGTCAGGATAACCACCGTCACCCCTCTGATCTGTTGGGAGGATTAGAATAGTTCCTTTGTGACTCACAGCACGGCACCTGGGTATGCAGGTTCCCAGGAAAGGAGCATGATGAGTGATGGCTGTGGCTCAAGTCTCTTGGTTAGCCCATGACAAGGCAGATAAGTGCTCTGTCCTGGGTGACATGGCTCTGCCAGGGCAGGACAGGGTTGAGATTTCTGTGCTGTGGCCTGTCCTGGGTTTCTCTCCATGCTTCATGCGTCAGGCCAGCCTGGACAGAGTCAGCACAGCTTTAAAGCTGAGGCCCTGTGGTTCAATACAAAGTAAGTATTTGGTCTTTTTTCCTGGTTCCTGACACAGAGGTCCTAAAACCCTTGGAATTTACTATCTTGGAGATGCTGGTGAAATGACTTTTGGAGAAATGGAAGGAGGTCAGATAGCTTCAGGATGGGAAATTGAATTCAGTCACCAATGGCAATGGAACCTTCACAAGACCCCTAAACAACAGGGTTTGGGGACCTTCCAGGTTGGGGAGCACACTAAGGTACCAGGCAGGTGGCACCCCTACAGAGAACTAGAAGCTCCGTGCCCTCTGCCAACCTCGTCCTGTGCAGCTGTTCCACCTGGCTGTTTCTGGGTGGTATCCTTTATAATCAACTGGCAAAGATGAGTAAACCTATTTTTCTGAGTTCTGCAAGTTGTTCCAGAAAATTATCAAATCTAAAGAGGGGGTTGTGGGCAATCCTGAATTTGTAGTTGGCTGGCAGAGGGTGGGCAACCTTGACATCCCATTTGTGGCTGGTGTCTGCCGTGGGACTCTGAGCCTAACTTTGGGTATTTAGTGTCAGAATAGGGTTGAACCCAGTTAGTCAGTGAGATGGTTGGCACTGGAAGGAGAAGCCACACCAGTGCCCACGATAGAATGAGCCCCTTGTTATCCAGGGCAGAAGCCTTGGGAATGAAATGAAGTCAGGGAGGGAAGGCATGGATTAAACCAGTCTCCCATGCTTAATGTCTTTTTGTAGTACAATCTTCACTTGGATGAAACCAGAAAGTTCCTTGGGCACTGGCATTAGATCATTTAGAGTTTATAGTAACTCCCTGTCCATAAAGTCTGAAATTAATATGAAGCATTTTAGTCTCGAAAAAGTAAATCTACATTGTTTGTTTTAATAAAGAAAATAAAAATAACAGACGACATTTATTGGGAACTTTCTAAGTTTCAGGTACAACTCAAAGAGTTTCATATGAATAAACTCACGTCGTACTCACAAAAAACACCTTGGGGCAGGTCCTATTATTGTTGGAACAGAAGTTTAAGGAGATTAAGTGACATGGCTCCATCACAAGGCCAGGAAAGGGTGGTTAGAATTGGAGCCAGGAAGACCAACCGACTTCTGTGACTCACCAACAGTATCCTCAGTGACAAGTGCTGAATGTTTAAACAATGAAAGAATATGCAAATGTGGGCAGACATATGATGGGGGCAAAAGCAGTTCTTTACCTTTCGGTACGTTTTAGCTTATTTCTCTTAGACAGGATCTGGGAGATCCAATATTTCAATATGATAAATACCCGATAAGAAAAGTATTAATGCAACTAAAGGGACTAAAATGAGCGGCACAGGGATTCCAAAGGTCTACAGTTTATTAAATGAAATTTTCAGGAGCATGAAGGAAGCAGAGGCAGGAATCCAGTGATCTGGTTTTAGCACTGACATAAACTGAATCTAAGGAAACTGAACATGCAGCTAATCAGTTATCTGAGCATCCCCCACACCGTATCACTATAGAGACATTTGGGAAATCTGGTTTAAGGATATTAGTTTGCTGAGTTGCTATGATTTGAGTGAGTTTATGCCTTTTTTCTTGCCTTTCATGCCTTTATTCACTTGTGCCTCCAGTCAACTCTTGTTTGTCCAGGCAGTCTCAGCCCAAGTTTGGCCGCCTTTGCATATTACTTCCTGACACGTCTGAGCATGTTGGTTGTGTTCCAGTAACCCTGCTAAGTACCTCCATGAATGGAGTGACATGTTGCATTGCAATTATTAGTTACAAGCCATGTCTGCTGGGTCTTCCTTGAGGATTTTATTTTTGCATCTTTGGTACCTGACACACAGTGCAAATTTTAGCAATTGCTTAGTAAATATTTGCAAAAAGAACGAATGACTTTTTCCTGAAGAAATAGTTCTCAAAACGTGGAGAGCGTACATGAGAAACATGACAATTAGGAACGTAACAACTTAGACACATTCTTGGTTTCTGTTGCATATTTCAAAACCCAGTTCTTCTATGTACTGGATTTTTAAATTATGTATTTTGAATTTTTAGTATTTTCAGTCTAATGCTGCAGATTTGGCAAACTCTGGAACATGCATGAGATCATGAACTTGAGAGACTGATAATTTATTAGCTACAGGAATGTATTTTGAGTGAATTGGATTTTGATGAAGAAAAGAAAATAGAACAAAAAATTCTCCTCTCACCTCTTATCCTGCTCAAAAAAGAAATAAGAGCAGTACAAAAGTGCACATCAAATGATCAAAGGAACCACAAAAAACCTTAATAACTGAGTAAGAGAATATGAAGGAAAAGGCAAAATAAGAAAATCAGAAAATAAGAAAGTTGCACATCCAAGAAGACAGAGTTGGTGGTGAACACTGTTTCAGTGGCTTATTTGCAGAAGTGAAGTTGGCTGCAGTGATCAGGTGGAAATTCATAGAACATGCAGGCATTGCCAGTTTCTGAAACCTAGGGTGGGAAAAGACTAGGACTGAGTGACTAACTCCAAATGTGCCTAACACATAAACATTGAAGTGAAGTAGGTGCTCTTGATTGGTTTGGATAAAGGTAGAATTTTGTGTGGCTAAGAAAAAGGGAGAAGAAACCAAGAGTGACAGGATACAATGTGAGAAATCGCTAACTGAGAATTCTGTGGGAAAGTGAGATTAGGGAGAGTGCAGAAATCCATCTCATTCAAATGGAAGTGAAGGGGGCCGAAGGCAAGGCTGAAATATGATCAAAGAAAAGGAAAGCATGAGCTTTTGGAAGCAGTGAATGGAAGACCCTGTATTTATTCATATAAAGATCTGAGAGGGGAAGATGGGAGAGACACAATCTCCCTGCCCAGGTGACTGAGCTATTCTTTCCAAATGACTATTGGAAACTCTCTCTTTCTATGTGCAAAGAAGATGCTATATCCTGTTGCATAAAAGATTCAAGAAATGGACACAGACTTATTGATGAGAATAAGAGTACTGCTGGAGTTGAAGAAATATGTACATAAAATGGTGACCAAAGCTAAGAAAATAATGAGCCCGTATTTACTGTGAAATTAGTCGAGTTGGAGAGAAATTATGATCTTGATTTACCAGCTTCCTACTCTTAAGGATTATATTACATGTTCTGAAAAGTCTAAGAAATGTTAGTTGGATGCAAAGGGATTTGAAGAAATGGAGTAGGTCCCTTCCAACTTTTCCATTAGAGTTATAAAAAAAGTAATTCAAACAAGAATTGGTGCATGCTTGTTTGCGCAAATTAATGAAAACTCCTACAGCTCAGACATTTTGGTGTACTAACTAAAGGGTTTTCCAATTTTAGATTAGGGAAAACTGTATGTCATACAAATTACAGCTTCAAAGTATTGGTTACATGGGAGAAAGCTCACTTAACAGGTAAATATTATTAATTGTTCCATGTGTTCTTGCTTAGGATTTAAAACTGAATAAACTTATTAAGAGTTAGTCTTTGAAAAAGAAATAACAGCAAAGATCTGTTTGTAATTATTCTATTTTGTTAAGGAGGACTTTCCTTGGCAACTAAATATAAACCATCCCAATTTTAGGTAATCTTCAGCTTTTTACTGCAATCCACAGAAACTACAACCAATTTTTAACCCGATCACTAAGTAAATACAAAGAACACAGGCTAGTAATACAGGACACATGGTTTGGCCACTTTGATGTCTGAATTCTTTGTAATTTTGCATTTGAAATACTACCAGGTATTTCTGAAGCAGAAACGGAATGTACTGAACTTGCCACGGCTCTTTTTAGTTGCAATTAGAACTGAACCAGAGAAGCTCGTCTGTTGGAGGCTGAGAAAAGGAAGCATTTACATATTACAGTTTCTGGGTCAAAGCCCCAGGAGAGAAAAATGGAGAGGAATGTCACTAGTCACCAGCAGACTTCTTTGGGAAGATGACCCCATCTTGGGGAGTAGAGCACAGGAAACCAGAGCTGAAGCTGCCTCCTACATCATCCAGGTGGCTTTCACTTTTGATAGATGGGAAGATGGGCCCCCAAAGGTTGAATGATTCCCTGCAAATACACAGGAAGTTGATGGCAGGGCCAGCCCTAGACCCGGAATCTCCCCTGGTCGCTCCTCTTCCTTCCTTCCACAATTAATGGGAATATTGTCATTGTTTACTCCATAGCGTAGACTTGCACAAATGAAAGTTGTGCTGTTCTCTCAAGTGCCTCATAGGAGGGGAAGTGGTGGACTTGAGAACCCTGGATGTCCCCTCAAGAAGTAGAAGGGGCCCCTCTGAAACTGGGGGAGGCAGGCTCTTCCTCCTGGCTTCTGAGACTGTAAGCTCTGGGGCCTTCCATGCCCTCATAGCAAGTCTGCCTTTCTGAGGAGGAGCAGATCACACTCTCACACTCAAGGATGCCCTCTCCTCAGGGACCTGGGCCGGGGTGAGCCCTGATGTGAGCCAGGGTGGAATTTGTCCAAGAGTAACCTTTATTCTTAGGTAGCGGCTCGAGACCCTGGGAAGAAAACCTGCCCAACTCTACCTGCACGGGCCAGTTAAGTCCCAGAGCTCGGCTCAGCCCCTGGCATCTGGCATTGCTTGCCCCTTAGGCATTTACCAGATACCTGCCACATGTCAGATGTTCTGCAAGACTCAGATTCTGGGCCTCTGATGAATACAGCACCAGCCCTTGGGAGGCTCCTTGTCCAATGAGACCATGACCCATGACAGCACACTGTGTAACGTGCCCTGCTGAGGGCTTGACTGCAGACACCACGGCGGCTCTTGATGTTTTCTGGTCTCTCTTCCTTGGCTGATACAGCATCTTGGAAGGAAACAAAACAAAGCAAATTCCTTTTGTTCCCTAGGCTGAGACAGCACCCATCACAAGGAGGGAAGCCAGAGAAGAGCCGGTCTGCGGGCTCCTGCGGCATGCTTCTCCCATTTTCTATCCCCGACCCCACACACAAACCAGCCATGTTTGATATGAGTGGAAATGGGAACTAAATGCCATTATTGACAAAGACAATAAAGTGCATCTGAGCTGGAAATGACCCAGAGACATCAGTAGCACATCCTGTTTATTAAAAGTAACACAAAAGCAAAACATGTTCATGATAAAACATTCAGACAGCAGAAAGCGTTCCATGTTGAGGGCCCCTGATGCCTTCTGGACATTCTGAAAACATGGACACAGATGAGTTTAGAGGTGAGGAAGCACAAGTTGTCCGAGACTGTGAATTAGTGGGATGAGCCTAAAGCCTGTTCGCAGATTCCCTGTGCCTGGGCCAACTCTTGGTATAACATTGGGCTCAGCTGCCTCTCATGTCTTTACAGAAATGTTCTGCTTTTATTAGTTTGGTGCAAAAGTATTGTGGTTTTTGCTGTTTACTTTTGCACCAAGCTAATTTTTGTCATCATGTTTGCCTGAGTACAATTATGCCTTTAATGGGATATCCTACGCCATGTATTCCCCAAAGGTGCCTTCCTACTCCTCCTCCAGGAACTGTCCTACCTGCTATTTTAATTTTAATCAAGCCAATCCTCATAACGATTCCATTCTACATTGTTACTATTATTCCTATTGATATCTTGATGGTATAGATAAGAAAATTGAGGTCCAGAAAGTTAAACAAATTGTCTCAGGTCATAGAGGTAAAAAAGAATAAAGCTGTGTGTGTTCCTCCCATGATTATAAGCTCCGTTACTGCTAGAATGATGGTTTCAATCTTTTTCTTGGGAGCATAGTCACTGGCACATAGAAAATGCTCAATTAATGTTCACTGATTGAATTGATGAATTCCTAATGAGAGGAGGTCTTCCTATATTTTTCTAGTGCTTTGTCACATACTCTTTGCTGGAAGTGACTCATTCATTAAATTGACTATATGCATGCTCCCCAGGGCCCAGTTTCTGTGGATCCAGGAAGAAGAGCAGGCAGTCCGGGACTTGGTTTCTCTGTGTGTGTTCTCCTTTTCCCCAGATGCATGGGAGACAGGATTTAAGAAAGGGACACCACTTCCACCTTGTAGGAAAATAGTAGTTTAGTAATTTTCTGGTTATTGTACCTTGGAATAAGAGCTATGGGAATCAGCTAGGAATGGGAAAGAAAGATTTCAGAAAAAATGACTCCTTTCCAATTTTCTGGCATAGGAAAGTTGGCCACAGGTTTTGAAATGAGGTAGGGATCAGGGATATAGGAACACCCTTGTCCCACCTTCTGTCTTCCAACCATTTCAAATTCCCTTGCCAACCTGCACATTCCAATTGTGCAGCCACCTTGTGCCAAGGCAAATATGGGCTTTGGATTAGCATTTGAACCCATGGGCACTCCTCTGGCCAGTGTTGATAAGGTTATACAGCTGTGTTCTCCCAGCACAATGGGCCCCATGGTGAATGAGGCCATGAATTGGTATTTAGACAAATTGGGCAGTATTTTCTAAACTTTCTGTGCCATATGTCCATTCAAGAATGGGATAATGAGTGCATGTGCAGAGGCAGCAGCACTAGACTTCAACAAAAATAACATTTCCAAACCAGCAAAACTGCAAACACATGAAAGGCAAACGTTTCTAAACCAAATCTTATCCCTCAAATCAGTTGAACTATAATAATAAGAACAGCCATTATTCTCATTATTACATAGATTTCTCATTTGTCTTTTATTACTGAGAAATAAGGAAGCCCTTGTAAAGTACTTTTTCAGATAAATGAGGCTTTCCATTCCAAATATCAGTGAAGATCTTTATAAACAACTTACTGTCTTCTCTGCCTTCTTAAACAAAGTCTCTGAAGAAGAAAAGCTAGTGGAGTTCACCAACTCCAGTTCACCAACTAATACAGTTCACTGCTGTATTAGTTAGGGCTCTTTAGAGGGACAGAGCCAACAGGATAGATGTATATATAAAGGGGACTAACATGATCACGAGGTGAGGGCCCACGATGCATCATCTGCAAGCTGTGGAGCAAGGAAGCCAGTCTGAGTCCCAAATTTGAAGAACCTGGAGTCTGATGTTCTAGGGCAGGAAGCATCCAGCCTGAGAGAAAGATGCAGGTTGAGAAGCTAAGCCAATCTAGTCTTTTCATGTTCTTCTGCCTGCTTTTATTCTGATTAGCAGCTGATTAGATGGTGCCCACCCAGACTGAGGGTGGGTCTGCCTTTCCCAGCCCACTGACTCAAATGTTCATCTTTGGCACACCCTCAGAGACACACCCAGGAACAACACTTTGCATCCTTCAATCCAATCAAGTTGACACTCAGTATTAAACACCACAACTGGGAATCTCAGAATGCAATTGCATTAGTTTGTTCTGTCTGCCATGACAAAATGCCACAAACTGAGTGACTTAAACAAGAGATATTTACTTTTCACAGTTCTGGAGACTGGATGTATAGCACCAGGATTGGGTTCCAGTAAGGGCTCTCTCCTAGGGCTGCAGATGGCCACCTTCTTGCTGCGTCCTTGCATGGCAGAGAGAGAGAGAGAGCTCTGGCATTTCCTCCTCTTCTAGAGGCACCAGTGCTACAGGGTCAAGGCTCCATGTTTATGATCTTATTAAATCTTAATAACCTCCTTGGGCCTTGTCTCCAAATACAGTCACATCAGTGTTAGATATTCAAAATATGACTTTTGGGAGGACACAATTCAGTCCATAGTGGTGATCTTATTTGGAAAAATAGTAATGATTTTGCAGATATATTTAGTTAAGATGAAGAAGATGAAGTCATACTGGATTAGGGTGGGTCCTAATCCAATTACCTGTGTTCTTCTAAGAAGTGAAAACAGAGACAGAGAGAGAGAGAGAACACCAAGTAAAGACAGAGGCAGAGACTGAGGTGATGCCACTACAAGCCAAGGCAATCCAAGAATTGCTGGCAACCACTAGAAGCCAGAAGAGGTGAGGAACAGATTCTCCCCCAAGTTCCCAACTTCCCAACTCGGCCGACACCCTGATTTCAGACTTCTGATCTCCAGAACTGTGAGAGAATGCGTTTCTGTTGTTTTGAGCCAGCCAGTTTGTGATAATTCGTTAGGGCAGCCCTAGGAATCGAATCCACTGATGTATGGTAATGACCATAATGGCCATCACTGCTCTTCAACATGGTGACTTAGCAAGGTGTCTACTGGGCTGTTTCATACAAAAAGTGTAGCTGTATGAAACATAAGCTCTTCCCATCAGTTTTCTTTCTCCACACTACTGTAAGCATTAGCCTGGGGTGATTGGAAGGAAGAGGAGGCTGGAAGTGGAGCAGCCTCCTTGGCACATGTAAGTGTTAGCTATTATTCCATGGACTGAAGGTTGCTGATATTCTTTTCTTCTTTTATTTCTCTAACCAATGCATATCTACCTTTCAAAGCATTTTGAAATTTACAATGCACTTTCACATTATCTCAGTAGATCCCCCTCACATCACTGAGAGGTAGACAGGGTAAGTATTATTGCCCCCATTTTACAGAAGAGGAAACAGAGGCTCAAGGAGTTATTTGATTAAATTCTCTTGGCTTGGATATCATACTGAGACTCAATCCGAGATGCCAAGCTCCTTTCTTTAACCCAAATTTACAAGAGTATTGAATGAGGAGTCTTAAGAGAAGGGCTCTGATTCTATCTCCATCCCAAATTCCCTGGGTTTGCTGGTGGTATACCTTCAAGTTAGATAGCTCATCACATTTTTATGAATGGTACTATACATTTGAAATCCATTCGCTCCTACAGGTAGAAATAGTATGCTGATGGTGAGAAAGCCACAGAGCCTTGTCTCATGGAGCTTTGGGGTCAGTGGGGAAGACAAGCAACCAAACAAGCAATGGCCATCATTTGAGGCAGATGCTGTGACAGGAGGTCCACAGTGTCTCACCTCACTAGAGGAGGGGACAGGGAAGGCTTCCCAGAGAAGGACACCTTAAGTTTACAGCTTGGAAGATGCATCATAGCTGGCTAGGTCTATAGGAAGAGTGGCTAATCCAGGCTGAAGGAAAAGGTGAGAGGCACATTCTATTCTGGAAAAAAAAAGAAGGAAGGAAGGTTGGAGGAAGGGAGATAGGAAGGGAGGAAATGAAGAGAAGGAGAGAGGGAGAAAAGAAAGAAGTTCATTCTGGCTGAAACTTAGAGTTAGAGGGTGGGGTAGTGTGCAGCTTGAAATGACATTTGCAAGGGAGGTAGGGGCCAAGTGAGAAAGAACCTGGGGTCCGTTCTCATGGATTTGATGTGACCTAAGAGCAAGGAGAAGCCACCAAAGAGTTTTCTGCAGGTGCAGTGTGTCCAGATGTGTTTTAGAAGGCTCACTTATGCTGCTACAGGGAGTCTGGATTGGAATAGAAGCAGAGTCCATCAGCTGGCGACATGGGAATTTAAGTGAGGATTAGAGTAGTGACAGTGGAGAGAAGTGGATCCTTGTAGAGGAGTAGAATCAAAAGGTCTGGTATTTAATTCAAGATGGGATGAAGGGCAAGGAATGTCAATGACAACTTCTCTTTCTGGCTCAGGAAGCAGCCAAATCCCATCTTAGTAACCATGGGAGCAAAGTGAAAATGAGTTAGTTTAGAAGTGAGAATGAGGTTCTGTTGGGTTTTGAGTGAAGCAGTATTTATATTTCAATCATATTTCCCATTTTCATTTCTTCACTTGTTTGATTTGCACAATGGTTCTGAATGGACGTTTTAGTTGGAATGTTGACTTGGGATTGTGATTAAAATAATTCCCTCACATACAATAGTTGGTTATATAATAACTTATTCAATGTATTTTCTCAGATTCATATATCATGCTGAGGGCTGATATAAATGCATATGAATGAAAAGTATATTAAAAACATGTAATATGGTACCCAAGAATGTATTGGGAAAAGAACAGTGTTCCTGGGAAGACCCTTGACTACCTCACAGTGTCTTCTGGGGCTTGCTGAAAATATTCATTAGGAAATACACGAGGGAAAAAAAAAAGAAAAAAGGAAAACACAATGTTAATGTGTGTGCATCAAGGTCAGGGCAGGGTGATGGAGTTAGGTGGAAAGAACTCCTTTTTTTCTGTTTTTCAGTTTTATTGAGGTTTAATTGGCAATTAAAATGTATATATTTAAGGTGTACAACATAAAGTTTTGATATATGTATACGTTGTGAAATGATTGCCAGAATCTAGCTAATTATATATGTTGAACCTCACATATTTATCATTTGTTTGTGGTGAGAATACTTAAGATCTACTCCGTTAGCAAATTTCAAGTACATAATACATTATTATTTACTGTAGTTACCTGCTGTATGTTAGAACTCCAGATAGTGCTCCTCTTTTATTTATTTATTTTTGAGATAGAGTTTCTCTCTGTTGAGCAGGCTGGAGTGCAGTGGCATGATCACAGCTCACTGCAGCCTCAAACTCCTGAACTGAAGTGATCCTCCTGCCTCAGTCTCTGGAGCAGCTGGGACTACAGGTGCATACCACCATGACCAGCTGATAAAAATTTTTTTTCTGTGTAGAGATGGGGTCTCATTATGTTGCCCAGGCTGGTCTCCAACTCCTGGACTCAAGGGATCTTCTCATCTCAGCCTCCCAAAGTGTTGGGATTAAAGACCTGCATTGCTGTGCTCGGCCCTTATTCATCTTTTTACCAAAAGTGTGTTCCCTTTTGAAAAATATCTCCCCATTTCTCCTGTCCCCTAACCCCTGGTAACCATCATACTTTCTGTTTCCAAGAAGTCAAGTTGTTTAGTTCTACATAGAAGTGATATGATGCAGTATTTGTCTTCCTGTGTCTGGGTTGTTTCACATAGTACATCTTCCTGGTTCAACAATGTTGTTGCAAAATGTCAGGATTTCCTTCTTTTCTAAGGTTCGATAATATTTCATGACATATATACATGTATGAGTGTATCACATTTTCAATATATTCATCTTTTCAGACACTTAGATTTTCTCCATATCTTGACTGTTGTGAATCATGCTGCAATGAATGTGGAGCTACATACATCTTCTCTAGCTACTGATTTTGTTTCCTTCGTATGCATACTCAAAAGTGGAATTGATGGATCATGGGGTAGTTCTATTTTTTTTTTGAGGACCCTCCATACTGTTTTCCATAATGTCTGTATCAATTTATATTCTTACCAACAATATATAAGGGTTCCTATGACTCCACGCCCTCTCCAACATTTATTACCTTTTGATTTTTTGATAATACCCATCCCAACAGGTGTGACGTGATAGATCACTGTGGCTTTGATTTACATTTCCTGGTAAGTAGTGATGTTGAGCACCTTTCCATATCTCTGCTGGCCATTTGTATGTAATGTTTGGAAAAATGTGTATTCCTGTCCTTTGCCTATTTTTTAATCAGGTTGTTTTTCTTGCTCTTGAGTTGTACGAGTTCCTTATATATTTTGGATATTAACCCCTTATCGGATGTATTGTTTGCAAATACTTTCTCTCATTCTGTGGGTTGCCTTTCCATTTTGCTGATTGTTTCCTTGGCTATGCAGAAACATTTTAGTTTGATGGAGTCCCACTTGTTTATCTGTGCTATTGTTACTTGTGCTTTCAGTGCTGTATCCAAAAAGTCACTGCCAAGACCAGGGTCAAGAAGCTCTTCCCTTATTTTTTCTTCTAAAAAATTTACAATTTCAGGTCTTACATTTAACTCCTTTTTTTCTTTCAGTACCAATAAGTCTTTATTCATTGTATTTTCCCAGAGAAAGGAGAAAGGAAGAAAAGAGAGTCAGCATGCCTTACAAAATTATTAAACATGGAAAAGAAAGTATCTGGTACAGCAAAATCCATCAAATAAGCACACCCAGGTCACAAAAGTGTGGAGGGGCTCATTCTCCTGCAATTCAGGAGTGAGGGAAAAGTATCAGGTAAAGAAAATACAGGTAAGTCTTTAATTTATTTTGTGTCTATTTTTGTGTATGGTATAAAATATAACTTTATTTTTTTCATATGGATATTTAACTTCTCAAGTTCATTTGCTGAAAGATGATCTGTTCTATATTGTTTATTCTTGGTGTCTTTGTGGAATATTAGTGGACTATATATGCATGGGTTTATTTCTGAGCTTTCCATTCTGTTCCATTAGCCTATGCCTCTGCTTTATTCAAATACCATACTGTTTTGATTACAATAGCTTTGTAATATAACTTGAAAGCAGGAAGTGTGATGCCTTCAGCTTTGTTCTTCTTTCTTAAGATTGTTTTACCTACTTGAGGTCTTTTGCAGTTCCATACTGAATTTTAGGATTTTTTTTTCTATTTAAAAATGGCATTGAAGTTTTGATATAGTTTTTATTTAATGTATAGATTCCATTGTATAATATACACATTTTTACAATATTGATTTTTCTGTTCCATGAATACAGAATATCTTTCCATTTCTTTGTGTTTTTTTTTCTTTCAATTTCTTTCATTGTTTTATAGCTTTCAGTGTACAGATGATTTACCTTCTTGGTTAAATGTATTTCTAAGTACTTTATTGATTGATTGATTGATTGATTGATTGATGCTATCTTCTGTGGGCTTATTTTCTTAATTGATTTTTGGGTAGTTTGTTTTTAGTGTATAGAAGATGATTGGCTTTTTTAATGGTGATTCTGTATGCTGCAACTCTACTAAATTCATTTATTAACTCTGACAGTTTTTTGATGTAGTCTTTAAAAGCACACGGGGTATGAAGTAGAAATGTTTTGGTTGTATTGTCGCCTCCATTATGATATGATCTAGTACAAGTTATAAAATTTCTCTGAATCTCAGTTCCTACATCTGTAAAATAGAGATAACAACATTAGAGTTAAAATATTTTAATTGTGTACAACCTGGTGCCTGGCATATAATAAGCTATTCAGTGCCTAATAACTCTCATTATGATTCATTTCTCTAAATTTTTAGATGTCAGCAGCATCTCCAATTTGAGGCAGTGGGATCCCCTGTGTAATGGCTCTTACCAAATGCCTTCTAACATTCACAAAGCAAACAAATCAAAACTCTTCCTAAGGGGTGGAAACTTCTTAAACATGACCCAAGCCAAGAATATTAACTTATTTTGGAAAATTTCTTTAAAAATTCATCAGGCTATTGTTTCTGGTTTTGAGTTTGATTTGGTTTGAATTATGTTAGTACAAAATAAATAAAGTAAATAAATAACAGAGATACCCCTTAATTTCCTTGCTGAGGAAGAAAAGTACACTTTGTGCTGAATTTGCAGCCACCCAGTTTCCAGACAGAGTTTCTGAAGATTGGGCATCTTCCAGTAGTCTGACTGTGTGTAAACTAGTCAGTGTAGGAATAGTCCTACAGCCAGCACCTGGCCAAGCAGTGGTCAAAGAACAAATCAATGCAAGTCCTCATGTGGAGAAGTCATAGTGTCACACACCTAAGGAATTTTAAAAATCACCACCAATGTGCATTTGGATCTATCAGCTGATACAGCTATAAGAAATGGCCTTAGTAACTGTCAGATATGGACCTCTCATTGATACTGAAATGGAAAAGTTCCCTTGTGCCCCAGGCAGGGCCTGCGACAGGGGGAGTGGCTCACTTCTTCAGTGCCCAGCGGCTGAAACCTCTAGGGGAGCATTCAGAGGGTAGGCTGTGGGGCTGACCTCACCCCATGGCAGTGTCCAGTGGTGAATGTTTACATCTCCTGATCCCCCAGTGGGTGTGTGTTAAAGCGTGCTCTTTCAGTTTAGCCATCTGCAGGCAGCTTGTGTTTAACTGTTCAGTTAGACCCTCTACTTTATCCCAAAGACAGGGGCCTTTCTGTATCCTGGGGTTTCTTGCCTTGGTGTACCAGAAGAATTGGATCATATGTGGTCTTGGAAAATGAGTGCAACATTTTATTGAATGGAAGTAGCTCTCAGTAGAGTGGGGAGCCGGAAGGGAGATAGAGTGGGAAGGGGGTTTTCCCCTGGAGTTGGCTGCTCAGCTGCCCAGGTTCTCCCCTACCTGCCCCTGCCAAACCCAGCGTTGTTCCTCTGGTCAGTAGCCTGCCTGCCTGCTGGCATCTGTCAGTGTGCTCTTCCACCGGCATCCTTTTGATGTCCAGCTGCTTGTGTCTTCTTCCACTGATGTGTTCCTCTCAGTGTCCAGCCACTTATGTCTCTGCCTGCTATGGTTTCAGGCACAGAATGTGAGTGCGCTGGGCCATGGAGGTCTTGGGAAATGCAACATTTTGGGCTAGAAAACAGGAGTGCCTGACCTGGCCTATGTCAATGGGCATAGTCCCAGAGGTGGCCCTAGCCAGGGACCATGCCCTTCCCTTCCCAGCAGTTCCCTGCCCCATTTCCATATTAATACTGTTATATATCACAGTGAGTTAGCAGAGATGTCATACTGTCTTTTGCTTGTGTAGCACTTTGCAGTTTTTAAAAGGTTCCCATTTACAGGTTCTCCCTTGAGCTTCAGAGAGATTAAGTCACCTGCCCACATGAAATAGGCTCTCATTGCCCAGCCAAATTTACTTTATATATTTTATGAACACTCATATGCTTTAGATTTGTGGCCCCACCCAAATCTCATGTCAAATTATAATTCCCAACATTGGAGGAGGGGCCCGGTGGGAGGTGACTGGATCAGAGAGGCAGATTTCTCCCTTGCTGTTCTCACATCAGTGACTGAATTCTCATGAGATCTGGTTGTTTAAAAGTGTGTAGCACCTCCCCCTTCTCTCTCTTCCTCCTGTTCCAGCCTGTAGGACATGCCTGCTTCCCCTTTGCCTTCCCCCATAATTGTAAGTTTCCTGAGGCCTCCCACAGCCAGGCCTCCTGTACAGCCTGTGGACCCATAAGTCAATTAAACCTTTCTCTTTACAAATTATCTAATCTCAGGTAGTTCTTTATTGTAATGCGAGAATGGATTAATGCAAACACTTTCTACGTGCCAGGCATGTAATAACTATGCTCATATATATGCCCTCATGTGATCTATTTGACCATTTCTATTTTAAAAACAAAAAAAAATGGAAGCAAAGGACATTGAAGTCACTCACCTGCTGCACACAGTGAGGTGATAACCAAGGCAAGACTTGAACACCACTCTCTTTCTGATTGCAAACGTGGTTGTTTTCTTATTATAATGTTGTAGTAAATAGCAAATGTAGTAAATTGTTATTTACTTACTTTCCTGCTGCTCCCACTGGGCAAAAAGAACAAAGGAGAAATAAGAGGAGGAGGAGAACAAGACACAGAGGCAAGGAAATGTCCTGGAAATCTACAATAACTCACGGAGGAGGAAATGTCTTATAGAAGAGGCATTAGATCTAAAATCCGCTGGTGTCCTCCCCCTTGGTTTCTGGAAAATTATATTCTTCCTTTTTCTCTTTCTTTCTTTCTTCCTTCCTTCCTTCCTTCCCTCCTTCCTTTCTTTCTCTTTCTTTCTTTTTCATTCTTTTTTTTTTTTTTTATGGAGTTTCACTTTTGTTGCCCAGGCTGGAGTGAGGTAGCACCATCTCAGCTCACTGCAACCTCCACCTACTGGGTTAAAGTAGTTCTCCTGCCTCAGCCTCCCAAGTAGCTGGGATTATAGGCATGCCTCACTACTCCTGGCGAAGTTTTTGTATTTTTAGTAGAGACAGGATTTCTCCACATTGGTCAGGCTGGTCTTGAACTCCTGACCTCAGATGATCTGCCCGCCTTGGCCTCCCAAAGTGCTGGGATTGCAGGTGTGAGCCACCACACCCAGCCAACCATATACTTTCATTTATAAACTCTATGCCCAGATCCCAAAGTAGGAATCAGGAGCTCCTTTGAGGAGCTGCAGCTTTTCTCAGAAGTGACTCAACTCACATTACAAGATGAGGTAAGATGAAGGCAGCACTGTGGGTCCAACCATGGCTGAGGATCGGGTCTGGCATCCTTTGATTTCTCCAGCAAACATCCAAGTAGGACAGGAGAGAGAGATGGGGATGAAGTACTTCCTGCCACCTGGGAGACCCACTGGATGGTCAAGCTTGCCTGGACCCTGCCTGGAGTCAGCCACAGCCAAGCAACACAGACGATCCTGAAGAGCTGAGGATGCCTGGTTTGACTGACAGGAAGGTAGTGGGCTCCAGCAGCATCACTGAGGAGCCCAAGGGCAAGGCTTGGGGCACCACAGTATCCAGGCTGATCAGGGAACATCTGGCCAGAACCCAGACCAGGGTAGCAAGGGAGCTGCACTTCCTGTGCCTTGAGGGTCTTTTGATAATCAGCCTTTTGAGTGAAACTGGTTTCTCTAAAGGATGTGGAGCATGTGAGTATGGCGAGCTGCAGTATGGAAGAAAACATCTTGTTTACAAATGTCAGATGGTAATTAGCCTATTTTAAAGAGAGGAGCCACCACTGATGGCTTTTGTTAGCTGAAAACCTCAGTGCTTTCTTGTGGCTGTGCTTGAAGAGGCCGGGTAGACATGGAGTCTCTGAACCCAGTTCATAAATAGTTGATTTAATATTTTAAAATCTTGCACTAAAACTGTCACCCCTTCTCGTGGATCACAGATGGTGAAGAACTAATTTGCTACTGTTTGATAACTGCTTTTATGTATCAAAGCTCTTATTTACTACTCCGTGGGGGAAATGACAGACTAAGAGCAATTGTGTGTTCTGTTTCTGTTTTTCTTTAACCACTAGGCTTCTTGATTTTCCCCTGATGTGTTTCTTCTTTGAAAGATAAAATGGTGACGCTTTGGCTTATGCCAACTTGGCTGAACTCAGTTTTGGGGGGATTGGAAGATGCCTCTCCCAGCACAGACCAAAAGTCTTTTTTTTGGAAACTTTTTAATGTGCCCATACTTCATAATAATATTCAAGCCAGTCTCTCTTCTCTCTTAAGTCACAAAATGTTTCTAATTATCTATGTAAAATGAGGCTTTGCTTGTAAAAACTGTCCGAAAATGTAAGTGCAAGAAGATGGGTAAGATGGATCAAGTTCTTCTGCTCCTAGGATGCAGGCAGACTTTCTTTCCTATAACCACTTCATTCATTCATTCATTCATTCATTCATTCATTCATTCATCCATCCATCCATCCATCCATCCATTCATTCCATATTTGGTTCACTTTTTTATTCAATTAGCCAGTTGTTAATTCTTTTGAACTTTTGGACAGATCGGAACTTAGATTGTGGGCACAGTAGAGGCTGGCCCTGGTATGTACTCACCCTTTCCACTCCTACTTATGTCCTTGGCGTGCCTTGGACATAACACGAAATACCTAGAGAAAAAAATCCAACCATTAGTTAGCTCGGTTTAGCAAACTATAGACTGTGCACTAAGAATAATTTTTATATTTTCAAATAGTTGGAAAAAGTCAAGAGAAAAACAGTAATTCTTGACAGGTGAAAATTATCTGAAATTCAAGGTTCAGCTTTTTGGAACACTGCCCCACCCACCTGTTGACGTATTGTCCATGGTTGCTTCATGCTACAATGGCAGAGTTGAATAGTTGTGACTGGGACCATCGTCTGCCTAAAATATGTATTACCTGGCCACGTGCAGAAAAAGCATACCAGCCCCTGAGCTAGCTAATTCCCTGCCTTCTTTAACAAAACAGGACAGAACTTGAACCAAACCCATGTTTGTGATTCAGGCATATGCAGCCTCATCACTTGCCACTTACCCTGCTCTCACTGTGCCCCAGCCATCCCACCCAATGTCACCTCCTGCCTCGCACCTTTGCACATCCTATTCTGTTTGCATGCATAGATATTCATATTATTTCTCCACATGGACTTGATTAGTTCTTTTATTTCAGATTTTATATCAAATACAACTTTATCAGAGAAGACATCATAAATCCCCAGACCAAATTAGCTCCTTGTCTTCTGTTCTTTTATGGACCTCCATTTTTTCTTTTTTCTTTGATAAGAGCATTTATGAGAGTTTTCGATTATATTTTTCTTAGTGCCATTATTTAGTGAATGTCCTTACACTAGCCTTTAATATTTCTGAAAGCAAAAGCAATGGCTGCTCATTTTGTCACTGCACCCAGGTGCTCAGCAAAGGGCCAGTGTGCAGCAGTGATTGCCAGTTCGAATGAAGGAAGCATGCGTGGCCTGGAGCCTCACCATATTCCAGGCATCCAGTTAAGTGCTCTGCACATAATACCGCACAGTGCCCTCCATAAGAAGGTATTCATCTCATTTTTACAGATGGAGAAAATAAGGATACTTTCTAGAATTTGGCAGAGTTCTGTCTGGCAGATAATACTAGTTCTCTCTGACTCCAAATCTCTCATTCTTATGACTATTTTACAGATAAGGAAATTGTGTGTAAGGCATCATGATTCAAACCAATTCTCACTGGGAAAGAAAAATGCCATAGAAACATTTTATTCTATACACAAAAAGGTTTTCTCAGCATGTTTTATCAACATAATCATCGTCACATTATCATCATTAAGACATGAAAGAGGAACGCACAATGGAGAGGCTCCCTTCCCTCCTCAGTCACTCAAGAACATGATGGTAAATGGGGTTTTAAGCTGTGTTTTGCTCTACTTTTAATCCTGTTTCCTTTCTTGAATAATCACAAGATGCTGCAGTGTTAGAAAGAATATTAGAGAGAATCCAGCTCAGCCAGTTTCCTCCTCACACCCAGAAGTCTGAGATCACTTCCCCTGGTCGTAAAGCGTGGGCTGGCGTAGTTTCCCAGCACAGATCTCCTGCAGCGTTTCTGCTCAGGACCTCTTCTCCACTCTGCTCTTCTTAAAGCACAAAAGAAAATCTCTCCAACATTTTCTATAATTGAGAATAAATTGCCCATTTGCAACTTCATCATGTTGTATTTTGAGATTTGAGATTGTAAATGGATTTTCATGGATGTTAGTTCAATAATGCTCCCCCTCCCCCAACTTATCCTGTTGCCATGTTAGATTTTGGAGCACTGAACATATAAAATCAAGAAAACAAATTTTCGCCTGTCACTCCTTGGAAAATGTCCATGCCTCATAAATATTGGAATGTGGATTTCACAGTAAGTCGATCTATGTCGGGTGCCGACTCTCTTCTTAACTCACACCTCCCTGTTACCCTTTGTTCAAGTCAAGTTTAGAAGGGTTAAATATATTATAACAATCTGATGACATTAAAAATGAATATGAACAAAGATCAATAATTCAGCATGCAGTTTCAGAGTGTCCCTTAGCTTTCGTTAGAGTAGAAGCTGATAATAATGATGACACTTATGATGATTAAAATAATAGACGCTTAGGAGCTATTTTACATGTGGCAAAGCCCCTTCATGATTAATTTTCTCATGAAATATTCACAACTTTTCTTGTTAGTATCATTTAGTATTATTACTGCCTTATGTAAATGAAGAAATAGAAGTACAGAAAGTTTATGGGAATTTCCACAAATCACATAATAAATAAATGATAGAGCCAGGGAAATTATTCTGTTGTCTTCTAAGAAGCAGAGGCAATTTCTCTACCACCAAACATATCTTTTCTCTACTTCCTAAAATTGCAGTAATATGAAGAAAATCTATGAAAGAAATATTCCAGTGAAAGATTAAAACACTGACATCAACTCACAATGGAACAAAAATCAGTGGCTGCATATTTGCCTGAGAGGGTCCAGCTCCTGCTGTGGCCTCACATCATAGTTCACCATTCCTCCCTTGCCACCCCCAGAAGGTCCCAGTTTGGACAACGATCATGCACTCATATGATCACCCCAGAGACAAAGGACTGAGCAGGCTTGCATGAGGGGCTCGAGGAAGGAAAGGACAGGAAAGGAGACCAAGAGCAGGGGCCCTGGGTCACCTTCTCTCCAAAGGCTGGCTCTGAAGGGGCAAAGGCACCAGATGCATTCCGCAGCAGCCACTGACTCAGTGATGCATGTCTTGACAGGACTTGGGGTTTACACAGCATCCAGGAGCTTCCCATCTAAGCCCCCTTTTGCAGCCCCCGTGTGAGCCTCTCCTATCTTCCCAATATCCTGCCAGCCCCTCCACACTGCCCTGTCCATCTCCAGCCATTCTCAGCTTTGCTCACATTTCATGAAAAAAAAAAATATTTCTCTTTGTGCCAAGGTCTTTTTCCTTATTTATACCAGAACACCTCTCAGGTTAACTAGTCTAAGCACATCCTACAGACATCCCATCCTTCTCTCAGTATCACTTGTGGACGGTCTGCGCCAACATTGGTGTCCAACAGAGAACCCTATCTCTGGCCCTGTCAGGCAAGATCACATTCCTCCCTGACTCCCAGGAAAGGCCCCACATGGATCCCAGAGACTTTCAGAATCCCCAGCCCTCACTTCCTGCACTCCAAAGAACCACCATCCCAATCTCCCAGTCTTTTCTCTGCAGCATTGCATATGCAGCTTAGGTGTGTGTTTGTGTGTGTGTGTGCGTGCGTGCGTGCACACCTGTGCATGTGTGTATAGGGGTTGGGAGAGAGAATAGAAACCTCAGATTATGCATTCTGAAGTCATCCCTTCACCACCATCTCTCATGTGTTTTTGTTTGTTGGCTAAAAGTGACAACATGTTTACTATTACTCTGAGCCCCACATGGCAAGAGAAAGGCTCATTTCATACATTCCTCCTTGCACATTCTTCTTAGGAAACACTAATGTGCATACTTTTCACCAAAAAAGAATCAACAGTGCTTTCTAAAGTACAGTTGGTGCCTGCAACTGAATGCATTCAAATCTTAAATACATGGAAGTATAGAAAAGGATTTCTGTATTCTTCTTGAATATGTTTATATTCTAACATGGGAAACAGATGTGAATATAAAGAGCGGGGATGTGTTTCCACAAAGCCAAAAGTATGTGAGAAATGTTTTAAATGGTCACAAAACTGCTTGTATAATCCCCGCCAGAGGAGTTCAGGCCTGCACTTCTCTTCGGTCCACTTTCTGTATTACTCTGGCGGTCGTATTGATTTGATTTTTGGAGTCTTCATGCCCTGACCAAGGTTCTGCCTTCTGAATGGGCATCATTAGGGCTTCTTGGTTTGCTTCTCTGGAGGCAGAGGTTTTATGACCTTGAAGGTATCAGTTTTCATCTAAGTGGAGGATTTGGAGATGTCAGGCGAAGGCATTATTTGCCAGCATTTTAACATAATGCACAAATAAGTTCTGAATTTCTGTTTGGAAACAGGAAAAGGGTCATTTAAACAATTTAAATATTATTAACTTGCTTAGGAAAAGGGGGAACAAAACCTCTCAAGCTATAATGGCATCTACAGCTGACAGGATAGATTTATGGAAGTTTTTATTCCATGGTAGAAATATATCTACAGATGCCCCATGGTAAAATTAGGTAGGCTTATGGCACTTAGAAAACTGAAATCTAGAAACACATGGAATGAGTAAGATGATATTTCCAGCAATCAATGCGTTCTATAAAGTGATTGGAGAAGCTTCCTCTACACAACAATTTTGGACTTAAGGTTCCAATTCAGTCTTTCTTGCCCTAAATTATAGTAAAGGCTAAATCTCATTATGACAAACCGTAATAGATCATCAAAATTCTTGAGTTAGACCTAGAAATCTGTTGCGTTATGCGCCTTGATCTAAATGTGACTGGGACTTGGAAACCTTGTTATACTGAAAAGTCTGGCTATACAGATATTTGGCTGATGTACTCAGTGATTCCCATTCCTAGAACAGGAAAGAGAATAAAGTATGAAAGTTTCAGATTGTTTGGTGAGCCGGATCAGATCACAAAGCTGGTCATGAGTCCAGGATGGGGGCACTGACAGCTCATAGGAGGCTGCTGTAATACCCGTTTACTGCTCATCCAGCAAGCAAGCAAGCTTTGAGAACGCTTAAGGCTGACTGGGTGGATTTGGCCCCTGAGGCTGGCTTTGTTTCTCAAGGAAGTGGGATTCAGGTCTGGATGGTCTCAGCCTAGCCTGAGCAGAGCATAGATTCTGCCGGGTCACCAGAGCTGTGGACTGACAAACTTCCTTAGGCTGGGCAGGTGCAAGTGTCTATTCGGCACGTGGCCAGCCACTTACAGTTATAGAAAAGAGTTCTTCCTGCATGGCTGTTATGTTCAAACCTCAATAGGTCTACTTAAGATTTCAGTGTACAAGGACTAGCTACAAATGAAACTGCTAAAGTAGTCTCCTAAAATAAAAGATTATGCTGATACCTGATGTATTGGTCTGTTTTCACACTGCTAGAAAGAACTTCCTGAGACTGGGTAGTTTCCAGAGGAAAGACGTTTAGTTGACTCACAGTTCCACATGGCTGGGAAGGCCTCAGGTAACTTACAATTATGGGGGAGGGTACAGGGAAAGCAACATACATCTTATATGATGGCAGGGGACAGGGAAAGCGAGGCTGAGATGTGTCACTCTCTTAAGCCGTCAAATCTTGTGAGAACTCACTCACTATTAGGAGAACAGCAAGGGGAAAATCCGCCCCCATGATTCAATCCCCTTCCACCAGGTTCCTCCCCGACATATGGGGATTACAATTCGACATGAGATTTGGATGGAGACAGAGCCAATCCATATCACCTGTGTTTGAGAAAACACTCTCCTCCAAAGGGTAAAATAGTAAAAGAACTTCATCTAAAAAAATTTAAAAAGAAACAGAAGCTAGCATTTTAGAACCCAATACTTTCTTCCTTTTCGATGATAGACTGCCCAATTCCTTTGGGCAAGCACAGAAACAGAAAACAAAAATATATGAGTAGGGCAATTTCCTCTAGATGTGTAGCTTAGCGTACTCATCTTATATGGAAAAAATATCAACTTTACTCTTCATCCACTAGAAAACTAGGAAAAGAATGAGTTCCTATGGGAGTTTGTACTCTAAGAAGTCTTTCCATATGCGACAGAAGGGGAAGAAATATCCTTTTATACACGTGCCACTGAGCAGTCTGTTCTTTTAATTTGGCCAAATGTTGTCTAGGCTCTTCTTGGAGCCTCATTCACTGAGACGTTTATTCCCACATCTTACCCTTATTTTAAGGTCTGTTGAGAAATTAATAGGATCTGTAAACTGCCTTTTGTAGTTCATGCTAATACAGTTTTGTCTGAGAATCCTAAGAGGAGCTGTCTGAGAGCTTTCTAATACCAGAAAAGTTATCTGAAATCAGGAAATAGGCAAAGAAGATTAGTATTTTCTCAGTGCAGAGCTGGTTTTGTATCCCTCCTTGACTTTTTGTTGACTGAGCTATTTTACAGCTTTGTTAGGGGCAAAGTTAACTTACAGATTTTCATCTGGTAGAGATGCAAATAATTGCCATCCACCAGGGGAAAGTCCACCAAATATGGTTTACGACCTCACAAAATATCAATCGTGTCTCTCACCTAAGCAATCTTTTCCTAACGTTCTCATATTAAACTGTCCATAAATATCCAACTCCTCAAATTCTCATTTGAACCCATGTTAACATCTTAGCAGCTTCCTCACTAATCAATGATCTGAATAGAACTTGGACATTATGTTCATATGTGTCTGAGTTGTGTTTTCGAACCTTTTGAAAATTAGACAATAGAACAAGGAAATAACATTGTCCGGGGCCTAGAACTTTTCTTTGACCATTTCCACACTTTTCTGACTAGTATTCAGTTTTTGTACCTATTCTCTACCTGTGGAGTTTTTCTGAGAAGGATTCAATAACTATCACTCTTCCCAAGAAAAATGTACAACTCTATCTATACATGCCAGTGCTATCTGGATGGAGATCGGACTCCACAGCAAACAGGATGAAGCAAAGGAAGTCTAATGGATTTTCCCTAATTTAGAAACTCTGGCAGCAGGATGTGGAGGTGCCAATCAGAGTCAGATGCTGCCCATGACTGGGTTAACAGCTGCCACTCAGAAGTCTTGCGCCCCACCCTGTGAGTCTCTCAGTTTCTCCAATCAGATCCATACGCCCAGAATGACTTGTGTCTGGTCCATTCACAGGGGCAGGTAAAGTCTCTGATGAGCTTTTACCTACCTGCTCCTTGGGCATTGGGAACTTTGCCCTTCCTGTCCAGGTGCTGTCTTGGCTCCAGCCTCATGTCTGTCCCCAGGAGACCCTGCTTTGTCTCGAATGCCACAGGGCTATTAGCACAACTCTTTCTGATCGTTATTCATGATAATTTGCACCTCTGGCTTCACCACTATCTACAAAAATGTGCTTCATGACTCATTATCTGTTTCTGTCTTCTCTGGTTTTCCTTTTCTGGGCATTGTACTCTGTCTTTGGGTACCGAGAGTATTTGGAATCCTGTCTTTTTGTATTGTTGAGTAATTCATCTCTTCTTTTCCAGTGCAAGTCTTGGGGGCTCCAACTTAGAAAACAGGCCACTAAGGTATTTTGTAAGTAAAAGAATTATAGACTCCAAGAAATGTCAGTTCTCTAGGAATTAGAAATGGCTGTAATCAGTGTTTCTCTCAGTCTGAATAGCATGAATTTTAATGTTCACCCTACAGAGCAAAGGAGGCTGGATGGGAGGTGGCACCAGCCGCTGACAAAGTATCCCAGAGAAAGACCGGGTTTAGAGGTACAGTGGGAAATTTGGCTTTGAAACAGTTTCAAGGGAATTTCCCATAGAACATCCACAATATCATGAGATGATTTCCAAAGCTTGGAGAAGTTTGCTTTCACCCTGAAACTTTCTGTCTTTCTGCAGAGATGAGGAAAGTCTTTCCCTCATTTTGGCTCTTAGTCATTGAGAACTATTTGTCTCTTTCTCTCCAGTCCCCTCCCATGAGGCTCTGCCATTCTGAATTACACAGAGGTAGCTCCTTTTGATGCTCAGGGCCTGTAAAACAAGCAGAAGTTACAGACCTGGAGTGTGACCCACGCACCGGAGCCCGGCCCCCGCCCACAGCAGCCCTCCCCAGGTTTTGCAATATGCCCGTTCCAGTTTCGTGTGGTCTTGGCTGCAGTGGCCGAACATAAAGCTTCAGCTGCTGTTTCACAGCTTGGATTTTATAGAGCCCATAAGGAGAGATTGAAAGCTGAATGTCTAATGCTGTCTTCAGATGCAACATCTATCACCCAAACAGTCTGCATATAGCATTAGTTGCTAGAAAACTGTCCCACACATGCTTTTTATATCTCACCCTCAACCAGGATGAACCCCTCAAATGTACTAATCAACCAACCGGAGTGTGCAGATAGAGCTGTGTCAGGCCAGAGCAAATTAAAATTGTTCAAGTTCTAAACTTGCATGTACAGGAAGTGAAATTAACCTAAACTATTACGTTTGGTCTCATAAAAAAGATGTCCCAGAGGATCTTAGAAATTTCCTGGGAAATATTTAATTACCTATTTTAGAGTCTGATAGTTAAATGTAGTTGTTATGGAACAGACTTAATACCATTTTGACCAGCCGTAGTCCAACCTGCCTAGAAATCTATATTGTGCCAAGAATCTTTCAGAGGTAATTTAGAGAGTACATTTAAAAAAGCTAATTAGTAGAAAGATAACTGGATAGAGAGGTGGAGATTTAGGTACCAATCTGGGTTTGACTCCTGACCAGCCCTGTATCCCTGGAGGTATGACCCTAGACTTTCAAGGCACCAGTTTAATCTGTAAGGCCAGGTAGTTGGATGAAATACTTTCTAAGTGTTTTAGAAAGGTTCTTATAATAAATATTTTGTAAAGATTCATCAACAACCTTTGCTTACTTCTTTGTGCATTTCTAGTTAAGTTTCTTTTAAAGAAAAGGAGAAAGATGGAGCCTCCACATTCTCCCTGCTCACTTTTTCTCCCAATCTAAGGGGTTAAGAGGTCTTATCATCAGGTAGACACTGGCGTAGGCCATTGCTAAGAGCTTCCTCCATACTTCCTGCTTTCTCAACAAGGTATTTATCATAATGAATCCATCTCATATTTTTGGATGCCAGCACCTGAGCATCTCTTCTCTGTTTCAAGATCTTTGTTACTTTTTTGAGGGCCCGGGGAGCCTTAATGGGACACAGAAGCCACCTCCCATCACCAAAACTTCAAATGCCAGGTACTCTGCTTTGACAACCTTTCTTGCACCTTGGGTGCAGCCTTGGAACTCACCATCAGACAAACATGCCATGGGCTATAAGTTCTCAGTGGGGCAGAGACCATAGATAGTCCATGGTGTGGCCATGGTGTGACTGTGGTGGTTGCAGCCCAGTTGCTTACTTGGGAAGTGGTGCTGGTTCCAGTATCCAGTGATCAGGTTGGTGGAATTGAGGTGCAAGATACAGCCTGCTGCTGGGCAACGGCCACAAGGCTGTCTTCAGCAGAGCAGTTCTGTGGCCTGATTTAGGGGAATTATTCCTGGTGAACCACCTGTAAATCTGCTGCTCAAACCCTCTCAGTGATTTTGCCGATTAATCTGCAACATTTTAATACAATCCCTGTATGTCTAACTCAGCCACATTTAGTTTATTTGTCTCGCAACTGAGTACTCCGACTTACATAAGTCAGAGTAAAAATAGAGGTTTCCTTATTTCAACTGTTTCCAGAGACCAGAGCTAAATAAAATCATAAATTTAAATTTCTGTCTCCTCCACTAATCTGTTGGTTCTTTGAGAGAAGGGTTGGTGTCTTGTTTGTTTCTACAGCTTTAGAACCCAATGCCCTAGGTCATCTTTCGCAGAACACGTTCTCACATGGGAACCTGAGCAAAGTGTGATGGATGCTCCCAGGAGCCGCCTGTGGGATTCAAGGAAAGGGTATGAGAGGAGTAATGTTTGGGCTGGAAGCTAAAATACAAGTAAATACGTGTCAAATAGGCAAGTATGGAAATTGCATTCCAGTAGAAAAAAAAATAAGTGTAAAAATACAGAATAAGCCATTCAGGGCATAGCAGTTAATTTGGTGCTTGAGGACTACAGCAAGGTGTTTCTTTCCCCAAAAGTCTAGCAGTAGAGTTACAGTCACGCATCACTTAATAACAGGGATACGTTCTGAGAAATGCATTTCTCTATGATTTTATCATAGTGTGCACTGACGTAAACTTAAATGATATAGCCTAGTATATACCTAGGCTATGTGGTATAGTCTGTTGCTCCTGGGCTATAAACTTGTTCAGCATGGTACTGTGCTGAATACTGTCAGCAGCTGTAACACAATGGTAAGTATTTGTGCATCCAAACATAGAAAAGGTACACTAAATGTGCAGCACGATGGACCACTGTCCCATAAGATTGTACTTGATGCATTATTGACCAAAACATGTTATGTGCGGTGCATGACTCTGCACTATAGAGTCAGGAGCAGCAGACAGTCAAGAGCATGCTCACACATCAGAATAGCTCCCACTTTGCCAATCTTAGCTTGAACTTGAGTGAATTCATTAACTGACTGCATTAACATATGCAGAGGCCGAATTGGCACATAAAAGGTGGGATGATCAGCCATGGATTGGCATCTGGTTTATAAAATCAGTCTTGCTTGCTTGGTTCATATGAGACAGATACAACCTTTCTATTTTGATGATAAATTAAGGTTTCTAAACCAATAAGAAGCAAACTAAGGATAGAGGATAATTTACAAAGAAAATGCCACCTTGTGAGAAATAACCAGGTAGCTATTCCATTATGCCATGGTTTGGCCATTTGCAATGTCTGCCTTTACTTTGAGTTTTCGTATTTGGCATGGCTAAAAAGTGGGATTTCTGGCATGCGGGGATGGCATGTATGAATATCAGGGCCAGAAGAAGAGTGTGGAAGGGAGACATCTGAGGAAAAGCAGCCCCTAGTTTGCATGCTTTATATACTGGGCAGGAGAAAAGTTTCCAGGCTGTGAATGGGGATGAAAGACAAATTAGAAAAATCACTTTGCTTCAATAAACATTAATGATTGAACTATGGAGATGTGGGTTTAGCAAGATGACAGAAGCTTTGTCCTGTTCTCCAGGAGGTCACTATACAGTGGGAAACAAATGAGGGTCCCAGAATTGCATGACAAGTCCAACAACAGGTGCCAATGTGAGACATAGCAATCCGACTGATCATCCACATGAGAAGCGAATGGAGGCCAAGTGAACCCACTGTGAAAGCCTCTCCCTGGCAGGTTGGGTGAGGAGGTGAGCTCTGTAATTAATATCCAGTTCCACTTCTCATGCCCCTCGTGGTCCTGTGGCCTCTCAGCCCAGCACCTCCAGGAAGATGTTCTTGGAAGATGACGTTGCATCCCACCATCTCCCTGTGGGTATTCACACCAGTTTCCTCTGATGGTTCAATTGTCAACGGGTGTTCAGCCATGTAGTCTTTCAGAAGTTGATTGAAGTTCTGTACTGGCTGAAAGTCAACCCCTCCTCCTTCCCTTTAAGTACAATTTGGTTTATAGATGTTTTTGAGTGTGAGTTCAATAGTTCTTAAGGAAGAGGAGAGGTAAGAGGGTTTGTCCAGCCCATCATATTTTGTATTGCTCATTTCACCCTCACTCCAGCCCAGAAATGCAGGTGCTATTATTAATTTACAAGATAAGTGTGCCTCTGTGAGTTAGGAAGCTTGCCAAGGTGGCACAGCTATAAAAGGCAGAGCCAGGCTGGAGCCCCTAGCCGCCCCCACTGTGGTTCCTTGTGCAAAGTGGGCCAAGGCCAGGGCGTGTGCAGCTGAGTGCAGCCAGGGTGAGCTTATGGAGGCTGGTGTGGCTGGAGGGCTACCAGAACTTTGCAGGGTCAAGGTGTGTCTTAAAGCAGTGGTTCCCACACTTTGCTGAATATTAGAGCTTTTAAATATTCCCATGTATAGCCACGTGCCAGACCAATTAAATGAGAATTTCTGGCAATGGGATTCAGATATCCAAAATTTCTAAAGCTCCCTGAGTGACTTCACTGCAGCCAGGGTAAAATGCAGATTCAGAATCAGTAATTGTGAGGTGGGACCTGAGAGCCCACATTTCTTTCTCTCCTTCTCTCTCTCTTTCTCACTTTCTTTTTCACTTTCTTTCTTCCTTCTTTCTTTCTTTCTTTTTCTTTCTCCTTCCTTCCTTTCTTTCTTTCTTTCTTTCTTTCTTTCTTTCTTTCTTTCTTTCTTTCTTTCTTTCTTTCTTTCTTTCTTTCTCACTCTCACTCTCTCTCCCTCCCTCCCTCCCTCACTCACTCACTCAGTGAGAAGGAGTCTGACTCTGTTACCCAGGCTGGAGTGCAATGGTGCCATCTTGGCTCACTGCAACCTCCACCTCCCAGGTTCAAACATTTCTCCTGCCTCAGCCTCCCGAGTAGCTGGTATTATAGGCTCCCGTCACCATGCCGGGCACATTTTTGTATTTTTAGTGGAGCTTACAAGCTTTCACCATGTTGGCCAGGCTTGTCTTGAACTTCTGACATGAGGTAATTGGCTCTCCTTGGCTCCCAAAGTGCTGAGATTACTGGTGTGAGCTGCCATGCCCAGTGGAGCCCACATTTCTAACAAGCCCCAGGGGTGTGGATGCACCCAGCCCCGGCCACATGCTGGGAACTAAGACGTTAGATGTATGCAAGACCGTTTACTTCAGAGTTAATTTTCAGAAAAAGAAGGCTGGTTTCCTCGGAGGATGCATTGCTGGGAACGAGTCCGTCCTCAGATGGTGCTGCCTAGAAAGGCCACAGCCCTGGTGTCGCAGCCACCTGCCAGATCGGTGGCAGTTCGAGCAGCACTTCTGCCTGGCCCACCGGTCCTGCCAGCCTCAGCTGAAGGTTTGCCCTGCAGTTCGGGCAAGTGTCAGGCATGTGTACAGTAGGAAAAAATCATTTTATGGGGAAATCTCCTTTGACTGAGAGTTAACAGAATCAGTTGGAAGAGGAGTATTTCAGTTGGAAACTAGGGAACATTTTTCCCCGTGGCAGTTTATTAGACAGTGGAATGAGTTTCCCGGGCAGTAGCGGCCACTTGTTTCATTTAAAAAGACCAATATACAAGAGGTGCTGGCAGAGGGATAGATGAAGTGGCCTAAGAGGGTTTTTATTGCTCCAGCTTCTGCCACCAAATGAAACTCAAACAGCTCTTTCATGACTTAAACAGACCTATGTAGAGCAATTATGAAAATTCCATCCATTATAAATACCTCTTTCAGCGGCACTTTAAAAATAGGCCTCTTGGGTCCCATTCATCCTCAGTAGATGGGATTTGGATGATCAGGTGGGAGAGGACTCATGGCAGAGGAGAAAGAAGGGGAGGTCTTCCCGAGGCATCTCCAGGTCACAGCCCAAGACAGTGGGCCTGGAGCTGCAGAGGTAAACAGGGCAATCACTTTTTCTTCTTTTCTGACAGTGGTTTACAAAATGATGCTGCCATAAACAGCAGACACGGTAAATTCACCAAGTGGAAAATGCAAAGCAGGTTACCATTTGCAAACAGGTTTTCCAGGGGAAGCTGAATTCCTCACAAGGCTTCCAGTTGATCACATACATTTTGTTTCTGATGACCGCGGGCCACGTGGGAGGAGCAGGCAGTGGTGTTTTCTCTCTGGCTAATCCACAGAGCGGGCTGCTGGGAGACAGGCCTGTGTGAAATTGCTTTTCACACTATTAGGGAGCTGGGAGGATCTCTCAACAGAGTAACTGCACACGAACACTGGCTGGAATATTTTCATTTTAGGAAAGATTGGAGCAAAGTTTTCATTTTCATCAGAGATACACTGGAGTGGGCAGAAGCCTTTCTGTTCCCCTTAACCAGGTGACGGAAGAATGTGGGAACAGTGCAAGAAACAGATTAGACTTAAGAAGAAAAACAACTTCCCTAACAGACTCAGATTTATGGCTTTAATTAGGAAGGCCAACCAGGGTCATAGGAAAAGCAGGGGAATGACAGGCCTGGGTTCAAATCCCATTTCCACAACTTTTTAAATGTGATTTTTGGGGCAAGAACCTCAAACAGACTGTTTCCAGTGGGAACAGTCATACCATCAAAACCGGTGGGAGTTCACTGCAGCGGAGCTTGTGACGATGCGTGTTCGCTCTGTACAAGTGAGTCCTTATTCCTCACTGACATGGGTTGGATCTGTGTCCCTGCTCAGATCTCATGTGGAATTGTAATCCCCAGTGTTCACGTTGGGGCCTGGTGGGAGGTGATTGGATCGTGGGGGTGGACTTTCCTGTTGGTGCTGTTCTGGTGATAGTGAGTTCTCATGACATCTGGTTGTTTAAAGCATGTGGCCCCTCCCCACTCTCTCTTGCTCCTGCTCCTCCATGTAAGAAACTTGCTCCTGCTTTGCCTTCTGCCACGATTGGAAGCTCCCTGAGGCCACCCCAGAAGCAGAAGCCGCTATGCTTCCTGTACAGCCTGTAGAACCTCGAGCCGATTAAACTTTTTTTCTTTATAAATTATGCAGTCTCAGGTATGTCTTTGTAACAGTATGAGAACAAATAATACATTCACTAAATATCCTTTCTTAGCTGAATTCCTAGGGAAAAGAGCAGAACTGATGGATTATAAAGCTTGCCACAAGTTTTGATTCCATGACTAATGCTCATCCGATAGTAGCTAGAGAAATAGTTTAAGATACCAACAAGGCACCCCAAGGTGCTGTCAAATTAAGCCTCAGTGAAAATAGTTAAGATGAAGAATAAGAAATGTTAGTTATTATCATTTAATTACTTACTATGTAACATAAAAAGAGTTCTTGGTGGATGTGGTTATGAAGACAAGGTTGCTTTGATTCTGTGGGAGTTTTAATATTCACATCCATTTCATTACCTAAGATAAAAATCACTTTAAATTATTACCAAGAAAAATAAATTATAAAGTAATGTATGCAGCCGAAATCCTCACCTTGTCCTTGACCTTTAACCTCTGGTGAATGGGCTGAGGGCAGGCATTTAGGAATGGCCAAGAATGACATGATAGTGAGGGACTAGGGGAGGAAGTAATTTAAGAACAATTAAATTTACATATAGTTAATGAGTTTACATTTTACAATATCCAAGGAACATCTGTTACTATACTCATGGTATATATACACTGGAAAATTAATTTAAAAATAAATCAGATTGGTTTGTTTTGGGGTTTAAAATAGATACACTTGTCCCAATGCCTATAGTGTTGAACATCCAACAGTCTTTCAAAACGCCGTGGGATCCCAGCAGGGCCACAGAGATGATTCACACATGAACTCTACCTTCAGCTCCTTACAGACCATCGAGGTTGAGAAGATGGGAGCGTGAGTCCACTGTGACATTAGACACATAGTGATCAAGGCCGCAGACAGACAGGTTGAGCCCATTTCTGTGGAAGGGAAGAGGAGAACGGCCCATTTAGAACTGCAGAGGAAAGCCAGTGTTCAAGGATAAGAGGCATTTGAACTGCATCTTCATCTTTTATTAGGATTCGAATCCACAATGGAAAGAAAGGAAACGTTTAGCGTGAGCTAAGGATTGAGGCAAGAGTGTAAGCTTCCAGAAGGGGAAATCGTAGGAACTTGAGTTAGGATGAGCTGTGAACAGGTGTTGGCATTCAATGCCTGGCTGGAAAGCTAGGCTGTTACTTCCTGGGTCCTGGGAAGCAGGTGAACTACACGAGGATAAGGAAGGTGTTGATAGAAATCTGAGTCCGTTAGCATTTAGTGGGGCAGAATGGATGGGAGGGTCCCAAGGCAGGAAGGCCAGGAGAAGTATTATGACTGTCCCCATGAAGTAACACCTCTCTACCCTGACTCAGACAACAGATGCTGAATGACAAGGGTAGTGGGTGGGCTTCTTCTACGGAAATGGAGGAGACCTGCTAGAACCAGATCCTGTTATTGGTGTGGATCATTCAGCACATGCAGAGCCAGTCCCTAGGAAGGGACTCAGACAGTTCTCCACATTGAAAGGGACATCTTTTACCCCCTGAAACTGAACAGGCCATGATTTCTGTAGCAGTGTCTTCCAAAAGATATTTGGTAAAACATGCACTCAGCAGGTTTAGGAAAATTTGTTAACTCTGGAGTTTTTCAGGCACAATATAATCTAAAATCCCCATCAACACATCCAGTAATTAATGTTCCTTTAAGGTCTCATGATGTGAATGATGAGACTAGGTTCGAGTCTTCAGAAAATTCAGAAAACATTAGAAACAAGGAGACTAGTGACTATCAATATACCTACACATAAATGCACTGAATATATTATCTCTAATCTTCATAAAAATGCAAAATTAATTACGATTCATTCTATGGATGTGGAAATTGAAGTTTAGAGTAAACAATTAATCAAAGGCCACAGAACTCACAAATGTTGAAACTGAAGCTTGAGTTTTGGTCCAACTGACTCTTAAATTCTCTCCACTGGAACTCCTTAATTCAAGGAGATTAGAAGTTGAGATTAGAACGTTCCTCAACTTCTGTTTATGGAGATCATTAGAACATGCAAAAATGCAAAATTCATGACAGTGCAGTCTACACAAGTGCATGGGGGTAGTATTTGAAATAAAATTATATGATTTTAAAATTTCTTCTTTCCATGTTTCTCTCCTGCTCCTACTAGCAGGGTTCTTATTAGAGAAAGTCAGAGAGAAAGGCATTAGTCATAGCTTAGTTCTGCATTTCAAAATTTAGCTGTCATTATCAGGAGCCAAAATTTGGAGAAATTAGCATCAAGTTTATCTCCAAATTACAGTATTTCATAGACCATGAGCCGAATTGGTCCCCTTTGCCTTCCATATCCCAATTCTATCCCGGAAAAGGGAAATCCAAAGTCTTCGTGGATTAATTGTGCATGTAAGATTTGTTCCAAAGAGGTGGAGAGAAGCAAGAGTTAGACATGGGTGTGGGTTTCCTGATCCCCAAGCTAATGTCCAGCTTGTCCTAGAAAGGGAGAAGTTGAAGAAGTTAGGGATAGAAACTTCCTTAATGTGAAGGAGTCCAAGAGCAGAAGAACTTATGTCTAGCTTTTTTAAGCACTTAGCCTAGGGATTCTTAGGGACTAATTGAAATTTTGCTGAGATTAGCATCTGCCTTCCCTTTCTTTTAATGCTCGGAGAAATACTTTGATTTCACAGATTCAACCTCTAAATGGATACCATGAGAAATAGAAGAATAGGGCTGGGGGTTTCAGGGACCTTTTTACAAAGTCTAATTGTTGGTCAGGTACCTTTTCTGAGAGGAAGAAGGAAACATTTGCATGTGGTGTGAAGAACATTGTACTAGTAGACCTGGGTTATTAGATTTCTTAGACAAACCTCTTGACTTCTCTGGGTCTCAGGTGACTTATCTATGTGCTGCTGGCCAGCTATGTGAAGATAGGAGTCTTGGTCCAAGCTGTTGTCTGAAGTCATTTCCCTATCTAGGATCCTTTGAGAAGGGTCTAAAAGAAATATAACGATGTACCAGAGTGGAGAGTGAGTATCCCTCTGTTACGGTTTTGTTTTTCAGTTTTCCTGAAAAGAGAACTGTAAGGTCAATCAAGAGATGGTCAAGGGAAAACCTCTCGGTATTTCCCTAAAAAACTCCACATCCAGCTGGGCGCAGTGGCTCCCAGCACTTTGGGAGGCCTGGGCAGGCAGATCATGAGGTCCGGAGATAGAGACCATCCTGGCCAACGTGGTGAAAATCCGTCTCTACTAAGAATACAAAAAAATTAGCTGGGTGTGGTGGTGCATGCCTGTAATCCCAGCTACTCGGGAGGTTGAGGCAGGAGAATCACTTGAACCAGGGAGTTGGAGGTTACAGTGAGCAGAGATCACACCACTGCACTCCAGCCTGGCAACAGAGCAAGACTCCGTTAAAAACAAAAAAAAACCCTCCACATCCTTCAGTAGCATCCTCCCTCATCTGGGAAGCTGGCTCTAACCATGGACCTTAACAGACCCACTTTGAATCTCAGGCCTGTCTTCTCATGCCTTGAGTCTCTCCCCTGCTTTGAATGGCCTCCACATCCATCTCATTTTTGCCCCAAGGCCTCCCCTGGCTGCTTTCTTTCCTCCTTCCGCTTGGCCTGATGCATTGCTGGAAGGTCACTTCCCAGTGCGTCCAAGGTCCTGGCTCTGGCTATCCTTCTTCACAGTGAGACCCACGGCCTGGTTCCAACCAAAGTGGTAGGTTCTCATCTCGTTGAAAAGGGAGTCAGAAATTCAGCTCCAAAGGATGGAGATGAAGTTTGGATTTCTGTAGTCCATGTATTTAGAATAACTTTGTGATTACCTCCAGGGAGTTGTTGGATCTGACTGGAAACAGTGTCATTTCTGGCCTCATCGTGAGCTACTCCCCTCACTAGGTCCTCAATGGTGGACCTTCTTCTGGTTCAGTCCCAGGCTGGATGCCCTGCGTGTGGGCTCTCAGGCTGCCAGACACTTAACGTTCCGCCCAACCTGCTGTTCCTTGTGAGGTCTGACTTTATTATGTCAGTGCAGGCAGTGCTGAAATTTCTCTGAAATTCCCAATCCTTGTCACATGATCACAGAACACAGAGCTCCTGTGCATCTACCTGGAGAGGACATCAGGCGAGGCCAACACCTTCTCCCGTGGGAGACAGCACTGACCTGTGATGGATGGGGAGAGGAGGAGGGCAGTTGAGCAAATGTGCACAGCAGAGCTCCAGGATCCTTTGAGAAATCAGGAACTGAAAGCCCAACCCTTACTCCCAAGGCTCAGTTATTAAAACATATTGATTGTCTTAGAATGGTGCTTGGTACAGTGTAAGTCAGCCCAGGGTGACTCTGACCAAGGCTTCCTGGAAGAGGAGTTTGATGAGTCTCCTGAAAAAAAAGAACCATGGGATATAAAGAGAGGCAACAAGTGGCCCAATCCCATGGAGAATCTGCCATTACAAGGACAATGTGGATTGACATCTAGGAGGAGGCACGTGCTCAAACCTTCTCAGAAGCAGCAACTCTGGGAGCCCAGGCTGGTGTTGGTGTGGCGTGCATGTGGAGGATGCTTCTGTGAGCAAGATTGTTCTGTCTCTACTTGAAGAGAACCACAGTGTCTGGTCCAATAAAGTGAGGCTTAGAGCAGGAGTTTGGGGTTCAGATGCATCCCCCCAGGATGCCTTGGAAGAAACTGGCTTTGGAGGTCTTGTCGATTCTTATAGCTGCAAGGGGCATTTCTCATTTCCAGCACCAACACTGAAATGTGAGCTTCCAGGGTGATCTTTGACACTAAAAATCACCCGGGAGCTTCTGGAGATTTTTCTAGGAAAGGTGGCTTTGCAGAAGGAGTGCTGCATGTCCTGGAGTCTCATAGCATTTAATAACAAATGTTCAAAGAAGCTATGATTTATTTCCATGCTGATTTGGAGCCAGCAGGACACATTGTTTATATGCATGTTGTCCTTGAGCTTCTGAAGTGTCTTTGGGGACAGCCTCATTGCCCTCCGTGAAAAGGAGGCCTGCAAACATGGGGACTAAGCCATTATCATTTTCCCACCTCGTATTCTAGAATGTATCTGATGATCAGAAACACAGATTTCATTCTTCTTGCTCCACGAACACCTTTTTCCTTATCTTTTTCCTTCTGGCATCTTGGAAAAAGCTCATCTGAGATCATCTACACTTTGCCCCTTGATGTCCCAGGCTTTCAGAGACCACCTGGCTTTCCTGTATATCATGTTCTGTCCACACGATTATCAGTGTACATCTCAGATAATCTGCCTTAATTTTAATTTTAAAACCCCACAACTTTCTGTATACAATATGTAATCAATGCAGCACCTCCCCAAGACCTTTGTGCTAAAGTACATTTGCAAGTATTGTACATTTATATGATATATTATACTGCATATGTTCACATGTATAGGATATTTGTATTTTTTTATTGTAAAGATTCCAACATGCTTATTAAACATAGTCACCGTGGATCTTCATTTCAGAAATATCATCTTTGGCCTAAAAGTAAAAATTTAAGGTATTCTGATTTAAAGTACATAGTTCTTTTTATATACGGTGGCTTTGAACCTATAATACTTAGTGAAATGGGTGACAATGATCAAATTTTTAAAATAGGGAAACTGAGGCCTAAAGCAATGAAGTGACTTGTTCAAGGTCGTACCCTTAACACAGTACAGAGCCCAGATTTAAACCCAGCTCTCAGGTTTTTTCATTAGACTATTTCCAAGAAATAACACTCCTAACCTAGTGAGTGAACATTTAGCTGGTAGGCAGCACTTCCCAGTTTGCTCATCTTTTCTGAAATCCTCCTTCAAGCTTAACCACAGAGTAAAGGGTGCTGTTCTTAATTCCGATGAGGAGGAACCTTTTAATGAGGTCCATACAGCCAGAAGCCGGGCAGCCAAGACTAGCATGGATTTATTTTGACCACATGCACTTTGGTTTGGTTTTATGTTTGTTTGTTGCTTTTTTCTTTATTATTTTCCCCACAGTCTCTCTCTTCCCTCCTCACACCCTTCCTTTCTCGAAGATCACTTGTTTGCTTCATCCCAACATCCTCTCATTTTTCCAGAGTTTTCTAATTTTGTGTTCACAGGAGGATATTTTCCAGTAGCGTAAGAATTATGCCGTAATTTATTCTTTCCCAATTGTAAAAGTAATGTGTGCTCATTTTGTAGGAAATTCAGAAAATACCAAAAAGTCTAAAGAAGAAAATACAAATCCAATTATCCCATCATCCCCAAATAACTACTAGTAATTTCTATACATTAGCTTATTTACATATGTCCATGTCTCTTGTCATCTATTTTTCTATCTAGTCATCCCTGTTTAACCACCATGCACACATCCTATCCTCTATTTACAAATCTTTTATTCATGTTTCTACATCTCTATAATTGGTTTTACAAATTTCAGATCATAATAAATATGTGTTTTTATTCATAAATGTGTAATGAGTAGTGGCCTGTGCAAAAATACAGTTTTCAGAATAGCTACTGATATAATCTACTTCATCAATTCCTTATTGTTGGCTGTGTCTGTTGTGTCCAATATTTTTCTTCTGTGATAAATAACATTGCAGTGAACAGCCTTGCAAGATGCCCTTTCTACCCCCTCAAGACTCAGGTGTCTTCTCCGGTTGCTTATGAGTTAGTTTTTCTTTCTAACACGGGGGAAGTTAAATGTGGTCTTGGGGTCTTGCTGAGTGCTTCAAGGACAGCATTGGTGGCAGAGAGACCATTAGATGATCTGCAGCCCACAGCTTTGCTGCTTTTGGTGAGCTCTTGCACCCGTCAATTTCCTAAAAGCAGTTACAGAGTCCCTGTTAGAATATCAGATGGGCAAGGGCTCAGTGTTATGAAGAGTTCCTCTGCTTTCGACTCCAGTTAGAGAAAAGGGCAGGTCCTGATTCCTCCAGGGGCATTAAGGGTCAGAAACTGAATGCTGGCGACCAGAATCCAGAGCCTTTCAGACAGCATCAATTCACCCTTGGGAAGACAATATGGCTGATACTTCAAGTTTCTTTGTTGTGTGCTGGAATTACCTTAGCCTAGTGTGATAAGTCTTGTTCCCTCATTCAACAAATACATTTTTAAGTACCTGCCTCTGCAAGGCACGCAGTTGGTTGCCTGACATTATACTAAGCCCTCCTTGACTTTCATCATGTCCTCTATCCTTCACAGCAATTCTGAGAGAGAAGTCTCCCAACACCCAGTGTTTTCAGGGTAAGAAAACTGAGGCTTAGCAATGTCAAGGTATGTGCTCCCCCAATCACACAACTCGTGAGGAGTAAACCCGGGATCTGAACCAGGCTCATCTTCCTAGAGGCTTCTCAAGTTAGCACTGTTCATTTTGGGCTGGATGATTCTGTGTGTGTGGTGTGTGTGTGTGTGTGTGTGTGTGTGAGAGAGAGAGAGAGAGAGAGGGAGGGAGGGAGCTGTCCTGTGCCTTGTAGGGTAAGTAACAGCCTTCTTGGCCTCTACTCACTGGATTTCTGCAGGAACTTGTCACCATCCCCAGTTGTGACAATCGAAAACTTCCCGGTGGGCACTGAACCTTCCCAGTTGAGAACCACTGTCCAACTTCGTCATCCCTGCTGTAACCACCATGCAGTGTTTCATCTCATGGGAAAATAAATTTTATCTAATAAATGCAGTTTGGTAGAAAATAGTTTCTCGTCTCCTTGGGGGAGGAGCAGCGTAAGGTGAAATCATGTTTACTGGCCTACCTCACCCACAGCAGGGAAGGAGCTTTTCTTCTCAGTGTGGGTAATTCCATTCCACTCTTCAGAGAAAGCACTTTTGTTTTCTCTGATCAAGTAACATACTGGTCAAAACAGGGATCTTTGTATTAACAATCTGATGGTCAGATAATTGTGTGCATTCCCATCTCCACGCACCTGGTTGCTCCCTTTTCCTTTCCCAAGCTGCCTTCATGTTTCCCAGTCACTTCCTACCTGGCACTAGGGGAAGATGGCAGTGTGTGAAAATGCCGACTCTTGCTTCCAAGTTATTGTGAAGAACAAAAAGTTTACAAGAGTTGAAAAAGTCAATCCCTGAAATTAAATGGCAATTGCTTCTCCTTAGTTGTCCAGAGAGGAACCAGAAGTTGCCAAGATTTCTGTCCAAATTAGTCATTAAGGAGGTCTGATGCCACTCGAATATTACCACCAGAAACTGCAAATTTTATTGCTACGTGGGCCTGAAAGCCCCTGTTCTGCATTCAAATATAGCTGCAAGCAGCTGTGATAGAAAATTGGTCATTTACCAGTGCTTAATGACTAATGCCCTACCCAATCTGAATTAGCAAGATTTATGACAGAATTGCATTGTGTGGCTGAACTCTCTGCTGTTCTCAAAGAAATCACAAGCATCTGACGTGAGGGAGAGATGGTGTTGTCTGCACCCGAAGGTCTAAGACAAGCATTTATTCTCCACCTAGAGGGACAGGGCCTGGGCAACCTTCCATCTCCCGACCTGTTTTAGAATCAAGCTGTGCATCTCCAGCACTGACTCAAGCAGTCATTCCTGAGGGTCATCCTAAACAATCCTGGTTGAAAGGTATCTATGGTCAACTCCAACTTTAGCTTGCCAAGGCAAAGAGATTCACTTTCCTTATTCAGGCCAGATTCCAGGTCTTTTCCCCCCTTCCCTCCTTCCCCCGTTCCCCTCTTCCCCGCTTCCCGCTTCCCCACTTCCCCGCTTCCCGCTTCCCCACTTCCTGCTTCCCCCCTTCCCGCTTCCCCACTTCCCACTTCCCGCTTCCCCCCTTCCCCCTTCCCCACTTCCTGCTTCCCCCCTTCCCGCTTCCCCACTTCCCACTTCCCCGCTTCCCACTTTCATGCTTTCTTGCTTTCTTTGTTTTCGGAGTCTTGCCCTGTTACCAAACTGGAGTGCAGTGGCATGATCTCAGCTCATTGCAACCACCACCTCCTGGGTTCAAGTGATTTCCTGCCTCAGTCTCCCAAGTAGCTGGGACTACAGGCATGGACCACCATGCCTGGTTAATTTTTGTATTTTTAGTAGAGATGGGGTTTCACCACATTGGTCAGGCTGGTCTCAAATGCCTGACCTTAGGTGATACACCAATCTAGGCCTCCCAAAGTGCTAGGATTACAGGCGTGAGGCACCGCACCTGGCAGATTCTAGCTCATTTCTTCTTACCCTTAGGGACTACACAGAGAAAGATGACATTAAATGAGAAGCATTGTAAGGGAGTAAGAGCTTTGGTATGGAAATCAGACTGCCTTGGTGCTAACCCTGGCTCTGTCACTTGAGAAGTCTTGAACGTTTCCTCATCTACATGATGAAGACAATGAGAATATTTCTTCATGGAAAGTGAGTAGCACTGAATGACTTAAGCCACATAAAGCTCTTAGAACATTTTCAGGATCCTGATATGGATTCGATAAATGTTTGCACCACCACCACCATCATCATCTTCATCTTCCATAAATGAAAGATATATTTTTTTAATTGCATTTTAGGTTTTGGGGTACATGTGAAGAACATGTAAGATTGTTGCATAGGTACACACATGGCAGTGTGATTTGCTGCCTTCCTCCCTATCATCTATATCTGGCATTTCTCCCCATGCTATCTCTCCCCAACTCCCCACCCCCTGCTGTCCCTCCCCTATTTCCCCCTGACAGACCCCAGTGTGTGATGCTCCCCTCCCTGTGCCCGTGTGTTCTCATTGTTCAGCACCCACCTATCAGTGAGAACATGCGGTGTTTGATTTTCCGTTCTTGTGTCAGTTTGCTGAGAATGATGGTTTCCAGGTTCATCCATGTCCCTACAAAGGACATGAACTCATCGTTTTTTATGGCTGCATAGTATTCCATGGTGTATATGTACCACATTTTCCCTGTCCAGTCTATCGTCGATGGGCATTTGGGTTGGTTCCAGGTCTTTGCTATTGTAAACTGTGCTGCAATGAACATTCGTGTGCATGTGTCCTTATAGTAGAATGATTTATAATCCTTTGGATATATACCCAGTAATAGGATTGCTGGGTTAAATGGAATTTCTATTTCTAGGTCCTTGAGGAATCTCCACACTGTCTTCCACAATGGTTGAACTAATTCACACTCTCACCAACAGTGTAAAAGTGTTCCTATTTCTCCACATCCTCTCCAGCATATTTTTAAAGGAGAGTCATCTTTTAAATATGTAGACCTGAATGTTTTCTTGATTTGCTTGTGTATTTATTTGTCTACTCTTTCAGTCATCCGTTGACATAGTCACTCAGTCTTTATTGATTATTCGTCAATAAATATGTTCCTGACACCGAATTTGGCTCTGCAGAAACAGAAATAAGAAAGAGACACTGCCTCTGCATCTCTCAGGGACTGTGGGAAAATAAGCATGAGCCAGGTGAGCTGCAGTGCATTGTGTGAGGAGCTGACGTGGAGGCTGGTGTGGCCCTCTCTCAACAGTGGGGTGGGGGGCAGGGCGGCAGGGCTTTTGGCAACACTGGTAGAAACACTCTTTGGCACCAGAAAATTGAGCTGTGTTATTTAACTAATGGTAACAGACCTGTGAAGTGCATTTTCTTATCTCCATTTTACTGAGGAGGAAGCTGAGGCTCAAAGTCTACATTCCACCTACTAGTGGTAGAGCTATGGTCAAACCTAGGCTTGCCTCCAAGCCAATGGCACTCCATCTCACAGCATCTCTGGATGAATGGGGAGGGGTAGAAATTCAACACAGAATTTCCCACATCAGGGACTCATATTCCTTTTGCTTCATAATCCTACTCATAATGAGCCAAGCATCCATGACATCATCTAGTAATAATTTTTCAATATGCACATTATACTGGAAACAAAGAATATAGATTGCATAGGAAGAACATGGAGGACCACCATCAGCAACCCTCTTGCTCCCTTTCTTTACCCAGGACTGACCTCTGCTCATACGGCATTGTGTGTTCTTTTAGGTCTTTTTTATGCATTTACAAACCAGACATGAATCTACTTATATATGCACACTTCACTTATGTCTTCTTTAATCCCCCAATAGACCTTTGAGGGCTTTTGAATGGATAGACAGGGCAGTATCTCCCTCCATTTTTCAAAACCAACTTAGCTTTCTCACATGACCAAAAATCATTTTTCTATTTCTATGGCAAAAGCTTCTTCAATCAAAAGAGCAGAGACCATCCTCGTATGAGAGTGTGGCCAGGGTTAGCTGTGAGTGAGGGAGGGCACTCACAGCTAACCCATGGGACAGGCTTATCCATCTTGAGCTCATGTCCCCTGGAGCAAAGGCTGCCCCTTGTGCAACTGTCTGCTCTTGTGGAATTAGTGAATAATGCATTGTTTCTTTTTGATGCCACATACCCCAGAGCCAGGTGGCAAGCTCATGACAGGCAGTTTTTTGCTCCTGGAATGCTTTGGTCCCAAGCCACGGGAGGTGATCCACTGGGGGACCTGCACCTGTCAGATTGCAGGCATTGTCATTGATTAGACCACTCCTCCAGTCTGGCTGGAGCCATACGTGCATCTCAGAGAGGAATGGACAAAGGCTTCCCAGAACAGATGTTGCTGCTGGAAGCGAGGAAATTTCCCTCACTGACTAGCGCTGCTGGTGCCCAGCTGGGCACAAGAGCCAGGCTTCAGCCACACACATGCCCTGGGCTCCAGGGCCCTTGCAGGTAGCCAGACGTGCAGAGGCTGACAGATGAAAGGCTGCTCTCCAGATGTCCCCTGCTGAGGGTGAGGTGGCCTGTCCAGAAATGTCATGTTTGGCAGCTGCTGAAAGCCCCCTCTCCCTGCTGTTGGCTCACGGCTCCTGCAGGGATAGGAAAGAAGCTAGCATTGAAGTCTAAAGAGACAGCATTAAAGAGAATTTAAAGGGAATTTTTGCCCTCACTCATATTGACACAAAACTGACAATGTGATGCACCTTCTTGGTATCTCATTAATGACATTTTATAATGTAATCAGAGCCACAGGAATTCTGCTAACATGTACCTCTGATAATGCTACCTATCCATGGCTTCCCAGTGATGTCAAGACAGAATTCAACTTGCTCAGATGGCTGCAGCTTCAAGATTGACAATTCCACACACCGTCAGCTCACATGTGTAAATAGAATGTGGTTTTTTGATTTTCTGTCGCTTCCATAATCTACCTTATGAGTGCTCACCCTGCTGGGCAGCAGAAAAATGTGGACTTCCCAGATGAAGAGTTTGTAGCCTCTGTTAGTTTGAATGCATACCTTTCATTCAAATATTGACTATGAACAAAACAACTCATTCTTGTTATTTCAGTGGCTGCTTTTAGCTATTTAGTATCTTGCAATTGCTGAGTGACTCTGTGCATCCCTGGGGTCATCCACTCACACATCTGTGCATCCCCGGGGTCACCGACTCACACATCTGTGCATCCCTGTGGTCACCCTCTCACACATCTGTGCATCCCCGGGGTCACCCACTCACACGTCTGTGCATCCCTGGGGTCACCCACTCACACGGTGCTGGCATTGTCCATGTAATGTCCCTGTTGGCTGCATGGATGACTTAGCCTGTTTCCTCCCCATGGGCACGTCTAGGATGGAGTGACCTAAGAGATGGACACATAAACAAAAGAAGAAACAAAAGCTCTGTCCTGAGCCAGGGATCTGTGGAAGCGAGGGGTCGCTGGGCTGTGTGAGTGTCTTGTCTTCAGTGGAGATGTGTAAGGAGCCTGGAGGGGCACCAAGAGAATGGAGATCCCAGACTCTCTCCCGGGTTATAGCCCAAAGACCTTGAACAGCTGCATTATCGGCGCTTTGAGCTCATTTTTTCCTCTTGTTTTATTTCTTTTTCCCTGTGTTTTGTTTGTTTCTAGAAATATGGCCAGAAAGTATGCAGTCACTGTTAGCCACCTCACCCCATCAGGACTGAGTCTCACAGGGCGATTGGCTGCAGCAGGGGAGGCTGCTCTGAGAAGTCTGTGCCGGGCTGAAATCTGGCGGGGAGCAGGGAAGCGGTGGGAGGCGCGGGGCCGAGGTAGTGAAAATGCAGCAGGAGTTCGTGATTTCTTGGTACACGGTGTTGGAAAGTTCAGGACTCTCATCTCCTGCTTTGTGAATCTGCATAGCCAACTTTGGTCCACCCGGACAATTGTTTTTGCAAAGTGTGATTTGGAATCTTAAGATCAGTGTCCACTATTTCCATAGCAATGGGCAACAGGAAGGAGGCCGGGCTGGCTTCTCCTTACAACATTATTCCATGTTGTCATAATCCTTTTCTTAATAAAATATGCTCACATCAACTTGATAAGAAAGAAAAGCTTCAATCTAGGGTTATTTGTCTCTATAGTTTTCTCTAAAATTAAATAAATAACTAAACATGCTAATAGCCAACATTTGCTTTATACTATTTTCTCTCCTAAGTACCTTACATTCATTCATTTGCTTAATTTCCATAACAACAATTTCCTATGAGATAGGTCTTCTTATTTTCCTGTTTACAGGGGAGGACACGGGCAGAGAGGTTAAGCTACATCCCTGAGGTCACAAAGCTAGTACGTGGCAAAATCATGCTTCCAACCTGTTGGTCTGGCTCAGAGTTCGTGCTCCTAACAGCTTTGCTGTATTGTTTCTCAAAAGAAAACTGAATTATGCCATTTTCAGGACAGTGACCATGATGGCAGGTAGCTTTGCTGGCAGTGAGCTGAAGAAGGAACAGGGTGGCCCCCTCTCCCTGCCCTGGGAGGGAAGCAGCCACACCCTCCAGGATTTGCAGGAACCCTGGAGGCTCATGTAGGCAGCCCCTAGGGGAAGCTTTATAAACTGAATTTTACCAGCCCCGTGAAGGGCTTGCTTCCCTAAAAACAGCTCCAGAGAAGGCCTTTCTTTTCTTTTGGGCACAAGTCCCTGCCAGTGACCAGGAAGGATGCTCTACAGCAGGGGTGAGGCCATGTCACTCAGGGGAGGCCAGCCAGAGTCAAGTCTGAAATGTGGTTGAAGGCACACATGGTACAGGCCACATGGCAGGGCTGTGCCCACTGCGCCAGCTGAGCAGTGCTCCCTGTGAGTGGTGTCCACCTGCTCATGGGCCCTGTGGCTCCCTGAGGTGGTCTGTCCTGTCTAGCTATGGCTCCCCTGTTGTCATAAGAGGTCTAAACAGCGCTCAGTCAGCATTCTTGATGGGCAGAGAGCCCATATGCATACCAAGACGTGCCTATGTATTCCACTGCTTCTCTCACACGTGGAAAAAAGGATAAGGAATGTGATACGTGTTCAGTTCCACCCACACAGGGTGTCACGTGGTGCAGGGGATGCTCTTACGTGGGTGGCCACGTTCGTTCTCATCACTGCCCTGGGAGGTGGTGTCCTCAGCTCCATTGTCTCTGAGAAAGACTCTTCAAGACTTAAGATCGCTTGTGAGTGACCCAGCTGATTGATGTGGGAACCAGGATAAGATTTCAGGTTCCACAGACCCCAAAGCCCTGACTTCTCCCTGCTGTCCACTGATGTCCTGGGAACCTTGAGGAACCCCCGGGTACTGAGGGTGATCTAGAGAGGTTTCACCTTCTTCTTTCAACAAGACACCAGAGCCTTCCAAACCAGAACAATAAGGCTGATAAGGCTCCTTCTTCTGTGGGAAAAAATGAAACTTGATTTCCACTGGGCCTATTAATTTTCCACCTCTGCTTTGTAGAGAAATATAACACAATGGAAGAAAAATTAAAAAGAAAATAAGTGCTCACACCCTCTGTGGCTGACTCAAAAATGTCTCCGAGTGCCCTGTATTTATAGCTGGAAAGAGCGCAGAGGAGCAGCTGCTTGCTGTTATTTCGAAGAACTTCAGGCTTCTGACCAAAATAGTCTCTGAACTTTTGAAACTCATTCTAATAGTCTCGAAGAGGAGTGAATCAATATCCTAGAATTTGAGATGATATTTTTAGTTTTGAAATGAACGGTGCCCTCCCCTCCCTCCATCATTCTTTCTCAGGCTGCCTGTTGAGCTATGTGTTTCACCAATTGGGGGGTAGGAGCATGTGGAGGGCCAGTGCCTAGGGAAGATTGGATTAGGGCTCCAGTAAGTAATAATAATAATAATAATAATAATAATAATAATAATAAATAGGGAGAAAGAAAAGAAGACCTCAAAATATGTATAAATTTAAAAAATGCTCCATGAGTAAAGAAATAATTTAAAATATGTTCATCAAACTAAAAAATATATATAGGAAGGCTGTTTTTAAGCTTAATAAAAGTGCTTATTAAAATAGATTTGCAGATGCTATGGCCCATATGCATCGTGCATATCTGTGTTCCCTATATGCATATATTAAGCTCAGCATGTTCTATGCCATATGCATCTATTCTTTCCTTTAATAAGGCAGTCCTGGTAATAGATGAGGATGAATCACAGATCATCCAGCTCATTGATGACATCCTCAACCTGAAAGCTTTACTCTTCCCCTCTCCTCAACCCTCACAGGGAACCCATCAGCAAGTGCTGCTGATTCTACGTCTAAACTCGATTTCAGGTCTCCCCTCGTGTCCTTCCCTTCACTTCTGTCTAGTCCAGGCCACCTTTGGCTCCTGCCTGGATCTCTGCAGCCACTTCCAACTAATCTCATCTCTTCCACTCTTGATTCCCCCAAACTGGTAACTATGGTGGAGTTGGGGTTGCTTTTGTGCCCTCTGAGGATCAAAGTCCTGATTTTGGTGGAGACATCGTAATCGTTCCTTGAGAACAGTTTTCCCGCCATTGCTTTAGCCTTGGTGGGGCTATAGGTTGAGGATCCACCTGGCCTTACACGTCTGTTGAGGGGTTTGCGTGTGATCCAAGCTAAACACTCAGATGCTGACTCCCAAGTTGGAATCTTGAGCAAGGATGACAAGAATTGGGACTACTGGAGGCAGAGGATCAGCTCCTTCCTGCTGTTGAGATGCTCAAAGAACCTTGCTATTGTAGACTTTCGAAGAGCAAGTTTTTCAGAGGTTTTATCCTTTCAGATTTCTTCATTTAGCCAAATTAGATCCTTTTGTTTTTAATCGGAAAGCCTTAACTAATCCAGCAGCCTATTGAGAATGTAGTGAGGAAAGATTACTCGTCTGCTTATAAGTTCAGTGGTGTCCCAGCGTGCTAAGAATAGAATCTAAGCATTGCAGGGTTCTGTACAATCTGGCCCTGTCTATGTATCCAATGTGAGATTTGATGAACTCCTACTAGGTTCATTTTATAGACCAGAAAGGAAATTGAGGCTCAGATGGGTTAAATTACTTACACTAAATAATAAAATTATAAGCAGAGACTGAAATATTTCTAACTATAAAAATCTTTGCTCTTTCCTTTACTTCATAGGATACATGGTTTCTTTTCTCACTAATTTATTCACTACAATCAGGGTACAAGAGCCCATACATCCAGTTTTTCTTATGGCAGAATCATTTTCAGATGCCCTAGAAGAGTGTATAGATCTTTTTTCCATCCAACTCAATGGGTGTCAAATGACCCCAAACTCCAAATTCCTTGAAAGCTTACCCTAATATAAAGTTACTTGTTTAGTTTGTATAATATCTTTGAAGATGCTGTGCAAATCTTTTTAATTACATGGAAAATTATGTTTGCAACAGAACAATTATGGAGGAATTAGTTCAATATGGTAGCATTTGGGGGCATGTAATAGGCATGGCAGGGATCTTGTTGTAGATCCTCAAATATTTGTCCCTTTGAGTGAAAGGGCATTGTGAAATTCTCCCACACTTATAATCCCTAGTTTTCCTTTCTCTGTTACATTATTTGCATAAAATGGAAAGAAGACTTTACAGGAACCAGGGCTGAGAACAAAGTGGGCCATGTCTCACTCGTTTAGCTCCTGCCAAATAATCTGTAAATTATAGTCCACTGCCGTTTTTTCATTAATTGCACATATTCTTTTTCATTTGGCTGCAAATTGCATCACTTTGGCCAAAAATGTGTACTTCTGTGACAGCACAAAGTAAGCACTTTGAAAGGACAGGCAGTTCAGAAAGAGTAAGTAATTATACCAAGAAAACCAAATGCAAGAGGAGAATAAAGCCCCAAGATTGAAATGAGAGGAAAAGATGAAATAAAATGAAGTCACCTTATCGTGTTTTATGTGGATAGATTGACAAACGGTGCACGCATTAAGGCCAGATGTGCTGGCTAGCTCTTGTTCTCCCTTCTTCCGTCACGTGTCCATGTCTGAGTGGTGGGATTCTTTCCTTTCCTCCTTTCCAGAAGCGATGGAGGCATCCTGACTTGAGGATGCAGGATTCAGTCCACCCCTGGTAAACATTGGAGTCACCAGGGATAAGTCCTGAGTGCCAGAGGTACCATTGACTCAATGCCTTCTACATGTGAAATACCTCGCTTGCATCTATTGCTCTCAGTAGCACTGTGTCATAGGCGTCATTGTCCCCATGATGTTTTTCAGAAGAGAAAACTAAGAATTATAACTCCAGCCGGGCACGGTGGTGTGTGCCTATAGTCCCAGCTACTCAGGAGGCTGAGGTGGGAGGATCGCTTGAGCCCAGGAGTTCTGGGCTGCAGTGCACTATGCCGATTGGGTGTCCACACTAAGTTCAGCATCAATACGGTGACCTCCCAGGAGCAGGGGACCACCAGGTTGCCTAAGGAGGGGTGAACTGGCCCAGGTCGGAAACAGCAGGTCAAAACTCCCATGCTGATCGGTAGTGGGATCACGCCTGTGAATAGCCACTGCACTCCAGCCTGGGCAACATAGCAAGACCCCGTCTCTAAAAAAAAAAAAAAAGTAAAAAAGTTTAAAAGATTGTTAAATTAAAAAAAAAAAAAAAGAATTATAACTCCAGTGGATTTTCCCAAGAACCCAATGGGCAATTTGGTAGGATCAGGTGTAGACCCTAGCCTGTGTGGATCTAGGGCTGGGCAGACATACCTGCTGGAATTCCAAATGCCATCTATTTGTCTTCCTCCATTGGAAACCTTGGGAGACTGCTAGACGGGATGGGGAAGTGCTTCAGCACACTCTTCCAAAGACAGCTTTGGATTTATGTTTCAGATCCACCTATTAAAGTACTGGGGTTTATCTGCAAGGATGGGGAGGCCAAATATGGTGGAGATACTGTCTTAATTGTGCTGTGCTGTCCAAATGTACAAACTCTACATTGGGAGGGGGAATTTCACTATACATAAATTATATCTTAATTATGAAAATAGAAATAAGCATCTCATAATTTCTACTCCTTGAGAAATAAAAACCAGAGATTGTGATAATTGGCCTCATGGTTCAGCAGAGTTCTAATTCCCATCAGGGTAAGGCGAATCATCGTTAAAAAAACAGCATCATCAGTTGCTCTGTCTCGCATCCCCCTGAGCTGGGCACCTTTGAAAACCCAATCTTATTGGGAAAAAATCAGACTTAGAGGTGATTGAAAACAAACAAAAATCCTCTGATCTATGATCTTAGTCCATCCTAGAGAGGACGACTATGTTTGTGTGTTTGTTTTTTAAACAAACGATTTGCTTAGGGTTAGCAGACTGTAAATATTTTGCAGGACATTCCTTCCCCATATTTAATCACTTAATTATATGTATTTTAATGGGAAGCTAATTTGTAATTTCTAAATAATCAACATCCTGCTGTGTCAGGGCTTTGGGAACAGTGGAACAGTTTCCTTTACATGGTATACGTTCTCAGTGTATCTCAGAGCCCATTCCAGAGCTTGGACAATACCATTAGAGGGAGTGAAGAGCGACTTTTTTTGTTTGTACTTAACATCTGACTTGTTTTCAGAATGATTAGAGTAGAGAAAGACCAACAAGATCCGAACTTTTCAAGCTTGTTGGATCCTTACACGTTACAAAAACAGAAAACTTGGGGGGGGATAAACGTGTACACAAACTCCCAAAGGCCCCAGTGCTAGTAGACCTGCTGTAATGTGGGGTTTTCACGGAATTCTTTTCTAAGGCAGTAGATTGTTTTGCACCTCACTGGCATTGACCTCTCTGACTATGCCAAGGGTCTTCCCTCCTTAAGACTTACCCATGCCGTATCAGTGGGAGTTTGGGTAGAAAAATTGAGTCACGGTAAGTATTCTGGGAAAAGGTGGCTTACTGTGAGAATTAGGCTTACATAAACATTGGGAGAACGTGAGAGAAAAGGTCAGGTGTGCTCCAGTTGAAAGATGGGAACAGACATTGGGACCTCAGCCTGAAACGTCAATGGTGGTTGTTCCCACGAGCTTGCCAGGAAATTGCTAAATTCTTAAGAGCGCCTTTGAAAGCTGCCACCAACTGCCTCAGTCTGCAGCAGTCAGGCAGTTGTGCCCACACAGCCTGCCCAGGAGCCTCTGTGATGCCCACGTCCACTTCCAGGTCTGGCTGTGTCCAGCTCTAGAGAGCTGTGGAGTCAGTGCCACTTCTGTTTCCAGATCCATGTAGGTTTATCTTGTTGGCAAACCGGGAACCACACGGGAAAAAGGATCCTAAAAAATAACATCATCCCAGCTTCTGCTCCCACTGCAGAGAGGGTGGAGTGGGGCAATGCCTTGACAACAGAACATCATCACACACCTGCTGTTCCTTCCTCTGGGAAAACTGTTCCTCTCCCTCTATCTTTCAGGTCTTCCCGTAAGTGTCACAGACTTGGTGCAGTCTTCCTGGACAACCAAATCTAAAGTCTGAGCTTCTTAATTAATCTTTTGTGATACTCTAATTTTTCCTTCATAGAGCTTATCATGATTTGTGGCATGTACTTGTTGGTTTTATCGCTTATTGTCTAGCTTCATCCTAGAAAGTAAGTTTCCGTGAGGGCAGGTACCCGATCTGCTCGGCTTGCTGCTGTAGGTCTCATTTCTAGCGTAGTACTTAAAAACAAAGATATGCTGATTACATTTCTGAATTTTAATTTTTTTCTCAGATATCCTGAATTTTAAATTTTTTTTCTCAGACATTTCTCAGATATTCTGAATTTAAATTTCTTTTTCTCAGATATTCTGCCACTCTTTATCCTTCACAAGGTACATATGCCGATCTAAGTAATAAAATAAGGGAAATCATGGAACATCAGCTACTTGCAAGGCGGTCTTCTAAAGTCTGAGGGAGGGGCCTACAGGTATTAAATAGAATGAGGTTCATGGCTCTGCTTAATAATTTAGTCTCGAACACATTGGTTCCGACATCGCTAAAAACCTAACCTGAAGAGAGCCTTTACTCATTTCCTACTTAAGTTTGGTGTGGCACTTACAGCTCATAGTAAAAAGACAAGCCTCTTTTATTTATGTAGTTTATACAATGGTTTAGAGTAGAGGAGCTTATATTAGCTTTGAAGGTTGTGAGCAGGATATATGAGCTGACAAATTTGGAATTAGTCTGCGTAGCCAGGGTTTCTGACCAACACAAATACTATTGCCCCCAAACAACAGCAACAAAAACAGCTCATGAAAAGCGGCCTGTGGCACCAGTGCTATGGAACGGGAAGCTCTATATGACTCTTTCAAATCGTTTCAGGCAAGTTCATGGCAAAAATAAAAGTACGTGAATCTCCTTTGGCTTTGGATGACACAGAAATACTATAACTTCAAGATTTCTATTTTTCTTTTTTGTAGGAGGGAGAAGATTTTTTTAAAAAATTGTCTTCATTTGGATGTAGTAACACGGCATCTACCCACCAGGTTAGATGTCTATCTAGTTAAGTGGGGGACTTTAATTAAAGAACATAAAATTTAAATGGTTTGGAAAATGTCAACATGGTTTCCTATTTTGAGCCCAACACAGATGATAGAACAAGAGGGTATAAATGAAAATTAAAGAAAAACAAATTCAGAACAGATGTCAGGAAGTGTTTCTTCTTTTTTTTTTTTTTTTCCGTGCAGAGAATCATGAATATGTGGAATAGCTTACCAGGCAATAGTGTAGGCAAGAAAGAGAGAGGTCATTAAATCAACAAATAGATTTCAAAAACAATGCGATGAGGTGAACCCAATAGTCTCTCTCTTTCCCCGTGTTTATCTGTCTCAGGATGAAATGACATCTTTGTACATCCCTCAAGCCTTCACTATGTAGACCACGCAAAGAGAAGTTGCAGATACTGTAATGTCTGTATGCCTACGTTTCAAATGTGAGCTTGTGGAGTGTCATCTTGGAGATTTTCATGTTGGAAATATTCCACTCAAACACATGTGCTTCAGGAGAAACACGAAGTGTGAAAATGTTAAGTTCCAAGAAAGCACAGACATGCGTCTAATGAATAGATTCAGAAATGATGGGTAGACACGGGCAAGGGTCTCATCTACTGCATTTGCTAAATAATCAGACCTAATCTTAACATTTCAGCACATTATACTCGTGGTTGTCCATGTGACAATGAGTCACAGATTGATAACACATTCTCTGTAGTCAATGGCTATGAAGGGGTGACAGGCATTGGCATGTACAGGATACATCCTGTATTTAATGACTTTTGTCTCATGTCCTATATTGACTTTATCAGGAAGCCCTAAATGTCCTAGACTCAGCCTTTACCAACAAATTACAAAAACTGGCACGGACAGCTATTTTTCTGCCATGGTAATTGGCGCTTCAGTCATTTACCTAGCTGACAATCATACCTCTACATACAAAAATCTGGACAACCTCTTCTGGTCTTTCCCATAGGGTTGGCTGAGGGAAGATCAAGAGAGGGACAGAGAAGAATTTAAAATACATCTTTTCACCCTTAAGAAGGGAAAAATTTGTTCTCTGGCCTGAGTCCCAAGGAGTGAACTAGTTCCCAGTGTTAATGAGAAATAACTTCACATCAGTGCACATGCTCTGAAGATCAGTCGGTCCCTGAGAGCGTCACTTGTGTTGTGCTTCTGAAAAGGAGCCAGTCAGCGTCAGCAACAGCCTCACTTCAGTAACTACACTTCTGAAGATCAGCCAATCAATGACAGTTCCAGCTCCTGAAGGTCAGCCTGTCAATGACAGTCCTCATTTATAGACAACACTCAATCTGCCGGGCTTCACCCTAGTGATGGTGCTTCTGAAAGTCAACTAACTCCAGTGACCAGGAGCACAGCTCATGTCCTCAGTTCCCTACACTCTCAGCTCTGGAACCCCACAAACCTCTTCAGGTTGGGCTTCTCAAACCTCATCCAAGATCAGCTCAGGCTTGATTTGGGAGAGGCTGTTCCTCCCTTACAATTTCACCTCTTCCTTGGAGGAAAATGAGAAGTTTACCTTTTCCATAACAGATATTCAGTTTAATTTATCATCAGTTTACATATTTGCAACCACTGTTACCACTGATGCAGCCCCTGGTCACAGTTCAGACTTGCCAAAGATGGACATTAAGATGCTCAAATTTAATCTTTTCCATTTTTGTGATGGTTGCTCTTGTCCATTTTTATTTGTGTATATTTGAATGCCCCAAATGCTAAAATGCAACTGTGAATGTCATGATAAATTTTATGAGCAGTGGATATTTACCAAACAAGTAATATGTCTTTTTGAAGCTCTTTGTGTAGTATGCAATTGTGTGTTCAATGTGAAAAATAGTGGAAAGTAAGATATAAGCCAGCGAATACTAACAGCTAAGCATGGGAGATGCATGATATCCTTTACCAGTGCCAAAGAAAATAATAATACATTTTTTTGTGTGTAAGGGAAATTCAAATGAAACTGATATATGAGTGGCAGCAGACCTTGTGGTGGCCTTCCACACTGTCTGTCAATCATCCATCTTTCAGCTCGAACCACTCTGTGTCCTTCTATCATTCAGAAGCACTTTCTAATTCCCCATTTTTTTAAGTACCAGGTAAAAATCTACTTGCATAATTTTAAAATGTAATAGTTCCATTAACCATTACAGAGATTTTGAGAGATATAAATGCCTCACCTTTTAGGGCAACTGTGAGTACAAGTAATCAAAATGCAGAACACGTTTCCCCTTGCTTTTGTAATATTTTTTTCTCATGTGAAGACCCTTCCAAAGGCAATTTCAGAAACAAAAGCAAATTTTAGAAAACTTATATGTAGGATCTAAGAAGATGACAAAATCTGATGACAATACTTTGTTTTTCTGTGACAGAAAATAATATTTCAAGAAGTTAATCAGGAAATTCCACAAAATCTTGAAGTGTGAAAAAAATAAGTCATATCATGAAACATGGTATTTTGTGCTTGAAAAAATCAAATCTGAATGGCAATTCTCAGAGTGCCAATATATAGTCAATAAATTGGTCTGTAATGCTAATATTGAGCATAATTTTCAATGAACAAAGAACTGAGTAAGTTAGATGTGGTAAAGAAACAGAGACTCTTAAGTGTAAGGAATTGAGTAAGGAAGTTCTGTAAAGTAAGAAGAGCCAAATTATATAGAACAAATATAAAGAAGTATAAAACGTCATTCTTTCAGATTAGCCACAATTAATGTTTCAGTATTCATATGTCTCATGCAACATTTTCTCAGGCAATTAGAAATAATTCAAATTTAACTTGGTGTTCTGTATTTTTATTTGCTAACTCTGGCAACTCTACCTCACTGATACTTACGGCTTATGAATTTTACTGACATAAAAGACATATTATATGATTTTTCTTTTCTTTATTTGCCGTGAAAGAACATGTCATACTGCTTCTGATAATTCAATTCAGTGCACAACATGCAACTTTAATAATTAGAGAAGTGGAGAGGAGGAATGGTTGATTCAAAATGTATTCTAAGTTTTCCTGGTAATGAGCGAGGTGACTGGGAGGAAGTTAGCTCTCCTTTCTAAGTTTAGAAATATTACAATAAAGATGATGTATTTTTAATACTCTACTGCTTAAGACAACAACCATAAAAAATGGCTATCTGAGCTGTACAGGGAAAGTGACAGGGGACTGACTATCTTCCATCACTTTTAAAAATGATTCATTGGTGCATTTTAATTATTGCACTATCTATTGAATATCACCAAATAAGGGAAATTTTGGGATAAGACAGTTAATTAAAAAATTTAAGCGAATTATAAATAAAAGGGAGAGACAAAGGAAGGGAAGAGAGGAAAGGAGGGAGAAAAAAGGGGAGGGAGGGAGGGAGGAAGGAAGGGAGGGAGAAGAGAGCTAAGGAGGCAGCAAAGCTCTGCATTCTCAGAGCTCATATCTAGTTTTTTGTTTGTGTCTTTCTTTTATGTTATTAATTTCAAAGACATGAAGTTATTTAAACTATATTCCAGTAGAAGTAACCAGGTTAATAGTTAAATCAGAGCAATTTTAGTAAATATACGTCATTTTTAATTATATGAATATTTTAATGCAATTCAAGCTGTTCGTTAAAATACAATATGCTCTTATAGGACTTTGAATGTTTTTTAATCAATATAGTTCTAATAAGTGGTTCTAAAACAATTGTAAATTTCAGCCAGCCCACCTTAGTAGTGGTTCCAATATCATACTTTCTTACATAGAGAAGTCCCAACTGATGATTTTAAAATCATAGACTGTATTTTATCTTGGGTACCAATGAGCATTTTTTTTCTTGCCATATGAATATATTCATTATTTGATAGTAATGCTAATTTTTGTTTTTATTTGTTGCAGAGGAATATCAAATTAATGAAACGGTTACCCTTCTCAAAGACTCTCAACATGTTTCTAACAATTGTCAAAGTCAGTCAGAAAAGTAAAGTTCTTTAGAAGTCACAAGCAAACACCTTCTAGATTTATTTTGTGTATGTGAGTTTAACCCCTTGCTTTAACCTGCCTGTCATCTTGGATGACACTGAGTGAGAATGAGTTCTTTCCCTGGATAGAGTAGTTTTCTGTTTATCTTGCACAGCTTAGGTCTCTATTGGGACCACTAAGGGCTTATAATGGCCTGGCTTTCAGGCACAGAGTGACAGAATAACACATAATTCTGTCAAATAAGAACAAATCCAGATTTAGGTAGGAAAAGATATTTTTCAGAAGGATTTTTGCAATAAGTGGGGTAGAGGCTACTGCTGTAGAGAGAATGGTCCCACATAATATCTGCAAGTCAGAAATGAATTTTGTTTTATAGAAGGATGTAAATAAGGTAGAAAGAACCAGGTACAGGGGTGAGCAGGTGGTGTGGTGGTTCCAGCACTTGGGGGCGGGCCAAATTCAGGGTCCTGTAGGGGAGGAGGGAAGCTTAAATAGTTTGGTTAACGGAAGTTAGCAGGTGTTTTGTCCATATTGGTCAATGGGTACAAATAATTCAGTCAATCATTTATGGGACAATGAATGGATTTGGAGGGTCTCTGTCTGGCTGTGTCACAGGCAAATAAACAGGCACCCATGAGTCTTCTCTAAGTCACAAGAAGAGAAGTGTTTCTTTATAGAAAACCTTTACCAGAAGACAAGACGTGAGGAGATTTCTTTACTCTTTCCTATTTTCTGGTATCACAGGGCTTGGGCAAATTGTCAATCTCATCTTACAGTAAAATAACTAGGTAGTAACCAAGTAATCAATACATCCATGAGCTAGAATGCAGAGATACATAATATACTTCCTATAAAAAAATGAAGCTAAGCTAGTTAATGATCAATAGAATCAAGAGACTAACTGGGATGGTCCAAACTTCAAACATGGAACAGGGCACTTTGGCTGAATTGCCTCTAAGGCAGTATCTTGTCCATCTCCACTTCCTCAAGCCTTAGCATGCTGACTTGCACAGTCCTGCCCATAAGAGGTTGAGTAAGCTCTAACTTCACTCCCTGACCCTCCAAACACTCTCTGCACTCTGGCCACATGAACACACTCGTAAGACTTTTCTCTGCCTCAAGATTTGTCTTCATGCTGTTCTCCATAAGCACCCCTCTCTTATTTCTCTGACTATCCAAATTCCATCCATTCTTCAATATCCAGCTCAAATGCCACTTTTCTGCAAAAATCTTCTTGGTAGCTCATTTTCTCCCTCCTTCCTTAATTTGACCATCTAGCACACTTTTATACTGAGTAGTTGCCATGTATCAGGGTCAAAGCTAGTTGGTTTTTTTATGGCCATTGTTTTACTCATCATTTGAATATTACTCACAGTTCATGATTTATAATTTAACTTTCGTTGTAACATAACCAGGGGCATGCTGATTAATGTTTAGCAATAGCCTCTGAGGGGTGTGCGTGTGTCTTCTGATTTGTAACATTTTCTAATTTCAGTGGTGTAAGGTACTCTAAACTTGGAAAGGAATACATCCAGTTGGTTCTCAAGATCCTGTATGAGCCAGCCCCAGCATGCCACTATACTTGACTATGTAAACCATTTTTAAACAAGAATGCTTTGTTTACCTCACCAAGTAACAAGACCTGTAGGGCAGGAAGTAGTTTACCATTTGACAATAGTAGTAAGGAGACTACTATTTACTGGATGAATATTCATTGAGTAAATGAATGAAGAAATAAGTGAATTGAAACATGTTCAATATCATATATAATTGATCATGTTTTCCCCAGTGGCTTGCAGAGAGTCTTGCATTCCATAGGTTCTGAAGAGTATTTGCTCATTTGCTGAATGAGGCACTGCTCTTACAGGGTTAGTTTTCTGTTCACTGGCTTTAGGCTTCATGACGAAATACAAATGTGGCATAATTCTGTTAAAGTAGGTATGTAGCATCTGGATTTACTCCCTTGCCCTTCTGTCCTTCCTGTAGAGGCTGCCTGTGTTTGATGGCCTCCATTTTAGCCACGTGCTCCATTTTAGCCATGTGTGTTGTGATTGGCCCAAGCCCTTCACAGTAAATATTTTGCCTTCACTGCTGATTGATTGGCCGAGGTATGCCCCTATGCTGATTGACTGAGGCATGCCCATATGCTGATTGGCTGACACATGCCCATGTTGCTGGCAATATGGCCAATGACACTGAAGGAATGCAAGCCAGGGGGCTTGTGGGAAATTAATCTCATTTTAAAATGGAAGGCAAGGAGAGAATTTGCCTCCTCTAACTTTATTTGCTGTATATGAATGTGTGCTGCAGGGCCCATCCTGTGATCACAAAGGAAGTGAGCTTGAGGACAAAAATCAGCACATTAAGTATGGGGAGCAGAGAGGAGGAATGAACCTGAGTTCTTGGCAATGCAGCTGAGCAGGAAAACAGACTAGTTCAGGAATTCTCCTCTCCTGGGAGTATCTTGTTATGCAAATGATGAATGTTTTTATTGCTCAAGCTACTTTTACCTACAATGTATCCTGGTATCCTGGACCTATTAGTATTGCTGTGATAATGCTGATGATGATGATGATCATCAACAGCATCATGATCATTTTATTAAAAGCTAGCCTTGTCGCCTTAGGAACAAGGAATGCAGACAGATGTTTGGGTAGGTGAGAGTTGGTAGTGCCTCCTCAACATGGTTTACAGGTGAGGTGGGAATATTACTGACTGAGAGTTGAATTTGAAACAGACTGGCTCAGCATCATAGAATGGACCCACTAAGTGCAGAGTCTTCGGGGCTGTATTTCAAATTTTCATCTAAGCAGTCTGGTTAAGAGAGAGCAGATCTGCATATATGTAAACAGCAAGGCAGAGTTGCCCCATATAAAATTCTGCCCCATTGATGGAGTTGTGGGGGTGTGATATCAAATCCAGAGCAATTTGACAAACAGATAAAGAACACAATAAGATATCTAGTAAGTCCGCTCTTGGAGGATTTTTCACCAGAAGGAAAGAAATATCCCACTAGTGTAATGCCAAGTGTAAGAATATTTATTTCCGTACCCAAATCAGCATGCCCGCTGTATTAGTCAGAATTCTCTAGAGGAGCAGAACTAATAGGATAGATTGATATATAAAAGGGAATGTATTAAATATTAACTCACAAGGTCCCACAATAAGCTGTCTGCAAACTGAGGAGCAAGGATAGTCAGTCCAAGTCCCTAAAATGAAGAACTTGGAGTTTCATATTCAAAAGAAGGAAGCATCCAGCATGGGAGAATGATGTAGGCTGGGCCCACAAACCCCTGAGCTGTCCCCAGAATTGGTGGGTGGAGAAGTTTTAAGGACTTCTTTTGCACAATCAAAGCATGAATGTAGGAGCAGAGACTCAAATCATCCTTCCTTTGTAAAGTCATCTTGCATTTCTGTTCTACCATTTCAAGCACAAATTTAGCAGCATCATTTGTGGCAGCTCCTGATTTCCAGATCAGGATTATAAAATGACAGGTTCTCCAGGAACATAAAACATAATTTTTAAAAAAACTTGTAAAAGAGCTTACCATTCATATTTAAAGTCAATTAACTTTATCTAGAGATCTTTATGAGTAAGGCCAGCAACAATTAGGAAATGAAAGATTTAAATAAGATGAAGGTAATTGTTCATTCCTGCTCATATCTTCCAAATATTTCAGCATTTTTGAGATTTTTTTTTAAAAATTTTGTTGAGAGTTGGTTTTTAAGGGAATGTTTTAAACATTGATTCTCACGTTATCATTCTCCTGTTGCAGTCTGCCAGGATGTTCCATTCAGCTGCCACAATCTGCTCATCCCTGTCTTATAAAGGAAAACTATTCTCAAATAAAAGTCTCTCTCTCTTTTTTTGCACCAGTATAGTCACAAAAGAATGAAGGTGTCAGATTTCAGAATTTTTTAAAATTTAAACATGTGTGTACTTCCCAAAACTTGTCTTTAGATGATCACATTCAAGGTGTTCATTTATGTATTTGCTACTCTTTTTTGGGTATCACTGAGCCTCACCACATACTGTTTATTAATTCTTCCTATTAATTTATTTAAAAATACAAGGCACTCATTGAGTGTCCAGCAAAGGTAGTATCTAAATACTGGGAGCCAAGATCTACACAACATATGTTCCCTGTCCCATGGAACTCAGGGTCAAGTGGGAAAATGTTTATTTTGTGTATCTCATCAGAAAACAAGTCCAGTGAGAGGGAAATTTAGAAGGGCAGTTTAGCACCAGAGCATGCAAAAACACTACCTTCTACCACCTCAATGCTCACCAAGACTAAGCAAAGGGGTTTTTGAAACATACACGAATTTGAACACTTCTGCAACTTATTAGGCAGCCATGTGCTTATAGTTACATATTAAATTTCTTGCAGCCCAGGATTCTGCAACTATCATGTAGCCACCCTGCTGTATTGTTATAAGAGCTAAGAAAGATGTCATACAGCAGTTACCATGTTAGGTGATCAGTACATGACAGTGGTCTTTCTCCTTCCCTATTCTCCAAGAACTCCAAGCCTATCTCTGTATGCTATTTCATCCTTTTCATACTTCTAATGTGGCTTATCAGCACAATAATTTTGTCATGCTATTAAGTGGGTAAATAACTTCAAAATATTGATCCTCAAAATGGGGAGCAAGAAATATATCATTGGAATAGTTAAGCAATTTGATAGGGTATGAATTAACATCAGTGTACATTCATATGATTAAAAGAACTGTAGGATGCAGTGCTTTTTTCTACCATTAGCAAGTTTTGATCTACTTAAGAAGAGAGTACGTACACAGGAGGTATCTCCACCCATGAAAGTGTCTTAATTTGTTCACTTCTCTATTCAACACACACTCACAGAAAGACTATTTTGGTGTATTTAAAAATATGTTATGAAACTTTACTGGTATAGATATATTTGATAAGTGCTTAAAAAGAGAAGCAGCAATGAATCCTCCCATTCCCCTTTAATAGGGAGGTGCTAGATTTATCCTTGTTGGACCAAAAACACCAGAGCTCAGCTGGCACAGCTGGTACGCCCTCCAATCCGTGTAGTCTGAGCTGGGAGAGCTGATGGATGTTGAAGAAGCAGCATGTGGTAGCCTAGGCTGTGATATGGAGCATCCCCAGGGCTCTGTGGACACCAAAGAAAGTAGCCAAACCTAGGATGCTTTGAGACCAAGACCAAGAGAGCAGCCAGCAACATAAGGCTGTGGGGTGGAGTTCTGGGTGCAGGAGCTGCTAATGAGAGGGAGGGAACTACAAGGAGGTTGACAAGTTCACCATGTGTTTCTTGGAAGCATGCAGTATTCATGTTGCCCATGGCTTCTGAAAAACTTATACATCCACCTCCAAGGAAAATCTCAGTATTTGAATGTCAATCATGAGAAGGGCCTCAGCGACCATCTCTTAACAAAACCAATCCAGTTACAACTTCTGTACATTTTCTTAGGTCTTCTTCCACTTTACCCTTGTGGTGCTAGTCTAGGAGTAAGAGCAGGTGACTACACCAGACAAGAACATGAATATCACAGCACTATTCATGATAATAAGGACATGGAATCCATCTAGATGCCCATCAACAGTGAACCAGATAAAGAAAATGTGGTACAAATACACCATGGAATACTACGCAGCCATGAAAAAGAGTATCATGCCCTTTGCAGCAGCATGGATGGAGCCAGAGGCCATTATTCCAAGTGAACTAGTGCAGAAACAGAAAATGAAATTGCCATGTGATCCCACTTATATGTGGGAGCTAAACACTGAGTAACCATGGACATAAAGAAGGGAACAACAGACACCAGGGCCTAATTGAGGGTGGAAGTTGGGAGGGTGGATAGAGAAACTACCATCAGGTACCATGTTTATTACCTGGGCAATGAAATAATCTGTACACTGAGCCCCCATAGCATGTAATTTATATGTAGAACAAACATGCACATTTACCCCTGGAACTAAAATAAAAGTTAAAAAAAATAATAGAACAGACCGTATTCCCTTCTGCACTGAAGGCTCTCTAGCTATGGGTCAGGCCTGAACTGGGAACGGAGTTAAGGTTTGAATCAGGTGAAATGGACTTTTTTCTAAACCTTAAAGTAAGTCCTAATTGCCAAATGAGAAGCTCATAATAGAGACTGGCCAGAAATTAGTGTAAACATGAACAGGTAGGGTGCTGCTCCAAACCATGTTTGAAAGCAGTGGTTGGTGGAAAAATAAAGCTCTTTTCCTATTGCACCCAACCAAGTTCCAGCCCCCTCCATACACTGCTTAGACAGTCACTGAACTCTGAGTATTCATCATATGGTGTCCAATCTACAGATACTACTGGCTGGAGCCTGATCAAGAGGAAGAAATCTCATGCTCCCAACTCAGTTCACACATTCACTACCTGTGTAGCTCTGGACCAGTCTTTGAACAGCTCTGACTCGAATGCAACGCTTATAGCTTTCTTCAAAGATAATCAGACTCGTATTATTTTTCTACTTCACTTCAGCCCAGACTTGATCTTGCAAGAATCGAGTGATGAAGGGCTACTTAATTGAATAGACACTTCTCATTTAAAAGATGAAGGGGGTAAGAAAAAAAAACAACCACATCTTCTCACTCCTTCCATTCACATTATTCATGGAGCCTTGGATGCCCCTTGAAGATGCTCTGTGGGCTACTTGGTGATATCTGTAATTCAAGGGATCCATTCCCTCCAAGGAGTGACCATTAACATGGATCCATTCATACTCATTGATGTGCAAGTAAAGAATATCTCAGGTAATAGCGAGGACCCAGAGGTGGTAGAAATCTGGGATGAGACTGATAAAATCACTGATTGTATGACCCTACAACATGAGCTTTCACTCAATTCTTTTGAATGAGGGACTCCGGTAATACCAATTGCTTATTATAGCTTTAGTTTCCAGAAGCAACCAATCTAGGTTAGTAGTAATGTATTTTTAAATAATTTACAAATGTACTTTATGAAAGAGTAAAATGGAAGGTAAAAATATTCCTAGTAATAAAACACAGAGAAAAATTCTTTTCCATTTTATTATCATCAACATAGCAGCTATTATGTACAAAATGAACAAATACAGACCTTGCACTTTGCAAGCCTGATTTCACTTCACAAGTATTACGCCCAGGAAGAAGACTCTAAAATTTAGTGTCCTTTATCTAGTTAGTGATAAAGGCTGTTTCCAAAGTGAGTGCTGTTAACCACTGAGTTACGCTGCCTTTCCTTCATGTTTGAGTGGAGCTTGGGACAAGATTTCTTCAATTAAACCTCAGAATGATGCCTTGTCATTATTTCTCAGAACAGTTTGACTGCAATTGACAAACATTTATTGGACACTTACTATTGTAATAATTCACCATCCCTTGCAATCCATTTCCTTAAGAAAAAAGTAATTGGAACTCTTTTTTTGTCCACTGAAGAATGTTGGCTCCTGGTTGCTAGAGTTGCAGATCATCTGTGTTGAGGGTAATTGCAGAAAACAGGGACAAGGATGTCATCAACAGGAAAAAGAAACAGAATGGAGGACAGAAAAAAAATGTGATTTGTGCAATGAGGTCTTGAGAGAAAGAAGAAAGGAAAGATGAAGTATGGCAGCCCAGATGTGGCATTGCATGGCTGGGATTCAGAACTGGACAAGCCACAGGGATCTCATGGCCCGTGCTCTAACGTGGGCTTACGTGGAGAAAGCTAGAAAATCTAGAAAATGGCGAAAAATACTTACGAATCTTTTTATGTCTCACAAATCCACAAAACTTTGCTTGTTATGGCATAACCCAGGGTGCAAAAGGAAGGACATTTTCAGACATAAGACCAAACATTTATTGAGTGTCTTGATGAAGGACCAGATGAAGACAAAATGAATGACCTCTAGTCTGTTCATAATCTACAATGAAGTCAGATGAATTCACAGTCATCTTAATGTCACCACATAAATGATTATTGAGAATATCTAAAGAGTGATAAAAGAAATTTGCAAAACATACTATTACTCAGTTAACATTCTTAGTATGACATTAGTATTGGTTTGTTTTTTGTAGGTAGCTTTAATATTTTATTTATTTTTTTATTCTGGTAAAATATACATATCATATAATTTGTCATTTTAACAATTTTTCTTTCTTTCTTTCTTTTTTTTTTTTTTTTTGAGACAGAGTCTTGCCCTGTTGCCAGGCACCAGGCTGGAGTGCAGTGGTATGATCTCGGCTCACTGCAACCTCCACCTCCTGGGTTCAAGCAATTCTCCTGCCTCAGCCTCCCGAGTAGCTGGGACCACAGGTGTGCGCCACCACATCCAGCTAATTTTTGTATTTTTTTAGTCGAGACGGGGTTTCACCATGGTCTTGATCTCTTCACCTCATGATCCACCTGCCTCGGACTCCCAAAGTGCTGGGATTACAGGTGTGAGCCAACGTGCCAGGCCCATTTTAACAATTTTTAATTGTACAGTTCAGTGCTATTACTGTGCAACCATCACCATAATCAATATTTAGAAGTTTTCATCTTCCCAAAGTGAAATTCTGTATCCATTAAACACTAACTCGTCCTTGCCACTCCCTTCAACCCCTAGTAACCTCTGTTTTGCTTTCTGTCTTTATGAATTTGACTATTCTGGATATCTCACATACAATATTTATCCTTTTGTGTCTGGCTTGTTCCACTCAGCATCATGTCAAGGGTCATTCATGTGGTAGCACATGTCAGATTTTCATCCCATTTTAAGCCTGAATAATATCCCATTATATGTATTTACCACATTTTGTTTATCCATTCATCTGTCAATGGACATTTGGATCATTTTCCCCTTTTGGATATTGTAAATAAAGCTGCTAAGAACACTGGAGTAAAAATCATTGTTCAGGTCCTCACTTTGCATTCTTTTAAGTAAACACTCAGGAGAGGAATTCATGAATTTTATTGTAACTCTATGATTACAATTTTGAGGAGCCACCACACTGTTTTGTACAGAACCTGAATCATTTTACATGTCTACCAGCAATGCACAAGGGTTACTGTATTATATTCTATTGAGTGTAAAAACACTTACTTCCTAAGAGTTTGCCCAACCCCTCCCTACTACATTTTCTCCACATAGATTCAGTTCCAGCCTTTCATATTAGTCTGTTCTCATTCTGCAAATAAAGATGTACCCAAGACTGGGTAATATATAAAGAAAAGGGATTTAATTGACTCACAATTCCACAGGGCTGAGGAGGCCTCAGGAAATTTACAATCATGGTGGAAGGAGAAGCAAACACATCCTTCTTCACATGGTGGCAGGAAGAAGTGCTGATCGAAGTGGGGAAAAGCCCCTTATAAAACCAACAGATCTCGTGAGAACTCACTATCACGAGAATAGCATGAGGGTAACCACCCCCATGATTAAATTACCTCCTACTGGGTCCCTCCCACAACATGTGGTGATTATGGGAACTACAATTCAAAATGAGAATTGGGTGGGACACAGCCAAATTGTATCACTCTTAAACCACAAGTTCACCTCAGCCAGTTGCAGAGTGGAGGGATATTCTGAATGGGATTTCTGTGAGAGTGTAGAAAATAACAGAGCATCTACACATTTTCAAACTTTTTTTTACAAATATCATTTCATTGAATCCTCACAATACTGTGAAGCAGGCATCATTATCATCATGATTCTCAATTGACAGGTAAGTTATTGGAGGCTAATTGGCTTACATGACTTCCAATGTGCTATGGAGGTGCCTAGGGTGTGAGGTTCAACAGATCTGTCTGGCTTTGCCACTCTGAGCTGTCCTTAAGCAAATAATGTGATAATTTGCTAAGGTAAGTACCTGCCTATCCCCTGCAGCTGGGATCCAAGGCTGAGCCCCCCTGCTGTGACAGCTGACTCATTCCTGGGTGGCTCAGAGTGTCTCTGTTTACTGTATATGCAGTGATTTGTATTCAATTATTAAAAATTTAGTTTATCTGTGAAATAATTGTCCATCTCCCCCAAAGAAAAGGCCAACTGCTAGTGCAGATGATGAACATGAAGAAAGAGTGAGACAAGCTAAGGCATGTAGGTTTCTTCGCCAGAATATAAAAGTGAGTAAACTAAAAAGAGAAATGAATTCAGCAGTGGTTCAGATCTGAGGAATGAACAAGTTCACCAATTTCTCCCTACAGAAATGAGAAAAACACATTTGTGAAACTGTTGTAAATGATCCAGCCAGTGAAAAAATTGCTCATCAAGTGAGAGATAAGACTTAAGTGAAAACTGAAAAGGGGGTTAATGTGTGGAGTGAGAACATGCACAGGAAACACACGACTTATGATGGAAACGGGGCTCGGCAGGAAGCCCAGATCCTGTACAAACATTTCCACGAAGCAGCAGATGGGAAGACTCCAGAGTGGCTCCTCAACCAACCTTTGCTGTGAGTGCAATTGATTGGAAAACTTGAAGAAGCATTTCTTTTTCTTGGATGATGCAAAGTAACAAGGAGAAATGGCACCTATAAACCTCTTGGTTGATGTCCAGCTTTCTTCTGCACTCAGAAGGATCCTCAAGAGGAATGTGGTAGACCAGAAGAAGAGTGAAACACTATTTTAGACACCACTGTTGGGGCCAAAGTGTCTTCTGAACACAGGTATTCAGAAGGAAAGTCCACTCTAAGATTAAAGGCAGTCAAACACAGGGTCTTCTAGACTCTGGGAACATAGTGGGCTTTAAGGTTGAGCCAAGGTTACTGAATCATTCCTTAGCCCCCCAGACATTTAGGAGCAAGGATAAGAACTTCATAGCCATATAGTAACAATGTAGGAAAATGACGTTGGGATCATGGCACATTTCCTTTTGCCCAGGACAACTATTTTGTCCAAGTGGAATTTGGATTTCTAATGACCTCAAGCCCCTTATCTCCTGCTGTAGCTGGGAATCCTAAAATCACCCTGTTAAGAGGTGGGTGGACCGTGCTTCAAACACAGATCAATTTGACTCCAAAGTCTAGGCTCTTTTGACTCTTCTCTACTAACTTTCAGAAGTCGGTCAGACGAACTTATTTCCCAAAAATATGGAATTGGGGCTAAGATTTACACAAAGGTCTAGAGTCCTCTTCTGGTCCCTCAGCCCATCCTTCCCTCTACTCTACTGCTGGGGAGTTGTGGGCAGTTTGCTAAATGACACCTCCATCTAGGCACATCATATATAATGGAGCAAACTCCCATAATATGATAAGCTCCATTTTGATTTTATATGTTTTAAAGATATTTTTCTATCAATACCGTTCACAGTTTAATTACAATAATTAACATAGTTTTCCAATATTATTTTTGCATTTGATTATATGCCTAAAAATGTTGCAGCTGTGTTTACCTATATGCCTTTTGTCTTAGGCTTCATTTAAAATGAGAAGTAAATATCATTTTTATATATAGCTTTCCACTTGCTTTGTGAACTATTTTCATAATACCCCAATTTAGCCACAAACATCCTCTGGTGTGCTCAGATCTCTCCAATAAGGGTGAGAGGGGGACAGAAATCAGGGGACATCAGTTCCCTGGCCCTCGCAAGCAACGATTCCAAATGCTAGAAAAATAAATATATTTTTCTTCATAAAAACAATGTAGATAATTTGTAGTCCTATTTGGCTATCCGTATCTTTGCAGGCAAAATGGAACAAAACAAAATCCTTTTTGGCGACTCTGCCTCAGAGGAGGGAAAGAAAGCGAGCTGCTGACCAGAAGCCAATTTCATCTTGACTATTTGAAAAAAAGAGATAAAGAGCCTTTTAAAGACCACATGGCACAATTAAACAACAGATCAGAGCATCAGGCTGCTTCTCCATGTGAAGTCTGGGTTGGGGCTGGAGCACATTGGTGGTGGGTGATGCCACAGGAGGAAGCGATGTCGAATTGTCAACTCAGTGTCCTGTCTAGATCTGGACCATGGGCGTTAGTACCTAGAACTTCTGACAGATTCTGGAGTCCTGAATGCAGAGGGTGCAAGTGGATGATTCAGACACACAAGGGAGGTCTGAGCACATTAATTGCTGACTGGAATTGATGATTTCAGTGAGGATTGAAGAGATGATTGAAACATAAATGCACAAAAGTCAATCATATACCTGGGAAACATATCTAAATCATGCATCTGCCCGGAAGTCCAGGCATTCGAGTGTTTTTGTTCTTAATCTCATTTAGTCTTTCAGAAAGTAAAATGTGTTTACGATGGCAATCTCAGGGTGATTTTCCATAGAACTTTGAGCAAGAGGAGACAGAGCTAAGGCTGGATTGCCTGTATGGGGTATGCAGGCTGGGAAATGAGAGGAAGGAAGGGATGGGAAAGGAAGCCAGTAAGTAGGAAGAGCAGCTCCTCCTTTTGTGCCTCCAGGCTTCTGATGTTGACATTTAACTCGCATGTGCATGTTAGTTAAATGCACATGTGAGTTAAATGTCAACATGAGAAGCGCACACACACACACACACACACACACACCCCTGGCCTTATAGGCAACCTGCTGGCTAACAGCTCACTTAAGGTATGACTGTGGCACTTTCAACTGTGGTGCCAAGTATCCCCATGCCTGCACATTCTAGGGGCCCTGGTGCCTGAGTAGGGATTCCCCTCTTTCCAAGATAAGGCCTCAAGGTGGAGACATGAGACTGCTTGTGCTGAGGACATCAGGGTGTTTAGAAGTTAAGAGGACAATCTGGAATTCAACATTCTTGAGGTTCATATTTTGATTTTTATCCTAATACTGCTATATGATCCCAGGCAGGGCCTTTACCTCTTTGAACCTCAAATTCCTAACTGTATAATGGGAATCCCAGTAATGTAAGGGATTGTGAGAACTATATGGGATAATGTGTGCCTGCTATTTTATAGGATGTCTCAGGGCCAGCAATTGTTATAATTGTTCATCACACAAATGCACCCAGATCCTGGGAGTGAGTCTTCTGATGAAATTCACACATTCAATCAAATATCTAAAACACTATTGTTTACCAACCTGGTTATAAACTCACATAAAGCAACTGAAACAATTTGGAACATCATAAATAGACTATAGAGACTTAATACATGGTATCCATGGGTAGTTCTCCAAGTCACATGGCAACAGTGACTCTTGGACATCACTATTCCTCTTCTTTTGGGATGTTGCCATGCAAACATGTAAACAAGCATAGTCAGTATAAGAACTGACTCTGCAGAGTGTTTCAGAATAACAGATTATTAGACTACTCAATTATTTTAGAATAACAATTCAATCTCGGTATTTGACAATGTCAGAGAATATAATTTACCTTTTCAACCATATGTGAGTAAGTTAACTTGGTGCTGATTAGCTAAAATTAAAGAAATAAATTGTCTTATGGAAATAGATTCCCAAGTGTCCAGCTATATATATCTTTTATATGACTGACCAGAAACAACTCTCTCTTCTTCATTGAGAAATTTATTTTCAGGTGCTCATTTAAAAAAAGTTTAGATTTATTATGTTTGTATTACATAATATATTACAGTATTTAATTGCACAATTTTTTTGTAAACAATAACTTTTTTGCATTTAATACTGTATTTATCTTTGATTTATGTGATGGCATACATGTTTACAAAAAATTTATTTAAGAATAAAAGTGAATCAAAAATATGAATAAATATTGCAAACTTGAGAAGCATGCTATAGTAATGACTAGATTTGGGAACAGCGATCTAGGACATACATATGCAATTGATTCAATAGAATGCTCTGCAAATAGTCTCATTTTAATAAATTTAAGAATGCACATAGCCTAGAATTTTAAGAGCTACTTTGTATCCTTAGAGGTAACATATGATCACTCATACATGTATCGTTTCTTTTTATACAAAAAAGATTGCTCTATGCTCATTTTGTTTTCATTTATACTATAGAAACATCTCTCCATGTCAGTAAATGTGTCTTAATAATGTATTTTTAAATACATAAATGATCTTCCTTAATATGGATGTAATATAATTTACGTTATTATTCATTTTAATGACATTACATTTTTTCTAATTGTGAACTATCCTAAATGATGTTACAAAATGGTATTCAAATATCCATGCACTTGGGTAAATATTTCCTTGGGGGAGGTTGCTAGAGATGAAACTGGTGAGCCAAAGTATTTTTTAAATGAACATATACAACTAAAATGTTCTTTGTAAGCCTATTCTACTTACAGAAAGCAACACTACAAGATATGGTCTGATTTTTCATATTTTGTCTTTATATATTACAATTCTTCAAAAATTTTTACCAATTTAAACAATGAAAATAATCTTAATTTTCATTTGTTTTTGTCATCTGTAAATATGTCAGTTTATATCCTTTATCCATTATTATTTTAAATTTACTAGGTGACTCCTTGTTCTTAATTGATACATATAATTTGTTTTTAAATAGTTTGGATATACATCATATTGTGTGTGTGTGTGTGTGCACGCGCGCGCGTGCACATGTATATGACCATGGTGCTTCTACCACAAAAAAAACTGTTTTTCAAATCTTTAATTTGTTTTTCTTCATAAGAAAAATTTAAATATTATGTGATCATATTTGTCATTGTTTTCTTTAATATCTGTATTTCATACCTTGCATAAAATAGCCTGTCTTACCAAAATGTTACTGAAAATAGGCTCCATATTTTCTTATATTTTTTCTTACAGTTAATCCTTTGTATCCTTGGGTTCCACAGCTGCAGATTCAGCCAGCCATACATAAAATTATTTTTTAAAAATTTACAAAATAAAAATAACAATACAACTAAAAATACAATCAAAAATACAATATAATATTTATTGACATAGCATTTACCCTGTATTAGGTATTGTATGTATTATATGACTTCAGGTATACAGGAGAATGTCCCTGGGTGTTTTGCAAATTCCATGACATTTTATATCAAGAAATTGAGCATCTGTGGATCTTGCATCTTTGATGGTCTGGAGAGCAATTTCCCACAAATATGGACGGATAACTCGAATTTCATTAGGACTTTATTTTTGCATTATATGAAAGAAGTCTAACTTTATCTTTCTCTAACTATAATGACATTTTTTTCAACACTTAGTTTACTCTTATTTGAGATTTAATAAATGATTACTGTATGAGTCTGGATAGTTTAGGATACATTATGGCAATACATTAAATGCAAAATCTCAATGGTTCCACATGGCAATGCTCTTTCTTTTCATGCTTACCAATGTCCTTTGAAGGTAGCATAGGTTCAGCTCAGCACAGGTGCCTGGGGAGCCAGAGTAGTGAAGGTCCCACTATCCTGAGGCTGCTCCAAAGGCAATATGTGTTTTTCCTGAGCACAGCATCACAACACAGGTGAGGCTGAAGGATCACTAGGTTCTATGAAGCTCAACCTGAGAAGGGCTGTCCTGGGTCCCTTCTGCTTACGTTGCCTTGGTCAAAGCTAGTATGAGGGCCTTGCCTAATGCAGTAAAGACATAGAGAACAGGACAGAATGCAAGTTTTTCTCCAAATTCAATCTACTCCATTTCTGAAGTGGGAGAGTGAGAATTCGATAGCAAGTTTAGCTGGTGTGGAGAACTGTGTTCTCCAAATCTCTTTGATCCTGAGTTTTGAATAGCAAACAGAGAGAATTCATGTAGCATGAGATAATCCAAAAATTGGTTAAATCTATTCAGTGTCTGAATTTAGAAAGCAAGAATTGGAAGAGAAATGGATACCTGTATTTGGTGAGTGTTGCTTTTTCTGCCAGAGCTATCTATAAAATTAAGTAAATGTATGCAATGAAAACCAAAGAGAGTGATTTGCAAATATAATCATCAACTGTGTCCACACTAGGTAAACTCTTTTTACTTAAAAACTTTAATTATGAATTTTAAATTTTCGATAGTTTTCAATTACCTATTTGCAAATTCCTAAATTATGCTTGGACCTGTATCTTTTATCCAATTGATAAAGAACTTTAACTGTATGGCAATGTGAAAATTGTTAAACTTCTCTATGTCTTGGTTGCTTTATCTAAAAATTGAGGATAATAATAATATGTCTACATCAAAGGAATGTTGTGCATATTCAATGAGTAAGTATATGCATATATATATATATATATATATATATATATATATACGGACTGGTGTATAGTAAGTGCTATTAAGTATGAGCTATTAGTCTCATCTTTGGTTATTTAAAAAGCTCTAGGTGGAAAATGATGGTTTTCAAAATTAAGCATCATAGAGTTATGCTACTTTGAAGCAAGAGGGCTGCCTTCAATACTCCCATATCAGTCAGTCATTGGCTACAGGCTGTATTCGATGACATAAGTAATACAGAGATGATTTCAAGTATACGGGAGAATGTGCCTGGGTTATATGCAAATACTATGCCATTTTATAGCAGGAACTTTAGCATCTGTGTATCTTGTATCTTTGAGGGTCCAGAAAGCAATCCCCCATGGAAAGACAGCAGAAGCTTCTGGGCATTTCTGAGCAAGTGGACTTTCTTCAGCTGAGCACAGTCCTCAGGAGAAGCAGACAGGTGCAAAGTGTTGGAAGCCAACACTCACAGCAGTTGGGGGTTGGAGTGCTCTGGCTTCCAACAGCATTTGAATCAACAGCATTGACTACAGTGAGTTTCTCAATCTTTAGGATATGTCCCAGGCTTCCTGGGGGCTGCTAAAGCACAGATTGCCATTTCCTACTCTAAGAGTTTCTGATTCAAGAGGTCTGGGGTGGGGCTTGATAACTTGTTTTTCTAACTCTCTAATGCTGTTGGTCCAGGGACCACACTTTGAGAAATGCTGTACTATGCTTTTTCATATATTTAAAAATTCTCATCTCATTTATGGTTAAAAACTTCTAGAACAATTCTGAATAGTTTTTTAATAGTGATCCTCACTTTCCTGTCTCTGCTCGTAGGAGGAATGTCTCTAATGATTCACCTTTCATAAGGGGACTTATTGTGGTTTACTGGGCAATTCCTTTTGGCATGTTAAAAAAATTCCCTCTGTTTCAAGCTAATGCCATTTACCAGGAAAAGATGCTAAATTTTATCAGAGGGTTTTTCCAGTAACTATTGTGATAATCATGTGTTTTTTTTCTATTTAGTAAGATACCAAACATGAAACTTTTTTGAAGTCTTGGTTTAAACACTTCTTGTTTTCTGTTGTTCCTTAAATATAGTGCCAAATTTAAGTTTTTATTTTTTTAGGATTTGGCATACAAGTTCATAAGTGATAATGACTTACTGTTTTGTTTTATTATTTCTTCCTTTCATCCTTTCTCGATATCCTTTTTCTCTCGTGGTTTCAAAATTACACTAGTGTCATAGAATGAGTTGGAAATTAGCTCATTGTTCTCCATGCCACAGAATATTTTGCAAAATGAAGGAATGCTCAGTTCCTTGAATATTTGGTAGAATTTACCTTATAAAACACGGTAGGTTTGGTGTCTCTTCTGGGGGTCCCGATATTGCTATGGACTGAATGTTTGTATCCTTCTAAGATTCATTATGTTTAAATCCTAGCCTTTAGATGGTGGTATTAGGAGGTGGGACCTTTGGGAGGTGATCGGGTCATGGGGGTGGAGCCCTAATGAATGGGATTAGTGCCCTTATCAAGTAAGACAAAAGGAGCTCTTTAACCCCTACAGCATGTGAGGACAAAATGAAAAGACAACATCTATGAACCAGGAAGCAGGCCTCACTAGATGCCAAACCTGCCAGCACCTTGACCTTGGAATTCCAGCCACTAGAACTGTGAAGAATGCATTTCTCTTGCTTATAAACACCCAGTTTATGATATTTTGTTATAGAAGTGCCTAATAGGCTAAAGGTAGATACTATATGGTATTTAGGATTGCTTCTGTATATTTTTAAGATATGCTTTATTTTGGAATAATTATAATTTACAGACAATTTACAAACAGAGAATGTCTCCATATGTCCCTCACCCAGCTTCCCCTATTGTTAACATAACTGCAGTTCATTTGTCAAAACTAAAAAACGAAGATTGGTACAACACTATTGACTAACTAAAGACCTTATTTGGATTTCGTCAATTGTTTTACTAATATTCTGTTTCTGTGTCAGATTCCAATCTAGGTACCACATTGGATTCAATCATCATGTCTCCTTTGTTTTTCCTGGTCTGTGACAGTTTCTCATTATTTTCTTGTATTGCCTGGCTTTGAATTTTTTTTTTTTTTCTCGTTTAGACCAAGTCTCATTCTGTTGCCCAAGCTGGAATGCAGTGGCACGATCTTGGCTCACTGCAACCTCCACTTTCTGGATTCAAGAGATTCTCCTGCCTTAGCCTCCTGACTGGCTGGAACTATAGGCATGTGTCACCATGCCCTGATAATTTTTTTATATTTATTAGTAGAGACAGGGTTTCACTATGTTGCCAGGCTGGTCTTGAACTCCTGACCTCTTGATCCACCTGCCTCACCCCTCAAAGTGCTGGGATTACAGGCGTGAGCCACCATCCCAGCGGCTTTGAACTTTTCAGGAATCCTAGTTAGGTATTTTGTAAATTGTCACTAAATTTTACTTGTCTGATGTTTTCTTACGGTTAGACTGGGCTTACAGGTTTTGGGGAAGAACTCTACAAAAAGTAAGTGTCTTTCTCATCTCATCTAATCACTGGATACAGAATATCAACCTAACTTATTACTAGCAATGCTAATCTTGACAATATGGTTAAGGGAGTATCTGCCAAATTACCACAAGGGAAATTTCTATTTTTCATTCTTATACTCAATTCTTTGGAAGCAAGTCATGAAGTCCAGCTCACACTCAAGAAAAGGGAAATTAAACCTCGCCTTTTTGCATGGGGGATATCAACTTTTAAAAACATTCTTCTGAAAGAAGATTTGTCTCTTGTAGTTCTGTTTTTAATGCTTTCATATATTCGTTTTTATTCATATGAACTCGTAAATACTTGTTTTGTTGGAATAATCCATTATTACATTTTTTGTTGCTCAGAGTATTCGAGCTTTGACCACTGGGTTCTTTCAGGTTGACTTCTGTGTCCTTTTGACATACCTGATCTATCTTTATTATTATTTATCTTTTTTAGCACTTTCTTACTTTTTTCACTTCAATATGCTCCAGGCTTAGTTTGTATTTTTCTTTTGTTTTTTTCCTTTTTTTTTTTTTTTGAGATAGAATCTCGCTCTGTTTCCCAGGCTGGAGTGCGGTCACACAATCTAGCTCACTGCAACCTCCACCTCCTGGGTTCAAGTGCTGAGTAGCTGGGATTACAAGTGCACGACACCACACTCGGCTAATTTTTGTGTTTTTAATACAGACGGTGTTTCACCATGTTGGTCGGGCTGGTCTGGAACTCCTGACCTCGTGATCCACCTGCCTGGGCCTCCCAAAGTGCTAGGGTTACAGGCATGAGCCACTGCACCTGGCCATAGTTTGTATTTTTCTTACTCCATCTTGAGAATCAGCCATTTCTCTAAGGAGCTTTGGATTCTCTTATAGGAAAATGATATTTAGACACCAAGATCTGGGCATTAGGCATGCTCATTACTACCAGGATGTCACTGCTTCTAGGCCATCTCAGTGGACAGAAGTAGGGCATATGTGTGTAAATTAACCTACATGTATCAACATATCTATAATTAGCTCTGTCCTATTCACTATTTAATTTACAACCTCTTTTTTTTGGTAGATGTTTGCAATCCATATTTTATTGAGTGATTAACAGTTTTAATTTTTGTTAACAATTCATAAAATAGAAAATTGCAATTTTAATAAAGCTTTTCCAAGTCTGGAATTATAAAATCTCTCTGGAATATAAGTGATTCATCAACGTCTTTTCTTCTTATATGTTCATTGAACTTACCAAAGGTTTATCTATTTAATCTAATTGTCTCAAATATGGTTTGGTTTTACTGATATAGCCTAATCTTTGTTTTTGTGTATTTACAATGTGTCTTGCTACTTTGCCAAAATAATCATTAGTTCTAGTAATTGTTATAGTCCTTGGGATTTCTGACATACATAATTGTGCCATTTAAAGAAAAAGGATTTTTACTTCTTTCTAAACTTTATGATTTTTGTTTCTTTTCATTTGTTTGTTTTATTGCACTGGCTAGAACCCCCAGCATAATGTTTAAAAAGAAGTAATGAGAGTAAGCATTCTTGTCTTTACTCCAACATAAAACTTCTTACTCCAAAAATAAAAATAAATCTCACTTGGTCATAATGTAGTCATTATATATATATACTTGTGTGTGTGTGTGTGTGTGTGTGTGTGTGTGTGATGTGTATATATGTATATGTGTGTATATGTATGTCTATACATATATATGTATATGTGTATATGTATGTCTATATATGTAGAGTTATATATACACATACATGTATACATATACATATATGACTACATTATATACATGCACACATATGTATACATATGCGTGTGTGTATGTATTTGGATTTAATTTGCCAATATTTTGTTGAAGAGCTTTGAGTCTATGTTTATACAGGATATTTGTCTGTAATGTCTTTTGTAATACCACAGTCAGGTTTTGACACCACATTTACTTATCTCATCCATTTGTCGTTTCTCAGTCTGGATTCTAAAGCACTCACTGGCCTTGAGCACTGAGGAATTTCTTTGCTGTGTGCCTCCCCAAATGCAGACTTTCAGCTGACTCTGGCATTAGTGTACAGCTTCATTGTTCCGTGCGAGTCCTGAAGTATCACTCAGCTCCTACTGTGCATCAGGTGCTGTTCCTGGGCTCTGGACAGGAAGAGCAGAACAATTCTCAAAATGAACATCAAACCCAACCAGCCCTCAAGTTTAAATCTCAATATTTTCAAAGGCTCTTGGCCAGAATACTTGGTGCTGCCCTAACTCAGGCATTTTATGTTCTACTGAAACTTTTATAATCTTTATTCATGTGACCTGTGCAGTTCCAATCTCCAGTTCCATTTGAACTTTCAGCTTGGAAACAAAGATGACTCTCTGCCCACTCAAGACTGTGTGTATTCACCCCTGTTGCCTGCACAACTTCCACACCTCTCTCATCCCAGGACTCAGTGCTAAGATATTACCCAATCATTGTACCTAGAGGGAACCCATACAAGCACTCAGATGAGTTAGGAAAGGATTTCCCCAACCCTGACAGCTGTGTAATTCATAATGATTCATTGATTCATTTAATAAATATTTATTGAGTGACAACTACATGCTAAATATAATACAAGTATATATTATATTAGACCTGTAGAACTGATAAGAAAGAAAATATTCATGCTCTCCTAGAGTCTATATCCCATGGGACAAGATAATGATTGAGAAACAGATTCCAGCTCCTAGTATTTCCCAGTGACATGAAGAAAATACACAGAGTGGTTATGCTGGAGAATGCTAGGTACTGGGGCCCGCATGTGTAGATTCTCATGGAAAGCCTCTAGGAGATATTTTATTTGAGACCTGAACAATCAAAAACATATAAAATTATTCAAGTACTGGGGAAGAGATTCCAGATAAAGTGGAAAGCCTTGATGTGGGAACAAGCATGGCATGTGGGAGGGCTGAAAGAAGGCCAGTGGATCTGGGCACAGTGAATGCAGCAGAGAGTGTGTGAGGTCAGGACAGCGTGGCAATCACACAGAGCTTCAGTCAAGGTGAGGGGCTTGGAACTTATTCTGATTGAAAACCACTGGAAGGTATTAAGCAAGGATCTCAGCTGAGCTCCTCCCTACACATTTAAAAAGATCATTCCGATTAATGTGCAGAGTGAATTAAAGGGGATTCCAGAATTGAAATCAGAGAAATCAGTTAGTAGTAACAACAGTAGTCCAGGTGAGACAGCAACATGGCTTGGTCCAGAATTATTTCAGGGAATATAGAGGTGAACACCCTCTATTTTGGATGTAGAACCAATAGAATCAAATGATGACTATACTTGGGGTATGGAGAATTGTCAATAATTAAAAATGATTCTTAAGTTGTTAGTTTGAGCAACTAGATTGATGGTGGTACCATTTATTGCAATGTGGAAAACTCTGAAAGAAACAGATTTGGTGGTGGTGGGAGGTAGAAATTAGGAGTTCTGCTTTGAAAATGTTAAGTTTTAAGACCAATTAGATACTCAAGTGCATAGTGTATGTCAAGTAGGCAATTACATGTACAAATCTCAAATTCAGGGGACAAGTCAGAGCTGGGATGTAATTTTGAGTTATCCAGGAGGATAATATTAATTACTAGACTTGCCCTTGCACTCCAGAAGTCTAATCAAAATTGTTCTTGAAATTCATTTTGAAAGATGCATTGCATGAGACTACCATACCACCTCTAACTGGTCCAGCACAGCCATATTTTCCTCCAATGATGTTCAAACATTTAACCATTTTTTAGCTGTTTCTTTGATGAAGTCACACTGGCTTATATTTAGCAGTCATAATGAAGGGAATATACATTTTAAGGCATTATAATCACTTCCAGCATAAAAGTGTAGTAGACATTTCAAACTAAATATTTCCAAAACAGATGTCATGATTTCTTTATGAAAACTCTATCAAGTTTATTTCTACCCATTAACTCCATTTCAGTACACAGTATCCTTATTTACTTTGTTGTTCAGACAACCTAATAATTGTCTCTGTGAGAGGTTTACAAAATAGTCAGATTAAAGGAGTGAAAGATTCTATTTCCTCTCCCATTTGCTCTGAGCGTAAACAGGCGAGTGTGGTGTCTGGCTGGCAATGTGGGTCCTGATGCCCCCATCCCAGTCATTCACACCCTCGTGCTGTCCTTTCCCATGCTGCACCAAGGTTGGTCTGTGGAACCAAAGAGATATGGAGAGCTGATGTTGTGTTACTAGATTAGGTATGAAAGGCCTGAGCTTCCATCCAGCGTTCTTTCTCTTGGATCACCTGCTCTGAGGGAACCTGGCTGCCATGTCTTGAAGATACCCAAGAGGCTTCATATGGAGAGGTACACGTGAGGAGGAACTGAGACTCTCCCCACAAAGACTAGAGCCAGGAAGAATTGTAGACTGCAGACACCAGTCGTGTGAGTGCGTCGTTTTGGAAATGGATCCTTGTTCCTTCCAGGATGTCCTTGATACAGATCTGACCAACAGGCTGACTGCAGCCTCATGGGAGACCATGAGCCAGAGCCACCCAGCTAAGCCAGGCTTCTGACCCTCAGAGGCTGTGTAAGATCATAAATGTTTGTGCTTTTAAACTACTAAGTTTTGGAACAATTTGCTATGCAGTCATGCATAACTAATAGAGCAAGGGAATATTTGTCCCTTCTATGTAAGTTGTGATCTCTGGTTCTGAAGGCAGCTTGGTCTCCTGCCTCCTTGTTTCACTCCCTCTTCTTCATTAACAACATTGAATTCACCACATTTCCACTAGTGCCACTGCTCCACTCTAACAGTGCCTCTCTCTCTACATGCATCCTTTTACATCTGCAGAAGAGATAAGCATGATACTGAGCTTCAGTTGAAGGGTACCACATTTGGGCTAGAAAGCAAACCACTCATCATGTCATGTTTACTCACCTGGCTCAATACCTAAGTTGTCGTGTTTACTCACCTGGCTCAATACCTAAGTTGCTTTCTATTATTTTGATAAAAGTGAGAGCAATAAATGAATTCTGTTGACTTTTAAAATTAAAGACTCTGTGGGTTTCTTGAAGTTTTTGGCAATTTCTGAAAATTAGCAAAAAGAAAGAAAGCATAGAATACACCAATTGGAAAGGAAATTGGTGAGTATTTACTCCAGCGTGCTCTTTTTTTTTTTTTTTTTTTTTTCAGGAAGAACCACTGTTGTCCACAATGAGGGAGTGAGAGACCAACATGTCTTCACGGATTGAGTGAGAACTTGGACGAGACCTCTGGTGTTCCAATTCAGTGCCTTCACTATCCCTCCCTGTGTACGGAGCTCCATGGCAATGAATCATTGTCACTCATGACCGAGCTGACACTCCCAGAACTCACCGTGGGCCAGCATCTTTCTACATTTGTTATATTCACATATTCCCTCACTTCTCATAGGCCTGTTAGGTCAGTGCTAGTATTACTCCCATTTTGCAGGCAAGATAATGAGACACAGTGAGGTTAAAGGGCTTGCCAGTGTTTGCTCTTCGTAACTGGTGAGACTGAGATTTGAATTCAGGCAGTCTGATTCCAAAGTCTGTCTTCCTGTCTATATTTTGTTATCTATATACTTTCAGAAAACTGCCTTTTCTTCTCTACATTCATACTACAGCAATATATTACAATCTATTCTCAAATATTCATTGGTGGTAAAGTCCTAAGTCTACAGGCAACTTTTCTCTTCATCATTAACACTATTATATTATTTGAAGTTAGAAACTGCCAAATTTTGCCTCAAACATTTTTCCAGTTAGAATGAGACATTTATACATTTTTTTATTGCAGGAAAAATAGTAAATGTTATAGAAATACTATTAAAATATCTTGTGGGAATTATTTTTAACTTCTTTCGTGTAGATGGGAATAGCTCCTGTTTTTTGGTTCTTTTGTTGAGTATATCTCGAAGTGTGTAGATATGGTTGTGGAACCAGATTAAAGCCAATTATAAATCACCTCTTAGGGCTGGTTCTTAAGCCAAAATCTGGATGTGATTTCATTACTACAACATCATCTCCACTTAAAACTGAGCTCACCCATTGAAACACATTTTTGATACCAAGTGCTAATTATAATATAGTACTAATTGCCTTAAAAGAGGCTGAAATGATATAAATAAACTTGTTTTACTTTAAACTCAGGTCCGGGGGCTCTGAGGCTAGTCCATAAATTCACAAGCCATCTGGCCAGGGTGATCATTTTATTTTTACCTTCAGCTCCTTTGTGTCTCATTTAGTAATGAGTTTGGAGATTATTTTTTTAATACCGACTGAAGAACTGTCTAGTTTCTAGTCCAGAGAGAATAAGGATGATTTCAGATTGCCTGAAGAACAGGAGTGAGTAGAAAGAGGCAACTCAGTTTAACTTATAAACACATGGGAAAGATTAAGCCCTTTCTTTTCAAGGGGACTTGATGTTGTCCCATGACTCCAGCCTGATAAGTCTGGCTCCCAGGGACATAGGATACTGTTGCTCTGAATTTGCCTTTGAAAGAAAGCTCAGATTGAGTGGAGCTTTTCTTATGGAAGTAGTGTTTACTGAGAGCATCTCTGAGCCAGGTAACTTGCCAGGCGCCAGGGAAACAACCTTAAAAGCAAACTACCAAAACAGCATGGTGCCAGTACCAAAACAGAGATATAAACTAATGGAAAAGAACAGCGGCATTGGAGGCAATGTCACACATCTACAACCATCTGATCTTTGGCGAACCTGACAAAAACAAGCCACGGGGAAAGGATTCCCTGTTTAATAAACAGGGAATAACTGGCTAGCCATGTGCAGAAAGCAGAAACTGGACCCCTTCCTGACACCTTACACTAAAATTAACTGCAGATGGATTAAGGACTTAAATGTAAGACGTAATACCATAAAAACTCTAGAAGAAAACCTAGGCAAAACCATTCAGGACATAGGCATAGGCAAGGACTTCATGACTAAAACACCAAAAGCATTGGCAACAAAAGCCAAAGTAGACAAATGGGATCTAACTAAATTCCAGAGTTTCTGTACAGCAAAAGAAACAATGATTAGAGTGAACTGGCAACCAACAGAATGAGAAAAATTTTTGCAATCTACCCATCTGACAAAGGGCTAATACCCAGAATCTATAAAGAACTAAGACAGATTTACAAGAAAAAAACAAACCCATTCAAAAGTACGTGAAGGATATGAACAGATGCTTTTCAAAAGAGACATATATGAGGCCAACAAACATATGAAAAAATGCTCATCATCACTGGTCATTAGTGATGACCAGTGATGATGCAAATGATGACTTGAAATGCAAATCAAAACCACATTGAGATACCATCTCACACCAGTTAGAATGACGATCATCAAAAAATCTGGAGACAACAGATGCTGGAGAGGATGTGGAGAAATAGGAACACTTTTACACTGTTGGTGGGAGTGTAAATTAGTTCAGTCATTGTGGAAGTCAGTGTGGCAATTCCTCAAGGATCTAGAAATAGAAATTCCATTTGACCCAGCAATCCCATTACTGGGTATATATCCAAAGGATTATAAATCTTTCTATTATAAAGACACATGTACATGTATATTCACTGTGGCACTGTTTACAATAGCAAAGACCTGGAATCAACCCAAATGTCTATCGACGATAGACTGGACAAGGAAAATATGGCACATATACACCATAAAATACTATGCAGCCATAAAAAATGATGAGTTCATGTCCTTTGTAGGGACACGATGAATCTGGAAACCATCATTCTCAGCAAACTGACACAAGAACAGAAAATCAAACACCACATGTTCTCACTCATAGTTGGGTATTGAACAATGAGAACACATGGACACAAGAAGGGGAGCATCACACTCTGGGGTCTATTGTGGGGGCTAGGTGAGAGACAGCAGGGGGTGGGGAGGTTGGGAAGGGATAGCATGGGGAGAAATGCCAGATATAGGTGATGGGGGATGGAGGCAGCAAACCACCTTGCCATGTATGTACCTATGCAACAACCTGCATGATCTGCACATGTACCCCAGAACCTAAAAAGTACAATTAAAAAAAAAAAAGATGGAGGGAGAGTCAACCTCTGTATAAACTTCTCAGCTCACTACAATCCCCACCCGCCAAAAAAAAAAAAGCAAACCATTTCCTATATCCTGGAAGAGTCAACAGGGTAATCTCAGTAACTGCCATGGCACTCACTCCCCAGACCTTCTAGGACACTTTCCATAGGTGGGAATCCTGGCTGCATTTCATATGCATGTAAGATGTGGTCCTGCTGTTAGGCAGTTTACAATCTTCTTGGGGAAATGAGCAAATGCAACCAAGTTAAACCCAACAAGAACTTGATTGTCTACATTGTTTGAAAGTAAAACTAGTCAATTTCATCTTCACAGGCATGTATGGGGTGTTGAGCATGGCATGGTGGACCTATGCGAGGCACTGCAGGGAATTAGAGAGGGGATGCAGCCAGTAAATGTGGGAACAAAGGAGATCCCAGTAAAGTGGTGGTAGGGGGGGAGCAGAAGAAGGATGGGCTTTATCTGGGAAATTAGAAAAAGATTTGCACCAGGCTCAACAGTTGCTTCAAGAGTAATCACGGATGAGCAGGATTTGAGGAAAGTATCAGCCAGTGAGCTAACAGGCCAATTTTCTAATTTGCCAAATTTTGCCTCAAACTTTCTTCCAGTTGAATAAATTGCCACGTGTGGTGGTACACGCCTGTAATTCCAGCTACTGGGGAGGCTGAGGTTGGAGAATTGCCTGAGTCTGGGAGGTGGTGGTTGTGGTGAGCCGAGACTGTGCCACTGAACCACAGTCTGGTGACAGAGTGAGACCCTGTTTAAAAAAAAAAAAAAAATGAAGAATGACATTGATACATTTTTTATTGCAGGAAAAATAGTAACTGACTCTGTTTCTTTGATGGAAGGTTAGTATATCACTTCTCAAATATATCTCTTTAATATTTAATGTTTATTTATAAAACTGAAAACTGCTATTCTTATGTCCTCAATAGTTTTATATGAGGCATTTCTGTTTTGACATTCTTAAATTGCAATATTTGTGTGCGTATATCTGCTAACTACAATCATAGCATACCAAAATATCTCCTACTTATTTATTTAGTATAAATCATAATTGCCTTGAAGAACCATATTTTATATGTTATCATTTTTAATGGTACCCTGATAAATATATATTAAATTAAAATGACAATGGAAATAATAAAAATAATGACAATAGCAGCTGGTAAATTATTAGCCTGAAACAGCTGGATGAGATCATTTCCACTAAAAACTTGAGTAGATATTAACCTCCTTGAAAGTTTGATAGCCTCTAGAATGACATACGGAAGTCCAGGAACAAGTTTCTAGGAGTACTGTTTTTGAAAATATTATAAGTTTTCTGCATGGATGTGAGACTCCAACAAGGGAAGCAGAGTAGGGAACGTGGGTAGGAAGGAGAGGGGTCCAGGGCATGAAATATGGGAAGCAGGCAGTGGTTCCTTCGGGTTCTCTAAGGAGCACGGCACTAACGAGACAAGACAAGATTAATGATCCCTAAGCAGAGGTTAAATGTGCCGCTGACAGGCTCTGTCAGGAAAGCTGAGGGTCGCCTGGAGCGGGGATGTTGGAACGCATGTTCCATCCGCCCTGATGACGCTAAAGGAATTACAGTCGAACGTGCAACATTACTGAGGCCCATTACCTAGGACCCGGATTATGACCTGGTCAATTAGAGTTCAGTAACTGGGCAAAGGGAGGAAAAACACCAGAAAAGACAAAGAAGAGACAGACAGAGGTTCAAATTCCAAAATAATAAACCACATTCTTTCTTTGAAATTATCAAGAACTACGTCAATAATGCTATGAATGAGGGGAAGGCACACAATGTTTTTTAGTCATCATTTATTTTATAGTTTAGCCCCTTTTCTTTACTGACCATTTTGCATAGCTGAACAGTCTTGGCGTTTTTCTTTTCTGAGTGGAATAAATGGCTGTCTGAGCAAACCGACAAGAGAGTTAGTGTAATTTCTTCCACTGTCTTTACTGAGCACCAGACTATGCCAGCCTGCAGTGCTAGGCTTGGCAAAGTAGATTCACAATAAACAGAGATGTATCACTATTCATATTTATTCCTACTAATTTTTAATACATTATTTTTTAAGTTATACTACTACAAGAGTGTTTACTGTAAAGCATTTTGAAAATGAATAAAAGTCAAATATAAGCAAAAGCAGAAAGGAAAAGAAATACAAATTATCTATAATCCATCAACCCAGAGATATCACGGCTCATACTTAGAGGATCTTTTTGTAGGCATATGTGTGTCTTTTTTCTTTCTTTAATAAAAAACACAGAAAACAGATTTCGGGTTATATTATGTATTAAGATGGCTTCAAAAATCTGCTCTTATAATCTTACATCATAACTTCTAAGTTTTAGAATCTTCTCAGGTTCAGCAGAACAACTGCTATCCTAAGAAAAACAGAATTGACCTCTCAAGGACTCAAGAAACGTTTTGAGAAGCAAGGCCTAGAGTCCCAGGGAGGCGAGAAGAGCCAAATAAGATAGTAGATTTAGGGAAAGAGTTTTCTTGTTAAATTAAAAGTGTTTTCTTTGCTAAGAATGATCCTACTTCCTTACCTATTTAAGTTTCCCTTCTCCTCTGGGCTTAGCTTAAATTCTATTATCTCAGAGAAAACTTGGCAGACAAGTCATTTCCAAATTGAGTTCTCTCCTTTAAACTCATAGCACCATGGCCAACCAGTAGCTCAGCAGATCTCATCCACGTTTATTGGTGAAGAAGGAGGAAGGCACTGAAATTGACATCTGCTATGGTCAGATGCTGCGCATCCTACTTTATGAATGCTTGCTGTGGCCTGAATCTTTCTGTTCCTCCCAGATTTACATGTTGAAATCTAATCTCCAATGTGATGTTATTCAGAGGTGGGGTTTCCTGAAGAAATTGATTAGGTCATAAACGGGGAGCCCTCAGGAATGGGATAAGTGCCCTTAGCAAACAGGCTCAAGGAAGCTCCTTTGTCCTTCTGCCACTTGAAGACGCAGTGAGAAGATGCAGTCTACGGTGCAGCGAATGGACCCTTGCCAGACTCTGAATCTGCCAGAAACTTGACCTTAGACTTCTCAGCCTCCAGAATCGTAAAAAATGCATTTCTGTTGTCCACCTAGTTCATAGTATTTTGTTCCAGGAGACTGAGCAGACTAAGCCAATCCTAATGATATATCTGTGGAAAATATTTCATAAATAGAAGAATGAAAATTTAGTAATTACATCAGGAAGTAGCTACATTTTTGTATCTTCTCTTGACGAATAAATTCACTTATTCAATAAATGATTTCATCGTTATCTCTTATATCATCATTTTTCAGTGGAATCCCTACGCCAGTCCTAACTTCTTCCATCTCATGCCTTTGTGTCAATTTCTTCATGAGCTCTTTGAGGGGAAGGTCCACGCCTGATTCCCATTCACATTGCCCCTAATAGATTGAAAATAAATGATAGGTGTGGCCCTAAGGCTCCAGTTCAGGTGTTTGACTTATCATTTAACGTTGTCTAACAATTTGGCCTTTGATTTTCTGCCTAGCTGTTGGAAAACATAACTTCATCCTCCTAGGAGTTCCTTTCTTTCCTGGTATTCCCACCTCTTGGTTGTAGGTCACAATTCTAGGATCTTAAGAGGTTGACAAATGTGGGCTGCTCCTCTGGTGTTTCTCCATAGGGCAGAAATTGCCATGGTCCTTATCTACATGGTGCCCATGGTGCCCTTAGGTTTGGTGCCAGGGCTGGCTACAAAACTTGCAGAGCCCTGTGCAAAATAAAAATGTGGACCCTTATTCAAAAAGCACAAAAAATGTGGCCACTAAGGATGCTAAAATATAAAGCTTCTTTCTTTTGGTGTCTCCGTTTCATCTTGTGCTGTTTTTTATTTGCTATTCGATATCTTCCTAAGTAATGAAAAATTTAAAAATCTAAATAAACAGTGTGAATTCTACCACTCATCTTTATATTGTGCAATATCAGTTTTAAATACAAACATAGTAGCATTTAACTTGTATGTAGAATCACCAAAATTATACAATATGTATTTTGTAGTTTGTAGGCGCACATATGTTTTGCTCTTGCCAGAACAGTGGGAAATCCACACAAAAGTCACCCAAATGCTTTTACATCATTCCTGACACAGGCACTGCTACCAGTATCCGCTCCCTTTAGCTTACTGATGAGGAAGAAGGAAAAGAACTGTGAGTGGCCTTATTTTTCCCTTTCCTTGTATGTCATCATTTTCTATAAAACTGGATGTAAGAGAAGTGATGTGAGTAAGAAAGGAAATAATTGGGGCCTTTAATTGTGTTTCTTAGTACACTATTGCCTCTTTTTTTGTTTTTAAAACAAGCTCTGGTTCAGTCGGAAAGCATGGTATCTCTGGGCCACAGGCCTCTTGCTGACTCAGTGGTGGACATAACAGGCTTCCCTGGTATCACCTTGAGTCTCCCTGACCTCCCAGCCATTGTGGAGCCCCCAGCATTCTGTCCTTATGGAGAATTATGGATGCTGTATGTAAATGGCCAGGAAGCGGCACCTTGTGGACAGGCACATTGTGGGTATCATTGTGGGACAGGCACTTCTCCACTGTCCCATCAGATTTTACTTACAAAGCACAAATTCAAAAATAAAAACACTAAGAGTTCCAAGATGGCACCACTGGAGCATCAGCCAAGTGTGACCCCTTCTGAGGGCAGAGCCTGTGTGACTGCACAGACCACATGCCCTCCAAGCTGGCCCTGCCAGCAGCTTTCTGCTAAAGGATCACTATAGGGTGTAGGAATTTTTGTGAACTGTCCTTGATCCTATCTTGCTGGGTAAGCTGTGCTGGGATAAACAGTATCAGAATGCTCCTGCTCTGGGATCCACAGATGTCTCTTTTTCTTTCCCCATGGTGGCCATGAGAAAGGCCTCTCAGACCTCCAGCTGCAGATGGTGTGATTGACCAGGGGCCTCACTGCTGCTATAGTTGAAGGCCCTGCAGTCCCTGCCTTCCATGGGCAGCTCCTGGGCAACGATGCAGCAGGAATATTGCAGGAGACCTGCTCCTGGGGTCTTGGGATTTGCTGACACTGTCACCAGGCACTGTGGCCTCCTTGCGCCAAGAAGAGTCATCAGATGGTAGGGAGAACTGACCCGGCCCAGCAGGATAGGGTAGGATTGTTTCTTTACAGTGTGAGCAGGAAGGAACCTTACACCCATGTTAACTGTGAGCAGCTGTGTGCAGCAACTCTAAATGAGAATGGGTGTAATGGCTAAGGGCTCAATGTTTTCGGTGGCACTACCAGCTAGGTAAGCCTCTGAAACCTTGTGAGGTGAGAGCTGAATGAGAGACAAATTTAGAATGAATCAAGAAAGGCGAGGAGGAGTCCCAGTGTGGAGCTGAGACCACCTGCAGTGACAGAGGCTGGGGTCTGTCCACTCACCTACCTCTTCCTAGTTTGCCCTCAGAGGCCTTGCTCTTCTGAGTCCCTACCTGATCTCTTTTCCTCATCTCTGTATAAGGGTCGTGGGAAAGACGCCTGTGGCAAGCCCTGTGATAAGGTTTGGCTGTGTCCCCACCCAAATCTCACGTTGAATTGTAATTCCCAGTGTTGGAGGAGGGGGCCTGGTGGGAGGTGATTGGATCATGAAGGTGAATTTTTCCCCTTGCTGTTCTCATGATAGTGAGTGAGTTCTCATGAGATCCGGTTGTTTAAAAATGTCTAGCACCTCCCCCTTCTCTCTCTCTCACCTGTCGCCATGTGAACAAGGTACTCACCTCCCCTTTGCCTTCCACCATGACTGTAAGTTTCCTGAGGCCTCCTCAGCCATGACTCCTGTGTAGCCTGCAGAACTGTGAGTCAATTAAACCTCTTCTTTATAAACTACCCTGTCTCAGGTAGTTCTTTATAGCAATGTGAGAATGGACTAATGAACCCCACTAGCTCCAAAGTCCAAGATCCAGTAGGAGAAACAGGGTAGCCTCATTAGCACTTCTGCCTCTAAACCTTCCCTTAAACTTCTCATCTTGGAGGCTGACCCTGGATGCCAGTCTATGAGACAGGAAGAAGGGAAGAACAACCTCCTCTCTGAAATCCAAAGCAATTTTGCTGTGTGTGGCACTTTGAGAGCCCACGGAGGGCACTGGCGAGATGGGTCCTTTCGCTTTCTGCCTGACCTTCACAATTAGGCTCAGTACCTAGTGGGCCAGGCTGGGGCTCTGCACACTGGGGTGCCCTCCCTCCAAGACATCTTTCAGAAACAGGTATTCAACCTACTTTGTCTTGCATAGCAGCAGTGCACCAAGTGTCAGAGCCTCCCACAGGAAAGGATAACATTTATTTACATTCTGGGCTTGAAATTCTCTGGTTGCAGTTGTGTTGTGGAAAGAGTTTTTGTGGTACCTCACTCAGTCACCTCCTCCTTCCTCACTGGAGTTTGTTCTTTTTGGACTTCGCTTGTTGGGAAGGTATAGCCTCTTGTTCAGAAGATTAAAACTGTAGATAAGTAAATGAGGTGTATTAGCCTATCTACCCCTCTCCTTTTCCTTCCTTTACACCTTCTCCTGTCTCCATCTAAGCTCCAGTCTTCATCACCCACACCCTCAGGGTTGTCTGATGACAAATTCCACTCCTGCATCTTCATGTACTCTCTCCATGTCTCATGCTCAGAGCACCTAAATGTGGGCAACATGGCCTGCATCTTTTTTTTTTTTTTTTTGAGACGGAGTTTCACTCTTGTTACCCAGGCTGGAGTGCAATGGCGTGATCTCAGCTCACCACAACCTCCGCCTCCTGGGTTCAGGCAATTCTCCTGCCTCAGCCTCCTGACTAGCTGGGATTACAGGCACACGCCACCATGCCCAGCTAATTTTTTATGTTTTTAGTAGAGACGGGGTTTCACCATGTTGACCAGGATGGTCTCAATCTCTTGACCTCATGATCCACCTGCCTTGGAATCCCAGCACTTTGGGAGGCCAAGGTGGGTGGATCACAATTACACAACCCTTGCTCAGCCTCACCCTATTCTAGCTACTACTCCTGGCTGTACCATACCTTCATGCTCAAACCTCTGAAAGCATTGTTCAAACTCCCTTCTCTCTCTCACTCAACACACAGGTGCAGGCACATAGACACACACACAGAGATAAACAAATAAATAAACCACATATGTGTAAAAGATTTGAATGGTGCACAGGAATCCAGTAAAAAGTGCATGCTTCCTCCAGTATAGGTCACTAGCCACTTAGCTGCCCTCCTAGATGAAACCATCATTATGAACTTTTTTTATATTTCCCAATATATGTAAGTATATATATATACACACACACATACACATAATTTATATATTACATATTTTAAATATTTCCCAATATGCACAAGTATATACAAGTCTGTATATATATATACACACATTTATTATATATTATATTATAATATATATTATATATATGTGTGATTGTAGAGGTCCATGTGAGTGAAATTAACAGCCAAGCTTATGATGATAGCAAAATAGACCGGCAATATGTTATGTGTGTGTGTGTATATACATAGTTTCTTTCTATATATAATATATTATATATTGTTTTCATTTTAGGATATGTTTAAGAGGTTCTGTTTCATTTCAGTATGAATAGAACTTTCCCATTGTTTTTCATGACTGTATAGTATTCCATTATAGAAATGAGACACAATATACTTCACAAGTTAAGTACTGAGAGGCATTTAATTGATCTTTAGTCTTATTTTATTACAATAATATACAGTTTATCTCCGTGTGTGCATTTGTGTGTGTGTGTGTGCACGCAATTATATCTTAAAGATAAATTATCAGGAATAAAGTTGCTGGATCAAAGAATATGTGCATGTAGAGTTGATACATATTATCAAGTTACCAGTTTCTTCTGTTTCCTCTGTTACTGCAATAAAGGGATTTTCCCCTATATCATTACTAGTAAAAGTTCCCCTTTTTGAACTTGCTAATCTGATAAGCAAAAAATTGTATCTTATTTTGTTGTTAATTTGTCTGTCTCTTATTATACATGATACTTAATATATTTTAATGTTTAAGAGCCATTTGTGCTTGTACATTCATTTGTGTGTGTGTGTGTGCAAGTCTGTGTGTGCAAGTCTGTGTGTGCACTTGCCTATCTTGTTCTTTGTCCACTTTTCTATTGAGTTGTTTGACTTTTCTGACTATTTTAGAGTGTCTTTATAGTTTAGGAAAGTCAGTACTTTATTTAGTTTTTCTAAGTGTATATTTTATCTTTTGATTTTGTTTAGGGTGGTCTTGTCATCAGAAATATTTTATTTTTCTATGACCCACTTTATCAATCTTTTCTTTATGGTTTCTGTTTCTGTTCCTGTTCTGAACTTTAAGATATCTTTCTCATTATTTTTAATGGATATTTGACATAATAAGATTTTCATCATGAAAAGATAATTCTAGTTACAGTTCAAAAATTAGATGAAGCGATAACGCCTAATAATCATTAGGCGATACAAAGGTGATTGTAGAAGTCCGTGTGAGTGAAATTAACAGCCAAGCTTATGATAGTGGCAGTGAAAGTGGAAAAACAGGGATGAATTCAAGATCTATTTAGAAGGAAAAATAGACAGGAAATAGAATGGATATGAGAGAGTTTTTTTTTTTTTTTTTTGAGCAAGTGGATAGAGGATGTCATTTACTGAGCTAATATTCCTTTTTGTGGGGGGCGGATCATGAGTGTGGTGTAGGACACATTACCTTTAGATGGATTTGAGACTTCCTAAGGGAATCACTGAGTACAACATCTCAGATTGGCTACCAGAGGATGCATGCGTGAGGAGTGGTGAAATAGTCACGGGTATTTGACGGCATGGGCACACATGAAATTTCTTATGAAGACAACATAAAGAGAGCTGGGAGCCAGGAAGGGCTTTGAAGAAGTTCAGCCTTTCTTGGCTGACTGTAAGAAGGTGATGCTGTTGAAGGCATGGGTCATGAGTGGGCTTTGGTTGCTGCCTGGTTTCTGGGTGTACAAGATGGGATGGACCTTGAGTGCAGGGGGGCTGCTGTGTCACCCGGCGGGCCAGACACAGGCAAGTATCTGCGAGGGTCACTTTGGAGAATTCATTAGGCTGGGCTGCTTTGTCTACCAGGGACTCTGGGATGCCCATATTTTGCTTTGTACGGTTTCCTTTCTGCCTTTGTTACCATTGCCACATTATGAGAGGGGATTCGAGAAGCAGACTTCTCTAACTATACCCCAACATTGACACCAAGTGTCTTCTCTCCACACTGACTCGTTAGTGATGCAAAAAGATTTCTTCAAGGGAAATATGCTTCATTCTTTCCAGGCAAGATGGCGGAATCTATTAAATAAACTACATTTGTACCTCAGAATCAGGAGATGAAAAACATGGAGAAAGGCTTTTTCAGCAGTTCTACCTAAATGCCTGCTACCATCTGCCTCGTTATTAGTGTGGTGTCATAGAAACAGCCTGGATTTTAAACGTATATGGACCTTGGTTCAAATCCCAGCACTGTCTCCTGTTGCAGCTGTGGCTCTGAACAAATGGCTTCACCTTTTTAAACTTCAGTTTTCTCATCTACGAGGTGAGGATAATTGTGTTATTTCCCTGCATTGAATCAAATGAGATGGCGCGAAAGAGGGCCAGGCAGAGGCTCTGTCACACAGCAGGTGCTTAATGATCTCTGGTGGGTCCCTTTTTTCTCCATCCACAGCCCAGATCTTTAGTGAGCTCATTCAGTCCTGTGTAAGTACAGCTCTTTTTAACTCCCGTCAAAAAACCGGCAAAATCCTCTGAATTTCATTATAAGCAACAAAGGATTTCTCAGGTAAAAAGTTCCATTTGTGCTCTAACTAACATTGCCACTGGTTTCTGGGTAACTGTAGTTGGTAAACAAAATAGTCATAGAGACAGTAGAGGACAGGATCCACAATCTTAAAAATTCACCTGTTCAGAGCAAGAAGACAGTCAGTGAGAAGGGTGGTGGCAAAGGGATACGATGATTAGGGAAAAGTGTACACTAATTTTAAGGCTAGAAGCTGGAACTAGGGCTTCTTATGGCATTACAGTCAATCTATTAATCTTTTGAGAGATATAAAAAATCCCTTGTTGACATCACCAAAGCCACCCCGTACAGGAAAGATTGTGACATTTCTAAACCAAAGACTAATTTATGTACATCTCATTTTAAAGCACCTGGGCACGATATTCCATCTGATGCAAACATTCAAAGCTTACCATGTTTTGAGAGAGAAGCGTACACCTGTGACGACAGGTGGAACTATCCTGGCACCGGGCCAGTCTGCAAGTCACACCATGTCCCAGTCTCTAGCACTTGCTTGCTGGTGCATTGGGTTGTGCCAGACATTTGCCTTCTCTGGCCCCAAGAGTCCTCACCTTTAAAACGACAATAGGATGTACCCTTTGACCTCTATGGTCCTTTCCAATCTGACAAACTATGACACAGAAGGCCTGGCGATCTTTGTAACTTCACCAGGGCTAGTATTGGTATTACAATCCCAGGAAGGACTCCGTCTCTCGTATGAGCGAATTTTACACTTTTATTATTTGCATCTCATTGTGCAGCAAAGCATGTATCATTGGTTAATTAATGCTGCCAGCACGGCACTCTGCTAAATGATTGTTTAGCCTAGAGTGGAATAAAATGCTACAATGACCGGTACAGTATCATTATGTAACAGAAAATTAAAAATCTGATAATTTGATTGGAAGTCTCAGGTGAGTTTTTTGTATAAAAATGTTAACCTCAAGTAGCTCTAAGCAGGTAAATGTTTTATTCATCCCACTGATACGAAATAAATGCTTACGATATAAATTATGTATAATTAATGCTCCTGGGATAAAAAAAATGTATGCTAATAGGTTGTCAGTTAATTAAGAAGGCATATGAGGTAAACAAAGGTGTTTATAATTTATCTTGGGACCATAAACAGAAATTGTGCCTTAAATAATCTCTTTAAAGAAATACATTATACGGCAAATCCTTCGTTTTCCTCCAGAGCGGCTGCCTAATGGTATAAAGCAAGTGTTCAGAGGAGATGTTAAATGAGGAAACAGCTCGGGAGAGCAGGCCAGGCTGCGGGCTTCCCAACCACAGCCCAGCGGCGGTGGTCTCCTATGAGCAGTCCTGGTCTCCTTAGGAACATTTTCTGAAATATAGGTCTTTTGGAAGCCAGAGGGTACATTTAAAAAGAGAGGGAAAAATACATCAACTAATGAAAACTTGAAAAAGTTTGCATATTTTAAAGGCAGTCTTTGCCATTCTGGCTAATTTCATCTTCTTTGAAACTGCCTAGCAGATACAATGCACTTTTCCCTGTGACTGGGGAAAGTCACAGTGATGGCAGATAGGGACTGGGAAAAGATATCCTCTGAGTATTTCTGAGCTCAATTGGCCACACATGCATTCATTCGCTTGTTCATTCATTCAACAAACATTTCTCCACTACGTACCGTGCTCAGCATGGAAGGTAGACACATGCATGGGTATTGCCATCTTGTCTCTTTTTTCCTCTTGCACAGAGCCTTTCATTGACCCATGGGATCTGGGTATTCAGGTGAAAATATCCAGCTAAGAGATGGATATAGGAGCTTAAAGGTCTGGGGGAAAATAGCATCTTAGGTTATTTGAGTTGTGTGAGCAGGGGACAGAGGGACGTGGCCGGAGATTATGAATATTCAGGCACAGGAAGTGGCAAAGTTCAGCAGGGAAAGACACTCCACTCCCGTCACTGGGTCAGAAGGGCACTTGGAGGAGCCTCTGGAAAGGCAGAGTCACCCACTGTGTCACTGCAGCAGAGACTCAGCCAGGAGAAAATGAAAAGTTTCAGGTAGATTTTGAAATTATGCAAGTTTGGTGGAAGGAGCTACAGCAAAGTGGAGGGTTCAGGCTCCACCACATCCCCTCAAAAGGGTGTCCAGAAACAGGCAGGAGATCACGGAGATCTTGCCAGAGACCAGTTTTCATGAGAGGTGAGCAGGGGAGAGGTTTTGGATGGTGAAGCCAACATAGGAGGAATCAGTTTGGAGGGTAATTCAGGCTCAAGAGTGAGACATGAAAGAATGGCTCAGTTTTGGGGATTGGAGAGACGCGCTGGAAAGAGCCCTTAAACAAGGAAGGTGGGAGGACTCAGGGTGCAGAGGAATGGTAGTGCATGAAGAACTCAAGGCCATGCTCTGCCCCAAGGCAGGAGAAAAGGGAGTGAGGATGGTGAGGGCCTCTCTGTAGGTGTATGGGCAGAGGGGCTGGGATGACCTATTGGCTTCGGGTTCTTCTGAAGTAGAAGTTCAAGATCGAATGCTGGAACAGGTGAAGGAGGTCCAGTGAGAAACTACAATCATGGTGAAGATTGAGACTTGTCATCAAGAGAAACAGGAGAGGAAGTTCACCAAGGGCAAGAAAAAGCTGAATTGCCTTCTTCAAAGGATGGTTTCCTTCCATCTGCAGTTCATTCTTTCTGTTATGCAGAGGAGATGGGGGACTGTGGGAGATGGAGAACTCTGTGAATGGGAGACTCTGTGGGGAGATGGAAGACTCTGTGGGATGGAGGACCCTGTGAGATGAGGGACTCTGTGAGATGGGGGACTCTGTGAGATGTAGGACCCTGTGAGATGGGGGACTCTGAGATGGAGGACTATGTGAGGTGGAGGATTCTGTGAGATGAGGGACTATGTGAGATGGAGGACTATGTGAGATGGAGGACTATATGAGATGGGGGACTATGTGAGATGGGGACTGTGATGAGATGGGGGACTCTGTGAGGAGATGGAAGACCGTGAGTTGGAGGACTATGTGAGGTGGGGGATCATGTGAGGTGGAGGACTTTGTGAGATGGAGGACTCTGAGGAGATGGGGGACTCTGTGAGGAGATGGGGGACTCTGTGAGGAGATGGGGACTCTGTGAGGAGATGGGGGACTCTGTGAGGAGATGGGGGACTCTGTGAGGAGATGGGGACTCTGTGAGGAGATGGAGGACTCTGGGGAGATGGGGGACTCTGTGAGGTGGAGGATTCTGTGAGGAGATGGAGAACTCTGAATTGGGGGACCCTGAGGAGATGGAGGACTCTTTGAGTTGGGGGACTCTGAGGAGATGGAAGACTCTGTGAGATGCAGGACTCTGTGAGATGGAGGACTCTGTGAGATGGAGGATTCTGTGAGGAGATGGAGGACTCTTTGAGTCGGGGGACTCTGAGGAGATGGAAGACTGAAGAGATGGGGGAATGTGTGAGGAGATGGAGGACTCTGAGGAGATGGGGGACTCTGTGAGGAGATGGGGACTCTGTGAGGAGATGGAGGACTCTGTGAGGAGATGGAGGACTCTGAGGAGATGGGGGACTCTGTGAGGAGATGGGGACTCTGTGAGGAGATGGAGGACTCTGTGAGGAGATGGAGGACTCTGAGGAGATGGGGGACTCTGAGGAGATGGGGACTCTGTGAGGAGATGGGGGACTCTGTGAGGAGATGGAGGACTCTGGGGAGATGGGGGACTCTGTGAGGAGATGGAGGACTCTGGGGAGATGGGGGACTCTGTGAGATGCGGGACTCTGTGAGATGCGGGACTCTGTGAGATGGAGGACTCTTTGAGTCGGGGGACTCTGAGGAGATGGAAGACTGAAGAGATGGGGGAATGTGTGAGGAGATGGAGGACTCTGAGGTGATGGGGGACTCTGTGAGGAGATGGGGACTCTGTGAGGAGATGGAGGACTCTGTGAGGTGGAGGATTCTGTGAGGAGATGGAGGACTCTTTGAGTCGGGGGACTCTGAGGAGATGGAAGCCTCTGTGAGGAGATGGGGAATGTGTGAGGAGACTGAGGATTCTGTGAGATGGAGGACTTCTCTTTCTGCAAGGAGGATTGTCAGTCTTCCTTTCTCTTATGCAGGGGAGATGGAGGATCCTGAAGGGAAATTCTCTTCTCTTGTATTCTGCATACTCTTGAGGTGGGAGTTTAAAATGCTCATTTTACCAAACCCTCTCCTATAGCTTTATGAGACATTAAAGGTTCTCTCTCTCTCTCTTTTTTCAAAATGAGAAAATAACATTTTATCTGATTCCAGAGATTCACAATCTCCATTTTAGCAGGATGTGAAAAAGAGAAGACATTGCTATAGATGAGACCCTGACAGGCAGCTGCCAACTCTGCAGGCTGTTCTCATCCTGGCCCAGTACCAAGGATGTGTGAGAGTTCTTCCTAAGAAAGGAGGTGGGAAGAGCTGCTTAGGATTGGCAGATCCTGCATCTCTTGAGTTATATACTTTGATGAGGGTTGTTACAAAGCCCCACAAATGCATGAGGGACCTACACAGAGGGGGCAGAAATGCCATCAGCCTTGATCTTTGCCTCATTCAAACAGGCAGAACTCACAGCACTTTCACAGATAGGGGCGTCACTTTGAGTGACTCGGCATTTACAAACTGAGAAGGGTTTCTGAGCTACAGCTGAAAAATTATACCATCCTTTCATAAAGCTAGTCGTGTTGTGAAGTGGGAAATCTGCATAGAATCAATAGATTCTGTCTGAGAGTCAAGTTTGACCCTGACAGGAGCTGGGTTACTGAACAAATTAGCTACCTTCAATTACAGCAATTCCAATTCCTGCTTCCCAGGACAGTGTCAGGTTATGAAAAAATCCCCAACATATTGTCTACCGCCTAATAAACAGTAGTACTATTTTCACTGTAGTTGAAGATGTTTGTAATTGTTGTCATAATTGTCACCATCATCTTCGTAACCATGTCCCTGAAACTTATTAACTATAAATTTTAAATAATTTACTCTGTCAGTCAGGAAAATGGAAGACAATCCAGGAATACCCAGTCTAAATGTTTTCTAATGCAACATTTTTATTAAATATAAGATTTATAGAAAAAATGCACAAATATTAACAGTGAATTTCAATGAACTTTTACAAACTGAACATGCCGTGTAACAAGAATCCAGAACAAGAAGTTCGACATTAACAAGAAGTCCCTCTCCTCATAATCATTACCTCCCCAAAAGCAACCACTATTCTAAGTTCTACGGTCACGGATTTTTCTTCTGATTTTTAAGCTTTATGTAAATGGAATTATCCAGGATGTATTCTTTTGTATTTGGGCTATTTTGATTGTGATTCATCAAAATTGCAATTTGTTGGGAATATCTGTAGTTATTACATTCTCATTCCTTTATCGTGTCACATATATGAATACATCACAGTTTAACTATTCTACAGATTGATTGATGGGTTGTTTGTAATATAAACTACTCAAATATTGCTGCTATATTCATATGTCTTTTGTGAACATGTGTGTACATTTCTGTTAGTATATATGTAGAGGTAGAATTGCTAGGATGTAGGATTGATGGATGTTCAGGTTGAGTAGATAATTTCGGTTTTCCAGAGTTTTCCAATGACATACAAGCATAGTTGTACCAATTTACTCTTGAAAGTAGGTGAGTTCTAGTTGCTCCAAACACAATGCTTTGTTTTGTCTGTCATTTAAATTACAGACTTTCTCTTGTGTATATAGCAGTTTTAATTTGCATTTATCTAATAATTACTTAATTTGAGACATTTTTAACATGCTTTTGGCTATTTAGGTACTCTTTTTTAAGGTACCTATTGAAGTCTTTCTCCTACTTTGAGATGTCTGCCTTTTTTATTGATTTGTGTAAATGTTTGTATATTCTGGGTAGTCTTCTCAAATATCTGTTATGCAAATATCCTTTCTTATTTTGTGACTTCACTTCTCCTAATGGTATCTTTTGATATGCAGACATTATTAACTTTAATGCAGTTCTGTTTGTCATTTTGTGTTTCATGGGTAGCAATTTTTTGTGCCTTGTATAAGGTCTACCTACCTTAAGGTTGTGAAGATGCTCTTGTATGTTTTCTTTTAAACATACTGTTTTACTTTTCTTTTCACATGTAGATCTATACTGTCTGGATTTTGTTTTTATGAGGTAGGGGTCAGGATTTATTCTCTACCCCAACTCTGTGTGTTGACCCACATCATGTGTTACTAAGATAACTCTTTTATCACAGGAAGTTTTTAATGACAGGAAATAAAACCTAGCAAAATTTTGAAAAAGCCAGGGCAACGAAGGACAGTGAAGCTATTGCTGAAGTTCTCAGCTTGCAGCACTACAGCAGGAGCTGTGGAGGAGCTTGCCTGGGAACTGCTGAAACAATGGCATCTGCTTCCTCCCCACACTGGTCTGTGAGTCACCTGTGCTTCTTCCCGCCACAGCTGCTGGAGGACACGGACCCCTTCCTTTTCATGGAAGCTGATGGGGAAGGGATTCTAAGAAACGCAGTCCTAGGCTTTGTCTTGGGGACAAAGTTGAAGAGGAGACTCCAGGAGGTGGTGATGATGCCAAAGTGCAAACATAGTTCACATAGTCACTAACATTCTTGTGCCTGTGATGCAGAAGTTAATTTTGAAGTTGGGTTAGATGGTCTCTAAGAACTTTCTACCTCAAACATTCATTAAAACATTAGATATTATAAATGCTTTCTTAATAAATTTTATTCATTTATTCAGGTGTTGAACTAGGCCATGAACAAGAAAAGAAAAAGAAGGAAAAGCGCTTTTATCAGAGGCACTTCGAATACCACTGAAGCAGGTGCATGCAAACAGATGACGCAGTGCAGGAAAATAATGGCTATGAATGTAGGAATACACAGTGCAGCAGGTTATAGGCAAAGGTGTGTCCAGACCACTTGAGGGACGCTCCTGCAGTGTTACTGGAAGGCTGTGTAGAATCCTGCCTGGAGGAGCGGAGCAGGAACTGGGAGCCTCAGAGAAAGAACAGCAGGTGTGCCCAGGGACGCCATTGTGGTACCTGGGAAAATGTAAACTCAAGCTTTGTTTTCTTTTATCTTGAATTTCTTGAGGAAAACCACAGGTGCCTTCAAGGAAACAGATGGAAGTTGTAATCTGTTTAGTGTAACCAAAGCATTAGGCAGCGTTTGTATGGCACCGGGCAAGTTACTTCCTCTCTGTGCTATGATCTCTTCTCTCAGTTAAATCTCCAGGATTTTTTGTGCCTCTTGCAGTTTGGGCTCTTGAGGGTTCTTGAGTTGGTTCTTCCTCTGCACTTTATTTGCAATTGCAAATATTCAGGCACGTCAGGCTGACAAGTTAGAGACAAATGCGTCTAGGCTGGCTTTCTCTTCTCTACAGGTTTCTTTCCAGAATCTTTGGACAATAGGTGGCGTGGTGGCAGAAAGGGGAAGAATGGACGTGGTGGGTGTCAGCCAATCACAGCATATTCAGTGATTCCACATGGATTGGAGAGTGTTGAATCATGAGGAGGCTGGCAAAAGGGTCCTCTCCTCATGAGGTCTGGTTAATATCAGGAATTATTGCCTCAAACGCTGCAGGTGTGGATCGATCTCTTTCAGTCCCAGTAAATGGGGCTGCAACTGCCTTTGACAGCCTCAAAGCTGCACAGTGCTCATGCCCCAGGGCAGACAATGATGTGGGGGAGTTGCTGATTTTAGGATAGAAAATTACAATGCTTATATAGTAAACAGCACCTGGAAGTTTACTAATGATTTTTACAATTAACAGCAGCAGTGCGGCCTGATTATTCATGCGTGCTTTCTGTGAAAGAAAAGAAAGGAAGCAGATGTTGAAAAAAGTCACATGGCTTAGATTTTATTAGGAGGGGAGATGTGGTGGTGAAAGAAGGATGTATGGGTAGGAGCAGGAGGAAGGAAAGTGTGTGAGGTAGAGAATTCTTACTGTGATTTTCTTCAGATTGTAATATGCAAATCACGCTCTTCCAAATTTCAAAATTAACCTCTAGGCATGTTCAATATCACAAGAACTCTTTCTACAGCATGTACATTTAAAACCTTATGTATTTTCCAGTAGCTAGGCAATTTATAGGTGCATTACGTATTCAATAGAAACATAAATGATTGGGCATTTTTTAAAAATTGCATACTGAATATCGGGTTGCTCTGACAAACCTGTAGGTTGCTTGGTGAATTCTTCTAAATCCCACCAGGTGGGCTCACAACTAATTTCCAAGAATTCTATTTTTCAACCATGAAACCATCTGTATTATATTTTAAAGTTTGATGACTGATTCCATTTTTTGTCACCCATCATTGATCAGTATTTTTAATTCCTTGCTCAGTCCATAGTAAATTCTACTTCTTTTGTCTGTTATTCAATCTTGTTTTTTTTTTTTTTTTGATATGGAGTCTTGCTCTGTCACCCAGGCTGGAGTGCAATGGTGCAATCTTGGCTCACTGCAGAATCTACTTATTTTTTATACTGAAAAGATTATGCAGCATTATTAAATAATGTTCTAAATAATTAAATCTCCTCTCATCTCAAAAGCAGATGCAACAGAATTCCTTTTGTGTTATATAGCATCCTGGTTCTTGTCTAGACAAAGAATTATTTTTATATAGTGGAAATCATACAGAAATTGTTATTTTGTATTTTACCTTGCTTTGGAAATTTAATAACACGTTAAAAACCTTTCCTATATTTGTGTAGTCTTTTTTTTCTTTTTTCTTTTTTTTAACAGTCTTGCTTTGTTGCCCAGCCTGGAGTGCAGTGGTGCAATCTCGGCTCACTGCAACCTCCACCTCCCAGGTTGAAGAGATTTTCATACCTCAGCCTTCTGAGTAGCCGGGACTACAGGCACCAGCCACACAGCTCTTTTTTTTTTCTTTTTTTGTATTTTTAGTAGAGATGGGGTTTTGCCATGATGTCCAGGCTGGTCTTGAACTCTTGGCCTCAAGTGACCCACCTGCCTCAGCCTCCCAAAGTACTGGGATTATAGGTGTGAGCCACCACGCTGGCACTTCTATGTAGTCTTTGAATCTACCAACGTTTTCTTGGATGTTGAAAATTTAGTATTTTTTACATATGGTAATAACCAACTGTTGATGGGGAATTTTGTACTATTTTAGATATCACTATAAGAAATGCACTTGAATAGATTTTTGCTTCTGTTAAACTTTTCATTAGGTAAAATTCCAAATGATGGGGTCAACTGGTCACAGGAAAAGAGCCACAACACTCAAAGAAGGCTCTTGTATCCTGTTATGTTATTGGACTGGACAGGAGCTGGTGCCTGCTAATTCAGCCCAGTCTCACCAGTATGAGAGTGCAGGTCTCTGTGTGTTTTGTGTGCACACACAGGTGTGCATGCAAATGTTCCAATCTATGCCTGTATCATGAGATGGTTTTAAATCTATTATTTATTTAATTATAGGCCAAAATATTTTTCTATTTTTAAATTTATTGAAGTTTCTCTCATGTATCAAGGGACCTTTAATATTTCCCTCATTTAACTACCATTAGAATCTTAACATTTTATTGAAAATTTTCTTAGGCAGTAAGTTCTACGAAGGCAGAGATGTGTCTATATACACACAGAGATGAAGAGGGACTTGCCCCTCTTTATGTCTCTCTCACTTTCTTTCACTTCCTTTCTTCCTTCCTTCCTCCTTTCTTTCTCTTTCCTTCTCTTTTTCTTTCTCTTTCTTTCTCTTTCTTCCTTCCCTCCCTCCTTCCCTCTCTTTCCTTCCTTCCTTCTTTCCTTTCTTTCTTTCTTTTTCTTCTTCTCTTTCTTTCTTTCCTCTTTCTTTCTTCTTCTTTCTTCTTTTCTCTCTCCTTCCTTCCTTCATTCATTCCTTTCCTTGTCCTTCCTCCTCTTTCACCTTCTCCTCCTTTCTCTCTCTCTTTCTCTCTCTTCACTCTCTCCTTCTTTCTTCAATGTTTCTGTTGCTGAGGACTTCAGTAGACAATACTGGTTATATTTGGGATATCTAATTAACAAACCAATATGATTTAATTGTTTTTTAAATCTGGGTTCAACCTGGATCAGAAGCCAAGCCTCATGCTATACTAAGGCATGACCAATAGTTTTGTGTTCCTGACCTTCTATCTTACAGTCCTTCTCTTCTATCCCCAGTGAACCATTTGGCTGATAACATCCCTCTATAGTCGAACTTCTGCCACATTTGTAGATCCACATTAAAGACAAAAGTATGTATGAGAAATAGAGCCACTCAGAGCCTGTCTGCTACACACAGTTTCAGCACGAGGGCAAACAGCATGGTGATAATGGCTAATCTCTGCCGTTTACCTTTATCTCTTCCTTAAAAGGTGAGACACGTTAAGCCAGTGTTTACCTACATGCTATATCTCAGACCTGTCACCAAGAAAGCTCAGCGAAGATTTTGTAGGTAAAAAGAGAGAGAAAATAATGTCTTGTATGTCTTTAGCAACATGTGCACAATGCTTCTTAGTACTGTGGGCAGGTAAATGCATCTTGGAGCCTCAGTCCTTCATCAATAGATTGTGGATGATATGAAACACCTGACAAAATTCTTGGGTAGTTAATTGTGAAAATGCGTGCAAAGCATTCAGCACAGTGCTGATCACACATACACATCTCAGTGAGCCTTAGTTCTCTGTCCTTTTCTTCATGGACAGATGGCAAGTGCAGATTTTGCACATTGTAAAGTAATAGAGTTCTTAGACCAACATCCCCTAAGGATCTAAACACCAGCTCTACTAAGTTCTACTTCACCTACTGAACTTCCCAGGTGATGGGAGAAACCTTGTCTTTGTTCATTCAGAGGAGTTAACATCTGGATATTCATATACACATACTTTCATCCTTCCCCAAATGTCAAAGTTTATGCAAATGTAAAGATGATCATTGAAGGGTCTCCAGACTTTTTGGACTTGGCTTCTCACTTGAGATAGAATCAGAAGATTCTGGAAACATTTTCTAATTGATGTGAAATGCCTTGCTCATTTTCACTGTCCTCAATCCTGTGGGTTATAAATCTAGGCACTTCCTATAGAGAAATTCATTGACTTCTTCTGGCAGGTTTCCAAAGTGGACATTCATTTTTGACTGATCCATATATATTAAGTTTCACAGGTTTTACCAGATTATCCACAACACAGGAACAGTATGTGCAAACAGAGAGACCAGCTGATATCATGATAGAACATTTTCTATTTGGTTCAAATTAGCTTGTTAAACCCTGCTTCAGTCTTTTCAGGTAAGGGACAGTGCTTACTTCTGAACTGACAAACAAAATATTTCTCTCTAATCTATCAGATTGGGGAGATAATGGAGAGGCAAGACAACAATATGGGGTTGGCTAGAAAAATGACAGACTGCATATGTACATCAAATAAATTCCAAACACAGCTGTCTATCCCCAAGGTATCTTAACTCCACCAGATATCATATCACTGCTGTCTGTCAGTGATTACTCTGTCTAGCTTTGATACTGAAAGCAAGTTTTCACCTTCAGCACAGCCATGCAATGTGACCAGTATGTGATCTAAGAATTCAAGGCTGCACCAGCCGTTCTCTAGACACTGAGTCCCACCAACCGTGCAGGAAGAGTGGGCCTTGGGTTGATACGGTTGCCAGCTAACCAATCCCTACAAATGTTCCTCATACTGTTTCTTTCTAGGAATCTCTATTCCAGACCCTTTATTCTGACTATCACCACCTGCATCTTGTATCCTAGATTTTTATTTTGAAACTTTTAAATAGTGCACTAGAGGTTGTAGAAGAGATACTTAAGATACGGGTATTTTCACTCTATTCTTGAGAGGACATGCATGATACATGAAGGTCAAGGTACATCAGAACTTTCCAAAGCCTGATACAAAGATTGTGGGAAGCCCTTTGGGGAGAGAAGGTCATTGAGCCCCCATGACTGCAGCAGAAGGTGGAAGAGGAACTGGACAGCGGCTGGGAGCAGGAGAGAATCATCACCCACAGCCAGGGAGGGGTGGGCTTGCTTTGCTTTGGTTGTTTTGTTTTGCTTTTATTCACATGCTTCCATGAATGGATCTCTGTCAGTGCTTTAACATCAACAGAGTAAGAATAAAATATGGGTCAGCCCCATCACAGCTCAAGGTGGGAGGGTGACGTTAACTTGGAGCTAGACCACAGCATGGTTGGAGTCCTCAGAAGATGGCACAGCAGATCTGGCCAGCCTGGCGGAGCCCCTGAGCCCCACTTCCACCAAGTGGGACATGTTAGTGACAGAGAGGCTGATAACTGCAGGGACTGAGCAGTGCCTGGAAAGGAAATCCCAGAAAGTCCTATGGTGGGGGAAGGCAGTAAGGACAGTCCAGACCCTAGAATGTAACATTGGGAACTCTGTTCCCTGGGACAGCCCCAAACTTACCTGGAGGGAGATAAACTAAAGGTGTGCTTTTACTCCGTCATCCAGCACATGTTGCAAACAAAGCAGGTAGCAGTCCCATGAGAATAAAAGATGGTCTCACAGGAAATCTCTCTGGCCAAAGCACTATGAGAACCACTGAATAAACAGAACTGTCAATACTTGAGGAGTCAAAACTAACAGAATGATGTAGAGTAAGAATACAAAACAGGTATATTATCTTTTGAAGGTTTGCTGAAAAATCAACTTGCAGAAAACGGGTTAATTGGAGATAAGGCATACAAATGTATTTAATGTATATACACAGTAGCCTTCATAATGAAGATGCAAACATACAGGGTAAGTGTCTGTTTTTATGCTTAGGTTCAACAAAGTATGAACAGCTGTATAGAAATATGATTGGACCAAAAGTGTATGATCTAATGCTAATAGGCAGCCTGGGGACGCCCAGCAAGGACTGTTTATCGGACTCTTCCGAGCCTCTCTGAACCTGTATTCCTTCCTTCTGAGTATTTGGCAGGACCCTCTTTGGAATGGGGTTATATTAGTCCATTCTCACACTGCTACAAAGAAATACCTGAGACTAGGTAACTTATAAAGAAAAGAGATTTAATTGACTCTCAGTTTCACATGACAGGGGTGGCCTCAGGAAACTTACAATCATGGCAGAAGGCACCTCTTCACAGGGCGGCAGGAGTGAGAATGAGTGCTGAGAGAAGGGGGAAGCCCCTTATAAAACCATCATATCTCATGCAAACAGTAGGGGATGATTCAATTATCTCCATCTGGTCCTGCCTTTGACACGTGAGGATTATTACAGTTTAAAGAGAGATTTGTGTGGTGACACAGAGCCAAAGCATTTTAAGGGTCTTATGATCTACCGTCAAGCAGGGTCAGTCAGGTACTTTCTCTATGGCCAGTTTTTATACAGAAAGGCAGAGAGAGCACTTAGGTAATATTTTCAGGTTTTATGATTGGCTTTGGGGAAAGGGGGTTTTGGTTTCTATGACCCATCTTGGGAAAGAGAGGTTTTTGTTTTTATGACTGGTTAAGGTCTGAGAGACAGAAAGGCAGGAGAAAGAGAAAAACTTTCACTGCTAAGGCTGCTGCTGAGGCCTTCTTTTGGGAGTATTGTTTTCTGAGCCCTAAGTGTGTGTCTGTGTGTGTGTATGTTTGTATATACACACACAAATAATCTCAGAATAAAAAAGATATTGAAAGCAATAACAAGCACACATGAAGTCTTTGGGCATGACAAATGAAACTGATGAAATAAAGAGCTTAATGAATGGAGTTTTACAAAGGAATAGATATAGTTGAAGAATCAATTTGTAAGTTGAATTCAAATAATGTCTTCCAGGATACATTCAAAAGCAATAATGTAATATGATGATTGAGAAAAAAAGTTAAAAGATATGGAAGATAGAAGTAGTAACATTAATTTAATAAAAGTTCCAAAGGGGCCAGGGGAGGGGACTCATGCTTGTAATCCCAGCACTTTAGGAGGTTGAGGTGAGCAGATCACCTGAGGCCAGGAGTTTGAGATTAGCCTGGCCAACATGGCAATACCCCGTCTCTACTAAAAATACAAAAATTTGCCAGGTGTGGTGGCACATGCCTGTAATACAAGCTACCTGGGAGGCTGAGGCACAAGAATCGCTTGAACCTGGGAGGCAGATGTTGCAGTGAGCCAAGATTGGGTCACTGCACTCTAGTCTTGGTGACAGAGTGAGACTCAAAAAAAAAAAAAAAAATTCCAAAGGCAAGAAATGATTGGAAGAAAATATTGTCATTATGTATTAGAATATTTTCTATTAGTTTTCACTTTTCATAGTGAGTAGTTATTTGCATATTTTCTTTTAGCATCTACTTTGTCTATATCTTACTTTCATACAAGTAAAAAAGTCTTTGCTTTGCTTCAAAAAAAAAAGCAGCACACTCATGTGCACACAAAACCGCATACAAGATAATTAACAAATACCTCAGTCCATGCAATGGAAATACTAAAAAGTCAGCCAGATTTCTAACAAAAATGATCCCCAAAGTTAGAGAAAAGATGATAATAAACAAAATGAACTATGAAAAATGAAAAATGATGGTAAATTAAGCAAATTACTACACTTAACATATAGTAACACTAAAAAAGTATCTGCCAATAAAATGGAAATCTCTTTGATAATAGATGGATTTCTGAGAAGCCAAATTCAGTATATATGCATGTATATGTATATATGTGTTCAATACCAATTTATTTATATGTATATATGCATACACAAATATGTATACATATGTACAGACTAGTAACCATGAAATAAAATGAAATATTAACAATGTAATTTTGTATAGGTAGCTATGTAATTTTAAACTTCCAAGAAGCAGGTAATCTCTATCTGATGGAACTTGTCCCATATAATATAAAAAGTGAAGTCATCTTAACACACTTCATGAGGCATCACACTTCACACTTTATAAGATTGATTCTAATATTAGATGAAGATAATATAAGAATAAAAAAACTCAATCAGGTTTTACTTATATATGTATATTTAAGATCCTAAATAAAAATTAGTTTACTAATTTTATGAGAGCATAAAAAATAGTATATCATGATCAAGCAGCATTTATACCAAAGATTCAAGGAGAGTTCAGCCTCAGAAAATATAATATTTAATGTATCATATAATGGAAAATAGAAAAGAATCTAAATAGTTATCTTAATAGAAATGGATGCAGAAAAAAGCATAAGATCAACTTCAATACCAATTTATTATTTTTTAAAAAAACAATGCCATTAGAATATCAGAAAGGGAAGGTAAGTCTTTCAGTTTGTTGAAAGTTATTTATCAAAACCCTACTTCCAATATTATACTGAACTGGCAAATTTTAATCACATTCTCTTTGGGCACAAGATAATGAAAACAACCATTGTACGTGTGAATGTTCAACATCTGTTCTGTGAATGGCAGTCAACTGAATGAGACAAAGCATTAAGAAAAGAAAAAGAAATGCACATATAGATTATAAGAGCAGTGACATTGTCATTAGTTGCAGATAACGTGATTATTTCAACAGAAATCATCAAAAGGGGCGTGGGTAATCCAGTGGCTTAATCAATCAAAAAAGGAGCCATTACTACTATCACGAGGTTTACTGAGATTGCCAGAGAGGTAATCAAGAAGTAAAAACCATCAGTGTTCCTCCACACTAGCTAGAAATTTGACCACCAGAAAATGTTAGACAAAATGGCAGTAGAAATACTATTTATAATAGCAACAAAAATACAGTACTTAAGAATTATAAAACAATAATATAAAACACCATAATTAGAAAAAAAAAAAAAAAAAAAAAAAACGAACTCTAAGAACAAAAAAAGGAGACCTGCACAAGAGTTGACTCATTAGATAAGTTAACTTTCAGCACTTTGAATTTACCTTCAGGTCTCTGTGTTTTCTGAGGAGGAATCAGCTGTGAGTCTTATTGAAGATCCTCATATGTGATGAGTTCTCTGGACTCGAGGCTTTGAAGGAGCTCCAATCCCGTTATGCCTCCTGCCGGGTTTTCATTATGAGTGTGGGATGTTGGTTTTAAGGCTCCTACAGAGATGGAGAAAGAAAGAAAGAAGCAATTGGGCAAGTTCAAATCCCTCGAAGCTTGCTGTTCTTACTGAGATTCTGTCACTTTTCTTGAATAAATGCAACCCGAATTGCTTCAAGCCCCTGGCTAATTTCCAGAGCTCTGAAAAGGTTGATTCTGACCATTTTTCCCCAGGGTTTTCTTTGTTTCCATAGAGAAAAGAATTCTCAAAAGTCCTCACTTGGCCATTTTTGCTGCTGCTACCTGTTGGATGAGTTAATTTTATGAATAATCAGTTTTGCTAAAATCCATTTATCAATTCAATACAATTCTAAGCAGTTTCTTGGTAGCAGGTTTTGGGAAATTGGAAAACTGATTCAAAATACATTCAATAGTTAAGAAACTTTGGAAATGAAGAAAAGAGATGGGTCAATAGCCCTGCCAGACAGAAAGACATGTTTCCAAACATCTGTCAAACAAATAGTATTTTAGAACAGGAATTGACATACAACCAGGAACAGACCGAGAAGCCTGCAAACTTGATTTGTGATGAAGTAGTGAAATCACAGAGGTTTAGCAAATGTATTGGGAAACCTGGCTCTAAAGTTTGAAAATTAAAGGTAGATCCCCAACTCACAACAGATGAACTCCAAAATAAAACTCCAAATGGACTAAAAGCCTACATGTAAAATGTAAAAATTTAAAGTTTATGAAAATGAGGAAGAATATCACTGAGAGGAGCGAAGACCATCAGTAGGATTTCAAAAGCACAAACCCTAAAAGAAAGTGTAATAAAGCAGTAAATGTAAATAAGTGATAGCTGTAAATATGACTACATCTAAATTAAAGATATGTCTTTAACCAGGAATGTCAGAAACAAACATAGAAGAAGGCATACTAATGAAAGATAGTTACAAAATCTTTAAATTTTCAAAAATATTCACATCTAGAATACATAGGAGCTCATGTAAATCAGGAAGAAAAGGAAAACGCAAAAAAATGGGCAATGATTATGAATGGTCAGGTTATAGGCCTTGAAATATTAGTGATTAATAAATATGTAAAAGAAACTCAAATTCATGAACAATGAGAAAAATATTGATTTTGAAAAGCAAATGACGTCATTCATTAAAGCTTTGTGTAAGGTAGACATCATGGCACAGTGTAATATGAGATCCTATTCCTTGACCTGAATATGTAAAGATTGAAAAAACTTAACAATATATCGATTTTTTAAAGAAAACACTTTAATTTTATGTTTTGGGTGAACACAAGTCTTAGTCCCAGTTTTCACCTGTTATCTCAAAGTAAATATTACCAGGTGCCCATTTCAATCTCAACATTCCCTGGAAAATCAGTTGTATGGCCACTGTACGTGCTGCACAATACCATTAATTTAAATTTCAAAACACAAAACCTTGGCAAACATTTTCCAAGGAACACATTGGTTTTATGTACATGAGGCCCAAAGACAAACAAATGGACAAAAAGTGTGCATGGGGGTGGAGGGGAAGGCACAAGAATAATGTACGGAATCTGGGACTTGGCACAGAGGTTAGAATTTAAGAATTTCTTATGACCCCTTCTTTCCACAGTCAACAATTAATTTCCCAATCATGGAAGGGCCACCCATGCTTTCCTGGATAAACTTGAGAAAAGCGATACTTTTGGAGGACATAATGGAGTCCTTCCCAGAGGAGCCAAATAAATCCCTCTGTAATGGTATGCAGCCTGTGTCCAGGATGCAAACCAATCTCAGACGTTAATAAGAAATCTCAGCTGTATAAACCAAAGGTACAAGATGTTAAATTCAGGAAATCTCATTTTACACTAAACAAACAAGGAAAGGGAGTCTAATTGGGCCCCTCTGCAATCAGATCCTATTGCCTTCTTGGGTTCACTAAGTTGTGCTGAGGGATGGTGTGGGGAAGCTCATGTAACCTTGAGCTGTGTGTCTCTTCCCTTAGAGGTTAGGTAAAGAAAAGGAACAAATGTGGAACAGAAGTTTCAGAGACCTCTATGGAAAGATAAAGTTCTCAGAGGTATCAACCTCATATGAAAAGGGTCTTTTAAAAGGTATTTTATTAAGGCTATGGAGAAGAAATAACCTTTGGAAATGGAAGTTTTTCCATTAGTTGGAATATTTATTTTCCCTTGATTTTATACAGTCTACAATGTACTTTCATTCCTTAACTCATTTAATTGTCAGAACAGCCCTATGAGATACGTAGAATTAGCATTTCCACCTTTGTAGGAGAGCTGGTAGGTCAACTCTTGTCTCTGGAACATGAGAATTCATGTTTTTAATCATCATATCAGGATTTGGTTAGGAATACAGAAGCAACTCCATGTATTTTAATTAAGGGAAAGTGAGGCTCAAACCTTTTATTAAAAAAAAAAAAAAACAGAAAATAAAGAAGCATGAATTCCAAGAAAATACCTTGTTACATAGGATCTTCATAAGCATTGCATATCTCCTCTATCTTTACAGGTGTCTGGTCTTTTGCAATAGACCTAAGCAGGGGCAACCTTGTGTTCTCTACATTGTGCCTTTTCCTGGGATCCCAGAAAAACTACATTTCCCAGCCTCCCTTGCAGTTAGTTTGGGGTCACTAGACCCAGTTCTGTCCAGTGGAATGAGAGGGGAAGTGATGTCTACCACTTTCAGGACTGTGCTTCCTCTACCACCTTTTTGTTCTGCCACTGAGCCCTTGGATTCCAGATTTTCCAGACACCATGACTGTAAGATGGAGGAGAGCCACTTGACCTGCAGTGACTTCGAGTAAAAATAAATAAACCTTTATTGTGTTAAACCATACAGATTTAGTGGTTGTCATGGTAGCTAGCTGGTATTGATTACCCTGTTAAAGGGATGTCAAGACATTGATATATCTTATCTTGCTTAAGAACAATAGAAGTTGTCAGTCTATTTCCTCTACTTCCCATAAATGGGAAAAAAATCAACACCTGGTAATATCATTGGGTTCATGACTAGCTTATGAACTCCTTGTGGGTAGGGATGCTGTAAAGCTCCATTTCATATCCTTCTCTTTTTTTATTAGGTTGGTGCAAAAGTAATTGTAGTTTTACTTTTGGCAAAAACCAAAAAACAAAAAACAAAATACTTTTGCACCAACCTAATAGAATAATACCTGACACATTGAGGGTATGCTGTAAATGAATCTACAGGGACTAATGAATGACTTGATGAGTCATAATTTTGATGTATTCTCATTCAATGCAGACCAAAAATTTTTAAAGTATTTGAATGATAAATATGACTTAACTTGTTTTGCTAAAAAATTATAAGCAACTAAAAGGAGGGCTAAAATCTCATTTGTACTAATAACGTAAGTTTATTTGGGTTTGATTATGTTTAAAATTTTTCTTATTGATTACACACAGGGAGCTCTGATCACTGACTGTACTTCTGATAAATCTGAGACATTCTGTGCTCAGCAATGCTCAAGGTTCTGTCGACACAAATATCTCCTTACCCCGTGGAACCAAAGGAAACCAATGATGTTCCTGACTTCTACATGAGTGCCTTTGAAATGGGTTAACTTTAATGAATTTTAAATATATTTCTTCTCTTTTATAATTCAATTGGTGTTTGGATTTAAAGTTAATTATCTAATTTCCTAAACTAACTCTTCTGTGCATTCTTCTCTCTCTTGTTTTGAACATTCCAGAAGATTGGTTGGCCCACGGTGTCTAAGTGGTCTGTAAGTTGGAAGAGTGTGATGCAAAATAGAATTGGAGTGGCCTAATCCCTCCTCCCAGTGACCTAAGCTACTTGGAGGAGATGAAGAAATGCTTGCAACTCTTTTAATTAACCCAATAGCTATTGGAAAGCCATGTATCCCACTGCCTGCCAGAAGCTATCATAGCTCAACCATTTCAGGATTTCTTTCACACAAACAAGACTGATTAAAAGCAACCAACATTATATAATTGCCATTGTCTTGTTCATAACTATAAAAGTTTTCTCAGAGAAGCCACTGAGTCTGCTCATTTCCAGTTATTGGCTGCTTATCCCTGACCCTGGAGATTCACCCCCTCACTGGTGTCTGGAAGGAACAGTCAGGGAAGCTTCTGCTGAATAGTGTGTGCTGTGTTCTGTGTGCTCCTGTTACACTGGCTGGCAGGGAGGTGATGGTAGGAGGGAGATGGGCTTGGGATGAGGAGGACGCAGGGAGGAGATGGGCCTGGGATGTGGAAGGAGGCAGAAGGAGAAAGGGACAAGTGGGTTCATTGATTATCTGCTCTTCTGGAGCAATCGTGAACTCTAAGAAGAAAGTATTAAGTAGCAGGCATTTGACTATCATTTAAATCTCATTTGTACTTGTAAAAATGGTTATGAATAGTAATAATGAAAAATAGAAATGTTTAGAAATATAATAGTTCTAAAGACTGTACTGCTAATCTTGTCCTTTTAGATATTTGTAACCCTATTGATCTACTGCTGGTGGATAACCAAACCACAGTGACTAGGAAATCATTCCATCATTCCATCATTCCATAAAGGTCTGCCGAGACCCTCTAGGTGCTGAGGACTATGGAAAGAGGCCACAGTCAGGGGAGAAGGTCTTTGCCCTTAATTGCTCAAGAACGAAGTGGGTGCAATCCTGGAACTCACAGCTATGCAGTAGTTTTCAGATATGACAGGCCTGCTTTCCTGAGACATGACTCAGCCCAGAGTAAGTATTTGTGCTGCATTGAAGGGTTTTACCATTAGAAGTTGTATTCATTGTTTTTACTGATGCCCAGATGACCAGAAGTGAATATAAGGATTTGACTTGTCTTTTATTAAATCCAGATTTCCCTTTCCAACCAAATAATAGAGCCTTGAAGCTAGTATAATGGGTAGGTGAATATAAAACATGGAGCTACCACAGACAATGATGTCTACTCCTGAACGTTTGTATTTATCAAAGCTTTGAGCCCAAAAGGGAAAAAAAAATCAGAAGCCTCCCACCAGCAAAAATCTGGTGCTGTCTCCTGAGCGCTGTTAGCTACACTAAACCTTCCTAGCTGTGCATCGCTATTTCTCTCCACAGGGCTGGGTACAACTTGAAGACTTCTCTCCCTGAAGTTTGACAATGGAGGAGGGTGCAGCCTCTTGTTCTTCTGAACGTCAGTCCACATGTCTTTTGGGTAAGATTGAAGAACAGTATTTGGGGCCACTGAGTCTGGACTGAAACCGTATTGTATTCCCATCACCCTGGCTGTATGGCATTAGGACCTGAGTATTCTTTTAGCTATTCCACTTTAGCTTTCTAGTCTTTAAAAACACAAATGAAGTCACGCATAGAAGAGCACTTGGCACACCATCCTGTGCAGAGGACACACTCTGTAAAGAGACTTTCCCCTCTTCCTGCCACCCTATGCCCAAACTGCCCCTTTTAGAAGAGGGATGAGGATTTACACTCTGCCACATGCTTTATGTGGATTGTTCCTTCACTACAAAGTTATAAAATAGGTTCTTTTATTATTCAGAATATGGATGAGAAAGCTGAAGGCAAGGAGAGAATGAGAAATGTACTCAATTTTACTCAGCAGCAAGTAGTTATGCCAAGATTTGAACTGCGGCATTTACAATCTAGAACCCTTACTCTGTCTTATTTTTCAAGAGTCTGACATTTGCATGTCTCTATTTTCCTTGGACATTGGACATTGTAGAACAGGACACACAAACACACACACACACTCACATGCACACACAAACACACACACAGATGAGAGAAAATTCTCTATTTTCAGTGGGAGAGCTGTAATTTATATCTTAGGACTTCAACATATAAACTTAAGGGTTGGGGGGAGCTTAGTTCAACCCACAATACACAATCATCTTCACTGTAAAAACTCACATATCTGAGCATGACTTTTCCTCTCTAGTCTTCTGTTTTGCTTAACACCAACACCAACATGGTATCATCATAAGAACTAGCAGAACACGCTCATCTTTCTGTGTAATGCACCAGCTAGTTTTCGAATTCAACCTTCCCACCCTCCCTGAAAGGTAGCAAGATGTGCCCAGACCACACACCTAGAGGATGACCTTGTAGGGCCTTAACCTCAGGTCTTCTCTGAATGTTGTGTTCTTTTCATAACACCCTGCTATTTTGCTGTTAGATATAAGCAAGTGTACTGCTGGGAAACTAGTGACATGGTTGGGGACAGTCTGAATGCACTGTGATTTCATGGTAGCATCCCTTTCTCATGGCATCAAATCATAGATTCACAACCAAAGGGGAAAAGATACTGGATGAGGACTCATTTAGAGCAAGAGTGATGAACCATGCCAAGGACCAAGTCTCTTCTGGTGAATAAAGTTTTATTACAAACACAGCCATAGCTATTCAGCTAGACATTTTCTATGTCTTCTTCCATGCTGCAGTGTAGGCCTGAGTAATTGTGCTGAAGACTCTGTGTTCCTCAAAGCTGAAAAGCAAGTGGGCTCTCAGAGCACTCAATGACTAATGGGATGATGTCAAAGGACACTGAAACTGGAGGGAAAGGCTCTGGATGTCCTAATTTGGAACACTGGAGCATGAAAAAGGAGAAGGATGGCAGTTGACACATTGAATTTGTAAAAAATCCATGAGCTTGGAAATAGGGGAGGGACAGCGGAGGGTGGGGAGTTGGGGAGAGATAGCATGGGGAGAAATGCCAGATATAGATGAAGGAGAGGAAGGCAGCAAATCACACTGCCACGTATGCACCTATGCAACAATCTTGCATGTTCTTCACATGTACCCGAAAACCTAAAATGCAATAAAAAAAAGAAAAAAAAAAATCCATGAACTCATAGCAATATTCAAAATATTAATAAGAGAGACAGGGCAGAAAAATAAAAGGTGTGGAGGGGAAGAAGTTCTTTAACAAAGAAAGCCAGCTAATAGGTGAATAATAGAATTAGAAAACAGCAATTCTTATTGGTACTGTTGCTATTAAAAATACAAAATAAAGGTATCTTGAAAACTTACTGTATAAGTCTGCAATTATTATAGGCAAAAGTATTATAATGCACAGAACAAGAAACCCAGGTTAGGAATCAAGGAAAAAAACAATAAAATCAGGCCCTTCGGCTTCCTGGATGGTATTCACTAGCCTGTGAGAGAGTTGAGCCTCTTCCAATAAGCATGTGGTATGGTCCTAGGCTGGGCAATGGAGGTTACAGATTCTCCCGCAATTCCCTCTCCACCCCCAGGTTCCTGGCTTCCTGATACCACTTCCCAGGTCCTCATGCTCTTTTTAGGCCAGGACAGACCAGAGTTGAATGGCCTCTAGAGGAGACCATCCTGTTCATCTCCCTCTCTTTCTGCAAGAAGTGACAGTGTTTCATTTGTTTGATTATCTCATTTTGTAATTTTTATTTCAAAAGATACTGATTTTGCAACTTCCCTAGTGCTGATGTTTGAGAATCCATATTCACTGAGTTTCTTCTCCCTCACAGTTCACCTCCATCTAAGGGTTTTCATTGCAGATTCACCTCGATTGTTGCGTTAGTTCATTTTCACACTGCTAATAAAGAGATACCTGATACTGGGCAATTAAAAAAAAAAAGGTTTATTTTACTTACAGTACCATGTGGCTGGGGAGGCCTCACAGCAATGGTGGAAGGTGAAAGGCACGTCTTACACGGCAGCAGACAAGAGAAGACAGCTTGTGCAGGGACATTCCCTTTTTAAAACTCAGATCTCATGAGATTTATTCACTATCATGAGAACAGCATGGGAAAGACCTGTCCCCATGATTCAATTACCTTCCACCAGGTTCCTTCCACAACATGTGGGAATTCAAGATGAGATTTGATTGGTGACACAGCCAAAACATATCAGTTGTCGTTACGTATTTCTCAAGTCTCCATAACAACCAAGGGCCTGCAATGTGCGATAGACTGTACAGTCAGTTATCTTAAGTTTGAATCCAGATTCTGCTATTAATTCTCTGTGATGCAGGATGAGTTACTTAGCCTTTTGCACCTCAGTTTACTCATCTGTAAAATAAGGCTATTCAACACTGTACTTAGTTGCTAGAGTTGTTGTTACAAAGAACCCCAGACCACGTGGCTTAAATAACAGAAATTATTGTCTCCCCATTGTGGAGGCCAGAAGTCTGAGATGAAGGTGCGAGCAGGGCTGGTTCCTTCTGAGGCTGCAAGGGAGAATCTGCACCAAGCCCCTCTCCCTGTCTTGTCTTCTCCTGTGTTTTCTTCTCCCTGTGTCTTTTCACATAATCTTCCTTGTGTGCATCTGTCTCCAAATTTCCCCTTTTCATGAAAACATCAGTCACGGTGGATTAGGGCCCATCCTGATGCCCTCATTTCAACTTGGTCATCCCTGTAGAGATCCTATCTCCAAATAAGGTCACACTCTGAGGTCCTGAAGGTTAGGACTCCAGCGTATAAATTTCAAGAGTTGGGGTAAGCTTAGTTCAACTCGCAACACACAATCATCTCTACTATAAAATCCACTGGAGATGAAATGATGTGTAGGATTTAGATGAGAGCCTGCTTCATGGTGAGCCCTGAGTAGGTATTATTTATTACTAATGCATTGACTCTCTCCTTAGTGCTCCTTAAGGAAAGATTTTACTGCCTCCAATCTTTTCTACAGGTCACTTCTGAGCCTCTCATTATCTTTAGAACTCTCTTGTGAACTCACTCTTAAAATCCCTTGACTTTTTATTTGCAAAGTCTAGAAAGGAGAGATGGAAGACAAGAGATTATTTGAGAACAAAACACCTCCAACGAGGATACGATGGCTACTGTGGCCCAGGGGCCCTGGTGGCAGCTTTTGAACTTTCTGCCAGGTGGTCACTCTACATGCCCAAGTTTTACCTGCTCCTTGCAGGCAGGGCCTCCTCCCTTCTCCTGGGACCTCCATCCCACATCTTTCCTGGAGCAGACCTTGCCCTCTCCAGCTTTTACTGGGCAGGTGGAACTTGTCTGCCTGTGGACCAAGTTCCCAGTTTTTCCAGAAGGAATTTTGGATCTGACTCTGGTGGGAATGGACCTCATCTGTCTATCTTAGCTTCAAGCAGTGGAATTAGGTGAACCCTACAGGCCAGGAATGTTCTGGCAATTTCCTCTAGCCTCTTCCTATTTCTCATTTGTTCCTGCAGCAGACACTTTCTGGACACCTACTGGCAAGTCCCTCCTGGCACTGGTTGTGGGATGCCTCAGGTGCACCAGGCATGACCCCTGCCCTCAGGAAGCTCACAGCCTAGTGGTGAAGACAAACAGATGTCTGAAACTTCCCCCCTTACTTCTGAATACCCCTCCTGTTCTGTGGGTTTAAGATTTAGCCTTCTCCTCTCGGAAGCCTTTCCTGACCATGGGAGTGTGAAGGGTTTATGCCTTCTCTTAAACTCCTCCTGCACTTGTCTGTACTGCTCAGCTGTCAACCCTCACTTGTCTTCCCATTTCTAGCACAATGGAACTCTCTGCAATCCTGCCCCACCAGACTCAGTCTCATTTCTGACTGCACATATGTAAAGAACTACAGCTCTGTTCTAGAAGTCACAGAAACCAGAGAGGCTCTTATAACTGCTCCTGGTTGGGCTGGGCTTCATTCCCTGATGCAGCCCTGCTTGTCTGTGACCACTGCTAATGGTGGTGTCAGAGTCCCTGCACAGACCTGCACCAAATGCCCCTGATCTGCTCTGGCACAGAGCTTTTGTACCAAGGCATGAGCCACAGAAAGAAAGAGCTTCAATAATAAATGTGCAAGCGCCCTCAGTGCCTTGTACTTGAGGACTGCCTCTCTGTACCAGCCCAGGAAGTAGCCTGGTGTCTCATTGCCCTAAGAGCACAGTAACCTGCATTGGTCTTGCAATCTAGTAGAACTCCCACAAGGAAAGTCAAGTGGGTGGAATCACAATTTTAGAAAGTCTTTTAGACCTCATCTCTGTGCAGCCGCCTTGCCTCTGCCCTGGCACTCAGGGAGCAGACAGAAACCCTTCTGTTCCTCTCTGGATTGTGACATTCACCCACTAAAGCAATCGAGTCCTTTGAGCTGGATGTGGTGGTGATATTTCACTCAGGCAAACAATACTGACAAGAAATGAACCTGTGGGAGACTACAGTTATTGGAGCTCCATGGTTTCAGAAAAAAATTAAAACTCACCAGGAAGTCAGAAATTCTCTCCCAGCCTCCCAATTCTGCCTGCAATGATTCAGGCCCTTCCCCTTTCTAAGATGCTGGTGAGCCTCATACAAAGAGATCCCCATGTAGACTTCCCAACTTCACAGCTTCATTAGAGTATGAATAACAGAACCTTGGAAACAGACTAAGTTTAAGGAAGTAATTTGTTTAATCATCAGGTTTTTGGCTTGACTCTAGGATATGGATTCCCAGCCACATTCTTTCCATGTGACCAGCCTAACCTAAGCTGGTCTATGGACATGATTTTATCAAGTTGATCATTGTTGTTTAGTCTTTGCATGAGACTATAAGGAAAGCCAAAGAAAGGTGAGGTGCCTGTTAAGACTTTTAGAGGCAACTGAATCCTTTAAAGCCTGCGTTCCATATTTAACCACAGTGCCACACACATACTTCTTTCTCTGCTATTCAAAATGGAAAATATCAGAGAATAATACTCCACAAAAATGCATTTGTATTCTGCTTAGGAATGGCGTTTTCAAATTCTGCACTTGAGAAGGAGTATATTGTTATACCAGTTACCCTCTCATAGAAATGTTATTGTTTTATTGAAATAATTAATTTGCTATATTAGGAAGACAAAACATTAATCTCAAACAAACGCCTAAAACCTGTTTTATTGATATTTAATACAATAGTACTTGAAATCAATTATATACTGTTCTAATGGCTTTCCTCCACCCTCTTCAAAGCCTCTGTTACTGTTTTTAAATACACACACATGAACATACACCCTCAGGAATATGCACACATAAGGAAGAGAAAGAAGCTGTTCCTGCTCTCCAGGTCCCCAAGTCCCCACACCAAAAATTCTTAATTCTTAAATTCAGTATGGATAAAATACCCAAGAACTTGTTAAAATGCAGATTTGGTGCTCAAACCTCCTAGAGATTTTGATTTAACAATACAGTTGATATGATCCACAAGCTGTCCTTGAGAAATACAGTTCTATACCTACAAATTCAGTCTAAATTCACCCTGACCAGTGAAGAGCATTCTGCAGGAGCTTCCATTGCACTAGTGTCTAGCACCTTTTCTTTTTTTTTTATTGCATTTTAGATTTGGGGGTACATGTGAAGAACATGCAAGATTGCTGCATAGGTACACACATGGCAGTGTGATTTGCTGCCTTCCTCCCCATCACCTATATCTGGCATTTCTCCCCATGCTATTTCTCCCCAACTCCCCACCCCCCACTGTCCCTCCCCTATTTCCCCCCAACAGACCCCAGTGTGTAATGCTCCCCTCCCTGTGTCCATGTGTTCTCATTGTTCAACACCCGTCTATGAGTGAGAACATGTGGTGTTTGATTTTGTGTTCTTGTGTCAGTTTGCTGAGAATGATGGTTTCCAGGTTCATCCATGTCCCTACAAAGGACACTAACTCATCGTTTTTGATGGCTGCATAATATTCTGTGGTGTATATGTGCCACATTTTCCCTGTCCAGTCTATCATCGATGGGCATTTGGGTTGGTTCCAGATCTTTACTATTGCAAACAGTACTGCAATGAACATTCATGTGCATGTGTCCTTATAGTAGAACGATTTATAATCCTTTGGATATATACCCAGTAATGGGATTGCTGGGTCAAATGGAATTTCTATTTCTAGGTCCTTGAGGAATCGTCACACTGACTTCCACAATGGTTGAACTAATTTACACTCCCACCAACAGTGTAAAAGTGTTCCTATTTCTCCACATCCTCTCCAGTATCTGTTGTCTCCAGATTTTTTAATGATTGCCATTCTAACTGGTGTGAGATGGTATCTCAATGTAGTTTTGATTTGCATTTCTCTAATGACCAGTGATAATGAGCATTTTTTCATATGTTTGTTGGCCTTATGTATGTCTTCTTTTTTAAAGTGTCTGTTCATATCCTTTGCCCACTTTTGAATGGGCTTGTTTGTTTTTTTCTTGTAAATGTGTTTTAGTTCTTTGTAGATTCTGGATATCAGCCCTTTGTCAGATGGGTAGATTGCAAAAATTTTTTCCCATGCTGTTGGTTGCCAATTCACTCTAACGACTGTTTCTTTTGCTGTGCAGAAGCTGTGGAGTTTGATTAAGTCCCATTTGTCTATTTTGGCTTTTGTTACCAATGCTTTCGGTGTTTTGGTCATGAAGACCTTGCCTACGCCTATTTCCTGAATGGCTTTGACTAGATTTTCTTCTAGGGTTTTTATGGTGTTAGGTCTTATGTTTAAGTCTTTAATCCATCTGGAGTTAATTTTAGTGTAAGGTGTCAGGAAGGGGTCCAGTTTCTGCTTTCTGCACATGGCTAGCCAGTTTTCCCAACACCATTTATTAAACAGGGACTCCTTTCCCTATTGCTTGTTTTTGTCAGGTTTGTCAAAGATCAGATGGTTGTAGATGTGTTGTGTTGCCTTTGAGGGCTCTGAACATAGATGCAAAAATCTTCAATAAAATACTGGCAAACCAATTGCAACAGCACATCAAAAAGCTTATTCACCATGACCAAGTAGGCTTCATCCTGGGGATGCAAGGCTGGTTCAACATATGCAAGTCTATAAACATAATTCACCACATAAACAGAACCAAAGACAAAAACCACATGATTATCTCAATTGATGCAGAGAAGGCTTTTGACAAAACTCAACAGTTCTTTATGCTAAAAACCCTCAATAAACTAGGTATTGATGGAACATATCTCAAAATAATAAAAGCTATTTACAACAAACCAACAGCCAATATCATACTGAATGGGAAAAAAACTAGAAGCATTCCCTTTGAAATCTGGCACTAGACAAGGATGCCCTTTCTTATTGCTCCTATTCGATATAGTATTGGAAGTTCTAGCCAGAGAAATCAGGCAAGAAAAAGAAATAAAGGTATTCAAATAGGAAAAGAGGAAGTCAAATTGTCTCTATTTGCAGACAATATGATTGTATATCTAGAAGACCCCATCGTCTCAGCCCAAAATCTCCTGAAACTGATAAGCAACTTCAGCAAAGTCTCAGGATACAAAATCGATGTGCAAAAATCACAAGCATTCCTATACACCAATAACAGACATAAGGAGAGCCAAATCAAGAACAAACTGCCATTCACAATTGCTACAAAGAGAATAAAACACCTAGGAATACAACTAACAAGGAACATAAAGGACCTCTTCATAAGGACCTCAACATAAAGGAACTACAAACCACTGCTCAATGAAATAAGAGAGGACACAAACAGATGAAGAAGCATTCCGTATTCATGGTTAGAAAGAATTAATATAGTGAAAATGGCCATACTGCCCAAGGTAATTTACAGATTCAACGCTATCCCCATCAAGCTACCAATGACCTTCTTCACAGAACTGGAAAAAACTACCTTAAACTTCATATGGAACCAAGAGAGAGCCCACATAACCAAGTCAATTCTAAGCAAAAAGAATAAAGTGGGAAGCATTACACTACCAGACTTCAAACTATAGTACAAGGCTACAGTAATCAAAACAGCATGGTACTGGTACAAAAACAGAGATATAGACCAATGGAACAGAACAGAGGCCTCAATAGAACCTTTTATTAGCTAAGCTTTAAATGTCTTGGCAAATGCCTGTTAGCTATTCAGGGATTACCTGAGATGAGTTACAGTGCTGATCTGACAACCTCTAATGCAAGACACTGCACAATATTTACCAATGAGAGACTCTCAGTCTGAATCCTGCATTGCAAGGGATGGCTGGCCTGGTTCCTATTTTAAGCCTTGGACAGGATTGTCACTTGCCTGATGAGATCTCTCAGTTTATAAACTTTCATATGTTCTTCCCCTGTGGTACTTATTCCTCAGCATTGTGTATTGCAATTTATTTAGTTCATGCTCACAGGGGCTTAAATAAGTTTAGTTTTCACCTTACATGAAACTTAGCACAATGCCTGGCATCACCATTAAAATCAATAACAGAATCAATAAATTCATTCAAATAAAAATTGACCATACTTTCAACCTCTCTGGCTTCTAAAAAGATAGACCAATGATTCATGCTCTCACTCAACCAAAGCTAAATCTCCATTTACATGACTTTCTCATTATTGAGGATTTTATGAATCCTTCAAGTCCAATTGATTAGTCAATGAATTTATCTGCCTAAAGAGACAGCAGAGTTCTGCTCAGTCCTTCTAAGCTGCATGGCTTTTACCTCCCAAGGCTTGAACTCTTTCAGTTGGAGGCTCATTCGTTCATTTAATTAGGTGACAAATATTTATTGAACAGTTATTCTGTGATAGGCATTAGTCTCAGCACAAGGGATACAGAGAAGAAAATAAGTAGTTTATGTCCTGAAGAAATGTAATATAGGAAAGGCTGAAAAGCGGGCAATCAAATGATTACCTGCAGTGTGTACAGAGTGCAGCTGTGCACAAGGAGCGTGTACCCAACTCTTTCTAGAGGGAATAGGAAAGAATTGAGAAGATCCTTAAAGAAAACAGGCAAGAGTAGGAGAAGGGCATCCCAGATAAAAATCATCTGGAAACACAGAAGTGAAAAGATGCAGTATGTAATATAGAAACCTTAAGTGACTTCAGCTGGGTTTCCCGGGGCACACTCTTTGAAATGGAGATTTGCATGCAGTACATTTCTTGAGCACTTTCCCCCAGGATGACACAGAGGGAGCCTGTGAACCATGATCAGTTGCGATACAAGCCAGTCACAACAGGAAGCTCTGGGGCTGGGGCAGCCTGCAACACTGTTCTGTTTAGAGCAAATATCAGGCTTTCGCACAGGGAGCCTTCATAAGGCTCCATCCCTACCCCTCCCCTCCTTCTGCCACCAAAGGGTATTGCTTTAAGCCAGGTAGGTCTCTTCCTTTGGCTGGGGACAATTCTTGGGGAAGGATTTTACTGTAAACCATCCACTACCAACACTCCCAGCATCTGGGGAATAAATGTGTCAGTCCTAAAAGTACATCTGGGCCACAGGGCAGCATCCACTCCAGTAAGCCCAGGAAGTATGAAGTGTAACAGTGCAGATATCTTGTAAAGGGGACAGGAAATAAGGCTGGGAAAGTGGTCAGGAGTCAGATTGTAAAAGACACTTGTACATCAGAGGCTTGGATTTATCCCAAGAACAATGGAAGCCATTCAAAGGTTTTTAAGAAAACAAACAAATAAACAAAAACCATGACCAGTTTTGAATTTTAGAAGGATCTATGAGTATAGTATGATGAAGATGGTTTGAAATCACTGAAGAAACTTCTGAAAACTTTCAGGAAACGGGTAGAAGGGAGGTAAGAGATTTTTAGAAGATAAAATAATTAAAGATGAGTGGCTGATTATTTGTGATTAATGAAGGAGAGAGACAGAGTTATAAAACTGATGAACAAAGAAACCTTTGTCTTCTACAGTAAAGAGATTTGAAACTACACACAGAACTTCTTGGTTCCTACAGTGTAACTCGCCTAGGAGGGCCGGCAGTGTAAAAGATGTCCCTGGAGTTGTGAGGGAATAAAGAATGTGATGGTTTGAAAAAGGGAGATATTGCTTTCACGTTTCAGTAATTCATGTATGATGAGAAAACCATTGGAGGAGACTGGTGGGCACTTGCTGAACAAATTGCATATTTTTCAAGATAGCAGACTCAAACTCAATTAGAATTATTACTAATTAAGAACATGTGAATAAATTTGAATGCCTAAGTGTGTGTGAAGCTCCGTATTTATGATCCTCGTGGTCTCAGACTAATAGATTCCTCAACCCTACAGCAGTTCTGTGTGGGGTTATCTGGCAAAGGGAGAAGCAGCAGAGGAATTGAGGAGAGAAGACAGGCAATTAATTAAAAGGGTATTAATTCTTGCTCGTAATTAAAATCAACTAAAAATAGGAATTTGACAGGTGTTTGGCCAGAAAGAGCATATTAAACAATATTCAATCTTTAGGGAAAGAGCAGAAAAAACCCACAGAAGCATCCAGAGGCCATTTCCTAAAGGCTCCTCTTTTGCAATATAATGCCTTCCACATATTTTAGGAGCCCTCTCCTGGCTTTTCCCCAGAAGCAATAGACATCTATCTTACGCTACACAACTGAGTTATATGCACTCACACCTACGCATACATTCTCATAAAATTTGTTAAATTATCTTATTTGATTATTCCTAAAAAGCAAAGTTTGTCAACTACATCGAATATAAACTCCATAAGGACATGAATTTTTCCCTCTCATTTGTTCCAGTGTTCAGAACAGCCCTGGGGCCATATTTTCTCTGAAACCTATAGGGAAAGATACTTTCTGGCCCCTTCCAGCTTTTGGTAAGGGTCAGCCGTGCTCTATGTCCATTGACTTGCAGACACAATGCTCCAATCATTGCTCCCTTGTTCATGGGCATTCTCCCCATGCCTGTCTCTGTGTCTCTTCTACAAATACCAGCCATGTTGGTGTAAGGCTCGCTGTACTCCAGCATGGTCCCATTTTAACTTCATTACATCTGCAAAGACCCGGCTTCCAAATAAGCTCTTGTTCGTCAGTTAGGACTTGAATATTTTTTATTTTCAGAAGACATAATTCAGCCAGCAAAATGTTCTTCCAAGATTGTTTATTCGTACGTATCATACTCTTGGGGTGTGACTTCAAGGAAAGCAAGTGTCTATTGATATTGCCAAATACTTTCTTAACTCTCTCCTGGGTTTCTCTCTGCCCATTTTCCCAAGGTCAAATATGATACATAAAATAACTCCACTCCCCTGAGATGTGACACCTACTGGGAGTTTTCTGAAGATAGTTCAGGTAAAGAGGTGGCAAAACAAAAGACACAAAAGAATGGTTGATGTACAGGGATGAGGACAGGTTGAAAACAAGTACCTTTATGAAGGATAAAAGGATTTTAGTAAGAGGAGATTTGGGATAAATTTCACCAGTTTTCTTTTTCTAGTCAGCTGTGTTTCTGATGATAACATGAATTGTTACTTTATTTGCATTTTACTGCATTCTTTATTTGTAGAAAAAATTACATACTTATATGTGTGTGTATACACACACATATAATACATTCATAGGGAAATTTTTCTAATGTCAGATTTTTATTCAACAGATCCTTATAAAATATGATTTGTTATGCACTGTATTAAGCACTGGAGGAACGAAGGACACAGCACTGACATGGCAAGGGCTGCATTTGAGGAAGATTAAATGTGGCATTGTAAGGGGAATGGAATGGAGGAAGAGACAGACAGGCTGGATGAGGAGACTGGTTTAGATAATTTTACAGTAGCTCAGGTGAGAGGCAATGAGAGATCTAATTGCAGCATGACCACAGGTCTGGGAGGTGGCAGCTAAGTCAAGATCTTGTACAAAAGTGGACACGGAATCTTGTGAGACATCAGTCATCAGATGTGGGTAAATAAATGTGATTCATATGACCCTTGGGATTTATTTGTCCTACAGAGATACAGATCATCCTGACCTGACATTCCCAATGTGAAAAATTAGTTAGTTCAACACCTTCTCTGTAACACTCCTCGATCACCTGTCTTCCGGATATTTAGGTTTCTTCTTTGCTGACCTAGATATTTTAATATATCTCTTGATTCATGCCACCATAAAGGCATCCATATTAAGATCTTTGCAACTTTGTGGATGAGTTTTGGGTCACGCAGCAAGGTAGTCTTATCAGAGCACACATGGTTGACCATGGTTTTGTAGGAATGCTCTGATATCTCTCTCTCTTGACCACCCTTCTCAAGCTCTCAGCATCTCATATTTGCCAAATTCTCCTGGCATGTGATCATTTCTTGATCATTTATGTACAGTTTGATAAGAGAAGCAGAATCATTGTGGGTAATATGAAGTCTTTCTCATACTTTATTTAAATATAAATATAGGCCTTGTTATTGACCTCACGGGTTACACAGTCTGCTCAAGATAGTTATGTATCTGCTTGCCTTTGAGTTTGAAGGCATCAAGACTGGTGGTTAAGAAGGAAAGATGAATGTGACATGGGAGAGAAAGGGCAAATGGAAATTTGTGGGAACAAACTTGATCCCACATCTCTCTCACCCCTTCCAATCTCAGTGATAGGGTACAGGTAGTTGAGTACCCCTCACCATTGGAGCTGCACATGCACCTGAACCAGGGCTCAAAGAAGCTGAAGGGGAAGTAGGTCAGGTGGGAACTGAGAGCCTTGGTCCCAGCCACCGCCCACAATCCCCCAGGGGAATCCACAGATGAGCACCTGGCTGCACACCAACCCTCCAGGTGGCAATACTGCTTCTCTTCTGGCTTCCAAATTACATACAGAGTTCCTCTGTAGTAAGAATTGAAAATCCAGAGAAGTGGGAAAGAATTTCCAGCTTAGCTAAGTCATCTGGGTCAGTGGGGCACGATCCCCAAATCCACCATTACTATGGAAAGATGGCCCCACTCTGTTGTGTTTTCAGGAAAAACAAAAAGGCTCCCAGGCCTGCTTGATGCTTCCAGATGCCTGGTGACAGGAATTGAGGACAAGAGAAGGGTCTCAGGATGCTGCATTCAGAAACTGTGAAAAGTGAGAGATGAGAAATTTAGAGCAGGTGAGAGATCAGCAGCACCTTTGAGAGATCAGCAGCAACACCTCCCACTTAGTAACCTCGTTGGAGCTGTCTCTGCTCCTCTCTACATTGACATATCTGGAGAGGGTCATGGCTGAAAAGCATTGTCAACAGAGAATAGAAATGCAGAAAGAGAAGGGAGAACTCAAGATCATGGGGGCAAAACTTACTTGCATTTCTGGAGTATATACGAATTAAAAGTTTGACTTTATGTAAATGTCACATACCATTAATACAGGGCACAAACTTTTCATGTTTATAGGAGAGAAGGGGGATTTAAGAAATTCTTATACATATTTTAGAAAGAATTATATAAGGAAGGCTGAATTCAAAGAAGGTGAGTCTTTGGATTCAATCCTATCCCTTAAGGCCTGTTGGCTCATGTCTGCTTTTTGACTTATGGCTTAGAGCTGCTGTAAGCATGAACCCAACTACAGGAGACTTTAATTAAAATAGGCACAGTTTTTGAAACATGGTTTATAGGTCAAATTGAAGAGTTCTTTGCATACATAATTTCAAGCCCCCACAACAACATTGTATAATCTCTATTATTATTATTTTCTCTATTATCAGACTTTCCTAACCTCTATTTTATAGATGAGGAAGCTGGTTCTCATCAAGATTAAGTGACTTGCCCCAGATTCCACAACATGAACATGATAAAGGAGGAACCACATCAATTATCTGCCTCTGAGACACACATTTAAAACGTTTCCTCTGCCGCTTTCATTTCCTAAGGTCCTTGGACCAACCTGAGACTCAACTGAGGGAAATGTCTGAGCTTCATGCAAGAGAGTAAGAAATACTAAGTTGGCTGTAATTTACTATGTGCATATGTGCGTGCACACGCACGCTTACATACCCACACACAAGACACATACATGTATTTGTGTTTACACACACACACACTCACACACACACACCCCCCATAAATATAATGTGTTTTCTCAGCCTTGATGTGTTCTGATGGCTAATGCAGAGTCTTTGCTTACATGTCCACAGGCCTAGTACTGTGCTAGGTGCTGGGTTAAGTCATGAAAAACAGAGATGGTCACTACCGCATGAAGCTGGTAATCAAATGGAGGAGGAAAAAATTAATCAAATGCTCACACTAATAAACGTGTCATTATATTTGATCTTATTGTAATCTCAGTGCACCAGAGATCTGTGAGAGTTTGTGACACAGGAATGTCTGGCCTGGGGAAGCTGAGCAAGTTTTCTTTAGAGTGAAGGTGAGTTTATCTGGAAGAAGAGTCAGGAGAAGGATGGGGTGGAATACTGAAGACAGAAGACACAGAACACGTAAAAGCCCTGGAGCAGGCAGAATGAATGGTGGTATAATTAACTAATTAATTAAACACTTGCAAACGTCAATACCAATTTCTTTTTGGTAGAGGGCACCTACCATTTTCTGTAATTTGCTGGACAACCCCACCAGGGTTTTGCAGATATTGGGATGAATGATACGTAGACACCAATGGACGTGTGATAAAGTTTACTATTCACTTGGCAGGCAGCAAAGGGTTTCTCCAAGGAGGAGGTCAAGAGTGAAAGAAGAAAGAGGGAGTGTTTGGTATTTTCACTGTGGACGAGGGTTCGAGTCAGGGTAGGAATACCTTCCCAGGCAGATGCTCGTGTTGTATGATATACCCATTGGCCTGATGATGAAGGGCATAAGCACCAGCGCTTATGGGGTTTTGTCCAGATGTGTGCAAACAGGAAAGGAGGGGCAGGACTTGAAATTTGTCATTGGTCAGCAAAATTAGTCTTTCTCTTTATTACATAAGTGGAAGTTACTGCAGAGTGACTTTTCATAATTTCCATGAAATGCATGAAAACACCAGTAAATTTTTGCATGGGGTGAATGCTTCCAGAAGCCAAAGTCAAATAGTCAAAACAGAAAAAAAAAAAATCAATGTTTTTCCTGCTGTCAAAGCTATTACCTGAAATGTAAGGAATACACCATGGGTGGTTTACAGAGTGTGTACATTTTTGTGCCTGTGTGTGGGCATATGTGTATTTTGCTGTGTGGGAACTACAGAAAGATTAAATAGATTATCAGAGAAGGGTGCTGATGGAAGTATTCTTTATTAAATTTTATTTACATCAATACTTCTGGCACCCTACAAGGTATAGGATTATAGAAGTAAAGGCAAAAGAAGTGAAGAAAAGAGAGATCAATGAAAAAGAGTTAAATCAGCAGTTTTCAGTCCCTGCAACGGGGTGTCCAAACTTTTGGCTTCCCTGGGCCACATTGGAAGAAGAATGATTGTCTTGGGCCACACATAAAATACACAAACACTAACAATAGCTGATGAACAACAACAACAAAAAAGCAAAAAATAAATAAATAAAAATAAACCTCATAGTGTTTTAAGAAAGCTTACTAATTTGTGTTGGGCTTCATTCAAAACTGTCCTGAGCCACATGCAGCCTGAGACCTGTGGGTTAGATAGACTCGCCCTACAGTATAGCACCATCTGCCAGATGCGTTATGTAGGTTAGCTCTTCAAACCTTATAAATATGTATTATGTTAGTGTTCATCCTATTTTGCAAATCAGTGACCTGAAGTTCAAAGAGTTATGAAAGATCATTCAATTAATAAGTGGTAGAGTTGAGATTTGAGTTTACATTGGATAATTGTGTCTAGTTTCTTAGTATAGTTTACCTGTTGTTTCAAGTTTAGTGTGTTGACTCTATTTAAATTTTTTTCTAAAAAAAATCATTAAAAGTTTGAGAAATTCCCTTCAGGTTACTCTTGCTATTGATTAATTCAAAAAAGCTTTCCTGAATAAAACTTTGTATTTCCCAACTTGTCCATTAACTCAGTTATTTTGAAACAAAATCTCCTTAAAACTCAATAAACACTTTTAAAATTTATTCCACAAAACCATATTATACAATTTTTCTCCCTCTTGGAAATGATCATAAAATGCTAATTTGGTCATTTTTACTCAGTAACTTTTTTTCAAAGCTGTAGCTGGGAAATGTATTGGCACTACATCTAATTGTATAATATTCCATTTAGAATAATGATACAAAAAAATCACCTAGCCCTGAAGTCTCAACACATTTTCTCTCTTTTTAGATTTTTATTGTGTTTATAATTCCATTCCAATCACTCTTTCTCTTCTTTTCACCTATATTTTTATATTCCCTGTCAGAAGAGATGAAGTTGAGACCTCAGGAAACACATAACATTTTTCTGTTTTAGAAATCTCTTAAAAAGAATCTTCTTTCAAAACTTCTTTGAAGATGTTTGACAATCGGAGACTCATAACTGGGAAGTCCTTAGCTTCATTAAGACAAATCCTAAAACAAAATTTTTTTGAGAGAGAAAATATAGCCACATCCATCCATCTATCTATTCATCCATCCATTTGTCTGTCTATTCATCCATCTGTCCATCCATTCACCATCCGTCCATCACCCACCCACCCATCACTGTGAAATACTTACTGAGCTATGCCAGAGTAGAGCATGTGAATCCACCTGTGCTCGCATCTACATACTTCCCTTTTACAATGAATGAACAGACCCTGCTTGTGTGTATAGATTTCATCCTGTTCTGTAAATTTTGACTCTGCTCTTGAAATTGTGCCCTATCTTCTACATCACTATTATTACCTCTTCTACTGGGTCATTCCTATTAGTAGAAAACATTTTAAATATTTTTCTTTCTTTTTTTTTTTTGAGGCAGAGTCTTTCTCTGGCACTCAGGCTGGAGTGCAGTGGCACGATCACAACTCACTGCAGCCTCGACCTCCTGGGCTCAATCTTCCCACCTCAGTCTCCTGAGTAGCTGGAACTATAGTTGCACACCACCATGCCTGGACAATTTTTGTATTCTTTAGACAGATAGGGTCTTGCTGTTTTGCCCACATATCCCTCTGAGTACCACTTTATTTCTCTTTTCTCTTAGATAGAATAATTCCTTGAGAATAGTTCTTCTATTTTTCTCAAACTCCACATTTGTACGTCTTACTGACTCTACCTCCAAAACACAGCTTGAATGAAGCCACTTTTCACCACCGCTGTCATCTTCTGCTCCCAATCTTGCTTCCCCTTATCATCAGCTCTCCACACAGCAGGATAATCATTGGGAATATATCAATCAGCTAATTAAACCGGAGCCCATCAGTGCCCTCTGCAGCTTCTAGTTACACGTAGGTTGTGACCTCACATGGAATCTGTAGCCCAGCAGTCTTCATTCTTCTTTCTACACTTGAGTCTACACTGGCTTCTCTGCTGCCTTGCCTTTCATTTTCATCTCAAATCATTTCTGCTGGGATTTGGTCCTCATCACTCCACTGAACAGGAGCTCCTTCCTAAGGAGCTGATGATCAATTCTCAATCCTCATCTCTTTCACCATAAAAAGGAATTTATTTTATGATTCCCAAAGTGCTTTCTTCACTGGTCTTCCCAACACTGTACTCAAGCGTTTTCTTTTTACCCTCGCTCTGCTGCTTCTCTCTCAGATATCTGGTTTTCCATAACACATGACTCACCTTATCCTTCCCTCCTCTGAGGCTCTCAACACTATTTTTAAGGCCTAATTGAATTTTCTTTAGTAGATTTTATTCTTTAGGCAGTTTTGGCTCACAGCAAAATTGAATCAAAGTAGAGTTCCTAAATGTCCCAGCTCCCACCCAGGCACAGCCCCCCTGCCGACCTCAAGTCAACATTCCCCATCAGCATGGTCTATTTGTTACATTTAATAGACCTACACTGACACATCATTATCACTCAGGGTCCACAGTTTATGTGAGTGTTCATAATACTAACTCTTTAGGTGACCTCATCCAGTCCCTGTCTGTATGGCTGAAGACTCCCAAATTCCATCTTCAGCCCCAAACTGTTTCCTAGTCTCTGATTTCCTGATATTTTCATTCGAGTATCGAGTTAATATCTCAAATTCAGCAGGTCCAAAATAACTTTTAATTTCTTGATTTCCTCTACATCTGAGAAAATGTCACCAACATTCACTGAAGAGGTCAGATCAAAATCTGAGCATCACCCCTGATGCCTCTGTTTTTCTCAAACTCCACAGTAGTAGGTCTTATTGACTCTACCTCCAAAATGCAGCTCGAAGGAGGTCACTTTTCACCTCCTCTGTCGTGTTCTGCTCCCAATCTTGCTTCCCCTGGTCATCAGTTTTCCACACAGCAGGATAATCATTGTGAAAATATATATCAGCTAATTAGACCACAGCCCATCAATACCCTCCCCTGCTTCTAATTACACATAGATTGTGACCCTGCATGGACTCCGTAGCCCAGCAGCCTGCATTCGTCTTTCTGATGTCATCTCTCCCTGGCTCTACCTCAGGCTTTGCTCTCTAGAGTTTTGTCCTTCTTACTCTTCCTGGAACAGAGGTTGGCATCAAGCCATTTGCACTGATGCTCCCAAAGGCAGATACAGAGCTCACTCCCTGCCTTCAAGTGTCTCTGCTCCAAAATTCCTCCTGTCACCCTTCTCCTGTCACTCTCCCCTTCTTATCCTTCTTATTTTTTATGCAACATTTATTAACACTTAATTTACATTTGATTTTTTTTCTCAAGACAGAGTCTTGGTCTGTCACCCAGACTGGAGTGCAGTGGCATGGTCTCGGCTCACTGCAACCTCTGCCTCCCAGGTTCAAGTGATTCTCCTGCCTCAGCTTCCCAAGTAGCTGGGAGTACAGGCGCCTGCCACCACACCCGGCTAATTGTTTGTATTTTTAGTAGAGACGGGTTTCACCATGTTGGCCAGGCTGGTTTCCAACTCCTAACCTTGTGATCCACCTGCCTTGGCCTCCCAAAGTGCTGGGATTCCAGGAGTGAGCCACTGCACCATTTGATTTACTGTGTTACACATTGACAAACAGGATAGTGCACTGTCTATCTCCTCTCTAGAGTATAAACTCCATGAGGGTAGGAACTTGGTCCGGTTCACTGCCCCAAGAATTAACACATGTCTATTGAATAAGTGTTCAATAATCATTTCTTCAATAAAAGGTGCTAATCCTTTTATCAGTGGGGAAAGTATGTGACTGCAAGTAACTGAAAACTCAACAAACACTAGTTTAAGCCTACAATGGTATATTTTTAATATAAAATAAAAATATGTGGAGGTAAAAGGCCAAGCTGAGTGCAGGAGAGACAGGGACCCTGATTCTCGTCCTCCTGTGGCTTTTATCCTCTGCATGGAGTTCAGTGCCGTTTTTCCAGGAAGGGCACCACATTCCAGGCTAAAGGGAAAAGGGCCGTCTGCTGGGAAGACGTTGCCTTTTTATTTGGCAAAGGGTTTCTGTCTCTCTTTCCTTAGCCAGAACTCGAGCTGGGCATGTTTGCAGCTGAAGCTCAGTTCTGCTCTGACAAAGCTGAGCTCTGTTAGGAGGGAGGGAAGGGAGAATGTGGAGTTGCAGGCAACGAGCCACAAAGAGCCCTGTCTGCTACAAGCTCCGTGGGTGCCAGGCCCTGTGCTACGACACACTGTGGACATATCTTCTCTCACGGAATGTGTGCTGTAGAGAAGATGGAGGGTAAAAATAATCATCATAAGGAAACCAAAACTCTTGTGAGACCTCAGAAGGAGCTATTGGATACTTGGGTTGTCAATCAGAAAACACTTCCCAAGGCTTGTGATTGCATCTTGAAGGAGGCTTGCTAACTGGAAAATTGTCTCCCAAGCACAGGGAAGACTATTTGCAAAGGCATGCAGTTGTGAATGTCTAGAGCATGCTTGAAAAAGGAAATTTGTTTAGAATATCTGAAGCATAGATTAACAGTGCCTGGGGGTGGGCAGGGAAGTCGAAACTGTGTGTTACAGAGAACTTTCAGAAGACTTTAAGTAGAGGAGTAATTGAATCAATACATTCATTTCTGAAAGTTCAATCACTTTCCATGAGGAGGAGGCACTAAAGAAATGGCGACTTGAAGGAGGGAGATAAATTTGTAGATGACTGTCTTGGTATTAAATCAACCCTCTCCCAAACTCATATGTTAGCCTCTTGTGTTACAGGTAGGTGTGACTAAATGTGGGCATTGTTTAGAGGAGTGGTCATAATTTCTAATGGCCTACAGAAGCTGGCAGGTAATATCTTATGGGAATCAAACCAGATCAGAGGCACAGGGAATAGCGGGACTGTAGCAAAATGAAAATTGCACCTCCTCTCCCCAACAAAGACGGCAAATTTAATTTTAAACAACATATTAAATGCTGTGCCTATGAGAAAGATCATCAGGACAAATTTTGTCCAATGTTACTGCCTCCAAGCACAAATAGTAAAGTAACCTTTCACTTAAACAGATACAGTGGCATACATCATGCAGGAATGTGGAGGTTTGTAATTCCACAGGTTGAACTGGAAACAGAGAAAATTGGATATTCTTAACTCATTTATAGGCTCCCATAACTGGCATTGAATTGAGCCAACCAGAGGAAGATATATTCTCAATTAGGGGATTTAATGATGGAGGCCAGAGTTTGTGTCACTGAGTATGATTTTTTGCAGCACCCACAAATAATGGGAAAGAGAAATGGAAAAAGTCCAGTTTCCCTCAAAACAAACCTGATTTTTAAACCACAATAACAATACAAGACTTAAAAAAATAAAAATGGTTGCTGGTGACTTACGATATGCCAGAAATTCTTTGACATGTAATTTCACTATTATAATATCCCTGTAAAAGAAGCATTATTACACCCATTTTATAGATAATAAAACTGAGCGTGGAGGGGGTGTGTAATGTACTTGAGGTCACAAAGCAGGTATATGCAGGATATCAGATTTCAGTTAACCCAAGTCCAACAACTGTCCCGATATGACATCGTTTCCTGTTTAAATCCCAGGAGAATAAAACAGTGTTAATCTGAATTCCCTGGCGTTATGCCTCAATTAGTAAGAACTCTGGTTTGAACTTGCTTTTCTTTTGCAAACATTAATGTGTACTTCTCAGCTGGCAAGAAACACTGCCCACTTCCCTGCAGAGTCAAGCCAAGGGGTGAATTGAGATGTGCAATGTGGTCTCAATCTCGGTTTCATCATGAGCTGAAGAAAAGATAGATCTAGGTCAGATTGAGGCACATTCATTTCATGTTTATTGAGAACCTACTCCTTACGAGGTATAGTGTCAGCAGAAGGGAATCCATAGCTGTTTTCTGACTGATAATTGACATTTCCACTAAATTCAGATATTATTAACAACTAGACAGTGTCTCTTCTGGCCCCCAGTTGCTATTTATTTTACTGATTTGGCATTGACTGTATTTTACTTGAATTCAGGTGTGTACCTGCTTCTACACAGGAGGCTCCGAGTATCCACATTTCCTAATCCCTGTTTTCCTTAGCATGGGTTCTGGCTCAGAGTAGAGACTTCATTTTTAAAATCAATAAATAAAAACAAGACAAATAAGCATTCTGTTGGGCACCTATCCCCTTCTCTAGACATTATCTAAGCCACTACCTCACGGCAGAATGAAGAAATTTATTTTCACGTGGAAGGAACGACCACCCGTGTGGCTCTTTCCCTTCTCCTACCAGGGTGGGGGAAATAGGGAGAAATAAATAATATACTTTCACAGCCTTCTCATTATTATTTCTGGGAAAACATAATAAAGCTACAGCTGGCAGGCACTTATTTTTTTCTTAGCATTTAATAATAGAATTAATTGCTAAGTGGAGAGCTTGCAACCCCCTTTCTGTTGCGAGTTGCCCTCTGCTATCATTATGAATAGATGGAAAAATCAAAGCTAATTATCATTCAGAATGTTTGAAGAAATACGCTGAACCACACACACAAAACTCATTTTACCTTCTACCCTGGCCCCAGGTTATAAAGTTGAAATAGACACACACACACACACACACACACACACAGCACACACAGCACACACACAGTCTAGGGTAGTAACAATTCCCATGGATAATTAACTATTCCAAGAATTTAGGTTTTTGTGCTGTAGCCATTGACTGTAGTTTGGCCCTTTCGCATAGAGCGAGACCAGAGCCAGCTGGAAGGCAAGGACTTGGGTTACCTCAAGAAACGCACTGTCACGCAGGCTTGCAGCTTATCTTCCCCAAACACGGAATGACTGACCTCTGAACTACCAATGCCACCTGGCCATGTGTAGTGTCAAAAAGCAAGAGTGGAGGCCACAAAAGTGGAAATACAACCCATTTCCCACATGTGGACATCCATCCACTTTCTTTTACAAAGGAAGGGGCCATAGGTAGGGAATAAATACAGGTAAAAGGGGAATTAAGAAAGGTAAGACCTTTCATGGTACGGAGTAATATGCAAACATGACCAAGAAAAGAGCAGGGTAATGACAAAGAGATGATTTTCCTCCCTTAGCTATGGAATCCCTGAAGGCCTTCCAAAAGAGATCTGAAATCAGTGAGGGCTACTTGCGAAAACAATACCTGTTGAGGAAATAGATTGTCAGAATGGAGGTGGTAAGACTAATTTCCTAAAGGGTTTTTGATGTTATGTAAGGACATCAATATTTAATCTTCAAAAAGTTAGTCGCTATTGTCAAGTAAATAGAGATTAAGCACATGTCAAAGATTCTCTTTAACCCATTAATGAATGGGAGAACCAGTGAGCTGCTATACTTAATTCAAAGAGCATTAAGAAGCTCAAAATGAACGGAGACAAGCTGGAGCACAGAGCTCGCTAATGTCCGACACGGACACCAGCCTAAAAGGTGACAGTACATGTTCCTCCACATAAGAATTATTTATACATCTAACAGGAAAACACTTGCAGGTTAATATGCAACCTCACAAAGTCGAGGCATCTGATAGAAAATAGTTACACTCACTGCATCCTTCTAGTTCACGTTGAGGTGGCCTCTGCCCGCATGTGACATGGAGATGCCCCGGTCTCCACCTCTTAGACTTATTTCCAGGTTTTGGATCATTTTTCTGACCATCCATGGGGGTATCCAGTGAAGTGGAAGAAGCACGGAGGGGTAGGAATGGAGTGGAGGGGTGCTTTAAGGATGAGCTGCTGGCCGCTGGGTGGAGAATGGTGTGGTGGAGACATGGAAAAGTTTTGCTGCATGTCATATTAAGCTTCTTTTTAAAACTCTGTTTGGGAAATCTTTAAGCAATTTACATTACCTGTTAATGCATTATAGAGTTGGGTCAAGATGCAAGACAGGTACACAGGGGCCAGCTGGGGTCTGCTGGCGGGAACCATACAAGCTCCCTGTCCCTGCATTACATCATCCATCCTCAGAAGAGGCCTCTCAGGTGGATCCCATTTCCACCACTTTAGAGATGCAGTAACTGAAATACAGAGAGATTACGCAAGTCGCCCAAGTTCATCCACAGAGCAAGTATTAACCAGGAGTTGAGCCAGTTCTACTAAGCTCTACCTGGTGCTTCATTTTTTCCGTGAGCTTTCCAGATGACAAGAGTCAGAAAAAGGAAGGCAAACTGTGTCATTCTTCAGCTTTAAAGTAAGGCAGGCTAAGGGTATGTTGTGGAATATATTCCCAGAAAGCATGCTCATTTGAAATATCACTCCATAATTTTCCCTTTTTCTGTATTTAATTTCCGGTCCCCAACCCTCACACGCCTGTAGCCATTTCACTAGGAGAGCTAAGCTGAAAGACTTGACTTCCTGCTCCAAATAACCAAGGCCACCTAGAACCAGGAACCTTTGCTCAGCTTGAATTTCATACTAGATTTTCAGAATTCTGTAGCAAGGCAATAGTTATTTTGGGAGGAAAAGGGGTTTAGCTAGGAACTCTCAATGCTTGGATTTTTCTTATCAGGACTTGAGGCTGTTAAAACTTAAAACAAATGCCAGGCGCGGGGGCTCACGCCGGTAATCCCAGCACTTTAGGAGGCCGAGGCAGAAGCATCACAAGGTCAGGAGTTCGAGACCAGCCTGGCAAATATGGCGAAACCCCGTCTCTACTAAAGATACAGAAAAAATTAGGTGAATGTGGTGGTGCATGCCTGTAGTCCCAGCTACTTAGGAGGCTGAGGCAGAAGAATTGCTTGAACCTGGGAGGCAGAGGTTCCAGTGAGCAGATATCGTGCTACTGCACTCCAGCCTGAGTGACAGAGCTAGACTCCATCTCAAAAAAAAAAAAAAAAAAAAAAAAAAAAATCAGAGTAACTTGCAGGAATGGAGGTGAGAGAGGAAGGTGAGGAAGGCAGAGATGAGACCCTTTGGTCTATATTTCCATTTGGGAGCCAGACCTCTTCTGAGAGGCAGACACTATCTAATAAATGTGGGAAGGAGATGCCTCTAGGACCATTGGGGTGGGCCCTGGACCTCTGAGAACAGCCTGTGAGACTGCAAGCTTAGCTCCCTGGGATGCCAGCAGGAGGTAGAAGGGGCAGGCTTAGCCATGGCTGAGGGTGAAGTCCAATCAGCTGGTGGGAAGTCATCTTCCCAGAGTCTTGCAAGACAGGTGCACAGAAAGCTGCTAGGAGTAAGTGGGACTCCCAATGGGTCACAGGCTGCTAAGGAGGACAGGTCAACTAGAAGAGTCTAAACAAGAAGGTTCCCAAGCACAGGAAACTTGTAACCAGAACAGTGAAAGATTTTAAATTGCCATGAGTGGGCACCTACCTGTACAATATCTGTGCTAACAGGAGCAGGTGGGACCAGCCACACCCACTGGTCCCACAACCAATTGTCTATCGCATGGTCTTTTCTTACCAACATGTAAGAATTATCTACATATAATGGGTATGAATATTTTGATGATTGTACATATGAAGCAAATATCTTAAAAATGTTTTTTTGGATTTCTTTTGGTTAATATAAAATTTTAATTTTAATGTAGGCTAATGTATCATCCTTATCTTTTAGATTAGGGCCTTTTGCATTCTAGTTAAGGAAGCCCTTTCTACCTCAAGGACATGAAGATATTATCCTACCAACTGTGTCAACTTCTAGAAGACTGTTTTGTTTTTTACTTTTCACTGGCTACTTTAATATGGTATGAAATAGAATCAAGTTTCATCTATTTTTATAAATGGTCCCAACTTTGTTTATTGAAAAGACCTTTTTATTTTCTTCTCCCTTCTCTATAGTTTCACCTCTAACGTAAATCAGTGTCCATATAAGTAGATGTTAATTTTGGTACATTATTCGGTCCCGTTGGTCTCTTGTCTATCCATGTGCCCATTGGCACCCTGGCTTCAGGACTGTAAATGTTTACTAAATTGTGACAGCCATTAGTGTAAGGTTTTCTGTGTAGTAATTTCTTCAAGAATACCTTATTCTTGGTCCAATGCATTGCCATATATATTTTAGAATCAACTTTTCAAGTTCCACTCAAGAATTTTTTTCGGATTTTGGTTGAAATTGAATTACTTTTTTAGATATTTTGAGAAGACCCGTCATATTTAATTAAAACTTTGAATCTTTCCATCCGTGAGCATGGTATATCTCCCCATTAGAATTTCTTTGCCATATCTTTTCTTTACATTTTAGTGTGCAGATAGATATTACATATGTATTTGTTATTTTTCCTATGTATTTAATTTTTAATCTATTATAAATTGTAACTTTTCTCTTAAAAATTTATTTTAAACTCCTGATTGCTGATACACCAAAGTAGAATTGATTTTATGTTTGCGGTTTATATCTAATATTTCACTGTTTATTTGCAGTAATACTCTATCTATAGATTCTTTTGAATTTCTTATGTAGACAGGGAATCAAATCATCTCTGAAAAAATGTTTTTTTTTTTTTTCCAAATAATACAACTTTAATTTCTTGCCTTTCCTTTTGACATAGACCAGAACCTACGGTAAAAAGGTCAATAGGTTAGAAAAGAAGGCTTTCAATCAAGAATGAATGAGGGCAATATTCACTATTAGTGTTTTCCCATAAGCCATTTATCAGGATTTCTCCTGGGTTGCTCAGTGAATTTTTTCCCCTTCCTTCCTTCATTTTCTCTCTCTCTTTCCTTCCCATCCTTCCTTCTCTTTCTCTCTTTCTCTCTCTGTTTCCTTCCCCTCCCTCCCTCCCTTCCTTCTTTTCTTCCTTCCTTCCCTCTCTTTCTTTCTCTCTTTCTTTCTTTCTCTCTCTTTCTTTCTTTGTCAAATTTTATCCATTTTTTTACATCTCTTGAGAAGATCATGATTTTTCTCCTAGATTATCTTAATTTGATCACTTATAATAATTTCTTATATTAAACCAATCTTGCAGGTTGAATAAAGATAACTTAGCCCAGCACTTTGGGAGGCCGAGGCGGGTGGATCACGAGGTCAAGAGATCGAGACCATCCTGGTCAACATGGTGAAACCCCGTCTCTACTAATACAAAAAATTAGCTGGGCACGGTGGCGCGTGCCTGTAATCCCAGCTACTCAGGAGGCTGAGGCAGGAGAATTGCCTGAACCCAGGAGGCGGAGATTGCGGTGAGCCGAGATCGCGCCATTGCGCTCCAGCCTGGGTATCAAGAGTGAAACTCCGTCTCAAAAAAAAAAAAAAAAAAAAAAAAAGATAACTTAGTAGTAATATAGTATAATTTTTGTACATTCCTGGATTTATTTCATATTATTTATTCAGGATTTTTACATCTATAATTGACCTACAATTTTTTCTTTCTTGCTATGTCATTTCAGAACTAAAACTATGGTGGCTCCTAAGACACTTTGAGGTGACCTCTCCCTTTGTCTTTTCTTTAGAAAAGTGTCTTTCAATTTTTTGTCACTTTTTTGTGTATACACATTTATCTATATATTTATAACGTTTGTGCTTCTTCATGCCTATCTGCATCATGATCTCTCCACTTAGGATTGTCTTTTCCCTTAAGACACTTTTACCACTTACTTCATTTCAGGTTTGCTAGTGATAAATTCTTTCAGATGCAGTTTGAATGAAAATCTCTTCATTCTCCCTTCATTCTAGAAGGATAATTCTTACGTGATATAAAGTTTCATGACTGTAGTTATTTCTTGCAGTACCTTGAAGATATCACTCTAGTCACTTCTGGTTTCCTTTATTTAACTGAAAAGTCAAGTGTAAGTCCATTTTTTAAGTCGTTTGAAAGTAATCTCTCTTTGTAAATCTGTTTTTAAGAATTCCTCTTTGGCTTTTATTTTTACCAGTTTTGCTGTGAAAGCCTTCAAGGTGCATTATTTTTACTCATTCTGCTTGAGGTTCTTAGGGATTCTTGAATATTTGTTTAATGTCTTTTTTCACTTGTTTTTAAATTTTTTCATCCATTATCTCCTCAAATATTGAGTTTGTCACTTGCTCTCTCTTGCCTTCCGGGATTCCTACTTCATGAATTTATTTTAATTTCATTTTGTCTAATTTGTTGCTTATTATCTTTTCTGTGTTGACTAATTCTCTGTTCAGTATGTCTAATCAGCTGTTAATCAGATACATTGAGTTTGTAATTTTGGTTATAATATTTTTGATTTTTAAACTTTCTATTTGTTTCTTTTTAACAAATCTGCTATGTCATCTTTATAGTATTTCAGTTTCTCTACCAAAACTCTCAGTCCTTTTTTGTGTGTATGTATTTGTTTGTTTGTTTTAGCATTTTGTAACACAGTAATCATAATTATTTTAAAATATGTGTCTGATTAATACTTGGAAGCACTGCAGTTTTCTAATTGGCCTGTATTCTCTTTAGTTCTTGTACATGTCTCTTCACTTGCTTTTTTTAAATCAAAATATTGTTTGTATAAATTTTTTTAGACTAGGACGATATTCTCTTCCCACAAAGAGGGTCTCTGTGCAGTGCCTTACTCTCGTGAAAAGTTCATTGGGTTCTAATGCAATTCATCTGCATATTAGCTATGGTCCCAATGATCATATATGAACTGGTCAAAAGTACTGTTCAATCTCTTGCCCTCAGAGCCACATTTTTCCATATTGATCAAACTCCTAAAGGAGAAGTGACTCAAGAAGATGAGTTTACCCCTTTGTATATCTGTTTTCTCCATAATCTAGACCCAGTCCTTTTTTACTTTCTTACAAATTTCTAATGTTACCAAGCCACTTTAAAATATATATATATCTTCCCAGTTTTTCTAGTTTTTTTTTTTTTTTTTTAACAGTAAATGGGTCACTTTGAATTGCCAAATCTGCCCTTACTGGAAAAAAAGTCAAAAATTGTTTTTATTGGTGAAATTTGTTGTATTCAAGATAAATGAATTGTCTAAGCTGTTTTAGAGACATTCCCCCTCCTTATATGGACACAGTTAAGTAGCCGAGGAGCCCTGTGGTTTCACCATTAGGAATGGCAACTCAAAGAGGAATTCTTCATCATTAGAAGCAGCAACTTAGGAAGCTTACTTCCTAAGTGTCTATGTTCAGGTATTAATTAAACAAGCTCTTTGTCACTCGGTTCATCTTTATGCCAGGTCATTCCTGTGGCTAGACTATTGCTGTGTTTGCCTCACATACACTTTTAATGCAGGGTATTACTGGGGCACAAAATAGACAGAGTTGGAATTCCATTGAGTCCTGAATGCAGGTAGCAATGCTGCTCTGTGTTTGCATACAGTAAAAGCCAATCTATATGCTGATGTACTTCCATGAAAACTGATATGGAGGTTATGGCTGCAGGGAAAACTCACTTGTCTGGCCATATCTACCGAAAAGGACCTCATACTTGTGTGCAACCAAATTGGCAAGCTTGAAACAGGACTTGGAAGTACCTTTATGTAGCACATAAACAATAATCAAAGATTAGCTGGGACTAGTAAGATGAGGCCTAAAACATGAAGAAGCCTTCTCCATAAGGTGTATCTGGGTAAGAGTAATGCAGGAATTACAGTGGGAATCAGGAGAATTGTGTGACAGAGGAATCCTGCCAGGGTCAGGTGAGACATGTTCTTTGCTCTTTTGGTATGGGCTAAGGATTTTCATCCACATTTAAGGAAATGTATGGGACCTATAAAACTGGTATAAAATGCCAAAGGAAGACGCAAAGCTGACATTAAATGAGAGACATATTACAAAGGAAATGGGCAAAGTAAGGAATGAAGTAGGCAGAATTCTAGAATGGCCTCCAGGTTCCTGCTCCCTTATGTAATCCCCTGACCTCCTGCCCCAGATGTGTGAGTTGGAGGGGGGCAGGCTGTGACTATGATGAGATGTCACTCACAGGATTCTATCGTTAGATAGCAAAGGGGAAGGAATTTTGCAGATATAATGTTCCAAAAAAGTTTTGAGTTAATAGAGATTATTGTGTGGGGCTGACTTAATTAGGTGCAGATCCTTGAAAGGAGGGCTTGCCCTTTCTAGAATTTCTCCTGCTGGATTTTAAAAAAGCAAGCCACCAAGATTTCTACAGCTATAAGGAAACAAATCCTGGCAACAGCCATGGGAAATGGAGAGGACCACCCGCCCTGGAAGAGACCCAGGCCCTCCAGGCGCCTTGACTGCAGCCTTGTGAGACCCTGGGTAGAGGACCTGGCTGAGCCATGCTTCTGGGACCCCTAACCCACAGAAACTAGATGATGAATGTTTCTCCTTTGATGCTGCTAAATTAGTGGTAATTTCTCTTTCTATTGGCAATAACAGAAAACCAGTATAAGGGATTACAAATGCAGTAACAGAAATTAAAAATAGTAAGAAACAAGATTATTCACAAATTATTTTTGAAAACTAAACAATATCATAGTCAACTAACAGATAAACAGAAATGAACAATTCAAAAATGGATAAATGAAAATATTAATAACAAAAGGGTGAACAAAAGTCTTCATCATTAGACATTGTAAAAATATGGAAATAGCCCCTGGAATCACTCCTGGATCAAAGAAGGATTTAAAAAAATTAATGCAGACTATTTAAAAAATAATAGCCTTGAGGCTATTACGTATAAATATTGGAGAAGCATAAATATTCTACTCCAAGTTACAGTTATAATCCTAAGTGTTTTTACTATTAAGCCTTAATGGTAAATGAAACATTTAATCAGACATTTGATAAGAGAACAATATTAAATTAAGGATAAAGAAATAGAAGAATATATTTAGGACAAAAGCAGGCATTAACAAATTAGAAAAAAATGTGAAATGTGTAAATATCAATAGTTGTCTCTTTAAGGAAAATAACAAAGCATATAAATACTGACAGATCTCACTAAGCAAAAGAAATAGAAAGAAAACATGAATACATTCAAATAGGCCTAAGACCAGAGGATGCAGAAACTGAAACATGTAAAAAAAATCAAAAATTGAATGATTTTAATATTCTTTAAAATCTATCTTAATAAGCCGTGTAATATCTATATCTTTATATGTCACTCAGTAATCTGTCTCTTAACATTTTTTTTACTTCTTTTATGCTTTCCAGAGTTTATGTTTAGTCTGTGTTGTGTTTAAAGTCAGAAGAAAATTGTAGCTGTCATTTTGGTCCCATCTTCCTCTCCCAAATCCTAAAGAATCTCAGGGACTAGAATTCATTTTTTTCTCTTTCTATAAAAACTTGGGCGAGCCTCTCACCTTCCTGGGCCTCCATATAAAAAGTGAGTAATCTCAGGAATCCACAGGTTGGAAGGCAGTTCTTCTGCTCACTGCCTCCCGGTGCAGTCAGAATAATCAGGGCTCACTGCCAGGTGTCTTAGAAACCATATCCCTGACGGGTTTCTTGATTAGCTGGGAACTAAGCAGAAGCCCTTTGCACTGGCCCTGATAATAAAAAATCTCCCAGAAATTAGAAATGGAAAAATATTTCCAATTATGGATTTGAGAGATGAAATCACACATCTAGAGAAAATGAGCCCTTACCTGGGAAGAACACTGCCCGGAACTAATGGAGGGGAGGCTGCCGAGGAGGACAGCGTCCCTTAGGACAGCCCCAGGGCTCTTTGTCCTATGGCCTTTTACCTGATGGGAGACACAGTGGCAAGTGTAGGAAGCCGAGTATTCTCATCTGTACTTGAAGGCCTGTTTCACATAGCGCCTGTCTCTGCGAGGACGTGCAACTCTCCAGAAGGATGCTTTGAAGAAGCAACAGGATGGAGCACATGTCCACCATACCTCTTGCCTGTGGCAGTGGTAGAAAATGCACAGGCTCCCAAGCCCCTCAGAATAAGGTTAGGTTCAAGAGTGATGTTCAAAATATCTAACAGCCACTGAGGTCAGGAACCAAATAATCAGAACAGACCACAGTCTTTGTCCTGGTGTGGGGTCAGGGAGGCCTGTGCAGCACCAGGAACGTATCCTTTAGTTGGTGGATTTGGGTGCAGTTTGGGATTTCCAAGGCTCACAGACGAGAGGGACAAGGGAGAGAAGGGGTTCTAGGAGCTTGGAGAAGTGATTTGCTGAGCTGTGTAAAGCATGCATTTCAAGATCTTAGCAGCCAGTGTGTCCGACGGGACTTTCATCCTGGTCAGTGCCCTCCTAGATCTCCCCAGAGTAGCCCACGTTTATAATCCTCACAATGTGCAGCACAGTCTACTATAACGATCTGATCATGTGTCGAGTGTCCCAACCAAGTAAAAACATTTTAAAGGCGGGAGTTATGTCCTTTTAATAAGTGCACCCAATGTCAAGGGTGATGCCTGCCTGGTTTCTGTTTCATGGCTGAAGAATTTGAGTTGCGGAGAGCTGCCCAGGTGTCAGGGCAGGAATGGTGGACACAGTGGGCAGCCTGTGGCTGGTGTGTTGCCATGGTGAGGCAGCATGAGTCTCCATCAGGAAGCAGGACTATAGGAGGTGGCCAGCTCAGGCCTGGATCCCACCCTCAACCCTCAGAGTAGCTCTCAGGCTCCACCCAGGGTGGCAAGAGAAGGCAGCCAGAGCCAGCAGTCAGTCAGCACTCTGCCTCCATTGCTCTGTTTGTCCAGCTTTCTGTGCAGATCCTGGAGCATCCAGAGGAAGCATAAAGCTGGGGAGGGAGGAGAAGGAGGAGGAGAGATGGAAGAGACCACACTCCTCCTTCCTCCAAGGCTCCAGGAGAAGAACAGCTCCCTGGACTGGAAGGTTCCATTCAGGCAGTACTAGTCTTTTAAAATAGCTGACGATGACTCTTAATTATCTAATATAATTATATATAATTGAGATCTGGCACAGGCTGGAGAAAGAAATCAAGCTTTTTATATTTGTCCCTTCACTGAGTTTAGCTCACATAATCCACTGGATATGCATCTACCCTTACAACAAATACTTATTAAGAAACTATTACAGATAAGAAAGTGTCCCGAGGAGGAAGATCCTGTGCATACAAATTTGTAAAGGATCTCTAACCTCGGGGGTCTCAGTCCAACAGTGGGAATGGTGGCTCAGCAACCCAATACAGCATAACACCAAGAGGGCTGTCATAAAAGCACAAGCACGTTAGAAATTACCGTGGAGAAGGATGAGGTAATTGCCTAGGTGGCTGACAGCTGTGGCCTCTGCACTTGCATGCCCAGGTCACCGCGTGATGTGAAATGCCCAGGTAGACTGATCCTGCCCGTCGGTAGGGGGCGCTTTTGAAGGAAGTGAGATGGGAACAGACTAGCCAGGAGGCCACTGGACGTGAGGCAGGATGGCGTGTAGGGACAGAAAGAAAAGACAAGAACCCATTTTGATAGAATTGCTCACTGGGAACATCATTTTTATGAATATCAAACTAATTCTCAAGTCAGCGTGGACTGGAGAGTGGCCAGTGGGAATGCAAGCCGCTGAAATTGCTTAATTAAAGGCATGATAGCTGGTATTTGTTTAGTGCTTTAGTTCATGGTCGCTCTTTCTTATCTCATAGCGAGGTCCAGTCCTCAGCATCATGCAGAGAACACTGCATCACGCAGAGAACATTCAGAGGCCGGCATCAGAGCCTTCAGCATAACTGCAGGAAGTGATTCTTGTCTTGGTGGCCCCAAGTGGAACACCTTTCCAATGAATGCCCCACCTATAGGGTGAGCGTATGGAGGGTGAAGGAGAAGCCATCACGCTTGCGGTTTAGGACCCAGAGAAGATGAAAAGGCAGAGGTGACTGAGCGTCTGGGGAAGAAGGTGATAAACAGCTTCTCAGAGCTTGCAGCACAGACGGCTCCATTCATAACTTGTTAAATGGAAGCTCAGGAATGCTTTCAACAAGCGGGGACATCTTATCTGCAGCACGGATGAGAAATTTCACTCACAACAAAGCTCAGCATAGAAAGGGCTCTTATCTCGAAGTCCAGAATGAGGATATTAGTAACAGTGCCTGCTTCTTTCTCAAACCCTATTAGCGTCAGGTAATAGGTTTCACCAGTGGCTTTTAGCATTTACTCAGCTGCAGAGAGCTACTGAAAAAGAAAGTTTCTTTGGAAACAAGAAGATTTATACTGAGAAACATTACCCAATCATTGAGGTTGCTATTGATTCAGGTATTTCTCAATAGCTGCCTGGAAAGCATTTCTGTAGAGTGAGTCAGGCTTTTTCCCCTTCACTTTTGTTGTGAAGATGAGAGTAGTCGCTTCTGGGCAAGGTTTCAGGAAGCCTCACAAAAACAAACAAACAAACAACAACAACAAAAAAAAAACCCCTCTGTGTGTGTGTGCACACACGTGTGTGTGTTTCTGTGAATGTACGTGTCTTTATGATTTCATGCTTTACTGAAATCGTTTGAAACTAAGGGAATACATGAGAAAGCTTCTAGGGAAATTCATGAATTTGTATACAAGACATCTGTGGCTTTTTAAAATTTGTACTGGAGAGCAGGGTCATGCTGTAATCAATGACACAAGTACATATACGCGTCACTTCTGCCTACATGATTGGAGAAAAGGCATGAAACAGATAGGTGAGAGCTATGCTTTCTATGAGGTCAGAGCAAACAGCAAATGCGAAAGCCCGAAGTCAGGCATGTTCCTGAGATGCTCCAGAAAGAGCCAGGAGGGCAGTGTGGATCGAGCAGTATGAGTGAGGAGGGGAATTGTAGGCAATGAGGCCAGAAGAGAATTGATGTGTGATGGTGTGGGTCCGGCTTACACACCATCACACATCAATTCTGGTGGCCAGTGCAGTGGCTCCAGCCTGTGATCCCAGCTACTGGGGATGCCAAGGCAGGAAGTATGGCTTGAGGCCAAGAATTCCAGACCTGCCTAGGCAACATCGTGAGGCCTTGACTCTACAAAACCATAAAAAAAAAAAAAATGCCCAAAGAACCATTCTAAGGATTTCAGCTTCTGTGTCTGTGTGAGATGAAAAGCTAAAGGAAGCTTTTGAGCCCAGGAGTGTTGTGATGGGATTTTCATTCTGAATGAATTCCACAGGTTGTCCTGTTGAGAACAGAATTAAGGAGGTGGGAGGATAGAGAGGCTCAGGGTTGATCAATGGGTGATTGCAATCACTCAGGTAAGAAATTAGGGAATTTCACGTAAGCTAGAGGCCATGGAGGAGGTTAGATGAAGTCATTTTCTGGATGTGTTCTGTGGAGCCACTAGGACTGTTGATGGATAGGTTATAAGTGTCATAGAAAGAACAGAACCAAGGATGACACTGATTTCCAAGGCAATCACTCCATCTCCTTTTATTTAGAAATCCTGGTGCCCCAGGGGCATTGGTGTTGGAAGCTGGTGAACAACAGTTGGCCTCATATTCGTGGCCCATGCCCATAAGGAGCTGTTCCCCGCAGAGGAAGGGCCAGGCCCTGGCGGTCACATTCTGCAGGGGTCATGAGGGAAAGGGCCCACTTGGGGGAAATCCCATACCCACTGATCCATCCTGATAACCAAATCTTGAACAGACTCTACTAGAGAAATGAGCACCCCTCACACCTTTTCACTAAAGGCAGGACTAGAAAGAAGTGGGTGGGGGCAGGGAAGAGCTGACATCTCAGAGCACCGGAAATCCAATAGCGGCAGATGCTCTGTTTGCCTTTCAGACCCCTCTACCTCCTCTGGAGTCCAGCCCATGCCCCAGGACACACCCTTAGGGACTACATCTGGGGCCTCTGGCTTCAGGTTGAACCTGGGTATTGAGAAGCACCCTCATAAAGAGAGTTAGAGAAGGGTCAAGTGTGTATCTATTTGTTTATTCATCGTATTTGTTTCTCTGTTTCTCCTTTAACATCTTCTTTTATGTAAAATAAATTATTTTCAGTATACTGTTAGGCCATGTATTCAATTTTATATCTATATATACTGGCTCCTTAAGGGAATGCAATACACATCTTTAACTCAAAGTAATCTAAATTAATAGTGACTTAAATTTTGTAATACGTAATAATTTTGCACATATATCTTTCTATGCCCTTGTCCTTTCTCTGCTGGGCTCAGGGTCTGGCTGCATCTCTTGACTCCCCTGAGGCCTCCACCCCTGCTTAGTGGCCTTCCCACACTGCTGACCTCTCCTGGGGCACAGCTGATCCCCCCGCCTACCGCCCCAGGCTGGAAGAGTTGGCAGCTCTAGAATGTTATTAGCCCAGGAAAGTGGACTGTTCTCATGCTCACCCTACACCTTGCCTGCTTTTTTAAATAAACAGTACCTTTAGTGAATTATACTAAAATTATTTACTTTGGATGTGCCATCTACTTTCTGCAGAAATATTAACTGATACAGAGGCATACCTTTTGGATTTTCAAAGCCAGTACAGAACTATAGCCTAGGAATTATAACTTTGAAGACTGTTTTTAATAAATTTTATTGAAGCATAATTTTTGTGTACAATCTGATTAGTTTCGACACACGTGTAAATAGTCCTGTAACCAAGATCAAGATTAAATTGTAGAGTATTTGTATCAAGATGTTTTGAAATTTTCCAATTCCCCTTTGCAGTTCAATCCCTCACTCCACACCCTGGTCCCTGGAGATCCTTACTCTGGTTTCTGAGGTTTTATCACCGTTCTGACTTCAGCTGGCATGTCCTCTGCAAGATGTCCCAGCCTCATGGAAGTGATTAAGCGTACAATCTTTTAAACAGAAAGACCTTGCATGCCTCAGAAGAGCTTGGGATATTTGAATTCATTTCAAAGCCAGACTCTACGAGTAATAGGATGCTGTCAGCTGCTGAAAGGCAGAGAGGCAGGATGACAATCGAAAGGAAAGATCGGCATTGCCTAGACACAGATCTCACTCTGAGATGGAGTTCCCAGGGGAGATATGGATGTCCTTGACAGTTCAGAAGGAAGGAATGGGCTCTGGAGTCCAACAGATGCCAAGTTCAGATTCTGGCACTAACTAGCCTGTTGTTTCAACTCTGTAGACTTCTACTAATCTTTTTCTATGTAAAATAGAAATAATCATATGTTACTTATGTATCATTGTGAAAATTGAAGTGTATTATTGTATAGAATGAGCCAGAACAGTGTAACAATATATTTGTACAGTACATATGATATATAAGGTACCTAGGCTTACAAGTTAATAAAATATTATTAAGATCATTACTATCTATGTTCCCGAAAAGTTTACCAGAATATACGATTTGTAACCTCTTTATGATTCTTAATGTTAATCTTAGCTTTTCTCAGCCTAAGAGTTTGCTTTGTTTGATGTAAAAATCCCAGTACTAATTTCTAGAAATTTGAACAAGGCTGACAAAATTTTGAAATTTATTGTTGTTGGGATGCCTGGCGTGAAATGCTGGCTTGGCTGCTTCCTAGCTGTGACGGGAGGGGACAGATTATCCCTGCCCTCTGCTTTGTTCCTTCCTCCTTATAATGATCTGGTTGGGCTGAGTGATTTCTACTATCTGTGCCAGTTCTAGAAGATGAGGACTCGGATTCAAAACAGGAATGCGATCTCCAAGGAAAGATGCTTTGGATGTCTGTCTCCAAACCTGTTGTGGGCAGAGCACGCAGAGCAGATTGATGCAGCTGTATTCCTAGGTGCCTGCTGAACCTCAGCAGGAAGAGTCAGGAGAAGTTGGGTTGGATAATACTATGCTATCCTGCCATTAAAATTTCTGGATGAAAGAAGGTATTCTCTGCCTTCTCAAATAAATAGAGCAAGCCTTCTTGACTTCTCATAGGCAAATCTCTCCTTTCATAATGCTAGTGAACAAAGTGATTATTGATGCTCACAGGTGTCAGTGCTCAGACACAAAGAGGTATCAGCCAGGCCCTCAGCAAGGAACTCTTTTCTATAGCTTTATACGTGGAAAGTTAATGACCACACAGGAATAAAGCTGGGCAACTTAAATCCTACAATGGGATCTAGCATTCAGGTTTCAGAAGCAACTAGGGGCTATTCTAATTTCATTCTTCAGAGAAGTATTCTCCTGAGTCCCTCAAAAGAAGATACTCTAGTATATATTTTTGCCATAGTAAGAAGCTTATTTTAATGTAGCCAGCTTCTCTACTAGCTTATTTTTAAATGAGCAATCCCAGTTGTCACAATTCTCGAGTTAGATACTATTATCCTCATCTTACACAGGAGGAAACTGAAGATCCATCGTTGGCCAATGCCACAGTGTAAACAGTGAGTGAGCTGGGACTTGGTCTGAGCTGTCTGATATCCACATGGAGGCAGGACCTCTCTCCGGGACCTTAAAAAGCCTTTGATCATCTTATTCAGCCAGTGAGCCAGAAACAGTGTTAGTATTAGAGCAATGCCTTTGTGCTCAGCAATTATTAAAAGGCACAGAGAGAAAGAGAGCCAAGAAAACAAAAGCAGAGACAGCTTTACTGGGAAGAACTGGCATTGAGATGAGCACTGTGAAGGCTGGCATGGACATCCCTGATGATTCAGTTACATTTCAATGCTACGATGAAGATGTATAGGCCACATCAACAGATATGACTGCTCTTTCCATGTCCCTGTCCACACTGTGCAGAAAGCGAACTCCCCAGCAACCCAAGCTGGAGACCCTCCAGTTTTTATTTTCCTTCCCTTTTTCAAGAAAGCGTGCATTACCAAGCTCAAAAATATATCCTAGTCAGACAACAGCTTCCTTTCTAGGTGAAGTAAGAGAGAATTTAAGGTGTCTAAGCTAGAAAGCCAGCACCTGTTTGAACCCTTCACACGTATATTAAAGAGTTATGCAGCAATGATGGTTTTGTTTAATCAACAGTGTGTGAGTGAATATTTAGCAACTGGCTGTCTTTGGAGGTAGTAGGAGAACCCTGATATTATAGCGTTTGCTGATTTACATGCTATAAACATCCTGCTTCGGCTGATTTCAACCTATCAAGGTGATGTCACTGAATAGGGAATTGGGAAGAGATGCTCAGAAAAAAATCTCTTATGTGGCATTTACATAAAAATACTCTTATGTGTTATTTACACTGTACAGACGTAATGGAAGTAAATAACCTTCATGACAGCATAGCTGGTTATGATACCTAAAGCAAAGAGCATGCACATTTCCGTGAGAAGTGGTTTTCAGTGTGTAATCCCAGATCAGTGGCACCAGCCTCACCTGAGAGCTTATTGAAGATGCAAACTCTCATGTGCAACAATTACTCAATCTAAAACTTTGATGGAGTGGGACTCAAAATCTGTGTTAATAAGCTCCCCACCATGATTCTGGGGCACATTGAAGTTTGGGAACCACAGCTATAGAAGCTCAGATGAGTCCTAGAAACAATATTTTGAGGAACAGTGTCGTGTCATAGAAAGCAAAACTTATTTTGAGGTCCTTATTTTTACAGTCTTGTGTATGGGAGAAAAAAGAGAAAAAGGCAATAAAAAAAGAAAAGAAAAATGCCCCATTTATGTCTCCGCAAAGGATATGATCTTGTTTCGTTTTATGGCTGCATAGTATTCCATGGTGCATATGTACCACATTTTCTTAATTCAGTCTATCATTGATGGGCATTTGGGTTAATTCCATGGCATTGCTATTGTGAATAGTGCTGCAATGAACATACACATGCATATATCTTTGTAATAGAATGATTTCTATTTCTTTGGGTATATACCCAGTAATGGGATTACTGAGTCAAATGGTATTTCTGGTTCTAGATCTTTGAGGAATCTCCACACCGTTTTTCACAATAGCTGAACTAGTTTACATTCTTACCAACAGAGTAAAAGTATTCTTATTTCTCCACAACCTCACCAAGATCTGTTTTTTTCTTGAGAGCATTAGGAAATGCAGCTAATGCATGCTGGCCTTAATACCTAGGTGATGGGTTGATAGATGCAGCAAACCACCACGGCACATGTTTACCTATGCAACAAATCTGCACATCCTGCACATGTACCCTAGAACTTAAAATAAAAATTTAATTAAAAAACAAAAAAAAAGAAAAAGAAAAAAATCCACATATCGCTTCCCAATGGCCCAAAATTGCCCTAAAATCAGAGCTGTAGAACAGCATCTTCATTTTCAACTTTATTTTTTACTATATTAGTAATAAACAAATACACTTATTTTATTAAAACTATTCAAACATGACTTCCAAGCTCATACTCTTCTTTTCCCTTTGACCACAATCTGAATCCCAACACAGTCTCTGAGACACCTTCTGCTACCCATTAGGGCAGGGGTCCCCAAGCCTCAGGCCACAGAGCAGTACCAGTCTGTTGCCCATTAGGAACTGGGCTGGCCAGCAGGAGGAACTGCAGGAAAACAAGCTGAGGACTTCCAATGCTTCTACATTATGGTGAGCTGTATAATTATTTCATTATATATCACAGTATGATAATAATAGGAATAAAGTGCACAATAAATGTAATGCACTGGAATGATCCCAAGACGATCCTCCAACCCCAGTCCAAAAACATTTCTCCAACCCAATAAATGGAAAAATTGTCTTCCATGAAATCAGTTCCTGGGGCCAAAACAGTTGGGGACCACTGCCTTAGAGTACGTCCTGACTCACTACGTCCTATGCATTCAGGTATCTCTAAATGAATATGATAATGTTGTGGTTGTTTTGCAATAAATGGCTTCATTTTCTTTACTTCTGCATTTTCATCTTTATTTCTGACGTGAAAGAATACACATACATTCACCTCAATCTCTGTGTATGGAACATTGTCATACAGTTAGACGTTTCTCTCCTGTTAGACATTGAGGCACAGATAGCTGAGAGTTCACCAAACCTTACTTTCCTTGGCCATGGACACATTTCCCAGCATGATTTGTAGGTGGATGGAGGTGATTGAATTCTAGCCAGTGGAGTGCCAGGAGGACTTGTAGATGCCTCTTCTAGGCCTGGCCCCTTGGGCTTTTGTTCCATGGCCTTTCCTCTCCCCCAGCTGGATATAGACTCAGAAAACTCCACAGGTTGGCTGAGCCTTGAAATAAAGGGAACCAAACAAAAAAAGCAGGAATGCAGCCCATTGAACAAACATCTATCAGGACAATCACTGAACAAGAATTGAACTGTCTCTTGCGTCATTACCATCCAGTTTTATTTACTATAGCAGTTAGCCTATTCTACCTAAGGCCAATACTTAGGTTGTTTACAACTCTTCACTTGACAAATACTGCAAACGCAGGCTTGTGCTACGGTATCTTTGCATTAAAATGTTAATGCAATCTACCTGAAAGTTCTCTAAAGATCAGTTTACATTCCCTCCCGTGCTGCGTGAGCGTAACAGTGGTTGTTTTCATTTTAGTCAACATTAAGCTTTATCAACCCTTTGAAATGGTCAATTCTATGGATCTAAAATTGTTTTTTAGATTAGATTTATACATAAATTTTCTGTTTACTTCTTAGATGGGTTCTTTTTCTATACATTTTCTATCCATTTGTATGTCTTTTTTCTTCTTTTTTGGACAATTGCCTATTCATTCCTTTTGCTGATTTTTTTCCTGTTGAGTCTCTCATGTATTTTATTATTAATAAGCAAGATTTATTTTTATTTTCTCCTCTTACTCTCTCCTTTGTACTTAAATATTTCATGATATCTTTGGTCATATAATAATTCTACCTTTTAATACAGATAAAGTGATTAGTTGTTATTCTACAGATATTGTCTTCTTGCTTCAATTATGAATCCCTTTTCTAAACCAACATAATAAGCATGTTTGTATATTTTTATATTTGTTGAATGTTTCTATAGTTCTAATTTATGTATTTGATTTCTTACAAACTTTTTTGTGAATGGCATAATGTAGAAATATTACTCAATATTTTTTTCTGAATTAATAATTACCCTTTTAAAACATTATTTATAGAATAGCTTCTACTTTCCCTATAGATTATCACCTATGTAAAACCTATGGAGTATTCTGGAATCTGTCATGATCATTGACCTATCTTTTATTAATGTGCTATTACAGTCCTTTTTTAAATACTAGTTAAATACAAGTTAAAAACATTTCAACTTGACTTTTGTGAAAATATGTTTGGAACTGAAAAACTGAATTATATTCATTTTATTTTCTTTGTGCAATGTAATAAAAAACAAAAAACTTTCACTCTTACTACCAAAACGGGTTCTAATAAGTCAATCCTCTTTTTGAAATTTGAAACTTTTAAACAAATTATTGATGTTTGGTTTTAACCCTGTTTATTCTCACATTCAAAGGCAAGATAACAAACAGGGTGCAAGGAAATCTTCCCCACACTCCCTCAGACACAGGGCACCAGAAGACCTCGCCAGGTGTCTGGGGAGCATGAGGAGAACTTACAACTCCATGAGAAGTTTAAGTTCACCCAATTACACATACTTTCCTGAATGGGCAAGTCCTGAAATTTCCTTCCTGACAATTTATCTTAATTGATGATTTTCTAACAGTCCAAAGCAACTTCCTTAGACATATAGCTCTTTCCTTGGACTTAAAGGGGATTGAAAGAAACAAGTGTGCGTTTATGTCACACACATGAATTTTGACTGGATTGTTAAAAACGTCTTAGGTCCTTGGAGCAACACCACCTGAAGTTTGTTACATGATTTTTTAGGTAGAAAAAGAGAAAATGTGAAGGTCAATTATCAGAACATGCTACTCTTCTGTTTCAGGGATGGTAAAGCCATGGCATTTGCTAAGATGATGTTCAATAGGCTTTAGGTGTGTAAGTAGGAGGACCATATTTCCCAGTCTACCCAGGAGAGTCACTATTTATATCTGCTGTCCTAGTGTTGGGATTTGTAGTAGTTCTCCATTCTCTTTTCCAAAAGATCTTGTTTTGGATCATGAATCGTGTGGTCACTCTGTGCTTAAGGTTAGTAAGCATGTTTGTGCCCAGTCAGGCCTAGGGATTCCTCCATGGTGAAGAGGTGGGGCCCCTCTCTTATGGTCAGAGGTGTTTGAGGATTTATGAGTAAGAGATGGACACATGCTCAGGGAAAATGCAGATACTGAGAAGGCAAATCAATCATTCTTGATGCGAAGGGGTGTGTGTTTCTAAAGGAGATGCCTGGGGAGAGTGCAGTTGTTGGATGGTAGACATTTGCCTTCAGGGAACTTTATGTTTGTACCAGGTTTGCAGAAAGTCACATGGTCTGGACACTTTACGGTAGAGGGGCTGGGGCTTTGAAATGGCAGCTGCAGTGAAATGGAAAAAGCCCTGAATTTGAATACCAGATGTAGCTTGCTAGCTACATGACTTTTGGGTGTTATAAAGCCTTTCTGAGCCCTTTAGAATGGGACGAATAATACCACTGTATTAGTTAGTGTTCTCCAGAGAAACAGAACCAATAGGGGACACACACACACACACACACACACTTATATGTATGAATATGTATATGGAATTGGCTTGTGCGGTTGACAAACTGGAGGTTCAGGAGAGTCCAATGATGTAGCCCCTATTAGAGTCCAAAGACCTGAGAGCCAGGAGAGCCTTTTGATGGTGTGAGTTCTAGTCCAAAAGCTGGCAGATCTGAGATCCAAGGAGAGCCATTTTTTCAATTAGAATTTGAGAGCAGGAAAAGACCAACATCCCAATCAGCCAGTGAGGCAGGGGAATTCCTTCTTACTTAGATACTCTGTTCTGTTCAGGTCTTCAGTTGACTGATGAAGCCCATCTACCATAGGGAGGGTAATCTTCTCTACCCAGTCTGCCAAATCACATGTCAATCTCACCCCAAAACACCCTCACAGATGCACCCAGAATAATGCTTACCCAAATGTCTAGGCAGTCTGTGGTCCAGTCAAGTGGACACATAAAATTAATCATTACAGCCAGCTAGCAGGATTGTTGTAGGAATTAAAAGACATAAATATGTGTGTGTAGATATATACTAAATTTACTTATTGGAACTGTGTGTAAAGAAATGGGAATGAAGTATCATGGACTGAGGTCAGTGCAGTGACTTGAACTTCAAAGCCTGCTTTTATAGAAACTAGTGTAAGACTCTCTAGCAATTTTAATGTTGCTTCTCACTAAGTGTGGTCTCTGTGTGTGTCTAGGAGAAAAAAAAGAGATCTTTGTTACCATGTCTAGTTGCTTTGAAGAAAATAAATTAGAACACCAAAGTTTGACCTTCATTTTTTTGTTTCTAAACACACTTGCTGTTATAGAATTCAATTTCTTACTGTCTTGGTTTGACAAATTCAATAAGCCTTGGACAGAACCCCATTGTTTGTGGACTGGGTGGGAAGCTGGATGCAAAGATGGCTCTCCAAACAGGGAAGTCTATGCAGGGCAAGTGCCTGTCCTCCAGGGTGATTCAGAGGGTACTCCTTCAGGAGAGTAACAGAAGTGCCACTTGTGCCACAGAAGACTACTGTAATAAAAAAGAAAAAAAAGAAGGTATGTATAATCAGGTCCAAGGATTACTATATGCTGTTTCTTTCATGCCCACAAATTTGTCTGCTCAATGGGTGCAATGAGCAGCAATTATCTTCTCTAAGCAATGAAAACCCAAGTAGCAATTGGCAGTGATGGTGGCATCCCCGGGCTCTTGGTTTGAAGAAGCTTGTTATTGGGAATAGCATGAAGTCTCCCCCTTGGATCAAGCTTCGGATATGCAGGGATCAGGGCTCCTGCTGCACCCCACCCCCACGCAAGCAGCAATGAGTGCTTGTAAAAGCCACTGTTTGGTGAAAAGGTGAAGACATGGAGTGCTAGCGTCAGTTTTCCCAAACTATCCAGCTGTGCATTTCATCTTGCACCAAACAATGGCAACTTAGTTAACAAGCTGAAGCTTCAATCCCCCAAACCAAATGAAATTTCAATGCCCATAAAGGGGTTTCTTCTTTCATTCAGCAAATGTAAGCTCTGCAGCAATGGAATTATCTTCTCACCTCTCCAATGATAGAGAAAGGCCAACCTCAAAAAAATGTAACATGACCAACAGGAAGCAGAGCCTTTCTTCCAATTATGGAATTTTTAAAACACTCAAGCTACTATTTTCCAATTAAAAATGGGGCTCCACGAATGTTTTTGAACTTGAGATTCTATCTCCTCTCTTGTTCTCTGATGATGGAATGTGGATGGAGATCCAGAGAGAAGCTCTTTTTTTTCTAGATCAGAGTTTTGTAACCTGAGTTCTTGAATGAGCATAGGTTTGTTGAGCTATTGGTACTGATAAGGTGTACTGGCCAGGTTCAGGAATTTCTGCCCTCTGTTCTCAGGGCAGAAATTCCTGAACCTGGCCAGTATACTTTATCAATACCACCATTTTCTATGTGTGCCATAACATGTAAACTTGGAGAAGCACTGTTCCTGCGAACACCCTCCAGCATTTTTGTTCTTTGCCATCCTGTTTACCTCAGCTGTCAGATCCAGGACTCTCCAAGGTGCTGCTACCCTCATGTAGGTCAGAAGGCCTCTGGAACATAAGAAAACCCTATAGCCATCTGCATAGACACATTCTCCAAGCACACTCTGTTTTTTCTTTGTAACTACCATTAAAAGTTCAGACATGGGCAGTACAGGTCAGGCCTTTGTGAATTAATGGCTCTCTGATGGTGATGTTGCCATATAGTTATGAAATAAGTGAGGACCAAATATTACTTAAGTTTGCCTACCAAGCCCACTCTGTAGTTAGCCAATTAGTTACGTTGGTTTATTTCCCTTCTCAATGATACACTTAGCTACTACTGTGGTTTGGAAATAGTCTATTTGCTCCCACTAAATCTCATGTTGAAATTTGATTGCCAGTGTGGTAGGAGCTGTTGGCTCAGAGGAGTCAGTGAGTTCTGACTCTCCTAAGACTGGATTGGTTCTTAAGAAACAAATTAGTTTCCTAAACAGTGGGTCGTCATAAAACCAGGAAGCCCCTCCGGTGTTGTCTCTCTTCTCACTTGCACGTTCCTGCTTCCCCTTGAGCTTCTCTGTCGTGCTTTGGTGCCACACAAATGGCCTCACCAGAAGCCGAGCACATGATACTGCCTTTCTTCTTGCATAGCCTCCAGAACCACAGCTAAATAAACCTCTTTCTAAAATAAACTACACACCCTCAGGTATTTTTTTATAGCAACAAAAAAATAAACTAAGATCACTCTTGTCCATCCAAGTTCACAGGTAGCGATAAATAAGGTGTCCCAGGTTTGGGTGATGATGCTGTTTAAAAATATATGAACCCTGAAATTTGCAGCCATGCTAGTGATGTGACAAAGCAAATCCTTGACCAGGAGCAAGTCTCAAAAATAAAACATTCTCCGGCCTTTCCCACAGAGAAATCAGAGACCAAATATTTCAATTTCCTTTATCCTATTACCACAGACGTTAGACCTGAGAAGTGCAATGAAGCATAGCCTGTCTCCTGTGTATTTCTGCTTAACCTCTGTTGGAGGAGCATCTCTGAGTGCCAGGTTCGGGTCTGATTTCCTTCCTGAAAGTGCAATCTGGGTTGTCCTCCACTGACGCTGATGCAGAGCCAACAGACCAGTCCACAGGGTTCACAGGACATAGGCAACTCCAACTTCCAATTTGAAGAACTTAAAGCATCTACAACTACCCAGCTCACGGTCCACATTAGCAAGACTTCAGCCTCTGACTGTCAGTATTAATGTAACTTTTCTTTTCTAGGAAACCTTTGCCAAGAAGGTAAACTTATAAATAACTTTATGGTGTCTGGATCTTCTCTAAAATCTGTTTATCTGGAGAATAGACTTGTCAACTGAGGCCTTATCCCTGTCTTAGGCAATAGATTGCTTAACTAGTCTCAGTAAATCACTCTTTTCTCACCAAACTACTGCCTATTCTTGGAGACTTCCTTCAAAATTTCCTTTTGTGGCACCCACCGGTCCCAAACTATAATGCATGCACTTCACACAATCCTGATTATCCCACTCCTAATAGCATGAAAAGACTTATCTCAAAACAGAAACTCAACCCTGGTCAAAACCGTAGACCTCCCCTCGGAGGCTATTGAGACATTCTCGTAATGGTTTAGTAGATCCCTTGCTGCAGCAAGCAGTAAACTCAGCTTTACTATATCAGTGAGTTGTTTTGGTGGCCTTTTGGGGGAAGTTAGCAGTTAACAGTGCCTATCCACAAAATGTACAAAATATAAACAGACGTCATGTTTATATGTTACCACTATAGCCATTTGTAATCTAAACACCAAGGTTCAGGTATATGTAATAATATTTCTCAGATAGATACAAAATTCCCAAAGCCCAATACATAAAATCAACTGGGGTTTCTGATTAACAATGCAGAGTTCTGAACCCACCTAGATGGATTCCCATTCCTTATGTCCAGGAAGGGAGTCAAACATCTCCCATTCCAGCTATGCAGGCAGCTGATGCAGATGGTCTTAGGCAATATTAGAGAAACAGTAACCTAGACTCACATGACTGTTTTTAGCTACAGACCATAGCATAGAATATTATCTATTGTCAGAGTTCAGGCTGCTATAACAAAATACCATAGACTGAGTATCTTATAAACAATAGAATCATATTCTTCAGAGCTCTGCAGGCTGAGCTAAGATCAGGGTGCTAGCAGAGTGGGGTTCTGATGAAGACTCTCTTTTGAGTCACAGACTGCCAACTACTCATTGGGTCCTCACATGGCCAAAAGAGGGCAAGGGAGCTCTCTGGGGTCCCATTATAAGGTCACTAATTCTGTTCATAAGGGCTACACCCTCATGACCTAATTACCTCCCAAAGGCCCCACTTCCTAATACCATCACACTGACCTTAGGATTCAACACATGAATTTTGAAGGACACAAACAGTCAGTCAGTTGCGCTGTGGGGAAGATATAAAGAAAACATATATTTTCTCATTTCAGCACAACAAAGTGCTGGTCAATCCAGGCTGGGCACCCAGATGAAGACCTACGAACTTAAGTCAACTGAAAAAACGAATCCTTCATCTAATGGTTAATTGGGAAATTATGTTTCCATTTCCTATATGTGGGTAGTAAGGGTGATGGACTGGAAAACCACACCTATAAAAACAACTTTCCCTTTGAATGGCATCAAAAATTATTTGCAGCAAACTGACACAAGAACAGAAAACCAAACACCACATGTTCTCACTCACAAGTGGAAGTTGAACAATGAGAACACTTGGACACAGGGAGGGGAACATCACGCACCAGGGCCTATCAGTGGGTGGGGAGCTAGGGGAGGGATAGCAGGGAGTAGGGGGATAGGGAGGGATAGCATTAGGAGAAATACCTAATGTAGATGACGGGGTGATGAATGCAGCAAACCACCATGGCACGTGCATACCTGTGTAACAAACCTGCATGTTCGGCACATGTACTCCAGAACTTAAAGTATAATAAATAAATTTTTTAAAAAAGAAAAGTGCTACTGTGGGACAAATGTTTATCCAGGAATTTTCTTTGCCAATTATCTAAAGCCTCTACACTTCTTCTTCAGTGTACTCATTGGTTCTAACATCTCTGATACTCCCACGCTACATCAGCGCCAGTCTCTGACAGGGGACACCAGCCCCACTTTCTATCTGTATTCACAGCGGACAGCGTCCGTGTCTTGCATCCTGTGTAGCACTGGCTCCTGATCCTTTATCATTTCTTCATTCTCCAACAAGAGATCAAGGCTCTGTTAGTCACTTCTATCCCAGGGGCTTGCTTCCTGTACAGAAGTGACGTGGACCATGGAATTTGCTTAACATGGGGTATTCTCTTTTTGCACCTGCATTTGCGATGGTGGGTCTTTCACCTGAACTCTTTCAGGCCATTATTTTCATTCTTATTCTCAGGTCTATGTGAGATGGGCAGGTAGGTTTATTCTTCAACCTCTGGGATTTCAGCCACACACATAATACATCCCTTACTGGAGAACGATCCATTTGTTCTTCTAACAGTCTCCCTCATTTCTGTGATGTGAGCCTGTGAGGAGTCACTGTGATGACACTGATGAGACCTGAGTCTGCCCAAAGCACCCTTTGCTCAAATGCAGCACACCCACGTTACCTCTTTGGCAGGGCGATTCTGCATAGGAGGTTTTACCAACACAGTACCAGCGACACACTGAAGCTCAGCTCATGCTGAGTGATATTTTATTAATATTTGTCATTTGGACTATAGGACTAGCTATTATTTATTCTTTTGTTATTTTTCTTACTCCATGTTTTCATTCTGTGCCTTCTCCACGGCACAAACCTTTTACCTGTATGTAGTAATCGTACGTCAGATAGTTTTCTGGACCTTTGGGAACCCCTTCTTTCCCCTCTGTGAATAGACTCAATTCCACAATTAGAAATACATTTCTTTGACTTAAAACAAATACTAATTAGTATGATGGCTAAGACTTTCAGGTCACTCTTGTAGGGCACTTTACTTAGAAACCGACCTTGATATGAGAACTTGCATGCAAGAAATTTAATAAGAATGCATTCCCCAGGGAGATCACTAAGAAGAGGGGGCACTTGGCGGACCTGGACCTAAAATTTGGATCCGTCGTCCAGTAGAAGCTCATTTCTCCTGACTAGGACAATTTAATTGCCCCGACTCAGGGGACATCCTATGTGTTCTACTTGAACCATACCCTATAATAATAAAAGCCAATTTCCCATTGTGCTGAGGAGGGCACTGGGCACACATTGCCTGGGGTTGCAGAGGATCCTTTAGGAATAACATGGCAGAGAATATTCTTTTTCATTATTCCACACTCCTTCTGGTAACATGGCCAATATGTGTCCTTGAAAAGGTGCATGTATGTGTGCTGGAAATGAACATAGTCTCCTCTGAAATCTCTGAAATTACAGAACTTTAAAAAGCCTATCATTTCTGATTGGTTGTAAAGCACCAGCTTTACCAATTATAATCTAGTAGTCTTTCATTGGCAATTTTCCAAAGTCTTCTTACTGCAAAACAGTTAAAGCCTTCTAAAGATTGTCTTCTTCTTTACAATCTGTATTTTGATTGAGGAAGGTATTGAATATGGCAACCCACTTAAATTTTGATATATTTTTCTCACACCACTCCCTTTGCTAGGCACAATATTTATATTTATAATTTGAGGACCCATTTAACAGTTAAATATTTGGTCTTATTAACTATTTGTCCTAATTGGGCTAGCACAATTGCAATGCCTGGCATTGTTTTTGTTTTGTTTATGTGGATCTTATTACTATTTCCCTTTGATACGTCTTGAAATTCTACAGGCAATTCTTCTGACCCAGAGTGGATCTCAGTTTTTGACTCTCTGCCATCCCAAATTTCATCATTATTTTGTTTCTAATTTGCTTAGAATTAACAGGAGAGTAATGTTATTAGATGTCTCATGTATGACTCTAAACTTGAAAAGGATATCTCTTCTTACTTTTTCTTTCCAAATTATCTCCATAATTGTAAGAGAGAATGAAAACAAAATGAAATGAAACAGAATAATGTGCAGGAGAACTTTGAAAGTTGGTAATATCAAAACACGAACAAAATGAAAACCAGGAAGCAGCCCAGGCGCTGACCTGTTTCACCTGGAACACTCCGACACTCCATGCAGTGGATGCCCTTCCACGTTCCTGCGTCAGTGACTTGATGAGTAGCCTAGTTGTCTCTAAGTTTCATTTCACCATGTGTTTTTCCAGGATCTATTTTAGAAATCACACCAAAATGCCTACCAACTCCCTCCTACCTCCCCCTGCTCCCTGTGATCTTATTTTAAGCATTTTACAACATATATGTGCAGAGGTGGGCTTTATTGCAGATCCGTGATACTGAGTAACAACAACAAAAAAACCCTCATGTATCAATCTTTAAAAAAACCAGATGATATGGGAGCATAATTTATTAATTTAATAAACAATTCTGAAGTTATTATAATAGGCCAGGCACTGCATTAAGTTTAAGTTTAATGGAGACCAAAACCAAATACCTTTCCCACCCGCATGGAATTCCCGGGGAGTGTAGATGTTTGTATTTCTGGGTATGTAAGACATGCAAATAAAATGACTCTAATTCTTGGTGAGCTTATAAAACACACACAGACTTATCAGGGAATGACATTCAGAGGCAGTTGTGCTTGGGCTAAGATTCTTAGGTGATAACTAAGTAAAGCACAATGGAACCATGTAGGTATCATTCCAAGAACAGCCTGTCCAATAACGAGGGCAGAAAAAACCCACAGATGTTCAAGGAATGGAAACCACTGTGGTGCAGCTGAGCACAAGGAGCAAGAGAAATCACAGGAGGTGACATAGGTGGAGGCCAGGCAATGGCCAGTGTCCTCGGTAACATGTTAGCAATGTTAGATTTTATTCTAAGAGATGGGAAGCTGTTGATGTTTCCCGTATCATCAACTATGCACTTAAAATGGATACGTCACTCACTCTAGTGTGGAGAACTAAAAGTACACATACAGCATGCATTCAGGGAGGCTAGTAGAAAACTGTTGCCATAGCTGAAAGATGACATAGGTTAGACTAGGGTTTTGTAGAGGGCATGGAAAGAAACATGGACGTAAGAAGTGGTTTAGAGATAAACTTGATAGACCTTTCTGATAAATTATGTATGGGAGAGAGAAGAAAGTCAAAGATCTCCTCTAGGTTTCTGCCTTGTGCAACACTTAAGAGATTGGGAATACTAAAAATATCAGATTTGGAGGAAAATAATAATTTTGGTTTTGAAGTTAAAATTGTGACGCCTTTGAAACATCCAAGTGAGCATACTGAGAAATAGTTGGATTTAAGATGTGAAGCTAGAAATTAGATCTTGTCTAGAAATATAAAATCAGAAGCAATTTGCATACATATGGTACGACTAGATGGTAACTGAGAGTAGATGGGATTATGTGAGAAGAAAGAAGCTTAAGAAGAAAAGAGAGCCCAAGACTGAGCTTTAAGAACGCTAATACTTAAATGGCAGAAGAGAAATGAATGAACATGTAAAGGCGATACAGGAGAACAAGACCACACATAGATTAAGTGAGCAAAAGACACAAATGGCATTTCATAGAACACAAAAACAAATAGCCTATAAAGACATGAAAATATGCCCACTCTTATGTGTAATCAAGAAAATACAAAGTAAAACAACAATGAGATATCATTTTACAAGACAGATTAAAAAGTAATAAAACCAAGTATTGGGGAGTAGGTGGAGCAATGAGGATACTTTTTTTGAGACTGAGTCTCACTCTGTCACCTAGGCTGGAGTGCAGTGGTGCGTTCTTGGCTCACTGCAACCTCTGCCTTCCTGGTTCAAGCAATTCTCCTCCCTTAGCCTCCTGAGTAGTTGGGATTACAGGCACCTGCCACCAAGCCCAGCTGATTTTTATATTTTTAGTGGAGACGGAGTTTCACTATGTTGGCCAGGCTGGTCACGAACTCCTGACCTTAAGTAATCTACCCACTTTGGCCTCCCAAAGTGCTGGGATTACAGGTGTGAGCCGCTGCAACCTGCTGCAATGATTCTTAAACAATGCTGGGACAGGCATAAAATATCTCCTAGAGTGTGGAGAAACAGTTTGGCATTGTCTTATAAATTTGAAGACGCACATATGCTATAACCCAGCAACTTTGCTTCCTGGCATATCCCCAGCGCATAACAGTCTGCATGAGCAAGGATGTTTGTGGCAGCATTACTTCTAATAGCCAAAAATTGTAGGCCATGAAAAGGTCCAATGATAGGACAATAGAAAAGTGTCTCATTATATATTTATACAATGTGTCCATAGAATGAAAAACTCGGTTGTGAAAATAAATTACTTATATGGATAACATTATCATGGCCAAATCACAAACATGGTATTGTATGTAAATACAAGACACAGAAGAAGACATACATATAGTAAGATAATCATTCATATAAAATTCTAATACACAAGCTAAATTCTTTAGGGAAATAATGAGACTAGAATGAATGCAGGAGAATAATTGTAAAATATTCAAAGTGATGCTCATCCTTGGTACTGAGGTTGAGGTTTTGCATTGGGAATGATCACGGGGGGCCTCCAAAGCTGAGGTAAAAGTCCTTTTATTTTGCTGGGAGACATGCTCATATTTTTATATCCATGTACACCTTATATTCGTTTATATGCACAGTATGTGCAAAATAAAATGAAAACTTAATTAGGAGTCAAATCAGAAGTAAAAAGTAAACGAGGCATAACACATTTGGAAGGCAGTGTACTTTTGGATGGTGCAACGTTCTGAGGACTGGCTAGGGGAGAGGATGGTAAATGTGCAGATGAAGTGAAGACCATTGTCATGATGGAGGTCAGTAATTCAACAGGTCCACATCTTTGGGTTGTCAACAAGGTGAATCTAGACAGCAACCCAGACGAGCTTAGGAGTCGACAGCACGTGGAACTCAGAAGGCATTGGGGTTTCTCTGTATGTTGGGGTCTACACATTGGACACTGCTGGGAACGGCCATGGGGAAAGGCTTCACTCATTTTGAGTCACTCCTTTTTCTTCCAGATGAGGGTTCCAAAGCTGTGAGAGGGAAAACTACTTGAGCAGAGACCCTGGCTGGTGTGGTGGTCCCACGGCTGACTGTGGTGTGTGCTCCTCCTTTAGGAGGCCCTTGGCTTGCTGGACGCCTCCCGGCCAAATCTCCACAGAACCTCTTATCAAACCCCAGAGTCATCTTCTTCCACAGGTATGTTCTAGTTTGTGTAGAGATGACAATAACCATGTTTTTACAACCTACTGATCATGCCCAGTCGATGGCAAGAGCTTTGTGCTGAGTGGCTCGTGTGTGCCAATTCTAATTATTCTCCATGATTTTTCTCTACAGTAGTTAGTTTCCAGACTGATGACGGGAAGGCTGCTCAGTGCAGATGGGAAATGCTTCCTATGCTAATCGAGTTCTGTGTTGTTAGTGGAAATTATTAACTGGAGATGTTAGCAATACCTCTGGTAGAATTAAGGGGGTGACAAGGTAAAAGGCCTAGATAAATGGCACCATGTCTGTACGATGGGCTGGGCCAGGGCTTCAAGTTCAAAGGAAGAAAATAGAGATTTCATTTGTTAAAACTTTTAATTTAAGTGGTATCATATTTTTACAAAAAAATTTACTGGAAAAAATGAGGTAAAATGATAGGGAAATGGCTTCTGTGTATTTACAAATTCTAAATAAAATAATTACATTAAAATATAGTATTTTAACAAGAAGACACTTAGGAAATGTCAAGAAGAATAAAAGACAGAGCAATGAATCCAACGGAAACTCTAATATAACATCCATATATTTAGACAGGAACACTGAGCAAAAAAAGACGGAAAAAAGTCAGATATAAGAAGAGTCTCTAACAACATGTGCAGAGGACAGTTACTGAAACTAGTTGAAAAAAATAACTTTAACTCCTACCGATACTCTGAAAAGCTAGAAATTGATTATGTTTCTAGAAAAATACAGATTAAAAATTGATTCAAGCAGGTAAATAATCTGAATATGTCATTAAACATGGAAGACCTTAACAATTTCAAAGAATTCACTTTAATGAGTGTCCTAAAACAAGACAGTTCTAAAATTATGTTTTTTCATGCATTCATGGTTTAGATAAATCTGATATTTCATGACATATTCCATAGAATATGGTAGGGAGTGGAGAAAGAAAAAGAAATTTCATTTTATATTTTTACCAAGATAGCATAACCCTCATACTAAAATCTGAGAAATAAATTGTAGAAAAATTATAGATCATCTTAATTTGAGATGCTAATATCTATAATAAAATTAAACAATAAGGTATATATATCTGTAATTAAATTTAACAGTAAAATATATAAAATATTAAAACCAGAAAGGGCTTATAACTCAGGAATTAAATAATCCTTCTCTATTAAGTAATGTGCATCTGTTTCACAACACACATTTCAAGAAAGATAACATATATTTAAAAATATGGCAGGTGCCAAAATACTTGCTAAATCTTTATTAATGTTTAAAAATGTAGAGTTACATAGTAGATTGGAGGCCTCCCAAAACAAGATGTCCAGGTCCTATTCCCTGGAACCTGCAAACTTACTTGGAAACAGGCTCTTTGCAGATGTAATCAAGTCAAAGACCTCAAGATGAGATCACCTGTATTATTTGTATGGGCCCTAAATCCAATGACAAGCATATTATAAGAGACACGCAGAGGAGAGGCAGGCACAATAGTAGAAAGCAACTGACCAGAGAGGCAGAGATTGGAGTGACGCAGCCATAAGCTGAAAGCCAACCTGGTGCGACCAGAAGCTAGAAGAGGCAAAGGAAGAAAGTCTTCTTTGCTTTGGAGACACTGAAAGGGCACCTTGATTTTGGACTTCCGGCCTCTAGAATATGAAAGAACACATTTCTGTTATTTTAAACCACCAGTTGGTGGTAACTTTTCACATCAGTCTCAGAAAACTAATTTAAAAACTTTAACGTATTAATAGATGGATAACTTATTTATTATGATGGAAAGTATCTACCTGCCAATGTTGGACTCTGTAAGTGCTCAAAATATAACTGCATCTTATCCTGGATAGAACAAAGGGTTTGATTGCTAAATCTTCGGGATCACTCACGAGTTTATGACATTGGATAAGTTTGTTTGTAGGTAAATCTCAATTTCTTCATCTCTAAACCATGGTTAACAAAACACCATTCAGAGTAATTATTATTTGACATATGCATAAAAAAGTTTAAGCAGCTCCTAGCACACAATAAGCACATGATTAATATATTTCACACACATAGATACACACAAGGACATGGAACCTGGGTGCATGCTGATTGGCATCTGGCAGCTTCTACTTCTATTAGGTGGTTCAGTAAGACAAGCACGATTGTACAAAAGTAAAGCTAACTGACCAACAACAAAGCTTAAAAAGTTCATTTTTTTCTTTATGTAATTCAAAAGGAAATAACACCAAAGAAAAACCAGTTACAATTACAAAATGAGTAAACTACAAGAAAAGTGCAAGGACCTTTTGTGTCAGCTATGAATGAGAACATCCTTTCCCAAATGCTGCCTTTAAAAGCTGTGAACACCCAGAGCAAAGAGGCAGTGCCCCAAACCCAGGTGCTCTCTGTGGGTGTGCTCTGCAGATAACTTAGGGTTAGGAAAGTGAGTTTCTAGAATTCTTGGCTTCTGCATCTGAGAGGGGTACTTTCCTCAGCGTGTTTGTTTTGCATGAAGGGTTGCTAGGAATGATTCAGAATGTGCATATTTATGTAGTGAAAGTCCTGAGGTTCTGGCATCCAGAGGGGTCCTGGCCCCTGTAGAAATACTCTTCTCTCCTGTGGGTATGGACTGCTCCCCAGAAGTGGGTATAAAAGTCAGACAGCCTTCCCCTCATTCCCAACCAAGCAGGTCTCTTACAGAGAGGGAAATAAATGTCCCACTGACCTGTGTGGGGGGTTCTGGGAAGGGGCCTATTTCCATTTCCCAGGCACTTCTACAACTGCCCAATGTCTGAAAGAGGCTTAGTGATTGGAGAAAATACATCTGATTTTCTAGTAGAAATATAGCTTCTCTGCAGGAGTTCTATTCCACCTGAGCAAGAAGCTGGTTCTTTAGGCTGAGGAGAAGGCATGGAGACTGTCTTAGTCTGTCTTGTGCTGCTGTAACAAAATACTAGAGATTGTGTAATTTATGAAGAACAGAAATTTATTTCTCACAGTTCTGGAGGCTGGGAAGTCGAAGACCAAGATGCCAGCAGAGTTGGTGTCTGATGAGGGCTCCTGTTTCTAAGGCGGCACCTTGTTACTTCATCCTGCAGAAGGTACAAAGGATGTGTCTTCACATGACAGGCCAAGTGAGTTGAATGCTGTGTGAAGTCCCTTCTATAAAGGTCTCAATTCCATTCTCAAGAGAGGGGCTTTCATAGCTTAATCACCTCTTAAAGGTCTCATCTCTTAACACCACCACATTGGCCATTAAGTTTCAACACCTGAAGTTTGGAGGAACCCATTCAAACCATAGCAGGGATTGCCTCTCCTGTCCTCCCAGTCATCGGTGAAAGGATCCCTCTGTCCCACTCCCATTTCTGGATCTATTAGATTTAAGGACATTTAGAAAGAAAGAAATGGCTGTGGAAGTTAAGAAAACTATGCTTTGATAAACTATAAAATAACTTCCATAGAATTTAATTGGTACTTTTTAATTGAGGGAAATCCATGTGGTCCCAGTTAGCATAATTATTTTTGGTCATGCTTATGTCTATGTTTGCAAGAATATTAATTTATTTGACTGACAAGCTAAGGAATGTATATATGTTTCTCATTTGGTTATTCATCCTATACATTATGCAAAACACAAAGGACACCAATACATGGTCCAAGTGGGGAGGCAAACACTAGCAACTGACACGTCTTTCTATGCATAAAAAGCTCTGCTCATGCTGCTCTGCTTTATTCCACAGATTGTGCTAATAGAGAAGAGAGAAGTTAATGTACGTAAAGCTTCCTCACAGAAAATGCAGGACACACAAAGATTGCTTTCAATGCTTGATTGTGCACTGCCTAGGTACAGAGCACTCAGGGGCACCCGAGGGTAATAAAAATCGCTTCCACCAGGCGTTCCAGGTTGCAAAGGCCTTTGGGCATGTCATCTCATCTGTCTAAATGCAGTGCTCGATACCTCTGTTTTTCACCGTGGGGTTCTCCTTCCAGATCCGGGTGTCCAGAAGAAACCCAGACATGGTCTTTATCACATTCAGACTTTTCTCCATCTGCATGAGCAAGTGCAGGATAAGGTGCTATGTTTTACTATCTTTGTACTGTCAGGGATGCAGATGGATAAGTGATATTTTGGCACTAATTTGCAAAGCTAAAGGCCCCAGCTCCTAGTTACAAAGAATTTTTTGCTTCTCTTTAGTGGTTTCCATAGCAGTGTTTCTCCCCACAGAACATGCTCTGGAAGAATTAGCACAAGAGTTTTGGAGATGATACTACTTTTTTCATTTTAAAGTGCTTACCCTTTGACAATAGCTGCATTCTTTGCTACATCTGAGGTTCACGATATTTTTACACCAACTCAAGAACTTAAATTTAAAATACTGTCCAAAATAACATCTCATCTAAACCTGGAAATCTTGGGGTAAAAAATAACCAACTATTATAAAACTTTTAACCCACTCTATAATTTCAAGGGATAAAAAGTTCTTCTTGTGAAAATGTATTGATAACATTTTGCCAGCAACACAAGGACTCAAATCTTTGCCATGATAAAAGGTTCTTCACCCAGTGGGAAGATGTGTTTGCTCCTTCTTTCATTCAACAAACACTTAGGAAGCACAAGGTACATGCCAGCATTGCTCTCACCTTGGAAATTTACAGGCTTAGGGCATTGTCCTCAAAGAACAGCAAGAGTGGTAGTATGAGATTTTTTTAAAAGGAAAAGAAAAGACGAAGGCGGCTATGGCAGTGCTTTGAGGAAGGGCTTTCCAGTGTCTGTGGAACATGAGGGAGGTGCACGGAGGTGGGGGCGGGGTCCTCACTTCTCCCTCTGTGTGGAGGCTCAAAGGGGAAAGATACCAGCATGTGCTGGATTTGAACTGTAAGCCAGGCACTGCACTGCGCTGGTGGACACTGCAGCCTAACACCTTGCAATATGTTTGTAAATATAGATTTTAGCAATTCAGGCCAGGAGTGGTGGCTCAGCCTCTAATCCCAGCAATTTCGGAGGCCAGGGTGGGCAGATCATCTGAGGTTGAAAGTTTGAGATCAGCCTGACCGCCATGGAGAAATCCCATCTCTACAAAAAATACAAAATTAGCTGGGCGGGGTGGTGCCACCTGTAATCCCAGCTACACAGGAGGCTGAGGCAGAATATTCTCTTGAGCCCAGGAGGCGGAGCTTGCAGTGAGCTGAGATCGCGCCATTGCACTCCAGCCTGGGCAATAAGAGGAAAACTGTCTCAAAAAAAAAAAAAAAAAAATCATCAACAATTCTTACTCTCATTTTTCAAATGATAAAACTCGGGCCAAAAGTATTCCCAAATACATTCCTCACCTATCCAATTCTAAAGCAAATAACACTGCCTCACCAATCTTCAAAAATATGTAGGAATTGGCCAGATTTCAGCATGAGCAAATGAAGAAATGCCCCAATTAGCAAAAGTCAGGATTTAATTCGAAAGGGTTAGGTTTGAGATGGGAAAGGAGCAGGGCAGATTAGGGAACCCTTGTGTGCTTCAGTGAGGAAGGAAAACTAAGCATGGATTGGTGCTGAAGCATTTCATAATGGGAAAGGATCTTTACAGGAGTTAGCAGGTGGATGAAAGATTGCACTAACAGGTGAAAATAGGAAGTTGTTGCCCAGGGAAGACCCTTCATTCCCTGGCTATGAGATGCAGAGGAGTCTTTGTCGTACTGGCTTCATGATTCTGCAGGTACTAAAGTCTGAAAACAACACTGGGTTCAGTTCTGGAGGCCCAGGTGATCCCTTCCTTCCAATCAATTGCTCTTCCTTCTGACGACAAATTGAATAAAGAGGAAACTTTCCATGAGTCTGAAATGTTATCCATATGTACCTGGACTGGACTAGCATCATGACACCAGGGTAAGTCTGTGCCTATGAAACATGATTAAGAGGCAATAAAATAAAGACTACCACCCCTTCTGCCTGGCTGGGCAGTGCCCTGGAGGGCAATCAGGTCCCCAGTGGCTGCTCCTGCTGCTGCTAAGCACCAGGTGGGCATGGTGATCCAGGAAGGCTATGGCCTCCACACTCCCAGACTGGGAAAGCCCCCATGCAGCAGCTCCAGCTTTGCAAGGGATTTGGGAAATTGCTACTATAGGAGTGTTTTCAAATATGCACCAAGTGTAGACAGTTCTGGACATCCTGGACTTTAGTCTTTCAGGCTCAGTTCAGGTCCAGTGGGTAGGCAGAGGCTTTGTTACTGCCTTGGATCTCCTGGGTCCTACCGGGAGTTAGCAACTGTCATGTCCACAGCAAACCCTTGCTGCTCATGTTCTTGGAACTTGGGCACATGGCTCATCCGGAGGTTAGAGGATGAGCAGATCCTGACTAGGACGCAGTTGGGAAGTCCAACGCCCCTCCTGAGCTCAATCAGTCACTTCCTTCCTGACTATGGCTGGAACCAGGGCCCTGGGACCCTGGAACTGTGTGACCTGGTGGCTGGGACCCAGGCACTGTGACCTCAGCGCTGTGACCAGGAGCTGCAGCCAGGGAGCTGGATGGGCAGGTGGAATTCTGGGCACAATCTTTACCAGATCTTTCTTCCTGTGCATTGTATAATAAGAACAGGGATATGGGCTTCTCTGTCTAATTTCTGAGTGAGCGGGAGCTGCCTATATTTTCAATATATTTCAAACAATCTATTGCAAATATTCCCAATATTTGCAATAGATTGTTGGTTTTTCTATTTCTAGAGTTTTTATACTAGTGGATTGTGAATCTTCTATGCAATTTTTCTGCATCTGTTATGAATATTTTTCCTTTTGACATCTATGTATATGGTAAGTTTGTTAACACATTTGTAATGTTATTTCAAGCTTTAATTCCTGAAATATAACACATTTGGCATGGTCTATTGTATTTTTATGTATATTACTTAGATTCAATTTCCTGATGTTTTGCTAAGGAACTTTTTACATTCTCATTCAGGAATGAAATAGCTTGCAGTTTACTTTTCTTTTGCTTCTCTTATGTAATTTTTATTGAGGTTTTGATATGAAAGCGCAAATGTTTACATCTCATAAATAGAGATAGTGAGTGTCCTCTTATTTTCTATTGTCTTGAAAACTTTGTGTAAGACTAAAATAATCTATTTAACATTTTGTAGAACCCACCTAGAAAACACCTGGGTGTGATGTTTTCTCTGTGGAAAGATTATTAACTAAGGATTCCTTTTCTTAAGTATGTATTATTAAAGTAGTTGGGTTTTCTATTCTTCCTTGACTTAATTTTGTTCACTACTATTTTTGAGATGTTTATATAATGGAAATTTGTCAACTTTGGGGCAGACGGGCATCCCCAGTGTTCTCTTATCTTTTTGAAAGATTTGAATTTGGCTATAGTGGTCTTCATTTGCATATTTCATCTCTTGCTTATTACTCTACTATTTTCTTTGGTTTGATTCTTTGCCGAAATCCCAGCCCTTTATTCTTGCATATATTTCAGACTATACACTTTTTCTTTAAATAATATTTTAACTATATCTTCAAATTTTGAAATGAGTATTTTGTTATGATTTATTTCCGAGTATTGTATGATTTCCCTTAGAAAACCTTCTTAGATCAATCTTAAAGTGTGGTTTAAATTTTCTAAACATATCTTAGGCTATTTCTTGTTATTGTCCATTAATTATATCTTAGAGATATATTTGTGCTTTAGATATACAATATATTATATGTGATGATCCTGATGCTTTGGTAATTGAGACTTGTTTAGGAAACTACATGTGCGAATATTTGTAATTGTTCTGTGTGCTTGAGAAAAATGCATATTACCTAACTGGTGTGTACAGGTTTCTTTAAAACAAAATCAAATAATTACAAGTATGTATGGAAATACATACTTCTGCCACAACTGGGACCATCTGAAAGAATCTGAGAAAGGAATACAGCTGTAGCATTTCATTGATTTTTATTATCCTTCAGTCATTCAATACATATTTGAAGTATCTACCATGTGCCAAACAATGTTTTAGTTTTTGCGGAGCTTATATTTTAATTATAGAAACCAGATCATTAAGTATGCAGATAAGAAAATAAATAATGCCTTATTAGCTAGTGATACATGCTACAAAGAAACCAGAACAGTGTGAAGAGACTGGAATGTGAAGGAAGACGAGGATAAAGCTGTCGGAGGGGCACTGGGGCTGACATCAGCAGAATGAGCCAGCACAAAGTCCCTGAGGAAAGAACAAACTTTTCTGTGCCTCATGGGACAGAAGGAAGCTCAGTAAGGGAAGGACAGTGGAAGGTTACTATGTGGACTATTAGGGTTGAGACACTGATGTTCAGGAGCCTCTGTCAGGCTCCAAAGAGATAGTTTTCCGATGGACAAGGTAGGAGCTCACCTTCTATTGGTGCTCAGCCATGCATTAGAAGTTTCTGTCTCCAGTGGCTTGTTCAACTAGCCCTCTCTCACTCTAATTGCCATTTCATCTTAGAAAAGCTAAATGAATGGGTGTGCATGTAATTACCATTTAGGAAAGAGAGTGACAACTAAATATAATTAATAAGGACCCACGTTACTAGACATATACAGTGTTGAAGCTGAACTGAATCTGAAATTTACCACAGCTCATTGCCCAAGTAAATTGCTGTTATGTAGCATAACTTTTAATTTATTAATAGAATTTTAAAATATTATAGTTTGTTTGTGCACATGTGCATCTAGGGTATAATGATGCATTTAAAATGATACTAAAAGCCAGGCTCAGTGACTCACACCCGTAATCCCAGCACTTTGGGAGGCCAAGGCAGGCAGATGTCTTGAGCCCAGGAGTTTGAGATCATTCTGGGCAACATGGTAAAACCCTGTCTCTGCAAAAAAATACAAACATAGCCAAGCATGGTGGTATGCGCCTGTAGTCCCAGCTACTTGGGAGGCTGAGGTGGGATGATTGATTGAGCCCAGGAGTTCGAGGTTGCAGTGAGCCGTAATCATGCCACTGCACTCCAGCCTGGGCAACAGAGTGAGACTTTGTCTCTAAAAACAAAAATTATATAAAAATAAAACATAAAATGTCACTAGAATAAAATTTGTAGAATTTACAAGTATTAACCCATTGAACTGTGTTTCTTCTTAATGAGGAAGCTGGGGTTTGAATCGGATGCATCCCCTTATGTTCTTGAAGCACCCTGCTTCCCTCACTGAAGAATCACCACGATGCAGTATAGTCACACGAGGGCAGGGGCTGTGTCTATTTGGTCTATCACTGCATTACTGGTACCCGTCACTGTTACTGATATATAGGGACTTATTTTGTTGAGTTAATGATTAGTGGCATGAAATCAGTTAGTCTATTCTGCCCTCCTGCTGCAGATCATTCCTACTTGTGGCATATTAATTTTGTATAAATGAAAACTTTCTCATTTAGAAATGGATTTAATCAGAACAGATAATATGTAGCTCTTTTTTAGGATTTAAAACATGTAGCCCTATAAAGACAGTGACGAAATATATTAATAGAGATGTCTCCAGTAATTAAGTACTTAATTTTAATGAAAATAGGCAACTGTGGGGTTGCTGAAGAGCACATCTATGAAAACACAAAGCAAAGAACACATTGGGTTTTTGTGGGTATGACTGGGTTTTCAGCATGAAGGAGCATTGATTCTTTGACCTCTACGTGCCCTGTGTGCTCATACATGCTGTCAGCCTCCATATCCACAGATATCCGTGGATTCTCTGGTCCATAACAGGAAAGGCAAATGGAAGCTCCTTAGGGATGACATTGTATTATGGTGGAGATAGGCTGGGAAAAATGGAAATGAAGTTGGAGAGGAGAAAGAGTGGGGCTCTCCAGTTAGCCTTGGGACTTGGTATGGGTCAAAATTAGTTTTTTAATTTAATTTTTTATTTTCATAGGTTATTGAGGAACAGGTGGCATTTGGGTACATGAGTAAGTTATTTAGTGGTGATTTGTGAGATTTTGGTGCACCCCTCTCCCGAGCTGTATACACTGCACCAAATTTGTAGTCTTTTATGTCTCACTCCTTCCCACCCTTTTCCCCGAGTCCCCAAAATCCATTGTGCCATTCTTATACCTTTGCATCCTTATAGGTTAGCTGCCACTTATGAGTGAGAACATAGGATATGTGGTTTTCCATTCCTGAGTTACTTCACTTAGAATAATAGCTCCAAACTCATCTAGGTTGCTGTGAATGCCATTAATTTATTCTTTTGATAGCTGAATAGTGTTCCATCATGTATATATACCACAGTTTCTTTATTCACTTGTTGATCGATGAGCATTTGGATTTGTTCCACATTTTTGCAATTGCAAACTGTGCTGCTGCAAACATGCATGTGCAAATATCCTTTTCATATAATGACTTCTTTTCCTCTGGGTAGCTACGCAGTAGTGAGATTGCTTGATCAAATGGTAGTTCTACTTCTAGTGCTTTAAAGAATGTCCACACTGTTTTCCATAGTGGTTGCACTAGTTTACATTCCCACCAGCAGTGTGGAAGTGTTTCCTGTTCACCACACCCACACCAACATCTATTTTTTAAAGTTTTTTTGATTATGGCCATTCTTGTAGGAGTAAGGTGGTGTTACGTTGTGGTTTTGATTTGCATTTCCCTGGTCATTAGTGATGCTGAGCATTTTTTCATATTTATTGGCCATTTGTATATCTTCTTTTCAAACATAGAATGTTTATAATTGGATGGTAATTTGGCCAGTGTTATGAACTGAATTGTGCCCCCTCAAAATTCCTATGTTGAAACCTTAACCCCTAATGTTGTGACCATATGGAAATAGTCACTTTAAGGATGCAACCAAGGGTAAAATGAGATCATAAGGGTCGGCCCCTAATCAGACAGTGCTGGTATCATTGTAAGAAGTGAAACACCAGAGTTCTCTCTCTCTCTCTTTCTCTCTCTGTCTCTCTCTCTGTCTCCTTCTCTTGCTCTCTCTGTCCTCCCCTCCTCCCTCCTCCCACTGACATCCACACGAGGACACAGTGAGAAGGCAGCCATCTACAAGCCAGGAAGCGAACCCTCCGTGGAAACCAACTGTCACAGAACCTTGATCTTGAACTTCCAGCCTCCAGAACTGTGAGAAGTAAACTTCTGTTGTTGAAGCCATCCAGTCTGAGGTATTTGTTTATAGCAGCCTGAGCAGACCAAGACTTCCAGGATGTAACTTTAAGGCTAAAAACAGGGAGTTGCTCATAACAGCAGCTTATATTTGCACAGTACTTTTTGATATGTGGGGTGTTTTCATTTGTCTTACATAATTTAATTGTTCCCCAAACTTTGCAAAATAAATACAATTCACAGATGCAACAATGTCATAAATAACCGAGGTTAAGAGTTGATCGACCTTATCTAAACCAGAACTAAACCAGATTTTATTATTACAATTCATTCATTAAAAAAATACCACCAAGGAGAGAATTCATCCATTCCCATATTTCTTTTGTCAAAGGAAAAATTGTAATCACTCATCCTGCCTTTCTACTCTTTTTTTAAAAAATATTATTGTGGTACATTAATCTGATTCTGCTTCAGGTGCTTAGAAAATCTGTCTCTATCTCTCTGTCTCAGCAAATCCTTGGAGGAACTTCCTTGGCCAACCCACTGAGGTGCTTGTCACCTCTAGCCTCCATGACATCCTTAATCTCTATCATAGCATGTATCCCTTACAGCCACAACTTAGCTTATTTATTTGCTTACTTGCCACTGATTTGCCTCTCCACGTGATAAACTTGAGGTTTCATAGACCAAGGACCTTGTCTGCTTTCTTCTGCTCAGTCACAGCAGCTACACAACTATGTGACCTTGAGAGGTACTCAATAAACATTATGAATGACTTTTGTCTATTTTCTCTTCAGTGGAAAATCAGATAAAAGTTAGAATACTTTCACTTGGCTAAGGATCATTTAATACATTTTTAACATGATGTGTATATTTTACACTTATATAAATGTAAACTATATGCAGATGAAGAAACATAGCTGTTAACAAACAGAATAAGACAGGTGTGGACAGGGCAGATGTGCACACATAGTACAGGTAGGCGAAGAGGAGTCTGTGGTGGGGGCAGAGAGGATGTGGCCGTGGTATGACTTCAGCAAGAAATGTTAGTGTCTTCTTGCCCTATCCAGGAAGGGATGCAGGGTGTCAAGCTTAAAATCTAAATCATGGAGGGATCACATGGGATTGTTACATTGCGTGTTCTCTGCACAGTTTGCTGGTCCCAGGGTTGCCAGCAAATTCTCTTAGGGTAACAGTGCTGAGGGATGCCAAAGCCTTCTTAAAGTAGTGAGTAGGGGGAGAATCAAACCAGAAACATAATCTCTGCAGGCCCAAGATGAGCCTGAAAGTTAAAATCTGTCAAAGCCACTGTTTCACTCCCTCTTGACATGTGCAGAGCCCTCTGGAGAGCTCGATGGATGAAACGAGATGATTCAAAGATAAACAGAAATAGAAAATGAAACCAGAAAGCAGCTTTCATGGCAGCCCAGGGCCAGTTGGCCTCACATAGTTGAGTATGAAATTTTGAGGTTCCATGCTTGACAGGCACAAAACTGGACTCCTATTTGCTTTCCCTACAGAGAGCCTGTCGCGGTTGGGCACCCATTTCTAAGAACTGGGATCCCCTGAGAAAGTCTATGATTGTCACATTCTCTTCCCCAGTGTGGGTAACATGTTTTAATTATGGAAGGAACATCAATTTTGATCAATCGGTAGTAAAACATCTTAGAAAACCAGGGAAGCTCTCTGACTGTCTGACCAGCTGCAAAACATACATAATACAAGTAGAAATACGGTAGTAAGTGTGGGAATGGGGAGGAGAGGAGAGGGGAGGGAAGGGGAGAGGAGAGGAGGAGAGAAAAGAAAAGAGAAGAGAGGAGATCTGAAAGAATTTAGTAAAATAGAGTTAATTAAACTTGGTGACCAATTAGATGAGGGTGGGAATCTATTGAGTGAGAAGTAGAAATCCTAACTGAATCTGGGTAGTGAGTGAAGAGAGACAAGTGAATATTTACCGGCTTGAATTTGATAAGACTTAAAAAAAAGTTGGGGGGACCCTGGCTGGGTGCAGTCGCTCATGCCTGTAATCCCAGCACTTTGGGAGGCTAAGGCAGGTGGATTACCTGAGGTTAGGAGTTTGAAAACAGCCTGGTCAAGATGGCAAAACTTTGTCTTTACTAAAAATACAAAAATTAACCAAGTGTGGTGGCACACACCTGTAATACCAGCTACTAGGGGAGGCCGAGGCATGAGAACTGCTTGAATGCAGGAGACAGAGGTTGCAGTGAGCCAAAATCATGACACTGCACTTCAGCCTGAGCAACAAAGAGAGACTCCATATAAAAAAAAGTGGGGAGAAGTCTACAGGAAGCCTGATACATTGGTCAATATTTGGGAAATGGTCTGCACTTCGGTATAGATTTTAGAGACAACAGCAAATATGCAAACTGAAAGCAAAAGACAGAGAGAGAGAGAGAGGGATTTTGTGACAGGGATTGTATTAGTTCGTTCTCACATTGCTATAAAGAAATATCTGAGACTGGGTAATTTATAATGAAAATAAGTTTAATTGGCTTACAGTTCTGCAGACTATACAGGAAACATAGTGTTTTCTGCTTTTTAGATGCCTCAGGAAGCTTCCAATCATGGCGGAAGGCAAAGGGGAAGCAGATGTCATATACGGCAGGAGCAAGAGAAAGAGAGGGAGGAGGTGCCACACACTTATAAACAACCGGATATCATGAGAACTCACTGCCATGAGAACATCACTAAGAGGACGGTGCTAAACCACGCATGAGAAATCTGCCCAATCTGCCAATGATCCAATCACCTCCTAGCAGACCTCACTGCCGACACTGGGATCAACATGACATTTACAAGGAAACATATCTGGGAGAAACACTTACCTTCTATACTCTAGAGTTTATGTGGTTGTCTCCCATACCTAATGTCTGGAAGCCTGGGAATGGGTTTATATTGAATTGACTATATCTCACATAAAGGTTTTTACGATAGTCTCTTGAGTTCATTCACTCATTTATTCAATAAAGTATGTATTGCATGCCTACAATGTGCCAGACTCTGATCCTGTCTCTGGGAATATAATTATGAAATTACATTTTAGAAGAACAAACTAATTTGTGAATGAGTAAATAAATGAATGAACTCTTCATGGAGTTGTGGATTATATCTATTAAATAATAGAATTTTACTTCAATAGGACTGCCCCATACTGTCGATGAATTGCTGGAGAAAAGCTTTTGACCAGTAACTAAATGGTCATGTTTCCCTTGAAAGTCGCATTGCCATACTTCAATACTAAGTTCCAGGTCACATCTGCAGCAGCATGGAAAAAGTGAGCAAGTTCATGAACTGCATTTGGCTGTATCCTTATTCGGTGACATCTGGACATCCTGCTGAAGTCTGAGATGATTATGCAGGCTCTCTGAAGGAAAATACAACCTGTGTCTAGTTTTTGTTTTCTCTTTTCCTTTTCTGCAGAGCCTTTCAATCTTTGCTTTATCGTTTTCTTTCATAACCTCCTTATTTTCAACCCCTCAGCTCAGTTTGCAGATGTGGATGAAATCTTCTCTCTTAGACTGTCGTTGATGGACTGTGACAGCTGAGGATACCAGCTCGGAGTTTTCAAAGGTGTCTGGTTTATGGGGGTTGATACTGATCTTCTTAGGCAAAATTAAGATGGAAGCAAGTGATAGCTTGGCTTCCATCTTATTTTTGCCTAAGATCAGTATCAACCCCCACAAACCAGACATGACTGGTCAGTACGGATTGACATCATCAATACACATGACTGGTCAGTACACATTGACACTGATCAATACAATATGACTGATGTGAGCATGGGAGCTGGTTAGTGAGGCAGTCAGATCTGGAAGGCTGAAGAAGCTTGACACAGGCAGCTGGGACAGGTATCCTTGTCAGGGTCTACTGCTCATCAAGAAGGCTTAGCTCTCCAATGAAAATCACTCCATTGCCTCCCTTAGTTTCCATGCAGGTATCTTGGCTCTGCTAACCTGATCCCCCTGTATCAAATGTTCTCTGACCCCAAAAGACCCTTTTCTCAGATATGTGGGTCATTTGAAGTCCTATGAATAGGGCTGTCTTCCTCAGAGGGCTTGAGTTCAGCTTTCTTGGGTTGGTCTTCATTGCAATGGTGTTCACCAAGGAGCCACACTCCCAGGAGACTGAGATTCTAGAAGCAGAGCCCAGGCCTGTGCCTTCTTGCTGATATCAGACTCTGTCCCCAACTCTCATTACCTGCTTCAAGCTGCCTTCTGTAAATACACGTCCATAGAACATATCACTCAGTCTATTTTCTCCACTGATCTTGCATATTTACTGTCAGCTGGTAGCAATCCTCGGAGAAACATACTCACAATTGTTAAAGTGAACCAAATATGGCCTGCAAAGAACTCTGTACTTCTACATTTGAGTCCTTGTGGATGAACCATAACCTAGCTTAATAGGTAGAGAAGACTAAAAACCTAACTTAAGAGTATGCGCCTGTGACAATAACTGAATGTTGGCCAATTCCGGTTGCCATACATCAACTCATAGACTGCTGAGTGTTCAAACTGTGTTAAAATTAGGCAAACACCAGCATATAACCAATCCAGCTGTTTCTGTACCTCACTTTTGGTTTCTGTACATTGCTTTTTTTTGTCTTTAAATTTGTTCTGACCATGAGGCATCTCTGGAGTCTCTGAATCTGCTGTGATTCTGAGGGCTGCCCAGTTCACGAATCACTCATTGTTCAGTTAAACTCCTTTAAATTTAATTTGGCTGAAGTCTATCTTTTAACACTAACCATATCTCCATTCCAGAGAGCACCTCTGGGGTGTGTGTGTGTGTGTGTGTGTGTGTGTTGTTGTTGTTGTTTTCTTAACTACCCAAGCATTTTAAGGTATGCTTCTTAGAATTCACGTTTGAAGATGAATAAAAAATATTTTTATGCAGTGCTGATATTTCACTCTTTAAAATCAATTTTTATTTTATCTGTGCTTAATATTCTCTGACAGTTAATTGTGGAAGTTGATTCTGTGTTTAATGGGATATAAAGAGTAATGACTAAGAATCAAAGCACAAATGTTATAGTCCACTCATATGACTGTGTGATCTTGAGTAAGTCACAACATTCCTGAGCCTTAAAAAATGTTACTTGAGAAACAGCATAATTCCTGCTCAATTGGTACAGTATTCTAAAAACTTAATTAGATATAAATGACAAAATTATCAACTCTATTAGACTATGTAAATGTAAGGTAGTTATGATGCAGTTGTCATCCTCTTCACAATTGCCTTATTAATACTCAACGATTTAGCTACCTTTCTGCAAATTTTCATGAGGATAGAAATTATATTTGAATGTGCCCAGTATGTCGGCCATTGAAGACACTCAATAAATATTAGGTACAGAATAAATACAACTTCTAGATGAAAGTTTTCCAAAGAGAGGATAATAAGCCACTACTGAATCATAAACTGAATTTAATGAGGCATTACAAACATTAAAAAATGTAAAACAGAGTGAAAAAAGGAAACATTGGTGCAGTATACTGGCAAAACTGAGAATTATTTGGTTGTTATTTGTTATAGATATGTATGTATATTTGCAAATGTGTGAATCTCAGGGTGTAATGCACTTATAAGATATAATGAAAAAGTCTAAAAACTACTTCTCTAAACAAGAGGATTTTAAATTTTTGAATCCTTGGAACATTACACAACAGATAATATGAATGACAAAGTTTCGTGTCAAAAGTACTAAGAAACTCCCTGGGTGAACACAGGTACGAGTCAGCATTTTTTAGATCTCCTCTTGGACATTGTACCAAAGCAGCAGGGAGAATGTTAAAAACAAGCAGAGAAACAAGCATATAATCTTCACTTTTAGTGGAACTTTCTGATACATTTAAATTCACAGATTTCTAAATACACACACAGCTTATCAAAATCCTCCAAGATCATGCAGCAACTCTGGTGTAAGGAAGAAAAGAAGAGAAGCTCAGTAGTAGTGAGAGACCCAGCAGGTGACCTTAGAACAGACCAGCAAAAGGCACTCCTGAAGGCAAGGGGTTCCCGAAAATGAAAATATTTTGCTGTCTGTGTGGCAGCAATGGGTCGGGAAACTGGGAAGAGCGAGGATGGTGGAATAATCGTTTCTGGATCTATTTTGAATCAGGGCAAAGATGACATGGGATAGAGAATGACTCATATATAGTATTAGAGAAAAACAGTTTGTTTCTGTGGCAGTGGGAATCTACTGAACCTTCCAGCTCCGAGCCCTCGATTGTCAGCCTGCTTTTCTCAGTTTCTCCCCCAACAGCCACACTCTCAGAAATTCCTATAAATACAACCTATGAAAGTTCAGCCTATTTAATGCTAAATGTCAAAAAAGGAGACTCAACAGTGATCTAACAATAATAAATAAATGTAAAAAAACTTGACGCATGATTACTTACCGGAAAAGCATTGCTATATGGCAAAAGAAAATTGTTCCCATTTACCCATGAAGCACAAGGCTTTGAAACAGTTAACTCTGAGCAGAAAGACCACAGCTCAGACATGCAAGGCTGGAGGAAAGAAATCGAAAGCTGATAGAAAGAGATTAAAAAACAAGTTACTAGTATAACTCAAGAACAAACGTAGAAGAAAATGAATGGAATGATCATAAAAATGAAGTGTGGGAAAATAGACACTTCATGAAATCTACCAGGAGACATGGCTAGAAATGAGAGAGGTGAAAAACATAGCAAAAAAAAAAAAAAAAAGCAAATGGAAATGAAAACAAAGGACTGAAAAGAATAAGAAAGAAAGTAATAGCGAAAAAAGGCTAGCAAATGGAGTAACATACACTTAATTGGAGTCTCCAAAGAAGCAATAGAACACACTGACACATAGAATACAGCAAATACTTAATGCTATTAAGAACCAATTATTTTCCTGAAATGATTGAATCTATGTGTGGAAAGTCTCCACTACGTGCTAGAGGAAATTGATGTTAAATGGTCAACTTTGAGACCTACATTAATGAAGCTAACGGTTTTAAAGATAAAGGAAATCTCCTCAGGGCAGCCAGGGAAAACATCACAATGAGAATGGAAAAAAATGTAATCTCCAATTTCCCCCCAGAAAACTTGAATACCAGAGGAAAGTGAGGCAGCACCTATTCGAATATTCCAGGAAATATGAAGACCAAAGTTTTGATATCTAGCCAGTTTGTCTCTCAAATAGTAAAACTATAGGCAAACTTTATGAAAAACAAGAACACCAGGAATATTACTACAATATAGAACCCTCACAATAAAATTACTAGAGGATGAACTTCAGCCAAGTGAGGGGGGAAACTGTCACCCTAGTGGTAAACATTGAATATAATGACCTGCAGATGCAAAACAGAAACTCCCATGAGTATTACTGAGATATAATTTAGTACTACAAATTTCATATGCCTAGGCAACTGAGAAATGATAAAATTGGGAGGGAAAGGGAGGAAAAAAGGTGATGTAAAATTTTTGATGACTTTTGCTCTGATAGCTGGCTATTGGATAGTATCATTTAAAGATGAAAAATCAAATAACAGAAGTATAAGCACATTTGACAAGACAGAAGTCCACATTAACAAAGACTTCATGGACTAATATTAGGGGACTGAATAGACGAAGGTGACCAGAAGTTCAAAGTACACATTATTTTCAACATTGTTTATGATAAAGAAATAGTAGATACTGTCTAAATAAATAGAGACTGGGGTGTTACATTAAAGTTTAACACTAAAAGTAAATATTTAAAGGAAAACACAGATATTTCCAAGTGTTAGAAAAAACCACAAAAAATAAAAATAATCATGAAAATAGACCACACAATGTTAAACAACAAATAAGAAGAGGTAACACAAAATGTCAGGGGAGTTTCACATGCCAACTTGTCTAAGCTACAGTCCCCAGTTATCCAGCCATTTAGGTGTTGCTAAGAAAGTATTCTGTAGGTGTGGTTCAAGTCCACAGTCAGTTGACATGAATTAGGGAGATCATCCCAGCTGATCTGAGTGGTTCCGATTCAATTAATTGAAAGGTCCCAGGAGCAGAGCAGAGGCTCTCTTGAAGAAACGATCTCACCTGTGAGCAGCAGAAGCCGCTCCAGAGTGTGTGTGTCACAATCTGCCTTTGTTGGTGGCCTATCTCACAGATTTTGGACTTGTCTAGCCAGCTCCCACAATTGTATAAGTCAATTCTTTACAAAAAATATTTTCATGTATATCTGAGCTACTGGTTTGTTTTTTTGTTTTTCTGGTTAAACTGACTAATACAAGAGGCAAGTTCAAGTATATTTTTCTTATCAATAAATGTAAATAGCATATCTCTCCTATTATAAGAAAAGAAACTGAGAAAGAATCAGAAAACACATAGCAAAATCCAACCCTTTAATGTGGAAAAAGACACATCTAACCAAAGTGATTGAGGAAACTTGAAATTAAATGAGTGGGCATAGCATAATGGTAAATCCAAGAATTATATAACCAGTGGTAATGGTCTTCATGTCAGACAAGATGGAATTCATTGCACAAAATAGAAAATGACCCAAAGGAGATGAGTTTCTATTTTTAAATGATACTCTCCACAATGAAGAAACACTGGAATCTAGATACTTAGTGTCAGGGATTAGAATCACTGTTTTAATTGCTACATCCTAAGACCTAGGTCAATTCCTGACACATTGCAATTTCTCAATAAAAAATGCTTGCTGAGTACATCTATGAGCAGTTTTGAAAATCCATGCCTAAAGTATCATATCAGCAATATTTACAAAGTAGAAATGACATGAGAGACAGCACGAAATGGAAGCATAGTAGGATAAAAAGACATTAATTCCTCTCTCTCTTTTATCTCACCAGCCATGATATATCAAGTGGATAAAAAAATAAGTAAGACTATTTCCTGTGCCAGAGTTTTCTTGAAAGATGAGCCTGAAACAAGGATTAAAGTGCTTACATTGTTTCAAGCCCCAGGCTGTGAAAATGAGAGGAAAAAAGGTGAGACAAAGGGAGGCTTTCAGCACTGCAGTAGGCGAGAAGGTGGCGCTGCCCTCTCAGGTGTTTGGCAGTTGTGTTCACTCGACATGTGATACTTCTCAAGGAGCTTTTCAAGGAGAAATTACACTTCAGAACCTTCCTGAGAGGAGAAGAAAGAGGCAGAATTGGTCTGCCTAGCTTCAAATGGTCAAAGTTCACCCACAGTAGCTCAGCCCATTGCTCTTTCAGATTTCATCATCCAGGCTGTCAGGAGCCACCCAAGAAGCCAGGTGCCATGTGCACTGCCTTTTACCATGTGCATTGCCTTCCATCGTGTTCACCGCAACTCCCCTCATGAACTGCATGTCATCCTGTGCACGGCATTTCATCGTGTTTGCTGCATTTCCCACGTTCACTGCCTTTCACCCTGTGCGCTGCGTTTCACCCTGTGCGCTGCGTTTCACCCTGTGCGCTGCCTTTCACCCTGTGCGCTGCGTTTCACCCTGTGCGCTGCGTTTCACCCTGTGCGCTGCGTTTCACCATCTGCGCTGCGTTTCACCCTGTGCGCTGCGTTTCACCCTGTGCGCTGCCTTTCACCCTGTGCGCTGCGTTTCATGCTCTGCGCTGCCTTTCACCCTGTGCACTGTATTTCATCATGTGCGCTATGTAGATCTGATTTATACAGACCAAACTGTGCTCCAGTACATTAAGGTTTTTCAATATGCAGGACAAGTGGTCATATATGAGGCCACAAATAAATTCCAAATCATTTCACAGAGCATAATCATGTAGGTAACATTTTCTAATCATAATGCATAAAGATAAAGGTTATTTAAAATAATAACTTTAAAAATACTTGGAAATGTTAAAACATTGCTCAAGCAACATATACCTTAAGAGAAAATTTAAAGATGAAACCATACCTTAAACTATGTAGCAGTATAATTTCAAAATGACCAAAGATTTAAATGTAAAAATGAAATCATAAACATACTGAAAGAAACACAAGAATATTATAGTTACATATTGAAAAAAACCTTTATAATAATGCTCAAAATTAAAGTGTTATAAGACAACAAATTTGACTAAATAAAAAAGGCTAGAAATATAATTTCTGCATAAAAATGACTGTACAAGCAAAATAAAAAATAAGTGAGAAAACAAGGAAGTATTTATAATTCCTATTGCAAAAGGACTAGCATCTGTAATACATGAAGAACTCAAGAACTGTTTAATAAAATGACTAACAAAACAATGGAAACAGGATCCAAGGAGACGGGGGCGGGCACAAGGGAAGGAACAGGGATGGCTCTTAAGCACATGAAAAGATGCCCAACCTCTGTCATAAAATGAGTCACATGACAACCTACACCGGAGGTGCCATTCTTTGCAAGCAGAATTAGTACCTATCAAAACTTTCCTCATATTGTGGACAAGTCTGTGTGTCAGTGAGCACAGTTAAACCTGGATGGAAGCACTGTTCCCTGTCGAACCCCTTTTGGAGGGCAATCCAGCAATGGCCATCAGACCGTCGTGGGCACACACTCTCTGAAAGAGTTATTCCGCGCATGTGAAATGGTGTATGTACAGAATTATCTGCAGCTGCGTTTCAGCAGGGTACTGAAAACTAGCTAAATGCCCATTAATAGTATTTGAATAATTTGTATTGCCTCTATTCATGGAATTCTATCCAGCTGTAAAAAAAAAAATAAGATATTCTATAGGTGCAAACCTAAATATTTCAAATACACATTTAACTGTTTGGTACAAGGGATAGAATACATATACACATTTGTATTTTATTGTATTTAAAGAAAAAAACAGAAAACTTGGTAGCTTTTTAGTGTTGTGTAGTCAGGCAAGGGGAAGAGCATATACATCAAAATACATTATTTTTAATAAACTTCAGAAATCTAAATCATTTAAGATTTTTCTAAACTGAAAGCATTAGAAACATTTGACATGAATCGAGATTGATTTAGAATTCTGGAGGAAACTTTGGAAATCAATTTCAAAATCTTCAAAAATAAATATACCCTAAAGCAGGATCCCCCAAACCCCAAGCTGAGGCCCAGTGCTGGGCCCTGCCCTGTTAGGAACCAGGCTGCTTAACAAGAGGTGAGCAGGGGGCAAGCACCAGCCCCACCTGAGCTCCGCTTCCTGCCAGGTCAGTGGCAGCATTCTCATTGGAGCACAATCTCTATCATGAACTGCACCTGCGAGGGATCTAGGTTACACACTCCTTATGAGAATCTACGCCTGCTGATCTGAGGTGGAAGTTTCATCCTGAAACCGTCTCCCCAACCTCCCACCATCCATGGAAAAATTTTCTTTCATAAAACCACCTCCTGGTGCCAAAAAGGTTAGGAACGACTACCCTAAGAGGCCAATAATCTCATTTATAGGAAATTTCCATAGATACTAAAAATAAATTTCATAAACCTTGTAAGTTCTTATCAGTACTAAGAAATTGGAATAGATAGATATTGTCTTAAAATAATGACTGGTATCTGAAGAGAAAGGCCAGTGTTTTGTTTTTTTTTAAATGGGGAAACACTGGAAGCATTCTAGACAATATTGACTAAAAACCTATAAAGTGAAATCCTGTCGTCATTGTTTAACACAATCACTAGCTGCTTCAATTAGAGAAGCAATAAAAGCACATAAAATGCAAAGGAAGGAGAAAAATTATCTTTATTTTCAGATATTAACCCTTTAATCCCTCCATGCCTTATATTGTCTGCAGCATGAAGTGGCAGTCTAAATATTATCCTAATTGAATCGTCTTTGTCCCAACGTTTATCAAATGTACCGTACCTCGGCAGACTTGCAGTATAGCATCTTATGCCCAAGCCCTGTTCACTCTTCCATTCATCCCACTGTCCTATTTGTCAACCTCCCCACCTGTCGGTATTCTTTTAGAGTCTATATTTTGATATTTGATATTGTTCACCCTTTTCAAAATTAGAAATAGCTGTTTCATGACTAAAAGTACCATGAAACAAAGTCCAAAGAAAGTTGGTATACTGATCACACATGTAAATACCTACAACAGCAAAATTCAGTGATTTACAACCTCTTCTCATATATTCAGCATTGGTCGGTGAGTGGGCTAATATGTATCATCATCTGTTAGTGAAAGAGAAACTGAATTTCTGTGAATTATCTGTCTTTATCTATTTACTTATTCAAATATCATCATCCTATCACTGAAACACAGAGACATGCACAGCAAAATTAAATTCAGTCATCTTTAATATTTTGCTGAATTTCAGTTACATAACAACCATGCAATTTTTCATCTATCTTATGAAGTTTTATTTGTTAAGGTTGGTGGATCAAATCTACTTTAGTTAACAATTTCTTGGTGTGCTTTATAACTTTCAAATATTTTTGTCAAACGGGCCTCCATATTAATGTGTTATCTTTTTTTTTTTTTTTTTTTTGAGATGGGGTCTCACTGTGTCACCCAGGCTGGAATGCAGTGATGCAATCTCGGCTCAACGCAACCTCTGCCTCCTGGGTTCAAACGATTCTCCTGCCTCAGCCTCCTGAGTAGCTGGGACTACAGGTACGTACAACTACACCCAGCTGATTTTTTCTTTTTTTTGTATTTTTACTGGAGATGGTGTTTCACCATGTTGGTCAAGCTGATCTTGAACTCCTGACCTCAAATGATCTGCCCACCTTGGTCTCCCAAACTGTTGGGATTACAGGCATGAGCCACTGTGCCTAATATATTCTCATCATGGGCCCTACAAGTTTATGAATGGCCCCCACCCCTGCCCATGACCTTTAGCATCTGTGGGGCCCAGGTCACCACTCATCACTGTGTGGCCTTAGGCCAGTGGCTTTGGCTATCTGGGCATTGGCTGATAAAACCTGCCTTCTCTAGAGTCGGCCTTTCTGGAAGCACTCTACACACTAGATGGTCCTTTCACTTAGATGTGGTGGCCTTATTGCCAGTGCGGACTCCAGCTTCCTCAAGGGCACTGGCCACAACTTGATGGGCATTTCCCACAGATCCAGCCTCAGCACAAGGCATGGTTCTGAGGGTCCCCAGTCGCAGGCTCTTGTGGCTGTCATCCTACAGAGAAGGGAGGGCGAGAGACTCTGAGGCCACCAGGCAGCAACTCTTTGGCCATTAGGTTGAGTAAATGGACCTGATGCTGAGGGCCTGGTCCCTGTGGTCCTCTTCTACCCTGACACTACCTTTGGATCCTCACTCTGAGTCTACTGACATCTGGGTTGATGGCAAAGTAACCAGAATATGCCCTGTGTCCACTGACATCTGGGTTAATGAATCTCCATGGCCCAGGTCACTACCCTTCCTTCTCAGCATCTTGCAGAAGACCAGAAACCGCCCTCTGGGGAGAATTATGGGATGTCTGGGAGAGAACAGAGCAGAATATGAGTGTGTGTATTTGTGTGTGTGTTCAGTGTGGGTTTTCTCTGGAGGTCTGAGCCATCAGGTACTCTGAATATCTGGTGCTAAATTATCTCCACTCAAATGTAACTGCAGGAGCCACAGGCGGAGGCTTCCCGGGAGTCCTGGGCAGATATGGCCACCATCCATCATCTTGGCTGTCAGTCAAGATGCATCCTGGAGGACACAGGGCTCTTGGCTGTGGAGACCAATTGTCCCCACCTCCCATGCACCTCCTCCCTGCCCATGCAAACGTGGCCAACTCAGGCCTGGGTCCCCACTCTCCATCTGCAGTTCAAACTCATGCCCATTGGGATAGAAATATGGTGGGGGCGGTGCATGGCCTTTACTGCTACAGAAAGGTTTGATCTTGTTGGAGTGAAATGAAAGGTTGAATTAAATGAGCTAAAAAAATCTTTTATAGCATTCTTCTCTGACTGCTAAAGTTCCCTAATGCCTAGATCCTATTAGATTGGTGCAAAAGTAATTGCAGTTTTTTGCCATTTAAAAAAAAAAGTAATGACAAAAATCGTGATTACTTTTGCACCAATCTAATAGTACCGGACTTTACTTACGGGTAACTTGTGGATGCTTAATTTAGATTAAATTTTATCCAGTGTCCAGTTTTGTAAGGCTAGCATCTCACACCTTTACGATGCTTCTAAAAAGATGGAAATTAATGCAGCAAATCTAGGTATGCTTGATTAATAAGATTTTGAAAATAGTGTTGCAATTTTCTTCAGAATGTATTTTTGCTTAGAGAAAAACAGAAATACTCTAATGAGAGGGAAATTGAAGTGGGAAAAAAATCAGTGTTCTTCTGGGCCACTCCAAGACATTAAATTAGTTTAATATGTGTATGAAAATAATTCTCTGAGTTGAGTTTTTTAAAGTCAATTATAATACCGTAAGTTCAAATTCCCTTGTTTTAAGTAAAACAATAAGATAGAGCATATGTAAGTTTTTAAAGAGGAATCTCCCAGAGCTGGGGGAAGCCACCAAGTCAATTTTATGCTTTCTGTGAATGTTTTGGACTGTAAAACAAGAGCATTTTCCAAAATCACATCAGTTGCAGCCTTGGGTGGTTGGGGAGGGAAGGCCAGGAGAAATGTCTCAGTGCACACTGCTTTCCTGAAGCTGTCAGACTGTCACAGCTCACGCAACTCCTGTTTTGCATTCTTCACTCACCAGGAGGCCTTAGTGCACACGTTCCCAAGCTTCATAGTCTGGAAAGGTCAGGGTGAACCAGAGAGAAGACTATGCAGCCCTGACCATGGAGATTTTCCTAATACAGAGGACACGCAAGAATAGTGTTATGCTTTTATTTTCTGTGGCCTGTCCTAGTCTGTTCAGGTCACTATAACAAAATACTATAAACAGGGTGACTTATAGATGGTAGAAGTTTATTTCTCACGGTTCTGGAGGCTGGCAGTTTGAGATCAGGATGCCAGTACGGTCAGGTTCTGGAGAGAGCTCTCTTCCCTGTTGCTGACTGCTGCCTTCTTAGAGTGAGGGAGCTCCCTATTTGGCAAAGGCGCAAATCCCAATCATGCGGGTTCTGGCCTCCTGGCCTCACTTCTTCCCATAGGGCCCATCTCTGAATACCATGTTATTGGGTATTCAACATACCCAACATATGAATCTGGGGAAGACACCAACATTCAGACTATATGATGGCCCCACAGGTATTTTGGGAGAAGGGCTAAGTTGTAGTTACTGGGGATGAATGTGAGTGAGGGGCCAGGGAAAAACATAGGGGTAAGAGAGTGTTCTGACAGCCTGAGAGGCAGCAGTCAGGGAAGTGATAGTGGGAACCCGGGAGCTCAGCGGCTGTGAGGTCTGACCAGTTGGTCTATACCAGAAATTCCCATATTATTCTGCCATATGCTAGAGTACAGAAAATAGATTGTAAACAGGTGAGACACAATGCTCCATCATGTAGGTAAAGGGTTGCTAACTTCTAAGAGGGCCTGGCACTTAACAACATCAGGCTTCCTGGAGCTCCTCCCCAACCACCAGCACAACCATTAGGGCCATGTCTCATGGAACACCTTTATTCCTGCAATGTTTCATGACTTTCCCCAGGGAATTAACTACATGGAATATTACCAAATGGCTTCTATCCACCCCACTCTCCCAACAGATCCAAGAGCAGATGAAATTTACTCAACGGCAAAAATGTGCATCTCTCCCATGTGCAAGTCATAGTTCCAGGAGCTGAGGGTACAGCAGTAAACAGGAGCAGGGTCCCCACTTTGTCTTGTATATGTCCTAAAAACAGAGGCAGATGAGATAAACAAATGGACAACATACTTGTAATATGTCAGAGAACAAAAAGTGTTGAGGATTAAAGTAAGACAGAGGAAAGGAGAGAACATGATGGGTATGCTATATGATCAGGTTAGGTGATCACATTGCCTCTGACCAGGTGGCCTTTGAGAAGAGACATACAGGAAATAGAGAGCTATGCAGCATAGTGGCTTAATCCATTTTCACAGTTATAAAGATATTCCCAAGAGTGTGTAATTTATAAAGAAAAGAGGTTTAATTGACACCGTTCCACATGGCTAGGGAGGCCTGAGGAAACTTACCATCATGGTGCAAGGGAAAGAGGCACATCTTACATGGCAGCTGGTGAAGGAGAGCAAACAAGAGCAGGGAAAACTGCCTTATAAAACCATCAAATCCTGTGAGAACTCACTCACTATCACTAGAACAGCATTGGAAACACTGCTCCCATGATCTGATCACTTCCCACCCTCCACACATGGAGATTATGAAGATTGCAATTTCAGAAGGGATTTGGGTGGGGACACAGAGCCCAGCCATGTCATTCCTCCCCGGCCCCTCCCAAATCTCATATCTTCATATTTCACAACACAATGATGCCTTCCCAACAGTCCTCCAAAGTCTTCACTCATCCCAGCATTAGGTCAAAAGTCCAAGTCCAAAGTTCCATCAGAGACAAAACAAAGTCCCTTCCACCTATGAGCCTGTAAAATCAAAAGCAAGTTAGTTACTTCCAAGATACAATGGGGGGTACAGACATTAGATAAATGCTCCCATTTCAAATGGGATAAACTGGCCAAAACAAAGGGGCTATAGGCCCCATGCAAGTGTGAAATCCAGTGAGACTGTCATTAAATCTTAAAGCTCCAAAATAATCTCCTCTGACTCCACGTCTCATATCAAGGTCACACTGACACAAAAAGTGGGTTCTCACAGCCTTGACAGTTCCACTCCTGTGGTTTTGCAGGGTATAGCCACCCTTCTGGCCTCTTTCACAGGCTGGGGTTGAATGTCTGTGGCTTTTCTAGGCACACTGTGCAAACTGTCAGTGGATCTACCATTCTGGGGTCTGGAGGAGGTGGCCTGCTTCTCACAGCTCCACTAGGCAATGCCCCAGCAGGGAACACTGTAAGAGGTCTCCGACTCCACATTTCCCTTCCACACTACCTTAGTAGAGGTTCTCCGTGAGGGCTTAGCCCATACAGCAGACTTCTGGCTGGACATCCAGGCATTTCCATACATCCTCTGAAATCTAGGCAGAGGGTCTCAAACCTCGGTTCTTGTCTTCTGCACACCTGCAGGCCCAACACCACATAGAAGCCTCCAAGATTTGAGGCTTGCACCCTCGGAATCCAAAGCCCAAGCTGTACCTTGGCCCTGTTTAGCCTTGCCTACTGAGATGCAGGGCACCAAGTCCAAGGCTGCACAGTGCGGCAGAGACCCTGGACCCAGCCCAGGAAACCATGTTTTCCTTCTAAGCATCTGAGCGTGTGATAGGAGGTGCTGCCAAAAAGGTCTCTGACATGCCCTGGAGACATTTTCTCATTGTGTTGGCAATTAACATTTGGCACCTCATTACTTATGTTAATTTCTGCAACAGGCTTGAATTTCTCCCTAGGAAAAAAATGGGTTTTTCTTTTTTTTTCTATCAAATGGTCAGGCTGCAAATTTTTCAAATATTTATGCTTTTTCATCTCTCGAATGCTTTGCTCCTTAGAAATCTCTTCTGCCACATATGCTAAATCATCTTTTCAAGTTCAAAGTTTCATAGATATCTAGGGCTGGGGTAAAATGCCACCAGTCTCTTTGCTAAAGCATAGCAGGATTGACCTTTGTTCCAGTTTCCAAGAAGTTCCACATCTCCATCTGAGACCACCTCAGCCTGGAATTCATTGTCCATTTCACTATCAGCATTTTTATCATAACCATTCAACGAGTTTCTAGGAAGTTCCAAAGATTCCCACATCTTCCTGTCTTCTTCTGAGCCCACCAAAATGTTCCAACCTCTGCCTGTTATGCAGTTCCGAAGTTGCTTCCACATTTTTGAGCATCTTTATGGCAGTGCTCCACTCCTGGTAGCAATTTATTGTGTTAGTTCATTTTCACATACCTGAGACTGGGCAATTTATAAAGAAAATAAGTTTAATCAACTCACACATCTGCATAAATGGGAGGCCTCAGCAAACTTACAATCATGGTTGAAGGGTAAGAGGCACATCTTACATGCTGGCAGGTGAGAGAGATGCCTTATAAAACCATCAACTCTTATGAGAACTCACTCATTATCACAAGAACTGCAGGGGGGATACCACCACCATGATCTAATTATCTCCCACCTGGTACCTTTCTGGACATGTGGGGATTATGGAAATCACAATTCAAGATGAGATTTGGGTGGGGACACAGCCAAACTATACCACATAGAGAGAGAGTGGATTCCCAGCCGAGCAGACAACAGCTTCAAAGACCTGAACCTGGAGCCCAGGGCTGGATGGACAGGAGGCCAGAGCCCTGAGCAGTGTCGCCAGTGGGCTGTGGCCCCTAGTGGCAAGTCAGTTTATGAGCAAGTAGCCTCAGAAAAAATTAATTGAACTACAAAATGATATCATGAGATAATTATTAACAGTTATATTAATGAAATGTATAAGTTAATTACATTAATAAAACAATAACTACATAGACAACTTGGAGATCATAAAAAGTTAATAGCTTTCCAGGTTATCACAAAATTGGTTTAAGCAGAGAAAGGAAACCTAAGTAGAAAAATATTTATGGAGAAAACTAACAAAGACTCTCCAAAATGCAGCTGTGTCAGCCATCAATTGATTCCCTCTTAGATCCAAAGGCACCTACTAGACCCACAGCGGGATTCCTTTTCCTTTTAAAGTGAGCAAGGGTGTTAGGCAGTAGAGACACTGCCGGGGCCATGCAGGGCAGTTGGGCTTCTGTGATTCCCCTAGTAGGTGAGGCCCTTGGTCGAGGGGTGTGAGGACACCCAGGGAGCCTGTCCCAGTCACCAGCTTGAATGCACCCTTCTGCACAGCCCCAGCCTGGGCAGAAATGACCCATAGACACTGAGGGCCACTTGCCCCATACTGCCTGGACAACTTCAGCAAGCTCCTGCACTGTGCAGCCTGTTTGCACCACCTGTGTCCAGAGGGTCACGCGGAGCAGCTGTCCCTTGCCCAGCACCTCCCCACCCCATGTCTCTGCTCTCCCCCTCCCAATGCAGTAGTCCATGTTTGACCCCACCCCCTCCACACTCTCTCCCTCTGAGCACCCTCCCGCCAACCCTGGGACTGCCTTCTCCCCCTACCCACACCCTGCACTCAGAGGGAGGCCTCCTGCTGGCCCAGAGACTGCCGACCAACTTGGGCCTGGCTAAATCGAGAACTTATCCACCATCCAGGGAATTAAATTGTATCATCTCCAACAACGTTTGACTTCCTTCCAAACTTTTCCTTACTTGGGTACTCTCTCTCTGTCCTAGGGTACTGGAGAGTTTTCTTATATCAGTTACTCGTTTATAGTAGTTAGTAATTCTTCCTGTTAAACTTCCCTGTTTAACCTGTTGCATGGATTCTTTCTTCTGATTGGACCCAGACTGCTACAAAGACCAAACCGTGTTTTAAAAATCTTCCGATTTAGAGATGGTTTTATTTTTATGCAAGCTCTGTTTATTTTTAAAAGTTACCCCAGCATAAAATGCAAAAATAAACAAAAACAAAATAGAATATCTTACTTGTTAAGGCAAAAATAGTAAATAGGAATCATAACAAATAGCAATCCATTAGATAGCAGCACAGATAAGTGTGAGGAGCAGTTTTAAGTGTTAACCTGTCTAGGTTAGTCAAACCTTTATCCAGGTATTACTACTAAGATATCTTGCAGGTGTTATTGAAGCCCACAATCAGTTGCCATTCATTAGAGAGATTAATGTGGGTGGATCTGATTCAGTCATTTGAGAGATCTGAAGAGCAGAGCAGACTCTTCTGAAGAAGAAATTCAGCCAGTGGATCAGCTCTAGCTGGTGGAGCTCTGACCTGCCACTCCAGATGGCTGGCTTTATGGATTTTGGAATGGTGTAAGTCAATTCCTGCAATGGATCTCACTATCTATATGCCAGTGGTTCTGTTTTACTGATGGAACCCTGACTGATATTCATTGTAGGTATATAAAAATAGATGTTATAATCATGGGAAAATTGTCAGGAAAACTGGATTGCCATCTCAGTTCTTAGACCAAAATAAAAGATTAATGGATTAAAAAGGAAATAACAACATTACTTAAAGCATAATTAGGAATGGTTAAGTCTTTCTCAGTCTGATACAAACTATCAAAAAAGTGAGACATTTGAGTAAATACAAATGTGAAAGAAATTCTGAATAACAAAAAAACTCATAAAATGAAGTTGAATGTCAAAGACAAAAGGAGAATATGTTTGCAAGAGAAGGATTTACTTATCTTCTATGTAAAATATCAACACAATTAAAAAGAATTAAGCAACCCAATTGAAAATGGCCAAAGATGTAAAGATACAATACTTAAAATTGGAAGTGCCAATAAACAAAAAGCAGTTCAAAAAGAAATTTTCTCTGTATTAAGAAATTTAACAAAATTTCAGAAAGGCTGAGTGTAAGTGATTGGAGTAAAAGGGAATAAACAAGCTCCTCGGGTACTGTTATTGGAGCATACACTGTTAAAAAATCTTTAAAATGTGAGTGGACAGTGCTACTGTACTTACTTTAGGATATTCATGCTATGTGAATCAGCAACTCTATTCTAAGAATTTATCCTAAGGAACAGTCACGCAGTTTTTCAAAATCTACATAAAATCATATTCATTACGTATTATAAACAGTGGAAAATTTGGAAACCAATCAAACATATTGTTTTGTTTGCTTCTGATCCGTAAGAATGTCATGGAGCCCTTTCATTGTAACACTTGCTGACCAAGCTTCCCCTTTTCCTGATGCACACAGGTCTCCAAAACCCTGTACAGATCCACTAGAACTGTCAGAAATTAAGGGAAACTTAATTTCTCTGGCAAGTTCTTTATCTCTTTCTAACTTTTTTAAAAAAAGTTATCTTTGTTCTAACAATTTTCTTATCTTGACAGGAGAATTCTACCCATCCCCAGTGAAATATTCAAAGACTTTCATTCCAACTTCCTCCTCTAATCCTCTCTTTCCCAGTCTCCATACCAACATTTGCCATTCTGTTTCAGATCCAAGCAAACTGTGAAGCTGTGTAGGTTGCTGGATGCGTCCATGGCCCAGCTGGTATTCTCAACTAGTCCTTGCTGCCTTATAGGTCACGGCTTCTGGTGATTGATATGTGGATGTCTCCCATTCTGAATCCAATTTTATTCTAGGAATTTATCCTAAGGAACAGTCAGACTATTTTTCAAAATCTATGTAAAATTACATTCATTACATATTGTAAACAGTGGGAAATTTGGAATCCGGTCAAACATATTGATTGTTTTAAAAAATCTATGCAATTTCATGTCCATTACATATTATAAACAGAGGAAAATTTGGAAACCAATCAAACATATTGTTTTGTTTGCTTTGATCCCTAAGAAATGTCACAGAGGCCTTTCATGGTGACAGCTGCATGTGCATATTAAGGTGTGGTCAAGTATGAAGCAACCCCCTTTTAACAGGTAAGTGTTGCACTTTTGACAGGTGAGTGGACCCAGCACTACAAGAACATGCTCCAAACTAGCCACAGATGGTCCGCATTTCCTCACCTGATGAGCAGGTTCCTGATCTGTGGATGCGATGGCCATGTCTAAGGTTCAGGCACCTCCCTCACTGGGTTTGTGCACTCTTCCATTTGGATAGCGTGCTTATGCTCTCCCTTACTGAGATCTAGAACTGAAACCTACCAGACCTTCTCTGGTAAGGACCTCTGTCAAACCCCATGCTGGCATTTCCCATGCCATCCCCAAGCCAGATTGTAGGACTGGGTGGGTGAGGAGTGGAGTGGAAGCTGCTGGGGCTTCTGAGTGTCCTCAGGTCATGTATAGATAACAGCAAAAGGCGAGTCAGGGACCCTATTGTGAATTGGACTGTGTCCTCTCAAAAGATCAGCTGATTTTTGTCAATAAAGTTTTATTGCAACATTATCACACTCACTTGTTAACAGGCTGTATGTCCCTGGCCGCATGTCAATGGCAGGACTGAGTAGCTTGACAGAGACCACATGGCCAGTAAGATATTTACCACCTGCCCTTTCCAGAAGAGTTTGCCAATCCCTGCCCTAGGTCATAATAAACATTTTTTAAATTTTTAGACAAATGAAATAAATGGAATGGATTAGTGCCCACAAAACTACTCCATTGGCTATTTCACAATAACTAGGAGGTGTGATACAACTTCCCTTTTTCACAACCCAGCAAGAAGAAAATGGCTTAAGCTTTTCATAGAACTTACAAGAGGGAAACTACACTGTGATTAGGTTGGATTTTCTAAGCTTTAGAAAAGCTTAGTTTTGTTTGAAAGACAGAATTATTTGTGGGGGAAACGAAGGCAGCCTGCCAAAAGAGAAGAGATTCCTTTAAAAAAAAAAAAAGAGTTTCAAAGTGAAACCTGAGTCAAGCAAATGTCACACGTGTCCTCTCCAGCCTTTCTGAAAGCCGCAACAGGAATGAGGAGGCTTGGACCATAACAGGGCTGCCTGCTCACCAGATGGGTGGCCTTGAGCAATTTTTGCCAATGTCTCAGTGTCTCACTTTTTTTCATTTATAAGATAAGAGATTTAAATAAAGAATATCTAAACCACGTCATGCATTAAAAGAACTTGGGGAGCTCTGCAGAACCCACTGATCCTCAGACAGCTCCTTAGAGATTCTAATTCCTCACGTCTGAAATGGGACCTAGGAATATGACTTTTCGAGAAGCCAGTCAGGCTGTTGCTAAGCAATCTGTTTGTTATTAATTCCTGGGGTGGCATCTAGAAGCCTCTGAATTAGGGTCTATAACATTCCTTCCAACTCAGTGACTCTTTAGGTACAGAGCCTTAACCTAGCCTTCATATACACTGTTTCTGTCTTGCGTCTACTTCTGGGGAAACATACATACACCCACACACACACCCACACAAATGCCCACACACACTCACACACACCATTAAACTTTCTCTTTTCTGCTCTCTTGGGTTTTCATATATGCATTTGTAAGTAAGCTGACCTTTCGTTATAGTCCTTGGCATTCTAGGAGACGCCTACCCCAAACTCATCTCAACATCCATATTTCACTAAAATCAGAAGATTCCTCATGTGCCGGGCAGGCCACTGCCCTTGCTGACACAGGACCTGGGATGGAGCCAAAAGGTGCATGGGAGCTGCCGGGTTCCCTGTGCACCTGTGTTCATAGAACTTTCAAAAGCATTCTGTGCTTCCTTAAATCAACAAACAACGCAAGGGCTTCATTTCAACCCTAATGCTGGGCATATTTCATTTTCAAAAAAATTTCCTGATGATTTAAGAAGAAGATGAATGATTTCTGATTAAAGTTTGTATATAATTTTAAGGGGGTCCAGATAGCCCAGAAGATCTGGTAGTTGTTCTCTACCACGTTGAAACAATTTGGCAATTGCCTAATCTTCAAATGGGATTAAATTGTACTTCTTTGAACAGATTCTCATGCATTTTGGTAAGTAAGTAGAGGTTAGAGACACATGTGATTACATGGAATGAGGCTACAAAGTTAAAAACCATGTCTAAAAAGAGGTTTAAACACCAGACGTGTGCCGCTTCTTCTGCACCTGGGAGGAAAGATGTGAACACTGTGAAGTGAGTCCCTATTTTGCAACATTCTCTCTTTCTTCCTCTTCATCTTTCTCCCTCTCCCCAGACTGCTTTCCTTGTCCTTCTGTCCCTTTGAAGTGGTTACCTTGAAAATACACGTGATGATTGTACTAAGTCAATCTGGTTTGATTAGTAAGATGATGATTCCATAAATAAAATCCATGCCAAAATGCTGTCTGAGTGTGTGCTCAGAAACAGACTTAATCCACATTTTTTGGTACCTTAATACATTTTAAAACAGCCGATTATACTGATCCTTCACCTCTGAAGTTTTCCCAGTGGTCTTTTGGGCAAAGGTAATCAGCTCCGTTCTGATGGGTCTCAGACGTAAGAATACAGTCGCTCAGCTCCCAGCGGGCAGTGCAGTGCAGGTTCCTGCGCAGCCTCTTACCTGCACCCTGGGGAGCCACAGCACCTGCTCACGGAGCAGGAGGAAGGGAGACAGGACCGTTGGCTTTGTGCAGTGCCGGACACTAAGGTCTGCAGGGCAGAAATGAAAGATGTTTCCTACACTTGAATCCATGTGGATTAATGGAGACAGTGATATACAGAGAAATAAGCAAATCCATAGTTATCAATGTTATGATCTGTAGGATTCTTTCTAACATTCTTTATTTCCATTCTGTAATTGAAGCTCCTCCCCAAATAAGAATGAGTCCTGAAGACTGCGATACAGATCAATCCGTTTCTACCTTCTAATCCTATAAACAAACAGGGAAGGTTGTCACGGGACAGAAAGAGAGGGCGACCCAGGGATACTGTCCCGGTGGCTGGAAGAGCACAGGGTGTGTGGTCAGAAAGTCCACAGGAGTAAAACCGCTGCTCCCCACAAAACAGATCTTTTCTAACTTCTTAGCCACAGTTTAACCAAGATGCCAACTAAACGAAGTGTTGCTGTGAGAATTAAATGAAACGACGTGGGTGAGGTGGCCACCAAGCCCCGGCTGCACAATCACCATTCATTTTATTCCTTTTTCAGAATATACAGCAAGTTTCTTAACGGGCAGTTTCCACATGCCTGCCTTTGTCAAAATACCACAAATAATGTCATGGTGAGAGCAACTAACAGGGTGCAAAGCCCGGCTCCTCCTTTATGAGCCATGTGTGGGAGCTGTCTGTGCCTCAGTTCTCCACATATGTGCAAAATGGGAAAACTAACTCCTTTCTCTCCTGATGCGCTTGTGCAGGTGAAGAGGGGAAATAGACACAAAAAGCCCACAACAAGGAAGACTTGGCCCCTGCTGAAGTCCATGCAAGCATCTGCCCTTGTTCTTGTCCCTGGAGGCATATGAGTGTTTCTGCTTCTTCCTGTTGTGCAAACAACCTTTATTAGAGGTTGTGCTGGGACTGAAAAGAGGCTGCTGTACTTAAAGTCCACCCTGACCATGAAGCCCACAGTGCAACGCCATCTAGACATTGCTTCGCTGGTCTCTCAGGACACACATGGAGTTTTTTGGCAGGGACTAACAGAAGCAAAGGATACCCAACACCTATATTTTGTCCTGAGGGTTGATAAGCAAGCGCAAAATACACATTAAAATTGAAAGAGCCTTAGAGGCAGCTTGTTCATACCCTCCATTTATAAATAGAGTCAGAGACAGTGAAACAGAGGGAGTGATTCTTTCCTAGCCAGTCAATATCAGAGCTTGGGCTGGAATCCAGAATGCTCCTCCCCTGACCCATTGCTCTTTCTAGAGCATATTGAGGCAGCATAGTGAAGGCAAAGATCATGAACTTAGGGTCAGAATGCCGAGTCCAAATATTTGCTCCTGTGATGTCTTGTCTTTGAGTTACTTAAGACTTTGAAACTCCACCATCTTTATCAAATAAATATATTAACTTCTAGGAAGAAGTTAATATATTTCTTATACAGTTGCTTAGAAGATTAAACAAAGTACAGCTTGTGAAAGCACCTGGCTGGAGGCAGGTGCTTACTGAACATTAGTTTCTTCCCCATTGCAGTAGAACTTGTATATTTATTGATGCTTGGAAATAGGAGAGAGACCTAGAATCAACAAAGACTTCTGATGGTGCAGCTGGCCCAGTGCCTGTGCTCAGAGGTGTACACAGGTGAGTGCCTTTAGGCGTCGACCCTGAGCAGATACTGAGCATTGGAGCAAGAGAGCAATGGGATCTTTCTTTTCTGGGAATACAAACTAACTGGCTGGGACACTGAGGGCAAGGGAAGGTGGATTGTGAAACCCACAGGTGTCCCAGAGCATGGCAGTGACCAGAGTCAGTATCAAGGCTGTTTTCCTCTGGGCTATGCCCCCTGCCAGGTTTGTGGGGACTGCAGCCAAGTCAAACAGAGCTGCACACACTCAGAGCAGCACTTGCTTCAGGCTTTCCCAGGGATGGCTTCACCAGGCTCTGTGGGTCAAATGTTCACCCCACGTCACTGGGAGGCAGCGCACCTGTGTAGTTATTATCCACCAGCTGAGAAGCCAACCCCTCTGTTCCCAAAAAAGCTCCTGGGTTTTCATTTTCTTTAAAACATAGAACATTCATTGAATGCAACTTGTCAAGCCCTCAGCCAAGCCTAAACATTTGCCTTGGCACCAGGCCATCCTAACACAAGGACTCAATGCTGTCCCTGGCTGACATGCCTTAAAAAAGCTTCAGAAGTTGCAATGCAGTGAGATCGTTAATATGCCAGGTAGACGGGTGAATCTGAAGGTTAAAACTATAAGGTGATTTGCTGGATCCAAGGAGAGGTCAGGAAAAAGCAAGCTCATTTCTCAATGTCCTAAAAGTTCAATGATTCTTCAATGATAGCTTCCCTTTATTGAGTGTCTGTAATGTGCCAGGCTGCTACTGTGCATTTCTGCTAATCCCTAAGGACAGCTGGTTGTTGTTATGTCCATGTTGTTGGTGCATAAGCTGAGACTCTGAGGTGACTGGTGACTTAGCGTGAGATCATAGAGCTAATATGTGATGGGGCCAGAATTTAAATTCATGCTGGTTTAAGGAAAACAAAATCAGAAACAAAAAACTCAAGCTGTTTTCACTATACCCTAATATCATGCTAAGAAACCAATTTAAGTAAAAAAGAAATTAAATATCCTTATAAGATTAGAGGCTTAACCAAACTTAACAGATATGCAGTCTGCCCTTTAGCAGTCTTCAAACAAATAACAGCCTCAGGCAGGCAGAAGACCCAAGGTCACATTCCAGCTCACCTTGCCCGGTTGGTCTTCACGTGCAGTGTGTGCCAGCCAAAGTGCATTCCTTCCCAGGATGCTTCCCAAGGCTTTTATTTTTTTCAGTGCCTTTGCCTTACTGTTCTTTCTGCACAAAATGCCTTTCTTGCATTTCTTATTTTTGAAATTGTAACAGTCTTTAATTCTACCGCCTCCAAGCAGCTCTCTGACTCTCTTGAGTCATTCAGAGAACCAAACATTTGGTTTTGTGGGTGTTGATTAAAATGAAGATTTCCAAGTCCTGCCTGGAGAGATTCTGATTCCACAGGTCTGGAGTAGACTCTCAAATGTCCGTTTTAATAACACATAGATGATTCCGATGCAGAACATGTATGGACCATGCCTTGGGGGCCACAGGCCTGAATGTATGAGTTCCCTCCCATTAGAACCTTTAGAGTTCTTATGTACATTGCAGTTGTTTCTGTATGTTTGGCTTAATGTCTTTAGGCTTCATGCAGTGGCCGTGCCTTATCATTCTTTTAGCCTCAGACACGTAGTTGGGACTCCACAAATATTTACGAAACTGCGCTTACAACCATGTTTTTCATTAGACAGATACCTATTTTGGAAAATATCATTTTTCTATATTTTCCTGCTTGTATCAGGTAAAGAGTAAATTTTAGGAAGGACTAAGAAGAAATAAAGATAGCAGATTTGGAGAGACGGGAATACAGTTATGCTGGAAGGAAGTGTTGGGGAAGGGTGTGGACCCAGATTGGGCCTGTTTTGAGGACACCTGCTTACTACTTAAGAGTTAAATGAGGTGATTACAGCACAGCCATGATGTTCTGAAAGAACACGGAAAAGGTTCCAGGACGGGGGATTTAGTCTTGTCTTTCACTGCTAACTGGCTTTTGGTCACATTCAGCCTTGGGTGGTTTGGAAAGTGTCTGCGTAGAGATGGGAGACTGAATTATGTGAACTCCAGTACCCTTTGGTCCCTAGCTGGATGAGATGGACGGGTTAGGCCTCTTGCATGTGTATGCATCTGCAGTTCAGGATCAATTAATACATCTGTAAAAAGCCTCCAAAATGACAGCCTATATTTCACCCCAGCCCAAAGCCTCCTAAAGTCCATATGGATTTAAATTCCCTGAATTCCGAGTTCACATGGAAATACGAGTCTGAGGCAGAGCCAGGCTTTAGGAGACTCTAACACCTTTCAGGTTTTGGAATCCAATCTCTTCACAAGTGGGCTTTGGAAAAGCCAGCCTGGGTCACTGGTGCCGCCTCCCACGTTCTGTACTCTTCACCTATAGACAGAGTCCATAGACTGTAACCCCGTGCCTGTTGTATTCATCCATTGCCGGATTATTCCTTTGTTGTAGTCTCTCCAAAGCCGGGAAATGTTCTTCTGTTTACTGAAACGGCTATTTGGTTCTCTTCTCCCTCTTTCCCTTCTCTTTCCTCTCAATTCTAGAATGACTTTGAAATTATAATCTTAAGGGAAGATTCAAGCCGTCTTTATATTGCATAAAATTATTTTATCAGGGGTTTGAGTAAGAATGTTACTCAGAATCAATTTGTAGTTAGGAAATCAAGACATGAATCTCCGTGGTGGGTGGACCAAGAATATAACTGATTTAGCTGATGTGAAAGAGGACCATTACTACTGTATTTTATATTTCTTAAACATTTAAATAAGAGGGTCACTTTCTGCTGAACTTCTTTTCTTTTTTAGCTGAACACCGGAGATCTTGGTGGCGACGCTGGGAAGCACCAATCTGAACATTTATGTTGGCATTTACAACTCGTAACATTTTCTCTTAGCTTCTTCCAGGTGTATGTGGTGATTCCACAACTCAGTGAACCTTTCATCGTCTACTCATTAAACAAAAACAAACAAACATCAGCACCAGTTATGTGCCAGGAACTCTGAGAGGTGTGGGGATATATGACCTTTCTTAAAGAACTCACAGTCTACCAGACAAACCCAAAATGAAAATGAACCGTTTCAATCGAACCAGGCAATTTCTCCAAAGGGGGTGTGAATCAGCTTAACGAGGTAAGGGAGAAAGACACTCTAAGAACGCCCCACCTGCCTGGGCAGAGCAAAGACTGTCTGAACTCAAGTCCTGACTTCTTTGTAGCTCTTTGGCCTTGAACTAGGTGCTTAACTTTATATCTGTTTCCTCATCTGAAAATTGAGGCTAATAATAGCATATACCACATAGGGTTGTATGAAGTTTACATGAGTTGATATTTGCAAAGCACTTAGGGAAATGCAGGACACATTTTAGTTCATTTAATTAGCATAAAATAGTACATGGTTTCAGCAGAAACGTCTATCAATACCATTTCACACAGTTGACATTACACCTTTGCACTTGCTGCTATATCTTGACATTAAATGAATATAAACATTTACACCAAATACGTGATGATCATTAGAAAGATAACGCCCCATCTTCACAATCTCTCATTTATTTATTAGTCAATAATATTATAAGCACTAATGTTTACAGGACACCAGGCTCCAGGCTAACAGAGAGTACCATTAAGATCATTAGGGAATTTCCTTCTTCAAAACAAGCTCCAAGTTTAGTAGCAAAGATGGGCACATGGCTTTAATATACAATTGTCATAGAGAAAATTAGCATATGGCCCTAAGAGAGCAGTGAGGGTCTGGAAGGAGCTTCCCAGGGCGGGCCATACCTGAGCTAAGTCCTGGAGGATGAATTGAAGTTAGTCAGGCAAAGATGTGATAAGCTACACTACACTGTTAAAGAGAATGGTAAGAAGTTCTGGTGTGATCCCAATGAAGACAGTCGGCAGAGAGAGGCAGGGCCTGGAGGGTAAAAGCAGGTCACACTGCCACGGAGCTTCTGATCAGTGTCTGTCCTGTAGACCTGAGAAACAAGTCAAGCATTTGATTAGCAGTGGGTTATTTGAATCTCTGAGAAGTAAAATGGCCTTTCCAACATGGTGTCAGCATGAGGGAGCTGAAGCTGTGCAAGCTGACACACCTCCCAGAATAACAGAGGAAATAAACATGAGTAGCCTGTGCTGCAGCTCAGAACAGAGACACAGGGACTTCCTCTCAGCCAGGTCGGGCCATGGCCATGACTTTCATCGTGGTTTGGCAGAGCCAAATGGGTTGACAATACTGCTGGCCTTCCCTCTAAAGTCCCAAGGTAGCTCACTTCAGTCATCTTCTCTCTTTGTATTTCCTAATGTCGAGAAAAATTAAAAATACCAAAGCTGCTTGTTATGCTTTGTAAAGACCCCATTAAAATGCTTTATAGCAAATAGAGAAACAATGGATGCACAATGTGCAGTGTGTGGGGCCTCAGCCACATACATGAGGTAGAGTGGTTTATCGAGATTGTTCATGTTCTAGATTAGAAATGGTAAATACGGCCGGGTGCCGTGGCTCATGCCTGTAATCTCAGCACTTTGAGGCCTAGGCGGGTGGATCACGAGGTCAAGAGATCGAGACTATCCTGGCCAACATGGTGAAACTCCGTCTCTACTAAAAATACAAAAATTAGTCAGGCATGGTGGCATGCGCCTGTAGTCCCAGCTACTCAGGTGACTGAGGCAAGAGAATCGTTTAAACCCGGGAGGCGGAGGTTTCAGTGAGCTGAGATCACACAACTGCATTCCAGCCTGGTGACAGAGTGAAACTCCATCTCAGAGAAAGAGAGAGAGAGAGAGCGAGAGAGAGAAACTGACAAATACCAGACAACACTGAAGAAAAACCTGACTTTGCAAAAACATTACATGTATGTTGACTTAAAAGAAATATTAAAAATACCATAAATGATAACTTATTTTTTCAGTTCTGGGCAGACAAAACCTTCTAGTCCCAATGTTCTGCCTTTGGGTGCACTCCAGAGCCCTCCCTATTCTTTTGTTACTGGGAAGGGCTAATTATTTCCTGAAGATATCCGTTCACTGAAGTCAGCAGCAGATCTCAAGTGTCAGGGAATATCTATGGGTCAGCTAGAACAGAACTCCCAGATGCTGTTTGCTATTTTCCTTCTGCTGCTTATCATCTCTCAGGTGGTCCTTAAAGAGAATTTGGGAAATAAGCTGAAGATGTTCCCCAGTCCCCATTTACAGATGAGAAGAGGAAGGTGAGGTCATATAATTTCATACAGACTGACACCTAAAGATGACAATTGTTTCTTTCCACCCTAAGTAAAGGATTCCATCCACTGAACTGCAAGGAAGGCAGGTTCAGTATCACAACCCTGCTTCAAGCTCAACATGGCCAGATCTCACCTGCCACAGCCACTATGTAATGATCCTCAGACCTCAGCTTTCTCATCTGCAAGATGGGAATAATAACCACTACTTATTGGGACTATTGTGGACTTAGAGAGGTTGTTTGTAAAGTCCTTAGAATAGCACCTGAAACATAAAGAGTGAATTAATCCTACGTTTTTTTTTTAGCTGAATTTCACTCTTATCACCCAGGCTGGAGTGCAGTAGCATGACTTCAGCTCACTGCAACCACTGCCTCCCAGGTTCAAGCCATTCTCCTGACTCAATCTCCTGAGTAGCTGGGACTACAGGCTCCTGACACCACACACAGCTAATTTTTGTATTTTTTTTTTTTTTTTTTTTTTTAGTAGAGACGGGGTTTCATCATGTTGGCCAGGGTGGTATCAAACTCCTGACTTCAGATGATCCCCGCCTTGGCCTCCCAAATTGCTGGGATTACAGGCATGAGCCACCGCGCCTGACCTGTCCTACTTTTTCTTAAGATATTAGTATTATTCCTATCGACTATTAAAATTTTAAAGCATCTTCAATTCCTGATTATATAAAATGCTTCTTTTTTAACTTTAAAAACTTTTTCTTTTACTTGACTCCATTGCAGTGGGAGCTCCTGAATCTTGCTTGCGAATGGGAAAGCTGAAGTGGCTGGCATTGTGGAACTGGACTGAGGGACTAGGTTGTAGTGAGTAAAAGCAGATTGTAATACACAGGGTTGTCTCATCACTACTGTGCTACTTGAAATGTACTTCCAAGTAGCCCTTTAAAGAGATTATGAAGAAATGACTGTGTTACTCACCTTCTCTTTCAAGAGAAGCCAAAGGGAATTAGCAACTCTGCTCTTTCTTCATTGGGTAAAGGGCTCAATTACTCTTTATTTATTTATTTTGGAGACAAAATTTCACTCTTGTTGCCCAAGCTGGAGTACAGTGGTGCGATCTCAGCTCACTGCAACCTCTGCCTCCCGAGTTCAAGCAATTCTTCTGCCTCAGCCTCCCGAGTAGCTGGGATTACAAGCACTCACCACCACGCCTGGCTAATTTTTTGTATTTTTTATTAGAGACAGGGTTTCCCCATGTTGGTCAGGCTGGTTTTGAACTCCTGACCTCAGGTGATTTGCCTGCCTCCGCCTCCCAAAGTACTAGGATTACAGGCGTGAGCCACTGTGCCCAGCAATTACTCCTTTTTTAATTTTAATTTTTATTTATTTGAGAACAAAGTTAAGAATTCAAGCTTGCTCTGATTTTTCCCCAAATTCAGATTGTACCCCAGTGCTCCAAGATCTCACATATCCTATACGTCCAAGCAGAACCTGATACATCTAGGATGATACACATCTGCAAATCTGATCATTATAGAGTTTATGAAATTTGTGCAATAGCGTCCACTTTTCTTAGAAAATAAAACCTAAAAGTCACTGGCTTGAAATTCGTGATTTGACCTCAGCTTACTTACCTGCCATATCTCCTCCAACAAACATGAACCTCTAGGGGCGTGGCCTTTGCAACTTATTAATTCAACAATCACCCAACAAATATCATTCCCACAATGTGATCGGAGCTCAATTCTCTAACTTACCTTGCATCAGAGGAAAAGTAAAATACAAGCTAGAGAGTCAGCAACAGTATCCACTAAAGATTATAGACAACAGCAGGGCAGGAACAAACAGAACATTGAGATATGTCTCTGAGGTACCAAGGATCAAAGCTGGGAAATGATGGCCATCATATCTAAAGGGAAAAACTGTGCAGATATTCAAGAAAAAGCCAAAATTTCAGAATCTGGAAATATGTGAAAGCAAGTAAAGAATGAGGACCTGGGGGGAAAGCCTGAGAGCCAAGAACTACCAACATAAACACACAGGGCAGAGGGGCTGCAGCTCTTTATCACAGACACCTGAGTGGCAGAATGCTGGCATCAAGACAAACAGCTGGAGATGATTTAATAAATAACTCGTTTAAAGGGTCAACTGAATTTTGAGAAGGGAGGGACGTATTTGGCTAGACTCTCTTCATCTTGGGTATATGGTTCATAGGTATTGAATGTAGAAACTATAAGTAATAGCTTTTTTTTACTATAAATCTAGGTTATGCTAAAAAGCAGAAAAAGATATCATTTCTAAATTCACTTTTTCTGATTCACTTTTTTTATTTAGATTCACAACCAAGTATTTAAACTTTTCAAACTTTTTAATTTACTGAAACTATCTGTGAAAAGATGGATAAGTTGACCTACATTAGGAGTGTAATTGGTACAGTTACTTTAAAAAACATTTTGTTAATATCAATAATTAAAGCTGAACATATGAAGCCCTATCAAAAAACAAGTCACTCCTAGGTACATACTACGTATACCCAACAAAAAGGTGCACATCTATTCATGATATGACATCTTCAAGGTTATTCACAGAAGCATTATTTTATAATGTAGGCAAGCTGAAAGCAACCTAAATGTCCATCCAGAACAGAATACACAGGAAACAGAACCTCTTGTAACGACAGGGTAAGGAGCCCACAGGCCTTCTTCCCAGCAAAGTAACAAATAACTGGTAGATATATATATATATATATATATATATATATATTTAAAACATCATTTAAGGTCTCTGGAAATTGTTCTAAACATATACAGCAAATGAGAAAAAACATTCATTCAAAAAATCTGTTAAACTCTGTGATATTAGCAAGAGTCTATGGCATTTGAGCTACGACCTGCTCTATTAACTACCTCTTCCAGCCCCATGCGGCAGAAAATCTCCCATGGATGTGTGCAGCCAGAGATGGAGAGTTCCCTCTCTTCCAGCTTCCAGTCTGGTGCTATGGTTCCACCCTAGGAGGAGCAGGCAGTAGCATTTCTCACCCTTCTCCCAGTCTTATGTTGCAAAATCTCTATTCCAGACAGGTGGGACAGAGAAGACCTGTCTCCCCTGACCCAGTTCCCTCTCCTGGGAAAGATGTTCTATCCTAGATGAGGCAGGCAGGAGTGTTGGGGCCTTCATGTCTTCTTTCTAAGCTTGCTTATAGGGAAGAGATTTCACATCTGAAAGGGTGAGCCAAGAAAACCAGGACTGCCTCTTCCCAGTGTCCATTGTAGAGAAAGGTGTCATTGTGGGAAAGGAGAATCCTCACTCACAATGCTGATACAGTCATGCAGGGTTCTTCCTCAGGGGAAGAATGGGCCATAAGTGTGAAGAGTTCTGCAGCTCTACCTGACAAAGCTGACTTGATTTGGAACATGGTGGGAGAAACCCATTCCTAAAGTTATTGTTGAAAAGAATGGAGATCTTGGTGAAGATTAATGAAGAATAGGCTAGTAGTTGCAGGATGCATGCAAAATGGCAGAATGGCCGTATGTTCAATAGCCTTTAACAGAGAGAACCAGGGAAGGTGATGACCAACAAGAATCATCTTTTTATTGATGACTTACAAAGATACAATAATCAAGACAATGTGGTACTGCCATGAGGATAGACATACAATCAATGGAATACAGTTGAGAGTCAAGAAAAAACTCATATATCTAGGGTCAGTTGATTTTTGACAAAGATACCAAGACCGTTCAATGGGGAAAAAATAGTTCCTTCAACAAATAGTTCTGGTAAGACTGTATACATGCAAAAGAATAAATGTGCACTCTTACCTCACACCAAACAAAGAAGATTAACTCAAAATAAATCATGAATGTAAGAGCGAAAACTATAAAACCCTTAGAAGAAAGCATAGAACTAAATCTTAGTGACCCTGTATTAGATAACAGTTTCTAAGATGTAGCACCAAATGCATCAATGACAAAAAAGAAAATAGATAAATTAGACTACATCAAAATTTAAAACTATTGTACTACAAATAATAATTTAATAAAGCAAGAAAACAATGCACAGAATTACATAATTTATATGAAAATTGTATAATGGCTAAATGACTTGCATCCAGAATATGTAAAGAGCACTTACAACTCAATATTTTCAAAAAGCAAATAACACAATTTTAAAATAAACAAAGTATTTTAATAGACATTTCTCCAAAGAGGATGTACAAATTGCCAATCATCCTATGGAAAGACGCTCAAGGTCATTAGTCATTAAGGAAACACAAATCGAATCCACAAGGAGAGACTATGTCACACCCCATTGAATGGCTACAGTTAAAAAGACTGACCATAGCAAGTGTCGGTAAGGATACAAGAAATCAGAACTCCTATATGCTGCTGATGGAAGTATAAAATGGTTCTGCCACTTTGGAAACAGTTTGGCAGCTCCTCAAAAAGTTTATCACAGAGTTACCATATGTCCCAGTAATTCTATTTCTAGATACATACCTAAGAGAAATGAAAACATACGTCCACACAAAAACTTTAAATGGATGAATCATATGGCATATAAGTTATATCTCAATAATACTGTATAAAAAAGGCTAGAACAAATTAATTGTGGTTCTTCTGTACATTAAATACTTGACAGAAATAAAAATGAACAAATTTATACATGAAACATGGAAGCATCTTGCAAATGTAATGTTGAGTAGACGAAGCCAGACACAAAAGAGTACATACTATATGATTCCATTGCCATAAATACACTAACCTGTGGGATTGAAGTAGGGGCAGATGTTCATCTCTGGGAGTGGGGAGGGAGGAGCCCAAGCCAGGGCAGGCCCTCTGACCTGCTGCTAATGTTGAACGCCTTAATCTGGGTGCTGGTTACATGGGTGAATTCAGCTCATGGAATTAATTGAGCTGGGCCCTGCTGGCATTGTACATTTTTCTAAATGCATGTGACACTTCATTAAAGAAGATTTTAAAGCACTGTATATGTCACATCATTTTATTGTGTACCCTTGTTCTGAGCTATGATGGAGAGGCAGCCAACTGCACGAGATTTTCAGTTTGGCAACACACTCTTTGTTGATTCAGCATAATATTTAAGAACCACATGCAGAGCCTTTGAAAACGGCCCAGATTTCTGGATCAAGAAAGTGGACTGAACATTGTAAGTACTTCTTTTTCCCCAATTACCCATTGAATTGGCAGAAAATATAGAACTTTGCTTAAACATAAGGAAGGGAGCCGGCAGTGGACCAGATATTTTAAGATATCTTGGGAGATAGAAAGCAGATTGAATTGGATTGATAGAAAAAAAAGAAAGATTTAGAGATTGCAGCCCAACACTAGAAGAGGCTAGAGCATGCCGGCCCAAGGTGGCCCCTGAGAAGCCTCAAATCTATAGTTGCAAAAACCAGAGAGCAGTGATCCAAGGGCTGCCATTGGTGTGATTTGCAGAAGAATGAAGAACTACACTCAGAATATCTGGGCTAGTCTAGACCCACTCTTTATCTCCCCCAGAACGGGGGTCACAGGGAAGCTAGAGGCAGTCTCATTGGCTGCCTCCTTAAATCACAAAGACAGTCTGTTAGGAATGGAGACTGGTGCAGCAGAGCTCCAGGGCCTGTGACCTCCGACGATAAGCTCTGAGAGAAAAGAGGGAAGTTCCGCAAGTAATTTGTCCTTATCTTCATAGGTGGTGTTGAGAAACACTCTAAGAGCTCCCTCTTTAGCTGTGGGCTAAGGAGTTGGACACCTGGGGGCTCCCAGGCCTACCCTGGACTTACCGAATTCAAGTCTTCATTTTACAAGAGCCCTAGGTGATTCATATGCACACTGAATAGTGTGACACGTGTTTACTAATACCCTCTAATCTATTATGACAATAACAGTCACATACATTCCACTACGTTATTGTACCTTCTTTTAGATGTGCGAGATAAATCCCTCACATCTGAGAGCTAAGAAACAAATTAACTTATTGTATGACAGGTTTCTTTAGAGAAACAGAACCAGTAGGACGGATCTATCTACCTGTCTATCTAGAGAGTAAATGATTCTAAGGAATTGGCTCACGTGATTAGGAGGCTGGCAAGCGCCAAGATCTGAAGGTGAATGGGCAAGCTGGAGACCCAGGAGAGCCCGTGCTGGAGTTCCAGTCTGAACGTTGGTGGGCTCGAGGCCCCTGAAGAACCAATGTTTCCATTAAAGTCTGCAGCCATAGACAAAGCTAGTGTCCTAGTTCACTAAGAGAATCCTTCCTTACTCAGTGGAGCACCAGCCTTTTGTTGTAGTCAGACCTTTGACTGAAAGGATGAGGCACACCCGCATCAAGGATGACATCTGCTTTACACAGTCCACCAATTTACATGTCAATTTCCCTCAAAACACCCTTGCAAACACCCAGAATAGGCCAGGCACGGGGGCTCACGCCTGTAATCTCAGCTCTTTGGGAGGCTGAGGTAGGCAGATCACCTGAGGTCAGGAGTCAGAGACCAGTCTGACCAACATAGTAATATCCCATCTCAAAAACAAAAACAAAAACAAAACACCCAGAATAATGTTTCAGCAAATATGTGAGCACCTAGTGGCCCAGTCAAGTGGACGCATAAAGTTAACCATTACACTTCCGCATCGTTCATGTTCTTCCGCGTCCGTCTATTGACTACCATCTATTACCATGTCGGGGGCTGTGAGAAGTGCTGGGGAGGCGACGATAAACATGGTGAGCCCTCAGTGGAGCTCCCTGTTGCTCCCGTAAACAATGCAAGCCTTACAACTGGTTATGTGGTCCTGTGGCTTTGGTCATGAGGGGCTTAGACAGAATGTTGGAGGAAACGGTTAGTAACTATGAAAAAGCCGTCTGTGTGAATGCTTTTGTACTATGATCTTTTTCTCCACAGCCTTACCTTTATTGTTTTCCTTTATTTTCACTTCAATTTGAATTTTAATATTTATTTTTGGTTGTTCTATATATATTTTTTTGCTATCTGATTAAACTATTTCTAGGAAAGCATGGCACAGTTGACTAATATCAGAGTATTTGCAATACAGCTGCTGTGGCTGGTGGTATACAAGGCGCACATGCCAGCACACAGGACAGCCCTAGAGGAGAAATTGAGGTTCAGTGGCCATGTGGGAACCAGGAGTCCTCTCCTCTTTCCTTCTCACTTCTTCTTTTTTTTTTTTTAATGGAGATTTGCTCTTGTCACCCAGGCTGGAGTACAGTGGCACAATCTCGGCTCACTGCAACCTCCACCTCCCAGATTCAAGCAATTCTCCTGACTCAGCCTCCCAAGTAGCTGGGATTACAGATGTGTGCCACCACACCTGGATAATTTTTGTATTTTTAGTAGAGATAGGGTTTTACCATGTTGGCCAGGCTGGTCTTGAACTCCTGACTTCAGGTGATCTGCCCTCCTCAGCCTCCCAAAATGCTAAGATTACAGGTGTGAGCCACCATGCCCAGTCCCTCCCTCTCACTTCTAAGCTCTGCTAGCACTTTTGTTATCTAGTTCTATTCTGAATGCCTGGCATTTTTTCATTGACAGTCCATTTTCATATGAACTGAATTGTGTGTTGAAGCCCTGTGATGATATTTAAAGGTAGGGCTTTTATAGAAGGAATTAAGGTAAAATGAGGTCACACTGATAGCCTTAATCCAATATGACCCATGTCCTTGTAAGGAGGGAAAGGCGTCAGGGGAGAGGGTGGTTGTGTACAGAGGAGAGATCACGTGAGGACAGAGCTGGAAGATGGAGTCTGCAAGCCAAGAAGAGGCCTCCAGAGAAACCAGCCCTGCTGACTGCTTAATCTTGACTTGAGCCTCCAGAACATCAAGAAATTAATTTCTACTCTTTAGGCCACCAAGTCTGAGGGACTTTGGTATGGCTGCCCTCACAGACTAACATACCTTTCTCTGCCTTAAGGCAAATGGACCCTTAAAGGCTGCCCTTAACCCCAGGCCTGAGGTCTATCCTTCCAGAGAACTTTAGTCACTCACTCTTTGGCCTGGCTGAGTTTATCTGATTCTCCTCCACTCCCCAGTGGTAATGTCCTGCTCGCCTCACTGCACTGCGTCAAGTGCCAGGGAGAGGAAACTATCACGCATTAATCCAAGGGCGAATGGAGAGGCTGCAGCAAAGACCTCTCTTTAAGGGATGGCATTCATTGTCCCTTCTGCCTTTTTTTGAGACCATTTATATTTGCTGTGCCCAGCAGCACATGCTACCCAAAGCTCTGTAGCTGTCTAGTTTTCATGGTTCTTGGAGCTTCCTCTACAAATGGTGTCAAAGTTGGGGAAGGTAAAGTCTCCTGCAAAGCCCTCCTTTCATCCTCCCACCAAGCAGTATGCTGCCTGGCCCTTGGCTCCGGTTGGGGTCACCAACCACCATTTGTGAGCACTGTGTCAATGCACAATGGAGGTGAGGTCTGGGGTGAGTTAAACAACAGCTACTTCCATCACTTTTCCTCCTAAACAGCCTGAGAGAGTCTCTAGTTTGTGCTCTTTTCCAGCTTAGCTCTTTCTAAGCAGTCCCCAAAGCCCCTGTGAAAACACCTTCAGGTATCCTCGCCCTCTGGGGCACAGGCATCCCCCGTTGGGTCAGAATCCAGCAGCAGACACAGCTCGGGTTCATGTTCAGCATTCTCTGCTTCTCATGCATGCCCGGTCATCAGGAAGGAAGATGAGAGTGCCCAATAGCCAGAGGAGAAATGAAGGAGGCTTTTCACCCCCAAAATGGGCTTATAAGAAGGCAGAGATTCAGTCAAAAACAGGAGAAATCACATTTGAAAAGATATCAATTATTATGACTTTAAACACCCTGTGAAATATTTAGCCATGGATGAAAATGCAACCAAGAGACAAACATCTTACAATTAACAAAGATAAAACTGGCACAATCTCAGCCTCTTTTACAAACAGGCACTGACCGAACCAATAGACACACAAACAGCATCAGCCATCTCGACCCTCACACTCCAAGATGTACTCAGAGACAGATTGTTATTCTGCTTTCAAATAAATGCACCTGCTATTGAAAAGGCGCTCAGAGAGCAAGGCCGGGACGAGCACCCCACGGTGTAGGGTTGGTGCAGTGGAGGGCAGAGACAGGCCTGGATCAAGGTAGCCGTGTGATGCCCACCATCCGCCTTCATCTTTCTGAGCCTCTGTGTTCTTTTGCAGACAATCAAGTATTTATCTCCTGCCTGCTGCAAAGATTCAACAAGAATACTGTGTAAAATGTCAAGGATAAATCAGAAACAACCAGAAAGTATGAGGATGTGCTCAGATTAGCCTGGTCCAGTTACAGACCCTTCATTGAGCCTAGAAACATCTTTGTGCTGAGCCTGGCCCGGGCTTGATGAATCCTTTCTGGATCTTCCATTCCTCTGGAACACCCAAGTTCACCACAGCTAAATGCAGTAGTTGCAGCATTTTCAGGAAACCATTCAGAATAAAAGGGAGACTTCTATCCTTACACAGTATGTAATTTTCTCTAAAAATGAACCTTCTTTCCTGAAAAGAGGACATCCAGCCAAGACTCTTGTGAGTTCTGTTTTGGACACATGGAAAATGAAGTTGCCTGTCTGGCAGAAGTCAGTGCCTTTGGATGCATTTTTTAACTTTAAGTTTTATATCATATTTAATTTTCCTGATTATGAAAGTAGGAAAATTTATAAATCATAAAATACAAGGAAGAAAATAATCCCTTAGTCGAAGGGCCTGAAAAAGAAAACAGATCTTGCTTGGTGCAATTTTTGGTGCCATTTTCACTATAGCACCGCTATTATTAAGATAGAAATCTCTCTCTCTCTTCTCTCTCCCCTCCTTCGCCCTCCCACCCCACCCCACCCTCGCCACATACAGCAGAGGCTGCTCTGTTTTCCTTACCTTTCACATTTTGCTCATCCTAAAAGACTCAGCTCACATCCCACCTTCCCACTGATGCTTTCCCTGAGTTGCTGTTAATGCTTTCTTCTCAATTTTCCCTTCCACGCGTCAACATGTGTTGCAGGAACAGCTCACAGCTTCCTTACAAGTATTCCAATTTCATCTCCTATACTAGATTGTACATTTCCTAAAAGTAGGATTGCATAGCATATTTCCTTGTACTTTTTGTAGTACATTTCACGGCAGTAGAATTTTCCTACGGAGGAAGAAAAGGTGTGGAGGTAAGAGCTGGTTGAAATGACACTGGATCAACTAACAATGGGTCAAAAGACTCAATGCAAGACAGAAAATAAGAATTCAGGTTTTTTCTTTTCATGGAAAGGAACTTGATGAGATTTCTTCTGGACTTTTATATACTTGTCACACTGAAAATTTAATATTTATTTTTCTGGTTGTTTCCTATCTGATGCTCCCATTAGATGAAATTTCCAGAAGGAAAGGCCCCTAATTGTTTTGCTCACCTGAACAATGTCTCTTCAGCACCCGGCGCAGCTCCATGAGCAAAAGCACTCATAGAATAGAGAAATGAAGGCAGGCCCAGCACCCTAGAGGAAAGACTGTCATAAAGAAAGACTTATTCTTGAGAACTACTGTGTGCATATGTACATAAGAGCGTCCTGGAGGGGCGCAGTGGTTCACGCCTGTAATCCCAGCACTTTGGGAGGTCAAGATGGACAGATTGCCTGCGCTCAGGAGTGGGAGGCCAGCCTGGAAACTCCATCACTACTAAAATACAAAAAATTAGCTGAGCATGCGATGTGTGCCTGCTACTCAGGAGGCTGAGGCAGGAGAATTGCTTGAACCAGGGAGAGGGAAGTTGCAGTGAGCCAAGATTGTGCCACTGCACTCCAGCCTGGGTAACAGAGTAAGACTCCATCTCCAAACATAAAAAAAAAGTAAAATTAAAAAAAAAATTTAAAAAGAGTGTCCTAATGTCATATCACCCCTGTTGAGTCCCTCATAGGGAGGGCCAGGATGTCTACATTTCTCCAAAGCTAGAATGCATGAGTTGGAGGCAGCTGACCTTCCATTGCTAAGGGCTTCTTAGTGGAAGTGTGCTGGAGACCTTGACTGGGGAACTGGGCTCAGAAAATTGCCATATCCTTTTCTAAACAAGTGATTTTGGAGTTTTATGACCAGGCGTTACCGTGGTGAGACCTGCTCAGTAAAAAAAACACTGTAGGGCTCTATCCAAGGTCTTTGTCTAACTCTCTAACTCCAGTTTCTTGTCCTTAGGGACAAATTAGCAGGTTGTCCCCTGCCCTTCCTGGCCCACACAGCCTTGCTTATTTGTCTCTGTGTGATTTCCTTCTGAGGTACAGCCTCAAAATTTATCTCAATACAGAGTCTGCACAGCCACTTCTGTGGACCTGTCTGGGCTCATGCAAAGTGGTCGGGCTGGTTAACAAGCACATACCCTGTGAAGCTCTTATGAGGCCACCTGCAGCACCCCTCTGATTACCGGGGTGACTCACTGGGATTGCATCTTCCTTTTATGATTTTAAGAACAAAATCCATTTTGTTCTTCTCATTTGTCTGAATTTCCTTTTTTTCTACTGTCGTGGTTCTCAAACTCGCAGGTGCTTTCGGATCACCTTTGGCACTTGTTAAAACACAGCTTGCTGGGCCCCAGGTCCAGAGTTTCTGATTCAGTAGGGAATTTGCATTTCTAACAGATTCTAGGTGATGCTGCTGTAGCTGGCCAGGGTGCCCCGCCTTGAGAGCCACTGCTGTGATGTGACCCAGGGTGTAGGAGAGAAGCACTGCTGAGCGTGGACTCAGGGCCAGGAACTCTGCAGGGAAAAGGACAGCAGGGTAGCCGCCCACAGGGAAGACGCGAGCTTCTGCCAAGTGAAACCTGTGGCCAGCCCCGCCTTTCTTAGCAATTTAGGCTCTGAGTCAAAGTTCAGGCCAACCTTGGGAATTGTGGTTTTTAGCAACTTTGCTGAAACCAAAAACGTTGCCCAACTTGAAGTGTCAAAAGCCTGCATCAAACACTGGCTCTTCCTGCTTTCTTCTGCAGGAGTCTCCACTCCTCCCTGTGTGAAAGTTTCAGCCGCTGCCATCCTGAGAGTCTGGCAGGGAGGGACATTCCATGGTCACGAGATGACTCTGTTGTAGAGAGCTTGACAATGCCATGCTTGTGTGTGTGGCGACTTCCTCCACAGAAAAGCTCCAGAGAGCCTCCCTTCCAATGCTGCTGACAGCCTTCCTTCCCAAGGTTCAGAATGAAGGAGTCCATTTGAGCAGAATCTTAAACAATATTGTAAGATTATAGAGTCACATCAAGCTGGAACACGCCACTGGATCTATAAAAAAAAATTGAGAAAGGTATTGCTGTCACAAAGCTGATGTGTTTTACTGTGTTAGAAGGTGAGAGAATCTTACAGAGACACATAGCCAGATAATTACTTATAAAACAAGGTCATGAATAACATATATTGATAGCCGTAGGAGCTGAGGGAAGATAGCGGAAGAAATAGATAGAAGAGCTATAAAAATTAGAAAGAACTCATGAGAACAGCAATCTGGGGCCAGTCTTGGGGGAAATTTATTCTTGCAATCTAAAATGTTCGAGGGTACTACTGGGCACGCTGTAGTGAATGTAATGTTCCAAATTCATATAGGTGACCTTCAATTATAAGGAGAAGCCTCAACTAGGTTTACTGTTCTCAATTTGAGAAGGCAAAGATATGCATACTCCATTCTATTAAGATTTCTGCAGAAGTACAGATGGGAGTGTGGCTTAGCGGTTAAAAGCCAACAGCGTAGAGCCAGGCTTGAATACTGGATTTGAATACTGGTTCTTCTGCCTACTAGCTGTGTAATTCTAGATAATTTATTGGATGTCTCTGAGCCTCAGTATTGTCACCAGTAAAATGGAAAAATGACAGTTCCTACTTTATACAGTTTTTAAGAAGATAAAAAGCTTCAACGTTTGTAAAGTGCTTTGAATGGCACATACTACATTGTTGTTTATTAAATATCTGCTATAGCAGTTATGAAGTACTGTACTTATATTTTTTATTAAATAAATAATTGAAATTGAATTTTAGATGGGTCATGCTTTTAACCATAAAATTCTGTTATGGAGAGAATCACTATGATGTGGGATCTCCTCATCTTTTGAAACTGGTAGGAAATGAACAGTCTTGGCTGTCATCTCCTAAGTAGACAGAACATGGGCCTTGGGGTCCAAAAGATTTAGGTGCACATCCGGGCTGTGTCAGTTCCAGTTAGATGACCCTGGGCAAGACCACCACCCTTGGTAAATTTCAGTCTTCTATTCTCTGACATAAATGTCAATAGTTTATTTTTAAAGCACCTAATAAAATTTGAAGTAATCGCAAAGCTCTCTCTAAGTGGGGGCTCATGTCAGTGTGGGCCACAGGCAAAAGGAGTTGTTACTGTAAGCCGAGGACAGCATGGCAAAGCAACACATGCTGAGAATCTTGAGATGTGAATGGGGACAGGCCCAGGGCTGGAAGCCACCCAGGCATCATCGGCTTTGCTCTCCTCTCCAGGTGTGGCGTCAGTGAGAGCACGCACTGCATGGATGCTGGCCACCTGCCTGGCAGCCTCTCAGCACATTCCAGGCTGTTTTGTGAAATGAGGTGCAGATAAAAACTATCCTGAGAAAGCACCTAGAGGTCGGAGCTTTTTGTCCCATTGCTGACTTAACTGGCTGTGAACTTGGGCAAGTCACTTTCCTTTTCTGAGGCTCTGTTTTTCTGTCTGCAAAATAGCATGCCTGAGGTACCTTCTTGTTCCAAGCCCATTAAAAGTAACTGACCTGCCCAAGAAGGCTGTTCATGAGCGCTAATTGCTCTGGGGTGCACTGCATTGTTCTTACCTAGCTTGCTTTTCTATGTGCTGGCTTCACGAATCTTCATCACATAGCCTCTTCAGTTTTCCAGTCTTTGTATTTATGTCCATCAGCTCTTGTCATTGAAGGCCAGCACCCGGCCACATCATCCTCGCTCTGTCCAAATCTCATGTCCCCTCACCGGTTCCCTGAGTGCTGACATCAAGGGACAGTTTAGAATTTCAAAATGCTTTAGACAACAAAGAAAAACTAGGATATGGCAAAATCACATCTAACAAATATATTTCTAAAGGGTGCACGAAGGGGAACCCAAAGGTTAGGTTAGAGAAAGCCTAGATTTGGAAATGTTAAGCCTTATTTCATCATTCTTTGCACCTTACCTTCATCATCCATGGGATGGGGACAGACGAAAGCAATCTAGAAGAATGATCTGCACAGTAAGGCTGCTAACTTGTGGTTTTTGAGTATGATGACTGTTGCAATTGAGTCGATAATTTTATTATTTTCTCTATTTGTTTTAACTTTTCTTAGTTAATGTCAATATAGATTATAAGACAAAGTGAACTATGGAACAGCTCACAGGAATTACTGCCGTGTGGAGACCGTGGAGGGGTGGAGCCTGACGGAGGGCTTGGCCTGCTAACCTTCAGCCAGTGGGGCCTGGGACGCAGCATGGGGTTTGGGAAAGGGCAAGGTGGACTGGGATCCTGGTCCTATCACTCGTTAACGATGTGAGGTGGGGCAGTTTTCCTGACCTCGGCGCTTCAGCTTCCCATTTGAGGATGAGTAAAAGTGGTGACCCGTGGGCCTGCTATGAATCTCACATGGGGTGACCTGGATGAGGAAAGTGAGGTCCCAGAGGGAATCCATCCACCTTTTCCTAGATACAAACGAAAAGGCTGCTGGGAGTTCTAGAATAATGGTTGCACCCTCTGCCAAGATCTTAACGGAATATGGGTTTTCCCTGCTTTTCAAGGTTTTCATTTTTATTTTCACTACAGCTCTGAGAAGAAAAGGCCCAGGTCCTTGGAGCAGTAATCACAGCTTTTCACAGCCTTTTCCATGGCTTGTGTGTTTGGGTTTTGGTTTTTTTTTTAAGTTAAAAATTGTCTTGAAAATTCAACTGATGTAATTTTATTTTCTTTTGCAAGTTAAAATTCAAATACTTTCTAAATGCAAAAATGTCCACATGCTTTCCTGCTTGTTGGCAGCTGCAGAGTTACCAATATTTAGGGGAAAGCATTACATAATCTGAAATTTTTACTTCTTGTCATCTAGTGAATTTTCTTCTTCACAACTTCACAATTGGCCTGTGGTCTGTTTCTTCAACTTTGAGCAAACAAATACAATTGACAGATGTGAAACTGTACCACAGCAGGAATTGTCAAGTTAACTTTTTTTTTTTTTTTTTTTCGGAGGGAGAGTTTCGCTCTTGTTACCCAGGCTGGAGTGCAATGGCGCAATCTCGGCTCACCGCAACCTCCGCCTCCCAGGTTCAAGCAATTCTCCTGCCTCAGCCTCCTGAGTAGCTGGGACTACAGGCGTGCACCACCATGCCCAGCTAGTTTTTGTATTTTTTAGTAGAGACGGGATTTTACCTTGTTGACCAGGATGGTCTCGATCTCTTGACCTCATGATCCACCTGCCTCGGCCTCCCAAAGTGCTGGGATTACAGGCGTGAGCCACCGCGCCCGGCCCAAGTTAACTTTTTATCTGTTTCTGCACAAGTATGTTAGCTTTGGCCTTGAGCATTGCTACCATTGACAGTTTGATTCTTAGGAAACTGATCTGAGAAGCTGGTGTTTCTTGCACAGTGCGTTTTGCTGTGTTACGCAGCCTTCTTCATGAGCTGGTATGGTCTGGCTCTGTGTCCCCACCAAAATCTTATCTTGAATTCTAGTCCCCACATGTTGAGGGAGGGAGGTTATTGCATCATGATGGCGTTTTCTCCCATGCTGTTCTCCTGAGAGCGAGTGAGTTCTCACAATAGCTGATGGTTTTAATAAGGGGCTCTTCCCACTTCACTTACACTCTCTCCTGCCGCCTTGTGAAGAAGGTGCCCACTTCCCTTCTGCCATGGTTGTAACTTTCCTGAGGCTTCCCCAGCCAAGCAAAACTGTGAGTCAATTAAACCTCTTTCCTTTATAAAGTACCCAGTTTCAGTGTGAGAATGGACTAATACAAAAGCTAATTAAAATAGTAATATGCAAGCTGATCAATGCTCCATCTTCCCCCTTGGGTTCCCTTCTGCAAAGCAGTCATTCAGTCATTTCTTCATTCATTCACTTATCCATCCTTCCATTTAATAAAAACATTGAATAAATACCTGCTGTCTCCAAGGCACATGGCTGAACAATGTATTGCATCCAGAACTCATAGTAAATTTTATATACATGGTGATGCAAAAATGCAGAAGAAATAATTTTAGACAGGTCATGACATGTGAATGGGGCCCTGAAAAATCTCTTAAATTATCCCTTTTAAATGAGCTCATTGTTTCAAAACAAACATTCCTAGCCAATAGAAGGGGCTGGCTCTGTGTCCTTAGAATGAGCTCAGACCATTTCTGCTGCCTTGAACACCACTTGACCGAAATGCAATGTGGGCATATTTTCTGGTGTGGGGCTCAGTAGTTTTCCTGTCTGTAGTCACCAGCCCTGCTCCTCCAGGCCTATGTAGCATGAGTGATAGGAACCATGCACCCGTGTGTGCCCCTGCCTGCTGCCTGCTCCCACGCATGGGCCCACAAAGTGGATGGACAACTTACCCCTGCATACCTCAATGCTATGCTGTGGGTGTCTATGAGCATTTCTCTCTCTTTTTTTCTGTCTTCCCCCACACCATCTCCCAACCAGCAGGCAGAAATGCATCTCCTTCCAACTCCCATTTAGCAGCTTTAATGAATGAGGCCTTGGGCACACACAGTGGACTGTGCCTGTGAGATGGACTTGATGCCTGAAAGGTTCTTTCTTCTTCCTGTGCTGTCCGTTTCTTCAGGTAGAGTCAGGCAAGGACCTACCTGCCAGGCCCCGTGGTGTCAAGAGTGGGACTGAGCCCTCGTTCTTCCTGCTGCAGAGGCACAGGCAGAAGATTTCGTGTCTGGGGCGATGGCTTCCACATGACTGGAGAAGGAGAAAGGGTGGTGGGCCACATGTCTAGGGGGCTCCACTGAGCAGCTCCCAGGGGACCTGTGGGCATAGGGCTGCTTAGGAACTGGGTTTGGGCCTTTGAGGCTATTGGATGAGGAGGATTTCTGCACCAAGCCCATCTTAATTTGTACACAAAATATACAAATGTACTTAAATGGAATGATTTCTGAAAAATGTCCTATAAATGATAAAATCATTTAAATACTCACAAAGTGATAACAGATCATCAGTAACCCCAGTCACCTGATCTGCAGGGAAGGCCTCATCTGCAGGGAAGGCCTCATGCCCTGGAGGCTGCACATGGAGTCCCCTCTGGGCAGCACTGGAGGCCTTCCAGCATGCACACTCACCCTTCTGTTGTGTGTGTGTTTGTACTTATGTATGTGGTGTTTGTGTGTATTTGGTGTGTGTTATGGTGTTTATTGTGGAATGTGGTGTGCATGTGTGTGGTGTCGTGTGTGTATCTGTGTGCAATGTGGGTGTGTGGTCTGTGTATCTGTGTGCTGTGTGCAGTGTGGGTGTGATGTAGTTTGTGATGTATGTATAGTGTGTGCTGTGGTGTGTGTGATGTGCATGTTTTTATATGGTGATGTGTGATGTTTGTGTGTGCTGTATGTGTATGGTGTATGTGTGTGGTGTTTGTGTGGTGTATATGATATACCTATCTGTGTTTTGTGGTGTGTGGTATATATGTGTATGTGGCCTGTATGGTATGCATATTTGTATATTGTGGTGTTTGGTATATGTGTGTGTTGTGTGTTATGGTGTGTATGTGCCATATGTGTGGTGTGCATGTTTGCGTGTGTTGTGATGTGTGTATGTGCTGTGTTGTGTGGTGTGTGTTGTGCATGTTTGCGTAGTGTGTGGCGTGTGATGTGTTTGTGTTGTAGTGTGTGTTGTGTGTGTGCTGTGGCATGTGGTCTGTCCAGTATGTGTGTTTGTCTGTATGTTTTGGTGCATGGTGTGTGTGTGTTGGATATGTGTTGTAAGTGTTGTGGGTATGTGTTGTGTGTATTTGGTGTGATGTGTGTCATTTGTTGGTGTGTAGGGTGTGTGTATCATGTGCATGTTTGTGTGGTTTGGTGTATGGCGTGTGTGGTATGCATGTTTGTGTGGTGTGTGGTGCATATGTGTGGTGTGTGTGTTTGTGTGGGTTGCAGAATATGGTGTGTGTGTTTTGTTGTGGTGTGTGGTTTGTGTGGTGTGTTGTGTGCATTGTGTTATGTGGTTTGTGTTGTGTGTATAGTTTGGTTGAGGTGTGTGGTTTGTGTTGTGTGTATAGTGTTGTGGTGTGTTGCGTGTATGTGGTGCATGTGTTTGTGTAATGTGTATGTGTATTGTGTGTGTGGTGAGCATATGAGCATGTTTGTGTGTGTTGTGGTGTGGTGTGTATAGTGTGTGTGGCATAGGTGTGTGTGTGTTGTGGTGTGGTGTTTAGAGTATGTGTGTGTAGGTGTGTGATGTGGTTATTGGCATGTGGTGTGGTGTGTGTTGTGGTGTGTTTTGTGTGTATGGTATGTGTGGTGTCTGTGCGTGTGGTGTGTAAGGTGTGTTTGTGATGTGGGTGTGTGTGGTGTGTGTAGCGTGTATGGTGTGTGTGTGTGGTGTGGGTGTCTGTATGGGTGATGTGTGCTTGTGTGTGTTGTGTTCATCTGTGTGTGTGGTGTGTATGGTGTATGTGTGTGGTGTGGGTGTCTTTGTGTGTGTGTTGTGGTATGGTCTGTGTGTGGTGAGCCTGTCTCTGTGTGATATGTATGGTTGTGTGTGTGTGTCTGTGAGGTGTGTCACTGGTGAGCCTGTATCTGTGTGATGTGTATGGTTGTGTGTATCTGTTGGTGCTGTGTGTGGTGAGCACATTTTAGTGTGACGTGTATTGTGTGTGTGTGGTGTGTTGTGGGGTGTGCATGTGTTGTGTGTGTGTAGTGTGGTGTGATATGTGTGTGGTGCACGTGTCTGTGTGGTGTGTATGGTGTATCGTGTATGTGGTGTGTTGTGTGTGCATTATCGCGTGGGGTGTGTGTGGTACGTGTGTTTCTGTATGGTGTGTATGGTGTGTGCATGTGTGTGTATGGTGAGCGTGTCTCTGTGTTATGTGTATGGTGTATGTGTGTGGTGTGTATGGTGTGTGTGGTGTGTGTGGTGAGCATGTCTCTGGTGTGTATGGTGTGTGTGTGTGGTGTGTGTGGTGAGCGTGTCTCTGTGTGGTGTGTACAGTGTGTGTGGTGTGTGTGGTTAGTGTGTCTCTGTGTCGTGTGTACGGTGTGTGTGTGGTGTGTGGTGAGCGTGTCTCTGTGTGGTGTGTACGGTATGTGTGTGGTGTGTGTGGTGACCATGTCTCTGTGTGATGTGTATGGTGTGTGCAGTGTGTGTGTGGTGTGTTGTGTGTGTGGTGTGGTCTGGCACCCACATTACTGGTTGAAAAGCCCAGTCAGTGAGAGCAGATGACCTCCCAGGGGAGCACAAGGAAAGCCAGGGCCCGGGGCAAGGGGCCAGCAGAAGAGCTCGCGTCCTCGGTCTGGACACTCGACTGGTGGACAGTCTGGGAGCTGCTGCCCACAGATGGGACAGGCCGCTGGGCGCCGTGGGCAGGAGACAGGCGAGTCCCCTGGGTCCCGGCTCCTTGCAGGAGAGGGGCCTTATATGGTAGTGTGGCCGACCTCACCGTGCTTGGTGGTCCTCTCCTGGCTTCTGCCTGGGGGTCTGCGGTTCCTCAGAAGCTCTAGGCTCTGCTTTCTCAGGGTAAACACGCACCCTGGACAGTGCAGCCTCACTTGGCAGGTGACGGCTGCCAGAGAGCAGCTCACACAGTCAGGACTAATTTGGTCATGGGGAACATCCTAGGGTGACATTTACTGGATCTTCTAGGGGTGCTGACAGCGCACACATCCGTGGGGACCCGGGGAGGAACGCTGGGTGGAGTTGGCAGGGAGACAGGGCCTGGGCCAGGCTGCCCTGCGAAACCGAAGCCAGGCCAATGCTGCTTCTGGATGTTGGGGTGCCAGGACCCCTGCCGCTGACACAATCCTTGGCCACCACTTGCCGTGCCCTGGGTGCAGGAGATCACACTGTCCCTGGAAGAAGCAGACTGCCCCGACACGGAGCAGGCAGACTGATCCACTTCACCCTCTGGTGGAACAAACGCAGATTCTCTCACCTTCTGTTAGAACAGGAACTATGAAACTAAGAATGCCACAAATTAAAGCTACGTTTGATTCCAATGGCCTGCTATGAAGGAACAGCTTCCATTGAGACATTCATTCATCTTTCAGTTCCGAGGCTGCCAGACATTTTCCATCACTGGTAGGAGGTGAGACGGTGAATAGTTTCATCTTTGTGAGCCTTGCAGTTTCTGTTGTAATCACTCTTCTTATTGGACATAATGCAAAGCCAGCCCCAGAAAACACACACACTAACGGGAATGGCAGTGTTGCTATGGGCCTCTTTCACATAAATAAGTGGCTGGCTGGATGTGGCCTGTGGCTGTGCATTGCCCTCCCGGCTTTCATTTCACCAAATATGTAGTGAATGCCCACACATTCTAGGCCCTGCAGATAAAGCGATGATCTCAAGGACAGAATTGTTTCCACAATTGAGTTATGCTTTTATGGAATAAAGAAGCCAAAATTCAAATAATTGTGGAAAAAGTGGCAGGGTACTGATAGGTGCTGTCAAAAAGAGTAGCTATAGCTACTCTAGAAACACGCTGTGGAGTGTGTTAGCACCCAGTCAGCTTTCTCCTCATTAAGCTCGAATCTTGCATTTAACTCAGTGAGGACAGGAATGTAGTGTCTGATTTATTTTGCATCCACAGCAGCTCACTTGGTATCTCCCCATCATCATTTCTGACATTCTGGTGAACAAAACTAGATAAGAGAAAGAAACTAAAGGCATGTTAACTAAAAAGTAGGCAGAAATACTGACCTTTTGTGGCCAGTATGATTATATTCTTGTATAAGAAGTAATACAAACAGCCTGGGCATGGTGGCTCACACCTGTAATCTCAGCACTTTGGGAGGCTAGGGCAGGCAGATCACAAGGTCAGGCGTTCCAGAGCAACCTGAACAATATGGTGAAACCCCGTCTCTACAAAAATACAAAAAAAAAAAAAAATTAGCCTGGAGTGGTGGCACATGCCAATAGTCCCAGCTACTCAGGAGGCTGAGACAGGAGAATTGCTTAAACCTGGGAGGCAGAGGTTGCAGTGAGCTGAGATCGCACCACTGCCCTCCAGCCTGGGTGACAGAGTGAGACTGTGTCAAAAAAAAAAAAAAAAAAAAAAAAAGAGAAAAGAAATCCTACAAACAGTAAGAAAATACAGTTCATAAACAGGGGCATATAAAATTAATACGATTAAATATATAGTTTTCATATATCAAAAAATACATAGGGGAAGAAAAACATTAACACAAACAAGAACAAAACAAAATATTTAGGAATAAACAAGATATATGTGACTTACAACAAGAACATTTGAAAATACTGCTGAGGGACAGAAAAATACAAGGCTATGACAAACAGAAATTCATACTATATTTCTGAATCAGAAGATTTTATCATTATAAATGTGTCAGTATTTTCAGGGTAAGTTATATGTGTAATATAAACCCTATACATAATTTCATATATATAGTCATATATATACCCCATTATATATGTGTAAAGTAATAATTATTACATATATAAAATATTTAAACTGTCACATATATAAAATGTAATAATTATCACATAAAGGGAAGGTAAAACAAGAGTCCTTTCAAACTGGCAGCACCTCAGTTTTTTTTCGAAGGATGGTGCTGCTAATTTGAAAGGGCTCTTGTTTTATCTTACCTTTGAAGCTGTGATGATACATAATGTTTCATAATGATGACTGGCCTGGCGTTTAGACTCGGGCATGCTATTACTTTTTTAACAGAGCCTGCTTTCAGTCAGTACTTTTAACTTGACAAGAAATATGGGAGAATAAATTTCCTAACCTTGCCTGTGATTGGATTACATTAGTTTTTTATTGTTTCTGTGAGAAAAGGAAGTAGTCAATTTCACCTATGAAAAGTGGTGTAAAAATTCTAAATAAAATTTTATGATGCCCAATCTGATAATGTATAAAAAGGATAAAATAGGGAGTATCCAAGTAATGTGTTGCTGGCTCAATATCAAAATATCCATTAGCATGATATGGCACATGAATGATTTAAATGAAATAATCATTTTAATAGATGTGGAAAATTGAAGAAAATCAGTAAGCTTTGTTAATTTTTTAAATTCTTAAGAAATTAAAAATAAAATGTGTTTCTCTACCAGAAAAGGCATCTATCAAAAATCAACATGCTTAATGGTGAATTATAAAATACATTGCACTTACCTTAGAAAAAGATAAGGTTTCTCATTATCATTGATATGGTTTGGCTGTGTCCCTAACCAAATCTCATCTTGAATTCCCGCATGTTGTAGGAGGAACCTGGTAGGAGGTAATTGAATCATGGGGCAGGTCTTTCCTGTGCTGTTCTTGTGATAGTGAATAAGTCTCATGAGATCTGATGCTTTTAAAACTGGGAATTTCACTACACAAGCTCTCTCTCTTTCCCTGCTGCCATCCATGTAAGATGTGACTTACTCCTCCTTGCCTTTTGCTATGATTGTGATACTTCCTCAGCCACGGGGGACTGTAAGTCAAATTAAATCTCTTTGTTTTGTTAATTGTCCAGTCTTGCATATATCATTATCAGAACTGTGAAAATGGATAATACAGTAAATTAGTACCAGTAGAGTGGGACACTGCTGAAAAGATATCTGAAAGTGTAGAAGCAACTTTGGAAGTGGGCAACAGGCAGAGGCTGGGACAGTTTGGAGGACTCAGAAGAAGACAGGAAAATATGGGAAAGTTTGGAACACACACTAGAGACTTGTTGAATGGCTATGGCCAAAATGGTGATAATGATATGGACAATGAAAGAAATACAGGCTTAGGTGTTCTCAGGTGGAGATAAGAAACTTTTTGGGTACAGGAGCAAAGATGACTCTTGTTATGTGTCAGCAAAGAGACTGGTGTCATTTTTCTTCTGCCCTAAAGATTTATGGAACTTTGAACTTGAGGGATATGACTAAGGATATCTGGCAGAAGAAATTTCTAAGCAACAAAGCATTCAAGATGTGACTTGGGTGCTGTTAAAGGCATTCAGTTTGATAAGTGAGGCAGAGCATGAAAATTTGGAAAATTTGCAGGCTGACAATGCAATAGAAAAGAAAGCTCCATTTTCTGAAGAGAAATTCAAGCCAGCTGCAGAAATTTACATCAGTAACATGGTGCCAAATGTTAATCCCCAGGAAAATGGATAAAATATCTCCAGGGCACATCAGAGGTCTTCATGGCAGCCCCTCTTATCGCAGGTCTGAAGATCTAGGAGGAAAAAAATTATTTTGAGGTGGGGTCCAGTGCCCCCTACTGTGTACAGCTTAGGGACTTGGTGCTGTGTGTTTGAGCAACTTCAGTCATGGCTAAAAGGGACCATGGTAACCCCAAGCCTTGGCAGCTTCTACATGGTGTTAAGTCTGTGGCTATACAGAAGTCAAGAATTGAGGTTTTTGAACCTCTGCCTAGATTTTAGAGGATGTATGGAAATATATGGATGTCCAGGCAGAAGTTTTCTGCAGGGGTGGGGCCCTCATGAAGAACCTCTGCTAGGGCAGTGCAGAAGGGAAATGTGGGGTCAGAGCCCCCACACAGAGTCTCTACTGGGGCACTGCCTACTGGAGCTGTGAAAGGAAGACCACTGTCCTCCAGACGCTAGAATCGTAGATCCGATGACAGCTTGCACCATAGGCCTGGAAAAGCCACAGACACTCAATGCAAGGCTGTGAAAGCAGCTGTGAGGGAGACTGTGCCCTGCAAAGCCACAGGGGAAGAGCTGTCCATGACATAAGAACCCACCTCTTGTACCAGCATGACCTGGATGTGAGATATTGAGTCAAAGGAGATCATTTTGGAGCTTTAAGATTTGACTTCCCCATTGGATTTCAGACTTGCAAGGGGCCTGTAGACTCTTTGTTTTGGTCAATTTCTCCCTTTTAGAATGGCTGTATTTACCCAATTCCTGTACCTGCATTGTATCTAGGAAGTAACTAACTTGCTTTTGATTTTACAGGTTCATAGGTGGAAGGGAGTTGCCTTGTCTCAGATGGAACTTTGGAATGTGGACTTTTGAGTTAATGCTCAAATGAGTTAATATTTTGGGGGACACTTGGGAAGACATGATTGGTTTTGGAATGTAAGAACATGAAATTTGGGAGGGGCCGGGGCAGAATGGTATGGTTTGGCTCTGCCCCATACCCAAATCTCATCTTGAATTTCTGCATGTTGTGGAAGGAATCTTGTGGAAGGTAATTGAATTATGGGGGCAAGTATTTCCCATGCTGTCCTTGTTATAGTAAATAAGTCTCACAAGATCTGATAGTTTTAAAAACAGAAGTTTTCCTGCACAGTCTCTCTCTCTTTTCCTGTTGCCATCCATGTAAGACGTGACTTGCTCCTCCTTGCCTTCTGCTATGAATATAAGGCTTCCCCAGCCACATGGAACTGTAAGCCCAACTAAACCTCTTGCTTTTGTAAATTGCCCAGTCTTGGATATGTCTTTATCAGCAGTGTGAAAATGGACTAATACAATCATCAACACTTCCTTATTCTTCCTTATTCTTTAAGCACTAGAAAATGCATTACAATAACAACAACAAAAAGAAATAGGAAATATAAGAATCAATAAGATAGTAACAAAATTCATATTTGCAAATAATAAAGTTGTCTGCATACAAAATTCACAAAAATCTATAAACATACTATAAGCATTAGTAATAGTTTAGGAAAGTTGCTATATATATAAGTAATATATAAAAAGGGAGTTTTTACGCCAGCAAAGGCAAATAATTAGATGTAAAACATACAGTACTTATAAAAGTGACATAACTATAAAGTTCATAAAAATACATCCGGCCAGGTGCAGTGGCTCTCACCTGTAGTCCCAGCACTTTGGGAGGCCAAGGCAAGCATTTCACCTCAGGTCAGGAGTTCAAGATCAGCCTGGCCAACATGGTAAAACCCTGTCTCTGCCAAAAGTACAAAAATTAGCTGGGTGTGGTGGTGAGCACCTGTAATCCCAGCTTCTCAGGAGGCTGAGGCAGGAGAATTGCTTGAACCTAGGAGGCGGCGGTTGCAGTGACCTGAGATCACACCACTGTGCTCTAACCTTGGTGACAAGAGTGAGACTCAGTCTCAAAAAAAAAAAAAAAAAACTAATGAAAGAACTTTATGGAAAATTTTTTATAAAAATTATTGACTTAGAGACTTTTAGTTGTGGAAATGTCACAGAGGACAGCAATAGCAAAAATGTTGTATTAAATGTAACAAAATCTTGAAAAAATCAAATAACTAGTGACCTAGTAAGAAATAGCTAAAATCTAACAGAAGATGATACTTTTTACAGATAAATTCCATTAAAATGCTTTTATTTTTCTTCAAGAAATTTGCTAATGAAGAAGAAACATCAACTAAATGTAGATTTTAGGATGGGGAAATAAAAGTCCAGTATCTGTCTGATACCAACCCACACTTTAAGCTGGTATTCAGAATAGCTACAACCACAAATTAAATATAATCTGAAGTTAATCAATTATTATGTGGGCTCCAGTAGGTTTGCATGTCCTGGACTTCCAGAATATCTCCTGGATTTGAAATATAAAATGATGGTAGAATGTTTCTCCTGTAGCCATAAAAAGAAAAGAAAATATTTTGTTAAGAAATATTACATTTTAATTACCTGAAATTATTTCTAGGAATACTTTTAAATATTCAGATCAGCACACAAAAATAAACAGCCAGACCATAAATAAAGGTTTATTTGTGCATGAGAGTGAGAGAAAACAGTAGACAAGAGTAATATAATGACTCAGGTATGGGAAACACACACACACACTCAAAAGTAGGTATGCATATTATATTTAAAGGTCCTTTTCTAAGAGGGAGCAAAGGAATTTATTAACATTAAAGTTTGATAAGTCAAGGGAGCTACACAAAGTTTCCAAATGTCCAAGTTGTTAAAGAGACAAAAATTGGAATAGTAAAAATTCTCCATTAAGCTAAAGAAGACAAAATAAAATGGTTAATTTAACCCAAATAGAAAAGTAGTTACATTAAAGAAAGAGATACTAAGTTATTCAACAAAAAGGCAAAGATGGTCTCAAAAGAAAAGAAAAAGGGAAGGAGGCACAGCTTATATACAAGTATATTAGTCGTTTATTGCTGTGTAAAAATTTTCCCAAATCTTAGTGTCTTAAAGCAACAGACACTTATTATCTAACCATTTCCTTGGACCCGGGATCCAGGTATGGTCTAACTGGATCCTTTGTTCCAGGGTCTCCTACAAGGCTGCAGTTAAGATATTGACTTGGCTAGAGTCCATCTCATCTGAAGATGTGATTGAGGTAGGATCCAATTCCAGCCTTACTCACATGGTTAATGGTGCTTTTCAGCTCCTTCAGTGATGTCGAACTGCTGGCCTGTTTCTGAATGGCTACTCACAGTTTCTTGCCTCTCCACAGGGAAACTTGCAACACAACAGCTTGTTTCATCAAAGTGAACATGTGAGAAAAGCCAGAGAGAGAGTTTGAGCAAGGCCATAAAATATTAGGTCATTTTATGACCTAACATTACAAATGATATCCCATTTTTTGCTATATTATATCTAGCAGTGAATAGTCCAAACTCAAGGGTTAGAGATTGCAAAAGATTGTGAATTTCAAGAAATTGGAGGCAATCTTGGAATTCTACCTGATAAAATATATTATCTGTTGAAATTACAAAGAAATAAAAAAAAAATCCTTTTGGGCATCAGACCATATGAACTCTAACTCAATAAGCATTATAAAATACAGGTGATTTTATAATAACAAAAGAACAAGTTATGATGAAATCAACAATTCTAAAAGTACATGTTTCTAATAACATGGTTCCAGATTACCTGTAAACAAAATTTAATACATTTACAAGAAGTGAACTCACAAACACTTGGGTAGTTTTAAACTCCCAATGTTTTCAGATTTATAGATAAAGTAGGCAAAACAAAAACAATGATTACATTGTATATCTGAATAATTAGAATAACAAATTTCTCTCAAATACATAGACTTTTACATTTAATAGATGTTTAATGCATTTTAAGTACATTTATACATTTGGAAAATAGAATGGAACACAGATGAGGTCAAATAATTAAAGTCATATGGATTATGTTCTCTGATAACCAGGTGATTTTGGTGAAAATCAATAATAAAATATATAACTAGAAAATTATTATATGTTCGGAAATTAAAAATTATACTCCTAGGTTTTGAGGGTGTCAAAGAAGAAATCTTAGTGAAAGCTGCAAAATACTTCATACTGAATAATGATAAAAACACTATGTGTCAAAACTGGTGTAATGAAAACAATACTGAAGTGAAATTTATGTCTTTTAACTCAGGTAGGGGAAAAGAAGAAGGACCAAATGTAATTTACTGCATGCAAAATTAAAGGATTTAAAATTAATGATTATATTAATAAATGTAAAAAATTACACTTTATAATCATCAATTAAAAAATTGCAACATCATAAAATCTATAAAATTTATAGTAAAAGTACATAATTGGAAAATATCAAAGTTTTCTCTTTGAGATTTTTAATAAGATTGGCCACTATCATGTTATTAAACTGAAGATACTACTCATAATAGAAATAAACTTATAAAATTTTGAAGGAAACCAACTTATCTTCAAATGCTGTGCATTTAAGTAAACAATTTACAGAAAATTATTAGAATTAATCAGATTTAGCTAATTTGCTGAAGACAGTATTAATGTATAAAAATCAGCTTTTTTCTATATACCAGCAACAGTGAGAAAATGAGATTTAACCAACATTATTTGCAATATTTACAAATATAAGTAAGATAACTCTAGGAAAAAGATACAATTTTATTAACAGATATTAAAGTAGACCTTATTAATAAACAGATGTACCATGTTGCTGGATAGCAAAACTGAATTTGTGTGTGCATGTGTGCAACTAAGGGTGTGTCTGTTAACCCAACGTGCTGATTGTAAAATTTACAGGGACATATGGTTTTGTATTTAGAGCTGTGAACCTGCTAATCAAACATCCTTGCCATGCCAGAAGACTGGTGATTAATAGAAGAAGCAACAGAGCAACTGAGAGTATTGGAAAACTTGCTTCCTTAAACTGCAGTGCTTTAGAGACTTACTTTAATTGATAGCTATTTGTGGAAAAACCCAGTATAAGTACTGTGATTTTATATTTGGAATTAATTTGAAATTTGAGTTAATTTAAAATTGACAAGTGGAAGGTCTCATGGATGGTCAGTTCAGAGCTCTGAGTCATTTAAGAATCTGAGTCCTGGGTAGAAATGGCCGTCCAATGTTGTTCTTACTATACATTTTGTTTCTTGTATATTTCAGTGAAAGTCTAAAACATTGATTTCAAAACCTTGTTTTGCTTTTAATGTGGAAGATGGTGTTCAGGTTATGTTACTAACAAGTCATAGCATATTTAGCTGATAGCCTAGCAAAGGTCCATACGTATAGCTTTAATTATCCTTTTATTAGAGATTGACATTACACACAAGGCAGCCTAACAATCAAGGGTGAAGGAAGGGGGTCTTCTATTGCTTTATGACAGCCAGCAAGCGCAGGTGAAAAGAATTACAGTCCAGAATCCTCAGATTAGTCTCGGGCTCTAGAACTAAATTGTCACCTGCTTCTTATCGCCATATGTAACCCATCGCCTAACCTATTGTGTTTACTCGCAACGTACGTCTCAGATTTTCCTGTATCCCCATTCCCAAAGCTTCCACTCAACTCCATCATCAATCACTTTCTTAAATATTTGCTAGAACATCATCTAAAGTTTCCCTATTTCTAATGCCACTCTCCCATTAACCCATTTTCTACCCATAATTTAGTCATATTTGGAAAATCTTTTAAAAAATTACTTTATAACTCCTGAGTAAATTCCCAATCCACTTCCAACTGAAACTCAAAAGCATGTAGGGATCCAAGTCCACATATGATCTAGCTACCACCTATCTTCCCATCTTCTACTCAAACTCCTCTGCTTTTGGGTCATTATAATCCAAATATACCAATATGTGCATATTTCTTTAAACACACCAAACTCTTTCACATCTCAGGCCTGAAATTTTTTGCCTAACTCCTATTCACCTTTTAGGTTCCAGCCCAAGTGTCATGCCCTCAAAAAGAATCTCCCTGAAATCGAAATGATCTCTTTCATTATTTTTTCTTATAGTACTCTGTTATTTTTCTTTGTACCACTTATCACAATTTGTAGCTACATATTTATTTGTCCGATACAATATGCAATGTCTCTTTCCCACTGGTGTTGAAAATCCCTGAGGACAGAACCACAAAAATATTTATTTATTTTTGCCTACCACTGTATATCCAATATACTTAGAAATATTAGTGAATAGATATTATTGAATTAAGTGATGAGCAAAATCATGTAATCTCAAGCAATTCATTTACTTTCCATGCTATCTAGCTTATTCAAATGTATCCAATGACCTCCTGTTTTACAGGATATTAATGGGACACCATTAATAGATAGTGGTGAGAAAATAAATGACATCTGATTTTGTTTATATGATAGAATTTTCATGGCTGTTTGAAGAATAAGTTGTAGGGAGGCAGGAGAAAACAAACATTAGGATGAATGGGGGAGGCAGAGATGTCATTAGAGATGACACATGCTTTGATAGTAGAATCAATTAATTTGGCTAATAAGTTGGGTTTGGGAGCGAAGGAATGGAAGTAATTAAGGATTCTGAATACTGACTTGAGCAACTGAGTGACCATTTATTTTGACAAGAACAACGTGAGGATGAACACATTTGAAGGGCATGTGACATTTGAAATGACTTCTACACACCACATGGATACATTCAGTAAAGACTTTGATGGTCTTCACATCTCCATTATTCTGGAATGTACATTCTCTTCCTGAGATAGTTCTCCAACTTCATCTTTTATCAATCTGACCATACTTATCTTGATTTGAGTAAAGTAAGTTTATTCCTCCTAAGGGTGTTCTCCCTCAGTGATTATCATTGAATGGCTCCTTCTTGATATTCAGTTCACAGCTTCAGTCTTCTGCACAGAGCAGCCTTCCTGGACCACACAGTCTAAAGTATCTAAAACTTGTTGTCATCTCTACAGCAGCTCTCCACATGCCATCTCTCACTATCAGATGTGATCCCCACTTGCTTATTTGTTGCCTATGTCCACTCTTTCAAATAATATTTCCATGAGGACAGAAACAATACTTGTTTAATATGGAAATAAACACACAACCTGAAAACACCTGAGAGGCTGGCCAACCTTTCCAGGGAACCAGGTAAACCGTTTTTCTCAAGATGAGATAGCAGAAACCAGCACACGTTTTGACAGATGCAGGAGCAATGAACCAGAGTTTCTCTGATTTATTTTGCAGCAGATGTTCTTTCTGTTCTCTGACCTCTGTCCTGGGGATGGCAATTTAGAAAATGAAGGGGTGGCAGGACATGATTATGTCACATACACTTATTTAATTGAAATGATCTCATTTTGTAATAGAGACTGCAAACTGAGAGACGGCTCTGAGTGGCAGCTGCTGCTGTCCAGGGCCCTTCACCTGGACTCTGGGCCCATGGATAATTCTTTATTAATCTCTTTTCTAGTATTCTTGGTCTTTTTTTCTCTCTACTTCCCCCACCCTCCATGCCTTCAAGACTACTTGTCTCCTCCTCCAGCAGTTAAATTTTAATTATCCCTTTCTTCAAAATCTCAGGGTATTGCATTTGTTTTACTTACATAAATTCTGTTCAATCTCTGATTTCAGGCATCCTGCTACAGGCCGTGCACAGGAGCAGCCTCAGCCCATGATCAGAATCTACCTCCCTTGCTGCTCATTGGAATCCTCCAACTGCGTAAGTTCATGAACTGGAACTGACATGTCTGTTCCCTGAAGTGTGGTCTCCTTAGCCTGAATGTGCTGTAAATTATTTGATAAAGTTACAGATTTTGCCCTCCATCCTTTCAGAATTTCTGTGTTTTGGGTCCTTGGCTATTCTCCCATTATTTCTTATGCCTCTCTGCAAAGTATTCCTGGACTAGCAGCTAATGCAGAAGAATAAGAACAGTTAGCTTCTGCAGTGATTGTGAATTTCAATCACAAACACAGATGTTCAGATAATAAAATTTTTTAATATATTCAAAGATGTTGAAGCCCATAGTTTTTAGAGTCAAGTAGCTCTATAATGTTTACAACAAAAACAGCTTATCCTTCGACCTTTCTCAAGCCTCCTACCACCTCAAAGAGGTGGCCACTTCCAACATGTCCAGCTGAGTTTTCCTGTGGTAGAATACATTTATTATATATTGACTAACATATTTCTTTAAAGTATCCATATACTTCTATTTCTTAAGTTTCCAATTTCAGATGCTACCAATGGCTTTCTAATGTGTAAGATGAAGATTCAGCTTTCTCGTAATACCACCCCTCATGCAGACATGTGTGTACATGCCTGTGCAGATGTCTCCCTTTCCCCTTTCCCAAAAATGTATTGATTTGGGTCCATTACAATGATCATTTTCTTTCTTGTAGCCATTTTTCCCTGGAACTAATGTTTTGTCTCTTTGTATCCATTTGGATCTCTAATTACTGTTAATTCATGCACGGTCTACCTCCCTAACAGAAGCATAAACCTTCTCTAAACATACTGAGGTTTATTTCTTGAAGACACCCACTAGGAGTCTTCTGAAATCCTCCTCTGATAAGCCAGGTCTGTGCATAGTTGTTCCCATGGGAATTTGCTTAATAACCATTCTGGAAATTTGCTTACTCACATATTTTTGTATTGTTTGGGTTAGATATTTCTTTTCTGGTGTAAGGGCCAAGGAAAAGCTTTCTCTTTCACACTATGAGGAGTCATTGAAAAATCACCCAACAAAAGGGAGATTAATTGGAGAATAGTCATACAAATTTATTAACATATGTATGGGGAAGAACCACAGTGATTACTCCAACTCACCAAAGGGATTCAGAAGCTTATATACCATCCTGAGGTAGAAAGAATTGGGGTTGGATCCTGCCAAAAGTTATGAGAGAGGGAGAAGAGGAGGCCTGAATAGCAAAGATGGCCCTGTTATATAGGGGAAATCTCGCAGATCACAGCTCTCAGAGGAAATAGATGGCAAATGGTTTTTTCAGGACTTTAAGAGTGTCAAACTCTTAGTTAATCTTTCCTACATCTGGACAAGGGAAGGTGTCAGAGGACCCCTGACTGCACTGATGCAGATTCTCCACAGGTGCAAGTCTCCTCCCAAAAGACAGAGTTTTGGGGCCAATTCTGGTTGCTGGATCTCTGAACAACCATCTCAAAATATGTCATGGAAGTTTATTTTGGGGTGAAATATTCTGATTTTCTTCACTGTAATCCATCCTTTCCTCTTTCTTTGTTTAGTTCCTTATTTATTGGAGTCCATGTTCCATCAAAGAGTTCATGGGAAGTAAAATTTTGAGAACTTGTTTATCTGAAGGCATCATTATATCCTTTCACTTACTTGATGGTTTGAGTGCCAATAGGATTTCAAGTGAAAAATCATTTTTCACATTATAATTGTAAAGATGTTATTCAATTTTCTAGACTCTTCTGTTGATGTTGAAAACCTCTTTTTTTATTACTTCTTGCTAAGTAGCAAATCATCTCAGATCTTAGTGTTTGTAAAACAATTATTTTTTTAACTTTTAGGTTCAGGGGTACATGTGCGGGTTTTACATAGGTAAACTCATGTCATGGGGATTTGTTGTGTAGATTATTTCATCACCCAGGTATTAAGACTAGTAGTCATTATTATCATTATTTTTCCTGATCCTTTACCTCCTCCCACACTTCATCCTCCATCCTCCACCCTCCAAAAGGCCTCAGTATGTTGTCCCCTCTATCTGCCTTGTATGTTTTCTATCATTTCACTTCCACTTACAAGTGAGAACATGTGGTATCTGGATTTCTGTTCCTGTGTTAGTTTGCTAAAGATAATGGCCTCCAGCTCCATCCACGTCCCTGCAAAGAACATGATCTTGTTCTCTTTTATGGCTGCACAGTATTCCATGGTGTATATGTACCACATTTTCTTTATCCAGTCCATTCTTAAAGCAAGGATTTATTATCTTTTGTGATTCTCTAGGTTGGTTGACAGGTTTCTGGCTAGATTCACATGTGCTATCTAACATGACACACCCAGTTGAACTGGGCTCCACTGGGAGGGTGAGATGGCTGGGTCCTTCTCTGCTTGTGATGCTTCATCCTGAGGAGACTTGTCTAAGCTGGGCCTCTTTCTCATGCAATCAGAAGTGCTCCAGAAAGGCAAGGCCCCAAGCACAGTAGCTGCTCTTTACTCATTTGCTTGCATCGTATTTGCTGATGCCCCATTGGCCAGAACAATTTCCATGGCCAAACACAGCATCAGTTTGAGAGATTATTATACATGTGGATGGGTACTGGGAGATGCAATTCACCTGGCAACTTTAGTGTTAACAGTCTGCGATAATCTAGCCCCTGGCCCCAATGATACATGTTCCTCCATATGCAAAACATACTCATGATCCCTAAAAACTCATCAAACCACAACATTGAGCTTAAAGTCCATTGATCTTATTATCTACTTCAGTCCCAGGTGTGGATTGGGCGCTGTAGATGCTTCTCTCTTTGATTTAGAGATGCATGAACTAAAAAATCCTGCTATCTGCCTTCTACACATCTACATATAATGGTGAGACAAGACAGGCTATGTGCAATAGACATCCCTATTTAAAAAAAGGATGACCAAGAAGAACATAGACGTCATCTGCCCATAGCATTTCTGAAATCCAGTTGATCACATATTGTAAGGAACCTATGTCTGGGCACAGGAAATTTTTCTTTATTAGGCTCAATTCTGTCCCTTGGAAGTAGCTCTCTGGTTAATGGTTTTCCATGTTTCTTGAAGAAATCCTCTGGGATTCTTACCTCTGAAACATCTATTTCTTCATATGTGAAATAGGTCACATTTTCACCTGAGAAGTCTCCTTGTTTCCTGCAGAAAGTTGAGAGCTCCAGATCACCTTTATGTTTTCAGTGATTTCTACCTCTTTTAGTCCAAACTTACACAACTCCTTTAAAAACTTTGTGGGCATGTTATAAATCTTATTGTGATTCACTTCATATCCCAAAAAACCACACCCATGATTCTTTTTGGGAGAACCGTAGGCCATATGCACAGCTGCAGTGAAACAACACTTTCAAGAGTCTTAGAAGGGTTTTTGTCTAGCTGAAGGGGACTTCCAAGCAGAGGTCTTTTCAGGGTCTTAACAAAGGATCTTATGAACACATCCTTGATTTACTCTTTACCCTGAGGCCATTTCTTATTTTGAGCGTCTTTTGCCAGCTAGAGAGCCTGGAAATGTGAAACAGTTCGATTTTCCAACCCAGTGAGTCTGAATTGGAAATTCTTCTTGCATACTGAAAACTTCTCTCTTTAGCTCATATTTATCTTCCCATGTCTTTTCATACGGAGCTAACAGAAGCCAATTGGCACTTTCAGTACTCTGCCTAGAAATCTTATCTGCATGCACAGGTTAATTTGGTCCATTTTCTATTTCCCAGAAGTTTTGCCACTTCTTTTGTAACTATAAAACATGGGCCACCATCTTTTACCCCTTCTATCATTTTCATTACTACACCTCCAGCCTCCATTAACACCACTGTGTCAGCCTACACCACCGCCCCTTCCCAAAGCCAAGAGTACACATCTTAGGTCTTTGCAACAGCAGTGGCCTGTTTCCGGACCCCTTTCTCTTTTAGTTATCTATTGCTGCCAAACAAAGCAACCTAAAATGGAGTAATGCATGTCACTATAAAAAGCACCATACAAATGTGGGAAATAATATTAACACTATTATTTCAAAGAACGTTTCATCTGAAGATACAAAAATTGTTCTGTTTTGTGTGAATGATAGACAAGAGTGGACACCAGGCTATTAACATTGTTTACTGATTTTTGGAAATGTGATACTTGAAAAAGTCCAATTAGAAGCTTTCAGCATCTTCTGTCTCAAACAAAAGGCATGCTGCACCACAACTGAGAAAATGGCATTTTGTTGTGAGACATGTTTTAATTAGAGAACTGATTAAAAATGTATTTGTCTGGAAACTTAGAACAGATGAGTTGGTTTGCCTTTGCTCTTGTGAATGGATTTTGGTAACAAACACCAAGCAGAGAGTTAGAAGGGCTGATTCCCAACGCCATTTCTGACACTTAGGTGACTGTAGGTGCCTCATTGCTCTAGCCGGGGTTCTCAGTGTTCTCATTTGTAATGTGACAAGGTTAGGCCACCTGCTCTTCATCATCTCCCCTAACCTTAACATTCAATGACAGAATAATCTGAGCCTTTAAATAAATCTTCTCCATCTGGAAATTGGACTTATCCTCAAAAGAAGACACAGTGTTAGTATTGGAAAGAATGCCTGAGATGATTTTTTATAACATATCTTGAGTTATTTTTGGCAAAGGACCATGACAATCTCAAGCTTTCATTTACTAACAAGTTTGATCCTAAGGTAAAAAAAAGTAGGCGTAAATCCCTTCCTTAAAATATGTTGATCACTCCTCAGAGAATAAAGTGATTCAGATAATCAATCCAGCTTCAATTTAATTGCATTAAAGACTGAATGTAAAATTTGTTGGGTTAGTGCTGAAGGAAATGTTTACCTAACAAGGATAGGTACAAGTTTGCACATGATGATCAGTGTGTCTATGCCCATATCTGTATCTATTTAATACATCATTTTTATTCTAGAGAATATGGGCACAGACAAGCTCTAAAACATGCTCTAAATTAAAGGGATTAATTTAAAGCATCTCTGAAGGCATAAAAGTAGAAAGCATCCTTTCTACTACAAAATGAATTTGACTCTCTAAATTAACAGTGTTGGACTAGTGCTGAGTGTAATCCCAGCACTATGGGAGGTCAAGGCATGAGGATCATTTGAGCCTAGGAGTTTGAGATTAGCCTGAACAAGGTGGTGAAACCCAGTCTCTATATAAAAAGTAAAATAAAAACAAATTAGCTGTGAAATTTATTTTTGAGTAGTTGAATTATTTATTAAATTACTGTAGCTTATCAAAGACTCAAACTCAGAAATAAAAAGATTCACACCACCTCTAAAATCTTATTACATTGAACACCAATTTTAAAAATGACAGATAGAGCAACTGAGTTCTCTTTTGGGCTCTATATACTACTGGAAAAATATATAATTTTGGTCAAATAACTTAATTACATTAAGTTTTATCGTTATAAGCTACTGAAATAAAAAAGATAAATGTGAAGATATTTTGTAAATTATAAACCACTATTAAAATTTGAGGGCTTAATTTCATTCACAGTGTTGTTTTGACTTCTTAAATGGATGAACTATAACAATTGTGAAGCAATTTTCTTAAAATTCCATAGTCAATAAATTATTTTTTAAAATTGGTAAATATGAATAGTATTTGTTTATTCCTAATATATTTATATAGTATGTAATGTTATATATAATATATCCCATTACATTATATTAACAAAATATATGATATAATATATTGATACAATATATTAGTTAATAATATACAACATTAATAAATGAAATACTAATAAATATGTCACAATAATATATTGATATATAATATAATCACATATATTGAATTATATTAATATGACATATAATATAGTATATTTATTAAATGTTATACATGTCTATACAGAGAGATAGTTGTATCTTTTTTAAAATGCTATGTTGTAAACATTTTGCAATTTAATTAATAATTCCTGTAGACTTTACATGAAGGTATAATAGTTAATTTTCTCCAAGTACCCAAATTTTAATTATTTCCATTGTTTACTAATTTAATTGGCAATTATTTCTATTTGTTGCTCATTTTAACGTATTTTACATTTTTAAAATCACAAATGATGTAGTATTAATAATTTTTGTACATAAATTATTATCAACATCTTTGACTATTTTGACGGGATTCCTAGAAGTTTCCAGAATTACTGTCCATTTGATACAAATAGACATATGATTTTAGGAAAAGATAGCAAATGTGTCCAAATTCGAGCTTTTCTAGAAAAATGAGCGAATTCTTGTCACATGTCACGCTCTCCAACATTAAGATGCTTCCAAAGTTACTTCTAATTTGTGATGCAAAAACAGTTTTAATTACCTTTATTACACATTTTTGTCATTATAGAGCTGTCCTGTCCAAAGCTGTAGCCACCAGCCACATAATTTAATTTGCAACTCACTAACTTAAACAGAATAAAAAATTCAGCTCTTCAGCTGCACCAACCACATTTCACAAGCCCAGTAGCCACATGTGGCCACAGTGTTGAACAGCTCGGCACAGGACATCTCCATCATTACAAACATTTCAGCTGCTATAGAAGCTAGATTTTATTTTTATAAATTAAAGCTAGTTGTAATTATGCGCCTTCATTTGCAATTGATAGACACAGATACATAACTCAAACCTGCTTAGAAAATAAAAATAAGGATAATTCATTAGCTCATTCCCCAGCAGTCAGGGTGGAGAGAGATTTCCAGGCATGTCTTGGCTTGTTATTTTAAGCAATGGTTCCATCTCTCTACAAAAATCAGTAACCTATTTTCTTTTTTCCATTTTCTTCTATCACTCTCCATTTGGTGGCAAAGATGACAGCTTGTGGTTTATTTCATTCTCATAAATGTTCTGTCATTAGCAATTTGGTCTGACTTATTTTAATCACATAAATTAATAACAGAAAAATTTTTTAAAAGCTTGTTATAAAAATTGTTTATAGTATTCAATTTTCCCATTCAAAATATAATAACACTCTATGTATTAATTATATTTTATAGATCATAGAAATATTTTTGTTTGTTTTCATATATTCTTGATATAAATCTTACAAAATTTATCTAGGTACTTCATATTTCTACTACTATTTTGGATAGGGTCTTTTTTTCATTTTATTTTCTAAAAGCTTATTGCTCATATCTAAAAAAATTATTGAATAATCTGTCTATATTTTATCTGTTTACTTTGCCTAAGTTACTGAGTATAATATTTTTTCAGTAGATTCTCTTAGACTATCGAAGGTATAATGCAAGTATATTCTTTGAGTTATAAATGGACTGTTTTACTTTTTATTCTTATTTCAAATAGTTCCAGTTATATTGGTTCTGAACTATTTTTTAAAGTTGATTTAAAACATGAATAGTGCTTGCAGTCTTTTACTTTGAAAAATTCACCTTGAAAAGACCAAATACGAATTTTCAATGAGTTCTTTAAATCTTTATTTGGTTGTACATAGAACAATGAAAGGTCTTTGGGGCCATTTTTTAAAGAAAAATCTTCTTGCCAGAGTTTCACTTTTCTTTCTTCTTGTTGGATGACTAAGCAGGAACAGGGCAGACCTGCCAAGCCAGCCTTTGCTCAGCTGCATCCCGCCCAGCCTCAGGTGCTCAGTGACCTCAGTAGGATCAGCGGCTCCTGTCTGCCAGCCATCTCGTGGGGGACGGCTTTCCAAGCTCCTCAGCAGGCAGTTGAAGATGCAGCACCCAGGGGATTGCTGTCCCTTGGTTACATCCCTTTTTTCACCTTGACTTTCTCACTCTGGTCCTCTGGAGGCTGTCTTTACCGAGGACAGGCCATGCAGATCCCTGGTAAACCTTGCTTCGCACTCAGGGTGTCAGCATCCTCGGGGTCCAAATCATTCCCCCCTGCACAGGGGGGCTGGAACCCTGCTGTGGCTGGATTCAGGAACAGCCACCCACTGTGAGGGGACTGGATATCATAGGGCTGGCCTTCAGGAGCTCTGGCCGAGCTCTCATTTCCCCCCACACTTCCACACTATTAGTTGCTTAGAGGCACTTCATCGCTGCAAAGCATCTGTGACTGCTAAAATTGTCTGTTTTACTGGTTACATAGGGCCTGTTCCAGAGTCTGAATTTTAATGGAATCTACACGCTCCCTCGGCAGCCCCACTGCCTCTCCAAAACAGCATCACAACGTTACTGAACATGGATTGCTTTGTAAATGTCTTTAAATTCACTTTTCACTTTCAAACTACCAAAACTTGAAATGTATATGATAGGTTGCTTATCAGCACATAATACAGAATTATGATCAGTGGACATATCAAAGAAAAGACCTCGGATCTATACTGAATTAATGATGAACAAATGTATTTTTGAATGTTAGTAACACGAAACTTCTAGTTTAATAGCTATTTTTAATTCCCAGTTTAAATTATGTTAAAAAGTTTAGCCTAAAGCTGTCTCTTTACATATTTTAAATTCAGCCTGAAGATTTCTTCATACACGGTGAACTGAAACCTAGCTGGATGTGTAAACAGACTGTACCCTACCCTTGTGCTCATTACTGAGTTTTGGCCAATCAAAGGCAGCCACCTCTCCAAACCAAGTTCAAATAAGACAACTGCCCAGTATAACCAATCTGGCTGTTTCTGACCTCACTTCCGTTTTTTGTACCTGGGATTTCCTTTTTTCAGTCTTTCTTGTTTTAAGACAGAGTCTTGCTCTGTTGCCCAGGCTGGAGTGCACTGGTGAGATCTCCGTTCCCTACAATCTCGGCTCACTACAACCTCGGCCTCCTGGATCCAAGCGATTCTCTTGCTTCAGACTCCCAAGTAGCTGGGACTACAGGCACCCACCACCACGCCCCTCTAATTTTTGTATTTTTAGTAGAGATGGGGTTTAACCGTGTTGGCCAGGCTGGTCTCAAAGTCCTGACCTCAAGTGATCTGTCCCCCTCGGCCTTTCGAAGTGCTGAGATTACAGGTGTGAGCCACGGCACCCGGCCTTTTTTCAGTTCTTAAATGTTCCCTAATCATCCAACAGTACCAGAATCTCTCTGGTTTAGGAAACTGACCAATTTGCAAATCATCGTTTGCTCAGTTAACCTCTGTGAAATTTAATTCGTCTAAGGTTTTTCCTATAACAATTGTTATTTTTGTGCATTTTTCAATCTTGATAGAAATCTTTTAAAATTTTTATAAAATTAATTGGGTAGTAGTCCATGTGTATGTGCTCTGGACTTTATTAATTATTTTACAATTAATCCTTTGTTAAATTTTAAAACAAAAATTCCATAGTGTTATCCTTGTTAGCATTCTACTCATTCTTTTTACTACTTTGGCAACTGAAAAGTATCCAGTCCAGGCATGGTGGCTTATGCCTGTAATCCTAGCGTTTGGGGAAGCCGAAACAGGAAGATTGAAGATTGTTTGAGCCCAGGAGTTCAAGACCAGCCTGGGCAATAAAGCAAGACACAATTCTACAAAATATATAGGAAAAAATAGCTGGACATGATGGCACGCTCCTGTAGTCCCAGCTGCTCAGGAGGCTAAGGATAGCTTGAGCCCAGGAGGTTGAGGATAGCTTGAGCCCAGGAGGTTGAGGATAGCTTGAGCCCAGGAGGCTGAGCCTGTGGTTGATCCACTGTACTCCAGCCTGAGTGACAGAGCAAGATCCTGACTCTAAATAAAATTAAAAATTAAAAAAAAATTAAAAAATCCAGAAAAGTATTCATTCAACAAGACTGTAAAAGTAATTGGCATTTAACCCCACATCTGATGAGCCTTTCAAGTTTTATACACTACTGTTATTATTCACTATTATTGTATGAACTTTATGATTTCTAATATTTTTATTTTCCTGTCATAGATTTGCTCTTTCATTTTCATTGTTTCAAAAGATTGATCCTTAAAATTTCTGCTCTATTTTGTTATTTTCTGTATTTTGATTAGTTTAACTCACTTTCAGTTCATTCTTTTTGTTTTCCTTAGGGTTGTCTTTTATTTTCTGAATTTTTTGAAATTAGTCTCTGTTTCATATCTATTTGTCATTCTGTGATAAACAGGGTATTTTAGGATATGAATTTAACTCTGGACATAAATTTGGCAGCACCCCTTCTGTTGTGTAACTGTAATGAGAGGCATTTGTTTAATTTTAATTTTTATTTAGTTTATATATGCATATTCCATTTGTTTCAGAGCTGCATGTGTGTTTCTCATCTCTGACCAGATGCAGGAACTCTCCAGGTCTTTAGGTATCCATGGGCTTATGTCTTTCCTATGTGATTCTAAATTCAGATTGAAGCTCACAGCACTTCCTTAATTTATGTTTGGTTGACGGTTTTTATCAGTTTTATTTTGCTAGCTTGAGTTTGAATCTTCAAATTGGTCAGTGTCCAACTATAGTAGAGAGTTTGAAGCAGCCTGCAATTCTTTTTTGATCTGATTTTTACGGGAAAGTCAACACAAGCTGCATACATTACCTGGGAGCTTTTCTGCCACTGCCTAGTTTCTTAAGCCTATAAAAAGAAAAAAAATATTCTTAGAAGGCCAGTATCCCAAGATGCAAGGCTGCTCCACTCATGCCCTTTTCCTTCCTTGTCTCATGGGCTGGGAGTCTGAGTCTGAGTGGGAATAGACTGGAGGAGGGTGAGCAGCTGTGGGACCCTGGGCCACTCAGGTAGCCTGCTCACTCAGCAAGAGGACCTCCGTCTCTGTTCATCAGTGTTTGTTTTTGTTTACTTATTTTTTATTGCTTGGTTGTATCTTGGCTCATTTCACAGTCACTACAAACCCTGAGATCCCTGAGAAGAGGCAGGCAACAGAAGAGTGTTCAAAAGTCTTTTCCCACCACTTTTGGAGTCATCTGGCTTATTTTGACATGCAGAATAGAAAGTGAGATATTTAGTCCAAGAATATATTTCTTGGTACCCACACACATAGAAGATATATATATAGGAAATATTGCCCCTTCTTGAGTCTATTGTCCATTTTTATGTTTAATGTACTGTGTTGGTAGATTTCACTTTAATATGTCCAGCCCTAAATCTATTGTTTTCCAAAGTCTTGATGCTGCATTAGCTGTTTAATTTGATTGGTACAGATATGAAAGTGGAACAGCCCTTGGCCTTGGGCTATGCGCCTGTGATTTATTGATTCAACAAATATTTATTGTGTGCCAGGTTGCGTACTCATCGTTGAGTAGAAGATGGTGAGAAAGACACTTGGTTCCTGCCTTTCGGGTTACATCTCTTAATGAGGAGACAGATCAAATCCAAAATCTCTGCAGCAGCGTCGGCAAAGAAACGTCAATTGGATAAAAGAACTGACAAGTTGCATTGTGTAATGAATCAAAAAACTAGATAAGTTTAGAATTTTTAAGTAGAAAGCCATTTTCCTCTGGCCAGGCAAGTGCTTTTCAAGACAGTGATATTTAAACCCAGCCAAGCTTTGAGAATTAGAAATGGTTAAATGAAAGGTAAACAGAACCATTATTGGTATAGGTAACAGCATTTATAAAGGCCCAGAGAAATGAAAGAAATAAACAAGCAAAACCATAAAGCTCTGTGCTTGAGAATCGGAAAGATAATGAGTGTAGCTGGGGGGTTTTGGCCAAACAGGAGTGTGGAAGGAAATGAGGTCAGTGAGACAGTCAAGGGGCAGATCTTGCCTGGAACTATAGGCATGGTATGGTCATGGTGAGAAGGTCCTAGTGAGAACATCATGGTGACAAGGTTGTGGTAAGATGGACAAGTTTGTGGTGAGAAGGTCGTGGTTACCTCCTTCCAACCTTAAAGAAGTATTGGAAGGATTTATACAGGACAGTAATATGATTTTTTTTGGGGGGGTAATTTATGAACATTACTTTTACTGCTCTTGGAGAACAAATTAGAGAGAAGTAAGCTAGGCATCCCGTTAGGATGCTGCTGCAATAATCCAGTGAGAGTTCGTGGTGACCTCTGTTTTGATAGGCAAGGGAAAAGATGAACTGATGTATGTAGAGACAGGTCATTGGTTTAGCAGTAGGAATATAGGGGTTTTTAGCCTGATGATCTCTATTTGGAATGATCATGAGGGTGCCTGTAGACAGAGGGTAGAGGTCTGATTAACGAGAAGGTGTGAAAAACTAGTACTGGGAAAATTTTTTTTTTTTTTTTTTTTTTTTTTTTTTGCTAATATATAGCATCAGTTGAGGATTGAGATCATGAGTTTAAAGTGAATCCACTCAAATTTAAAATTATACCCAGCCATTAGAGAGCCTTACCATATGTTGACGTGAGACCTTGCCCTATTGATACACCTGCTGCTAATTCTTGGGCTGGTGATTACTTTGCCGGCACATTTTTTGTGTCCTGGGACAGCAAGGCTTGGCTTCTTGACATGCTTCTTTCAAGAAAATGCCAACCTTTACTTCAAAAGTTCCCACATAAGACTCTATCTGCAAAATATTGTCAGCATCTATTATCCTACTTCTCCAAGAAACCTTCAAAAGTCCTGAAATCTGAACATCCTTCTCCCCTCCTCATGGTAGTTTTTGTGTCTTTCTACTAAAGCACTGTGACACTGCACCACTGTCTGCCCTGCCAACAATCCCTGAGCCATCTCATGCTGTACTGGCCTTCTTTTCGAAACGGTGCCATCTTTCTTTTCGTCCTTGATATATAAAATATATTGACCGTTTTTCTCAAAGTGCTAACACCCACTTATTTTTCTGGTTAAAAATATCCATGAAAAGATCTCTTTAAACTCTTCCTACCAGTTCACGTACCCTCTGTGTTCAAAATATGTGCCACTTTTTCTGGGAGAGGACAATCCCTTTTCACCCATAGGTGTCTCAGGGCTTCATCATGTGACTCACCTTTCCCAATGAGATGTGAGTGGAAGAGACACTCGTCACTTCCAGGTGGAAGCTTTTAGAGCTGACACTTTGTTTACATGCTCTTTCTTCTCCAACCCCTGAGCTCTTACGCTCATGTGCCAATGATGAGATAGCCATGAGTACAGATCCTTTTTTGACTATGATGAACAGAATATCACTGTTTACCTGTAATGGGAATGTAATGTGGTCAAGAAAGGAACTTTTTTTCTCATTAAGTTGCTTGGTTTTTTGGATTGTGTAGTATTGCAGCAGAACAATCAGTAGCAAAGGAAGAATATATTCATAACAATAACTCTAAACTATGTGACATTAGCTTTAGGATGGACAGTGAGCAGTAAGAAAACTCTTCACAATTATAAGGATGGTGATCCACGTTAGGTTGCAGTGAAAACACTTAGGAAAACTGCCATCCATGGTATCTTGGAAGACAAATGGATTCCTAACAAGAGGATAGGTTTAGGCAAATAGATAGGAAGAGAGACTTTGGTTACATGGTTTGGTTGCTAGTGGTTACATTTGACAAAGGTCAATGAAAAAGAGATGAGATGAGAAAAAAAAATTGTTCTATTTACAAGCATGAACAAAAGGAATGAAAAGTTTCTAATTCAATGAATTGGAGGGTTGAAAAATATAACCAATTCTCATTCTCCGAGCTTTCAGACTTACATTGATGAAAATTCAGTCTTGAGGCAAGGACCAAATCAAGAAGGTCATTATGCTCTTTGTTAAACTACCAACATTTTACTGAATTGCTTTAATTAGACACAATGTTTCAGGTATAAAGAGAATTGGCTTGGCTCTTCCATGAAACTGATAGACTCAAAGTACCAGCAATTAACTCTAGAAAAACAAAAATGAATGTCTGAAAAATAATTTTGGCTGCGACTAGTGAAACAAAGTAGATTTGAAAGAGTTGTAGTTTTGAAGATCCACCAGTCTGGTCTAAAAGCTACTGACACTTCAGGACTTAAATTGAAGCTTGGGCCCCCAGACTTCTCTAGAAAAGGAGCATGCTGGGAAAACTGTGCAGCCCTAAAGACAGATATTTCCTATTGATCTCCTCAGATGTGGTCAATAGGGTAATTAAAAAGAAGAAACAATTTGAACAATGGTTCAAGAAGTAGAACAGAATCTTAAAAAGCAATGTCTGTCAGCAGGATTTCAGAGTGTACATTCAAATTATACATTCCTTCCATCATTGTGTTTTGCTTGTAGAGAAGAAAGTAGTTTTTGTTTGTTCTGTTTTTGCTTTTGTTCAGTTTGTTTTTGGTCAGTATATAGATCTCCAGAGCAAAAAGAGCTGCAGCCAGACCTGCCTGTGAAATAGTCATAAGCTCCTGAACTTTGAGCCTGATACCAGCAGCAGGCTTTGGATGGTCTCTTTTGGGGAAGGAATGAATGTATTTGCAAGTGAGCGGGGAAAAAAGTGAATGTAGTATTTGTGACCAGAAGGTCACTGTTGGTAGCTGTCTGTTATCCCTCATACGTGGAGGGCACTTCCTTCTTCGCTGATGAAGGGCATGAGTGGAAAAGCGGGCAATGCCTAAGCTGAGAAGTGCACAGAATCAGTGTGGCGATTAACTCTTTATCAGGTACATGGTTTGCAAACGTTTTCTTCCATTCCCTGGTTGCCTTTGTAATCTGATTGTTTCCTTTGCTGTGTGGAAACTTTTTAGTTGACATAGTTCCACTTGTCTATTTCTGCTTTTGTTCCCTGTGCGTTTGGTGTCATATCCAGGACATCACTGCCAAAACCAATGTCAGGGAGCTTTTCTCCTAAGTTTTCTTCTAGAAATTTTACAGTTTCAGGTTTTAAACATTTGTCTTTAATCCATTTTGAGTTTTTTTGTGTGTACGGCATAAGATGTGGATCCAACTTTATTCTTTTGCATGTGGGTATTCACTTTTCCCAGCGCCATTTCTTAAAGAGACTGTTGTTCTTTCATTGTGTGCTCTTGGTACCCAGGGTTAAGGCAATTCTGTAGCAAAGACATGAAAATCCAAAATCTGAAATAGCTTTAAAAATGAGCAAAGTACCTGAATACACATTTCTCAAAAGAAGACATACAAAGGGGTAACAGGTACCTGAAAAGGTGCTCGGCATCACTAATTATCAGGGAAATGCAAATTTAAAGCCCCATGAGATACCACCTCTACCTGTTAGAATGGCTATTATCAAAGAAATCAAAATATAACAAGTTTAGGCAAAGATGTAGAGAAAGAGGAACCTTTATGCGCTATCGATGGGAATGTCTAATTGTACGGCCACTATGAAAAACAGTTTGGAGATTTTACAAAAAATTAAAAACTGAATGACCATATGATCCAGCAATCCTAATTCTATATATATATCCAAAAGAAATCAGGATCTCAAGGAGATATCTATATTCCCATGTTTATTGCAGAATTATTTACAATAGCCAAGATATACAATCAACTCAAATGTTCATGAACAGATGAAAGAATAAGAAATTTTGTATATTCATAATATCAAATATAATTTAGCTTTTAAAAAAGAAGGAAATTGGCCAGGTGCAGTGACTCACGCCTGTAATCCCAGCACTTTGGGAGGCTGAGGTGGACAGATCACCTGAGGTTAGGAGTTCGAGATCAGCCTGACCAATATGATGAAACCCTGTCTCTACTGAAAATATAAAAATTAACCAGGCGTGGTGGCATGTGCCTGCAATCCCAGTTACTTGGGAGGCTCAGACAGGAGAATCTCTTGAACCCAGAAGGTGGAGGTTGCATGCATCTGCAATCCCAGTTACTCGGGAGGCTCAGACAGGAGAATCTCTTGAAACTGGGAGATGGAGGTTGCAGTGAGCCGAGATCATGTCATTACACTCCAGCCTGGGCAACAAGAGCAAAACTGTCTCAAAAAAAAAAAAAAAAAAAAAAAAAGAAGGGCATTGTGCTAAGTGAAATAAGCCAGGCACAGAAGGACAAATGCTGCTGATTCCACTTATATGAGGTACCTAAAATAATCAAACTCAAAGAAGCAGAGAGCAGACAGTGGTTACCAGGGACCAAGGGGAAAGGGAAATGGGGATTGCTGTTTAATTGGCATAAAGTTACAGCTATGCAGGCGCGTTGAGCACTAGCAGTCTGCTGTACAGCATAGTGTCCATAGTCAACAGTTCCGTGTCATGCACTTGCAAATGTGTTAAGAAGGTAGATCTCATGTTAAGTGTCTTTAAACACACACACACACACACACACACACACACACACACAGACACACGGAGGGACCCAAGGAAGCTGTGGGGCATGATAGTTATGACTATTCCCTTGATTGTGGTGGTAGATTCACAGGTATATGTATGTGTCCAAGCTCATCCAACTGAATACGTTAAATATGTGCAATATTTGTATGTCAATTATACCTCATAAAGCTGTTTAAAAAAAATAAAGAAAAAAAGAGGAAAATAAAGAAAAAGCAAATGAATTAGTGTGTGGTGAGCTATGCTCTTTTTGTATTTCAGCTCTTGTGATTATGAAAGCATGCATTAAGACAGCATCTCCAGCAGCCTGGGTTTCTGAGTGACCGCTTGCTGACCAGTAACGCATATGTGGTTACTGGTGACTCCTTGCTGACCAGTAACACATATGTGGTGGGGTGGGAATAAATGAGAAATAACTCTGCTACTCTCCAGCAGGTCAGTTGGCTTCGGTTTGTCAGGTTCCCCTGCAGGGCTCATCCTATTCTAATGGATCCACCCTATTACAGCTCATCGCATCCTACACGTTTTCTCTCACCAGTAAGTATATTATTAGTTTTGTAACTTTTTACCTATTGAGGTCAAAAATAGTATTAATTCATCAGGTATATATGCTTCATCACAATGCTTTTTCACAATGCTTCATCACAATGTCTGATCAGACATTTAGAGACAGCAGGTAGGGCCCTAAGAGTGTGAGTTGGAGATGCAAGAAGAGATGGAAAAAAATTGGCCATTATAAATCACAAACTGGAATTGGGACACATCAGGAGAGCATAGAGATGAGCAAAGCTCCTGAGTAATTTATCAGACCAAGCTGGAGATTCCAGAATCGGAAGAGGGATGTTCAAGCCACAGGGAGTCTAATGCTTATCTCTAAGTCTCTCGGTTGTCTTTGAAATAGTAACCACCTGCACTACAGGGCAGCCTCATAGGAGTTCTTGAGGGAAGCTTGTCCCTGCTTGCTTTCAGGGACGTGTGAAAGAACAAGCCCCCAACAGAAAAGTAAAGAATAAGAACACCTTTAGAAACCAAAGGTGATGAGAAGAACTAAAATTCCCAGGACTTACAGAGATCTTGAGAACAAAGGGCTTCTCATGATCTATGAGATGGGCATTTGGGCAGGGCATCTCTGGATCTTAAGGGCATGGTGATCCCAGCTGATATCTCTCTGGCTTACATTTATTTGATATATATCTCCTCCAATATTCTGTAAGCTCCCTGGGTGTAGGGCCAGGTCTGACTTTTCAATGTGTTTATTCTCATGCCTACTACAATCCCAGAAGTAATAATAAGTGATGAATAAAAGGCTGAATAAATGAACAAATGAATGAATTATTTATGTATAAATCTATCTTCACCACTCGACTGGGAGCTTCAGAAGGCAAAAGCCACATCCCATGTCTTTCAGCAATCCTGACTAGGAGAAGTGCCTGTGTTAGGGGATGTATTAGTCTCTTCTCACACTGCTGTAAGGATAATGGGGCTGGGTATTTATAAATAAAAGAAGTTTGATTGACTCACAGGTCCACATAGCTGGGGAGGCCTCAGAAAACTTACAATCATGGTTTTCAGAACTCAATGTCTTTGCCTAGAAACATGGATTGCTATCTCTGGAACTACAAATAAAGAACAAACAGAAAACAAATAAACAAACAAAACCCCCAGTGAAACAGAGAATTATGGCGTTTGAGGTCAGATTGGGTTCAATTCCTAGCTCACCCCAATACAATCTCAGGAAAGTTCCTTAACTACTTCAGGGGATATCCCTTTAAAAGAAAAATAGTAATGTCTGCACTGCAGTTTTGTTATGTTAGGACAATTAAATTGAACAACATGTTCAAAGCCCCCTGCAAAGTGTTTGATGCCTGGTAGATGTGCAATCCATTTTGGCTTCTCTATAAGGGCCTAATGCCGCATCCAGAAGTGAGAAATTCTCATCACCAGTTCCACACAACTCTGGCATAGTAAGTCCTGGTATTCGCATGCCCTTGTTTGAAAATGCATTATTTTCATTGCCACTGGGAGAACATTTCTAATAGTTTACTACTGCCATTTTGATTATTGCCTGGCAAAAGTAATTTAAGATTACACAATTGTGATAGCGTCTTTTTCTCTAAGCAAATCGTGGTTTCTCGAACAAACAGACAGACAGAAATAGGAAATGGATTGTAAGAAACTTGGAGGGTTTTTGAAACCTGGACTCCTCACAAATCAAAACAAAGAAAAATATCTTCACAATGGAAACTTTGCCTATTTGTCTGAGTTCTGGAATTCGAGAGATAACATGGGAGAAAATGAAAATGGGATGATATGACCATTCTATAACGTCTTTTGGAGTTCACAGCTAGTTTTAAAAAATTACATTTATGACATTTAGATTAAAATTTAATTACACATTAGATCTAAGAGCAAGCATGATGGGTGCATTGCCATCCTGGACTAGGGTAGAGCTGAAGTATTTAGCCACAGGTAGGTAACTGTGATTATTGCAAACGATCATGAATCCCACAGAAACTTAATACCATGAGATAGTCTGCAGTGTGATGCTATGGAAATATTAAAGGTCAAGAATCCCAGCTCAGTAGCCTGTTCCCGGGGGAAGTCTAGTTGTGGGTCCGGTATCACCAACCACAGGCTGCAAAACATTTTCTGTCTTTGGGATCTGGGAACCAAATGAAAATTAAGGTGATACCATGCAGGTTGTGGGATGCCACAGAGAGACAAGGGATTGGTTGCAGCCTAAAACAGGAAAGACACTTCACAGACACAGGTGGGAGCCATTACTCATGACATCTGAGTGAGGAGCAGGAAGTGGTGGGTTCTTTAGAAACACAGTTATTCTCTCATGGCTGTTAGCATAGTTCAGAGATGAGGTTGCATGCTAATTAAAGATGTTAATAGGAAACCTGTCCCTCATTTCTTGTCAGATCCCCCAAAGTTTAGAAAGTGAGGCCCTTCAGGCAATGGGCGTCACTATCTAGTGCTGTTTGCTGTAGCTCTTGGCCTGACTCAGAGATAGAGTGGTAAATGGATGCTGGTTTAAAAAATAATGCATTTAGATTTAAGAAGACACCTTCGGTTTCATATGGCATATTTTCTTTTGTTTAATCAGCCACCTGATCATAATCCTGCCCTACTGAAACCTTTAATTGGCTCTCCATTGCCTGTAAGATGGTGCCAACCTCCTTTCAGCTGATATATTCAAGCTCCTCCACAGGCTGGCCTCTGGCACCCCAGCCCTATTTCCCTCTGTGCTTTCTCACAAATTCTCCATACATGTCATGTGAAAGTGCTTGCTTTTCATGGGTGAAGGTGCTTCTGCACAGACCATATGTTTTCATTTGCAAAGATGCAAACTCCTGCTCATCATTGAAAACTTAACTGAGGAATCTCCCTGTCTGTGCAGACTTCCCTAACCTTTGCACACAAAATCAAGCCTTCCCTCTTAGGTAGTGAAACTGTACCTGGTACATACCTCTAGAACAGCCCTTTGCATTGTATTATGGTCTATACATTACCTTCTTTCATGGCCTGTGGTTTATCTGAGGATAAGGAATCAGTCCAACTTGAGGATAAGGAATCAGTCCAAGAATACCATGACTGGGGCTCTTAGGAATGCTTGTTTATGGGCCTCCGTCTCACTGTGAGACTGCAGGAATTACAGCGGCTGCCACAGGCACAGCTGTGGGATGTTGTCCTTTGCAGCCAGGTACTCAGGTCCCAGGAGGCTGGAACCACAAAGCACTGCAGCCTTTTTGCAGCTGCCCTTTGTGCCCTGTGCTTTCAGCAGAGACACATACTGACAATCGCTGGAGGAGATTTTCAACAGTTGCTTCAGACGCTGAGTGAGAGGTTGTCAGTGTAGAGCCAGGAGAGGCCCAGGTGTTACAAATTAACAGGCAAACCAGTCATTGGACACAGTGGTTTTAGTGGAGACTGCCTTGCCCTGACAAAGATGATTGAAATAAGACTGAAGATGCATAAATATTCCAATAAAGAGGTCCTGACTGCAGGGACCATTGCTGCAACACTATGATCTGTTTCCCAGGCACTTCTTTCCATGCTACGCTTGCATTATCAGTGCCCTTGATGAAGAAAGGCAGGGAATTTTGACCTGGTAGAGTCCTGCCAGAAAGACTCCTTTAGGGCTACTCTGGCCCCTGCTAGACATCCAGGTGGGTATGAAGAACACACAGAAAGTGGAGCCTGCCTTACTGTCCTTGGACAGAGCCTTGCAACCGGTGAAAGATGTCTTCATTTCTGTGGCTGAGAGAGAGGTGTAGACTGGAGATGCAGTCAGGGTCTACACTGTGACTGGAGAGAGTCCCAAGGAGGAGACTGTTTTCCTGGGGAAGGCCTGGATCTGGGTACTGTTATCCCTAATCAATTCAGAACTGGTTAATTTTGTGCCTTGATACTGTCGGATAAATTTGTTTATTGAAAAAGAAACCTGGGGAAAAAAGTTTGTCTAATTGAGATAGAATTTTACCATCCAGTCAAGTATTAGGTTGGTGCAAAAGTAATTATGGTTTTTGCAATTACTTTTAAATATGTTTAATCCTTAACAAAGCTGGAATGTCACACAGAACAATAATAAAAGAAGAAAATGACAATAGCAAAGGAACCAAGAAATAGACATCTAAGGCTAACTGACCCTGCTTACCATCAAATCCTTATTCTGGATTTTCAAATGCTGTGGACATACTGTACAGCAGCATGATGACAAAAGCCACTGTTTCATTTCTCACTCATCTGAAATAGAGACCAAGCAATCAGGGATCAAGGGAAGGCTGAGACAGGCATGGCCTAGGATGAGCCACAGCCTGGAAGGGGTTAACATAACAATCTGACAAAATGCTATTTGCTTCCATCTGGGTGCAAAGAAGTTCATCCTCACAGATATGAAAATCAGTCCCTCTGCAGCTTCACAGAGAGTCCAGGAAGAGGTTCTCCTGAGTTCCCCTAGACCATTTTTTTTCTGAGACAGGATCTCACTCATGTTGCCCAGGCTGCAGTGTAGTGACGTGATCACAGCTCACTACAGCCTCCACATCCCTGGCTCAAGCAGTCCACCCACTTCAACCTCCTGAGTAGCTGAGACTACAAGGGTGTATCACCATGCCTGGCTAATTATTTATGTTTTTAGTAGAGATGTTGTCACTCTTTGCCCCGAGCATTTCTAAAGAGAAGGTAGATCGATTTTCTTTTCTCCTTCAAGTATGTTTGATGGGCTATATGAACAGAATTACTCACAAAGGCTTCAGCAGCCCTCATCCACTCACTGTCATCGCTGGGTCCTGGGCGTTGATTCTAGTTCTTCTCCTTCCAGTGCTTGACCTGAACGGAAGCTCTTTGCAGCCTGACTTGCAGCCATCGTCTCCACCTGCCCCCTGAGGAGGGGGTTGCCGGGATTGCTCCTCACTCATTTTTGCAGTTGCCTTAACATTTTTTAGATGCTTTGTTTCGTACATCTCCTTATTTAATTCGTATTGAATCAGAGATATAGAAATGCTGCCGAGCTCATGAGTTGATTTATAGGTGAGCAGAGAAGCATACCCAGGTTTCTGGCTCTGAAGTCCGTTCTCCTTAAATACTGCACTCCCTTATTCTCTTTCTTCTGTTCCTGCTTCTTAAACTTCACCTCTTCCGTATGACAGCCACTGAGGCAAGGCCAATCCCTGCCCCTGCCTCTGCCCCATAATATTTCTTAGCAAATGCACAGCCGTAAACTCAAATACAGTCAAACAACACTTTCAGTAGTAGGTAATATCTGGCAAATTTCACTCTTACCTCCGTAACACCATGCTGTTATTCTTGTATCGGTTTAATCACTTTTACTAACTTTTTACTAAGAAGTCTGCTTTATCTGTGCTAATGTTAAAGCAATGCTTGCTCAAAATCAAGACAAATATGGAAAATGCAGAAAAATAAGAAGAAAGTCACCCTCAGGAAGCCAATTCACAGATAACGACTGTCACACACAAATTGCCTGCGCTGCAGTCATGAAATGCACAGCTCTTTCTGCGTCAAGGTGGCCCGTGGGCTCTCAGGGTTCTAGACCATCCAAGCCAGTCACCATCCACTGAGAACACTGTTTGTCTCCTGCCTTAGCCTCCTTAAAAAATTAAGTTTGTATTACGTATGTTGATTGCAGCACTGTTCACAATAGCAAAGATTTGAAACCAACCCAAATGCCCATCAATGATAGACTGGATAAAGAAAATGTGGAATACTATGCAGCCATCAAAAGGGTGAGTTCATGTCCTTTGCAGGGACATGAATGAAGCTGGAAACCATCATTCTCAGCAAACTAGCACAAGAACAGAAAACTAAACACCGCATGTTCTCACTCATAAGCAGGAGTTGTACAATGAGAACACATGGACACAGGGAGGGGAACATCACACAGGGGGCCCTGTCGGGGGGTGGGGGGCTAGGAGAGGAATAGCATTAGGAGAAATGCCAAATGTAGATGATGGGGTGATGGATGCAGCCAACCACCATGGCACTTGTGTACCTATGTAACAAATCTACATGTTCTGCGCATGTACCCCAGAACTTAAAGTACAATAAAAAACTTAAATGTGTATTATATGACACATGATTTGAAAGTTCACACGTAGATTACAAATTCATTATCATCAAAACATCTGAAATATAGATTTGCCTTCTGTGGAGTCTTCAGGAAATGCTGTCCCTATTACCCCATATCAAGGACTGGGGTCAACTCCCCCACCCCCCTGCCACAGACTAGACTGGACATGAATGAGTGTTCGTTTGGACGATCTCTAGGAATGAGCAAACTAAACAATTTTTTTTTAATGCCCACTCTCTGCCTTAGTGCATTGACAAGGGATCTTATGGTTTGTGAGAACAAGAATTAGGTCTCTCTAATTCAATGTTGTTTTCCTAAGGCCTAGGTCTGTTTCAAATATACTATAGTCTTTAAAAAGTACAAGAATTTACTGAATCTTGACAGCAACAAATCCACAGGAGAAGCATTTCTAAAAGCATTAAAGGATCTGAAAACTAAGTCCTGTAAGAGTTCGTCGAGCTGCCCAGGGTTTTGTAGTGTACGGCATAGCTGCCATTGAAAGGCTGTTTGATTTCAAAGCCCATCTTTTCTTGCACAACGTCATTCTGATGTTTTCCCTGTCAGTTCCTTTGATATACTGATAAATTATTTCACATGCTCTGATTTCAGTCCTAGCAAAGAAAGAACTATCATCAAAAAGGTCTTATTCTAGTCATTATTGATTCATCCCTTTCTGAATTTGATGCCAATTTTCCTTACATGGATTTCCTAACCAAGCATTTTATGTAGATAATAATTTTTTTTCTGGAATGTTCTAAACAGTACTCTTTATATTAAAAAATAAATAAATTATGAAATAGTTTCTATTTCTCCATCTTTATCAAGTACTCCGTACTTATCTTTTCTCTTACAGCCATTAAGCCACGTTAAGGGGTTTGAACTTGATCCTAAGAGCAATGAAGAATTCCTTGGCAAATATTAATGGATTTGCTTTTAAAAAATAACTATTTAGCCGAAGGATGGATAATAGATTGGAAAGAGGCAATCCTGGAGTCAGGGAAACCAATGAGAAGAATACAAAGAATACATGCGTGACTCCATGTGAAAGACTAGGTGTTTTAGGTAAGGAATCTGCCCTTTCCAAAAATAAGTCTGACACTTGCCCTCAGGTCCTGGGAAGGAATCTCTAAGGCTCCGGGAATATTGTGTCCAATAGGAGTGTTTCCGTTTGTTTGGGGGCCTTGGCTCACACCTGGAGAGTCTAACAATGTGATTTCAGGTGGGGTTTGGGTCAGGCAGTCATCCCTCAAGGGACTAGAGACTGAAATCGATGAAAGGAGAGGCCAATTAGCTTTACGGGATTGAGTCCAGTGAACACTCCGGATATGAAAGCTCAGGGGAGCTTCCCTGGATGCAATGCTCTCTGCATGTTTTCACTCGTGTTACCTGAGAACTGGCCCATGCCCTTCTTCCTGTGGCTGACTTTCATCTGTGTCCTTTAGCTGTACTCGACTATAACTAAGGGTATAACCACTTTCAGCGAGTTCTGTGAGTATTTGCAGTGAATTATCAAAATGAAGAATGGTCTTGAGAACTCCCAAATGTGCAACTGATGTTGAAGGTAGGGAAGTCTTAAAGACTGTTCCTTAATTTTGCAGTTGGTGTCAGAGGTGAGGGCAGACTTGGGAATGTTCTCTCAAACTCCACAGGTGTCCAGACCAAAGGAGCAGAAGTGGAAATGGAGAGGAGCAGGGGAACCCAAGAGATATTGATATTCGGAAGATGCTACGGCAAGCTTTGTGGACAACTGGATAGGTCAAGGGGAGGCAGAGGATAATTTCTCAAGAACATCATTGGGATTTCTGACTTGGCCACTAGTTGAGTGGTTTGTGATACCCACCCAACTTGATTTATATCTTCTAAGACATTTTACACTTAATGCTTAGAACAGACTGGGACATTTTAGATGAATAAAACAAATGTTGAATGAAGAATAGTCTGAGAATAGTCTGAGACAGTGGAAAAGATCTAACTGATAACTACAAACAGGAAATGATAGTTAATTGACAGTGGAACACTGGTTGGAAGACAAACCCTCAGTCTTAAAACCCATCTAGGAGACCAGATTGTAGATGGAATGGATGCTTTGAATTAAAGGAGCATCACCATCATTGTTGACTTGCTACACGTTGATAAAAAGGGCTAAGGCAGCTTATAAACAAATAAACTCAATCTTTTGAAAGGCTAATTCCATCAAGCTACAGTGGTGAATATTGTCCCACTTCCACTTTGGATTATTGCTGTTCACACAATAGATGCCGCTCCTTGACTCTCCCAACCCCTAGGACCCCGAGAGAAGTCCTGCAAAAGCTCACTGTTCACGAGATCTCTTTGTGTTATGTTCCATTTAGACTGCGGACTGCTTTTTCATTCATTCCTTGATTTGCACAAAGTTAAATTTATGAAATTCTATTTATATTTATTGTATTGCTCTCATAGGGTCAAGTCTGAATTCTGGTGTACATTTTCTTGCTTATGTACATTTTTCTCATTTCTGTATTTCTTTCTTTTTAGTTGATTTGGAATACACAAAAGTCTCCCTGATCAAGCTTTTAGAATCACCATTGTCTCATTAGTCCTGCATGTATGCATAATTACTGCATTGAAGACAATCAGGAAACTGCATACAACGTCCTCCCAGCTGCTACCTGAGAGGTCTTAATATTCAGTGTGTAGTTGAGAACAATGACAACAACCCCAATGACAGTAATACATGGCTTGTATAACTTTCTACTCTATAGGAAGATCAAATAAATAGCATATGCTGAAGTGCTGAGTAGACAACTCTATGTAACTATTATCCATACTCGTTTTCATTAGCTAAACTCTTAGTAAATGACAAAAATTTACTTTTCGTTGATTCTGTTAAAATTCAATTTTAAGAACGTTTTAGTTTACAAAATAACTTCACAAATTTTATCCTACCTATTCATAACAGTGATCTTGTCAGGTGATTGTTATTACCAATTCCATAAAGATAACTGAACTGCAGAGAGCCCAAGTGACTTGCATCAGGTGGCACAGCTAGTGGATGCCAGAGCTGTCCATGCAGTTAGACCCATTCACCTTTACAGCACATGCCACTCCCCGAAGCCACATCCCCTTCCACATGGGAGACATTCCTAAAGCAGAGAAATAGCACTTAATTCTTTTCTGAAATACTTTGCCTTCCCTTGAAAGGAGGGGCACAGTCCCATTGTCCAAGTAGCTAGAGAATCAAGTAGAAATGATACTTTTGTTCTTTTTAAATGTTTCTGGCTTAGTTTGGATGTAACAGATACTAAGTAACAACGATAACTTGTTTCCTAGAAATAATAACTAAAACATCATAGCAAAGTTCCGATATTACAGTCACTGCATCTCACTTCATTAGAAATGGAGATCCTGAAAGTAATGCTAAAGTAAGTCATATATTCAAGAGAGACAGCTCACCCACAGCAGCACTGCGTGCTGAACCCAGGCAGCTGACTCCAGCTCTGTTGCTCAGCTTTGGCCTTTGGTGGCCTGACTCCAGCTTTTCTTATTTCTCACTGGTCCAGATCTGACCACAGGAAAAGAAATCCATAGCCAGTTTCAGATGTTAGATCACAGTTACTATTGCATTTTCCAAACATACTGAGAATGCCTAAAACATGTCATATAGCAGTAACATTGTTTTGGTTTCACAGATGCTTCCAGGGGAACAATGCAAGTTCTCTAAGTTTTCCACTGAAAGTTGTCGCCTCTGTGTGGAGAAGATTCAGGCTCATTCCCAGAAATGATGTCTTGGTGGAAAATTGAAATGTTTGGAATTGGAAATTCAGAGTGAAAATGCCCTCCTAAATTAAGAGAGGCTGCTGTTACAATGGCATTAATTATTTAAAAACAAGCAACAGAAAATAAAAATGCCTTATGAAACTTGTGTTCATACATGACACAGGAATGGTGCTGCCTTCTCACGTGGAGTAGTCAGCAAGGGAACCCTCGTGAGAGTTTGCATGCTGGAAATAAGGCCACCATGAGATCAGAGGTCAGCCGAGTGCCACAGTCAGTTTTATGTATTGTCCACTCCCATCTGACCAAAGGCTCAGGGAGCAGGTGGGACAAACCTGGGCTTTTCTAGCAGACTGCTTTGGTTTGGAATTCTGTCACAAGCCCTTGCTAACTATGGACCTAGGGAAGTTCTTCACTAAAGAACCTAGGGAAGAACTTTACTAAACCTCAACCTTTTCATCCATTTAATTGGGATTAAATAACAGCCATGCCGCATGTTACGCAGAAACTGCCTACAACATCTTCGCTGCTTCTCTTTCCATGCTAAGCCCACTGCACTGAGAGCTACTTGAGAAGAATATCCTGGGTTTCTTTCTTGTTTGCCTAGTGCTTAGTGCATGCACAGTAGGTATTTTATACAAAGATGGCCCATGAGAATCATCTACCTTCTGCTTGGGGGACACACATTCTAAAGGACAGGTTGAATTTAGTGATTAAAAAAAAAGAAAAAAGGAAAACAGTGACAAATGTTTGGATCTAAGCAAAGATCACACACTCATTTCTGGCTCTGATTTCTTTAAATGAGCCCTAAAGTCAGAGATGCTGGTCCATCTAATTTAGAGATACTGAAGAACATTCATTGAGCAAATAGTAAAACTTGCCTTCAGTGGGTCCATTACTGTTAATACCAATCCTATTTAGTTAATGTATTTTCCATAGAGTAATTATGAGTCAGGCAAGAAGAACTGTAAATGAATCAGGGCTTTTATAGTAAACAGTGTACCTAAAATGAGTCTTAATGAGAGAAATATTGTCCAAGGCAACCTACTTTAAAATATACATTTCTGAGTAGATATTACCTACGATGACTGCTCCTTTCTTAATTTCATTCAGTTTGTTGGATGGGTGATAGGAGAACATATCTGAGTGTACTGACATATCTTTTAGGGCTGTATTCTGGTAGTGCCCTGGATTCCTACAATGTGCCTTTCCTGAAGACAGCAGCATCCTTTCCTCTGTCAGCTTCCTTATCAATGGCGGCTCGGCCAGAACTGCTCAGTTCTCTGACACTGCTGCTCCCCCTCCCACTGGAGGATCACACAGTGTGCACGCACACATGAGCTGCTGCCGTTAAGTTTAACAAGAGCTGCATGTGGTTTGGGGGTGATTTAGCCTGTAAGCAGTTCCACATTGGGGTCCCTAAGTGTTTAGCTCTGCTCCTGTGATGAGCAGTTCCTGAATTCAGGGCAGGAGGGCATCACGCATTTCTCAGTCATACACCAAATCAGGCTAACCATTTGGCTGTGTGGAATACTTTAAGGACGTTTTCCCAAGTGCAAAAGGAATGTGCAATGGCTGCCCTCTTCCAGGCAGTTCCATACATGATACTCACACATGTGTGAATGCACCACACCGAGAATCTCCTGGTTGTCTGTATGTGTTGTCTCCCGTCCTCACCAGGCCCCTATGGAGTGGCGACTGTTATCATTGTGAAGGGGCAAGCCCCAGACTGACTCTAGAGGCATATTGCACTGCTGCTGTTTCCTCTGTCTGAGCCTTTGGGCAAGTCAACCCCTCCTAGCCTCAGTTTCCTTATCTGTAAAACGGAAAGTCTATTTCTTAGGTGGTTATCAGGATTGCCACACCTAACACATTGCTGGCCACATGGGAAAAGCTCAATAAACACTGTCGTTAATCTCATTGTGAAATTAGACTGAGTTCAAGAAGGTAAACGACAAAATAATAATCGCATCCCTTTCCCTATAGCTTTCATGTTTCTCCTGGACAAAGAATAAAGTTCTGTAACTTTTCAGTATCAGCATAGAACTCATTTCTCCAGCGACTTCATTTTAATGGTAGGATAGTACAGATTGAATATCCCTTATCAAAAGTGCTTGGAACCAGAAGTGTTTTGGATTTGGAATTCTGTTAGATTTTGGAATATTTGCATTATGCTTTCACATTGAGCATCTGAAATCCAAAAATTTGAAACTTGAAATTTTTCAATAAGCATTCTCTTTGAGTGTCAGGTACCCGCTCAAAAATTTTTGGATTTGGGAGCCCTTCAGATTTTGGATTTTTGAATTGTAATGCTTGATCCATAGTAGATAAAAGAGTAAGCATCCTCAGAAGCACTATCTGATTATCACCTTCATTCCTTCCTAAAATTCTAAAGTTTCATCTCTCTCTCTCTTTCTCTCTCTCTTTCTCTCTCTCTCTCTGTCTCTCTGCACTCCAGTCTGGGGGACAGAACAAGACAGTCTGGAGTTCACTGACATGATCACAACTCACTGCCTCACTACTTGGGCTCAAGCAATCCTCCCTCCTCAGCCTCCTGTGTGCCTGGGATTATGGATGTGCACCACCAGGCCTGGCTAAATTTTTTTAATTTTTATTTTAGTACACATAGGGGTCACTATGATTCCCACACAAGTCTTGAACTCCTGGCCTCAGGCAATTCTCCTACCTTGGCCTCCCCAAGTGCCTGGATTACAAGTGTGAGCTACTGTGCCTGGCCTTAAAGTTTAATCTTAACATGGGCTCTGACCCTGTTCAACTTGTAAGGATCTCCTTTGAATTCTCAACCCCACCTTTATCATGTGCATCTATTCTGTCCTTCAGAAAAGTTTGCCAGTACCAAAGATGGAAGTTCCTGAAGGCGGTGAGGCTAAGGACCTCCCATTCACTTGTCCTCCAGTTAAAGCTAAAAGGGGTATGAGGATCCTAGAGTCAAAACGATCTCAATTGCAGGAAGCAGTCTTGCATAAAGGGATAACAAATGCATTTATGGTTCTGCTAGGCACCTGTGTGGGACTGTTCCTTTACAGGATAGCTTCAAAGTCCTCTCTCGGCCTCATGATATACATGACTTTTGCTGCAAGAAATTCTTTGTGCAGCAGTCTCCACATCATGCATCCAGAGATCTCTTTTGTTTCAGAGACATAGAGAGAGTAAGGAATGTGCCCAAGGGCAATATGGTTAGAGAGTGGTGAAGCCAGGCTTCCAATCTGGCTCTTTTGGGCCCTGCACTATAGACTTTAATTCTGCCAAGCCAAAATGCCAACACAAACTGTCACACTTCATCTAACATCATTTTTTCCTTTTTTTTTTTTTTCAGAGAGAGTTTTGCTCTGTCACCTAGGCTGGAGTGCAGTGGCGTAATCTTGGCTCACTGCAACCTCTGCCTTCTGGGTTCAAGCAATTCTCCTGCCTTAGCCTCCCAAGTAGCTGGGATTACAGGTGCCCACCACCACACCCTGGCTAACTTGTATTTTTAGTAGAGACAGGGTTTTACTATATTGGTCACAGTGGTGTCACACTCCTGACCTCAGGTGATCCACCTGCTTTGGCCTCCAAATGTCCTAGGATTACAGGCATGAGCCACTCTGCCTGGCCCCATCTACCATCTTATCTCTGAGATCCATTTAACAGAGGGGTTCCCTGTGGAGTGAGATGTACATAATCTACTTTATTCTTTTAGGTCAAGTGAGAAAATGTATTTGCAATCACTTTATAAGCTATAAGGTACTCTATAAAGAGTATATGTATAAATGTACACATATTTATACACATAAATATGAGTACATATGATTATATTCCCCACAATTTACAAGCAGTATGTGATGCATGTTAAATATTCAACACATGTTGAATGTATTGGGGATGTCTATTTTGATATAGGTACTTGTTCACAAGCTATTAGTATGCCCTATTGACATTTCATACAAATAAACACAATACATACACACACACACACACACACACACACACACACACATTGCTCTTCCTTCTGGGGAATGTTTGTTCAAGAGGCTGAGGCTGAAGCTGACCTCCTGCTATGTCTTACAGCAGCCCTTCCACAGGTGCAAGTGTGAGCAGAAATTTATTTTCTAACCAAGGGAGAAAATGACAAAGTGAACAGAAAGACCACAAAAGCAGCTAAGTTTGATTTGGGTTCAAAAAACAATCCAGAGAGAAGAGGGAGAAAGTGAGGGGAGAATTAATAGGTGGTTTAGGAAATGCCTGGAGACAGGCAAGGAATAGAGGAAAGAAGAGAAAAAGTAACAAAAGGAACTGTAACACTCACCTCTCAGAACAAATGAGTCTAGTTGCTGCATGCTTAACGCCCCCATCTTATGAAGTACCACACATTAGCAGAAATGAGATATACAGCAGGGAGGTGTTAGAAATCTGGTTTTGCAGACGATTTTGACAAATCACCTACAGTTTTTCTAGAACCAGGTCCAAAGGCTTTAGCCACATGGTTTGCTTATGTGTACCTATTCCCTGAGTTGCTCTGAATTGCACGATTTATAGTGTAATGGCAATTATTTGGGTTTTTATAGCTCCATTTCTATGAGACACATGATTAAAAATCCTATTTGCTTTCTGCTTGTCAAGCCTTAATCAATTACCACACTAGGCTCGTGTGAGAGCCCCGATAATCAGCCTGCTTTGTGGAGAAGGCAGAGTGGAAACAGGACAGGAGAATTCCCGTGGCACGGATATGGAAACACAGCTTTCTTAGGCTTTTCCTTAAACTCGGAAAGTGTCTCTTGTCTGCAAAATTTAAGCCACAACCTCTAATTAATTAGCTAACTAGCTCCCCCTCTTGAAACTTCTTTCAGATAAAAACAGCATGATGCTACAAAGCGATGGTCTAAAATCATCTATGGCAGCCTGTGGCGGTCCTTAGGATCCATTGTGTCAGTCCTTAGGATCCATTGTGGCGGTCCTTAGGATCCATTGTGTCAGAAAAGTACATAGAAATGTCTTAAAATCTGCCCAACACAAAAACCATAACTGTGTCATTATTTTAGTTAAGTTTATACCTCTCAAATCATCCTTTTTACTTAAAGGTATTTTGACACAGCTTAAAAAGAAAGGAATCAAAGGCCTTAAGCTGTACAGTGAGCTATAAAAGCTGCTGCTAACTTAAACAGTAAAGGTAGGAAAAATGGCAAGTTATGCCACCAAAAAATAAGTTTGTGCTATTGTCAGAAGTGAAGACCCTTAAAATTCGATCCCACCCCTATGACTTATTTTGTATTATTACTTATTCTTGTTTTGATCCAGACATTCTCTCCCTTTGTCTTACATCAAAAACAAGAAAAGTTTTGCCTATGTCTGCAACTTAAGTGAGGAATCTATTATGCGATATATTATATAAAATTCAGAGCCAGTAATAGGTCATTGTGTGGTATAAACATTTCAGAGGATAAGAATAATAACAAAGAGATAAATTGAAATATAATCCATGCTGAGATACTATAACAAAGCCTTATAATCCCTTTAAGCGAGCTGCTCTCAACTTTGGCTGCCTATTTGAATCTGGCAGGGATCTTAGATCCTTATCGATGCCTGGGTCTCACACTCCAGGGATTCTGATTTCATTTGTCTGTGTCGTGACCAACTGTCATGGGTTTTAGCAGTTCCCAAGTGATTCAAATATGTGGCCACGATTGAGAACCTCTTGTCAGCTGACTGTACTGTATACAGGCACCTCTGACAGCAAAGGCCATCACTTGGGTTCCTGATGTGTTCTGGGTCTATTTGTGTACCAGTGGCTCTTTCTTGGGCTTCAGAGTTTTATCTGCCCAGGTGACCCTGATATTACTTCTGGGACTGCTGACCCAGTGTGGGCACTTGGCAATGACAGCTTTTTGACCCTAAGCTGGTCTATTAGGTGGCTGGGGCCCCTGTTACAAAGTATGAAGATTGGATGGCTAAACAGTGGAAATTTATATTCTCACAGTTCTGGAGGCCGGAAGTCCAAGGCGGAAATGTCTCCAGGGTTGGTTCCTTCTGTGGCCTCTCTCCTTGCTTGCAGGCAGTTCCTTCTCCCTGTTTCCCATGTGATCTTCCCCCTGGCAATTCTGTGTTCTAATCTCCTTTTATAAACACACCAGTCAGATTGGATTAGGCCCACCCATAGGACCAATTTTTAATTCAGCAACCTCTTTGAAGGCCCTCTGTCCAGAAAGTCTCATTTTGAGATACTGGATGGTAGAGCTTCAACATATGAATGTGGTGGGTACAGAATTCAGCCCTTAACAGCCCAAAGAATGTCTGCACTAGCAACATGCATGCCTTTGTCATAGCTCTGCTCCAACTATGAGTGAGGAAACATCAGAGGTAATCAGAATGCACAAACCACTCTCAACCATCTTCCTGGGCTGGCTTTATCAGTCAAAGTAGCCGCCACTGGGGGTCCCTTCCCAGGGAAACTCTCCTGTGTGGCTGAATCATCCAGCAGAATTAGCCTGTGGAATGGCCTGGAAAACTCACCATCCATCTCAAGGATTCTACAAAAATCTGGGTGCCCTTTTCTAGGACTGTGGGAGGTCTGAAACCCCAACCCCATACTCCCAGCAGGTGTGGCAGGAGCTTTCTTCCTCAGCCACTGGTGTTTCAAGGTGGCTCAAACTCCCAACCACCCAGCTGATCTCAGTGACACTATGTGCCATCAGAAGCTACAGGACTATTGAAAAGAATATGTTGATTCCTCTTATTAATAGGAGATTAGTTCTTATGTTCAGTGGTTTAATCTCTGGACTTCTAGTTTCTTCTTGGTTTTCCCTAAGTTTGACTCTCAAAATCTCCTTGGTTTGAACTTATTCTTCCAGTTGGATACACTTCCACTTTCATTCCTGTAAAGGAAGGTGCATTTCCAAACAGAGCTTCTCTAACTCCTTCTGCATTCTAAAATTCAGTTCCTGCATTTCTAAACAGAGCTTCTCTAACTCCTGAATTCTTGGGTTCTTCACCCATTTCACCTTCACCCCTTGCCAAGCTGGCTTAGCCTAGCTTAGGACTTGGATTGTTTAGCATTGTATTGGGTTCCAGGTATTTCTGGAAGTGTTGGTTGAGTCCTGTAATTATCAGTGCTTCAGAGTGTCTATGATTTTCCAAGTCCTCCTTTTTGACTTTACACTGTTAAAAATTACACTTAGCATCAGTGATGCATTTTTTGAGCTCCCTGAGAACATGTGCCATGTACCCACCAGTTTCTGACATCTAGTGCATGCCATAGTCCTTCCTTCAGGGATTGCTTTCCAAGGTTTCAATTACTCTTGGTTAATTGTGGTCTAAAGTAGTCAATGGAAAATTTTAGAAATAAACAACTCAGAAATTTACATTGCTCGCTGTCCTGTGCCATATGATGAAATCTCGCCTGGGAAGTGAATGAGCCTCTGTCCAGCAGATCCATGCTATCCACGCTCCCCACTCATGAGTCGTATGGTAGCAGCCTCCGAGTTTAGGTCACCTATGGTGGTGCCACAGCGCTTGTGCTCAAATGATACTGATTTTACTTCCGAATGGTCCCGGAGCACAAGAGTAGTCATGCTGGCAAAGGGGATATGCCCAAGAGAAGCCATACAGTGATTTCTTTAAGTAAAAAGAGGAAAGTTCTCGGCCTGAGGAAAGAAAAAGAATTATGTTCTGAGGCTGCTAAGATTTGGTCTTCTACTCACGAAATTGTGAAAAAAAAAGAAATTCGTGCTAGCTTTGCTGTCACACCTCAAACTGCAAAAGTTACAGCTGCAGTGCCTGATAAGTGCTTAATTAAGATGAAAAAGGCACTAAATTTGTGGATCAAAGACATGAACAGAAACATGTTCCAGTTGATGGCAATAGGGTTTGGGACTATCTGTGGTTTCAGGCATCTCCTGGGTGTCTTGGAATGTATCCCCTTTAGTTGAGGAGAGACTACTGTACTAATTAAAAACCCAGTGATTTGAATTGAGACAGACTTACTGAATTAAACCAATCATTTTTTATCAAAGCTGATAGGAACCCAAGACTATTTATGTTTAGAGGTGAATAAAATCCAGAGAAGAGACATGAGTGGTCTGATGTCATACCGTCAGCTATGGTCAGTGCCAGGATTAGCTCTGTGTTAATTCATGTGTCCCATGCTTCAAACTCATGAGCACTTTACCTTACGAAGATGTCAAAACTGGATGGTATTTCATGGCCTTGCATTTAGCTTACTTCTATATAGCACTTAATTTTTAAAAATAAAGAGTGGTATGGATGTTTGAATTTTTAAACATGCAGTCCTTCAGAGGAAACCATGCAGCTTGCAGGCTGTGGGGAGAAGATTGCCTGTAATAAAAACACCGGCCTGAGCTTCCTGATGGCCAGCTTCTTTCAACTCCTAACAACCATCTGGATTGTCTGTGTGGAGGCCAGATTGCCTGTTATGTCCACCAAATGAGTTGTCTTGCCCTAGAAAAACAAAATTCAAACATCTATCAAAGAAACCTGTCATCTCCCTGTCTTCCTCTGCAGAAATCAGCTTCCTTCCCACTTCCACTGGAGGCCCAGTACCAGAGTTCATCTCTGCAAATCTGTAGGGTGACAGCTGGCAGGGAGGACTTTGGGGCCAGAATCTGACGGGCAGGAGAAGGCTCCCGATGAGAAAGTCAAAAGGAGGCATTCCGCGTGGGTTTTCTCCAGCACAGTTGTCAGTAGTTTAAGAAAACAATCTCTATGTGTAGGTTGAGTAAAATCCTCTTTTCTAGCTCCTTTTGCTGAATAGAAGGTGGGGCTATTTGTATACAGAACTCTGTGCTCTGCAACTCCCTCCCTTTTGTTTCTAAGAATAAGGGAATCATTAATAGGCTAAAAAATCTCTCCTTAAAACAAAGAAAAGAAAAAGGAAAAGGAAAAAAGAGTTGGTTTGATTTGGCATTTAATTAGGGCTTTTTGTCTCCGTTTTAGATTAGTGGGTCTTCTCCTGCTTAAGAACATGATTGCTCTGATTTTCAAGTTTCTTCTTAAGTTTCTTTAATTTTACTGTGAATTGTTTTGTGAGGCTGGCTCTGAGGAACAGGCAAATGCTTTCCTAGAATGGAGCTTTGCTATCAGTAGAAACAACACCACAAATATTTTCCCAAGTAAAATGGCAGCCATTTATCAAATCAGTTGTAGCAGTTGTACATGACAAGCCTGTGTATTTTATACCTGTTCATAAAATGTCTATCTCAAAAGCACACAGTAGCATATATTTTGCAAACTGCTATACAAAGGAAGCATCCACCAAATGATTTTATTTCTTGTAAATTTTTCTGTTAATTTTTAATTGTAATGATACATATCACACTGATTGCCATAACAAGAAGGGGCATATAATAGGATAATCAGTTAAAAGAACACTCAAAAATCCCTGCAGCCTATAGGATTTACCTTGAAATGTACTTTGCAGGTAGAACGTGGTGAAGGCATGCTGTTTCATTGAAACAGTGGAATATTTGTGGATAAGGGTTCAGATACTATTTTCTTACGAGGCTCAGAATCTAACTTACTCATATAAAAAACCCATATTATTCTACTGTCTTACTCAAAGATTTTAGAGTTATGCTCAAGATCTCTGCATGAAGAGAATGAAAGCTTATTCCCATAAGAAATGCTGAGTTCCAAAACCTTGTTGATATGGGTTGGCTGTGTGTCCCCACCCAAATTCCATCTCAAATTGTAATCTCCAGGTGTTGAGGGAGGGACCTGGTAGGGGGTGATTGAATCATAGGGATTGTTTCCCCCATGCTGTACTCCTGATTGCAAGGGAGTTCTCCCGAGATCTGGTTGTTTGATAAGCGTCTGGCACATCCCCCTTCTCTCTCTCTTGCCTGCCGCCGTGTAAGACTTGCCTGCATCTCTTCCAACATGATTGTAAAGAAGGTGCGTTGCTTTTTCTTCACCTTTCATCATGATTGTTAAGTTTCCTGAGCCCCCCCTAGCCATGTGGAACTTGAGTCAATTAAACCTGTTTTCTTTATAAATTATCCAGTTTCAGGCAGTTCTTTATAGCAGTTTGAAAGTGAACTAATACACTTGCACATGTGAAGCATCATGCTAAACCAAGGGGCGTGGGGAGTAAATGCAGAAAGATGCATTTGAAGCCAGGAGTTCAAGACCAGCCTGGGCAACATAGTGAGACTCCTGTCTCTACAAAGAACAAAAACAAAACAAAACAAAAGGCTGTTCTGTGTCTGCTTTTTGGTGAATTCCTTTTCTATCTCAAAATTGTTGACCAAAGAGCACTTCTTTGAGGAAGTCTTCTCAACTGTGCTCTTCCATCACCATCTGATTGACAACTATTTCACTGGCACTTCAATAATTGCTGGGGCATTCCTTCTTGAAATTTTATTATGGCCTGTCTGTGATCATACTTGAATTAAACCACATGAGTACATCTCTGAGGAATCTCATTTTATCTCTCCCAATCTGTCATCTGAAGCTAACAGGATGGGAAGAGACGTGCCTCCATCATCAAGGAGTTCAGACAGCTGCAGAAGAAAAAGCAGGTCTAGAGAGGGCAGTTTCCACTGGGCTGGGGATGCACCGTCCTGGGAGATGAGATTGGGAAGTTGTATAAGGCCAACTGGAAGATGTACTTGAACATAAAGCTAAGAAGCTTTTTTTGCATGTAGTATAGTTTAGTTGATAAAAGTGTAAATTTTAGAGCTAGATTGTGATAGAGAATCCAAACTAACTTATTTACTAGTTGTATAAACCTGGGACAAAGTTCTTAACTCACTTTTCTCACCTATAAAATGGTGCTAAATTACTACCCACCTCCTAGGCCTGTTGTAAGGGTAAGATGAGTAAAACTGTGCAAAGCATTTAGAACAGTGTCTGGCATTAGCAGATACTATGCAAGTGTTTACCATTGTTATTGTTATTATTAATGTAACATATTCTTTAATTATGAAGGAAATGGAAAGCAAATAAAAGTTTGGAGACATAGAAATTAAAATTGACAAAATTACCCCAATGCATCAATCTATTTACTGTTTTACTAGATCCTTAGTCTTTGGAGAGTGTAGATAGGTAAAATAGGGCAAGGTGATGGATCTCTTCATCCAAGTTGCACATTTGCTATAGAAAACACGTAATATGTCAAAGCTTGGGTCCATTCATGACAGAAACAGTTATTCTTTTTCTTTTTTGAAAAATAAATTGACCTGATACTAACATTCATTTGGATTAATAATATACGTATCAAATGGTATAGTAGAATAGTTATGAGTAAATGTTCCTAATATGGATTTAAAATGCAAAATCAAATAGATCACTCAGGATGTAGAAAGTCTAAAGATATTGTTGACTATAGATTTTTACTGCTTATATAATGCTGATTCATATTTAATGAATATATACAAGAAAAGGTTTTACTCTGATAAACTACAAAAACATAAAATAATTCTATTAATAGTTACAAAGATGGTGAATTGTTCATATTCATTTTGGCTGCTCAAACTGCAGCAAACAGCTAAGGAATAACTAGGGTAGTTATTGTAATAATTGAGTCTTGTTCAGGATAAGCCTATGGCTTCATTTTCCTAAGCAATGCCTAGAATTCTGAGAACATGCTTGAAATCTAGATCTTTCAACACAGTTTTCTGTCATTGTTTGATATGTCATAACAGAGAAAATATGCTTAAAGAGGTAAGTAGAGAAAATAGTTTAGATTTTGAAGGATTTGTACAATATCTTTGATTTTTCCTTGATATTTATGAAGAAACTATTCAAAATAGACTCTTTTCTAAAGGAACTATGTTGCTAAACTACATTTTCTTTTAAATATTAGTTAAACTGAACTGAAACTACATTTAAATATTATGGGAAAGATAGTATAAAGCATGTAAATACATTTTTAAAAGGGGCGAAGACCACAGTCCCAGCATTACAATAAAACCTCATTCATTTTGGCATCTTCTCTCGAGTCTTTTATATGAAGAAACAATTTTAGATTGTGGTATTTATAGCAGTATGCTACTTTTTAGATTTTTATTTGAATAATTATGACACATTTTAAAATAATTTGAAAGATCTATTAAAATTGTATAGATAAATCTATTCCCTTCTCTCAGCTTCCTCAAATGGAAGCATCTTGCATGACAGGAGTACCATATCACTACCAGGAAATTGACCTTCATGCCATCTACTGATTACTTTTCTTTATTCAGATTTCAACAGACTTTATAGGCACCTGTGTATGTGCCTATATGTGTATGCCTGTGTGTATCACAGACACATACACAGTGCCTATATATGTGTGTATTTTCTTTCTATATGATAGTTTTTAATGGCTTCATTTGGTGTTCTTAATAACTAAGATGTTCAGTATAAAAACTATATGATCACCTTACAGAAGAAAAGCACTCACACAAAAAAACCTTCAGCTATAATTTCAGTTCTCTAAAAGTTTTGTCATCAATATCAAAGGTTTCCATCCAACTAAAGACAGAATTTTATTTATTATTATTTTAACAGTTGGGTCACTGACTGATACCTACTTGTTGAATGACTGCTACCCTGGAAGACTGAATGTGCTACACAGGGAGGGAATGTCTCTCTTTTGGCCACTGCATCCCGTCTCAATCAGATATTTTTAGCTGGCACTTTTTCTGATGTTGCTATTTTACCTGATATTTTTAGTAGATTTTTTTAAATTAAATAATGATCAAGTAAACCTAAAATACAGACCCTCAAATTGTTATCATGGCAAAAATTCCAGATTTGTCATTCTCTACATGTAGGGTCAGCAAGAAACAACTCATCACCCTTTTGGGTGGACCTGAGGATTGAGGCAGGATACATTTTTCAGCCTGAGGTTATGTAAACCCCATGCTCTGCCTGGAATGCCTTGGCATCTCAGTGGTGCTCAGCCTAAGGTGTGATTACATCGAGTTGAGACACTATCATCCAGGTACTTTTCAGAAGGACCAGAAACAGATTTTTGCTTTGCAGCAGAGCTTAGACTTTCACGTGCTGCTTTGGCAATTACAGAGAGCCTTGCATGTATCAGGAACCTGATCTGCTGAAAGACATGGATTTTATGATTTACTGGGAAAGAGGTGGAAAAACCATTGTTAGAAGGATTCTTGCTAGCTAGAAGTAAACACAAGGAATCACGGGAAGACTTCTGAAATTTCTGTGATTGCATTCATTTAGAAACATGTATGTATTAAGTGGCGTGTGCGTGTCTAGTACTCTGCTGAGGTCTGGAGAGACAACACACAGAGGACAGCCATGTGGAGACTGCAGTGGGCGAAAGAACGGGTAACTGGGTGAGTGTCTTTTGCAATTTTTCAGCAACACTAGGGTAGAATGAGGGCAGGATACTATGGATGCATCATAGTGAAGGGCAGATCCACACCTAGCTGTGTGATTAAGGTTTCATGGAGAAATGATGACTACCTCCAGCTCAGATTGGAGTGAGGAAAGCAGCTGAAAACAGATCATGAAGGCACAAAGGAGCAGGTGAGAAGGCTGCTGGGCAGGACAGAGGTGGAGCAGACCCAAGCTACAGGAAGACTTCTCAAGTGGGTGGTGACAGAGCAGAGTGTGGAAAGATACCTCGGGGTGAGGGCAGGGGGAGGAGGAGCAGATATTAAAGAAACCTTAAAGCTAGCTGGACATTTTCAGGGATTTGTTTATTCCCAGGGATCCTAAGTGTATTCCCTTTTAAGTGAGCAGATTCTCTACGTCTTGGAAGCATCCACACTTGACTTGAAGGCAAGAGGCGTAATATAAGGGCATAGAGACGCTAGCAGGGTGTGCACCCAGGTACTATTTTCTCGTTCTTGAATCATTCATTTATCTCTACTTGTGCTTAGAGGTGTTAAAAAGAAATAACTTAGATAAATTAAATTTAACAGAGTTTAATTGAGCAAAGAACAATTTATGAATCAGGCAGCCTCCCAACCTAGAGTAGTCTCAGGGTAGACTCAAAGAGATTCCAGTGCAGCCGAGTGGTGGAAGGTCTGTGGACAGAAAAAGAAAAGTGATGTCCAAAAAACGGAAGTGAGGTCAGAAACAACTGGATTGTTTACAGCTTGATGCTTGCCTTACTTGAACTCAGTTTTAACAGTTGGCCACCTTTGGTTGACCAAAACTCAGTGGTTGGCACAAGAGTAGGTTACAGTCTATTTACACACCCAGCTAGGTTGCTGTTTACTAGGTATGGAGAACTTAAAATTTTAAGCTTAACTTAAAATATTTAAGGAGGTATCTTTGGGTTAAACTTAATTAATAGAGGGCACTAAAAGCAAGGGTGCTAGGGTTTGGGGAGAGACTCTAACACAGAGTCTCCTCTGGAAGCACTGGAAGTCCAGGTGGCAAGAGGGAAATCTGCTATCCCGTGTGATGCCTGGCCATGGTGGATGGAATGGCTTGCCAAATCAAGGTGATGGAAACAATTTGCCAGGGGAGGAGGGTTCAGAGGCAGGAGTGACTGGAGAATGATGACAGTCTTGCTGATAGAGGGATTAACAGCAAGTGAAGAGGCCACATGGAGGATTTCACTTACATTCACAATGGTCTCAGCAGACAGAGAGGGCAAGCCACATGCCTGAGTTTGGGTAGGGAGGTATTAGCAGAGCCAGGATTCAAGCACACTTTTTAGATTCTTATTCTTGTTGTGTGCCTACCATGGTACAGCCTTCTAGAGGGAACAGAAGAGGCACCGTGGTGTGCTCCAGCCACATTCAGATGAATGAGTGATTCAAGGGAGAAGAAAGGCAATAAATTCAGGGAAGAGTAGAGCATGAGTGGAGTCACTCCCATGCCCTCAATGCTCTCCTGTGTCCCTGTGACCCACTCTTTTCCCACTCTGTGCTTCCTTCCTGCTCGCAGGCTCTGCATGCCCTCATCTCTAGCTCAGGATAAGGGACTGGATCCTACTTCTATTGCTGAGTCATGTTGAAGTTAAAAAAGTTTAATAGGGCCAAGCATGGTGGCTTATGCCTGTAATCCCACCATTTTGGAAGGCTAAACTGGGAGGATCGCTTGAACCCAGGAAATCAAGGTTGCAGTGAGCCATTATTGCACCATGACATGCCAGTTTAGGTGGCAGAAATAGACACTATCTAAAAAAAATAAGAAAAGAGAAAAAAAAAACAGAAAAAATAAAAAATTTAACAGATGCTCAGACCATCTAGAAATTCAAGAGTTTATAGGCTCTAAACAGGACTCTAGAGGCCACAGATGGGTCTAGAAGTTCAAGTCTTTGCTTAGTTATAGGGGGAAAGGTGCTTGATGTGACTTCATGTACTGTGACAGATTCAACCAGGCTGAGTGCCCTAGGCACTGGAGTCTCTTACAACAAACCAGGAACATCACCAGGGCCTGAATTTTGGCTGCAGAAGATAAGACCATCCTGTTATGCTGAATTAGTCAGAGATGCATAAAGGCAGTTTATAATGGGGCTGGAGAGGCAGAGAGAATCAGCAGACCCTTCCAAATGATGATAAATAACACTTCATAGTACACATCCATGGCTTCCGACAGTGTCGGTATGTCTGACTGTGTCAGGTACATCCTGTGATAGGAAATGCATGGACTGTGAAGTCCCACAGACCTCGATTTAAATGATGCTTCCCACATATATGCAGATGTCTCCAAGTCTCAGTGCTCCCAGCTCCATAGTGGGCATAACAGCAGCTTCCTCACAAGAAATCCATTAGGACCAAGAGATCCATGCACATCAAGTGCCTAATAGATGATGGGTGGTTGGTAGCCATCCTCCCTGTCCATGACTGTTAAAAAACTGGGGGACTTTGCTTTTCTCCCTTTAGTGCATTTCATAGTTAACTCAGACTGGGGTAACAGAATACCACAGACTGGGTGGCATACACAACAAACATTAGTTTCTCACAATTCTGGAGGCTGGGAAGTCCAAGATCAAGGTGATTGCAGATTCAGGGTCTGGGGAGGACCCGCTTCCTGGTTTGCAGGTGTCGTCATCTCATTGCATTCTCACAGAGTGGAGACAGCAGACAGAGAGAAGCAAGCTTTCTGTTGTCTCTCCTTGTAAGGACACTAATCCCATCACAAGGGCTCTATCCTCCTGATGCAACCACCTGCCAAAGGCCTCATCTCCTAATAACATCTCATTGGGAGTTGGGAGTTCAAGGTAGGGATTTTTGGGAGACACAAACATTACACCATAACGGCTCACCCTGCCCATCATCATTCTGAAGCTCAGTTCACCTCCCAGGTGCTGTGGGAGTGCAGCATAGGTTGTGGATACACAGCTGGGAGAAAAAAGGTGGCCTGAAAGCAGGGGTTAGCAGCCATATGATCTGCTCTCCGTATTCTCAGCAACGGGAGACAGATAGTCCAGTGTTGCAGCTGAGAAGCTGATACCCCAAAATACGGCATTTTGACATGCTAAACTGAAGAAGACATTCCCATCCAACTGTCTCTTCCAAAGAAGCTGTCATTTCTTTATCTGCCTAAGATCCAGACCCACCAAGGAGAAGGATTGATTTTTCTTCCTCTCCCTGTTATCTCATTATCTATTGCAAAGAAGACAAGATGTAACCACGCCTGAGAAGACCCTCTTAGAAGCATAATCACTATCTCCAAGGATCATTCATATTACAGAAAGAACTGTTTACAAGTTGGCCAAGTGCAGTGGCTCACACCTGTAAGCCCAGCACTTTAGGAGGCTGAGGCAGGTGGATCACTTGAGGTCGGGAGTTGGGGACCAACCTGGCCAACATGGTAAAACCCCATCTCTACTAAAAATACAAAAAAATTAGCCAGGCGTGGCAGGGCCGGGGAGAGGGGCACTGTAATCTCAGCTACTCGGGAGGCTGAGGCAGAAGGACAGCTTGAACCCAGAAGCTGGAGGTTGCAGCAAGCAGAGATTGTGCCACTGCACTTCGACTCCATCTCAAAATAAATAAATAAATAAATAAATAAATAAATAAATAAATAAATAAATAAAAAGCTATTTGCAAGTTATTCTCTGTTTCTAGGATCCAGTTATTCTCCTTGTAACCTTGTATTGTCCTTCAGTATAATTCAATTCTTCTTCTCTCACTTTCCTTAACCTTTTTTATCAGGATCCAAGCCCCCATTCTTTCTGTAGCCCTAAGGTGGTGTATAAGCTTCTGGGTCTTCATTCTGAAGGCTCCTGTGTATCCATGTAGGATAAATGTGTATGCCCTCTTTCCTGTTAATCAGTCTGCCTCATGTCAGTGATTTTTCAGTGAACCTTTAGGGAACCAAGGGGCTATGGCCCCCGTAGGAGATCTTTCGGGAAACTTGCAGAGGTTGTATTTTGAACAGAGTTCATTTGGAGAGAGAAGCTTTCAGCACAGACGCTATGAGGCAAGATGAAGAGACAGAGAAACGTCAAGGAGGAGGAGGAAGAGGAAGCAGCTGTTCTCCATCCTGGAGCCAATGGCAGCTGCAGGCCTTTCCAGGCTGAGATATGTGAGCGTGTGGCTGGATTCCAGTGAGTGGAACCCACAGTTCTTCCACCTCTGCCCGCCTAACTTACAAAGTTGCTTCTGTCCCTACCAGCTCAGCTGAGTGACTCAACCCAAGCAGTTGAGTCAGGCCAGAAAGAAAACTCTCTCTACCATGGGGATACCATGAACCTTGGGGATGTTTCTACTTGGAGATGACTCTGTTGTCAGCCCTGTGGAAGCATGACTTTTAGCCTCCTACTGAAGTCCACATGTCTTAGTATGCTCAGGCTGCTGTGAGAAATAAACAAGAGACATTTATTTCTCAGAGTTCTGGAGGCTGGAAGTCCAAGACTAAGATGCTGGCAGATTCTGTTCCTGGTGAGGGCTCTTTTCTTGGCTTACAGGTGGCTGCCTTCTGACTATTCTCAAATGGCAGAGAGAGAGAGAGAGAGAGAGATAGTGCTCTGGTCTCTCTTCCTTTTCTTATAGAGATAAAAATTCCATTATGAGAGCTCCACCCTCATGATGTCATCTAACCCCAAGTAACTGCCAAAGGTCCCACTTCTAAACACCATCACATTGGAGATTAGAACTTAAACATTTTGGGAGAACCCAGATACTCAGTCCATAACATTGCACCTTCAGATAAGTCCTCTTACTGCAGTTATGAAGCAGGAAAAGAGCCTTGGAGAGAAAGGCCAGGTTGCTGTGGCCTAAAATGCCTGTGCATCGAGTGGAGAGCAGTGCTGTGTGGCCCATCATTTATAATGATGACTCTTTCAAGATGTATAATATTTTAAAACTACTTGAGAATGGCTGTTTCAGCTATCACTGTTTCTGGAGCTCCTGTCTTTTGCCACAAGAAGGTGAATATTTAGAACTTTTAATAACCTTGTGGGTATGAGGTTGAAGCAGGGAGTAAACAAATCTCAAAGCACTGATCTGGGGCTTTTCTCAGGTGTATATGGTTTTCCAACAAACATAATTACATGTCTCAAATACCTCTTCACTCCACAGCCAAATCCGTTTATTGTATATATAAAGCGAATATCACATTAAACGTTAGCTCAGTATTAGTCTTCATTAACATTAAACATCAAGGAAGGAAGATTAAAGTCTGTCAGTCACTTACCTTACTAGTGCACTACTCATTTTCCTCCTGCTGTCTAGTAGAAGAAAATGGGGTAAGGGGAGGTTCTTAGGAAATTTTTTTTTCTGTTTTTTTTTTTTTGTTGTTGTTGTTGTTCTTTTCTTTCTTTCCTTCTTTTTTTGAGACAGAGTCTCTGGCATGCAGGCTGGAGTGCAGTGGCATGATCTCAGCTCACCGCAACCTCTGTCTCCCAAATTCAAGCAATTCTTCTGCCTCATCCTCCCAAGTAGCTGGGACTCCAGGTGAACCACCACAACTGACTAATTTTTGTATTTTTAGTAGTGACAGGGTTTCGGCATGTTGGCCAGGCTGGTCTCAAACTCCTGACCTCAGGTGATCCAACCACATTGGCTTCCCATGCCTGGGCTTACAGGCATGAACCACCTCACCTGACGGGAAACTTTGATGAGGGAATAAATTGGATGCAGATGTTGTAGCCCAGGACTTCTTGAGAAATGGGGCTGACTGAAATCACAGTTGGTAGGCCATGGGACCATGAAGAAAGGGCTATGAGGGTAAATAGGAGGATACTCCATGTTCCCCAATATTTGAGACAACTGGGTCTCACCCTCTCTCCCTTTCTTCTCCCAGGACCTGGATCTCATTCTAGTACAGTTCAAGTCCATCATGGGTTCTACAGGCTTTAGTCGACTGACTAAGGACCTAAGCATCATGTAGAATGTTGTCTTGACTAAAAAGAAAATGTGGCTTAGGTTCTCAGTAACCAAATTTCAATTTAATTTTTGTATGATAGTCAGTGTGGAAAGAAAGAGGGACTCCTTACTGTAGTTGCAAATGTGTAAATGTGTTTTGTTTTCAGAACAGCCTGGGATGTAAGGACCATATGCAAACCTCTGGTCATCTAATCCCAAATCCTTAACTAAAAAGGAGGAAAGGGGCTACCAGAGAGGATGAGTGACTTGCTCTAAGCCAAGCTGATGAATGCAGAATAGGGACCCCATCAGTCAGCTGAGGGACTCCTCTTCTGTTCGTGATGCCTCCCTCAATCTATCTCCCTTCCCATCTCTTCCTTCTTCCTCTAGTATTGCTCCCACCCAATCCCACCCCCATCTCTAGATCCTCCGTATCTATACTTGTTTCTGATTCACGTGGAAGTAGCTCTGGCCCTATTCATTTCTTGCCCTGGCTCTACTCATTTCTTGGTAGTTACAACATCTTGACTTTAATGAAGGTAAAGAGGCTGCAGGAGTGGCCGGTGTGGATCGAAAATGCCAGTGGGATGCATAGAGCCTGATTCATTCCTAAATCTGTTCTGGCTCACAGAGACTTTGAGGAGAAGAAGAGTCAAGGGGCTTATAGACTCATCACTTAGAAAAGCATTTTGATGAAGGATATGTATCTGTGATAGACCCAGAGTGCACATAGGAATGATAGGAATTGACAATATATTTTAGGAAAAGCAGATTTGTCCTTGACTGGAAATGGAAATGGTAATAGTATGAAATAATTCTCCATTCAGCTATGAATATAGATCTCTAATTTTAATACACTGAAACAGTTTGTTTTTAGGAATTTAAAAACTATGTATTTCCCTAAGTAGAGGGTGTATGTTTAATTAGACACTACCTTGAATTCACTGGGCCCGCCATGCTTCTCATGTTTGACACTTTGATGTCCAGATGGTGGGTGGTGGGAGCACCAGAACCATAGTTGAAGTGGTAAACAGAGACTGATGTCCAGGCTAGAGTTAAGTAATCCCGGGTCTGAGATCTTTAAGCTATTAGAGAATGTCAATAGACTGATACTGAGAAAGCCAAACAGGTAAAGGTTGAACATGAGGAGCAGGTGTAGTGTGTTAGGATAAACACAGACTTACAGTCAAGCTGTCATGGGTTTGAATCTTAGCTTGATACCATACAAGCTATGTAACCTTGGCAAGGACTTGTCTTTATTTATTTCTAAAGAAAAGTTGGATGATAACAACTTCCTCCACAATAATAAATTTGACATTAAAAACTAATATATGATCGATGGGCATTTGGGTTGGTTCCAGGTCTTTGCTATTGTAAACAGTGCTGCAATGAACATTCATGTGCATGTGTCCTTATAGTAGAATGATTTATAATCCTTTGGATATACACCCAGTAATGGGATTGCTTGGTCAAATGGAATTTCTATTTCTAGGTCCTTGAGGAATCGCCACACTGTCTTCCACAATGGTTGAACTAATTTACACTCCCATCAACAGTGTAAAAGTGTTCCTATTTCTCCACATCCTCTCCAGCATCTGTTGTCTCCAGATTTTTTTAATGATCACCATTCTAACTGGCGTGAGATGGTATCTCAATGTAGTTTTGATTTGCATTTCTCTAATAATCAGTGATGATGAGCATTTTTCACATGTTTGTTGGCCTCATGTAGGGAAAATGTGGCACATATACACGATGGAATATTATGCAGCCATCAAAAATGATGAGTTCGTGTCCTTTATAGGGACATGGATGAACCTGTAAACCATTATTCTCAGCAAACTGACACAGGAACACAAAATCAAACACCACATGTTCTCACTCATAGGCGAGTGTTGAACAATGAGAACACATGGACACAGGGAGGGGAGCACTATACACTGGGGTCTGTTGGGAGGAAATAGGGGAGGGACAGCGGGGGATGGGGAGTTGGGGAGAGAGAGCATGGGGAGAAATGCCAGATATAGGTGAAGGGGAGGAAGGCAGCAAATCAGACTGCCACGTATGCACCTATGCAACAATCTTGCATGTTCTTCACATGTACCCCAAAACCTAAAATGCAATTCAAAAAACCTAATATATGAGGAAATACTTAGAACAATACCTGGCATGGATTAGGTGGTTAATAATCGCTAAGAACATCTGAATATAAAATAAGTAGGCAAGTAGCAGAGGTCAAGATGCAAAGGGTGAAGAAGCCTAGATCTGTTGTGAGTCACAGTGGTGTGCATGGACAGTCAAAGCTCTGTGATCTGAACTGTGGAAACAATCAAGACTGTAAGGGAAAGAATACAAAACAGAACCATCAAACAATTATGTATAGACTTTCTATATTATCTTATATGCATTCTTATGGAAACACCAAAAACAAGAATTTTTGTCTCATTTTATAACAACTGTAATCAAGAAAATGAGGCTTCTAAGAGCTTTCCCAAAGACACACAGTTGGTCAGGTAGAGAGTGAATGGAACCCAAGCCAATTTGATTCCAAAGCTTAGGATTATTCCACACTGCTTAATGCTTCTCTTAACCTAACCTCTAGGGCTACAGTTCTGTACAAAATGGAGCAGGCTCCACCTTCTTCTCTCTCCCAGTGAATGTCATTTAGAGGGAAATTGAAGCATTAATGCTTCCCTTAGAAAAAAGCAAGGGCTCATGTGAATCAAATAAACCAGAAATAAAAGAGCAATATAACCACAGGGCAGGCAGAAGGGAGGAAATGAAAAAGAGCAGAAATCAATGAAATTAAAAGGAACAACAACAGAAACCCAGTAGAGAAAAATCGATAATACCCAAAACTTACGGTTTGAAAAGGCCAATGGAATTGATAAATCTCTGGAAAGAAAGACTAAGAAAAAGAAAGAAAGTTATAAATTGACCAATATGAGGAGTAATAGAGAAGATGGCAGCATATTTGCAGACATTTAATAGCAAATAATAAAATTTTATGTATGATCATTGAGATCAAGGAAAATTGTTTAACCTTAATTCTTCACTCCATCACCCAGGCTGAAGTGCAGTGGTGGCTCATTGTAGCTTGAACCTCCTGGAGTCAAGCCATCCTCTTGCCTCAGCCCCCAAGTAGCTGGGACTACAAGCACATGCAACCATGTTTGATTAATTTTAAGTTTTTAATTTTTTTGTGGAGTGGAAGTCTTGCTGTATTTCCCAGGCTGATCTTGAACTTTTAGGCTTAAGGGATCCTCCCACCCTGGATTCTTAATTTAACCTTAATTCTTACATGAATAAAATGGAAACATATTACTATAAATAATCACGGAAGATTGTTATAAGGATCAGAAAACATAACCACAAAACCAGATAGATAGATAGATAGATAGATAGACAGATAGATAGATAGATAGACAGATAGATAGACAGATGATAGATAGATACAACTGAATGAGATTCCTGGTATTTGAGAGGGATTTCACAAGAATAAGAAGGCATTTCCCTTCTTCCATGGAATCTTTTTGTTCTTGGAGTTTGGAATCACATACTAAGATTTTGCAATTTTAAGATTATATTCATGTTTACTTCTTCCTCCACATTTCACAGATATCCTTTATTTTTTGTTGGTGGATAAATACCTGCAGGTTTTCACACCTGTTTCTTTTTCAGGAGAATGCAAATCTACAAAAAATAATCAGTTTCTTTACTGACAGGTGGATGTTTAGTAAAGTTTCATGGTAATTAAAGCCATATTCTAAATATTTAAATAAGCAGCATAAAATACGAAAATAAGTTTATATTCATTAATTTCCTGCACCTTACTCAAAAATATCAAATGTTTCTTTAAAGCCTTTTGTTTGATTAGGGAATTTGTGAGCCTTCGAAGAGCTGACTTAGAAATTGATGAGTTTATAGAATATCAATTTTCTATTAGAATTATAAAATCATACTTCAAAAATACTAATATTAGAATAATGTCAAGCACTGGTAATGGATAGGGAAATGTGATTTCTTAAAATTTATACAAATCTGATAATTTTATTATTTTAATGCTTATCTCAAACCAAGCAATTTTTAAATGTAATTTATGTGGCCTTTCTATTCCAGAGCAAATTGGGAGATATACATTAGAAGAATATATGGAGTTGAAATAAATGGAAAGCTTAAAGGGTAGGGTAGTCACCATCACACATAACAAATTTGTACTTTTAGAAAATGTACTCAGTGGGAGGGATAGCGGGGGTTGGGGAGGTTGGGGAGGGATAACATGGGGAGAAATGCCAGATATAGGTGACTGGGGGATGGAGGCAGCAAAGCATGTGTGTACCTATGCAACAACCCTGCATAATCTGCACATGTACCCCAGAACCTAAAGTACAATTTAAAAAAAAGAAGCAATAAGAAAAAAAAATGTTCTCAGCATGCTGTCTTGTTATATAAATGACCTTGTGTTTGTTGCACAAGTTCTAATATGCAAAGAGGTGAAAAGCCCTCTCTTCCCAATTCAGGAGGCACAGTGAAATACAGGCATTTAGATACTTGTAATTTTCTTTTCATCTTCTTTCTCCTCTTTCTTCTGCAGACATATTTGAATGGTTAACAGTCTATTTTTGAGACATAAGAAGTGAAGATCAGACGTCTTCTCCAGGAACTCACCTTTAGCCAATCAAAGCACAGAGTAATGTCGCTCTTTTTTCTTTCCCTGTTAGCAATGCATACCATATGCCATGTAAAACTGTCTTTTTCCTTCTCTTTCTGATATTTCACTACACACAGAATCTCTTCTAGATTATTATTAACAATCAGTTCCATTTATAGACGCTGGAAAACAGAAAAAGGTACCCAGAATAGACATGTGGCAAATCACACAGTCCAAACGCCCAGAGTGAGGACACCGTGCTGCAAAAGCAGTAATTCTCCTCGACAGACTTGGCCATACCAATCTTGACATTGGGCAAATTAGCCAGGCCAGGAGCAAATAAAAAGAGGAAACAGGTGTGAAATCACCTTCCTGCCTCCCAGGATGAATATGTTGCTCACTGAAGGGCGATGCACCTGCACTATTGTTTCTGGGGAAAAAATAGCTTTTAAGAGCAGATACTCTTGAGCCTAGATGGAGACAAGTGACTCCTGTGTAATTTGAGTATAAATGGGTCCTTTTTTCCTTTTATGATGGTTTATATTGTTAACTCTTTGAAGAAATGGCTTTAAAGCTCAATTTGAACATTTAGCTGCTGCTTGCTTTAAATAGAGGGGCCAGGAGGCCAGAGAGGAATGTAATTTCTGAAATGGCTGCTACTCTTTAGGAACGCCTGCATCTGAGGATCCCACATACAGCGCAGCAGAACCCATCCCTGTGGTCAGAGTTCTGTCCTGATTTCTTTGTGACCACAAGTAGAGGTAGTTGGCTTGGTTCTGTGCTCACCGTCCTCCTGGCTGCTATGGCATGGCCTCCATCCACCCGAAACCAGATCACGTGCCACTAGGGCTAATACTGACAGTAGTAAGGTGACCATCCTCAAAATAGAATCACTAACAGCAACGGCAGGAACTCATACACATCCCTGCTTTTTTTCTATGCTAACTACTTCAATGTCCTAAGATACAATTTTGTATAATTTCTTTTTTTTTCTTTTCTGTTTGTCTTATTTGCTTATGCCATAAACATACAAGGTAAAGGAAACCAAAAATATTTCACCCCAATATTTCACACTTCTGACATATTTTGAGATGACTATTCAGAGGGCCTGCAGACAAGAACAGCCCTGCAAAGCGGCCTTTTATGGAGGAGATTTGCATCTGATCCGCCTTGGTGAAATAAACAGTCAGACTTTCTCCCTTGGTCTGGACCTAGGAAAGATTAACTCAACCAGAGGCTGCTGCCTGTGGTTCTGAGAGCAGCTACCTGTAAGGTTTCATCTACATAACAAGCCCACCTTTGTTCCAGGTGTTTCTGTAACTTCAGGATGGTATAAAACTTCAACCATTCTGCCTTTTTTTTGAGTTTCATATTTTTTTATAACTTTCTTTTCTGTTAGTCTATTATCAGTTTGTTTTATAGACTGAAATTATGAAAACTTCAGAGGAAAAACCTAAAGTTATCTACAAAGGCTGGCACCCATTGGGTAGTCTAGGGGTGCCCCACACCTAGATCCCCACCTTGGTGCTGGCCTGGGCACCTCACAGTGAGACCCCAGACCTCTCACCATCCCTTGTTCTCTGCCAGCCTTGACTCCTGGCCTCCGCTTTGCTCTGCCCTGCCCTAAGCTGAGGCAGTGAGGTGGGGATAGAGACGAAGCAGCTGAAAATTCCTATTTATTAAGTCAAGCTAGTTCTTCAAAATGAATAATGATCTGCTAAAACAATTTTAAAAATAGGCTTTCTTCTGACTTTTTTTTATTGCATTTTAGGTTTTGGGGTACATGTGAAGAACATGCAAGATTGTTGCATAGGTGCATGCATATGTGGCAGTGTGATTTGCTGCCTTTCTCTCCTTCACCTATATGTGGCGTTTCTCCCCATGCTATCTCTCTCCAACTCCCCACTCCCCGCTGTCCCTCCCCTATTACCCCCAACAGACCCCAGTGTATAGTGCTCCCCTCCCTGTGTCCATGTGTTCTCATTGATCAACACCCGCCTATGAGTGAGAACATGCGGTGTTTGATTTTGTGTTCTTCTGTCAGTTTGCTGAAAATGATGGTTTCCAGGTTCATCCATGTCCCTACAAAGGACGTGAACTCATTGTTTTTGATGGCTGCATAATATTCCATGGTGTATATGTGCCACATTTTCCCTGTCCAGTCTATCATCGATGGGCATTTGGGTTGGTTCCAGGTCTTTGCTATTGTAAACTGTGCTGCAATGAACATTCGTGTGCATGTGTCCTTATAGTAGAACAATTTATAATCCTTTGGATATATGCCCAGTAATGGGATTGCTGGGTCAAATGGAATTTCTATTTCTAGGTCCTTGAGGAATCGCCACACTGTCTTCCACAATGGTTGAACTAATTTACACTCCCACCAACAGTGTAAAAGTGTTCCTATTTCTCCACATCAAACCAACCCAGAACCGCACAGCTTCATGGAATCTGAACAACTTTCTCTTGAATGTTGACTGGATAAACAATGAAATGAAGACAGAAATAAAGATGTTCTTCAAAACCAACGAGAACGAAGACACCACATACCAGAATCTCTGGGACACATTTAAAGCAGTCTCTAGAGGAAAATATATAGCAATAAGTGCCCATATGAGAAGCAAGGAGAGATCTAAAATTGACACCCTATCATCAAAACTGAAAGAGTTAGAGGAGCAAGATCAAAAAATCTCAAAACCTAGCAGAAGACAAGAAATAACTAAGATCAGAGCAGAACTGAAGTGGATAGAGACACAAAAAACTCTTCAAAAAATCAATAAATCCAGGAGCTGGTTTTTTGAAAAGATCATCAAAATAGACAGACCACTAGCCAGATTATTAAAAAAGAAAAGAGAGAATAACCAAATAGATGCAATAAAAAATGATAAAGGGGATATCACCACAGATTCCACAGAAATTCAAACCATCATCAGAGATTATTACAAACAACTCTATGCATGTAAACTAGAAAACCTGGAAGAAATGGATAAATTTCTGGACACTTGCCTCCTCCCAAGCCTAAACCAGGAAGAAGTCAAAACCCTGAATAGACCAATAACAAGGTCTGAAGTGGAGGCAGCAATCAAGAGCCTACCACCCAAAAAAAGCCCAGGTCCAGATGGGTTCACAGCCGAATTCTATCAGACGTACAAAGAGGAGCTGGTACCATTCCTTGTGAAACTATTCCAAATAATCCAAAAAGAGGGAATCCTTCCCAAATCTTTTTATGAGACCAACATCATCCTGAATACCAAAACCCAGCAGAGACTCAACAAGAAAAGAAAACTGCAGGCCAATATCCATGATGAACATAGACGCAAAAATCTTCAATAAAATACTGGCAAGCCGATTACAACAGCACATCAAAAAGCTTATCCACCATGATCAAGTAGGATTCATCCCAGGGATGCAAGGCTGGTTCAACATACGCAAGTCTATAAATGTAATTCACCACATAAACAGAACCAAAGACAAAAACCACATGATGATCTCAATTGATGCAGAGAAGGCCTTCGACAAAATTCAACAGCGCTTTATGCTAAAAACCCTCAATAAACTACGTATTTTTTTTTTTTTTTTTTGCTAGATCTTAGTTTATGCCTGGGTCATGGTCCTGTCACTGCGGTAAGTTCTTGATCTAGAGACTGGAATTTTACTCCTGAAAGCTCTCAGCTTTCTGAGGGAAAATGAGGGACACCTCTGCTGACCTCAACTTCTAAGTATGACCTTCCCGTGTAGTTTGCTTTGTTAGATTCCTTGACATCCCACTGCCTAGAATTCCCCTGCTCTAGCTGGTGCCTTTGAACGTGTGTCTTGTCCATCAGAATGAACTCCTCGTTGACTGGGAAAGGCACCCCAACATCTGCCAATGTGAATGTAACAGAAAAACCAAACTCTGTAAAATATTTTAAAGAGGGTTATTCTGAGCCAATACAAGTGACTGCAGCCCAGGGAAAACACGAACCCAAGAAATTTTGAGCAAGTGGTCCCAAGGCAGTGAGATAACAATTTGGTTTTATCCATTTCAGGGAGGCAAGAGCTACAGGCAAAGACATAAATCAATGCCTAGAAAGTATACATGGGTTTGACCAAAGTGGCAGAATATCCTGGAGAGTTGAAGTACTTCCGTGTTATAGGTGGATTCAGAGATTCTTTAATTTGAAGTTGGTTAAAGAAGTAATGCTCTATCTAAAACAGGGTCAGCAGAAAGGAATGCTTTAAGTTAACCTAAAGATGCTATGTAGCAGGACTGATGGCCTGCAGGCATGACTTAATCCTTGTCTGAAATAGCCTTTGGACGTGTTTATAATTTGGTATTTTATTACCACAAAGAATCTGTTTTGTCAGTTGTAGAAAATCTATTTTAACATTGATGCTGGCCAGTTGTGCCTGAACTCCAGAAAGGAGGGGTGATATAACCAGGCACATCTGACTTCCTTTTCCATCATGGCTGGGAATTTGTTTTTTTAAGGTTTTTGTGGAGTCCCTTTTACCAAGAGAGGGTTCATTGAGGGTTCATTTACCCCTTTATCAAGAGAGGGGTCAGTGAGGAGCTTACAATTTTATTTTTAATTTAAATGGACACACCTGGCACCTGTTAAGAGCAGATATGGGGACCTATTCATAGTCAGGTACCCCAGAGAAGATATAGGATACCTGTTCACAGTCCACCCATATCTGCTCTGGAAACTAGGTCTAGCCTGGCAATGACTTAATAAGTAACAGATTGTTTACCAGAATACTTTACTTTGATTGTGTTTCGTTTTCTCTAAATGCTATTACTGTGATAAATGAATTACAAATAAGTTCACAATGCTCTACTTGATAACATTTTCAAGTCAATCCACGAACATTCCCTGGATCTCCTCCATGTGCTAGGCAGCGTCTTTGATCTTCAGGATGCACAAATAAATAACATTTCCTTTGTCCTATGGACCTTAGAAATCAAAGCTGAGATTAAACATGCTCTATGTACAGGACATGAATGCACAGCATGGCATGATGGTTTTTCTATAGCATCTTTTGGTGGCAGCCTCACTTTTAGCCAAGTTTTTCTGTTTTCTCTTATATAAAATGAAGTGTTAGACTCCACGCTTTCCAAGGTCTTTTACATTTTAAAACTTTATAATTCCAAGTGTCAATACAGTGATTTTTTAGGTGACCTAAGCATTTGGAGCAGCACTGTTCAAGAGAACGTTCTGTGATAATGGAAAACTTATGTATCTGTGCTGTTCAGGATGGCAGCCTCTGGCCATAGGTGTTTATAGAGCATTGAAATGTGGCTAATGGGCAAAGCAATCCTAAGTAAAGAGAACGAAGCTGAAGCATCACATTACCTGACCTCAAACTAAGGCTACACTAACCAAAACAGCATGGTATTGATACAAAAAAACAGACAAATGGACCAATGGTACAGAATAGAGAACCCAGAAATAAAGCCACACAACTGCAGTCACTTGATCTTTGACAAAGTTGACAAAATCAAGCAATGGGAAAAGGACTTCCTATTCAATAAATCATGCTGAGATAACTGGCTAGATATACGCAGAAAAGTGAAACTGGATCCATTCCTTACACCATGTACAAACATCAACTCTAGATGGATGAAAGACTTAAATCCAGAACATAAAACTATAAAAACCTTGGAAGGTAATCTAGAAAATACCATTCTGGACATAGATTTCATGACCAAAATGCCAGTAGGAATTGCATCAGAAGCAAAATTGACAAATAGAACCTGATTAAACTAAAGAGCTTCTGAACATCAAAAGAAACTATCAACAGAGTAAACAGATATCCTACAGAATGAGAGAATAATTTGTAAACCATGCATCCAACAGAGATCTAATATCCAGAATATATAAGGAACTTAAACAAATTAACAAGCAAAAAATAATGCCATTAGAAAGTGGGAAAAGGACATGAACAGCCACTTTTCAAAATATAATATATACGTGGCCAAGAAGCACATGAAAACATGTTCCACATCACTAATAATTAGAGAAATGCAAATCAAAACTGCAGCAAGATACCATCTCACACCAGTCAGAATGACTATATTAAAAAGTCAAAAGATAACAGATGCTGACTAGGTTGCAGAGGAAAGGAAACACTTATGTGCTTCTGGTGGGAATGTAAGTTAGTTCAGCCATTGTGGAAAGTCGTTTTGAGATATTTCAAAGACCTTATGACAGAACAACTATTTGACCCAGCAATCCCATTATCCAACGTAAATCATTCCACCATAAAGACAAATGCATATGTATGTTCATTGCAACACTATTCACAATAACAAAGACATGGAATCAACCTAAATGCCCATCAACAGTAAACCAGTTAAAGAAAATGTGGTATGTATACACTGTGGAATGTTACACAGCCTTAAAAAAGATTATGTCCTTTGCAGCAACATAGATAGAACTGGAGGCCATTATACTAAGCAAACTAATGCAGGAACAGAAAACCAAATATTGCATATTCACACTTATAAGTGGGAGCTAAACACTGGGTATACACGGACACAAAGATACCAGGGCCTATTTGAGGGTGGAGGTTGGGTGGGAGGAGGGAGAAGTTTGAAGAACTACCTATCGGCTATTATGCTTATTACCTGGGTAATGAAATAATCTGTACACCAAACCCCTGTGACATGCAGTTTACCTACATAACAAACCTGCACATGTACTCCTGAACCTAAAATAAAAGTTAAAGAAAGTAAAAGGTAAAAAAAGAAAAAGAAAAAGAAATGTGGCTAGTGCAACTGAGGAAATTCAATTTTGAATTCTATCAATTTTAATTAATTGACATTTAGGTATAACAGCCACCTGTGACTGCTGGATACCATATTGCATAGCACACATTTAATGGAAGAGGGAAATGACATATAATGTGCATTATTAAGAATGGAAAGGATTTTAACAAGGAGAAGAGGGAAATAACTTCCAACTAATATGCTCATATTTTCAAAAAGACCTTTATTGTCCTCATTCAGCTGAACAACTAATGGTGGAATTTTTGTTGCCCAGAAGAAAGCTGATTGTGAGATGGTTGGGTGTTTTGGAATCATTCCCTTTGGCAAGATGAGAACTGACAGAGAGGACTCTCTTTAAAGAAACAACAGACACCAATGTGTAACCCAAGCAGTCATTGCCTGCCTTTTGCTAGAACTGTGTAACTCCATGGAGCATGACAGGCTCAGGACAGGAAGCCTGCCTCCCAAGGGTGAGGTTTCAGGCTAAAGGCTCTGGGGTTTCTGCTGGCAGAATTGAGTTTAGGCCATCTGTACCCCATTCCATTATGGCTGGAAAGAGCACTTGCTTGTGAATCAGGGAGAGTGGACTTTCACCTGGACACACTCTAATTAGGTGTGCAGCCTTAGCAAAGAGTCTCCATTTTTTCAACTCCTGGTTTACTCATTTGGAAAATAAGTATCTCTAAGGCCTTTTATTCAACTTCAAAATTCTGAGGATATTCTTTTAGGGCTAAGCTAAAAGATCAGTATCTTTGGCATAGGTGCTATAGGGTTCAAGACTCAAGGTCTTCATTGATCTCCACTTCCATCATTGCTGACACTTCAGAGACATGAGAGTCAAAAGGCTGGGATGCTAATACAAGTTTCGACATCTGATGTGGTCTTCAGTAAGTTATATAAGGGCCCTACTCTGCTCTCATGTCTGCAATGTAAGGGAATGTAATAATTTTCCAGAGTTGTTGGAATATTAAACAGTGTAACTCCTACCAACCAGTTGAATACTAGTATGGAGTAGTAATTCCTCTATTCCTACCTCCTGCCTGGGCAAGGAGGCTCAACACTACATTATTTTTTTTTTTTTAGATAATAAAAATGCATTTTAAGGTTAGGGATCAAAATATCTTTCCCAAACTCTGATATGGTCTACTTGAGCAGTATTCATGGAAATCAAGCTTTTCTATTTAAAAAGACAGAGGAAAACAAAAATCTGCAAAATACCTTTCAATGTTTGCTGCACTTGCCATGAGGAATCTGATATTCGAAGACACATTTGTCCCAGCTTATCTGTTACTGTCCTGCTAGTGTGGTAGCATAATGCCATCAAAGTAACATGATACCAGAGAATGACCATTTGAAATGAGGCAATTTCTCCAACTTACATTTCTTAGGAAACACCATTACCTCACTTTTATACCTTGTGTGTGAGGATGGGCAGGGAAGCGCTGGCCAAGGATCAGGCTCACTTCATTCTCTCGTGTTATGAGCCAAGTGGGACAGAAGCATGTCAGCATTATTCAGCTTGGATCTCCTCTCCTTCAGAAGTCAAAATGGCGCCCTCAGCTGAAAATGTGCACCGCTCTTTTTATTCATGCTGCTAGTGAAATGAGAGAAAATTGAATAAAGGTACACAGGGCAGTAACCATACTTGTGTAATTTCCCCCGAATTGCTCACAAAGTGACTATTATTCTCCTCCCATTAAACATGGGGCCATCTGGGGCATAGATATGCAAGAAAGATTAAAATCTGACTGCACGGAACCTATTCTTTAATATGGATTCATGCTTTTGTATTGTGTGGAAAACAGAAAGATTTTCTGAACTTCTATGGGAGCATCCCAGCATCTTTATCTCTTTCACATCTGCCACTGTGTGGAATTGATGGTAATCGTGGTGATTATTATGGTGTCTTCCTCCACTTAAAACAAGGCCATCTGGGGTTTGTGTGGTAGGGGATGGATTAGCATTTTTTTTTTCAAGAGCTCCTCTCCTTTAGTAAATATATTTTACGGAAATTATTTCAGAGAAAGGATTATGATAATAATGATTATAACACTAATAATAGGGTTATTTTGTGAGATCTCCTTTTTTAAAAAAAGCCTCTAGTAAGCATAATCCACAGCAGGCAAGGCCAGGAGTTGAACACCTGGGCTGGCCTCTGGGAGCAGCCTTGAGCAGTCTCCTTGGCATCGCAGCCTGTCTCAGCAAACCAAACCAGCGAAGGGAGCACTGACCCAGAAATCTGGCAGCAGAGGATGGTGGAAAGACCACTGGACGTGTCGAGTGGCTGTCCAAATTCCAGCTCTGTCAGCTCCTGACTCTTGGTCCTTGGGAGAGCCTGAAATAATCTCAGTTTTTCTATTTGTAAAAAAATAAAATAAAATAAGGTAATACTACTTCCTTTTAAGGGTTGTTGGGAGAACTAAATTGAATAATGTGTGCAAGAGCATTTCGCGCAGAGCTTCGTGTGTAGTCTTAATAAATGTTGAAGTTTAAAACTCTAGAATATTATATAGAATGCTTTCCAATTCCCAACTGAAGTGGGCTTTCAGTTTTCTTATTTTTGATGGATTAGCACCACAGCAATTAATATTAAAATGGATATGATCGCATTTCTACTTTAGGGTACACAATTAGCTTAAGCCATAGTTAAATGCCAAGAGGTTGAGCAAACCTGAAACCTTATTTAAATTAATATTAACAGATGCCTATAAAGTGGTGATGTAGAGTGATGAGGGTAGAATTTGGAGTTGCATAAGTAAAACAGGTTTGAATTGCTGGCAGCTTGACCTTCAACCAGCCATTAGCTTACCCTCCATGTCCTTATTTAAAATGTCTCTATCGAGAAAGTATGTCACATATTTGTAAAAAGAATTAAGTTATATAATTCATCTAATTTAGAATCTTCTACACAGTAGGCACTTAATAAATGCATGTATATGACCAATTAAAAATATACATAGAGAGAGGGTTGTGTATGTGACCATGTGCATGTACTTCTTTGTCTCATGGTTCTTCAGTTCTCATTTCTACCATTCCAGTATAGCTTTGTCTTTTTATCCCACTGAAATTGTGGATTCCAACTGGTGTAACTGCAGTTTAACGGCTTGTCATCACGGAAGGCATAACCTGCTGTGGCATCTCAACTCTGCCTCTTTCCAATCAAGGAATATCATTTCCTTTGCCTTCCACTCTATCACTCTGCGTCCCTGTCTGAAATGTCATCTTCTTTCTGAAATTCCGCCCCGCTTTGTTGTGCTGTCATTAAGAGGTAGATTTAAAATGGTTGTACACATGAGAAGCCAGGCTTTGTTTGGAGGACACTGAACTAAATAAAGGTGCATTGTTTCCTAATAACATATGTTAGCCTATGTTTTTTACTTGATGAGGAAATTTTCTTTTAAGATTATAAACCCAAATCTGTTTCTTTATACAAGTATTTATTTTCCTCCATTGTGTAGGCATGAGGCACGTGTCTGGGATATGATAGCACTACCTAGAATAGCATATTTGCATCTGTTTAGCAAACTTATAAAAAAGAAGAGCCTGGAATCGTGTATTCCTGGCAACTCTTCGAAAATGAAAGGCACTTCTCTTCCTGTAGCCGTGACCTCTGGATCCTGGCTCTGACCTAGGCCTAATAGACACTTTCGAGATGTCTGAACTGGAAGGGGCCAGGAGTGTCCTGTGGGTGCTGCGCTATTTTCCTGCAAATCATCCTTCACTCTTCCCCAGGTCTGATGTGACTCTCAGGTGCGCTGACCCCTCTGGGCTTCCTTTCCCAGGCTCCCAGGTGAGCTCAGTTTGGACAATGAGAAGCTCTAGTGGGACATTGCAAGGTGCGAGGAAGGGAGAAGCCAAGCTCATTCTCTCTTTCTCATAAGATGGGATCCCCCACAGTGATTGTGTCTCCTACCAGAGATGCCCTCCGTGAACCAAGTTTTCACCTGGTGACACTGACCTCTGTGGTCCCACAGCTACGGTCCTTTCTTCCTCTCCTGCATCCTAGGCTAGGTAGTGGCTTTCTGTACCTGATTGCTTGCTTACCCCATCATTCCATGTTTGGATTTTCAGCTCTCCCATTGCCTATGTAAACCATTTCCTATGTTGATCTCTTCTCTTTCAAACAGAGTGGCTTTCCTTCTTATTTGAAACTTGATTGAAACAAGCATCCTATTGTCTAGGGCTTTGCAAGCTCTTCTCCTCGGTACCATAGAGTTTTTTCGGAGCTCATTAGGGCCCACTCTTGACTCAAGAGGGGAAAGGGCAAGACAGGAGTAGTGGTGCGGCCACTGTAGCCGTGCAGACACAGCAGCCAGTCAGAAATGGTTTCTGCATGCAAGAGGCTCACCGTTTAGTAGAAATAACACTCAAGCATTTGTAAGTGTGTGACCTTTATGTTGGACTGAAATGTGGCTTCTGCGCTCGTTGTCTGATGAAGCTTTTTTCTTGCTAAAGATATGAATGATTGAATCAATCAATCCATCAACCAGTGGGGAAAGAGCATTGTATCAGTTACCATGGGATTTTGCCGATGTGTCAGTAGGGATCAAATGGATAGAGAAAGAGCATTGCATGAATAAATTAATGAAGGAGTGAATGAATAAAGAATGAATGAATGAAGAAATGAGCAAATGAAGAAGGAAGGCTGTATCAATAGCCAAGGGTTCTTGTCTAAACTCTGCTATTAATTTGCAAATTTACTTTGGGATAGTCCCTTCTGCTGCCTGAGCCTGTCCTCTCATCTATATAATGACGAGTTTTCACCAGGAAAACAGTTTTTATTGTGAATGTGAAATGTGACAGTCGATAGTAGCTTCTTGTTTACTCTAATGAGAAGGGTGCTGATTGAGGCCCCGGGGCCTTGGTGGATGAGAGTACCATGCCTGTGTGAGCACGGAAGGGGATACTGTCTGCTTGTCTTCTATCAAGGGCAGACCACGTCAGATGTTCTGTTTCTCCATTTTAACTGATTAATTGGCAAACAGCGTCTTCTGAGCCTTTCTCTTCACACAGAGGACAGAGTAAAACTTACTGTTGCTTAGGATGAAAGAACTTGATCTTTACTGAATTGTAACATGAAGGATTCCTCCCCATTACAATTGCCCATTTGCCTGTCTGTCTTCCACACTAAAGTGAGAGTCTCTTGGAAATAAGGATACTTCATTGGCACTGGTAGATCTTCAGTATCTAATACAGATGTAACTTAGGCTACATAGTGGGAATTGTTTTTTAGATTTTATGTATGTGACTGAACTCATGGGATTTACCTGCAGATAAGCCAGGGGCCAAAGCTGCACGTAAAACATGAAGGTCAGTATCGAGTGGCCTCTGTCTTAGCCAGTGGAGGCCAAGAAGTAGAGCTTCAGACATGGCGTAGATGCAGGTCGTTTATTTTTTGAAAGTAGAATCAGAAAAGAGTAAAGTAAGAAAGGACATAGAGGTAAACGAGGGACGTTCTACCAAGCTGATTACTGTGGTGGTGACTGGGGATCTCTGGGGGATCCCCCACAGTGCAAAGGTTGGACAAGGGTATATTTATGAACTATCTTGCATCCTCCTATGTTTAAGGGTTGCCCCCCGGGGTATAAACTTCTAGATTAGTCCAGGTTTCAGGAAAGCTGGGGAGTTGCCTTACGACTCCCACTTGGCAGTGACAGAGAAGCCCTGGGGCAGAAAGCAAGAAGCGGCAAAGTGTGCACCTAAGTAGCAAAACGTGCTAAATGTGGTTTCAGCAGCAATGGGGGAATTGACAACCTGGGCAGAGAGGGTGAGAAGAATCACAGGGGAAGTTGGACACAAGAGCTGAAGGTGAATCTTATTAAGTTCTTTGGAGGTGACCGTAGGGAGCTGAGGACACCAATGTCCATTTCTCTTTTGCATTTCACATCGCCAGAGTTGCCGCAGCTCAAAGACAGAGTAGATGCAAAGAGCCACAGGGGCTGCTCTCCAAAGCTACTGTCTGTGCCCTTGCGATAGGCCAGGAGGTCACCTGGGGCTCAAACTGTCCCAGCCTGTGGCACGTTGCTAGAGAGCTTAGATAAGACTCCATGGAGACAGGAACACCCAGGTCCATCTTTACAAATCACATGCACTCAGTTCTTCAGGACTTGAGGCTGCCTCATCTGTACTTGGGTCACCTCTATGGACCGTCATTGGCTCACTGTAATTTGCCATCCATCCAAACATCTCACAAAGCTGTTGCAATGCTGGCAGGGTGGGGTTGGTACAGGGACCGAGAGACAGACCAAAGGGACCAAAACTATGAAGGAGTGGGAGCAACAGGACAGTGGCTCACAGCCATGTTGCACAACCTACATGCTAATGACAAAACCGCAACATTAATTTAAAAATGGAAGGGAATGTCTGTGTGGTTAAGGGAAGGGAAGGGCTTTCGGTGATTTCCAGAGCACTAAATATGAGGTAAAGATTGGCTAATTTGATTACCTCAAAATTAAGGTTTTCTGTTCAAAAATAAGAAGAGGGAAAATAATTTAATGTCTAAGATTGGCAAGAGATAAATATCTGAATTATAAAAGGAATTCCTAGCAAGTACATGAAGAAACTTTTTAGTCATTAATAAATAGATAAATAAGAAATGCAAAAACGTTATTACTCCAAGCCTATTAGGCTGACAAGAAAACCACAAAGGGTGTAGAAAATGGTCATATCAAAGGTTGGCAGAGACGTGCAATTCGGGAATGTGTCCTAAGGAGGAGACAGACCGGTGTGGCCATTCTGAAAACCAGCCTGATAGCAATCAATCAACGTCAAGTATAGATGCATCTTACAATGCCCGGAATCCTTCCCCCATGTATACAGTCCTCAGAAATCCTTCCACATATCCATGAGAAGACATGCACAAGGATGTTTATTAAACACAGTTAGTGATGCCAGCCAGCTGCAACTTCCTGGAAGGAGGTGGCTCAATTGTAGACAGACATTGTGGAGGAGTGAACAGCAGTTTGGAGCACAATTTGGGGGCTTTGGTGTAGCGATCTTAGAAGTGTGGTACTTAATGAAAATGTAAAAAGAAGAGAGAGAAGTGTGACAAAGTGACAATTATTTCAATGACACCATTTTAAAAAAGAAAGATGCCGTCGTATAATATTAAAATTGTTGTTAAAAGGGGTAGAAATATATTATGAAGATGAAATGGAATAAGTAATAAGACAGGAGAATCTTGCATGATCAGTGATGATAATGTACAATAAACTGAAGAGTGCATTGAACTCCATCCTTTGCATTTCTGTGTTTAAGGTTAAAAAAATCAATATGTAATTGTATAAAGCTCTCCACTACTTTTTGTTGTTTTTTATCTTTTAGATTTTATTTTCATTTTTATTTATTTATTTATTTAAAGAGACAAGACCTCACTATGTTGCCCAGACTGGTCTTAAACTCCTGGGCTCACATGATCCTCTCTTCTAGGCCTATCAAAGTGCTTGGATTACAGGCATAAGCCAACGCACCTGGCCCTTTAACTTTCTATTTATCCTAACTATAATATTAAGGAGATATGAGAAGAAGCTAATAGATAATAGTAAGTATATGGAGATACATAATGCTCTAACCCAAATTCAGAATTTTTGACAGGTACAATTGCAAATGACATAGGAGTTGTAGAGGGCCCTCAAATATCACCAGCAGTGTCTCAATGAGGTTGCAATTTTTCAGTTGTGTGGCTAACTATTGGTAAAATCCCTGATAACACAAAGCATATTCTCCTTTTGAATTAAAAAGTAGTTGTGTTCTTGGAAAATCAGTAGGTGTTAAAGCTATGCAAAGAAAACTGTGTTTATATTTGCAAACTATCATTAGATTCTAGATTCAGATAATTTTTAAAAGCTTTTCCACTTACATGAATATCAGGTGAGGGATTTGAAAGTTGCAGAAAATAAAAAGAAGTTTTCATGGCACATAATTGTCCCATAAATTGAAGGGCATCTGGCATCCAAACAAATGCCAGCCCCAAAGGTTGTGACAAAGAGATACACCCAAATACTCACGATTTCTTCTGGCAGGGGATACAGTCTTCAATGATCTCTATTGGGAATATAAAAGTCAGAATGACTCTAATGGAAATCCAACTTCTTTTTCTCTATATTGTAAGACTTCTATAATCTTCAGATTTTAGAATTTGACGTTATATGGTATCTTGAAAGCAAAGGTTAGAAAAAAGGTAAAATCCCTTATAAAATGATTTGTAGGAGGTGAGAATTTCTTTTGAATTGACTGGAATCAGGTAAGCCTTGGTGTTCTCTGTCCTTCTATGATCATCGATATAACAACAGTAGTAATGAACAAATGGTTATTTCCCAGGGAAAACCCCCAATCCTGGTTCAATTTGAAATAACTCATGGAGCATGAGAAAAGCTAAAATAACTATTAATTAAAACATGAACTCCAGGAAGCTATGAACATGTTGTTATAATACCAGCAATTTCTGCTTTAGGTATTGAAAAGTCACATGGATTTTGATAACTGCTTTTGGTCTGATATTGGTTTCCTTTACTATTTTTCAAACTTTTAAAAGAGAAGATTCTAGTTTCAAAGAAGCTATTAGATAGATCTGTAAAATGTAAAGCAGATGAAAGATAAAATCAGTATTTTGTAATGCAAATACATTTTATGAGCTCAAATTTATAACATTTTCCTATTAAAATATCAAGTAATTAGAAAATGAGACAGTTTTTTGGCTTAATTGAAATCAGGGTTATGGTTATAGCCCAGTCTGATTGTTAGCATTTAATTTAGCCTGTATTTTTGCTGCGACTGTACAAGATTAAAATAACCTGATTCATTACAGATAGGTGGTTGCAATTTCTTTTTAAGTTTGCCTTGTGTTCGCGAGACTTAATGTATAAATCTGTTGCCAAAGCCTAAAATATAAATGATAAATTTTTCATTTAAAAATTAAACATATCATCAGCAATATAAAATTTCTCTTGTAGCCAAACCATAGTACCTGATCTCATAGTCAACACATAAATCTAAAAGCTGGACAAATAGCCAATCTGACTAACCCAAATCAAATCAAACAAAAACAATCACTTAAGCCTCAAAATTAACTGCATCAAGACAAAATCCCATAGAAGTGTGTCATATGTTCTTCATATGTTCTTTTTTTTTTTTTTTTCTGAGATGGAACCTCACTCTGTCTCCCAGGCTAGAGTGCAGAGGCATGATCTTGGCTCACTGCAGCCTCTGCCTCCTGGGTTCCAGTGATTCTTGATTCTCCTGCCTCAGTTTCCTAGGGACCCGGGATTATAGGCGCCCGCCACCACGCCCAGCTGATTTTTGTATTTTTAGTAGAGACAGGGTTTTACCATGCTGGCCAGGCTGGTCTTGAAATCCTGACCTCAGCCTCCCAAAGTGCTAGGATTACAGGCCCATGCCCAGCCCTTATGTTCTCTTACGGCACAGATTATAATAAAACTGGAATGGGAGCACGAGTCACTCATAGGCACCTGAGCCTTGCCTGGCATTGATTGAGGAAGACCCAAATCTGTGATAGTGCCCAGTATACACTTGGATTTCAGGTAATTGTGGAGCCTTGCAGAAGTTTGAATCTTCTGAAGGTCAATGCAGACCTAGAGTCTTTTTCTTTAATAATTTTTCTGACATGAATTTCAATATATTCATGGAATACATACAAAAAAGATGTTCAGATCTGTTTTAAAACAGGGTATCCTAGTAGTACAAATGAATACATTGGTCCAGCATGTTAAAATTTGATGCAAAACTGCATCGTTTTAAAATTGTTAAATATGAATATTAAAAATAAAATTCTGAGCTGCCATTTAGACAACTGAAAGCAATCATTTGTAGAATCTGTCCTATTTAAAAGTAACTGAATTTTTTTTTTTTTTTTTTTTTTTGAGATGGAGTTTCGCTCTTGTTACCCAGGCTGGAGTGCAATGGCGCGATCTCGGCTCACCGCAACCTCCGCCTCCTGGGTTCAGGCAATTCTCCTGCCTCAGCCTCCTGAGTAGCTGGGATTACAGGCACGCGCCACCATGCCCAGCTAATTTTTTGTATTTTTAGTAGAGACGGGGTTTCACCGTGTTGACCAGGATGGTCTCGATCTCTTGACCTCGTGATCCACCCGCCTCGGCCTCCCAAAGTGCTGGGATTACAGGCTTGAGCCACCGCGCCTGGCCAGTAACTGCATTTTTTAAGAGAGAGTTGGTTGTTTCCAGTTAGAAACATATGCTTAGTACCAAAGCACAGAGGAAACCAGAAGTAAACAGACTTCGGTGACTTGTCATGCCCTGGCTGCCAGCCCCCTGATTGTTTTGGTTCTTAATCTTCTTATGCCCTGTGATGATATTAGTAATCTTTTAATTTACTGAATAAGGTAGTTTTGAGGATCCAATAATTCGCTTTTTGTGGGATTGCTTTGTTAAGACATTTCAAGTTCTTTCTGCTTCTTATAGATGTGTCATTTGGCTTGTAAACAAGATCCAGGCTTTGCATACTTGTAAGACAGTAGGTGCCATCCTAAGAGAGACATGTCAGTCCAAAAGGAAGCTTAATTACAAGACTCTCACACTTCAGAAATCTTACAGTATTTTATGGCCTATTTGATTCTAAAGTATAAAGTACTTATAAAAATATCACCTTTTTTTGATAAGGAAAAAGAAGAAAAATCACTCCCACTAACCACGACTCATAGACTACCAGAGTAAACCATTTGATTCAATTCCTACCCATCTTTTATTTTGTTATTTATAGCTCTACTTTTGAGCATGGTCATATTTATACTTTTAATTATAATATATACTTAATTTCATTTAAGTATATATTAATATATATTCTATTTTCAAAGAAGCTATTAGGTAGATCTGTAAAATGTAAAGCAGATGAAAGATAAAATCAGTATTTTGTAATGCAAATATATTTTATGAGCTCAAATTTATAACATTTTATTATTATAATATCAAGTAATTACATATATTTAATACTTAACATTTCACTTAAGTATATATTTATATATTATATATTATTATATATATAATAATATATATACAAATTATTCTTTTATTTTTCAAATGAGATGAGTCTCAGTAAAGTAGAAGTAGTTAGTAGCAGAGTTAAGATTTAAACTTTGGTCTGTCTAAGGACAAAGTCCACATTATTTCTATTATACTAATATTAGTAAAATAGCAAAAACTGAAACTTATGTAGCATTGACTACAGGTCAGGTATGATGGTAAATATTTCAGATACCTTCACTCCATATTCATGAAACCCCAAGCAATAGATAGGTGTAGGTATCCTTATCACCAATTACAGATGACAAACCAGATGGCTGGGTGGATTGAGTCAGGAACAGGTTATTAAGGATGGAGCTGAGATGCCACCTGGAAATTCTTCCTTCCCAGTGTTCAACCACCGTATTAATTTGCTAAGACATACAAAGTCTCACAAACTGGGTGGTTTAAAACAACAGAAACTTCTTATCTCACAGTTCAGGAGGATCAAAGTTCAAGATCAAGGTGCTGTCAGGTTGCGTTTCATTCTGATATCTTTCTCCTTGTCTCCTAGAGGGCCATCTTCTCCCCGAGTCTTTACATGGTCCTCCTTCCGTGTGAGTCTGTGTCCTGATCTCCTCTTCTTATAAGGATACAAAGTCATGTTGAATTAGAACCCCTCCCAATCACGTCATTTTACTGTAGTTACTCATTTAAAGACTCTCTTCTTAAATACGGTCACGTCCTCTTGCACTGTTAGGAGTTCAACATGTGAATTCTCAGAGAATACAGTCCACAACAACCACGGTGGGAGACAGCCTTCCCTCCAGGTGTGCTATCTCTAGTCACAGTCCTGTGGCTTTGCTTTTACGTTTTCTTCCAGTGCAGACTTGCCCCTACAACTAGAATGGCTCACACCTGTGCCCTTTGGGGCTAACAACATTCATCTATGGATATTGAAATACACGTAAAAACGAGGCTTCACACGCTCCAGAAATTCGCACCCCAGATTTTAGATAGTTCTAGGTACCTATCGACTACTCTTGAAACTTTTCTTTTCCCAAATGTCACCATTCCTTCTTTATAAAGTTTTTAAACATCATGTTAACTGACTGAGACAGTGGGGGAAGGGGAAGGTGGAGATGGAAGTCAAACATGTGGCCTCTCAGTAAAATGAGGCAGCTTGTTTGCTCTGAAGTTGGAGTTACGAAAATCTACAGTTTCATAGGGGGCAATATTTGCTATAACATTAACACAAAACAGCAAAATAATAAGTATAAATCAATATATATTAATATATTAAGTATATATTAATATATACTTAATATTCAATTCCTACCCATCTTTTATTTTCTTATTTATAGCTCTACTTTTGAGCATGGTCATGTTTATACTTTTAAGTATAATACATACTTATATTTCACTTAAGTATATATTAATATATTAATATTTCACTTAAGTATATATTAATATATATTAATATTATAATAATATTTCACTTAAGTATATATTAATATATTAATATATATTATTATATTTGAAAAATAAAAGAATAATTTGCTCATGTGGATGCTGGGAGAATTAAATGTGAAATGGACAGAAAAAGCTGAGGATTTCAACACAATAAATATCAACCCCTTTCCCCTCCTTCTACCCTACCCCCAGCTGACCAACAGGGCCATATGACTGAAGGGAGGTATGGATAAGAAACAAAACATTTTGCAGCTATCACAGGCATTTCTAAATGATGCGAGTCAGAAAAAACAATTGGAGGAAATGGTGGCTGGCCAGGACAATCCCTGGCCAGCTCAATGCCTCCACATCCCACTTGAGGAGTGAATAAAAGTCACAGTCACCAGGATTCCTCACCCTATTTTTCTTATCATTGGTCTCAGGATTCACTATGTATTTTCCCAGCAGAAGCCCACGATTGCTCCATGGGCTCGGTGGCAACTCTAATCATACTGATTGTCCACATGGATTGCCAGTGCCACTGGAACCCTTGTATTTAAGAATTGTTTCCTACAAGGTTATGACTTGGGGGGCTTATTTCATCTCATGATGCAGCCTCTTCTTTAGATATCTTCCACGATAAGTACATAATTCTTTCTTTGTGGCCTAGAAGAAGGAAGATTGAATTACAAACAGAAGCCCTGCTGCCCAGTTGTTACTTCTTTACAATTATTTCTTTTTTGTTTGTTTTTGTTTCAGTTTGAGACAGGGTCTCACTCTGTTGCCCAGGCTGCAATGCAGTGTCACCATCATAGCTTACTGCAGCCTGGAACACGTGGGCTCAAGCCATCTTCCCGCCTTTGACTCCCAAGTTGCTGGGACCGCAGGTGCATGTCACCATGCCTGGCTAATTGTTTAATTTTTTGTACAGATGGGGGCCTCACTATGTTGCTTGGGCTGGTCTCAAACTCCTGGGCTCAAGCATTCCTCCCATCTCGGTCTCCCAAAGGGTAGGCCCAAGTCACTATACTAGCCGAATTATCTCTCATTATTCTAAAACATTTGTTGAATATTTTACAAATACCAAGCTTATGCAGGCATTTTCACATGTGTGATCTCAATTGAATTGTCATGACTTACTAGGAAACCATTATAACACATATTAGAGATATAGAGAAAGACATGCAGAGATACATTGCTCTCCTAGGGCCTGAGAACAGGTACCAGAGGATCCAGGTGCACACCATCCTGTCCACCTTCAGCTGCTTTATACCCATCATGTCTCACTCCTTTCATAAGACATACCTTGGCTTATCTGCCCACTTTACCTGGCCTTAAATCTCTGGTGGAATTCTTACCAAAATGATTCACAAAGAAATAATTTTGACTCAGGACAAATCGCACTGAAATTTTGGGGAAACAGTGTTATGACCGGATATATTTTGCTTTAATGTCTGCCTAAATTTTTAGTTCTTTGTTTTCTTTCTAACCAGCAACCTTGGCCCTTGAGTTTCTTCAATTTTACTACTCTCAAGTATTTGCCCACAGTCTGTTTCTGCTGGCTCCTGCTCCTCCCACCTCAGTCTTTCTCCCTTCCAGCTGTAGTCACTTCCCTGTTTGAGGAATGTGCCCTGTCTGTGGAAATCCCTTGCCTGAGTCAATGGTGTGGATTTGCAGTCGTCAGTTCCTCCCAGTTGAAGATGGAATATTCTCTGGGCTCCTTCACTGGCTGCACCCAGCGTTTCATTCTGACACTAATGTGAGTGGTAATGGCTGAGACTCAGAGCATTAGTCCACACTTGGGACCCCAAGCATCAGGGGTGTGGTCTTGGGTCAAGAGTGACGTGCAGATAGAGTTCCAGCAGAGCTGGACTGTCCATGGTGCAGACTTTGAAAACGGCTTCCCATCGTCTTCAGGGAATAGCAATTCCTCGTGGAGTTATCTAGGGGAGAACGTTTTTCAGGAACTGTTTGGAGACGGGGGCCTTTTCTGACAGCCTGACCTGGGCCTCACACAAAAGCAAATGTAATATTTTTAGGAAGAAAAGCCAGGTCTCCGGCTTCGGCCCCAGGTTTCAGGCAGGTTCTGCTTCCCTCCAGGTTCGTGGTGGTGAGCACAGTACTCACCTCCTCCGAGCCTCGGTTGCCTCATCTCCGGGATGAGAAAAATAACAACAATGCCAGCCTGATATGAGCTGAACTGGACCCCCATAAAGCTCATCTGCTGCAGTCCCCATCGCCAGCGTTTCAGAATGTGACCATATTTCGAGATTATCAAGTTCAAATGAGGTTATTAGAGTTGGCCATGGACTGACATAACTGGTGTTTTATTGAAAGGGGGAATTTGGAAAATGCATGCAGAAAGAAAAGAAATGCAAAGACACAGAGAGAAGAAAGCCATCTACAAGCCAAGCAGAGAATCCTGGAATGGATCTTTTCCTCACAGCCCTCAGAAGGAACCAGCCTCACCCACAGTTGGATCTTGGGGTTCTATCCTCTAGAACAATGAAGCAGTAAATTTCTATTGTGTAAGCCACCCAGTCTGTGGTTCTTTTTATGGCAGCCCTAGAAAACAGCCTCAGGGGTTTTTGAAAGATGCCATGACACAATTTATGTAAAATGACCAGGAGTTACACAGTGAGCTCTCAAAAATTCACCATCATCATTATCATATTCATCACATTATCAGTGATATGATCTTCATTGACATTGAAAAGGAAATGCCATCTTCATTGACATTGACATTGAAAGTTATGCCCTGTGTTGAAGCCTATGCTAAGACCCCCATCTATTCCCATTTCAGAGCAGAATGTCTATATGAGTGTGTTTATGTGTGTGTATTGTGTATTTCCATTTCATGATTTTGTGGTGGGGTAAATAGCAACTCCTTACTTCTCTTACCCATAATTGCCTCTCTTGCCCATAAAATGAGGAGTTGGGGTCTGTGTCTAGCATCTTGTACAGATTTCTTTCAGCTCTAGCAGCAACATTCCTATGACTGAGTAATGATTTTGTCATATTTTCATATCAATGTAGTCCTCAATTCTCCATTTACAGAGGCAGCGTAAGGGCACTAAATCTGGAGTGAGGAAATCAGCATTTCTGTTCTGGATCTGCCTTAAATATTTGCAGGCCTTTAGACAAGTTAATTACCTTTTCTGGACCATCTGCGAAGAGATGGATGGCAGAACAGAGCTCGGGTGATCAATAAAGTCTTTAAGAACCTATGACAAACTAAGATTCTGATGGTCACCTAATTGAGGCAATAACATTCCTTCCATCTGTGGGGAGCCCAATCTTGCTGAACAATGCAGTACATCTCTTACTGAAAAAGTTTTTTTTAGTGTAGTTTAATCATCCTCCTGCCATACGATTAGCATTTTCAAGTGGATCTGAGTTAGTTGAAGCAGATGGTTTATCTTCTCTCATAGTGCTTCGACTTGGACATTATATCATTTCTACATCTAACTCCGTCCTTGCAGTGCTCAAGGAATCCTTCCAAATTTTGCGCACTGTGTTTTGACTTATTTAATGCAGACGTACTTTACCCGCAGTAAACATGATTACCAAAATACTTTAACTTGAGAGCTTCTGCTTTCCTCTCTGGTGTAATTAGTCACACTGCACTCTCTCTGCATTTAGGGGAAAAGGGAGGAAAAGAGAACACCACACACAGCATCTTGCAAATGTGTCTTTACTTCTCTCCAGCTGCTGGCTTCACTCTAAAGTTTTCAGAGTGTCAGACCCTTGGAACAAGTATAAAAAAGTAGAAAGTTCCCAGAGTTGTGACCGGATTACACAGCTTCAAAAGCAAGGAATGGAAGCCGCACACAGGTCAGGTCAGACCTCACCAAGAGATGAAGCTTTGAAACTGAAAAGTCCCCACCCAAACAATTTGCTTTTGCTGCTGTTCTAAGTGTCTCAACATCGGGTCAAAATGTTTCATCTTCACGACTTGAAAAGAGAAAAGTCCCTGTCAGTAGTAATAGCAACATGAACTCCTAGCACATCTAACCAGTTTACAACACACCTCACTTTTCAACTTGATCTTCCCAACAGGGAGGTGACCATTGTAGTCATAACTATGTGACCTGTGGAATCAGACCTATCTGGTTCCCATTCTTGATCTTGGCGAAGACAAATAATCCAGCTTTCCTTGGGAGACGACTGTGAGCTTTAAAGCTGTAAAGCTGCTAAGGGAGGGTCCTGCGCAAGAAAGGTTTTTGGTAAGTAGTGCCCATTATGTTTTCACACGAGGAAACTAAGGCCTGGAGCGATTTCACAAACTTGTAAACATCATATAATATCAAACAGATTCAGATTTCAATCTCGGTTATTTTCTTTGGATTCAGGTAGAATTGACATAGAGTGAAATGCACACATTCACAGCATACATTTGAGTTTAACCTCTCTGGGAGCACCAACCCCCATTCCCCAAACACCTCAAGCCACAAAGACTGCAACTTTCCACCTGAGACCCAGCTCCTGTGCTTCAGGAACTGAGTGTTCCAGGGGGACACAGGATCCCTGGGGATACTCTGTGCCTCCTGTACCTGGTTCTCATGAGTGAGCGCTTCCCTGCTCTCAAGGGGGAGAGCCTCCCATTTCCACTTGCTGTTGGCCACCCTGCAGTGCCTTCAAATACACACTTACACTCACACACACACCACCCACCCACATGTGAGTTTATTATCTGATAATAAGCTGCTCCAAAATGACCACATTCCCAAAACCCAATCTAATTTTTTTATGTTCTTTTCACTAACACTCATTTTCCAAGGGATGAGAAATTCAGAATGCACACAAGCGCATGTGTGCACAGGCACACACACCCCTATATAGAAATATAAGGACATATACATGCACATTACCTGGGATTAGCACATCTGTATAGAAATATAAAGATAAATACATATGCATTGCCTGGGATTGTATTGAAAAATTGTAGCTATCCCCAACCACAAACAGATTAGGAAATTTCTTGAGGTTTGTCTTTCTTTCTAAAGATGTTGACTTTCTTGTAATTATTCCAGATGGAAAAGGAATATTCTAAGTCACTCAAATGCTTATAACAAAGAGAGAGTCAAGAAGTATGAGGGGCTTACACCTGTAATCCTAGCACTTTGGGAGGCCAAGGAGGGTGGATCACTTGAGGTTAGAAGTTTGAAACAAAACTGGTCAATGTGGTGAAACCCTGTCTCTACTAAAACTACAAAAATTAGCCTGGCATGGTGGCACACACCTGCAGTCCCAGTTACTCGGGAGGCTGAGGCAGGAGAATCACTCGAACTAGGGAGGCAGAGGTTGCAGTGAGCCAAGATTGCATCACTGCACTCCAGCCTGGGCAACAGAACAAGACAAAAAGCAAGAATTTTACTATTAATCTATTATCCTGAGTGATGTCTTACACAAAAGAATGTAAAAAATTGACTACATTTGGATATAGTTTTTGTGACTCTAAAATTATATTTGTCCTTCACTACCCCTCCCCCAATTGAAGAAAAAAAAAACCTATGTATGCATGAACATATGTATATTTATGTCTATATATACTTGAACCTATGTTGAGGGAAGGAACAATTAGAAATCAGCATGTCTGTGATCAGCTAATTTAACCACCTCAACTTACAGAGAAATTCACTTGGACTATTCCCAGGGTCATCTTGTGGCATAAGATGTCAGCTGTGCTGGCAGAGCTGAGCTACATGCAGCCTGGCAGAACAACTTTTAACTTTGCTGGACTTCTCTCCTCTCTTGAGGCACCACCAATCACCTGAAACCATCAAAGTCATCAGAAATCTTAGAGTTTTTTATTTTTATTTTTTTGCTTTACTTTCAAAATCTCTCATATTTTCATTCTTTTTCCATTTCACCTGCTGATAACCAGGTTCAGGTGTGAACTTTTCGCATTACAGCTTCCAAAAAATTTTTTTCTACTCTGAATTCTATACTTTCAACCTATCCTATACTCTACTGGTGATTCTAGAGATGATTTTTTTTCTTTTTTTTGAGATGGAGTTTTGCTCTTGTTGCCCAGGCTGGAGTGCAATGATCTCGGCTCACCACAACCTTCTCCTCCCTGGTTCAAGCTATTCTTCTGCCTCAGCCTCCCGAGTAACTGGGATTATAGGCACACGCCACCATGCCCAGCTAATTTTGTATTTTTAGTAGAGACAAGGTTTCTCCATGTTGGTCAGGCTTGTCTCGAGCTCCCAATCTCAGGTGATCCACCCACCTTGGCCTCCCAAAGTGCTGGGATTACAGGCATGAGCCACTGCACCTGACTGATGATTATTTTTAATAATTATTAAATATATGTTAGAAATTAATATGTAATAAGCAGCACATAAAACCTGGACCCTTATGGGTAATTTTGCTTAGGATGGGTCTAAAATCAAGAAAGTGTGTCAATTTAAGTTTAATTTAAAGGGAAGTACAAAATAAAGAATAGTATAAATAAAGTATAGCAGAAACTGAGCATTTAAAACACAGTGGTGGCAACAAAAACACGGAGGGTGGTGAGACAAATTCTCTTAGATGCCTGGTTCTGCCGTATAAAGGCTCTGGGTAAGTCACCTTGCCTCCGTGAGCCTGAGACTCACCATTAACAAAATGAAATAATGCTATGCACAAGAATTTATCTATATATTATATAGATATGTATATGCACACTGTATTATATATAATACTATATATACACACACATTATATTATATACATATGTGATGCCTTTATATCAGTTATGAATTTGTTTTACTTTTTAATACAGTGTCATCTGTCTCTAAGCCTGTTTTCACCTGGGAGATGAGAAAGACCTCCTGTAAGTTTTGATTGACTGTTGCTCCTTCTCTCTGATGTGAGCTAACAATCTAGGACTTCCGTGGCGCTCAGAAAATGAAGAGCAGGCCAGGCACAATGACTCACGCCTATAATCCCAACACTTTAGGAGGCCGAGATGGGCAGATCGCTTGAGCTCGGGAGTTTGAGAGCAGCCTGGGCAACATGGCAAAATCCTGTCTCTAACAAAAATACAAAAACTTAGCCAGGCATGGTGGTGCATGCCTGTGATTCCAGCTACTTGGGAGACTGAGTTGGGATGATCCCTTGAGCCCAGGGGTTAAAGGCTGCAGTGAGTCAACTGTGCTACCGCATGTCAGCCAGGGACAGAGTGAGACTCTGTTTCAAAAAAAAAAAAAAAAAAAGAAAGAAAAGAAAAGAAGAAGAAAAGAAAGGTCACATGGAAAATACTAACGTTCAATATTTAATCTTTACAAGTTGTCTCCAAGTTCAAGTTGTAAACCTGCACGTGTTTTTCCTCCACACCACTGACTGTTAGAGGAGGGAAGAGTGAACTCCTCTAGTATAACCCTACTTGACCAGTGACGTCAGTTTTCTTGACTCTTGTGTTGATGTGTAAGTTTCTCAGTTATTTGCCTAAGATGAAAGGAATACAGGTGTGCGTGCATATGCATATCTATATGTATTTATAGTTTCACTGAACTCCCATAAATGCTCTAAATTTGATACTTTATTAACAAAACCACTGTGGCTTAGAGGTGGGGTACTTTGTCCGAAGTCACATGACTAGTTGGTCCCAGAGTCAGGATTCAAAGATAAGTATGTCTAACTCCAAAATCTATGCTCACTGCTTGTACTTCAAAATCACTGTGCCCCCTTGAAATGTCACCAGCACAAATTAAAGCAATTTGCATGTCTTGCTTGCAAAAGACAATCAACTGATTCTCAGACCACCCCAGAAATGTCAGATAATTTGCATTTTCAGTGTATCTGTCCAGGGCATTCTGCTTCCTTGCGAAAGTGAAGATAGGTAGGAATTCTGAAAGGAGTGCAAATGATGACACGTCCAGAGCCGAGATGCTCTAGGTTTGGAAATGGGCCTAGGAATCTGCCCTTTTAATACAAATTAACATGACCATTATGTAGGCGATTAACTCAATTTAAGAAATACAGTCTTGTTGGGGAGAAAATGTCTGTTACATAGTCTTCTCGTAATATCTTAGAAATACCCGTTAAACAATGCATTTATACCTTAAGAGAAAGAAAAATTACACTGCATAACAAGAAAAATGTATTCAAAAAGCACAAGAAAGTGTATTCAATATTTAATCATGAAGACAAAATTAAAGTTATATAGTTATTTTAAAATCCAAATACCATCTTAACACGCCCATCGGAAACAGGCAATCCAAAATTCCTCTTTGTGACTAATCTAACTAAATCAAGTGTTTCCTCTTTTAATACAACTTACTTGGTTTGAAGATATTCCCCTCAAGTGCGGAGGTTGATGCAGCAAATAAAATAAAATTAGCCTCTGGCCTCCCAACTGAGATAGAGAAAGTCAGGCCATGTCAAGGTGTCAAGGTGGGTGTCAGCTTCCACAGAAGAAGATTAGCAAGGGAGATTGTAAAGCCATGAGTATTGTTGAGTATTCCATACTTGTTTATTTCAACATCAACACTGGTGTGTAGGAAATATTGCAATACCAGATAACACTACGGAGATGGACGAGACATATCTCTGCTCTCCAGGAGCTCACAGCTTGGCGAGATGGGAGAGTCAGGAGCGGGTGATTTCCCAGCAAGTGCTCCAATGGAAGGAAATGCACACACAGAGAGGTTCTGGATGACCACAGCTGGGGAGCGGTGATGTCTCAATGAAAAAGACAGCTGAAGTGAGTCCCAAGGGAAGGGTGGCATTTAGGGAACAGTGTGTGCCGAGTTGTCCTCTGAAGGACATACACTATTTGTGAGACTAGGAGTGATAAGAGATGAGCCAGAAAGAGTCAGAAAAAAATCTCTTCAAGGGTCTTGTGGCCATACCAAGGCCTTTGGTTTTATCCTATAGCAGAGTGTGAGTATGGGAGAACCATGTGGGTGGATGGCTGAAGGTCAATTCTCATTCTGAAAAGGCAAAGAAGACTTCTAAGGGGTTACAGTGTTGATACCTGGAAAATGTTCGGAGATCCTATGGGAGTATAGAGACCTGAGAATACGCCAGGCAAAGATTACAGTGTATGTGAAAGCTCTAGGGTTGCAAAAATTAGGACATGACACACTGAGAACAGAAAACCACATAGCAGGAGCAAAAGAGGGAGGGGAGGATTCCTAGGAGATGATTTTCTAAGCTGTCACCCCCTCACCTCACCCTCACAGAAATCCTACAAGGTGGAGATTTTTATTCCCATTTGATCAGTGAGAAAATCAAGACTCAAAGAGAATAAGTAATTTGAGAGATGTGGAGATAGGATTTGGGCATGAGTCCCTCTGACCTCAGAGTCTGTACTCTGTTATTTATGTTAGGGGAGTTTCCAGTGTCTGCAAGGATCTAAACAGCTTTGTTCCTAGTGTAGACATCATGCCTCTGCCATTGTTCACAACCTTGCAGAACTTACTTTCTATTTGCGTGATGGTTTGGATAACATGAAAGAACATACTTGGTCTGTCCATGTGAAAAGGAAACAGTAAAATGATTTCAGTCAAAACCTGATCAAGGATGAGAGAGAGAGAAAAGAGAAACACAAGTTTAATTCCAGTTTCCACTGCGCATTCCCCATAAGATCCATAAAAACCTCCTCTGCCAACAACGGCATGGTCCACTGTCAAAGCTTAATGGGAAAAGTGAGTGCAGGGAGGCCAGGCCTGGGCATGAGAATCACATCTTCCCACTTCTCTCTCCAAGCCCAAGGCAGGAGGCTAATTAAAGCCAACAGAACTGGCAGCAAATGACCTCTCAGAGCTGAAGACACACGTTAAAATTTACAGGGAACCACAAAAGAGCTCAGCTCGTTTCCAGGACCCACATGGAGATGGCAGGACAGGTTCATTAGACAGACACGGCCATCTTAGTCTTCAGAAGGGCCATGTGGAAGTTGATTTGTTTCAGCAAGAGACATGCTGCCTGGGCATCCGCAGCAGAGCTGATGTGTGGCTTCCAGGACCGTGCTAGAAGGTCAGCCTGTATTGCTGTCGCCATCTACGTGTCTCGGTCATTCTAGAGAAAGTCTGAATTTTTGCTTAAAGAGTCATCTTTTCCAGGAGAATCACCTTAAGAAAACTCTTCCACATCAGAATGTCTTAGCTGTAACAGGAGAAGAAAAAGAAGAAGGAAGGAAGGAAGGAAGGAGGGAGGGAGGGAGGGAGGGAGGGAGGGAGGGAGGGAGGGAGGGAAGGAGGGAAGGAAAGTGAGAGAAGGAGAAAGACTGTGTGCACCAAGCTACTAAATCCAAGGGTAAAGAATGGAAGAAAAGTTCACAGGGTGAGAATTGGGGTGAAGAGATCATCGAATTTGGTCGGAGAAATTGCCTTTCTATGTGGAGTTTTAGAATGGGATTCAATAAGCATTTAGCCAGTGATTACTGTGAACCAGCTACTTCCACGTACGCTGCCTTAATTCCTCTTCTTCAACACCTGTGTGGTATAACCTTGGCTCAACTGCAAAGGAGACGACAGAGATTCAGAGACACTTTATAGCTCATTCAAGCGCACAATGATGATGGTAAATATCTGTATCTGAGTCAGGCCTGAAACCTGTTTCTCCCAATTCCAAACCGGTGCATTTCCCATGCCACCTGCTCTCATGATGGGACTGTTAAAAGGAGGAACTCTCCCTCGCCGCAGAGGCTCAAGGGTTCACTCATTTCCCAACCGTCTGCTCACAGAGTACCTGGGAGAAGTACTCCAATCCCTTCCCACAGGAGAGACTTCTTTGCAGAAGAATAGCCCCGCAATGGAAAGACAGTCCACTCTCTGCTGAACTGGGAAGCCCCACCTGGGATCTTTCTTATCTTTGGATGGCAATGGGTTGTGGGATGGGGAGGGAATGGCAAAAGCTGGGGTGGAAAGATGAGTAGGTGACCTGTGGAGGGCCTTGTGTGCCAACAGTGATCCTGCCCTTCCCTCCAGGAGCCATGGAAGAGCTTACAGCAAGAGTGGTACAAATCTTGATTCTTATTTTTTTCAGAAAAGTCATTGTGGCCATGAGAAGGGTGGGACACAAGCAGGACTTGGTCACAGCACCTTGTGATTGTTTCTTCATCATCCTGTCAATGGATTGAAGCTCCTTCTCTTCTTTAACAAAAGGAAGGGTGGGATTTCTAGGGAAAGCATTCCCCCACCATCACTCCTCAATCAGTTTGAAAAACTGATCAGTTTCTAAATCTAGGTGAGCTTAAAAGGAACCACTTGCACACTCTTTAAAGAAATTATTCTAGAGTAGAAGCCAGGAACTCTAGTTACTCTGTGGAAATGTCTTTCCTTGTGGTTTTCCAGCCTGTTTTGGCTGATGCCCAGCCTTCTGCTTAGGTAAAATAATTTTCTGGAAAGTATCCGAATGATTCAGCACATCCCCTGAGTTTCTAGGCAGAAGTCTGGCCCTGTCCCTGGTGATGGAGAATCTGTCTGGGGATTTTCCCCTTTTACTGGTCGGCACCAGGATTTTCCCTGGCTGACACCTTAAATTGCAGTTCAAATGCTGCCCTCTGACACTTTCTTTTCAGAATTGAATCCAAACAACTTCCTCTTTAAAGAACAAAGAAGAGCATATTGAGACAGAGAGGTTAGCAGTGAGATGTGGGAGAGGCAAGAGAACAAACAATAAAATAAAATAAAAAGAGGGAAAAGGCTGAGATCCAGCTGTTAGCTCAGACTCCAGTCTTGCATGGCTGGGCACCCAAGGATACTGTGCCTGTAGACTCCAGAGGCAAATCCAAAGTGACTCTCTCCTCAAAGCGTTGTGCACCCTGGGTTTTCCAGTCATAAATGCTAAAATGGCCATCGCGTAGCCTGCACCTAGGATTTCAACCTGGAACTTTTTATATCCTCTGTGCATTTCCTGAGACCCCTCCCATCATCCACATGATTGGCAAGAGCACCACGGTCCCTCAGTTCTGCCACCTAAACTCTTGAGTTCACCTTCATCCAGAAGGACATTTTCAGAAGGCCTCCTTGGCCTGTGCAGCCGCAGCCTCCAACATTGCTCCTTTTTCTCTGCAGCAGGAGTGATCTTTCCGGGATGTTTATCTATGCCTGTCAGGTGGCCATTCCTCCCCTGATTAAAATTCTCCAGCAGGACCCCAGAGTTGCCCGGGTGAAATGCAGAGCCACTGGCTCCCCCTCCCTGGTCTCATCCTGTGCGTGTCTTCCAAACTTAACACCATGGCATGTGAAATAGTCATTCCGGCATTTCCTTAAACATCTCTTTCTAATCTTCTTTTGCTTGCTAGTCTCTCTATTTGAAATGTCACCCACACCACTTCCCCATTAATTGCTACTTTTCTGTCTTGCTGGCTCCTACACCTTTGCACATCACCTGGACATCAGAGGCACCTAGAAGCCTCTCCTGGCATTGTTCCTGCCCCTCTCGGTTCTCCCATGAAACCGTGGGCTGCACCGCATGTATCTCTCTGGACTCTGATTGACAATTTACTTTCCCTTCTCCGTTACTCACCTCTGAATTCCATGTGCTGTCTGCCCATCCCAAACTCATAACACAACTATTGACACGTCCTCTAACTAAAGGGTAACTAAAGATGAGAACGGGAAAGTGAGAAGACAAAAGTGATAGAAGGAAAAAAGAAAAGTGAACTCAGTGTGCTGATGTTAAAAGCTCAAACGACACTGTGCTACCTTGAGAAGGGTTTTGCACACTTAAACATCGGTCAAATACTAGAGTGTCAAAAGGAGAGGCACGCAGTGCTACCAGAACCCTTGCCTCCCTGGGCTGCGTAGGAACGGTGGTAACCTCACCCTTCACGGAGAGAGATCTTCCTGGAATAACTTGCATGTCAGGGCGGTGTGCGGTATCCCACCCACGCCCCTGTGCTGCCTTAGCCTCCTCTGTTTCCTGTCTGCCCACTCACATTCGATTTGACCTCTTTCTCACCAGAAAAGCTATATTCTCTCACAACATATTTTTTTTAATTCTACCCATTCTTCTAAGATGCTCACATCTCTCTTTAACATTTGTCAAAATGGCTTCACCTCATGACTTTATTTTGCAAATTCACTAACTCAGAGGCGTGTTAAAACAGACCTGCCCTTGCAATTTAGGCATGTAGCCACCAGGTGGCAGGATGGTGCTCAACCTGCAGGGTGCAGGCTTTGCCTGAATTTTTCAGGATTCAGGCTTCCAGTCAATGCAAGAAGTCCTTCTGCCATCCCTTGGTAATCAGCCTGCTCTCTTCAGGGCACTTCAGGGACAAGGGCTCATGAGGACAGCACACTCCATAAACAGGTAAATGTTAGGAGTAGAGACACACTGGAGCAGGTTAAAAATATTTCCTGTGCCAATGCCAGGGACCCAGCATTTGATAAGCGCTGGAGATATAAAAGATGCTGAAGAGGTTCTCTGAAAAGGAAATCTCTTTTTAAGAGCTCACATCACCTAAAATGTTTTCCTTTAATTCGGGTGGAATACTGCCTTGAGAAAGTGCAGCCTCCTTCGCAGCTCTGCAATGCAAGTGCACCCTGGGCCCTGACTCCCCCATCCTCCTTTTATGCAGTCTCCACACTGATGTGTCATTCTCCACAGTCCCTCAAGCCCCTAAGCTTCTTCCTCCTGCCTGGCTCCTTCCCTGGCCCCCAGAAAAGCCTAACAGAAGAAACTAAATGGAAATAAAGAGGCCATGGTAGCTCTGTTCCCTAAGATGTTTTGTTCTTTTTCTGCCCATAAGGGGAAGATTCAAAATGTCCCTCCACCTGGGTCCACTCGGTTTGCCTGAAGTTAATTCACTCACCAGCTGTTAAGCTGCTTCTGTCCTTGGATGAAATTTGGCTGGCTTACCCACTCTTCTGAGCTACAACTGGACCTGGCCTCATTAAAGCCATGTGGACTCTGTAGCTGGCACCGTGGCTGTCCCCCAAGTCAGCCTGGATTGCATCAGCTCCTCTGATGGCCAGAAGCAGATTTCACACTTTTTCCTCTCTCGAATGTGTGCTGACTACTTGCCACATTCTGATTTAGCTTCGTATCTCTGAGACATATATTTAGCTCCCATCTCATTTGCAGAGGTGCTGTCATGCTTTTGAAAGACGTGGTCTTACTTTTCCAGCTGTTCCATGTCCCCAAACCAGCATTCTTTGGGGTTACACTTGTGGGGAATTGTCTTCCAAAATCTGATCTTTCTATTTCGAGTTTTGCCTAAGCACCTCCAGTAGACATGATCAACAGTACAATTTTTGGCAAACTTAAGAGTGTGATCCTGCATAACAGATGCTTAGGAGAGCACTGAAAACTCACATGAGATGATTAACATTCCACGGGCTTGACCCTCCTAGGTTGAGAGCACATGGGGAAGGTTTTATACACACACACACACACACACACATATATATATATACACATATATATATATATATATACATATATATATATATATATATGGAATTGATGAGACTGAAAAAGATCTGATTTTGGTTTTTCAATGTCAGTGGATACCACTCAGAATGTGTTGAACTGGGGAGGGAAATTGGCCTGTACTAAACACGTGCCACACGCCCAGTACTTCGTAAGGTAGGCTCAGCTATTCTCAAGGTAACCATGTAAGTATTCTGTTATTATCCCTTTCAAAAGATGTGAACCTGAAGACCCGACTCTAAGAAATGTTTAGCAAATGCTACACAGATCAGAGAGTCAAAGCAGGCTATAATTCAAGGTCTTTCTGTATCCGAAGCTTGTGCTCCTCAAAAGCAGTATAATTCCTTTCTAAATTCACTTTGATTTCTTTTTCTGATTATAAACGCAAAAGTTGCTTAATGGAAAAATACATAAAAATGTAAACAGAGACCTCAAATCACTTTTAATTCATTAACATTTTCATTTTTTTTCTTTCTGTACTGGTTTTTCTAAATAACTAATTAGACAGATGAGATAGACAGACAGACAGATGGCCCATAGTATCTTCAACCATTTCTCTGTTATGGTTCTAGTTACATATGTCAAACTCACTTCTAGAAATAAATTAGTAGCAATTCATAGCAGTATATGAGTATATCTATCTCATATTTGAAGAGGCAATAAGGTAGTGACTTCTATGGCCTTGGTTTGCTTTCTAAGAGAAATTGACATCTCATTAATTACATTACTAACTAGATTGAACAATTTTCAAGTTGGTCATTTTTGGTCATTTATTTCCATATTTACTTTTTGATAAAAAGTAAATTTTTAAATTTTTCTTGATCAGAGGTTAGATATTTCTTTATTCAGAATTACAGACCTCTTTTCTCATTTTATGATAAACAAATCTATGTTTATTTTATACAGGTCTGTAATTTTTTCTTCCTGGTTTTAGAAATGAAAGCTAACTTTTCTCACTCTGGGAAATAATGCTTAACTAACTTCATTCAGGGTAGTCTTTGGTTAAATAGGGAATTCCTACAAGTGCCAGTCTGCAAATGAAAATGACTTCTAGCCAAGTTAGTATCATTTTGACCTTTCATTGCATGTGCCCTTCTTCTCCCTCCTTTGAAGATCAAATTAAAAAACAAAACAACAAAACACTTGGTCTTTGTATATCCCCTAAATCTTACAAGCAATTTTTGGCTTCCTCATAAGTTTTTGTGGCTGTTATTTTCCATGGAATTTTAAAAGATATAGTATATAAAAAAAACAATTTTTGTTTGCTTTTAGACACAGTGGTTAATCTTTAAAATTTAGACATTTAAAACTTCTTAAATAACTGATTTTTTACATTTATTTGTGTTCCTCTAGTTGCTTAGAATATAAAAACATTCTTTGGAGAAACTGTGTATCTTTTTAAAGATTGTTAATAGTATAAAATTTAATGTTTATGGTTACTAGTAATAAATCAATACATATTCTTTGAGTTAATGACTGAAATATTCTTTTTTTCTTTCTTCATCTACCCAAATCTTAACCATTTTTTTAGGCTCAGGCTAAGCCGCTTGCCCACCCCGACTAGGCTATAAAGAAAGTCCTCACCCTCCTTAGAAGCCACGCTGTCCTGTTAAATCTCCCTCAGCACAAAGCAAAACCACTCCAAATATTATTAAACTTTCCGTGTGTTTATATTTTATTGTTTCAACTAGCTTCATTAAATGTGCATCCATTCAGTTCCATTTATTCATCACTTTATTAAGCTTCATTTAAGTAAGACTTTAACAAATTATGGGATTTTTACGTACTTGTAAACATACACACATGATGGACGTGGGGAGACAGGGTTGCACAGTGGTGCGTTTGAGTTGACTTGTACCAGCCTGTAAGAGCCTACGCTTGCATTTTCAGCAATTTCAGTAACTTGGTTGTTAAACACAGTTATTATTAAAAGTCGAGTGTACTTCTACAACTTCTCTGTCCAGCTTTGCCTTCAGTGACATCATGTTGGTAGCTTGAAATTGGGCATGGTAGAAATATTTATAAAACAGAAATTGGCCAACACTATAAAACAAAACTTGATTTAATGCTTTGTTGATTGACTAGACTTGAGAAAGTATTGCAGAAAGTGTCAGTTATGCAGATTAAACCTAACAGTGTCCTGTGCATGTAGCTACTACATTGTGATAGCAAAAGATATTGAAGAAATATTCTTCCTGTATTTGAATACCATTATCCAATTAGGCAAAAAAAAAGTTCCTCATATCATTGAGTAATGAGTGAAATTCTGACATACATAGCGATGAAGCTGAAACAGGCTTTGATTTACTAAATGTATAGCAGTTTGTAGGAGAATGAGAACTAGTTTAACAATAGATCACATATTGAACTAAATGATAACAAATTTAATGAGGAAAGAGCAGAAAGAGATTCAGTTTCAATTTTCAAGTTATAACTGAATTGTAACTATAAGGTAGGTACCAGTGCTGGAGCTTGACAAAAATCAATGAAAACATTCTGTAAGAATCAATTGCTTATGTAAAATTTGCAGTAAAGAATATAGTATATTTTATTATGTGTAAATTATGTGATTTTCATCCTTTATATGAGTAAAGCTTATAATGACATTGTATACGTTTATATATGATCTAGCAATTTTTTTTTTCTTTTTGGTGGGCTGCTTGTTAAACATTTACCTGCAAATCACTGTGTGTGTTCTTCATTTGAAAATGCAATCGTAGTTGATTTTGAACAAGGGAATGTACATTGTCGGCATTATCTCCCCACTCTTCTTAGAGATGTATCCTCTCTTAAGACTTTATAAAATATATGTAGTTTAGCTTTTGTTTTCGGGGGTTAAGGGCATTCAGAATGCCCCCATCTCTGCTCTGCCTATAAAATACCTACCGATGCTTCCTCTTTTATTTTTTTTAATATGAAAAGCGTACAACTAACATATGCTTCTTAAAAAGACACCAGGAAAAAAGACTTAAGCTTCATAACTAGCATTGGGACCCCCAAAATAGCATCTTTCAATTTTCCCTACTGCAGTTCTCTAGCTTAGAAATTCCCATACCTCCAGTGCTGACTCTGGTAACTCTCCTCTCCACTAGGAATCCCATAGTGTAGAGTCCCATTCCAAAACAAAAGATACCTAAGGAAGAAAATAAATTTATGTTTAGTAAATAAGTAAATCAAGACTCATGAAAGCAGCTTCTCAATTTTACATGCCCATAACGTTGCCCATTTTGCCCTCAGAGGTTGATGATTATTTCGTCTTCAGGAAGATGATCCTTCTGTTTGAAGCTCTTTTGCCTGTCGGTGGTATTTAATGTTGACACTGCAGTCCCCATCTCTGGGTTAAGTCATGGAGGAAGGAAGCCTGTGGGTGGACAGGTGCCTAGCTCTGGTGACCTTCTCCATCATTACATGTGATCTCACCTGTAAACACAGCATCCCAGAGAAGATGACCAATTAAAAAAAAAAAAAAAAGCTTGTCTGAATGACCTTCAATCAAAGGCTTCCTTAAGGTCTCCCTTCCCCTTCTCTACTCTCAAAATCTGAGCCCTAATTTTTTCCTCTAAACCTAAAAGATACCCAGTTTTGATTGCTAAAATGTTTCTCACAGGAAGCAAAATAATTCAACTTAATGGATAGAGGATGACTACTGAAATTCATTTATCTCGATTTGGTATATTTAAATACCAAGAAAAATCAAGGAATTCATATTGGTTACATATGCACTAATGAGATAATCAGGGTTTAATGAAAACCAACAGTTATTAACTAATCAGTTCAGCTTGGTGACTATTGGTCTGTTATGGTAGGACAAGAATAATTAAGTGACACTTAGAGGTATGAGAAGAACGTTAGTCAGAAATTGATGTGTCTACAGAAGGCTCCAAACGGCCGACGTTTAATGGTCCTCTCCACGTTGCCATGGCAACTCACTTGGGTAACTCATGTATCCTCAGTTTAGGAAAACAAGGGGCAGAGTGTTCTTAGGAAGGTGCCATCCCCTTTAAGCAGATCTATAAGCATCACAGATGAACAGAACTTTAAACATTCCACCATGAATATTCATGAAGTAAGTTGTTTTTTGTTGCCTGCCTAGTCAGCAGTCACAAAACACATGGTGTGTGTTGGCAGCATCTTGCCTAGGTAGAGGGCTAGGGACTGAGGCAATGGCAGGAACCAGGACCTGTGAGGCTGACTGACATTTCCATCTGTAGCGAAGGCTGGTAATTAACAGGAAGGAGTATGCCTGCAGCATTGCACCATCTGCTAGGGAAACGGCTCAATAAGAAAGGAACTGGATGGAATCTCAGCAGTGGCGCGATCTGGTTCCGACATGAGGCTGGGCATCTGTTAGCTGAGGAGATAGACTATTAGGAAATTCAACTGGGAATGAACAACACGGAAAGAGAGCACTCTGACCTAGCCCATAAAAGCAACTCTTCGGAAATGGTGTCTTTTTATCTTACTTACCCAAGTCTTCTGAAAATGGTTTGCTGAGGGACTATTACAGATCTGTTTGAAATAACACAATGGTTTCAAAAATGCTGTTTTATTCCAACACGAAATTCTTGAAATCAGGATACAGCTGTCATCTTTTGACAATAGAGCTAATTTCAGAGCGAGGATATGAGGTTAAATTCCTTCTTTTGTTGTTTAGATTGGGGAGCAGCGGGGAGAAACAAAAATGATCATTTAAATGCTATGCTGTTCAAAATTGAGAGGGCAAAAAACCCTGGGATGCCCTGATGGAAAGTGAGCAGGTCAGAAATCACCCCAAAATTCTTACAATGTCTTCATATGTCTGTTTTGCTTTTTCTATCTGACATCTGTTTCACAATGCAAATCTTCCTCACTGTGGAAAACCACGCACTTCTGGGCTTCAGGCATAGCTGTTCTTGACTACTTTTGGGACTGTGGTTAAGGTACCAGATCTAGAAATGGGAATAAGTGCATGAAGGAGGTAGCGTCTGTTACTGTCACTGGCCCTACTTGAGGGCAGGATGAGTAACGAGCACATTTCTGACACTTCTCTTTAGTTCACACCTGCCTTTGTCCCATACTCTCAGAAGGTACATAAACCCCTTCTGCAATGGAAGGCATCTTTGAGGGGGCCAACACACAGAAAACTTGATTTTCCTCATCAACTTATAGTTGATGCCACTTTTAAGAATATAAATGTGTTGTTAATCTTTCAACGATCAGGAAGAGGTTATTGACTCAAACTATCTCAATCAGGTTAGAGGTTCGTGTCTACGAACGCCATTCCATTTACTGAAACTACCGACTCTCATGTGAAGTCCAGCAGATGGCAGATGACTCGTGTGTGTGTGTGTGTGTGCACATGTGTGTGTGTGTGTGAGATACTGTTACTAAATCAGAGCCACTGAGTGATATTTACTGAGACCTCATGGTACCATATGGAATTGAAGAATATATAGACCTTGGAATTTAAATTCATCTGAGAAAGATGGACACAGGCTTCAGATTTAGAGCCTTTTCTTTCTCCCCTCTTATGAATGCTGATTATTTTGTTAATCCAGGGAAATGCTGGTGTCTGAAAGGGCTAGTGTGGAACAAATAGAAAAAAATGTTATCCTTATCAGATATGAGAAAGATTAACTAGAAAAAACAGACATTTCATCCAGCCGTGTGTTGGTAAAGGCTTAACAACCTCTCTCAGAGGAGGATAAAGAGATCCTTATTTGACCGATTGCAACCTACCCTCATACAATCCCTGAAGGCAGATTTCGGAGTAGATGTATGCAATCAGCTCTCTGGAGCTGGTGGGGGCTGGCTTGAACACACCAGTGATTTTATTTCTACATGCTTCATATATAATAAATCAGTAACATTCGTTTTCATTATGTTGGTGAAAGTGGTCCTCCTTCCACATATTGAGAGCATAATAGATTTGAATATTGTTTTACTGCAGACAAAATCCATTCATATATATTAATTCATTTGATATTCATAGACCTAATGACATAGTCAGAAACTCAGGCTAAGTGACACGCCATAGGCCATGGCATTTAGCAAGTGGAGATGTGACTAAGTTTCTAAGGTAGGTGTTTTCTTATTTAAGAGTTTGCTTCTAGACACCTGTTCATCCCTTGACATTGAACTGAGCAGCCAACTAGATCAATCCATGCCTTTATTTCCCTGCCTTTGTATTTCTGCTCCGTGCTCTGTTTGACCTCAACCTTCACCCTTTACCCCACCTCAGCTGAAGTACTTGAAGTTGTCTTAGAGCATTGATAGCAGTGACATGGCAGCACACCTTCAGTATTTCTCCTGGCAGACTGGAGTGGCTGAGTGCAGCTCTCACATCCCCTTCCCTTGTCCAGCCCACAGAGCCTGGGAAGAATTGGGCATCCTCAAATCAGGAACCTAGGTGTCAGGCTGTATTCTAGGGGCTCATTAGATGTTACTTATTGCAGGTTACAACAATAAAGAATTTAAAGAGTAACTAAAAATGGAAAAGGAGAAATGCCACTGCATGTAGGAAGCCGGACAACATCACAGCACTGCAGATTTAAAAGGCAAACTTCATGGCTAGAACCCAGCAAACACACCAATAGCATTGAGTAGAATTCCATGTGGCAGGTAGTTTGCTACCGATAGGTGACAAAGACATTAACAAAAAAGTCTCTGCTCCCAAGGATCTCACCTTATGTTGTTCTTCCAGAGGAAATAATCCTGACTGTAAATTCTCTAAGCAGCCATACCATTTAAAGTTACTACAGTGACTCAATAGTAAACCAATAATACCATTGCATCTTTGGGGAGTCACTTAAAGGTTACTTGTTGCAAAGTGAGTGGCTCAGCTTCAACATGGAGAAGACCCCCATAATTTGGAAGGTTCTCATCACGATAGGGGTCATCGGTAAGATGGATGGCTCAAGATTAGAAAGAGCTCCGTCAGCTCCAAGGTGGCTGGAGAGCTGCAGCCAAGTGTCTTATATGGGCCTGCTCCCCATGATGTGTGAAGATAACAACTCTGATCAAAAAAAAAAAAAAAATGAATTTAAATGACTTGGTGGTTGTATGGATGACTTTTCTTTCCTTATTTCTTTCTTTCTTCTTCCTTTTCTTTCTTTTTTTTTTTAAACAGAGTTTTGTTCTTGCTGCCCAGGCTTGCATGCAATGGTGCAATCTGGGCTCACTGCAACCTCTGCCTCCCCGGTTCAAGCAATTCTCCTGTCTCAGCCTCCCGAGTAGTTGGGATTACAGACGTGTGATACCACACCTGACTAATTTTGTATTTTTTGTAGAGATGGGGTTTCTCCATGTTGGTCAGGCTGGTCTTGAACTCCTGACCTCAGGTGATCTGCCCGCCTCAGCCTCCCATACTGCTGGGATTACAGCTGTGAGCACCCAGTGGAATGGATGACTTTTTTTAGCCACTCAGACTTTCCCATGCGTTTATGTTTACCACTGGGTCTACTGGTAAACATCCCCAATGCCGATCTAGGGAATTAGGGGTGCATTCACATAGACGATGATGGGGATAGCACCTCCTGGGCCTCCACACATCATATGTAAAGGCTCTGGAGCTACAGCATCCAGCATCAATTGACACCAGCTTTAAGTTGAATGCAACTGTACCGAATGAGAGTTATACTAATGATGCTAACCCAGGGAATACAGTGCTCCGACCTACCTAAAAAACTGCACTGTTTAAAGTCAAAAAAGAAGTCATGTTTGTTAGGGATAGGGTTGGAGTTCTTTATGTTTTTTTCTCTCCCTACCCTTCTGAACACTACAGATATGAACCTAAAACTAATCTAGAATATATATTTCACTTTAGCTTAGGAGCATTGGAATTATTCATTAATTTATCAAAAATTGATGTCAGTGTCTACCACATGCCAGATGCCTGAGCTAAAGCAATAAACAAAACAGACAAATCCCTTCACACACACACACGCACGCACACACTCACATCAGATGATGGTAAATATTATGAAGAAAATAAAGCAGACAGAAAGAGTGTGGTGTAGCTCAGGTGGGCTGAAGGTATTTGGACAGACAGGTCAGAGAGGGCTTCTCTGAGAATTAATACTTGATCAGACACAAGTAATGGGAGTAAGCTGTGGAATATTTAGAGAAGGAAGGATAGCCCAGGAAGAAAGATCCCCAAATCCTAAGGCTCTGAATTAATCGTCTGGAAGGACTCCAGTTGACTGCAGATAAACTGGGACATCTAACACTGTCTTTGTCAGTATGTAGGTGACAGCTGGTCAATCTCTGCCTAGATATATTCTGAAACTTTTTTTTTTTTAATTTTATGACAGAGTCTTACTCTGTCTCTTAGGGTGGAGTGCAGTGGCATGGTCTCGGCTGACTGCAACCTCCACCTCCTGGGTTCAAGCGATTCTTCTACCTCAGCCTCCAGAGAAGCTGGGATTACAGGCGACTGCCACCACACCCAGCTAATTTTTGTATTTTTTGTAGAGACAGGGTTTTGCCATGTTGGCCAGGCTGATCTTGAATCTGAAACTATTAAACACAAGGAAATGAGACAAGGGGTCAGAGATATCCCCATGATATCAACATTAAGAAACTAATGCGCTTAGAAAATTGGGTTTATCACCCTTTGCTTCCTTGGTCTCTGTTCTTGTTCTCAGAATCATGAGTACTTGGAGAGCAGAACTGATATAAAAAGGACTGATTGATTCTTTGAACCTTTCACTCTGCCTGCTTATACAGGGTCTGGAAGGTAGTAGCTAAGTGGTTTTTCATTATTAAATTACATGTAATTTGTGGAAGCCTTTTCCTTTACTATTTTTTTTCATTACTTTCTTATTACATGAGTAATGAGCATTCATTTTAGAATAAGTGCAAAATTTAAATACAAATAAATATTTTAAAAATACCTCTTGCTTTATTCCAAAAACTGATGTTAACATTTTAAAAATATTAATATACTTACAGAATATTTTTGTATGCTTATGTTTTAATTATCAAAAACACTTTATACCGAAAATACCATTTAGATATTTGTCTTACTTTTTAATCAAACTTTTTAAAATGTATTTTTATACATTATACTTCTAAAATATCATTTTTAAGTCTACATTGTGTTGCACTACATGGTTGATCAATTTTATTGAACTAGGCCTTTGTTATTAAACATTACAGGTTGTTTAAAATTTTCTCTCATTGTAGTGCTTTGGGAGCCCGAAGTGGGCAGATCACAAGGTCAAGAGATGGAGACCATTCTGCCCAATATGCTGAAACTCCATCACTACTAAAAATACAGAAATTAGCTGGATGTGGTGGCACGCACCTGTAGTCCCAGCTACTCAGAAGGCTAAGGCAGGAGAATTGCTTGAACCTGAGAGGCAGAGGTTGCAGTGAGCCAAAATTGTGCCACTGCACTTCAGCCTGGTGACAGAGCGAGACCCTGTCTCAAAAAAAAAAAAAATTATCTTATTGTAAAAGAAGGTTTGTTGAACATAATTTTACCTAAATTGAATAACCAAGCACAGATTTACTTTATGACATATTCCTAAAAGTATAATAGATAGATTACAGAACTTTGGCATGTTGATAACCCTCCAGAAAATTTGTACCCTTCTGTGAAGTTATTAATCCAACAAACACTTATCAGTAGTATTATTTGGTTCTATGTTCCTATAGTGTACAGTGAGGGAGCTGGATCATCAAGAGTTGTCTATACAGTTTCTCACATTTACCAACAAAGGGTCATAGAATAGCATTACCCTATTTCTAATCAATATTTCCTTACAGAAACTCCACAAGACAGCAGAAAAACAAAGACTTATATACAGTCCTTTTTATGTCAGTCATATTGATTTCTACCAAATTAATTATGATGAAGACTATGAAATACTCAATTTTTTGCTGTGACAGCATTGTGTCTAGCCCTCTTACCTTTCAACAATGTGTGGGGCAGGGTGTTCTACAAGATGGCCTTCAAAAATCTAGTCTTCAATCAAGCAATAGGTTTTACATAAATTGATGCTTACGTTCTCATCCCCAATGCTGGAAAATTCTCCCCATAGCTCCTCGACTCTCTGTTTCTCAGGATCCCTGCTGTTGCCCCCCTCTTGGTGTCTGCTTGGGGTTAGAAGGTGAACAATGCATCCATTTAAGGTGTGGTTTGATGCCCTGGATCTTACCACTCTGTTCTGTGTTCTGTGGAAATGCAGTCAGTGATCCAGCAGCTGCTAATTCTGGTAAGAGGACACCATTGTGCGGGATGATGAGCGAGAGTCTTATTAGGGTAAACATTATTTCTGGCTCAGATCACAGTGGAGCCTCCTAAAATCAAGTCATCTAAAATATTTCTCTGGAATGCATCCTCCCTGGGCAGTGATGATTGGTGAGTAACTTAACTCTGGAGAGAGGAATCCTCAGAACAGTCACATTTAATACCACTGGTTGTACAACTCTGGGACGTAAAAGAAAGCTCCATTGTTGGCTGGTAGGGAGCCAGATCTCCCACAGAAGTAAATGATGAAATCGCTGCTGGTGTCTCCGAGAAGATAACCAAGTTACATCGTCGATGGTCACTGAATTATAAAGCCCCAAGCCCACGTTTAAAGTCTGTAAATATGCATCCTCTTCCTGCCCTACCCTTCTGGGGCCTTTAGGCAAAGCTGGAAAGGATGGGATAGAATAGGAACTAGTTAGGAAAGCAAAGGTTTGAACAATTCTTAGTACTGAAAGTCCAAGGCAAACTATGGCAGGATTCCTAGTGATTTGGGGCCTGGATTTCGGGTAGACAACACGACACCTCACTCCATGTGATGCTTGCTGTGGGTGGACAGACAGCTTTCTCCACAGCTGCTAAAGTGGGCAGACCTATTTTTCCCTGCCCCCCTTTTCCCTTCCCCTCTCCCTTTCTCATCTATTTTTCTGCCAGCAGGTTTCCTTCAGCATTCAATCAAGGGCAATATGTCCTCAATCAACATTTTTCATTTTTTATGCAACACTGTCCTTTAAAGCTTTTTGCAGCTGGTTGGCAACTGAATTGCTGCCAATATCCTCTGAGAGCTTTCCCCATGGTGTGCACATCACAGCCTTCCCAGAGCTCTCCAAGTGCCCTTGAGGCAGCTTGACGTGGAGTGTGTCTGAGTTGCTCACAAGGTTGTGTGGGCTCAAGGTGGACAACTTCCTGGGGCCCTCCCTGGTGGTGAGAAGAAACACAGGAAACTTGCTACTTACTAGCATGTAGCTGACAAACAGAGAACACTCTGCACAAAAAAAGATAAAGCCAGTGTTTAATGTGGGGAAAGGTAAGTCTATCAGTAAAATGACAAGGAAGCATTCTGATGGCGAAAAAGAGCTGGGCAGAGGGTCAGGGACCTTTGTGTTCTTGGCCTTGCACTAACTGGCTGTGTGGCTGGACTCACTCAGTCTCCTTGTTCTCAGGTCTTAAATAGCTTGCTTATTTTTATAACAAAATTTTTAAATGGGATTATTAATCTGTTCTCATGATGCTAATAAAGACATACCCAAGACTGGATAATTTATAAAGGAAGAGGTTTAATGGACTCACAGTTTCACATGTCTGGAAAGGCCTCACAATCATGGCAGAAGGCAAAGGAAGAGCAAAGGCATGTCTTACATGGCAGCAGGCAAGAGAGCATATGAAGGGGAACTGCCCTTTATAAAACCATCAGATCTCGTGAGATATATTCACTATCACGAGAACAGCCTGGGAAAGACCCGCCCCCTACCTCCCACAGGGTCCTCCCCATGACACCTGGGAATTATGGGAGCTACAATTCAAGATGAGATTTGGAAGGGGACACAGCCAAACCATAACACAGGACAATATTAGCCTAATTCTATCCCATTGCATTTTCTACCCTAATATTCCAAAAGTTTCTTCCTTCTGCTTAGGAGTTGTGGTGAGAGTATAAAGATTTCAGGAAGCAGCTGCTGTCCAAGGTAACACCGTGTGAATCTCTGCAGTGTTTTGAGAGGGCAGAGTCATTATGTTCTTCAGAAGTGCTCCTTTGAGTACTCTAAGTTTTAAGGACTCTTAAAGTCCTTGTTTTCTACTCAACTTTTGAGCATGAGCCCCTCTGGGAAATCAATGCCAACATGAGCCAGTGCCAAGGCACCTGTATGTTTTATCTGTGAGATGATTAGTCTGCAGGAGGGACCATGAATCTCCCAACTATGCATTTCCTAAATGAAGAGCTTTGGGTCCAGCAATTACCATGGAACTCAGCATGTCCTTCTTCACTGCGATCTGTGTGTGTTTCCATCACAGCCTCGTCATTGGGAGAAAATGGAGAAGACAGAGGGGAGGGCTCGGCCACCAGGGAGCCCTCAAACCAAGGCTAGGCCCTCAGGTATACATTTCCTGATTTTGTGTTTGATATGATAAGGCTTCATACCCCCATTCAAATCTCATCTTGAATTATAATCCCCATAATCCCCCTGTGTTAACGGAGAGACTAGGTGAGTTAATTGGATTGTGGAAGAGATTTTTCTCATGCTGTTCTCGTCATAATGAGTTTTCATGAGATCTGATGGTTTTGTAAGTATTTGGTAGTTCCTCCTGCGTTCATGCTCCTTCCTGCTGCTTTTTAAAGAAGGTGGCTTGCTCTCCCTTTGCCTTCTGCCATGATTGTTAGTTTCCTGGGGACTCCCCAGCCATGCTGAACTGTGAGTCAGTTACACCTCTTTCCTGTATAAATTACCCAGTCTCGGGCAGTTCCTTGCAGTGGTGTGGAAATGGACTAATACAGTGTTCTTGGGAAAGTTGTAGTTATTTTCCCTAGGCCTCACTAAACATTTGACAAAATAGAGACATAAATGTTTCTATCTCAGAGACTTGTTGCAAAGGTTTGGTAAAATAATTTTCATCTTTGCTAGGATGTTTTAGAGGTGTCTTACACATCCTGTGTTAAAAAAGACCCTTAAGCCAGGAGCAGTGGCTCACGCCTGTACTTTGGGAGGCTGAGGCGGGTGGATCCCAGCACTTTGGGAGGCTGAGGCGGGTGGATCACGAGGTCAAGAGATCGAGACCATCCTGGTCAACATGATGAAACCCCGTCTCTACTAAAAATACAAAAAATTAGCTGGGCACGGTGGTGCATGCCTGTAATCCCAGCTACTCAGGAGGCTGAGGCAGGAGAGTTGCCTGAAACCAGGAGGCGGAGGTTGCGGTGAGCCGAGATCACACCATTGCACTCCAGCCTGGGTAACAAGAGCGAAACTCCGTCTCAAAAAAAAAAAAAAAAGAAAAACCCTTAAAAACAAAAAGCACAAAAACTTAACCTTAACCCGATTCTACCTTAATCCATGTTTCTTCCTGGCCCAGTATTTTACCATCTTTGTATTTAAGTGGAACTGATATGAGAGTGCTGGGAAGTGAAGAACGTGGTCCCTTTCAGTGATGCGGAACGGGGACAAGGAAGTGCTGGGTAGAGATTGGCGGGTCCCTGGCTAGGGCTCCACCCCCACGGACCTAGGTGAGGACAGGCACTCCTGCTTTTGCACCCAAATGTTGCATTTTCCAAGAGCACCCTGGCCTGTCACACCCCCAACCTGTGCCTATAAGAACCCCAGACCCTAGCAGGCAGACACACCGGCAGCCGGATGTCAAGAGGAGTGGATCAGCAGAGGAAGACACAAGTGGCTGGATGGTGAGAGGACGTCAAGGAGAGCACGCTGGCAGAAGAGCACACCAACAGACGTCAGCGCGCCAGCAGCCATTAACCAGCAGGACGAGGCAGAGTATGGCCAGGGCAGTCAGAGGAGACTGTCAAGCAGCCCAACTCCAAGGGAATACCATCTTCCTCTGACTGCACCATCTGCTGAGAACTACTTCCACTCAATAAAACTTTGCACTCATTCTCCAAGCCCACATGTGATCCGATTTTTCCAGTATACCAAGGCAAGAACCCGGGACACAGAAAGCCTTCTGTGCTTGTGACAAGATAGAGGGTCTAATTGGTTTATTCAGGCTGCCTACAGACGGCTAAATTAAAAGAGCACCCTGTAACACATGCTCACTGGGACTCCAGCTGTAAACATTCACCCCTAGACACTGCTGTGGGATCAGAGCTCCACAGCCTGCCCATCTGTATGCTCCCCAAGAGGTTTTAGCAGCAGGGAATTGAAGAAGCAATTCACGCCCCCACTGCACACCCTGCAAGGGGGACAAGGGAACTTTTCCTGTTTCAAAAGCAAAGGCTTAAGAGTGAGCTGGTTTTAGGCTGGTGTCTCCCAGCCACCCCTGTTGCTGCTGGCTGTATAAAGTTGAAAAAAAAAATACTTATTCTCTGTATTAAGGTTATCTAGAGGGACAGGACTAATAGGACAGATATATATGTGAAAAGGAGTTTATTAAGGAATATTGACTCACATGATCACAAGGTGAGGTCCCACAATAGACTGCCTGCAAGCCGAGGAGCAAGGAAGCCAGTCCGAGTTCCAAAACCTCAAAAGTAGGGAAGCCGACAGTGCAGCCTTCAGTCTGTGGCTAAAGGCCCAAGAGCCCCTGGCAAACCACTGGTGTTAAGTCCAAGGGTCCAAAAGCTGAAGAGGTTGGAGTCTGATGTTCGAAGGCAGGAGGCATCCAGATGGGAGACAAATGAAACTGGAGGGCTCAGCCAGTCTTGTCCTTCCGTGTTCCTCTGCCTGCTTTATCCTAGCCACACTGGCAGCTGATTAGCTGCTGCCCACTCAGATTGAGGGTGAGTCTGCCTCACCCAGTTTACAGACTCAAATGTTAGTTTCCTTTGGCAACACCCTCACAGACAGACCCAGGAACAACACTTCACATCCTTCAGTCCGGTCAAGTTGACGCTCAGTATTAACCATTACACTCTCTAAAGCTCAGTTTTTCTTATTTATAAAATGAAGTTAAAATCAGTAACCGCTTTATAAGTTCATGTAGTGTTCCAGTGATAAATATGTGTAAAACTTTTAGCACAGTCCTTGATACGTTATCAGTGAACACGTTTTAGCTCCATCTACATTTTCTTCTTCTTTTGTGCTATCAGCTCGTTGGTGAGCTTATTTGCTGTTGCTAAAAGAGCAGAATTTGGTAAAAGTTTCTGGTCTCTGGTGCATTGTGGCATGCAAATTTCAGAAAAAAACTAATCCAAATGGTGTCAGAGTATCTAGGTCAAAGAATCTGATCTTGAGCACATAATCCTCATCTGTAAAATAAAGATAATACCAATTACTGCACAGCGCTGGCTGGATGAATGAGCAGAAAGCACACGCAACTCTTGGCTGCTCATGAATGCCAATGCTCTTTCCTCCTTCCGTTTACTTTCCATCTACTCTCACAGATTTAAATCTTTTTTTTTTTTAAGAAAAAGTTCAATAACTTAAATGTGCCACCAATTGCTGATTGCATCTGAAGTCACTGAGGATTTACTAACACAGATAATGTTTAGAGAATCTTGTAAGTCTTTTCTGCTGGTTGACTAAGTAGATCACCAGCTAGTACAAGACAGGAAGTGCTCCCTTTACAAGACCATCAGTTCAAGTCTGATTAGATTCAAGATCTTTAAAGATGCTTGTAACTTGTAAGTTAAAAATGTGCTTTAGGAAAGTTTATAAAGTCTAATGTCAGCTTCTTACCTTCTTGTGGACTTGCACCTTGCTTTGTAGAATAGATTCAAATAATCTAAACTTGGAATTGATGGAAATAATAGTGAATTGAGAGCCAAAGTTCGGGCTAACCAACTGTGAGAACTGAAATATGTTTTAACTCTGATTTCCATGTTCTCTACCCATAAATTAGACAAATGGTACTAATTCTACTTTATGTCCAGTTTTCAGTGAAGATTAATTGTACAATAGTTTAAAATTATAAAAGTAACTTGCAAATGATATGAACTAAGTAATAATATTAGAAATTAGATTTATCTGTGTAAAGTCAGTAAAATTAGGACAGAGAGCTTCAGAAGGGAGAATTTTGGCTCATCATAAGGAGAAACTTTGTATCAAGATTAATTGTTTGACAATAAAATTAGCCATAGTGAGCTCTGTCACTAAAAGTATTAAATGTAATTTAGATTACTATTTTGGGACATTTGATTTGCTCTTTCTACGAATCTTTAAACCATGTAAGGGTCTGTTAAATAATATGCAATAATAGCAATGGAAGCACATTACAACATTTAGAAGTAAACAAATAATTATTAATGGAAATTTAAGTGAATGGATAGACATGCCCAACTTAATATTGTGAAGATGTCATTATCCAAATCGGTTCATAGGTTCAACAAAATCCCAGCAAAATCGAAAAGTGTTTCCAGGGCACTCATCAACATGATTATATATTTTACAAAGAAGGGTAAAGGGCTGGAGACGCAGAGTAGTCAGATGTTTTAAATGACACTTGATTTATTCTCTCTTTGTGAAAAACCATAACATTGGGAAAACCATATAAAGCCAACTATGTAGTATTATTTCCAAGCATTACACAATAGAAGCATCAGATGGTGAGCTCTGCATTTGCCCATGCTTTCTGACTAGGGTCTTCCAAGACAGGCAGGTACCTTTCCCTACCAAGGTGCAGACAGGTGGAGCCCACAGCAAACAGTGATGTCACTGAGCTGAACGGGTGAAGACTGGAGTTCCAAGATATTGATGTGGCTGGAACTTGTAGACTAAGGTATCAAAGAAGAGAGAGCTCTGTATGGTGTTGGGAGTGGAGCAGAATTCTGCATAGGGGTTCACTTCAGGTCCTGATCAGGTGTAGACAAAGTATAACAAGGCCTACAGGAAATTGACTACTCTTGCTTACAGCTAATGTTATAGCTGTATATTGTGAAGTCATGGAAGACTTGGAGCTCCAAGGCAGCCTGAGCAGAGAGGCTTTGCTGGAAACTTCAAGCATTCAGTGGAGACCTTAATAAAGCCATTTCTTAAGATAAAGATATATACCATATTCTAAGGAAAGAACCAGATCCTCAAATACAGAGCATAACTAAAACAAGCTATTCCCAAAAGAATACAGCAATACTCAATACTTAGTATGAATAGAACAAAATTTAGTTGCAAGATTGAAAGCAAAACCAATTTTCAACTTTTCTGAAGAAACACAATATAATCTAGATGACTTTCTACTACATATCATCTATAAAGTGCACAATGAAAAGAAAAGTTACATGCCAAAAGACAGAAAAATGAGGCTTATATTAAGGAGTAAAACAATCATAAGAAACTAACCCTAAGATGAAGCTTCATGCTGTAATTTAAGAATCCAGAACAATAAGAACAATTGAAACTCCAAAAAGGCAGAAATAATATAACAAAAAGAAAGATCAGTGAAATAGCAAATTAAAAATTGTTTAAAATTAATAAAACCTAAAGTTGTTTTTTGAAAAACCATAATAGTAAAATTTATAAACCTATAACTAGACTGACCAAGAAAATAGATAGAATGCCCAAAATATTTATAATAGGATGGAAAGTTGAAATAACACTGCAAATCCTATAGATATTTTTTAAAAAAGATAATATCACTCTGCCAATAAATTTGACAAATTGATGAAATGAACACATTCCTTGAAAGACCATTATCAAAACTGGAAAAAAATAAGACAGAAAATCTGAAAAATCTGGTTTCTCTTAAATTAAATTGCAATTAAAACCTTCCCACCCAATCTCTGTGCCCACATGGCTTCGTTGGTAAATTTGGTCATACATTTAAAGAAATAGTACAAATTTCACACAGCCATTTGCAGTAATTAGAATATTGAATACTCATCTCATTTTATGAGGTCGGATTATTTTTAATACCAAAGCCAGACAAAGACTGTAATGAGTCTTACTTAATTTTTTGTGTTTGCAACAGCTTTTAAATCCCACCTCTTGACTTTTTCTTATGCCCCACATTTTGACAAACTGGAAAGAAAATCTGGATGTTTTTTCCTTTGGCACCAGATCTACATTAAAGGTCTTCCATGTTCACTTTAGATTAATCAATCATGTACATAATAAGCCTTTCCATAATATCTTGGTGTTTGTGTGGCATCATTAGTCTTGATATTTAATCTAATGATGCTTTGGGTGAGGAGTTCATCTGTTTCTATAGTGACTATAAAATTGGCATTACAAAAAAAGATGGACAACTTTCATGTGAATAGATATAATAACTTCAGTAAGATATTAGCAAATAAAAATGATCAATATAGAAATATATCATAGCCAAGTGAGATTTATCCCAAGAATGCAAGGTTGGCTTTACATTTGAAAACCAATCAATTCACTTTACCATATTAGCAGAATAAACAGAAAAAAATTCCACTACCATCTAGTTACCAGCAGTGAATTCATACAGGTCTGCAGCAAATTCAGTCCTTGCCTCTTTGGAAAAAAGAATTTGGCTAAGGAGCAGAAGTGAGTTTAAGGCAGAGAGAGAAACTGCAAGTTTCAGAGTAGGAGACAGAGTTTATTAAAAAGTTTTAGATCAGGAATGAAAGGAAGCAAAGTACACTTGGAAGAGGGCAAAGTGGGTGACTTGAAAGATTCAAGTGTCTTGTTCAGCCCTGGGCTTAGGATTTTATACATAGGCATGGTTCTGGGGTTTGCATTTCTTCTCCCTTTTTTCCTTGGGGCGGGCTGTCTGCATGCACAGTGTCCTGCCAGCACTTGGGAGGGGCTGCATGTGCCATGTGTTTACTGAAGTTGTGTGCATGCTCACTTGAGGCATTTTTCCTTTATCAGTGGAGCATTCGTAGAGGAATATCATATAACAATTAAACTTCACCATTTTGTCTCTTAGTGTGCATGCTTGAGCCCACCACCCAGCTCTTGAGAGTTCATCTGGTGGAAGCTGCTAATCATCAGCTTCAGGTATTTTTTCTCTGTTGAGAGATTGTCTTTCCCTGACATTGGCTGTGACTAATTATCATTTTAGGTAGATAATTTAGCAATCACGTGACCATCACTTGATGGTTGCCTGACATTCCTGGGTATGGGGGCTCTCCTGCCCTGCTCATGTCTGCCTAAATACTTACTCTAACAATCTTAAGAGATGTAAAATAATACATATAATTTAACAAATTCCAACATCAATTTATTATAAAAACTCTCAGAAAACTAGAAAGAGAAGAGCACTCCCTCAATCGAACAAAAATTTCTAGAAATAGCAATGACAACCTACAGCTAGCATCATTCTTAATGATGAAAAACTGAACATGTTTTCACTGACTGATAAAATAGCAACAATTTTATTTCCATCATGTCTATTTGACATTGTACTTGGAGTTCTAGCCAGTGTACTAAGACAAGAAAAGAAATTAAGGTATGCATATTAGAAAGGAAAGAGCAAAAGTATTTTTATTTGTAATTAATGTAATCATCAATGTAAAACAGAAACAAAACAACCTATGAGGAATCTCTGATAAAGTTACTAGAAGTAATCGGTTAACTCTTTCGATTACAGAAAATCTACAAAAAAAAAAAAACTGGTAGATTTTATCTACTGCTAGAACTAGCTAGTGAATTAGATTACACAATATAGAGACAACTGACAGAAATCAATTGTCATTGCATGTATTAACAACAAATAATTGGAAATGAAATTTTAGAAAAGCAATACTATTTACAATAGACTAAAAATATAAAATGGTTAGGAATAAATTTTCAAAATTTATGCAAGTTTTGTACTTTAAAAAATAAAACATTGCTGGAGAAATTAAGAACACATTAAATGAATAGAAATATGTGCTGTATTCATCTGCCTAAAGCCCCAATAGTGCTGAAGTCAATTCTTCTCACATTGAGCTATATAATCAATGCAATCCCAAATAAAAGCTCTTCAAAGTTGCCATTTTCAGACATTAAAAGGCAAAAATTAATATAGAAATTTATATGTACATATGGTAATGACAATTTGACCAATGGATCAGTTAGGTAACCCATATATTTATGGAAGTTTATATGGAAGTGGTATCTGAGATTGGGAAAGGAGTGTATGTTCAATACATGAAGTTGAAAAAATGATTATCCATATAAAAAAAGGGAGATTAAATTGAATCCAAATCTTCATAAAATGAACAAAATTTAACTCCAAATTAATTAAACAGCTTTCAATTAAATGTTTTAAATGTTTAGAAACCATTTAAAATTCCTAGTAAAATATATAGATTGATATTATTTAGATTTACTGATCTAAATCAAAGCAAAATGGCTAACTTATTGAAAAAAGATTAATTCAGTTTATCATACTAAAATTAACTACGTTCTTCAATACAAAGTAAAAAGTAAAATGGTGATATGTTTTAGCTTTGTCCCATCATCCAAATCTCATGTCCAATTATAATCCCTAGTATTAGAGGAGGGGCCTGTTGGGAGGTAATTGGATGATGAGCAGTTTTAGCCCTTGCTGTTCTCATGATAGTGAGTGAGTTCTCATAAAATCTTGTTGTTTAAAAGTGTGCAACACTTCCCCATTCACATGCTCTGTCCTACTCCAGCCATGTAGGACGTGCATGCATCCCCTTCATCTTTTGCCATAATTGCAAATGTCCTGAGGCCTTCCCAGCCATCCTTCCCATGCTGTCTGCAGAACCGTGAGCCAATTAAACCTCTTTTCTTTATAAATTACTCAGTCTCAAGTAGTTCTTTACAGCAATGACAGAATGGACTCATACAAATAGTAAAATGACAAATCACCCAATGACAGAAGGAATTTATGAAATACAAATAAAAAGATCAGTAGCAAGTACAGTATATAAAAGGAACTCTTCAAAATTAATAAAGCACAGATAATTTTTGACTTTTGAGGAAAGTATGAATAGCCATTTCATAAAAAAGAAAATAAATATGCCAAATATCATTAAAACTAGAGAAATGCAAATTAAAATGAAAATGGAATCTCCTTCTATTCCTACTTATTTAGGCAAAAAAATTGAAAGTACCAAATATTGGGGTGATTATGGATTCAGAGAATCCTCTTCAAATTGCCTGTAAATCGGAGCAACCATTTTGGAAAATAGTGTGGCATTTTCATGTAAAGTTAAACATTTGTTAACCTATGTTTTAGCAATTGAAGTTCCAGACATACTCAAGAAAAACTTTTGCATATAAACTACAGAATACACATGCAAGGATATATATTTAGGTACTGTTCACAATAGCAAAAACCCTGATAGAACTCATGAACAGAAAGTGTAGAGCATGAATAAACTCCAGTATATTCACACAGTGAAATACAGTCAGACATTATGGATCAGACATTGAAATAGTCAGACATTATGAATCTAAGCAAAATAATATTCAGTGCAAAAAATATATTTCAAAAGGTTATATCCATCATAATGACCTTTTATAAATTTAAAAACAACTATGATTTTTAAAACAATTAATTGTAGCAGTACTTAGAGATGCAATAGATTGACATAAAAAGGAAGGAAGAGAGGAAGGAAAAGAAGAAGAACAAAAGGAAAGAAAGATTAACCTGAGAAACAAGTAGATAATTAACTAAAGTGATGAAGACAAGGGAATGGGATGGGATCATATAATTAAATGTAGGTTATTGGTTAGTTTTTAATGTTTTGTTTTGGCTAATGGAAGATTAGATTTTTTTTAGATTATTCAAATAAATAAAACAAATAAATAAAAATGAACCATGTGTGAGCCACTGAGGATACCATAAATCAATAGCTTCAAGTAATTCAGCTCTATGCCTCTGAGAACCAGAAAAAAAATTTAATATTTAAATAAAAAGAAAATAAGAGGACAATACCAAAAAAAAATTAATTACCAAAAAAAAAATTTGTATATAATGTTTTTATTCAATTTCAAGCCAGAAAATTATAGTTTTGGGGGTTTGTTTGTTGCTACTATTTTTGATGCTTCTAGGAAAGTGGATTAGGAAGGTTTCCATTCCTAAGTGCCTGAAAGACTCTTGTTGCCAAGCAGTGACATAAAGCCTTTGGAGCTCAATGATGATGTGCCTTTCAGATTTGTGCGTAGGACACGATAGCCATGAAATAAAGGAATTCCATCTGTGACCTACATTTTAATGTTTCTGCTTTCTTGGCGAAGGCGTCTAACCATCCACGGTAACTTGCTCATTTTCTTCTTTGATAGATTGGACGTGGTGAGTGAGCATTTGTGGGTATCTTGTTGATTCTTTCTCACTCTTCTGACACATGATGGGTTTTGTATAACCACAAACACACCAAACTGTAGAATAATCTGTACTTGTACTTCCTCCTACAGGAAATGATCATCACCATCACCACCACCACTTCTACCTGGCTCTCTCACTCTCAACCTTCCATCTCCTCCAAAATGGCATCTTCAGAAGTCCGAGCCTGATCACCCTTTCTCAACTTGGTCCATCTTCCTTTTAGGCTCCCACATGACGTGTTCTATCCTCGTAAAATAATTCTAACATACAAACCTCTGAATTGTTTGATTAGACTTTTTGCCCCTTTTGACCCTAAGCTCCATGAAGGCAGAAGCCATGGGTATTCTGTTCTCTCCAACCTTCCAAGGCTTGCAGGAGCCACTTCATTTGCACATTGCAGACTCTCAGTCAATAGTTGAGTTACTGTGGACAAAGAGAGTGTCAGCTGGCTTGAAAATTGTCTGGCATTAGTCTGATAACTGGTCATCTGTAGCCTGAATAGAACAACTCCCCTGATTTTTGTTAATGAGAAGAGTGATTCTGGGCCACTGTGGTTAGCTCTCTTGACTTTGCTTGCAAGGATTTTGATGGGAGCAATGAACTTGAAATCCATAAGAAAACTCATGTTTTTCAATCTAGTCCTATAGCATTATTTAGTTTTCTTTTTAAAAGCTTTTATTTGAACAGTGACTTTTAAAACAGTATTTATAATACAGTTCATCTGTATGTAACTGGAAAGTTTTGAAATGGGGTTAACTTTTATCTTATACACAGACACAGAGACACATACAGAAACACACACACACACAAGCATTTGGAAAAGAATAAAGTTTTTCTTTTATTTATTTTAACAGAGCAGAGAACATATTTCTCCTTGTTTTTGAGTAGGTGAAAGGCCTTCTTCATTTTTCAGGGGATCTAAGCAAATTTGGTTTCATTGAGTAATAGTGTCTTTTTATCCATGTGACCCTAATCTCTGTCACATTTCTCTCTCCTTGTTGACCATGCATATTCCTTGTCGTGCCTACATCCTAGCAGTATCCTTTTAGCAGAGATTTTGTAAATTCTGCTGTTCTCATTGCACTATTCTTTTTGGATATAAGTATTTTATTGATGTCTCACAGATCCTATGTATCTGCTTTGCTTTTGGGTAGAAGGAGTTGTATTCAGATCTGCATTTGATTCCAAAGACTATGTTCATTCTGCAAAAATCTCCGTGGAGGGAAGAATCCAGTTTGTCTGGTTTGCTGCTGAACAACCAACAATGTGCACAGTGCCTGGCTTACAGTGAAAGATATAAATAATGTTAGACTAAGTAAAGATTAAGAAAATCCTTCCTGCCTGTCTGTGAGAGGAAAGGGGGCCACGCTTGAGAGTGGGCCAAGCCCCACCCAGGGGGACATGGGTGCTCCTGATCGGAACTCAGCCAGGTGTGGTTTTCAGATTTGTGCTTAGGACACCATAGCCATGAAATAATGGAATTCCATCTGTGACCTACATTTCCATGTTTCCGCTTTCTTGGCAAAGGCATCTGACTAGCAATGGTAACTTGTCTGTTTTCTTCCTTGGTAGATATCTCTGAGAGCTGCCATCTGAGGACTGTTATTGAGTTCTGCACTTAAGGTTTCAAATCTAAAAGTCACAAGCTCATTATAGACATATTTATTCCCTACAAGTGTTTTTTGGACCTAAACAGATGGTTTGGACACCACCCAGGCTAGTTTAGTCAGATCTTTTTTATATCCAAACAATATTTTATTATCATGACGAAATTGTAGAGCACAACAAATAATGTAAATGCTATTTATTGGCACTTACAAAATTTCCGTTTCAAAAAGTTACCAGAATTAAACTCTTCCAAGCCTGCAAATATCAACTATTTTTTTAAATTTGTCTCAGTGAATATAAAAATTAATAACTTGTTGAGATATGTCTAAGTTAACAGATTATACCTTTCTAGGTACTGGTGATATCATTTATATTGTTCATTTATTGATTCAATCTATAATTATTGAGAGTTCATTATATGAAGAACACTGTGTTAGACACACTAAAAGGATACAAATGCAATTCACACCACCATTCTTTCATCAAAGATTACCAAAGAGAGTTGGAGAGAGAAGCCATATTAGTGCATGGCTAAGATACCAAACAGAAAGTGCATAAAGATCATCAAGAGGGGTATGAGAAGCAAGTATTGCAGTACAGAGAGGAATTAATAAAATCATTACCATTTGGGAACATCTCAGACCTGTACTCCCAGCACTTTGGGAAGCTGAAGCGGAAGAATCACTTGAGCTCAGGAGTTCAAGACTAGCCTGGGAAACATAGTGAGATCCCTAACTCTACAAAAAATGCAAAAATTAGCTGGGCATGGTAGTGGCACATGCCAGTAGTCCCCACTACTCGGGAGGCTGAAGTGGGAAGATAGGTTGAGCCTGGGAGGTTGAGGCTGCAGTGAGCTGTGTTCGTGCCACTGCGTTCCAGTTTGAGTGACAAAGTGAGACCCTGTCTCAAAAAAAAGATATTATTACCAAGGTCTGGAGTTCTACTGAGCCAATAATCAGAAGAGCTTTTAATCCCTATGAATCTTTGAAGAGCCCTTACATCTCACTTTGAATAAAATATCATCAAACCTTAGTATTAATGAAAAGATGTAAATAAGGAAGTGCAGACAATTCAAAGCATCCATTCATCCATTTAATATTATTTCCCCTCCCAAATGTTAAGAGCTCAACTCCATGCCAAGTCAGTCACAGGGCACTGTAACACCATTTCCAAAGTGTATTTGAAAGTACACAATTTACAGCTGGAGATGGAGAATATGTTGTCAAAAATATAGACAGTATTTTATTTCTCCTCCTTGGTTAGACTCAATATTGGGCTTTTAAGTTTGTGATGACTTGTGTTTTTGCAGAGAAGAAAGGAATCCTGGAGGTAACCATGGCAATGTGGGCCTCTCACCACTAACCTTCAGGGGATGTTTCCTGCTGCATCAAGAGAACACAAATGAGAGAGAAATCAGCATGTGCCCTATTTAAAGTAAACATAATTCTGACTTTTTTTTTAATGTTAAGAATCCATGAATTGAGCTGTTTCCAGAATGTCACACGTCACCCTCTCCCTTGTAGTTCTGGAAAAGGCATCCATCCATCCCATGGTCCATGTGCCATGGCCGTCTCCCAGTGCTCCCCTTGCACTTCACACCTCTAACCCTGAGTCAGTGCAGCCCTCACCTGATTCAAGCTGTTATCTTGGTTTGCAGAGACAATCTGTTTGAAAACACTCAGTTTCAGCTTCTGTGCAGTTCATAAAGGGAGCCACTTTCACTAGATCTCCCCAGACCTTATTCAGAGTATTGTTTCTTGCTCATGTATCTCTGGATATGTGCGCTACTGGAAACATTTTTCTTTATTACTTTTTTTTTCTTTTTAAGCCTTTGTCCTTTCAAAAAAGGTCTCCCTGAAAACAAAACAAAACAAAACAAGAAATACAAATATGAGCAAAACTTTATTTCTGTGAGGCCCAGTCCCTAATTTTCTGTCTGTTGTATTTTCAGTTAAAGTGTTTGTGAAACTAGGGCAATGTTTATTTTAATAACAAATACAGCTTTAGGGTAAAAATAATATAGACAGTGTTCAAATTCTGTAATACTTCTTAGATTAACATATGTCTTTGGTTCACAGAATAAAGCATAATTGAAATTTTTCTTCTTTTCAAAAATTGATTTTAAGGGCTAGGAGAGGTGGCTGATGTGGTTTGTCTGTGTGCCCACCAAAATTTCAACTTGAATTGTATCTCCCAGAATTCCCATGTGTTGTGGGAGGGACCCAGGGGGAGGTAATTGAATCATGGGAGCTGGTCTTTCCTGTGCTGTTCCCGTGATAATGAATAAGTCTCATGAGATCTGATGGGTTTATCAGGGGTTTCCACTTTTGCTTCTTCCTTATTCTCCTTGCTGCTGCCACATAAGAAGTGCCTTTCACCGCCTGCCACGATTCTGACGCCTCTCCAGCCATGTGGATTTGTAAGTCCAATTAAACCTCTTTTTTTCCCCCAGTCTCAAGTATGTCTTTATCAGCAGCATAAAAATAGACTAATACAGACAATTGGTACTGGTAGAGTGGGGCATTGCTAAAAAAATAGCAAAAAATGTGGAGGTGACTTTGGAACTGGGTAACAGGCAGAGATTGGAACAGTTTGAAGGGCTCGGAAGAAAACAGGAAAATGTGGGAAAGTTTGCAACTTCCTGGAGACTTGTGGAATGGCTGTGCCCAAAATGCTATAATGATATGGACAATAAGATCCAGCCTGAGGTGGTCTCAGATGGAGATGAGGAACTTGTTGGGGGCTGGAGCTAAGGCGGCTCTTGTTTGTTTTAGCAAAGATACTGATGGTATTTTGCCCCTGCCTTAAAGATTTGTGGAACTTTGAACTTGAGAGACATGATTTAGGGTATCTGGAGGAAGAAATTTCTAAGCAGCAAGCATTCAAAAACCTACTTGGGTGCTGTCAAAGGCATTCAGTTTTATAAGGGAAGCAAAGCATAAAAGTTTGGAAAATTTGCAGCCTGACAATGTGATAGAGAAAAAAATTCCATTTTCTGAGGAGAAATCCAAGCAGGCTGCAGAAATTATAGAAATTATGAGGAGCCAAATGTTAATCCCCAATACCATGGGGTAAATATCTCCAGAGCATGTCAGAGGTCTTCATGGTAGCCCCTCCCAACACAGGACCAGAGGCCTAGGAGGAAAAAGCGATTGTGTGAGCCGGGCCCAGGGTCACTGAGCTGTGTGCAGCCTAGGGACTTTGAGTCCTATGTCCTAGCTCCTCCAACCATGTCTGAAAGGGACCAATGTAGAGGTCAGGCAAGGGCTTCCGGTGGTGCTAGCTCCAAGCCTTGGCAGCTTCCATCTGGTATTGAGCCTGTAGATTCACAAAAGTCAACAATTGAGGTTTGGGAAACTCTGCCTAGATTTTAGAAGATCTATGGAAATGCCTGGAGGCAGAAGTTTGCTGCAGGGGAGAAGCTCTCATGGTGAGCCAATGCTAGGAAGTGCAGAAGGGAAATGTGGGGTTGAAGCCCCCACACAGAGTCCCTACTGGGACACTGTGTAGTGGAACTGTGAAAAGAGGGCCACCATCCTCTAGACCTCAAATGGTAGATCCACAGACAGCTTGAACTGTGCTCCTGGAAAAACTGCAGATACTCAATGCCAGCCTGTGAAAGCAGCTGGGAGGGAGGCGGTACCCTGAAAAGCCACAGGGATGGAGCCCAAGACCATAGGAACCTACCTCTTGCATCATCGTGACCTGGATGTGAAACATGGAGTCAAAAGAGATCATTCTGGAGCTTTAAGATTTGACTGCCCCACTGGATTTTAGGCTTGCACGGGCCCTATAACCTCTTTGTTTTGGACAATTTCTCCTATTTATAATGGTTGTACTTACCCAATGTCTGTACCCCCATTGTATCTAGAAAATGAAATTTTACAGGCTCATAGGTGAAAGGGACTTACTTTGTCTCAGATGAGACTTTGGACTGTGGACTTCTGAGTTAATGCTGAAATGAATTAAGACTCTGAGTACTGTTGGGAAGGCATGATTGATTTTGAAATGTGAGGACATGAGTGTTGTGGGGGGCAAGGATGAAATTATATGGTTAAGTTGTGTCCCCACCCAACTCTCATCTTGAATTTTATCTCCCAGAATTCCCACATGTTGTGGGAGGGACCCGGGGAGGGGTAATTGAATCATGGGGGCAGGTCTTCCATGTGCTATTCTCATGATAGTGAATACATCTCATGAGATATGATGGGTTTATCAGCGGTTTCTGCTTTGGCTTCTTCCTTATTTTCTCATGCTGCTACCATGTAAGCAGTGCCTTTTGCCTCCTGCCATGATTCTGAGGCCTTCCCAGTCATGTGGAACTGTAAGTCCAAAGAAACCTCTTCTTATTTCCAGTCTCAGGTATGTCTTTATCAGCAGTGTGAAAATTGAATAATACAGTGGCTCACACCTGTAATCTCAGCACCTGGGAGGCTGAGACAGGTGAATTGCTTGAGCCTAGGAGTTCAAGACCAGCCTGGCTCTTGAACTTTTGCCATGTAAACATGGCAAAACCCCATGTTTACAAAAAATGCAAAAATTAGCCAGGCCTGGTTGCATATGCTTGTATTCCCAGCTATTGAAAAGGCTGAGGTGGGAGGTTTGCTTGAGCCCAGGAGGTCAAGACTGCAGTGAGCCAAGATGTCGCCACTGTAGTTAGTCTGGGTGACAGAGACTGAGACCCTGTCTCAAAAAAATAATTATCTTTAAGACTGCTAGTTTAGCTCTTTGCTGTAAAGGGTAGCCAGTGATTACCTCAAACCTCCTGTTAGCTCTTATATGAGCTCTTTGGCTGGATCTAGAAGCCAAATTTGACACCAGGCAGATTAATGAACAAGAGAAAAGTATACTATTTTTATTTTGTTTTTTATGTACCTGGGGATCTTCACAAGAGAGTCAAGTTTGAAGAAGTAGCCAAAGCAAGATGCTTTTACACTTCTTAGTCAAAGAACAATGAGTTTGAGAAGAAATGATAAGATAAAGGGGATCTGGGTAGGGGTAGTAAATTTCTAGGGGAATCATGGGTAGATGTATGGATGTGTGTAAAACTAGCAGCAGATAAGAGTTACATCAGAAAGTGGGTTTATTTAAGTTTGTCCCAGCCCCCAATTCCAAGTCTCTGGTGATGAGGGCAATTTTCTCACCCTGGTACAGAGAGGGTGCCCCTCCTAGAAGCATCTTTATGGCTTGCTGGATGGAGAAAGAAAGAGGTCTGCTAGGCCTTTCTGAAACTACAATTTCTCCAATGTTTTCAACTGACAATAATCCTATTTCATGTAATTATATCCTAATCTGGCATAATTTGGGATGGCATCCTTCAATACTTTAGCTGCCTTAGTTTCTGATGTCACACATCTCATTAATTTTGAAAGAACACTGTAAAAGTGATTGTAAAACTTCATTCTGAAATGTAATCTTTACAAAGCTAAAATGAGCATCACCAACCAATGAAGTGCACTGCTGTGTGGAGTGGGAGAGAAATGCATGCTTGTGTGATGCATGCTTGGTTTCATTCTTTAAACAAAGTGCAGAAAAAAGGAAAAGGACTGATTAGCAGAAATGGTTTCATTTTTCCAATGATTTTAAGATCTATCATGCCAAAGACAAACTTCTTAGTACTACGAAATTGGAGGCTTTTTGTGGCTGTTCAGGAAAAAAAAATAACAATAGGAGTATGTCAGTAGCCAATTTATCTTCCAAGCATGTGAACATTAATCTATTCCTGAGTAAATGCCCTTGGCAAGATTGTATTATTTCAAGGGTATTAATGGTAAAAGAAAAATGACTTGACTCCTACACTTCTCAGTTGTCCTTGAGAGTCTATAGCAATGCTAGATACTAGTATATACTCAAGCAATTGACCATGCATTAACTATAACCTTTTACTTTTTCTACCCTTTTCCCCTCTCCATTGAGTAATATAACTATAAAGTCCTACTAAGAGCTGTGGCTGATATTCATATCTGTTCTTAGCAAGGAGGCCAGTGACAGGCACACCCAAGTTCTCTGTGTTTCTCCACATGTATGATTCTGATATGGTTTGGCTGTGTCCCCACCTAAATCTCAACTTGAAATGTATCTTCCAGAATTTCCATGTGTTGTGGGAGGGACCCAGGAGGAGGTAATTGAACCATGGGGGCCAATCTTTCCTGTGCTATTCTCATGATAGTGAATCAAGTCTCACAAGATCTGATGGGCTTGTCAGTGGTTTCTGCTCTTGACTCTTCCTCATTTTCTCTTGCACCCACCACACAGGGAGTACCTTTCACCTCCTGCCATGATTCTGAGGCCTCTCCAGTCATGTGGAACTGTAAGTCCAATTAAACCTCTTTTTCTTCCCAGTCTTAGGTATGTATGCCTTTACCAGCAGAGTAAAAATTGACTTATACAGTAAATTGGTACCAGTAGAGTGGGGCGTTGCTGAAAAGATACTAAAAAATGTGGAAATGACTTTGGAATTAGGTAACAGGCAGAGGCAGGAATAGTTTGGAGGGTTCAGAAGAAGTCAGGAAAACATAGGAAAGTTTGGAACTTACTAGAGACTTTTTGAATGGCTTTGCCCAAAATGCTGATAGTGATATGGACAATAAGGTCCAGGCTGAGGTGGTCTCAGATGGAGATGAGGAACTTCTTGGGAGCTAGAGTAAAGATGACTCTTAAGTTTTAGCAAAGGCACTGGTGACATTTTGCTCCTGCCCTAGAGATTTGTGGAGCTTTGAACTTGAGAAAGGTGATTTATGCAGAAGAAACTTCTAAGCAGCAAGAGGTGACTTGGGTGCTGATAAAGGCATTCAGTTTTTTAGGGAACCAGAGCATAAAAGTTTGGAAATTTGCAATATAACTATGTGATAGAAAACAGAAACCAATTTTCTGGGGAGATGTTCAAGCTGGCTGCAGAAATTTGCATAAGTAGCAAGGAGTCTAATGTTAATCCCAAGAACATAGGGTAAATATCTCCATCCCATGTCAGAGACCTTCATGGCAGCCCCTCCCATCCAGGCCTGGAGGTTCAGGAGGAAAAAGTGGTTTCATGGGCCAGGGTCCCTGTGCCGTGCACAGCCTAGGGACTTATGCCCTGTGTCCCAGCCACTCCAGCCATGGCTTAAAGGGGCCAACATACATCTTGGGCTATGGCTTCAGAAGGTGGAAGCCCCAAGCCTTGGCACCTTTCATATGGTGTTGAGCCTGCTAGTACACAGAAGTCAAGAATCGAGGTTTGGGAATCTCTGCCTAGATTTCAGAAGATGTATGGAAACGTCTAAATGCCCAGGCAAAAGTTTGCTGCAGGGGCAAGGCTCTCATGGAGAACCTCTGCTAGGCCAGTGTACCAGGGAATTGTGGGATTGGAGCCTCCACACAGAGCCCCTACTGGTGCACTGCCTAGTGGAATTATGAGAAGAGGGCCACTGTCCCCCAGACCCCAGCCACTGACAGCTTACACTGTACACCTGGAAAAGCCTCAGACACCCAACACCAGCCTGCAAAAAAAGCTGGGAGGGAGCCTGTACCCCGCAAAACCACAGGGGCAGAGCTGCCCAGGATCATGGGTAGCCACCTCCTGCATTAGCATGACCTGGATGTGAAACATGGAGTTAAAGCTGATCATTTTGGAGCTTTAAGATTTGATTGCGCCCCCTGGATTTTAGACTTGCACTGGTCCTGTAGCCCCTTTTTTTGGACAATTTCTCCTATTTGGAATGCCTATATTTATCAAGTTCCTGTACCCCCATTGTATTTAGGAAGTAACTACCTTGCTTTTGATTTTAGAGGCTCATAGGCAAAAGGAAATTGCCTTGTATCAGAGGAGACTTTGGACTGTGGACTTTTGGGTTAATGCTGAAATGAGTTAAAACTTTGGGGAACTTTTGGAAAGGCCTGATTGGTTTTGAAAAGTGTGAACATGAGATTGGGTAGGTCAGGGCAGAATGATATGGTTTGACTATGTCTCCACCCAGATCTCAACTTGAACTGTATCTCCCAGAATTCTCACATGTTGTGGGAGGGACCAAGGGGGAGGTAATTGAATCATGGGGATTTTAATTCAATTAAGAGTAAATTAACTCTCACGAGATCCGATGGGCTTATCAGGAGTTTACACTTTTGCTTCTTCCTCATTTTCTCTTGCTGCTGCCATGTAAGAAGTGCCTTTCCCTGCCTGCCATGATTCTGAGGCTTCCCCAGCCATGGAGGGCTATAAGCCAATTAAACCTCTTTTTTTTCCCAGTCTCGGGTATGTCTTTATCAGCAGCATGAGACAGACTAATACAGGCTCCATTCCTCCGAACAGCACCATATGTTGGACATTCTTATGACCACTCTCAGATCTCATGATTTTCTAGAAAGAGTCATAAAATTCTGAAAAGCTGTCCTTCTCACGCTTTCATTAGAGTTAAAGGATACAGATTAAAATCAGCAAATAGAAAAGGAGCATAAGTTGAGATCTAGGAGGGAACAGACACAAGCTTCCAGTTGTCTTCTCACAGTGGAGTTGTATGGACGACACTTAATTTTCCCAGAAATTATGTGTGACAACACACGTGAAGTTGTCAACCAGGGAAGCTTCCCTGAATCCTGGTGTCTAGAGTTTTTACTGGGGGTCATTCATGTAGGTAAGCAATGGCAATAACTAACCTTAGCTACTCAGCCCAGACTCTCTGGAAGCCAAATTGACACAACATGAACCAAAGCCATCACTTAAAAAGCATATAAAAATAAGCATTCACCATAAACTCCATTGTTAGCAAAAACTATCTGGAATAGCCCCAACCACAGGGTACACAAAAAAACTCTTATTAGTGAAGCTATTTCAAAGGCTCAAGCAACTTCTGGGAGCTAGTCAAGGGCCAGTCTTGAAGACCTTTGGAATGTGGAGGGTTTGGGCAACCCAGGCCTGCCACATTAACCCTTACTGCACTTATTAGATATCTGAATCTCTAAAGTCTCTTCTCTAGTTACTAATTCTGGCATTAAAGGGAAGAATATGAACTGAAAAACCAACCTTAAATTGGGAGAAAGAACATCTCTTTTAAATCAAGGTAATGGTGTTACTTAATGTTGATTTTGACCATGAAGATGATATTAGGGAAAACTTAGAACTGATGTAATAATTAGAAACAAACAAACTAAAATAGTTACACAGCTTTTAGTGCCATTTCCACCTTATTATTTCTGTGATTTGAGGAAAACTCTGTGGTTCTCAAATCTTTCGTTTTCTAATCTATAAAATATATCCAATAGATATGCTTTATCAAATAACATAAACAAAAACATTGTGCTCAACGGTTGGTTGTCTAGGTTCTCCAAAAAACTTTAAAGGTAAGAGGACAACATTATTGGAAGGAAGAGAAAAACATTGAGAAAGAGAAAAAAATTAATACCATTTGTAGTCTATCGTAAAATTTCACATCCTGGTACATGTAGAAAATGATTCTGTTTACAGCACCCTGGAGTAAGGAGAGCCTGCAGGTAAAATTGGACAAAGGGTCTGGAGTTATGGATGTACTAGGTCCCTGCCCAGCCACATCCTACCTGGCCTATTGGAAAGCTAAAGGGATCAATATCTTGTCACGTATGTTACTAGTCATGGATAATTGAGTAAGAAGCTTCTCATTAGACAGCTGAGAGATTTACCGGACTAGACAGTGATGTATAGAGTCAATTTGGAAAGGAAAGAGAGATTATATCATAGCATAAGCAACTTGTTTGAGTCAGCAACTTCTATTCATTCTGTTGTCCACAAGATGCCAACTCTGTTCTGATGGCTTCTTCCTAGTTCTGGGAGAGGAAAACAAGAAGGAAGCAGAAAGGGAAAGTTGAGGTACAGTATGGATATGAGTTGAAATGGACACATCGATGGATGGACCCGTTTAAAAACTGTGATGAAAGATTAGGGGATCAGACAGTTAAGTTTCTTTATTTCCTTTTTTCCCCTAAACATTGCTGCTGACAATCTGTAGAAATCTAGGATGAGGTGGTTAACTTCTGTCAGACAAAGTTTGTTTGTTGTTGTTTTTAGCTAAGGAGTTGAGCCATATTAGTAGTTCTCAACTCTTGCTACATGTTAAAATCACCAACAGAGCTTAAAAAAACAAAGCACAATAAAAACAAACAACAAACACAAAAGATGAAATGAGGGCCCCATCTTTATCCCCAGAGATTCTGATTTGATTAATTAGAGATGAACCATGGGATGGGACTTTGGAAAGTTTGCCAAGCCATTCTAATATCTGGCTAGTGAGTTAGTAAATCAGAGTCATTTTACTCTATTATCACTAAGAGAATTTATAGCAATAATGACAAATGACACAAAAGAAACAATAAAAAGGAATGCAAATGCTCACCCTCGAATGAGTGACAAGGTTCTGAGGGCTTTTCAGAACTTTTGGAAGATGGTATAAAGGAGAAAGTCTTGATGAAAGAGGAGGCATCAGAGCTTTGTAGTAGATTCAGGGATTCAGCAATATGTCTATGGAGAATACATCAATATAAAGATTTGTATCCCACACCTTAGGGAGATCAACCATCCCAGTTTACCTGGGATTATCCTGGTTTAATAATAGAAATTCTTACATTTCAGGAAACCCCTCTTCCCCGAGTAAACTGATAGGATTTATCACTCAATACATACAATGTTACTTTTTCAAAACTGGATATAACTTTCGGTTGAACCGATGCAGTGTAGGAGCAATAAGGAACACACTCGTAACCAGTGGCTCTTTCATTGGCAGCCATTAACAGTTGTCTTCAAACTAACCAATGGATTTCTTAAACATAATAAATACATAGATGAATAAATGCAAAGAGAAAGAAAGAACAAGAGCTCTCCATGTACTTGGTATTTAATGTCTGAATTGATTACTGTCTCCAAGCTACAGACGAATTAATACCAGTGACTGCACTGAATGTTACCTGACTATTTAAGAAGTGATCACAACTCTATATATCTCTGAAGGTCCTGGTTGTGCCTCTGCTACACACCAAGGCTAGGAGAAATCTGCTTTCCTGGTGAATGACCTTTTTATACCTTCTTTAGTAGAAATTACAAAAGGTTTGAAAGACCGCTAAGTGATTGGTGGTATGACTGAGGCAAACACTAAAGCTCTAAGCAAAAAAAGTGGGGAGAGGGGAGGAAATCCCTCTTTTTCATTCTACAGAAGAAAATCAGAAATGACACTGACTTTAGTGTGCCCTGAGTGTTGGGAGGCACCCGTGCAGCACCCTTTGTGAGTCATATTCTGTGCTGTGGGCTTCTTCTGCCTGCCCTGGCGTTTTTGGCCATCCCCATGAGTGTATGTATGCTCTTCATCTCCAGATAGTCTCCATTTGTCCAAAATAAAAAATATTTATATTCAATAAAAATATTAATCCTGAATCAAGGATTTATCTACTGTATGCAGCTCAGGGATTTATCCACTGTGAAATCCAAAAAACTTTTTACCTGATTTTGTAATCCATTTGATTAGTGACACTATGTAGCTGTATTTTTTAATAGATCACGAGTCAATCAGAACTTCATGAGTTCTTTCAATTGTGTCACTGCAGAAGCAGCCGCTTTCGTGAAGACCGTAAGCAAGTGTGTTAGGCAGCTTTTGCTGGGTGTGTTGTGATAAACAACAACATCCATCAGTGGTGTACACATACACAAAAAGTTTTATTTTATGCTCCAGTTGTCTAATGGCCACTGCGGTTTGCCTGCAGTTCTGCTCTGCCTGTATTTTCCCTGGGGGACCCAGGCTCAAGGAGCAGCCGCATAGGAGGCACGGCCTTGTCTTGGCAGAGACAAAGAACAAGAGAACTGGCAGACACACCAAAAGGGATTACGCTGCTGCTTTGGTGAGAACTGCGCTGCCTTGGCTCATTTTTCATTGGCTACAGGAGGTCACATGGCCACATGCCCCATGAGTGGGGCAGGGACACCTCTTTCCGCACACAGGAGGTGCTGCAAGTCACACAGCAAGGAGCTGGGACCTAAACATCGTCTCACAGGAAAAATAAGTGAATAATCAGAAACAGTAGTGCAATCCATCACAGAAAGCTTTCACCTACCTCGACCCATGTCTTCTGCTGTAAAGTGTGGATTGTAAATCCAACTTGGTATGATTGTTGAGAGAATTGAGTTATATCTGCATGGATGGCATCTAGGAATGATGGCTGGCTCCTAGAATATTGTGCAAATACACATGCTCTTTCTCTTCCAGGAGATTTTCTGATGTATTTAGGGGCTCATAAGTTTTCATGAATGTTGGGAAACACCTAGGAAAGAGGACCACTCAGCATTGATGAGTGAAACTAATTGCCTGAAAGAGATACCAGTGAATGTGCGGAGCAGAGCTAGAGTAGCCGGGGTGGGAGGCTTCTTAATTCCAGGGATTTCAGCAGACCAAATTGACAGTATTCTAGGAATTCAACTGGAGTGACTCCCTGAAAGCTACTAAAGGCATTGCTCAGAGAGGGTAGAGGATCTGTTGAGTTGTTCCTTGTAATAACGGGCACATTACTGAAGCTGGCTGAGCTTCAGTTCTTCACTTGTAAAAAGGGAATAATTATGTCCACTGGGAAGGGTGATAAGGAAGATCACAGATCATGTAAGTATACCAACGTATTGATTACACATCATGTAAGTATACCAACGTATTGATTACAGATCATGTAAGTATACCGCCAACATATTGTGGTACTCAACAAAATAATTTTTGTTAAAAATTAAGACTCAGGTCTGAAAGCAATTTAGCACTTTATTCTCACTGCGTCCTTGGTGTGAGACCAAGAAAGTCTGGCTAAAATGGTATTGGCAAAACTTTTGAACTGATTTCCAAATGGTTCTTAGAAATCCTGCTCTGTGTGCTTAGCTGCCTAAAAGATTCCAGAAGTCATGCCTTTTAACCCACTCATTTTGCAGAATAAGGAAATTGAGACTCAGATGACAGAAGTAGTTTTCCACATTTCATGTGGCTAAAAGGTAAAACAAAAAATTGGAAAAACTAGAACACAGATAGCCTGACCTGGTGCTGCGTCCACCCTGTAGCTGTTCTCCATCAACCTGGTCTGTGTTCCCTGTCACCCTGATCTAAAGAGACTTACAAAGTAAGAAACAGGAGAGAATGCTGTGAGACGACTTGAAGATGTTAAAAGCAGTCTTCACTCAGCAAAACATTTGGGAAAAATATGGATACTCTGGAGATGAAAAGCATACACCCACGGGGATGGCCAAAAATGCCAGGGCAAGCAGAAGAAGCCCACAGCACAGAATATGGCTCACAAAGGGTGCTGCACGGGTGCCTTCCCACATTCAGGACACACTAAAGTCAGTGTCATTTCCGATTTTCTTCTGTAGAACGCAAAAGAGGGATTTCTTTCCCCCCCCCGACTTTTTTTTTTGCTTGCCTCAGTCATACCACTAATTATTTAGTGGTCTTTCAAACCTTTTGTAATCTCTACTCGAGAAAGCCCTGAAAGATATTAATTCTTAGCCATGTGCCTCATAAATGAAGGCCATTCTGCTATACTTAATGACAAGGCTGAGGCAGCAAGATGTCATTTGCTTTTTTCTCGGTTTTTAAATTGCTTTCTAAATGAACTACAGCTGTGAGGGCCAGGTGCTGTGATCCCTTTAGAAAGATCAGGAAATGATGAAATCCAAAATTTCAAAGTGTGATGGATGTCAGCTCCCGATTTGGTGTGTGTGAGGTCACCCCGTGCACCTGGTGCCATCTCCACAACAGAATTACTTTTCTGTGGAGAAAAAAAAAAGGAGAGCGAGCGAGGGAGAGGGAGAGAGAGATGCACATGTCTAATGCGAGTGCAACAATAAGAGAAACAGTTTATAATTATCTCTTTGTTTGCTCCTCATCTAGATGGAAATGGTGAAATGTGCGGCCTCCCCACCCCCCACCCCTTCCCCATTATAGGTATTGCTGCTGTATTAAATACAAGATTTTTGCCAATCACAGAGTTGGTGTGGTGGCAACTCAGAAGCCACTGTGAAGCAAATGACATGATATAGTGATGGGGAAAGACTGATAGAGAGAGAGAGAAATATCATTAAGAGTCTTTTCTCACGTAATTAATTAAAGCCAGCACTCTTACTACCAGGGGCACTATTTGCTCTGGGGAGCTTCGGCTGAATCTGAAACTCAGGTGGTGCTATCTTTAAAGGTGGACAGCTGGACTCAGCTATCCCCCCATGCCCCAAGGAGAGTAAAGGCTGCCTTACACCCACCTCCAGCATGACTAGTTACTCATTCTTCTTGCTCATCTTGAGGCTCTAGGTGAAATCTGTTTATGAGACCTTGTTCTTGCAGTCATCCAACAGAGGAAATAAGGAATGATTGTGCTTATTATCTCTAAGCACTGACCCCCCCCCCGCCCCCACCGCAGGATGTGTATTTGTCAGAGCTGGATGGCTGCCAGGTCAACCCCATATTCTCTGGGACGTCTGCCCAGTCTGCCCCCAGGAGGAGTGGGGACTCCTTGAACTCCCATAGCCCTTCTGCTCAGAATCACTGCTGGGGCATTGAACTTGACTGCCTCACGGGCAGATGGCACAGGCCAAAGCATGATGCAGGGCAGGGGTTGAATCTAGACTGTACTCTCACTAGGTGCTCTTGGGAGAGTTGTTTAGCCCTCTTGAGCCTTAATTTCTCTCTTCTCTAAAATGGGGACAAAAATAGCACATGATTTGGTGAGGACTAACTGGCACTGTATATGTAAAGCACCCAGTATAATGCTCTGCACAAAGGTGATGATATAGAAACATTAACCTCTTCAATATCAGTGTCTCTTACTCTCAGTACTTAATGCTATAAAAAGGAGCAGACAACACAAGAAAGTTAAAACTTAGGGGACAACATGCAACTTCTGCTCTCTGCATTTTTGGAATCTCCAGCATTACTTTGCTATCGTAGCCCCTATGGGCCTTAGTTTTCTCATCTGTACAATGGAGTCAATATTCAACCTCATTTATCCTTATAAGGACAGAATGAGATAATTGATGTCAAACTTCTGTGGCTTTTGTGAAGAGAGAAATGATGGTTGAAGGAAGTCAACAGGAACTTGCTGTCATCCCCCAAATGAATGGTGGCTGTTCTCTTTCCTTTCACAGCACCTAGCTGATATCTGGATCTATTTCCTCCATCAATACTCATGACCACCCCACATGTAATTATGAGAATTAAGCAGAGTTAAGTGAGCTCTGGGGAGGTGTAAGTGACAGTGGAGAGCAGGAAGCAGAGGATACAGATCTAATGGATGTCAAAGACCTAGGATAGAGCATGATTCTAGCCAAAAGATAAAGCTCTCAAAACTCAAATAGAGGAACCAAATAGTGATTCCTCATTTGAGTGGTTTTAGAGAAAATAAAATAAAATAAAATAAAATGTTACCACAGAGTTGTAGCCTGAATGAGAGAGAGGAAATTGAGTTATGTTTGAATAGCAGAGGGCTATCTCAATTGCTCCTTTGAGAAGGCGTTGTGTTCATAGCCATAAATGTAGAATTATGTCCTGTGTCATATCCAGAGCTATCCCTGTGGCATTCCAGATTCCAGAGAAGAGGTCTGGAGATACCAGACTCTCCTCCACTCCCACAAGATGACATCATGTTGTTGTAACTGATGATGTCATCAGGGAAATGGGCTACAATGGGCATTCCAAATTTGGGAGGAGGTTTGTGCTAAGGAGGTAGCTGTGCCATGCTTCCACTCATCCCAAGTTGACCATGATGCTTGGAAGAATACATGGCAATAAATCAAACAGTGGGAGGCAGGACCTGTCCCCTGAGCTCTAGCCCCATATTTCCTCTGGACTTGCACCCTTGACCTCAGCGTTTCCAAAACTGATGTCATTATTTCTCCAAACCATCCTCTCCAGATCTGTTAGACCATCTTCAGTTCCAACCACTGTCTACTTCAATGAGCACCTCCCCTCCTTTTATCAGAACTCAAACCCCAGTTTAGAACACAATTTAAAAGGCTGATCTTCAAGTTTGTTAAGGTTTAAAGCTACCTATTTGCCTCCTTCTCTTCCATACACCTGTGACATTGATCACCTTGGGGTCACTACTTGCGGGGGTCTGTCCTGCAGACCTTGATACCATGATGGATGAAAAAATACATTCAAACATAGAGTACAGTGAACAAGTGGACTAGGGGCTCTTGCAGTTCTTACAGTGCGAGATCACAGCTCCATAACATCTACTAGTTTTCCTTCCTCACATTTATTTAGTATAGATTTAACAATAAAAGCTTTGAGTAAACACATTTGTGGATAATTAACATTATCAAGAGAGTAGTTCTTTGAAAGATTAAAGCTCAGGCACCGATGCCTAGAGCAAATACCATTAAAGGATAATCTCCCTGGTTGACTTCCACCTGAGAGGACCATCCAGCTCAAAGGTTACATGAGTAAATAACCTAGAGTAGAGACAAAGGAATATGAGGAATTTAATTATTTAACTAAAGGGACAAGGTTGCCTTCAGCCAAGCAATAAAAAACATTTAGGCCTTTCCAAAGGAAGTGGCTATATTCTATAACTTTCCTTTAATATTTCTGCCACCATCCTGAGTGATCCCCAACATATATCAAACAGCCAGACCGAGACCACTGTCTCCATGGCAGAAAGCAGAGTTGCTCCAGTACCACACAGAGGCATGGCTGCTGGGTCATTGATTTGAGAAGCGATGACTTTGCCTCCTGTGTGGCCACCCCCTTTTTGTTTCACACTGATTAAAAATGACAAAGTGACACTGGTTGAGGATAAAACTTAGGATTTGATTTTTGAATCCTAGATGAAAAGACGGATAGAAATAGTCTTTTAAATTTGCTAGCAGTTTTATGCTTCTTACCAGGTAGAGGCCTATATTTATCTTTGATGCAGACTGTTTTTTGTTCTGGGAGAACCACCCAAAAGACCTTTAGATATGCAAATATAGATCAAAGACCCTCTTCTGGAATGGATTTAAACTGCTGTGAATAACAATTTGAAAGATTCTCTTCATAAGGGACAGAGCTATTTTTCTATGGGTTACCTTCTATTTAAAAGAAAAACGTTTTTCCCAGATCCAGGTCAAGATGTGCCTTTAAAAACCACTGCTAATTTTAGAAGAGGGGTGTGTGTGTGTGTTCAAATACATGCTTTTGAAAAATCAGGAGTAGTGAACCCCAAAGCTTTCTTAGAAGATGTGAATAGGCCAGGAGTAGTGGCTCATGCCTGTAATCCCAACATTTTGGAAGGCCAAAGCAGGTGGACCATGAGGTCAGGAGTTTGAGACCAGCCTGACCAACATGGTGAAACCCTGTCTCTACTCAAACTACAAAAATTAGCCAGGTGTGGTGGTGCGTGCCTGTAATCCCAGCTACTCAGGAAGCTGAGGCAGGAGAATCACTTGAAATCTGGAGGCAGAAGTTGCTGAGATCTCACCACTGCACTCCAGCCTGGGTGACAGTGGGAGACCTCATCTAAAAAAAAAAAAAAAAAAAAAAGGAAAAGAAAAGAAGATGTGAACACCTGAAAAGGAGACTTTAGCAAAAAGTTTGGACATGGATGGCCACTGTTGAACCTAGATTTGGAGAGCAAGCTACAGTGCTCTTAGAACTTCTAAGTCTTTGGGGTTCTCTTTGGGGATAAATAGCTTCCCCAACCCCATTGTTCATGCAAGTGGTTTCAGGTATACTTTGTGCTGTTCTTCTCAGTGTCTGCTCACACCAGTCATATTGGTCGAAAATCCTTTTAAAATTGAGATGCCCAGAAGTGAATATGCAGCCTGCCAGTACAGAGTGGAACTCAACTATGGTTGCTTTATTTTTTAAGAAGCTATGCCTCTATTAATGTAGCCTCAGAAGACATTATCTTTCTTGGGTACCACATTTCAATGTTGACTCACACTCAACTGACTAAATTTATGACAGATTAAACTCTTAAATATAGTCTTCACATTTCAGAGCTTAAGTTGCTTTCTTAGAATCCAGTATAAGACCCAGTTTCCAACCTATGTTAAACTTAACTTTGTTAGATTTACTTCCATCTGTTTTGATCTTTTTATGACCCAGAGCAGGGCTTGAGGACACAGCTCTGTCATTAAACAATTTTATCTAGGTTGGCATTGATCTATTAATCAGCATCATTTGCAGCAGAACCCTTCATCCAGTGATAAATCCTTCTGAGTTTACCAGCACCCGGATGTATCCCTATATTTAGACCAAAATATCACTAGAGGTCTTGCAAACGTCCTTGTTAAAATTCAGAAATGTCATTTTTTTCTGAAATACCTGTTTAAAAGTGGAACAAAATTAAAAATGCAGTAATAATTACATACATATGTGAAACTTAGTCTCTGTGTATGATGTCTACTCCATGAAGGCTCATATCCACTTGTGATCTTACTTGGAATTTCTAGCAACTCCATGAAGAGAAGTAAGACACCCCCACCCTCCCCCATTTATATTTTACATGTGAGAAAGTTGAGAATCACATTGATCAGTTTTGACCAGAATCAGAATCATGAACTCACACACTGTCCACCTCTGGTCCCTTTCTGGTGTATCTAATTGGGATTGGACCCTTTACCTACACTTCAGCCCAAACTTTCACAAGCCATGGACCAATCATCAACTTGGCTTGTTCTAAGCAGTCCCACAAAAATACCCAGAATTGTAGGATTCCAGTGCTGTGAGCCCCTGAGGGTTCACCTCCCTCACCTTCTACTACACTCCAGAAATCTCCACTACAACTGCCTGGGACCAGGCCAGCCCCCTCTGAATTTACACTGACTCTGGAAGGGGACTTGTGTTTTCGGGAAGCAAGTCTGGTGGGTCAGTGGTGCCTCCTTCAACAACAGACAGGTCAGTGGCCTCTTCTACCTTTTGTTGGGTTCTTATTCTTTCCCTGATGACTGCCCAGATCATGTCTTCTTGATTTTTAGGTATTTAAAAAATTGCTTTCACCTCTCCTCTCCAGACAACACTGTCCCAAATTATCTAACCAACCCACCAGTGGACCAGTTCTTAAGCTACCTCTCAGCTCTCTCCCCTCCTCTCAGTGAGCTCCAGCTTTTCAGCATCATAAAATGTGACACCCATCATTAAACAGAAGGCTCCAGATGTGCTTTGACTGGCACAAAATTATTTTATCTTTTGTTCTGGACCATGTTGCTCCCTAATGTTGTTTACTACTTTTTCCGTAATCGTTATTTCATACTGGAGATACTTCTGATCTTGAAATCCCTAAAGCCAGGCACCTTTTGTTTTTCCTTCACAGAGGTAACAGCTCTGGTTTCCCCCCAGTCTGTATGTACGCCTGTATTATTGATTGCTGGGGCTTAAATGCTTGCTTTCATATTTGTCCTTGTTAGATTTTATCCCAAGGTTTGCCTCATAATTCAATCTACCGGACTCTCTGAACTTCAGTACATTTGCTGTTTAATATTTATGTGTCTAATTAACATATCTTTTATATTTCAGCAAAATTCTGGATGAAAATACAGGAATGAGTCCTTCAGGCCACGTTAACTTTTTTGTTATTCATTGTTTCCTTTCACTACTCTTACCTATCCCTATATCTTTTGATGCAGGACATAAAAGAGATTTATACCAGTCAGGACTGTTCAAGACACCTTGGGGGATAGGGAAAAACTCAAAGAGCTTAGCTTCTAATTGATGAAACAACTCCAGCACAATTGAAGGCAACCAGTAGAGAAAAATTCAGTAAGACCTTGCTTTAAATAGGCTTCAAACATTTTAAAGACTTAGAAGAGAGGATCAAAAGAACAAGGGGGAGATTTTCAAAAGTTTTTTTTTGAAAAATAGGTAGAATTTGAACTTAGATTTGCATGTAATTCCAATAAAATGTCTTATGTATTAGAAGGAAATTAAGTAATCAATGCCAAGTGCTGTAGAGATGGGAGTATTACCCCAGTAAAATTAGTGTATATTTGATAGGGGTCAGCTCTGTGTCCCCACCCAAATCTCATCTTGGAGCTCCCATAATTCCCACATGTTGTGGGAAGGACCCAGTGGGGGATAATTGAATCATAGGGCAGGCCTTTCCTGTGCTGTTCTCGTCATGGTGAATAAATCTCACAATATCTGATGGCTTTAAAAACAAGAGTTTGCCTCTTGCCATCCACTTACGATGTGACTTGCTCCCCCTTGCCTTCCACCATGATTGTGAGGCTTCCCCAGCTATGCACAACTATGAGTTCTGCATTAAATCTCTTCCCTTTGCAAATTTCCCAGTCTTTGGTATGTCTTTATCAGTAGTGTGAAAATGGACTAATACAAAGTTTAGAGAGACAGCTACATGTGAATAATATATGGGAGAGTGCAGAGTTAAGAGCCAAGAGAAGGGAGGAGACTGCATCTGAGTCTTAAGGATTTAACTTCATATATTTATCCATTCATTCATTTAGCAAATATTTGTAGAATTCCTGCTATATGGCAGGCATTGTTTTAGGATGCAGCAAGGCATGAAACAGACAAAATTTCTGCCTAACTGGAATTTGTAGAAATGTGCTAGAAAAGAGAAAAAGGAAAATCTATATTTGGTAGGAGAGTGAAAGTACTAAGGAGGAATATGGAGCAGGGGAGAAAGAAGATGTAGAGTAGGAAGGAGTACTTGCATTTCATTTCAGATAGGGTGCCCAGGGGAGGCCTTGCTAGGAAGCTGAAGAAGTGGGTGGAGCTTGAGTCATCATAATCCACAGGAAGAACAATTTAGGCAGAGGGAATACTGAATGCCAAAGCTTTAAGAAGGTAGAATGCCTGTAGTATTTGAGAAATAGCAGGAAGGCCAATGTGGTTGGAATGCATATAGCAGAAACACAGATGGGGAAAAGTGACAGAATTGGAGAGGTAGCTGGTTGGTGGGTGTGGATCGGATTAACCTTATGGGCCATTTTAACGACTTTGACTTTTGTTCTAAACAAAAAGAGCTGGGGTTACAGGGTTTTGAAGCTACAAGTAGAATGATGTAAAATTTTAATGAAATTAGTCTGATTGTTAGTCAAGGAAGGGCAGAAGCAGGAAGACCACTTTGGGTTGGGGGTAGTGGTTATATCAGCTAGTTATTGCTGCATAACAAACCGCCCAAAAACTCACTGGCATAAAACAATAAGCATTCACTATTACTGAACAAGTCAATGGCATAGTTCTTGCTTGGTTGTGCTCACACAGGGGTCTACTTTTAGCTGTAGGTCAGGTGAGCACCTCTGCTAATCTTGGGAGTGGTTCTCACATGTTTGCTGGTTTTTTAGGTGCAGGTTGGTCTAGGATGCTCTCCACTGGGATAACTGGGTTCTCCTGCAGGCTAAGCTGGGCTTATCCATATGTAATGGTGGGATTTTTAAAAAAAAGTGGAGTAAAGCTTAGGCTCAGAATTGACACTTACTTACATTTTGAACAAGTTGCAGGCATGGTTTCGGTTTGTATGTGTTGGGGTGGGAGGTATAGTTTACCTCTTAATTGGAGCAAATGCAAAGAAACATTGTATAGTTGATGGTTATAGAGAGATTTAAGATTGTGGTCATTTTTGAAATCATTCTGACACAAGGGATATCCAAGTGAGAGATGAGAGTAGAGACAGTGGGATGATGTAGTTTATTGGATTCTAGACGTAACTGGAATATAATGTGTTCAAATATGAAAATGAGTGTGATGAGGAGAGCACTCTAGGAAAACTCTCAAGTTTGGGGCCTGCAGAACTAGAAAGACAGAGTTGCCATTTATTGAAATGAAGAAAGACAGAAAAGAGGAGCAGTTGGGAAAGGACAATTGGGAGTTCAGCTTTGTACACATCAAGTTTGAGAAGCTTATTAAATGCCCAAGAGAAACTTCCAGTAGGAAGTCAACAATCTGAGAATGGAATTCAGCAGTTAGGGGAGGGCTCTTGTCTGCTGATAAACTTGGGAGGCATTGCATATGGGGTTTAATGCTGCAGTGCTTGAGGAGATCATCAAGGCAGTGATGTTAATAAAAATGAGAAGAGGCACAAAAGTGAAATTCTACGCTCTCCTATGGGAAATGAGAAGGAACGAGAACAGGAGACAGAGTTAGATACTACAGCACAGAGCAGCTAGAGATGAACAAGCGGATTGTGCTTGATGAGGCTGGAGTGCAGCATCTGGAAGGAGCAGAAGATGAAGCTGACAGAATAGACTGAGACCATCAGCAGAGCCTTGCATTCCTCTGCATCTCTAGGGAGATGGATTTTGTTGGAGGAAAAACAGTTAGTATGATGTTTTAAGCACAACAGCCTTTTTTTTTCTGTCCTTACGGACTGAAGAATGAAGCACAGTCTTAAAACTCCAGTCATGTCTAGGGGTTTTCCCCACTGGGAGGCTTCCACATGCATTTTGAGCCCTAGTTATGACAAATCCAAGGATCTTATGGTGCATCTAAAATACCTGCAATCATCAGCATATAAGTGACTGGCCAAGGCAATGAACTGAAGTTTGGAGACTTGCTTTGCTCAAACTTGAGTTCCTGCAGGGCTCACAGCATTACCCCATTTGAAGGTCATATTATTGGGTATGGTGTAGGGTGGAGTGGGGCTCCAGGGGCAAGTCTTTGGGTATCCAGCTTTCTGTTCTCTCCTTAGGAACACAGATAATTGATATCTTGAACTCCCAAGCTGAACAGCTAAGGTCTGGAGAAACAAATTTGCTGAAAAGGACCAGCAATTTAATTTTATTCATCCTGTATCAAATTTCTGCATCTCACAGTTTGGGCACAACAGGAGGTGACACTGTTAACTGTTGCTCTTTTCACTTCCTTTTTTTCCCCCTCACTGAACATAAACATATCATTACACAGTTACACTCCACTATATTTAGAGTTGATTTTTAACTATCTATTAAACCAAACAGGGAAGCTCAACTGTTCTACCTGGAGCAGGGAACTGGCTGGGGAGGTGGATTGATTCACTGGGAAGGGTAGGACGAGAGTGAAAGCTATTTTACCAACCACCATATGTCCCCTGGAGCTCATATTCCTCTTTTTGGAGAGGCAAACACCATTATAAATAGGGCAGGGCTGGCATGCTGCCCACAAATGGCCCTGAAAACCTCTCATTTACCATGATCTGGGCTTCAACTTCATCACATTATATAGACAGAAAGAACTTTACAGGTGTCCACAGTCTCCATTCTAAGCATTTCACTCCTTGAAAACATGACCTAAAGGATCTCAAGAGCCCAGGGACAGGACATGCTCAGCAAAATGACAAGTTTTGCTTGCTGAACAAGAGTGGAGAATGTTGCCTCTTTTACCTCCTTCTTGGGGTCTTGCAGCTCCTATCAGCATCCAGGCAGTAAGTTGCTCTGCCATCGAGGGTCCTTTCTACCACCGCCTATCCTGCTGTTTCTCACTCTACTTCACGGTGGAATCTTCCATTTCTGATCATGCTTGCGAACGCTGATAGAACCACCAATGAGAGAACACACTTTAGGAGACATTGCTGTAATTCAGGCCAGTAGAGTAGTTTACAACATGCCAACTGGGCCTTATTTGTAGCCTATATCACAGCATTGTGTGTGAAGAGCTGAGAATATTTCCTCCATCTCATGATTTGAGAAACTGAGAAATGGAGAACTGAGGTGGTGGCCAGACCAACACCGATAATGGTGGTGGAAGCTCTGAAGAAGAATGCAGCTCCTATGACTCCCAATGCAATCTATTTCCTTTAGACAGAGAAGCACAGGGAAGAAATGAATGGAGGAAGGGATTGGAAATGGGCTGATGAGGTAGTGCTGGGAAGGGAGATCTACTGTTGGGGACAGAATCACTGAAGGGAGAGGAAGGACTGGGAAGGTGCCACTGTCTACACCTCAGAGTCTTCATTATGCCCTTTTATTAAACTGAATCACAATGTGAGTAACAGAACTATGACCAAGTGGTCAGACTTAGTTGTCACTCCTCCAATTAGTATTTGCTACCTACGTTATGGGGCATATTGCTGTTCACTAGCTAGACATTTTTTTTAATCTAATATTCTTTTCTTCTTCTCACCCTCTCATGAATTTCCCTCTTCTGGCCTCAAAATGACATGTAAAAAATTGAAAAGAATAAGAAAGGTCTTTAAAAAAAATTCAGACCATACATGGTGGTTCATACCTGTTTTTCCTGTGCTTTAGGAGGCTGAGGCAGGAGGATCACTTTAGGCCAGAAGTTTGAGACCTACCTGGGCAACATCGTGGATTACATCTTTACAGTAAAGTAAAATAAATAGCTGAACGTGGTAGCATGTGCCTGTAATCTTAGCTACCTGGGAGGCTGAGGCGGGAGGATGGCTTGTGCCCAGGAATTCAAGGTTACAGTGATCTATGATTGTGCCACTGCACTACAGCTTGGGCAAGAGTGAGACCTTATCTCTCTAAAATATATGTATTTTTTATTTAAAAATTTCACAGATGAAAGACACTGTGACATATTCAAAAGAAAAAAAAAGACATTTACCAAGTTTTTGCACTAAGCCTTCTAAGAAATTGCCTAGTCTACAATGGAACCATGTAACTTGGTGAACAAGAAAGTCCTAGGATTAGTGATGAGAAAGCACAGCATCCTGTATGAGTAGACAGACACGGGATACCCTGGAGGGTTTCTACAGTATTGCAATATCCTTGTTCTAGGTGGTGCCGTGACTGCATATCAGATGAAGCCATATCTCCATTTCCATTTGATGATTTGTGTGCCAAGGTTTGCATCGGTTTTACATAATGCATTTTCAAGACATAATAACTTCATTATATGATTCCAAATATATTATTGAGTTTCTATTTTGTGCTAGGTGTTGAGGATTCAAAATGAACTGTAGCTTCTCCCATGATGTTGCTCAGTTTCTCAGAGGATCTTAAAGTCTAGCTCACTTCTAAAACTAATTACAATAAATTGTGCTTCAGTTAATACAGCCTAAAATGATAGTTGATATAAAACATACATATATATATTCTATCTTTAACAGATTACAGATAATGAAACTTACCCCATACCTATTATAAAACATAACCCTATGAGATATTTTGGACAATTAATTAAAAGCATGGGTTCCAGTCTCAAGGTGCTTGAATTTGCATAGGGAAGTGATTCATACATTTATAAAACCAAAACAAAAATTTTAAAAATGAAATTAAATGAAATGATGATAGATATGAAAAGTCACAACAGACTAAAATTTGCTGCATCATGTTCCAGGATATAAGATGGACACATTTGATAAGAAAGAGCATTTTGTGTTATCTTACATGAGAAGTTTCATGCAAGAAGGGAACAGTCCTCAAGTATAAATATTTTGTGAATGGGAGGAGAGAAAAGAAAGGGGAGAAAACATTACTGCAAATGCTTAGGGTCAAGAATTACAAACAATTATTGAGAAACAGTCAGTAGAATGAGAAGCGTATATCCCTTACCATGGCATATAAAACCTGGAACATTAGATCTTATTTGGTAACTCTCTTGCCTGCACACTCTTCTCAGCAACACTGCTGTTTCTCTTCCTCGTGCACCAGACTCAGGTCTACTTTTGCACTGGCTGTGCCCTCTGTCAAAAATATTCTTCTCTGATGTTTTCAGAACTTGCTTTTCTTACCAATTGTATATGAGCCCACCAGAGGGGCCTTCTCTGTCCCAACCATGCAAAATAGCCACTTCCCAATGGCATTCACATTTCAACCTATTTTGTACAACAAATTAAATTCTATTATTTAGTACTTATTGTAATTATGTAGTACTTATTGTAATCTGATATTTTACCTTTATTGTTTTTTATTCGGAATATTTGTTTCCTACCTGTGGAACTATACTGCCTAACACAGTAAACATTAGCCAAAAGTGGCTGTTCACAGTTATCAAGGATTGTTGAGGGAAGAGTCAGTAGAATGAGGAAAGCATATCCCTTACCATGGCATACAAAGCCCTGGAACTTGAGATCTCGTTAGATAACTCTCTCACCTGCACTCTGTGCTCAGCAACACTGCATTCTCTCTTCCTCATGCACCAGACTCTGGTGGTTATTTTCTGGGGCTCTTTCATATCTATTGTCTTAATTATACTTAAAACAATTAAAATTAAATGAAATTAAACATTTCTTTCTTCAGTCATAGTAGCCACATTTCATGTACTTGAGAGTCACATATTTGATGGTGATATCAGACAGTGAAGATAGAAGACACTTATAATCACAGAAAGTTCTGTTGGACGCTGCTGCTCTTGAATATAAGCTACTTGAAATCCACCTACCTGGTGAGTTCTGCTTACCACTCTAATACCCTAAAGAAAAACTGGAGAGTAGATTATTTTTCAAATGAATGACTGCACTAGTTTCCTAGAGCATATGGATCATATGGACTGGAAGAAAGGGATTAGGCTGAATCTATAAGGAGCCAAATATTGAAAGAACTCACACGCTTACCTGAGGAATTTATACTGATAGCTTGAAAGTCAAATGGGAATCACTGGAAGTTTTTGAAATGAAGAGTGACCCAATAAAAACTTTAGACAGAAAGGATTCTTCCAGCAGCATGAACAGAATATATTAGAACAGAACAGGAGAGACTGATGGCAAGAAATCATGTAGGAGGTCATGGTCCCTTGTAAAGAAGTAAAATGGCAAGGGACTAAAGTCAGTTTGAGAAAGAAGAATCAATAACATTAGGTGCCCATGTTATTCAAAATCGGTTCGAGTATACTGAGGTAACAAATAAGCTCAACATTTCAGTGGCTTTATACGACAGCAATGGCAATGAGAAGTTTACTTTGGTTTACATGACACGATTTGTGCGGATTGCCAGACAGCTCTACTCCACACAGTCACTCAGGAACTCAGGCTGATGGAGGCTCCACTGTCTTGTGGCTATACCATCTGGAACACATGACTTCCTTAGTTACTCTGGCAGAGAAAGAAAGTCTGGCAATTGTAGGTGGCTTTTCACTCCCTCACTACAGAAAAAAAAAAATATTATTTCTATAAAATGTTGCCAACCAAAACTAGTCACATGGCTCTACCTAACTGCAAGGGTTCAGGAAATAAAGAGGAGTAAAGATATTTATTTTTACACTTATTTTGAGACTCTGCCACCTTAGAAATGGAATATCAGGAAATATGGGGAAAGAGATGAGTCATATATATTTCTGAATTTTCCCATTCATATACAATTTAAGTCTGTATATAAGTAGAATTCACAGAGATATTTGACTGCCCAGAGAGAGGTCTACCCACAATAGTAGTAAGTGGTACCAAGTATAGCATGCTAGCAGATGGCAGATCATGAGATAATGGACAGGATGTGGGTCAACACTGGTTATGTGTAAAACACTAAAGGAACAGCAGTGAACAAGGCAGAGAAAAGTCCTTGTTCTGATTGACTATAGAGTCTAGTGTCTGAGACTTGCAATAAACAACTCATCCCGCTGTTTGTTAATGATAATTTTGCATGCTACAAAGATAACATACAGGATTATACAGTAAGAATATTTTGTGATTTGTAAAGTTAATAATCATTTTGCCATTTTGCCTTTATTTATTTATCATTTTCTTTTCTTCAATTTCTGAGGATGGAAATCATCCACCTACTAAAAATAATAAGATAAAGGAATTAATGATATGTCTAGGAACTTTAGTAGACGTAATCATCTGTTCATTTCTGAAAAGCTACTCACTGTTATTCTACCATTGAGTTTTACTGAAGCACTTAGGTTTTGTTCATTGGAGTATGTAACTATAGTGTAGGAATCACTACTCTGCCTGCGTTTTGCAAAATACATAGTGTAATGTTAATATTTCAAAATAGGTTACAAGTTGAGGCATAAAACATTGTCAGAAATATGCTAAGAAAAACATAAAGATATCATATCAACTCAAACTTTGCATGTCTCTCACCTTATCATTCTACAGTGCTTTATAAATGTCCTGTTTGATTATTGAATGAATGCTGTTGTGTAGAATTAATTGTTAGCTATGCATCTGACTCTAAGGATTAGGCCATGGTGCTCCTCAATGACTAAGAAATGAGTCACTCTTCAGAGGCCAGAGTTGTCCAAAGAAGTGGTTAACATAACATAGGGATGACAACATTTTGATAATATCCTGTTGTCATGTTATTCAAACATGATATTGGGTGTCACCAGCCCCAAATTGTTTCTGTTTTCTATTTTCTTCTTTTTATTTTTTGCAAGTAAAGATAATTTCTGATCAATCTGTATTTGGCAAGTGTCATTAAAGTTCCTTGAAAGATCCTATATTATTTAGTAGGCAAGTTTTTAAGATAGCTGGCCCATAAATTACCTAAAAAGGAATAGAAACCCGAATGGTATTTACAACCTCTACAAATATTTCCCAAAGGAAGATGCATAACCTCAATGACCCAGATTCCTTTCATCAAACCTGGTGCCCTTGGCATTCTCTCCTGTCCTGTGCTAAAAAAAACCCCAAACAACAGCAACAACAAAGACCTCCCCAGCCTTGTATGACCCATAGCAATTGGAAGGGCAGAATGTGCACATTTCTCTTCTATAACTGTGCAGGAGAAATAGCCCCTTACAGCACATTGGCATTTCTGCTTCCCATTCAGCACTGTCTCTCTTCCAGAACAGGCACATTCAAACTCCATGCTGGATTCAGCTTCCAAACATTCATGAAAGGGTGCAGGGCAGCCAACATACTACTGAAGCTGCAACAGCAGTTTGATGATGCATAATGTATTACGCAGCAGTGGGGCCATGTTTTGCTTCGACTGGAGTGCCAATGACTCAAAGATGAGTTTTCTTTCTTTTATTCTCCCCCTATTTGAAAGGCATAAAGTACTGTGGGCACAACATTGTCTGGCCAGGCTGTAGCTGTAGCTTCCTCACCAGTGATTGCCCACATGATAATGTGACTCTGCAATAATATTAGGGGTGTGTGGAAAAATCTATGGCCAATTTAGTCACTCAAGCAGTGCTCAAAATCTCTGGGTTAGGGCTGCAATGGGAGATAACTTGCCATAAGATGAGCTGCCTGGAACTCTGCGAAATACATGCTTCAGTGCCTCCTGAAATGGTCCACGGCTGTGCATGCATTCACAGGGGAGGAGGAAATGGGTGACACAGATGCCAGGAGCCACAGATTTTTGGTTTTCAGCATAATGACTGATTTGATGGCTGTTTTACTTATTTTTCAAAGGTAGTCTGGATTTTGTGCTCACAAAATGTCACCACCTAACACCCCTTTCATATGCTAGAAAGCCATTCTTGGTTTAATTGTGTAGAAGAATCCTTATCTGTTTTGCCATAGAGAAGCTAGTTAAGAGTACAATGCCTTTTATAAAAACTAGGGGTGAAATTCTGATCAGGCACAAGATTTGGCAATGGAACTTTGATCCTCAACAGTGGTAGGTGTTCCACTGTGGAGCTGCCGTGTAATCAATGGTTCCTGGCGTTACAATTGCATACAGGAACACCTGTAGTTTGTGCCTATTAACCTGCATTGCCTCAGAAAAATAAAGTGACCATCTAATCAGCAAGTCAAATCAGTTCAATACAGCTGCTAAATAGCAACAGACAAAAAAAAAAAAAAAAAAAAATCCAGAAACAGATTCTCTTTTTAGGTCCTTAAGGTCAGGCATCTGAATTATCTAAAATTCTTATAGAGCACAGATTATATTATTTACTTTACATGATAGGGAATTGCAGAACTTTAGAGCTGGATGGGAGTTCTAAATGATTCAAAACAGCAACTCCTATCCACATGTCCCATCAGAGTTCACAGCTAACTCTATAACATTCATTCCTTCATTGATTTGTTAACAACAGATAAACCAATACTATATCTACCTGCAATAGTAAATGAGACAGGCATGCCCTCCTCTCAGGAAGCATCTGACCTAACAGGGGACACAAAACAAGCAATTATAATACAGTAGATGAATTGTGTGTTTGAGGAAGTATATGGAACTTTGGGCATGCAGGAAAAGAACACTGAACCTAGCCAATGGGACGGACTTGTGAGAGTAAAGGCACAGGTTGAGAGCAGCCTTGGCAGAGGAGAGCTGAATTGGAGCTCCTTGTGTCTCCTCTAGCATCGAGTTTCCTTGATGTCAAGTAGAAGGGAATCTAGAAAATGGTAGAGGCCCATGCTTTCTCTTAGGAACTGCCTAATCTTCCTGCTTCCTCCTTCCATCTTTGTGCATTCAGAGTCAGAAGGCAAGGGGAGGAGAAGGGCGAGAAGGGGAATTGAGTGGTCACAGAGTTGAGCATGATTCCAGCTGGCTCTTCGCTTCCTCCCAACAGCAAAGAAGGGAGGATTTTGGGTAGCGAGCCTGTCTCAATCTGCTTTGTGCTCCAGGGTTGGAATCTGTTGGCAGGAGTACTGTCCTACAATTCCATGGGAAAGACATCTTTGAATCTTCTTCATTATTCTTTTACATATCTTTCCCTTATTCATTTATTTGTGTGTCATCCTGACATGGGGCAGGCTAAGCAGAAGCTTGAACCACTGGGCCCAAAGGTTGAACCCTCAGCCTCTGTGAGGGTTTGTGTGTAATTTTCCTATCTGCCTATAAAGGAAAACACTCATTTTTGGTGGGTAGGGAAAGATCATAATCCTGATAGATGATTGGCTTGCGGTATTAGGGGAAATCTTTCTCCAGGCAAAATGTCCACATCTAATTTAATAATGTTAGCCAACACTTTATCCTGATAGTAGGTATTTTACTGAAGTAAATTTACCCTGCTTATGCATTTTAACTCTACGTAAAACATGCTGCTTCAGAATCTTTACTCACACTCTCCATGCTGAGAAGAAAGATTCCCACAATAGTATCTGGCAGAGCAGGGTGACTTATCCAGCTGCAAGTGATATGGGGGGTGGCGACTGAGGCCTGGGGAGGAAACACCATGAAGAATGTCTGTCCTCTAAACCATTCCTGCAGCAATCGACAAGTGCAACAAGCCCTGAGAAAGACTGGGGTCACATCCAGAAATAAAAAGTGGTTTTTATTATAAGATAAATAAGAAGGGAATTGACATATGTCATCAGGGAATAAAACTGATTAAATTTGTGTTTTGGGGAGCTCTGTTTTCATTTAATCATCCTACAAATAGAAGGAGGTATTGTTATTCCATTTTATAGTTGAGAAACTGAGGGTCCTGTTCAAAATTATAGAACTAGGGAGTTACAAATGCAGGAAAAATCAGGTTTTCTCATTTCCAGGCCACTGGTTACATTCCATCAGCTTCACACACACAAAGCCAAGCTGCCGATTGTACTTCCAATGCACAAACATTTAATAACCTATTGAGAAGGCACACATCAAGAACACCTCTCCACTCTTGCTAATAATGGCAATTGGACGATGTCTTAGGCCATTCCTGCTGCTGTAACAAAATACCCGAGACTGGGTGATGATAGATGATAGAAACGTGCGTCTGACAGTTCTGGAGGCTGGGAGTCCAAGATCAAGGGGCTGGCAGGGTCAGTGTCTGGTGGGGGCTGCTCTCTGCTTCCAAGATGGTGCCTTGTTGCTACATTCTCTGGAGGGAGAAATGCTGTATCGTCACAAAGCCATGAAAGTGCAAAAAGGGGGCCGAACATAGCATGAAGACTCTTTTAAATGGCCTTAATCCCTCCCGTTCACAAGGGAGGAGCCCTCATGACTTAATCATCTCTTAAAGTTCCGTCTCTTACTAGGGTCACACTGGCGGTTAAGTTTCAACACGTGAACCTTAGAGAGGACACATTCTAACAATAGGATGTGATAAACTGGCATTGATTTTTCCCCCTTTGATGACATTGCTATTATTTGTTAATTTAGAGATCAACACCCTAGTCATTTTTCAACCTTCTTCTATAGAGATTAAGTAATTTTCAAAGTTTTAAGATAATTGTATTAATATACTAGACTACAGAGTATTAGATATAACCCCCAAAGTAAAATTTGATCTTTTCTCTTTTTGAAGTTTGATTATAAAAGTAACTTATGGTAAAGAGTTAATAGACATTTCTTTTTGGAGTAACTTTGTTTTGTTGAGGAAAAATCAGTTAAATTTAAAATTCTGTGGAGAAAATTCACTTATTATGGAAAGAAGAAATCTGCTGAACTGCCCAAAAATAACTCAGGCGGTTAACATTCCCCAGCTTGCCTGCACTATTGATACAGTGAGTTTACTACTTTGATTCCATCTGCCAGATATACCTGGTTTCAGATGGGGTGGTATTTGCTAGCTGAATTAATGAAGAATATAGGATCGTTAGAGAGAAAAACACTACATTAGATGCACTATTTAACTGAAGTTGTTGTGTTTATTAGCATGCCCTTAATGTTGTTTTGAATTATAAAATAGTGATTTAAATACATTGATTAATGCAGAACTCTTAGACAAGATAGAGGAGTTCCATACTGACCTCACGTAATCTGATGAAACAAAAAATGAATTTTCAAGAATCATTTTCTTTATAAGATAAAGGAGATTGAAAGGCAAAACGTTTGACTTGATGAAAGAAATTTGCTAGTAAATAGTGTATTCCTTTATTCACAACACATGGCTTTAGGAGAATCGCTTGATTGCAGTGAGCCTAGATCTTGGGAGGTGGAGGTTGATTGCAGTGAGACGAGATCATGCCACTGCACTCCAACCTGGGCTAGAAAGCCAGACTCCGTCTCAAAGAAGAAAAACAACAACAAACAAATAGCTAATAATTTTTAGCTCTTTTATAATGTTTAAGAGCATTCACCGTGCAAAATCTCTTTTAAGCCTTTGAGTGTCACCTTTGTCTTTCCAGGAGGAGAGGCGTGGCTGAATGAGACGGACTTCTTGAACAGTAGTGTGAATGGGCTTTGACTCTGGTGATCTTAGAGTTCAAATCTGAGCTGAGCAGTTGGGTGTGTATTCTCATCTCCACATGGAGGTGACAATACCTACCTCACAGGATCCTGGTGAAGATTAATTCTGTTCAATGTATCCAATGCTCCTAGTACTTTTACTCACTCAGAGAGTGGTCCACAAAAGTGTGTTTAGAGTAAGAGGCTGAATATTCAGGGGTGGAAACTAGTTGGGAGGCATACATTATCTCAAATCTTTGCAAATGCAGGCCTATTTTATGTAATTGCAGGAGTGTGGGTCATGGTGGGGGCTGAGATCAAGATTGCTGAAGCCTTTCCTGGCCTCTTCCAGGCTCTGCCAGTTATTACAGCTACCAAACCCAGAGTTTCACTATGATTGTCTTTACAGAAATTTAAATATCTTTTGGACAGCCTCACCATGGCACATACAATCGGTTATATCCATGTCACCATTTTAGACCTATTGAAAAAGATGCAGTTTGGGGGTGAACAGCCCTGATTCATGAAGTTCACATGGAACAAATAAGGGAGGAAGCAACCCATATTTAATGAGAGGAACACAGATTTGGAGTAAGGTATCAGGGAGATCACAGAGCAGGTGATAACCTGAAAAAACCTATGAGACCTGAAATGACCTGGGTGCTGCCAAGATGGAACCTAAATAGAAAATTATCTCTCTCTTCCCTTGCCCCCAGGACATAGAGATCAGTAATTACAGCAGGAAGAAGAACGTGGCTACAAATCTTATTTATATTCCATTTCAAAAACTATTGCCACACATATTGTTATTAACATGTGCTAGGTTGTATCAATAGAGGTGAAGGGGGAGAGTTGAGACAGATGTAGGAGGCCCCAATCTGTGAGACTGTTTGATAAATAATGGGATGGAGAGCAAGGCCATCTACAAACAAAGAACCAAAGCATTTCCTCCTCTGGAAGAGGGCACTAAAACTTGGGTGTGCTAAAGCAACACCTGGGTCCCAGCCCAGGTCCTGAGTATCAGAATCTCCCCGTCTTGCCAGCCTGATGAGGCAGATGAGGTGATGGAGGGAGTCCACGGCGGCAGCCGATGGGAAACGTTTTGTTAACTGAGTTGCTTCAGAGACAGAGGGATTAGTTCTGTGCTTCTTCAGGACCATGCATAATAAATTAAATCAGTAGGAATAAAATGTGTGTGGAAATTGGGATCTACTCCAGGAGTGATAGATTCATTTTTTTACTTATTTTTTACTTATTCATTTTTTTACTTATTTTTCTTCACTTAAGATTTCCTAGGTGTGCTCTGTGTCCCTGACATGATTCTCGATGCTGGGTCCACACAAGGGAACAAAATTGACACAGTTGCCCCCGTTCTAGGACTTACATTTCAGCAGAGGGGGCAGCCCGCAGACCACCAGATAAACATATAATGTCACGTGATGAGAAGGTGTGATGGAGATGTCTGAAAGGGGATATTTGAGAAGAGACCTGAACGAAGGGAGCATGAGCCCATGTGCATAGCCAGGCTGTGGGCACAGCAAGACCACGTGTCTAGGGCAGGGCTTTGCTGGGTTTGTTTGAGGATCAGGAAGGAAGTCCGCAGAACAGCAGGAGGAGGTGGGTGGGCCTCAGGTGGGGGTGCCTGGCAGGCTGTGGGAGGGGCTTCAGGGTGCTGGTGAGGCCGTGGGTTTTAACTGAGAGAGGAAGCCATGGTGGGGTGGTCTTCAGTAGAAGAACTTTGCTACCTAATTTAATTATCAATGGCTCACTCTCACTTCTAGAAGGAGGACCAGGTGGCTGAGGTGGGGAAGTCAGCAAGGAGCCCATTCCAACAGTCCAGGGACCAGCAATAGTGGGGCAAGCTAAGGGCTTACTGGCACAGGATATCCCTTGAAAGAGCTGTTGACCCAGCTCTTGGGGTCTGCTTTGAAGGACTTCACTCCCGTTGAAATCAACATGCCTGCATTATATGCACAAGACCCTGTTCACCACAGCCATTGGGACATTCTAGGTGGTCCTGGAGGTTTGCACATTACACAGGGATCAAGAGAATACATAAAAACTCAGAACATAGCTTGTGGTCCTCAGAGGAGGAATTTAATAATTTGGACATTGTGCTTTGCTCAGATGTTACTGATTTTCTGTGTTATGCATGTACACGTGTGTGTGATATTGACACATCCCACCTATGAACAAATAGTAACTCTGAGTTACCAATTTTTATGAATTCATGCCAAATGCAAGCAATGTCCTAAGCTTATTACCAGTTATCTCATTTAATTATCACAAGAAACAAAGACTGGTATTTTTATCCTTTTCTGGAGAAAAGGAAACTTGAAGCCCGAAGACTCTAAGTCCTTGCCCAAGGTTTCAAAGATAATAACTAAAGTAACACACATTGTCTCAGTTCTGTCTGATCACAGACCTCATGGTCTTTGCACAATACCATGCTGCCTAACTGAAGAATTTCAGATAAAAACTTCAAGTATCTGTAGCACATTACCGTAGGCTGACTCACTCTAGCACTCATTCCTGTTCTTCTTCACCCTTGCTTTCTTCTTTTATAAAGTCAGGAAAGTAGCTAGGCATAGTATTTCTGTAATCCCAGCACTTTGGGAGGCCAAGAAGGAAAGAGAGCTTCAGTTCAGCAGTTTGAGACCAGCCTGGACAATATGGTAAGACCCTGTCTCTACAAAAAAAAAAATTTTTTTTAATGGCCAGAATTGGTGGCACATACCTGTAGTCCTAGCTACTCAGGAAACTGAGACAAGGAGGATCACATGAGCCCAGGAGGCTGAGGCTGCAGTGAGCCGTGATTGCACCACTGCACTCCAGCCTGAGTGACAGAGAAAGACCCTGTCTCAAAAACAAACAACCATCAAACAAACAAAAAAACAAATAAACAAACAAAGACAGGAAAGCCACATGTCTCATGTCTCATTTTTAGTTTTCATTTCTAGTTTTGAGCTAGCAACAGCCACATAGGACAACTGTGTCCTCTGAGAGATGAATGGACATCTGGGAAAGGCTCCTTTTCTAAATAGAATGCAAAGCCTTGCAAGAAGAAGGGCTTTAAATTCTTCTTCCACCTTCGATGCCTGGCGGTATGGCAGCCATCTTGTGACTATGAGGACAAAAGCCACGCAGCCGTAAGAACAAAGCCAAAAAACAGAAGGAACCTGTGGCTTTGTTATTTGGTTGTTCACTGCGAACATCACTGTGGCGTCTTTACTGGCTGAGTGTTTTACATGTTCACTCCTTGGTAGTAATCACACTTTTAACTGATTTACGCTACAACCTGTAAGAATAGTGGGTTTCTTCCATTTTTCTACATGTTATAGTCTTGAGAAGAACCTTAGCGCTCAAAGGTGTCTTCAAGTCACCCAACTTGACAGCTGAAGACACTCAGGCTCCGAGGGCCCAGCATTAAGCAAACACAAGCGTCCCTGCGCGGGTTGTCTGACTCTCAGCCCACGGTTCCGGCCACTAATTCCAGCTGCCTCATCAATCTGAGAATTCAGTGTATGACTGGCTCTTTCTATTTCCAGAGCAGCAGCCTGCCTATAGGAACAGTTAGAAATGCTTTCTTGTTGGCAATGAAGATTAGAAAGCTGGGGCTGGGATCGAGGCCGGGGTGAGGGAGCTGCGAGGAAAGCCGAGCACCACCAAGTGCATCGGCCCCGAGGTGTCAACACGGCGCAGGCTGCGTGGTTAGCTGCTCACAGAAAGCAGAGTCAGAAAAGGGCATTTCTGTTGCTTTTAATTTCATGAAATTAGAAAAAGGATACTGAGATTTTAAAAAATTAATTATTTGGATTATCTGCAAGATAAAATAGTGGGGTGGTTTACTTTGACAGGAACAATGTAGAAAGCTGTTAAAGAAATAATCTCTAAACTAAAGCATGCAATGAACTAACGCAAACCCTGAATTCAGCGGGAGGAGGCTCAGGATGACTGTGTGTGTGTGTGTGTGTGTGTGTTTGTGTGTGTGTGTGTGTGTGTGTGAGAGAGAGAGAGAGAGAGAGAATGAGAGAGCGTATATAAGGCTCCAGAACCAGAACCAGATTAAAACAAGAAGTGAAAGAGGGAAAGAGAGAGAGAATACAGAATTGGAAACAAAGCATGGAAAGAATTCACAGGAACTGAGAGAGGCAGCAGCCAGCACAGGGTAGAAGGGCAGGGGCAGTCCAGCTCCCTGTTAGTTGTGTCCACCCCGTAAAATAACAATATGCCCCTGCCCACGGCTGTGTGGCCTGCACACCCCACATGCATGCCCACCCACAGACTGAAGAATGTGCCCCCTTCTCCAGCAGGTGCCCATTCCCTCTGCCAGGTAAGCAGAGCAGACAGGGACTGCTCTTTCATTCCAGAGACGGGGAGCAGAGCGTGACCAGGAACAGGGCTGTCTGCATGTCTGCATGTCGCCCTGTGACTCGAGAAAGGAATGAGCCTTGGTTGCTATAAGTCACTGAGGCATGGTGATCAGGGATTGTTCACTATTGATAATTTAGCCAAAACTCCCCCAAGTACAACATATTAAGATCTTTCAGATCCTTCTGATAATATTGTTCAATAACACAATGGAGAAAAAGTATTGGTTCAAGAAGATATCCCAGTGGAAATCAATGGGTGTAGTATAAATAAGCATGCCTGGGGCTGGGCACAGTGAAACTAGCTGGGGATGGTGACAGGTGCCTGTAATCCCAGCCACTTGGGAGGCTGAGGCAGGAGAATTGCTTGAACCCAGGATATGGAGGTTGCAGTGAGCCAAGATTATGCCACTGCACTCCAGCCTGGGCAACACAGTAAAACTCCATCTCAAAAAATAAAAAATAAAAAAAAAGCATGCCCAGAAATCACAGTGACAACTGTGGGCTGAGAATCTCACCCCAGAATCAGCCGTCCACAGGCAAAAGCAGTGCTGGCCTCACGGAGCCAGAGGGTGACTTCTCAGTGGGTATCTGCTCCTCTCACTTTCTGTCTCTGGCATGTTTCTCTCTCTCAATCTGTCCCTGAATCTAAAATGTAATAATATCCCTGAACCAGCAATGCAGGGAAGAGAAAGTAAATCATTCCTGCAAAGTGCGAGGAGCTGCTCAGAAGAAAGTCTGTATAAATACTGGCTCTAATTATAACATTAATATGGCTGGGATCATGAAGGCAGCGACAACCGACATATGGCAAAAGTTGCAGGCCCCAGAACTGCAAATGAGAAATGCTTTCTGAAAGAGAAGGCAGGTTGCCTAGGGAAACAAGCTGCCCTGCACCGCCCGCATCCAGAGCACTTGCTTCTGAGCCGCAGGCAACCTTGTGCTGAAGAAGGTGAGCAGGGCACACCGTGGCAGAGAAAGGTCCCATTCGGGTGAGATGTGGAAAATCCCTTAGCTGTGTTCATTTATTCATCACATACTACGTGCCAGACATTGTGCTAGGGAAAAGGGAAATATAAGGCATGTTTGCTTCTCAAGGCATTTAGTAACATTTCAAAGTGATGCAGTGAGCTGAAAATCAACGATGCCACAGGTTGAGTCAAGAAGGCTGTGCTTCCGGAGCTCCAAGAGGAAGGGGCTCTGCAGACATAAAAGCTCAGAGGAGATGCCCCAGGGAGGTGGACCCCAGCCGACGAACACATATGGGACACAGGAAGGGGAAGTGAAACTCAAAATCAAGCCTCCTTCTCTCCTGTCTTTGGATCAGGATGAGCAATAGGGGAGCTCATCCCACTCTAAGGTAGGAGAGAGAGCACCCAACCCAGGGTCAGTGTTCCTGGTCAAGACAGCAAGTGTCTTTCTTCGAGACTCCACAGCTTTCATGATCAGGGACCAGCTCCCAGTTTCCCTCTAAAGCCACAAGGCTTCCCCTTGCCCAGGGTTCTTGAAGGCTTCTTCCTGTGGCTGCCTCCTGGGGACGCTGCTCCTGCCTGGCATAATCCTGGTGGATTATGGGGGGTGCATGCATAGCAGCTCCCCAGGCAGTCTCTGGGGTTTCTCTCTGGAGGCCCGTCTTCACCACTTAATCCTGGTTCATTATGCAGCTCAAAGGCCTATTCCTGAGAAACATAGCTTCCCATTCAAGCAATGAAATACCATTTTGGGCCTTTGAAAATGAAAACATTACTCTTAAATTATAATATTCATAATTGGAAAGGCAGGATGAAAAATTGATGCTTTCATACACATCAGAAGGGGCTAAAAATTGTATGGCTTTTCCAGGAAGCAGGTAGAGTGTGTGTGCATGTGTTTGTGTGCAGATTTTGAGAATATAATTCTTTAACCCCATAATCCCACTTCTAGTAATCAATGACAAAGAAATAGCTAGCATTGGCAAAAATGTATATTCTAGGAAGCAGAGATTCACTCCATGGTGTGTATGATAAAATAATGGAGAGCATCCATGTTCAACAATAGAGTAATGATTAAACAAGTTATGGTACATTCGTAGCAGAGCAGGTTATTTCAACTTAAATAATTTGGTGGAAATTTATTGCTAAAATGTCCTGTGGAGGGGAAATGCAAACTGTGAAATCTATGAGACTGTGAATCCAAGATAAGTATATCAAGATGTTAATAACCTTTTAGGATTTAAGATTAAATGTAGTTTCCATCCTTTTTGCATTTTTCTCAATTTTCAAATCTCCTACAGTGAGGCTCTGTTATTAACATCAGTTAAAAAAACATTATGAAGACAACTGGAATAGAAACTCCCCAAATGTTGTGGCTTGGTCTTGGATGGGGATGGAGAGTAGATGTCTGTGATAGGATGAGGGTTGGCCCCTGGTGAGGGCTGAGCTCTGTCCTCCTGGATTCCTTCTGGCCCTGTTGCCTCCATAGTTGGTGATACGGTTATGTGTTTGCATCCAAATCTCACCTTGATTTATAATCCCCATAATCCCCACGCGTAAAAGGAGAGACCAGGTGAAGGTAATTGAATCAAGGGGGCAGTTTCTCCCATGCTGTTCTCCTGATAGTGAGTGAGTTCTCACGAGATCTGATGGTTTTATAAGGGGCACTTTCCCCTTGGCTCGGCACTTCTCCTTCCTGCCACCTTGTGAAGAAGGTGCCTTGCTTCCCCTTCGCCTTCAGCCATGATTTTAAGTTTCCTGAGGCCTCCACAGACATACAGAACTGTGAGTCAATTAAACCTCTTTCCTTTATAAATTACCCAGCCTTGGGCAGTTTTTTATAGCAGTATGAAGACGGAATAATACTGTTGGCCACTAAGTAGCTCATGTATTCTTTCAAGAAGCACTCGAAATCTACTATCACGTGTGTCTGGTAACTTATTTCACACTTTAAATAAGCCAACATTGTACTTGGCCAATGTCACATCTAAAGACTCATTTGTGGGTGAATGTGCCATGGTTTTCTTTATCACTGTGGTAGGGAAATCACCCCACGTCCTCACTTTAGCTGTGCTCTTGCTTTACTTCCTTGAAAGCCAGAGCCACCTCTAAGACAGGTCCCCAGAACTTCTGGAAGGCTGCTCCCACTTGCAGTGTGAGAGACCTCTTCTACAGGTCTCTCTGTCTGTCCATCCTCCCCTAAATCCCTACTCCTGCGCGCGCGCACACACACACACACACACACACACACGCACGCACACACACACACACACACACACACACACACTCGGGGACAGACATCCTGAGTTGACGGGCTCTCTGGCTAAGCTCCCTCAGCTATCAGCTGCTGTTTATTTCTTCGCCTCCTCATTTGGCTCCTGGGAGGATGTTTCAGCAGACTTTTTAGAGAGAAAGAGAAAAAATACAATAGCTCATTAAGCTAATGACCCTAAGCCAGGCTGGCTGTGAGCGAACACAGGCAGGGACAATTGCAGAGCTTCCCACTGCACAATTTCCTTCCCGGAGTGTTCTTTTCTCCCCCTCCTTTTATTTCTCTGGCCAAAGAGCATGGAGATGGCTGCTCTACCTGCATTCTGGGGAGAAGTTACAGGCTCAGCTTGTCTTCAGCTGTAAAAAGATCACCCTCTGGAAAACAACTGCAATAAAGAAACTGATAGTAACGTGAATGAGCCTAATGATGATACCTCCGCTGTGGGATTGCTTTTTTGAGTTTAGCAATCACGTCTATGCCCTCCTCTCAATCCTTAGTCACCTTTGGAGAGGGAACTCTGCTGTTAGTATTTTAGAGAACTGGGACTTAGAAAGTCGTGATGGATGAAGGTCTGAATTCTAGGAAAGATTTAGGTTAATCTCAGATTCCGGGTGTTCACCAAATGCATTTTCTCCTGAGATGATCACAGCCTAACCTTGAGATTTCTCCATGAGAATTTACGATGGTCAGTTTTTATGTAATATTTCAGAGACAGCAACTTCTTTTCCTCCTCAACTGTTCACCCATGCCCCTCACTGTCTTGCCTAATATATAGGTTTTTTTTTTTTTAACTCTTAACACCTATTTTTCACCAAAAACAAGGTTGCTATGAGCCTACAAGAAGACGCTGCTTTTGAGTACCTGGGGTCCGCGTGCCAGAAGGTGCCCGGTGGCTGTCCTCAGTGAGATTTCCTTGCCTATTTGCATCAAGTGAGGGGGAGTGGTGATGTTGCTTACTCAGGCATTGTTTCTGGACACTTCCAGCACATAGGAACATACACACACACACACACACACACGTACGCACTCTGTTCTAATCCTTTATATTCAGAAAATGTAAGGGCACTGAAAAGAATTTTTTTAGTTAGGAAAAAAATTTTAGGAAAACTAAAAGTAAGATGCTCTAAGCAATGCCTTGGAAAGTACGAGGTGGCTGGGGCGGCCAGCACATAAACACTCAGGCCGTGGAGCCCGTGCAGTCACCAAACCAAAAATAGGTGATATGTTCATTACATTAATCACTTTCTGTCTGATAGTGATGGGTATTTATTGAATGCACACAACAAGCTAGGTTCTGTTCTAACCATTTCTCATGTCCTAACTCATTTGATCCCTAACAATACTCTGTACAAAAAGACACTCTATTAGTAATGCCATTAAACAAATGAGGAAACTGAGGCAGAGGGAGTTAAGTAATTTATTTAAGAACATGCAACACATAAAAGTTTATGTTGGCAAATCCAAATTGCACCCCGACTCCAGAGATGAATCCTATGTTTCGCACAAAACAGTGAAAGAGAACAAAAAAAGTCAGTCCTTCAAGAAAAACAACACATTTTCTGGCATATGAATTTGAAAAAAAATAAAAAATATATCTGTATGGTGAGAAGATGAAACGTCACATTCAAGTGTCTGCGACATGTGTCCAGCACTGCAGGTGCTAATGCTTTTTACTGAAAGCCAAGGACATGTCAGTGTTAACTTACTTTGTTTTGTGGGCACAACTTGATCCACCTGAATATTTCAACTATTACTAGACATGGAGGCTAAAGGATAAATTCTCCAGGAACAAATAGACTTTTAAATATTTTAATAAATTATACAACTATCCCATTTTCTGACTTGTAATGTGCTGCTCAAAGTCTTTGGAAAGTCAGACTAAGCAAAAGGACAGTGTGAGGGGCAAGAACCCAGTTTCCCCCTCTATGCACATGAATGATTGCCACCCAAATATCCTGCCTCTCAGTGACAAGCTCTGTATCAAAGCTGAGCATCACACTTGACCTGTCAAAGCCACTCCCCTAAAACAGTGCTAGAGACAAATCAGATTTCTAAACTACTCACCATCTGCTATGGCTCAGAGCTAATCGAGAATACTTATTGCTTGAGAGGTATAGCACCAACCCAAGTACCAATAAATACTAAGAATTGGGTTATCAACTCTGAACCCTTAAAGTCATGCAGACAGCTTCCTGATGGCCCCTCTCAAATATTTCTGGTAAGATTTTTCAAAGGAGTTTTTTTCCTATGTTTAGGAATATGTGGAATGAAACTTTAGTAATCACCCTTAGAAATAGAGAAGTTGTTTATTTTGTTATAAGATAGAATCAATAGTGTCCTATGCAGGCTCTCCTCCACTCAGCTCCTGAACTAGCCAGTCTTACCCACACTATGGCACATCATTGGTGTCCACTGCATGGCCAACATCGAATATATCTCAGATGGGCCTTTTGTAGGGAGCTTTCTTCCAACCAGCAGGTGTACAAGCCCTCTTGTCTCTTAGGATAGGGGTCCCCAATCCCTGGGCCATGGATTGGTAGTGGTCCACGGCCTAATAGGAACTGGGCCTCACAGCAGGAGGTGAGCAGCAGGCGAGCAAAGCTTCAGCTGTATTTACAGCTGCTCCCCATCATTTGCATGATCACCTGAGCACTGCCTCCTGTTGGATCAGCAGCAGCATTAGATTCTCATAGGACTGCAAACCCAGTTGTGAACTCTGCATGCAAGGGATCTAGGTTGAGTGCTTTTTATGAGCATCCAATGCCTGATAATCTGTCACCGTCTCCCGTCACCCCCAGGTGGGACCAGCCAGTTGCAGGCAAACAAGCTCAGGACTCTCACTGATTCCACATTATGGTGAGTAGTATGATTATTTCCTATTACAATGTCATAATAATAGAAATAAAGTGCACAATAAATACAATGTATTTGGATGCCCCCATCCCACTGTCACACTGACTGCCAGGTCCGTGGAAAAACTGTCTTCCACATAACATCCCTGGTGCCAAACAGGTTGGGGACCACTGCCCAGGGTGCAGCTCAGTCTCTCAGGTCTACTCAGCTGGACAGCTGCCTTGCTTTGCTGATCAAGCACAGCAGGTCTCAGCCAGAGCTGAGCTGTGTCCTCAGTTCCTGTATATTTGAACTAAGCCTGTACTACAGCCCCCACTCTGCCTCCCCTTCTTTCTCTGTGTTTAAAATAAATGGGAGAAAATACATAACAAAATGTCACCTACGCAACACTGAAATAATGGTGCTAATTTTAGCTCGGATTACTTTAATCAGAAATAGAATTTTGTAGATAAAGTTGTATTTCACACAGTCCCCATTGGCCTTTCTCCCTCCCCAGAAACAATGCCTATTGCAAATCTGATGTCTATCTCTCCAGCTCGTGTTTTCACACTTCACCACATCCTTTTTGTCCTCATGAATAAGAGGGATTCTTTGCCTAGTTTTAGATTTTGCATACATGGACCTGTACTCTGTGGAACTCCTTGCTACTCTCTTGTTCCATAAACAATGCTTTCAAGATCTATCCACGTTGCTTTGTTTCATTCCTTTTGGGAGCTGTAGAGTAATAGGACAAAGATATTAAAACAGTGTACATATGCATCCCATTATTGAGGGGCATTTAGATAGTTGAATCAACAGTGATTCAATGAGTATCCTTGTACACAATTCCTGGCCCACATATACGAGAGTTTTCCCCTAAGGTATAAATTTAAAACTGAATTACTGGATCAAGTGATTGAATTACTTGATAGCGGTTGTACACATTTGTACTTTCATCAGTGTCTGTGAGTTTTCTTCTCCCTCTTATCTTTACTTACATTTCATATTTTCGTATATTTAAATGATGATCAGTCTAATGGTTCTAAAATTGGCATCTTCTTCTTGCTTTAATTTGCATATTTTTCTGATTACAAATAAGACTGTGCATTATTGTGCATCTTAATTTATAATTAATTTCCTATACTTATTCATGTCTTTTGGTCATTTTTATTAGTTTCTTTTTCTTACTGATTTATAGGCATTTGTACAATTACATGTTTATTTGTCCTTTGGCTGGTTTGGGTTTGTAGATAATGTCTTCCATGCTTTGGCTTGTTGTATAACTTGTGGTTCCTTTTATTATATAGATATAATTTTTAGTAGTCTGATTGATTAATCATTTTCTTAATGAGTTGTGTATTTTGTTTCTTGCTTAGGACTTTTGTTAACTCAGGGGTCATAAATGTAGTCTTCTCTGTTTTCTTCTAACACAGTAAACATATTGTCTTCATGTTTACATATTTAATCCATTTGGAATATATATGTGTGTGGAACACATATGCATATAAATTTGGGAGTCTAATTTTCATTCTTTTAGCCAAAAGGAAAGCCAATTTTCTGAAAGTCATTTATTAAATAATATATCCTTTCACTGGATCTCTAAAACACACAAAGTTCTCACCTTCACTTTCGATTAGTTGCCAAAATCTCTGTTTAGTTTTGTTAATGTATTTGTCTATCTCTTTATCAATATAATGCTGTTTATTTTACTTTTGTTTTATTAAAAATTCTTGAGGAATATTTTATTGAATAATTTATGGCCTTGCTTTTTTAAATTTCCAAACTTTTTTTGCTAATCTGTACGTTTAATTTCATCTATGAATTTTAGATTCAGTTACATATTTTTTTAATTCCATGAAAACTCTTGTGATGATGACTTTAAAAATTACCTGCAAATTATTATTCTACTGTCTCTTCTAGTAGTTTTTATTTTTTTTCTTGTTTTATTGCATTGCATAAGATTACTGAATGGTAATTATAATACCAGGAACATCTCTCGGCTCCTAATTTAAATACAAATGCTTCTAAAATTTCGCCATTACCTATAACATTTTATTTGTATTTTCAATAGTTATATTTTATCAGACTTCTATTCCTAGATTGCTATCAATGGTTCTTTAAACAAGCACATTTTTTTAAATGTTTTTCTTTCTACCAAGATGACCATGTTGCTTTTATCACTTCATCTATAATATGATTATAATAGGCCCTGTAAGTTATTTTAATGTTGAATGATAACTGTATTACTGGGAACTTCTATGTCAAAAGTATATGCCCCCGGATCATACTTGCTAGTATTTTAGATGGCATCTTCCTGTCTTTCATTCATTGAGTCACTTACTCATCCATCTCTTACTTGGTATCCAATCACATAACAATATGGATACAGAGGTGAGTGAGAAAGATACTTGTCACTGAGTTACATTCTAGTGCAGACACAGACACATAAAAAAAGAAACACAAAATAATGGGTTAAGTACTCTAAAAGAATAATGTATTTTATATATATATATATATACACACACACACACACAACATATATAAACACATATATATATACATTTATAAACGTATATATGAAGTTATATATTTTCTTCCATTCTTCCCAAATACTGAACATTGGAACACTTCAGAGCTCTTTCTTAAGTACTTTTCTCCTCTAATAGCTTCTGTACCACACTTTACAGGTGTGATCTCAAATATGCCTTGAGTTTTAAATACCAGATCTAGACTGGTGATTCCAATGCATATTTCATGCCTTTGTACTTATAAAGCCAACTACCTCCTTTATATTTCAGTTTGGGTGTCTCTCAGAAATCTCAAACTTCAAATGCCTCAAGTAGAATCTGTGACCTCACACTCTCATCCCCAATCCTGCTTACCTACAGGCTTTCCCATCTCTTTAAAAGTCTCCTACATTTAGCCAGTTGCTCAAGATGGAAACCTGATAGTGATATTTGTTTCCTATCTTTTTTCTCATCTCTAAGGGGCCAAACTATCAACAAAAACATTAAATAGAATTAGTAAATATAACTTTTTACAACACAAGAAACCAAATTATTTCTTGCAAAGAAACTTACCCAGAAAATAAGCCCAAAGAGAGAAACCTAAAAGAAAATAAAAGCTATTTTAGCTACTTTGAAATTATTAAAAGTAAATAGAAAATACACATAGACATTCTAGTGACTTTCCTCAAATCCACTCAGAAAATATGATGAAAAAAACTTGAGATATTTTCATAAAAGCAGCAACATTTTATAATATTTAGGAATATACCATGTAGATTATGACTATCGTAGGTCTGTGCCTTGTACATGGTAGATTTCAATACATGTTTGATTGAATAAACAAATTTATTATTATAAAATCAGTTCAACCTGCATACTAGTCCCAGTGAGAATTTTTTAAAATGTTTTTAATGTCTACGCACATAATATTTCACCATGCAGGTTTGAAAATTTTGGCTATTTAATTTTAGTTATCACAGGTAACATTGCAAGAAATATTTATGCATACCCAGAGTTAATTTGGCATTTTATTTCTGCTGTTAGAATTCATTCTTGGGACCAAAGTAATGGCTCAAAAAGGGGGACGACACTCTAAGGACTCAGTAGACAACATGTAAGCATTCAGTGCAGAGCATCACCCTTCTGTCCGTTGCCCCCGTAGCGCGCACAGCCCTTTCTTCTTCCAGTAGTGTTTATGTGAGGCTGTTGTGACCAGGGTCATCAGCTAAGACCAGAAAACAGAAAGAAGAGAAGAAGCAACAGCTTTGGATAAAATGATCCTAGTTTCTTGTCCTGAACCATTTCACGCATGGACTATGCTTTGCAATGTTGAAACCCAAGAATCCTTAACATAGGAATTTACAGAGTATAAACAGTTCAGGCCAAACACATGCTCATTGGCCATATGTGGAATATAAAACTTCCAGTTGATATGTGGATTAATGGAACATCTATTATAGGTAAGGCACTGTACCAGTTCCTTTGTGAGTAAAATATAAATATAAAACCTCCTCCCTGCTCTTTGTGGGGATTTTTTTTTTTTTTTTTTTTTGGTTATTATGATCTAACTGATTAATCAAAATATGCCCAGGAGTAACTTATTATTATCCATCTCAATACTTTTCAACTCTAGCAAAATGAAATTACTTTGGGAGAAAAAAAAAGAAGAAAACAAACCAATAAATAACCCTACGTCCCACCTAAGGCCATTTCAACTAGAATTGCTGGAGATGAGACTGGAACTTCCGGTCTTCTAATAGGAGATTCTAATCTGTTGTGTAGACCCACCCCTGCCACTGATTGTTTGCTGAGCACCTGAAGTGGTGTTTATTGAGAATGCCAGGGTCCCTAACCAGTATAGGCTGTCCAGGAAGGCTTCACGGTGGCGGTGTGACTTGACTAGGATCTCAAAAGATGCTTAAGTTGGACCAGATATGGAAGAGACATTCTACATAACAGGCAAAAAGAATGGTGCTAACAAAAGTAGGTCATAGAGATAAGAGCAGATGTTGCTCTAGGCAGGAGGGCTGGAAAAGGGATGGCTTCAAACTAAGAGAACTCAGAAAAAAATGAGAAAAGACAGTGTGGGGCACAACTTCACTTGAAACGGTGGCGTTTTCAAACTGGTGGCCCATGGCCCCCATCAGACCTATAAACATGTTTGTTTATCTCATACAATCATTTTTCATTTGAGACAGCATTTAAAAACCAGGAGGTTTTCACATTTAAAAAAAAAAAAAAGGAGGATCTGCCAACCCTGGGCCAGTGTCTTCACATAGCCATGGCTGGCTAGAGCGGCTTCCTTTGGGTGGGGTGTGGGGGTCCCCTCCCTCTCGCTCCTCGTGTGCTCTGGGCACTGTGTCACCTACTTGTTCACGGAAACAACCAAGCTTCTCATCTCGCTCTTGGCCATTTGGCACAGTCTGTGTTCGAGGAGCGGACGTTGAAGGGAAATGACACTGAGCTGCCGACCCACTGACCACCATCTTTGCCTTCTGGCATCCAATTGACCTTGGCCAAGCTCCCTCACCTTCTGGCCTTTGGTCTGGCAACCAGCACAATGAGTGGGTAGACACGTACATTCTCCAAGGTCACTCTGAACATTAAGATTCTTTCACTCCAACTGGGGGTAGCTCAGTTCCACTAGCAGCTCGCCTTTATGTGTGTTAGGTTGGTGCAAGGGTAATTGCAGTTTTCGCCATTAAAAGTCATGGTGAAAGCAGCCATTACTTTTGCACCAACCTAATTGATAGGGCCAGCCCCAAGTGGGAGGGAACAGAAGGTTGGTGCAAGGGTAACGGATTCAGTGCAGAGCATCACTCTTCTGTCCCACTGCACCCAAAGAACACACCATTACATTAAAAGTCATGGTGAAAGCAGCAATAACTTCTGCACCAACCTAACTGATAGGGCCAGCCCCCAGTGGGAGGGAACAGAGCATCAGAAGGGAAAGCCACAGAAGGCCATTGGACTCAAGTTCACCACTGTGGACCAAAACCCAGTGTAACACGGCTTTGGGTCAGTGTTGAGCCGCACAAACTTCTTTAGAAGAGCTACTACCTCATCTAACTACCCCGCAGAAGGAACGTAACGGTCCCTTGAGGGTCCTGTAGTTTAACTGAAGGGATGAGGCGGCAAAGAGCTTGGGCACCACACATATTCTAGAATTAACCTGTGTGTCACGTGCACCTGAGCACCTACTGGATTCCCCCTTCCCTAACACCAAGGCCCTTAAAGGTAGGGGCTGTCATGAGCTCAGCAGGGTGACGACATGATTTTTGACCTTATGGTACCAGCTCATTGAATTGCCATATTTTGTTGTTTTATAAATCAAAGCAGCAAACATACTTGGTAATATTAACTACCAAATGTCCCCTAAAAATATAATCAGTGATGAGCACCCATCAGAGTTCTCTGTGAAGGCACATGAAAAGCGGGATAACCTGGCCCTGCTGTATAAGGACGAAAGGTAAGGATCAGTAAGTTCTGCCAACAGAAGGGACATTTTATCAGCAGGATTTCATGCTGTTTCTCAAAGTTTACAGAGCACCAGAAACACCTGTGGGGCTTCTTAAAACCTAGATTGCTGGCCTCAATCCCTTGAGTTTCTGTTTTGTTTTGAGTAGGGACCAAGAATTTATGTTTCTAAGAAATGTCCAGGTGATGATGATGTTGCTTGTCCAAGAACAGGGCTGTGTGAGAATCGATGCTTCACACAATGTTTCATTAAAAACAAAACAAAAACTTGTGCAGCAGGAATCCTGGGCACCTCAGCCCTTAGTGAACCTCTAAGTGAGTTAAATCTCCTCAAAATCTTTGGTGTTTTCAGCCCTTAGCTATTAAAAATTACTAACATGGACCATGCAGAATGGCTCACACCTGTAATCCCAGGACTTTGGGAAGCCGAGGCAGGTGGATCACTTGAGGTCAGGAGTTTGAGAACAGCCTGGCCAACATGGCAGACCCCATCTTAAGCCAGAGAATTGCTTGAACCTGGCAGATGGAGGCTGCAGGGAGTGGAGATCGCACCACTGCACTCCAGCCTGGGCAACAGAGCGAGATTCTGTCTAAAAAAAAAAAAAATTACTAATAGCTTCTTGCCTGACTTTCAGACAAGAAGATACAGGAATTATTAGCTCTTGCTTCTTTTGCTCTCATCACCTGCAAGTCCAAATCTACCTATCTCGTACATCTCAAGTAGAATACCCCTTCTTCAAGGAAAGATTTCCCAAAACATCATCTCTCTCATCCAAAGACTTCCTTAATCTTCCAATCAAAAGGAGTCTTTCCTTCCATAAACAGCCAGCCGTAGCAGGCATTCTCACAGTGCCCATCTCTGTCTACCTGGGAGTATTCATGTCTGTGTAGACACATTATATGTATCAAATCTCTCACCTTCCATGCCCCAGAAGATGCTGGGTAATCTAATCTAAGCTGCTAAGTAGGCATAAGTCTTTCTACAAAAGCACCAGACAACCTTTGATTTCTATTCCTGAAAAAAGAAACACTGCTTTAAACTATGACTGAATATTGACATCACAGACTTAGAAACGCAAACACACACACATCCATCTAAATGAAAAATGTACTTTACCGAAGTACCACATCCCAAAAGATAATCTGAGAAAAGACTAATTGGAAGCTTGAAATATGAAACTATTTTTGGAGGAATGTTGATCTCAAAATGGAGGAAGCCTTTCAGTTTCTTTCCTGCCTGCTGCTGCTCACTTTCTGTGGCCCCTACATGTCAGTGTGTGTTTCCACAGGATCTGAGTGTGTGTCCATGTGTGTCCATGCGTGTCTGTGTATGTCTGCATGAACTCTGTTTCCCTCTTCGGCTGTAGGTTCTGTTTTGTATTATGTTCATCTGCATTAAGTCTGTTTGGTGTGATTCTTACAGATGGCATAGACGGGTATTATTGAAATAACGTTTCTAGTAGCCTGGACACCTTCCAACACATTCAAATCATAGGACCAAATTCTTTCATCTAATTAAGTTTGAAAATGATTTAGCTGATTGATAGTTTGGGTAGAAAGAACTTCTCTAGACCAGGGAGCCAAAAATGGCACATGCTTGAAGTAATCTCACCTCCTGCCATATTCAGAACTTACCATAAATTACTTCTGCTAATATGTTTCCTGAAATACACTCAAATTATCTATAGCAAAACCCTCCTTGGAAAATGTGATCCCTCCCCTCTATTGTGCTTATTTTGAACTCAACCCTGTGTGACCACCATCTTTCTTTCTTTCTTCACGCTTTGGTGAGTACACAATTTGCAAACTTCAGGGACAGAAATTAACAAAGAAACATTTTTATTAGCCGTCCTCATTTCACATTCTATTACTGGTTCAATTACCTAATGCAAAGCCAAACAACCAACTTAATAAACAATAATAATTGATTATTAGTATCACCTGCATACAATCACAAGCAATTCACTACTTACTCTTTTGAAAACCAAGACTTCACCACAGGGGAGTGAAAGGAAAATAGATGAATTCAATCAGGTTGATTGCTGCACAAACCACTCAGTGTTTGTGCCAAATGGAGGTACATCTGTAATAGAACCTTGAGAACACAGAGGAAACCACCCCATTTCCAGACTGCTTTTTCCTCTACCCTAGCTGCAGAACACCTCACTGGTGGAATTGCTTCTCACCCAACCTATAACTTCAGCACTTCACACAGACATAATAGGCACTTAATACATGTTTTTAGGGTTGAATACAAAACCTACATATACTCCTTCTAAGTTTCTGCTTAGTATTCTATGAAAATAAAAATTATGAAAGCAAAGCTTAAGACTTGTGTATTCTCATAGAATTTGAATTCTGGCATTATTTTCTTTATTTAGCCAGTTGTTAATCTAGTTAGGTTTGTGGTTTAGTGGTTTCAAATACTTTGAGTAGAGAAGAGGCCAAGCATGCCTGTTATCAGAGAATAATAACAGAAAAAAAATTCTTTCCAAACTATGAAAATCCCACATTATTCTAGATTATCTGGATAGTGATATCTTTTCTAAATTCATGAGTAATTCTTAAGCAAGACTAGAAATCTCTCTATTCAAAATGTGTTATCTAGACTTAGGTACATTATAGAATTCACTTCATCCCCAAAATATAGCTGGCAGCATTTTTTAAGGTAAATCCTTTATATCTGCACCAAAGCCACTCAGTTTTCATTATCTTGTATTTTAAGAGCAATTTTCTTTTAACATGATTCTAAAATTATTCTCAAAGCTAAAGTCAATGTTAGCTGATTTAGCCATTTGATTTCTTCATAGAGTTGTTTAACTAATAGCTGTAAAGCCACAAATGAATACTGGAAAAGATGGAAGAAAAAGAGTTGTTATCAAAAGCTATGCTTTTCTTTGGTTTCAATTGCCCATACACAACCATATTAATTTAAAATTATGAGCTAGAGATAGAAATACATTAAAATGTTTCACTGAGCCTTTGTTGGTCTTATAATTCCAATTCCAGTTTTTATTTTTTTAGGCAATTAATTCTACAACTAACACTGTGGCGGATGTCATTCAAACTGCAGAAGCTTATTGGGTAGTTAAAAGGATAAAATCAAGTAGTCATTCTACTAATCCCTTTACAAGGAAACAGCTTTCTGCATAAAAAGTGGAACTTATGTGGCCATTAGCAGATGCTACATCAAGCGACCAAAAATATACACATTTAAATTCTTAAGCACAATCTATGAACACTACACAGATGGTTTCCAAGAAACTGTACCTAAATTGATTACGATAAAAATGATCTGCTGCAATTGTTTCTGTCAAAAGGGAGAACAGAATTTGTCCCAATGTGTCGCTCTGCCCACTCATGCAGAGAACCCAGCTGCTGGGACAGATGTTGCTCTAAGCACTTTATTTTAGGGTCATTAAAATGGTTACAGGGGTTAGTCATTCCCTGTTTTATAAATTGTGCTTACTAGCTGAGCTCAACAGATGCTAGAAAACTTCTTTGTAGTTGATCAGAAACAAAGTTTCATCTCAGATTCCTTCTACCTTGTGCTTCCATGCAGAAATTAGGAGCAAATGGGAAGGAACAGGGAAACAAAGAAGTACGTAAAAATCCTGGCACATTTGATCCGGGAAGATGTCTTTACATAGCTCTCTTAATAACGCTGATGCTGGCCTCAGAGCATCCTCCGGCTGACAATGCAAAGCTGTCTTGAAGGCTTGCATGTGCTCATGTCATTTAAGAACTTTGGGGTCTTATACTCATATTGTATAATCGCATGTTTTAAATTGATCCTATTCTGTGCTGTTGTCCTTGACAAGGTGCTCCACAGACTTTGTCAGACAATAATACAGATACTCCTATTGTTCCTAGAGCACACTTCTTTAGAAGATATTTCTAAGCCTTTGTGAGAATGTTGTTCTGCTCTCTCCATTACAGACCATGCTATTCCTATTGAGCTCCGATTTTCTTTTATCATGATATATTGAACTGACACCTAATACATCAGCAAAAATCCAGGAATATCAGCAAAATCAACCTATAAAAAATTAGCATACGTATCATCGTGGGAAGGTAGCTATTCATGTATAAATAGATGGGATTCACATTAACAGTGGCTTAAACTATTACTACTACACTTTTTAAGCTAGGCTGAAGAATCTGTAACAATGCTGACAAATTAATGGAGGCAGAAGGACACAAAGTGCTACTACCCTATAGAAAAATCAGAAATTCAGTGGAGGCAACTTGCTCAATAGCAAAGGCTAGAGGAGAAATGAAAGAACAGCAGGAGAGGGGAGACAGTGGGAGCCAGGTTGTGAGCTATTCTAGAGGGAGAGTGTTCCAAAGTAGATGGGAGCTGAAAGCCTTGTGAAATTGATCTGATTTCAGGGAAGAACTGATAGGCCAGGACTTTGGCTACTTAAAAAAAAATCTAAGGCTCTCCAGAGAGTTAAGTTAAATATACATATGTGTGTGTGTGTGTGTGTGTGTGTATATAGTTTTGGAGCAAGGGTAGGCCAGCAGTATGTGGAGCCTGAAGCTTATACAAATAATTGGTGGTGGGATGGGGGGGCAGGGATCTATAAGAAAGAAAATATAATCGTATGAGCTCAAAATTAGGTACAGAGAGAGTCTTGGCAGCGGTCCCTGAAAATCATGGCCATGGAGCTTAAGCTGAGTTTCTTGGGAAATCTGCATCTGCTTTTAAGCCATTAGTAGAATTCCACATACTTCTCCCCAAATAAATATTGCTTGGCTTAGTTAATATTGCTGGAAAAGTAAACAGTTTGTACGATAGTGCAGTGTTTCTCACTCTGGGGCCTGCAGGCCAGCAGTGTCAGGTACATTGGGAAACCAGTTAAAAAGGCAAATTCTTAGACCTTGACTTAGAGCCACTGAGTCAGAAACTCCAGGGGTAGGTCCAGTAATTTCTGTTTTTCTTACCAAGCTCTGCAGGGGATGGTGATGCACCCTCAGGTTTGAGAATCATGACTGTAGGGTATCCATCAACCCTAAAGCCTCCAATTAAAAGCTAAATCAATTTAAGTAATTTTAGAATTCAGCTGAAAGCAGCAACTGAAGATTAAGGGCCTAAATAGAAAGAATATCTAAAAACAAATCATCTTCAGTTGATATAAAGAAACATGGAAACCACTTTGATTTAGAAATGGAGACTCACTTGCCTTCTCTGCTTCCCCCAGGGCACCCGTGACCTGCTGTCCTCCCACCTAGTCCTTGCTACCACACTACTTGATCCTGCCTCCTCTGTCTTTCCTGTACTGACCATCAATTGCTCCAAGAACCCAGACGTGTTCAACAAGAACCCAGATGTGTTCCGCTTTGTGCTGCTCCCACGTTTATTTCTTCAGCTCCCCACCGCCAGCTTCCTCTCTTGTTGACTGGCCCATTTGCAGATCCCAATTCATTTACCTGCCCTCTCATTAATGTTGCAAGAACTCTGCTAGGCACTGCAGAAAGAGCAGACTACAAAACTAAAAGACCCCCAGGCTGTCCAGTACTATACTTGCAAGCAAAACCTGATTTCAAGACTGCGTGAACTCTGAGAGGGCAGTTCAGGTGGACTGGGCAGGTGACCCGACCCAGCTGATGCTCTGTGTGTGGAAGGTGAGGGGGATTCAGGCACTGAAACCCTAAGATGAGACTTCAAGCGAAGTAACACTCACTTAATTCCTTCAAAACCTTTCTCCTTTGTTTTGTTTTGGTTCAGGTTTTCTTTAGTGTCAGGGAGTGGGACAGAGGGACTCACACTCCATGAAAAGAACTGCCCGAAGGCCTGAAATTGAGGGTCCAGTGCTGCTTCCAGTCAGTAGAAGGAAGGATAGGGCTGGTGCTGGGTAGCGGGAGATGAAGGAGAGAGCTGGGCTAGAAGCAGACTTCGTTAAAATGTTTGGACTTTATGCTCAGGGTTGAGGACTAAGCTCTGATTTTTTTTTTTTATTTTGCCCAAATTCCTTTCTAAGGGGTCTGGGGAGTCACACCCTATGAACCAAAAATTCTCATCAGATGGGTTTTATTTAACCCTGTATATCCGGACTTACTTTCCAATCTGACTCTGGCATAACAAGGGAAAAAATCAAAATGTTTTACCCCAAAATATATTTCCTTGCCATACCTTGGAATTGCATTTCAAAGTCTCTTGTTGCAAAACATCCACATTCTATAGAGACCCCCTTTTCCCCTTTGTTTTCATTCCTTCCTTCCTTTCCAGATCCAGGAGATGATCAACCCAGAGCCAGGCACCCTTTTAAGTCCAATAAGAAACATTTCACAATCTGCTATCTCTGAAGTCTGCTGAGAGCTTCCTCTGCACAATAAAACTTGGTCTCCACAATTGTTTATCTTAACCTGAACATTTCCTTTGATCCCAGGTCTTCAGATAAACTCAACCAATTGTCAACCAGAAAATGTTTAAATTTACCTATAGCCTGGAAGCCCACCACCCCCAACTTTGAGTTGTCCCGTCTTTCTGAAAGAAACCAATGTATTTCTTAAATGTATTTTATTGGTGCCTCATGCCTCCCAAAACTATATAAAACCAAGCTGCACTCAACCACCTTGGGCACATGTTCTCAGGATCTCTTGAGGGCTGTGTCACAGGCCATGGTCATTCATATTTGGTTCTGAATAAATGTCTTCAAATATTTTACAGAGTTTGACTCTTTTCATCAACAGAGTATTAGAGAGCCATTGATGAATGGTTTTAGTCAAGCTAGCAAAGGGATGAGCTTTTCACTCTGGAAGCATCCTTGTGGTGAACTGAAGTGTTTCTGGGTGGTGAGGGTTCCTTGAGGATAGCGAGACTAAGAAGAGCCATTGAAACTCACAGCAACTCAGAGCTGTGTGAGCAAGACCTACACCAGATGGGCTGGAGGAAGGGGAGTAGATGGTGTTGAGAGGCCCCCAGTGTTGACGTTATGTGATGAGACTATCCTGACCTGAAGGGATAACACTCTATGGCCACGCTTTTCTTTTTCTTTTTTTTTTTTTGATTGCATTTTAGGTTTTGGGGTACATGTGAAGAACATGCAAGATTGTTGCATAGGTACACACATGGCAGTGTGATTTACTGCCTTCCTCCCCATCACCTATATCTGGCATTTCTCCCCCATGTTCTCTCTCCCCAACTCCCCACCCCCCGCTGTCCCTCCCCTATTTCTCCTCAACAGACCTCAGTGTGTGATGCTCCCCTCCCTACGTCCATGTATTCTCATTGTTCAACACCCACCTATGAGTGAGAACATGTGGTGTTTGATTTTCTGTTCTTGGGTCAGTTTGCTGAGAATGATGGTTTCCAGGTTTATCTATGTCCCTACAAAGGACACGAACTCATCATTTTTGATGGCTACATAGTATTCCATGGTGTATATGTGCCACATTTTCCCTGTCCAGTCTATCATCGATGGGCATTTGGGTTGGTTCCAGGTCTTTGCTATTGTAAACAGTTCTGCAATGAACATTTGTGTGCATGTGTCCTTATAGTAGAATGATTTATAAACCTTTGGATATATATCCAGTAATGGGATTGCTGGGTCAAATGGAATTTCTATTTCTAGGTCCTTGAGGAATCGCCAAACTGTCTTCCACAATTGTTGAACTAATTTACACTCCCACCAGCAGTGTAAAAGTGTTCCTATTTCTCCGCATCCTCTTCAGCATCTGTTGTCTCCAGATTTTTTAATGATCGCCATTCTAACTGGCGTGAGATGATATCCCAATGTAGTTTTGATTTGCATTTCTCTAATGACCAGTGATGATGAGCATTTTTTCATGTTTATTGGCCTCATATATGTCTTCTTTTATAAAGTGTCTGTTCATATCCTTCACCCACTTTTGAATGGGTTTGTTTGTTTGTTTCTTGTAAATCTGTTTTAATTCTTTGTAGATTCTGGATATCAGCCCTTTGTCAGATGGGTAGATTGCAAAAATTTTTTCCCATTCTGTTGGTAGCTTCAACATATGCAAGTCCATAAACGTAATTCACCACATAAACAGAACCAAAGCAAAAACCACATGACTATCTCAATTGATGCAGAGAAGGCCTTTGACAAAATTCAACAGCCCTTTATGCTAAAAACCCTCAATAAACTAGGTATTGATGGAAAGTATCTCAAAATAATAAAAGCTATTTATGACAAGCCAACAGCCAATATCATACTGAATGGGCAAAAACTTCAAGCATTCCCTTTGAAATCTGGCACTAGACAAGGATGCCCTCCCTCACCACTCCTATTCAATATAGTATTGGAAGTTCTAGCCAGAGCAATCAGGCAAGAAAAAGAAATAAAGTGTATTCAAATAGGAAAGGAGGAAGTCAAATTGTCTCTATTTGCAGATGACATGATTGTATATTTACAAGACCCCATCATCTCAGCCCAAAATCTCCTGAAACTGATAAGCAACTTCAGCAAAGTCTCAGGATACAAAATCAATGTGCAAAAATCACAGGCATTCCTATACACCAATAACAGGCTTAAAGAGAGCCAAATCAAGAACAAACTGCCATTCACAATTGCTACAAAGAGAATAAAATACCTAGGAATACAACTAACAAGTAACGTAAAGGACCTCTTCAAGGAGAACTACAAACCACTGTTCAACTAAATAAGAAAGGATACAGATGGAGAAGCATTCCAGGCTCATGGTTAGGAAGAATCAATATCGTGAAAATGGCCATACTGCCCAAAGTAATTTACAGATTCAACGCTGGCCACGCTTTTCAACATTCATTTGTATTAGACCCAACCTGAAACCTTGTTAAAGACATTGGTTCTGAAGCTCAAAATTCCAAGAGTTTGATCGTGGGTCCAGGAAGGTTCATTTTTAATTAATTATTCCAAGTGACTCTGATAGAGGTGGTCACTAGCCCACATTTTGAGAAAGCCCAGCCTAATAGTCACAAAACATGTAATACTATTACTATTTTCTGAAGCTAGGTGGAATGTAAAGAAATGGGGGGAAAAAAAACTCTGGAGAGTATATTTGCCTGCATTTTTCTTTGATCTTCTAGCAGGTTACCAGGCTGCTAAAGATGACCAGTCCTCCACCTTTCAGATAAGGAAGCAGAAACTGCCTAAAACCTTGTAGATAATGGTAGACTCAAAAAGAGGATGTAGAGATGTAAATTTCATGACTACACCAGCTAACTGTTGCTAGCTCAGTCCTTTGAGTTCAAATTATTTTCCAAGCTGAGCTACTCATATGCTAACTGAGAGCAAATGAAGACTCAGAAGTTAGTGCAGCTTTTTATTGGAGATTTTTTAGAAACAAGGAGGCAGCCAACTCCAAAGGTAAGAGCCCAAACCTTTAATGTAAATGAATAAGTGGCCCTAGAATAGGATCATAGAAAATAGCAGGAAATGTGGGAAGAATAGATAATGGAGGGGTGATTTCTACTTAAATTCTGAAAGAAAAAGAACCCAAACTTGACAAGTATTTTGATTTTTGAATAGAAGCTCAAAATCCAAGTGTAAATGCAATTTGCCAATCTGCAAATGTTGTCATTGATACAAGCAATAACAAATATTGTGTATACAAAATATTGGAGCCTCAGACAAGCAGCTTTTGGACCTCCATTCATGAGAAATCCCTCTGACTTTGGTGCAAGGCAATTCCAGGGTAAATTAACGTGGAAATGTGTGTCCCCTGCTGCAGTAGACAGTTTGTGGAGAACCAGGGCCTCTGCTCACATGGCAGGTGTGTTTGAGTCTTATGGATATGCAATTCTAAAACTGTCCTGGTCTTCTATAAGCAGGACAAGACTGGTACTTCTTGCAGACTGAGATGACAAAACAACTAATGGGAATAAGTAGAAATAACTGAGTCAAGTGGGCAGAAGTTCTGGGTAGACTGTGGTCAAGCTTTGCATGGGCATCCTGCTGCATCTGCCCAAGTGTCTCAAGGCTTGGCCATGCAATCAAACACATCCCACTCCCACATTTACCAGGCTTTAGGGGAAAACCATTTAGCATCTCTGAGCTAGAGTTGCCTCCTAATTACCATGGAAATAATTTGCATCTCTTTTCCAAAGTCAGGAGGCCACTATTAACTTATTTAGTGAAGAAATAGGTACTGGCCTTAAGGTGGGAACTTGGTTACAAGTTGGTGAACAAAACAGGCATGGTCAATGCATTCAGGGATTTTGTAATCAAATGGATAAAATAATAATAAAGAATGCTAAAACCCCTGTAAAGTCCCACATTGATGCAAATTTTTCATCATTGTGATCATTATTATTTGACAAAATGTTAGTGACGGTACCTAATCACTTCATAGAAGCACCTAATGTATACGTTACATGTTTCTTCAACGTGACTAGGAAGAAAGTTAAAGTTAGTCTGTTAATACATCATGAAAAAAAATCTTTATAGTCTTCTCAACAGTTTTAAATAAACATTTCTGTAATCTTATTTAAAGTACAGGTTATATGTCCATCATCTGTGAACTGCACTCACGGCTAACTTCTGGGTGGCATTATACAGGCAGTCACTTTCCAGGACAACCGGAAGAGCTGTGGAATTCGTTGCTCATCAGAAGGACCAGCCAGACCTACAGGTGTGGAGGACACTAGCAAGGACTCAGTTATTGAACTACAGCTAATGCTTCTCCACTGGAATGTAGCTAGTGGCAATTATTAAAGGACATCTGTCTGGAAAAAAAAAAAAAAGTTTTACCTAAGGGATTCATCTAGCTTACCTGAGGTTTGCACCATATAAATGTCCTGTTTGAGCATCTGTTTATATATACAGGACTGTTTTCCAGAGATGCTGCATTTAAGGATATCAAGGTAGGAAAGGAGAGAATGGCTTAACTGCTAGTGTTTCCCAGAATCAGCATCTCATGATTGGACTCATTACTGGGTACCTAGTCCAACTTCCAAATTTTATAAATCCAGAAACAGGTCAAATCCAATTGTGTGTAGCCTCTTAAGTCTTGAGATAGTATACAAAAATGAATTACTAGAATGAGGTTGCCACTGCTCAGGAGCAGTGCCTAAATTTGTGTCTTAACCTTGCACTTGGTCTCACCTAGATCTTACTGCTGTCTTGTCCACATTTCTCAGTAACACATTTAGACTCTACAGGCAAGTTATTCCAAATGGTTCATGCTGGAGTTGGTAAGATCCATAGGTGAGATCCTCCTATGTATCTACCTTCTACCCCAAATAATGATTCCCATGTTCCCATTTTTAAACTCTGCTAGGGATAAAATAGTCCAATAAATCTTATTGCAAAAGAGGAAAATATTAGCCCAAAGAAGGACAAAAATACAGTAGCAAGCATGTCTTTGTGATTATAACACTGAGGACACTATTTCCTCATCCGTTTATCTCTGGTTCCACTGGCTTTAAGGCATTGCTTCTGTGCATTGTCATCCTGTTGGCTTATGGACTCTTCACACAGTTGATTTGGTTCTTCACAGTTTACACGACACTTTCATATGTATGAGTCACTGAACTCGCACAATATTTTAAAAAGAAATTTGAATGAATCGTATGCAAACATTTTCTCCCAATCTACAGGTTGTCTCTTCGCTCTGTGGATTGTTTCCTGTGCTGCGCAGAAGCTTTTTAGTTTACTATGGTCCCATCTGTCTGTTTTTGTTTTTGTTACCTGCGCTTTTGAAATCTTAGACATACCTTGCCTAGATTAACATCCTGAAGTGTTTACCCTGTGTTTTCTTCTAATGGTTTTATAGTTTTGGATCTTACACTTCAGTCTCTAATCTATGAGTTGATTTTTGTATATGGTTAGAGATGGGGGTCATATAGAAATTGTAGACACATATTGAACTATCCCTGTGTATCTCATCAATATGTACAATTATTATGTGGCATCTAAAAACAAAAGGAAATAATTCAAAAAATAATGATAAATGTATTTATCCTGTGGTTTCACATCATGTGTTAAAGTACAATATTCTACCTTAAAGATAGAAGTTGTATTGACCCCTTTATGATTCATGAACTTTAAGGACCCTCAAAGGTCCTTAAAGACCTTTGAATAACAATTAAAAAAAAATGGAAGTGGGAAGATGTAAAAACTCTTGTTAAACATTAATATTTTTATTTTCAGAGAAATATTTTAAAAAATATCTTCCTCTCTCTGGAAGGCAGGAATAAATTCAAACTCTTGGATCTTGAGTTTCTTTATAAATTAAGAAAGCTGATTTCATTAAGGAGTAATTGTAACTGGGATTAAGCAGTTATGATTGTGGCCTATTTTAGAAGATAAAGCTTTCAAAACATGGAATATTGTGGGTGAACTTTTGGGCAGGGACATATGCTGAGCTATTTTCTAAACATTTGTAAAGTAACTTAAAGAAAAAATAGCAATAAGCCAAGAGTGAGATTGGAATGTCTAATCAATATCATGTCATGGAGTTTCCAGCTCTCCTTTCTAACAGCTTTGGAAGTGGCCATGCCTTCCTCTGAACTTCAGTTCAACTTTGCATACATCACTGCATATGGCACTTTTACAAGTTTCATCTCCCCCACTGAATTCTAAATTCCTTAAAGGCAGTGACTGAACTTTATTTATATCTATATCTCCTATACATACAAAAAGCACAGTTTGTCGTACCAGTAGGTGCTCAATCAACAATGAATGAATGGTAATTAAAAGAGATAACTGCTGCCTTTACTTTGGAGGAAACCATAGGACCATGATGAAGAAGCTCATGATAGCAAATTGACACACGGAGGTAACATATGGCAAAGAGGTTTAGCTTAAATGTGTGACCCATATTCCAGGGAATATGGTGGCATGCATTCAGACTGTTCGCTCTCTGAAACTGTGTGAAATAAACTCCAAAAAGTATGCTGTCTGAATTATCAGGCAGTGCACTACACAAGGTATTTCTAAAATGCAACTTTCCAAAAAAGTGGCCAGAAGTGGGCAAATTAAGCAATATTTGAGGGTCAGCTCCTCCCCTTCACAATCATGCTCCCTGTTTCTCATTTTCTCACTCATCTTGGTAATGTTGAAACTTAATGAAGTCATTATTTAAAATAAATTGTTTTTTAAATCCTAATTTACACTTCTAAATTGATCAGGCTTCCATGTGGAACACTAGTAGGAAGAGGCCAACAGTAGGTTCAACAAGATGATCTAAGAAGCTGCAATTGTTGGCAAAAGATGCCGATGGTTTGAGGCTGGGCTTGTGGCAGTGGCTACTTGAGAGATTTGGAGAGTGAGCTCACAGAAAGTGATGATGGATTGGATTTGGGCATGAGGAAGAAGGGATGTCCAGATATCTTGGCCTCAGAAACCTGATGCATGGAAAGAATGTTTCTTCAGGTCCAGAAGACAGAGGGAAGAAGGGGAGGTACCAGAGCAGGAATTCAGTTCCACGCATGTTAATTTTGCAATGCGTGAAACTGGTCCCAGTGGAAATAGCAATGGAGACGTTGTGATTCTGGAGTCCAGAAGAAAATTCTTGGCTGGAGATATATATTTAGAACTCTTCAGAGTAGAAATAGTATTTTTAAAACAAAATATATACCTTAGAATTAGCCAGATGGTAAAAATTGGAAAACTGAAAATACGTAACAAAAGATAAACAAGTAACACAGCAAAATAAGAACAAAAGAAGAGGAAATGTTGGAAGACAAGGCATATCACTTCTAAACATAAGTGCAAATAGAAAAAGAAACAGCTGTATAGAAAGACATTGCCTGGGGTCAAAAACCTCAAAGACTGAATTACAACAGATAAGCCCACAACGAAATAACTCAGAAAATATGAAGGCATTAGATAATCCCAAGCCAACCAGGCAGATTTAGACATACAGAAAACAAGGATCCAGTATAAGACTCCCTGGGGGTTAGCCTCAATGGAAGTGGCAATCTCACATACCCAGACATTGGGTTGTTTGGGACTAGGCTGCCAAAATGTACCATGAAGATAGTAGAGCCATTTGCCATGTATTATTTGTAAATTGCACCAGAGTTGGCAAATGAGGAAGCAATGGGATGATGCTAGGTGGTCCATCCATGCGCTGAGGTGAGGGACAGGGCAATAAAGTCGACACCTTTACATGATGCCGGGTCCAACCCTGGGGTCAAATTTAGGACCAGTCCTCTTTCTCCCATTATTCTGCACCCAGTAGCAGGGCGACTTTCTAAAAAGATAAAATCTGATGATTTTATTGCTCTGGATAAACTTCTTTGCTTTTAGGATTCTAAACCTAAATTGTTAACACAGCTTCCGTCATCTGGCCTCTCACAACTTCTGATATTTGGTGCAACTTTTTTATCTTTGATGTAACCAAAGCAATCTTTCATTTTCTTAGAGGTTTTTTGTTGTTGTTGTTGAAAAGCTATTACATAGACTTGACTTTCTTTTTCTTTCTATTTATTTATTTATTGAGACAGGGTCTCATTCTGTTGCCCAGGCTGGAGGGCAGTGGTGCCATCTTGGCTCACTACAACCTCTGCCTCCCAAGTAGCTGGGATTAAAGGTACTTGCCACCAGGCCCAGCTAATTTTTGTATTTTACTAGAGATAGGGTTTCATCATGTTGGTCAGGCTGGTCTCAGAATTCTGACCTTGTGATTCCCCCCTCCTCGGCCTGCCAAAGTGCTGGGATTGCAGGTGTGAGCTGCTGTACCTGACCAGGCTTGACTCTTTCTAGAGGGTTCTATACCCTTTGCAGTTTGACTAAGGTTTATTCACTCGTCAGATCGCATATGAAAGAGTACATTACAGGAGACTTTTCTCACTCGCAGCCAAGATCTCTCATCACTGCTTATTTTTTCCTTAACAGTTAATAATTTACAATTACATATTTGAAATACTGGAATATTGTGGGATAATTACTTTAATTGTCTGTAACCTTCACTAAGCTCTATGTCTCAGGAGGGTAGGGTTGTATTAATTCCTTCTCATGTTGTCAAGAAAGACAAACCCGAGACTGAGTAATTTATAAAGGAAGGAGGTTCAATGGACTCACAGTTCCATATAGCTGGGGAGGCCTGACAATCATGGCAGGAGCGAAGGAAGAGCAAAGGGATGTCTTACCTAGTGGTAAGCAAGAGAGTTTGTGCAGGAAACTCCCATTTATAAAGCCATCAGGTCTCATGAGAGGTACTCACTACTGTGAGAACAGTATGGGGGACCTGCCCCCATGATTCAGATATCTCCACCTGGCCCCCCACTTAACACAAGGGGATTAATACAATTTAAAGTGAGATTTGGGTGGTGATACAGCCAAACCATATCAAAGGTCTTGCCAGTTTCACTCATGTTTTTATCTCCTGTGTTTAGTACAGAGTCAGGCACAGAAGCAAAATGGTTTTCTCTGTCCTTTCGTCCTGACCCTGATGATAAATGCATGGTGCTGCCTGAGAGAAACCAGAAAAAGAAAGTTAATGAATAGTTTTAGATGAAGTAATTCAATCTAGGATATTCTTTCTTGCCTATATGATAGTTGGTAAAAATAGGCAAAACAGAGAAATGAGGGAAAAGGGCACTTGACTAATTCTCCCTTTGACTTATTTCTATGAGGTAGTGGCTGTGTGGCAGCTTCTAGACTTAAGTGATAAGAGCTAAAAGCAGAGCTTTTATTTGCTCCAAAGGAGATGTTGGTTCATTTTGCCCAATGAAGCAGGGACAGGCACTGACATCTAACAGTAGCAAAATATGTTTATCCTTTTCCCTCCTCTTTACAATGTAATCCACATTGAAAAGAAAACACACAGATGAGTTTCAAATAAAATTCCAATCATGTATTGTGGCCAGAATCACCAGAATCAGAGAGGACCACTGTCAGTTTCAATCATTCCAACCTGCAACGTCGTGTTCTCTTCCTCGTTCATCTGCGGGGAGTGATACCAACCCATGTCTGGCGTGAATTCTGTTGGCCATACCTTTGCTGTCCTTTAGCACATTAAGTTGGGTTCTCTGGTCTTTGTTAATGCCTGGGATGATGGTCTTTTGGTGCTAGAAATAGTTTTCACCTCGTGTAGAGTTGATTAGCAAACAGATTTGAAGATCAGGCATTTTTGGAAAGAGTAAATTATAGAGAAGATTGAATAGATTGGAGAACATTGAAGAGATCTGCCTTTATTTCTGGGATACTATACAGATTAATCAATCACTTATTGTTTGCCTCATTATAGTTCAGGCTGGAGACAAAAACCAATAAACAAATATGATGTAAATTAATCAATGCTTGAAACTGCTTTATCACTGGTTACCCCATTGCACCCCTTCCCAGCCTGGCCCTGCCTTTCCCTTCTCTTTCCTTTCCCTCCCTCCCTCCCTCCCTCCCTTCCTTCCTTCCTTTCTCCCATTTCTTCTCCTGTTTCTTATGCCACAAGTATCCCCTCTTTCTCTCATTCTCCCTCTCTCTCTGCTATCATTTAAATGTGTGTCCTTCTGGAATTCATATGTAAAAAGTCAAAACCCAAAGTGATGATATTAGGAGGTGGGGCCTTTGTGAGATGATTAGGTCATGAAGGCTCCACCTTGGTGGATGGGATTAGCACCCCATAAAAGGCTGGAGGGAACAGTGAGACCCTTTTCCCCTTCCATCTGTTCCACCATGTAAGATCACAGCATTCATTTCCTTCCCTCCTCCCACCATGTGAGGATGCAGAGAAAGCACAGTAAACAAGGAGCAGACCCTCACCAGACACTGACTTTCATTCTCTACAACTGTAAGAAATACATTTCTTTTCTTTATAAATTGCCATCTAAAGCATTTTGCTACAGCAGCAGGAATGAGCTGAGTCTCTCTCTCTCTCTCTCTCTCTCTCTCTCTCTCTCTCTCTCTCTCTCTCTCCTCTCTCTCTTTCTCTTTCTCCCTCTCTCTTCTCTCCATCCTCTACCCTTGGAAATCTGTTTAGGAAAACTAAGAAGCACCAAGAACAGAAAAGTGGGTTCAAATATCTGACCTTACTGAATGGCAGTTACCATATGATCAGGTAGGTTTTGTTTCAGAAATCAAACCTATGGAGGTAAAATGCTTTAAGCTAAATTCATTTGTTTATAAAACAAAAATACAAATAATATCAAAGGTTAAAGTAACAAATTTTCCAAAATAGGAACAAATACAGAAATGATTAGATTTACCTCACAGTTCTGTCAGGTCACATATCATTTCATATAAACTGCTTTGGGAGGGCTGCCTATCATATTAGTTAGAAAATTAATTATACATTTCTTGAAGATAGAAAACATGCTATATTTACTTTTTATCTTTTAGTGCAGGATTGATCATAGAATTGCTGCCAAAGTTAGTTTAAAATTGAATATTATAATGAAATGCATGTTTACAGTGATTAAAATCATGTTTTCTTTGTCTGAATTAGTACAGTGCCATGGTATGCACTGACACTACCTTCCATCTGTAATCAGAGGAGAAAATGATTTCCTTAATACCATTTCTTTATTCATGGATATAAAATAACTGTGACATATTGGTTGGCAAACGAGCTTCTCTTGTATAGAATATTTACTTAAAACAACTTTTAATGTAAAATAAAAGAAAAAAAAAAAACTACAGACATGTGAAACTGCTCCTAACAAGGAGATCACAGACTTTTTAAAAGTTGCATGGATAGTGTTGAATTCCTCAATGTCTAGTTACATAATTTTCTTCTAGAATTTTGAAACAAAAGTATAGTGAAAATATTAAAATGTTTTAAATAATATGATAGGAAATAAATAATAATGAAATAAATGGAAAGGGAATGACATCAGTACTATATTTATTGTTTAAAATATCTTTAAATTTTTTTTTTGATTGTAAATAATGTCTTGTAAACATTTAGAAGATACAGAAAGTAATTTAGTAATTTACCAAACTCCATTACTGGGGGCTATCCATTGTGCAGATTACACTGTATTATTTTCAATTCAGTAGTCAGGAGGCACCTTGGCACAGGGATCAGAATGAAACCAGCCCATTTCTCTGATCCCTGAAGATCTGAAGGATTGACAACTCGAGACAGATGGTCTGCTGTACTGGCTCCAAGGTGAGGCCAGAACCTGCACCTAGGTGAAAATTCTCCTTGCCAGGATTTCATCGAGGCTTTCCTGCAACACACCTCAAGCACCTCTCTGTTGGAGGAATTTTGATAGCAGGTACTTAGGGTTATGGATGGGGGAGGCAGCTGAGCCTGGCATCGTGACCTTGAAGTAAGATCTGGGGCCGACTTGGATGGAATGGGAGTATTCCAGTAGGCTGTGCATTGGCTGAGGCTGGTAGGCATGACTGGGGGCAGGACAGCTTCTGTTTCTTTGGCAGAAACACATGCTAGACTTGCTTTCTGCTTCAGCACTTTTTTTCCCATTAATCATATTAAAAAGATCTGAGAGACCACATTTGCTTTTTTGAAAATCTGATTCCTGTAATACAAGGAGGGGTCATATTATAAGATATTAAAGCAAATAACAGAATGAAGTCAGAAACATAACTACCTTCCTAGGGCCTGCCATTACTAATGTAATTCCCTCTTCACAATATAAAATAATAATCTAAGAATTTTCTGTGTACCAACATATGACGATATTAAAAAGCTTACAACATCTTTTAAAGAAAATGTGATAAAGACATTTTGGGAATTGCCATCAGTCCCCAGACTTCCTTTTAGTATGAGTGAGGTGGGCAGATGCTGAAGGAATAACCCAGCAATACGTGTGGTTTTTATGATTGGAAGAGGGGATATATGAGAGCATCTTACCACAATGCTCAGCCAGAGTAAGCTCCCAGTAAGAGGCCAAAGAAACACACACTAAACCTCAAAACAAAGAAACCACTGTGCGATACTGTGTCTCAGTACAGTTGCCCATGGTGTTTGCTGTTTAAAATGCTCCTCTCTTCCATTATCCACTTGGCTAACTCCTTCCCTTATTCAGAATCCACTCTAAGAGGCCGTATCTGACTTCTTCAGGCACTGTCTTCAATACACTCAGACAGACCTTTCCAACTTACATATTTTCTCACCACTCTAGTGGTCAAAACACTGTGTTATTTTTTATTATTTGTTGCGTATCACCCCATCATACTTTAATAACTCTATTTCTAAGTGAATATTTAAATAATTTAACAGAATTTACCTGAAATTTGACATCAAAAGAAGTGAGATCTGGCCACCCTTAAATATATTATCCAATTAAGATTAATGTCTGTATGTAGGACAAGGTAGGGGTGAAGTTACTTTTTTTCCCATGTGAATATCTAGAGGTTCCAGCACCATTTGCTAAAAAGGTACTTTATTATGCAAGAAATGCATTCATTCAAGAAAAATTCGAAAAGAAAGAAAAAGGTACGTGGAAACTCATCACTCTATAATAGTTGCCATTTTACTGAAGTTTATTTTATATATATGTATGTAACTCTATCTTGTTTTCATGTTATCCTGTCTCCCTCTCTCTTATAATAATACCATTTCTTCAATTATAACATGCCAACATTTAAATTTTAATATTTGTGAAACAGGTTTTACAATTGTTTTACAAACAATAAACACACCTCTTTGTAGGCCAGATAGAGAAACAGACTATAACTTGTTGTAGCCAGGGCACTGTGAACTCAGCCATGTGTGAAGGTTTCTGTTTATTTTACCACTGTCTCAGCTGAGCTCTCATTGGAAGTGTCAAATATGGTTAAAATTTAAGTGGAACCTAAATCTCTATTTGTCTGAAACAATTTTTAAAGCCCTTAAAATAAAAGATCTAAAAACTTTTATTTTCAACAATGAAAGAGTTCTTGGTTTTAATTTTATCCTTCCACCAGAAACAAGTATCAAAAAGAACAAATATATGTAAAAGTTCTTTCAGATATTGGCCACGGAGGTAATTAAAATTGTGTTTTTGAGATCAGGAAAACAAATAAGTTGAGCCACATGATTACTCTGAGGTTTTTGTGTTTATCTTTTGGTTTTCTTCTGGTGGCATTTTATGGATCTTGTTGCAGAGAGGAAGAACTGAAGCAGGGAATGGAAAAACTGCTGAGCTGAGAATGCAGAAATGGTAGTTCAGACAGCTCAAGTGAATGAAATTTGAAAAACAGCGTGCCAAAGAGAAAAAAGCTTTTTAGACAAAAAGGTTCTATCTTTGTATGGATAGGTCCCACTGAGTCTGTTGCTGAAGTCTAAGTTTTAAATGCACAAAGTAAAATTTTACAAAATTTGCCAAAAAAAAAAAAAAAAAATCAGAGAAGGTGTAAGCTAATCAATTCCCAGAGCACATGCATGCTTGGAAGGCAAACCAACCAGAGCAAAAAAGACCTTACTAAGTGCCCAGATTATTTAGTAGAGGCTCCAGAAGAATCACATTTTCTATGTGGGTCAAATTAAGTCTTGAGTAAAAGTTTATCCAGACCTTCCCCAAAAAACTTAAAATCAAGCTTAAAATAATCATGGTGATCCACAAATCACTTAAATCCCTCTCAAAACAAAGTTTTTAGATGGTTTTCAAAGAAAATGACCAAGTGTAATATTAAATCTTTAATAACAGGCTGGGTGTGGTAGCTCATGCCTGTAATCCCAGCACTTTGGGAGGCCAAGGTAGGCGGATCATGAGGTCAGGAGTTCAAGACCAGCCTGATCAGCATGGTGAAACCCTGTCTTTGCTAAAAATACAAAAATTAATGGGGTGTGGTGGTGCACACCTTGGAATCCCAGCTACTCAGGAGGCTGAGGCAGGAGAATCATTTGAACCTGGGAGGCGGAGGTTGCAGTGAGCTGAGATCACACCACTGCACTCCAGCCTGGGAGACAGAGCAAGACTCCATCTCAAAAAAAATAAAATAAAAAACAAATAAATAAATAATAACATAATGTCATAACATCTAGACTTTAATCAACTATCACTAGCTTACAAAGAAGCAGGAAACTGTGGCACATACCAGACCAAAAAAAAGCCAATGCAAATGAAACTAGTAATTACAGAAATTACGGAACTAGCTAACCAACACTGTAAAACTATTAGGACAAATATGCTGAAAGATGTAAAGGATAACATAAACATAGGATATTCATGGACCCTCTTTGGAAAATAACCTCTTGGAACTGCTAAAGCTAAAGTTATCCAAAATAAAAAACTTACTGAGTGATCTTAATTGAATATTAAATACAATGGATTAAAATTTCAAAGAACTTGAAGTCAGGCAATAGAAATTATAGAAATCAAAGCACAGATACAGATATAAAAAATATCAAAAATGTTTTAAAAATCTCAGTGCCCAGTGGGACAATATTATATACACCTATTTTATATATAAAAGTAGAAGAGAAAAATACTTTAATAAATAATGACACACATTTTCAAAATTTGTTGAGAATCATAAACTTGTATTTTAGCCATCGGAAGATACAGGATGGATCCCAACTCAAAATTTTATTTAAATGTCAAGACTGATGATGCCTCACACATACTGAGATTATGAAAAGGTTTATTACTCACAGAACAAAACACCTAAGAAGAGTAAGGTCGGTTTCCAAAGCTGGTCTGGAAATCGTGTTAATTTTATCCTTCCACCAGCAACAAGTATCAAAAAGAACAAATATATGTAAAAGTTCTTTCAAGAAGCTCTTGGAAGAACAGGGGAGAAAAGGAAGCTGACTTGGGGATTTTACTAAGAAGTGAGGAGGGGTGAAGTTTCACCAAAAAAGGGAGCACTCAGGTTTTCTTATCAATTTTACTAGAGGCAGGCAGAAGAAGAAGGACTCCAAAGGATTAAAAGCTCTCAGCACTGAAACTTCAAACTGTAGAGTGAAACTCTTTATTACAATCCACAAATCTAAGAAACTTAAGAAAACCTAAGCAGGATAAGCCCAGAGAAAGTCATGCAGAAGCACATTATAATCATGTTTCTACAGAACAATGTGTGAAACAGAACATTTTTAAAAAGCAAGAAAAGAAAGACACATTATAAACAGAGGGGCAGATATGTAAGAATGACTGCAGACTTCTTGTCAGAAGCAATGCAAGATAATACACAATAGACCAAGATCTTTAAAGAACCAAATGAAAGAAAACCTCACCCCAATCCAATCCAACCAAAACAAAGCTAAAATTCTCCTTTCAGCAAAAAACTTCTTTAAAAAATGAGAGCAGAGAAATATGCAGATCTGTTTTTGGTAACGGCCAAATAGCATCATATGTGACCAACTTTCCTATAACTGACAAGTATAAACTCTGAACATAACACAAAAGCACAGATACCTGAAGGCATTGGAGAATTAACAGAAGCACTAAGATTAGGAGGCGTTGTGCATAGCCAGTGGAGAGAATTATAATGGAGAGTTGTCATTATCACAGTTTTTGGCATGGACCATGGGGAAATCAGACACAAATGGAAAATGAGAAGAAGAAAAGGGAAGAGAAAAGAGACAGAAGAAAAAGAGTCAGTTAGAAACTCCCAACATGGTATCTGCCTACATCTCTGGCTGAAACACCAAAAGCAGCTCAGCCAAAGAAAAATAAACAAAACAAAACATAATTTTCAACTTGAGTCCAGCTGAGAAAATTTTTTGCTTGAACAAACATGACATATTGAGGGGGAAAAGATAACAGAAATCAGAATTTATAAAAGAAAAAACCTTGTTTTTTATTTTTTTATTTTTTGAGACAGAGTCTTGCTCTGTCACCCACGCTGGAGTGCAGTAGCATGATCTTGGCTCACTGCAACTTCCGCCTCCTGGGTTCAAGCGATTCTCCTGCCTCAGCCTCTCAAGTAGCTGGCATTACAGGCGGCTGCTACTACACCTGGCTAATTTTTGTATTTTTAGTAGAAACGGAGTTTCACCATGTTGACCAGGCTGGTCTTGAACTACCAACCTCAGATAATCCACCCACCTAGGCCTCTCAAAGTGCTGGGATTACGGGCATTAGCCACCACGCCTGACCAAAAATATTTTACTTTTGATGCCACAAAGTAGGTGGCAATGCCTTAACTGTATGCGTGGTGTCAGGCTGAGGGCGCCTTCCAGCTTTCTCAAAGGGAGCACTAAACTTCTCTCCTTTCATATGACACAGAAATCAGAATTTTCACAGCTCATTATTCATAATACCTAGGATAGCCCCCCAGTTAAACTGATGGAGAAATTAAATATAAGATGTAAATTAGTAATGTCTGGAATGGAAGAGAGGACATCATGAAAGATACTACAGAAATTAAAAAGGATGATAGGAAAATATTATGAGCAATTCTATTCCAATAAATTTTAAAAATTAGATAAAGTGAAAAAATTTCTTGAAGACTAATTTAAAAAACTAACCTAAGTAGAAATAGAAAAAAAATAGACTTCTGTCAATTAAAAAAATCATATTCATAATTAAAAACCTTCTGAAAAAGAAAACTCCTGGCCCAGATGGCATCACTGGTGAATTCTATCCAACATTTAAGAAAGAAATAATTGCTATGCTACAAAAATTATTTCAGAAAATAGAGGAGTAAGAAACACTTCTCAACTAATTTTATGAAGCCAGAATTACCCTCTATCAAAACTAGACCAAGGCTTTACAAAACTAAGAAGTGTAGACAAATATGCTTCAAGGACACATACCACATATTACATACTTTAAAACTTCTGAGCAAATTCAGTGTGTGCATGTGTATGTATGTATATATGTAGGTATATAAAATGCCATGTCATGGCTAAGAAAATACGAAGATTTAGCAAGTAAATGCAAAGTTGGTTTAGCAGTCAAAAATCAATTAGTGCCATTTACCGTGTCAGCAGAATTAAGAGGAGATGCATAGAGTCATCTCAATAGATGCAAAAAAAGTATTTGACACAATCCAATACCAACGGAGAGCAATGAATGAATCAATGTAAAAATCACCACATAAGATAGGTACTACAATGATAAAAGAAGACGGAATGAAAAACGAAAAAGAAAAAAATGTAAGGTGAAACCAGGAGAGTGAGAGGGGTAGAGGCTCTGAAAGGGATGCAGAGAAGGTGAGGGAGAACCAGGAGTTGAGCAAGTAGCAAAGAAAAAAAAAAAGAAAAAATGTGAGGAGAGACGTGAGGCAGGGAGAAGGGAGAAAGGTGAAGACTAAGGGAATTAAAGAGGCATCTAAAGGATTTGAAGGCTCTGAAGATCTAAAGAGTTTTTGTTTTTATTTCATAGTATCTAGTGACCACTGCAATGTTTACACTTTCTAATATGCAATTTCCTAGGTGTCACTATCCTGATGAAACCTGTCCCGGAGCAGAGTTTCTCAAAGTATGGTCTTCACACACTTGCAGCAGAACCACTTTAGCTGCTGTTGTTAATGGGTCAGATCCCCCTGCTTGCACTCCATCTCTCCTGACTCAGAATCCCTGGGGTGGAATCTGGTAATTTCAATGTTAATGTGCACCCCTTGGGATCCTGATGCACATGAATGCCTAGAGAAGCAATTTCTTTCTTTTTTTTTTTTTTTTTTAATTATACTTTAAGTTCTAGGGTACATGTGTAGAATGTGCAGGTTTGTTACATAGGTATACACATCATGGTGGTTTGCTGTACCCATCAACCTGTCATCTACATTAAGTATTTCTCCTAATGCCGTCCCTCTCCTAGCCCCCCAGCCCCTGACAGGACCCAGTGTGTGATGTTCCCTTCCCTGTGTTCATGTGTTCTCATTGTTCAACTCCCACTAACGAGTGAGAACATGTGGTGTTTGGTTTTCTGACCTTGTGTTAGTTGGCTGAGAATGACGGTTTCCAGCTTTATCTATGTCCCTGCAAGGGACATGAACTCATCCTTTCTTATGGCTGTGTAGTATTCCATGGTGTATATGGGCCCAGTTTTCTTTATCCAGTATGTCATTGGTGAACATTTGGGTTGGTTCTACGTCTTTGAAGGATCTAGAACTAGAAATACCATTTGACCCAGCAATCCCATTACTAGGTACATACCCAGAGGATTATAAATCATTCTACTCTAAAGACACATGCACATGTATGTTTATTGCAGCACTGTTCACAATAATAGGGAAGCAATTTAAACACATAAAAACATGCAGAAAATATACAACAACAAATCACTTAATATGGCCTCTTCAAGGGTTTCTACAATCCAAGTGAAATGTACCATTTAATCTATATGCTGCAGACAGATTCTACAGGGAACGTTAGCTCCAACTTTTAATACGTGAATACACTGACTGCTTCAGGTGTTCTCCCATCTTCCAAGCTTACGGCCCTTCCATCTCCTCCATAAATCTAGTCCCTGGTGAGCATTTCTCTCCTGATCTCCTGTAGCACTCACTGCCTGTGTTCTCCCTCCAATTCCCTCATAGAGTATGACCCGGGTGGTGTTGTAGGTTGTTTGTATTGTTTGCTCTCTCCTGACCTCTGTGGAGGCTCCTGCAGCCCTGAGGTTAGCCGTATTGCTCTGCTTATGCTCGCCTCCCGTCATCATATCGCCACCCGGGAACACCTGATTGATGCTGACAGACAGCAGATCATTAGTAGTCATTGTTAGCTGTTCTGTTTACAGAATCTTGGTTATGGGTCATTCATTTCACCAAGGCTCCCAACCAAGCAAGATACTGGCATTTCTCTGAGTCCTCTCTCCTCTGCCCAATTCACATAGCTCTTTGACGCGACGTATTTTGCAAATCAGTCCTCCGCACGCCATCTCCACGCAGTTGCCTTTGTTTAGCTCTCATTACTCATCGTCAGGATTGAAATTTCCAACTATTCTCCCTGCTTTCCTTCCCTCCATAGTCTTCCTCACCAATCCTGTCGGCACAATTGCTACAAAAGGAATCTTTTGAAAACATCCCTATGGTCTTCTCACTCTCTTCTTCCAAGTGCTGTAAACGCTCTACTTATCCGTGTATTGCAGCTGGAGGGTCCCTGCCTAATGCAGAGCTTCTTTTTGTCCTGACTCCACACCTCCAGGTCATGTACCACATGACAATATAGCATCAGGAGCTCAGTTTCTGGAAAATAAATGAAAAATAAGACCTGAGTTTGAGTCCCACCTCCATTACTTATTAGCTATTTGACTTGAACACATATTTAATTCTAAATACCTCAATTTATTCTATATTAAGTAGGCATAATAATAGTACTTGTGTTGTAAGGGGATTTCAATGAATAATTGAAATAGTGCTTGAAAAGTGCTTAACCTAGCCCTGGCATATATGCTGAGTAAATACAAGTTATTATTATTATCTCACGCTGTTGTGTCTTTATGCAATTCCTTCTGCTTAGAATGTCCTTCCCATCCTTGCCCATCTAGAAAACTCCTACTCTTTTTTACTATTCAATTGCTATCTGTTCAACTCCTGCCTTCTCTGAGAAGTCTAGAGATTATTCACACCATCAGGCATTTTAAGTTCAGTTTTTTCAACCATCTAACTGGCTCCAGTGTAAGAATGCTAAAATATATGCCCTCCCTGATAAACAACAAGGGAAGGGCCCCTACATATTTATTTCTATATCTCCAGGAGTTAGGACAGTAATGCTGTGACTTTGTATTTTCGGTCAGTTGATTGAAAGAATGGATGAATGACTTTTCAATATCCTTGTCTGTCTACCAGGGGTCAGTCCCATTTCTAAGTATATTTAAAATACCATTAAAACACACAAGATTTTCAGGGCAGAAGGAAATTAATCATATCTTTCCTTCAAAATACAGCTTAATTGGAGGATTGGGTAAATAGAGAAATAGTAATCCAAGAGATTGTCTTTGCTCCCTGGGGAGTGTTCTTCATCCATATAAATCCCAGCCATCTCCCGCAATGTGCCCCACGCAGCCAGGTCACACATTCATCTTTATGTTGTGGGAATGATCCTGCTGCCTGAGGATACATGTGAAAGTGAGACTCATACTTCAATTCCAGATTGGAGGAAGCTGCTATCCAGCTTGCGAAAGCTCTTCTAAAAGACTCTTCTTTTTAATTGGAGCGCAGAAAACTATGCTAAGCTTTTCTTATTGTAGGTTTCCTGATATGTTGGACCATGACAATTTTGGGAAATGTGTTTATCACCCAGTTTAGGGCAAAGCATTAGGTTAAAAGACCTATTGTTTGTGACTGGGAAGCATGGATTTCCCAGGCCTCTGCAAGCAGGCAATCCTCTGAAAACAGTTTTTGTCTATTGCCACACTGCAATCACTTGCTTCATTGTTGAAATTCAGTTTGAGAAGAAAAAAAAAGGAAAGAAAGAAAGAAAAGAATAGGAATTGTCATCTGCAGCTGCGAACTCCAAAATCTTCTGGGGCTCAAGACGCATTAGAATTGCTGAAGCCATTAGAAGAATCTTTTTTCATTGTGATTGGACTTTTTCACCTTCAGTTCACTTCTCAAGTCTGCTCAGATCCATAAGAATTATGCTTTTCGTTATCTAAACCATATCCTAGAATCTATGATTTTTAGCCTTGAAGCAGGGTGTTTTCTTTTTTTTTGGACAAATCCAGGACAAATTTATCACATTACTCTCTTGATCTCTTCTTTAAAAGTGTTTTTCACTTTTTAGCAAATAACTGGATTTCATATGAATTTTCAAGGCTAATAACTGATATCTCAGCAAAATAAAAATTAGCTAAAATATTTTTACAAGATCCTTCTCCTCACTGTCTTGCTAATTGTAGATTTCCCTAATTGAGAATCTGTGGGTGGGTATCTGCCCCAGAAGCCTCCTATGTGTCAAGACATCTGGTTCACTAACCATCACACTGCCTTTCAGTGGCGACCAACTGCAAACACCACTTCTCCCTGGGACCCACGGCTGAGAGGCAGGCTTGCTTAGATCTGAAGCTGGCTGACTGCGATATTAAGGAAATGGGCAAAGGAGGGTGCCAGGCTGCTGGCTTTTATGTTTGCAATTGAGTTTGGCTGCGGCAGGGTAGTCCTTCTAAGCACACAGCCTGTGAGTTATGTCATCCCATTGCTATTTTTTTGAATAATAATTTTCAAAAAGAAAATGTTTTGTTGCATGGAATATGCCCGTCGAGTTCAAGCAAAACTGTGTTTGAATAGAGGTGTTCAGAGGCAAACAATCAGTCCTCTCCTGTCTTCACCGTTGTGCTGAAAGGGTGCCAGGCTGGGTCACACATCACAAAACACACTAGGATGACATTCAGGGAAAAGAAATTCATTGTTATTTAACTAAAATATATTGTCTTGTTTGAGTTAAAAATACAATTTTAAACTCAGATGAAACTATACTTATTTCACATTGCTCTCCCTGTATGACATTGTATAAATTATTCAATCTCCTTTCCCCTCACTTATCCCATGTGCAAACAGGAATGACTTAGACAAGCCATTAGATGGAGAGAGGAGAGAAGGAAAATCTACTTCGTGTCTGACAGGCAGCAGTTCCCAAAGAATGGAGCTTTCTCCTGCATTTTGCAGAAGTTCCATCTCAATGAATAAAGAGATCCCTGTCACTTAAAAGCAATACGAAAAGCAAATGGTTTAGGTTAGATTTCTCTGAAGTGGCCTAAAGCACACTGGGGCAGAGATGATAGGAAAGTTGAAAATAATGTATTCAACACAGATATAATCAGTGTTTTCCACCCTCAGTTAGTCATCAAATGCAGCAATAAACATTTATCTTTGAAGATAATCCTGAAAATAATTTAGACAGAAATAACAGAGATGTACTAGGTCAGAGCTACAGAAACGTAGTCACAAATACTCACCAGACATGCAGATATGCCACCATGTAAGCCTAATGCCCGCATAGAATTTAAAGCCCTAATAGCAACTTTTGCAAAATTCTTCAGTGAAAATACTATTTTTCCTCATCTCTGTGAGTATTTCAGGCAACTGCCTGGCACAACTTTATGAAGAGAAATTTAAGCAACAGATCACAGGATGGGGGAGATGACCCGTGGAAGCTGACCCTAAAGCAAGCCAACGCCTTGGTTTCATGGACACTATTACACATACTTTGCAGCTTCTGCTTTTCTGATTTTGACATCAAGTTCCACATGGTTGCATTTTTCCTTGCCAACCTCTTACTTCCCCCAAAATAAACAATGCCCCTCCACAGATGAATAAACAGTTGTGAACAAATACTAGTCGACAATTAAAATGAACAAAGTTGCACTGTATGAATCAACACCAAAATGTCTAAAACATGTTGCTTTAGAAAAAAAGATAGTGGAAGAAAATATGTATGCAGTGTGATATCATTTATAAAAAGTTTTCAAATCTAAAAAATATTTAAATTTTTCTCTTGATAACTAGAAACGATTTTAAACACTTGCGTAGGAGTACGAACACTAAATGCATGCTAATGATTATCTTCATGGGAGAATCGGGGGAAAAAAAATTTGTGTGGTACACAGGGGCCACACCAGCTGTACAATGCTTATAACTTCCCCTGGGATCATCTGCAGCAAACATGGCACAGACTGGAATTTGATAAAGTTGGGCGTGGTAACTGGATACTCACTATTTTGATCTCTTTTCTCTCAAAATGTTTATGTTTCATAAACTGACGGAAAAGATACAAATAATGTATTTTTAACACATTGAAAAAAGCTTTACTATTGGCTGCTATAAGAAATGTGGACAACTCCCTTCTAGTCCAACCTTCTTGCTGCCGCCTGCACTGCACCGTGATGATGAAACACTGGCTGTGCGTCAATTCTCCACTGGCGAATTGATTTGGAGGCTGCCCCTCGCCTCCAGAGAGCACATTATCCCCTCAGAAGAAACTGGGTCAATGTTTTTGTTGGATTCAAAGCTCTATTTTAGCATGACCTTGGATCCTTTATGATCTAGCTCAATCTCCTCTATGAACATGGAGTCCTGCCGATTGTCAGCATCTATGACTTGCTCAGTCTCATGGAGCTCTTCACTCATCTTTGACACCTCTCTGCCTTATCCTGAAATCTCCACAGGTAAATTTCTCTACTAGTTGAGCACCTATCAATGGCAAAATGGTGTTACATGCATCCCTTCTGAAAAGACCAGGCTGGTGGGTCCTTCCAGCTCAGGGTGCCCCTAATTGAAGGAACATTCATAGAGCACTTAGTACAGTGTACAAGGGGTGTCCAGTTGCTCACCAATGTACTCTGCTACTCTCCAAACTATGAGATCCTGGTGGGAGGATGCCTTATTCATGCATTTGATGTCCTGGTCATATAAGAGGTGATTATAAAATGCTGAGCAAAGTAATGTTTACTTATGATATTGCTCATGTTTTGATGACAAAAAAAGTGATAATTCTAGAGATTCGCCAACATGGTTCAATTAAAAAAAGAAAAGGAACACATGCGCTAGAATGCATTACAGCACTCAGAATGACAGCCAACACGTAATGAGTGCTGTAGAAGTGATGGTATTATTGGTCCATGAGCCTTACATTGTTATATGTGTAAATCTGCTTTGGGAGTGCCTCCTGAGGGCCTTGCAAAGCTTGGGAACCCCCTGCTCTTTGGCGCAGTGCCTGAATACCAGCTGATATGTTAGCGGCTGTGTGGGGAGCCCAAAGATTCAGAGAGCAGCTTTGGAGGCAAAGCTGGGTGATGCTGGGACATGGCCGATCTCCCCTGCAGCTCAGCTTTGATGGCCCCAGCATGATGGCATCTTGAAGAGTTATTTTGAAGAAGAATGAAACAATGCAGGTATAGCCCCAAGCATGGCAACATCACTCATAAGTGCAGGACAAATTGGCCAGGCCCCAGCTCAGTGTAATTCTACGATGCATGTTGGCTGAGAGTGAAGAGAATAACCTAGCAGCAGTGTTTACCTCCTGTGGACTACTGTATATTTCTCACGATTTGAAGAGAACCATGGCCTGTGGATCAGCAACGGGCTGAGATTTAAGGGTCTGGGTTGAAACTCTGGCTGCAACACAAACATCAAGCCTTTTGTGGAGTCACTTAAACTCTCTTAGCCCCAGTTTCTCTAATGGTTAAACGAGTATCATAAGACCTACTTCTCAGAGTGACCCTGAAGCCCAGAAGGAGACCGAATCTGTGAAAGCACCCAAAGTGTGCCAATGAGTATGTTAGAGTTGACACTTCACGTTAGAATAGACTTTATATATATATATATATCACTATTATTACAGACCAGAGAGTAGTTATCTGTTAACTATGTGTTTTTGTGCACAGCACTGAGCTAGGAACTGACGAGGCAGGGGCCGACAAAACAGACGTGCTCCCTGCTTGGTTGACTTTTCATCTATGTAACAACTTTTCATGATTCCTTAACATAAATTTTAAAAGTAGATATTATGCTCGCTTTTAGATGGTAAAGAAACAGAGGTCTAAATCTTTAAGACAAGGACAAACAATATTTTGACACGTCATGAAGGCTATCAAAGTACCTTGACTGTAACATGTACAGAATTAAAGAGGCATCAAAACATGCATGAAGAATTCTGAGGCAGTAAGAAAAGTTGTCGGTAGTTGGGGGGGTTTCTAAAGGGAAATGAACTGCAGTCTCCCATGAGGCGTACCCTGTCTCTCAGCCATCTTTTATTTATTAACCATGGGACTCTGGCTGGAGCACACGTGTCTTCTCTTTAATCTCAATGAGAGAATGTGAGGAATGGCCCCAAGCAAAGAAGGTCCTGCCCATCCTGGGCAAGAGTCGTAAGTGCTTCTGCTCCACCACCCCAAGCTGATCCCTCATTCTCCAAACCAGACTCTTCTCTACACCCTTGTACCCTGTGAATGCTTGACTGGCTAAGGTGGCGGAGGTGGGCATTTGTCAGATGAAGTCGGGGCTGCTCAGTATACTTGGACTTTGGCCAGTGTTTTGAGACTGAGGTGGGTGTAGAAAAGCTTTAGCTGGGAAGACAGCTGCAATTCTGAGTTGGGAGAACACAGGGCAGTGCACTGTCTTTCCTCTGAACTTGTAGCTGAAAGAGGCTCGATGCTGCCACACACCTGTGACTTTGTGTGAGATGTGAGCTGCCAGTCCTAGGGAGGCCCTCAGAGTTGGTGGGAGCAGAGGCAGCACCCTGCACCCTCACAGAGTTCTCCACAGTTCGGCTGCACCTGGGACTGTGTAGGTGTATTTTTCTCCTCTTGTTGATTTGGTTACCGAAAAGAGCTTTTGATGGAGACCACATCCTTTTACTGAGTATCAAGAAAGTTTATTAAAAGTAGCTCAGAGAACACAATACAACCCCCAACTATCTGATTCAATAGTGCTTGCCTGACTTTCCTTTCTCTGTCACCAAGTTATAAACACACCTTCTGTAATCAGCTGTACTTTCCATCTTGAAAGGATATTTCAGAAAGGGAGATAAGATAAACAGGCAATGGCAGATGATAAATCAGAATATATATTGGATTCTTTTAAAAAGATACGGTAAATTCTCATTCACAGTATATGAAAGCATGCATTACTGAGTTACAAATACTGATATCTTTAACTCATTATACGATAACAGCCAGGAATGTATCTAAAGAGGCAGACAACTTTCAAAGGATCCTTTCCCTTCCATGCAAGTGTTATTGCTGAGAGTGTCTGCAGCCTGCCGGTACTGGCATGTACTGCCAACAGGCAGAGGAGCATTCTAAGCAGAGGGGACAGCATGTGCTAGCGCAGAAAGGAGTGCCCAGTGTGGGGACGCTACAGCTGAGAGGTGACACACACTCACTTCTCATTTTAGGCTTACAGCAGTCAAGGGAGGTTGTAAGGGATATGTAGGCAATGTGGTTTAAGAGGCCAAGGGTCAGAAAAATTACCCTTCACAAAAGCCACTGGTTTTAAGGGCAAAGAGAACAGGAACCCATAGCTTGGGCACTTACTAACCATGAGGCATTGAGTAAGTGATCAGCCTCAGTTTCCCTATCTTTAGAACAAGAGCAATGATGCTTAGTTCATAAGACTTGCTTTAAAGATTACTTTAGGCAAAAAAATGTAAATTTTAACATCATGTATCAGGTGCTCAAAAAATGTCCTTTTTCTTCTTTTTTCCTGCTTTCTTTTTACTTTCCCTTCATGTTCCAGTCCTGTCCACTCCATCCACCATTCTTGGTGCTGTTTCTTCCCTCTTTGCTTTGCCGGGAAGCCCTCATGGAGCCTCTTTTTGAAAGGAGTGAAATTTCTCCTGGCCCTGGGGCCTCAGCTGAGCTTCTCCCTTTGGTACCCAGGCTGCCCTGACTCCAAGGTTTCAGCCTGTGCTTCCCCGGGGCAGGCTCTGAATTGCACATTTTTATTGTTTCTCAACCTGGTGCTTAATGGAGGTTTAACAAATGTTTGCTGCGATGAAATAGTCTTTTTCAAGACAGAATTACACAGTGTCAGAGGGAAGGTTGGCCACCCTTTATGTGACAGTTAATTGTTAATAGAGCCACCGAAAGAGGACCGTTCACTGCTCTGAAGCCAGAAGGGAAGAAAAGGCTCAACATCAGAAACATTTCTCCATTTTTAATAAATCATTTTTAAGAGAAATGCTTTTGGAATGCATCATTCTTTGACATGAGCTAAGACATTAAATAGACACAGCTGAGTCACTGAAAATTAATAAAGAGCAGATGTGGGCAGAGATACAGCGTTTGTAAATTACTGAGTTCATGCTCAGCACATTGTTTTCCAGGTATGATCTCGTGTAATCAATAATCTTCGTATGTTCTGTCACCCAGGCTGGAGTACAGTGGTACAATTATGGTTCATTACAGCCTCAACCTCCTGGACTCAAGTAACCTTTCCACCTCAGCCTCCAGCATTGCTGGGACTACAGGTGCCCACCACCATGCACGCTACTGTTTTTTTTTTTTTTTTTTTTGGTAGAAATGGAGTTTTATTGTGTTGCCTAGGCTGGTCTTAAACTCCTGGCCTCAAGCAATCCTCCCATCTTGGCCTTACTCCTGGCCTCAAGCAATCCTCCCATCTTGCCCTTCCAAAGTGTTGAGTTTATGGGTATGAGCCATTGTGACTGGCCTTTAAAATTTTTCAGGTTTTTAAAAATTTTCAGGGAAATGTCGTGGAGAGCCTGAAAGAAAAAATGTCTGATGTTCCAGTCAAGGTTTAATATGGTAGTTCTTTTCCTGTTTTTATCCCCCAATTTTTTCTTTAATTATAACTTGCTAAGATTTCTTATAAGAAAGAAACCTATTGGGATCTAAGAATTTCCTCCAGTAAACATCAAGTTTTAAATTAATTTCCTTTGAGGAAAGAAAGCCTTTGCATGGGTCATATTAGCCACAGAGGTTAGGATGTGTGAAGGTATTTTAAAACCTCAGAGCTAAAAAAAATATTTGGGGAAAAAAGAGGGGAGCAATGATGTCTATTTCTTCCAGAACAACAAGAAAGCAAAAACCTACCTAATGGGATTAGATATGACTTTACAAAACTCAGCAGGTGGACTGAAGTTTATTCCAAAAGCTATCAGAAATGGGTAATTTACTTTAAACAAAACATCTGTCAAGGTCTCCTACATTGGACAGGGCTCTGCGTTAGGTGCTATGGGGGGTTACAAAGATTAAAGTTGATATTCTGCCCTCAATCAATAAATAATTTAGCTGAGAAGGCAAAGCGTGTAAAACAAAAGATCTTCATATCTGTAGAAGTAGCTAAGTTTCAAGAGCTATTTCTAGGGCTTATGCATTAATTTATTTGTTCATTCCTTAAATATTTTAGGACACTGCTAGGTCCAAAGCTACACTCGACACCTCTATACTGGGGATGCAGCATAAATAAGTGGGACTCCTGCTCTTACTTGGGAGCACATGGTGGTAGTTGGAGGTAATTGTCAATACAGAGGCATACGTGATATAGTCCTAATGACCACTGAGTTTGACTTCCTGGGTTTACCTTGTTTATAAAATTAAGATTATTTTACTTACTTCAAAGAGCTAGTCTAATGATACGATAAGAGTCCATACATGGGCCAGGTGCAGTGGTTCACACCTGTAATCCCAGCACTTTGGAAGGCCGAGGTGGGTGGATCATGAGGTCAAGAGATCGAGACCATCCTGGCCAACATGGTGAAATCCTGTCTCTACTAAAAATAGAAAAATTAGCTGGGGGTGGTGGTGCATGCCTGTAATCCCAGCTACTCGGGACGCTGAGGTGGGAGAATCACTTGAACCCAGGAGGTAGAGGTTGCAATGAGCCAAGATGGTGCCACTGATCTCCAGCCTGGTGACGGGGTGAGACTTTGTCTGAAAAAAAAAAGACTGCATACATGAAATTCAGGCACATTCAAGGCCCCGGGCCATACTGCAAATGAAAATATGTTACAGAAGTCTGGAAGAGAGAGCAACCCTCCATCCCTGTTGGGTCAAAGCAAAGTACCAGGAAATGAAAAGGAGCATCACAAAAACAGATGGGATTGGAAGGCATTTCTCCCCTTTGGCTCCTTGTAAAGTCCAATTTCATCTTTCAAAACCTGCCTTGAGTATTTCGTACCTGAAAAATGTTTCTTCCAAGAATAGTCCATTTCCTCTCCTTTTTTCTTCCACCGTGTCTGTGGTACCATTGATCATGCCCCATTACTAGACAGCGAAGCTCTTTCCTGTCCTGTTTGCCTATAACACCCTGGAGAGAAGAAACCACGCCCTTATAGTCTTTGTGTCTCTTGCTTCTAGCTCAACTTAGAGTAATATGTTTGTTGAATAAATAATGAAGGAGACAGGCCCTCCCTGAGTTGTCAGATACCTGAGGAAAGAAAGGCTCACAGGAGGAATAAACACATGTCTCTTTCTGCTTTAGGAAGTGCATGCACACCTTTGGCACTAAGTTACGCAAGCACACTCTATGCCCATGTTTAGATGTTCTCGAGATGAAGTGTATATTAAATCAGGTGCTGTCGTAGTTAATTTGTCCTTATAGTTGTCAGCATGTTAGTTTCACAAACAGAATGGATCAGGCCATTGTTTTTCTTGAAATTGTTTATATAGGATCAAGCACAAACTCCTTATCATCTTTTTCAAAATCCTTTCCACACTTACTCTGACTTATTTCCACCTGCTTTGTCTGAAGCTCTTCCTATTAGTTCCCCAGTCCCTGTGGTCTCCAAAACCCCTATGTCCTTTCACGTGCGAAATTATGTCACAGGCAAGAAAAGGGGTCTCTTCCTTCTCTGTCTGATATGTTACCATTTGATCTTCAAAATCCACTTCAAACAAAAGTCTTAAAATTTTATCTAAGTAGAATTAGTTTCAGATGCTAGAGCTTTTGTTTGTACGGCATTGCTTCTTTCAAAGCTAGTTGCGTCAACGATGTTATCAATTCTGTGAGAAAAATAACAATATGGTGTTTGTTTTTTACTTATCTCAGTGCCTAGTAAAATACATGGCTCATCTTAGATATTCAACAATGTTAGAAGAAAGAAATGAAAGAGGAATGAAAGAAAGAAGGGAGGAATAGAGAAAAATAGAGGGAAGAGAAGAAGAGAAGAACCATTTATAAAGGAAACATGCCACGAATCTTTGATAATAACACACTCACTGGTGTAATTTTACCACACTACCTGTTAGATTCTGAACCCCTGCTGTGTGCCAGGCACTGTTCTATGAATTTTACAAGCATCCCATTCACTACACGCGTATCTCTTAAAATATTTGTGAATTGAACATTTACACCTCCATATACTTTTCATAAAACTTAAGGACTCTGTCAACTCAACTGCATAGAAGTTTTGAGGATGGAGTAATGAATTGGTTACTATATGTCTTTTCATTTCTATCAGCTCCTGTATAGGTCTTTCACATTTAAACTACATAACCATTAAATACATGTTAAATGCTCAATATAAGCAGTACTACATTGAGTCCCTGCGGGAGACAGAGAAATGGTTTTACGTTTGTTAGGATTCAGTGTGCCCGTGTGTTTTATTTTGAGGTTTCCAATGGCCCCATCAATGTGAGCACGTCTACAAGGTTGCTACTCTCTAATTCCATGTTTGCCCGTGCAGCTTATTATTGCTGAGGTTACTATAACCATTTCTGGAAGTGAAACTGCTTTCTAAAAAGTATGAAGATTTTAAAGGTTTTTATATATAAATTGAAATTGTCCTCCATAAACATTTTACTCACAGCAAGTGGATAACGAGTTTCTGCACAGTCACAAACCCTTAGCATTTTCAAAGTTTAATGTTACTGATTAATTTATGTTTAGCTTGAAATGATTATTTTCTAATCTGTGGCTAATGATTACAATTCAGTGTATTTTTATGCTTGTAAGTTGAAGAATCTTTTCATTTTTTAAAATTGATATATAATAATTGTACCGTATTTTGGGGATACATGTGATCGTGTAATATCTATCTGTATACAATGAGTAATGGCCAAATCAAGGTGAATGGGGTGTTCATTATCTCAAACATTTATCTCTTCTTGATGTGGGGACTATTCCAATTTTTCTATTCTGGAGGTTTTAAATTATTGTTAACTGTAGTTGCCCTACTGTACTATTAATACCAGCATGTATTCCTTCTGTCTGTATTTTGTACCCCTTAACCCACCTTTCTTAATCTCCCCCTACATCTTACCCTTCCCAGCCTCTGGTGACCACCACTCTGCTCTCTACCTCCATGATACCCATTTTTTAGCTTCCACATATGAGTGAGAGTATGCCATGATTGTCTTTCTGTGCTTAGCTTATTTCATTTAACCTAATGACCTTCAGTTTTATCCATGTTGTTGCAAATGGCAGGATTTCATTGTTTTTAATGGCTGAACAATATCCCCTTGTGTAAATATACTCCATTTTCTTATCTGTTCATTTGGTGATGGACACTTAGGTTGATTTCACATCTTGGCTACCGTGTAGTGTTGCAATGAGTAGGAGAGTGTTCACATCTCTTTGACAGAATGATTTCCTCTTTTTTTGGATATATACCCAGGAGTGGGATTGCTGGATTAAATGGTAGCTCTATTTTTAGTTTTTTGAGGAACTTACCACTGCTCACCACAGCGGCTGTACTTTTCATTTCCATCAACAGTGTATGAGCATTCCCCTTTCTTCGTATTCTTGCCAACATTAATTATTTTTTGTCCTTTTGATAATAATCATTCTAACATGGGTGAGATGATATTTCATTGTGGTTTTTATTTGCATTTCTCTGATGATTAGTGGTGTGGAGGCTTTTTTTAATATGCCTATTGGTCATTTGTATGTCTTTTTCTGAGAAATGTCTATTCAGATCTCTCGTCCATGTTAAAATCAATTTTCATTTGTGCTGTTGAATTGTTTGAGTTCCTTATATATTCTGGAAATTAATCTCTTCTCATACGGATAGTTTTTAATTATTTTCTTTCATTCCATATATTGTCTCTTCAATTTGTAGATTATTACATTTGCTGGGCAGAAGCATTTTAGCTTGATGTAATCCCATTTGTCTATTTGAATAACTTTTTAAATATCTGTTGAGCATTTGTATTTCTCATTGTGAGTTCTATTCTTATATGCTTTGTCTATATTTATATTATTATATTTCTGTTTCCATCTTATATTTTGGATTTTTTTATCTGTACTTTGCAATTTGCTTCACAGCTTGTTATTTAACTTTGTTTGTAGTATTTTTGACATATAGATGAATTTTTAAAAATGTAATCAGTTCTATCACTCTGCATTTGGTGTTATGTTTACAAATGATAAATCAATTTAATTTTAGATTCAATGATACAAAAAGCTACAGCAGGGGAGAATTATGAAATATTTTATTCTGAGATAAAATCTTTAACCATTTTCATATGTCAGCCTGTGACAGGTGTATTGATTTGAAGGTGCTCATAGAAAGGTAAAATAGTGAGGGGGACCATACCAAACAACAAGGCAGATTCAAGGTGACGCTCTAAATGCCATACTGAAAAGCAATAAATCCAGTTACTCCAAATTTTCCTGACCCTTAACTGTACTTGGGCACTTTGCCCTTTGTCTGGGAAAACACCAGATTTGAGCATATTAAGATGGACATTTCCAAATAACTCAGTTTATTTAGATAAAATGCCTTCTGCCGGCAACTTCAGCAACAGATGTCATGAAGCTAAAACTTTGGAAACTCAGCAGTAGTTTTTACTTTGTTTAACATTAGGCCTCAGATGATTTTATTTCTCCACAAAGAGGTAAAAACCTAAGTGTACCTGGGATCTGAATCTGTGAACTTTCCAAAATTCATATTTTAGATCATTTTAAATGCACACAGAATGCAATTCTAAATTTTTTGCCTCAGAGAATGAAGAGAATTGGTCATGAGCTATTCCTCAGCTTATCTCCTCTCTTGCTGGGGGACGTGGCTCTGTGGGGAGTAGGTGGGTAGGCAGAAGACAAGGGTTTGGAGCCAGAATTATTTGAAACTTACTTCTGCCCCTTGTCACTTTGGGAAGTTGCCTAAGCTTTGCTTTGATCCTCTCTGTTAGCGGAAGCTAAGACATTGTCACGGAAAGGTTAACAGAAATGTCAGGTTCTGAGCAATTAATTGGTAGATCCTAAGTAGATCCTGCACCTGGAGGTGTGGCTTTGTATACACGAAAGGAACATGGCCCCCTACTTACTCTGTCTTTTCAGCCCCTGGTTTAGCACCTATAAATCTGGTAAAATGATACCTATCTTGTAGAAATGCTTTCAAGAATAAATGGCATTCTGTACATTTGTTACAAATCCCAAGTGGGCTCTGTGTCCTACTCGGCTGCCCTACTGCATTGTCCTTAAGTAATTTGCTTTCTCACTCACCAAGACAACAATTTCTCACTTTTACTCTCTATTGTAACCTTCAGAAATTACCTGTACCCTTCCTCACACCCAAGTAATAACCTCACTTATTTCACTGGTGAAGCTGAAACAATTAAATGAGAATAGTATCATTTTTCTGACATTCAGAGCACCAGTGTATAGGCACAGCCCACCACACTTTTACTGTCTCACTTTTTACAATGTATTTTTTTTTTTAACATGAATGACCTTTTCTTACCCCTATCTGAAGGTGACACTTCCAAATTTTTATTAGATCTGATGCCAAAGTACCTCAAAAGGCTTTGCTTTTTTATTCTTCTCCCTCTCTTTTTCAATCACTATTTCCTTCTCTTCATCACTATTTCCTTTCTAATGGATATTCCCATCAACATTCTTAGTGCTAAGGGTAAACACATACACACTCACCCCCCACACACACACACACTCACCCCTTGCTTTACCCAACACTCTTTCTAGCTAAGATGCCTTTGCGATTCTCTACTTGCCTTTGCGATTCTCTACTTTCCTTTGCAATGAAATTCCTGGAAAGGGCTGTCTATAAACTCTCTCTTCATTTGCCACCTACACAGAAACCATCCTAGTCAAGGCTACTAGTGACCAATATTCCAAGCCACTATCATGTCTGGGACTGGACATAAGCAATAGCTTCCTATAGGTCTCCATGATTTTATGCTTGTGGCTTCTGAAGTCTATACTCTAAAGAGCTGTAAATGATTTTTTCCTTTTTAAAAGTTCTAAATTCTGGTAAAATATACCTAACATAAAATTCACTATCTTATCCTTTTAAGTGTACAATTTTGTGGCATTACATTCATTCACATTGTTGTGCAGCTTCACCACCATCAAGCTCTACTTTTTCACCATCCTGAACTGACGCTGTCTACTTCTGTCTCCATGAAATGGACTATTCCAGGTACCCCAGGTCAGTGGAAACACAATTTGTCTTTGTGTGATGGATTTATTTTGTTTTTTATTTAGCACGATGTCCTCATTCCTGTCTTAGCACATGTGAGAATTTTCCTCCCTGTAAGGCTAAATATTTCATCGTATGCATATACGACATCTTGCCTGTCCATTAATTCATCGATGGACACTTAGCTGCTTCCACCTTTTGACTATAGTGAGTCATGCTGCTATGAATGTGTACAAATATCTCTTTGAGACATTGGTTTTCATTCTTTTGTGTATATATCCAGAAGTGGATTGCTGGATCATGTGTTAATTCTATTTTAATATTTTTGAGAAATTGCTTTTTGTTTTCCATAGTAGCTACATCATTTTACGTTCCTACAAATAGTGCACAAAGTTCCAATTTCTTCACATCCTTTCCAACAGCAAATGATCTTTATAAGGGGTGAATAAGATCAAAGCACTTTCCTGCTAAAAATAATGTGTGTGTGTGTGTGTGTGTGTGTGTGTGTGTGACTATTTTTCATACAATGTATCACAAGGACTGATATGGTTTGGCTGTGTCCCCACCCAAATCTCACCTTGAATTATAATAATCCCCACATGTCAAAAGTGGCGCCAGGTGGAGATAATTGAATCGTTAGGATGGTTTCCCCCAGACTGTTCTCATGGTAGTGAATAAGTCTCAGCAGATCTGATGGCTTTATAAATGTTCTCCTGCACAAACTCTCTTGCCCGCTGCAATGTAAGAGATGAGTTTGCTCTTTATTTGCCTTCCATCATGACTGTGAGGCCTCCCTAGTCATGTGGAACTGTGAGTCCATTAAATCTCTTTCCTTTATAAATTACCCACCCTTGGGTATATCTTTATTAGCAGCATGAAAATGGACTAATAGAAGAAACTACATGGTGTGACCTCTGCTTACATCTCCACCCTGAGTTCCATGCACTCCCTCCCTTCTCGTTTTTACCACAGTTGAGCCACAGTTGTCTTCCTTATCATCTTTGAACACCCTGTCTCTTGACTCATTATACACTTGCTATACTCTCTGCATGGATGCCCTTTCCAAAAGTCTTCAATTCCTAAGGTTTCACGTAAAAGGCTTCACTTCTTTCTAAAACATTAGCCCCTACTCTTACAGTGTTTTCTTTTTGATAATATTCTTGTATGAGAAATAATTATTTTATGAAAGATTCTGTATTGACTGATTTCATTAAAATGAATGCTCCATCAGAGTAGGAACATATTCTATCTAATGCACCACTGTATTTTCTACTCTTAAAACAGTGCTTGGCCTAGAGTAGACTCTCAGTAAATACATGTTGTATGTTGAAAAATGCATGTAAGAAATTTACTTTTATCACATGTTTAGTAAGGTAAATAATACATGATAGCCATTTTAAAGAAGGAGGAAATGATGATGATTATTTGAGCTATTCACATCCTTCCATGTTTTTGGAAGACCAAGAGAGATGCAGTCATGATGAAAAAGTGCCATGTCTCGACCTGTACTTTGAATTTATAGGGGAAAGAAAGCCAAGAAAACACAAAATAAGTATAAATTTCACTGGAACTATATAACTCCTATTCAGATTAAATCGGAAGTAAGCATAGGATCTGAAATAGATGGGGATTTACAACTTTGAAAAATGTATAGTAGCTTTTTAATGGTCATCACCAAGAAAGACGGCCTTCAACTCAGCCATGGGCTGAAGCAGGTCTGCATGTGGCCAGTTCCTCCTGGCAGCCCCAGGCCCAAAGAGCAGCCAGGCTACACAACAGAGCCCAGCCAGGTGGAGGCTGCCAAAGTGCAGGGCACATCCCAGGGAACAGTCTGGTAGCAGTGATGCCATAAATCACTTCAGGCCCATGCAGGTGCAGGGGAGACAATTTTATTCTGATTGCATTTTCTCTCTAATAGTCAGTAAATAAAGTCATAAAATTAAGGAGCTGGAATAACCTGAAATACTAATGCAAAATTAAGCAGTGACCATGCTTCTGTCCTTGTCCTACCTCCTTTTTATATTCAAAATCAGCTTGACAACATCTTGTCTACACAAAAGCCACAAACACAGTCCAAGAATACTTCACACCAATTAAACAGAGAGCCAAAGGAAGATGGGAAAATTATCTTGCCCTAGCTCATTAGCAAGGAAGCATGAACCGGAGAATCTGACAGGAGTCGTTACCACTCCTGTCCGACAGTCATTTTCATTAACTTTTTAATTTCTTATTTATATGGCAAAGTTAAGATGGTTCCGTGAAATAACAAAATTCCCCAACTTCATGGAGAACTTGAATTCTTAAAGCCTACTTGCTTCTCATTCAACTTTAGCTGCCATGCTGCATGTACTTCAGCTGCTGGCAGAAGGTCCGATGACCTTCCTGGCAGCTTCTCCACTGACTGCTGGTTGCCCCATGATTCTAGCAGCAATTCAACTGACCATGCTTTCTTTGAACAGCTACTAACGTGCAAATCAGGTTTTCTGGGTATGTGGTATGCAGAGACCCCTAAGGCCCTTCGATGATCTTATACAAGGAAATCCTGGAGATACACAGGTGATATATGTCAACAAATATTAACAAATATACATCCATGTGTTTTCTTCTCTTCTTTCCTGAATCTCTAATGGAGGTCTGTGTACTTGGTTACTGAGGATCCTGTTGTAATGATAAAAAGTTTTCTTTCCAGCCTTCCCGCAATAACCAAAAAGAAAAGGAAAAAAACTGATGGGACTGGGTTGGTTTAAAATAAAATAAAGAAAAGCTTATTCAAGTCATCATTGTAAGTTTCCCCCCCAGAGACTGCCATTCTGCCTGAAACACAGAACAATCATTAATAAGAGATGGAAGTATCACTCTGAGTCCATAGAATCTGGAGGCAACAGATCATGTCACAGGTCAGAAATGCCCCCATCATCTTCTCAGAGGAAAGGGATATATTGCATCCATGAGAAGTGAATTTTCTGCATCCACAAATTTAGAAGTGGATGCTATTCAAACGTTAAACAGGCAAGAATAAGAAATGGCATACACACATATTTCAATCTTAGTGGAAGATAAGAGAGGACATCTAACAAGTAAAACAATGACAACAAACACAAATGGAGACAACAGGGAGAACAGGCCAGTGAATGCTACGATTAATTACCAAGCCAAGGGTAAGAGGCCGTATAAAACTTTTGCTTTTGAACTGAACATAGTAGCTCAGAGGCCAATACTCCCATGGCAAAACTCGAAAGAAGTCCAAGTTTATTAAAAAAAAACAAAACTACTCAGAGGCATCAGAGAACTACTGAAGAAAAAAGACAAGGGAGAGGAAGAAAAATTTCAGAGGGATAAACCCAAAGCAGTAAACTGACATCCTAAAGCCACTTTCTTTCTGAGAGCATTTCTTTGCTGATCCTGGACACAAGACAAGAGCTGGGAATCCAGGTTCTGTCCACCAAAGGATCACAGCTGCTCAACATACAGGATCAGGAGCAGTTTTGGTGGTCCTGTGGGGTGCAGGGAAATAGGATTAAGAGGATAAAGTGGTCTTGTGGAGTTGGAGAGAAAAACTAAAGATTGAAAGTGAAAGATCCTGATGAGAACAAAGTGATTGAGAGGTGAGAAAGACATGCAGCCAGTTTTCCCATGAAGCTAGTCACTGAATTATGAAGCATCTTGGGGTAGGAAGCTAAGAAACTAAGCAGAAGATTTTGAACACTCTCTAAGTGCTGATAAGGCAAAGTTTAGACTTCAACATCTACCCATGGTCGGGGCCCTGGCAGATACACAAATGTTCTCGATGGAAAGTCCTGGAGAACTTCGCATTAAGAGTCTTGCCTTAGATATTGTATGATACATTAAAAATGCAGGTACAAACTGGAGATAAACAGATTTTTACAGAAATTAAAACCTAGCCTACTCTCTAATTGGGTGTCCAGTGTAAAGAGGTGGTGAATCTATTGTAGTGGAGCATTTATATCACCTGGAGCCTTTATCACTTTTTAAAAATACACAATGTCTAGCACTTAATAAAAATATACTAGGTATTTCAAAACATAAAAATCAGTGATGTTTCTATAGTAGAAGACACAGATAGCAAAAACAAATCATTACGTACTGCCGATATTAGAGAAATTGTAGATCTACATACAAAACAAAGTAAATAAAATAAAACTCGATCTATATCTTCTAGCATACAAAAAGTTAACTCAATGAATTATACATATAAATATCAAACTTAAATCCATCAAACATCAAGAATAAATAGAGGAAAAATTTTGTGACCTGAGTTAGGCAAAATTTTCTTGAATATGACACTGAAAGTGTGATCCATAAAAATAAAAGTAAATTAGTAACTAGTGCTTCAATAAAATTATGGGCTATACAAACTAAGGAAAAAATATTCATAAATCATGCATCAGATCCAGGAAAAGTATCCAGAATACAGAAAAAATGTTATATAGTTTAATGATAAATAACAATACAAACATAAATGGGTGAAAGATTTTAATAGCTAGTTCGAAGATATAAAGACATCAAATACACTCAAGAATGTTAAACAGAATTGATTGTTAAGAAAATGCAAATTAAAATCATAATAATATACTTACACACACCTATTAATATATCTACAATTAAAAATACCACACCAAATGGTGAAAATGCAGAGCAACTAGAATTTTCATTCACTGCTGGGAAACAGTTTACAGTTTCTTTAAAAACCAAATATACACCCACCGCTTAACTGAGCCATTCTACTACTAGGTATTTACCCAAGACAAAAGAAAACATGTCCACATAAAAACTTGTATGTAGATATTCATAGTACTTTTATTTGTAATAGCCCAAAACCAAAGACAAGCCAATTGCTATATTAACAAGCAAATTGTGATGTATTCATACAATGTGATGATATTAAGAAATAAAAAGGAAATAACTAGTGATAGATGCAACAAAATGTATGAATCTCAAAATTAGTGTAAGTCACACAAAAAAAGAGAGCATATTCTATATTTCTATTGTATAATATTTAAACAAAGCAACCTAATTCTTAATGAGAGAATTTAGATTCACAGTTCCCTGGAGAGGGGGTTGAAGAGGAGTGATATGGGGGATAAGTTGTAAAAAGATTCAAGGAAACTTTTTGAAATGATGGATCTACTCATTATACTGATTATGGCAATGATTTCACAAGCATATTAATATACGGAAATATAAAAATTACATACTTTAAATGTTTTTGTTGATTATATACTTATAAAGTTGTTAAAATAAGCAAAATGTTTTAAGGTGGGAAAACAGAATATATAAAAATATAATTAAGAAATAGACAAACATCACATGTTCTCACTTATTTGTGAGATCTAAAAATCAAAACAATTGAATTCATGGACACAGAGAGTAGGAGGGTAGTTATTAGAGGATGGGAAGGGACTATTGGTGTGGGTAGATGGAAATGGGTTAAAAAAAAGTTAGAAATAATAAATAAGACCTACTATTTGATAGCACAACAGGGTGACTATAGTCAGTGCTAACTTAATTAAACATTTTAAAATGACTTAAAGAGTGTAATTGAATTATTTGTAACTCAGAGGATAAATGCTTGAGGAGATGGATACCCCGTTCTCCATGAAGAGCTTATTTCATGTTGCATGCCTGTATCAGAACATCTCATGTGACTCATAAATATAAATACCTACTATGTACCCATAAAAATTTTAAATGAAAAATAAATAATCTAATGGATATATACAAGAGGTGATATATGTTTCTCCCAGTTTTTGAAATTAATTGTAAGTTAATTATGTTTCTATTAATCATGAATTTAAGATTACTATTTAGCTGCTTTACAACTGAAAATTAAGCTCTTCCAATCTTTCCTCTGAATATTTTAATCTTTCATTTCTCTCATTCTTCATTTTTACCAGATCTGCTATTTGTATCACAACAATTCTAAATCCTTTCACTTCTGTCATATCATCATCCTTGAGTGAGATTCTCTTTCCTCTACAATCCATCTGGAGCTGGGATCAGCCTTTTCCATGATTTGCTAAACACTCGTTCCTACCGAAAGCCATGCTGTCACCTGTGATTTTCTGTTCTGAGGTTGCCATCATTGATGGCTCATTCTGCTTGCATGATGAATATGGCCACTTCTTCTTGCGGTGCTCTAGTGTTTTGGCTTCTGAGCTGTAAGATAGTTCTCATCGGTTTTGAAGAACATCTTTATTTCTGCCTTCATTTCATTGTTTATCCAGTCAATTGTTCAGTTTCCATGAAGCTGTGCGGTTCTGAGTTAGTTTCTGAATTCTGAGTTCTAACTTGATTGCACCGTGGTCTGAGAGACTGTTTGTTACGATTTCCGTTCTTTTGCATTTGCTGAGGAGTGATTTACTTCCAACAATGAGAACACACGGACACAGGGAGGGAAGCACTACACACTGGGGTCTGTTGGGGAGAAATAGGGGAGGGACAGTGGGGGGTGGGAAGGTGAGGAGAGATAGCATGGGGAGAAATGCCAGATATAGGTGAAGGGGAGGAAGGCAGCAAATCACACTGCCATGTGTGTACCTATGCAACAATTGTGCGTGTTCTTCACATGTACCCCAAAACCTAAAATACAATTAAAAAAATAAATTAAAAAAAAAAAATCTCATCTCGTTTTGAATCTTCCGTGGTGGAATCCTTCATGGGTTCCTGTCTGAGTTACCCTATATTTCAGTATTCCCTTTGCTTCAGAGGTTGTCCTTCTGAACTTTTTCGTCAATGCTCATTTTGTTATTTTATCTAGCCTCAGGCTCTTAGGGGCTATGTTAATAATCCCCAAATGCACATATCCAGCTCAGATCTCAGCCCTAGAATTCAAATTAATAAATTCATCTCTGTTAGATATTGTCACCTGGAGCTATCCAATGCACACAAAATTCAATGCAATGCACCTAATACACAAACATATTTTTTATTACCAAACATGCTTCTCCTTTGGTCTCTTTCACTTAGTATCTGGTCTGCTGTGCTGAAGAGAGAAATTAGGCAGTCACTCTTGACTCCTCCAGTCTCTCAACTTTTACATCAAATCAATTTGCAAGTCCTCTTAACCTGTCCTATTCTCAAGTAATAACTTGGTTTCTCTTCCATTAATTTTTACACCTAGAAGCAAATGCTTCCATGGAGAAAGTACAACAGAACATCAAGCTCACTAAAAAGTGATTGATTTTCCTATTGTCTGTAGATTCAGAGCTTCCTGCTGCCATGGTGTTGATTACAAGTCTTTCATTTTCATTCTGTGAGGTAGCGAAACACTCATCTCAATTTTCCAAACTCTTGGATAGTACATTTTTCTCAGTTTATTAGCCCCAAATCCCCAGATAAAACCTATAGCAGCCAAATGTATCATCTCAAAAGGAAGGATGTTGCAAAATGTTATGCTAACCCAAGTAAGTTCTACAATAAGTTGGAGACCTCAGTCAGCTACTTTGAATGACAGACAGAATATCTAAACAGATCAATAAGAAAACAGATGAATTTAACAGGACTATGAACCAACTAGAACTCACAGAAATATAACACTCATCCTACATCAGCTGAACACACAGTTTTCTTTAGTGAACATTGAGCTTTTTCTCGGGTAGGCCATTTTTTCGGCTACAAAACAATTCTTAATGAAAGTAAAAAGATTAGAATGATAGTAAGTATCTTTCCTGACCATAATTGAATAAACATAGAAATTAGTAACAGGAGGAAACCTAAAATTTCACAAATATGTGGAAATTAAATGATGCACTCTTACACAAAATATTAAAGAAAAAATCCCGAGAAATGGAAAAATATTAGAAACAAATCAAAACAAAACCAAAACATACTAAATTGTATAAGACGTAGTGAAGAAAGTGCTCAGAGAGAAACTCATAGCTGTAAATATGCACATGTGTACTATAAAAGATGAAATATCTCAAATCAGCAACCTACCTTTACACTGTAAGGAAACTAAAAACGTAAAAGCAAAACATACCCACAGATAGTAGAAGAAATGAAATAATAAGGATGAAAGTGGAAATAAATGTAATAGAGAATAGGAAAACAATAGAGAAATAAACAAAACTAAAAGTTGGATCCTTGAAAATACAACAAAGTGGAAAAATCTCTAACTAGACTGACAAAAAAATAAACAAAATAGAAGACACACATAACCAAAATTGTAAAAGAAAGTAGAGACATTACTACTGATCTTACAGAAATAATAATGATTATGAGAGAATACTATAAACAATTGAACGTCAAAAAATTCTACAATCTAGACAAGGTGGACAAATTTCAAAAAACACATAAATTACCTAAAATAATTCATGAATAAACAGAAAATCTTATAGGCTTATAACAAGTAAGGAGATTGAATCAGTAATCAAAAACATCTGACAAAGAAAAGTCCAGAAAAAAATGACTTCATTGGTAAGTTCTTTCAGACACTAAAATACAAATAACATTAATCCTTCTCAAACTCTTTCAGAATGTAGAAAATGAGTGAATACTTTAAATCTCATTCTATGAGAACAAAATTACCCTGATACCAAAGCCAGGTAAAAACATCATAAGCCAAAATATTATAGACCACTACTGCTTAGCAATACAGGTACAAAAATCCTTAACAAAATACTTGCAAATGAAATGCAATAGCATATTAAAAGGGTTATATGTCATGACCCAGTGGGTTTTATTTCAGGAATGCAAAGGTGGTTTAACTAAGAAAATGAATCAATGTAATACATCACATTATTAGGACAAAGAAACAAAAAGAGAAATATGGTCATTTCAACTGACACAGAAAAGTCATTTGACAAAATCTAATATCCTTTCATGATAGAGAAAACACTCAGAAAACTAGGAATAGAGGTGAACTTCCTCAGTAAAATAAAAGACATTTATGAAAAAAAATGCAGACAACTTCATACTCAGCAGTGAAAGACTGAAGCTTCCCACAAGAAGAACCGGACAAGGATGAAGGCTTTCATCACTCCTATTTAACCTGGTACTTAAGTTCTAGTCAGAGCAATTAGGCAAGAAACATAGATATAAGGTGTTAGAATTAGAAAAGATTAGGTAAGAATATCTCTGTCTGCTAAGGACTTGATCCTATATTTAGGAAACTCTTAAGAATCCACAAGAAGTCAATTAGAATTAATAAATTTATTAATTAAATAACAAAGTTGCAGCATACAAAACAAATAGGCAAAAATCAGCTATATTCCAGAAAATAACTGAAAAGAAAATTTAAAAAAAACCATTCCAATTACAATGGCATCTAAAGGAGTAAAATGCCTAGAAATCATCTTAACTAAGGAGGTGGAAAAGTTGTACATTGAAAACTGCAAAACGCTGCTGAAAGAAATTAAAGATCTAAGTAAATGGAAAGACATCCATATTCATGTATTGGAAGATTTAATATTGTTAAGATGTCACTACTAGCCAAATTGATCTAAAATTCAACACAATCCCTATGAAAATTCTAAGTCTGTTTTACAGAAATAAGAAAGCCAATCCTCAAATTCATATGGAATCTCAAGAGACTGCCAATAGCAAACAGTCTTCAAAAAGAACCAAGTGGGAGGACTCACACTTTCCAGTTTCAAGACTTATTATGAATTTGCAATAATCAAAACAATGTGGTCTTGGTACATGGACAGACATATAGACCAATGGGAATAGAGCTGAGAGTCCATAAATAGACCCATACATCTGTGACCAATTGATTTTTGATAAGGGTGCCAAGTCAATACAATGGGGAAAGGATAGTCTCCTCAGAAAGTAGCACTAGAACAAGTAGAATTCCACATGCAAAGGACAAAGTTGGACCCTCTCCTCCCTTCATATACAAAATTAACTCAAAGTAGATGAGTGACCTAAGTTTAAGAACTAAAACTATAAAACTCTTAGAAGAAAATGTAGGGATGAATCTTCATAACCTTGGATTTGGCAATGAATTCTTATCTGTAACCACAAAAACATGAACAATAAAAGAAAAAACAGATAACTTGGATTTCATTAAAATTAAAAACTTTTGTTCACCCATGAAAAGACATCAAAGAACCTTAAATCCATATCACTAAGTGAAAGAAGTCAGTCTGAAAAGGCTATACTGTATGACTTCAATTGTATGACATTCTGGAAAAGGCAAAACTAGAGACTGTAAAAAGAGTTCTTGTCATCAAGAGTTGAGTGGATGAATGCAGGACCTTTTTCTTGCAGTGAAACTACTCTGCAAGATCAAGAAATGCTGGCCATATGATATCATGGAATTTGGCAAACACGTGGTATGTGCAACACAAAAAGGGGTCCTTGATGTAAAATACAAACTAATTATCATGTATTAATATTGGTTCATCAAGTGTAGGAAATATAACACACCAATGTAAGATGTTAATAACAGGGAAAATTGTGGGTAAAGGGAGGAGATGGAATACATGGAAACTCTGTTCTTCCTATTTAATTTTTCTCTAAACCTAAAACTACTCTAAGAAATAATGTAAATCCCTAAAGCAACAACAACAAAAACAAACAGAAAACTGTGTGTGACATGAAGAACTATTAACCTGATGATGATAATTCTTTCTTTGAAGTTGTTTGAAGTGACCCTGTGGGAGTCCCTTTGGGGAATGGGAAGATGGGTCTCTGTCACCTTCTTTATTGGTTAGAAAAGCGTGATAATTTGGGTCTTATTTTTCTTAAAATTTTGGCATTATGCATAATTATGAGTTTTTTTGTGATTTTTACTGTGCCTTTTTGTTTTTTCAAAGTACAATACTACTATAATTGCTAAGAATGTCAAAATGAGATAAAAACAATTAAATACAGAGCCAGTCAAATCAGAATGGTCTTTATCCAAACTCTATCTGCTCTTCTGTCTCTTGCATTTAATCATATTATTGACTGTTATGTTTCGTATGCTTACTATAAAACTGATTTTGATCAAATATTTTGTTTTGCTTGTTTTTGATGTGGTGGCTTGATCTCTGATTTTATCCACTGTTTCCATTGAAATGATCCAAAACTCTGCTTCTGATTACACTATGTAATTGTAGTCCAGCAAGTTATTTTGTCAATAGGGATTTTTACTTCAATGAAGATTTATGTTTTCCTAGTAAAAGTCATTATAATAGAAAAGTTATGTTGTTCTTGGTTACCCATGTGGGTTTGTAGGATTGGGAATAAAGTTACGAAATAATGACCTCTTTTATGAGTGGATTGCTTACAGTTGCTTAAACATTGCATGATATAAAAATGTTCTGCATTTCAGCTAAACCTCCTTTAATAAAACCACCTCCTTCTGTAGCAAGTTAAATGTTTCTGAATACAAATATGCAAATATCTGCAGCAGAAGATGTTTCTCTATGTGATATAATTCTTGTATGATTCAGTCACACATAAAAGGGAGAGTATATGAAATCTTTGTCTTATAAATCACTATGATTTCCTAAAAAAAAAACCCAATGAATTTGACAAATATTTATTGAATACTTACTTAATGCCAAGCACTATTCTAGGCACAGAAAATAGAATAAACATAGTTATTCTAGTCATTCATATTTATTCGTAGCCACCACCTTCTCAAAGTGTACATTCAATTGGAGAGAGATAAAAGAAAAATGCATACCCAAGAACTAATATGAAAAAATAACAAAGGCTACAGGGAAAAGAAAAATGTTCATGAGATAAAAGGTGTCTGAGGGTGAGGGGATATTGCCACTCTAAGGAGGCAACATTTAAGTACAGCCTGAGTAATAAAGAGTTGTTGGTGGAAGCCTGGAAATAACCTTATTTACAAACCAACATCTTAGCCTCCCAAGATTTCATGGGTCCTAGAAGGCAGCATGTTATTTGCAACAATTCCCACAGAGAGATGCAAAGAAGGCCATATGATACTCGAATAAGCTGTGAGTTGCAATGTAGGCCAGAAACTCTGAGTTCAGAGAACCCAGATCTTTCATAACAGGCTTAGTAAGCAGGCCTGACCCTTTCATCTCTATCTTCCAAGTGTTCACTATGCAGATGTCCTTGAAAATATACATTTGAACAAAGTGCAGTCAGTTCCTTGCTCACAAGATGTGTGGAAATGGGAAAATCCATGGAGAATTGACTCTAACAATATCTGTACTCAGTTCTACAGTCTTGAACTATGGCAATTTTTTCCATGAATATGATACTCTTCCAGCTACCCTGATTAATCTGACTGGGAGAGTCTGGGACAAAATCCAGTCAGTATGTTCTATAGTTTATTTATTTAAGGCTACTATCAACAGAACTCTAAGTAGCGTGATGAGGTCAACCTAGAGAAAGTATTAAGCTCAACCATGACTCCAGGCACCTCGAATCTAACCAGCATAACATATTTTATAAACTGTCAAGATTTATTTAAAAAATTTCATGTGGCTTTCTTCTTAAATTTCTGTATTGACCTTTCTATTTAACCTGAGGAATTAATTAAAGTATAACAGAACATATCAATAATTGCACAGACTCGGCCTTGGTCTGCAATGAAGAAGGCTATGGAAAATTTATTGTTCATAGCAACTCTGCTTCATGAACGAAGCTGACTGGAACATCTTCCAGGGCTGAAGTAATATTATCAGCCACTTCCACCAAAGCAAGGGACACATTGCCTATCATGTTTTCTGATTGAATGACTCCCAATCTAGAATGGCTACCTACAGGGTCACATAATGAATCAGTTATCCCTCCAGAAGTATCCAACCTGCAGTCACTTGAGGAATACTTATCGATGGAAGTATTTCCTGAAACACTTGGAGGTCTCTTACGACCAACCCTAAGTCACTATGTTTCCATAAGGAATGCAAGTTAATACCTGGGATCCACACAAATAAAATCCAAGAGAGCATATGGTGCCGTGGAAATAATTATTTTAAATTATTGGAATTCTAAGTGAGACTTTCATTAGTTAGAGGGCATAGGATAAAAGTGATTCCACAATGATCTCCCCCTTAGCTTCTAGGCCTCAGGCTGCCCAGTTCAGTTTAGATAATTAAGCTTAATGCTCATTTTTGGATCAAAGCATGATGGAAGTCAGTCTAACCCATTCTGTTTGCCATATTGCCAGAAGGTTGGTGCTTTTATGACCTCAGATCAACTAGCAATAGTTGGGGAATGGGGGTGGGAAACATTGAAAGGTGTTTACAGATATTTTGTTGGAAGGTACAGGAGTTTGGGACACCCTTTGTTATTTCTAGAAGATTTCCCAGGAGGGAGTAAGGGAGATGGCAATCAAGTCATGTCAAGTTCTCTTGGTGAAGGGCAGCAGACCCATCAGTCATTTAAACGTCAGGCACAGGTGATGGTTGGAGAGCTCCATCAAGGCATTTAACTCTGCAAAGAAGGCTCCAAGGACAATTATGGAAGACAAAGGCCATTACTGTTCTTCTCTCCCCCATCTCCCTAGGGTTTGAAGTGTCCTCACCTTGGGTGCTGAGGTTGCTATTCTTTCTTCAGCATAAAAAATCTGCATATCTTGATCCAGCAGCTAAAACATTCCAGTCAATCTCAATAGAGACTAGGCCTTTATGATAAACATCTACAAGAGGATAAGGGAACAGGCTTCCTGCCAATGAGAGCTCCTACCTTCACATTTACAGCTGGGGCCAGGCAAGCCGTTTCTTTAATATGCCATTTTCATGTGACATGCAAAACCTATTGAGCTACTACGCTTCCTCTTGCAGAAAGTTCTATTTCTGTCAGCATCCTATCCTTGAAACCAACACTGGCAAGGACTGTGAGGGATTTGAGATTTTATTCTTCTTGAAGACTAACATGTTAGCCTGCCATGGTTTCATTGATGCTGTGAAAAAACAGGACATTCCTGGATTAGAGAGGAAGTGGAGCTGTTACCAGTAGCAGTGTCAGAATATCAGCATTTTGTGCCAGTTGTTGAGGCCTCAGTTCTCATGGGGTGATGCAGAGAGGGGAGTCACCTGCAAATGCAGTGGTCGACACCACAGAAGGGCAACTCTGAGCTTGGGGAACCTAAATTGTTTGTAATGGGCAGTAAGCACACCTGCCCCTTTCTCCAGAAAGAGACTACCTGTATCTTCCAAAGTTGTTTGCTCTACAGATATCCTTGAAATGATGGTCCAAAACAGGACAGCCAAGTGCCTGGTTCATAAAATAGGCAGAAACACAAAAGCACCATAGAGAATTGTCTTCACCAAACCTTTCCGTCAGAAGGTACAGCAAGCACAAACAGTTGAATGGTATAGGATGGAAGAAACTTGGCAAGTTTTCAACCATAGAGGGAAGTCAATGTTCCAGAGCTGTGGATCAGGTGAGAGGAGGTGAGACAGGGCTCACACCGCTGAGCATCTTCAACTGCCCTGCAGTGAACCATGAGGAGAAAGAGAAATTCAGTTTTCTGCTTTTAATTGTATGAGGTGTAGGAATTAAAGAAACAGATTTACTCTAGCATGCAAAATGCCATTAATTTAACCCCTAACTGAATTCATGTTTTACTTTTGCTACTCAAATAAAAACTGGTGTATTCTTCTACCTTTTATGTGAAGGGAAAAATTGTAGAGCCAACAAAATGGACATCCCAGGGCTTGAGTTTGATAACCTGCTGATGGAAACACCTGTCTTTTTATTTTAGAAAATTATTCAGTTAGATATAAGAGTCCAGCACCTCAAGGAGAGGGACTGGGAGGGATACCTCACAGCATTGATCTTAAATACTTCTTATGATGAAGAATTGAAATCTTGGCTCCTCCTACTTAATTATGAAAGCAATTTAAATAAAAGAATAATCATTATTTCTGTTGGCACTTTTAAAATAATATAGCAAACATTTTGAGCAATAATTTACGATGTAACATAAAGGGTTATTACATTGCAATTGAATCGATTTCATCCATATTTTTTAACTTTCTAGTCATATTCTGCTTCACTTTTTAAAAAAAATTAATGCACATACATATTTGAGAGTAAAGGCATAAACTCCTATATGTATGAATATCTCCAGATAGAGAAATTGGTCTTATTTAAATGTGGCTGCATGCCTAAGCCGCCAAAGTAGTCCCAACCCTAACAAAGATTTAGAAGGGCAACCAACCTTTAGAGCAGAAGTGAGGACTATTTTTGTACTGCAAAAGCCTTGGTTTTATGTTTATTTGTAAAATTCTGGCAGCTATTTTGAGATGTTTCTGAGTTGCAATAAGAAACATTATGTCCATGAATTTGAAAAAAGAGGGAAAAATTAAAAATAAAAATGATTTTAGCGTATGGATTTTTTTAAAATTTAAATTCATTATCAAACAGATTTTGATATTCTTGTGTGGGTTTTGTGTAGGGGGATGTGTCTCTTCTAGCTGGCTGTTCGGGAAGATGCTTCAGGGGAAAATAAAGATCTTTTAAAAAGATTCTATGTTCTAGTTTTCCAAAGTACATTTTTAAACTTGTAAGAAAGTTTATGTCTGCAAAGATGATGGTTTCACCCTGACTGCAGAGAAGCATGCCACAGCCAATGGGATTCCCAGGTTGACTGGACATTAATGAGGGGAGTGAGGAGCTCCCACAGGCTTGGGGGTCACACTTCTCTGGATGTGAAGCAGGATTGGCCACTGCTTTGTGACTTTGAACAAGTTATTTTGTCTTTTGAAGCCTTGATTAGACTTTTGGTTGAGAACTCAGGGATAGTTAATGGAGTTACATTACAAATAAGTGATATTGTTCCATGAAACACTGAATATACTACATCAAAACACACCTAGACTTAACCCCTCTAAAAATACTGTTACTTATAGTGTTTATAATAATATCACTATTATGTAGTAACAACCTGCTGTTCAATTTGAACACAATTAAGATTGTCAACTTGGTATCTACTCCACACTATAGGGCTGTGGATGGGCATAAGTAGCCACAGTTTTTTATGTAAAGAAATAGACTAAAACAATGTCACTTTCAAATGATTTAAAATTCATGCTTACTTTATTGTACTTTGTTGTGTATCTTTGTTGAGTCTTTGATTTATCTTTACCCTAAGTTCTTCAAAGATATGACAGATAAATTGAAGAAAAAATTAGAGTGAGGTATTTGCCATAATTCTTATAGAATCCATGGCATTCATAAATACTTTAAGAGACACATTTGATATTGTCAACGTGTAAGATGCCCTGAAAAGTAAAGAATGAGAAAAGCAGGATTTTAAATGTAAATTTATTGGTAATGTAGAATGTTGTACCTCCCTCAAATCTATTGATTGGTTAATTGCAAGGTAAATAACACCTGGTAGGATCTTTACCAATGTACTTAAATATACTTTTCTTTTTAATACAGGAAAGAATTAGATACATATTACTTTCCTTAATACACACACATCTTGAATCTCTAGTGTGCTCAAAAATATCAGAATAAAATCTACTGAGCACTAGCCACAATATGATCAATTTTATATAATGAGAATCATGAGGTTAGAATCAGAGATTGGGGTGAAGAGGCAGATAGGAGGCATGCCTAGCTTGCAGCTCCCGCTCAGACAGACGGAGCAGTGTATGGAGACTTACATAGTAAACTTTTGCTCCAAGAACTACCACAGCAACCTACCAGGAGAGCTGAGAGAATCCACAGACCTGTTAAGGGAACTGGATCACACCTGCAGGCTCCCTGAGACTCTTAAACCTGAGTTTTCTTGGTTTCTCAGCAGGGAGGCTGGTGGTCTGGGGCAAGTATTCAGCTTGGTGAGCAGCTGCCTGGAAATAGACTCAGTGCTGTTGTAGAAGCACAGTAGGGGTGAGACCAGCCTTTAGGACTGTGGGCTGTATGGGAGTGGGGTGAGGCCTTTGACTGCTGACTTTCTCCCACTTCTCTGGTGACTTTTGTGACTCAGCAGAGGCAGCCATAATCCTCCTGGGAACATAACTCCATTGGCCAGGTAACCACACCCCCATCCCCCACAGCAGCTGCAGCAAGCCCAACTCAAGGAGACTCTGAGCTCAGACACCCTATCCCTGCCCCACTCTGTGGTCTTTCTCTACCTGCCCTGAAGGTAGGTTGCTGAAGACAAAGGACATAATCTCTTGGGAGATCGATGGCCCTGCCTGCCACCCACCTGAATACTTAACCAGAGGTCGCTAAGGCATGTTTGCTTCCTCCCTATAGGACCACAGCTGATGCTGTCTTGAAAGTGCCACCTCTTGGCTGGAGGCTAACCAACACAAAATCAGCGGCACTAAACAAAAACGCAAGTAAGGACCATTACAGAGTCCACTTCACTCCCCTCCTGCCTCCACTGGAGCAGGTGCTAGTATTGATGGCTGCATGACCTGAAGACAGATCACATCACCAGACTCTTTGGAGACACTCCCCAGTACCAGCCTTCATCCCACTAGCTCCACTGGCTGGCTAGACCCAGAAGAGTAAAAACACTCACTGCAGTTTGGCGCTCAGGAAGCCCCATTCCTAGGGGAAGGGGGAGAACACCACATCAAGGGAGCGCCCTGGGGGACAAAATATTCTGAACAATAGCCCTTGAGTTTCAGATCGTCCCTCTGATATAGTCTACCCATATAAGAAGAAACCAGATAAACTATTCAGGTGATGTGACAGAACAAGTTTCCTTAAAACCCCCAGAAGATCAGATCAGCTCACCAACAATAGATCAAAGCCACAACAAAATCTCTGAATTGCTAGAAATAGAATTCAGAAGGTTGATTATTAAGTTATCAAGGAGGCACCAGAGAAAGGTGAACTCCAACTTAACGAAATCGAAAACATGATACAGGATATGAAAGGAAAATTCTCCAGTGAAAATAGATAGCATAAATAACAACAATCACAACTTCTGGAAATCAAGGACACAGAAATGTAAATGGACTGGAAAGTCTTAGCAATTGAATCAAACAAGCAGAAGAAAGAACTTCAGAGCTCAAAACAAAGCTTTCAAATTAGGCCAATCCATCAAAGACAAGGAAAAAAAATTTACAAATGAACAAAGTCTCCAAGAAGTTTGGGACTATGTTAAGCATCCAAACTAAGAATAATTGGTGTTCCTGGGGAGGATGAGAAACCTAAAAATCTGAAAAACATATTCAAGGGAATAATCAAGGAAAAATTCCCCAGCTTTGCTAGAGATCCAGACATCCAAATACAAGAAGCTCAAAGAACACCCGGGAAATTGATCACAAATAGATCATCACCTAGGCACATAGTCATCAGGTTATTTGAAGGTAAGACAAAAAATTCTTAAGAGCTATGAGGCAAAAGTATTAGGTAACCTATAAAGGAAAACCTATCAAAGCAATGGCAGGTTTCTCTGCAGAAACCCTATAATCTAGAAGTGATTGAAGTCCCAGTTTTAGCCTCCTTAAACAAAACAATTATCAGCCAAGAATTTTGTATCCAGTGAAACCAAGCTTCATTAATGAAAGATACAGTATTTTTCAGACAAACAAATGCTGAGAGAATTCACCACTACCAAGCCAGCGCTATAAGAACTGCTAAAAGGAGCTCCAAATCTTGAAACAAATCCTCAAAATACATCAATATAAAACCTCCTTACAGCATAAGTCTCAGAGGACCTATATAACAGTAACACAATGACAATAAAATAGGTATTCAAGCAAGAAATAGTATGATAAATAGAATAGTACCTCACATCTCAATAGTAACATTGAATGTAAATAGCCTAAATGCCCCGCTTAAAATATACAGAGTGGCACAATGGATAAGAATCCACCAACCAACTTTCTACTGTCCTCAGGAGCCTCATCTAACACATAAGGACTCACATAAACTTAAGGTAAAAGGGTGGAAAAGGATATTCCATACAAATGGACACCAAAATCAGCAGAAGTAGCTATTCTTATATCAGATAAAACAGACTTTATAGCAACAGCAGTTAAAAAAAGACAAAGAGGGACATTATAGAATGATAAAACTACTAGTCCAATAGGAAACTATCACAATACTAAATATATATGCAACTAACACTGAAACTCTCAAATTTATAAAACAAATACTACTAGGCCTAAGAAATCAGATAGACAGTGACACGATAATAGTAGGAGACTTTAATATTCCACTGACAGCACTAAACATGTCATCAAGTTACAAAGTCAACAAAGAAACAGTGGAATTAAGCTATATCCTAGCACAAATGGACTTAACAGATATTTACAGAATATTCTAGCTAACAATTGCAAAATATACATTCTCTTCAACAGCACATGGAACATTCTCCAAGATACATCATATGATAGGGCACAAAATAAGTCTCAGTAAATTTAAGAAAATCAAATTTATAACAAGTACCCTCTCAGACCATGGTGGAAAAAATTGGAAATTAACTCCAAAAAGAACCCTCAAAACTATGCAAATACACGGAAATTAAATAACTTTCTTCTGAATGATCATTGGGTCAAAAATGAAATCAATATGGAAATTTAAAAATCCTTTGAACTGAACAATAATAATAACACAACTTATCAAAACCTCTAGGATACAGAAAAAGTGTTGCTGAGAAGAAAGTTCACAGCATTAAATGCCTACATCAGAAAGTATAAAAGAGCACAAATAGACAATCTAAGGTCACACCTCACAGAACTGTAGAAACAAGAACAATCCAAACCAAAACCCAGCAGAAGAAAAGAAATAACAAAGATTGGAGCAGAACTAAATGAAATTGAAACAAACAAACAAATACAAAGGATAAATTAAACAAAAAGCTGTTTCTTTGAAAAGATAAATAAAATTGATAGACCATTAATAAGATTAACCAAGAAAGAAGAGAGAAGATCCAAATAAGCTAAATTAGTTTAAAGTATTCCCTCTGAAAACTAGAATAAGACAAGAATGCCCACTTTCATCACTCCTATTCAACATGGCACTGAAAGTTCTAGCCAGATCAATCAGACAAGAGAAAGAAATGAAGAGCATCCAAACTTGCAAAGAGGAAGTCGAACTGTCGTTGTTTGCTGATGATATGATTGTATATCGAGAAAACCTTAAAGACAAACTCAAAAAGCTCCTGGAACTGGTAAATGAATTAAGCAAAGTTTCAAGATACAAAACCAATGTACACAAATCAGTAGTTCTGCTATACACCAACAGTGACAGAGATGAGAATCAAATCAAGAACTCAATCTTTTTTACAACAACCACAACAAAAAATAAAATATTAGATGTTATTTTTATTATTTAATAACTTTATTAAATAAAACAAACAGCAATCTTTTATTCAATCTTGCTGCTGGTTATTTCTGTTAAAATTTATTTTATTATTTAAATGGACATCAAATAAAAACTTAGGTGTATACATAACCCAGGAGGTGAAAGACCTCTACAAGGAAAACTACAAAACACTGCTGAAAGAAATCATAGACAACACAAACAAATGGAAACACCTTCCATGCTCATAGATGGGTAGAACTAATATTGTGAAAATGGCCATACTGCCAAAAGCAATCTACAAATTCAATGCAATTACCATCAAAATGCCACTATCATTCTTCACAGAACAAGAAAAACAAATCCTAAAATTCATATAAAACCAAAAAAGGAGCCTGCAAAACCAGAGCAAGACTAAGCAAAAAGAACAAATCTGGAGGCATCAGATTAGCCATAGTCACCAAAACAGCATGGTACTGGTATAAAAAGAGGCACATAGACCAATGGAACAGAATAGAGAATCCAAAAATAAAGCCAGATAGTTATAGCCAACTGATCTTTGACAAAACCAACAAAAACATAAAGTGAGAAAGGACTCCCTATTCAACAAATGGTGCTAGGATTATTGGCAAGTCACATGCAGAAGAATGAATCCGGATCCTCATTTCTCACCTTATACAAAAATCAACTCAAGATGGATCAAATACTTAAATCTAAGACCAGAAACCATAACAATTCTAGAAGAAAAAATCAGAAAAACCCTCTAGATATTGTTTAGGCAAAGACTTTGCGACACAGAACCCAAAAGCAAATACAACAAAAACAAAGATAAATAGATGGAACTTAATTAAACTAAAAAGCTTCTGCACAGCAAAATAAATAATCAGCAGAGTTAACAGACAACCTATAGAGTGGGGGAAAATCTTCATAATCTGTATAGCTGACAAAGGACTAATATCCAGAATCTGCAAAGAATTCAAATAAATTAGCAAGAAAAAAATCCTATCAAAAAATGGGCTAAGGAAATAGACAATTCTCAAAAGAAGATATACAAATGACCAAGAAGCATATGAAAAAATGTCCAACATTGCTGATTAGCAGGGAAATGCAAATCAAAACCACAATGCAATACTACCTCACTCCTGCAAGAATGGCCATAATAAAAAAAAAATGAAAAGATAATAAATGTTGGTGTGGAGGTAGTGTAAAAAGAACACTTTTACACTGTTGGTGGGAATGTAAACTAGTACAACCACTATGGAAAACAGTGTGAAACTTCATTAAATAACTATGAGTAGATCTACTGTTTGATCCAGCAATTTTGAAACTAAGTATCTACCCAGATGAAAAGAAGTCATTTACATGAAAAAGATACTTGCACACACATGTTTATAGCAGCACAATTTGCAATTACATAAATATGGAACCAGCCCAAATGCCCATCAACCAAGGTGTAAAGAAATTGTTACATATATATACATGAAATGAAAGATAGAAAGATACCCCCCACCACACACATACATACACCATGAAATACTCCTCAGCCATAAAAAGTAATGAAATAATGGCATTTGTAACAACCTGGATGGAATTTGAGACTATTATTCTAAGTGAAGTAACTCGGGAATGGAAAACCAAACATCATATATTCTCACTCACAATTGGGAGCTAAGTTATGAGAACACAAAGGCATAAGAAGGATACAGTGGACTTTGGGGGTTTGGGGGAATGGCTGGGAGGAGAGTGAAAGATAAAAGACTACACATTGGGTATGGTGCACATTGCTAGGGTGATGGGTGCACCAAAATTTGGAAATCATCACTGAAGAACTTATTCATGTAACCAAACAGCACCTGTTTCCCCAAAACCTATCGAAATAAAAAATAAAATAGAAATCAATAATATATCTACTGCCATTCATGTTAGAATTCTGGAGAAAATGATGGATATGTAATAAATGCAATGCAATGTAATAATTTAAAAAATGGTATGCAAAGAGAAATGTGAGATTAAGAAAAGGCACTTTACAACTTACAAATACTCTGCCTTCTCTATCTTATGTGAAGCTCACAATTATCCTTTGGAGTAGACTGATTTCTTTACCTTGCTTTAGTTTATGAATGTGTGGCAGAAGGCAGGGATATTGAGAGCTGAAGACTCCTTTTGGCCAAGTTCACAAAACTAGGAACTAACATGAATAAAACATCAACTATAGGTGGCATTATTCTGAGATGAGGACCAAGTTTTCCCATCTCCCTGGTGTGTAAGCCCTACATGTCCTCAGTACTACAAATAGGGTGAGCTATACCTCCCAGGTTCAAGTTTTGTCATATGACACAGTTGACCTTAAGACAAAGTGATGACCAAGGTGTGTCTGACCTAATGACATGAGTTCCTCAAAAGATGAGTGTTTTCTGTCTGGTTGCAGAAAAGGAAGTTAGAGACTTAAAGCACATAAAGTTCTGACGTTCCCTTGATGGCCTGAAGGAGCCAGAGGGGAAAAAATGCAGGTAGCCTCTAAGACCTAAGAAAACCCTATAGTAGGCAACTAGCAAGAAAGTGGGATCCCAAACCAACATCTGGAAGAAACTAAATTTTGCCAACTAGAATGAACTCGGAAGAGAATTTTTTCCCCCAGAGCTTCTAGCCAAAAAGTTGGCCTGGCCAACACTTTGATCTTGTAACAGCCTAAGGACCCAGTCTCACCTTGTTGGGCTTCTGACCTACAGAACTGTGAGTCAATAAATGGGTGTTATTTTAAGCCACTAAGTTTGTGGCAATTTGTTACACAGAAAGTAAAAATAATACAATTTACCCATCTTTGAACTCTAAGAAGTACCAGAATTAGCCAACGTTGACTGCCTGCATAGGGCCAGGCATCATTCTGGATACTTTCAATATAATCTCATTTCAAAATTTTAATTCCTGGCAGTCCTTTGAGGTCTGCACTACTTTCTTCATTGTACCACTGGCAAAACTGATAATCGTGTTAGGACATATAAGACATATTCCCAAGATCTCACTTAATGGAGTTTAGGGGTGGGTGGAATTTAGCCAGTTTGCCCAAATCTTTATCCCTGTCTCTTTCTAATTCCATTTTGTCTTCTCAAGTGTCAGGATCAGGGTTATCCCCACCACACAGTGGTGAGTATTTGCCATGTAATGTGCAAATCTTATGTAGAGAAAAATATGAATATTTACACACATCTGCAAGAATGACATGGCTGAAATCAGTGTCAGTATTAAACACAAAAATGCATTTTGCATATACATGCTATTTTCTTTTTTCCATTATCTTTATATTCAACTGGCTTCTTTATCAGCACTAAATATTCATCAGATATTGTAATTAGAACCATTTCACAGATGAGAGTACTAAAGTTCAAGAAGCTTAGAGTATACAAACCTTGATCATTGATCTCTTTAACTCCCAAAAGGTTATATCATAAATGAGGTGTTCTGGCTCTGTGTCCCTACCCAAATGTCATCTCAGATTGTAATCCCCTTGCGTCAAGGGAGAAACCTGGTGGGAGGTGACGATCATGTGGGCAGTTTCCTCCATGCTATTCTCATGATAGTGTGGGTGTTCTCAGGAGATCTGATGATTTTAAACATGGCAGTTTCCTATACTCTCTCTCCCCTTCTGCCTTGTGAAGACTTCCCCTTCACCTTCTACCATGATTATAAGATTCCTGAGGTTTTCCCAGCCATGAGGTACCGTGAGTCATTTAAAACTTCTTTGTTTATAAATTGCCAGTCTCAGGTAGTATCTTTATAGCAGTGTGAAAATGGACTAATACAGATAATTGGTACTAGGAGTGGAATACTGCTATAAAGATAATCTGAAAATGTGGACACAACTTTGTAACTGGGTAACAGTCAGAGGTTGGAACAGTTTGGAGGGCTCAGAAAAAGACAGGAAGATGTAGGGAAGTTTGAAACTTCCTAGGGACTTGTTGTATGGTATTGACCAAAATGCTGACAGTGATATGGGCAATAACATTCAGGCTGAGGTGGTCTCAGATAGGGCTGAGCAACTTATTGGGCACTGGAGTAAAGGTCACTCTTGCTATGCTTTAGCAAAGAGGCTGGCAGAATTTTGCTCCTGCACTAGGGATCTGTATAACTTTGAACTTGAAAGAGATCATTTGGGATATCTGGAAGAAGAAATTTCTAAATAGCAAAGCATTCAAGAGGTGACCTGGCTTATTCTGAAAGCATTCAGTTATATGCATTCACTAGAAGACGGTTTGAAAATGGAACTTATGTTTAAAAGGGAAGCTGAACATAAAGGTTTGGAAAATTTGAAGCCTCACCACATGGTAAGAAAGAAAAAAATCGCAAGCAAAGGACAGTAAGAAGTTGACTGGCAAAAGAGCAGTGCTGAAGGAGGAGATCAAGGTTTAAATCTGGCTTATTAACTTAAGCCAGTTTTAAGGATTTTCTGAATAGATTATTCATATCAGACCAAGAATTTAAATTATTTTGAGAGAGGCATTTAATTCTAATAAACCAGCTATTACAGAAATTATAAAATGATCTCTGTTTTCCCTGTCAGAGATTTAAAAAACTGAAAAGATATACCTCAACCCAAAAATAAAGGTTTGGTTTGGTTTGTAAAAAAAAGAAAGAAAGAAATCAATTTTCTGGTGAGGAATTCAAGCCAGCTGCAGAAATTCGCATAAGTAATGAGGAGCTGAATGTTAATAGCCAAGACAGTGGGGAATATTTCTCCAGGACATGTCAGAGACCTTCATGGCAGCCCCTCCCATCACAGACCTGAAGGCCTGAAAGAGAAAAATAGTTTTGTGGGTCAGGTCAAGGGCCACACTGCTCTGTGCAGCCTTGGAACTTGGTTCCCTGCATCCCAGCTGCGCCAGCTCTAGCCATGGCTAAAAGGGGCCAATGTAAAGCTCAGGCTGTTGTTTCAGAGGGTGCAAGTCCCAAGCCTTGGTGGCTTCCATGTGGTGCTGGACCTTGTGTTGTTTGGGTACACAGAAGACAAGAATTGAGCTTTGGGAACCTCTGCCTAAATTTCAGAAGATGTATGGAATGCCTGGGTGTCCAGGCAGAAGTCTGCTGCAGGGGAGGAGCTCTCATGGAGAACCTCTACTAGGGCAATGCAGAGGGGAAATGTGGGGTTGAAGCCCCAATACAGAGTCCCCTGGGGCACTGCCTTGTCGAGCTGTGAGAAGAGGGCCACAAGACCCCATAATGGTAGATCCATCAATAGCTTGCACCATGCACCTGGAAAAACTGTAGGCACTCAACAACAACCTGTGAAACCAGCCACAGGGGCTGTACCCTGCGAGGTCACAAGGAGTGGAGCTGGCCAATGCATTGGGAACCCACCCCTAGCAACACCATTCCCTGGATGTGAGACATTGAATTAAAGAAGATTTTGGATTTTTAAGATTTAATGACTGCCCAGTCAGATTTTGGACTTGCATGGGGCATGTGGTTCCTTTGTTTTGGCTAATTTCTCCCATTTGGAATGGGAACATTTACCCAATGCCTGTACCCCTGTTGTATCTGGGAAGTAACTAACTTGCTTTTGATTTTAAAGGCTCATAGGTGGAAGAAACTTGCCTTGTCTCAGATGAAACTTTGGACTTGAACTTTTGGGTTACTGCTAGAATGAGTTAACTCTATGGGGGACTGTTGGGAAAGCATGATAGGTTTTGAAATGTGAGAACATGAGATTTGGGAGGGGCTCCAGGTTTGACTCTGTGTCGTTACCCAAATCTCATCTCAAGTTGTAATTCCCTCCTGTCGAGGGAGGGACCTTGTTGGAGGCGATTGGGTCATGGGAGCAGTTCCCCCATGGTGGTCTCATAACAGTGAGGGAACTCTCACAAGATCTGAAGATGTTACAAATGGCATTTCCCCATGTGCACTCTCTCTCTCTCTCTAGCTACCTTGTGAAGAAGGTGCCTGCCTCACCTTTGCCTTTTGCCATGATAGTAAGTTTCTTGAGGCCTCCAGCCATGCATAACTGTGAGTCAGCTAAGCCTCTTTTGTTCATAAATTACCCAGCTTTGGGTAGTATCTTAATAGCAGTGTGAAAACAGACTAATGCAACAACACTTTAGCTTTATCTGAGACCACCTTTTCTGAAGAAGCCACACAAGGAAGACTTCTAAGTTTTATCTATTGCATTTGGTACCACGTTTTAATTTATTTATATTATTTTATTTTATTTGAGTCAGGATCTCTCTCTGTCACATAGTCTGGAGTGCACTGGCATGATCTTGGCTCACTGTAACTTCTGCCTTCAAGGTTCAAGTGATTATTGTGCCTCAGCCACCCAACTAGCTGGGACTACAGGTGCATGCCATCATCCCCGGCTAGTTTTTTGTTTTTTAAGTAGAGATGGGGTTTTGCTATGTTGGCCAGGATGGTCTTGAAATCCTGGCCTCAATTAATCTGCCCATCTTGGCCTCCCAAAGTATTGGGATTACAGGCGTGAGCCACCCCACCCTGCTGTATTTGGTATCTCTTTTAACAAGCATTTGTCATCAGTTTTATCCATGTCATGCAGCACAATAGTAGGGTAGTGAAAGACTGAAATGATCTAAAAACTGCATATGAAGATTAGCAGCATGAGAAAAAGAATCTTCCCAAAACAAGATTGCACTTAACTTCTGTTATAATTAAAAGTTTCATTCTCCTTTAGGACAGGGATGGATTTCTGGCTACATGTAAGTCAGGCATCCTTGTAAAATTATCAGGTTACTTTCCTGTGGCTTTAATGAAGTGCTTTGTATTGTCATATTATCATTGTTTTCAAAAAAGCATTGCTAAAAGAACCAGAAACAGTAGAAAATAAGACATGAGGCTAAGCTTTCACAGAAGCCATAAAGACAGCTGTGGAGTTGAGGGCTGGTTCTATGTTTAAGGCCTCCCTTGCTCACAGGGTGGTAGGAACTCAGCAAGGACTAAGGTTTGTTAACAGGGAAACTCAGCCTCTCTCTCTCTCTCTCAACAGTGGAAACTGCAAACTCAGGGTATCTGAGGAATGTAAAGGAATATAACATTAATGTGTCATGGCTATTGGGGTGGGCTTAGGGTGCCACTTTCAAGCTGAAGAGGAAGCAGAGGAAACAAGGGTTCTGAGAAGGCAGAGTAAAAGCTGTGAGGAATGCAGAGAAAAGAGAGAACACAGTGCTCTGGCACAAGACCCAGGAGCAGGCTGCAGTCTAGGCAAGCTGCCAGAGGGCCACTGTCTCAAGGCTCTTATTTGGAATATTTGGTAGCCTCTGTGGTAAACTGAGCAATGGCTGCTCCCAAAGGGTGTATGTCCTAATCCCCAGAACCTCTGAATGTATATGGCAGAAGGGATTTGCAGATGTGATTAGGGATTTTATAATGAGAAGACCATCCTGGATTATGTGGGAAGTCTCAGTATAATCACAAGGGTCTTTCCAAGAGGGAGGCACGGTGGTCAGACCTAGAAGGCAGTGACCATGGAGGCAGGTCAGAGTGATGCAACCACAAGCAAAGGCATGCTGGCAGCCTCTAGAAGCTGGAATACACAGAAACAAATTATCTTTTAGAGCTCCTAGAAAGAGCCAGACTTATTAAGACCTTGATTTTAGCCCTTTAGGTTCATTTCAGACATCCAACAACCTGAATTGTATGAGGATAAATTATTGTTGTTTTAAGCCACTAAGCAATTTGATACACTGGTAACAGAAATGCATTTCATTTTATACGAAAAAAAAAAAAGCCTTCTGTGATGGTTAATATTGAGTGCTAACTTGATTGGATTGAAGGATGCAAAGTATTAATGCTAGGTGTGTCTGTAAGGGTGTTGCCAAAGGAGATTAATATTTGAGTCAGTGGCTGGGAAAGGCGGATCACCCTTAATCTGGGTGGGCACCATCTAGTCAGTGGCCAGTGTGGCCAGAATATAAAGCAAACAGAAATATGTGAAAAGACTAGACTGGCCTAGCTTCCCATGCTTCCTGCCCTCAAACATTGGACACCCAGTCCTTCAGTTTTGGGACTCAGACTGGCTCTACTTGCTCCACAGCTTTCAGACAACCTATGTGGAACCTTGTGATCCTGTGAGTAAATACTTAATACAAAGGGCTAATATCCAGAATCTACAAAGAACTAAAACAGATTTACAAGAAAACAAACAAACAAACCCATTCAAAAGTGGGCAAAGAACATGAACAGACACTTTTCAAATGAAGACATATATGAGGCCAACAAACATATGAAACAATGCTAATCAACACTGGTCATTAGAGAAATGCAAATCAAAACCACATTGAGATACCATCTCACGCCAGTTAGAATGGTGATCATTAAAAAATCTGGAGACAGATGCTGGAGAGGATGTGGAGAAATAGGAACACTTTTACACTATTTGTGGGAGTGTAAATTAGTTCAACCATTGTGGAAGACAGTGTGGCAATTCCTCAAGGATGTAGGAATAGAAATTCCATTAGACTCAGCAATCCAATTACTCGGTATATATTCAAAGGATTATAAATAGTTCTATTTTAAAGACACATGCACACGTATGCTCATTGCAACACTATTTACAATAGCAAAGACCTGGAATCAACCCAAATACCCGTCGATGATAGACTGGACAAGGAAAATGTGGCACATATACACCATGGAATACTATGCAGCCATAAAAAAGGATGAGTTCGTGTCCTTTGTAGAGACATGGATGAATCTAGACACCATCATTCTCAGCAAACTGACACAAGAACAGAAAATCAAACACTGCATGTTCTCACTTATAGATGTGTGTTGAATAATGAGAACACATGGACACAGGGAGGGGAGCATCACACACTGGGGTCTGTTGGGGGGCACTACGGGAGGCACAGTTGGGGGTGGGGAGGCTGGGGAGGGATAACATGGGGAGAAATTCCAGATACAGGTGACGGGGGATTGGAGGCAGCAAACCACCTTGCCATGTATGTACCTATGCAACAATCCTGCACATGTACCCCAGAACCTAAAGTACAATAAAAAATTTTTTAAAAAAGAAAAGAAAGCCTTAAAAATACTTAAGAAACTGCTATGTATATATAGGAGTTCTAGAGAACCCTGACTAATACACCTTCAAATCCAGTTCGGTTTTTCTATTTCTTGAGCTTGTTTTGACACAAAAGATAAAGCAAGAAAGAGAGAAAGAGAATAAGAGAAGAGGTAGGAAAAAGAGAGGAAGGAAGGAAGGAAGGAAGGAAGGAAGGAAGGAAGGGGAAGGAAGGAAGGAAGGAAGGGGAAGGAAGGAAGGAAGGGGAAGGAAGGAAGTAGTTGACTTTCTCTGAGCTGCTTGCATCAGTATGGTTCTCTTACCTTGGTTCTTCTTTGTAATGGGGGTCTGCAGGCAACTCTCCCTTGCTGCCCTCTCCCACTAAGCCCCTGAACCCCAGCAAGCCCTCTATTCCACGGGTCCAGTTATAGGGGTGCTCTCGATTCTGATGTGTGTGTCCCTTGATGGTAATGGCTACCTTCATCATCATCTTCTTGAATCATAGAAATAACAAAAAAGCAGATCCAAAAATGGAAATCATCTTTAAAAAATGTTAGAAGCCACAGTTTTTGGTAAGGTTCTGTTTTGTTCCTTAGATAAACATAAGACAAAAAAATAGACTTTCATTCTTATAGTTGTATCTAGTTAATGGAACATCTCACTGGGTAAAATGCTTTTGACAGTCACTGCAATGGTCTGTCTATAAATCAATACTTTTCCTTAATTTTGTAATTTCCTGTTTTATTCTCCATAAGCAAATAAATATTTGTCTTTGCAGCATCAAATTAAAAAAAAAAGAAAAAAAGAAACTAGTCCTTCTTGGTAGGTGACATCATTTGGCTGTGCCCCCACCCAAAATCTCATCTTGAATTATCATCCCCATCATCTTCATAATCCCCAGGTGTCAAGGGAGTGAACAGGTGGAGGTAATGGAATCATGGGGGCGGTTTCCCTCATGCTGTTCTTATGATAGTCAGTGAGTTCTCACAGGATCTGATGTTTTTGTAAGTGTTTGACAGTTCCTCCTGTATTCATTCTCCTTCCTGCCACCTTGTAAAGAAGATACCTTGCTTCTCCTTCACCTTCTGCCATAATTATAAGTTTCCTGAGGCCTCCCTAGCCATGCTGAACTGTGAGTCAATTAAACCTCTTTCCTTTATAAAGTATCCAGTCTTTGGCAGTTCTTTATAGAGGCATGAAAATGGACTAATACAGTAGGCATAAGAATACTGGCTTCCCCAGACACTTAATTTCAAGGACACTTATGCTCTCATCTCATTTCCTAATCTTCTTTGGGTTTTAGAAGTTAGGAATACTGAAGGTGGAGGAGAGCAAGGAGGAAATGAGTTAGGAAACTGCACTGGAGTGGTTGGGGTTGAGGCTTACTTTCTGACTCACTCACTCCCTTCCCGGGACAGGAGAATGAAAGGGGTCCTTGTTGCCTAGGAATTCTGAAATTTCAAGGAAATGGCACTTTGTCCTTTCACCTCACTTGCTGATTTCCCCTGCTTAGTAAAAGGAAAAACAGTAGCCATGACATACTTTTCTAGTTTGCTTATTTGTGTTAGTTTCACAATGGTGAGGTTTCCACTGAGACATTCATAATCCAGTGCAGGGTCACAGGGAAATAAGTGTTGATGTCTCAAATATTTTTTTATAAGTAACTAATAACTTCACCTCCATAGGAGAATCTTTTATGAATCCTAATCTCAAAAAATTGATATAGGAAGTAACTTAGATGATAAACATCAATTGGGTTTGCTAGATTTGGCAAATAAACATACAGGACACCCAATCAAATTTGGATTTCAAATATATAAAAATATATCTTAAGTAAAAGTATGTCACCTTTAATATTTTGGACATATACTAAGAAATTTTGTTATTTACCTGAAATGTAAATTGAGCTAAGCAGCCTGCACCATGTCTGGTAACCTTCACAACTATATACTTGCACCATGTCATGTGGATGGAAAGAAAGTGACTTATTGGAAAGGCCAATAAGGCTCATTCTCTCCCTTAGAAAATACACAATCTAGCGGGGAAAGAGATGTGTTGAGCTGACATAATAATGTGGCATAAAACTGCAATAATTGACACAGTAGTATTAATGGGCTCTGTCTGTCATGGTGCCAGGCACTGAGCTGCGTGTTTTACATGTATAATCTCTGTCGATTCTCACAGCACCTTGGAAACAGCCTTTATTACTCTCATCACTTCTTTGTAGGTGAGGAATGAAACCAGATGAGGATAAATGAATTGCTAAGATAATCTGACTAGGGCTGAGGTGAATCTCAGACACGGTCCTGTCGGCAGCTGCCTGCCTTTGAACCACACACATTGTCAACACCCACATAAGCTACAGAAAAACTGCTGGGTAAGCCAACTGGACATGAGTTGACATAAAAAGACAGACGAGGCCGGGTGTGGCAGCTCATACCTGTAATTCCAGCACTTTGGGAGGCCGAGGTGGGCAGATCACCCGAGGTCAGGAGTTCAAAACCAGCCTGGCCAACATGATGAAATCCTGTCTCTACTAAAAATACAAAAATTAGTGGAGCATGGTGGTGGGTGCCTGTAATCCCAGCTGCTCAGGGGCACTGAGGCAGGAGAATCCTTTGAACCCAGGAGATGGAGGTTACAGTGAGCCAAGATCTCCCATTGCACTCTAGCCCGGGCAACAAGACTGAAATTCCGTCTCAAAGAAAAAAAAAAAGATTGAAGGGATGTTTGCATCTTGACAATTGGGTCTTTAAGGTTCAACAGCAATTTACTATGTGGGTAAGAGAAGAGTGCCTGGATTTAGGGAGAGAGAAAACAGTAAGCAGGAAACGTAGTAAAAGCCATACCTGTATTTCATACAGGTATGAAATACGTCATGGATTTGGGAACAGGGAAGAGGTATCTGGAGGAAAATGGACGCAGAGGAAGTGAGATAATGACCCAGCTAAGTTTAGCAGAGACATTATGAGCCATGGCAAGAGAGGGAGCTTAATCCTGCTGAATAAGGGGGTGAACATCATTTGACATTTACTTTATAAAATTACTTTGACTGTCAAAGAAGACAATGGGGTAGAGAACGGAGCACCAGGTAGAAGACTTGAGGAGAGATAAGTAACCAGACTGGTCCCAGCCAGTGGGACGGAACACAGAGAAGAAATGCACATGGGACATTCAGGATGCAGCAGGCAGAAAGCAGCCATTTAACAGACAGAGGAGGGTGAAGATGACTCTTCCGTCCTGCCAAGCTCAGCTGGGAGGATGACAGTCACACAGTCCCCGCTTAAACACACCTGTTCTGCTCCCATTTATTCTCCCCAATAGAAAGACATTTGGACAAGCACAGTGTCTGTTTTCCTTAATGTGCTGTAGCATTTGAGAATGTGATTTTGACACCTTTTTGAAACTCTATAAAAATTCGTCATTGACCTTTTTTATTTTCAAGAAAATCTAAGGAAGTTGATGAAAATGAGGGCACAGATGACTAAACCCCAGTTCTGGAGAAAGCTGACTCTGTGTAAGCCTTTTTGTTTGCAATGAGTAAAAGCAGAAATATGACAACTCATATTGTCACTATAATACATTACAAATTGATTAAATAACACTGTGGACAGAATCCAAAGAAATATGGCTCGAATTAAAATATCCACAAAGCATTCTCTGTGTGCTTCGTTCTTCCTTAACTTAGACCATGGGTTGACCAAATGGTTCTTATGTCCTTCTCTCTAGACCCATCCCATCAAGGTCACAGAGTGTTACAGGATAGCACCAATGAATGAACTGAAGTCTTTTCTTGGCGTCTGCATTTACACCTTCCCCAGACTCTGGAGAATGATTCCTGCTGGAAACCATTTGAATTCTCTTAAATAACTACTATGTGGAGTTAAAAATATGCAGCCGTTGCCCATTCTTAATGTCTCAGAACACTTCTGGCAACAAGATGTTGCTTTTTCATAATATTTTTTTTTTTCCTTTTCCTTCAGGAAAGGGATTTAAAATAATTTATTCTTAATACTATGCCTGCCTAGTAGGTAAGAGTAAAGATAAGCTTAACTGTGGTACTCCAAATAAATTGCTCAAGCAGAAGACAGCTGGCTGGTGGGTATTTGGGATCACAATGCCTCATGTACACCTCCCTTTATGTTTCCAACCTTGAATTAGAGGTTGGATTTCCGTGTTTGCTTCAGCACATCATGAGCCTTTGAAATGTTATAGTAGATGAACTAGAGAAGGGAAGACGGTGATGGAGACATGTTCACTACCAAAGCAACGTGATTGGTGTGCATTTCTCCACAGTAAGCCCATTGATTCAAAGTCCACATGAGCAAGCTTTTGTTTTAGGCTCAGAGATTGAAGCATCATCTTGCATTCTACCTCTAATGATCTTCCAAGTAAATAGGACCCTTCATTTACTTAGAGCTGGACTCATCTCTTATTAACTTTCCTGGAGCAGACTTGGAAAGAGATGTGAAAAAGCACATGGGAATTTAGGAGTGGGGTTCAGATCCAAGGGTACAATCTGGATGCCAGTGGCAGCTCTTTTTAAAGAAGACACTTCTTTTCTTTGCTTCTCACATCTATCTGGTTAAATATTTGCAGCTGAGATGTGATATGTGATTTACATTTCACATTTGACACATTAATTTTAAGTGCCATCATATTTGTTGTTCTATAATGTTTGTTTCTGACCTAAACATAGATTTCCCCTTTACCTGCAGGCGATCAGAGGTTCACATAAATTTTGTTTGTGTGTGTGTTTTTTTGTTTGGTGGTGGAGGTAGAGATGGTAAGTATGTATTTTAACACAAGAAATTACATTTTGTACACACACTATGACCTTAAATCTGCCTCTGCCTTCCCTGGTTTTCATAGGACTTTTTCAGTCAAAGATGCATAACAACCTCAGTTTCCCCTGAGGTGTTGAAATGTAGAGGAAAAGTATTGAAGTGGATGCCTACACCATGGATAATATACTAAAACAAATGTACATGGAAGCTGGAAGTCAGCCTATTGACCCTATGCATTTAGCGTGAGCATTTGATCTTTGGTGAGTTTAGATAAGCTGTGAAATATTGCATATGGCAGAGGATTCAAAAGGATGAATGGCAATTGGCAATTAAGTGGGGTTTTTAAACCTGCACAGGATATGCAGTAGATCCATGTTTCCACCAAAGTAAGCTCAATAAATTATTATATTTTTTGAGACAGAGTTTTGCTCTTGTTGCCCAGGCTGGAGTGCAGTGGTGTGATCTCGGCTTACCACAACCTCTGCCTCCCAGGTTTAAGCAATTCTCTTTTCTCAACCTCTCAAGCAGCTGGGATTACAGGCACACGCCACCATTCCCAGCTAATTTTGTATTTTTAGTAAAGACGGGGTTTCTCCATGTTGATCAGGCTGGTCTCCAACTCCCAACCTCAGGTGATCCGCCCACCTCGGCCTCCCAAAGTTCTGGGATTACAGGTCTGAGTCACTGCTCTTGACCCAAGAAATTAATTTTCCAAGGAAAGGAACAGGAGGGCAGGCTTTCCTTGGCCACAGTGTGGATGAAGCCAAGAAGCATCTCCCACTGGACACAGACTCCTCTCTGAGTGTGCTGTATGGTAAAATTTTCATTTTGCAAGTATTAACTCCCAGGGTTAAATTCCACCTTCTCTCTTACCTATATGGATTTCCCTCTCTGGGATCCCCTCCCACAGCAGCATGGGAGTCTTCTTTCTCTCTCTTTACCTGTGAGGACTCCATCTCTGGATCCCCTCCCATGACAGCATGGGAGCTCTCTCTCTCTCTCTCTCTCTCTCTATTTCTCTTTCTGTCTCTCTCTGCCTAATAAATTGCTTTTCTGCAAAACTGTCTGGGTCCTATACTTACTTGAACAAGCTCACCACACTACCGGGGCTCTCTCCCCATTCTTGGGTGAGTGAGGCCCAAGGACCTGGGAAAACATGTCCGATAGGGGAACAGTGAGCATCTTTGGAGCACCCCTGTATCCTGCTCCCGTCCCCCGGTTACAGTAGCAGATTTGATGAGATTCTGTGAACAGAAAATACTTGTATGAGGGAGGGCCACACAGTGCAATGGAAAGAGGCCCAGCTGACATCACTCCATTCCTCCTGACACTGCCTCTGTCGGCGTGCAGCTCTGTTGCCTGGACTGGGAACTCTGTGAAGAACATCAGTGGGTATTCTCGTCTTTGTATCCCCACAGCCTTGCCCAGGATATATTGAGGGGAAGATGCTTAAATGTTTGTGGTGCCAAACTGTCACTTACTGACATTTTTACCTGGGAAAATCACTCAGTCTCTGAGTCTTGATTTCTTCCTGATAAGATGAGGGTCTTTGATTGCATGACTTATTTTACAAAATCATCAAACTTTAATTTTGCAGAGCTGTTTTTCCCCTTGCGTGTAACTACTAGGTGTTTCTATAGTAATCATTTCCTTACATTTTGCCATTAGGCAGGTTTGGTTTGGTTTTCTGTTTTGTTTTGTTTAATGAAACTCTCCAGAGTAAGCATGTTTGAATACTCTTACATTGTTACAGTATCAAGGAAAATAGGAAGAGTTACAAGGCAGAAGAACCCTTAGGTGTTAACAGTGGGACTTTCCTCACTTACACCTGTGCCCCACAGGGCTTCACGCTCTCACTCTGTGTCTGTGGTATAAAACAGTGCTGTGAGGGACTGATCAGGACAAAGAGAAGTGCCCGAGACCCAGCTTTGTGATCAGAAACTCAGCAACCAAGTCCCTCTCCAACACATTAGCAACCATTATGCATTCGTAAAATAAAAACCCGTAATTCCTGGGAGAAGTATCTTTGACCTGTCAGACAGAACATCCTTTGAGGATGATTAGGTGGAAAATGCATTGTCCAGGTGCTGATTTCTGGGCACTGCTTTTAAAAAATGGTAAAAGGCAAATCACTAGGCTATGGCTGCTATTGTAGTCTAGTCACTAGTTTTCTACAGTAAATGATGAGCCAGTGTCTGCGTAAGTGGCAGCGGCAGTGGTCTTCTTCCTTCCTTTGCACTTCCACAGAGCTCATCATTTGTCAGCGTCTGATAGCGCGGCAGCCCTGCAGAGCCTAATTCTCCCAATTCTGACTGTGGTCAGAATTCAGGTGGTCTTGTGCAGTAACATGCCTACCTTAATGCACTTTGCCACGAAAGTAAGTAATTTGAAGGTCTTCAGGTAGCTCAGAAATAAGATTCATGCTCTCGATCATACAAAAGGAAATATCAGTCTGTGTTAAAGAATCTCAAGAGTGGACAAAGAGATTTTCCATGAGCCTAGGAAATCTGACTTGAAATTTCTTCAACTTGTTGCTGAAAAGTTTGGGATGTGGTGCTGCTTCCAGAACCAGAACAAAGGGGAGAGTGTAGGCATATAGACTGTTTTCCACAGATTTTTTTTATTGCTTTCCACTGGCTCTACCATCTTGTGGGTAACGTCGGTTATATTGGAAGCCTGCTCCTTATTTCAGTGAAATGGCACAGAAGAATCAAACATTTAAAAATTAAAAATCGTCTGTCTCTCCATGAGTGATATTTAATCCTCATCCATTCTATGTAGAAAGGAACACTTTTCAATGAGGTTCTTCTTAATTTTTTAAAAAGATATACATCATATAATGTATAGGTATTATACATCATACACATTATATGATGTATAATGTTATATGAGTATAATATTTCTTTGGGGGCTTCGGAAAAGGAATTTTATACAATCAGCATTTTATAAAAATATGCACAATTTTAGGTCACAATTTAATAATATGTCACTAAAATTGTGGCAAAGGATTGATTACAAATTTATTTGTGATATTTTAGAAGTCATGGTTTATAAGATTACAATCTTCCCTCTACAACAACAAAAAATCCCTTCTTCCGAAATTGCATCCTTTGTTAATGATACAATTATTTCCCACTGATCTAAGCTCAGAATTCTCGTGACCTTTATTCCACATCACCTCTTATGCCTAGCCTGCTGTATTGAATGCATCATCAAATATTCTCTGCTTTCTTTCATTGCTTTTAACATCTCCATTCTTATTCTTTAAAAAAAATTGAACCCAATATTTACCTATCTTTATTTCCTAATGTAAACCCCAACCCAATTCATGTAGAGCAAGGTCAGCACTGGAAGGAACCACCAAGGGCATCTGGTCCCCACTCCTTTCTCCCGCTTTCTCAAAAGCTCCTGGGGATGGCTGGGCTGCTTCTCTGAGAACTACACTTTGAGTAGCAGCCAAGGCTTAAAACTCAACACTCTGTGCCTTAGCACCAGTTGTCCTGGCTTCTAATGTGATAAATATATTTTTCTGCTTCATCCTGAAATTCAGGCTCTTAAACATGCCGAGGTTTGGTTCTGGCTATCCTATTCCTTGTACCTGAAGATTAAATGCCATTCATTAATAGTATTCAGTCCTTTTTCAGGGATGACATCCCAAATCACACCTGTATAATTTGTCTTAAAATAAGAGTAATGCTCTTGAATCCCCATCGCAATGTCTGGGGCTGTGACACCAGCTGCACCTGCCCCGAGGCTGAATGAATGCTGTGTCACCACATCTCCCAATCAGATTCGCTGCTGTATCCACCATCTTCCCATAATACACCTGCCTTGATGCCCCCGACTCTTGATGCTCCTGGAAGCTTCAAGTGTCACTCTTTACAAGTTATTCCAGAGCCCTCCTCCTCACAAATGTTCCCTAGGGAACAGGTTCTAAAAAGCTAAAGCATCTCAGTCATACCCTAGAATTAGGAAATTCCCCTTCCCAAAGAAGTGTCATTTTGCCTAAATAAGACGTTAAATTAATTATTCTAAACAGACTTAAATAGAAAGCACTTTCTCCAAAGGGATGACCTTCAGAAAGATGCTATGATCTATACTGGGGCTCCCCATTTATGACCAGAAGACTGGGGTTTGAGTTTTATTATTTTTAATTCAATTTGATTTATTTTCTATAAGATACAAAATCTATATTGATGAATATCTAAACAATTTATCTACCTCCAACCTCTCTCCTGAGCCCTATTCCTGTGATGTCAAAATATGTTCACAAAGGCATCCAGACGACATCCTGGGATGCTACTTGTCTTCCCCATATATCGTAGGTGTCTTCCTTTGGTTAATGACCATGGCATCCTTTTAGTTACTTGGGGTAAGAAATGGTAACCTTTATTCCTCTTTCACTCTTGTCACCTGCATTAAATCAGTTACCAAGGTTTATTGCTTCTCTTTTAATTCATCTTAGGTTCACCTCTCCTTTCCATTTTATTCTATTATTACTCAATTTAGGCAATTATTATCTCTGATCTATACTTTCATAATTATCTTCTATTGGTTCCTGGACTTTTATTCTTAGATTACTTTCTTTTCTGCATTTCTTACAGGTTCATTTTCTATCTCAAAGATGATTTATGAAATAAGATTGCCTCTGGAAAAAAAAGCACGTACTTCTCAGATGGCTGTTAACTGTCCCCCAAATCTGTCCTCAGTTCGTCTTCTTAATCTACTCTTTAGTGAGCTTATTGTTGTAGTCTCTAATGCACTTTCTCAAACATCATTTCCTTTAATAATTGCATCAGCTGTGTGAGTTAGTCTAGCTTCTGTGATCTTTTCATTATTCCATTTCACAAATGAGAAAACAAATACACACAAAATTGTCCGACAATTGGTATTAGTCATTCAAAGTCACACTGGATTAAGAGAGAAAAGCAAATCCAAAGCTCATACCCTCACTGTTTTTCTATCTCCCCACAAATGTTTGTTGAAATGCCCATTCTGAAAATGGCTTGCTCTCTCTCCAGGCAGACCTAGCTTCCCCAACCCTGGGTTCCCAAAGAACTTCCCACACACACACCTACTGGGACACTAATCACATGCAAAGTGAGTATGTATGTTCATGTTGGTCGACAGTGAGAAGGGAGAAGGAGCTGTGCTTCTGTTTGTGCCTGGCGTTTGTCATGTGGCAGGATCTGACACATGGTGACAGGAAGCATTGCGTAATGAATAACTGCATCTCTTTGTTATGTAGTTTGAGACATGCACTGACCCCTTGTGCAGTAGGACATTCTTATGCCCCAAAAAATAATCACAATCATATTTTGATTTTGATAGCAAAGACTATTTACTCGCTCTACAGCATATGTGAACATGAATCTTGATAAACCTGAGACCAGAATTTATTTTGGAAAATCAACTGATCACTTTAGTTGTAAAATAGAAAATAAATTTTATGAGAACCTAAATTCTTACCATGAGTCACAGTGAGCTAGGGCATAAAGTCATGTCTGGTTTCGAAAGAACATTCTTGTTCTTCTGCAAACGCCTTTATTAAGAATGTAGCTATTATAGAGCATGAGCTTTTTATAGATTTGACCAAAATTGAACCAATAAACTTATCCAACCTCTGATGGTTCTGTAAAATGACTAATATTGAACCTTTTAATATTTTATGAGTGACTAAGCAATATCTTGACTATGTTTGCTGGTGGAAGGTGTATTTCACTGGGAATTACAATAAGGAATCTACAGCTTTGTTTTTTAATGTTGTCTAATAGGTTTAGTCTTGAAAATTTCAAGAAAATGAATGATGTTAAGGAAAAAAAGCCTTATGTTATAAACTGTATCTAGTGAAAGAGTTCAGAACTAGTAACAAGATGATCAGTTGGACAAAATATATGCTTAGGAAATTATTAATGCTGAGTCATTGCAGTTCATTGAGTTGAGCAAAATATGGGTGAGAATATAATTGATTGAAACAGTGGTTCCTGATCATTACCAGGCACCATCTGTTGGTTATTTAGAATAGCCTCAGTTAGTAGGAGGAATCCTAAAGTCTCATCGGCATTTATGAAGGGTAAACATCATAACACTTGCTCTGTACAACCCTAAATAAACATCTTTTCCATTGCCTGTCTGTACATAGTCAGATCATCTGAGTTAGAAGGTGGCTCTGCTCTACAAATTCCACCTGCATGATATGAAGAAGATAGAAAACGCTACTGTCTTTTAATTCTAAGCATTAAGTTTTCACATTTTAAGAGCCAAAAACCAACACCTAATGTGTGTACGTAGGCTTATTGAATAATTACTCTGGGAAAATGCCGCGTTTTAAGAAGATGACGCACGAAGCAAGTAACTGCCTCGTTGCCTGCCCAGCTCTCAACTTCAGAAACCTGACTGCAATCTCAAAGCATCAGATTTGTGGATCCCTGGCACAAATGCCTTCCTTTTTCTTTTCCATATTTGTCTTTTTTTTTTCTTAATTTTTCAAATTCACATAACCATTGCTGATTTGAATTGTGAAACAACTGAAAAGTATTTCTCTAACTATTATGGCAATATATACTCTAGACTGAATAGTCCAATTACATTTGAGAAAGAAAAGAAAACCCAGAGATCAGGGTATGATATTTGACATTAAAAATATTTTTCTTCTATTCTTTCTCCAAACTTTCTTTTTCATCATTCCCTTTATGTTAGTTTGTTCTCTGTCCTAAAATCAGCCCATATCTACCCATATTGTCTTCAATACTTTTCTTATCATCTGCTTATAACTGAAGTTCTTCAGTGCTTTTAATGAAGTGCTTTACTGGGAGTCAGTTCTAACCCAGAAAACCAAACCAGACTTAGAAATAGAAGTCAACAATATGTGGTTTTTACATTTGAAGAGTTCACAGCCCAATGAAGGAAACAGAAAAAGCAAACGAAAACCCCCAAAACTACAGGGAAGAAAGTGTCAACAGAGGTTTTAAATGAGTAATAAAAGACACTGATGAAAGGGGAATGATCTCAGCCTTTGGAAAGAGGGGATTTAAAAACAGCTTTATAGGGGACAGCAGGCATCAGAGAGGGACTAAAAGTTTAACTTCCTATGATCTACCCTAAAGTGCAATATTTTATGAACCAAGATATCTCCAGCTGCCATTGAGAATATTGGCTTTCATGAAATCCTTTCTTAAATGTATTGTCTGAATAAACATCATTGAGGCACAGATTTAATTGCCAAGTAATAATTCTAATGTTTGGTTGTAGAAGAAATTGGAGTTTCAATGTCATGTAGATATTTATAACAAACAATGGTGCTTGATGTAATAGACTCCAAATTATCCTCAATTGTCCTATTGTGTGAATTATTTATGAACTTTTACACATCTGTAAACTCTTAGAATAAACCACTTTAACCATTCCATACAAAGTCAGAAAAAAAATTATCAAACATCTTTTCACATGACTTACTTATAACTCATAGATTTACTTCAACAAAGCATTTCACATATACAAATTGCAACACTTTAGTTGTCCTAATGCTTAACAATTTGGTATTTCCATTATGTATATTTATTGGTGCCCACAAGTGGATTCAAACCCTTTGGAAATCACTAGGTGGAAACTGGGTAGTAGGCAATATATTATTTTTTCTGTTTCTTAAAATTTTGTTTAATGAAAATAAATAATCACTGGATTCTTATAACAATACTGGAAAAATAGAGTAGGCGAAGGTCAGAAGGGAACTAACATTTGTTTAGCAACCACCATGAGCAAATGTCTTTAGTGGGTTTATCACATTTCATCACCATAGATGTTAGCAAATCAGTACATGATTATCCTTTAGATGATCTCCCATTGAGTTTTATTAGTCACATTTTATCAAAGTAAATATGAGAGTCATTTTCCCAAGATCCACATATTTATGGTAGGCCCCACGACCTTGTGCACACGTGGCCAGTATACAGCCATTCCAAAACTAAACCTGATTCTTACTTTTAACCACAAGATAAATGACACTGTTTGCACTACCCCTTCATTTATGCTGTTAAGGATTTAATGCCATCACCTATGCCTCTGCATGGATATAAAAGTGGCTGCATCATGCTGAACACATTAAAAACCTTGTCCCAGACTTGACCACTACCTTCCTAAGAGTGAGTGCATCTGTGGTGGCCAGAATAAAGGCTCCCAAAGATCAACAAGGCCAGTTTCTGGAATCTAAAAATATGTTAACATTACCTGGCAAAAAAGACATTGCAGATGTAAGTAAGGTTACAGTTTTTAGAATTGGGAGATTATCCTAGACTATCTGAGTAGGTCTAATATAGCCACATACACCCTTAAAAGTGGAGCACTTTCTCTGGAAGGAGTCAGAAAGATACAGCAAAAAGGGAAGTCAGTGTGATTCCACGAGTGAGAACGTTTCAGTGCTCCATTGCTGGCTCTGAGGTATAGATGCCCACATACAAAAACCAGAGAGAGGCCTCTGGAGCTTAGGGTGTCCCCCAGCTGGCTGTCAGGGAGCAATTGAGAACCTCAGTACTGAAATCAAAAGAAAGTGGATTCTGCCAACAGTATGACTGACCTTGTGAGCAGATTCTTGCCAGAACTCTTGATTAGAGCTTAGCCAATGGACACCTTGATTCCAGCCTAGTGAAACCAGAAGCAAAGTAATGAGATGATCCAGGTTTCAACCTACAAGACCATGAAATAAGAAATACAAGTTTTAAAAAAACTAAGTTCATGATAATGTGTTATGGCAGCAAAGGAAATGCATATAGCACCCTGCCACCTGGTTAGTAGCCCTAGCCATGGTCAGCCTAGTAGATCTTTTCTTCCCTCCTCCCTGTCCCAGTGTTTATTTCATTACTTCAGAGCTGCATCTGTCACAGTTAGAACATTAAATATTTTAATCACAAAATTCAACTCACCGAGGATCCCCTTTCCTTGTTTTTCACAAAGTATCTCCATCACAAAATACTACTCTTCAGTCAAACTCACCATGACTACTTTTAAAGACTGTATAAAATTAATTCACGAACTGGTATTTCATATATACTCAGTTACAACCAACAATCAACAAACAAATCTAGTAATTTCTTTTTTTAATAACCATTTGTATTTTACTATAAATTAGTACCTTCTTATTTTTAAATGCCCGTCATATAACAAGCACTTGGCATAATTTATTAGGAGTGGTTTTAATAGAGGCCATAGCAGCAGTGTGACTGGAAACTCGAAGTTTTAATCTGTGTGACCGTTCTGCTTTCTGGACATGCACACAGCAGCAATGGATGAGGAAGTCACATTCCAAAAAACCAGAGTGAGTCTGATTTTAGCAAATATTTTGCTTTTTTTTCTTGCCTCCAAAGAGCTGTTAAGAAATATGTTTCTTGATTTTGCTGCAGCTTATCCTTCTGTAATAGTTTTCTATTGCTATAGAGCAAATTACTACAAACTTAGCAGCTTTCCACAACACATATTTATGATTTCATGGTTTTTCTGGGTTAGGAGTCCCAGCGTGGCTTTGCTGGATTCTCTACTTTAGGATCTTACCAGGGTGCAATCCAGGTATTGGCTGGGGCCAAGTACTCATTAGAGTCTTGACTGGGAAAAGATTCAATTAACTTTCATGCAGTTTAGAGTCTGAGGTTCTCTTTTTCTTGCTGACTGTCAGCCAGAGAACATACTCAGCTGGAGAGGCTGCCATGCAATCCTCTCATGTCCTCTCCTAAAGACCCTCTCACGATGTGACAATTCACTTCTTCAAGACCAGGAGCATAATCTCTCTTGCTTCAAATCTCTTATTATGGACTTACCTGCTTTGATCAGGTCTACCCAGGATCACAGTCTTTGATTAACTCAAAGTCAACTGATTAGGAACTTTAATTGCTTTAGCAAAATCCCTTCTCTTAACCAGGAAAGTGAAAAGGCCACTATATTCACAAGCTCCACCTGCCCTGCCCTACCAGAGGGCAGGGTCTGTGGGCCATCTTAAAATTTTCCCTACCATACTTTCCTCAAACCGAGCTGAGGAGAAGTGCTGGAAAGAAACAATGCATTCTGAAAAATAAGAACCCCTACAGAATAAAATAACAAAAGGTTAAAGACAAAAACGGTCTGCTATTAGCAGATTTACTGGACACAGCTCAATTGTGTAACTTAGAAAGAGATCTCTTGTTATTAAAGAGGGGAAAATAGAACACTCAGGGAAGAGAAGAGTGTATTTCAGTTGTGCATTAAGCACCTGGTAATTTCCTGTAGTGGTTATGAACTCAAGCTCTGGACTCAGACATATTGCACTGGAATGCCAGTGCCACTACAGAACATGAGGTCTTGATCAACAGTTTGAACTTCTCTAACAATGGATAAACATTTATTGAGCATTTCTTGGGTCATAGGTACTAAGCTAAGCTCTTTATCTAAGTGAATTAAATTAATAGTCATAGCAGCTTTATGTGATAATTATTTTACATCTGAAATATGGATATATACATAATCCACAGTTCTCTGTGATAACTATTTTACATCTGGAATATGGGCTAATCCATAATCCAGTGGAGGCAGAATTTGAACCCTGCCCATGTGACTTCCAAGCTTTCTCACTTTACCACTACCTGTTATGGTCTCTAAGCTTCAGCTGCCTTAACAAACCTGGTACAGTGGACACTCCTACCAGGGTTGCAGTAAAGACGACTTAAGCTAATGTGGGGCAATGACCCAGCATGGTGCCACATGCTGGCTTCTAGGGCAGGGGCTGGCAAGCTTATCTATAAAGAACTAGCAAGCAAACATTTCAAGCTTTGCACATCACACAATTTCCCTTTGCTACTAGTCTGCTCTTTTGTTGAAGAATGAAAGCAACAATACACAATAAGTTAACAGAAGGGTGAGATTGTATTCCAATAAAACTTTATATACAAAAGCAGGAAGACCCCTGCTCCAGGACAACAAATTAAAAAAAAAAACAAGCAGATCACCTCTCCATTTTTGTTGGAGAAATATACTTTTAAAAATCATGCTGTAGTATTCTTTAAATATGCCTCTTAACATGGAACTTCGTCAAATAAACTTATTTAGGTAGCGAGTACTATAGATTTTTTATAATTTTTTTTTTTTACTATGTGTAAGACAATTTCTGACAAATTAATGTAAAAGTGATTTTGTCATTTAATGTTTTCATTTGGCTGTTCAACCACTGAGCAGAAACTGAGTCACTCCGCTTTCTGGACGCAGTTAACTGTTGGCTTCCTCACATGTGATCTACCTTCCTGACGATGTGCTGCGCTGTTCTGTGTCCTATAAGAAGATATACATTTATTATCTCATTTTCCTTTTCCATGCATGTCTTCATATTTTTGCCCACTCTTCATACCTCTCTGCCTGAATCCCTGGGGATTCATTGTATCCTTAAAGATTCAATAAAGAGAGAAGCTGCATGTTAACTTGAACAGAGGAAGCTTAATATAAAGAATTTATTACATATAACAGGGGATTGGGATAAGGCTGGTAGAAAAGAGAATGCTAAGGGATCTAGAAATCAAAGCTATACTATAAGGAGGCACCGCTAGGCCTAGGGTAGAGAAAGGATCCCCAAGGAAAGTACACTCCTCCCCCAAGGCTGGGGCAAAAACTTTGTTGAGGAGGCCACATGGCACGTTAGTCACTGTGGTACTGTACTGGCAGAACCTGATGGAAATTCACCCTCAGGGATTTGCAGAAAATGCACCCTCTCAACTGCAGGGGAAAGCCATTCATAGGGGGGTGCTCACTAGAGGCTCAATGCTAAAAACATGCCCATGGAGAATGCCGGGATAGGGAGCTAGCCAGTGCACACCTCAGGAGCCAGGCACTAGAGAGGATGAGCACCCTGCAGGCTTGCCAGGTAAGCACCAGAGCTAGAATACAAAACCCATGCTTCCTGCAGTGTCTCTTTAGCACCCTCTACTGACAAAGCTTAAAGTCATGAAGGCCAGCAAAGAAAAAATAAATAAATGAAAGGCCCAGATTCATTTCCACAAAGCAGACAAAAAGGATGTATTTGGAGCTGATCAGCAATAAATCAATAATGAATACACTCATTTTCCATTGCATATTTTGCTTTACACATAGTGCCTATGTTTTCTCTATCTTGTCAACTTGAAGTAAATACATTCTCAGAGTCTCTCGGTGTTTATGTATCATGTTGTTTTAGCAGCCCATTGGGCAATACTGCCAATTCTCTGGAAAATTTTGCTGTGAATGATGAGGAAGTTTCTCTACAGGAACTTATGCAGCTCACTTAATATCTGTGAAATGGAGCAGTTTTCTACCATGTGTTGCCATTGACCCACCAGTCCTTCCATGTCCCAGGAAACATTTAAACCCCTATATCTTATGCAAGGCATTGACAGTTCTCCTTATGATGAATCAGAGAATTGTGTCACAGCATATTAGGGAACATGCACATCTCTCTACCCTAACTGTGACGTGGTGCATGTCACCAGTCGACTTCTGATGGGCTCAACCCACCAGAGTGTTACGCTGCCAAAACATATCTGAATTCTAACAGGTCCAAACACAAAAGCCCAGCTATTATTAAGTATATTATGATATATCTGTTAAATAGATCAATAAGCAACCATGAGGAAACATTTATGAACATATAATAACATGTAAAATGCCCACAATATAAATTGAAGTTAAAAAATCAGAATGTAGGCCAGGTACAGTGGCTCATGCCTGTAATCCCAGCACTTTGGGAGGCCAAGGTGGGTGGATCACTTGAGGCCAAGGGTTGAAGACAGCCTGGCCAACATGGTGAAATCCTGTCTCCACTAAAAATACAAAAATCTGCCAGGCATAGTGGCATGAGCCTGTAATCCCAGCTACTCTGGAGGCTGAGGCAGGACAATCACTTGAACCTGGGAGGTGGAGGTTGCAGTGAGCTGAGATCGCGCCACTGCACTCCAGCCTGGATGACAAAGTGAGACTCTGTCTCAAATAAATAAATAAATAAAATCAGAATGTATCTTATACACATCAGTATAACCAACCTAATGTGTTAATAGCAACTATTTCTATAGTAAGGATGTTGAATTTTCTTCTTTATATTTATATGTATTTTGATAAATTTTCTTTAATGGACATTAAGTTTTAAAAGAAAAAAAAAGACTCATTTAAAACCTGTGACATTAAAAAAATCTCCGTGTTTTTCCCTTCCTTTCCTAAAAGATTACAGCTTCATGAAGAAAGCATTCCTAGAACTGTAGTACATACAAATAGCTCAATAAATTCTTATTATATTTGAAATTATTTGACCATATAAAATGAATAGAAGAAACCATTTTTTTTTTTTTTTTTGAGACGGAGTTTCGCTCTTGTTACCCAGGCTGGAGTGCAATGGCGCGATCTCGGCTCACCGCAACCTCCGCCTCCTGGGTTCAGGCAATTCTCCTGCCTCAGCCTCCTGAGTAGCTGGGATTATAGGCGTGCACCACCATGCCCAGCTAATTTTTTGTATTTTTAGTAGAGACGGGGTTTCATCACGTTGACCAGGATGGTCTCAATCTCTTGACCTCATGATCCACCCGCCTCGGCCTCCCAAAGTGCTGGGATTACAGGCGTGAGCCACCACGCCCGGCCCAGCATTGTTATTTTTATCAATGATGAAAACAAAAACCACTTTTTCATTGCTCCTATTCTCTACTCAGCTCATGGACAACTCACTAGAAATTCTATTTCTAAGGTCTACGGTTTTAATTTCAGTGCTAAAGAGAGAATACATTGCTTTATTTGGTGCTAGAGGCTTTGCAATTTTTTTCTATAATTGCTCCAAGAGTTAAAAAAAAAAAAAAAAAAAACAGTTCTGTTGTATTTTTAGTTAATGTGAAAGTTACATTGCCACACATCAGTTTGGAAGATCTATAAATGCTATCAGGTGACCTTCAGGGAAGAAGAGTTCAAAGCTTATCTCAAAATCTACACTTGGTAGTAAATACTTCAGCTCATATACTTTTGACCAGTATTAATTGGAAGACATGGCAGGAAGTTATAGGCTTACAGGGTTCATTCTTCTACTCCTTAAAGCCCTTCTCACTAGGATCAATGAAGGATAAACCTACATTGTCTTAAAAATGAAAGATGACATGTAACAGCTATAGACAGGATTTTCTTTGCACTCATCAGCTATCTATGCTACATGGCATAATTAATTAATTAAACATTTCTGAAATAAACATTTTTGGCATGCACACTGGGTGAAGTGAAATGTTTGAATAGCTGGAATCGATAAATCATCCTATGTAATAAAAGCTGTTGGCCTTGTTTTTACCTACCCTTTTAAGGGATTAACAAGGAACTGGCAAGAAACACAAAACTGTTGATACGGGCTTCCAGCTGGGATTGATTACAGGCTGCAGTCTAATGCTATAACGTTTTGCGCTAGTACGACTTAACTAGTGACAGCTCACCTACTGCCTCCTGGGACCTGCCAGGGAAATGCTCTTTAATGTCATTTTGGTTTACATCTTTGAACACATACGTTCTCAAATGAGCTTGACTAGCAAAATATTCTTCTCTTCAACATGGTTTACTGTATATTGGTGTTGAGTTGAAAAATGCTACTTAAATCTGGTTACAAGCTTTTCTCATTCACTTATTCACAAGGTTATTGAACACTTGTGTGTGCCAAGAATATGCTGAACTATAGAGATAACAAGAAGAAAAACATTCTCCCCCTGCCTTCAAGGAGCTTGTAAGGGGTCACATATAATGATTACCTTGTAAAATAATGTTAAAATCATGTTAAATCAGACTGGTTGGTTTAGACATCCAAGGCAGAGATTAAAAGAAGTCAAAACTGCTCACCAACTGAAACAAGACACTACACATTGACAAGCGTTTTAAAGGTGGCCATTAAAAACAATTTCTTTCATTAAATACAACACTACGTCTGACAAGGGTAATATTGTAAGACAATTTTTTAAATGTGTTTTTTAGACTAAAATGACTTTTAATTGACAATAAGAGTCAGAAGAAGATATATTTCCCAGAGATTGCACCTAAAGATTTAGGAGGAAAAATGACAGAGTAGTTTGTAAGGAGAAGGATTGGAAAAAGTAAAATGCATTTCTGCATCCTGGGGAAATCCAATTAATATTCCCTGATCGTTCTTCCACCAGTTTCCTGAGAGTGTCTAATTTGTTGCTCATAACCAACCTCTCCTGATCACAATATGATCCAGAAAGAGACTCTGTGGAAAGAGCCTAATCACAAGGGCCACTCCCAAGAGCATGCCCAGAAGTGCTGATGCTTCACAGAGCAGAAGACTCACACATGTCCCTTCACCATGGGAAGCCACCAGAAAAGCCATGGGACATTACTAGCTGGCCCTAGAGTTCCATGCCTCTCTTCTCTAGTAAGAGAGTGGTGGCCAGGTCTAGGCCGCAGGCTGAAGGCTACATATTTGTTGACCTCTCTTGGATCTTAGAGCGGCTGGCAATTAACTGGCACCCAAAATTGCAAATGAAATTATGTGTGCTTGCTTGAAAGGAAATCCTCCCTTTCCATTTCACTCTTCTTCCACAGTGTTCCACGTGGATGGATCCATGGCCAGACTTCAACCACATAAATGGCAACAGTATTGTAGAGGAATACAGGAGCAAAAAGATGGAAGGAATCGAGATCCTCGAATGATCTCATGTTTTTGAGCCACACTGACAACCTGAGCTCTCTGCCTACCTCTGATCTCTCACATACATAAACCTCTATCTTATTTAAGCCACCAATGTTTGTGTCTCTTTGTTAAAGAAACATGGTCTGCACCATAAAGTCCTATAACACTTAATGTTAATACTTATGTGCATAACTATTAACATTAAGTGTTATACTTATGTTAATACTTAGGAGAAATACCTAAGTATTAACATTGCTGAATGGCTAATCAGACCAAATAAATTGTAACATGTCCAGGATTCAGCAGTCAGAGCTGATTTGGCTGAAAGATAACTCATGCATGCAATGAACAAGAAACATATCTGCAAAGGTGAAAACTATGTCTTGTATGGTAAAGTGTATTTACTGGATATTCACTTCTCACTGGGAGACCAGTTACTTGAGCTTTATTTGAGTGAGGAAGTAAAATCCATAGAACTGAATGTATCATCTGAGATATTTTTATTGATTTTAGATCATCCAACAGTAGAGGTTGACTCATCTTAGTTGTTGGAGATGTTCTTGGAGAGGTTCTCATCAACAACATTGATCCTAAAATACTTATTTCTCAACCTCTTATGTGATAGAGATTTGGACAATGGCCAGTTCAGTAGATTTTGGGTCCAAAAGGAGTTGTTAAGGAACAAAATTACTTAGAGTCAAAAAGATAAATCAACCTGAGAGTAGTAATATAATTCTCTCTGTCTCTGTCTGTTTCTCTCTCTCTGAGTGTGCATGTGTATGTGTGTGTGATTAAAATTTTTCAAGATTTTTCAACAATTGGATGAGTTTAAGAGAAATAATAAAAATTTTCAGGACCAAGAATAAAGGAAGAACTTAAATCTAGTGAATGTAACTCTGATAGTCTGCATATTTGGTTTTAGGAACCACATAGGGAGTAATGCCTTGGGCCAGGGTTGCAATAAGATTTGGAAGGGGCATCTTCTGATCAGGCTGAATAATAATTTACATTCTTTAAAGTAGGGAAAGCTAAAAATCTAACTTACAGAGATAACTAGTTAGAAGTTTGTCTGCCGCAGCCTTGGAGAGCAAGAAGGCATCTTGTCTAATAATTCATGTCCACGGGCCAAATAGCATCAGGATTTGAATTTTGAATTCATACTATTTATATGTTTTGTAAAACAGCAAGCTGAGACTCTTAATTCAAAAATACCAAGATAACAGAATACCCTCAGGAGCTATGCATTATCAAGTGCGATTCCTCCCTGTAAAAAATGCACCCTTAGCAGAGAAAACTGGAACCAGACTTCCAAAACTTCAGAAATAGTTGAACTCACAAACAAAGAAAAACAGACTTAAAAAGTAAGAACCACACAGTTTTCAAAAAGAATCAAATAGACTGCATAGAAATGAGTAACTGAAATTTAGACTAACAGAAAGGGTTAGTTCATTGGACACAGGAGAGAGAATTAATGAACATGAAGATAGAATGCAGGAATTGTATGGAATTTAGCACAGTGTGACAAAACGCAGAATACAGCGAGAAAGTAATTGGCAATAAAGTGGCGTACCACAACATCTGTAAGAAGCTAATAGAGAGTAAAGAAGGCCATGCTGAAATTGACAAAGACTGAAAATTCTTAGGTTTCAAAACTGCTAAAAGAATAGATTTCAATGTTTTCACCACAAGAAAAGATAAAATGGTGAGGTGATAGCTACTTTAATTAGCTTGGTTGAATATCTCTACAACATGTACATTGACCAAAACATCACATTGTACCCCATAAATAAAACAAAAATAAAAATAAAGAATAAAACAACAACAAAATGCCATTAATTATCCAATGGCAGAAGTCCATCCTGTACTAAGCAAGATTAAAGGAAAAACAAACTACTAAAAAAACGTATCTTAGTCAAACTGTGAAAAACTAGTGGCAAAGAGATTATCTGATTATTTACTATTTAGAACATAGTCAAATAAAAATACAATTCAACCAATAGGAATAACGATTAGACCAATAGTTGTCTTACACTGACAGATAAATGTTAGAGAAAAATATCTTTAAACTAAAATAAAAATATCTTATTATTGAAATAGTATACACAAAAAACTAAGCAGTAGAGTAGCATGTAAAAATATGCAGAGATATAGTTGAACCTCAAGCAATATGGATTTGAGCTACGGGAGTCCTCTTAAGGGCAGATTTTCTTCTACCTCTGCCATCCCTGACGCAGCAAGACCAGCACTTCCTCTTCCTCCTCCTCCTCAGCCTACACAACATGAAGATGAAAATGAAGGTCTTTTTGATGATCCACTTTAGTTTAATGAGTAGTAAATATATTTTCTCATTCTGATGGTTTTCTTAATAACATTTTCTTTTCTTTAGCTTACTTTATTGTAAGAATACTGTATGTAATTCACAGAACATACAAAATCTCTGTGAATTGATGGTTTATATTATCAATAAGGCTTCTGATCAGTAGCAGGCTATTAGAAGTTAAGTTTTTGGATAATCAAAAGTTACATGGTGATTTTTGACTATGTGGAAGATCAGTACCTCAACCTTATTCTAGCACAGTTATTCTAGGATGAACTGTGCTTCACATAAAAGAAAGTTTCAAAACATTCAAAAATTGAATAAGATTTTTAGATTAAAATAACTGATAATATTTACTATTTTATCAAAGAAATCCTAAAGAAGGCATTTCACTAAGAAATTATCATTTGTAAAAGTTTTTAAATCAAGAATAAGAGGCAAAAAAGAAGCAAAACTAATTATATAAAATAATAAAAGCCTATTTAATTATAACTGAAATATAAAGATATTTAAAGCTATAATTATGCACAAAAACAGTGTTGAGTCCTGAGGTAGGAGCAAGGTAAATGGAACTCAAGCCTTGTAAGTTATAGAGATTTGCATTTTCCTGGAAGAAGGTAACAACTCCGATTGATTTTGATTTGATGATTAAGTATTTAGAAGTATAAGATAAAAAGAGATAAAAAGGCACAAACAATACAAAGGGAGAGAAGAAAAAGTGAAATACAAAAAATTGAAAATTAAGAGCAAAAAAATGGTAGAAATAAACACAAATGTCAGTGATTGCCACCTATATAAAGGGACTGAATATTCTAATGTAGACATAGTTTAGCTGATTCTATGAAACATAAGCAAAATTCAACTACTGCTATTTACAAAGACAAAAGTGTCTGGGATCATCAGATCATAGGAAAGCTGAAAACAAAAGCATGGAAAAATGAAAACACTATTTTCAAACTTCATGTGCTCATCTGCTTTGGCCTTTCTTTCATTAGAGTTGGGATTCAGCACTAAGGTCAAGACTTCATTTATGCAAATTCTCCCTTATCAAAGAACTTAAAAAATGATCGTTCCCAGTCAGACGTTGTCTGAATATGTTTTTGCCAGCATATTCTTTTTTCCTTGTTTCCCCCGCAACCCCTTGGTGTTTTTGATAGCAGCCATTTTAACTGGGGTGGTTTTAATTTATATTTCTGTTGATTAGTGATGTGGAATATTTTTCATATATTTCTTGGCCATTTGTATGTCTTCTTTTCAGAAATTGCTGTTCAGATTCTTTGCCCGTTTTAAAATCACATTATTTGTTGTATTGCTGTTGTTTAAATTCCTTGTATATTCTGGATACTAACCTCTAATTGAAGGTTGTGGCTTCTTTCTGTTGATCTTTTCCTTTTCTGTTCAGAAGCTTTTTTGTTTGATATGGTTCATTTATTTATTTTGCTTTTGTTACTCTGTTTTTGTGGTCCTAACCATAAAATCTTTGCCCAGACCAGTATCCTGAAACATTTCCCCTTTGTTTTCTTCTAGTAGTTTCATAGCTTTGGGTCTTACATTTAAGTCTTTAATCCATTTTGAGTTAATTTTTGTGTATGGTGATGGATAGCGGTCTAGTTTTATTCTTCTTCCTATAGACATCTACTTTTCCCAGCACCTTGTTAAAGTGACTGCCCATTCCAAAATGTAAGTTATTAACACCTTTTAAAAAAACAAGTTGGCTGTAAATGTGTAGATTTATTTCTGGATTCTCTACTCTTTTCCTGGTCTATGTGTCCATTTTTATGATAGTACTGTGTTTGGGTTACTGTATCTTTATAACATATTTTGAAGTCAGGTAGTGCAATACCTCCAGTTTTGTTTTTTACATTCAAGTTTGTTTTGGTTATTCCAGGTAGGACTCTTTAGAGGTTCTTCTGTGTGGATATTTGGCTCCAATTTAATTATGCAGAAAATGTAAATGGAACACTTGTATCCTTTGCTATGGAACTTTCAAATTGAAGCAGTATTTTCCTTAGAAAATTGATTAATAGATTCATTTACTTATTCTTCCATTCATTCATCTATCCTTGCGCCTAAGAATTCTTCCATCTATTAATTTCTTCAAAACAGTTTTTTGAAAATTAGACCACTATATGCCAGATGTCAAGTGCTGAAGTGAGCAAGAAAAAGTTGCTGCCCTCATAGAAATCCCTGTTATCTAAGGATAATCTTCTTTGAAACTCATGTTCTTCTTGTAAAATCAATGAAATTATTTTATAGACAAAAAACATTTAGGAAAGCATTTTCCACAATTAATTAATACTTGAAAGAAAAAGAATTATTAAATTCCACATTTGCAAAGAAGGCCAATAAACACAAAGGAAAGCTTAGAGGGGATAAGATCTCTGGAATTGATGAATTCATAGTGACCGGTTTTTTCTGGTACTGCTCTTGGAAGTTTGTGATGATACTACCTAGAATTTAATGGCTCATGATGCCTTATTTACTATGAAGAGATTTCTTTGGAGAATTCACATTCATAAATATAATAAGAAACACAAAGTCAGTTAGTAATCAAACAACTTTAGCAAGGCTAAAGGTAGCAACACATCTGCCCTGTAAACTAGTTTAATGTTTAATAGCTGCAATTGTCATGAAAGGCTTCTTGTACAGGAGTATATTCTTTGTGCTAAATATATCCATGTTAATTTGTAATGCAGCCACTTTCTCAATTGAAATGCAAAATATTCCAAAAGAACATATGTCCAGCAACTTCTTTAGCGTTAGCTTAAGAAACAATGTGTTTCTTTTTCTATTCTTTTCTTTTCCCTCTCTTCTCTTCTGCTGTTTTTTTTTTTTTTTTTTCTTTAATCAAGACAGCAAATGCCTGCTGTGTGCCTGGGAGACAGCCATATTTTTGCTGAGTTCCAGAACTGTGAATCCAACAGCCTACTGAACACATTACGAGGCACAACAATTAAGTACATAGTGTTTGCCACTCTCAAGAGGTAAGCAACCTTTTGAGATAGAGAATCAAAAATGGCGAGTGATGAAGAAATTCATTAATGAAATGAGTGGAGAGGAAAAGGAGAGACTAATATTAGGCTGTAGTTTTCTAGGAAGGCTTCAAAAGAACAGTATATAAAAAAATCTACTTAAAAGGGGTCGTGAATTTTCTGTACTGCAGTAAGCAGAGAGGAAAGGGAAAGAAAGTGTAGAGAAAGAAGTGAAGTTGGAGAGGCTGAAATGTCCAGGAGCAAAAACCAGAGATTAGGGGGATTTTTATGGGTTGAATTGTGACCTTCTCTCTTATATATTAAAGTCCTAGCCCCCTGTACTTCAGATTGTAATCCTTTTTAGGAACAGAGTTGCTGAAAATGTCATTAGTTAAGATGAGGTGATACTAGGGTAGGGTAGCCTGGATCCAATATGATGGGTACTCTTATAAAGAAAGATTGTGGACACAGACATGCACACAGGGAGAACACCAGGTGAAGTTGAAAGCAGAAACTGGAGTGACATTTCTATAGGACAAAGGACACGAAAGATGATCCACAAACCACCAGAAGCTAGGAGAGTTTCCTGGAACAGATTCTCCCTCACAGCTTCAGCAGGAGTCAATCTCGCAGACACCTTGATCTCAGACTTCTAGTCTACAGAACTGTGAGACGATGCATTCCTGTTGTTAAAGCAGCTACGTTGGTGGTACTTTGTCACCTCAGCTCTAGGAAACAAACACACCAGAATGAAGGGAGGCAGCCCTTTACCTGCAATATGTATTTCCTTGGGGACTTGTGTTGGAAAGAGCCCTCTGTGGGATCATCCATACTAGCTGTCTCCTTTGATTGAATTTGCACTTTTGTAGAAATCAGGAGGAAGGACCCATTGAAAACAGTCTTTAAATATATACTATATGCTATTAGGATGCCAATAAAGTCTAACTCAGAAGTCTCTATATCTCATTAACAGGCCCTCAAAGAGTGCACTAATTAAATCCTGGAAACTACAGGGTTTTGAGCAGTTGGAATTTGTGTTTTAAAAATAGGCAACTTTTGTTTCCTCCCAGCTCTAAAATCTATAATTCTGGTTGTGACACACTTATCACCCACCAGTTCTTATGTTCATTTGGATCTTTCTGGATTTCTTAGAAAGTGCCAAGAAAACATTTGCATTCTGGCATACGTACTGAACTGGACATTGCCGTGAGGAGTTTAATAAAATGAAAGAAGCACGTGGTTCTCCAACATTCATCAGATCCTGTTACCTCCTACTGTTTGAGAAGAAATTAAAAATACTTTTAAAAGCGATATCCAAACTTTGGTGCATGAAGTTTATGCGCTTTTTTTTAACAAGTCATAATAAAATGATGTGGTCTTAATGGGCTACACAGTGCTGTTATAATAGAAGTGGGGCCTCAGCAGATCTTGTGCGTGGAGAACCAGTGTTCACTAACCACTGAGTCAATGTTGTGTGCCCACTACCTGTTATAACGGCAATCTCCCTGTAGTTACTGTTCAGCTCTTCTCACCTCTCCTTCCTACCTTGTCACCCTCCACAGCAGAGAAAATAGTTCACCAGCCCAAAATAAAATCTACGTTAGGAAACACAAAGAAAGTGAAACGTATCATCAACGCTATGGGCCTTGAACTTATTTCTGCTTTAGATGAGAAATGTTGTTTCTCTTCTCTAATTTAATGATTTGACTTCCCTTCAAAAAGCAATGCAACCTGTTGTTTTGTGACTTTCTCTAAATATTGTCTTCTTACTGACGGATAAACTTGATGCTTATGTTTATATGCTGTAATTTTTTTTTTTTTTTTTTTTTTTTTTTGAGACGGAGTTTCGCTCGTTACACAGGCTGGAGTGCAATGGCGCGATCTCGGCTAACCGCAACCTCCGCCTCCTGGGTTCAGGCAATTCTCCTGCCTCAGCCTCCTGAGTAGCTGGGATTACAGGCACGCGCCACCGTGCCCAGCTAATTTTTTGTATTTTTAATAGAGACGGGGTTTCAGCATGTTGACCAGGATGGTCTCGATCTCTTGACCTCGTGATCCACCCGCCTCGGCCTCCCAAAGTGCTGGGATTACAGGCGTGAGCCACTGCGCCCGGCCTATATGCTGTAATGTTTAATAAATAACCCATGCCAAAGCAGTGACTTAGACAAGTTATGTGTCCTATCTGAGCTTCAGTTTCTTCCTATGCAGATAGGAATGTTAATATCCACCTAAGCAATGTTGCAATGATGTCATGATAGGCATGAAAATGCTGCATTAGTGGTTCTCTGATGTCAGTAAGCTGATTTCAGGGGAACATGGGATTTATTGAATAGATGAGTAGTTAAAACACCAGAAGGCTAAAAAAAACATGTTGAGAAAACAGGTAATATCAAAAGAAGAACAGACATTGAGAATCACAGCAAAAAAAAAAAAAAAAAAAGAAAGAAAAAGAAAAAGAAAAAAAATTGCTTTGCAGAACCAGTTAGGTGAAAAGAGAGCAGCTGTCACCATAAGCAGGGGAACCTGAGGCTTTCTGGGGCAGAGCTGTGACTATAGACAGTAATGGCAATTGCTAAAATTGTTGCGTCTGTGGTTTTTTGAACCTGAATGTTGCTGTTGCCACTGCTGATGTCATTGCTGAAGGAACACAATCTCCCCTGCCCAGGCTTCTTTGCTTTGCTGTGTCCCAATTTAAATTCTTAGGTGGTTGCATCTGATCTACTACCCTTGCAAGAAAGGATTCTGGGAAAGTGAGTATTTGACTTTTCACTTTCTATAGAGGGAAGCCAACTCTGCCTTCAGAACAGTTCATGTGGAAGAGAATTTCATAACTAAGAAAACAATTAAGAAACAAATCAACAAACAACAAAACTTCACAACGTCCACAAGAATCTATTACTTTCTTCAGGATCATACAGCCTAAATATATTATTTAACCGTTATAATAAAGAATAAAAAAAGAATAAATAGAAATAACCCTCAGGTGGAGGAGGTTAGGAACAGATTGTTTAGAAATGTAACTTTGTGTTGAGATTAAGAACAGGTAAGATTTAGACAAACAGAGACAGAAATCAAGACTTTCAAGGTGGGGCAACCTGTATGGACAATGGTTTTACATTTTAAAATATCCAAGTATATTCTTAAATGAGCAAAATCATTTGTCTGAAACACAACACTTAAGAGGTTAGTGAAACATATAGAGAGTAAATCTGGAAAGGTAATAAATGTGTAGTCTAGTTACAGGATACCTTTAATTTTATATTAAGGACTAGAGGAGTTTTCAAGGACTTCAACTGGGAGATGATCTAGAGGGATAGTTATTAGACAACATGGAGCCCACCATGAGAAAGAGCAGCACACTCTATGATGACTTGCAGGTGACTTGTGGAAGAGGGACAGCAGACGAGGCGCTTAAACATCCGAGCTTTGAAAATGACTTTGCAGTGATATAAAGAATTCACTGTCTAAGACAATATGTTACATACCCTTATGGGAATGTCAATCACTTTGAAAATAATCAGCAAAAATAGAATGCCCCAAAAGCTTCCTTTGTCTGGCTTCTGCTCATCATACTATAAACTATTAGAATATCTTTTTATTTAATTTTTATTTTAGGTTCAGGGCTACATGTGCAGGTTTTTTGTATAGGTAAATTTCATGTGGCAGGGATTTGGTATACAGATTATTTTGTTACCCAGATAATCAGCATAGTACCTGATAGGTAGTTTTTGATCCTCACCCTGTCTTTCTTGTAATCTTACCTCTTTTGCATATAGTATACAGACTACAGATTGCAGGTAGGCTGCATTTTACCTCAGCATCTCTTTTCAATTAGTCATATATATTTAATGAGGAAATAAATATATTTTAAATAGTCATTTGTTTCATTTCTGGAATTTAAATCCCCATCATCTGGTGAATGGATAAACAAATTATGGTTTACCTATAAAACAGAATACCACGTAGCAATAAAATGAAGCAAACTACAGACACATGCAGCAATATGAAGAAATCTCAAAGAAAATGTTAAACAAAAGGATGCAGAAACTTAAGGCAATATACTGTATGATTCTATTCAGATGGCTACTTGTCAAAGGCAAATCCTGAGGAAGTTCATTTATTACTGCTTTTGGAATTAAGATAATAAGGGCTATATCATAAATCTATGTATATATAATATAAATATATATGTGTATATATACATTTGTATATATGATATATACATATAAATAAATAATATATATAGGCACCAATATAAATATATATATATGCATTTATTTATTTATTTATATTGGAAGAGTATGAGTACAATTAATGTTATTTGTTTCTTAAACATTTGCCAGTAAAGCCGTTCAGTCCTAGAGATTTCTTTGTAAGAAGCTTTTAAAATATGACTTCAAATTCTTATTAGACATAAGATTATTTAGGTATTTTTATTTCGTTGTGAGATTTGATAGTTGGTATCTTTCAAGGAATTTGTCTCTTAAATCTGTGTTATCTTAAAGTTTTGCATAAAATTTTCTTATCATCCTTTAATATCCACAGGATCTGTGGTTATGTTCATTCTTTAATTCCTGACACTGGTAAATTACATGTTCTCTTTTTACTTGCTTCATCAGTAGAATAAAGGTTTAACAATTGTATTACTATTTTAAGTGAGTAGCTTTTTGTTTCATTGGTTTTTCTCTATTATTTTGCTGGTTTTAGTCTTATTGATTTCTGCTCTGACCTTTATAATATTTGTTTCCTTACTTGGTTTAAACTTAATTTGCTCTTTTTTTGTCAAAAAATAGTCTAATATGGAAGACATGTAATTATTTAAGGATATGCTATTTTTTCTGTTTTATGTGAATATTCAATGCTATAAATTTTCCTCAAAATGCTGAATTAGCTACATCCTAAACATGTTGCTTCTATATAATTATCAAAATTTGATAAAGTATAATATCTTGAGGATTATAAGATAACTTCCTATTTATTTCCATTTGAGATATCAAAGTAACTATATACAGGTTCACATAATTTTATGGCAGATTGTAGTCTCTAAAAATGGTTGAAATTACATTCTCCTTCTCACGTATTCTCCTACAAGATGACATTTACTTCATTCATTAGTAGATGGAGTCAAATTACTGTCCTTATAAATGTAGATTAATTCATAATCAGAGTATCATAGAAATGACTTTTTATGACATCTCAGTTTAGTTTATAAAATGTGATGCAGCTTCTCTCTTGTTCACTGAAACACTTATATTTAATATTTGAAGACCTGACTTACTGTGCAAAAAGTTTAACTTCTATGAAGTTATTATGTTGAAAGAAAGCCAAGAATCATGATGAAACCACATGTATGTACTTAATCATGCAGTATGTAGCCATTTTGGTTGGCTTTTCTCACTTAATACTATGCATTTACTTCTCCCCATGTCTTCATAACTTGATAGCACATTTCTTCTTAGTGTTGAATGATATTCTGTTGTTTGGATGTATCACAATGATACACAATGGACATTTATATGTCTATTCACCTACTGAAGGCTACTTTGGGGTTTTTGAGTTTTAGCAATTATAAATAAAATTGCCGTAAATATTACATGCAATTTTTTGCATGGGTGAAATGGTTGAACACATTGGCCAATACCAAGGAGCATGATTGCCAGATCATATGGAAAGAGTATGGTTAGCTTGGCAAGAAACTGTCAAACTGTCTCATGTATGATCATGCCCTTTTGCATTCCTAGCAACACTGAAGGAGGTTCTTGTGTGTTTGCATTCTGATTAGCATTTGATGTTGTTGGTGTTCTGGATTTCAGCCATTTTAGTAGGTCTCTCATTGTCACTTTAATTTTCATTTCCCTAATGGCATATGATATGAAACATCTTTTTTTAATGTCTATTTGCCACCTGTGTATCTTCTTTGGAGAGGTGCTTGCTGGCTTTTCTATTTCTTCTCTTGACAGTGTCTTTCACTGAGCGACATTTAAAATTTTTGTTTTGTTTTGTTTTGTTTTGTTTTGTTTTGTTTTGAGTTGGAGTCTCACTCTGTTGCCCAGGCTGGAGTGCAGTGGCTCACTGCAACCTCTGCCTCCCAAGTTCAAGCGGTTCTCCTGCTTCAGGTTCCTGAGTAGCTGGGATTACAGGTGCCTGCCACCACACCTGGCTAATTTTTGTGCTTTTAGTGGAGGCGGGGTTTCACCATGTTGGCCAGGCTGGTGTCAAACTCCTGACCTAAAGTGATCTGCTTGCCTCGGTCTCGCAAAGTACTGGGATTACAGGTGTGAGACATTTTGAATTTTAATAAAATTCAGCTTATCAGTTATTTATTTTGTGGATAGTGACTTTGGTCTTATATCTAAAAAGTTAACACCAAACCAAAATTATCTACATTTTCTGTTCTGTTAACTTTCAGGAATTCCATATTTTTGAGTTTTACATTCAGGTCTACAATCTCTTTTAAGTTAATTTCTCAGTCAAAGTCAAATTGACAAAGTAATTTACCAATGCACAAGCAAAGCAATATTTCCCTAATGGTTCCAAAGTAAATACAATCTCTAAAATAAGTAAGAACTTCTAGTTAGTCACTGTGTAGTTACCAGTGTTGATCCACATACTGGTTAGCCCTGAGTAATTTTGAAGTTACAAATAAAAATGTTTTTATACTGTGATTATTTTATGCAATATTCATTAAAGAAATATTTACTAAATTTGTTCCTTGTGCAAGAGCCCTGGAGTCTCATTTTCTAGGTCCTGGAGATATTAGTAGTCCACTAAACAAACAAAAATTGCTATCTTCAGGGAGCCTAAATTTCAGTGGGAAGAAGTACACCATAAACAAAATATACAAAATGACTATAATAAATATTAGATACTGGTAAATGCTACAGAGATATATATTATAGGAAAGAAGAAGAGATCATTTGGGTGTGAGTTTGCAATTTTCAATATGGTTAGTTCAAGCTCATGGATAAGATAACATTTGAGAAAAGATCTAAGTTGATAAGGAAGAAAGTCAGGCAGATATCTGGAAGAAGAGCATGGGAGAAGGTAGGCAAAAATTAAAACAGAGGCCCAGTGAGGAGCAGAGATCATGCAGGACCTCACAAACTTTTGCTCTGAATGAGAGAACGTCACAGAGGATAAAGGGGACTAAGTATGGATGCTATAGAAATAAATGGAGGGGCTCTATAAAGTATTCTGTTTTCTTACAGTTTGAAAAGTATTCAAGGGCTGGGCGTGGTGGCTCATGCCTGTAATCCCAGCACTTTGGGAGGCTGAGGCAGGCAGATCACCTGAGGTTTGGAGTTTGAGACCAGACTGACCAACATGGAGAAACCCTGTCTCTTCTAAACATACAAAATTAACCAGACATTGTGGCACATGCCTGTCATCCCAGCTACTCAGGAGGCTGAGGCAGGAGAATCACTTGAACCCAGGAGGCGGAGGTTGCAGTGAGCTGAGATCCCACCATTGCACTCCAGCCTGAGAAACAAGAGCAAAACTCCATCTCAAAACAAAAAAAAGTACTCAAGAAAATCTTTAAGACTTTAAAAGCAAGAACTATGTCTACTCTAGATACTTCTTGGCTAGAACATTAATGTTTGCAACATATTTATTTGTGGAGATAAATCTCAATGTTGAAAAATGATATGACAAAAAATTAAATTTCTGTATCATCTGAAGAGGTTGTAGTTATTACTCATGGAGAATAATCTTTGGTTACAGAAAAGATATTCTTTTTCCTCCAGAAAGGAAGATATTTGTTTAATTCCTTATAATTCCAATGACAATGAGAATAGCAAAAAAATAATTAAAATAATATGCTAGAGCAAAATAATTATTATCAGAGAAGAAGTTGAAGTTGGAGTTCTGACACTGAGGAACTGTTTGGCCTTGGGCAATTGATCTCCCCTCTCAAGGCCTGTTTCCGCCTCTAAATACTAAAGTGGAAATACTAGTAGTGTAAACTTCTTAGATATGGCAGGGTTAAATTAAGTTAGGTAATATATATAAACATTCAGAAAATCATCTATTAAACATGAAGTGTTTGGCTATATTATTATTAATGCTGATGCTATTATTATCATCTTAGGAAACAAGAGAAACTGGGCTAATACATTCAGCCTTAACATTCAGGACATGGTCAACACAATGCCATTTGCTTTTTACATTATCTAATCATTATTGTTGTTAGCTATTATTTTTATCATAAAAACTCTATATATAGATTCTGCTAATATATTTGTATTACATTGCATGAACACAATCTGAAAGTTTATTATTGTGCAGTTAATACAGGCTCACCATCAAAGGTAAGTGAAGTTATTTTTAAAAATATAAATTAAACAGTCTCTAGATCATTCACATGCATAGAAAGCTACTATTGTTTTTCAGTGTTACTAAATTTAGTTTCTGACATATCAACTTATTTTATTTTTACACGTAAGAAGTTCCTTGCAGCTTCTCAAGTACCCTTTATATTTTAGAGATAGTCTTGAGTGAGTGAATACACTCCTAATTTTTTTTCTGGAAAAGGTCTAAAAGAAAAGCTGTTTCAGACTATTACTATAAAAAATACACATCCTCTAAGTCTTCCCAAGTTATCTTTACATAGAAGCTTTATCCTTATGCTTAAAATGAATACACCAGGAGTAATAGTCAAATTGGAAAATAAGCATGTGAGATACATTCACAGTAAATATTGCTCTATTATTTTAGGCATAGATACAAAATTGAGTGACATGTTTTCAAACACATACCCAAAACTATATGTTTCTATATGTATGTGTGTGTACACATACACAAACACACACAAACACATATATATAAATACACATATATGAAGGGAGAGAGAGAGAGAGAGAGACTCCCTTTTGGTATACTCACTCTCAGTGTACTCGACTCAGTAAATATTTATAGTGTGCATCCTCTGTACTTGTCAATCTGCTAGGCATTGGGAATACATAGGAGTGAAGAAAATGGTTCTTGTGAAATACAGTTAAATGGCAGATAAATGAACAGGTCTAATACGGTGTGATCATGTGTCAAATAATGAGGCTATTCATAAAGACAAGAGGAACAAAGTGAGTAAGCTATATAAGTTCCGACCCTAAGAAAAGGGAAGTAAGAAATGCTGAGCAAAACACTAGAGATTTAAGTCCCACCTTAAATTATTCATTAAAATTTAATAGGAAAAAGGATGGGGTAAGGAATTCCAGAAGGAAAGAACAACACTAAAAAAGGCTAAACATATGGAATACACCGAGCATTGGGAGGTATCCTATTCTAATGATGCTGCCACTTCTTTAAAAGAAATTAATCTTTGAGAATTGTCCATGACAAAGTAAAAGAAATTATTGAGAGTAGATTTCATTTGGGGAAAGTAAAACCATTCAAATGGATAAGTTCAATGTGAATGCAAATCTATAAAATACTAAATGGTTGGAGAATAAATATGGACCATCTTTCCCATTTATTGATTCAGCCAGGTTTGAGCAAAGCACTGGATGATGTCAGTGGAGGGAGCACTCACCCACCCAAGGTGACTGTGTGCTGTTCAGAGAGGAAGTGATATCTGAGCTGCACATTGAAGGATGAGTTCAGCAGATGGAGATGGGGTGTTGATGCACTCAAACATGAGTATGGCCTTTCAGATATTTTGCTTGATGAGTTCAGCATTTGTTCTTGTGGTGCTGCCATTATCCCCAAACAAAATGATCTTCAAAGATCAGGTAAGCCACTCAGGATGATCCTCTCATGTTTGTGGTCAATGTGTGACTCTGCAGATTCCCATTCAAATGAGATCTCAGCCCAGAGCCCAATACATATGAGCAATTGAATAAATTTGTACTAAATATGGAAACAAATAAAACTACAAGCACACACACATACATTGAGAGAGAGAAAAAGGGAGAGCGAGAGAGAAGTATTTCCCTGGGTTGTGCTTTTCGCAGCCACCAAAGTTACTCTCTGAGCAGATGTTTGCCATTAATATTCACCTGGCACTTAATTTGGTCTGCCTAGATCTTTCTGAAATGGGCTGTAACATGTGGAGGAATATTGGCCCAAATCTCACCCCATACTACCTTTGCCCAGATTAACAGACTGACCTGGACTAAATTTAGTTGCTGTGGCATACCCCACGGGAGAGCTGGCTATCGGGTAGACGGAGGTTAAGTGACTATGTGGTGCCCAGTATATTCTACTGTTACCAGGTCAGAACACATGAAGGGTGGTCCCAGGCCAAGCAGCAGCTCAATAAAACATGACCTCACTGGTTGGAAAGCACATTTACAAAGGTAAGTGTGCATGAGACAGCAAATACATCAGTTATACCATAGACGTTAGAGATTTAAAACACCACCAAGTTCCTGAGGTTTCATAGAGGAATGGTTCTTTACATAGCTTAGAGGTCTGGCCAAGTTTTGGACCAAGGCAATTTTTCATTTTTCTTTTCTTTTCTTTCCTTTCCTTTTTCTTTTCTCCTTTCTCTCTCTCTCTTTCTTTCTTTCTTCCTTCTTTCTTTCTTCCTTCCTACTTTCTTTCTATCTTTCTTTCTTTCTTCTCCTTCCTTTCTTCCTGAGAAAAAATGTGAGAGAGATAGAAAGGAAGGAAGGGAGGTAGGCAGGGTGGGAGGGAGGAAGAAAGAAAAGGAAGGAAAAAAAAGGAAGGGAGGGAGGGAGGAAGGGAGGGAGGTAGAGAGAGAAAGGAAGAAAGAAAGAAAAGAAAAGAAAGGAGGAGAAAGAAAGAGAGAAAGAAAGAAGGAAAGAAAGAGAAAGAGAAAGAAAGGAAGGAGGCAGGGAAGGAAGGTAGGAAGGAAGGGAGGGGGAGAGAGAGGAAGAAAGAAAGAAGGAAAGAAAGAAAAAAGAAAGAGGGGGACAAAGAAAGAAGGGAGAAAGAAAGAGAGAGAGAGAAAAAGAAAGAAAGAAAGAGAGAAAGAAAGGAAGGAGGGAAGGAGGGAAGGAAGGAAGGAAAGAAGGAAAGAAGGAAGGGAGGGAGGGAGGAAGGAAGGAAGGAAGGTATGGCCTCCTTCCAGAAATATGTCTGCTTCATCAGGACATTTTTTTAAAACTTCAAAATATTTTTAAGGTATTTTAAACTTAAAAAAAAAATCAACCAACAAGAGACTCTTCTGAGCAGGAACATTTGTATTTGAACAAGACCATTGGTGTGTAGTTCGGTCTTACAGTATACAAGCTTTTGTGTATAGATATTTTATGATGTGATTCCCTATATTTTGCAGGGTTTTTTTCTCTTTTGCTTTTTAGGTAAATATGTATGTCAATATTTTAAATTCATCTTTGCTCTTTTTAGAGGAGTTTGTAATCACCTTATAACATGAAAATAAACATTTCCTTTTTAAAATCCAATAAATAATAAATAAAACACCTTCCCTGTGCAGGGGAACTCCCATTTATAAAATCCTTGAGATCTTGTGAGACTTATTCACTACCAAGAGAACAGTCTGGGGAAAACCACTCCTTCAAATGGAATGATTTCTTCCTTCTTTCCTTCCTTCATTCATTCCTTTTTTCCTTCCTTCCTTTTCTTTCTTCCTCCCTCTCACCCTGCCTCCCTCCCTTCCTCCTTTCATTCTATCTCTCTCACTTTTTTTCAGTTCTGTCAACTGATTCTAACAAGAAACATTTTTGTTTTAGATTTTATCATTTTAGCTTATTCAATCACTCATGCTTCTTTTTATTTTTGAAATTATGTTATAATTTACATACAGTAAAATTCATCCCTTTACAATTAGCATATGCATTTGAGATTCATCCATGTTTTGTGTATTAATAGTTTGTTTCTTTTCATTATTGAACAGTACTCTGTATTCGTCTGTTCTCATGCTGCTAAGACATACTTGAGACGGGGTGATTTATAAAGGAAAGAGATTTAATTGACTCACAGTTCCACATGGCTGGGGAGACCTCACAATCATGGTGGAAGGCAGATGAAGAGCAAAGTCACATCTTACATGGTGGCAGGTAAGGAGGGCGCTTGTGCAGAGGAACTCCCATTTATAAAATCCTTAAGATCTTGCGAGACTTATTCACTGCCAAGAGAATAGTCTGGGGAAAACCACCCCCATGATTCAATTATTGGCAGCTGGCTCTGTCCTTGCCACATGGGAATTATTACAATTCAAGGTGAGATTTGGGTGGGGACACAGCCAAACCATTTTGGCTGTGTATTTCAAATGCCTAGATGGATTGAACTTTATCTACTTTCTACTTGAGGGAATTAAGGTTGTTTCTAGTTTTTTACACATATGAATAAAGCGTATATAAACCTTCTATACAGGTTTTGTGTAAATATAGGTTTTCCCCACTTGTGTAGAATCTAAGGGTGAAATTGCTGGGTTGTATGGTAAACGTATATTCCACTTTAGAAGAAATGGTAAACTGTTTTCCAAAGTGGGTACACCGTTTCAAATTCTCACCAGCATTGCGTGGCAGTTTCAGGTGGTTTTCATCCTTGCTGACTCCTTACTGTTAGGTTTTGTTTACTCACTTTTTGTAGTTGTATTTCTTATGTATTCTAACAGGTGTATAGTGCTGTGTCATTGCGGTTTAATTTGCAGTTCCCTGATGACTAAAGATATTGAGCGTACTTTTATTTGCTGATTTCCACCTATCTGTCTTTGTTGGTGAAGTGTCTATTCAAAGCTTTTGTCCATTATTTGCTGATTTCCACCTATCTGTCTTTGTTGGTGAAGTGTCTATTCAAAGCTTTTGTCCATTTATAAACTGGATTGTTTATGTTACTATTTTTGAGACTTGAGATATAGATACATAGGTACCAGTGCTTCATCAGTTATGATATTTGTGAATATTTTCTCACAGTGAGGGGCTTGCTATTGCATTCTCTTAAGAGTGTCCTGTGAAAAGCAGATATTCTTAATTTTGTTCACACTGAAATAATCAGTCGTTCTTTTTATAGAGCTTGATTTTGACATTGTATCTACAATATTCATACCTAACTCAAAGTCACAGATATTCTTCTCCTATGATTTATTTCAGAGTTTTATAGTTTACATGTAGGCCCATTATCCAATTAATTAATTTTTATAGGATGCAAGGTATCTATTGAGATTCATTCCGTTTCACATGGATCTGAAATTATTCTGGCAACATTTGCTGAAATGACTGCTTTTATTCCATTGAATTGCCTTTGTACATTTCTCAAAACCCAATTAACTATGTGGCTATGTTCTGTTTCCTTGGTTTTCTATTCTGTCCCATTTATCTCCATGTCTATCCTTTCTCCATTGCCATATTGTCTTCACTGCTGTAACTTTGTAGTTAAAGTTTAGTAGGAGTCAATATTTAGAAATACAAATGTCTTTTGTATATTGTCCTTGTATCATTTGACATTGCCAAAGTTACTAATTAGTACTACGAGCTATTTTATGCATTTTCTGGCATTTGCTGCATAGACAATCATGTAATATACAAATAGAGGCTTTTTTTATGACTTTATCTCTAAGATGTATGCTTCTTTTTCTTTACTTTTTGCACTGTATAAGTGCACTATGTAAGACCTCTGCTGTGATATTAAATAGAAGAGTTAAGAGCAGAAAGAAATACCATTCAATACATCACCACTAATTGTAATATTAGCTGTAGCTTTTTATGGATGACATTTATCAGATTAAGGATGTGCCCTTTTATACCTAGTTTGTTAAGGCTTTTACCATGAATTGGTATTGAGTTTTGCCAACATGTTTTTCTACATCTATTGAGATGAATCTGTGTTTTGCCTTATTCAGTCTTTTATATGAAGAATTATACTAATTGTTTTTTCTGCTGTTGTACCAGCCTTGCATTACCGAAGTGAATCTGCCCCATATTTTCTCTATAAAGTTGGATTTGAGTTGCTAATGTTTTGTTGACATATTGTTGTGCCTGTGGGCTTGAGTACTATTGACCTCTAGTTAGTTTTTTCTTAATGTCTTTGTCTTACTTTGATATCAAGGTTATGTTGTATAATAAGTTGCATTGGAAAGTGTTCCTTCCTATTCTACTTTATATACACATTTGTGTATAATTCATATTTCTTCTTTAAGTGTTAGGTAGAAATTGCTAGGGGAGGCATCTCCACGTGGATTTTTCTGTATTGGAGGATTTTTTCTTTTGGGTTTCAAGGGGAGGTTTTAAGTAATATGCAATTCCTTTGATAGATAGTAGACTATTCAATTTCCTATTTTTTCTTGAGTGAACTGTGGTAGCTTTTATTTTTCAAGGATGTTTTTCCATTTTATTCAAATTGAAATAGCAAGACATTATATCTGCTTATTTTAATGTCTATTGGGATCTGTAGGTCATATCCCCTCTTTAAATTCCAGATAGTTTTAAGTTGTATATATTTTTTTCTGTTAGAAGTTCGGTTAGAAATTTATTAATTTTATTTATAATTTTGAAACACCTCAAAATTTTGATTCATTGATTTTTTTAAATTAACTTTTTTTAAATAAAATTTCACTGATGGCTGTTCCTATTATGTTATTCCTCTTACTGCTTTAGGGTTTAATTTGCTCTAACATTTTTAGTTTCTTAAAATACAAGTTTAGATTATTAATTGAAAAGAAATCATTCTTTTCAATTTTCAGTATATGATGCTATAAATTTCCCTTTAAACAATGCTTTTGTTTCAGCATTGACATTCTAATTTCAATATATTGCATTTTTATTTTCACTAAAATCAAAATTCTTCTGTTTCTTATGTGATTTTTTTGATGCATGGATGATTTCCAATTTTATTATTTAATTTCATTTTGTGGACTCTACATTTTTCTGCTATGGATTTGTAGCTCAATTTTGTTGTATTCTAAAAGTATATTTTATAAAATTTTAATTTTTAAAACACTTTTAGGTTTATTTTATGATCTAGAATACCGTCTATCTTGTTTAGTGCCCATATGTATTTGAAAATGATGTGTATAGGGCTGTTTTGGATAAGAGTATTTTATAAATGCCAATTAGGTTGGATTGTTCAAAAGCGCTTTACAGGTCTGTTATAAACCTACTATTCATATACACATATTTTTCCTGTAACTTTGCTCAATGATTTTGAAGCTATCTTGTTATATATACATATTTAGTGTTATTATACTCTCTTGGAAAATTGACTATTTTATTGCTATGCAATGTCTTTTCTTAGCATTAATATAGCTATGCTAGCTTTCTTTTGATCAGTGTTTAGATGAAATATCACTGTTTTTTTCCTACTTAAATATTTAATATTATCTAGTAGAATTTTAAATTAAACATTTATTTTGATGTAATTGTGGATTTTCAAGCAGTTGTGAGAAGTCATACAAAGAGATCTATGCACCCTTTGCCAAGTTTCCCTAAATGATAACATCCTGCACCTACAGTAAACGATCACAACTGGGAAGAGACATTGATGCAATTCAGTAATCTTATTCAGATTTTCTGTTTTACTTGTATTCATTAGTGTATGTTTATTTAGCTCTATAAATTAATTTCATCCCATGTATAGTACATGAATTTATCACCAAAGTCTAGGTACAGAATGGCTCCCTCCCCCCAAAATTCCACATTGCCCTTTTATAATCATATTCATATCCCCCCATTCCTAACGCTTGGCCTCTACTAATCTATTTCTTACTTCTATAATTATTTTATTTTTAGAATATTGTCTATATTGAATCATAAATGATGTAATTTTGGGGAGTTTTTTTCACTCAGCAAAATTTTGTAGAGACTGGGTCAGGTTGTCGTATGTACCAATGATTCATTCTTTATTGCTGAGCAGTATTCTATAACATAAATATACCACAGTTTGCTTAACCTTTCATTCATTGAAGGATGTTTCAATTGTTTCCAGTGGCGGGATTGATTTGTGAATAAAGCTGTTAGGGACATTAATGTATAAGATTTCATATAAATACACATTTTCATTTCTCTAGGATAAGTGTTCAAAAATACAATTGCTAGTCACATGGTAATTCCAGGTTTTGTTTATTCAAGAAAATGCCAAAGTGAGGCTGGGCATGGCACCTCACACCTGTATTCCCAGCACTTTATTTCTGGGTTCTCTATTCTTGGTTTCCTAATATTTTGTTGAGTATTTTTGCATCTGTATTCATCAGGGATATTGTGCTGTAGCTTTCTCTCTCTGTTGTGACCTTGTCTGATTTTAGTATCAGGATAATGCTGGTCTTGTAGAATGAGTTAGAGTGTCCCATTGAACTATGTGTCTATTTTTATACCACTACCATGCTGTTTCAGTTACTTTGCTTTGGAGTATAATTTGAAGTCAAGTAATCTGATGTCTCCAGCTTTTTTGTTTTGTTTTGTTTTTTGCTTAGGATTGCTTTATCTATTTAGGCTTTTATTGGTTCCATATGAATTTTACAGTTTTTTAAAAAATTCTGTGGGCAGCGACATTGGTAATTTAATAGGGATTGCATTCAATGTGTAAGTTGCCTTGGGCAGTATGGCCATTTTAACAATATTATTCTTCTAATCCATGAGCATGGGATGTATTCCCATTTGTTTGTTTCATCTATTATTACTTTCATTACAATTTTATAGTTCTCCTTATAAAGATATTTGGTATCTTTGGTTAAATATATTCCTAGGTGTTTTATTTTTGTAGTTATTGTAAATGGGATTGCCTTCTTGATTTAGGCCTCCCCTAGACCATTATCAGTGTATAGAAATGCTACCGATCTCTGTACATTGATTTTTGTATCTGAAACTTTACTGAATTCATTTTTTTCAAAACTAAAAGTATTTTTGGTGAAGTCTTTGAGATTATCATAAGTGAACAGGGATAACTTGATTTCCTTTTTTCCAATTTTGTTGCCTCTTATTTTATTTTTTTGATTGTTCTGGCAGGGACTTCCAGGACTATTTTGAATAAGAGTAGTGAAAGTGGGCTTTCTTGCTTTCTTCCAGTTCTTTGAGGGAATGCTTCATGCCAGTTTGTGGAGGATTTTTATTATGAAGAAATGCTGAATTTGATCAAAAGCTTTTTCTGTGTCTATTGAGATAATCATATAGTTTTTATCCTTAATTCTGTTTATGTAATATATCACTTTATTGATTTGCATATGTTGAAACATTCTTGCATCTATGGGATGAATCCCACCTGATCATTATGTATTATAATCTTTTTGGTGGCCTGTTGGATCTGATTTGCTAGCATTTTATTGAGGGTTTTTGTTTCTTTGTTCATCAGAGATACTGTTTTATAGTTTTCTTTTTTGCATTGTGTCCTTGTCTGGTTTTAGTGTCAGGGTGATACTGACCTCATGGAATGAGTTGGGTGAATTCCCTCTTCTTCAATTTTTAAATATGGTTTTAGGAGGATTAGTATTCATTCTTCTTTGTGTGTTTGGTAGAACTTGACTGTGAATCTACCTCATCCTTGGCTTTTTTTTTTTAGGGGGGAGGAAGGAAATTTTCTATTACTAATTCAATCTCATTACTCATTACTGATCTTCTCAGGAGTTATATTTCTTCTTGGTTCGATATCAGGAAGTTGTATGTTTCCAGGAATTTATTCATTACCTCTAAATTTTCTAGTTTTTACTGTATAGTTGTTTATAATAATCTCTGATTGTTTTTGTTTTTGTTTTTTTGAGACAGGATCTCAGTCTGTCACCCAGGCGCTGGAGTGCAGTGGCATGATCTTGGCTCACTGGAACCTCCACCTCCTGCACTCAAGCAATCCTCCCACCTCATCCTCCCAAATAGCTGGGGCTACAGGCACACATCCCCATGCCCAGCTATTTTTCTTTTTTATATTTTGTATTTTTGGTAGAGATGAGGTTTTCCCATATTGCGCAGGCTGGTCTTGAACTCCTGAGCTCAAGCAATTTGCCTGCCTTGGCCTCCCAAAGTGCTGGGATTACAGGCAGGAGCCACTGCACCTGGCCTCTGATGATTTTTTTCTATTTTGGTGTTATCATTTGCAATGTCTCCTTCTTCATTTCTGTTTGTGTTTATTTGCATTTTCTTTCTTTTTTTTTTTTTTTTTTTTTTTTGAGACGGAGTTTCGCTCTTGATACCCAGGCTGGAGCGCAATGGCGCAATCTCGGCTCACCGCAATCTCCGCTTCCTGGGTTCAGGCAATTCTCCTGCCTCAGCCTCCTGAGTAGCTGGGATTACAGGCACGCGCCACTGTGCCCAGCTAATTTTTTGTATTAGTAGAGACGGGGTTTCACCATGTTGACCAGGATGGTCTCGATCTCTTGACCTCGTGATCCACCCGCCTCGGCCTCCCAAAGTGCTGGGATTACAGGCTTGAGCCACCGCGCCCGGCCTGCATTTTCTTTCTTATATTTTAAATTAGTATATCTAGTGGTTTATCAGTTTTGTTTCTCTTTTTAAATAATCGATTGTTTGTTTTAATTCCTTGGGGATTTTTTGTCTTTGTTTTGTTTAGTTCTGCTCTGAGGTTTGGTATTTCTTGTCTTCTGCTAACTTTGGTTTTGGGTTGTTCTTGTTTTTCTAGTTCCCTGACGTGTGATGTCAGGTTGCTAATTTGTGATCTTTCTACTTTTTTTGATGTAGGCACTTGATGCTGTATACTTCCCTCTTAGCACTGCTTTTAATTTATCCCACAGGTTTTGGCATGTTGTGCTTTCATTTTTAGTCACTTCATTTTTTTTTTGTAATTTCTGTTTTAATATCTTCATTTACCTCCTGATCATTCAGGCCCATGATGTTGAATTTCCATATATTTGTATAGTTTCCAAAGTTAATCTTGGTATTGATTTCTAGCTTTGCTCCACTGAGTTCTGAGAAGATATGTGATATGATTTTGATTTTTTCAAATTTGTTAAGAATTGTTTTTTGCTGTAACATCTGATCTTTGAGAATGTTCCATGTGCTGATGAAAAGAATATATATTCTGTAATTATTGTGTAGAATGTTCTGTAAATGTTTGTTAAGTCCATTTGTTTTAAAGTCCAATGTAAATCCTATATTTCTGTATTATTTCTCTGTTTTGCTGATCTGTCTAATGCTGTGAGTGGGGTGTTAAAATATCCCAATATTACTGTATTGCTGTCTGTCTCTTTATTTAGGTCTACTAATATTTGTTTTGTGAATTAAAGTCTTCCCATTTGAGTTGATATATATTTAGTATTGTTATATCCTCTTGCTAAATTGATCTTTTTATTATTATATAATAATTTTCTTTGTCCTCTTTTTTTTTTACTGTTTATGATATAAAGTCTGTTTTATCTGATATATAAATAGCTACTCCTGCTCACTTTTGGTTTCTGTATACACGGAATATTTTCTCCCTTCCCTTGACTTTCAGTCTATATGTATCTTTATTGTTAAGGTGATTTTTCTTGTAGGCAACATATAGTTGGATCATATTTTAAATTTCACAGGTAAAAGGAAAGTCTTAGAAGGGTGCTGAAATCAGTGTGTCAGAATAATTAATAGGATGGCAAAGAAGAAAGAACAAGAACAGAATTCATCAAATTGTGTACCTGTGTTCATGAGTGTATATGTGCCTGAGTGTGTCTGTGTGTGTGTACGTGTATGTCATCAGTAAAATCCAGCTGCTCAAGGGCAGCCACGGAGAAGGCAGAGATTTGAATTTCAGAAGGGTTTGGATTAGGCCTTTTGCAGGTGCATTATAGTGAAAGTTTAGAGCATCTGAAGGTGTATTAATACTCTAAGCTGGAGAAAGAGAGAACTGAGGATATGAGGATATTCACACTCCTATCTACTATGTATGAAAATGTGAATTTCTTATGCCCCCATTAGATGTTGGCAATCATTTTTTCCGTTTATCAATTTATGGGCAAATAATGGCTTGAATCTATCATATAACTTTTTCTTCTCACTTATTGACCCTTTGATTTCTTTTTTTTTAATCAATTAATTTTCATATCTTCTGAATATTTTTCTAATTATGTTTATGTCTTTAAAACAAATTTTAGGAACTTACATATTTAGAGATTCTAAAACTTTGCTACATATGTTACACATATTTTCTCTGTAGATTATTCTTTGACTAAGTTTCTGTCATGTTTGATTTATAGAAGTTTGAATGTTTAAATATTAAATCAGTCATTATTTGTTCAGTAGCTTTAAGTTTTCTTATTGTACTTAGGAAGATTTCCTCCACAAATGCTTTGAAATAATTTCATATTACTTTGAATAAGCTTGCATTTTTTGAACATTTTACTTTTTGTAATTTATGTATGCTGCAAAGTAGTGATCAAACTTATTTTTTCTCCAAATGTTTGCTCGATTCTCTCAACATAATTTGGGAGAAACCCAGTTTTTTTCTTACATATTTGCAATACCAAATGCACCATGGATTAAATTCTATGCATTCTTGGATATATTTATCATTCTTATGTTTTGTTCTTCTAGGATAGCCATATTTTGTTATAACAGTAACTTCTTGGAATGTTTTAATATCTGATAAGACAAAACCACCTCAATTATGAAAAGATTTTACATTGTTCTTGGCAATCCTCACACATTTATTCTTTTATATAAACTTTATGTTCAATTTGTCCACTTCCCAAATATTCCCGTTATGTGTGTGACAGAAATATTACCGGATTTAGTTATTTATTTTGGAGGATTGACATTTTAACTAGGAACAGGGCTTATGATTCTTAATTGTATTCTTAATATTTTTCCATAAAATATAGTTTATTGCACATGGGAAGTACATGTTTATTTTTGCATTCAATATCATGGACTTTGTAGTTATGTCAGTATGTGCATGAGCTCCATTAGTTACTGTTTCATTTCAGTCTATGATGATGAACAGATGTTGCTACAAACTTCCTCTATCCTGCTACATACGAAAATTATCAGTTCTAACTATTTTAATTGAAGCTCTTTTATTCTCTGTATATATAGCAATATCTGCAAGTAAGGATAATATCTCTATTTTAGATATACTACTAATTTTATTTTTAAAAATTATATCACATAGTCCCTATAAAACCATTTTAAATAATTGATATCTTTGTCGTTTTTCTTGATTTTAGTAAAACAATTATTCTTTTATTTGCTCCTGGTTTTTGATAAATAATTTTGCCAGGTGCTTATATTTTCTTTGTTTTTATTAGACTTTTCATTAAAAAATAATGTCTACTTTTACTCACTGTTGCACTGGCTTTTTGGTTTGCGTTGTTTTCTTGTGGAATAACCTCAGTTTCAGTGTTTGTTAATTCTTACGTACTTTCTTTTGGTGTATTTTGCTCTACTTCTTTAACTTCTGGGGTTGGCTGTGTGTTCATTCTCGCACTCTCCTTTAGTGCAGATGCTCTGATGTGCGGTGGGGGATGCCGGCCCAGTCTGGAGACACCCTCCTCCTTCTCACCACAAATCTAAGGAAATATGCCGTCAAGTAAGATTTTCTGTCAGAATCTTTCATTTTTCACAAAAAGAAGAAATGCTTTTCTTTGACCTTGGTAGAGCATATTGATCTTTCTTCAGTCCCCAACACAAAATGTCTGCCCTTCTGGTCCTCCCAGGTGACAGTCATTGGAGTGGTCTGGCAGGAGGTCTTGCCACGAAGCCATCTGAGACAACTGAGATCTGAAAGGAATGAGCTAAGAATTCTGTTAACTATTTACTTTGCAGGATTTTCCAGTTTGTTGTTGTTGTTGTTTTGTTTTTGAGATGGAGTCTTGCTCTGTCGCCCAGGCTGGAGTGCAGTTGCACGATCTCAGCTCACTGTAACCTGTGCCTCCTGAGTTCAAGCGATTCTCCTGCCTCAGCCTCTTGAGTAATTGGGATTGCAAGTATACACCACCATACTTGGCTAATTTTTGTACTTTTAATGGAGACAGGGTTTCACCATGTTGGCCAGATTGGTCTCGAACTCCTGACCTCAAGCGATCCAGCCTCCTTGGCCTCCTAAAATATTGGGATTACAGGCATGAGCCACTGCACTCGGCCTTAGGTTTTTTTTTTTTTTTTTTTTCCTTCCATAAATTAAGTCAAATTACAAAAAAGCTACATACCTGGGACAAATATCTTTCACTGTCTCTACAGCTATCAGCCCCAGCACCAGGATTTTCTTAAAGAATTACTATGAACTTAAACTATCTACTAGCTTACCCGATGAGCCAGTTTAAAAAAAAAAAAAAGCCCATAAAATGTCTCTGCATTTGCAAAGAATTATTAGTGAAGACCTGGTCTATCACAGTCCAATACATAAATGTTTTACATGATGTATTTATCTCAGAACTTTGAGGCTAGAAATGATTTTGCTCACCCATGAAATGGAATGAATTCTAGTATTAAACAGTGGATGCTGTGTCATTTATGCTATGTAATTCATAGCATTCATAGAGTGGCATAGTGTGTCATGGTTGGTAGGAAGCTCAATGCTCTATTTCTGTATCATCTTTTTCTCTCCTTGCTCTTTTCTTCTTTTTCTTTCTCTTTCTCTTAATTGGCCTCTATGAGTTTTAATCCTACTTATTCTTTTTTTTTTTTTTTCTTTTTTTTTGAGACGGAGTTTCGCTCTTGTTACCCAGGCTGGAGTGCAATGGCCCGATCTCGGCTCACTGCAACCTCCACCTCCTGGGCTCCAGCAATTCTCCTGCCTCAGCCTCCCGAGTAGCTGGGACCACAGGCACGCGCCACCATGCTCGGCTAATTTTTTTTTGTATGTTTAGTAGAGACGGGGTTTCACCATGTTGACCAGGTTGGTCTCGATCTCTTGACCTTGTGATCCACCCGCCTCGGCTTCCCAAAGTGCTGGGATTATAGGCGTGAGCCACCGCGCCCGGCCACTTATTCTTTAATTGTAAGCTGTTTTGTGAAAATAAGGCAGATATAATCAAGTCAGAACATGTATAAATATGGAATAAAAATTTTTTAAAAAGCAACTTCAATATTTATAAGCCAAAGGAAAAAGAACCAGTGTGTTTTCTTTTTCTTACCTATAGTAATTTTGTGGGCTTTCAACACTTGGAATCAATCTGAAAACAGCAACAACAACAAACCAAGGCTCTGCTATAGAAGACCATTTCTTGGAACAGCACTCCATCTTTCTGTTTATTTGTGAGAGGGTAGCCCGTTGATATTAATTCTTTAATCCTGGAATTATATGCCAGAAATAATAGAAGAAGGGCTTTCTATGTATCTATTTCTATACTTGATATGGAATGTTCAAGACCCAAAAACAAGTAGAATTTTATTTTATTGTAACCTATTTTTAGTGATTTTCCAGGCTTCTACACATGACTTTAAAAATTTAACAAAAAATAAGCAGTAACCAAAAGCCTTTAAACAATTCTTTCAAATACTTCTATTAGATTCTCCTAGACACAGGTGCCAAGAATTGAGAACCTATATCATCATCTCTTACACTTCCTGGAAACCCATGAGTCCTTTTTCCCAGAGGTCAAGTCTAAGATGTAAATTCAGTCCTGAGAGTTTCTTCATTTGGGCTGTCTTCTATCATGTTTCCCTCAGGAAAGAGGGATGAGGGAAGTAGGCCTGTGTGACTCCAGAGGCAGGGCTCAGTATCTATTCCGATGCTGGCCAGCTTTTGGCTCCTTTATTCTGAGCTCTGAGGCAGGTCACAGATCAGCCTGCCATACCTGGGCTCAGGTGGAGCTCCCAATTGCTTCAAGCGTCCTTTTAGAGTTGTGCAACTCTGTGCCCTCCTCCAGGGAGACCCAAGCTCTGGAGGGAGATGACACACACATTAGGCTCATCACTTTGATAAGAGAATACCTAATTCAAACAAATAATCCCCAAGAATGATCACACATGTTTATAATTCTCCTGAGCTTTGCAGCGTTTCCAGGCTCAGGGTTGCCAGGGCAATAATGTATACACTCCTTTCACTTTCCTCTGCAAAACAAAACACAATGTAATGGTTATAATGCTGTTTAAGTCTTCTCTGGTGCATTTTTTAAATTCATACAGGTATTTCTTGCCCTGAGATTCGCCACTTGTGGAATAAATGGCATTCACTAATTTAGGAGAGGGGTAGAGATAACCTAAAACAAAAGAGTCATTGAAAGATAGGCTTTGTTCCAAAAAAGGAAGGCAAAGAGTGGTTCTAAACTCCAAAAATGTTTCTTCACATGTCAAGGACAGTGTTGTGAAATGCGAGCTAAGAAAAGCTTTCCCATGAAAGGGGAAAGGAATTGGAAGTGTGTGCAACAGGTGAGAATCGTTAGATGTAGAAAAGGCAGGACTCCATAAAAATGGAAAAGATTCCCCAACTGAAGCAAGAAGGGTTGTGATGCAAAATTGCGTTTGCTTTGCAGATGAAACATATAGAACACTAGGAGCAACCTCATCATATGAGTGAAGGAGGCCTGTATCCTCCAGGCATAAGTGGATGAGGAAAAAGTAGAAACATTGCAAAGAAGCTGTAGCCTACTTTAATCCATACATCTCTTTCTGTGGTTCGGAGTCATTTTGCTTCCCGTGCTTCAACTGTCTTGCCCTAAAGCTGGAAAAAGGAAGCCCTGTTGAAGCTGTGTAGTAGTTATCATTTGTGCAATGCTTTGAAATACTGAAAATCCTCATACAACATCCATCATCTGTTTTTCTGTTTTCCCTTGCCCTGTGAGATACAGCTAACCAGGACACCTCAACCTTCCCATGACTTCTTCCAGCCCTGTTTTCGTTAGTTTTTAAAAAATTATGCCATAGAGTAAAAAAAATTCAACATGGTGAAAATTTTTAGGGGTAATGTTAGTTTTCAAGGCTGCTGTAAAAACTACCTCAAACAGGGCGGCTTAAAACAACCCAAGTTTATTGTCCCAGAGTTCTGGAGACTAGAAGTCCAAAATCAAGGTGTAGGCAGGGCTGGTTCCTTCTGAAGACTGTGAGAAAGAATCAGTCTCAAGTTTCTTCCTAGTTTCTGGTGCTTTCCTGGCAATTCTTAGTGTTCCGTGGCTTTTATAAGCACCAACCTGATCTCGGCGTTAATTTTCACATGCCATCCTCCCTCTGTGTGTGTATGTGTGTGCACACGTGTCTTGTGCAGTTTTTCTTTTCTTTTTTCCTAAGGACACCAATCATATTGGACTAGGGGCCCACCCTTCTCCAGTATGACCTCATCTTAACTAATTACATCTGCGATGATCCTGTTCTGGTGGCAATCAGAGGCTGTGATGCTTAGGACTTTAGCTTATGCATTTGGAGGGGATGCAATTCAACCCATGACAGTTGTTTTACCTATTTTCAAGTCTAATGTAGAACATTATAAGAAAATAGAAGTAAAAGAAATTTTGGGGGTCCTGATCTTACAGAAACATTGGAAAGTCTACACAACTTACACATTTTTGTTGGCTTCTAAACTATTTGTAAGAATGAATTCACCCTTCTTCTCTTCTCCTGACATCCTGTCAGGCTTGCTTAGGGCTCCTGCAAGCAGACCCCTGCTCCGTCCTGTGCACACCACCACCCGTAAAAGTCTCTGTTTTTCACATTTTACATACTTGTTTTTCTTGCTTTAATTCTTGAAGTTTTGTTTTTCCCATGCAAATACGAAAACACATTTTAAAAAAAGAGGTATTTTCTCCCTCTCAGCAGCAGAAGTTTGAAAACGAAGATTTATTTTGCATCTTTGACAGACGGATCTATTGAAATTTATCTTTTTTGACAAGGGATGTTCTCTCTTTTCTTTTGTAGTAGGAGCCAATAAACAAAGTAGTGGAACCCTAATATACATAAAAATTAATAAGAAATGTTGTCTGAGACACAGATTGCTTTATTACCTGACTTAACATGTCACAAAAGTCAGAGTAGAAGCATTGAACACTAAAAATTCAAGGAGAACTTTATGAAATGTTGTGGTCTCCAAATTAAGGCATCCAGAAGAAATATTAAAAGTCTGTTCACTTCCATAGTAGCTTTATTCTCAGACATATATTTTTAAATAAATCTCAGAAAGCAAGTCCAATTTATCATCAAAACATTTCTTATGTGCCCATTTGAGGAAAATTAAATATTTATTACATGCTCCCCTGCAGATGGCAAAATCTATACAAAATAAATAAATACTTTCTGCTTTATGAACGTGTACATTTTATGTGCGTAAAAAATTGGATAGGTAACTTCCAAATCAAGGGCGTGAGATCCAAATGTAATCAAAAGAAGTAAACAACCAGTCTTATTGTGACTAAACTTCAAAAAAAAAAATACCTGGATTGTTTTAAAAACAAAAACAAAACTCAAGCAATAATTAAGTCTGAACATAGTAGAGTGAAGGAATTGGGAGACCAGGAGATACGAAGGATGATGCCACTTCTTGGCTTCCAGTTATCCTAGCAGTTTTCTGAGCCTCTTCAAAATGAGAGAAATAGAGGACTGACCATATTTCAGGTCATTCTAAGTTTACAGCTAGCTGTATGGTGAGGCTGGCTCTAATTTTTAACTTATTTTTATCTTTTAAATTAAATAACACACCATTTTAAAAATATTTTTTATATACAGAACCAAAATTTTGTTAAGAGTTCGATTCAGTGGTTTTCTTGAAGCTTGCTGATTCACTTTTAAGGATATTTCTTATACATAAGACACTAGAGCTTAAGAGGAAATACATTTTCAAAATGAATTTTTAGTTTTATCTGGCTCCTAAATATGTGAATGGCAGTTTTAGATTTCTAATGAACGCCATGCCTGGTCAGGTTTGTCCAGGGGCAAAATCCCTTAAGATGCCCATTGCTGTAAACCTCTCAAAAAGAACATCTCATCACGAGTCAAAAGTAATGGGTCCAAGGGGTGTTGTGATTCCCCTAAACTCTCAGGTCAGCAGCATTCTCATTTCTGACTTTTTCACTTTGGTCAGCTGGAATCACATTCTCCGGTAAAGAGGCTGGCAATCCTTTTATCTCAGTCTTACAAAATACGTAGCTTTGGAAACTACTTCCCCACTTGAGTATCACAAAAGCCTCCCTAACTGATAAATCTTCCAAGTTCATTTTCACACAGATAGCACAATGCTTGTATCAGCACTTTGCTTGGCATTTGAACTCCTCATTACTGACTTAAAAAATAGGAGGATCAGGAAAAGGGAAAACAGATTCTGAAATGCAGAACCCGATAAAACACCACTGGGGGAAATTAATGTAGAAGTGAGAGAACAATAGCTCTTTTGTCCTTCAGCTCCTCCTCACAACCCGAAGAGAAAAACTCAAGTGTTTATATGAGAAAGGATCCCCTGGGGTAACCCCCTTGACAAAGCCTGTGAGATTCAAAAAGGAAAGTCAGTTCCAATCAGCTTCCCTGTGATATTTCCATTTTTTTCCCCTGAAGGTAACAGTCTTCATTTTACAGTCTGCAAATAGTAAGTTCTAAATACATGCTGGATGAAGGGACATGGAAATGAAAAAATGTATACAGAAATTAATAGTTTGAAACTATCTCAGGCAGATTTCGAGTAATTTTGCAATAGCATATGAAAAAATAGATGTAAAAATTCTCTTTAAATAAAATACATTTAAAACACATTAAAGCACTAGTGAGTATAAGGGAAGCTGAACCATTCTGCGGATGGCATTTGTCTTTTAATCCACGTTGTCCTCTACATGAAATGTGGCATAAAGACATCTGCCGATATTTTAAAGGCTTCTGCTGGTGCCTGAATTATATTTTTAAATGAGACCCTAAAGCTGCATTCTAATGCATTACTTTCATTTAGTAAAGTATGCATCCAGCCTCATTCTACTCCCTCGGCATCCTTTATTTAATCAGTCTGAGAGCAGCACAGAACAGCTCCGTCTCCACATGTGTCTCTGCCAGATACTGCTGACTTTTACATTTAACCTTTCTGGCAATACATGACCTAGTTGAAGGAAAGGAAATAGATAGACAACTGATCAGGAGATGGAGGAGGAGGAGAAACATTCCTTCAGATAATCAGTGAGATATGTAAATCTGACTGTTTGCATCTGATGTGATGCATGTCACTGGAAATGCCATAGTAAATAACTTTAGACTTCCTTTGTAAGAGTTAGTACTGTGATGTCTATATTTGACACACAATTTAAGACTGAGGTTAAGAAAGCCACTCTGTTGTTATTTTTAGAAAGAAAAAATAATATTGAATGTACTGTGATAGGAGTGGTTGTGATGACCATGTCGGGTTCCTTTTGAACTTGCATTAATCAAAAGATATCGTTGGTTCTGAGCTCAAAAATCATAGAGCACTGGGTGTGAATTCAGGAGGACTCTGCTACTATCTCATAAGATTTTAATGGTTTATCTAGTGACATGGTACAGTGTGAAGTGCATGGGTAGTGGGACTAGGATGGATTGGATTCCAGTCCAATTGTGCAGCTAGTTATTAAATGTGGGACCTTAGAAATGGATGGAGGGTCACTGAGCCTCAACTCTTCCCCAACTATAAAGTCAATATCTTGGAGATCTCAGTTCCATCATAGAGTTTTGTAAGAATTAAGTGAAATTGTGATTCAATAGCACCTGACAGGCTAGGTAGGTATTGGAGAAATGTTAGATCCTGACCTAGTCAGGTTAATTTAGTGTATGCTAAGGGAACAAATGACCTCAATTCTCTGTAATAAACAGCAGATGAGTTTATTTTTTCCTCATGCTCTTTGTGCTAAAAGGGTTGGCAGGGGGTGCTGAGGGAGGTGAAGACAAGCCTCTTCTGTCTGGTACATGCATTTGTCCCTGTAGTAGAGAAAAATGAGCAAATTGCATAAGGGTTTAAGATGGGATATTTGTTGAGCAGGTGTAGTTCTCTCTCCCCCCGCCCCCTTCCCCCCACACTAAAAACACATTTTCAGGCTCTTCAACAATATTTTAAAGATCACCTAAAAACCGAAACAAAGTAAGAGTGATAAACAATGCACGGCATTTGTCACTGGCTTTGGGTGTCATTGGCTCATGTCTTCCTAGCGATCTATCAACAAATAACAAATCTGACTAAATTGTCACCATCATTTCAGCCAAAAGTAAAGAAGTATCTCCTCACCAACAAAAAAACTTAATTTTTACTATTTTGACAATTCAATGGATAACAAAAATCTGATTTTCATTAGATGTTTTTAAAAATATGAAAATAGTCCTCATAAGGCATTTGCCAGGTTTTGCTATTCCAAGGACGACAGGGACCCTAGGTTGGGCAGCATAAAAGTAGTCATGTGGTGACCCAGCCACCTCCTGCAGGTGACTTGCTTCTCTCAGGTGAGTTTCACCTCCACAACTGTAAAATGAGTTGTACTGCCAATTCTCCGGGACCTTTCAGCCCCTAATATCAAACCATTCCATAGTTAGTTTTCTAAATAACAAGTTCTGTGTGGAATGTATAATGCCAATGAAATTTCCTCTGCTTTCCACCAAAGTCATTCTATCCCAGGAGCACCGAGGAGGCAGGGTCCCTGCTTCCTGCCAGGGAAACCATCTCTCTTGGTATCCACAGTGAGTCAAGTGAAATGCATCAAGAAGAAATCATATCCACAGATTTCTTCAAGAAGAGTGCTCAATGCTGCTAACGATACAGGCGCTATTCTTTACCTTTCTTATGTTTGAATGTTTCAGGTCATGTTTTGGTTTCTCCCTTGGATGCTTTTCTCTGCTTCAAACACATATCCATGTTTAAATCATTGAATTTACCCAAGGAAATTGGAGCATGCATCCTGTCAGCCAACATTTGGCTATTTTTCAGGCCTCCTATTGACACAAGACACATGGAGGTAAATAAGATGAATCTCTCTCTATGACACATCATGTACTCTGAGAACAACAGATTGGTAAATAAATAAACAATTAGAATTCAGCACAATAAATATAAAGATGGGGGAAGAGTAATACACGTTCTTTGAAAACAGGAAATTTATAATGTGCTGGAGCACAGAGGCTGCAGTTTATGAATGTTCTGAATGAGGAAATTGATTCACACAGTCTCTTTTTCTCATATCCAATCATGTCATTGACACTTGGCCATTTTTCAGGATGTGAAAAGGAATCTCTCAGTGATTAAGCACATTCCCTTTGAAATCACTGTACAGCCGATATTCGGGATCTTTATAGCAAAATATACATCACCAATGCTAATTTTCCTCTGAATAGTTGAGAGATTCTTGGGGAATGTCTTGACTTTCAAGCTGTCTTCTTTTCTTCCTTTGTTAATTTACGTATTTTCTATTTCATCCCACACCTGATATTACAGATTTCTCTCTTCATCCCATTACTCTTGCCTCCCTTGCCTGTTCCCGTGGTCCCTCCCTGTCCTAGACGAATTTCCTCTTAAATAGTATGCTTAGAGCACATTGGATTCTAAATATCAATAGGTTGAGCTCTGCCCTGATATTTCAAAGAATCAGGAGAGAAAGTTTGAAGCCTTTTCTCTGCTAGAATTGAGGTTTCTAAAACACAAATTCAGTTATTAGGGTCAGGGACTATTGCACCAGACATAATATGTATCCCTGGAATGTAGATCCAGGTGCCAGAAAATTGCAGGGCAGTAGGAAAATGGTGTAATCTGTGATTCCATCTGGCCCATGAATTTCCAGTGGCCTTGCTTATAGATTGTCAGAACTGTTCATTAAGTTTGTTGTGAAACCAAAGGCTTAATATCTGTAATTTAGAGGGTTCAATAGGCAGTTAAATTGAGTGAAACTATTTTTGAATGACTACTCCAGTTTCAGAGAAATAGCCGACATTGCAGCTCAGAAGAGCTACATTTCCAGGCAGCACGAGGGACTCAAAATTATTTATAGGCCCTTAGAAAAGGGCTTTGCTATACTAAGTTGAGAAACTTTTTCTCTTCTTAAGAAAAAAAAATTAACAAGAGCTACAGTGCTGACAAAAGTGTACATATTTAATGCAAATAAGTTTTCAGTTACAACCACATAACTTTAAATGGTTCAAAAAGAGCAAAGGTTAATTGTATTTTCTGGTTTTGTCTTTCTATGTCTTATCTGTGGTTATCTTAAAATTTATTCACTACAGTGAAAATTTGTTTCCGTGTAATTCTATGTAGTGAAGGGATATTGTTATATGTTGAATAGTTCGTAAAAATGGAATTCATTCTAAGACAGTCCTTTTATACTAGCAATATATAAGAAATTCCTTACACCATATATCAATAATGGAGATATTAGTCACTCCCAAAATACTAGAGAAGGTTCTTGAACTAAAGGATGAATGCTTGAGGTGATGGATACCCCATTTACCCTGATGTGATTATCACATATTGTATACCTGTATCAAAATATTCCATATACCCCATAAATATATACATTTACTACTTACACAAAAACATTTAAAATAATTTTTTTTAATGTGGCAACAAACCACAGATGGAAATTATGTCATTTATCCTGGTGGCTGACATGAAAAGGCAACACAGACGTCAGGGTGATGACCAAGAAGAAGCGGATGTCAACAAGCACCGAGTGCCGTGGCAGAAGGAAGCATGAAGAACAGGAGCCCTTGTGGGCCCTGGGGCCACTCAGCTGAGTCTCAAAGCGTTTCAGAATGGCAACGCACCTAAATCTGCATGCACCATACAAGAGCACTGTAAAATAATTTGAAGCAAACAGTAACAGAATTGAACATAGAAATAGATAAATCCACAATTATACTTGAAGAATTCAACAACTCTCACTCAATAATTGATAGAACCAGACAGAAAATCAGCAAAGATATAAAACCCAACAATATCACCAACAATTAGTATCTAATTGATATTTATAGAACATTCCTCTCCACTACTACTGCACACTACACATTGATTCCAAGTACCCATAGAGCATAAACAAAGATAGACCAAACTCCACACCACAAAACAAACCACAGTAAAGTTTTAAAACTTGAAATTACCTAGCATGTGTTATCTGACTATCGTGGGATCAAACTAGAGGTCAATAACAGAAATCCAGCAGGATAATCTCCAAAACCTCAGAAATCAAATAATTCACTTCTAAATAATCCCTATGCAGAAAGGAGAAGTCTCAAGAAAAATAAAGTAATACAATGAGCTGAATTAAAATAACAACAGAGGATACCAAAATTTCTAACGTGCAGTTAAAACAGTAATCAGAGGGAAAATGGTGATTCTAAGGCTTGTATTAAACAAGGGAACATCTAAAATCAATAATCTAAGCTCCCCAAACAGGAAACCAAGGCAAAACAAACCAAACCAAAAAGAAAATCAATGCACGCAGAGGAAAGTAATAAAGATAACATTACAAATCAGTGAAACTGAAAACAAAAGCACAATGTAAAAGCAGATACACAAAACTGAAAAACAGAGAAAAGTATGAAGTAAAATGTTGGTTCTTTACGGTGATCAGTAAGATTTATATATCCCTATCAAGGCTGACAAAGAAAACAAGAGAAAAGACACAAATTATGACTCTCTGTATAAAACAAAGTATGCCATTACAGACCTTGATGACAGCAAAAGTAAAATAAGTAAATATTATGGAAAATTCTGCACATGTAAACTTGATAAATTAGATAAAATATAACAATTCATTGAAAAGTAAAACTACTACAACTCTTTCAATAAGAAACCAAAGATTTGAATAGCCGTGTAATTATTAAGTAAGAGCTCATGATTTAAAACCTTCTAAAAATAAATTTCAAGGCCTAGATGGCTTCACTGGTGAATTCTACTGAAAGTTTAAAAAAATTTACACTAATTTTACACAAAATAGAAGAGGAGGCAATACTTCCCACTTACCGTACAAAGCCAGCCAGAATTATCTTGACAGCAAAAGCAGACAAGGTCAGTACAAAAAATGAAACCTACTGACTAATGTCCCTCAAGAATGTAGATGCGAAAATTATTTATTCATTTATTCAATATTAAGTTCTGGGATACATGTGCAGGATGCGCAGTTTCGTTACCTAAGTAAACGCATGCCATGGTGATATGCTGCACCTATCAACCCATCACCTAGGTATTAAATCCAGCATGCAATAACCGTTTTCCTGTTGTTCTTTCTCCTCCCACCCTGCCACAGGCATAAGTGTATGCTGTTCCCCTCCCTGTATCTGTATGTTCACGTTGTTCAGATCCCGCTTATAAGTGAGAATATGCAGTATTTAGTTTTCTGTTCCTAAGGTAGTTTGCTGAGGATAATGACTTCCAGATCCATCCATGTCCCTCCAAGGAATAGGAACTCATTGCTTTTTATGGCTGCATAGTATTCCATGCTGTATATGTACCACATTTTCTTTATCCAGTCTTTCATGGGCATTTGGGTTGATTCCATGTTGTGAATAGTGCTGCAATGGACATATGCATGCATGTATCTTTATAACAAAATGATTTACATTCCTTTGGGTTTATACTCAGTAATGTATTGCTGGTCAAATGGTATTTCTGGTTGTAGGTCTTTGAGGAATTGCCACACTCTCTTCCACAATGGTTGAACTAATTTACATTGCCACCAACAGTATAAAAGCATTCCTATTTCTCTGCAGCCTCACCAGCATCTCTTGTTTCTTGGCTTTTTAATAATTGGCATTCTGACTGTTGTGAGATGGTATCGCATTGTAGTTTTGACTTGCATTTCTCTGATTAGTGATGTTGAGCTTTTTTTCATATGTTTATTGGCTACACAAATGTCTTCTTTTGAGAAGTGTCTGTTCATTTCCTTTATCCACTTGTTAATGGAGTTGTTTTGTTTTTGTTTTTTAAAATAAATTTAAGTTTCTCATAGATTCTGCATATTAGACCTTTGTCAGATGGATACATGGCAAAATGTTTCTTCCATTCTGTAGGTTGTCTGTTCACTCTAATGATAGTTTCATTGATGCAAAAATTAACAAAACATTAGCAAATATAATTTTGCAATACATTAAAAAAAAAACTAAAAACATAACTAAGTGAGGTTCATTCCAGGGACAGAAGGTGCATTAAATACTTGAAAATCAATTAATGTATTTAATATTAACAACTACAGAAGAGAAATCAGATTATTAAATCAAAGGATGTAGAAAAAGCACTTTCCTAATAAATAATAATTCATTACTTTTTTAAGTTTCTAAGTTTCAGAAAACTAGAAATAGAGGAGAATATCTCCACTAGTTAAAGACCATCAATAAAACCTATTGCAAACATTATACCTAAATGATGAAAGACTGAATATTGTGCCTTTAAGATTACAAAAAAGGAAAGGATGTCTACCCTTACCGCTGTTGTTGAACATGTTACTGGAAACTCTAGCTAGTGAAATGAGACAAGAAAGAGATAAAAGACATATAGACTGGAAATGATGAAACAGAACTGATTTTATTTGCACGTGACAGTATGGTCTACAGAGAAAATCCCAAGTAATCTGTAAAAACTAGAACTAGTAAGTGATTTCAGCAATGTCACATGATAAAAAATCAATATACAAAATTAATTGTATTACTATATACTAGGAATGAAGTTGTTAAAATTAAAATGACAATACTGCTTACAATTACTCAAAGACGATAAAATACTCAGGTGTCAATCTAAGAAAACATGCACAGAAATTATATGCTAAAACTACAAATTGCTAATTAAAGAAATAAAAATACCTAAATAAATGAAGAGAAATACGATGTTCATGAAGTGGAAACCTTAACATAGTGAATTGTCAAATCTCCTCATATTGACACACTAATTTAATGCAATTCCTATCATAATTTAAGCAAGATTTTTTGTTGACATACAGGTGATTATTCCAAAATTTATATGGAAATACAAAGGCCATAGAATAGCTAAAAATAATTCTGAAAGAGAAAAATAAAGTTGAAGAAAGCACTCTTCACATCTTCAAGACTTATCAAGCTACACTAACACAAACTGTATAGTATTGATGGAGTATAATGGAACAAATATCAATGAAACAGAATAGAGAATTTTAAAATAGCCTTTCACAAGTATGGCCAACTAATTTTTGATGATGGTAGAAAGAATTCAATGGAGGAAGAATAATCTTTCCAATAAATGGTACTGGAGCAATTGAACATCTATAGATTAAAAACTGAACCTTGATTTAAACCTTATAACCTACTACTATTAACTTAAAATGGATCATAGATTTAAATGTTAATTGTAAAACTACAAATCTTTTAAAAGGTAACATAGGAAAAATCTTCAAGATTTACAGCTTGGTGAGGTGTTCTTAGACATGACACCAAATGCATGATCCACAAAAGAGAAAACAGTTTGATAAAAAATTAAAATTATCTTTTTGGTGAAAGATCCTATAAAGAGGATAACAGGGAAAGCTACAGGCTGGGTAAAAATGTGCCCAAGCCACATATTTGACAAAGGTATCATATCTAGAATATATTAGGAACTCTCGAAACACAATGGCAAAAAACCCCAAGCAATCCGGGTAGAAAATGGGCAAGACATATGAAGATATCTGTCACTGAGGGGAGTATTTGGACGGCAGATAAGCATATGAAAAAATGGTCAGCATCTTTAGAACATCTTCTGAACAATAGCCATTAGAGAAATGCAAACCAAGACCATGATATTATTACACATCTATTAAACACATAAAATTTAAAAGGACGATAATACCAAGTGCTGACATGACTGATAGGAATGTAAAATGATGCAGTAACTCTAGAAAAAAAATTGGCTTTTAAAAAATGACACCCAACATGCAATTATCATTTGACTCAGCAGTTGCACTCATGGGTATTTATTCTTGAGAAAGGAAAGCTTATTTTGGCACAAAAACCTGAACAAGATTATCTACAGCAGCTTTTTTTGTCATAGTCCAAACTAAGAAACAGCCCAAAAATCCTTCGCTTTTGTCTGTAATAGCCCAAACTAAGAAACAGACCCAAACTCCTCCAATTACATTAAACATAAATGAGAAATCTAAATGGTCAAACACAACATGAACAGCGAGTCCAGTCACATGGCTTATCTAAAATGCAATTCTGATCACTGCTCAGTCGCAGCAGTGGTGCCATCCAGACTTTTGCTGAAACACCCTGCTCTTTTCCAGGGCCCCAGAGTCCTTCAGAATCTGCATCTCCCACGTCCCCGACACATTTCTTGCTCCTGCCTGTGCCTAGCATGCATGTCATGTCACCGCAGGGATGTGCTTGTAGCTGTCCACACTCCACAATTCCTCTACTTTTCATTTCACTCAGACTCTCGAGCTGGAATGCCCTTCACTGGCCTGCCTCTCAACCTTAGTTACAACCTCACAAAGCTCCTGACCTTCCCCACCAGGCGGGTTAATCACTCTCCTAGGATGTCACGTGGCTCTCCCTTTGTTTCCACATTATTTTACACTTTACGTCTCCCTGACCTCCTGCCCTTTAAGGGCAGGGATTATAATTCCTTGTTTTAAAACTTATGGCAAGTGCCTGGTGTCTGATTGTAATTTTAAAAAAATGGTTTGAATGAACAAAGCAATGGTACGTCATGAATTAGTGAGCTGGCTACACACAGGTGCTAGAGCTTTTTCACCTGTCTTTGTTTATTTCCTAATGTTAGGAGTCTGTTAAGATGCACCTCGGGTTGTCTGTGCTCCCCAAGACCCTCTTAGACTCTCTCAGTCCACAGACACATAGCCCTTCTTTTCTGAATTGAGTTCCCACTTCGAGACTATGCCACTTGAGCTGTCTGCAGAGCCAACTCATACTTTTGGAATTGTATGAGCTGGTTCTTAGATGAGTGGGAGCTTAAAATTAGCCATGGTAAGAATATTTACACCATGGAAATTGGCAAACCCTACAAATGAGGGGCTTCGTTGTTGCTTCTGGAGGGCCAGCTGTGAAAGCTACTGTCACAGCACTCAGCCTGTCTGTGTGTGTGTGTGTGTGTGTGTGTGTGTGTGTGTGTGTGTGCGTACTTAGATATCTATAATTTTACTTTTACTTTATGTGTATTTTCCTACCCTAACAATATTGTAAGCCCTACATGACAGGTAGCCTATATTTTCTGTTTATATAAATAAAAATTCATATATTTACTTATTTATAGAACATTTCTCATCTACTCTGAAAATGTGTTGTTTGGATAAAATATGGACTTCAAAAATCTAAATGTCAAATGAAAACAAAAATAATGTGAGAGGAAGAGAAAACCCATGTAATGAACATCCAGATTCACATAACTACTGTGACTAAGGATTCAACATTTGCTCTGAGCTTCATAGCAGCCAAAAGAAAAACTGGCATTTTTCATTTTACTTTATTATCTGTTACTAAACAGTGACTAACAGGATAATGTACATTGACATTGAACAAATGCATAACAAAATGATTTCTAATTATATACTGGCCACGTATGCCATTTTATATATTATTTTTACTCAATTTCACAATCACAGAGATAATTTTTATTATCGTTTTTGGACGAAGAAGTCCTGGAAGCTTTGCACAGGTAAGTACCTGGTCAAGTTCATGCACAGCTAGTCAAAGCAGAAGTACCATGGGCATGGGTTCCATGACAGTGATCCATGTTCCCAGCCATGATGTTATACTGCCTTTCTTGGTTACAACAGAGATGCCTATCATGAAACTGTATAAAGCAGACAGATATGTATTCTATATTGTATTTATTTACAAAAATATTCTAAAAATGTAGCCGTCCTGAGTTTCAGAGGTAACTCAGGGATAATAGTTCACCAAGGCTCACCAATAAGGTCTGTGTGTTGTCCAAGGGTTTAGCCTAATAGGAAGACAGGATTTCTGAGCTCTGGACACAGGCATTCATGGGTCATTCCTAACCCTAACTTCCTCAAACGCTAATTGCTCAGCTGGCTTTCAACACCTAATGAGAGACAGCTCAAGGTTGAAACTCAGATTACCACTTGAAAAGGTCAGTCCATATGTTTGGGTTAAAAAACAAAACAAAAATTGTTTATTTAACAGGTGGAATTTACTCATAAGAAGAAGTTTCCAGGGTGATAAATGATTTAAGCTATTTGTTTGGAGCTTCGTATTGCTTTTCTGTACATTGTAAACAGTGGGATGTCCCAGGCTTCCAACCTCAGGACTATGTGCTGGCTCCTCAGAGCTACTGCCCAAATGATTAACAGACACCTGCATGCAGATACCTAGGTGCAGATATCCACATGCAGAATGCAGATGCCGATATGCAGAGATATGCACATGTAGATACCCATATGCAGATGCCCATATGCAGATACACACATGCAGATACCAACATGCAGATACCCACATGCAGATGCCCATATGCAGATACACACATGCAGATACCAACATGCAGATACCCACATGCAGATGCCCACATACAGATGCCCACATGCAGGTACACACATGCAGATACCCACATGCAGACACTCACATGCAGATACCAACATAAAGACACCTACATGTAGATACCCACACTCAGACACCAACATGCAGACACCTACATGCAGATGCCCACATGCAGACACCCACATGCAGACACCTACATGCAGATGCCAACGTGCAGAGGCCCACATGCAGTCAACATGAACACTAAGTTCCTTCTGTTTGTCTTGCCCTATACAAAATGCTGAGCAAACAAGATTCAGTCTCTCTTCTTTAGGACTCAAATATCATCAAAGAGAAAGAGAACCACAAAAATATAAGTGGCAGTGTGGCTCACAGGGGTTCTGGAAGTTGCATATTCAGGACTCTGTGCCAGCAGAGCGAGGAGGGCCTGGCTCTGGTGGGGATGGAGGAAGGGCAGTGATGTGCTGGGATCATGGAAAACGCAGGTGAGATTTCACTGATGATGAATCCAAAGACTAACTTCTACATGTGTATCACTTTTCTGGATATAAATATTCTTCTCATGATTGTAAGAATGTGAGCTGGATAAAGAAATTTGCGCAACAGGAAACCTAATTCTTATAATAAAAAATAAAAAGTGATATGTGCATTAAAAAGCTGCAAATAAAGAGTAGGCACTCTGTGTAGATTCTTGGATCCTGGAAGCATCCCGTGGGAACTTCCTGGAGGAGATGGTGTTTCAGTTGGGTCTAAAGAACAAAAAACTCCCATATCACAACATGCATGAAATACAAAATTCAGGATAATGTTTTGCCCTAAAATAAGCTAGAAAGTTGAATAAGCTGGAATGATAAATGGAATTAAGAAATAAACATCACGTTCTCACTCATAGGTGGGTGTTGAACAATGAGAACACATGGACACAGGGAGGGGAGCATCACACGCTGGGGTCTGTCAGGGGGAAATAGGGGAGGGACAGCAGGGGGTGGGGAGTAGGGGAGAGATAGCATGAGGGGAAATGCCAGATATAGGTGATGGGGAGGAAGGCAGCAAATCTCACTGCCATGTGTGTACCTATGCAACAATCTTGCATGTCCTTCACATGTACCCCAAAACCTAAAATGCAATAAAAATAAATAAATAAATAAATAAAAAGAAATAAACATCAGGTCAGGTGCAGTGCTCCCGCTTGTAATCCCAGCACTTTGGGAGGCTGAGGGAGGTGGATTGCCTAAGTTCAGAAGTTCGAGACCACCCAAGACAACATGGTGAAACCCTGTCTCTACTAAAAATACAAAAAATATTAACTGAGTGTGGTGGCACGTGCCTCTAGTCCCAGCCACTTGGGAGGCTGAGGCAGGAGAATTGCTTGAGCCCCAGAGGTGAAGGTTGCAGTGAGCCAAGATTGCAACACTGCACTTAATAGCCTGGGCTACAGAGTGAGACTCCATTCAAAAAAGAAAAAAGGAAAGAAAAAGAAAAAGAAACATCAATGCAAAGGTTGGTGATGGAGATAATAAGCACAAGGTTTCCAAAATGTTCCATGCCAAGGATGTCAACAATACCTGTTGGTGGGCCACACACCTTGAAGTCAGTAAGTCACGTACTCTGTGGTTTGTACTCTCCATTACCAACGCCAAATCTCCTGTCTCCAGTATTCAGTGATGGGAATTCTTTCCTCTCTTAAGTATCCCATGTATCTCATTATTATGAACATCAAGTTATTTGGCAACTGGTTGGTTCCTCTGAAACTACTGCATTCACGGATTAATCCTGAGCATCCTCAGAGCCCAGCCCAGTGCCTGGCCTGTAGCAGGCACTTGGTTGATTTTATATTTTGAATGCTTTAGAATGTTTCTCGTTAGGTTTGTTAAAATTCCAAAATTACTGGCAGGCACTCTTCGCCCCACTTGGGCATCCTTCATGAGCCACTCTGGATGACAGAATGTGGCCCAGAACCACACATGAATGTTCTTTGACTGAATTAAGTGACTGTGGGAGAAAAGCCCTTGTACAAGGAGTGATCGGACCGGCTGGCTCACGATGGCAAGGGTTAGCAGTCCATCAAGAAATCCCTTGAGTGCCAGACACTGTCTTCTTTCCTGCTCCTCACAGCAGGTGTGGAGAGACCTGTTGGATGGACTTATTTGACACGTGACATGGCAGAGGCAGGGGTTCTGCCTCCAGAGGTTGTAGGAGAAGGGGGACTGCTGCTATTTTTGGAGCACACACCATAAATGACTCACTGATTCAGAGGCATGAGGCTCCACCTTCCCAGGTCTTCCTTCCACATCACTCACACCTGGATGCCACTAAGCCCAGATGCACTCTCCATGCGCTTTTTCTGCCCCCCTTGCTCCTGGAATTTGCCAGAGTGTGTTGGCATCAGACCTGCCTTTAGGCATCCTGAGTGCAGCCACAGAAGACCTAAATTACCTGGGATGGGTACATTTGACAATCACCTGGGCCAAATTGGCACCTGCAATCTGAGTCACTGTATTTCAACTGTTTATTAAATGATGACAGTGACAGCTAGATAGTTTAGAGGAAGAGCGCCTTCCCTGTGTGTTCCGGGAGCGCACTGCGCTAGAGAGAAGGCAGACACATGATAGCATGGGTGGTGCTGACCGCGGAGGGGCTGCTGTTTTTGCCGACCACAGAATGAGCACACAACTGAATCTCTCTGCTCTTTTGTCTTGTGGAAAAATGGTTTGTTAAGAAGTCACTCTAGTTGGTAAGTGGCCCTCTCCTCTGTATCCCTAACTTTGGGCAGCTTTTCATGAGTGTTGTTTTGGGAAGCACAGAGGCTGGTTTGGCAGTAGGAAAATGTCCTGAATCTGACAGCCATGATGTTTCTGTTGAGGAGCCACAACATGAGTGGCTCTGACACCTCAGCAAAGAGGACAAGCTTCGATGGGAATCTGATCTGCTTTGAAGAGGCCAGGAAGCCTTTCCTGCTTACCAGGAAATGCCCACATTCTGAGCATACCATCTTTCCACCTGGCTTGCTGGTTAGCTGCAATATGGGTCTAGTATATATATTACAAGTGAGACGCGTTGTTGAGTGAGGTTAAGTATCCCGAGCCAGGAAAGAACACACACTGTGGACTCTCTAGGTTGGCCCCTTCTTTGAAGCATCACCGGCAAACACAAGAGAACACAAACACAGAGATGGGCTTGGCTTTTTCTCACAATTTTGCCTCAAGTCAGACTTGTTTGCCTCCTAGGAACTGTTTGCTGGAATAAGAGTGTGGATGTCGGGAAAATACATGTGCCCACACACACTTCTGTAGAGCACATATGTTGTCAGCTACAGTAAACAAAAGTGCCTTACGCAAGCAGGACTCATGCAAAAAAAAAAAAATGGCTGGGACAGGTGCGGAGGGATTTAGACTCTGGAGTCCTGCGTTCAAGAGCCAAGTTCTTCACTTTGTGCCCTGTGATTCCCCTAGATACAAATCTCTCGGCTCATCTGGGCCTATGTTTTGTTTCATTTTATTTTGTTTCATGCATAAAATGAGGAGACTGATAACAATCCCTACCTTGGAGGATGGCTTTAAAGATCAAGGAGCTAAGGCAGGGGATCTCAGCCTCAGTGCTACTGACATTTTGAGCTACATAGCAGCTGTGGAGGTGTGCCTGGGCATTGCAGGGGGTCCCTGGCCTTTTCCCACCAGATGCTGATAGAACTCTCTCCTTCCCCAGTTATAGCAGCCAAAGAAGTCTCCAGACTTCACCAAGTGTTCCCTGGAAGAGTACAATTGCCCCCAGTTGAAAACCACTGATTAAATCTATATACAATTATTTGAAAGTGGGAAGAAGTCTCTACACATTGGTTAGGCATGGAGAAGAAGATACCAGTGAGGAGGTGACAATGTTTACATATTCTAAGTGGGCATAGTGGAAGCTGGGCATAAACATACCCGATGTCAAGTTTATGGGGTAGGAAATCAGATTAATCCAGCCTGATATATTTTGGCTCGATACTACTGTGAAAATGCCATATTTAATTAAACAAATTCCGTTTCTTTCTTTCTAGTAAAGGGGAGGGGAAAAAAGAAAATGAGTAACACATTAAATTGCAGGATATTAATTATACAGAGCTACATATTAAATGTTATGCATCTAAGGAGCTAATTTTCTTCACAATGTTATTATTATTTGTTACTTGTATAGCACCGTTGATGTAAACAGACTGTTTTATAAATACTCCCATGAAGTTCCTTGCTCTTCGATGAGTGTGCTATATAATTATGCATTTACCTTCTAGAAAGCAAGTGAGAAGCACAGCTCACTCACAGCAAAAACCCACTGCAGTCGTGTCTATCTGACTTTCTAAAAATCTCTGAGTAGCAACTACAACATGTTGTGCTGGAAACAGAATTGATATCATCTGAATAAACAAGAGTCTTGAGAAGAAATCTATTTTTGTCATATATATTTTTTTACATTAAAGAAAAGGGCCAGTCTTTCTCAGAAAGAGTTTCACACCGGGGTTATTTTTCAGAGGAGGGGTATTTTTGGTTTTTTGTTTTCTCTTCTATGGGGCTGATCCATCCCTGTCAAGTCTGCAAAGTGTGTTGTGCGTGGGTGCAAAGGCAAACCACACAGAACATTCTCTTTGCCGTAGTCAGGTCACCTTCAATACCGCATGACGAGTTTCTTCTGAAGGGAAAAAAAACGCAGCAAAAAGAAAACACACAGACACAAATGATTGAAAAACCAATAAGAATTATATTCCAAAAGGCGGCTTCACTTTTTCAGCTCAGATCACTAATGTCAGCAAAGCCCCCTCCCACCCTGCGTCAGCCGCGGACAGTTGGAAGATGGAGGCAGCTCTGTCATGCAGCAGCTGGACTGGCGCTGATGAAATCAACATTGACCCACCCCACGGTAGTGGCTTTAGATGATTTCTAGCTTAGATACATTCGTAGACAATCCTTTGGGGAATGCAGTGTAATCACTGTATTGGTCAAAAATATTAACAACTTGATGTTTTCTTTTTACTCTGCACATGGCTTGGAGCAATGAACACCTAAGATTCTCGACACATTTATTTAAAAATGATACATTGCTTGTGTAGCTCAAATGGAACTCCTCATAACAAACAATCTTTCACTTGCATGAGTAGGGTTGTGGTCCTCAACTTTGACAAGAATGGCAGCCTCACTACTTATTGATTAAAGAAAATGGCTCCAAAATGAAAACTACACATCTCTTGGGGGCCAGAGTCCAGGTTGTTATGTAGCAGGTGAACTTTTCAGGTGGATAAACTTCCAAGGCTTGAAAAATCTCTTGACTGGTTTCCTTGCAAATTCCAAGGAGTAGATGAATATTGTTACAGATATCGATCTTTAGGGGAAAAAACGAAGATTAAAAATAAGAAAAAACAGTATTTGAATAAACAATTTCCCATCACATAAATTGTTTAAAATATCTGTCTTTTCTCCTCACCTAAGATGATGGTTCTAGGTGTTTTAGCCTGGAGAAAAACAACAAAATCTGTCCAAATACATATAAACATATCAACATAGGTTTAAATATCTGCACATATTAAGGATTTTACCTAACTCGTTAATTAACAATTAGATCTCTTTTACACATTTTTCCATTCAATCTGTTTGTCAGATGTGCTGTATTCTTGACAGGAATGGTCAGTAATTCTCCACCAAGGAGGAAGTCAGATGTGGGAGGGGCATGGTGCTGCTATCAGAGAGCAGGTGTTTCTCTGCCCCTCCCCGTAAATGGTGAGGTGAATTACTGACACAGGGGAAGTCCTGGGGTGCTGTGATCATTGCTCTTCTCTAAGGCAGACATTTCACTCCGAGATGAGACTTCAAGGGTGAATTTCCAACACTTGGAACAAATACTTCGCAAATTTACCAAAAGCCTGATTACCTCAGTTGAGATGATTTAACACACAGTATTTCAAGAAGTTTATTTTTAGGAAGATAATGGAAAACAAAGTTTATCCAAGCACCATGAGACAATAAGTTAGATGAGACATAGAAACACATTCCAGTAAAGTGAATTTAAACAGAAAGGAAGGCGAGTGCCTAGCTGATAGTTTTATGTCTCATTCTGTGAAAGCAGAGACATAAGTCAGGTTTCATGGGAGCCACCAAAGGTTTCTTCACTTTCTTCACCACCCCTGCTCTTACCTGTGAGCACACCGTATGTGTGTGAGTGCTCCGTCCCAGGCCTGATTCTTACACTTTGGGGTTTGTGATGCAGCCAACTGGCCGTGAAGTCCACCTCACATCTCTGTAGCCAAGATCAGGCCTCTGTGGAAAATAAAATTTATGCAGGAAGTAAACGGTGCTTTTATGATGTTACAAACAATAGAAGCGGGACCCCCACCTGCCATCCCTGCTCTCAGCAGTTTGAGATGATGTGTGGGTGCTCACCATCACTACTTAGAATCACATATTCCACTTTTCCAGGATAGTCCCTGATGAAAACCTCCCAGACTGTGGAGGGAACTTTTGAGAGCACACAGAGGGTGATGAAGGCTCAGATAACAGCAGCGAAGAAGGAGAGGGCTCCCAGGGAGGGGACACAGCAGACCTGCCTGATCCAGACTAGGGGATCTGGAGTACAGATTTCTATCATGAAGAAAGTGATTTTGATCAAGAAACAGCTAATTTGGGGAGAGTGAATTGGGGAGGCAGAGAGCTCTGGGCCAATAGAACTGTAGGTGATAGATGCTGAAGCCAGAGACCCTGGGACATTCTAGGAGCTTGAAAAATTTCAGTGTGGGTCCAGCTTAGAGTAAGGGGTGGTCATGAGGTGGGACCCAGCATGCTTAGGTAGTCAGATGCTATTAATGGAAGGCTGTATTAATGATGGGTGGGGCCAGAGAGTTGTGAAGGAGTCAATACTCACTTCTAAGGACCTTGTGATGCTCATACAAATTTACATTTTATCCTAGGGAAATTCCTATAGATAAAGGAGAGCTCCAGGAGAGAAAATAGAACCCTGTGGGATGAAGAGTGTCTTTGCCCCCATAGTGGGCTCTGGCCAGGGCGTTTGTCCCATGACCTCCCTTCAGAGGCCCAGATGCTGTTTTATGCTTGGCAGACAAATGGGTTTGATGGAGAGATTTTAATGAATAAACCTAACAAATGAAAAGACTTAACATTAAAAAGAAGAAAAATGCTTGGTGGCTTCTGATTTAGGTCTAGAGAGGACATTAATACATCATGACAATTTTTTTTTCTTTTTAGCCTTATACATATTTTTCCTTATAAAATCTAACTATGTGTCTAAAGTTAGCGGGGAATTATAAACAGAGAGGAAAAAAAAAAGGCATTCTTCATTCTCCCAGTCTAAGTCAACAAATGCTTAGGAGTTAGTGAATTTTCTTCAAAGCTTTCGCCTTAAGAGTGAATGTTTTACCACATTTGTACTCATATTATGTACACAGTGTAAGCCCAGTTTTTCATATAACATTACATCATAGTTGTTTTTCTTATTGTTGGATTCAATAGCCATCATTTTAAGAAAAAGATAATATTTCATCAAGAAAATACACTATATCTTATCTATTCTCCTATTCTTAAATTTTGTTCACCATTTTGCTACATAAAGGATCTATTTTTGTGGATCTTCTCAAGAGTTTTGAATTATTCCTTTAGGATGGATTCCAGGACCTGGAATTTCCATTGAACGTGTATCAATGCACTTATGTCCTTTTGTTCATATTACCAAAATATTTTCTAAATGGATAATGCCAGTCTACACTCAGACTATCTGCTGCAGAGAAAAAAAAGGCTTCCGGGGAACTTGTGGGGACTTCTTATCCACACGCCACGCTCTACATTGTATCATCCTTCTTGGCTATGAAGAGACGTCTGAGCAATGTGAGTGCTATGGAAGCCCAGCAGATGGACACATATATGAATAGAGATTGCTTCTGGCCACATTTCCACCTTTAGAAATCGTCAGGATGCCATTCTCCACGGTGTCTCTGCATCTCAGACTACATTTATCTAGCAGCCTTAGAAGCTGGTGTCTCTGCCAAGGGCAAAGGGCAGACTTGTTTTCTGATCAAGATTATAAGGATAGTGTCTCCTTCAGAAACAAAGTTTGGGCAGGTTTGCTAGCAGCCCCACTAAGGTTAGGGGTTTGGCACCCTCAGTGTTCCTAGCACATGGCATTCACCTGGGCCTCCCATATGGAACCGATGCAACAGAAGCTCATGGTCCCTGTTGTGCTATGACTAATATGCTGTCTAGATCCATTCGTCACACATGCAACCTACAGAAGGGTGGGTAGCCAGTCCAGAAGCTGCAGTGATTGCTGCTCCTGATGGATTCCTTGACCATGTGACAGGTTGTGGAAGGACGGACCAACAATGTCTGTGCAGACGTGGCTGCAACCAAAGGCAGAAAAGTGGTCTGGCTTCTGGTACAAATGACAGCACCTATTATTTATTTTGTTTATTTTCTGAGGACCTATGTAACAACCACTCCTGTTTGCTTGAAGAAGACCTGAGACCCAGGAGTCAGACACACTCAGATGCAACTGCCGGTTTCAGTGCTTACTCCTTCCATGCCCTTGAGCATGGTACTCTCTACTTTGTTCATGGTACTCTCTATGCCTCCGTTTCCATGTATGAAACAGAAATAAGAAGAGCATCTCACAGATTTGTTTAATGAGATGATATAGTGAAGTGCATGGCACTGTGAACTGGCTCCTAGCATATACTGAGAATATGTTAACTAGTACTTCTTTACTGCTTGATTATAAGATTTGAACAGCTTTTCAGTCTCCAAAGACCAGATAATTTGGTATACAGAAAAATCTTAATTGGTAATCAAACCCAACCTGTTAATGTTGCTGATGGAAAAAAGGAACACAGTGACATGCCTTCTGCTAAACTGGACACCAAGTCAGTACCGGGCGGGATTACCCCACAGATCTCCTAAGTATCAGCTCAATTCCCACTCTACTGGAACTTCGATTCACCCTGTAGTCTTCGAGACTGAGTGAAGTGCTGTGTAGATAGGAAGCAAGGACCAACAAGATGGAATTAAGTTTAAAAACATGTAGAGAAGCTAAGGATTGCCATAGAACCGCCCTTAAAACTAGACAGACAGAGGCCGGGCGTGGTCATTCACATCTGTAATCCTACCACTTTGGGAAGCAGATCACTTGAGGTCAGGAGTTCAAGACCAGCCTGGCCAACACAGAAAAACCCTGTCTCTACTAAATATACAAAAATTAGCCAGGTATGGTGGCGTTTGCCTCTAGTCCCCTCTACTTGGGAGGCTGAGGCAGGAGAATCACTTGAACTTAGGGAGTGGATGTTGCAGTGAGCTGAGATTGTGTCATCGCCCTCCAGCCTGGGTGACAGAGAGAGACTCTGTCTTTACAAACAACAACAACAACAACAAAAATACCAGGAAGCAATTTGAAGTATGATTGGGAGAATATTTCTGATAGAAAATAAAAGCTTCAAATTCTATGGACTAAGAGTAAAATAGCTTACTCAGAAAGGTGGTTCTCTTTCTGAGACAATTTTGTTTTTCTATTACAGGTAAAACTAAATTTGAATGTTGCCTACTGAAATCACATAACATGAAAAGTGGCAATAGGATTAGAAAACATACACAAAAGCAGAAACATTTTATTAAAAGAAGATGATATGCAAACTCTAAAGTAAAATAGAATAAACTCACAAATGTTTAGTAAAATAGTAGAAGACATCTCAAAACTGTCTGTGCCCATAGTTACATTGTTGTACAAATCATAAAATATTTCCTAAGCTAATGATTAGGAAAGCTTCATGCAAACAATAAATCCCTCTAAATATGTAAATTAATATAATAATATAAAGTAATAGGATTAATATTATAAATAATATTGCATGGGCATTTTCTTAGGATAGACTGTGCTCTCGTAATAACACCTATGTCTTCAAAGGTTGATGCAATAAAAGTTTGCATTTTTTAGTCATAAAAATTCCACTGCAATTCTTGGCAGTTTTTCAGGGTAGTCCTCCATGTAGTAATTTAATGATTCTTATTGCTCTGATCTAGTGCATTCACCATTTCAATGTGAGGCATCCTTGATCACCATGACAGGGGAAGACAGCAATTTTGCAGCCAATCTTGTATATGTCGGCCCCAAATATGCATACTGCTTACTTCCACAGCCCAGGGCAAGAACTAACTAGTCAAGAAGACTGGGAAATAAAATAGACAAACTGAGTGCTTGAGGGCCCCCCATTCTCATCAATAAAATTGTTAAATTATTGTCTGTGGGCAATTTCTAAGAAGACACATACCTGTGCAATGCATTTGGAAAGAGCTTCATACAAACATTTCTTAAAATTTAGATGAAAAGTGGTGCTTAGTATGATAAAGCCTTAATTATCAACAAAATTCAAATCTCAAAAACATGTCATTACATAGAATTAATATGCAAGGTTTTACTCCATTGTGAAAACTGGTGTGGTTTTAAAAATGAGGCCTTATAAACTGGTTAAATAAAACATAAAACATTCTTCTGTTAAAACACTACACAACCACTAAGAGTCACGCAATAGAGCTATATGAGCTGATATGGTAAAAACAATGTGCAGCAGAGTGTTCAGAGTGTAATTCCGTTTCTGTACGTGCATTCATGTGTACACACACACATACACGGCTGGTCTTCACTTTCCAGGATCCCTTGCAGTTAGGTGTGTCCATGTAACAGACTTCTAGCTGACAAGCTGTAGGAAAAATAGCTGTATACTATTTTACAATTTCCAGCTTGGCCCATAAACCCTGCTCTAGCCATCCACCACGATTTTCTTTTCTACTTGGGCTCCTGCTCAATATGAAAAAAGCTGCACCTTGTGTTGTGGTCTGTGAGATCGGCACATCTGCCAGGGGTCTCTTGACCAGCAAGAGGGTCCCAATACCTGGAAGAGAGAGTGCGCGGAAGAAAAGACTGACAGAAAGAATGAAATCTGGAGGGCTGAATCAGGCCAGGCCCAAGACAGCAGTTTATTCTCTTGCACAAGAGTTTATATATGTGTTTTCATACAGTGACTGACGTAGGTCCCATTACAAAAGTTTTATCAGGAGGGAACAGAAAATTACAAAGTAAGCAGGGGAGGGGGTAGCCTACAGGTTTATCCAGAGGTCACTGAACACAAAACAAACAAAAGATTCTTATCCTATAAAGATTCTTATCCTCTTATCAATGACTACAGTTACAGTAAGTAACATCAAGGCAAGCGATAATTTGAGGGGTAGCAATTTTCTAGTAACATGTGAGCAATCACAGGATTTAGTGAATGCAGGTAAACAGAGTCATAAAACCAGCCCAGAACGGGAACTTTAAGAGAGACAATAGTCTCGTAAATAGTCACGCAGGCCTCACCCAGACATGCCATTAGCTCAGTGGATCAAGAACATGCTTCTGCAAACTCAGGCCTCATCACTTCCTTCTTTTTTCCTCAGCTCGACTGCCCTCAGCAGGGGGAGAATATGTCCAGGCTCTAACTCCATAATGGCGGAGACACGGAGGGGTCTCTACGCTGGCGGAGTGATCCCCATAATATTGCATCCCTGCTTGGAAGAGGGACACGTACCAATGGGAACACCTCCTTTATACTTTACGTGAGTAAGAAATTAGGTTCTATCACCCTTCAGCCTTTATGCATATTAAAGTTTCCCTGCTATACACCTATCTCACTCTGACTGAAAGAAATTAAAGTCTGTAGTTGCTCCATGAGGGAGTGAGACCGAGGATAGTAGCATCCCTTAGTGCCCTTTAACTTTTGAATTAAGATCTTCAAAAATCAAAGATTAAAAAGAGAAATAAGACAAAATAATTATCATGTTACGTGTTTGCCTTTTTGCACTTATCTCTTTATGCTACGTATTTGATATTGAAAAGGAAACAAAAACATTCATGTAGTTGATAAGCACATGTGTCGATTATATGACCAATATTGTAACTTAAGTGTTTGGAGCCTCAGCTTCACCACTTTAAAGCAAGGTCTTTTAGCTTAGTGACTACTATAGTATCTTTCATAAAAGGTCTGTAACTACAGGTTTTATGTAGACATGTAGGGGAAAGATCATCAGACTCACAGTGAAACATAGGCATCTTAAGAAAGGAAAAAAGTTCAGGGCTGATAAATGGTATTACTTGAAACAAGGAGAGGTGAAAATGCTAGCTTCCTTTAACTAACAGGCATAGGGCAATAAAAAAGTAGTGTTTTGGGATTTTGAAAGAGTGTTTGTGTGTGTGTGTGTGTGCACATGAAATACACATAAAACTCTAATAATTACAAAAAAGAACACTAGAGGATATAAAAACAAACAATGAATGTGAACTGTTTCTAAAAATGCTAATTAAAAAGAAGGAAAAGCAGCTGGCTGACCACAGCATAATGGTGTAAACATACACACATACACACACACACAAAAAAAAAACTTGTAAAATTCCATACTTTCATTCATTCTTTCTGGTGAAATTATATCTGATTTAGAACTCCAAAATTATTCTTATTGTAACAATCTCCTTTGTTTATCATTGCCTATTGAGAAAACTTTTGTCACTTTCGACAAACCAATAAATCCCACTGATGCTACTGAACCATGACAAGCTGTGTTGAAAGTTTGGCAAGAGGAAGTGTCACATTACCTACGTTCCAATCTGTTGTCAGCTCCTCTCCTCACCAATGGTTGTATGAATAATCCTTTATCCAAAAGAGCTTTTATTTCCAGGATAAACCACAAAAGGAATGCTATGATATGCATATCCCCAGTGCTAATTCTCTTTTGAATATTCTAGATTCCCTCAGCATATATTCTCAACCATAGTTCTCTTTCAATATTCCTACCTTTAAGACTTTTTACCCTCTCCCCCTCTCCTCCCGTTTTTGACAAGGTGGGCGTATGATAGAACTTTCTATTAGTCTGTTTTCATGCTGCTAATAAAGACATACCCTAGACTGGGTAATTTATAAAGGAAAGAGTTTTAATTCACTTACAGTTCCACATGGTTGGGGAGGCCTCACAATCACGGCAGTAGAGCAAGGGACATCTTACACGGTGGCAGGTATGAAGCTTGGGCAGGGGAACTCCCATTTATAAAACAATCAGATCTTGTGAGAATTAATCACTACCACGAGAACAGTATGGGGGAAATTCCCCCCATGATTCAGTTATCTCTTCCTAGCACCACCCTTCATATGTGAAGATTATTACAACTCAAGGTGAGATTTGAGTGGGGACACAGCCAAACCCTAACAAGCTTAGAGAATCAGACACTTGGCAAAGAATCTTTATAACCCTAGTAAGATCTACCATGTATTGAAAGCCAACTCTTGAAACAATGGGTAAAGTCCATTGTTTTTATTACCCCTGCTCCTTATGTACTAGTGTGTGAAATGGGTATCTCTACCTGTTTCTTAGGTGAGAGAGAAAGTTGGGGCTAAGAAAGGTCAAATAGGTTGCACCTGGTTTTATATCTAATCAGAGTCAGAGCTGGGAAGTAAACCCAGGTCTACTTTACATACCATTGTCATTCCCAGAGGAAAGGCATCAATTCACTCATTTATTTAATCATGCAGAGAGTATTTGGGATTCTACGTTGAAGGATATTTTGTGATAAATTCAAAGTCAGAATCTCTTTCCAACACTCATTCTGGAGTTAAGATGGGATGCAATGATTGAAAACAGAACATGTTATATTTCCCCATGCTTCAGCCGTAGGCACAAAGGTCTTCTTATAGACAGAGCTCCACTGGCTCAACTGACCCTTTGACACAGGAAAATGAATACAATGCAGTGAGCTAATCCCAGACTGATCTTATATTTCCAACCTATGTCTGAACCATTTAATTTGTTTACTCAAATAAATCAGCAGAGTGCAGAGTCAGCCTTCTGTGGGTATCTCTAGAGTAATCAGAATGGGCTCTACAGGCTCTCTGTCTAGCTTGGTGTGGAGGCATTGCTGATACTTTACTGTGTGATAACGGGCAAATGACAGCCACAGACTCATCAGTTCATACATCCCTCACTTGATAATTCTGAAGCCCTTGTACTCTTTTTTTCCTCACATTTTTTTAAAAGAAATATTTTATCATAGGAAATTTGGCATGTTCAGCTTTTAAAATTGTTTCTTATATCCATTTGCCCAGAATGAGATCCCTTGGCCATCATCACAGTTGTCCTGTATACATCTGCTGAACAAAATGGGCTTTTACAGGTCATTCAGAGGAACATACGTTCAGTAGTAAGTTACAGTCAGTCGAAGTTTACATAAATTACAGCTTCCGAGTGCAGGAAATAAGAAGAAATACCTGTTGGAAGCTGTGGCATATCAAGAAGCCCATCAGCTTAGATTATTGTATCTCATGACATATCATCCTTCTCTTGGCTTTCCCTGAGAAGTAGTATGTATTTTTTGAGAAACTAGTAATAATTCTTGGTTCCTCATGCTCACCTCTACATTTCACTGGTCAACTAATGTTGAACATTTTAGTTCCCAAAACTGTCTCCAATGTATCTTTTCAATGCACTGTTTCTCAACTGGGTAATTGCAATTTATTCTCCACCCACCCCAACACATGCAAACACACTCATCTCTACTGTCTTTGTGCTCAGTTCTTCACCAATGTGCTGCCAGAACAATCTTCTACATCACAAACTAATTGGATCACTGCCTTGGTCAAAGTCCTTTAGTAATTCCAAATTGATCAAAGCATAAAATCCCCAAAAGTGAAAAATGTCACCACATTCTGTTCAAATTATCCTTCCATCCTTATTCCCATAAGGTTAATGTATTAAAGAAACCAAACTGCTAGCTCTTTCTGAAGCATATCCTGCCCTTTCACTTTGCTTAACCTCAATTGACTAAATAGAATGCTCTTCTTCCTTTTTCCCACCTGACTAAATCGGTAACTTTTCTCTGTTTTCTCAGGTTGAGTTAGTTCTGCTCACCCCTGAGTCTCAACACTTGCCATATGCCAACATGAATGGTCCTGACACCCGAAGGGAATGAGTCTCCTGTTGGCTTCACTCACAAAATGAGTTTCACCAGTAATGCTTGTGGCCCTGACAATAGCATTTATTTTTTTGTCCTTTCTTGAATAGAAAAAAATTGTATAATGTTACCTGATTTTTTTTAAAAAAATCACATAATGGTACTTAATATGCATTATTTGTGATGGATCAAAATGGCAACTTTATTTTATTTTATTTTTATCTTTTATTTTACTCTAAGTTCTGGGGTACATGCACAGATCTTAGAGGACTGTTACATAGGTATACACATTCCATAGTGGTTTGCTGCCTTCATCACTCCCATCATCTGCATTAGGTATTTCTTCTAATGCTATCCCTCCCCTAGCCCCCAACTTCCCAGCATACGCCAGTGTGTGATGTTCCCCTCCCTGTGTCTATGTGTTCTCATTTTTCAACATCCACTTATGAGTGAAAACATGCAGTGTTTGGTTTTCTGTTCTTGTATTAGTTTGCTGAGAATGATGGTTTCTAGCTTCATCCATGTCCCTGAAAAGGACATGAACTCATCCTTTTTAATGGTTGCATAGTATTCCAAGGTGTATATGTGCCACATTTTCTTTATCCGATCTATCTTTGATGGGCATTTGGGTTGGTTCCAAGTCTTTGCTATTGTAAACAGTGCCACCATGAACATGCGTGTGCATGTGTCTTTATAATACATCCATTTATAATCCTTTGGGTATATACCCAGTAATGGGATTGCTGGGTCAAGTATTTCTATTTCTAGATCCTTGAGGAATTGCCACACTTCTTCCACAATGGTTAAACTAATTTACACTCCCACCAACAGTATAAAAGCATTCCTATTTCTCCATATCCTCTCCAGCATCATTTAAAAATCTGGAAAATGGCAACTTTATTAGAGAAAGAGGTAATATAAAAATCAATAATCTATTCTAATGGTAATTGTAATCCTCATTCAAAAATTCAAATCAGCTAATAAAATTGACATAAATGTTCAGATGTAAAACAAAGACATCTTCATCCTCTTAGTCTTGAGATAGATATCACTTTCCCAGAAAATTTTCCCTGACTCCTAGACTTGGGAGAAACTCACTGCTATGAATTGTCCTAGCACCCTGCATTTACCATGCCACTCATAATAGTGATAGCTATTTATTTCTTGTCTTCCATCCATAACTATCTAGGACCATTTTTGGAGAGGGACAGGATCATCCTAACTAACCACTGTATTCCTCATCCCTACTACAGTGGTGGCACGCAGCAGAATTTCAATAATAGGGTTTAATGAAAGAACAAATGAATAAAGTTTGCTGGTACAAAACAAGGCTAATTTTGAAACTTTTCCTACTGACATGAAGAAGAAAGCATTTTCTTTAGCAGCAACGTTTTTTTTTTAGCACTCAGCAGCACTGAAGTGGAAAAATGACAATGTACAGTTCACAGGAAGCAGATAATTCACACTATGATTAGTCTTTTTGGGTTGTTGACTGAACCAATCATAGGACTTTAAAAGTCATAGGAATACTGTAACCCTGTAACCATGAGTTCACGGCTGGCTGATTAGACTCCTGAGACTAAAGCAATAGACACATAATCAAACTTCCTACTCTTGCTGCCTAAAACTTATTTTGAAATCACAACCTCTGCCTCCCGGGTTCAAATAATTCTCCTGCCTCAGCCTTCTGAGTAGCTGGTATTACAGACGTCTGCCACCACACCTGGCTAATTTTTATATTTTTAGCAGAGATGGGGTTTCACCATGTTGGCCAGGCTGGTCTTGAACTCCTGACCTCAGGTGATCTACCCACCTCAGCCTCTCAAAGGACTGGGATTACAGGCGTGAGCCACTGCATCTGGCCTCTTGCTGCCTAAAATTTAATACTTTAATTTGGCATTGGATTCTTGACAATGACCTTGAAGTGGGCAGGAAGTAAGGACATGCTGAGATTATGCACCTAAGAAATGACCTGTATTTAGCTTCAGGGTGGGTTTTATCGGCCTTTACTTTCAACCTGCTTGTGCCTGCCATTCTGGAAAGTCATCCTCAACCAATTCTGAAACCATATGGTGAAAAGGCAACTCAGTAAGTCATTCTCTGTCTTCCCTAACCTACGCTTTCTTCATCATTGTGCATTTATACTAGACAAAATGGCCTCAATTCTTTGACACATAGATTATTGTCGCACATTATGAGTGCCATCATCATCATTATCATCACCATCTGTTTCCTGCCAGGAGCTAAGTACAGTACCTGTATTGCTTGACTACTGTACAATAATTTTAAGAGGTATGGACTAATAGTCCCATATTTTAGATGGGAAAACCAAGACTCAAAGAGTTATACCAATTTCCAAAAGTCACATACTTAGAAAGTGAAACAACCAAATCTGAATAACTCTAGATCCTATGGCTTACATGTTCTTCTACAGATCAAATCATTACTTCACTTTTTCTACTTCAGCATTTCTCATGATTAATTGTGGAGATGGAAGAAATGACTTAATTTAAAAATAACTTTTACTTTTAAAAATAGATTCCTCAACTTCTACTTGTTAAAAACAGACAGAAAACAAATAAAAACTGCAGTAATGTAAACAAAATGAAAGTGACAACAAGGAGTTGAAGGCAGTTGAGAGTTGAAAGTGTCCTGTAGAAGTCTCAAAGTCTGCCCTTTTACTCAGAGAACTCTCCGGAGCTCTGGTCTAAGGTCTAGACAGGCATGGCATTACCTGACTTTCTGTTCCCAAACCCCATCTGATTACATTGCAGCCTCGGTTCTTTATCTGCTTCCAGCCTATAGGGGTTTAATGAATGACTGGCTCCCTGAAAACCCCCGAGTCCAGATAGTGCCTTTCAGAGGAACCTCTTTCCTCCCAGGCTTGCACAGCGTATTTCAGTGGGATGCCTCCTGATGACTCCTTCTGGCTGGTTCTGCTACATTTGCTCACTAACCTTTGGATACTGGCTCAGTAATGCAAAAGTGAGTGGTCATCGCTGAGTTGCAGTGGAAAGTCATACCTAAATTTCAAGACCACCTCACTCTATTCCTCAAAGAGCCCTGTATAGCCATGAGATGCTATTGGAATTTAGACAGGATTTTAGAAGCTGAAACAATAGCAAAGGAAAAGTGTTTGCCCACCTTCCAACCTCTCATAGCAATGATTAGAACATGTTAAGGATTCTTTTCATTCTAGCAAGTATTCTTCTAGGTTTGCTCGAAGACCTAAATCAAGTATGGGTAGTTTTCATAAGTGCCCGTGGTTTGGGCTGAAACTGAAAACTGTGATTCAAATGATGCAACTATTATGAAAGTTTTTTCTGTAACAAAGCAATCATAAAATTGAAATTATGAAATGACTAGTGTTTACTGCCTTTCCATTTTCCAAATAATTATCTGACGCCTCTGGGGTTTAGCAGCCTTTCTCTGCTAATTTTTTTTTAAGGTGTAAAAGAGAAACATTTGTAAATAGCACCAAAGGTAAGGCATACTAAAAAGACACAAAGATGCTCAAAGGATGCTGAAATAAACTCTGTGTTTAATTTCTACTAAAGTCTTGCAAAGTTTTGTATACATGAGTTAAATATTAAAACAACATAAGGGAGTTTTTCTTAAGTTCAGAAACCCTCCATCATCTAGGCAAAACATTTCAATTCTATTTTGGCCTTTGTTAGAGTTGGAGCATCATCAGATGGTACTTTTTCTAATCTGACACTTTAATGGTTGGCAAATCATGACCATGGGCCACATTCAGCCCACTGTGTTTCCCTAAATACAGTTTTATTGGAGCACAACCACACCCATTTGTTTATGTCTTATCTGTGGCTGCTTTTCACACCTCAGTGGCAGAGTTGAGGAGCTGCAACAGAGACCATATGGCCTGTGGAGCTGAAAATATTTACTATCTGGCCCTTTACAGAAGAAGTTCGACAATGCCTGTTTAAATAAAGTAGACATTCTATTAGCTGGAACTAGGCTTTTACAGATTATTGAAATATAACTAAATCCAATCCTTAACTTTCTGAGCTGCCATTACTCCCAAATATATTCCATTCATGGATGCTAAAAACAATGCTTTTCTATTTTCTTTACCTCTCAAAAAATGCACTGAAGAAAACCTAGCATATCAGAAGAATTGTCTATAGAAAAAGTAGGGGATAAAGTCTCCTAAGAACAACCTCAGAGGGTTTTTAGGAGAGCAAACACTGCCCAATTTGTTCCCAACCAGTCCCATTTCTACTGGCAAAATAAGTGCACGGCTTCAGTCATTACTCCTTGGGCCAGCAAGATTACAGATGTGTTTGTGTGAATGTGCCAGAGAAGGAGACAAAAAGCAGAGGTTCTCCACCACGTCTACGCATTGGAAGCACCTGGGAGATGAAGACGGTTTGAAAGCCAAGTCCCTCCCCAGACCAATTAAATCAGAGTATGAGGAAATGTGGCCAGGGTGGCAGAATGTTTTAAAATTCCCCAGGTGATTCTGCTTTGCAAATAGAACTGAGAGCCCCTGGGTTCCAGTAAGGAAGGGCACTGCATGGAACAAGATGGTCACTGAAATTTGGAGGTTTTCCTTTCCATCTGTAAAATGAGAGGGTTGAAGTGAAGTTCTCTGAGGTCATTCCCATCTGTGATTATGAGTGCAGTTCAATTAAATTAATTTCCCCAGAAGAGGAAGCATGGAACATTGTGACACCTTCTATTATGAAGAAATACACAGAATGGGAAGAGTTCAGAGCACCAGTGGGTTCACTGCCGTGGGAACACGGGAAAGAAGACTTGACGGTATTTTTGCTACTACTCTGTGGTTCAACACTTCAGACAGAAGAGAAGCCAGAACATCTCTGGGACCTGTGTCAGACACATGCTCTTACTCCTGCTGGCCTTTGCTGCTGCCTCCAGTTCTGGTGGTTCACTTTTAGTTAATAGACAATAATGAACACATGGTCTGAGACTCATACTGTGCAGGGAACAGGGTGATGCTTCTCAAGAGAGAATATTTTCTTTAGAGTAAAACAATGGTGGGACAGATTCTGGCTCTGCTACTTACTAGCTGTGAAGGAGTGAAGGATAAGGTTTACTCATTCTCTCATTCAACAGTTGTCTCATCTGTGCAATAAGAGTAATAATCATCAGTCTATTCTAGGATCATACAGAGGATTAAGTAAAATAATGCATCGAAGGCTTGGAAAAGTATCCATCACAATGTAGGCTAAATAAGTAATGTATCATCATGACAATCATTTTCATTGTTATTACTATAATCATGATTCATTGTCAATACACAGTGAATCAAAGGTACTGGCTACCAGTGATTTCCAATCTGTGGTTACAAATGACACCTAACACGGCTGACTTTGCTAATATTTGAAGGACTTTATAACAGTAAGATGGGAAGGTGTCTTTCTGTATAAAATACTTCAGACATTTACAGGAATAGCAGAGGGGACCAGGCACGGTGGCTCATACCTGTAATCCCAGCACTTTAGGAGGCCAAGGTGGGTGGATCACTTGTGGTCAGGAGTTTGAGACCAGCCTGGCCAACATGATGAAACCCCCTCTCTACAAAAATACAAAAATTAGCCAGGCATGGTGGCACGTGCCTGTAGTCCCAGTTATAGGGGAGGCTGAGGCAGAAGAATCACTTGAACCCAGGAGGCGGAGGTCGCAGTGAGCTGACATTGGCACCACTGCACTCTGGTCTGGGTGATAGAGCGAAACTCTATCCCAGAACAACACAACAAAAACAAAAACAATAAAAAGCAAGACTAGGCTGGGTGTGGTGACTCACACCTGTAATCTCAGCATTTTGGGAGGCTGAGGAGGGCAGATCGCCTAAGATCGGGAGTTCAAGGCCAGCCTGACCAAGATGGAGAAGCACCGTCTCTACTAAAAACACAAAATTAGCCAGATGTGTTGGCTTATGCCTGTAATCCCAGCTACTTGGGAGGGTGAGGCTGGAGGATCCCTTGAACCTGGGAGGCAGAGGTTTCGGTGAGCCGAGATCATGCCACTGAACTCCAGCCTGGGCAACAGAGAGAAACTCTTTCTCAAAACAAACAAACAAACAAATAAAAAACCCACAAGACTAGCAGAGGGCAGTATGTAAGACAGGCAGGATGCACACTCACTCCCATTCCCTCCCTGACTGCAGAAAACACAGCATCCCATGTGCAGATTGTTATTACATGAATATATGTCCATAAACAACCTATAGTGTATTTTGAATGTTTTATAAGCTTCCTATAAATAGTATCATATTAAATGGATGCTGGTGAAACCTGGGTTTTTGCTCAATATGATGATTTTGAGATTTAACCATATCAACATGTAACATGAAAATGCACAGGTTCTAACTGCTATATTCTATGTCACTTTATGATTTTGTCATGATTGATTTCTCCTTTCTTATGTGGCTGAATATTCTGATCATTTCCATTATTCTGTATTACAAAAAAAGAAATTTTGCAATGTCCGTTGTGCATTTTCCTTGTATACAAGTGTGGGGGTCTTAGGGTGTTTACCTAGGAGCTTTAACACACGAAATTCGCCCATCTTCAAATTTTCAGTCTCCTTTTTTTGGCTCTTTGTTATCTCCTGAATTTGTAAGTTTCGGTGTGCCCCACAGCTCAGTTCTTGCATCTTTTCTCTTCTCTAGCTGCATTCAGGTAATATCACGTCTTTAAATACCACCGGCATTATTATCTCCAGTGTGGACATAGTTCCTGAAGTCTGGATTCATCCATCTACTTGCTCACTTATATCTTTGTAGATATCTAAAGGGATGTATGCTAGACGTTGTAAATGCTCACCAATGGGTTTCTCTTCCAGGCACACAGACGGCATTTCCTATCGCACTATCACCAAAGTGGGAGAATGTGACTACTTCGTGATGAAAAAATAAGAACGTGTCTCTTGTCTTAGGTTCCCTGGGAAATTGAGTCACAGGTTTGGTATGGGAGGTTATTGGGCAGCCCTTAAGGAATTCATCTAAAGGGGAGTTAGAGGCAGAGCTCTGGGCAGAAGGAAGACTTGAACTGTGATTCATTTACAGCAGAGCCTTAGCTGATGCCACAAGGGCCCTGGAGGTGAAATTGTCTCTCGGAATTGTTCCAGATAGGGGTATGAGCTGTGTCTTTGTCCTCCCATGTCAGCCATCATTGTAAGTGGGCTGCTTCTAGGGAGAGGACATTTCCTTGTGCTGGACGGCTTTCTTTATCTGAGACAATTCATGGGGAGGGATGTCATGGTGAGCCACCTAACACTCCGACAACAGGGATAATGAATACCTCAGACCTCAGGGGGAATTCTAAGCAACACACCAGCACATTTACTGCACACTCCCAAGCTGAGGTGGTAAAAAGAGCCTGTCCAGATTTCAATCTTATACTTCTTTCAGCAGTGAGTGTGAAGACCATGAATTGAAATGGCAGAGACACATTGCTAAATCACTGTATTGCATAAAGTCATTGCCCTGGAGACTGATTTAATCTAGAATGGGCATGGCATTGACAAAAATTGATGACTTAATTCACTGAGATTTGCTTTTACTGCAACATAAACCTGGCCCAAATGAACTATATCAGTATCTCAAAATTGATATCTGCAAAACCAAATTCCTGATTCTCTGCTTCTCTAAACCTACTCCTTTCCATAGTCTTCAGAACCTGGTAAACAGAAATTCCATTGTTCCAGTTTATAATTAAAAACTCACATAACACATTGAGTCTGTCACAAATGCAGTCAGTTCTTTCTTCAGGATGAAGTCAAAAGCTAAACGTATCTCACCACCCAGCATTACCCCTGGTCCAAGCCACTAACATTTATCTCCCAGATTATGGCAATAGCCTCCTAGTTGATTTTCAGATTTTGTGCTTACCATTATCTATTCTTAACACAGAAGATGAGTGATCCTATTAGACACATAGCACTCTGCTCAAAACCCTCCAGTGGCCTCCATCTTAAATCCTTTAAGGAGCTATGAGGGCTTATGTCATCTAAACCTAGATCACTTCTCCATCCTCATCTTGAACCATTCATACTCACTGTTCTCCAGTCTGGAATAAGCCCCCCTCCACCCCCAGCTATTCACTAATACTCTTGCTTCTTTCAAAGCACTGCTTAGATGTCATCTCATTGTTATGAACCCTTCCCTGATCACCATCTATTTAAAAATATATACATGAATAAATTTATTTTCTTTATTTTCCAGAGCACTAATGTCATCCTAAGACACATTACAAATTTATTTTTAAACAAATAAAATACTAGCCTCATGTGAGCATAACTGTCTGCATTTCTCACCTGCTGTAACTAGAATAGCCACGGCATTCCATAAATATTTGTTGAATAAATGAATTGAATATAATAGTCATTAGTTAATGGTTTGGGAATTCTTTTGAATTTTTGATTTAAAATATTTTTATTTGCATATAATAGAAATTTTATCTATTACTTACATGTTTATAGCTTTCATTTCTTTCTTTTTTTTCTTTTCATATTGCAATGGCTAGGACCATTGGTAAGGATTGTTTTTACCATGAAAAAGAGTTAAATTTTTTCAAGTTATTTTTCTGCATGAATGGAAATGATGACATAGCTAATAATTAATGGAGATTCTGATGTCTAACCATACTTAGGTCTCTGTGATAAGCTTCTTGATTTTTGGAATCTATATCAAAATGCAGAGCTCAGGAGATATAGACCACAGATTCTGATGGCAAAAGGCCTTGTGATCACCTCACCAAGAGAGCTGTTTTTCTGTGAGAGACTGTTCCGTGAGCAGAGGTTGTGCTTGTGAAGCATAGCCAGGCAAAGTCAATGCCCTCAGGAGCCAGACAGATGCTGTGAATCAGGGAAACAGGCTGAGGGCAGAAATGGGTAAATGGGAGATGCTGCCTTCATACATGGTGCTCAGAGGAAAATCAGTATCGGCTGTTGCCATGTGAAAATGAAGGCCCAGTGTGGCCAGGTCATCTGATATTTGTCCAGGGAGACTGGAAATCTGGATATTTAACATGTAAAATATTCTCATTTTTAAGTACCTTTTAATAAATTCAAATTTATACAAGAAGACATCATGTGGTCCAAACAAAACTCATCTCTAGGCCAAGAAAGGATTATGAGTTTGAGACTTACAGTGTACAAGAATGAATTTATGTCCGTCTCTGATTTCAATAGGCAGTTTACCTCTTTTATCTACATTTCTTCACTCATAAATTATGGCTAACAGTAATTGTCTCACTGAGTTGTGGTTTGTAAATAAGTATCATAAACATTAAAGCAATGCTGAAAAGAAGGAAGTTCACTATGACTACTAGTCAGTGAAGGCTCACACTGGAGGAGGGGAGAGGAGGAGGGAGAGGGAACGTGGAGCTCGCGTCCATCATGCCTTGACGAAATCCACTCTGAGAGCAGCCATGAGCCACATCAATACAAGTAGCCGTAGTAATGGGAGCTGTTATATACATTTTTGTTTCCTACTGTCCAGTACAACCAAAATCTACTATTCACCATTAAAAAAATGGCAAAGTTAGAAACTCTCCTTGCGGTGGCCAAGAGGGTTAAGTCACATATGTGACGGGGTTGATCCTACTGCAAATGGCAGTGCAGGTGCTCAGGACGTTTCCAGATGCCTCTTTTCCATCTCCTTTATCTTTTGTGTCTGCGAGGCGGGCACTTTAGAGTTCACCGAGAGGAATGATGCTGGAGTCCAGTCCTGAAGGACATTCCAGGCCCAGGAAAGTGATCAGACGCATAGGACACCTACACAAGGTAGCGTGGGGGTGGGAGGTGGGGGGGTCTGTGGGGCATCTAGCCTTGGTAGCCGTGCCCCAGCCAGTACTCAGCCATTGTTGCCAAGCCTCTGCGCCCTGGTCCCCTGCATATAAAATCACGATTGCGCCAATCCCAGTGTTGAGGGACTGTACCAGTCCCGCTGAGATGAATGCATGCGAGAGGTTTTAGCACCTGGCACTTAGTGAAACCTCAAATAACTATGAATCATTGCTATTCTTATTAAAGACAAGCAAAATACCACGGTGATATAGCACGGTGCTCCCAAGAGAAGACGTCTGGACTGCCTGCTGGGCTGGACAGCCAGACCATATAAAAGAGGACTTGACAGACGGATAGGGTTTCCACAGGCAGTGACGCTCATGGTACAAAGCAGAAGTTTCTCCCAAAACAAAGACCAGGGTGAACAAAAGCACTCAACTGGAAATAAATTGGGATGAACGAGTTGGAACTGGGTTATTCCGGAAACTATCTGGCTGTGGCCAGGATCAGGACTCCACTCCGCGCCCCCCTCACCCCCTCCCAGTTTGTCCAGGTTCTTTGGTCACCATCCTAGAGCCAAGGGGGTTTCTGCAGCACAGACAGAAGCCGGGCTTCCAGCCCCCTGCGCCAGGGCCACATTCCTGGGCGGAGACTCGGGCTGAGCTGCGGGCTGGGACGCAGGAGAGGTGGGCCCCGGGGGCCTGGACACTCGCCAAGGCGAGCTGGGTGCGCGCGGAGTGCACACCTGCCAGGACGCCCGGCGGCCTCACCTGCCCGGAAGGCTCCGCGGGCGGGGAGGGCGCATCTGCGCGACCCACGGAGCCAGCGCCGCGCGCGGCTGATCAGCATGCACGGCCCCCGCGGCCAGGCGCGCAGCTGGACTGCGGCTTCCCCCCGGCCTTTGAAAAAGCCTCTCTCACAGCTGGAGAGAAAAGAGCCCCCGCGCCACTGGCCGGCCATTGTGAGCGGCAAAGAGCCCTTCTTTGGGCGGAAGCAGAAGTTGGCCCAGCTGTCGAGCATTTGAAATGTAAAAGGCCGAGGCGCGCGGGAGGGGAGGCAACCGGGGCCGCGGCGGAGGAAGTGCAAGCTGCCCCGGGGGTGAGGAAACCGTGGGCTGAGAAGTTCACTTTGAGCAATCAATAAGGCTTTCAGAGACCAGGGCAGAAAAAAACAGTTCCGGAGAGAGGGCAGCGAGAGTCGCCAGGCCCAGCCGCGCTCCTGCAGCCGGGCTGCGCCTGTCACCCGCGGGCCTGCGACAGGCAGCCCATGCCAGGACCCAGGACGCAAGAGAAGTCTAGGGCTGTGGGGGTGAAGCGAAAGATGGACTCAGTGCGGGTGCCTGGCTGTTCCATACACCCCACGCCACCTCCTGCTCGCAGTGACCTCCTCCCTAGGGCACACGAAGCCCTTTCACCCCCACTTCGTCTCCAGCCCACGCAGCACTGTGACATGCCTGGGGTCTCCACCTCACTCTCTGGGTCAGGGTATGCACGTCCTTCTCCCTTTAGGTCCCCTTGCCTTCTGGACAGTCCTCAAAAGCAAGCTCAGTCCCCTCCTGCCACTCTTGCCAAATCCCAACCCCAGGGCTGCACATAGAATCAGGTGGTCCCTGCTTCTCTGTCTTTCTCATGACTTTTGACAAGCCTCTACCATGGTTCTTATCGCTCATCAACTGTGTGTCCACCACCCGGCCTACCTCAGACCTTGCCATCTGCTAGGAATCCACACACGGCCCCCTGCTCCCCACACCCCAACCTTTGAGAGTTGGCAGGAGAGGGCAAATGCAAGTATCTGGTGACTTCTCTAATCCAGGCAGGGTCCTTGCAGGGCAGTCTCTTTAGGACAGTGGAGAAAAGAGAAACAACTGCTTCCCTGCCTGGCTGGAGCACTCCATGCTGTATGCCTTTAAAGATGCCCATAAAACCCCTGGCTTACCTGCAGTGGACAATTCACCATATTGTTACTTCTAGCCTGCAATATGGGGCATGTCATTTTTGCGTGTGACATTCCTTTTAAACCTGCTTGGTGGACTAGTTCTTCCTTTTGTCCCTAGATGAAATTTAAGGCAGGCTTCACTACTTTTTTTTTGTCATGTAAAAAAAATCAGGTTACTTGATAGCACGAAAACAATATAGCAGATAAGCAACAGTTGTGTTCATTCCCATGTAGTAATTCAACTTGAAAATTAATGGAAGCGGAGACTTTTTTCTCCAACTACACCTGAAGCCTTGGTTGGCTTCTTCAGCCCCTCTTTTCGGAGGGCTGCTACTGGTCCTCTGCCACACTGTGGGTGTAATACCTGACTCCACCAGGAAGTGGGATCTGGGACACTAGGGAGTGGAAAGTTCTTACTTGACAACTTCAGTGCTCGACAGGCATCCACACACAAGGCAGCAAGTGTGTAAAGGGACTCTTCCTCTCTAGGGATGCTTTTGTGGGGTCTCACAAACTCCCCTTAGCAAGGAGGATGAACACTCTCAGTTCCTTTGATGTGAGAATGCAGATCATGTGTATCGATCAGAGTCCAGACCGGAAAGCAGAAACATACTGGTTATTTTAACAGAGAGAATTGAATTTAGGGAAGGAGTCAGACAGGCATAGGAAAATGTGACCTGCTCAAGGTCTGGGGGAACAGAGTAAAGGAGTTGAGTTGGGAGAACCTGGGGGCTTAGAGGAGGAGCCTCACAGAGCCAGAGCCAATCCCTGCAGGAGTGGATTGAGGCTGCAGCTAGTGCTGACAGTTCTAGAGTCTGAAGAAGTCAGGGAGCTGGGACTCAGCTTCTAATGGGGGAGTGCTGCTGAGGGAAGGAGAATGATTACAGAAATGTGCAAAAACCCAGATGCTGAACTGAAATGCGACTCAAGAAGCCCTACAGGGCAAGCAGTGTTGCTCGGATGCTGCTGACATAGCGGTGTGCAAAGAGAAGGGTGGAGTCCCCTTTCCCTCCTCCAGCCTTGCCATCTCCCTTAGTAGCACATGGGCAGAACTATTCAGGGAACCCTGGCAAATGGAAAAGGTGGTTGGCATCCCCCAGCTTTTCCATCATCAAAAAGCTAGGCAGTGAAGGCTGAGTTTGGAGCTGAGAAACTAGCTTAATAATCAGAGCACCATGCCTAGTGGTCAGTTATATTTCCTTCCTCAGAACCTAGGCATCAGGGTACTCTTTGGTCAAGGTTTTTCTGTCCTAGTAAGGGTCTCTCTTTGACAGCAGTTACTCTAACACACTTATGTGCCCGTGTTCATGACCCACGTCTGTTCCGTGGGGAAAAAAATCCCATGTCCTTGCTCAAAGGTCAGCCTCCTTCACACAGCTGTCCCATGGCTGCCTCCCACTTCTCACCTCCCGGTCTTTGAGGAGGGAGCCAGATATGACTTCACTGTGTCCACCAAAATACAACCACAATATCTGGCCTCGTGAGTGATTTCCTTAAAAGGCACTTTAAGAAAAGTGCCTTTTCTTTGACTGGGAATGGCAAGGGAGAGCATCTTCATTCTTTGTAGTTCATCAAAACTCATCTGAGGAAAATCTGGCTCCACGCTGGCTTCTTTCAAACCTTTCACATCACCAGATGGTTGAAGGGTGATGAGCCGTGCAACTGGTCTCCTCTTCCTTTTTCTGAAGTCCAGGCTCAAGATCTTGCACCTCGTTGTGGAATAAGACATCTGTCGATTTTTTAGTTCCTCAACTGAAATTTCCATTTTATCATTGTGTTAAATTTTAATTAATAAATTCCAAATTAGATGAAAATATTATATGTCTTACAAAAATGGCATTTATACCTTCACTTCCTTGCCATGTATGAAGCTTTATTATGATAATAAAAAGGAAAAGACACCATTGTCTCCCATGGTGGTTTTGTGACCTAAAGGGAAAATAGAAATACAAAGAAATCATGAGAATGCAGGATGCACAAAGTTAGGAGGAGCTATGTGGAAGAATGCACAGATGAACGGGCTTTGGAGTTAGTTTTGAACAACAAATTTGCTGGCTAGAGAAAGAGTTCCAGGAAGATGGAGAAACAGCTATGTTCCTTTCTTTCCAGGCAGGGACGGCAGTACCTACAATGACTTGGGGCTATAAAATAGAAGGTGGCAAAGGCAAAGAACAAATATGACAGTGATTCTGCTGCACTCAGTCATATATGCCAAGAATCTTGTTTGGGTTTTGGAGGCAATGATGAACTCAAATCAAGTCTTGGTGACTCACCAGGTGTGATAATTGAGGGGCAAAAAAGTCAAATACATCACTAAAGTATTTTATGGCACAAAACTGGCTTTACGGCCTTGAATGGTTGGATATTAGGGTCATTGAAAGCTGGTGATGCGATGTCCCAGATAAGGGGTTTGTGGTGCCGATGAGACTCATGGGTGGAGACATTCAGCATCAGTGCGATGAGAAGTCCAGAAGTCCAGGGGAGAGCCCAGGCTAAGAGGGGAGCCGGACGCATTGCCTCACAGCTTTCAGTTTGCTTTGCTCTCCATCTCATGGCACACAGCCATGAAAAAATGGGTATTTGAATATGACTTTTGAAACCACTGGTACATAAAATATACACATCTCTTATGTGCATGCTTATTTGAAATAAAGCTGCCTAGATGATAGATACACCTTAGAATATTTGGTGCAAATGAACATTTAAGAGCCCACTGAGAAAGACTGATTATTTCTAAAGACATTTCACCTCTCCCCACCCCAAGGAACACCTTATTGACAGCCACACAAAAGTGCATTCAAAATCCAAATTTTGTTGCAACACAGTGCCATCTAGTGTTCAATATGACTATTACCGAGAGACAATTCCCCAGGGATGCACTGAAGCGCATTAGGACTTAAAACCAATGTGCAAAAATCACAAGCATTCCTATACACCAATAACAGACTTGAGAGCCAAATCAAGAACGAACTGCCATTCACAATTGCTACAAAGAGAATAAAATACCTAGGAATACAACTAACAAGGAATGTAAAGGACCTCTTCAAGGAGAACTACAAATCACTGCTCAACGAAATAAGAGAGGACACAAACAGATGGAGAAACATTCCATGTTCATGGTTAGGAAGAATCAATATAGTGAAAATGGCCATACTGCCCAAAGTAATTTACAGATTCAACGCTATCCCCATCAAGCTACCAATGACCTTCCTCACAGAACTGGAAAAAACCACCTTAAACTTCATATGGAACCAAAAGAGAGCCCGCATAGCCAAGTCAATTCTAAGCAAAAAGAACAAAGCGGGACGCATCACACTACCGGACATCAAACTCTACTACAAGGCTACAGTAATTAAAACAGCATGGTACTGGTACCAAAACAGAGATATAGACCAATGGAACAGAACAGAGGCGTCGGAGGCGACACAACATATCTACAACCACCTGATCTTTGACAAACCTGAAAAAAAAAGCAATGGGGAAAGGATTCCCTGTTCAATAAGTGGTGTTGGGAAAACTGGCTAGCCATATGCAGAAAGCAGAAACTCGACCCCTTCCTGACACCTTACACTAAAATTGACTCCAGATGGATTAAAGACTTAAACATAAGACGTAACACCATAAAAACACTAGAAGGAAACCTAGGCAAAACCATTCAGGACATAGGCGTAGGCAAGGACTTTATGACCAAAACACCAAAAGCATTGGCAACAAAAGCCAAAGTAGACAAATGGGACCTAATCAAACTCCACAGCTTTTGCACGGCAAAAGAAACAGTCAATAGAGTGAATCGGCAACCAACAGAATGGGAAAAAATTTTTGCAGCCTACCCGTCTGACAAAGGGCTGATATCCAGAATTTACAATGAACTAAAAAAGATTTACAAGAAAAAAACAAACAAGCCCATTCAAAAATGGGCAAAGGATATGAACAGATGCTTTACAAAAGAAGACATACATGAGGCCAACAAACATATGAAAAAGTGCTCATCATCACTGGTCATTAGAGAAATGCAAATCAAAACTACATTGAGATACCATCTCACGCCAGTTAAAATGGCGATCATTAAAAAATCTGGAGAAAACAGATGCTGGAGAGGATGTGGAGAAATAGGAACACTTTTACACTGTTGGTGGGAGTGTAAATTAGTTCAACCACTGTGGAAAACAGTGTGGCGATTCCTCAAGGACCTAGAAATAGAAATTCCATTTGACCCAGCAATCCCATTACTGGGCATATATCCAAAGGATTATAAATCGTTCTACTATAAGGACACATGCACACGAATGTTCATTGCAGCACAGTTTACAATAGCAAAGACCTGGAACCAGCCCAAATGCCCATCGATGATAGACTGGACAGGAAAAATGTGGCACATATACACCATGGAATACTATGCAGCCATTAAAAAGGAGGAGTTCACATCCTTCGTAGGGACATGGATGAACCTGGAAAACATCATTCTCAGCAAACTGACACAAGAACACAAAATCAAACACCACATGTTCTCACTCATAGGCGGGTGTTGAACCAGGAGAACACATGGACACAGGGAGGGGAGCACTATACACTGAGGTCTGTTGCGGGGGAGGGGGGATAGTGGGGAGGTGGGGAGTTGGGGAGGGATAGCATGGGGAGAAATGCCAGATATAGGTGAAGGGGAGGGAGGCAGCAAATCATACTGCCACGTGTGCACCTATGCAACAACCTTGCATGTTATTCACATGTACCCCAAAACCTAAAATGCAATTAAAAAAAAAAATTAAAAAATAAAAATAAAAATAAAAAAATAAAAAAAATAAAATAAAATAAAAAAACCTGACCTGGGTGTTAAAGGAGAAGTTTTAGATGAAGAGCAAAGTCTCACTGTGTAGTCTTCCTTCTAGTAGGTGGTAATGCTCTCCATGTGTTTAGACATAAACAAGCATATGTGTTCAACAAGTTTGATTCAGAAGTTGTGCTTTTAATCTCGAGCCATGCACCTTCCTCATCTGATGAGTCTTCTTCTCATATTTGCTTTCAAATAGGATTTTTAGACAATTATAATATAATTATTGGAACTTGGATTATCCATTTTAATTATAGTCATTAAAATTTTTCATGTACATATAATTAAGCCAAATATTATGTTGGCCTGAAATTGCAAGATTGGTTTGCAGATAGGTGTATTCTCAACTGCCAGACTCAGAAGGGCAGAGGCAAGAAACATGCCTATTTGTCTTAGTGGATTTTCACATGTGGAACAGCATTGCAAGAGTGTGTAGCTTGGGGGTGGGAGCCTTCCCCAGGTGTTAGGTAACCCATGTTCTCGCCCCAGCGTTGTCATTCATCTGCCCTGTGACCTACAGCAAGACACTTAATGAAGCCTGTGAGCTGTGTCTGTAACTTAGGTATGAAACTGAGTGATCTGTCTCACGTGCTTGTCATAAAACTCAATGAGATTCTTCCTCTATTTTATTTTGTCAATCTTCACTACTTCACTTTGCTATACGTGTTATTTTCCTTGTTTTCTAAATGAAGAAAGTACAATTCAGAGAGAGGAATGCGAATAGGTAGGCAGTCAGTTAGTCCGTGACAGACCTGGTGGGGTGAGCCAGGGTGACTTGTGTCCCCGGGGGCTCTGTCTTTGTATGCATCACAGATAGCATATACAACGAGCATCATTTAAATATGAGGTACAGTAAAACACCATTCAGGAGACCCTGAAAGTTTCTTCACAGAAGCAAAGGTTAACAGGATTTCATATACATATCCCTATCTATGTCTATTTCTGTGTCTCTATCTTCATCTATTTCTATTGATATCATTTATCAAGCTAGGTATCTACTTATCATCTCTGTGTCCATTCATCTATCTGCCTATGTGCTATATATGTATTATATAGCTATCAATCTGTTTATCGGCTTATCTATCCATCTATCTACCTATCCTCAAGAAGCAATTGGTTCAATATTCCAACTACTGTCAGGAAAAATACGTTAATAATAGTGATACCAACATGATTTGGGTTTGGCAGTCTCCCCAAAAGAATGCTAATCTTAAGAACTTTGTTTAACTATCCCATTTTATGTTTCAGCTCACTGCAGTCTTACAGTTTAGACATTGATCTTTACAACTATCCAGATAAAAGGCTGATCTCTAACTTTTCTATGATAGCATTCTGTCTGAAATTAAAACAAAATCAAGTTATTATGCTTTAAGACCTCACATTAGTAAAGATGTTTAAGAGTTTGTAATATCCAGCTTTTGTGACGGTGGGGGAAATGGGTCTTCTCATGTGCTGCTGGTGTGGCTATAAGTGGGGTAGCCTGTGAGTAGAAATCTGATATTTTTGTTCATGTCTGCAAATCTGCATTTCCTGTCTCAACAACTTGACTTTTTATTCTACAATTTTCTTTTCTACTCATGCAAGTACAAATACATGTATTCACTGCATTATTTATTGCAGTATTTAAAATACAAACTTTGAAGACAATGTGATTGCCCAGCCAAAGAATATTATTAAATACTGTACGGTCCATCCATATAATACCATGCAATCTATGCAACTGTTACAAAATTGTGCTGTGTTTGTGTGTATTGTCATATAAAGAGACCTAAGACATCTTCAGTGAAAACCTGAAAGTTGCAAACCTCTAGACTGAAAGCATATTGCATGTTTGTTAACCACATTTATAGAGTGATTATTACGTTCCAGAAGTTGGTCTTAGAAGTTTACAAATATTAACTCATTTAATTACCGTAATAGTACTATGCAGAAGGAGCTATTACTAATCCTCTAGATAAGGAATAGTGACATGGAAATGTTAAATAACCTCCCAAAGTTACCTCTCTCTCTTTCTTTCTCTTTGTCCCTCTCCCTGTCCCTCTTCCTATCTCTGTCGCTATCTCTACATTCATGTACACAATGGAGTCTACAAAGGTAGCAACCCTTCAGTCAGTTAACTAGTTAACCTAGGAGAGTGAGAAGAGTTGAGATGGAAGGAAACATTTATTCCTCTGTATGTCTGGAAGTTGCTTGTTGAAGATATACACACGAATGAGTGTTATGTTTCCTCTGTGGTGAGGGACACCGGGTCTCTCCTGAGCAGCTTTCCCAGGCCTGTCAGCAGGTCTGAGGCAGCTTGTGGAGGTGGAGGCTGTGTACCCCTCTCCCGAAACCTGGACTAGAAATGAAAGCAGTCGGCATTTGAAACCTTCCTGACAGCATGCCAGCTTTGCCATCTGCTCGCCCAGTAGACAACGTGCGTAGGTCTTCCTTCCAACACTACATCAGAACCCTGAGCTCTTCCAGAGCTTTCTTTGAACTGCCTTCTCTCTTGTAAGCATCAAAAGCTAGACTTGGACAAGGAGATTTTTAAGAAAACTAACGCTAGTCACTAGTTCTGCAATCGCTCAGAGCTGGAATGACTCTGAGGAATGAATTGGAAAGTTTTTTCTGAAAAAATAAAATACACATTCCCGTGTTCAAACTTCCATTCAAATTCAGTTAAACTAAAATAAGATCACAGAATCTATATTTTTGGAATGTTTCCCAGGTGACAGTGAAGGGCAGTCAGGTTTAAAAACCAAATGATGCTGTGAATCGCATGACGTGTAGGAAGGTTCTAGTTCAAAGAAACCGGCCTTTCTAAAAGACAATGGGACCTATGAGGCCTTTGGGATCTATCTGCATGAAGATAAATAACCATGATGTGGAGATACATAGAACAATTCCCAGATCCCTAACCAAATGGCCCGGCAGGAGAGCAGAATGCAGGGTCTCATCAAAGCAGGCTAGAGAGTGAAACGAAGTCGGGACAGCAGGCAACGTGTCAAGCTTCACATAGGGTAACCATAACTGATAAAATGAAGGTTACTTCGGACCCAGAGCTTACCTCCAGTGAGATGAGAATCAGTGCCTGGGCATTTGGACTCACTGTAGGATGCTGTGGTTTAGGATCTCTTTGTCCAGAATTTAGGAAGGTGGATGTGGAACTGGGGAAAGTTCTTTTTCCTTGCTCTGATTCTTCTGGGTAAAGACCAAGACTTTGAGTATGTCTCACATCTTTTTCATTCTGTTGCCTAGGCACACAATCGTGTCTTTGCAACCTTGACTTCTTGGGCTCCAGTGATCCTCCCAGCTCAGCTTGTGGAGTAGTTAGGACAAAGGCGTGCACGACATCCGGCTAATATTTTCTAATTTTTTTGTAGAGATGGGGGTTATCATTATGTCACCCGTGCTGGTCTTGAATTTCTGGGCTGGAGAGATCTGCCACCTTGGCCCTCCAAAGCACTGGGGTTATGAGTGTGAGTCACTGTGCTGGTTCTCCCAGCATCTCTCCTCCCACGTTGGAGCCTAAATTAGCTGGAAGAAGACTTCGTGTGTCTGAAAGAGACCCAGACTGATTCTCTGGAATTCTTCTACAGTCAATTGTGGGACCTCCTGCCCTGCCAATGGCCAATATCCAGCCAGGTCACGTGGTGAACTGCTCTTACGGGAAGTAAGATGGGTGCAGAAATTACCAAATCTTGCCTGTCTCATGGTAGAAATAAAGAATCGATCCTCCCCTCAGTGCCCATTCAGTATATTCGATTTGGCAAGACCTCAATTATGTTCCTTTCTCATCCCTAACCTTAGAAAGAAGTGCCAAGGAGCAAATAAATAAACAAATAAATAAATGAAATCAACAACTCACCTCCAAGACAAAAGGGATTACTGTGCAGCGGTCCTGTGTCTCAGTGAGGTTGCTGAGGTGTTGACCATATGAAAAGAAGCTTCCATCTCCACCCCTACGCCACGCCTGCTTTTGCCCATCATCTCTTCTGTCCAATAAACCCTTAATTTATACCAAATCATGAGTGCCATTCTTCTCGCTGCTTTTCTCTCCAAATCAGTTGATCGCCAAGCCCCATCAACTGTCCTCCATCTTCTTCTACAAGAGAAGGGTATTTATTTCCTAACCGGACTGCCTTGCCTTCCAGTCTCCCTCATCCAAACTCAGTCCTGTCGCAGGCAGAGGAATGCTTCTAGCACGCAAACCCTATCTTGCAAATCCCGTGCTTAAAAATCCTTCAAGATGGCATACTTCTTCAGCAGTAGGTTTCAAACTGTGCTCTACATAGTCGTGGCAGTTTCCCGAAACATCTGAAGAAGAGCGGAGGGCCTGGGTGGAGTTCTAAGACCCGGGCTTGATCAGTCAGGTAGCTCTGCTGGCATCCGTTTTATGTGTTTGGATTCTGGCTCAGGTTTTACCTTGAAAGGGATCAAGTTCTACTTTTATTAAACCTGGTCTGCAGAAGAAAGACAAATTTCCTTAGCTTGGCTCACAAAGTTCTACACGGGTTCCTGTCTAATTGTTTACTCTCTGCTGTTTACTGTTTTTTGCTACCATCTCTGTGTCCCTTAAAATGTAGTTACTCTTAAATTTTGTCTGTGTTTTTGATCCAAAATAATCTATACCCTCTGCTTTTATTCACCTAATGGTAGGTGTTTTTCTTTACTCCTCAAGACACATTTTAATCACTGTCCTTATGAAGCCCTCCTGCCCTCCCACCCTGCTCCCTTACAACCTCTGTTGGCTCACTCAGCCCCTTTCCTGTCTTTCTTTTCTATTTTTTTTTTTTTTTTTTTTGAGACAGAGTCTTGCTCTGTCATCCAGACTGGAGTGCAGTGATGTGATCTCGGCTCACTGCAACTTCCGCCTCCCAAGTTCAAGCAATTCTTAGCCTCAGCCTCCCAAGTAGCTGGGATTACAGGTGACCGCCACCAAGACTGGCTAATTTTTGTATTTTTAGTAGAGATGGGGTTTCATCATCTTGGCCAGGCTGGTCTTGAACTCCTGACCTCATGATCCACCCGCCTTGGCCTCCCAAAGTGCTGAGATTACAGGCGTGAGCCACCACATCTGGCCTCCTGTGCTTCTTTTTATGTGTTTGTCACACTGTCCTTGGTTTTGTGGATGCCAATTCACCATCCTAACTTAGAAATTCTCACGAGCAAGGACCAGGCTTGCTGTGTGATGCATTTTGGGTTGAAGCAGACTGTAGGATGCCATTTAGGCACAGGCCATTTAACAAAGGAGCTCCTTTGAGGAACACACTTGTGAAAGTGGAGGTGGGAGAAGCAGCATAATTGGAAAGAAGAAGAAGTCAGATGTGACGGAGACCCAGGGACAGCTTCCATCCCTGAGGAACTCCGGAGCTAGCATGGAAGTTGTCCCAAATTGAAAAGAGATGGCCAGGTCTTTATAACCCTGACATTTGGAGATAGAGAGTGGCTCTGGGCAGAAAGATCATCTGATGTTATTCCCAGCACCTGGGACAAACATCTCTTCACTGAAAGGGGATGAGGGCAACATATCAGTGTGTTCCACACTCTGCCTACTGCCTGTCAATTCTTAGGTTTAAGTAAATGAGTGATGCAAACATTACTGGAGAGGAGGCAGGGGCAGGGGATGGGGATACACATGCTGCATGCCAGCAGAAATTTTGTAAACATGGCTGGTGATTAAATAGAAACACCAATTAAAAATATTTAAAAACCTGATAATAAGAGACATTGCAGTGACAGGCAGCAACAAGGTGGCTAGATGGCACGTGGGAGACACCAGGAATGGGTGAAAGCACATATGCTCCTCTTCACCTCTTTCTGGTTCTCTGGCGCACTGGCTCTTTGTCCCGTGAGGTGAAACATGCCCTCTGCAGAAGTCGCATGCAAGGGACCTGCTCTCCAAAGGTTCAGGCTGTGGATAGTTGTCAGCATTTCACCCAGAGGTTCTAAGTTCTGTCCATAATGGTCTCTTCAGGAGACCACAGGCAGTGGTAGAAAGACATAGGGAAAGACATGACATTAGAATAGACAAGAGGGTGTGGGGCAGTGACATCAGTTCCTACAAGACTATCAAAGTAGAGTCACACACTCCACGCTCCCAGCAGAAGCCTCTGTGGTGTGTTAGGATGTCTGTTAAAACCCTGCTACAAAGTCAATCCTCCTTAGCAAGACAGCTTTAGTCTTGTGAATATTATTGGTCCGTGGGAAATGGCCCTATTTGTGAACATCTGATTGCTTAGAGGGGTTCTCATTTACAGACCACTAACAAGATTAAAGTGCTAATTTTAAAAGTACTTAGCCTAGATATTTAAGCAGCAGCAGCCCTGTAAGTTTGTAACTGCTGTTTCTGTATTGGTTGTTATACTGGAGCCATTTCATTCTCTTGAATTGAAATGGATCAGATAAATCACATTAGCTGGGTTTACAGAAGCAAGCAATGACAGGTTCCTCAGAACTGAAAGCTAAATAGCTGACTGGGGTCCGACTTTCCTTCATCATGTGCTCTATCTTCAAACTCAATGCGTATTTAAAGCTGCTGATCGCATGCCACGGAAGTTCCCAGTCCTTGTCCTCAGACATAAAGCATGGTTCCACCAATGCTATGGAACTTAGGCTTTTGATACAGTCTATTAAAAAGAGGATTGTAGCTCATTCAAATGCAGTAACTTCTAATAAAAAAGTAAAAAGGCCATGAAATCACATGCTGCATTTGCAAAGGTGACTGGGTAGAATTCACACAAAGAAGCTCTCTGTTTTGTCACAAAATTATCTGTACTGGACAGGCAGAATTGATAAGAGAACTCATTTTATGCACACCTCAGGAATAGAACAAGAGTAGATCTCATGATCTCCCAAAATAGAAGGGAAGTTCAAATTACTAAGGGGAATAAAGCTCCTGTATGCTTTCAGATGTGGCCATTTTAAATTTCCTTTTACATTGCTGCAAAAGCCTCCCCTTCAACCCATGGGGTGTAGGTTACCTGTTTATATATAGCCTCACTCTCTTGTCAAGGTAAACCCCCATGCCCCACTGATCACTATCCTCTCATGAGAATACACTGAAATTGTGCAAGAAACCAAAATGAGCCTAAGCTTATTTTCTGTAGTATTTTGCAACATGGCATTTCAGGACAGTTTATCTATGCTACTTGATTAAATGGTTTAAATGTGTAACTTATTCACTTTCCTACATTGAGGTCAAACTCAATAATGAGCAAATGGAAAAGCTGCTACTTTTTAAAATGAGTTTACATAATTCATTTTCTAATCAGACACAAAGGCGGGGCAGTAGAGGGAAAAGAAGACAGAAATGCTAGAGAAAATTATCAGAAGATTTTGATAAATAAGAAAATATAACTAAAAATTACTAAAGGTAACAGATTGAAGAGGGAAAATACCATTCTGTGCAGATTAAAGAAAGTTGGAAATATAAATATAGAGATCTAAATCTAAATCTGTTTATTGAGAACAAGAAAGTTGAATAAAGGCAAAAGAGGGCCATCCAGAAAGTTCCCATAAAACATGAAGCTGCAGATCTGTTACTCTGGAGGAATGAAAAACAATAAATCCTAGTCCTGAATTTTCCAATCACTAGCTCTATGACCTGCACAGATCTTTTCAATCTTTGGATTTTAATCTTCCTTATTCATAATATTATAATTATAATAATATCTACCTCATGGGCTTTTATATGAGATATGGATAGTATATTGTTTAATGTCTCAAATATTGTGATTAAAAACTGCAGCCAGCAAAACCAGAAGTGGAAGTAATGTAAGTTAAGCAATGGCAATAAAGGTCATAACTTTTAAGTAACATTTAATTATTTTAAGTGAGTTGACCAGTGTCTTATTTACAAGTGCAATTATGCAACATCATGATTATAAAATTATTAAAAGAGAAATGACAACATTGATTATAATATCCACTTAATAAAAGAAAACTTAAGAAGTAAAATCTTGTCATTGAATAATTTCTAAAGGACCATTACAGAATTCAATTTAAGAATCATGAAAAGGATTTTTGCAAAATAAATACATAAATAAATAAATACCCTCAATCTTCTTATTTTCAACTGTTGATTCTTTCACTTGCCAATGAAGTGAATTAGACGGAGTCACACCAATGTAGAGAGCACAGGCTGACAGGGAAGGAAAAATTTAGATAACAAAATAAAAGCTGTGAGTGCTCCAGTCAAATGCTACAGATGACAAGGGAGAAGCCACGTATTCTAACTTAAATTTTAGGGGAAAAAAGGGAGATGACTTTTGCACAAAAATCTTAAGGGAGTATATATGTAACAGGGAAAGAGGAAGGAAACATTCATTCAGACATAGGTTATGGCACTGGCTAATGTGCAGAAGAGAGGACCCCAAGTTTATGGAAGGTTTAGAAATTTACTACAGCTGTGGTACAAGTATTCTGGGAAAATAGGAGGCTGCAGAGGTAGGGAGAGCTTGAGAATAAAGCCATGATTCTGTGTCCTACTCAAGACAGTGAAACCCATTTTAAAGACAACTGAGAGCCAGGGAGTGACTCAACATGTTACATGGAGAAAGGGGCCGTTCCAGTTTTGATCCAGCACATGGGGAGCTTGTAAGTCAACTCCCTATCCTAGCAGCAAGTAAAAAACTGAACAAACTAAAAAATCAACAACTCTTCTCACATCTGTAAGGGAAATGAGTTCACAGGCCAAACCACCGTTCCTCAAATTGGAGAGACAGATAGGCAAATAGCTAATTACAACTTACCAGAGCAAAAATCCACAAGTAGAAGCTTCTGTGGGAACCAGCACCAGGGTGGGAAAACCCAAACTGTAATTCACAAATTGCTGAAGGTGAAGTTTGAGTAACTGTGAGAGTTAGAAACAAAGAGGGGGCCAGTCATAGGAGTATTTCCACACTTTTGTGAATTTTACCAATAGAAATTCGACCCAGGTTCTTTTAGTAAATATCAGAGAAAAATCCCCTTGTGCTTCCAACAGAGAGAGAGGGGAAGAGAAGCCATTTTCTTTTTTTATAGGATCTCCCCTCAGGAGAAACTATTTAGCCAGACCCTATCCTGTTGGGGCTTTATCAGAGCCTCACTGACCTGGAGGAAAGGAAATATAAACTCCAGCCAGCCGCAATCTTTCACATGGAGGAAGGAAAATATCTAACTCCAGACCCACTGTTTATTCAATACAACCCAAGAAAGTGAAGAAAAGAAAACTATGGCTTACTTGTGAATGAGCCAGAGGCACAGACTCATTAAAAGACTAAGATCTAACTAGTTATAGGGATATAGAATGTTTTCTTCCCCACACACTTTATCACCACATTACTAAAGGCTTATGTACAGCCAGTTCTTTTCACCCAGTATATCATATATGTCTATCAAGACAAAGTTGCAAGTTAGTAGGGCACATTATCTTAGTCTGTTTCATGTTGCTGTAAGAGAATACCTGCGGCTGGGTAGTTTATAAAGAAAAGAGGTTTATTTGGTTCATGATTCTGGTGACTGAAAAACTCAAGATCAGGCAGCTGTATGTAGTGAGAGCCTTATGCTGCTTCAACTCTGGGTGGAAAGCAGAAGGGGAGTAGGTATGTGCAAATCGGCAAAAGAGGAAATAAGAGAAAGAAACTGCAGAATGCAGCCTCTTTTTAACATCCCTTTTCTCTTGGGAACTAATCCTTTCTCTTGAGAGTAAACACTCACTCACCCTTGAGGGAGGGCATTTAATCTATTCATGAGGGGTTTACTTCCACGACCCAAATAACCCCCACTAGTTTGTATCTCCCGACACTGCCATATTAGAAATCAAACTTCAACATGAGTTTTGGTGGGGAAAACCACATCTAAATTATATAATATAATAAAAAGCAATAAACAGTTTAAAGAGAAAGAGCGTCCAAAAGAGATTCAGATATGGCAGGAATGCTGAAATCATCTGACTGGGAATTTCACAGAACTGTCATTAACATTCTAAGACTTCTAATGGATAAAGTAGACATCATGTAAGAACAGAAGGGCAATGCAGGCAGAGATATGGAAATTCTAAGAACAAGCCAGAAAGAAATGCTTGGGACCAAAAAATAGTGTAACAGAAATGAATGTCTTTGACAGGCTTATTAAGTGACTGGAAATGACCCAAGAAACAATCCCTAAATTTGATGATACAACAACAGAAACTTCCAAAATTCAAAGCAAAGATAAAAAAGACCAAAACAAAAACCCACCAAAATATGTAAGACACTGAGACAATTACAAAAGGTGTAACATATGCATATTGGTAATACCATAAGGAAAAGTAAGAGAGGATGGGACAGAGAAATATTTGAAACTACAATGACTGTTTTCTCCCAAATAATATCAGTTGCCAAACCACAAATACAGAGGCTCAGAAAACTTCAAACAGGATAAATGCAAAAACAACAACAAAAACATTTAGCCATATTAAAATCATGTTGCAGAAAATGAAACATAAAGAGTAATTCTTGAAAGATATCAGGAGTAAAAAAAGTCAGCTTAACTATAGAAGAACAAAGATAACGATTATCTCCAACTTCTCAAAAATTATAGAAACAGAAAAAGAGTGGAGTGAAATATTTAAAGTGTTCAGATGACCACTGGAATTTTGTACCCTGTTAAATTATCCTTCAAGAGCAAAGTCAAAATAAATACTTTCCCAGACAAACAAAAATTGAGAAAATATATTGTCAATAGATCTGCCTTGCAAGAAATGTTAAAATGAATTATTTATGGAGAAGGGAGAAAATATAGGTTGTGAACTCAGGTCTACATTGTAAAAAGTAAAAAGCATTAAAGAAAGAACAAATGAAGGTAACATAAAAAATGTTTGTTTTATTCTTAATTTATCTAACAGATAGGAGATGGTTCAAAATAATAATAACATATTTGATTATTTATTTTATGTATGTTATATGTTTGTACATGCTTATGTATAAGTAAAAATTGAATGACAGCAATGATACAAGGGAGAAATTAGAATTATTTTATTATTATAAGGTGCCCTCACTAGCCATAATATAGTATAGTGTTATTTGAAAATGAACTTGAATTAGTTGTAAATATATATCGTAAACTCTAGTGCAACAACTAAAAGAAATTTTTTACAAACATGTAACTGCTTTTCCAAGAAAGAAGAGAAAATGGAATAATAAAATGCACAATTAAAATTACAAAGGCGGAAAAAGACTGACAGACAAAAATAAAAAATGAGAAACAAGGATAACACATAAAAAACATTCCAAATATATTAGCTATTTATTTAACTATATCAGTAATAACTTTAAACATCAGTGTTGTAAATACATCAATTAAAAGGCAGAGATTGTCAGAGTGGATCAAAAAACAAGATCCAGCTGTATGTTGTCTATAAGAAACACACTTTTAATTTAAAGATATATATGGATTAAATGTAACTTCATGGAAAAAGATATATCATGCTAATACTAATAAAAAGAAAGTGAGAATACCTGTATTAGTTTTAGATAGGACCAACTTCAGAGCAAGAAATATTATCAGGGATAAAGAGGCATTATATAACAATAGCAACAAAAGATCTATTTGCCTAGCATACATAACTCTTCTAAATATATTGGCCTAACAACAAAGTGTTTAAAAAGTTAGGTAAAAACTGATAAACTATAAGAAGAAATAGCTAAATCAACTATTAGAGTTAGAGACTTCAGGACCCGTCTCTCAGAAATAGACAAACCTAGCAGTCAAAAACTGGTAAGAATATAGGTCAACTCAACATCATCATTAATTAACTGAATATAACTGACATCTTAAGACTACTATATTCAACAATGGCAGAACACACACTTCTCAACCTCAGATGGAAGATTCACCAAAATGACCACATTCTGTGTTATAAAACACACCTTAGCAAATTTAAAATAATAGAAATGATATAATGACTGCTCACAAAACACAAGGATATTAAACTGAAAATGAATAATAGAAACGTACCTAGAAAATCCTCAAATATTTTAAGAGCAAATAACATACTTCTACGTAATACATGGATCAAAGACAAAATGTCAATCAAAATTAAATAAATACTTCGAACTAAATGAAAATAAAAGCGCAATTTATCAAAATGTTTGGGATATAGTGAAAGCAATGCTAGAGGGAAATTTATAGCATTGAATCCATATATTAGAAAAAAGAAAAATTTTAAATCAATAGTTCAAACTGGCATTGCAGGAAACTGAAAAAAATTAATAAACCTCTACTATGGCTAAGTAAGAGAGAAAAGAAAAAAAAACCAAATTACTAATATCAGAAATGGAAGAGGTGACATTACTACAGATCCCATGGACATTAAAATGATATAAAAGAAATACTATGAACACTCTAGAATCACAAGTCTGATAACTTATGCAAAATTAACCGACTCCTTGAAAGTTATAACCTGCCAAAACACACAAGAAGAAATAGGCAATGAGAAGAGGCCTATATTTATTTTTAAAAGTGAATCAATAATTAATAACTTTCAAAATAGAAAGTGTGAACCCCAGATGGGTCTACTGGTGAAGTCTATCAAATATTTAAGAAAAAAATACCAATTCTTTACAATTCCTTTCAGAAGATAGAAGCAGAGAGAATACTTTCCAAATAATTCCATGAGGCTAGCATTATCCTAATATCAAAACCAGACAAACACATGACAAAGAAAACTACAGCCCAATATCTCTCATGAACATAGACGAAAAAAATCTCTAACAAAATATTAGCAAATCAAATTTAAGAACGTATAAAAAAAAAAAAAACTACATACCACAATCATGTGGGATTTATTCCAGGTGTGAAAGACTGGTTAACATTCAAAAATTAATTAATGTAGTTCATCACATCCATAAACAGACTGAAGAAGGAATATTGCATGATTATATCAATAAATGCAAAAAAAGCATATGAAAAAGTCTATCTCCCATTCATGATAAACATTCTAAGTACACTGGGAATAGAGGGTAACTTTCTCAAATTGATAAAGATTATCTACAAAAAAACTACAGCTAACATCATGCTTAATAGTAATAAACTCAAAACTTTCACACTAAGATCAGACACAAGGCAAGGATCTTTTCTTTTTACCATGTTTTTTCAATGTCATACTGAATGTCTTAGCTAATGTAATGAGACAAGAAATGGAAGCAAAAAAACATACTAATAAGGAAGGAAAAAATCAACATTTTTCTTTGCATATGGCATGATTGTCTATATAGACAAACCAAAAGGATCAACAAAATAAAACTCCTGAAACTAACAAATAATTATAGCAAATTTAGGAAATATAAGGTTAATATACAAAAGTCATAACTTTCTCATATACCAATAATGAACAAGTGGGATTTTATGTTAAGAACACCTTGCCATTTATATTAGTTTTTCTCAAGATAAAATGCTTAAGTATAAATGTATCAAGACACATTCAAGAACTGTGTGAGAAAACTACAAAGCCTTGATGAAAAAAAATCAAGAAAAACTAAATGGAGAGATACTTCATGTTCATGGATAAGAAGACACAATATTTTCAAGATATTATTCTTAACTTGATTTATATATTCAGTGCAGTCCTAACCAAAATCCTAGCAACTTATTTTGTGGATATCAGGAAACTGATTCTAAAGTTTACACAGAGAGGCAAAAGACCCAGAACAATCAACATGGCATTGAAAACGAAGACCAAAGTTGAAAGACTGACACTGCTCAACTTTAAGATTTATTATAAAGCTATAATAATCAAGAGTATGTGGTATTAATGAAAGAATAGACAAATAGATGACTAGAACAGAATAAAGAGCTTAGGAGTAGATATACATAAATATATTCAACTAATATTTGACAAAGAGTAAGGATAATACAATAAAAAAGAGATAGTATTTTCAACAAATGGTTCTGGAACAACTGGACATACACGTGCAAAAAAACACATAAATGAATCTAGACACAGACCATACACCCTTCAAAAAAATTAACTCAATGTGTATTATACACCTGAATATAAAATGTAAAACTATAAAACTCTTAGAAGATAACAATGGAGAAAATATAGATGACTTTGGGTTTGGTGATGATTTTTTTAGATACAACATCAAAGGCACAATTTTAAAATATGAAAATGATAAGCTATACTCTATTACAATTAATACTTTTTGCTCTGTGAAAGACATTGTCAAGAGAATGAATAGACAAGCCATGAACTTTGGGAAAATATGTGCAGAATGAAATCTCTGATAAAGGACTGCTACCCCAAATTTACAAAAAAAACTCTTATAACTAAATAGTAAGAAAATAAATAATTCAATAAAAATGCCCTATCTCAAGAAACACCTTGCCAAAGAAGATACACAGATGTCATATAAGCATATGAAAAGATGCTCCCCATCATATATGATTAGGGAAATGGAAATTCAAACAATGAGATACCACTACACACCTATTAGAATAGCCAAAATTCAGAACATCGACAACATGAACTGCTGGTGAGGATTCGGTACTCCAAATCTCATGCATTGGGAACTTTTGTATATTGCTGATGGGAATGCAAAATGGCACATCCACTTTCAAAGCCAGTTTGGCAGTTTCTTATAAAACTGAACATGCTTTTACCATGCAATCCAGTAATCAGGCTCCTTGATATTGCTCCAAATAAATTGAACACTTATGTCCACAAAAATACTTGCACACAGGATTTATAGCAGCTTTATATTCTATTGACAAAACTTGGAATCAACCAAGATGTCCTTCAGTAGGTAAATGCACAAACAAACTGGTAATCCAGACAATAGAATATTATTTAGTACAAAAAGTAAACTTTAAGCCAGGTAAGGACATGGGGGAAACTTAAATGCAAATTATTAAGTAAAATAAGCCAATTTGAAAAGGTTACATATGATTCCAGGTAAATGGCATTCTGGAAAAGGAAAACTATGGAGACAGAAAAAATGTGCTGGTTCCCAGGGGCTGGGGAGAGGGAAGGGTGAACGGTGGATCACAGGGAGTTTTTAGGGAAGTGAAACTATTCTGTATAAGACTATAGTGGCGAATACAGGCCATTATATATTTGCCCAAAGATACGGAATGTATGAATTTGGGGCGCTAATGATGTATCAGTATAGGTTCATCAATTGTAACAAATTTCCCACTCTGGTGAAAGATGTTGCTAGTAAGAGGTTATGCATATGTGAGGGCAGGGAAAATATGGCAGATACATGTACCTTCTGTTCAATTTTTCTGGGAGCCCAAAATATATTTAAAATGTTTATTTAAAAAAAGGGGCCAGAGTTGGAAGACACTGCTGGCAGCTTCAATTGTACAGATGTGAAATAGTACATGAGTACTTGACAATGGAGGCCTTAAAACTCCACAAAGAAACAGATCAGGGCTGGAGAGTGTAGTTAGATGTAGGAGTCATATCTCAAATAGAACCCAGAGGATTTAGGCATGGAGTGTAGGAAGTGGAAGGTAGAAATGAGGGTAGTTCCTGAGACTCTAGGACTCTTGGAAGCCTGAGATTTTAAATCTACATTAACTTAGATGGCAATAGAAATAAACATAAGAGTAGAATTGGCTCAGCTGGTGAAAGCAATGTCATCTCAAAGTACTACAATGCTTTCCACTGCACTGGTGAGGATATTGGCATTTTTAAGTGCAGTGACATAAATAATTCTCAAAAGAATGTGGCATGTTAGGCACTAGCATACTGATTTATTACAAGAAGTATAGTTAGAGTGGTCAATACCTCGCAAAGCCATTCTGTGCTCTTCTACCATATTCCTGCCACCAGACACTAGGCTTGACGTTATCCTTTGAAGTTCATGTTTTCATTTGTTGACTTAGGTATTTTTGGGAGATAGCAAGTGTTTCTCTCTTGTTCCGAAGCCTGGGAAAACAGATTCTGCCAACGGAGGAAATCAAGGGTCAACTGGAATCCTGAAATCAAATGTGAATTCATTACTTGCTTGTCCAGAATAGGGCTTAAGGTAGAGCTTGTTCACTAACACCCGGGTCTATGGTGAATGTTCCTGCTGGCTGCAATTCTCTCTGGAAGAATATTGAGGAATGCATTAATCCAATCACCTCTGAGTGTGACACCAAATCTAAGCAAAATGGGCACAAATCTGGAAAGGAATTTAAAGGGGAAAGAGGAAAGAAAGTAGAGATCTGGATGTAAGAATACCTGAAGGTGCTGGAAGCGGGAATTGAGCAAGTCACCTGCCTCTCTGAGCTTCTTCCTTATCAGCTACAACACAGGAAGGACACCTTCATTGTCCAGTTGCTACATGATCCATGTGGAGCACCTCCTGCATGTAAAGCAATGTGCATACAGGGGCCACTACTACTGGACTATGACTCTGGATTTTGCCTTTGCCTTTTCCTGGTCATCCTTTCTTAACTCCTCACTTCATTAAGGTAAAACGTTTCAGAAAGTCTTCCATGACTCTCACACTTTAAAGCTCTCATTGTCCAGGCAGAGAATGAGGTGAGGCGTTGCATTGTTAAATGCCAAATACCAACTGTGTAGGAGAAAAAACACCACCTTCTTTAGGACAGCAATTACTATGAGGAGTAAGTTGCACTCTGAAATAGAAAGGCTCTTACGACGATCCTTTCCCTATGAGCATCGGGGACTGAGCTAGGAAGGACTCCTCAGCCAGGTATTCAGGCAGCTGAGAGCACATTCTTTCCCCTGAAGTAGGAATGTGGAAAAAAGGGAAGAACAAAAGCAACATAGAACCTCAGTTTTCATAATCAAAAACAGGTTCCCAAACACTGACACTGAGCGTGAATCATGAGCAAATGAAGTAAGTATTAAAACAGTAATGCTCATGATAGCTGCTTGATGGCCACCAAATGTACGACTACTCTTTTGCAGTTACCTTGTGAGAGATACAGTACTTACTGGGGCTAAGTGTTCTCATGACTGCCTTCAGGCTAAGCAATTTCACAGGGTATTATAGAATGAAAAATACCAACCTGTCACTAGCTCTTCTCTACTTAAGAATCTTGTTCTTTTTTGTTTTTGTTTTTGTTTTCAATTTTGCCTGCTATTCTGCAGTGAGAGGCTTTCAGAAATATTCACTACTTTCTATCCTTGTAGTATAGAAATTTGTCATTCGAATGAACTTTCCAGGGATTTATAGCCTCTGGAGTTATTGTAGTGAGTGTGTATCTTCTGATGAGTAATCCACAAGAAAATCGCTGGGCTGAAGAGTTCGGTGTTTGAATATTGTGTTTGAAATTACAACAAAATTTAAAGAAGTCTTTGAGAAATCTTGTAGAGGATTTCTCAACAGTAATGCAAATTCAGCTTTTGATAAAAGACAGAGCTTTCAACAAACATGAAAAAATGAGCCAAAGGTACTCAAACCAGCTGACGTTTGTTTATGATGGAAAGATTCAGTTTAATTCACTTTTGTTCTTCAATATTCATATTTACAACAACCAACATAACAGGTATTTAAGTAATGTATAATATGAAAAAGCTTTCACATAGTGTGTTAAATGTAAATGTCTATCACCTCATTTGATATAAGAAATGTACTTTGAGAAGTTCTTACAAACTAATATTTAGTGAATTAATCAGTGGTTTCTTCTTCATTCTGGGGCCAGTGTGGGTCTTCAGCTGCGTGTTAGGTGATAAGGAAATGCGTGCTGAGCACAGAGCTGAACGATCTCATTGTCACACACTTGGTATTGCTAGATGTGTTGCTTTGGGCAGGCCATGACCTTCTCTCTGGGACTCAGTTTCCTCACCTTATAAAACAAAGCGGCCAAGTGCAGGCTGACACGTAGGGACTCAGTAGGGTCCTCCGGATGAAATGACCCATTGGGTCTCCCGTGTGGTGAGCCTCGGTCAGCAGCAGCCAGGCCTTGCCGCCCAGGGCATCAGCTACACGTGGTGGTCCCCATCAATGGAAGAGTCAGTGCAAAGGCATTTATCCTCCAAGACAGCCTGTGCACACTCGGATGTCCCCAAGTTCAGTGGCACCACAGTTAGCCTAGTGCTGTGCCCTTGAGCTGGGCAGGCCCTTCAGCTTCCCAAGCCTCCATTTCCCATCTGCACAGTGGAGATAAGAAAGCCTGCCAGAGCTGTGCATTGTGTGAAATACGTGAGATAATGTATGTCAATCCAGGACACAGGAGTTGGCCCCTAGCACTAGCTTGGAAAGTGAAAATTCTTCCATTCAAGGTCCCAGGGGGTAGAAAGTAAGAAAATATAACAATAAAGGAGGGAGGGGGGAGGAAAGATAGATTGCCATTCTTTAAATAAAATCAGGGAGCGAGGTGTGAGAAAAATAGAGAAAGGCAGAGAGTATGAGAGAGAGGAATAGCTACAGGCACTTGGAATAGTGCTGCAAGATTCTCATAAGTAAAAGCTTCTCTTAAAATATTGGAGTTCCTCCATATGGGAAGCTTGGGGAGAGAAGAGAAAAAATTAAATTAAAGCATTTGAAAGTATATTATAGTTTTATCTCTTTGGCTCTGCGATTTCAGAAATAATATAATCCTATGGAAAACATGCTGCCAGAGGATTTTGTATAGTGGCGCCCCGACAGGATGGGACTGAATGATGTCAAAAAAGCTTATATAACAGTTTTGTTTTATTCATTTACATAAATCACATTTACCGTAGGTGTTTTATTCAAAATAAAGTTTGGGAAAAATAAATTGAACAGATGAACCTAGGCAAACCTGGTGATTTTTTCATGAGTAGTGTTTGATGATAAAGGCATAAAAGCATAATGTGGTATCATTTCACCAAGGCACAATATGGATCACCCATATGGAGCAGAAGTTGATAATACTGCAAAGAAGCAAAAATAAACAGAACAGATGTACTTGTAAAATCAAGTCTGCACCCACCCCTGAGTACCTGCCTTGTACTGGAGAAGTTTCTACTAAAACTCCAAACTGGCTTCAAGTCCCCTTCCCACAGAGACTCTTGGGAAGCCAGAGAAGAAATCTTATATGACCAAACAGAAATGAGAAAAGGTTTTCTAAAGCAGCAGGTTCCCAAGGGAGGCTGAACCAGAGCCTGCTGGATCTCTGCAAGAAAGCCGACCACTGACAATGCCTCAGTTGTCACAGTCAGAAGGCATGGGTTCCAATCCCAGCTCCTCCTGCTGCCAGCTGAGTCTTGGAGAAATCCTCCAATTTCTAAGCATTGGTTCATCAAAGGTGAAGTCGCAGAGGTGTTACCTACTTCACAGGGATATTGTAAAGCTTAACTGAGAAAGACAGGGAGGAAAAAAACATAATGCAATGCCTAAAGCACCAGACAGGCCGAATTCTGTTTCACATGGTTTTGTTCCTGGCCTTTTCTGAGGGACATGCAGAGGGGGTTATGATAAAAAGCGTTCTTGTTTTCACAAAGAGGTAAGGTCTTTGGGAAGTCCAGGTTTATTGTTTGATAAAGATTCCATGTAGAATTATAATATTCCTGAGAGCATGTCAGTGTTAGACTACTCGTAATATTGGTAACATGTACATAAGACTTTATACTTTCCAAGGCAGTTTCTCAAATGGATTTTCTTCTGACCCAACCTTACCCTATAAGATGGGCAATGTGGGGAAGAATCCCCATTTAACAGATGAGCAGACTGTCACTCAGACAGGGACTTGGGACAGCCAGGACTGGAGCCCACGTGTTTGACGACGCCATGCCGCTTGTCACTCACACGTTCACAGACGCTTTTATCGTAGGAGAGGATTTTACATCTCATCAGCCATGAAATATTGAGCCTATGTCTGAAGGCTTGGCTGTCTTGCAAACACAAGAGGCCCCAGGAGTTGGTGTTTAGCTGAGAGCATTTGAAATCACATTTGTCATGTGTAAAGTATAGAGCTCTTTTCAAACTGTAAAGTGCAAATATGCATATACAGTGTTATCTTTTCATTACTGGTTTCCAATCCAACAGCAGAGGAATGTCTACTGCTAGTAGGAAGACCTCAGACCTTCCCCTTGTGATTGCAGGAAATTCACTTCCAACCCTCTGCTGTGAGCCAGCCTCTCCTGAGCGTTCTGCTTTGTCTTATCTACACAACTTAGGAGAAAGTGCATGCACCGCTTTCTTTAGAAAGTCCATGCTCTGTTCAAGTTACCTGAATCCGGCAAAGCCCCTTTGCATATATCACAAAAAGTATTTGGAAATTCTTTTCCCCATGGAGACTCTATGGCTGCCTATTTCAGAGAGAAGGAGGCAGACATGATTTCTGTAGCCCAGAAAAACAATCTAAGGAAGCTGGGACCAAGGGAGAAGTGGAGCGCAGGAGGGAAATTCTCTTCTTTACCCATAGTAAACGTGTCCACGTGGTCAGCAGCTGGAATGCACCGTACATGGCCCCTGATGTCATCAAGTAGCCACCCATCTGCTTGGTTCCCAAAGCAGCTAGGAAAAAATAGCGTCCCACGTCCCACGCACTCCAGCTGTCCTCGGCATCCAGTGCTCAGTGATTTTTTTTTTTTCTAAAAATAAAATGAAATAAAATCATCACTTTTCCAATCAAGAGAGCACTTGTTTAAGGAACAATTATGTGAGACAGAAGCCATTGTTCTTAATATACCTGTAGGTTTGTCGAAGCAAGTGTGGAAGTCATCCCTCTATCAGAGATAGCCATCCTTTGAAAACTGAGCAGCCAAGCCGGCTGGTGTTGGAAGTACCTGCTTTTAATGTCCATTTGGAGGAAGGGAGTTGCCATCTGGGTTCCCCTGGGCCACGGTGCTAGCGATGGGGCACTGTTAGCTCCTGGGAATCTACTTCTTGGGTAACATTGTGGGCTCCATTATTTCTAATCAGATCGCAAAAGCATCCCTCTGTAGAATGTGGACATATGTCAATTTTCAAGAATAGAACTGGCAGATATTTGCAGACATGCAGCTTTCGGGTATGCCAGCATTATCTCCAGTCAAATTCAATTTCAGAGGAAACACAAATCAAGAAAACACTTCCCTTCAGACTTCAAGATTTAGAGCAGAAATTCCAAACAACAGTGAGATAACTGAGAGAGGAGAAAGGGATCTGATTCCCCGTTGTGGCCAGGAGATCCTGCCCTCTTGCTAGTGCAGCCCTCCCACCCTCTCTTAGGCCCCCGTCGTGCAGTTGTACAGCACTGCAGGCCATTCCCCAGGCCTGACCTCCCCGGGATGACACCCCAGCTGCATGCCAAATAGTCTTTTCGTTTGTCCTGTCGGCTCACCTTTCCTTTACCATAGGCAGTACTTGAGAAATTCCCTGCCTGCTGTTTGATTATAGTGAAATTATGTAAAATACATTTGTTTCCTTCACTAGAACATCTATTTTTTAATTATTCAAGAAACACTTATAGCATTTATCATGTACAAGCTATTCTTCAAAGTGGTGTACATGAAAGAGCTCGCTGAATACTTCCAGCAGCTCTGTGGTTTAGGGATGGTTGCTGTCACCATTCCACAGATGTGGTAACTGAGGCAGGTAGAAACAAAACACTTTGCCCACATCACTCAGTGAAAGGGTGACAGAGTCAGCACCCAAACCAAGGCAGTCTGGCTCCAGAGTTCAAACCCCATTGCTGTACTCTGAGCAGCTAGAGGGCAGGGGACCACCCTACATCTTTTAATTTACTCCTCACCTATTCTTTGCCAATTCAATAAATTCCTGTGGATCAAAATATTGGTGGCAATAAAACCTATGCAGACACGTGATAATATATGTGTGGGTTTCCACTGGTGGTCACCATGAGGCCAGTTTCAGAAAGGATATTTTATACCAATCAATAATTTAGGCATAGCAAGACAACACAGAAACACTGTGGAGTAAATCAGGCAGGCATCATTAAACCCATTTTACAGATGAACAAGCAAAGTTATATGAATTAGATAGATATAAGAATCTGATAATAAAATAGCCATGCAAACTTGTATTTTAGGGAGATAAAATTTCACATGTATTTTCCAGGTTCAAAAGAAAACAAATGAGTACAAAAGTAGCTGACATTTAATTTACTTCTGGAGGACCTGAGCAGGTTTACAAAAATCTCTGTCCAGAAAGCTCCTGAGCATAGGAAACCTGGGAGAATGTATTCTAAACTAGTGCTCTAGAACACACAGCAGTGACAGCTGCATTGTCCCATCCTAGACAAGGAGCAGAGAAGGGGACTTAACTACAGGGTGGAGAACACAGGTGCACCTGCAAAGCCCTGGAGAGGTGGCAGTAAGTGGCTCCCATTAACATACCTTCTTCTCAAAGGAGGCAGGGAATTGCAAGTGTGCAGGGCCCAGAAGGGGAAGATGTCCACTTAATGATTCTGAACTGACAAGATGCTGGCTGGGCTTTGATCAGGCAGCTACACAGCACGTGGTTTCCTGTGGAGCCTGTGTTTTCAAAGGGGAAATCAGCACCTTGTAAGCTCCTACATTAACTACCACGATCCTATCCTGGAGCTGAAAAGGAAAATAAAGAAAACTCACTGAGTTCATAGCGTTGACTCACAAAGCCAAAAAGAGCCAGTCTCTGATTCTGCAGGCTCACATGATTCCCTTGGTAATTAGTGAGGGCACATTAAAACTGATAGAAGCTGAGATTGATCATCTTGAAAACGTACCTAACTGGAAAAGCCAGAGCCTGTCCTTGCCCTTAGGGGAGCATTCAACACTTTAAAACATAGTGTTTTATTAGTAAAATAGTGATTGTACCATTTTACTATAGATTTTAAGAGATATTGTTTAGACTGAATATAAAATTTCCATAGCACTTTATAAACCATGAAGTTTTGCAAAAATACAACAAATTAAAGCCTCTTCCTTCAAGACTTTTCCTCTGCAAATTGATGATGAATCTAGAAACGTCTCCCTGGATACTAAGCTGGAAAGTGCTGATGACATAGAGGCTTATGGAGGATTTGATGGAGAAAAAAAAACATTGAGAAAGGACCCTCTGTCCCTTTGTAAACTACCAAATTCATGCAAATTAATACAGCTCCAACAATCTGTCAATGCATGAGACACAGGCAACCTCAACTAGATACCTATCAACTGACTTTAGATGGATATGAAGATAAAAGATTGAGATCAAAGAAGCTCCATCTTCGGATTCTGGAACATAAACAAACCACAGTTTTAAAAATTGGCGAGCTGGCACTCCTGTGGTTCCTCGTTCAACCCTAGAGGATTTAATTGAAGGAGTTCTTCTTCATAATTTCAATACTACTTGAAGTCTTAAAACCTCTGATATTTGTAGATAGCTGAATTAATACACTATTTTCTATAATGGTAGCAATCATTATCATTTGTGCTTGACTAATCCTTAATATTCACCGTCACATACATTTTGATTGCAGAGCCTCCCCAGATACAGGTGATGCAGGATGGGCCACTGGACAGGTGAGACTGATGCCATGCCAGACACCTGCTGTGCCCCGAACGTGCTGGGTAGTGTATGTGTCCAGGAGAAGCCTCAACTACAGGTAATACATTGGTTTTATTGCAAATCTTTCAGTACCCTGAATTAGGTGGTGATAGAGGTTAACAGGGAAGGAAGTACATTTTCTGCAGGGTTTCCAAGAGCCTTGAACAGAGCACAGGTGAAGAGAAAATGGGTTATTCAGGAGCTGGCTACACAGCTGTTCCCAGGGACCCGTTAGGAGCCCTTATACCCACTACAGGAAACAGCAAAGGAACAGCAGCTGACCAAGGAAGAGGGGGCGAGTTCTTGTTTTCCACTCCCTTCTGCGCCCCTCTACTCCAGTCCCATACAGACTGCAGAGCTGGCCCTCCTCCTTCGGGCCCCCAGGCTGAAGGCACCTCCGTGTCCGTTTTTTAAACTCTCTTTCTCTTAGTTTGCCTCTCTCTCTATTTCTCCCGTCATCTCTGTGTTTCTCTTTCCTCTTCTTTCTCTGTCTCTCTTTTTTTTTTTTTTTGCAGTCTCCTCTTCTCTCTCTCATTCTCTTCCTTCCTCTATTTTCTCTCTATCTCTCTCCCTTTTTCTCTCTCTGTCTCTGTCTCCTCTTTCACTGTCTCTCTGGTGCAGCTTTTTAAATCTCAGACACTTCTGTAAGGGTCACTTGACAGCGTCGTGCTCCTCTAAAGTGCTCCTACTACATCTTCAGATCCAGTATTTCGTCACTCTGTAGTTTTATTTTTCCTTTGAAAGTATTTTAACAAACATGCAAATCTAAAATTACTCCAATCTCAATTATCATGAAACTGCTAAAAAAAAATCCACCAAAAACAATAAAAACAAGTTTCTTTAAAGATGTTTAAGGACTAATGAATGTTTTACAAAATACTTGTCAGATGAATCTTATTTCTTATTTTACTTATTAATCCGGAAGAGGGGGTGCACTGTGTCATTTCTAGGTTTGCAGACAAGACTAAAAATGCTGTTGGGTAGAAAGACGTCAAGCTGACAGGGATAGACGGCAGCAGGAGGATTGCTCCAGGCTGGCTGAGGGGGTGGGAAGTGGCAGATGAGTTTCAGTGTGGGTTAGTGTGGGGACACTGTGGGGAGAGTCAATTATAAAATGATGATCTCCCAGCCACCAGACCCATGACACAGAAAACACCACTTCAAGTCATCAGGAACTAGGACCTGAATATACAAATATTAGGACCCTATTAACACTGTTGTATAATTTACAAAAAAAAAAGCTCTGTGTGTGTGTGTGTGTGTGTGTGTGTGTGTGTTTATACACATACATTCAATAATCTCAAAGAACAGAACTTTATACGTACATTATATAAAAGTGAGTTAGCGAGTTAGGTTAATGATGTGGTTATGATTACATGGCTATTTAATGATTAAATATTAGACATTCTTCTTGATCTCAAGCAACTTAGACCCCAGAAGAGAAGTCACACATAAAACCCAGGTAGTACAGTTTCTCCCGTGCTGTTTTAAACAAAAATGCAGCATCAGAAATCCTTCAGAAGGAACATAGTAGAAGAATATTGTGTAAAATAGGACTTTAAAACTTAACACTGCATATACCTTACACATGTTGTTGAAAATGTTAAGCATTCTATTACATGGTGTCCTCCTTAGGATTTTAGTACTATATATAGATTTGCTTCTCTTGGATAGAAAAGAGAGAACATTTTGCTTTATATTTTTATGAATCTGTGAATTTTATAACTGCTCTTTTTTTTCTCTCTCTGTGTGTTAATTTCTAGGAAGAAAAGAGTCAACGTGAGTAGCAAGTTCAAGGACCTTACAGAAGAAAGTACAGATACTTTATCACGGACTTCACTAGTTTAGTTTAATCTGAACCAGACGCCACATGGCTAACAGCCCATGCAACAAGCCACGGCTACTTGAGTTCCGTGGGCAGCACTCACACAGGCCTCCATGTGTCCACACAGGACGCAGCTTGCAATCCAGTCTAGCTTATTCTTAGAGGCATTCTCTGATTTTCAGATCTGTCCCTGTCCACCCTCTACACAGTTTTTTGCTTCAGTTTCCCTGTCCACCCTCTAGACAAAGCTTTGCTTCAGTAACTTTGGATATACCAGTTTTGAGACCTCTTGTCCCTCTCACCTTTTAGCAAATTCCACTCTTAGCTGCCAGACCCAGCCACACACAAGGGGATGTTTGCTCAGGTGAGACAGGGAGCAGCTCTTTTAAGTTTCTCTTCAAGTTGTCCCTGTAAATGGAGTCATGGAATCATAGAACCATGATTCTACATTTCAATGGAGGCCAGTTTAACATCTCAAGTAATGAATGATCAGGCACAATTTGTGCTATAATTCAAAGAAAACATTTATTACTGGAATATGGAGCCAAACAATTTGAGGCAAATTATTTCTTCCATAGGTACATACTATTATGTCCACTATTTATAGGGGATCAAAAGTGTTTCCTTAAGCCTTGAGTGTGTTTGCTGGAAAGAATGAGTCATTCCCGAGGAAAGATCTTTCAGGGAAATGAGAGATTCGTGGCTACCATATGAATAAACTTTCTACAAGTTTCTCTCTATCATCTATAAATAATACTTTCCCCACTTAATGTCAGACATTCTATAAATTTTAAATGAACTTTGTATATTCCTTCTTTACATTGTCTTATCAGAATAAAAAGTTTTTACCCGTGTACAACGCAATATCTGGCATACTTTATCTGTACATCCAGTGTTTGTTAAGAAACTGAGTTTGAGTTCTATCATTTTGAATGCTTTGCTTGACCTTCTCCAGTTTTCTGAAGAGGGGTTTGTGAAGAATTTGCAATAAAATGGTCAATATTTAAGTATCTATATAATTAAGTGATGTTATTCAAAGTTGAGAAGAGTCCTTGGATTTTGATCAAAATCCTTTACAGTTAAGATAAAATTTCCTTTACAGTTAAGGAAACTAAGTAACTTCTAAGACATACAGCTAATTTACGACCCAATAGAAACTCCCAGATTAGAAACCCAGCACCTGCATATCAGTGGCTCCTGGTACAGAACTTTCGTTCCTGAGAGCATCTCATAGATTCTAATTTGGAGGACCTATCCTTTTCTCCAGAAATGAATTTAATAATTAAACTGGGTATGATTAACTTCTGTGATGTATTTTCTTTCTCTGGGAAGTCACGGCACACCATTCTTTATGTCTTATCTCTACATAAACAAAATTTGGAGGAAAAAGTAATATGAAATTTGAAAACATGACCAAGTGGCTTTGAATATAATATCCTGAAGGCAAAATGGTGCTTTTTTCCTTGAATACAGACTACCTTCAAAGCATGAAAGCATTCTCATGGAAAATCATTACAAGGACCTGTCAGTTCCTCCTTCTTAACAGCTGCAGTAAGGCTCCCTTCTCTATGTTTCTGCACTGCAGAGTGACTTATTTCTTAGTGATTAAAACAAAAACCATTTAGCATGTGTCCCACCTCCTTTTGAAACCATCTTTCCTATCTCTTGATTACTCCTTCTGAGAATCATGCTCCTCATAGGAAGCTGTTTTCACTTCCTTAAGGAAATTACTTCATTTCTTCATTGAACCACTTGTCTTTATTGGAAGCAACAGTCAACAAGTGACACTGTTTTTAAACAATGTCTTTCTCTACTCTCCCAAAAAGATCAGATATGCTACTCCACACAGGCCAATGCCATGGTCCCATCCTAGACTTTGACATCTGAGCCAAGTGGCAGACAGAACCACCACTGTGAGAGTTACTTGATTCCAGTAGAGTGCTCACATGAGAGGGTGACTGTGGCTTACAAGGCTCTAGGCATTCCCTAGCTCCTTACTATTTTATGCCTAGTTCTCTAGCTGCTCTGTAGATTTATGGAGCTAGTCAATATCTTTCCTTCACTTCCCATTTTGCTTAAGTTATCTAGCTTTGGTATCTGTTGCATGCAACCCAGACAACCCTAGCTGATACACTGCTCTAGTCCAGAACCACACCACCCCTGGATGTGGATCATTGCAGGTTCCAAATGGGTCATCTGGCCATCAGTGTCCCACTTCCCTCAGTTCATTCCTAGATATTCATCTTCACCAACATCACTTGTAACCTGACAAATCCTGATGAAATCCATGAAGGCACAGAGGAGAGGCACGAAGCCGTTCTTAGATACTTCTGGAAGGGTTTCCTTTAGGAAAGGATGTCTGGAGACTTTAAAAACTGGGACAGAGTTGATGGGAGAACATGATTGATAGGGACTGCATTTGGGAAAATGGTGGATGCAAAGAGAGAAAGATGAACCTCTAAGCACCAGACATAAGAGGAGATGGGACTGAAAGCGGCTCTGTGCAACAGTGCGGCTCTGTGAGGCCTGATGGGGGAGCTTGTCCTTATTCTGAACACAGTGGGGAGCCATTAAAAATCTTTCAGTAGAGCAGAAACATCATCTAATTGGCACCTTGAAATATACAGAAAGTCCAGAAAGGCAGTTGAGGATGTTGGGTTAGTGCAAATTTCCATAGCAGCATTCTGGGGCCACACTCATGGTCATTGGTTCCAAGTCTTCCTCAGTTTCCCTTCTCATGTATACTGTTTATATGTTGCATTTCCTCTCCTTTTCCCACAGCAGTCATTATTCCTGGTCAACCTAATACAAACCTGCACTTAACTTTCCACATATTATATTAATCATGCATGTTCTTTGTCTATCTTTTCAGTCCAGTCTCCCGCCTTCTCTCCCCCTTTACTCTAACCAAATTATTTGGATTTCTGAATACAGTGTGAGCATTTTTGTCCCCCTGTATATTTCTGAGGGCTCTTACCTCTGCGTAGAATTTTGTTCTCTCCGTTCCTTACAGATTTAGCACCACCTGAACCCTCCTCAAAGCCTCAGACCTGTGCATCTAACTGCCGGCTCCACATCTCCATTTGGGTTTCACAGACGCCCATAATTCAACATTACAAAAATAACGTCATTCTTTTCCTACAACATCTGTTTCTTTCTGTTTCCTTACCACAATGAAAATCCCCAAAACCGCCAAGTTACTTGAGTGAGAAATCTTGGCCTTACCTTTTTTCCCTTCAATTTCCCTTGGTGTAACCTAAAAACACTGGATTAACCAACAAAGCTGATAGAGTTTATTTCTTAAACATACCAAATCCTCCTTCTCTGATGGCATTGCTTTAGTGATGGCTGATACTTTTTGACTCATATTATTGCAATCATATTCTTGGTAATTACTCTGTCTTCGCCACTCACAACCTTCAGATGTATCCTTCCTGTGACTTACAGAGTAAATTTTTTACAATTAAAAATATGATTAAAATATTTCAGTAGCTCTCTATGGTCACAGTGATGTCTAAATGTCTTAGCGTCCTATATGTCTACATACAGTACGCTGAGTCTAAATGAAGTCGATGGCTTAGTGTTCTAAGCATCATGTATTGGAACATGTTGGTGTTCTAAGCAATGGCGTATGTTCTTTATCTGTCTCTTCAGTCCAGTCTCTCACCTTCTCACCTCCATTACTCTCATCAAATTATTTGGCTTTCTCAATATATTGGGGTCATTTTTGCACCCCTGTGCATTTGTAAGTGCTCTTCCCTCTGCTTAAAGTGTTATTCTCGGGCCAGGCGTGGTGGGTCACGCCTGTAATCCCAGCACTTTGGGAGGCCGAGGCGGGTGGATCACGAGGTCAAGAGATCGAGACGAGGCCATCCCAGTCAACATAGAGAAACCCCGTCTCTACTAAAAATACAAAAAATTAGCTGGGCATGGTGGTGCATGCCTGTAATCCCAGCTACTCAGGAGGCTGAGGCAGGAGAATTGCCTGAATCCAGGAGGTGGAGGTTGTGGTGAGCCGAGATGGTGCCATTGCACTCCAGCCTGGGTAACGAGAGCGAAACTCCGTCTCAGGAAAAAAAAAAAAAAAAAGTGTTCATCTCTCCCTCTTTAACCTTTTACCTTCAGGTGAAATGTCCTCTTCTCCCTTTTCAGGAGTTAGAGCCTTTCCTTGGGCTCAAAATGCAACTTGCTTTGACCTTACCCTCATAACACATGATTATAGCTAATTGCATGGGGCCAATGCAGGTAAAAGTTGCTTAAGCTCAGGGACTCTGCCACATTCCTCTTGTGCCTCCCATGGCCTTTCTGCCCTCAGAAAATGCTTGGTGAACCATGTCCTCTATGTGAAGGGAGAGGTGAAACATTACCTTGGTCAGCAGTGTAGTGTCCTGTGGCTTACCATCTTTTTAAGTGAATCATTTGCTATAGCCATATTCCATCTTATATATTTTTAATTAAATTTGCAGATTTACATTTATTGTTTCTCATGGTATTAGTTCTGCCACAATTAACAATTCTATACTATTTGAATATTTTTACTTCAAAATCTTATGTCTGACTTTTTAAAAGAAGACACACATGCTGCCAATAACGATATAAAAAAATTCAACATCACTGATCATTAGTGAAATGCAAATCAAAACTGCCATGAGGTATCATCTCACACCAGTCATAATAGCTGTTATTAAAAAGAAAAAAAAATAACATATGCTAGTGAGGTTGTGGCAGAAAAGGAATCTTTATACACTATTGGTAGGAATGTTCAATAATTGTGGAAGACAGTGTGATGATTCCTTAAAGACCTAAAAACAGAAATACCATTCAACCCAACAATCCCATTGCTAGGAGTATGCTCAAAGGAATATAACTTTCTATCATAAAGATTCATGCATGTGTATGTTAGTTGCAGAATTATTCACAACAGCAAGGACATGAAATCAACTTAAATGCCCATCAGTGGTAAACTGGATAAAGAAAATGTAGTAAATATACACCATGGCATACTATGCAGCCATTAAAAAGAACGAGATTATGTTTCTTTGCAGGAACATGAATGGAGATAGAGACTATTATCCTTAGCAAACTAACTCAGGAACAGAAAACTAAACACTGCATGTTCTCACTGTAAGTAGGAGCTAAATGATGAGAACAACACACACGGGGGCCTATTGGAGGGTGGAGGGTAAGAGGAGGGTACGATCAGGAACAATAACTAATGGGCACTAGGCTTCATGCCTGGGTGATTAAATAATCTATAAAACAAACTCCAATGAAATAAGATTACCTATATAACAAACCTGCACATGTACCCTGAAGTTAACATAAAAGTTAAAAAAAGACATAATGATCCCTAAAGAAAACTTAAAATAGCAGAATCTATAGGCAGTAAATTCTGATGTGGCCACAAAAAAATTAAATAAAACCAAAATGATCCTGAAAAAAAATCTTCTGTCTGGAACTAGAAACACGTTCACAAATGAGAACGGTCTAGTCTATACTGATTGATTCACTGGTCCATTTGACCATCCCTCCCCAAAGTTGTTTTCTGAAATAAAATGTGCCAATTTTTGTAGAACATTAATAAAACATAGAGTTTTAAAAACTCAACAAAAAGTGGGATTTTGCTATCCTAGAAGTAATCTAGTAATTATAAAAAATATAAGCAAAGCAGGTATAATTTAGTCAAAAAAGTTTTCTTCATTTTTCGCATACATGTTACACATTTTACAACATAGTTAATTTGATGTGTGTCTTTTTCATGCTACCAAAGCATGTTTTAGTAAGTACTTTCTGGGTATTCACCTTTCAGAGTTATCAGATGGAATAAAGCACTCGAAAGTGACTTATAAACTTTGCAGAACTGTATACATATCAAGTACTTCTACAATACTAGCAATCATTAATTACTATCTACTACATATATAAGTTGGCATGCTCAATATAAATGCAATGATTTAAAAGTTCTGATCTCTGTTTTTAAGTAATTTGCAGGCAATTTTGGAGAAACCAAGCAGAGAATGATAAACTATCAGCAAATCACAGAATGTGGTGGGGGCCAAAGAGCTGGTCTAGCCGTATCAGGAGAGTTCAGAGGATGGGAACATCAGTTACGACTGCTTTCTCAAGGAAGTAGAATTAGAACTTTTGGTCTTGAATGATGAATGGAATATATAAAGCATCCTTTTCTCTGGATGCAGACAGGAATTCTAAGATGCCCCTCAACACTCTGCCCTTTGGTTCTACACCCTGAATACTCTCCTGTCCTTGAGTGTAGAGGGAGATCTGATTCAAAAGAGTACCACTCCCATGACTGAGTTCTGTCATAAGGCAAAGGTGATGGGATTTTGCAAATGTAATTAAGGGCCCAAATTAGATGGGACCTTAATCAAATGGGAGATTGTACTGGGCAGGCAGGACACAATCAGGGAAAGCATTTCACAAAGGGACTGGTCCCTCCCTCAAGAGAGATGCTCCACTGCTGGCCTTGAAGAAGCAAGCAACCATGAGTTCTGCAGTCATGTGGAAACGAAGTCTGCCCACCACCTGCAGGAGCTTGGCAGCAGAGCTTTTCCCGTGAATCTTCTAAAGAAAAAGTGTCTTGGCTGACATTTTGAGCATAGTCTTATAAGACTCTGAGCAGAGAACCTGGCTAAGCTATGCCTGGCTTCCTGTCCCACAGAAATCATGAGATAATCAATGTGAATTGCTAAGTTTGTGATAATTTTTTATGTAGCAGTGGAAATCAAATACAACTATTCCACTAGATTCTCCAATTTATACCTGAAAACTTTCCTAGACCTACCATTTGGGGCTTCACAAGTCACTGTTCTCTATGGAATACTTTGCTGTCCCAGCTGTTCAGAGGCAGGTGGAAATGAGTTACCATCAGTCAAATTTTGTGAAGAGTAAGCACTCCCCACAAGCAGATGAGAAAGCTTCTAGCCCAGAGGAGACCCTACAGAACACAGCAGAGATTTTCCAGCATACCCAAGAATCACAAACTCCATCACTGTAAGGGACCGCCAAGCTCATGATCTGGTTCTCTCAGCTTGCCCCCAGAGGCTCTTGGTGGCACAGCTACCTCCTGCAAGAGATGGGAGAAGAACCCAAGTGTTCTGACACCCAGGCCCGTGTTCTTGACACTATCTCAACCTCCACTGTGTCAAGACAAGTCTCCATCCAATTAACTATGATCATTATAGTCTCAATTCCATAGCATCTTATTAAAGTTCAAAAGAGCAAGATGAGGCATTATCCAGTTTTCTCTGCCTTTATCGCAGAGGCAGTTTTTTTTTTCATGATAAATTAGTAATAACTCTCAGGTACATTTGGCAAGCCAAAGAAAAATGGATTTTTTACAATGCACTGAATAAACATATTCTGCTTGAATATCTCCTATACTTCACTGGCTTCAATACAGTAGAAGTTTATTGACGTATGTACTGCAAGCTATGTTTGAATGATTGCTTCATATATTATGCTATGCTACATTACATCGTGTTCCTTTTCTGCTTCCATAGCCCAAAGACTTATTGGAATCAGTTGTTTCAGACTCATAAAATAAACATGACTCGAAAAAAAAAAAAGATTACCATAGCAAGAATTTCACCAGTCTTTTGAAGCTGCATCCTTGATTATTTGTTGAAATTCATTTCATTTTTCTATCATTATCCCAGTGCATGTTAAGTCCTACCATCGAGTATAAATGTACAATCTGCTCAGCGAGGCAGCTTGTAATAAGCTAGCATGAAACAACATTTTCAGTGTTATGGTTTGTTGACTTTTTTTTTTCTTTAAGAAACTAACATCCATAAAGCAGAAAGTTTGTTTGGAAGTGTGAATTCTAAAATGAGCCTTTTCCTAAAGCAATTCCATCTAAGATTTAACTAAACTGTCTTGTCTTTATCAATAAACCATCTACATTCCACACAGTAGACATTTTTAACAGGAAGATTTATGAGATTGTTGAAGCAGCAGGGTTGGGGAGAAAATGCACAGAAATTGGAGGCCGGCATCACTGTCTGTGTGTCCTGTTTGCCCTTCCAGATCCTCCGTCTATCCCCTTCACTCTGCTGCACGCCAGAGGCCCATATGCATGGACTCCTTTGCCTTCTGCAAGAGATCAAGGGTGGGGCCAGGGTCGTATGTTCAGCTCTCCTGATGCAGATCACTGTAGGTGCTAACTTACTTCTAGAGTCACGACACTCTTTCTTCACAATGCCCTCTCTTGGTCTCCACTGCAGGGTGGTGACAGCTTCTCACTGCTGGTCCTGCTTCATCTTTGTTGTTTTTCCTAAACACTGCATGTCATTGTAAACAATGAGTTTTTTAAGCCTCCTCAATATCACATTTGAATGCCCCAGTTGTATTTTTTGCAGGGACCCATGATTGCAGAGTCATGGTACTTGGGTACGCCATGTACATTTCTTGTGCATGGAATCCTCCTTTTCCTTTTCTAAAACTAAGCAGAAAAGATTCCTGCTCAAATTGTTTCATGAGCTTATTAGTGTATAAAATGTGAAAATGCACAGTTGAATGACTTTACATACTTAAGATTTTCATTCAATCCATGTACATTGAAGGCTTTGTTTGTGCAAGACACTATAAAAAGTCACTATGCAAGGAAACAAAAATAAATTAGACATAACTCTGCAAACTGATAACTATAATGGAAGACTATGGTAAAAATCAAAGCTGAGACCAACTATTTGACATGCTAGTTTAGTGTAGCTAAAATTGGGGGAAGACGGGATGATGAAAGCTTCCAGGAGAAGATGTCATTTGAACTGGATATGAAAGGATGTATGATATTTGAAGCCAGGATGGACTTGCTCATCAAGGATGAGAGAGTCATGCACAGCAGCAGGAGATCTGACAAAGCCTGGCCATCATCTGACAGGCTCCAAGTATTCCATATGCTTTCTTATATGACAGATTTCAAAATAGGAACCACATTCCTAATGGGTCATTCCTGCAGCTCTGGCTCACAGGTTGTTTCTTCAAGCATGGCCTTGAGATCAGCAACAGCCACTTCACCTGGAAATTCATCAAGAAAGACAAATCATCTGCCTGCCTCTGACCTGAGGAACCAGAAACTCTAGGCATGGGTGGAGCCCACAGCCTTTGCTTAGCTTCAACCTACTCTTCCAAAGTGGGGATGCATCGTCCACCTGGCAAGACCATTGGGAGGATGGCATGAGATAATACTGCTGAAGTGTGAAAGCAAAAGACTGTTTCTCTCTAGTGAAGTTCTACTCACTGTTGAGGCTCCAGCGCATAGGGGCACATCCCGTGGGCATTCGCTCCAGCTGCCCAGGTGGGTTTCATTCCTGTATTACCCTCTGCTTCAGACTTACTGAGAGTCATTCTCCATAGCAGACCTTTCCTATTGCCTATTTGGGAGATTCCTTGATCATTGTCTGTCTCACTGATTAGATAATAGTCCCCATGATAGAAGACACCTGGCTTTTTTTAATCCATTGGATACTTAATGACTGTAGCATAGTGTATACTCAGTAAATAGTTCTTGAATGAATGCATGAGAAGTCCCTGAAAACAGTTACTGAACTCTTTGAACAATCATGCAAACAAAATCCAAAGAAATGTCACAAAATAGTTCCTAAGTCCTTAAACACAAACAACTCCAGACACCTAGAATGATCAAGGCAGTGTGCTACGTCTCCTTTCTCATGAGGTTTTTCACCAATAAATTGTGAAGGTGAGTGCCTCGGCCGTTAAATGCTGCCTCAGCCAGCCACTCTCTGCCATACCTTAACCACATTGCCCTGATCTTGATCCTTCTGTCTCTATCTCTGTGCACCTGGGGCATCTTGCAGGCTCTGACTTTAACTCTGATACCCTTGCACCTGTTCTGCCACCTGCCACTCCATTGGGTTACTGAGTCTCTGGTCCTGAATTGTGAGCCTGCCTTGACATGTATCTTTCTGTTTTATCCTCAGCTGCTATGGAGCATTTTCTCTCTCTCACTCATATGTGTGTATAATATATAAACATATATTTATATTTCATGTATGTAATGTCACTATATATAATGGCATATAAATATATATCAATAAAGATAGGCTATGTCCATGCTTCCTTTTTTTTTTCTTTTGATAGTGGAAAAGGTGTGACTTTTTGACTCTATTTCTGTCAATTAGCAATTATCAAAAGGCCTTTAAATGATTCAGCTATAACTGACTTGAAAATGCCAAACATGCTGCAGTCTGCTTTCCCAATTCTTGAGAAAATGGGGTGTGACAACAAACTGCTGGGACAGTTGTCCGCTGCCCATATCCTGCCATTTGGCAGCTGGACTTTGGTATTTCCCAGAAAAATGCCAACAGACATGGAGTCCGCAGAGGCGCTAGAACTCTTGCAGTGCTCAGCGCCCAACACAGTGCTTCTCAAGGTGTGGTGCCTGGACCAGCAGCGTAAGCCTCACCACGGAATCTTTCAGCAATACAGACTCTGGGACCCTATACCAGATCTACTGACACAGAAACTCTGGAGCTGGGCCTAGCAATACAATATTTGGCAAGATAAACTCTACCACTAGGAGTTTAAAAAATACATATACATTTGACAAAATCTCTAAATGATTCTGATGCATACTGATATGGTTTGGCTGTGTCCCCATTCAAATCTCAACTTGAATTGTATCTTCCAGAATTCCCATGTGTTGTGGGAGGGACCCAGGGGGAGGTAATTGAATCATGGGAGCTGGTCTTTGCTGTGCTGTTCCCGTGATAATGAATAAGTCTCATGAGATCTGATGGGTTTATCAGGGGTTTCCACTTTTGCTTCTTCGTTATTCTCCTTGCTGCTGCCACATAAGAAGTGCCTTTCACCGCCTGCCACGATTCTGACGCCTCTCCAGCCATGTGGAATTTTAAGTCCAATTAAACTTCTTTTTCTTCCCAGTCTTGGGTATGCCTTTATCAGCAGCATGAAAATGGACTAATACACATATTCAAGTATGAGAGCCACTGTTCTAGTGCAATATTTGACACTAATTGTGCACCAATGTTGTCTATGATTAAAGAGAAGCTTTCTGCACATCTATTTCATAAAGTAGCTATACTGGGATAAGAGACACACTGAAGCCAGGGTCATGGTTTTGAGCCAATTATGATATTGATTTCATGGCCAATCATCCACCCTATAGAGGCACCATATGGAATTCTGGGTTCATATTTATAAATAACATAAGGAATCAATGATCCTCAGGAGGGGTCACTGGGAGATTCTGTGGTGTCACAGGTGGCATCCAGTTTTCTTTATGGCTGTGTCAGTGTTTACTCCCCAGTGGGAGGGCTGCTTAGGAAAAGAGTCAGAACTTGAAGTCTACAGGATGCGGAGCCTTCCGCATATATGCCCACAGGTCCTCATGGACTCCCGTGACCCTGGGAGGTGGCAGAACAGTAGCAGTCATCTCTTACTCCATACTTCACTGACTTTCCTAACTGGTTGATATAAAAATGAAGGCAAATCTCAGGTTGCTATCAGAACCTCCACCATCTTCCCACCCCTACCATCACCAGGCTGACAGCTTCCAAACCAGCCTTGTTTTTGAAGAACTGTTGACTTCAGGGGTGTTTTTGTCCATTCTCTCATTGCTACAAAGAACTACCTAGACTGGGTAATTCACAAAGAAAAGAGGTTTAATTGACTCACAGTTCCACAGGCTGTACAGGAATCATGGCTGGGAGGCCTCAGGAAACTTACAATTATGGAAGAAGGTGAAGGGAGAGCAAACAGGTCTTACATGGTCACAGCAGGAGAAAGAGAGGGGTGGCGGTGGTGGTAGGGGATGTTACACACTTTAAACAACCAGATCTCTTGAGAACTCTATCATGAGACAGCACTAGGGGGATGGTGCTAAACCATTAGAAACCACCCCCATGATCCAATCACCTCCCACTCAGCCTTATCTCCAACACTCAGGATCACCATTCAACATGTGATTTGGGGGATAGCGACACAGAGAAAAACCAAGAGTCAAGCAGGAAAAAGCACATTTCCAACCAGCATCAGATTCCTGAGACCTCTAAACCTTCAAAAGTTAAGCACCACTGAACTGGAATAGAGATTCCATTGCCACCCATGAACACTCTTACCCCTTGAAAACAGCACCCAATGGGCAGGTGGACAGTACACATCAAGTGGGCCTGGATTCCAAATGGGGCTCTCCACTTAATAGTTGAATGAATATGAGCAATTTATTGAGCCTCCCTGAGGCGCAGTTTTCTCATCTGTAAAACAAAATTATATTCAACTCAGAGGGTATGTATTAGTGAGGGTTCTCCAGAGAGACAGAGCCAATAGGATACATAGAGAAAGGGACTCACGGGATATATGGAAAGGGATATACAGAAAGGGACTCACGGGAACCGGCTTACAAGCTTATGGAGAACCAAGGTAGCTGGCAATGTGGCTCAGTCCATGTCCAAAAGCCTCAGAACCAATGAAGCTGATGGTGTAACTTTCAGTCAGGACACAGATCCACTGGGGGCAGGAGGGAAACCACGGCACTGTTGCAGGTCCTAGAGACCAAAGGCCAGAGAGCTTGGACTTCTGATGCCCAATAGCAGGAGAAAAAAGTGTGTTCCAGCTCCAGAAGAGAGAGAGAGAATTAGCCTTTCCTCTGCTGTTTTGATCTGTCCAGGCCTCAGCTGATCCGAGGTCCACCCACCTGGGGTGAGTGTAGATCTTCCCTCATCCACTGATTCTAATTTCAATCACTCCTGGAAATGCCCTCATGGACACACCCAGAAATAATGCTCCCCCAGCTATCTGGCATCCCTTAGTCCAGTGAAATGCACACCTAAAACTGATCATCACAGAGTGAGTGTGAAGAAAGCACGATAGAAAGGGCCTAAGAAAAATGTTGCCATCCTCATAGGAGCTCAATGTTTTCTTCCTCTCCTTGAAACTTTGGCTACCAGGATACCAAGGAGGTACAAATTCAAATCATTTCCAAATATATTCTCACATGCTGATAGTGTCTGGCCCTCAAAATCACTCACCCATTTGTTCATTTATCTACCTGTTCATCACCTGCCACCCTCTATGCTATCAGCCACCTCAAAAGTGTGGGCCAGCCTCTGCCATGTGCATGAAAGGCCTGCGGGACAGAGGCATGTGGGAAAGGCTCCTCTCCCACTCCCACACCTCCTTCCCTTAATAGCTCATACCTCCACCTTCCACCCCTGATACAGAGAATTTATCTTACCTATTTCTGTACTCAGCCATTTAGATCTCTAATGAAGATGGATTATAATAAATGTTTAAAGACATGTATTGTGTACCTATTCATTCCCTACCAGAATCCAATAGTCTCTCTCTCTCTCTCTCCATACTTCTTTGTCTCCTTTATCTTTCTCTGGCTTCCCCCCTCTCCCACCTCACTCTTTCTTTCTCTCTCCCCTCTCTCTACTTCTCTCTCCTCCATCTCTGTCTCCCTCGACTGCTGTCCATCACTCGGCTTCTCTCTCTCTCTCTCTCTTTCTCTTCCTTGCTCCACCTGCCCCACAGCATTTAATAGAGTGCTCTGGATCTAGCAGTCCCTCAATTTCTGTGGTTATAACGTGGCTTAGAAAACCAAGAAATGAGGGTGTCCTCCTGGCCTGAAGAAAAAGGTTGGAAAGTGGAAGTGTGAAGTGTGAAGTCCCTCAAGTTGGCTGTTCCTTTTTTCTATGCATTGTTTGCAATTATTGTTTATAGTCCATTTATAAAAAAATCTACCTATTGCATAGCTTCAACTTTATCTTAAGTCCAAAGTGCTGCATTTAAAGAAAAAACACATGCATATTTAAAGCAAATGCTTAGAGATGGATCCAGAAGTTGCAAAGATTATTTACATCAAACCCTGAAGTTGGAACAGTTTCAAGAAACCCCAAACGCCTGCAGTTTCTCCCTCCCGCATGTTCATTAAAGTCCTGAAATGGAGTATAGTCACAGAGCTTGGTTAATTTAATAAGTGCTTATTTGACCACTAAATAAAAGACTGATAATAACAGGTAGTTTGGGGTGGTGGTGGACTTGGTGGCATTTGCTTGAAACAAACAAATGTAAACCTTTATGGAGTGGAAACAGAGTTCACGCCGGTGCCTTTCAGGACAATATTTCTGGTGGTAAGTTTCCCCAGGGAAGAAACTTTAGGGCACAGCCACATTTCTGCTTTATCTGCTGAAAGCGGTCACCTTATGTCCACAAGTTTTTTTTCTCCTGAGGTTGGGCACAGCAGATGCTGGATAAATCAAGACAAACCCCACGTTTTACACCCCTCAACTCCCACCCAATGTGCCAGCCCAGCAGAAACATGTGCAGTTTCCGAATAGCACCATGAATTTGCACATATGGTTTTGACGTCCTAGCATATTTTTGTCTCCTTTATTTGACTATCTCTTACTTGGTTTTTAGGATCTGGTGGAGAAGCCCTTCCCTTCAGGAAGCCTTCCGGCACCACGCCCACCCCAGCCGCAGGCTCCAGCACCTCTCATAGCTGCTGTCACGCTCCCCTGTGTCTTGCTTGCTTTTGTGTCCATCCAACAGGGAACTCCATGAGGCCAGAGAATGTCTCCCAGCATGATATCTCTGGGATTTTTTAAATTTGTAATTGATATAAAATACACAAAATGTAAAATGGATCATCTTAATGATTGTCAAGTGTACAGTTCAGTAGTGGTAAGTGTGTTCAGGTTGTTGAGTAGCCAATCCCCAGAATCTTTTTTAATTTTTCAAAATCGAAACTCTGCACCCATGAAACGACATCTCTCCATTTCCCCGATCCTCCAGTGCCTGGACACCATCATCCTATTTTTTTTTATCTCTAGGTACCTCATATAAGTGGAATCTTACCGTGTTGGTCTTTCGGTGACTGGCTTATTTCACTTAGTCATGCCTTCAAGTCTCATCTGTGTTGTGGCATGCATCAGAATGTTCTTCCCTTTTAAGACTGAATGTCGATTCTATGTATATATCACATTTTGTTTTTTCATTTGTGAGTCAGTGGACATTTTTTGGCTATTATAAATGATGCTGTAATGAACATGGGTGTACAAGTACCTATTCAAAATCCTTATTTCAATACTTTTGGATATGTCTGCAGAAGTGGAATCGCTGGATTCTGTTTTTAATGTTTTGAGGAACCACCGCACTGTTTTCTGTAGAGGCTGCAGCATTTTAGATTCCCACCAACAGCACACAAGCATTCCTATTTCTCCCTGTTCTTGTCAACACTCATTACTTTCTTTCTTTCTCTCTTTTTCTAATAGTAGCTGAGCTAATGGGCGTGAGGTGATATCTCTGGCAAATTTTTCATGAATGATCAACATGGATCAGAAAAGATGGATTTCAAATTTACTTCTGATGATATTGAATCGGCTATTTTCAGCATGGATCGGAGGAAACCAAAATGTGTGCCCCAAAACAGTTTCTCATTATCTTTAGTGGTTTTCAGACTTGGTGCTCACATTTGAGAGATCCATGTAGCCTCAAATTCTGAGGAACTTAGGTGACATATGAGACCTGCTCTTCTGATTATTGCAATAGCAAGACATGAGACCAGGGACAGCTCAGCTGCCCCACAGAGGGCTCTGCCAATCTGCCCTGTCTCCTGACATTCATCTCATCTTGGTGCTTTGTGTGAGGGTCCCTGGCCACTGTGATTTCATAAAGTGAGTGGACCTAGCTAAAAAGTGAAAGTAGGATCAGGCCAGAGCAGTCAGAATTCACAATTCCCTCCACTTATCCTAAAAGTATCTTCCCTCACTATTGCATCTGCCTCCAAAACTACTGCCCAAACTCCTTCCTTCTCCATAATTTTTCTGGATAATTGCCATGAGCAAACACTAGTTGAGTTTATTATGGACATAGCAATGCTTCAATAACTTTGCATATATTAATATACTCATTGTTTGCAAGAATATACGAAATAGGTTTTCATCAGCATCATCATCACCGTTGTTTTATAACCCAGAGAAACTATGTAACGTGCTCAAGATCATAGTGAAAAGTTGGCAAAGCCAAAATTCAAACCCAGGCAGCGTGGATTGAGAGTTGGCCATCTTAATCCCAACACTGCTGATAAAATACACTATTTCACTCATATCTTTCTCTTCTTTACCAAAATTATGAAAAGAATAGTTTTTATTCGCTTCTTTCATTTCTTCCCTTCCGTTTACTCTTTATGCCATCACATACAGCCACAGCCTCCACTCCAGCTCTGTGTCTCCCATGATCCCCTGGGCCCCATCCGCCAGCCCTGGGCATCACCACCCTCCTTTCTGACAGTTAGCTCACACTCAACGCACCAGAAGTTGAAAGGTGGGAAATTTGGGGGAAATTTTTCCCTAAACCTGCTGCTTGTTGTCCCCTCTCTCTAAGCAGGGTGACTGTGTCCATGCACTCACCCCAGCCAGACATCTGAGCCTTATCCTCTCCCACCCCATTTTGATGATGTCATGACTAAGACTAATGAATTTTAAGTTAGCAAATGTAACTATCATCACCTTCCCGTTTTAGTTTTTCACTCTTTTTCTCTCCACTTTAGAGCAGATTGAAATTTAGCAGCATGTTGAAGGCAGCCATGAACCAGCTCTGTCTGCCCCACTATTTTTCAGGAAACACAGGCATTAATCCAGACCTGGGATCGCCATCCTGTGAGAACACACAAAGGAAGACCTTTAATGAGGATGCACCCTCTTCCAGAGGTGCCTCTAAAGGGCAGACCATGGCAGCCTCACCTTTCTGACTTTGAACTGGGTCCCTCTACTTGAAGGCAGTGCAATGGAATAGAGACAGCACCTCCCTGGGCAGCAGGAGAGCTGATGCCATGACCAGCTGCCTACCTGATGCCCCTAATCTTCAGTTCCCTTCTCTGTGAATTGTTGGCATTAACCCTCCTGAATGCTGCACCACAGTCTGCAGCTAAGCACTTTGTGAATTTCAGGGAGTACTCAGGGGTGAGGGGGTCCTTTCTCCTTAACAGAATCTGCAGACTGTGGTCACAGTTTCCTAGCAACCGTCTCCATCAGGTGGGAGTCACAAGAACACACATATCAGGCGGAAGAGTGGATTTTCCTTTCTCGTTTTTCTTATGGTTGGTCTTAATAAAGAGGAAAAGCAAAGAACACATGGGAGGTTGCCTGAGCTATTTCCTCTGCTGATGAAGACATGTGCCTTCCTGTGTCCGCAATGTCCGCTTATGCACTTCCTGGGACAAGTAGATTAAGGAGTAGAAGACATGGGCATTCCGGGCCCTGGGGTCACCCTGCAGGCTACGCCTTCAGACCCTGTTTTCCATTCCTCTTGAGTCCACTAGTCCCAATTCTACTCAAAGCTGTTTGGGTCACCTCAGATTAAGTCACTGCTATAAATAAAATTTTGTCTCCCCTAAATTCCTATGTTGATGCCCTAACCCCCAATGTGATGGTAGTTAGAGACAGGGCTTTGGGAGGATCATTAGGTTTAGGTGGGGTCATGAGGGTAGGGCTCTCATCATGGGATTAGTGCCCTTGTAAGAAAAAGCTCTCTCTCTCAGTCTCTTTCTCTTTCTCTCTCTCTCTTTCTCTGCATATGCAAAGGCCATGTGAACACACACAATATGATGTCTGTTTACAAGACAGGAAGAGATGCTTCACCAGAGCCTGAACATGCTGGCACCATGATCTTGGACTTCCAGTCTCCAGAACTGTGAGATAATACATTTCTGTTGCTTAAGCCAACAGAAGTGTAGAATTTTACTATGGCAGCCCTAGCTGACTGAGACAGTCACCATTCTCTGTGAAACTAGATGCTGCCAATGTGAAAGTCCATGCATTTTCCTGAGAAGTTTCCACATGTGCATGTTGAGCTCCTGAGAACAGACCCTGTCTTATATGTGGCTCCAGTCACAGGCATCTCTGAGCACCTGCTCTCTGTTAGCCACTGTGCTAGAGGGTACTGAGATGAATCCTGCCTCATGGAATTCAGAGGAGATAGCTTGTATTCTAAGAACTAGAACGATATACAGAATCCCAGGCAACCTCCATTGTATATGGTATGAAGGGCCTGACTCTTAGAACTTCTTTATCAGGTTTGCTTTATTGTTTGAGCTACAATCTAGAATACCAGTATAAAAAGTTAAAAAAAAAAAAAAGAATTTAGGGGGATAGAGTTTGCCCAGGAGATAGAGGACACAGTTCCCAAGACCTCTCTTACTTCTGACATCAACTTCAAGGTTGTAGGGGAGGATCCATAAACTACCCTCAGTTTTGAAAATTTACTAGCAGGGCTCACAAAACAGTTACAGCCATAGCTATGGTTTATTGCAGGGAAAGGATACAGATTAAAGTCAGCCAGAGGAAGACATGCTTAGAGCAGAGTCTGAGAGGGTTTCAAACAGAAGCTTCCATGGCCCTCTCCCCTTGAAGTGGTTCACCTGACCCTCCTGGCATCAATGTGTGGTGACAGGCAAGGAGTGCTGTCAGCCAGGAAAGCTCCCGAGTGTCTCTTCGGTCTTCCTGGAGCTCTGGTCTTTAGGATTCAATGAACCACTTGAGGTGGTGATTGTTTTGTCCCTGAATCACTGGATCTGGATGACTCTTATCAAAATGGATGAAGGGGAGAGTAGGGGGTTGGGGAGTTCCTGCTGGAGGCAGGAACAAATTGCCTTTTAAAACTCACCCCCAGCCTGAATCAAGAAAAATTATTTTCAGGCATGTATCTATGCTAGGCTGTAGGGTAAATTAAATAGGCTAGATAAAGAACAATTATTTCTTAGAAGTCAAGTATTCATGAAGTAGGCATAAAATAAAACTATTCAATGAAGTGCTTTGGATATATAGTAAAAAAAAATATATAAAAATATTTCGAATCTAAGAAAGTCAAGACGGTATGTGATTCAGAAGATGGTCTGCGTGTGACGATAGTCACCGAAGTATCCAGTGTGTTGGATCCTTTCACCATCCGCTGAAAGAAGGTTGGGACCTTTCATGTCGATTCTGAAGACCTCTTTGATCTGGCCTTGCCCTACTTTCCTTGGGGACTGAAAGCTTTCTCTCACCTCCTTTGCCTTTGCACATGGTTTTTGACTATCTGAAAGGAAACGTCAGCAAATACCACCACTACCAAAGTCTTTTCTCCTTACGAGTGTCATGTCTTCCCCAGCACTGGCTCAAGCCTCACCCCATGTAGAAAGCCGCCCCTCACTCCTCTAGGTAGTCTCGGGATATTTACTTTCACAGGTGTTCTTCACCTACCTTCCCCAGTCTCCACAGAACCACCACCACTACCACGGGCAGCTCCAATGTCGTAGCTTTCATGAAGCCTCTGCAGTGTCCCCAGACGGCACCCCTGCTGCACTTCACCCCTCTTGAGAGAGGTGTCCATATTCCCACATGTAGGAGAGTTTATATAGCGGCTTATAGTCACTCCACTGCCAGACTGCAATCCTTGAGAATAAATACAGATGCTTGATTCATTGCTGCATGCCTACAATGACCAGCATCTAATAAAAAAACCAGCATGGATAGAGAAAAGGATAGAGCAACTCTGGAAGACTATATGCTGAGTAAGCATGTTTTGGGTGAACCATGTAATTTTATTAATGAGGATACGTTTCACCATTATTTACGTAGAAGCTATTGTGCTCTGCTTGTACTCTCATTGCATTCATTTCCCAAGGCCTGCCATAACAAACTACTACATCCTGTGTGGCATTAAACAGCAGGAGTGACTCCTCTCATAGCCTTGGAGGCTAGAAGTTAAGTCAGGGCGCTGGCAGGGCCATATTCCCTCTGAAGTCTCTAAGGCAATCTCCTCCCTTATCTCTTGCAGCTTCTGGTAGCCCCAGGCTTCCCTTGGCTTGTGACGCACGACTCCAGTCTCAGCCTCCACTGCCACGTAGCTGTCTTCACGTAGTCTTCCCTCTGTGGCCACCTGCCTTCACACTTTCTTCTTCTTCTAAAGACACTTGTTCTATTGGATTAGGAGTCCATCTCACTCCAGGGTGACTTCATTTTAACTTGACTAATTACATCTGTAACACGACTCAAGTTTCCAAATAAGGTTGTATTTTGAGTTTCGGGGGTTAGGACTTCCACATGTATTTTTGGAAGACACGATGTAGCCCATCACACTGGCTTCACCCTGGCATGCACAGGGTGATTTGTACTTGCTTGCAGTGTCTACGTAACTTGAAGCCTTAATTCATTAAGATTAGTGTGATTTTATTTTGTTACTTTCTTTTCATCCACTCATTTTCCTGTGTCACTTTAAAATATATATATTTTAAAGTTGAGATGGCAGCCAGAGCTGTGGGCAGAGCCTGATTCTGATGGCCCCCTGGCCCTTCAGATGGGCAGTTTCTCAGTGGCAATGACAAGAAACCCAGGCAGCCGCACGCACACACATGCCACATGGCTTTGCAAACGAGCGGTAGAGGCAGGAATATCTTCAAAGCATATGGAAAGCAGGGAGATGAGGAGGTGCGCTGGAGCCAGGACAGTGACGAGCTTCGCAGGGCTCTGGCGTGCAGGGGAGGGGACAAAAATAACCAGCAAATCCCTTCTCTGCGGAGAACCACCAGTGAAGAGGATCGACAGACAAGTGACGGGAGGAAGCAGGACGTGGATCTGGGCTTGCAAACCGGACAGGTTGTGGCTCCAGATGGCAAAAAAGGAAGAAAAGGAACCATGAGCAACAACAACAGTTTTATTCAGTTTGAACATTTACAAAGTTTTCTTTAATTATTACTCCCTTCTGGGACTCCAGCTGCACAAAGAGTTGAGGGCAGACGCACCAGGGAGGCCGGCTAAGCCAGGAGCTGGCGGCACGGCGTCTACTGAGCCCGGCCAGCTCGGGACAAGAGTGGGCAGGAAGCTCTTGATTGTGTTTTCCAAGGGACTCAGGTGACAGGCTGTCAGAACGTGTGGCTTGGGTTTCTCTCCCTCAAGGTACGAGTGCTTTGAGCTGTGCTGAGCAGACAGCTGGGCTGGGAGTGGTGTGTCTCACTCCTGGTCAGTCACTGCCCCTGGGGGCAGCTGCGTGAACGGCTGCCTGGCAGGATTTTCCAGGCCTCTGGCAAAGAGCCAGAATATACACAGTGCAGAAGAGGCCAGGCACGCTGGATGAGAGTGTGGAGAAAGCAGGAGTGGCTATTTTCAAAATATTCCTCTGCAAAGACAGAAACGCCCAGGGAAATGTCCGTTTCCTCACCTGCAGTTGAGTGTGTGTGTGTGTTTGAAAGGAAGGACTGCATCCTGCCAGAAGCAGAGGGGGTGGAGGCTATGGAATGTAGCCTGAGCCTTGCTTATCTGTGCTTGGAGCCCAGGACAGACACTGGTGCTCTAGAGCCTGGGTCTTCTCTTGCCCTGCAATTTCCAGTCCTCTGGGGAGAGAAGTCTGAGGTACAAACATGCAGAGGGCAAGGCTGCTATCCGTATGCACGGAAAGCACATTTACCATCACCCAAAAAGTGCATCTCCAGACAGGTCTGGGTCTCTCTTTCTTCAGTTGAGACCATGGCAAGTCATGTTCACAGGCGTGGATGTCAACAGACTCTAACCCAAGCACAAGAGTCCCTCTTTTCCTCCCAGCTCTCCTGTCACCCTGCATGATTTCTGAAGGAACGGAAACTTGCCAGCTTTGTCTCTGCAGACGAGGGCATCCTCACGCCTTCGGGTGATTCCTACACTAGCCATTTGGTAAATGGATCACAAACACAACTTCCTCTCATGTTGTTTTCCTTAAGGGGTTAGAGAGTCAGTTTAAACAGCACAACACAGGTAACAACAAACTTTCTAGATCCATTTTACTTTAAATAATAAAATATGATTATTATTTTTACTGAATCTGGGGGAGCCCATAGCTGTAAGGACAGTGTGGACCTGTAGAAATGTAACTGAGCTGGGTATCAGGGGATTTAGGTTTAAATTCCTGTTCTCCTATGGGGTGACGGCGGAACCATGTTCAATAGCTTGCCCCTTCGGTGCCTCTGTCTCCTCAATTTTAACATGAAATACCAAGCACAGAGTTGCTTTGATGGCCAAATAAATGCACAGATGGAAAATAAAAATCTTTGACTTGATTAAAATGTTGTGCCACGTGCAGTATACATGTGCGACATTTCTTGGTACACATCTGTGTGCATTCCTCTGCAAGGCTGCACATCTTTGCTGCATAACCTTTCTCTATGATATGAAATTCTTCTAGACTCCAAATAATTACACCTTGATTGAATGGAGTGTTTTTATTTGAGAGATCAAAATCTTCAATGCCTTAATGAAATTATTTTCTATGTCCTTAGAGAATATTTCTCTTTCTTCTATGCACCCCCCACTGCATATACAGGTGTCATGGACTCTGAGCTCCTTGAAGATATGGCCCAGTCTTAGCATGATCTGTACCCTCATTTCCCAGAACAGGGCTGGATACAGTAAGAAGCTCATGATTATTTGTTACAGCAAACACAATGAGACCCAGGCACCCTAGGTGTGAACTCAACAAGCCTGTGGAAGTGAAGTTGATGCCATCAGTCACCAAATAACCTCTAAGAAACAGAGTACAAAGTCGGCATAGCAGCCTCCAAGGGCAGGGCCTGGTTCCCACAAATCTCAAGGCCAGGGTGGTAGAGTGATCAGTTGTGGGTAGAAGTCATCCAGGTGGTGGAGTGGGAGCCTGGAGGAGAGGCAGGGTGCCCTGCCAGATGGGTCTTTGACTGAAAGCCATTGCTGATTCTGATGACAGTTTTTGGTGATTTGGGATAAATCTCTTGGTTCATCACGGAAGATATTCCACGTGAAGAGAATAGCCAGAAAAAAATTGAGAATGATCATTTCTGATTACAACCTAAGGAAGCCACTTTGCAGGAGTAAAAAGTGCTGGAGGTAAAGAAGTATGTCAGCTTCCAGCAGCATCTTCTCCACTGATAGGGAAGAACACTTGAGGCTCAGCTTGTGAAATGATGTGAGTCTTCAGAGGTTGTACACTTCCCTAATGAGAACACTCCAAAACCACCACTTCAGTAGTGGCTCATTCTCTCTTTCAGCTAAAAGAAAATCATTGAGATGTCAAAAAAGGCAGTGTAAGGGGCAAAAACATTTTGAATGTTATCATATTAAAAGCTGCAGCAGATTCTGGGAACAACAGGAAAAGCCTCATGTGCAAAATGCAGAGACCCAAGCCCTGAATGCTTCAACCAACTCCAGTTTCATAGAGAAAATGGAGAAATGCTCCCTCCAAGGCCAGCTTCAATGAACCTGAAATTGAACGAGATACATATGCTGGCTGCCTTGGATGGCAGCTAGGACCACTCCCTTTATTCCAGGGCAACTAGAGTGTAATCTGGAGGCCCAGATGTCTCTAGTCTCTGACACACTCTGGAGCCTCAAGCCCTGTTGACCACTGGTCTCTGTGTTGGACTTCTTTTATCTCTTCCCTTGGTGTGTGGGCACAGCAGGGCTGTTTAGAAAGCCCTTTCAAGACTATGTTAAGGAAACCGAAATACCGTCATATTACAGTCTCCCAAAATGGTGAATGTGTTCTACAGACCAACATGTGGGTGATGTGGATGCTTCACTATCAGCCATAGACTGGTGGAAGGTTAGAGCTTCTTGTCCTCACTTTGCACAATGGGCAGCAGAGGTCTTGAAGGGAGGGACACACCAGGGTCACACAGGGAATGGGAGGCAAGGCAGGGACTCAAGACCTGGCTTACGGCTCTCAACCCAGTGACTTCAGCACCAGATGGTTGCCAGGCACTGAGCATGGTGAGTTCACTGGCAATGAAACAGCATCCCAGGAAAGGCTTCCAAGTATTATAACTAATTAAAGTTTCACATGAAGTTGAGTGGTTGGCATTGAACAGCTCATGCTTTTGACATTTGTCCAGATTAAAAATAATCCACAATTCATTGTATCAGAGATCTTCCAGGTGCCCTCAGTTCTCAGAATTGATTCCAGCCTTGGTCTCCCTTTTGCTAAACTAGCACTGTTTTGGCCCAAAGTGAAACTCGGCAAATAAGGCAATTGGCACAGATTGGAATTGCAAGGCAGTTTTTCTCTTGGATTCTTTCTTTTCCTGCCACCTTCTCTTCCTCTCTTCTTTCCCTGTGTTTCTTTCCTTCAGTTTGTTATGATCAGAGGGACTGAGACTCTTCAGAAATTCAGAGTTCTGTCAAGTGGAAATACAGGTGTGAACACAAGACTCATTCATTAATGCAGTTTGGCATTCAGAGGACCTGTTATTCTTTTATTCTTCAAGTTAGTAAACAGGTACTGAGAACTACCTCTGCATAAACTGTTGCTCTAAGAACCAGCGATACGAAAGGGAGTAGGGCTTTGCTTAGGCTAGCCTCTAGAAAATAGAGTCTGAGGTAACATTTACATACCATTTCAATCCCGGAGAAGCCAGAATGAAGCAACAGGGCATTGATAAGAGAAGAAGGGCAAATACAAGGTGGGCATTACCCAGCTGGCCACTGCTTCCCAAAGACTCAGCATGGTTTCGGGCATCCCACAGGACATATCTGGGCAAAATGGACAGTGACACCACACCTGGGAGGCACTCAACCCAAAGAATAGAGAAAGGTGAACCTCCGGGCTCTCCCCAGGCTTTTGGGCTCCGTGAGTCACAGTACATCTTTCAGGATGTCAGCTCCCCTGAACTTCTGGGCTGGGCCACCTGAGTCCTCAGGAATCTGCTGATAAAGTGGGATGTTATACCCCGGATATGGCCATTCTTCTGATTCCACAATCCAGCAGATAGCTGGGGGCATGAAAGACAGGTGAGGTCTGGAGAATCCGAGGTCACAGGTACACAAAGTTGAACACTGGTCCTTAAAGGGTTCAGGGTCCGTGTGGGAGAATGAGAAATAATAATAATAAACTACTATGGACTAAAGCACTAGCCGTGTGTAAGGCTCTGCGGTAAACACTTTATGTGAACTATTTAATTTTGTATTTACCAGAAATAACAGGTGATTTTTACAAATACACAGAGTAGAAAACTAAAACATCTAATGCTGTTGCTTTATCCAGGCCATTTAGCTGGCAAGCAGTAGAGCTGATGGTCACGTGCACAGGATCTCTGGTGACCTCCCAGGCCTCCTGCTGGTTACCGCCGCAAGGCAATGCCAGTGCCTTCCTAGGGCCTCGTTTGCGTTTTCAGGGGTTAACCCTGAGGACCACGGTCTGGGAGGCAGTGTGGCAAAGGCATGGTGGTGGCCTCCTCTACAGCTGCAGGTGCTGTGGTCCCCATCATCACCCTTGGTACATACTTTGAACTTGCTCTAACAAGGTAGGAAGTGGGGACAGCTAGAGGTAATTCTAGAGTGTTCACTCTAGAAATTTAGAATAAGAAAACGTATTTACACTCTACGAATTCAATGCTTAGAACAGAGCAGAATAGTAAAGATTTTAGGTCGGTGTTGAGTTTCTGAAGGATCTCCATGTAGATAGGGAAATTTTTCTTCACCATGGTTCAGAACAAGTTGAGAACTAAAATAAAAGAATGGCAGGTAGAAGCCAAGATAAGCCCTGGATTACTGTGGTGTCTGTGTTGACAGACATAGGCGGTATGAGAGCCCAAGGGTCCTGCTAGGAAGTGTAATGCCAGGTTCAGGCATTTAACCACCATCCCTCACGGAAGCATGGGTCATGGCCTCCCCATACCAGGAAGAGCAGTGCCAAGCCATCCTCCCAGGAGCAGGGGAAAAAAAGGGAGGAGTGAGACCCAGAGGCTAGGAAAACCCTTCTCCTGGAAACCATTCCTGTATAACAATAGGTTAAGCCAGGTTAAAGGGACTACAGAGCTCCCAATTCATCTAAACGATGGAAGCCTATTTATAGCACAAGCCTGGATAAGGGGAATCTGTGATGGGAGACTCCCAGGGGTGAATGTGAGAACGTTCCATTTGTAGAGCACCGGCCATGTGCCAGGCTCTGAGCCAGTTGTTTATGGAGATTGCTCCACCAGCGTAGAGACCCCTCCGTGTCTCCGCCATGATGGAGTTAGAGCCTGGATATATTCTCCCCACGCTGAGGGCAGTTGAGCTGAGGAAAAAAGAAGGAAGTGATAGAGGCCTGAGTTTGCAGAAGCCTATTCTTGATCCACTGAGCTAATGGCATGTCTGGGTGAGGCCTGCGTGACTATCTATGAGACTATTGTCTCTTGAAGTTCCCATTCTGGGCTGGTTTTATGACTCTGTCTACCTGCATTCACTAAATCCCGTGATCGCTCACATGTTACTAGAAAAATGCTACCCCTCAAATTATCGCTCGCCTTGATGTTATTTACTGTAACTGTAGTCATTGATAAGAGGATAAGAATCTTAATAGGATTAGAATCTTTTGTTTGTTTTGGGTCCAGGGATCTTTAGCTTAACCTGTATGCTACCTCCTCCCATACTTACTTTGTAATTTTCTGTTCCCTCCTGATAAAACTTTTGTAATGGGACCTATGTCAGTCACTGTATGAAAAAACATATAAGCAACTGTGCACAAAGAATAAATCGCTGATCTGAGCATAGCTCTTATCAGACCTCCAGACCCATTTCTTTCTCTATCTCTCTTTTCTTCCGTGCACTCTCTCTTCCAGGTATTAGGACCCTCTTGCTGGTCAAGAGACCCCCGGCAGACGTGCCGATCTCACGGACCCCAACAGTTGCTTTCTTCAGACCATGTCTAATCTTCACACACTCTAGAGGTGAGTATTACCACTATTTTCATTTCACAGGTGAGGAGCTGAGCCTCACGGATGGAGTTAAGTATGTGAAGACCACACTGGTAGGGGGACTTAATCCCAAGCCGGGGTGGCTTCCTATGGTCATGGTTTCACATGTCTAGGTTGCTGGTGTCCATCCAAACAGTGCCAGACAAGGACTATGCAGCCCCTGCCTAGATAGAGGCCAGTTGCAAGGTAGAAGCCCCCAGTTCTCTCACCCCAATGCCAAGGACAATTTATTTTTTTACTACATCTCTCTGCTTGGGTTGCATTCTCCACAAGCAGCCCTCTGATTATGATTTGGCTCCCATGGGGCTTTTCGATAGGGAGGGATTGTGATAGTCTCACAGGAGTGTCTGTATCTGGTCTTTCTAACAGATGCAGCTGCCCCTACAAATTAATAAATCATGATTCTGGCCACTGGTCTCTGGGGGATGAGTTTGTCTTGATCAGCATCCCTGCATCTGATTAAACCTGGGTCCTCAGGAGCCAAGTCCACAGACCTGGAGGCCAAACACTGGCAGAGCCAGTGGGATTTTAGGGGACCTGGAGTCTCCCATAGACACCTCCTCTAAAATCAGCCCCACCTTCACCTTCAGACATCCACTCACCATGCCAAAGCACCCAGGCCATCTCCTTCTCTTCATTTTACAACTGCTTTATGGTTGTAATAAAAGAAAACATAGATTTGTTTAGGCTGTATAGTGTGGTCATTTCATGTATTCTCAAATTATAAAACACACACACACACACACACACACACACACACACACACACACACACACGGTGCCAGGCACCATACCACATTATTACAATCCAGAGATGAAAAAGACAGAGCCCTTGCCTTGAAAAGTCATAAAAGTTAGTACAGAAAATTGCATGAAACAGATCGTTGTAATACCACTTAGCAGGTAAAAGGAGCTTTACGGGGAAACAGGGCTGTTTTCAGGAGAAGAAGGTGCAGTGGCAGAAGCAACGTTGCAGACAGAGGCAACACAGGAGCAAAAGCCTGGTGTGATCAAGACCCATCTGCACACTTGAGGGGCCTTGGGTATTCTGTGAGGCCCAGGAGTAGACCAAGAAAGTCTGCATGAACCCCTGAGCCTCACCATCCAGCTCCAGGAGCTCTGAATTTCTGTAGAAAGGTGAACGAAGAAATGTTGTTGGTTGTTTGCAACTCAGAAGCACTACAAATTGTGACCGTCTGTGGCCTTCACCAGGAGTCCTAGAACCAGCATGTACCTTAAGTTATTCCACCCGTTTCCAGTCTCCATTTGACTTCCCACAGTGGGAAATGGTTTGCCCCAGTTGATGAGCTCATCGGCGGTGGAGCTGAGACCAGGGTCTGGCTTCTTGCCCAGGGATACTTCTTTTGTGATTCTGTCCATTCAATGGACTCTGCTGGCTCTGGTGCTTCAATTTTGGTGTTAGAGCATTTCTGTGTACTCTCTGATAGCACTTATCACAACGTGTGGACACTTCTTCTTGTTGTATCTCCATGGTTTACTCATCTTAGTATACTTAGTACTCAGTGTTGCATCAAGCCCAGAGGAGGTGTTTTAAAGTGTCTGATACACAAATGAATTAATGCAGCATCAAATAGTGCTTTTGCAAACCTGAGAATAAAGCCTACTTAAAAAAACTGTCAGGAAGATGACAATCTCATTATAACTAACCTGCATTATTTTAACTGGAAAGAACGACCAAGGTGTCAAAGTATTGCACAATTGCTGCTGACACATTTACTTGACTTTCATTCTGACTCTCAGAGCCCTCACCCATTTTCCATCAGTCCTCTTACTGTTCGTGCACTGCGCATTCCACTTCCTCCTACATCCTCTATTTAACTTCTCTGAGTTTGGCCACAAGCTACTCTCCCATGGAGCACTATGGAACGCATTAATCACTCCACATCTCTAGCTCGTACTCCTTATCTATATGAAACCATATTGATCTATTTCTCCTGGGAAGCCAAAAACATTGGGTTTCACTTGCATTGTTTTTACCCATAATTGTCTGTTCTGCTTCACATACACGCGTCGTTCATTAATCAACTGGGCTTTTTACTTTGTCATAATAGATGGAGCCTGCGGTAGCTTATTGTAGCTGTTGGGGGTCCATAGCAGAGAGTTAGAAGCTTGTATAGGGTAGTGACTCTTAAAAAGTGAGTCTTCACATTATAAGGCCCTCAAGGGGGGTGCTTACAGGGAGGCTCCTTGTATTCCTGGGACTTTTTGTCCTTGACCATTTTGCTATTAAGAAATCTAAGATCTGGATATTGAGTTTATGAATGGTTCAAGTTCAAGGTCATTGATTAGGATTTTTTCACATGCCAACTTTACCAGGATGTCCTGCAGGTCTCCCTCATTGCCAAAAATCTGATTCCTTAGGTAATGGAAGCAGAGGGACAGGGAAAGCAAGACTGTTTCTCTTGTATTTCAGGAGTGACATCATGGTAAAGCTTATGCATTAATTCAAGGTCAAATCCTTGAAAGGCACCAGGTTTCTATGCTAGCGGTGAGAAGGATAGCACCAGGTAATCACTACTCTGCTGGAGATCTGCCTCAGGGGCAGCGGGGCAGTGAGAAGGAAGCCCAATCCGTCTGAAGGATTGGGAAGGATGTTCTGGTGCTTGGGCTGAGCCCTAAAGGGGAAATGAGCTTTGACAGGAAGGAACTAAGGTCAGGGTGACAACAAGCACCCATGATCAGAGGTATGGGAGAGGATGACGTGTGCTTGGAAAATCGAGGAGTTCCAATTTTCTGGTAATAAAGGACGTAGGGTCAGAAGGGATGTCATGAGCCACACAGATGGTAAATTCCACATCCCATACCTTGAGTCTAGATTTTATTCTGAAGGCTGAGGCTGGTCCTAAAAGCACTGAAGTGTGTGTTTGTGTGTGTTATGGGGGTGGGAAATAATGCATTCAGATATCTGAGCCAGAAAGTGCAATCAGGAACCTGTGGGAAGTATATTGGAAGGCTTCCAGGTGGAGGCAGAAGCCAGCTGGGTGGGGGTCCTGAGAATAACGACCCCTCCAACCATCTCGCAATCTAAGGGACTCCTCTTCCCAGCAGAATTTACAAATCAAGGAACTCCTGCTGACTGATTGCCCCCAGTCCTGCCAGAGGTGCAAACCCTAGGGGGAGCTGTCTGAGGCCCAAACTCCCTCTCATCAATTGCCCAGGAGGCTCATCCAGGCACTCCAGAAGGCAGCTTCCTCCTGATCCAGCTCCTGCAAAATTCACTCAAAGTCCACTGCTATTGGAATAGACACATTCATTGATGTAGACCCAAAACTCTCATATTCCTGCCCAGCCTGCTTCAGCATCCTGCTCTCTCTTCAGCTCTCTAACCTCCAGGGTCACCTCCTGATTCTGCAGAACAGAGTCCAGAGGCTTTGCCTCTCAGCATCTTTACTCCACTTAGATACCCTGTGATACCCTGTGATCTTGTTAATTTGTGAATGTCTTCCCATTTTCTTTGCACTAGATTCAAAGATGAGCTGGGAGAAATGAGGGGACATCCCATTACCTTCTTTTTTTTTTTTTTTTTTTTTTTTTGGAAAGAAAAAAAGGATGAAGAAGAGGAAGAAAAAGGAAGAGAGAGAGAGAGAGAATAGGAGTATTGCTTTCTTGCCCAGGCTAGAATGCAATTTAGTAATGGGTATTGAAAACCACTTTTATACCAATAATTATGCTTAATGATGTAGAAAGGAAGGAATAAAGGAAGAAAATAACAAACGAGCAGACAACCAATATTTCATTTAAACCTATGAAATGCTATGCGATTACTGAGGAGTGATTTGCTTCCAATTATGTAGTCACTTTTGGAATAGGTGTGAGGTGGTAATGTATGTTTTGTGTATTTGAAGTGGAGAGTTCTATAAATGTTTATTAAGTTTATTTGTTCCAGGTCTGAGTTCAAGTCCTGAATATCCTTGTTAATTTTCTATCTCGTTGATCTATAGAATCATTAGCTCTTCTTGTTACATTGATCCTTTTGCCATTATGTAATGTCCTTCTTTGCCTCTTTTGATCTTTGTTGCTTTAAAGTCTACTTTATCAGAGGCGAGAATTGCATCTCCCGCTTTTTGCTTATTTGTTTATTTTTACTCTCTGTTTGGATGGTAAATCTTCCTCCTTCTCTTTGTTTTGAGTCTTTGTGTATTGTTGCATATGAGATGGGTCTGGATGCAGCATACCAATGGGTTTTGGCTTTTTATCCAATTAGAATATATATAAGTTTAATACTGTCATTTGATGCTAGCTGACTGTTTTGCCCATTAGTTGGTGTACATTTTTCATTTTGTTAATGCTCTTTGCTTTCTGATATATTTTTTGAAAGGCTGATATTGGTTGTTCCTTTATATGTATAGTGCTTCTTTCAGAAGCTCTTGTAAAGCAGGCCTGGTGGTGGTGAAGTCTCTAAGTACTTGTTTGTTCGCAAAAGATTTAATTTTTCCTTCACTCATAAAGCTTAATTTGGCTGGATGGGAAATTCTGGGTTGAAAGTTCTTTTCTTTAAGGATATTAAATATTGGTCCCCACTCTTTTCTGGCTTGTAGGGTTTCTGCTGAGAGATCTGCTGTAAGTCTGATAGGTTTCCCTTTATGGGTAACCTGACCTTTCTTTCTGGCTGCCCTTAGTATTTTCTCCTTCATTTCAACCCTAATAAATCTGGCAATTATGTGCCTTGGGGTTGGTCTTCTTGAAGAATATCTTTGTGGTGTTCTCTGTATTACCTGGAGTTGAATATTACCCTGCCTTGCTAGGTTGGGGAAGTTTTCCTGAATGATATCCTGAAGAGTATTTTCCAACTTGGATTCATTCTCTTCGTCACATTCAGGTACACCTATCAAACGTAAATTAGCTCTTTTCACATAGTCCCATATTTCCTGGAGACTTTGCTCATTCCTTTTTATCCTTTTTTCTCCAATCTTGTCTTCTCGTTTCATTTCACTGAGCTGGTCCTCGACTTCTGATATCCTTTCTTCTGCTTGATCAATTCGACTGTTTAAACTTGTGCATACTTCGCGAAGTTCTCGTGTTGTGTTTTTCAGCTTCATCAATTCACTTATATTCCTCTCTAAATTGTCCATTCTCGTTAGCATTTCGTCAAACCTTTTTTCAAGGTTCTTAGTTTCTTTGCATTGGGTTAGAACAAGTTCTTTTAATTCAGAGAAGTTTCTTATCACCCACATTTTGAAACCTGCTTCTGTTATTGGCACACACTCGTTCTCCATTAAGCCTTGTTCCATTACTGATGAGGAATTGCGATCCCCTGTAGAGGGAGAGGCATTCTGATTTTGAGTATTCTCTGCCTTTTTAGGCTGGTTTCTTCTCTTCATTATATATTTATCCCTCTGTCGTCTTTGTAATTACCGACTTTCTGACTAGGTCTCTGAGCAGACGTCCAACTTTTGATTCCCAGCGCCGAAATCTGAGCAATCCACTGCGCTGGCCAAAACAGCAGTGTTAAGATTGATGGTGCTTTTCTGCCCAGGAATCTCCAGACTCTGCACCAAGAATTGCTGCGCTAAGGCACCAGCACAACTGCCGCGCTGGCCACAAGAGTCGCTCTGGCAACCCGTGGGGTTCCTCCGCCGGGAATCTCCTGGTCCATGAGCAACAAACATTCGTCTGAATGTGTGGCGTCCTCTCGTTCTCTGCTCTTTCACTGGGAGCTATGTGCCCAAGCTACTAGTGATCAGCCATCTTGGATCTCTCCCATTACCTTCTTTCTGTCTGTCCTTCCTCCCCCCTCACTCCCTTTCTTTCTTTCCTTGTTTTGATTATAAAGTGATACACACACACACACATATACACACTTATAATCTATTAGTATGTATATACTATGTATACTAATATACACTATATATATGCTATATACACTATTATAGTATAACAGTATACTATATATACTGTAAGAGTATACTATATAGTATACTATGTAATATATATTATACTATATTATATATAGTATGTATACTATAGTATAATATATAGTATATATGATAGTATATGTTAGTACATATACTATATATACACTAATATATGCTATATATATACAGTAATATATACTATATATATTAGCATATATGGAGTATATAGATAGGTGATGGATAGATAGGAGAATACAATTGAAATGGGATCCCATGCATGCACTCTCCAGATGGGAATGAGAATAATCTCAATGCACATGAAGCCACCTGTGCTCTTCTCAGCTCAGTCTCACTTCTCACAGTGTGGATTTCACCACTCTGCTCAACTGTGAGTTTACCATCCCTTCCTATTTAAAATAAGAATGACTTATTTCATAAAAGTGTAACTCTCTAAACAACATATTACCTTTTGAAACTTATATAACTGGAATTATGTAGTATTTGTTCTTCACAATGTGTTCTTTCTATTTTTCTTCACTCTACATTTCTCTCCATGTTGATGTAGGCAACTATAATTCATTGATGTTTCCTGCTTTATATGATGATTACACCACATTATCTTTTTTTCTTTGCTAAACATTGTCTGTGTTCCTTCAATGGACATTTGGCTGGTTTCCAGTCTCCTGCAATGACCAGTTCTGCTGTGGACATTCCTGAACCTGCCTCCATTCCTGCACAGGCTGTCTTGCATCACAACCTCAACAGTAGTGAGTATTCTGTGTACCAAACATATAGATATGAAAGTGTTATTATTTTCATATATAAACCTTAAGTTATATGGGATTTATTTGTGTGTATAGTCTGAAATAGTATATATATTGTGTATATATATATACATTTTTATGTAGAAAAAATATAGAAATATATATATTTATTTTTTCATAAATTGTACACTTTTTTGACTTCATTTATTAATATTTTTTGACCATTGATCTCTTTCTGGGTTCTTATTTTCTGTTCCATTCATCTATTTGCACAAATGTTGTCTTCTGCACAAATGTTGTCTTCACAATGCAGTATTTTTATGCATTAGAATGAGTTTACTCTTAGGGAATTTAACTCTTTTCAATAATTTTAATATGAATAGATACATTTATATAGTATCAGACTTATTTTTAGGTATTTTACCTTCCATCTTTTGGGTAGTTTATTTCTGTGGTAGCAAAGTACAACTGACCCTTATATAATCATTTCAAATTCATCAGTCTTGCTACAGTCTTATAATAATTGTAATGATTTCTATATAATGATACAGAAATTTGTGTTTTCTTTATAGAAAATCCCAGCATCAGCAAATAATGACAGTATTGTTTTCGACTTCCTAGTCTATCAGTATTTTTTTCTTGTCTTATTTCTTGGGCTGAAATATTTAGTAAAATGTTTCATAGCAGTGTCCTGGTGAGCGTCCTTGTCTTTTTCCAAGTTCAGAGGAAATTATTTAACCTTTGTATACTCAATGAAATTTTCTAATATATTAAGAAAGTTTTATTCTCTTTCCATTTTACCAATCATCTTTATCATAAGCAGATAGCAAATGTTAAGAAAATTTTCTATGTATGCTAAGGTTGTTTTTCTTCCTAAATGTGTTAATATTTTAAGTTGTATTTATGGATTTTTAAATGTTAAACTAAACTGTGAATTTCTGGAATAACCCAAAGTTATATACATTATTATATTTGGTTTGTTAATATTATCTAGATTTTTCCCACATATATTCAAAAATTAAATTTACTTTTAATATTTTTATTGTAATAACTTTGCCTAGTTTTGGTGTCAAAGTTTTATTATCTTTATGAAATTAGTTGGAAAATATTCCCTTATCTTTTATTCTCTGGGAAAGTTCACCTGTGATTAGAATTATTTGTTCCTAGGATGTTAGAGATTGTTTATAAAACTGTCTAGGCTTGTTATTTCCATCCTCTTGTATTACTGTTTTATTACTATTATTAGGAAATTACATTGTAGCATTATTGATGTGCCACAATGTAATTGTTTTCTTTTGCATTCATTTATGGTCTTCTCTGTCTTTCCTTCTATTTTTTATTTTTTAATAATTCATTCTTTATACATTTGATGCTTAGCTCATTAATTTTTGAACATTTTTCAACAATATAATCATTTAAGCTTATTAACACTTTTTAAAAATATTAAGATAAATCCTCTAAGTTTGATATGTTTTATTTTTGTCATTGTGCAGTTTTTATTTTTATTATAATGTATGATTTAATTCTTTAACTTAAGGGTTGGTATAATACTGAACAACTTTAACTGCCTCCCATCCCAAAATCTGATAATCGTCATGGGGAATTGAGAGGCAATTGAGATTAGAAAAATTCTTCAAATTCTTTTTCTTTAAGGTATATAAACAATAACACGAGGCTTAATGACATTTCAATGTCCCACTACTGTACATATTTTATGTCCTAAATAAACAAAAAAGAGATATATGTAGGACAAAAGAAATGTCTTTGCTAAAATACTTGGTATAAAATCTTTGATGTGAAAAGTACTTGTGTTTTGTTTATAGTTCTTTAAAAGACTTTTGCTTATACATTCTACCTTTCAGAACATTCACTAATTCTAGGTTAAGGCATGACACATGGCTACTTAATGATACAACAAAGACTAGGATTCAGATAATTTCATTTCAATTCCTACTGTTTTGCAATAGCTGATTTTCTCCTTATTCTCTACCAATTACTATGTTAGGGCAGTAACCACTAATAATGATATCCTCCTCATATTAATACATTATTAACTTTCCTCAAATAAGAGTCCTAGATGGATCTGTGCTACTCATTATGTTATATATAATAACTGATATTTTAGTTTGCTTTGCAATCATATCTTGCCACTGTAACTCATAACTTTAGACAACCCAAATCCATGGCTATCATCTTATTGTCCTTGACGCTGATCCCCAGGGACATACATTTCCTGCTCCACAGTATTTCTCACGCCACAGCACATTTCCCGTATAAGCCTCTCCCTTTGAAATTATCTTTTTCCTCCATTTTTATGTCACATTATCACATTGATTATGTCAATATTTAAATTCACTTGAATTATTCAATGTCACCAAAAGTATTAAAATGATAGATTAAAGAGGGGCTGCCAGAATAAGCCTAATACGTAATATCAGTATAAAAAACTGAAAATATTCATAGAATAGGATTTCATGCCCTATGTCAGTTTTCTTTTATTAATCATGCCCTGTAGTGCCATGTTGCCATACCTTCTAGGAATGTGCCAACACTCCTAAACTACTATGTCTTAGAGGAAGATCCTCTTCTAGAATTTAGGTTACACACAGACATCAATCTCATATTTTTTGTTATTTTTTAACTTTTATTTTTTATTTATTTGTTTTTAGAGATCGGGTCTCACTCTGTCAATCAGGCTAGAAATGCAGTGGTACTGTCATAGCTCACTGCAGCTTCAAACTCCTGGGCTCAAGTGGTCCTCCCATCTCAGCCTCCTGAGTAGCTGGGACTACAGGCACGTGTTGTCATGCCCAGTTTGGGTATTTTTAGATTTTTTTTTTTTTTTGAAACGTTGTAATTTCACTTATCCCATCTTAAATGTCATGAGTGCAAAATCAGATAAACCTTTTTTGGCTTTCTGCCTGTAGTGTTTTTTAAAATCTATTTTCCATTTAAGATCTTCACATATTGATGAAAGCCTGCATAAAATTGTTACCATCCATTGTTTGCAATCATTAGGTTGGTGCAAAAGAGACTTTTAATGGAAAAAAACGCAATTACTTTTGGACCTACCTATAGTTGAAGGTAGCTTTTCCATAAAGAAATGTGGCTGTTTGATTGTGTGATTCTTCAATCTTACAAGAAGGAAACATTACCATCATAAAGGCCTGATTAGTTGCAAAATATCTGAATAGGAACACTGTTAGCATTTAGGATACCCTGACTTTGGTTTCATAAAATTTCAGAGGTGGACTGTTTGATTGTGTGATTCTTCAATCTTACAAGAAAAAAACATTATCATCATAAAGGCCTGATTAGTTACAAAATATCTGAATAGGAACACTGTTAGCATTTAGGATACCCTGACTTTAGATTCATAAAAATTCAGAGGTTATGTTTACTCAAATTCACCTTTATGCTACCAGTAATATATGCAATAAACCTTAATGCATACATTAATGCATAATTAGGAATCTTTAATGTATGCATTAAACCTTAATGCATATATTAATGTATAATTATGCAATAAGCCTTAGTGCATAATTAGGAAGAATTAAATACATAGTTGAGCAGAAAGAGAACAAGATCAAGGCCTGTTTCTAAACCTCTCATTGTTAAGAACTATTCTATTCATATTCAAGCTTTCTGAGATTCATATGGAATATCTAGATAGAAATAATTTATTTCCATATTGCTTCTATCTTAATTTGCTTGATGATAACACCCACATTTATCAGCAGCCGTTTATTATCACAGCTATAACCATGCAGAGGCTGTCCCAAACCCAGAGGCCAAATCTTTGAAGGACAAATCAGCTCCTGAGATGACCAGGCCCTCCATTTTCTGTTTCAGCCAGCGTGGCATGCACACCACTCACAGGAGATAATCTCAGGTTTACTATTTGAAGCCTGCATGACTTTAGCCAAGTTTCTTAAATTATGTATGTCGATTTCCTCAAGTCTGAAATGGGCATACTGCTGGTATCACTCTGTGACAGTTATTGTAAAGATTAAATAAAATAATTCATTGAAAGTGTGAAATAGAATGTTATTAGTCTGTTTTCACACTGCTGTGAAGATACTACCCAAGATGGGGTAATTTATAAACAAAGGAGGTTTAATTGACTCACAGTTTCACATGGCTGGGGTGTGGCTCAGGAAACTTACAATCATGGTGGAAGGGGAAACAGGTATCTTCTTCACAAGGAGGCAGTAGAGACGGCATGTGAAAGAAGAACTGCCAAACACAAAGTCATCAGATCTCGTAAGAACTCATTCACGATCATGAGAACAGCATGAGGGAAACTCCCCATGATCCAATCACCTCCCTTCCTTGACATGTGGGGATTACAGGTCCCTCCCTGGACACTTGGGGATTACAATTTGAGATGAGATTTGGGTGGGGACACAGATCCAAACCGTGTCATAGAGAGTACATGGTAAATAACAATGTTGAACAATTGTCCATTGAATAAATGAAGCATGAATAAATGACATGGTAAATAACAATGTTCAGCAATTGTCCATTGAATAAGTGAAGCATGAATAAAGGAATGACATACTTTTATACATAACCTTTTTTCTTCTGGCAACGTTCTCATGCTCCTGGGAGCCTGTGTAGTCCTACTCCGTGGCAAATGAGGCTACTGATGGTCAAAGCAATAGCAACAAGAATTTATAGAATGCCTCATAGGTTAGAAATTCTGGTTTAATCCTCATTCTTCATAATCAGGTAGAGGTTAAGAGGGATTTCACTTCATGCTTTATGAACCTGTTGCGATAACTTTATGGGAAATTGGGAGTAAGAAATGGAAACTCAGGATGTTTCCAATATATATGTGTGTATATTTTTAAATTACATGTAAGGCTGACAAAGCTTTACTAAATAATTATTTTCATAACTAAACTTCTTGCACCATAGATTCTGTTCTTTATATTTGGGTAATTTAAAATCCAATTATCACTCATATACATCAAAATAACACATTTGATATTTATATTTATCACAGATCTGCCATTTAACACCTCCATGTTATGCTTGCATTCTTCCCAAGATTACATTCCAAAATACAGTTGACAGTCCCGGGTTTTTTTTTTCCTGTTTTATCGTGGGTATGGTATTCACATTGGGAAATAAGTGTGTTCAACAGAGTGTCAGTTTTTTAGCTACATGGCCAAGAATATAAAAGGTCCTTCATAATGTCTTCACTGCTGTTATTATTCTCCTGCCAGTCATTTACAATATTCACTACCAAATGATGGAACAGTTAGTTATAATAAATTGACTGATGGTGTTTAACTCTTCTTTGCTCATTAATACCAAAGAAAGTTTTAAAAGAATAAGACAGGAAGGAGGGGAGAAAGGAAAAGATCCTTCTCCAGAACTATCACCACAAGCCAATGAGGAACTTTTCCACAAAACCAGAAGACTTCATGCAATGAGATCCTCCTACTGAAGTCCAGTGAGTTGAGTCAGTGCTAGAGAGGCAACAGCCTCTGCCTTCAAAGAGCTTACAAACATGTTGACTCACTTTTACCTTTTGAATGTGTTGTTTTTGTAACATAGGTTTCTACTAGAAATGTTGTAGACTCTTATAACAAAAGATAATAACTCTAGCACATTTTTTCTGTGTTGGTTTAGAGACTGTTTCATCATTTGGAGTTAGTGAATTTCAGATCAAATCTAGGTCCTTAGGAAGCTCGGGACTGAGTATTCAAGCTCAGACATGTTCTTACGTCATTTGAGGATTCAGGAAACCACAGAGCATAACCAGAGAGGCAGGCTTGGTTTGGGTCCGCTACTGGCACTGCTTTGCAAAAATTAGTAATTTATTCATAATAGTAAAACTAATCTTCCCTTGTTTAGCTCTTAAATCCCCAATATGCTTTCACAGCTAGCTTCCTCTTTGTTTTTTTCTAAAGATGAAGGCTTGCGGTGTGATCAGATTCCAAGCGAGATATATGGCTCTGAGAATTCAGTGATGTTCACCTTTAAAACGTGAATTGCCTAGTGGCCAAAACAGCTAACTGATGGTAAAGATGAGACTTGTAAAAAGACCTAAATCAAAATTACTGTAAAAAAAAATATATCTCATACTCCCAAAGAGCTGTCATATCTAAAAGGAGACAGAAATATATAGTAAAAACAGAGGACTACTATAAAGAAAGATTAGCTCAAATTATGCTGTTAATTTTCTTTCCCAAAGGACCTCTGCTTCTGTAGCATCCTTAAAGAAAATCACTGCCTACAGCCAGTCTTAAGACTATCTTTTGAATAATGCTGCTTCTCATAAGCCTAACTGCTAATATCTAGAAGTAAATGGTGGAATTTCATTGATGTATCTCAGCTTCTGCACCTTCTGAGATCATTCTGAAGCTGAAGCCTCCAGGCTTAACCTGGATTCAGAAGTAAGATTAGAGCCGCACCCTTGGCTCTGATGTTTCACAGCTCTTTTTTTGAAGCAAGCTGTGGAAGTTCTTTGACCCTCTGGTTTTTTATCTGCAAAATGGAGATAGAGATATGTCCCGTGCCTACTGCATAACTTTGAGATCACTATTTATCACATTCAGGGACCCTTTTGTCTTTACTCCTGTGGATTCTAAAAGACTGAGGTTGCCAACAGCCTGACATATATAAGCAGGAGGTAAGTATGTGTGTGAGATGCAATGTTTATTTCTGCACTCCATATACATATGTATATACAGGCATAAACATATTCTTCAACATTAACTTTTCAAAATATTCTCTAAAATTCCTCCCCTTTCTGCTGTTTCATCTTTTAGTTCTGTCAGGAGCTTGGTCCCTTTACAATTTATAAATCATCCACATTAATCTGTCTTCCACCTCCTTTCCTCAGTTTGTTCCCTCAGCCACAATAAGCTCTGAATGTATGCCTATACACATGGCATCCCGAATTATAACCTCCCAAGTCTCCGGATTGTTTTCAAAGGGCTAAAAATTGCCATACTCATAAAAACAAAACAAAACAAAAATGGCAACTTTGTTTGCCTTGCCAGTCTGTCAGAGCTTGAAAAACAAACTTCATCCCAGAAAGACAAACACACACACGGCAAACAAGAAGAAGGAGCTGTCGACAGAGCTGAGAGAATCTCCAGGCCAGGGAACAATAGCAGAGAACACAGCCAGACGGCAGGGGAAAGACAGTGTGTTGCAAACACAGTGGAAAAGAAGAAAAAGAGCCTAACCCCAGCCAGGGAAATGAAAGGAGTTGGAAGGAGAACTTTCCCCTTTGCACAAACTTTCCTTCAAATGCCCAGACATCCCCACGCCAACCTCAGGTATTTGAAGCTATGCCTGACTCCAGCCCACTCATCCCTTCCTCATGTACCACTGCCGGTGGAAAGGCATTGGTGACCCTGGGTTAAATGGAAGCCTACTTACCTAGCCTAACTCCCTCTGGTATATGGTGTCAGGTATATAAATGTACATATCCAAAAAGATTGAAGTTCCAATTTTGCAAATCATTGTTGGAAGGAATCAAAGCCAATCAACTGCATATTTCCTGGAAGGTTTTATTTTACAACCTCTGATGAGATACAAAATAAAAAGGCGACTTTGGCGGGTATCTATAATAACAGTTTATATTAATATTCAACAGGAACCCTTTCTTCCAAGGAATCTAAAGTACTTGTGATGAGATTGGATTCTGCCCCAGCTCTAGCTGCAGCAGGAATAAATGGCAGTGCTTGGCAGCCATAGCACAAACCTCAGCTATGTCTCTGGAGGATGTGAACACTAAATTGCACAAATTACAAATTAGTCTTTGTTCACATACACTCTAGTGTAAGTTTAGTAGCTGCTGGCCCCAGAACCATCAGAGTAGATCTCACTAGTTGATGGGTTAACAGTCAGTCATCATTCAAATAAGTTCTCATGTGGCCACTGAACTGAGCGGTGCTATGAGACACCCCTTATTGAAGATTTTCTACATAACACACATGTACTTGCCTTTTACCCTATGGTCATGCAATTCTCCGTGCAGTTCTCTGAAATTAATAGGACTGTGTCCATTGTTCATATGGGGAAATAAAGACTCAGGGAGGTCAAATCCCTTGTCCTGTGACATAGCCAGGAGGAGATAAGAGTCAGCATTTGTGCCCAGTTCTTTCTAGTGCCAAGTCCGTGCTTCATTTCTCCACTGCTCTGAAGTATGGTTTGCTTTAAGTGTGCCCTTCTTTTAACTTCACTGTGCCAAGGGAATGGGCACCAGAATTGTAAAAACTCCCAGCTTCCTAAAGGTGTATACTTCAGAGCATTCTAGTCCCCAGCCTGCTCCCAATCCCTACATCTGCACTCCATGAATTCCATGGATCCCATGAGTGCTACGTTTCCATTGTGGGTGAAGCCTATGGTATGACCTGTATCTTTGGATTCTGTGCACTGGCTTTGAAGACAACCTGGAGAATACATTGTCTACAGGGATTGTCCAGGTGCAAAACAAACAAATAAACAACCGAAAACCATGATCATGAGTCTCTTCTTTACTTAATTCCATAATTAAGCAAATATTTACTGAGTGCTGATTGCAGGCTAGGCCAGGGAGGATACCAGGTTAACCAAGTCCCTCAGTTTCCTCAAGTATATAAAAAGGGATGCCAGAAACCCAGTTATCATGAACAATATTGAATGCAATACAATTAATCAAAATTAAGGCAAAAATCATCATGAAAAAGCATCAAAATCTCAGGCTCCAATTTGACTCAGCACAGCTCTGTGCTAGCGATAGGAATGCAGAGTCCAACCTGGCCCTAAAGTAAAGGGTTTTTAGTCATCTGATAGTGGCATAAGACACAAATAACATCACGTTTCTCTCTTTTAAAGTGGGAAATACAGTCTCTACTTCAAAAGAAAAGGACTAGAAAGTTTTTGGACTGGATTGAGTTTAATAGATTGAACTAAATTTAATTTTCCTGCTGTTGAGCTAGAAGGAAGCTTGGAATGAGTGCAGTTTAAAAAATATAGAGGGAGTCTCATGTTTTCACAAAAGCCGGTGGTGACTATTAATCATAGCAGCTGCACATATCATGGAGCTTAGAGCCACTGTAAACTTACTGCCTCTTTTTGCAACGGAGCCCTTACCATGGTTGAAGAATCCTACTGCACCTCCAAAGTCAGCCGCCTCCTGTAGCTTGAGTGACAAGGGTCACTGGTTCACACAAATAAAAAGTACGTATCATCACTTACTTAGACCCAGGCTCTCTCCTAGTCACAGCAACACCACCAGCATAGAAAACAGGGGCAGGGCTGCGGTCACCAGTGGGGGCAGCACCAGTGGAGGAAGAGCCATGAGGGCAGATGTAGAAATAAGAACGAAAACAGGCCCTCTTTCGTTATCACTCACGTCAGCCTTGATGAGAAGGCAAGTGAACCTGCTCAAGCCTATTCTGGAAGGACAGTGATTTTTCACTCAGCAAAGATCAGACAAACCAAAATAAATCTATTGCACTCACAAATGACATTACTCTCCCACCAAAGAAAAGAAAAGAAAAGAAAGAGGGATGTCCTCCCTACTCTATCTCATAGATGAGAAAAACCCTATTTGAGGCTAACCCCAATATCCCAGCCTTTGTGAGGAAACTCTAATTATTGCCTCTGCCCTGCCCGTGAGCCCAGGGCTCTCAGTCCACAGGCAGATGAGAGGCAGAAAGGAGGCACATCTCTCTCAACTACCTGTTCACTGTTGCAGGCTCAGAAACATCAAGATTCCTTCCCTGGAAATGCTACTTTGTGATTGCTTCCATACAGAAAAAGGAAGACTACCTTTTTTTCTAAAAATGCCTTTATTTTGTTTAACTTATATATTAATAACTGCAACCCTCAAAATGTTAAATGCAGAGATAGTATATGACACAGCAAATCGACTCCTAGATATACGTCCAGAAAACATAAAAACATATGTTCAGGCAAATTTTTATGTGAGTGTCTGTCAATAAATGAAAAAATAAAATGTGACATATCCATACAATAGAACACTATTTAGTAATAAAAAGTGAAGAATTTATACATGACACAATACGGATGAACTTTGACAACATTTTGTTAAGCGAAAGAAGCCAGACAGAGAGTACTACTTATTATGTGATTGTATTTAGATACCACCTCCAGAATAAGGCCCTAGGGTTTGGGGGTGATGGCAAGTGACCGCTAATGGGTACCAGATTTATTTTGGGTGATGAAATGTTCTGGAATTATGTTGTGGTGATGGTTGTACAACTTTAGGAATAAATTATAAAATAGAATTGTAGACTTGAAATGAGTGAATCGTATGGTATGCCAGTGATATCTCAGAAGAGACAGTGAAAACAAACAGACAAACAAAACCTGCAAAATTGGACTAGGCAGAATCTGGCCATCAAACTCCAGAAACCTGGCCAGAATTGGAGGCAACTTCCAGGGGAGCCAAGGGAAAACCTGGAGGCAAAAACGGGGAGAGGAGAGGTTCGTGGCCTGGACGATTTGATACAAATGATTCCTATCCTATTCCAGAAGAGAAAAAGGCAGGTAACACCCTCAAGATAGGAAGGAATGGCTGAGGGCTAAGGCTGTACGAAGGCCCTGAAATGTCCTCTGCTTCTCCACTGAGCAGATAGGCCAGGCCCAGTGCGGTGGGGGCAGAGACCAGTCTGCACCCTGGATGCTTTCAGATGCCCACAGGCCATGGGGAGGAGGCGGCCCTTGAGCCTGGTGGTCTCAGTTACCTGAAGCACCAGGGAGGCGATGGCTCCAGGAGGTGCAGGGTGTCTACAGCTGAGAGTGTACAAAGTGGCCTCAGGTTGTGTTTTTGAGCCATTCTGCTCCATGGTTTACTAGAGAACAGGAGCAGGAGAATGTAGGAAGGTGCTGGACTCCAGCCTGGACCCATCATTGCAGTCTGTGACTGTGTCTGTGGCCCCGTTATGTTCCCTGCTGGTGTCAGGGGAGAACACCTGCTTCCCATGGGCTCCGGCCAGCCTGCCCTGAGTACAAGTCACAAGGTTAGGTGCTCAGTTAATCATCAGCTACTCTGGAAGCTTGGAGCAGGGAAAGCAAAGTCTCTGAACGGAGTTGGCCCTGTCAGCTTGGCCTCTTTGAGAGTCACAAACAGAACTCCTTTATTCCCTGCTCCCAGGGTCACCTGCTGAACACACACAGGGAGGCCACCTGCCAGGGAGTTCAGTCCACCTGGTGGCGGCCAAGGTCAGTGAGGGAAAGTCAGTACAGACTGCAGGGATCCTGAGCCTGCAGCCCGGGCTCTAGCTGCCCCAAGCCAGAGACTGAGATGTGAGGATGTGGCCCAACATTCTCCAGACCACACAGAGGGCACATTGTCCCTCAGTGGTGGAAGTCCCCTCACATGCTACAGAGGCTTCCTGCAGTCCACAGACCCGAGCAGGTGGAGTTGGGGCCAACAGACTCAAGGCAGTGAATCCCCCACCCCCAGCATGGAGAGAGAGCCATCTCCATGCACACAGCCAGATGTACAGTATAAAGAGGCCACCAGGGGCACGCTGGAGTCAAGAATTTAAGGGGCAGCAGCATTCTCTCCCACTTCCATTTCACTCGGCACTGGAGGTTTTCTAAGGTGCTTTCATCCTGCGTCCTTGAACTGCCTCCATCACTCTTAGGTAAACCCTGTGTTCAGGCCGTACGGAACCTGCCTGCTCTCCTTGGCCCCTGCCTCTGTGCGTGGGGCTTCCTGCATGAGCGCAGGAGCCCATGGACCTTCTTGCCACGTGTGGGCCCTGGCCATTCTTAGGAACTACATTCAACTCCTGGAGTCTCAATTAGGATACATGTAGAAAAGTTAGAGCTGATTTGATAAAAGCAATAGAAACCACTAGAGCTTAGTTTCATTTTGAGGATGTAGTAGAGAAGAATTTCCTACCAATTAAATTAGCTTCATCCATAATATTAAAATATCATGGGGTGCCTTGATCTCTTTCCACAGACACAGCATGGGTGAAGTATCTGTTTAATTCTTCCAGAACTCAGTATTTTAATTCCTGGAACTGAGGGAAGGGCAGACAGAAAGACATCTGATTTAATTCAAAATGTATACCTCTCAGCTTTGCTCACAGGCTGTGTCTAAGTTCTCAGAACTCATGATTTCTGCAGCGACCAGGGGGTCGAGAGCACCAGGCAGGCCACAAAGGCTACCGTGAGCTCCCCCAGCAACCTGAGCCACAGGGTCCTGAGAATCGGTCCACGGCGACGCTGAAATGATATTTGCAACCCCATCTGAAGAACCTGCTCAGAGCCAGCTTTGCTCTGCTGATTTGGAGCAGCGCTGCAGGCCTGGGCTCCGTTCCAGGGTACACGTGCGGGGAAACCTGCGGGGCCCACCTGCCCCACACAGAGCCAGCCCTCTTCCGGCCTTCCTGTGTCTTCAGGCTCAGGCCAGGAAGCACGAGGCACCCCTGCCCCTGGGGCCATAGGAGTCTAGGGTTTGCTGCTTCAGTCTCCCTCCAGAAAACAGAAAAAAAAAAACAATGAGTTTTTGTTTTCTGTTTCAGCATGAAAAAGAGACTGTTGGAAAGTCACTCTGTTGACAAGTCACTCTGTTGACTTCCCTTTAATTCTCTTCCCTCATGACCCCACTTTTAGGGGTCCCTGAAGGAGAGTGGGATGAGGGAGCCCTCACACTTGGCATATTCTTGCCTAAAGTTTTCTATTGTGAATCATTTCCATTCTACTAAAGGCCTTATGTTTGAAACCAAAAAACTAGGATAAAACGCTTGCCCCCTGCTGTCCTTCAGTGTAAGTCCCATCCTTGAAACAACCAACAGAAATTAGTCTTTGCTGCCTAAATGTTGCCTGCAGAGAAAAGTGGGAAATACATAACAGAAGAAAAATAAACAAGGAAAAACATCAATTAATATTTCAAAATCATATCCTGGTTAGTATTTTATATTACAGGGCCATTCACAAATCACTGATATGTTTATTCTCATTTAATTTTTCAATGACTCTTGTGGAGTGAATGCTATAATCTCATTTACAAATGAGGATTCAGAGTGCTTAACAATTACTCATCCCCTCCGCTGAGACTGGATGCCAGATACACTTCTAAAGGATCTGTGACTTGTGAATTTGTAGCTCAACTGGAATGTAAGAAACTTGAGGACAGGGACTGGGACCCACATTTTTAACTTTCACATTATCTAGATGTTGTGGAATGGATCATGTACCATAACATCTTGAGCATGGCGGTCTCTATTACCTGAAGCACCAGGGAGGAGGTGACTCCAGGAGTGGCAGCAGGAGCCTTAGGTTCCCAATGTACTAGGAGTTAGAACTTGAAAAATAATGTGTTGAAGTTCTAACTCCTCGTACCTTAGAAATGTAACTGTATTTAAGAAAACATCTTTAAAGAGGTAATTGGGGTAAAAATGAGGTAATATGGGTGGAACCCTATTATAATATGATGGGTGTTCTTATTAAAAGGAGATATGAGAGCACAGACACACATGGAGGGATGACGCTGTGAGGACACACCAAGAACATGGCCATTCTACAAGCCAAGGAGTCAGGCTTCCGGAGAAGCCAAACCAGCCATTGCCCTGGTCTTGGACCTTCAGCCCTCAGAACTGTCAGAAAATCAATTTCTGTTGTTTATAACCCCCGTCTGTGGTATTTTGTTATGGTAGCTTACCAAACTAATACACTGGCTCAGTGTCATGGTTAATAGATCTCTGTTATATTAAACTACGGAATTTTAGAGAAGTGCACCGTGCTTTAATTCTTTTGAAATGTGCTGTTCAAATTTCATCATTCTGTAAATGTCGACCACTTCCGAGTCTTCTGCTGGGCTCTGGGATGACAGAGATGGAATTAGTCCCTGGCAACCCTTAAGGAGGACAGCAGTCTAGAACAGAAGCTGTGACTAGGGCCTTACGCAGCAGTGTGGTTAGGGTGAGGCTTAGGGTTAGGGCAGAGCAATGAGGCCATAATGTGGCCAGCCAGAGGAAGAATGGCCAGTTGGTCTGGACATGTTGAAAAGATTCACAGAACATGACTATGTGTTGTCTTCTAACAAATGAGGAGGAATTGCCAGTGACAGAAGATGTTAAAGGAATTTCAGGTGGAAACCCTGAAAAGAGTTCTACTGACTACCACAAAATAAGTAAATAAATAAATTCCTTAGCAAAGCTTAAAAGACTCTCAATGGTTGGGCCTCTACTTTCTGAGCCACTCTTATTTCTTGCTACTGATCTTCACACTCAGCATCCCACCACACAGGCCCCTTGGACTGCTTGCAATTGGTCAGACACCCTAAGATTTCCCATGCCTTGGCCTTTTCTTGGGATACTTCTTCTGCAGATAAAGTCATCCCCCTAATAAGTAGCTCTGTATTTCTCTGACTCTTCCTTAAGGTCACCTCTTCTATGGCATCTTCCCAGACATTCCCAAATGGAATGTACCACTGCCTCTTTGGTCCACATTATGGTTTGTGCAGATACTTATTGTTAGCCTGTATGTAACATTGTTTTCTCTGATTTATTTGCATATCTGACTCACTTTATTAGATTATAAGTATTTTCATAATAGCATCCATAATTTACTTAGGTTGGTATCACCAGCATTCTTGGTAGATGCTCAACACATGTGTGTTCACTAAATGGATGTGCAAAGACACCAGAGTTGCCTGTGCATAAAAAGGCAGGCACTTGTTCAGTGGTGAACATGTAGAGTGTTCAGAGTCAAGGCTTGAAAAACAGATTGGCCTTTCATGTAGAGTTGCTAAATTTAGCAACTAAAAATAAAGATGCAGAGGCGGGTGGATCACCTGAGGTCAGGAGTTCAAGACCAGCCTGGTTAACATGGTGAACCCATCTCTACTAAACTACAAAAATTAGCTGGGCGTGGTGGCAGTCAGCTGTAATCCCAGCTACTTGGGAGGCTGAGGCAGGAGAATAACTTGAACCTGGGAGGCAGAGGTTGCAGTGAGTTGAGATCATACCATCGAAAGAGCAAGACTCCATCTCAAAAAAAAAAAAAAAAAGATGCCTAGTTAAATTTGAGTTTCAGATAAGCTACAATATTAAATATATATATATACACACACACACACACACACACACACACACACACACATATATATATACATACATTAGCATAAGATGTCCCATGCAATATTTGGGGCATATTTATATTCTTTTTTTTTTTTGAGATGGAGTCTTGCTCTGTCGCCCGGCTGGAGTGCAGTGGCGCAATCTCGGCTCACTGCAACCTCCGCCTCCTGGGTTCAAGCGATTCTTCCGCCTCAGCCTCCTGAGTAGCTGGGACTACAGGCGCGTGCCACCACACCCGGCTAATTTTTGTATTTTTAGTAGAGATGGGGTTTGATCCTGGCCAGGATGGTCTCTATCTCTTGACCTCGTGATCCACCCACCTCGGCCTCCCAACGTGCTGGGATTACAGGCGTGAGCCACCACACCCAGACTTATATTCTTAAATGTTAAATTTTTTTGTCTGAAATTGACATTTAACTGAGACACTGGGGAGGCTAAGTGTGTGCAACAGAGATGAGCACCTTATCGTTTGGTTCCAGTAGATCCGTAGTTTGAGTCATTCCTTCCTCTTTCCCAAGTGGTAGGTTAGGAAAGACGTGGCCGCCTTCCTCTCAATGTTCTTAATTTGGTAGTCCACACTAGAGTCAAGTAAAGTAGAATGAACCTCAGAGAGCAAGTAAGATTTTGCACAATGGAATCATAAATGCCGTACATGGAGAAAAGAGAGAAAAGGGTGGAGAAGACTTAAATTTAAAAAAAAGAAGAGGAAGAAAAAAACAGCCAATATGGTCTTGGCCTTCATGAGAGATTCACACAGCTTTTGGGATATATTTCCAAAGCTTAAACTTGAAGGGAAATCACATGGATATTATGCCACCCTTCCCAGAATTTTAAGCAGAGGCCAAATGAATGTTTCCCCAGAATCCCCGATCAATTGCAACTACTGACATTCACGTCGGTCTCGTGGCACCTGCTTCCACCAAATGCTAGTGTTTAACATTTCTCACAGTGTTTCTAAACTCGAATTTGCTCACTGCTACCAGCTAGGAACAGATGCACCAGAGAGAACCTATTTGAAAGTGGGTGGCTTATTATGAACAACTTAGGGTCTATAAAAAAATCTCAACAAGAGCTGGAAGAAAAAAAATAAAAACTGCCAGAAGCTCTAAAAAATCTCTTCAAAAGAAAACAGAATAGTTATCTGGAAATTCTGCAAATATGTAAAGGAACCTTGTTTTAGCAGTGTTTTGCACTTTGATATAAATTCCTAAAAGTTACCTCTAACTTGAACACAGAATTGAGTTACTGCTCTGCCTAAAGAATTTCTTCTTTAGGCCAGAGAAGTGACCTTGTCCAAAACTGTGAACATAGTTGCCATGTTGGGTGAAAATATACACCTTTGCTTGCTTCCAACTTTCTAATGGCGTGGCAGTAGTACAACTACTGCTACTGATTTTGTAAAATTGTTTCCCACAGTGATTCCATACGATGAAGCTTCCAGTCTGTGTTGCCCAATGAGGCAGCCGCTAGACACACGGGCTACTGGGCACTGAAATGTGGCTAATTTGAATTGAGAAGGGCTGTACATGTGAAATCCAAACCAGGTTTTGAAGACTTAGTTGGAAAGAAGCATATAAAATATCATAAATAATTTTTATATTGGCAACACTTTTAAATTTCAGATGTTTGTTTAAATAAAATACATAATTACAAGTAATTTTATATTTTTAAGCGACTACAAGAAAATTTAAAATCATACTTTTGGCTCACCTGTGTGGTTCCCATTAAACTCCATGGCATATTTTAGTCAAACACTAGTAATCCTGTAACTTAAGGGAAAAATGGTGTGACATTCTAAATCTTCCACCTTTGATATGACTCCAGGTGTCCAAATACCTCAGTGTCACAGTGAGGGGAGCAGATGTGGGAAGGACTTTTGTGAGACTGATCAGCAGATTTATCAGCCAACAAGGAAAGAAGTAATTGAGTCAGCTGTTTCATGCAATCCTGCACTGGGCCTGACCTTATACTTTGATTTGTTTTATCCCAGCACAAGGTCCTTAAACATTCTCATAAACTTTATTGAACAACTGGTGTTTTTCTATGCAGTGATTTTCATGTCAGTGAGGCAAGAAGACAAGGTTTCAACCTGTAATATAGCAAATTTTTAACAGTTTCTGGTCAATTTTCTGAGCCTTCTTGGAGTTCCAGGAACTGGGCACTAGTTACAGGGGAAATGGGGTCAGGGTGGTAGTGACTGATGGGGGCTTGGTGAGGAAACCAGAAGGTGTAATACAGCATGGTAGGTGCCAGAGGAGCAGAGAAGGAGGAGTTCCTAGCCCAGCTTGAGTGATGGTAGAGAGGACCCCCCAAGGACTTGAGGACTGATTTCACCTACAAGAATCTTGCAGCCTGCCTTAATAAATTATTGGTAGATGCTGTGTTCTATGAGTATGTCATCAGTAGCAAGCTAGCTGGTATCTGGAAGCCAAGGGCATGTGGTGCCTCACTGAGTCTATAGCAAAAAGCAGCTCAGGGTGCAGAGCACTGAAGAGGAAAGGACTCTTAAGAATCATATCATGTAATATGAAAATGCCAGTCGTTTTCCGAGCTATGCTGAAAGTGATCCTTGCCTATCTCATTATCCGCATCATCATCATCCAGATCATTATCCCCAAATTTCAACAAAAATATACCTTGGGATAAGGCTTTTGGTAGCATTTTATAGGGATTCAAAAAAAAAAAAAAAAAAAAAAAGGCAAGAGGACATTATGGTTCACCTTTGCCACATTTAGGAAGATAGCAGAGAACAGCTGAAAACCGAGACACAGGTTGTCAATAATTAAGTGGAAGTAGCAAATAAGAAATAGAAGTACTAGGAGGAACATAAAGTTTATGAGAATACAGGATGACATGGAGCTGGAGATTTGAGTTGAGCTTCCTACCATTTATGGGATGAAAGCATCTCTCAATTTTTAAATGTTTAAGAAGATGTTATCGCCAATTAGTCTTTTACACGAGTACTAACACGATTTACTGGAGAAAGAATTGTCTTTTCAACAAATGATGCTATAACAACTGGATAGCCACATGCAGATGGATGAAGTTGGACCTGTATCTCACACCACACAAATGGTAACTCAAAATTTATGAAAGATATAAATATAAGAACAATATTTATGAAGAACTAAATTGTAAAACAGAAGAAAACAGAGGCATAAATATTCATGACCTTGGATTAGACAATGGTTTCACAGATATGACAACAAAAGCAGAAGCAACACAGGAAAATCTGACAAACGGGATGTCATCAAAACTATAGACTTTTGCACTTAAAAGTACACTATTAGAAAGAGAGACAGCTACCCGCAGAAAAGGAGAAAATATTTGCAAATGATATATTTGATTGGAGACTTGTATCCAGAATATATATAAACACAGTTCAAAAATAAAAAGACAAACTAATTTAAAAGTGAGCAAAAGATGAATAGACACTTCTCCAAAGATGATGCACAAATAACACAGGAAAGGTATCCAATGTTATTAGTTATTAGGAAAACGCAAACCAAAATCACAATAAGATATCACTTAAAACACACTCGGAAGGCAAACAATAGTAAGTGTTGGTGAGATGGAGAAATCAGAATCCTTAAACAGTGCTGGTGGGGATGTGAAATGATGTATTCACTTTGTAAAAACAATTTGGCCATTCTTCAAAAGTTACACAGAAACACCATATGATCCAGTAATTCAATCCTAGGTATATACCTAAAAGAATTGAAAATGTATGTTCTGGAATAAACTGATATGCCCATCAATGACAGACTGGATAAAGAAAACATGGTATATATACAGCATGAAATACTATGCAGCCATAAAAAGGAATGAGATCATGTCCTTTGCAAGGACACAGATGGAGGTGGAAGGCATTATCCTCAGCAAACTAACACAGGAACAGAAATCAAATACTGCAAGTCCTCTTAAATGGGAGCTGAACAATGAGAACACATGGATACAGGAGGGAACAACATACACGGGGGCCTGTTGGGGGGTTGGAGGGAGTGAGAACATCAGGATAAATAGCTAATACATGTTGGACTTAATACCCAGATGATGGGTTGATAGGTGCAGCAAACCACCATGGCACACGTTTACCTATATAAAAAGCCTGAGCATCCTGCACCCGTATCCTGGAACTTAAAATATTTTTTTAAAAAAGAAAATATATGTCCACACAAAAACTTGTACACAAATGTTCATTGCAGCATTATTCATAATAGTCAAAGATGGAAAAAATTCAGTTGTTCATTAACTGATAAATGAATAAATAAATGTGGTCTATCCATACAGTGAAATATTATTCAACCATAAAAAGGAATGAAATACAGATACATGTTAGACTATGGATGAATTCTGAAAACATCATATTAAGTGAAAAAAAAGCAGCATAGGTCACATTGTGTATTATACCATTTATACAAAACATTCCAAATAGGCATTTGCCTTTGCCAGAAAGTGAAATTAGTGGTTTCCAGGGACTGGGGATGGAGGGAGACTAGAAAGAAGCTGCTAATGAATATAGGGTTTCTGTCATGGGTGATAAACATATTCAGGAGTTTGATAGTGGTGAAGCTTGCACAACTTTGTGGCTATGCTAAAAACCACTGAAAGGGTGATTGTATGATATGTGATTATATCTCAATAAAAAAAAATGTGACTCCAGAAAGTTGGAGGTTTAGGGAGACTTTCACAAACTGAAAATTTGATTACATAAATACTCTTCATGTATTGAGCCTCTACTATAAGCTGTTCCCTTTTCTGTTATATATATATTTTTGATTTAATTTATTCTGTATAATGATTGCATAAATAAAGTTGAAATACCCACATTTCAAAAATGAGAAAACTGTGGCTCAGAGACCTACTGGGATAAGAAGTAAATAAATCAATAATGAAATGATAATGTCCCTATTCCTCACGGGGTTGAATCCAGTTCAGACAGTTCTTGATGGTAATTAACTGTTTGTCTTCAGGGTCAAAATCGTCACACGTCTGACATGTGATTGCCAGGCTCCTAAGCATCTCTGCTGTATGCGGCATCCACAGGCTGTTCTCTTGGGGAGGAGAATGAGGCCCCATGTGGCATCCTGTTTCCAGGCAGCTGATGCGGTCCTTCAGGCTTTGGAACCCCGAGAACCGCATGTCCACTAAGCCATGTAGTGCTGCTATGTCTAAGAGATGAGAAGAGTCCCGCTCAGTAGCCAATTCACGTTTGTGCCACCAAATGTCATTAACAAAATGTTCTCACTTAATATACAAACTGCCCCCTCCATGCTTATCTAACAGGTCTGGATTCACGGGGTAGAACCAGCAGACCCCATATATTTATTCAGATATAACACAAAGTGCATAATTCAAAGAGGCTTTGCTCTGAATTTTTGCAGGGCTCAGCAGACTGCAATTTACTCTGTAGACCACAGGGGATTTGGAGAAGTCTAAGGACCACGAGTGGCTCCCTTGAGGCTGGACCATCAGATGAAGTTAAGGAAGTGGCCAGAGAAGAGGCCAGGGTGGGAAGGTTAGCAGATGCAACAATCAATCAGTGGAATTTATGGCTGTGCCAGAGAGTTTATAGTGAGTCCTAAGGGCAGTGAGAAGCACCCCAGTTTCTGATGAGAGAGGCACGAGGATGGCTTCTGAAAAGAAGGGCGTGACTGCATTTCATGGAGCTCCTACTACATTCAGAGCAATTATATGAGTAAATCTCAGTGATGAGTAAATCTCAGAATCTGGTCTCTTTTGAGAGGAAAGGCAAGCATGGAGTAAAAGATAAAATAAAGGCAAAATAATGTTTATTAAATGCACAGGCAAAAAGTGTTCCAGGAATTCAATACAGAAGAAATGACTTTAAGAAGCAGGTTAAAAGACTAAGAAAATGAAACAGAGAAATTTCAGCCACATGTGCCTAATCTGAAAGGTGGATTCTGATGGGCAAAAAGGCAGAGCTGGGACAAGGCTATCCTCAGCCCCAGGCTGGGATGGTCACAACTCTAAAGGAAAGCTTCAGAAATGAGAATGATGCTGCTAATAGGCTTTGAACCATAGCCTTTGAAAGTAGAATCTCTCCTTTAAAAAATTTAATACAGTCCTCAGTTTCATCATCTTTTATACACAAAGTGTCTAAGAAGACAAAATGTATTTGATTAAAAGTTCTGTGCTGGGTGCACACATCTCTGATACACATTACACAGAGCCACAGGCAAGTGTGGAGCATAGACCGAAGCCCGCTACTCCAGCTCCCCAGCTTCGCCATCAGCAGGGACAACGGACTTCACCAGCACTCTGCAACTAATGATGCCTCATCGCCATGGAAAGCTGCGTGACATAAAAAGTCACAAAACCAGACACAACCATGGAGAAGTAAAACTACATCAGGAAGCTGGCTGAGTTAACCATGGAAAAGGGCACTGAGGTTAACCCAGGTGCCACTGAGGTTGCTTCTTAATCCCAGGCTGAAGAAAGCTGGGTCCCAGATACAAGAGAAATGTTAGTGGATCCAAGTACAGAGGTTGCCCTTCCTCTTAACCAGCTGTCTAATTCTGCAAGTCCTGATAGGTACCAGGATGGAAATGTGGGCCCCTAGGATGTCCTAGACGTGGGGTCAGAACACCTGGATGCACGCCCACTGTGCTACCTCCCAGGGTCACAGGCTCCTGCAGGGGCTTCATTTCTAGAAAGCTCATTTTCATCTGGTAAGTGGGGGGAAGACACCAGAGTTTACTAAATATAGTTCAAGTCCAAAAGTTGCCACATTTCCTCATTTTTCCCTCACATGCCCCGAGAGGCAGGTGCTACTCTTCCCATTTTACAGAGGAAGATACTAAAGCTCAGAGAGCTTAAGTAATTTGCCCAAATTGTGAAGGTGGTTAATTAATAATGTAGGGTGTTATCCAGGTCAGGCTGACCCCAAAGTCCGTACCCAGCAGACAGTAATTTCGTTTGTGGCAAATGGGCTTAGCCATCCCTCTTGGCTCCTCCACAGATGTTTGTGAAGCAGAAAGAAATGAATGGATGGAATGGAGGTCTGTGAAGCATACCATGCTCTATCCACTTCCTGGAAGAAGAGCTCTAGGGGGGTGGGGACAGGCCCGGGGTCAATAGCCCTGGGAAGTCATGGTCCATGTCACCCTGGCCCTGCTTTGCCTATGGGTAAGGAGGAGATGGGAGTGAAAGGCGCTCTCGCTGAATCTCAGCTGAATAGACTCCAGGCCGTCAACAGCTCTAGACAGAGCATCCCACTGCAGTCAGCTTGGCTTCCAACATGCCTTTTCAGAGGTAGAGAAGAGAATTTCCAGGCCTGGGGGAGCTTCACCTCTGAAGTCTGACCCAGGGGTCTGATGCTGAGAGCGACTGCAGGTCGTAGGGCCTTGAGTCAGCAGATGCCCTCAGGACAGTGAGTCAGCTAGAACAGAGTGATTTCCCCTGCCAGGCTGCCCAGTTCCCACAGACTGGCTGGAATCTGAGCAAGCAAGGCCCAGTGGAGGCGAAATGAGAAGTGCCTCCGCAGGTGGTGGTTACTTCTGGGGAGAGTAATCTGGGGAGAAGAAACCAGTGTGCTTCAATATGAATGCAGAGGCTGAGAGAGGCAGGGCTTGGACCAGAACCTTCATTTGAACCCCTTAACTTAGGGACTCAAGGCAAGTTATAATTCCCTTAGCTCACCTCCTACATCTGTGAAATGGATATAACCCCTAGCCTGAAAGATTGCTGTGAGAATGGAATAAAATAGTGTGTAAAGTCCCCCACGTAAAATCCAGGAAATTGTAGCTGCTGTAACCAGGATGCTGAAGACAAAGATGACCACAGTGATGACGACAGGTCCCTCCATTATCAGAAGCACAGGGTGCCCATCTGTCTCCAGCAGACTCTGTGGTTTACAGGGCTCTGCCAAGGCCCTTATTTCCCTTGTTTCATCCGAGCTTCGTGACAAGCCCACTAGGCAGGCAGTACAAGGATTCTCCCTTTTAACGGATTAGGAAACTGTGGCTTAACAGGCTAAATGAACTTCTTAAGTGACAGAGCGGGTAGCTTCAGAAGTGAGGGCTGTCACCCGGGTTGGCTCATCCTGGCCCCTCTTTCTCCAGAGCCTGTAGCTGCTGAGCCTCTGCCAGGAAGCAAACCGACCCTATTTCTAGGGTCACATTTAGGCAGGGTGAATACTAGAGTCTTTTTTGTACTTTTCACTCAACAAGTATCAGGCTGAGTGCTTCTTCTTGAATAAATAGAAACATAAATTCCATTGCACAGATTTTCTCAAAAAAAAAAAAAAAAGACAGAACAAAACATGCTTAGGTTTCATCATTTTTTAGTTACTTCTTTGGAACACTAACTGTGATCAACTTGAGAAAATGTAATTGCCCAATTGAGGCTATCTAGGAAAATCTTCAAAAACTTTCTCATGTTTTTTCCAACGTGCCGCACAGAAATGTCCTCAGGTGCATCTGAAAGAATGTGAGAGCAAATGCCAGGAAAACCAGGAGCTTCTCTGGACCGGCCCTTTACGGGGTGGCTTGGGGCAAGTCTCTGAAACACTTGGGACCTCCCTGTCTTCATATGTAAATGAGAAGAATGGGAAGTACTCCTGTACCCATGGGCAAACATCCTTATCAGTGTACCTGGAACTACACTAGGGCACAGGAACAGCATAACGTGAGGATTTTCCTCTCATCCAGAACGCTCAGGATCTCTCCACTGAATTCCCCATAAGTTCCGTCTGGGCAACCTACTAAAGTTTCCGCTTATAGAGTATCTCACAGGCCACTTGAATTGAATTGGCAGTGTAGTCTAGGGGTGAAGAAACCAGACTTGGGGTCAGACTGACCTGTACACATCCTAACTCTACACTTCTTAACCATAAACTCTGGCAATTGTTTCATCAGTAATATAAAGGTGACAATAATAGCATATCAGCTCATAGGATGGTGGTAAAAATTAAACAAACTTACCTATGTGAAGCATTTAGAAGAGTCTGTGAAAATAATATCATTTCAATATTCCCTACACTCCCTCGGAATTTTCTATCATAGCAAATTTCTCCACCATCCATCTATCCATGCATCCTTCCTTCTATCCCTCCAGTTGCATAAGAAAAAGATGGGAAGTCATCTTAGCATCTGACCTTCGCCCCTGCCATGCTGGGTCCTCCCAATTCTAATCCTTTATTCATCACCACTTCCAGTACTTTATCCAAGACACCATTCTCTCCTAGCAGAATTCCTGTCTTCAATCTCATTAGTAGAGCCAGAATAATTTTTTAAGGTAAAAATCAGATCGTGTCGTCCCCTGCCTCCCAATGCATTTAAAATTAAACCCAAACTTTTTATAATGGCCCTGCATAATCAAACCCCTTCCTATTTCTCCAACCTCACTTTGTATCACTCCTTCCTACACTCTCAGCTTGGGACACACTTGCCTCTTTCAATTTCCTGAATGCACATGGCTCTTTCCAATATTAGAATCTTCACAGATAACATCTGCTCTGCCTGTTATGTTCTTCCCCTTCTCCTTGCAGGCTGACTCCTCACTTTTCAGATGATAGTCTTCATATTACATCTTAAAAATGATTTTCTCTGAAAAAAAAAGTGGTTGTCCTTTGTAGCATATATGGCAATGTGAGAGTAAATATTTATATTTTTGTGCACATACACAGTATCTAGAAGTGTGTCTGATATGGTGCCCACTAGGCACATTTGGGTATTTGGTGGTTGCAGTGTGGCTAGTCTAAATTGAGATGTGGTGGAAGCATAAGTACATACTGAAACGTGAAGACTTCTGATGAAAAGAAAACAATCACATTATCAATTTTTGTACTTGTTACATATTGACACAATATTTCAGATATGCTTAGTTAAAATGGATTAGTAAAATTAATTTCATCTTATGTTTTAACTGCGGTTACCAGAAAACTTACGAAACTTGAAATTGCATATTTTGGGAGCTACTAGAGATCATTCATCCAAAGCATAGAGGTTTTCAACAAATACTTTATGGAATGAATAAAAGAATCTTCCTGGATTATCAGTAGTCCTAGAAGGTAAGGAAAAGATACTTAAATAAGTAATGAGTAAGAAATGTATAACATGTTTTTATATTGAAAAAAACATGAACATGCTATGGAAATAATGTCAATTTCACATGAAGCTTTAAAACAAAACTTGAGACAAAATACAAATGTTGGGTGCAATGAAATTGCCACTTCACGCTATGCTGAGGACTCCATGGGTGAGCTCTGTCTGTAAATACTGATGTGCTCTGTAAATAACAGCGGGGAAACCCTGGATGGTGTGCACAAAGAAAGACACGAAGACCACCATCAGAAATGGTGGTTACAGAGCCAACAGTTCCCTCCAAAAAGTCTGCCTCTATAAGGCAGCAACTCACAAGACTAGCCAAATGTTTCCCTAAAGGAATGAGTGTCACTGGGCTCCTGATCACTGAAAGTTAACAAGCCCCTGTAATGAAGGAAGGCCAAGGTCCCTTACTAAGAGTAACGTTAAAATATTTGTATTTGTGGCCAGATGCGGTGGCTCACGCCTGTAATTCCAGCACTTTGGGAGGCCGAGGCGAGTGGATCACCTGAGGTCAGGAGTTCGAGACCAGACTGAGCAACATGGTGAAATCCCATCTCTACTAAACTTATAAAAATTACCTGGGTGTGGTGGCATGCACCTGTAATCCCAGCTACTCAGGAGGCTGAGGTGAGATAATCACTTGAATCTGGGAGGTGGAAGTTGCAGTAGGCCAAGATCATGCCACTGTGCTCCAGCCTGGGCAACAGAGCAAGACTCTATCTCAAAAAAAAAAAAAAAGAAAAGAAAAAGAAAAAAAACCCCTGTATTTGCATAGCACTTAAAAATGAATGCCAGGTTTTCCACAAGTTTTCTTGTTTGGTACTGGAATCAATTCTAGGAGGAATATTTCTAATTCCATTTTACAGTTTTGCGAACTGAGACAGGTTGCATGACCTTCTTTGAGACCCTTGGTGTGTTCAGTTCATCTCCGTTTACTGCATCCATGAAGGAGGCACTGAGCTGATGAATGAGTAGGGACAGATCTGCTGCGTGGCAGGGCCAGGGGACGTCACACTCATGCTCTTTCAGAACAGCGCAGCACTCTCAGTTAGAATGGTCCTTTGACCCCTTTTGTAGGGGTGCCTGGAGGAAGATCTTGGAGTGGTACCTTTGTTAAGAGTGAGTGAGTGAGTTTACTGCCTTTTTGTGTGTGTTATTTTCAATGTTTGTCCAGCCATTGCCATTCCTAGTGGCGGGGGAGCGGGCAGTATTTAAACCTGCTCTAAGTCTGCACAGAATTTCTAAATCTGGCATCTTGGTGCAAAGGGAATCTGTAGGGACTGAAAAGAGACCATTGTTTAAAGCAATGCTGGAATATCTTGTCCTATAAAATCAAACAAAATATTTGTTAGCACCAAGTTTGATGTTTTGGGGAAATAAGGACATGGAAGAGAAAAAGCATCTTTGCCAAGGCAGTTTGGTTCTTGAGTACTGCAAGAAAGTGCAAAAGGACCTAAGATTCACACAAAGTATGGGGAGGGAAAGGAAAGAAAAAGCAACTAGCATTAAGAAACCTTGCTGGGCAGTATTGTTCTTGTGTTTATGTGGTGGTGGTGGTGATGGCAGTAGGGGAGGAAGGGTGACTTTTTTCCTAAGAAAAGACGTTGGTTGACTTCATGTCCTATATCCAGCAGTGGGCGATTCCTAGCAAGGGTCCTCTGGGCCCTACTTTAATAAATTGTAATGAATGGTTGGCAATTAGGGGATCAATATTTGTATCATACTAGCAGTCTCTCAAGTATTTGAAAGCAGTCTGTTCTATGTGCTACACTGAACAGTACTTGGCTGACGTCATTAACTTTCATAGCAAACTGTCTTTTGTTTTTAATGCAAAGGTAAGCTTAGCTCAGCCTTGTCAGAATTAAACTTAAGCAATAATCATGTTCATTGTGCCTCAGGAACTATGGGGGATACAGAGATTGATACTCAGTCTTTGCCCATTATGGTGAAACTTTCTTTAGGGAAATTCTACATATTGAAATTTAATCAATAGGAAAATTTCAAACTGAAGGATGATTATATTATGAAAAGATTTATATGTGTGTGTGTGTTATACTTCACAGGAGTATTCATGTAAAGTTATTTCAAATGATGAAAGACTGTTGATTATATTTTTCGTAGAGAGAATTTACAGTGATGTTTTCAAGAATCCAGCCACTATATCACCTCCACATTTAATGCCTGTGCATTAAGAAATTTTACTGCATATTCAGAAATGAAGACTTTTTGTTAGGGAACAGAAAAATTGAAAATGAAACCAAATGCTAGGCAAAATTAGGACATCAACAATTGTTAGAAAAGGTTGTCGAATTAATTTTCATTGATAGATTTATCAAAATCATCAGCAAAGTCTAAGTTAAAAAACACAAAAGCAAAATTGTTGGGAAATCATTGTATCTCTTAACTAGAATTCACTTGTATAACTTTGGTAGAATGTGTAAATAATTAAGATACACTTCCGCCAATTAAGAATAGAATGGGTATTTTCATATTATACATAATCTACATATATATTTACACATATGTAAATAGGGTCCAAAAATCCATCTAGCAATGCGTATGGATCAATGCCTATATATATAACATACAATATCATCCTGAGTGCTGCCAAAAGCAATTGAAAGTCGTGATTCTTATGTTGGTGGACCTTATGGTTAATGTGGGGAGAAGAAACACATCACGGAGGTAGGAATGAGCTTGTCAAGCAGCAGAGCTGGGTGAACCAAGACCCCTGAGAGTCCTGGCTGCTGAGGGTGAGGGATAACCAGGAAACAACTTTTCTGCTTTACACCTCGCTGGACCCCAGACCCCTCAACTCACAAACCCAGGCATTACTTGTTTTTTCCATTTGATTTTTTTTTCATTAATCAATTAATTTATTTTTTCTTTTCAAGCCTCCACCTTCTAGGTTTGCCATTTGCAAGACCATGCCACATATAAGTCTTAAGTTCTGATCTCAGGAACCACTTCAAGGTGGCTTTCAGCAGCCCTGGTGTATTAGTCCATTCTCACACTGCTATAAGGACATACCCAAGACTGGGATAATTTATAAAGGAAAGTGATTTAATGGACTCACAGTTCCGCAGAGCTGGGAGGCCTCAGAAAATTTACAGGCATGGTGGAAGAAGAAGCAAACATGTCTTTCTTCACAAGGTGGCAAAAGAGAGAAGAATGAGAATAAAGAAGGGGGAAATTCCCTTATAAAACCATCAGATTGGCCAGCCACGGTGGCTCACACCTGTAATCCTAGCACTTTGGGAGGCTGAGGTGGGTGAATCACCTGAGGTCAGGAGTTCAAGACTAGTTCAAGACTAGCCTGGGCAACATGGTGAAACTCTGTCTCTACTAAAAATACAAAAATTAGCTTGGCATGGTGGCACGTGACTGTAATCCCAGCTACTTGGAAGGCTGAGGTGGGAGAATCACTTGAACCCAGAAGGTAGAGGTTGTAGTGGGCCGAGAGGGTGCCACTGTTCTTTAGCCTGGGTGACAGAGCAAGACTCTGTCATATATATATTTAATCAGATCTCATGAGAACTCACTCACTATCAGGAGAACAGCATGGAGGTAACCACCCCCATGATTCAGTTACCTCCCACTGGGTCTCTCTTATGATATGTGGGGATTATGGGAACTACAATTCAAGATGAGATTTGAGTGAGGACACAGAAAAACCACACCATCTGGCAACTCCATTTCCCTGGTCATTCACTCACTCAGGGTTCACCATAACCAGCCTTCCTCCTACCTCAAGCTCCTCTCTCCAACCAGCGCCTCCTCCCCAGCCCACCCCAGTGAGCCAGTCTCCTGCTTAAACTCCTACACATTTCTAACCTCTGTACCTTGCAGTATAAACCTATCCTGTCCTGTTCTTCCACTTTTACTAGAAGGGCTGTTTCTCTTCCCCAAAGCTGAGGCCCTTGCCAACGGTTTGGATTTATTTCTGCCTAGGCATTAGGCATGTGATGTTCATACTATTTTTTTCTTTTATTTAATATTAAAACTTACCTTCTCAACTGGATTCTTACTACTGCCTTTTATGCATATTTAAATCTCCCTTTAATCCTTCACCTCCTTCCAGCTTCCTTCCTTTCAGAGATAAATTTCTCAAGACCTTGTTCACACACACTCTGCTTGGTCATCTTCTTGTCACTTTTAAACCCATGTCACTGGGGCTTTAGGTGCCATCTTATTCTATCTCTCAAAATTATTTTGCTGTCTTGACCTGAAGTTCTGGTTTAGGTTGAAGTGTGTCCTCCTAAACAGTGTCTTAACCTCTGGTGCCTGCAAATGTGACCTTATTTGGAAATAAGGTCTTTATAGATGTTATCCAGTCAAGATGGAGGACATAGGGTGACTCTAATCCACATGACTGGTGTCTTTATAAGACGAGAAGAACACAGAGGGAAGCCCAGGTGGTGACAGAGGCAGAGACTAGAGTGACATGTTCAAAAGCTAAGGAACACCAAGCACTGAAGGCAACACTGGAAACTAAGAGCATAGCATGGGACGGGTTCTCCCCTAGAGCCCGGGGAAAGAGCATGGCCCTAGTGACACCTTGAGTTTGGGTCTCTGTCCTCGAGAATCCTGAGAGAATAAATTTCCCTTGCTTAAAGTCACTCAGCTCATGGTATTTTTTTAGAGCAATCCTAGGAAACTAAAACAGTGAGTAAGAGAGAAAGTTTTCTCGCATTGAGCCCTGACTACTTTAGTTCATTCATTAGCATAGCCTAGTGTTGCCTAACACAATGTCTCATTTCTCAAACACCTTCAGGGAATTCGGCTGATCTGGTAAGACGATTGTGTTTAATCTTTTTTAGAGATGCCTATCTCATACTTTTGTTTTAAAGAAACCTTCAAGCCTTTGATCCAAAATGATCATCATCTACGGCAATTTCAAGCCCTCAGAACACTAAAGAAGTGTGGAATGAGGACTTCCAATTTGTGTCCTTCACGCCTGTGGGGACCAGATGCCCTGCAGGCTCACAGGAGCCTGTCAGCTTAGGTCTGCTCAGAGACCCAGTGGGTTGGTGATCCTTTTCACTCTACCAACTGAGCTTACTTGGATCATAAATCATGATGATGCCCTATTCAATGTCTCTGGTTGAGTGACTACCTGTTCTGTGTTTTTGTAGGCCTCATCTTTCTTATAGAAAAATGCATTTTAATTAAAACAACTGAACTCACAGTAATAGAGAGTAGAAGGATGGTAGCCAGAGGCTGGGAAGGATTTTGACTGGGGAGAGGAGGTGAGGATGGTTAATGGGTCTAAAAAGTACATAGAGGCAAAGAACGAACAAGGCCTACTATTTAACAGCACAACAGGGTGACTATGGTCAATGACAATTTTATTGTACATTTAAAAATAACTAAAAGTATAATTGGGTTGTTTGTAACACAAAAGATAAATGCTTGAAAGGATGAATATCCCATTCTCCATGATGTGATTATTCTATATTGCATGCCTGTATCAAAACATCTCATAGACCCCATAAATATATACATCTGCTATTCACTCACAAAAAATAAAAAGAAAAAAAAAAACAGAAAAATATATTTTAACAGTGACATACAAAGGGTTTATGTGGTGAGCCTTCTCTCCTGTCACTCCATAAAAACACAAATAGATTCTCAGAGTCGACACAGGTCTTCCTTGTATAAAGATCTATTTTTAAAAATTTTATAAACTGAGAAAATAATGTTTAAAAAAGATAATAACAGAGAAGAATTTTCATAGCTAGTGATGAGGGTAGTATATTTTATTATCTACAAAACATTCATAATTTATTGTTTTTAATTTAACAATTGATATTAAAGCATTTTCCAAGTTACTGAATACCTTTCGGACTCGCCATTTGTATTGGCTTCTGTTATTCCATCATGTGTAACAGTACTTCTTGAATGATGTGTCCACATGGCTGGTGATGCTCTCTTCCTTCCATTCAAGCCCATTCAACTCAATCCCATTCAAACCCCACCTAGTGCTTCCTGCCCCTGGACACTGATCTGCACAGTTCTTCACAGGGGCAACTGGTACCTTCCCACTGCCAAATCTAGTGGGAGAATTTCCATTTGCTTTCTTTTGGATTGGTAGACAGTACTTGGTTCTTTATAAGAAACCACTGAGTTCTATAAGTGCTGGCTCTTTAGGATCTCCTTTTTCCTTGATTGTTCCTTACTTTCACTGGGCCTCTCTTCACAAAACCATATTTCAAAATTATGCAACTGTCTGCTCTCAATCTTGTTTGAAATATTTCACAGCCACTACAAACTTAATTTATCCAGAAATGAACTCAAAATCTTACTCTCAGAGGGAAAGTAAAAAGAAGTGTGTTCATTTTTCAAACTTTTCATAGCAGGAAGTCAATAGATGTAAGAAAATAATGAAGCATGCAATTAAAAATAAATACTAATAACTTCCCATTCCTAATGGTCCACATGTTTTTTTCTAAATATTGGAGACTTCTTGTAGAAACATAGCTCTTGTAAAGAAAGGTTTATTTGAGATGTTTACATTTTATTTTTCTTTAATTCTTTTGTCATTTGTTAGTTTCAAGTAATTCTTTAAAATATAATTGACTTAAAAAGTTATGTCTAATATTCTTATGCTCTTTCTATAAATACATACATATATACATATATGACATTTATACCTTATTTATATCTATTATATATGTATATACATATGTATGTATTCAGAATGAAATAAATATTTTACTCAGAGATAGTGTGAGTGCTTTTCAAAATTTTCTTTGAAACTTTTAATGTACTTATTTTATTTTAGTTCTTTATGTTTAATAATAACATGTATTTTTTTTGTTTAAAAAATTTGTACTTAAAAAAAACCTGTTAACCTTAAAAATCCAGCCTGTTCCTCTGATGTTTTCTATCTCAGTGGATGTGACCACCACCCCAGCCACCCAGGCTAGAAAACTGACATTTCTTCATGGCCCTCTTCACTCATATTCTTCATTCCCTATGATCACCTGCCAGGTCCTCCCAAGTTTGTCTCTGAAATCCTTCTCAAACGACTCTTCATCTCCCCATTCCCATGACCCCTCTCCTCCTTCAGACACTTCCACCTTTTCCTTGAACTTCTGTAGGAAGATTCCTGTCTCTCCTGGACTGGCTTCCTTAGATGCCTGACTTTTCCAGAAGGATCCAGCAACTTGCCATCCAGCCATGCTACTCTAGCTAAAAGTTTGTAGATGGCTTTCTATCATCTGGAAGACAAAAGTTCTGTTTCTTGACTCAAACACACCCAGAATCTTCATGGCTGTTGTCCTTGTCTCATACTCATCAATCATCACGTCCAGAACTGCCTACCATCCCCATCACCACCGCCAGTTCCGTGTCTGTTTGCTTTTTTGTTTGTTTTAACCTGTCCCAGCACGTGCCTTTGCTCACAATGTTTTCTCTCTGCCTAGGTTGCCGTTTCCCCCCATTTCTTTATTTTTCATCTTGCTAAATCCTGCAATGTTTTTTAAACTTAGGCACAGAAGACCGCCTCAAATACTGAATGCCCAGGGTTTTCAAGACCCTCTTTTATATACTCTTGCCACACATTCCTGGAGGACAAGGATAATTTATAATTTAATTTTACATCTTCAAGTCTCAGCAGGAGGAGACGCCCAGCCAGCTTTGTGTGTGGAATGGATTCTCAATGGGCCATGTAAGGCACTTTAGAAGCAAGGGTTTAGTGGCAGGAACCGGGTTTATACCCACCTATATTCCTTGGCTTCTTAAAACAATTCTATGTCTTTAAATGTTCCTAAAATTCCGGTAGTGTGATGCCTCCTGCTTTGTTCTTTTTGCTTAGGATTGACTTGGCTATGCGGGCTCTCTTTTGGTTCCATATGAAGTTTAAGGTGGTTTGTTTTTTTTGTTTTTTGTTTGTTTGTTTGTTTTTTGAGATGGAGTTTTGCTCTTGTTACCCAGGCTGGAGTGCAATGGCGCGATCTCGGCTCACTGCAACCTCCGCCTCCTGAGTTCAGGCAATTCTCCTGCCTCAGCCTCCTGAGTAGCTGGGATTACAGGCACGCGCCACCGTGCCCAGCTAATTTTTTGTATTTTTAGTAGAGACGGGGTTTCACCATGTTGACCAGGATGGTCTCGATCTCTTGACCTCGTGATCCACCCGCCTCAGCCTCCCAAAGTGCTGGGATTACAGGCGTGAGCCACCGCACCCGGCTTAAGGTGGTTTTTTCCAGTTCTGTGAAGAAGCTATACTATAAGGCTACAGTAATCAAAACAGCATGGTTCTGGTACCAAAACAGAGATATAGACCAATGGAACAGAACAGAGGCCTCGGAGGCAACACAACACATGTACAACCATCCGATCTTTGACAAACCTGACAAAAACAAGCAATGGGGAAAGGATTCCCTGTTTAATAAATGGTGTTGGGAAAACTGGCCAGCCATGTGCAGAAAGCAGAAACTGGACCCCTTCCTGACACCTTACACTAAAATTTACTCCAGATGGATTAAAGACTTAAACATAAGACCTAACACCATAAAAACCATAGAAGAAAATCTAGGCAAAATCATTCAGGATATAGGCGTAGGCAAGGACTTCATGACCAGAACACCAAAAGCATTGGCAACAAAAGCCAAAATAGACAAATGGGACCTAATCAAACTCCACAGCTTCTGCACAGCAAAAGAAACAATCATTAGAGTGAATCGGCAACCAACAGAATGGGAAAAAATGTTTGCAGTCTACCCATCTGACAAAGGGCTGATACCCAGAATCTACAAAGAACTAAAACAGATTTACAAGAAAAAAACAAACAAGCCCATTCAAAAGTAGGTGAAAGATATGAACAGATACTCTACAAAAGAAGACATACATGAGGCCAACAAACATATGAAAAAATGCTCATCATCACTGGTCATTAGAGAAATGCAAATCAAAACTACACTGAGATACCATCTCACGCCAGTTAGAATGGCAATCATTAAAAAATCTGGAGACAACAGATGCTGGAGAGGATGTGGAGAAATAGGAACACTTTTACACTATTGGTGGGAGCATAAATTAGTTCAACCATTGTGGAAGACAGTGTGGTGATTCCTCAAGGACCTAGACATAGAAATTCCATTAGACACAGCAATCCCATTACTGGGTATATATCCAAAGGATTATAAATCATTCTACTATAAGGACACATGCACACGAATATTCACTGCAGCACTGTTTACAATAGCTAAGACCTGGAACCAACCCAAATGCCCATTGATGATAGACTGGACAGGGAAAATGTGGCACATGTACATCATGGAATATTATGCAGCCATCAAAAATGATGAGTTCGTGTCCTTTGCAGGGACATGGATGAACCTGGAAACCATCATTCTCAGCAAACTAACACAAGAACAGAAAATCAAGCACCGCGTGTTCTCACTCATAGGTGGATGGTGAACAATGAGAACACACGGACACAGGGAGGGGAGCATCACACACTGGGGTCTGTCAGGAGGAAATAGGGGAGAGACAGCTGGGAGTGGGGAGGTAGGGAGAGATAGCATGGGGAGAAATGCTAGATATAGGTGATGGGAAGGAAGGCAGCAAATCACACTGCCATGTGTGTACCTATGCAACAATCTTGCATGTTCTTCACATGCACCCCAAAACCTAAAATGCAATAAAAAAAAGTTCCTAAAATTAGCTGCTTTGTTTCTTTAATTAAATTAATTATGAAATCAGTCTTGCCTAAGAAAAGTAGAATTCAAGTCCATGGCACAAAGCAATCTTAGAGTTCACCGATAGGTTGAAAAATCATATAGGTTATCAGCCATACAAAGTGCATTCGTTCTAAAAGATTCAAGGAGAAAAAGTCAAAAACATAAATTTTACAACTACATACTCGGCCTTTTTCTACTTAGTCATGTAACATAAAATTTACATGAATTTTCTGAGTTTTCCTTCCTTCCTGTTTTCCTTCCTCTCTCCCTCCCTTTCTACCTCCCTTTCTTCCTTGCTTTCCCCATCTTCATTTCTCTCATAAAAGGAGACAGTATCTCCTACAAAGCTTTGAGAATTCACAGGATAGAACTGTAGTACACCATGTGGGAAGCAGGAGGTGCTCAACCAACACTCATCCCATGTGGTCCCTGTGACCTGCAGCCGCCGCCACTCCTGTTAGAATCATGAGTGGCTCCACCTCAGCATTGTACAAACGTTTAATTAACATATATTTTGAGTCTACCTTTTAAATTCTCTTCTTGAATGGAAGAAAGAAATGTATTCGATTTATTGTTAATTTTCTGTTAACTGACACGTGATAATCACTTAATAAATGTTTGTTAAAAGAAAAGGCAGGTAATAACACAGGGTTTACCAAGTGCCAGAGGATATTCTAAATACATTACATTTTAATCCTTTAATCCTGTCAACAACCCTATGAGGTAGGCACTATCGCAAGTTCCTACAATGCTGAGGTGGAGCCACTAACAGGAGTGATGGCAGCTGCAGGTCACAGGAACAACATGGGATGAGTGTTGGTTGGGCACCTCCTGCTTCCCACATGGTGTACTGCAGTTTCTGTAGTACAGAACTGTTTAAGTAACACTCCCATGGCCACTCAACAAAGTGGCTATTAGGGACTGACTGCAAAATACAGGCTCCCTATGAAATTAAATAGTCTCTTAGTTAAATTATTTGATTTTAACAAAGCTCTTTAAAAATTAAATATAGAACTAAGGCTCTTTCTTACAACATTTTTACTTCTTCATTAAACCCTAGAAAATGAATTAGATGTGAACATCATGCCATGTTTTTACATAGGTTAGCTTCACTGCTTAATTGGATAAAAACAATTCCAACTAAAGCATCTCACTTTTGTCTTTGCGGCTCCTGCATGTTGCTGTGTTGGTGCACATTAGACTGCCATTCAACAAAAGGCAAGACTCTGCCTCCACTCTGAGTATTCTGGAAAATGTAAGTAATTGGATCAGACTTTCATATCACTGCCTCCTAGATGATTAGAATCTCAGTTTTCTGCAGAGTCTATCAGATGTTAGGCTCCCCGTATCTCCTGTCAGTACTCACTGAGTCGTGAGGGTTTGGAGATGATTTATTACATGTGACACAGGTTTCTGTTTATGCACTCATAAAGGCCACGTCTGCAAGATCTATAGAGCCAGCTTGCACCAGTACACTGAGCTGAGATGAATAAATGAATAATTGTTTTGATAATATTAACCAAGCATGTGTGATGTCTCTGCGACATCTGTTATTAACAACATAAACAAAAGGAGTCTTCACTGTTTGTATGTTGCTTTCAGGAACAATGTAACGTGCCCAATTTGGTAAGCTTTTGTGGGTATTAATTAGAATAAGTCTTTTTCTGAATATCTCAGGATCAAGTGGAATGCCAGTGCACTTAAGATACGGCTGAATAAAAATAAGTTGGTAATTTCATTTAAAATACGAAACATCTCTCTTGCCCCTTTAGATTTTAATTTAGTGTATCTCAGTGCAAGGTAAGAAAATCAGTTAATGTTTTAAGAAACACCGGAGGTTATTATCATTGGCTTGATCCCACTTTCTACAGAGCCAAACTCTGATGTATTGCTTGAAGTCTTCAACAACCTACCAGACAAGTGACTGCTGAGCCTCTGACTGGTCACGTCTAGTGATAAGTGACTCACTACTCTGCAAGGCAACTTTGCTGCTTTGGAAGTAGGATAGTCCTTCTGGAAGCAGGATATTCTGAAATCTTAAACAGCTTCCCTCTATACAGAAAACTGCCTCATTCAGAAAGCTGACAGGGCTTGCCAGGCTTATTCTACATGAAAAAATGTGACTCAGCATAATTTGTGGAAGGGGGAATAACATTCAACATTATCTTTCAAAAACATAGGGTATGATGTGAGAAAGAAAAAAGTAGGGGGATGCTTGCTGAGGAGAACATCATTTTTTAAATACTCCTACTCCATTCTACTTCCAGGCTGAGGGTGAAGGTAAAAGGAAATCAAAAGGAGCCTGAGTTTCATTTTTCCAGGACTGGCAATTGGCCTGCCCTAGGCACAGAGAGCTGTCCTGGAAAGCTCCCCACTGGAATGAGAGTGGACATAGAACAAGTGGTGTCCGCTGTGGGCTGGTGACCACATAGTCAATAGAGTTGGGACTTTAAAACTGATCAGTGTGGCTGGGTAATGGCACTGAAGGCCAGACGACCCTATCCATACATGCTCAGCATCTTGGAAACAGGAAAACTCTGCACCAAATGTGTACACATCTCCTAAAAGGGGATGATGCTGAGTAGCCTGCAAATGCATTTCCACCACTGAACGTGGGGAGGGGATGCTGAAATAAAATTAAATTATATTATCAGAACAAAGGAAGATGGCATCTTTGCATGTCTAAGAGTATAGACTACCATTTATTCCAACTACTCATTCAGAAAGCAAAATCTATTTCTCTATAGCTTTTGCCTTTTTCTATCTGTTAGGACCAAAGTAAATTTTTATTTTGTATGCTTTTGTTTTTATTTTCAAAGTAAAATTTTTCTTTTGTATGTTTTCTCTTGGCTAAGTAACTAATGATAGAGATTGCTAGGTACTAAATGTTTACTCATTCCTCCCCCCATTCATAAATTGAAACCCTAATCACCAAGGTGATGGATTAGGAGGTGGAGCCACTGGGAGGTGATTAGGTCATAAGGGTGGAATTCCCATGGGCGAGATTAGTGCCTCCATATAAGGACACATGAGAACTTGCTTTTTCTTATGGGGATCACTCCGCCAGTGTAGAGACCCCTCTGTGTCTCCACCATTACAGAGTTAGAGCCCGGACATATTCTCCCGCCGCTGAGGGCAGTCGAGCTGAGGAAAAGAAGGAAGTGAAAGAGGCCTGAGTTTGCAGAAGCTTATTCTTGATCCACTGAGCTAATGGCATGTCTAGGTGAGGCCTGCGTGACCATTTACGAGACTACTGTCTCCCTTGAAGTTCCCGTTCTGGGCTGGTTTTATGACTCTGTTTACCTGCATTCACTAAATCCCGTGATCGCTCACATGTTACTAGAAAATTGCTACCCCTCAAATTATCGCTTGCCTTGATGTTATTTACTGTAACTGTAGTTATTGATAAGAGGATAAGAATCTTTATAGGATAAGAATCTTTTGTTTGTTTTGTATTCAGTGACCTTTAGATAAACCTGTAGGCTACCCCCTCCCCTGCTTACTTTGTAATTTTCTGTTCCCTCCTGATAATACTTTTGTAATGGGACCTACGTCAGTCACTGTATGTAAAAACATATATAAGCTCCTGTGCACCAGAAATAAACTGCTGTCTTGGGCCTGGCCTGATTCAGCTCTCCAGACCTCATTCTTTCTGTCATTCTTTTCTTCCATGCACTCTCTCTTCCAGGTATTGGGACCCTCTTGCTGGTCAAGAGACCCCCGGCAGACGTGCTGATCTCACGGACCACAACATCTGGCGCCCAACGAAGAGGCGACGCCAACATTTTCTCTCTCTGTTCTCCATGTGTGGACACAGGCAAGAAGATGACTGTAAGGCCAGTTGCCTTGCCGGGAGCTCGGATGCACATTCCCCTTCTTTTTTTAAAAGGCTCAGACATGTCCACCCCCTTGCACAGCCTAGCTTTCCCTTAAAAACCCCGCCAAGATGCAAAGGAAGTCTTGTAACTCTAGCCAATAGCAGTCAAGTCTAGTACACAAACGAGGTCTTGTAACTCTAGCCAATAGCAGCCGAGTCCTGTATGCAAACGAAGTCTTGTAACTCTAGCCAATAGCAGTCGAATCTTGTATGCAAACAAAGTCTTGTAACCCTACCCAATAGCAGTCCTGTCTTGCCCACACCCTGCTCTCCCACAACCAATCGAACACCTCCACTCCCTATAAAAACCCATGTCTGAGAGGAGTCCGTGTGACTTCTCCGGCCCCTCCTGTCGGACCGCAGAACCTCACCCAGGAGCCTGAATAAACCCTTCACATTGGATCTTCTTGTGCTAGCCTCAGTTTCTTTGTTTTAAACTTGGCAAGAACTCAACAAACCTTAAAATGACCATCTGCAATTCAGATAGCAACCCCCCTCCAGACATGGGATCTGCCAGGGGCTTGATCCTGGGCTCCCAGCCTCCAGAGACGCGGAAAATAAATGTTTGCTGTTTAAGCCACCAGTTTATGGTAATTTGTTATAGCAGCTCAAATTAACTAATATGGTTTGGCTTTGTGTCTCCACCTTAATCTCATCTTGAATTGTAATTCCATAATCTCCATATGTCATGAGGAGGGACCTGGTGGAAGGTCATTAAATAATGAGGATAGTTCCCCTCACCCCATGCTGTTCTCGTAATAGTGAGTTCTCATGAGTTCCAATGGTTTTATAAGAGGCCTCCCCCTTTGCTCAGCGCTTCTTTCTCCTGCCACCATGTGAACAAGGATGTGTCTGCTTCCCCTCTCACCATGATTGTAAGTTTCCTGAGGCCTCCCAGCCATGTGAAACTGTGAGTCAATTAAACCTCTTTTGTATAAGTTACTCAGTGTTGGTTATTTCTTCATAGCAGCATGAAAATGAACTAATACACCAACTAAAATAGAAATAGCGTATTTTTATTTTCTGGGGTACAATCCCAGTTCTATCATACTGGATCTGGCATATCCATAATCTACTGTTCTAGGTACACTATAATTTGTACACATTTTCCATAAGATGTATAACAAATTATTATTATCTACAATCCAAAAAACGGTCCAAGCTATTAGTTTTCTTCCAGTAGTTTGATGAATATAGCTTGGAGCAGCAGGTATTCTAATATTAATAATAGTTTTGAAGATAATATAAAATAATAAAGTAGGTATAAACATTATTTAAACACTGTGTGCACAGTTCATTCTAGATATTATTGACATGTTAGTCTATTTTGTGTTTCTCTAATAATACCACAGACTGAACAATTTACAATTAATGGAAATTTATTTCATTAATGATCTTGGTGGCTGGGAAGTTTAAGAGTCTGACACCAGTATTTGATGATGGCATTTGTGTTGCATCATCCCGTGGCAAAAAAAAGAAAGGCAAGAGAGGGTGTGTGTGTGTATGTGTGTGTGAGAGAGAGAGAAAGAAGAAGAAAGAGAAAGACAAGGATAGAGACAGAGAAAGGCTGAATGCACCCTTTTATCAGGAATCAATTCCCTCCATAACTAAGCCACTTTCATAATAATGGCATTAACCCATGCATAAGGGCAGAGCCCTGATGACATAATCATCCCTTAAAAGATCCCTCTCTCAATACTGTTGCATTGGGGATTAAGTTTTCAATGTATGAACTTTGGAAGAGACTTTCAAACCATAGCAATAGGGGATTTAAACAGGACTAGATAAGGTTCTGTCTTAGAGATTTTATTGCACAAATTTTATTAATTGATCTAGTTATTCATGAAGCTTTTCTAAAAGGTGATTTTTTATTTTACTTTTTAATTTTCCACATAGTTGATAAGAATAGGTTTCTGTAACAAAGACTTCCATAAACCTATAGCTTAAAGAATAGAAAAAGTGGAAAAGTTACTTATTTCATACATAGCAGTCTTACCATTAACAGAGCCAGGTGTTAAGGCAGTTTTATTTCTTATGGTACTTCACGGAACTAGATTCTTTCCAAACCATTACTTATTCATCTTCCTCCCTACTACCACCACACTCATGGGGCAGCACACCAGGTACCTTATTGGGTTTCTTTAAATAAAGTTTTATGAGAACACACTATTCATTATGTAATGTCTATGACTGCTTTTATGTATCAGTGGCAGAAGTAAGTACTAATATAGAAACCTTATTGTCCACAAAGCCTAAAACATTTATTTTATGTTGTATTTTATTTATTTAATTTTTTTTTGTTTTTGTTTTTTTGAGACAGATCTCACTCTGTCATACAGTGGTATAATCACAGCTCACTGTAGCCTCCACCTCCCAGGCTCTGGTGATCCTCCCACCTCAGACTCCTGAGTAGCTTAGACTATAGGTGTATGTTACCATGCCTGGCTATGTGTGTGTGTGTGTGTGTGTGTGTGTGTGAGTGTGTGTATTTTTTGTAGATACCAGTGTATTAGTCCATCTTCAGGCTGCTAATCAAGACATACCTGAGACTGAAAAGAAATGAGATTTAATCAGACTTAACAGTTCCACACGGCTGGGGAGGTCTCAGAATCATGGCGGGAGGTAAAAGGCACTTCTTACATGGTAGTGGCAAGAGAAAAATGAAGAAAAAGCAAAAGCAGAAACTCCTGATAAACCTATCAGATCTCATGAGACTTTTTCACTATTACAAGAATAGCATTGGAAAGACTGGCCTCCATGACTAAATTACCTCCCCCTGGGTCTCTCCCACAGCATGTGGGAATTTTGGGAGATATAATTCAAGTTGAGATTTGGGTGGGGACACAGCCAAACCCTATCAGCTGGGTTTCTCTATGTGGCCCACACTGCTTGAACACCTGGGCTCAAGTTATATGTTCACTTCAGTCTCCCAAATTCCTAAAATTACAAACGTGAGCCACCACACACAGCCTCAAACATTTATTATCTCTGACTTTTTACGGAAAATATATGCTGAATTCTGCCCTAGGATACTGTCATGGTCTGCATGGTTGAACCAGGGTCAACACTACATCTGGACTCACCACTCCATCTGGTAAAAGGAATATGGAAAAGGCACTCTCACTGGTGCCAGGCCTAGAAACAACACATGCCACTTCTGCTTCTTTTAACCAGGAGGAAACTTTAGTCATTGGCAACGCAATGCCAAGGGAGCCTGTGAAATTCAATTGAGCTAACAGTTCCACTCAGGCTATAATAAGCCTGTATTATGAAAGAAGAGGAAGGAGCTTCACTGGATGGTCAGCAGTCTTTCCCATATTCAATAGAAAAGAAGTGAGTGTGTTTCTACTTTAGTGCACAAACACTTTGTCTTTTTGGACAGACTAAATTGTATCAATCCAATTGTCCCTTTTCATTTAATGTCTGTATTTATTTTAAAGAAAAATGCATCCATATGTTTCTGCATCATTTATACCTCTCATCAAAATGTAGTTTCTCAACAGCTATTGGGCATTCAAAATGTCTAGTAGAAAATGAATAGAAAATTTGGTTTTGTAATATGAAACTGGGAAGTATATGTGGCATCTTAACTCAGCAGTTCAGCACGTACCTGGCTATTCCCCCAAAGAAAGGGTTCATGCAAATACTGAATAGAGCTGATTGCAAAGGAGACCTTCTTCTACTCTCATCTGAAAAATCAGATTAGATAAATTCATTATCAGGTAATAGCAATAGAAACAAAGACATAGTGGATATGCAATGACCCTAACATTGTATAAAAGACCTAAATTTATAGAATGCTTCCAAATTCATAATCTCATTTGGATAGCATTAGACTCTGTAAGGGAACTGACTGTTATTGAGTAATCTAATGTGCTCTAACCTATTGGTATTTCCTGTTCCATTGACAACCCTATCCTATTAGTATGTCCTGTCTTGCTGGTTATTTCCCATTCTATTGGCATCTTGGTCCTACCTATTAGTGTTTCCTGTTCTCTTGGCATCTCCTGTCCTGTTAACATTTCCTGTTTTATAATAGTAGCATCACCTGTCCTGTTAGTATTGTTGGTCCTATTAGCATTCCCTGTCCTACTACTATCCCCTGTTTTATTGGCGTTTTCTTTTCTATTAACATCCCTATCCTTTTAGTATTTCCTGTCCTGTTGACATTCTCTGTCGTGTCAATATTTCCTCTTCTATTGGCATCCTCTGTGTATTTTCCTGTTCTTGCATTGCTATAAAGAAATACTCAAGACTGGGTAATTTATTAACATAAGAGGTTTAATTTCTCACAGTGTTCAGGCTATACAGGAAGCACAGCAGCATTTGCTTCCAAGGAGGCTTCAGGAAGCTTACAATCATGGTGGAAGGTGAACAGGGAAAAGGCACATCACACAGTGAAAGCAGGAGCAAGAGAGTGGGGTGGGAGAGGTGCCACACACTTTTAAATGACCAGGAGGTCTCAGGAGAACTCACTCAGTTTCATGAGGACAGTACCAAGGGATATAGTATAAACCATTCATGAGAAATCTGCCCCAGGATCCAATCACCTCCCACCAGACCCCACCTCCAGCACTGGGGATTATATTTCAGTATGAGATCCTGTTCTATTAGTAGCTTCTATTCTGCTAGCATCCTCTGTCCTATTAGTATTTCTGTTCCATTGGCATCCCCTGTTCTATTAGTATTTCCTGTTTTATACTAGCATCCCCCAGCACCTTATTTCCTACTATGGAAGTTCAGAAATCTACAGCTCAGCCAGTCACTAGCTCCTAGTAATTTCAATACTGAGAAGGGGACAATCAGAAGGCAATCTTTGGAGGTCAAGCCTGTTGATTTAGCAGTGCAGAGGTCAGCATATCTTTGTCTACTTTCTGTTCCTAGTCTTTGAAAACTTCCTGGATCCTTGTTTTTCTTCCAAGCCTGGTCCTCCAGCCACACAATGAAACTGTGATCCCTCCAATATACTTCCAATAAATTCTCTTTTCATTGAGCCATTATAATACATTAGTGTTGTTTGTAACTAAGAACCTGAATCGAAACAAGCTGATTTTAATATACCCATTATAGATAAAGAAACTGAGTTTCAGAAATATTCCTGCTCACTGTCACACTAGTATAGTAAGCTAGTCTTCTAGTAAGCTATAAAACTGACCAGAATTCATTGTTTTCCTGTTTACTTTCTTCTAGTAAGCTATAGAACTGACTAGAATCTGTGGTTTTCCCTCTGTATCCAGGGATGTTTTACCCTTTAATGAATAATTATGTAAACTCTCCTGTCTCCTGCAAAGCTAAAGGAATGTTTCTAGCATAACCTGAGGCCCTCTTTATTTGAGAAGGCCCAATTTCAGTGCCTTCTCTTTTCTGAGGCCTCTGCCAAATAGGCCACAGCTAGTGGCTCCCTGATGTATATTTTCATAACAATTTCTCATATATATATATATATATATATATATATATACACACACACACATATATACATATAATTACATATATAACATTATATATATATATATAAAAACATACTTTCCCCCATATGTTTATCATAAGAATCACATACATCTTAATGGGATATACAATTTTTAATATAGCTCATTGAAATATAAACTTCTCTGGAGGAGAAACACTGATTTCTTACTATCCTGTCTTCTATATCACAGGTATTCAACTATGTTTGTTGGGTAAATAAGTGAGTAAATGAGCAAAAATGTGGAAGAATAAAATGTCAGAAAACTCAAAGAGATTTTCTGAAGCATTATGGTTTTAGAAAAGCAGAGTCAAGCATAGCCTTATTCACAACCTAGCATCAGCCTCTCATCAAGAACCAGAAACCCTGCTACAGCATCCATGACCAGAGAAAGCTAATGTTTTCATGTCCATGGGAGTCTAAGGTTTTGTCAGCAACTGTTCTGCTCAGAGGTTACAGATGAAGAAATATGAAGTCTGTAAAGGAGTTGTCCCAGCCCTGTCCTACAGCTAAAGATGCTGTGAGGCTTAACTTCCCAGAATTTTTTCTTCTATGAGTCTCCTAGGGGGTTCTGATATGTGGGACACTCTCTGAGACTGAACTCATCTCCAGAAGGCCCTATTAATATGAAAATCTCTTCCTTGGTAGGATCACCAATGCATTTATGCAGCAATGGCAGCCTTGGGTCACCAAACAGAGGCTGAGGAGCTGCAGGAGAGAGCAAGATGTGCTGCTATGTGCATGAGGCCCACCCACAAAGACAACAACAGGGTGCTGGAGCAACAGGCAGGGGGGATGTGGATGAAAACAAGCATAAGGGAGAGCAGAGCTGTGAGGGAGGGGCACAAACAGAGTAGGACACATAGAAGAGAGCCCAAGGGATGCTGCAGGTGATGAGATTCTGGAGATTTTTGCCCAGGAGAGGTATAAGAGGTTTGCCTAGCTTTTCTAAAGTAGTTCCCAGAGGTGTGTGCCCTAGAAATCAATTAAAAAAATGAACTCTTCTCAGGTACCAACCTGGATCCATTGGGGGAAGAATTTATTTTTCAAGGTAGTCTATTCAGAGTCCACATGGAAGACAAAAAAACTTTACAAGCTTGTGTGATATAATAAAACACATAGAATATTAATTTTCTTCTATAACACAGCTATTCAAGAAAAGCTATAGGCATCATCAGCTAGTCATGAAGTCACGAGTGTCCATTCTTATCCCCTCTACTCTGCCAGTGTATATACACAAAGCTGTGCTATACAAACAGCAATGCTGTAGGTGACACTCCCATGATCATACTTTAGATGAGACCCAGTTACATTTTGTAAGACTCTGTCTTGCTTGTAGGGCTCATTCTAGACACCCTTTGACCATCTTGATGATATAATAACCATGTTTTAGAATCTCATATGGAAAAAAATTGTGAAAATCTTCTAGGAACTTCAGGCAGCCTCTAGATAATGGAAGTGGCCTCTGTCAAACATCTAACAGAAACAAAAGCAAAAATGAAGCTCTGTATCCTACAATCATAAGGAAATAAAGTCATAAACAACCATGTGACCCATGAAGACCCTTCCTCAGCTGAGCCTCCAGATGAGAACTCAGCCCTGGTCGACTCCTTGATTGCAGCCTATGAGACTCAAAGCAGAGGACACAGTTAAGCCATGTGTTGTTTTGAACCACTCACCTGTGATCATTTGTTATATAGCATCAGAACACCAATACAATATGAAACTGGAAGACTGTCTGATATAAAATATTTATGTTACTGTGTCTCAGAAGTAAGAAAGGGGATGCAGTGAAATCCAGAAGAAAGCATATTCTACACTTGGGGAAAGACAGACATGGATTTAAATTAAAATGCCATCTCTCACTAGCTGTGTGATCTACTTAATTTCTCCGCACCTCACATTCTACTTCTGTGACATTAAAATTATGTGTTCTACTGACCCATCGAACTGATATAAAATAATACATAAGTAGGGGAAGAAAATTTAGTAGTGCTGATTGTTAGATTCAATAAATCATTTATTACAAAACAGAAACAAGTATTTTTGGAACACTTATTATGGGCCAGTGTACTAAAGAGATATACAGAGATATAAAAATGCCTTATCTCTGTATCTGAGTATATAGAGATACCGTATCTCTATATACTCAGATACAGAGTGTGTGTGTGTGTGTGTGTGTGTGTGTATAGAGAGAGATACCATATCTCTATATACTCGATCTTTATAATAACTCTAAGAGGTAGATACTATTATCACAGTTTACACATGGAGAACACAAAGCACAGAGAAATTAAATGATATATTCAATCCCATAGCTGGAATTTGAACCAGGACAATCTCCACTGGATATAAACTTGGATGTGGCAGAGGTACTCATGACAGAGAATGACCAGAGATGACACTGGAGGCAGAATCTGTCAGACCCTGGCAAGCTGTGCAGGCCACTCATAGAAGCTTAGACTTCTTCCAACCTGGAAGCAGGAAAATTAAGAAATGATTCCCTCAGCAACCTGTCAGTAAAGCCGTATGTCTAAGAATAGATGAGGCTTTATAAAACCATTGTTATACATGGAGGTTTGGCTAACAGGAGATTCCACTCATACTCTGGATTAGTCAGGCTTTCAGGAGACAGTCTAAGAATCTATCAGCCATCTACAAAAGCACTCAGTGTAGAAACAGTTTTTGCATCCAAAACAGCTTACAGCTGAGCTTTGAACATTTGAACATTTTGAGAAGTGTGTCTGTTCTTATGTGTGTGTTTGTGTAACTGCATGAGTTCCTTTCATCAAACTTTTATACATGAAATCAGCAAGACCATCCCGTTGGAGCCCAAGTAGTAACCAGGTCACTGAAGCTAAAAGAGGCTCATATAATTCCTGTGCTTGTGTTTCATGAAGGCAGAGGAAGAAAACAATCCCTCACTCCTCCTTAGGGCCCTCTGTGCTGGGGACAACTGGAGGCATGATTGATCGGCAACTTTTCAACATAGCAGGAGACACGTGGAAGAACTGTGAGATATCTGAGAAGCTCTAAAGACCAGAAGCATATATTTGGCAATTTATAACATTTTTAGAGAAACAAAATGTGTGTCACTTTCCCCAGTACAAAATAATAAACCATTAAGATTTTAGGACTTTTCAGGGTGCGCTAGAGACGTTATGGCTTCAAAGACCAGGAAGTGCATTCGGATCTTCACACACTCTAGGGTAGAATCAATTGTGTGGATTGCTGCTGAGATTGCCAAGCGGCGCTAAGCACAGCATTGCAGGTGAGCCTGATAAATCCTGTTAAGTTCTCAATGCAGCTACTGCCCACCTGTTATGTCGGGTGATTTTTCACTGGCTGGAGATATATATCAGGATGCAAGGTGTTCAATTTGGGCCAGCTGTGTTCATAACCAGACAGACAGCACTGTGATGAATGCTCCCAGAAGGAAACCAAAGAAGCTACTGTGATGGAGGATGGAGAACACAAAGCACTGTGCAGAAAATATAGGAAAAGGGAGGCTTAACCCAAGGACCCTCACTTAGTGATTGGTGGGTTTTGCCAAGGAAATGCTCTGTAAGTTTTCGGGTGAATGTTCTATTGAAGTACACGGTCCCTTAAGAAAGTTCAGAAGTCTGTCTTGCTTTTGTGGCTCTGAGAGGGGATCTTAAGGACACCTATTTTTCCTTGTTTCTCTATTTCCCCAGATTCTTGCAGCAGAGTAGAAAAAGTATGACCCACTGCCAGTTTTTGTATGGACTGTGAGCTAAGTGGTCTTACATTTTTAAATAGTTGACAAAAAAATCAAAAGATTGATATTTATTATGTGTGACACTTCATAAAATCCAAACTTCAGTGTCCTTAAGTAAAGTTTTATTGTTCAACTCAGCACCATTGACATTTTGGGTTTCATGATTCTTTCCTGTGGGGAAGGAGGGCTCTGTGCATTGATGTTGAGCCCCATCCTTGGTGTCTACCCAATAGGGGCCAGCAACACCCTTCTCCCTTCCTGACAATCAAAGCCATCTGTATATATTGCCATAAGTGCCCTGGAAGACAAAATCACTCCCTGGTGAGAACCACCTTTGTGTTAAAACACAACCATGTTTGTTCATTTCACTATTGTCTATCTGTTATTTGTGCAAAAGCAATGAAGGCAATGAAGTTTAGAAGTTGTAACAGAGACTGTCTGCCTCTTCATGTCTAAAATATTTACTCTCTGCCTCTTTACAGATAGTGTCTCCCGACTTCTGGTCTAGCACATGGAAGGAACTCAGTGTTTGAAAAAGGAAGAAGGGAAGGAAGGTAGAGAACCATAGAGTAGCTTGGTCTCTGGGGAAAAATGAGTTGTTGTTTTTCTGACACAAAGACCAATGCACAGATGTCAGGTGGCAGGTCAGCTTTTTCCTGAGAATATCATGATCACAAGTTTATTTCTAAAGCTCTAAAGCAACACTATCTGAGTCTCTAAGATCAGCCTCTTCTACTTAAACTCCAGAAAGCTACCATTCATCATAGAAATTATAGGTCAAATAAAAGCAATAAAACAGGAGAACGCATAAGTACTGACTCTTATAAGCACTCGGGATCTTTTTGAATAGATTAGCAACATGTCGTGATTCATCAAATTCCAAGTTAACAGATTAAAAACGTTGTGAAATCTATGAACAAGAAAGGGGTTGATATTCATTGGCCATTCAGCACGTATCAGGCACTCAGAGAGAAGCTATACGTATCTGAAGCCAGAGAGTTCTCTGAGGATGGGATTACTTCCTCATATTTGACACAAGGAAATGTGGATCTTAAACATGAAAGAGCTGTCCAAGGTCTTATGGAAGCAGGAGCAGAGCTGGGGACTCTGATTTGGATCCAGACAAGGCCTTTACTTCCACCCTGCCATGCTGCATTTACTGAATTATATGCTGTAAAACTGGATTAGCCACATCCGCAAAGGCAAGAAATCTGTCTCTGGGGTGAGTTGATATGTCTAGAAATTCTGAGCATGAAAGGAACAGAGTCAGAATCAGGTTCATTAAGTCCTTTTGCCACAGTGCAAAGCTCCTGCAGAGCAGCCAGGGCCCAGCTCCCCCAGGTTCCTGGGAGTGTGAACCAATACCTCCCGGGATTACCCGGCCTGTCTAATATTTTGGTAAAGTGTTGATGTTTCCATACGGCATGCTGAGCTGCTCTAGGAAGGCACCCTCAGACAATCCGAGGGAGGAAATGGACTGAAAAGTCATGTCTGTAGAAGCAGGCAGTATAAAGAGAGATTTATCACTTGTTCTGATAAATTGACAGTGAAATTAAAAAGCTTAATTATTTCAGCATGAATTTTGAAAGGCTTCTTTTCCCACTGAACATATGAAAAAGTTTCAAAGCCTTTTGCAGCAATAAAACATCTGTGACCCAATTTACATAAAACAGAATAAAACAGAGAGTTGTCCTGGTAGCAAAGAGCACCAAGGCAGTGTGAACCCTTGTTCCATCTTCCATCAATAAACAGACCCTTGTGCATACAGTAGGCAGTCAAAAATGTCCTTATAAATCTCGAGTGTGTGGGGAGATGGGAAGGGAGGTTCTGTAGGACCCAAAACACCACTGAGAAGAATGTATAAAGGTATGTGGCAAGTCATAGGCCAACAGAAGAGGTGTACTGAGAGTTCACTAATGGAAAGATAATGGCCTCCAAGAGGCTGGTGGGAAGATAAAACAGAATACACACATTTTAACAACAAAAACACACTTGAAAAAAAAATATGGCACAAATACATTCTCTGAAAGTGTTGAATCATAATAATTCCAAGAAATTTCTTTCATTCCATTTTGTATGTTGCTAATGGAGAAAGGTGAGAGGCAGAGTCTGAAGCATTTTGTGGTTTTTTATAGAAAGGTCTTGGCTACATCTGGAGCTTTAACCACAATGGATTGGGCAGTGCTTAAAAAAAAGTATCTTTTGAAGAAAACTCAGATCCGATCGGATATACTCAATTCATATTCACGATTCTTGAGTGATTTGAAGTAGATTATTTTAAACTGATATAAAACTTGACAAAAATCTGTTCTAAAGGATGTATAGAATATTGACATATGGTAATTTACTAATTAGAGAAAAAATCGGCAACACTTACTTCTGTAAGATGTGAAACTTACATTGTGTAAAGCATTAACTAGATTGAGTCAAGGGTAAAAATTCTTGGACTTTGTGTCTTTCTCATTCTTTCAGTTTGAAAGTCCTGTTCTCTGAGAGATTTTTTGGCTAATGGATGGTCTTAATAAACAGAAGATTAGTTTTAAAGCATAATTTCTTATGGATACATTTTAAATTAGCATTTTTTACCTCAAAAATTACCTCACTATACACTAAAGCAGTGGTTCTCAAAGAAAGGCAGCATTTCTAGGCTGGAAGAATTGGGAAGAAAAATGTCTTAGGGACTTTTCAAAACACGGAATGACTACCTGCCACCACTCACCCCAAACCCAGGAAAAGAATTCAAATATACATCTCCAAAGTGACATTAAATGCCAGCAATCCACAAATCACATTCTCATTAAAAACCAGGGCCTTATTGATGATTCGCTGTTACTGATGAGAATTAGTCATTTTCCCCAAGCAGGTTTGGAGCATGAGTGTTAGCTGATTCAACACTATCCGTGGCAAGGACTGGATCCCACCATCAGCTCAACTGAATGGTAGATAACAGAACTTTGCATTTGGCTGGAATTTGCCCCTGAGGTGCCACGGGAATGATCTTAAACCCACTGCCATTTAAAACCTTCACAAAGCTGGGTAGGAAGAAGTGATATTAATGGGAGGGCTTGAGGAATGAGTGGTCCCTCTCATTTTGCCTCTGGAGGAAGTTTGCCAGCATAGAAATCTAGGTTGTTGGCATGGGTGAGTGGAATGGAAGTGTTATGGAACAGGGTGCAGAGTAGTGAAGGCTGGGTGAAGGGATCGTGCACACCAGCTGACAGTCACAGGGTACTCTCCAGCCAGGGGCTGCCTTGTGAAAATGAAAATCTAGTGTTGCCAGGGTCTCACTTCCCAAGCCTGACTGACAATCTGGATTTTTGTGTGAACTCACCTATTTTTTACATGATGGCAACTATTGTTTTTTAAACCAGACATGATGGGAACCGATACCATAGAGTAAACAAACCTAATCTGTGTGTCAAATGCAGCCCGTAAATTGCCGGTTTGTGATCTCTGACCCAGGTACTCTGAAATCTGTCACAGTTTAAAGCCAGACATGAAGAGTCACTTGCCTGAGTGGCATCACATTTGCCTCCATATCAATGTCCCATAGATTGCTTTTTCCAATTCTGTTTTTGTTTTTTTACAGACAACAAACAATTGAAGGAGATGATTAAACGTTTACCTGTGAAACTCATCTCAGCGTTTATTGTGAGGGTTTTTATGAATTTTGCCCATTATGTGATATAATTAGCTCTCAACAGAAAAATGTCTTCTCCAGTTTAATTATCAGACATAACTGTGCTTTTAAGGGGAAAATACTTTGTTTTTTTGCTTTACTGGTTCTATGACTTACACAGATCTTCTTTGTATCTTGTCATTGAATGCTGGAAAACAAAGCTGAATTTGTGTGTTTATACTTCTGAATTGTTTCTGCTGTTATTCATTTTCCTTTTCTTTCAATATACCTTCATGCTGACTCATTTTTAAATTGTTTTAGCTTCTTATGCTTACTAGATTCTGGATGAGATAAGTTACATCCACTTCAGAACAGAGCAGAAAAGGAATATGTGAGACGGATTTAAAAAATAATTTTAACTATTTGTAGCTCACCTCCTTCTAAAGTATTAGTTGTTTGTTAAGTGGGATAAAGAGTAGAGGAGTTATTATGTGTCCTGGTTCTAAACAGAGGACCTGTGATTGAATAAACTCAGAGGACTTGTAATTGGATAGACTCAAGCTCAAAATTGAGGGAGAGGGAGGTAGAAGGTATAGCGTGTGGGAACAAGAACTCTGAGAAAGAGAGAAAGAAGCACACACACACAGATCCTAATAGAGATTCAAGATCAAGATGATTCTCAAATCAAAATTCTGAAATCCACATATAAAACTAATACTGAGAAAAGCACCCTCAAATTCATTATTTAATGTGAATTTACTTCCGATGAAGGAAAATTAAGGAAGAAACTAGACTATAAATTGCATGATTGTATCTACAATGCTCATAAGCTAAAGTAAAGAATAATATTAATAAAAATAAGCAAATATATTAATAAAGAAGACAGGTCTTTTTCTAAAAAAAATGAATTATTTAAAACATAGGAAAAGTCCTCAGCAAATAGAATAAACTTCAGATTGGATACATTTGAAGATACGATTTGTAAATCTGAAGACTGAGGAACTGAGTCAGCATGAAGCATGACAAATACAAAGATACAAAAATATAAACTTCATTTAAGACCAAAGACATATTTAGGAGATCTGTACAGGAAAGAGTTCACGGGCAACTAGAAAAAATTATTTTAAAGGTAAGTTAAAATATGGCATGAATGTTCCAATTAAAGACACAACTAGTGTGTAGCAGGATAAATATATTAATAAATATCTGTACACACTATATTAAAATTATATAAAAATTATATAAAATTATATTAAAATTATATAAAATTAAGAATAAAGACCCAATCTTTAAAATGTCAGAGAGAAAGAACACACTTCTTCAAATAAAAGAACAAGAAAATTATACTGACACCAGACTTCTTGAGAAGATCAGTACATTCCAGAATATAATATAATATATTTTGATGGCTGAGTTTACTACATAATGAAAGTAAACCTGGAGTTCTATATTCAGTAAATCATCATTCAAGGATACGTGAAAAGCAAACCTTTCTCAGAGGTACAAAGTTTGCTCTTTCAACAGTGAGCCTCTCTGAAAGAAGCATTCGAGTACGTACCAGAGCAAACAAACGAACAAACAAAAAATGGTGGGGCCGCGGGGGTACAATCTCCAAAATGAGCACAGAAACTGGTAAGTATGTTGACAAATTTGGTCATACACTGATTGTAATTAATAGTAGGTTATAAAAAGATTGAATAAATCTTTAATAATTAAGGAAGATGACAATGTTGATGATGAAGATAATCGGTGACTATCAGCAGAAGTCCTCATATGATTTGACAGGAGGACATAAATAACGAGTAACTTGATCTTGTTAGAAAAAAGCATAATTGGTATTTATTAAATATTCAAGTATAATTACTGCAATAATAGAAATATTACATAAAGCTTCTGAGAAGTGAGGATGAGATTTGCATGATTTTATATATGTATATATAATATATATATTCACATATATACATATACATATATATATATATATTCATCCAAAGGAGTACAGGAAAGAATATAAAGAAAAAAACAATAAAAATTATAGGCACACTAAACAATTACAAAAGAATATGGTAGAAGTAAATCTAGCTATACCAATTAAAGAACTTTTCAAAATCAACTATATAGAGCTTACCAGAGATGGGTAAAATAAAACATACAGAAAGATTGAAAACACAGTATAAAAATGCTTCTCCAGACAACCAATAAGCAAAAAATTTGTGGAAGTGATTATATTGATATTGAAGAAAATATAATTTGACGCAGAAAGTATTGATAGATATTAGGAAAAACACAATTAGATCATAACAGATTAATCAAGATGATTTTTAAAATCATGAACTTTGATAACCTAATAACATAACATTATAATAAATAAAATACAGTTCACATTTTGCAATCTGACCAAAGGGAATATGAAGGTTCACATGATTTGCTTTTCTGAGGTAAATATTGGTAGTCTCCAAAAATTAGAGGAAGGTGAGTACTGCAAGCTTCTTTTCTGGTGTACTTTCCACCAGGTGGGACATTGCAATGAAAAATAGTCTCAACCAAATTCTTCCAGCTGTTCCATTGTTATTAATAAGAAGGTAACAGATGAGTATGATGACTCATGCCTGTAACCCCAGCACTTTAGGAGGCTGAGGTTGGTGGGTCACCTGAGGTCAGGAGTTTGAGACCAGGCTGGCCAACATGGTAAAACACCATCTCTACTAAAAATATAAAAATTAGCAGGGTGTGGTGGTGGGCATCTATAATTTCAGCAACTCGGGAGGCTGAGGCAGGAAAATTGCTTGAATCCAGGAGGCGGAGGTTGCAGTGAGCATAGATGGCACCCCTGCACTCCATCCTGGGTGACAAGATCAAAACTTCATCTTGAAAAAAAAGTAGTAAATTATAAAATCTGCCCTGTAACCTTTCTGTTCCTTAAGTGCACTGACAACATCTTGAAGATGAAGTTCACAGGAAACGAAAGTAACACACTTAATGGCAGAATTCAGTCAACCTATTAGAGCCAAGTGATAAAACTCATCTATAAGTGGGAAGATGGAGGGACAATCCGATAAGGTGTACTTCTTAAGAATATGGGATAGCAGGAGGTAGAGGATAGGGAAGGGATAGCATTAGAAGAAATATCTAATGTAGATGATGAGGTGATGGATGCAGCAAACCACCATGGCACGTGCATACGTATGTAAGAAACCTGCACGTTCTGCACATGTACTCCAGAACTTAAAGTATAGTAATTAAAAAAAAAAAAAAAGAATATAGGTTACAGGGCTTGCTAGATTCATATAACCAAAGAGTACCCTTCATGCTAGGGTGGAAGGGCCTGTATAATTCCAGGACAATCTACACACCTTGAACCCAATTCAATCCACTTACAGTAATGACTTTGATGTTGGCTTTTTTTTTTTTAAGAAAAGGACATAATTTATTTTTTAGAGAAGTTTTAGGTTCACAGAAAAAGTCAGCATTAAATGCAGAGCTCCCACATACTCCCCGCTCCCACTCCTCCACACACATACAACCTCTCCAACTATTGGTATCTCTCACCATGATGGCTTGCTACAATCAATGAACCTGCCTTGACATATCATTGTTACCCAAAATCCATAGCTGTGCACTCTCTGGGCTCTGATAAATGTATAATGACACATCTCCACCATTATAGTAATATACAGAAGAGTGTCATTGCCGTAAAATTCTTCTGTGTTTTGCCTTTTCGTCCCTCCTTCTCCTGTAACCCCTGACAACCACTAATGTTTTCACTGTCTTCATAGTGGTTTCTTCTCCAGAATGTCATAGAGTTTGAAAAGAGAGTAGGCACTATTTTCAGACTCACTTCTTTCATTTACCATATGTATTTAAGGTTCCTCCAGGTCTTTCTATGGCTTGATAGCCCATTTCATTTAAGTGCCAAATAATATTTAATTTTCTGGGTGTACCACAATTTATATATAAATTCTTCTACTGAAGGACATCTTGGTTGCTTTCAAGTTTTAGCAATTATGAATAGAGCTGATATAAATATCCACAAGCAGGTTTGTGAGAGGAACTGAGTTTTTACATTAATAGAGTAAATTCAAAGGAGCCAAATTGGCTGATTATACAGTACGGGTACGTTTAGTTTCATAAGAAACTGCCCAACTGCCTTTTAAAGTGGTTGTGCCATTTTGCATTCTCATGATGTTGACTTTTGATTAGAATAGTTCAAATACAAAGTAAATATCCTTGGGTTATATAATCACAATTAAGACATTTTTATATAAACAACCAACTCATACATGGATTAAAACATAAGCATAAATACATATTTATATGTCATATATTTTTTTATGCTGCAATATTCTAAAGAAAATTATATGACCAAATTTTAAGGATGAATAGTAAAGTATAAATCATAGAAAAATGTTTTAATAATCTTTTCTCAGATGTGTCAGCTTGATAAAGCTCAAGCTGGGAAAATAAATAGCAAGAATGAAAGCATTTGAACAGTATAAATAATAAATGTGGTCTAATGTATGCATATAAGTAGATGTGCATACCCCCAGCCTACAGAATATGTATTCTACTCAAGCCCATATAAAATGTTTTTAAGTGCACATATTGAAAAGAAAATCTAAACATAGTTTAAAAATATATATAATAAGAGCCCCCTGTCTGACCACTGGCTTTTAAATTAGAAGAATATGTATACACACACACACACACACACACACACACACACACATGTTTTTGTGAGTAACCTTTTCTTTACTAATGCAAAGAGATATTTGAGAAGAAATTACCCCACACCCAGCTTTGTGATATAGTTAGATGACCTTGACAAATTTTTGGATGTCTATGTCTAAACAAATTTAAAGGCAAGAGCCAATATTCTAAGAGCATCGAAGAAATTTTGAGAGTTCTGGTACACTGATGATATTTTTGAGCCAAAGAACTAAGCATCTGTATTTCTTTCCTACCTCCAAATTCCTTGGCATGTGAGGTAATAAATGTCCAAATTGTTCCATACATTTTTATTAAAGTGTGTTTTTACTTGCAGTAAAATCAACCTCACTTACGTGGCTATTATCTGCTATATTTCTTTTTCTTCCTTTCCTAGTCAATATTGAATCTAAGACTGAGTTTCACCGACACATGGGAGTAGAAGAAGAGATTGCACCTAAACAAAAATCTACTCTTAGAGAAAAATACAATCTAAGCAACTCCTTTCTGAAACACAGAAAATTAAAATTATGCAAAGAATTGACATATTGATTCAGACAGAAAATTGCCAATTCTTTTCAATTTACAATCACTTTATATTTCAAAACATGTAAGACATTTAAATACCTTCATTTTTTTAGGATAATCATCTGTGGCAATGGCACTGAAGAAAATCCTTTGTTTTCGTATATTCAAAAATGTGTCTGATATTTTCAAACAATGAGATGCATGCTTGCATTTATATCATCTAATTGAATTTCTACAGCAACCCGCATAGTTGGAAATATCCCCATTTTAATAATGAGAAACTGAAGTTGAAACAAGTTAATTAGGAGAACCTGACAAAGCATTTTATGAGAAGTTGCCAAAATAGTAATAACAACAGCGGCATCAGCAGCAGCAACAGCAACAGTATCTTCAGCCCACACTTCTTGGTTTCTAGATATGGAAACAGAAGACACCCTTAAGAACCATTAATTTTTTCTCAGTAAAATAAGCAGAGGTCATGGCTGTTGTTATACTGTAATATAAAAAATAACATTAGTTCAAGGACTGCATCTTGGTCTAATAAAAAATTGACCAAAAATGTTTAGTTTGTCATGTTGAACACAGTGTCAGACAGTCAAATCCACTTTATTTCACTTGAGTTTTTTGTCTCTTTTACTTATATTTGAATTTTCTCTTTAAAAAATCTATTGGAGAGTCACAAATATCTTTTCCCAAAAAGTAAAGTATTACATATTGCACTCAGAACAGAACAGATGGATTCTTTTCTAAAGAAATAGGAGACCATGACACCAATGTGGATGACAAGAGAATGTCATACCACTACTGGGAGGTGGTTTCTGACAACAAATTAAACAACAAGAAGATATCACAGCACACATATTAGAATGGCTAAAATCCAGAACACTGACAACACTACATGCTGGCAAGGATGTGGAGTAACAGGAACTCTCATTCATTGCTGGTGGGAACACAAGATGGTAAAGCCACTTTGGAAGACAGTTTCACAGTTTCTCATAAAAACTAAACATGCTCATACCATACGATCGAGTAACCGGGCTCTTTGGTATTTACCCAGAAGAGCCAAACACTTATGTCCACACAAAAACCTGCACACAGACCTTTATAGCACCTTTATTCATAACTGCCAAAATTTGAAAGAAACCAAGATTTCTTTCAGTAGGTGAATGGACAGATAAACTCTGGTACTAGCAGACAATGAAATATTATTTAATGCTTAAAATAAATGAGCTAGAAGCCACAAAAAGACATGAAGGAAACTTAAATGCATATTACTAAGGTAAAGAGGTCAATCTGAAAAGCGGACATAGTGTGATTCCAACTATCCCACAAAGTGGAAAAGAAGAGCTGTGAAGACAGTGAAAAATCAGTGGTTGGCGATGTTGTATGGCAGGTGAAAGCAGAGGGATGAATAGGTGAAAAAGCAGAGCACAGGGAATTTTTAGGGCAGTTAAACCATTTTGTATAATACTGTAATGATAGCAAGTGTCTCTATGCATTTGTGAAAACCCACAGAACGTACATCGCCACAAGCCCCCGTATAAACTATGGACTTTGAGTGATAATGATGTGTCAATATTGGTTCATCCATTATAAAGTGTACCACTATGGTGTGGGATGTTGACAGTGTAGGAGGTTTTGTGTGTCTATGAGGACAGGGGTTATATATTTAAAATATAAAGTTAAGTAATTAAAAGAAAAATGTAAACATCATATGATCAGAACAGACCAGACATCGAAGACCCATATGTTAAGGAGAAACATAATCATGCAATTAATATTCAATGGGCCTCCAATTTGTATCTATGCAAGATATTCACATATTCTCCCTCTCTTTTTTTTTTTTTTTTCTTTTTTTTGAGACAGTCTTGCTCCATCACCCAGGCTGGAGTGCAATGGAGCAATCTCGGCTCACTGCAACCTCAGCTTCCTGGGTTCAAGTGATTCTCCTGCCTCAGCCTCCCGAGTAGCTGGGACTACAGGTGCATGCCACCACACTCAGCTTTTTTTTTTTTTTTTTGTATTTTTAGTAAAGACAGGGTTTCGCCATGTTAGCCAGGATGGTCTCGAACTCCTGACCTGGTAATCCGCCTGCCTTGGCCTCCCAAAGTGCTGGGATTACAGGCATGAACCACTGTGCCCAATAATATTCTCTTATCTACATTTTGACAAAGTTATGTTTTGGAAAATCCTCTTTATATACAGTGGTGTGACTGTATAAGGTTCATTTTAATGAGTTGTGCCCATTTGAAGTCACTGATTTCTTGACCTTTCTGATTCATATTTTCTTCAACAACTTTGCTTAACATCACAAAACTGTGATTTTTAAAAAATTTTCTTTATTCGAATTAGTCTTTATCATTTCTGTGTGCTCCTGGTTCAAGCTTTATGAATCAGTCCTGTTAGAAAATTTGTTGATTATCACTATGCTTTGTAAAGCTTTGGAAAGGAACAGTTAATTCACATTACTAATAGTCTATACTTGAACTGAGCTAAAACTCCAGTTGGTTTGTGAACAGCCTTTTACTCTGCCTTAGGCAGCGCCTATCTGACCATTCTGAGCTCAGCCCCCTGTCTGCCAATAGACACCCTTTCACGTATTAGTGACAACACAGAGAAATGAACAACTTCTCAATTTCTGCTGACTGAACAGTGCATCACAGCCACAAATCCAGCAACTGCAGCGATCTGCATTGTGTTTCAGTTTGCCATCCTTTATTCACAGGCAAATCAGTTTGGAAACATTATTCTTTTCTGGAAATGTGGTAGAGAAAGAGAAACACAAAGCAGATATATTTATATACACAATGGATGCTTTGGGGTAAGAATGAGAATTTTGAATAGCATAGTGGAGATACAACCATCAAAAATAATTTCAATTTACTCCAAGCCTGAGGGGTTTATTTTTGTAAGTTGTAAGAACTGCAAAGATCTCACTATGGACCAACCACTCACCAAGGCTTGGCAACTTACACTTGGGATACTTGCAAATATACTTTCATATCCGGTCGAATAAGTTTTAAAAAAATATGTTTGGCTAAGAGAGATTAATGAGACACAGACACATCTGACTGCTACAGCAAATCTGGCAGCGATGATCAAAACTTTGCAAAATGGAAACCACAAAGGATAATGCCGGTGCCACACAGACTGGGTTTGGCAAACTTTGCCGGTGGCATAACATGAAAGTAGAAACACAGGGGTGGTTACTCTGAGACCACGTGTCTAGACTTAGGTCTAGAAAAGAAAATGCACACTGAAAGACAGAGTTACTGAGAGTCTCTAAGCCCAGGAGATCACAGAGGCAGACAGATTTGGATTGGGCATTTCCTGGGAAGAAGGGCCCCATCATATCAAAGGGTCTGATGCTGGGGCTCTTCCCAAATATAGCTGATCTCAACAGGCTTTCTATGTATCTTCTACCTCAGAGTTCTGCATAGCTGCTTATTTATTCTCAGAGCTCTACTGATAGAAAGCACTGGACTCCAGGGAAACTGAAACACTGAGTATTGGGAGGTTGAATTGATCAATAGTATCCATACGCTGCTGTAAAAACAGACCAGCCTTTCATGCAGTAATGATCTTAAACCTCCTTATATTTGTCTGGCTACTAAGAGTTTCCAAATAAGTTTATTATTAATTGCGCTATTGGACCTTCATTATGATACTATAAAGTAAGCAAGTTTAAACAGAGTCAATCTAGGAAATAGTACTCATGGTTTCAAGATTAACTCTGGTGCCCATACCTCAGTCATCAGTGGGACTCCAAGCTGCTCGAATGCTTGTTTCTGTTAGTAAAACTTGAGCCTTCAAGGGACCTTTCACATGTGCCTACCTGTTCCTGGTGTCACCTCTGCTCTGTTGTCAGGTCACCGCATTGGCTCCAGTTTATTCAGTTACTGCTATCTTCACAATTATCCCTGTTCTGTTTTCTCTTTTCTTCTTTAGAATAATCCCATTTAATGAGAACTGAGCTGCAACCATAGGAAAATTGGGTATTCCTAGCCAGAACAATGGTGTAATCATAAAGATATGTTAGCGCATATACTGCTTTTGAGTTTTCCAAGCACTCTCCTATTCTACTTCATATTACATTCTCACAGCACCTCAGATTGGTGGATATTATTCTCACCTTGCTGGTGACAATTGTGAGACACAGGGATTGATGTGCTCACAGGGGATATTTAATAGTAATGAGTTGAGACAGATCTAAGACCAGTGTTTAAAAAAAAAGACTACATAAAATATCTGAAATCTACTGAATCCTGTTAGTGTTTGACCTACTCATATTAAATAATCAGCCTTAAATGTATGTAAAATACTCTGGCAATAACCAGTACCTCATACTATGTAGGTAATATTTGGTTGTATAGAAATACTCACATGTACACTTTCAAGTACACTTAGACATGTTTATTAGGATTATTTACACCAAAATTTTATTCTTGTATCATTTGAAGATGCCATTCACATCAGAGCAAGGGAAGGAGTTGGTAGGAAGAAAAGCCTACAGGTTACAAGCAGAGCTGTGCTCCCACGTAAACCTTGGCTTTCGGATACCACTTCAGGTCAGCTGGGCAGCAGACAATGCAGACAGCGATTAATTCAAGGTGATTACCTAACAAGTCTTACTCCAGAGCTGGTTGAAAAGCCAGGATGAATGCCTTTCCTATAAAGTATAACATAGGCTACATTTCTATAAGGTCAGCATAACCAATGACTATGTTCAATTATTTTTTAATTCTTTTATTTTTGAGGCTTACAAATATATTTTACCTATGTGGCCTCCACATTCCTTTACCAAAACAAACAAACAAACAAAAAACCCCAATGCTTAATCTCAGATGAAATTTTATATAAAATGGCAATTGTCATAGGTACCAAACCACAGGAAAAAAAGCAAAAAGTGAGATGGGCGAAGGGAGAAGTCAATTCATCTTAATGACTTTTAATATGTCAGTTGCCTCTATATTTATTTGGGGTTAATAGGGTGAATTGAGAAATTCCAGTAGGAATAGAATATGTACATATAAAATATTTATAATATATAAAATGGAACACATATAACATAGAATAATATGTATAACATAAAATATGTTATATGCATATAGATGTATATAATCCAACATTCATAAACATAAATGTTATTAATTTATTCAATAATATTAACATTAATTACTTATAAGTAATGTATAATTACATATAACATACAATTACATCTATTGGATATAAGGCATTGTATAAGATAATGTAGGGTGAACGATACTTCCTGCACCTAAGAAATCCTGTTGATAGTAACAGAGGTAAAATATGTTCACAAATAAATGAAAATGCAGTGCGGACAAGATAAACACTGTAACAAAGATACAGAGAGAGTGCTTTGAGGCTTCAGGGGAGAAGCAACTTTTGTTTTACCAGGAAGAATTCTTGACATTACAGAAGATGGGAAATGTGTACTCTTTTTAAAATATCTTATGTGCAGATAAGAGAGCTATAAATTTAGCATAACTTATACATGATGAAAAGACTGAGATTTGGAAAATTCGTGAATTTTGCACCATCCAAGGTATATTGAGTCTGAGAAAAGCCATTTGCTTGATGAGAAACCTGGTGGTGCATCTTACAATAAAACACACTCTCTTCTCACAGTGAAATGCCATTACGATTCCTGTGAAATGGCATGTTCTCGAGAGGTAATTGCAAATTTCTTTCCCAAGCTGAAATTTAGGAATAACCAAGCAGGCCTTGAAATCAAAAGCACCAGTTGGCTCCATGTCCCTTAGCAAATTTTTTCCAGAAGTAAATAATTGTTACTGGCTGAAATGACATTAGGCTGAGGCAAAACAGGCCTTTGGAGGCCCAGCGGGGTGCTAATGGTCAGATGGTGTGTCCTCGACTTGCTGGGGTGTAGAGCAGTGCATTGAATCTTGCCCATGCTATTTGAAACACTTAGCTTTTCAATAGGGAGTGCTCAGAAGGAGATGAAAATTGTGCTGGCATCAGAATGAAAACAAAGAGGAAAAAATGGAAACAAAATTGGTGAGCATCACTCTCAGAAGCTGAGGCTTATTTCTTCATCATTGTTAAATTTTCGGGAATTTATTTTTGAAAATTTCTATAGTGAAATGCCAAGCTCAGTTAAGAACAATGGTGTGTTTAGTGACTATTAATCAACAGCAATACTGATAATACATGTGTTTCAAAAGGAGAGGAAAGAAAGAGCAGAGAAGAAAAAGGAAAAAGAAAAAGATAAAAAAAGCGCCCGCCTAAAGCACAATAACAGAACTAGTTCAAAAGTTACTCTTCTATTCATCAAAATTGGAGTCAGGAAAATGGTACTAAGTTATTATGCACCTTCGCCCACTGGTTCATGGCAGATACAGTACAATCTCTCTACGTTTCTGAGCTAGAAATCCTCATCCTGGAAGCATCCATAGAAGGGATCCCTTGCTTCTAGGAAATAAGGCAGGGAGATGATGGAGGTGTCCCTGTATTAAAGTGATGCCATGCTATTTTCATCACTATTGCATGTGGCGCCACCATCCCAGTGTTGCTGCTGATGGTCAATGAGTTGCCAAAAAGGATGTGCTGCTCCCCAGGGATGTGTTTTCTTCCCATTTCATTTTCAGTGGGAGCCCATGAAGGTAGAATCACTCCCCAGGGTAGTAGACAATACAGTGCAGAAAAATTTATATCTGTGCTACCTTTCAGATACTGAGCAACCTTAAGATGGTAGATGCCTGTTACAAGATGTCAGTCATCCTTGGGTTGAAGATCCTTGCAGGGAAGATACAGAGATTTAAGTACCTGTAACATGACTGATGCAGAGCTAGATTTTTTCACAGATGCCTATTGTTCAGCATAATTTATCCTTGCAAAAACACTGGAAGGTGAGGATTAGCCCATTTTGTACGTGAGGAAAATGAGACTTAGAGAGAGTACAGATCCCCATTCATGGACACACAGTAAGTTGTGGGTCTTATATTTAATCCAGGCCTAAAGCTTTTCTCCTCTCTGGAAGTGCAGAGTGGGATAAGCTTGGCTAGATTTTCTGTTGTGCTCTTGTTTGCCAACTTTCTTAGCTTGGTTCTCTGTCTAGATAGTCTGTTGAGTTTTTAAGTGATACTGAATCCTTTCAATACATTCCTTTCTCATAGTAGGTATATATTTTTGCTTCAGATACCTATTCAGCTTACCTTTTGTCTGCACCCAAGAATTCTAACTGATGCAAAATACGAGGGTGTCATACAGGAAGGGAGAATATGACTGTCTGAAGGATTGTGGAGAGAGCCAGGAAAGGTTCATGAAAGAAGGCTGGGTCTGAGATGATAGGGAAGTCAGGATAAGGAGATAAGGGAGTGACAAAGGCAAAATTAAAGGGAAGGCAAGTATGTGATACACTCTAAAACACAGACCAGGTTTCATAATCATTATGGCTGGTTCTATTAATTTCCTGTTGTATTTTTAATCATATTTCAGTGAGAATTCTGTGAAAATGAGTGACAGTGCTTCCCCATATCTCTTAATTTCTATGGGGTTGAATTTGTCATAAGCAATCATTTTTGTCTCTCACCTTGGCTCAGAAATGACTGAATAAAAGGTCATGTGTGAGGCTAAAAAAAGATAGTGAGACTTTTCTGTGCACATATTTTGCTGATGTACCTACAGATCTTTAAAAAATAGAAACTTTTGAAGCAAAAATGCTTTTAAAATTCTGTTCAAACATGTTGGTGGGAATCTAGCCAAAAGCTAGTATGATACTGAATAAAGAAATAGCTTTAAAAGAAAGAAAGGGAGAGAGAAGGAAAGGAGAAGAAAGAAAACTGTAACATGCTGCTTCATTTAAAGAAAGAAACAGGTCAAAATGCATGCATTATTTTTCAAGGAAAAGAACTCTCATCCACAAAAATGATAAATGATAGATAGATAGATAGATAGATAGATAGATAGATAGATAGATAGATAGATACATATGCTCTGTTAGGGGAATTGGCTTATGCAATTATAGAGGCTGAGAAGTCTCACAATAAGCACTCTACAAACAGAACCAGGGAACTTGGTTATGTAATTCTGTCCAAAGCCAAGGGCCTGAGAAATTGGAAAGTGACTGGTCTAATGTCTGAAACTCTGATTTCTGAGGGTAAGAGAGATAAATGCACCAGTTCCAGGAGAGAGAACAGCAAATTCTCCCTTCTTCCTTCTTTGTGTTCTATCTGGGCCTTCAACAGATTAGAGGATCCCCATCCACATTGGTGAGGGTTGACCTTCTTTACCCAGTCCACCAATTCCAATGTTAACCTCTTCCAGAAACATCCTCACACATACATCCAGAATAATATTTTGCCAGCTATATGGATAACCCTTATCCCAAGCATCTATATTGACATCTAAAACTGAACATCACAGGTGGTTAAATATAAAACACGTTCCTAGCCCTGAAGGTAAAGACACCGAATAGACAAAAAAAGTCTATATTCAACATTTAAGAAAAACATAATTCAAGGGATATCAAATGACCCTAAAGAAGAGAAATAGAGAACATTTTATAGAAAATGTAACATTTACTTAAATATTGTAAGATGAGAAAGCATTAGATTAAAAAAAAAAGTAAGACCCAGAAATAAAGCTTCACATATATGGTCAAATGACAAGGGTGTGTCATGACCTTTACTTTTGGGGAAAGTATAGTCTTTTCAACAAATGGTATTGGCAAAACTGAATATCCACATGCAAATGAATGAAGTTGGACCCTTACATTACACCATGTGCAAAAATGAACTCAAAGTGGATCAAAGACTTAAACATAAGAATGAAAGATAGAAAACTTTTAGAAGAGAATATAGAGAAAAGTTTCATAATATTGGATTTGGCAATGATTTATTAAATATAATGTCAAAAACATAGGTTACAAAAGAAAAAATATATAAATTGTGCTTCACCAAAATTAACGTTTATGCATCAAGGTTCACCATCAACAAAGTGAAAAGGTAACCCAGAGGATGGGAAAAAGAATTTTGAATACTGTAAATGGAATTAAAATTCAAAATATACAAAGAACTCCTCAACAACAACAACAAAACCTGATTAAAAACAGGGCAAAGGGAAAATGTATTGAATAGACTTTTCTCCAAAAAAGATATACAAATTACCAACATGCACATGAAAAGATATTCAATATCACTAAGCATTTAAAAAATGCAAATCAAAGCCACAATAAGATATTACTTCACATCCATTTGGTGAAGTAGCAAATATACCAAAAAAAAAAAAAAAAAAAAAAAAAGAAGAAGAAGAAGAAGAAGGAAGAAGAAGAAGAGAAAGAAAATAGTAAGTGCTAGCAAAAATATAGAGAAATTGAAACCTTTGTTCATTGTTGGTGGGAATGCAAAATGTACGGCTATTTTTAAAAACATGTTGGTGATTTCTCAAAAAGTTAAATATTGATTTGCTGTATTATCTAACAATTCTGCTTCTGGATATATAACCAAAAAAACTTAGAAGCAGACACTCTAACAGATATTTGTATATCAAGGTTTACAGCAAAATTTTTTCTATTAATCAAAAGGTAAAAACAAACCGAATGTCTGTGAACTGATACATAGACAAACAAAATACTATGTACAGACAATAGAATGTTATATATCCTTAAAAAGAAAGAAAATTCTGGCACATGTGAGAGCACAGATCAACCTTGAAGACAGTAGGCTCAGTGAAATAAGCAGACAAAAAGTGAGTGATTCCACTCATATGGTGTGCCTGGAGTTGCCAAATTCACCGAGAAAGAGACTAGAATCATGTTGCTAGGAGCTAGGGGTAAGGGAGTTCTGGAGATACACGGTGGTGATGCTTGCACAACAACGTGAATATAATCAATGGCACTGAACTGTATGCTTTAAAATTATTAAAATGAGATAGTGAGAGAGAGAAGCAGAAAGACAAGGACAGATTGACTCCACCTTGGAGGGACACCAAATGGTAAGAGTGTAAGGTGCTTGAGAAACTAACTTGGAGCCATGTTGCAAAAAGTTCCTGCAATCTAACAATTAGAACCTTTTCCTATAGATGTCTACCAGAAAACCATCTGAGATTATTAATCAGGGCAGACTCTCAGTCAATTTTGTGTTTTCAATAAATTACTTCAAATTAACTGAAAAATGGATGAAAAGACATCACATTAAAGCAAGAAGGCCAGTAATGAGGGACCTGCAGTAACAAAGCCAGGACTGAAGCTGTATACCAGGGTGCTGGCACCGGGGGTTGAGAGAGAAGGGACAGATGGAAGATGAGCCTTTAGGAGGTAGAATTGGCAGAGCTCAGACAACCCGTGGTAGTATGTTGAGAATTTCCTAGAGACACTCCCAAGTTTAATCCTCTGATTGCCAGTTTCACACACGCTAGTTGACATGTGTATCATTATTGTATCATGACTCTCCTGAGAGGGGAACAAAATGCAGGATCAATGTCACAAACACAGCCCTCTGTGCCACAGAGGTTAAGAAGCTGGAACAGATTTACAGCAATCTTGACAATCACTGATGCCTAGCTTTCTTCTTGCTCATTACCTCCGGTCAGGACCCATGGGTTGCCCCAGAAAACATAAGTAGTATAACTAGGCCACAGAGTGCACCCCTCTGTGCTGCTTCTAGACATCCAGTGGCTCTGGCTTTGACGTTTATGTTCACTTGGATTCAGCACGGGCCACAGACAATCTGCTTGCAGACTCTGGGAGGACTCCCAAAACTCAGACTACTTCTCAACTGCTACTCATCCTGTGTCTCTCTTTACAAGACTGGTCAAGGTTCCTGCTAGTCTGTACTTTTGGCAGAGATGACATGAGGGTACATGAGATGTGGCAGTAAATCACTGAGGTCGCTCCTGGTTTGTAGTAAGGAACTAGTCATTTTATTTCCTGTTCTAACTTCTAGCATGACGTGACTTCTCTGGTACTTTCCACACCTGATTTTCAGGCCACAGTCTCACCTGGTCATCATCCTGACACATTGCAGATCTCAACAAACTGGGCCCTCTGGCTCCCCACAGAGTGCTCCCTGCCAGCTTCCTGCTGCTGGTCAGAGAGGTTCTGCTGGCCAAAAAAAGGAGCTAATGGATCTGACTCTAGACCACGTGGCTATTCGCCTTTTCTCATAGCTTGTTTGTCTGAGATAGAATCCACGCCATTTTAATAGCTCAACAAATACTGATGTACCTCTATTCAATTCAACAAGCATTTATGGAGGATCCACCCTGGGCCAGTCACTTTACTGGGCGCTGAACATACAACAATAAATGAAGCAGCTCTAAGTGTCCAAAAGCTTATTATCTAAATGAGGGAACATCAATACAATCAACCACTTTTAAAAATTAAAAATTACTTAAACTGTTAAATAGAATACAAACACCACTGCCAGGGCAGCCATACAGGTGAAATAAATCATTCTTATTAGTGAGGATGTGAAAAGAGTGAATCAAGGAGTTTTTGTAAAAAATTTAATCAGACATACTGAGGCATAATTTGCAATCAATAAAACTATTTTAAGTATACAGTTAAGTAAGTTAGGACAAACTTGTTTGCACCCATGAAACAACAATCACGATCAAGATAGACAGTGCTTCTACCATGCCAACAATTTTCATTGTTCTCTTTCCATCAGTTCTCACCCAGAACCCACCCCTCTCCCAGCACATCACTGACATGTTTTCTAGCAACAGCGATTGAATTAGTCTAGATTTTGTATAATTGAAATTATATAGTATGTACTTTTTCTTTAGTCTGGCTTCTTTGTTCAGTATCATTTTTCTGAGATTCATTCATGCTCATTTAACAGTTTCATTCCTTTTAATCACTGAATAATCCATTGTATTCATATATTGCATCTTGTTTATCAATAGACAAGTTGATAAACATTTGAGTTGTTTCCAATTAAAGACTATAGTGAATAAAGACTCAGGAACATTTGTGTGCATGTCTTCATGTGAATATGCATTTTCATTTCTCATGTGTAAATATGTAGGAATGGAATTGTTGCATCACGTGATAAGTTTCTAATTAACCTTATAAGAAATTGCTGTTTGTTTCCAAAGTGATTGTAACAATGTTATATTTTCATCCACAGTGTGTGACAGATCCATTGGTTCATATAACACTTGGTACTGGCAGTCTTATTGACATTAATGCAGCTGTATCTCATACTGATTTTAATTAAATTTCCTTAATGATTCATGATGTCTACCAGTTATTTATGTGTTTACTGATGATTCATACACCGTTTTAGGATTAATGCCTGTTAAATTTTTTTAATTGGGTCGTTTGTCTCCTTATTATTGACTTGTAGGGGCTTTTTAACCTACATATTCTGAATACAAGTCCTCTTTCAAATATGCATTGCTGATATTTTCTGTCATTATACGGCTTGTCTTTCCATTTTCCTAAGGTGTCTTTTTAAAAGCAGAAATTTTACATTTTGACGAGGTGTGCATTATTGTGTTTTCTTTAATGGTTACTGTTTATTATGTCTTAGCTAATTTTGCCAAACCCCAGTGACAAAAGTTTGTTTTTTATATTTTCTACAGAAGTATTATAGTTTTTACTTTTCCATTTAGTTGAATGATTCATTTCGTGTTGATTCTCCGTGTATACCATATTGTCAGAGGTGAGGATTTTTTATTTTCATATGAATACCTCGTTTTTTCAACTCCATTTATTGAAAAGTCTATCCTTTATCCATTTAACTCATTTTCCCCAGTGTTGAAAAATCAATTCGCCACATATAAATGGTTTTATTTATAGACTCTCCTTTTATTGTTCCACTGATCTATATATCTTTTTAACTTAAGATTTTCTTGATTGTAGTAGCTTTATAGTAAATGTTGAATTTAAGTAAAGTCCTCCATTTTTTCCTATCTACAATGAGATCTTTTGAATTTTCAATACAAGCTCTAGAATTTGCTTATCTATTTCCACAAGAGTCATTTGAGATTTTCTTTTCATTTGCATTGGATCAACAGATCACTTAGTGAAAATTGACATTTTAACAATATCAAATTTCCTAATCGATGAGTAAGTGTATTAGTTTGCTGGGGTTACCATAACATAATTCCACAGACTAGGGGCTAGAACAGCAGATATGTATTTTCTCATAAGTCTGGTGGCCAGAAAGCTTGGCAGGTTGGGTTCCTTCAGAGGCTCCTCTTGGTTTGCAGATGATCACTTTCTAAGTGAGTTCTCACATAGACTTTCCTCTGTGAGTGCACATCCCTGGTGTCTCTTTCTCTTCTTAAAGGACATCAGCCCTATTTGATCAGGGCCAACTCTATTGGATTTATTTTAACTTAACCACCTCATTAAAGACCCTATATCCAGATTGAGTCACAGTTTTAGGTACTCAGCTTTCAAATTTCAACATGTGAATGGAGGGAGACCTACAATTCAGTCTGAAAGTGCATAAAATGCACTTACTTGCATTTCATTTAACTTTCTTATAGTTTTCAGTGTCTATTCGTTCTTGCATATTGTTCTGATCAAATTTGTAACTACATTATTCACATTCAGTGCTATTGTACATATTTTTAAATTTTTAATTAGTTGTTCATTTTGTTGATAGTATCTACAAGCACAATTTTTTTGTATTATCTTTCTATTCCATAACATTGCCAAACTAACTTCCGAATTCTTGAAGATTTGCTGTAGAATTTTCAGTTTTCTACATAGATAATCATGTTGCTTACAAGCAAAAGTGGTTTTAATTTGTCCTCCAATCTGTATGTACTTCATTTTTTTCTTTATTTATTGAATTAGGTAGGTTTTAAATCTTATTGAAGATATAGATATTCTTATAGGAAACACAAAATCTCTGGATCAGAGAAGAGATCAATTATGACTCACAGAAGGTTCCCATGCTCAAAATCCCCACATAGCAATGGGAAGAAATTCCGATATTTGCCTGTGCATAAATCAGAACTGAACCACACCAGAAAAATCCAGTAGCTTTATAGGTGAGTGTTGAATTTAAGCAAAGTGTTGAATTGGGTCTTATGAGACTCAGCGATGATATGGGATGGCCAGTACCTATGGGCCTCTTCCCTTGGAGAGAGATCTTACTGCATAATTTTTAAAAATATTCTCCAGGCAAGAAAATAGTTTCCTCATGCTGGAATAAAAGCACATGGCTCCAGAAAATGTAAGCCTCTAAATATATTTACCTCCTGTGCTATTCAATCACTCTTTAGTTAACTTTCCCAGTGCTCTTAGCTCAGAAAGCCCAACTGTGTAGAAGCATGAAAATAGCCGTGGAGAGTTGTCCTCCAATGACAGAAGCCAGGGTAGCACATTGAATTGAAGTTGCAAGAATATTCATGTCTTGTTCCTGATATTAAGGGGAATGTATTCAGTCTGAAGAATACTGAAGTCATTAAAAGTGATGTTTTCACTAGAGGTTTTTGTCTGTTATCAGATTGAGGATGGTCCCTTCTACTGCTGGCTCCCTACTATTACTGGCACTTTTTCTTGCTTGACCTTTAAAGAATAGCTTTGGCAGGACACCTAGTCTAACCAAGCACTTCTGTCTTAAAATGAAGAAAAACCACTTAGCCAATAGAGGGGTAAATAATTTTGATTCCACAGGTAACTCTAAGTGGTAACAGGAGAGACCCAACTTTGCCAAGCACTTCCCTGGTGTGTGCCCACACTTGGTCAAACTCCTGCCCTCAGGACTGGCATGCTAGTGGAGACGACAGGGCGCATACACAATAAATAGAATAATTTGAAATAACGATTTTGTAAAATAGAAGAAACCAGAGAAACATAAAAGGAATTATCTGGCATGAATGGCAATGGGCAGGGATGAAGTCCATCTCCCCAATAGGGTGAGGCCATGAGGAGGAAGAGCCAGGGGAAGATGGGAACAGGGGATGGTTACAGAAAGCATCCCACATGAGGGGAGCAGCTCTTGCCAAGGCCCAGAGTCAGAAGCAAGTGAATAGATCATTGTAAAATGTCTAAAAACTACAAAAGGCCAATGTAATCCAAGTGTAATAAACAAGAGAGGGTGAAGGAGGGTAGATTCAGAGTCAGGCAGGGCCCACAGCAATACCAAGTCATGTAGCCCAGGTTTAATTTGGAAAGCACAACCTGGCTGCATTGGTCTGTTTTCACATTCCTACAAAGAAATACCAGAGACTAGATAATTTATAAAGGAAAGAGCTATAATTGACTCACAGTTCTGCATGGCTGGGGAGGCCTCGGGAAACTTACAATCATGGCAGAAGGTGAAGAGCCACTTCTTACGTGGCAGCTGGCAAGAGAGAGAATGCACATGTAGAAAGAACTGTCAAACACTTATAAAACCATCAGATCTTATGAGAACTCACTATCACTAGAACAACCTGGGGGAAATTGCCCCCATGATCCAATCACCTCCCAGCTGATCTCATCCTCAACATACGGGGATTATAGGGATAACAATTCAAGACAAGATTTTGGTGGGGACACAGCGTGAAACCATACCACTGACATATAAAATAAAAAGCATTATTCATTAATTTAATGATGAAACCTTTGTCTCTCCTGGGAAAGTATACTGAATCTCTACAAATAACCTGCAGATGTATATGGATATACTTTATATTAATATTGATCGAGATAGCAAATATGAATGTGACCCATGTATGTTCCAGGTGCCATGTTAAGTGCTATATACATGTATCTGTTTGTTTAAATATACACATCGGAACATAGTAGCATTGTCCTATAGCTAACAACTTATATTTACTTATGCATAATATATAAACAATCTCTCCTTATTTTTTTTTTCATTATGTAGTGTCATCATACATTTTCTCCACAATTCACTTGAACCACTGTCATACTAAACACTTGTTATTAGGCTCACCTGTAAATAGGAAAGAAACACTCAGTGGTATATTCTGCTTATCTGTTTCTTCAGGTCATAGATGTTGAAACTGCTCGTGAGAACAGTCTCTGGCCTTGGACAGAATGAGGCTCCATAATGGGGCACTCAGAGTTCTCTCACTATTGGTCTGATGGTGGTACTCACTTAACTGAGTTACAAAGAGACGTACAAAACAAATTTTAGAAGAGTGTGAACCAAATGGAATATCTCTAACTTGCAGAGAGAAAAAACTACAAGTGTGTTATACATCTTTGTATTTGCAATGTGTCTGCACTCATCTGATTATGCATTTCAAGAAAGGTAAAAATGAATATACTGAATAAGAATGTCTTCTTGCCAAAGAATAAGAACAGAGTCTGTGGTAGCACAAGCCTACCATTCTAATATTCTTTGGCCAATTAAGATGGCATTGTGAAGTGGGCCTCAGATCTTGAACATTTCATCTCTCCACAAGCAATGAGGCTGGTGAATAATTATGGCTGTTTTCACATTCGGAAGTTTCCAAAATATGCTTTGGGTGGAGCTGAAGGGTATGAGATTCTTCTCCAAATAAGAAATAACATATCCTGGAAAAGCAGCCAAACTTAATCATTTATTCCTTCATATGACACACAGCTGTTGAAGGTCTATCTGTACCAGATAACTTGCTCTGCATTGGGAATAGCAAAATAAAACTTATTCCTGCCTCTTGTAAGATATAATTGAGAAGGGAAAACACAACTAAGGAAGAAATGACAATAGAGTGGAAAATGAAGGAACAGGTGCTGTGGTCACACATATCCACTATACTTAGAACCCTCTCCAGAAAAACCCAGGAAGACTTCCGTGGAAAGTAACATTTGAGTAAAGCCCTGAATGAGAAGTAGACTGCTGTGGACATGTTAACAATAAAGGAAAATAATTCCAGATTCCAAAAACAGGTGCCCTGACCTGGAGTTCAAAAGTCAGGATTTTGAAAGAATATGAATGGCCACAACTAGAATATGGGGCTTGTGGGTGTAGGAGGAGAGATAAAAATGGACAGAAGGCAGTAACCTGAGTTTAGCTTTAATATGGGGGGAAAAAAGTATCCAGTTTGAGAGCTGATGAGACAAAGTCATTAGAGGAAGCAATTGAAGATTTGAGTCAAAAAGGACACTGGAGAAAATATAGTGTCTGAGAAGGTGGGACACAGGCCACCCAGAGGCAGACAGAGGCACCAGCTGGACACATATCCAGGAATGCTTCTCCCAGGAAGTTAGGTGAGAATAGAGTAAGGTTTAGTTTTCAACTTACATTTGTAAAATTTGTGCAGAAAATTGGAAGTGTTCACACTGGTTAACTTTTCTCAGTGATTAGTGAGGTTGTCTGGTGACTGATGGGGTGGGGAAGAGAAGAGGAAGAAAAAGAGAAGAATGCTCAAAGCAGACCCACCAGACCATGGGCAGAGACTGGACTGTCGACATGTTGAAAGCTACTGTGTACGTCTGATAGCAGGAGGAGGGCTGCTGCGTCTCATGTCCACAGGCCCCTGGACACGATCATGGGTCATTCTCCAGAGCTCTCAATGCCCACGTGCAGTCATGAAGGGGCAGCCAGTGAGATGCATCTAGGTTTCATATTTTCTAAGAGTGCAAGATGGGATATAGAGCCAAATGTTGAATATATTGATAAAGAGAGTTTTCGGGGGATAAATTAAGTAAGTTAAACTAAAAAGAAATAGACGTGGTGAAATTGGGGGGTGTGGAGAAATATTGATATCTGTGGACTAGTGTTTCGGATAGAAATTGAAGTACTGTGTAGGTACCTGTTGAATATCATCAGGAAGTAGAGGAATTTGGAGAAATAGAATGAGCTAATTAATTGATGATTTCAGACTCATGGTTCCAGGAGGCAATAAGGTCGAGTGGCTATCAGAACCTCCGTGTAACAGGCAAGTAGATGTATGAGTTATTGAAAAGGCCAGAATGTTAGGTAGTTACACAAATAGAGGGATTTATAATATACATTGACAGCAATTACTCTTTAAAATTATCCTATGGTATTCATAGTTGAAAAGTTGTTGGAGTTGGGGTATGCCCACTATATCAGATTGAGGTCAATTTATAGCAATTCCTAAAAGAACTCTCTTTCATAGATTATCACCAGGAAAAGCTGATCTTCTCATGAACAACTAAATTGTATTTCATCAGCATTCTCAAACATTGTAGTAAATAACATTTCCTTCCATACTGACAGCTATGCAGATTAAAATAACATTCTAGCATATTTCTAGCAATTGAATAAACATTAATGATATACATGTTGATAAACTAACTCTGATTTATTTTAAATGTTTAATTTCTGCCCTAACCTAATGTTTTATATATTACTTAACACACATTGAAACCATATTTAGTCATGAATTTTTTTCATGTGTTTTGCAAATAACAGAAAATTTTATGGATACAATTATCCTATGACTTAGAAAGACAGCAACCACTCTATAAATCTATTTTAAGGACAGCTCAACATGGTGATGAAGCTAAAAGATTTCTAGGAGCCCATCTACCTATTCAACTTGATGTTGTAATTCTATGAAGTATTTTAAAATTGCTGCTGCTATCCACTGAGTAAGTCCAGGAGTCGCCCAAGTGCACTTGCTCTGAAATATTTAGAGTGTGTCATACAGTTGTGATGTTACATGGAATGGGAAACAAAGTATGCTGGGGTATTGGTGAGAAATGGGTGGAGTCAAATTCCAAAAGAATTTGACTTTTCTTGAATTTTGACTACGTTTCTATTCACTAGAAACGTAGACTTCAAACATGTCAATGTACCAAAAGAAAAATAATACCCTCAAATATACACAAACAATTCAGAAATAAATACAAAGTGTCATTTGTATTAACAACCATTTTTAAGAAGACATAAAAAATGTCAATACACAAGACTGCTTACTGTAAGAATATGTACATGACTTTGGAAAACTACTTAAGTAACAACTTTTAAGACCATATTTACCTCACGATACTTCTCTAAATAGAGAGGATATTTTATTTCAAAACTATCTAAAATGATATAAAGCAGTGCAGAAGAAGATAGAAAGAGGTGGTAAAAAACCAAAAGGATCCCAGAATCTCCTTTTCCTAGAAGAGTTGGGCTGTGGTAACAAATAACCCCCCGCCCAGATCAAATGGGTTCAACAAAATTGCAATGCATGTTTGCTTCTTGTAACAATGCAATGCAGGTGTTTGGCAGGTGGCCTTACATGCACTAATTCATGTGTCCAGGCCACGTTTGCATGTCGGATCTGCTAACCCAGGGTTTCAGAAAGGCAAAGGCACAATGGAGCCATTCTCACCAGGTAATCCCTTACAGCCGGGTGTAACCCACCTCACTTTCCTCAAACCCCACTGACCAGACCTAGTCACGTGGACTCACCTCTATGCAGGCAGTCTTTGGCTGGAAAGCTGCTTCTCAGAAATATCTGCATGCTCTGGGGAGAGGCGCGTGAACTCCTAGAGGCCGGCGGTCCATTCCTGCAACAGCAAATACTTAGAAAAAGGGAAAGCTATTTGGAGGTAACATAGAAAGAGAACACAAATGTGAAAGGGAAGAAATCAGATACGAGAGAACATTTTTATTGGAAATGAAAAATAAATCAAAGTAAACTAGATAAAGTAGAAGTCAGGATTCTAGGACATAATATATTTGAACAAATCTATAATGCCATATATGGATTCTCTACGTTTTGTGTACCACTACTAAAGAAAAATGCTACCAGTTATGTAATGATGCAATGTTTTCTAATAATATCAATTATAAGCACCCCAATTTCAGATTTATTAAAATATGAAAAAAATCCTCATCTCTGAATAGAGGAAATATGGCAGAAGAGACCTGGAGACATTGTACCTTCCTCCTCCCAAAATTTGCAATCTGGTCCATTAAGGGTTTCAGTAAACCATAGAATAAATGACAGAGTCTGACAGCTGCCTCTTATCAAGACTGAAAGAGGTTCATACTCAACTTAGTTTTACTGTAGATCTAAGATTTTCTTTAAGTTTTTCAGTTTTTATATTTTAAAGTTGGTTTCTTCATTAGTTTTGGTTTATAAATACATTGCCAACTTTTCTTTGTTCTGTGCACATGTACTTCAATTCCCAAAGTTTTCTATAAATCTTCTCTAATCCCTGAATGTAGCAACTTTAAAGTCACCTAGTCATATTCTCCCTCTCTGGTAAATGCAAAAACTACACAGCTTTATATAGAAAATCTAGGCCGTTTCTTTTAAATGCAGTCTATAATTTAGCACCCTAGAGTTCAATTTTTATGATAAATAAATATAAATTTCTTAATAATGTTATGCGTGTTGTTAATATCTTGGGATTTAAATATGGAGAATTTAGACTTGACCCTTGAATTCAGTTTAATGTTTAGTGAGTTTATGACAAGAGAAAAAGAAATATGAAAACCTTACTGTTGTGACAACTTTGAACAACTGAACATAGGACATTATTACTATAATTACAGCTGCTTTTAAAATCCAAATGATTGTGCTATCAATCAATAAACATTTTTTTTCTGAATATATACATAATGAGTAGAAGCTCATTATTACCATATGGGCTTCCTGAGTCAAAATCCTGCCACCCTAGCTTCCTCTCCCTGCCTGCACCGATGGCCTCATGGGGAGTTCCCTATAATCAATTGACAGAAGAAGAGAAGACAGGGGCCTGGTTTACAGATGGCTTTGCACAATATGCAGGCATCATCCAAAGGTGGACAGCTTCCGCACGACAGCCCCTAAAGGACAGTGGCAGAGGGAAATCTTCTCACTGGGCAGAACTTTGACAAGTGCAGCTCACTGTGCACTTTGCTTGGAAGGAGAAATGGCCAGATGTGTGATTATATACTGATTCACGGGTTGTAGTCAATGGTTTGGCTGGAGGATCAGGGCCTTGGAAAAAACATGGTTGGAAAATTAGTGACAAAGAAATTTGGGGAAGAGATATGCGGATGGACTGCTCTGAATATCTTCAAAAACTGTGAAGCTATTTCTATCTCATCTAAGTGCTCACCAAAGGGTGACTTCAGCAGAGGAGGATTTTAATAATCAAGTGGACAGGAAGACTCGTTCTATGGACACCCCTCAGGCTCCTTCCTAAGCCATCCCTGTCACTGCCCAATGGGCCCATGAACAAAGTGGCCCTGGTGGCAGGGATGGAGGTTACACTTGGGCTCAACTTTCACTCACCAAGGCTGACCTGGCTACACCACTGCTGAGTGCCCAATTTGCCAGCAGCAGAGATCAACACTGAGCCCTTGACATGGCGTCATTCCTCGGTGTGATCAGCCAGCCACCTGGGGAAGGGTAGAGTATACTGGATCCCTTCCATCATGGAAAGAGCAGAGGTTTGTCCTCACTGTAATAGAGACTTACTCCACATATGGGTTTGCCTATCCTGCTTCCAATGCTTCTGCCAAGACTACCATCTGTGGACTGACAGAATGTCTTATCCATCATCATGGTATTCCACACAGCATCATCTCTGACCAAGGCACTCACTTTACGGCTAAAGAAGTGTAGCAGTGGGCTCATACTCATGGAATTCACTGGTATTACCATGTTCCCCATCATGATAATACCAGCTGAAGCAGCTGGATAGAATGACAGAATGGCCTTTTGAAGTCACAATTACAATGCCAACCAGGTGATGATACTTTGCAGGGCTGAGGCAAAGTTCTCTAGAAGGCTGTGAATGCTCTGAATCAGTGTCTAATATATGGTACTGTTTCTCTCATAGCCAGGATTCAAGGGTCCAGTCATCAATGGGTGGAAGTGAAAGTGGCACCACTCGCCATCGCCCCTAGTGATCCACTAGCAAAAGTTTTGCTTCCTGTTCCTGCAACATTACGTTCTGCTGGCCTAGATGTCTTAGTTCCAGTGGGAGGAATGCTGCCACCAGAAGACACAACAATTCTATTAAACTGGAAGTTAAGTTGCCATCTGGACACTTTGTGTTCCTCCTACCTCTAAGTCAACAGGCAAAGAAGGAAGCTATAGTGTTGGCTGGGGTGACTGACCTGCACTATGAAGATGAAATCAATCAACTACTCCACAGTGGAGGTAAGGAAGAGTATGCATGGGATACAGGAGATCCAGCAGGGAGTCTCTTAGTATCACCATGTTCTGTGACTAAGAGCAATAGGAAACTACAACAGTGGTTTGGGGCACCTCACCAGGTGAAAAAAAAAAAAAACCCTTGACCTTCTGAGGTGCTTGCTGAAGGCAAAGAGAATACAGACTGTGTAGTAGAAGGTAGTCATCAATACCAACTATGGCCACATTACCAGTAGCAGAAATGAGACTGTAATTGTTGTATTTCCTCCTTTTGTTAGGAATGATTGTGCATATATACACTTGTGCTGAGAAAATATCTTCATTTTATTTCCTTTCTTTTTTCTTTGTCATGTGACATAAGATATATTGATTTTGTATCAGAATTTACCTGTTGTTAACTTTATATAATAACATTTGGGTTGGGGATTGGTGTATTTCCAGTTGTACAAAGGATAGCTGTATTATATTAGACATAATTATGACTTTATTATTGTCTTTCTTTGAAGATTATGTATGACTTCAGGAGATGTGCCTGGGTTCAAGTTGACAAGACGTGGACTTGTGATGGTTAATATTGACTGCAAACTTGATTGGATTGAAGGATGCAAAGCATTGTCCCTGGGTGGGTCGTGAGAGTGTTGTCGAAGATTAACACTTGAGTCAGTAGACTGGGAAGGGCAGACCCGTCCTCAATCCAGGTGGGCACAATCTAATCAGCTGCCAGCACAGCCAGAATAAAAGCAGGCAGAAGAACGTGGAAAGACTAGACTGTCTGAGTCTTCTGGCTTCCAACTTTCTCCTGTGCTGGATGCTTCCTGCCCTTGAATATCAGATTCCAAGTCCTTCAGGTTTTGGATTCTTGGAGTTACACAAGTGGTTTTTTCAGGAGTTCTCAGGCCTTCGATCACAGGCTGAAGGCTGCACTGCCAGCTTCCCTACTTTTGAGGTTTCAGGACTGGGACTGACTTCCTGGCTCCTCAGCTTGCAGATGGCCTATTGTGGGTCTTCACTTTGTGGTTGTGTGAGTCAATTCTCCTACTAAACTCCCCTTCATCTGTACATCTATCCTATTAGTCCTGTCCCTCTAGAGAACCTTGACTAATACACTTAAGTTTTTAATATGGAGAATTTAGACTTGACCCTCGAATTTAGTTTAACATCTAGTGAGTATATAATAAGAGAAAAAGAAACATGAAAATCTTACTGTTGTAACAAGTTTGGACAACTGAATATAGGACATTATTGCTATTATTAGTGCTACTATTAAAATCCAAATGATTGTGCTATCAATCAATAAACATATTTTTTCTGAATATATACATAATGAGTAGGAGCTCGTTATAACCATATGGGCTCCCTGGGTCAAAATCATTACAATCCTCTGTCCTCAGGAGATAGAAATTTATTGGTTGATATAACAAATGTTTAGAAATTCTGCATTCTTAGTTTGTTGCCAAAATGTTATTATTACTCAGATTAATCAGATCTTAGCACATTATAACAATATTAGTCATCATCCAAGTACATTATCATAATAAATGTACTGCTATATAAATCTTCTAGGATGCATTTTCAATGTCAGAACGTTTCAGGGTTGGAAGAAGCTTTAGAAACATCTGATAAAGTGCAATGCCCCACCCAGTGTTTCAATCTGTTTCGGTTCTGAGTTATTTAACCACTGTTTGACTACTTACAAAAAGTGGGAACTCACCATTTCTAAAAGCTGCCCATTTTGTCATTGAGTAATTCTAATTAGGAATCTCTTGCTGTCTTCTTCCCCTCTTTTTTCATCCATTGGAATAGTATGTACCTCCTACGACTATGCTGACAATTAAGTAAAATAATGCTTGTAAAGTGCTTTACAGAGTCTGGGACATAATAAAGCATCAATAAAAGTTTCCTTTTATTCTTTTTATTTTTCATCTCTTCTCAGCCTTTTTATAAAAATCTTTTTAGCTAAGATCAAGTGTATTATTTTTATTTTTCTTATACCCAATCTTCATCCATGAAAATTGTATTTACATTCAGGATTTTGCAACTTCTTCCCAGAATCTCTTTCAGACTCCTGAGACTGGATTAAGTTTTCTTCTCCGGGGTCCTCACAGCATGTTGGACTTACTACCACCACCAAACCCTCTAGCCTTCTCTGTAACTCACTTTCTCCTATTAGCTTCCTAAGGTCAAGAACTTTGTCCCATTGGCTATGGTGTTTCCAGTACCGAACCAATTAGTTGGCACATTGTGGATGACTAATATAATTTTTGAATAAATGAATAAAAGAGTGAATAACCACTATAGATACTAGGTAAAGCAATGACTGATGTTACGGGACAGCTTAACATGCTGAGTCATACTGCACGGCCTGAATATGACTTATCAGCATCAACACTATGTTAGAGCTCTGTGCGTCAGTATCTCAGCAGATACAAGCAAAATCATATTTAAATTAGGCAAGTTCAAGATTATAGAAATATGCAGTGGCTGGGAGGAATGAAAGCAAAACCAGATCTTAGTTTCTTTAATGCTTTGATCTGGCTGTGATGCAAAATGTTTCTGTAATACCCTTCCCTACAAAATTTGTTTTTTAATGGAACAATCAGTTCTTCTGTCATCCCCAAATCAATACTCACTATTTTATTATGAAGAAATTTTTTCAAGAGGCACATTTTTTCAAGGTTTATATGTATTCCTTAATAGTTTTCCCTTTAGAAAGATAGGAAGGATCCAGGGACACAGTAAGAAGACTTTGACCTTTATGTGAAACATAGGTCTTTGGTATTTGTCAATGTTGATGTTTCTCTTGCTTAATGATAATCTGGAAGAAGCAGCCCTTTGTAAACTCATATTAAGCTCTAATCCCATCTCTAACACTCTCACGATATGTATGTTAATGTCTCATGGCATATCTGAAATTAATGGAATGTTTTCAATCTCCGTAGCTGCTGCCTCTGACAGAATTCCATGCTTATTTTCTTTACTGTAGAGAGTCTAGCAAGCAATATATTTTCTTTCTTTTTCTTTTTAAAGTTTGGTTTCTATTTATGTTTGTCTCAGTCAGAGTCATTTACCAAAAAAAAAAAAAGGGTACCAACTCAAACTAGCATAATTCAGGGTGAAGGAAAGAGAGCCAGCTTACGGTGGCATCAGAAGAATCCCATGGAAGTCATTCCTCTGGGTAACTCCACCTTTCTCTAGGATGACGAGGTCTTCCATGGATGTTCCACGGCATCTTTCTCTATTTTCCCTCTCTGGCTCCCAGCTTCTCCCTGGGGCTCTTCACTCTTGCTTTCCACAGCATTTGCCCAGATATGTCTTGGAGCTGCCATGGCAGTGACCCTGACCTATCTTAAAACTCCAGGGCTCAACCCCATCTGACGGATTCTTGTTTGCCACATTGCTTGGCAGAGAAAAATATGTGTGGGTGTAAACCTTGGTAATCAGCTGTCTCTGGAAGGATAGGCCACCTGGGCCACCTTGGTAATCAGCCGTCTCTGGAAGGGTGCAGACACCTGTGTCCATGCCCTCTGAGAAGTTGTATACAAAACTACTCTACTGCAGTACACACTCTTGCTTTTAGATAGTTTTCCTTTGAAGAGGCTCCAGACATCAAAAGTACATTATCACGTGTCGGCAGGAAAAATTTCTTGATATTCACCCCAGTGAAAATGTGGATATTCCATTGAAAACAGGGTAGGTGAATCATCAGTTCTGTTGCCCAATGGAAATATTTTAAATTGTTTTACCTAATTTTTTTTAAATAAAGGAAGTCAAGTGGTTTCCAAACCAAGAATTTTATGTGAATATGAAGCATCTGTTCTTCAATTTTCCAGTGTTGGTTCCCAGTAAGATGTGATATTACATTGCCCCAGCTATTTTTGACATATAGCAAATATTAGACAACTTTATGTGCAAAGGTGTTTATATGGCAACTTGATTAAAGTACAGACTATCACAAGTGTATCTGATGCTCAGAATCTCATCTAAAACTCATATATCTCCATTCTGAGGCAGACATTATATACCCTAATGTAGTTCATTCTCTTAAAACTAATATTCATTACATACAGACAAACACACTGATCATACATATTTATAAATGAAAACTGAATTATCAGCTATATTCTATTTACTTACTTTTTTTTCTTTCTGAGGTAACATTTTGTTTCTCATCTTACAGAAGCTTATATGCTATGAGGATTTCATAAATTACTTAATAAATTAAACCTTTGGGGAGAGTAATGCGTATTCTTTTTTCTACTCAGTAGAAATATACCACTGGCTAGTTGGTAATCTACCAGCTACAGTTTGAAGTTGGCTTCTGTATCATTGGATAAGGTAACTGGAATTTCTATTCATCCCCCTGCCAACCTGTCTCCACTTATTTTTCAAAATGTTGACTATGTCCACACATGCATTTCTCACACAATGACTATTCTGGGTCCTCCTCACTGGGCCCAGTGCCTTTTCTGGGTCCTCTGCACTGAGGAGCTGTGTAAGTTTCCCTCTTGTTTCTTTAGAACCATTTGTCAAATTTATGAGAGCTGTTTTAAGATTTATTTACTTTCTGGTAGAAAACATAGACATTTGTTTTCTTCTTTCTAATATTTCCAGTTTAGTTATACCTCCTGTATCCTTTAGAAATAGGATTGCAAATACATGACAGGAGGGCCTGCAAGCCCCAGCCCTCCCCACAGGAGACACTGATACTGGAACAGGGCACTGTTTTCAGAGGGGCCCAGGGAGTCTCACTTCTCAATATAACCCTTACGTCATCAGCCGTCTGGAATCAATAAAGAAGATGAAACCTATTTAGAATTTCTGCTTCAAGTTTTTGTTTTGTTTTCCTCTTTTTTCAAGCCTTTGTGCAGAACACGATGAATTTCCACAGCATCCCACTCCACCACTCTTAAAGACAGGCTTGTAGGCAGCTAACGTCAGATGCTGTAGCATAAAGATGTTTGGAAGGAAAAGACTGGAACAATTACAGAAGAAAACTGTGTCAGGGCAACGTAGTACGTGTTCCCTGGAGATACTGTTTTTTATACCTAAAAAAAAAAAAATCTGAAGTCCATAAAAATGTTTCCTATGGAAAGTTCCACTGAGAGAGAGCCTTGGCAGAAGTCATTTAGAAATGTAGGTCACCTGGGTGCCTTCTTTCCATGGATTTTGCAAAGAAAACAAAGTTAGCCAAAAGCCTTGATATGGCACATATGGGTTCAGAGCTCTGTGAGTTAAGGTAGAATATTTCTATATTTCAAATACTGCATGCTAATCAACTGCAGACAGAAACTAACAATACTTTACAAATATGCGGAAGCCTTAAGCAACCCATTAGCCTGGTATAAAGATGCACGTCATACAGGCATGAGGTGCAGAAACAAGATGACCAAAAATGACATGAAGCGGGGTACTATCCCAGATCCGAGCACAACTGACTCCCAGTGAGGATGACCGGCAACATGAGACTCACAGTGTAATCGCAATGTTCACTTGACACATTATGTATTGATGTCACTAGCCAATGTTTTAAGAGCTTTATAAATATTGTCACTTGTTCCCCATAACAACCTTGTCATGTAGTTACCATCATTATCCCCATTTTTTTTTTCAGTGAGAAAACTGCGGCACAATGATGTCATAACAAGGCTGCCTTTTATCTGTCATTTATACTTTGTCAATTTTTTTAAAAAACTGTGCCTATTGTTTCTCTTAACAAATTGTACATAATTTGTTTCATGAAGGAAGCTCAATCCTTTATTGGAACTATGATAAATTACCAAGATACAAGAATCACTCCAAAGTATATCTCAGAATTTACTGTCCTACCTGCTATCCATACTAGAAAATAGTAGGTCCATATCTATATGTAATATTTAAATGCTTATATGTACAATAAAATTATATACAAAGCAGCTTTTAAACATAGACATGCTTATATAGTTATTTAAACTAATGAAAAACTGTAAACAAATGGATTTCATTAGTTGCAGGTTATAAATGGAATATTGTGCAGCAGCTAAGTTTTTATCAGTTTAAATATAATCTGCCTAGGGTGTGTGGGCGTGTGCACACACGCAATTTTGCAGGGTTTGATTTTTGGTTTGTTTTTTTCGCTTTTTTGCTGTTGTATTTATACTGATTGGAGTTCAATGAGTAGATCTCTGGTTTGCTTGTCTGTCATTACTTTTGAAAAATTCTTCACCGTTATTTCTTCAGATATCTTCTCTCAGATTCCAATTCTGCAGATTTTAGAATGTTTGATGTTTTTAGGAATGTTTTAGATGCTGTTTTGCTTTTTCACTCTTTCCATCCTTGTGCTGAATTTGGGGCCTTTCTACCAGTTTATTTTCAGGTGTTTACAGCTCCCTTCCTTGTGGGTCCCTGGATATCTGCTCGCCAGCCCTTGCTTCCTGTGAGGGCTGCAGAGAGGCTCCTTCTGGCTCTCAGCATCCCCAGGTAGAGGCCAAGAGTCCAGCTGCTGAATTTCTGTTTATGAAGTATTTGGAAATAACCAAAAGATGTATATGACACAATATTAAATAAGAAGTAATTGTAGGAGTAACTGTAAAAAGTGAGACACGAAAGTATAAATCCATGGCATGACTACAAATGTGTACCATGTAACACAATCCATATTTTGTTCCAAGAAAAGTCCCAAGTTCTTAGGAAATATCCCTCACTCTCTGACTGGAACATGGGATCTGCTGGGAAAATTTCTTTCCTTTTGATTTTTCCCATTATTTATAATTAATGTATATCACTTATTTCTTAAAATAATTCCTGATTATCCACAAGACATTATAATGGAAGTTCACTTCCATTCGGCACTGTTAAATATCTCTGAGTTTAGGGCGCTCTACTCATCATGTTTTGGAAGCTGAATGTTGGGTCTCTTGCGGCTTTAGTACAATATTACTAAGAAAAGACGGAGAGAAAATGTGCCTGCTAGGCAGAGCGGTCAGGGCCAACCCACTCCCACTGGAATGGGCTTTAGGTCCCTGGGCTACAGTTGGGGTTAACCCACCACCTGGTTCAATGTTCTTTCTTTGTCACATAGACTGAAAGGACTAACGAGAGCCCTGTGAGGAGGCCTTTAGCTGTCTTTTTTGTTTTGTTTTGCTTTTTGCTTTTTTTTTTTTTTTTGAGACACAGTTTTGCTTTGTCACCCAGGCTACAGTGCTGTGGTGCGAGCTTAGCTCACCACAACCTCCGCCTCCTGGATTCAAGCAGTTCTCCTGCCTCAGCCTACCAAGTAGCTGGGATTACAGGCATGCACCACTATGCCCGGCTAATATTTGTATTTTTACTAGCAATGGGGTTTCACCATGTTGTCCAGGCTAGTCTCGAATTCCTGACCTCAGGTGATCCACCCACCTCAGCCTCCCTAAGTGCTGGGATTACAGGTGTGAGCCACCACACCTGGCCTCCTCAGATATCTTAATGGTACGGAGTGTTCAGAGAAAATTGTTTCATTCACTCATGTGTTCCTCTAACAAGCATAAGTTGAAAACTGCTTGATGTGGAGTTGGGAGAGAAGAACCAGGCCCGACCCTCAGGGAATGCACAGGCCACTGGGAGAAAGAAATGTCAGTGCTTAGCCATAGCCTGACAGCCAGGAGTCCAAGGAAGAGTGGCTGGACACAAGAAGGAGAGACAGTCTCTGTCAGTAGGGGTGAGAGAAGGCTTGGAGAGTCCCACACTCAGGGAGATAATGGGGTCTTGACCACACTCTAAAAGAAGCCGAGACCTCCCAGGCAACACAAACAGCACATGAGAAAAGGCAAGGAGACTCTGAAATGGGCATGTGACTTATAGTCATGAATAGAGAACGTGGTCACCAAGAGGGCTGGGTAGAATTGTGTCCCCTAGAACTCATGTGTTGGAAGTCCTAAACCCCAGCCCTTAGAATGTGACCTTAATTGGAGATAGGGTCTTTCCAGAGGTAATTGAGTTAAAATGAGTCATTAGGGCAGGCTTCATCTGATATGCCTGGTGTCCTGATAGAAAAGGAAATTTAGAGACACGCACACAGGAAGGAAACCATGTAAACACAAAGACTGCCATCTACAAGCAAAGAGGAGAGGTCTGGAACCGATCGCCCCTCACAGCCTCTGAAGAAACCTCTGCCAACACCTTGACTGTGTTCTTTGCCTCCAGAACTATGAGATAAAAATTTACTATTGTTCAAGTCACTGAGTTTAGGGTATCTTGTTATGGCGACCCCAAGAAATTAGTACAGTATGTGAAGGGCAGCATCAGGCACCAAGTTCCAGAGTGGGTCATTTAACCTGTTGAGGTGAAACTCCCTCAGAGTATGTCAAGCAGCTCATGACAGGCAGCAACATGTGTTTCAGGAAGGGTGGTATGAACTCAGTGACTGGTGCAGGTCACAAGTCAAGCCTTCCCTGATTCTCTTCATCCTGATGATCTGGATGTTTTAAGTGGTTTTGTTTTTTGTTTGTTTGGGTTTGTTTGTTTTGTTTTTTGAGATGGAGTCTCACTCTATCATCCAGGCTGGAGTGCAATTGCACAGTCTTAGCTCACTGCAACCTCCGACTCCCGGGTTCAAGCAAGTCTCCTGCCTCAGCCTACCAAGTAGATGGGACTACAGGCGCATGCCACCACATCCAGATAATTTTTATATGTTTTTAGTAGAGACAGGGTTTCACTATGTTGGCCAGGCTGGTCTCGAACTCCTGACCTCTTGATCCACCCACTTAAGCCTCCCAAAACGCAGGAGGTGTTTTCAAAGACACAGTGCTTGCTTCCAAGGAACTCACAAACTAGCAGACCAGCATTAACTATAAAATTAGAAGATAATAACACGTGGTAGGAGATGCTGAAATTGGGAAGAGTACAACGTGCTACCCAAATACAGAAAATCAACAAATTAGCTTTGATACGTTTAGAAAAGCTGGGGACATATTATAAGAAAAAGACACAATTGTCTTCTGGCAAGGAAAGAGGCTACTATTCCAAATATTATTGGAATGATTCAAATATTTGAATAGAGAACGGTTATCTCAATTGTGGAAAGATTAAACATAGATATGTTAATGTAAAATTTCATTCAGACAATATACTGTACATGCACTTTTTGCAAAAGAAAAAATCCAATAAAACAAAGTCACTGCTACTGGTAATGTTGTATTTACTTATTTTAAAAGACAAGGACTTGCTCTGTCACCCAGGCTGGAGTGCAGTGGTGATCATAGCTCACTGAGTCTTGATCTCCTGGACTCAAGTAATCCTCTCACCTCAGCCATAGCTGGGACCATAGGCACATGCCACCACACACAGCTAATTTTTTAAAAACATTTTTGTGGAGCTGGGGTCCACTATATTGCCCAGGTTGTTCTCAAACTCCTGGCCTCAAACAATCCTCCTACCTCAGCTCCTAAAGTGCTGAGATTACAGGCCCAAGCCACTGCACCCAGCCAACTAGTGATGTTTTAAAAACACCTAATGTTGCCCCATAGACAAACAAGAATTTTTAGCTAACAGGGAATATGAGAAGGCTGCAGAAACTCTTGAAAAAGTAGCCAGATTACTATGACATTTGTCTAATGAATCCCAAGATCCGATTTTAAAGACATCCTGAAGTTCTCATCCTAGTACTCTCTCTGGGGCGTACGTGTGAAGGCTTAAACCCTTCTGACACCTTCGATCAGACTGTGAGCTGTACCTTGATCTTCACCAATTACTGGTTTTTATTTTTGAGCATATCTCCAGGTTGTTGTCTAATCTATTAGTTTCTGCTAGGACAGATCAGCAGCAACTTAAATTGTAAAGGGCCACGGGTTTTTCAGGGGCTTGTTTTTGTGTCCTGTTGAAGTCTAACAGCTTACGGTGTAGACAGGTGTGTGTCTGTGGGTGATTGCTAAGTAGTCTGGTTACTTCGTGTTTATTGCAGTTTCTTCTCCCACACTGACTACAAGATGTTACATGTTGAAATGAAAGTTTTATCTAAGTGATCCTAAAAGTCTGTGAAAAGTTTCTGTTAGTAACAGAAAGCATACCTTTCACTTCATTTAATTTGTTAATGAGGCCTTAAGTTTTCTATCCTGTGAGAATAAATTCTGTGGTTTCTCGAGAGGCTGTTGAAAGAGGATTACTCCCTAGGTTTGGCAGTTCAAACGTTGTTGTGAGCAGTGGAAGGAGTTTGAGAACGATGGTAAAAACCACAGACAAAACATTGAGAGTCATCGAGGGGTGGGAATACGGCCTTGCAAGTCCCCTTCCAATTTTCATGACACTGTGACATGTGAAAGCTCCAGGTCCCTCCTATTAAAAAATAATTACTCATTCTAGGCCTTGGGGCAGAACACCTGTTTTTAATTTCTTGGCTGACCACTAACTGGCTCGGGGATTTTCAGCACTGTCTGCAAGTGAGAACCACCTGGGAAGCTTTTGAAAGCCTCGGTGCCCGTGCAGCACCTCCAAACCAATTAGGTCAGAATCTATGGGGTTGGGACCCTCAAAGCAGCATTTTTAACGTTCCTCAGGTAAGTACAATATATAGTCAAGTTTGAGACCAGTATTGACTTTATGTCCAGGATAAGTCATTTCAACTCTCTTTATCTAGGCCTCTTCCATCTGTACAATGCAATGTTTTAGATGTTTTGATCTCTTCCCACTCAGAGTCAGGTTTTATCAAAGGAAAAGACATTAATATGTTTAGTCAGAGGGATTTCTAAGCCTTCCTAGGTGAAAAAAAACAGCCCATGTTTTATGGCTCCTGGAGAGGGTCTACAGCAAAGAAGCAACACCGTGTGTCTGACCCTCGGACATCTTCAGAAGGTGAAGAGTGTGGCCTCGTGCAGAGTTTGCTGTTCTGAAGCAAGAGAAGAGGAGAGGAAGCACCGATAATTTGCTAATTTGCCTGTCAACATCCTTTGCGCCAGGCCAAATCCCACTCATTATCCCGGCTTTGGCACTTTCCTTTCTGGGGTTGAGGCCAGGGCAGAGGCAAGGCTGGGGAATGCCGGGACGGCTGAGATTACTGAAGCTGGGCCGGGAGAGCCTCATGAGAAAACCAGTTAGAGCGACGTCCAGGCCAGGGAAAGAGGACTTACCATGAGCTGCGAAGAAACATCTGAAAACAAAGCCTGACTCATTTAGGCATGGGAGGTAGAGATGGGATGGTCACCAGTTGGCGAGAAGCAGGCTGTGTGGGAATGAGGAAGATAAGCCCAGGTGAGCAGACACAGAGAGCAAGGGAGGAGTCAAGGGTGAGGTCATGGCTTGATTAAGGGATGCATTTCAGCGACTCCAGGTGAGTGGTTTGGTGCCCTTTTGTCAGATAACTTCAGGAGTTTTAAACAGCTGACTTCCCTCCACAGGGACACCCAGAAAGCTCCTTCTCTAGGCTGCGATTCTGTCTCTGGGCTCCCGTAATTTATTGTCTGTCCCATTCACGTGGAAATTAACCCTGAACTGTGAAAGCCTTTTCTCTATGTTGTTCCCTCACCTTTGTATCTTTGTAGCCCCATATTGAGGTCTGATTCATCTTCTGCTTCACTTAGTACCCAGCATAATGCTTTTCAAACTATTAACAGAAGCACTTTGGAGCTATTTTTCTTCCAATGTAATAACAATCTGGAGAAATATTTATAACTGGGGTCGGGAAGGCTAAGGAAATATGTGTCCACATGAGATGGAATAAAATTGTAAGTGAATTTGGGATAGGGCAAGGATAGATACCTCTCTTCTTTAGTTACAGGATGTCACGTGTGCATCTCCATCATCAAAAGTCACTGTGATGTTAGAACCATCTGTTTATAGGTCTGTTACCTCCACTAGTCTGTGGGCTGTTAGAGGTCAGGGGTTCAGTCCTCTTCTTTCCAAATCAGATATATACTAAAACTCAGAAAGAACTGAGAATATTAGAATAGGAAGGGCATTGGGTTTCAATATTCCAAAGTAAACTCGGATATCATTTTACAGATGATCATTGTGAACATCTAATATTTTAATACTATGAAGTAGGCTTTTGAGAGGGAAAAGCCCTCTTCTAAAATATATCCAGAACCTGGAGACATAGAGCACAGGTCTACACCAAAATATTATTTGCAGAAACACAGGTTGATGCATTAAGAAATTTTTCCACCTCTGGAAAGGGAGCTCAACAATTAGCCTCTTGGCTGGAGGAAGAAAGATTGGAGAAGATGCAGCTGAAAAGCAGAGAGGCTCTGTGAGCTTTAAGCTGCAACCCTCCTGTTCTGCCTGAAGCCCACAGAGAGTGCAAGAGCAGGACAAATGAAACCCCCAGATGATTTGGAAATCCCACAGCAGAAGAGCACTGAGAAGCTTTCCAAAGTGTTTCCCAAGAGATTTTATTCTCATAGGAAGTCCTGTCTCTATCCACCAGGGCACATGAACAATAGATTGAGGCAATTTGGTCTGAGAGCAGCCTCTCAGAATCCATGCAAATGTGTTGTGTGGGAAGCTGATGGGTTCTACCCGCCCACACCCACCATCCATACAATCATACCTGAAACATGGCCCACAGTCTCAAGGAAGCAAGGGATGCCAAAAGAAAGTTGCAAAACTTACAGGTTTAGGAAGGTGGGGGTCTCTGGATGGAGCAATGTCATGAGAAGGAATGAGTCATGTCTGCAGGGAGAACAGAAGCCCAAATCCAAAGAGAACACCTGAGTGGGGACCAGGCTGACCATGAGCTTAGTCTACAGACCCTCATCTAGAGCCAAGGCAATACCTGACTCAGAAAAACCAGTGAGATGCCCAGGACCTTGACTGAATCATTTCCAAAGAGGAAGCAATTGAGTTCTAACCAAAGGCCTGAGGCTCTGGAAGTGGTAAGATGAATATCCTGTTAGAGCGAAAAGTGGAGCTCATAAGCTCTATTGCTCATAAGCTACTTAGTTTGGTTGTAGAGACAAAATAAGTTGCATTTTTATGCCCGTGAGTGTTGTGGACTCACATTCCCGAGGCTACACGATCAGTTGCATGTTGTCCTCCCAGGCTTAGGACTAGCTGGTGGTCCTAAGTGGTGGTGCCAACCTGTTCACTGGGCCCCTTCCTTGCATCAGGCCCCGACCCAGGTCCTCAGGATACACGATGTGAAGGGGGCAGACTCAGGTTCTGGTTTTATGAAACCCAGGGCCTAGGGAGGAAGGGGGAAGTTACCAGTGAGATGGGCGTGGTGAAAGAAAATAGAGGCTGAGAGAGAGGAAAGCAAGGAGAGAGACTTCCCTTTGTCCTCCCTGAAGAGGTGACACCGAGGCTGAGACCTGATTGAGCCAGACAAAAAGCAGAGAAAAGGCAGCCCCTGGCAGAAAGAACTTTATCAAGCTTTCAAGTTCTGTTTTTCACACAAGAGATCAAAGTGATCCTCATCTCAGCTAGAGAACGGATTGCGGAAAACACTGAAATCCAAGCACAAGACAGGAGTCGGGGTTACTAAAAATTCAGATTCAAAGTAATCCTAACGTCTGCTACTAAAGGCTGGCCTGTGGTACTTAGCACATAAAATAGCTTCATTTTAACCGCTTTTCAGGAGACATAACCCATAACCTTAGACCATCTCTACTAGATGCATTTTGAAAGTTTGGTCCACAAAATCAACATATTTGAAGTATTTAAATTATTCTTCCAACAGAAATATTTTTGGCTTTGTGGACACCATGCTCTGTCACCACTACATAACTGCCATTACAGCATGAAACCAGCAGTAGACAAATAGTAAATGAGTGGGCATGGGCATGCTCCAAAAATCCTTACTTGCAAAGACAAGTAACAGTGGGTCAGATCAGACCTGGATCATAGTGTACGAAAGCCTGCTCTGAACACTGTTGAGTTTATTCCTTCACTAACCTGGAGAACAGGGGACTTCGACTGGAGAATACATGATTGTGCTTTCCGTAAGTGTTTAACCATTAGTTGAAAATACCATTACCAGATCACATTAATTAACGTTGTGGGAAACACCATTCTTTTGGCTAAGGTGGGATGACATGCCCATGCCTAGCTGCAAGAGAGGCAAGAAAACAAGTAACTGACATTTTCAGACATCCTGTGGAAGATGGGCTTGGTTCGATTAGGTGATTGCATTCGTCAGGATAGGCTTAAACAACAAGCACTCATAGCTCTTTTATGCTATTGCCCATGCTGCTTCTGCAGGGACCTGATCTCCATCATCACAGTTTCACTCTAGGACTCTGGGTAAAGGAACAGTTTCTACCTGGGACATTGCTGGTTACCATGGAAGAAGGGAAAGAGTGTGGCAAAGCATACGCTAGATTTTAAAGTTTTTCCCCAAAAGTGATGAGCTCTGTTTTGCCTTATTATTGTGACATTTCACTGGTCACAGCAAGTCCCATGACTAAACTGTTTTGATGGTATGTGGAACGCAAATTTATCATAAGCCCATAGAGAGAACAAGAAACAAAATCCTTCTAAAGAACTCCAGTGCTACTTCAGCACATGGGGCAGCTGACCTAAGAGGCTGGTACTGGAGTCGGGAAAAGACAAGAGAAGCAAGGAACGAGGACAGGCAGGCTGAGAAGCTTCTCCTCACCCCAGGCAGGGAGGGCATCAGCCACAGCAACATGGGCTTCCCAAGTTCACAGCATCGCCACTAGTTAAGATTCTCGGCCAGGCGCCGTGGCTCACGCCTGTAATCGCAGCTCTTTGGGAGGCAGAGGCGGGTGGATCACGAGGTCAAGAGATCGAGACCATCCTGGCCAACATGGTGGAACCCCGTCTCTACTAAAAATACAAAAAAATTAGCTGGGTGTGGTGGCGCGCGCCTGTAGTCCCAGCTACTTGGGAGGCTGAGGCAGGAGAATTGCTTGAACCCGGGAGGCAGAGGTTGCAGTGAGCCGAGGTCATGCCACTGCACTCCAGCCTGGCGCCCGGTGACGGAGTGAAACTCTGTCTCAAAAAAAAAAAAAAAAAAAGATTCTCACAAATTTCTGAGTAAACTCACAAGTTACTGAACAGTGGCACCACCCCTCAGACTCCAGAGGGTCATTCTAGGGCCTGAGAGCCACCCAGAGTGTACCTCAAAAGGGGTCACACAGACACCCAGGAACATGTCATTTTCTTATAAATTACTACTCTTAAAAAAAAATTACCTTAATTTTCTGTGAAAACATGCACAAGTAGAACTGAAAAGTTAGGCACACACCTGCATACTGAGAAGGTTTTCACTGCTTTATACTTTTTAAAAAAAGAACACCCACAGTTCCATCATTTTCTCGTGTTTTCTTTTTTCCTCGGGAGGGGCATGCCAGATCCAAGCCCTTTCTTTCTTCTGACAGGCCCGGTGTCTGGCCACCATCTCTCGGACAGCTGGCTCCATGCTCCCCTCAAGAGTCTGGGTAACTGAGACCTCTGTGGTTGCTTCATGCTTCAGTAGCTAAGCCAGAGTCAGCACCACTGTTAAAAACACCAGTTGTTAAAGATTAAACAGAGATTGGAGCAGGTGGGCTGTGTTGGCTGAGATGTTACACCTACCAAATCTGCAGAGAAAAAGAACTTCACGGTGCAGTTCTCTGCACTTTAAAACACACACACACACACACACACACACACACAGAGAGAGAGAGGGAGAGGGAGAGAGAGAGAGAGAGAGACATGCATCTACTTGGAGCCAAAAACAAAGAATGAGCGAGCCAGAAAGGGAGAGTGCCGACAGCAGGAAGGCAGCTCAGTCTCCCTGGGCTCTGCCTTGAGAAATGCCAGTATGCAAAATATCTGAAATACGGATTGCCGATTTCTTAACTCTATCTGTTTAAACTTCTGGAGGGTGGAGATCTTAACTTTTCATCTCAGTATCCTGAGCCCTACACATTGCCTTTGGGTCCATAAAATATGTTGAGTGAAGAAATGGTGGGAGAGAGAGAGACAAACAAGGAGAGAAGGAGAGAGATTTCCTTTTTGTTTCACAGAAGAATTCACTATGAGGCCCCCTGAAACAGTATGCTTATGGGCCACTGGATGACTCTGTAGAGATAAGTAACTACCTGATACATGGGCAAAAACTAGAAAAGAAATTATAAAAATAGGTTCTATTTCTATAGCACTTTCATACAGGCCTTCTCCTTTGGTTCCCAAGTCTCCCTTGGCCCCCTAATTCCAGCTGTAGTATAAGAAGTTTGATTTGGCTTGTTCTTACATGTCATTGATAATATAGAAAAAGTAGACAATAAAATATCTCACAATCTATCCCAATAATAAATTGGAAGATATAACTCAATTTATTAAAAAGTGTTAATTATTTTTTATTTATCGAATTGATAAATATATTCTAAGTGCTTATCACACACTAGACTTTGTGGTAGGGGCCTGTTTTAGTTCTAATCTGCAACATGTAGTTATAAAGCATGAATTTTTAAAGTAATAAATACACTGAGGGGATAGCTTTATTAATTTTGTACTTATATGTAAAGAGATGATGATACCTACTTGAAATATGAACATGAGGGAAAAATAAGAAAATGCCCAGTACCTGCTGGGCACACAGCAGGTATTTGATAAAGTTTTATTTTCTTTCTCTTTACTAATTCATAAATTTGGGCCAGATTAACTGATTAGTAAACATATTTACTATTGATATTATAAAAGATATGCTCTAAGTATCAGAATTTCAAAAGTAAGGTATTTGTTCTTCTTCAACCAACTTAAATTTGCTAGAGAAGCATAACACCTACCCAACTGTGCGCTAGACTATGAGTTCTAGAGGAGTCTCATCACAGGTGCTCTCAGGCCTCAAAGGACTCTTCTCTGTGGGCTAAGCTCATCAGAAAAATATTCTTAGAAGAAGTAAGCTTAGAAATACAGAAGAAATATGAGGAAGTTTCATAAGATGAGAAGGATACAATGTGTCTCTGGCACGGAGCTTGATATGAACAGAGTTCCACCAGGCGACTTTAGCAAACAGTCAAGTGCCTGACCTCCGCTCTTGAAGTAGGTTTCCATTGCCTCATTTATTTATCACCCACTTGCAGAGGATGTCTACTGGGAAATGTACTCATAAAGCAGTCATGTATTAGGAGATTAAGAAAATCCAGTTGCATTTCTTCCTCAGAAGTTTAGGTCATGTTTTACAACAAATGAATGTTCATGTTTATTTTAGGGATCAATTTGCTATAGAGCATGTCTTTGTTGAACACCATCCCCACTCCAGATCATTGATGCATTCATTCTGTAACTTATTTTTTAAACATACTAGAAAGATCATGTTAGGTGAAAAGTAATTTAAAATTCAATTATTATCTACCACTGCCTTTCAAGCCTGCTCTATAATTTTTTTTTACTGCATTGTTCAGGGTTCTCCAAAGAAACAAAACCAATAGGAGAAATGATAAATAGATGATGGATAGATGAATTGATGGATAGATCAATAGATAGATAAAATAGATTAGATAGATGACATATAATAGATGACAGATGATAGAGATAGATAGACAGAGGTAAAATAGATTAGAGAGACAGATGATAGATGATACAAGATGATAATAGATGGATATAGATAGGATAAAAGATTAGATAGACAGACAGACAGATATAGACAGACAGATAGATAGATAGATAGGTAGATAGATAGATAGATAGATAGATAGATTTGTTATGACAATTGGCTTGTATCATCCTAGAGGCTGCAAAGTCACACAATCCACCCTCTGCAAGCTGGAGAACCAGGGAAGCCAGGGTATAATTCAATCCAAATTTGAAGGCACAAGAATCAGGAGCACCAATATTTGAGGGCAGGAGAGAGTGGATATCGCAGGTCAGAGAGAATAAATTTGTCCTTCTTCTGCCTTTTTGTTTAAGTTGGGCTTTCAACAGATTGGATGATGCCCTCCCACACTGGGGAGGGCAGATCTTCCTTACTTAGTCCAGTGATTGAAATGCTAATTTCTTCTAGAAACTCCTTCCCAGACACACCCAGGAATAGTGTTTTACCAAGTATCTGGACATCTCTTAGCCTAGTCAAGTTGACACATAAAATTAATCTTCACACTCACCAATACAACAGTCCCACAACTTACCACTTTTAGATATTAACAAACATTCTTATTTTAGGTGTTAAAAATTATACTCAGTTTTAATATCAAAACCTCACTCAGCCTTTCATCCAATATAAAGTTTTATCTCTCATCTACCAGTACAGGCCAGATTTGTGATCCTGAAGGTCACAAAGGAAGAGAGACAAAGTTGGCTTCTTCACTCTCCTCTCTTAATAAGTATTTTTGAGACATCGTCTCAGCTGTTGCCCAGGCTGAAATGCAATGGCACAACCATGGCTCACTGCACCACCTCCTGGGCTCAATCAATCATCTCACATCAGCCTCCTGAGTAGCCGGGACCACAGGCATGTGGCAGCACACCCAGCTAATTTTTAAAATTTTTTCATAAAGACAGGATCTTAACATGTTGCCTAGCCTGGTCTTGAACTCCTGAGCTCAAGCAATCCTCCTACCTCAGCCTCTCAAAGTGCTGGGATTATACGCATGAGCAACCATAGTTGGCCTCTCAATAACTTTCAAGTTACTGATTTCTACAAGTTTCTAAAGAGAAAGAAATGATTTAAAAAAGTGAAAATGATATTACCATTTTTATTGAAATAAGATGTAATCAACTGTAAAATGCAACAGAATTTCAGTAATATATATGTATACACACACACACACACACACACACAGTACTTCATTAATGCTAAAGCTACCTCTCTCACCAATGAGACACCACTAGTCATGTATTAAAAATGATTTTAAGTTAATATTACCAAGTGTTGGAAAAGAGGTGGAAAAAAATAAAATTTTTATTCATTGTGCCTGCTGGGATAAATGAAAAATTTTAGAGCCACTCTGAAAAATGGTTTCACAATTTTTGAACATTTAGACATAGGCTTGCTATATAGCCCATTAATCCCACTCCCAGGTATTTACCCAAGAGAAATGAAATCTTATGTTCACACAAAAACTGGGAAGTGAATGTTAACAGCAGCCTTATCTCTAGTTGGAAAAAAATGTTGGGGGAAAACCAAATATCTTTCCATGGCTAAATGAATAGACAGCTATAGTACATTCATAGATTACTACTCAGCAATAAAAAGGGCTGATTGTCAAATGTATTTTGCTAAGTGAAAAAAGTAAAAAGACTATAGACTATATTATTCCGCTTATGTAAGAGTCTACAAAAGGCACAAATGCAGGGTGGTAAAAACCAGTTTGGCGGGGAGAAGGAGTTAATGACAAAGGGCCAGCATAAAGGAATTTGGGGCATGATGGAACGGTTCTGTATTTTGATTGTGGACATTCATTCATTTGTTAAAATTTATAGAATGGAACAGTACAGAGGGTAAATTTTATTGCATTTAAATTGAAAAGGAAATGAATAAACACAGCCTGTTACAGTGCATTCATTCATACATTCAAGTTCCCAATCTTCATGTGTGTTTTATGCCAAGAGATAAAAATAATGATCAATAATAATCTCTGACGAAGTCACACCTGGTGGAGGAGCTTATGTTCTAATTTCACTACACAAGCCCTGAAAGAGTCTCAGCTCAGAGCCTGGGAAAGTGCATGTGAATTTGATCATGAGATTTATAAAGGATGCATTTATTTACGGTTGTTCCACACCCCAAGCACTTGGTATATTCTCCCTTTAATTTTACACACAATTGAAGAGTAAATGGTTTCCTTAATTCATCTGAAACGACTATGTAATTAATGATATATGTCCTTCAGTTGTGATTTCATTAGTCACGAATGCTTTGTTTTATAAAGGTGATTTTTTTCCTCTCTGTTGGGGAAAAAAGGACAGTGGCATTGCTAATGATATTGATAATGAGATATCTTTTTACATTTAAGAATACAGTACTTTGCACTGCTCTTGTTGACATGACATCTTCCATAATGAGGACTCCCTTTTATTATGCAATGTTGGCCTTTCTAATCCCAAGCTTCAAATTAAATTGTAAATCCTCTGTATTAAAAAAAAATGTTTATACCCCGGACATCTTCATCCAGAGCAGCAATTCTCCTCTTGAAGAATGTTCAAAATTGTATCTGTATATATTCTCTATGATTTAAACCATTATGATGTATAGAAACACATGTAAGGAATAAAATAGACCCTAGCCCAGCTCATGTCTGACCCAAGGCATCTAACAAGTGAATGATTCCATCATGAAATTATAAGGAGGCCTTTCTAATATATTGGGGGAAGTCTATCTACAATCTATGATAGCTAAAATAATATACTCGTGTCATTTTACCTGTGATTGCTAGTGCAAAGCCCTGCCACAGAACTTGCCTACATGGCATTGGTAGGAACAACTAGTTCTCTTTATAGCTCAATTTGAGCTATAGCTCCATATTCAAAGAACATCCATGTTGCCTTCACCCGGATTCCCCAGGACTTAAAATGTTACCACATCCCCTCCTTCACTCATTTTATCTAAAGTGTAAGAGAGAGATAGAGTGTGTGTGTGTGTGTGTGTGTGTGTGTGTGTAGGACATATCCATTATCTATGGTTTGTTTTTCTTAAACCATTTGAAAGCAGAGCAGAGACATGAACCTCCATCATTTCCCTAATTTGAAATGCTTCCAGGCCAAACGACATGGTATCAATAACAAAGATGAATAGTGAAGCGTCTGCAGTTTGACTTCTTGCAGTTTTGGCATTTAGAATAGCTTTTCATTTCATCCAGCTATTATCTAGGTAGTTCCCAGCATATGCATTTTACCTTCACTGGTAGTCTCCTCTCAGCACCAATACAGTGTGCTACTGTGGATCAGTAGAACCGAAAGATCCTTTGCCTCCCAGAAGCTTGCTGTCTACATCAGAGAGATTAGCAACACATAAGAGGATTTATTTAGAGATGTGAGGACTAAGTAAATGCATGATTAAGAATGGCAGGGGCCGGGTGCGGTGGCTCAAGCCTGTAATCCCAGCACTTTGGGAGGCCGAGGCGGGTGGATCACGAGGTCAAGAGATCGAGACCAACCTGGTCAACATGGTGAAACCCCGTCTCTACTAAAAATACAAAAAATTAGCTGGGCATGGTGGCGCATGCCTGTAATCCCAGCTACTCAGGAGGCTGAGGCAGGAAAATTGCCTGAACCCAGGAGGCGGAGGTTGCTGAGCCGAGATCGTGCCATTGCACTCCAGCCTGGGTAACAAGAGTGAAACTCCGTCTCAAAAAAAAAAAAAAAGAATGGCAGGATAAATAATGAAAGCAATACTTGCTTAGTTTACACACGGGGAGTTTCTCAAATAGCTTTGTATGTATTATCTGTCAATGAATCCAACCACCTTTGTCCTCAGCCAAAGGACATTTTTTCTTATCAAGTATTTCAAATATGTAATTGCAAAGTATTTATGAATCACTCTCTAGGAATCAACAATAGAATTAGGAAAACAAAGACATGTGCATATAAAATCGCTAAAAAATAATACAAGCCCAGATAAACTTAAGAATCGAAAAAGGTAGCAGACATAAAGGCAACAAAGGCATAGGTACTTAGAGAAACAGGAGAAGGGAGTCTCCAGGCTGGCTGGGAGCTCCTGGGGAAGGAGGTCAGCCTACCCCGGGAAGAAGAAAGGACAGTATTACGAAACAGGAACGGCACTTTTATGTACACCTGAAATTCTGTCAGTTATGTAAGGTTTACAATAACATTATTCTCAGCAATGAGAAAAGCAGCTTCTGGAAAGTTCAGATTCATATCTTTCAACCTTTTCTGGTCCAGGATCTTGCCCTAGCACCTTCCCAGCAAAACCAGAGGAGTGCACTGATTGTGTCCTCTTTGGGTCATGAAACTACCTCTGCACACACTACTTTTTCCAGAAAGATGGACTGGGAAGATAAGCTAGTCTCAGTCTCAGTCTCAGACACATTCCAGGGACCACATGGAAGAGAGGACGGGCAGGTCCTTAAAGAAAATGGAATGGTGGGAACTTGCAAATGACAGTGATTTCCCACAACTTTCTACCATCTCTCCCTTCCATGAAGCCCACTGCGCTTGCCCTCAGCAAGTCAGTCTTCTTACTGTTTCCTCTTCATGCCACTTCATGTTCCAGGCTGTAAGGCTAGGACTTCGCTCACATTGTTTGTCTCTACTAGAACCTTACTTTGTTCTCTTCCCTCTTTTCTGATATTAATCATTTCTTCATGTTCAAGGCAAGCTGACCTCCACAGGGAATTCCAGCCTAGTTCAGACACTTCCCCCTCTGCTCCTCGGAGGTTCTATAGCTCCATATTCAAAGAACATCCATGTTGCCTTCACCCAGATTCCCCAGGACTTAAAATGTTACCACATCCCCTCCTTCACTCATTTTATCTAAAGTGTAAGAGTGTGTGTGTGTGTGTGTGTGTGTGTGTGTAGGACATATCCATTATCTATGGTTTTTCTTAAACCATTTGAAACCAGGGCAGAGACATGAACCTCCATCATTCCTAAATACTCCAGTATGTATTTGCCCAAATTGTAATCATCCTCCAACTCCCCATGTCTAGATACCATCATTGTAGCCACGATCCCATCCAATCTAGAGATACCATTCAAATTTCACAACTGCGCCTACAACATTTCATTTTTCTCTGTGGCCCAGAATCCCATCCAGGAATGTGCATTGCATTAATTCCCATGTCTCCTCAGTCTTCCCCTACATTGCAAAGGTGACCCCAAGCCGACGTCCAGCATTTCCTCACACATGGTCAGACTCAGGTCATGTTTTCTTGGTAAAAATCCCACAGGAAGGATGTTGTGTTCTCCTCCGTGAATCACATGAAAGGCATGTGATGCTCGCCCATCTCATTCACCTTGGTCACCTGGTCATGTTGGTGTCTGCCAGGTTTCTCCATTATAAAGTCATCATTCTCCCCCTTTTTAACTGATTAGCATTTTGTGATGCTAATGGTTGATATTATGTCAATACTCTGTTCTTCATCAAACCTGTACTCATCAGCACAGTCCCCTCAAATGACATCCACCCAAATCAACTGCCACTGTGATGGTTCCTACAAGGAGATTTTCTGTTTACATCATTCCCACTGGTTTTGCATTTATCATCCAGCATTCTATTGTAAGGAAGGGCTTCCTGTTAATTCATTTGCTCACTTATTCATTCATTTATCTACTTTATTTAAATTTATATAAACTCATATGTTTCTATTTTATTCAATTTATTTATTCCTCTAACCATTTATGTTCAGATTTTCCCAGATTTACTTACTGGGAGCCCTCAAGATGAATCATGTGCCCTTTTGACATAATCTCATTTTTTTAAACTTTAAAAAGTTTTAAGAAGTTTCCCAGAAGTTTCATGGCCAGGCACAGTGACCCCTGCCTGTAATCTCAGTGTTTTGGGAAGCCAAGGCAGGTGGATCACCTGAGGTCAGGAGTTGAGACCAGCCCAGCCAATATGGTGAAACCCCATCTCTACTAAAAATACAAAAATTAGCCAGGTGTGGTGATGCATGACTGTAATTCCAGCTACTCAGGAGGCTGAGGCAGGATCACTTGAACCCAGGAGGCAAAGGTTTCACCGAGCCAAGATCATGTCACTGCACTCCACACTCCAGCCTGGGCTACAGAGTGAGACTCCATCTCAAAAAAAAAAAAAAGTTCCAGGTTTACATAAAAATTCAGTAGAGGTACAGATAGTTCTTTTACACCCCCTCACTACTTCCCTCCTCCCCTGTTTCTCTCATCTTTGTTAATATATTTGATTAGTGTGGTACTTTTTAGCATTTCTATTTTCAATTAGAAAATTTTTTAAATGTATGCCAAATAAAGAAAAGAAATAAGAATATAAAGTGATTTGTCCTACCATCCAGAAAAACTATTAAATTTTCTATGTTCCTAATTCAAGGACCGTATTTATGAAATAGTTTGAAACCAGGAGACATAAATGATGAACATTTTTCTAAATAGTTAAATACTGCATTGCACTGGCGAGTTTTAAATGAGAATGAAAATATATCTCCCCTGGAGGATTAAGAAGAGTATAAGAAACACCTGGCACTTTTTTTTTAAAAAAATATATACCCACTAATAAGATGTTAGTGTAAGGCCGGTTGCCTCGCCAGGAGCTCGGATGCACACCGCCCCCCTTTTTTCCGAAAGCTCGGACATGCTCGGGCATGTTCCCTTCTCCCCTTCTTGCACAGCCTGACCTTTCCTTAAAAAACCCAGTATACAAGCAGGGTCTTGTAATTCTAGCCAATAGCAGCTGAGTCTTTCTAGCCAATAGCAGCCGAGTAATTCTAACCAATAGCAGCCAAGTCCTGTATGCAAACAAAGGCTTGTAACCTTACCCAATAGTAGTCTTGCTCTCCCACAACCAATCGAGCTTCTTCACTCCCTATAAAAACTCATGTCTGAGAGGAGTCCGTGCGACTTCTCTGGCCCCTCCTGTCGGACTGCAGAACCTCGCCCAGGAGCCTGAATAAATCCTTCATATTGGATCTTCTTGTGTTGGCCTCAGTTTCTTCCTTTTAAACTCGGCAAGGACAAACCTTACAGTTAGAGCAATCCAATCTTATGTAGTACTTGGGTCATGCCCTACTGGGGTAAACTATATCAACCAGCAAATCACTCTTCCCTCTTATGGAAGAAGCACAGGCACAGATCTTAGGTACCCAGTTTAGATGAAGCAAAGTGACTTGCTTTGGCCAATAGAACATGAGAAGACATTGTTTATACGAATTCAGGTACACACGTTTCAAGGCACGGCTAGTTTTCTCCAGCTTCTTGAAGTTCTATGCTCCACCATAAGAATAATATATGCCAGAGAGTAGCTTTATCTTTGGCCTGGATGCTGGATGACTGAACCCAACCTGCAGACTGGAGCCAAACCAAATGGAGCCAAGCAGAGCCCAGAAGAGTCACTGTAAATGTGTAGACCCCTGAGTGAGAAGTGAGCATCTATTGTACAAGCCACTCATATGTTGTGGTTGTGTGTTACTGTAGCAAAGTTGACTAACACAGCTGTAACTGTTCAGCTGTGGAATAAATGCCTAAGGAAAGTAATCCTTACATCCTCTTTGCTTTATTGAAATGTAATTAACATACAGTTTTGACAGGTGATCCTGTTTCTCCAAGCAGCAGAGATTACAAAGAGGTATTAAGAATCAATTAGATTTTTTAATACCTATTTAATCACTTTTTTTTTGAGACAGGGTCTCACTCTGTCACCCAGGCTGGAGTGCAGTGGTATAATCAGGGTTCACTGCAGCCTCAACTTCCCAGCCTCAGGCAATACTCTCACCTCAGCCTCCTAAGTAGCTGGGACTACAGGTGCATGCCACCACGCTTAGCTATTGTTTTTTGTTTTTTTTATAGAGATAAGGTTTTGTCATGTTGCTCAGACTGGTCTTAAACTCCTGGGCTCAAGTATCTGTCTGCTTCAGCTTCCCAAAGGGCTAGGATTAAAGATGTGAGCCACCTCGCCTGGTTGTAATCATTATTTTTTATTGAACTGGTTTCTCTAAACACACACAAATACTGGGAACCTACAGTCATGGTACTGTAGTTATGATTTCACCAAATGAAAGGGTTCCAAAGTATGACAGCTCATCAGACTCATTTGGGAAAATATTAAACAAATTACAAATCCCTGGGTTGAGTTCACCCAAATTAACTAATTGAGAAGCTCTGAATTTGGGTTTTGTGTAACCTGCCTAGGTGCTTTTAGCCAACCAGGCATAGTTTGAGGATCAATTTAATAACTTCATTTTATAGATGAGCAAAAAGACACCCAAGAAAATTTAAACAATGACTTGGAAATGACAATTAGAGAGATGTACTATGAAACTAACAGCATGGCCACCAATTGTCTAGTACCCCAGAAGAAGGCAAGCATGATTATGTGGCAGTAGACATTATAACCCATTAAAATAACATTTTGCTCAAGAAAATTTTATGTTATGTTTTAACACCGTAGCGCTAATCACATTACTTTATCATTCTTCTTTCTCATTTGCTCTTTCAATGTATGAATGGAAACAAATAAAATGTTTGTAAATGTATATATAATGAATGGATGAATGAGCAAATGGGTAGGTGAATATAATCTATTTCCAAAACAGTGATATTAGTGTCATTTTTAATTTTGAATCTAGATCTTAAAAAGTTAAAGCTTTGGTTACCTGGAAAAATTGCTTATGGAACGTATTTCATTATCTCCACAAATGAATGAGATCTTACTTTTCCATTTCTAGATGCAGTCATGGGACTGTATATGAGTAACAGTAGTATACACAATATCAACTCTCCACTAAATTATGTTTCCTATAAATATCATTTATTTATTTATTTGTTTGTTTATTTTTGAGACAGGATCTTACTCTGCTGCCCAGGCTGGAGTGCAGTGGCACAATCTCGGCTCATTGCAACCTCTGCCTCCCAGGTTCAAGCAATTCTCCTGCCTCAGCCTCCCAAGTAGCTGGGACTACAGGTGCCCACCACCACACCCAGCTAATTTTTATATTTTTAGTAGAGATGGGGTTTCACTATGTCGGCAAGGCTGGTCTCAAACTCCTGACCTCAGGTGATCCACCTACCTCGGTCTCCCAAAGTTCTGGGATTACAGGCATGAGCCAAATCAGCCTAAATACTATTTTTCAGTGAGACAATCTTGTACATAGAAGAAAGGATAGTAAGACTGGGAATCAGTCAAGGTCATTAAGTGGACTTGGAGTTATCGCCTTACTATAACCTTAGGAAGGTTCCCTCCCTTCTGAGCTTTTGTTTCCTTATCCATAAAATGGAGATCATACCTGTATTATAGAGCTTGGCATCGTAAGAATGTGTGATAAATAAATAGCCTAGGCCAGGGTCTGGCACGTGTACTCAGCATCCCTTTGTTGGCTCAATCCTCTCTACTTCCCTTGATGTCTTCTACAAGAAACACTCTTGGGTGCTTGATAAATAGCCTTGAATCATATTTTGAAACTGACTCTAAGAAGCAAAGCCTTGTATAGGACATATTGGTGGCCAGTGCAACATAGCCTTATTGAAGTTATTTGAGGTTTTACCTGAAAAATGTTTTCTTCCCAGGTGCAGAAAAAACAGTAATTTTCACTCACCCATTTGAATTTTATTATAGAATGACAAACAAGTGTTTGCATGGGTGTTTCTGTGAGGAACTTCTCCAGCCCCCCAAATGCTCATGCAAAGCCTACAGCACCCAGTCTGACCCAGCACTTCCCCAAGCCCCACACCTGCACTGTTGCATCTCAGCTCTCTCAACGTCACTTCCCCTGCAGCTTGACTTGCATGGAGGAGAAAGTGTATGTTTATTTTTTTAACCCCTCCTACTCCAAAGAATGAAGGCATCGTCGTTTTAACATTGTTTTGGAGAGTTTAACAGTACCAATGGCGCTAATGGGACCATCCCCCGAGAGGCACAGTGGGAGTGCCCTTGCAAGGCAGAAGTGGATGAAATCCTGCAAAGCCACCCCTGCAGGCCAGCACCCACCTGGCTTGCAACAAGGGTGACGCAAGATACTTCCAAAGAGGCAGGCACCAGCAGCCGCTCCCGAATGGCCACTCAGCAGCTCCAAGCTGGGAACACCAGGCATCTATCTCTAGGCAGGATAGGCTGCAACCTGCTACATTTTCCCTAGACAGGCATGTGGGCACACACTAAAGCATGCATGCATGTACACACATGCAAACACTCCCCTACACACTCATACAGGCACATTAACACCCATGCAAATACGTGTGCATGCACACACCCACACACACATGCACACACACGCACACACCCCCACACACATGCACACACACGCACACATGCACACACACGCACACACCCACACACACATGCACACACACGCACACTTAGGTTCATCAGCAGCTATTTCTGCACAAGCCAAATTTGCCCCAGGAGTACTAAGAACTTGTCAAAGGCAGAAAATAAATGCTGCTCATTTTTGCCCCCTGGACAACATTCTTCTGGGCAAGAAGCTAGGAGAGAAGAGAGAAATAATTAAAATAGTAAGAGAATATAAAAATCTTGAGAAAACATCACTGCACTGGTAGATCTCTCCTACTGGAAGTATGACTTTCTGAGAGTCAAGCTGAAGTCCTTAACCTGGTATTCCGGGGCTGGTGGCCTGGCCTCTGCTCCAGTTTCCCCGGCACCACTCCATATAACTGCTGCAAGACGTACAATTGCCATGCACATTCTCAGATACCACTTGGAGGGACTTACGTTCTCTCTTGCACATGGTGAACTCATAGGCATACTTCAAAGCCCAGTGCAAATTTCTTGCCTCTGTGTAGAGATTTTCTCCTTAACCCCCGTCTCTGCCCATGATGGGCAGGAGTCATCATCCCTACTATATTTTCAGAGTTACTGGGTTCTTGGTATATGTCATCTCTCTTTCATAACTATGATGCTGAACCATAATATTTTACTTGTCATTCTTATCTCACATTTGAAGAAAATGAACCTCACAGAGGCTGGTGGAATTATCCAAAGCCACCTCACTTCTAAGTGGTGGAACCTGCATTGGACTTATATATATGGCTTCAATAACCAGTTCCGTCTCTTGCACCACTTTCACTCTTTCTCAGCTCCCACAGTGTGGAGTGGAAGCCTTTATTACAACACTCTTCACAGTGATTGCACTTAGCTGTGTATAAATTTGCTTTGTGGTCCACACTTGCAGTAGACCGTGGACTTACTGGGAACAGAGCACATGCTTTCTTCATCACCATCCCATGCTCCATGGTGGCAGAATATAGGACAAGTGCTTGTCATCCCTGAGAACTAACTTTCTCTGTCACCCATAATAAGAATGTCTTACACTTGGGAAACTCCTTCAAGATTATGGAGCACTTTTACATTTAATCCTAAGGCTATTACTGTGAGGTGGATAGAGAAAATGATATTTTCAGACAACGGCATTTGTATTTTACAGATAAAGAAAGGGAGGGTCAGGGTGGCTGACATGCCCAAGCACACGATGCCAGGAAGAGCCAGAGGAATGACTAGAACACTTCAGCCCGGCTTCGAGTTCCCCATCACTGCACCCCTATACAGCTGCCCCCTCAGTGGCTCCACGTGATTTTCATTATGAAGCAGATTGGAACACGTCTGATTCTTAGTGGAAACCACAGTGTTCCCTGTCACACAGTACTAGGGATGAGTTCTGCATTGCCTGTACCTGTCCAACAAAATGTGTGCTTCCTTCATCCGGCTCTGGTTTAGAAAGGGTGAGTGCAAATGACTTACGGCAATTTCATTCATGATTTATTTAACTCCTTCTTTTTCCAAGGAATCTTAGCAGTGATATAACATTACAATGTAGAAGAAGTCTTTATTAAATGCTGGCATGAATTACCTTCAGAGCATTTTGAGATCCGCTTCCTTCCAGTTGTAAAATGGTGATGGTTTCAAGACTGAGCCCGTGCGGGGGCCACCACCCCTTCCCCATTTCTGTTTGCATCCATCTGCTTATCTCAAAGGCTGTGTTATGGAAAGTGGGGAAGCTTCTGGGGAAAAGCAGTCCAGCGTGTGTGTGAGTGGGGTTGTGACCCTGCCGGGGGTTTCTGTGCAGTGGAGATCGGGGAAGGATCTGAGCACACTGAGCTGAAAAAGGGAGCTGGGGACAGGCCAGGGAGGGACTGCTCAGGAAAAGATTCTCTCCTAAACAAAGACCAAGACTGACAAACCAGGCACTGTCCAAAACCAGTGTTTCTCCCTGCCAGGGGAGAAGGACTGTGACTGTGCGAGGCGAAGAGAGCGGCTACACTCGGGAGTCCAGGACGTCGTCCCTCAGGGCCCCTTTTCAGGGAATCAACACTGGAGACCGAGCCCTTTGCTCAGGACTCCTAGGAAAGCACGTCTTCTACGGAGGCGGCCCCAGCCCAATCCCGACCAGCTAAGGCTCAAAGGGAGCAAAATGCAACACAGAGGTATCACTCAGAGCAGTGGCCCAGCAGACAGGCATTCAGTCAGAGGCTACCAGCAGCCCTGAACAAGGGGAGCAGAGGAAGCCACTCCTTGCCCATCTCTGACCCCTGTCCCATCTACAAGAGGCTACAGAGAAAAAGAGAGGACCAATGACATAATCTAGCTCTGGCTGACCTGGGTGCCAGGTCTTCCTTATGGTGAAGGGAGACTTGTCCCCTGAATCTTGTCAGTTCTCTTCCCACCTCTGCTTAACCCTGAGGGTGATCGCAGGCAGCAAAAGGAGCAGGATGTAGAAACACAGGGGTCAAACCAGACTCCGTTCTTGGGGGTGCCTCTACTCAGGTTGGCTGCCTCCTCAGTCTCCTTGTTTTTTCAGAGCAAACTCCATTGAGGGCAACTTCAGCTGTAAGTGGGATCAGAGATCAAACCTGACACCAGCTCACAGCGTAGAGCAGAGAACAACCTTCAGCTTCCACTCAGAAGAAAAAGCTCCAAATTACTGACCTTAAGGGTGTTTTACAAAATCTCTTAAGATGTCATTAAGCAAGCGTAGATCTTTTCCCTTAGTCTTTTTTTTTTTTTTTTTAATACAGAGTCTCACTCTGTAGCCCAGGCTGGACTCCAGTGACACAATCTTGGCTCACTGCAACCTCTGCCTCCCAGGTCAAAGCAATTCTCCTGCCTCAGCCTCCCAAGTAGCTGAGATTACAGGCACGTGCCACCACGCCCAGCTAATTTTTGTATTTTTAGTAGAGTGGGATTTCACCATGTTGGCCAGGCTGGTCTCAAACTCTTGATCTCATGATCCACCTGCCTCCATCTCCCAAAATGTTGGGATTACAGGCATGAGCCACTGCACCTGGCCCCTCCTAGTCTTAAAAAAAAAATGGTATCCCACTGATCTCCCTCCTTTCACTAGTATACAGACTACTTCTCATTCCCAAGTTATTGACAACATGTCTTTTAAAACATGCTAAACTAATTTCTACATTTGGTTTTAAAAATGGATAATAATGATCATCATTATTCTTGGTTTAAAAAGCTAAGAATCTTGTCACCTGGAAAACATGCACACACAGTGTATCTCGGAGCTGAAAGGAGACAGCACAGCTTAAATTTCTCACTGAATCTGAAGGGAATGAGGAACATTGTTAGGGAGCCTTGGAAAACAGACAATAATTGCCTCAGTTCTTCTTATATACTAATACTCAAAGTTGCAGCTAGGACAAGTAGAATATGTACCTTCCTAGTACACATACAACTCACTGGTGTTAACACAGCCATGTGATCACATCCAGCCTACCTCCGAACTTGGTGAATGGAGGTTTACTGGGGCCCAGCCATACCCATTGGTTTAGGTGCCATCCTTGGCTTGCTTCATCTTCATCTGTGTTATAGTGGCACAGAATGAATGGGGTAGCTGTGACAGCGACTAGATGGCCCTCAAAGCTGAACATATTTACTATCTGGCCCTTTGCAGAAAAAGTTTGCCAATACCTGCAAAGAGCCATCAAAGCACTATGAGTCATCACAGATGTTTTGGGCTCTATCATGTGATAGTAAATTGCATGGCATCTGAAGTGTTCAAGTCTAAGTGGCTATCAGTCAATATACTAAACCCAGGATCCCCTCCTCAGCACAGAAGCTCCAATCTAGGGTTCAGGACCTCGGTCTTCTGAGTCATGCTCCTATAAAGCACACTTCACCACTGTCCCTATAAGGACCTCCTGATTGTCCCTATAAGGACCTCTTAAAGTTTAAGATTTGGGGCACAGAAGAAAGGGGTCACCACATCAATTATAAGCACGTGAGAAGCTTTTGTCACACAGTAGAGTACTTCACCCTCCTAACTGAATTTATGCTTGCTACTATACTAGAAATCCTCTGATGTTAAGGGACCTGAACATAGAGGAAACCAGCATTAACTGAGTGAGGACCCAAGCGTGAGGAGAGGTAAGTTCATAATGATTTCATTATTCCACAAATGGCAAACGATCCTTTCTCTTGAGGGGGAAATTGAGGCTCAGAGATTTGATAATATTACCAGAGTTACTGGGGAGTCAATGCCGTGGTCGGCGCAGGAGCCAGGCCTGCGGGTTTCCAGAGCCCCAAGGCCGTTCCAGGAGATGTGCCCCGGCCGCTGGTCAGAACCGAGTCCTAAACTAATTAAAGCCAAGGATTCCACCTCATCATCCCTGCAATGCACGGGTGCTTCTTAGACACAAAGACAGAGTACTGGAAGGACTTAAACATTAATCAAGAGCCTCGTCCCGTCCTGCTCCTGACACTGAGCCTGGGACCCCTGCGGCTGACAGCGAGCAGGACTGGATTGATAGAATACCCACGCCAACGGCGGTCACAGTTGGCTCTGCCAAGCAGAGACACCAGCCCTGCTTTGATGAGAGTGATGATTTTTAAAAGAATCTTGTTTGAAGAGAAACAAAGGGCATTTAACAGCCTGCTTTCTGATTCCAATCTGCTGGGAGGAAGGCGCATTACAAAAACATCAGCAGTCAACCAAGGCCAGAGCTATCCCTGAATGGATGGTAGGGACAGCAGAGGTGATTTATCAGAACTGAGGACCACAGCCGGACACAAGCAATTCGCCCACGTCCCGAAGCCCTAAGGCTGTGTGCCCACAGGGATCAGAGCCTGGCGTCTTTGTACACACATGCGTCCTCTCCTTGTTAGGGCAAGTCTCAGGCCAGGCTTGGGCATGGGATATGGGCTCAAGATTATGCTTCCAAAGTGAGCAGATGGTGCAACCATGTTCCGTGTGCAAGAGAGATCACGCCCAGCTAACATGAGCATTTTGACAGAGCACCAAGTAACGCATTTATCAATCCTGACATGGTATCTGACAGGTGCCGCTGCCGGCCCCCACCCCTTCACAGCATGGCAAAACCTTCCAATTATTGAGGTCACAGATGTCAAGCCTTCCTAGCACATATTCTAAAATGTCAAAATCACCCTTGGCATCTCCTTGTTTGTTTCTCTGAAATAAATCCTTAGGCTCTCATCACATGTCCGAAGCTGCAGTTGGAGGTTGAATCTTCTTTGGAAAAAATGGGTGGTATTCAACGTGCTCTCGGGGGGCCTGGCTGTGAGCCCCTGAGCCTTCCTACCAGGACACATCATGTCCCTTTCCTGGCTTCTCTCTGGTGAACAAGCCCCTGGAATGGAAAAAGGAAAGAATCCTGGCCTGAGACTTAGAAACCCCAGATCCTATTGGCTGCTATCCTACTAACTTTTTAAGTCTTGTTTTATAATTGCTGCTGTTAAACCTTTCTCACTGATATACGGGGAACATCAGAAGCACTTTGCAAAACATGAAACAACCTTTATCAAGAAAACATTTAATTAATTATTAACAAGTGAAAGTATGCTGCTGATTCTCTGTAGCTAGAGGAAATCAGTTGTCTTCTTCTTTTCTGATCTCTTTCATGAGGTGGGTCAGTGGGAGTAACTCAGGAACAGTTGCGGGGAAGGCTGAGCTAAGCCAGGAGCAGATAACACAGAGGTTTAGTGAACAAGACTGAGCCCAGTGGAAAGATGAAAATGGCGGAAGGAGGGACACAGAGGAGAGACGCAGATTTGGGAACACGTATCAAGGTGAAGGGTAAATGTTGGAGAGCTCAGGCTAAGATGCAGTGTCTGTGAACAAAGCTGTATAGAGAATGGGAACAAGACGGTGATGAATACGACGCTACCAGGAGCTGAGGGAACTAAATCCATGAACTCTGGGCACAGAGTGGAATGTGCCTTCCTGGAGAGCCAGCCAGTTGTCAGGGTTAACGTTCTGTGCCAGATCCAGTGCCTCCAGGCTGGGCCCTGTTGTAGTTCCCACAGCACCAGCTTTCTTGTTTGCACCAGGACAAGTTAATCAGCACTGCCTCTTTTTCTAGTCACTGCCCTGCCCTCCTCACTGCTGAATTCCTTCCAAGAAGCAGCTGCATTCAATGATGGCGCTTCCTCACTTTCCACCAATCCTCACCGTGGGTGAAATAACGAAGCTTATCAGTGGACTGCCACGTGCGGCACAGTGGATTCGGCCTGCAGCTAACTCGAATTCCTTCCCCTACAGGGTTCTCCTGGTCTGCTGACCTCTCCTTCTCTCTTCTCTTCTGCATGGGCTTCTCTTCCTTTTAAGGTTTCTGGTCCTCAGGAATCTATACTTGCCTCTTTTCCTGTCATCACATGGTGTGCTAACCCTGGAGAACCTTACAGAGTTCCAAGGTTTCCATGGTGTGTGTGTGTGTCTATACCTGTGTGTGTGTATCTATACGTTATATGTGTGTGTGTACCTATATAGACACATACGCACACACACTGAGGGCCTCCAAATGTATACTTCTGACCTATATTTTTCTCTTGAAATCCAACATTGAATGCTAAGCAGAAACCACATCTCACTTTTTTATCAGGGTAGGTTTGAATGTTAGCATGTGCTTAGTACATGTTAAGCACTTAATAAATCTTCACTGAAAGAAGAAAGGAAGGAAAGATGGATGAAGGAAAGAAGGAAATGGAGGGAGGGAGAATACCTGAAATGACTTCCTGCAGAGCTCTACCTAAATGTCTCTCAGAAGCTGCAGACTCAATGTTTCAAAGGCCGGGCTTGTTTTGCCCACACCCCTATCACCAGCCACCACCCACCACCATCACATTCTTCCTCCTCCAGTGCCTTCATCCCGTGAAATGCCCGTCACTTCTCACTGTGCCCCGTGTCCTATCTCTGTCATCATCCTAGCTTCCTCCTGCTCCCACACACCCTCCCCTCACCCCAGAAGATGGGTGACTGATTCCTAACAATCCCTCCATCACCTCTACTGCTGCCAGAACACAGGCTCTTATCACTTTTCTCCTTGAATCTGCTGTCATCATCTCATCCCCACCCACACTCAACAACTCTTCCCAAGCTGACAAAGTCACCATTCTAACATCCACCCTGATCCTGCCTCTCCCCAGCTTCACACAGCTGCAGCAGCTCTCAATGACCTGGAGAAGACAGCACACATGCCCAACATCGCCACTGGGCTTTCCAGGGCTCGACCATGGCCCCCCAGCCCCCCGCAAGCCTCATCTCTTAGCACAAGCTTCACCTCCAGTTGTATGGTCCAGCCATAAATAACTTCATTCTTTTTCATGCCTCTATGCCTTCCCTTCTACTCCCTTTTTTTCCGGAATATCCTTCCCTATACTGCAATCTGTCTTTCATCACCCTCATGCTATTCTCATAGTTCATTGCACCTGTTGTAGACAGAATAATGACCCCCATGTTCACATCTCATTCTCTGGGGACATGTTGCCTTACCTGGAAAAAGGGATTTTTCTTATGTGATTAAAATTAAGGATATTTAGAGAGGGCCATTATTCTGGGTTATCTGAGTGAGCCCAATGCAATCATCAGAGTCCTTGTGAGAGGGAGAGATGATGGAAAGCAGGTGTCATGATGGGCTTTACAAATGAAGGAGGGGCCGGGTGTGGTGGCCCATGCCTGTAATCCCAGCACTTTGCGAGGCCGAGGTGGGTGGATTACCTGAGGTTGGGAGTGCCTCCCTTCCCCTGATCGCCTTAGTGTTATCAGCAACACCTCGCTAGTCTAAACATTCTGTGGCTTTTTAACACACATGTTCTCATGTTATCTACATAGCAAATTGGCAGGGGGATTGTATCTCAGTCTGCAGAAGATGTCTAAAGACCAGAGTGGCTCAGTCGCTTGCCAAGGACACTCTGCTGGGAAGAAGTGCCACTGAGAGTTGCAAGGAGAGCATTCATTTCTCATCATCACTAATTCCAAGTGAACAGACAAAGCAAAAACAGCTATGAACAGAGGTATGCACCCCTTTGCAATCTCTCATGGGTGAGGTGCAGGTGGGAAAAAAATCCAAGGTCCTTCACATGAGGAGAATTTGAGGAGGATTGTAGGAAGCCCCCAGGCTGAAGCAGGCAGGATATGGAGTATGTGGGTGGAGGGGCTCCCTCACATGTAATGATTACATATGTATTGATCAATATAATTAGTTTGAAAATATATATGTTTCAAAAATTCAGGCCCAGATGTTCTGAGACCCGCAAAGTTTGGGCTTTCCAGGCAAACATCACGGGAGGGTCACACGAATGTTTTCTGGGTTATTTTGTCAGGTAGTTCTTATTTTATTGCTCAGTATCAAATCTGTAATTGTATTTGCATGACATCTTTCATCTAAAGATTCCAAGAAGCTGCTAGGTACAAAGGCCCATGCCTATAATTCCAGCACTTTGGGAGGCCAAGGTGAAAAGATCACTTGATTCCAGGAGTTCAAGACCAACTTGGGCAATATAGCAAGACTCTCTACAAAAATTTTTAAAAATGAGGTAGGCATGATGTTCCATGCTGTAGTCCCAGCTATTTGGGAGGCTGAGGAAGGAGGATTGCTTGAGCCCAGAAGCTCGAGGCTGCCCTGAGCTATGATAGTATTACTGCACTCCAGCCTGGGTGACAGAGAGAGACCCTCTCTATAAAACAACAAATTGAAATTCCAATAAGCTTAATAAAATGAATACATCAATGTCATCTTGCTGAAGAGTCATTCTGAATAACTGAGAACATTTTGCCTTTGTTTGCTATAGCTGAGTTTCTGTCTTTCAACACAAACACATATGAAATAGGTACACTTGTAAGAAAATGGGAAATTTGTTTTAGGGAGTGGCAGATTAATCATGTTGCTAATGTAGTCTTATTTTTGCAGACATAATTCTTCATGTAATTTATTTAAACTTCACTCTGTGATTTTCAAAACACAGTTATGTTTTATTTATGTGAAACTTGACTACATATTTACTTCTTAAAATGAGAAGTTCCACATTTTACATATATGAAAGTCCTTTTCAAGTTATCTACATCAACATTTCATTTGTCATTTAAGGAAATTGAAGCACAGAGAGATTAAATTACTTTTAGTCATTTAAAAAGTCACTTTTAAGTGACTGCATGGCAAGAGATCTGCAAGGCCACAAATGTTACCACTACTCATTAGAGAAAAAAATGACATTTTTTATAGAGCAGGATGAGTCACCAAGGAGTTTCGTATATATTTACCCATTCAACAATTGTTTATTTATTTAAAATGTTACCAGGCTCTAGGGATATAAAGAGTTTAAATCTGGAAAAGGAAGACTAAATATGGACATCACATCTCACAGAAATCCCTTATGAAACCCAGTCTGATCAGCTGTTCCTCCTTCATGTTCCTGTAGTTCTGGATATAATTTGATCATTGCGGCTACCAAACTTCATTCAATAGGCCTTATAAATTCTTTTCTCCCCTCCCTACCCTGTGAAATACTGAAGGAAGGGATGATATTCCTTTCTGTATCATTATTCTCATGGTAGATGCTTTAAATATTCCAGTTGAAACAAACTAGTCTTCCCTTCATATTCCCTAGAAATATTAACAGTGAATGAGCACTCTAATCACTCATTAGTATATCAGTCCCCCAGGTGGAGCAAGAAAAATATATATAATTTAGTTTTACATATATTTGTGTATGTGTATACATATTTATGTATAAATTTATGGTTTATTAAAGATTCTGAGAATAACAGAAATAATAGGAATTCAATAACATATAAACAAATTATAAGGAATTCTATTTATTATACTATTTGTAAAGAATTCTAAAATAGAGTTTGTATCACAATGTAATGATTACATATGTATTGATCAATATAATTAGTTTGAAAATATATATGTTTCAAAAATTCAGTTTGCCACTGGAAACATCACAGTTTCAAGCTTTAACTCTGGTTTCTCCTTCCAAATTATCCAGATATAATTATGCATTGCAAAATATACCCCATCATGTCTGATTGTCAATTGCCAAGTCAACCATCTTTACTTTCCTAAAGAAAATGCGGACTCTTGGCAACATTTAATCACTGCAAACCTTCACAGCTTTCCCCATTACTGGTTTCCTGCTGCAAATTTCAGCAGATTGGACACACGAGGTGTCACTATATTTAAAAGTTCATGCTGAACATTTTGCTCAGTTGGAAAAGATTAAGAGCCCTGAGACGCGGTGCTTTCAGCATCTGCTCAGGTAAACAGTGGTGTTAGTGACCCTGTAACGTGCTCCCTGCTGGCAAAGACAATCCTGACACTTTTCCATCCACTTCACTGAAAACAGTTAAAAATGAGCCACATCACATCTCTGAATGGCAATTTCTCTATATTGTATTGCTTTTTTGTACTATCCCAAGCTGCCCACATAAACAAACAGAAACCTATTTTGTTTTATTTTTGCAAAGGGATATCTGCCGCTCCTCAGAACAATAGACCTTTTCAGATAGCCTATGTCTGAATGTGTATAATACGAATGCAATAACTTGAAAAATAGCACAAAATTTGGTAAATCAGCTAGTTCCTTTTGTCTTTTTTTTTTTTTTTTTTTTTTTGCCAAACTATTGGCTCAACTGTTCTTTTCCCTAAGTTGACAGGATTGATGTGTTTTCCTGTGTGTCAATTCAGTGTTCAAGAGTTAGCTCAAGGTGAATGCTTCCCCTACCAGCAGGCATTGCATGGAATTCCTAATCTCCTTTCTCCACTCCACCTGATGAAATCCTGCGTATCTTGCTGGTTTTGCTCAACTGCTGTTTCTACCAAACAACCTTCTCCAGTTTCCAAAGTTACAATTATTTAGTTCCTTTTATTTCTGAAATACATTTGTTGAACCTCTGATAAAGCCTTTATTTCATCCTAGCTACACTATAAAAATTGAATATGTTCACCACTCCTCAGTAGTAGAAACCATATGCTATTTATTATGTAATAGATGTCCAGTAATTATGTATTACATTGAATTCCACAATGCTAAATAGCAATGAGTCAAAAGAGTTACCCTGCATATCTATGAAAAGGCAGTTGCCCTTGATTCTCTCCTAAGTTCTTAGTCCCTTTCTCTGCTCAGGTCATGTATCACAGTCAGCAAAACTTTAGGTGCTGGGCCTCCATCTGTCCAGTGTTGAGGAACGTGGAAGGATGGAAAGCAAAACAGAATGGATTTTCATCAGCTGTGATGAATGGCTGCTTGCGGACACAGAGATCTGGAGTTTCTACTTGGGGCAGGCTTCCAAATGGAGGGCACTATGGAGGGCACCATGGAGGCAGATGTAGCTTTTTCAGGACGAGGATCACCTAATGTCATGGGGATTTCTAAGTAGAAAAGGAAGACTCACACAGGATAGCTGGAAGTGACAAGGGCATGGGAACCTGACTATAAATAATCTACAGCCCATTATATAAGGTAGACATGTTTTTAAATATCTCCTTATGCCTCTTTTCTTTTTTAATCCAATTTCCTTCCTTCTAGCCCTTCTACCATACTTGGCCAGTGTAAGGAGAAGGCTAGCCCTATTTCTGCTACCACACTGTGGGGTTACCTAAGGAACTCACTCTCCCAATCTGATTCTTCATGCTCGCCCATGAAGCAGATGGTCCAGTTGTCTTCTAAGGAAATGTTCAGGTTTGCCAATCCACAGGATAACTCCCTCTAATTGGTATGATCCAATATCATAGATCTCAGTGATACTATCTATTATCTCTTCCTTCTCCCCCTTAGTGAAATAATAAGGAGAACTGAATTGCAAAACTACAGGTACTCCGGTAGAATGAAATAAAACACAGCAGTTCCTGTTCTATATAATGGGCCTTTCTGAAGACATTGTCAAGGTTACATTGCGACTAATTTTAGGCCTTCCGAGCTTGGCATTTGACATTTCTCAAATTTCTTTCTTTAACATTAGCTAATTATCTTAGTCTGTTCAGGCTGCTATGACGAAATACCATAGACTGGTTGGCTTCATCAATTGACACTTATTTCTAACAGTTCTGGAGGTTGGAAGTCTGAGACTCGATTTCCCAGTGAAAACTCTTTTTCTGGCTTTCAGACTGCCATCTTCCTGCTATATCCTCACATAGTAGAGAGCAATAGAGAGAGAGAGAGAGAGAGAGAGAGAGAGGAAACACTCTCTGATATCTTCTTACAAGAACAGTAATCCCATCACGGGATCCCCACCCTCACAACCTCATCAAACCCTAATTACTTTCTAAAGGCTCTTCTTCCAAATACCATCACATTGGGGGTTAGGCCTTCTGCATATGAATTTGGGGTAATACAAACATTTGGTCCATAACATCACCGTCTTAAAAGTACATTTTAATTTTGAAATCACCCTCACTCATTTTTTTATTCTACTGCGGGATAGCTAGGCCAGCAAGGAACACTCTCTGGTTAGATGGCAGAACAAAAACAAGAGGACTTTGGAGAAAACTACACAGCCAGAATTTGAGGTTCAGGATGCAAATGCTTTAGTGTAAAAAGGATCAAATCTGAAGGACTGAAACTAGGCCCTTTGATCTACCCTTGAGCCTTCATCCATGAACCCCATTCACTCCTCACAGCTCCCCAACACTGCATATTGCACAACGAGGGGTGGTTTCCTTTCCAGCATTTTAAAAATAAAACAAAAAAAATTGCCTGTATTTTTGATGTTCCATTTTATGTGTATTTGTTTTGCTTTAGAAATAATTTTAATAAAGTAGTTCATATCTTCCTTAAAATAAATGTCCCTTCCTTTAGTGTCAAGACATTCCTTAAAAAATGTTCTACCTCAAAGACTACAGTATCTAATAGTACTGTGCTTCTCACTTCCCTCCCACCCTCATCCTTAGAGGAAACTTTTGTGTTGAAAACTAGTGTTTCTCTTCCCAGAGGATTGTAGGAGGAGGAGGAGCAGTAGTAGTAGTAGCAGTATTTTGAGACAGGGTCTCACTCTGTCACCCAGGCTAGTGTGCAGTGGCACAATCATTGCTCACTGCAAGACTTGACCTCCTTGGCTCAAGTGATCCTCCTACCTCAGCCTCCTGAGTAACTGGGACCCCAGGCATGTTCCACCAAATCTGGCTAATTTTTGTTTTGTTTTGTTTTTGTTTGTAGAGATGGAGGCCTGTGCTGCCCAAGCTGGTCTTGAACACCTAGCCTCAAGCATTCCTCCCACCTTGGCCTCCCAAAGTGCTTGGATTACAGGGGTGAGCCACCACACTTGGACTTTTTTTTTTTTAATTGGGAATACTTTTATTACAAAGTCTTTTGAGAACATATAGTATTTGTATTTCTTATTCAACATCAATATTTTTAGAGTTATCTGTACTGATATGAAAAATAATTCATCCCCAGCAGTGTGCTGAAGTTTGATTGTACTGGCTGATAAAGGCCTTTTGTGTATGTCTTTTTACAACTGCAAAATTCATGTTGTCACTTAGGTAGGTTGAAATTGGCCGCAGTAGGAATATTTATACCCCAGAAATTAGTGAAGGCTACAAATCAAGGTTATGATTGTTTTTCTAGGAGGCTAATCATTAACAATTTATCAGATAAACATTGTATTCCTTTTTACCATATGTATCATTTTATCATAGTTATAGACTACATTTTATGTTATCCTAATTCAGGAATAGTCAGAATGTTTACAATTTTCTGTACTAAAATGATGCTTCAATAAAATCAACTTACATTTCTTTCATTGTACATATGAGAATATTTCTCTAGGGTTGGATGCTGAGAAGTGGATTTCCAAGTAATAGGTATGCACATTTTTAGTTTTAGTAGAAAAGATTACTACTTTTAATCAATAAAACTTATAATAATTATTTTCTTAGTTTTTCATATTGTTACAACAGAATGTCTCAGACTGGGTAACTTATAATTAATAGAAATGTATTTGGCTTATGGTTCTGAAGGCTGGAAAGCTCAAGAGTATGGTTCTGGCATCTGACAAGGGCCTTCATGCTGTGTTTCCCATGGCAGATGGTGGAAGGCCAAGAAAGAATGAGTATTAGACAGAGAGGGCCAAATTCCCTATTATGACAACTCACTTTGGTGCTAATAAACCTATTCCCATGATAACAGCATCAGTCCATTCATGATGGAGGAGCCCTCATTGCCAAATCACCTCTTAATGGTCTCACCTCTTCATGCCATCACAATAGAAGTTTCAACAAGAGTCTTGGAGGAGACATTCAAAACCATAGCAACACTACCGCTCTCTAAATATCTTTATCTGGGTAATTCCATGAGTAAGGATCACCTAACAGTTTTAAAACCTCTCATTAACCCTCCCCTTTCATTCTGCTTCTCCTCTTCTTGGACTTCTGTATTCCTTATTCCTGTCCTGGCACCAATATCAATCCAGTCTTTCAAGTGAGAAACTAGACATCAGCCTAATGCTTCTCTCTTGCTTTCCTTCCATCTTTTATAACCATTTCCTGAATGAACTTCTCATCCATTCTCTTTTCTATAAATATACCAACACTTACGTAGTTTAGCATCTGCGGATGGCTCATCTGGACTTGTATAACAATTAATTTTTCCCCTCAGTTATTTCTGTTTCCTCAGTAGAACCATCTTTCTACAACAGAAGCAATCTTGTGATTCTTGTAGTTTCAGTAAACCCCTATTGGCTTGCTTATCTCTAGCAGGATGTAAGAAGTTGGCTACTCTCTGCCTCATACCTATGTACACAGACTGTGCCCCCAAACTACTTTGTCTTCTTGAAGGTCTCCATGCTCTTACATGCTCTTTCTCTCCCTCTATGCTCCTAGAACACATCTACATAACCTCCATCTGTTTTATAGAAAGTTAGACATTAGGCAGAGATGCTGAAGAGCTGAGCCAAAGAACTGGATGATAACAGAAGCAGTGGGGAATGGTGAGAGGGGAATGGGCTCAAGCAATATTGCAGATTTAGAAGGCTTAGAAATTGATAGCCAACTAAGTTACCAAGGTGGGTGAGAAAAGAGGCAACCACAGGATTTCTAGCTTGGAAGACTGGGTGGATAGTGTTGCCAAATGAAGCAAAGAAACCCAGAGGAATACCTAAATAAATAGTTATTATTCTCTTGGCTGTATTCTTTGACATACTATAGTTCTAAATGTCAAAAACACTACAGAATTCTTGCTCAACTCATAAGGAAAGGCCTAAGAGGAGGAATGACGTAACTATATACTTTATCTGCCTTTGCTACACAGTTTCTTTTAGTATAAAACACAGAGCCCTTGTATTTTGGCTTTTAGAACAGGGTGCAACACCCATCTGTTCAGTCAATCACGGAGCAGATGTAAGTGGGAGGATAAGGAAGTGTGTGGCCACAATCTCGGATAATAATAAATATTTAAATATGTATTCGTTCTTTGTAATGGATTTAGAAGCAGAGTGATGAACACACTTAAAAAAATCAATAACAACAATGAAAATGAGATGTCTCCATAACAATTCGGATTACATATGCATTTGGTTTCATCCTAAATACAAAAATTGGGGGCATTATGTCTTGATGTATCTGCAGTGGCCTCTTTTCCTTGAGTCATGTGAAAGTCCCCTTGATCTGGGAGACGGTACAATGAGAGGCCTGACCTCAGAATTTCCTTCCTGAACTGCAACACAGATGTCAACTCTGCAAGACGAGGAGGGATCTTAGAGAGTGCTGTGGCTATGTCTCTCCTATTGCAGACAAGGAAACTGAGATTCAGAGAGAGAAATGGCAAACACTGTCTTAGAGAGGAGCCCACACCTGAACCCAGCCTCCTGGCCCCCTATGCTCATTCCTCTCAAAGGCAGCTGAAAAGAAAATGAAAACACCTGGCGAGAACATAGCAGAAGAAGTAGATTAAAGGAAGACATCATTTGAAGCCTACAGAGTATCACATGGAAGATTTTAGCAGTGATTTCAGGAGCCGAGGGGTTCAGGAGCTGGGAATTGGCAATATTGTATGTTGTTCGTGTTGTGCTGTGAAATACAAAAACAGTGCTGCCTTTATTTGAATAAACTGTGTCAGTGATGCTTTTTAAGTGTGTGCCTCTGCTTTCTTGAGGGGAGCCATGTGAACTTGCCCCTGCTAACTGGCTGGGTGATGACATAAATCATGTCCCCACTAAGTTCCAGGGCACCCAGGTCTGTCCTGCAAAGGGCAGTTCCTAATCACAGAGAAAAAAGAACCCACTACCTCTTTGCCACTACCTAGTTTCTGGATAAACCATAAGAACAAATGAGATCAAAGATCAGAGAATTCCTTCAGGGACCACTCAGGGCTAGGAATGGGATTCATCTTGTTTCCATAGTTATACGAGGAAGACGCATGTACACCCAAGTGTTTCTTCCAGAATGAAAGTTATGCATGGTGAAAAAAATCAAACTGTATAAGAATGTAAAAAAAAGATTAAAAATAAATATTTTGTAATTCAAAACAGGTACTTTACCCCTGATCGTTATGTCCTCATTTTCCCAATAAGATTTTTCTTCTGTTACTGGTCTCTCTCTCTCTCTCTCTTTCTATATGTGTGTGTGTGTGTGTGTGTGTGTGTGTGCGTGCGCGCGTGTGTGTGTGGTGTGTCCAAGTTTGGATCTCTCTAATGCACACACACACACACATACACAGAATACAAAAATTTCACAAGACTTGCTCTTCTTACATTTATAACTGTCATTCAAAGAAAAATAATCAGATACTCTCTCAAGGAAAAGCAAATATATTGGTGTGATCCTACCAGACTGTATCAGAAATATTTCATTTTCATTAAACAGTAGGTAACAGTTGGTTACCTTGGCTTTTTTGAGACACGGTCTTGCTCTGTCATCCAGGCTGGGGTGCAATAGTGTAATCATGGCTCACTGCATCCTTGACTTCTTGGACTTAAGTGATCCTCTAACCTCAGCCTCCTAAGTAGCTGGACTACATTCACGTGACACCTCACCAGGCTAAATTTTGATTTTTTTGTAGAGATGGGGTCCTACTGCCACATCTGGAGTCCTGTTTCCCAGGCTGGTTTTGAACTCCTGGGTTCAAGCAATCTTCCTGCCTCAGTCTCCCAACGTGCTGGGACTACAAGTGTGAGCCACTGTGCCTGGCTCTAGTCTGGCTCTTTAAAGCCTGTTATTATTATTTTTTCTAACTCTGATTGGCAGCCTGAATTCTGTAGGATAGCTCTAACTATAGTTTAGAAACATTTTACCTCAAGAAACTATCACTAGAGTGAACAGATAACCTACAGAATGGGAGAAAATTTTTGCAATCTACCCATCTGACAAAGGGCTAATATCCAGAATCTACAAAGAACTTTAACAAATTTACAAGAAAACAACCCCATCAAAAAGTGGGAGAAGGATATGAACAGACACTTCTCAAAAGGAGGCATTTATGCAGCCAACAAACATATGAAAAAAGGTTCATCATCACTGGTCATTTGAGAAATGCAGATCAAAACCACAATGAGATACCGTCTCACACCAGTTAGAATGGCAATCATTAAAAAATCAGGAGACAACAGATGCTGGATAGGATGTGGAGAAATAGGAGTGCTCTTAAACTGTTGGTGGGAGTGTAAATTAGTTCAACCATTGTGGAAAACAGTGGTGATTCTTAAGGATCTAGAACTAGAAATACCATTTGACCCAGCAATCCCATTACTGGCTATATATCCAAAGGATTATAAACCATTCTATTATAAAGACACATGTACACGTATGTTTATTGTGGCACTACTCACAATAGCAAAGACTTTGAATCAACCCAAATGCCCGTTAGTGATAGACTGGATACAGAAAATGTGGCACATATATTTCATGGAATACTATGCAGCCATAAAAAAGGTTGAGTTCATGTTATTTGTAGGGACATGGATGAAGCTGGAAACCATCATTCTCAGTAAACTAACACAGGAGCAGAAAAACAAACACCGCATGTTCTCACTCATAAGTGGGAGTTGAACAATGAGAACACCTAGACACAGGGAGGGGAACATCACACACTGAGGCTTTTTGGGTGGTGGGGGACTAGGGAAGGGAGGGCATTAGGAGAAACACCCCATATAGATGATGGGGTGATGTATGCAGCAAACCACCATGGCACATGTATAACTATGTAACAATCCTGCACATTCTGCACATGCACTTCAGAACTTAGAGTATAATAATAATAAACATTTTGCCTCAAGCTTACCCAAGTGTTTTTCTCTTATAATCTAAGACTGGAATGTCTTGGATCAGTTACTAACACTCCTAATTTTGGGCTTTCAGATTCTGATCCCTCATAAAAGTATAACCCACAACCTCTTAATCCATCCTACCCCTTCTTCCTGCAAGATACAGGATTTCTGCCAGTTCACCTGAAATTTCAATCAGAATGGATAATTTTTTAAAAGAAAGCAGAATCTTGTTGGAGCACGCTTCAGAAGCACATGCAGCTCTGCCATTAAAATCAGGTCCTCCCAAAAAGACAACCATATTCAGGGAAATCCATATGTCATATAAAATCATCGTATACTACGTTGTGAGTCTAGGATTATCAAGGCATTCTGACATTTAGTAATTTGAAATAGAACTTATTTATCAGTGGAGTGCTAAAAAAGAACAGACAAGTGCAACTGGGAAAAAAACACTAGTTAACATAAATAATGTCATTGTGGAGACAGAAAAAGAATTGGTCATATCTCAGTAGAGCATATGAATTTTAAAGTTATTGGAATACCAGTAACATTACTGCAGGATAAAATGCTGAAAGCATACATTTGAAAACAAGCATTTGGCAAGTTACTGTGCTTTGCATCACCTGATAGGTGTGAGCTAAGGTTTACCTTCTGTCTTCACCTGAGAGGCAGGAGGAGGGAGACGCAGACACAGCGAGGGCCCACAGGGCATCCCTAAAAGCAACCACAGGGTGTTGGGGATGCCTGCCTGGACACCTGTCTTTCTGCCCACTGTCACCACCACACAGGTTCTGTCACTACACTGAGATCAGTTGTCAAGGTATGGCGTTTTACTACTATCCCCTTGCACACATGCATGTGAAGTATTAAGACCGCCCTGATGTCTGATCATGGAACAAGGAGAGTTGGGTAGACGTATGGGCTGCAAGGAAGAGGGCAGGACCCCTTGTTTCTGAGACACAACACAGGAGGAGTCCATGGAAAATCAAGAGCCCTAGGCCCCCGTCTCACACGGGCAGCCACCTCTTAAAGCCACACAGAAGAGAGAAGAGAGAAGCATGTGTGATCGTTTATGCTTTTTGAGGTGCCCGTGCACATGACCTCCTCCAGGACAGCACTGAATGCCCTTTACTCTGTGCCCAGGGTGAGGTTTCTCACCCACAAACATGGAGGAGTCCCAACATCAGAGCCAGGGAGCAAAGGCAGCTCTGGGGTGTCCAGGGAGTATGACCGGAGCCTGCCCAGTTGAGCAATGGCCACGCTGTTTTGCCAGCTATGCCTGTTTTTACCCAGGCTAAACCTACAAACCCGGAATGGGGTCTCAGGAAACTCCAGAAACCAGAGCTCTGTACCAAAACAATATGATGCCTAGAAGAGGAGACCCCTTTGCTACATCCACTCCCTCTGTCCTTTTAATTTCCCTGTAAAAAGTGGCTCAGCTGGAACATCCCCTATATCTCACACTAAGCCGCAGGCAACGAGGAAACCTGTCTCACTGAGGAAATAGAGAAGGCTGTTGAATGACCCTGACTTTACAAGTCTGCTTTCAGTTTCCTTATTGTGAGTATTTTTGACAATTTTAAAAACTTTCTAATTTGGTGTTAAGTTGCCAATGACAGGGTTACATTTCTTCTTCTGGTGTATTCCTCAAACCAGCTAAAAATAAATTAAAATTGTAACTGTTATTGTTTATTATTTTTTTCCCTGAGTCTTTGGAATTTCTTTAAACTAAGGGAAAACTAAGGTTTTTAACTGCACTCTAAGCCCTAATCAATGCTCGGAACTCCATCAATTCAAGCTGCCAACAGCAAGGGTTGTACTCAGATATTTCTCCTGCATGACTCACCTTTGACCTTTCTGCCTGCCCTCACCTGCACATACACACGTGCACACACACACGCAGATGCGCACACACACACACACACACACTTGTGGGCGTGCACACACACACACGCAGGGACACACACAAGTTGCTAAGCAGTGACTGTTCTCACCAAAGGTGTGAAAGTGGCCATGATGCTGAGTGCCCCAGACAATGTCAGACCACTGACAGGATGTCCCTGCGACCTCTCAAGCCCTTCCTGTTTTCAAAGAAATCCCATGCAGAGCATTGAGCTGTGGAAGAACATCAGAAAAGAAAGCACAAGTCCTCCAGCAGCGTCAGGACTGCCCATCGCTTTCGCTTTAGTCCTTGCCCTTGTCAGTGTCTGAGAGCGAAAGGAGCTCCTGGGACAGGACGTTCTGATGGGACCCCCTGAGAGCTTCTCGCTTTCATTCTCTCATCCCCTACTCTCTTAACATGAATTCAATTCAACTTTTGCTTAAAAATAGGCCTGATTGTCATTTCTATTTGCCAGTTGGAGTGGATGTCACTGAGTGTCACAGAGCCCTTGGCTATAGCTTGTCTGGAGTGATTGCAGAGGGAAACTGGGTCAACACAGAGCAGGGACAACAGAAAGACTTTTGGAGTCTCTGATGACTCCACCCAGATTCATGCTAAGAGAGAAAGCATCCATTTTTCTTGCCATTGTCTTCTTTTCCATTGATTTCTTTCCATAACTATTTAAAATCACCATCTGTTCTCATCTTGGAAATTTAAGTATATTCAGCACAATTTCCTGATTTTTAAGTCTCATTGCAGATAAGCCATACATAGGAAATTTGGGTTACATGTCAGGTATATAAAATGAGGTTGTATTAGTCCATGTTGGGTTGTAATAAAGGAATACCTGAGACTGGATAGTTTATAAAGAAGAGATTTATTATGGCTCACAGTTCTGCAAGCTGTACAGAAAGCATGGAACCAGCATCTGCTGGGCTTCTGGAGAGGTCTCGGGAAGTTTGACTCATGGCAGAAGGGAAGGCGCACTGACATAGAAAATGAGCAAGGGGTCGGGGAGGGAGGCGCAGATTCTTGTTAACAACCAGATCTCCAAGTACAGAGTAAGAACTCAATACTGTGTGGAGCACATGAATCCATTCATGAAGGACCTGCCTCTGTGACCCAAACATCTCCCACAAGCCACCACCTCCAACATCAGGGGTATATTTCAACGTGAGATGTGGAGGGGACAAACATGGAAACTGTAACAGAGGTAATGAATTGACAGTCTCTTTGGGACCACACCTCTGTTATTCTGTATTCACCTAGCAAGCATTTATTGAGCACCAGCTATTTGTTAGGCATTGTTCTAAGTTCTGGGCTACAGAGATGAATGAGGTCTATATAGTCCCTTGAATTTCAAGAAGTTTAAGGTAATATAGGATATGGGCCAGGTGCAGGGGCTCATACATGTAATCCCAGCATTTTGGGAGGCTGAGGCACACACATCACCTGAGGTCAGGAGTTTGAGACCACCCTGGCCAACATGGTGAAACCCGTCTCTATTAAAAATACAAAAATTAGCCAGACATGGTGGCATGTGCCTATAGTCCCAGCTACTTATGAGGCTGAGGCAGGAGAATCAGTTGAACACAAGAGGTGGAAGTGGCACTGAGCAAAGATCATGCCACTGCACTTCAGCCTGGGCAACAGGTTGAGACTCTGTCTCAAATAAAATAAAATAACAGAAAGATAATATAGGATATGGACAATTAACCATTATGACACAGTAGGAGAAGTTCTACTCTAAATTTACACATGACTCAAACTTCTTTTTCCACACTAGATGACATCCCCCAACCCCAGGCTACCTAGAAACTTTTTGCTTCAAAATATGGCTGAGCACTTCACTGTGCATCAGCATCTGACCTCTCTGAGTAGATTGAACCCTCTCTTCCTTTTACCCCCTCATGCCATTTACTGTTAGACTTTATTGAAACTTACAAAACAGAAAACGTTCAGACACCCACTAGATTGTAAACCCTTGGAAGGCAACATTTCATCTTACTTAGTGTTATGACACTGGTGTACCAAAGTCCTCTCCCAGAGTCATGTTTTAATAATATTTATTAAATGACTGTGTAATCCACTTCATTAAAAGTATTGAGGGCCTGTATTGTACCAGGTACCATGCCAGGCAAGGAAACGTGTGTGTGTGCCCATGTGTGCACACCTGCACCTGTGTGCTGGGGACAGTGGGGTACTAGGGGAGCAATGCAAAGGCAGACGACCAAACTCATGACCGCATGGAGCTTATATTCAAGTAAGAATCTCATAATAGGGCCAGGTGCAGTGGCTCATGCCTGTAACCCCAGCACTTTGGGAGGCCGAGGTGGGTGGACCTCCTAAGGTCAAGAGTTTGAGACCAGCCTGGTCAACATGGCAAAACCCCATTTCTACTAAAAATACAAAAAATTAGCTGGGCATGGTGGTGTGTACCTGTAGTCCCAGCTACTCAGGAGGCTGAGCCCTGAGAATCTCTTGAACCCCAGAAGCAGAGGTTGCATGAGCTGAGATCACACCACTGCACTCCAGCCTGGGCAACAGAGCAAGACTATCTCAAAAAAAATTCATAATAAGTAGTACATATTACTCAAGTATATCTATATTTATCCCCTATAGGAAATCTTAAGAAATAGCCTGAGATATTTGTAAATAGGAAAAGAAATGTCTGTGTCTCATTTCGACATTCATTTTTAGTATTTTGTTCCCAATTTTTTTATGTTGAATTTTATTTTATTAAAGGGAACCCTGGGTCCAATAGCTGAATGGTGAGAAAGAACCATCCAAATAAAGATATAGTAGGCTGAAAGGTGGTGTATTTCAGAGAACAACAAATAAGTGGATCCAAAGTCAGAACAAGCTGGAAATCCTGGAAGAACTAAGATGAGCTGGGCAGCTGGAGCAGAGTGAGAGAGGATGAGAGACAAGAGATAAAACTGAAGAGCTGGGTAAGGGCTGGCCCACACAACTGCCTTGTAGGCTGTGATGAAAATTATGAGTTTTAGTCTTTTTTTTTTTTTTTTTGCTGGTAAATATCAGAGTTTCTTCTTTTTTTTTAAGAAAAAATGAAAAAAAAAGGAAGAAAGAAAGAGAGATGGAAAAAAAGAATGAAGGAGAGGAAGAAAAAGGAAGAGAAAGAGGGAGAGAGAACGGGTGTATTGCTTTATTGCCTAGGCTAGAATGCAGTCTAAAAATAGGTATTGAAAACCTCTTTTATGCCAATAATTGTGCTTAATAATGGAGACAGGAAGGAATAAGGGAAGAAAATAACAAACAAGCAGCCAACCAATATTTCATTTAAACCTATGAAATGCTATGCAATTACTGAGGAGTGATTTACTTCCAATTATGTAGTCACTTTTGGAATAGTGTGATGTGGTACTGATAAGAATATATGTTTTGTGTATTTGAAGTGGAGAGTTCTATAAATGTTTATTAAGTTTACTTGTACCGGGTCTGAGTTAAAATCCTGGATATCCTCGTTAATTTTCTATCTCGTTGATCTGTCTAGTATTGACAATGTGATGTTACAGTCTCCCACTATTATTGTGTGGGAGTCTAAGTCTCTTTATAAGTCATTAAGAACTTGTCTTATGTATCTGGGTGCTCCTGTATTGGGTGCGTACATATTTAGGATCGTTAGCTCTTCTTGTTGCATTGATCTTTTTACCATTATGTAATGTCCTTCTTTGCCTCTTTTGATCTTTGTTGCTTTAAAGTCTCTTTTATCGGAGGCGAGAATTGCAACTCCTGCTTTTTATTTATTTATTTTTGCTCTCCGTTTGGTTGGTAAATCTTCCTCCATCCCTTTGTTTTGAGTCTTTGTGTATCATTGCATGTGAGATGAGTCTGAATGCAACACACCGATGGGTTTTGGCTTTTTATCCAGTTTGCCTGTCTGTATCTTTTGATTGGGGGATGTTGAATTTTTTTATGTTGTGTCTGCTTTGAGAATAATATTTGATACATGAATACACTTTTCTGTTACATCCCATGTCTCATATGTGGCTCTTATGAGGGATTTTGAATTGCTTTTCTTATTGTATTTGGGATTTTTCTTTGATAAACTGCTGTTTACATTTTGGTATTTTCCCACTTGTAGATATATTCCACACACAGGCTGTGCTCTCCATCACCTAGCTGTCCTCTGTCTAAAAAGTACTGTCTCCAAGTAGGGAAATTGAAACACAATATCTCCAGGATCCCTGCCCTTCCTAGCACTCAAAATACCTACACTACAGTCACTATTTGTCTACACTACACTTCATAAGCAAATGACTCCTAGAAACGCTTTCTGAACACTACACTTCATAAGCAAATGACTCCTAGAAATGCTTTCTGAGCACCTACTATGTGCCTGCAACTAAACCTATTCTGGAATGGATTCCAAGATGGAGACAAAGTTTCTCTGATTGAAATAGGCTTCCCAGAGAAGCAGACCTTGCTTTATGAAGAGTAGAGGAGAGTGATTATTCTTAGTTTTCTTGACCTGATCATTGGAGTTGGTCACATAATTAAGTTGAACCTTGAGAAATTAGTCAGGAAACGAATGAGCAGAATTATAAATTCACTTGTAATGTAGAGCTCCTATTCATGAACGTGACTTTGAACTTCCATTTGAAAGAGGAAATTCCGACTCTTAAGGCTTTTGGTGACTTCCAAAAAGACTGAATTCCTATTTTACTCCTTTCTTTGGGTCTCGCTTTCTACCCAAGCTTTTCATCCCTTTCCTCTTTTTGTTCCCAGTCTAGAATTTTCTCCTTTCCCAATAGCTACAGCTGCTGTTCTAAAACACATATTAGAAAAAAGTGCCATTCTCTACCCTTCTGGAGGACTCCCAAGGGCAATACACAGAAGCTAACATTATCAGGGGCCTCGGTATTAACAATCCCAAATCCCAGTCTATGGCCAACCCCTTCTCTCCACTGCCCCCCAGAGCAGGATCCTTCTGCAGTTCCTGTCTGCAAACCTTTGATAACATTGCTACTCAGCCAAGTCCTTTGTTTGCAGGAAAGGCTGAATGGCAGCATGAAGCTCTCTAAACAAACGCTTCTTAGCCATTCACAGCATATCAAAGCCAATTAAGCCTTCACCATTGCAGACTCAGTGACACATGTAAAATTGTAAAGCACCGGATCTCAAGGAGAACCTTCTGAGCAAACGGTGTTCAGAAACTCCTTCTTATATAACAATGCCTGGCAATAAGTGGGCTAAAAATATTAACAGAGTAAACAACAGGCCATAAACGTGCAAAAGAAAAGGCACTTTGGGGATGGGTTTCAAAAACACACGCTTCTTGGAAAGCAGATGTTATTTTATTTTTTTGGTATTGTAAGGAATATTTTAGTAGAGCAGTGGGCTGAACTATGAATACTGAGAATATCATGCTTGATTCTGGGAGAGGAAGGCCCAGGTTGAAGTTAGTGATATTTGGGGAAGTGTGAGAACAGGAGAGAGATAGTGGAAAATACATAAAGCCAAGGACTCAGAGAGAAATAGACCCCAAAATTAGGCTCTTGGAGAACAGAAGACTAAAGGCTTGGCATAGAACAAGATTCCCAAAGCTCCGGATTATACATAGTAGGTACCCAGTGAAAGCTTTCAGATATTGGAGGATTTGAATCCTACATGTTCTTTACTGTTGGATAGAAAGAAGAAAAAGAAAAGAAATAATGAACAGCATCTTGACTGTAGTCATGTCCCCAGGGCATCATCTGTTCTGACCGCATAAGCAAATGAGTCCTAGAAGAAAAAGAAGCTTCTTCATTAAATGTTTTTAGCATTAGAGATGAGTAGCTAGAGGGGTAACCCCTGCCCTGCTCTGGAAGATCTGCTATATCATTGTTATCTGTTTAGAATGTCATGAAAAATTTAATACCCATCTGACCAGGTTGGCAAGTTGACATTCAAAATGAATCACGTATTTTGAAATAGCTTCTCCAAGGCCACGCCTCAGATGTCATCCACATTCCTTTTAAATTATAAAACTCCTTGCTCAGAATTATGAAATTTATTTATATTTAACCTTAATTTCACCAAATGTTCAAACTGTGTTCCAACAAGACAGATGCCAAACGGTAGCCAATCCGGTTGCTTCTGCTCCTCACTTCTGTTTTCTCTACGTTACTCTCCTTTCACTGAGCACAGGTTTTCTTCCACCACCAGACTGCACTGGAGTCTCTCTAAATCTACTGTGATTTGGGGGCTGCTCGATTAGCAAATCATTCATTTCTCATTTAAACTCCTTTAAATTTAATTCCACTAAAGTTTTTCTTTCAACACTTTTTTTCCTTTAAAATCAGCTTAATTCTGATTTAATCTCAATAAAACTACAAAACTGCTATTTCTCATACTTTGTCTATCAATAGATTAAAATCTGTGATTATATATATAACATAATTATTTTAATATAATAATTATATTAAACATATTCAAATATCATATATGATTGTCTTTGTATATATATTCAGATGCTGTGATTATATATAGTTTTATTTCTATACGTGTGTGTGTGTGTGTGTGTGTAATTGTCTTTGTTTTTTTCACTCTGCTTTTAACCCCTCATTTGCCTTGTGCCCAGCTTCTGAAGGCATCTCCAGAGAGGCTTTCGACCTTTGCAGTTCCTCCTCCTTGGCCTATAGAAGCCAGTGGAGAAGAAAATGCTTCCCTTCTGGGTACCACACTAAGTGAAATGAGGTGGTTTACCTTCTAAGAGAGCTGATCACTGGAGATGGGTTATGCTAGCCGACTCTGAGGATTCGAGGCAATGCACACAGGCACTTGTTCACAGTGAACTGGACCTCAGAGTTTTACCATTGGCATAGAAATTTAACTCTGCTCCCATAAAGTACCCTGCTTAGAAAATGGGCTGCATCCACTTTAATTACCCAAAGCTTCCTGGCTGCCAGAGCCAGGTGCATAGTTGGGCCTTCGCGTGCTCAGGAACCCCTCAGAATGCAGTTACAGGCAGAGGAACTAGAGAAGCACACCCAGTTCAAATATTTTTAAATTGTAATTAATTGTTGTATATTCATTTTTAAAACTAGCTTCAAAATTCAAGTTGATGCATTTTTTTCTTAGATAGACCTACTTTTTCTTTAAAAATTTTACTTTTAGGTTGGCCAAAATCCAACCAGAGATCTCATGATTCCAAAACTGATGTGAATATTCTTATGTTCTCTGAGGACCCTTCTTTTCTTTCTTATAGGTACTGACTAGTTAGTACTGCCTGTCTCAGGTAGGGGACACCATTGCTTCTTTAGGAGAAAGCAATTAATATGCGCAGTGGTGAGAACCCAGGTATTAAAGACAGACTTGGCTTCTAATTCTTGTTCTTCTACTTACTAGTTTTACGGTATCAGTCAAATTAAGTATCCTCTTGAAGCCTCAGTTTCTTCATCTGTAAATTGGGATAATTATAATAATGACAGCTATTATATTTTCATATTATTCTATTTTATTCTGCTTTGTTTATTACTATTTGCTTTTATATTATTTCATAATTCTACATCACTTATAACTTAAAGAATATGTCTTCCTGAGGCCAGACATGGTAACTCATGCCTATAATCCCAGCACTTTTGGAGGCCGAGGCAGATAGATTGCATGAGCTCAGGAGTTCAAGACAAGCCTGAGCAACATAGTGAAATTCCATCTCTACAAGAAAATACAAAATTAGCCAGGTGTGGTATCATGCACCTGTAGTCTCAGCTACTTGGAAGGCTGAGATGGGAGGATCACCTGAATCTGGGGAGGTAAAGGCTACAGTGAGCTGTGATTGCATCACTGCACTTCAGCCTTGGTAACAGAGTGAGACCCTGTCCAAAAAAAAAAAAAAGTCTTCCTTTTCTGTAATGCAAATTACTAGTAAAAATGTTGTCAACTTTCCATTTCTGATTTCCACTCCATGAGTTAAACTCTCCAGTTACATGATCACTCAATATTCAGGTGGTTTAATCCATATTTTCTCTATTCATTGAAGAATATGGAAAGTGAAAGCAATTTAAAACTTCCCTGTAATACACCTGGATATTAGTTATTGGTTCAATTTGGACTGTGCAGTTTCATAAAGCAAATGGATTTGTCTCCATAAAACTGTATGAACTTATGAAAGCTGGAAATAAATTATATCCTTTGATACATGTTTTATAGAGACATGAAAAATGAGGATTAAAATCATTTTATTTATTTTTCTTTTTTTCAGGATTTAAAAATAGATGTGCATTAATATTTTCCTTGCCTTGGGGAATTCAACTGAATTCCAAGTGTTCTAAAAGAAATGAAACAATTTTACACCAAAAAATGTTATCCAATTTATTGCATACTCCAGTTCCCTGGAAGCTTCATTATAAAGCTCACCTCAGCCTTCACAGATGACTTTTAAAACCTACTTTAAAAGATTTGGAGTTTAACGTGAAATGGTAAAATGTGGTAGTGAGGGCTTCCTAGTGTCCCCAGTAAGAAACCTCATCGAATAGAGGACCAAACATGCAATCTTTGTCAGGAGTGGGCAGGACCAGAGGCTCCTGGGGAGAGAGCAGCAGGATCCACCTTGCATTGAAAATCACAGTGGTTCTGAATGTTTGTGTTCCTTCAAAATTCACAAGTGGACATCCTGACCCTCAAGGTGATGGTATGAGAATATGAGATCTTTAGGGAGTGATTAGATAGTGGGGATGACAACCTCATGAATAGAATTAGTGTTTTCATAAAAGAGGCCCAAGACAGACCCTTGCCCCCTCCACTGTGTGAAGACGCAGCCAGAAGCAGCCACTCATGAATCAGGATGCAATCCCTCACCAGGCACCGAATCTGCCGGCGCCTAGATCTTGGACTTCCAGCCTCCAGAACTGCGAGAAATAAATTTCTGTAGTTTATAAGCCACCCAGTATTTTTGTTGTAGCAGCTGGGATATACTAAGACAGTATCTTTGTATCCTTCACTATCATTGATCAGGAATTTTTAAATTTCAGAAGGAATTCTTATTTTTCAAAGATTAATGAACACACTCATTTTATGTTGACTTCATTGATAAAATATAGACTAGAATAAAGGAAAAAATTCAAACTTTCAATACAGATTTCCTTTAGGACACTCTTCTTAGATATTTAGAAAGGAAACAAAGCAGAAAACTAAAACAAAAATGCCAAATTTGAAGAAAAGGCTAAACTCAAAGCTTTGTGATTTTAGGCACATCGGTTTCTTTTTACATCACCTTATCCATTCAAAATCCTTTACCTGACTTAGTAGGACGGAAAGCAGGTAAAGAGGTAAAGGGAAGAAGTTTCCTTTGCTCCCTCCGGATGCTGCCTGCCTGGGCACTGACATTTGCAATGCAGTATGCTTCTCAGTCCCCAACCGGTCCTGGAAAGCCAGATCATCGTGGCAGCCAAGAACACCTTCTGCCCTCTGATTTTGGCACAGCGGTGGCCACTTCACTCAGATGTGTGCCTCCCGGCAGTTCTTCCTGCCGCAGGGCCTGCGGACTGGCATGCTGCAATATGCTCTACCTGGGGCTGCACCTGAGACCATATGGACCTTCAGCTGCTGCACCATACAGGGGCCTGCCTGGAGAAAGCCGAGGACCAGATGGAGCAGACGATACCTGTGTGAGACCGTCTGACTCGACGCTGCTGGGGACTTGGTGTGCGGAAAATGGCAGACTATAAACATTTAAATAATAATACCACAACACATGCTGATTCTTTTCTACCAGAAAGGTAAAGACATTGAAAAAAAAAATTACTTTCTGGGAAAGATAAACCTACTATGGAATAGGAATGAATTTTTTTTTAATCAGACTAAAAGTCAAATAGTTAGAACCAAACGTGAGTATAGGAAACAGTTCTAAAGGCAAGTGTGGAGTCTTAGAAAGCACTGGATTGGAGCCAGGAGTCACAGATTTCAGTGTACTAAGTTGCGATGTGACTTTACGCAAGACACTCTCCTCTTACTGTGCCTCAGTCTCCCCACTGATAATGTAAAAGGAGTGGCTGATGCCGTTCAAGATGCCATTGAGAATCATCAGGAAAGACTAATTACAAAAAACACTTCAGCAAACTAAGGAGTGTGCTTAGGAATGTGGCTGACTTGCATTTTGGTTCAAACTCCTTATCTCATAGCAGATAGGAAACAAATTTCTCAGAGCCTGGAAAGTGTTTAGGGAGTGGTATCAGACAGTGGGTACTTTGAGTGGCACTGGATTAGGTTTTTACCTCTTTAAACTTTCAGCATTCTTGAATTGTTCAGGAGTAAGTAAGTGAAGAATTCAGGACTAAGTGAAGTACCATGTTACCTTATGTTATTTTTTACTTGCCTTCAAATATAAAACAAATATGCACAAAAAGTAAAATGTGGCTTAGAGAGTCAATTTGCTGTAAGTTATAAATTCCTCAAAAGTATAAGAAAAAATATCAAGTATTCAATTGTCCTTGCATTCCACAAATATTCATAAACTGCTGGTAAACTTAACTGAAAAATTATGCCCATGGTCCAATGTCTACAACAATTACAGCTTCAAAGGATTTCTGGAAAACACGATTCTTGGGTGGGAGCTTATGTGATGAATTGAATGTTGCCAGACAAAGAATTGGGCACAGTGAGAAGGAAGGAGAGGCAGTCCCAGCTGAGGGAAATAAAAAGCCACACGGAAAAGACAACAGGGAAAATGGAAATGCACACATAGTTTTCTGTTGCTAAAATTTAAAGTCCAAGAGTAGAAGATGAGAAGGTAAGAAGTCTGTAGGTCAAACAAGACCTTGAATTCCTGGCAGAGGAGCTCAGACGTCGCTACAGATGATGGGGAACAATTAAATGGCTGTCAAACAATAGGGTGGTAAGACCAGATCTATTTTTTTAGATTAACCCATCAAACAGTTACATGAAGAAGGGGTTGGGAAAGGAAAAGTTGAGACCAGATCCTACTAGGGCCTGCTAGGCCATATCCTAGTAAAGCAGGTCCTCTAGGAGGAAATCGCATACAGTATCTTGGGATAGAGAGGCAAAGAAGCCTGGAAGTAGGGAAGAAGAAAGCAAAGCAGACCAGAAATTTTAATTACTGGATAGTTTTCATTTGTTGATGATTTTCCCTTCTAATCCACTACCAGTCTCTCCCACAATGGCTTTGACTTAATTACTGAATTCAATACCCACCAGACAATTCCGTCAAAGCTCTTCCTCTCTGTTCCTTGGCCTCTTGTCATTTATAGATCTTGTCCTTCATAGGACCCCAGCCAATCATTCCAAGACTGTGCCATTACCGATAAGCAGAACTCCTTCATATTCACAATGTCCAGCAACCATTCTTGACCACTGTTTCTTATCTTGCTAGCTCACTTCCTTTAGTATTCCAACGCAAATAGTCTTTTCTTCCCTATATTACCACCATTTCATAGGTCCTATCATCTGTCCACTGTCCCTCAACCGCTCTGTGTCTTATCATCCCTCCTTATGCAACTAAACTCCATGATCAGTCATTACAGCAGGCCCTTTACATTCATCTCCAAACCCCTCACTCCTTTCATCGCATTATCTTTGTTTGGCAAAACCACAACCCAAGTCAATCCAACTTTCTACCTACTCCGTGCCCTACCTACTGTGCTCACACATCTCATCACTTCCAGAGAAAAGCATGTAGCCATTCTGACTACTCTATAATCAATATTTATACCAAGAATTTTAAGTGGACATTGTTGCTGTCTGGCCATTATGTATTTTCCTAATCTGTTAGTTCTTACTTTTCCTTCGGTTGCATTATCATACACTGCCCTTTCTCCTCAAACCTCCAACATTTTTATTTCCATCCTTACTATCAACTAGTGATGTGCTTGGTATTTTATTGCTATAATTGCAGCAACTGGAAGACAGTTTCCAAAGGTTAGCAGCATCAAATCTACCAACTAATCCACATCTGTCTATTCTATGACATTCCCCATTACTGTGGGTGAAATCTGCCCAAGTTATTAAGGTACCCCCCCACCACCCATTTATACACTACTTCCCTCACCTTTTCACCTACCCAAGGTCACTGCTGGAGCAGTGCTCTCCTCTCTCCCTCATATTTTCCCACCCTACTGGATCATTCCCATTGATACAAATATACTATGAATTTTCCCATCTTATAAGCAAACAAAAAATACCCTTCTCTCTCTATCTCTCTCTTTTTTTTTTTTTTTTTTTGTTTGTGATAGACTCTGGCTCTCTTGCCCAGGCTGCAGTGCAATCTCAGCTCACAATAACCTCTGCCTCCTGAGTTCAAGCAATTCTCCTGCCTCAGCCTCCCAAGTAGCTAGGATTACACCCAGCTATTTTTTCTAGTTTTAGTAGAGACGAGGTTTCACTATAATGGCAAGGCTAGTCTTGAATTCCTGACCTCAAGTGATCCACCTGCCTCGGCCTCCCAAAGTGCTAGGATTATAGGTGTGATACTCTTCTCTTGACCAAACTTCTTCCCTTTCTCTGATCCCATATACAGCACTACTTATTGAACAAGTTTTTCAGCCCGAGCGCAGTGGCTTACACCTGTCATCCCAGCACTTTGGAAGGCTGAGGCAAGTGGATTGCTTGAGTTCAAGAGTCTGAGACCAGCCTGGGCAACGTGGTGGAACCCCATCCCTATAAAAAATACAAAAATTAGCTGGCTACAGTGGCATACACCTGTAGCCCCAGATACTTGGGAGACTGAGGGAGGATCTCTTGAACCTGGGAAGTCGAGGCTACAGTGAGTCATGCTGATGGCACCACTGCACTCCAGTCTGGGTGACAAAATGAGACCCTATCTTTAAAATAATAATAATAAAGTGTAATGCGTAAGCTCCCATCCTTTTTTGGACACACTTCAATTTGAATTTGGTCTTACCACACCACTGAAATGTTTCTTATAAAAGACACCGATGAGCTCTGCGTGGCTAAGTCCAAAGATCAGTTCTTAATATTGACATCTGTGAGCTCAGTTTTCAATCTCGAGATTTTTCAACTGTGTCCTAATGAGAGCACTGGACACCGGTGATCATTGCCTCCTCCTGTAGTCGATATTTATTCAGCTTCCGGGACACCACATTGCCATGGTTTTCCTCCCACCTTACTGGCTGTGCCTTCTCGGTGTCCCTCACTGGTGACTCTTCATCTCCCTGATCTCTTAACCATCGAATGCAAAGGGCATTCAGCAGTTAGGTCTCCTCTCTATCCATCACTTTGCCTTAGTAATACCATCTATTCTAAAAGATTTAAACCCTATCTAAAAGCTAGGCTACTCTCAAGTTTGTATTTCCAACCCACATGTCTCTTTGTAATTTCGGATTCACATATCTGGCTGCCTGTTCAACATTGCCAGTTCTTTCTCTAACTTTACATATCCAAATTCAAATTTCTTCTCCCCCTCCCAAAACTCATTTCATGGGCAGTCATCCCCTATCTTGACTACTGGCAGCTGTATTCTTTTAGATGCTCAGACCAGAAATGTAGACGTTACCTTGACTCCCCGATTTCTTTCAGAATACACATTCAATCTGTCAGAAAATCCTGTCTTTCAAAATGCATGCAGAATCCAATAATACTTTGCCACCTCCACCACTAATGCTCTAGCCCAAGGCACCTCTATTTCATGGTTAGGTTATTACAGTGACCTCATAACTGAGCTCTCTTATTCCGCCCTTGCCCCAACACTGTGAGTAATCCTTTTAAAACTTAAATCAGATCACGTCACCCTTCTGCTCCAAACCACTCAACGGCATCTCATCTCATTCAGAATAAAGCCATAGTTTATAGGCCTGAAATGCCAGTTACGATGTGGACCCCAGATTCCCCTGTAGCCTCATCTACAACCACTCTTCCTTTTGCTGTCTTCCTTTTAGCTACTCTGGTTTTATTGTTATTCCTTAAATAAAGACGTTCTTTCAATATTCTGGATATAACTCTTTGATAAATATGCTTATTGCAATATCTTCCTCCCCAGCTATGGGTTAGTTTTTACCTCTCTTAAAGATGTCTTCAAAATATATTTTAGGGAATAGTTGGAATTGCCATGAAAACAAAAATTTCTATTACTAGAAATAAAGCAATAGTGGATGGCCAAAGAGTGAGGCTCCAAAGCTGGTGTTGCTGTAACTCTGTAGATTTTCTCATGGAGTGAAGAATTTGCCCTAGAGTTTTCAGACGACACATGGGTGGAAGAGAAGGCCTCGACCTATGAGAAGTGAGGGTAGAAGTGATACCCTGCCCAGCATGCGTTAGCTATTTTTCCTGGCACACGTTTACCTATGTCACAAACCTGCACATTCTGCACATGTATCCCAGAACTTAAAAATAAAAATTTTAAAAAACTGTTACCCTGCATAAAAGCAGAACTCCCCAAGTGCTACTAATTCAGGGAAATGGAAACTAATAAATTTATGTTCAATGGTTGAACAAGGAAACAAAATGATGATCTTGCCCTCAATGCCTAAACAATGTATTCTGTTAGAAACTTCCAGTAGAAACTAAACTGTGCATTTGAACTTAAAAATTGCATTTACTTCATTATGAAGAAAATCATAAACTATAAATTAATGGTTTAAAAGAGAAAAATGTAGTCCAGGTTGTTTGTACCCTTGATAGAAATAAATTGGAAACTATCCATCAATTCCTACCTCATGGGATTCCCATGTGAGGGGATGACAGGGAGCAAGACTTAACAAAATATAATAGATTATAGAGGATACACAGAGAGCCCTCAATGCTTGGCTAATGGGAATTCAGAGATGAGAATAGACAGATAAGGTAATGGAAATAATAGATAATGCTATGGATTCTTCAGAATTCATGAAAGACAGGGTTTCTCAATTTGAGAAGGAAAAATGAGTTCTAAGCAAGATAAGTAAAAGGGTATTTTTCCTTAGTTGATAGGATACTGCCCATTTTGTAGTACTTTCATTTGAAAGATAATTATTTTATGAGGATAAAAAAATAACATATTTTAAATGTGTAAGGGAAATAATCAGAAAAAAATGTTTCTTTTCATCTTTGTTCGTCTTGTAGCAGAGAACACCATCATTACCTATTTCTTGTGTATCTTTCCAGAAATATTTTATACATGTACAAGTATGTACATATAATCCATACACACACACACACACACACACATATCTATTGTTTACATGAGTGGTAGAATACCATATAAGCTTCACTTTATTTACTTTTTTTAACAATACCAAAACTGTTATAAATGATGACATACAAAATAGATGTCCTATTTTTAATGGCTACATAGTTTTCTATTGGATAGTGGGTAATAAACTATTTTAAATTAATTTTTGTCATTATTTATTAGAAGCTCAAATTGTTTCTAATGATTTTATAATAAATAATGCTGCAGTAAGTCTTCTTTCACAGTTATCTTTTCACATAATATTTGTCAGTAAACAAATTTGCAAAGATGTAATTGATGGGCCAGAGCGAAATGTATTTTTAAAAAATGGATAGATAATAAATGCCTGTATACTTTATTGTATAAAAGAGTTACATACTAAACCTTCAGACATTTTGTTAGATTTCCTACTTGGAAATATACAGAAGTTGAGCACTGCATGACTTTTCTTTTTCTGCAAAGCATTCAACAAAAATATCCAGCTCCACATGTGATATATATATATATACATATATATATATAAGCTGTGGACTTTAATTATGATGGTAACAATATCTAATCCAGGTAAAAACTTTACTTCTTTTGCTCCAAGACTGTTGTGTGACTTCCAGAGCAAAACCAAACGCAATATTATATCCACCCCCACTCATTTAAAAATATATTCTTTACGGTCTAGATCAAAAGTTATGTTGAGCTTTGGTTGCTCCGATCTCCGTTTAGTCAAGTCAGAGTTTTCCAACTTTTCTCTCCACTTTTTCAGTCCTTCACCCACATCTAAATCAAGTACCGACTCTGTTCATGCACTGTTGGCCTTGCCTCTTAGGTCCCAGGTGGCCTCGGCTAGGATGGACCTTCCGCCTTACCCTGGTGCCTGCTTCACAATCTGAAGCTATGATAGCAAGCCTGTAGCTTTCATTACATTAAATTGAAGAGAGAACACAGGTGTATTGCAGTTCCAAACTTAAACCATGAAATATTTCACAAATTGCTTAAAACAAGAAAGTAATAAGCCAAAGTAAACTTAAGATATTGACAAAATATATTTGCTTAAATTTTTGAAGCTTCTAGTGTTCAAGATGAACACTCCAATGAAGAACATGTTTGGGTGAGGATATAACGCTTTTATACATGATCACTAAATTCTCTCATCAGAATGTCTGGCATGGAAGAAATAGAAATCTATTTGAAAGCTTCTCTATTTCTTGTTTAAAAAAATCTTCAGACAAATTAAATTTAACAGACTTTAACTGAGCAAAGAACAATTCATGGATCAGACATCTCAGAGAACCAGAATAGGTTTAGAATGACTCCAGGGCTGCCACATGGTCAGATAACATATATGGACAGAAAATGGAGAGTGGTGAACAGAAAACAAAAGTGAGGAACAGAAACAGCTAGATTGGATACAGTGGGGCACTTGCATTATTTCAACCTGGTTTGAAAAGTTGGCTGCTGTCTTAGTTCATTCTCATAATGCTGCAGGGAACTGCCCGAGACTGAGTAATTTAAAAAGGAAAGAGGTTTAATTTACTCACAGTTCAGCATAGTTGGGGAAAGTCTCGAGAAACTTACAATCATGATGGAAGGTGAAGGGGAAGCAAAGCACCTTCTTCACAAGGTGGCAGGAAGGAGAATGAATGAAGGAGCAACTACAAAACCCTTATAAAACCATCAGATCTCCTGAGAACTCAGTCACTGTTATGAAAACAGCATGGAGGTAACCACCTCTATGATTTAATTACCTCCACCTGGTCTCTCCCTTGACACGTGGGGATTATGGGGGTTACAATTCAAGATGAGATTTTGGCTTGGGGACAACAAAGCCTAACTGTATCAGCTGCCTCCAGTTAAATGAAGTTCAGCTGCTGTGATTGGCTGAAACTTGGCTACTTGTTAGTAGGGTACGTTACAATTTATTTAACACATCAAATTGGGTTACAGCTCCTTATGTATGGAAAAACCTTTCGGCTTAATGTAAAATTCGTAAGGAGGCAGTTTGAGGCCAAATTTAATTACACACTGAAATTTTAAACAGGCAAGGGTCTCTAGGCTGAAGGGATCCCAGTTGTGTTTGTCCTAATAAAAGTGAGTGTGCTCTGCAAACAGGCTACCCCGCAGACATCCTAGAATAGAAACATAAAGACCCACTGGGGCCCCAGTGGCCAATCACCTCTTTGGGGCAACACCGAATTTCCTAGATCCTTTGGAGAATTTGCACATGGTATCAACGGGATAAAACAAAAGATGGAAAATTAAAACATGCTGAGAATTTTGCAAAATTTGCTTAAAAAACTTTGTCAACCTGAAATAATTGATAGGATCAGAATCCAGCTAAAAAGAATTATTCAAGCACAAAATTTAAGGATAGCTGTCTGAGAAACACAGACTCCAAAGAAATGGAGTCAGTGCTCCAAAGTGAAACACATGGACACAGGGAGGGGAGCATCACACACTGGGTCTGTGGGGGGGAAATAGGAGAGGGACAGTGCGGGGATGGAGAGTAGGGAAGGAATAACATGGGGAGACATGCCAGATAAAGGTTATGGGGAGGAAGGCAGCAAACCACACTGCCATGTGTGTACCTATGCAACAATCTTACATGTTCTTCACACGTACCCCAAAACCTAAAATGCAATTTAAAAAAAGACAAAAAATAAAGACTGTAGGGTGGAAAAAAAATTAAAGTTTTAGTTAGATAGGTAGAAACAAAGAAGTTTATCAGAATTATATTTTCCATACAGTTGTTTTACAAGTTACAGCAATTTGGTTGGTCACCGCTGGTTCATTTTCAGGAAATGCATAATTAACATTCTATCTGAAGCAATTTGATAATTATAGAGTCTTTTGGTCTATCTGGTCTAGTCTAGTACAAGACAAGAAATAAGAAAGTTAATTTATAAAGAGCATCAACAATTAATAGGGAAGGTGTTCTACCTCTGACACTATTTAGTCTTTTACAACATTTTACTAAACAATGTAGATAAGGAAAAAGTTAATCTATAATCAGAGAAACAAAGGTTGCAGCCACCTATTACATAACTACATGACTCAGGACCCACCAACATGTTTCTTTTAAAATAATTCAAAGTTCCAATAACGTTAACTTGAATTACTTATTTTCACAACTTTGTGCATTAAGACAGTTTTCTTGGCCTCTCCCCCCATCTTCACCCCACATACGTCCTGTAAGTAGCTCAATGCATCTGCTCAGCAAGCAAGCATTCTCAGTTAAGGACTTTATCTCCTCTGAGTCCACGATCTCTTAAGTCCACGGCTCTGTACAATGCCCTCAGCCTAATGTGCTCTTGTATACACAGCAATAACGAAAAGTGTGACATCACACGTTCACTTGTGATTCTACAATGGCAAACTTCCAGATTAGTAAAATGATGCAAATTTTCAGTTAAGGACTTTATCTCCTCTGAGTCCACGATCTCTCAAGTCTACGGCTCTGTACAATGCCCTCAGCCTAATGTGCTCTTGTATACACAGCAATAACGAAAAGTGTGACATGACATGTTCACTTGTGATTCTACAATGGCAAACTTCCAGATTAGTAAAATGATGCAAATTTGCTCAGACTCACGTGATTCTTCCAAATATTCAAAATGTTTAATCTTTCATCTTTTGAACTACTCACATATGTAGTAATACATTTTTTTTTTAGGAGGCACATGTCTTTGATGAGTTCCTTGTACAGGCCAAGAGAAAACTTCCTTTTGCCCTCTGAAGATTCTCTGAAAATAAGCTGAAAAAAAAAAACAGATTAATTGAAGAAAAGTGATACAAATTTATTTTAACATGCCTAGCATAGGGGAATCCTAGGAGAATGATGACCCAATAACTCAATGGGATTCTGATGCTTATATAACTTTCTTCCTAGAGGGTGAGGGAGAGAGGGAATGTAGGTAATTCTTTCAAGGAGCAGTGAGTGATCATTAAGGAGGGTGAATAAACCTGGGAGACAGAAATTAGCCTGTATATGATGAAGTTGAATGCATCCTAGAGATTGAAATTGTCTTGTGAAAAGATCATCCAGGCACATCTACATTCCTCAGTCTTCTTTTCTGCCTTAGTAAACTAGGTTTCAAGGCAAGGTGGAAAGCAATTGCTCTTGGTGTGTCCAACCTGTATGCAGATAAGGAAAAAGCCTCTTCTAGCACCTGGTTGTCATCAATGGCCTTTAACTGCAAACATTTATCATGCCAGGATGCCTTTTTTGGACTAAAATTTTCTGGAATGCCTCACTCTCAAACTAATAATATTTCCTATACTTTATTTCAAAAGACAAAGACTTCACTAGACTTTATTCGTTTCAGTTTGAATCAGCAATTAATCAGAAGCTTAATTTAGGTTTACAGAATAGTTGTGTTTAATCTCTAATAAAATATAATATGCAAGGAAAACTATTCAATTAACAAGACTGAGATAATTTTTGTTACTATTGCCATTTAAGTTGCATTTAAAGCTACATGATATGCATTCATTTTAATACATCTCAAACAATGTTGAAACTCCTCAAATAATCCATTCCAAAAATGGAGCTTCAGATCATACATTTATATTTTATTTGTCAACAAGCATTTCAGTTTCTTATAAAGCAAATGAATTTCTCCCCAAACCCTAACTCTTCATATCAAATACAAAAATGTTGCCACTTGAGTCAATTTCCCCCAAACGGTTGATTTGTACAGCCTCACAAATCATAAATTGCCAGGCAAATAAATCATTTTGCACTTGGTTTCTACAAAGATAAAATAAAATATTTTTTAAAGGTGCTGACTTAGACCTTTGTGGAATTTGTTTAAATACGTCATACTTTAATTAAAATATATATTGATGCATTTTGTTTCCCTGAGCGAAGCAATATGGTAATAAGTTCTTAACAATTCAGATCTGTGCCTTCTCATGGTGCATTTTGCAATTCTTACTTTTTTTTTTTCTTTCTCTAATCAGTAATCAGTACTTTTTGAGGTTTATGTGTACAGTATATACTTTACTTTCCTTCCGTGGCATAGACTGAATACAGAGATTAAAAGTACACACATTTAGAATCAAGCAAAGCATAATATATGTTTTTGCTGCTCTTCAATGATGAGCTCTATACATTAATCAAGGTAGCAGGCTCAAGCAAAACATTACACTTTTTCCTGCTCAAAGGAAATAGCAGCAATTCTTTAATCAGCATTTCAATGTCAGGTAAGGAACTGGGAGAGAATCAGGAACATGTCTCTTGCCCAGATGGCTTTAATTTTACTTTAAAAGTATTCTTCTTTTTTGTTCCCAACCCTACAGCCTCAGATCAACTTGGGATACCGTAAATGTTATTCCATGAGGATAATGATATTTCATTCTTGCATTCTTACTTAATTAGTTCTATAGAGAGGTTGCCTCTTTAAATGTTTTTTCTTTTTAATGTAACTGTAGCTTTAAATGCAGAATGTAGAATCTGTCTTATTAAAAACCACCTGTTGGGTTGATAGCCAGCTTTGTTGGCTGGGCATGTGCACTCTCTGATTAAATTGTGGTGAATGCAGCTGGGTTACTATGGATTAGAATACATTGTGATTTGATTGGAGCTTAGAGACTGTGAACAGGTTTCACAGAATTATAGAATTTTATAATAATGGAACTGGCTGCCACTCTGTAGTTATTTTCTTTCAATCCCCTTGATTTACAGATGAGGAAACTGAAGCCCAGGAGGTAAAGAGAATGGGCCAAATTTATTCAACTGATTAACAAAGCAAAAGCAAAATTCTCTGGATCACTAAACCTGAGTTTGTTCTAATATGGCAAAAACTCAAGTGATATCCACCATTAGACACGTTATGAAAATTTTTCCAGCAAATTTAACGACTGATTTTGAATTCATAAGGGCAATCAGATTTGTGAGTTTCTAACAGAGATAGATTTTTTTAAGTAAATTAAAATTGATATTTTGCTCTTTCAAACAGTGACGAGAGAAGAACTGTTGATGTGTCCTTGTGGTTTCACTGAATCACGTTACTTACTCTGAACCAGATATAACGTGATTTGAGCAATTTCCACACTCTAACAGGATGAATTTCAATGACCTGATCTGGAAAGAGAAATGCCATCATTCAACATGGGACCAAATTTGTTGGTACCAGTCCCATTAGCACGGGATCTCCTGATTTACAAAGTGGATTTACAATCAATGTGCCCTTTCATTCTTAGTTTGATGATGTTGATGATGATGACAATAAATATGTTGGGTGCCATATAGTGTTCTAAGTTCTTTTTACTGGAATCTTATTCTATTGGTACCATTATTATTCATAGTTCATCAGTAAATTCTGCCCCCAGATTCTATAGTCTTTTTATTATACCATAAAAAGTTACAAAGCAGTAATGTCTTCTTCTTCCATGTGTGATAATATTGGAAAACTGAAAGATGCATGTATTAGAAATACCTTGTACTCTCACCCTCACATGTCTATGAAGGGAGATACTTCGTCTTCTTGGAAAATTGCTTGAAAGGGAACTTACACCTCTTTCTCCATCCAGTCTGAGTCTCCTTCATAGAAAAGCTGAGGATCTTATGTCCATCCAGCTAATGAGAAAAGTGTCATCTGACTTTTGTTGGGCCCATTTCTCTGTTGAATTGTATTAGTAGGATAACAGTGTCTGATCATATGTGCTCCAGCTGTCTTTCTCTTGCTTACTCTAGGCAGTGTCCTTGTTTGAATACAACTGACTTCTACTTCCAATCTTAAAAGTTAGAAGAATGCAATGGTTGAGTTCCTAGAATCTGCCTTCAAACACTTAGTGCTTACCTGTGAAACTTTGGACAATTCACATTATCTTTCAATGTCTCATTATCTCCAGCAACAAATGAAAATGATGATAATAGTAACTACCACCTAAGTTTGTTTTGGTCTTTTTACCAGACAATACTTCAGAAATGCTTAGAAAAGGTGAATGGCATCAACAAACATATTATTAACTATTGTTGTTATTATTCATGGTAAGTATGCCCTGGGTCTAGCCTCCCTACTGTACAGGAGACTTCAGTGACCTGTTCTTCTTCCTAAAACAGAAGGAACCAAAGAGATATGATAGGCTTTATGAACTCAGCTGTTTAAGGAGCTAAGAAGGCTCTGCAAATTCTTATCTGTTTATAACTTAAGTATTCTGAATACAGCACAACTCTTGGTCTCCATTTGGGCCTGAGTGAATATTTTAAAAGGTTGCTGTTAACCTACACCTCCTAACACCTTAGATAAAGAGTAGCTTCTTACATCTTTCTGAGCTGCAATTGATGTTGCTTGGATTCCCTTGCTTTACCTCTCATGTGGAGATTAGATTGAATTAAGATAGCTCATTTTCTAAAATGTAAGGAATCTCTTACAGTGTTAATTCAAGTGATAACTCATACTTTATTTTGAAAGAACGAGTTTATGCTGTCATTTAACTCTTCTAATGCCTTTTGGATATTTGGAGGAAAGAGAATTAATTTGGGCATTGGAGCAATTTGGGGATTAGGCATGGAGCTCCCAGAGCAGTCTTTTCAACTTTTAAAGCCCATAGGAATCTTCATAAGCTGCACCTCCTGATTCAGTAGTGCAGAGGCAGGGCCTAGAAAAGTGTTTGTAACAAGCTCCCAGATGGTGCCTATGCTGCTGCACAGCAAGTTCCTAGGGAATGCTGGGAAATGACATAGGATGAATATCAGATTCCTCATGTTGCCTCAGTTCTGTAAAACCTGGGTGTTAGAACATCCGTGCTTACTATTACAAAAGCAGCCATGGTTCTAGATGTGTGGCCTAAACTTTAAAGCAACAATAACAAAAGTTTCCTAAAAGTCTCGATTTTGTTGCTAAAGACAGCTGACATATACATCACTAATGTGATAAATTTGGGCTCATATAGTATAGGATGTGATAGTTCTTCTCATTTCTACACAAATTTCATCTGTTTCCTGTGGAGAGAATATTACTAGTTCATCATCTTAGGAATATTATTTAGAAAACCCACCCTGTCAAGCTATACTTTTTCTGGGCAAAAGGACACCAAAACATTGAGTGATGTTTGCCTTTAAAACCTAGCTATTATCTGACCATAATTGAAAGGACCATCTCCTGAGGAAAATTTCCCACAAATGTGAAGGGACTTCAAAATGTTCATGAAAAATGCATGTCATGAAAAAGCTATGCATGAACTTTAAAAAATTTTGCACCACAATAAACTTCTACTAACGTACAGTGCATTGAAACAGGATCTAGTTTGAGGCACTAAGAAAGACAAAAACACAAGTTTGAACAAAACCCCTATCCAAGCAACAAAAATTCTAAAATTAAAGCAAGGACAAACATCAAATATATGGTAAAATGTGGATGAAAGAATGGAAAATTATTGATGCTTTATGAGTTTTGTGGGGACAATTTCAAAAATAAGTCAGCAGTTTACACATAGATAACTCAGTTTAAGATAAGACAAGATGATGTTGAAGATGAAGCGCATAGCAGTAGACCATCCACATCATTTATGAGAATAAACATTAATTTTGTTTGGGCCCTAATTGAAAAGAACTTGTGATTAATAGCACAAAGAATAGTAAACACTATAGACATCTCAATTAGTTCAGCTTAGACAATTCTGACTGAAAAATTAAAGTTGAGCAAAATTTCATGTAATGGTTATCAAAATCATTGCACACAGATCAGCTGGAGACAAGCACAGAGTTCTCAATAGGCATTTTTTTAATGGTGAGATTAAAATCCTGAGTCTTTATTTTATTTTATTTTTTTGAGACAGAGTCTCGCTCTGTCACCAGACTGGAGTGCAGTGGCACCATCTCTGCTCACTGCAACTTCCAACTCCCTGGTTCAGGCAATTCTGCCCAAGCCTCCCAAGTAGCTGGATTACAGTCCTACACCACCATGCCCAGATAATTTTTGTATTTTTAATAGAGACGGGGTTTCACCATGTTGGCCAGGATGGTCTCAATCTCTTGACCTCATGATCCACCTGCTTCAGCCTCCCAAAGTGCTGGGATTAAAGGTGTGAGCCACAGTGCTCAGCCCTGAGCATATTTTTGAGGAATACTTATGAGAGATAAAACATGGCTTTAGTAGTACCATCCTGAAGACAATGCACAATCAAAGCAATGGCTACCAAGTGGTGGAGGTGGCCCAATCAAAGCAAAAATGAACAAGTCAAGAACAAGGGTCTTGTAAAGAGTTTTCTGATGTTCTCAAATCTTTTGCTTGTTGACTTTCAGGAGGACCAAAGAATGATAATGTCTACTTATTACTGTAGTGTTTTAAGAAAGTTAGCCAAATCTTTAGCCAAAAAACACCTAGGAAAGTTTCACCAGAGAGTCCCTCTTAACCATCACAATGCTTCTGGTCATTTCTCTCACAAAACAAGGGTAATTTTCTCAGAGTTTCCATAAAAATTCTTAGGCACTCACATTACAGTCCTAATTTGGCTACTTTTGACTCATTTTTGTTTTCTAACCATAAAAAAAAAACTATAAAGGGAAACCATTTTTCTTCAGTTGAAAATTTAAAAAAAACTTCATTGATAAATCTAAATTTCCAGGACCCTCAGATTTTGTAGGGAAGAACTAAATTGTTGGTATCATTACTTATAAAAGTGTCTTGACTTTAATGGAGTTTATGTTAAGAAATAAAGTTTATGTTTTAAAAATTTTATCTCTTAATTACATTTTTCACGAACTTTTTTAAGTCTCCTTATATATTATCATGTAAACTCTTTTTCCAAGACTGCACTTAAACTACGTTTTTGTCTCTTGGTAGAAAGCACAAACATAATTATCCATGAATAGAAATCTCATTAATAATGCTTTTATTTAACAATTAAGGAAGGAGAGGCACAGGAGGATTGTAACTAATCCCAGTACACTCAACAATTTAGGAACAGAATCATGGCAAAGACCCATGTGGTGACTTCCAGTCTAATTTCTGTCTATGCTGCTGTAACATGTAACTTTTAAGAGTAGTCAATCCTCATTATGCATGGATTCTGTATTTGTGAGTTCTCTTACTCCTAAAATTTATTTTAACCCCAAAATCAATGCTATTGGCACTTTTGTAGTCATTTATAATGTGGGCAGAGAAGCTAAATATTTGAATCTTCCAATACAGAAGTTCCCAGCTGAGACTGAGCAAGGCAATGCTCTGACTTCTTGTTTTAGCTCTTAGACTCTAAACAAATGTCCTTTTTAAGGTCTATGTATGCTACATCTTTTGCTGGTAATTTTGCTGTTTAAAATGACCTCTAAGCATAGTACTGAAGACCTGTGTTGTGTTCTTATGTGTAAGACTATAATGTGCCTTATGGAAAAAATATGTGTTCTAGATAAGATTAATTCAGGCCAAATTATGCAATTGGCTGTGAGTTCAATTTTAATTAATCAACAGTATGCAATAAATAAGGTGTCTTTAAACATAACTACACATAAAACAAGGCTGTGTACTGGTTGGTTGATGAACACATGACTAGAGACTCATAGATGCGTAATCTTATTTTTCTCCTAAGAGCAATGGTTCAGTATTCATGATTTCAGTCTTCATGCCACTTTGTGATTTTGTTATAACAGCTAAAATAGAATAAGAAAACCTATTAAATATATTTGAAGCAGATAAAAACAACATTGTAGATTTCCAGACAGGATCAAGAACTGAGAACATAAGAAACCCCACCCAGTACCTTCACTCATTCCTAAAACATAGAAATTACAGATGACCTTCTCTAAATATTAAAGCCAAAAACAGGAAAGAAAAATCTCTGGACACCAGAACTAAAGATGAAATCCATTGCCATGTTAATGAGTGAGATTTGAAGCCATGCAGCCCATGGGCAAGTCCAGGGGGTGTATGTTTTATAAAATAAATTTTAATCCCAGAACTGAAATGGAGATGAAAACTATAGAAATCATCAGAAGCAGAGATGGAAACCCTGCAGATAGCCAAGGGCTGGACCAGTCATAAGCTGGAACTAGCACAATTTTGCCTGAAGCTCAAGGGCATGCCCAGAAGTAAGCAGTTGTCTTAAGTCATGGATAGAATCAGAGAGAGCTTCAAAAATATTGAAACTTGTGTTAATATATACAAATTAAAGTTCAGAAATCATTGTATAAGCTGATAAAAAAAAAAAAAAAAACTGATGTGAAACAACCCTGTAAGTATGCCTTCAAAAGGCAGAGCATTTGTGGAGAAAAACACCCATGGAAAATTGTCCCAGCTGAAATATGTTTATAAATTATAGATGAAGAAGGAATCACACTACCAAGAAGAGATGGTTGGAAAACACAACAAATAATACAATTTATATTTAAATAATTAGTTATGACCGAACAAATCTAATAGAAACTTAAGTATATTTAACATATTCAAAAGAAGCAATAAATAACAATATATTATGTAAAATAATATTGGTAAAACCACATTAAAATATAAAAAATCTTTTTCAGATGAAAAAATACATTAGTCTTCAGATTTAAAAATAATATCATTTAGGTAGAATCATGAAAAACAAATCTATACATAGTCACTATGTTATGAAACTATATGTCTTATTAAGAAAAAGTCATATTAAACTACAAGACAGGATTAGATCAATTATTTTCAAATGATCAATGTAGGAAGGAAAGCAGACTTCTGATCAGTAACTATAGATGTCAGAAATCTTTAGTATTATACTTAAAGTGCAGAGGGGAAACAATTTTCAATTTAGGATTTTATATCCAGCTTATCTCTTATTTCAGGCAAAGATTAGAATGGTAGCATTTTCAAACCTACATATACTGGAAGCATTCATAATCTGTACATCTTCATAAAAAACAAGAACTATTAAAATATGTTTTCCATAAAGTAGAAAAAAAAGATCAAGAGGCCAAAGAGTTTACAGTAAATACTGTAAGAATATTTCTTATTTAAATAAGATATAACTAAAATTCTAGGCAAAAATTTTAGAGAGGATGGAAGATGGAATTGGGAGGGAAGTTAAAACATATAAAGACATTAACACTGTATGTAAAGAGGAAAAAGATATTTCCAAACTTTATCATAAAATATCAAGTACATGTGTTACTAATATTAGAAAAAATTTTTCTTCAAAACAAGATTACAGATTTAAAAAAACTAATTTTAAGAAGAAAAATAACAAAATTTCACAGAATATGAGCCAGCTCAAAAATTTACTTATTTTCAGTAAGTAAAGATTCTACTGCACACAGAATCATAAGGTCAAAGGAAGACCCAAAACTATATCAGGAGAAGCCTCCGTGAATTTGGTGGTAGGTCCCATAGCCTTCAGGTACGACAGGTAGGACTTGGTCACTGAAACAAGTACCAGGCTGCTTTGGGTTGATTTCTATGTAGTTGAGTTAAAATACCAAGATCCTGGGCAGATTACTCCCAAAAAATAGAAGAAAATATTATTGAAAGCTAGACCTGGGTAGGAGTGAGGGACGAGTATTGAAGAGTTTAGTTTGCAAAATTGGCTGTTCTGCAAATTTTCATCTGCCATCCTTTTCAAATTCCTATTCAGATATTTAACAGAGATTTCTGTGAGCATAGGTTCCAAATAATTTGTTAGAAAGATGCAAAAAAAAACCTTATTTTTTAATCTCCCCAACCCCATTAAAAATTATTGGTAGTGATCGGTTTTGAGCCAATCAATGATTACAAATCTTTAGGAAATAATACTTCTTTGAATTTGGCATTAATTTTATCATATAAAAAAGTATTACAGAATGAATTCAACAATGTAAGTGATTATCACCATAATAAAATATTCTCCAAAAACTGTCCTTGATGTCTTAAACACTCTGTTTAAATAATCGTCAGAAATACACACACACACACACACACACACACACATACACACCCTCCATGAATTTAATATTTCAAAACTGTGATCACAACATACTGGACTCAGGCCATTAAAATTGAGATCACTTTCTATGGTCAGAAGTCTTATCTTTGTAAATGGTGCTGCTTTGTGCTTACAAGAACTTTACAAGTTTTGAATTCTCTAATTTTTTCCTCACCTCAGTTTGATTCTCCAACTCCCTTCACCTGTCAGTGTCATCTGAACGTGGGTTTGGCTACATGTATGGCTTGCTCTTTATAGTTTCCCATGATGACATTGCTGTTAAGGATGCCTGCCCTTAGAACCCACAAGCAATAAGAACATTTATTTCTTTCTGGCATTCTCTATCAATGTTGGTTTAGAATAGTGGCCAATTTTTCTTGCTGTAATGCTCAACCTCATTTGGATATTAGCCAGCTTCCACTCAAGGTTCTATATCACTTTGAGGCCACCAGTATCATTTTGAGATCATCAGAAATTATTCGTATGCAACCAAACCATCAAAGCTTTTCCAAGTTTATCTCTGATAACTGGGATGAAATATTTATCTACCCTAAAATGGTTTCTGGTGTTCAAAATTTAGTTATTTGGGCATATCAAAGGCACAAGAACCTACCTATGCAAGGGCCATCTGCTTAATAAAATATTTAGCCAGAATGTTTCCCTTAACTTCTAGGTGACCTTTTATTTTCACTTGAGTGAGCATCTACCTTTACAATAACTCCATTTTTTAAATCATTAAGGCATTGTGATGGTCAGTTTTATGTGTCAATTTGGCTACGGCATAGTCCCCAGTTATTTAATCGAAGAATAATCTAGGTGTTGCTGTAAAGGTACTTTGAACTTATGATTAAAACTATAATCAGTTGACTTTAAGTAAGAAAGATTATTCTAGATAACATAGGTGAGCCTGATTCAATCAGTTGAAAGGCCTTCAGAACAGAGTTGAAACTTCTCTTAGAAGGGAGAATAACAAGAAATTTCCCTGTGAATAGCAATACATCTCTCTCTATATATACATATGTATGTATATATGTGTGTATGTATATGTGTGTGTATACACACACACACACACACACACACACCCTGGCCATTCTTGTTCCCTGTTTGAACCCCTGATACAGGTGTCTAATCTAAACATCAACTTGCCCATTTTTAATAGAGATCTTTACTCAGCATCTCTGTGCCAAGGACAAACCCAAAAGTCGACACAGTTTCTTGTTCCTGAACATTTACCATGCTCTATCTGGTTAGGACAGTCAGTCCTGTCATCAGAACTGTTCTAACCCCTAGTTATGATTCAGATTCAAAGTATGAATTGAAATATTTAGGGTATATTCATTCTGATTATTTCCTTTTTATCTCTCTAGCCATGATTTATCAATCATAAAGATCAAGCAGAATCATTCAAAGGAATGTCTAGTAAATCTACCCAGGCCATGGACATGTCTTGGATAAAGGCTAATTAGTCCTGTATTTCTCCTTTTGATAATAAAGTGTTATAGCAACAATAATAAATGCAAAAGAAAAGTAACCATAACTCACAGAATATGAGGCGGCCCCAAAATTTCCTTATTTTCAGTAAGTAATGAAGATTCTACTGCATGCAGAATCATAGGATTCAAGGAAGACCCAAAACTACATCAGAAGAAGCCCCTGTGAATTTGGTGGTAACCTCCATAGCTTTCAGGCATGGCAGGTAGGACTTGGCCACTGCATTGAGAACAAGGCTGTTTTTGGTGATTTTTATGTAGCTGAGTTAAAATACCAAGGTCTTGATCAGATTATTCCTGAAAAACAGGAAAAATATTAATGACAGCTAGACCTGGGTGGCCAGAAAGTGTAGGGGGTATTAAATAATTTATTTTGCAAATTGGACATTTATACTTGCATTTTGAAGGGACAGATTCTGTCAAAAGGATGAAATCAGGTCATAAAGAGAATAAAAACACAGAAGTTCAGAAACCATTGTTTACAATAGTGGCAAAATTTGGGGATCCACTGAGTATCTCCACTGAGTCGGCTGAGGGAAGCTTCCCATGCTTTGTCATAATTGTAGGAGAGAAATTCACTTTTCTGAGATACACCATGCCTGAGATACTGGAACTTTTGCTGGCAACATTACAATTTTTTTTCCTTGATAACTTATGTCCTTCTGTGGCTGAATGAGTCAGATGGTAACTAGAATTCATTTGAAAGCTCATGTTCTCTTTAGGCCTTAGCGAAAGGTTATCCACAGATGATTAAGGTAGACTAACAGGACAACCAGAAGGCCTTGAAATCCTGATTAGAAAATCTTGAAAAGGAAACAAAACTTCAGTAAATCCCTGAAGAAAGAAAGTTTACATCCGTATGTACTGTTAGATCTTCAAGAAAAGGACAACAAGTAGTGGCTATCTGAACCTAAAGTTTGCGGTAAAAGGCAGAACATAGATTGGCAACTATATAATAGGTTGCCTTGGGTGGGATTAAGGAAAAATAAATGGAATTTAGATTTGATATTACTGAAAGAAAATGGGGATAATTATTTTATTGTTAGATCTGAGATCTTGAATGAATCTGTATCCCTGCCCACTGAGTTTCTTCGTAAGTGGGATAACAGTGTTATAAGGTGTATTAGTCTGTTCTCATGCTGCTAATAAAGATGTACCTGAGACTGGGTAATTTATAAAGGAAAAAGGTTTAGTTGACTCACAGTTCCACATGGCTGGGGAGGCCTCACAATTACGGTAGAAGGCAAAGGAGGAGCAAAGTCATGTCTTACATGGCAGCGGGCAAAAGAACATGTGCAGGTGAACTCCCCTTTATAAAACCATCAGGTCTCATGAGACTTATTCACTATCATGGGGACAGCATGGGAAAAACCCACATCATGATTTCATTACCTCCCACTGAGTTCCTCCCACACGACACATGGAAATTATGGGAGCTACAATTCAAGATAAGATTTGGGTGGGAACACAGTGAAACCATATCACGATGGCTGGTGCAAGGTAGAGTAATTAATACATTTTTGTGTTGTTTCTTCAACTATGAGCTTTATTCCTTTCTTCACACATAGTTTCAAAAGATATTTTGCAAGATTGGGTAAAGATTTAGATGCCTGTCTGAACATAGTTGGGCTCAGCCCTAATAATTTTTCAACTTCTGTAGAATGTTGGCTCATGTAGAGTCTGATGTTTTAAAGAAATCCTCAAATTTGGGTCTGATTTAAGCACAAAAATACCAATAAGTCTGTGTCTACAGTAGTTATAGAGGGAAATTCAGGAATTTCAGGGAAGAGATCTGACAAGAAGCATTTAACACACCAATTCTATTTACTAACCAAGCTCCCCAGTTAAGTTGGATGGTGGATATCATAAAAGGAAAAATTATTTTCTCCGTCAGAGGATCCCAGGTAGCAATTATTGACTAGGAAGCAGGGAATGTCTGAAGCTATCAGAGGTACCTATTAATACCATTGGGCATTCATTCACTCTGAACAAGAGGAACAGACTGAGTAGTAAGATTGATTTCTTTTTTCCTGAGGCAGAGTCTCACTCCATTGCCCAGGCTGGAGTGCAGTGGCATGATCTCGGCTTACTGTAACTGCTGCCTCCCAGGTTCAAGTAATTCTCCTGCCTCAGCCTCCTGAGTAGCAGAGATTACAGGCAGCCACCACCACACCCAGTTAATTTTTGTATTTTTAGTTGAGACGGGGTTTCACCATCTTGTTCAGGCTGGTTTCCAACTCCTGATCTCAAGTGATCTGCCCACCTTGGTCTCCCGAAGTGCTGGGATTATAGGCGTGAGCTACCATACCCAGCAGGATTGATTTTTAAAAGTTAAGCACTGGCATATCTACAAGAAGACAGTGATTTTAGATCTTGATTGAAGATAATTACACTTGTGGATTTAAAGGAAATTAAGAGCTAAATTCTTCCTCAGAACACATTTTAATGAAGCTATTTTTTAGTCTGAATTTTTAAAAATTATTTTTCGTACCAACTGATATAGCCATATTATTAAATACTATAAATTGTCAAGACTTTTAGCTCTGAGGCACTTCTAAGATGGATAATTTGGCCACATTGATGGTTCCTCAAGTTATCATTGGTGAAATTATAATCGATGAAATGATGCCACATATGGCACACACAAACATTAGGGACACATGCATTAATGACGGGGAGCAAGCACCCAGCCAGCTAGGGTAAGGACGAGGGAGACGTCATCTAGTGAGCGCTGCTGACAGCTGGTTGAAGATGACATTTTGAACTCTCTGCTTCATACCAGCTAATTCTAAGGGGGACAGCCATTTCTGTCCTCAGAACTGACAATCTGCCTTTCCCAGAAGAGGCAGTTTTGGAGATTTTATCTTTTAAATTAACTCTCAGAGATGCAAAGACAAAATAGAGGAAAGCAGACACTGAGGTGTGGAGATGGTGACCCAAGGCCAAGTTTGCTCAGTGAGGGACAGTGGCACCACAGGGCCACAAACTCTTCAGTCCTTGGAGTCAGTTTTGTTGATGGATTTGTAGGAATTTTCTCTACTAACCCGTGGTCTTTCAGACAATGTTCTTGATAATATAGAGCAAGACAAAGTCAGGCCAGATAAACACAATTTCACCAATAATTTTAAGAAAACAATTCCAATCAGAGCAAAGACTTCCACAGGTCGTATCTAATTTTCCCAAGAGATAATAAAGCTTAGTACTTAGTGACCTCAGTCAAACCAGAGCAGAGGCCCCGCATGGGACTCACCCCTCTGAGCAAGCAGCCTCCAGTGGAAAAGACGGAAGCAGGATCTGACCCAGAGCCCTGGTCCATGCCATGGTTAGGGAAAATCACAGCTGAATTTTGTTGGGTCCTCCAAATTATGAAAAGTTCGCTTCTCAAACATAGAAGCTTTAATAATAATTGAGTCGTGTTGACTTACTACAGTGAGAAAAACTACGTAGACAATTTGCAAATGATTTTTTCATTAGGGGAAGTGAACACAGTTTTGATTACTGGTATGCTGGGCTCAAAGGTTGTTAAGTAGGATATCAGAAGGAAGAGGAATCTTTGAATTGATTGATACCTTGAGTTCAGAATCAAGGTGAGTGAGCTGAGGTTCTGAGAGAAGGAAATGGTGTGCTATTGAGACATTCTGCATTTGTAGTTGTGCAGCCGATAAGAAAGGTATAATTCCAGTTTTAAAATGTTAGAACAAACCTCACCTCTGTCTCCCAGTGCATGGTTGGGCGACATGGTTTGTTTGGTGGCTTCTTTCATGGTTCACATAATGGTTCTGTATCCTGAGACATTGAGACAGAGGCTGTACGTTTCACGGACATTCGCATTCTCATGCAACGCCTAACACAGCAGAGGGCACGGCAGGCAGAACAGATGGGTTGGCTGGACTCACTGACCAAGCCCTCTCTGCAATGGCAGCACCTATGCTTAACAATGCCTGATGAACGAATAACACCTGGCCTTTTCTACGGCCCGGTCTGTTCCCTGGGAGTTCCCTTCCCCAGATGCTTGCTTGCACTGGGAAAGTGGCGAATGCTGCTTGGTCTTCTGTCGTGCCCACTTGCCCCATGCGCAGGTGATGTGGCACCTCCCAGCTGTTGACACACACGCTCCCTGCCTTTATCTCAGCTTCAGTTCCCACCAGCCACAGTGAAATTTCCCCCAACTGCTACCGATCCTCACACAGGAAGACATGCAATTGCTTCAGTAAGTAATTACTGAATTTTACAAGCAAGACGGTCATTTTTCAACACAGGTGCATTTAATGGCTCAGAGCCACATGCTCTGAAAATGAACCATACTGTCCCTTTTGATCTGAAATTAACCAACTGTGCTTCAAGAAAAGGCCAATAAGGTTCTTCTCTGCTAATTACAAGAATGTTATGACTTAGTTCTGAGATATCAGAAACATTGGCTAGTGGGGATGAGAAAAAGAAGGCAGGATCATAGACTATAAATACCAGAAAGTTGTAGGGATGATCTCAGATAGGTGTATTCAAATCCAGTCCACTGAGCCCAAAGTGTGAGATATGGTCACAGTAGTCATTGGTATTCATCAAGGGAAACCATATCATGAGTGTGGACCCAGCAAAGGGGATCCAAGGGACAAGTAGAACCTGGAATGTCTCCAGCACCTTACACAGAACCTGGCTAACAGTAGGCAGGCCATACGTTCTGTGCAGTAAGGGCAGGCAAGTAGATTCCAAGTTCCTGGGGGAAAAGCTTGACAAGTTCTAGGGAGAGGATTGAGGGTTCAGTGGAGGGACCTGGGGGTCCAGGGCTGGTATTAACACCCAGGAGTTAAGGTGTGACTGAGCCTCCAGGTAGAAGGCATCATTGATTACAGATTAGGTGGAGTAAAGAAGGCAAGAATTGACATTTTAGTGTTACCATCTTTCCTTAAAATAGCCAACTTAAAACGTAAGAGAGACGTCACGGTTCCAGCTCAAGGGTCTTGCTCTTTTTCAGTTTTGCCATCCCAAGCTTATTTGCAAGAACTTTCCTGCCACTAAATTCCCTATGAACTGTCCACAACTCATCATTGCACCCACAGTTGTTTTAGGGATTGTAGGTGCTCTCATGCACAATTGAAAGGGAACAGAGCAAAGGCTGTGGCAGTTGGGTGCTACTTTGTCTAAGCAGTGGACATGGTACCTGTCTCAGTAAAGCTTTCTCCAGGGCCTGCAGGAGGAATTCTGGGCATGAACTCTGTGGACTGGCACTGGCAGGTTCTGTCCCAGCTAAATTCTGTGCTGTCAGAAGGCAGGACCTCCTCTGTTACAGGCTCCTGCACACTCAAGACACACCGCCCAAATCACCAGCTTTTTCACAAAAGTCAGAATTCTTTTTTCTGGGGTAACTTCCTCCAGGACAACTGAGACTCTGGGGCTTCTGCAGGCATTATTTTCACTGCCCTCCCTCACCTTCCCCCACCACTCTCAATTCTCATCCTTGGGTCTGTGCTGCCTCTGCAAAGCCTTCTGTCCTCTCTCACTTTCCCAACAGCTCCTGATGCTCATTGAACCCAGAGTTCCAATCATCTGTCACTGAGAGCTTAGCCGCACTTCCTCAAAGACAGAAAATAGTTCATCTCCTAGTGTCCTCTAGAAGTAAGAAGATACATTTCACACCCTATAACACAGCAAATGAAGAAGAATCCACAGGGGCCCCATTAAAATTGCTTAATGTTTGGGCCAGGCATGGTGGCTCACACCTGTAATCCCAGCACTTTGGGAGGTCAGGGCAGGTGAATCACCTGAGATTGGGAGTTTGAGACCAGCCTGACCAACATGGAGAAATCCCGTCTCTACTAAAAATACAAAATTAGCTGGATGTGGTGGCACATGCCTATAATCCCAACTACTGGAAAGAGTGAGGCAGGAGAATCACTTGAACCTGGGAGAAGGAGGTTGCAGTGAGCCCAGATCTCATCATTGCACTCCAGCCTGGGCCATAAGAGTGAAACTCCATCTCAAAAAAAAGCTGGGGGGTGGAGGAGATAGGGGAGGAATAGCAAGGGGTAGGGGGATTGGGGAGGGATAATATTAGGAGAAATACCTAATGTAGATGACTGGGGAATGGATGCAGCAAACCACCATGGTCTGTGCATACCTATGTAACAATCCGTACCCCAGAACTTAAAGTATAAAAAAAATTGCCTGATGTTCTCATGAAAAGACACTGTCTTGCTTAAACATACTCTTCTGGCTTAACTCTCCATGAAATGTGGCCCTTGCTCTCACAGTTTATAATCTAGCTGAGAAAATGGCAACAGAAGATGTCACAAGATTATGTCCAATCAGTGGTTCAGGGCTGTGTCTGATGCACAAGTGATTCACGTTTAATGATCCTGGGGAAAGGAGACCTAATGATGGGCATTTTCCTGCAAGAGGTAGAAAATGAGCTAAGCTTTGAACTTAGGAAAAAGCATTTTGGCTAGCAGGAAGGGAGAGAGGGTGAGGAAAATTGAGATGAATTAGAGTCTGGCCAATAAGACAGAAAAAAGAGAGCTTTGACTTGTAAGAGGGGAGCACAGCATGCTGGTTGTTTAAGGAGGAAATTACCCAGGACTTAGAAACCAGGAACGGGCCGGGCATGGTGGCTCTAACCTATAATCCCAGCACTTTGGGAGGCTGAGGAGGGAGGATCACCTGAGGTCAACAGTTCGAGATCAGCCTGGCTAACACGGTGAAACCCCGTTTCTACTAAGAATACAGAAAATAAGCCAGGCATGGTGGCGCATGCCCGTAATCTCAGCTACTCGAGAGGCTGAGGCAGGAGAATCACTTGAACCCGGGAGGCAAAAGTTGCAATGAGCCAAGATGGTGCCATTGTACTCCAACCTGGGCAATAAGAGCAAAACTCCACCTGAAAAAGAAAAAAAAAGAAGAAACCAGGAACGAAAGCTTAGGCCCAGTGTGGAGTAAATGTGTAGGCGGTCAGGTGTTGAGATCTGTAGGGAAGGGCTGGAGTTGAAAGAGGGGCGGCAGGGCTGCTGCTGCAGGCGTCCCGGCGCAAGGGCTGGGACAAAGCCTAAGATGGTCTTAAGCAAACAGGTTGATGAAATGACAAATTGCTGATCTGGAAGTATTAGTTCTGCAGAGCAGCATTCTTAAGCCTGTAATGTCAGTGGGTTATTTTTCAAGCAAACTCTTATTCAGAAACTCATTTTTCATAAAGCAGATAAAGCCCCATTTTGATATGTGTGAAAGGGGCAGAGGCCAACTGCCAGGCCCACTCACTCCCAGACTCCATCCAAGATGTGGCCCTCAGCATCTCGGAAAGATATCCTCGGGCTCCTAGACCCAGGAGTACTGGAGGGTAACGCTTTGTTAAGACATTCTATTCAGTTGGTTAAACAAAGGAATACTGAAAGAATGGCTACTAATGACCACTCATGATGGCATTAACTGGATACCTTTGAGAACAGGAGGAACTCTGGGAGAGAAAGGATAAGAGAAAAAGAAATGAGTAACTTGCTGCAGACACATTCCTGCAAACATCAAGCTAGCTGATTAACATGGAAATTGCAGACAGAGAAAACAGCAAAACACATGCAAGGAAAGGTATGAAGATGAATAAACAAGGGAAGAACTGGAATTAAAGTGTGCAGTGGGCATGAGCAGCATCACTCAGCCCTGATCAGTAAGATCAATAAAGCAACATTCTTAAGACTTTGGGACCAACCTTTCTAGCCTTCCTCCTGCTTGTTCCTCATACCATAGCAAACAGGAGGCGTTTCAAACGCACACTTCATTATGTCATTTCCAGGTTTAAAATCCTTCAAATGTTTTCTATGGTTTTTCAAGATGAAGTTCAAACCCACAAGGAAGCTGCATGCTCACCAAGCCTTCTGCAATTGAATGAGGGCCTGAATAATCTGCTTGGCTCTGGCCAACTTCTCCAAACTCATCTCAATCTTCTCTCTCTCTCACTCTCTCTCTCTCTCTCTCTCACACACACACACACACACAGACACACACACAAATTTATTTATTTATTTTTGAGACAGGGTCTTGCTCTGTTCCCCAGGCTGGAGTGCAATGGGGTAATCATGGCTCACTGCAGCCTTGACCTCTTGGGCTCAAGTGATGCTCCTGCCTTAGCCTCCTGAGTAGCTAGGACTACAACCACACATCACCATGCCCAGGTATATATACATATTTGTATTTTTTGGAGAGACAGGATTTCACCATGTTGCCCAGGCCAGTCTTAAACTCCTGGGCTCAGGTAAACCTCCTACCTTGATTTCCCAAAGTTCTGGGATTACAGGTATGAGCCACCATGCCCAGCCACACTTTATTTCTTTTCTGGGCCACACGGGGTATGCTTCAGGCCTTCTGTGACTTTTTTTCCATCTTTCCCTATTTCAAGGCCTTTACCTGTGATGAACCTTCCATCTGAAGCTTTTTTCACTCTTTCTTCATTCAGCTAATTCCTACTTATCCCTCCAGGCTCCATGTACAAAGTTATTCTTGAATTTCTATAAGGGAATACCTTATAGAAAAGAGGTCTAATGGACTCCCAGTTCTGCAGGCTGTATAAGACATAGGGTACTGGCATCTACTTGACTTCTGAGGAGGCTTCAAGGAGCTTCCAATTATCGTGGAAGACAAAGCGGGGAGCCCAGTTATCACATGGGGAGAGCAGGAGCAAGAGGGGGGATGCCGCAGACTTTCAAACAACCAGATCTCAGAGAATTCACCCACTACTGTGAGGATAGCACCCAAGCCATGAGGGATCTGTCCCCTGTGACCCAAACACCTCCCAGCAGGCCCCACCTCCAACACTGAAGATCACATTTCAACATGAGATTGGGGCAGGGGCAAATACCAAAACCTTATCACCCGACACCATTGTGTCACCCGTGGTGAGGCCTCGGAACATAAAATCTCATACTACTCTTTGCGACTTTTGCCAAATTTGTAAATGCTCCTGTCTTTTCTCCCCACCACTAAGTTAAAGCACCATAAGGGTCGCCCTCCAGTGCAGCGTCTGTCACATGGGAAGCACTGGATGGATACTGAAGGAAGGAAGGCACAGAGGGATGGAGAACGAGGGGGAGGAAGACGCAGAGTGTTTCAGAGGAGCACTGCCATCATGGTGGCCCTGTCATCATCCTAAGAGCAGTGAGAGAACCAGTGGGGAGTGTATGTAATGGACAGGCATTTCATGCATGGGGGATGAACAAAACTTTCCCAGTAAAGTAAAGGTAACTTTGAAATGTTACTGACATGGCAGCTGTGATTAATTTTGGGTGCGTATAACAGAAAACCTAAGCAGTGGTGGCATAAACCACAAGATTTAATTTTCTCATGAACAAGAAGAGTCCTGGGTTGACAGGGTGGTTCCTCGTCGCCTGCAAGGACCACATGCTCCCTGCCATCGCTGAGCTCCGGTCCTCACCCTCCTCGTCCCAGCAGCACATTCTCATACGGGACTGGATAGAGGAAGAAGAGTGTGGCTCGCCTACTCTATCTTAGGGTGCTGCCCCAAAGTCATATGTAACACACATTTACAGCTCATTAGTCAGAGCAGAGCATCGTGGCTATACCGAGCTTAGAGAAAAGCTGGGAAATGTAGGGTGTAGACAGGCACATAATAAAATCAGGAGTCCCGTTACTAAGAAATAAGGGGGAGCAAAGGCGAGATAGTCAGTCACTGGTATGATGCCACAGTCTCTTCTTGTGCCAATAACTTTGTGACTTTTTTTTTTTTTGCAAGTCTACCATAAAGACAGAATTCTAGAGTCTTAAAATTGACATCAGTCTCAATCGCAATGCAACAAGGAACAAAACAAAGCACACAAAAAATGAAAAGAGCACGATAAACAACAGAATGGTGAATAAAAACCTGACGCGCAGAACCATACACAAACAGGAAACGTTTTCCTGCAAAACTTACTCTCACCCACAAACACACCTCCTGCAAATTTGGTAGCACTGAGCAAAAACAGAGTTGTGACTTGCTGGGGCTTCGCAGTCGGTATGCGGCACGCCTGCCAGGATTCCAAAGAGGAGCAGGGGCTTGATAAATGGCTTTGCTTGGTCAACTCAAAACCTCATCATCAACTGGGAATTCAAAAATTGCTCTGCTGGCAAGAAATCCTTACTGAAGTAAGGGCTGGGAGGAAAGGAACGCAGGTCATGCAGGAGTCCAAGTGGTTTTCTTTGCTTCCTGCTACTCCGCTCTGATGCTGGCCTGGCAGCTGGACTGATTGAGTTCTATCATACGTTAATGGGAATGGATGACAGAGTGTCACCAACTCGAGTGTCATATGTGCAGTGTGGCTGGGGCCAGAGGTCTGAGAGATGAAGTGTGATGGGGCCATCTGTCACCCGAGGCAAAGATGTTCTCCAACCTGAGACTGTGCAAGGCACCTAGGTCTCCACCTGATGTTAGACAGCCTGTTTCTTTATTTAAAAGAAAAATAACCAGGGCTGGGTGCCAGGGTGGAGGCATTGGCTCCCCACCACCCGCAGCAGGAAAGCTCATTAGCTTAATCTTCAAGCACTCGCAATTGAAAGCAAGGCTCCAGAGAGAGCAGCTAAGGCCTGGCTCACCTCCTTCAGCTCTGAGGGATTCAGGGAAGCAGGGCAGAGGACCGCACCCTAACTCTTTGAGGAGCTTCTCCCTCTTGCCTCCATTCAGATCCCTCCCTCAGGACTTAATGCACATGGCTCACCCCATTAGCCCTTCTCTGCTCACTGAAGCCCAGACCTCTCTCTCCTCCTCTGAACTCTGAGCAAGGGTTCTGTACTGGTTGTTGTCTGGTTAAAACATCCTGCCTTACAAGGTTTTAACCCACTTATGCCTAGTGTTCCATTATTGGAATGCTAAACTTGTGGGAGTTATTTATACCCTACTGCTCAAGGTCATTGCCAAGGTCTGATTTTTCACATACACACACACACACACACCACACACACACACACAATGTGCAACCTCCAGCATAAATGGGTTAATGAGATGTGCATATTTCAGCTATATTATTCAAACTTAACCATTTTTATAGGTCTTTATAAACCCCACAGAACTAGCATGTATTTGGCAGATGATAGATGATTGCTTCAGAAAGTTGCTTGGGAGGCTGAATGAAGCAATATAGATATTCTATACCTGTCTTCTGCAATCCAAGTCCACAAGAAGCCCTCTAAAGCTGCACCTCCAGCAGCCAGATGAACATTTGCTCTCAGCAGCAGATGGAGTCACACAGGCAAGCTTGGATTCAGAGGGGCCACGGCCCCCGTGAGGCACCTACCTCAAGCTTGAGACCGGCCTAGTGTGGGATTTTATCTGAGATAAAGAACCCTCGGCACTGAATATAAGTTGGTTACTATCATATTCCTGCGATTTATATAGCACTGTAGAATCTGCCTCATCAGTGAATGAGCCTTGATTAACTTAGCCAGTAAAGTTTAAACATATTCTGACGCTAGCCTGATACTGGAATGACCCTAGAGTTCATCTGAAGATCAGAAAAGCCTCTTGCTCAGCTGCTGTGTCAAAGCATCTGAATTCATCCCGAGTCTTCTGGCCCACAGAGCCTATTTGCTTGGTGAGAACTCTGGCCATTTTTTTTTTTTTTTACCTGACTCTCAGTAGACTTAGCTTTCATTATCTGTGTGAGAAGATCCCATAGTAAGTCTTTAAGGCTAAATTTGGGGAGAAATTAGGGGAATGGCGTAGCTGCCATCATAGTGTACTGAAACATGTTGGCGTGAAAAGTTTAGTAGCCCCAGAAGCTTCCAGTGGAATGCTTCTTTGCTGTGGGTGTGTACAGCTTGTTAGCCCAAGTTCTGTCTCAACCCAGATGGCCAGGTTGAAGTGAAACGTGAGATTGGCAACCGCTTGTCTTCCGTTCGGTACCACTGTACTGCTATGTATACAGGGAGATTTATGGCTTCCTCTGATGGGCCAACATGTTTACACCTTTCCAAAAGAAGATTCTTCAGAGACAGCCAACAGAGAGTGCTTTCATGATGGCACATACGACTGGGCTTCTGAAACCTCCGCCGCCCCGGCCCTGAGGCCTGTCAGCTCTGCAGTTGGCTGGTGTCTCTCTGCTCCCACAGCCGGGCTTGGGCAGAGAGGTGGCAGGAGTGGGAGGCAGCCCGGAGATCTGCTGCCTGGAGCCTCCCCAGCTGTCAGCAGATGAAGTGGCCTGACGCAGCGTAGGGCCATGGGGACTGGCTGGAACCATGCAGTGGCCAGGCTCAAACCGTAAAGCTAAAGCGTCTCTGCTGTCTTCTTTTGATTTCATCCTTAACAGTGGGACCAGTTTTCTCTTTCTAAATACACACATGCTAACTGGGGAGCAGGGATGGGGGGCAAGAGAGGACTCTGCATAAAATAATGACAATAAAATACACCAAATGCACCACAATAACTTTAACGAAAGGAAATTGTTGAGATGCTCAAGGACTGTCATGTGCTAGAAGGAGAATTCCGTTTTTCTTTAGAAGTCAGTAGACAGACAGATTTGGAGAGAGAATAAAGATTTCTTCAAAAAATAAAAAATAGACTCTCCAAAGGGGGGCTTTTACTGGACGAAATCAACAGCACTGCGAGGCGGTGCGTTCCGTGGCTGCCTGGCAAGGATTCTAAGGAGGCCAAGTCACCCTCCCCACAGGACCTGCAGCAGCGGCTCCCGCATCGAGTAGAACACTGAGGTCAAAATGCAATGTGGTCTCGACAGCTCCACAGGTGTCTCTGAGTGTGTGAGACACGGGCCTCACGAGCACGGGGCGTGGTGCCTTGCCACGGCACTTGACGCACAGCCCGTGAGATCGGCATCACGGTTATCGGTGCAGACTCAGCCATGCAGCAGGAACTGCCCACGTTTGTGGAGCGTACCCGCCGTGCCACTCTCCGTGCTGAGCACTTAGGATGTGCTATGTCATAGCCTCCTGACACTCCGGCTCATGCTTAACATCTACCAAAGTTACAGAATAGCAAGCAGAGGACCCGGGATTTGACTCAGGTTGTATGACCCCAAAATAGACTCTCATGACTTTCCTAGACAGCCCATTAGAAGCATCCTTTAACTACAGACTGAACAATCTTTTCTAAGGTTCTTTGTTCTATAACTTACCTGGCAGAGAAGCATCCAAAAGCTGCCTTCATACACGAGGCTCAGTGTAGTCATTTAATGACGATGACTTGGTCATCTAGTACAGGTTAGCCAGTACCTAGTCTTTGAAGACACGAAAGAGAGTGCTTTCTCTCAAGGGAGCTCAAACTTCAGACAGCCCTGTTAATGGACCAGGCATGGACTAGGGGCTCCTTTGTGGTCTGATTGAAGCTTCATATCACATCCATTGTGTAGCTCTTACCATCCACTTTGATGCAAAGATGCTGAGTCTCTAAACATTGAACTAAATGTTGTAGGATCATAAGTAAAGTATGGAGCAAGCCGGGCGTGGCGGCTCATGCGTGTAATCCCAGCACTTTGGGAGGTAGAGGTGGGTGAATCATGAGGTCAGGAGATCGAGACTATCCTGGCCAATATGGTGAAACCCCATCTCCACTAAAAATATAAAAATTAGCTGGGCGTGGTGGCATGTGCCTATAATCCCAGCTACTCGGGAGGCTGAGGCAGGAGAATTGCTTGAACCCGGGAGGCAGAGGTTGCAGTGAGCTGATACTGTGCCTCTGCACTCCAGCCTGGGTGACAGAGTGAGACTCCATCTCAAAAAAAAAAGGAGCAGAGATTTGCATCTAGGCAGGACCTAGCTAGAGATTTGCATCTAGGCAGGACCTGTGTTTCAGTTAACCTCACAAGCACATGAACATCAAGAGTGTATGAAGATGCCAATGCAGGAGGATTGGGAAATCGCAAAAGTCCTGAGGGTGGAAACACCCTCTCGTTATTTTATACAGTAGACCCTGGTGCTGATGGGTGGAAGTGTCACCTGTGAACTATAACCCAGGGTCATCACCACTGTCCATGAGGCTGACTTTGCAGCAGCTGGATGGAGCCAGAAGCAATGAAGTTTCCTGCCTGTCCCCAGCTGACAACGGGGGCAGCAGCCATCTCGTCTCCCCTTCCCAGTGAAGCAGTCTGGGCTAGTGCCTTGGAAACAGGAAGCTCCCCACCCCATGACTGCCCATAGAGCCTCCACAGATGCAGAAGCTTCCTCATTCTTCTGAATGATCTCACAGTCAATTGGCTTGACTCTACTCTCTGCCTAAAAAGCCAAAAATACATTTTCTGGAATCACTAGAATGTGTTCTCTGCTGAGTGTCACTGGGAAACTATGATAACAAGGTCTCTGCCACTCTCCGTGATGACACCCCACTGGCTGGAGTCTGCGTCGGCCTCATCATAATCGCTGACATTTGCTCCCCAAGTGGTAGTCTACAAGGAGCTTTAGCAGGGATTGCCCCAGCAAATTTTCCAACATCCTAGAAGTTGGATGGACGGTTGTCATCTCACTGTATGGTTGAGGCAATGTCGTGTTAAAGTCTGCAAGTGACTTCCTTAGTTAAAGACACAGCAAGGGTTTGTATCCCCTTTTGATGACATAAGAGGCCTTTTCATACGTTGTCACACCCAATACCAGGTAATCACGCTTTGTGCTGAATAAACAACAACAACAACAATCAGGGATTCCGTTGCCTTCCTTTCTGTTGCATCTGAGGTTCTGGAACTTTACCCTACTGTGTTTGAGCATCCCCTCAGCTAGGGCTATGAAGATGAATTCAGCAGGGGAGGAGGCACAAAGGAAGCCCAGCCGTGTGCCTGAACCTTCAGCTGAGAGTCCTTCCTTCTGTGTGCCCCCGCGTCGATCGGTGTGGGCAGCAGCGTGCTCCCGGTACACAGTGCATCAGCGATCCGGGCCATGCTTCAGCCTGCACTCATGCCTCCTGCAAGCTTGGCTGCTCGTGGATTCCTCCCTGTCTCACGGCCATGCTTGCTGATGGACAGCAAACATGGTGCACTGTCCTCTCTGCTTGGCCATGGCAGCAGCACCATCCCTTGAATCAACACCCAATCCTCTCTTTAGCAAATGCCACCAGAGGCTGTGCCTTGTACTTCGATGCCTTCACAGACCAGCTACCCTCAAGAGGATGACTTATCTGTACCAAACCAAGATGAGAAGGGACAGCTTCGGAGCAGCTTCTCTCCCCTAACAGACATGCTCGAAGGACAGGCATGTTCTGAAAGATAAGAGCACCAGCCGGTCAGAACCGGGAGATGTGCTGCAGCTGGGACACAGATTGCAGGGGGCGATGGAGGACGGGCTTGGTCACATGAGGAGGGCCTGGTCTGCCATGGGAAGGAGCTTGGAATCTTACAAGGCATGGACAGTTGGTGAACACTGTCAATATGACTTACATAGTGAATAAAAGGAAACATAAGAAGGAGTCAATAGCAAAGACCTGGAACCAACCCAAATGCCCATCAATGATAGACTTGACAAAGAAAACGTGGCATGTATACAGCATGGAATACTACGCAGACATAAAAAACGATGAGTTCGTGTCCTTTGTAGGGACCTGGATGAATCTGGAAGCCATCATTCTCAGCAAACTGACCCAAGAACAGAAAACCAAACACTGCATGTTCTTACTCATAGATGGGTGTTGAACAATGAGAACATGTGGACACAGGGAGAGCAGCAGCACACACTGGGGCAGTTGGGGGTGTCGGGAGGGACAGCAGGGGTGGGGAGGGTGGAGAGGGATAAAATGGGGAGAAATGCTGGATATAGTATGCACCTAAAGTAAAATAAAATAAAATAAAGAAAAAAAAAGGAGTCCCCATGTCCTCATCTGTAAAATGGAGCTGATATTGGTGGCACCCCACTGAGTTGCCTTGGTGACTCAGGGAGGTGGTGAAATAGTTGCACGGAGCGGCTGGGATGTCCCCGCATGTGGTGACACCTTGTCCACAAGAGCTCAGCGGAGGCACACTGTGACCTGGGTCCTGGCTTATTTACTCCTCCCAGCTGTGTGCAGAAGTCCTTTTACAATAGCCCCACTTCACAAATGGAAAAAAAAAATGATCAAAGGGCTAAGGACTGTTTACTTTGTCAGCATTACACGTGTATATGTCTGTCTCTATAATTAAAATATTAACTCCATCAGAAAAAAAAAAGGTCGTTTTCCCTGTCAGCCTCTTCCTTAATACCCCCCAGTGACTGGCACCTAGAAATCACATCATTGGTTTCATCAATCAAAACATAATAAATAAAAATAAAATAGCAGCAACAATGAACATACAAATGAATTTTAATTATGTTTCAGGCTCAGTGCTGGGCACAAGAAATATAAAATTTAATGTTTGTGCTTGGCATAGTGGCTCATGCCTGTAATCCCAGCACATTGGGAGACTGAGGCAGGCAGATCACTTGAGCTCAGGAGTTCGAGACCAGCCTGGGCAACATGGTGAGACCACATCTCTACTAAAAATACAACAACAACAAAAAATTAGCCAGGCCTGGTGGCGTACATCTGTAGTCCCAACTGCTTGGGAGGGTGACGTAGAAGGATCGCTTGAACCCAGGGGGTGGAGGTTGCAGTGAGTACAGATCATGCCACTGCACTCCAGCCTGGGTGACAGAGTGAGACCCTGTCTCAAAAATAAATAAATAAATAAATAAATAAGTAAAAATAATGTTACGGACATCAAAATCCAGTAATTAAAAGTGATTTATATTTGTAGTCCCTGCTTTGGGATGGAGGGTTACATACTTTTTAGCCTTTCCTCAATTCCATGTCTATGTATGTCTGTCACAAATTAACGACTAACATCACACCCAGCACAGAATACGCCTAAATGCTGGTTTCCATTTTTCCCTTTTGCCTTTGAGAGATATTGCAATAAAAACAACCACCAACCACAATAATTGATTTCATCTTATAAATCACTTGCGAATGTTTTCTTTGCAGAAACACTGCTCGTTTATATACTGAAACATATTAGAGATGACCTTACTCAATCCATTCAGCTACTGAGTAGAATTTCAGGGCAGCAAAATGCACCAATAATACTGGGTCCGAGGATAAATAAAAACCTTTTACTCTTTTTTTTCTGTCCTTCTCTACCTTTCTAAGGCAACAAATAAACCTATTTCAGAGCTGGCTTTATCCTAAGCTCTTTCCAGCGCCCTTCCCTTTGCAGAAATGTTGTATTAGTCAATGGAGCCTGACATTTATGTTTGTCACTATTCTTTTTTAAACCACTCCATGTGTTTTGCTTGCATTTCTCTAAGTTTCTACCCTCAGCTGAGCAGGTCCATGTATCAAGAGTAACTTCAACTGGCATGGCATTCAGCAATCACACTCTGATTCCAAGACTTCTGTAAACAGTCATTCTTTAAATAAAACCTAAGTTTTAAGGGGAAAGACTGACTTATAATTTAGGTGCTAATATCTTAAAGATATAGCTTCAACGCTTAGTAAAAATTAATCGCTTTGTAAATTCTGTTTTTCAGACACTGTGCCATCTCTTCTAGTGTGATGAGTCACCTCTTCCGTGATAGAATGGAGAATTTTGTAAGAAGTATGTTTGATTCTCAAGTGGGAAATCTCTGAGTCCATGGAGGTCATACCACAGAACAAAGAAGCAAATTTAGGCAATTCCAAATTTAGGCAGTGACACTTTCTTACATAGAACTCTTTGTTTAAATATTATGTGTGCCTCGAGGATTAGCTCATTTCAAGATAAAGTCACTGCTTTCCTTCCCCTTTGGAATTAATAAAATAAAATGTCATTAAATAAGAAGTAATTGACAAATAATTCTTGAGAGCATCACAGCCATCAATTTGTTTTTTTTTTTCCAAAACCAGAAAAAACAGTGCCTATATTATTTTATTCTTGTGATGCTATCTTAACTTTGGGGGGAAGGTTAAATTATTCTGAAAGCTATGAACCATCTACATATTTATTCTTTTTAAAGGTTCTGTGGTGTGTTAGCATCTGTATTGCCAGAAAACAAAATTTTCTTCAAAGTTATTCTTGGGCAGGCCTGGGACTCAACCCATATGTCTCACAGTTAGTTGCAGCACAAGGCTTTAATTTATGAGGCTTGTTCCAAACTCGTCTGCAGCGTTGTTTGGTTCGGTGAATGCGTGGCGCCACCTATTGGTGGACCCTCAGAAGTTCACTTTTCATTATCAGACGATAACATGTTTTAAGTATTTCATAAAAATCATATTTTTTGAGGGTCTTCAAGATTTCAGAGTATACCGGTGAGGACAAACAAAATATTACTTTCATTAAATTATTTTTTCTACAGTACCTGAAAAGGCATGATTTTTCCATGTAGGTCCTTAGACTGGATGAATTAGTAGAGAAAGACAAAGAAGTGTTTTTTCAACCGCCCTAGGCTTCTCTTAAAATATCTCTGCTGGCTTTTCTTCTGAGCTGTCTCTTAGGGAGATCAAATCCATGTCTGTGCATCAGCTCGTAGAAAAGGAGAAGAACACCATTTTGGCCTAAGAAAAAATAATAACATAAAACATAAAAGAGTGAGAATCAGGCTCGACTATTTTCTTTCATCATTTTATGGAGATACATACAATTTGAAGACTCAAAATCCCCTGTGGATAGAAGCCGAGGGAGAATTTCACAGTACTTTATTTTCAAACCACAAATATCTTTCAGAAAACACCTAACATCTTATTATAGCCTTAGCACTTTGATCCTTCCTAAAACCACCGTGGCCTTGCTCTGTTACGGACTACTTTTTCCTCCCTGAAATACTAAATAACTGAAAGCATCAAAATGCAGAAAAGGTTAAAGTTTTGTGCCTTTCATGAAAATTAGAGGTAAATCAACACAAGCAACAATGCTATTTCCACTGGCATTGAGTACCTTGATTCATATTTTCCTTTTTCTCTTTTGAAGAAATATATCACAGGTGTATACATAGGTCCCAACTCGCCAAATGTATATATTAAATATATGCAATTTGTTGTATATCAATTATACCTCAATAAAGCTTTAAAAAATCTGGGATTGGATCAGAGGAAGTACTTTTAATATTTTCTGTTAATACATCTCCCCAAATAATCATCATGTATTTCCTTTTCTAATCTTTAGCATAACAAAGGGCAGTTGGACAGCTATTGATGGGGAATCTCAGCAGTCAACTACCTTGTAAATTAGAAGCTGTGGTTGTAAAAACGGATTTGTATATCACCGGGAGTGGGGAGTGTGTCTGCCTTGTAAATTTAATTAAACAGCAGGTGCAAAAATCAGGTCGTATGGCTTTGATGTGCCCCGTGCGAGGATGACAACTAGACAATGATTCTAATATGAAGAAATTTGCATACATTTGCATTGGATAGCAGAGAGCACTGAGCTCTCACCACTTTCATATTTCATTTCTAGGAAGTTGAATAAGATTTGAATGAGCACTTTCTATTTAGGCACTGCAGAAAAATACAAGCAAGGTTTTAGGAACGCAGAAGACGGTGTGGACTGAGGCTAAGCATTCCTGACACACACTTCAAAATGCAACCCACCTTGCTGAAAAATGGAGAATGCCTAAAAAAAAAAAAAAAAAAAAAAGAGAGAGAGTAAGGAAGGAAGAAAAAAAAATGTATTACTGGTTTTTAAACATTTCGCAGAAAGTGTAACATTGATTAAGATCTTCCTTCCTGGGGATCTATCCTGGGGTGTCACAACCCCTCTCTGTTCCCAGAGTCAGCACCATACATTCTGAAATGATAAAGATTGGAAAAAAGACTTTTCTGATACAGCAATTTGCATTCAACATAAACTGTTGGTTTTTTCTAAAAAAGTAATACATTTTCCTGACTTATGGGATAGGCCATATTTTTGATAACAACAAACTGGAATTTAGTATAAACATCATCCTTCTGCTCCTTAGAATTTCTTGCTCAGGTATTAAAATATAGTAAACACACAGTCACTACCATAACCCAGCATCATTTGTAAGGTGCTGCAGGCACCGTACCTGGCACCAAGGTGCGGGAAAATAGCACTAAAGAAAGAGGTTCTGGGTGATTACTCTGCAAGACCCTGCTACTCAACAGTTCTCTCTTGTCTAGTTTTATTCCTTTACAGGTTCCCAGCTCCTCACCAAGAATCATTCTGGCCTCTTTACTCACAGCCACTCTGCACCCCAGTGCCTGGAGTTTCCGGTTCTGAGACTGCAAGAGGTGGATCCCTAGTTCTGTAGCCCCTTCTCCTGAGCGGAGCCAGTGCTATCTCAAGCATGGCAGAGTCGGGTATTCAACTAGAAATCCTACCAGTCTTTAGGGATGTTAAGAGATACAATGTCAGAAGAAAAGATGAAACTGGGCTGTCTGCAAATCTGCTTTGACTGTTATTCACTGAAACCATATTCTACCATTATGTATACTTAGGATACCTTGGAGAAGTCAGCTTGTAAATGTCAAAATTATTTAATTATGACATCATATAACTTATTCTTTTTTAAATTAACTTGCTAAAGAGTCATAAATGTGATAAAAACATAACACTTAGGAACGAAACATGTTTTTTTTAGTCTTAAAGTGTATTTTTCAAACATTCTGTGTTCTAATTGGGCCTTGAGTTACTTGTCTTCCCCATTGGGCTGCCAATTCCATGTAGGCAGCAACTACTCCATTTTGTAACTACAGAGTCCTTAGCATTTAATCCACTGTCCAGCATACAGTAGGAGTTGCTAAATATGGTTGACTAATTGAAATAGGAAAAACTAAGTGAAGATCAAGTGTAGGTGACTAGGCTGTGAAGAGACAGCATGTACCAGGTGCTAAGAAATAGTCCTGGTCGTTAGGACGTATGTGGTCTGATAAGGCACAGAGAAACAGACACAAAGCAGGAAGCAAGTGATTCTAGGATCCAGGTTTTGTTGAGGAAAGAGAAGGCACTGTGAGGCCCATCATATAAGTAAGTGGGATCAACAGTGACTGCTTGGTAAAGGCTGCCACGGTCCTTATGCAATGGTCCCTCATGGTCCCTAAAGGCTTGAAAGGAGATGCCTACCTGTAATTCAGCTTGCTATTGTCAACCACGTTTCCAAGATTGAAGGAAAAGCCAGACAGATATCCAAGTGTCACACAGGAGTTAAGTGCGTCTGTTCAGATTTGGTGGCTCCTCCCACGAGGCCCCTCCTCGACCCCAACAATGTTGAATTTAGCTACATGTTGCACCATGGTTGTTTATTATCTGTCCCTTCTATGAACTTGTGGGTCCCTTGATGACAGGAACTGTATCTTCTCAATGCCTTACACAGGGTGTGGCACAGGAAACATGCACAGTGACTGTCAAATGAATACCTGGATTCAAGTCATGATAGCAGTGGATAAAAAACATCCTCTCAAACCCAGGATTGTCCAGCAAGTAACCAGAGGAGACTCCTTTCAACCCAAACCAGCCTTTCTTCTTGGAATAAGAAAGTGTGCCACATGCAGCAAAATGTGCCCTCCTCTAAATAGCATTGCTTGGTTGCTTACTCTCTTCTGTGCTCCTGATCGTATCACACACATAGCTCCATCCTGGGAGCATTGTTGTGGTTGACATCTATGTCAGTCTCTCATATTTAATTGCAGCACTGTTGAAAACAAGGTTTGGGCATCATCTGTCTTTGTGCCCTCAGCACCTTGTAATCTAACACCTGCTAGATGTTTATAAATGTTGGTTGAATTAGCTAAATGAATTAAATGTGAATGACTCAATAGGAAAACATGTCATATTGCTTTACTTTTCATGTGGGGATCCTGAAGGACATATCAGAACTTCTTGCCCAGTACTTAGTGACTTACTGTGGCTCAAATGGATTTCAGGTGGGTCAACAGCCCAGTTACCAAGGCCATCAGGAGGCTGTGCAGCCAGGGGTGACCTCTGTTGGAGCGGCTGCTTGTTCCATTGCAAATGGCTGCACACATATCATTATCTGTGTCTTCCATGACCCAGGGACAAGGTCAGAAACCCCTGAAGGAGGCTTTTTTTTTTTTCTCAAGATTGCTAACTGCAAAAGAATAATGTGAATTTCCTGTTACTTCTTCCCAGATGCAAACTCTTTCCACACGTTGGCTTCTGCACAATGCAAAACATTTGCTAGCCTGTCCTGGTTAAACAAGCACTCTCTCCAGTCAATGAGCCACTGACTAGAGTAAAAACTCACATCTTTACCTAAGGAAGAAAAAGAAGCATCACACAACTTGAAGTTCTTGGTCTAGCAAGTAGCTCTCTTAAGAAACTAAACCTGACTTCTGAATGTAAAGCAAATACTATGGCATTCATCCTGAATTACTGTCACAATGAAATGGTTGGAGAAAATCTGTATCATAGAAAGTTTTACTGTTCTTCTTGAAGGATTACTTTCTTTCAAGCTGAAAACAACAACACTAATGACAAGTTTTACTTGTCAAAATATTCCAAATCTTGAGACTACAGCATCATTTATAGCAAGCCAGCAAACAGAGATGGCTTGGAGTCTCAGTTTTCTCATATGCCTAATAGAAGGTGGTTGTGAAGACTGTAATATACAAGAAAATCATGAGAAAATATCCAGGAGTGTTTGGTCTAGCCTTTCCCTAAAACATTTATGGGCACAAAGTGCCTTATGAAAAGCAGGTGCTCTGAATGGATGGACAGACAGAAGGATGGATGGATGGATGGATGGATAGTTGAGTGGGTGGATGGATGGATGGATGGATGGATGGATGAATGGATGGTTGGGTGGGTGGGTGGGTGGATGGATGGATGATTGGATAGATGGATGGATGGATGGATGGATGGATGGTTGGGTGGATCGATGGATGGATGGATGGATGGATGGATGAATGGATGGTTGGGTGGGTGGGTGGGTGGATGGATGGATGGTTGAGTGGGTAGATGGATAATTGGATGGATGGATGGATAGATGGATGATTGGGTGGGTGGGTGGGTAGATGGATGAATGGATGTATTGATGGTTGGGTAGATGGATGGATGGATGGGTGGACAGATGGATGGATGGATGGATGGATGGGTGGACAGATGGATGGATGGATGGATGGATGGATAGATGTGTGGGTGGATTTGCATCCTCTGATTTCCAATGTGTTTCTGTTCTTTTTTCCAGTGGTGGACAAGTCTCCTTGACCTTTCTTCAGATGGCACAATTGAATCCAAGCTGAGTGCTCCTTAACATTGAACTCAGTCCCATCTTAAGGGCAGCCTACTCATTTTAGCTGCCACCTGATGCTTCCCAGGCCCTTGAGAGGCTGGAGTGACATCTGGAAAGCACTCAAAAGATCTTGCATTCGGGTCTTTCTCACTGGAACTGTAGAGAAAATATGTATTGTGAATCACAAACATTGATGTTAGCTGCAAAATTCCTCAGTGAAGGCTCAGGCAATTATGAGAGTCTTTAATGAGCTGAAGAACTAGTTCATTTCCAAGGGTGAAGATAGATTTTGAAGAATCTGTTACTCCAAAGAATTCTGCTGAGGTCTGGAGACGCTAATGCTACTCTGTCTTCCTTGCCAAATACTTGGTTTGACAGCTGTATTTCTCAAGATGTCTTATCATACAACCGTGTTCACACTCAACATTTCTTTTTATCCTGTGTGTAACAGTCTCATGAGAAGGCAATTACTGGCAATTACTATGCAGGCTCATTGTCTTCAAGGAGACTATTACTTTTCAGAGATTCCATTGGTTTGATAAGCTGTGTTTCTTCCTTTCTCCCCACGATGATTTTCAACAAGTCTCTTCCAGGTTAGCAGTTATACAGATGCCGGGGGCCATGCGCCCTGTAACTGTGTGATGAACAGTTTCATTCTCCAAAATGCCACTTGCTATTCTGAAACCTTTAAAATGAAAATTAAATTACGCAGTCTTTTCTTTATACCTTTGTTTATGATTTCAAAAGTGGTGCAGATGCAGATTTCTTACTTTTAAAACAAATCACAGCTTAATTTATACTCAGTGCTCTTACCTGACATGGAGCAGAGGTGAGTGAACAGGGTGCAAGGATATCGCAGATTGGAAAGACACATGTGGGTGGGAACAGAAAGGCAGGCATTGAAAAGCTTGGTTATTATAAGGAAAACACCAGAAAGTTACAAAATAGCATAGGAAACCAAAGCATTTTGCTTGATGCTTATACTTTCAATTCCTGTTCTCTCCTTTGTTCCTCACATGAGCTTTGGAAAGGGCAATACAGATATTTTTCTCTATCACCTCTTCCTCCTATCATGACTTGAATTTGCTAATTAAACAAGAATCATTTTAGGTCCAAAGGGGAAACTTCCATTACTAAATGTAAGCAGTCCCAGTATGTAAGAGAGCGGCCTTATCATTAGTCATCAGAGAAATGCAAATTAAAACCACAATGAGATATCACCTCCACTTGTTAGAATGGCTATTATCAGAAAGATAAAAGATAAATGTTGGCAAGGATGTGGAATAAAGGGGACCCTTGCCCACTGTTGGCAGGAATGTAAATTAACATACCATTATGGAAAAGAGTATGGAAGTTCCACAAAAAATTTAAAAGTAGATTTATCTTATGATCCAGCGATCCTAGTACTGGGTGTATATCCAAAGGAAATGAAATCAGGATCCCTAAGAGATACCTGCACCTCCCTGTTTACTGCAGCATTATTCACAGTAGCCAAGAAATAAGTGTCCATCAACAGATGAATGGATAAAGATAATGTGAGATGCATGTTTGTGTGTGTATGTGTGTGTGTGTGTGTGTGTGTGTGTGTGTATCACATTGAAATACTATTCAACCTTAAAATAGAAGGCAATTTGTCATCTGGAACAACACAAATGAATCTGAAGGACATTACATTTAGTGAAATAAGCTAAGTTCAGACAGACAAATACCTCATGATCCCACTTACATGTGGACAGCCATGGTGGGGAGATGTTAGTCAAAGATAAAAAATTTTGGTTAGATAGAAGGAATACATTCAAAAGATTCATAGTATAACATGGTGACTATAGTTAGTAACAATGAATTGTACACTTGAATGTTGCTAAGAGAGTAGATTTTAAGTGTTCTGACCCCCAAAACAATGTTAAGCACATGAGGCATTGCATAGGCTAATTAGCTACATTTAGCCACTTCATGACATATACATATTTCAAAACAATATATTGCAATGAATAAATAGATACAATTTTATTTGTCAATAAAAAATAGATTAAAAATAAAAGAGAGCAACCTTGATGGGGAGAGATCCCAGTTGAACCCTCCCTCACATGCACCTGTAGAAAAATTATTTATTTATGGAAACTGGGCACTATTGCTGTGAAAGACTCTCTGGTGACTAACATCACACACTGGCCTGCACATTAGTACTGCTGTCTGAGAAAAGCAAATGTTCAAGGATTATTAAAAAATAGGCAAAACGGTGCATGGTCTTCATTTGGGTTCTCCTAGAAGCAGACTTGGAGACAAAGATATGAGAGCAAGTAGTTATTTAAATGATGATCTCTGGAAGCAGCACTGGAAATGTGGGAAATGAGCTAGGAAAGTGTGTGATGGAGTAGGTTCTCACCATGGGCAATGGAGTCCACCCCACAGGGGCGCTGTGGGAGATAGAAGAGATCACACCTCTCAGCTCCATCCCAAACAGGGGAGAGGGACCTGGGGTCTTCATCCACCAACCCTACCAGCCATTGATTGAGGGCTACTTTCAGGGGGCACAGAACACCCTGCTCTTCCAGCCTTCCTGACTGCCATTCAGGGAGCCAAAGAAAGCCCTGGAAGAATCCCAGGCTCAGGTGTATAGAAATGGAAGCCGTGCGGTCGACGTGCACCCGCGTGGGAAGGTAGAGAAGTTGCTGGCAGAGCACCCACAAGGTCGGCCACAACGCTGGCAGGTATGAAAGCTGCCGAAAAGAAATCTCCTACCAGAAGTGCGGCGACAGGCATCCTCCTTCTCGATCAAGTTTTAGACAGTAAAATAACTTTTAGTACAAATCAGACAAAAGTGACGTCAAAGTTCATTTTGCTATTCTAACACACTATTAAAATGTCCCACAAATTGCAACATTGGAACATTCAACCCCTCTCCAAGACTACTCAAGAAACCCATATGGGGCAAACTCTGATGAATGTTTCCCCATTTATTTATTCCCTTCCCTCCCTCCCTCCCTCCTTCCCTCCTTCTTTCCTTCCTTCCTTCCTCCCTCCCTTTCTCCCTTCCTCCCTCTCTCTCTCCCTCCCTTTCTCCCTTCACTCCCTTCTTTCCTTCCTTCCTTTCTCTTATTCTGTATTTAACATGGTAACATTATGGGTGTCAGAAAAGAGACTGATAATATTTTTTAAATCATTGATCATATATTGGATTTTGTAAAACTGTCCTTTATTGATTTTTTTCTGTGACTTTGCTTGACCTCATTTTCAGTTCATTGAGTATATGCTTACCATTAATAACCTGAAATAATTTGGCTGTTTCTTAATAATCCTCAATTTAAATCCTAAATTTCTTAAAAATCCTAAATTTAAGAAATTTAAGGATTTCTTAAATCCTTAATGATATTTGTGAGGTATCTATTCTAAGTCCATTTGAGGCATAAATTGAGTCTCTAAGGAAATGATGAGGTAGAAATCACCATTACTTTCATTTTATAGGTGAGGAACTAAGGCAAGAAAAAGGTCACATACAGCGCATGCTCACGGGGCTACCACATAGCAGAGCTAGGTTCTAAAGTCAGGTCATCCGTACCTAGAGTTCATGTTCTCAACAATGAAGACCAAGCATCTTTATGACCATCAGTGAGTGTAATTTGTTGTAGACATAAAATCTCTGAAGGACATACGATCTGATTGTAGGTAGCAAGTGGCTTCAAAGAATTCCACTTGCTCACATCAGCATCTGTTTTTGCTGTGTTTTCTTTGCCCTCTTTCTCTTTCTGCCACAGTATCTGGGCATCCTCCTCACAGACTAAATATTGAGAAAGCCCAATTGGGTAGAATTTTGTGTTCAATAAATAATCACAATTTCATTTCACAAAGAGGAATGAGTATATTTGTATCAACTGTCGGGGATTATCTGAAGACATTTTTCTTTTAACTTTCATGTTCACTTCTAGCTGAGTCTGATATCTGAATAAGTTTGTGAATGACATAGGGAAATGAGGGGTCTGAAATAAGGGCTCATGCAAATTTAATTTGAGCAGAGATCTAAATCTAATAGCAATTTTTTTAAAAAAAACTAGGAAATACATCTCACTAAAAAATAAGCCAGACGTACCCAGAGAGGCTCTTCCTTTCATTCACTACTGTATCCACAATGTGTAGAGTAGGGTCCGGCTCTTAGTATGAAGTCAAGAAATAATTTCATTAAATGTTTTGTTTTTAGCACTGTGTTAGTTTTACAGAAAAGTTGTGGAAATGGCACAGGGAGCTTCCATATCCCTACTCCCAGTGCCCCCCACTAGTACGTCTTATTCTAGTATGGCACATTTGTTATGATTAATGAATTATAATAAGCCATCATTAATACATTTTAATTAACTAAAGTTCCTAATTTATTCAGATTATTTTTGTTTTTACCTAATGTGTTTTCATATTCCAGAATCCCATGTAGGATATCACATGGCATTTAGTGGTAATATCTTCCCAGGCCTTGCTGGCTGTGACAGTCTCCCAGACTTCCCTTGTTTTTGATGACCTTGACAATTTTGAGAACTACTGGTCAAGTATTTTGTAAAGTCTCTCAGTTGGATTTTTTCTATTTTTTTCATGATTAGACTATGACTGTGTACTTTTGAGAGAAAGATCAAAGAGGTTTGGCAAACTTCTATTGTCATCCCACCACATCTTGCTAGTAAATACTAGCAAGATGACTTGTTCCAGTTGACTTGACCTTGATCACCTGGCGGAGGTCGTGCTTGTCAAGTTTTCCCTCTACAGATTAATCTTTTCCTCTTTCCCAAACCATATTCGTTAAAAGAAAATCACTATACCCAGCCCATATCCAAGTGATGGAGAACTGTGCCCACTGCCTTGAGGATAAAATATCTATAGAAATCATTTGCAAATCTTCTGCATAGGAGATTTGCTGTTTTCCCCCCTGTAGTTAGCTATTCAGTTTATATCAACAATGATTCATGCATATTTGTTGGACGCTTTTGTTTATAATACAATACTACTTTATTTATTTTGCTCCAGGCTTTCCAGGTCTCACCATGGGGGACTCTTTCATTTGCCTCCCTTCTCCCTCTGTCACATCTCCATCATTGTGGGATTTTCGTCTTTTGTTGTTTCTACCCGAGCTCATTTTCTGGCACTACGAGATGCTCCAGGCTCTTCTTGCATATTTTCTATCCCAGTTCTAGAATCAGATGTTTATTGCCTGGATCCTTTATTTCTTTCATGAGAGAATGGTACTAGAAAACAACATCTGGGCAGTAGATGTGTTTATTGCTACTGGAGTACCACTAATTCTGGGTCATCATAGTTGACACTGCAAGAAAATGTATGTATATCCTAACTTATATACATTCACGAAACTCTTAAGTAATATTTTTGAATGAAAGTTATAGGAGAATATTACACTTTTATTTTTATTGATTGATTGCTTAACAGAGACAAGGTTTTACTCTGTTGCCTGGGATTAGTACTGTGGTGTGATAATAGCTCACTGCAGCCTCGATCTCCTGGGCTCAAGTGATCCTCCCACCTCAGCCTCCCTCATAGCTGGAATTATAGGTGTACACCACCGCACATGGCTAATTTTTTTATTTTAATTTTTTGTAGCGACGGGTCTTAAACTCTTGGCATCAAACATTTGGCCTCCAACAATCCTCCTGCATTGGCCTCCCAAAATGCTGGGATTGCAGGCACATGCCACTGCACTGGGTACAGGAGGATATTTTACAAGCTAATCAACGATAAGCAGGAGTGGGATAAGGGAGGAGCAACTCAACTTCTAGATAATAAAGTAAAATCATAAAGCTAAGAGGTTAAGAGTGAGATCTGAGAAAATGCTCATGATACCATGAAATACACACAGCCCAAGGTTGTAAACTCAACAGCAGCTTATACACTATGTGGGGATCACGTTCTCCATTAAAAGCTGGCATAGTTCCAGGCTTCTTAGCAGGACTAATACATACCAAGGTCATGAAGTCACTGGTCTGCTTAATTCCACTGGGCGAATTCCTTACATGTATGTGGATAAGCTATGGCCTTCACATGACAAAGCAGATGTGCAGAAAGTAGAAAAATTCCAAGAGAGAGCAACCACAGGGCAAAGCAGACACAAAGCATGAAGGAAAGACTACGTCGTAGACAAGAATTCCTTACGATAGAGAGAAAAAGAGACAGGAGGATGGCTAATTACCCACAGAAACGGAGCAAGTCAGGGCCCAGTTAAATGTGGATCCCAGGCTGACTGACCTCCATCACCTCAGTTCCTTCCCTTGCACTCCATAACTTCTCATTCAAGGGCTAAAGACCCCCTTGGAAATGCACCAAGCACAGAACAGCAGAACCCCTGTTTAGGAGACTGTCAAGGAAGCAGTGCAGAATTGTAACTATCAAGGCGGCTCAGTGGCTCCTGGTGTGGAAGACGATGTCTAGAATTATTGGTGGAGAGGTAAACTGTGTTCAGAGAGCAGAGAGGCTCCAGCATAACTTCCCAGGCACACTTTGTGGCAGTTGTGCTGGTAAGGGCAAGCTATGGGAGAGCTGCCAGTGGCAGACAGTGGCAGACAGTGGCAGAAAAGAAGTAAGCAGGAAAAGAAGTTAAAAACCTGACTTCAAAAGGCAGTAGTTTTTTGTTTCCTTTTTTTTTTTTTTAAAAAAAAAGCATATTTCTGTCTACAAAATGAATATGAACAGGTAATTTGGTCTTTGTAAGGAAAAAATATCCAGAGAAATTAGACTAGTGTTTGAAAAGGCAGGCAGTAAGCACCAGGTAACAGAAAGTACTGCCTTCGTGAACTTGGTGTGCTCACAAACAGAATGCATTCTTAAAGCAAGGAATCACGGAGATGACCTCATCATGCATTTCTTAGAGTGGATGGGACCAGCCATCTCTCCTGGGCTCCAGTTTTAATTAAAGACAGCTTGCAGGGTAACATCACCCTCACAACCTGCTAAGCCTTGAGACTCTGGGATTACATACAAGGCATATGGGTAGGGGAGTGAGGGGAAAACAGAGTAAATAGGTGATTTCTGGTACAAATGGGGAAAGAATGAGTTTAGGGATGACTCATTATTTTCCTCCTCAATACTATCATATTCACCCAGAAATGGCAAATTTCAGCATTCAACCCATCTAGACTGCTTCTTGAAAACCCCAAGTGACAATTATTTGAATGTCACACCCCTTCAATGTGACTTTTTTTCCAGTATGGGATAAGGTGAAGCACAATCCACATCAAGACCAAACACACTCAGAAGAAACCAGAACGCTAAGGTCGTCATTCTCATCACATCAGCTGCAAAGACACAAGATGGATATGACAGCAGGAGCTTCTGCTAAAGATCTACTCACAGCAACCCCCCTGGGACAAGCTCCATATGACATCATGACACTTCGTTGTGCACGGCCTCACAGAGCGGATCCTTTGTTTGTTGTTTGGGCTAAGACTGCAAAGGGTGGAGCTGTATCACTAGGGTAGAGTCAATACACTTGCTGATCACCAGCTGTGTCCCACGATGTGCTTCACACCTTTCCCTAATCTTTAATACTACCTTGCATGGCAGATATTATGACCCCCATTTTTACAAGGGGGAAACTAAGGCTTGGAGAAGTCTAAACAGCAGAGCAGAAACTCAATTTCAGGTCAGTTTTGCCCTCAAAATTTACATTCTTTGCAAGTTACTGTGTTGCCTCCTAAGTGTTTTTCGATATGTACCATCTTGCTTTTATATGATTTTCTCTCAAGAAAAGGAAATCCCCAAACAGGAGGCAGCAGGTGCAGGGAAAAGAGACCCATATGGGACTCAGACAACCTTGATTCTCAATCGATCTCCATTATGACCTTTGGCAAGCAGTCCGAAGCTTCTATCTTCATTTCCTGATATGCCAAATAATGAGGAATGAGTGAACCTTCTCTTCCAGCTTCAACATTCTAGATTTCCTAAAGAGCTAGTGTTTGCATAAATGAATGCAAATTAGCAGTAATCTCCTTGAACTGATATTAACAAACTTTTTCTGTGCAAATAAGAGTCCAAGTAAAAAAAGGCTGTGCTTGGGTTTCTAAAAATCTATTTAAAATATCACAGAATCTAAATATTTGGCCATTCTTGTCTAGCTTTCAGTCCCTGAACTAACATACTCTATTTTAAACCCAGGTTCAACTCCAGTCTCTCCTCATAGCCAAAACCAGCTGCTGTCTGGCATGCTCCTTTTAAATAGACTATCTTAAAGCCTTTAAAAAAAGGAAAAAAAAGTTGAGCTCTTTGGAGAATCCTCTTGTCACTAGAGTGATTTACTCTTCAATTTAGTACTTAATTGATAATACAAGCTGTAACCTGGCAGCTGGAGCCCATTGCCCCTGGATGATTTAGGTAAATGGTCCTCAAACCCCCAGTTTCAAAGCCTTGGGAAAAAGATTCCTCAAATTCTGTTCTATAGTTTTTATGAATCCCTAAGAACGTGGTTTCCTAAATCTCCTCTGCCCCAGCCCTTTTGCTGAATGTTAGTCTTTATTCAACCTTGGATTGATCTCCGCTAATTCACTAGTCTACAGACTCACACTCATGCACACACAAACTCACTAATGTACACACAAACACACTCATGCACACATTCATGGACACAATCATACACACGTACTTACACACTCATGGACACATACACACTCATGCAAACACACACATTCATTCATGGACACACTAGTTATGCACACACACATATATATACATTCATGGACACACATACTTAGACACATACTCATAGACACATACTCACTGATGCACACACATACTCATGCACTCACTTCTGCATGCAGGATCCAGCTGGATGACCTACACGTGCTGGATTTCGCCTGAGATCTGGGCCATAGAAAGGTTCATGAGCAGGTGCTCAGTCTCCCATTGCCATGAGATCTCTCTGAATTCCCTCTCCATTTGATTTTTCTTGCTCTTCTTGATCTTTTTCCTTCTCTCTCCTTCCCCAATGTGGAAATTTTTCTTTCTTCACCACACTCCTGCTGACTCCCTGGCCTTGCCATATGGCACCCACCCCTCCCTCCTTCTCATGGTACCCATTCTGCCCTTGTGGACCAGTGAAGGTCCTGACTGGAAACCCTCTCAAGCTGGGTAATTTGAGGAGCTTTTACTAAAATGACTATTTACAAATGTATGTGGAGCATTTGGGGAATCCACGAGGGATTATATCGTGGCCCTGGCCTGAGGTGAGCAACAGCAGGAGATGTTCACACCCCTGACTCTCAAGGGAGCTGTGAGTAGGAGATTTTAGACCCTGTAAAGGCTGCTTGAAAGGAACTGTGGTCCTTAGGAGGGGGACTCAGCCAGCCACGCAATCTGAGTGGTAGCAGGAGGAGAGGGCATCAATATGTAACAACTCCAGTGCCCCACATTCTGCCAGCATCTACACTGGTAAGCCCAACTAGCAGTCAGCCTCATAAACAATCCACATGAATCAGAGGAGGCAAAGATGTATGAAAGTGTTCCATAGCATGAGGGCCAATTGCTAATAGATGACCAATTCCACAATTCCTGCTCCCACATCTGACTATTCTTATACATTCCCACACTTCTAGTTTGTGCTGAATATCCCTATTTTAGTCAATTTTCACGCTGCTATAAATAACTGCCCAAGACAGGGTAATTTATAAAGGAAAGAGGTTTAATTGACTCGCAGTTCTGCATGGCTGAGGAGGCCTCCGGAAACTTACAATCATGGCGGAAGGTGAAGGGAAAGTGAGCACCTTCTTCACAGGGTGGCATGAAAAAGAATGAACTCCAGATAAACTACTAAAGACTTATAAAACCATCAGATCTTGTTCGCTCACTATCGTGAGAACAGCATGGGGAAATTGCCCCCTGATTCAATCCCCTCCATCAGGTCTCTTTTGACATGTGGGAATTATGGGGATTACAATTCAAGATGAGATTTTGGGTGGGAACACAGCCGAATGATATCAGTCCCCTTTTCCCTAGTTCAGCAGAAGCTCAAGCTCTGCAAATGCCCTGTTTGCACTCTTCCAATGGAAGCTGAGAGGAACATCTTCAGAGTAGGCTACATGATGAACATAAGATACTTTCCTATACTTGTAGATGGCACAAAACTAAGTTCCAGAAACAGTTGCATCACATGCAAAAATCTCAGCATACTTCCTGCTTTTTGTCTGCCCTCATTTGATGTCTCCTAGACTGGCTCATTTAAAATGATGTAAGTAAAATTGTTACTAATTTATATATATGTAAATGAGAAAAATAGGCAGACATACACAGAAAAAGGTTTATTACCCTGGGACACACAACTGGAAAGAATCAGGCCCAGGACTCAACCCAAATCTGCCTTGATCTTCGCCATGACTCTCCACATCATCCCGTCTGTTCCGGCAGCCATGCGTAGTTCCTCAAGCCCCAGCGCGGACTCTTCCCTGCTGTGAAAGCTGCTCCCTGCTTGACCCCTTCTCACTCCACCTCCAAGACCCCATTTTCTCTGCCCCCTGGACTTGCTACTTTTTCATGGCCACAGATGTATGTAAAATCTCATGTCTGATTACATGGAACCCCCGCCCTAGATTCTTCCATAGCACTGATCACTCTGTGTTGTAACTCTGTGTTTGCTGCCAGTTTTCTACAAGTCACCGGATTTTTCCCCGGCATTTTGTGGAAATTCTCCTCACCGGCAGAATATGCAGGGCTCAGAGTTGTAGCGCCCCTTGCTATGCCGAATGACCCACCTCAACATGTTTCTTTCTCATCTCCAGCATTCTGGTCTGTGTTGAAGAGTTTTCACCCAAGGGAGGAACCTCTCTGACAGGGGACACAAGAACTGTGTCATCAGATTAAAACCTGAGACAGCCACAAGGCCAACTGGGGATCTTTTAGCCCCTGGAGGTTAAGCTGATGTGAGTGGAGTTCATGCTATTGGTTGCAGTCTTGATCCTCTAATCCAAGGGAAAGGAGATCGCTGCTGAAGAAAAGGAAACTCAGCAAATATGGAGACAATTTGGGGAGTGGAGGCCTATTCAGTGGAGACAGGGAATGTGCAGGTACTGCAGCTCCACAGACAGGACCTCAGGACAGGGAGGAGGAGGGTTGGCAGCTCTACCCAGAAAATGATGGCTAAAGTGCTGCCTAAATGCAAGCGGAACCTGGAAAGGGTAACAGAGGAAAACCACGAATGGGGGCGACGGCCTCAGGACGAAGAGCAGAGTCAGTAACTGCTGAGGTCTCTCCCTGGATTTCTTTGCTCTAGAAAATAATTTGTAAAAATTCTACTTTATGCACCTTGATCACCTTCAACTTTTGTTTATTTGATACCTTAGAACCAGGAGAAAGGTAAGAATAAACTGCGGTGGAAGTTCAACAGAGGGTTCAGATGCAGGAACGGCCAGACTAAAAAGAGCCTTATCTACCAATCCCACTGCCTGGTAACGAAGTTACTAAAATGTTTCTACCATCACAATTTCAAAGGAAATGAAGCAGCTATTCTTATGGAATTTTTTTTACCCAACCAAAAAAAAAAAAGTTTAAAGTCCTTTTTCTCTCAGTCAGTGATGTGACTTAGCATCTAGACCATCTTGTTTGCTTGTTTTTCCCACCCGTGCTGAGAAACTTAGTATCTAAGGAAATCTTCTATTTCTGAAATGGCTCCAGGGAGGAATAAAAGGAGACTAACTCCAACTGAAGTCTAACTACACAGCTTACGGTATTTCACCTTTTGTTTCATGATTTTTTTCCTCTAAGATTTTAGGAAAATATATTCAGGATTCCTTAGGTGCATGTACGAAAATATATACGGTTAGTAAACTGCGTATGAAACGGCTCACTCCTTACACAGAAGAACATTCCAAGTGAAGCAAGCTCATTTCATATTCTGATCCTAAAAGTTCAGACTGATTCTTTAAATATAAAGAAAAAATATCTTCCAGTAAGAGAACTCACTATGATTCAAATGAATGCAATTGAGGCAAGTTAGCAAATTCACTTCTAAAACCCAATTAAGTCCCACTCCTTTCAGTTGAGAAGCATGATGGACAATATAAATCCCACAGAAAGACACAAGTTACAAAAAATAAGGCTTTCAATTCTATAATGCTCAGAACTGTATGGTGCCCTCAAGATTTTTGCAGTGCACAACCTATGCAACTAAATATGGGAGGGAAAGAGCTGGCATATTCTGTCTCAACATTGAGCAAGAATAAAAAATAATCTTTACATTTCTCAAACAGATATTGAAAGGCAATGTGGAATAGTGAAAGGAAAACAAACCCCGGTTCAAATCTTGGCAGTAAACTCTTGGATGAATTAACTCAATTCTCTGTGTATTTGTCTTAATCAACAAAATGGGGATGAAAAAAACAAACCCAAAGAGAAACGGTGAGAATTCAGTAAGTATTGTAATGTATGTTATCCATCTACTGCCAAATGTGCAACATAGTATGCATTTGAATGACACTGTTAATAAGCCGTGTTTAACAGCTTGTGACGATTTTTTTTTCATTTACTTGAATTCTTTGAAATGTTGTTGTGAATAAGGAAAAAAATGCATCTCAGCTGCTGGGTGGTACACTTTCCTGTTGTGCAAAAGCTGGAAAACTAAAAACTTGATTCCTAAGACTCCCCTGAATTTAGAATGCTGGTCGTGAACTCATTTCTGCTAGTTAGATGCTCTTGTGCAAGAACTGGAAGTTGGAGATGCTGTGGAGTCCATCTGCTTACCACTTCAGCTGTTGCTAGTGGTAAACACAGCCATGGAAACCTGGGGATTTTCTGTAGGGTGGTTTCAGGGTCCAGTCACTAGTTCACAGGTGTTGTGAGGTTGTTGCAGGCATGGCAGTAAAGGTGGTGATCCAGAGTTTACATCTATGTGTTTAATTCAGCAGTCCCAGAAGTAACTGGCCTTAAAGAATAACGGAAAGGCTTATAGATGTCTCAGTAATTGCAAAAGCTGAGGTCAGTATGATTCCTACAAAATGAATGGCGTATTTTGAATTAGGGATTAACTTATGATAATGAGTTCCCACGGCCAGAATAAATGGGTCTGGAAACTCAGGGGTTGTGGGAGGAACTGTATTTTCACTAACTCAACCGATAATTCACTCACTTCTAAAGCTTTCACTGTTCTTCCCATGACTTTGAGCTCTGCTAGTTAGAGCTCTTATCACCCAACATGTGAATGCTTCCACAAAGGTTGTACCGCTGAACTGGACCACCAGGTGACATGGGACCAGCAGGATGAAAAAGAGGGTCACTGTGTTGACCCAGGTCATTGGCACTGATTTCTAAGGAGTAATAGCATTGCTGCAACAGAACGCCAGCAGGAAGGGATGCTTTGAAATCCAGGAGAGTCTCTGAAATTCCTCCAGGAACCCCATATCCAGCTATAAAAGCTAACAGATGATTTCAGCAGCCTATTATACGGAGGACCACCCAGGGCTCAGCTTGTGAGGGAGGATGAGGTACCTCACCTTGCCCGATATAAAACCCTGACAAATTGGGCCAGAGAATGGAGAGTGAAGGAAGGAAGTTATTAATACCAAATACAGGTCTATGAGTAGCTGCAGGAACAAACATTTCAATAGCTTCCCCTAAGTTCTTCTCTATTCTATTCACATACATACTTTTAATTGTTAAACAATTTCCTTTTTCTTCATCTATTTTCCATGTTGCTTGTTTATAAGTTAAGTTGTTACGGTAAAACTGATTTAGCCTGAATGTTGTAAGATTACAGGATTGCACAGTAGTATCAAAATATACTATGTCACAGGGATAATGCAGTAATTTATAGGACTCTGGGCCTCCCTTTTCTTAAGACAGGTAAGTACATTTTACCTTGTAAACAAGGAACAGTTACATATATTAGGTGGGATATGCCTACTATGACATCGTTATTGTGTGGCCACTTAAATCTGGCGACAAGAGGTATCAGATATGGAGTGGCAGTAAGGTGGGGTCTGGAAGAGTGCAGTATTGGCAGGCTCTTGGTATACCCTTTCCAGTCTCCTGCTTGTGTGTCCTTCTGTATTTTATAAATTAGAAAGGTGAAAACCACATTTCCAAGACTTCCTGGCAGCTAGAGTTCTGGTCAACAATTAGGTTGTCTGGAGGAGATGAGTGTGAGCAGGTCACCATCAGGCGGAATGTTCGAGGGGGAAGCCCTCTGACTGCTGCTTTGCTGTTGCCTCTGGCAAGAGAAGTCCTAAAGAGCTGGGCATTCGGCCACAGCAGTCAGGTGCTCCATCGCTGCCGAGGGGTAGCTGCCCCCTCAGTTCTGGGCTGCAGCAACAACGAAGTCTCCTTAAAGCCCAGGTACCCAGTGATAATTTCTGATGCCCTCATGTTCTTGACTGTGGTTATGTCATGTTCTGGGAGTTACTCTCAACCTAGAACCTGTGTCTCTAGCTTTTCCCACAATTTTGAAAGAGCCCAGTTTTTTTCTATTAAAATCCTTTCTGCTTACAATAGTGAGAGTGGTCCGTTTTCCACAGCTGAGCACTGCATTTTACTGGTGGCCTCTCAGTGAATGAAGAAGGGGCATTGTATCACTGACATTATTAAAACTATTGGTGCATGATGGCAATAAAAACAGACCATTTTTAATTGGTTTCATTATTATTTTTAGATTATCTTCAAGCAATGCACCTATTGCTTGCATATGGAGTGGACTATTAGCACCTCCCCATTTGAGAATACCTCTGACTCGTAAAATGCATACATGTAATTCCTGTCTGTTATTTACAGAAATATATTTATAGATCATCTAATCACACTTAGGTCTTATGTACTCTTAATTTTCATACAGCCTTTATAGAATTTATCTGGTTGTCCCATTCTCAATAAATAAGCCACAATTTAGAAGAGCTAGTGAATAAATACCAAGATAGGTACATTGAACCAGAATGAGAGTTGATATCTTAGCTGGAAGGAGAGCTACATTAGAGAAAGGTCATGTGGGCTATAGCCTTACTTCTAGTTCCAAATAGGTATATATTCCAGGGCAAATTAGGTTTCTTTATTCCACAAAAATTGTATCGTGTGACTGTTGAGGCGCCACTCTACTAGAACAGAAGCACCTTTCCTGACCATCCTTTTCTCCATAACAATACTATTCAAACTCCTTAAAAATTTTTTCCTTAGAACAGTTATAACCATCTGACAAACTCATTTGTTTGTGTATATTGTGTCCTCTGCTAGGATATTAGGTTCTCGAAGTTGGGAAGTTTATTTTGTATATTTTCAATACCTGACGTATGGAAGATCCATCCAATAGCAATAAATTAAGAAATGAGGGTGGCCCCGTGGAGCTTGCTGGGGAGGATGGTGAGTGAGGGGGTTATAAGAACGCATGCTTTCTGCAAGCAGTTGTGGTTGCCTGTTCAGCCACTGGACTGTCCATGCATGTAAGTTCCCCTAATAAAACCCTCAGTCTGGTCTGCTGGCTCCCAGACTCTTCTTTTGGCCTCTTGAACCTGGTCCCCTCCCTGCTGAGGTTAACAGGGGTCTGGCATGACACTGCATCATTAGCAGCACCTGACGTATGCACAGCAATATTCGATGAATGAAACTATCTGAGAATGCATACATTAGAGTGCATTTTCTCAAAGAACTGACCATGTAGAGAAGAAAACTAAACATGTATATTCATGATTTCAATCTAAGCCAGTGTAGGCCAAGAGTCATAGACATGAGTTAAAGATATGCCAGTAAGATTGCCTTAATCAGCTATGGGGCCATCTGTTTTACCAAAAATGGAATAGATGTGAGTAAAACAAGAGAGAAACTCTTTCTCTCTGGCACGACAATCTGAACTCATAGCTGTCCTAAGGTATCCCACAAAGGTTCTAAAAACCTGTGTTCCTTCTAACTTGATGCTTCACCATTTAACTTTGGAAATATATTAAATTATCTGCGCTGGGGAAGTGAAGCAGGGGAAAGAAAGGGAAAGAACAAAACTGAGCCCTAGCTCTAGAGATTCTGGTATTGTCGGTGTGGGGTGTTGACTGCTAAAGATCCTCACATGAGTGTAATATGCAAGCGGGAGTGGAAACCATCACCCTGTAGGGTTGTACTTATTCCCGTACTCTAGGCTGAAAGAGCGCCTAGAGGGCAGCAGCAACCCCGACGGACATTTCTGATGCTCGAGCTACACTTGCCAAAAGGGGGTGTGGTCTCCCTGTGAAAGCTCAGGGCAGCCCACAGTGACCTGTGTGCAAAGCAAAGTGTTAGCTTTTAACCAGGGGGTGGGGGGAATGTGTGTCTCCATCAGCAGGTGAAGGAGATCGCATGAAGGGAGGGTGTGGGATATTTGTTCTAATCGACACTGCTCTCCAGCCCGTTATCTACAACTGGAGCAAACTGAAGAATTAGAGGCCGAGGAGCTCAGAGCCTTGCACAAGCTCCAGGTGTACTCGACCAGCATCAGCACACCAGCCAGCCCTCTGGAATGAGAGCCCTGGCAGGACAATAATCTGCTGGGATTGCATAGTAACATTTACACCAAGAATGACTAAGGCTGGGACAAAGGTAATGCAAACCATGACTCTGAGCAAAACTTGGCAGAAAAGGAAAAGGAAACATCAAGAGACAACTCTGTTGCCCATGGGTAGAATTCCAGAAGTTGTCACATGGTAACATTTTTGTTCCACTTTTATAGGAAGGGAATCACCGTAGACAAAACTATAAAAATAGTAAAAATAGTAATTCAACTTCTTTCCTTTTTTTTTTTTTTTTTTGGACCAATGCTCCTGCCTTACCTAATGCAAGGAGTTTGATCTATTCTTGGAGTGAGCTTATTTACCACAAACAAGAAAATTTATTTCAGAGCTATCGAAAGCGACATCTGTCTTGTTATTCTTTGACAGAGAGAGGAAAGAGCCCAGGGGAACTAGCACTTGATTTCTCGAATTCTCCCTGGACTCTAACCATTTTTTATTTGGTTGGCAGAGAATTTGGGGGAAATGTCTTATAATTATTTTTAACATCGAAATTGTTTTGACACATCTTGGAAATCATGGGTGAAAAGAGGGACCCTCTTCAATATACAGGTGCGTAATTGTGAATACAACACCTCTGCAATACACAGCACGCAAAAATTGCTCAGAGGTGAAGTGTCCAACAAAAGTCTAGGAAACCCTATAGTCTTTGCTTTTTTTAGTTTTTTTTTTCCTCTCCCAAAAATCTTTAAGCAAAGGAAAGCGGTAAGTCTAGCTACATAATACATTAACAGTGAGATTCCCCTTCAAGTAGCTTGACATGACCAGAGCTGTACAAAGAACATCAGCTCACCTGTAGGCTAGCTTTCCTGACTGCATATAAAATTTCAGAACAATGATGAAGAAGTCCAAAGATTCTGTTTTCAGATTTCATTTTTTCAGAAACTGTATTAGATGCCCTTTCTAGCAAAGCAAACATGACCAAATGCTCTGGAATCCATGGCCTAATGGTCATTTGGGACGAAGCATCACTCTTTTCTAATTGTAGGGAAAGCAATTATAAATGGCATGTAATAATCTGTTAGGAAGCCATGGCTTTGGATGAGACAAATCTACCATGGGTCTGTCATTCCTGTTCTTCAGTCCACAAGCACAGTTTTCTTCCCAGTACCTCCAGGCCTTTAATTCAATTGTTAACTCTATCTTGAATGGTCCAGTAAGTCCCTGGATATGCCAATAAAAGGCCAGTTTTATCAATGACCAAAGCTGGCGATCACATTTCCACTAGCCAACATTTATTATTACACTCTTCCTTAGAGCAAGCCTTCCTTTCAGAATCATTTTAAAAATCCACAATTGCATTAGTTTAGGTTTTCCATAGATAGATAGATAGATAGATAGATAGATAGATAGATAGATAGATAGATGGTAGATGATAGGTAGATGAGAGATAGATAGATAATAGATGAGAGAGATAGTAGATAAATAATAGTAGATGAGAGAGATAGATAGATAGATAGTAGGTAGATGAGAGATAGATGGATAGAGATGAGGTGATAAATAGACACTAGAGGTGATTTATCATGGGAATTGGCTCTCATAATTATGGGCATGGAGAAGTCTCATGATAATCCTCTGCAAGCTGGAGATCCATAAAAATGATGGTGAAATTCAGTTCCAGTCCGAAGTAAAAACAAACAAACAAAAAAACAAAAACACCAGGAAGTCCAATGTCCAAGGGCAGGAGAAAATAGATGTTCTAGCTCAGGAGAAAGGGTATGGAATTTGCCCTTTCTATATCCTTTCTTCTGTTAGGGCTCTCAAAGGATTAGATGATGCCTGCCCGCATTGGTAAGGGCTAATCTTCCTTACCCAGTCCACTGAATCAAATGCTAGTCTCTTCCAAAACTCCCTCATAGACACACCCAGAAATAATGTTCTCCAGCTATCTGGGTATCCCTTAGCCCAGTCAAATGAACACATAAAATTTACCATTGCACACATATTTCATGCCGTTTATTTCTCTGAACTTTGGGTCAGTATACATCTGGCTGGTTTTAATTTGAGAAGTGTCTAGGACCTCGGCCCAGGCTCAGAATGTCAGCCCATCCTTCAGGACTTGGATTTTCCTGCCCATTAGGATACATTCTCTCATTTTCTTGGTAGGGCATAGTAGACTACAAATCTTGTTTATTGCTATATTATATCACAATAATATTATGGCTACTAAGTGAAAATATAATGCTTTGTAAATATGAACCTGGCTTGCTTTACAGAATAACATCAGTTTGAAAACATTCAGGGCTACATCATTCCCACACATACTCCCTGTGTAAGAAGTAATGGAAAGAGGAAGATAGGAGAGGGTAAGGCCCTAGGATCCCTGGAAGATTGTTCATTTTAAATACATGCACGTTTCTTAGGACAAAAGGCAGAACAAAATCATATCTGTGTCATTTTCTTATGCATCTCCACGTGAAATATTACATTCTGCAAATAAACACAGAAATAAAAGGGTTTTGTGTGTTACAGGCTTGGCTTCACATCCTACTGCTTCCCCTGGAAGCTCTGAGAACTTCGATTGGTCTCTGCCTAAGAAACATGGAGATAATTAACCATATTTTTTGGGTAGCATTGGATGAGGTAACACAGTAAAGCGTGCGACTCACTCAAGGTAGAATCTTGTCATATTTTTGTCCTGCTCGCTACACTCTCTGCACTTTGGGATAAGCAGGAGGGCTTCACAGAGGTGATAATATGACAAATTATTAGCTTACCTGCCTAATTTTTGTTTTTCAATTTACATTCACTAGAGGACACAACTTCATGGCAACAGAAAAAATATTTATTTCAATGGGCACTCCCCAGGCCCCACTTCTTACATTTACCAGCTAAGCAAAAGATCTATGGTATAATACAGTGACTATTAATAACAATTGTGTTGTATATTTGAAAATTGCTAAGAGGGTAGATTTTAAATGCTCTCATCACAAATAAATGATAAATATGTCGGGTAATACATACCTTAATTAGCTTGATTCACCCTTCCACAATGTAAACAACATATTTCAAAACATCATGTTGTAATCCAGAAATATGCACAATTTTGTTAATTAAAATTTTTTTAAAAAAACGAGAAGAGAAATTACCAGCTAAGGAATACAATAAGAAATTAAGATGTCGTATCACCTGTCTCAAGAGTCTTACAGTGGAGTAAGATAAGTTTCTGACAACATATAAGGTAGGGGAAAAAAAGCTTCAAGAAACAATGCCAATGAGACTAGAGTCCAGGTGAGGAACAGACACATTTTAGAAAGTCAAGGTAGGAAGGATGTGGGATTCCAATTGGTCTTTCACATCCTGGAAGCTAAACATTCAGAGTCACCCAGGGCGTTTAGGAACAGAGCCTGTGGGTTCACGTGTAGCTCAGTACCCACCACGTATTTTGGTAAAAAAATAAACCTTTTGTCCTGTTTTCTCTCCAAAGAAGCATTTTGGTCCAAGCAAGTTATAAAATGAGAGGAAGAAACTGGATGGCTTTTAGGTTTCTACCAACATAAACCCCTCCGCCATGGACCCTGTGTTCCCAGAAGCTTGCTCCCCAGACCAGATTTCATACAGGTGAGAAGAACACAGGGGTTTGTTAATGAGCTCTGTCTTCACTGGAATGAAAAAGGATGAAAACTAATAAAGAGAGAATCAATGAGCAGACACCATATATCTGAAAATTGGCCAAAGACACCCATTCATTTATCTAACAAATATTAATAGAGTACCCATATGCCAGGCATTGACCTTCCTATGGGGACACAGCAAAAAACAACCCAAAATCTCTACCTTTCTACTTTTAGAGAGCTTGTATTTTTGTGAAACAGTCAGGGAAGAAAAAGAACAAATAAATAGGTGGAATATGTGATGTATTTCTTCATCATATTTGCCATAGAGGAAGTAAGCAAAGGGAGGGGATGAGGAGAATGGGAAGGAAGAGAGGCGACGTAACCTGCCTGAGAATCTTCATTGAAAAGGTAGTGTTTACAGAAAGACCTGAAGGCAGTTCAGAGCAAGCCATGCAAAGAACCTGTCATTGGAGAATAACCCTGTGCTAAGTTGGGAAGATGAGGATAAAATAAAATCAAGAAGCAATTGCTACAATAATCCAGGTGGCCAATGAGGTGGTTTCTGGCCAAAGGAACCAGAAGAAGGAGGTTATCACTATCTGTAAAATGAAGACTCTACAAATGGTAGCTTGAGGGGTGACAGAATTAGAAGTTTGGTTTTGGACACTGTACTTATTTTCTAGGACTGTCATAGCAAAGTACTAGAAACTATTTGGCTGAAAATCTCAACATTTCATTTGGAGGCTAGAGGTCAGAAGTCGAGGTGTCAGCAGGGCTGTGGTCTCTTTGCAGATTCTTGGAGAAAATTATTCCCTGCCTCTTCTAGATGCTTTGGTTGCCAGCAATCCTTGTCATTCCTTGGCTTGTGGATACATGACTCCCATCTCTGCCTCTTCTTCACATGGCCTTTTCCCTGTGTCTGTGTCTCTTCTGTCTCTTCTAAGGTCATCAGTCATATTGGAGCAGAGCCCGCCCTAATCCAAGCTTCAAGAAACAATGCCAAGGAGACTAGAGCCCAGGTGAAAATTGGGCTCTAGTCACAGTCTGTGCATTTTCGAATCACAGAAGCCAAATTCAATGGAGGAACTTAACTTGCTATAACTTATGTTGGTAGGAACCTAAAAATCATCCAGTCCCTTCCTCTCATTTTATATCTTGCTTGGACCAAAATGGTTCTTTGGAGGGAAAATGGAATGGAAGCTTTCTTTTTTACCAAAAATATGGTGAGTGTGAGCAACTGCACATGAACCCACAACCTCTTTGTCTTAACACCCAGGTGACTCTAAATGTTTAGGTTCCAGGATATTAAGGAACATCGTGATTACATCTGTAAAGCCTCTGATTTTTAAGGTAAAAGTCCTGGGATTTCTACATATCTTCTGGGGACACAATTCATCCCACAACAAATATAATGTTATGTAGGCAATTAAATATCTAAATGTGGATATTACAGAAAAATTTAAGTAGGGGATATTAACATGGAGGTCACTGCAATAGGTAATAATTAAAGCCATGAGATTACGTGGGAGCATGATGGTAGAGAGGGTCTTTGATGAAAACAAAGGGCCTAGGCCATGCTTGCATTTGAAAGCCAGGAAGATGAGGATCTGGCAAAGGAGGCTGAGGAGGAGCTGTCAATGAGAGAGACAGAAGCCTTGAGAGGTGGATCCCTTAGAGGTAAGTGAAGAAAGGGTTTCAAGGAAAAGTGAGTGGCAGAACAATTAACATGGCGTTCAGAAAACAGCAAGAAATATGAAGATGGCAAAGCAAAGACTGGGAGTCACGGCCTGGGTACCAAGACAGTGTTTTGTACGTTCCAGGTAATCAATGAATCTAGGCATGAAGGAAGAAGCTTCATGCTCTGAGGAACACTGCCTGGAACTCGTTCATTTAACAGACACTTAGCAAGGGTCACTCTGTGCATCTCAGCTCCCATCCTGCTTTCATCTTCATGTCTCCTCCAACTGTCCACCCTCCCCCTTCACTCACTAATACCCTGGAGATTACAATAAGCCCATTCACGCAAGTTTAGGATCCAAAATGTGCCTTACAATGAGCCAACAGAGAGAGAGGGAAAGCCTGGTCTACATAACAGGCGTTGTTCCCAGGGGATGGGAATGATGCAGGAAGTATTTTGGTCACCAGTCCACAGCATGTGGCCTAGAATACATCCTAAACCTCATAAAAGTTCCAGAAGCAACGCTAACTGAGCTGGGAGAAGGCGGAAGACTGAGGTGGCCCTGAGGGGCTCAGCTGAGATTTGTCGAGGTTTGCAGTGAATAGTGAAAAAGGAATTTGGCTTCTGGGATTTGGTACATTCAGACAACAGCTTCGCTGCAGCAGCAGTCGAGAGGGAAATCAAAGGACTGCCATCTAAACCAGCGACGTTTCTCACTAGACACAGAGTAAATCCAAAATAGAACTGGGATTTTACAGTTGTCCCTATGTTTGCCTGTTTTACAGAGTAGAACTGGAAACCGTGAAATATTAAATCAGGGTAATGATGCTCTGGTCACTTCAACACAAATATTCTCATGCTACAAAAAATAATCTTGTTTTGGTGTTTGTCAAAGTAATATTGAATTACATATTTATTTGAAAAAGAAAAAAAGGTGATGTGTTTAAACTCTGTTCTTGTGGGAGCCACCTATTTGTGGTGAGGTAAGAAGAAACAGGTAGAGATGTATTCCTGCAAATATACCAGCATTCAAATGCCTGTGATAATGAAAACTAGAATAAATATTAATACATCAAGGGTTTGAGGGAAAACCTGAGCTTTCAATAACTAACATGTGCCTAGTATTCTGATGAATTCAAGTTTTCTATGCTTCATTTCAGTGCGAAGTGGATTACGGCTTTTTAAAAGTAAGGTGGAGGTGTACTTGCTCAAGGGGTTGACACCAGGGAGCAGGAAGCACGCTCCTCTGCTCGAATCCTTTTAGTCAATAATTCAGAGATCGCTCTGGGGGAAGCGCATGTTAAACTTGGCCTCCACACAAAAACAGTCTCTTGAGCAAAGGGTGCTTTCTTGATTCACGCTGCTTCTCAACTGCCAGGTGGCAGCTACAGACTTTTTCTGAAAACTGCCTTTGGATAAAAAACTCGAACTCTCTCTCCACTTCTGCTTCAGGGCTCTGCCTCCCAAACCAACCATAAGCATCACGATCTTTGTCTCTCCACCCCGCAGGTGCCTTCGTCAATTGTGGGGAGACACCCAGAAGAGTCTTCCATCATAAAGGGCCCGTCCCTTCCTCTTAGGTGAGTTGCGAGTGAGTTTAGGATTACCTCTTAGCTTTTCCCCTTGCTAGTCTTAGAAAGTGCAATGTGCATCTTGCATGGGGACCTTAGCATCTCCCTTCTCTCAGCTTCCTCCCAGCGCTTTTCCCTGACCCTCTCCAGGGTCCCATCATCATCTCGCCACCACTGCTAAGTTCTGGAGCACATGGGTTTGCCCCATAATGTTGGGTTCTCTGCAAGGTGGGCAAATCCCATGTCCTATTTTGTTCTAGATCCTCTTATTCTTCAAAACGAGCTCACTGTCTGTAAGACGTCTTCCTCTCATCAATAAGGAATGCCCCTGCTGGAATAAGATCACTGCACTGATTAAAAGAAAACCTCCTTCAACCCATCAGTGGTAAAGGCAGAGTGGAAAACAGAGTGAAGCAGGTAGAGAATCTCACGCTGACATATAATCTCTTGAGGTTTTCTCTCTGAAAAAGAATATTCACTTGTCTGGACTTAAATTTCCACCAACAAACTGTGTCTCCTCCCCTTTTTATGGCATCTCCTGCTTCATACCCTCAGTGACTTTGGAAATCAACATTAGGTAACCCTGGAGCCTTTCACCCTGCACACAGGGGAACTACTCATTTTATATTTAAAGACCAGACCTAGGTACCTTGTCATAACTGAGCCTTTCCCTCTTTTTTCTCTTTATGTGTAAAACTCATAGAAAAGACAGTAGGAGAAAAAAATAGGTGTCTTCAACCAGTCGACAGGATTTATTTAAGCAAATGCCCCCATCTAATGCTGGGTGTGCTCTGTGCTGGACCCCAGGCAGCCGTCGCTATTGGTCAGTCCTCACCTGGCAGCCCACACAAGGCCCTGCGGCCCCCAGCTCGGGCCACCTGGGCTTTGACCACCCTCGCCCTCCCGCCGCGGTGCTGGGGCTGCCAGCGCTGCTGTGTTTCCATTTCAGGCACAGCAAACATGTGTAAATACTTTATTAAAAATTTTTTTTTAAAAGCCCAACACATGAAGTGAAAGCTGTTCCTCTCTGATTGATTTTTCAAAAGCTCCCTAGACTGCTTCTGCTACAGATGTTTGCAAAATGATTGGATGCAAAGTGGGCTTAATTCATAAAAGCAATAAAACGTTGTTTATTGACTGAACAGATGAACTAGCTGAGGGGAGATAATTTGGAGTGTTCTTATTGGAAATGCTTTGAAGAAATGTAATGATAGTGGAGAGACAGAGTCTTATTAGCTGTGGTAAATATATTTTCCTACAGAAGGCTTAGGAGATTTTGAAATAACTAGAACCCTCAGATTTTTAGTTATACTGACGTTTGGATGAAGCATGTGCAAGTTTGAACCTCGTAAATTTATATATTCCTTGCTATGCACAATTTGAAATCCAGAGATAAATTTCTAGTGTCGTGGGAAAAATCTAGGGCTGGGAATTAAGACCACGGGGCTTGAGCTTCAGTTCTGCCGCTCACTCCACCCCTTCATCCCGTAAAGTCAGGAAGTAATCAGTGCTCTGCATTAGGTACGTGCCGGAGAGACCAAATGGGTTAGCACAGTCTCATCTCTAGAGGGGCATGGAAGCTGTTGTAGTGTGTTGAGATGCTCCAAAGAGCTCCAACCATCCCAAGGAGGCACGCTGGCAACACCTAGGAAGGAGGGAAGCAGCCTCCTGCCCCTGCTTCAGAAAGGCAGCTCTGCTTGTGGCCATCACACAGGGCTCCTGACAAAGACCTTGCCTGCCAAGAAAATGTGTTGCTCTAAATAATTCTGAGAAACAGTAGATTTATGATAAGTAATACCAGTTTAACCTGTCATGCCTTGAAAAGTAAGAAACCAGTTGTGGGTATACAATTACTAGTATTGTTACTTGAAATAAGGAAGAAGCAAGTTTGTTTTCTCTATTGCCGTCTTCTTTTTCCAGATCATGGATCCCATTGGATTAAATTGCTATTATTTGATTATATTTACATCTTGGTTTTTATATGAGTTACTAAGCATGAAACACATGCACTGAATTTTACTTAGCAAACAAATCTAACAGATATTGGTAAAATGGATTGTTAGACAATAGTGATGCCTACCCATTGGAGGTAAGTTCTGATAAAATCACCATGAGGCTGTATTCAGAGGCCCATGGCCTCAGATGCTTATAGTCTGACCCCAAAGACACAACTCCTCCATGAATTCCAGGGACTAGGTACAGAAAATCTGTATCAATTTCATTTGCAATATCATATACAGAACATAGAGTAGCATGTACAAATGTTGGTATCTGGCTGGGAGCAGTGGCTCGAGCCTGTAATCCCAGCACTTTAGGAGGCGGAGGTGGAGGCGGGTCGATTACTTGAGACCAGGAGTTCAAGACCAGCCTGGCCAATGTAGTGAAACTCCATCTCTACTAAAAATACAAAAATTAGCAGGGTGAGGCATGAGAATCACTAGAACCCAAGAGATTGAGGATGCAGTGAGCTAAGATCACACCACTGCACCCCAGCTTGAGTGACAGAGGGAGACTCCATCTCAAAACAAAAACAAAACAAACAAACAAAACGTGTTGGTGTCTTTTCAAAACACATAATCTGCTGGTAACTATAATAGACCCTCTGCTGTTCACACGTGCATCCTTCCTCTCTCCTACTTTTTATTTGCTGTTACTGTTTTTGTTTTCTGATAAGATATATTGCACCAGGGGAAGCAGGTCAAGATTCCATCCAAAAGCCGCCTCCCACATTGTGTTCTAGAGGTTTTTCTGTTTTTTTGTTGTTGTTGTTTTCTCTCCTTAGTTTTGGTGGTTACAATATAGCTTTGGCATAAAATGGAGGTAACGCAAATATTTACGCAAATTGTTAATTACTTTAAATGTCAATGACATGAATATTTACATAATCATCATGGATAATTTATACTGGCTCTGAGTTTCTAGTGTCTGACACATGTTAGGTATTTAAAACACATCTACAATGAAGAACATATTGTATATGCATAACTGAGTCTTTTATTCCAAGTTCCATTCTGATGGGCTGGCAGGAAAGTCATTTTTAGTCATCCCTGTGGATTCCTCTCACCATCCCTCCCAGGGATATACCCCAGCCCCTGGCCTTGCATAGTTGGCACCCTCTGGGTCTGTCTATTTGACTGCAAAGGCACCAATGAGATGGACATTGCCCTTGTCAATGTGGCCCACCAGGTCAGCATCTCTGTGGGAATCTTTTAGAAGCGTCCAAACCTCTTCAGATCTGGTTCCATTTGTTTATGTCTTTATTCCCTGAGAACCATTTTTTCCTGGGGTCTCACAGCTGCCCTGGGCCATCACTAAGAAAGAGCTTTCTAGCCTCACTTCTATGAGGCTGGAAGGCATCACTCTTTGCCCCAACTGGGAAAATCATTGTCTATCATCTACTTGTCTCTCTATATCTCTATTATGTATGTATGTATGTATGTATGTATATATGTATGTATCTATGTGTCTATCTACCTACCAACCTATCTATCAATCATCCCTGGGGTCTCACAGCTGCTCTGGGCCATGACCAAGAAACAGCTTTTAAGCTTCACTTCTATAAGGCTGAAAGGCATCACTCTTTTCCCCAACTGAGAAAATCAATTGTCTGTCATCTATCTATCTCTCTATATCTCTATTATCTATCAATTAATCAATTGATAATCTACTTATCATCTATCTACCTATCTGCCATCTGTGCTTAACATCCACCTATCTACCAATCATATATCTATTTACCTGCCTAACACCTATCATCTGTTCATCTACATATTGTCTATAGATCTGTCCATCATCTATCTACCTGTCATCAGTCTAGTGCAAGGAAACTCTTTTCCCTATTCTGCTCCAAACCTATTGGCTTACTTCTGCACACTCGCTTATCCTCAGTGACCTTAAGTAAAGCCAGATCTTGCAGATTAGTTCTGTTTTCTTCCATGCGGTGCAAAACCTTGCTATCTCCAAATGGAAGACTGTAAAATGCAAAATAAATGGAGATAAATGTTTTCCAATCTATGGCTCTATTTCTATTGAAGGAAAAAAACCACTAACAGTCAACTTAGAAATGCACACTGGTTCAGGGTCGCTGACTTAAGGATGGAGCTGAACTTCAACCCCACATGTGGCTTATTCGTTTGAGTTTCTTACTTTGCTTCCTTTTGCCACAACAGAAGCATAATTCTTATGAAGCAGTTTTGGAATTCAAATTTTTGTTGTTCCATATGTGAGGAGTATGACTTTGGGTAAGTCACACAGTTGTGCTATGGGCCGTTTCCTCTTCTGTAAAAGGGGATAAGATTTCCTATCTATAAAAGTTCAGATAAGATGAAAAGCTCTTATCACATAGTACCTGCTATAAATTAAGCTCATGATAAATGCTAGCTATTGTCATACATTGTCTTATATTAAAACTTCTAAATAAAACAAAGTATTTCATACCTTGTATTTTTAAATAGATTTAATTGGGAGGTGACACATCTGAACTTGAAATGAAAGCACACATGTTAAGTATGCTCAAGGTTTTTGGCAGTGCAAGTAGTGGGCAAGGGCAACAGCCTTGCTCTGCCACCTTTAGAACATCTCACACAGGGAAGATGCTTTACATTCAGGTCTACTCTCTACAGAGCCAAAGACAGATGTTGGTCATACAATAGTTATTACTTGATAAATAAAGGAGGTAATGATTTTGGCATTGTAAATATGGCACATAGATGTCACAAGTTCCATCAGAAAAGGAAACAAAAATAATAAAATGAGAACAAGCACCAAGATGGATGGGCAGAAGAATGAGATTTAAAAAAAAAATAGAAATGCATGAAAAAATCAGCTTTATTTTTCTTGTAATTACTGTACTGAACATTTTGTAATGCTGATCAGTCAGTAACTCATTAAATAGCAGTGGATCTTGATGTATAAAGCCTAGGTCCATATGGCAAGTCACAGGGTGACAGCCTTCTGGGAGGTAAGTCGTCCCTACACATTTGCCTTTTTAAAAAGATTTTACAGTGAACTTTTTATTAGGATGTAGGGGCAGATTGCCACATGTAAAGGCGTTTCAAGGCAGCTTATCCCATCAAATGTAGAGCTAAATGTGTTTGCATATTCTGTGAGGAAAATGTATACCTTATAAGAAAACACAACTTACCTTACATGGTGTTTCATCTTATTAGTTCCAAGTTATCTGTGATTCTCAGTATGTAAGTCCATAAATCAGAATGGAAAATGGAAGCCATATTGAACTGAGCTAGGGAAACTTATTTCTTGTTCTTTCTCTACCATCAACCAGTTATGTGCCGTTGGCAAAGCAGTGAGAACCATGAAGCCTACGTTTCCTTGTACATGAATTGAAAGGATTGAACTGGACTGTCTTTAAGTTGCTCAAAATGTCTTTTCTTAGGGATAATTCAGTAATGTTGATGATATAAGTTCACATCCGACTTCATCGGTCCTATCAGACTATCTATGATCTTGACAGAGCTGAGTCTAAAAGAACTGGGATTTACTGGTAAAGAGAGAAAAGGGGAGTATTGTGATTCATAGCTGAAGAGAGTGTTTACTTGCCTCCAGACTCCTTTGAAGTTGAATAAAGATAGATGGGAAATTTCCGCTCTGATACTGGGCGTTAGTCACAGCCCAGAGAGTAAATGACAGCTCCCTCCATTCTCTTCATCAATTTTAAATGAGTAAAATGAGGAAAGTTGGGTAAGTTTAAATTTCTTTTGAAAGTCTAGAGCTGTATTTCATATTGTACACAAGTTTCCCTCAGGTCAAGCACCCTTCTTTTAAATTTCACATGGCTATGCTTGTTAAACTATGAATAAGCATCTGATTAATATTTCTAGAAATGAGAGTTTTAAAAAATCTGCTGCAACACAATAGCCTAAGAGCATTATGAAATAGACATACTATTGGACCTGAATGGTCCACTGCTAGGGCTCCTCTATTATCTGCTTTCTTGTCAGAGGCGGGAAAGAAAGAAAGAAAATCACAGAATCAGAGGTCAGCTTTTCAACATGCAGTTACCTGCATTTCAAACACTCAGCTAGCAGGAGAACAAAGCAGAAGAAATAATACACCTTCTTTGAATGAAGGTGTATGGAAGGTGAATTTAAGAATATCCTTGACTCTGAAAGAGTAAATTATTTTTTTTAAATATGCAATGAGACAACATACTTCAGTTGTAACTACCAGGGGTATCAAATTTTATAACTTTTTTAAGTGCTGTTAGGAAAGTGGATTATAGAATGTAGAGGAGACAGAAGCATACATAGATGGTAAATGGAGAGATGGGGCAAAAGATATAGAACATATACCAAAGACTTCAAAAACTACATAGCTTTCGTTGCAGAAATAATTCTCCTTTTTCTGGAAATATGTTTTAATATTAATATGCAGGCTGGACATGGTGGCTCCCAACAGCAAATGTCAGCACTTTGGGAGGCTGAGACAGACAAATTGCTTGAGCTCAGGAGTTTGAGACAAGCTTAAGCAACATGGTGAAACCACATCTCTCCAAAAAAAAAAAAAATTTAGCTGGTCATGGTGGCATGTGCCTGTGATACCAGCTACTCATGAGGCTGAAGCAGGCAGATCATTTTAGCCCAAGAGGTCAAAGCTGCAGTGAGCAGTGATCATACTACTGCACTCAAGCTTGGGCAACAGAGCAAGATTCTGTCTCCAAAAAAAAAATTGTGTATATATATATTACAATATATAATATAAGTATTACATATATGAGTTGTACATAGGTATGGATATATAAAAATTATATATAGTGGTGTATATAGAAGTGTATATATGCATATATGTATATACTGCATATCAAAAATATTTCAAATATCATATTTAATACACATACACATAAAATAAATAATGGTGTGTGTGTATTTCACATGACTGATTATTCTAACAAGATAAAAAATCTTGAATTGTAATTGCAAAATTGCTGGAAGTTGAGTGTGGACTGGATGGATAATTAAAACCTCCAGAGAGGCCTAGTCTTAGAGGTAGAACCCACACCCATGAGTTCTACCTCCTGGACTTTACCAGGTTATCAAGGTATAAATAATCTGAGAAAAATTTCCTCCTCACTTCAGCAGGGAAGTGGACATAGGCACAGAGCAATCTCTTCTTTTAACATATGCACAGAGCATTCTTTTTTTTTTTTTTTTAACAAGGGACTGCCCTCAAAAGAAACTATTTTACTAGAGCTTAACCACTGTGGGATTTATCACAGCTTCACTAACCTATGAAGGTCATAGCCCAGAAGCCTGGGCTCACCAAAGACAGAGACCTACCCCCACAGCAATTGGGTACTGGTAAAATAACAGTTGATTACAGCTAAAAGAACTGCCAAGCTTAAACTCTTTTCAAGAAGGAGTCTTTACAGAAATACGCACAACAGGAAAGACAAAAACAAAGACACTAGAGAAAATTTTAGCCTCTGACACCTAAAGCTACAGCAAACAATAAGCAGTCTAACTCATGGGCAGGAAAACATGAAACTTCATACCAAATGTCTATCTACCCCAATTCCTTTCACTTAGTAAATTATACTGAGCTTTCAACAAAAAACTCAAAACGCAACAACAAAAACAACTAAAAACAACCCAAAAAAGCATAATAAAGGCTGGGGCCATGGCTCACGCCTGTAATCTCAACACTATGGGAGGCCAAGCTGGGTGGATCACCTGAGGTCCGGAGTTCAAAACCAGCCTGACCAACAGGGAGAAACCCCATCTCTACTAAAAATACAAAATTAGCTGGGCATGGTGGTACATGCCTGTAATCCCAGCTACTCGGGAGTCTGAGGCAGGAGAATTGCTTGAACCTGGGAGGCGCAGGTGGCAGTGAGCCGAGATCGCGCCATTGCACTCCAGCCTGAGCAACAAGAGCAAAAGTTCATCTCAAAAAAAAAAAGGCATAATAAAAAGACACAGTCTGAAACAATAAAGTAAGCAAGTAAGCATCAGAAACAGATATGGCAGAGTTTTAGAATCATCACACTGGACATTTAAAATAATAATTAATATGCAAAGTGCTCCAATGGATAAAATGGACAACTTGCAAGAATAGATTGTTTATGTAAGCAGACAGATGGAAACGCTGAGAAAGAAGGCTAGAAATCAAAACCACTGTAATAGAAATGAAGAATGCTTTTGATGAGCTCATCAGTAGGCTGGTCATGACCAAGGAAATAATCAGAATGCTAGAAAATATGTCAAAACATGCTTCTCAAATTGAAAAGCAAAGAAAAGAAGGAAAGGTAAAAGGGGGACAGAATGTCCAAGAAACACGGGCAGCCGGGAAAGGCATAACATACATGTAATGGGCATACCAGAAGGAGAAGAAGAAGGTAAAGGAACATAAGAAAGAATTGCAGCAATAGTGACTGAGAATTTCTCTCAAATTAATGTCAGACACTAACCCACAGGTTCACCAAGCTCAGAGAACACAGAGAAGAATAGATTTTTTTAAAAGTCACCCAGACATATCATATTTAAACCACAAAAAATGAAAGATGAAGAGAAGCCACAGGTAAAAATAAACTTTAAAAAAATCTTACCTATAGAGATCGTAACCAAGATAAGAATTGTATTGGACTTATTTTCAGAAACCATGCAACCAAGAAGACAGTGAAGCAAAATAGTCTTGAAAGAAGAGAACCACCCACCTAGAATTCTATATCTAATGAAATTAGTCTCCAAACTTGAAAGACAACTAAAGACTTTCGAAAACAAACAAAATTTAGGAAATTTGTCAGCAGTAGACCTGTCTTGCAAGGAATAGTAAAAGAACATCTTCAGAGAGGGAAAATGGTACATGTCTGAAACTCAGGTCTACATGAAAAAAGGAAAGCATTTAAGGAGTAAATGAAGGTAAAATAATATCTTATTTTTTCTATTTTTAATGGCTCTCACAGATAACAATTTGTTCAAAATAATGTCAAGAATGTGTTCTGTAACCATAGCATATGGATAAGTGAAATGAATGACAGCTATTACAAGGAACAAGAAGAAGGAATTGAGAATTCTGTTTTTTTTTTTTTTTTTTTATTAAAGAGAAAGAGAGAGAGAGAATGGGGAGGAGGAAAAAGGAAAAGAAAGAGGGAGAGAGAATGGGAGTATTGCTTTCTTGCCCAGGCTAGAATGCAATTTAGTAATGGGTATTGAAAACCTCTTGTATACTGATAATTATACTTAATGATGTAGTCAGGAAGGAATAAGGGAAGAAGATAACAAACAAACAGCCAACCAATATTTCATTTAAACCTATGAAATGCTATGCGATTACTGAGGAGTGATTTACTTCCAATTATATAGTCACTTTTGGAATAGGTGTGAGGTGGTAATGTATGTTTTGTGTATTTGAAGTGGAGAGTTCTATAAATGTTTATTAAGTTTACTTGTTCCGGGTCTGAGTTCAAGTCCTGAATATCCTTGTTAATTTTCTGTCTCGTTGATCTATAGAATCGTTAGCTATTCTTGTTACATTGATCCTTTTACCATTATGTAATGTCCTTCTTTGCCTCTTTTGATCTTTGTTGCTTTAAAGTCTACTTTATCAGAGGCGAGAATTGCATCTCCTGCTTTTTGTTTATTTGTTTATTTTTACTCTCTGGTTGGTAAATCTTCCTCCTTCTCTTTGAGTCTTTGTGTATTGTTGCATGTAAGATGGGTCTGGATGCAGCATACCGATGGGTTTTGGCTTTTTATCCAATTGAAATATATATAAGTTTAATACTGGCGTTTGATGCTAGCTGGCTGTTTTGCCCATTAGTTGATGTAAATTTTTCATTGTATTAATGTTCTTTGCTTTTTAATATATTTTTGGAAAGGCTGATATTGGTTGTTCCTTTATATGTATAGTGCTTCTTTCAGAAGCTCTTGTAAAGCAGGCCTGGTGGTGGTGAACTCTCTAAGTACTTGTTTGTTCGCAAAATATTTAATTTTTCCTTCGTTCATAAAGCTTAGTTTGGCTGGATAGGAAATTCTGGGTTGAAAGTTCTTTTCTTTAAGAATGTTAAATATTGGTCCCCACTCTTTTCTGGCTTGTAGGGTTTCTGCTGAGAGATCTGCTGTGAGTCTGATAGATTTCCCTTTGTGGGTAACCTGACCTTTCTCTCTGGCTGCCCTTAGTATTTTCTCCTTCATTTCAACCCTAATAAATCTGGCAATTATGTGCCTTGGGGTTGGTCTTCTTGAAGAATATCTTTGTGGTGTTCTCTGTATTACCTGGAGTTGAATATTACCTTGCCTTGCTAAGTTGGGAAAGTTTTCCTGAATGATATCCTGAAGAGTATTTTCCAACTTGGATTCATTCTCTTCATCACATTCAGGTACACCTATCAAACGTAGATTAGGTCTTTTCACATAGTCCCATATTTCCTGGAGACTTTGCTCATTCCTTTTTATCCTTTTTTCTCCAATCTTGTCTTCTCGTTTCATTTCACTGAGCTGGTCCTCGACTTCTGATATCCTTTCTTCTGCTTGATCAATTCGACTGTTTAAGCTTGTGCATGCTTCGCGAAGTTCTCGTGTTGTGCTTTTCAGCTCCATCAATTCACTTATATTCCTCTCTAAATTGTCCATTCTCGTTAGCATTTCGTCAAACCTTTTTTTAAGGTTCTTAGTTTCTTTGCATTGGGTTAGAACAAGTTCTTTTAATTCACAGAAGTTTCTTATCACCCACATTTTGAAACCTGCTTCTGTTATTGGAACACACTCGTTCTCCATTAAGTCTTGTTCCGTTACTGATGAGGAATTGCGATCCCCTGTAGAGGGAGAGGCATTCTGATTTTGAGTATTCTCTGCCTTTTTAGGCTGGTTTCTTCCCTTCATTATATATGTATCCGTCTGTTGTCTTTGTAATTACCGACTTTCTAACTAGGTCTCTGAGCGGACGTCCAACTTTTTGATTCCCAGCACCGAAATCTGAGCAATCCACTGCACCGGCCAAAACAGCGGTGTTAAGATTGATGGTGCCTTTCTGCCCAGAAATCTCTGGACTCTGCACCAAGAACTGCCGCTTTAAGGCGCCAGCAAAACCGCCGCGCCGGCCACAAGAGTCGCTCTGGCGACCCGTGGAGCTCCTCCGCTGGGAATCTCCTGGTCCGTGAGCTACAAATATTCGTCTGAAAGTGTGACGTCCTCTCGTTCTCTGCGCTTTCACTGGGAGCTACGTGCCCGAGCTGCTAGTGGTCAGCCATCTTGGATCTCTCTCCGAGAATTCTGTTATAAAAGATACTTGCATTTCTCATAAAGCAGTACATTGTTATTTGAAAGTAGACTTTGATTGTAAATGCATATTGCAAACTCAAGGGAAACCACTAAAATTTTAAAAGAAGTGACTCTGAAAGTCAGTAATTTCCCCTTTTTGCACTTGTGTGTGGTGCTGGAGTGATGAATGCAAGAATCTATGCATCTGTCATACTGCACATGTCAAAGAGTAAATTTCAGTGTTTGTAATCTAAGAAATAACAATTAAAACTGATGTCAAGAAATCCAAGAATAGACCATCAAATGCCAAATGAATCTAATTGTATCACAGATATAGGAATAACCTCAGTGCAGAGAAGAAGAGGAGGAGCTGACCTAAGTTAGCTTGGAAATATTTGGGTTTTGTTTGTTTGTGTTTTAACTGAAAATTATAAGGCTAAAGACAAAGACTACATGTAAATCTGCTTTTCATGGTGGTATGGTTAATAAATCTTTAACTGCTGTACATGTATACTGGGGTTGAACAAATAAGAAATAGATGGAGGATGGGTGGAATCAAGCTTCTCATTGTTGGAAAGGGAAGTTACCAGTAAGCAAGAAGAAATGGCTAGAATGAGTGTGTGATGATGCTGGATTAGAGTCAGACACATCAAGTATTAACTTGTGTGTGTGTGTGTGTGTGTGTGTGTACACACATACATGTACACATACATACAGATACAAATGTGTGCATATATTGGTTAGTGCACATACAAATATTATCTAGCTCCACCCACTGAGAAGGCCTTGACACCTGGGTACCAGCAAATACATCTAACATCCAGAGTTTGATTCCTAAATATTATTCTCCTATCAAAAAAATAAATAAATAAAAATAAAAAAATAACAGGACTCCTTAGAGAAATATCTAATTCTAGGACAGTGACAGGAAATATATAAGATGAGCCTGGAAATATATAAGATGAGTTCCTAAAAGTAAAGTGTTCAAAAACTGAAAACATGGGGGCATATCAAAGGGATACACTAGCCAACCTGAAAAAGCTCCCATAGCCAAAGCTAGACTCATTTGAGCAACACAAATAATACAGCACTGGATTACAACCCATAGGATAAAATAAATCCATAGGATTAAATAAATTTATGTATTATGTATAATTCATGTTATTATATTATTATATCATATATTATTATAATTCATATTTATTATGAAAGCATATATTATTTATGATTTATAAACCATAAATAAATGATTGCATATTCAAGCAAACAAATGAGAGGAGACACATCATCTTTACATAAGAACCTCACACTGCATATGTAGGTACTCTCCACTAAAGGGGGTGCAGCTTAATCTACCACCTACACCCTTGGGAGTGGTCTGAACTTGGTAACTTACTTCCAAGAATAGAGTAAGGAGACAGAAAATAATAACTTCACAATGGAAGTACTTGGCAAAAACTCCTTAACTGAGTAAAGAGGTTAAATCATATGATGTTATGTGTATATCAAACATCCCCAGATACGACAGATAACACCAACTCTAATCATGAAACAATACATCTGCCTTTTACAAAATGCATGACTGGTACTCCTCAAAACTATCAAGGTCATCAAAAACAAAGATATTCTGAGAAATTGTCACAGAGCAGAGGAGGCTTAAGGAAGCATGACAACTAAATGCAGTGGGAGATCCTGGATGGTATTCTGGAAAAGAAAATGGGCATTAATGAAAAACTGGTGAAATCAAAGGATGGAGTTTATTTACTAGTATGTTCCCTGTACTAATTTATTAGTTTTAACAAACATACAGTGCTAACATAAGATAATAACACTAAGGAAAACTAAAACTTAATGATGAATGTTGTAAAACTGTGCTACCCCATACTCACTAAAAAAATTTTTCTGAAAATCTAAAAATCATTCAAATAAACTTAATTAAAAAAAAATATATTGTGCAGGTTTTTTTTTTAAATTATGTTGTGCAGAATATGGACTCAATATATTGGTAAATAAAAGTTTTACATTTGTAAGTGGCTTAGTATAATTTCTGGTACAAAGTCAGTCATTCGTAATACAATAGTTTAAGGTAACAGTTAAAAAGTAATGATAGATGTGTCCTTGATTGAAGAATTACACTGAGGTCTTCGTAGTAAAGATCTTCAAGTCAAAACCCACTACTGATTTTAGTGAGCTTGCGTTTTTAGCATGCAGGTAGGTTTCTCCCAAGTATTCCCTTGGCTAATAAGAGCAGTTCTAACATCTCTAAGAAAGAATTATACAGCAAAGAAATTCAAGGACCTTTTTTACACAATATATTTATACACTTTTCCTTAGATTTCTACTCTCATTGTATATTTCTTTTCCTTTTGTGCTAAAATTAGTTTTTGGTGTTTAATGAGAATTTTCTAAGCTGTACTTTTTTTGGATATTGTCATGGGCTGTTCAAAGAAATCATCAAACTTTAATTTTTCTAATATTCCATTACACCTTGGGACACATGCAGGCTGACTTTAGAATTCTTCATTAATTAAAGTCATAGATGTTCTTACACGTTAAGTGGAAGGACCACAGAACTCAATTAAATTCCAATGCTACACCATATCTGAAAAAAATTTTTATAAAATGAATGTGAAGGATTGACAGAATTTTCAAATTGCATGTTTTTTTTCTTTTTTTCAACTTGTGCTTCAGATGAATCTTCTGTAAACAAACTGTCAAAGTGAAGGATTTCTTGTTTCTTAGCTGCAATACAATTTCACAGAACATGGAAATAAGAGACAGAAAAAAACTATTAAATCATCGAGTCTGCTCCCCAAAGCTACAGGATCCCTCCCTCCTCGTATTTTCCGTTGTTATGTCGATTTTGAAATGACTCAAGCAAGGAGGTTTCCGTCACTTCCCTTGGGAGAGTTTTCAATGGTTTATTAGCCCTCACTGTTAAGACTACTTTAATTTTCCTTTGCATAATTTTATTCTGTCTTTCCCAGTTACACTCCCTTGGATGTGCACTCCCACACACCCCAATACTTGGAGTTATCATTTGTTAGTCATCTAAGGTATGGCTTTAGGTTTTCTTTTCTTTTTTTTTTTTTTCCTAATCTCCACTGTAGTCTGAAACTCAATACTCAGAGTCTCCCTTAGTCATTCTCATTGACTTCTTTTAGAGATAATTCGATTTTAGTCAGTTAACATCAAATCGATTTAAGCAAAATATAACTAAATTATTAGTACTCCATTTACTCTATAACTCTATACCATGTGTTTGATATATTCTTGGATAAAAAGCAGCCTCTTCTACAATATTTTTAACACTTGTTTAGTCTAGCTATGTGCTAAACATTGTGCAAAGGAGAAATACACATTGCTTTTTTTGTGAATTTAAATCCAAAATTGAATAGTCCCCACCAAGGGAAGAGAGACATAGGCCATTTCCAGACAACCAGTTGGCCTGATTAGAGGGTGTATTAGACCATTTTTGCATTACTAAAAAGAAATATCTTAGGCTGGGTAATCAATAAGAAAAGTTTAATTGACTCACAGCTCTGCAGGCTGTACAAGCATGGAGCCCACACTGCTCAGCTTCTGGGGAGGCCTCAGGGAGCTGTTACTCATGGTCGAAGGCAAAGTCGGGGCAGGCACATTACACAGCAAAAGCAGAAGCAAGAGAGAAACAGGACGGGGAGAGGGGTGCTGCATACTTTTAAACAACCAGATCTGGTGAGAAATCACTCACTATCTCAAGGACAGCACCAAGGTGATGATGCTAAATCATTCATGAGAAATCTGTCCCCATGATCCAACATCCTCCCAGGAGGCCCCAGCTCCAACAATGGGGATTCCAAGTGAAGACATTTGGGTGGAAACGCAGATCCAAAGCATATCAGAGGGTGCCACTTTTTCAATCATACATATGCTTCTATGTTTTTCTAGGAGATTTATAGGTCTGTAACAGAGTAGGTTATGATTTATTTTAAATGAAGGACATGTTGTCAACTGTTACACATTTAAAGATATATTTAGTAATTTTAAAACTTTGCCTTTTCATATTAGAAAGTTCACTGTGTTGCTTATATTCATAACATGAGAATTAGGGTCCTCCCCTAGGAAGGAGTGTGAGATCAGAGGCAACAACTGACAAAAAAGTATTTAGCTTGAAGCAACTAAAATCTGAGAGTCCTTCAATTTCTTGCCTCCTTCCACCCCATTGGTACTCAGAGTTGCCAGGAATATTCTCAGGGATGTATGTGCATGGTGTGCAGGAGAGGACAATTTGCAATGAAAGATATTTCTATGTAAGCATACTTGGTCAATTGCCCAAAGATACCCTCAAAAGAGGTTGGGACCTAAATCTCTAATGTTTAAAAATGTATTATTATTTATAAATTCTTTACCAAGGAAGACAACTAAATTTACCTAAGCTTTAGGACACATTACTGTAAACTCATTGCTATAGTTTGGATAATCATCCCCTCCAAATCTCATGTTTAACTTTGATCTCCAGTGTTGGAGGTGGGGGCTAGTGGAACATATTTGGATCATAGGGATAGAGCCCTCAAGAACATCTTGGTACTGTCCTTGTGGTAGTGAGTAACTTCTTATTCTATTAGTTCAAGCAAGAACTGATTGTGAAAGAGCCTGGCACCTCCCTCCTCTCTCACTCATCTTCTCTTACCATGTGACATCCTGGCTCTCCTTCCCCTTCCATCATGAATTGTACCTTCCTGAGGTATTCACCAGAAACAGATGCTGGCTCCACACTCCTTATACAGCCTGCAAAACTATAAGCCAAACAAACCTCTTTTCTTTATAAACCACCCAGTCACTGGTATTCTTTTATTACAACACAAAATGTACTAAGACACTGATTTTTGTTGAGCTGCTCAGGATAAGGAACTCCTTAAACCACAGCATCAGCCAAGATGAAGCTTCCAGTCATTGACCAGAAGTGAAAGGAAATCTTCTATTCTATTTGTCCCTCCATCAAGAGGGAAGAATCCCAGAAATATATTATGGAATTCTCCTGTCAAAATCAATTCATCCAGACTTGGAGAGATAGTCATTTTATTCCCTAAATTATTACAAGTTCTATTAGTTCTACAATTTTAATTAAAAAAAAAATCAAAACCTAAGTGACCTTCTTCATATAGTACTTCCTGAGCTACAAACCCACCTTTTATTCCTTAACACATTACCCACCATTCACTATAAAATTAAGAGTTCCATGAAACACATTCTGGGAAATATTTCACCAATGCATCTCCTACGAATCTAGCACAGTGAATTTTATACAGTAAAACTTAAAAAACATACATTTATTTGATTATTATAAAGAGGTAAAAATTCTATAAAAATCTGCATGAATAGGAGTCTCTATTTCTTAATCACTAAACTGAACAAATACACCATGAAACAGACAAAAGGAGTTAGACCTATAGGTTATTTTGCTCCTGAATGATTTCGCATGGTTTATAAGTTCTACTTGACCTTGAGTGTCCTGTTCTTGAATGTCTTTTTTCACCTTAAGTATACTGAGCCAATAATCCCACACTACCACCTGGGTGATAAATCATGCAGAATTACTGTCTGCCTCAAGCCTCACCAGAGGTTTCTTGAAATGCCATCTGGGCTAATGTTACTTATCCAGCTGTATTTCTTAAATCCTTAATTAGCAACAGGTTTTTTGTATGAGGACAGAATGCAACCCCTGGGCTACTTCATGTGCCAGTGAACCTCACATGCTCCTGGGAAGGCTGGATACAAATATGTTCTCTTTGCATTCTCCCTCCATAAGTGCTTTTTATTGGAGTCAGGAGAAAAAAATTGTTCTGGTGCAAAACAAAGCCTCCACAGTTAAAGATAACACTAGTTAATCTATAAAATCCTAATAGCCACATGATTTTGTCCACAAAATCAGATAATTTGGAAGACGAATATATTCTTGCCAATTTCATGCCTACTTCTCTCAGCTTTCAAAGAAGGAAAAATTGAAATCTCCAACCATGAGTGTTAGTCTATTTCTTCTTGCAATTCTTTCATCTTTTGTACACATTTTTGAAGCTTTGTTGTAAGTGAACCATTATAATTATTATACCTATTGATAAATTCACTCCCTTATCATTGTGAAAAAATATTCTTTATTTCTGGTAATATATATTTCCTCTGAAATATAATTTGAATGATAATATAGTCACTTCAGCTTTCTTTTATAACTATTTTGAATCTTGTCATTTTAATCTACTTGTGTCTTTATATTCAAGTGTTTTGAGGTATTAAAAGTGCTACAGTACATACCTTGATCTTGCTTTTCAATCCAATCTGACAATCTCTGTCTTTTAATTTGGTTGTTTAGACCATTTACACTTAATGGGATTTTTGCTACCATTTGGGTTAAGTCTATTATTTTGCTCTTTGTTTTCTATTCAGTTTATCTGCTCTTTGTTCCTCCTCTTCAGCATTATTTTGATTAAATTTTAAATAATTTTCTTTAATCTACTTTATTTGCTATGACTTTTAGTTAGCTATTTAGTGGTTGTTTTCAGATTTATAATATGTATCTTTCACATATCGCAATCTACCTGTAGGTGATTTATACTACTTTTACTATAGTACACAAGCCATAGAATCATAACTTCTACAGTATCCCTTCCAAACCTCCATTTTTCTTGTTATACGTTTCACTCATGTATGTTATAAATTCTATGGTACATTCCTACTTTTATTGAAACAGTCAAGAACATTTTAAATATATTTGAATAATAAGAAAACAACTTTATATTTTTTACTCATGCTGTTACCATTGCAAATGCCCCTCTTTCCTTTGAGTAGGTGCATATTTCATCCATTTTTATATTTTTTTAATGCCTGAAGAAGGAAATAATGCAGATTTTCTGGTGATAGATTCTGTCAACTTTTATATGTCTAAAAATTTTCTTAGTTCACCTTCACTTTTGAACGTTATTTTCATTGTGTATATAATTCTAGATTGACAGATATTTTCCTTCAATACTTTGAAAATGATGCTGCACTCTTAATTGTTCTTGTATTCTTTCTGATAAGATGTGTACTGGCATGCCTATCTTGTGTTTCTATGTATGTAGCATGTATTTTATCATTCTGGCTTCTTTTTAACATGTTCTGTTTATCACTAGTTTCTGCAAGTTTAATTGCAATGGAACTTGATGTAGTTTTCTTCATCTATCTTGTACTTATGTGTAGGAAATCCATGAGCCCCACACATAAGGTGCCATAATAAAGGGAACCATGAGCCCCACAATGGGCACCAGAATGTAGGGAGCCAGCCCTTTATCACCCATGGGTACCCCGAGTTTGGTGGTGACACAGGAATGAGAAAAAGACAGATTAAGAGAGATAGTGGGATGAGGAGGCCATCACTCATTACTTTGGAGGAGACAGTGAAGGCCCCAAGCTCTGATCATCCACACTATTTATTGGTTACAATCACTTTGATCTGTAGGGTAGGGGTGGAGTGATGGTGGAGTGAATCAGTGAGCTGGAACTGAATCAGTGAGCCAGCACTGGTGTGTCATCCTAAGGACTGATAACAGTGGTGGTTTGGGAGTTTTATAAAACAAAACATGTGGTTATCTTTAGCTTATTATCTATGCACAGCTGGTGGAACATGGACCTTACAAGGAGCCTTCAAGTCTAGCTACGTCATAGTGCTACAAAGGGGTTTTACCGCCTTGAGCACAATGTTTATGGTAACAGAGCAGAGCCTAGGTTACCCTGCACTGGAACATGAGGCATGGAGAGGCCTTCCTCCTCAGAGGCCTCCTGCGGCCTTCCACAGTTTGTTGTTCCTTGTTTATATGTTACTCATAACCAATTTATGTAGGCACTCTGTAAGTCCTTTCTTCTTTGCTGCTTTTCCCAACACTAATGCCACATTAAGCTTCTTGCATACAGTGATCTATAGTTCAGCTTTGCAAATCATTGAAAATAAAACTGCTTTCTTTGTTGGTTCAAATGTCTACCCTTCTATTTCTGTTTTCCTTTGGAAAACGTAATTACACGTATATTAAACTACCTGAAGTTATCCCTCAGCTCTCTGTTGCTCTTTTCATTTTTAATTTCTTTCCTCTCTGTAATTTATTTTTGTCTCTGTTCTTATGTCACCAACCTCACTAATCTTTCCTTCAATAATATTAAACTACTGTTAATTTCATTTACTGTATTTTTCATCTCAGACATTGTAGCTTTCATCTTGAGAAGTTGTGTTTATACTTTTTTTCATATATTTTATTCCACTATGAATGAAATTATGAAAAATAGTTATAACTATTTTAATGCCCTCTTTTTCTAATTCTAGCATCTGAGTCAGTTCTGGATCAGTTTTGATTTGTTCATTTATCTTTGTGCTTTCCTGCTTCTTTGAGTGCCTGATAATTTTTTATTTGATGCCAGTCATTGTGATTTTACCTGATTAGTGGCTAGATACATTTTCTTTCCTATAAAGCTTCCCCCTGAGATGCTGATAAACTACTTGAAAACAGTTTGATATTTTGAAGTCTTGATAAGATTTGTCAGAGTGTACCAGAGCAGTATTTAATCTCAAGTTAATTATTCCCCATGGCTAACACACCAGCATTCTGAGCATATACCCAATATCTCATGAATTGTGAGAATTTCCAGTCTGGCAGGTGGGAAAAGTCACTGTTCTCAGTACTGTGTTATAACAGGGTACTAGGCTCTCTAATGCTCTCAGGTGATTCTTTCCTTAGCCTCAGGTACTTTCTTCACATGCACTGAATTCTCTAATTAATATTCAAGGAGGACTCTCTGCAGATTTCCAAAGTTTTTTCTGTGCATAGCTCTTTCCTCTGTGGTATTCTGTCCTTCCAAATCTTGCTGCCTCACTGTCCCTGGGCTCTCAGCTCCATATTCTTATCTCTGCCAGGGATTTTGCCAGATTCTGCACTGTGCACCATGGCCTGGAAATTTCCTCAAGACGTTAAGCTAGGGAAATCACAGGGTTTGCTTAACTTGTTTTCAGGAATTCCTGAACTTACTGCCTGATACTTACTGTCTTGGAAATAGTTTCTTCACATATGCTTCCTGGTTTTTATGATAGTTTTAAGTGGCAAGGTAAATCTGATCTCTGTTACTCCATTTTAGCCAGACATGGAGATCTCTCTTTTACCAAAATTTTAATGAAGTCTTAAAAATAATGAGGTACAACATAAATATTTAAAATGACTATTAAGTAAGACTTAAACAATCACATAAAATCCTTAACAGGCTGTATATTTATCCTTTTCACAACCTGCTTCCATTTATGCAGTGCCAGGTCCCTCACAACCACCAGGGGCCTCAAAACCCGAATGCATCTGGTATTCAGGAAAAGAAATCTGTCCTTACTGGCCATGCCTTTATTTGTAGCCTAGAATTTACAGTGTTCTTGAATGACTGTTATTGGAAGTATCTATTTTCTTCAAAGGAATCCTTACCCCCAACCCTGGAGATACATAAACATACCTCTTATTATCTTACATATTACATGTGAAGTAGCATTTAGTGCTGGGGACTAATACTTCATCCTATTTGCACTGTTATACTGGGTCATTCCAGACTAGTTCAAAATCATTCTTCAATATTAGAACAAAATGCCTATATACTCCTTATTGGGAATGCACAGCATCACTCCCTATCCAATTCACAACTGTCAGAGAGTAATGTGTTAGTTTGCTAGAGTTTCCATAACAAATTGCTGCAAACTTGGTGGCCTAAAACAACAGAAATGTATTCTCTCACATTTCTGAAAATCAGAAGCCCGAAATCAAGATGCCAGCAGCGCTTCTCTCCCTCTGAAGTTTCCCCTGGAGAAGCTCTGCTTGCCTCTGCTGGCTTCTGGGGGCTGCTGGTGTCCCTTGGGCACGTGGCAGCATCACTCCTCAGTTTGTGCTCTTCAGCATTTCCCAATGACTGGGTGAAGCTCACCTAGAGTATCATGGGTAATCTCTTTTCCCTAAAGTCAACTGATTGTAGGTATTAAACACATCTTCAAAATACCTTCACGGAAACTCTTAGATTATGAATAGATAACTAGCCTAGCCAAATTAACACATAAAACTAACCATCACAAAATCTATTTGCTGAACTTTTCCACTTTAATATGGCATCTGGAAAACTCAGTGATCTGTGAATATATGCTCATGGGTCCTCAAATTCAAAATAATTAAAGATGTGTTTTTATAAAACAACAATTCTTTCTCAAAATTATTTAACTGGTTCCAAAGATGAAAGTTCTCTTTTGCAACATAATTAGATGTTGAAACACATTTTAAAATATGAAGAATATTACCTCTTATTTGAAATATAAAAGTATACTCCCTCAAGGTCAGCCAGAGTTAGTTGTGTCCACTTCAGACTCCTTACTTGCAAACTATAGAGATCCATTCAAGCAAAGTTAAATAAATTGAGAGAGCACTATTTCAATAACTTAAAAATAATACAGAATTCAAGAAGGGAAACACAATTCACTTTACAGCCAGGCTTTATGAGATGGGAATTCACACTTGCCAAGTAGAAAGTTTAGTGTCCTGTCTCTACTTTGTCTCCAAGGTGATATTTTCTTGGGCTCTATCTGAAAGTCTGGCCCACTTTTTGCTGTTTATCTTGAACTCAGCATAGCCTAGTCAACAACTCTAATTCTAAATCATGATACTTAATCCCAGTCTACCTGATTCTCAAGTCTTATCCCCACTCGATGTAAAGTAATACTATCTTTGCTCACTTACCCCAATTTTAAGATTAGATAGGTGCACTGTAGTTGAAAAAGAAAATAGCCTAATGAATCCCACAGATGATTACAACCATTAATCAGAAATGGCAACAACAGTTCTTCTGAACATGCAAGTGAAAAACACACAGGTGGCACCCAGTACTTCTTCCCCTGCTGACCAGGCCTTGGTGTGTCTTAGAGGAACTGGATTCAGAGGACTTGATTCTAACTAAACTCATCATCCTGTACTTATTCTTAATTAGAAAAATATAAAAAGAAATGCTGCCTCCATCTATCTCACGGACATGGCAAAATGACATCAACCTTCTGAAAAACATCTTCTTTCACAATATACGTGAGTTTAATCCCTCTTTGGATGAGCCTTAAAACACGCTTCCACAGAAATCAGAAAAGTCACCCTGTGATCTCGGTCTCCAGATATTTTTCAACTGCAGACTTTGTCAAATAGCCAGAAAAGTACAAAACCAAATCCAGGGATTGAGGCCAAACTTATTTGGCATCAATAGATGTGTGGGGAAAAAAACATTCCTGCCACCAGCAGAGTGGGTGTGAAACCCCTATTTCATAGAGACAGTCAGGACGGATGGCCAGTTTTTCCTCTTTATTGTAATAAAACTAAAACACTGTTGAATAAAAGGAGAGAAACAACCTTTTGATTTTACTTATTTGTTTTTAACATCTACACATTTGAACCTGCACCCATGACCATATAGTTTTATGATGAGACGTATCAAAAAAAAAAAAAAGTAGAAGAAGAAAAGAAAAACTAAATACAACCCCAGATGTGTAAGATCCTTTACTCTGTGTGTGGCTGCCCACACAGTACTGGAAAGTTTGTCTCCTCAAAGTCACCATCTTATTGGTTGTTCATTCTTACTGAGAGGTTGTTTATCCCTACAATACCAAGGTCAGATGTCACCATGGCTTTTCTTCATTTTCTCTAACATGGCTGCCAAAAAATGACAGATAGAGGTTGGCCCGACAGCCTGAGAATACAGCAGCACTCTCAGCTGACCTGAGAGGAACATCAAGTAGGAAAAAGGAATAAGCCTTTGGTGTTTTACGCCCCTGGAATCTGTGATTGCTTCGCACCCATGGTATCCCCTAGCCTATCTGTACTGCTATCTTTTACTGCCAACCTTCATAGCCGCCCTAGAAGACAGCAACAATGTCTAGCTATTTGCCCTACCCCTCCTATTCCTTTGTCAAGGCCATTGTTCACATCCCTGCTTGTATCAGTCTTATAAAGAATCCAAATTTGTTTGTGTCTTATTAAAATCGCCCTATGAAATACAACCTAAAACCAAAACCCATAGCATAGACAGTGTCACCCACGATCTGCCAGCTGATCTGCAATCATGATCTGTTGCCCGCAGAGTGCCCTCTCTCATCTCCCTGTACCATCAACCATCACATGAATCTTCTCACTGTGCTTAGGTTGAGGCCTTCCTTTCTTATCTCAATTTGCTAATGAAGCATCCTCTGCCTGGAGGACAAACCTTTGCTAGGCCTCCTGTAAAGTCTTACCCATTCCTCAAACTCAGCCCAGATCCCTTCAATTCTATGACATTCTCCCTTATGCAGCCATCACCAACAATATCATAGTATCCTAAATATTACTCTAACATTGAATTTGGTGTTTGAATTTGTAGTTGCCTGTGTACATATCAGTCTCTTTATGGAAGATGTGAGTTCTCTCAAGGCCTTGTTTCCACAGTTAGAACAATATAACGCAAAAATTAAGTACTTAGTTTAAGATTAAGCAGATTGGCCAGGCGCAGTAGCTCATGCCTATAATCCCAGCAGTTTGGGAGGCCAACGGGGGCAGATCACCTGAAATCAGGAGCTTGAGACCAGCCTGGCCAATATGGCGAAACTTTGTCTCTACTAAAAATACAAAAATTAGCTGAGCATGGTGGTGCATGCCTATATTCCCAGCTACTTGGGAAGCTGAGACAGGAGAGTTGCTTGAATCTGAGAGGCAGAGGTTGCAGTGAGCCAAGACCAGGTCATTGCACTCCAGGCTGGGCAAAAAGAGTGAAACTCCATCTCAAAAAAAAAAAAAAATGATTAAGCAGTTAATAAATGCCAGTGCCACAACCTGAACCTGAGTCTACAGCACATGCACTTTTTTATACATCATGCCTCCTTCCAACTGAAGTCAGATTTCCGTGGTCGTGTCATTTTTCTGCAGGCTGTGTGCTAAAGCAGTAACTCACAGTGTTAGTGGAACAATTTGAACCACTTTGAGGCTATTTTGCCACTTCCTCAGTGGTTATTACCAGATGATTCTGTGAACACAATCTTGGTGAACTAGAGAGTCAGGATGAGATCAGGAAAGAGGCTTGGCATATTCAGCCACCTCGCTAGCTGCTTTTCTGTAAGGTTTTTGTGGATTTGGGGTCTAATTTTCTAATAAAGATTGATTCAAACTAGGCATGGTGGCTCATGCCTGTAATCTCAGCACTTTGAGAGGCCAAGGTGGGAGGATCACTGGAGACCAGCCTGACCAACATGGTAAAACTCCTTCTCTACTAAAAACACAAAATTATCTGGGCATGGTGGCAGGTGCCTGCAATCTCATATACTTGGGAGGCTAAGGCATGAGAATCGCTTGAATTTGGGAGGCAGAAGTCACAGTGAGCCCAGATCATGCCACTGCACTCCAGCCTGGGCGACAGAGTGAGACTCTGCCTCATAAATAAAAAAAGTTTAAAAAAAGATATTGATTGGGATGTATCAGGGTTGTTAGACCCTTTTGGATGAGATAGTGTGAACAATGTACCTTTGCCTGAACATCTATGTTCTAGTTCCTTACTAGGTCACTAACTACTTTGGCCCCAACATCAGACCAATATGTCTCTGGATAAAAAACAAACATCATTTAGGTGGTCCACGGAGTCTCTAGAAGCAATAACACTGCATGAGTGTAATCGTGTGGATCATCCAACAAAGGACAGTAAGTATTTATTGAGGACCTACTGTGCATGGGATATCAGGGTCAAAGACAGGGACCTGCTTATAAAAATTCTAATCTAGTGTTCCTATACAAAGGCTTAAAGGTATTGTTGATAAACTTCACTTTGTCTACACTACAACTTCTCTCTCTGTATTTCAGGTTAGTGATTCCAAAGCTTTGCAGCCAGCATCTTCTTGTTTATTGCCAATGGCACCCTTGGTGGGTCCCTGTGGGGTGACTGTGGGGAAATTAAATGTTTTCATGCTGGGTACAATCCTTCAAAGAAAGTTCTTGCCTGAGATAAATTTTCTCCAAAGGTTGTAGTTAGTAATTTGCTTCCTGTTAATAATTCTACACACATTGATCTCACAGCAGCTGGTGATTATTTGGCACAAAACCCTCTGGGTTTATTTTAAATTTAGAAAAAATTTTGCTTCAGTACCTGCTTCCTGCTTGGGCATTTCCTTGGGAGACCAGAATATTCTGAATAATTTGATGAAAATGACCAGTGTTCCCAGCAAAACAAAGCCTCAAACTTCTCATCCAGCTGCCCACAGGAACAAGAAAAAAATATTTTTTTCTATTCAATTGAATTCCTTTAGGCAGCTTCAAGAATAAAGCCATTTATAGTTTCATCCCAGTTCACTGAGGCATAAACTACTAAAATGAGGCATTTGCTTTTCAAGACCAGCCTCTTTTTTTTGCCCTTCACACCATCTCCCCTCAAAAAAGAATGGCTCTTTGTCAGTAAGTGCCTACTATCCTTATTGGGAGCACATTCAATGGTGGGATTGATGCTGCATTCAGGTAATTTTGTATTGCTCATTATGGCATCTTCTGCAGCTGTAGAGTAGATGCTGGGTATACAGTAGGTGCTCAAACATTATTGGTTGTCATTTATCAAGCAGACCAAACCACATTTTCTATTAAAACAATAATATTATTTCTTGTCACATATGAAAGATTTGTGTGGATATATGCAATGGCTGCTTCTCTAAATGAAATGATTGCCAATGCACCCTATAGAGACATTCAGAGTTTGTCAGAGACAGCAGCACACCTGAAGCTGTGCACGTTTCCTTATTGGTTATCTTACCTTCAAGAACCTTCAACAATTCATCCACTTAGCATCACCTCCAAGTTGGGACATAACTATATACCACAGTTATCATTAAATTGTCTTACTCTAAAGCCATTAATGCTCCTATTGTCTTCTAGGTAAAGTAAAATTCCAACAGGCACTTAAAGCTTTCTGAAGTCATTCCCAGCCAGAAACTTATACCCCAAATATAACATGTTCACTCTTTCCACTCTTTACAGAATGGTCTTCACTTTTACTTCATTGATCAAATATTTTTTTTCTTCTTCCAGGGGCATTTCAAGTAGTACATTCTCCAAGAAGCCTTCTCTAACCAATGGGCAAAAGCAAGCACTCCTTCCTTCAGAGACTCCTATCAAAGTCATTTGCACCATTCATTTTGGTCAAAGGCACTATGAGTTGAGGGAAGTGCATAGCATTTGGAGTAGAGTGGTCAAAATTAAATTCCTAATTAAGACTATTGGCCAATAATTGTGTCACTTTGAAAAATCCTCTTACTTCCTTTGTATTTATAAAGCTGTGACAAAAGTATTATATGATTCTTACACCTTGTGCAAATCAAGCCAGGTCATGGTCATGGCTTGTAAAGTGCTATGCCAGTGCTCATTTTCATTCTATATCAGATGCTCTTCATATGGGAATATGTCAGCTTGCCCATTAAAATCTGTTTCTTGAATACAGGATCTTGGTTATTTTATCTTCCGCTGTAATGAATGCTACCAGAATTATTTGACTTGAAGTAGAATGAAATTAAGAAACATTTAAAGAACCTACTGTGTCTGGTTTAGAGCCCCTGTCTGCAATGGACGGGGCTCTCACACTGTGGTGGGCAACGCAGGTGAGGAAACAGATGAGAGCCCTGCAGTGGGTCATGCTTGATGGTGAATGTGCAGGAAAGAGAGGGATTAGGTGCTTCATAAAGACAATCACCTTCAAATTCCATCCTAAAGGGTGATTATGACCCTCAGGTAGAGAAAAAAAAAAAGAGGGCATATTAGGTATGGAACTAGAAAGAACAAATACAAAGACCCAGAAGCCCACAGAGGGTTCATGTCAAGAAAGTGCTGAGATAGTGTGACCGAGCAGGATCTTGGTTACAGGAGTACCAAGAGATGGGAAGGAACAGTACAAGGCCCTCATAGCAAGGAGACCTCATGACAAGCTCAAAAGATATATAATGTCCTTGTCTACCTTTTCATGGTCCTTAGCATGAGTGGGCCTTTGGTTTTTCTGGTCCTCCTCACTCTCCCTAAGGTGTGGTAGAGTGTGACTTACTATGACTTGTTTTCCCACCCTTGCACTTAACCTGTCCATCTCATTCCTGCAGCTTCACCCCTTTTCCACTTCATCCCTGTAATCACTGTACATTTCAGATATAATTCTCGTTATTTAACCTTGGAGATTTTTACAAAATATAATCCTACCTAGAGACCCACAAGAACAACAATAATAACAATAAGCACACTCATCCTGAGCCTCCTTTAACAACTGAAAACCCATCTCTTATCAGCGGAAGGAAATTAGCTAATCCCTGAAGACACTGAGGTCCAATAGAAGTTTTAGAGAACATGCTGTTGGGTTTAGTAAATGCATTTGAGAATACCTGTGGAAAGTCCTATTTGAACTAGAAAAATACAGGCATACATACAGGAAGGCTGATCTTCCCTGAATGGGAGAGGATCATTTATGTGGTGGGAAAACAGATATTGTCTGGATAATGCTTAGAGAGGACGTCAAGGTTCTGAATGCTGTCAACAAAAGAAAATGGAGAAGTAATGTGATATGACCCCAAAAATCCATAGATCTAAGCTATGATTTCATGTTTCAGCCTTCCATGGTTTTTCAATTGATATCAAAATATTACTTGTCAAGTAATTTTCAAGAAGTGGAGTATGTTCAATTTCATCTTTACTAGAAAATGCAATGTACACAGGGCCTCAGCAGATGTGGTTTCACTGAAGTAACAGTTAAACACATTGGTTCATTAGTCATTTTGACAGCATCCCAACAAAAGCTCAGGTTGGCCTATGAGACTCAGTTGTGCCAGGTTGGAAAGTATGACTCTGGGGCCAAAATGGAAAGTAAAAATCTGAAATCACAAACACAAACTCTGTAATAGGCTACAAAACCATCAGAGTACACTGGGTTTCGTGGGAATCTTACTTTAGAACAGGAAAATGAAATAAAATTAACAATGGGATTTATTCTGGATCTTCTTTAGATTTTAGTCAGCAGTGCTACATTCTGTCAGCTGTTTAAGTCCCAAGCATTCACTGATCAATCCATTTATTTACTCAGGTGACATTTCCTATGGAACTCCCCTGGTTTATATAAATGTGAAACAAGGAACATGACAGTAAGTGCAAAGAGAGACATTATTACTCCCACACTCAGTCTGAGTCCCCTTTAATAGTGTGTTCTAGATACTGACATGCAACAAAGGAAATACATTTGTGGGAGACACACCATGCGGTGATGCTTAATGAGCCATGCCCTTGTGGAATACCCTTCCCTTGACTGTGCATAGGACTCATTACTTGCTTCCAACCAATGGAATATGGCAAAGGTGATAGGATATCACACTATTTATTAGGTCACGGAATATGACAAAGGTGAACAATATCACTCCATAATTACTTTATATCATAGGAGGCCATGACTCAGTGAACAGGAGAGAAATATTTTCCTGTAGTCTTAAAGGAGCAAACAGCCATTCTGTACAGCAACTATGGAGAGGACCAAGTGGCAGGGAACTACAGTGGCCTCTAAGATCAGAGAGCAGCCAGTAAGTAGCTGAGGGCCTCTATCATACAACCATGGGAAACAAATTCTAGAACAACCCAAATGAACATGGAAATGGACCCTTCCTCAATGAGCCTCCAGAGGAGAATACAACCTAGGTAATACCTCGGTCTCAGCCTGGCAGCCTGTTCAGACCTGGGCAGAAACCCAAGGGAAGCTATGCCCGGCACACATAAACTGAGCTCATGCTTGTGTTATCCTAAGAATCTATGTTGGTAACAACTTGTCATGCAGTAATGGAAAAGGAATACATCCTGGATCCTAAGATACCACCTTACAAGTTGTAAAATCAATGTAGCAATCTTAATGGAATATTATGATTACTGCACTGAATTTATACTGAGCAAGAGGATTGAACAATTGACAAAACATATACCAATGTTAACAGGTGCTTTGCTAAACATGGATGGTAGACTGATAGGGTAAATAATGCAAACTTTCTGCTCTCAGTTAACTTACAGCATAGAAGAGATGGATATTAACATCATAAAACCATTCACAGGCTTCCATTGCCAGCCGCAACAGAGTAAGCCAGCTACAGTCTATCTCTCCCACTGGTTACAAGTAAAAACTCTGTTACAAAATGCAACACATAACTACTTGAGGACTCTGAAAAGTAAGCAACATCAGGTAGATTGGGAGCTGAAGTCAAAACCTGAATAACAACTGATATAGCCAGAGAGAATTTCATAGATATTTTTCCTCCTTTCTCTTCCCAAGTGTGATTAAATTGCAGAAGTATGCAGCAGTAACTGACTAAATAAATAATTTAAAAGTCAAAAAAAATAAAAAATTCATTGGTATAAAAATTCAATAAAATTGATAAAGCACTACCCAGACTGAAAAACCCACTAAAAAAAACAGAGGGAACAAACTTCCTAATTTTTAAAATATATAAAACATCTAATGTCCAAATGTAGCACATCATTCTCAGATACGTCATTTCATTTGACTCTTAGATTTATCTTGATTTCCTTTTTAAAATTATACCTTAAGTTTTGAGATACATTTGCAGAACGTGCAGGTTTGTTACATAAGTGTACATGTGCCATGGTGGTTTGCTGCACCCATCATCTCCATTAGGTATTACTCCTAATGCTATCCCTCCCCTAGACCCCCACCTGCTGACAGGCCCCAGTGTATGATGCTCCCCTACCTATGTTCATGTGTTCTCATTGTTCAACTCCTACTTGTGAGTGAGAACATGTGGTGTTTGGTTTTCTGTTTCTGTGTTAGTTTGCTGAGAATGATGGTTTCCAGCTACATCCATGTCCCTGCGAAGGACGTGAACTCATCCTTTTTTATGGCTGCATAGTATTCCATGGTATGTATATGTACCACATTTTCTGTATCCAGTCTATCACTGACAGGCATTTGGGTTGCTTCCAAGTCTTTGCTATTGTAAATAGTGCTGCAATAAACATACATGTGCTTGTGTCTTTATAGTAGAATGATTTTTAATACTTTGGGTATATACCCAGTAATGGGATCGCTGGGTCAAATGGTATTTCTTGTTCTAGATCCTTGAGGAATCACCACAGTGTCTTCCACAATGGTTGAACTAATTTACACTCCCACCAACAGTGTAAAAGCGTTTCTATTTCTCCACATCCTCTCCAGGATCTGTTGTTTCCTGACTTTTCAAGGATCACCATTTTAACTGGTGTGAGATGGTATCTCACTGTGGTTTTTTTTTTTTTTTTGCATTTCTCTAATGACCAGTGATGATGAGCTTTTTTTCATGTTTCTTGGCCGCATAAATGTATTATTTTGAGAAGTGTTTGTTCATATCCTTTGCCCACTTTTTGGTAGAGTTGTTTTTTTTTTTGTAAATTTGTTTAAGTTCCTTTTAGATTCTGGATATTAGCCCCATGTCAGATGGACAGATTGCAAAAATTTTCTCCCATTCTGTAGGTTGCCTGTTAAATCTGATGATAGTTGCTTTTGCTATGCAGAAACTCTTTAGCTTAATAAGATCCCACTTGTCAATCTTGACTTTTGTTGCCATTGCTTTTGGTGTTTTAGTCATGAAGTCTTTGCCTATGCCTATGTCCTAAATGGTATTGCCTAGCTTTTCTTCTAGGGTTTTTATGATCTTAGGTCTTATGTTTAAGTCTTTAATCCATCTTGAGTTAATTTTTATATAAGATGTAAAGAAAGGGTCCAGTTTCAGCTTTTCTGCATATGGCTAGCCACTTTACTCAACTGGCTGTGACATTGGTCACCCCATTGATCATCAGGGTTGATTCAGCTGATCTGGTTGGCTAAGACACATAGGAATTTAAAAGCATAATAAAGGAATCCTATGAGCAACTCTATGCCCACGAATTCAACAGCCTAGATGAAATAGAACAATTCATTGAAAGTCACAAATTACCAAACCTCACCAAAGAAATAGGCAATATGATATTTCCTTTATCAAATAGCTATATTAAATCCACATTTTAAAACTTTCCAATAAAGAAAACTCCAGGCTCAGATGGTTCCAATAGAAAATCCTACCAAATATATAAGAAAGAAAATCTACCAATTCTATGTAACTTCTCCCAAAGAAAGTTTCAAGAATTATTTCCCATCTTATTTCATGAGACTAGTATTACCTCAACAATCAGATGAGTTTACAAAGAAATTATTTTTAAAATTATAAACAAATATCACTCATGAGCATGGATACCAAAAACCCTAACTAAATATTAACAAATTAGGCCAGGTGTGGTGGCTCACGCCTGTAATCCCAGCACTTTGGGAGGCCGAGGCGGGTGGATCACGAGGTCAAGAGATCGAGACCATCCTGGTCAACATGGTGAAACCCCGTCTCTACTAAAAATACAAAAAATTAGCTGGGCATGGTGGCACGTGCCTGTAATCCCAGCTACTCAGGAGGCTGAGACAGGAGAATTGCCTGAACCCAGGAGGCGGAGGTTGCGGTGAGCCGAGATCGCGCCATTGCACTCCAGCCTGGGTAACGAGAGCGAAACTCTGTCTCAAAAAAAAAAAAAAAAAAAAAAAATTAAAGCCAGCAATATATAAAAGAGATAAATAACATTATTTCTCAGCATACAGTATTCTAAGACAATGGTTTTCTTGTCTCTCAAAACTTTAAATATTTCATTACATTTTCTTTCTTGCATGCTTTCTACATAGAAGTCAGATGTAATTCTTATCTTTGTTCTTTAATTGGTACATTAGTCCACTATCGCATTGCTGAAAAAAAAAAAAAAAAAAAAAAAACCTGAGACTAATTTATCAGAACAGTGGTTTAATTGTCTCACAGTTCTGCAGGCTGCAAGAGAAGCATGGCTGCATCTGCTTCTGGGGAGGCCTCAGGGGAACTTTCACTCATGGGGGAAGGCAAAGTGGGAGCAGGCAGTTCACATGATAAAGGCAGGTGCAAGAGAGCAAGAAGGGAGGTGCTACACACTTTTAAACAGCTAGATCTCGTGAGAACTCACTCACTATTGGGAGGAGAGCAGCAAGAGGATGGTATTAAACAATCCATGAGAAATCCAACCCCATGATTCAATCACCTCCCATCAAGCCCCACCTCCAACACTGGGGATTACAACTGAACATGAGATTCGCGGGGGGGGGACACAGATGCACACCATATCAACTGGTAAGGTATTCCCCCTCTGGCTTCTTTCAGGACTTTTTTCTTTGTATTTGTTTTTCTATCATTTCCAAATGATATACCCAGGTGTAGTGTTTCTGGCATTTATCCTGCATGTTGTTTTCTGACTTCATGGATCTGTGGTTTGGTGGCATTAATTTGGGGAAAATTCTCAGTCATTATTGTTTTAAATATTTATTTTGTTCCTTTCTCTGTTTCTTCTTCTTCTGGTATCTCTATCATACAAATATTACATCTTTGGAGTTCCTCACAGTTTTGGATATTCCGTTCTGGTTTTGTTATGTTTCAGTCTTTTTCTTCTTTGCTTTTAAGTTTATAGGTTTTGCTTGAGATCTCTTCAAGCCCAAATTGTTTCCTCAGCCCTGTCCAGTCTACTAGTTAGCCCAAAAAAGGCATTCTTCACTTCTGTTACAGTACGTTTAATACTGTAGCATTCTTTTTGGTTCTTTCTTAGAATTGCTATCTCTCTGCCTACATTGTAAATCTGTTCATATGTGCTACTTATTCATTAGAGACCTTAGTATAGTAATCATAGTTGTTTGAATTTCCTGGTCCGATAATCCCAACATCATTATCATATCTGAATCTGGTTTTAATACATATTGTATCTCTTCAAACTACGTTTTTACCTTTTAGCATGTCCTGTAATTTTTCTTATACCAAAACATAATATACTGAGTAAAAGGAACTGCTGTACATGTTTTTAGTAATATAGTAGTAACGTACAGAGAGAAGGGAAGCATTTTATAGTCCTATTTAGGTCTCAGTCTTTGAACTTGACAAATACTGCCCAGTCTTCCCTCCTATACATGGGACAGAAAGGCCAGAGAGGGTGGGAGTTGGATATTTTCCTTCCCTAGGTCCATTAGGCTCAGATAAAATCTCAGTAAGGCCAGGTGCAGTGGCTCACACCTGTAATCCTTTGGGAGGGCCAAGGTAAGAAGATTGCTTGAGGGCAGGAGTTTGAGCCCAGCCTGAATAACATAGTGAGACCCCATCTCTACAAAAGTAAAATGAAAACTAGCTGGGAATGGTGACACACCCCTGTAGTCCTAGCTACTTGGGAGGCCAAAGCAGGAGGATCACTTGAGCTCAGGGGTCCAAAGTTAACAGTGAGCTATGACCATGCCATTGCATAGACTGGGTGACAGAACAGACTCTGTCTCTCTTAAAAAAAAAAAAAAACTTTAAGAATCCATTGAGTTGGGCTATGATTAATTAATTCCTCCTGAGGACAAGCCTTGTTAAGAAGAACACAGTACTCTGGTATATTCCAAAATGATTTGTTTTCTCTTCTCCCTGTCCACAAATAAATTTTAAGAGAATTTTTCTCTGATATTCCCTATGGGGACCTTGAAGAGCTTTTAGAGGTAAAAGTCTCAAAAGGGGGGCTTTCCTATGATTGGATCTCCTTGGAGTTTTTAACTGTCAGGTTTGTTCACACAAAGCCTTTATTAGTTCATCAATTACAATTCAGGTTTTCCTAGTCTGGCACTAGTTGTCACAGAGCTTTCTGCTCTGCTAGGTGGTTGTTCTGTGGATTCAGTATTCACCAACTGATCTTCAATTTAGGGGGCAGCAGTTTGGTCTGTGACCTCATTTCTCTTGCATAGCAAAGAATGGTGATTGACTTTTTAGTTTGCCCAGATTTTAACTTGTTGTTAGAATGAAAACAAGTCATAGACAGGGAGAAAATATTTACATGTCAAGTGTCTGGCAAACATTTTACAATAATATATAAAGAACTTACAACATTTAACAATAAAAAATGGCCATTTAAGCATATTAAAAGATGCTCAATATCATTGGTCATCAGATAAACGTATACTGAAGCCACAATGTAAAACCACTGTACAGTTATTAGAATGGCTGAAAAATTAATAATAATAAATGGCAATCTTAAGTCCTGGTGAAAATGTGCTGCAATAGAGACTCTCATGAATTGCTAAGGGGAAGGCAAGATAGTAAGCTACTTTGGAAAACAGTTTTTCAGTCTAGTATAAGTCTAACCATAAATTTATTGTATGACCAATCCTACTCAAAAGAGATAAAAACAATGAGCTTATTTATATGAAAATCTATATGTAAAAGTTTATAGAGGCTTTATTAATAATCACCAAAAAGAGAAATAATTTAAATGTAATGGTGACTAGATAAATAAAACATAGTACACTAATATTACTCAGGAATAACAGTTGTGAACTATTGATGCGTGCCGTAACAAAGGTAAATTTCACATGCTTTAACACACGTGAATGAACCAGACTCAAGACTGTGTGCTATGTTTTCTTCCACTTACATGATATTCTGAAAAAAGTAAAACTATAGAGTTGGAGAATAGATCAGTGGCTTTCAGGGTTGAAGAGTGAGGTGGAAGGGAAAGCATTGATGTCACTATTTGGAGTGACAGAACCCTTCTATACTTGATTGTGCTGATCATTAAACGTAGTTCCATGGATTTGTCAAAACTCATAGAACTGTACATCAAAAAGTGACTTCTACTATGTGTAAATTAATGAAAGCTAAAAATGAAGAATTAAATCTGGGACAAATAAATATATAATTACATCTGTTATAAGTACTACAATATAGAACATGTAATAAGAAAAATTAGCCTGGTCTGAGTGGATAGATATCAACAGTTGAGGTGAGGTTTGAAGGAACAGTAGCAATTTATGGGAGGAAGATGGGGGGATGAAGGATGCTCAAGACACAGGAAGAGCATGTGTGCCAAGGTCCCATGGTAGAAAGAAATCAGGCATGTTTTGGTAACCGAAATAAGGCCAGTGTGGCTGGAGCACAGTGATAGTGACCTTTGCATATATTACATACCATACAAGGAGCTGGTCTTTATTTGAAGATTAATGTAAAACCACTGAATGATTTTTAGCAGGTGTAGGATAAAAGTTACCTTCTCTCAGAGGGGACTGGGGAAACAAGCCATAATTAGTAGGCTATTGCAGTAGTTGAAGCAAGAGACGATCAGATTCTTGACTGTAGTGGTGGCAACTGTAATAAACACAACCGAAAATATTTCTGATATGTTCACAAGGCAAAATGGATACAATTTTGTGATGGACTGGATAAGGCACTACCCAATCTTGTTCATGACACATGAACAAACAGAAAGTTTCAAAGCAGCTCAATCCGAGTCAGGAATCGGTCAACGTTTTCTATACAGGGTCCAGACACTAAACATTTTAGCCTGTGCAGACTACATGTAAACTGTGTTGCATATGCTTTTTTCTTATTTTATCCTGAATTTTGTATTTTCAGCCACTATTTTAAAAAGGTTCAGAGCTTTCTTAGCTCACGGGCCATATAAAAACAGGTTATGTGTTGGATTTGTCTCTTGATGTTGGGGATTCTGGCCTTCATAAGACAATAGATACCAGGGCCTTTCCATGGAGCAGTTAACACCATATGAAGTAAATACATCATGAACTCGAACTGGAAAACGTTGAGCTTGAGCTGCCTTAGCATACCAGATGGAGAAATCAACTTATCATTTGGATATATTGAACTGATGCTCGGAGGAGAAATAGAAGCATGACACATAAATCGACATCTTCTATGACTGGAGGTGGTAAAGCTAGAGACATAGATGAGAGCACTGAAAAGTTTTTAAGACTGAGATGAGGAAGGCATTTGAAAAGTTTAAGACTTGAGAAATAGCACAGCTTAGTGTCGGAATAAGATGATGTGCCTGCCACAGAATTAAAGTGGGTAGAGCAATTAAAGGGAAATCAGTCAGATTGTGTTACAAAAACAAAGGAATTCTATGTATTTGCTAATTTCTTATTCAGAACTGCAGTCAAAATGGAGGTTTCAGCCTTATGAAGCTTCCATCCCAAGAGTCTTCCGAAGCCTTAGATGTTCTAGGTTGTTTCAGGCACTATGGAGATGATGATGTGCATTTTCATTAACCAGCATGGGTAATATGAATCCTCTAACCTCTTCAGCATGCATAGCATAACCCTGACTATTTAAAATAATAGCAGGGTTAAGTTTGAATTTACTATTAAGCAATCCCATTACTGGACTTATATCCAAAATAATATGAATCATTCTGCCCTAAAGACACATACATAATCACAGCAATATTCACAATAGCAAAGACATGGACTCGACCTAAACATTCATCAACAGTAGACTCGATAAAGAATACGTGGTCCATGTACACCATAGAATACTACACAGCCATAAAAAAGAATGAGATCATGTCCTCTGCAGCAACATGGCGGCAGCTGGTGGCCATTACCCTAAGCAAAGTAGTGCAGAAACAGAAAACCAAACACCACATGTTCCGACTTATAAGTGCGAGCTAAACGCTGAGTACACGTAGAAACAAAGAAGGAACAACAGACACTGGGGCCTACATGGGGGTGGAGGGTGGGAGGAGGCAGAGGATCAAAAAACCACCTTTGAATTACTAGGCTTCTTACCTTGGTGGCAAAACAATCTGTACGCCAAACCCCCTTGATGCACAATTTACCTATACGACAAACCTACACGTATAAGTCTGGACCTAAAAATAAAAGTTAAAAAATAAATAAGAACAATTTTAAACTTAGTCTTTGTCTTTCTTCTTATTATTATTATTATACTTTAAGTTCTTGGATACATGTCCAGAACATGAAGGTTTGTTACATAGGTATGCACGTGCCATGGTGGTCTGCTGCACCCATCAACCTGTCATCTAGGTTTTAAGTCCCGCATGCATTAGGTATTTGTTCTAATGCTCTCCCTCCCTTGCCCCTTACCTCTCTGACAAGCCCCAGTGTGTGAGGTTCCCCGCCCTGTGTCCATGTGTTCTCATTGTTCAACTCTCACTTATGAATAAGTATATGTGGTATTTGTTTTTCTGTTCCTGTGTTAGTTTGTTGAGAATGATGGTTTCTAGCTTCATCCATGTCCTTGAAAAGGATATGAACTCATTCTTTTTTATGGCTGCATAGTATTCCATGGTGTAGATGTACCACATTTTCTGTATCCAGTCTATCACTGATGGGCATTTGGGTTGGTTCCAAGTCTTTGTTATTGTGAACAGTGCTGCAATAAACATACATGTGCATGTGCCTTTATAATAGAATGATTTGTAATCCTCCAAATATATACCCAGTAGTTGAATTGCTGGGTCAAATAGTATTTCTGGTTCTAGATCCTTGAGGAATCACCACACTGTCTTCCACAATGGTTGAACTAATTTACACTCCCACCAACAGTGTAAAAGCGTTCCTATTTCTCCACAGCCTTGCCAGTATCTGTTGTTTCCTGACTTTTTAATGAACGTCATTCTAACTGGCATGAGATGGTGTCTCATTGTAGTTTTAATTTGCATTTCTCTAATGACCAGTGATGACAAACTTTTTTTTTTCCTATGTTTTCTGGCCACATAAATGTCTTCTTTTGAGAAGTGTCTGTTCATATCCTTTGTAATGGGGTTGTTTTTTCTTTGTAAATGTGTTTAAGTTCCTCGTAGATTCTGGATATTAGCCCTTTGTTGGATGAATAGATTGCAATTTTTTTCTCTCATTCTGTAGGTTGACTCTTAAATCTGATGATAGTTTCTTTTGCAGTGCAGAAGCTCTTTAGTTTAATAAGATTCTCTTTGTCAGTTTTGGCTTTTGTTGCGGTTGCTTTTGGTGTTTTAGTAAACTAGGTATTGATGGAACATATCTCAAAATAATAAGAACTATTTATGACAAACCTATAGCCAATATCATACTGAATGGGCAAAAGCTGGAAGCATTTCCTTTGAAGACCAGCACAAGACAAGGATGCCCTCTCTCACCACTCCTATTCAACATAGTATTGGAAGTTCTGGCCAGGGCAATCAGGCAAGAGAAAGAAATAAAGGGTATTCAAATAGGAAGAAATGACGTCAAATTGTCTCTGTTTGCAGATGACATGACTGTAATTTTAGAAAACCCCATCGTCTCAGCCCCAAAACTCCTTAAGCCTATAAGCAACTTCAGTAAAGTCTCAGGATACAAAATCAATGTGCAAAAATCACAAGTATTCCTATACACCAACAATACACAGAAAGCCAAATCATAAGTGAACTCCCATTCGCAATTGCTACAAACAGAATAAAATACCTAGGAATACAACTTACAAGGGAAGTGAAGGACCTCTTCAAGGAGAACTACCAACCACTGCTCAAAAAAATGAGAGGACACAAACAAATGGAAAAAAATTCCATGTTCATGGATAGGAAGAATCAATATCATGAAAATGGCCATACCCCTCAAAGTAATTTATAGATTCAATGCTATTCCCATCAAGTCTTTGTCTTTTAACTGAACATTTTACTTCATTACAACTATATTATATTATACACACACATACGTGCAAATATATGTGTGTATTTATTTTTACTCCCTGATTTTGTGCTTTATATTTATAAAAACTGGAGTCAATAACTCAGATGCACCAACTTGGACTTCTAATAATAACTTTTTATTGCTTCAAGACCCAATATTGTGGTATTTCTTCAAAGCAATGATAAAAAACTAATGCAACATATTAAACAGAAAATCAAAACTTTACCACTTAATTACGGTTCACAGATCAGCAGCAGTGGTAACACTTTGGAGCTTGCTAGAAATGCAGAATACGAAGTGCAACTCTCAGACGTGTTGAGTTAAAATTTCATTATAATAAGATAAAAATATCACCAGGAGATTCATACATTTTCAGAAACCATGTTATATGACACTTGGTGTCTTGTTAGGTCAGTATTTGATGTCTTTGTTTTAGGATTATACTGTTTTTTGCTTATTCCTCACAGTGTCTTGATTCCCTGTCATTCCATTATTTATTGCTGTGACTTCCTGTTTGTTGAAACTTTCCCTGTGGAATTTCTGTCTGTGTGCGAGTTTAAGATATTAGTGGGGAGGTCTGGTACTGGGGCAGCTCCTGAGGATTTCTATTTCCGAGGTAAATTCCTTCAGACAGGAACTGCATTTGTTTTACCAAGGGCAGGAGACACGGAATCCTGACTTGTCATTTTTAACACTACATAAAAAGTGTGTGTTTGATGCTCATACCTATATGAGATTCTGCTTGTGGTTTTTAATTCTTAGGGAAGATTTTTTTTTTTTACTTCCAACTTAGACTCAAGGTTGGAAACAGTTGATTTTCCAGTAGTTAACTGGAGAGTGAGCGCATTGTAATTTACTCTTAGGCTAAAGGTGTAATTAAAATCACAGGTTTTGGTGGGTGAGCAGATGTACTGGGCCTACGGAGGAACGTTGGCTTTGAACATTTTTTTTTTTTTTTTTGAGATGGAGTCTCCTCTGTCGCCCAGGCTGGAGTAAAGTGGCGCAGTCTCGGCTCACTGCAACCTCCGCCTCCAGGGTTCAAGCGATTCCTTGCCTCGGCCTCCTGAGTAATTGCTACTACAAGTGCATGCCACCACGCCCACCTAATTTTTGTATTTTTAGTAGAGACGGGGTCTCACGATGTTGATCAGGCTGGTCTCAAACTCCTGACCTCATGATCTGCCCGCTTCAGTTTCCCAAAGTGCTTGGATTACAAGTATGAGCCACCACACCTGGCTGGACTTGAACCTTTTCCAGTGCTCTGTGTGGCCTTGAAAACTGAATCACACGTTCACCCTTTCAGCAAGTGTCCTCTGGGAGATGGCTTATTTAATTGCTCTTCTTACCTCTCTTAGCTTCTCTTTACAGTGTGGTTGGCCTCTGGTGGTCTTTATATTCTTAAAGGGTTATTGATGAAATTACAAAGATGGTTTCTGTTTATTTCTAGGAAAATACCTCTAGGAAAAAAATTGAAAATTGATGGCATTTTAATTGCTTTCATCATTGAGGTAGGTCAGGAAACATGGCTGCTGGAAAGGAGTCTCCAATAGCAGATGATAGAGGGGGACCAGGCAGGGGAGGGCACAGCCATGGGTGTTCCTCCGCTTTGCACCCCACACAAGGCTCACTCACCATTGCGTTCCACGCTGTATCACTGAACTTGCCAAGTCCAGATGATGCTTGCTGGGCTTGCACATTTTGTTTGGCAATTAGACTGCAGCCAGTTATGATGTGGTTTCCAAGATTAAACAGTTGCTAACCCAAATGAGCAATTCCAGGATGGATATTGACGTCACTCATCGAAGTAAGCCAAGCATGAAGAGAAGACTTCGATTTTGAAGTTTGAGGTGGCTTCATTTGACATACCCAAGTGAAGATGCAAACTGTGCTGCTGCTCTGGGTTCACAGGAGAAACATGGGCTAGAAACATAAAGGGGCAACAATTTGAGGCAACAGTAAGAAAAAGAGACATTTCACATTGTCAGTTAGAGAGAGTGTCGGCCGTCAGTGGAGAAGAGTGAGTGTCAACTGAAACTCACAAAAAGACTTCCTGGAGAAGATGGGCTGCAGGATCCCCTGAGGTTTATGAAAAATATTGCAGATGAAACATTTATGTGTATTCAGTAGTTAGGTTGTTATAACAGGAGAATTCTGACAGCAGGCGCACCTGAGAGAGGTGGGCAGGAGACAGAGGTGTTTGTTTACCTCATTATCTCTTTGCAAGAACAAGAAAAAAAAATCTCAAGATTCATTTTATTTTCAAGTGGTATGATGTTGTGTGAGGTTATTTAATCTTCCTTTAAACAAGTAAACAAACCAAAAGGAACAGAAGGTAAATACCATAAACAGAAGCTGGAGAAGCCTCCAGAAAGGTAATCTTAGGCTGTTAGGCATCCACCCTGCCTTCCCCAGCTTAGCAAGGCTACAGGTGCTGCCTTGCAGCACCTGCAGAATGTCAGCCCCAGAGAAAGAAACTAACAGGAGCAGATTCCACCCACGAGCGAGGAAGTCTGGACTTAGCAGTAGGTGTTTTCCCAGACTCATGATCTAGTCTGTTTGGGTTGAGTTCTGTTTGCGTTGATTCTGTGGCTCTAAGATCTCTGCATGTGGGCCTGGTCTGTGCTGGGATTTCTTCTCCATCCCTGGGGCCGGGCTGGTCGTAGCACTGGGCCCTGGCTTCTGCCACCTCTTTTCAGCTTCTCCACCCCATACTTCCTCTGCTCCAAATAGACTGGAATTTTTATTTGATGTCCTCATTGCAAATGTCACCTCTTACATCTCACCTTTCAGACTAGGTCACCCTAGACCCAGAAAGCTTGCCATCCCCACTGACTCCCCCCTTACCACTTTAGGTGAGTCTGAATGTTAGACTCCTGGTTAGGATGACCTGGAGCTGACCCGGCCGCCCATTCTGATATGATCCTAACTTCCTTCCTTACACCTCAGCTCATGTTGGTATCATACCCGTGTCTCTGTTACGAGTCCAGGTGGCTTATGGCAGTTTATAGAACTGTGTTGTATAAAACCTGGAAGTTTCTTAAAGATTTACTCATTTAATTCAACAACTACTGATTGCCTGAGTCCTATGAGTGCTATAGGTTCTGCAAGAACCTGTAAAAATAGCAAACTGAAATGAAGTCCCTGTCCTGTCCTCATGAATGACACTGTAGTAGAGGTGGAAGTGGGAGGGAGTGGACAGTAAATGATCAAAATGGAGCCTGTTGGATGGTATTCAGTGTCAGGAAGGACAATAAAGAAAGATATACGGGTGAAGACTTTCCAGGAGTGGTGAGGAGGAATGTTCTGGAATGTCCGAGCACAGACATCTGTAACACAGTGAGGTTTCAGTAAAGACCCGAGAGATCTTGAGAATGCCTGATAGCAGAGCATTCGAAGAGGAGGACCAGAGGGAGAGGCCCTGGAGTGGGCAAAGCTCAGCACATCGAAGGAATAGAGAGGACACGAGACAAGCAGGAAAGAGAGGCAAGGCAGCCGGCAGGGGACAGGCCAGCAGAGCAGGAGCGGACCGGGCCAGCAGAGCAGCAGGGGGCCAGGCTAGCAGAGCAGTAGGGAGTCAGCTCAGGCCTGCGGGGTGCGGTGGAAACCATTCAGAAGGTGGTGCGCAGAGGAGCAGCACAGTCGGATTTCCCTGTGAAGGGGTCCCTCTGGATGCTAGGTCAAGAGTAGACTGCATTACACAGGCAGGAGGAGAAGCTCAAACTAATTTGGAGGCAAGAGAGGCTTTAGGGCAGTTTGGGTTGGCGCCTAGCGATGGAAGGGGTGAGGATTTCAAATTCTGGATTTGTTTTGAAAGTAGTCTGCTGGGATTCACCACATAAACCGAAAGAAATACAACATGATGCACTTTCTGGTCTCTGGAAACTGCAAAGAGGAATTCTCATCCCCTGAGATGTAGGTGGCAGTTCTGCGTGGGAACACAGGAACGAGGCATTGGTTTCGGACAGGTTAGGTGGTGATGCCTATTAAATATCCAACAAAAGCTGTCAGGTGGACAGATTGAGGAGTCTGGAGTTTAGTGGAGGGATGCTGAAATATATACTCAGGATTACAGGAATTATTTAAAGCAAGAAGATGGGGAAAAAGCAAAGGAGTAGTGTTTCTATAGAGACAAGGAAAGCTGGAGGGAGAGGCCGAGCTGCTCCAGCACTGAGTGCTGCCTCCAGGAGGACTGTCCCAGGGGAACTTCAAAGAGCCCAGGGCTTGTAGCTCCCAAACCTGTTTCAAACAAATTGACTCCACTTTTTGTGGAAATACACATGGCATAGTTGTTCTACCCACATTGCCCCCAGACGGCTTGGGTTCAGTTGCACCTGCCACCACTCACAAGCTTAATAGCTTTCAACAGGACAGTCAGTCTCTTAGTGCCTTGTTTTTTTCTATCCATAAATTAAGAATAATAATGATACCCTCCCAAACTTGTAGATTTATTACGAGGATTATATGAGTTAAATATCTTAGCAAATTGTCAGACACAAAACGTGCACTTAAAAAAAGTTAGACATTATTATCTATTTTATACCTTGGGGTTATAAAGAAGTTCCCATTGGAACAAAGAATTTGACTGCTCTAAAGAGCCATTGTTTGTAAAAATGACTAGTAGACCCTCTATAACCACAGTTTATAAGTAAAAACAAGTATTAAATATGCATAATTATGCATTAACACTGGGAGGTAAAAGAGAGCATCTTAATATTAATTATGGCTAAAAACACACACACACAAAATGTTATGGAACATAAATGTCTCAATTGGAGAATTTTATTATTTGCTAAAATTGGGGAAAATGTAAATTGTATACGTATATAGCATAAGACTATCCCACTGGCAAAACTCTCAGTTGAATTTCCTTTAGTATAAACTCTAGTAAACATGTAAATGAGCCCAGTTAGAATATGCTGCTTCTGACTACTAAAAGCTTTTATACAGTGGTGTCTATAAGCTACTTCTTTGTTATTTCTTTTTTTTTTTTTTTTGAGACGGAGTTTCCCTCGTTACCCAGGCTGGAGTGCAATGGCGCGATCTCGGTTCACCGCAACCTCCGCCTCCTGGGTTCAGGCAATTCTCCTGCCTCAGCCTCCTGAGTAGCTGGGATTACAGGCACGCGCCACCATGCCCAGCTAAATCTTTTTTGTATTAGTAGAGACGGGGTTTCACCATGTTGACCAGGATGGTCTCGATCTCTTGACCTCGTGATCCACCCGCCTCGGCCTCCCAAAGTGCTGGGATTACAGGCGTGAGTCACCGCGCCCGGCCCTGTTATTTCTTTATTGAATGAGCAATTTTCCAATGCAAACCTAGACTTGGGCAGATGCATCTTCCTGAACTGCAGGATCAGGGAGCAGAGTGGCAAGCTCTGATAGGACTGGAAGATAAGAAAATTTACCATAGAGAAACAGCATGCTTTGTTCAAGTTTGCAGGCAAAATTGAGACTGAACCTAGGTTCCAGGATCTCACGTTTAAACAGCATGGCATTGCCTCCTCAGCCCAGGTCTGCCTCCCGCCTAAAATGTTGGCACTGTTTGTATGAAGCGGACCTCCTAGTAACAAAAGGAGCAATGTGGTGGTGGGAGGCCCTGCACAGGATGCCAGGGTTTTTATTTTGGATTAGAGTGTTCACATGGAGTTGCCAGATACTCTGAATAAGCCTTCAATTCCAAACCCTACTTGTTAAGAGCATATCTATCATGAGACTTGCACACTAGGCCACTTGGAAAGACCATCCCCCAAATATCGGTAAGCCGAGTACCCACCAAGTTGCTGTTTTGGAAACTGAGTACCAGTCTGTCTTGAGGAGGCCTCTGCAGGTACTGCTGGAAAGCTCTGAGTCTAACTATTTGTGATGGGTGAAGAGTTGGAATTAAGAAGAGAATTCCTACCTGAGCCTGTTTTCCCTTTCCAGTGATATTAACAGATATCTGTAAGAAAAATTATGTCTTCCACGTTCCAGAGCCTTGTGCTTTTCACCTCTATCAACCTCATAAGACAGGAAAAATTGCCCCCATATATGGCGGCGTCTGGCCCAAGTTCATATACTGAGTCTAAAATAAGAAATCATACTGAGAACTATCTGAATTCAAAACGTTCATTCTTTTCAACATGTGGTATCTACTTCTGAAAATGTGAACTTTCTCATTACTTTTAATCTGTTAAATCTCTCTATTCTTATGTGACAACACCAAAGAATCTTTAAATTCTTCTGATAAAGTAACAACGTGTTCATTTTAATGATAAAGCCAGGTGAAAATGTCTAGATGGTTCAACTAAAATTCAGAGAGAAATTTATGTTTGGGCAAGTCTCTAGTCTCAGGCCCACAATGTGCAGATTTTTGCCCCTTTAGATAGAAAAACTGTTTACCAATTTTTTAAATTGAAGAAGTAAATGTTCACCTCTAGAAGAACACTGCCAATTATGTGAATAGCATTAAAAACTCCAAAGCAAAGCTAACAAAAGCAGCACATTTTTATAAAACTGCAGAATTTTGATTTAATCAGTGAGAATTTCTTCTTCACACAGATTTCTGTCATCTCTCTCAGCTCCAGGGGCCCCGTAATGACAAATTAGCAAGGTGCTACTGTCTTGAAACTAGCAGACATTTTAGCACATTGGCATTCAGCATTGCGACCTGCTTCTTGCTAGACTGCTAATTAGTATTTGCACTGGCTGCAGAATTAGCTTGTTTTTTAGGCTATTTCACATTTAAAGACTGCCTCCAAGGGATGCAGGTTTTTTACTGAAAAGCCAACTTTAACTTTGTTTTATTAATATTTATTAGAAGAACCACTACAAAGTCTCTACTTTTGCTAGACCATGCAGGCATCTAGCATGTTTTGTACTGTCTTAACTGCACTACAGTTGGGCAAGATAAATAATATTGCCCCAATTTTGTGGCTTAGGAGACTGAGCCTCCAAAGTGCAAATAATTTGTCCAAGAACATGTTGTTGCTGAGGGCTGCAACTGAGATTTAAATCTTCTAACGGAATCCAAAGATGTTATTAAGTGGACCAGACCATTATTATCAAGCTAAGGACAATCCACCAGAAAGGGGAGTAGAAATCAATTCAAAAGTCCAAGTTATGCACCACTGCTATGGATGGAGTGTGTGTGCCGTTCCTCCATTCCAAAATTCAAACGCTGAAGCCTAAATTCTAATGTATTCATATTTAGATGTAGGGCCTATGGGAAGTAATTAGATCATGAGGGTAGAGCCCAGTTAATGGGATCAGTACCCTTATAAGGAGAAATAAGAGACCTTGCTCCTCTTGTCCCCCCATCATATGAAGGTACCAAGACAGAACAGCCGCCTGCGAACCAGGAAGGGAACCTTCACCAAACACCAGATCTGCCAGTGCCTTGACCTTGAATTTCCAGCCTCCAGAACTGTGAGAAATAAATTTCTGATGTTTAAGCCACCTAGTCCAAAGTGTTCAGGCAGAGCAGCATAAACTAAGACATTGCCTAAGCAGGAGTCCTACATTACTATAGTTTTCCTGCTCCAAAAAAGAAAAATAAGATGTTCTTCAAAACCCAATGATTTTACTGAAAGTTATGTTCCTACACCAGTGCTCCCCTGATTTCCCACCAGCATGCAAATATGATCACAAATGGCTTTAAAAACATAAAACGAAAACCACAGCCATTCTGACTAGTTGGTGCTCAGGGCTACACCGGCTATTAAATATTTTGAATAGCGCTGAAAAAGAACAGGAAGTGCATCTTCCAGTGTTTCTTTGTGAAGACAAGACAGTTTTCTTGATTCAAGACAACATAGTTGAAGATAGATGAACATATATTCCACCCACTCACCTATATCTTTGTTGAAAGAGTTACAAAAGTAAAATCAAATAGATACATACATTATTGATTCTAGAAATTTCTTCACAAAGTCACCCCAACTTTAGCAAATTTTCTGACCTATATAAATTATTTTATTCTAAAATACGCTGATGAAAAAAATAATATAAAAATTCTTATTTTAAATCTTTGGGATACCCATGGAGTGGGTTTTTATATAGGATCTTCTCCCAGCTCAGGACTCATTTTCCTTTACATGTCTAATTTCTTCATGGGAAAATAGTAGGCAGAGGACAGTTTTGCCTAGCTGAAGTCAGGAGGTCAGAAGACCTGAGTAAAGGGTGCCTCCTACCTGTGATTATATACAGAAAGCCGAGAGGCTAAGATGGAGTGTTGCAAATTCCAAATTTCATAAAGTCAAAAACCATGTCAGTTTTATCCACTAAACTATATAAGAACCTAGTACAGTGCCTGGCATACAGAGGAGCTCAATAAACACATGTTTAATGGATGCTAAGAAAATATCAAAGTGAAAACAAAGATAAGGACTCCAAATCATATGGTCAATTACAGAGATCCACGACCAGGGGTAAACACAATGACAGGCTGATCGATCAGAAAAGCAGTAAGCAAAGGGCTTCAGGGGAGAGCTAGCAATGAGCAGCCATAACAGTGTCTGTGCATATAACACTTGACTTTCTCCAAATAGGACTAAAAAAATTTATATCCTCTTCCAAAAGGAGAGTGCTGCCTGGGGTGGGAAGGGGAGGTGAAGAGAAAGAGAAGGAAGAGGGAGGGAAGGAAGAGGGAAGAAAGGAAGAGGGAAGGAAGAGGGAAGGAAGAGAGAAGGAAGAGGAGAGGGGAGGGGAGGGGAGAGGAGGAGAAAGGAGGGGAGGGAACGGGAGGGGAGGCGAGGGGAGGGGAGGGGAGGGAAGGGGAAGGGAGAGAAGTATACAAATGCCTAAGCAGGAGTCCTACATTACTACAGTTTTCCTGCTCCAAAATACATAAATACAGAGAGATACATTTCTACAGACATAGATATAGATTTTTGTGATGGTTAATATTATGTGTCATCTTGATTGGATTGAAGGATGCCTAGATGGCTGGTAAAGTATTGTTTCTGGGTATGTCTGTGAGGTTGTTGCCAGAGGAGATGGACATTTGAGTTGGTAGACTGGGAGAGGAAGATCCATGATTAATGTGGATGACAATCAGCTACCGGCACAGCTAGAACAAAGCAGGTGGGGGCAGGGGGGGTAAGTAGGAAGAAAGTCATGTTCCTATACCAGTGGAGACTTGCTGAGCCTTCTTTCATCTTTCTCCCAGGCTGGATGCTTCCTCCCTCTCCTCCTGCTCTTGGAGATCAGACTCCAGGTTCTTTGGCCTTCGGACACTTGGACTTATGCCAGTGGCTTGCTGGAGCCTCTTGGGCCTTTGGCCACAGTCCAAAGGCTGCGCTGTCAGCCTGTGTTTGAGGCTTTTTGACTTGGACTGAGCCACTACTGGCTTCTTCCTTCCTCTGACTGCAGATGGCCTACCATGGGATTTCGCCTTGTGATCATGTGAGCCAATTCTCCTTAATAAATCCCCTTTCATATGTACATATACCCTGTTAGTTCTGTCCCTCTGGAAAACCCTGACTAATACAATGTTCTTTTCTGCCCTAGATGAAAGACCTACAGTTCATATAGGCATATATCTCTGGAGATAACACAAAATTGTACAGTGTTCATATGATTTTGGCAATATTTAGCCAGATCCATATAAATGTTCATCTTTGAGTTGATACTGCGAACTTATCAACTCAAACCTTAGCAGCTTAACAAAACCTGAGTTGGTTCTGCAGCCGCACAGAGCTCAGTGTGGATCGTCGTGGGCTGAGACTTCCCTCAGAGTTCTCCTCTAAGGATCCATTCACTGAGAGGATCCAGCATCCTTTCAGGAGCATCTGCCAGCCTCACGATTCCCCTGGATGCTCTATAGTCATTCAGCATGGAGGGAAGAGATGGTGTGGAGAGCACCATCAAAAGCTCAGAAGGGCTGTTCCTTCTTCCCACGTTCCACTGAGCAACACAAGTCACATGGCCCTGCCTTATCTAAGAAGGCTGGGAAACAGGACATACACTTATCATTCAGCTTCAGTTCTACCAGGCCCAAACTAGAACCAGCCTCAGGGGCTAATAATACATTAACTATTGGATAAGCTTCCTATTGGACAAGCAAACTGGATACTTCGTAAAGCTATTACATGGCAATAAAAGATTGATAGCATACCTGCATGCTGTCTATGAAACAGCTCTGTTGAGACAGAACAAGACTGAATGCATGTTATAATTCAGACTTTAATACATGATTTTTGCCTATTGGGCAAGGACTTGGATGGGACCCAAAGAGACCTCCTTGGAGCCAAACCCCCAGAACTCCAGGTGTCTGACCCGTACAGCACTTAGAGGGAAACAGGAGGCAGCCCCAATAGTCCCTAGCTCTCTAGGGTTCTCTAGGGAGGGTCATGGGTTTGGTACTTGGATTGCATTCTAAGTCTCTAAATTATCTTCTGTATTTCTTTTCTAAGTGCAATTGTACTTCCTGATGATCTAGGTCAAACTTGAACAGATGGGAACTAGTATATCCAAACTGTAGTTTGCAATAAATTGAGAGAAAGACTCAAAAGGTCCCAAGCTGACAAACACCTGAAATTTAATAAGAAAATCACTTTTAAAACAGAGATCAATCAAATAACTGTTGATTTCTTGTTTTAAGAAAAAGTTCAGGCCAAGCGCAGTGGCTCATGCCTGTAATCTCAGCATTTTGGGAGGCTGAGGCAAGTGGATCACTTGAGGTCAAGAGTTCGAGACCAGCCTGGCCAACATGGCAAAACCCCATCTGTCTTAAAAATACAAAAATTAGCCAAGCATGGTGTTGGGTGCCTGTAATCCCAGCTACTCAGGAGGCTGAGGCAGGAGAATCACTTGAACCTGGGAGGTGGAGGTTGCAGTGAGCCAAGATGGTGCCACTGCACTCTAGCCTGGGCAATAGAGCGAGACTCAGTCAAAAAAAGAAAGAAAGAAAGAAAGATTTCAAAAGTTCAAATTCAGGTTGACATTTGACCCATTTTCATTTTAATTACTTTTATGATACAATGAATGCATGGCTTTGTTGGAAAAATGGGAAACAAAAGGAGAAAAAGAAAGAAAGGAAAGGAAAGATTACCCTTAAGCCCTTTAGAAACAGCAGGGTATTGACATCAGCTTGCTTTGACTTCTGTTAACCTAACTGGAATGAGAGGATTTTTATTTTCTTATGACAATTTTGGAGCTTGTCTTAAAATTTCCTATAGATTTCCAACAAACATGCTTACGTCATGCCATAAAATTACACTGCATATATTTTCTGTAATATTTTATTACGTTTTTATGAGAGTAGATAAAATGCCCGTTATTATTTCTGTGGCTGTGTCTTTCCACTGCATGGGCCTAGACTATTATTATCATCTACACAGCCTTCAATTATTAAGATTACAGTTGATTAACTTTTGTTGTTTTTTTTTTAAAAAACACTTTGATGAACGTCATTGTATATGCATATTTTGGCACTTGATCAATAATTTTCTTACAATCAATCCTTAAAAGCAGATCAAAACACTGATCACTTTTAAAGCCTCTGATGCGTGCTGCAGAGATGTGGCGATTTGTTTTCATACAAGCTGTGTATGCGTGTGCCAACCCCTCTTGCCCTCAACACTGTATATTTTCATTCTATTTAATCATTGTCAGTCTTCACAGTAAAAGAAAATGAAAACTCACTGTTGACTGATTAAGACCACTCATTTCAAGTGATATTCGACACATACAAAATACGCCTCAAATTTTAAGGTATTTAGATTTTATGCTACAGTTTTTTTTTACGCCATTTTAAAAATATTTTCCTTATCAAGTTTCTCCCCATTTTCTGCATTTCTTGTTTCTCTCCATTCTGAATGCTCAGCCTCTACTTCAAAAAGAACCCAGAGGATATAGCTCTAGAACTGCACATTTCCTGGCTACCTCTCTGCCTCAGAAGCACAGGGACAGCAGAGCCAAGGGAACAGATTGTGCTACGGAGCCCCTACCTCTTAGGAATTCCTAGGAGAAGAGACCCAGGTGTCTCGGCACTTAGGATGCTCCAAACTGAGCAACCCACAGACAAACAGAATGGCTGCCACCACCAGCTCCCGATGGTCCTTTTATTTGGAATAATTGACTATTTGCATTTTCAGTTAGTGATCACCCATTCAAAATGTACTATTAGGGGTTTTGCAAAAAATTCATTCATTTTCCAAGAGACAAAGTACTGGGGAATGAAGGAGAGGCATCTCCCCTCACCTTGGCTGATAGAGTTTCTCCTTGGCAGGATGCTCTTACACAGGAAATGTCTGCCCTCAAGGGTGATCAGAAAGGCCAGCGGATACCTTGGCAGCCAATGGATGCTTGAAGCTCCTGTCCGTGGAGTCTCAAAAGATAAGGGAGGAATCTGTGACTTCAGCCTGAACTTCTCAAAGATCACAAACTGCATAGATGTTGGAACCTTGTGATGCAGGACGCAGAGTGTCCTGAGTGTGCTGTTCCCTCTCAAATGGAACACCTGGGTTCTCTATCAAGAGACATGAACTGGTGAAATATTATCACCCGGAGCCGCTTTCACCAAGGAAAACCATCAATGCTCAAAGATGGGAGGAGGTGGTGGATCACTTGTCATTTCAGAACTGAATCCAGAAGTTATTCTTCAAATGGTAATGCAAATAAACCAAAACCCACAGATTTTAAAGATCTCTTACAATATTCGTAATAGAAGAAATGCAGAATGCTTATAATGGGACAGACAGAGGCAGTTGGTGAAAGACACATGGGCACCAACTGAGCTGGAGTTCACCCACAGAAAAAGAAAGAATGATCCCACCCCACTCCCACTCCCACCCCCACCCTCACCCCCACCCCCACTCCCACCCCCACCTGCCCACTCATCAGGTAATGAGCTGAGTTAAGCAAAGCAGGGGGAAGAGAGGAAGCCTTTATAGCAATGTCCTTGATGAGAATGAGGTCTTTTTGGTGATATTTAGCAACTGAAATTAAAAATCAAGGACTTTCTAAAAATTATTAAAAGAACATGATAAAGTAACATTTTAGCACGTGTTGCCATGAGACCACAAGGCATGGCACCTGCAGAAGCTGACCAGCTGAGTTCAGCTAAGAGAATATGAGAAATCGGGAAAAGGCTGCCCTAGAGATGGTTATCTAAGTCAGACTTGGCTGCGGGAATTAATTTTAGAACCCTACACTACAGATAGAGCTTATAGTTGTGCATGAATAGGCTTAATTAAATATGTAGAGTTTTTTCCTCCTCAGTCCTGAGTGTGGGTTTGGTCCTTCTCAATTCTCTTGCCATCTTTAGAAAGCAGTGAGTTAAAGAGGTCTTTGGATATTGGTAGAAATAGTATTTGATCTGCTAGAAATTTAATTTTGGACCATTGAAGTTGAAATTCAGACAGGAAAAGAAGGCAAACAGATTACTTTTTCTTTTTTTTTTTTTTTTTTTGGAGACAGAGTCTCACTCCTCTGTCACCCAGGCTGGAGTGTGATCTCGGCCTATGACAACCTCCATCTCCCGGGTTCAAGCAATTCTCATGCCTCAGCCTTTCGAATAGCTGGGACTATGGGTACATACCACCATGCCCGGCTAACTTTTGTATTTTTAGTAGAGATGGGGTTTCACCATGTTGGTAAGGCTGGTCTCAAACTCCTGACCTCAGGTGATCTGTCCGTCTCAGCCTCCCCAAGTGCTGGGATTACAGATGTAAGCCACCACATCCGGCCACAAACAGATTAAGCAGAGTCCGAGGAGAAGGTGGCCTGGACAAGGTGTAGGCAGGCTTGGTGTTGCGGAAGACACCTGTTGGGTCAAGCACTCTGCGCTACCTCCAGTCTGCTCATTCATTTTGCCTGTGCCTTGAGTGGCTGTTATATCCCAGGATATTTCTCTTCCTTAGGCAGCAAGAGCCATGAGGGTTACTCCAAAGTAAGTCCATCCTTCCAGCAGTTCCAAACCAAACAGATGGGGCTAGCTAAGCAGGATCCATGCTTGTCTGAAATCAGAAGTGGAGATTTGAAATACTTCTACCCATGGATTAACATGGATCCTGTTCTCTCTAAACCAACTTCTGTCTGGATATAGGAAACTGAGGGAAGGGAAAAAGCGAAGGGGGAAAAATGACATAAAAAGAACATGACTCTTTTAGAATAAAAGCCGACCCAAACCTTAAAGTGTCGCCAGCAGCTATTTCTATGCTATTGTAACATATGTTCCCTGTAACGTTGCCTTTAAACTACTGTTTGTTCCACATCTTTCCAGAGTGCTGTAGGAACGTGTTTTAAGGGACACCTCAGCAGGGGCAGGGCGGGGTCTCTAGGGATCCTGTTCAGCCATGGTCCTCTTGCATCTTTCTGATGGATGCCTAGCAAAATTCACAGTGTCTTGGTCTGGCCTGGGAGTATAGATGAGGACAGAGTAATTACAGAAATTCCACTTTGGAGTTAAGGAATTTACTTCCTGAACCCAGACAAAGATTTGAGCAAAATAACGTAGGGGTATCAGTGACCTTCTTGTATATAGCATTTTCTGTATCTGATAGAGGTGAACTGCCTTTCCTGCATGGAGGGGCAGGGGCTGCAGCAGAATTGAATGATAAATGGCCTCAGAAAAACCTAGAGACTGAGATCGGGACTCCATTAGCCACAAAACTGGCTTGAAAAATGTGTTTCCCAAGTTTTACTGACCACTCTGGGCTTGTCTGAAAGTGAGGCTGTTGAACTAATTTGGGAATGAAATTGGGACTAGGTAGCCCTGTGATGTCACTTCTGCTTCCTATGCCCTTGACAAGCATTGATAATTAAGATCAAAACTCTTGTCTACTTAAGTAGGACCTGGCTTCAGGATCCTACACAAGACAGCACTCCAGACAACCCCTAACATCGATCATGGAGCCCCATGGGATAAAACATTCGGTCACTTCTGATAGCCAGGGTTCCTCTAGCCATGAATCTGGAAGCAGGACCCAGTATCAATTCATCTCATCTACTGTGAATAAATCCTTAGTCAACACATATTAGACATTTACTGTGAATAGGACATATATTCATTTTCTCCCTTAATCTTCATAACAGCCCCATCAAGTAGATAGGGTTATAAATTCTATTTTTCAGATTCGGAATATGCAGCTTGGAAAGGTAAGATGACTAGTTAAGGTTACATAGCTAGCTGGCTCCAGATTCAGAATTTTAGCCTTGTTTTGGGGATGTAGAGTTTGAGCTAGTCACCCAAGACAGCCTCCATCTTTTAGGAAAAATGTATCTGTTCCCTCTGAGGGATCCTAAGCACCTAGTACATTTTAGTTAACAAATATTCTGATTTCTCTTGCCCTTGATAAAAATGAGGTCTCTGTCCTGGTGTGTTGCAGATGCCACAGTCCTGCCTTAGCGGGCCTAGCTTGCGTGTTAAGAATGAGCCACCTGATGCACACGGGGCTTAAAACAGAGAAGACGGGTTGATAGGTGCAGCAAACCACCACCATGGCACATGTTTCCCTCTGTAACAAACCAGCACGTTCTGCACACATATCCCACAATTTAAAGTAAAATGAAAAAAGGAATGAGCCACTCTACTAAACAGCAATCCCAGATCCCAGCCCGCCCCCAGTACAGGCCTTGCTGGGGATGAGAGACGCTGCTTAAGAAGGTAATGGATCATGCTCTATCCTCATCTGGCCCCCAGCTCCAGTCTCTCCCAAATTTTCTTCATTTCTTTTGTTTCCTCTATTTAGACGTGAACACAGTGGCCACATGCTAAGCTGCATGTTAGTATGTCAAGGGCCAATCTACTAACATGGGCAGTTTTCCTGTGTGCCTAAAAGTATATAAATTCTGACTTCTTATTTATAGTTCATGATGTTTGAACTTTAAGTGAATGACCATGTTTGCAAAGAACAAAGCACATTTTGGAGTAAAGATAGGGTTTTGAATCTCGAAACCATTACCACCTTTCCCAGTGGGGGTAGCCCAGCCACACCAAATGCCCCAGCCACAAGGGAGTCTAAATTGGGTTCACTTAAAGATTCTGTGTTCTGGGCCAGGTGCAGTGGCTCATGCCTGTAATCCTAGCACTTTGGGAGGCCGAGGTAGGTGGATCACTTGAGGTAAGAAGTTCGAAACCAGCCTGGTCAACATGGTGAAACCTCATCTCTACTAAAAATACAAAAAATTAGCCAGGTGTGGTGGTGGACACCTGTAATCCCAGGTACTTGGGAGGCTGAGACAGGAGAATTGCTTGAACCTGGGAAGTGAAGGTTGCAGTGAGCCACGATCACACCATTGCACTCCAGCCTGGGTGACAGAGCAAGGCTCCCTCTCAAAAAAAAAAAAAAAAAGGCTGTGTTCTGCACAGAAAACTGGGAGAAGTCATGCATACATGTGCCACATTATCTCTGTGGTTCAAGCTATACCAGATATATAGCCTGGAAGAAACACTGGGGCCGAGCAAAAGATGGCTTTGCTTCTAGCTGCCCCGCTCATGACCTGAGTGTCCTTGGGCAAATCATGTGACCCTGTGAGCTCCAGCATACAAGGCTTCTTGCTGAAAGCATCCTCAGGAAAGCTAATCCTGGAGCACCAGACACCAGCATGTGCACAGCAAAATCCCCTGTGTTCCCCTGAGGTTTGTGGTCCAGTCCAGGAGACAAGGGGGGGATTTGGTCACTGCTCCTTTACATCCTTGTGAGGCCAGGACAGCAGCCCTGGGGCTGCAGGACGGATGAGATCACGAGCGATTACAGACTGGGACCAGCCCCACGGTCTCTCTTCCGAAGCAAGGGGTGCTCAAAGTCCTGGGCTCAGCGTTTAAAGAGATGCTGATAATTTACAGCCTTTTATGAGGCTTCACATTCATTTTGGAATTTCTTTTGCCAAGTTTGAGTCTCATGTTGGGCCTTTTCTCTTCTGGGTAAAAATATCTCTGGACTGGCCCAGCCCTGGAAGCGACAGGGTTTTCTGCTGCAACAGTGACACCTGCTGTTGAAGACAAAGCGGGTGATTTCTCAAAGAAAATTCTCTGTGGGACCGAGATTGCTTTCAATTTCCAACATCTGGAAGGAGAAATGGATTCTTTTTGCAGGGAATAAGTACTGCTGTGCTGAGCAAGCAAAATCAGATGAGAGGCAGGGATAGAAAGAAAGAAAAAGGAAAGAAAATGTCTGCTGGGTTGAGAAACAAAGAAATCAAAGACCCCTCCCCACTGGCATGTGACAAAGCAGCCTGGTCATGGGTCTGCCCTGCCAGAAAAGACCAAACAGGAGATGGCCCTCTCCACCCAGGACTCTGAGAAGTCGTCGCTGTCCATGGACACCTTCTCAAAACACAGGACACCAAGGCAGGCATCCTTAGAGCAGTGTCTATCCACAATGGAGCTGGCACCTGCAGACGGACTTTTCCGAGCAAAGAAGTGCTGAGGTCCCTTCTTCATGGGGTGCGGGGAGTGAGAAATGAGAAATGGTCTCACTCTTCCATCTGCCCTGCATTGTGAAAATGAATCCTGCTTGCTCCAGGCTCAGCAGAGTTCACCTGACATTGCAGACACATTGAGAGTCACAGCTCCCTGATTGCTTTAACACCCTAGAAATTCAAACAGGAAACATTTGGCATCTATGCCTAGTTCCCATTTGCCCTGTATCTTAGGAAACAATTCTATTATTGCTATTTTAATTTGTCTAAATTTTTAAATAAGGTATTATTTGAAGTTTCTGTGATTTATCAACTTATCTATAAATTTTTTTAAAGATAACCTTTAAAATGACCTGCTTTCCAGGTAGTCACGGATATACTTACAAAGTTATTATTTTGGGGTTCCAAAAATATTTTCTCACCTATATGCATGTAAAGTGCAGCTTTCATTTTGACTCTCATAGGGAATCTATCAATTCCATGCCACTAGTACCTAAAAAGGAAGAGTCTGAGTTTGGTGGCAGGGGTGACAGTCCTGCAGGAGGGGCAGAGCACTGTCCACAGCTGGGTGTCCTGAGAGACGTCTGCCCTTCTCCAACTCGAGCCATCGTTCTGTGTGCATCAAGTCAAGAAATCAGAGTACAACTCAAGAGTTTTTGAATTGTAAAGAAATCTGTTGAATCTGTTTTGCATATATAAAACACAATCCCTCATAGAAATCAAATTCTAAAATTGGAAAAGATGAGGGTCCCCACTTTTCCCCAACGCAGCCTTGAAAAGACTCCTCAGCAGCATGGAGACCCTCAGGGGCCAGTGCCAAGCACAGGGCAAGCCACCCTGATCTCCAGCCCGGGGAACTATCAAGCTCCAGGACCCTGCATCTGCATCTCATCTACAGAATGAGGGTGCCTCGGCCTACAGGGTTACTTTGCAGTCACTGTGAGCAGCAAGGGTGACTGCTCATCTGAAAAAGGATTAATTAGTGCAAAAAGATAAACCAATATTACAGCGTTTAAAAGGAAAATAATTTTACTTCCGTAGTTCTCTCTTTTTACAACTAGGAAATAAGAGCTTTTGATGAGGACATATTAATAAAACATCGTTATCTTCGGACAGTATATTAAACACAGTCATTTTCTTTGCTTCTTACATCAACTTGCTGTGACATACATCTTCAGCTCCATTTTCTGGTTGAAGAAACAGACCCAGGGAGATTCTGGAAGTCAGCTAGCAGCACAGAGCAAGGCTGGTTCTCAGCCCGTGTTGCCATTCCTACTGAGTGCTCCTTCAGGCCCTGATCCCACACCGGCAACCATGCTAGCCCAGAGCTCTGTAATCCTGACGTTCTCTGAAACTTTGTGATCACATTCTTATAATGGAGAGTCGTAGCTTTGCACATGGATGTAAAACAATAATCTGCAGATTCCAACATATTGTGCATCAGTTACCACAGCACTCCGCTCTCAGGCTAGCATACATAAAATATGAGCATCCCTAACAAACAGCAGCTGTACCACAGAGCGGGCTGTGTCTTCAGGCGGAGTCTCTTCAAGGTGTTTCTGGCACGTCTTCTGGGGCCGTCTTGACTCCTCTACCCCAGACGTGTGGTCTTAGTCAGTGTCTGCTGGAATCGCTTAGGAACCTGCTGGCATTCCCTGGTACACCTGGACTGGATGTTACAGGGAGACTTCATGTTTCCCCATATCTGATTCTCCTCCCTCATTCATTTTAATTTCATTGACTTGCCCCTTATCACTTAATACATTTTCCTCGTTATTGGCATCTGGGCTGAAGTCTGCAACACAAACACCAAAAGACCAAATCAAGATTAAAAAAAAAAAAAAAGAGCAAAATATTCCCATTTCAGATGGAAGAGCAGATGGGGCTCTTGGCACTTCAGAGGATTTAAATTGACCCTCTGCACCAAGCTGGGGGAAGACAGACTGTCACTGCTGACGAGGAGGCACTAAAGAGACATGCTTTCCCTCTGAATATGCAGTAGCGTTTTGGAGTTCTTTTCCCTCTGCAGTGCAGGATGAGAAGGAGCCATAGGATGAATCGGACTCTATTGGAACTTGAAAATGCAGCTGGGGAACAAAGACAGCCCTGGGCGCAGACTCTGCTCTTTCCCCATTCCAGCTTTGTGTTCTGGACCTGTCTATCTCTGACTCCCTGTTTTGTCATTTGAAGATGGGATTACAGCCACCTGCCTCTCAGCATGATTGCATGATACAAGATAAATGCATGGGAAAGTGCCCAGCTCAGTGCCTTGCACATAATAGGTGTTCAATAAATTTGGCTTCCTTTCCTTTTTTTTCTTCTTGTGTGTCAAGAGATGTGAATTTTTTGGAAGCTTCTCTTCACAACTTTCTCTTTTCACAGCTGGTAAAGACAAGGACCAGGTGGGGAGCTCTGACCTTCCCTTGGATGACATTTGTAAAATACGCTCTGTCTATTCATAGGACAAGTGTGATCAGCATTTGAGACAGGAGAGCCTTATTTTAAACAGGTTGTGAGCTCGCCTGCAAATCTTCAAAATATGGGAATCTTGGACAACCCTGAGTCACAAATCTTGAAGCTGTCCTCCTGTTCAGTTATCAGAACATGCTCCAAATCTCTCTGTCTATTCATTTGCAGCTATTCCAAGCACTGACTTCTTTTTGATTGGTGTAAACTGTTCATTTCAATAATTAAAAAACGGCTTCAAACAATCAAACTCTTTGTGTCTGTTACTTAAAAAACTGCATAAAACAAGAGTACCTAAATTAGTGAAAAGATGATTATACAATACTTCAAAATCAAAGAAAAGGAATCAACTGAGAGATTTATAAATTCAAGTGTTTATTCTGAGGAAGATTATAAAAGAAGAAATAGGAAGAAGAGAAGGGGCACAAGAAGGAAAAGCAATGACAGAGAAAGAAGATGGAGAATTTTGTGTACAAGCTTCTTTGAGCTTTTTCCCAGACACCTGCACTTCTCTGTTTCAAACCTTTCATGGAAACCCCGTTGCACACAAAACGAATTCAAACTTTAAGGTACAGCATATAGGGACTTTCTGATTGGTTTTGTCCTGACTATTCTCAATTAATTCTTGATTATCTCTTGCATGCTCCCCTACTGATGCTTCGCCTCACCAAGCAATCCCATTCCTCAAATTATGCCCAATGTAGCTGACACATAGACTGTGTTCAGTGTTTGTTGTTTACCCAAACAAAAAAATAAATAAAAATGGTTATATTTTAAACTCAGTGGTTTAATCTTAGAAATCAGAGCCCCACTTACTTCTGAAAGCAGCTGTCAGAAGAGTAAATGAAAAAGGAAAAGCTAACTAGACTCCCAGACAGAGAACGTGCTCCAGCCCAATTGCTCCACCCTGAGCAGCGAAACAACACTCCTCTGTCCAGGTGAGATATCAGATGTTTACTTGATGGAGAAATTGAACCAGAGTCTCTAGATTTAGAGGTAGTTGGTAAAGAGGAGAGAGAAGATCAAGTATGAGGCTGAAGAGAGAGGTAATAAGTCAGTCATCGTAACAAAGAGGAAGTCTTCCCAATCTCCTTCTTTCCTTGGGTCTCAGCACACCCCTGGCAGGAGATGAGAGGACTGATCTGGAGAGTAGAAGAGCCCAGCACATAAAACATAGTCCTGGGGCACAATCATATCTATCCCAAGCACCGTGACTCTAAATGAAGCTTGCTAATTAATAAGCCAAACATATACATAGACCTTTTGATCAGCTTTTTGGTACCTGAGTTTTTAAGCAGAAAACCAAGAAGCACTAGCCATTTGAGGAAAGCCTCCAACATGAAAGACAAATGAAAACAGAAGAGCAGAGAAAAGGAAAATGGAGGGAATACAATGAGTAGAAAAAACTTTAAAAAATATATTTAATATCCTCAAGGAGATAAGATACTATATTCATGAAACAAGAAAAGAATGCTATTAAAGTCAAACAAGAACCAGAGATCTCTATATTAAAATAGAGTTTTTATAGAAATTAAAACTGTAATAGATAAAATTTAAAACACAAGAAAAGGGCTAGAAGCTAAGTTTGAGAAAATCTCCCTACCAGAAATTCAAAAATTATAGTAGATGGAAAATAAGGTGAGAAAATTCTTTTTAAAAGTATGAAAAAGGAGAGAGATCCAAGATGGCTGATAATTAGCAGCTCGGGCACGTACCTCCCAGTGAAAGTGCAAAGAACGAGAGGACGCCACACTTTCAGACGAATATTAGTTGCTCACGGACCAGGAGATTCCCAGTGGAGGAGCTCCACGGGTCGCCAGGGCGACTCTTGTGGCCGGCGTGGCGGTTTTGCTGGTGCCTTAGCACGCCAGTTCTTGGTGCAGAGTCCGGAGATTCCCGGGCAGAAAAGCACCAGCAATCTTAACACCGCTGTTTTGGCCGGCTCAGTGGATTGCTCAGATTTCGGCGCAGGGAATCAACAAGTTGGACGTCAGAGACCCAGTTAGAAAGTTGGCAATTATAAAGACGACAGATGAACAAATATATAATGAAGGGAAGAAACCAGCGTAAAAAGGTAGAGAATACTCAAAATCAGAATGCCTCTCCCTCTACAGGGGATTGCAATTCCTCATCAGTAACGGAACAAGGCTTAATAGATTACACGTGTGTTCCAATAACAGAAGCAGGTTTCAAAACGTGGGTGATAAGAAACTTCTGTGAATTAGGGGAACTTGTTCTAACCCAGTGCAAAGAGACTAGGAACCTTGAAGAAAGGTTTGACGAAGTGTTGGCGAGGGTGGACAGTTTGGAGAGGAATGTAGGTGAATTGATGGAGCTGAAAAACACAACACGAGAACTTCGCGAAGCATGCACAAGTTTAAACAGTCGAATTGATCAAGCAGAAGGAAGGATATCAGAAGTCGAGGACCAGCTCAGTGAAATGAAACGAGAAGACAAGAATGCAGAAAAAAGGATGAAAAGGAATGAGCAAAGTCTCCAGGAAATATGGGACTATGTGAAAAGACCTAATTTACGTTTGATAGGTGTACCTGAATGTGATGAAGAGAATGAATCCAAGTTGGAAAATACTCTTCAGGATATCATTCAGGAAAATTTTCCCAACCTGGCAAGGCAGGGTAATATTCAACTCCAGGTAATACACAGAACACCACAAAGATATTCTTCAAGAAGACCAACCCCAAGGCACATAATTGCCAGATTTATTAGGGTTGAAATGAAGGAGAAAATACTAAGGGCAGCCAGAGAGAAAGGTCAGGTTACCCATAAAGGGAAACCTATCAGACTTACAGCAGATCTCTCAGCAGAAATCCTACAAGCCAGAAAAGAGTGGGGACCAATATTTAACATCCTTAAAGAAAAGAACTTTCAACCCAGAATTTCCTATCCAGCCAAACTAAGCTTTATGAGCGAAGGAAAAATTAAATCTTTTGCGAACAAACAAGTACTTAGAGAGTTCACCACCACCAGGCCTGCTTTACAAGAGCTTCTGAAAGAAGCACTATACATATAAAGGAACAACCAATATCAGCCTTTCCAAAAATATATCAAAAAGCAAAGAACTTTAACACAATAAAAAATTTACATCAACTAATGGGCAAAACAGCCAGCTAGCATCAAACGCCGGTATTAAACTTATATATATTTTAATTGGATAAAAAGCCAAAACCCATCGGTATGCTGCATCCGGGCCCATCTTACATGCAACAATACACAAAGACTCAGAGAGAAGGAGGAAGATTTACCAATCAAACAGAGAGTAAAAATAAACTAATAAACAAAAAGCAGGAGATGCAATTCTCGCCTCTGATAAAGTAGACTTTAAAGCAACAAAGATCAAAAGAGGCGAGGAATGACATTACATAATGGCAAAAGGATCAATGCAACAAGAAGAGCTAACGATTCTATAGATCAACGAGATAGAAAATTAACAAGGATATTCAGAACTTGAACTCAGACCCAGAACAAGTAAACTTAATAAACATTTATAGAACTCTCCACTTCAAATACACAAAACATACATTACCACCTCACACCTATTTCAAAGGTGACTATATAATTGGAAGTAAATCACTCCTCAGTAATCGCATAGCATTTCATAGGTTTAAATTAAATATTGGTTGGCTGTTTGTTTGTTATCTTCTTCCCTTATTCCTTCCTGACTACATCATTAAGTATAATTATCAGTATAAAAGAGGTTTTCAATACCCATTACTAAATTGCATTCTAGCCTGGGCAAGAAAGCAATACTCCCATTCTCTCTCCCTCTTTCTTTTCCTTCTCCCTCCTCCCCATTCTCTCTCTTTCTTTTCCTTTTTCCTCCTTCCTATTCTCTCTCTCTCTTTCTCTTTGAAAAAAAAAAAAGTATGAAAAAACCAGAGATCTCAAAAATCAGAATTCTAGAACTTACAAACAGAGTAAATTACCCAGTCTCAGGCAATATCTTTATAGCAGTGAGAGAGAAGAGTAATACAATATCCTTGGCAGTAGATAGAGGCACATGTTTTCTCTTTGTCTGAATGGACAACTGGGTAAGAATCCACTTCACTTGAATTCACGCTGAGACATGGATGCCTTTGACTTCCATTTGGCCCCCAACATTGAAAGGATCTTCACAGATCCAAGGTGGAGGCTGAATCGGTTGCCTGCAAAACACCCTTAAGGATGCTGCCCAGCCTGAGGAGGTCAGTATCTGCAACTATCCTTTATCTTCATCCCGTCAAGCAGGAATGGTGAGAGCCCATACAGAGAGAGCAGCTGATAGGGATAGAAGGGAGTAAGGCCTGTCCTGGCTAAAGGAAGCAAACACTGAGGAAGCCTGGATTGACGGGATAAGATAACAGATTACAATAGTCATAGTTCATGGGCTTTCTTTTTCTACTACCATGGATATATGGTTTAGTTTCTCTAAACTTTGGTTTCTTGATCTTTAATGGGCATTTTTGAACTACACTTTCATAATGTGAAGAATTAACACACACAGACTCCCCTTTAAAAAACCATCAGATCTCACAAGACTTATTCACTATCATGAGAACACCATGGGAAAAACCCACCCCCACGATTCAAGTACCTCACACTGGGTCCCTCCCACAACAGGGGAATTGTGGGAGCTGCAATCTGAGATTTGGGTGGGAACACAGCAAACCATATCGAGGTCATCCCTTTCATGTGGGGATTACAGTTCCAGGTGAGATTTGATTTAGCTGGGGACACAGAGCTGAACCATGTCGGGTATAAAACAGGGATACAAGATACGCCACATACGGTCTTTCCCCTCAAGATATCTAAGGGACAGAAATTAAATATCCATTATGAAAAAAAAAAGTTTTAGACACTAAAACATTAGAGTCCAGAAAAGGAAAAAAAAAAATCACTTTGAGCTCATCAGAGAAGGTCTGCTGGAGACAGTAGCATTTAATCTGGGTGATAATGAATTGGCGATTTTGATCATATTCCAACATTCCCACTGTGAACTGCCTCAGTCCTCTCCCCGTGTCTTCCTTGCTGGCCCCTTTTGTGCTCCACAAGGCCCCCTACCGATATTTCTGCTTCCTCTCTGGGCTCTGAACCCCTTCAGGATTTGGGATTTCTCTAAACCAAAGACTGAAGAGAGTGCTTGGCACTTACTTGTATCTACAAAAGTTATGCACCATGAAAGGAAATGGCACGCCCGTTAGGACTCTTTAGTTCAGCTCCTATCAAGTTCTCTGCCCTATTGAACTGGACCATCGGAATTCCAGAAGGGAGTAGAGCCATTTCCACAAACAGGTATTTCCACATGGTTCAGTGGGGCCTGCTGTGTGCTGGGCCTGACTTAGGACTTGATGGTGGATGCACAGACTCATGGACCATTTCCAGGCCCCTGGGTGGCCAAGCTAGGCCAGTAAAACACAGCACAATCAATGGCCAGTGCAATAGCTGTTTGTGATCAGTCATTTCAAAGAATATTTTTGAAACTGAAAACTAAACTAAATGAAAATGAAGGTGTTTTTCCTCTTAATTCAAGACCAAACCTTTCTCAAGGGACCCCTAACTCCCCTGGAAGCTGGGAGCAGGAATGGCAATCTTAAGATATATCCAGGGGGATTTAATATGCTCTTGAATGAAAAAAGCAGGCCTTCAAGACTGAAAGCCCCAACCAGAGGGGCTCACATCACAGGTCTGAGAATCCTAACCCAGGATGAAGAGTTGTGGTGTGTGCTTGTTTGTCTTTGGGAGCATTTTTCCTGATGTTGGGGAAGCGGAGAGTTTATTTTTCCACTCCCATTCACACCAGCTGCCATGGAGCAGCAATAAAGCCCCTCCGGTGCAGTGCTGTGGCAATACATCACTGAGCCGGCCTCAGCTGCAGATGGACGCAGCAGCTGGTCCAGAGAGGTGCTGTGGCTGACCCCCCCAACTCATACACACATGCACACGAATGCACACACACACACACACACACACTCACACAGAGGCTCGGGGCTCAGGGAAGCAGCTCGCTGCCTCCCTCGCCTCCCTTCCGAGATTTATGAAGCAGGAAGCAGCCAGCCAGAAAAGCAAAACAGAAGAGACCCAAAGGCTCCTGTGTTTATTTTTCTAGAAGCTAACATACACCTAACTATTCCTTAGCTACTAAACAATACAACTACCTGCCACCTACAGCCCTGTCAGGAAAGTGACTCTCCTGAACCTGTCACCTGGACACAGAGGATAGTGCCATGTGCAATGCCATCACGAACGTCCAGTCCTCAGAGGGCCCTGCTACTGTGTTCCGTGTGAAAGCAGAGCTGGGAGGCAGCAGCAGCATGTGTGGGAGCCTGCTCTGAGCCGGCCTCCTGATGGGAACTTCTACGTTTAATCCCCAAGTGCTGTGTGACAGCCAGAGGGGAAGGAGGGTTGAGCATTCTGCTCCAACAAACACAGCCTGGAGGTGCCCCTCAGCAGGGGTGCGGGGCTGTTTTAAGAGATAGCTGTGACCCCCTGACCTTTCTTATAGCCTTCTAAGTGAGCCATTTAATCATTGGGGCTTCCACCCTCATTCACTGAGAATCGAATATTCTTTGTGATCTCACATGATATCCTGTATAGAGCTCAGAAACTCAAATTAGATCTCAAATGGAACACCAATTTCTCACTTTACATGTGAGAAAATTAAGGCCTTGCGAGTCCAAACCACACAGCTTGCCCAAGCTCACACAATTACTTTGACAGAGAGCAGAAAGTAGAACTCAGCCTTTTCACAAATACCCGTAGTCTTTATGCAAATTTTTCTCTTGAAGGCAACCCAGTAGCACCACCCCTACTTCAAAAGAAAATTAATGATGTGTCAAATACGTAGCATAAGTTCTCAAGTTCCCCAATGTGGTCCTATGAGCCAAAAGTGATGATTTTTAAAACTCTTCTAGGTCAGCTATTCATGGTTGGAATAAAGATGCATTGATTACAGTAAATATACAGACTCTAATTTTTTTAAGTGTGAAGGAATTTTACGGAACCCGAGGCTTTAAAATTACTGTAAAAATATCTGGGTTTGGGGGAATACAAATGGAGTGTTAGGGGAAACAGGGATTGTTGGATATTTCAGGGCATGGGAGACTTGATGACTGCCAGTGCGTCTGTTACCTGGCTGGAGTCTAACCAGACGAGGGGAAGGCCCCACTCACGTGCCCGAGCGGAGCTTTAGGCAGCTCTTCTGCACACCAGCTCTCTTTGTCTGGCTCATTCCACTAATGTTCTTTTAGGGGCCTGGACTTAACTTGGTTCTTTACATGATTCTTTCTCTTTTCAAATAAGGAGGCTGAAGTGAAGTGTGGTTGCTGGATTTCCATGGTCACAGATGGAAGGGGAGTGCTCTCCACCCAAAGCAGAACTGAGAAAAATGCTGATATATCCCAGAAGGGAAAAATACCTAATCAATCCACATTTTCTTATCCACAAAACAAATGTGTAAATGTATGATAACATATACTACACAGAATCATGGACTTTTATAGAAATGCACGTGCACACACACACACACACACACACACACACACACACACACACGCGCTTGGGGCTCAGGGAAGCTATTCACACAGAATGGGCCTGAAGCACATCTCAGGACAAAAGAATACAGCCAGTCATCTACCATTCCGGTAGAAAGAGCTGAGCTATGAGGTGAGTGGTTGGAGTCATTGCCTGCATCATGGCCGCATCTGGGGATCTGTGTCTACCTTACGGGGTTAAGATGGGCAGCAATTTTTACTTAGGCCAGTTTGCTATAAAATGGGTTTCCCTCACTGACGCTGAATTGGAGTCATCCATTTACTTGGTTCTCTCACTCACTGGATTACGACTTTCTTAAACAGAGGTTAGCTAGCTCATCCTCATGTCTCACTGTGCCCAGCACAAGTTTCAGCATCGAGTACGCCCTTGCCAAGTGCAACTGAATAAATGGATGTTTGAAATTGCACGTGTTGTGTCCTCTCTATCGCTCAAGTTTAAGAAATTTTTTATTGTTAGGTGTTAAAGATCTCGAAATAATACTCTACGGCCAAACCACGCTTTTGAAAACTAAGTACCTTGGCTGCTTCAGCGTGGAGGAAACTTGGCTTCTCTGCTGCGGCACACCGTCGTTTGTTCTAAGAACTGGAATGCTGGCTCTTGAAAGTCACTGCATGTTGATATGATCAGGAGATGAAAAGCCAATCCTGTTGTCTAGGTCTTAGTCCAAAGTTTCTGACCTATTCTCTGGGGCATGGCCTTGGCTTTGATATGCTTAGAAGCTTCTAGATTCTAATGCACAGTCCAGATTAAAGACCAATGAACAAAAGGGCGACATGGTTTGCATTTGAGGAACAGGCTACCTCACCCCATCCATTTGCTTCTGGACACACTCAGAGCAACACATCGGACTTCCTGCTTACAACACATGCTGTTGTAGAAAGAATGTGGCTGTTAACAGTCACGCAGATATAAATTCAATTTTTTTTTTTTGAAACGGAGTCTTGCAGTGTTGCCCAGGCTGGAGTGCAGTGGTGCAATCTCTGCTTACTGTAACATCCGCCTCCTGGGTTCAAGTGATTCTCCTGCCTCAGCTTCCCAAGTAGCTGGGATTACAGGCATGTGCCATCACACCCGGCTACTTTATTTGCATTTTCAGTAGAGACAGGGTTTCACTATGTTGGCCAGGCTGGTCTCGAATTCCTAACCTCGTGATCCACCCGCCTCAGCCCCACAAAGTGCTGGGATTACAGGTGTGAGCCACTGCACCCAGCTGTAAATTGAATCTTTTATTAGGTGCTCAAAACTATTTTTTAAACTCATTGTAGGAAGGATGACTTCCAGCCATCATACGCCCCTCAGACCACTCTGCACGTAGTAGGAGCACAGAAATCATTTATAGAATTAGAATGAAACAAGATCAAAGAATCACGACTTCTAAAATTTTTCTCCTAGAATTCCTGTAAAATCTGACATTCACCTGTACATGGAGTAAGCCGTTCTCACAGCCGACAGCTGCAGCATCTGTAGGACAACCCAGCAGGCGTTGCATCGATCATAGTCTACAGCCTGATAGCTTGCGGTTGCTGGTAGTGGTTGCAATTTGGCTACAAGGCTCCTTCTAATGTCTGGCTCAAGCAAAGTCAGGGTACACCATTCCAAGAGAATCAGGCAAACAACTATCAAAGTTCACTCTTTTTCTCAGCACCCTAGGGCAGGCAGTCGATCCTATTGGCAAAAGGAAGATCAGCACAACCATAAGCCATCCCCAGACTAACTCCACTGTGAATGATTTTTCGTGTCCAAATGGGACATTCCACAATGCTGGAAGTAAGCACATTCCCCACGCCTCCACCCACATCAACAATGGTAATAATCTTGCGTAGACAGGACAAGTATAAAGCTAGGGCAAGCCAAGAGATCTCAGCTGAATGCTCTGCCGCCTCCGGAGTGCTTCAGGGCTTCTTTGGGAGATGCCTACACTTTGTGTACAGGGTCATTTCCCCTCCCACTAGCCCCAGACACAAGCTTTATTTGCAGAGGAGAGCACTTGTTTTTAAAGGCAAATGACTTTGTGATCATTAAGCAGTATCTAATAAAGTAAAACCTTCAAACAGGCTGAAGAGAACAGATGTTTCCATCGCTTAATGAAAAAGAATTATGCACCATCATACAACAGAAGCTGACCCTGCTCAGTCACATGCATTATAAAACAGCCCGTGTCCTCACTAGGTGTTTGGATAAGCTCTGTGAGAACCACCGCTGCCTACCCTATGTCAAGTCAGGTGCATGCACAAGTAAATACCACACACACACAGACACACACCTGCTTCTGTGTGTGCGCACACACACACACACAGCACCAGGCTGCACAGCTACCATAAGTGACCTTCAAAAAGGAGGTAAACCATTGCTTACCTCCAAAAGCCTAGATAAACATAGGACACTTAGGCCCAGTGATGGAGTAAAAGAACCCTCATTGTGAAGGCTATAACACCCAGGTTCCACTTCTTAGGAGCCACATGAACCTGGGCACATTCTTTATCTTCAGAGTCCATTTCCTCATCTGTAATATCTAAATGAGGTGGTTTTAATGATTAAATATACCTAAAAAATACAATTTGCAGATTTCTGTGTTGGCAAATTACTATTTTTATATTTTTGTTTTTTGTTTCTCCCTCTTTTTTTTTTTGAGACAGAGTCTCACTCTGTTGCCAGTCACAATCTCAGCTCATTGCAACCTTCATTTCATTTCCCGGGTTCAAGTGATTCTCTTGCCTCAGTCTCCCAAGTACCTGGGACTATAGGCACACGCCACCACACCCAGCTAATTTTTCTATTTTTAGTAGAGGTGGGATTTCACCATGTTGGTCAGGATGGTCTCGATCTTTTGACCTCGTGATCCTCCTGCCTTGGCCTCCCAATATTTTTATTTTTTTGAAATAGTTTCACTCTGTCGTCCAGTCTGGAGTGCAGTGGTGTGATCTCTGCTCATTGCAACCTCTGCCTTCTGGGTTCAAGCAATTCTCATGCTTCAGCCTCCAGAGCAGCTGGGATTACAGATGTGTACCACCACACCCAGCTAATTTTTGTATTATAAGTAAAGAAAGCGTTTTGCTGTGTTACCCAGCTGGTCTCAAACTCCTGACCTCAAGTGGTCCACCTGCCTTGGCCTCCCAGAGTGCTGGGATTACAGGCACAAATTTCCATTTTTTAAAACAAGTAAGCCCTAAGACAATTTTTTAAAGGCCAAGGATTCTGTCCCCATTTGTGGCCCCACCCCCACCCCTCTGATCCCATTGCCTCTAGCCTCCTTGCACTGAGGACCTCTCACGGGCCAGAACCCTCATTCCCGGTTACTCACTGGGAGATGCTCCTCCCTGACCTTGAGTGCTCCTGCCCTGGGACAGGGGTGCACACGTCTCTGAACCATATCAGAGCCTCTTATTGTCTTTGCATATGGTGGCATGGACAGCTCAGTTGCTGCAAACTGGACATGGCCTCCAGCAGGGTCCTCCTCCCGCCACACAGGCAGCTCTTCTATTGGGTCTTGGCTCCTTCCCCAACTCGGATTTGTGTGTCTGTATTAGTCCATTCTCACACTGCTGTAAGGGAGTTCCTGAGACTGGGTAATTTATGAAGAAAAGAGGTTTAATTGACTCACAGTTCTGCATGGCTGGGGAGGCCTCAGGAAACTTAAAATCATGGCGGAAGGCAAAGGGAGTGTGAGCGCCTTCTTCAGCAGGCGGCAGGAAGGAGAAGTGCCTAGCGAAGAGGGAAGAGCCCCTTATAAAACCATCAGATCTTGTGAGAACTCACTCACCATCACGAGAACAGCAAGGGGGAAATCCGCTCTCACGAACCAATCGCCTTCTTCCCTCAACACACGGGGATTACAATTCTAGATGAGATTTAAATGGGGACACAGAGCCAGACCATAGCAATGGCCTCCTGGCCTCAGTCCACACTGCTCGTGAGGCAGCTCCTTTTCGAGCAACCCCTGCCCCACTCTGGCACAGTGCTTGAGCTCTCGATGGAAACCAGGGTCAGCAATACACACCAGAGCTCAGGCAATTTCTCTAGGCTTCCTCCTCATCTGACACTTCAGACAACTCCCTCCAGCTCACCATGCTTCCCAGCCCACTGGGTTCTCGTGCTTCCAACTGCTGACTGCTTAGAACAATCCACCTGACCGTCTCTGAAATGTGCTGACATGGCCCCTTCCCTTAACTGGACACATTATAGCTGGGAGCGAGTGTCACCCTTACTGGACCCCTGCTCCAGATAAGGAGCTTCCAAGGTCCAGCAATGCAGGGAAGCCAGCTACACTTGTTCTTAGACAGTATTACATATCATGGGGCTTTGTTCTGTACGTGTGTGTTCATGTATCTGCACACATGCGTGTTTGAATGAAATTAAGGCAGCCCAACTCTCTCCTAATTACTCCTCCAAATTTCTACTACTCCTGTTGGTTGTTGAAAGCACCATGAACATCCTTTTGTTCTAATGCTCAATCCTCTGTTTTGTTTCTTAAGACGGAATATCTAAAGGAAGGTGGTAATATTTCTAAAACACTCAAAATACGCCAAGAGCTTGGTCAGATCTTTTAAAACCTAGTATTCTGCATTGCTAATAAAAACTAACATTGGTTGAAATCTTACTATGCAAATTCAGTTTCAAATATTTTTACCTGTATGTTATTACTTCACACCACACAAACACCAAAAAATGGACGCTCAGACAGGGCCTGCTTGGGTCAAAGCACCCAGGTCAGCCAAGGTCACACCTGGACTGCAGGGCTTTTGCTTCTCTGTAACATGACGTCTGGCTGCTAGGTGGCTAGAGAAGGGCACACAGGTAAGACCACTTTTGTCCTGCGATTTGGACGGCCCAGGAGACCTTTGAAGTGCATATTTTCCCGGGAAGTAACCGGCTTGTCAGTGACATCAGAAGCTCCAGAACTAATGAAAGCCACATGTAATTCCCCCTCGCAAAGCAAGTTCTGTTCTGTGTACAGTCCCAGTCTCCTGGAAGCCTGGGCAGAAGCTGTCTTCTTAGCCTCTCCTAAGAGATTATAAATCTTGGAACCTAAACTAGATTATTGTATCTACAGGCACATATTTTTAGCTAAGATGTAACACTGAAAATTTGAAATGCAATATTCTACAAGGGAGTGGCGCTAACACTTTGGCCTCTCTATACCTACTCTCCCCACAGGAACAGTATCCAGTAACCATTGCAGCTCTAAAACTTCCAGCCCCGCACAGTCGTCTCTCTGTAGAAGTGGCATCTGATCTTAGACTGGAGGCAGAAATTAAGGCACTAACTTCTCTCTCTCTTCATCTCTTTGTCTCTGACACACACACACACAAGCTCTGACACACACACTCCGACACACTCATTGACAAGGCCCAGGCCTATTCTGAAATAAAGAGAGAAGAAACCACGCGTTCATAATCCTTGAAGCCCTCTCTGGGACCCAAATGACCTACAGAACTTGAAAAAAAATAAAAACAGCTTCCAGGGCCCTCAGCATCTCTGCAGAGCTTTTGCAAACATGAAATCATTTGAGTCTTATGACAATTCTGTGAGTGAATTCCTTTGGGCAGTGAGGCTCTCATCTGTCAGATGAGGAAGCATGTGCAGAGAGGGTACGTGAGTGGCTCCAGACTCAGCAAAACTAGGACGATGGCCTAACCTTCCAGCTTCCAGTCCCATGATCTTTTCTACTCAAGTGCTCTTAGATCGAAGCAGGACATTAACAGTGGTTGCAGTAATAATGTAAATATAGAAATAACAGCAGGAGAAGCCTTCTTAGAAGGCACGTCAACAATAGAAATAGAAGCAAAAGAGCGAAGGTAGAATAACCGAGGAACGAACAATAACAGAAGCAGAAACAGAAACAGCTTAAGAACTAGCAGCAGCATGAGGGGCAGAAGCAATTAACATAGTGTGAGCCACCGTCGGAGCAGTGTGTGTAGAAGGATTTACACGCATAACTCCCAAAGAAACAGAGAAAGCACTAGGAAAGTGAGCTTCACATTACCCTTTCGTGATCAAAGCTAGCCATTATGTTTGCTAACAGAGAAGGAGTGTAAGAATAATGACAACTATTAAAAACAGTGCATTTTATCAGCATCTACTAGAGACCTGGTGTTTTACAAGCATTATTCTTAAACTTTATCATGATTCCACAACATAAGAATTATTATCCCAGCCAGGCGCGGTGGCTCATGCCTGTAATCCCAACGCTTCGGGAGACTGAGGCAGGTGGGTCACTTGAGGTCAGGAGTTCAAGAGCAGCCTGGCCAACATGGTGAAAATCCATCTCTACTAAAAATATAAAAATTAGCAGGGCGTGGTGGCGCATGTCTGTAATCCCAGCTACTCGGGAGGCTGAGACAGGAGAATCCCTTGAACTCGGGAGGCGGAGGTTGTAGGGAGCTGAGATCCTGCCACTGCACACTAGCCCGGGCGACAAGAGTGAAACTCTGTCTCAAAAAAAGAAAAAAAAAAAAAGAACCCTTATTCAATTTTCCAGATAAGGACACGGAAGTTCAGCTAATGCAGTAACTCCTGGAAGCCAACTCTTCACAGGTGGGAGAGCCAGGGTTTCCATTAAGCCAGACCACACCTAAGCTTTATGCTCCAAATATCTTGAATGAACATTTGCAGCAAAAATTAAAGATAGCATATGAATAAACAGAAACACACCAGTGGTGGAATATTAATTTACCACTCTGGCTTCATAAGAAATAGAAGTAGACAAAAATATATCTCAATATAGAGGACCTAAGTTATGTAATTACTAGACTGAGTATAATTAACATATGTCTAATTCTTCATCATAAAAACAGAAAACATGCATTTTCACGTGTTCATGTCACAATTATTTAAAAAAACTGACCTTTTATTAGGCCACAAGAAAAACCTCACTAAAAACCCAAAGAGCAATGCTGTATATAGTGCTTTGAAAATTTTTAAAGAAACAAAATTAGAAAATAAAATTAACTTGAAAAGCTTTTCATAAGGAAATTTAAGAATCTTCCATCAACAACACTTTGATCAGAGAGTAAATCAAAGCCTCAATACTTAAATGCAAAATATATCTAGACATAATAACAATGAAAACATGAAATATCAGAGTCTACACAAATTTCTCCACTATGTTGGCAAGTATAAATGGCAATGCATTTTTTATTATTCAACCCAATAAATTATAAAAACTAAGAAAAATAAAATTAAGGAAAGCAGAACAAGAGAATTAACAAAGGTAGAGGCAGAAATTATTTGCTAAGAAACAAAAAATTGTAGGACTAAATAAATCCAAAAGTTGCTTTTAGAATATTAAACAACAGTAGCAAAAATGATGAACCATTAATATTATCTGATACTAAAGGACTACAGAAGTAAGGAGAAAGGAAAAGAAAGACAAAATCATACTTTGCTTTCATTCCAGAATTTAAAGATCTCAAAGAGAGAAAAGTGTACATTATCCAAACTGACCCTATTAAAGAGAAAATATCCCAAATAGACCAGTTAATATGGAACAGATGAAGTTCTCAGAGAACTAACACTGTTCCTGGCAAAAGAGCACCAAGCCCTGTATGTTTAACAGATTTCTAACAAATCTTAGAGAAATAGGCTACCTTAATATGAAATGGTTCTGTAAACAGAAGAAGGCATAAGAGGAGGAGGAGGAGGAGACGGGATAAAGAGGGAGAAGGGAGAAGGGGAGGAAAAGTTCCAAATCCTTTTGTAAAGCCAGCAACACATAAAACTGAAACCCAACGAAGAGGCACGAAGAAGGAACCTGTGGGTCACCTGCACATTTGAATGATGATATTAAATTGCTTGATATATATTAGCAAATATAATCCAATCCCATCCAAAGACTACCACCATCAGCAGGTGGAGTTCTTCCTTGAAATACAAGGCAATTTGATATTAGAAAACCCATCAGTACAATTCACCATTTGAGAGGACACAAAGGTAAAATTGTATAATCTTTTGTGTAAGAGCAGGAAAACTATTTGATACAATTACAGACCTATTCTTGATTTAAAGCTCATACTGCAATAGAGATGGATAAGACGGTAAATTTTTTCTACTCACAAACTTTTAACTTTAGACTTTAGACTGGACAAAAGATCTCCTAGAGGAAAAGCTCACCTCTCTGCCGGGCAATGCAGGCAATGGTGACGGTCAGCCTCCACGCTGCTCCCCAGCCAAAGTATCCATGTGACGTGGTGCTTGGATTTGCAGCTTTTACAAATATATTAAGCTTGTGTCTAATAAGGCATAAGCAGGTGAAAGATTTGAAACTGTTAATAGGAAAATGGTTATAATTATTATGGAGATGAAAGAAGAGGCAAGTTAAAATGGAATTAGGAGAAAATAAGCAAAATTTTGCATGCAGATAAGATAAATCTCTCAAAATTAGGCATGATTCTGAAGGACAAAGAATGAATAATTCATATATGAAAAATACATAAGTAATGCATAATAATCAGGCAGAGATGAAGAAAGGTTAGTGGCCCCATGTTATAAATGTACTAGCCTGCTGTGATTTCAGAAGAAAGCTAGGAGTATTTCCAGAATTCAAAGGCCACAGATGATTTCATGCACTTAGTACCTTTTTAAATCAGTATCGCTGAGGTATAAAGTGGGTAGAAATTCACCCACTGTATTAGTCCAATTTCATACTGCTATAAAGAAATACCCCAAACTGGGTCATTTATAAACAATGGAGATTTAATTGACTTACAGTTCTGCATGGCTGGGGAGGCCTGAGGAAACTTACAATCATGGCAGAAGGCAAAGGGGGAGCAAGAACGGTCCTCACATGGTGGCAGGAGAGAGAAGAGTGAGTGAAGGAGGAACTTGCCAAACACTTAGACAATCAGATCTTCTGAGGACTCTCACTCACTATCATCAGAACAGCATAGGGGAAACCACCCCCATGATCCCATCACCTCCAACCGGGTTCCCACCTGGGGATTACAATTCAAGATGAGACTTGGTTGGGGACAAAAAGCCTGACCATGCCACCTATTTTGGTAGCTAGTAAAAAACTCACAGCAATGCTCATCAAGGAAGTAAGATTCTCAAGGTATACAATGATCCTATGTGGAAAATAAAGCCCAGGGGCATATATTTTATTAATATATTCTTTTTTTAAGCTTTAAAATTGAAATCACCTTCCTATTTGGTGGAAACATATCTGGGGAATACAACCTTAATAAATAAATAGGCTTAAACTTTATTAAACTGAAGGGCTCTATGTGACAACTCTAGAGAAGAAAGTAAGTCTTGTTCAGTTCTGACTCTATCTCTCACCCTGCTTCTTGCCTGGTGCTTCACATAGCATCAGGTCACAGAAGGGTTCTGTAAACTGTCAGAAACATTAAGTGACCCACTTATTAACAGCTGCATTTACAGAGCTCCCCATGGTTGCAGAAGAGTTTTTCCATCCACTATTTCTATCTGGCCCATGGGAGAGCGTGTGAGAGCTTAGAAAAGTCAGTCCCTTTAATGATAAGAAACGTGGACGAAGGCATGAAGTGAGTCACCCAAGACCACCCAGCTGGTTAGTGGCACAGACCCAGAAGCAGAACCTGGGGTCTTCTCACTTTTTCCTTCCAATTTCCAGTTGGCTACAAGCCTCTACACACCCCCATGATCTCAACTTAGAGGCTGTGCTGAGCCCCTCAGCATGAGAATGGTCTGGAATCACTCATCTTACTGGACAACAAATTTTTTACTTGTGGTAAGAATTTGCTTTGCAGTGCAAAGTCTCACCCTTAAGATAGATAACCAAATGTTTCTGACACCTTTTACTGAATAGAATCTGGCATTTGATAAGTGCCAGTTTAAGTGGATTTGCTGAAGTATATGCAACCTCTACATGTAAAAAATAATTGCATCTGTACATCATAGATGTATACAAATTTTTAAGAAATTAATGGGAAAAAATTAAAAGTAAGACTTCTCTCAACACAAAGAAATGATAAATGTTTGAGCTGATGGGATATGTAAACTGCCCTCATCTGAGCCCTATACATTATATGTATTGAAACATCACTGTGTACCCTGTGAATATTTACAATTATTTGTCCATTAAAAAATAAAATTAGAACAAAAAGAGAAACAAAAAAAAAACCAAAAATAGAGGTCTTCTTGTTATCCATGCATGGATTAGCAATCAGGTTAGATACTAAGACAGTATACTAATCATAAGGAATACTAAACACAATTTTATACATATTTCTTCAATTAATGGAATCCTTAATGAATTTGTATTATTATCCACATTTTATGGGTATGGAGCAAATAACTTGGGCAATGCAAGAAACTCTGCCTGAACCTACAGGTCAGCGAGGTAGAAGAACTTCCCCAAGGTCTCATAGGCATTAAATGTCAAAGGCAATGAGGGCAGAAATCCTAGCTCAAGGATTAAATGGTGTAAGTTATTGAAAACACTGGTCTAGGGGAGATCACAATACTTGCTTTATTTTTCTCTTATTCTCACCACCTTGGGGGACAGAGCACAGAAAGTAAAAACGTTCATGGTGAGGTCCTTGACAATTAGTGTGTCTGAGTGGCATGCCTGGGCTGCATGCAGGTGACTGGCAGTACAGGGGCCAGAACCACCTGCTAGGAGGATGTGCCTCTGGGGGTTCCTTAAAGAAGTGTATAAGGACAAATAGTCTGAGTTAAAGAAGATCTCCTGTCCTTAAGAACAAATGCAAACTTCTGAGTCCTGCATTAAAGGACTCCCAAGGTGAAGGCTGAAGCTGATTCGAGGGGAGCCTCTTGAAACTGGTGAGTCCATCTGGGATGTAGGAAGAAACGGACCAGAGCGCATGGGATGGGGAGCTAGAGGGTGCCTCTCCACACCTCAGGGCAGCCTGTGGCCCCTCCCACTAGCTGTGATGCCTGCTGGGCCCAGGGCAGGGCAAGTGGCTGCAAAGCTCTGGTGGAGGATGGAGGTGCACATAAGGCCAGCTGGGCTCACTGCATCCACGTGGTCTTTCTGAAACTGCACACCTGCTTCCTCTGTCTATTCTGCCCTGTTTAATTCTGGTTAATCTCAGGGTGAAGAGAGAGAGGGAGAAAATCATAAGTTAAGTTGGAAGAAGGCTGAGTAGGCACAGGGTGGAAGGGCTCAAGGCAGACACAAAAATCCATCACTCACACGGAAAACAAAAAGACCAAAACGAAAACAAAACAAACAACAAACAAAATGGTAACAAAAGACAGCAAAGCACGTGCCCCTAGAAACGGGTTAAACGCGGTGCTCGCGCGCCACCTGCTGGCCGCGTCGTGGCGCTGCACGCTGGCCGCCCCTTCCTGCCCCTCAGCCTCAGCTTCCTGCGCACTTCAGCATCCCCAGCAATCTACCAGCACCCAGGATCCTCCATGTCCAATCCAGTTGCCACAGAGTCTTTCTAAATCATAGAAATTTAAATTTCACTCCCACTTGAAAATCTGCCAGTGGTCTCCGTTTCATATAGGAGCCAGTTCAAATTCCTTAGCATGGTTCACAAGGACATCCAACTGTTAGGTAGCTGGTCAGGCATGAGAGGGGAGGAGAGCCTCTCCAATCCCACCAGGAGGGCAGGCGACCATCAGGTGGCGGTCAGGCAGTTGATAAGATCGCTCTAAAATAATTGGTTGCAGCCGGCGCCAGAGAAAGACTGTCTCCCCTTATATAGTAACACCTGTAGCCGGTGACACGATCAGCAGCTTCTATCCAGATAAGACCTCGGGAGGCAGGTGGGTGGGCTCACATACGCATACTAGGAGGCAAAATGGCAGCGTGTAAATGGCATATGACCTCCTAGGGATATTCGGCTGGTGAGGGAAGAACGCCTCAAGGGAACACGTGTACAACGCCAGTAAACACATTGCGCATGCGCCCCTCCCAAGCCCCAGCTGCCCACCATGCATGCAGGCAGCCCACCCCAAGGGAGGAATCAGGGAAGAAGGGATGTAAAACCTGGAGACATGCCAACATATAAAACCGCAAGTCAAAGGCCAAACCCTGCACTTGTCCAAGTTGTCCACTTGCGCCTCTTCCAAGGGCACCTTCCTTCCTTTCATCCCTGCTCTAAAGCTTAAGAAACTTTCACTCCTCCAAAACTTGCCTCAGTCTCTCCTTCTGCCTTATGCCCTCCAGCTGAGCTCTTTCTTCCGAGGAGGCAAGGAATGAGGCTGCCGCAGACTCCTACGCAGTTGCTGCTGCTAACATACTTCAGTGCCCTGTGACTCAGAGGTGTTTCGCTGCTAACAAAACCCGGCCCTAGTCTATGCTTTCGAAATGGCTAACCCCAGGGTCCTTTTGCTAAACCACCATGCCTTTCCGTAAGGTCCATTCAAAACCACCTCCCTCCTTCTCCTTGGAGGAAAGCTTGTCCTCCCCCACCTTTCTCAGCCCTGTGCCCCTTTCTGGGGACTCGGTGCCTAGTCCCTGGCCCCTTTCCTGCCTCTTCATCTTGCTAATCTCTGAGTTCCTACAGGGAAGTATCTTATTTATTCCTCAGAACAGGAAACACAGTGCCTGAAACATCAGAGTCTTCCCATCCGATGTCTCAATATTTGCTAAGTAAATGCTGAGGCTTTTACAGCTAAAAATTCAAAGGTTTTCAATCATTGGATGTCTTTCACAGAAAAAAGTGATGGTGAAGAGCCAGGATCTGCCCCTCGCTTAAAATTCACCACGTGGGCTGGGTGTGGTGGCTCACACCTGTAATCCCAGCACTTTGGGAGGCCAAGACAGGTGGATCCCTTGAGGTCAAGATTCGAGACCAGCCCGGCCAACATGGTGAAACCCCGTGTCTACTAAAGATACAAAAATTAGCCGGGCATGGTGTTGCACCCCTGTAATCCCAGCTACTTGAGTGGCTGAGGCAGGAGAATCGCTTGGACCTGGGAGGCAGAGGTTGCAGTGAGGCAAGATTGTGCCACTGCACTCCAGCCTGGGCAACAGAGGGACATTCTGTCTCAAAAAGCAAACAAACAAAAAACAAAACAAAAACTCACCACGCGGACTTAGGAGACGCTTCCTTCTGAGCCTCTGTATAAGGTGACCAGCTGCCCCCAGGGATTCTACTGCCTCCTGGAGAATCTACTGTCCGGCACAGAAGAGGCACCGAACACCTGGTCATACCCAGCAAGGATAAGGCAGCATGAAGCAAACAGGGCCTGCCACCCCGGGACAGCCGTAATCGTGTGTCCCTGAGCAATGCTTCGCCCCAGGCTCCTCTCCCTGCAGCAAAGCCCTGCCCCCACTCCCCACAGGGTTCCTTTGCTCATTCAGCCTTTCTCTTCTTTGCCCCACCCAAATGCACTCATCTCCATCCTCAAAACTAAATGCTTTCACATGGGAAAACATTCAGATTGGTCTCAAAGCATAAACCAATCTTGCCAGAGCTATGTTGCCAAGCCAGGTGTCTCCCCTAAGCCTAGAATCTAATAGTCAACTAGTCACCTTTCCACTTGGATATTCTGCAATACCTTAAACTCCCTGGGGCAAACCTACACTCGCCAGCTTCCTGCTCCCTTAAAATCCCCTTCCGAGTCCTGCACACCAAGCAGAGACCCCACCATTGCCCAGATGCCCAGGACAGAAATGTGGGATTCATCATCAGTTACTCACTGTGTCCCACTGATTCTGCCTTCTAAGTGTATCAGTAAAGAACACACTTCTTTCCGGCACACAACCCCCTACTCAGGCCGCTGGCGTCTGCCCTGAATTACAGCTCAGCATCTATGTTAGTGTCACCGGCAGGGAACCCGTATCCCACGAGTCTGCAGCAACCTCAATTCTTGCCTCCTCGGAAGAAAGAATTCAACTGAGGGGAAGAAGGCAGAAGGAGAGAACAAGGCAAGTTTTAGAGCAGGAGTGAAAGTTCATTAAAAAGCTTTAGAGCAGGAATGAAAGGAAGGAAGGCACCCTTGGAAGAGGCCCACGCAGGTAACTTGAAGGACAAGTGCGGGCTTTGACCTTCTGACTGGTGTTTTTACATGCTGGTATGCTTCTGGGGTCTCGTGTCCCTTCTCCCCTGATTTGTCCCTTGGGGTGGGCTGTCTGCATGCACAGTGGCCCGCCAGCCCTTGGGAGGGGAGCATGTGCTGTGTGTTTCCTGGAGTTCTGTGCATGCTCACTCAAGGCGTTCTTGCCTTACCAGCCTAGCATTCCTAGAGGAAGGTCAAAGGCCAGTTAAACTCCGCCGCTGGGCCTCTTAACATGCACGCTTGAGCCCGCTCGCCCACCTCCTGAGATCTTATCAGGAAGCTGCTGATCACCAGTTTCAGGTGTTTTCTTTTTATTTGGAGCCTGCCTTTCTGTGGTGCCAGCTGTGACCAATTATTACTTTAGCAAGACTCTTAACAACCGCCTGACCATCACCTGATGGTCACCAGACACTCCCGGTGTAGGGGGTAGGTGTAGCCCTCTCCTGCCCTGCTCATGCCTGACTAGCTACCTCTAGTAACACAGTGAGCAGAACCCTCGAGCCGCTGAGGTCAGCTTGCTGGACCCCGTTCCAGAGACAGTGAGGGTTCCAAGCTCTCCCCCACATTTCCCTCTTGCAAATTTCTCTCAGTCATGGTGGTCCCTCCTTTTCAGATTTACCCTGCGTTTCCCTCCATGCCACTCCAGACCCTTCACCGGGCTGTGCTGCTGAGCATGCACACACACACACAGACACACACACGCAGGCAGACATACAGGTGCACGCACACATACACACTCCACTCACCTCAAGCATTCTGTAATGCTCATGAACTGCCAGGAAACTGGCACATCAGGGAACACGCCCCCGCCATCTCCCAGTCCGTCTCCTCCTCTCTCCCCTGCTTTCCTGTTTCTGGCTCAAGCCAGCAATTCCTCTCTAGGCCTCCTGGGGTGAGGGTGAAGGAACTGGTCTCAGTTCCCACTTTAAGTGTGCTCAACAAGGAAAACCTGTTCTGAAAATCTAATAATGCTCTACAGAGGAGCATAACAGGTTTTATCCGGTTCCAAGAAGACAAGAGCACTAACACGAAGTACAACTTCCTTGAAAAGACACTCTGAGTTGCCCACCATGGTTCCTATCCATTGTCCACATGCTCGCAGGTGGATAGAAGTTTCTGGAACATTTTACAACGTACTGGTCTCCCTCTGCTGCTGCGAGGAGTGTCTGTAGCAGCCCACTAGCCTTGGGAGATGCTCCAAAAGCCCATGACCCTGTGTCCTCCCAAGGCTTCCAATCCAGTCCCAGAAGAAAGCCTGCAGTCTGTCCTGCTCACTCTTGTCCATCCCTGACCTGACATGGGACAGAGAACAGATGGATAAATACAGAAAAGGATATAAGAGCTTCCAGGATCCACATACTATTTGGAATCCATTTCAGAAATGCAGAACCTGAGATATTCATGAAATGTTCCTTCCAGCTCAATTAGCCATACTCTTTCTTTATAAATGTTTGCTAACAGGGTAGATCCAAAGTATTCACACCAGGAATAAAAGAAAGGAAACAAAGAAAAGAGAGAGAGAGGGAAAAGGGGACAGAAGGAAGGAAGGAAGGAGGAAGGACGGACTGTGAGGCTATGGATACGCACATCAGCATGTGATGATCGTTTCACAATATATACAAATATCAAGTTGTACGCTTTAAATGCATGCAAATTTTATAAGGTCAGTTATACTTCAGTAAAGCTGAAAAAATGAATTCATATTTAGTTGTTGCAAATTTGGAATTTATTTTAGGAAGTATGAGAAAATACTTCTTATCCTCAATACAATGAGGCAAATACTTTCCTATTTTATTACATAGACATCCCGTATTTTTCTAGGATTGATGAATATCACATAATTATTACAAAATTTCCTTTAATGTTTCCCCATATCATTACAGTTGTCCATTTTACTTACCAATAATTTTTCAATAAATAAAATTGCCCATATTTTCACCATCTAGACAATGCAACATTTAATATTTCAATCTATTTTATTCTTTACCTTTTTTCTTCCTTTTTTTTTTTTTTTGAGACAGGCCTCAACCTCCTGGACTCAAGCAATCCTCCCACCTCAGTCTCCCAAGAAGCTGGGACCACAGGTGTGTGCCACCACACATGGCTAATTTTTGTACTGTTTAGTAGAGACTGAGTTTCACCATGTCACCCAGGCTAGTCTCAAACTCCAGGGCTCAACTGATCCTCCTGCCTCAGCCTCCCAAAGTGATTACAGGCATGAGCCACTATGCCCGGCGAATATATTTCATCCTTAACATAATTCGGTTAAAAATAAAACTACATATATTTCAAAAACAGGCAAGTCAGGATAAAAAAATCAACATTAGAGATGAACATATTAAGTAAATGGCCTATTCTTGGGGCTGAAACTATGATTCGAGAGTAGATTTGCAAACCACAGACATAAAATCTTGCCATGAAAAATCTCCATCCACAGCTTTTTTAAAGCTAAAAGCTTTGGTGTGTAGCATCAGTACGTTGTAAGGACAAAAATATTTACAATATTTATTAATACACCTGCTGTTTCCTTTGAAAGTATGCATCTCTAAGCTGAGTGTTAATTATGAGGGGAGAGTCTTTCTATTTGGAAGATCCCAGAAGAGGATCATCTCTCACACTGGATCGGCCACCATCCCTGCAAATGGAACTCAGGAGAAAGGACAAGAAGGGGACAGTAGAATGGGACGATGGTGAGGAAGCTCCTCCAGGGTCTCTGCATGGGTTGGGGCAGGGACGAGGATAGCACTTGTGGCCTGAGACTGTCCTGAGCGCAGACTTGGCAAATAAGGCTTTGATAAACACACATCATTGTCATCATTATTTTGTGTTGTCACAGAACCAGAAAGGACACAAGTATCCGGGGAAGGGCTAGTGAAGGGTCCCGGGTAGCCAGGGCTAGAGGTGACCTGCGGCCAGCCCCAGGCCGGTGGGGACCCTCCAGAGCAGGTCAGCCATGAGTAATACCCCAGCGTTTGTCTGCGGGACGTCAGCCGGCAGAGTGAGATAATGCTGTCTTCTCTCTGGGCTTGCAGCTGCAAAAACTACTCCTTCTGTTATGGACTGTCCTGAATGTTCCTACTCTCTTCTTGGAAGTTTCCAGGGTCAAAAAGCCATTGAGTTGGGCCCGGCAGCGTCTTCCAGCCCGGCTCAGGGAAGGTCCACCTTCCTCCTCCCCCAGGCCCTTTGATCCCACCTGCCTCGCAGACTGGGCAAGGCCAGGCGGGCCGTGGACTCTGTCTTTGTAAAACCCGCTCCGCACCCAGGCTTTCCTGGAGCAAAGTCAGCAGACTTCTGTGTGGGCCCCAGAGGACTGGGGCCTCGTTTATGGTAGAACCACAGGCTATTTAACCCTTCTGAGCCTACATCTTCTCATTTATACAATGAGAGTAGTGGCCATGGCTATGTGATGGGACAGCTGGGAGCACTAAATGAAAAACAGGCTCCCGACACCCAGCCTGGCCTCTGACCCAGGTGCGCACTTCCCTCCTTCCTCCTTCATCCCCGGCCCCCGAGAGACCAGCCCAGAGGTGCAGATGCCTGGCCCATGGGAATGGGGCTTCCCTGCATGATCCCCAGGCAGAGCTCAGGGTCCAGCTCAGAGGGAGGCCCCAAGCTCCTTTGTGTCCATACCAAATGCCCTCGGGGAAGTGCCCTGCAGACCCTCAGAGACAGACAGGGCTCCTGCCTCTTCCCGGCATCGTCCTAAAACACCCCGCAAGATTCTCTCATCAGATCGGGGAAAGGGCCGCAAATGTGCTCATCACCTCTTCATGTTAGCCGTAAAACCAGGAGCATGCTTTGACTCTCCAACACCTTGAGTTACGCAAGCCCAAGGATGGACATGAAGTCCCCGGTTATTTATCTCACCCCTGGCCTCTCATTTCTCCCCTACTTTCATCACCTGGGGCCTCCAGCAGACTCCAGGGCTCCAGATGACATCTGCATTCAGACCTTTAGAGAGCTGTACCTGCCAAGTCCCCTGACTTTCTGGCCAACAGCACTGGGAAGCCTCAGTTCTCTTTCTCCCTCTACATTAGAAAGTTTTGTGAGGACAACTTTTTAAAAATCTGATAGAGATTTAGAAAAAAAAACGAGGGATTTACAATCGGATTCAGAAACTGGAAGAATGTCCTGACTCAATGGATCCCACTGACCCCTGGGAGGCAGGAGCCGACACTCATCCTCCGCCTTCCAGGCAGAACAGTGGGCGACACAGCCCGGTTCCAGGGGCCTTTTGCCTCTGGCCCAGGATCCAGCCTCCGAAGTCTGGAGGTCATGAGTCCTGCCCCGCTCCACAGCCCTGCCCCAGGCCTTTCCTCAAAAGCCGCCCACCCTGCAGGGGCTGCGGAACCCTCGCCAAGACTGTAGCCCAGCGGCCCCTCAGCATCCTGGGGCTGCAGGGGGCAGGAGCCAGCACCACTTTAGGAAGTTGCTGAGCCCAAAAGAGAGACACCAGGTCTTCCCCCACACCCAGAGGGCCCATGAGAAACTAGAAATCCTGGGTAGAGGGCGGCAGGGCTCCGACTCCAGGAGGGAGCCAAAGACAGCTGGGGGCTGGGGCTCCCTGGGGGCACAGGTGGGCCTGGGTTGCTGGCACAGGGCACAGGCCAGTGACTGAGCCTGTCAGGGAGCAGAGGGCACCAGTGCAGCCAGTGCACACTCAGCTGTCAAAAGTCAGCGACCAGGCTAACTTTAATCCACTGTACTTCCTAGTGGTAGCTAGAGATACTGAATAGCATCTCTGCAGTGACTTCGTATGCGCGCTGATCTCTTTTTCTACCTTTACGTTCATGGTGAAAAGCTCCTGCAACTGGGCTGACACATGCACACACCACACACACACACCCACAAACACACACTTCAGTCCCACAACCTGAACCTTTTGGCTGGAAACCTCCCAGTTCCTTCCACCTGATTATGGGCCCCACTGCAGGCCCTTCTCACAGCTGTGAGGGTGTTTCTCCAAGGAGGCAGCTTATAACGTGGCCCCTGCCAGAGCTCTCTGCAGGGAAGTAATGAGTGCCTCTGATGGGCACCTTGGTTCCAGCAGGAGCCGCTGTGGGGAGCAGAGGCTTGAGCTGGATGCTCCAGAACTTCGTTTCTCCTGCTGCCAATTTCTTCTTCCCTGGAGAGGGCACCTCAGGGTTTCGGCTACAGGAACAAGGCAGGAGCAAATAGAAATGGGTGTCTGGATATTTCTGAGCCTATCTTGAGGGCAAGAACCCTGGGTGTGTTAGATTAAAAATCGATGCCAGCCTACAGTAGTAGAAGGTTAATATTTTGAAACATTGCTTGGGGCAGCTTTCTTTTTACCCCAGACTTTGAAATGGGGCTCCTATGTATACCAGATTCTGGTAAAACAAGCAATTTCCAAATCTGTGCCAGTGGGAAGTGCCTCATGTTCTGCTTCCAACAGAGATTCCAAAGCCAATTGATTCAGGAGAGGGTCTGACGAATCACACAGAAAGAAAAACGTGCTCAAGCCTGTAATCCCAGCACTTTGGGAGGCCGAGGCGGGTGGATCACGAGGTCGAGAGATCGAGACCATCCCGGTCAACATTGTGAAACCCCGTCTCTATTAATACAAAAAAATTAGCTGGGCACGGTGGCGCGTGCCTGTAATCCCAGCTACTCAGGAGGCTGAGGCAGGAGAATTGCCTGAACCCAGGAGGCGGAGGTTGCGGTGAGCCGAGATCGCGCCATTGCACTCCAGCCTGGGTAACAAGAGCGAGACTCCGTCTCAAAAAAAAAAAAAAAAAAAAGAAAAACGTGTAACTTTATTATCCCATCATTTTCCAAATATATCTGACTGTAAGTTTGCTCCTATGTTCCTATCTCTTTTTATCAGGTGGAAGACAAGGGCAGTCTTTGCAGCACACCTAGCGCCACATCATCAGATACTGCTGCCCTCTGGAACCCGGTTTAAGAGAGCTGGTTCCCAGGAAAAGGCCCGACTGCCCAGTGCTAGGACCAAGGTGGTCATCCTCCAGCTCCTTCCCCCATCACACGGCCCCTAGTTCCTCTAAAAAGTGCATTAGGCTTCAGTCAAACTAACTAACTTGAAGTGTTCTTGAATATTTTTAGACTTCTAAGTCTGCTAATATCTTTCTAACTGGCTTGTCCGCCTCAAATGCCACACACCTGAATCGTGTCCACTCTTCTAGGCTTAGCTCCTTCCTCCTCTCAGTGAAGCCCACCCAAACCTGCAGCCATGCTCGCAGCTTCCTTCTCTGTTACAGGCTCTCCTCGGGAGCCTGCGGCATCCCTGCTGGGCTCTATCCTCCTTCCAGGAAGCATGTGTGGCCTATTCACCCTTAGTCACCCCAAACCATCTCAGACAAGGGCTAGCTGTGAAGCAGGCCTAGGAAACAGACGACCCACACCTCTGCACTGCCTGGCGTTCCTCAAAGCAGAAACTCAGTCCTCTGTTCTCTGCTTTTCATCATTCCCAGACTCCAAGCCAAGTTACATGGAAACATCAAGTTCCTGCTGGTTTGCACTAAAACTTTCAGGGAACTGAAAGGGACTAAAGCAGAGCGGAGCTCTCGTCCACGTGACTTTGGGTGAATGACTTTCTCCTTCCTAAGGCTTAATAGCCTCATTAGCAAGGTAAGGTGCATCTGATGAAGGAGATTCATACCAAGATTAGACAAAGTTGTTTCAAAATTTTGAACAAAAACTTTAAGCATGAAGTATAGAAAGTGAAGCTATAGGAAGACGTGGGACGCCGATCTCACTCTCTCCAGCTCTAATGCCGACGGCCACACTCCTATCATTCGGAGTAGGTAGGGCAGGCCCGCTACTCCCCAGCCAGTTTTGGCCCATGTCTCTGGATCATGGTTCGCGTAGGAGAGCTCTGAGGAAGTCATCAATCTAAACGCCTGAGTTTCTGCAGCATCAGTGTGCCCTGCTCTGTTGGGAAGAGGCCTCAGTCAAAGTGACCAGCTCTTTTGGTCACCACAGATGCGTCACTAGAAAAGCATGCTGCCCAGTAGTGTCTGGGGCTGGGCATGCACCCAAACTGAAACACACACAGGAGGGAACTGGAAAAGCAGATCAGGAGACAACAGATGGATGCAGGAGGAACAGGACCACTCCATGAAACAGAGTATGCAGGAGCAGTGAAAAGCATGCCCAGAACAGCTAGCCTCAGTTCACACTGCAGTGCATTTAAGATAGAAAAGGCGAGCTCAGGCCGGGCGCAGTGGCTCATGCCTGTAATCCCAGCACTTTGGGAGGCCGAGGCAGGTGGTTCACCTGCGGTTAGGAGTCCGAGACCAGCCTGGTCAACATGGTAAATCCCGTCTCTACTAAAAATACAAAAATTACCCGGTCATGGTGGTGCATGCCTGTAATCCTAGCTACTGGGGAAGCTGAGGCATGAGAATAGCTTGAACCAGGGAGGTGGAGGTTGGGTGAGCAGAGATCGCACCACTGCACTCCAGCCCAGGTGACAGAGCGAGACTCCATCTCAAAAAAAAAAGGTGAGCTCAGCCTGAGGGGGAAAAGACCTAAAAGACACGAATTATCCAGCAGTTTATCTTTTTTAAATAACATGTTGTAATCTCCAAAATATAAACCATGACATTTATTTTCCTGGATATTTTTAAATGCCAGGTTCTTACTTGCTTGGATAAGTTTAAGAGATTCTTTATAACTGGAGGTGGATGGTCTATTTTAAAGTTTTCTAAGCAGATTTGCTTATCAAGATTACCAGGAAAAGCTTGAACCGAATCTTATCTCCCAGAGCTTCACCTCTGACTTTGGTGGGAAGTCTATTTTGAAAAAAGGATCCAAGGTAACTCTAATGTGCATTCAAGTTTAACAACCACTTCATGGGATGACTGCACATTTATACTTTAAACAAATAAGGTGTAGTGATTACTCAGAGCCAAGCATTTCACTGGGGTCAAGCAGATATAAACATAAACAATGTTGGAAAGACAGTCCCTGTTTCTAGGAGCTCATAGGCCAGTGGGTGGTGTAGACAGGCTCAGAGTTAACCATGGCTGCTCAAGGATGGAGCACAGAGGGAAACCATCTGGGCCTAGGGTTTTTGTTTTGTTTCTGTTATAGAAGGTTTTCATTAGAAATTCAGGTTCTTCAGGATATATAGGGCTCTTAGGATTTTCTATTCCTTGTCACATATGATTAGTTGTGTTTTTCAAGGAACTTGCCTATTTCACCTAGGTTATAAAATTTATGCCTATAAATGTGTTTATAATTTTGCTTACTTCTCAATGTCTATAATATTTGTAGAAACATTATCTCTGTCATTGATGATATTGATCAAGCCACATCTTTGTAATATTTCAGATCTGAAAAGATCCTTCTACTTGGTAGCTGATACATCAGAATGGCATTAAAGGCTTCCTGCTCATCATGAGTGTATGCCCATCACATGGTGCCTCCTTTAAAGTTTCCTGAGCACTTTCACCTGCAGCCCCACCAGTGTGCCTTCACGTACAGTCTCCAATGGAACACTGTTGCCAGCAGTCTGGGATCACCTCAGCCCCGGGTGCAGCACAGCCTCAACTGGGGACTGAGGTGCTCCCAGACTTCTTAACCTCCAGGGGCTGGATGAAAAGCCACAGACCTGGTCCCAGCTCTCCATGGTTAAAGCACACAGCCTAGGAGTGTGGAACTGAGCCTTAGCCCTCTGAAGGCATCCAGAAACAAAGCCATTCGACTATACTCAACTTGCATCACAGTCAGACCCACAATGGCAATAAAGAACATAAAAACAAAAAAGCCCCATCCAAAGGACAGCAACTTCAAAGGATAAAGGAGCATTAGCCCCACAGATGAGAAGGAAGTATCTTCTTACCTCTAAACAATCCACACCAGCTCCCAGCAATGATTCTTAACCAAATAGAAATGGCTGAAATATTAGTAATAGGATTTGGGCTCTGGATGGAAAGGCCGAGCAACAGATAAAGGAGAAGGCAGAAACACAATCCAAGGAAAACAATTAAAAAAATCAAAGTTGAAAGACAACTTAGCCATTTTAAGAAAGAACAAACTGAACTTTTGGAATTGAAAAATGTACTACAGGAATTTAATAAAATGCTTGGAACCATTAACAACAGACTAGACCAAGCTGAGGAAAGAATCTCAGAGGTTGAAGACCATTCCTGCAAAGCAATGCTGGCAGACAAAAATAAAGAAAAAGTAATTTTTAAATGAACAAAACCTCTGAGGAATATGGAGTTATGTAGAGACCAAACTCATTGACATTTCAGAAAGAGAAGAAAAGAGATCAAGCAACTTGGAAAATATGTTTCAGACTATAGTCCATGAAAATTCCCCCCATATCACCAGAGAGGTCAACATGCAAATTCAAGAAACTCAGAGAATCCCTGTAAGACACTATATAAGAAGACTATCTGAAAGACACACAGTCATTAGATTACCTACTGTCAAATCAAAAGAAAAAAATCTTAAAGGCAGCTAGAGAGAAGGGGCAGGTTACTTACAAAGGAAACCTTATCAGGCTAACAACAGAACTTTTAGCAGAAACCTTGCAGACAAGAACAGATTGGGGGCCAATTTTTGGCTTTTTTAAAGAAAATAAATATCAACCAAGAATTTCACATCTTGCAAAACTAAATTTTATAAGCAAAAGAAAAGTAAAATCCTTTTCAAAAAAGCAAATACTAAGAGAATTCATTACCACTAGATCTGCCTTACAAGAGGTCCTAAAAGTAGTTCTAAACATGGAAATGAAAGATTGATACCAGCCACCATAAAAACACATTTAAGTACATAGCCTATCGACACTATAAAGCAACTATACAACCAATTCTACATAACAACCAGCTAAGAACACAATGGCAAGATCAATTCCTCACTTACCAATGTTCACCTTGAATGTAAATAGAAGGGCCAAACACCCTCCTTAAAAGGCACAGAGTGGCAAGTTGAACCGAAAAGCAAGACTCACTTGTCTGCTGTCTTCAAGAGACCCATTACACAAGTAACAACACCCATAGGCTCAAATTAAAGGAATGGAGAAATATCTATCATGTAAGTGCAAAACAAGATTAGGTGTTGCTTTTCCTGTATCAAATAAAACAAATTTTAAACCAATACTGCTCATTAAATAATGATGTTCAATTCAACATGAAGACCTAACTATCCTAAATATATACACACCAAACATTGGAGCACCCAGATTCGTAAATTATTAGAAATCTAAAAAGAGATTTAGATAACCACATCATAATAGTGAAAAACTTTAATACCCCACTGACAGTGTTAGATAGATCATTGAGGGAGAAATCTATCAGAGATATTCTGGTCTTAAACTCAACATTTGACCAATCAGCCCTAATAGATATCTAGAGAATGCTCCACCCAACAACAGAATATACATTCTTCTCATCTACACATGGCATATACTCTAATATTAACTACATACTGAGCCATAAAGCAAGTCACAACAAATTCAAAAAAATTAAAATCGTACCAACCATACTCTCAGGCATACCATAGTACAAGAAAAATAGAAATCAATACAAAGGTGATCTCTCAAAGCCATACAATTACATGGAAGTTAAACAACCACTCTAAAATGGCTTTTGGATCAAGAATAAAATTAAGACAGAAATAAAAGTTATTTGAAACTAATGAAAACAAAGACACAGAACATCAGATTGTTTGGGAAATAGCTGAAGCGGTGTCAAGAGGACAGTTTATTGCACTAAATGCCTATATCTAAAAGTTACAAAGATCTCAAACTAACAACCTAAGATTACCTAGAGGAGATATAAAAAGAAGAGCAAACCAACCCCAAGGCTAGCAGCAAAAAAGAAATAACCAAAATCAGAGCTAATCTGGGTTGAGATGCAAACCTTAACACAAAAATCCATGAAATCAAAGTTTGTTTTTTTGAATGAACAAGAGTAACAGACCACTAGCTAGATTAATGAAGAAAAAAATAGAGAAATCAAAATAAATGCAATCAGAAATTACAAAGGTGACATTAGAACCAACCCCACAAACTAGAAGAAATGGATAAATTCCTGGAAACACACAGCTTACTAAGATTGAAACAGGAAGAAATTGAAATCCTGAACAGATCAATAATAAGTTTCAAAATTCAATTAGTAATAAAAAGGCTACCAAATTTAAAAAAAGCCCAGGACTACATAGATTCACAGCCAAATTTTACCAGATATACAAAGAAAAGCTAGTACCAATCCTACTGAAATTATTCCAAAAACACTGAGGAGGAGGGACTTCTCCTTCACTTATTCTACAAAGCCAGTATCATTCTGACACAAAAACCTAGCAGAGATACAACAATAATAACAAGAACAAAATGTTCAGACCAATATCCCTGATAAATATACACACAAATATCCTCAACAAAATACTAGCAAACTGAAGCTAGCAGCACATCTAAAAGTTAATTCATCACAGTGAAGTAGGCTTCATTACTAAGATTCAAGATTGGTTCAACATATGCAAATAAATAGTAAGATTCACCACATAAACAGAATTTTAAAAAAAACAGCATCATCTCAATAGATTCAAATAAATAAGATTCACCACATAAACAGAATTTAAAAAAAAACAGCATCATCTCAATAGATGCAGAAATGGCTTTCAATAAAATTCAATATCACTTCATGATTAAAAAAACTCTCAAAAATTAGTCATTGAAGGAACATATCTTAAAATAATAATAAGAGCCATATATGACAAATCCACAGGTAACTTCTACTAAATGAGCAAAAGCTGGAAGCATTCCCCCTGAGAACTGAAACAAGACAAGGACGCCCACTCTCACCATTCCTATTCAACTAGTACTGGATGTCCTAGCCAGAGCAATCAGGCGAGAGGAAGAAATAAAGAGGAGGCAAAATTATCATTCTTCACAAATGATGGTTCTATACCATAGAAAACACCACAGACTCTGCCAAAAGGCTCCTAAAACTGATAACACACTTCAGTAAAGTTTCAGGATACAAAATCAATGCATAAAAATTAGTAACATTTCTATATACTAATAATATCCAAGCTGAGAGTCAAATCAAGAATGCAATCCCATTTAAAATAGCCATAAAAAGAATAAAACATCTAAGAATACAGCTAACCATGATAGCTACAATGAGAATTAAAATACACTGCTGAAAGAAATCAGAGATGACACAAATAAATGGAAAAATATTTCATGTTAATGAATATAAAGAATCAACATTGTTAATGTGGCCATACTGCCTAAAGCAATTTACAGATTCAATGTTATCAAATTACCAATGTCACTTTTCATATAATTAGAAAAAACTATCCTAAAATTTATATAGAACATCAATTAAAAAGTCCAAGTTGGCCAGGTGCAGTGGCTCACGCCTGTAACCCCAGCGCTTTCAGAGGCCGAGGCGGGCAGATCACGAGGTCAGGAGATAAAGACCATCCTGGCCAACATGGTGAAACCTCGTGTCTACTAAAAATACAAAAAATTACCCGGGTGTGGTGGTGCACGCCTGTAATCCCAGCTACTCCGGAGGCTGAGGCAGGCTAATCGCTTGAACACTGGAGGTGGAGATTGCTGTAAGCTGATATTGTGCTGCTGCACTCCAGCCTGGCAACAGATGGAGACTCTGTCTCAAAAAAAAAAAAGTCCAAGTTGCCAAAGCAATCCTAAGCAAAAAGAACAAAGCCAGAGGCACCGCACAGCCTGACTTCAGACTATACTACAAGGCTACGGTAATCAAAAGAGCATGATGCTGGAAAGAAAAGAAAAAACAGACACATAGACCGACAGAACAGGATAGTGAACCTAGAAATAAAGCTGCACACCTACAGCCACTTGCTCATTGACAAAGTCGACAACAACAAGCAATGGGGAAAAGACTCCCAATTCAATAAATGGTGTTAGGATAACTGGCTAGTAGTTACTGCAGAAGACTGAAACTGGATCCCTACCTTTCACCATAGACAAAAGTCAACTCAAGATTAAATAAGTATTTAAATATAAGACCTAAAACTATAAAAATGCTAGAAGAAAAACTAGGAAATACCATTATTGGCATTAACCTTGGAAAGTCTGGTAACTATATTGTCTTGTATCTTGCAGGGGTTCTCTGCAATTCTTGAATTTGCATGTTGACCCCTCTACCGAGACTGGGGAAATTTTCATGGTCTATATCCTCAAATATATTTTACAATTTGCTTACTATCTCTTCTTCTTTCTCAGAAATGCCAGTGAGTCGTAGGTTTGATCTCCTTATATGATCCTGTATTTCTTAGAAGTTCTGCTCATTTTTTTAATTATTATTTTTAAATTTTCGTCTAACTGGGTTGACTTGAAAGACTGGACTTTAAGCTCTGAAATTCTTTCTTCAGTTTGCTCTATTCTGCTGTTAATACTTCCAGTTTTATTTTGAAATTTTTAGTAAAGTTTTCAATTCCAGATGTTCAGTTTGGTTCTTTCTTAAAATTGCTGTCATCTTTCCACTCTTGGATCACTTTACAGGCTTCCTTGGATTGGGTTTTAACTTTCTTTTTTTTTTGAGACAGAGTTTCGCTCTTGTTACCCAGGCTGGAGTGCAATGGCGCGATCTCGGCTCACCGCAACCTCCACCTCCTGGGTTCAGGCAATTCTCCTGCCTCAGCCTCCTGAGTAGCTGGGATTACAGGCACACGCCACCATGCCCAGCTAATTTTTTGTATTTTTAGTAGAGACGGGGTTTCACCTTGTTGACCAGGATGGTCTCGATCTCTTGACCTCGTGATCCACCCGCCTCGGCCTCCCAAAGTGCTGGGATTACAGGCGTGAGCCACCACACCGGGCCCGGGTTTTAACTTTCTATTGAGTCTCTTTGGTTTTCTTATCATCCAGATTCTGAATTCTATGTCTGTCACTTCAGACATCTAAGTCTGGTTAGGAACCATTGCTGGGGAGCTAGTTCAATCCTTTGGAAGTAAGGAGACATTCTGACTTACTGAATTGCAAGGGTTCTTGCACTGGTTCCTTCTCATCTGAGAGGGTTGGTGTTTCTTTATCCTTTTGAAGTTGCTGTCATTTGGATGCATCTTTTGTTTTTATAGACTGTGTTGTATGTTATGTGTAGTCACTTGGCTTCATTTCTGGGTGCTTTCAGAGGACCAAGGCTCTGTATGGGTTTCTTAGCTGTGGTTAGTTTCCTGCATTGGATTTCACAAGAAATGCAAGCTGAAGGAAATTATTTTTTTTTTTAGTGGTGTAATTCAGGCTGCGAGACAGTAGATGGCACTAGGCTATTAGCACCTGTTTTGTATTTCAGTGCATTCACAGCAGCTCTCTGCAGAGCAGGAAATGGAGGAGGGGGTGAGAGACGACCTCCCCTTACCAAGTTCATTCACGAGCCTTGGAGGAGGTCCTTCTAATCACTGGCACTGCACCCACATTTCCTTAGCCCCAAGACAGCTCTGGTGGGCTGTACTCTACACTCTCTTAGAGGCTGCCCAAGCCAATGGTTAGGTCGCCAGAAGACCCACCACTCCCAGAAAACTGCTGGTCCTCTGTGCTTGGTGGAGTCAGAGTGGGCTGTGGAAATTTCTGTGGGTGCAGGCACCAACTTTTTCTTTTTCCTATTCCCCTTTGAAGGAAGACACCTGCCTTTTGTAAATAAAGTTGTATTGGAACGCAGCCACTCCTATCTGTTTACATACTGTCCGTGACTCTTCCCTCTACAGACGAGCTACATGTTTGTAACAGAAACTGTATGGTCTGTAAAGCCTAAAATATTTACTGTCTATCCCTTTACAGAAAAAGCCTGCTCAACTCTCTTCTAGAGCATCATACCTTCCATAACAACTCTCAGCAGATTTATGTCAGCTCAGGATGCAGCAACAAAATACCACAAGCTGGGTTTCTTAAACAACAAATTTATTTTCTCACGGTTCTGGTGGCTGGAAGTCCAAGATCAGGGTGCCAGCAGCATTGATGTCTGGTGAGGCATCTTTTCACTGTGTCCTCTTATGGCCATGACTCTGTGCATGTGCATGGGAGAGAGACATCCCTGGTGTCTCCTCTTCCTCTTACAGAGACATTGACCTATCAGATTAGGACCCCACCCTATGATCTCACTTCACCTTAGTTACCTCCTTAGGCTGTATCTCCAAATGCAGTCACATTGACAATTACAACTTCAACATATGAATTGGGCAGGAGGGGTGGACACAATTCTGTCTGTAACAAGAGTTTACCACTTTGATATTATATTTATTGTACCAATTTGCACAACAAATTTGAGAGTAGCTGTATTTCAGAAGATTGACAGATCTTTGAAGACTATAACTAAATATCTCATCCACTTCAAATAAATACACATATGTGAACAAAATATAATTTCAGCATATAAAATTTAAGTTTTTATTTGTCACTTTAAAGCCACAGCATAAACAAGTCTGAAGCCAAGATTCTTTCATGCCCTCATTCTATCAATCTCCATTGCACTAAGTAAAAACTGTTCTTATTTCTATAACCATATACTAGTTTTATCTGTTCTATAACTTTATGTGAATCAAGCCTGTCCAACCAGTGGCCTGTGGGCCTCATGTGGCCCAGGACTGCTTTGAATGCAGCCCAACACAAATTTGTAAACTTTCTTAAAACATTATGAGATTTTTTTAATGATTTTTTTTTTTTTTTTTTTTAGCTCATCAGCTATTGTTAGTGTATTTTATGTGTGGCCCAAGACATTTCTTCCAATCTGGCCCAAGGAAGCCAAAAGACTGGACACCACCAAGCTAAATGACATCATGCAATACGTACACTCTATTGTATACACAGAAATGTGTATACAATAATGTATATACAAAAATAATGTATATACAAAAATGTGTATAGAGTGTACGTATTGCATGGTGTCATTTAGCTTTTTATACACAAAAATATTTTTGAAATTAATCCATCTTGTTGCATATAGCAATGATTCATTCTTTCTTTGCAAAATACATTTCAATTTTTATATTGAATTTTTGTAACCATTCTCATTTTAACAAACACTTGGATTGTCACACACACAAAAAACTCGTTGACAGCTCTTGGCTGTTGTGAATAAAGTTATTATGAATATTCGTATTCAGCCTTTTTGTAAAAGTATGTTGGAATGCATCCTGAGTAAATACCTAGAAGTGAAAATCTTGTGTCCTAAGATAAGTTTATGTGTAACGTTAGGAGAAAATGGAACAATTTTCCAAGTAGGCTGTGTCATTTTAGATTCCTAACACCAAGGTATGTAAGTTCAAGTTATTCCATATCCTCAGACACTTAGTGCTGTCCATGTTTTTAATGTTAATCTTTCTAGTGAATGCTTAACAGTATTCCATTGTGGTTTTAATTTGCATTTTCTGAATGGTTGATAATGTGAGTACCTTTTCTTATGTTTATTGGCTAATCATATATTTTATTTTGTGATGTGGCTATAGAAAGAAGTCTTGTGTCCACTTTTTAAACTGGGTTAGTTTCATTTCATTATTGACTTCCAGGCATTCTTTATATATTTTAGATCGAAGCCTTTTGTCAGATACTATATTGTGAATGTTTTTATTCCACTCTATGGCTTGATTTTTAATTTTCTGAATGGCATCGTGTCTTGAGTTTTACGTTTCATTATGACGAATCCAATTTATCATCTTGTTTGCTTATGGTTAATGTTTTTTTGTCTTCTCAAAAATGAATCCCTGTTTACCTCGTGGTTACAAATATATTCTTCTGTGTTTTCTTCTAGTAGCTTTTAAGTTAAATCTATGCTCAATCACAAATCAACTCTATTAGGATGTGACATAGTATCTAGGTTCAGTTTTTCCCGTGTACTTACTCAGTTACAGAGCTATTTGTTGAGAACACTTTTCCGGGCTCTTTTGTTGAAAGTTTATTTATGCTACTTATATGGGCCTACTTCAGGCTCTGTATTCTGCTCTTTTGATCTATTTGTCTGAGGATTGAATTTTTTTCTGTAAAGTGCCAATGAGTAATCATGTTAGGTCTTGCAGGCCATAATGATTTGTAATACAAATATTTAACTATGGCCTTATAGTGGTAAAGCAGTCATAGAAAACAGATAAATGGATAAGCATGACTGTGTTCCAGTAAAACTCTCCTTACAGACACTGAAATTTAACTTTCACATAATTTTTGAGTGCCACGAAATATAATTATTCTTTTGATTTTTGTCAAACTTTTAAAAATATTTAAAAAATTATCTCTGTAGAATATCAGGCAGAATGATATCAAGTAACAAGCTTTATTTTTCCCACAGCTGTATTTTTCCAATCCCTGTTTTTATATGTCCTTATCTTAAAACAATAATGTCTTCATTACTTTAGTTGTATAGGTGATCTTGAAATCCGTAGTGCAAGTCCTTCAACGTTGTTTTTTATTTTTTCAAGATTGTTTTATCTAGTCTATTACTTTTAATAGCAAAAACCGCAATTACTTTTGTATCAACCTATTAGATTATTTGCATTTTCATATAAACTTCAGAATCAACTTCCCAATGTCTACAAAAATGTCTGATGGAACTTTAGAAGTTCATTTAATCTACAGAGCAATTTGGAGAGAAGTGATGTCATAACACCACTGAATCCTTCAATTCGCGAACATTCCATATCTTCTATTTATTTACTTCTCTTAGCAATGTATTAAGATTTTCAAAGTAAAAACTTTATCCATACTTAGTTTAATATATTCCTAAGTATTTTGTATTCTTGTGGTAATTAAAATGGACTCGTTAAAACTAATTTTTCAAATATTTGTTGCTAGTACATAGAAATCAATAAATTTTTATATATTGATTTATATTCTACATATAGTTAAATTCATTTAGTATTTAGTAGTTTTGTGTGGATCTATTAGAATTTTAGAATTTTCTATGTAAGTAAACATGTCATCCACAAATAATGCCAGATTTATATCCACCTAGCCAAGTCTCCATGCCTTTTATTTCTCTTCTCTGCCCATTACCCGACTTTGGATTTCCAGTACTATGGAGGATAGAAATAAAAAGAGTGGATAATCTTACCTTGTTCTCAATGTTTTTAAAAAAAGCAGTCAGTAGCTCATCGTTAGTTGTAACTTTTTATAGACGTCCCTTAACAAACTGTAGTAGTTTTCTCCCATTCATGGTTTAGTGAGAGTTGTTACACAAAAGGAAGCTGACTTTTGTCAAAGATTTTTTTCAATGCCTACTGAAATGATAAGTGGTTTTTATTTTTCATTCTGTTACTACGGTGAATTATTCTTCTTGTATATTCCTGGATTTGAATTACTAAATTTAATAAGAAGTTTTGCATCTGTATTCATACAGTATTATTTTATTATAATTTTCCAGGTTTGGATATCAGGGTTATGGTGGTCTTATAATATAAAGTGAGTAGTAGTCACTTCATTTAGTTTCTCAGTGACTCTGTTAGATTTTTCAAAAAATATTCTTTAAATATTTGATAAAGTTTACCAGTGAAACCATCTGAGCCTAGAGTTTTTGTTTTTGTTTTTTATGGAAGGTTTTAATTATAAATTCAGTTTCTTTCAGAAATATGGAGCTCTTAGAGGTTTTCTGTTCTTTGTCCTATATGCTTTCTTGTTTTTCAAGGAATTTTGCTATTTAATCTAGGTTATCAAATGTATTGCCATAAATGTACTCATAATTCTGCTCACTTTTTAATATCTAGGATATTTTTAGGAACATTACAAAATCTGTGTCATTCTTGATATTGGAAAAGCCAAATATTTTTAACATTTCAAATATATAAAGATCCCTCTACTTTGTAGGAGATAAACGGGAATAGCATTCAAGGCTTCCTGCTAATCCTCATGCCCATCACATGGTGCCTCCTTTAACATCAAGTTTCCCTGAACAGCATCTATTCAGGAAGGGACGGCACTTCTTTCATTGACTTTCCACAGCTTCTAAGAGCTCTGACAGTGCCTACCATGTTGTATTAGTAATAGTAGTTCATATCTTTTATATTGAATGAAAAGTTTCCTGCTAACTGTAACTTCAGAGCCTGCTCTGACCATCAAGCCTTAATTAGTAAGGAAGAGAGGCAGGAAGGCAGAGGCAGGCAGGAAGGAAGGAAGGAACTCAAAGCTGTTTGAGGGCAATTGTAATAGTTCACATTGCCCTCTATATAGCAGAGACACAAATTTGCAGGGCCTTTTCAGCTTAAAAGTAATGCTGAGAAAAACAAAGTAGTTCCAGAACGATGCTCAATTAAGGGTGACTTTTACGAATAGACTGTCAATAAAACATTTAAGTCTTTTTTGGCTTAATACTTCATAACATCAGAATCACACATATGGATCAAGCCAGTGGGATGTGCAAGCATTTTGGGCAAAGAACTTTGTTTTCTTTGCCTAAGTTTAGGCGGACCTGAGGAGAATGGACTTCCATGAATGGAATGCCTCTGTGACTCACAAAGGCCTCCTTAGTCGTACAGGTTGACCACGTGTTTGAGCAGTGGGGTGGTAGCCCTTTCACCTCTGCTGGTAATAGTGGAATTATCTTACTTGTCATCATCTGAATTTGTGCTTAGAGCTGAGCCACAAAAGAATTCAGCCTGGTAGACAGTTCAACATCATACAGGGTCCCAGGGACCAGGGGTAATTTATCCTGGGCTCCGTACCAAAAGGATAGAGCAGGGGAAAGTCCTGGAACCAGTGTCATCACTACTCTGGAAATAAGTTCAAGACAAAAAAGGAGATACTTGTTATAAAGTATAAGAAGAGCACGAACAGAGATCTAGATATGGAAGTAAAAATTAAGAGCCCACTGATAACACTCTAGATCCCACAAAGAAACCAGGTAATGTTATGGTGAGATTCTTTCAGCACCCAGGGGAGGAGAGTAGGGAAGAGGCAAATACAGAGATATACGCCATATTCTCTACCTACACTCAGCCCTGGACTGGGTTGGCTTCTTCACCCCTGCAGGTGTCAAGTCCTGAGACTTCAGACTTTGGGGTGAGCCAAATCCAGCCACCTCTTCCTAACAATGTCATTTTATGCAATTTTTCTTACAGTTTCTCACTTGGTTTCTCATTGCTCCTTTTCAAGATGAAGCCCACTGCTCAGAGTTGAAGAAAGAATGTGAAGTATTAAGGAGAAATTGCTTCGCACACTAGGTGCCATTTAGGATTTTCAGTAGAGGGCTGCTCCTGGTTTTTACTATAATGGGCCATTCTAGTATTTGCTGGGGAGTACAGGGAGCAGCTGGGAGTACACACCGGCCTGTTACAGCAGAGTACTTTTATTCCTCTCACAGGAGAGTCATTGGGAAACAGGATTGCAAGAGCGAGAAAACTCCAAGTATGTGTCATCGCTCCTTTGCCTCATGCAGCTGTTTCCGTAGGCATACAATGGTGTTGTGTTGTTAAGGAAACTTTCTGTCAAGCAGCAACACAAATAAAGCATTTAGTTTTATGGAGTTATATTACAACAATTATGGAAAATAATGGGCCCCAAATGTGGTTTATTCAGTGGGGAGGGGCAATCCCCTCGCTGTCCAATGGCCCATGGCCCATGGAGCCAGAGAGATGGCACCCCAGCATGCTGTAGTCTAGCCCCTCCTGCTGACAGCCTGAGCCTGCTGAAGCTGGCCTATGTAAGTCTTTGGAAAAAGAAAGGGCTCTGGGTTACTCTCTGGAAGTCAGGAAAAACTGTTCCAAGATGTGTGTTAGAGAAGATCAGAATCTCATGTTTAATAAGCAGTTTTAGGCCTGAATTCTCTAAGGACAGCGCTTATGGGCCTGTTTCCCCTACTACACAGCGTCAGAGTCCCGCCAGCAATAGCCAAAACATGGTAGAATCAGTGAAGAGATCTAACAAAAGTGCTTTGGAGGCAGCACTTCAGAGACAGAATTAACTTTTATGCTGAGAAATCACAATTCCACACTCTGGAGTGAGAACCCTAGATAGTTTACTCTGTGGTCACTTAATCGTGTTTCCACATAGATGGAAGGTCCCGGCACCGGAGTTCTGGTCTACCTTTCTGTCCCTTTTTCCTAAGGAACAGGTGGGGGTTCCTCATAAGTGTCAGGTCATTTCCCAATTGATTTACAAAGTATGTTTGTTGATGAATTGTCCCTGCTTGAAATCATCTTCATTCTTTACTCTGTCCAGTAAATACTTTATCTTTCACGATTCATTTCAACATTACCTCCTCTGGGACAATTCTATCCCTCCACCACCACTATACTTACCATAAGAGGGTTATTCTATTAAGACTCCTTATTCCCAGGATGATGCAACCATTCAACGTTAGTCTGTATGTCTCTTTATCATTACTTTTCTATTGTGTTCTAAGCATTTGCTCACCAACCTCTCTCTGTCTTATATACTAGCTCCCCTGGCAATGAACCACACAAAAAATCTCCATCTGTATCTCTAGTACAGGGGCTGGCACACCCTGAGTGCTAAACGGAGTTGAACAGATGCTGTGAGCAAGAAAGAGTTAAATTTTGCCAGATTTTACTGAGGAGGAAAGTGCTACCCCTGCAGGATGGGCTTCCCCGCAGCATGTCTCACAGGACATCCATGGCCAAGGAAGCATTGCTAATTCACAATAACTCCCGAGATGTATGTCTCAGGACGGGTGGTGCTACAGATCCCCTGTCTCCCTGCAAGCACTGTATACAGGGTTGTATGCACCCACTGCTGTGCCAATGAGTGGCTCAGAAACTGAGTTATGAACTAGCTAGGAGTAATTCTTCTGATAATTGCTTACATTGTGCCACTTTAAATTTTCCCTAATTATATTCAGGAGGACTTAGTACAACCACACTAATGGGATTTCAAAAGGTTTTATTTCATCTCTGCAGTCTAGCTGAAATAGCATCCTATTGATTGGCAATATGTACCAGGAAACTTTAAAGTGTTTTTGGTCTCCTCGGAACCATTTATTCCCCTTCTATGAACCTCCTAATGTAGCAATCAGGCTAGCAAAAAATATAGTGTGGCAACCAAATCATTCATAATCCAAAAATGGAAAAATAAGATATATTTACAAACAATTTCTAGTAAAGTAAGAAATTACAGTATCATTTTAGTACAAAATAGTGATCAATTATATTAACAATGAATTTCTTACACAGTAATGGATATTTAATATCAGGAAAAAAACGTCAACCACACAGGCCATCTTCCCCTCAGCAAGCCCTAGGGAAAGGGCTTGGATTTTTGAGCATGCACATCCAGGAAACTGTTCCGTGTGCAGACAGAAACACAGACGGGGAGGCTCGCTGCAGCACTGATTTTTCAATTAAGAGAAATTAGAAACAAATGTCTATCAGAACAGCCTGATGCAATAATTGTAGTTATTCACAACATACACAATAATAAGCAGAGATTTTTTTCAAACTTTTTTGACCACAAAGTACAGTAAGAAACACATTTCACATGGTGAACCAGTAACGGCATATTGCACTTTCCAAGGAGGCCTCCACAGTATGATCCATCTCACATTTCCCCACCCATTAGGCCTAAGCAACCTTTACAACTGGCTTGATCAGTAGCATATAGTGGAAGTGATGCCTTGTGTCTTTCAAGGCTGAATGTCTTAGTCCCTTTTCTGTTGTCATAACAGAACACCTGAGACTGGGTAATTTGTAAAAAGTAGAGGTTATTTTACTCACAGATCTGGAGGCGGAGAAGTCCAAGATCAGGTGGCTGCATCTGGTAAGAGCCTTCCTGCTTTGTTGTCACATGACAGGAATCATCAACTGACAAAAAAAAAAAAACAAATGTGCTATCTCAGGTCTTTCTTCCTCTTCTTATAAAGCCACCAGTCCCATCATGGGGGCCCTGATGACCTTAGCAATTTCTAATTGTCCCTTAAAGACCTCACTTCCAAATATTATCAACATAGAAATTTAGAGATTTCGAGATTAACTTTCCAACACATGAAATTTTGGAAGAGATGTTCAGTCCATAGCACAGGATCATAAAAATGCTAACTGTTTAACCTTATTCACTTGGAGCCCACCATGCTGGGAGGAAGCTCAAACTGGCCCATGAGAGGAGAACACTGTGTGAGAGAGGATATTCCAGCTGATAGCCCAGCTGAAGCCCCAGCTGCCATCAATCATGAGACACAAAGATGCCTCTTGATGAGTCTGGCTGGAGAGTGAGGTGGAAAATGAACCTTTTATTATTCCCATCTGGGGCTGTAGATGTCATGGAGCAGAGATGAGCCATCTACCACCCACACTGTGCCTTGCCCAACTTCTGATCTATAGAATCCATGAGTATAAAAAAACGTTTTGGGAAGGTTAGTTAGTAGCAATTGTACCTGGAATGAAAGTAAAACTTTTACAAACCATTCTTTACCCTTAAAAAAATTCAAGCCATGCTATAGAAAAAAATTGAGAACCTCCTCATCTATGTCATTCTTTGATCCCATTCATTCAAATAAATTCTAAAGATACAGGGATCCCTTCATTTTCTCCTCCTTCTTTCTTCCCTTATTACTCCCTTCCTTCCATCCTTTCTTTTCTTCCTTTCTTTTCTTCCTTCTGAAAATACTCATTGTTCACCTCCTATGTTACAGGTACTCTGCTCAGTGGGGACGGGGTCGGTTCTAGGGGTGACATAGACACAGACATTCTGCCCCACAAAGCTTATGACTCAGAAGAAAGGACAGACATATAATGAGTTTTCACTAGTTTAATTCTTTATATAGTAAAGAGGAATACCAAGTTCATGGAGCTTTTAAGGGCCCAGGAAAATATTTAAGACATCTACAACAAATTGTTGGCAACACAAAATTTTTAAAAGCTGCAAAGTACAATTTAATGTTTTTTTTAAATCTACCAAAATAACATGTCAACTAGAAATCCTAATTCAATTCGTTTGATTGTATATTAAGATCACATTTGGTGTGGGCTACGTCGGCACTTACATATGCTTGCTAGAATGTAGGGTGGAGGTACGGTAGGTGTGTCGGCTGGAAGGTGGGTAAATGGATGGGTAGGCAGGCCCAAAATGAGTACAGATTTTATCACTCCCTGGTGGTAAGTGCTATGAGAGGAAAGCTTTGGTGCCTGGAAATCCACTGACTTTTGTTTACGTGATATAAGCTCCCAAACTCCTGAAATCCAGGAACATGTAACAAAGTCACTGTGATTTAATGTATTTCATGTGTCCTCTGTGCAAGGCACTGATATGGGCTCTGGGGAGTATTAGGCAGAATTACTCCTGCCCTCTGGAACTTGCAGTCTTGTCTTGAGAATGGGGCAAGTGCTCTGTTCCACAGAGACAGGATAGTCAAGTAAGGGGGATGATAAATGGATAGACCCTGCTCTGTGAGGGTTAAAGGATCTGAGAACAGGAGAACTGAGGAATGCTCAAAGAAGAGCTGATGTTTGAAGTGGGCCTACCCCATGCCCCTGAAGGCTGCACAGACCCGATTGAGGACCTGGGTTGAGGAGATAGCAGAATATTCTAAATTCACAGTGGTGTGACCCTATGAGGACCAATTTATATCTTCACCTCATGTGTGGATTAAATAAAATGTAAGGATTAAATAAGTCACACATGGGATGTGCTTAGAACAGTACCTGGCATAACGTATGTACTTAACAAACATCAGTTTATTATAATTTTTACTATTCACTGAAATAACAATGGTTATTTAACACATTCAATGTGCCAGGCATTGAGTTCCTCTGCTTGCATACGGTAAGATTGCCAGACCTCATGAGGACACCTCATTATCTCCAGTGGTGACTGTTAGTTACTTATAAAAATGATTCATTCCTTGTTACCCATTCCTTAGGAGTTTCTACTGCCCTCCTACAGAAAATTATCATCATGTATGTGTAAATCTATGATGAATACGAATCAGTATTCTGACCTCATGTTGGTCTTCATACAAATATGAATGTCACATCATTCCTGCCCTCCAGAGCTGACACTCAGTTTCAGGGAGTGTTAGACACGTTTGTAATCCAGCATGAGAAAGTACAAGAAAGTTAAGTAGTTTCCCAACAGCCAAATGTGGGGGGAGGAGGAGGAGACTGAGAAAGGCTTTCCACACGGGCTACTGCATGAGCTGGGTCTTGAAGGAGGAGTAGACCTTCCCGGGGATGGAGACAGGGTGGATCCCTGGCAAAGAAAAGAGCCAGGTAAGAGTCTGAGTGGCGACAGGGCTGTTTGGGGAACTCAAAGTTGTCCAGTGCGGCCAGAAGAAATGGGGTGGACTGTAGACAGGTGAAGCTGGAGAAGTGACAGAGAGTTTATAGGAGTCTTAATGATACGTATGGGACAGAGGGAAGTCCAAGGACAGGAAAGGCAGGAAGCCACAAGGAGTGTCAGGCCCCAGATTCCAGGCCAGATGCTCAGTTCATTCTGGACCACGACCCTGACTTCAGCTCAGCCCCTTTGAGGTAAACACTTGGATCCCATTCAAGAAAATAACTTTCTAGTCTTTTTGTTCTAATTTTCTAGAATGTCTTCAAAATCCTGATCGTTATCCTTCAGCATGTGTCCCAAAGTTGGTTCATGCATTCATTCACTCATTCCACAAATCTCTATTGAGTGTTTGCTTTGTACCTGACACCACTAAGCTCTAAGACCCAGTAATGGAGACGTTGCCATTGCCTTCAAGCAGACACTGCCTGGGGGAAGACAGGTAAATAGATCAGTGAAACATTCTGTGGCAAAATAAGTGAGAAAATAAAACAACATGCTGTGAAAAATGGAATGGCATAGGAAGAGAGACAAATGCAGAAAAGTTGAAGGAGGCCTGTACAAACTGCATCCATTTCCTCAGGTTCCTGCAGGATTCGACAAGCCTGACAGGCAGTTCTTCATCCAGCTCTGGCTTCTCTTTCTTAACAGTTCTTCCCTCCATTTATCTGTAAGCAGCAAAGAGAAACCAGGCCATACCCTCCACACTTTGCTTTGAAATTTCCTCTGTTAAGTATCTGAGTTTATCGCTCACAAGCTCTGCTTTTCACACAGCAGAAGGATGTGATTGTGCTAAGCCTTCTGCGATTCTATAGCAAGAATCATCTGCGCCCTCACTAGTAGCACCTGTAGCTTCCAAATTTCTACCAACAGTCTGCTCAAGGCAATCTGGGCTTTGTCTAGCACGTGGCTAAGCGTTCTCCCAGCCTCTGCTCAATGCCCAATTCCAAAGCTACTGCCCCATTTTTAGGCATTTGTTACAGCAGCATCAAGCTGCTGTCATCCTACTTCCTACTGTCATCAAGCAGAATGACAGAAAAACAAAACCACTAGGAACTAGCTTCGGCAACGTGGGGGGCTGCCTGGGCAAATCCAAAATCCTAACGTCAGGCTGGAGCCTCTTGTGCAGGAGCAGACGCTGGAGTTCCAGGTGGAATTTCTTCCTCAGAGAACCTCAGCTCTTTCTTCTTTTAAGACCTTCAGGTGAAGGGGACCAGGCCCACCCAGAATATCGAAGATGGTCTTCTTCACTTAAAGCAAACTGGTGGTAGATGTTAAATCACATCTACAAAATTGCTTCAGAGCAACACCTAGATGACTGTTCTGTTGAGTGACTGGAGACTCTAGCCTTGCCACATTGACATACGACGCTATCACAGGAAGGGACTCCAATCAGCATCCAAACCTCAAGAAGTGCAGCGTAAGGAGGGGATTTATCCTGTAATTAGTAAATGCCAGGCCTCCTCCTTATACTTCACCCACAATGACATTTACCTGTAATCATCACAGGAATGTGATCACAAGGAAACTGGAATTGAGAAATGAAGGCAAATGTAAATAACTCAGACCAAGTCACACAGCCGGGAAGCAGCGAGGCTGTAATGTGAATTTACACGGTCTGACTATAATAAATGTTTTTGCCCTAAGACCTTGTCCAAATGAGGAGTGTGATGCAATGTGACCCATGCATTGTCCCTGACCATCAGGCACATGAGGAGCTCTGCAGTGCCTCCCATGCTAGGGAAATCCAAGTCACTGCCTATCACATTTCTGCCTAACCATGCATCTGTACCTGGCTCTGCGTCAGTTTACACGGGCTTCTGTAAAAAAAAAAAATCACAGCAAAGGCAGGACACAGTGGCTCACACCTGTAATCTCAGCACTTTAGGAGGCCAAGGAAGGCGTATCACATGAGGTCAGGAGTTCGAGGCTAGCCTGGCCAACATGGTGAAACCCTGTCTCTACTAAAAATACAAAACATCAGCCTGGCTTGGCAGCACGCTCCTGTAATTGCAGCTAATCCGGAGGCTGAGGCAGGAGAATCACTTGAACCTGGGAGGCAGAGGTTGTAGTGAGCTGCGATCATGCCACTGCACTCCAGCAGGAGTGACAGAGTGAAACTCCACCTCAAAAAAACAAAAAAAATCACAGCAAAACAGTCTCAAAACAACATAAATGGACTGGCACACAGTTCTGGAGGCTGGAAATCCAGGGTCAGGGTGCTCGTCAGGGAAGCACTCCTGAGACTGGTCAGAGTCTTGGCTTCTCCCTAGCTTCTGGTGGTTGTTGCCAATCCGTGGTATGCTTTGGCTCATGGCAGTGTGACTTCAACTGTTACCCCTTCCATCGTATGGCATGCTCTCTGTGTGTCTGTTTTCACATAGCCCTTGCCTCTGGGTATATGTGTCCAAATTTCCCTAATGTTATAAAGACATCAGTCATTGGATTAATGCCCTTCCTAATCTAGTATAACCTCATCCTAACTTGATTATATCTGCAAACACTCTCTATTTCCAAATAAGGTTACATTTACATGTACTGGGAGGGTGACTTCAACATAACTTTTGGAGAGACACAATTTAATCCACAACAGGCTTATACCAGTAGTAGAAAGCCAACCTCTGCAAAGCAGTCACAGTGTTTTCCCTTGACCTCATCCTGTTCTTTATACAAAAAGCTCCATTTCTCAGACTGCACAACATGGTAAAACCCCTTCTCCGCAAAAAATACAAAACTTAGCTGGGTGTGATGGTACAGGCCTGCAGTCCCAGCTACTCAGGAGGCTGAGATGGGAGGATTACTTGGGTTCAGAGAGGTCAAGCCTACATTAAGCTACGATAGCACCATTGCACTGTAGACTGGGTAACAGAGTCAAACCCTGTCTCAAAAAGATTTTTAAAAAAAGAGAGAGAGAGAAAAGCAAAGCTCCATTTTACTGATTCTGCTGAATGTTGCCTTTAGATTTCATTCTTCCAGAAGTCTCCTAGAGTCTCAAAGTTCAGTCTGATCAATCCTGGGACATCCCTGATACTTGGAAGACACTGTGAACCTTCTCATCCACATGCCACATTTCCACGGAGACACAATTGTGTCTTTATTTTAGTACTTCCATGCACACAAAAAGATAACTCAAAACCTTGAAAAGTTCAAGCAAGAGAGCTGTTGACAACATATTGAAAGCTAAGCTGTTCCTTGTCATTATAAACAAAATTTTAAACCATTTCAGCAAGTTAATCTCTGGGATGTTAAGAAACTTCTAGTAACAACTTGCCTCTTTATCATCTTATCAATTGCTTTTTACATAAGCTTCCTGAGTATAAGCCTGAGCCTGAGTTCTTATCTCCCTGAACTCAAATTCCCTGTACTCAACCTTCCAAAATTTGGGAGGGAATAAAACATAAGTTATTACCTTGTGTTTATTTACACATGGCTGGAGGTTCATTAAAAACCCTCGTATCTTAGGCTGCCTGAAAAAGAACAAAAGAGTCAGGCAGAGAGAAGATGAAAGAGAAGGAGTGGGAAAGATGGGAATATGAACGAGAGGGAGCAAGTGACCCCGAAGTCAACAACAACTAAGAGAGACGGGAATGGAAAGAGAGAATGTGGAGCAAATGAAGGTATTGAAGCCACTCAGAAAACAGGCAATGCTGGAATGATGACATGAGAAAAATAACACCTGGTAGAAAAACTTCCAACCAAATAGCCCTCTGGTGCCCAAGCTTGTTCTCAAAATAGGATTAATCTGTTGCTAAAAAGTAAGATAGGGATCTGTTGGCCACACAGATCACAGCCAGTCCCAGCCAGCCCTGGAGGCTGTGGCACGGTCCTCCTGGTCATGCAGGAGACAGCGGGAGGCAATGAGAGGGTGGCCTGAGGCGCCTCTACATTTGATGGGCTGAGGTAGCCTCCCACGCAGCTGCCCCCAACTCAATACCTATCAGGTGCATCTGGACAAGCCCCATGTGAAATCACGGGCTTTGGAGGCTGACTGAGCTGACCGGCTTCCTTTCTGGGCTACTATTGACTCAGGGCAAGTTACTGTCTCAATTTCCAGGTTCCTCAGCTGTGAAATACAGACACTAGCTACCTTGTAGGCTTGCTGTGAAGATAAGGCACTGTAATAACCTGTGAAAAGGCACCCACCTCGGACTCCAGAATCCAGGAAGTGCCAGGCAACCTCCGCTTAGGTGTGTGTGGGGACTTCAGCATATGGGGCGATGATACTCAGGTCTATGTGAGACACTTGGGTCCCAGGCTCTTCATGGCCATCTCCACATTACCTGTGACCTGGGTTTGATGGCGTCCTCCAAGTTCATTCTCTCTTAGAACTTGAAAGCTCGGCCCCCGTCTCTATCTGCCATCGCTCATCATTCTACTGTTTCCTCACTCATTCCCAGCTGCTTCTATGTTATGCTCAGTAAAACCCCTAGCCCTTGGGCTGGCATCTTCAGTCTGGCTTCTCTTCTGACTCCCTGCCTCCAGTTCGGTCTGCCATTTTGAAACCTTCTTCCTCTCCACTGATGGCCTCAACCTGGACGAACATATCAATGCTCAAAATCTCTGCTATCACCCCCGCTTTCTGCTTCTTCTGCTTCTTGTTTCTGTTAGCAGCACCATCCTCTTGGCCAGAGGGATTGGAAGCTCAACCCACTCTTGATTCTTCTTTCTTCTATAACGCCTGAAAGCCAATCATTAGATCCTACCACCATTTTCTCTATAAAGTTTCACTTTGCCATTATCCAAATGAATTACTCTGTTTTAATTTTCTCATCTTCAAAATGTGTTATGAACAACCCACCTCTCACAGATGACACTCAGATTCAATATCATGGAGAATGCATTTCTCTAAGATGCCATCACCCTGTTAGAGAAACCCTTGCTCAATGGTACTTGCTAAAGCACAGAAAAGGAGACATTATTCAAGACCATCACAATAGAGGGACCACTGCAATGGGATATTGTAATACGGAAGAGAGATTGGGCCCAACTTGGAGTACAGCACCGGTAAATGGGAATTTACAGCCAAGGAGCAGGGTGGAGACCACTGGATAGAAAGTTACTAAGAGGAGGTATCAGGAGTGAGGGTGTGGGGATTCTGGCTAAAGAAATCTAACAGGATTCTTGCTGAAAACAGGCCATGGTGATCAGACATCACCTGGGGATGACAGATAATGAGAAATGTGGTCATATGTTGAAAATATGGAATCAGATATCAAGGGTGGGGAGTTCTTGATAAACTGACTTAGCAGAGTTCTTGGCCCTGACTGGATTTTAGTACACAGATGGACATAGGAGAAGCTTCAGGACACTGGCTACACTTTGGCCAAGCAAGGAGTTTTGGTCAGTCCTTCCTCTTGTTCAAAGAAAGAAGAGACATTCTTCTTTCTTTTGAACACTATAACTTCATTTTCTCATTTGGTCACCTTTTGTTCACTGAGGACCCGCTGAGTCACCTATTGGGACTTGATGGTCCCAACAGACTGATGGTGCTAGCAGTCAGGTATTTAATAGGGAATTGTTTTTATGGGAAAAAATATTAATAGTTGGAAACTCAGTTTCTGAGCCCAGAGGGCAGCCAATCAAAAAGATTTCTAAACACTCCGCTTGAAGCCTTTTCAGATGGAGTGGAAGCAGGCAGTGACAAGCTGATAGACCTTCCTGGTTCTCAGTTTTAACGTCATGAAGGTTGTCTACACGTGAGCTCTTGTGGTGACCTCTCTGATGTCTGTATCAAGGCCTCCAGGTTCAGCTTTCGGGGCTCCAGGAAAGAAGCACTTTTAATGTTAAAAATTCCAAGTCAGCAGTGTTGGAGAAAATTGGAGATATTAGTCTGGAGTGTGGTAGCCAGATTTTGGAGAAAACTTGGAGAATTCAGGATCCAGTCCAGTGCGTAGACAAATCAGAAAACCACATAAACAATGATCAGGGCTAAAATTTAATGAGGGGTGTGCATAGCTTTCTTCTGAAACATAATTTTTCTCTATATATATTCACCCCCATTCCTACCAAAAATAAGCAAAGACGGATTTGCTTGCAAAATAAGTTTAGTCTCATTAACTTGGCCTGATTATTTATACAAACGCAGCAAAAATAATGATTGACCACCTACGCTCTTTTTGAGTTTGCTTTCCTGGAACTTTTCATAGGGCAATCTCAGACTGAACAGTTAAAAGGCTCTTAAAACTAGAAAGCTAAGCCAAGGACGTGCTCTCAGGCTGTTTTTGAAACACTTAGGGGTTTGAGTGAATTCCCCTTTTATAGGTCTTCAAAATATCCTGGGGGTCCTGGGCCTGCCAGGAAGTGACACTATTTACCTGGAAGAAAACTATGTAAGTGAACCAAGTATGCCACACACCATGGCAATATATTTTTTTTTCCAAGAGACTTTATTGACTCCATAAAGTCAACCTTAGTTTCTTAAAGTTGCCTGGTCATATCTGAAGATACAACATTCCAGTTAAAGCATTCATAATATATCCAATGTTTTCAATTGTGTACTGTTACAAGAACATATTCTTCCTGCACATATGCAAATAACTACATTACCATAAAATAAAAATGTTTACTAATAGTTTTCTAATTCCAGAGGGATCAGGTAGAAGGAAAAAGTAATTATTTCTTCTTTATTCACAAGGTATACATTACCAAATTGTTCTGAGCTATAGACAGCTTAAGATAACATAGAAAAAGTTTTCTTAAATTTGGAAAACAAAATATTAAGGAACCAGCAATGTTTCAAACAAAAAGTCACTAAAATATTGTCTTCATCAGCTCAGTCAGTTCCATGTCATTCTTGTTATTCCTGAGCTTGGGATAGAACTTTCATGAAGCCATAAGTTTCTTCATTAGAGTTCTGGAAATTCTTACCGAGTCCACTGGTATAATCTTAAATTTTTCAGCAGAAGCCTGTATTTTTAAAGTAAATTTCATGGTCTTTTCCATGAATATCTTTAAAGAAGCAAGTTTGGACTGTAGCTGATTTCAAAGGCTTTCAGAGAAAAACCAAAGTAAAATAATAACTGTCCATAAATGACAAAAGACTTAAAATGGCCATGCTTGAAAATCTGATGAGAGTTCATTATGATACTTATGCAATTGACAAAGATATTTGGCTATTTCTGTGACATACATTTTCATATAATTTTAATGGAGAAGACCAAATTCTAGTTCTGCACTGGTGTACAATACTAAACCTAATTTTAATAAAACTTTGTACAAGAATCTATCCCATCTCAGCATTTGGCAGCAAAAGATAATGTTATTTTTCAGGATTCCTTTTCCACAAAAGTTTGGCTAAGCAAAAGAATCTTTGTCAACCCCATCCCACTTTTGAGAAACCTGCCTCTCTAAGCTCTCCCTAACTAACTGCCATGGTCAATAGGGAAGCAGTCATTTTACAATAGGTCCAGGCCCTGACTTCAGTTGATGGGGTCAGAGGAAGGTATTTGGTCAGTTTGTTCCAGGAAACAGAGTTTTCCTCCAGGAATTCAGATTTGGAACCAAGAGACTCCAATGTCAATCTAAATCCTTTTTGGACAAAATAAATATAAACTTAAGAACAGTTTTAATCAGGAAACTGATGTATGGGAAACTTACAGAATCAGTCTGCAGTAAAGGAAAAAGGTCAATGCAAAGGAGTTGGAGAAAACTATCTGAATTTCCTAGAAAGGCCACGTCTTTTCCCATTAAATAGGAGAACCACCTGCATTCTTCCTATATCATGTCATAAATCCATCTCTTTTTTCTAGTGCACTTAAAGGGTGGCATTTGGTACTTTTGGGCCAAAGTGTCTGAACTAATACACCATGAAAAGTGCTCATCAAGTACTGGTTAAGAGGGCTGCCTTTGGGATCAGAGCGTCTGAAATCCCATTCCATTCTGTTCCTTCTTAGCTGTGGGACCTCAGGCCAATGATGTAACATTTCTATGTTGCTGGTGCTCAGTTATAAAATGAGAATGTCAACTCATACTCTTGTTGAGGGTATTCAATAAGAAAATGTGGCCGGGCGCGGTGGCTCACGCCTGTAATCCCAGCACTTTGGGAGGCCGAGGCGGGTGGATCACGAGGTCAAGAGATCGAGACCATCCTGGTCAACATGGTGAAACCCCGTCTCTACTAAAAATACAAAAAATTAGCTGGGCATAGTGGCGCGTGCCTGTAATCCCAGCTACTCAGGAGGCTGAGGCAGGAGAATTGCCTGAACCCGGGAGGCGGAGGTTGTGGTGAGCCGAGATTGTGCCATTGCACTCCAGCCTGGGTAACAAGAGCGAAACTCCATGTCAAAAAAAAAAAAAAAAGAAAGAAAAGAAAATGTGCCGAAAACACAAAGTGTCTCACAGGAGATACTTAGCCATTCAAGAAAGGTTAGCTTGTACCATATTACTGTAACTTCCAGGCAAAATTTCTGGCATATAATAAGTCCTTGTAACATAATAGCTATGTTTCTTACTACAAGCTGGTATTCCTGTCTCCATTCTCTCTCACAGGTCATCTTCACATTGCTGCTGGATTACACTTGCTAAAACATACCTCTCATCAAAGTCACTTAATTGCCTAGGAAATAAGGCAGAAACTCAGTTCACATGCTACCTATGCCATGGAACGCTTCTTCTTTATTCACAAACACTTCCACTTTTTCAGCATATATTTCAGGAGACAGTCCAGTGCGGTGGTTGATAGCATGACTCCCACACTAGAGACCAAGACCTGCTTAATGGTCATACGATATGCGATTAGTTCATTAACCTATTTCTGCATCAGTTTTCTCATATGTATGTTGGGAAGAATAATGGTACCTACCTCATTAGAATGTTATCAGAATTACATAAGTCAACAGCAGACAACCCATAAATCTTAGCTAGAATTATTGCACTATTATTGTAGGCTCACTTTATCACAGAGCTGTCTTAGAATGTAGATTGTCACAGAATGTTTTGTTTACCTGTGATGGCCAGAAAAGACCTACTACTGCCCCGAGTTCTCAGGGCTTGGTGATTTAATCTGATGCAAGTGACCTAAAGAGGGTCTGCCTACCTGGCTACCTCCACATCTGTCTTCAGGGCTGCTTAGAACTTTCTGGGATCCATGTGAATATTCCTTTCATCCTCAATTACAATTTACAGAAAGCTGAGATCTGTTTCTTCATGTGTCAAGGCAAAGCTCAAATACCACCTTTTATCCTTCCCTGTCTCTGGCCAACTTCAGTCTCCCCTTTTCCCATCCTCCTGAATTTCTATCAAAGTCATCACTAGAATCTTCCTTAATCTACAGCCTATGTTGGTCTACGCTACCTGTTCATTTCCCTCTGTGACTGAAACCACAGAACTCTTCCCTTTACTTCAGTGAGGTTCTGAAAGCCAGGGGACAGAAACTCCTTAGCTTTCCTTTGGCACTGCCTACTAGTTCACCCGTCCCTCCTTGGGTGAGCCTCCCCCGGAGTCACAGTAGAAGAGTGCTCCTCTTCGTAAAGCTCCCTCCAAGATATCCCCTGCTTATTCTTGGTTCCTTATTATCAGCATTTAAATGCTCGTAAATCTCTTTCACTTTGTTTTTTTAAAAGTTTTCCTCGCCAGGCGCGGTGGCTCGCGCCTGTAATCCCAGCACTTTGGAAGGCTGAGGCAGGTGGATCACGTGGTCAAGAGATTGAGACCATCCTGGCCATGGTGAAACCCCATCTCTACTAAAAATACAAAAATTAGCTGGGTGTGGTGGCGTGCGCCTGTGGTCCCAGCTACGCAGGAGGATGAGGTGGAAGAATTGCTTGAACCCAGGAGGTGGAGGTTGCCGTGAGCCAAGATTTCACCACTGCACTCCAGTCAGGTGACAGAGCAAGACTCCGTCTCAAAAAAATAAAAGTGAAAAAATAAAAGAAGTTTTCCTCTTTGGTACTGTTCTGTTTCTCCATTTCATCATTCAAACGTCTTCAAAGCATGTTCGGCAAACCCTGCCTCCTAGTCTCTGGTTTTCTTCTTTCTCTCCTGCTATAATTTTAATGTGTCCTCCAAAAGTTCATGCACAGGAAACTGAATCTACAATACAATGCAACAGCATTGAGAAGTGGGGCCCAATTAGAGGTGTTTGAGTTATGAGGGCAAAACCCTCACAAATGAAATAGTTATTGTGTAAGCAGGTTAGTTATCACAAGCCTGGTTTGTTATAAAGCTAGTCCAGCTGGGCTCGGTGGCTCATGCCTGTAATCCTAGCACTTTGGGAGGCCAAGACAGGTGGATCACCTGAGGTCAGAAGTTTGAAACCAGCCTGGCCAACATAGTGAAACCCCGTCTCTACTAAAATCACAGAAATTAGCCAGGCATGGTGGCACATGCCTGTAGTCCCAGCTACTTAGGAGGCTGAGACAGGAGAATCGCTTGAACCCGGGAGGCAGAGGTTGCAGTGAGCTGAGATTGAGCCATTGCACTCTAGCCTGAGGTACAAGAGCTGGACTCCACCTCAAAAAAAATAAATAAATAAAGCTAGTTCAGCCTGTGTTGTGTCTCTCCGCCTCACGTCCTCACATTTCACTTCTGCCTTCCACTTTCCACCATGGGAATACTCTCAACAGATGCTGGTGCCATGCTCTTGGACTTCCCAGCCTCCAGAACCATGAGCTAAATAAACTTTTCTTAATAATTTACTCACCACGTGGTATTCTTTTATAGCAACAGAAAATGGACTAAGGCATATTTCATGAAGTGGAATTTGTCAAGATCACTGATGATCTCCTTATTGCCATCAGTAATGGATACTTTCAGAAAGATCAATCTTGAATTCTCTGGAGCACTGGACATTAGATTGTTTCTTTCTTTTTGCCTTGTTTTGTTCTCTACTCCCGTTTTCTCCCTCTACTACTTGGGCCACTTCTGAGTGTACCTTCTTTGCCTGCTCTTTTTTTGCCCATTTTTTAATGTTGATCAGCTGCCTTGAGCCTCTTCTCCTTTGGTATAACTCTCTCTCAAACACCTCTTTGACTCCCATATCCTTGTTGTTCATCTTTAACACAACAGCTTTAAAATTAAGGCCCTACCCTAATTACTTTCCTAAGCTTTGTTATCTTATATTTACCTGACCTTTTGGCATTTCCACTAAGTTCCAAGTGTGCACATCAAGCTCTGCCTGTCCATAACTAAACCCATAATCACTCCCATCCTACTCTTCCTCCTGTATCAACCACCCCCGGAAGCTGTGCACATTCATCCAGGGTCTAGAGACAAAATTCAGAGAGCTGCTTATTTCTCCCTGTAACCTCCACATCTCTACACATAAGCAACTTCCAAGGTCTGTTCTGTAAACATCTCTTAAATATGTCCTCCTTTCTTCAAATAAACTGCCAGTGCTGTGGTTAGGAGCTTCGTCATTTCTTACCTGGATTACCACCAAATCTAGGTTTTTCCCTGTAATCTGGTGTTAGCATTCAGACCAGGTGTCCTCCTCCCCAACTGCAATGCTGCAATGCTGATCATGCCTCTCACCTGCTTAAAGCTTAGCCTCTGGATAAATGTCAAACCTTTTTTTCTCTGTACTCAGATCAAAAACATTTCTAATATGTTTTTATTATTTTGTCTTCTGTTTGTTTTGTTTCACCAAAAGAAGAGTTCCTAGAGAAAGGAGAGGATCCCTGGGTTCACAGGTGCTCACTGGAAACTACCCAATCTGTAATATGAGCATCCCGACATGCAGAGGAACCAGCAGCTTAATATCTGAGCTGAGTAAGAATTAAACAGCCAGTCCTCTGGCCAGGGGAAAGACTCTGCTTTCATGTTATCAGGGACTCAGAGAAGCTGGATAAATATCTCTGCTTTCTTTCCTTTGGTCCATCCTGCTCCAGTACCACTGGTGAGCAAACCTTATCTGGCTTTCTTTCTTCACTGTCTATTATCAATTTATTTTATCTTGGGGCTAAAATGTCCCTACTACTATGTTGCAATGTATTTTGTGACCTTTCTGTGTTGATATTGAAAGCCCCCCATTCCTTTTTCTAGCACCCAGCAGCATTTCTCAAAACACATCTGTACTTGATTAAATGACCTCTTCTATTCATAACCCTTGCAATGGGTCTTTGCAGGAACTCCCAGCTAGAGGAAGACTGTACTTCTCCAGTTTTAACTCTGAACTAGTCTTGAGATTTCCTTTGGCAAAAAGCAAAAATGAAAACACAACCACCACCACGAACAAACTCAGCAGAATTAAAGTGCAAGTTTCAAGCGCAGACCTCAAGAAACCATGCGTGTTTCTTCTCTTTCTCAAACCTCTGCTCAGACTGCACCAAAGACAATTCCTGCCAAACCTGCTGGAAATGAGAAACTGCATGAAACAGAGCCAAGCTGGTCCTATTTTCCAGCCAAGGCTCAAGACACAATGAGCGCCCAGCCTCAATCGGCAGAACCAGGTACCCAGCCCACCCAGAGCTGCTCACAGGTGCCTGAGTTATCTCTGCTGAGATGAGAACTGCCCAGGTCACCACTCAACTCATGGACAATAACAAATGCTCACTGTTTTCAGCAACTGGGTTTTGGAGTGATGAGTTACTTATCAATAACAAACTCACACATCTTTTCTGTGTATCACAGTAAAATGGGGAAAATGCCATCACATATGTATTAGTTATAATACATACAATATATTATAGGTAATATCTATCAGATAATATATCTAAAGCATACAACAAGCACTCAACAAAGTATTCATCCTTCTTTATATTACCTTCTACAAACTATAAATGTTTCTCATTCTTGTGTTGAATAATTTTAAAAGTAATGCTTTCCTTACCAAAGTAAACGTAAGATCGAGTTCTAGGCCTCAGCATTCAGCCTAAATCATATACTCTAAAGAGCAATGTGCCAATGGTGAGCAATTCTGACAGCAGAAGACTTGCCTGAACTCTATTCTTTAGCTGGTTGCTTGTGATGGAACCGTGGCCCACAGAAATGTGTGCAGATAGACATAGGAGATAAGCAAATCCTTGAGAAACCCTTGGCTGAGATTATTATTTTGCTCATCTTGGAAGAAAAAAAACATTATAACCCTCTCCATGTGACTTTGCTTTCCCATTTTCCCCTCAGAATATGATTAATTGCTCTCTAAATAATAAAAATCTTCCAGGAACAATAGAAAGCAGCTACTACAGAACATTCATAAATATTCGGCTGAAGCCTGGTGGGAATGTTATACTCCCATGAGAGCTCTGTGCTGACACTGGAAGTCTGAAACCAACTTGAAGACATAAACTGTGCAGAAAAAATATTTACATAAATGAGCTTGGGGTAAGTTGTCAGAGTGCCATGTTCTTCTTTTGCCTGGACATCGGGAATTAATTTGGACCTGATGGTGAAGCTCAGGTCTGAAATGATAGCAGTTTTTTATATGTATGGACAGCTCACATAAATGTCAGAGGTAAGCAGAGTAGAAACACTTGGACCACTACCATGGCAGAGCCCAGGCCATCAAAATGTTGCTTTATTTCCCTTTTGATTCCATAGTTTCCATATAGTCTTCTAGAAATCATTTTAGTGCCACCTACTAGACACTAGGAAAAACAAACTTAGACTCAGGTCCCATCTCCTCTCAAAGAAACTACATGCCAAAAAGGAATACACGGGTATTTGTAATTCAACACAAGTGCTGACATGCTGATCTGGCCACACACTACTAGAGCATAAGAAAAAGAAAAGCCTGCAGAGATTGCTGGGGCGGTGGGATCACGTGGCTGACTGCACAGGAAAGGCTATATCTAAGAGGGGGCATCTGTGCGGGTCTCGGAAGAGGTTATAAATTCTTGCAGGTGAGAAGAGAGCAAGGGAATGCTATGCATCTCTGGTGGGGTCTCAGTAACCATGTGTGACAATGATGTGCTTAGGGACCATAAGCTGGAAACATCAGCCCTAAATCTGGAATGGAAATTTGGGGATCCAGAAACATGCAGTGACCTTTCCCTCCATTTCATTTTTGGTTTATTCTGGCTGAAGTTTTGCCAGGGGAAAAGATTATAAAGGGTGTTGGAATGTTAGCCTGTCTGAATCCTTTGGGATTAGAAGGTAATAAAAGCAACATCCAGCCCTGCAGGTCATCGTGTGCCTGAAGGAAATGATGGATGACCACACAGAGGCCCTGGACAGCTTGGAACAGCACATTTGCCCTCTGTCCCGCCCCTGGAAATCTTTCTGGGAAAGCAGAATGCCAGCATAATCCATCTGGAAACCTTAGATCAGAAAAAAATGGGATTCTGTCTTATTTCAACTTTCAAATGTTTTGAGGAAAGTGTGAAGAGAAGGGACAGAAAAGAAGAGAAACATAAGGAAGAGAAGTGAGAGGAGGGGATAGAGAGAGAGGAGACAGTTGGTGGAACTGTGTATAGCAGTAGATTCATTCTAGAAGATTCATTCTGAAATCTGAATGAAAATTCCGGAACATGGATAATGTTTCAAGACACTTATGTAATGGGGAATAATAATTTAAATGTGCTATTTTCCTCTGGCAGCATTTTAAGACCCTAACAAATAAGCCACTACACAGACAAGCCCTTCTATGGGTTCAGATGTCCAGAATAACATTACTTCCTTTTCCTACCTACAAGCACCACTTTCACTCAAGAGAAGAAAATTAAATTTTAAGCAATTCATGTTAATCAAATCAAGGCTTTTGTTGTCAGTTGGTTTCTGAAAACATTCTGACAGCAGAAGACTTGCCTGAACCCTAATCTTTAGCCGGTTGCTTGTGATGGAACCATGGCCTGTAGAAATGTGTGCAGATGGACACAGGAGATAAGTAAGCATTTGAGAAAGCCTTGGCTCAGATTACTATTGGTTGGTTTAGTGCTTCTCCCTCACCCTTTCTCCTCTGACTTGGTATAAGTTCTTGAGAACCAGAGCAATGAGAAGGAAAGTGTTGGGTTCTCACTGCTCAGCTCTGCCATCATCAGAATTTATTGAGATTTCTCCTTGATTGCTGGACTCTGGTTGCTGGCACATAAACCTTCTAGTATGGCTTGAGCTATCTGCCTCCAGCTGGTCCCCAGGGTTCTGTATGTACTGGTCACTCTGCATCTTCAACAAAAGCCTCTTCTGAAATGAGAAAACTGACACTTGACTCTTTCGTCTCTCTCTGCATGTTTGATGTAATAACCCTACCAGACAACATGAGCATAGATGCCCTTGCTGCATGACTCAGGAAGTGGGTGGGAGGGGAACATGGGGCATGGGACAGAACAAGATGCACTGAGAGCTGAAGCCTTTGGTAAAATCCTTTACAATATTATTTTGGTACATTTACAGTATTAACAAAAAAAAAAAACCCATGTTTCTCACCTCACCCTGTCTCAATCCATGTTACAAAGCTCACACTCTAAGTTCTTTAAATGCACCTCTAGATGGACCTCCCATACATACGTACAGGTAACTACCACGACCTGCATACACACAGGTAATGCAGGAGAGGGGGAGCGTATCTCAGCACACAGGGATATAGTTGGCAAAATGCAAAATGTGGGGTGCTTTATAGAAAAAAAGAGCTATTTAACAAAAACCTTGCAAGAAAAAAATAGAAGAAAACTGTAGAGTCAAAGAGACTTACAAAATATTCTGATAATGACTTTTATTTTGGAATTTCCCCATACACTTCCTGTGGTTTCACAACTGAGTGCCATAGCTCATGTTATCCTTATGGCTTGGGGTATACCCTTTTCTCCATCATTACTTCCCTTCTCTTTCCTTGTTTTGATCTAATTCCTACTTTTTCTTCAAGTCTCAGCTCTTTAGAACTGTCCCTAGGTCCTCAGGGTGAGCTTATGTTACCCTGGCAGCCATCTCAGGTATCATATTGACTTAGCTGATGCCTGGCACACTGTCAGTACTTAGATTAAAAAGAAGATAGTTTTACCTCTTCAGTGTTGTGAGGATTAAGTGACATTTATTAAGCACCTGGCATGTGTCAGAAGTGCCACATTCATTAACTTCTCCACTTCCCCTTTATCATTTTAAACCTTCACATCTCTTCAACACCCAGTTCCAGTTCTGCGTCCTCCAGGAAGCATCTTAAATGCTACCAGCCTCTTTGCTGACTACATTGTACACTAATACATCTCTGCTTACCATTTGATCCCTGGGCAGATTTCTATGAGAAAATGTACTAGCATTTTTTTCAATTGTTATCTATCCACTCTAAGCAATTATGATGGTGATGGTGGGACTATCTAACATTTATTCAATTTGATGCACAGCAACTAGAATTTGATAATTCAGGCTTGTTAGGCATTGTTAGATCTTAACTCCAATCTCCACATGATGAATGGAACCTCTCTTCTACATGAAAGGCAAATAGTAGCTTTCCCATCCATTAGAGAGCACTCAGAGATGTGAGTTATTTTCAATATTTGGCAAATTAAAAACTTGAGAATCAGAAAAAAGAGTATATTTTAAAGCGTATCTAGCTAGCAAGTGAATTGAGGTTGACATCCCAGGTCTCCTGACTGTCTACCATCTTACTGCCTCTGCAACACACTTCCTGAGGGAGTTTTTGGTGTGCACATTTAATATTGTCCTTACTGCAATGGAGGCAGGTGCATGAGATACGCAGACAAGGAAGAGACAAGGAGATGCTTCCAAAGTAGTTATTGAGGCAAGGGAAGAGAAGGCCACAACTGAGGAGACCAGGGAATTTGAATCAAGCGTGGGCCGTGAAGACTGTGAACAAAACGTGCAGTGGGGATTCCCTAACACGGGGGAGGGAACGCTTGAGGGCTGCAGCAGGAAATGCTGTTGGGAGAATACTGAAAACTGAAAATGGAATTGGGCTAGTGCTGCAGGAACCAGACTGGAATGACCTAGAAGAAAATTAAGAGCCAAGACACCCTCAGATTGAGAATGGTGGGTGGGCTGAGGAGGAGGAGGGATGGTTGGTGTATGGCTGAAGTGCATAAGGAAAGATTAATCAGACAGTGTCACTGTATTAGTCAGGTGAGGCTGCCATAGTAAAAATATCACAGAGAGGGCAACTTAAATGACAGACATGTATTTTCTCACTGTTCTCAATGCTAGAAGTCCAAGATCAAGGTGTCAGCAGGGTTGGTTTCTTCTGGGGCCTCTCATCTTGGCTTGCGGGTGAACTCCTTCTCCCTGCATCCTCATGTGATCTTTCTTCTCTGCCCGCACATCTCTGGTGTCTCTCCATGTGTCTTGATCTCTTCTTCTTTAAGGACTCCAGTCAGATTGCCTTAAAGCAAAGCCTAACAGCCTTTTTTTAACCTTAATTACCTCTATAAAGGCCTTATCGCCAAATACAGCCACATTCTCAGGTAATAGGGATCAGTGCTTTGATATATGAATTTGGTGGGAGGGAAGAATGACACAATTCAGTCTAATAGTCACAAGTGGCAGAGGAGAGAGATGTCCCACAATTACCTGAGAAACTGAGGTTTGAATGGGATAAACGAGAAGGTTGGAAGGGAAGCACAGAGGACACATCTTACCAAGGGTGTGGGGTGGCAGGAAGGAAGTTCATTCTGGCATGGAGATGCCTTTGAAGAGAGACTGACAGTAAGCACGTCAGAGGGCATAATGAGATCAGAAGAGCCACCATGAGGCTCTCCTCCACCTGGTCACTGCATTTTATAGGCTTCTCGTTTTGTAAGAGAACCAAGACCGCAGAGAAATAAAGTCATTAACTCTAATGCTAAAATCAGTTTTATGGGTGAGGGAATCCCAGCAAACCACTGGGCTAAGGCTGGGGAAGGAAATGAAGCCTCCGCACAGTCTCCTGACTAGTTACTGGGCAGAGCGGAGGCTCCATAAGGACCCTCGTTAGAAGGCAGTGGGTTACAAAGCATGCATGCTCACCCAGCATCTGGGTAGGAAGGTCCAGACCATGAGAGGAAGCAAGTGACAAGGAAAGTCACTTGCTCTGAGGAAAGTCCTAGAGACCCACACAGGACAGGGCTAGTTTTGCTCCGTGGATGGTTTTTGTGAACTCCATTCTCCACTGGTGAGAACAGACCTGAGATTTTCAGTTTAATTCCTGATAATCAGCTTAGAATCATGGGAATGATTGCAATTTGGAATTGTGAATGTTCTGTCTGGGAAAGTGCAGACTTGATAAATGGTACCTGCTGGGGTTTCAGACTCACCTGGGCAGTAGCCCACACAGGAGTGGGTAATGGCTTTATTTAGACTCCTGGCCATGCAAATGGTAACATATAAACGTGCTGGGGAGATAGTTACGGGTAAAATGGAAATAACTTGGTGAAAGATTAGATGTGTGAGTGCTGGAAAGGGCAGTGTCAAGAATGGTTTTGAGAAGGAACAGCAGAGAGGATGGTGGTGTCAGTACTAAGTCATGGAGCTGTGGGGAAGGAGTAGGCCAAGGGTGATGTAATGCTTTCAAACATTGATTTGAGAGCAGGTGTAATTTGAAGAACTTTTGATACCAAATCAAGAGGAGTTACTGAGCGTAAACCATTCAGTGTGTGAGACTGCAGCTCAGAGAAGCAGTTTCTGCTGAGGAGGTTGAGGGCATGGCCTGGAAAAGAAAGCTCATTGAGAAGAGCTACAAGGCTCAGCATTGAATAATTCCGTCATTTGCAAAGCTTAGAAGAGAAGGGAAGGCACGAAGCAGGCTGAGAAAAAAATTGCCAGAAAGGTGGAAAGGAAACTGGAAGAGCGAGAAATACAGGACAGTAAAGGAGGAGAGAGAGCTTCAAAGAGGAGGTGCCAACCTACCAATTCCCATGAGAAGCCATTAGGAAGAGTGGAGAAAAGCACCTGCAGGGCAGGTGGCAGAGAAGTCACTAATGGCTTCAGCAGGAGAGGTTTGGGTGGAATGGTGGCGCAGGAGCGAGGGACAGTGGTTAAAAAGCAATTGAGGGGAGCAGGAAACCCAGGTGTGTCACTTAAGAAAATTGGTGCAGAAGCGAAGTGTCTTAGTCTGTTTGTACGGCTATAATAAAATACCTTAGACTGGGTAAATGATAAGAACAGAAATTTATTTTCTCATAATTCTGGAGGAAGTCCAACATCTGGGAAGTCCAAGATCAAGGCACTGGCAGATGTGGTTCTGGTGAGGATGGCTCTCTGCTTCCAAGATGGTACCTCCTGCTGTGGTCCTCTCATGGTGGAAGAAATGGAAGGCAAATCGGGCTCGCTACTTCCTTTGAGCCCTTGATACTATCACAGTGAGTCCTATGTTCCAACAAATACATTTTGGGGGAACACATACATTCAGACCATGGAAGAAGAAAGCTTTAGGTACTAGCACCTATGAGGGATTTGGCAATAGATTGGATTTGCCCATCATTTTGAAGACTTTAACCTGCATGACAGAAAAATCCTAGGGTAGCTCTTGTGCCCCATAGCCTATATAATTCCTTACCTGAGTGTGGGCAAGACATGCAACTTCCTTCTCACCAAGGCAAAGATGTCACTTCTATGATTAACATATCTCTGTCTGTATGTACATATGTATGATGAATGTGTGTGCATGTGTGCATATGAATGTGATGTCCAGGGGAGTGGGTGGATGGGTGATGGCTGAAAGCACACCTGGGGGGCAGTAGGCAGGTGAAATGTAGTTTCATTCAGCAGCTCTCCCATCAACAGCTCTCTCACACTGCTCTCTCATCAGCGGCTTTCTCACACTGTCTGCTCTGTCTCAGCTGCTTGAGCCAGCCACTCCCACACGCAACTGGGCAGCTGGCTCTCCCTTGCCTTCAGGGTCAGCAGCTTAACTCTTTCTCTCTCTGGGCACAAGCATGAGCCATGCTGTGCCATGCCATGCTGTGTCGTGCCAAGCCATGCCGAGCTGTACACTGGTTCCCCTCTCTCTGTCTACAAGATGGACAGCTCTGGTTCTCTCTCTCTGGTGCCAGCTCCTGCACAACAGCCAGGTCAAGCCATGCCCAAGAGCACCTGTACAGCATCAGCAGGGCAGTTATGTCTTTCTCAAACGACAGTGGCTCCAAGCCAAGTATGAGCTTATACAAACAGGTTATATAACAAGTGGAGGTGTGTGACTGTGTACCAATCCTGCTGAGTCATGCAGGTCTGGCTATCTGCCTCAGTCTCATTCTTGACCAAAGCACATCCAAGTACCTTACAAATGTATACATAAACACAAAAACAAATAGTCCTTTATCTTGCTATCATACACTAGAAATGAATTTTCTTTGCTGATTTGATGCAATAAGCCTCCATGTTGAGGAAACTCACATGGCATGGAACTGTAGGCAGTCTCCAAGACTCAAGGGTGGCCTCCAGATGACAAAACACTGAGATTACAGTCATACAGAAGGAAATAAATTCTGCCAACAATCAGAAAGAACTGGAAAACAGATTCTTCCCCCACTGAGCCTCCAGATGAAAACACAGCCCGGCTGGCATCTTCTCACCCTTGTGAGACTCTGAGCGAAGAACCCAGTTAGACCCACGGAAACTGGGAGATGATAAACATGTTTAAAGGCACTGAGTTTTTCTAACTTGTTATACAGTAATAAACAACTAATATAATGTACATCTTGATTACCTAGGGATCTTTTGAAAATCCAGGTTCTGACTCAGTAGGTTTGAGGTAGGGATGAGATTCTATATTTCTGACTAGTTCTCAGACAATGCTCATTCTTCTGGTCTAAAACCACAGTTTCATTAAACGGTAGATAGATGCCTATTGAGATTCCTTCCAACTCTCTATATACCAGCCAGAGAAGAAAATAACATGGGAATCAAATAAAAAGATTTATCGCCAGTTGCAAATATCTAAACTGACTTTCACAATTTCACTAAAAACTGAAAAATTATGTTGTACAAGTTTAAATGCATATGGGAGTATTTCACAGAAGTCATTTTCAAGAGATGCTTAATGCAGTACAGGAGAAAAAAGGCAAATGATGAAATAAATATTGTAAAGAGAAATATAGGAAACTTCCCAGCCTTGACTAAATATAACATAAGCAAATGGTGTGTGCGTGTGTGTGTTGGAGAGGGGGGTTCCGGTGTAGGACTCACTGTTTCATACACAAACTGAGCCTTCCAGAGAACAGGAAGGCCCTCAGTGAACAAGTGACCCCCACCTGCTATCATTTCACAACAGAGACCTAAAACATGCTCTCAGCGTGGGGGTAGCAGGCAGAGTTCTGCCTTCTGAAATACAGGACTGGGGACAGACCGCAAGAGTCGCTGCACACCCTGAGCGGATGCATGCATGGGTGATACTCAGAACACATTCTCTGAAACACACTGAGCTTCTCTTGTAAAATAACGACCCTCCCTGCCTCTACAGAACCCCGTTTCAGGAGAAGCACTAGGTAACAAAATGATTCAGTAGAGAGAACCATCCTTAGAGTTCGCGGGACAGCTCACATTCTGGCTTCCTGGGTCGTTCACTTTCACTGTGAGCAGGTGAACTTCACTGAGACTTAGGTTTTCTGATCTATAAAATGGGCAAAAATAATATTTGCAGCATTTTTGTGAGGGTTAGAAAATGAAAAGTGCCAGGGCTCCTCCTGTCAGATGCGGGGCAGTGAGCTCCCAGGTGGAGGGAAGCTCAACAGAAGAAAGGAAAAAGTCTCCTCATCATCTCGACCTTTTCTCAAGTCTGCCATGGCCAGTGTTTTGTTTTGTTTTGTTTTTTAATTCTTGTTTCAGAATCGAGGTGAGGTGATGCCAAGGTATAAACCATCTGCTTTCTGAGTGACACCATGAACTGCTAACTTGTGACTTCCTCTCTCCAGGGCACAGCTACAGAGGCAATAAGGCATTTTGGATGTATTTGTGTTATTTCCAATCAGGCACTGTAATTAAGCTGGACTAAGGGAGGAGTCATATGAGTGAGAACTGGGCATACCTGGGTAAGGGTGTCCTTCAGTTATTCTGAATATTGGGGGATTTAGTGATGCTCTTGGAAGTCAGCACTAAGCTCAGGAAGATCCCATGAGGTTGAAGCAGTCAGACCACACCGGAGCAGCCAGGGCAGAATGCCTTCACCTGGAAGCCAGGCTCCTGGGGATGAACAGCTAAGCAGTCCCCAGCAACACAAGGGCCAGGCACCCACCCTCCTTCCAGCACCCATGAAAACAAGTCAAATAGCTCAGGCACCCACCCACCCTCCAGCACCCCTAAAAGCAGGCCAAATGGTTCAGGCACACACCCACCCTCCATCACCCTGAAAAGCAGGCCAAATGGCTCAGGCACACACCCACCCTCCATCACCCCTAAAAGCAGGTCAAATAGCTCAGGCACACACCCAACCTCCATCACCCCGAAAAGCAGGCCAAATGGCTCAGGCACCCACCCACCCTCCATCACCCCTAAAAGCAGGCCAAATAGCTCAGGCACACACCCACCCTCCAGCACCCTGAAAAGCAGGCCAAATGGCTCAGGCACCCACCCACCCTCCATCACCCCTGAAAGCAGGCCAAATGGCTCAGGCACCCACCCACCCTCCAGCACCCCGAAAAGCAAGCCAAATAGCTCAGGCACCCACCCACCCTCCAGCACCCTGAAAAGCAGGCCAAATGACTCAGCCAACAAGGGAGCGCCCTCTGAAATGTAACCTTCCTTGATCTCAACTGTCTTTTTACTGTTGCTTGTTACTTTCCACTCTACGGGCTGGGCATAGACCCCCATCTCCTCTTCCCTGCTCCGGCGGCTTCCTACCTCCTGTCCTGGCCCTCATCCTCTGCATCCAAGCTCCCCTACGTGCACCTGCCGTGGTGCAGGCAAAGTTCACATTTTATTGTGTCAGGGTCATTGTCAGGGTTACCACCGGCAGGGGACTGTCCTGCAGACTCAGACTCAGTGACAGATGAATAACGTACACTCAAACACAGAATACAGTGGAAGAGTGAGCTGGGGTGTCCGGGCCACTCAATAGAAGGAGTTAATGGCAGCCAGCCTTAAGCAGAGGCTTTTATTTAGTATATCAAAGGGCAAGGGTCTTTGGATAACAACCATTAGAGGGCAATTAACTTCAGCTGACCCCCTGAGTAGAGGGCAGTTAAGCACCTGCAGATGATCAAAGGTTTTGCTAATGGAGGTGGGGTAAACAGACTTATCCGGAGAAACTTTTTACAATTTCTAGTATTTACTGTCCTAATGCCCTAGGGTAAGAGCCTGTGCCTTCGACCCATTAAATCATTACAAGCTATGTAAACCTTTGGCCTTCCAAAAAGGTTTGTGACTACTCCCTAAAGCTATCTCTAATATTTTTCCTTTAATGTTTTTGCCACCACTCTGAGTGAACCCCTACATGTCAGCACCAGCCTTACCCCAAAATCCTCCAGCCTGGCTTGAACCTTAAACGTCGGTCCCCTCTGTCTCTTACAGGTCTACCCCATCCACCTGCTCCACTTCCAATCCCCTCAGGCCTACTGGAGCTAAGCTCTGCCCTGAAGGTTTGCCAAGCTCTCTCAGGGCGTCTGTGGGCGGGAGTGTTTGGGCCGTTTCATTCGCTCCCCATCTGTGCTCTGAGCAAGCCCCTGCTTTCTCTATCCCCCTGACCCCAATTCCATCTCCTCTGGGAGTTTGCTGTGACTTCTGCAAGGGGTGGAGCTCCTCTCTGCTCCCAGCTTGGGTGTGGTCCTAATTCTTTTACTAATGCTTCTCAGGTCGGAAATGTGAACCTGGGGTGACACTGTGAAATGAATGACCCTAAGGCAAGAGGCTTTAAGCCCTCTGTCACACTCCTGTAAGGGCTGCTGGAGGGCGCCTCAGCTTTGCAGCACCAGCACTGGGAAGGCACCCGCTGTTTAGCCAGCTAGGGAAGGAGACGTCCAAAATGGCTGAGACGTCTCCTTCCCCGGAGGAGTTAGGAGAAAACTCTGCTTCTCCAAGCTGTCGCGGTAGGCCTGACGCTGTCAGGGAGGCCCGCAGACACCCGGGAGTTTAATTGTCTCTATGTGACGCTGTGCTTTAGTGGTCACATTCCATGTCCACTCTCATGATCTGCTTCTGCACCTGGTTTCTTTTCTTAGAAGAGATAATCAGTAAAAGTAACGTAAATCTTAATGTCTTTGTTCTTTCTTCATAAGTATGGGAAAGTGCTGACGCATTGTTCTCCTTACCTCATCTTGGCTACCTGAAAGTCTTGAGCCCCTACCTGTATGACACGTGATGTACGTGACCCTATCACTGCCACGCCCTATCTACCCCCTGCCCCCAGATGTGCAACTCAATAAAATCGAGAGCGTCCAGGCATTCGGGCTACGGTCGGACTCTGAGCTTTTGTTGGCAGTGGACCCTCAGGCCCAAACTCTGTGTGTCTTGTGTCTTTTATTTCTACAATTTCTTATCTCCACACCAGCGGGGAGGGGCTCACAGGACCCTGTAGGGCTGGATCCTACAGCCATGGTTCAATTATCTCCACCTGGCCCCACCCTTGACACGTGGGGATTGTTATAATTCAAGATGAGATTTGGGTGGGGACACAGCCAAACTATGTCAGGAGCTGAACTGAGGACAGGGAACCAGGTCCTACTCACTGGTGAATCCATCTCCCAGGAAAGGCAAACTGTCCTTCCTTCAAAGTCACGTCCAGCTTCCAACTGCAACCAAGTGAGAAGACTTGGTATTGAATGCATTTTTGACTGGAAAACCTGGGAAGATTGTGCTTTTTCCCCTTATGACTTTCATCACACATCCTGTCCCTAGCATTTGCAAACGCCGTTGCTTTTGGACGGCCTTCCCTCCTAAGCCTCGTTCAGCCTTGCCTCCGGAGCTTCCCACAGCACACATTTTTTGCAGGTGCATTTGCTTGTCTTTGCAAGAAAGAAGCTCACTTTGCTGGAACTTTCTTTCCTCCGTTCCTCTTCATCATCCGCATCTCCTCGTTGGTGTTTGTAATAACTCCCAGCTTAGTATCATCTGCAAGTTTCATTAACCTGCTGATTCCTTTGTCATTAATAAAAACAATAGATTATTATTTAACATTTATTGTGCACCAACAATGTATGAAAAGTTGTGTGGAATCCAGAAATGGATCTGCTCTGACCGCAACCTCACCTTTGTGTCTTTGAAAACTCAACAGCTGAGCGCAGTTGACTGTCCTCTTCATCCTTTGTGGATTCCAAGAGACTCCTTTTTCAGGATCTTGTGTGCCAGGTGGAATCAGCAAACAAAATCTCCAGAGGTTTTCTCTCCTGAGTGTGAACGATGTTACCTAATCAGCCATTTCTCATCCATTGCTCTCACCATTGATCAATAATTTATATACAGCCAATTTCACCTCATTCCTGGACTTGAACCACATGAACAGTTACTTTGGAAGCGTCATTTGCTCAGTCAAGTGACAAATGTTTGTTGAGCACTGACTATGCTCAGCCGCTGTGCTGGTGCTTCTGAAAATGCAATACCTTCCTATCTGTCTTTCTCATCTCTTACCTTCCTCTGCCTGGAAGTCCAGCCCCACCCCCACAGCCCAGCTGAAAACTATTCGGCCTCCAGCACTCATCTCAGAGGATTAGCTTCACACAGGGAGCATTCCCAGACCCTGCCTCCCTCCAGGTGCAGTCATCCATTCCTCCTCTGTGATCCTATAGGGCCTCACAAACCCTCCCATAGGAGTGTAATTGTCTACGCTGTAAATCCTACCACACCCTGAGCCCTGGGGAGAGAGGGGCTGGGAGGCTTTGCATCTCCATCATTCTTAGTTGCCGTGGGTTTCTGCAGAGTACTATCCAATGAAGAGCCTATGGCACCCAAGACAGCTGTGTTTAGCCGCTGCTTGGCTTTAGGTGAAAGTGAATCTCTTGCACAAGGCTGAGTGGACTGCACCGGCTCAGAGGTAAGAATCTCCGCAGTTTTCAATGTCTATTTGGCTCTTAGATTAATTCTATTTCAGATTGTGGGAATGTTAATTTCCAAGGTGACCCTTTCCTACGAAGTACTTTGCTGCCATAAAAACATGGCTTAGAAAGGTCCCCACGCTATGGTCATCCCCCTAATTCCAAGCAAGGCGGCCCCTGCTGCAGCCTCCCTGAGGCCCTTTCTGCAGGGAGGGTCTTCCGGGCACTCTCGGCCCACCCTTGCCCTTCACGTGGTTTTGGGTGTCTTACTGAACCCTGGGTGTGTTCCTATAGGCTGTGGGGTGGGCCAGGCTCCAGGGTCTACTCATTGCTTGTTACAGGGTAAGACTCTTAACGATTCTGAGCCTTAATTTTCTTGTGTGTAAAGTGAAAACTTGTGACAATAACAGTTCATGTCCCAAGGTGACTTTGATTATTAGTTTCTCCTCTGAACAAAATGTTGATCCAGGAAGCACAACGTTTGTGCTGCAATGGGCACCGTCTCCCACCTGATATTGGTCCCCTGGAAGGTCCTTGGGTATGCGATTGATTATCTGAAGGTGGAGATGAGCCCTGTTTTGTCTGTAGTCTCTGAAATCGTCTGAGATAGTATGGGTGTGCCTGAGAGCAACTATTCCCCCGCTCAGGATTCCCTGAGCTCATTTTTCTCATTCATCTTGCTGTCTTGAAAACAGGAAGGATTGGGTTTTCTTCCCCTGGGATATGATCTTCAGATGAAGGGTGTAAACTCTCCCAGGAACAGAAAGGAAACCACCCCGTATGGCTGAGAGATTCTCTGCATGTCAGTCGGGGTAAAACAGGAAGGGAAGCAGCTCAGGGAAGCCATGTGGTGGGAAGAACACTGGCCCCCCGCATAGGGCAGACCTGGGTTCCTGGCTTTACGGACCACTTATCCTTGGTGTGACTTGAGGCAAATGAGCCTCTTCAAGCCCCAGTGATATGAAGATGATAAGACTGGCAGCTTTGTGAGCATTAAACACAACCCATGGAAAGCAGTGAGCAAGTGCCTGGCTCAGAAGAGGTTCTCAGTTCACAATAGGATTTCTTCCAAGCGACAGTGAGGCTTTTGCTTCTAGACTGTCTACAGCTCAAGTGTAAGGCTTTTTGTAGCTGAACATCCCAAGTGACTGAACATTCTCCCTGATATGGTTTGGCTGTGTCCCCACCAAAATCTCAACTGGAATTGTATCTCTCAGAATTCCCACATGTTGCGGGAGGCACCCGGGGGAGGTAATTGAATCATGGGGGCCCGTCTTTCCTGCGCTATTCTCATCATAGTGGGTAAGTCTCACGAGATCTGATGGGTTTATCAGGGGTTTCTGCTTTTGCTTCTTCCTCATTTGTCTCTTGCCACCGCCATGTAAGAAGAGCCTTTCACCTCCCGCCATGACTCTGAGGCCTCCCCAGCCATGAGCAACTGTAAGTCCAATTAAACCTCTTTTTCTTCCCAGTCTCAGATATGTCTCTATCGGCAGTGAGAAAACGGACTAATATGCTCCCCAAACTACAAATACATTCATACACACACTCACACGCATAGACACATACTTCACACACAGGCACACTCACACATGTGCTTCACACAGGCTCTTGCACACGCACCTCCCCGGGAGCAGGAGTTTAATTCCTTTATCTGACAAGCATTCAGTAAGTCACCACTATGTGTCCAATAACAGCAGGGGCTGAGGAGGCAAATATGAAAACCTATTTACAATGTTCATTTCCTAAATCCCTGGATAAAATGAACATGGAGTCCAACTGTCAGAAGCTTTTCAAATGTATTCCCTTTTGCATTTTGGGCTTTTTATAAAAGTTGTGATAAGCTGAGAAATTCTGAGAAGTGAGAAAAGACTACTCCTTTTTGGATTTTTCTTGTGCAGTAGAAACACATCATCTGTACTCACATTCTGAATGAATTTTGTAAGTCAGTGAGAAAAAAAAACTAAGAATAAATAAAAATATATTTGAAGGCCAGGCTTGGTGACTTTTGCTTGTAATCCCAGCACTTTGGGAGGCCGAGGAGGGTGGATCATGAGGTCAGGAGTTCAAGACCAGCCTGGCCAAGATGGTGAAACCCTGTCTCTACTAAAAATACAAAAATCAGCTGGGCATGATGGCAGGTGCTTGCAATCCCAACTACTCAGGAGGCTGAGGCAGAAAATTGCTTGAACCCAGGAGGTGGAGGTTGCAGTGAGCCAAGATGGTGCCACTGCACTCCAGCCTGGGTGATAGAATGAAACTCCATTAAAAAAAAAACAAAACAGATAATTACCCAGGAGAACAAGTGAATGATTTTTTGATACTGCAAATTCAGATTTTCCAATATAATAAAATGTACTCCATTTCCTTTGCATTAACCACAGGCTGTAGCACAACCACTTCCTGGCACCCCTGGGCAGCATGAGCCACGATGCGAGCTGTTCATTTCTCAGGTCCTACAATGAAAACAGGAGGGAAGAGGGTCCTGCTGTGCTTGAAGCAGGAGTGCTGAGCAGTTATCGCTACTGGGGAGGAGCCACATCCACATTCACAGTGGAACTGCACGAGCAACTTAACATATCACCAAAATGTACTCTACAGCTTCCTTGTCGTTCCCTCACGTATCCTGAGAAAAAATCCTGTGCGGGACTTTTTATCCCAATTTTCAAAGAGGAATTACAGGTGCTCCCAGGCTGAGTCACAGGCACGAGAAGTCACCTCGTGCAATGTGGCTGCTCCCAGGCTGAGTGAGTCACAGGCACGGGAAGTCACCTCGTGCAGTGTGGCTCCAGCCTTTCCTCCTACAGCAGCCACGGCAGCTCTCTTCATCCTGCTGCTCTGTGGCTCATTCAATGTTGGCTTCATCCAAAATGCACATCTTGGGTGACTTTAGCTAGAGAAAAGCAGGTAGCACACCTTAGGTCATGGGCAGCAATTGCTGTTTCTCAATGGCTGAGTTGCTCACTGGTACAGACAGAGCTGAGCTGAGCACTGGACACTATCTTGTGGTCAAGCCACATAGGCAGTTATATTCTCTCGTGTAACTCCTGGAAACAAGGTCAAGTTTAGAATAACCTTCCAGAGAAGCACCTGCTGTCAAAGTCAGTGCCATTCCCACCCTCTATGCCCTGTAATTTGGGTTCCTCTAAGAGTCTCTGTTTAATGTTGATAAGACTCTGCCGACAATTTTTTTTTCAATTTTTAGAAACAAATATATGTATCTATGTAGACAGAGAAATATGGATTTATTTTGCTTAAAAGTAATCGTTTTTTGGCAGTGTTTTCTGGGAGCAATCCCTACATTCCAGGTCAGCTTGAAGAATTGATGTGCAACCCAGCGTTAGGGAGGGACTGCTTCTGGACTGCACCCGAGGCAGCACCGCTGCAAAGGAGCCCCACCACCTGCTGTTCCCGTCCACCTTCTCCGGTTGGCCTCCCTGGGGCCCGATGGCCCACTCAGAGTCTGTGCTCTCTCCTATGGAGGTGAGTTGTGTTCCCCACAAACAATGTTCAAGTCCTAACTCCTAGAACCTGTGAATGTGACCTTATTTGTAAATAGGGTCTTTCCAGATTATTGAGTGAAGATGTGGTATCAGGGCAGGCTCTCATCCAATATGACTTTGCCCTTATATGAAGGAGCCATGTCCACAGGCATGCACACAGGGAGAACGCCATGGGAACCTGCAGGCAGAGACTGGGGGTGCATCGACCAGCCAAGGAACACCAAGGACTGCCAGCAGCACCAGAAGATTGCAGAGTGACACAGGCATCCTCCTTACTGCTGTCCGAAGAATCCAGCCCTGCAGATACTTGAACCTTCAGTTTCCAACCTCCAGAACTGGGAGATAGTAAACTCTGTTGTTTTAACCCCCAGTGTGTGGTCCTTTGGGGCAGCAGCCCTGGGACCCTAACCCGCTCCTCCCGTACAGCCTTTATCATGAAGGTCAGGTTCCTGAGCTGGGCATCCTGTGCCCCCCACCAGGTCAGACACTTGAGTAACTCTCCGACCCCGACACGCCAGCCAGACCAAACTCCATGCGTTTGTTGAACTGGGCCCTTCCTTTGAACACACGTCTCAGTTGTTCTTGGCTAGTTCCTACTTGTCTGCAAGACCGAGCTCATGCACGACATCCTCTGGACAGCTTTCCCTGACCTTCAGGCCTGGCTGAAAGGACTATGCTTTCTGTGTCTGCAAAGCCTGCTGAGCACGCGTCTACCATTGAACTTATTACACTTTCTTATGATCATTGTTTATAACTGATAAACAATTGATTTTTATCGATTATCAAATATAATTGATAACTGACTTATCTGTCAACCCCTTGAGACTAAGAGCTCCTTGAGGGCAGGTATATTGAGTCTTTTCACTATGGATCACCAGTTAACAAAATCCACTTCCTTAATGTGTACCTGAAGATATAAAGGGTGGCTTTTAAATTTAAAAGCAGGACAAGGAACCAATTGCTTATTCCAGACTTTGGAGACATATGAACGCATGAGGTACAGATTCTCCTACAAAGCTGGAGTGAGACGAATGAAAATCACGGTAAACCACCACATCTTCAGCTCATTATTATTTCTCCTACGAAATGAAAAGGATCCATATTTATTCCACTTTTTCCCCCCGGCAGAGAAAAGATGCATGCTGATTTTCATGATGCATCCCACAGAATGTGACACGTTTGTAAGGCACTCGTCTTTGTGGATGGAGGCAGAGCGCCCTAAGAGGGGATGAATGGCTTCCTGATGCTGCAGTACCGGTTTGGCACCACAAGAGGGAGCTAGGAATGGCTGGACGTGTTGATTTCACTCACCGAACCAAGTAATTTTGGCATCCAAGAGTCGAGAACATTCCTAAAACAGAAAATCTCAGAGTACCAGAGCTGTTTTCCCAGTGATATAAGATCCCTCCCCTGCCTCTCCCTTCCTCCCTCCACCCCTAGTTCCCATATTGAATATTTTCAATCTTCAATAGATTAAATATTGAAAATGGAAGGTAGAACATTTCCCATCTTCAGGCCAATAGTCAAACAAGCATCTACAAAAGACGGAGCCACGCAGGGTTCACAAAAGTCACCTGTATTCCAGACAAAATATCTTTAAAAAGGAATCCCTGCTAAAGCGGGGGACAAACTACGTAAGACACAATACATTTAAAATATGTATTGAAATTACAAATCAAACTTTTTCCATATGATTCCAGAGTACAAAACACAACATTAAAAGGCATTCAAACAGCTCTTTTATACATCACAGTGTTAGTGGCACAAAATGTACTGACATTTCAAAAACACAAATCAAATCTGTTTTGATTTTGTTTTACCACCACTTGTCAAATACATAACGTATACATGTGCATGACTCATTCATGCATATTTTTATACAAGATTAAAATACACCCATAGTAAAGTCAGCAAAGAAGGAAAGAAAGGGCAGGCATGGGGCACGTAGCCACCCCTCACTGAAGGCTCCTGGAATTGTGGAAGACAGAATTGCACAAATCAAAGGGAGGGTGGAGACCCGGGGTTTTTCAACGTCAAGACAGCATGCTCTCCTAGTTGTGAAGCATTAGCGAACAGATTTGAATGCAGGCCCCATTTGTTCCATTTGTTGTTTTTGGTAAGACCAGTCATAATCCCTTCATTGTGTTTATTTTCATAAGGGCTTAGGTTAATTATCAGAAATAAACAAGCTTTGGTATTTTTTAAAGAGAACTTCATGAAGCTTTACACATGCAAAATGTTTTCCCTTGATGATCTCATTGTGATTTATATATATACACAGGTGTGCTCACTAAGAAATGAGAATCTGAGACACACGCACAAAGCCCCTCCTGGATCCTTTTGATCCCCTAATTTTTAAAGACTAGCAAGAAAGTTTTCTCTTCTAAATTTGTAAAACGACTTCTAACTTTTGCAATAGAAATGAAAACAATAAACTTACCTTGAAGTAATTTTTGCATCTCTGACAGTCCCTCCCACGGGCCCTATGTTCCAATCAGGAAATGGTCTGCGCCCTAAACTGGCTTTATGGAATAATATGTTGTCAAGATCATTTGTTCCCCTTTAAGAAAATAGGCCAGGTGTGGTGGCTCATGCCTGTAATTCCAGCACTTTGGGATGCTGAAGTGGGCGGGTCACCTGAGGTCAGGAGTTTGAGACCAGCCTGGTCAACATGGTGAAACCCCGTCTCTACTGAAAATACAAAAATTATCTGGGCATGGTGGCTGCCACCTGTAATCCCAACTACTTGGGAGGCTGAGGCAGAAAAATCACTTGAACCTGGGAGGCAGAGGTTGCAGTGAGCCGAGATGGTGCCATGGTACTCCAGCCTGGCAACAAGAGCCAAACTCCACCTCAAAAGAAAGAAAATGCCAGAGGTGGCAGATGCTGGTTCCTCTTTCCTCTGTCCACAGCTACTCTTGTGAGTTGAGGAGGAAGAACTAATTTGGGCAGTTATTCATGCAATCCAAGGCTTTGTTTATGCTCAGATCCTAAGTCAGTCTCTACTACGTGATCATCTGTGATGACTGCATCTCTGCAAGGTGCTGGCTTCCTGTGAGGGTGCACAGCTCATCTGGCTGAGCTATGGACTACACAGCAGAGCCAGACTAAGAGGTCAGGCGTGTCCGGCAAATCCTCCAAATGTGGTCAGGCATACTGAAGGCCCTCGGATAAGCCACAGGTCCACCCCACCTGGACAGCAGTACAGCGGCTGTGGCTGTCTAAGGGCCCTCACCCCTTACTCCCCAATTTAAAGACCTCTTAAGGAACACATGCCACATGCTGCCGGGGTTTCGGAATGAACACCATCTGTAAAAGTGAATGTCACTTTTCAGTTGAGACAAATTATGCTGCTTAATGGGAATAGGTCCATTCACTCAATGTAGAACTCCCCAAGTTTTACTGGGGAGTGATGGCAAGACCAAAGTCCAAGGTGAGAGCCATCTTCCAGTGTGCTATTTACATTTTATATCAAGCAGGGTTGATACTGAATTCCCATAAGAGTATGGCATTCCTTACTAAAACAGAAGGAAATGCGAGTTTATGTATCTCAGAGGGCATTGCTGGCATTTATAAAGAAAATGGACAATTTTAATTTTACAACTAGATCAAAATGAGCAAATGGAGGCATGCATCATACAAAAAGTCAGAGCCAGTAGGTGCTAATTTGACTGCCCCTGGCTGGCCCCAGAATCTCTGTGGTCCCTATCTGGGTTGAACTACGTGCTTGTGAAACACATCAGAGGCGAAGGCACAAGGACGGCTGGGGCTACAGATGTGCATGACTGGGCCCGAGACTCCTCGGTGAACAGCCTGCCCCTCTAGAAATAAGGTGATGTGAGATCTAGCCTTAGGATGCAACCTTTCCAAAGGCTCCGACTCTCATCTTGAGGATGGGGGCTGCTGTGTGGGCTCGTGCAATGGGCAGCAGGAATTTCAGGCAGGAAGGATGAGCATAGGGTGGAGGCCTCTCCTGGGGACCACTGGACACAGGGCCACAGGCCTGCCATGTGTGCTGGGCACTTTAAAGGGCAGAGCTGGACAGCTGCATCCACATATCACAGGCTGAGGGTTCAAGCCCAGCCAACGACTCCTGAAGGAGTTGCCACCCATCTCCAGAAACGCTCTTCTACCTCTAGATACCGTCACAGCAGCACAGACCACAGACAGCCGCAGCCCAGGCTTCATCCAGAAAGGGAGTCACAGGCATGTTCTTAGTCACTAAATTCATACAGTGCAATTACAAGGGGAGCTTTCTGAATGTAATTTTGACACAGAGGGATTTTCCAAATGGCTCCAGTTTCATAAGGAAAATCAACACTAGAGGTGAAGAGTGAGGTGATGCTGTCTCCTCTAGGACTTAGATGTTGGAAAATAAGAAATAAATTTCTAACCAGGGAAAGTAAACTAGGACCTGAGACTGACACTCAAATGCAGAAGTCAAACACATGAAGCGACATTTTAAAAATGTGCTTGTGATGAGCAAATAACTGAGATAAAAGGATTTTGTTTTTGTTTTACTTCTTTACAGAATGTGTAATAAGATGTTTCAAATCCCACTGTAATACATCTACAATAGTTGCTTGTTATTTTCAGAAGGTTTAAGTTCAATGCAGTTTGCTTTTTAAAAGCACCTGCGGCTTTTAGAAGTAGATTCTCTTTAAAAAATACACGTTCTCCACTTTTCAGAGTCCATTGGTGGAGTAATGTGTGTGTCTCCTTATTCATCCCTGCACCCTGCTGCCGTGGAAATGGACACACACAGCCCTGTAAAAGATCAAGTGCTGAAATCCTCACATTAAAACTAAATGAAATGGGAGGGTTTCCCCCCAGCAGGAGCAAAATGGTTAGCAACAGGACTTGGAACTGTGTAAGATACACGATTTCTCAAAATGGCTAAAGCATTTTAAAAATGTGGAAATCTGGTCGGCTCCTCCCTAATGCCCAGAGTCCTCCAGCCTCTGCCAGGAGGCCATGGGTCTGCGTATCAGTAACGCTGCTTTCTTTACTGTCTACCTGAAGACGGAGGCCAGAGGCCAGATCGCGGCGATTCAGAGGAGAGCCATTTCCGAGCAAAGCAGTTGGACTGAAAACAATAAAAAGCATGTGCTGCTACCTCGCTGAGAAGGGATGAGACCCAAGAGCTGAAAACAACAAAAGGCAAATCTAATGGAGATGAGATGTTCCTCTAAACATGTCAATATTTTCAAGGAAAATGCAACAATACAGGAACTACGTTTGTAACAGTACATAGCTTACAGCGTCCAAAAAGTTATTACAGCAAGTTTCAAGAAAAACACAAAGAGTGCATAAGGCTTTCTAAATCTCCTGAAAAGTCGTTTAACTATAACTTCTTAAAATGCACATTTCAAGAAAGGCATAGGATGGTTTATATGCACCTTGTTGATTTTCACTACTCAGTTGGGGAAAAAAAAATGCCTTCTAAAAAGGATTTTACTAAATGCCATTAGTAATAAAAACAGTTGTCATAAACAGAGTGCTTTTCTCAAGCTGGAATAATCAGATTCTGTCTGAAGAGAGTCGCAATCCTTAAAAGACTTCTTCAACAACATGGTGTCATCTTGAAGCCAAGGAGGAGACGAAGAACGTTTTGTAAGAGAAAGTCTCTTAGGCGACCCCCAGACATGCCTAGTCTACCACAGAGAGAAGGCTGCCTGGTGCGCTTCTCACAGCACCTCCCTGTCATCTGCAGAGGATGATCTGTGGGGATGTGCCCTACCCACACCTGCCTCGCCCTCCCCACACCTAGGTGACCACACCTGGGGCCTCAGCGAACGTTGTGACATCGGTCCCTGAAATCACGGCGTCCAGCCTGACACTGTGAAGCTCAATGGGGCACATAAGGCAAGAAAGATGTTTAGTGAGAGGGGGACGGCGGGGAGGGGTGGGGGAGAGCCGCACTTCCCGGAGGCAGGGATTTGTTCCGGCATCGTGCTGCCTCTAGGTGGGCAACGGGTCGTCATCACCTTTACTGCACTTGCACTTGCAGCAAAGTACAAAGGGAGTGGCCAGGAGTAGGAAAGGTGAGGCCACCAAGAGCAGGAGCCCAAAGCCAGCAAAAATGCCCACGACCTGGAAGAAAGAAACAAAGGGGTAGAGGTAAGGAGGGCTGGTCTGTAGGCTCCAGAGCTGAAGTGTAAACTACACAACCACCTACCCATACATCCACCCATCCATCCATCCACCCATCCAGCCATCATCTACCCATTCATCCATTAACCATCATCTATCCATCCATCCACCCACCCACCCACCCATCCATCTGGCCATCCATCGATCTACCCATCTAGCCATCATCTACCCATTCATCTGTTAACCATCATCCATCTATCCATCCATCCACCCATCCATTCACCCACCCACCCACCAACCCATCCATCCATCCATCTAGCCATCCACCCACCCATCCATCTGGCCATCCATCCATCTACCCATCTAGCCATCATCTACCCATTCACCCATTAACCATCATCCATCTATCCATCCATCTATCCATCCATCCACCCACCCACCCATCCATCTGGCCATCTATCCATCTACCCATCTAGCCATCATCTACCCATTCATCTATTAACCATCATCCATCTATCCATCCATCCACCCATCCATTCACCCACCCACCCACCCACCCACCAACCCATCCATCCATCCATCTAGCCATCCACCCACCCATTCATCTGGCCATCCATCCATCTACCCATCTAGCCATCATCTACCCATTCACCCATTAACCATCATCCATCCATTCATCCATCCATCCATCCCTATTCATCATCCACCCTATCCATCTAACTATTATCCACCTGTTCATCTACCCATCCACACTCATCCATCTATCCACCCATTCGTCCATCCATCTACCCACTCACCCACCCATCTATTTATTCATCTACCCATCCAACCATCCATCCATCTAAACCACCATCCATCTTCCTACCAATTCACCAGTCTATGCCCTTCCATTCATACACCCACCAACCCATGTACCCACCCATCTACTCATCTACCCACTGTATATCCATCCATTCACTATAAATTCTTCCCTTCATTTTCCCCTCATTCTTCCTTTCCCTTCCTTCCCTTTCTCCACCCTTTTCCATCTAAGCACCCAAACATCCATACATCTATATATCCAATTAACTAACCAGTTTCCTCTCAGCTACTACCCTGACCCAGACACTGCCCTTGATGCTGCAGATACAGAGCTGCACATGTCTTGGTCCTCAAGGAAGACTCTGTCTGGCATAAAAAGACTGAGATCTAATAAACTGATAATAAGACATTCTACAGAAACTGCCATCAGCTTCCAGGGGTGAATGCCACCCCCTCAGAGTGACAGACACCTACATTTGCTGGGGGAAAGGTCGGTTTCCAATGGCTGTGGCTGAGATCATGGAGACAAGCAGGTTGTTATTACAGAAGAAATACTGGAATAGGGCATTTCCAACGAGAAAATAGAAAAGACGCAGGCATAGTGCATCAGAGAATGACCTGGACCCTGTCCTTCCTGGAGCTTAAAGCCCAGTACTGACTGTTACGTATTTTGATTTTTGTTTTAAAACATGTTTATCCCTAGTTTTGAATAAAGGCTAAAAGAAATAAGCCTCAAATGCAGACATGCCATCATCTGAGTCAGGTGGCATGGCCGGTCAAAGGGGCACAGAGCCGGCTTTCCAGCCAGCCTTGCCATTGGCATAGTCTGACCCAAGCACGCAGCCTGCAGAACTGATGGAAGACGGGGCTAGACCGCCACCTAGCGTTCAGAGTGGCCAGTAAACGCAAGCACCAGCACATCATTCCCACTCAGCCTTCACTTCTCCCCGGCTCTGTTTTCTCACGGATAAAATAAACAAATGAAGTAAAAGATCTCTATGGGCCATTACCAGCTCTCAAATGTGATACCCTACTAAAGCATCCCAGATGTGTGGAAGAAAGTATACCTTGACTTAGATTTCTCCTGAAAGTCCACACCAATGCGCACACACACACACACACACACACATACGTGCATACATTTTGCATTTAATAAATTATGTCATGTTGCATTTATACATTAGATTCGGCTAATGCTGGGAATCCATGCTTGCTGCCCAGTTGGCTACGTTCATTTGTCTGAACATTTCATCAGCGGTGACATTATCCAGTGTGAATTCGGGTCATGCCTTATTGAAATCATGTGCACGCTGATATGCAGAACGCATAAAACATGCAGTAAGCTCTTCTTTATTTGAAGGGCACACTTGAGCAACCTCAATTACCTGGCACACAACTGTCTGTCTTGAAGGAGCCACACATTCTTTGCAGTCAAAATGATGCCAAAATCCTTGACCAAATGATCACATTCCTGGCCAGTCACACATCATCTTCTCCTTTCACTCAGTCCACCTCATCTCTAAAGTTGCCGGCTGTTTGAAAAGTTGGGTTACCCAACCTATTGCCAATTGGTGACAGGCAGATACAGGTGGTGCCAGAGTTATGCAGCCAGCAGTGAAAAATGAGACAGAAAGCAAATAATATCACAAAACAGAAAGAATCACTGGGTGTGTGTGCTGTGGATGTGTGTCAGATACTTGATCACAGAAGGCAGAGGGACGGGTAAACGGTTTCAGGCTCCTGAGGATCTGCACAGCACAGCTTTGTTCGTACTGGCAAACCCTGAGATTTAAAGGAACAGTTAGCCCTTCCCGTGAAGCTTCTTAAATGTATGCTACTTAAAGCCAGAACACCTTTCTGCAAACCATTGTGAGTTTCCATGCACAGCTCGGCACCTCTCATAATAAATGTCCGACCCAGGTTCGTGGGATGAGCCAGGAAAAGAAACTGGTAATGTTCTGAATGGCTTCCCCCAGAGAATTCTTCTATAAACCACATTGAAGGGCTTAGAAAACTAAGCCAAAATCTGAGCTATGGTAAGGTGAATGGAACACTACTAATTCACCGATACTAGGCATCTGAAGGTGGCACAGAAGTGCAGAATCATGGTATCATATTTGATCCCTGGATTCTAATCCAGTCTAATTTTCTCATTTCACAGATGCGAAATCTATACCCCTATCCCAAAAAAACTTATACCCAGAGGTCCAATATTTGTTTAAAACAGACAAGAGCTGAGCATCCTGTGTAAATACAAGAGCTATCTGGTGCATATTTCACTGATCTCAGTGAGAAAGACCCTTAGAACAGTGACTGCATGTGGCTTCCAGGACACAAGCATTTCTGGAAGGAACTCCTGGTCCTTCAGCTCAGTCTCAGAAACTGTCACTGTGCACTCCTCCACGGATGTGAACACAGAGAATCAGTAATTAGCTGGCTTTAGTTAACGCCATCCTTCAGCTAAAAATGAGCTCTTGATCAGAGCTGAACTGGGGTAAAGTTTCTTCTCACGTCTCAGAAGAGAAGGAAGAGCTGGTGCTGGATAAGATCTCCCTTGTCAGATGCTGGGGTCCTGAGGAAGGCGGGTTACTCAGTGAAAATGAAATTCTCCTCCACATGACGGATGATTTCTGGGACAGCACCAGAAAAAGGCCACAAGCACTTTACGCCATCGTGTGTACAGTGAATGCACAAGAGGGCGGATGGACAGGGCACAGGTGTGGATCACAGCGCCCACGCTCACTCCAGTGACCGCACAGTCAGTCCCCATGAGACATCTGTCCACCCTGCGGCCCTGCCTTCATGGCCACTCTGCTGGTTCTCACTGCCATTTCCTTCCATAGGAGACTCTGCTATACTGAATAAAAAATGTATCACTTGGGATACAAACTGTACAAAAACTTCATGCAACAAAGACACTTCTTCCTTACAGCACTGCTGTCTCGTTAGAAAGGTCCATTTGACAAGGGCACTGGGTAAAGCTGCTCGTGGCATATAAAACCTCTGCTCCCATGAACATAATGAAACCAGCCTGCCATCTCAAGGAGACACGTTGGAATTCCCCCAGATCTCTTAGAATAATCTTACTGAGCTTCACCTCTAAAGGCAGGAAGAACCTGGGAGAAGGAACCTTTCAAAATGACACTGAACGCTGGAAATCACAGGACACTGAATTCAGGGCATGTTCTGAGTGCTGATGAGGCTTGAGTTGAGCAACTTCCTTGCGTGACAGAGAAATGCTTCCCCAGGGAGCCTATGAAACCAGACCCAGGCAAGAAGTTCTAAGCCCCGGCAGGGTCTGTGCCAGAGGGTGGCCCAGCTGACCCATTTGTAGGATGATAAAGCAATTTTGTGAGTCAAGATGAGGCTTTAGTAAACAGAGCAGAACAGAAAATGCAGGCGCCCTGGGTGGGTAATTTATGTCGACGTGGGTGTGCACGGGGATCTATATGCCTGGAACATATCTCCTTGTGGGCTGCAGTCAAGTAAGATTCCAAAGTCACTGCTCAGCACGTGCTGCAGACTGGGCTGGTTACAGTCAGGTAGCTGGAGGAGCAGGAGCTGGAGCAGAGCCTTAAAAATGGATAGGAGGAAGATAGATTGACAGAGAGAAGGAACAAAACAGAGCAAGAGAGAGAAGCAGGAGTGGAGAAGGCAGAACAGCAGGCCATCCTGAGTGGAGCTGTTCTGAGGCCACAAAGCTGGCAGATTCTGCTTTGCTGAGAGATGCAGATGAAGTTAAAATAAAGGGAGGTCAAATGTGGGGGACCAGGAGCCTCAGGAGAAGAAGTCTTCAGGTTATGCCCCATCGGAGCATTCTATTCTGCTGCTATAAAACCTTCTGTAGCTCCCTAGTGCTAAACAGACTTAAGTCTAGAGCATGATACTCCACCCTCTCCAAGTCCAATCACTACTCTGCCCCCAACTTCCCATCAGCTGCACTCCCGGAGGCCCCCCAGGGTCCCATTCTGTGCCTCTGCTCACACTGTCCTCTCCTTCAAAGCATTTTCTGCAACATCCAATATTTAGGACCTTTATGGTCTGATTTAGGTGCCACTCATTTCAAACTATTTTTCTCGAACATTCCAGCTTGCTGAATTATCAACAAGAAATAATTCTTTGCTTCTAATGCCTCACCCTGCCTTGTGATCTAGGCGTTCCCACAGCCTGGCAGGTGCACGTGCTCCAAAGGCATCTGCGGCTGCTGGGTTTCCTTCATAGCACTGCACTTGGGGGCGCACTCAGTGCTGCAGCAGACCAGGGGAAGGACAGGGCAGGAGAGATGCCAGAAGCCCGAAAACCAGGCAGGAGATGACAGAAGCGATCTCTTTACATGGACTGGTTTCCAAAAGGCAGACAGAGATGAGTCTGAGCGAAGCCGGGGCTCCTAAGGAGGTGGGCGACCACTCCAGCAGCTGCAGGCCGTCACTTGCTGCACCTTGACACTCCTGGCTGCTCTGCTTCCCAAAACACTATCGCTCCGGTCCCACTGCACTTTTGTGAACTGGAACTTTTTTTTTTTTTTTTGAGACAGTTTCGCTCTGTCGCCCAGGCTGGAGTGCAGTGGCCCGATTTGGGATCACTGCAACCTCTGCCTTCAAAGAAAAGAAGAACTCTTAGGTGCCTTTAGAGAGGTGGTGTTACTCCTATCCCTCCCTAGGAGAGAAAAAAAGTTCTTCTTGTCATTGAATGGGGACAAACAAGCTCCAAGTCATCCACTTCCACCTTCTCCTCACTAGGAGAAGAACTGGAAAATAAAGCAGCTCTCACAGCTCCTGGGATGGGGGCACAGCAACCCTTCGCTCCCTGCCCTGCCCCGTGAAGTTCCCCATGTGTAAAGAGCTACTGAAGGCATGAGGACCATCGTCCCTGTGGAGATCGCGGCAAATCAACACCCAGACAGGTCATGCACGATTTTGCCCGTGCACTACTTCCAAAGGTCGTTTTGTCCCAGGCACAGGACCGGCACCAAAGAGGTTACAAAGATGAGCAAATCAGGTCCCTGCTCTCAAGAGCACTTTTCTGTATCCTAAGAGATAAGAAGCAGATGAGCACGGGGCTATGACCAGAGCGCGCTTGTGCCATGTGGGAGGGAGGGCTCTTCTTGGATGACAATCATGCACCAGAGACTTCACGGAGGAGGACACGCCTGGACTGGGCCACAGAGGGGGTTAGAATATAGACAAGCAGAGCTGGGCAAGAACAGGACAAGAGGAAGAGAGTGATGAAGACCAAGGCGGCAGCAGCAGCTGGGGCAAAGTGGAGAGGCAGGGAGGGCATGGGCGCGGCAGCCCAGAGAAGTCCGAAGTGAGCCTGGAGGGCAGGGAAGATGCAGCCGCCGAGACCCACACTGAGGCTGTCCCAGGTTCCCAGAGCACTGGGCCTTTGGCACCTCCAGGGCACAACGGCATCAGGGTATCTAACTGCCAGCCCCACCTGAGGCCCCGGCCAGCAGCCAGATCAAGCACCAGCTGCATGGGGCGCAAGCCTGCAGGGGCTCCTGCCCAGCCTCGGAGCTGCCCCAGCTGACACCACGTGGGCCGCACGTGGGCTGGCTGGGCTGAGTCCTGTTTACACCGCAGATTCCAGAGCAAAACACATGTGAGGATGGTAAGCCTGAGCATGTGGGAGGCTCAGCACTCAGCAACAGCCAGTCAGAGTCCCTGGGGAAAGAGCTCGCTCCCACCCGGTATTCACCTTCTCTACAGGTAAACTGCCAGAGCTGGGCAATGGTCCAGGCTCTCACCAAGTTGTGACTCAGTTTCTACCAAGGTGCATACACCACGTCCACTAACACAGTGGCTGTGCAAATGCTGGGTCCCCCAAATCAGCGCCCAGTCATCCCCCTACCTACAGCCCGGGGAAAACTACACGCAGAGGAATGCAGCCGGGTGGTTTCTATGCTGTGTGGAGAGGGGGTTGTAGGTGTTATGAGTTAAATCGTGTCCCCCCAAAAAAACAATACGTGAAGTTCTAGCCCTCTAGTATCTCAGAATGTGACCTTCTTTGGAAACAGCGTCTCTACAGATCAATCAAGTTAACATGAGGTGACTAGGGTGGGCTTCAATCCCATATGGCTGACATCCTGATAGAAAGGGGGGATTCGGACACTGGCGGAGGACGAGGTGAAGACGCACAGGGAAGAGGCGGCCGGAGGATGACGGAAGACTGCAGTGACGCACCTATGTGCCCAGGAATGCCGCGGGTGGCCGGCAAACCCTAGAAGCTGGACGAGGCCGGGGGTCTCTCCTGCAGGTTTCAGGGCAGGCTGGCCCTGCTGACACTTTGATTTCAGAATCCTGACCTCCAGGACTGAGCCAATATGTCTCTGCCGTTCTGAGCCACGTGGCCTGTAGTGCTTTGTCACAGCAGCCACATCAGATCTGGAAGGGGTGTGGATTCTAGCCATGCAAGGCCACGTGCAGAGACAACAGTCAAAGGAGCTGGGACCAGCTCTAGAGCAGAGGGCAGCACGCCACGGCCCGTGGGCCAAATCTGACTTCATCTCTGTTCTGTTTTGTTTATCCACACAGCTTTATTGGGATATAATTCTCGTACCACGCAATTCAGGAATTTAAAGTACACCCATTCAGTGGTTTCCAGTGTGCTCACAGGGTTACACAACCATCACCGGCCACTTCTCCCACCTGCCTGTGTAAACAGTTTCACTGGAACACGGCCAAGGTAACTCGCTGATGTACTGTTGGATGCTTCCGTGCCACCAGGTGTTGACAGTTGCAGCAGAGACCTACGGCCTGGGAGGCCAAGAATGCACAGCTTCTGCTCCTAACAGGAGGCGTGTCTTATCCCTGGCTATGGACACCCACACGCTTTGCCACGTGGTCGGCATTTAAGATTGTGGAGGAAGTGCAGCTGTAGGTGGACCTTTCTCTCGAGCTGGCAACTGCCTTGAGGCTGAGTTTCTCCGTCTTTCGGATGGGGCTGACACACGTGCCTCAGAGGCTCTCCCAAGAAATGCGGTAAAGGAGACACAGACTTGAGCCCTTCACGCCCCCGGAGGAGCAGGCAGGGAGCAGCAGCCAAACGCCTCCTGCCGCTAATCCCTCCCAGTTTCCCACTCACTCAGTAAGAGATCCAGGGTCGCTCTGTGGCCTGCCAAGCACTAAAGGGTCTGTGCCTGCCCTCATCTCTGACCAGCTCCCCATCGCATCATCTTTAGCTGATTTATCAGGTTCTGGGGGCTTGCTGATTTATCATCTCTGACCCCAAATAGAATGCAGGCTCCGTAGAAGAAGGACGTATCTGTCTCATGTACCACCGTATCTCCAGCTACTAGAACCGTACCCAGCACACAGTAGGTAATATATATGTGTTTAAAGCACAAGTTAATATTCACCAACATGAGTTTCCTTTATCAACTCCAAAGTCTGCACAGGCATTACCACCTCGGGCAGGGGTCCCCAACCCCTGGGCCATGAACTGGCAGTTATCTGCGGCCTGTTAGGAACCAGGCCACACAGTAGGAGGTTGACAGTGGCAGCGGAGGCGGGGGCGGTGGAGCAAACAAGCGAACCTTCATCTGTATTTACAGCCACTCCCCATCACTCACATTCCTGCCTGAGCCCTGCATCCTGTCAATCAGCAGCGGCATTAGAGTCTCACAGGAGCTCGAATCCTGCTGTGAACTGTGCATGTGAGGGATCTAGGTTGCACGCTCCTTATGAGAATCTAATGCCTGATGATCTGTCACTGTCTCCCATCATCCCCAGATGGGACCATCTTGTTGCTGGGAAACAAGCTCAGGGTTCCCGCTGATTCTACATGATGGTGAGTTGTGTAATTATTTCATTATATATTACAATGTAGTAATGACATAAATGAAGTACACAATAAATGCAATGTGCTTAAATCATCCCAAATCCATCCCCCTTCCTGGTGTGTGGAAAAACTGTCTTCCACGAAGTGAGTCCCTGGTGCCATAAAGGCTGGGGACCACTGACCTAGGAAATTTTTCCACTCCTTTCCTGTTATCCATTTCTGTTCCTACCTTGCTTATCTCAGGGCCTCCAGAGAAAGCTCTTTGTTAAGGGCTAGGCAAGGATTACGTAAACACCGTCAGCAGCTCATGACCAAAGCCATGAGTCATGTGCAAGTGATCTGAAGTCTGACGTTGAAGACCCATCAGACAATGGTTGTGATGCACGTTGACGCTAACTTTGGGCCAGGGTTTCTGTAAGGATAAGCCTAGATCAGCAAAAACCTGGCAGGAACCACGTCTACTAGTTCTTTCTATCCAGGAGATCTTCATCCTATAGGCAAGTCTGGAAACACTAAAGATACACACACACACACACACACACACACACACACACACACACACATACACACACAGTGTCTCTCTCTCTCTCAGCGAAAACTCAGCAGGGACCACATCTACTAGCTCTTTCTATCCGGGAGATCTTCATCCTATATATAGGCAAATATGGAAACACTAAAGATACACACACACACACACGCACACACACACACAGAGTCTCTCTCTCTCTTTCTCTCTCAGCAAAAACCCAGCAAGAACCACATCTACTAGCTCTTTCTATCCAAGAGATCTTCATCCTATAGGCAAGTCTAGAAACACTCAAGACATACATACACACACACACACACACACACACACACACTCTCTCTCTCTCTCTCTCTCTCTCTCTCTCTCTCTGAGATCAAACTTCCAGGTGAATCACCTCCTACCTGTGTCCGATGCCAGATCACAGATGCCCGGGAGTGGCCTAGCTTGTTCCGGCAAGGTCCCTTATCGTAGTGTATCAGGAGGAAATCATCCTGTGAGGGCAGAGACAGACAGAGTGAACGAGGGGTTCCTGCTGAGTTCAGTGAGCATCTTGGCCTTTGATGAATTTCTTCTCCTGTGCTCACAATAAGTGGAGACGTGGGCGACTCAGGGGAAGGGACGCACCCGGGAACACCTGGCCACAGCCACTGTGGGCCAGGCCGCTCCTCCCAGGGCCTCCATTCACCACAGAGCCACCCAGGACAGCACAGCCTCGGGCACTAGAGGGAGCCTTGGACCAGCCGTCAGGCCCAGATCAAAGAAGGGCCTCTGTGCAGTGGCCAATTCTGAGCTTGTGGGAAAGAAGGGATCTCGTGGAGACACAGGACTACTAAACACGCAGGTCACGTCTGCTCCAAAGAGCTCCTGCTGGCTCCGGCTGTGTGTGATTCCCTCTGCACTGGCATCTTCCCGCTGCAGGGACAGGGCTATTCCCAGGACTGGATGATTTTCGTTGTTGCTGGCCCATCCCCCTCCATCAGGTCGGGCTTCTCACCTAGAAAGTGCTTCCTCTCCACTCAGGCCACTTGATTTTTCTCATGATTCAAGATGCAGCCCAGGGAGCACCTTCTATCTGCGCCTTCTCAGACCCTCCCAAGTGGGCAGCGGCTCTCTGCACTCCGGCACTCCTGAGGACACCTCCCTCCCGGCGTTCTCCATCCCACCTCCATCTCCTGGAGCTGGAACTCTCACACATGTTGGTCTAACTGTGTTCCCCAGCTCAGTACCTGGCACCCAAATCTCAATGACTACCTGCTGGCATGAGAGAAATGCCATTTCTATACCAAACTGTCTGCTCCTCCAGGACCAGGAGGCACCGTTTTCAATCCTGATCAATGCAGGAAATGGTGAGGCACCTGGCGCCACGGAGGGGCGAAGCTGCTGATTCATTTAACGAGGGCTGTAAACAGACAGCGCTTTTTCAGAAAAGAGCAAATGAACACAGGGTCCCATGTGCCTGAAGGAACAGGAAGTCATTCTTCTGAAAACCAGGAGGAGCAGGAGAGGGGTAAGGGCCTTCTGCTCCCTTCCATCAGCTCTGATAGGATAGCTTTGGGGCTGCAGCCAGCCTTCCTCTCCTTGTGGGGAGGACACCAGCCTTGAGTTTGCTGAGTTTCGGGGTACAGCCTCCTGGTGTCTAAATGCACAGTGAGTGGAGAGCCATCAGATCCTGGCTGTTACGGGTGCAGTAGCAGGAGGCCTCGGCTGGTAACTGGAGTCCCAGCTACCACCTTGCGCCCAGCATCAGTGCCTAGCTGCCTCATCTGTGAGAGGAAGGGGAGGAGCAGGCGAACACAAAGCCACTTCTGGCCACACCTTTCTGGACTACGAAGCTGTTTCTGTCCACTTCCACCACTGTGAGCTCTCTCCTCCTTGAACTCTTAACCGAAATTTCCTTTGCACTGATATTCATTTACACACTGAGATGAGCCCATTCTCCATTTTTTCGACCACCTCTCACAAGGTCTTGCATTGCAGGCTTTTTAAAAGCTTTTGAATTTGTTTTCTGAAATGCAAACCAAATCCTGTGGACTACCCAGTTGAGAAGTGGTTACTGATCTCTGCCAGCAGACATGGACAAGCCTGGCTGCACATCCGAGGGACCTGGACAGCTTTTGGAAGCTGAAGATACTGACTCAGAGGTCTGAGGCAGGGCCCAGTCCTCACACTCCCTAAGTGGTTCTGATCCATCCTGTCCTTGGAAAGCACAGGCCTCCGTGCTGGGGGCCAGGCCCCTGATCTTGATACACAGGGCCCATCGTCTGGGCCTCACCTTATCTTTCCAGCATCTCTGGCCAGGCCACGAGTGAGGTCACATCCTGCTTCATCATGCCCAGGTCTTTGGTAGTAACCTGGCTTGGCACACTCTGTCCTCTCTGGTGAACAAACTCACTCAGCCTCCAAGTCCTCAGCTACCCTCAGGCCCACAGACCCAGTAACTTGCTGACTCCTTCTTTGGGCCACCAGGGACTTTACACCGTTAGCCATGCAGACTCCTTAGAGCGATGTATCTAGATCATGGGGGCTCGCCAGAGAGATGAGGAGCTCCTCAAGGTCAAGAACTTCACCCCCGCTCTCATCTCACCAGACCCGCATGTCGTCCAGCAGAGCAGAGCTGCTGACGCTCCCCCAGATTTCATGAACAAAATGAATGTTGACTTAAAAAAAGCTCTTTTCTTATCCCTTGATAAAAGCACTCAAATATGGTTTTACACTCTAGAAACTGACTTGTGATGTTTAGTGTACTGACGAAGCCCTGGGGCATAACAATCCTGGAGCTGCAGGAATGAAGATCTGTTTCCTGATAGGGGATACTTTCCTCCTATTGTTCAAAGAAGTTCTGGGTGGGAATGAAACCACCACGCATGCTCCAGGAAGCTGCAATCAGGGAGAAGGTGGGTGAAGGAGCAAATCCCCCAGGGCAGTTCACGCCCCTTCAGCTTTAAACTGTCCACGTAAACTCTGGCTTGACACAGTCTGGTCTAACATGAACAGGTGGTTTGTAGAGTTTGAAAGATCAGGGACTGACGGCTGTCCCTTCCTCACTAGTTTGAGAAAGATAAACCTCTCTGGCCTTCCTCATTCCAACTCACAGAAATACTATGTGTATTAAAGTGAAACGGGTATGCAGAACAAATTGTATAATACTGATCTGGAACAATTACCTCAATAAACATTCACTATCTACTGCAAAAAAAAAAAAAATACATAAAAGAAACTACATGTCCCTGTTTACAGAAAACGGTGAATGCTGGGCCAGCATTGACAGCTGAGGAGCAGTGAGGATTCAAGGGGAGATGAGCTGGGCCAGGTGCAGAGGAGACGGAGAAAGGGCCACGATGTGAAGGAGGCGGTCTGAAATATTCGTAACACCTGGATGTCTGCATGTGCCAGAAAGCACTAGGGGAAAACAGCTGAGAAAGGCACAGTGGAAAGCCCTCCTCTCTCCTCTGAGTGCTCTTGGCTGGCTTCAGACAGTGCATTTATGTGCTTGTCCTAAATCACTGTTAATGTCTTTGGTAAAGGGTCTCCACAGTAGACTCCCTTCCCTTCACATCCGCTTCCTCTGACCACAGGGTCATTTCTCAGCAGCTCTTCATCTGCACAGAAGACACGGGCAACTCTGCCAGCCATAAGGAGGATGACTCTGATGGAGGAAAAGTGCAGCCTGGTTCCTCTCCACTAACAAGAGGCAGAGCCTGCTTCAGGGTGGAGGTGGACAGAGAGGGCCTGCCTCAGGGACTAGGGCAGAGAGGACACACTTCTGTGCTGGAAGCAGAAGAACATAGGCTTCCCTCCTAGTCCCTGTAACTTAGTCCAAGGAGCCTGGGGAAACCGAACTATTGTGAGTCCATGTGTAATGCTGTCCCTAAATGACCTGCAAGAGGCTCTGTGACAAGGTGGAGGAAAGTTGCCATTTCACTTCCTCCTTTCTTTATGGAAAGTTACAAAGAGTAGTAAGTTGCAGGCCAGATATTAGATATTGTATCATAACTCAATGATCAGTTTTCAGAAGAAAGAAACTGGAATACAGTAAAAGGCAAATAAATAAATAAGACTTTGAAGGCCCTAAAAAACTTTGAAAGGCTTCAGATGTCACTCCACAAATCCCCTCCGCAACACATCAGGGCCAGGAACAGCTTAGTTGGACTTGAGCTAAAGAAAACTCATCTTGCCATGCTGATTCATTAAGCTTGCCTAGGAAGTGAAAATGAAGCCTCAGGATAGAAGATGGTGAGATTTTACCCAGATTTGCTCAGCTACATCAGGTTCTACTATTAATTTAGTAATTTAAAGTTCGTAAAGAGACAACAGGCCTTTCAAAGGAACAACTCCAAAAGAAGGAATCGAATGTTTTAAGGTAGCCTTTATATTACAGACCTGTTGCCCTATGTAATATTCCATCTCAAAGAGACACTCATTTTCTTCTGGACAAACATCTCAGCCAGTGCTTCATTCGGCTTTGCCCATTGGTCTGACCCACTTCTCCTTCACCTTTGAGGCCTGAGGGGACCCATCTCAGCCATTATGTGTGAAGTTGAACTGCTCTGAAATAGCCCATGGTATGAACACACTTACCCAGAAGCACTGATAAGAAAGAATAGTCTCTGGGCAGATGAATTGCTAATATCTAAAGCATGGACCTGCTCTGACTGCCCCACAGCTTTATCTGAATGAGACCTGAATGGCTTAATAATATTATTGGATGGACTGGGTGCATTCATCCTTGCTGTGCAGAACAGATACAAATATATCACTTCATGACACATGACTTGATTTGCTTGGACTGTCCCTAGCTACAATGGTTTCAATAGATAAATAGGTCTGCTACTCAATTATAGATTTATTGATTTATTTATTTATGAGATGGAGTCTTGCTCTGTTGCCCAGGCTGGAGTGCGATGGTGCCATCTTAGCTCACTGCGACCTGCGCCTCCCAGGTTCAAGTGATTCTTGTGCCTCAGGCTCTGATGTAGCTAGGACTACAGGTGCATGCCACCATGACTGGCTAATTTTTTGTATTTTTAGTAGAGACAGGGTTTCACCATATTGCTCAGGCGGCTCTGAACTCCTGACCTCAGGTGATCCACCCACCTCGGCCTCCCAAAGTGCTGGGAATATAGGCGTGAGCCACCATGCACAGCCTAATTATAGTTTTTAAAAAAGTATGCACCAATAACACAATACCACAGGCAGCCACACACAGTATGGTGTGTTTGAGAAACCTTCAAGCAGACCACAATTAGGAGAAGGTTGCTGTATGAAGCTAGAACTTCCATTCTGCTGAGACATTGATTGCCACCTGCGGAGGTCTGCCCTGCCGACCCTGACTCAGCAACAGATGAATGAATGCAACTCACACACACCAGAATACAGTGAATTGAGTGGGCTAGGGATGGACGTCAGCTGCTCTCAGAGGGCGACTGCAGCTAAACCATAACTTCTCCCTGTTCTTCTTCACATTTATTTGGTAAAGATTTCCTAACAGAGGCTCTAAGTCAACACACTTGTGGATAATTAACATCGTTAAAACAGTGGCTTAATGAATGATAAAAGGTTTTGGTTCCCGGGCCCAGAACAAACACCATGAATAGGTAATCCCCCTTCAACCTCCCCATCCCTGGCACAAAGTTTATATGAGTAAATAGAGTAGAGACAAAGGAATGTGGGGAAAACAGATTTAACTGGGGAAGCTTCTATTATCCTTAATCTACACCCTATGACTTAATGCTCTAACGTAAGAACTGGCTGCCTTCAGCCAGTCTCATTAAAACCTTTTGCCCTTCTAAAAGGTTTGAGACTATAATCTTATAACTTCCCTAATAGTTCCCTTAATATTTTGCCAATCACCCCAAGTGACTCCGAACATCCTGCCAGAGAGCAAAGGGCTTGCACGTTTTCCTGCCTTGCAGATGACATGAGTGTCAATGAAGTCTTAAAAGTGGCCCCAAGCCCAGCAGCTCCCCAGTCCCTGCTTCTGCCTGTCCTTGCTACCCTGAACACCAGGAAGGAGCCCTGACCAGGAACCCAGGAACCAAATCTGGTGTACCTTGATTTTGTATTTCCAGCCCCCAGGACCATAAGAAATAAATGTCTGTCATTTCACCTGCCTCGTCTATATTATGTCACAGCAGCCCAAACTGACAATGACAGCCCCGCTTAGATGAAACCTAAGATTGTAAGACCCCTTTAAAACCGAGGCTGGATCCTGAACCTGCATAAATTAGGCCCCAGAACTACATGAGTCACAAAGGCTTCTGACGCCGTGGCGCTACGGAGTTGATGTTTTCATAATCACAGGAAAAACACGAAATAGTGTTCCTTCACTGTTACACAGGAATAAGCACCAAGCTCTTTAGGAAATAGCTGGTCTGTTTTTCTCATTCCAAATCTAAAGCTCAAAGCTCAACGCAGCAGGTGGAGCTGAGGGCAGTACTCACGTCCAGGGACTCCAGGCAGTACCAGCAGAAGGCATGCTTGCAGTTTTTGCACATCATCTGAGCGCAGCCTTCGTCTCGCTCGATGTAGACTTTGCACTTGGGGCAGCGCTTGATGGGCGCGTCGTCCTCTTCCATTTTGAAAGCCGCACTGTGGGAGAAAACTCCGTGATAACTCTGCACAAACAGATCCCAGGAGAGACCCAGTGGCACTGGCCATGCTGGGAGCATTAGCTCCACTTCAGGGCCTGAGTTCTCTTGGTATTAAATAAAAAAACAAAACAAAAACCAGAAAACAAAGAAATGGAAACTCCAGAAAAAAAATTAACCAAAACACTGTGAATCTGCCACTTTGAGTTAGGTAAAACGAAAATAAAAAAAGCAACATCATCACACATCTAAATTCAGAGATATATATAAACAAAAGAAAATACAGGGAAAAGCTTCTTATAACGGAGGCATCTGAATAATAGTGTAAGGCCAAATGTTGTGTCATTATTCACAGAGCTGTCTACTTTCCAAAGGATTGATATAAACTTTATGTGCTTTGCTGTTATAAAAAAAATAAACAAATGCTGCGAATACACACACATAAACACACACTGTTCACTTGGTTAGAGCCACCTGGCTCTTCTCACAAAATTGTTTCCCTGAGAGGTTGGCTAGGTCTGCAGAGTTAGCACGAAGGGCTTTAAGCGGAGGTCAGGGCTGGCTCTGCTACAAACTAGCCATAGAGAGCTCTCCAAGCCCAGCTTCTCATAAGTGTGCCCGTGAGAGGAGAGAGCTTGTGACGGGAGCACGGTGCAGGGGGCAGCTTGTCGGAAGCCCTTGATAAAGGGTAGCAGGAGTTCAACATGGCTAAAGGAAGGTAACACAGACATCAGGTATGACTCATCTCACGTTATTAATGTTTAAAAGACAGGTAAGAATATTCCTAAAAGCATCTGAAGGAATAAATGATAAACTGTCGGGAGAAGTTATCGCTGATTATTGGGGTGTCCTCGCTACACTGTTTGAACTCGCTAAATCAAACCAGCATCAGCAGGAGAAAATGACTCCTTTGGAGTGAGCAGCTTTTTCAGAATGTAACACGTTTATGGGTATATATTCGCTGAAGTATTTTGAGTGCATTCTGGCTGAAGGATCTATCACAAACTTCCTAGTTGACATGAGCATCAAATGTAGTTTCATTTTAGTGTGAGCTGTCTGATGACTGGTAGTGGACAATCCTCCACTTGGGGTGTACATTCCAACCAATCATGATGGTTTGGTCCATTCGTAGAAGGCAACAGAGTGAGAAGCAATGAGAGAAGCAGAATGTCCTCACATTGAGGAGCACAGTCTTCAGACAGACGGATCCTAGGTGTGCTATTTATAAGTATTATGTGTCTTAGTTCCCTCGTCTGCAAAACAGACTAATAAGGCTAACGGCATCGGTCTCTGCAGGGTGTTGTGAGGATTACAGAGTTGCACATGCTACGCTTAGAAGCCAGCACGTAAGTATCAGGCACTCAATAAACAGTAGTTATTATTTATAACAACTACTGAACAATAACACAGTCATCACTAGCTCAAATGCTTCTCCAATTTAAAAGCAAACTGCAGACAAGATCGGGTGCATTCAGGGTGGTGTGGCTGTAGACTGGATAAAGAAAACGTGGCACATATACACCATGGAATACTATGCAGCCATAAAAAAGGATGAGTTCATGTCCTTTGCAGGGACATGGATAAAACTGGAAACCCTCATTCTCAGCAAACTGACACAAGAACAGAAAACCAAACACCACATGTTCTCACTTATAAGTGGGTGTTGAACAATGAGAACACATGGACACAGGAAGGGGAACATCACACACCAGGGCCTGGGGAGTGGGGGGTTAGGGGAGGAATAGCAGGGGGTGCGGGGATTGGGGAGGGACAGCATTAGGAGAATACCTAATGTAGATGATGGGGTGATGGATACAGCAAACCACCACCATGACACATGTTTACCTAGGTAACAAACCTATACAATCTGCACATGTACCTCAGAACTTAAAGTCTAATAAATAAATTTTAAAAAATAAAAATAAATAAAAGCAAACTGCAGACCAACCTGACCACAGAGAGTGTGATAAAGACTGAACAAAGGTTGCTGCAAGGAGCAAAGGAGATAACACATGTGCAAATATCTCCAGAGGGACGAAGCCCAGAGTCGGCCCCCAGCAAACCTTAGCCCTGGCCTCCTTCTGAGAATGACTTTCATTTTGCAAAAAGCTGGAAGTCATGAGACACCGAATCTGGCGATCAAGGTTGGTTTTCAGGTTAGATAACATTGTTTTGAAAACCAGGCGTGACCTTAAAGCTATGAAACCAGTTTTCTCATGTGACTCACAAGCTAATTTTGAAAGCAATGGCAGGAACAGTGTGAACAGTGTCTCCTGGGGAGACTTTTCAAAGTGAAAACAGTTAAGATATGCAAGTTCTGGTGTACTGCGCCATGCATAAAAAATGTGCAAGGTATAGACAACAGTTTTCAAATATTCCCTAGTATCTGAATTGCATTTAAAATTATTACCAATAACATTTACTGTAAACTCCAATTATAAAAGCAGACAAGAGTTTTGACAGTATAATCATGATCTATGTGTAGCCCAGCACCTTGAAAAGGTAGGCAGTGAGGCTAATGAGTGAAGTGGTCGGGAGCTGGATAAAAGCATGGGTGAGGGGAAGATTAACCTTAAAAAAAAGCCAATACAAAAAATAGCTGAGCGTCTTCACAGTTATAAATGGCAGCTGACAGGCAGCCTCAGTTCCAGGGGACAAGACGGAGTGGTGAGGACTGTGGGGCTTGGGCCCAGGAGGCCACTCCAGCGAGGGCGGCTCTCTGCTGCTCTGCGCTGGCTGCCAGCACCGGGAGGTAGGCTCGGAGAGGCTGTGAATTCAGATTTCCTGGAGAAGCCAGAAATTCCGTTTTTTATGTGACATCTTCTGATTTTTAAATTTCCACAAAATGAAATTTCTGAATTTTGATTTAGACCATCCTTGGAGAATGATTTAAATGAGACAAGAATGTCACAGACAAAGAAAACTAAGTCATCAAGCTCCAAACACTCACCAGCCCCCATCTAAAGTTTCCAAGCCTCTAAGATGTCAAGTACAAGCAAAGTGTAAGTACAAGCAGTTGATGCTTGCAGCTGCCTGCCTGCTGTGGGCGGCTCAGACACTCATAGGCCCCGCCATTGGAGCTCAGCCTGATGGCAGAGTCGCCCTGTCAGTGGAAGAACTCAAATCCAGTACGTCCAGGGTTGTAATCAATGCAGAGGATCTCAGCAGGAACTCAGAGGGTGGAGCCCCCAGCCCTGTCCTGGGAACTGGGAAGCTTGACAATGGGATGTGATCACGACCTAAACTGTGGCAGGAGCCCCCAGGGAAAGGAGGAGGGTGGAGCAGGGTGCTCCAGGCACAGGAACAGAAGTTCGCCCGGAAGGAGACCAGGGGTCGGGTATATGGCAGGGACCCTGAGAGAGTCTGGGGCTGGGACAGGCATGGAGTCAGGTGGAAAGGAACGGGAGCTGGGGATAGTGGAATGGGAAGAGGGGAGCACAGGGAGCAGCTGGTGGGCACACCCTTGGGAGGGCAGTGGGCAGAGTGGCAGCTCCTCTGCGAGGATTGTGGCTTCAACAGGACCAGGGGCAAGTGCCCAGTGGAGCCATGTGACCTTGCAGATTTTGTAGAACAAAAAGACCTGGGTATGATCAACTTCCTATGCATCAACCTATGAAATGTCAAGGTACAGAGTGAGGTGCGGCAGCATCCTCCCGGGCAAACAGCTTGACTGTGGCTGCAGGGGAGGTGGCCTGGGGAGTAAGTAAGTGTCTTCCCACCCCCTTCCAGACAGTATTTGTGACCAGTGCCCCTACTCCTGTTCTTGTTCCTGCACCCCCATTTCAGACCACCTTCAACACAGTGAAGCCTTGGAGAAACTTCAGGTATTACAGGACTTACAACCCTTAAAAGTAATAAACCACGCATGCATTTGTCATGCCAGCCAAACCGTGTTAAGTGTGGTTCTCATGTACCTTTCTATTGCCAGGGCCTCACACAGTGCCTGGTGCATAGTCAGTTCTCAAAAAGAAACAAACAGACATACAAACAATGACAGGCTCGAGTGAGACTCGAGAGGCAGAGTGTGTGTTAGGGTTGCCTGAGCCACAGCCACCTACACCGCAGTGGCACTTTTAAGAAGAAAGCACACCTGCTTCTCCTGGCCCACAGCCCACGCCTTTGGTGGCAGCTTGTGTACAAAGGGTACCTGGTCTCCCCGGGAAGGAAGGTGATTGGCATGGTCTCCGGGCAGCCCTGGCCAGGGTGCCAGCTGGCTTTGCAGGTGGAGCAGAATTCCATGTGGCAGGCTTTGCACTGCACTGGCTGGGGGGTCTGCAGCCCCACGTCCTGGAGCTGACACACAGCCTGACAGGTGGATGCCGGGCACCATGTCCGACAGGGATCAAACAGCACCTCTGGTACAGGGAGACAAAATGGGCAAATCAAACTTAGGCCAGAGAGTCATGTGGGCTTCAGAGGAAGGAGCCCCGCCAGTGCACGCACAGGGAGGGACACGTCCAGGTAACACAGCGAGCACCAGCAGCCCCAACTGATGAGCTGCCCGAGTTGCCCTTCCGCCTCCGCTGTAGCTCTTCCCAAAGTCTCCCTTCATGCATGGGGGTGGCTAGGGACCTCCAGACACTCCAGGCATCCTTCACGAATGCTGCTCCTGCCTCTGGAATGCCCTTGGGGCCCTGGGCCAGCCCTGCTTGCCTCTGAGACTCAGCTCACAGCTCAAAGGCCTCCACATTCTGGAAAACTTGGCCCACCTGCCTGTCGGGTTTCTCTGAGCAAAGCACATCACGCTAGATCATGTACCTCCCCCAGGGGACAGCTTTCAGAAGCCAGGCCCCTGATGACTCCGTGTTGGGCACACATGGCACCAGGAAAATGCTGTTAGAAGACGGAAAGGAAGAAGGAAAGAAGATGGCTGGATTATTCTTCTAATCAAATGGCTCACCTGCCTCAGATGGTCTCCCCTTCTCAAATCCAAGCCATGAGTTAAGTACTGAGTGAAATTAACCCTTCAAGGGCCAGATTTTCTCTCTGAATCACAGGGCACATTTCTAAGAAGCCCAATGTAATGGAATCAGCCAAGAAGTTTATTTGTAAAAACAGGATGCCTTGACACACCTATTTCTTCACATCCTTGTCCAAAAACTGTATTTCTTTACATTATTGGCTGCCTTTTGCAATGAGCCTGTTTATTCATCTCATTTTCCCTCTTGTCCAGTGAGAGGCTGATTTCTCAGTGAAGGGAAACCACAGGGAACAGCAAGGCTCTGCCAGAAAGCTCTCCAAGGCCACGCAACATGGGCTATTTCCAAAGGCATTCTGGTGGGCCACTGGTTTCTAAGTTCTCAGCAGGGGTCTTCTTGGGAAGAAGTCAGGACAACTGAGTTTCAGAGACAACTTGAAAGGCGATGACAAGTCCTCGCAAATGTGCCTGGCAGCCGGACAGCTCTTGCTCACCTGCATCACACATGTGATTCCTACTCGCTGGAATCCACTACAGGCTGGTGCCACACATGGACCCAGACTTCTCCTATACGTATCACCACAGAACCAAGAGCAAGGTAGTGACAAATCACCTGCTGGGTGTCCTGACTGTGCACACGTGTACGTATGTGTAAGGCCCTGTGTGTTTACCACATTCCCCAAATACATGGGGAAGCCAGGTTCAGCCCTCTATACACCATCTTGTATGGGTCTAACTCTGAAATGATCTAGTCATCCAGTCCAGGGGCTGACAGACTTTCTCTGTAGAGGGTCTGCCAGGAATCATGTGGGTCATTGAGGACCATGTTGTGCCTGGGTTTCTGTCGCAATGACTGGGATTGGCTGTTGCAGTGCAAAAGCAGACATGGTGACCTGGAAATGAATGTTCTAGGAAAACCGAGAGCAGCATGCCATGGGCTGTCTGGATTTGGCCCACTGGCCATGGCTGGCTGACCCTTGATCTAACCTGACTGCCCCTGCCTTTTTTTAAAGCATGAATTAATCAACACACAAAACTGTCACATTGCTGGGGTGGTGGAAGGTGAAGAACTTGGTAATAACAAGGAACGCTGGAGCTCAGGAACCGGTGCTCTACTCTCAGCATCTTCATTATGATCATCTAAAATCCCCAGGACACTCCCAATACTGAGTGAATGGACAAAATTAGCTCTTATTTGTTGATAGTTTCAGCGTTTGCTGTTCTAAGACTGCTCTTAGCTGTCAGGTCTGACAAGGTGGCTTTTTGGGAAAATGCAGTTGTTGCCTGTGGGTCACATGTTGGGGGGCAGATGCCTGGGGTTTCCCTATGCTGAGGGCCCACAGTGAAGCAAGGAGTGGGGACGTGTGCCAGCCTGGGGCACTGAGCGCCGCACTGAGCAGTGAGGAGCAAACACCGAAGGCAGCTGGCCCCGGTCACGCTCCCATCCCGTCCTGCGATGCCGCCAACAGCTCTCTGCCTGCTCTCTGTGTGTGCTATAGGGTGAGCCCAGCTTTGTCCCTGATGAGGCAGGAGGCCCTGTGTCTGCCCACCCCGCAGGGTGCAAGTGCTCCGTGCACTAAACACCACACCGCACGGGAAGAGACATCCTCACAGCTCTTTGCTCTCCTTCCAGTATAGCTCTGGGGCTAGACCCAGAAGGGCAGCGCTGCCTGCTCGGACCCCTTCCATTCCTACTGCTTTCCCCACCCTTCCTGCGCTGTGAAGAGCTTCTGACATCATGACGGAGCAGACGTCCCAAAGCTGGGTCTCGGTCTCTTCATGAACGTGATTGTCACGTACCGTCCCCTGCCCACCCTCGTGGCTCGACGGTGGGAGATGCTATGACGCACCCTCATCACAAAAGCTCCCCAGGACAGCACGCAGGGGAGACCTGGCGAAGGTTTCCATGGGAAGGATTTAAGTTTTATTAGTTCTGTCCTCATAGAGCTGTGACATGGCACTGCCTGTCCTCACCCGGAGAGATTCGCTGTCGGAAAGCTCAAGGACAAATAGCTGCTCAGTCTGCTGACTGCCAAAGTCCCTCCTGTGCTGCTGGGGACATCATACACCCTGTGAACATGGTCCCAGGCTCAGGCAAAGATGTCTATTAACATTCTGCATTATCCTCCCCATGGCTAAATATCTATATGTGTGTGTATATGAGACATATTTTCACATAAAGCAAATAATATACTTTTTGGCACACTAGAAAAAACTAATCTTAACTCTTATCTCCCAGAATTATATTCATGACAGATTAATGAAGCAGGTCTCTAAGAACTCCCTGCTTAAAAATGCTTAAAACTGGCTGGGTGTGGTGGCTCACGCCTAGAATCCCAGCACTTTGGGAGACTGAGGTGGGTGGATCACAAGGTCAGGAGTTTGAAACCAGCCTGGCCAATATGGTGAAACCTTGTCTCTACTGAAAATACAAAAATTAGCTGGCTGTGGTGGGGTGTGACTGTAGTCCCAGCTACTCGGGAGGCTGAGGCTGAAGAATCGCTTGAACCCGAGAGACAGAGACTGCAGTGAGCCGATATCACGCCACTGCATTCCAGCCTGGATGACAAAGCAAGACTCCATCTCAAAAAAAAAAAAAAAAAGCCTAAAACTTTTTTAAAAGGTGGCTTTCCTTGACCCGGCTGATGCTTGGTATGGGGCTGGGGTGGTGGGCTTGATCCTGCTGCAAGGCAGCAGCATTTTTAGGAGTTGGCTCTAGCCAGGTCTGATTACTGGTGGATAACCCGGCATATTAGTTAATCTCTCTGAGCTTTACTTTCTTTTTAAAAAACAAAACAAAACAATACACAATGAGATCTGATATCAGCATTCATGTAGCCAGGCACTGTGCTGGCACGGGGATAAAGGCATGAGGACCCACAGTCCCATCTCTGGCATGGCTGAGCTTCCGGGCAGAGGAACGTGTGCAGGAATACCCTTAGCACAGCACCGCTGGGTCTCAGAGGGCACAGGCGTCAAGAGGAGCATGCAGAGAGGGGTCCACACAGCGAGAGCCATCCACATGCCTCGCTCAAGAATCTGTCCCCACCCAGACTCTGGTGTGAGCCAGTTGTGAGGAGGTGCTCAGAATGAAAACTCAGCTTCCTGGCCCCCTTCCCTGGCTTCCTGCTTGCCAAAGGCCCCAGAGCTGGAGAAGAGGAGACACTGACATTAAAATCAAGACTGTTATATCAGAGGAGACATTCTAAGACTAAATGGAGACAGTGTGTGCAACATGAACTAACCATAGAACTTTCTGGTAACTAAATGTTTTCAGAAAATTATTGAACTATCTCAGTTTTCTTCCAGGGCATCCTCTACTTGACTAGATTTGAGAGGCATAGAGACAGTCAAAATTTGCTCTCTGATCTTGTCTCCAAACTCTTTGAAGGTGCTGGCTATGATCTGTAGCTATATTCTAGCTCTGACATGCTAGCATTTTATCTAGACAGGCCTTTTATTGTAATAAGTCCGAATACTTAAAAAAAAAAAAACCTCTAAGATAATGTTAGTAAAATATTTTAAAGTGAGAGGTTTCAGAGTTTTTGTTTTTTTTTTTTTTTAACAGAAGCCAAGTTGGCTTCATGTTTATGCAAAAGGAAAAAAGATTTTTTGACTAAGCCAAAGTACTAAAGAAATAACAGTTAAAATTATTAGGTTGGAAAATTTATCCAGCTGCATTTTTAAATTAAATTCAATGTCATAGAAAGTTCATATTCTTGTAAGGCAAACAACAGTCTGTTTCTGTCAAGATTCTCTCTGGAAAACATTATCAGAAGAGCCTCAAAGTCTCAGAAATCCAAATTAATCAACTTTATTGCTCTACATACTGACTTTTGTACCAAATGGCATTATAATAAAGCTATAAACTGCCCCAAAGCAAATGATATATGACACTTAAATAAACACACTCTTGAAAACAAATTTCGATGCCATCAAAAATCCTGTTTAAGTTGTTATAAATTAGCTACCTTTTTTGTTGTTGTTGCTGTTGTTGTTTTTTGGGGGTTTTGTTATTGTTGCTGTTTGTTTGCTTTGAGATAGGGTCTCAATATGTTGCCCAGGCTGGACTTGAATTCTTCGGCTCAAGTGATCCTCCTGCCTCAGACTCCTGAGTAGCTGAGACTACAGGTATGTGCCAATCAGCCCAGCTATCTTTAGCAAAAAGCAAAAATAAACAAGCAACAGGTTTCTGCATGCAGCTCAACTGGGCGTCTCTGTCCTCTGGTCTACTCTGCCCTGTTTCCATGTAAGCCCATCCTCCAGGGCTGTGTCTCAGTGGTGAAACCCTGCTCCGGTCAAGAACCTGAGAATCAGTGCAGGGAGAGGGAGAGCAGATGCCTGCAATCAAAACTCAGAATCTCCCTGCAGGGTCCTCACGATGATGTTCTGCATAAGGAGTGTCACCCGCACACATCTGTCACTCTGCTCTTTAGCAGGCGAGCCCGAGGCCCAGAATAGATATGAAAACAAGGCCAAATAGAGTCCACAGACTCTTTACAATTTCATTGTATGACCCCGAAGTACTTCAGAGAGCAGAGCTAAAGACCTCTCCTGGACATTCCACAGGGCTTAAGGCTTTGCAATATGATCCTGAGAATCACATTCTGCTCCATGTACACCGGCCACACTGCTCTCTCAGAGGACCCCTGGGTCTGCATCAGGCCTGCTCCAGTGAGGAGGGCTATGCAGGGCCAGTGGAGGGCTCATGACAAAGGGTCACAGGATGTGGTCCCAAAGCACTCACTATATTTAGAAATCAGGGCAAGTCAGTTAGCCTCTCCGGGGATCCGTTGATTAGATAATGACAAATGAGCCTTGCAGAATTGTTGTGACACTTACTGGGATAAGCGACTTGTTTATTCATTCAGCTGCTACTCTCTAGGCCTGTGTCCAGTGGTGAGTCAGTACAGAGAGGACACCTACAGTCTCACTGTTGTTGTCGGTGGCTCCTGTAATTTCTGCAACGCCTACCCTCATGACTTCTCTCCATGACAGCATCTTTTACAATTTGGGCCAGTCCAAGAGTTTAGCCCTCAAACTCTTAGGCCTTAAGCTGGCTGAAATATAATACCCCATGAGGGCCATCATCTTTAAACCACCCCCAGGAGACTCAATCCCTATAAACCAACTGTTTTCCATAGATTCTTCCTGCTACCCAACACATCCCTAGACAAGGTCTTCAAACTGTGAGCTGTTCAGAGAATCCAGAATTTCTATTGAATTTCAGAAGTTTTGTTTACATCAACTTTTTCACTCCTACCAAATGCTGTATAATCATATCCACCAAAAGAACTCCCCACAAAGTTATTCACATTCATACACTGCAGGAACCGTAACCGGCAGATATACCAGGGCACCTACCTCTTTCAAATTGTAGCTTTTTATATCTTTGCATAATTTCAGCTGCAACCATGCACTCAATCTAAGGAAAAAAAAATACAAACAAGAATTATAACAAGCTGAGAGCTAGAATATAATGCAACATTCACCCAAACAAAACCCACATTATTCTGACAAGCTCAGCAGTCAACGCTAGCGCACACCCAACAGCCCAATCTGTTCAATTCCACCTGCCTCGTTCTCCTGTAGGTGGCCCTGTTTAGGGCAGGCAGCATCTGGGCAGCTAATTGCGGTTTCTAATCCTTCTTTGATCAAGAGCTCAACATACTGTTTCAGGCACTGAAAGAAAACAGAAAAGTGTCTGTAAACATCTTTACCTCCTTAATTCCGAAGAAACCATGATGCATTAAAAAAAAATGACCAGGCACATGGTTCCATTACAGTATAATATTTTCACTGCGTAGTCCACAGCAATCAACAGATTTCAGGTTGAGAGGTTTTCTTCATTCAACAACTATTTATGGGGTACCTATGCTGTGCCAGGGACTGTATGATCGATCACAAAGCTAAGGCTGTCTTTTAGATCCCGGCACACAACCTCAGCAAACACAAGAGCCAAGAATTCTACAAGCAAGAAGAAGGGCACCAGGGGAGGCTGGGAGGTAATATTTCTCAAATGCATATGAGATGCAGGCGCTGCACTAAATATTTTATCTCCCATTGTTTCACGGAAGCCTTGGAGCATTTTTACAAGAAAGGTATGACTGTTCCATTTTTCATATGCGAAAACTGAGTCAGCAAAGAAGGAAGTTGCCAGCTTACACAGATAGTACCCAGAGCCTTGATGTGAACCCAAGCTTGCTCAGATAAAATGCCCATGTTCTCTCTGCTGAGAAGCTCAGAAAAAATGCCCATGTTCTTCCTGCCGAGAACCTGAGTGTATTTGTCTTTCCTCACTTACCTGGCAATGACTCACTACCTACCTTACCTACTCGGGAGCGCTGCTTAAAGCCTCAAGTGAGTCAAAAAAGAAAAAAAAAAAAGGAAGTGAAAGACATGAAGTAGAGTTAATACAAAAGATTCCATGGTCTTCACTCCTGCTTTACAATGTCTAATAGAAATCTAGTAGAAATCTAGTGATTCACTGAAAAGCATATTATAAACAGCAACGAGAAGAAACAATACGGCCTTCGCCACCTAGGCTCACCACCAACAGAAACTAGATAGAGAGCTTCTTTAAGAATTTAAAGAGCATAGAAAAAGAAAATGATGTGAAATACCACAATGGCATCCCCAGATCAACTTCAATCACAGTCCCGGTATGCTTAAAGTTCATAATAGCAGTAATATTATAATATTACAATCATTATTAAAATATAATAGCAATTCATCAAGAAAATTCATCAGCTACATTTGCTAAGCTGATACCTTCCTGCAAAAAATGTATAATCCATTTTATTACAGGAATGCATGATTATTACTAATGAATGGGTCCAAACTGAAATCCAAGCGCAATTCCTACTACCTCCTTGTTCAGAACAAGTCTGTTAATCTCTTTCTACTATCTTTATTTTCCTGATCTGCAATTTAGGGGCAGTTTAACCTACCTCACAGTGAAGTTGTGAGAATCTCAGGCAAGGGAAAACGTCGAGAGGAATACACAGAAAAGAGTATATGCTTGATATATATAAAGAATAATTTGATCTAAACTGGTAATTCTCCCCATTCTAGCAAAAAAGAATATTTCGTTCATTGAAGACTCTAGATTGCAATTTCTTTAAAAACTAGAAATTGAGGCGACCCTCAGAAACAGCCACTTCCCAAAGCTTTTCTCAAGAGCCGTAACTTCAAGTGCAAATTACAATGTTGGTGGCTCCACACTGAGCCCTGTGTTTCAGCCTGCGATCTTTTGCTCTGCCTGGGCTCTGATGATTGTAGTGGCCCTGAACTTAGGTTTTCATGGATAATCTACATTTTGCCAACCTAAGGTTTATGAAGACAGTTCCCAGAGTAGTGAGTATAGATGAGGCCGGGCTTGGAGTTCTACATGAGGCTACAGATGGCATAGTTTTCAGAGATAAACTCGTTAAAACCAATGCAAAGATTTTTTTCCAGAACAAGGGAGAGGCAGATGATGAGCAAGAGAGAGAGGAGTCACATCCAGCCTCCAGCAGGGCTTCAGCCCGCTTCTGGGCAGCGTCTGCCGACATGTTACATGGCAGTGGCGCTGTGGACCACTAGAGTAGTGAAGCATTGTAACAAGGAGCTGAACAGCTGGCAGAGCAGTGGAACTTCCTGTTTGTGACTGCGTCCCACATGAGAAGGGAGAAAGACTGTAGGCTTCACAGCCAGACAGGCTCAAGCAATCCTTGTCCCTCAAGTCAGAGTTGGGCCAACAGCTCCCTTGACAATGAAAGTGGAATGCCCATCTTCCTGCACTTCTGTGACAGTAAGAAATGAAACCTATGAAAGCACTGGCACAATTCCTGGTGGACAGCACCAGCTAAGTAAATATTGGCTGTTAGCTCTTTTTTGTCTACTTATGTGATATATCTCTTACAGTTATAGGCATTTAAAAATCCCAAAACCTTAGCAACAAGATCATTACTTTACTTTCTATAATTAAGTTTGTCTAAATTGGGTCTCTGGAGGATACTGGAATGCCTTAGACCAACAAACAATGCTGAAAACTCTCATAATATTGTGCATATCAGTATCTAATGATAGAATATGACTCTTCCTAAGAAGAAAATACAACTATTAAAACTGGTGTGAAGTGTACACCCATATGGCAACAAGTGGTGAGACACATCTGGGTCTCAAAGCTTCCCAAGAGTGAACACCATGTGTCGTCATGATGCATCTATCTGTGCAATTTGCAAAACGATTATCTTCTGGGAATATCAATTTGTTCACTATATAAAGAGAGATGAAGTTCCAAGTGCCTGATCTTGCATCCATCAAAAACAAGCCCAGTTTTCTTCCAGATATAAAGTGGGTCATGACTCACAAGCTATGGTTTTCAATCTAATTGCAAAAAGATGTCTTGAAATGAACACAAAAATAGGTAAACAGAGAAACTTCAGAGAAACTTCAGGAAACACAGCCTAACAGCAGACACTGACGCATGTTTCTACTATCTCATTAATTATAGGTATCAGCAGTCATATGCCTTCTACGTCGTAGACTCCATGTGAATCGCATTACCTATGTTAGCTCACTAAACATGCACAAAAAATCACTGTTATCACGCTCACATGACATATGAGAAAACCAAGGCTCAGAGAAGTTAAGAACAGCTCAAGGAGAAGCGCTAAGGCTCAGACCCACCTGTGGCCGATTCCAAGGCTGGTCAGGTTCTATGTTTGTTTGTTTTAAATTTTTTGCATACTTCCTCCTCAACTGAAAGATTTTAGATGAGCCAGTTTAGAGAGCTAACATACAACATGAGGACTAATTTTAATACAACTGTATTGTATCAGGAATTGTTAAGTGAGAGGTTAGCTGCTCATCACCATAAAAGGCAACTACGTGAGATGATGCACCTGCTGAGCTGCTTCACTCTATGACCATTTTATTATCTATATGTATCCCATAATACCATGTTGTAAACCTCAAATATATACAGTAAAATTTAGTTTTTTAAACAAGGATTCTTTCAAAAGCAATCATTTGCTAAGTATTTTTTGTTTACTTCATAAACTATTTTGTAGAACAAGGAATCGTATGTACTTTAAAGGGGCATAGTGTCAGTCAACCCGAGAACATCTCATTTACATGTTCATGTTCATGCTGCTGCAAATGCAATGATCTGTGCTATCAAGACCAGCACAGCCCTGTGTGTGGGAAAGAGGCATACACAGATCATCACCACAATGCACTGTGCTCCGTGCTCTCATGGGGCCACTTCAAGGGGGCGTGGAGGCTCTCACAGGCCACTACAGGGGTAACGAGGAGGGGTCCCGCCTAGGTGGGACCAGGGAGGGTTTCCCAGAGATGAAAAGTTGGGCAGAGGGTCAAAGGCATTGCAGGAAAAAAGGCATTAGCCACACAAAGAGAAGAAAGGGGTGGGGGGAGTGAGCCACAGAATGTTCCAGGAATTTCATTTTCCACTTTGGTTTCCAACTCTTTGAAACTTGATGAGGAGACAGCACTGCTGATTTGCTAATATACCTCCAATGCGTCAGAAGTTTCCTGCCAAGGAGAAGTGGCCACAGAGAAATATCTGCCTTGCCTGAAACTACAGCAAGTCTGATTTTTGTCTGCTTTTTCACACAAAGTCCTGTTGGCTACTGATGGCCCTAAACGCAGGAGAAAATGCCTAGAAGCTGTGCTCAGAGGTGCTCATCTGGGATCCATGATTGATTGACACAAGAATTACATGCAGGCAGGTTCAAATGAAAGCAGCAGGGGCCCGTGAACAGCGGTCAGGGGAAAGGACCCTGGAATCACAAGGCTGCTTTGAAATTGTAGCTCACCCACTTAGCAGACATGTGGCTCTAGCATGGACCTTCGTCTCCCAGTGCCTCCACTTCCTGATACTGTGGGATAAGCTTGGCAGACAGAAAGAAAATCACTCCACAGCTCAAGTGCCCCAGAGACAGTGGTGCTCTGGAGTATTAATCACACACTCCACAAGGGTTTCTCTCAGCCTTTCTGGAGTCTTCAATAATCCATGGTTTGTTTATATTTCTTCTCTAGTAGATGGTGAACTCTTTGAAAGCAAGAACTATTAATTATTTATCTTTCTATTCCACATACCTAAGAGAGTGCTGGCAAATAGCAAGGGATGAATCAAAGCTGTGCAGATAGAGGGTGGATAGAAGGTCCTAGAGATGAATAGAACACACAGAGTAACCAGACACCTGGCAACAAACATTCCTCTGCAGCCCAGCAGGGGGCTGAAGCCCTGAGACAGAGGTGTGCTAGCTACACACCACCACCGCAGGGCAATATCAGCTGGGTAATCAGCACAGCCTGGAGGGCTGCGGTTAAGGAGGCTGGAGGGCTGCGGTTAAGGAGGCTGGAGGCATGACTCCCAGCACAGCCTTCCGAGGACAGCCTCCTGAGGACAGCCTCATGGGAATCCCCTGGCAACTTCACTGGGTGGCCTGGGAACCTGGAGCCAACTGCCCAGCAAGTTGCACAGTATGTGTTCTGGCAAAGATCCCTTTCCTCAAGGATGAACAAATGTGACTTCATTCACATTCTAAAGAGGTCAAAATACAAAGTTTGCATTGATAAAGCTCTTGAAAAAACAATTCAGACTTTACACATAAAATAAATGCTCTCCTCTACATTAGTTGTTTTTGTTTTTGTTTTGTTTTTTCCAGTGGAGTCTCACTCTGTTGCCCAGGCTGGAGTGCAGTGTTACAATCTTGGCTCACTGCAACCTCCGCCTCCTGGGTTCAAGTGATTCTTCTGTCTCAGCCTCCTGAGTAGCCAGGATTACAGGCATCTGCCACCATGTCCAGCTAATTTTTTGTATTTTAGTAGAGACGGGGTTTCACCATGTTGCCCAGGCTGGTCTTGAACTCCTGACCTCATGATCCACCTGCCTCGGCCTCCCAAAATGCTGGGATTACAGGTGTGAGCCACCCCGCCCAGCCTACATGAGTTATTGTTTCTGTTGAACCATCAGACCTGCCGTCTCCCAGGCCCTCTGCCACGGCTGTGGGTGGCCTCCAGGAGGTAGGCAGGCTCACAATCAGCTGCTTTGGGTCAGGATCGGTGCGTGGCTCCCCTGCGTTACCTTTTTCCTAAGGTACCTCAGACTAAGTCCCTTCAACTACAGAACAAGAAAATGATCCTGCCTGGCATGCGGCATCCTTGCGGGAAGGATTGATTTTGCCCTATATAAAGGCCCCAGCAAAAACTAGTTCTTACCCCTTCAGTACCCTCCACCTACTACACCTCATTCTACGCAGGCACAGCTTCCATCATCAAAGAGCCTTCCAACCTGCAAGCTGTGTGTGGGTGCTCAGTCACCCATGTAGAGGATTAGTGCAACCTCACCTCCTGCAGTGTAGACAAGGCTGGGGTAATGCCTCTGTGGTCCTGTGTAGCCCTCACAGGCCCTCACACGGTGGCTGGTGACTGCAGAGTTTCAGTGAAGATGTGGACTGAATGATTTCGTGTTAAATGCGCTCTTTCAAGAACTCCAAGTGGGACATTATCAGCAGCAAGGCTGTCACTGTCTGGGACTTTCAGACCCATTCAGCAGCTAGCACTGAGCACCTGCTTTTGTGGGAAGGCATGCAGGGACCTGGGGTGGATGTCAGGACGACGCCCAAGGCACGGCCGCAGGGCTGGATGTGGAGGCTGTTTATTCCATCTCCTTATACAGGGATGAAACCGCCCCTTCCATTGTTGAGTTCATCCAAGACAAACAGTGGTCAGGAGAAAGGGAGCGGGCTCCCCAAGAAGGGGTGTGCCCAGGAACAGCATCTGGCCGGGTGGACAGAGAAGCACGGGGTGCGGTGGGCCAGAAGGAGCAGCAGCGCTGAGCGGAGCGGCGGGGCTCACTCCTGCGGGCAGTGGAGAGCGCACCGCGTCGGGAGGGGATCTGTGTCGTCCACGGCTGCTTTATAAGAACCCACTCTGGGTAGGGTGAGGATGGACCTATCTGGGCAGGGAGGCCAGTGCGATGGGTCAGGCGAGCGGTTTTCAATCACGGCACCGTGTCAGCAGGGCTTGCGAGCAGAAGTTCTCGCAAGCTGTGTATGGGCATAAGGGATTGGGCATAGCTCACACGCTGTGACGGGGTAAGGGACTGGGCACTACGAGCTTGCAGCTCCGCCACAGTCTACAGAAGCCACCAGAAGCTGGACATTCCGAGGAGGCCTGCGCATGTGACCACACACCCGCTGCCAAAAAAGCTGGAAGGTCGCTCTTTGTTCTCACAGTTGTCTGTACTGAGGTCTGGGCGGCAGCCAAAGAGGCAGTGATAGGATCTGAAGACTGAGCCCAGGAAGCCAGAGGCAGGGTGAGACTGGGGTGACAGCCAGGAAGATGTGGCTCTCTAGGGACACCACTGGGCTTTTCCTGGCTCCTCGTCAGCCATGAGGGGAAGACACTGACGTGGAAGCTGCACTTTCCGCTGTTTCACGGGGACTAGTGACCTTGTCCAGCTGCTCCTCTCCTCCAGAAGCAGTGCGGAGCGGCTGAGAGGGAAGAGCTCTGGAGAGGTTGCCTGTTCCCTCCTTAGCAAGGAGCTCGCTCCTGCAGCCTCAGCTTCCACATAAGCTGCAAGAGAAGCGGTAGTGTGGGCAGCGCAGCCTGTTTGTTCTGTTTGTTGAATATGAAAACTCGGATTCACAGAGGGGCCAAAATGCCTATTGCACCCAGCCATGGCTTCGTCATGGAGACCTCCCGTGGAACAGAACAGAGGCACTGCGGTAGGAGGGTGTGCACACAAACAGCACCAACATCAGAGGCAGGAACAGGCAGGGACTCGACCCCTCCATGCCTTCAACAAATGTATATGTCCTCCACACCAAGCCTGTGACATTGGGCGAAAGGGGTATTGTGGGATCTGGGCTTTAGACTGAGGGAGAACATAGCTGCCAAGATCTCAGGGGTGCCACTAGGAGAAAATGCTTTTCATTAAAGGAATGATGCCAGCAAGAAAACTATTTTGTATGTGTGTGTAAATTAGGGTATGTGAAATTCTCTAATAGCATTTCAGTTCATCAATACCACAAGCTAAAAAAAAAAAGTGTCAGATTTGAATGCAAGGAGCAGGTGGTGCACTGGAGTCAGGCTCTCCCACAAGTGCCTCGCTCCAGTGTGGGCCCCTTCATGTCTCCAAGCTGCAGCAAAAGAACACTCTGGTTGTAGCCTGTGAGTTGTCAGCAGGGAATCTGAGGGGTACGGGTGCTGGTGTTAAGACAAAGGAGGTCAGGAAGCCATTCTGTGTTCTGTGTTCTGGGAACATGGGACGGACTTGCAGAGGCAGGTCTTTACTTTGCAGGCATCTTGGCAGCTAGAAGATTCAGCTCTTTGCAACAAGGAACTGGAACTTATCCTTTGCACCCTAAAGTCGCCCCACCCTCCAAGTCTGCCTTCTCCCCATCTGAAAAACCAAGACTAAAAGGAGGCCCTCTGCTTAGGAGAGGCAACTCTGATGGCTGGACTCATGCATCTCTGAACCTCTCATATCCCAGAAGAGAGGTCCTACCAAGGCAGGCCAATACCACATGGTAAGATATTTAGTTTCTTCTTAATCTGATGACCCTATGATTTCTCAGATACATCTCACAGAAAGTGCAGAGATAAAACCAGAGCAACAGCAGTTGTATTTGTAAAAATAAAACTAGAAATGGAACCACCTCACTCTTACCTGCCTTAAGTCACTTGGAACTAAAGTATTTAATGTTTGAACATCAACATTTTTTTGGAGGCCCACTATGTGTCAGTGTTTATGAAAAAGCAGAACACAAGAAAACCGCTTCTCTTAAAAAACTCCTTTAATGGAAGTTACAGACCAGTGAACACAACCACAACATGGTATGAGAAATGCTATTCTAAGTTTAAGCCCCAGATATCTGAAGAGCTGAGAAACATCAAGGTCCAATAGTTTAGGAGGCTCCATGCAGGAAACTGAGAAAGGGGGCGGGGGGAAGAACATCAGCAATGGAGGTAGGAAGCTGGAGAAAAAGGCAGAAAAAAGCAAAAAAAAAAAAAAAAAAAAAAGGCAGGGACCAGATGAAGCCAGGTATTTCATTTAGGAAGGCCCTTCCCACAGAGGCTATCTTTCAAATTAAGAGTGGAGATGCAGTTTTGCCCTCTTGGAAGGGACACCCTGAACTTCTTTCAGGAAACTCCTCTGCCTGTCTTGGCCATGTGGTCTGGTGGACTGGACCCTAGAGTCGGGCTAGGTTCTAAGCCAGTCACTAGATCTCATCTTAAGGGCCCAGAAGAAGGATCAGACAGGGCTGTACAGCCAATAGAGCTGGAAGGTTACTTGCTGGGAAAGGAAGTCTCCGTTTTATCTACAGGAGTTACTGAAAGGGACCTTCTCTTTCTCTATGTACAGACAGGGGAGTAAGTGACATCTGCAGCCACCACCACTTTGCTACCACAGTGAGGAGACCCTGGATGAGGATGAAAGCAATAGAGGCCTCTCCTTGGTCTGAGCTGCATAGAGTTGAGGGGTTCACAAGGCCACAGGAAGAATCTGAGTGCACACACAAAGGCAGTGGCAGTGGGACAGCAAGTGACAAAATCCACGTAACCTCACAGTTCAGAGACCAGGGAGTCCTACCTTTCTTTCCGAGATGAGAAAGCAAGAGGACGAGGGGTGGTCAAAGGGCTTGCCCGAGGCTCCCCGTTCATTAGCTTTGGAGCCAATCTGAGAGCTAGTGACACTCATGGTTTTCCAGTTGATTGCCTGGTCTACCGTAACATGCAGTCCCCACACAATGGCCAAACAATGGCTATGAATGTAAACAAAGTGGGCAGAAAAGTGGGGGCCGTGAGAAAATGCATGCCCCCTTTGGATCCTAACCTTGATGACCCGAGGAAAGCCCAGAGTGGCCACAGTGCAGGTGACAAAGCATGCTGCCCTCTCACAGGCTTTGTACACATAGAGCTATTCTAGAGCCTTCTAGCCCCTGCCAGCTATAGTCATGAGCTGTCCAAGAACAGAATACATTCTGAGCAATGTATCCTTAGGCAATGTTGTCACTGTGCAAACATTATAGAGTGTAGTAACAAACGCGTAGATGGCATAGCCTGCTATACACCGAGGCTAGGGGGCACAGCCTGGTTGCTCTGGGCTACAAACCTGTACAGGGTGCTGTGCTACTGTACTGAATACTGTAGGCAATTATAACTATTTGCACATCTAAACTACAATGCTAAGTATTTGCACACCTAAATTTCTAAACACAGAAGAGGTGTAAAATATGCTATAAAAGATGTAAAATATCATATGCTTATATAGGGCACTTACCATGAAGAGAGCTCGCAGGACTGGGAGTTAGTTATCTCTGGGCGAGTCAGTGAGTGGTGACTGAAAGTGAAGGCCCAGCCGTTGCTGCTACTACAGACTTTATAAACACTCCACGCTGAGGCTACGCTCAATTCATAGAAACATTTCTCTCTTCAATAAGTTAACCTTAGCCTCTTGTAACTTTTTTACTATGAAAATTTTTTCATTTTTTAAACTTTTTTATTGTCATAATAACATTCAGCCTAAAATACGAACACAACTGTACAAATATATACGTATATATTTAATATCCTTATTCTGTAAGCTTAGTCTATTTTTAAATTTTTTTATTTTTTTTAACTTTTTTTCTGTTAAAAACTAAGACACACACACACATTTGCCTAGACCTACACAGAGTCAGGATCAGCCACGTCACTGTCTCCAACCTCCACATCTTCTCCCAGTAGAAGGTGTAAGGCTGGTTGCCTCGCCGGGAGCTTGGACGCACACCACCCCCCTTTTTTCCAAGAGCTCGGACACGTCCACCCCCTTGCACAGCCTAGCCTTCCCTTAAAAACCCCACCAAGATGCAAACGAAGTCTTGTAAACCTACCCAATAGCAGTCAAGTCTTGCATGCAAACGAAGTCTTGTAACTCTAGCCAATAGCAGTCAAGTCTTGTATGCAAACGAAGTCTTGTAACTCTAGCCAATAGCAGTCAAGTCCTGTATGCAAACAAAGGCTTGTAACCCTACCCAATAGCAGTCCTGTCTTGCCCACACCCTGCTCTCCCACAACCAATCGAACACCTCCACTCCCTATAAAACCCCACGTCTGAGAGGAGTCCGTGAGACTTCTCTGGCCCCTCCTGTCGGACTGCAGAACCTTGCCCGGGAGCCACATAAACCCTTCGCATTGGATCTTCTTGTGCTGGCCTCAGTTTCTTCATTTTAAACTCGGCAAGGACCCAAAAAACCTTACAGAAGGTCTTTGGGGCGGCAACACCACGGAGCTGTCATCTCATATGATATTAGTAACAATGCCTTCTTCCGATACCTCCTATCACACCTCACTTACTTTTTCATAAGTAGTAGTACACTCTAAAATAATGATTTAAAAAGTACAGAATAGTAAATACTAGGCAGAATCCATCTTTCAGCTCCACTGGAAAATCTCACGGGCCCACCATGATATCTGTGGTCTATCATGAAGAAATACACCGTGATGTGGTGCATGACTGTCTCTGTTGAGCTTCAAACTAGCAGAAACCTTAGCAAAGTCCTCTCAATCTGGCTCCATCACGCCACACACCCCCTTTCCTTCGCTGGTCCCAGCGTGGTGGCTCTATCCACACATGCTTTCTTAAGGAGATAGTTCAAATGTCCCTAAAGCCTTCCTGGGTTCTTCTGGAAGAATTCACTCTTCTGTTTGTGCTGTACCCCGTTATCCACCCTGCAAATACAGCACTTCAAGCCCCTAGTGATCACAGCCCACACCTGCATCTCCTGCTGATCAAGAGATCAGAGCGGGCAGGGATTATGTCTTACCTACGAGTCCAGAACACTTGGCACCAGCCAGGTGTTCAAAACTGGTAAAACATTAAATGAATAAATATCCACTATGTACACGAGGAAGCACCCACTATGTGTGGTACCCATAATGCAAAGCTAACAGGGACATAAAGACATGCAAAGGAAGACTATCTCCGAAATCAGTTTAATGTTTCAGTGAGGAAATGCCACTTATTTCCTAATAAGTTACACAATCAGAGGCTTAGGGTTTACGTAGCTTTTCCACAGCATACCAGGTGAATGACCTTGCAAATGTATAGGAAGAAACAAAATGATATTGTATTATTTATCACCAGGCACGCTACTGCTCAATACTTTATACACATTATCCCATTTAATTTGTTCATGAGGTTAATCATATTTTAGAGATGAATAAACCGAGGCTCAGAGAAGTTAGGATGCTTGCTGAAAATCACAGAGTTAACAGGCAGCAGAGGGAGAACAGAGATCTGAGCCTACACCCCATAGCAATGTTCAACCACACAACTTAACCAACCATCTGGTCCCAACTTTTTATTTAAACCACTCAGAGTCACTTTTATTGTAGTATTCCATGGGAAAGATTCTGTCTACTAAAAGTTACCTTTTTTTTTGAGACAAGGTCTTGCTCTGCTGCCCGGGCTGGAGTGCAGTGGTGCAATCATGGCTCACTGCAGCCTCAACCTCCTGGGCTCAAGCGATCTTCCTGCCTCAGCCTCCTGAGTAGCTTAGAGACACAGACGCCCAGCTAATTTTTTTTATTTTTTGTAGAGACAAGGTTTCCCTATGTTGCCCAGGGTGGTCTTAAACTCCTGAGCTCAAATAATCCTCCTACCTCAGCCTCTCAAAGTGCTGGGATTACAGGCATGAACAACTGTGCCGGGGCAAAAAGTTACATTTTAATTTTTATTTTTCTTTATTTTTATTTATCATTATTATTTTTTGAGACTTTTGTTGCCCAGGCTGGAGCACAATGGCGCAGTCTTGGCTCAGGTTCAAGTGATTCTCCCAGGTTCAAGTGATTCTCCTGCCTCAGCCTCCCAAGTAGCTGGAATTACAGGCATGTGTCACCAACGCTAGCTAATTTTTGTATTTTTAGTAGAGATGGGGTTTCACCATGTTTGCCATGCTGGTCTTGAACTCCTGACCTCAGGGGATCCACCTGCCTCGGCCTCCCGAAGTGCTGGGATTACAGGCTTGAGTCAATGTGCCCGGCCAAAAGTTACATTTTTAAGTAACAACTTTCTATGGTTATATATCAAAACCCTGTCATCTGGGTTCTAATGGCAAAATTCCTAAATGCAAATAAATAGCTGGTATCAGAATAGATGTAATTCTGGCTGAAAGCAAAAAAAAAATTATATATATATATATAATTTATATATACATTATATATAAGTTTTATATATATATAAAATATATGTCTATATATGTTTTATTTGGCTTATTCAATCTTGTCACACTAGACTATTTTATTAAGAACTAATAGAAATATGGACATTTCTACCTTCCCTGATAACTAGGGACCTGTGTCTTGGGATGGGACCACAGTACCTCCCTTTTCGAGCTTCACATGTTTCCACCTTCGGGATGAGAGTATCATGTCTAGTTATGGCAGCTGTCTGAATGGAAACAACTCTGACAGCAATAACACCACATGAGCATTCTCAGTATAACTGTCAAATGCCACAAGTAGAAGACAGACCTAAATGGCTCTAATATGTCCCATTTTAAGTTAAAACAGCTTCTACGTTTTAGATTTCAGCCCGTAAGGAATCCCCAGGCAACTCCCCATACAGGTTGCATCTCTGATTGACACAGCAAACATGGGGTCGGCACTCATGGTGGGATAACGGCAGCTCTATTTCAAAACACGTGTCCACAGTCCTTTCTCTCCTGCCAGTGCTCCAGCACGGAATTTGTTGGTTATATACTTACATGTCACTATTTTGCACACAAATATTCAGCTTTACACTTGGTCTTCTAAAGTTAGATTTCACACTAATCCGAATGGAACCATGTGAGCTACCTGGTAGTTCTCACCACCCCCAAGTTCCCAAGGCCTGGTACGGCACCTGAAGCGTGTGATGGGCCCCCAGGCACAAGCTCTTGGGACCTCCAGAGAATCACCAAGAAGCCACCAAGCACCCTGCAAGCAAGGAAACCCCGGAGAACCTGCTTCAGGGGAGGGCCATATTAGCAATTGCCAGGCAGATCCCTTTCATGCTGAAATACATCTAAGGAACGCAGGTGAGTGGACAGTATGTCTCTGGCTGTGGATGTCTCGGCACGTTCCTCCTGCTCTTGGGCACCCGGAACACCTTGGTGGTGTGGGATGTGGACAGGGACACAGCATCAGTCATTAGCAAACCCGCTGAACCACACACATCATTTCTGAGTACCTCTCTTGAGATAAATGTTCCTCAGAAGACATTCAGGGAAAACTGCCCAAACTCTGTTTTTATTCCTGCCGTTCTAAACCCAAACTTAGAAGCAAAATGAGAAAGAACTAGGCCTGCTGACTGCCTACCACGTGACAGGTACTTCACATATGTTCTTCCACTTGAACTTGGAGGTAAACTATTTTTATCTCCATTATACAGATGGGGTAAATGAGGCCTGCTCAGGTCAGAAATAGAGCTGATATTTCAGTTCCAGGACGCCTGACTCCAAATGCCTTGCTTTTCCCTCCAGCCTTGGCCTCCTTGAGATAAAGTTACTCCAGCACTTAACTGTAATTTTGTAGTAACTATTTTTGTAAGAGTGCCTCCCTCTTAGACAATTTTCTTCCTTCCAATGTCTGCGCCCCCTACCAAGAAAAGGACAGTTGCAACTCCTCTGGCCACAGACTCGGGGCTCCTCCCCACGGCCTGCCCCCAGGTTGGGGTGAACTGCAGCACACACAGAGGGGAAGGCGTGCCACCGAAGCCATCAGGGAACTCAGACGCCTCCTCCCTTCTCAATCTGCAACAACACAGGTGCTTCCTTCTCTTCACGCCACAGTGAGCTACGGACAGAGGTTGAAATATTTTCAAGATTTCCATTTTTAGTAAATACTTGTGAAAAAAAATCACAGCTGTGTCACTGTTTTTTGGTATTCTCAGCAACCTCTTTTGGAGAACACAATGCTAGCTTCTTCCTTTCACATCCATTGACTTCAATTAGGCTTTTGGTCTCAATTTGAGTGGCTTATTTGTTTTTACTACAATTTCCTAGAAATAGAAAACTAAAACAACAATAACAAAAATGAAAGCGTCCGCAAAAAGGCCAGGGAGAATGAACTATCTCAAGGGTAAGCACACAAGCTATGGCCTCTGACAGCAGGCAGGCGACTGACTGCAGAGACTGTGACTGTCCCCCCAGGCATTTTTGGCTGAGGGGGATCCATTCAATCAGTTCAAAAGATGTCCTTTCAGGCAGGAGGAGGTGATTTTACACAAAGCTAATTACTGAATCCATCTTGACGGGGTCTACCATCCTAACTCACCTAGAAATGACAATGAGCCCCATTCACTGTGTTAATAGGATGGAGATCGATCTCCCTCCTATCCTTCTCCACCTCAGAAAAATGTCAAAAGCAACTCCCTTTCCTTCAGGTTGGAGCTCTATTCCCAGTGCTTTAATGAGGCACATTTCTTGGACAGCAACTACAGTTACTGAGATCAATGCACTTCAATCCATGAGCCAGATTAGCTCTTCTGGGTCCTGCACTAAACTAGGTGCTAGATGGATAGAGAACGGGCCAGAAGTTTTTCTGCCCTTAAGAAAGTCTGAATCTAGCATAAACAAGAAACAGAAGACGCAGACTTAAATGTCTGTAAAGCTCCCTCTCCTTATCTATAAAAGATAAAAATATTTGCTGTGCCTACATACCAAGGGCATGATGAGGCACAAATGAAATAAAGTCTGAAAGCTATGCATGAAAGATGAAGGCATCAGTGTACAGGGTGGGACAGACGGTCTGAGTGACAGATTATAATGCAGGCACTTGAAAAACTCACAAGGAAGCCGTCTACACCATCCACATATAACAGCGGTTAAATTCAGAAGCAATTTTTTTTGGAAGACAGTTTTTCATTTTTCTTTTCTGTACTTTTTAAAATGATAAATGTGTGTTTTGTTTTTCAGCTTTATTTAGTTATAATTGACAAAGTGTCCATTTTATACTTAAAATGAACAGTGTGATGCTCTGATATATATGTATATTTTTTGTATACATGTATATATCATAAAACCATCAACTAATTAAATATCCATCATCTCACAAAGTTACCAATTTGTGTGTGTGTAATGAGAATACTTAAGATCTACCTTCAAAGAAAATTTCAAGTATACAAAACAGTATGATCAACTGCAGTTATCATGCTGTACGTCAGGTCTCTAGAACTTATTCAACCTGCATAACTGCAACTTCGGACCCTCTGACCTGTATCTCCTCACTCCCTGTGAACTCCTGGCAACTCCCATCCTACTTCCTGCTTCTATGCACTCACTTTATTTTTTCATTCCTTGAATGGACAGAAAAAAATAAGCAAAATTCAATGAGATTAACCAAAAGTAAACCTCACACATTTATTTATCTTTTCTGATAGATAAAATTTAAGGTTTGAGTTTGACCCAAACCCCAGACTTCTTGACTTGGAAGTCCCTATATTCATTAAGCCCCAAAGGATCATCTGGCCCCAAAAGAATGTTGGCTACATCATAACAAATATCAAATGTGATTTAAAAGTATCTCCTTTCTAGTTTAGCACAAAACCAGTGAAAGACGACGCTAATGACTGATTAGCTACACGCAATCACTAGCACTGCCACAACCCCAGGCATGTTGATTATTGAAACACATTTGATATAAGGTGTGGAAGCTTTAGCTGTGCAGCAAGGAGAACATGCGCCATGATGCATTTTGTGAATTGTTATCACTAGCTTCTAAAATTCTGTATAAGCGATTGCTTTTGCATCACAAGCGACTGTAATGGAAATCTTCGACTTTGGGAGCCTGCCTGACTTACAGAAGAATTCTTCCAAGAACTGTGTGAAGGCCTCAACAAGAAGACTCCACTGTCAGGCAAAATTTAGTCCAAAGGTTTGCCTAGTGTCTCTGAAAAACAAAAGCAAAACGCTCATCCTAAAATCACTGTGACATATATTGTATCCAAAAAGACCAACCAGGGTACAGAAGATGCATTGGCACTGGGCGATGGTTGTCATCTGCTCCACTGGGTACTCCCCGAGACAGAGCTTGCAAGACACCAGCGGGTCGAGGGCCAGGTCCCAGGTGGGCCGGTACCTTGCTGTGGTCATCGCAGAACAGTCTGAAATGAGAGAAGCATGGAAGGTCAGACCTCTGCACCCCTGGCATCCACCTGCTCTGTTGCAGGAGTCACGTCTCCTGGCTGTAGCTGGGGCCCAGGGCGGTGGCCAACTGACTGCTGATGGGGCCCAGAGCATCTGGATGCTCTGAGAAGTTTTTGTTTTTGTTTTTGTTTTCGTTAAACAGAGTCTCACTCTGTCGCCCAGGCTGTTGTGCAGTGGTGCGATCTCAGCTCACTGCAACCTCCGCCTCCTGGGTTCAAGTGATTCTCCTCCCTCAGCCTCCCAAGTAGCTGGGACTTCAGGCACAGACCACCACACCCAGCTAACTTTTTGTATTTTTAGCAGAGACAGGGTTTCGCCATGTTAGCCAGGATGGTCTCGATCTCCCGACCTCGTGATCTGCCCACCTCAGCCTCCCAAGCTCTGAGAAATTTTAACCAGGGGTGCCTGGCTTGGGTCTGTGAGTGGCTTCCTTACCATTCTAATAGTAACTTTCATGTCTGCCCTCAAAATGCCAAAGGACTCACCCATACGCTCAGCCTTCCCTCCCTCCCACTGATGTGCATTTTAGTAAGACCCTGCCAACCTGGCTCCTACCCAGGAGAGCGAAACCTTAGCCATCTCGGAAGAGAAGCTTTTGCTAAAATACTTATTGCTTGGATTTAACTGTTCTCCAGTGTTAAAGACATGGCAAAATGAGGACAAGCCTGGGTGGAAGGGTCAGAGCAGAAAGCCTTGGTGGGGACAGTGAGACCTGAGTTTTCAGGGCAGCTGGAAAGGAGGTGGACATTGAACAGAAGGAAGAAATGTCACAGCATCTTTCACCAGAAGACAGGGTACGAGGGTCACACAGAGGGGCAGGACCAGCGCTATGCTCTGTGATCAGACAGAACTCCATTTCTAAAACTCCCTCTGCCCATAAACAGACACTTCCCTAACCACTCTCAGCCTCAGCTGGCTCATCCGTGCCATTGGGCGATAATCCCCTCTCACAGAGGTGTCCTGAGGATGAGGCGACATCATATAAAGCGTTGGCCACACACAGCGAGTGCTCAGGAAAATCCCTTCCTCCCTGTGATGGTTAATACTGTCAACCTGATTGGATTAAAGGATGCAAAGTACTGTTCCTGGGTGTGGCTGTGAGGGTGCTGCCATGTGAGTCAGTGGACTGGGAGAGGCAGACCCGCCCTCAGCCAGGGTGGGCACCATCTAATCAGCTGCCAGCACAGTCAGAATAAAAAGCAGGCAGAAAAATGTGGGAAGACTAGACTGGCTGAATCTTCTGGCCTCCTTCGTTCTCCCACGCTGGGCTTTCTGCCCTCGAATATCAAACTCCAAGTTCCTCAGCTCTGGGACTCTTGGACCTTCCACCACAGACTGAAGGCTGCACTCTTGGTTCCCTACTTTTGAGGTCTGGGGGCTTGGACTGGCGTCCTTGCTCCTCAGCTTGCAGACGTCCTATTGTGGGACCTCACCTTGTGATCGTGTGAGTCAATGCTACATAATAAACTCCCCTTTATCTAAACATCTATCTTATTACTTCTGTCTCTCTAGAGAACCCCAAGTAAATCACTCCCCTTCCCCTGTGATGTCTGCTTCAGCCATAGCTTAGCAGGCAGAGAATGTGGTGATGCCGCTTTGCACACAGTTAAGTGTGGGACTTACTGTCACTTGAGTAGTGGATTCCCAGGGTCAAGGAGCTGTCCTGACTTAAAAAAAAAATCATAACATCCCTTTCTCAATTTTTGTGACTCACAGCTCCCTGGGTGCCACTGAGTGAACATTCGGTTAGGAAAACCCACCTGCTGAGTTCTACATGGCACCAGGAGGGAGAAGACATGTGTGGCCCAGAAGGAAGTGCCTGCAGGATCCAGAAAGCTCACCCAGCAGATGGGACCCAGTGACACAGGACAAAGGATGTGAGAGGCAGAAATGAGCCAGATTCGGGGAGGAGACCCTGCTATCAGAGCTCAAGCCACTGACAGGGCGGCTGAAGGCCACCTGGGATCTGCACTGGGAATCCATGTAGGCCTTCAGCATTGGGGGTGGGAGTGGGCAGCAGTCAGAGGGGCCTCTTCCAAGGGCAGCTGATGCCTGTGAGTCACTCAGTCTAAAATATGTGTGTCTTCCTTGTTATAAAAGGAATCCTTGACACAAATTCCAGTAGCTTTGGGCTGACTAGCACTTTCAAGATAATGTAAACAAGCATCCTGATTTGACCTCAAGCTGGTGGGTCCTGAGGAGTGAGATAACTGGAGGCATCACGCAGCTCTCTGGGGCTGCAGGGGGTACAGATATCAAGGCATCTCTCCTCCCCAAGGTCATTTTCATTTGGATCATTTCTCTACACCTTGAATTTTATGATTATGCTTATGCTTATGCTTGTCATCATTTGAAATCTCTACATGGGTTTTTCTGGGTCCTAAGCTGATGGGCCTTGATATTTTTCTTTATATTTCTTTGTATCTTTTTCTGTTTTAATACTTAATAACTTTTTTAGCATCTCTTAAAGTTCACTGGACAACACGATAATTATGTTTTAAAATGTTAGCTGGCCCTAAATTGGATCACAAACCTCAGCCCTGGGCACTGAGGCTTGAGGCAGGCTGCAGAAATCAGTCAAGACTGGAAATGTTTCAAGAGGGCTGGGGCTGCCAGTTGGCTCCTCTGGCCTGGAGACCTGGGGAGAGCCTGCTGTTGACCATGCTGAAAAAGCACAGGGTACGGGTTCTGGCGAGCTGCAGGGGAAGTTGTAAGGTAAAGAGTTCGCGCTTTGCAATCAAGCAGACTGGGCTTCGAATTCCTTTTTTTGGCCACTTGGTTATGTGATGTTGAAGAAATTGCATAACTTACTTAACTTCTGTGAACTTCATTTTTGTTTTTTTTCCCCCCCTCTGTAATATATTTACAAGTTTCTGAGAGACACTACGAGCTTGGTAAGTGGAGGTCATTACGATATGTCAGGTTAACAAGCTTAGACTTTAACCTACATAGATGAAATGGATAAAACAAGTTCTTGGGCAGACATTATATCATAAAATTAGTATTTAGGAAGCTCAATCCAGTGAAGAAAATTTTTAGAAGAATCAAACATCAAAACCTCCTAAAGCCTCCTCCCTTATAGTCAGCCATGCAGCAATGCTCCCAGCCTGGACGTCACCCGAGAAGGCATTACCAAATGGCAGAGCCTAACCGCCCCACATGGGGCCCCTGAATCCCTGCCTCCATCCCACGGGAACAGCTCCCTGCCCACAAGCCAGCTACAGCCTCTGTCCTGGACCACTGCCCTGCCCCATCGTGCTTGTTCCTAAGACAATTCTCTCTCCTTCCAGCTTTAGATCTGGGCTCCTTTTCCTGTTTACAGCCTCTCTGCCGTGACCCCTGGCACAGTGTACAGGGCTCCATCTGTCTGACTTCCTTTCTGCCTGGACCATGATTTCTTATTCAGCCCCCAGTGGCTTCCCCTGCCCTGGCACAGGTCAGCCTGTGGCCCTCACCTCCCACTCCCCCACCAAGCCTCATAAGCTGGATTTGAAGCAGGTCACATTCCTATTTCCAGGAATCATATCACTATTCTTTCCCCAACAGAATACACAGCCTCTGAGCCGTGCTGAAAATCATGATTCAAACGGTGACAACAGGATATATTTTACGGAAAAAAAAAAGGTCTATATTGTTTAAACCCATCACAGACCTTCCCTACACACAGGATGGCCTTAATATGATTTTGCAAACAGTCAACAGCTGCGAATTTGCAATCAGATTGTGCTACGAAAATCACAATGCACAATAAAAGAAAGCTCAGTCTTTGTTTTCCTAATGTGAATGTCAAGTCACATGAAATGGCAAACTGTTTCAAGAACATCTGGTCCATTATAAGTATTATTCAATTTAAGCAATTCCAAAAGCGTATAAGGCAATTTACTTATTAAGCATGACTGAGGCTGTGCAAAGGATTGTGCCTTGTGATGAAAGAGGTATAGACACAAGGAAGAGAGAGCTGAAGAGAAAACAGTCCATTGAGGGAGAGATTCGGCAGATTCACATGAGGTCCAATGTGGTTATTTGGCCAGAACTATCCCACCTCTGAGCCCCAGGGCTATGGACCTCTGCAGGCCCCTATTCTTCCCACCTTTTCTCCTTCCAAGCAAATCTGGGAAAGGGCAAGCAGCTGCCATCCAGTCATCATCCACCTGTTACTCTCACAACTTCCTCCAGCAGGTCCCTGCTCTCCTCCATTTGCCTGGGACACACTCGTGTTTCCTCCCCAGCCTCCCTTCTCCTTACCTACCACTTCTCCACAGCCCACAAACCCTGCACACCCAGCGTCAGTCCTGGCGCTGTGTGGCATCTCCTTGATTCTCACATCTCTCAGCTGTCTCTCCTGTCCCTGGGTCTCTTCTGTGTGTGGTCCACCTGGATTCTTGAGCTGTGCTCTCTGAACAGCAGCATCAGCATCACCTGAGAACTTGCTGGAATGTAACTGGTTGGGCTCCAACCCAGACTCATTAAAACAGAAACTCTGGGGAGGTGGGTGGGCAGGCACAGTGATCTGTTTCCATGAGGCTGGCGGGAATTCTGATGCACAACAAAGCCTGACAACCGCTGTTGTGTATCCTTCCACTCCACAGCATTTCCACCCAGGTCCATCTGACTCAAGTCTGTGTGGGCTGAAGCCCATCTAATGCGCAGTTCTTCAACAATACCAAAACTCAGCTGTCGTTTCTACAAGGCACTGGGCCAGACTCTCATAGTAACTCTCATTTCTTCTGGGTAAGTGTGGCTTTGGAAGTCCACCACGTCACCAGTCTTTCTGAGTAAGTGTGGCCTTCAAAGTGTGACATATATACAAATTTATCTCCCCAACCTGATGTTAACATTTTTCAGGGTAGGAACTATGTTCTAGCCTTCTGGACAGTGGTCACAGCAGATATTCCATAATTATAACAAAAATTATATATATGTGTGTGTGTGTATGAGAGAGACCTGATAAATGTGCATCAGACATCGTGTTTATCATTTTCATATGCAGCTTCATTTCTCTGCACAATGACTTTGAGACTTTGATAGTTTGCTATTATTCAAATCTTGCCAATGAGTAAACCAAGGTTCAGAGAGGATTAGGGTAACCTGTACAAACATATGGGGCTATTCAGTCACAGTCTGTGTGGCCCTCAGATGCAGGCATTTACTGTGCCAAACCTCCTCTGTGTATCCTCATCAGCTGAGTGAGACGGAGCCTTTTGGACTTGTAGAGATACAAGATAAACCAACTTCAGTTTTGCTTCTGAGCTTCCTGGGCTTAACTTGAGCACATTCAGATCGGCGGTGGCTGGGAAAAGCGACATCTTCATAATTTGGAGCTGTCAGCTGCAGCAGAAATTGGAGAATCGTGGCTGAGTAGAAAGCTGGCTGTAAAAGAGTTGGCTTATTCAAGTGTATGGTTTCATGATGTTTAGGAAAGTGTGTGGACGCTGTCTCCTCCCAAGCAGATGATGCCTACCTCAATGATAAAAACGTAACTATTTCCAGCAATCGCACTCCTAGTTTCCCAGCTAATGTGAAAACTTATGTTCACATGAAAACTTGCACATGCACGCTTATAGCAGCTCCACCGTAACTGCCTAACTTGGAAACAACTGAGCTGTCTTTCAGTAGGTGAATGGACAGACTGTGGTATATCCAGACGGTGGAATATGATTTGGCTCTGAAAAAATAAGCCATCAAGCCAAGAAAAGACATGGAAGAAACTTAAATGCACATCGCGACATGAAAGAAGTGAATCTGAAAAGGCTGCACACATATGATTCCAACTCTAGGACATTCTGGAAAAGGCAAAACTATGAGGACAATAAAAAGGTCAGTGGTTGCCAGGGATCATGGAGAGGGAGGGATACTTGGGCAGAGCACAGAGAGTATTTAGGAGAGTGCAACTATTCAGTATGAAGCGTAATGTGATTACATGTCATTATCCATCTGTCAAAACCCACAGAGTCTGCAACACTAAGGGTGAGTGAAACCTAATGTAAACTATGGACTAAATTGTACCTCTCAGCAAATTTGTATGTTGAAACCCTAACCCCCATTGTGACTATATCTGGAGATTCAGCACATCGAGAAGTCTGTATATCTATCTATATATATAGATATGTGTGTGTGTGTGTGTGTGTGTGTGTGTGTATACATAGCAATCTCTCTATATATATCTACACATATCTGTGTGTGTGTGTGTGTGTGTGTGTGTGTGTGTATGTGTGTGTGTCTTTATAGATATGGTCTTTAGGAAGGAATGAAGGTTAAATGAGATCATAAGGGTGGGACCGTAATCCAATAGGACTGCGGAGTTACAAGAAGAAAAGAGAGCTCCCATGCTCCTTCTTGGCCATGTGAGGACACAGTAAGAAGGCAGCCTCTGCAAGCCAGGGGGATGTCCTCACCAGAACCCAAGCACGCTGGCAGCCTCCTCTCAGACTTCCAGCCTCCAGAACTGCAAGAAAATAAATTTCTGTTGTTTCAGCCCTGTGGTCAATGGTATTTTGTTACAGTAGCCCCAACTGAGTACCATAGGAAACTATGAACCTTGGGAGAGAATGCTGATCAATGGATATTCATTAATTGTAACAAATGTGCCACTGTGGTATGACATGATAGCTAGTTGTGTGTATGTGGGGATGGGGTGTATGGAAACTCTGTATTATCCGTTCAATCTGGTTTGAACCTAAAACTGCTGTAAAACATAAGGTCTTTTTTTTTAAAAAAAAAAAAAGAAAAAGAAAAGGGTACCTACTGTATGATTCTAATTATATGACATTCGGTTAAAGGCAAAACCCTAGTCAGCAAACAGATCAGTGGTTACTGGTGGCTTAGGGAGGGCTGGGAGAGCAGAGGAGGCTTGCATGGCTGAGTGCAGGGGGTTTTCAGTACAATAAAACTATTCTGTATGACACTGCAACAATAGACACAGGACACGCTGCACTTACAAAAACCCATAAAAAAGAACTTTATAGCACAAAGAGTGAGCCTTAAAGGCATGCAATTCTTAAATAATCATTGAGGAGGTCAGGGGCATGGCAGGATGGGATACAGACTGTGACCAAGGTTCCACCTGTATTACAAGCGGGTGGGGGGAAAGGTGCTGACTGAGGTGATTTCAGGAATGGGCTGAACCTGTAATAAGAATAGCCAAGTTCATATGCACTGAGCTCTAAGTGACGAAGCTGCCTGCTGCAGGGCATGGGTTAACAATTCTGAAACCACTATCCCTTTACACTGGAATGGTAGATGGTGGGATCCAGGTTTCTCACTGTTGAAGTGAAAGGTCTCTGATAAGCAAAGGTGCTCATGGAATAGACTTGGCCTCATCAGTAGGAACTCATGTTCAGCTTCATACAGATTCAGTTGGGTACATATAGTAATATGTATAGATTTGTGGGCACACACCAGTTAGTGTACACATGTTTCCTTGTTCTAGCAGCTGACAGGGCACAGAAGGACTGACATCCTAGCTTGCAACAAGCACATCTAGTGCCCAGATCTTGATTCTAACACAGCGTTCCAGTTACCAAAACTAGGGTTCACTGGACAAACAGCAGATTCTAGGACTGGGCAGGGCATTCAAGTTGAGCTGGAGGATGGCCAAATAATATAGGAGCCAACTGAAAAGCTCCCGATGGCTGTAGCTGAAAAAAATAGAGCAACAAAGTAGCATGAATTATAGCCCAGAATAGAAAATACATCCCCATGAGCCCATACTCAGATAAATGAGAAAAAAGACACATCTCTCATGCAGAAAATTCCACATACTTTTTGTAGGTGCTCTGCCCTCAAGAAAGTGGAGCCTAACTCCTGATTCTGGAGTGGGCTGTACAGAATGACTTCCTTCCAAAGCGTGTAGCTTGGCAAGGGTGGAAAAAGGAGCTTACAAGTGTTGAAAGGACAAACGCTGCCTCGGTGAGGTGACCCTGACAGCATCAGGGATGGCTGTGCACATGGATGGTGTTGACGGTGGCCACTCCCCCTACACTCACCAGGATGTGATGAGAGTAAGGCTTCACCTCTTGGGTCTTCCTCTCAAAATCAGTAACCCTGTCTTCTTATGAGAAGAGCATCAGGTAAATCCCAATTCAAGCATATTCTACAAAATCCCTAACCAAAAACTGTTAAAGTCTTCAATGGAAGCCTGAGAAACTATCCCAGTGGGAGAGGAGTCTAAGGGGACAAGACTCTTAAATGCAATGAGAGAACTTGGAACAGAAAAAGGACATTGGGTAAAAACTCAAGAAACAGGACTGAAGTGGGTACTTGAGTTGATGAGCACGTAACAGCATTAGTTCAATATTGTGACAAATGTACTAAACTAATGCAAGATGTTAACAGAGGAAGCTGGGCATGAGGTTTATGGGAACTCTCTGTACTAACCTGCGTCATTTTCTAAATCTAAATCCGTATCAGTCCGTCTAAATCTGAATCTAAAACTAAATCTGTAAATCTAAATCTAAACTGCCCTAAAATAAAAGTTTATTTTTAAATGAAACACTTTGACACTAAAAATCTGAGAAACACTAAATTAAATATAGTTAAACAGATTTGTTTGTTTATTTTTCAGCATTTTAAAATTCTCATGGTTTTTGGTATGCTAATGAAAACCATCACAGTCCAAGAAGGGTATGCAGAAGGGCCTAAGGAGCCCATAAAACACTTTCTCCAGCACTACTGCATACCATTAAAGCTTTGTAAGAAACACAAAAAAGAAAGAAAGCTGATCTTCGTCATTTCAATACAACACATTTCCCTAAATGAAGATTTTGCAGGAGTGCAGAGAAGAACAGACACAATCAACAAGGAAGAACCCAGGGACCAGAGGAAGGGCGCCCACCTGTTGAGCACAGGGCCAGATGGTGACAGATTCACTAGACAAACGGCCACAGGCTGGCACTAAGTGGAGGTCATGGGTGCTTTCTACTTTCTACTGTCACCTACCTCTGCAGGTGAGAGTGAAGTGTCAGCCATTGGGAGCACCTCAACTGCAGAGGACAGAATCCATAATTGGACAATAAAGCATACAGGGCAGGTGAGCAAGAAGTCTACTCACATGGAACTGCTTTCTTTCATAGACCGGGCAACTCCATGCCGAGTCCTGTGCTTCTCCCTCCAGCCCATCAGAGCATTCTTAAATCTGTACGTCCCACATCAAGGCCACAGAGAAGACAGGATTGTGATCTGACAGGGACACACACACACACACACACACACACACACACTAGAAACCCTGCTGAAAATGACCTTAGAGAAGCATCTAACACTGTCCACGTGTGACCCCAACACACCTCCTTCCTGGCCCTGGTAGATCTGCAGAGCAGCTTCTGGAAGCAGCCTCTCTTGCAGGCCACCTGGCCTGGAAAACAATTGCCATTCATGGCAGGAAGCTCGTTCTTTCATTCCTAAGACCAAAACAGTTGATTCAACCATTCCCCAGAGTGCTGATAAAACACTCCACACACAAACTTAAACGTTTCTTGGTGCCTTCAACATTATGGCTGGTTTCCCACAGAGGGCCAGGACACAGCCAGGCGTTCTGACCCCCACCCGGGAATGAGATGCAGAGGAAGACACAAAGGGCCTATTATTTCAACACCAATGTATTTGCCCAGATAAACATTACATTTTGGCTATCAGAGAGCAACGCTGTCAAAATCGAACATCAACTCGTTAAATTTTAGAGTTGAAGAGGTGATGTTTGGATCATCCCTCCTTCTCTTTAGAGAGAATTCTCTCACTCTTGAGCTGTTTAGGGATTGGCTAAGAAGTCACAGCAACCCTGCTCCTTCCCCCAACCCCACTTCCTTCTACTTCCTTCTATCAGATAATGAACTACCTCCAATATTTTATTGTAAAACCTTGCTAGGGACATACTCTCCCCCTCCCTCTCCCCCTCCCCCTCCCCCTCCCTCTTCCCCTCTCCCTCCCCCTCCCTCTTCCCCTCCCCCTCCCCCTCCCCCTCCCCTTCCTTCTCCCTCTCCTTCTCCTTCTCCCTATTTTTCTCTGTCAGACAGAACACAAGAAAAAGCAGCAGGAGATATATATATATATATTTGGACATCTATGATAAACCTTCAATAGCAGTACCCTGCTCTGAACTGATCTTAATCACACCCTGTTAAACAAAAAGCCACTTGTAGGATGGAGAGACTGGTCTGTTTGGTCATCTGCAGTTTCTTCAGTTCCTTCAGGTCAGTACTTGCTGATCTCGAGGGTGAACAGGCCTCTGGCCAGCTCAGCACGGGGGCAGGCCGGGCACAATGGCTGTTTCCTTCAAGGCACCAAACAGAAATCTTGTTGCTAAGCAACAAGCCTGGGAAATTTCTGGGTTTGCAGCTTGTCAATCCCTTGAGTTAATGGAAGAAGACATAATGGAGGTAACAGAGTAAGGAGGAGGAAATTGGGTGGAAATTGGCCTCTGTAAGCTTTAAAAAACCTCGGTTTTATTGCAAGCTTTGGGGATGACTGACCATGTGATCCTGAGACTGTCACTGTACCTTCATGGACCAGTGGCCTCATCAGCAACCCGAGGATGCTGGCTGGGAGAGCTGGCTTCCAGGCGTCCTCTCTCTAAACCTGTGCAGCCTTCACTCCTGTCCACGTGAAAACGTGTGACTCTGCTCATCAGTGAGAGGCCTCTTCCACATAGGGAGCAGAACAGATCTCAAAGTGAGAGCGTGATTAAGATAAAACTTGCTATCAGATTTTAAAACCTCATCGACACAGATCAATTTCAGAGCCCATGCTACGCCTGTGGCACGAGTTGTGTTCCATCTATTAAATTATCTAAACCTTCCACGTCCACCTTCCTAAGAACTCACTGCAATTCCAACCCCAGAGGTCCCTCCATCTCTTACTCCAACATTTACAAGCCCCTAATGCTTCCACTTACTCCTTATCAGTTATTGAGAAAACCAGAATTAGGTTTCTAGAAAGCTTCAAATACCATTTTAGACAAGCAATTGTAAAAGCCAACAGGGCAGAATGAGCGGAGCACTGTCTAACAATAATAATCAAAGCCTTATTTCCATAAAGCAGTTGCCTTTGAAGATCATCTCATTGTAAAAAAAAAAAAAGGTGGGGGAGGGCAGGAATGAAATAAAATATGCAAAATGACACTAAATCTGTTCAAAGAAACCAGGGGAGTCCTATAGAATCATTTCCCATTTATTTCTATTTATCAGTATTAGGCCACAGCTCTATTTGACCATTTGCCCAGATAATTATGTATTTCAAATACATAGAGCAGATTTCCTTTTGCACCAAGTCTGATATTTCTTATGTGAAGTTTACTTGGATTTTGCTTTGCTTTTTTTTTTTTTTTTTGAGACAGAGTCTCACTTTGTCACCAGGCTGGAGTGCAGTGGCACGATCTCAGTTCACTGCAACCTCCACCTCCCGGGTTCAAGCGATTCTCCTGCCTCAGCCTCCCGAGTAGCTGGGACTACAGGTGTGCACCACCACCATGCCCAGCTAATTTTTTTGTATTTTTAGTAGAGATGGGGTTTCACCATGTTGGCCAGAATGGTCTTGATCTCTTGACCTCGTGATCCGCCTGCCTCGGCCTCCCAAAGTGTTGGGATTACAGGTGTGAGCAACTGCGCCCAGCAGGATTTTGCTTAGCTTTCTAATAACTGGTCAGGGAACAGAAAAGAGTATGGGAAACACTGAAAGAGAAGAATAAACTAAGGCAATGAACTCTGTGGGGTGGTAGCAGCTGCTTCGCACTTCCGGTGAGGGAGGCATACACATCTGCAGACTCTGGAGACAAAACCCAGTGGGATGAGTGAGCGGCCCCCATGCACGGTCTGAAATAACAAAGAGAGGAAAATGATCCTGGCCTCGGGTGCTGGAGTCACCCTTGCGTGTCAGGACTACATTGAGTCCTAAAGGCTGGGAATCTTCAGGATCTGCACAATCAAGAAAACATATATACACGTATGCACTCCTATTTTCCCAGTGCATACCAATGTTGTTAAGATGAATAAAACACAAATTAAAGAGTTAATAAATTCCCACACAGTACAACAAATGACAGAGACATCCTTCCAATCATTCAAGAAACTTGGGACTGGGTGCGGTGGCTCACTCCTGTAATCCCAGCACTTTGGGAGGTCGAGGCGGGTGGATCACGAGGTCAGGAGCACATGCTACACCTGTGGCCTGAGTTGCGTTGCGTCTATTAAATCATTTAACCTTCCACGTCCACCTTCCTAAGAACTCACTGCAATTCCAACTCCGGAGGTCAACACCATGACCTAGCCAACACGGTAAAACCTCGTCTCCACTAAAAATACAAAAATTAATTGGGTGTTGTGGTGGGTACCTGTAATCCCAGCTATCCAGGAGGCTGAGGCAGGAAAACTGCTTGAACCTGGGAGGTGGAGGTTGCAGGGAGCCGATATCATGCCACTGCACTCCAGCCTGGGTGACAGAGCAAGACTATCTCTTAAGGAAAAAAAAAAAGAAGAAGAAGAAACTTGTTTCTAGGTAGTGCTCTCCTTGCTGGAAATGTGAACAGTGAACAGAATAGACAGACGTTCTCACCCTCAAGAACTTACACTCTAGCAGAGAGACAGAAAATAAATAGAGAAATCAGTAAGATACAGCCTGTTAGCTATGCAGGCTCAGTGCAAAAATGAGGCAGGGAGTGGGAGCTGGGGCTGAGATTGTGTGATGAGCACCCCGATGCACAAGGGAAAATGCAGAACACAGTGGCCCATTGGGAGGCGACTACAACCATCTAGGGACAAGATAGGGAATGTCCAACGAAACCCAATGACAGAGGGCTCATGGCAAGTAGTCCCATTCTGGATATACTTTGTAAAAGAAGCTGCTCTATAAAAGAAGCTGCTCAGAATGTGGAGTTTCAAAATGGGTGTGGGAGAAAGAGAAATCAAGCATAGCTCCAAGGCCTCTGCCCTACGGAGGCAGCAGGGACGAAGCTGCCAACCCAAGCCATCTGGGGAACAGCACGTCTGTGGAGATATCAGGAGCGTCACCACCATTTGCAGGCATGGCTTTGGGAACACAGAGTCCTCCTGAGCTTCAGCCTCTGCTTTGCTGTAAGGTAGACATACCCAGTGGGGGCCCACACAGGAGGATTCTGGAATAAGGCTCACAGCCAGGAAACTCCTGCCAGAAATCCTCCAGGAGAGTGGGTAAGAGGCCAGGACCAAAGCAAAGGATGGCAGCTACCTGCATCATGAAAAGGTCACTTAAGATCTGCACAAGAATAAGCAGCCCTCTAGCATCCTCTGCCATCAGAAAGAAAGAAGAGACAGGACTCACAATTTGGGCTCCATCCAGTGACTCAGGATATCCAGAGGTGTGATGTTGACAGTAAACCCCACTGCCAGATATAAAGGCTGTAGGACAAGTCAACACTGTCCCCTCTTAGCACCTGAGCTCATAGAGATCCACAGGCCCCCAGAGATTGTCCTAGAAAGACAACAGCGTGGAGCCAGGGAGAGGGCCCAGGGCACACACACAGCTTCCAGAAGACTTCTTATAGAAAAGAACACTGGAGCCTTTAAATTCCCCTTCTACCACTTGAAGCGTGCCAAACAGCTCACGTTAGGAAGAAGACTGACAAACACTGCACCCGCCTGGTAATGGAGTTGATATCTTTAGCAAAGGAAGCAGTAACATCTGACAGCCAGCAGCACAAGCATGGGAGAGGCCAGCAAATGCCACTGAAGAACACGTGGGGTATTCATGGACCTGGAAACTGTAGCACCTCTAGGACAAAAGCCTTACTCATTTCTACCTGTAGGTACAGCCAGAGCTCACTGGGAATCACCAGTAAATCATAAGCTGCTAGGCAGAAGCTATGGCATTCCATTTCACGGGGCCTCAGCTATTTTCCAAGTACTAAAGGTGTGGGAATGATGAAAAGATCCCTCTTTTTAGAAAACAGGTACAAAAACGCAAAGAATCCCTATGTTACTGCAGCAGGATGATGACTGTGGTAACTGTGTCACCAAGCTTGATGTTCTCCAAAGCACACTGGCCAAGGACCCATGAAGTTGCCCACTTTCTCAATCATCATCTGATTGCTACAGACATGGCCGGGGCTCTGACCGCTCTCTCCCTGTTCCTCTTCACTTTACTCCACAGCCATACTCTGACATACTTGGCACAGACTTACGTATTTGTTGCTTTTTCCCTGATGGAAAAATGTGAGCTTCATCAGGGAGTCAGTATTATCGTCTAACTGTTTAAAAAATCTATTCAAATAAAAATAATTGCTATAGTTTGTTATTTTCTTTATTGCCTAGTTACCCAGGAAGGAATAGATACTAGCATGAATCAGGCAATGCCTCCTTCCTTGGTGTGAAGAGGGCAATTCCTCTTCAACAACCATGGAGCCAAGTAAATGTAATGCACGCTCTCCCTCCATTGATAAAATAAAGAAGTTCCCATGTACCTAATGTATCCATCTTCTGATCAAATAATGACAAATAGCACATTGCAACACACGAGTAGCTGCAAGGTTTACTAATATCTGTATTCTGTATTCCACTTTATATTTCGCCACTCACGTGATGTCAACTGATAAGATCTGGTTCTGTGTCCCCACCCAAATCTTATCTCGAATCGTAATCCCCATGTCCATGAGCAGACCTGGCAGGAGGTGACTGGATCATGGGTGACAGCATGTTTCCCACATGCTGTCGTGGTGATAGTGAGGGAGTTCTCACGAGATCCAATGGTTTTAAAAGTGGCCGCTTCCCCTGTAGGCTCTTTCTCTCCTGCCCCCTTGTGAAGAAGGTGTCTGCTTCCCCTTTGCCTTCTGCCATGATTGTAAGTTTCCTGAGACCTTCCCACCTCATGGGGAAATGTGAGTCAATGAAACCTTTTTTCTTCATAAATTACCCCATCTCAGGTAGTATCTTTATAGCAGTGTGAAAACAGACTAATACAGAGAATTGGTACCAGGAGTGGCATACTGTGATGAAGATAACCTGAAAATGTGGAAGCAACTTTAGAACTGGGTAACAGGCAGAATTGGGACAGTTTGGAGGGCTCAGAACAAGACAGGAAGACACGGGAAAGTCTGAAACTTCCTAGAGACTTGTTGAATGATTTTGACCAAACTGCTGATAGTGATATAGAAAATGATGTCCAGGCTGAGGTGGTCTCAGAGGGAGATGAGAAACTTAATAGGAACTGGAGCAAAAGTCACTCTTGCTATGCTTTAGCTAAGAGACTGGTGGCATTTTCCCTCTGCCCTAGAAATCTGTGGAATTTGAACTTGAGAGAAATAATTTACGGTATCTGGCAGAAGAAATTTCTAAGCAGCAAAGCATCAAGATGTGACCTGGCTTTTCTTGAAAGCATATGGTTATATGCATTCACAAAGAGATGATTTGAATTAGAACTTATTTAAAAAAAAAAAAAAAAACAGAGTATAAAAGTTTGGAAAATTTGCAACCTGACCATGCAGTAGAAAAGTAAAACCCATTATCTGGGGAGAAATTCAAGCCAGCTGCAATGAGGAGCTGAATGTTAGTCACTAAGACAATTGGGGAAAATGTCTCCAGAGCATTTCAGAGATCTTCAAAGCAGCCATTCCCATCACAGGCCTGGAGGTGTAGAAGGAAAAAAGGTTTTGTGGGCCAGGCCCAGGCCTCAGTTGCTCTGTGGAGCCTCAGGACATGGCACCCTGGGTTCCAGCTGCTACAGCTGCGGCTAAAAGCGGCCAAGATACAGCTCAGGGCATTGCTTCAGAGAGTTAAGCCCTAAGCCTTGGCAGCTTCCACATGGTGTTGGCCCTGTGGGTGAGCAGAAGATGAGAGTTGAGCTTAGGGAGCCTCCACCTAGATTTCAGAGGATGTGTAGAAATGCCTGGATGTCCAGGCAGAAGTGTGCTGCAGGCCAGAGTCTTCATGAAAAACCTCTGCTCGGGCAATGTGGAAGAGAAATGTGGGGTTGGAGCTCCCACACAGAGTCCCCGCTGGAGCACTTTCTAGTGGAGCTGTGAGAAGAGGCCCACTGTCCTCCAGACTGCAGAAAGGTAGACCCACCAACAGCTTGCACCAGGCACCTGGAAAAGCCACAGGCACTCAATGCCAGCCTGTGAAGGCTATACCCTGCAGAGCCACGGGGCAGAGCTGTCCAAGGCCATGAAAGCCTACTCCCTGCATCTCCATGCCCAGGATTTAAAACATGGAATCAAAGGAGATTTTGGAGCTTTAAGATGTAATGACTGCCTGGCCAGGTTTCAGACTTGCGTGGGCCCTCTGGCCCCCTTGTTTTGACCAAGTTCCCCATTTGGAATGGGAACATTTACTCAATGTCTGTGCCCCCATTATAACTTTGAAGTAACTAATTCGGTGTGATTTTACAGGCTCATAAGTGGAAGGGACTTGCCTTGTCTCAGATGAGACTTTGGACTTGGACTTTTGGGTTAATGCTGGAATGAGTTAAGACTCTGTGGGACTGTTGAAAAGACATGATTGGTTTTGAAATGTGGAAAGGATATGATATTTGGGAGGCTGGGCTGAAATGATATGGGTTAGCTCTGTGTCTCCAATCAAATCCTCATGTCGAATTGTAATCCCTACATGTTGAGGGACGACAGACCTGGTGGGAGGTGACTGAATCATGGGGGCAGTTTCCCCCAGGCTGTTCTCATGAAAGTGAGGGAGTTCTCATGAGATCTGATGGTTTAAAAGTGACAGTTCCCCTTGCGTGCACTCTCTCCTGCCGCCTTGTGAAGAAGGTGCCTGCTTCCTCTTTGCTTTCAGCCATAATTGTGAGTTTCCTGAGGCCTCCCCAGCCATGCATAACTGATTCAATTAAACCTCTTTTGTTATAAATTACTCCGTCTCAGGTAGCATCATTATAGCAGTGTGAAAATGAACTAATACATTAATACTAATACTCAATTATCTCCATGTAGCAGATTAAGAACTGAGGTTTATGAGGGATACACAATTTGCCCAAAGCCCTTGGGTAATAAGTGGCAAATCCAGAACTCAAGCCTAAGTCTTTCGACTTATGAAGCCCACATTCTTTTCATGAACATATCATTCTGGAGGCTTCTGTGGAGACTAGAAGACTCCTTGATAAACAATAACTTTTGGTCCCCCACCAAAGATGTAATTGCTAATCTGATTGTTTCACCTTTAAAAACACTAAAGAAGCCACCCCCTGAGAAAAAAAGCCAATGATTTCTTTTACCTTTTCACACCTAAGAAGAATGTCTGTTTCACCACATAGTCTTCTAGGTATTAAACAAAGCCTTTGGTTTAACAATGGGAATGACAGACCATTTAGCTGGCTAGGATGCAGAGATAAATCCAGTGGTCAACTTCCCCAATCATAATCACACAGAAAGTACCTCTGCTTCCCTCACAGCCAATGCTGGAGACTGCCTGTCCTAATAACCTGGAAAAAAATATCTCATCTCATCTGAATCTCCTAGCCTCCCTGTGAGGAAGTCCATGTGATCCCTACGGCCTTGGCCAAGACTGAAGACCACAGGCTCAGGGCCAACCCACAGCAGTGCCTCCCACCCATTCAGAAGAGACCTCTCTGTCCAACATCCATTAGATACACAAGGTTCAGACCCTGTCCCAGCCCCTCACCCACTATTCTAGAATCCAGACTCTAATAGGCACTTGGGAAATACACAAGGCTCTCCCTCTCTCTCTACTTTCTGACCCTGGCTGCAGAGACCACCAAATGCAGATGAGCTCATGAGAAAGACAGGCAGCCCAGAAGTTGGGCAGAGATATGTCATCACTGCAGGACTGTGGACCCTTCATGCCACCCTTTCTCCTGGAAGCCAATCCTCACCCATCCAAAGCTCTGTCCCTTTGCTGGACAACACTGGGAAACACTGTTAGCTATAAAAACAAACCACATAACTTACTCAGAATTAGTTCTGACATGGTGGCGATTATCCCCACAGGTGCAGAAGGAGAGTTTTCCTCTAAAGAGAATATTCACAAAGAAAGAAGGAAAGTCTCCGAACAGACAGTGTCCAGGCTCAGACTGCAGAACCAGCCCACTTGTTTCCTGAGCATTCAGCCTGGTTCTGAGCCCAACCTCGAGGGACTTGAACGTCATCACACAAACTGATGCAACCTTTCCTGGAGGGAAACAGAGATGCCAACTTCAAATTATTCCCAAGAAAACCCCAGCAACCTGGGAACAGTCTTCAAGGCAGGAAACATTTCTGCTGGGAATACCCATAATAACACAAGTCTATATGGAGTAATTATTTCCAGCCTCACGTTCAAACATGGGTTTTTACCCCAGAACCTTTCTAAGGCATCCCTGAGCTTGGAGGCACCAGTCATGAAGAACAGACATAGGCTGTCTAGAAGTCTGTTCCCAGGAAAGATCTTGTTGAAATGATAATGGGCCTAATGGGACTATGTCCTCTTAAGAGAGTATAAGTCTTTGGTCACTTGAGCATCATTAATATAGAATTACAGCACCAAAAAAAATAGAACCCACCAAATCCAACCAAGTTTTCCACAATCAGGCTATCGCAGGTCTCTGACACATAAAGTTCTGTTAGGCGCTCCCTGACATTCCAGAAAGAAGTAAGTCCAAGTCCTCCAGGGCTACACAGGACCACAGGCACCTTTGTCCCACGAGAGTGCCTACCCCTCCTCTCCTCTCCTGGTCTACTCACCCCTGCTGAGGATGAGGAGTGGGGCTATGATACAGTTCTGTGGCTTCCCCAGCTGACCACTTACCCACAAACGACACTATTTCATCAGATGCCTCCCAGATGGAAATTTCCAATGACTCCAGGGTGATGTATATTAAATGCAAACTCCCCAGCAGCTCCCCACTGACACTCACTAGCATCTCCGCTTTCATTTTCTCCTTAAAACAATAAGCTTAGTACTGTCTACTATATCGCTTATTTCTCTTGTTTATGTTCTTTTTGTCTTTCTGGAATAGACACCGCATGAGGGCAGTAGTTTTTATTTGCTTGGTTCACTATTGTATCCCAAGAATTTATAACAGTGCAAGCATAGAGGAGGTGCTCCATAAAAACTGGTCAGTAAAGTTTAATAGACACTCTAAAGCTCGCTGCCTGGGAGAAAGCTCCTGTAACAGCAATAAAAGGTTTACCACTTCTCCTGCACCAGAAGCTTCCTAGTAACAGGGATCATTTTATGCTCATATAATATCAACTATTTGGCATAATGTACTACATGTAGAAAGTAAATATTTACGGAGGGGTGACTCAATAACTGCTCGTAATGAGATGTGATCCTCTCTGCAGTGAAAGTAAAATGTGCATTAAGCACTGAATACAGAGGCTCAGTGTTGATTTGGTCCCAATGAACTGATGTTAAAATGTTCAAGAGAACCATGTCCAGTTGCCTGTGCTTGCGTGTGGTGAACTCAAAAGGCACGTGCAGCTGTCTCTCCCTGGGAACAAGGAGGCCTGGCTTCCAGCCCCGGGCCTGCCTTATGCCCACCCTGAGATCCTGGCACATGTCCTAAGCTCTCTGCATCCTGCTTTACTCATGTGGAGAATGATAGGGCTCATTTTCCACCTATAAAATCAACTCAATATTTTAAAAATTGTAATAACTTGGTTACACCCTTAGAGAAACCAATAAACGTGGCTAATGGTAACATCATTGAAATACCACTTTTAAGGGGCAACGTGCAATATTTATCAAGGAGCTTAAAATTTTTTTAATCCTTTGATCAAGAAGCCCAATTTCTGGAAATTTTATCCATAGAACAAATAATTGCAGGCATGAAAACATGCATTACAGCACTGTCTATAATATTAAAAAGCTCTAAGTGCATGAATGTAATATTTTCAAAGGCATATCAGACCAGTTAAATAAAAAGAAAGAAGACTATGTGCTGTCGAATGACATTTTGCAGGATTAACCAATGGCCTTTTGGTATAATTCTGGTAGGTGGAAAGTAAGCATAAGAGCCATCTGTTCATTATGACGGTACTATACACAAAGAAAAGGAGAATACGTACTCACATAAAATCATTCCTTATGAGAGTGAGGAGTAACTATTTTTATTTGTGCAATATTCATATATATACAAAGTTTATATATGAAATGTATATATGCAAATTTATATATAGTTATATATAATTCATATGAAATATATAGCTATATATATGAAATTAACATATATAGTTATGCATATGAAATGTGTATATATATACATTTCAAAAACTTCTGCAACACAAGGAAAGTTAAATTTCAAAAACTTCTGCAAGTCAAGGAAAGTTAAAATAAATAACAAAATAAAAAACATTGCAAAATGTATCCCAAAGAGTTATTCTCCTTAATACATATATAACTTTATATATTGAGAAGTAAAAGAGCAACAATTGAATAAAAAATTATCAAGGAACAAAATACAATTCACAGGGAAAGAAAAACGGCCCCCAAACAAACACACTTATAAGAAGAGAAACTCACTCTTACTATATCAAGATGCCATTCCCCAACTATCAAGTTAGCAAAAATTCAAATATTTGTCAAAACTCTCTGTTCGGGAGGCTGTGGGTCAACCCTCACTCGCACACCTTACTGGTTGGAGTGTGAAATGATACAACACATGAAATGGGGAATATATCTATGTATCTACCAAGGGTTTACTACATGTCCCCACTGACCTAGTAATCCCACTTCCAGGCATGTGCCCAGTGGAGGAAGTTAGTCACTGGGGTCTTGTCTGTAATACCAGAAGACTGAGAACAACCCAAGTAGAAGGCTGTGGACTAAACCATGGAAGGTTTGCACAGTGGAATACTATGCCACTGAAGAAAGGATGAAAAAGCCTTCTATGCATTCAAATGGAAAGATCTGCAAAATGTGTTAAGTAAAAAGAGCAAAGCATAGAACAGCATATATTCTATGATAAACTTTATGTATACTTGTACTTATTTGTATGTGCATAAATAAACACTGGATGGATATCTAAAGTTCTTTTATTTTTTGAGACAGAGTCTTGCTCTGTCCCCCAGGCTAGAGTGCTACGGTACAATCTTGGCTCACTGGAGCACTGCCCTCCTAAGCTCAGGTGATCCTCCCACCTCAGCCTCCCAAGTAGTTGGGACCACAGGTCTGTGCCACAAGCACACCTGGCTACTTTTTGTATTTTTTGTAAAGACGGGCTTTCATCTTGTTGCCCAGGCTGGTCTTAAAGTCCTGAGCTCAAACAATCTGCCTGCCTCAGCCTCCCAAAGTGCTGGGATTACGGGTGTAAGCCACTGCATCTGACCAAACATCCAAGATTCTAATTTAAAGAGTTACTTAACATGGCAAGGAGGGCTGGATAGTGGAGAGAATGAGCAGGCACAGATGCCAGTTAGATTCTCAATAGACGCCTTTAAAGAAGTTTGATTGTGAATCACATGCTTATATGGCTGTGTGCCTACCCAAATCTCATCTTGTAGATCCCATAATGCCAAGTGTTGTGGGAGGGACCCAGTGGGAGATGACTGAATCACAGGGGCAGGTGTTTCCCGTGCTGTTCTTGTGATAGTGAATGGCTCTCATGAGATCTAATGGTTTTAAAAATGGGAATTTCTCCGCACAAGCTCTTTTCTCTCATCTGTCACCATGTGAGATGTGCCTTTTGCCTTTCACCATGATTGTGAGGCCTCCCCAGAACGCATAGAAATGTCAGTCCAATTAAACCTTTCTTTTGTAAATTTCCCAGTCTCAGGTATATCATTACCAGCAGCATGAAAATGTACATGCATATTTAAAAATCACAAAGATTATAACAAGATAAAAATAAAAGCCATTATAATCATTTAGAATAAACAGACAGTCTCTAACTTCTTTTCCAGTCTTAATCAAGTAATCATGCCTACTCATTCTATACATCTATTTGGCTATTCAAAGTTAGGAAATGTATTTTGGCATTGTATAAATTACCCAAAAAATTCCAAATAATAATTTAATAAAGTTTTTGTCTCTGAGCTAACTCGGAGTTCCAAAAATGTCAGCGTATGTCTGCTCCCCTACATGTGTCTTCTTAATCTAAAATCTGAAATGTATTTTATTGTCAAAAGGTGCAGCATTCTTGAGGCATCTGCCTGTCAAGAGTTAAGGGCTAGACAGGGTTGGTCAGCTCATGGCACTGTGAAGGTCACACTTACTTTCACAATAACTAAGTAAAGTCTGACTTACTTTCACAGTGCCAGCCTTTCAGAGAGACTTTTTATTTTCCCCATAAGAAAAAGAAAAAAGCAGTGTTAATTCAAACAAGAATTATGCACTAATAATAGCTAACATGTATTAAGATCTTACTAGGCGTGCCAACTCATAAGCCACTTAATCTTACAACAGCTTAGGGCGGTGGCATTATTATCTCCCATTTGGTACAAGGAGACTGGGCACAGTGTGGTTAAGAAGCTTGTTGAGCATCACACCACCACACACATGGAAACAGCACATGGATCTTGGCTGTCTGCAGCCAGTCCCATGCTCTGAACCCCAATGCTGTATTTAATTATTTCCTGAAGTAAAATTAGAATGCAGGTGGCACTGATGGTCATAGGGCAGCCACGACCTCGACAGAGTGCAGAATCATGCTACAACTTCCATTCTCCCGTCTTAAGAATTCTGCACTATTCAGTACTCCCAGGGAGCAGGTATACGCCTGTAACTTTCCCCCTCACACTTTACAGGCTGCGAACTAGCGGAGCTGGTAAATGACTAATCTAAGATCCATTAACGAGCATGAGCCATGGCCTAAAAAACCAGATCCCCCAGCAGTCTCACTCTCTCTTAATTTCCACATTCTTCCTTCTGTGTGAACAACGTGCTATCCTGAAGGCCAGTAAAAGTGTGGATAAGACATTGGTAAAGTCTACCTGCTAAGGGCAAGACGGTAAATATTTCAGGTGTGGTGGGCCATGGGGTCTCTGTAGAAAAGACCACTCTGATGCTGGAGCATCCAGAGATGACACATAAGACAACGGGCATGGCTGTGTTTCTGTGAAGGTGTATTTATGAAAACAGGCAGCGGGCCGGATTTGGCCCAGGGATCCTATGCTGACCCCTGCGGTGGGAACTGACAATTTTCTAGGGATAGTGAAAATCCGTCTCACCATTCCAATCTTCTCCTTTCTCTAGGAAATATTAGAAGAGTTAATTTTCCTAAATTTCCATTTCCACTCCAAAGACTTAGGCCTGACGTGAAGCCCTTTGTCAACCTCATCCTCACCCACCATCTTCCTGCAGCCAGTGTGCACTGCGCCGCCGGGTGGTCTCCTGCGGGGATGCCCACCCTGTACTGTGAAGTGACCGGGAGGACCTTCTACCCAGGCCACCCTCCATCGGCATTTAATCTGTGTGTTTGATGGCAATATGAGGGCCTTACATGCCAATGTACACAGGAGAAATGGAGGAAGTACAATAAAACTAAGCCAATTTGTCTGTGGTTAAACAGTTAATGACAATTTTAGGATGAGAGCCTAGGTCTCTTTATCCAAGGATCCTAAGACACCACGTGAGCCTAATATTAGACACAATATCCTATACTGAAAAGTGTGCCATCTTCTGGGATCAGCAGCCACTGAGTTTGAGCCCAAGCTCAGACACCCAACCATGTGACTGTGGCAAATCGCCTTCACTTAACACTAGCTCCAGTTACTAAGGCACCATCCGAAGCTGCATTCGTTGTATATCGCCTCATTCAATCCTTTCAGCAAACTATGAAGTAGGTATGTTCATCCACATTTCACAGATAAGAAAATACAGGCTCTAAAGTTCCACAACTTGTCCAATGTCACAAAATTAGTGTCAGAGCCTAGCTTCAAACAGAGGCAATCTGGCTCCAGAACCCTACTCTTCAAACCGTAAATGTTCGCCTCTTAGGCCTCACTGGTGCTGGTGTCTACCATTATTATAATTAGCATCCCCCACTGTTAGAGGTCGTGCACCTTTCTAGTCAAGAACTAACCCTGAACCCAGGAGGCAGAGGTCGCGGTGAGCCGAGATTGCGCCATTGCACTCCAGCCTGGGTAACGAGAGCGAAACTCCGTCTCTCAAAAAAAAAAAAAAAAAAAGAACTAACTTAATCAATTCTTTCCCGCAGATCTTCTGTTTTGCCAGATGCAAGCATCTGTAGGACCTTTTCTCTGGGAGTTTGGGCCTGGATGTGGCCCAGGAACACAACCACAGTCCTTGGCTAATTGGGACACACCGCACCCCCAGGGCGAACACAACTCTGAGACGCAGCTGACTGCCTTGTTAGCTATGGTCCTACAAAACACACGCACCGAACTGTAAATCTCTAAGGTAAGATGGTTTATGTGCTAGAGGCCAGGAAGGGAGGGAACCAGAAAAAGAAAAGGGTTGTCGAGGGGAGTCTTCCAATCCCACAGCCCCACTCCAAGAAACAGCAATTAGCCCGAGGAGTAACCACCCCCCCCCCGAGGCTATTTCCATTCAGCCCAACCCACCTGAAAAAGTCTTCGAAAATGAAAAAATAAGTTATAAACTTAGGAAGCCACGTGCAGTTTAAGAGGGTAAGTGTCGGTTAACATAAGAAGTTATATAATCTCCCTTTTGTAGCTAGGAGGAAAGTTACCTCCCGAAGTTTGACAGCTGAACAAAGAAGTACGACAGCATTTCAGACTGTCACTCAATCTTGCTGCAGAACTGCCAGGCAAATGACTGAGCGTGTGCCCACAACCCAGGCCTGCAATGAGGAGGAGGGAAAGAAGATGAAGCAGACCAGTTAAAATTAGAATCCACTCTGCTGTTTGCTGTTGCTCTGGCTTCAAGGGAAATGGGTGGGTTTAGGTGGCTTCAGCTTCATTTGAAGTTACTTGTATAAGGTTGTGGGCTGGATTGGAACCCTGGGGGAGACCGTAATTCCCCCCCAGGGGCCTGTGAGAGTACAAATGAGACTCCCCTTCCAAGGCTCTCCATTCATGAACCAATCTGCAATCCCCCCCTTTTTGCAATCCATTAAGAAAAGACTAGAAAGGAAACTGCATTAAGTTCAAAAGAATGAAATTAGGACTCTAGAAATAAACACTGTGCAAAAAGCGGGGGACTGCAGATTGGTTAAGTGATAAGTCGTAGAGCAATAGATACTGCAGTAGAGCAATATCCCAGGTCCCACTGAAAAGCAGAGAAGCAGGCTTAGTTAGACAACTGGAAACTGGGAGTTGAATCCAAGCCCAAAAAACAGTGAAGGTCAGAACTAGCGGGAGCCCAGGGAGTCCTTTAGTCCAAAGCTTCATCTGACATCACTCAGATCCACGGCACGAATGGCAGAAACAAATCAGAGGACAGGATTCCAAGGCCCGGATGAGCAGTGCTGCTGCTCCCCACGCAGATGCCAGGGCTTGTGTCTGGAATAACTGACTGCCCGTGTTAGCAAGCTGTTCCACACAGCTGAAGACTGCACGAGGGAAGGGTCCAGGAAAAATCTCTCATTAATCCTGAAACTGCAGCATGCTCTCTGCCAGACCCCACCTCACAATGTTATTCAGTCTTAACTCACCCATGACCTGGTTTGCTCCATATTTTAGTTTTGCAGTATTTATTATCCACCTGGCAGATATGCTGAAGAAGACTGGAATCACGATGTGTGCTAGACAGCCCGATCACTGGGACCCCACACCCTGGCTGTCCCTACCACCCCTACCAGAGCTCACAGTGCAGAGAAGTCGGGCCCACTTAAGGAACCAGGCAACTGAAGGAATATCAAAGCCGGCAATGGTTCACAGATGTGGAAACAGAAAGGGACTCAGGAGAACATGGCAAACTGCACGCCCCTCCCGAGAGGCCTGGGCATGACTTCCCAGCCAGGAGCTACTGTCCAACCAGCTGGGGATCCTGCAACAAGGACAAGGCCAAAGAACAACGGGAAACTCGGTGACTGCGCACCACGGAGTAAAACGACATGGTCACCAAGTATTTTTGTTTTTCTATACTTGCCAGTTATTTTACAAAGTGTACATTATACTTTGCAACAAGAAAAACAAGAACAATGTATCAAATAAGGAAAGCGAGGTAAAGACAAGAGTGATTTTGGTGCACAAAATTCATATTCTCAAAGTTTAGTTTTACACATGACTTTGTGCACTAAATTTTGTGCAGGCCACACTTCGGGGGAAATTAATTTGTTTCAAGACTTCAAACAGGAATGAGGGCTGCAGCAGGAAGGACTAGGCCGCTGGGGAAGCCACTGCATGGTGAGAAAAACGCAGGTGGAGAAGGCAGGTGCAAGTCACTGCCTGGTGAAGCCAGTGGCCAAGGGTGTGGACACTGGGATAGTCCTGGGGCTCACTGTCTACCGCAGGCTCTGCTCTCTGAGGAAACTTGGGCAGGTTCCTCCCTCTCCAGGCCTCAGTTTCCTCCTGTATAACATGAGGAAAATTGTACCAGCTGAATATCCCTTATCTAGAATGCTTGGGACAGAGAGTTTTGGATTTTGAAATATTTGCATATCCCTGATGAGATGTCTTGGGGATGGGACCTGTATTCATCTATTTTCATGCTGCTGATAAAGACATACCTGAAACTGGGCAATTTACAGAAGAAAGAGGTTTATTGGACTTACAGTATCACATGGTTGGGGAGGCCTCACAATCATGGCAGAAGGCAAGGAGGAGCAAGTCACATCATACGTGGATGACAGCAGGCAAAGAGAGAGTTTGTGCAGGGAAAATCCCAGTTTTAAAGCTACTGGATCTCATGAGACCCATTCACTATCACAGGAACAGCATGGGAAAGACCCGCCCCCCATGATTCAATCATCTCCCACCGGGCCCCTCCCACAACACATGACAATTATGGGAGCAACAAGATGAGATTGGGGGCGACACAGAGCCAAGCCATACCAGGACCCAAGTTTAAAATGAAATTCACTTTTGCTCCATGTATACCTTATACACACATAGCCTGAAGGCATAGTCTTATAAAAGATTTGCAACAATTTTATGCAGGAAAGGAAGACTGACTGCCTTTTGCCTGTGAACCGTCACGTGAGGTCAGATATGGACGTTTCCATCTGTGGCACTGTCAGCACTCAGTTTCACACTCTGCAGCATTTCAGAGTTTGGAATTTTTGAATTAGGAATGCTCAGCCTGTACTTTTATTAGTTTCCTGGGGCTACAGTGACAAACACCACAGGCCGAGTGGCTCAAACAGCAGAAATGTCTTTTCTCGCACTTTTGGAAGATGCAGGAGCAAAAGCAGGCTGTGAGCAGGGTCGGCTCCTTCTGAGGCTATGAGTAAGGATCTCCTCCAGGCCCCTCTCCCTGGCTTGCAGGTGGCCATCTTCTCCCTGCGTCTCTTCATATCATCCTCCTTCTACGTGCATCTCTGTCTCCCGGTTTCCCCTTCTTATATGAACACCAGTCTTCCCGGATTAGGGATGCTGCTACCCCAATAACCTAATTTCAACTTGATTACCACTGTAAACGCCCTCTCTCCAAATAGGGTCACACTCTGATGTACTGGGGGTTAGGATTCCAACATATGAATTTTAAGGGGACATGGTTAATCCCATAATGGCATTTAGAATCATGAGGATTAAATAAGTTAACAGATGTGGCACCCTACTAACAAAGCCTGTAATGGCATCGATGCACTGCAGGAATGGCTTCCGATATACTGAAGAAGATTGGAATCACCACAGTGATGACTGGAATCATCATTATTGTCATCACTACTGGTACGCAGTCCCGAGGATGGGGTATTATCTAACCTATTGGCTATAGCCCTGGACCATGAGGCGGCACACCTGGGCACACCCGGGCACACCCGGGCACACCCTGAGTCCAGATGCTGTGCTCTCGAGGTGTGGCTCTGTGCTATGGCCATGGTGGCCCTGAGCCTGAGGCCTCATGTGATGAGCAGGAACCCCCACATCTCACCAGCCACTCACTGCCACTGCAGGGAATTAATGGGACAGCCTGAACACACAACACCTGGGGAACACCATGGCTCTGACTGCCAGTCATGCTTGAGGAGGATGACACGAAGAGACACTGGCCACGCTCTCACCAAGTTCACAGTGCCCACAGTGCCCGCTCTGCCCTGAAGAGTTGATGCATTTTTCCAGAAACTGTGGCCAAATTTGTAAAAAACACATTGACAGGTAATTGTGGGTATTACTTTCTACGGTTGGAGAAAAGGAATGTTTGGTCAAATGTGTTTGTTTCTTGTGATGAGAACAGACTGATCCCAGTAGGGGGAGCAAAGCTCTTGTCTTCAAGACTCGGCCAGGGGCCCCCATGACTGCCACAGCCACAAGAACACATTTCAATTACTGGAGCTGAGTTCTCTGTTCCCAGAATAAATCAGTGGTTTGTCCCAGCTGAGGAGGTGAAGAACCATTGGCAAAGCCAGCTGCACCCACCAGGAGTCTGTTCCAACCTTGCCTGCTCTGGGCCCAAAGTGTTCACTGTTCCCCTCCTTCAACTAAAATAATATAAGACAGAATTGTGCCCACGTATTTTACTTGCAACTCATCCTGTAGGATATCCTCTTTCTGTATTTTTGAATGCAAGTAAGGAACACCGGAAGAGTTTAGAACTTATCTCCTCTAGCCTTCTCAAGGGTAGCCCAGAGGAAAGAAGGCCCTTGAGGAAGGATGGGCAAGGACAGGGTGGCTGCCCACACCAGACTGTCTTACATGATACCATCCGGGAGCAATGAGCAGAAGAGATATACCATTCAAAAGCAACTGATGCCGAATCCCATAGGATTAAGAATCATTTAAAGAGGACACCAGTTCCCCTACTCCATAGTTATCAGCAATTCGTTACACACAGTGACCTGTTTCTGAAAATAACACTGCTCCTTAAAATGCTAATAGAAGGTCCACTGAAACATGAGTTCCAAAATCAAGTAGCTTAGTGCTTTGGGTTTGCAAGGATGTTCATGAACTTTTAATTCATTTGATATTTCCAGTGAACTTTTGAGTTTTCCCTCATTTTGCACATTGAAGAAAAAAAATGAAAGAAAGAAGTCATCTATGGGAGTATCTTAATTTGGCTTCCCCAAGAGCAGACCCTGAGACAATGATTCCTGGGCAACTGATGTATTTGGTAAGTGAGTTCCTTGAGTCAAGGAAACAGTTGTAGATGTGAAGAGGTGAATGAAACAAAACTGAAGGATTCACCACCCCAGTCACCACTGAGGTTAATGGATGCTTAATCCTAGGGAGGACTCAGACAGTCACTGTCACACCCCTGCCTCATAGTTATCCAGAAATAGGGAGCAGGGGCTGAGATCTACCAACTCTGTCTCCCATGACTGGGGGCTGCTCCAGGGCAGGGGGCCACAGGACCAGGCTGAGGGGCTCCTCAAAGTCCCCATGCAAAAAAGGGGCAAGGGTGGGGCACAATGGGGCACTAACAGACCCTTGGCCAGTTCCCTTCACCCTCATCCTCCTTCCCCCATAACCACTGGTACCCACACGCCCCAAGGGAAGTTTTCTATAGCAGATGACAAACCAACTGTGTCTTCTGTATATGAGGAATTACATGGTTCATATAACATTTTCAAAGTTTGATTTGTAGTAATTTGTCAGAATAAACTCTCATTGGAGGAAGAACAACCTACATGCATAGTGACGCATTAAAGTTCATTATCACACACATTCGAACTGATAAGAACCTTGACTCAGGGAGTGACCATGGGAAACTAGAGGAGCAAAGGCCTGCGGGGAGAGTCACACAAAGGGAGAATGTCATACAGGCACGGGGGACGGTACATGGGGAGGAGGAGGAGACCAAGTTGTCTCCAAAATGTCTTGGTCGGATGGCTATAAGAACTCCTGTGTTCTCATTGTTAAAATGCAATAAAAAAAAAAATAATTAAAAAAAAAAAAAAAAGAACTCCTGACACCATGAACCAAAGCACTAAAGCCAAGAGACGAAGGTCGGTCGGGAAAATAAGTCTGTGCAGGGGAGAAGCATGGATCCTCAAGGATCAGGAGGGCTTCCAGGTGGAAGTGCCCAGGATGTATAACCAGAGACCTGGCAACAGAAAATCCCCACCAGGTTTACAGCAGCTCAAGAATCACCTTCCATGCACAAGCTTGTGCTAATGCCCTAACCACTGACTTCCTAATTACCCTGTTGACGGAACACTCTGCTCAGTTATTATTCTACTATAGTTGAAATGCTTCAGCCCTCCTGAAAATAGCCCCTAAATCACTCCCATTCTCATGCCAATATTTACTGTATTTCAAAACTCAAGAGAGGGGGTTGTCATGGAAAAGGAGCTTGGCTACTATTAGCCTCTTAAAATATTCTTTTTATAGTGAGCTGCTTTAGACATTTTGGTGACTGGGGATTTCTCCAGGGGCAATTTATCCTTTCCCCAAACAAACCTCAGAGCACAGACTTTTCAGGTTCTGGGAAGACCCAAGTGGGTTAACTGACCACGGCTGTTCAGTCTGAGTGTTGCTGCCGTTTCTGCACCCCAGCTAGAAGGTGAAGAAAACATCCGACATTTGGAGAATAACTCAAATTTTAAAATATTCCAGTGTTTCTCTGGCCAATGTTGTCAGGATCATACACAGTCAATGTAAAGCACCATTTCTTCTGACTATGAAATATATGGGCTAAGACTTTGAAGTGCCTGCAAAAGTCAGGCGGTAACAACTGTTGCTGAGTCAACAACTTCTCTAATGCAGAATGTGCAACTTTGGTATTTGTGTGTTGTGGGGGGGGCTCTTTTTTCCTTTCTTTCTTTCCTTTTTAATAATACTAAAGATTTATCTCCTTCAAACCTAAAATGCACACCCTGTTTAAAAACTGAAAGCTTAGTAAGTGAAAACCCTGATAAACACAGGCAAATTTTTTGTCTGTTCACCAAATACAAACAGCATAGCAATCTGGCAGGTAAAATAGAGATTTCCTTTTAAGATTATAATTACACTTACTTGCCAAAAGCAATTTTTGTAAATATGGTGCTTATTTCCTTATTTACCTGGAAAGGATGGGGAAACAGCTTCATGGATGCCATCCTAAAGATGCAATTCTGTCCCATTTCCCCAAGCTCTGCACCACCACACCGGCCTGCAGCTCCACACTTGCCAGGACTCACCTCCCCACCTTCCCGCTACAGGTTCTGCGTCACGCCTGAGGCCTAGAAAAGCTTCTCCATGCCTCGGCCTCCCAAAGTACTAAGATGACATGATGAAACCCTGTCTCTACTAAAAATATAAAAAATCAGCCAGGTGTGGTGGCCGACACCTGTAATCTCAGCTACTCTGGAAGCCAAGGCAGGAGAATCACTTGAACCCAGGAGGGTGAGGTTGCAGTGAGCTGAGATCGCACCATTGTACTCCAGCCTGGGCAATAAGAGCAAAACTCCATCTGAAAAGAGGAGGGGGCAGGGAAGAGGGGGAGGAGAGAAAAGCTTCTCCCTCTAGAAGGCACTGGTCCCCTAACCTCCATGAAGGCCCTGAATATACAAACCTTTCTATACCTGAGTAATTGACAGAAAGTTGCTCTCGCTAGATGGGAGGAGTCTGGTGCTATGACCCACTCACCTAAGAGCTTCCACCTGCCTTAGCATGTGTGGTGGGGGCTGCTCCCTGCCTCTCAGGGGCACCACTGCCTCCTATCATGGCCTCCAACACACCCTGCTCATGAACTGAGAACACGTCCTATTTTCCCTCCAGGCCCAGAAAAGCCGTGCCTCGTCCCACTGCATGTGTCTACAAGGTTGTTTCACATTTCTTGTAAATATCATCACAACAGGCCTGGCAACTATAGTGAGGCAAACATTTGACACTTGTTGAGTACAACTGTCTGTGAACAATTCCAAACAGGGCGCCCTCCATACACACACAGGCAGAACTCCTCCATGTGCAGAAATCCTACTTTTATACCTAAACTCCTTGCTCCTGTGTCAAGTGCAAAACTGTACTCCCTATTTCAAAGAATGAAAAGTCACATTGGAAGCCAATGTGTTCTCTTGCTATGATGCTTTGTTTCTTCTTTCCATCTCTGCTACCCTTGCCACGGTTTTTCTTTAACCTCATGCCTCTTTTCTGAGCCATGTCATTAGTTTCTTTACAGCTCTGCCTATCAGCTGCTGGAGTGGGGCAGGAGGGGGGTGAGGGAAATGCAAGACCAGACCAACCCACTGCCCGCACAACTGCCAGAATGATGGTGTTCAAATGCAAAGCCACTTCTGTGCATACAGTGCGTCCCACGCCTCTAATTTGTGGCTGCTTGAGGGGAGGGACCACATTAAATTCATTTTTAACAACTCCAGTTCCTCACCCAATGACTGCACACCAAGGACACGTGACTCAGAACCTCTGCGTTTTAACTCTAGATATGTTATTAACTAGCTAAAGACTGTTGCTCATCAATTAAAGGAAAGAAGAAAGGGGAAAAGAGAGAGCAAGAAAGGGAAGAAGAGGGGAGAAAAGGAAATTAGCTAAACTGCACGATTTGTTTGGGCCTCATCTCTTGTAATCGTCTTTTGTTCTGTCATTTTTTAGAAAGTGGCTCAGATAGATGGCAACTAAGCAGACCTCACACATCCAATTACACAGATTCAATCTGAGAAGGGGAAGGAGGTAAGAAAAGGTGGTTTAACTTAGAGAAACAAGTCACGAAGAATTTAACTGCGTGACAAGGAATGCCTACGAACTCAGAAAGTGACATGATACCGAGAGGGGTTCACCAATCCATTAAGGAACAGGACGCAGCCAACACAGAAGGTATATCAGATCCGAATGTGTTGTGTATTAATTTTCAAGCCCCTAAAATGGTTGGAAACTCACTTACCTCTAAGTGCCCACAAATATTTCAAACCAGAAACTCCTTGCTTGACCAGTAAGGGTAAAAATCAAACATACATTTTCAGATATTTAGTGTTCATGTTACCTGAGGACTCATGATATTACTATGATCCTGTCTGTTCAGGCCTCACTATCTCTTTGTGGAACAAGGCAAGATTCAGAAAAGGTGTCCTCCAGTATCTCAAACACAGATAGGTGGATTTCATGCATCAAATCACCACTTATAACTTAGCCTACTTCTAGTCCAAGTACAACTTCATCCTTGACCTCTGCTTCTCAGTGCTGAGGACAGTCCCCTTATTCATCCATCTTTTAAAATTATCAAAATGATCTTGTCATCTCCCTTCAGTGATCAATCACAGTTCAAACACCACCAAAAACTCAACACTGGCATCATGATGGCATAAACCATGGAGACCAGCAAGGCTGGGCCAGTCATTAACTGAAAACCTTCTTTGAATTAAATGCCTATGCTCAGTAATGGAAAAGGCATTGCCCTGCCTCTGGAAGTTTATGCTGTGGTTAACAAAATAAGACAAGTACATAAATATCTAAGCAAAATAGAATGGGGAAAAACAAATTTTTTTGTTGTTTTTTTTTTTGAGACAGAGTTTCGCTCTTGTTACCCAGGCTGGAGTGCAATGGCGCGATCTCGGCTCACCGCAACCTCCGCCTCCTGGGTTCAGGCAATTCTCCTGCCTCAGCCTCCTGAGTAGCTGGGATTACAGGCACACGCCACCATGCCCAGCTAATTTTTTGTATTTTTAGGTAGAGACGGGGTTTCACCATGTTGACCAGGATGGTCTCAATCTCTTGACCTCGTGATCCACCCGCCTCGGCCTCCCGAAGTGCTGGTATTACAGGCATAAGCCACCGTGCCCAGCCCTGTTTTTTTAATTTTCTAGTCAAATGTTAGAAGTTATCCCTATTTAAGTGAATTTAACTATCCATAATCTGATGAGATATGTGACTTCACAGATTAGGTAATGGGTGTTTAGTCAGAAGAATAAACAGCACCAAGTTTTGAAACAGGAGGTAGAAAGAAATTATTTAGGCAGAGAGTGAGGGCAAAAGAGTCCTCAGCAGAGCTTCCCTTCTAACAAAAATCAACGTCCCAGAATAATTTCTCTTCTAACAAAGAACAGCCTGAAAAATCAAGCTGTAAACATAAATAAGGAAGCTAGAAGCCTGCATGGGGGAATGCCAGCAGCTGCACCAATAGAAAACGGTTACCTGTGGGCCAGGCATGCCAAACACGGAGGTTCCATCTTCCCGTTTTTATTACCACATATACAGTAATAAATAAAAGGGCAACACGGTGCAGCTCAGGCAGAGAACCCACCTGCATAATAAAAGATTAGGGCAGGGGCTACCAGAGATTTGAGCCCTATGCAAATGGCACACCTGTACTAACCAGTCTTTTGCTCCGTATTTAGATCAGATATCACTTCCCCATCAGTTTGTTTATAAAACCCATGCATTTCACCATGGATCCAGCAACCTATTTTTCCAGGACCCCTCTCTGTAGCAGAGAGCTATTCTCTTTCTTTTGCCTATTAAACTTCCACTCTCAACCTCACCCTTCATGTGTCCGTGTCCTTCTTCTCCCTGATGAGACAACAAACCTCAGGTATTACCCCAGACAAGGAAGCTGTTTCAATTTCACATGTATTTAGTAAATGAGAGACAGATGTTCAAATGCCAATGAAACACTGTAGCTAAGATTATTTCCACAATACCACACACTGCCTAGGAGTTCCAAGAAAACACAGCATTTCCAGGTGGCCAAGCCAGGAATGCTTCGTGGAAGAAGTGCTATTTATGCTGGGCTATAAGGTTGGAGTGATGCTATGTGAGTGAAAGAAATTCTAGGCAGAAGGACAAAAGAGAGATGGATATTCAAACTCATGTGTCAGACATGAAGTATGACCTCAAGGATGTCATCCACAGCAAGATTCCTTCATCGGAGCTTTCCTCTCTTGCTCTTGAAATAAAATATAAATGGCATCATTAGGAGGCATGCATGTCTCATCTCTCCAAACACATTGCTATCTCCTAAGGCTGGATCTGTATCAAATACTCTGGATCCCAGGGACTGCACCCACTGTGCCCTGGGCACAGCAGGCACTCAGTTCAGGACTGTAAAAAAGCAGTTCACATTCTAAGAAAAAAAAAAACAGTGTACCTTTATAGGAATTCAATCTGGAAAATAAGATGCCTCCACCCTGCAGATAATAATTTGTCTCTTCCTGGTTATACTGTCGCTGCACATAATCATTATCATCTTAACATGTGAGTATAGCTGAAGACAGGAAATGTAATCACAACATGTTAAATAGCGATGAAGCAATAGACCTTTCTGCGATGTAGTAAGAGGTAACGAAAACTCATGGACTGATTTAACATCAGGCTTAAAAAAAAAACGCATGAATTATTCCTTTTCTAATTTATTACATGTTTTAAAGAGAAATTACACTAAAAGCCATAAAGAAGAAAAACCATCTAACTCCAAGAAAGACATCCAGAAGACCAAGGTGTATTTCAAATAGCAAAGCAGATTTTTCTGAAAGCTTTCCTCAGTACCAAACACACACATACACACACACAATTTAAATTGGCATTATACTGACTAATGACTTCATACAATCACTTCACTGCCAATTTCAAAATTAAGCACCCCCCAGTACTTTCTTCAGTTCTTCCTTCATGTTGAAGGAAGTAAACAAACCACTTGTGAGCCTGAATGCAGCAGAGAGCCTGAAACTGCCTGTCAACAGCTAAGGAGAAAAGAACTCTCATACCTCCACACCAGGGAACCCACGTATTTGCCAGGAACATTTTAGGTGTGGAAGGGCCTCGAGATTTACCTGGCGTGACCTTCACAGCGGAATGAAATACATGCCTGATCTACACAGAGCGCAAGTCAGTGCTCCTCAACTTCAATCTCCTTCTCTCTACACACCAATACTCCCGAGTCGTGATGAATTTCTCCTTCAATTAAAGATGGCGTTATACTTCCCCAGTTGTGTGTTGTGACCATCACTTTCCAGAACACATCCTTGGCCACTCTCATTGCCTTTACAAAAGAGTATCATCCAGGGGCTCAGGTGGACTCACCCTGACTCAACTTCTCTAACAGAAAAGCTAAAGTCCCTTCACGGTATGCCTTCTAAGTATCAGAAGCCACCTTCAGCTAGGCTATTTTAAAAAAAAACAGGCGAGGAAGGCAGATTCTAAGAGTTGATCTGGGAACCTCAAAGGTTTTCACTCTGTTGCAAAGACTCCATGCTAAAGGCACAAGGATCTATGTGGACATTATCCGTAGTCTATTCCAAGGAAAAAAATAAAAGGAAAAAGAAGAGGATTTTAGGGCTTCACTGAGTAAAAGGGCAAAACAACACAGTTTACTTTTCCTCCACCCATGCTTCCTTGAGTTTTCCAGTGGTCTCCATTGCCATGAAATATCCTCCCAGATACTAGGGGTGAGACATACATTTCTTACTCTTAGAATCACAGAATGTGAGGGCTGGGAAGGTCTTAGGAAAACAGGCCACAGAGAGGAAGTAACATGGAGCAGCGTTGTATGATCCCTTGAGGGCAGGTACAGGTAACCCCTTGATTGAGCTCAAAATGCCTATTTGGCATAGACAAGTCCCAGGGAATCCAGAAGACTTGGGAACTTCACTTGCTTGTGCGATGGTTTGAACGTTTGTTCCCTCTGGATCATGTTGAAACTTAATCCTCAATGTAACAGTATCGGGGGTGGTGATCTTTAAGAAGTGACTGGGTTATAAAGGGTCTGTCCTCATGACTGGGTTAATCCATTCACAGGTTGATGGGCTATCACGGGAGTGGAGCAGCTGTCATGAGAGTAAGTCTGTTACAGAAGCCGCTCTGGTTCGGTTTTGTGCCCCTCGTCCTGTGCTGCCTTCTGCTGTGCTGTGATGCTGCTGCATGAGACCCCCACCAGCCCACCCACGAGGTCACCTGATCCGGGACTGCTCAGCCTCCAGGACTGCAAGAAATAAATTTCTTTTCTTTATAAATTACCCAGTCTCGGGTACTCAATTACAGCAACAGAAAATGAACTAAGACATCCGGCAGCAGCTCTCCTACCTGGATGTGCACACGCACAAGTACGTCACGATCCCTGTTTTCTTAATAAACTTTTAAATAATCATGCCAATGTGCCATGTTCCACTTTCACTTCCATCCCACCTTTCAATCTCTCTGCTCCCTTTTCATAGTCTCTGACTCCTGGTCACGCCCCAGTGCCCCACTGAGAGAACAAGTTGTGAAAGTTACAAGGCCTCCTGAGACCCTGCGATCGGAGCTCCCTGGAGTTACAGACAGGCTGGGGCGCTTCTGACACATCAGATCACCAGCCTCACACCCAGAGCTGTGACTTGGCCACACAGATGCGGAGGCCCTGTCCTCTCACCGAGGGGGTTTATTTGGAATGAGTCAATGGGGTGCTTCACCAGGAGCATCACATGTTCTCCGCTCCAAGTGCAGACAGGGAGCCAACACTGGAGAGCAGCCACTGGACCTCACGCTGCACCCGCAAGATGACCTAAGGCACCACTGAGGGAGCCACTGGGTAAAAGAGACGCTTTGGAATAGTGTCCAAGCACCTTTCAGCAGGGCCTACTCTCAACCTTGATCTCTGCACAGCCCACCCCACTGCCACCTTGCAGGTGAGACAGCAAACCCACGTCCTCTTCTCAACTCCCCCAGTGGGTTTGTGAGGAAGACGGCAGCTTCTTAATAACGGCACGCTGGAGGGTGCCTAACATTTGCTTTCTGCTATATGGGAGCTTAGCTTATGGTTGAACTGGCCTAGAGAGAGTACAAAATCGCTTCAATGTACAAAATCGCCCAAGAAAAGACAACCCACCCTACCTGCTACAAGTGGAAGTGATTGTGCACCAGAGACCGGGTGGGATGCGTCATCAAGCAAACTTGGATTTTAAGTCTGCCCCGGCCACTGAGCAGCCTGGCAGTGCTGAGCTTCAGCTCTCTGTCTCTCTGTTCTCTCTTGTACAAAATAAGCTGAGGATGACGCCTTCTTCATGAGGTGCTGTGAGAAGTGAACCAGGTCACTTGTGTAAAATGCCCATCCCTGCCTGTCGAAGGGGGTTCTCCATAAACAACAGTTCTCTAAATAATGTCGTTCATTATTGAAAGTCAACATGAAACTCATGAACAAAACGGCTCTCAAACATTTGCTTAAAGGAAAAAAAAACACAACTAAAGCTCTCTCATGTTTAACAGAAACACATCACAACATAATTCCAAGTATTTCAAAGAAGTGGCCAGTGGTGTGGGCTATCCTCCAGTGTCCTCTGTGTGACAAAATTAATCCTTCTTGGCACACAGGCGGCAACCACAACAAGGAGGCATGAAGGGGAGGCTTCAGCTTCCTGATAGCCATGGGGCCCATGGGGCTCCTGTGACATCTGAGTTCATTCCCATGAAACTAAACAAGGCGGTAGAAATGTCCACAGTGAGCCCTGCACGGGGACCGAGGCAAGGGGCATGCAGCACCTGGCCTTCCTGCTAGATACGCCTGTGCACCTGGACTGACCGCCCTTGGAGGCAGCAAGCAGGCCCACATGGAACCAGGAAGCACCTCAGTTACCTCACAGAAATTCAGGGTAGAAGCAAAGGGACTCCAAGACCTCCATCCCAGCTCAGTCACATATGGTATTTGATTTGGGGGAAGGACAGTCCTGCTGCGGAAACAAAAGCAGCTTGTAGACACCTGGCCTACTAGTGGCTAAAGTCCCCATAGGGTCTGACGTTCTATGGCTTAACCCTGTCACTGTGTCTAGTATTCTGTAAATACGGTAAGGCCACCTGCCCTGAGGGTCACAGGACATACAAGAGGAAAGTGGCACACGTGTTGCTCTCTGTGTCTACACGTGGTGCCAGCAGACGTGGGGGAGCAGCCTCATGAGCACAGCCGGGCTGGGCCTCCTCTGCTTCCTCCTGCGGGATCCACAGGAGCAACTGTCTGATTGGGAAGGCAGCCAGCCTGGGACCCTCCAGGAAATCCGTTATAGCCACGTGGACAGTCCCTCAGAATCACGGATACTGAACCCTCTTCAGCTTTGTACATCAACATCCCACACACTCCCCACCATGACACAGGAGAGAGGCTGCCGCGTTAGCGCAGGGTGCTGGTCACAGCCCAACATTTGTAACTCCCAGAGGGAGCCCGAGCTCCACCACGAATGACAGAAGTGGGCCACAGGGGTTATTGCTCAAGGTCTATGCTCAGAGAGAGCTATGAATCACTAAGACAACTGGCTTGAGAACTTTCACCAGCTGCTCTACCTAAAATGCAACATTCTTTTTTTGTCCCAAACTGGGTGGTCACCTGGGGGTGGGGGAGGAAAGCAAGGAAGGCTTGACCTTGTCTGTGTGTTTGTTCTGTGTCTGGTATGGCAGGTGGCTGAGTTACTGTGCTGTGTCCTCCGATTACTCCATTTTGCTTTCTGTTACTTCACCAGCGCAGAGCAGAGCCCTGCAAGGGGGCTGCTGAGGCCAGGCAGAGCAGAGATCAAGTTCCACCTTCCAGGAGGAGACAACACGCCCAGGGCCCTGTGGTGGCTGCGCATGACAGCTTGGCTGCAGACTACTGTGTGCTTCCATCTGTCACCTTCCAGTGCAATGTGACAGCAGCCCTCCGGCGATCCATCTGCTTCCCTGGAGTTCCATCCTGACTCCCCCACCCCACTCTGTCGTTGCCTAACTGGGCACATCCAAGATTAGGCAGCCTCAGCTGCAGCCCCCAGAAGGAAAGCTAAGAACCTCACATCGAGCTGCTAAAAAACAGACATGTTGAGATTGAGTGGTAAGAGGCGGGGAGCTAGTGATGGCCCACAGTCCCTGCAAGGCAATATAGAAGCTAAGATTGGAAAAGGGTAGGAGGAAACAAGGACATTTTCTTTTACTTAAAATAAAAGCATTTGCAAAGAGGTAGGTCTCAGAAATGCCTTTCAGTGTCCTCTAGGATCTCAGCAGAAGTCTAGACCAGAGGACTTCTAAAGTCCAAGTATTTAGAGAGATTACAGTGTCATTCAATCCCAGGAGCACCTGCTGAGGGCCAGCTCGATGCAAAAGTGTGCAGAGTTGCTTGGAGGAGATACAGACATAAACCACGTGGGTACACACCCCCCTGCCAATCCCACGGCAGCCTCTATGCAGTGGGCTCTCTGCACCTGGTGTGGTCAGTGTCAAGATGCACATCAGGTAGACCAGTTTCCCTCTGAGTAAGCGCAACATCCAGCACTTACCTGCACACAATCACATCCCCCAGTCACACTTTGCACACATGTACAATGTAAAAGGGAACTTTTTAAAATGCAGTTCCTTCATTCAGCAAACATTTACCACTGCCTTCTGACCTCTGAGCACTCTCAACACCAGAGCAGAGGTAAGGCCTTCTACGCTGAGCTCACAGCCCAGACGCAGCTGGTAAATCCCTATACGCAGGGCAGAGGGATGCAGGATTCAACAGAGGCAAGCATGCAGGCCAGAGGAGGGGTTTCTCAGCCAGAAGGACTCTCAGGAACAGCTTCCTGCAGACACTCAACCAAGGGCAGGGAACGTCCAGTGAGAAACCACGCCACCAAAGGGTGATCTAGGGCCATCAATTCTTCCTTATGTTCCAGCTGGAGTGTGCTGGGGGCCTGAGAGTAAATGAGGCTGCAGCCAGGCCAGAGGCCTCCTCACAGGTTCAGGAGAAGAGTCCACACTTTGCTCTTGATGCCCCGAGAACTACTGAGGGAGTTTTCCACAGAGAGCATTTTCATATGCATGTCATTTCAGCATGATTTTCTACAGTCTGAGGCAAGGAAAGCAGTCAGAACTTTGCTGCAGGTAAGTAATAATTTGCAAGCGCCCTGCATATCTTTCGGAGCATACATATGTGCTGAAAGCTTATCAGATAATGTGTGAGGGGGTGAACTATAAGCCGCCAAGCCTCCCGGAAGCATGTAGGTTGTTCTTCCACTGAAGCTGAGTAGTGTCCCAGGATGCCACCAGATTAAACAGAGCATCCTAAAGCCAGACTCGAGATGAACCGTGAGCCAAGCAAACAAAAATCTCAGTCTAAGATCCAAGAGACCCAGACTCAAGACCCAACTGCAAATTAAATTCATGAGACCTTGGACCATTCCACAGTGCCATAAAGCCTCAGTATCATCATCTACAACTGCCCTACTATTTCTCACGGGGCTGCCATGGGGATCTATGCAATGACTGACAGAAATGACATCCACAAAGATGTGTGGTGCACACATGAGATTAGGGAGCTGAAAGCTGCTTCTTCTGGAGGCACCGCTGACTCTATAGTTTGACTATTTCACAACCATTTCAGGTACACACCGTGTACTGGATACAGAGAAAGGTGACTAGCCTCAAGGAGTTTACGGAAAAGTAAGCGGCTATAACTGTGTGTCCTATCCCCCACACCCCACCAAAAAAAAAAAAAAAAACAGAAACAAGAAAAGAATTTGCCAGTCGGCAGCCAGGACTCCTGAGTGTCTGACACAATCCTCTATGAATCAGACAAGTCCCTTAACATGTAATCTGGGCTATTTTAGAACCCCCAATAAGCTTTAAATGGGTGAGGAGGGATTGCCTTATTTTTAAAGGTCCCAGAGGGCTTGAAGCCATGTTATAATATTTTTATAGCCTCTTTCAGAGTCAGGAGCTGTACGGATTTTGTACTCACCCTGAATTTAACTAGTACTTAAGTGTGCTGATTATAGCTGCAAACACACTTCTCGTTCCAGTGTGTGGTTGGAGAGGTGGACAGAGAAGCAGCTTTGGAAATTTACAGCACAGAAATAGCATGTGGTCTGTCTCCTTGAAAAGAATCAATCCCTCTGTGACAACAGCTAGAAGACCAGCAAAGGGCCTGTAGCAAACAAAAGACAGTCATTAAAATGGGGCTTCTTGTCACCATATCCCTGTCTTGGGACACTGGAGAGGCGTTTCCAGTCTGGGAGACACCAACAAAGCCGGCTGCAGGCACGGAGCTGGGGCACAACAGACAGAGCAAGTCTGGCTGGAAAATCAGGGATCATCCAAGCAAAACATCTAGACACAGCACTGATTTTAAAAGAAATAATTAAGAAAGAAAACGCACCAGACACTTCCTAATTGGCTTTGCATGAAGGAGCAACTCTATTTGGCTGTGGAAGTGAACTGTGGATGGCAGGAGGGACTGGAACAGGCTGAGAAGAACAGATTTGTCTAGCCACTGGCCAGCCCTGGGACCCCGCAGGCCTCTGATCACTCCTCTGTAACACGAAGGCCTTAAATATAGGGATGGTCTTGTGGGTTTCGTGGAGGAGAACCATGGAGAGAAGCCTTAGTTGATGGGGGTCACAGGTGCCCTAAACTTATTCCTATGTGGGCCTGAGCTGAATTTTATTTTTATTTATTTTTAAGACACTGGGCGTCCATAAGACTTCCATTGGAAAATGGATCACCACAAAACTACTCCCAAAATTTTGAAAACTCTGTACTGCATGATCCCTATGATTTCCTTTAAGTGTTCATATTTGGACACAACAGTGTTGCCTTACAGTAAAACAATCAAAGGAAAAAATGTCTCCTATCTTACCCTAACAAGCTCTGTCATTGTGCTGTGGACACTCTAATAAACATGTTTGATAATGAAATCCTGATTTGTCCCCAAATTTCAAGTCACACAGAAAAAACAGGGCAAAGAGGTGTCTATTTTTATGAATAACACTTATCTTCTTGGATAAGGTAGTGCATGGGTCACCTTATAAATGTTGATATATGTTTACTATAGGAAATAAGGTTAAAAAACTATAGAATGAAAATAATCTAGAATATCAACTTGATAACAGCTAAGTTTACCAGTGCTGTGTTCCTTCTACATTTGCAAAGTGTGTCACATAGCCCTAGACTTACATGCGTGAATTTAAAAATATTTTTTCTACACTGAAAATCTGTTGTGCCTACTTAACTGAAAATCTTTGTAAGTGTCATGAAAAACTTATCAGCGAAGAGGTCCCATCTTCTTTGATGCTCCATCCAAATGATGAAACAGGTTTGAACAAAAGGGCCACTCAGGTCTTCAGTAGCAATAAAAATAAAATTGCAGACTTCCACTTCCCTCATTATGACGAATTAGATTCTACAAAGACCCTTTCCACCAGGAAATAAATAAAGCCCAGTTAAAACAGATTGAACTAAAAAATAAATAAGCATCCTAGCTTATAAACCTGTAAGTCAACTACAGAATTCTAAGGCTTTTAGAGTTTTTAGGAACTGAAAAGTTAAGACTTTTTTTTAACTTTTTGTGAACACAGAAAAATATCAGTGGTGACTACTGAGAGAAGAGAAACAGAAGGTATAACTTCCAAATTATAAAAGAAAAAAAGGAGTAAAAATATAAAGAAACAAATACGCATTTAAAAAACCAGAAAACAGCATAAAATCATCTGGAGAAAAAACCCAAATGTATTAAAGATCATAGGAAATAAATGGATTAAACTTGATAACCAAAAGAAAGAAATGGTAAAGCTAAATCTTGAAAACAGATAAATATACCTAAAACCATAAGAAATTGGAGAAATCAGAAGTCAAAGAATGGAGAAAAGTGATCAAGAAAAATGCCAACCAAAAGAAAGCTATCAGGCAAAACAGGCTTTAAGTTCAAGACCAGCCTGGCCAATATGGTAAAACCCGTCTCTACTGAAAATACAAAAAATTAGCAGGGCATGTTGGTGCGTGCCTGTAGTCCCAGCTACTCAGGAGGCTGAAGCAGAAGAATGGCTTGAACCCAGGAGGTGGAGGCTGCAGTGAGTCAAGATCGCGCCAGTGCACTCCAGCCTAGACGACAGAGCAAGACTCTGTCTCAAAAAAAAAAAAAAAGAATAATAAAGCATAACTAGAGAAAAAGAAGTTAATATATTATCAAAGGCTCAATTCATTAAGAAGCCATAAAATTCTAAATTTGTATATATCAAGTAACTTCAAAATACACAAAGCAAAAACAACAGGCTTACTGAGAAAAATGCCAAGCACACCACTGCACTGAGAAAACTCACTACACATTGCTTTAAAACGGCAAACGTGCAAAACCAGCAAAAATGCAGAAAATAGGAAAAGCACTGTAAACAATCTTGATGTGATAGATTGTAAAACCCAGAACCAATAAACTGGGAATTCACAGTTTTCTCAAAAATACACAGAACATTCACAAAAGCTTACATTATGCTGGGACATAAAGAACAAGTCAGCAAATTTCATATAAATGATATCACATGGACCATGTATTCTGACCTCAATGCAGTTAAGATAGATATTGATAATGTAAAGATTCCCCACGTTTGAAAATTGTGAAAGACTCATCAATAACCCATGGGTTGGCTGGGCACAATGGCTCACACACATAATCCCAACACTTTGGGAGGCTGAGGCGGGTGGATCACCTGAGGTCAGGAGTTCGAGAACAGTCTGACCAACATGGAGAAATCTTGTCTTTACTAAAAATACAAAATTAGCCGGGCATGGTGGTAAGTGCCTGTAATCCTAGCTACTTGGGAGGCTGAGGCAGGAGAATGCTTGAACCTGGGAGGCGGAGGTTGCAGTGAACCGAGATTGTGCCATTGCACTCCAACCTGGGCAACAAGAGTGAGACTCTGTCTCAAAATAAATAAATAAATAAAATAATGAGTTACAGAAAAATATGTAACTTAAAAAAATGTAGAACTAAATATTAAAGAGAATATTATTAAAGAAAACTTATGAGATGCGATTAAAGCAGTACTGAGAAGAAAATTTTTTTTGAGACAGAGTTTTGCTCTTGTTGCCCAGGCTGGAGTGCAGTGGCACGATCTCAGCTCGCTGCAACCTCTGCCTCCCTGGTTCAAGTGATTCTCCTGCCTCGGCCTCAGAAATAGCTGCGATTACAGGCACCCACCACCATGCCTGGCTAATTGTTTACATTTTTAGTAAAGATGGGAGATGGGGTTTCATCATGTTGGCCAGGATGGTCTCAAACTCCTGACCTCAGGTGATACACCTGGTTTAGCCTCCCAAAGTGCTGGGATTACAGGTGTGAGCCACTGCACCCGGCCCTGAGAAGAAAATTTATAATCTTAAATGTGTATATTTTAACAACAGGGCTAAAAATTATTGAGCTGTTTTTAGCTGAACAAGTTAGAAAAGCAACTACAGCCCAAACTCAGAGCAAAAGAAGACCTATTACAAACAAAAACAAAAATAAATAAAACACAAAGTAAAGTTACAATACAGAGGGGTCAACAAAGTCAAGAATGCTATTCTTTGAAAATCATAATAAATGAACAATCTGGTAGGTTGGTTGAGGAAGAAAAAATAACAATTGTATTGTAACAAATAATATAAGAGATTTTAAAATCTGTGAATAATTTTATGCTAATCAAATTGAAAAGCAGGGAATTATGAACACACTCCTAAAGAAATACAACTTAACCTGGGCAGCATAGTAAGATTCCATCTGGATTCTATTCTACACATCTGGATACTATTTGTTCATTTTTTATTTTTTTTTTAAGTTATATATATAAATATATGCAAATATATATCTTAGTTTATATATATATATTTATAAATATATAGCTTAAGAATATTGAAGAAGAAACGAGTATAAATAATCTTACAAACTTTGAAAAAAACTGATTAGAAATCTTCCTACAATGAAATCACTAGGTCTCATTTTCAGTTGAGTACTACCAAAATTTCAACAGCAGATAATAAAAATCATACACAAAATCTTCTGATGAATTAGGAAAAATCGGAAAAAAAACACACAAAACCTCCCTCTTAAATCAGACAAAACCAGTTAAGGAAAGAAAAAATATAAGCCAAACTCTCTCATGAGTAAAGAAGCAAAAATTTAAAACAAAATATGAACAAATAGAATCCAGATGTGTGTCAGATGTGTATTTAAACAAGCTGGATTTATCTTAGAAGTATAAGAGAATTTAACATTTGAATATACTGTAAATGTAACAGAACATAATAAAAACTGTGAGCACCACGTGGTCCTCTTAATAGATGCAGAACAAGTCTTTGATGAAATTCAACATGTATTTATGATTAAAAACATAGAATACAACTCTACAAATTAGAAACACAAGGTAATTTCCTTAGCCTAACAAAGGACATTTAGAAAAATACGATAGCAAACATATTCTTGGTTCCCTATAAAACTCAGGCTAGAGGAAAGAATATCTGCTATTACTTCAATTCAACAATGTACCTTGGGCTGTAATGCAAAAATGAAAACAGTAAAAAGAAATCAAAAGTATAAGAACTGAAAATGAATAAACAATACTTTCATTATTTATAAAATACATTATATGTACAAGAATCTATAGACAAAATATTAAGAATACCAAAGGTTTAGTAAAGTGACTGGATGCAAGATCAATATTAAAAAGGTAATTACATTTATGCACTCCAGCAAAGATTCCATTTCCAAAGGTATAAAAGAAACTAAGGTACTAGGAGCAAATTCAGCAAAAGATAAGTAAGGTGTATATCTAGAGAAAAGTACAAAATATAGAAGAAGTTTAAGACATAAATACATGGATAGTGATATACTGTTCATGGATGAGAAAAGTCAGTATTACAGAATATATCAATTCTTTCTAAACTGATCTACAGGATACAAGGTTTAGCAATCAAGAATGCTTGAAATAGCAAGGGAAGATTAGTAGGTAGTTCAGGGGAAAGGTGGGGTGCCAGGGCAGCAAGATATAGGAGCACCATTCACATCCACAATGCTTTTGTTTGAAAGATAGGCTAATGGGTATTCATTAATTATGCTTCAAAACTTACATAATGAAGTTTTCCACAGGTCAAATTCTACTGAATACAGCTCTTTAAATGCACTGCTTAGAACAATAAAATGGCAGAATCCTGTTTTCATTAAAAGATGGGTATCTTTTTATCCCTCCTAAATTTTCTAGAGGGGTAAATCAAAAAATAAAAATTAATAATAATGATGATGATGATCATAGTTTTTCTCTGGGGAAGAAGGTAGAGAACTTAAATTTTTAGTTAATACACTCTCTGTAGTGTAATAATTTTACTGTGTATGTATATTTATTTTTAAAATAAATTATCCATAATTACTTAACTAAGTAATTCCTTAGAAAACTTAAAGAACTCAAAGACAAAAGTTAAGATTAAGAGCAAAGACAGATCCTGAATGAATCCTGAAAATCCAATGTTGATCTGTCAATGAATTTAAAGAACACATAACTACCCTGACTGAGTGCAGGTCTCTGAAATGGAAGTCCTGGATTTTGTTCGCACCCTCCTCACTTCACTGTCTCTTTTGCCAGAGACTCGGCTCTGTGCTAAAAAGACCTAGACTGCCTCCAGGGCCAGCTCTCAAAGTCTGTGGATTTTCATCCTTTTAATAAAGAGGATGTCCTTTAATACCTGTCCTATATGAGAACCTTCCTTGGACCATGTCTTTCAATCATTCTCTAGTCTACCAGAAGTTTACTGATTTCCTTAAAAAAGAAAAAAAAGAAAGAAAGAAAAAGGACTGTGAAATGCCTTCCCCAGGCTAACCCTCTCTTCAGAGACTCTGAAATGTGATTTTTTTTCCTCCATCCTGGAACAATTTATATATAAACCTCCCATTTGTAGTTAATGCTCACGTTCAGTTGACTTACTCACGTAATAAGAGAAATAGCAGGCTCTTCATTCAGATTCTTCCAAACCTCAAATTGCATTAGACTTGCTTTCTGGGAGGTGTCGATGATAATATTATATTCTCTGGAGCTGACTTTAGCCTGCACCAAAGTTTCAACTTGAATTGGACAAAGCAGACCCAGAGGACCCAGACAAGGATCAAAAGCACCATGTGGTCATCTTGCATGGCCTACGCTTTCAGGGATGGACAGACACCCCAGAGCCCAGTGGTGCCTCTCCTCTGCCCCCGGTGACCTTGTCCACCAATGGACTTCACAGTGGCATTCCTAATCTCTGCAAAATAATTCATCTGATTTCAATATGTGCTTCCTCCTACAGCTGGCTGGACACCATTATTTCTGGTACTCAAGTTCTCTTCTGAAGCATATAAAATACCAGCTGATAGTCCTTAAAATGGCTCCTCCAAAACACCAATGTTCAGAAATGATCCACTCCACTCCCACCACACCCAACCCCATCTGGACCCTGCCAGGTCTTAAAATCCTAAATCACTTCCATTTGGAATCAAGATGTTTTCCAAGATGTTCTAATCTCCCCTGCTTTCCTGGTGCTAAAAGTCACCTCTTAAGGGTCCCTGCAAAACTTTTATCAGGCAGAAAGGTAAAGCGAGACTTGAAAATGGAGCATCCTGGGCTTGTTCCAACTCCACCAATGGCCCGTTGCCTCATCTTGAGCAAGCTTTGTTCAGTCTTTGTTCTCTCAGTTGGATGACAGGAAGCACTATGGCTCACAGGGGCATTGTGTAAGCTGGCAAAATAACCATGCAAATGGAAGTTCATTTATAAACATCAAAGTGATAAACAAATGATAGCTGTCAGCAGCAATCATGTGTCATTTCATGCGTCCCTAGACCTCTGGACAGGATCCAAACTTGCATGGCTCCAGGAGCTTGAGAATAAAAATCAATCTCCTCTAAGGCTGTCCCTTCTTTCTGTGCTGCGAACAAAAGACATCCCTCAGCCAGATCTGAATCTCCCAAATTCCTGCAACACAGCAGCACTATCAGAGTATTCTCCCCTGAGAGAACAAAACATGTAGACCATCTCAATACCTAGTCTTCCTTGCAGCTGGGAGCAACAGAGCTCTCTGGTATCTTGTTTGTATCTGCTGAGTTTCCATGGTTTAGCAGAGCTGCACCAGGTACACACACTGACCTCCTTCCCTCTTCCTTCAGGACCTAGATTGGGCTACAGGTGGTCATTTCATGTGCTTTTAGTTCTTAGCCTGTAGCTAACACGTGAGTGACTAATATCTGAATGTTGATTACACGTTATGAACAATTTCCCCACCCTTCAACACATCTGATCCTGAGAGACAGCCTCTGCCATTCCCATTGTACAATTAAGAAATCCAGGCTCTGAGAGGAAATGGCTTCTCCAGATCACGTGAGCAGGACGGCGAAGAGCCAGGCCTCTCCAACTCTCCAGCTCCACCTCTTCCCACTGACCCTCTCATCTGCTCTGTGTGGCCTGCAGTGGAGGCTGCCCCCTTTTTTGACTTAAATATGGCTTAAAATAATTTTTAAAAGCTACTCAGGCCCTTTGCATGTCCCCCAATTGCCATCAAAAAACTTCATAAGAACTACAAATTGCTGAAAATGATGTAATTTCTGGCATATTCCCTTTTAAAAAGTAAGTTGTTATGTATAAATTTTTTCTTTTTGGTGCCACAAAGAAAAATTAGTACTGGGACAAAGGATCTCTCAGCAAAGCAATTCTTTTTACTTCCTGCAGAAAGAGTACTTCCGTTAGCAATCTTGCCACGAGAGTACAATGAACAAAGGAAAGCAGACATATTTATTTCTTATGCATTTGGGGTTGTCCTTACTTCTGTGTCTGATCTCCGTTGGCTGGAGCCAGACCTCACAATCTAAACTAAAACTTGATTGGCTAATAACTTGAAACTTTTTTCTAAACAGGTAAAAGCAATGGAGAGCAAAAAAAAAAAAAAAAATGGAAGTCCAAATAAGGAAGAAACATAGGCTGCAACCTGGGACATGCCTGTGAGCACGTCCAGCAGATATCTTGGTTAAAGTACAAAGATACAGAATGTAGTACATGTCTGTAAGCATGTCTAACAGCTACATAGGATAGGGCTTCTAGCAAAAAGCATGAAGGCTTTTGAAGAAAGTGTTTAAAACAATTATGTCTAACACGAATTTTTCTTAAAAAAGAAAGGAAACTTTGAAGAGGAAATTTTCTACTTCTCACATAAGTCAATGTTAGTTAAAAAAGATTTAGTTTTTGATCTATCACTATTTTATATATGTAGAAACTTTCTTCTTGGGTAGAAATTTTATAGCATTCCTTTATTTCTCTGAAACTATATTACCATTGTTATTCTCCTGACATAATTTTTACTTCATGTAATGTAATCTAGGATTCTTTGTCTATATTTTACTAGCAGAAATATTTTACTGATTTTAAAAATTAAGAAAAGTATTAATTTTTGAAATAGCTTGTTATCATAAGGTTCCTACTATTAAAATTTACTACAATTGTAATGATTCTATAATTAATACAAACAGGATAAATATAAAATTAATGTATATTTCTTAAATCTAAAAAATAAACTTCTACTGAAAATAGAAGAATTTGGATTTTTTTCTCTTCAAGTTTGTATATCTACAGATAAATGTTACTTATATGTGTAATAAGACTCAATTCAAGATCAATTTTGTTCCAATTTTCCATTTTTATAGCTATAATAACTTCACTACTTTGTTCACATACATACACAGATGGACTAGAAGATACATTGTAAAAATGGAACCCAAGTCTTTGAACTTCTATGTATATGCCAAAAATAACATAGTAATAAAAGGAAAACTAACTTTAAGTGATCAGCTGACAACTTAATCAGCAGATCTTCCCACAAAAGTAAACCTTTGGGAATCACCAGATATGCAAAAGAATGTACAACCAAGACATTAGTCATTCAGGTCCAATTTCTGGGAAATACATCAAGAGGCTATACTAAGACTTCATAAATAACTGTACTCATTACTTTTTCACTTAGAGGCACCTTGTTTAAGTTAATATACTCAGAACGAGCTTGAAAAAAATCTTAATACGTGATTTTATTAAAAATGCTTCAGTTACATGTTTGTCAATATTATTTGTATGTTTAGCTCATTCTAATAACCTGAGAAACAAAGGAGGTTCTCACTATCAAATCGATCAGACCTATGTTCTACCAGAAGAGGTGTTATCTTATCTTTAAATTCAAATAAATGTTTTTACAATGACTATATATTTATGTACATACAATTATATGTATTATATTTATATCACATATATTTAGAGAGAGAGAAAGAAGGAAAAATAATTGTTAAAGTACTGAGAGATAAATTATGAAACACAGCTCATAAAACAGATTATTAAAATCAGTAAGGTCAGGCTTAAAACAAGATTGAGGTGACTGAATTATGTTGCCCATTTTATAACAAATTATAAAGGCAAGATACTAATGGTGTTCTCATCAGGCATGATATTTCTTTCATTATTGTATATGCATGTGTCTGTGAAACTCTGTTGTTAAATTTTTGGGAACAATCAAAAGAAACTGTAAGTTTAAAATAGGGACAAAAATACATTCATTTTTGCTAAGCCTCATGACCCAACATTTCCTACTGAATCTTCTTCTCTTTATCCCAGAAGCACAACATCACTCAGTCAACCATCCAGAACCCTTTTGTTCTAATCGCATCGCTATCCTTGACACATCCGAATGGTTCTCCCTGCCCAGGAGACAGATTCTACCTCTTCCTGACCGCAAATCTTCAGACTCCAGGCTCTAAGGGCCCCCCCAAGTCCTGCTGTCCGAGGGCCCAAGTTCTCCTCTCCTTTCCTCACAGCAGACTCAAAACTGTCTTGGTTGTGAGAATTCTTCTAACAATCGGCATCCATTTCTCATTGTCTTATTTTTTACTCTGGCCCATGCTCAAATTGTGGGAACTGGATTCCATATCCTCAGCTTGTCAACAGTACTTAAAAAAAAAAAAAAAAATCAACAAAAGAAACCACATTCTTACAAACAGAAGTCAGCCTATGTCTTCTCATTTATCCTCGGGGCCTCAAGCATGAGACCTTGCACATAGTGGATGCTCATTAAATGCCGACTTGATCTTTCTAGAGACATCTGTCTTATCATAGAAAACAGGCACTTGGCGTTCTCTCTGCCCCTCCAATATGGCATGTGTAAACACAGGGAAGGCTCAAAGAAGACTGACCCAGCAACAGACTGACTTCACATAGTAGCCTAGAGCACAGTACGTGGAGGAACATGACCGGAAGAGCTTAAACACAAAGATAAACAAACCCCAGAAAGCTGTAACTGAGCTAAATGTGGAAAATGTGGTTGTTAGGATGGATTTTCACAACACCATCAGCCGCTGCATCTCAGAACAGCATCTCTGTGTCCACTTCTAAAAATACTGCTCATTTCTCCATGTCAGCAACTCTGAAACCATGAGAAACTAGAGCCAGGTACCGATATTTTTGCTTCTGGTTCGTGCTTTAAAAGTGACCTTTGCCCTGAAGGCTAACTAGCCAGACCAGCAATGAGCCGGCCACACAAAGCTGTAGGTCCCCAGACATGGCCGGTCCCAAGGCTGAGTGAAGGTCAAGGCCAAGGCCAAATTTCTTAACCAAAGATTTCTTTTTAAACTACTGATATTTTCCACTTTGGAAAAACAAAACAAAACAGAACAGAACAAAAACCCGTATTTCAGATTTAACTACTTCAGTCATAGAAGGCTGAATTGAGGCTGGTTTATACTCCACGAAAACCATCTCTCTTTATAAATCCTAACCATTAAGAAGCATCTTTGCATGTGCTGGAATGTCATTTTCTAGTATTTTGGCCACTTCACCATGACTCTTTTGTGAATATGAAGCCACTTCACAGTTCTTGGACTTTGTTTGAGACAGAGTCCCACATAGAGCGTCCTGGGGGGTGGGCATGGCCAACAGAGAGAACACAAAATTCCACTTGGCCTCATGATGAGTTTCCTCCAGGGTACTTTAATGTCTCCCTCACCCCCGAGGAGTCTGTATCTCGGGACCAGTAAGTGCACGGCAAGGAAAGATGCAATAATCCTAATATGCTAAAGTTAACATTAAAAAATAAACATACATCTGGAATGCACTTATTTTCCAAGAAATAGAAGAGGAAGTGGGAGGGAAGCTCCAAATGTCGACCTTCACGGTGGCCACATCTGGGTCACAGTGTCCCAGCCAGGAAACGCAACAGTGACACCTTAGCAATGCCTTCCCAGGATCACCAAAGAGTAAGCAGGCAATCGAGTAGGTAGAAGGGAAGATCTCCCCAGCAGCCCTTTTAAAGTACAGACTATGAAAATGGGAGGCAGGATGACTGAGGAGCCAGGCTTGCAGGCAGGAACGCTGGAACTTGGGGCTCCCGCAGACACCCCATAAGCTGGTTCCTCGCACCACCTCAGATCACTGCCTGTGCCACTGCAGGTCCCACAGCGCCCAGCACCCTCCCACATCTCCAATGGCTCCTCCTCTGCTCCTTCCTCCCTCAGCCCCACTGTCCTTTCTCCTCACCCCCCTGTCTCCGCGCTCTCTGAGATTAGGATCCTCTCTCGCCGGCACACACTACCAACTCCGGCCACACTTTCACTGTGTCCTTCTCAGCTTGGTCAAAAGATCTCTCAGTTCTTGACCTCCTGCATGTATCAGCTCCCCCGCAGTGCTATCTGGAGAAGCACTCAATCACCCAGAGTGGCTCTTTGAATCTGAGGCCAGAGCTTCGAGTGGGCTCTGACGGCCATCAGATGGCTGCTCTGCACCTCCTCTCTAGAGGACTTTCTGCTGCTGGTCTCTGCAAACTTCCAATCCCTCCTCCACGTGGCGTGCTCAGATGCTGGCTTTGACTCCCACTTCACAAAGAAAGGTCGGCAATCAGAAGAGAACTGCAGAGTGTCCTCCTAGCACCACCCACGCATGTATCTGTCATTTGATCCATCCCCACTGACAACTATCCACGTTCCTCCTAAAGCCAGTAACTCCACGTGTCTACAAACTCATCTCTCTCTCCTACTCAAGAAGTGTTTTCAGCAACTTCCATCCCATGTAATCCATATTTTCCTCTCTACTGAATCACCCCATATCAACATGCTGATAATGCTTCCAACTGAAAACTAATTCTAAGCTTTTTTACCCCACCAGATATCACCTCAGACTCTGCTCCCTTTTGCAGCAGCTCAAGTGAGTTGTCTACAGTCCCTGTCTCCACATCTTCCCCTGCGCCCTTCTCTCCAATCCAGCTTGTGTTGCCACAGGCACCAGACCACTGACCCCGGCTGATCTGATCCTCCATTCGCAGTCCTCCTCCCCAGGCTCTCGGTTTCCCCGCATCCCCCTGGTTGTTCTCTCTTGGTCTCCTTTCCTGGCTTGTCATCTTCCGCTCCTCATGAAACTGGAATGTCCCAGGGCCCAGTCCTTACATCTCCTCTCTTCTTTCACCGGGGGTCTCATCTGATCTCATTACTTGAAATACCAACCAGAGGCCAAAGACTCTATCACCTCTCCAGCACAGACTGCCCTCTTAAACGATCCAATCTGGATAGGACCATCCACTCGGCATCTCCATGTGGGTATCTTATAATCTTCTCGCACTCAACAAGTTCAAAACTGAACTCTGAATCTGTCTCTCTCTCTCTTTTTTTTTGGGAGACGGAGTTTTGCTCGTCACCCAGGCTGGAGTGCAATGCCGCAATCTCGGCTCACTGCAACCTCTGACTCCCAGGTTTCAAGCAATTCTCCTGACTCAGCCTTCCGAGTAACTGTGATTACAGGCATCTGCCATCATGCCCCACTAATTTTCATATTTTTAGTAGATGGGGTTTTGCCATGTTGGCCAGACTAGTCTTGAACTCCTGACCTCAGGTGATCCACCCACCTCAGCCTCCAGCATGAACCACTGCGCCCGGCCTCTGAATCCCTTTTTGCACCCAAACCTCCTCTAGCTGCAAACTACTCCATCTCCATGGTGACAACTCCATCTAGTGACTCAAACTAAAGCCCCTGGAATCAATACAGGCTTTTCCCTTTTCTTCATACTCACAACGACTCTGTAAGGACATGGTAAGGGCTCTGTCTTCAAGCTGTATCCAGAATGTGGCCACTCTTCCCTGCTGCTGCTATCACCAGTGTGCCCCACTGCCTCTTGTCTGGATTACTACAGTAGATTTCTCCAATGGCCTCTGAGATGGTCTCCTGGATTTTAGCCTTGTTCTCCACCCTCTGTAATGGCCTCTGAGATGGTCTCCTGGATTTTAGCCTTGTCCTCCACCCTCTGTAATGGCCTCTGAGATGGTCTCCTGGACTCTAGCCTTGTCTTCCACCTTCTCCAATGGCCTCTGAGATGGTCTCCTGGACTCTAGCCTTGTCCTCTATCTTCTGCAATGGCCTCTGAGATGGTCTCCTGGATTTTAGCCTTGTCCTCCACCCTCTGTAATGGCCTCTGAGATGGTCTCCTGGACTCTAGCCTTGTCTTCCACCTTCTCCAATGGCCTCTGAGATGGTCTCCTGGACTCTAGCCTTGTCCTCTATCTTCTGCAATGGCCTCTGAGATGGTCTCCTGGATTTTAGCCTTGTCCTCCACCCTCTGCAATGGCCTCTGAGATGGTCTCCTGGATTTTAGCGTTGTCCTCCACCCTCTGTAATGGCCTCTGAGATGGTCTCCTGGACTCTAGCCTTGTCTTCCACCTTCTCCAATGGCCTCTGAGATGGTCTCCTGGACTCTAGGCTTGTCCTCTATCTTCTGCAATGGCCTCTGAGATGGTCTCCTGGACTCTAGCCTTGTCCTCCACCCTCTGTAATGGCCTCTGAGATGGTCTCCTAGATTTTAGCCTTGTCCTCCACCTTCTCCAATGTCCTCTGGGATTGTCTCCTAGACTCTGGTCTTGTCTTCCACCTTCTACATCTCCTTCAAGACGGTCTCCACCTTCTATCTTTGTCCTCCACCCTCTGTAATGGCCTCTGAGATGGTCTCCTGGATTTTAGCCTTCTCCTCCACCCTCTGTAATGGCCCCTAGATGGTCTCCTGGATTTTAGCCTTGTCCTCCACCCTCTGTAATGGCCTCTGAGATGGTCTCCTGGATTTTAGCCTTATCTTCCACCCTCTGTAATGGCCTCTGAGATGGTCTCCTGGACTCTAGCCTTGTCCTCCACCCTCTGTAATGGCCTCTGAGATGGTCTCCTGGACTCTAGTCTTGTCCTCCACCCTCTGTAATGGCCTCTGAGATGGTCTCCTGGACTCTAGTCTTGTCCTCCACCCTCTGTAATGGCCTCTGAGATGGTCTCCTGGACTCTAGTCTTGTCCTCCACCCTCTGTAATGGCCTCTGAGATGGTCTCCTGGACTCTAGCCTTGTCCTCCACCCTCTGTAATGGCCTCTGAGATGGTCTCCTGGACTCTAGTCTTGTCCTCCACCCTCTGTAATGGCCTCTGAGATGGTCTCCTGGACTCTAGCCTTGTCCTCCACCCTCTGTAATGGCCTCTGAGATGGTCTCCTAGATTTTAGCCTTGTCCTCCACCTTCTCCAATGTCCTCTGGGATTGTCTCCTAGACTCTGGTCTTGTCTTCCACCTTCTACATCTCCTTCAAGACGGTCTCCACCTTCTATCTTTGTCCTCCACCCTCTGTAATGGCCTCTGAGATGGTCTCCTGGATTTTAGCCTTCTCCTCCACCCTCTGTAATGGCCCCTAGATGGTCTCCTGGATTTTAGCCTTGTCCTCCACCCTCTGTAATGGCCTCTGAGATGGTCTCCTGGATTTTAGCCTTATCTTCCACCCTCTGTAATGGCCTCTGAGATGGTCTCCTGGACTCTAGCCTTGTCCTCCACCCTCTGTAATGGCCTCTGAGATGGTCTCCTGGACTCTAGTCTTGTCCTCCACCCTCTGTAATGGCCTCTGAGATGGTCTCCTGGATTTTAGCCTTGTCCTCCACCTTCTCCAATGTCCTCTGGGATTGTCTCCTAGACTCTGGCCTTGTCTTCCACCTCTACATCTCCTTCAAGACGGTCTCCACCTTCTATCTTTGTCCTCCACCCTCTATAGAGTTTATTCTCAATGTGGAGGCCAGACTAAGCCTATTAAAATGAAACAGACCCTGCTTCTCTGTTTAAAACCCTACACTGATTTCCCATTATGAACCTAGAATTCCCAACAGCCTGCAATGCCAGGCACAGCCAGGTCCTGCTACTTCCCAGCCAGCCCCAACTCATGGCTCTGTGCTGCGTCCTTCCAGTCACCCTGGCCTGCGTGCTCCTCCAGCTGTCAGTAAGCTGCAGCTACCAGTCCTTCTCTCTACAGCGCTCTTGCCCAGATGCTAAGTGGCTAGTTCCTGCACCCCCTTCAAGTCCATGTTCAATTTCACCTTTAGAGACCTCCCTGACCCCCCACTTAAAACTACAACCTGCCCCATCCCACTAAACACGGTCTACTTTTTCTTTTCTCTACAATATCTAGATCTTGTTGCATAGCATATAATTTGCTTCCACTACTGTCAAATGGAAATTGTCTGTATCTTCCTGCCTGTCCCCACCCCATCCTCCACTTGTACTCCCCAAAACACAGAATCTCCATGAGAGAGGCACTGGTGCTGCTCCACTGTGTTCTGTGTTAGAGCTGTGCCTGGCACGTGCAGCAGCTCAGTCCACGTGTTCTCAATGCACTAGTGAATCAGGGAGATCTAAAACAGGAGACGCAAAAGATTGCTATAAGGAGCAAATGAACAAACCTGGAAATCTTTCCAAAGTATAAATAACTACAATAGCACAAAATAATGTGTTGAACACTATCTTAAAATTCATTCCAGGGAAACCTACTAGAAAACCGCCTATATGGCGTGGCTTAAGAGGTACAGAAAAATCCACCCAGGCAGGCCTACCAACAATGGCCTGAGATTCCACTAAGAAGAGATCAATGAAGGTTTGCATGCCTTCATTTTCCAAATTCAAAGTTACCTCTGAGAAGTCCAGACGGGAGGAGAGGAAATATCTTCAGGCCAGGTCCTGGTGTCCTGCTGTGCTTATGCACACTCAGACGGCTCTGCCTTCAGGTCAGGCGCACATAGGGAGAAGCGGGAGAACGTCTCTGGCACCAGGGCTCCCTGCAGAGCTGGCGGAGGCTGGGGGCATGTCAGAGTCCTCAGGGTGCTGGATGCCTAAGAAACAACAGAAGGACATAGGCAGTTAGAGGAGCAGGGAAGAGAGGGGCAGGATACAAAGCCTTTCTCACCTTCAAGCCCAGAGGAAGGGCTACTGAGATCATTAGAAATCTTATCCAGTCAGAGATTTGTGAAGCATAATAGTACACTGGAGAAAAAAACTGAGGTTTACTATGTTAAAAAAATCTGCCAAGAAGTTAATGGATAAATCCATCAACACAGACAATTCTGAGATAACAAACTGTCCCTCAATCTTCATTCTGTCTCCTCCTTTTCAATCACAGCCATTCAGCTTTGCTCCGTGAGTCTCCTATAGAGAGAGATGCAAATCCACAGAAAAGCTTGCTCCTCAGGGCAACAATGTAAAAAACTAACTCAAAAGTACATAATAAAATAAAAATAGAATTAAAAGAGGATAAAATAAACTAATAAAAAAGAAGGCAAAACAGAAGAGGAGACGAACACAAGCAACATTAAGATCCATGGAAAACAAATAGTAAAATGGCAGACATAAATTCAACGTTATCAGTAATTAAACTAAATGGTTTAAACACTCCATTCACATGGCAGGAATTAGTTGAATGAGTAACAACTCTACGTTATTACGAGAAACATACTTTAGAATAGCACCAGAAAGAATACTTAAAAACAAATTTAACAAAAGATGTGTAAGATCTGTATATTAACAACTACTAAAACATCGTTAAAAGAAATTAAAGAAGCCCTAAAAAGACAGACACCCCATGTTCATGGATGGAAGACAGTGTTGTTAAGACAGCAACACTTTCCAAACTAATATATTAACAGACTGATTAATTGGTGAATAGATTACCTGTAATCTCTATTAAAATCACAGCTCTCTTTTTTTATAAAAATTGACAAGCTGATCCTAAAATTCACCAAGAAATCCAAGACATGCTTAATAGTCAAAAGAATCTTAAAAAAAAAGTTGGAGGAGTTACACTTCTTAATGTCAAAACTTACTATAAAGTTATATTAATCAAGACAGTGTAATAGTGACATAAGGACGGACATATGGATTAATGGATTAGAAGTGACAGTGCAAAAGTAAGTCCCTACATTTATGGTTAATTGATTCTTGACAAGAGTGTCATGACATTTCAATGGGTAAATGATAGTACTCTTTTTTTTAAACAAATAGTGCTGAAAAACTGAATCTAGACACAGACCTTAAAACCTTTTACAAAAATTAACAGCAAATGAATCATAGACCTAAATATAATAGCTAAATTTATAAAACTCTAAGAATAAAACATAAAAGTAAATCTTTATGACCACAGATGAAGAAATAGTTTCTTAAATATGGCACTAAAAGTTCGAAGAAGAAAAAATAGATAAATTGCAATTCGTCACAGTTAAAATTGTTTGTATGTCAAAAACGCCATCAAGAGAGTAAAAAGACAACCCACAGAATGCAAAACAGCATTTGCAAATCATATATCTGATAAAGGCCTCAGATTCAGAATATATAAAGAAAAAGAGACAACCCAAATATAAATATGGGCAAAGGATTGAAATAGACATTTCTCCAAAGAAGATATTCAAGTGGCCAATAAGCACATGAAAAGATGCTCTATATGACCAATCAATTAGGGAAATGCAAATCAAAACTCCAATGAGATACTACTTCACACTCACTAGGATGGCTAGAATCAAAAGACAGCTAGTAAGTGTAAATGTGGAGAAATTTGAACTCTTACACATTGCTGGGGAGAAAGTAAAGTGGTGCAGCTGCTTCAGGAAGTAGTGTGGTAGCCCTCAAGGTGTTGAACATGGAGCTGTCATATGGTCTGGCAATTCTACACCTAGGTAAGTACTCAAGATAAATGAAAATTCACCTTCACACAAAAACCTATACAGAAATGTTCACAGCAGCATTATTCATAATAGCCAAAAAGTGAAAACAACCCATATGTCCATCAACTGGTGAACGTATAAAAAAAAATGAGGTGAATCCATGCAGTGGATTTAGCCATATAAAGACATGTAGTACTGATTCATGCCATAACATGGGTAAAGCTTGAAAACATTGTGCCAGATGAGAGAAGTCAGACACAAAAGAACACGTATTTTATGGAACCATTCACATGCAAGGTTGAGAACAGAAATCCACAGAGACCGAGAGTAGATCACAGGCTTCCAGAGGCTTGGAACCTGAGGATAAGGAGTAAGTGCCAAAAAGGTCCTGGAATTAGATAGTGATGTTAGTTACAAAACTGCAACTATACTAAAAACCACAGAATGGCGTACTTCAGAATGATGACTTTTACGCTGTGTGAATTGCATTTTAATAAAACTATTATTTAAAAAGAAAGAAACATGCCAAGTGGAAAAAATTTTAAAAGACGATGGCAAGATTACTTCAGGATTTCCCAAATGTTCTCTTTTCTCAGTATAGCTTTCGTTCATCAGCACTGTGACACCACATGTAAACTCTGCTTAATTTTAGGCATTTCTGTTCAGGAAGCAAAGAACAAATTCAACCACAACTTTCTCTCTCCCACTCTGCCTCTGCAGGGCCGTCCTGGTTTTCTTGAAGGAGAGAATCAGAGGAGCAGTGTTTCCATCTGACCAGACAGAAGACACAGGCTGGTGGACAGGCCCACATATCTTTTTGGCAGATATTCCCTCATTACTGCCCCTTTACTAAAATAAGGAGCATTGCTCACATGCAGCCTAAGGATGCTAATTTTCTTGCAACACTCAGGATCAGGCTGCTAAAGCTAAAGCCTTTAATGCTAATGTCTCCCCAGCCAAGAGCCCTGACACAGCCTCCAATCAATCATCACCTGGTTCTGCACAGAGCAAGCCTCTCACCTCCAGAAAGCTGTTCCTCCTTAGTCCTGAGCAGCATCAAGATACCCATTCCAGAAAATGTAATCCACGTTGTTGCAAATCTATTCTCTGCCTTTATTTGGCAATAAATTCTGAGCCTTCAAACGCAAGACAATATAGTCTTTTTTACTACAGCTTCTGCCATTTTCTCCAGGTAAGAAGAGCCTGTAAACAGAATTATAACTTCCAGCAGGAAGAAAAGCTCTCTGCTCAGCTGGTGCACTGACAAACGAAGCCTTTTCCAGCTCCATTATAAAAAGATTTATAAATTGAGCCTGGCCACAGAACCCTTTGCCCAGAGGGGTGTGCTGGGAGTCCAGTGTGGCTCCTGGGCTGTTGGTAGGTTGTAAAGTCTCCTGTCCCCACTTGGACAGCAGCGCATGGCCACACAGCTGACTTGGATCCGTATTTTCCTAGCACCGGCAAATGGGCGCTAATGAAGTGCCACAGGATTTCACTTGGTCATTCGTCATCCGTATTTGTAACACACAGCCTCCAGCCAGGCTGCATGGGCACCTAGGAATCAAGAATTGTTCTTCATACTACTCCGGTTACAAAGCCACACAGGTATTGAGTGGTCAGTCCCTGTCCTTATGTTTCTCATGAAGGCCTCATATTTTTAGTACCTGGTTTTGCAGAACATCAGGAGTGCATGTATTGGGTTTTAGCAGAAACATGTATCGTAGATGTTCACGCACTCCTCAACCTTTTCTTGCACCCCGACCATGTGCTGAGTCACCCAGTAGGAGTGATAACAAGGTGAAGAAGACATGATCCCTGTGCTCAAGGAGCTCAGACAATGTAGGAACCTCTAAGACCACACCTGGCCCTCAGTGACACACACACACACACACACACACACACACACAACTGTGTGTCACTCGGAGAAAATCGGACACACTAAAGGATACGATAGGGCTTCTCATTCCTAGCAGTGTGGTTCTCTGGTAATTTCAATACAAGTAATTAATTTACACCTTTCTAGGAACGCAGATGCTACTTCAAATTACGAACAAAAGACTCAATGGTTCAGAATAACCTGAGAAAGTCAACCTGATGCAAAAAGACACATTAAAGAAATTATTTTATTCATTTCTTTCTTTCACCAAGTGTGTGTATATCAATATAGAAAAGGATCCTGTTGGTGATTTTTTAAGATTCTATAAGATGACTCTTGTTAAATAAAGGCACCAAAATAGCAGCAGCTGAAATCACTACAATAAAAAGGCTTATGAGAATAACAGTGACAACCACTCAAAACCTTTAGAACTTTGCAGTCTGAGAATTTATCTATATGCACACACAAGCATGTATACACATGTGTATATATGCATCTATATACATACACATGTACATATATGCATCTATATGTGTGTGTGTGTGTATATACATGCCATCAGTTAGTGATTAGAGCTACAATAAAATACAACCAGGTAAAGAAAAGAGGTGCCATTTCCTTAGTCTTTAAGGCCTCTCTAAAGATGCAATATTTTAAGTGACTCCTGCATGAAATGAGCAAGCAGGGCGTGAGAACATAGGGAGAAGAACATGCTCCAAAAACATGCCCACTGCCCCACACAAGCAGTGACAGTGAAGCTCTCCCTGCTTTCACTGCTCCCCTAGGCCAAGCAGCCCCAGTTCCTAAGAGAAGTGTTCCCTTAGGTGGCTCAGCCTAAAGGAACAGTGAAAAGCAGTGACAAGCAGAAATCCAACAGATTGTGAAGGTACCTCCCAAAGCATTTGATGGGAGAAAGGAAGGGAGGGAGGGAAGCAAGGAGGGAAAGGAAGAAGTTGAAGATGCTTCCAGACTTTTGTCCTGAACGGCGTGTGAGCCACATCGTCCATGACACGGGTGTCCCTCAGAAGCCCTAGGGTAGGTGTGCAGATTGCCATGCCGAGAACAAGCATGGGCTCATGGGGGTGGTCTGGGGACACAAAGTGAGAAGCCAACTACATACTGTTAACATTAACACTGGAGGCTAAATGAGCTCACATGGGCAGGGATGCAGAAGGGAAAGACAGCAGAAGAGGCCTGAGGATGGAGCCGCGGGGCTCTCGGATGTCCAGGCACAGAGATGCAGCTCAGGGATGAAGACTGACCAGCATGGAAGGAGTAACAGGGGAGCTGCGCTGAGAGGGTGGTGCCCTCAGAATGAGACGCTGCATGTCCAGATTTTAGAAGAACTGCGTGTTACTGCAGGAATGGGTAGTTAATGTAGGACTGAAGAGGGTGACCAAAAGGAGGAGGAGGCCAAGGAAGAAAGTGAAGGATCTGGTTTTGGAATGGACTGCTATGCAGATGCTGAAATGGCTAAAGTAGTGACAGGAAGGAAGAAGAAGACAGTGAATTAGTTGCTAAACTTGTCTATGAATGCGGAGGAGGACAAGAGGAGGGCATATCTGTAGAAGGCTCAAAGAAGAAGGAAAAGGGATGGTAAAGTCAGATGGCACATGTCTCAAGGGAACAGGGGATTTTTCAGGAGGAAGAGGGCACAATGGCCTAGTTGGCAATCAGAAGCACAGACGGAATCTACTCCACCTTGACCTTGTTATAGTCACTGAACTTGGCTGTGATAAGCACGATATTGGCGAAAGTACAGCTACTGCAAAAGAGCTGCATTTTACATAAGAGGAAACAGGTTAAAATCCTTTTCCAGATCAAATAGCTAGTCAGTAGCAACCCACGTCCAGCTGCAGAGCACCTGCTCTTATCCAGGACTCCACAGAGTCTTCTATGCAGATATCCTTAAATACTTCTAGGTAGTATCTCAGAATAATAGAGATGGGTCATTCACTAAACAGTTTTCAGATGCTATAGGTGTGGAGAAAATAGGCTAGGAATAAAGATTAGGCTGGTTTCCTAACAACGCTAAAAGTAAAACTACAATTTTACCAGAGGAAAAAAAAATAACTAAAATATGTATAACCCAGCACAGAGAAAGGCCTTTAAAACAAACTTCGAAAATAAGGAAGTCATAAAGTTCTAACTACGTAAAAAGTTTATTTCTATTTGGAAAAAAATAACATAAGACAAGTAAAAAGTAAATAACAAAACTGGGAATAATTACTCTCATTTCATGGAATGAAAAATTAATACTTCTAATTTATTAAGAAAATATCAATAGGAAACACTACAATAGAAAAGCAGGTAAAGAATCTGAATAAGTTAACAGAAATATAGCAGTGACTGATAAACATTTGAAAAGACACTGAAACTTACTCCTAAAGACGTTAAGTAAAAAGATACCATATTTCACTTGTCAAATCAGCAATGATTAAAAATCTTGATACTGTTGAATAAAACCCCAATACTGTTGAATGTGGTGAAAGAGGAATTTTCATTCATTTTTTAGCAGTACAGGGATAGATGTCATTTTGGAAAATGACTTGGAAACAGATCAAAATATAAAACACACGTAACTCTGACACACATGTGCTGCCCTAAGTATTTACTCTAGAGATACATTGGCAAAAACAAATTTGATGTGTATAACAAAATAAAACGAAAAACTCTGGAAGCATTCTTCACAATAGCAAAAACTGAAAATCTACTTACATACCCATCAATAGAAGAAAAGCTGAATAAATAATACAGCTATAGGACTGAAGAATAAGCTGAACCTGCATGTCTTGCCATGAAAAGATGTCTAAGATACATCAGCAAATAAAAAGGCACAGTACAAAAATATTTATACACTATGATCCCATTTGTGAATATATGTTTAAGTTATATACTCAAAATACAATTTTTCTAGAAGAATGAAAATTTTAAAATGTAGACAATTGCTTTAAAATAAAGGAAATTTTATTCTCCGTTATATTCTTTCAAAGTTTTTTTTTTTTGCTCTCTGCATTTATAACTTTAAATTTTTAGATGCTAAAGACTTTTGATACAGTACCCATGAGATACTACACACTGAGAAAAAACAATTATTTTTATTTTGCCTCACCAAGGATTGTATCTCATACGTATAACAAATTGCAAGCTCTAAATTAAAATCCCACAAAAAGACAGCATTTCTTTGCATTGCAGCCTCCCTGAAACAAATCCTTAGAGTAAGGTCGGCTCTGAAATCCACATAGAAATCCCAGTTAGTGGAGGCTCTTCCTTCTCCATATCCTTCCTCTCTCTTCTCCATAATGAATGAGGGTTTTAGACTCTGTGCCCACTGGTTATCACAGCAAAACACTGCTCATGAGAGACCCTCCAACTTACCTACAATTCCTTACACACATGTACACAGAGGGGTTCCAAAGGAATCCCTCTACTTCTCTTCCAGTCTTTCAATTTCCAAGTTAGGACTGTTTTGTTGTTGTTGTTGTTGTTGTTGTTGTTTTTGTTGTTGTCATTTTTTTTCTTTTCTTTTTTTTGCTGCTGCTGAACTTGCAAGTTAGTATTTCAAAAAGCAGTATAGCTCTGTGCAGTTAAGCTTAAGCAGCCACTATAAGTGGAGGTTTTCACATGTGTGGTTTGTTTGACTTTGCTGTGAATAGACGTCTTGTCCTGCTTTGATAAAGCACCTCTCTGTCTGCATGCATCGTATACTAATAGTCTGTATGCTGGGAAACACAGGGATCCCTTCAGAGTCGCCCTGCAGTGAGTTATTTTGCACTTGTCTTCTCTGGGGGAAAATGAAACACACTCTTCAGTAGTGGAGGCATTTGTCAAATTATAGCTATGGAACAAACTCATTGGTTCATTGGTTATAAATTAATTAAAGAGTATTGTTTAAAATTCCCTTATTGTGATAAAAGGCATTTGGCTAATTCTACCATCATTCCTGATTCTAAGATATCACTCATAAAAATGAAGCTGAGTCTGAGGCTTAAACTGCTCACAAAGAACCAATTGATTTACCCGACCGGATAACAAAGTAGGCACAAAATAAGGAGCTTGTTATATTAGAGGCATTACCACTGGAAAAAATAGTTTATTTAGAATGGTGAGATAAAACACATACCAATTTTAAAGAGCTTACAAAGCAATTCCTTTGACTGTGTAATTTTGTAAAGGAATAAGGTAACTTAATATGTTAAGGAAAAAATCTTCAAATAGCAATACATAGTATTTTCTATTTTAAATGTGTGTGTAATTGTGAATGGTCTAAATATATCAGTTAAAAGGTACAGATATTCAGGGTGGGTAAAGCAGCAAGCATCAACTACATGTTGTGTTGGCCACAGGAAACCTACTTCAAATAGGAAGATTCAGGTTAAAAGGAAAGGGATGGAGAAAGATATACCATGCTAACACTTATCAAAATAAAGCTGGACTAGCTATGTTAATTTCAGACAAAGCAGAGTTCAAAGCAAGAAAAATCATCACAACAAACAGGGCCATCACAAAATAATTAAGGATAATTAAGGGATCAAATCTCCGAGACATAGCAATGCTAACCATATAATACCCTACAATAGAGCAAACCGACAGAACTGCAGGTAGAAACAGACAAATCCCCTATTAACAGTTGTAGACGTTAACACCTCTTTGTCAGAAATGGACAAATTCAGCAGGCAGAAAATAATAAGAACATAGTTGAACTGAATAGCACTAACAATCAACTTGATCTACTTGATAAAGAATATTCCATCCAACAACAGCAGAATACACATTCCTTTAGTTCAAAGGAAACATTCCAGGCCACAAAACACAGCTTAAATGTAAGAACAAACAAAGGAAAAAACAAAAATCACATAAAGTATGCCCTCATATCACAATGGAATTGAACTAGAAATCAGTAAGAGAAAGACAGATTAAAAGTCTCCAAATATCTGGAGATTAAACTGCACACTTCTAAATAATACAAGAGCCTCTGGCATTTTCACCATACATTTAAAACAAAATAACCACCAAAATGGATAATTCAAAAAAAATATGGAAATATGGCATTATTTCACCTAGGCTAACTTTACCTGAAAACTAGGGGGAAAAAAACAGATAGCTCAAATACTTTCCATTTTTGTGGACCAGAGGACAGTCTTTTATTAAGCCAATGAAGTTTTCCACAGTGAGGAAAGGGCAGCTCAGCAGGGCCTGTTCCTCCCCATTCCCAAAACCCAGCTTCTGACCTGTGGAATTCCAAGGGTGATTTGTGGATGTGCATTTTGGATAGGCCTTCATGGTTTTCCTTCAACATTTCATAGGCATGATTTCTTTAATCCCCAGGGGATCTCCACAAAAGAAGTAACCCTAGTACTATTTTCACTTTAGAGGTGAATAAAACAGGAACATTTACAGAGAGGTTAGGGCCTGAAGTCTTGAGCAGGATTCTGTCTCTGTCCCCACAGTCTTGCCTTCTCTGCTCAAGCACTGACCACAGCCGCTGCACTAGGAGATGCTTCGGGACTCTGCAAGGCACACTGTCCCAGTTCTAACATGAACGGCACTCAGCCACACCTGCAGGGGATGGGATCAGGTCAGCCTGGGAGGGCAGCCCTTCCGCGGCAACGTGGAAGCTTGCATGCCTTTGTCCAATTTATTAATAACAGGAGGGTTCCTCCCTTGTTTCACTTCAACGCCACAAATATCCACAAAAGATATAAGGTAGATTTATTGGTTGAAATATATATAATTAGCCAGGCAGAGTAGCTCATGCCTGTCATCCGAGCACTTTAGGAGGCCAAGGTGGGAGGATTATTGACCTCAAGAGTTCAAGATCAGCCTGGGCAACATGGCAAATTCCCATCTCTATTTTAAAAAATATATAAAAATTAGCTGGATGTGGTGGCACACACCTGTGGTCCCAGCTGTTCAGGAGGCTGAGGTGGGAGGACTGCTTGAGCCCCAGAGATTGAAGCTGTAGTGAGTTGAGATTATACCACTGCACCCTAGTCAAGCAACAGCAAGATCCTATCTCAAAAAATTAAATGATGTGTGTGTGTGTGTGTGTGTGTGTGTGTGTGTGTGTGTGTATATAAACATATGTGTATGTGTGGGGGTGTGTGTGTGTGTATTTGTGGTATATGAAGTAATGAAATTTGTATGTGTATACTGAGGGGGTGACAGATTTATAATTAATTTTTTACAAAACTAATTTACTGCAGTAAAAATGAAATAAAACCATAATTGAAAAATAAAAACTAGAGAAAATGTCACAATCCTTATGAGTTCTGATTCCTTTACTCAGCACATTTTTCATGTTTGTACATCAAACTGTACAAGTCTGTCTCAAAATTGTTTTCATTTAATAATCTATTATAAACATTTCCCATGCCCACTATCTCCAAAAATCTTATCTAATTAGAGCATGGTATTTACTTAGCCTTATTTAGATATTTTCCATTTGGGGCTATTATTCTTTAAAAACCATGAAGAAATACATTTGTGCATCAAGCATTTCTTTTTCCCCACATTTAGTATCATTTCTTTGAGCTGGATTCCCCAAAGTGCAACTGTCTAAAGTAATCATGCCATTGCAAATAAAAATAATGCTTTTTTCCTTAAGCCATCCTTTCCCCTAATTTAGGCCTAGAAATTCATTCTTTCTGCTGAGCCAACATGATTTATATTTATTTCCTTCCTGCAGCAGGCCCCACTTCATCATACTAGAAAATGCCCATTTTAGCTACTTTCTCTTAGAAAAATGTTTTCAAAAAAAATAACGGTTCCATGCTTAACAAGAAAAACTTTATCCTATCTCCAAAGCTATTTGTTATCACATAATGGTAGTTATATTATAGTTAAATTGATTTCTATATAAATAGTAGGTGTAGATAACATATATAAGTCAATACCAGGAAATATTCTAATTAATTTAAACTAAAGTCTTCCAAACTATGATCGTATGAGCTTCCCAATAATTATTTTTATTAGCATCTCAGCTAAGGGTTTTTGCCATTTGGGGTCAGTGTATAGGCAGCGTGGTTTTGAAAACCACCATATTGTGGTGTTTCAGTAAAAAGAAAACCCAGACCTTCAGGCAGGATCTGAATGTCTCTTATTAAAAAAAAAGAAAGTCTTGAGTTCAGTGAAAAGTTTCACAGACTGAAGTTCAGCATGCCACGTCCTGTGCTGGAAATTCAAAATGAGTAAGACACACGGCTTAGCTCCAGGAGCCAAGCTCACTGTACATTCAACCTATAGAAGTGCAACAAATAAATGTCAAACTTGGAGTCTCAACTCTACCATCAGGAAGAGCTGGGAAGATATAAACTGTGGCGGCAAGGGCAGTATTTAACTCGGGAACATGTGACTTCCACAGGTCTCATCTCTCTCTATGTCAAAAACCGAAAAGCACCCTCACATCAGGTTAAATACAATTCCAGTGTAACTATGCATGGAGTTTCAGTCAACTCAATGACAGTTAAATTTTGCTGATATAACATGTCATATGTGTTAACAACAATTTTTTTTAATACTCTAGAGCTAATAATTGTTTCCAATTTTTAAAAATATTTCATTGGGCAAATCTCATAGGCCCTCGGCACCAAGTCTGCTGTGCCTAGGGAGCAAAAGGATGCTGACTTCATTCCATGTCACCCTCAAAATGCCAGAGCTGCTCAGGGAACTGATGAGGCCTAAAGGGGCCACGCAGAACCCCTAGAAGTGGCAGGAAGAGGACAAGCCAGTTTCTGACCATCACCAAAGGCAGGTTGCCACAGCAGGAGACACCGGGGCAGGAAAGGATTCAGGAAAAAGCAGGTGAGGAGGAAGTCCACGGGGAAAGCCAGGACCACAGAGGGCATCAGGTAATCGGAGGCCTTGGAGCCAGCCGTGGAGAAAAGGCCAGGGAAAGCCACAGGTTTCAAAGATGCAGAAAAAAATCTGGGGCAACTCTGAAGGCAAGGGCTCAAATGAGGAATGCATGGTTGCCAGAAAGGAAGGGAGGAGCACAGAGGCCAGGGCACGCAGAAGCCAGTGGAGAAGAGCAGTACCCAGGTGAGGCGCTGGTGGCCTTGGGAGCACACTTAGTATTCTAGACGTGCGGGCTTGGTCTGGGGAGCAGATGTAGGATGTGCAGAGAAGAGAGGTATGGGAGAGGTTTCTGTCAACCAGTCTTCACTGGGAATCAAATATGTGTGCAAGATCCATTGGGTGCCATTTGCCCTGACCACTGAAGGCCAGGATGATGCCAATGAAAAACACGCAGGCAGGTGGTGGACCCAGCGGAGAAATGAAGGGGGCCTGCGGCAATGAACTTCACGGAAAGATGATGGGTATTAGGGTGGATTTTCACAGTAGAGTTTTTAAGGAAAAATATTGAATTCATCTGACCCAAATCCTCCATTTTACACATTTTTTAAAAAGGCCCCAACATGTTGGAATCTGAATTGAGACTGACAGAGTTGAGTTGGTTGGGCAGTTGAGTCTGAATAATACAGGCTACAAAGAACGATGTCTCCAGATTGGCCAAGTGGAGAAAGAGTCTGAAGCATCCACAACTAAACTCAAGGCATGTAGGACGTGCCTGGTGACAGTGAAATGGCACAAACCAGGCCCCCAGATGCAGGTGAGGGGCGCTGTCCATGCTAGGACCCCAGATTCCAGGACACGTAAGCTCTCTAGAAGAACTGGTCCAAAGGCTGGCAACCTGCAAAGAGACACACTTCTCCAAGGCCCTCCAGATCAGCACCATTTCGGTCTGACGAAAGCCACAGGCATCATTTTAAATTTTCTGGTAGCCACATCTTATTAAAAAGCATGGGAAATTAGTTAACTCAGTAATATATTTTATTTGACCCAATATAGCCAAAATTTAATCATCTCAACATGTAATCCATCAACAATTATGACTGGGTACTTTACATTCTATTTTTCACACTCAAAACCCACCGACGACACAGCTCCATCAGGACTGGCCAGAGTTTAAGGGCTCCGGGGTCCCGCAGGGCCAGAGGCTACCACACAGTACAGCCCCGCTCCAGGTCCTCGCTTCGCCTCTGCCTGTCTGCATCCTGTTTTTCCTGCTCCACAAGGAAGAAATTCTGCCTGCCTCCAGAAAGCAGCCCTTATCTGCCAGGCCAGCAGGACACAGCTCAAGGCCCTGATCACTCGCCTAGGCAGGCACAGTCAAGCTGGTCCTCAAGAGGAAAGGCTGGATCCACTGCATGTGGCCAGGGACAGAAAAAAAAAAAAACAAGGTCACTGTCACAGAAGCAGAGCTGCAGGCCAAAGGGAGAGAGCACCAGGAGTGATTAAAGTATTAACGGATAAGAAATGCTTCCCTCGGCCAATCTGCAGGCAGAAACTGTGCATTCCTTTCAGGAGGAGCTGCACACACATCCTTCTGAGTCTTACTCAGGTTTTTACAGTTGACAGCACAGTACCTGGCCTAGAGCAGAGGCTACACAAATATTTATTCAGCATATGAAAAACCCTGCACCTCCAATCCTGTGCTATTTCACAAACAGGAGAAGTGAAGAGCAAGCAATCTCGCTGGACCGACAGGGCTTCCTATGTGTTCCAGCTGGTTGTTTTTACTAGAGTGAAACTGGACTCAATAAAATGCCGCAGGTTTAAGTGATGAATCCCTGCCATGAGGACTCCAGAACGGTAAACTCCCCTTTATTCCAGAAAAGGTACCCCGTCCCCATTCCTTCCTGTCTGCAAGCCCTCACCTTCACTATACAGTCCCGGTGTGTCTCTGAATCCCCAGTACCAAGCAGTTTTGCCAAACGATGGATAAAAGAACAAAAGTAAATAAATAACAACAACAACAATAGAAATGAAGAGTGAGACATCCATGAATATCATAGTGAATGCATGTGGTTGTTTCTGGACTCAATTGTCCCTGGAGGGAAAAGATGCAGATTCAACAAATATGTACTGAGCGCCTCCTATGAGAAGCTTGTGTGCCGGGTGCTAGAGGTGTACACGATGACCAGGACAGGACTGGGACTCCCAGCCCATGCTGCACCCGTGCCGAGCCTACTGATGAATGCACAGGTGTTCTTACACCACACCTGTATGAAGCTGCATGCACATGGCTCTAGGCCTAATCCATATGGCCTCTGCTTTGCCAGGAAGAGCAGGTAAGAGAGGAAAAGGCAGTTTACCAAGGCCTAGCATGGCCAACCCCTGCATGGGGCAGGATCTCACATGTGTTATTCTGTCCAATCCTCCAGACCTCCTCCCAGGCAGACCCTCATTTTCTCTCCTTCCCTTTCTCCAGGAGCTGGCCATGCAGCCCAGCTCTAGCACTGCGCCCTGAAGAGTCGGCTGCCAGACTTTTGGAAAAGCTTGTCACTTCCTGACAAAAAGGGACAGATGCAGCTGACATCAACTCCCCCACCTCTCTCACTGCCTTAAACACGGATGTGCCGCAGCTATGGCCAGCACTTTTGCACCATGGCACAAAGGAAAACGTGCTAAGGATGGCAGAGCAGGAAGAAGAGAGAACCTGGGCCCTCAGTAACATCTCAAGCAGTTGCACCAGCGCCTGGAAGCGCCTACCTTCAGTGCCTTGCTATCAGGGAAACAGAAAGCTGTTTAAGTCTTTGTTAGTAAGTGCTATGTTGCTGGCCAAACATATGCTAACATATCCAAATACAAACACACATCGTACCTGCTACTGGTACATATATATGCGTTGTGTGTTATGTATGCGTGTGTGTGTGTGTGCGTATACATCGAATCATGTCTCCCCCAAAGGATATACTGAACTCCTATCCCCTGATGCTTATGAATGTGACCTTCTTAGGGTCTTCACAGATGCAATCAACTGAAGATGAGATCAACAGAGTTGGCCCTAAGCCAACATGACTGATGGCCTTGTGGGAAGAGACGCACCCCCAGCGCAGAGACAGAGAGAGAAGACAGACACATACAGATGTAGGCAGCTATTACAGAGAATCATCTATCTTGATTCTAGGCCTCGAACCTGCCCTTTACCTGCAGCTTGCCCATATCAGATTCTGAAGTTCCTGTCTGCTTTGGTTTTTGGATAAATGGGAAATCCTATTCTTGTATCTAGCCACTTTCACCCCTGCACGTGATGACAAGGGGAAAGAAAGGAGAGCAACTGGGGAGGAAGGAGGAGGCAGAAGCTGAAACACAGGCAGTTTCTTAGGGTCTCACAATAGATTAAATAAACAGATTGTTTTTCCTTTTTCCCAGTACACCTGGTCCTATCCACTGCTCTGATGGCCACCAACAACCAGACTGGCTCCATTTTCAGGGTCTTGGCTGGTGCTTAATTGAGACAAGAAGAAGAGAGAAAAAACTGCGATTTGTGAGTAAGACCTGTGAGCACAGATCCAGCCCTATCCCGTCCACACCAGGGATTACAACCTTTCTCCTTCTGCCAGGTGATTAGGAGGAAATGCACACGTTTTAGTCAAGAGAGTTCAGATCTAAGGTGCCAATTCAGAAAGTCTCCTGGAAGCTCTCTGGATGCCGCTGCCCTAGACTACAATGCTCCAGTGCATATCTACCAAGACGCGCCACGGAGCAATCAGGGCCGCCAGAAAACTCACAGGCGGACCCAAGTGCTTCCCAACATTCTCCATCCATCAGGTAACAAAGAGTCAGCCCAAGGTCTCTGCGAGCCCGCACCCTTCCCAAAGCAAAGGCTCCCTCGGAGCACACCGCCTGCGTCATGCTTGTGAGTGCACAACTGGCACCACAGACCAAGGGCACGGAAGGTACAGAAAATGGGTTCCTTAGAGACAGAGAACACAGCGAACACGAAGAATGGCTCCTCACAGCACAGCACACTTCACAGTTGCAGTTCAACTCCGATACGGGAAGAACCACATGCACCTCTAGCCCTTCGGCCCTACCTGGCAAGCTCTTCCAAGGCACTAGCGAAAGCATGCCAGCCTTTCATAGAGTCCCGTGCTCAGAAGGGAGATGGAGGGCCCTTCTCTACAGCCCTGTCTCCTCAACATCCTCCAGAGCAAACCCTGCCCCACCTGGGTCTTTGCCCCTCTCTGTGCCAGCTCAGAGTGCCCCCTTCACTAATAGCCCCAGCTCTCCAAGCCCACCTATGCTCACTCCAGTTTCCACAATCACTTCCTCACCAAACTCACAGGACACGCGTTCAGATGAGCACATTCTGGCACTTGGTCCTAACTGTCCTGCGTTATGCATCTCCCTTTGCTGGAAGAGGAACATCACAGGCAAGGGCCACGTCACACACTTCCCGTGCATCACGGAGGACCTCGGGCCCCAGGATCCCAAGCAATACGGCCATGGAAGGCTCGCCAACTGTTACACTGGATCTCACATACGTGTTGTCTACACAACAACAGTACCCAGGATTCTCTCTCTGCATTCCAGGCCACCGGGCTACATTCTGCCACCCTCACTCTTAAACCCAAGCAAATATTCCCACCCAACCTCTCACAGTCCTGCGATGTACTGTTCTGTGACCTGTTCTAAAGAGAGAACCTGATTTGCTCAGATCATGGCGGAGTACAGAATTTAAACTCTAATTCCATTTCTTCATTCATAATCTGTTGCAGGCTTCCCTCTTGAACCAGGTTTCTCTCTCTTGTAGTCGATCACTTAACAAAAATCCATTCAGAAAGAGCACGATAGGCACTGAGAGAATGTAACAATGAGTAAGTTGCTACCCGTGCAGAGCTTATAATTTAGCAGAGGAAGTCACTAAAATTACATAAGTCACTAAAGTTACATAAGTCACTAAAATTAGTTTAGACAGTTTTAAATGCAACTATAGGTTCTGAAAAAAAAAAGTTGCTATGGAAGCACCTGGTGGGGAAAACATTTCTGCCTGGGAAGAGGAGAGAGAACACAGGCACCTGGGCCTGCAGGACCTCGCTGGGCCCTGGGGCTTTAACTCTGTCCCCTTTTGCTCCATGTGGCTCCATCTAACGCCAGTGTCAGAGGAGAGCATCTCCACAGTCACCCACATAGGTAATTTGACAGCTAGAAGGAAAGGCAGCATTTGCCATGAGCCTTTGAGGATGATTAGGAAGCTGGCACATGGATGGTGGGAGAGCATCCCAGGGCACAAGTCAGCAGCTGCTGAGATCAGCCCTGGAAAGACAGGCTGGAGCCAAGGCAGGAAGAGGCTTGAACTCTCAACCGCCAGCTGAGAGGTGACTTAAGCAACTAGAGTTGCTGGAGGTGTCTGAATAGAGAAGTGTTAAGACACCTACAGGCTTAACACAAGCTGCCAAAGAAAGTTCAAAAAATGTGTGCATTGATTCCAGCACATGTCTATTTCAGTGAATGTTTGAACTTGAGGAGAAAGTCCCCCAATGCAGACATCTGAGTATTTCTGTGAAGGTGAACACTACCTACCCCACCCAGAAGCAGAATAGGGACGGGGGAAGGTCTGCTGTCTCTCTGGCAGGCCCCCTTTCCTTCAGAGGATAGGGCAGCCTTCACTGGAGAGGCAGCAGCAGGGGCCAGCAGCGGGTGCAGACATCTGAGAGTTCACTCTAGAATGCTGGAAAGCTTGCAGATGAGGTGCGGACTGCTCAGTGACGGAGGGTGCACAGAGGGCTCCTGCAACCCACCAGGTCGCCAGCCAGGTGGCACACCCTGGATTCCGAGACGCACTGTGACAAAGCGGGTGCCCTCTTCATGGCTAGTGGAGGCAGTCTCGCTGGCAGCATTCTGCACTCGCTCGCCCTCCAGAGGACCTTACCACACCACACATCCAACAATAAACACGCCTGGCCCAAAAGACTACCCGAAAAGCAGTTCTTTGGAAACCTAGAGTATTCCCAGCCACACACATTTGTTAAGATAAGTGCACAGTCCTAGGACAGACACAAAAGCCTGTTTAATCAAGAAAGAGACTCTGCCAACACCCACTTTCAGGACTTGGAACCCCACCCCTTTGCTCCCATAGCTCCCATAGGCAGAAGCCCCCCGAGCCTGCACTGCTATATCCAGCACCTATGCTGGGCTCATGTCTAGTTCGGAGGTTCCCAGTCGCTGGCCCCAGGCGACTCTGGGTCACTCGGGAGCCAGGAGAGCAAGGTAGCTGACTGTAAAAACAATGGTTGCGATGGGTGGTTCCCCTGATCTTACCCTGAACTCACACTCCCAGTAGGTAGAACTGCAGGAGCAGGCAAGGGAATAAGGAAAGAGGCTCCAGAACACAACAGTGAAAATGAAAACGCACCAACAGGACCCTCCAGGAGATGTCACACATGGAAACCTGGGTCCAAACAGCTCAGATACCACCAGCCACCCCAAATAGGCTCAGTAAGGCAGCTGGGGAGCTCGGTCCCATGTGCTGGTCCTAAGTTCCCTGTCCACCCCAGGCTGTTTCTGACTGTTCTCAGGCCCCAAATGTGACCCTGACCATCTAATTTGCCTGGCTAACTCTGACTCATCCCTCCCATCCCAGACCAGCATCATCGCCCCAAGCAAGCAGCAGACTCCCTGCCACCGGGGCTGATCCAGGCGCCCTCCCATGGGTCCCACTGCACTCTGCCCGAACCTCCCCTGCTGCCTTGAGCCTACTGTTCAAACTGTCTGTTAATGTTTGAGCTTTCCGCTCCCTAGACTGTAGCCTCCTTAAGGTCATGGGATCCATCATTATCTGCAGGCCTCTGGGTTCAAAGTCAGGCTTCAAAATCGACGACGTGTGTGTGACCTTGGATAACATCCCTGCTCTCTGCTTCACTCTCCTCTTCTGTCAGCTGGGTACAGCCACATATGTCTGTGCTGTGGGGCTGTGTGAGAACGGCATCCACGATCCAAGCAAAGCCCTGAAGATCAGGCAAATGCATAGTGAGTATTGACCACCGCCTCCTCCGCCTCTAGTGCCAAGCATACCTGACATGATAAAATACCAGCGAGCACATTTTGTGCCATCAAGGAACTTTATTGTCTGGAACATGGCATCCAGCTTATACGCCTGCTCCTTAGAGAAAGCCCGTCTTCCAGTTCTAAAGAACATCCAGAAAGCAAACACTTTTAAATTCAGGTTTTGGATTATTTGTGGAGCAGAGCAAGGTGAAGGCTCTTATCAGGAATGAGCCACCCTCCTCAAAGCTTCATTTCTCAACATTTCATCTTGGGAAAAAAGCTACTCTTCTGAAAGTTAAAATATTTTCTCAAAAAAAAAAAAAAAACCCTTACAAATGTTTGTACTTGCCCTGCAATATTGATTCTCCTGGGAAAAAAAAAGTATGATCAAATGGTACACTTTTATGTCTGGATCTTGGAAAACATTTAGGCCAATGTCTCAGTTTTACCCTCAAAAAACTGAGGCCATCCAGGGAGGTTACAATGCTGGCTCAGGGCCAAACAGCTGGGTCAGGAAATTGTAAAAAGCTTTATCCTTCAGCCCCACTACCCAGCAGGTATGTAAGCGGAGGCTTCAATTTAATTTCTTCATCTAATTAAGAAAGGGTATTCATGTGTTTCAGTAATGCAGAAACAATGGAGAAAGGAGACTGGTCCTGGAAATTATTATTTCTTAAAGAAAAGAAAGGCACCATCAACTTCATTTTTGGATCTCAAAGTTAAGAAATTCCCCAGAGAAAACAGGGAGAGTCCCTCTTCCTTAGCAGCATTCCATTCCATTCCCCACCTCTGGGCTGCCTCTGAGATCCCACATCCTGGGAAGCCAGGGGTTCCTACTTGGCCGAGTGCCCTGGGAGCGCCTGAGGGCTCAGTACCATCTTGAGTGGTTCCAGACCACCTAACACGCAGGCAGTGAGCACAGCTCCATCCTCCATTGCAAGTGAGGTGTGGGAAAAGGGGACAGCAGACAGAACCAGAAAAGCTGATGCCAGGGCTGGACCAGCCTCAGCCCTTCCTGTGGCCTGGGCTACCTGATCCCTCCTCTCCAAGCTACAAGGTTCCCAGGGCTACGACGAGGGGGTCGTACTGGCAGATGGGTGCTGGCCCACCTGCTTCTGTGATTCTCAGTCTCCAAGGGTGGACTCTCTATCCATCTCTACCCTCAGAGGGAAAGGCTTCCAGGGGTGGCAGAGAAATATGAACAAAAGCAGGCAGTGGGGCCACATGCTGGACCACAGGGGAAAATGTTCTGAGGCAGGCAACGTGGCTTGTAGCTCCTGGCCCTACCGCTGCCTGCCAGAGCGGCACGTCTGCCTCTAAACCTCAGCCGCTTCAGATGAGCAGTGTGAGGTCCCTTCAAAGTCCCAAACCACACTGAATCCCCAGGAGACATGACTTACTCTAGTAACAGTCTGGATACAGGGATTACCAACTAGCAAGCTGAGGGCACTGGTATCTATTTATAAAATATATACATTTTACAATGCTCTTTGAGTTCCCAAATCCTCACTGCACAGATGACCTGGGGGTGCCCTCGTCGTGCATTTGAGTTTGCCCTTCATTAGCTCCCCTTCCAGAGTTGCTGACATTAGAATTAGGGCCTCTTGCAAAACTCAAATTGAGCTGGGTCTGGAAAATTTCCATCCCATTAAAATTGGGTAATTTGCACCCATTTTCTCATGAGGTCCTCAATCCATGCACAGCCTTTGATGCCTGATGCAGGTGGAACCCCATAGCCAGTGGGGGTCTGACTCTGAAGGCCACAGTAGGCACACTGCACCACGCCTTCCCTTCCACTTAACACTGTGGCAATCACTGTGAAGCAGGGCTCAGATCACTCTCCTTCTCCAAAACCATCAATGGCTCCCACTGACACAGAGTCAAACCCAAAATCTTGGCCTACAATTCAAAGAGTTCACCACGTATCCTCATCTGACCTCTCTAGTCACATTTCCTTTGCAAGCATTAAAAATAAAAACAAAAATGTAAAAGGCGCTAGAAACATGCAAAAAACGAGGTTCCCTAATCTCAGTACTGGAGAAGAGAATACAATCAAAAGGCTGTTGTCTCCTTTGGAGCCAATGGGGTGAATCCCTTGGGAAAGTTCACCGTGTCACATACCTTGTCCCTCCCCCTTCCTTTGCTGGGGCAGCTGTCTCTGGACAGAGGCCCTTCCTGCCACCTGGGACCTGCCCCACCTGCAAGCTTTGACTCAGACACCCCCTCCCTTGCAAAGCCACCCCGACTCCCTCCTTTCTCTGATGGGGACTCCCACAGCTCCACAGGCATCTATACCAACTTACTTTCTTCCCAGTATTTCATTTACAAATGCATCCCATCTGCCAGGCTCAGCTCTCAACCCCAGGCCCATTCACTGGGGCATGTCCGGGTTCCACCTCCCAGGCCCCACTACGGAAGTGCTTTCTTCCAGGTCTCACCGCAGGGCAGCAGGGACCCACTGAATAGGTCCCTGGGGCCTTGTCTAACTCCTGTTACCAGCCTTGACCCTGCACGAGGCAAGCACAAGATATTTGTTCAATGGATTTTCAAAATTATGATTTGCTAGAAAAAAGACAAGGAACTTTTGGAGTGCCCATCCTGAGACCTGCCTAAGAAGACCACTAGGGTAAAGAAGTCACCCCTTCACCCCAGGACCAGGAAGCCTCCAGGCTGACATAGGCGACATAACAGCCGGGAGCCAAGCAAGGTGCAGGGGGCCAGGGGGCGGCAGCCGGGAACTGGGGTGGGTAAGACCTGCGGGGAACTCCGAGGCTCAGGCGGCGGCTGATTCCCCGGGAATGGGCTCTCGGCGGGGACCGGGGGCAGTGGCGGCCGCGGACCCGCGCGCAGGGGATGTACGGGGGCGTCCTCCTCGGCCAGTTCCGACCTTCCCCGTCGGTGGCCGCCCCGGGAGCCCGTCCTTTCCCAAACCTCGTCTGTGGCCGAGACTCCAGCCCCGGGGCCTGAGGGCGGGGCCCCGTATCCAGAAAGCCCAGCTGCCGGCTCCCCCGCGGGACCCTGGCCCCGGGCGCGCTGATCCCGCGCCACAGCGCAGACCCGCGAGCGCGCAGGGCAGGCAGGGACGCCAGGTCCCAAAGTGGCCACCGCGCTAGGGCGCGGGCAGCTGGGGCGAGAGGCAGGGCATGGACCGGGGCAGGGGCAGGGGCAGGGGCAGGGCAGGGCGGGCGTCCTCTGCACAGAGCCCGCGGGTGCCCGCCCGGGACGCTCCCCCCTCGCCCGCTGCCACCCAGGCGCCCCGGTAGGACCCAGCAGGGCAGGCGCGGCCGCGATCGCCGAGCCCCGAGGCCGGCCCCACAGCGCCGCGTCCCGCCCTACCTCCCCGCGCCGCGGCCGGCCCGGGCGCTGCTGACACAAAGGGGACGCGCGTCACCCCACCTGGGCCCGCGCGGCCGGGGCTCCTGCTCAACCGCGACGCGCTGCTCCGACGGCTCCGCCCGGTGCCAGCTGCGGGGTGCCGGGTGCCAGCCGTTTGCCGCCCGCGCCTCCCTGCGCCCGCGCAGCCCGCACGGCCCGCACGGCAGCGCCGGCCCTGCCGCCTCCCGCCTGCCGAGAGCCCGCGCAGGGAGAGGCAGCGGCGCGGGCGGGGCGCGAGCGCGCACAGAGGCTGGGCCCACTGGAGGCTCGGCCCCGCCCCCGCCCCGCGCCTCGCCGCGCCGCACAGCGCCCCCTGCCGCCCGCCCGCGCCAGCGCCCGCCCGAGGCCGGGAGCCGCCCCGCAGCTCCCAGGCCAGGCTCCGGGACCACGCGGGGCTGCAGAGACAGCCCGGGCACGCGAACGTGAAACGCCACTCCTGCTTCAGTGGCCTCCAGAAGACACTCCCCTGATTCCCACACCGAGGGAACACACATCAGCGAGCTAGGAAAGAAGGGGTGACCCAACCCAACACTGTAAACCGGGGCAAACCGGGGCGCGAACCGGTGTTGAGCTGTGCAGCTGCGCCCTGGGCTTCCTTCCCGCTCGGCCGCAGACCCTGCCGGAGCCAGCACCTGCCCCCCAGACAGACCCTCTCTGGGGCGGCTGTGGGATGAGCCCAGAGCCTTCCTGAACCAAGCCTCGCAAGGAAAGTCTGTCTGTTCATCCCACTGCCTGCTTGTCTTGAAGGATGGAGAAGCGAGGGCACCCCTGGTGGTCCCCAAAGGTGGATGGACATCTGGGATCCAAGCACAGCAATTTCTTTCTCTTCCTTAAGCTGTCTAGCTTGTTGGAATCTAAGGTCTATCTGCGAAGGTACTCATAGAATTCCTGTATCTTCTGCCACTCCTCGTAGAAGCTTCAAGTCACACAACTGTTAAATTACATGTCAGATGGTGCATATATGAACAAAACCTATGACTGTGCATGAAATAACACCTTCTTCAATATATAGATTCTCTTTTCTGCAGTATGAAATGGAAACTCCACTGGATCATCGTTTTTCCTTAATGGCATACCCTCCGTACTGCGTGGTCTAAATTCAAGCTCTACCGCCTACTAGCCATTAAGCAAGGTACTTAACGCCTTTGTGCTTCCATTTCCTTATGTGGAAAATGAGGTGGCAATAGTATATATGAGTTCTTGGGAGGGATTAAAGAAATCAAATAGGCCGGGCACCATGGCTTACACCTGTAAGTCCAGCACTTTGGGAGGCCAGCGCAGGAGGATTGCCTTAAGCCCAGCAGATCAAGGCTGCAGTGAGCTGTGTTTGCATCACTGCAACCAGCCTGGGCAACTGAGTGAGACTTTGTCCCTAAATAAATAGATAAATAGATAGTCAAATTAAACATAACTGGCAAACTAAAAGAACTCTGTAGTCCTTAGCTACAGTTTGTCTCATTTCTCCAAAGAATTAAATCAGGTGATTCTTAACTAACTCAAAGCTGTGCATAATTTGTATTCTGCTACACATACATCTTTGTAGTAAAATAAAATAAATCTGCCTCCTCTGGATTGAGAAGTTGTTCTGGTAAATATTTGCCCTCTCCAAAGATATGAACGAGCACTTGCCTTCTAATGCCTTAGTTTCAGATTCTTTTTAGAAATGTCATTATTCAAGAAAAATGCACAATGGGAAGAATCTTAACAACAGCACTTTGTTGCTCCAGCCTCTCACTGGAAGATGAAAATAGTTCTGCATAAAGGCCTGAGCTTTATGAAAAATTTATTCACAGCTCCTATGTCCGGGTTGGGATACCAGAGAAGTTCCTGGTTGAGTACTACTTATGAATGAAGGATTCAGAGAATGTACGGGTGGGTGACTGCAAATGCACAAGAGGTGGACGGTGTACCCCACAATAAAATGGTCCGGATTAAGATGCAGGCATTCCCGTGACACACAGAGGCCTAGCAGTCAAGTTGGGGAATGCATAGGAGCATCTGGGGCTACAGGAAGAGAGTTAAGGTGCAAAACCACCCTGACTCAACTGAGACTTGTAAGTGCTCATGTGGTAACACATGTGACTTCATTCCCATGCCCTGTCTTTGTGAATGCAGTCATTGTTGGGGAGATAATGAGAGGCGACACAGGCGTTGAAAGTACAGTTTGCAGCAGGCCTCAAAGAGCACTCAGAGGCAGTTTTCTCTGCGAAGACTTCCCAGCCTATCATGGCATGCCCCATCCCCAGATCTCTGATCTCTGAGCTGATGTAATACTTGGTCTTTGTCTATGTTGATTATCTGTCACACTTCATGTCTGTGGCCTTCACTCTCTGATTCTTAGATCTTAAGCTTCTAGAGAACAGCATTTTTCCTTTTTGAGTTTTTTTTTTTTTTTTTTTTTGAGACAGAGTCTTGCTCTGTTGCCCAGGCTGGAGAGCAGTGTCGCGATCTCAGCTCACTGCAACCTCCGCCTCCCAGGTTCAAGCAATTCTTCTACCTCAGCCTCTTGAGTAGCTGCGACTACAGGTGCGCACCACCACACCCAGCTAATTTTTGTATTTTTAGTAGAGATGGGGTTTCACCATATTGGCCAGGCTGGTCTTAAACTCCTGACCTCATGATCCACCCACCTCAGCCTCCCAAAGTGCTGGGATTACAGATGTGAGCCGCCGTGTGCAGCCGAGAACAGTATTTTTCTACATATTCCCTCTTAGGGCTTGAACACAATAAGCGTTCAATAAACACTGAGTAAAATCCTTTCCTCTGAGCTGTGCCTCTGAGCACCTGCCCTCGTTCTCTCCAACAACAAGTTAGTTGGGTCTCTCAAGTTCACTTCCACCTGTGACTGTCAGTTTTCGGTCCAGCCCCCTACTCAGCTCTGGCTGGCCCATCTCCCCCAGAGGGCTGCCCCATAAAGCCCATTGTAAAGGACACTCATTGTTGCCAAGTGTTTGTGCCAATGCCGTGTGACTCACCCTTCACTCATCGAACATTCACTTCCTGATTACCTAGATGGGCAAAATTCTCTGCTCATGGGAAGCAGGCTGAGTGCTGCAGCCAACCGGCCAGAGGCTGGGAAGGCAGACAGCCATTCTGACACTTCTCTTCTTGACACAAAATCAAGGGATGCTCAAGACCCACACTTGAAATTTTTTTTTTTAATTAGACAATGCAGTTTGTGTGAATTTGTAATCACACATTCCATAAATATAGAAATTCAATTTTTTTATTTTTAAAATTAACAAATTCACTATCTTGTTCTCCAGAATAGCAGGAAATTAAATGTCAGTTTGTGTTCTGTCTCTCTCTTTTCAGAGACACAGGGGAATCTGGGAGATGTTATGGTTCTGCGAATGTGGAATGCAACCTCTCATCTTCAGCCCGTCTGTGCTACTGACCGTCTCATCCCGGAAGCCATGTCTTCTCTCAGGGGCAGACTGCACAAGGCTTCCCTGCCAAGGCACAGCCCCCAGTTAGCCACACAGCCTTCCCCGGGTGATGCCAAGGAACAGGGGAGAGTTCCTGCTACTCTCCGGGTCTTCTTGGGAAAGCCTCTGATGTGGTTGGGCTGTGTCTCCACCTGAATATCATTTGAATTGTAGCTCCCACCATTCTCACGTGTCATGGGAAGGACCTGGTCATAGGTAACTGACTCATGGGGTGGGGCTTTCCTGTGCTGTTCTCGTGACAGTGGATAAGTCTCATGAGATCTGATGGTTTTATAAATGGGCATTCCCCTGCACACACTCTCTCTTGCCTGCCGTGACTTTACTCCTCCTCACCTTCCACCATGATTGTGAGGCCTCCCCAGTCATGGGAAACTGTGAGTCCATTAAACCTGTTTTCTTTATAAATTACCCAGTCTCGGGTTTGTCCTTATTGGCAACATGAGAACAGACTAATACAGCTTCCCTTGTCTGTACTCTTTCCCTCCTCTCCTCAAAAGTATCCTCTTTTTCTTTTCCAACCTTGAAATCTCAAGTAATCTCTGCAACGGGTATAGCACCCACGTAAGACAGGATGCAGAGGTGTCTTCAAAGAGCTTCAAACAAAACCTCAAGAAAGAAAGTGCAAGTGAGGAAGAAAATTCATCCTTCCAGTCACTTAACACTGCACTGCATGGACTTATTGTGTCCACCTAAAATTCATATGTTGAAGTTCTAAGTTCCAGTACCCCAGAATGTGACCTTCTTTGGAACTAGGGTCATTGCAGATAGGATTAGTTAAGATGAGGTCATACTGAGTGGGCTCTAGTCCAATATGACTGGTGTCCCTATTTAAGGGGAGATTTGGACACAGACACACACAAGGAGAACACCATGTGAGCCTGAAGTCAAAGATCGGGGTGATGCTTCTACAAGCCAAGAAACACCAAAGACGACCAGCACAGCACCAGCAGCTGGAGGAGGAGCCTGGACCAGAGTCTCCCTCACAGCCTTCAAAAGGAAGCAATCCTGCCGAAGCTTTGACCTGGACTTCTAGCCCCCTGTGATGGTTGATGTTTAGTGTCATCTTGACTTGGTTAAAGGATGCCCAGATAGCTAGTAAGACTATTTCCGTGTGGGTCTCTCAGAGTGTTTCTGGGCAAGATCAGCATTTGAATCCTTAGACAGAGTAGAGAAGATCTGCCCTCACCGATGTGCATCATCCAATCTCTGAAGAGCCCAAACAAAGAGGAGGAAGGGCACATATGATGTTCCCTCTGTTCCAGCTGGCACATCCATCTTTTCCTGCCCCCTGACTTCACAGCTCCTGGTTGGGCCTCAGGATTCCTCAGGATTCCAGCCTTACATGGGAGCGCACTTCCCCCTCCCCACCCCACCCCTAGGTTCTCAGCTCTTTGGCCTCTGACTGATTTCCACCACCAGCTTTTCGGGGTCTCCAGCTTGCAGACAACATGGGATTTCTTGGCCTCCATAATCATGGTGAGCCAATTCCAATAATAAATTTCCTATCTCTCTCTCTCTCTCTCTCTCTCTCTCTACCCTATTGATTCTGTGTCTCTGGAAGAACCCTAATACACCTCCAGAACTGTGAGACAATAAATTTCTGTGGTTTAATCCACCCAGAAGGTGGTACTTTGTTTCACCAGGCCTATCAAACTAATACAGGCACGTGGAAGGTGTCCACTCATGCCTACAATTTAGAGAACAAGAGTCATGATAAAAATAAAAGTGCTATACAAAGGTGGCAAAATAGATGACAATAAATGAAAATATTAACATGTGAATTAAAAAGTAAAGCATTCTCCCAGAACGTAGAGACGTGTCTGTCTTGTTTGACATCATATTCAGCACTGGCAAGATGAGTTCCAGGCACTTAACAAAAATTTGTTGAACAAAATAAATCTTCCATGGTTCTCTATTAACCAGATTTTCTATGCATGGCTCAAATGCAAGCTCCATAGATTCTACTCGGAACTGAAAAAGACCCAAGAGAAAGTTTTGTCTGATCTTTTCATTTCACTTATGGAAACACTGAGGTTTTACAAAGGCTGTGCCAGGTCCAGGATTCCTGCTAGCTCATGTCACACATAGTAATACTACAGATTCACAGGGCTTCTAACTTTTTATTAAACTGCTTTTCTATAGTAATCAATTGAATATGGCCCTTTGGGCTTGACAAAATTTTTAAAGACGTTCTCAATTCTCTAAGAATGATTAGATTATATTTAACACCAGGCTGACTTCATTGTGGGTGAACATTTAATGCTCACTAGATAGTCATGCACTTTTCCAGATTTCCCAGCCCCCTCGCTGTCAGGACAGGGCATGTGACTCGTTTTGTTCCATAGACTATGGACAGAAGCCTCACTTTTGGGCCAAGGCAATGAGAAGACCTCCATGACACTGAACTTGCCCATCCCCGTCCCAGTGATAACAGAGCCACAGATTGAGGCGGTGGGACCACCAAACGGAGTCAGCTGGATCTGTGGGTTGCCCACTGCTAGGATGATTCTCAGGAGAACATGAACTTGCATGTGTTAAGCTATTGAAATTTTAGGGTTTATTTGTTACTGCGGCATGGTCTTGTCTAAACTAACAACTAAAGCTAACACATTCACTGTAAACCGGTTTTGAGTAGCAGTGATTCATAGGTACGTGAGTCTTTAAGGAGAGCCCGAGTACAGTACTAGGTAGGCAGAGTAAGTCATTCAGTCTTAGACATGAGAGTACACTTGAGGCAGGTAGCCGAGCACTAGGAAAAGATGGGAACCTGTATTTAAGTATTTAACTTTCATTCTGCTATGATTTTAAACGCTCCTAGCCTTAGATTATTCAATCTCATTAAAATATATACAGTACCTAAAAAAAACCCTCTCTCTTTCTCTCTATCTCCACACACACACACACACACACACACACACACACACAGACACACACACACCCCCCATCGCCACCACCATCAACAATAGTAATAAACACAAACACTCTCAGAGAACCCCCACTCCTTGACAACCTGGAAAATTTCTCCTACTATTTTCAACTTCAGTGTAGCACTGACACCTCTGGTAACATTTCTGTCACTCCCCTGGGCTAGCCAATCTTTCTGCTGAGCTGGGTTCACATAACTTTTGTTACTCTTATTATATTATTACATTTGTATGTCTGGCCTTAGACGTGAAAGAAAGTAATATTAGAATGAAAGAATGCAAACTCCTCTTTCTCCTTTCCCCATCTTGCATGTGTATGAAGATCTCTATCAATCTGTCTTCTCCTTCCTTCTTCTCTCATTTTATATCTTTGTGTGAAAGTTGGGTCTATTGGGCTGTATTTCTGAGAACTTACTCTTATCAGAGGATCACAGAGCAAAGCCACAACCCACTTCCTCTAAAGAAGACATGCACTCACAGTTTCTAATCACCAAGAGAGGAGCAGGCTTCACGGATTAAAACAAACAAATAACAACAACAAATAAAACCCGGAAACCTGGAAGCTGAGTCCCAGACGGTTTGGAAGGAAGGACAAAGCCCTCCTCTCCCTGAGCTTGGCTCAGGCTTTGCCGCTAAAGTCAGTCTGGGTTTCATCAAGATCTAGCTGTGCATGTGGTCATGTCAACTGACTCCCTCAGTTCGTTTCCTTAACTATAAAATGAGGGATGATAACACTTCTCTTACATGGTTTCTGTGAGCAGTTAAAATAAAAATTATCAGAGCACTTAACACCATACTTGCCACATGCTCCAGGGTTCAAAAGCTGTTAGCTGCCAAAACATGCTCTCTCCCCTTAAGGACCATATAATTTAAGTTAAGAGAAGAATTGTGTGTCCACTGGTGGAAGGCAATGGCACATTTCCCCGAGACTAAGATTATTGTGATTCTATCAGTTGTAGAGCCACCCGCATGGAGAATGGAAATCTTGTAAAATGGGACTATGAAGTCTCAATGCCTTAACCCCTATTGAAATTGTATCTCCAGCATCAGCCTTAGACAATCTGAGTGTTATTTGTTACCGGATCTTTTTGATCAGGACAGACTAATCTGTTACAGTAACAAGTAATCTCAAAAGCTGGACTGTCCCATATATACAGTTTGCTGTGACCATATTTGTCTCTCTGACACTATCCTCCCTAGAAACATACAAGATCAAGGTTGCCTGTTTTCAGACTCCGCCATCTCAACCTGAGGCCTCCTCTGTAATCAGTGTGGACCCAAAAGCAAATGTTGTAGAGCCTTGTACCAGCAATGCACTCATCATTGGCTGGAATCAGTAGCTTTGCTTAACTGAAAGAGAGTGAGGAAGCATAATTTTCTCATGTTCACGGAAGGGGTTATGAATGACTACTCAAAGTCTTTACAACAGGGAGTCAAAAAATGTCTTTTAAGGAATAATGATTAAGGTTATAAGTTCTCAGTCAAAAAATTTCTTTTAAGGAATAATGATTGATTAAGGTTATAAGTTCTCAGTGAACGGCCAATGCCTGACATACCATTGAATAAATTAGGGATAGTCTTGGTGGCATTGAGGCTTGAATTTGAAGACAGGCATCTGATAAGACAAGTCAGATCTTCAGAGGTCTTTCATTTGGGGAGTGTCATGTTTTATACAACTTGAATGCCTCTAAGAGGACTATGTTTCCTAGCTCGCCCCAGCTCCCAACACCCTGTACTGTCTTATATCCAGTTACTTCACACATTTCTGTATCTCTGATTTTTGAGGCCATTTGAAGGCCTACATTGGCCTCTTCACAAAACAAAACAGGGTTATTTTGCTGTGTTTTTGTTTCCATAAGTTATTGGGAACAGCTGGTGGTGTTTGGTTACATGAGCAAATTCTTTTTTTTTTTTTTTTAAAGAGTCTCAATCTGTCTCCAGGCTGAAGTGTACTCATGTGATCTCAGCTCACTGCAACCTCTGTCCCCCGGGTTCAAGCTATTCTCCTGCCTCAACCTTCAGAGTAGCTGGGATTACAGGTGCCTGCCACCACACCTGCCTAATTTTTGTATTTTTAGTAGAGACAGGGTTTCATTATGTTGGCCAGGATGGTCTCCATCTCCTGACCTGATGATCCACCCGCCTCGGCTGCCCAAAGCGCTGGGATTATAGGCATGAGCCACAGCGCCTGGCCACATGAGTAAATTCTTTAGTAGTCATTTGTGAAGCTTTGGTGCACTTATTACCCGAGCAGTATACACTGCACCCAATTTGTAGTCTTTTATCTCTCACCCACATCCCACCCTTCCCCGCTGAGTTCCCAAGTCCACTGTGTCATTCTTATGCCTTTACATCCTCGTAGCTTAGCTCCTACTTAAGTGTGATATATACAATGGTTGATTTTCCATTCCTGAGTTACTTTCCTTAGAATAATAGTCTCCAGTCTCATTCAAGTTGCTGCGAATGCCATTAATTCATTCTCTTTTGTGGCTGAGTAGTCGGAGCATTTTTAGGTTATGTTCTGCCAAATTTGTCAGATCCGAGCACTGGGAGGCGCTCATCTCACTATTCCCGTTAAGATGTAGAATGGGAGACCAGAGTCTGCCATGTTTTTTTGGAGGGTGATAACTTTGTTGCTACTTCTACTAACCTTCAACATTTATTTTACCTATTCGTTTACAAGATTGCCTTTTCCACAAGCTTTGAGCACCTTAGCAACAAAACAATGTCATGTTTATTTTTGTGTTTTTAGTGGGTGCTATAAAACCTGATACATCACAGGTGTGTAATAAGTTAACCAAAGGGCAGTCATCATAAGTCTCCTGTTCTCTCAGGTGTTCTTCCCCAAACCCCAAATGTCCTCTCTTCTTGCTCAGGATAATTATCAGGACTTCAAACTGCGACACGAGCTTTTATCTATTTTGTCCTAAGTTACATCAGATTAGGAAGGATAGCTTTGACACAATGTGAACTCATGGGTAACTGTTATTAGTTATCAGAGGCTGCCAGGGGCTGTTTGCATAATTAACTCAAGTCCTTACTGTAATCTTTGCATTGATCCCTCATTTTGCTGATGAGGAAACTGGGCCTCTGTGAACCTAAGTATCCCACCCTTAATCAAACGTGGTACTACAGCTCACGCCAGCCTGTCTCCACAACCTGTGCCTTTTCTATCACTGCTTTGCCCTCTTACTCAGTTGTTTAACTCGCTTGTGTATATAACTCGTGTCCTAACATTTGTAAGTTTCTCAAAGGTGAAAACCCTAACTCCTCTTCTTAGATATTCCCCATAGCGTCTGGCACAGGTCTGACCACATGGTAGATATGCACCAATCTGTTCCAGAATTAAACCTTTCAACTGCAAGGATCTTGCCAGGCATCACCAGGTTATGGTAGCCAAATAGGTAGGAAATAGCTCAGGTTTACTCTCTGTTCCCTTCTTTTCCCTCTCCTGGCTTATACCTGGGAGAAAAGTGGGACTGACACATCCCCATGACAACTTGATAAGAACAAGATTAATGTTTGCCACTTTCCCAAACTCCCTCAGTTTTAGAGAAAATCAGTGGAGAAACTACATGTTTAATCATAACGAAGATATTTCAGGCTCTGTCACAGATGATGGGGGCAATATTTAAAGCACTAGAAACTTCCAGGTGTCACCAAGTCATACTGCTCACAGCATTGCCTGTTTCAATAGAAGTGACCTTATTAAATGGCATCAAAGTCAAGTGAAATCTATTAGGTATATTGCATCTTACTGCTTCAATGATGGATCATGCTATGGACCCAATTGTCTCCTTCCAAAATTCACACGTCGAAGCTCTGATCCTCAATGTGACTATATCTGGACACAAGGTCTTTAGCAGGTAGTTAAGTTCAAATGAAGTCCTTATGCAAAAGGATGGTGGCCTTATAAAAGGAGAGAGATCTCTCTCTCCACCATGTGAGGACACAGGGACAAGGCAGCCATCTGCAGGCCAGGGAGAGAAGCCTCACCAGGAACTGAACCAGATGGCACCTTGATCTTGGACTTCCAGCCTCCAGAGAAATGAGTGTCTGTTGTTTCTGCCACGTGGTATATGGTATTTTGTTATGGCAACCTGAGCTGACTAATTCAGGTCAGTTTGACTCAACTAGCATTTGAATATCTGCTGTCTGCTAGGCTTCCTGGAAAGAGTGGTATCTGAGTGATGATTTAATGAAAAATGAGGTATTCTTCACAAAAGCAGATAGCACCAACTACACACACACACAGGTTTTCTGACATCTACTCATGTGGGCGAGTTCTCCGAAAGCTGAGTATAATCCAGGAAGAGAACTGATAAAGGTCAGTCTATTCAGATGTGTTGCTGAGGGGGTGTCAGGAACAAGTTGAGGCAGCCTTGAATTTAAAAAATAAACAACTCTTGGGCAGTCTTCCAGATTCTGCAATAATGAACTTGCACAGAGAAGCTTTGTGTTTGTGTGTGTGTGTGTGTGTGTGTGTGTGTGTGTGTGTGGAGAGAGAGAGAATATTACCAAAATTAATAGAATACCACTCACATACATAAACAAATACGTAAACAACTCAAAAACCAAATCCAATGGTTTTTCTGAAATGAACTCTGGCTTTTTAATGTCATCGAATGTTTTCTCATCTATTAGTGTGAATTGTTAAGAATGGCTGTTCTCATTAAAGTATAAAAGGCTAATTGACTTTAAGAACCTTCAGAAAATATTATGTGAAAAATAAATTATTGTGTATGAATGCAATTCTATTAAGCAATATATATGACTGGACAGACATGAGCTAAATTAGGGGTTACCTCTATGTGATACAATTATGGGTAATTTTAATTTTCTTCATTTTGTTTTACTCTGTTTTCAAAATGTGTATTTTTTAAAGAATTATAAAATAAATATTGTAACAGTCTTTCTGATCTTTTAAGTCCATTTTAGTGGCATCTGAAGTGGGCTTGCTGTAGTTATCCTAAGCATACACGGGGCATTTTCATGCAATTAAACCTGACCTGTAGGGCTCACAAGATGGCCAAATAGGAACAGCTCCCGTCTGCAGCTCCCAGCAAGACCAACACAGAAGGCAAGCAGTTTCTGCATTTCCCACTGAGATACCTGGCTCATCTCACTGGGATGGCTTAGACAGTCGGTGCAGCCCACGAAGGGCGAGCAGAAGCAGGGTGGGGCATCGCCTCACCTGGGGAAGCACAAGGGGTTGGGGAACTCCCTCCTCTAGCCACGGGAAGCCATTAGGGGCTGTGCTGTGAGGAACAGTGCTTTCCAGGCCAGATACTACACTTTTCCCATGGTCTTCACAACCCGCAGACCAGGAGATTCCCTCGGGTTGAAACCACCAGGGGCTGGGTTTCAAGCACAAAACTGGGTGGCCCTTTGGGCAGATATTGAGTTAGCTGCAGGAGTTTTTTTTCATACTCCAGTGGCACCTGGAATGCCAGCGAGACAGAATCGCTCACTCCTCTGGAAAAGGGGCTGAAGCCAGGGAGCCAAGTTACCAGCAAGCTAAGATTCACTTAGAATCAGTGGATTCCACCTGCACAGCACCCAGTAAGCTAAGATTCACTGACTTGAAATTCTCGCTGCCAGCACAGCAGTCTGGAGTTGACCTGGGATGCTGGAGCTTGGTACGGGGAGGGGCCTCCACCATTACTGAGGCTTGAGTAGCAGTTTAAACAAAGCCACTGGGAAGTTTGAACTGGTCAGAGCCCACCACAGCATAGCAAAGCCACTATAGCCAGGCTTCCTCTCTAGGTTTCTCCTCTCTGGGCAGGGCATCTCTGAAAGAAAGGCAGCAGCCCCATCACCAGCTTATAGATAAAACTCCCATCTCCCTGGGACAGAGCACCTTGGGGAAGGGGCAGCTGTGGGCACAGCTTCAGCAGACTTAAAAGTTCCTGCCTGCCGGCTCTGAGGAGAGCAGTGGATCTCCCAGCAGAGCACTCGAGCTCTGCTAAGGGACAGACTGCCTCCTCAAGTGGGTCCCTGACCCCCATGGCTTCTGACTGGGAGACACCTCATACAGGAGAGCTCCAGCTGGCATCTTGCAGGTGCCCCTCTGGGATGAAGCTTCCAGAGGAAGGAGCAGGCAGCAATCTTTGCTGTTCTGTAGCCTCTGCTGGTGATACTCAGGCAAACAGGGTCTGGAGTGGATCTCCAGCACATCTAGCAGACCTGCAGCAGAGGTGCCTGACTGTTAGAAGGAAAACTAAGAAACAGAAATGAATAACATCAACATAAACGGAAAGGGCACCCACACAAAAACCCCATGTGAAGGTCACCAACATCAGAGATGAAAGGTAAAAAAATCCATGAAGATGAGGAGAAACCAGCACAAAAATGCTGAAAATTCCAAAAACCAGAATGCATCTTCTCTTCCTCCAAAGGATCACAACTCCTCACCAGCAAGGGAACAAAACTTTCAACAATCATCGAGTCTTGAAAATAGATTATGAAGCAGAATTTCTGGACGGTGCTTAATGACATCAGGCAACGTTTAAATACCACCTAGTGAGGAACACTGAAATTGCAGCTGAATTAAAATGACCTTTTGGGCAACAAAAATTTTCCATGATTTTGCTTTTTTGAAACAATGATAAGAAATTGTTATTTTTTAGGCAACAACATACGAAGTTACACAAACAAACTGCATAGGATTCTTCCACAGGGAGAGGGTTTTGTTCCCTGACCCAGTTTACATGACATTTTCCCTCATACTTGCTTTCTCTGAGCTGATTCTTCTTAGGCTGACCTAAATGGTACCTTATTTAAATTGATTCAAAGTTCATTCAAAAATCTGAGATGGTTCCATGGCTTCACTGACATGAAATCCAGGCACTCTCCCTACTCTCGCTCACATTCATCCTCGTCCAAGGTTCCAGCATGATCTTAGGATATCTTATGCCAAGCCAGTGTGCCGTCACTTCTCAGAGACGTAGGGACAACCAGCTATTCAACTTCACTCGGATTCCTTTGCTTGACAGCCTCATGTGACCTAAATGACAGGTGAACAAAGCAGTGAAAGCACTGCCCCCATGTCAATTGCATCATCAAATGGAAAGCGTGTCTTGTTTTTGGTCAGAACCTTTGAAGAGAAAGGGACACAGGTACCATACACATAGGTAGCCAGCATTCACGGAACAGTCACTGTGTGCTGGCTGCACCACACTGGCTTTCCATGTGTTGTCTCCTTCTAGGGACTTCTTGCAAATTGGTAGGGTTATCATACCACATGTTCTTGGAAACATCTGTTGCCCATTTCTATACTTCGCAGTAAGAAGTACAAGACGGCAATGGTGTAAAGGCAAAAAGGAAAAGGCACTACAACCAGCAGAAATAATTGGGGCAGACACTTTGTAATGTCTCAGATGTGAAAATTGGTATCTGGATATTTAGCAAAAAATACTGACTCTCTCAAATGAACAAAACTAGAACAGGAAAAAGCTTCAAAATGGAAATATAGAAGTCACAGTAAACATTGCTTAAAAAATCAAATCCAAATTCAATACTGCCACCACAGATATCACTACAGCTTATTTCTTACAAATGCATCATTGAGCTAAATTTTAGGTCCTGTGTACAGGGGGCTTATCTAAGCTTTTTGGGGGGGTCATTATTCCTGTGTGTATTCTCTCTTTTTAGATAAATCAGACTCAAAACCAGAAGTGCTGTTTCAATAACAAGGTTATAAGCCAGTCAAGTAAAGTTAATGGTTTTACATTGTCTCAGGATTTGCTACCCAAGTTATTTATGAGTTCAGTGACCACAGGTAATCAGATGTCACGTGCAGCAGAAACAGGTTTTCAGCCATTGGGAAAGACCGACGGGATAGTGCTGTAGACAATGGCAGTCACTCTGGAGTTTCCCCACTGGTACGCTGAAGTCTCATTCCACTTTTTGCTCTACCAGTCCAGCTTCAGATCAGCCTTACTCCATGTGTATTTTCCTCCTCGCTTCAGAAACATCTTTTCATCAAATCCACTGAATTTTATAGCTTCTTCTACACCAACATCCAGGATGGACTTGGAAGGGTCCTTCCGGCCCTTTCTACAGTTCAGAAAGCGCATCTAGAAAATTCATAACAGAAACTGGTATATTTCCATGCAATGAATCCTGTAAAACTCAGTCTAGAGTATTAATCTCAAATAGCTTTGGATATTCCGATCATGTCGACAGATATTTTTTGAAATCTGTGGCTGATATTGAACCAGTTGTACCCCATCTCTCTACTTAACCAGCTCATGTTCTGGTGGAAGAGGCTGGCTTAAACATAGTAGATTAACTAAGCGCACAATAAACAGACTCATATGCATCCCACATGGGCAGGTGTTGCTGCACTGGGGGAAGGGGTGATCAGGAGAGGCTTCCCCCAAATGCTGACATCCAGATTACGTGTTGAGATTTTTAATGGGAGGGAATGGTATCACAAAAGCATGGAAGTGTGATACAGCATGGTGTATTGGGGAAATTAGAGGTAGACGATGTTTCTGGAATAGAAACGATGTGCCTGTATAAGTGCATGCATGTATTAACGTAAATATTGATGAAACCTTGTTTTGAGAAAGAGAGAGGATGAAAAGAAACGTGCTGCTGAGGCAGACGGGTGCTGGATCACGAAGAGTTTTCTATGACCTGCTAAGGGTCTTTGTTTTAATCTTATTCCATCCATTTTCATTTGTTTTATTCTGTCCTATTCTACTCTGTAGGCAGCAATGATTTCTTCACATTCCGTATGACCTACACTGACTGTTTCATAGGAGCTCAAGTAATATTTGTTAAAGCAAAATGTTATTCAATTGGTAAAATAAATTTTGCTTTGACTATGTGTTTTCCAAATATGTGGAGACTAGCAGCTAGTTTGCTGAGGGATGCCGGTCAAAATCCCAAGTCAATCATAATCATTTCCATTCCCAAAATTAATTGTTTGAATGTTTCTCAGAAACTGAATGTTTTCCTTGTCACCTTGTTCTTTATGCTCTATTAAGAAAGGTTATATTGTTAAGAAATGGATGGCTATAAACAATGATTGATTAACTTGAAAATAACAAATTATCAGCTGGGCATGGGGGCCCATGCCTGGAATCTCAGCATTTGGGGAGGCCCAGGAGTTCAAGACCAGCATGGGCAATATGCCAAAATCCCATCTCTACAAAAAATACATAAAAATCTAGCTGGGTGTGGTAGTGCACCCAGCTAGCTACTCAGAAGGCAGAGGCAGGAGGATCAAGTGAGACCACATTGTGCCACTGCACTCTAGCCTGGGTGACAGAGGAAACCTTGTCTCAAAAAAAAAAAAAAAAAAAAAAAAAAAACCAGAAAGAAAAGCAAATATCAAAAGTGACAGTAAGCATTTCTCCAAAAAACAAATCCAATTTAAATATTGAACTCAAGGTTGTTGAAGCTAATTTCTTTAAAACGTCTTCAAATGGAATTTTTTGTCCTTTGCTAGGAAGAATGGCAAAGGTTACAGATATAGGAGAAAAAAGACAGAGGAAAGGGGAACGTGATTTGTTTTTCAATTTTCAGAAGGGCAGGTTTCCCTCTGCCTTTGGAAGGCAGTGGGGTAGGAATAATATTAATGGTGTTTGGAGCAGAACCATAAGCCTCTCCTCACCAAAGCCAAGGTTTATCAATCAGAGGAAAAGCTAGCTGTGTCTGGTTTGTCCAAGATAAAGAGAAGAGTGATATGACCTTCCTCCAAAGCAGGCTGGATGCCCTATCTCAGGAGAAGCTCCAGCCCAGGACTACATAACAGATGACTCTGTTATGTGTGATAATGGGTTCGATGTGCTATCCACGATGTACAGCCATATGGGAGAAAATGTCACAGGGTGCTCAGTGCAAATCAATGCCAGGACCTGGGTTCAAGCTTATGCTGTTCCAGTGTTCAGCTCCACATTTTGACCCTGTGAAGTGAGGGCTCTGGCACAATCATAATCACTGACCATAAAACTGTGAAGTGCTAATTAAGGACAAATAGGTACTAGGTAGCTACGCTCATGGAACTCAACTCTGGCATTGCTGCTAATTAATTAAGTGATCATTTTATAACTCATTAGAAATACTCACATATTCATCCAGAATAAGGTAGGAGTCTTTCATCTGCAAAGGAGAAGTTAATACAAATTTAGTTTCAGGTATATTTTTCAGTATGTGAGCTCAACTGTCCACGTTTAGTGTTTGCGTTGTGTTATTTTGGACCAAGCATTTCTCATTTCCCTTGAGTTTCCTTTGTCGTGGCCCTCGCAAGACGAGGTTCTGTTTGTGTGCATTCGGTTTCCAACAGATCACAACAGGCCTGGACTCTCTGCTCTTTGCTGAAAAGGTCAAACATCAGAACCTCCATCCTGAAGGCTTCCCTGACAGTGAACTCCAAGGCAATTTCCCCATCCCTTCACACTTTGGGAGAGCCCTTTTCTTCCTTACTTGATATTCCCAACAACTGTGTCCACCGTGTATCTAATATCCCCCTTCTCAACTTATAAAGCAGAACTGTCTTCGATGTTATTTTTTTGGAGCTAAAGGGTGACTTTACCTGAGGATTTTAATATTACCCTAACATTACTTATAAATAGCTATGCCTTCTATAGGTATAAAGAAGGTGAAACTGTACTGTCAATCGGAAGGTATTTCTTCCATACCTACCCATAGATAGGGGTCTGCAAACTGTTTTCTGTGAAGGGCCAGATAGTAAATATTTTCACCTTGGCAGGCCACACAGTCTGTCACAACTAATCAACCGTGCATCACAGCCCCAAAGACAAAGCAAACAATACATAAGGAAAAGAGCTCGGCTGAGCTCCACTGAAACTTCATTCATGAGCCCAGAAAGCCAAGTTTTACATAATGTTCACTGGTCATAAGTACGATTCTTGCTTTGATATTTTCCCTCATCAACTCTCAACCTGCATCCTGTACTACAACAGGTGGCAGGCCAGACCCACCCCTCGGGCCTGCATTTGCCGACTCCCATGCAGGGATGGGAGCAGACCCACTGTTCACTGTCTAGTGGGGGACCAGCAGCATCAGCGTCACCTGGGAACCAGCTCAAGGTGCAGAGTGGTGGGCCCAGCTCAGACCCGCTGAATAAGGGTCTGCCTTTTCACAAGATCTCAGGTGATTTTTTTGAAGTTTGAAACAAACTGGCTAAAAGGTTGGTGAGCTTTGGGGTCATCAAAATTCAGATTTTGCTCCTGATACAAGTCAGGTAAATGGCACCTACCACTTGGCATCTTGGTGTATACATACAATGGGGATAATAAATCCTGGCTCATGAAGCATTTGTGAAAATGGCAATGGGTCAAAGGCTGAACAGTCCCTCTTACAAAGGAGGCACTCAACCAGATTTTCTTTCATCTCATATTAACTATTTAATTAAAATGGAGTCTTAAAAAATGTAATAAAATAGTGCACAGAAGAAAACCTCCTCTACCCCTTTTCTCTTCTTTTTGATGGTCATCCTGTCCTGCATTCTAAAATTCTCTTATTCATGCTTGCTTCAATATTACCTTTTAACCTTGAACTATTAACCTAGAGCCTCAGAAGTCTAAAGCATAAGGAATGAATGTCTGCTATGTGAGTTCCTAGCATTACGTAAGCATACGGGGTAAATATTTTCCTGTATGTATATTTTTGGATGGCAGATGGAGAAGATGCTTGTAAAATAATAACACTAATATTTATGTCACAGAATTTTAAAGTTCAAAAAGTTATAAAGGTAAAAAAAAAACTACTAATAATTCCACTACACCAAGATAACCATAGGAGTATGCATTTTTTTTACACGTTAGGATTAAACTTCAAATTAATTTTGCATACTGTTTTTTATCTGTATCTAGTATTGTATTATCAGAATTTCTCCTTGTCACTTAAAAATTTTTGGAATATGCATGTTAGTCTGTGTAACATATCATTCTGTGAACCTACAGATTTACCCATTCTCTCTGTATGCTAAATGACAGGCTATCTTTAATTTTAGGGTATTATTCTTAATACTGCAGTAACGTATCTTTACATAAATATTTCTCTACATCTGTGAGTATTTCTCATGTTTTAAGGTACAATTTCTGAGTTCAAATATGTGACTATTTCAAAGATTATAAAGTTAGCAATTTGTTTTCTAAGAAAGTTGCAATGATATACTCTTGCTAACAATATGAACTAAATACAATATCAAATGCTCTTAAAATGTTTATTCACCATTTGTTTTCCTTCTGTAAATTATCTATCTATGCCCATTCCTGTTTTGCTTTTCTGGTGTTAATAGATTTTTATTGATTTAAAGAACTTTTTATATATAAGACTTTATTTGATACAATTCAGTAAAGCACATTAAAATATTTCACTTTTAATTTTATATGTGTGACATATAGTTTTAATTTTATGCATTCAATTATACTATCATAATTTTTTTTTAAGTGTGTATCTTTCATTAATAAGGAGTTCCTTCTACTGCTGCAGGAAGAAGGATTTTTTTTTTCCTGTCGCTTCTGAGAATACATCTTTAGATACCCTGCCTCTAGTATTACCTGGAAGCTCCATAGTGTGGACTTGCTTTGATCAACCCTCTTTTATCTGTTTACGAAATTTGTGCTAATAGGATGGATCCAATGGTCATTACATTAGAAAACTAAACAGTTGGTGAAACATTTCTTTTACATTCTATGCAACAAAATTATACATACAGATTATTCAACTAAATAATGTGATAATGTTGATATCAATAGAGTAGCATTTGTTAGTTCTTTCTATGTTTAGGGACTGTGTCATACATGTATGACACATAGGGACATTATACATATATGAATCATATATCAAGAATATCTACATGAATCTATATACAATTGTATCATTTGCAGAGTACCACTCTATCCGTTGTAGACAGAGAAACTGAAGCTCTCTAAAGAACCCACAGTTGGGAGGTCGTAGAGCCAATGCCAGCCTTATCTGCCCTGACATGGCACTCCTCCCACCTCTCACCACTGAACTCTCTAGAGTAACAATGTGTGGTGCCCTTGGCTGAGAGATTTCCCTTTTGGGAATCTATCTGAATATATAATGATAAAGAAAACAACTTTTGCTTTATACAACCTTCTGGTTAGATTCAGGCACCAAACAGGACACTTCTTTGTGGCGCTCCAGGAATCTTTCAAATTCTTCATCACTAATAACAAATCTTTCTGCTTCTCTTAGAGCATCTTCTCCAGTATTTTCACCCTCAATTAAGAGGCACTGGAACACCTGAAAGGCAATGGTAGCATTGGTTTTGCAGAGAGCTCTCCATGTTTTCCCCCAAACCTCACTTCCCCTGTTCAAGCTTCATCTTTTCTGAGCAAAGAAGACTCTACAAGCTGAGGAACATTCTATAAGGATATGACTTTGGTGAAAGGAAAGCTTGCCCTGAAATTTAGGAATATGATGTTAGAAGCACATTCTTAAAATATAAACTTTCAAAAACTGGTCTAGATTATGTTTGATTTAGTCTTATAATCTAGTATTTTCAGGCAACAAAATAATGGATACTTATTGAAAAAGTATAAACTATAAAAAAGCAAGAAAAATAAATCATGTGTAATCCCATAACCAAGAAAAACACATTTTAAAGACATTGTTTTCTTTGCTGATTTTTAATATATCCTTCTTAAAGCCTCTAGTATGTCTGTTTTTCATTTAATATCTAAGAACTGTTTTTCAAAATCATCACTATTATCTTTCAACAGTGTTTTAAGTATACAAATGTGTGTGTATGAGTGTGTACAGTGTATGATTCTATACATACTACCATCATTTGAAAATAGAAGTCAGTCCTAGGGAAGGCAAGCAATGAAGAGACTTGCCCAAGGTGACAAAAGGTGACAGCTAACCCAAGACAGAGCCAGGACAAGCCCAGATGTAAAGGGTTTCCATGGAAAGGATTGTTCTACACAGAATTTCACTAATGTCATTGTCTGAACCACTCAGATCCCACTGTAGTCAGATGAGAAGAAACCATCAACACTTCAGTGTTGCTTTTTTGCTCACTCTTTATTTTTCTCCTTCTTTTTTGGTCCTCTGTTTTTTGATATCTGCCTCCACTGGCCCCTGCTCACAGGATAATTTTGCTATTTGCTTTCATGGTGTCTTCCTTAACAGACTGAGCATCTTGGGAGGGACTGTCACCCACCCCCATGCCCCATCCAGGCTCAGGGTAAGGAGAGGTCTGGCAAGGAGGGACTGTCCTCCCATGCAGGTTTGAATAATGAGCAGGCTTGACTACCAAAGAAGACATACATCACGGGCATTTTTTTTCCAGGGACTTTGACTGCAGAATCAGCCAGCCAGAATGGAAGGGTCTCTGCAGGAGAAAACCAAGTCATAGGAGCAGTAAGGGGAACAATACTGAGGGTGTGGGATTGGGCATGGAGGGGTAGAAGGAGCCCCCTCCTCCCATGCTGCTGGAGCAAGCCTACAGTTCACAACAAAGCCTCCCAGTGAGCAGTCCACATGCTCAGTGCTGTTGTCCCAGACACACAGCTGGTGGCACCTTCCATCCCACAGCCTCGTGGTGGAGGAGATAGCCTCAGGAAACCAGATTCCAAGTGCCATGTACGATTAGACTAAGAACAGGCATCTGATACAGGGGCATCAATCTATGTCAATTGGAAGCCTGAAAACATCAACAATCTGGTTTTCCAAACAGGCAGGAGCTGCTTCCACCAAAAGAGTCAGGATCTTGAAATGGCAAATCTAGAATGAATGAGGAAGATGGTAGCAACAGGAAACACGGGGCAGAGGAGACAGGTGGGGAGAGGAGCAGGGTCTGGCAGAGGAGAGAGGTGGGGAGAGGAGTGGGGTCTGGCAGGAGTGTCCGCATCTCTAAGGCGGCTCAGCCCCCGCCTGGAGCCGCTGCCTTCCTGGTGGATCGTAGTCCCTGTTTTTCCTATCATACGTCTCTATCTTTCCTCCATTTCCTTCTAGACCTGGGAATGTGGCTGATATTTCACGTCCTTATATATGTAATCATAAGTCCATGTTCAACATACCTATTAAAAAATGTTATAAGTACCATCTCCAGCTTCCCCTAACCCATTTCCACATATTACAGGACAGCTTTGGGAAAATGACAGAATGCCTCTTTCCCTCCTTCCTAACTCTATTTGGAATGCTGACATGGGATTGAAAGAAACCTCCAAGGCAGCTTTGAAGGAAAGGCTGTTCTTTGTGCAGGCAAGCCCTCTAGTCTGGACGTGACTTCCTGCTTCAGGTCTTTGCCGCCTATGAAAATTCTTTCCATTTTTCAGAGCATAGCCAAACGCCTCCTCCTATATGAAGCCTTCCAGTTAAGTCTGGCCTGCTTTGCCACTTCACGTAATGGAAGCCCACATAGCTTGCTACTGTGTGAGTTTTCCCCCATCTCTGTGTGTTTGTGCCAGCACTGAGCTCTGCATCTGATCTTTCACTGCATCCACGCTGGGCTCCAGACACAGGTGCTGCGTAGCTGTACAACAGTCCCCAGAACTGCTCATTAGAAATACATGTTTTGCAAGCCCTCCCGACTGTACGTGCCTTGACCACAGGCCCTGTTTCAGGACAGCAGATATGACGCCCAAGAGGCTGCTTTTTAAACAGCCTCCTGATTCGATGCTGATGAGCAGTCAAAGGTAGAAAACAAGGATTTTAGTCATCGTGTCTGCATGTAGCGGGTGCTGCATACGTGGAGCTGGCTTGTGTGTGTGGCCTTTAGGCTTTTAGTAGTGGGTAGTGGGGTCAGCCCTAAAGCATGAATCTGGGAATAAAAGTCCCATTTTGCTACAACTTGGGGATGACTTTACCCCTAATGTCTTCCAGAAATTCACTGCATCAGAATGTATAAGGAACCTGTATCTCTCCATCCATGAGCCAAGAGTTTCAGAAAGAAATTTTGGCTTTCTATGAACATATTCTTTCAAACATTTCCAAGCACTGAGCATATTTTTTGATGTTTATCCTCACAATATTTCCAAAGGAAATCATTTCAAGTTTTCAGAAAAGGGAAGTAAGGCAAAGAAAAGTATCGCTTTAAGTGTAACATAGCTGAAAAACCAAGGACCTGACTTCTGGAATGGCTTGCGAGGTCCAGAGTTCTCTTGTGTAAGTGTTGTGTTCAGTTTCGTTGAAAAAAGGCGTTCCTGAACGTTTTCTTGCAGGAAATCAGCAAAAGGAACCTTGTGTACTTACTTTCCAGCGGACAGGGTTTAACGCTTTGATCTGTTCAGTCATGTCCTCTTCCACGTTGAAACGATTAATGACAGAATTTATCTTGAAAGCGACTCTATAATTCCCACACCACGTCCTCAGCTTTTGAAGGTTTTCCACGTGGTTCTTCTTTCCTTGGCCACGGCCAATAAGGACATTGACCTGCTCGTCAAAGCTGTCACAGGAGATAGCCAGAATGTCCAAATATTCACCTGAAGGAAAATGATCATCTTTAAACTCTTCTATCCAAGGACCGAGCCCCTCAGGCTATTTATATCTCTTGTGATAAAATATATCTTGTTTTAATTTTTTAAAAGGCACTTTTCCTTATACCCACAAAACTCATTGAGATATGAATTATACTTTCTTCTGGTGTCAAAGAAACTTGAAAATACGCATGTAAAATAATGATGCAAACACAGCTGATTATTTGAAAATTCTGCACGTGTGTATGTGTGAACGCTTGTTGATATATTTAAATGAGGTTTTTCATTTATTCCTGCACAGAAAGTATGTAATTTCTGAGGCAGGTAGATATATTTGGATGCCTCCAGACTTACTTATGAACAATTATAAATTTACTTCTTTTTCTTTCCATCAAACAGATAAAACTGCCCTATTGAAGATCCCTAGTATTTTTGCCTAGTTCGTCAGTTTCTTCTTGACATCTCCTTGATAGTTGTTAATCCTCTAAATATTTAGAGACACTCTACGTGATGTCAGGGTCAACTGTGCTAGACGTGGAGAAAACCAAGAGAAAGGGAAGCCTGGTGTGGGAATAAACTATCAACAGGTCCCTCCGTGCAACATGCTTATGGGAGGAGCTGTGAGAGCAGGTTGTTTCGGGAGCACAGAAAGTGTTCACAATTACCTTCATTTTGGTTTCTGTAACATTAGTTCCTACTCCATCTCTCTTATTACCCCTTCAGTTTCCTCTGCTCCTTCATGCCATCCACTTATCTCTTAAGTACAGGCATTCTCAATGGCTGAGTCATTCCTTGCAGTTGATTAAGTCTGAGTTTTCCTAGTTTTGTGAGTTGTTAAGAGCTATTTTTCTTAAAATTACTTTCAAATTATAGAAGCTAGAAAGTCTCAAAACTCTTTAAAGCAACTATCCTCTAATGTTACAAAAAGAGGCATTTTAATTCCTATTTTGGGGCTAATTTTATTTTGCCCATAAGTAACATATGCCCTCAAAACATCTAGCAGAAACTGGAGCCAGAATAAAGCAACTGTCCATTATTTAAAACAACTCAAAACATTCTAAAATTGATCTGAAATAAATTCCTCATGGCATATCACATGGTGAAAAAGCAAGTAACTGAGCACCTGATCTCCAGACAGACCAGAAATTAAGTTCAAAACCAAAAACACAGAGACTTATCAGTTATACTGAAGACTGACCTAGTTGATTTCCAAGTCATCTGAGGATCTGTAAGTCAATTGCTGTATTCTGCCCCCTTTCCAACTTTTGCTCTGTCTCCATAATAACTCTCCTCCTGTTCTCAGCGTTTCCTTTACAAAGCTCTTGGGAAGACAGATCTAATGGAGCAGATCTGTTTGCTCAGCCCCTACATCTTTCCAGGAGAACCTGGAACCATGGTGGAATCTTGGCCAACCCCTGCATATATGACCAACACAATATTCTATATATCACTAATTGATGAGGTGTATAAACCTGGAGCAATGGGGCCTGTTGAATCAACTTCTCAAGACTTGCCAGGACTGTTTAACAAGATCCACGATTTCCTTGTTTGCATCGTTAGGGTCCTGAGTTTCAGTTTCAATAGCTGATTCCAAAGCAGCATGGGCGTAAATGACCAGCCCTGTATAAAGCCTCACACCCTAGTACTCAAATGGACCTTTCTGTGCAAAGACATTCCAAATACGTCCCCGTAGTTCACTGCTAGAGAGAAAGTACAACCTGTGAGGCCTGGGATGGAGAAGGACTCAGAAGCCTGTGTCTGGCCTCTCTGGACTCTGGTGATGTATGTGTTTACGCTGACGTTTCTGTTTTTCTGTGACAAAGTGCCGCCCTTCACTACCGTTTTGGTTTTACACACGGCCTTGTGGGCCCTTCCTAATACACCTGCACCTGACACTTTTGCTCTTCTCTTCCTGATTCACCCTTATCAGATGGACCCTTCAACGCACATCCACAGCGTCCCTCCCCCACAGTCCATGTCTGCACCATCTCAGATGAGGTCTCAAAGATGTCTCAGCAACATCCTCAAGAGATTATAAATGCAGCTTCTCTTTGAACGATTTCAAGGCTCGAACAGCTCAGACAAAAAGAGAACCATTGTAAGAGAATTGTACCATAACAGGCTATACCTGTGCCCCAACATGATAGCACATACAAGAAGAGCTAATGTTTTCCAAGTCCTTCCTAAGTTTCAAGTACTGCTATATGGACATGACATCTGCATAAAACTGAACTCCCAGGAACCTCAGCAGCCTTAGAATTCAGCAGTTCTTAATCCTGGCTACACGGTGAAATCCCTTTGAGCCCCCCACATTGGCCAATCCACCCACCACGAGGTTCTGATACAATTAGTCATGGATCCAGTCCAGTCCCAACAGAGATATTTTATTACAAAGTTGTCAAATGTGTCAATTTTCCCTGCTAGTGTCTAAACTAAGGCCAGAGGTCTTATATTTGCTAAATTGCAATGTACAAGATAGTCATCTCAGTAATAAGGTCTATTATCTAACTTGCCAAACTTGTGTACTGAGAGCCCTATGGAACTAAAACTGCCATACTGCCATGCACAGCTTGAAAAGCGATTAGAGTAAGCAAGATTAGTTTTTCCTCCCTTCCAGTTCCTCAGCAGGTCTGGCTGAAGGCCCAGGATGGAAAGAAATACAAGAACCGACAATAACAATAGCAATAAGGAGAGGGCCATCCCATGAAGCGCACCATAATTCTGGAACCACTTCTCCCGGATCAGGCTTCCGTTGCTTACGATGCTCACGCTGGGCAGCTGCAGCTCTGCTTTGCAGAACTTCACCAGCTTGCCCAGGTATTCTCCCCGGTCATGAATAAATGGCTCTCCGCCTGAGAAGTTGATCTTCTCCATACCTGTGCAAGGTGATACATCAGTTTTACCACTTAACAAATATATATATATATTTTTAATAGCAAAAATAATATTTTCTCAATGTAAAAAAAAGTGAAATAAAACTTTCTCATTATCTTCCCCTCCCCTAACCCTAGTTCCCAACACCAATCCTACCCAATGGGAATAGCATGTGTTTGATTCAGGGTCTAAACAGGGATGCAGGGAATTGGTTACACAGATGAACAGAATTGCTCAGACACCAAAGGGTACAATGAGGCAACACGGGGATTTGCAATGCAGAAAGCCACACGCCCCCCACCCGCCTGCCACGTGGCGTGACGGTCCATGGACCAGCTGCCAGCCTGAGAATGACACTCCTCCTCACTCTGCGTTTCCCACCCTACTCCTTGTCCTGGATTCTGCGTCCCCCTCTCTCTTGGGGTTACTCCCTGATTTTGGAAAATTCCTTTACAAGCTTCCTGGAAAAAATGTAAAGTAGGAATTAAAGCGGAGACTTGTATACCTCAAAATGCATTGGTGATCAATTGTTTGGCCAGGTGTCACATTCTAGGTGAAATCATTTTTACTCAGCATTTTTTGTTTGTTTTTTATACATTTTATTGCACTTTGGGTTCTGGGGTACATGTGCAGAACGTGCAGAATTATTGCATAGGTACATACATGGCAGCGTTGTTTGCTGACTCCGTCCCTCCCGTCAACTACATCTGGCATTTCTCCCCATGTTATCCCTCCCCAACCTCCCTACCCTCTGCTGTCCCTCCCCTATTCCCCTGCAACAGACACCAGTGTGTGATGCTCCCCTCCCTGTGTCCATGTATTCTCATTGTTCAACACCTGCCTATGAGTGAGAACATGTGGTTTGATTTTCTCTTCTTGTGTAAACACTGGGGTCTGTTGGGGGGAAATAGGGGAGGGACAGCGGGCGGTGGGGAATTGGGGAGAGATGGCATGGGGAGAAATGCCAGATATAGGTGATGGGGAGGAAGGCAGCAAATCACACTGCCATGTGTGTACCTATGCAACAATCTTGCACGTTCTTCACGTGTGCCCCAAAACCTAAAATGCAATAAAAAAAATCTGGAGATAACAGATGCTGGAGAGGATGTGGAGAAATAGGAACACTTTTACACTGTTTGTGGGAGTGTAAATTAGTTCAACCATTGTGGAAGACAGTGTGGTGATTCCTCAAGGACCTAGAAATAGAAATTCCACTTGACCCAGCAATCCCATTACTGGCTATATATCCAAAAGACTATAAATTGTTCTATTATAAAGACACATGCACATGTATGTTCACTGCAGCACTGTTTACAATAGCAAAGACCTGGAACCAACCCAAATGCCCATCGATGATAGACTGGACAAGGAAAATGTGGAATGGAATACTATACAGCAATAAAAAATGATGGGTTTGTGTCCTTTTTAGGGAAATGGATGAATCTGGAAACCATCATTCTCAGCAAACTTACTCAGTTTTAAGTGTTCTTGTTCAGAGGCCTGATAACACCCTATTGCAATCCTTTGTAAGTGCATGGTTTTCTCTACTCTCCAGAAGCTTTCTTCCTAACGTTTTGAAATTTCAAGACAGGGTGTCCTAAAAATCTCTCTTTAGTCACCATCTGGTCACCTGGAAGGCCTCAATCTAAAATCACAGCTCTTTATGTTATGAAAAAAAACCTCATATTATTTGATTGTTCACACCTTGTCTCAATTTTTATTTTTTCCTTTTTCTGGAACTTCTATTACTGAAATATTGGAGTGTTTAAATTTAACCACTATTTTCTTATCATTTTCCTTCCTATGCCTATCCTGTTTTTTCGTCTCATTTTGGTAAGACTTTACCTTTTTGTCTTTCTATTAAAATTGTAATTTTAGAAACCCCACTTTTAGTTCCCAAGATGCTTCCATATTCTGACTATTCCTTTCCCGGCATTCTATTCTTGTTTCACATATGCAATTCTTTCTTTTATCTCTCTGTAATTACTAGCTATAGATTTTTTGGAAGTTTTCTTCTTTCTACATCCTCTATGTGCATTTGTTTTGGTGTCTGTCTTTTCTTTTGATGTTTTTGTTCATTCATTCAAATTTCAGTGTGGTGCAAAATAGCTGAATGGAATTTTGTGATGAAGGGAGGGGCTGGTCCAAAGGAGGGTTTTACTATGAAGAGACAGAGAGGTAAACTGGCTTATTCATTGGAAAACCTCCAAATGCTAATATCCTTGCTCTTTACTCTGGAGTCATCCTGTTTTCTCAGAGATTATCTGTCTCTTGCATGTGTTATACACCTGCCTTCCTGCATTCTAGGAGGATGGGTCTATGCATTACACACCCATCTGCCTGCATTCTAGGAGGATGGGTGCATGCATTACACACTCACCTGCCTGCATTCTAGGAGGATGGGTGTACTCGTTACACACCCACCTGCCTGCATTCTAGGAGGATGGGTCTGTGCATTACACACCCGCCTGCCTGCATTCTAGGAGAAGTGTATGTGTTAAACACCTGCCTGCCTGCATTCTAGGAGGATGGGGTCTATTCGATACACACCTGCCTGCCTGCATTCTAGTAGGATAGGCCTGTGCATCATACACCTGCCTGTCTACATTCTAGGAGGATGGGCCTTTGCGTCATTTACCTGCCTGTCTGCATGCTAGGAGGATGGGGCCTCCCTACCTGCTGGGCAGACTTGCTCTTACTTCTGCTGTTTTCAGTGGGTGGTTTCTATTCTTCACTATAGCTAGTATCCCTGAGTGCTCAGCCCTTGGGAACCAGATCCTTCAGAAAAAAAACCTCTGCAGGAATTGGGGAGGGGCCATGGGGAAAGTATAAAGTAGTAAAAAAGTACCTCATTCCTGCCTCACACCAACCCTCCGTATCAAATGACGGGACCAGTTTCTGAAACTCTCTGTGCTCTGTGGAGCAATCTGGTGAGTTTCCTGTTGCCATCTCCCTGAAGACACATGCAGAAACTGTTTCATGCCATGAATTGGTTACAACTATGTGTTGATTTCTTTGTGGTTTTATTGTCCTTCTTTTAATTCTTTTACTGTAATTCTAATGCAGTGGAGGAGAAGTTGGAGGAAATGAAGATAAATATGCCACAATCAACTACAAGGCCCAGAATATCTTGAAATTCAGATGTCTATACAGTGATATTATCATGATGAGGTTCATTTCTAATTCTATTCTGTTCAATCCAGTTCACTGAGTACTTGTTAGCTGATTGTATTATGGACACATCATAGTAGGTAATTTCCAGAATGAGCCTTTCACGAGTGAGCAACTTTTCCCACCAGATGAAGTTTTCAATGTCCACTTCACAGAACTCTGGCTGTGTTGAAACCAGTTGTAAAACAATGTGCTCAGATTAGAGGAGAGCAGTTGTTGGTTTAAAACATGGAGAAGAAAAGGAAGAAGGTGACAAGTCACAGAAATGGAAGCAGGTCAGGCATGGTGGCTCATGCCTGTAATCCCAGCACTTTGGGAGGCCGAGGTGAGAGGATCAGCTGAGGTCAGGAGTTCTACACCAACCTGGCTAACCCATCTCTATTAAAAATGCAAAAAAATTAGCCTGGTATGGTGGTGGGTGCCTGTAAACCCAGCTACTTGGAAGGCTGAAGTGGAATAATTGTTTGAAGCCGGGAGGCAGAGGTTGCAGTGAGCCAAAATCCTGCCACTGCACTCCAGGCTGAGTGACAGAGCGAGAGTTCATCTAAAACAAAAAAACAAACAAAAAAAAAAAAACAAAAAAAAAAACGCAGACATTAGAATCAGAAACCAAAGAAGTAAGTGTTAGACCCAGTAAACATCTCAAACAGATTAGGTCATGGGAATAAAATAGGAATACCAGCTAGAGCAGCAGAACCACAAGAACATTTTTCATGAGCCTATCCGCTCAAACGTTGCACCTACTAAGTGCTGAATACCGTGCTTGGCAGTTTAATGTGTACAGTCTCACTGCCATGTATCTTTTGAAATGCCATCTTGACTTAGTGTTGAGGCTCTGGCTAGAAGTGAGTCAGTTCTTCTTCTTGAGCAGCCAATTAAGTTGACCCTCTGACTACTTTGTCTATACTAAACCTTGGGACACTCTTCACCACTCTAGTCATCCCAGGGCCTGGTACCAGAAAACCAGGGACAGGACCCATGCTTCAGGGCCCATTGAAATTATCCAAACCAGCCCGTGCCAAGTCTGCTGGCCCTGCCTCACCTGTTTGCTCCTGTAGAAACTGTCCTATGGGCTTATTCTACAATCCCCGTCTTCCCCTGCCTGATGACTAACCTGGTGCTTCCTGTGTGGTCCTGGAGGGCCCATGGTGCACTCCCCAAGGTACTGGGAGTCACAAAGCTGCAAAGCTCTTTCTGGTCTCTCTTATTCTGTATCTGGCCTCACCATACACCATACACCACCCAAGGTAATATGGTTAAAACTTTCAGTTCTTAAATAACCCATGGGAAGGAATTATTATCTGGTATTTGGTGCAAGAATTGAAGCCAAGAAAGGTTAAACAACTTGTTCAAGATCATAAAGCTAGAGAAAAGTGGAGCTAGGGTACCTGCCTAGGCTCCAAAGCCTTGAGTCTTTATAAGTAGAGAAGCCTCCATCCTGGTGTGCCTGGAACAGTTTTGGTTTATGGTAGACAAAACAATATCTGTGAGTTAGTGTTAGCGCCCCCTTACACTCTCAGATGTGTCAATGATTGGACAGTGAGACATTATATCACCTCCCTATTTATAATCCATCATGCTGGGAGGCTGCTTGAGTGACATTCATTATAATTTGAAAACAAAACAAAACAAAACATAGTTACCTAATAAATGTGGTGATGTAGAAGCAGATAAACTGGAGAAAGTAAGACAGGGTACTGGCCAGTGGCAAAGAACTGCTAACAATTTTGAGGAGTATATTTAAAAGGGATGGAAGAATAAGAAAACGGAAGGAATAGAATTTAGAGGCATAGTTAAGATCTTAGACAAAGAGGAATTGATTGACAATGGTGTTAACATACACGAGTGATCCCATTACAGCCCAGATCTGATGCTCATTGTTTTAGATTATATTCAGTCTTTCTGAACAGAATTTCAAAGCAGTTTAAAAGCCAGGAAAGTAAATAATATATTTTAGAAGTATCTTTAGCCAGAATAGTAAATTTTAATTTTAAATATAATGTATAAAATATATATTAAAATTCAAATTTTAATGTAATTTTAAACCTTTAATTACCACTGACAGAGCTGGAGCACTGTCATCTCGTGACGAACACTGCCACTTTAAGTTCCAGCACCCTTTCTAGCCTCACGCGTTTCAAGAAAATCACTTCTCTTCTAACTGCAAGAAGCCAGAAAGAACAGACAGTAAAACACAGATAAGACAGCTCAGGCACGGAGAGAGGTGGGGCGGGAGGTCTCTTGGGTAACTGCCAAACTTCACCCTCATATAATGGGCCCCAGTGAAGCAGTGGGCCTTAATAAGGACATTCCTTTCCCTTCAGGTGGACTGATAGGGAAGCTAAAAGCAGACTCAGGGTGGGTATGCCAGCAGTGCAGGAAGATGTATGGAAACAAACACATAACTCCCTCTCCCAGATAAGCACAACAAAGAAACACAGAAGCAGTGTAACCCTCTAATAAACTCTCCCACTCTAAATCTTTAAAAACTCTTAGTCTGTAAGAGTGTGGGCTCTGACTTAACTTGGCCAGAAGCCCCTCTCATGTTTGTTTCCTCTAAAATAAACCTGTCCTTGACTGCAGAGCCACCTTTTGTGCTTTTTTCCTCTTTCTTTAAGGCTTACAACCACAAAAATATGTTTTCCTCCATTATCTAGAAATCTCTCTTACAGGAAAATACAACCTACACTATCCTGTAAGCATTTCAATGAACTTTGCTTTTACTTACTTAAACCAAGAGGTTATTATATAAAAGTATTAATTATAATTATTAATAGGTTATCATTTATGACAAAAATACATGAACATTCACTTGTTTCTGCCTTGCACCAATTTTTGCGATTGGTTTATCAGTTATCATTTTTATCTAATGATAATATTAAGATCATGGAACTGATACTCAGAAAAGTTAAATGTCTTGACAAGTCTAGTAAATGTTAAGAACAGAAACTCAAACCCTGGCCTTCTGAATGAAAGCTGTAATTTCATTCAACATATCTCCTTATATTCATTCATTTATCTAAAAACATTTCTTAAGGCTCTATAACATTCTAGACACTCTGCCAGGCATGAAGATACATAGGAGGGTCAAATTCAACCTTGGAACATAATTTCTTTGAGGACCCAGACATTAAAAACAAAACTGAACAAAATAGTACATTTATAGAAGCTGCAAGACACCTTTGTAGCAAGTGCTACGAGTTCACAAATGAAAAGTAAAGGGCATAATTATGGCCACAGAGGACCAAGGAGAATTCAAAGGAGCTTCGAAAGTTCACCAACACAGATTTGAGGACCGACATTTTAGGAAGAGACAACAATATGACCACTCTTAATGATTTTGGTGTTTGAAGAAAATGAGTGTGAAAGGCTGTGTCTACAGCAGAGGGAACCCAAGCCATCAGGGTAGTGGATGCTGAGAGCAACACTGAGCTTGCCAGTGGCCTTGACAATGATGCTCATAAGTAGGAGAGTTAGGTGGGGAGTTAAATCACCAAAACTACATTTTAAAATAAGACCAGGAGTTTTCAGTGGGGTGAGCAGAGGCAGTGAGTTGAATTATAATAATCACGGTGAGAAATGACAGGAATTTGGGTTAAGCCACACTGAGAATGGGAAGTCAGGTTCTCACCTGAGCAATCAGCTTTGGGGGACTAAGCCAATGTAACGAGGAGGAAAGAAGTGAGATTCAACATAGCACACACCGTATGATTCCATTTATATAAAGAACAGGACAGGCAAAATGAATCTGTGAGTTAGAAGTCCAGCAAGTGCTTACCTTTGAGGACCAGGGTAGTGGCTAGAGTGCAGCATGCACTTCTGGGGGCTGGTGATGCTTTCTCTTTGGATCTGCAGGCTATTTACCTCACTGTGATTGCTTTGTGAAATTCATCAAGATGTACACTCTGAATATGTATAATCTGATGCATGTATGCCATGCTTTCATTAAAAAGTTAAACAAGAAGGGGAGGAAGCTAGAGATGTTGCTGAAGGTACTAGCTGAGAAGGTACTCTAGGAAAGACAGAAAAACAAGGATGGAAGGAAGAACAGATCTGGAGTGGAAGATGTTGCATTTGAAGGTCACGTACTGAGTTATCTCCAAGATGCTGCAAGTTATCAATGTGGTGATGCCCAGTAAGCATTCTTTAGAGCTAAGTCTTTGACATATTTGTTAAAACAATTTTAAGGTTTCCTATGAAAAGAACATACACAAACTCAAATATAAGGTTCAACTACTGCTGTTTTTATGTCAAAGTTTTGTTTTTGTTTCCAACTTTCCTAATTACTAATAACTGTTTCTGGAAAACCCAAATTTGTTAGTGTTGTGGGTGAACTCAGAAAGTGGTGCAGTCTTCCCAAACTGCCTCTTTCCAAACACTGAGTGTGACAGGGACCTGCCCTTTGCGTAGACCTCTGCTTGCTTCCAAGAGATAGGAGGGACAGGTTTGCTCCACCAATCCCCCACTCTGGGCCAACTCTGTGATTTAGGAAGGACTCACTCCAAAATTCACTGAATTATTTTCTTGCAGGACAACATACTGACCATGCAATGGCAAATGGTGAGCTTGAGTTTTGGAGAAGCTTTCCAGCTTGTGTGCCCCCAGCCCCTCCTCACCTTACCCCACTGTCCGGTGGGTGAGAATCCTGATTTCTGCCTGGGACTAGGGACTCACCAGCTTCCTTGAGCAAAAGCAGTCCTCTCTTTGCTTCCTCAAGGGGCAGCACAAAGGACGTTTTGGCCGTGTGGAAACAGAAGCCGCATTTGTAGTTGCACTGGCGAGTGAAGTGGTAGTTGACGCTGGTAGGGGTGGTGGAAAGAGGGGGGTCCTCTTCCTCCTCTTTGGTCTTGTCTGGCTCTCTCGGGACCAGCTGCTTCTTTGTCCTCTTGATCCCTGGCAGCCAGAACGTTGCCCTCAGCCAACAGAACAGCAGGACCAGGCTCCTCCACAGAGAGCTCAAAGGCAGGCTTAACACACTCAGTAGCTTCCCAGGAAAAGCAGCAGGTGTGAGCACCCACATGGTGGCAGATGCCTGGAGCAGAGTGGCCGCTGCATGCTGGGGACTTGCTTTATATAGGGGTGGAAATCAGCAGTCTCTGAGCAACCTGTCATCAGGGAGCAGGACACACCTTCTTCGACTAACACTCAGCTGAGTTAGAGTTTCGATTTTACCATAGATGAAAGTGAAAGTTGAAACAGGGCCAAGACTGAAGAGTAGAGATGGGGACCAGTGTTCCTGCTTTCTCTACTCACAGCTGCCTTAGTCCATTTGTATTATGACAGTCTCTCTAGCTTGATGTAGTTACAGATGAGGACAGCAGTCTCTATGAATATCTAACTCTCCATCCAATAGGGAGACACAGGTGCACTGATCAACACGCTTTGTACTTGCTGCATTATTTTCTCTTGACATAGCCAAGTAACAGTTTTTGCTCCATCATGGGTGGGCCCTCAGAAAGTTTCTTTCTTTTTTTTTTTTTTTTCTCAAGATGGAGTCTTGCTCTGTTGCCCAGGCTGGAGTGCAATGGCACGATCTTGGCTCACTGCAACCTCTGCCTCCTGGGTTCAAGCAGTTCTCCCATTAGCGAAATTTCCCACTCAGCCTCAACCTCCTGAGTAGCTGGGATTACAGGTGTGTGCCACCATGCCCAACTAATTTTTTGTATTTTTTTTTTTTAGTAGAGTTGGGGTTTCACCATGTTGGCCAGGCTGGTCTTGAACTCCGGACCTTGTGATCTGCCCGCCTTGGCCTCCCAAGTGCTGGGATTATAGGCATGAGCCACGCACCTGGTTGGAAAAGTTTCTTTTTAAAGCCAGATAATAAACAGACTGATTGGCTGGTGGAGGATGAGTCCAAGATCATTCACCTCGAGATCCCTTTCAGATGACAGTGAAAAGGCATGGAACCAAATTGAATTTAGGTTTTACTACTTCATTAGCTATTCAGCCTCATTTATGCAAGGTGACAGTGTTAAAATTTAGATATTTACATCTTCCTGCATTTCAGTATCACTTTTGATAGACATTTTTAGTTAGAGGAAATCCAATGCTTTTCTAAGATGCTTCCTAATTGGTGAGAATTACTGTGACTCATCATTTATTTATCTTTACCATTTTCTTGAAAGCCTTGTTTACCTTCTTACTGAAACCTTCCTTCTAGCGCTCTTTCCTGAGAAGTGTGTGTAAACATGCGATCTTGTGCTTTTGTGACACCTGCAGAAAGTTGGAAGAGTCCCAGTTGCTGAACTGCTAGAGCCACAATGTAGCTGGGTGACTTTGAATAAGCAACTTTATGTCTCTGGATTTCCATTTCTTCATCAGCAAAACCACGTATCTCATGCGATTTTTGTGCAGACTGAAAATGCTTATTTTTGTGAAGAATTCACAAAATAGTGTCTGGCAAACTTTGAGTGTTCAGTTATTCTAACCCTAATTTGTTATTCTGATAGTGTCATATTCTGAATAGAAACAGATTATTCTTGTTATTCTGATACTATCATATTCTGAATAGAAACAGAAATGACTTATCTTACTTAAAAGAAAACATTAAGCATATTTAATTTAACGTTTGCAAAATTGCATGCTTAATGATTACCAAATATGCAACAGTAGGTATGTCTCAGGACCTTGAAATCTTGCCCAAAGTTTCTTAAACTCTCATACCATGGTCTTACCCAGTTGAAAATTACTTTTTGCTAGGTCATGATCACATGTTTACGAAGAAGTGAGAACTAAGTCGGTTTACATTTCAAATCAATGTTAGGTAGCACAGAGGGTACCCACACAGGCTTTTTGAAGCAAAATATTGTAAGGGTTGAATCCTACCTGGTTCAACCAGGCAGGTTCCTACCTGCCAATATTGTATGATTTTGGATAAATGTCTTTACTCGCTTGATCTTGCAAGTACATCTGGAAAATACAGATAAGATCTCTAACTTACACTAGGCCTGTTAAAGAGTAAGTAATATAATGCATAGTAAGCAGCGAGAGTAGCGCTAGCCTCATATGAGAAATATCTTGCATGAATATATTATTGTGTGTCAGGCATTGTCTGATATTTTGCATGTACTACCTTAGTTTACAGAGGACGAAACTTACATCACACAGGAGAAAAGATTGGAGCTGGGATTTAAGCACTTGCAACACTGCTCAGTAATTGCTTATTATCATCACATGGTTTTATTATTGCTCCTAGACCTATACTATTTAGTTCAGTTTTTTAAATTCACTTATTATTTAATTCATTCATTTATTTATTCACACATGCTTTCTTTACTTTTCTTCCCTTCCTTCCACATATTTATTGAGAGTCTCCTATGTATCAGATAAAAGCAATAAATATAACCAAAATACAGATGAAATAAATAAGTCAAAGTCCCTGCTGCCAATGAGGTCACAAAATTCAACAGTTATGTTGGTATTCTTTTAACATATGCTTTTTCCTTCATTGGTTCTCTTTCCCCACCCATCTAAGTGGAGCATTCAGGAGGGGCAGACTTTCTTTGAAACATATTGAATTATATAAGGGAGATGACTTCACGCCACAGGTACAGATTTTATAGCCACAAATGCCAACTGAGGGCCTCCATAGACAACTAAAACCTATGCATTTGTTCTTCAGACTGTGAATAAAAGTTCTTTGAAAACGAATTAGGAGGAAAGAGACTTTATTCCAATGAACAGTTTGCAAACTGGGGAGACACAGCCTTTGATATAAAATGATGGTGCCTTCCAGAAAATAAAGGGAAGATCACAGTTTTATAGTGAAATTTCCCACTCAGGTATGTTTATGTTTATGTAAACAAGTTGTTTAGTTCTGATTGCTCAATGCAGCTGAGTTCTGATTGGTCAACACAGACAAATCCTCATTGCTTGATACAGCCTAGCCCTGACGGGTTGATTTAGGTGAGGTCTGAACACTCCAAAGTTCAAAGGTTGCAGGTTTTTGAGGAATTTAGAGTCCATGTGTGACCTCTAGTCAGCAAATAGCTGCTTGGCTCTATTGTAAATATCAGCTCGGTTAGTCACTCAGATTCATTTTGAAGAATTGGTTCATTCTGTTTCACATTTGTTCACATTTCCCCCATCTGGATCAAAACCTTTAGGCAGATAGCGTTGATGATAGGTTAGGCTGGTTTTGGCCTGTCATGGTGCTGGATTGGTTGGCTGTCTTCTCTGGGTGTATCTAGTCCTGCACAGGGACCCTAGTGGCAGGGCAGTGGCCAATTGATCAACTACAGCCATTCACTTATGAGAGGCATACAGGTACCTGTTAAATTTGAATCAAACTCTTTTGCGTTAAGTTGGTTCTCCTTTCTGGCTGGAGCAATTTTGAAGTCTCAAGGGTTAGGTCGGCACGATCCTACTGGGGGTCTATTGCAGGCATCTGTTAAAATAGGCTGGGAAAATCTTAAAGAGGAGCCAAATACTTTGCTCAAACATGAGGAGTATCAAGACTTGTAGGGTGGCATGCAGAAGGAACCCTACTGCAGGGGAAGCCAGGTGGAAATATCTGGAAATCAGAAACTCAACCTGGTAAGTCCAGCCAGGAGGCTTTTTGAAGGTTTTTTTTTTTTTTTTTTTTTTTTCTCCAGAGATTCGGCTAGCCTTAAAATCTTAGATGTTTCCAATTCAACCTACCTGGAAGTCTCTGCCCTGCAGAAAGTGGTAGCAACAGCACAAACTTCACTCTGTGCAGGGAGGAGATAGTCTAAAGCAATGTGTTTGTCTAGGGCTACATGAGCAAGGGAGTCTATGGACCTCTGCTACACCCTAATAGCTTGGGAGCAGGCAATTCTGTGAACAGTTCAGGAAGGTTTTCTGATCACTTATTAATTCTGAGCAGAATCTAGTTTAAATGGGATCCAAGAAACCTTCCTAATCTAGCTCCTTCACTAGGGTTAACCCTTCTAGATGAATTATATCCTTGAGAGTATCCACAACTATTACCTTCATAATCTGAGGGGTTATCATGAGTGTTGGATTGTAGCTCTTAGAGAATAGGGTAGGTAGTGTTGGTGGAGCTAACTGAATAGATGGGAACTTGGATAAAAGGTATTTCTGTGGCAAAATATCCTGGTGAGGATAACTCAAGCATCATTTCTTCTTTCTAGGATAGTAAAATATGGGCCTGGCATGTTTCTAAGAACTTCCATCCTAGGAAGTATGTGAAAGTCCAAAGGAAAAACAACTGCCATTGAAGGGTCCTCGTTGGAAAATAATAGATAAAGATTAGGAACCAGGCCGGACGCAGTGGCTCATGCCTATAATCCCAGCACTTTGGGAGGCCGAGGTGGGTGGATCACGAGGTCAAGAGATCGAGACCATCCTGGTCAACATGGTGAAACCCTGTCTCTACTAAAAATACAAAAATTAGCTGGGCACGGTGGCGTGTGCCTGTAGTCCCAGTTACTCGGGAGGCTGAGGCAGGAGAATTGCTTGAACCTGGGAGGCGGAGGTTGCAGTGAGCTGAGATCGCGCCATTGCACTCCAGCCTGGGTAACAAGAGCGAAACTCTGTCTCCAAAAAAAAAAAAAAAAAACAGATTAGGAACCATCATAGGTGGGCTGGCTACCCCAACCATCTGGATGAATTTAGAACTCCGAGGACGGTCCAAAAAAAGCATGCTGTGTTTAAGGACAGACAGAGTAGTCACAGTGTTGAACAGAGCTCTGATGAGTTTTTTTCCAATCTTAATAACTGATTCCCCTAGTTGAGTAATTTGAGTAGGGGAAATGTCTCGAGAGGCTCTATGGTTTTGCTTGAGGGAAGAGGGCTGGTAAACTTTGTCAGGATTTAATTGTAGCCAGATATTGTAGGAAATCAGGAGAACTCAGGATCCAGTCCAGTCTACAGGTAGAAAACCAGCACCTGAAAACAGTGCACAGAGCTTTAACCTATTAATAGGTGCACTTTAGTTTTCCTTAACAACATGACTTTTTCTCTCCACATTAATCATAGAGAAACTTTCAGGTTTTAGAACCTCTAGAGACTAGGAAGCCAAATGAAGGTAGAATTTAGATTTTACTTAGGGTCTTAAGGTCCTTGGGCCTACTGGGAAGTGACAAGTTCTATGCATTCACTGTAAAGCTTGGAACTCTTGAAGCCAGGCATTTTATGAACCTTCTTAAATATGACTTTTCAGCCAAAGCCTAGTAATATAATCAGTATTTCCAACAGTATTTTGCTTATAAAAGAGAGATTTTTTACTGAACTTATGGAAATAAAATAAGAATGCTGACAAATAGTGTCATTCTAGAGGATTCAAGTAGGGGGAGAGGCAAATGCTTCCACTTGCGTTCATAAAAGTATACTTCACCAAATTATTGCAAACTATAGCTTATGAAAGGAAATGTCCTTGAATCTGAAAAACAAAACATTTAAGTGGAGAACCAACATTTTAAATAAAAGTCATAAAATTATCCTTATCAATTTTTTAATTTCAAGTAATTAATTTTGTTTTTCTTAATCTTAATTAGTAATTTTGGGCTACAGCTGATTGCAAATGCTACTAGAAAAGAATTTAAAACAATAATTATGGATGTGAAAAATCTAGAACAGCCATGATCAAAACTCTGATGAGAGTTTACAAGGAAATTGTAAGAAAGAATGTAGAAATAATTGCAAGTAAATATAGGTATTTCTGTGTATACCACCATTTAACACAATAATCATACTCATGACTGATAATACCTATTATGATATATTTGTTAATTCTTTCATTGCTATAAATATCCAAGAATGAGTCATTTATAAGGATAAGAGGTTTAATTGGCTTATGGTTATGCAGGCTGTACAGGAAGCATGATGCTAGCATCTGCTTGGCTTCTGGGGAGGCCTCAGGAAACTTACAATCATGATAGAAGGCAAAGTGGGAGAAGGTGTCTCACATAGGCAGAGCAGGAGCAAGAGAGAAAGATGTTGGGGCGGAGGAGGTGCCACACACTTTTAAACAATTAGATCTCACATGAACTCACTATCCTGCAGACAGTACCAAGTGGTTGGTACCAAGCCAATCATGAGGACCTGCTCCCATGATCCAATCACTTCCCACCAGGCTGCACCAGCAACCCTGAGCTTTACAATTTCAACATGAGATTTGGGTGGAGACACAGATCTAAACCATATCTATGGCATCTAGGAATTTTAAGAATCTCATGCAATTTGGAGCACACATTAGTAAAATATTTATAGGAATATAACTTAAAATAAGTTAAACACCATTTCTTATTTGATATGTTTCCCATATGATTTGCCAAATAAGCCTAATCATTTAATATCTCTACAAGATCAAAAAGACTTAATTTAGGATTTTGATGCTGGGGAAACCTGCCAAAGATGTCTAAAGGTTCAAAATACTTGATTAACCAGAACCATATGTCACTGCTAAATAAAAAGAGTGATAATTAGAAGACTTCAAAAAGAATACAGATTTACATGGATATGATAACTCTAACCTTTTTTTTTTTTTTGAGACGGAGTTTCGCTCTTGTTACCCAGGCTGGAGTGCAATGGCGCGATCTCGGCTCACCGCAACCTCCGTCTCCCGGGTTCAGGCAATTCTCCTGCCTCAGTCTCCTGAGTAGCTGGGATTACAGGCACGCACCACCATGCCCAGCTAATTTTTTGTATTAGTAGAGACGGGGTTTCACCATGTTGACCAGGATGCTCTCGATCTCTTGACCTCGTGATCCACCCGCCTTGGCCTCCCAAAGTGCTGGGATTACAGGCTTGAGCCACCGCGCCCGGCCAACCCTAACCTTTTTAAAGTTCAGTTTCTCTAAGTAATCAAATGCCTGATAAAAACATGAAGCAAACACAGGATCTTAGTTTACTAGGCCCGTTACCTAATAGGTAAAGGGGAAACAAACCTTCTTTAGTGTGATTGCTTCTTCTTACTGAAAGCCCATTTGCATAACCTGGAAGTTAAACCTGTCGCAAAGAGTATTTGAATTTAATCAGGCACAGAAGAATGTATCCAGGACTCTAAGCATATTCTATTGTATATATATAGAGAGAAATGTAAACAAGAAAACCAGCACCTTGAGCAGGGAAATCCTTGGTTCTTAGGAACAGCATAGGAAGCTTCCTGGTTACATGGAAAAATTCAGACACATCAAGAAAAGCTGAGTGTAAAAATCAAGCTATAGTGCAGAAAAACTGGTTTTCTAGACCTTCAAGATAAACATTTTAGTATCAGGCCATGACAGCAGTGTTATAACCAGAGAAAAAGTTACAGGTGTCAAAAAAGGTTGAAGGAGATTTGTGGCCAAACAAAAGAATTTACCTTTTCCAGGACCAAGAGAAGGTGAGCTGCATTTACAACCTGAAACCAGGAAGATTATATAGATCTCAGGAGAAAATGTGCCAGAAACAGAAACTGCTTGCAGTTTAGAGGATGACTATTAAGGGAACAGATTTGCAAATTAAAAATTAAAACCTCTTCTAATTTTACTAAGAGCAAATCAATATTTCAAGAAAATCTTAACACAGGGGACCAAATTTTAATGTTCTCTATCAGTATATTTTTAATACTAAAGTTTAATTCCTAGAAAGACTCATACACAATTTCTTTTCAATTGTAGCCAACCTGATTGAACAGAAAATTGCTTTTATAAGCTTTCTTTTCATGCAGCTTACGATTTACTTAGACCTTTGATGACATGCTTAGACTTTCTGCTTCGTTCCAAACTTCCTCGTTCCTAAACAACCAGTCATTTTATTGTAAGATAAAAATATACCATACAAGTTTCTTTCTCATTTCTCTTTTCTTTTCAACCTTCCTTATCAAAAATACATTATATCCTCCTCATACATTTGCAAACAATGCCCTGCTCTTGTAGCTTAATCACACACACTGATTACAATACTATTTGCAAACAGAATGCCCTCTGCTCTAGTAGCTTAATCACAAACATTAATTATAATACTATTTCTTAGCAACCCTAATTTTCAGTGAAAAATCTAGAAAGTAAGCAATTTTTAACCATCAATGCCATACCAATAATCCAATAATACACATTCTACAATTTCAAGAGCTATAGGCTTTCTAACACAAGACTTTTTAATATGGAACAGAACATTTTTACTGAGAGATCCAAATAACTCTTGTTCTTCTGAATTAAGAAGCCAAAAGTATGTAAGCCTAAACTCATATTTAGCAATAATGTCTTAGCATTATCTTATTTCTAAATGATCTAGATATGTAATTAATATTAATCATTTAATCTAGCTTAGAAAAATTCTAGAGCTATAGTTAGTAAAAAGACTTGGAAAAGCCTTCCTAAGTAAACATATTACAAAACATAACCATTACCAAAAGTTCATTTAAAAACTTTTATCCCATACACATCCACCCCATCTTTTCATTTTTAATAATTATACCTGGAAAATTTCATGATCCTTTAGACAAATCTAGCATAATCTCAAGCTGTTTTCTATCAACCAACTTTATATTACTGCATGCCAGGCAATTATAATGAAATAAAAAAACCTAATGTTAAATATATGCATAGTTTCTGATAACTCAAAGACACAGACATTCTCATCAAACAAACAATATTAGACTAGTCTTATCCACCTAAAAATTACTAAGTCATATGAACTTGAAAAGCATTTTGACTTATTTGTTTAATTTATGAGTACCCATTTTTAGAAGCCAATCTGGTACTGTAGAGAATATTCTAGCAGACATGTATATACACACATACACACGAAAATATAGGTAGGTGCAAATAATGATCTTATAGCTTTAATTTTAAAACTTGAGCCATGAGTCAGGTAAAATCCCTTTGCTTAGAAGACAGTGAGATTCAAACACTGGGAAGAACTGAAAACATGGCCTACTCATTGCACTGACCTCACAAACTTGTTCTTTGAAGTGCCCTTACCATGAGCATCCCCACTAAACTTTATAGACTGGCAGAGCCTGACCGAGAAGGCCCTTCCTAAACCCCGGGCCAATAGGGAAAGTACCCTCCAGGGTCTGGATGGAGGAAACTGTCTGGAAAGGCTCCCTCCTCAACCTGGGGTCAAGAGGACATGCTCCCTTTGCAATCTAGATGAGAGACTGGCTGAGAGCACTCTCTCACCCAATCCCATGGCTAAAAGAAGTTTCTCTTTGGGGGCACAATAGATGGGACCTATGGGGGAAACTGTGTCTCCGAGACCTCATCCAAAGCATGGAAGGTATGAATTCAGGAAGACTTATCTGAAGACCTCCCCACCTTCTTTCCCCCCATCTCATGGGCCCAAAGTTATCATCATGTTTTTGGGTCTGTGTATTTATACACATAAAATGAAATCTCAAAATACTCGAAATAACAGTGAGTATTGTTTCTTGAAATTATTTATTTAAGACAACTGAGCTCAGGGGCCTCTTGGAGGCACAAATGAGTTGGTTAAGGACTGCTCTGGGAAAAAAAATCAGGATTCTTTTCAAATTACACTTCTGACCCTCTAAATGTGAACAAATGTTCTCTGAAAAGGATTCTGGAAGAGAGAGATTTTATTCCAGTGAACAATTTGCACCAGCCTTCAGTGTTAAACAAAGGTGTTTTCCAGGGAACAAAAGAAGTCTAGGGTTTTATAGCAAAGTCCCACCTAGGGTCCCAATCAGGTACATTTATGCAAATGAAAGACTGAAACTCACTTGGTCCTGACTGGGTGACACAGCTGCATCCTGATTGGTTGATACAATTGAGCTCTGATTAATCAATACTATTGAGTTTTGATTGGTGGATTAAGATGAACTCTCAAAGTCCCAAAGTTAGAAAGGGTGGGCTTTCCAGGAAGTCACAGTATTTGTGTGATCTCTGGTCAGCAAATGGCTGTTTGGCTCTATTTTAAATTCAGGCCTAGTTAGCCACTTGGGTTCCATCTTGAAGGATTGACTCTTTCCATTTCACATTTGTTCACGTCACAATAGGCTTGCTGTGGTTGTAATTTCCAGTTCCCTTATGACCAATGACATTCAGTATCTTCTGTTAGTCATTTGAGTATTTTGTGTGTGTGATGTGCTTGTTCCAATCCTTTGCTTATTAGATTTCCTGCATTTTATCATTAATTTGTAGAAATTCATTGCATATTGTACACTTTGTTGGTTACATGTTGGTTGCAAACATCTTCTTTCTCTTTGGCTTTCCCCTTCACTCATTCATGGGCCCAAAGTTGTAATTGTGTTTGTGTGTCTGTGTATTTACATACATGAAATGGAATATTAACATGCTCTGAAATGAGTGAGTACTAATCTTTGAAATTTTTATTTTTTTCTTTTCATGAGCATGTGTGTGTGTGTGTGTGTGTGTGTGTGTGTACATCTGAAGACCACCTTCATGCTTGATGATTCACAAACAGGACTCATAAGATCAGCAGCATGTTATACTCCCATCTGGGCTTTATTCCTCTACCAGGTTGTAGAGCAAGAGCAACAGGAAAAAGGGGTAAGTCAAGCAGTCTGGAGAGGGTAGTTATAAGCTTTTGAGTCCTTCATCACCTGGGTTGCACAGGGTATGCTCTCTCCAGCGGTGAACTATCAGGACATGTTTGAAACCACTGGCCAGGAAAAGCCCGTTTGAGTCTCAGGGTCTGCCACTATATGAAGGGCTAGACACATAGGCACATCCTGCCATGTGTCCAGCTATGGTAACCAAATTTCAGGACCCCAACAATGAGTGAGGTGCATATCGTCAATCTTAATGTTTGCGCAAAATGATTGCAAGTTGGCATGTCATGGGCTATTGCTCCAGTGTCCACGACAGAATCACCAATCATGAATATAAAGAGCCTTTGGAGGGTCAGCTTTCCAAGGTCTGGCCAAAGAGCAATCATGGTTTCAGACTCCTATGGAGATATGCAAGGGGTGAGCAGCTGGACCTGTCATGGTAACTCTTCCCTAAAAGGTAGCTGTATCAACAGCATTTCTCAGTGAGAAAACCAACTCCATGAGACAGTAGAATACTCTTCAAATTGTAAACCCATAAATGTGCTAGGATAATTTTTTATTTGAAAAACAAACCGAAGGCTTACGTAGGAGAGGGCTTATCTCTTCCCTGATAAATAAGTGATCTCTGAAACTTGCTCACTGCTTTTTCGCCCTTTCATTAACTTCTCGCCTAGGATTTGGGTTACAGGGTCATAGAGTCATCACTCTATCCTTGGCTCATTGTATTAATTCTTGCTTTTTGAGCTCATCATTTGTTTTGTAATACTCACTTTTATGAATGTGGAATTGTTCGCAGTACTCTCCTTTGGGTATCCTTTTCAACTTGTGGTTCTACCATCTCATTTATTCCTATTCTGATTTGCATTTTCTTTCTTTCTTTTATGAACTGAGTACTCATATCTGTTCAAACATGTTTTTGAAAACTAAGCTGTTTTCCTAAATGCTATTTCTTTCATTTTATTATTTATTAATTGCTGTTTATATTGGTTAATTCTCCCTTTCTATTTCTTTTTTTCTTAGGAGCAGAATGGCTGGAAAAGTTTCATTTTTTCTTGTTTATAAGTGCCGAAGATTACGTTTTTCCCTATAGTACAGCTGTGCTAGTCATTCACTTAAAGACACCTCTGTGAAGTATCTTCCCAGCTTGCAGCTTCTCCCCTTCACACCTGCAAGAGTGGGCTGCTACAGGCAAGTTGAGTCACTATAAACCTCCAGCTGTGGCCGCCAGAGGCTCTGTCCTACAAATTTGAAGGGGCTCGAAAACCTAACAAAATTTGTCCTTTATGAATGAAGATATTATATCTTCAACATCTTCAACACTTTTATAATATTGACTGGACCCAGATACTGCAGTGTTATTAACTTTACATCCTTTGTAGGGCAAAGGTAGGTGAAAAATAGAGGAAAACTTTAAAAAAAATAGGATGGTTCATTTAGCAAACTGCGTGTCAGGTTTTCTTTCAGTCGGAGGCTCAGGGAAAAGTTAGGGATAAGCTAGGCTTCCAACTTACCCTCAAGGCGCACAGTGGTGGGAAACAGACGGGCAAGTGACTGCAGAGAGTGAAAGTCCGAGGATACAAATAGCCCTGGTGGGGCACGCAGGAGAGGTTCCTAACCCAGATATGTGGGGTTACAGGCTATAGCATGTCCCCCAAAATTCATATGTTACAGTCCTAGCCCCCAGTTCCTCACAGTAGGACTGTATTTCAAAATAAGGCTTTCAATGGGTGATTACATTAAAACGAGAACAACATGCTGGGACCTAATTCAATCTAACTGGTGTCCTTCCCAGACGAGGAAACTCGGACTTTCACGGAGACGCCAAGGATGCAAGCACAGAGGAAAGACCGCGTGAGAACACAGGGAGAAGGTGGCCTCAGAAAAAACAAACCCTGCTGGCACCTTGATCTCCAACTTCTCTGATCTCCTGAACTTCAAGAAAATACATTTTCTGTTGTTTAGGCTGCCCAGTCCGTGGTATTTTGTGATGGCAGCCAGGATAGAGTAATACATCCAGAGAGGTGGATGGCATAGGGAAAAGGCCAAGCAGGCTTGAAGACGCAGCACTGACTTAAAGCGGTGACAGGAAGGCTCTTGCATTCATATACTACAAACATGTGAAACCATCCGCACGTGCTAAATGTCCAAAACTGAAATTCCTCATAGAGTATAAAAACGATTCTATTCTCAAAGAGCTAAACAATTTTAAACTTCTAATTCCTCTTGGCCTATTAACTCACACGCCAACCACCGATCTATATTTCATTTTTGTTAAGACTTTTCGGAATCAAACACAACCCCAAGTTTAAGTTCAACTTGATTAAGACATAAAAAATATAAGTTTTCAATCTTTGTCTCAATTCTAAATTTTTTATTTTCCCTGGGGATTATTATCCTTCAGCTTGCTTTTGGTTTGCCTGACATCATTTTTAAAAGGCATCAGTTGCCTTTTAAAAGGCATCAGTTAATGAGTAAACACAGAATAAAATATCCATGTAACGGGGCAAACACTGTTACCCTGTTAGGCAGTTACCCAATCGCGCAGCAACAGTGCTGATGCTAGACTGTAGCAGGCAGAGGATGCTATCCTGATAACACTTCACCTTAGTGCAGGAAACGGCAATTTGGTGAATGAAAGGCGATTTCGAGGTGCCAGTCTGGGCGACACTTCCCAGTTGGAGATCAACAAAAGGGAGAGGGCAATCCCAAGAAGAGGGAAATGCTTGTGCACGGGTAAGTCAGTGCACAGGTGAGTCAGTGCACAGATGAGTGAGTGCACAGGTGACACAGATACTGGCGAGGGAAGAGCCAGATCTGCGCCCTCTTCCCGCAGGAAAGCAGCTCTGCGGGATTGGAGGGGCGGGGACGCGCGGTCAGAACTGGGAGCCGAGGTCAGGGAAGGCGCTCACGGTCTGCAGGGCCTGGTCAGTCATCCAAGGGCGGTAGTGCGCCTGCACGTGCGCGATGAAGAGCCAGTTACACCGGGAAGGGACTTCTCTGTCCCTCGCGCGTGCACCCCGCCCCCACTCCATGCACCCGGCAGAAGCCGCAGAGGAGGAAGTCAAACCGGGGTCGGGGCCGCCAGTCACCCACAGAACGCACACGGAGCTACCTCGGGGCCGAGAGCCCAGGTCTTCATTCGGTGCGCCGCGCACCTGGGGCCTCGGGGCCGAGCGTTTGCTCCCGAGCGCCTGCTGTTTACCGCGCAGATCTCGCGGCGAAGAGGCCAGGCCGGAAGGGCGCCCTCTCCCCAGGGCTCCTGCCCCGCCGGGGTTTCGTTTTCCCGCAGCGCTTTGCTTTCGTTTTCCCGCAGCGCTTCGCTTTCCTTTTCCCGCCGTCGCCTCGCTTCCCCCCCGGGTTTCGTTTCCGACGCGCGGCTGAAGGCGGGGTCCACCGCCCGGCGCGCCCATGGCCTTCGCCCGCCGGCTCCTGCGCGGGCGACTCTCGGGGCCGCGGGTCGGGCTGCGCGGGGTCTGCGCTGGGGCCATGGCTCCGCCGCGCCGCTTCGTCCTGGAGCTCCCCGACTGCAGCCTGGCGCACTTCGCCCTGCTCGCGGACGCCCCCGGCCACGCGGACGCCCCCGACCCCCGCCTGGCGGCGCTGCTGGGGCCCCCGGAGCGCAGCTACTCGCTGTGCGTGCCCGTGACGCCGGGCGCCGGCTGCGGGGCGCGGGTCCGGGCGGCGCGGCTGCACCACCGCCTGCTCCACCAGCTGCGCCGCGGCCCCTTCCAGCGGTGCCAGCTGCTCAGGCTGCTCTGCTACTGCCCGGGCGGCCAGGCCGGCGGCGCGCAGCACGGCTTCCTGCTGCGCGACCCCCAGGATGACCCCGATACCCGGCGCGCGCTGCTGGAGCTTCTGGGCACCTGCCACGAAGGTGCCGAGGCCCCGCGCCCGCACCTGGGAGAGTTCGAGACCGACCCGCCCGGCCAGCTGTGGCAGCGCCTCTGGGAGATGCAGGATGGCCGGCGCCTGCAGGTGGGCTGCGCACGCGTCGTGGCCGCCCCGGAGCCCCCGCTGCACCCGGTGGTGCCAGACCTGGCCAGTTCCGTTGTCTTCCGGGACAGGGAAGTCGCCCGGGCCGTGTTGGAGGAGGTAAGAGTTCTGTCCCTTTCCAGTGCCCAGCGTGGCCTCGGGACACTTCAGACCAGAGAACTGGACCAAGAGGCTGATCTGTAAAGCTGGTTCTTGGCTGGGTGGTTTGTTTATTTCTGTTCACAAATCAGGTAGGGAAGGTGGCCTGTGTGTCAGGCAGCTCTTTAAAGATTCTTGTTTACAAGTCTTGCAACCTGATGCGGGACAGAGCCCAACACCAAGCTGTGCCATGCTTTCTGTAAAAGCATCCGACAGCACTAAGGAGGGGTAAAGGGGCTGCCCGGAGGGTGGGAAGATAATGTCAGCTGGGAAGTAATTTATTTGCTTTTGATCACCATTCAAGGATCTTGGGGTGAAAAAGAAAATGTGTGAGTTTAGGAGGTTTAAGAAACTTAGACTTAAATAGTGTTTACCTACCGACTGGCGTGAACCTGTGCAGGGTACTCAACTGCTCCGTTTTCCTCTTTGGCTTGTACGATTCCCATCTTGGGGTGTTGTCCTGATGATTAAGAAAACATCTGACTCACAGCAGGTACTCAAAGAAAGAGACTGAGGATTCTTTCTGATTGCAGGCTAGACAGATGCCCTCCTGTGACAAGGATGACCCCTGAGGATGCCCCATGGATATTGGGAATATTTTCCAACCTTATGGCACAGGGTTGTAGAACCGTTAAGAGTGCAAGATCAGCCATTTGTATTTAAATGCAAACTCTGGCATTTATTAACTGTGTCACTTCGAAGGAGTTTCTTCAACTCTCTGCCTCAGTTTCCTTAATTCATAGGATGGGAATAATAATAGTCCCCTCTCCCCTTCCCCAGAGCTATCAGAGGGATTGGCTGAATACTTGTAAAACATTTAGAAGATTTCCTTGCTCAGAGCGAGCACATAAGTTAGGGTCTGGGCCTCGCTGTGAGATGCTGTGAGCATGCAGTGAGATAATGCACACTGAGGAACTGGGAATTCCCAGGGGGACGCTGCTCTGCTGGTTTCATGATTGCAGTACTTGGCTGTTTTTCTCAGCCCTCTGAGAGGCTAGGAGAGGACATGCTGCAGATGCAGCCCACTGTGTAGCTGATTACCCATTCTTGTGACACGATGTTCCCAGCGGGCCTGTAGTTCCATGGTTGCTGTGTCACAGGACACTGTGACGTGCCTTGCCGGGCCTGTCTCGAAGCTGCTCAGTGAGGGCTGCAGGCTACCGAGTGACCCAGACAAGCACAGCTTTTTCGAGCCTCAGCTATTCAATATAAAATAAAACACTGCGGCCCATCTTAGCTTCAAACTACTCTGAATTCCCATGGCCTGGCACGGTGCTCGGTATAACTTAGGCCTTATTAGCATTCAGCAATCTTGTCCTCAGCAATTTAGGTGTGATTTCTGCAACAACCCCTGGCTTCATTGCTGATGAATAGGTGTTGTTTTACAGTGTACCTCCTTTATTCCTGAAGCCCGGGCGGTGCTTGACCTGGTCGACCAGTGCCCAAAACAGGTCCAGAAAGGAAAGTTCCAGGTTGTTGCCATCGAAGGACTGGATGCCACTGGTAAGATAATATTACCTTTTAGTTATAGGCAATGACATTAACTGATTAGTTGCAGAAACAGAAATAGTTCCTGCAAAGTCAAACTTTATATGGAGCCTTATGTGTGCCCCTACTGTGTAGCAGGCCCTGCGGTGCAGAGATGAATAAGACCTTCAGTGTGAAGCAGCATGAAGTGTGGATGCAGAGCATCCATGCTCCGGCGGAACGCAAGAAGGGCACTGAATCTGGCCTCTGTGGGGGTTTGTGGGGTGTAGTGCATGGTAAGGGGTGATACCTGGATTGTATTTTAAGTACAGATAGGAGTTGTCAGGTGATGAAAGCAGGAAAGGTCCTCTAGACAGAAGAAATAGCATGGGCAAAGGTGCAAGGGCTTGAACCAGGGTGGCGTGTCCAGGAACCGCAGGCTTGAACCAGCGTGGCATGTCCAGGAACCGCAGGAAATTCAGCGATTCTTTTGGAGCAAAATGTGGAAGAACTAGGAAATGGAAGGGAAAAAAGTCTTCTGAGCTGTCAAACTGAGCTCAAAATACAATGGAGGTGCTCACATTAGACCAAAACACAAAAGGGGCAGAAGTGCTGCTCCTGTGGCAGAGGAGACACCGAGGAGAGGGCTGGTCTTGGAGAACTCTAGCATCCGGTGGTTCAGCACAGGAGTTTCTCTTCCTGTGTAAACTTGAGGGGTACAGACTTTTACTTTTAATAAATAAAAGACAACTTTCATATAGAAGCTCTTGTGTACCCCACTAAGCAGATGCAGCACAGGTGATGGCCCACCTTGACCATCCTGGCTCCATTTGAATGACCAGGCCATGTCTTAGCCTTCAGGGGACCAGCTGTCATCACTCAAGTGTACTGGCTGTGCCCACAACCAGTCATAGTTTCTTTCAGCCACAGAGGGAATTGGAACACCATCAGTCCTTCAGCTGATATGTTTTGCTGATCATTTATTTTGTGCCTACAGCTAATTTAGATTTGGTGGGATTACAGGAGATATAAACATTCAACCTCAGCACAGCATCCACACATATAGACGTTACAGGGAGATAGCATAGAGTGGCAGAAAGAACACAGGCTAATGGTTCTGTTTGCCCTGCGTTTGCATCCTGCACCCAGGCCTGCCAGGAGGGTGAGTTTGGGTACATTTGTTCACTTCTCCAGGGCTCAGTTTCTTCATCTGTAAGATGATTAAATAATAACTGATTTGCAGGGTCACTAGAATTAGGAGCATAACATGCTGCGTACGTGGATCCTAGTAGACACTGAAATGGTAGCTACTGTTAGGGCCTATCCTGACAATCCAAGAAAAAAAGAAAATAAACAGTTGGCAATAAAGTGGTGAGTGTGTGATAGAGAAACATAGAAATAAATTGAAACAGTAGGAGCTCAGAGAAGCTAGTGTGCAGTGTGTGGAGTAGACCATCTCTCATCACCACCTGTCCTGAGCTGCAGGCAGCAGCTGAAAATTGTGAGATGGGCTCTGACAAGGGGCTAATCTGTCACCCAAGGCTGTTCAAGGGGGACTCAGAAAGTCAGGGAGGCCTAAGCCGTGCCTTTGAGGAGGAAGCTGAAGCCTAAAGCAGACACAAAAGCTCTAAAGGCCAAGCCCAAAGGGGCAAGCACAGGATGGAGTGGTAGAACCAGGGCTGGAAATCGGAAAGGGATTACACAGAAGTGGAAGCAGGATATGAAGAAGGTAGAAAGAGAGGAGGGGTGAGTAGAGTCGCCATGGATACCAGGCTTGGGTTTTTCAACTATAGACAGAGTAAGAGGAGAGAATGTCCTCAGGTTGGGGAGCCTGGTAAGAGGGTAAGCAGTAGCTGGGCTGCCAGGAATAAAAGTCACACATAAAAGGGCCTCTTGTATCTGGACTCCCAGCACTGGATTTGATCCCTAACCAAAATTGCTTCCTGCAGATTTCCTAACACCACACAGAGGAATCCTAACTCCCTGTGGGTCTATATCATTTTATAAAGAATCCTGTTATTTAGTCTACTTCTTTGATTTGCAGGTGGAGAGAATGTCTTTGCTCTTTGTAAGTCAATATTAACTTCTGGGCTGTGGTTAAGATGTGTCTACTTTGTGTGTGACCTGCAGGTAAAACCACAGTGACCCAGTCAGTTGCAGACTCGCTTAAGGCTGTCCTGTTAAAGTCACCACCCTCTTGCATTGGCCAGTGGAGGAAAATCTTTGATGATGAACCAGCTATCATTAGAAGAGCTTTCTACTCTTTGGGCAATTATATTGTGGCCTCCGAAATAGCTAAAGAATCTGCCAAGTCTCCTGTGATTGTAGACAGGTAGGTGTAAGATGCCTTGAATTAGGTATTTTCTCCCTAATATAGAAGTTTGTCTGTGTGTGTGTACATGTATATGCCATGACAAAATTGTGTTTAAGTCAAACCATATTATGATAATAATAGGAATGCTGCTTATGAATTGTTAATTACCTACCCCAGTGCCTGGCATTTGCTAGAGAATTACATATATAATGCCAGTATCTGGAATTATAATTTGGGTAGATGAATATTAAATGTTCTTCTCAGTTTGCTGATGAGAAATATAGATATCAAAAAGGTAAGCTGGAACTAGCATATTGGGGACATTAATAAGTAGCTGGAAATAGCATATTGGGGACATTAATGAGTCTATACTTTCAGTTATTTATTTGTTCATTGATTTATTCAACAAATACTTATTGGACACCTCCTGTGTGTCAAAAAACTAGTCTCAGTTTAGAGGATTCAATGAAAAATGATTGTATTAATCCATTTTCATGTTGCTGATAAAGACATACCCAAGATTGGACAATTTACAAAAGAAAGGTTTAATGGACTTACAGTCCAGTGGAACCATGATAAATGTAAATCTCAAGGAATTTCAAGAAGTGAACAGAGTCAAGTCATCTGTACTGAGATCAAGAATGAGAATCTGCCGCAGTCCCTACACCCCTGTTCTGCCCCCACCCAGTCACTGCCCATTTCCTCCCTAGGGGTAGCAACTGTTCCAACTGCCATAGCCATATGTTAGTTCTGTCTGTTCTTAAACTGCCTACAAATGCAACTATTTGTTAGGTATTGAGTTATTTGCACCTGATTTCTTTCATACTGTTGAAAAAACACGCGCTTTGATAGAAGAGACCTTCCAAACAGGCTTTGTGTAAGCAACATGGCTGTTTATTTACCTGGGTGCAGGTGGGCTAAGGCTAGAAAGGACATTAGTGAAGGTCAGCGGGATAGGAGTTGGTTTTATAGGTTTGGGTAGTTTTTTGAGGGGCAGGGGTATTGCAGAATAAGATCAGTTACAGTGCTGGGGGGTAGGGGGCAAGGAGTATACATGACCGCAAGTTCAGTTACAACGGTAGGGTTGGGTGAGAGGTATTTACATTATCATAAGGACAGTTAAGATGGCAGGGTTGGGTGAGGGGCTTGTCCAGGGAAGCAGTCAGGGGCAATGGCGAATGCAGGCCGTGGGTGGGAGACATCAGCCGAGGCAAGCGGGACTTCAGACTATCAGGCTCCAGGCTTGTGTATGGAGGCCTGGCACATACCACATGTGTTTTTAAGATTTGCCTCTGTTGTTGTGAACTAGCTTTTATACAGTTTTGGTGCACTTGTGGATGTAATTCTGTTGCATAGATTCCCAGGAGCAGAATTGCAGGGGCATGGGTCTTGTGGCTGCTCAGGTCTGGTAGGTGTTGCAAAAGGATTCTAAAGAGGTTGAAAGAATGTTTTGTCTCCTCCCCTCCCCACAGCAGTGTTTGCCAATTCTCTGTGACTAACAGCCCTGCTGACATTTAGTATTACCAAGCTTTAATTTTGACTCCTCTAGCTTTCCCACTTGTTCCTGATGGGTAAATTTGTCACTTAAAACTGACTTGTCATATCTGCTCACAGAACTACTACTCCTTTCTTGAAACGATATCTTTCTCTGTACACTTTTCTGTATGCCTGAAATATTCCATCAAGAGACCACCTGGAGTGTATGTGGAGAATAAAGTGTGTGGTGGGGGAGGGGCAAGAAAGGAAACAGAATCAGCTTGAAGGCTGTTGCAGTCTAGACTGTGATGGCCCAAGAGTAGTTTTAACCCTGGGATGGCAATAAGGTTGGCAATGGGGATAACACAATAATGATTTCTTTCTTTTTCTTTTCTTTTTTTTGAGACGGAGTTTTGTTCTTGTTGCCCAGGCTGGAGTGCAATGGTGCAATCTTGGCTCACAGCAACCTCTGCCTCTGGGGTTCAAGCAATTCTCCTGCCTCACCCTCCCTAGTAGCTGGGATTACAGGCATGTGTCACCACACCCAGCTCCACACCCAGCTAATTTTGTATTTTTAGTAGAGATGGGGTTTCTCCATGTAGGTCAGGCTGGTCTTGAACTCCCAACCTCAGGTGATCAGCCTGCCTAGGTCTCCCAAAATGCTGAGATTACAAGAATGAGCCACCACACCCGGCCCACAATAATAATTTCAAAGTTGGCAAGTTATGTGGAATCTTAGGATGAACTGAAGAGGATAAGAAATGTTGTTCCTTTGTGGGAAGGCTTTGCCTAGAAAATGTTTTTGTCCTGTTGTTAACATGCCTGATGTTATCATATGTGATATCTGTATTAGTTCATCCTTATACTGCTATAAAGACATCCTGAGACTGAATAATCTATAAAGAAAAGAGGTTTAGTTGAATGACAATTCTGCATGGCTGCATGGGAGGCATGGCAGGGGAGGCATTAGGAAACTTACAATCATGGCGGAAGGTGAAGGGGAAGCAATGGCAGCAGGAGAGAGAGAGAGAGTGAGAGAAGCAGGAAGTGCTACACACTTTTAAATACCCAGATTTTGTGACAACTCACCATCACTAGAACAGCAACAGGGGAGTCCGCCCCCATGATCCAGTCAGCTCCCACCAGGCCTCATCTCCAACAGTGGGAATTACTAGGTCAGTGCAAAAGTCATTGTGGTTTTTGATACTACTCTTAATGGCAAAAACTGAAATGACTTTTATACCAAACTAATACTATTCGAGGTGAGATTTCAGTGGGGACAAAGAACCAAGCCGTAGTGATATGTTTTTTGACCAGCCCCCTTTATTTCAAAGAGAATTAGTTTTCCTAGTAGGGTATGATTTTCTGAAGCACATTATTTCCTAGGATGCCTGCGGATCCTGAAGCAGTGCCAGCCTCCGTGTGCAGGCAGGGATTTCTGTGCTCTGTGTCCAGTTTTCTGATCTGTTAACTGGGGATACTCATACCCCTTCCCTGCCTACCGTCAAGACTTATGATGAAGATCCAGTGAGTTGATGTGTGTGGAAGTGCCCTGAAGATAGGAAATCGCTATTAAAATATAAAGCATTATTATAGGAGCTGTGTATAATGTGTTGGCAAATTGCTTTTGATTTGAACTAACGTGGCTTCCCTGATGGCAGGATTGGAGAATACTAAATAGTGGGAAGCATCTGAAATTAATGGCCTAAGGGTGTGATTATTTAAAGCAAGCAGCCCTGTTGTCAGTGGGAGAACTCTATAGAAAACAGGTCCCTAATTCTTTCCCTTGATTTGTCTTCTTTGTGTGTGTGAATTGTGTGCAATTTAGTTCTTTAAAGAAATGCTGTATCACCTTGTCAGATAAAAATAAAAGAGCAGTTATCTGTTGTCTTTGGTGGGTTTTGTTCATGTTTAAAGATTTTAATGAAATCCATTTTAGACAACACCATCATCTAGCTGAAAAACATGAGAGACAGTAATTTTTGATGGGAACTGTGGTTAAGGTTGGAGACTTAATTATCCTTAATTACCTTTGGAAATCTCTTCTTGCTGGTGACTTTTCTACAATAAAGAAGACTTTGAAAATTCAGATGATATTAGATTCTGCATTCATAGGTAGGTATTTAATTCAGTGAATCTGGAGCATGTGCAGATTGGTGATGTAAATTATAGTTCAAGGGCCAGAAAAGGAAAACTGAGACCTGTATTGGCTTTTTTGAGCATGGGGGACAAACTCCATCTGCTAGGGAAGGTGAAAGTACTAGTTTGTGAGTAACAGGAGTTGAGTAACACATAGGAAGGTGTCCAGGCAGAATTCACAGGAGCTGGCAATGGCCTGAAGCTCTCAGAGCACACTTTTGGAGGTGAACAAGGGCTTTGAAAGATGGATGGCATTGGGGTTATCAACTCCCAAGTGATTTTTTCCTTTTGTCCTTGTCACTGCTCTCCTGTGTTCTGTTATCATAATTTGCAATGATGTGGCTTTAGTTATAACCAGTGTCTGATAAGAATTAGATATTTATCTCATAATAACAGTATGATACAGTTCTTTTGTAAGCACTTGTCTATATTTGCAACAATCATGGAAGGAAAACAAAGCTTGTATCATCTCTGTTTTTCAGATAAGGAAATTGAGACTATATCAGCTTAGATAACTTTTAACTTCATCTACAAACAAGTAGGGGGCAGAGGCAGAATGAGGCACAGCTCAGGTGACACAGGAAATATATTATATGGATACCACTGTGTACTTTTCACTGTGGAGAGGAGTTCAATTCTAAAATGATCAAAATTTTAGGACTTTAAATAATTGAAGGTGGTAATTTGAAAATACAGATGAGGAGGGGCCCCTGGGTACCTCTAGGTTGGAATGTTTATATCATAAATATTGATTGTGGGTGATGGTTCTTTTACATTGGATCTGAATTGTCCATTTAGTCACTTAAAACTGGAAGATGGCATGAACAGGGCAAGAGTCTAAGAGCTATGCCAATACATGAAATCATTTTAATTCATTTCTTCATTTATACACCCAAAGAACATTCATTGCATATCTGTTGTGTGCCAGACATGCATTACTGAAACAGATTTCCCACTCAAGAAATTACCGAAGGGAGGGGACAAGAGATATTATACTTGTAACAAGTAGCTCTAATTTACACTGAAGAGTTTTTCAGTAGAGTCGGGTATAAAGGTTTTGAGAGCACGGAGGAGAAAACAATCAGTTCTGCTTAGGGGCTTCCTAGGAGTCTGAAGGGAGAGGAGAATTTTGTCGGCTGACAACGTCACTCTCACCAGAGGAAAAGGTATGCAGGTACAGACTAGGAGGGATGTTCTGGGTCTTTTCTGGAGGCCAAGCATTTCCTGTAGGTAGTAAGAAGCCACTAGGCACTTTTAAATGGAGGCTGATTTGAGTTTTATTTATGGTAATGATTTTGTTTTCCTCCCCCAAAAGCATTTTTTATAACAGCCAGCAGAAAGAGCAACTGACTTGCTCAGGCTTGGGGGACTTTCATGGAGCTGTGCAGGGTGCATTTGTCTCCGTGTCTCCTACTGAGGCACCATCAGCAGACTGGATAGTGGGGAGAAACGAAGAGGCTTCTACTCAGTTCCCAGAACGTGAATTTCATTGGCAAGTTTAATGTGAAAACAGTATAGGATCTGACATGGCCTATCCAGGTTTTCAGTCTGCCAAGACACAGCCCTTAAATACAAATGAACTGCCAAACAGGTTCATCATCCTCTATCACCCTCTGTTCTTTCTTAGAGGAAAGCATACAGCAGGACCAAAAAGATGCAATGGAGGAGGCCACACTAAACGGTAGTTCGAGATGGGTCAGTGGAGCTGTGTGAAGAACACACTGCATTGTTACTGTTGTCGATTTTATTTTTTAAACAATATTGTATAACTTTTTTTTAGTTTATACAACCTAATTTTATTTAACTTATACAATACTAGGAAAACTTCTGTAGAGCCAACCCTGGTTTTATCATTCCCAGCTCCTGATTTTCAGGAGCTATTTTGACTTCTGCAGAGAACTCACTACTCCTTTCTTTCTGAGGTACTGGCACAGCACGGCCACCTATGCCATAGCCACTGAGGTGAGTGGAGGTCTCCAGCACCTGCCCCCAGCCCATCACCCTGTATACCAGTGGCCAGAGGACCTGCTGAAACCCGACCTCGTCCTGCTGCTCACCGTGAGTCCTGAGGAGAGGCTGCAGAGGCTGCAGGGTCGGGGCATGGAGAAGACCAGAGAAGAAGCAGAACTCGAGGCCAACAGTGTGTTTCGTCAAAAGTAGGTGTCCCGACACAGTGCGAGCAGCAGGCGTTCCTGAAGGGAGAGGAGGCACTGGCACTGGCCTTAGGATTGTGAGGAAGTGATACTGTTTCCAGTTTTCAAATGCAAGAGGCAACTTCCTCTAAGTGACTTTAGCCCCTTTCAATGGGCTTGTCACCACAGGGCTGCAGCATTGTTATCTTAAAGCAAAGGTCATCAGACTGGGGATCAGACCCTGCTGCTGGTCCTGGCTCTGCTAGGAGAAGCTACACCTGGAGAAGACAGTAAGTGACTCTGTGCCTCAGGTTCCCGTCTTAATACAATCACACAGAGCACTAGATAACAAGCTCATAGTAACATTTACCTATTAGGTGCTTCCCGTGCGTCAGGCATTTTACTGATGTTATGTCATCCTTGCAAGAAAACATTAGCCATGTTTTACAGTTTACAACATTAAGGCTCAAAGGATTAAGTGATTAGTCTAAATGTACATAGCTCTTCAGTAGTAAAACCGGGATTAAAATCTTTCTGATTTTGCAGCCAGTGTGTTTGTTTTAATTAGAAAGTTATAAACACGACGGCAGAAGAGAGTCAGGCCAGGCCTCCTGCCTCATGACTGTGAATCAGCTCTACAGCACTGCCTTTAAAAACTGAAGCAGAAATATTTTCTCTAACTAAACAATGATAGCACTGTTATCATAACATAGTAATGTTATAATATAAATAATGGTGGCTGCTGTGGGTAAAGTTACTATACTACGCCATTTGCTTGTATTAATTCCATTAAACCTCAGTGCACATTTGCAAGGAAGGTATCGTTTCAGTCTTCATTTTGCAGAAGAGGAAACTGAGGCACAGAGAGGCTAAGAGATTTGACCAATTCACTTGGCTAGGAAGTGGTCAACCAGAGTTGTGAGTGCAGCCGATACCTCGGCGCCTCTGTTTTAACCACAGTGCTATAATGATTCCATAAAGAAACGGGCACTAATCACTCTGTATACATATGAAGACCGGCTGGCCTGGAAAGAATGTGTAGATTTCTGGCAAAATATGAGAAGAGTCATCAGTGAAAACCATGCATATGTTAAGGACTCTGGCTTGTATGAAAATTATTCAGGGCACAGACTGGGGGGAAATTCGCCACTAAGCAAATCACCTAAATTCTTTGAGTTTCCGTTGCTCTCTCTGCAAAACAGGGATGATGGTAGTCTCCCTCCTAAGGTTACTTTGAGAATTAAAAGAGAAAAATCATGTAAAATGCTAACACTTGGCAGAAAACAAATGCTAGCTATTAAACATTATTATTCATTTATTATTTATTAAACAAAATGCATCAATGTCTTCTGTGAGCACAGCTAGTTACAATGAGATAAGTGAGATGCGAAGCTTATTTCAAGCTTTTTATACTATGCTTGGAAAAGAACATTCGTGGAAATAGCTGTGTGTAAAAGTAAACAACACTTTGTGTTTTGCCTGTCCCCAGGGTCGAAATGTCCTACCAGCGGATGGAGAATCCTGGCTGCCATGTGGTTGATGCCAGCCCCTCCAAAGAAAAGGTCCTGCAGATGGTCTTAAGCCTAATACAAAATAGATGTAATTAACTGTAGCTACTCTGATCAGGTGCCACGTCTTACTAGATCAGATGTTGTTTGGAACATCTACATGCACCGTTTGTTCTGCAGTGTTCCCAAATTTCTGTTGTACAGGCATGTTGTGTGGCAGAAAACTGGAGACGAGGCACTTAATTTTACTTCAGCCATCGCACCCTCTTCCGAATGATGGACCCGTCATCGGAATGGACCGTTTCATCATGTTCCAGTGAGAGAACAGCAACTGCTTTCTGCCTGGCATAGTAAACATTTCCTTGGAACATATGTTTCACTCCATCACCACCAAATCTCTGGAAGACCTGTCTTAGTCACACAGCGCCAGGTGTACAGACGCAGCAGAGAAGATCTTCCAGATCAGCGGGGCCCCTGCAGCCTCTCCTCCTACGCTGGCTTGCTGATGAGATCGTGATGTACCCAGCATTGGATTCTTCCACATCTGGTTGCACTCATCATGATGGGCTTGCTGCATCTCCCTCGGTCCCAAATTCTAGAGCCAAGAGTTCCTGCAGAGGCTGTCTATATGTCCTGGTTATCCAAGGACACTCCTGCAGAGCCATTTTTGGGTAAGGGACACGTACAAAGAAGGCATTGATCTTGTGTCTGAGGCTCAGAGCCCTTTCGATAGGCTTCTGAGTCATATATAAAGACATTCAAGCCAAGATGCTCCAACTACAGATATACCAACCTTCTCCGAATTATATTTTGCTTATTTATATTCCTTTTCTTTTATTCTAAAGTATGGCTCTGAATGGAATGCACATTTCCATTGAACTGGATGCATTTCACTTAGTCAATCCATTAATTTATTTATATTGATCTATACGTAATATGTTTCCTCAGCATAGGAGCTATGATTCACTAATTAAAAGTGGAGCCAAAACACTAAACACAATGTTTGTTGTGTATTTTCATTACGCAAACTTAATTTATCTTGCTCAATACGTACAGTGGATTTTGGAGTAGGATTTCTTAGGAAATTAACTTGCACTTGAATGTCTCATGATTACATAGGAAATCGCCTTGTGATCTCTTTAGATAGAAAATAGCTGAGCGAAGGGGAAATCATAGAACTATGTGGCTTTAGGGAGTAGGCTGAACCAGGCGATTACCTAAAATTCCTTCCAGTCAAAGGCAGATAAATCTGTAAATTATTTTATCCTATCTACCGTTTCTTAAGAAGACATTACTCCAACATAATTGAATTTAAGGGTTTATCAGGTTTACCCTACAGAATCTTAAATTCTAATAAAGTTTCATGTTAACGTCATAGAATTTTTAAAAAGAACTATAGGTAATTTCTATATAATATACCTATGTATATAAAAATGTAATTGGTTTCAGTTGAAAGTATTTTAAAGCTTATAAATAGCATTAGGGTTCATTGCAGTGTGGTATCTAGCTGTATTATTGGTTGTATTTACTTTAAACATTTTGAAAGCTTATACTGGCAGCCTAGAAAAACAAACAATGTATTTTTATGTCCCTCACACATGAATAAACTTTGCTGTGGTTTACTAATCTGTGCTGTCATCCTGGGTACGTATTGATTTGTCTGAAAAGTGCTTTCTCAGTTCCCCTTTTAATATTGTGATATAAAGGAGGGAAGTTTTGGTAAAGAAGCTGAAAGTGTGAGCTGGCAGGCTAAGTGGAATTTGTGGTCAACGTGCTTTCAGAGAAAGGGGAGGGTGATTGTTTTCTTTTAAATATCATTTCCTCATTACAGATATTAAAGACTTTTTGTAATCCATTCTTTGTACACCTGGACTTTTTATACACTGAGAAGTATATATGACTTACGAGTATTAGATAAAATAGCACCTCCTACCCTAAAACTGATGGCAACACATTATTTGCTTGGCTCTGCTCATTGCAAGATGACCTTCATTTTTGTTCCTGTGACAGACTATTAGTTGCCCCAACATTTTTTCTTCCTTTCTTCCATGGTAATAGAATGTTTAGTCTGGTACGTGGGTGTTGAGAATTCCTAGTGCATTTCCAAGGCTCCCTTATAGCTAGAGGTGGACAACTGGCTAGTTTCTTGCCAATAATATTTAAGCAGAATGAATATCTGAAATGTCAAGAGGATATTATCCCTTTCCCCTTTAACCCTTCATATCAGCTATATTCAAAGGTGACAGTGAGCCATCTAAGGATCAAAAGATGAGGATGACACTGGAAGTAGTTAGCTTGCCTTAGGTAAATAGCAGGAAGGGTCCCTGGAGAGCCCTCAGCCCACTGGTCAGTGCCTCACCCCTACATAATGTAAAAAGCATCCTGGGAAAAAAAGCCAAGCTGCAGGCACTGAGAAGGGAACTAGCAAAGGATGTTGTGCCTGGAGACATGCCCATGGCTGCACAGATAGGAGAACCTCTGGCCCATTCAGATCAAAGCTGTACAAACCTCTGGCTCACTCAGATGAGGGAACAAGTTCTGGCATAAAAATGACTTTGTCCTTTGTATAGACACTGGGCTCCCAGGAAAAAGTCCTTTCTCCTTTTGTGGGAGTGGGCACAGTAGGCTCCAGTGGGTTCCAGTGGCGCACTTTCCTCTCCTGGTTTTGGACTGATTTTGGCTTCTATGAATCATCAATCACTTCAGCCTCTGATTGGTCCTAGGCCAATGTTCTGGGTCAAACTTTCACTCCAGCTCCTGATTGGTCCCCGGACCAAGCTAAACAGTCTCTATGAATCATCACTTCAGCCCCTGATTGGTCCTAGGCCAAGGTCCCATGCCAGGCTTTCTGATTGGTCCTGGACCAGGTGCCTGGCTGTGCTGAGTCACCTTCTCCAGGACAGCCTACAGACTAAGCACATTCCTTCCCCTTTCTAGTTCATAAAATCCCCAGAACTGGCCTCATAGTAGGCACCTCGTTAGGAGAGTTTTCTTTTTGAGCTTATTAAACTTTCACTCCAACTTCACCCTGGTGTCTGCATGCCTTAATCTTCTTGGAAGTAGAACAAAGAACTTCCACATGATGGAAGACTGTTACATCTTGGTGCATTGGTAAGACGACAACATATTTTGGTGCATTGGCCAGGAAGAAAGGAATTCCTCAGAAGGGTAACAGTTGACCTTTAACTTCAACCCTTTACTTGCATTTCTGAGGCTTCTTGTCTATTTTAATCTAGTTTCTTTTCACAGAGGGCTTAGCTGTCACGTGGGATTAGAAGGTCCCAGGGCAACTGAAGGTTTCTGTTTGGGGCTACCTCTCAGTGTTTTCTGAAGGCCCTTGGACTAACTCCAGTCTCTACAGCTCATCAGGGAGTCAGAACAAGGACTTCCAATCTTTTCTTACCACATTTTTGTTCTTTCTCCTTGTGGCTATCATGTCTCCTGTCTCTTCTTTGTGTGCAATATGTTGGTGTTTTTGCAACCTAGGGATATAATCTTGCTGAGTAGAGTTAGTTAGTGTCTTAGTAATCAGGAATGTAATTCAAAGAGTGTTGTTTTGTGATTTCCTATAAATCGGGAATTCATGACTTCAGTCTAAATTTTCACCTAGTAAGGGCCTTTCTATCTCTCAATAATAGACATTCATGGCACCATATGGGAGGATCTTTCAGCCCGAGAGAATATCCTCCTCTCTATTTGGGTTGTTTTTTCCTCCATATAGGAGTTCAGCATTGTCCAATGAATTTAAACAGATCTTTCATGAGGGAAGTTAATTTTCCTATGGTGGGGGACTTACTATGGGGATAACCTATCAAACCACAAATCCCTCTTTCTAACTTTTGCCTGAAAAGAATTTGGAGTCAGTTTTCATTTAACATTTCTAACCCTACAGCACCACCTAGTAGAATGGGATCTTTCTCTGTGGGGGGAGCCTTGTCATCTCTCTGCCCCAAACCTCTTGTTTCCCATTTCTTTTCCCTTTTACTTTCCTCTGTCAGTTATCAGGCCACATGTCCTATTTGTGGACCAAAAAAAAAAAAAAAAAAAAAAAAAAAATCCCTGTTTTTGACAGCCAGGAGGTAGCCATCCTGATAAGACAGATCTTGGCTTCGATATTGTCCCCATCAAAGGAATGGCAGCCATTCAATTCTTACGCACCTGTTCTGCATTCACCTATATAGGGATTTTTTTTTAAAAAAAGGAATTTTATGTTTGGAATTTAATCAGTCCCATTCTGTGGGATTCTGATTTTTCACTTGGGCCATAGCAAGGGAAGCCAGAGATGGTATTGGGACACTCCCTCCATTAAAGAGTCTTGCCCAAATCCAACTACTACATAATCCCTCCTAGGCCTCTTGGGGTACCTTGGGAGCCTTTTGGGCTGAGTGGGTCTAGGAATCCCACAGGGCAGAAAGCCAGGGCCTCATGCAGGTGAACATGTCTAGTCCTGCCTACTGGTCTCCTCTGGATCCATGGGTGAAAGTTATGCTTGCATCCATAGGACAGCATCTATGATGGTTGCAGGGACCCACCCAGAGAAGAGAAGGAAGAAGGAAAAGAGGGATGCCCTTTCTCTCTTTCTCTCCACCTTGGGTGTCACAGAAATGAGGAAGGGGACTGAGGGATGCCTTGTCTCCCCTCTCGTATTAGATGTGTAACAAACATTCTGCAGTCTGTACTCCCCTCAAGTGCATTCTGAATCACTGGAATTCCTTTGACCCTGAGAATCTGAAGATAAAATGGCTCATATTATATTGTATAAGGGAATGGCCTTTTCACCATCTTGGGGATGAACCAACCTGGCCTTCTGAAGGAAGTCTTGATTTCTATGCTATTCAACAACTAGATATTTTCTGTAGGTAGGAGGGTAAATGGTCTGAGGTTTTCTATGTACAACCTTTCTTTGCCCTGTAAGACAGCCCAAATCTTTTTAAGCATTGTACAATTGACACTACACTCTTGGCAGCCATGTCAGACAAGCCTACAAAATATGCTTCCCCAAAGTCAGAGAGTCAAACCCTTGGGGAATCTTCAAATGCAACTTCTGGGTGCCCTACCTGCCCCACTTATTCAGGGCTCCCAATGGCCAAGTCATTAGCTCCTCTGGTTGTGACACTCAAGAAATTCCCAACTTTGCTGTTGCCCCTGCAGGAAATGCCCAGTGGACATAATGCTACTAGAGTTCAAGTTCCTTTCTCATTGAAAGACCTTTGACAAATAAAGGGGGACCTAGACAGGTCTTTCCAAAATTGAATCCAAGTCTTTGATCATACATGGAGAGATGCTATACTACTTTTAAGCCAAACCCTAACTGTTTCAGAAAAGCAGGCAGCCTTACAGGAAGTAGAAACATTCAGAGATGAACAACGTATCTCCTATAGGCAGTCTAAAAGTCTGGAAGGGAATAAGTCTAAAATAAGGGAGGGCAAAAGAGAAAAGGAAGGTGAGCAAATAGCAGAATTTCCATTCCCATAGGGAGGGAGGCAGTATTCCTTGAAAATCTCAATTGGAATCCCAATAATCCTATAGATGAGTTGAACAGAAAACACTTTCTGATGTGCATGCTGAGAAGCTTGAGAAGGACCAGTACCAAACCTCCTAATTATTGTAAGTTATCCATGATAGATTTAAAAAAAAAAGATGAAAATTCCTCAGCCTTTATAGAAAGGCTGAGAGAGGCATTAGTGAAACACACCTCCCTACCTGCTGATTCAGTTGAGGGATGGCTAATCTTAAAAGACAAGATTATTATCCAGGCAGCCCCTGATATCAAAAGGAAATTGCAGAAACTGGCTATAGATACACATAGTACTCTAGAGAACCTCTTGAAAGTGGCTACTTTGGTCTTTTGCAATAGAGTCCAGGAGGAAGCCCAGGAGAAAAAGAGGAAATATGAGAAAAACAGAGGCTCTAGTGGCCACATTAGAAGCCTGTAAAATCCAGAATTCCCAATGTGCATTTGCTAATTGCTACCAATGTGGCAAACTGGGGCACTTCAAAAGAGCTTGCCCAGATAGCAAGAAGAAGCCACTTCAACCCTGTCCAGCCTGTGGTGGAGACCACTGGAATCCAACTGTCCCTGAAGACATAGGTAGCTGAGTCCAGAGCGAGTCTCCCAGATAGTCCAGCAGGACTAATGGGGCCTTGGGCTCAATTTCTTGGCTCCAGCAGCTCGAACTGCCATCACTATCCAGGAGCCCTGAGTGATTCTGAAGGTGGAAAGGAGGAAGATAAACTTCCTTCTGGACACCACAGCCAGACTCTCTGTTTTCCTCTCCAATCCAGGCCTTCTCTCTTCCCATAGCACAATCATGGTGAGCATCTCAGGAAAGTCTTTAATCCATTATTTTTCATAGTTCCTCAGTTGTAGTGGCAGGGAATTGGTACTTACTCATGCCTTTTTAATCATGCCTGAGAGTCCCACTCCTTTACTAGAGATATTCTAGCCCATTTGGGAGCCACCATCCTTTTGGTTCCAGGACAGACTCTTTGCCTCCCTTTAGTAGAAACCAATATTAACCCAGAGGTGTGGGCAAGTCAAGGGAAAATTGGCCAGGCTACAGCTGCTATCCTGGTCCAGATTCACCTTAAGGATCCCACCTCCTTCCCTAACTAGAAGCAGTATCCCCAAAAGCCAGAACCTAGAAAAGGACTAGAAGCCATTATGAATAATTTAAAAGCACAGGACCTTCTTGGACCTTGCAATAACCTTGTGACACCCCAAATTAGGGGTACAGAAACCCAGTGGGCAATGGATGCTAGTTCAGGACCTTCATCTCATTAATAAAGCTGTAATTCCAATCTATTCAGTGGTTCCTAATCCTAATACTTTGCTAACTCAAATACCTGAGGAAACAAAATGGTTCACAGTTTGGGACCTAAAGAAAGTCTTTTTCTGCATGCTATTGCACGCTCACTCCCAATACTTGTTTGCTTTAGAGGATCCCTCCCACCAGGCTACCACGTTGACCTGGACGGTACTGACTCAGGGGTTTAGAGACAGCCCCCACTTGTTTGGGCAAGCATTTTCAAAACACCTCTCTGAATTCTCTCATCCTCAGATTCAAGTTTTACAATATGTAGATAATAATCTCTTCTGTGCCCCAACTGAGGGGCTTTCTCAAAAATACACTGAGGCTATTCTTAATTTTCTAGCAGGTAGAGGATAAAAAATTTCCAAATCTAAATTAAGATTTCCAAATCTTAATAGGATTAAGCCTATTTCCTCCTTTCCCCTTCCCAAAACCCTCAAACAGCTAAGAGGATTTTAGGGATTTTTGCAGATTGTGGATACCTGGGTACAGTGAAATAGTTCACCCTTTATATCACCTTATAAAAGAAACTCAAGTAGCTAAAACTCACTCCCTGACCTGGGAACCTAAGGCTCAGAAGACCTTTAATCAGCTAAAGCAAGGCTTACTTAAAGCATCCACCCTCAGTCTTCCCCTAGGGAGGGTATTTAATCTGCATGTCTCAGAAAGGAAGGGTATGTTTTAACTTTGGAGTTTTAACTCAGGCCTGAGGTCCAGCCCAACAGCCATCCAGTAACCTAAGCAAGGAACTTGACTTGGTGGCTAAAGAATGACCAGCTTGCTTCTAAACAGTTGCAGTGGTGGCTTTGCCACTAAGTTGATGATGTGGAATGACTTGACTGTGTACACCCCTTATAATGTTGCAGGATTGCTATCCTTTAAATGAGATCTCTGGCTAACAGATAATCACCTCCTCAAATACTAAGTTTTATTGCTGGAGGGATCTGCAGTTGGCTTATGTCTGTAACCCCAGCATTCCGTGGGGCTCAGGTGAGTGGGTCATTTGAGGTCAGGAGTTTGACCTGAGTCCCAGCTACTCAGGAGACTGAGACAGGAGAATCCCTTGAACCTGGGAGGTGGAGGTTGTAGTGAGCCGAGATGGTTCCGCTGCCCTCTAACCTGGGCAACAGAGCAAGACTCCATCTCAAATAAAATAAAATAAAAAATAAAAAGAACCCATGAGATATCAAATACTACGTATATTGAAGAAAATTATTGAAACCAATTATACAGAATTATTGATTGACTACTTAGAGCTTAGCAGACTAAGTCCTGTGAACTTTTCTTTCTGTCTGCTAGACTGGGGCACTTACAGAGAAGGAACCATAACACTCTCCTATGTAAAAGTCATTGTACCCAGAAAGTGCCTGCTACAAAGTTGACAGTCAATTCATGTTTCTTAATTCTCAAAGTTATATTCTAGACATAAATTACACTAGAGGATTAGAATATATAATAGAGTATGAATTATGTGATATGAACAATGAATCAATTTAAAGCATTTGTGAAGCCAGGAGACATGCCTGATGCTTGTTGGTACCTCCTACAGCCAACATGGAGTTCGAATGTCTTAGCTCAGTGGTTCCAGACTCTGGTTATGTATTTGAGTCACCTGTGCAAGGTTTATAAAAACTGACACCATGCCCCCGCTACAGATCCATTAAGTCAGAATGTTCAGGAGTGGTGCATACATACGTGTGTGTGTGGGTGTGTGTTTTCCACTTGATCTGGTAAGCAGTTTGGATCAGGCACTTATCTGCTTACATAGTTTCAAATATTCCTTTTTTTTTTTTTGTGGGACTCTAGGTGTGTGCCACCACAACTAGCAAGTTTTTAAAATTTTTCGTAGAGATGGAGACTGGCTATGTTGCCCAGGCTGGTCTCAAATCCCTGAGCTCAAGCGATCCTTGTTCTCTGGCCTCCCAAAGTGCTGGGATTATAGGTGTCAGCCACTGTGCCCAGCCATAAAGTTTCTTTGAAAGAGAACCTGGGCCGGGCATGGTGGCTCATGCCTGTAATCCCAGAACTTTTTTTTTTTTTTTTTTTTCTGAAAGTAGAAAGAGAAAGAGAAAGAGAGAGAGAACAGGAGTCTTGCTCTATTGCCCAGGCTGGAATGCAATCTAAAAATAGGTGTTAAAAACCTCTTTTTTGCTGATAATTGTGCTTAACAGCAGAGACAGGAAGGAATAAAGGAAGAAAATAACAAACAAACTGCCAACCAATATTTCATTAAGTCTGTGAAATGCTATGCAAATGCTGAAGAGTGATTTACTTCCAATTACGTGGTCACTTTCAAAATAGGTGTAATGTGCTACTGAGAAAAATCTATGTTCTGTGGACCTGGGGTAAAGAATTCTATAAATATTCACTGAGTTTACTTGTTCCAGGTCTGAGTTCAAATCATAGATGTCCCTGTTAATTTTCTATCTTGTTGATCCATCAAATATTAACAATATGGTGTTAAAGTCTCCCGCTATTATTGTGCGGGAGTCCAGGTCTCTTTATAAGTCATTAAGAACTTGTCTTATGTATCTGGGTGCTTCTATATTGGGTGCATATATATTTATGATCATTGACTCCTATTGTTGCATTGATCCTTTTACCATTATGTAATGTCCTTCTTTGTTTCTTTTAGTCTTTGTTACTGTTAAAATCTATTTTGTCAGAGACGAAAGTTACAACTCCTGTGTTTTTTTTTTTTTTCCCTCTCCGTTTGATTGGTAAGTCTTCCACCAACCCTTTGTTTTGAGTCTTTGTGTATCCTTGGTTATGCCATGGATCTGGATACAGCGTACCGATGGGTTTTGACTTTTTATTCATTTTGCCTGTCTGTGTCTTTGATTGGGGCATTTAATCCATTTAAATTTAGGATTAATCTTGATATTTGTGAGTTTAATATTGTCGTTTAATGCTAGCTGACTATTTTGCCCATTAGTTGAGGTAGATTCTTCATTATGGAAGTTTCAAATATTCCTAAGCAAGTTGAAGGCACATGGCCAGCTACTAACTCACCATTTTCCAAACCATGAAGTTAAATCACACTCTGTGTGGCGGACATGGAAAATAGACAACTACTGATCTATGGAGAGGGCTGGTCTATCTGAGCCCAGCACCACAATGTCAGCGCAGCTCTGCGATTATCTACCATTTGACGTGCACTTTAAGATGTGTATTATGTGGGAGAGTGGTATTTGCAAATTTAAAGGGTCAAGAATGCATCAGGATTTAGTCCTCATGAATTTCGTGTACTTAGAGAGTGACATAACGCTGTTTGTTTATCCACTTACCGCTTATTCTTGGTGACAGAATTTTAGCTGGATGCATGTCTTTCTAGATCATGACAGCATTTCTTGGACTCTCCTGAAGCTTTATGTGCCATTGAAGTATGTTCTGGCCAATGGGGTGTGAGCAGATAAACATGTACCTCTTCAAGACTGTTTTTGCTCTCACAGAGGCTTGTGCTCAGATCCCATAGTCCTTTTCTGCCTTTCTGCTTGTTGGACGATAACAAGAATTGAAAAATCCCTTCGTCTGTGAGAGGGAAGTTATAGGTTGAGATGGTAGAGTCAGCTTACCTGCCTTTGCTGCTTACCTTGAACCATTATGGCAAAGGAACATTTATCTCTATCTTGTTCAAGGCATTGTGATTTTGGAGTCTCTCTCTCTCTCTCTCTCTCTCACTTTTTCTTGTATAGAAAATAATCTTATACTTTAACATATACTTAATATGCTCATTTTTGGTGAGTTTATATAACTGATCTCTTTCTTTCTAATTTTCTTATTTTCAAATATAAAAGTAAATATATAACAAAGGACTATTGGGTGTGGCATAGGCAGTTGTGAAACGAGTTAATATTGATGTAAGCACAAACTAGAAAAAAGCTTTATAGGACGGTGAATGGAGCTTGGCTTTGAGAAATGGGCAGACATCCTTCAAATTTACTTTCATTCTACACAATCATGTATGTGGCAGTTTAAATTATCTTAGAAAACAGACATGGTCTTCAGAAGGCTCTGAAATATACATCTGTCTTTTTCTGATGGGATACCCCAATGGAGTTTCTTAATTCTTGCCAATGTTAGGTCAGTATTCATCTTCACCACTGAATTTTGAAATACAGAATGCACTAATCACTTGTACAGAAGCAGAAAATAAACAAACAAACTCGGATTGAAAAGTTTACTTCATGACAATTTGTTCTTTGAGTCATGTTTTTCCCTTATTTTTTCTGTGTTCAAATGTGTCATTATATAATTTAGAAACAGATGCTATTCCTCAGTTGAAGTGTCGTCTGCTCAATGCCATGTTGTTTCTGCACCTGGTATGGCTAAGTGAGCTCTTATCATAGCTGTACTTCCTGTGGAAAACAACTGTCAACTCTGGAGAAAAAGAAATGTACTACAAGCAATGAAGAGTGAAGGAGAAAGGAAGATTTTAGAGTGGACTTGAAACTTGGAAGAAAGGAATGTCCTACGTTTTTATTCTATTGATAGGCCCATGTCAGCTCCAGCTCGGTGCCTAAACCCTGATAGGAAAGACATAAGAGTCTTTCTGTTATGAAATGAGACCACTGGGAAATGAAGGACAATCTTGCAAAAAAAGATAGCCAAAAGGGGGTAGCCCTAAATTTTGTGTATATACACTGCCCAGGTCTCTGGCTAATTCACAGATCATAGATGTGCAGGATAGAATTCAGCTAAGGAGAAAATATTTGTATGAGATTTGAGCTGACATCCAAAAGACGATGATGCTAACTGCCCTCTAGAAGTCAATTATTTTTAGAGGACTATAACAGAATCCAGAGACTCCACAATTTAATCTACATAATATCCAAGATACAATCTAATATTATGCAACATACATGGAACCAAGAAAATATGCAACATTATCAAGAGAAATAAATTGATCAATTGAGAATAACCCCAAGGTGACCCTGTTGTTGGAGTTAGTAGACAAGAATTTTAAAGCAACTATTATAATTATGCTCAAGGATGTAAAGGATATTAGTGTCATAAATGAAAAGATAAGAAAACTCATGTAGAAGTAGAAACTCTAAAAAAGTATCAAATGGAAATTATAGAACTGAACATTACAACATCTGAAATTAAAAGCCATCACTGGATGGCTTTAGTTGTGGAATAGAATTGACAAAGGAAAGAGTCCATAGACATGAGGATAGATTAATGGAAATTATTCACTCCAAAATATGAACAAAGTGTTGGAGATTTGTGATACAATATGAAAAGATGTAATGTACCAGGATTTGGAATTCTAGAATGAAAACAGAATGAGAGTGAAATATTTTTTAAATGTGAAGAAAAAATGTTTCCCCTTTTATGGAGAATTGTTTTCACAAAACGTTTCTCCAATATAGTGAAACACAAATTTACAGATTCAAAACATCTCAGTGAAGCCCCATCATTGTAAATGCAAAGAAAAGCATGCCTAGGCATATCATAGTTGTATTGGACAGTGCCCTTCTAAAATTGATGTCCTTTCTGGAACCTCAGAATGTGACATTATTTGGAAATATGGTTGTTGCAGATGTAATCAAGTTAAGATGACATCATATTGGATTAAGTTTCACTCTAATCCAATATGACTAGTGTCTTCATAAGAAGAAGAGAAGATGAGACAGAGACATGAGACACAATGCCATTAGAGGCAGAGACTGGACTGATGCAGCTGAAAGCCAAGAACACCAAAAAATGAGCATCACTAACAGAAGATAGAAGAGGCGAGGACGGATTCTATTCAGAATCTCAGGGGGAAGACACCTTGATTTTGGAATTCTAGTTTTCAGAACTGTGAAAAAAAAAATTCTGTTCTTTAAAGCTATGAGTTTTGGAGGCTGAGGCAGGAGAATTGCTTGAACCCGGGAGGCGGAGGTTGCAGTGAACTGAGATCGCGCCACTGCATTCCAGCCTGGCGCCTGGTGACAGCACAAAACTGTCTCAAAAAAAAAAGCTATCAAGTTTTGAGTTTTCTGTCACAGCATAACTAGAAAATTAATGCACTCATCTAAACACTTAAACCAAAGATAAAATCCTGAAAGCAGCTGAAGAGAAATTACATTATAAATGTTTATATGAAAACAAAGATGTAACTTATTGCTGACTTTATATTAGAAACTATGGGCAAGAGAGTGCAATACGATTTTTAAAATACTGAAAGAAAAATATGCCAACATAGAATTCTATATACAGTACAAAACATTGTACAAAAATAAGGTGAAGTAATGACAGTTTTAGAAACAAAAAGAAAGCTAAGAGAACCATAAATAATGCTACATTAAAATGTATGATGTGGCATGTTATCAGCATGACAATTAATGTGATTCATCAGAATGTGTTAGATTTTGAGCCCCATTCTGAATTACTCATATAGTTGAATGTTTGTTATGGACTGAATATGCCCCCCCTTCTCAAATTCTTTTGTTGAATCCCTAACGCTCAGTGTGGCTGCATTTGGAGATGGACCTCTAAGGAAGTAATTAAGGTTAGTGAGGTCACAGGGGTTAGGTCCTGATCCAATAGGATTTGTGTCTTTATAAGAACAGACAGAGTGTTCCCTCCCTTGCATGCCTGCTCTCTCTCTCTTCCCCTCCCCGCCCTTGCCTCATTGTGCCTGCATTAAGAAGAGGTCATATGGACACATAGTGAGACGGTGGCCTCCTACAAGCCAAGAAAAGAGGGCTTAAAATGAATCCTGCCTGGCTGACGCCTTGATCTTGGACTTCATAGCATCCAGAACTGTGAGAAATAAATTCCTTCCCTTTCTCTTTCTCTTCCCCTTTCACTTTCCCTTTCCCTTGCCTTTCTGTTTTCCTTTCCCCTTTCCATTCCTTTTTTCTCTTTCTTCCTTTCTCTTTCTTTCAGTTTCCTTCTCCTTCTCTATCTCTCTTTCTTTCTCTTTATCTCTTTTTCTTTCCTTTCTTCTTATTGGGATTGTTCTCTATTTCCCAGGCTGGAATAGCTCACTGTAGCCTCAAATTCCTGGGCTCAAGCAATCCTCCTGTCTCAGCCTCCTGAGTTGCTGGGATTACAGGTGTGAGCCACCATGCCCAGCTTGTGAGAAATTTCTGTTTAAGCCACTAGCTTGTGGTATTTTCTTACTGCAGCCTGAGCAGATTAATACAATGTCCTTTAATATAAAATAAATTTTCCCTAAGCACAGCAAGCATTTCTCTTAGTAAGTGGGAAGCTCAGTCAGTCTTTATGTGTGCAAAAGTATTAATAGAATAGGCCTGGGTATGAAAGTGTCTGGTGTTCTATCTCAGAGTGTCTACCCACTCAAGGAAATAGCTGGGAAGCAGTCATAGCACTTCTCCACTGTCTTTCCTCCTGAGTGGTACATGCCTGGTTCTGTTAATCTTTTCCTCAGACTAATCTCCTTTTGTGCTGATTCTTCTGTCTGTAAAATATCTTTTCTAGTAGCAGTTATATAGTATCTTAAAAGTGTTTGAACTATTGGATCATTTTGGAATGTATGCCAAGAAAATAATCAATGGTACACATAAAAATGTTTTATTACAACTGTCTGATATCTTTGAATAATCAGAATATATTATGTATGTGTATAATATGTGTTTGTTTATAATATACACTGGTTAAATACATTGGGATAAATCCTTCAAGCAGAATGCTACCTAAGAAGTAAATTATCAAAAATACATTTTTTTCTCAGGATAATCAGTGATTTTTTTAACACCTTAAAAATTTTCCCTGTTTTCTACAACAGTGTGGAAAATTAGAAATGCCATTTTTAGCAGCTTTATTGAGGTATAAATGACATGCAGAAAAGTGCACACATTTAAAATATATGAGTTAATTAACTTTGATGTATGTATAATCTCATGAAACCATCACCATAGTAAAGACAGTAAACTGTAATATCACCTCTAGAAATGTCCTTGGGCCTTTTTGCAATCCCACCCTTCTGCCCACCCTGACCTTTTCATTCCCAGGCAAACACAGGTCTGACTACATGGAAAATTAGTGTTTATTTTCTAGAATTTTGGATAAAAGGAATCATACAGTTTGTGCCCTTTTTATTAGAATTTTTTTTCACTCAGTAGCATAATTATTTTAAGATTCATTCATGTTGGTTTGTGGATCAATAATTCATTTCATCCTCTCTTTTAGAGTAGTATTCCATCTTCTGGACATGTCATCATTAACCTGGGTTGGTCCTAGGTTTTAACTCTTGCAAATGAAGCTGCTTTGGGCATTGTGTGTAATACTTTGTGCTGTTTTTCATGTCTTTGAGTAAATCTCTATTTCCATCTAATATTTTTCTTCTTCTGAATGACTTTCTTTAATATTTCTTATGGTGAGTCTGCCGGTGGGTGATGAATTCTTTCAGCTATTGTATATGTTAAAAAGCCTATATTTTGCCTTGGTTTTGAGAGAGATTTTTCCCTTGGTGTAGCATTCTAGGTTGCAGGGTTTGCTTATTTCTTTACTACTTTAACAATGTGGTTCCAATGTCTTCCCACTTGCATATCTCTGGTGGGAAATCTGCTGTCCCCCTTCTGGTAGTTCCTCTGTATGTAACCCGTATCATGTCTGGGTTGCTTTTTTTCTTTACCTCTGGTTTGAATCATTTGATTATGATGTGCTTTGTTGTACAGTTATTCATGTTCCTGAAGTTTGTTGATTGTATTTGATCTGTGGATTTATAGTTTACATTACATTTTGAAAAAAAAAAAGAGCTCAAATAGCTTTTCTGTCACTACTCTCTTTTCTCCCTAGAGATTCCAATTGCATACGTACTAGATTGCTTGAAGTTACCCCACATCTCACTGATGCTCTCTCTCTCTTTATTTAACATTCTTTTTTTTGCCCTGTGATTTTTTTTTTCTGGGTAGTTTCTATTGCTGTGTCTTCAAGTTCACTAATCTTTGGTAGTTCTCAATTGCAATGGATCAACCTAATGGACTATAAAGATTTATAGCCTGGCTAGTAAGAACAGACACTCACCAGTGTGTGACCCTGACCCTGGGTTCTAGTTTCTCTAACCTTTTTGGGTGGTTCTCCACCTGGCCTTGGGTAGCATTTCTCACTCTCATGGTTCAATGCTTAAGGAAGGCTCTCTATAGAACACAAATATTCTTTCTGTGCATCTTTATCTAGCTCCAAGTGCCTTGCTCTCCTGGGACTCTCAGCTCTGTCACCTCGACTCAGGGATTTTGTTGGCTTCTTCCTGTTTTTTTTCTTTCAGTCCACAAATTCCCAGAAGCCAGTATGCTCAGGCACTTGTAGGGCTCACCTCATTTCTGTCTGATCACAGGGATATTTTCAATTGCTACTATTGTTTCATAACCTTGCCTGATTATTTGGTTTCTTCATGTGAGGGGATAAAATTAGCTCATTACTCCATCTTGGCAAGAAGCAGAAGTCCCTCATATGGTATTTTAAACAAGAAAAACCACCTTATCTTTTCCTCATGTATTACTTTGTAAGATTTCTTTAACTTTGTATTTAAATCTTCTACTAAGAGTTTCATTTCTGCTATCAAGTTTCTAAATTCCAAAGCCTCTCCTCTCCCCACTTTTCTTCTTTCCCTTCTCTCTTCCTTTCTTCTTTACTCTTTCTTTTCTTCTTCTCCATGTACTCCTCCTCTGCATTCTCTCCCTGCCTCTCTTCCTTTCCTCCTTCCTTCCTTTCTTCTTTCTTTTCTCATTATTTAAGGTTCTTTTAAAACATTTTTTTCTTGGATGCAATATCTCTACTTATTTTTCTGCCATTTTTAATTATTGTTTAATTTACAGTGCATCCTGAAAAGTTTCAGTCTTCTCTAAAGTGGAGTTTTGTTTATTTTATTTGCATCCTCCAGGTGACATGGTTCTTTGGTGATCCTTAGCAACTGCCCACAATGCATGGGAAGACAAACACTTTGTGCACAGCATCCTGTCCCATCCAGTGAGGCAACCTTCTGGATTATTACAGCAAACACCTCCAACCCCTTTATCTGTCTATGTAGCCTATTCACTCTTTTTATTTTTGAGATGGAGTTTCACTCTGTCACCCAGGCTGGAATGCAGTGGTGCAATCTCAGCTCACTGCAACCTCCCCCTCCTTAGTTCAAGAGCTTCTCCTGTCTCAGCCTCCTGAGTAGCTGGTATTACAGGCATGCACCACCACACCTGGCTAGGTTTTTTGTGTATTTTTAGTAGAGATGGGGGTTTTGCCATGTTGGTCAGGCTGGCCTTGAATTCCTGACCTCATGATTCACTGCCTCAGCCTCCCAAAGTGCTGGGATTACAGGCGTGAGTCACCTCGTCCAGCCGTAACCTATTTACTCTTTAAAGCACACATCTTGTCACAACTCTTCCATGGAAAATCTCTCTCTTCCCGAGCTAAGCAGGGCTGTTGTTGGTGTGGCTCGCAGACTGAGTTCAGCCAGCATGGTGGTATTTGATTTTACTTAAAACAAACAAAGAACTGTTCAGATTATTAGACAATCGAATGTGAATACCTTTGGAGTCAGAATCTTTCCAATTCCTCATATCTCTCTGTTCCTCTACAACTGTAAGGAGAGAAAAATAAGAAGAATAAGAGCCTCCCTCAATGGAGAGGCAGACGTACACACCTGGTGAGCATCCCCATGAGCATGCCTACCCTGGCACAGGTGAATCAAACAGAGTCTGGTTCTGATTTACTTTACCTCAGGGTGTCAACAAATGTTTTAGAGGGGCAGAATCAGAAAACCCTCATATAAAATAGATATAATACATGCTGGACCGAATTACAGTGGAGTGAACATTTCTTTCTTATGAATGTTATTAGTGTTGTGTTACTTGTCCTATTCAGTGACATGCTGTGACCTAGGAATTTTTAGAAGTGGACTGATTTTCAGGTGCACGTGGGCATGAATTAAATACAAAGCATCTAATGTGGACTCGTGTATTTCATTTGGAGACCCTCAATTGATCTAAATGTACTTTGCAGCTTTTTGTTCTTAATTTTGAATTTCTTTAAACAAGTAAAATATTGAAGACATTTGTGTAGAAAACCTGTAACGAACTGCATTTGGCTCAATCCCTGGTTATGATTCAGATATGCTAGCTCTTTTTCTTTTTTCTTTTTTTAATTTGGTAAATACTTAAACCAATTCCATTTAGAGCAAATACATTACATTTCCACTAGAGGGAGGAAAAGCGCTAATTTTGAGCCTTTATGAGGGAGCCGTGCTTTGCCGTGATAATCACTTCCCTCATTACACACAAACTGTGCCTGGAAAAACAACAGTAGTTCCTTTCATTTTTATTTAAATGTATGCTCTAATGGGAAAACAAAGGACAAAACAGGGAACATTTCTAGGTCAAAGTAGCAGGTCTTTAAAAGTGGCTAATTTCTTGCTTCAAGAATTCTAAATACAGCCCCAGGGTCAGAAAAATATTCAAAGGAAAACCTTGGTGATCATGGAAAGCCATCTCTTTCTTTAATAGTTGTGAAAAATGAGGCCCATGGAGAGGCCTGCCCTGCCTAGGGTCACATAATTTGTTAGCAGCAGATGCATGCGAGAAGCTCTGCAGTTCTTTTTCTAACGCTCTTTATAACGCTGTACGGTCTTAGCATATCTGATGCGGTAAGGGATATGCATATACACACAATTTTAAGATACATATATATGGATGGATGGATTTTCTTCCATGTGAAGCAATGATTTGAAATTTGGCATTAAGAGACATTCTGGGGATTTTATGTGTCCTTGTTTATTTGCTCTTAAACCCTCCTACCCCTCGTCATTGTACAACTGGGTGCACTGCTTATGTTGGATACAGCTAATGGGTTCCGCAAGGCCCAAGCTCTTGTAATTATTGAGCAATCGCCAAAATACTGTGGTTTAGAAAACACGTCGTAAACTTTTCTGTGGAGTCTCCAAAATTTTTATTAACATGCATGACATTAATGGTTGTGCTTATTTTGCCATAATTGCGGGTGTGTCCCATTTCTCTAAAATAAGAAGACATTGAAGGGAGCTATCAAATTTCCCTTTTGGCTGAACCTGGTCTGTAAGCTTTTCCAAGCCTAATGCATTTGTGCTCATCTTTGAGATCGAAAAGATTATTTTCTGTGTTTTAATTGAAGAAACAAACACTCAAGATCTTCATTCTGACGTTGTAATTTAAAAAGTTTCCATCAGTAGATTAGTATCTCTAGACTATTTCTTCCTGAAGATGGCTTGCATTAAAAATTAGGGTTAGGGTTAGGGAATTTGGAGATACATTTATAAGGTGAAATTTGGGCAGAACTGTGGTCATTTTATTAATTTACAAAAATATTAATTCTTCCTCGTCTATGTGTATAAATGCGAAGCCATTAATGAAGGAACTTCTGGCTGCAAGCAGATGTAGGTATCACTTCTAACTGAGTTTGTGACCTTTGATAAATTATTCATCTCTGGGCTTTAGTTTTTTTATGTGCAAAATAAGAAGGTCAGACCTGAGGAGGACCAAGAGCCCCTTTCTAGTGGGCCAGGACTTTAATTGCATAACAAATGGAAGTCACTTACAGTCTTAAATGCTTTAGCAATTTTAACAGGATCATAACACAAGATATGCTGTTTTTATGCCATTCTGTTACTATTCTTATAACTTGGGAAAGAATGGTATTGGTATATAATGTGTTCCATAATGCATTGGTTCCCACAAAACCTTCAAGTAAATCAGTCTTTTGTAAAAAGAGGCCACTTTACGTTCCCTAGGGAAATTGAAGTGACTTGTATAATGACTAAGGAGTGACCATTTCTATCACTCCCTCAGTCCAGCGCCCTGCATTTCCCATGGGAATGAACTGCAGTCATTGCCTCCCTATCTTCCTGCTGACACGGTGCTCTGCCGCCCCCTACAGTCTGTTCTTTGAGCAGCACCCAGTACCATCCCTACCAAACAAAGATCAACTCACCCACCTGATCATCATGCTTAGGTCTTCATTCAGGGCTTTGTTCAGATCTCTATTTAGCATTACTCTTACAAGGGGCCTTCTCCACTACTCAGTCTCAAATAGTGCCTTGCATCATTCTCTTCCCCTTGGCTCCACCTCCTTACTATTAATACCTGCCTCTAGCTGTGTCTATGTCCATGCCTACGTCTGTGCCACATCCATCATCGTAACTGCATCCCTGTCTCTAAATACACCTGTATCTACGTGCGTAGCTGTCTGTACCCACGTGCATATCTATAACCATATCTGTATCTGTAATATGTGCGTGTTGATTTGTACTCCTGAACTGCACTCCATGAAGGCAGAGACTTTGTTTTGCTCATTACTGTCATCTCAGTGTTTGGAACAATGACTCGTATATATTAGGTTGGTTCAAAAGTCATTGCAGTGTTTAGTCATGATTTTTTTTTTTTTTTTTTTTTGAGACAGAGTCTCATTCCATCACCAGGCGCCAGGCTGGAGTGCAGTGGTGTGACCTCGGCTCAATGGCAACATCCGCCTCCCAGGTTCAAGCAATTCTCCTGCCTCAGCCTCCCGAGTAGCTGGGACTACAGGTGCGTGCCACCACGCCCAGCTAAATTTTTGTATTTTTAATAGAGAGGGGGTTTCACCATGTTGGCCAGGATGGTCTCGATTAGCATTACATTTAATGGCAAAACCACAATGACTTTTGCATAGGAGCTCAATAAATATTTCTCAAATGAAGGTACAAATGTTGCACAGTGTCAGTCAGACTTGACTGGGATTCAGATTGGGGCTTTTTTAGCTGTGTGATTGTGGACAAGTTACTTAATTGCCACAAGACTTCATTTTCTCATTTATGAAACAAAAATGTCATCATCTACCTCAAAGTTCTACTGTGAGAATAAAATTAGATACCGTAATGAAAAAGAGCTATCTCAGCCCTGGCCAGAAAAAGCTCCAAGTTAAGGTCAATCTCCTTCTCCTTCCTGCTGTCTTGTTGAGAACATCCAGAGTTTTATGCATTTTCTGGCTTCAAAGAGAAGCACACCTATTAATATTCACTGCTGGTTACTTTGAAAGTTGGAAAACTGAGACTTCCCAGCTGCAGGAGATGACATCAGATAAACATAAACATGGCTTTCCACAGGAGGGACTGTCCAATGAAGAGCGGATTTACTTGACTTCCAGCATGCTGATGGTAAATGTTCTCCCGCAAAGAGCAAGGGTGGTTTATTACTTAATTTTAGTAGTAGACAAAAACTGAGAGTTAAGGACTGCATTTTTGCCACTGGATAGCATCAGCTGAAGCATTTTTCCTATCACCTGACATAAGTGACACTATCTTATGAGTTAAAACTTTGAAGAAGGCCTCTTTCATTTTGTGGTTAAAAACCAAGTCCTTCTCCAATGGAGAATGCATCTCCCTTGGAAATAGTAACCACTCTACTCAAGGAAAAGATTAGCACTAAGCATCTGCTGGGAGTTTCATACACATCGTTGTGCATATCGTTCCCATCAAACCAAGCATCGTCTGCTACCTTGACGCTGTGTAACCAGCCCCAGGTCATGTGGCTAATTACCCATGGGTCCTGGAATCCATCTCGTGTCTGTCTGACTCTGGAGCCATGTTTTTGAATTTGTTTTTTTCCTACTTGACTCTGGAACCAGAGAAGGTCCCAATCATTGCCCTGTGATACCTCAGATGATGCAGAGCCCGTCTCTACTGATGATTCTATCAAAAAACAAAACAGAAACAGAAATGGAGAGACAGAACCCCAAGCATGCGTAGTGTTACATTCGTGGAGCTCTTTGTTGTTCGCTAATGGGTCATTTATAAGTCATTTCAGTTTTTCCTGGGTATAAAGTCACAAGATTTCACATCACTTTTCAGAGAAGCAGAAATCGTATGACTCTACTGAAGGTCCCAATTAATAAGCAGCAGAGACCGGAATTCCTCCCTCTGCTGGTAGACCCTTGTTCTTTCCACCATTCTCTGTGGCCTTTCTAGAAGAACTTTCATCCTATAGTTACAGTCTTACTTATGCATTTGCTGAGTATCTTCTAACAGCCAGTCACTCTAACAGCTGCTGGGAACACACAGGGCCTAAACTAACACAGACAAACTTTCTGTCCTCACACAGCTTTCATCCTCAGGGAAAGAGACAGACAATAAACAAATAAATGTATCTTCATAGTAGAATGATTTATAATCCTTTGGGTATATACCCCGCAATGGGATTGCTGGGTCAAATGGAATTTCTATTTCTAGGTCCTTGAGGAATCGCCACACTGTCTTCCACAATGGTTGAACTAATTTACACTCCCACCAACAGTGTAAAAGCGTTTGTATAGCTCCACATCCTCTCCAGCATCTGTTGTTTTCTGACTTTTTAATGATCACTACTCTGAATGGGATGAGATGGTATCTCATTGTGGTTTTGATTTGTACTTCTCTAATGACTAGTGATCATGAGCTTTTTTTAAATGTTTGTTGGCCACATAAATGCTTCATTTGATGTGTCTAAATGTACATTTTGTAACTCTAAGAAGTTGTAATGCTATAATAAAAGCATATCTTAGACTGGGCACGGTGGTTCATGCCTGTAATCCCAGCACTTTGGGAGGCTGCGGACAGTGGGTTATTTGAGGTCAGGAATTCAAGGCCAGCCTGGCCACCAAGGTGAAATCCTGTCTTTACTAAAAATACAAAAATTAGCCAGGCATGGTGGTGAGTGCTTGTAATCTCAGCTGCTGGGAAGGCTGAGACAGAAGAATTGTTGAACCCAGGAGGTGGAAGTTGCAGTGAGCTAAGATCACACCACGGCGCTCCAGCCTGGGCAGTGGAGTGAGACTCTGTCTATATATATATATATAAATTGCAAAAGTTGTTTTTTCTTAATTCAAGGATATCTACATGCTTTTAGAATCAATAAAGTTACAATTACCTGAAAAAAATGCATAAGACATCAGGTGGCGTAAATGTCACAGACAAGTCAAGTTTGTGAGGGGATAGGAGTATATGAGGGACAGGGTTGAGATTTTTTATTGGGTGGTGGGAGAAAGCTCCTTTGCTGGAGATGTTTGAGTACCTGATGGAAGTGACAAAGCCAGCCACGGGGTTGGCAGAGTTAAAGCAGCAACATTAGCACAATTAATTACAGTGTCAACAAAACATTTAAAGAGCCCATTCTGAACCCTAAATGTGAGGAGCTAGCTGCTGCAGATCCAGCTGGGTTCCCTGAGAACAGGGAAGTGCAATGGCATGAACGTAAACCCCATCCCTTGAAGAAAAGCCCTGTCTGAGCATCAGGAAGTGGCCGAGCTGGTGTGTGCTGTGCAACATGAACCTCACCCTGCCTGCTCTCGAAGACCCAGACCAAGCATGCTTTTGGCTTAAAGTAGTTTCTCTCAAAAGACTGCAGTCTTCCTGGCAGATATTGCACATTTTTACCATATTTCCCAGAACAGCTCAGATTCTCAGGGACCATATACGTGAATTATCTATAGTGCAGTTAAATGTCATGAAGTTGTCCAAGCCTTTTTAATTAATAGGATTCATAAGTGCTCACTGGAGTCAGTACTGTGGAATTCATTTTTTTTCCTACTTGACATTTATGTAGCACTCTTTAACATTTAAAATATATTATCTCATTTTGTTGTAGCAACAAGCCCATGAAGTAGTTGAATGGAAGATATATTACCTGTCTTTTCTACCTCTCTCCTTCCTTTCACTCCCTCCCTCCCTTCCTTCCTTCTTTCCTTCCTTTCTTCCTTCTTTCCTTCCTTCCTTCCTTCCTTGATGAAAAGTTAAATGGTATTTGATGGGAAGAAAACTACTGGAATTCTACTGACTTAAAAATAACAGGATATACTTTCCATTCATCAAAATCACAAACGTTTATAGGAAACATCATGTTTGCTTGCTGAGAAGAGTCAGTGAGACAGCAACCCCTGCCATGGGAACGTAAAAAGTTACAAATCTTATGGAAGGCCGCTTGGGAAAATACATCAGGAATTTTAAAAATTTACCTTTTGACATCAAAATTGTACTCCCCAAAGACATAATTAGAACTGCAATAAAAGTAAATAAACCAAAAATATTTATCCCAGCCTTACTTATGAGAGCAAAATTTTGAATAAAGCAAATTGCTTAACAATAGGGAGATGTTAACTAAGCTGTGATGCGCGGCTTTGGTGGAATTTGGTGCAGTCAGAGGGTACTACCTTGGGAATATTCTCCACTCTGGGTGAGAGGTTAGAGATAACTTGACATTCTGGTCTCTTAACCTTTTGCCAAAAAAAAAAAATCTCCAAATCCCAGCAGTGGGACCAGTTTGGAGATGCATACGGGCTACAAGTACTATCGACAGCCACGGCAGGCTAGACTTAGAGACAGGGCAGCTTCCTCTGTTTGTCTGGTGGAACTTCTTAAGAAAGAGACACTAGCATGAGACCAGGCAGTGATGGCTCTGGGTGGGATAGGGTGGGGGCCCTGGCTTCATCTTTTGTGGGGACCTGTTCTCCCCTACAGGGGAAACTCTGGAGCCCAGGGTTCCAGGACCAGGCAGGTCATTAGCTCGCTCAATAAATGTGAAGAAACTGGTTTACTGCACTCCTCTGCTATTTTCTCATTTGTAGAAGGAATGATGGAAAAGTGTGTTAATAGAAGCTATATTTCTATAGCTCTTAATTCCTGCTAGGCATAGTTCTAAGCACATGACAAATAGCAGCGTGTTTAACCATGAGGGCAACCCTGCAAGGTAGGTAATGCTCTTCCCCCTGGCCTTACTGATCAGGAAGCTGAGATGGAAGGAGGTTAAGTAACTTGCTGGTGGTGTTCAAAGCCACGCTTTTAAACTCTACACTCCACCGCCTTTCAATAAAAGATTTGTAAGTTCCCTCTCAGCTCTCACATCCAGTGACTATAATTTTATGAGCTGAGTTTTCAACCAGTATAGAAAAGTCTTGTTCTAATCCCTTAAATCAAACTGCATTTTGATTTCACTTGTCTCTTGTTCTTCCTTCTCTTAAGACAGATTTCACATCTGAAATCCCCCTGCATTAGTTACGGTGGATGTGCCTGTGCGTGTGGAAGGGAAAAGTCGGGGTCTAGCTACACAGGGAGCCCACGAAGGATATATTTTAGCTCCTCGAGGCCTGCAGGAGCTGAGGGAAGAGGGAGGGCTTGGCTATGGGCTCCCTTTCCTCTGGAGCTGAGAGGGTAGGCGGGCTGGCTCTGGGCTCCCCAAGCCTCAAGGACCCAGCTTCTCTCCTGGTGCTTCTGGTCACCTCTGCTGAGTGGCTCCAAACTGTTCTGTCAGCCCTGCCTTCTCTCAGGCTCCCAGGAGCCCAGGTCAAGAAGGAACTGCGGACGTGCCTCCTGCCCTGTGCCTTTCTGTCCCATGGGAGCTGGTATTTCCTCTGCCACAGTCCACCTCGAGGTGGCCCCTAAGCCTTCCCAGTTTACCTCCAGGAGCCTGGAGCTCACGCTGTGGACGCTCTGGCCTCTCTCCCCTCCCCGGTTCCAATCACCTCTCTGGAGGGGCATGGGGAAAACTGTGGTTTCCCTCTCCTGGGTGACTTCTGGAGGCAGCTCCTGTGGTTCTGAGACTTTCTCTTTTCTCTAGTTGAGAGCACCCATGCTTCCTCCAACTGCTGCTGCACAACTGTTTCCTCAGCACTGCTGGCCGCTTCCAGCCCCGCTCTGACACATCTGATGTCGTCTCCCCGTCTAGTCTCTGGACCTGGTTCTCCCGAGGCCTTAGTCCCTGTGTCCACGGTCCCTCGGTTCCTGGGCTCTCACAATCCATTGTGAATCCGAGTCCTCGCCATCCTGATCATCTCCCTCTGGAATGACCCTTGGGTTTGCCTTTCACTCTCTCTCCCTTCTGCTGCCTTCTCAGTGACATCAGTCTTGTAGCTGTAGCCAGGACCCACCAAGCCATCCACTCTCTTCTCAGCTCCTGGGGTGTGACAGTTAATAGTGAGTGTCAACCTGATGAGATTGAAGGGTGCAAAGTATTGTTCTGGGTGTGTCTGTGAGGGTGTTGCCAAAGAAGATTCACATTTGAATCAATAGACTGGGAGAGGCCAACCCACCCTTAATCTGAGTGAGTACCATCTAATCAGCTGCCTGCGCAGCCAGAATAAAAGCAGGCAGAAGAACGTGGAAAGACTAGACTGGCTGAGTCTTTTGGCCCCCATCTTTCTCCCGTACTGGATACTTCCTGTTCTTGAACATCGGACTCCAGGTTGTCCATCTTGGGGCCCAGACTGGCTTCCTTGCTCGTCAGCTTGCAGACGACTTGCTGTGGGACCTCACCCTGTGATCATGTGAGTCAATTCTCCTTAATAAACTTCCCTTTACATATATGTGTATCCTATGAGTTCTGTCCCTCTAGAGAACCCCGACTAATACAGGGAGCAATCCTAGAAACAGCCTGGCTGCCTCGCCACTCCCCCAGGGGCCTTTTCTTTATTTCTCTCTGTGACTTGCACTCTCCCCACTCAGCCAACCAGGCTTCCCGCTGCCTGGGCTCCTCTGCTCACCAGGGACGTTCAGGGTCTCGCCTGTCAGGCCTGTGCCTCTCACTGTCCCCGCATCCCCACCTGGGCTGCCCGGCTTCTCCCACTCCTGCCTCATGTTTTTTCGAGTCCCTGATCACTTTTGGCTTCTGAAATGGACTCTTCTTCAGTCCCCTGGGCCCACTCAGCCTCCCTCCCGCCCAGTGTGCAGGGGACTGAATCTGCCGCAGTCTGACTTTTGTTGACCTTTGTTTCACGTCTATTCATGCTTTTAGAAATGTTGTGTTGTCTTGTGCAATAATGCATCTACAGGCTAAAAATGAAGACAGTGTAAAAAGCGTGTGGTGAATAGTGAGCCTCCCTCTGCCTGAACGTTGAGTCCCCATTCCTGGGGCTGATAGGCACTGTTCCTTGCCTGCGCTTACAGAAAATGGCAATGAGTGAAGTCACGACGCAATTCTATTTTTAGTTTATTACTGAAGCACACGGCAGCTTACAGTGCAAATTTTTCTATACCTTATTTTTCACTTAAAAATATAGCTTTGAAAATATATGCATTTGGGTTTTTTCCCTTCAGATGAAAATATAGCTACTTCACCTGTTTTGACATCTGTGTAGTGTTTCATTGTATAACTCAGTCTGAATTTACTGAGTGGATTCTTGACTGCTGCTTCCAGCTATTAGGCAGAACCATCAATGGTTCCAATGAACACCAGCATGTGCGTATGTGTGCCTGTGTGTGCACACATGTATTTGTGTATCCCTATGAGCATATCTGTAGAATAAATGCATGATAAAGCAAGCACTGAGTCAAAGAATACATTCACTTTACTCATTTTTAATTTTAATTTGTTCACAATTGATCACCTTGGCGTCCAAAAAAACTTACATTAACTTAGTCACACCAGCCGTGTAAAGTGTTCTGTTTTAATTTTTGTGAATCATATAAGTGAACAATCCCATAGCACTGTTTTAATTAGTATTGTTTAACTTAGATGAGTCTGTACGTTAGTTTCTATTTCTAAGCCTTTTGTATGTCTTCTGTCTCCTCATATACTCTGCTGATCACCCTTCTGGGTCACTGTCCTTCTAGAATATCGATTTGTAGAGATTTCTTTATATATTTACATATAGGTCCTGTGTCTTATGCATCGTACACATTTTCCAAGTGTGGCTTTATGTTATTATTTTTTTTTCTGAAGAAGTGTTATATTTTTTTAAGTATTGAAATGTATTAACCTTTTCCCTAATGAATGACTTCTGACTTTCATGCTTTGTTTAGAAAGTTTTCCCAATTGCAAGATACATTTTACGTCTTAATTTTCTTCTCGTTCACGATTTTACTTTATACTTCTACTTTGTAATCCATCTGAAATCAGTTTAGTGTTAAAATATATGTTAATTGTTTTCTTCTCCTACCTCCGGTGAGTCATTTTGATGGCAAGAGCTGCACTTTGCATTTGCAATCTACTGAAGCTGCAGGAACATGTTTGTCAAGTACATGGCGCTAAATACTTGCTGCAGTGACACATATTGGCTTTAATTTGTATTGAGCAGTATCCCTGACACGTACTTGCTTTAATTTGTATTAAGCAGCATCCCTAACATATAGGCTAGCATAAAGATAACCGTTGCTATTCAGTGAAAAGTTACCATGTGCTGAGAAAACTTTCTAGAAACTTTACCCGTTTTAGATCCCACAACCCTGCAAGGTGTGCACTTTTATTCCTACTTTATATGTAAGAGAAAGGATGATCATGAGATCACACATCTTAAAAGTGGTTTCACAGAAGCAAGACCTGAACATAAGTTGTGTGTCTTCAGAACGCTGAGGTTTTCTGGTCCTTGTTCCTGCCAGTGAAGGTGGGAGGAGGGGTTGGATGATGCATGGATACGTGGAGTAACCTCTTTTCAGTCCACTAACTGGGATTTATAGTCCTAAAGCTTCAGTCTTTACATTAAATATTTTTCTGAATTGGATTTAAACCTCTTCACCATCTACTGAGCCTGATGAGGTAAGACTCATAAATGTTACATGTTGGCTTCTGTCCCGGTGTGGTAGATACGGGCACTTTACAGTGATAATTTCCTCCTAATTGGTTGTAACTAATGCACTGCCATTCTGGAATTTGTCACTTACCGAAATGTACCTTAGCAAATGGACCGTGCTCTCCATCTAAATGTAAATTGACACACACTAAAACACAGCTCGGCAAGAGGCAAGTGAGACTGAGGAGAAAAAGGGGACCTGAAGGGTCTGCCCGAGTGGGCAGTAGTTGACCTGGTGAGTGGGCTGCCTCTTGCTAAATCTCTTCTGGGTGAGAGAGGACAGCAGAAAAAGCCTGGGGATAGGAATCCAGAGACTGCTGGAGAGGCAAGCCAGTGCTAAAAGTCAGTATGGGCTCCTGCAAAATAGACCCTCCTATGAGTCTATTTTCTCATGAGAAAAATGAAGAGATGCCATCAAATCTAGTGTTTCAGACTCTGCTCTGCAGAGGTCACTTGGGGTCATTGTAAAGAAGAAGGACTCCGTACTGGCAGAGATGGAGTCCTCTGCTCTGATCCACCTGCACAGCTCTCTACTTTACCTGTTTTATATCGTAGGGCTGCATGGACAACAATATATTCAACATCAGAAGTGGGGCTTTGCCCGGTGCCTCCAGCTCTGACATCTGAGATCCTCCTCCTTATATCCTCCCTCTGACAGCCCCCAAATGCATGTGCTCCAGCCACAGCACCAAGCCTCACTGTGCTTCTGCACTGATGAACGGTGAGCACGACAGACCCAGTGTGTGCCCTGCCTCCTGGTTTCTAGACCCTCCTTGCAAGCCAGGGAATAGAACAGAGGTGCAGGAGAGGTGTCAAGGACAAGCCAAGCCAGTGGAAGCAGCCTTGGTTTGTCTACCGCCAGGAGCAGGTGAACACACCCTCATGGGGCAGCCAGTCCCTCCCCTGTGAAAGGAACTCATGTAGCAGAGGGTGATGGGGGCAGCTGTGTCCCTGTGTAGAGCTTCCAGGTCTGGCGGAGGTGGAGGACATGTGCAACGCCCACCCGCCCCAGCTGGCAGACCACAGGTTGCCTTCCTGGGTTGGAGAGGTGTCCAAATCCAGGCAGGGTGGGTGAGGAAAGCAAGCATACCGAGAAATTGATATGACATATGACACTTTCAGATGGAGGGGATCTTTGCTTTCTTTTTGCTAAAAAGAACCCCAGAATGTCAATGAGCTCATCTCTCTCTTTCTCTCTCTCTTATCTCTATTCTCCTGAGCTATGATTTAAGTGCTCCAAGAGTGTGAAGGTTTGCACACCAATATTGTGTGCAAATAGTATTTGTGCACATAGTATTTGTGTCGGGATAAATTCTCATTTCCTTGGGGCCAGGCTGAAGCCCTCAAGCTTGAAAGAGCCAGACTTTGCAGGAGAAACACACTTGGAAGTGAGAGAGCATCAGATGAAATGAATTCAGAAAAATCTGCAAGGAATCTTGGCTCTGCCTTTTACCAGCTGGGAGGAAGTTAGCAAATTACTTCACCTGTCTAATTGACGTTTTTCACATTTGTGCAAAGGTGATGTAGATTAGCTTTGGATCTCTAATGCTAAAACTAGTATCTACCTTTTCAATTTGTTTTAAGAATTGTTGGGAAACTGCTGGTCTTGGCGGACACATCTGAAATATTTGTCCAATAGATGACAGCGATTACCTGCCCAGGTTAACATACCCTCTAATGGCTTTATCCATGTGTGGTGCCATTGTTATTATTTAATATTGTATTCTCCTTCCTCTCTGCAGGCAGAGCCCACCATGCACACACTATGTGTATGTCAGCGTGTCATTTTCTTAGACTCATGAAAAGGTCAAAGAATATAATTTTGGAAAAAGAATTAAAATAACTATTTGAGTCCCCAAGGGCAGAATTTGAAGTCTACCTTCAGAGTCTTATCTTTCCTCACTTCCTTTTCCATGAAATATCCAGCATTTAAAGGAAACTTTTCCATATCAGAATTCAGAAGTATGTGTGGGCACCAGAATGAGTGCTTGGGCTCCATCATTCATTTCTTTAGAAACGTCACTTCCTGTCAGTCATTTCCTCTCCTGAGAGGTCCGCCTGTTGGATGTAATGATTCTGAAGCTCATTGCGTTCCAAAGTAAGTTCTTTGATTCTCTTGCATCTACGTCTTGAGTCCACGGTTTCTACACTAAAATTAAGAGACATGATTTGACGAGTCCCAGCTTATGATGGAGAAAATGGGAAGAGATACTTGAAGTTGAAGTGGTCTGTGGTTGGGCCCTTTCTCAGGATCTTTCTGATGACTTGAGTTCATTTCTCAGCCTATTGTCATGCAATACATGTCAGTTCGTATTTTTTTAAAGTCTGACTTTTATTTTAAGTTCAGGGGTACACGTTCAGGTTTGCCGTACAGGTAAACTTGTGTAATGGGGGTTTGTTTTACAGATCATTTTGTCACTCAGGAATTAAGCCCAATACCCATTGGTTATTTTGCTGATGCTTTCCCTCCTCCCACTCTCCACCCTCCACTCTCTGACGGGCCCCAGTGTGTGCAGTTGCCCTCTATCTGTTCATGTGTTCTCATCATTTAGCTCCCACTTATGAGTGAAAACATGCAGTGTTTGGTTTTCAGTTCCTGTGTTACTTTGCTAAGGATAATGGTTGCCAGCGGCATCCATATTCCTGCAGAGGACATGATCTTGTTCTTTTTTTATGGCTGCATAGTATTCTGTGGTGTATATGTACCACCTTTTCTTTATCCAATCCACCATTGATGGATATTTAGGTTAATCCCATGTCTTTGCTAGTGTGGCTAGTGCTGCAGTGAACATATGGGTGCATGTGTCTTTATGATACAATGATTTATAGCCCTTTGGGTATATATTCAGTGATGGGGTTGCTGGGTCTAATGGTATTCCTGTTTTTAGGTCTTTGAGGAATCGTCACACTATGTCCCATGATGGTTGAACGAATTTACACTCCCACCAGCAGTGTCTAAGTGTTCCTTTTTCCCCACAACCTCACCAGCCAGCTGTTAATTTCTGACTTTTTAATAATCTCTGATCATTAGAGAAATGCAAATCAAAACCACAGTGAGATATCTTCCATGGGAGTCGGATTCTGGTCTCCAAAACAGCAGGATAATTTGTTTCTGTTGTTTTAAGTGACCAAGTTAGTTGTCATTTGTTAAAATAGGCATAGGAGACTAATCCTGCCTTCCTCCCTCCCTCCCTCCCTTTCTTCCTTTTTCCTCCCTTTCTCCCTCCCTCCCTCTCTTTTCCTCTCCCTCCTTCCCTCCCTCTCTCCTTCTTTCCTTCCCTACCTCCTCTCCCCTCTCCTCCCTCCCTCCCCTCCTCTCTTCTCCCTCCCTCCTCTCCTCTCTCCTCCTTTCCTCCTTCCTCTCCTCTCTCCTCCTTTCCTCCCTCCTCTCCTCTCTTCTCCCTCCCTCCCTTCTCTCCTTTCTCCTCTCCTCCCTCCCTCCTCTCCTCCCTCCCTCCTCTCCTCTCTCCTCCCTCCCTTCCTCCTCTCCTCTCCTCCTTCCCTCCGCTCCTCTCCTCTGTTCCTCCCTGTCTCCTTCCCTCCCTCCTGTCCTCTCCTCCTCCCTGCCTCCCTCCCTCCCTTCCATCTGAGAGGCTCTCCTATAGTGGTCAGTGCTCCTTGCACATCTAATCACATGTAAGTGTTGGGTAAAGCAAGCAGACGGCAGCTCTCAGGATGGCTGTGTGGATGCAGTGGGGTTGTTTTGTGCTGCTGGTGGGGACTGTGCAGGAATCCAGCCATTTCGTCCACAGAAGCGTCCTCCGTCTGCTCCCTGATCTCTGTGTCAAAGCACGAATGGCAGGACCCCTTGCTCTGTGGGCAGACTGTCATGGGCTCCTCCCATTTTGTGTATGATGCCCTCTGCCTAGTGTGGCTGCTGTCCTGGCTCCAGGCTCCTTTTGTTCAGCATCTCTAGAGTGACCCCCATCTTTTTACAAGTTGGGGGGAGGGCAGCTCCTCGTAGCTGAGGTTGGAGGAAGGCACTGGGAGCCCCACTGCTGCTTCTATAAATTCCCAGCTCACCCACCTCTCTGCTGTCACTGCCCACCAGGGCTTTAAGTCCAGGAGCCTCCTCAGAGGGGGTGAGTCCTGGCCCTGCTGGCTCTGTGCGGGGGTCTCAGGTTTCCTGCTTCGCTGAGTCAGGGGCCGCTTGTTGATGCTTCTCAGCCTCTAAACTTTCCTCTCTTTCTGACGTGGTCTTCTCTCCTGTTCTCTTGGTCCTTTAAAGTCTCTGCCTTCTAGTTTCATCTCTTTGTTGTCATTTTAACGGGATTTTAGGAGGGTAAGGATATTCAATCTGCCTGTTTCACCCAAAGCCCTGAGCTCTTTTTATAAAAGCTAATTTGAATCCTTTGAACTGAATACAAGGAAGTAACTAAAATAAATGTTGAATCTGATATGGGAACGATTAACTGTACAGGAGGGGAAATGGCAAAAATTAAAAGCATCCGGCATTAAGATTGCTTCGCAAGCGTCTTGAAATTCTCATCCCACGTAGGAAAGAGAAGCAGAGAATGAAAAATGATACAATGCACAAAAAATAGATTCACACTTGAAGAAAACTGACAGGCTCAAAGATTGATAGGTCCTACATAAGAATATACCTTTAAAAAATAATTCAAATGCTGCATCCATCCATCCATCTCGAAAGGGGTGGCTTGTGCTGGTGCAAGGCCACCAAGCACTTCCTGGCTCCTGACCTGGCACCTGGAGCCTTTACCCCACAGCAGGGAGCAAATGGGACAAAGGAGGGTTCTTCCAGCCCCAGCCAGCTGTAAACATTTACCAACACATCACTGCATATAGTGTGTAAACAGACACACACACACACACTTCACACACACACCGCTTAGAAGGCTTAAGTTAAAGTCCATAAGCATGAACTTTCTTCACAGTTTCTGCTTTAATTGACATGGGCTTTCTGGACACATAGGCCTTCATCGTTCACACCTCTGGGGACCCTTCTGTCTACCTCTGTCTGTTCCCAGCCAGCGCCTGGGCTTGCACTGACCTGGCAGGTTTCTTTGCATCATTAGAGCCTGGTTCAAAGATCTTTCCCTTCAGGGACCCTCCTTGTCATTTTCAGGCAGAGTCGGGGTCTCTCCTCTGTGCAGGCTCTGCTCGCCTCTCTCCAAGCCCCTGTATTCTGGAATCTTGTGGCTCTCTCTTGGATCTAGAGCTTCCTTTGGCACTTGTCCCCAGGACGTGGCAGGGATCCTGTTTCTCAACAGTGCTCTGGGATGATTAAAGGAACAGGTGAGCACACAAAAGCCCCATGGGTCAAGTGGCAAATGCAGAAGGAACACCCACCTTGCCCTGGGGGCAGTCCCAGGCATTGAGGCTGGCTTTCTCCAGGGACATGCCAAGAAAGCTCCGAGGAGCCCGTGCATCTCCACTCTTGGTGACCGCCCCTTCCCAGCTGGTCCCCAACGGCACAGCCCTGGGGCAGTTGGCACTGATGTCCTAGTCTGCGATCTTCTGTCCAGTGTGTGGTCTATGCCAGCCGGCTTGGCCAAGTCGCTCTCTGCAGACTCTCCTTCTGGGGGTTCCATTGTCCCCTGCAGCCTGTGCAGAGTGACACCAGCCAGGGCAAAGACATGGAGAGGTGGCCTTGCAGCCTCTGCTGTCACACAGAGGCTTAGCCCCCTGAGAAAGGCGGTCCCAGGGAGATGGGTCTGGTGAGCAGTAATAAACCATCTCTAGATGCGGTGGACAACAGGAACCTTGGTCCAAGGTGCACTGACCGTTGTTCTTTTCTCTACACGCTCCATTCAGATCTTTAAGTAAAATATTGCTGGGGATAGTTATTTGTAATGTGAAAAGTGTGGATATCGGCTCTGAACAGAAAGAAATACATGAAAAGAAACTTGCTGCTGACCTCACTTTCTGGGTCTCACAAGGCTTCCCAGATGGCCTGCCTCTCACGCAGCCTTGTTGCCACGCTCACTGTGCTGCTCTGGGGCTGCGCTGCGTATGCCATGCCCTGTACAGCAGCAGACGGCCAGGCCCCCACCCAGGTCAAGGCCACCTGCTGCCACGGCTCTGGAACAGAGTGTGAAGCCACCGGAACCAGTGGTCCCTTCAGAGACCTGGCATTACCTGCGTGCAGATGCTACAGCATATGCGGTGCCTTTGCCGGAGGAACAAGGCGCACCTTGCTGGGGTCTCCAGAAGAGGCGTTGGTGTGTCCCTCGTGTTTTCAATCATTTTCTTTAAGCTCTGTTGTCATGATCTTTCTTTCCATCTTTTCACTCACAAGCGTGCAAAACCAGGCTTCACGGCCCTCTGCACACACAGACCCTTGCTCACCTGGATCTGATGTTCCCCGCAGAGGGCTACCTATGAACACGGGAGAATGTATTTCAACTGGGAACATGACGATAGCTAACATCCGTGTAGCACTCTCCATGCGTCAGGCATTTTGTAAGCCCTTTGCCACTATAAACTCACAAATTCTTCCAATACTCTGAGCTAGTATGATTCTGACTCCCACATCACAGATAAGATGCCCGAGGCATGGGGACACCAAGCCGCTTGCTGAGGGCAGTGCAGCTGGGTGAGCTCATGCTGGCTTGGAACCTGAGCTGCCTGGCCTCAGTCTCTGTTCTTCACGTCACGTTTCTATTGTCCTTCACCGAGTGTCCCAGCTGATTGTACTCCTTAAAAAAGATGCAAAGGCCCTAACCCCTAGGACCTGTGACTGTGCCCTTACTTGGAAATAGGGTCTTTGTAGATGTCACTAGTTAGCATGAGGCTATTAGTGTGGGCCCTAATCCAGCAGGACTGTGTCCTTCTCTAAGAAGAGAAGATGGAAGCACATAAAGAGAAGAGGGGCCATGGGACAGCAAAGTCAGGAAATCAGGGAGAGGCAGCTTCGAGGTCACTGGCATCCAGGGAGAGGCAGCTGGGAGGTCACTGCCAGCCAGGGAGAGGCAGCTTTGAGGTCACTGGCATCCAGGGAGAGGCAGCTGGGAGGTCACTGGCATCCAGGGAGAGGCAGCTGGGAGGTCACTGGCATCCAGGGAGAGGCAGCTTGGAGGTCACTGCCAGCCAGGGAGAGGCGGCTTGGAGGTCACTGCCAGCCAGAGAGAGGGAGCTGCGAGGTCACTGCCAGCCAGAGAGAGGGAGCTATGAGGTCACTGCCTGCCAGGGAGAGGCAGCTGTGAGGTCACTGGCATCCAGGGAGAGGCAGCTGGGAGGTCACTGCCAGCCAGGGAGAGGCAGCTGTGAACACACTGCCAGTCAAATGACAATAAAAATGTGGTGTGAAGACCCCAGATTCTGAGGCCAGACAGCCCGGATTCCAAACCGGTGTGTGGCCACTCCCAGCTGTGCTGCCCTTGGCAAGTGACTTGACCTTTCCAGACCTCAGATATCTCATGCCAAGGATTTCCAGCCACCATCAGAGGCTAGGCTGTGGCAAGGAATGATTCTCACCCCCAGTTTTCAGAAGGAGCATGGCCCGGCTGATTGCAGATGTCTGGCCTCCGGAACCACGACAGGAAAGATTTCTGCTGCTTAAGCCACCCAGCTTTTGGGACTTTGTTGCAGCCATTCCAGGTAACTGACACACTGAGGGCTGCCCTGAGCCAGGCCCTTTCCCTCTCACAAAGTCACCTGACCACCAGAATGCACCTGCATGAGTATGTCCTCAGCCGCGCTTCACAGATGAAGTGGAGAAGGTGAGGCACAAAGCCACTCAACTAAAAAAATGTGAACCAAAGCTTGTCTGGTCCGAAGAACTGTGCTCTTTCTGTAACGTTCCTTCAAATTCTTGCTGTGTTACTCTCGTAGAATGAAATAGCGATTTTATTATATGTGCTAGTAGAACACTCACTGAATTTTCATTCTCCGGGATAATTTCTTTATTCTTCACTTAAAATTTATTGATCATTTCTTATGTGCTAAGCCTGTTCTGGGCATAAAAGAAGCAAAGAGACGGTCCTTTCCTTCAGGAGCTCACAGCCTAGCTGGGAGGCAGATCTGCAGGGCGCTGACGGTGCCATGGCGATACTGCTCCTGTGGAGTCAGGAATCACACGTGCTAAGAGGGAAGAAGAGACAACTTGCAGGAAAGGTGAAGGACACACCCAGAAAATGAACAGCTCTTGGGTTTTAGACAAGAAGATGGATTTAGGAAGACAGCCTGGAAAATGGACGTGGAGGATGGCAGTGGGTGGAGTCATGGAGCTCATGGTGCCTGGTGTGGCTGGAGAGGGGAGAGGTGGACATGGAAACATGCCTGTGTCCTGGACGCCTTCCCAAGCCACGTGGGGCCATTCAGAGGGGTTCTGTTGGCCAGGCTTTACTGAGTGCACTACTCTCTCATCTCTCCTGGGGCTTCTAAGGAGGTGGAAGAGGCGGTTGGCAAAGAAGACTCTTCAAACTGGCAGAAAGTCAGGTCTCTGGCCCCCTCCGCGCCAGCACGGCAGCCCCATCTGGGTCTGATTCGTTTGAGGTTCCGCTGCCAAGTTTTCTCCTCCTCCTCCTTTTTCTCTTCCTCCTCCCTCTTATTCTTATTTCCCTCCCTCCCTCACTCTTTCTCCTTCCACCTCTTCCCTCCCTCCTCCCTCCCCACTTCTCCCTCCCTCTCTTCTCCCTCCTCCTCCTCCCCTCTCGTTTTTGGCAAAAGAGCTTTTTGGTCTAATGGTCTAACTAAATTTTTAAAAAAAGCATTCCTACAGTTTACAAAAGAGCGTCATAGAACATTACAGAAGGCTTCCTGAGTAACAGACATGTTCTAAGTGGCACTTTGAAGCTGCTCATTAAGCTTTCATGTCATGGTTCATTGTACACATAGATCACTACAGCTCCTCATGCTAGCCTGCCAATTCTCTGCTTTGAACCCTGTTACATTCTGGCTCCTTTCTTGATGACAGATTTTTGGTTGTCATATGTGAATGACATCATTAGAAAAACTTTGACAAGAATTAAATTTCTATATCTGACTTGACTGTTGCTTCTTTGACCTCTGAAATAGCCCAGGGGTAGGGTTCGTGGACTGAGCATGTGCAGGGCAAAGCTGGCCCTTCGGCTCTGAATGTCATGGAGAGGCAGGTTATCACATTCTGGACAAATCCTGCATGGGAGCATTTCTTTTGGGCCAAGGTAAGAACCCCATGAATGTGCTTCCTACGTTCATGTACGCTCTCTTGTTTAAACCCCTAGTGATAATGGCAAGAGGGGTGCAGTTTTGTTTTATGGATGTGGAAACTGGGCACAGGAGTGCTAAGCAGTGGAGGTCAGATACTGCGTATAATAAGTGGGGACGTGAGAACGGAGACCGTGGCTCTGAAGCTGAGTGTCTGCTCCCCCTCTAGGTCTGATGTTTTCTCCATCCTCCCTCTCCTGTTCACCCTAACCTGGTACAAGAGTTCCGTCATTGGCATTGACGGTACTTTTCACAGCTAGTTAGATACTGGGACTCGTTTTGCTTACCCCTAACCAGGTAGAAGTTTCACACTGGAAATGGTGAGAGGTGCCTTCATCTTGGTAGCAAGGTTGGGATGGGGGTGAGGGCTGGAGGTGTGGAGGAGGACGGGGTCAGTCCTCACTTCTCTCTTTTTTTTTTTTTTTTTTGAGACGGAGTTTCGCTCTTGTTACCCAGGCTGGAGTGCAATGGCATGATCTCGGCTCACCGCAACCTCTGCCTCCTGGGTTCAGGCAATTCTCCTGCCTCAGCCTCCTGAGTAGCTGGGATTATAGGCACATACCACCATGCCCAGCTAATTTTTTGTATTTTTAGTAGAGACAGGGTTTCACCATGTTGACCAGGATGGTCTCGATCTCTTGACCTCGTGATCCACCCGCCTCGGCCTCCCAAAGTGCTGGGATTACAGGCGTGAGCCACCACGCCCGGCCCTCACTTCTCATATTTCAACTTAGAACAGGCAGACTGGGCTGTGATTTGGGGTTCAGAAAATGTGGGTGCCTTATTTCCAAGTAAGATGGTTACCCACAGGGACTTTTTGATACCAAGACTCCTAAGCCCATTTGAAATAATCTGAGCTACCCTCACCTGGCAGAAACATTGAAGGCCTGTGGAAAAAACAAAGGCTTTGGGACCTGCAGGGCGAGGTTCCAAGGTGCCTGTTGGGTACTCTGGGTGAGTCGTTTTATTCCCCCAAGTCTCCATTTTCTCATCCTTAAAGTTAAAAGAATAAAGGCTGTATTCCAGAAAAGATCAAATTAGATGAGTTAGGGAAATTGTCTGTCCCAAAGTAGGCAAAATGCACTTTTCCTCCCGGTCACAGTTGTAAACTGTGTTACAGGGCGGTCCCAGGTAGTATGTACAGATCCAACCTCAGGAAACGCTCGGTCTGTTTAATGTGATTAGATACCTGCTCTGAGAATGTTCGGAATTACATATTTGAGATCAGAAAGTTCAAAAGAGTCCACATTATGAAATTTTTGCTTGTTTCCAAACTTGCCCACACAGAGACAAGTAATTATTTAAAAATATATTGGGATTCTGAGTCCAGAAGACACATTTCTTAACCCTGGGCTTACTGGGAGAGTTGCTGAGGTTTCAGGTCATTTGCCTTTGGAAGATGGCCTCATCGGGCTGGTTTCTGCTCATTGAATTTCCTGGTGCATCCAGTCCCTGCACATCCTCTGCCTCTGGGCCCTTGAAGGGAACTCGGAATCTGCCAGTGGCAAGAGAGGGAGGTCCGTATCCATCACAGCCTGGCCCTCTGGGGAGGAAGGAGAGGCAAAGGGTGTCCCTGTGTGTCTGGGACAGGAAATGTGACCTAGGGTGGCTGAACCAGCCCAGTACCAGCTGCTGTCCTATGCCTCTTGCCCCCTCTTTGTAAGCGGACATTCATGAAATCTGGGCGAGCCTGTTGCGCCAGAAATACTAACTGGGGAATGAGAGGCTTAGGGAGTGAGTGATCTGTAACTTATGGAAAATGGGTGTGATGTGCGTTCTTCCCATCCTCTGTCCCGACTGGGAGACTTGGGGCAACTCGCTTTAAATGCACATGCAAGGCAACCCACACAAGACAGCAGGGACCAAATGACTTGCAGGGGCCTGACAATGAAGCGGGCAATCTCAGTGGCTTTGTCTAATGAGTGAGCCGGCTCCAGTCCTGGGATACAGAGACCCATTCATTTATTCATTTCATTTCATCCATTTCCTTTCTTTAACAGTTATTTTCCAAAGGCTCATTGTGACGGCACCTAGAAATAAGTGAGTAAAATAAATAAGCAGGGTGCAGTGGCTCACACCTACAATCCCAGCACTTTGGGAGGCCAAGGCAGGTGAATCATGAGGTCAGGAGTTCAAGACCAGACTGGCCAACATGGCAAAACCCCATCTCTACTAAAAAATACAAAAATTAGCTGGGCATGGGGGCTTGTGCCTGTAATCCCAGCTACTTGGGAGCTGAGGTAGGAGAATTGCTTGAACTGGGACCCCAAAGGTGAAGGCTGCAGTGAGCCAAGATCATGTTACTGCACTCCAGCCTGGGCTACAGCATGACACTCCATCTCAAAATAAAAAATAAATAAAAAACAAATAAGTAAATGAAACAGAGCTCATGACCCCGGGAACTTACACTCAACTGGGGAAGGCAGAGAGGCCAATAAATCCTCAGAAATCAATCTAACAGTGGAATTTTGTGCTACTTTGAACAATAGTCAATGGAGCCATAACAGGCCAGGGAGGATTGGGAAGACTTCACAGAAGAGGGGTAAACTGCCTCCGAAGAAGCCCTGGGTGAAGGCAGAAGAAGACAGGGTGGGCAGTGTAGGGGGTTCCCGATCACTGGCTGGCTCCCACTCGGGCCAAGGATGCAGCCCCGCTGGAGAGGCAGACGAGATACACAGGGAAGAGTCAAATTCTAGAAACCTTTGTAAACCATGCTGAGGAGGTTGTTCCTTGCTCTCAAAGAAATTCTTTAACAAGAGACACAGAGGAGTAAACATGATTTCCTGTTGAGCACTGAGCGCTCTGGCTAAACAGTGGTGATTTACGGGGTGGGGTGGGCAGAAGAACTGAGAGCCCAGTGAGGAGCCAATCACAGTCTAAGGATGGCAGGTGAGGCTCGGCCTGCAAAGGAGGTGCGGTGCAGATAAAGACAGACATATTCAAAGTGTCTTCACTAAAGAAGTAGGTCAACTCCATACTTTGCCCTTAGCTTTGAAATTTAGATGTATGGATATAACATTTGATCAAAAGTAGAGTGTTGTCTATTTAATTTTTCTAGTTGGAAGGCCTTTTGGCTCTGAGCATCTGAGAAAATGACAGAGGGACATGAAGCTGTTACTCCGATAGACTGCAGGAAAATCTCATTAATTTAGAACACAAGAGACCAGAAAATGGATTTGAAGTTAATTAGGTTTGCAATATGTGAAAATATTGCTCAGAAATGCAGGACATCTTGTTGGCTGAGGAATCTGCATTCATTCTCTTAGTCAATATAATATTTTAGGTAAACTGATAATGACAATGATACTTCCTATATGTTTGGGCAAATGATTAGGTGGTTTGGGAAATATATTATTCAGTGCTTGGTTAAATTGGTGAAATCCATCAGATTCCTGCCTGTGTTGATAGCCTTAGATTGCATGAAATTCTAAACTCTGGATAACAATGTTTATCTTTCCTTTTTGAATCCTGACCAACCTGATAATTAGTGAGATACCCCATACCTCACCCTTACATTTACTGATTCCTAAAGGTGCATTATTGTTACTATTATTTTTCACTTCAAGATCTTTCATCTTTCAAAAGTGGCTTATGTTCATCGGAGAGTGTTTGACTTCATCTTTTTTTTAAGACCTTGTCATTTGCATTCCATTTCCCACTAATACAGTCATTCTAACAGGTTTCCGTGACACCGGGCTTCCCCTTAGGTGTGTTCTGGCAGCCTCAGCAGAACACCTCTCTCTGTCAGTTTTGGTTGCTGCAGCATGACTTATTGTGCATGTGGATAGATATAAGAGCAATTATCATGTCTGTGCTTATTAACCTTTTCTCTCTGTGTTAGAGGCAGCTTAACCCAAGGCTTCGAGATGAACAAGCTGTAAGGAAATACTCAACATAACAGGGAGGAGAGTGTAGCACTTTTAGAAGTGGAATAATAAAATCCAGAGAGGGAAGTGGAGGGTGGTGGAGAGTGCTTGGAGTTAGGGGACGGAGGATGGGTTTTCTATTTTCCGACTGCTTTCCTAGAATCAGAAAGAAGGAAGAAGAAGACCAAGGCAAACTAATAGGTGGTTGATCTTCATTCTGTATTTTTTAAATTAACCAGTGGATTGGGAAAATTTGAATATAGTTTTCAAGGTGAGAGGAAAGGAGCTGAGAGAGGGGAAAAGACTGACGAGCAACAGGAAGAGCAGAGTTGAAGCCCAGTCCTGAGGAGCAGTGGAGATGGGTTGTGTATTACTCTGTCTTCATGCTGCTCTAAAGAAATACCCAAGACTGGTGATTTATAATGGAAAGAGGTTTAATTGACTTACAGTTCCACAGAGCTGGGGAGGTCCTAGGAAACTTACAATCATGGTGGAAGGGAAAGCAAACATGTCTTTCTTCACATGGCAGCAAGAAGTGCTGAGTGAAGTGGGGAAAGCTCTTTAGAAAACAATCAGATCTCATGAGAACTCACTCACTGTCACCAGAACAGCATGAGGGAACTGCCTCCATGATCTAGTCACCTCCCAAGAGGTCCCTTCCCTAACGTGTGGGAATTACAATTTGGATTACCATTCAAGATGAGATTTGGGTGGGGACACACAGCCAGACCATATCAGGCAGCGTCCAGAAGGTTGGAAGGAGAGGTTAGGCTGGGCAGCCAGACACACACCTTCTATTGAGAGAATAGAGAAGGAAAGAGATAATCTTTATGCAGAGAAAACTGATGTTAGGCTTTATGTTTATCTTACTCTAAAATCTAGGCTACTTGATCACTTTATTAATTTATCCTGAACTGTCTTTCACTTAACTCAAAATTAGTTAAGTTTTTGAAAATTTCCTTGCTGTAGGCTACTGGCTGTCAATGGGGGTCACTTGTCCCAACCTAGAGCAGTCTCTCACTGTTTCACCCAGGGCTAGAGAGGGAGGGATGCTTTCCTCTAGGTCTCCAATGAGTATCCAGTAGCCCCTTTGATACAGAAAGGGAAAAACAGGCTGCTATCTTAGTCTGAAGAAAGCAGGATTCTTATTGTTGTTGAAAAACATTCTATATTTAAATGCAAATTTCCTGTGCTTTTTCACAGTCTAGAAATAATGTCTTTTGAAAGCAGAGAAGGAAAATATGAGTTATTGATTAAGCGTGCAGGCTCAAGCCCTCCCTGGGGAAGTGCTGTGGTCCACTGAAGAATACAGGATAGGGATTTTTCCCTGAGGACATGCGTCAGCTCCTCTTGCCTCAGTTTCCCTGTGTTGTAAAGGGAGAAGCATAGTTCTATCGGGACTTGAATAGACAATCCTGTTTATGTATCATTAACTAAATCATTTTAAGCATCCTCTGGCAAGGAGAAACTGAGTACCAGCTCAAATTTAGTCTGAGAACAATTTCTCCTTACAATTTGAATATTTGAATATAGTTTTCTCCTGTAAATGTTGCAGAACCTATGACTGAGAGCTAGAAAGGAGCACTCCTTCGGCTACACTGAAACATCCTATCCTCTTCTTCACCAATCCTCCCCCTCCTCCTCCTCGTCATCTTCGTTCCTGGCATCTTCAGCTCCGTGGTCTGTGGCCACGGCCATAACACCCCAGCATTGCCTGTACATTGCTACACAACCCCCCTGGGCTTCTGAGGAGCATTTGCCTTGTCTCCCAGCCCGCATCACTGCCTATGCCTGCTGTCCATGGAGCTCCTTGCAGGAGGCTTGCTCCTGCCTCAGCATCAAGTACCCATGGAAATAAGTCCCATTTCTGTGCAGATGAGCCAAGTGCCCCTGAGGCCATCAGCTAGGTGGAAGGGGTGCCAGAGAGGTGTTAGGACCTGGGCTAAGGCAAAAGAATGACCTCTCCCCGGACGCAGTGCCAGTCTCCATTGAGGCCCCTAACTGTATTGCTTGTTTCCAGACCCATAACATTTCTAGCAAAGATCTGTCATTGTCTGGCTTTCCCTCTAACCGCCAAGAGTCCCCCTCAGCCACCTCTTTGTACTCCCAGTTCTCAGTTAAACTCAAACTCTTACCTCTTCTTTCTGCATCTCAAGTCTAGACAAAAGTCCATCTGCATCAGTCCAGACACATGACCCCAGTGGGATTGCCCTGTCTACACTGGCAGCATCCAGGGAGGCTTTGCAGACCTCCAGTACACAAAGCCAAAAAAATTGGTAGTCCCTAAAGTTCCTTGAAGAGAAAGAAATTGTTTTCTGAACAAGCAATCAGAAAACCTGCACAGATAAGTTTCAGTATTCTCTACATTGGGAGTAGAGTATTTGTAATTAGGAGTCTCACAGAAAATTCTGAGTACCCGGTTGATGCAGCTGAAAATCCTGACTGCTCTAGGGAGGGAACTAGGCTGAGGCATACCTGGAGAATGGGCTGAGTTTGGACACAGGGAGCCTTAAGACAACACCAATGATGCCGACATAACATACAGTCATCAGTTACATGCCGAATACTGTAGGAGGCACTGTGTGTATGTTAACACCAACCTTGATAAAACTCTCACAGAGCTAGTACCGTCTTCATATGAGGCTCAGTGAAGTGATTTGCAGCAAAACATACTGCCAGCATAGGGTGTTGGTGTGACTGCAACCCCGCTCTGATACGTTATAAAGCTGGGGTGCTTGTCACATAGCCACACGCAAAGGACATGTTCTGGCCATCTGGATCCCCTTCACCATCCAGGTCATTGTCCAAGGACCATGTGGTCTGTACCCAAAAAGAACAACATGTAGATATCTCAGCGCCCTCTTCCCAGCCAGCAACGTTACTGACTCCTGGTGCCTCTCTCCTAACTTTGGTTCTCATCTTGGATTTTGTTTCCAGATGTCCCCTGCTTTGGGTTTTGTACTTTTGCCCCTCCCTCAACTGTGTCTTACCTGAGGACACATTCATCTTCTCCAGCGTCTCTCAAAGATCCACCTGCAAGAAGGTTCTGGCTCACACTGGATGCCTGTGGCTCCTCTTACCCCAGCTCTGGGTTCCAGGAACCAAGCTTGTCATTACCATCATGGCCTCCAGGCCCACCTGCATTCTGTCCCTGACAGGCTCTTGCATTCTCAGGAGGCACTGGATGTGAAGTTGGATGCCTCCCAGAAGCATCTAGAAGACAAAAAAGCATAGAAAGCAGCCAGAGCTATGTTTGGAAGCACGATGATGATGCACTTGGCCTTGAAGTGAGAGGAGAAGGGACTGATCGCCCAAGTGCACCCCTGTTCCTGGACCTCAGCCAGCCTGGGGACCCCTCTGAGAAGGACGTAGGTGAAAGTTACAGGAAAACAGTGTGAACCACATTGGATACAGTCTTCAGTTTTATCAGTCACTTGCATTCCGTGTATTCTAGGTGGCTGAGACAGTGGTGTCCTTGCTATGCCCCTGTAGACTGACTGCCACAGCATAGCCTGTGATGCTATGAATGGCTCACATCGAATCTGGCCCCTTAAATGCTGGATTTTAGCTCTTACAATTTGCCTAGCAGAAGGAGAGAAGCCCGGCTATTTCAGAATATGTCAATAAAATTGCTCATGGACTGAAAGAACTGCTGGTCCTTTTGATTTACATCAGCACACGGTGCTGTTTGTCAAATGTCCTCAGAGGTGCTCTTGAAATTTCATGCTGTAAATAAGATGGCCGCATTTGCCTAGGGGATATACCCGCCTCCATACACCCATTTTGATAATTAGTATAGTAAAATCAATATGGTGGAAACTGAGGGCCTGACAAGAATGAGGAATGGGGTGGCTAGTCCCCTGATTTAACTTTGGCATATACATTGGATAGGAGGACCTTACATGGCTAGGTAGAGGTGATTTTGATAGCTATTTGTAAACAATGGACAGATTAGTATTTTAAAAACAATACAGAAAATGCTCATGTTGTCTGTAGCTCCAATGGGAAGAATAAAGCCAAGTTTCTGCAACAGTTGAGGGTCAAAAGTTTCAGCTCAACACAGTCTCCATTCAGCAAGGGAGAGCTTGCTTTTGAGCTGGGCAACCTATCAGCAGAGATCTCTGTGCTGGATGTTTCTAAGACGAGCCAATTGTGGGCTGTGCATTTGGATAAGATGACCTCAGATGTCACTTTGATCTTTAGGATACTCTAATTTTTTTTTCTAGTCACATTCCATAGATGAGAGAACAATGATGAGCAAGGCATAAAGAGATGTGCTGTCTTTTCTTCCACGTTTTTTAATCAAGAAAAGCAGCGCCACCCTGAAGAATTCTTAAAATATACATGTAATTAATAAATTTATAGCACCATGAAGGAAATTTTTAAATCCCCTGTAGTCTTACCACCCTCACAGAACAACTATTTTCATTTCTTTATATTCATATAAAACTTCCAGTTTTCAGGGAGCTTGATTTTTGTGCAATTGTAATCATGTCACAGAGAAGGTTTGGTAAGAATCAGATTTTTAAAACTTGAATTCGGGTGATTAAGAATAGAATCATTCCTACGTCTCACTTTAAGTGGGCAGTAACAATAACAAATATCATAGCACTTTCTAGTAAATGTATATAAATAATGAAATTTTGCACACACAGTGATGAATAAATAATGTTCATCTTAAGATGTATCAATTTCCTGCTAGCAATCTTTTTTGGCTTAATGCTCTGCACTGCATATTTTTATAAATATGTGGTCCACACATGGGCTTCAGAGAGACTGTAAAACATGTGACTCATCTATGAATTTTTGCAAGGATATCTTGTATGCTATTTTTTTACCCTGGAGGAAGGATCAGTGTTTTATCAGTTTATCAAAAGTGGCCATGGCCCCTAATCTCTTATGCACTATTGCACTCAGAATGAAGCCCAAAGTTCTCAGGTAGCTTACACAACACTTCCACACCTCTGCACAGGCACGTGCACACACACTGTGCTCCTTGCTCTAATCTGTTTCTCATCTCCACTTCCCTCCTTCTGGCTTTAAAAAAATTCTCCCTGTCTCCCCAAAAGGTTATGATTTTCATAAAAGGCATGTTTTATGAGTTTTAACAACTGATTTCCCCAGCCCGGTCAAAACGCTTTCTCTTTGGGGATACCATCCTCAGCTTTCTCCAGCAGAGGGTCTTCTCTGCTGCCTCTGAGACAGCACCTATCCATGGAGACATGGCTTGGGTGGAGTCTTATTCTACCAGGGAGCTGTTTCCATAGCTACTGCAGTGCCTTAGGGACTACAGTGGCTTAATCCATATTTGTGGAAGACAGAAAGGGGGTAACTAGATGGTCATGGTCAACATCCTTTGAGTGCTCGTATTGAAATGTATATCCCCTTTCCCTACCCGTTACTCAGCACAATCAGCACCGCCTACCTCTTCCTTCTCAGGGTGACGAAGGACAAATGAAAGGCAATCAGAAAGCCTTCTCACCTTAGAGAGTCTAAGCCACGTCCCAGCTCCTGACCACTCCACATGGCTATTTTTAATTTTCATGAAGATTATCTGCTCAATCATTTAATAATTTTATGTGTGTTATTTTGCATGATTTTTGTATGTCCTCAATTAACTTTCTATTTATCATTTGTTCAGATACATCCTATTGATTTGTGGTATTCAAAGCTCATCATCATGTCTTTTTTGAGAATAAAATCTAATTGAACCATCACTCTTTGATTCATGTGGATGGTATCCGTTGTTTGGGACCATGCTTTAGCTTTGACATTTACAAAACAGTCCTGTTTCTTTACCTGGCAGAAACAGCTGCCATGTCTTCTACATGTACCCTTGACCCAGGCTTGACCAGGATTCCCAGAGGAATGGATTTCAGGAAGGGAAAAACAGGAGTGCAACAGTAAGGAGCTGTGCCTGCCGGTGGCTGGCGTGTAAACTACAGCCTTAAAAAACAGATGAGGTCCAAGCCAAACCTAAGCATAAAATAAGTTCGTGGTGATTAGTGGTTGTGTGTTTATGTGTGAATGTGTGTGCGTGCACACGTACACACATGCACACTGCTGGTAGGGTTGTGTGAGAGAGGACAAGAAGAAACAGAGTAACCCTGATTGGGAGAACGCAGTGGCTGGTTGGTTCAATTCCACATTCTCTGTTAGCATCTTACACACACACAGGTGTGCAATTGCAAATGTTTTGCGTTGCTGAATTCATCTCATAGGGTATGAACAGAATTGGTTGCTGGTAGGAGAAAAAATTAAAGTCTAAGAATCGAATTGAGAACTAAGAGACTCTGAGGAGCTGCCTAATAGGCAGCTGGGTAACTGGCATGCTCCTCCCCACCTATAGACTCCTATTTTGACAGAAGTCACCTCCTTAGAGTCCTATTTTCACACGAGTCTAAAGACTCCTTACTAGGAAACTAGTCTTGGCATCGGTAAACTAGAGCTAGTCAAGTGCTAATATTGACTGAGGATTCTAATTAGCGTTCTAATGCAGGGCCCGGCATGGCAGCATGATTGACAATGCTCAATGTGCCTGCGTGCACTGCACACTCAGATTCTTTCCCACGGTGACACTGTGTGAGCCTAATCAATCTCCTTCCTCCCCTCCTCATTTTGCCTTCCTGGGAAGTGAGAACAGACAGGAAAATGGATCATGGGCATGTTTATTTCCCTTACTATGACATGTCAAACAGTTTGAATGTCACTCGGCTGATCCGACCTCACAACATGAGAGCCGTCTTGGGCGAAGGGCAATATAACCAGGATTAGGCTGAAGCTGGGGAGAGGGAGCAGGAGATGGATTCTTCCCACAGCTCATCTTATGAAGCTGCAAAACACTCATTTCAGAATTCTGGATGTATAGGTGCAGAATCATAAGAGCAGTGGAGGTTGGTCTTTGAAGAGAGGATGCTGGGCACCCCATGGAATTTCAGTAATCTCAGAATACTCTGTGGGTGAATGTGTCCTTCCAGGCTAAGGAAGCCATGCCTTCCCCTCCACGCCTGGCTGGCTGTGGCCCAGCCTCTGTTTCTGACCTGCATCCTCAACCTCTCTTTCTATGCTGGCCTTTGACCTGGGACTCCACCTAGCCCAGGCCTCTGTTTGGCTTTCTTTTCACATCTTGTCGATCATCTAAGACTCGCAGCACTTGACTGTGGTGAGAATTAAAGGACATTATGGGCGAAGCACTTCTGGAGAGACTGGCAATGTAAGACCTTGAGAAATGTCAGCTGCTCTCCCCAAGTTTCTCAGTTTTAAAATTTTTGGTGCTAAAGGGCAGAAAGGCACCATCCTAGGTTGGCTATTTGTGGCTTTTCTTTTTTTGTGTTTAGTGTCTTTAAAAAGGTATGTGATAGGCCAGGCACGATGGCTCACACCTGTAATCCCAGCACTTTGGGAGGCTGAGGTGGGTGAAACACAAGGTCAGGAGATAGAGACCATCCTGGCTAACATGGTGAAACTCCATCTCTACTAAAAATACAAAAAAAAAAAAAAAAAAAAAAAAAAATAGCTGGGCGTGGTGGCCCATGCCTGTAGTCCCAGCTACTCAGGAGGCTGAGGCAAGAGAATCGCTTAAACCTGGGAGGTGGAAGTTGCAGTGAGCGGAGATCACACCACTGCACTCCAGCCTGGGCCACAGAGTAAGAATCCACCTCAAAAAAAAAAGCATGTGCTGTCCACAAAAAACACACTTAAGAAGCCCATAAAAATCCAACCCAGAGCACTGCTGTCGGATTCCTGTCCCTCTTCTGGTCTGCAGTTCCTGCCCCACGATGAATGTTTGGACTCCATCGGTTCTGCCCCTTGGGTTAAGAGAGTTTCTCCTGCACCCTGTCTTGATAGCACCTTTTGCATGTACTTATCTAGCTCAGTCTTTGGCCTTCACCCCTACACCAAGTCAGCCGCCCATCACCTTGCTTGAAAGGCTCAGAGAGCCACAGCCGTCTTCACCTATTTTTATTTTTCTCCGATATAAATTGTAGACAGTTTCTCATCTTCTGCAGAGAGCCCTGTGACAATGTCAAACCCCCTCTTCCAATCAGTTTTCCTCTTCCAAGGCCATCTTACATAGGAAACTTGGAGCCCATGTGAGAAGCAGACACTGTTGGCCTCCACCTCGTGGCAGGGGTCTAACAAGTATGCTTTCACCAACCCTGCACGCACACCTGGCTCCCACAAGCAGACGAGGCTGGACACCTTCTGTTCCTTCTGCACTTGCTGCTATCATTGGGTTGTGCTTTCATTCTCTCCTTCTGCCTCTCACTTGGTGATTTGATCATAGATCGCACGTGTTGGCTGTGACTAAGGCTCACTAACGTGGGATTCCATCAGGCAGAATCCTGCCTGCAGGAGGGGGCAGGTGAAGATGCTGAGCATGCTAGCATCTTTCTTTGTTGTCTCAGAATCTCTTTTTGAACCCAGGCATAAAAGAAGACCCTTGTGTCATTGATAGGTAAGTTAAGACCAATAAAAGTATAAATATAATATATCTTAAAAATAAGGATATATCCTGCTTCTGAAAAAATATAGAGATGGCCTTAGAAAGACCCTTACACATAGGATGAAGCCTGAGCTGGTTTTAAAGCAAAGTGGTCTTTTTTATATTTTTTATTTTATTTATTTATTTTTGAGACAGAGTCTTACCCTGTCATCCAGGCTGGAGTGCAATGGCACAATCTCGGCTTAATGTAGCCTCTACCTCCTGGGTTCAAATGATTCTCCTGCCTCAGCCTCCTGAGTAGCTGAGACTACAGGCAATTGCCATTACACCCAGCTAATTTTTTGTATTTTTAGTAGAGATGGAGTTTCACCACGTTAGCCAGGAAGGTCTCTATCTCCTGACCTTGTGATCCGCCGTCCTTGGCCTCCCAAAGTGCTGGGATTACAGGCGTGAGCCACCGTGCCTGGCCCTGCAAAGTGGTCTTTGCAATCATTTGAGAGAAGAGTGCTATCCCAGGCAGAGGAGTGGTATGAGCAAAGCCAGGGAGGCTCGAAGCTGGAATATGTGTTGGGAAAGTGAAGGGAGCTGCAGGAAAAACCTAAGGTGTTTGGTTAATGTGCGTGAACCCAGGGTCTGCTAATCCCTGTTCCCTGAGCTTCTGGAGATTTCCATTCTTTAGGATCTACATGCAGTGACTGAAGCCTGAGCCACGTCCTACAGGGAGCAACCCCTTCTGTCCGAGGATGCCCTTACGCTCATGGCCCCTGGATTCTTGAGCACCTGCCTCATTGGTTCCCTGCCCACAGCTAACATTTTACTCCTCGCTCTCCCCATTCTTTAAACTCCTCCAATACAGGCTTTGGAGGAACAGACTTTGCTGACGTTTGGGAGTCATAGAGCAGCCCCATCCAAGAACAGGCAACAGTGAATGAATGACCACTAGAAATCCAGTCCCGTCCACCCCAGGCCATCCTGCCTAAGCCGCTCTCTCCTGAGCCTGCCTGACCCCATTACACCCTGGCTGACTCTCTCAAAACCTCCCTCCTCTCACCCTGTGTTTTCTTTCTTGTTTACTATCTTCACTGAGAGGAGACAATAGTTTCTGGTATTTACAATCAGAAGAGTTCATCTGTTTTCCTAAACTTTTCTCGTTTTATCCCAGTGGACTGTGACATTCACTGCCACATGGACCCAGTGGGGTCTTTCTCCTAAATAAAACGGCATTTCTGTCCCAAAGAGGCATTTGTCTTTCTTTTCAGACCACCGTCCTCCATCCTGGATGTGCACTGTGGTCACCAGGGAGCTCTGAGTGGTACCACCACCTGGGCTGGGCTGCCATCTCTAGCGGTGCTGATTTACTTGGTTCTAGCTGGACTTGGGGATTGGCATACATTTTGTTTGTTTTACTTTTGTTTTATTTATTTATTTATTTGTTTTAAAAAGGGGACGGGCTTGTTTTGAAACATCCCCCAGGACATTCTAACGTGGAGCCATAGCTTAGATCGGGACTTAGCGTCCTTTCTTCGTGAAAGGCCACATGGTGAATATTTTTGACTTTGTGAGCCACATTGGATCTCTGTCATATATTCTTCTTTTTGTTTTTTATTTTTTAAAAATCCTTTATACATGTAAAAAACATTTTTAACTTGGGTCATAGTGAAGATAGGCTTTGGGCCTTTCTGACTCGTATTTTAGACCAACAAGGTCTATCCTTGGCCTTTTCTTCATATAGTTTTAACTTCTTCTCCTTATGGAAAGTGGGTTTCAGAAGACTGGGCGTTTTAAATAATTTTTGTCCTTATCTTTAATGCAAAGGGATTGAACGTATGATCACCCATGCTCCCTCCAGTGCTGAACTTCTCTGATTCTATTTTGTGGAGATGGGTGTGGTGAGCGCCTCTCAAGCCATGACGCACCTGTGTCCTGGGCCAGGAGTTCATCACAGACCACGAGGGGTGCAGGAAAGATTGGAGGCTTTCAACGAAAAGATCTGGGTCCCAATTCCAGCCTATCATGTACCAGGCTCCTTCACTGCCCCTTCTGTGACTAGGATAAGAACAGCCACTTACGAAGGCTGTTGTGAGGATTAAATAAGATGCTGGAACCCGTGTAATAAAGTGGAAACAAGGCAGCTTCTTCGTCCAAGCGCCTCAGGTACTTGCTAACTGTGTGAGTTTGGGCAAATGCACCACCACAAGCCACAGTTTGCTCATGTGTAAAATGAGGATGATTATATCACTGCTTCCCTCATAAGGTCGTGACAGTTAAGTGGAGCAACCCGTGCAAAGTGCATTAGACAGAGGAGGAGGCACTTAAACAGCTGCCGTTAGACGTGCTGAGATAAAGGGGCCTGTTCAGTCACGTGGCCTCATGCAGGATCATGATCACATGATCAGAATGTCGGCGAGGAGCTGAACAGCTTTTCTGTTGCTTCTCTAGGGCGTTTCCGACACATGCACAAAATCATCAAAAACACATGTAGAACCAAGGAGGTTCAGGGAAAATGACAGCCAGACATGCAGCTATTGCAATCCCGTGATGTGCCGGGCCCTGGGGTTCTTCCTGGAAATAGAGGCATACATAAGGCACATGTGATGACTGCCATTGAGAGTTCAAGGGCAGTGCACAGCCCTTTGTTCAAATCCACAGAAATATGACTCAAAGAAAGCATACGGTGGGTAGAAAGATCTTGCAAATCAGCCCTGTGCTCTTTTTTTATCAGCGTTCAGGAATGTCTCTTCTCCATGAAGTTTCACGGCATATCAATGGCTGTGACTGGGTAGTGCTGGCAAAAACTACAGTCGAGCTACCACTGTTGGTAGGAGTGTAAATTAGTTCATCCATTGTGGAAGACAGTGGGGCGATTCCTCAAGGACCTAGAAATAGAAATTCTATATGACCCAGCAATCCCATTACTGGGTATATATCCAAAGGATTATAAATTGTTCTACTATAGGGACACATGCACACGAATGTTCATTGCAGCACAGTTTACAATAGCAAAGACCTGGAACCAACCCAAATGCCCATCGATGATAGACTGGACAGGGAAAATGTAGCACATATACACCATGGAATAGTATGCAGCCATCAAAAACGATGAGTTTGCGTCCTTTGTAGGGACATGGATGAACCTGGAAACCATCATTCTCAGCAAACTGACACAAGAACACAAAATCAAACACCGCATGTTCTCACTCATAGGTGGGTGTTGAACAATGGGAACACACGGACACAGGGAGGGGAGCATCACACACTGGGGTCTGTTGGGGGGATATAGGGAAGGGACAGCGGGGGGTGGGGAGTTGGGGAGGGATAGCATGGGGAGAAATGCCAGATATGGGTGAGGGGGAGGAAGGCAGCAAATCACACTGCCACGTGTGCACCTATGCAACAATCTTGCATGTTCTTCACATGTACCCCAAAACCTAAAATGCAATTAAAAAAAAAGAAAAAAGAAACTGCAGGAGACCAAGCAAAGCAGAGAAACAAGGTGACTTAGACTTTCTGTGTGATCTCACGAGGGTAGTGTTGTAGGGCTTGTGTAAATAACAAGGGGAGTTGTATCTGAGTAGTGCCGGGCAGCGTGCCTGGGCCTGCGTGGGCCTCCTCCTCTGTCCTTGGTCTCTCATTTGACATGAAGAATGAGAAGCAGACCATTCCTGCCTGCACTCCTGTCTTCTGAGATCTGTGGGTCTCTGCTTCAGCTCTTCCCAGTTACTGTCTGATGAAGGAGAAAAGGAGAAAGGCACTAATAGACACTGCTCCTTTAACCTTTGACCGGTCTGTTTAACCACAAAAACTGCTCCTTAGAGGTGGACGACACTCTCCGCATTTTACCATTTTACTAACTTAGAAAACTAAAGTATAGAAACTCTAATTTTTCTGGAGCCTCTGATCAGAAAGTGGGAGGAACAACGTCTAAACGCTAGACTGTCTGCACCGAAAATCAAAGCCCTTTCACAATCATACACAGCTCTCCTACTTACCTCACGAGTAATTGAGTTTTAACAACAGAGAGTATTTACAGAGTCCTTGCCATGTGCGCTTACTGTATGTACTTACTGTATGTACTGGAGGTTCTCATGGTGCAGGAGGGAGGGTTTATAAATGGCCACGCCAGAGCCACTCTACAGGTTAGGGAATTGCACCGCAGAGCTGAGTTTACAAGCTTCCTTAAGGTGATGTAGTTAATAGGCAGTCGAGTTCACATTCGAAGTAGGCACTGGGCCTGTGGCTTTTAAGTGCTGTGCTATAGAACCTCCCTGTGCTTGATTTTTCTCTCCACTCTTCTTGGTCTGGTCACAAGTTGTATCTCTACGTACAAATTGAAGCAGTTATCTAGAGTTTTCTGCCCTGGATTTTTAATAATTCCTGCAAAGACCTTAAGTCTGTTACTGAGGATAACACACTTGCCATGTGGAAAATGAAGTAGGAGTTCGTTCTTCAAAAATATGGGTTCCAAAGAGCAGCTCCTAAATCCTCTCTTCCTGCGTTCGTCTATGCGAGACCGGAGACTGGGAAGAGCCTGCCTGCAACACTTGTTTATAGCTCCCTGTCTTGTTTTGGTTGGCGTTCCCTGGTTGAATAAAATTCCCAGATGGACTTTACTTCATTTTCTTCACCAGTCCTCAAGTCAGAGAGTGACAGCACAAATTGAATGTGAGCCGCGATTGGAAGGCTCCTCATTTCGTGTAATTTAGAAGCAGAGACGGTCTGAATGGCTCGCTGATTTAATTACAGGATGTAAAAGTGGGTGAGGCGAGGCACAGTGCTGACAGCTGATGGAGGCCTCTGCTGTATATCCTTGTTTTCATCTCCCGAAATTATTCAGACAAATCTCACGGGGAAATTTTGATGTGGCAGTAGTAAACAGACACTTTTCTCTAACTGCCAGGGCAAATTACCAGGTACTTTTGGTGGAAACGTGTGTCAATCTAACGTGACCTCTCTTCCTGTCTCTTTCCTTCTTTCCCCCTTCCTCCTCCCTGTAGCCTTTCAAGACTGTCTCTGTTAGCAGAGAAATGGAGAGAAACAGAAACCTTCTCTTTATAAGGTGTTTTCTGAGAATGCGGTTTCTTCCTTTGCAGCCCAGTGGCATTTCTGAGCAGGGCGTTAATGAGTCCAGTGCAGCCCTTGGTAGGCAGCGATTGACCAGCAGAGCTGGAAACGTGCCCTCAGCTTCCAGAGACACCTCCAGTGATGCTCGTAGCCACCCGTTTTCCAGTTTGGTGTCGCAGCTGTGACTCAGAATTGAAGCCTATGGTAACTTAATCTCATCTTGTATTTTAGCCTCAGCCCTAAAAGTTCTGAAGTGTCGATTTCAGACTGTGGAAAATCAAAGAACACAATCTCGTTTTATTCTGGAAACCATAGCAGGGCCGTCCACACCACGGCCCCAGCACCTGATCTCATGCAACACTCCTGGCCTGCAAGCTTGGCCTGGCACTGCTGGCTGGCCCTTCTCATCACACCAGGCTGGGCTGCTGACCTCCGCTGAGGCGCTCCCTTAGCAGAGACTCAACGTGGTTCTTCGGTTTGCGCATTTATCCAGCTAGGAGGACATAGCTCTGTGGATAACGTATAGAACAATGACTCCATGGACAATGGTGGTTATGGACTAGAGTGTCACCAATGCCACTGCATGAGAAGCACCGACATGACATAGCAGAAGGAATTTTCAGGGGAGCTGTGACAAATCGCAGAGGCAGTTGTCCTCATATCGCCCTGACTGGCTCACTTCGCTTCCACTAATTGCCTTTCTTCAGCCATCAACTTACACTGGAGCATCTGACTGCGCCCGCTCCTTGGGCAGCGGGTTTCCCTAGGCTGCCACCTGCAGGTCAGTGGGGATCAAGTCTTCTCTGATGGCATCTCTTCACTCTTGCCAAGCTGGGCTGCAGCCGCACGCTCTGTCCCAGGATGCTGGCATCCTGATTCTCTCTGGTCCCTTTCCAGGGCCTCCCTTCCACCCTCAGATGCGGTCATCATAGCTGGAGAGGCATCCAGAGCACTCTTCAGGATGCTCACTCTCCTGTTTGGTAAACCTCAGTACCTTTCTCTTTCCTGGAGAAGTGGCCAGAGCCTTCCATCTTCCCGGAAGCTTGCTTAAGCTCTCCACCTACTTTTTTCTTTTTCTCTTGTCTCTCTCTTTCTCTCTATCTCTCTCTTTCTTTCCTCCCTTTCTTTCTCTCCCCCTGTCCTCCCCTCCCCTTCCCTCCCCTTTCTTTCTTTCTTTCTTTCTTTCTTTCTTTCTTTCTTTCTTTCTTTCTTTCTTATTTCTTTCTTTTTCCCTCCCTCCCTCCCTCCCTCCCTCCCTCTGTCCCTTCCTTCCTTCCTTCCTTTCTTCTTTTTGATGGAGTCTTGCTCTGTTACCAGGCTGGAGTGCAGTGGCATGATCTCGGCTCACTGCAAACTCTGCCTCCCAGGTTCAGGCGATTCTCCCATCTCAGGCTCCCGAGTAGCTGGGACTACAGGTGTGCCACCATGCCCAGCTAATTTTTATATTTCTAGTAGAGATGGGCTTTCACCGTGTTGGCCAGGATGGTCTCTTTCTTTGACAGGGTCTCGCTTTGTCACCCAGGCTAGAGTGCAGTGGCATGATCTCGACTTACTGCAGCCTCGACCTTCTGGGTTCCAGTGATTCTCATGCCTCAGTCTCCCAAGTAGCTTGGACTACAGGAATGCACCACCACACCTGGCTAATTTTCATATATTTTTGTAGAGCTGCAGGTCTCACATGTTTCCCAGGCTGGTCTTGAACTCCTGGGCTCAAGCAATCCTCCTTCTTCAGCATCCCAAGGAGCTGGGTTTACAGGTATAAGCCACCACACCCAGCCTCTCAACCCACTTAACAGTAACAACTGCCACCATTACTATTTTCTGTCCTCATAATAATACTGTGGCATAGGTATTCATTATTCCCTTTTTGTGGGTAAGAAAATAGAGGTTCAAAAAGATTATGATTTGCCTAAATTAATAATTCAGTAATAATAGAAAATAACGAACATTAAGTGTTTATGTGCCATGCAGTGGGTTAAGTTCTTTATATATATCATCTCATTTAATTCTTTAAAAACCCCATGTCAGGTCCCATTTTACAGATGAAGAAGTGAGCCTAAGAGAGATACAATTAATAATAGAGTGGGATTTGAAACTTATTGACTATATTTAGCTGCCAGTCTTGTTCCATGTTTCATTTTCTGAAATATTACTCCCAATAGTTAAGTAACTGGCAGTTATTATTATTGTCATTTTAAAAAATATGTTAAAATTTTTGGGAAAAACTTCATCTTATTCCCAGTCTGGACCCTAAGGCTTGTTCTTTTAATTTTCTTTTATTTTTAATTGGCAATTAATAATCCTCCTTCTTACTTGAAAAAAAACTAGATATTATAGGAGGCTGCATCAGAGTGACTCCCTTTCCCAGGGATAAGACCACTGAAATGCATACTTTGTGCAGGTGAATACAGATTAAAAACTGACTAGATAGTAGTAAAAATGGAAATAAATAAAATGACAGTTTGTCTCATTTCATATTTGTCTAATTACTCTAGTTGACCTATGAATGTATCACAAAAAGTAAAGCTTTTACTCCCTCATATTTTGCATCTTAATTTCCCAGTTCAGCTTTTTCTACCTCTAAGTATATAACTCTTTCATACTCCAGTGCTTTAGAAATAGCCTTATCCAAGCTAATGACATGAAAATAAGGGGTAATGTATACTCAATTGTACATAATAGGGTTGTAATTCCATTGAGAGATGCCTGAGTGCTTTGCTAATGCCATGAGAAACTCAACGTGGAATTCCAGGCTCGAGTTAATGTTCAAGGGGATTGGGTTGGTTCGTGTGTGGCAAGATGAGCTGACTTTTCTGCAGGATGCTCCAGTGCAGCCCCTGCAGAGAGCAATGCTGACGGGGAAGTAGAGGCTACAGCAGGGCCATCCACCCTTCACGATGCATTAGGATGTCCTTTTCCTGAGCTAGTCTGGCCTGCCTCATTACGCTCATCCTGCTACAAAGAATAAGACTCCAGGGACCTTCCTGGTGTAAAGTGCATTCAATGAGATTGACATTTCCAAATCATAACAACACAGTGCTCTATTCAATATGAGGTATTTGTCAAGATTTTTATTAGTGATTAGAAATTATGAGCTAGGCATTCATACTCCAGCAGAACATCTTGCTCTAATTATTAAAGGCTCTCATTTTTGGCCACACAATTGTATCCAACCAATACTAAATGACTGGATGCAAACCACCATGATAAGCTTTGGTGGTCATCTAGGTGTCCCCTGTAGGGCTACAGGCGCCTCAAAGGGAGCCCCACTGTGAATGTTCTGAGAGCACGTGGACCTGGGTATGTTGATGTCTGGGGGCTGGAGCAGTGTTGCTGGGTGGTTGAGACAGAGCTGTTGACTAGAGCAGCCAACGTGCTAGCTAGAGCTGCATGAGAGGCTTGGTGGAGAGCCAGGAAGCGATATGGGAGAAAAATGAGCAAGGATAGAAGATGAGAGGGTTGGAATCAGGATAGACTGTGTATTAGTCCATTCTCACACTGCTGTAGAGAACTGCCCAAAACTGGGTAATTTATAAAGAAAAGAGGTTTAATTGACTCACAGTTCTGCATGGCTGGGGAGGCTGCAGGAAACTTAAAATCCAGGCAGAAGGCGAAAAGGCACCTCTTATGGGGTCAGGTGAGAGAGAGAGAGTGAGTGAGCAAGCAAGGGAAACTGCCTTATAAAGCCATCTGGTCTCATGAGAATTCACCCTCACAAGAACAGCACGGGGGAAACTGCCCCCATGATTCAATCACCTCCCTTCCTCGACAAGTGGGGATTACAGGCACCTTCCTCGAGAAGTGGTGATTACATTCCAGATGAAATTTGGGTGAAGACACAGAGCCAAAGCATACCAGACTGCCGTGCCTTAAGTCATGACCAAGGATACGGAGGAAACCTGCTCCCCTCAGGGTATCAGACTGCCGTGCCTTAACTAGTCATGACCAAGGATATGGAGGGATCCTGCAGTTCCCCTCAGGGTATCAGACTGCGGTGCCTTAACTAGTCATGACCAAGGATACGGAGGAAACTAGGGTATCAGACTGCCATGCCTTAACTAGTCATGACCAAGGATACGGAGGAATCCTGCAGCTCCCCTTAGGAGTGCTTGATGATATAAGGGATTCCCAGGAGGGCCAGGTACCAAGGAAAAAGGGATGATCAACAACAGGAATAATTTATGTTTTATAATTTACAAAATATTTTCACCTACTTGATTTCCTGTAATTCTGACAAAAAGCCATAAATTATAGAGATGGCACCTTAGGTCAAATAACCTAGACAACATTTCTTAACATGGGATTCAAAAATGTCTTGCCTCTCTCAGTAGGTTTCAGGGCGGTGCTGTGCAGGAGTTAGGATCCTGGAGTTCGAGCCTGGGCCATGTGCATCCTGACTCAGTTGTGTTACCCATGCGACCTTGGGCAAGTTACTTAACCTTCCTGGCTCAGGATCCTCATCTTCAAAATTAGAATCTAAATAATAATAATTATTAGAATTCCTCCTAGTGTTGTATAGATAATGTAGGGACCAAGGGAAACTTCCCCTTTGTCCCATAAAAGTTCACTGAACATCAACTTTAACAAGGCATATAAATAGGAGAAAAGGCATATAAAACTGAATTTTAAAGTGCATGAATGGGAGAATCACAACAAAATGTTTTCCAATAACCCAGTGGGTACAGAAGCTTATATTCCCCTTTTCATAAGAGGAGGAGATGGGGAATGGGGACTTTTGTTGAGGGGCAGCAAATAATTGTTAGGGAGAATAAACGAACATAAATTAATTTGTCAATGATTCTTTCTTTGGAGTTTCAATGAGCCAGAGACATGGAAACCAGGTGCATTTGTCTTCCTCAGTCTTCTTTTCTGAGATAGACAATGAGATTTCAGGAAGGAGAAAAAGGCAATTGTGTTTCTTTTGGAAAGAGGCTTTTTTGATCAGATAAGGAAATTCCAGGAGTCTCTCCATCCTTATCTTGCTAGGATCGTGGGTGCATAAGGCAATGTTAGAAGGACCTTAATTCTGAAGCAGCATCTAAGGCCTCTCAGCATGTGAAAGCGCCATTTCTGAGGTATCACTTTCTGAGCTCCAACAATAATTAGCTGAGTTAATACTAAGGCACATAGTAATCCCTGTATGAGTTGTTCTCATTGCTCGATGCATCCTTCCTGCCCACTGTACAGACAGGACCAAGGTACTGCCGTGAAGAAAGATTTTAATTAATGCTAGGCCAGCCACATGGGAGAACTGGAGTTTGTTACTCAAATGAGCCTTTCTAGGAACTCAGAGGTTGGATTTTCATGGCTAATTTTGTAGACAGGGTGCTGCTGATTGGCTGGGAGTGCAGTCTGAGGGGTGTGGAAAATGGTCCTCATGTGCTGAGGTCCTCAGCCTCTGGGTAGAGACCACAGGACTGGTTGAGTCATGAGTCACAGGTTCGTGGCTGATTACTAGAAGCAAAAATCATGGAGTTGATTGCTAGAATGTAGAACTCTAAAAGATATCTCAAAATACCAATCATAGGTTCTACAATAGCGATGTTATCTATAGGAGCAATTGAGGAAGTCACAGATCTTGTGACCTCGGGCCACATGACTCCTGAGCAGTATGGGGTTATAGAAACAATGCCTACACTTTAGCAGAAGTCAGGCCTCTCTCATAATCCTAATCTCATGGCTTTTTGTTAGTTTTCACTCACTGAGCAAGGAAGGGGTTAGTTTTAGGGAGGGATTATTTTCCTTGTGTCAAAGTTAAACCATCAACTAAATTCCTCCCATGGTTAGCTTGGCCTCTGTCCAGAAGTGAGTGAGGACAGTTGGCCTGTGAAGCTGGAGGTGAGAGGGAGTCAGCCGAGTCAGACCTCCGTCCTGTCATCATCGTTGCATGCAAAGGCAGTTTCAGTCTGAGGAGTTTCCAAGCCATGAGTGCAAGTACTGGAATCAAAACCCATGTCTTTCTGTTTCTCATCAGAGAAACTAAGACAACTTCAGGGGAGGGCAGTGGTGTTTGAAAAGGGCCTTGAGGGATCCTTAAGCTTTGGAAAAGGGGAGATATGGGATGAAGAAAGGGAGTAGGATAATAGGGCACAGGGACTGTAGGGGATTTGCTGAGGGTGGTCCTTAGCAAAGCCCAGAGATGTGACCTTCGAAGATGTGGGAGTCCTCTGTGCTGGTTCGGGATGCAAGAGAGAGGAGAGAGTTGGGGAGCAGGCACCTTCTCTTTTCCTTCTTATTTTCTACTTTGCTTCTCTCTCAGTGTCATGGTTTGATACCTTCTACAAACATAACACATCTTCCTAGGTCTTTAGATTATGAAGGAGGTGAGGGGTGTTTGTGTGGGGTGGGGAACTGAGAGAGCAATGGAACTTGAGAATTTATTCCAAGATCAAGTTGCATGGGATGAGGCATTGGGACAAGGCTCCTGGGCTGCTGCTGTATATGTTTTTTTCCCAAAAAATAAGACTTGGCATGATCAGGGTGTCAGGACCCTTCAGTGTGTGGCCTTGTGCTCCTAGGGAGGGGCTGCTTCTCCCCTGGCTGGGCTGCTGCCATCTGGACCAGGCATGTCAACAGACAGGCTGTGGAGGTCTAGTCCTCAGCCTGTGTGTATTAGGTCATTTTTGCACTGCTACACAGAAATACCTGAGGCTGGGTAATTTATAAAGAAAAGAGATTTAATTGGCTCATGATTCTATAGGCTGTATGTAGAAAACATAGCACTGGCATTGCTTCTGGGGAGGCCTCAGGAAGCTTAGAATCATGAGGGGAGTTGAATGGGGAGCAGGTGCATAGCAGGGCTATAGATAGCAGGAGCAAGAGAGCATAGGGGAGGTGCCACGTACTAGCAAGAACTCACTGACTATTGTGAGGACAGCACCAAGGGGACGGGGCTAAACTGATTACAAGAAATCCATCCCCATGGTTCAGTCACCTCCCACTAGGCCCCACCTCCAATGCTGGGGATTACAATTCAACATGAGATTTCGGGGAACCCAAATTCAAACTGTATCACAGTGTGAGCTCAGAAGGTCCCTGTGCGGACCAGTCACAGCAGACGCAGCCTCCCTGCCCCTGGCCCTTTCCTTGGGCCCTCCCTGCCCACTTGGTGTGTATCCTACCTGCCTGCTTCCTCCTCACTGTGCTCTCACACAGGCCTGTGGGGAGGGCTATGCATCAGGGCTCCCTATACAGGGCAGGTATTCGTCCAAAATAGAATCCTAGGAACCGTCATGAACAGATCCTTTCTATCTGGATGCTGGCCAAGCATAATGGCTAAATTTGCATATCAACTTGACTGCTCTGAGAGATGCCCAGAGAGCTGGTAAAACTTTGTTTCTGTGTGTGCTTGTGAGGGTGTTTCCGGAACAGATTTACTACGAAATTGGTGAACTGTGTAAAGAAGACCCAGCTCACCAAAGCGAATGGGCCTCACCCAATGCATTGAGGGCCTGGATAGAGCAAAAAGGGAGAGGTGGGGTGAGTTTGCTCTCTCTGCTTAAGTTGAGTCTTCCATCTTCTGTGCTTTGGAGCTCCTGGTTCTTGGGCCTTCGGACTCAGAGTCTTACACCAGCGTTCCCCCAGTTCTCAGGCCTTCAGACTCAACTGGGAGTTACACCATTGCCCTGTCCTCCAACCCTATACACATTTCTCAGTTCTCAGGCCTTTGGACTTAGACTGAATTGCCTCATAATCTCATGGGTCCATTCTAATTATCAATCAATCTATCTATATTTATCTATCTATTCATTCATCTATTTATATTTATCAATCTATATAATTATCTACCTACCTACCTACCTACCTACCTATCTATATATGTCTATCATCATATTACTCTGTTCTCATGCTGCTAATAAAGACATACTTAAGACTGGGTAATTTATAATGGAAAGAGGTTTAATTCCTCACAATTTAATTGGCTGGTAAGGCCTCAGAATCATGGTGGAAAGCCATGAGGAGCAAAGTCACGTCTTACATGGTTGCAGGCAAGAGGGCACGTGCAGGGGAGCTCCCTTTTATAAAACCATCAGACCTCATGCGATTTATTCAGTATCATGAGAACAGCATGGGAAAACCCACCCCCATGATTCAATTACCCCCCACTGGGTCTCTCCCACAGCCATGAGGATTACTACAATTCAAGGTGAGGTTTCGGTGGGGAAACATAGCCAAAGCATAGACTCATCTCTCTTTCCTATTGCTTCAGTTTCTCTGGAGAACCCTGACTGATATGCAAAGTTAGTTCAAACTGTATGAAGTCCTCTTAATTGCCTTCATCATGTTTGCCCAGATTGCCTCAACAAATAATTTTATAATCTTTGTTGGTAAATGAGGTAATCTTTGGAAGGAGGTTTTAGCCTTATGGGCTGAATTTTCTTCTCAAATGATGCATTGTTCCTTTTGTGGTGTTTGCCACCATTTCAGCTAACTCTTCCTGACATTTCAGAATTATACTGTGAGCTTTTACAGTGAGGAGAGCTTCCTCCCTTCTCTTTATCTCTCCTGTGGTCATATTTGTAACTTAACCTATGAGAAAACCATCTCTTTCTCCTATAGTACTCTAAATTTTTCAAGAGTGTTAACATCTTCCCTTGGGCAGAAGCATGAGGCAGTGGAGCACACACAATTTTAAGGAGGAGTAAAAGGTGGTCCACAGATCTGTGGCCACGTTTACCTGTTTCCCCGCTTTTTCCAGTGCAGCTTTATGTAGGTGATTTAATTTCACGTTCCTCATATATAAAAGTAAAACAAAAGCAGTTTGATCAGCTTGCGTCGCAGTGCAGAGCAAGTGAGATGCTTTGTGGGAAACAGCAGGCACGCAGGTTGCCACACACTGAGCCAGGCACCGTGCACCACGGCCCCTTCCCTTCTCCTGCATCTCCCCTGGAGTGCCCTCGTGCGTCCTCTTATTCTCTTTTTATATCTGGTTTCTATCCGTTTGTTTCTGCATAGCTGAGGAATAATGACAGAGCACCGGTCTACCATTTCATTCAACTATAAAACCAGAACATCAGTTCTTGCACCGACGTACCAATTTCTTACATTGATACGTTGATTTACTACATTTGTTAACTATTTTACAATTTGCAAGTGCACTCATTTCTTTGCTTAGTCACTGAACTCTTCATTCAAAAGAGGGTTTATGTTTGCACTGTGTCTGGCGTCTGCCTCCTTACTGTTCCCGGCAATACCTTCCGTAGCGCCAGAGTGAGGACATTCCCTTCGCAGGTGTGGATGCCCAGACGAGGGATGCGTCCAGGTCACGCAGGACGTAAGCCTGGCTCTTCTGCTGCTTGGTGCAGGGCTCTTTCATCTGCTGGAGGCTTAATGAATCTCAGTTAGCAGCAGAGAGCACATTGGTCAGGGAACCAGGAGAAGCTAAGTGCTCTATAAAAAGCCTGTGTGCCTCCCAAGGAATCCTCTTTTCATTAGAATGATTTACAGTGGGATTTTCATTCTAAAAACCTGCCAGTTCCTGAATGATATTTGTAAAATGCTTAACCCCATGGGGATTCCTTCTGATATGCAGGAAAAGGTACCATAAATTGTTTTGTTTTCTTTTTTTAAATGGGAAGACGTGAATTATGTTCTTAGGAGGTACGCCAAATTAAGTGCACAGGAAAATGCATTTATAGTGAATATTTTGCCTAAAAAATACAATAGACCAGCAAGGTTACTATTTCTCTCTGTCCAGAGTTCCCCGGAGAGTGGCTGGTGCTCCCGGCTGGGTCACTGGCCAACTAGGCTAATCTCAGGTGGTTTCTGAGCAGGAGGTGCAGTGCCTGAGTGCAGATGGAGCCTGCATGGGGCAGGAGGAGGGGAGGCCTCAGGTGCACACTCGCACTTACCTGCTGTCAGATCAGAGAAACCAGGTCTACTGACGACCAAAGAACAACCTTGGTCCCCAAGAGAAGGAAGCAAGGCCCATGGGAAAGCCTGGCACAGCAGCATTAGAGACAAGGGGCAAGAAAGAAGCAAGGTCTGGCGTCCTCGGGCTCCTTACCTGGGCATCTGGCCTGGTGGGCTACAGTGGCCTTCGCTGCATGCACTTTGCTCAGTGGTTGTTGTGAAATTTGGTGGTAACTCATGGGCATGGAATTTACGACAACCTGTTCCTCTTTTTGGGTGAAGCAGAATTTATTCATGTGCCACTTTGAGAAAATAGTAAGGGCCCAAAGGCCCCGGAAAAAAGTGTTTGTTCTTCCCAAAAGTCTCCTGAAATCCTCTGCAAACACAAATCCAAAAGCCACCCTGTCAAGGAACCGGGAGCACCTCCAGGAGACAGCCCTGCTTCCCAGTCCTAAATATGAGGCTGATGCTTCTTTCCCAGGGAGGAGCTGGGAAAGACCACATTTCCCGAGGTCCACATTCCCACTGATTCTAGACACATTAGTGGAAGGAATAAGGACCGGGTTACCAGGCCTGGGTTCTCGCCCGGTCTCAATGCCACAGGAAGTGAAATCAGTCCTTTATATGGGTCTCCTAGGGGCTGACTGTGGGCTTGATACTGACACATGGTGATTTATTCAGCACTAAGTCCAATCCCACAAGTTAGGAATTGTTATCCCTGCTGTGCTGTTGGTCAACCGGACTCAGATCAGTTTCCATACAGCACGTGTTTGACAGACGGGTGCTACTGGGGAAATGTGCAACTCAAGCGTTAGGAAGAAGAGAGCGTGTGACACTCCCTGGGCTTCCACCCCACAGCAGGATGCTGGTCCGGACTCTATGGCATGTGCAGTGTGTGTGGTATGTGTGCATTGTGTGTTTGTATGTGTATCGTGTGCATGTACTGTATGTATGTCTATGTGGTATATGTGTGTATGTGTGCATGTGTATTATATATGTGTGTGTATGGATGTACATATATGTGTGTGGTATGTGTGCATTGTGTGTTTGTATGTGTATTGTGTGCATGTACTGTAGGTATGTCTATGTGGTATATGTGTGTATGTGTGCATGTGTATTATATATGTGTGTGTATAGATGTACATACATGTGTGTGGTATGTGTGCATTGTGTGTTTGTATGTGTATTGTGTGCATGTACTGTAGGTATGTCTATGTGGTATATGTGTGTATGTGTGCATGTGTATTATATATGTGTGTGTATGGATGTACATATATGTGTGTGGTATGTGTGCATTGTGTGTTTGTATGTGTATTGTGTGCATGTACTGTATGTATATGTGGTATATGTGTGTATGTGTGTGTTGTGTGCATGTGTATTGCATGTGTGTGTGTATGGATGTACATATATGTGTGTATGTGTGCATATAGTGTATATATTGTGTAGGTTTGTGTAGTGTGTATATTGCATATGTGTGTATATTGTGTAGAGAGTGTGTGTGTGTATTGTGTGCATATGTTGGTATGCACATGGGAGTTTGCCAAGGAAGGGGCTGCTCTCCACTGCCCCATCCCCAGTTCAAGTGTAAGGAGGACTGAGTTGCTTGGAGTAAACAGGGAAGGGTCTGACCCAGGATGTCTGCGGGTAGGAACCCAGCTTTGCTGGCGTTTTCTCTAACTGGTGACCTTCAGTGAAATGGGGTGCAGGCTGTTCCAGAAACTGCTCCTCCCTCCCTTTTTCCTTTCCTGTGGGGTCTGAGCTCAGGGCAGCCTTCCAGCCAATGCACCCATCCTGCTCAGCCACTGCTAAGCAATCTGAATCCACAGGACCACAGGGTCAGGCTCTCTGCTGGGCTGGAGAGGACGCTGAGGCTCCCGAGGCGATGCCTGATGTCACGGGTCTAGTGTACGATGGAGTGAGGATGCAAACTCAGGTTACCTAGATTGCAAATTTTCCACTCTTTTCATCACTGTTTCTTTCTTCTAGTATCCCATCTTTAGCAGCCTTTGCTTCTCAGTTCTAAAAAGTGGCTAATGCTGAGTGGGCTGTGTCATAGCAAAGGAACTCAGCTGGAATCTTCTTATGAACTGTTGTCCAAAGTAGAGAGGAAACACACACACACACACACACACACACACACACACACAGGATGGGGGATGTATTGATTGAGTGCTTTTTACAGCCATACTCTGTACACATTTTATCACAATTAATCTCTATGACAATGTTGAGAGGCATTAATTCTCTTTTATGTAAGAGGAAACTGAAACTAAGAAAGTCAAAGTAACTTCCTCAAATGTACACAGCCAGTGCCTGCTACCATGCGGAAAGATGGTGCCAATCTGGCTGGCAGCCAGAGAGAACATCTGCTTCACTAGACGGGAAACGCTGGGCTGCCGTGAGAGCCCCTGGAAGAGCAGGTACTGGAAGCAGCTGTTTCCAGGCGTTGTCGCCTCCCTCGGAGCAACGCACGCAGCTGCTTCTGATGGAAGCCACCCTTGGCAATGGCCCCGTGGTGCGTGCGGCAGGAGGAACTGGTACTTGGAGCACTGCCAGTGGAACCACCAAGTGAGCGCCATTGGGAGTGGATTCCACAGGAGCAGCCCATTCCGTGAACTTTGCGTAAAATGTGCCCCTTAGAGCCCTGGTGGGTCACTTCAGGGAAGGGATGGAGTGCTTAGACCCATGGCTCAGAGGCCTCTATCCCACCATCATGTTGAGCTTTGCTAGTGGATGTTTCTCTGCTCAGAGGAGGCAAGAGCTCACTAGTCTTTCAATGCACATCTTTCTGAGGAGTGGAACCCTGTTTTTTTTTAGGACCTCTGGTGGAGTGCAGACCAGGACACTCTGGTATTGAGAGCCCTTCCAGCCACAGATGATGGAGTGGAAACATTCTCACTGTTGTTGTCTCAATGGCTGCAAAACTGCCTGACCTTCAGTGAAGTCCTCGATGACGCCAGAACTCCATTTCATGTGTATTAAATTAAGGCACGAATGCCTTGCTTGTGGGATTGCTGCGGGAAGGAATTGGAGTAACGCACACAGAGCACCTGATGCAACGTTGATTGGCTGGCTGCTTTCTTGGCCTGGAGTGGTCTTCCTTCCCACCCTTTTGCTCCTGGCTTGAAGGCTACGTTCTCCAATCATCTTTTTCTGGCTCCCAGGTCTAATTTAGGTTCCTGAATAGTTAGGAATGCTTTTGGTTACAAGTTATGGAAGAGATGAGAGAAAAGAAAGTTAAATTTTATGGCCAGTTCCACTATAACAGGATGGAAGTGCTCCTAAAATCCCCACCCCATGCAATGCTGGACCATAAAAACCACAGGGTTTGTGGGGAAAAATGGGACTAGGGACACATCACTCTAAATTTTTATCCGTGACATGAAAATAGTGACCTAACAAAAACAGTAATGCAGTTTTACATGGGTTAAATGATTAACAGGCATAAATACTACAGAAAATATGGCACTTGACCTTGAAAAATGCTTGAAGCTTGCTTGATAGTGTGAGTACTGGGGTTGCAGCTTATGCACTGTAGTGAAATGGGGGGAGTAGGAGGCTGTGGTCTGAATGTGTGTCCCTCCAAAATTCATATATTAAAACCCTAACCCCCAATGCTGTGGTATTAGGGGATGAGGTCTTTGGGAGGTGATTGGGTTATGAGGATTCCACCCACTCACGAATGGGATGAGAGCCTTTATAAAAGAGGCCTGAGGGAGCTTGTCTGCTCTTCCCCCTATGTGAGGTCACATAGGAAGGTGACATCTATAAGGAACAGACCCCTCCAGACATCAAATCTGCTGGTGCTTTGATTTTGGACTTCCCAGCCTCCAGAACTGTGAGCAATAAATTAATTTTGTTTATAAATTACCCAGTTGAAGGTATTTTGTTACGCAGCCTAAATGGATTAAAATAGTGGGTGATCTGGATTGGGAGGGAAAGTCGTAGCTCCAGAGGTGGCTGGTGATGCTCCTAAGACATGAGGTGAACTGGAGGTTGGCAGATGCTGGGGGGTGTGTGTGTGCACTTATGCGTTCCTAGTCTCAGATCAGCTGTGTGCAGTTCTGTGTTCACCTGGTATTTCTTGCAAATGAAATAACACATACGCAAACACAAAATTTGCCTTATTCTCAAATTGTTCCTTAATATCAAGCTCACACATGTGAGTGTGGAATCGAGCCTTAGAGCAGAACCACCTGCACCGGCGTGCCCTGGAGCTCTCCCTCCACTCGGGCAGATGTTCTTCCCGGGGAAGACAGAGCTGACACTGGGGCAGGTGGCTCCTGGTGGTGCCCCGTGCACTTCTATGTGTTCAGTGTCATGAGCTACTCCAGTTTACTTGTCTCCGGCAAAGGGTATTTATACATTACTTTATTTTTAACTCTGCCAGTCCTCCAAAATGGATAGGTACCTTAGAAGTATTCCTGCAGTAAGCCATGGATTGAGATTAATACAATAATAATTTTAAAAAATCCAATAATATTGCAAACACAAGTTAACACAAATAAGAGAGCTGACACCACGTTCTCCACTGGAAGCAAATTCCCCGCTAGTTATAACCAGGTTAAAATGATAGTTATAAGATTTGACAAGAGCACAAATTTTATTTGAAACATATATTTTCATCCACTATTATGAATTCACTCTCTGTGTGCATAGGACCTTAAGGTATTAGCTAAGAAAGTACAAATCCAACACAATTAGTAAGACCTTTAAAACCCAGTATCCAAACAAGAAGACAAACACGTATCACATTTTTGGAAATACTAAAATTTTTACATGATTCAGTCCTATATGATGCAAAATTGCACTCAACCCAATGGCGATTCTCTAGATGCCCCCTTTGAGTTTTCTTTCTTAATAGAAAAGAACAAAATGCGATATCATTTAAAACACCTTTGCTTCCTACTTTGCTGAAAAAAGGTGAAACGATTCACATTGAGAAAACAAGGTGACACGTACAAAATCGTGTCCTCCGTCTTCAAACGCTTTTGGAAGATGAACAAAAATATTACTGAAGATTGAAGGACACCAGTGTGTGAATAAATTATTCAGTTTGAGGGGTTTGCTACACAGCTGAATAAAAGTACAGATGTTTCTAACATGTGCAAGGTTCAGTTTCAACAATGAAATACACAAAGAACAACTTCTTTGTGATCTACGAAAGAAAGACGTACCAGAAAGAAGCTCCATTCTGAGCAGCAAAGCATTCATTTAATGAAATAATAGTTCATGGGAAAAATTACAGAAGGGTAACCAGCGATGCTTCGCCCGATTAACAACAACAGTTATAATACAACAAGATCCTGTCAGGTTTCTGTCATTCACAGGGTTATTCCTAAGAAAGTGGCATTTAAAATGTTGCATTACCTTTTAAAGACATGGGAAATACATACAAAAATATTTCATAGAGTACATATGTGTGATGTTGATCTCATGACAAAGCGCTCAAAAGAGCTGTCAAACTCAGAAACGAGTTATGGAAATCATTATTTCAATGCAAGTGATCCGTGGGGACCCAGGTGGTGAGTGCTAGTTAACCACAGATGCTACCAACCAGATAGTCTTTAAATTACTAAATTAAATATAAATACATTCACACATACAAAAATAATTACCTAACGTATATAACCTCATCTCATTGGTGATTTATAAACAACGAATGAGAAAGTGACTGCTTTTTTGAGAGAAAGTACACTGTGGAAAGGAAGTGGGCAATTGATGCCTGGAAGTGATCCTGTGATAATGTGATTTTATCATCAAAACATTTGTCAGCAACGACAATAAAACTCTCAAATCTGTGCATTATGAAAATGTACAGAAACATCTTTAATCTACTTTAAATTTTCTAAAATCAGAGTTATAGTGTTTTGAATCCATTTGATAACATTTAAAAAATACCCTCATTTCTTAATTTGCTTGAAAGAACAACTGACTAACATTGGGGAAATATTGAAAGCTGTATTTTAGTAACAGTAGCAGGTCTAGGTATATATATTGAATGGAATTGGAACATGATACCAAAATGTACAAGGCATAGTTGATAAAGCCCTTCTGTTTGGATTTATGTACTTTTGTGATGTGCAGTTTTCAACTATGATTTAGTAGAAAAAATGGACTTAATTTAGAGCTTTGCCCTTACTATATCCCAAAGTGTCAAAGCAACATAAAAAATTATATTTTCTCATTAAAATTATTATTGATAAAATATTTCTTCATGAAAGCACAGAATTTTGTATTTTTACTGATAAGTACAAATTAAAAATTGATTTAAAATCTCATTTGTTTTCCCTTATCTCATCCTTTAAGGCGTTTTCTTCCCCCCTTTGTTTTGTAATGCAGTGGTTCCAAACCTTTTTGTCACCAGGGACTGGTTTGGTGGAAGACAATTTTTCCAAGGACAGGGTTGGGGTGGTCATGGTTTCCGGATGAAACTGTTCCATGGCAGATCATCAGGCATTAGATTCTCATAAGAAGTGCGCAGCCTAGATCCCTCACATACACAGTTAACAACAGGGTTCAGCTGCTATGAGGCTCTAATGGTGCTGCTGACCCGACAGGAGGCAGAGCTCAGGTGGTGATGCTCACTCTCCTGCCACTCACCTCTTGCTGTGAGGTCTGGTTCCTAACAGGCCATGGACCAGCACCTCTTTGTGGCCTGGGGTTGGGAACTCCTGTTGTAATGTAATCATCTTTTTCAGTAGTACATGTATATAATTACATAATTATTAATACATAAATATGAGTAGCTCCCTTATGTTCTCAGATTGTCTTACTAAACAAATAATCAGAAAACAAGGGACACCACTGTTTTAGACAATAAATGAGACTGTGGCATCAGAAATGATATCAGAGGGCCATCGTGAGGCCAAAAAGCAAGTGAAAAGGGAAAATGCTGAAGGACATCAGATGTTATCATCACTATAAACCTGTGTTAAAAAATACATAAACACCTCTAAAATGATGGTGGCATGTTAGCCATCTGCCAGATGTGATTTCAAGGAATCATTCCTGTGTGTATTTGGAGGAGAAAATAATATTGACGGCACCTCAAATTCTGAACAGAGGCATCTGTAAAGACTTTCCTTACAATTTTCACCTTCTTATTCTGCACACATTTTAAAATTCAAATGATTTCATTGTATTTAAAGATGCACTATACACAGATCTATATATTTTAAAATCATTAATAATCATCTCACCTTTATGCCTTTAAAATGCCTCCCTCCTGAGATCATCAAATGAAAGTTCTCCCGGAGCCCACAGCTGCTGTGTGGGTCACTGTTTGTTCATCTCCCGTGAAGAAGTGTGTCCTGTCAGAGCGTGGGGGGCATTCTGGGTTTGCAGGTTGAGCCTGCACTCATCCTGCAGGGTCGTGATCATGGTTCACATTTTATAGACACTCGGACTGAGGCTTGGAGAAGCTGAGTTACCAACCCTGTTCTGCCCCACAGGGGAGTGGTGCCAGCCAGGCTTAATCCAGGAGGGTAGGCACCTTATCTGATCTCATTTTATCTTATCTGTGCTCTCTCTTAATGATCGCTCCTGATTATGGCGTAATTCTCTGACTCTGAGTTCATGTGTATTGGTCTGTCCTGGTGTTTCCAGGACACACATGTACAATTGCAGACTGTCTTCCCGGTGACATTAGTGTATGTACGTGTGCATTTGAGTGAATGGTTGGACCTGCACGTGGTGGTGTAGGTGGTAATGTGTGAGTATGAAAGACGGCGGCCGAATGCATCAGCTAAAGCCATGTGTGAGAACGCTGAAGAATGGGTTCAAATCCCAGGTCTGCCACTTGACAGCTAGGTGCCTTTTGGAACATTTCTTAAATCTCTTTAAGTTTCATTCTTCCTTATCTTTAAATGGGGAAGAGAGTTCTAAAGACACCACTTCATAAAATAATACGAGGATCTAGTGAGGTAACTCATGCACGCTTTGCAGTGTGCCTGGTGACTACTAAGTGCTCAATGAAAGACAGCCTATTGGATAATTGATTCATAGCCAACCGTTGACTCACATTTTTCCCATACATGGTTTCCTTTGGGCTCCGACAATTTTTTTTTTTTTTGAGATGGAGTCTTGCTCTGTTGCCTAGGCTGGAGTGCAATGGCAAGGTCTTGGCTCACTGCAACCTCTGCCTCCCAGGTTCAAGCGGTTCTCCTGTCTCAGCCTCCCAAGTAGCTGAGATTACAGATGCCCACCACCACGCCTGGCTAATTTTTGTATTTTTAATAGAGATGGAGTTTTATCATGTTGGCCAGGCTGGTCTCGAATTCCTGACCTCGTGAACCACCAGCCTTGGCCTCCCAAAGTGCCAGGATGACAGGCATGAGCCACCACACTGGGCCCCCAGCAAACTTTACAAAAAGGTGGTCCAATGATAAAAGCACTATTCTGCTGTTAGACCGCAGGTTTCAATCCTTTGCGCGTCCTGAGAGTTCTGATAGTCTAAGAGGCTGGGGGCTGTGGCCATGTTTCTCACTCAAATTGCTGGGTACTGAAATGCCGTCTGTGTGGCGGGCACGCAGTGTTTGTGGGCACACACTGAGTGACTATAACAGTGATTTAATGCTCTGGAAAAGATATTTTGGGTTATATCTTACAAAATCTTTCCATGGTTTATAATTTTTGGCCAATAAAAACAGCAATTTTACATGATTTAACCTAGTAGTTTACAACACTCACTAAATAACTTTCGGAAACAACACATTCTGTGAGTTTTAAAAGGCATCAGTGAGTAATTAGTTGAAGATTTGCAGTAACAATAATAACAACAAAAATACCGCAAACTTTTCCCCAGCCCCGACTTTTATGATGGAAACAACGAAGCCGCCGCCCTCTACATAAATCAAGGGATTGCTGGTGTTGATTCAGAAGGATAAAGATGGATACAGAGAGATGAAGTCAGATTCTGGATCTAAGTATTCTTCCCTAACATTCAGGTACTTTCTGACTTAAATTCAAGTATTTCTTTTCTTTTCTTTTTTTTTTGAGATGGAGTCTTGCTCTGTAGCCCAGGCTGGAGTGTAGTGGCGCCATCTCGGCTCACTGCAACCTCCACCTCCCGGGTCCCGGTTCAAGCAATTCGCCTACCTCAGCCTCCCAATTAGCTGGGATTACAGGCATGAGCCACCGTGCCCAGCTAATTTTTGTATTTTTTAGTAGAGACGGGGTATCACCATGTTGGCCAGTCTGGTCTTGAACTCCTGACCTCGTGATCCACCCGCCTCCCAAAGTGCTGCGATTACAGGCACTAGCCACCGCGCCCGGCCTAAACATTCAGGCATTTCTAATTTGAAAACAAGTCAATTCACTCACAAGGGTTTTTAAAGCAGCCACAACGTGGGGAAAGAGCCATGGGGATAAGAATAGAGGAAAATACACACAGCGATCCAACTTGACAATGTGATCCATCAGAACACCTATAAGCAAGAATCAAAATTCATGGGGCGTTTGGGGAAGAGGCTTGTTGGCACAGGACAGCGGGGTCTGCGATGTGCTTACAGGCCTGTAAAGAGAGAAAGGGGACATTTAGGGGGAGAGGCAGCGCGGAAATGGCATTAGGAATACAGGCAGGGGTTCAAAAGGAGGCTGGGTGGTAACAATACTCCCATTTCTTCTGAGTTCATCAATTAGCATCACTTTCTCTGCGAATTTGACTTCCCAGGTGATCCGCTTCACAGATGAGGAGGCAGGAACGCCCACGGGGACTCACCCAGAGTCATCAGCCAGGCGCGGTAGAGACAGGGCCAGATTTCCACCTCCATCTGTGTGATCCCCAATCCTGTGCCCTTCCTGCTTCCTTTTCCCGTCTTGAGGTGGGGAAGCTCCCCCCAAATGGAGTTTCAGTTGCTTATATCTTTAAATTGGACGGTAGTACCTATCCTCGCATTAATTAAATAATTAAGTCAGTGTATTTAATTTTATTTTCCCCTGGGAGATGTAATCGCCAGTATCGTTATTGCGGAGGGAGGAGGGGAGAAGGAAACCCCAAACAGCAGAAAACATTCCCGAGTTCTGTGCGCACTGCCTTTGATGGGTGTGCGCAGATTTTTTTCATCAAGGTGGTTTCGAATCAGTTGCAGGCCTTCTTTCATGTGGGTAACTATTTAAAGATGTGATATTCGGGGCAAGCGTTCCTACCAGCTCGGTTTCTGTCATCCCCCAGGCGGCGGAGGACCGCACAGGGAGGAGGCGGCGGCGTTGCGAGGGCTGGCCACTGGGTGGCACTGTTGCTCCGTGGAGAGCCGCCAACGGCGTCCCCGGGGACCCCGCCACGTGGAGCACAAAGGTGGGATTTCTCAGGTGTGCGCGGTGATGAGTTTCTTAATGAATTTACCTCTTCTGTGGAATCTCCCTTTCCAGCGTCTCCCGCTGCCCGAGGCCAGCTTCTGACTGTGGACTCTGGGTTGAGCGCATGGGGTCAGTGCGCGTTGAGCTTGCCCTGCCCAGACCCGCAGACCTGGGAACAGCCACCTCCCGAGTCACCCGGGCACGTCCTGACGACATCACTTAGAAGATTAAAAATAAATTGAAGCACATGTCACCTTAAAGGGGGCACAGAAAGGACATCTGCATGATTCAATGCAGCCATGAGAAAGCTGCTGGCTTTGATTTGAACTGTATGGAAGGAAGATTTTAAAGCTTGTAAGTTGCTAGTGTTTATTTCCAAAGGAATGACTATTTTTTATTCTTTACATTAAAAAAAAAGCACTTCCCTGCTTCCCTGTCCCTACACTTTAATTCTTCTTGGCTTTGATTTGAGTGATAATGTAGTTGAGGCAGGTTTCTGGTCCACGCTGAGGGCCTCCCCAAGGAAGGACAGGGGAGAATCTAGCTGGGGAAGATGGGGGAGGTGGGGACCGATTTTCCAGCCAGAGCTGGGGGTCTGCAGAACCAGGAGCCCAGGCCAGGCTGGCCTATCAGCCATGACCATCTGTGCAGCGTGGCCACCTACTCATAGCACAGCCTCAATCTGCAGACCCACCTAGGACTCATCCATTTCTCACTGGTCTTTTGTTTCAAAGACCCAGCAGCCCTGGCCCCTCCCAAGCCTGAAGTCGCACACACTCCCATCCTCCCATCAGTCACTTCCTGGCTAATGGGGACTGAGGCCCAATCATTCTCGTTTTTCATGTCGCATCAGGAGGCCTGAACAGAGGGAGAGAGGGAGAGGGCAGCTCTGGAGGAGAGTGGAGTATGGGCAGATGTCCTCATGAAAAATTTACAAGGAATAATAAGAGGCCCCTTCTCTCCCCCCCGGCCAAAGTCTCCGTAGGCTTGTTGCCTGGGCTGCTGGGAGAATATTGGAGAAGCCCCCCTCGTTTTGAAGGCAATCTGGTTCTAGGGGGTTAGTGCGTGGCGTTGATGCACTTGGCCGTCCTCCTGAGACTGGGTTGCAAATGCAGTTCGGGCAAAATTGATGAAGTCTCAGTTAATCTGAGGCTGACAGTTTAGAGAGGTCACAGCTGCGCGGGGCTGCCAGGGTCTCCCAGAGACAGGGCTAAGAGGTAAAGCGAAGGAGGGCCGGTGAAAGGCAGCATTCATCTTCGCCCGGGCGTTTCTCAAACACCGCTGCAGGCCAGGACCCCTGAGCCTCACTCCAGGTGAGTGGCGTGCGTTGGGAGGCCTTCACTCTCCCAGACAAATCCACACCCACACGCCTGGTGTTCCTGGCTCCTCGGGGAGGAAGGAGGAGGGAGCTGCTGCTCCTAATTGAAACAGGCAGTTAGGTCTCCCATGCAAATCCCCTTGCTGTAATTGGCGCTGTGAGTCCTGCCTGCTCGTTCCTCCATTTCCTGCCAAGGGAAGGTCATCTAGGTAAGACGTGTCCACACAGGGTGGGCTCTGAGCTGCTCAGAAGGAACTTTGCATAAGTGGTGCCAGCTCCCTGGAAAGAGAGAAGGGATGTAAATGCACTTGAGTTGTTTTCTAAGGGACACGCTCAGGGCTCTGGGACCCACTCAGCCGTCTCACCACCTGGAGATGCGGCTGATTGGCCACGTCATCTCTGTGCCTTCTAAATTAGGATGTGGCTTTAAGTTTAGATTCATAAATAATTGGGTTTTATGGGATAGGAAGCAGCAAGGGCTTTGGCGTTGTTTGGCCCTGGGTTGGGTCCTGACTTCTAAGCTTTGAGAATGCGTTTGTCATCACTACTGTCTGCTTATGGGAAAAGAGGGCAGGAGCTAGGAATGGAGTCCCTGTGACAAAGTGGCAGGTGGGTGGCAGCTCTGGGGGGCTCACCTGCCCTGTCACACTCCGTTCCCCCTTCCAGTGACAAGAATGCAAATAATAGTGTTGAAAGTCATGTGCTCAGCTGTGCTGGGCTGAGCATTTTATGTGAGTGAACTCGTCTCTCCCTGAAAACCTGTGAGAAAGGTATTATTATTATCATGATTAGTATTATTACCATATTATCTCTGCTCCCAGACAGAGAGATTGAGGTGTGGCAAGCAGGTGGCAAAATCCATCTTCTGCTTTGGTGAGGTTTCTCCTGTTTCCAGGGGCGTGGGGATGGTGAATGGGTGCGTGGGGACGGTGAATGGGTGCGTGGGGACGGTGAGTGGGTGCGTGGGGACTTACAATGCAAAATTACTGATTTCCATATCCCCCCCAAAAAATCATGAATATGAATGATTATAGCCAGATTAAAACTATCATTATTTTCAGTAAGAAAAAGTGTATCTATTAATAGAAAGGTAATTTTCCCCAAAACCACATGGGAAAAGTGTGCAAATACAGAACAGCCCTTCTAGAAAGGAATTATTTTCTCTGAAACAGGAAATTGTTGTACATTCAGACATGCCATAAATACACGTCTAGTTTGTACGTGGCAATTCCAGGGTCTGAGGCTCTTCCTTCTTGGCCCTGGAATGGCGGCTCCTGTGCTGTGGGCTTCCGGCTGAAGTAGGCACTGGGGAGGCGTGAAGCAGACGCCGTGATTTTGCTTCGTCGCGAGCGCAGAAGATGTGCCGTTCCAGGGGCCTGGAAGGGAGAGCTTGAGAGCCTGTGTCTCTCCTCCTTGGCCCTGGGAGGCGGCTGGACTGGGCCTCACAGGAGGGGCACCGAGGGACCGCAGGGTGCCCACCTCCCGGCACCCCTCCTGCAGGGGTCCCTGACGAGCAACCTGGGCACTGATGGCAGGAAGATGAGCTGTGTGGGTTCCACACAAAGAAACACGGACACCACACATATACACACACAGACATGCATATACACACCACACACAGAAACACGGACACCACACATGTACACACACAGACATGCATACACACCACACACAGAAACACGGACACCACACATGTACACACACAGACATGCATACACACCACACAAAGAAACAGACACCACACATATACACACACAGACATGCATACACACACCACACACAGAGACACCACACATGTACACACAGACATGCATACACACACCACACACAGAAACAGACACCACACATATACACACACAGACATGCATACACACACCACACACAGAAACATGGACACCACACATATACACACACAGACATGCATATACACCACACACAGAAACATGGACACCACACATATACACACACAGACATGCATAGACACACCACACACAGAAACATGGACACCACACATATACACACACAGACATGCATACACACCACACACAGACATGCATACACACCACACACAGAAACATGGACACCACACATATACACACACAGACATGCATACACACACCACACAGAAACACAGACACCACACATATACACACACAGACATGCATATACACCACACACAGAAACATGGACACCACACATATACACACACAGACATGCATACACACCATACACAGAAACATGGACACCACACATGTACACACAGACATGCATGCACACCACATACAGAAACATGGACACCACACATGTACACACACAGACATGCATACACACCATACACAGAAACAGACACCACACATGTACACACACAGACATGCATACACACCACATACAGAAACATGGACACCACACATGTACACACACAGACATGCATACACACCATACACAGAAACAGACACCACACATGTACACACACAGACATGCATACACACCACATACAGAAACATGGACACCACACATGTACACACACAGACATGCACACACCACACACAGAAACAGACACCACACATATACACACACAGACATGCATACACACACCACACACAGAGACACCACACATGTACACACAGACATGCATACACACATCACACACAGAAACAGACACCACACATGTACACACACAGACATGCATACACACACCACACACAGAAACAGACACCACACATATACACACACAGACATGCATATACACACCACACACAGACACCACACATATACACACACAGACATGCATACACACACCACACACAGAAACATGGACACCACACATGTACACACACAGACATGCATATATACACCACACACAGAGACACCACACATATACACACACAGACATGCATACACACCACACGCAGAAACAGACACCACACATGTACACACACAGACATGCATACACACACCACACACAGAAACAGACACCACACATATACATGCACAGGCATGCATACACACCACACGTGTACACACACTGACATGCATACACACACCATACACAGAAACAGACACCACACATGTACACACACAAACATGCAAACACACACTACACACAGAAACACCACACATGTACACACACAAACATGCAAACACACACTACACACAGAAACACCACACATGTACACACACAGACATGCATACACACACCACACACAGAAACAGACACCACACATATACACACACAGACATGCATATACACACCACACACAGAGACACCACACATGTACACACACAGACATGCATACACACACCACACACAGAAACAGACACCACACATGTACACACACAGACATGCATACACACACCACACACAGAAACATGGACACCACACATGTACACACACAGACATGCATACACACATCACACACAGAAACATGGACACCACACATGTACACACACAGACATGCATACACACATCACACACAGAAACATGGACACCACACATGTACACATATAGACATGCATCCACACCACACATATAAATGCACCACACACAAACATGCACACACATATACCAGACAAATACACAGATACCACACAAATACACACTGACACACTACACAAATATGCATACACATACACCACACACATAAACACAGATATCACACACATACACACACCATGCAACACACAAATATGCATACACATATTCCACACAGAAACACAGACACCACACATATATGCAGACATGCGAACACCACACATATAAACACAAAAATGCCACACACCAACACACCACACACAAACATGCACACATGTACACTACACACATAAACACACAGATACCACACACATACAGACACACATACTACACAAACACACATATACATATACTAAATATGTAAACACACAGATACATGCATACACACCAACACCCACACCACACACACACAAACACATGCATCATATGCAACACACACTACACAGACTTCTATCCCACATACCATAAACATACCCCCACATTCAACACACACACATGCTCACACCTCTTCCCACACAACCTCAACACAGATACACATACACACCCTCATATACATCTTTTTATGATAGTTACTTTTTATAGGTAAAATACTTGTATAATATCAGCTTATTATTCGCCATAGCGTAACTTAACCTTGTCCAATCTGTGGCCTAGAGGCCACATGTGGCTCAGGGTGGCTTTGAATGCAGCCCAACCCAAATTTGTAAACTTTCTTAAAACATAGATGAGATTTCTTAGCTATTTTTTTTCTTTAGCTTATCAGCTATTGTTAGTGTTGTGTATTTTATATGTGGCCCAAGACAATTCTTCTTCCAATGTGGCCCAGGGAAACCAACAGCCTGGACACCCCTGACCTACGTGGTTCTCATCCCAGGGATTTCACCCCTGACCTACGTGGTTCTCATCCCAGGTGATTTCACCCCTGACCTATGTGGTTCTCATCCCAGGTGATTTCACCCCTGACCTACATGGTTCTCATCTCAGGTGATTTCACCCCTGACCTACGTGGTTCTCGTCTCAGGTGATTTCACCCCTGACTTACATGGTTCTCGTCTCAGGTGATTTCACCCCTGACCTACATGGTTCTCATCCCAGGTGATTTCACCCCTGACCTACGTGGTTCTCATCCCAGGTGATTTCACCCCTGACCTACGTGGTTCTCATCCCAGGTGATTTCACCCCTGACCTACGTGGTTATCATCCCAGGTGATTTAACCCCTCAAAGCAGCTGGAAAAGTCTGGAGACATTTTTGGTGATCACAGCTGGAGGGTGCTCTTGGCATCTAAGGATGGAACCAGGGTTTGCTGCAAATACCCTAAAGGCTCAATGCCTCCCCAGCACCAAAGAACCCTCAGACCCCACATATGGGTACCCAGAAATCTGCATGCAATTTCCTGGTAAAGAGAAAAGAGAAATGAAAACGACAAAACAGTCCCAGATCTTCCCTCTTCTCGGTGCAGCTGTCTGGATGGGAATTCTGAGTCTAGGCCTTGCACTGATTTTTCCCCTGACATCTGGGAGGCCATTTCATATTTAAAACCAGAGATGCTATGTGGCAGCTGCCACAGTTGGACGGAGAAAGGAGAAAGGGATCTTCATGAAGTGCCTGTTTGTGGTGGATGCTGAGCCCATGCGTGTTGGATGCTGAGCCTGTGCGTGGTGGGTGCTGAGCCTGTGTATGGTGGATGCTGAGCCTGTGCGTGGTGGATACTGAGCCTGTGCATGGTGGATGCTGAGCCTGTGCGTGGTGGATACTGAGCCTGTGCGTGGTGGATGCTGAGCCTGTGCGTGGTGGATGCTGAGCCCCGTGCGGTGGATGCTGAGCCTGTGTGTGGTGGATGCTGAGCCTGTGTGCCGTGGATGCTGAGCCTGTGTGTGGTGGATGCTGAGCCTGTGTGCCGTGGATACTGAGCCTGTGTGTGGTGGATGCTGAGCCTGTGTGCCGTGGATGCTGAGCCTGTGTGTGGTGGATACTGAGCCTGTGTGTGGTGGATGCTGAGCCCCATGCGTGCTGGATGCTGAGCCCCATGCGTGGTGGATGCTGAGCCCATGTGCGGTGGTTGCTGAGCCTGTGCCGTGGATGCTGAGGCTGTGTGCCGTGGATGCTGAGCCCGTGCAAGGTGGATACTGAGCCCGTGTGCTGTGGATGCTGAGCCTGTGTGCGGTGGATGCTGAACCTGTGCATGGTGGATGATGAGCCTGTGTGTGGTGGATGCTGAGCCCCATGTGTGGTGGATGCTGAGCCCCATGAGTAGTGGATGCTGAGCCCGTGTGCGGTGGTTGCTGAGCCTGTGCCGTGGATGCTGAGGCCGTGTGCCATGGATGCTGAGCCTGTGCAAGGTGGATACTGAGCCCATGTGCTGTGGATGCTGAGCCTGTGTGCGGTGGATGCTGAGCCTGTGCATGGTGGATGCTGAGCCTGTGTGCCGTGGATGCTGAGCCCGTGTGCTGTGGATGCTGAGCCCGTGTACCATGGATGCTGAGCCTGTGCATGGTGGATGCTGAGCCCATGTACCGTGGATGCTGTGCCTGTGTGCTGTGGATGCTGAGCCTGTGCATGGTGGATGCTGAGCCTGTGCACGGTGGATGCTGAGCCCATGTACCGTGGATGCTGTGCCTGTGTGCTGTGGATGCTGAGCCTGTGCATGGTGGATGCTGAGCCTGTGCACGGTGGATGCTGAGCCTGTGTGCTGTGGATGATGAGCCTGTGTGTGGTAGATGCTGCTGGTGGAGGCCTCTGCAGTGTGTCCAGCAACTGCCTGCCAGACATAGGCTGGAGAAGGGCCAGGCAGCTGCCTCCTACCTGAGGGCCTGTCAGATCCATGAGCGGACCCCCACCCCCAGTCTCCATCCCCAGTCCGGACCCCAGTCCCTACTGATAGAAAAGCTGGGAAGCAAGCCAGGCGTGTAATTCAAGGAGCCATTGCCTGGTGAAACCTTTGTGCCCTCAAGGCCCTCGCACCTCTCTGGCTCCATAATTGTTTCACACGATCCTTGTGTTTCTATATGTTTTATATGTAGTTGCAGGAAATAATCTGTAAGTGATGTCTAAAGCAAGTTTCTAAATGTTTATGCTGTAATACACGGCCATAAGTATGCTGGCTACTCATGTTTGATCTTACAACAAACGCACAATGGCAGGTACAGGGAAAGTGAACTACTTCTCTTGCCAGGGACCCAACACCAGTTGGGGCATCAGAAGGAAGCCCTTTGGTCTTGGCCAGGGAGAAGCTTGCACCGTTTTACTAGGAATGTCCTATGTGAATCCATCCTCTGTGACTCCACAACTTTGTATGACTTGTGTGGTGCTTCTAAGGATGCGGGGCTGAAGGGTGGGGTGTGTTCTGTGCACTTTTGTCACTGGAAACCTGGCTTTTGGGAAACCCCCCTGGCCCCACAGTTGCTCCCAGAAGCCATACTGGGAGAAGGGCCTGGGGAATGTTCTCAGAGGGTCATGTTGCCTTGATTCAACCTGATGGGGGATTTGGGGAAGCATGAGTGACACCATTGTGACAGGGTGCTCCCACACTGCCTGCCTGCCCTGCTATTTAGATGCAATATTAGCTGGGGCTATAGTTTTTTTGTTATTATTATTATTTTTTTGATCAGTAAAAATGAGCTCCTAACTTTAGTTCAGAGCCTTAGTTAGGTTTTAGTTTCAGAAAACTCTCTCAAAAAAGGGAATATATTAGACGATCAACCAGTGACCCTTAATGATTTTGAATTAGTTTTAGGATGAGACATCCGATCCCAGTGATTCTGGGTGGAGACCCTGGGCCAGCGTCCCCAGCACCGCCTGGGAACTGTGAGAAGCGCAACTTCTGGGCACACCCCAGAGCTACCTTTAAATTGTATAATTCCTCCAGCAGTTTCTATCCATAGCACAGATAGTTTTTGTTTTGGTTTGGTTTTGCTTAATTTTCACAAGCATACCGTTGAAAGAGAAAATGAGATAAGGTTAGCGAAAAGAGGCGGGAACTCTGAAACTTAAGGTCCTACAACTTTCAATTTGTCGCTGGCAAAAACCCGGCTGCCATTTTGGTTTTGTCTAAATGAAAGCAATGATCCGTTAGTGTTATATAAGATTTAAAATTTAAAGTATTTAAAATTCCCCAATCTTGCAGAAATGCAAATGGAGACAAAGAAAGGTCAGAGGTTCTCCTGGGACCACCTATTGTCCCCAGATCAGACAAAAATCCAGTTCTCTGAATTCCTATTGCAAAGTTGTGTTTGCATCACGCATCTTGAGACTCTTCCTACTGCAATGTTTTATTATCTAAAAAAAAATAAGGTCATTAGATATGAGGAATAACATCATGAAGGATTCCAAACAATTTGGTACATAACAAAGATCACTGTTTGCTTAATTTCCATTGAAGGAGGTCTGGCTTCCACAATGAATGCATTTTATACATTTTTAAATATTTCCCTCATTTATGATGTGTTTACCTTTAAAAAAGATTTTAAAAATGATTTCATAAAGATGGGTTTTCTCTTATCCTGCCCAATGAAACCAATTTTCATAAAACATAGGCTTTGTAATTGCATCCTAGAAAGTCTGAGGCTGCCTAGGTCTGCCAGATGCCCCTTTTCAGTGACCTTGATATTAAATAGGAAAGGAAAGGACAAATCCGTTTGACTGAAGGCTTTTAATGGAGCTGGTGGGAGCTGCTGCACTGCCCCAGACCCTGGAAGAGAGTTGGGGTCCAAGCCTTGGTGGGGAGCTTTCTGAAGTGAGAGGCTTTGTGGCAGGCAAAGCTGGACACCATTCATGGAGCTGAATTTGTCATTTTACCTGGTCTAGAAATGAACCCTAAACAGAAATCTTCAAGTATCAGTAACCTGAGGAGAAAACCACTGGTGCCATCGAAGTGCTGGGTGTGGAAAAGTCTGCGCTGGAGTGTGACGCCGCGGAGTGTGACGTCGCCGAGTGTGACGCCGCCGAGTGTGACGCCGCCGAGTGTGACGCCGCCGAGTGTGACGCCGCCAGCTGTGCCTATTGGCTCGTTGGTTCTCACCTGTAGGCAGCCTGGACTTTTCAATGCAGAAAGCAGAGGCTCCTGACTCCAGAGAGTCAGGCAGTGATTTCCTTTAAAATAAAATAAATAGCTTCAAAATATAGTGAATAAACTTGCATGTGAATAAATTTGGAAAGCATATTAGCCTATATTACCAAGTTGTATTTGAGCACACTCATTTCAGGGAGTAAATTTTTAACATGTGTTCAAGGGTGATAAGAACTGTGCCTATTCTCTGAGTCCTCTATGTACATAAATTATAGGATAGTCAGGTATTGACATGGAGATCAGGGACAGAGCAAACTCAGTTTTCATCATGGGCTCATTTACATGTCAATGCCAGACCAGGGCTGTTTGATTACTTTGCTCTCGTCTGAGCTCCCAGGGCAAATAAGAACAAACAGACGTATTTGCGGATCTAGAATTTCTTTCTCTTACTCATAGGTATATGCGTATGTATATGTGTGTATAATTTAACAGATGATACGTCAGAATATGAGCATTCTAGAACTTTCATTTTATAGTGCATTTTGTGCAGTATGACTGTGATAATGGTTGAACATTTGGATAGCAATGTGAAATAATGAACAAAATTTGTCTATGAAGCCACGAGTGGAATGTCTTCAATTCTATTTATCAATTCCAAAGGAAAATATCTAAGCCATTTCAACTGTGTTGATCCTCCTTAGGCCAAATCTTCTTATGTCCCTACTGAAACAGATCGACTCAGGTGCAGCCTCAGGTGGACACTGTCTTCTTGTGGCCATGCTCCTGGGGAAGGGCATCTTCTTTAGCTGGGACAGTTGTCACTATTCACATTTGGTAGCAAGTGAGAAAACAGATTTGTCCTTTAATTGGAAGACCATTGTTGACAGGGTGGTGCATTCGCTGGCTGTCTAATGTGCACATCTGGTGTTTTCCACTGTCTGCCATCCCTTCCCATCCGTTTCTGGACACAGCACTTTTTTTCCTAAGGAGGATGCCTCTTCCACTCCACAGTGGTCCACGACTGGCCTCTCCTTGTATTCCCACCTCCTGGCTGGAAGGGTTAACACAGGCAGGCCCAGGCCCCAGGGGGATGTATTGTGAGTTTACATGTGGACTCTGGGAAGAAGGCCATCGCTTTTTCTAGATTCACCAGGCCGAGATGATGAAACCTGCGTCATTTAACAGTCATGCGTCACCCTTCCCTGCTGCATGAAAGAAGACTTTCCATATTATCAGAAAATAGTGTCAGCCCAATGAAAGAACTAATGCTGAGAGATAACAGAGAAAATTCGAACTGGGTCCTTTGAGTCCTTCAACTCTAGAAGTCAGCACAAACTTTAATCTTCTCACTTAGTCTCAGTGAATAAGTTCTCTTCTTGCCTTAAGCTAGTTTGGATTGTGCTGGACTTGCTACTGAAATAATGCAGGATAATACACCATCTTACAGTATCACTAATTGTTGCGTATATCATGTTTATGACACTATTTAAAATCATTAACGCTAAGTATGTTGTGGACATTTCTAGAAACCTCTAGAAGAAATTAATAGCAACTTTTCCCATACTCTTTCTTCCCTTCTCTTCCTTTTTTCTCATGGTGGGTATCAGAATATTGTCTGCAAATATGGCCAGTACTCACTCAATTCAAATCCATCTACTTTTAAAGATATGTTCTTTTTTTAAGGCAGAATTTTTAAAGACAGCAAAGAGAGTGTATTACAAAACAAAACATAGTATATTAAATCATTCACTTAAGGATTTTACAAATGCACACACAGTAAAAAGCTTTAGGATCTGAGTTTTTTGAATCGGTATTATGTCAAGGTGCCCCTAGAACGCCTACGTCCCGCCTTGGCTCAGCCACTGCACCACCTGCACGTGACCTCTAAAGTGGAGGAAGGTGAGGGGTGCAGCTCACCACTCCACTGTTAGCTGCCGTCACGCTGGAGTCAAACCTCAGTGCAGCAGCAGAGTAAACAGAAGGATTTAGTTTCCTTTTGTTTGTTTGTTTTAGGAAGAGCGCTGAGTGCCCACTGCTGAGTATTGCTATGCTGAATTTAAAATGGAGCATTTTCACCTTGAATGCTGTAAGTGATGTGCTTTTGAAAAGTGCCGTTGAATTGCCTTTCTGTTTAAATTTATTTTTCCCTTTACATTTGTTACACTTACGGTCATTCATGAAAGTATTCAGGGTACTTGCAAGGTTGTGTGCTTGTCAAAATGATGAGAGCCTGCAGTATCCGTCCATTTGTTGTATACAAGTTCTACCTCAGTTAGAAACAACACAACATTAGCAACTACAACTGCATACTCGGGGCAGTGTGTCCTCTCGGCCAAGAGCATCTGTAAGAGAACTTGCAGCTGGCTTCTTTAACAAAGTCACCCACAGCTCTTGGGTTTGGCGATCGGGGGAAGCACGTCATTGGGCACCTCCCAGGTCTCTGTCTCCTGTCTCTGGAGTCTCCCTCTCCTCTCATGAATATGCTGTGTCCTAAACCATTGCTTCAAAGAGCCTTGTGGTAAATGAAACACCTGTTTGGACCTCAGCAAGACTCCAAATTTATCCATGGTATATACTAGGAAGTCTTCAAAGGAAAAATACTTAGTGAGCGTTGGAGAATTAAAAATCTTTTTTTCTTTGTCGTCTGCATTAGTCAAGGTTCTCTAGAGAGACAGGACTAATGGGACAGATGTATATATAAACGGGAGTTTACTAAGGAGTATTGACTCACATGATCACAAGGTGAAGTTCCACAAAAGGATGTCTGCAACCTGAGGAGCAAAGAAGCCAGTCTGAGTCCCCAAATCTCAAAAGTAAAGAGACTGACAGTGGCCGACAGCCCGAGAGCCCCTGGCAAACCACTGGTGTAAGTCCAAGAGTCCAAAAGCGGAAGAAGTTGGAGTCAGATGTTGGAGGGCAGGAGGCATCCAGCACAGGAGAAAGACAAGGCCGGAAGGCTCAGCCAGTCTCGTCCTTCCATGTGCCTCTGCCTGCTTTTATCCTGGCCACGCTGGCAGCTGATTAGATGGTGCCCATCCAGATTGAGGGTGGGTCTGCCTCTCCCAGTCCAGGGACTCAAATGTGAATCTCCTTTGGCAGCACCCTCACAGACACACCCAGGAACAACACTTTGCATCCTTCAGTCCCATCAAGTTGACACTCAGTATTAACCACCACAGCCTTGTCTTCTTTCTTCTTTTTGCTTACGCATTTTTCATGAGACTTTAAAGCCCTCTGTCTTTCAACATCTATGAGGTTAGGCAACCTTGTGATTATTTGCATCCATTATAGTCTTGAGACATGTTTTTCCTTCCCTCATTTGTTTATGTAGGTGCTGTACGTGCAATGCTACTGAGAACCAAACAGGAGATTTTTGCCACACCTGCTATGTGCGGCACAGTACACTCTTAGCTTTCCTAGACATCTAAGCACAGGTGCTAGAGATCACCTCCACTTAGATATCTAGAAAAGCTGAGAGCCTGCTATGCTTATGGATGAATGCTCAGCTCCCAGGACTCAAATGCTGGCAAGCAGAATAAAGAGAGGACTTCAGATAATGCATCTTTCTATGTGGGAAACAAGTTGCTGAGCCCCTTCTGTTGCAATCATGACTGAAGTAAGGAGGGTCCCAAAACTGGGGGGAATATTAAGAACTATTGGGCAAGGGAAGGAGGTTACTGGAAACTATTGATGTGGTGAACAAATATGTCCACCTTTAAGAAAAGTGTGAAGCTTCACGTTGCCTGTCCCTCAAACAGCTCTTGGGTATCACTAGGATAAGAATATCTTGCAAATCTACAACCAGCAGTTTAGATACATTGCCCTCGCGGGGGTCCAGGGTGAGTCAACCATGCACATTATGTGTCTGAACACCTGGTCTCTACAATAAGAGCAAGATTAGAAGGATGGCTTATTATTTTTTTAAGAGGTAAGCAAAATGACTGCACAGACATTGAAAGACTCTAAGAGGGCTATTCAGTCTGCAGAATCAACTCCTTTTAAAAGGCGATCCTGAAAGGAACTTCAGGTAAGAAAGACCCCAAATCTGAATATCGTTGATGATACAGTGAACCGAATTCCAAATCTGAATGCAAGGGCCCTGGGTCTTTCAAAACCTAGCCAGGTGACTTTGATTACGTCATGTTTCTGTTCCCAGGCCCTGGTGTCTTAGAACGTCCAGGCTTTCCCTCTTGTCCTTTTCTTTCTTTCTCTGGCAGCTCCTCTCCCTTCACCAGCTTGCTGTCTTCTCCTCCTTTGTCCCATTGGTGAAGGATGGGGTTACTCAGCCTGGTCTTGGACCCTGCTCTCCATCTGTTCTTTTTGGGGGATGTCTTGTTTACTCTTGTGTCTGGGAAGCGTGCCTGGCATAAGCTGCCTTTCAGATACCTGGGGTATGGATGAGTGAGTGAATAAAGACAAGAGAGTTCCAGAGCTGGGTGATCATTAGACCATCAAACCATAAAGTATGTGCACGCACACCACACACCACACACACCACACACATATGCACACACACCACACACACATGTGCACACCACACACACATGCACACCGCACACACCACACACACCACACACATGTGCACACCACACACGCACACACACCACACACACCACACACATGTGCACACCACACACCACACACATGCACACCACACACGTGCACACACCACACACATGTGCACACCACACACATGTGCACACACACCATACACACGTGCACACACATGTGCACACACACCACACAATCACACACCACGTCCACACACTCATATGTACACATATGCACATTCATACTACACACACACCGTGCACCTCCTCAAATCACACACCTCACATAACACCCCCACACACATACGTGTGCACTCACACTACAGCACCACACACATCACATACCTCACATGCATGCACACATATGCCATGCATCTCCACATACTTCATGAACCACACACCCATCACACCCACACACACATACATGTTCACATACACCATGCAACTCCACACACAGCAGACAACTCCACACACACCACACAACTCCACACACACCACACACACATGCACACCTTTACTGTGCACCTTCACACACACAACACACAAATATACACATACACACCATGCACCTCCACACATATCACACACTGTACACATCACACCTATACACATACACAAGTACACACAACACACAACTCCACACACAACACACACAACACACACACATACACACCTAAACTATGTACCTCCACACACACGTAACACACACATATGCACACACACCATGCATCTCTACATACTTCATAAACCACACGCCCATTATACCACACACATATACGTGCACACATACCATGCAACTCCACACAACTACACATAATACACATACATGCAAACCTATACTATGCACTTCCACACATAATACACACATACACACACACACAATGCACCTCCACATATATCACACATCACACCCAAAGCACATTGCCCACATGCACACATACACACACACACACCCAACACACACCACACACCACACAAACACACATGTACGATACCTCCATGTATACCACACACACACCACACACATGCACACATACATACCCCTTCACACCCCACATACACACATACCACACATGCCACACACCCACAGCCACACATACCACAAACACACACCAAGTACACAAATCCCTCCCCCCTCACTATCACACACATACACTGTCACTTTATCGCTGACAAGAGAAGTTGTGTTTTCTGTACAGTCTTTCCTTTGCACTGTGGGAGTGCCACATCTAGAACTTCTGGAGAAGGGATTCTCAATGCCACATAAATCTGTTGACAGATCAGAGGGGCTTGCAAAAGAAATCGTGATGAACGGACCAAAGAGATTTCTGTATCAGCCTAACTAAACATGCCCGATGCATCCAGTTTTCCCAGAACACTGTGCAGCCTGAGCAGGAGAGACGGTACTGAACTTGGAACGTAGAGTTGGGACAGAGGTTAGCTCCTGAGTGGTGTGCACGGTTGGTGAGTAGAGGACAGAGCCTGAATGGAAGTTTGCAGCCCGTTACCCTGAGGACCTAACCTCCCAGGGCTCTCGAGGGGGGGGTTTGATTGTTGAAGGGGAAAATCTACCAAAGGCAGACATGAGAGTTAGAGTTCGGGGCTTCCAGCATTTCCTAATTTTCAAGTGAGGTCTATATTCTGAAAGTCTTTGAAAGAGGGGAGGAACTTGCTGGAAAAGTGTCATTTCTTTTGAATGTTTATTCTAATTTCTTACTAATTATGTAGCTCAAACCCAAATTTATATGAGCCTCAAATTCAGATATATGGTCAGAGGTTCAGATTAAATAAGAGTTAAATTAAATAATTTATCACTTTCAGAGAATGAGGTGTGAATGGGTAGTTTCCTCCATATCTATCTATACTGTATAAGTTTACTATTGGTGCTGTAACAAATTACTACAAGCCTAGCAGTTTAAACAACACAAGTGCATTATCTTAGTGGTTCTATAGCATAGGAATAGGGCACTGGTCACACTGGGTTAAAATCAAAGGGCTGGTACAGCCATGTACCTTTCTGGAGGCTCTGGAGAGAAATCCACTTTCCCACCTTTTCTAGCTGCCAGAGGTTGCCCATATCCTTGGCTCCTGGGCCCCTTTAGCCATCAAACTGCAGCTCTCTGTGCCTTTCTTGGGTAGTCACATTTCCCTCTGCTCTCGCTGTCCACCTCCCGCCTCCCTCTTCCACATTTAAAGGCTTTTGGAATTGCAATGGTGTCACCTGAATAGTCCAGACTGATCTCCCTGTTTTAACGTCAGCTGATCTGCATTCTTGATTCCAACTGCAACCTGAATTCTGCTTTGCCATGTGCCAAGCTCTTCACAATTTCTGGGGATTAGGACGTGGGCACCTGCAGGAGGGGCATGACTCTACTGACCACATCCATCGTGAAAGTCTATGGAGAGGTGAGCAGATTGAGGCAGAACAGGGCCTTTCAACAGCTTCCCAGCTCTGGACTCGAGGGCCGGGCTCTCCAGTGAGCTGTGTCATTGTGAAACCCATGTTGAGTTCATATTAGTCTTGAATGCTCGGACTTGGCATACATTATCTTAATTCATTTCACTCATGCACTCACATACACACAAAATACAAACAGACCATGAAAACACAGTGCCGGGGGGCAGTTCTTCATAGTCAGGGTCCCAATAGGAAAGGAAGACCAGTTCCAATCAGGAGCGAGTCTTTACCACGGGGCTAACCTCCCGTCTGCTCAGGGGGCGAAGGTTCCGGGTTGTAGAAGCAGCTGGGCTGCCACCACCCAGAAAGGCTGAGGTGAGGACAGACTGTGGAACTTCATCATGAGAGAACTTCTTCTTGTAATGCAGGCAGCCTTGAGACAACACTTTCTTCCAAGGGACACTTTGAGCCCAAGAACCTTCACAGGGAAGAAACCAGAAAGCCAGATCCCCAGAAGTCTCTCTCCTCTGCTGCTCTCATGCATTTAATCCAGCTGGAAGCTGGGGCACTGCGTGGCCTAGAAGAACAGTGGCCGCGGGCGGTGCCTGGGGGCACAAAGGAGGCCTCGGGTGCATCTCAGAGATGAGGAAACCCAGGGACGGAGAAGTGAGGTCCATCACTAATGTTCAATAGTCGGGATGTCTGGAGGCTGGGATTGGAGGCCAGAGGTTTAATTCCAGCACATTGGTCTCTCTGTGATATCACATCAGCCATAGGAGGAATCCTTTTTTGTGCATCTGTTATAACAAAGGGAAAGAGACAGAGTGTGGCTGGAAGCATCATTCACCAGAGCAAGTGGCAAGGTGCCCAGTGAAAGCCAGGAGCGGGGTGAGAACTAAAGAGCAATTATCCAGACAAAGGGCACTTCGGGAAGAATCTCTGCATCAGAAACGCCTGCAGCAAACAACACAGGCAGGGGAGGCTGGGGGCTCACATTCCCCTGCAGTAATCGGAGCACATTGCAAACAAGGTGACAGAGGACGCCAGTTCTTCGGTTTTGTCTGGCAGCTGCAAGGGCAGGGATCAGTGAATGCCCTCAGTTGCTCTGAGTGGCAGTGTTCAGGGTGGGGATGCCTGGATGGCCAGGGCTGAATGGGCCAGGAAGGGACTCCCTTTCCTAGCAATGCCCCTGACTTAGACCTTGGGTGAGCAACTCTAGGAAGGTACCAAACACTCATGACTTTAATTGCCAGCAACTTAGGAAGTGCTTATAATGACTTGGGGTCCTCATATATTTACAATTCTTTAAACAGGTTTGAAGCTCCCCAGCAAAACTTCTGCAACTGTACACAATATTAATAAGATCATACTCTGATCACAAATGAAAGGTGGGTTTTGATGGAAGAGCTCTAAGTAATTCTCCATAATGACCTGATTAATTATGAAATGACCTGTTGTGATGTATCTGGATAAATATCACCTCAAGCTCTTGGAAACTCAACTTTCATCTTGATAAAATTAAAACCATTTTTTAAAATCCTGTAGTTCTATGATCATGGATGTCAAATAAAAAATTTCAACATTTCAAATCTGAAAGGCAACATTTGAAATTTTGTGGAAGGGCCTTCGTCTTCCAGCTCATTTTATGAGTACATATTCCATAATGAAAAGAAAATGTCACGCTCCTTTAACAACCATCATCTTTCTGCATGGTTTCTTTTTTCTCTTGAGCCTATTTGTTTAGATTGAAGGTGTTTCTAATAAGCCATGTTTGATATGAATATCTGGAAAGATCAATGCAGCTTATCTCCTGCATTAAAATTCTACATATGCGTTCCCCCTTCTACTGAATAAAGCAATTTAGGCTTTTTCCTAGTGTAATCAATAAAATGAAATCTAAAAAAGAGAAAAAAAATTACTAAGATGTCCTTGTTTAGCTGCTGAATGCAGATGACTTTTCTTAAAGCAGGAGAACATTCCTAAAAACGAATTTCATTGATTTCAAACAGCAAATGTATGTATTTTTTAAGATGGGGGAAAAAAACCCCCATTACCCAGCCAAGTCAATGACACTATAGTGCTATGTAATTTATAAGATCATAAATCCAGTTATTCCCATGAGCAAGGCAAAATATAATCTAAGGTGCTACTGCTCCTTAGGTTACAAAAGGGTGCATACATCAGCGTGCATGAGAATTGTCTGAGGCAGTACAATGCCTGACATGTGTTTCCTTTCTTAAAAAATAAATTCTATGTATTTTAAGATTTCAGCAGTACTAAATGCAAAAATGGCTCATATTTCAAGGTGAAAGCCCTCTGTTGACTAAAGCTGCTTCCATTTTTATTGCAATTGTGGGTCTTGCCTGTTTTTGGGTAAACTTTTTCCATCAGAAGCTGCTATGTGGATGTATTTATAGTTCAGTTTCATTTAACTATGTTCATTTGTACTGATCTGAGACAGATTTATATGATCATAGATTTCTGGTGTCACTGTTGTATTATTTATATTTCTATAAATTAAGGCCATTATCATCAAAGATGGCCCCTGACAATAGGATGCGGCTGTTGGAAATAGCGGTTAATATTTTCTTAGCCCTGACGAATTCTCTATGGATTGTATCCTGATGCAGACTAAGAAATCATTGTCTTTGCTGGAAAAAAGGAGGTCTTGAGTAATAATAATAAGTCATTAATGAAAGACAAAAATTTCAGGGCTATTTGTTGACACTGGTTTTTAATCTTCCTAATGATAGCCCCTGACGATGAAGAGATGAGCGGGATAATGTATGGCTGAGAACGCCGCCAAGCTGAGCTTCTCCCCCTCCCTCGGCATGAGATTAGCCTCTAGGACATATTCACATCATGCATTTTCAATCTTCCTTTTATCTCTGGATTGGAGTGCAATGTCTCCACCAAGCGATTTTTAAGCAAGGGCTTTACGACAGATGGGGTACGGGAGAGGCTTTATCTCTCTGGCACCAATAAAACAATCAAACTTAATTGGTGACGTCAGTATAAAACAGTTTATTTGTGACTTAAGGATACTGCAAATTAATAATTAGATTTAGAAGATGGGTACAGAAAAGACTAAGGAAAAATGTTTCTCTTAGACAGGTCTTAAACATCTCTTGATAGAACCAGTCCGGTTGCAAAGGCATGAACCCTGGTGCTATCACACCCTAGCTGAGTGATATTGGTCAAGTTGCATATGCTCAGTAAGCATCAGATTTCTGTCTGTGAAGTCAACATGCTGATGTCACAGAGCGAAGAGGCTTGGATTCTAAAATAAATTAATATGAATTAAATTAACACTGCTAAAATACATACATTTGCTAGTTGTCTGTCTCACACATGGTAACACAATGAGCTTTTATGAAAATATGAGAATATTTGTCAGTGAAACAATTAGACTTGCCAGCGTAAAACTTGTACTATGTGTTTGTTAGCTGTCACTGACAGCTATATCCTAAAAAATAATCTCTACGTTATCCAAATTGGGTTTCTTTCCTATTTAGGTCAAGCTACGTGAGTGATCCTTCATAAACACTCAGCAACACTCTGGCATAAATGTTGAAAACATCTCAACTCTGTAAATAGGAAGAAAACATTACATATTTAGTGTTTATGATTCAGTGTTCGTAAAAGCCCCACATAGCATTAGATGAACTGCACGCATAATAGGAGGGGTGCACGCGGTGGGTAAATGGCTCTGGGTTGAGAAAGCAAAGACTAATATTGCACAGGTGCTGTTGCCCAGGGAGACCGAGAGGTGAAGGGAAAGGTCTGGGCTTCGGTGTGAGGTATGACTGCATCCTAATCCCAGCTCTGCCTCCAGCAGCCTTGTGCCCCTGGAGCACATGACAGCCTGTGATGGATGCCCACTCTCCCTGGCCTCTCCTCCCCCACCTTCACAATGCAGCTGCTCCAGAAGGCTCTTCCAGTAGTGTTAGACCCAGAGGAAATTTGAGTGCTCTGCAAAGGATGTGCCCAAGAGGTAAGAGGTGAGGAAGCTCCCAGGGCCGCCAGAGTGCTGCCTTGCAGACACACCTTCTCCCAGTCCCAGATGTGGCCACAGACTTTGTCTGAGACCCAATCATTAGGGTCTCAGGTGCACCCTAAGCTCAGAGTGAAAAAATGATAAAAAGGAAAAGGGGCCTGGAGTGACAGTCTGTCTCAAAAGAGACAGGTTTAGATTTTCATGTGGGAGTTGAGAGAAACTAAAATTTGTGTTGAAACATTCTCATGAAAAGTTGGACCCACTTCCTGAGGCTGGAAACTCATGGTTTTGAGACGGTAACAGAACAGATCCCCAGGTGGTCCTGGACTCCACCTCGCCTCCACAGCATGCATTCGAGAACAGCCAAAGAGACGGCAATCTCTCTCATTCAGTTACGCCTCTGTGTGAAGCATGAGAATGTCTTGGGAAATACGCTGAATGATGATATCTTTTTAAGTATGGTTTATTTTCATCTTAACATTTTTCACAGTCTAAGACTTTCCTTCCCTATTAGGTTGTGGGTCAAGATCTGCTAGAATTAACTTTCTGGAGGATAAGTTAATATTTAGAAAAAAATAGTAGAAAATGGGTAAAGATATTGTAGGACTTGCATTTAAGGGTAAGTTTTGGAAGGGTAGATATATCAGAAGCTAAAAGATAAGTAAATATTAGTTTAATAGTCTTATTCTTCTGTATGTGCCTAATCATTGTATAAATTTTTGTATAAGAATTTATCTGTAGGCTGGGTGCGGTGGCTCACGCCTGTAATCCCAGCACTTTGGGAGGCTGAGGTGGGTGGATCACTAGGTCAAGAGATAGAGACCATCCTGGTCAACATGGTGAAACCCCATCTCTACTAAAAAATACAAAAATTAGCTGGGCATGGTGGCACGTGCCTGTAGTCCCAGCTACTCCGGAGGCTGAGGCAGGAGAATTGCCTGAACCCAGGAGGCGGAGGTTGCGGTGAGCCGAGATCACGCCATTGCACTCCAGCCTGGGTAACAAGAGCAAAACTCCATCTCAAAAAAAAAAAAAAAGAATTCATCTGTAGAAGCAGATGTGGAATTTGCCTTATAAGAACACTCAGGGCCTCAAGGATCTTTGTGGGTTAAGGGGAAATGTGGGGATGTCTAGTTAGTAGGGGCTCGGAGGCAAGTCATCTGGTTTTCACCTATCTTGTTCAAAAATATAATCTTGCCAAAAATCTGCAAGATATTCCATATCAGATTGCTGAGAAAGATGACCTGAGATCCAGCACATGAGGCTAGGATGATCTTATGAAACCAATGTGATCATGATACCCCCACCCCTTATTGAATATCTCTGTGGCTTAATATTTTTGGGAGAGCCCATCCCTGTCCTCACAAGGCACCCCACTCTCTCCAGAACGGGCTTCACCCACAGAGAGCACAGCGGGCCTCCTGTTCTGGGCTCTGCCTTGCTGTGCCTCCTATAGTATCCCTGTCTGACTCAGGACTCTGGTTTCTGTAGCTCCTACCCTTGGATTGGCCCTTGGATCTGTGTCTCTGTCAGCATTTGATCTTTCCAGTGTTTGAAGCTCCGGCTGACTGTCTTAATCCATTTATGCTGTTATAACAAAATATCTGAGACTGGATAATTTATAAGGGACAGAAACTCATTTCCACATGGCCGTGGAAGCCGGGAAGTCCAAGATCGTAGTGCTGGCTGCTCTGTGTGTCAGGCGAGAGCCCGGTCTCTCTGTTTCCAGGATGGTGCCTTGAATGCTGTGTCTTCACATGGTGGAAGGCAGAGGGCAAAAGAGGGCTGAACGCTCCGTAAAGCCTCTGTTATTAATGTAAAGGCCTTCATCCCATTGACAAGGGAGGGGCCCTCATGATCTAATCATCTCCTAGAGGCCCCACCTCTTAACACTACTGCACTGGGGTTTAAGGTTTAATGTGAATTTTGGAGAAGACACAAGCATTCAAACCATAGCATTGGCCAACGAGGCTCTGGCTTGGTTTTACTCCTGGATTTATTAACATCTCATGTTCCTTAATCTCCTAACCCGACGTACGACTCCCCTGCTCCCAAGGAGAGGAACATTAACTGGGAAGTGTATGGAACAGCTGAAGCAGAAATGAATTCTCTTTTCTGAGTCCTTCTTTCATTGCCATTGCTGTTCATGTTGGCTTCAGAAAACAAGGTTCACAAGCTTTCCAGCTATGCTCACGGCGAAGGTTTTCTTTTCTGGTCTGGGGTCCATTTTCATAAAGGAAACTATTTAGGAGGATTGAAAGAAAAATAAATCCATCTTCAACCTCCCATCTCTACTTTCTCTTTTTATAAATTCTTTCACAAGGTCTTATTTAACCATTTTCTACGGTTAGGTCGGAAATTACAGATTGAGAGAAAAACCCTGAAGAATTGTGTGACTTTTAATTAGTTATGCATATAGTAATAGCAATTGTACAGTTTTTTAAAAATAATAACTTGTTCTGTAGCCTAAGCTGGAGTGCAGTGGCACAATCATTTTTCACTGCAGCCTTGAACTCCTAAGCTCCTCCTGCCTACGCCTCCTGAGTAGCTGGGACTTCAAGCGCATACCACCATCCCAGCTAATTAATTTTCTTTTTTCTTTTCTGGTAGAGACAGGGTTTCACTATGTTGCTCAGGCTAGTCTCAAACTCATCATCTTCAGCTATTCTCATGCCTACGCCTCCCTAAGTGCTAGCGTTATGGGAGCGAGCCATCACGTTCACCCCAATGATCCATTTTTGTACATGTAAGTGCATCATTTTTGCATTACTTCTTTTTATTTAATAGTCTGTTTTCCTCAGGATAAAATGTCAAATGAAAAATAATAACAGCTTTCTCTTTAGGAGAAATATTCTGCCCAGGATCCTGAGATGTGAAGTAGGAGAACAGCCTTTGACTTGGTCTAGGGGGCCTCCGGTGGGCACAGTGACATACAGAGCTCATGGCGAGCACTGAAAAAGCAGTGAGTGCCAGGAAATCATACAGAATGTTTTGTGAATGAGCTTCCTTCACCCACGGACATAGTTCATTGCTTTCTTTGGAATTTCAGAGCAATCTAAGACACTCAGAGTTTAAAAACTGCTAATCTCATACTTTGGATTTGCAGATGAGGGCTCCAGACTCACAAAAAGTTGAGTGGTGAGTTAATGTCACAGTGGATGTGGGATTCTGGTATTGTCACTTGACTTGTCAACGTGCCATAGACCTAAGGACGTACCCTCTACCGGCAAACATAGTGGCACTGGGAGTTAGAACAATCTGTGTTATGTCTCTCCATTTTAGCTGGAAAGCTTTGAGCGGGTTCACTTGAAAGCCGCAGATTTCTTATTCTGTAAGTGAATGTAATGAGAGCACTCACATCCAAGAGTTGCTGTAAGAATCAAAAAATACACAGTGTGTGAAAACAGACCATAACCTTCCAAGTCTCGAGTAGAGATTTATGAATCATCGGTAGTTTTCAGACCCATTTAAATATGAGAAAACTGAGGCTCAAAAGGGTACATAACCAGGCCTGCGCATCTTCTAACCCTGAGCCACAATCCTTTGCAGCCAGCACTAAGCAGTCCCTGTTTGTTTAATTCACTTCTATTTCCCCAGGAACTGGTATTGCTCACTTCATTAAAGAGAGCGGAGAAAAGCTTCTGGCACACGCACACTCTTTAACATGTGTTTTTTGTCCTTATCTTATTGACTCAATATGCAGATATCCCTGCCAGAAATGTCCAATGCACCTTTGTCTAAAGAAGATTTTATATTGATCTTAATCTAATTAGCTAGTTTGAACTATGGTTTGTGTCATGATTCCTGTCTTGATCTAATTAGCTACTGTAGTTGAAGCAGCATGGATCTGAAATCATAATTGCTAGTGTGCAGAAGGCTTTCTCGTCCAGGTCTGTGTGCTAGGTGGAGGCATTTCTAAACATTGCAAACCATCAACAGCTTACACTGTGCTTGCTAAATTGGCTTCAAATTCTAGAAGTGCCTTTGGATTTGAAACCAGAAATACCCTGGCGCTCAAACCTTGGTTCAGTCACGTCTAGCTGTGTGACCTTAGGCAACTGACTTAATCTCTCTAAACCTCATTTTCCTTATCTGCAGAATAGGCAAGGCTCTGAGGATGAAATGAAGAGATAGCTGTCTGGGGAACTACATACAGACACAGCACTGGCTTAGTACCCGAGCACATGGGAGGTCAGACCTTCTGATTTCTTTCCCTTCTTGTGCATTCTCCAGCAATTTTGGCTGGCAAAAGAGATTTCCTCTTCTCTGTGCCATTTCCCACTAAGACACAGACATTCTCTTCTCCACTTCCCATTCTGACTTCCTCCCCTCCCTCCCTCTCTTCCCCCATTTTCTTATTTCCTTCCTTTGGTTTTGAATTTCACATAGGATTCCCAGAAGTGTATTCACCAAATGTGATCAGGGAAAGCCACATAGGGAATGGCATGTATTCCCACTTTTGAGGAGGGTAAAAGTGAGTTATGTCTGAGCCCAAGGAGAATGAAAGCAAAACCAGAGAACTACTGAAAGCCTGCAGTTTGAAGAAATGGTAGAAAACCTAAGGCCAAATAGGAGTCTGCCCATGAACCTCAGTCTGGGAAGTAAGAATGATCAGGACTTCAGGGGCTGAGGAGAGGCAGGTGGAGGATGGCTGGGTCTCCCCAGCTCCTTCCGCATGGCCATAATTCTCCCTGTGGGGAATTTTAGTGACTTGCAACTTTCTTGGTTGGACAACAATTCCTATGGGTGATTCTGTAGTGTGAGCACTTAGCCTGAATTCATTTTTTTTTTCCTATGCTACTGTTATGGAGGCCCTGGAGCCTTATAATTAATTAATGGTTAGTGCTGCCTTTGAAATTCAGATTAGCCTTCTTGCAGGTTTACTCTTTAGAATCTAGAAAGCTTTCTCTTTTTCTTTTTTTTTTTTTTTTTGCCTATACTGCTTTATCATCAGGTCTTGAAAATAGCAGGTTGGCATTTATTTTCTAGCTTTAAAGATGAGTTTTGAACTGTGGCTTACTTTTCCATGAGCCTGCAGGCTTTGCGTATGTGTGAAGCAATCCCATGCAGTTGTGGAACCTCAGTTTTGGAGCTAGTGGGTTCTGTTCCCAGAGCCCATGGCTGTGAAGTTGTCAGGAAGGCTCTCGTAGTGAAGAAGCTGCCCCGTCTCCTGCTGTGAAAGTAGGAGTAAATTAATTAATTTTGAAGAAATGTAAATGTTAGAGCTTACCATCATAATCAGGACAAACATTAATATCAGCTTCCTTAATCACCCCAGCCTAACCCTAAAATAAAGAAAATTTTTGCCGAGTTGAATTTGTGGGATATGACAAATTTCTAACAACACAAAAACACAAAAGTTGACATTAAAATTTTTTTTTAACCATTTGATACAACTTCAATTGACTTCCAAAATCCCCAGAGCTAAGAATGTTGTGGAATCAAAATAAAAGCACAGATATTGCAGCTTGCAGATAAGTCTTCTTTTCAGTAGTGTGTGTGTCCTTTTTTTGTCAACTTAAAAATTCACACAGTCTATAAATTTAGAGTAGAGTTTATTTCTTGTAAAGGGTTATAGCCTGCAAGGTTGTATCCTGTAGGCTGGGAAGTGGAGCTTCCAGGAAAGACCAGAGACAGGCACTAGGGAGGAGAAGGGGTTGGGACAGGAGCTTTAAGCTGAACTGCTTGGCTAACATCCATATTCAACAGGTTATAGGAAAGACTATGAATATTCATGAAGGTAGTCCTAATGTATCTGCACCAAATAAACATGCATGTTACATACAAGCCACATTCACCTTGGGGTGGATACTTAATATTTAAATGTATTTTAACTAGACCCTATATGTTGAAAGGTCTTTTCAGGACATAAAGGCATTTAAGTGGGCAGCCTCTGTAAACCAGCCAGAACCAGCTGATGGTCGGTGGTCTTATCAAGAGAAAGTGATTTAAATCAGTCTCCTGTCCAACCAAAGCTGTAGTTATGGCAGGTGGAACGGGGGTCCCGGTGTCTCCTGGCTGGGGAGCTGCAGCTGCTTCAACACGGCTTGTCTCGAGGCCAGTGCTTGTTTAGTTGTTAGAGAAAAAGGAAAGTGCCTGCGGCGGCTGGAACAGACTTGATGCTCTACGTTCTGTGTGCCCGACTTAACCCTTGCCCGGCACGGCCTGTTTATAATTTGGTATCTCACAGCCTCAGAGAGTCTGTTCTTTCAGTCTTTTTGTCTCTATTTTGAAATTAACACTGGTCAGATTTTGGGTCCAAACTGCAAAAGGGAGGGGGTATAATGAGGCATATCTGGCTTCCTGTCTAGCCATGGATGGGAATTCATTTTCAAGGTTTCTCTGGGGTCCCCTTGGCAAAGAGGGGATCTGTTCAGTCAGTTGCGGGGGGGGGGAGGGGCGGCTAGGATTATATTTTTAGTTTATATTCCTATTATGTCTACATGCTGCCTATATGGCTCACATGGCATCTTCTGAAAAGCCTTCTTATTGCAAAGTTAGTAAGTAGTGGAATTTGGGGAGTGAGGCACAGCTCACTTGCCCCAAGTACCTCTACACCCTGGAAATTACCACCACTAATTTCCTTCTTTGTGCTAATTTAGTGTCTCCGGGAGGAACAGACATGTGAGCACATCAGAACCCATGGGCCATCGAATTCATAAGGATGTGGGATCAAGATGGCAGAAAGAGTTTAATGGCCAATCTCCCATCCCAAACTTTGTGAAATGACAAAAATGTGGTATTTAAAAAGAACATATTAGCTCTGGGAAATAAGAAAAACGGTCTTTAATTTTGATTGTCTGAAAGTTTGAAGAACTCTAGAAACTAGAAAACAGAAGGGACTGTATAAATAAGAGGCAGAAAACCACAGTCCAAAACACGCAGCTCCTGGCCCCGGCGTGCCTTTGATTGCAAACGTTCCTGCTCGTCACCGCAAGCTCTTGGGATGGGGTGTGTACTCTCTTCACACGTGAGTCTCTTCATTTGTTAGCCCTTCACCTCCACAGTGCTCCACAGTGTTTAGAAATTAAAGGGAATAAACACTTCCTCAAAATTTGTCCAAAGCTGTCCTGAATACTAATTCAATCCTTTCTCCCTGGAAACTAACTGTGTGGTGGGGTTTCCTCTAAATTCAGGGTAGATTTAAAAAGGTCTGGTCATGTGTCTGTACTTTCTTAAGAATTTTTTTTTTTTTTTTTTTAGACCTGGTCTCCCTCTGTTGCCCAGGCTGGTGTACAGTGGCATGATCTTGGCTCACTGCAACCTCCCCCTCCCACCCCAGGTTCAAGGGATTCTCCTGCTTCAACCTCCTTAGTAGCTGGGATTACAGGCATGTGCCATCACAGCCCAGCTAATTTTTGTATTTTTAGTAGAGATGGGGTTTCACCATGTTGGTCAGGCTGGTCTCGAACTCCTGACCTCAGGTGATCCGTCCACATTGACCTCCCAAAATGTTGGGATTCTAGGTGTCAACCACCGTGTCCAGCCTACTTTCCTAAGAATTTCCTAAAACCCTTTTTTCTTGTATTGGCTGTTGAAACTTTGGGTGTGATAGGTTATTTAGAGTCTGAAAGGTAATGCGGATATGCAGTGCAGAGTGCTGGTAATAACAGATGTGAAGCTCACTTTTAAACAGATATCAATAATCTCTATTTTGCAAAATAATCTGGCATGGTTCCTCGATTCCATGATCTATGTAAGTTTTGCAAAATGTATCCCTGGTGTTTAAGAGGCAGCCGAATGACCTGCATTAGTTGCACACTTACTGCATGATTGATACTGTGCTAGTTAGAGAAATCAAACGTAACCACTGGTAAATGAAGACGAGTCTGCTCTAACTGCAGACTAGAAGTTCCACAGAACATTTCAATATCAAAGTATCTTCAAATCATCTCGGCCATCTCCCAAGTTCAAGTGCTGCCCTGGACCACAGGGTGCACCCGCGCTGTCACCAGCCTATTACTTCTCTCTGGTTCCATAGCATAGTTCAGTATGCAGGGTGGCCTCGCCCAGCTGACCACCTGTGAATCCTCCTAGATCATGTCCTCTGCCCATTCCTCTCTCCCAGCCATCACCAGCTAATGCTCCTTCCTTTAAAAAATCCTCTCCTTTCCATGTCCACCACTATTGGACATCAGACCACAGCAGTTGCTCAGATTATTTTGAGGGCCAGTTAACCTATTTCCCTACATTTCTTCTGGCCCCTTAAATTAATTCCCCAAACTGCATCCTGTATAATCCTTCTAAATTCAAATATGATTTAAAATTATGTAGTGATCAGTCATTGCTCTGAGGGTTAAGTCTCAGACTTTGTCCCATCTCCTGCTGTAACTCATCTTGATTTTCACACTTCAGTTAACACTAAATTGTATTCACCCTCCCCACCACACAGACACACACACTCTCTCTCTCTCTCACACACACACACACAATTTTCTGCCCCTGTGCCTAGCTCTTACTCCCTTTATCTAGAATTCATCGTCTTCTCCTTTGTTTTGTTTTTGAGTAGGGGTTTCATTCTGTCTTCCATGCTGGAATGCAGTGACAGTATCAGGGCTCATCCAGCCTTGAACTCTTTGCCTCAAGCAATCCTCCCACTTCAGCCTCCTGAGTTACTGGGACCACAGATGTAAGTCACTACACCTGGCCCCTTTTGTTAATATTTATAAATTCTGTTTCCTCCTTAGAAACTCAGAGTTCATGTTCTCTCCAGGAGGCCTTTCCTGAACCAAGATAGGACAACAGCCCCTTGTCTGAGTTTTCATCATTCCTGGGTTATTTGCTAACTTGACACTTGTCACTATGTGGTTGAATTCTTTCTTCTTTTGTGTCCTGTAGGTTACTGTGAACTTCTCATGGAGGCTGGCTCATTTTTGCTTATTTTGGAATTTCCAGAACCTACCATACTGCTTGGATGGAAGATAATCTAAATATTTTGCTGAACTAAAGTGAATTGATTTTTTCAAACAAGCGTCGTACCTGGATACACCTTGTTTTATAATGATAGAAGTACACTCTAATGAAGACATCATTCCACTTCATCTTCACACAGTGCTATGAAATGGAAAATTGTCTCCTGGTTTGAGGGAGGAGGGCTCTGAGAATTCAGGAGCAAATGTAAGATTTTAGCATCAACTTATCAGACTATAGGTCAGGCTCTTATACCAATAAGAATGGCTATTATTAAAAAGTAGGGAAAAAAAGATGCTGACAAGGTTGCAGAGACAAGGGAATCATTATATACTGCTCATGGGAGGGTAAATTAGTTCAATCCTTGTAAAAAATATGGTGGCAGTTCCTCAAAGAATGAAAAGCAGAAGTACCATTCGACTCAGCAATCCCATTACTGGATATATAACCAAAGGAATAGAAATCGTTCTACCATAAAGACACATGCACACATACGTTCACTGCATCACTAGTCATAGTAGCAAATATATGGAATCAACCCAGGTGACCATCAATGGTAGCTTGGTTAACAAAAATGTGGTACATATATATACCATGAAATACTACAGAGCCATAAAAAAGAATAAGATCAAGTCCTGCACAGGAACATGGATGGAGCTGTAGACCATTATCCTTAGCAAACTAACACAGGAACAGAAAATCAAGTACCGCAGGCTCTCATTTATAAGTGGGAGCTAAATATGAGAACCAATGAACACAAAGAGAAGAACAGCAGACGCTGGAGCCTATCTGAGGGAGGAGGATGGGAAGAGGGAGAGGATCAGAAAAATACGATCAGGTACTATGCTTAGTACCTGGGTGATGAGATAATCTTTACATCAAATTCCCATGACATGAGTTTCCCTATATAACAAACTTACACATGTAACCCTGAATCTAAAACAAAAGTTAAAACATATAAAATAAAATATTTCAAAAATGAATAATATACATTAAAAATAATAACCCCATGAGGTCTTTTCCCATTATACCAGTGAGGAAACTGAGGTGCAATCTTGCCCAAGGCCACCAAACCCATGTATGCCAAAGCTGGACACAGACCACAGCTCCCTGACAACTGGCCCTGCACACTTCATTTTCACCAACACACATCTTTCATACATTTCTCTCTCACAGAGTGTATTGCACATTTAGGGAATGAGTTTAACAAGTTCATCCACACTATCAAAGCCAAGAAGTTTGACTGGCCTATGATCCTTTGTGATAAATTATATATATATATATAACTAGAAAACTGACCAGTGAGAGAAAAAAATGCAACTTTCAAATCACAACACACGGCTATTTCCCAGCGAATGTGGAAGCCATCCCTCCCACGTGATGTTGGTCCTTCCTGCTGGTGATTTCCTCCCACAGGCAATAAGCAATCATTCCAGGACATCCTGATGATATCTGAAGCGTGTGACATGTCATTATGCATATTGCCATTAGCCTCCAAATGCTGGGATAGAAAGTGATGTGTAATTTCATTAATCAGGGTTTTGCCGGTGTCTGTGGTTTGGTGCCATTTATTATTTGGGGAGAGTTAGAACTGCGAGAAAGAAATCTTTCTCATAATCAAAAAGCATGAATTGAGGGCCAACCTGTGCCTAGAACTATAACGGAAGCGGAATAGAACAGTCAAATGAAAAACTGTCTAGGATCTTTAGTTTAGCGATACGAGTGGAAATTACTAATCTGGGTGACTATATAGAGACTTGAACAATAGCAAAACACATTTCCCAAATAATCAGTGCATTACATAGTAATCACAGGTTTATTCTAGTATGGAGTCTGCCCTCTGCATCCATGGGTTTCACATTTGTAGAGTCAACCGACTGTGGATTGAAAATATTAGGGAAAGATTGCATTTGTATGGAAAATGCGTATCCTTTTCTTTGTCATTATTCCTTAAACACAGCACTTTAGCAACTGTTGACATTGTATTAGGTATTATAATAACTCTAGAGATGATTTAAAGGATATATACGAGAGGATGTGAAAATGCTATACCGTTTTACACCAGGGACTTGAACATCTGTGAATTTTGATATCGGGTTTGTCCTGGAACCAATCCCCACTGATACCAAGGGATGACTCTATTTACAAGTGGTCTGTATTTGGGAAACTGAAGAAGACAGCTTGGGCATTTAGGGGGTTGATGGGGATTGTACACATTGTAGTTCCCTCTGCTCCCATCCTTCATCTTAGTCATGCAGGTGCATCTGTATTTATTCACTCACTGAACCCACCGAACGATCTTCAGATAGAGACAAAGCAGAGATTACTATTTCCTCTGCTCAGATTAGGAAAAGAAGCCTTCAGCAGGGGTTAAGCTATTTACCCAAACCATGGAAAAGTGTGTGCTGGAGCCACATGGAGAAACAGCGGCTTGTGACTTCTCTGAGTGCATTTTTCGCGTCCACATGCTGGTTTCACCCTCCTGGGTGATAGGTCACAAGGAAGTTTCTAAATTGCAGAGGAAATGCATGGCACATCTCTGAAGGAATGGGAAAATCAGAGAGGACCCTTTTCCGGCTCCACAGGGAACCAACCCGTCTGTCACATGGCCAGGGATGGCCGTGCTGGACGATGGAGAGATACCGCCCTTCTCGTGAGAGACGAGTGAAGAACACTGCTGTCTGCTGTGGAGCGGGTGTGCCTCCTGCAAGGAACTTTGGGAGACCCAGACACATTTAAGATAATTGGATTTGAAAGAAATGACAAGTAGACATGTGGGGTACTAGTGTGAAGAAAAGGCCCCAGACTCTAAATGTTAGATTATGACTACTGCTGTTTTCTCTGAAGTTTGATTCAGGAAAAAGATGTGGATGGTGCCGCTGGCCAGAGTGGGGTGACTGCTATGTTTGGATTCTAAACCTGTCAGTCCTATCTCTGTTAGAGATGAAAACTGCACAGGCGCTCACTACTCACCTTTTCTAGTGCTTGCTTTATGGTCCAGAAGGAAGGAATCCAACAAGCTTTGAAAAGGCAACTTGAAGGGAAAATGGATGATATGAATAGGAAAATAGACTAAACATGTATTTGAAAACAAGGAAACTTAGCAATATTTGTTTAGAAGAACTGAGGAAAATGCAAACATCGAAGATCTTATTTGTTCAAGGAGTAAGCTATTAATTTTTTAGCTAGGGTTTGTTTTTACTTTTTAAAGTGTGTCACACAAAAATCTATTCATTTTGAGATTTTGATTTTTGCATTGGTAATGACTGGAAACTGATGAGAATTTTTGTTTGTTTTGTTTCACACACCTTTGTAAGACTCCGTTAAGTTGAAAGTCCTTACAGAAAACTTTGTAGGAAACAGACATCCTAACAGGCAACAACATCAACTTTGCCTAATCATAGTTAATGAGATTTCATTTATATCTATATGATACTAATGTTTTGGTTAAGCATGTGTGTTTGCATATACACACATATGTAGTATTTCATAGATAGGTAGGTAGACAGATAGATGGTATACCTAGACACACATATATATCTACACACACCTGTATCTGCATATCTGTGTGTGTCTGTGTATATATATCTTTGTATATGGTTTTATTTTTAAAATATTGGTATTATGCTTATAACATTTAGTATTTCCAATCAATATTTTCCAAATACAATAATTTGCAAAAACATTTTATAAACTTCATAATATTACATAACAGATTTATTTGTTGTTTTTCATGTCATCTTATTTTATGCTGATATTGATGCCGTGTTGTTTTTTTCTATTTTATCATTTGTTTTATGGGTTATGTTTTGATTGCTGTTATCTTATTCTGTGATTGAGATGATTTAAATACTATCTGAAGTGCTACTAGTAGTTGTATTTAAGTATATCAAATTTTAAAACTGTATTCCTGTTATTAGTATTTCACAATTATAATTATATTTTATCTTGAGTTTCCTAACAATAAGACAGGGGTTGGGTATCTTAGTTCATTCAGGCTATGATAACAAAACATCATGGCCTAGGTGACTTGTAAATAGCAGGAACTAGTTTCTCATAGTTCTCGAAGGTAGAAGTTTCCTATCCAGGTGCCAGCAGATGTGGTGTCTGGTGAGGAACCATTGACTGGGTCATAGATGGCTCCTTCTTGATATGTGTTCACAGGAGGGAAGAGATGAGCGAACTCTCTGGGGCCTCTAGCATAAGGGCATTAACTGCATTTGTGCGGATTCCACCCTCATGACCTCATCACCTCCCAAAGCCCCTGCCTCCTAATACCATTACCTTGAGGGATAGCCTTTCGACACAAAAATTTCAGCAAACAAACACATTTGGAACATAGCCCATCCCTTTCACTTCATTTTAAAAGTTCTACTAACACAGTCTGGTGTTTTGAACTCAGATTAATACTATTAATTATTATTTCTATATATTTTTATCAATAATAAGTTTGCTTTTATAACCAGATGCATGAACTCTAAGATTTATGTTGAACTATTTTCGATGCTCAGGGGAATTCTTACCATTTTACTTTTCCATTCTTAAGTCTTTAATTTTTGTATTTATCTTGCAATTGAAGCATAGCTTCAATTACTTTTAAAGAATGACTTATTGTTGTTATTTGCTTGAGCTTTTGAATAGCACAGCATGTTTTCCTGTTGTCTATGTATGTGATTTTCATTTTTCATAGTTAGCCTGGATTTTAAACGGTGGGAGGTTTCTTAGGTGAAAAGGGTTGGTAGACTATCTAGGCATAGGGACAAAATCTATCAAGGTTAAGAGGTAGAAAAGAAGCTTGGTATTGTGGAAAATGGCAAGGAGCTGGGTTGAGTTGCACTAGAGCACTCACAAAGGCATGGTATCAAATGGAAATGGGAAGTCGTTTGTGGTGGTCTTTTGCTCATGGTGACAGGATTTGAATTTCAGCCTTTTAATTTCTTTTCCTTTTAATTTCTGAGGGTGTTTTTTTTTTGGTTGTGCTTTAATAAAAATATGTGTATATAGTAGCAATGAATGTCTAACTGATAAAAAGATATGTATGCATGTATTGTGTATATACACTCAAAATATTTTTAACAAAAATGATATTAAGTTTTAAAAACAATAGTAGTACCAAATTTTAAAAACTATAGTTGGTTTAGTTCATTTTCATACTGTGATAAAGAGCTACCTGAGACTGGGTAATTTATAAAGAAAAGGAGTTTAAGCGACTCTCAGTTCAGCATGGGTGGAGAGGCCTTAGGAAATGTACAATCAAGGCGAAAGGCAAAGGAAAAGCAACACCTTCTTCACAAGTTAGCAGGAGGGAGAGAGAGAGAGAGAGAGAGTGAGCGAGCGAGAGAGAACACGCACGGGGAAACTGCCACTTCTAAATCATGAGATCTCATGAGAACTTCCCCACTATCAGGAGAATAGCATGAGGGAAACTGGCCCCCATGATCCAGTCACCTCCCACCGGGTCCCTCCGTTGACACATGGGTATTACAATTCAGGATGAGATTTGGGAGGTGACACACAGCCAAATCACATCAATAGTGATGGCAAATTCTGCAAAGTTGTTAATGATGGAACTCAGGAACGGAGCACCAGGACGAAGCCTGTGTGTACAGAACACACTCTATGGAGGATGAAGTCTTTGGGAAGAAGACTAGAGGCAGGGAGACATTGGGAAGCCTTTAGAGGAGGAAAGTTACCGACTTGAGCCATTTCATTAGCAGGAACTGACTTACATTGGGGTCAGCCCCGTGGCAGCATTTCAAGGAGAGTTAAGTATGTAACCATTAAAAATAACACAAAAGGTGGCCTTGAAGGCCCACGTGGCACCTCCAGAAGCCTGTTCCTCCCAGCAGCTGTCACCCGAGCTAAAGTGCATTTTCCTCCCCTCTTTGCAGGGTGACATTGTGGAGGTCACCTCCAGAGGAGTTTCCAGAAGCCCAGTGGAGAGCATCGTAATGGAAGTGAGCAGCAGCAATGAATTATATAAACAATTTGAGGGAAGACAGGTAAAGGCTACATCAGACACAAATCAGCTTGGACTGCCAGTGGGGATTTGCTGGGCGCTAGCACCTGCTGAGGCCCGCAGTGGAGGGTGGCTTTGGCCTTTCTCTCAGTGGCTTCCGCAGCTGTATTTAGTTACCTGCAATCCTTCTGCCTGGTACCTGCAGGAGACTCACTGCAAGAAGCTTGTTCTGCCCCTCTGAGCTCCCATGTGGCTGTGCTGTGTCTTGTCCACTTGCTCTGGTGACAAGCAGACTACATCTCCGGTCACTGGCTTTGAGATGAGGATAGTACAGGTCTTTTTCCTTAGAACTAAGCTGAGCGTGATTCCCCTACTCTGCTGGTGGAGGCACAAATTGGTCTAAAGCTTTTGAAAACATGGAAGAGGCTGTATTAGTCAGCTTGGGTTACCCTGAGAAAATACCATGGACTAGGTGGCTTAAACAAAATATATATATTTTTTAATGCTGGAGGTTACAAGTAAAAGATGAAGGCGTTAGCAGCACTGGTTTCTTCTGAGGCCTCTCTCCTTGGCTGGCAGGTGTCTATATTCTGTCCGTGCCCCCTGTGATCGTCTCTGTGTGTATATGTGTCCTAACTTCCTCTTCTTATAAGGACACCGGCCGTATTGGATTAGAGTCCCACTCTCAAGACCTTGTTTTACTTTAATTGTATGTTTAAAGGCCTTATCATCAAACACAGTCACATTTTGAGGTACTAGGGGTTAGGGCTTTAGCATATGAACTTTGGAGAGGACACAATCTGGCCCATCACAGTAGCTATTTAAAGCTTTGAAGATACTAATTCTTTCTGTCCAAGCAAGCTTACTTCTGAGAATTTATTGTATTGAAAAATCTAAAATTTAGAAAAACTTCAGGCACAAAGATGTTAATGAAGGGGTTATTTATGTGTTTAATGGAGGGTTCACTAGCATTTTGGTTGGCTGCTCTTATCAAGAAAATAGTCAGTGTCAGGGGTTCCCTTCTTTGGAAGAGGAAGATGAGGAGACAAGTTGGATTAAGTAAAGGAGGGAAAATGCGAGCCAGAGACCAGCACTGAAAAACAAAATGGGGTTTTAGTAGTTCCGTGAGTGTAAATTTTGAGTGAACAGAGAACATTCTAGCTACGTCATTTTCTTGAAGTCATACTGTGCAATGTCCACTATAAATCTGCTGCTATACTCCTAAAGGAAATCTTCAGTGAAGATCCATGTTCTCGTAGGGAGTTTGGTCAGTGGATTGTTGAATCTCTGATGTGTGACCATGACTGAAACATCATCAGGTAACTCAGCTTCTAAAGTTTATACTTGCAGTTTAGAAAGACGAAACCCAACATAAGTGCCCAATTTATAACACCATTAGGAAAAATAGTGCATTATAGTACATGTGCTTCAAACGCATTTACAGTTTAGTTCTCTCAAGAGGTTGACAAATGGGGAAAGAGACTGGGTTTGTAGGAATTGCCACTTTTGTAGCTCAATGTCTCATATGCTTTCAGGATGAGGTGAGATGCCATAAAAATTATTTAATAAAAATATTAATGTTAAAAAAGAATCTAACAAGACCAGAATGATTTTATTAAACTAATATGTGTAATAGGAGAAAAATACTTGGGAAATTATTAGTACATTGAAAAATAATATGCACAAAACTTAGAAGAAAATAAATCCAACCACCAACAGTTACTTCCTTTCAATAATGAGATGCTCATTTCTTTCACTCTTGCTGTATTACACATGTGTTAGCTTTTTCAATGCTTTATTTTGCTCTTCAACAACAAAAATTGTATTAAGTGCCAACTACAGACAATTCTGAATCTGAGTTCAAACAATACATTACCTGTTTAATTCAATTCAATTAACTTTCATTACTGCTAAGCACTGTTTGAGCTAGAGCTCAGAGATAAGATGTGCTCTGATGCTGTAGGGAAAGTCAGGCATGAAAACATTGAAGTAAAGTGCGAGGCTGCTCAGAGAAAACGTGTTAAATAGCGAGAAGAACACTGTGCTGCAGACATGTCGAGCTAGTAATTCAAAAGAAAAGTCACGGACAGGATAACAGGGGCAGGTGACCTGGAGCATTAAGATGCAGGAGGTCTTAGGTGCAGGAAAATATATGAGAGGATGTTCTAAGCAAAAACACAGGCAAAGGTCTGAAATAATATATTACACTTACTAAAGGGTGGTAGATTTTTGGCTTTAAAATGGGTGGCAGGCTGGCCAGTGTGGGGCTTGATGGTGGGGACCCAGTGGCCACACTGAGATCTTAATACTTTCTTGGGAAGCAGATGAGACAACTGTAGAGTTTTCAAGATGTCAGTGCCTGCCTATATTTTGGAAAGACTACTCTAACTTGAGTGGAGAGAGAGAAGAAAATACATAGACAGAAAAAGTGGTTAGACTTCTTCTTCCCACATTAAACAAGAGAAATATACATATACCCTACTGACACGTGTCCAGGTAGGAAATCTGAGTATTTGGAGTGATTCCTTCTGTATCTTTGTCTCTGTGTCTGTTTCTGTCTCTCTCTGTCCTCTCTCTGGGAGTATGTTGCTGATATTTTTGGTAAATAAATTTATAAATGTTGGGTTTTAGTGGGGAAGCCAAGCAGCTAATCGTATCAAGTGCGCAGACCAAGTGAAGAGGTGGTGGCATTTTCTTAACCTCTAGAAATTAATTAGTCTTCAAAGAGGTGAGGTCCTCGTTTCAGCAATCTGCCTGACACCACTGGTGTTTACCTTGCAGAATTCACTTCCTTCATTCACCTTTCTTTGCCCTGACAGACTTTGTCCATCTCCAGAAATTAAGCTCACTCTGAAAGGACTGATGTTTCTCCACAGGCAGAGGTGCCTAGAAACCAAGTCCCAAGTTGGAAGGAAGCTCTGAGAACCCTGCTCCCCAGACATCCTGAGCAAAGGCCTGCTGCCTACAGGGAGGGGACACTGGCAAGGACCTGCATCCCTTTGAACAAATCAGGTTTTATATATTTGTTGAAAAATAAGAGACTAATTTATAGAGCACAGTTGGGTAATGCCTGTTGGGTTCCAGAAGAGTTGCTGGGTTTAAGAAAAAAACAAAACCATACTTTATTTACTATGTTTGGATAGAAATTTAAAAAGTCTTCAGAAGGAAGAAACCATAGGTAAAGATAATACAGAGACACCAAAAGCCCCCAAACCTGCCCACCCAGACGAGATAATAAGCCCTCTTGGAAGCTTCTCTGGCCTCTTCAAGAACACGAACAGTCTTCTTTTGTAGTATTTATTGCACAGTATGGCAACTTATTCGGTGACATATTTGTCTGCCTAAGAAATTATGAACTTAAAGAGTGGGACAGTGAATCTTGTCTCTTAGCAAAGAGGCTGAACTATCCGTCATGTATTAGTTTTGTTTAATAAATAAATGAACACAACCAAAGAATGTTTAGTTATGGCTTGATCGTATATTGGCCTTGTGAATTTGGAAATCCTCAGAACACTCCTGAGTTCCACTCTTCTTATCTGTACAACAGGGAGAATAGCAGGACCTTCCAGTATTGTTATTTTGAATATTGTTAATTGTTCTTTTCAAGAATACTTTCTAAATGGTGTTTGTCATCATGCAAACATATTTTTAATGTTTCTCCGTCTCAGCTTGGTCTTTATAAAAATGCTCCCAGAGCCTATTTTCATTTTAAGTGCAGACAATATATATGAGAGCATGTTAATAGGACTGAAGGTCATTTTCTACCCTTGGAAATATTAATAATATATTCCTCATGAAGAAGCATTTTCTTAGATAAAGTGGTAAGTGGTGTTTGAAAACAGAACAGAAAGATCAAGAAAATGTCAGGACCAACCAGCAATTATGGTGCCTCTGCCCCTATGTCAGTAGATAAACCCTGAGGTCTGCCAATCTAAAAGCTGAGAGCTCTGTCCCTGCATTTAAAGACCTGTGCTCTTTGAAAACAATAAATGCATTAAAAAAGCAAAACTGTCAAAAAAGCATACTGGAAATAGCTAGAATGGCATGTAAAAGCATATAATTCTTGTGCTCTCACATTCTTGGCCAACAGGGTAAACAATTTAGAACCTCTAACCTCTCTGAAAGGTCTCATGATAAAGTGGTCTTCCTATTTGTACAGAAGTCACAATTCAAATAGTTTAGGATATATGTGTACCTTTCAATAATATAAGTAATCATGTCAGAAAGAGGAATCTCAAAAATGTGTCTGAGTTAAATTTGGTGGCAGAGTTCTCAATGTGAGAGGTATGTTTTATTTGCTGAATGTTGAAAATATAGCCTTGAACTAGATAATGAAAGGGTTTTATTTAGAACAGCTCAGAGTTTTGGTATCACACATTTGTCGAGGAAAATGTGCTTGAAAATTATCCCTATGTTTACCTCAAACTATATATTAGATTAAAAAACAGTCATTACTAAAAGGTTTTAGATACATAGAATTTTCCAATATGAAATTTCCAAATATAAAACATTTTATATTGGATTTCTAATTAGCATCTCAGAGCACTATTTGGCCAATCCAAAAGGACAATCTCTGCCCACAGAGACTCCATGGATAGGGTTTTGGATGCTAGAAGAATAAGAGAATTCCATTATTAGAAATAAAGCACAGAAAATGTACTGTCTCCTGAGCCTCAGATCTAGTGTCTAGGATTGGGTGTGAGTCTTAGAACTAAATTGCCATGACAACCTCGTTTCTTATGCAACTGGGATTCAAACTTAATGGGATTTATAGGTTGAAACTATCACCTCATATTAACCCAGAAATATATTGCTAGGTAGTGTGGAAAGAGTTTGCTGTTTAATATTGAATACTTACGGAGTCTAAGGCTCTCAACTAAATGTAGGTGTGGCAGCCACTGTCCTGAAGAAGGCTGTGTTTCAAACATAGGGGATCTGAAAATAAACTCTCCATTTGCCCTCCTTGAATTGCCATCAGCTGCAGTTGGTGTGGGGCATGCATGTCTTCAGACCCCCGGCAATGGGACCATTTACTAAATATGTCCAACCACCTTACAAATATCATCTCTACCTCTCACAGCAACCTCACACGTGCTTACATTGGTGAAATTGAGTCCTCGATTTAATCTACTTACTCAGTACACACAGGATAAAGCCAACTTTTGCTTTTCACTACATCCTGCATCATATTACCTTGTCTAGGCAACAGATCTTCCACCTGTGAGGATTTGAAAAGTGCCTGTGGGTTTGTTGGACATCAGGGTCCCCTGATAGACTCACATTCAGTAGAATGTTTGGGCTGTGTACACAGCTGCAGAAATTCCCTGCTTTTTTTGGGCTCTCTTCCTTTGATTTCCTGAGAACTACTGAGGTTTTGTGAGTCTGAAGGCTTCACCTTTCACAGATTCATTTTGTTGGGTTTCCTTCTGCACAGAAGCTCCAGGCTTCACTCATGCCTCCCTCCTGCTTGTCTCTAATTGCTGTGGTCCTTTCCAGGGTCCCCAAGGATGTCTGGCAGGAAGGAAAGATGTGTTTTCTCATTACCCCATCTCAATCAGGGATACAAGTCACCCCCTCATTCTGCATGACAAAACTCTTTAGTAAAAGAGTTAAAAACAACCCCCACCCTGAACTTAGTATCTTAATACCATTAAAAATGAAACCCAAAAAACCGTGTTAACTGTTGACCACACTCTTTCTCTGGGGGTTCCCCAGCAGCTACTTCTGCTTTGACCCTATATCCCATTGCTTGGATTTCTTCCTCCTCAGAACAGAGCCCTCTTCTCCTGGTTTTACTCATTCTATAGTCCCAGGACCCTCACACCCCATTTTTGCATCTACCAGGGGAAGAAAGAAAAAAAATTATTTAAGACCAAAATAAAATCTCTGCTGTGATATATCCTCCCCACCCCAAGGAAAACCTACTCTGTAAATGAATTGCTCAGTGTGGTGTCTGTCTCTCTCTCTCTTTCTCTCTCTCTCTCATTTCCTTTACTTTCCTTGTATATTTGGTTTGGTTACTTAAGATCTTTACACAACCTAAAGGCCATGGAAGTATTTTCATAAATGAGACATACCCCACTAATATAAATTATGTTGTCACCTTCAAAAGCAGACAGTGAAGTTTAAAAAGTAGTTATAATATAATGTCCCCACAGTTCTGTAACATATATATCTACCTATGAAAACTGCATTCACATACGACAGTGTGTGCTTAAGGTAACCACCATCGGCTTTAGGGAAGCTTCTGGAGATGGTGTGTGAGAGCCTGCCATGTGTAACAGAATGACATGTAGCACTAGTTTTACTATTCCCTCTACCCCATAAGTAGTCTGTGGAAGCAAGGGTCAAGCTCCCAATTCACACACTGGGAATCTGAAGTTCAACAATATTAAGTACTGTATCCAAGGTCACATGGTTAACAATGTGGTACATTTAAGCTCTAGACCCAGGTTCTCCTGACTCTGATTCTATTGTTCTTTCCACTGCACAAAGTTCTTAACTCAGAAAGACCACTTGCCAGAACAATTCTAGACACTAAAGGAGATAGATGTGAATGATAATTTTGTGGATCTCTTGCTTCTCCAAATTTTAGCAGGTAGATGACTTCCTATTGAACCAACAGAGTGACCCTGGGTGTTACAGATATTTGGAGGTAAAATAATTGGTATCTTACAGATCTTTAAATCTTGCTTTGAATACTATTTTTTGATGCAGGAGCAGCCTAGAATAAGAGTCTGTTTCCTGGCAGAGGATCAAGTACCCACGTCACATTGAAGAGACATGCGAGGACTCCACAGGAGAACAATTTGAAAGCGAGAAACCAGGTGAGGTGTTTTTTACTCTAGGAAAGTTAGTGAGTGTATCACATCTGGAAGACAATGGGAATTGTAATTAAGAAAGCCAAGATCATGACTGGAATGTTGCAAGACCTAGGCAAACTCAGACTATTTTAGGTAATGGGGTTTATTGAAATATTTTTAGTGGGTAATGGGGTTTGTTTCTGTATTTATATGGGAAAATAGGTAAGACAAAATTGGCTACATATCTGGGACATAAACTTGAGGAAGATTCAGAATGTATTTTACTGTTGTCCACTCTCAAGGAGGTGACTAAGGTTTCTTAGGGCCCTTATTATTTTTAAAATGTTTATTGTCTTAGTCCTTTTGTCTTAAGAAAAAGTCCTTAGTCTTAAGTCCTTAGTCATTAAAAAAATGAGTAATTTATAAGAAATAAAAATTTATTTTCTTCTAGTTCTGGAGACCAGGAAGTTCAAAATCAAGGTGCTGGCAGGTTCAGTGTCTGCTAAGGATCTGATCGCTCTGCTTTCAAAATGGCATCTTGTTGCTGTTCCTTCCAAAGAGTAGAAATGCTGCATCCTCCCTTGGAGGAAAGGATGAAAAAGAACAATGCTCGTTCCCTTCAACCTTTTTATCAACTTACTAATTCCCATTGAGGGCTCCATCTTCATGACTTAATCACCTCCTAAATGTTTGACTTCCTAATATTATCATTTTGAGGATTAAGTTTCAACATATGAATTTGGAGTTATATTCTGAACCTAGCACTTATGATACTATCTCAAATTATAAACTGCTTTCTCAGTGGGCATCTATCTCAGTTTCTTTTCTGTTGCTATTACAGAGTACCTCAGATTAAATAATTTATAGGCCGGGCGCGGTGGCTCAAGCCTGTAATCCCAGCACTTTGGGAGGCCGAGGCGGGTGGATCACGAGGTCAAGAGATCAAGACCATCCTGGTCAACATGGTGAAACCCCGTCTCTACTAATACAAAAAATTAGCTGGGCATGGTGGTGTGTGCCTGTAATCCCAGCTACTCAGGAGGCTGAGGCAGAAGAATTGCCTGAACCCAGGAGGCGGAGGTTGCGGTGAGCCGAGATCGCGCCATTGCACTCCAGCCTGGGTAACAAGAGCGAAACTCCGCCTCAAAAAAAAAAAAATAATAATAATTTATAAAGAAAATACATTTATTTTGGTTCATGGCTCTACAGGCTGGGAAGTCCAAGATTGAGCAGTTGCATCTGGCCGGCTTCCCTTGAGGGCTTCCTGCTGCGTCATTACAAGATACACAAGTGAAAGGGAAAGTGGGCTTGTGGGAAAGTGGCAAAGCATGAAGGGCAGGCTTGCTTTATAGAAACTGGGACACACCAGCCACAGGGTGAGTGTATAAAGGCTAGACAGACGAGGGGATTGTTGTGTTTAACCTGAAAACTCCCCTCACCTGGCAATGCTCTCTGTTTCCTGTGAGGAGTTTCTTTTCTTCTGGGATGATTCATCCCTTCACCTGTGGCTTTCCCTAGAGCCCATCCTTGTGCCATTCTGCTCTCCAGGGACATCTCTCTCAGATGAATTCCCATTTCCCTCTTCCCCTGCCCCATCCCTTTCTGGTTCCTCACCACTGTGTAATCAGGTAGGTCCCACTGCTGTGACCTCTGGAATAATGATAGAATCTGCCCCATCTTCTCCACAGTGACTGCTGGGACCCAAATGAGGTCTCTATCATCTCTCATAACAACTTCATACTGACCTCCTGACCTAAGCTCAGCCTGTGCCTACTCAGACTGACCTTCACACAGCAGCACAATGATACATTTGAAAGCTGGACCTGACCACATTCGTTTCCCTCTATTGGTCTGATTGCCTACAAAATGAAGTTCTGTGGTAGGATGCTTGCCTGACACTGTGTTTCTCTCCTGCTTCTCTTGGCACCGCCCTGGGATTCTGCCCTGCAAGAGCATGCTATAGCTCTCTGCACATGCCATGAGTCCTGTGCCTTCTCATTTCCGTTCATGCTGCCACCTCCTTCCAGAATGCTTTTCTGTTCACATTAAACTGTCTGACTCCCACTTAGACTTTGCTCACAGGGCATCAATTCCAAAATAAATCCTATGCCCTGCCTACCTCTTTCACCTTTCCTGACAAACTAGCTCTAGCTGCTGACTGTAGGAAGCCTGAAAATCAATAACTGGCTGTCTCAGCTGCAAGAAGGGGGATAAAGGTTGGGCCAGGGTATGAGTTATATCAATGGGTGTTTTCTTTCAGAGATTCATGTTCTGGAGAAATGAAAATGCTGTCTCAGTGGAATGTTGATTAGCTGGAGTGGAGACCCAAGATCTCTGCCCAGGCAGGGCCATCAAGAGAGTTTGGAATGAATTTCTTTAATTGCTTCTCTAAGATTGATGCTTGGTGATGTGACATTAAAGTTTTGACCAAGTGAAGCTTCTCAATTTGTGTACCTAATTCAGGAATTCATGATAGGAAAGTGCCCTTGATTCATTTTACAAATAAAAATTTCAAGGGTTGTTGATAAGAGTCATTGCATGTGCAGAGACTTATGAAAAAGAAATTAAGAAAGTCTCAGTTTTCAGTTTATTAAAAATAGAATTAAAATGCTTGGTGATTGCGGTGAGCCAGGATTGCGCCATTGCACTCCAGCCTGGGTAACAACAGCGAAACTCCGTCTCAAAAAATAAAAAAAAAATAAAAAAAAAATAAAATGCTTGGTGAGGTATTGGAATCTCAAACTTTAAAATGACCTGAAGAATGCCAAATATGGAATTATAGTTCTTAATTCCTCTGGCAGGTGAGTCAGAAAATCAGAAGATAAACCCACATTCCCAGAAGTCCAAAGCAGCTCTTTTTTCTACACTGTTACCTCTGAAGGTGGTAAAGCTGCTTATGTACTGATGATATTAGCCCATCAAAAACGAAGGCATAGAGCATGAAATGTGGCACAATGTGAAGTTAGATCACGTTTAGCTTGTCATGTATTGGCATACCACTTAATTCCCTGTTTTATAATAAAGATGGAGGGAAACTAACATGTATTAATTAACTGATGTCATTCTGTGAACCAGGAGCTCTTCTCTTTTAATTCTGATCTTCTTAAGGCCCATCTTACAGATAAGAAAACTGAGGGTTCCGTAACATTTAGTGAATAGTGGAACAAAACCAGGTTCGTTTTACTCAACAGTCTATACTAATTCTACTGGAAAGCAGCACTTTCTTTTAAAGAGGGTGAAGCGGTATTGAAGCAGCTATTTTTAAAGGCAATACTAGCAAATTGGTTTTTATTTGACCAAAAAAAAAAAGCAGCTTTATTTGATACATTCTCTAAGAGATTCCTTAGTACATTAAATACCTCCTGAGGGAACAATCACTGCTTATCTATTTCATCTTTTTTATCTTTCTTCCTCTGGTAACAGAACACAGAAGGGCTCTTGGTTGTCCAAAATCTGCACAGCTCCAACTTTTCTTTGAGCTAGAGATGGCCCTTGATTGATGAGTGACCAGCCACGTGTGGAGAAAGGCAGTGTGTACAACCTCTGAGTGGGCTGTTAAAGAAAATTGGTCTGTCCCCCGTTCCCTTGTATTCCCATTCTTACTGGCTGAAATTCAAAGCTGATAAATGGAGCTACAGCAGATATCTGGGAAAATGAGTTGAAGGTCTCACAATAAGACTTGCCTGTAAAAACAATAATTTTTCCTGGGTTTCTGATACCACCAAGTTGTTCTATCAGCTCTGAACTCTCTACTGAGATTCTTTAAGTGTGAGGACATGAACTTTGACTTGCTTAAGGTGAGCTATTGAGGTCTCTTTGCTATTGTGACCTAACTCAGGAGTCAGCAAATAACACTCTGTGGGCCACATCTGACCCATGATCTGTTCTTGTAACTAAATAAAATGTCACTGAAACACACCCGTACTCATTTGTTTAGGTGTGGCTGCTTTCATGATACCATGGTGCATTTGAGTAGCTAAAGACAGTGATATGATTTGGATCTGTGACCCCACCCAAATCTCAGGTTAAAATGTGAACCCCAGTGCTAGAGGTGGGACCTGGTGGGAGGTGAAACAGGGGTGGTTTCTCCTAAATGGTTTAGCTCCGTTCCCTTGCTGCTGTGCTCATGATAGTAAGTGAGTGAGTTGTCACAAGATCTGATCGTTTCAAAGCATGTGGCTCCTCCCCTATCTCTCTTGCTCCTGCTTTGGTCTTATAAGACCTGCCTGCTTCCCCTTCACCTTCCACCATGATTGTAAGTTTCCTGAGGCTTCCCCAGCAGCAGATGCTGATATGCTTCCTGTACAGGCTGCAGAATTGTGAGCCAATTAACTTCTTTTTAAAAAAATACCAAGTCTCAGACTTTTTTTTTTTTTTTGAGGTGGAGTCTTGCTCTTATCACCCAGGCTGGAGTGCAGGGGCGTGATCTCGGCTCATTGCAACCTCTGCTTTCCAGTTTAAAGAAATTCCCTGACTCAGCCTCCAGAGTAATTGAGATTACAGGTGCCTGCCACCATGCTTGGCTAATTTTTGTATTTTTAGTAGAGGTGGGGTTTCACCATCTTGGAAATGATGATCTTGAACTCCTGACCTTGTGATCCACCCACCTCGGCCTCCCAAAGTGCTGAGATTATAGGCATTTGCCACTGCGCCTGGCCTCAGATATTTCTTTACAGCAGTGGAAAAATGGATTAATGCAGAGAGTATGGCTTCAGGGACTAAAATATATTCTATCTGGTCCTTTGCAGAAAAAAAAAATTGCTGTTTCTTGTTCTAATTAATAGAAAAAAAAACAACTAAATTTAACGTGATGGATGAACTATAAGTGAGTAGAAGGTTTCCTTATTTTTGATGTCACAGATCTGAATTCTAGGCCTAGCACTGTTTCCAACTAGGTGTGTAATACTGGGCAAATTAGTTCATCTCTCTGAATTGATTCATAAGCATAGTAAGAGGACAGACAGATTGTCCTTTAGCATGTATGCAATAACTGGGCTGTAAACTGACTTACTCACCTAGTGATGGTGATGCAAGTCATGTGATTCCCTTCCGCCACCTTTGTGCACCAATACAGCCAACCCTGAGTTATTTTCCATCTTCTTCCCTCTCCTCCATTCACGCTCATTTAATAACACTTAGGATGGTGCCTTTAGAGATTCTAATGGAGCGACTCAAATGCCCAATGATATGGAGCAGGACCAAAGGTACTTTTCTTTTTTTAAGCTAACAACCCTTTGGGGGATTCTGATGGCATCTAAACAGTAGCTTTTTCTGGCTTGCCATTTGTCAGCTGGTGTCAAACACGGTAAAAACTACTGATTAGCTGAAACAAAGCAGATAATCGTTAAACACAGTGAGGATGTGCTGACGTTGTGGACCAGGGAGGTTTCTGTCCTTTAGCAGGAGATACTGAAGATCATAGCAAATAATTATATTTAAGAAAACCAGTAACAAAATCCATGCTTACACAGTCTCTCCAGAGTAGGAGTGCTTGACTCAGAAATAATTTTAAGGCACCATTTCTATTAGATCACTTAAGAGGGAGTTGAATAGCTAATGCATAAAAGAATATACCACACACTTTGGGAGGCTGAGGCAAGAGGATCACTTGAGCCCAGGAGTTTAAGACCAGCCTGCACAACATTTCTGAAATGCTGTCTCTGCAAAAAATTTAAAAAATTAGCTGAGCATGGTGGCATGACTGTAGTCCCAGCTACTGGGGAGGCTGAGGTGGCAGGATGGCTTGCAGTGAGCTGAGATCAGCCTCTGCACTTCAGCCTGGGTGACAGAGCAAGATCCTATCTCAAAAAAATAAAAAAATAAAAAAATAAAGAGAAAGAAAAATAAATAAAGGAAAAAACATACCATGGAAGTTTGCTATTTTAAGAAAGAAGAAGGGCAAGTTAGCAAATTCAGTTGTTCTTTTATTCTTGTCTGATGTTCAGCACACTAGGTCAGTTAAATGCCCCAGGAGGGAGTAACCACAGAGGCAGCCCTTTTGGGCCCCAGTGGTAGTGCTCTTCTTTCTTTATAGTTACAGCCTTGTTGATGCATAGGCTCAGCCAGGTCTCCTGAGGCTCACCTTACCAGGTGCAAAGGCGGCCACTGCATCAGGTCAGAGAGTTGTCTCCAGGTTTTGAGAATTTTCTGTTAGAGGCCTGCAAAGTTCCCATCAGCCATAAGGGGAGAAATAGACACCTCTGGTCTCTCTCGGTCATGGTATACTCAGGAAAATGGGAATGATGCCAGCTATTTTAACAGAACTGTAATAGAAGGAAGTGTCTGAACAGGTATTGAAGGACAACAAAGCAGAAGGGGATACTGAGGCAGCACAGAGCATACTAACCACTGCAGGGAGCAGCTGGCACCTTTCGGGCTGTAGTGGTTGAAGAAGCCTGGGATAGATGTCATGCACAGCTGGGCCCCCACTGCTGGGAGGGAGCAGTGCATTGTGGCTGGTTCTGGGAATGTTGGAAAAGCAAAAATTGAAATGAGCCCTCATGCTGCCTGGGGAAGAAGGCTTCCTGGGGTGACGTGAAGGAGAGAATGAATCAGGAAGAGAAGAACATATCTCTGCTCCTCCCTCACCCTCCTTTTAGTCCCACCTTGCCAGAAGCTCACAGAGAAGACTTTGCAATGGCAGTGGGGTCTTGTAGACACAGCCTTAGCATCCAGGGTTTAGGTCAGGGGTTGGGTCTGAGAGACAGAGGCGTAAGAACACACATGTGCTCCTTCTAGTCCCGTGGTATGTTCGTGGCATGTTCAAGCTCCTTAATAACTACTGTCATTGTTTGTATCATGCTTTGCTCTAGGACAGAATGACCAGGAATGAATAAAAAATTTTAGGAAGAGATATCAATACATAATGACATGACATTCGATAGCACTAGTGTCACCAGCTTTATGCCCAAAGCTTGTCATATCCAAATCACAAACTTCCATTTCATACCTACTATGTACAAGGCACTCAGTGAATAACAGAGGATACTTGGAATAGATGGGATCCAGATCTTTTCCTTTAGAACTCTGGATTCTACTGACGAGACTGGAATCGAATTCCATTGAGAAGAGGCAGAGGAAAGGAAGGATCAGTGCAGAATGCCCAGCCTTCACAACTTCATGCAACCACAGGCCTGAATGAGGCAGGGGTTCATTTATTGCTCTTTCTGTCATTTAACAATTATATGACTTGGGAGAATTGCTTAACACTTATAAGCCTTTATTTTCTTATCTTAAAATGCAAATCTTAATAGTGCCTTCTTCCTTAGGGTTACTGTAGAGATAAAATAATTCATGCAAAGGGTTAGCATGAAGCCTGACACTAGTGAGCACTCTATGCTGTACATGCAGAGGGTTAGCATGAAGCCTGACACTGGTGAGCACTCTATACTGTACATGCAGAGGGTTAGCATGAAGCCTGACACTAGTGAACACTCTATATTGTACATGCAGAGGGTTAGCATGAAGCATGAAACTAGTGAGCACTCTATATTGTACATGCAGAGGGTTAGCATGAAGCCTGACAGTAGTGTGCACTCTACGCTGTACATACAGAGGGTTAGCATGAAGCGTGACACTAGTGAGCACTCTGTACTGTACATGCAGAGGGTTAGCATGAAGCCTGACACTAGTGAAAACTCTATACTTACATGCAGAGGGTTAGCATGAAGCCTGACAGTAGTGAGCACTCTATACTGTACATGCAGAGGGTAAGCATGAAGCGTGACACTAGTGAGCACTCTATACTGTACATGCAGAGTGTTAGCATGAAGCCTGACACTAGTGAACACTCTGTACTGTACATGCAGAGGGTTAGCATGAAGCCTGACACTAGTGAGCACTCTATGCTGTACATGCAGAGTGTTAGCATGAAGCCTGACACTAGTGAACACTCTATACTGTACATGCAGAGGGTTAGCATGAAGCCTGACACTGGTGAGCACTCTATACTGTACATGCAGAGGGTTAGCATGAAGCCTGACACTGGTGAACACTCTATACTGTACATGCAGAGGGTTAGCATGAAGCCTGACACTGGTGAGCACTCTATACTGTACATGCAGAGGGTTAGCATGAAGTCTGACACTGGTGAGCACTCTATACTGTACATGCAGAGGGTTAGCATGAAGTCTGACACTGGTGAGCACTCTATACTGTACATGCAGAGGGTTAGCATGAAGTCTGACACTAGTGAACACTCTGTACTGTACATGCAAATGGTTAGCATGAAGCCTGACACTAGTGAACACTCTGTGCTGCACATGCAAAGGGTTAGCATGAAGCCTGACACCAGTGAGTACTATACTGTACATGCAGAGGTTTAGCATGAAGCCTGACACCAGTGAGTACTATACTGTACATGCAGAGGGTTAGCGTGAAGCCTGACACTAGTGAACACTCTGTACTGTACATGCAAAGTGTTAGCATGAAGCCTGACACTAGTGAGCACTCTATACTGTACATGCAGAGGGTTAGCATGAAGCCTGACACTAGTGAACACTCTGTACTGTACATGCAGAGGGTTAGCATGAAGCCTGACACTAGTGAACACTCTGTACTGTACATGCAGAGTGTTAGCATGAAGCCTGACACTAGTGAACACTCTGTACTGTACATGCAGAGGGTTAGCATGAAGCCTGACACTAGTGAACACTCTGTACTGTACATGCAGAGGGTTAGCGTGAAGCCTGACACTAGTGAACACTCTGTACTGTACATGCAGACGGTTAGCATGAAGCCTGACACTAGTGAGCACTCTATACTGTACATGCAGAGGGTTAGCATGAAGCGTGACACTGGTGAGCACTCTATACTGTACATGCAGAGGGTTAGCATGAAGCCTGACACTAGTGAACACTCTGTACTGTACATGCAGAGGGTTAGCATGAAGCATGACACTAGTGAACACTCTGTGCTGCACATGCAAAGGGTTAGCATGAAGCCTGACACCAGTGAGTACTATACTGTACATGCAGAGTGTTAGTGTGAAGCCTGACACTAGTGAGCACTCTGTACTGTACATGCAAAGGGTTAGCATGAAGCCTGACACTAGTGAACACTCTATACTGTACATGCAGAGGGTTAGCATGAAGTCTGACACTAGTGAGCACTCTATACTGTACATGCAGAGTGTTAGCATGAAGCCTGACACTAGTGAACACTCTGTACTGTACATGCAGAGGATTAGCATGAAGCCTGACACTAGTGAGTACTATACTGTACATGCAGAGTGTTAGCGTGAAGCCTGACACTAGTGAGCACTCTGTACTGTACATGCAAAGGGTTAGCATGAAGTCTGACACTAGTGAGCACTCTATACTGTACATGCAGAGGGTTAGCATGAAGTCTGACACTAGTGAGCACTCTATACTGTACATGCAGAGTGTTAGCATGAAGCCTGACACTAGTGAACACTCTGTACTGTACATGCAGAGGATTAGCATGAAGCCTGACACTAGTGAGTACTATACTGTACATGCAGAGTGTTAGCGTGAAGCCTGACACTAGTGAGCACTCTGTACTGTACATGCAAAGGGTTAGCATGAAGTCTGACACTAGTGAGCACTCTATACTGTACATGCAGAGGGTTAGCATGAAGCCTGACACTAGTGAACACTCTGTACTGTACATGCAGAGGGTTAGCATGAAGCCTGACACTAGTGAGCACTCTATACTGTACATGCAGAGGGTTAGCATGAAGCCTGACACTAGTGAACACTCTGTACTGTACATGCAGAGGGTTAGCATGAAGCATGACACTAGTGAACACTCTGTGCTGCACATGCAAAGGGTTAGCATGAAGCCTGACACCAGTGAGTACTATACTGTACATGCAGAGGGTTAGCATGAAGCCTGACACTAGTGAGTACTATACTGTACATGCAGAGTGTTAGCGTGAAGCCTGACACTAGTGAGCACTCTGTACTGTACATGCAAAGGGTTAGCATGAAGTCTGACACTAGTGAGCACTCTATACTGTACATGCAGAGGGTTAGCATGAAGCCTGACACTAGTGAACACTCTGTACTGTACATGCAGAGGGTTAGCATGAAGCCTGACACTAGTGAACACTCTGTGCTGCACATGCAAAGGGTTAGCATGAAGCCTGACACCAGTGAGTACTATACTGTACATGCAGAGGGTTAGCAAGAAGCCTGACACTAGTGAACACTCTATGCTGTACATGCAGAGGGTTAGCATGAAGTCTGATACTAGTGAGCACTCTATACTGTACATGCAGAGGGGTAGCATGAAGTCTGACACTAGTGAACACTCTGTACTGTACATGCAAAGGGTTAGCATGAAGTCTGACACTAGTGAGCACTCTATACTGTACATGCAGAGGGTTAGCATGAAGCCTGACACTAGTGAACACTCTGTACTGTACATGCAGAGTGTTAGCATGAAGCCTGACACTAGTGAACACTCTATACTGTACATGCAGAGGGGTAGCATGAAGCCTGACACTAGTGAACACTCTATGCTGTACATGCAGAGGGTTAGCATGAAGCCTCACACTAGTGAACACTCTATGCCATACATGCAGAGGGTTAGCATGAAGTCTGACACTAGTGAACACTCTATGCTGTACATGCAGAGGGGTAGCATGAAGCCTGACACTAGTGAACACTCTATGCCATACATGCAGAGGGTTAGCATGAAGTCTGATACTAGTGAGCACTCTATGCTGTAAGTTGTTTCAGTCACTTTTATTCCCCCATTCTTGTATCAGTTAACATTGTTTTTTGCACTCAAATTTACACCCAGTCTCCTAGAGGTCCCTCTTTCCGCTTCCCCTGGTGTCTCCTCAGTTGTTAAGTACACCACTTTTCATTTGGAAATCCCTGACCCCATCTTCTTCACTCCACTGGCAAATGTTTCAATCCTATTTTCCTCCTCCGCCCACACTCTCCCCTTCCTCAATCCATGCTTTCCTTTGCCGTCAGACTGACCTTTACAATTGCAACCTGCACCTTTCCTTCCTGTGCTTTGAAACATCCTTCAGTTCTTCACCACAGTAAGTCAAGTTGTGCCCTTCACAATCTGGTAAACTTGACAGCAATCCTGTCGGTACCTACTTTTCCAGCAGACATTCTGCAACTTTTGTCCACATGTCCGAGAAATACGCAGAATCCTTGCAGGCTGCTGAACACTTGGCCTTGCCTGGCAGCTCAGCACGTAGAGCTTTCTGTGGGTCTTTACTCAGCAGAACTGGTGGCTTCCGTGGTGATTTTTTAACTCTTGAAGATTTTTCTGCCCAAGCACTATGTGGAAAAAATACCCTCTGCATCTCAACATTTTGTTTCTAAGCTTTTTGAGAGTGGAGAGAAGGCTCACTTATTAGTGATTCTTCAGTGTCGAACATGCTTGGGACCCATTAGATGCTCAGTGAGTGCTGAATAAATGGAAAAAAGAACAAATGAATTATGTATCAAATTCCCAGATCATCACACCAGCACACTTAGCCAAATAGTCTAATTTCACACCAAGAAACACATCGGCCACTGTCCCCGATTCACGTTTTTCTTGGTTATAGAAACATCTTTATAGTTGTCTGCCTTTTCATAAAGTATTCCAAGTATGTGAACTCTTTAACCTGATACCAGATTTGTCTTTTTCTGAAATCTTGACCACTAAGCAATATATTACACGTGTCCATGACAACCCACCTAGTAGTAGGATTTCCAGGCCTCGGTTGTAGGCATTATGTTATGATGAGGTATATGTGCTATTTGACTCACCCTTCTCAAGGACTTCCCTCTACTGGAAACAGTATCACTAATTCAGAATCTGTTCTAACTTTGACCTCTTTTAAGATTCTTGTCATACCTCTTTAAGGAGCTGAAAAGAAAAATGGGCAGAGTGAAGGACGAAATTCTAGGAGATGACAGATAGCTGAGCATTAAAACGTCATTGCAGGAAAAATGTCCTGGCTCTGCTGGCCACCCTCCTCCTCGGAGGACAGAGAAGGTAACCAGGCAACATGCACAGGGTGGAGTTTTAAGAGCAGTCAAGAAAAAAATCAGATTTCCTAACAACAGTTTCATAAAGCAAATTCTTACCCACTATCTGAAAATGTTAAGAAAGGGAATGTTCTTTGCTTGAGCATCAATTACTTAAGACTAATTTTCGATGACTTGGTGGTAAAAACACAGTCTAAGTTTTAAAATATACCGGGGACTCAGTGCCTAAAGAGCCCCAGTGGCCATGTTCCAAGAGTGTCTTTATGCAGGGACCAGGTCTCTCCTTCATTCCTGTGATTAATGTCCCTAGCAGGCTTCCGGGAACACACCGAATCCTCTGTAATCCTTTTAATTTGATAAGGTATTTTTAATTGAATCCATTCCTAAGGTGACAACAAGCTCCTCAGTTTGGTGTTTGTCATCTTGTCATCACAGTTATGTCAACAGACACTCACGCGCTGGTGGCTTTTCATTGTAACTCACTGAAATCACCTGTTAAGGCCCAGCCATTTTTAGCTTGTCTCTGACACTGAGCCAGCTCTCTTTCCAAGCAGAGCTTATGGATACTAAGAGCTTTCAGTCAAAGGATCAGGACCACTGCAAGCTGAGGAGTCCTTTTAGAGTCCACAGTTCAAGTCTTCCATCATTTTCAGAAAGATGTTTGTGACTGACAGAATTATACCCGTCAATGTCACTTGTCTAGACCAGTCATCAGATGTAGGCACATGTTTTGAAGGATAATTACAGTAGAGCGTTTAGCCTGTATAGACAAGTAAATGGAGCTGCTGCAAAAATGATTATCCCCTTTTGAGCACATTGATAGTCAAAGACAATACAGTAAATCTTCTTTTATCTAGCAGTCACTCACCTGGCAGCCTTACCTGTCTAGAACACTAGGAAGAACCTTAAAGCAAGCCGAATTACCTTGTGAAAATATGAGCTATCTGAATCAGTGCATGAAAGCATATGCAACTCATGAGAATATGAGCTATCTGAATATGAGAGTATGAGCTATCTGAATATGAGAATATGAGTTATCTGAATCTATGCACAAAAGCTTACGCAAGAGTATGGGGCCTTATAAAAGAACCCCTTAGGCGCCATACTCTTTATGTATTTACTGTTACATTCAACACCAAGTTCTGAGCTGTTTATTAGATTTCTCAGTTTAGCTGTCACAAGAAGGCCCGGATGGGCGTCCGTGTCTGCAAGAAGCAAGTACATTAACAAAGCAAGAGTAGATAGCTTATGACAAAATTTTAAGGGTGAAGATACAACTCCTCCAAAGCAAATGATGAAAGTCTGGAAAGCTGCATGTCTATTTAAGGTGAGAATAGTTGTGCACGTCCCAGCAGGCTCTGGCACAATTCTGCGTTGTTGCGTAGTTCAGCATACATGGCTAGCTTCCTCTCTCAAGAATGGGTAAAACAATTAGCAATAATGTTCCAGTCTGTGAAAGGATCATTTATAATTCAGATCACTACATTTTCTGCAGGAAAGTTTTAATTTTAAAAATAAGGACTGGGCATGGTGGCTCACACCTGTAATTTCAGCACTTTGGGAGGCCGAGGTAGGAGGATTGCTTAAGGACAGAAGTTTGAGAGCAGCCTGACCAACATAGCAAGACCCTGTCTCTACAATAAGAAAAAATAGTGGAGGATGGTGCAAGTGTGGTTCCAGCTACTCAGGAGGCAGAGGTAGGAGGATCACTTGTGCTAGGAGTTCAAGGCTGAGGTCAACAATGATTGTACCACTGCACTCCAGCATGGGCAATGGAGCAGTATCTTGTCTCTAAAAAATATAAAAATAATAAACATAAAAATAAGTTTGGGCATGTAAGACAAAATTTTCTGTTATTTGTAGTTACATCATTGGAGTATTTCAGGATTCAAAAATATGGAATAAATGAGGCAGTCTACTAAAAAGTGAATTCTCTTGACCTATATAGCTAAAACCCCAATTTTGCTGCATTGGTGATATTGATCAGTGAAATTCTGATCATGAATAAAAAGGCACAGAAATAATTGTAGCTGGGCCCAACATTTGAAATAAAAATTAAAAATGATTCTGTAATATTTTTGGATATCTTGCCTTTGTGAAACACCATGTATGATATTTTTACATTGTTTTAGAATTGTAGACTCTTTCATCCAATTTCTGATGAACTATCAGATGATGCTATCAGGGAGAAGTTGGAGAGAAGAAAGTACTGATGACTGGTGAATGCTTCATAGGTACAAGGCATGTTTCCTCATGGAGAGAGAACAGAGAGGCTGAGAGTGTGGGGTCTGGACTCTGACTGCCTCCATTTCATCCTTGACTCAACCATGCAGTAGGCATAAACTGGGCAATTTTCCTAAGTTCCCTGCACCTGAGTCTCCACATCTATAAAATGGAATGAGAATGATAGTACCTAATCCCTAGAGTTATTGGAAACTTAAATGAGCTAATGCATTTATAACACTTACACAAGGGCTTGTAATGTAGCAAACACTCTAAGAGTGAGTCCTCTAATTCTCAAGATAACTGCACGAGGTATCTTGACATTACACCTACTTGACAGATGCAGAAACTAAGACTCAAAGAGGTTCAATAATGTTGCCCAGGTCACAATATAAGTGGTTAATTTTAAAAGAAAGAATCTGAATGGAGTGCCTATATTGTGTTTACATGGAGAAGACATATTCCCATCTTTGCCCAGGCTTATTTTAAAATTTTGTTTTAATCCAAGAGAAAATAATGCGTGAAAACCAAAGAACATGAGAAAGAGGACTGATGACTATTTCCCCAAATATTTTTTAGAAGTCTCAGAATCATGACGACTCAGAATCACGTCTTACAATCTGGTAACCAAATTTCATATCTTGGCAGTTAGACATGGTAAGAGCCACAGAGAAACCACCTGATTTTGTGTTTGCTAAAACGTGTTTTAAAAGCCTCCAAATAACTAAATTGTTTGTGAATCCAAACCATTAGACAAATGTTATATCTGGTTTTTTTTGCAGTACAATAGGGATGAGTGCGGCGTGTGGTTACCTGCACAGCACTGCTGGGGACTGGTCAAACCCAAAACTGCTCTAAGCTGGACTTATCTTTCAGGCTGTCATTTTTCAACCACTGTTCTAACGGAACAACCCACTCCTCCCTGTGTGACTATTCCTTGGATTCCTCCTCCATTGCTCACTCCCCTGAGGTTGGGGAAAAAAAAGTGAGAGGGAGAGACAGCCCAGGTGGCAAGGGTCTTAAGGGAGCTCCTGGATGGGCATTGCTGTGCACCTTGCTTCTCCCTGATTCTGTTTAGCAATAGGTAAGACTCTGCAGTCATTTATTTAGCACCTATCAGACATCAGGCCCTGGGCTAAATTCAGAGGGAATTGCGAAGACTAATTAAACAGCAACAACAATAATAGAAAAATCAAAATAGCCCCTCTGCTGGTAGTTTAGTTCTGCATTCTCACGTGCTCACAGATAACTGGAATACCGTGTGATAAGCACTGTGATACCAGTAAATGGTGGCGAGGGAATTCATGCAGCACACAAGTGCACTCTGAACCAAGAGCACTCAGAATTAGGATCTGCAGTTAATTGACTTCAAGCTACGTTAACTGAAGAGGACTATTATGACTCAGAGAAGTGCTGCAGTGAAGATGTCAGAATTGAAGTTTCTGTTGCATTGCAAATTACCAAATGCTTCTCAAGCTTCTTCTTCTGGGTTATTTTAGTATCCAAATCCTCTTCATCTGCAGCAACCAGCCCAGGCCTCACACAGAACATGCAGTCTGCTCACCCCAAATGGTTGATTTTAGCTCTGGAGGGGTCTTTGATGATGTTAAGCAAGTCCCTCCTGTCCATTTCATTGCAGCAAGACCCAGGATTCACCATGAGGTAAACAAAGAAGTTAAGATTTGAACCCCATCTCCCATTGAAGGGTTCTCTTTCCTTTTGTCCATCATTTCATGTCCTAAAACGTTCATTATTTGAACTATTCCCTGTGCTATTACACAGGTCATTCCATTTTGCTGTTTCACAGTTAATGGTTTTTTTCTTTTCTACAGCAAGTGAACTCTCTGCTTATTGAGTAAGAAGGCTGTGTTATGTTTTAGTTGTTCTCTGCCTGACCATTCTGCATAACCATCTGCTTAGCAGGCACTCCCAAGTCACTTTTGGAACTTGAGGATAACTTTGAATCTTTTATAATTTAAGAGTAGTGATTCAAGGGTAAGTAATCTTCAAATCAACGTGTGTATGAAAATTTTAAAATTATTTTGGTTTCCCTATCTATAAATTTAAACAATGATGACACAGAAGCTATTGTAATGTGGTGATATATGTAAATATATTCTGGACATTGTAGCTCATTGGATGAGTGTAAGTAGAAATGATATTTTAAAATGAGATGACAATTTTTTTTTTTTTATCTTTTGAGTTCCTTATAATCTCAAGTGGAGAAGGGGAGGGCTAGGGCCATTCAACAGATAATACTACGAGAAGTTTTCCAAAACAAAATCAAATCCTCTTCTCAGAATTGGCAGCCTTTTAATGGGAGTTTAGAAGAAGTGAAGTATAGAGGTGAATGTCTCACACTGATTTGGTGATGGCCACTTTCAGTGCCACTGAAACTGACCTACTGCCCCATCTGCACCTGGAAAATTTGGATTGACACATTGAACTTCCTCTTCTATGGGTTTGAACACATTAACTGACCTGGAATATTATAGGACTCTGGAATTCATAAAATTCTATTATGGCAAATTTTTACTTTTAAAAATTTTTTTTTATTCTATGAGTGAGAACATGCGATGTTTGATTTTGTGTTCTTGTGTCAGTTTGCTGAGTATGATGGTTTCCAGGTTGTCAAATTTTTATTTTTAAAGCTATACGCATTCATGATATTAGAAAAAATTCGGCTGTAAATCAAATATTTATTTGGTTCTTCTCTGTCCCTCTAAATTAAACAAAAAAATCAATAATGGCCTAAGATTAAAGATAGAATTATATGTAAGTATTAGCTTAATTACTCTATTTATAAAAAAATGAAAAAAATGTCTTATCCCTGGGTGAAATTGAAGAGACAGACTCCAACTGAATTACCTTCCACAGTGAGAGGCACTGTTCATAGCTGGTACAGGCTTATAGGAGGCAATTTGTCTTACTTTTATTACAGGCAAAGCCACAATCTGTTCTTATACATGAGAAGAAAGGAAGGAGCTGGCTCAAGTGTACATACGATGTCAGAGCCAGAAGTCCGTCCTCTCCCAGTGCACGTGGGGCTTGTCCCCCCACACGCAGGTACTAGTACATACGATGTCCGAACCAGAAGTCCATCCTCTCCCAGTGCACGTGGGGCTTGTCCCCCCACACGCAGGTACTAGTACATACGATTTTGGAGCCGGAAGTCCGTCCTCTCCCAGTGCACGTGGGGCTTGTCCCCCCATACGCAGGTACTAGTACATACGATGTCGGAGCGGGAAGTCCGTCCTCTCCCAGTGCACGTAGGGCTTGTCCCCCCACACGCAGGTACTAGTACATACGATGTCAGAGCCGGAAGTCCGTCCTCTCCCAGTGCACGTGAGGCTTGTCCCCCCCACACGCAGGTACTAGTACATACGATGTCGGAGCCGGAAGTCCGTCCTCTCCCCGTGCACGTGGGGCTTGTTCCCCCACACGCAGGTACTAGTACATACGATGTTGGAGCCGGAAGTCCGTCCTCTCCCCGTGCACGTGGGGCTTGTCCCCCCACACGCAGGTACTAGTACATACGATGTTGGAGCCGGAAGTCCGTCCTCTCCCCGTGCACGTGGGGCTTGTCCCCCCACACGCAGGTACTAGTACATACGATGTCCGAGCCGGAAGTCTGTCCTCTCCCAGTGCACGTGGGGTTTGTCCCCCCACACGCAGGTACTAGTACATACGATGTTGGAGCCGGAAGTCCGTCCTCTCCCAGTGCACGTGGGGCTTGTCCCCCCACACGCAGGTACTAGTACATACGATGTCCGAGCCGGAAGTCCGTCCTCTCCCAGTGCACGTGGGGCTTGTCCCCCCACACGCAGGTACTAGTACATACGATGTCCGAGCCGGAAGTCCGTCCTCTCCCAGTGCACGTGGGGCTTGTCCCCCCACACGCAGGTACTAGTACATACGATGTTGGAGCCGGAAGTCCGTCCTCTCCCAGTGCACGTGGGGCTTGTCCCCCCACATGCAGGTACTAGTACATACGATGTTGGAGCCGGAAGTCCGTCCTCTCCCCGTGCACGTGGGGCTTGTCCCCCCACACGCAGGTACTAGTACATACGATGTCCGAGCCAGAAGTCCGTCCTCTCCCAGTGCACGTGGGGCTTGTCCCCCCACACGCAGGTACTAGTACATACGATGTCGGAGCGGGAAGTCCATCCTCTCCCAGTGCACATGGGGCTTGTCCCCCCACACGCAGGTACTAGTACATACGATGTCGGAGCGGGAAGTCCATCCTCTCCCAGTGCACATGGGGCTTGTCCCCCCACACGCAGGTACTAGTACATACGATGTCGGAGCGGGAAGTCCATCCTCTCCCAGTGCACATGGGGCTTGTCCCCCCACACGCAGGTACTAGTACATACGATGTCGGAGCCGGAAGTCCGTCCTCTCCCAGTGCACGTGGGGCTTGTCCCCCCACACGCAGGTACTAGTACATACGATGTCGGAGCCGGAAGTCCGTCCTCTCCCAGTGCACGTGGGGCTTGTCCCCCCACACGCAGGTACTAGTACATACGATGTCCGAGCCGGAAGTCTGTCCTCTCCCAGTGCACGTGGGGCTTGTCCCCCCACATGCAGGTACTAAAGAGGTACAAGGAAATCCATTTTCAAGTTTGTGGAAGAAGGTCTTTGCTGGCTTGCCCGACATGAAGTAGGGGAAAAGCCTTCTCCTCTCTAACGTAAATATAAATTACAGGACCAAAATAGCTATTTGTTTGAAAATACCAGCAGGATGGGGCTCCACCTCTAAAGTGTGATATAATTGCTCTGGTGAGAAGCTGGAGTTGGTAGTTTAAGGAATGCCTCAGGTGATGCTAATGTGCAGCTAAGGTAAAGCATTGCTGTCATCATTCTTCGTGCAACACTACCCACACAGGTGATCTGGGGATTTTGTTATAATGCAGATTCCGATTCAATAGGTCTGGGTGCACCTGCATTTCTAACAAGCTCCTGGTTGATGCCTCTGCTGCTGGCTTGCAGTCCACACTTGGAGCATTAAGGATCTAAGCTTAGCTCTTTGGATTTAGACCTCCATTGCATACATTGAACTTGAGAGGTTTATGGCTTTCACATCTCATTCTTGCCTAGAACATATACACTTCTGAATAACATATATCCAATCTCATCCTTTAATGCTTATGAAAGCATTAATTATCCTTTAAGTAATTATTTCTGATGCATATAAATAGGTCTGCTTCTATGGTTAGGGTTTTCTAATTTGGTATTTTTCATCTTTTGCTGATCAAGAGAATCACCTGTGGAGCTTTACAACTGGGAATGGGGATGCTCCCCTACAGATGTTGTGCAAGAGAGAAGGAAAGTTAAGCCTGCTGGTGATTCTGATGCCCAGACTGGTTTAGAAGCTGCTGCTTAGAATAAGAATTGAGATGTAATATTTCAATCTGGAAGTTTGTAAGCATTTTCAAATGATAATGGAAGAAATAAGATTATTTCACTTTCAGCATATATTAAAATGTAACAATCTGAAACTTAGGTGCTAAAACTTGTAGGTATACTATTTTGTTATAAAGAAATTCATTTAAAACAGCAATTATGAACACATCTGTGGCACTGTCAAAATTACATTCTTAAAAATTGCCCCCAGTTTTTGATTTACTGCCTGAGAAGGAAAAATGGGAGTTGGAATAGCAGGAAAAGTCATCCCACCAATATTCCTCTATGCAAGCGTCCACATATCTCTGCCTGTTAAAGAGAATATTCCAGCCATAAGACATCAGGCCGCCACCTTGCCTAGGGAGGAATTGAAACTCTTCAGCTAATTAATCAACCAATCCACAACCATAATTTCATGCAATTCTACATTTTGAGGAAGTTCAAAAAATAAACAACATAGCATATTTATTTATGATTTGGAAAACCGAAACTTTATCTTGCTCCTATTTTAATATTCTTAATAAACCATCACGATTCCTTAGTTCTCCCTCCCCACTTCTCATTTTGCAGCCCAGCATGGGGAAAATGTCTGCTCAGAATCCGGAGCCCTGGCTTTGAGTTCAGTCCTGTCACTTATTCAATACGGGAACTAGTTTGGCAATACATTTATTCTTTTAAACTCTCAGAGTCCCCATTATTGGTTCTGTTGTGAGGATTCAGTGGGCTGATGGATTTGGACCTTGCACAGTGAGGGATTGTTATCATTTTCTCCTTCCGCAGGGCGCCTTGTACCCCGTGCTCTTTCCTTGGTGTTGCATGTGCACACACATGTCCTCTGTCTTCCCCCTTTGTACGTCATTCAGCACTTTCTGTCTGCATAGACAGTAGAACTGGAACTGGCTTACAGGATAATTTTATTAAGGCCTGACTCTTGTTTTTCTTAATTATTCCTTGATCATATTCTCACTCCCACCCAAGGGAATTTCTCTCTGCTCATATTTACAATAAGTGTTACCTACATTTCATATATTTCATCATAGCTTATTTTCATGTCTTTGTGTTTACTCACAAATTTATGAGAAACTTGATAGTAGGAAAGAAGTCTTAGTCAGTTTTCTGCCCTCGAAGTCTCCGATACACTCTGTGTAGGCAAATTCGCTTGCATTAATCTTCAAACTCTGTCAAGAGAGCCTGTTAATTTACAATTTGGAGTAAGTAGGAAGAGGGTTCGCTGAATATTCTTCTTGTTATAAATATGACATGAGTCTTTCAGTTCAATGTGACAAATCATCTTAAAGTCATTTGTGAAAAGGTGTATAAAATTTAACATAACAAAAAATAAAGATAAAAAAATACAATGCCACTTTTTGAAACCTCAGGCTTATCACATTTAGAATGTATCATTTCCTATTCTAAACTGATCTCAAAAATGAATATAAACTCTATAAAAACTAAATGAATGATTAAATTCAACAGTGTTCTTTGGGGGCTTCATACAAACCTACCTTTACTCTCCTTTATCTTAGCCCTTAAGAACAAAGTCTCATGCCCATGGAGAAAGCATTTTAAAGTATTCTTCTGAGGTTCAATGTGCTATTCTTTGGGGTAATTTTTCAAAGAATAAACTTAAAGCTTGAAGAGAATGTGTTAACATGCTGAAAGACTCTCAGAGGGGAATGTGGAAGATCTGTTTATGTTTAAAACGCAAACTTGAGAAAAAATTTTCATTAAGTCCTCTATTTAATAATCAAGACTTTGATGCCACTCCTTTATTCTTCCTTTTTGTGTGTGTTGTTAACATTACATTCCAGGCTTAGCATTGTTTCTAGGAGTGATTCCAATGTGAGTATACCATGAGGTATCTTAGGGATGAAATATGTCTGTGAATTCACAACCATCACATCTCAGATGGTTTTGGCCAAGGTTCATAATCTGACTTAAAGTAATAATGCAGGATTATACAGTCCAAATCTCTGTCTCTAATTATGGGAAGAGTGGACTCCTTAAATTTGAAATTTAGGAATGTAATAAAAAGATTACATATGAATGGCTGACCTCCCTTTACAGAATTACAAAGTTCATGTAGCTGTCGTATATTCCAATTCATTGGTTTCGGATACAGAATGGGGTAACTTTTCTCTTAGACTCCAGGATAAATGACTTATTTTGTAATTGGCAAATGGAGAGCCTCGCTTTTCTACTTTTCCCTGGGTTTTCTCCTTGCTATGTAAAGACAAGTTCTAATTCAATCTTGAAGTTCAGGTCTGGGTATTAGCACCTCCAAAAGAAAAATAAAAACCAAAACAATAATGGACACTGAGCTCTGACCTCCTGCTCAGGAATGATGTATTAGTCCATTCTCATACTGCTATGAAGAACTGCCTGAGACTGGATAATTTAGAAATAAAAGAGATTTAATTGACTCACAGTTCTGCAGGACTGGGGAGGCCCCAGGAAACTTAAAATCATGATGGAAGGGAAAGCAAACACATCCTTTTTCACATGGCAGCAGGAAGGAGAAGACTGAGAGATGAATGAAGGGGAAAGCCCTTATAGGACCATCAGATCACCTGAGAACTTACTCAACATAATAAGAATAGCACGAGGAAAACTGCCCCCATGATTAAATTACCTTCCACCTGGTCCCTCCCACCACACGTGGGGATTATGGGAACTACAATTCAAGATGAGATTTGGGTGGAGACACAGCCAAACCATATTAAATGGTCTCCATCTTGTTACTGCCAAACTCAGACAAGCTGAATGCTTGGGCAGTCCTTGCCAGAAGGAGGACAGAGGCTGAGGGAGACACCACCTTGACACCATGTGGGCAGGGAGCCTGAAGATTCCTGCTTATGGGAGGGTGGGTTATGGAGTCCCATACCCATTGATTTAGTGGTATTTTATTGGGAAGGAGAAAGCTCCTCCTACAAGAATTGGTATGACTCCCATTGGGCAGCTCTTTGAGTCTACCCTCAGACATCCACTATCCCCAAGTCACATCCCCACATCAGGACCACTGGGTAGTGGAATATGGATAAGGAGCAGATGTGGGCTCTGTGATTGGCCATATGCTATGTCCAGAACCAGCTGTCTCCAACCCTGAATGGTCACCTTAGGGTGCCAGTGGAGGCTGCGTTCTTTAGGGTAAATTTGCCCCAGTGTGCTTTATTGACTGTTGAATTTCTTTGAAACTCCTTCAGTCCATCAGAAATATTCTAATAATTCCTAACTTTAGAGGAAAGGGTTAGGATCTCAAGCCTCTTCCTTTCTGAGTTCTCTGCCCCCTTTGCAATCTTTAAATATCATCCCCAGGAACTCTCTGACATTTTATAAAGAGAGGCTATTGGTAGAGACGTGGAATTCTGACTTCCCATGGAGTCAGAATCCCAGAATTTGGTGAGGAGAAGGAAAATCAGTGTGTTTGCCTTCATGGGAGGCACACAAAAATGGTGGTTCCCACTCCAGAAAAGTTCTGCTTCATGAAGGATATTTTTTGTTTCTGCTGCTATAAATGGAAAAAAATAGTTGGAAGCAACTAAATAGAAGTTTATTAAACCTGAAAATTAAAAAAATATTAAACCCCTCTCAGGTTTGGCCTCATCAGGTACCTATTGTTAAAATAATTAAGTACAAATAAGTTGCAGCCTCAAATTTATATACAATAAGCTGTATATTTTATATGCTGAAAATTTTTTACAAAATGCCAGCCTCTGCTTATTTATTACCCTATGATAAGGTTGTTTATCTCCTAGGGCAGCTCGACCACTGTGTATGCTTCCAAAAACACCCTTTCTTCTTCATTTGTGAATTGGTGGGGGTCCCTTCCTGCCTAGCCCATGGGTTAAATGTCATGCCTTAAGTCCGGGTTTGAAAAATTACTTCCTGATTATGAAATTAATTCAAAATTAGATTTCCAGGTTGGCAAGAAACCTTGTTCCTTCTACTTAACGCTGCTAAATGTTCTCCCGGAATATGCAATTTATGGCATTTCTTTTTAAACACTTTGTGCCCAATAATTTGGATAATGTAAGGATCAAATATCATGTTATGCTAAATTGAAACTGAAGCCATCTCTAAATGTAAATGCATAGTGACCTTTAGCAGAAAATTGTGAAAAAGCAGAAAACAATAAGAAATACTCTGACTTTAAAATAAACTCTCTCTTTCTGTCTGTGTCTCTCTTTGTGTGTGTGTCTGTGTGTGTGTGTGTGAGAGAGAGAGAGAGAGAGAGAAATTAAAAGTAGTTGTGAAAAAGTCACCTCATTATACCAAAATCTTTGGACAACAATATTGCTCAAGTTTTTTTCAACATGATAATTCCATGAAATAAAAATCCTCAAATTTTGTTTTGGTTTCTTGATGGTTTTTTGTTTGTTTCTCTTAATTGACCATAAATGTCCTTCCTCTGCTAATCATTAGTTTTTAGTTTTCTTGTCTAAATTTAAGTCTTTATTGCCTCCAGCTTCCTGTGGGTATAAGTGGATGTGACTTTAACCTTCTGAATGCCCACGTGGATTGAGAACATTTCTGGGTGTGCAGAAGAGAGAGCTACTGATAGGCAGACACAAGGGCTGCTTTTCTCCACTTCAGATCATGCTCCCTTCTCCCTCCCCCTATTTCTGAAACCCAGACTGAAAGGACAGTGGCTAAAAGAGGAATTTTCCCCTAAACAATTGGTCAACCAGACAAATTTCCCATGACATAGAAGCATTAGAGCTCGGAGTTCTGAGTTCCAACACGTCCTGGCACTAATCAGTGTATTGCACTTTGCAGAATGTGTCCTTTGACTTCTTCAGGCATTGATTTTACATGAGGCAGGAAGATTCTTTTCAGTTATAAAATCCTGCCCAGCTATGTATTTTCTCGTAGCTGAAAAAGTCTTTCTTTACACCCTACAGATTGAGAAAGTCATATTCAGTCAAATCTCCACTAGCATCAAATAATTTTGCTTTAATAAATAACATCCCTGGCGAAGGTGAGCATTGTTTCCCAGGAAACCAGTGCTTGTAAACTTGATAGGCATTCATGCTAACTTTGCTAAACATGAAAAAGACTCTCCCCAGTAGAATAGCTCCCAGACAAGAGGGATGCTGGACAAGCTAAGCCCCAGGAAGGAAACATCCTTCCAAGTCCTTTTCCTGGAGTCACTGCCTCTGGACCATCTGCTCAGGAAGGAGCTGAAAGTAGCCCAATGTGGTCATCAGTGTGAACTGAATGGACCAAGGGATGGTTGTCTCTACTCATGGAAGACTGTGCTTACTGTTGGACCAAGGAGATGCTCTCTTCTGACAGGTAAGAACATGAGATAGAGTTAGGAATTTGGTAGCAGGAATAAGAGGGAAATGCACAGAGAGCAACTAAATAATTTTAATAATACAGCACCCAAAGGCTCTGCAAAGGTTCAGTGAGATAACAGAGTCCTGATACCGCCTTGGTTCCTGAACAACCTCCAGTAACCATGGACCTGGCCCCTAATCTTGTAAATCACTGCCATCCATCCCTCTCTTCTTTATTTTTATGCTCATCACTGTCAATCAACAGAGTAGGGCAAAAGAGAGTGGCTGTTTAGGTCTAGTGGACATCCATTTTTCTTTTATGGCCTCCATTTATCCTATTACCAGCGACAATATTATGAATTTTCTCTGGGGAATGACTCTCAGTCTTCATGTATTTTGGAATTGTCTCGTGGAGAGCACCAGACCAAGGCCAATCATCACATTTTATTCCTGTGTCCACAGAAAATGTTTCAGGGGCAGGGATATAGTTTAGTTCAGTCCAAAGGCACTTAGGCTTAGCGCCTTTATTTGAACCCGTGTGTGTATGTCTTGGGGTAGCGGAATGTAAATCTAGAATTGTTATCAACCGTCTTGTCAGCAAATGAACTTTGAGAAAAAAATACAATGAGAAGGGAATAGAAACTCAGCTATGGAACCGTCTTTATCGAGTCAAGCTGCTATGTGGCCAGCAAAACCAGTACTATCCCTGAACTTTTTGGTTGCATTATGAAATTATGCTTGACAAGTATGGCAGACTGCTATAAAGCTATTAAAAGCCCCTGCCTCCTCTGTGTGGTGTAAAGGCCAGGCGACTTTGGCAGCTTCTTTTATATTTAGGTGTGGCCACAGGAATGTGTGGAAGACATGTGTTCCTTTATTCTTGTTCATAAAACCATCCTATGACCCTCTTCTCTCTTTTTCTTTGTCTATTACCTGAAGACTCTGATGCCTCACAGAATAGTGGTTTTGGAAAATCCAAGGTACCTGGGTATATGAATCACTGTGTCAAAGGTGACCTGCTTGCCAATCCACACTAGGCTCAGTATGAGTAAGAAATGTTTGTATGTTTGTTGTGTTGAGCAACTGAAGATGCAGGGTTGGTTTATTATAGTACCAACTTAACAGAGTCAGTTCTTTTCCTTTCTGTCTTTCTCAACCCAAATGCACTGAACTGATCATTTTGTATCTTTTCCTCCATTCTTATGCTGCAGCCCCAAAGAGCAAGCGAGCATTAATTGCATGCTCCCTGTACTACGACGTGTGAAGTTTGCATGCAAACTTCAATGTGATTTGTATACCATAAAGAACAGATAAAAGGAATAATGGTGAAATGTTACTTTCTGGCTTCAAAGAAAGCATTTCACATGGAAACATTATTTACTTAATTCATCTGTATTTTGAAGATTCCAATGTTAACCCTGGGTTACCTCTATGTACTTCAGAACCACTACTCTTTTCTTTAAAAAAAAATGAATTAACAAATAAAGAAAAAAAACCAAGGCCAGCATTGTTTCCTAAGAGATCAGATTTGTTATATACTGCACTGCTTTCTTACCTAACATTTTCATTTGATGATGTAGAAGCAGAGGATTGGCCTTATTTGCACATCTGTAAATTAAGCTCGAAGGACAAGAAATTTATCCATGGTTACCCAGAATTCAAATTTATCTTTAAATCTTATGGTTTTTCAATTATTATACTTATTTCTTAATGTTTTAAAATAATATAACGATGATAGCTCTTACATTTCTGTGAGTGAGACTTGGGAGAGTTGTTTGAGAGGCCAACATTAATGAATACAAAGTGAAGGCTCCAGATAAGTGTACAAAGATCTTGACATTTCATTCCATTAGCAAAAATTGCTATATATTAAATCCTGGAGGAACCTATTTGACGAAAAAGCCCATAGTCAATTCTCACTGGAACTTGTAACTTTTTTTCCACAAATCATACTAGAATTGCAAAGGCTCAGAAATACACTCATGCATGCATATTTAAAATATTTTTATTACAACAGTCCCACGGTGATTCCTGCTGTAAGAATAAGTTGTATGCTTAGACCACTAAAACATTTTTTCCACACTACCCACCCAGTGATATTTCTGGATTTACAGTAGTCTACTATTTAAATTTACCACCTGTTTTTAAGTATTAGTTTATTCACACATGAATTTTTAGATACATTCTTCACTACAGCATATAGACAGCAAGCATTTGCTTTTTTTTTTTTTTTTTTTTTTGTTTTGAGACGGAGTTTCGCTCTTGTTACCCAGGCTGGAGTGCAATGGCGCGATCTCGGCTCACCGCAACCTCCGCCTCCTGGGTTCAGGCAATTCTCCTGCCTCAGCCTCCTGAGTAGCTGGGATTACAGACACGCGCCACCGTGCCCAGCTAATTTTTTGTATTAGTAGAGACGGGGTTTCACCATGTTGACCAGGATGGTCTCGATCTCTTGACCTCGTGATCCACCCGCCTCGGCCTCCCAAAGTGCTGGGATTACAGGCTTGAGCCACCGCGCCCGGCCAAGCATTTGCTTTTATCCAATTTACTTGCTTTATCCAGCCTTGGGTCTTCCTAAAAGTTCTTTCATGATTAGATGAAAATTATGATTAATATTGTTAAAATGCATAGCAATTTTCAGTTATGTTTTCTTTTTCCTGTGTGTTATTACAAAATGTAATTTACTAATTTATTTTACACCTTTTAAAGTACAAGGGGCATTGAGAAAAATTTTAGCAATTGTTAGATAACATTATTTTCAACTTCCATGCTTGTCTCAGTCTGTTTAGTGTTGCTATCAAGGAATATCTGAGGCAGTGCCATTTATAAAGAAAAGAGGTTTATTTAGCTCACCATTCTGCAGGCTGGAAGACTGAGCACTGGGTGAAAGCCTCAGGGTGCTTCCACTCTTAGAGCACGGTGAAGGGAGAGCCAATGTGGGCTGAGACCACATGGTGAGAGGGGAAGCAAGAGGGGGGGGAGTGGCAGGCTGCTTTTAACAAGCCTCGTAAGAACTAATAGTGAGAACCCACTTCCACTCAAGAGAGAATATTGATCTATTCATGAAAGGTCCACTCCCAGGACCCAATCATCTCCCACTAGGCTCCACCTTCCCAAATTGCCACACTGGGAATAAAATTTCCAAGGAGTTTTAGAGGGGACAAGTATCCTAACTATAAAAGTATTCCATCCAGAATCATACTGGATGCAAGCTACTTCTTGATACATATTTGCTAAATGACTATTCCTCACTACACTTTAAGCGATTAACATGGCCATTATGTCTTTGATGAAGGACAAAATCTCTGGAGAGTCAACCATCTTTTGGCCACATGGTATGCTCTTGGAAAAATGCCATTTTAACTTGCTAATTTGTAGGTCAATGGTAAAATTTGACATTCCAACAACTTTTTACAACATTTTAATTCATATAAAAATAATATACTATACAATTAACTCATTTAAATTATAAAATCTCATGGTTTGTACTATATTCACAGATATATGAAAACATAAATTGCAGCACTATTTACAATAGCAAAGACTTTTAACCAACTCAAATGTCCATCAATGGTAGACTGGATAAAGAAAATGTGGCATGGAATATACACCATGGAATACTATGCAGCCATAAAAGAGAATGAGTTCATGTCCTTTGCAGGGACATAGATTAAGCTGGAAACCATCATTCTCAGCAAACTAGCACAGAAACAGAAAACCAAACACCACATGTTCTCTCTCTTATATGTGGGAGGTGAACAATGAGAACACATGGACACAGGGAGGGGAGCATCACACACTGGGGCCTGTCAGGGGGTTGGGGAAAGAGGTGGGAGAGCATTAGGACAAATACCTAATGCATGCAGGGCTAAAACCTAGATGATAGGTTGAGAGGTGCAGCAAGCCGACATGGCACATGTATACCTATGTAGCAAACCTGCATGTTCTGCACATGTATCCCAAAATTTAAAGTAAAAAAAAAAGAAAAGAAATCCTGTACACTTTATCTATAATCCACTGATGCTCTTACAGCATCACCCCTTGCCTTAAGCAACCGTTAATCTACTTTCAGTATCTATAGATTTGCCTATTCTAGACATTTTTTATAAATATAACCATAAAATATGTGGTCTTTTGTGACTGACTTTTTTCACTTAGCATAATGCTTTCAAGGTTCATTCATATTGGATCATCTATCAGTTCCTCATTCTTCTAAGGGCAATGTAATAATCCTTCATGAGGATATACCCCATTTTGTTTATTCATTTGTCATTTGGAAGACATGAAGGTTGTTTCTACATTTTGGCTGTTATAAATATTCACTTACAAGTAATTGTGTGGACATATGTTACTTTCCTCTTGAGTATATAACTAAGAATAAGGTTTCTATGTGTCATGGTAAATCTACTTATAACTGTTCGAGGAAGGAACTGCTAGAAGATTTTACTATTTTCCAAAGTGACTGCATTTCCTACCAGCACTATATGAGGGTTGTGATCTCTCTATAACCTCATTATCACATGTTATAATTTGATTTTTAGATTCCACTGTTCTAGTGAGCATACGATTATATCTCATTGTAGACTTGATTTGTGTTTCCCTGATTGCTAATTATGTTGGGCATATTTTCATGTGCTTAGTGGCCATTTGTATGGCTTACTTGGGGAAACATCTATTGAGATCATTTGTGTACTTTTAAATTGGATTGTCCTGTTATTTCTGAGTGGTAAGGTTTTGTACATTCTATATACAAGATATTTCCTTATTAGATATATGATTTGCAAATAGTTTTTCTCATTCTGTTCATTGTATTTTCACTTCTTTGATGTGTCCTTTGAAGCACAAATTTTGATGAAGTTCAAGTTATCGTTTTTTTTAATTGCCCATGCTTTTGGTGTTCTATCTAAAAATATATTGTCAAATCCAAGGTCATGAGGTTTTCTCTGATGTTTCCTTCTAAGACTTTTATAATTTTATCTCCTACATTTATGTATTGATGCATTGTGAGTTAACTTTTTAAACAGATGTGCAGTTGTCCTGGCATATTTGTTAAACAGACTATTCTTTCTCTGTTGAGTGGTACTGGCATCCTTGTCAAAAAGTCAGTTAACCATAGATGTGTGAGTTTATTTTTGGGCTTTCAGACCTACTCTATTGCTATATACATCTGTTGTTATGTCAGTACCACCCTGTCTTGATTACTGTTGCCTTGTAGTAAGTTTTGAAATGAGAAAGTATGAGTCCTACAGGTTCTTTCTCAAGATTGTGTGTGTGTGTGTGTGTGTGTGTGTGTGTGTAACTATTTTGGCTTTCTTGCATTACTGTCTGAATTTAGTATCCTCTCATAAATTTCTACAGAGAAGTCATCTGGAAATCTGACAGGGAATGTGTTAAACCTATAGATATATTTGTGGAGTACTGCCATACTAACAATGTTAGTTCTTCCAACCTATTAATATGAGATATTTTCATTTATTTAGACTTCTACTTTTCTTCATCCATATTTTAGAGTTTTAAGTTTTCCAGTAACTGTTAAATTTATTCATAAGTATTTTATTATTTTTGATTCTATTGTAAATTCAATTGTTTTCTTAATTTAATTTTTTTTTAGATTTTTCCTTGCAAGTGGATAGAAATATAGTTATTTTATATGTTGATAATGTGTCCTGCAACCTTGCTTAACTTGTTTAGTAGTTCCGATATTTTTTACATGGTCATGTTGTCTGTGAATAAAGGCAGTGGGACTTCTCTTTTTCCAATATTTATTTATTTTATTTGTTTTATTTGTCTAATTACCCTGGCCAAAAAATTAAGTACAATGTTTTACGGAAGTGCCAAGAATGAGTATCATTGCCTTATTTCTGCTCTCAGGGAAAAAGGATCAGCTTTCCAGCAATAAGTATAATGTTAGTTCTGGAGTTTATACGTGTGTTTTATCTTATTGAGAAAGTTTCCTTCTAGGCCTAGTTTGTCTAGTTTATTCTCTTTTTTGTGTTTGTTTTATCATAAAAGGATATTAAATGTTGTTAATTGTTTATGTTAATTTAAATAATCAGGTGGTTATTGTCTTTTACCAACATGTTATATTATATTAATTGATTTTGAGGTGATAAACCCACCTTGCTTCCCTTGGTCATGGTGTTTAGATATTTTTACATGTTTTTGGATGTGGTTTGCTACTATTTGTGGAAGATCTTTGCATCTACATTCATAAGATAATAGTCTGTCACTTTCTTACCTTGGGATATCTTTGTCTGGTTTTGGTATCAGTGTAATATTCACCTCATAGAATGAGTTGGGATATGTTTTCTTCTCTGTTTTTTAGGAGAGTTTGTGAAGAATTGGTATTAGTCTTTCTTTAAACGTTTGGTAGAGTGAAGTCCTGAAGCCATCTGGGCTTAGGTTTTTCTTTGTGTGTAGTTCTGAAATTACTGATTCAATCTGTTCACTTGTGTTAGGTCTATCCATATGGTCTATTTCTTTTTGAGCCAGTTTTGGTAGTTTGTGTGTGTATGGAAATTCATCCATTTGATCTAAATTATTTTATTTATTTGCATACAAGTGCCTAATAGTATTACTTTTTTAAAAAAAACTTTCTGTAATATCACCTCTTTCACTTATGATTTTAGTAGTATTAGTCAGCTCTCTTTCTTTTTTGGTAAATATAGCTAAAAGTTTGCCAATTTTGTTGATGTTTAAAAAAACTATTTTGGTTTTGTAGATTTGTTTAAGTTTTTATTTTTAAACGATAAATTGACAATTTGTAGTTGTGTGTCATTATGGAGTACAAAGTGATGTTATGATTTATAAATACAATGTTGAATTAAATCAAGCTATTAAATATATCTATCACCTCAAACACTTAGCATTTTAATGATGAGAGCACTTGAAGTTTACTGTCAAAACAATTTTGAAATGTGCAATATTCTTTCTTTAGCTATTATTCACCATGCTGTACATTAGATCTTGAAAACAAATTCTTCTAATTGAAATTTTATACTCTTTGTCCATCATCTTCTCATTCTCACTAACCTGCCAGTCCATTCATTTTTCTCTCATGTTTCTCTGTTCTCTATTTCATTGTTTTCAACTTTAATCTTTGTAATTTCCCTTCAACTGCTTGCTTTGGTTTATTTTGCCTTCTTTTTCTAGTTTTTTAAAGTGGAATGTTAAATTACTGATTTGAGATTTTTCTTATTATAGGCATCTGCAGATATAAGTTTCCTTTTAATCAATTCTTTAGTTGCATCTCATAAGTTTTGGTATAGTGTGTCTTTATTTCAATTCATCTGAAAATGTTTTCTGGTTTCCCTTATGATTTATTCTTTAACACATCAGTTATTTAGAAGTTTGTTGTTTAGTTTTCACATATTTGTAAGTTTATCAAATTTCTTTCTGATATTGATTTCTATACTTATTCCATTGTGGTCAGAATACCAGCTCTATATTTTCGCTATCCTTTTTTATTCGTTGAAGTTTGTTTTATGGCTTAACATATCGTCTAAACTGGATAATATCCAAATGCATTTGAGAACAATGTGTATTCTGCTGATTTGGGAAGAGTATTTTATACATATTTGTCAGGTTGGATTGGTTTATAGTGTTGATAAAGCTTTTCCTTTGTTCATTGATCTTCTGCCTTGAAGATCTATCCATATTAGAAAGTGTGGTATTAAAATCTCCAGCTATTATTGTTGAATTGTCTATTTATCCCTTCATTTCTATCAGTTTTTGCTTTATGTATTTTGGCACAGTGATTTTAGGTGCATATATATTATAATTTATTTATCTTCTCCATGTATTGACCCTTTCATTACTATACACTGTTCATCTTTATTTCTGGCAACATTTAATGAAAATATGTTTCTGTCTGATATTAGTAGAGCTGCTACAGTCCTCTTGTGGTTGCTGTTTGCCTGAGATATATTTCTATATTTTTGCTTTTAATCTTTTTGTGTTTTCAAATTTGAACTGTATCTATTGCATATATATATATATATATATATATATATATCTTGTTTTATTTTTCAAATCTCATCTAAGTTTTCTGCTTTTGACTTGAATTGTTTAACACATTTATATTTAATTCTGATATTGATGTAGTTGGATTTATGTCTGCCAACTTTTCTGTATGTCTCATGAATTTTTTTCTATTCTTCCTTTATTTCTTTCTTTTGCATTAAGTGAGTGTTTTCTAATATAACATTTTAATTCTGTTAATGGTTTCTTTTCACCATGTTTTTAAGTTATTTTCTTAGTGATTGCACCTATTCTAGCCATAGACCTCTTATCAGAAACCCCTTCAGATTTATATGATCTTAATTTCAGTGTGTTACAGAAATATTACACTTAAATAACTTTATTCAATTTCAACTCCTTTTCAACACTATTCTCATACATAATACAGCTGTCATTGTTACATACCCAATATTACATTATAATTTTTATTTTATACAATTTTATATTTTCTAAATAAGGTGAGAGTAAAAACGAGAGTAAGTAGATATCTATAGCTTTTGTTACATAAACCTATTGATTTATTATATCTGGATCTTTTCATTTATTTCTATAAATTACGTTTATCATCTATAGTAACCCCTTAGCCCAATACAACTCTGATTTAACAAGCAAATAATAAGAAAGGTATGACCCGCATACTAGAAAATAAAAAAGAAAACAAACAGCCTCTGAGAATGACAAGATATCAGATTTAAAAGATGTAAACTACAAAGTTGCCATTACAGACATTATACTCATCTTGTTTGTGCTGTCACTGAAAAACATATTACATTTCTATGTGTTATGAGTCAAACAGTGTGAGTGTACATATATCTATATCTATCTGTATCTATATATCTGTTTGATGCAACTGCTTTTTAAATAATTTAAAAGAAAAATCAAAAGAATGGTATTTATGTTTTTTGTAATATAATTACATAATTATCTTTACAGTATTCTTTTTTAAAATCATGTGGATTTGCATTATTTTCTGAGGTCATTTGTTTTCAGCATAAATATCTTCCTTTCATATTTCTTTTAAAGCAAGTCTGCTAAAACAAATGCTCTTTATTTTTGTTATATAGAAATGTTTGTGTTACACCTCCATTTCTGAAAGCCACCTTTGCTGAATATAAGATTCTTGGTTGTCTTGTTTTGTTGCCACTTTGATGATGTTATTCCACTTTCTTTTGCCTTTCACTGTTACAGATGAGAAGTCGGTTGTTCATCTTTGGGAGAAATTATTTATAATCAATGACTATATTTTTCCTTGATGCTTTGAAATTTTCTTCTTGTTTTTGGCTTTCAGCGTTCTTACTATAATTTGTCTTTTTGTGGAACTCTTCATATTTATTCTACTTGGAGTTTATTGAGTTTCCTGTGCATGTAGGTTAATGTTTTCAATACATTTGGAAAGTTTTTAGCCATTTTTTGGGTATATTTTTTCTGCTCCTTCATCTTTTTTACTTTTGGTAATAAAATAACATGTGTATTTTTCCATTTAATTATGCCCTACAGTTTTCTAAGGCTTTTTATATTTCTATATGCTTTTCTCTTTCTGTTACTTGGATTGTACAATCTCTGCTAAACTTATTTCAAGTTTGCTAAGTTTCTTCTGCCAGTTCAAATCTACTCTTGAGACCCTCTAGTAAATTTTTAAAAAATATTTTGGTGACTGAAACTTTTAATTCTAGTTTTTCCACTTAAAAAAAAAAATTCTACGTGTTTACTGATATCCTCTGTTCTGTAGCATTGTCATGATACCTTACTTTGATTTTTAAATGGTTTGTTTAGTCTGCTAAATGACTACTTTAAAGTGTCTTTTAAATCTGATATCTAGTCACACTTACAGGCTTTTTTTCCCTATTTTATTGTTTTTTGGTATGTAGTTAATACCTTTCTATTTCTTTGCATATTATATGATTGAAATAATGTTAGGGGATTAGGTTTTTTTTACTTGTTTGTTTGTTTGTTTACAACTGGCTATGTTATTTTGATGAAGTCTGTTTTTCTCTTGGCCTGTGAATCCTCTGATGCTGCTTCTCATGGGGGACTGGCTTGGATATGCCCACAGTTACTCTGTGATGAGAATAGTGTAGACAAGATTTTCTTTTACTGTCTCTTTTCCTGACCACATCAAGCTGTTTAGCTTGACTAATTGCTGGCTGAATGTTGTATTGTTTTCAGCCATCTGGGGCATATACTATGATCCAATCAAATGTGGCCTCCTTTGAGAAGATAGTTCCCAAAGTCAAAGTTTGAGATTCATTTTGTCCCCAGAAGGGCTCCTCTGAGCTGTCTCTTTCCCCTGTTATTTCCATAAAATTAGCCAGTATGTAGTTTAGCTTAAATCTCTAGTGAATCTGCTAGTCTCATCTTAATTGCCTTTCATTACAAGCCTCATTGGTTTTGAGAACAACTTTAGGCTTGAACTTTTCCATCCTCTCTTAATTCTTTTGAGAAGGGATTTGAAGCTGTTGTTTTATGTGTGCTTCTCCTCTCAAGGAAATATCTCCAATCCATGGCTCTGGAGTTATGGGTAGGGAAAATGTCAAGTGAGCCACTCAGTACTGAGCACTTGGTGTAGTTACTACCAGTTGCCTCAGATATTTTCAGCTTGCCTCTACCAGCATTTGACCTCTATCTTATAAACAAGACAAGAGACATCAGAATCCCAGTATTCTAGGCAACACCATACCAAACATTGACCTTCTATTTTACAGTGTAGGATGAACAGAATAATGGAGTCCCGATCTCTTGGTTTCACTTGCCTGGAAAGTACCCTTAGCAATAGGGAGTTGAAGGCAGGATAAGAAATGCTGGTCCTTATCCTTTTGGGAAGAGTCCTCTGACTGAAGTGAGAGGGAGCCCTGTTCTTGGCTACAGCCATCTGGAGTTTTCACTCCAGTGAGCTATGAGGGTGGAGAGAGGGAACAGAGTCTTAATGTTATTCTAGATAGACATTTGCTGTTCTTACTGATTTTATTTTTTAAATAAATATTTCTTAGCCATGCATGTTGGCTCACGCCTGTCATCCCAGGACTTTGGGACACAGAGGCACACAGATCACATGAGGCCAGGATTTCAAGACCAGCCTGCCCAACATGGTGAAACCACATCTCTACTAAAAATACAAAAATTAGCCAGGCATGATAGTGCATGCCTATAATCCCAGCTACTCGGGAAGTTGAGGCAGGAGAATCACTTGAACCTGGGTGGCAAAGATTGCACCACACTCCAGTCTGGGCAATAGAGCGAGACTCAGTCTGAAAATAAATAAATAAATAAATATTTGTTAATATAATGTATGCCTTTGTGTTTTTTAAAAATAATTGATTTTCACCAGTTTTACTGGAGAGCAGGTTCACAGACTTCCTTATATTATCATGCAAGAAGTGGAACTGTTTAACAAATTTTAAAATTATTCCTCTTGCTTATGAGCTTCAGGATTTTTGGAACATGTTAAATTTACTGCATTTCAGGATTTCTACTTGTTGTTAGGATTAAATAAGAAAATGCATGGAAAATCACAAATTATAAAGTATAATGCATTTTAGTTTGATTTTACCCCTTACTGGTTATAGGAAACTAAATGTTGTGTAATTGCTAAGCTAATGCAATTCTTGGACCTGCTATTACCTTTGGAAACAATCTGGCATTGGGGAACACTCCTCAGGGTTGCGGACAGATGGTGGCACAGATCTGGCAGGAGTATTTGGCTTCCTTTTCTTGGTGCTGCCTGGCTCAGTTTGCAGATCAGACTTTATTAAATTCTGTCCATATACCTTCCTGTTCAGTCACCAAGAGAAAGTAGATAAAGGTGGTGCCCTCTTATCTGGGACCTGCTTTGAATGGAAATTGGGGTGGGGATAATGAGAAAACGTGGGAGACTGACAGAACACTGATTGCATTTGTCCTAGTTTCCCTCCCCAAGGTGAAAGCCCTTTTTACTCTTATTCTTTCCATGTTTACTATTTTCCAGGAGTTATGCTAATTTTAGGAGGGGCTAAGGACTTTTTAAGATTTTATTCTGAGCTTCAAACAATTAACAATCTTCATAGAAAAGCAGACATGTATGCAATAAATAGGGCTTGGGGCTGGATAAAATAAAATAAAAAATGGGAGGTAAAGATTAATCAAGCAGAGGAAAGAAATGAGTACCGGGGTTCAGAAAATTATAACTCAGCTGTGGCTTCCATAATGGGCACTCCATAAAGTGAGAAGAGCAGCTGGTGATAAGAATGTGGACTGAGGGAGGTTTTGTAGGGTATGAATAATTATGCTAGGGAGTCTATATATTATTGCATGAAAAATAAGTAATTATCTAAGGCTTTTAAGCAAGTTAAGGCCATCCTGTGCTCTTTATATCTCAGATGAACATGGGAGCTGTGTAGCTAATGAAATGACCATGGAGAGAGTAGATGAAGCATACATTTTTTTTAAATGTAATTTTACTTTGTTATTCATTGGCTGATGGTCCCCTGACCCTGTTTGGAGTATAATTTCCTAACCTTTAAGACAAAAGTACTAAAGTAGATAATGCCCAAGGTCTTTTTCATTAAAAAAATTTCACAATATTCTACTGCTTGTCGAGCTGCTCAGATTCACTGACATGATGTAATAGCCTTCTTCATTGTAACTCTGATGGTAAATATACCCAACCCAGTTGTTAGATTTTTAAAGTACTATGTTCAGTGATACACACAACTCATCTTCTTATGTTTAAGAGGTATTTGATACACTCAGAATGTTGGCATTATATGGTGAATATTTAAATTTAACTCTCTTTTTAAAGTTACTCTGTCACGTATTAGCAATTACCATAATTCATTAAGCTCCATGAAGGGGCCAGCTATGCCCATAGTGAGACAATAGTTGGGATTTACAATCTGTTGGAATTGCAGATGAGAGACAGATTAGGGAATGGAAATGAGGATCTGGGTCACACAAATATGGCACCTGACACATGATGAGAACTTAGCAGGGAGGCTTATCAGAGGCTGCCAGCCCCGTAGTCCCACACGTGCTCCAGAGACAACATGGAGAGCTATAAGAAAAGGAATTAGTAATCAGGAAGAAGCCAGAAATGTTATTCTATGCAAAGGTTTGTTATGAGGCTGGCAGTTTGAGAAGAGCGAGAGATTTTAAAATGGGCACAATGAATAACAACTGTGATCATAACAAGATGTATAGCTTGGGGAGGTCACTTAACAAGCTGAGTCTTGTTGCCCTGAAATGTAAATGGGCATGATATATTGTCAGGTAATTATGAAGATGAATGTGATAAATGAAGAATGCCTGCCAAAGATAAATTTATTATGATTTTAATACCTGTGGCGAATCTAAGTTTCAGAGTTTATGGGACCATTTTCATTTCCAATATTCTTCTGTACAATCCTCGAACCGAATTCAAACAATGCTCAATTTTCTGTTTAAACAACATGGCATGAAGGATAGTTTAGGTAAGTAAGTGTCAGGCATGAAATAATTGAAACTGATGGAAGCACAAAGTCAGCATAAAGGCAGTGAATAAAAGCCTTTAGATAATCAAATAATGCTAAAATCAGAATGTAAAGCTTGGTTTACAAGTCTGAAAACAACTGATACTTGTATTATAAAGAAGGTATGTAGTGATGGTTGGTGTTTCTAATATGATAAATTGTTTCTTTCACATACACACGCATATACAGGCACATAGGCATACACAGGCACACCCTTTGCATTCATAATAAATAAATAAATCAGATTAAGAGCGGATACGGAGTCAGAGCATGCAGATAAAAGTGCCTAGAACATTGCAGGTGTCCCATGAATATTTTAGGCTTATAAGCTTCTTCTCTGCTTCCAGGTCTTCCATAGCTAAAGGTAATTTCAATATCCATCCAAAATCATGGCCTTTTTTTTTATTTTTTATTTTTTTTTGTGACGGAGTCTCACTCTGTCACCCAGGCTTAAGTGCAGTGGTGTGATCTCGGCTCACTGCAACATCTGCCTCCCAGGTTCAAAGGGTTCTTATGCCTCAGCCTCCCGAATAGCTGGGAATACGTGTGTGCACCATCAAACCCAGCTAATTTTTGTATTTTTAGTAGAGACGAGGTTTCACCATATTGGCCAGGATGGTCTTGATCCCTTGACCTCCTGATCTGCCTGCCTCGGCCTCCCAAAGTGCTGGAATTACAGGCGTGAGCCCCGGGCCTGGCCTAGGTAACAATCTTTTACATTGACCCACATGTTTACTCTCTCCTGAGTTGTTCATTTCGTCTTGCATTACTGTGCTTCCAGATGGATTCACTTTTCTTAATTTTGAAAACTTCCTTTAATATTTCTTGTTGTTCAGGTTTTCTGGAACCAAATATTTCATCTTTTGTTTTTCTAAAAACTTTTTTTTTTAATTCAAGCTTTTATTTGGAGATAATTATAGACTCACATGTGTTGTAAGAAATAAGTTGTAAGAAATAAGACAGGGAAATCCCATGTATTATTCCCCCAGTTTCCATTTTCACATTTTGCAAAACTCACGACCAGAATATTGATACTGATAAAGTCAAGATCTGGAATATTTACCTTGTTTTAATGAGAATATTTTAATTTTGTCTTCATTTTTAAAATTATTTTACTGGTTGCATGCCCCCAACTCCCTATACATGCTCTAAAAGTGTTATTCCATGTCTTTGGACTTTCATAGTTTCTGTTGTAAAATTAGCCATAATTAGCACAAATTCATATTGTTCTTCCCTGACAATCTGATGGCCATGGCAATGCCTAGGTCAGTCTCTCTCTCTCTCTCTCTCTCCTTCTGTCTGTCTCTCTCTCTCTCTCTCTCCCCCCCTCTCTCCTTCTGCATATGTGTGTGCCTGTGTGTGTGTATATATAAATCAAGTATCCGTAATCCAAAATATCCAAAATCTGAAATGAAATGCTTCAAAATAAAAATGTTTTTGAACATGTAGAAAATTTCACAGTTTATTCAAAATGCAAGTGCACAATACAATTTATTCAGAATGTCTTTTTATTCCTAGAGGATCCAGTTCCTGGTCCCTCAACTGCTTCTGGTGTTTCTTTTCACCTAAAGAAAGTAAAACACAGTAACCGTTTAATCAAAACACAACATCAAAAGTGGAGACTGCAAGCCTGCTGTAGTCCGTGGTTTAACAGCTGATGCAGGTGTTCTGGTGATGCCACTGTCACCCCAAACACAGGATCTTTTTCACTGTATTAATTGTCATACCTTTTACTGTTAAGCACTTATGTGTGAATAAGTGTGATAAAATGAATGATTATAGGTACTATACAAATTCGGAGTCAGGAATGATGGTGATGCCAAACAAGCCTGGATTATCTACATGAGTGGCTGCGATAGTGACACCTTTGCTTTCAGGTAGTTCAGTGCATATGGACCTTGATGCACAAAATTATTTAAAATATTATATAAAATTACATTCAGGCTAAGTATATAAGGTGTATATGAAACATAAATAAGTCTTGTGTTTGAATTGAGTCCCATCCTCAAGATATCTCATTATATATATGCAAATATTCTAAAATTCACAAAAATTGGAAATTCAAAACACTTCCGGTCGTAAGCATATCCAATAAGGAATACTCCATCTGTGTGTATCAATACAATCTCCAGCTGTGTGTTGATGTCTTTTCAAATATTGCTTTTGTCCCTTCTCTCCTCTTTTTTATCCTATGACTTTCATTACATACATGTTAATTATTTTGGCTGTGTATTGCTTTTGTCCCATTCTCTCCTCCTTTTTATCCTATGACTTTCATTACATACATGTTAATTATTTTGGCTGTGTATTGCTTTTGTCCCATTCTCTCCTCCTTTTTATTCTACGACTTTCATTACATACATGTTAATTATTTTGGCTGTGTATTGCTTTTGTCCCATTCTCTCCTCCTTTTTATTCTACGACTTTCATTACATACATGTTAATTATTTTGGTTGTGTATTGCTTTTGTCCCATTCTCTCCTCCTTTTTATTCTACGACTTTCATTACATACATGTTAATTATTTTGGCTGTGTCTCATGAATTTCTTATGACTTGTTGTTTTCTTGTTGCCTCTTTTTTTCCCCTCTGGTGTTTCAGGCCAAACATTTTCTACTGGGCTGCCTTTAAGTTTACAAATGTTATATTCTTCCCAATCCAATCTATTGTTAAATTGCTCTAATGAGATCTTAATTTCAGAAATTACATTTTTCAGTTCTAGGATGTCCATTTAAGTTTTCAGTTTCATATTCTCTGTTAAATATTCCATCATTTAATCTATTCTGTCCACCTTTTTTCTGTTCTTTTTAATATATTATTTTTGCTCATTTGCTAACATGACAGCTCCAATAACTGGATTTTTTTTTTTTTTTTTTTTGAGACAAAGTTTCACTTTGTTGCCCAGTGCTGGAGTGCAGTGGCACCATCTTGGCTCGCTGCAACCTCCACCTCCTGGGCTCAAGCAATTCTTGTGCCTCAGCCTCCTGAGTAGCTGGGATTACAGGTGCCTGCCACCACACCTGGCTGATTTTTTTGTATTTTAGTAGAGTCGGGTTTCACCATGTTGCCCAGGCTGGTCTCGAACTTTTGAGCTTGGACAATCTGCCTTTCTCGGCCTCCCAAAATGCTAGGATTACAGGCGTGAGCCACCGTACCCAGCCTGGATCATTTATTTGTACACTTTCATTAATAATATTATCATCTAATTATCAATCATTTTTCCTGTCTCTGCATATGTCTATTATTTTCGATTATATATTAGACATTATGCATGACATGTTGTAGAGTTTCTGAATTATGTTATCTTCTAAAACATATTGTTTTTTTTTTGTCAGACAGGTAGTTCGGTTGGTGGCAGATTACTTTGCTCTTGTGAGACCTTTCTTTTAGGCTTTCTTAGAGTAAGGTTATGTTGATGACTCCCTTTGTACTGGAACCAGTTCCTGTTCTTAGCATGTAATCGTTCCTGTTGGGGCATTGCCTTGTTTTCTGTTGTCATGGGTCACAATCCAGTGCTTATGTTGTTGCCAAGGATGGGGTTTGGCTGGGCCCCAAGCCTAGCGCCTCTCCAGAGCTGTGTGATCTTACACTCTCCATTCAGGACTCAGCCTCCCAGAAGCTGCTGTCTTCTAGGACTCCTGGAACCTTATTCTGTAGAAGCTGTCTAAAGACCAGAGGTACATTTTATGGAGAAGTTTTTTGGATACTTCTCTGTGGCTTACTTTTCTCTTTTAATCTACCTCCAAAATCTCTGATACATTACTACTCCAAAGGTTTTATCTCTGTTTCTACCACCAAAGTACAGTACTCTGTCAGGCTCTATCTCCCCACATAGGTATTTGGAAAATGCTACAGAGAAAGGAGAAGTGAATATAGTGTTCACCTCATTTAATCTCTTCTCTCAGGAGCAGGGCCCAACATGACTGCTGTTCAATGCTCACTAACAGTTGGTTTATGTATCTTGTTCAGATATTTTTTTGTGTATAGTGGAGGGATACATCTGATATCAGGTATTCTTTAAAGGCTCTGCAACTGATACTTAAAGACATAGGTTTGAAGATTCCCAACAGAGATAGTTAAAAAAAAAAAAAAAAAAAGAATAGAAGAAAACTTAGGACCAAGCCTTGGGGCATTGCCATTAAAGAATTCAAGGATAGGAGCAGGACACATACAAAGAGTTTGAGAATACATGATCAGAGGAATTGAAGACTGACAGAATGATGCTCCGAGAGCCAAGTGAAAAATGTCTGTCAAGGAGAGGATGTGATCTATTATTCCAAGTGCCACTGATAGGTCATAAACTACGAGAACTGAGCATTAACAATTTGATGTACGAACTAAACTTATTCCATTAAACATCAACTTTTGATTCCAAGATAATAAGCAGCAAACCACATTCTTTTCATTCCTTGCCCTATTCAGTTTAAAGTGTAGAAAGATGACAAAGTGCTAGAAAATGCCCATAGATGACTAAATGGCTGTGAGGTGCAAAATTACTTGAATAGATTGGGGCTTCTGATACCTACTCTCTAATTTTGAAATTAGTGTGGACAACCTTTTTTTTCCCCTTTTCTCTATAGGTCATCTATAGCCTCAAAGCAAACCTGTGACATGCATGGGTGATTTGGGGAGGTAGTTTTTATTAGGCAGACTTCATGAAAGCTATTTTTACTTTTACCTGCTTTGTTCACTGGTACATCTCCATCATTTATAACAGCACCTGGTGATAGAAGACACTCAACGAATGTTCACTGAAGTTTGTTATTATAATTGTATTGTTATTATTGTTGGCCTCTTTTCCAAGTAGGCCAATTTAGCTAGACTACTGAATCCATCAGATGGGTTAGTAGTGATCTGTCTTTGTTATTTCCGCTAGATTAACAAGCCACATATTCCTTGGGACTTAGATCTGAGTTGCATCTTTACCATCAAATAATGCAGGTTAGCACGAATGGAAGAAGAAATAGTACTCATTTTGTCCTTTAATACTGTGAGCCATTTTTCTTCTTCTCTTTTAAAAAATAGATTATTTTCTTTATGAGACAATATATTATTGCTCTCTGTCATGCAGGCGAACAAAAACATCAGTTATAATTATGTTCATAGCTTCAGCTTTGGCATTCAAGTTAATCTGAAATAATACCCATTTTCCTAGGCAATGTTATGCAACCAGGACTTAGAGTCTGCTGTGGTTCACTGTCAGGTTTTTGTCATACTTAAATTTCAGCAAGGAGTGTTACTTGACAACTGTGAACATATTGCTTTGCCCTGTGTCTACAAGAAGGAGGCTTTAAAGAGCCTAACATTTGTCAGATGAAGCTATTATCAGAGGAAACTATTTTTAACTTCCTGTTCATAACTCCATACTTCAGTTTTCAGGTGGTGGTGTTAATATCCTGCCCTCTGTTTCAGCAGAGAGGAGTTTAAGGGTTGCTTCCCCAAACTGAGAAAATCAACGTGTCCTATGGATATAAGTAATATGGAGAAAATGAACCACAATGTACTCATTCATTCATTTAACAAATTTTAATTGAATCTTTAATACAAGAAGACCCACATGCTACACATGCTAGGAACTGGGGATACAGTGGTTTGCAAAATCTAGGTGTGACAAGTTCCCTAATGCACACAATAGTCTAGTGGGCAAAATAGATATTAATAAAAACACACACACATAAAATAGTTAATCTTTCTGGAAGCATAGAAACTATGAGTTAAATGATTTGAAGCTTCATGGAAGATTTTTAAGCTCCATCTGTATCTTCTGTAATAGTGTAAAATGATTTCAAGTTGCCACTCTTGGTTGCTGGTTCTAAATTACAGAATTATATTAAGTTGCATCTGGTGATGTATATAATATATGTACAAAATGTGTGGCATTTAGGAGGCGAGCAACAGATGTCAGTTTTCTTACTAGTCTCTCTCCTTTGCCCCAGGAAAAAAAAAGCAAACAAATAAAAAGCTAATGTTCTAGCTAAGAGACTGCAAATCTCCGGCTGTTTCTAAAGTTTTGGGTGATGTCCAACTTTTACACTTGACTGTTTTAGCTTCATCATGAAGAGGCCACTGTGTCGTTTATGTTACTCATGGGGTTGAAAATGCCTATAGCCTGCTTGCTTCATTGTAACGGAATTGAGACATAGGTCTCCTTTTTCTGTGCCTTAAAAAAAGATTTCCTGTCAAGTGTTCCTCAAATCGGAATTGACTTCTGAGGGTCAATGGAGATATTTTGTGTGAAGTCAGAATTCTTTACAAGAATTCAAAAATCGATGTTTTATGTATCTATTGTCTGTCTGTCTGTGTATATGTGTATACATGTGAATGTTTATCTGTTTGTACATCTGTTTGTCTTTATATCCTGGATCATTCAGGGAACCTGCATTTGTGTTTGTAGTTGCACTAATGCCAAAGGATCAATTATAAGGCACAGCTTTAACTTGTAAAATGCATTTTCTCAAGCCAAGATCAATGGCTTTTTATGTCTTCTTCTCTACCTCTTTCTCCTTTTACCTATCTTCCTCTTTTCCTGTGTCCTGTTAATCACACATTTGGATATCTTAGCAGAGGAGTTAACTACAGTGAGAGGAGTTAGTTTTTTTTTTTTTTTTTTTTTCGAAATCTGGATTTAGATTTTTCTGTGTAGAAATATTATTGGTTTTTTTTTGAATTTTGTGTGTGTGCATATGTGTGTGTTCATACACACATACATTTTTCAGAAAACATTTTGTGTGGAGTTGTTCTTCAGCAAACGTTTGTTTATCAAAAGGGTATGGATGATTTACGTTTATTTTATACTATGCTGGAGAAACATGGCTTGATGTATCATTCCATAGAATCTGTTTTATTTTAGACTAAACAACTTAAGCTTTAGGACACACACTATTGAGATTGTCTTATTCAGTTTATAGAGTACACGATACATTTGTTCTTCTTCTCTTGAAAGGAATCTGTGTTCTGTCTTATTCTGGCCTATCAAGGGTGGATGGATGTTACACTTGAAGCTGTTCTTGTGCAGAGGAGGGAATAAGGGTGAGAGAGGGAAGGTAGGCTGGAGGGGAGGGATTTTCACTTACTTTCGGGCTGGTAGGTCACTAGGCTGGACACTAAGCCACAGAGATCCAGGAGGACATTTCTGAGAGCAAGGAGTCATCTTCCTCTGGATAGACGTAGGATGAAACCAAGAACTAACACAAAACGGACATCATAGGCTTTGGGAGGATTAACTTTTTTTTTTTTTTTTTTTTTTTACGAGAGTTGAAGTTTATTCTTAGAAAAAGCAAAGTCCCATTCTCCTGGCATTGTCCAAGAAAGTTCTTCTAGGAGGCCTCACCACTCCAAATGGTCATTTCTCTTTTCTGACCCCAATTTCCACCAATGCCATTAAGATGCTGTGGCATTTCTAAGTTGTCCTCTAGTTTGACTTTCATTATACCTGCGCCTGACAATAAATCATGGAGTAAGGGGGAAAGACCAGGGGACTTAAGCTGAAGCACATACAAGGAGTGCGCAGAAGTCTTTAGGAACAGTAGGGATTCATTTTTTTATTTTTTATTTTTTTTTTTTTCGAGAGCAGAGTGCAGTGGCATGATCTTGGCTCACTGCAACTTCTACCTCCCAAATTCAAGTCATTGCCATGCCTCAGCTTCCCGAGTAGCTAGGATTACAGGCATGTGCCACCATGCTTAGCTGATTTTTGTATTTTTTTCTTTCTTCTTTTCTTTCTTTTTATCTTTTTTTTTTGTAGAGATGTAGTTTCACCATCTTGGCAAGGCTGGTCTCAAACTCTTAATATCAGGTGATCCACCCACCTCGGCCTCCCAAAGTGCTGGGATTACAGGTGTAAGTCACCACATCTGGCCGAGATGTGGCCTTTAAAACTAAAAAAGTTTTAAAGCTATAATTTGTAATCAGATTTACCCAATTTACATGGACAATTCAATGTTGGACAAATACACACATACACTCATGCAATCAGCATCACAATCAACATGTTTCGTCGTCCCCAAAAGTTATTTCACTCTTCTTTATGGTCAAACTGCTCCATCCCTTAATTCTGGCAATCATTGATCTGCTTGTTGTGATAGCATATTAATTTTTGTTTTCTTAGGATTTCACATAAGTGAAATTATACTGTTTGAACTATTTTGTATCTTTTTTCTTTTGCTTATTATAATATTTTTAATGTTTTTCATGTTGTTACAGACATGACTAACTCATTCATTTTTATTACTGAGCAGTGTTTTATTGTGTAAAACTACAGTAATATATTTATTCAACTGTTGATGAATGCTTGGATGGTTTTCAATTTTTTGCTATTATGAGAAAAGTTGATGATTCACATACAAGTCCTGTGTGAACATGGTTTCTTTTAATTTTTATGTATTTACTTATTTCAATAGGTTTTTGAGAAACAGGTGGTGTCTGGTTATATGAGTAAGTTCTTTATTGGTGATTTCTGAAATTTTGGTGCACCCATTACCCAAGCAGTGTACCTTGTACCCGATGTGTAGTTTTTTAATCCATCACCCCCTTCTTACCCTTTCCCCTGAATCCCCAAACTCCATTGTATCATTCTTACGCCTTTGAGTCCTTACAGCTTGGCTCCCACTTATGAGTGAGAACTTACGATGATATTTGGTTTTCCATTCCTGAGTTACTGCACTTAGAATAATGGTCTCCAGTTCCATCCAGGTTGCTGTAAATGCCTTTATTTTATTCCTTTTTGTGGCTATTCCATTGTGTGTGTGTGTGTATGTGTGTGTATTTATTATATAATATATATAACATATATAATATATATAAATGTCATATATATAACATATGTAATATATAATGGATTTGTTTCAAGATTTAAAGCTCCTTTTAGCAGTTCTTTTAGTGCTGGCTTGGTATTGGCGAATTCTCTTGACATTTGTCTGAAAAAGACTTTATCTTTCCTTCATTTATGAAGTTTAGTTTCACTGGATACAAAATTCTTGGCTGATAATTGTTTAAGGAAGCTAAAGATAGGATCCCAATCCCTACTAGCTTGTAGGGCTTCTGCTGAGAAATCTGCAGTTAAAATGCTATGTTTTACTTTATAGGTTACTTGATGTTTTTGCTCATAGTTCTTAAGATTCTTTCCTTCATCTTGACTTTAGATAACCTGATGACTGTGTGCCTAGGTGATGACCTTTTTGTGATGAATTTCACAGGTCTTTGAGCTTCATGTATTTGGATGTCTAGATCTCTAGCACAGTTAGGTAAGTTTTCCTTGATTATTCCTTCAAATATGTTTTCCAAACTTTTTGATTTCTCTTATTCCTCAGGAACACCAGTTATTCTTAGGTTTGGTCATTTAACATAATCCCAAACTTCTTGGAGGCTTTGTTCATTTTTTTCAATTCTTTTTTCTTTGTCTTTGTTAGACTGAGTTAATTAGAAAGCCTCGACTTTGAGCTCTGAAGCTTTTTATTCTACTTGTTTGATTATATTCCTAAGACTTTCTGGTGCATTTTGCAGTTCTCTAAGTGTGTCCCTCATTTCAAGAAGTTATGGTTGTTTTTTATTTAGGCTATCTATTTCACTAGAGATTTTTCTATTCATATTCTGTATCTTTTATTTTTATTTCTTTAAGTTGGACTTTACCTCTCTTTTGTCTCCTTGTTTGGCTTAATAGTAGACCTCGTGAATTCTTTTTCTGGCAAATCAGATATTTCATCTAGTTTTGATCCATTGCTGGTGAGCTAGTGGGATCTTTCAGAGGTGTTAAAGAACCTTATTTTGTCATATTACCAAAATTAGTTTTCTGGTTTCTTCTCATTTGGGGAGACTATGTAAGAGGGGAGATCTGGGATTCAAGGGCTGCTGTTCAGATTCTATTGTTGGACGTGGTGCTCTCTTGATGTGGTGTTCTCCCCTTTGCTCTAGAGATGGGGCTTCCTTAGAGCCAAACTGCAGTGACTGTCATTTCTCTTCTGGGTCTAGCCACTAAGTGGAGCTACTGGGCTCTGGGCTGGTACCGAGGAGTGCCTGCAAAGAGTCCTGTGATGTGATCCTTCTTCAGGTCTCTAAGCCATGGACACTAGTACCTGGTCTGGTGAAGGTAGCAGGGAATGAAGTGGACTCTGTGAATGTCCTTGTATTCAAGGACATTCTCTACAAAAAAAAGTACAAATGTATTTTTGTTAAGTGCACTTGCTTTGTGTTGATTGTCCAAAAATTCATGGTGGTCTTTTCAAGAGCTCATCAGTTGACAGTAGTATAGGGAGACTCAGGTGGTGAGCAGGGCCCATGAGCTCCCAAGATATTATGTCCTTTGTTTTCTTCTGCCAGGGATGATAGAGAAAGACCATCAGGTGGAGGCAGGGCTAGGCATGTCCGAGCTCAGTCTCTCTTTAGGTGGGGTTTACTGCAGCTGTTGTGGGGAATGGGAGCATGGTTCCCAGGCCAATGGAGTTATGTTTCCAGGGGGATTATGGCTGCTTCTGCTGTGTCATGCGGGTCCAGGGAAGTGGGGGAAAGCAGCAGCCACAGGACTCACCCTTCTTCCATTCAGCCACCACCCAAAAGGTCGGTCTCACTCGCACTGTGCTCCCCCAGTAGCACCAAGTTTATTTCCAGGTAGCCCACCAGCAGGGCTGAGAACTTGCCCCAGGCTACAAGCCTCCCTGCTGAGAAAGCAAGGCAATTCGCAGCTGTGCCCCTCCAGCCCAGCGATCCGCCTCCTTCAAAGGATCTGTGGATTTTCTTGGCTTTCCTGTTAAGATCCTGCCATAGTTCTTGGAGCAAAAGACCTGATATGGGTCTCCACACACTGCTCTGTGCATCTGAGAGGGAGCTGCAAGTTAGTCCTGCCTCCTGTCTGCCATTTTCCCCTCCTTTGTTTTTATTTTTCTTATGTAAATACCCAAACGTGGGATTATTGGGTTATAAAAAATATATGTGTGAAACTTTATAAAAACTGTTCAACTGTTTTCAAAAGTGGTTGTATCATTTTGAAGTCTTACCAACAATATATGAGAATTCCAGTTGCTTTACATCCTTGTCAATACTTGATATTTTTTGGTATTTTGTTTCATTTTTAAAAAAATCATTTTATTTTAAAATTTATTTGTTTTCTGGTAGAGATATAGGGATTCTTCGAATTTCCATTTTCCTGGAAAATTTCAACCTATTTACTAGGCCAGTGAGGCCCCCATATCATGATAATTTCAGTATAAAGAAAAGACTGTTATCATATTTTGTAATTACAGGATGTTAAAATAGGTGACATAATGAAATGTGTGAAGCAATATTTTTTCTCTTACAAATAAATATCAACCAGCAACATGGTGTGGAAAAGGGACCAACGTGTTCACTCCTTTCCCATCTCTCCTCCTTACCCCCTTGCACAGAGTTTAGAAGGGGGACCCGTTTGGTCAGGAAGCAGTAATTGTGCATATTGCAAGGCTGACTTCACTCTTCCTGCCAAAGGGTTTTGGCACTGGCGTCAGAGAAATTGCTCGCCCTCTCGGTTGTTCCTGTCATGGTGGAGTCATTCTGTGAGATGTTTCTTGACTGTGGTTTCCAGGGTACTGACGTGACAGAGATGCACACTACATCATTGCACTCCTCATTAAGCAGCAACTGAAGAGCATAGAGAAAGCTGAATGAGTTTCCAGCTCCTTCAACAGAGAAGACATTTCTTGCCAGCATTTTGGGGAGGGGAAGAAATTTCTCAGAGAATTACTAAATAATGCTTACAGTGCTTGGATGCATTATTATTGTTGTTATTTTGAAGAATTTTAGCTGAAACGAAAACCAGATTCTGTCACCTCGTTGTGGCTTTAGTTGGGGTAAAATACATCCATACTGGGTTCATCAAATCTTTTTTCTTCTTCTATTTTTTTAATCCAAGGTTGGTGGGAACTAAATCCATAGAAAACAGTGTTTGGTTTAGCATCATGTCTGGCTGGTTTTCATGCACTGTAAGAAAACATTGTTGAAAATAGGAATCCTCAGTAAGGATGACTTCATGGGGTTTTGCAAGCCAGTTTAGATGGAACTCAGATTATGCTGGACCTTGCTCTTCTAATCTATATTCATGTGATCTGAGGCTTACTCCTCAATAAGCTTATATAATCACCTACCGTGGGATACTGAGAGATGGTTGCATGCAAACAGCATCACTTGCAGTCAGCTTGGTCCCTATCCTAATGAAATCTCACAATTGAGAAATGAGCTGGCTGTCACTGAAACAGGATCCCCATTGTCCAGCATAGGCTCACATTTCTGCAGCCTGGCTAGGTCAAGGCTGGCAACCTGGGAGATCTAGGGTAAATAGTGGAGATTAGAATGAGAAGGACAAGTGAAAATACAGAATGAACAGAACAGAGACAGAGGCATGAGAAAGCTTCTGAATTTTCCACTGTGTTTTGAATAATCTCTTTGGTTTTAAACCGTCAAAAGGCCCAGATCAGAAATAACAACAGAGATCAGGAAACCAGGTAGATTTGCAAAGAGGAATCAATATATCTAAGGAGCCACAGGGAAATCTTCCCTCACACCTTTTCTGTCATGCTTTCTTTCCAGTCCTGTTTTCCAAAGGCATAGCTCCTGTGAAGTCTAAGAACCCAAAACCCAGCTCTGTAAGAGAAAAAGGTGGGATTCCAGATCCTAGAGACCAATAATATGGCACCAATCCATCCCTTACTAGCTCCTGAGTCCAAATTCTCTGAACATTGCTTTCCTCATCAATAAAATGGAGACTACAATCTTTAGTTGTTATGAAGATTAAATAAGAATAAATGTAAAATTACTTTTTAAACCATGGAACAAGGAAGAACTATTAGTTGTAGAAAGACCCTGGAAATCAGCCTTCACAGACACCTCACCATCTGCTCACCTTACAAAGGAAGAGACTGAAACTCCAGAAATAAAATCATTTCTCTATGAAGATTTGCATCCAAGCCACGTGACTCTGGTTTCTCTTTGTAGGTCTATGAGTAAGCGATCTATCCCCTTCCATGATTTGCTGTATTGCTGATTTGTTGGTAATGACAGAGTCTACCCTCACCATGTCCTCTCGCCCTCTCCTCTTCCTTGTTAGCAAGTATCTTGTCAGGATTAACAGAAATGGGTGATGAAGGAGGACTAGCTAGGCCAGGTCATAGTACCTGTGGCCCCCAGAACCCACCAGGGTTATCACTCTAACTCAGAGGTTCTGGCTCTAGAAACCTCCTCTCTCTAAATTCTTTGAGTGCTGTGAATGACCACCCACACTTAAGAACAGGAGTCTCAAATTAAGAAGCACAGACCCCCTGGTATCTGCAATGTAAACTCAAGAGATGACGCCTTTCCTGGGAATAGCACACACACACACACACACACACACACACACACACACTTTAATAATAATCTTAGCGAAAGTGTTGTCAGTTAGGAAGATAGGAGGTCCTTCTTGTCATAATTCTTAGTGAGGAGATATGTTTCTATAATTGGACTGGTTTCATGTGACTGTGAACTCCAGGGGTCCGTGAATGCATTCTGCAGAGTCTGATGGAATTTCTTTCCTTTAAAAGGGATCTTTCTATTATTCAAATTTTAGAAACACTGTGACACATCTGGGACAGTTTATTGCAGAACTTAAAAATATAAATATATCTTGAATTGCTAGTTTTGTTTTTTGTTTTTAATCTTACACTGTGGTCCAAGTCTGTTTTAGAGCATTGGTCATACATTATAACCCTCCCCTGTGAAACCTCAGAACACCTCTTCCTATAACGGGTGATACTTCCTCTGTGAACTGTAAAGTACCCCCATAAATATTTTCTATGGGCTTAAAAAATTAGTTACTGCAGTTGTGGGCTTCCACTGCAAATCTAAGATCTTACTGGATTACAGCAGGAATTAATCTTGATTTATCACATAGGTTGTGCAAGAAATGTCTTGTTACAACATTTTTTTAAATACAATTATGCCAAACTCCAAGTCTCTGTGATAGGAAGTTGATGGGCACATGAAAGTGAGCTTGACTGGACTCCATCCCCAGGAGTGCAGAGGTCTCAGGGACCACACAATGCCCACGATTCCTGAAGAGTTCTACGGACCTCATCTCCAAGTACCACTGAGATGCTCTTGGTCCAACAGTCCATGACTCTTTGAGTTTGGAAGCACCAACATATTTGAACCACTTAAGGCGCCTGAGTCTTCACTGAGACCTTGAGCCCCTAGGTCTGGGTCTGACCTTCCTATTCCAGCTGTCCTTTCTTTGGAGGCCAGTCCCTTTTCCAGGAGGGAAGAGGGATCTGGCCACGAGTTCTTTTCACCACTGTGGAACTCAGGGCCAAGCAATGCTTCTGAGCGAACACCGCACAGTTTTCCTCTTTCCATTACACGTTTGGTCCTCAAAGGCACTCCTCTTTCACCTTCCTTTCTGAAATATCAAGTTTATTCTCCTTAATACATTTAAGTATGGGGAGATTGAGTCTTTGAAATTCAGAGCAATCAATTTATTGTATTTACTTTCCTCAAGTTCATTGTAACTCTGACACCCAGTGCTTCTGGACTGAATCTTACGGATTATTGGAGTTCTTTTTCTTTCTGTGGATTGCACAAGAACAGAGGAAGCTTACACAGAAACCATACAATGTTGGAGGGGCCTCTGACCTGTGGGCCGTTGTGCTTATCATTAACCACTTGAGGCTCCAAAGCCTCCTAACTTCTGGGAACAGCTCAGCTTTTGGGCTCTTGTGCTGTGGTTGGGGCTAAGACATATTTTTGAGGAGAACCCTGATGTCCAGACACAGCTACCTTGAGAGTACCACTGTCCATTCTATCTTGGGATAGAAACTCTAGTACTTCTCTGGCTTCTGAAGGCAAGCCAGCCACAGGGCCCAATGACTCACAGGATCCCGTGTGTACACCCCTTCCAAATCTGAGAATCCTTGCCTTTCTCTCCGGCTACCTGCAAGAGCTCTCACTTCTCTTCCTGTTTTTCATCCTAATTTCAGGCAATGGAGCACAAAGGCCAGCTCTCTACTTGGAATGGAGTGAGAAAAACAGAGAGCACAAACAGAAACTAATATTTAGGAGAATTCCCCTTCCAGAGTTTTCTAAGGAGAAAGCTAGAGAGATTAAAGGCGTGCCTCCCTGCTTAGAATGTGGGGGCAAATGTTGAAAATACGTGATCACAAATGCAAATGGATAGTTCAACAAATAATGCTGCACCCATTCATCCAGTCCTTTAACAAAAATATATGGAATACCTAATACGTGCCAGGGACTGGGGTTAGAAGAGATAAGCCCAACCTAATTCAAAGAGAACACTGTTCCTCAGCTTAAGTGATCTAAGCAGTGGAAAGAACATGAACCCTGCAGTTGAGGCATCCTAGGTTAAAACTTTGACAGCTGCTCACCATGTGAGTGACTTTTGGGAACTGCTTCCCTGAGTCCTAGTTGTCTTTATTCACTCAACTGGGCTGTGGTGGTTTCTGTGTCAGAGAGCTGACCGGTCTGCACACCTGGCTTTAGGAGTTCTCAGTGTATGTAAGCTCTTACCCTCTCCATCTGTTGCAAAGGAATTCAGATTTTATCTCCAAGTTTGTGACATATTTTCTTTTTCCTAGGATAGTATGAACAAACACCTTCTATACTCAGGTTTTATCGTTACTTTTTTATTATCTTTGTTAAACAGAATTCAGGACTTTGTATTTCTGGGTACTCTTTCTTCAAAGCTGTTTGCAGATACTGTTGAGACTCTTTGTAGAAAGGGGAGGAAATATCCAGTTTCTCTGAGTCATACCACTGCCCGGTTGTCACTTTAGAAGTTAGTTATGAGTACACCAGACACTAGATGTAAAGGCCCCTCTTTTTCAGAACATCAGCATCTGCTAAGGCGCTAGTGGGTAATGACATGTGTGGTCTGTTTCAAGTAAGCTCCCACAGTCAGATCGTGATGGGACTCTTAGTATTCCTTTGTGCACATGTGAGTCCCTGATGGTACAGCATCCTTTGATGCCAGCCCAGGAGTGCTGTCCTCTATCACCCGTGTAAGAATCTACGTCAGGAAGGCCCAGATGATTGTCAGGGCTGCCTCCGTGTGTGCGTCTGTGGGGGCATTTGTGTGTCTGTGTTTACATCTTGCTTTGTGTTACGTCTTGTGTTATGTAAACTATTTTAGAAAATTTTAATATTAATATTATATATTATAAATATTTTATTATTTGTTTATTTTGAAATATAAAAGTATATTTTTCCTTGGTAATTATGTAACATGTTTTGAGACAATTAGAGATATCCTAAGGAATTGTTCACTTGGGAGAAAATAATCGTTATCATAGTGACAATGGGTACAATGAATTGAGCACCTCTTCTGTGCTAGGCTCAGCTCTGGACACTTTATGTCCCTTTTTCCCCGCCTTAATCCTACAAGAATCAACTGTATTACCCTTCTTTTGCGTGAAGAGATTGAAGCTCAGGGGAGGAAACTTAATTTGTCCACAGTCATGTGGTTCATTAGAGCTTCTACAGTGGAATTCCACCCTGGGTTTGTCAGAATTTGATTTCCACATTATCTCCAGTTTTCTGCCCATGATTCTATGAGAATTGGGAAAGAAAAGTGCATCTCAAATCAAAACACATACACGGTTTGCGTCTAATGTGCCTGGAATAAGTGAAATTTTTGAAAAAGGTTGGAAGAACTCATAACTTTGTAGCAAACTCTTTGTAGATATGCTTATCACATGCGGTTCATATTTTTATAAGGTTTTGGAAAGACAGCTCCCAGAGTGCAAGGGTTTGCAAGCCCAGGAGACCAGTTCCAGGCGAGCGCGTGTTGCTGTCCCTCTTTGCAGCTTCCTAGCCCCTTCACTGTGCCATTTTTAACTGGTCTTTTCAAGCTTCTTTATGCCCCTCTCCAATTGTGAGCTACTTAATTGAAGGATTTGTCTCTGTCATCTCTGTATCCTCAACATCTAATACCACTTTCTGTCATACGTGTTACAAGACACTTGCTGGTATTTTTTAAAATTGACTGCATATTACAAAATCTGTATTTTCTAATAGAAATAATTTAGTTTTTAGTATATTCAGAACATATCTGTTATCACTCAGCATTGCTCCTTTAGCTAAATCTGTTAAAATCTGTTCTGTTCTCCTACTGACTCAGAGTTTGGGTAATTTTCTGCTTCATCTATTTCATATAATCCCTTTTGAGCAAACCCTGACAAAGCATTCACTGTGAAAAATGTCTTAAAATACACTTTGGTTACAATTAGGCATTCCAGTTGCCTGCTGTAATGTTATTTCAGTCCTTTACCCAGTGGGGTGCCCTTCCCCAGCCATGTTTTTTGGCATTATTAGGAAAGAGTTGAGGCTAAGCCTTCAACCTGGGCCTATTAGCAACATCCCCGTGGCCCTGGTGCCTGTCAAGCAGCGGTGCGTTCTTCTGTGGACTCTTCTGGCCCAGCACCATTGACTCTCAATGTTATGTCTCCCTCACTCCTGCACGCGCTTCTGCCTAGCCACCTCCAGCTACCTGTCTCGCTGTGATGTTCTTTGTCTTCTTCATGTATCCAGTGCTTCAAATCTGTGTTGGTTAATACTGAGTGTCAACTTGATTGGATTGAAGGATGCAAAGTGTTGTTCCTGGGTGTGTCTGTGAAGGTGTTGCCAAAGGAGATTCACATTTGAGTCAGTGGATTGGGAGAGGCAGACCCTCCCTCAGTCTGGGTGAGCACCGTCTAATCAGCTGCCAGCAAGGCCAGAATAAAGGCGGGCAGAGGAACATGGAAGGACGAGACTGATTCACCTCCCAGCCTCCGTCTTTCTCTGGTGTTGGATGCTTCCTGCCCTCGAACATCAGCTCCAGGTTCTTAGTTCTTCAGCTTTGGGACTCAGACTGGTTTCCTTGCTCCTCGGTTTGCAGACAGCCTGTTGTGGGACCTCACTTTGTCATCCTGTGAGTCAATGCTCCTTAATAAGCTCCCCCTTCAGTGTCAAGGCCCTGAGGTCTGATTCAGAAGCTGCCATCTTTATATCAGCCTCGGTGATTTCTCAGCCAAATATCCCTTCCTTCTCTAGTGTGTAGATGACCACATTGCTTTCTTTCCGCCGCCATTCATATGGTTCCCTGAAATCACATGCATAAACAACTCTAATTAGACCAAAACTATCTTTGAAGGAGGGAGCCATGTCTAGTGGCTCTACCCCTTTTCCATGCCCTTCTGCTTTCCCTCTTCTTGTGCATTAGGAATGCTTCATGGATGGCTTTGACAGAATTGAGGAGGATAATGCCTTAGCTGTCCGTGGGCATACAGTGGACAGCATGCGTCTGATGCACTAGATGCAGATTATAAGCAGCTGAATTCGTTCTACACTTTGCAAGAAATCTTGGGCACATCGACTTCAAAATGTTGTTTATTCTTAAAACATGCAGGGGAATTAACGAGGCCTTTTAGCTAATGAACCTCCACATCCAAGATTCCTGCTCCGGGAAACTCCCTGTGGCCTCCTTTCTTTCCAGGGACTTGGTCTGTGCTCTCTTTCTTCTCTGTAGCAGCAATGACATCTTTGACTTTTACTACTTGCTGAATTGTTCTTTTTCTTCTTACCAGTTCCAATGTTTCTCTTGTTTTTTCTTGCATCTCTTGTATCTAGTAGGCTTTTGGTAAACATGTATTTGTATAAAGACTGGTCGAATGGATGAACAGAAACTTTAATATCCAGCTAATTTCTCCCAGCGATGTTTACTGGTCACTAAATCCTGTTGGTCATGCTAGAAGCTCTTTTCCTGTCTTATTTTTCTCCTCACCCCTGTGTGCTACAAAATGGAGCACACAGATCTCCTCTCTCACTTAGATATCATATCCCTAAGTTGGCATTTCCTAAAAGTATTTTTACAAAAGAACACTAGGTTCATAACAGGCTCTAGCGAAAAGAAAAAGAAAAAGACAAGATGCAAGGCCACATAAATTACTTGACTGATAAATGTATTTTTTTTCTGAGTAATGTCTATTCATATCAGAATCGGTTTGGAAAGCACTCTTCTGTGTATTCGTTGTTTTCTACTACACAAAAGCTCTTCTCATTTGAAGTTTTTTAAAATTCCCTAAAATATAATAATTTTGAATATAAAATTCTGGATAAAAAGAAGATTCTTAATATCCTTTTTCCTTGACAATCAGAGGACTCCCTGTGCAATGACAAAACATCAGTGACATCAGGAATTGGATATTGCTGTCCCCTGAAATTCCATTGCATGGGTCACTTTTTCTAGCACCCCTTTAGAATTGCATGAGTAAAGCACATGAAGAGATTTTAAAGCCCTGTAATGAACTAATAGCTTTTCAAAGATATTCTCTAAGACGTATTCAAATCCTGCAAGAAATAACAAATGAGGGAATGATGAGAAGCATTTGTTTCTCAGTGTATAACTGTAATGCCTCCTCTCCACACTCATAATTTATGATGAGTAAGGATTTTTTTGTGAGTGGAATGCATTACATTAGGAAAAAAAATTAATGGCCATCTGTAAATGTGGGGATGGCTGGCAAGTCTGTTATGCATGTTGTAATAAAAATGGTTTATTGGGCTATGGAAGTCAGACACAGGAGTCAAAAACTGCAGACTCCATTGGGTTAGATGCTTGGACCTGACACTGTCTTCACGTACTCTGGAGTTTTCTTGACTCACAGTTCTTCTGGCCCATTTTGAAAGAATTTAATGACATGGGTTCCTTTTGGGATATTGATCCTTGGACAAGTGGCTTTTGCTTTTGAGCCCTAGGTTCCTAATATGAAAATGATAGGTTGGATTAGATAAACTCTAAGGTCCCATGCACACAACTTTCTAGGATTGAGAATTCTTTCTCATGACTACAGTCTAAAATAAACCTAGTTAGACTGAAATCAGCTATATTTCCATACTGCGTAAGAACAAAAGAAATGATGTACTAACATTTTTTTTCCCGAAACCTCCTGTGCCGGGAAGTAAGGATGTGCTCAGAGATCAGGGACGCACATCATGAGGTACAGGGGTCAGCTTGAGGGGAGTGCCACTGGGCAAATCAGAAATAGTTTGAGCATTAAAAAATTAACAAAGAATGATAGTTAGCCAGGCACGGTGGCTCACGCCTGTAAGCCCAACACTCTGGGAGGTTGAGGCAGGCAGATCACAAGGTCAGGAGTTTGAGACTGGCCTGACCAATATGGTAAAACTCCCGTCTCTACTAAAAATACAAAAATTAGCTGAATGTGGTAACACACACCTGTAATCCCAGCTACTTGTGAGGCTGAGGCAGGAGAATTGCTTGAACCCGAGAGGCAGAGGCCACGGTGAGCCGAGATCATGCCACTGCACTCCAGCCTGGGTGACAGAGCGAGACTCTGTCTCAAAAAAAAAAAAAAAAAAAAGGCCAGGAGTGGTGACTCACACCTGTTCATTTTGGGAGGCTGAGGTGGGCGGATCACAAGGTCAGGAGTTTCAGACCAGCCTGACCAACATGGTAAAACCTTGTCTCTACTAAAAATACAAAAATTAGCCGGGCATGGTGGTGGGCACCTGTAATCCCAGCTATTCGGGAGGCTGAGGCAGGAGAATGGCTTGAACCAAGGAGGCAGAGGTTGCAGTGAGCCAAGACTGAGCCATTGCACTCCAGCCTGGGTAACAAGAGCGAAACTCTGTCTAAAAAAAAAAAACAAAAAGAATGGCAGTGATGGCTTATAGAACCACCTGAACAGAGCGAGGATCCCTAAGTTCATGTTGATATTCATCAATCAATCGAGAGAATAAAGTGCTTATCCCTCTAGTCCTGATAACGGTGACTTTGATGATGTGGTTGGGGTGGTCCCTGCTGGGTTTCTCACTGCAAAGTTACTGCCTTTTTCTTTGTAAAATGTTACTACTCTGTGGCAAGGTACTTTGAGATATGTGAACATCCTGCTTCTCATCAAAACTTCCCTACTAGCATCCACCAATGATTGGTTCCTGAATCACGTTCTTGCTATGATGGTTACCATATAGTGACTCTGTTGTTTAATCATTTCTTCCACATTTGTGATTTGGCATTCTGTTCTAAAGCCGAGTCCCCTACCTCTAAAATTTATTATTTATTTGCTTATTTATATCAGTATGGACTCAATGACTGTTGATGAAGATTATACAGGTGATATGGTTTGGCTACGTCCCCATGCAAAATCTCATCTTGAATTGTAACCCCCATAATCCCCACAGCAGCAGCTCAGTGCGGTGGATGGGAGGGGTGCAACGTGGCAGACAGGTTAGTATGCTTGCCTAGAGTCAGAGCTTGTGAGGCCTTGAAAGGCCAGCCAAGGATAGGGCTTGACAGGTACCGGGTGTGAGCATAAAATGTACAGCACTGTTTGCCACTGAAAGATTGAAAAGTGAATTATGAAAGGGTAGATATGTGCTCCAGGGCTTCTCAACAGGTACCCATTTTCATACTTCCCTTTGAGAAGCTCATTCTGGCTAATGCACTGGGTTTTGAGTATGAACAGGCTTGCAGTCACCTGTGGTGGTGGCACCTGGAGCAAATTAGCCCAACAAGGTGGTCACCTCTGCCCCAGGGTTTCCTTCTGTGATGGATGGAGTTGGGGCAAAGAACATTTGACTTGGGCATTTCTCTCATCTCAGAATAACAAAAAGGCATGACTCAATTTTACCCTAGGCAAAGGAAAGTGTAATCTCTTCCATCTGTGCGGCCCCCGACCTGTTCCCGAGATGGCTGTCCTTCGTTTGTAACTCACCAGGAAGGAGCACTGGCGTGGGGATCAGCTTTGGGTTCCAGCCTCAATTCAGTGGCTCATTTTGTGACCTTAGGGGTGTCATTTACAGGAAGGGAAACTAACAGTTTTGAGAACCTACTATGTGTTGGCCAGGCTTTTACATCCCTTACTCACCCCGCATGTATTAATTAACCTCTACTGCGTGTCAGACACGGAGCTAAATACTAGCCACACAGAGGTCAGTAAAACAGAAACTGAGTCCTTAATACTCACTCAATCCCCCTGGGAGTGGTGGTGTTTACCTCCTTCAGACAACTGGGAAAGCTGAGGCGTGACAGGGTATCTTGCCCCAAGTCGTACAGGAATACAATAGACTGGACACTTATGTATATACTCATGTCTCTAAGGCAAAGCCTTAAGTTTTCCTCACTTGTAAAAATATGATGCTTGGACTGGAGTACTTCTAATGACCTTCCTAGCTCTAGAATTCTGTGACACATTTTTTAAAAGTTCCATGCAACAACCTCATGTAATCGTGAGGTCAGGTGGTTATCCTTTTAACATCTGGATTCTCAGAAACTATAGTTGTACATAAATTGTCCTGTTCTCTTTCTATTACATAATATATCATTGGCAGGCTAAAACATAATGACATCACACTTTCCATGTGATTAACCTTTTGAAAATAAGTTAAAGACAGACCTCACCCCCGTCAAGAAAGAAAAATGGAAGGTTTTTGTTTTTTATATTAAAGGATGGTCTTTAGGGACTGAGCAAAGGAATTTGAAAGGTGGGAATCACAGACTCTCCTAATATGTAAATAAAGCGGAAGTAGTTTTGTCTTGGGTACAACTTTGAAATGCTGATAAGACCAACTAGGGAAAATGCAGCTCACTAGTGGAAGGGTTTTGAGCAAATCTTTGCATATAGCCACATGCCATTATGGTAAGTTGGCAGAATAAAATATGTGGGCTCTCTGATGACTTGCGAGCCATACCCAATGGGGATCTGGACTGCACACCTGTTTGGCCTGATTAGGGCTGAAACTAATCATAAAGTGCTGAGTGCACATGTCTTTAGGAGGAGCATGCACTCTTCTGTGCCCCGTATAGTTTTTCTCCTCCCTTTTGCTATATATCCAGCGGCCTTCCCCCTGCCCAGACCCTGGAGGTTCACCTGTGAGTACCACCTCCTCATGTAGTGGGAGCTCTCCTGGGTCATGGTGGCTCTAAGTTGGGTCCCAGAGAGAGCGACTGCAGAGCAGGAAGAGAACACAGAGGCTTCACACAAGGCATCTGGCTCTTACTGGCTCGTCACCTGGTGCCACTGAGTTAACCCTCTAAACCTTGGTTCTATCTGAAAAACTAATCAATAGCCTTGCAGGATTTTGTGAGAATCAGAAATAATGAGAAAAGCCCTAACCTATGACTAACCTGTAGCTGCTGTTCTTTAAAGGACAGTTGTCATTATGACTTAGTCCACTGTGGCTGCTATAACAAAAAAAAAAAAAAAAAAAAAAAAACAGAAACCAAACTGGGAGTGCTTAAACAAAGACATTTATTTTTCACAGTTCTGGAGACTGGAAAATCCAAGATGAAGGCAGATTTGGGGTCTGGCGAGGACTCACTTCCTCACAGATGGCACCTTCCTGCTGTGTCCTCCCATGGTGGAGCGAGCAACCAAACTCCCTGGAACTTTTTTATAAGGATATTAATCCCATTCATAAGGCTCCCACCCCCAGGACTGAATCACCTCCCAAAGGCCCCACCTCTTCATGCCATCACCTTGGGGGTTAGGATTTTATCGTATGAATTTTGAGGTGGGACACAAGCATTCAGGCCACCGTACATGAGTGTGTTCTTCTGTTCATTCTGCATGTCCTGCCCATGTGCAAGTGCTCACCATGTGCTTGGTTCAGGAACTACAAAGAGACAAAACTGGTATTTTATTTTCAGGAAGTGATATGGCTTGACTCTGTGGCCCCACCCAAATCTCATGTGGATTTGTAATCCCCACAGGTTGAGTGAGGGAGGTGACTGGAACATGGGAGCAGTTGTCCCCATGCTGTTCTCATGATAGTGAGTTCCCAAGAGATCTGATGCTTTTATAAGTGCTACACTCTTTTCTCTCTTGCTGCCATGTAAAGAAGGTGCCTGGGTCCCCTCTGCCTTCTGGCATAACTGTAAGTTTCTTGAGGCCTCCCCAGCCATGTTGAACTCTGGAAATTAAACCTCTTTCCTTTATAAATTACCCAGTCTAGGATATTTCTTTGTGGCAGTGTGGAAAAGGACAAATACTGGAAGGAAGTCATTTAGTGGTTCATCTCCCCATGTTGGTAAATGGGAACAGAAGGGGTTGACTACAGATTACCTCTGACCCTGTCCACATTCTCAGCTTGGTGATTTTCAAGGTAAGGGCTGCTTCTCCCAGTAATGAGAGGCATCTTGGTTCAAACCCTGTCCTTTGTCTGGGCAGCATATGCATAATTAGCTCATTTTCTTCTAAGACTCTTTGTTTAAGAGGGTTTGGTAGATTTGCTAACTCATTGCTTGTGTATAACTCTTGTCATACAGCCAATTACAGAAGTCTTTGAATGTTACTGAAAACGTGTTTGGCTTAATCAGTTCCGACAGTGATAGGGACAGTTTGAGAATCTGCATGCCCTGCAAAGAAGCTGCTGATGGGCTGGGCTCAGGATGGATCTCTTTGCATTATCAGGGTGACTGTGCTGAGAGATTTCACCTCTCCATAAACCACTCTATCACCTCTACCAGCACGTTAAACAGAATTGGCACTTGGAAATTTTAGGAACCCTGAAAACTTCCTCTCAACTTTAACAGCAATAGCAGCAGCAGCAGCACCCACCACCAGCACAAAATAACACAGCCAAGAGAGAGGGTCACAGCAGGCACTGGAGTCAGATATCTGGGTTCAAATAGCAATGATACCACCTACCAGGCATGTGAACTGGGCAGATGACTTAACTCCTCTGTGCCTCAGTTTCTTTATTTTATTTATTTATTTTTTTTGAGATGGAGTCTCCCTCTGTTGCCCATGCTGGAGCGCAGTGGCGTGATCTCGGCTCACTGCAACCTCTGCCTCTGGGGTTCAAGTGATTCTCCTGCCTCAGCCTCCGGAGTAGCTGGGACTACTGCCCAGCTGATTTTTTAATTTTAGTACAGATGGGGTTTTACCATATTGGCCAGACTGGTCTCGAACTCCTTACCTTGTGATCCTTGATCTTCTGGCCTCAGCCTCCCAGAGTGCTGGGATTACAGGTGTGAACCACCGTGCCTAGGCTTTTATCTCTAAACCAGAGCTTACGTCCAGCACCTGGCACATGGTAAGCATTCAGTGAAGGTGGGCAGTCACGTTCACTCCTTTGTGCCAGGCACAGAGATCATTTCACAGAGGTTAGCGCCAACATGGGAACTAACAAGTACTGAGAGCTTATGTCATGCCACGATTTCCTCTATGTGCTTGTGAGAGTTAATTTTAGGTGTCAGCTTGGCTGGGTTGAGGAATTCCTAGAACCCTGGTGATGTGTTGTTCGTAGGTGTGTCTGTGAGGTGTTTCCAGAGGAGATTAACGTCGGAGTTTGAGTGGACAGGGTGGGGACCATGCAATCTGCTGGGGGCCCGGAGGGAAGCGAAACAGAGAAAAGGTTAATGTGTCCATCTAACAGCAGGAGCTGTGATATACATTTCCTCTCCTATCCTTGGACACAACTCCAGACTCCCGGTCTTTAGACTCACTCCAGGACTCACATCAGTGGCACACACTGAGAGTGGCCTCACTCTGAGAGTGACACCGTCAGCTTCTCTGGTTCCGAGGCCTTGGGTCTTGGACTGAGCCACAACATCAGCACCCCAGGGTCTCCAGCTTGCAGGCAGCCTGCCCTGGGACTTCTCAGCCTTCCAAATTGTGTGAGCCGATTCTCCTAGTAAATCCTCTCTCATATACCTCTCTGTGTCTGTGGAGAGCCCTGACTGATGCAGTGCTCTACCCATATTAACTCATTTTAATCTTCAGAAAAATTTAATAAATTAAAAACATGTTTTTATTTCATAGAAGAGGAATCTGGGGACTGGCAGAGTCTGGACATGAGCCCCAGGTTTATCTTACTACAAAGCAGATGCCTAAGATCACAGCTCTGAGAGTAGCTACCTCTTGTCATTCTGCCCTGGGCCAGTGACCCCATAACGGAAGCTTGGCTGTTCTTCCAGAAGCTGGGGTGCTGGAGACTGAGAGTGGAAAAAAAACTAGCTTTGCAATCTTTGACAGCAGAGAGACTGAGGCAGAATTTTGTGATTCTGTATAGTATTTTGACAAATGTGTAAAATGCCCAGAACGTGTAAGTTGCTAAATGAACACCTTGGCTCCAGGAATGGAGGTGAGACAGATGTTTTCTCCTCTTCTCTGGCACCAGGATTCTTCCTGACATGACTGTTTCTTCTGTTCTTCCTCCTCCTTCCTCTCCTCCTCCTCTTCCTCCTTCTTATTTTTTTCTCCTTTCTTGTAAATTGATTTCAACATCTGCTCTACCATTCAAGTTTTTCAGGCAGCACGCTTAATAACAATGCAAAATGTTCTAGAACCTCACTACTCCAAAGTGTAGCTCCTCAGACTGGCAATGTTGGCCTCCCCTGGTAACTTAGCAGAAACATGGACTCTTAGGCCCCACCTCCATCCTCTGAAACAGAACCTGCATTTTCACATGATCTCTAGGTAATTTGTTTGCACATTAAAGTGGGAAAAGCTATGGGCTAGAAGGAATATGAACTTTGACATTTGAAAGACACAGACTTGAATCCCAGCTTCTCTGTTTATTATCTGCATTGCCTTGAAAAATTGCATAGCCTTTCTGACATTGTTTTCTCATCTATAAATGAAACTTCATATTGTCTTGAACATGGTTTTAAGAATTGGTAATAATAATGTTAACTACATTTAATCCTCTGTACCTGGTACAGTGTGAAATGTTTAACATGTATATTCTTTCTCATTTCAACTTCACAACAAAACTATTAAGTATATACTGAATATATCTCTTGATGCCAATGAAAACGTTCAATTAACGAGCAGTAAGTGCCACGCGCAGGGTCGCAAGTCGGTAAGTGATACAATCTGCACTTGTCAGAGCTTTGGCTCCCCAAAGAGTGGAGGGGATGACTATTATAACAACTCCATCCAGAATGGAGTGATATCTTGGTATTCACTTTTTTTATTTCCTTAATTTCTGTGTGTGTCTTTCCAGCACCATTCAGATTATTTCACATTCTTCACTTCATTCACCCGGTGTTACGCAACGTATGGAATGTCCTTATGTAGTGTCTATAAAACAGTATCCTTTCTAATGAGTGAAATATGCTTTTCCAAAGCCCACTGGGTTGTGAGCAATATGGCTGTCAGAAACCAAATCAGTTGAACATCTGATAGTGGCCTCCAAGGGTGCAGTTCCTCCCCGATATAATTTCTTCCCTCCACTCCTCCAGGGCAATTGGAAGGGAACTTACTTTGCTCCTCTGAGACCTGACCCCTTCCAAACCTAGCTAAGGCCAGGGTTGCTGCTTTCCCCATCCAGGTGTCGGTAGGGTGGCAAGATGTCTTTTTCTCTTTCAGGGCTCTGTCTGAAGGAGACTGTCTCAAGAGAGCCCGAAATGCAGCCTCCTCCTTGGCCCCCTTACTTCTCACTCTGGCCCATTTGGCCCCATTTGAGAAGCTTGTGAGAGAGCATCATGACCATGCTCTCAGCAGCATCCAAGAAGCATCCTGCTCAGAGGATACTAACTTGGGTATGTTCGTAGTTTTATTACAAGGAGCTTTGTCAATCTTTCTAGGCCTAGGATGCTTTAAGAATGCTTTAAGAATGAGTATGATTTATAGGATGCTTTAAGAATGAGTATGATTAAATAGATTATAAATCCTTGCCAGGAGTCATGAACAGCATCATCTCACAGTCTCTTTTAAGGAATAAAAGACCCAGACAGATGTTCTGCTAAGGATGTGCTGAGTGTGTTATGGGTATGGGAATTCTTTAGGTCTGTATGGAGCCATTGTTGAATTAGGAGCAGGCAGAGGTTTTCAAAAGAACAGGAACTCTGCTGCAAGATCAGAAAGAGGCCTCATCAGATTCTTGCAAAAAGAACATAATGAAATGAGATGTGACCTCACACTTTAATCTTGATTTCCAAAGGGCGCTCATTCCCCAAATCCTTCTCCCTGTCTCTGTGAAGTCCTCTGCACCATGGCCACCAGCAGCTGACAAAGATGGACAATGCCTGCATGCTTCATCTAGTGTGTTGTAAGGGATGCAAGAGGACTAGAGGAAGGGGCTGGGGGCTGGAGATTGATTTTGACATTGAAATGTGAGCTTGCTCTGCTCTTTGGTCTCTTTATTGAGTGCCCAGTGATGGCTGCTGTGGGATGACGTGTGTCCAGCCCTGAGGATAGCTCTCCTACACAGAGCACCTTGTTTTAATTCGTGTGTCTGTGTTCTCTCAAACTGGTTCCGTGGTTGAGGCTTAATTTAATTTCAAATATCAAGAGTAGAAAACAGTCCACCTGGAAAGAAGAAAAAATGTCTAAGACACACATACATGTGGAGCTTTCAGCTCCTTCACTGAACAAATGGACTAAAGGCTCTCGGTGAGACCTGGGATGTATGGGGCCCGTGTAGCACGGGGAGGTTGAGTTGCAGGCCTAGCTGTCACGGGGCTTCCAGTATTCCATAAAGCCATTGCATTGGGTCCCATAAGCATAAGCAGACCCACCTGCGGTGGGGGAAATGGAGGCACAGCCCATCTTCTTAAGCAAGTCACCCTCTTAAGCACTCCAGCAAAGAGTGAAGCTGAGCCTGTCCGCTGTGGGCAGCATTCTGAGAGGAGGCAGTCATTACTCTCTACCTACAATGAGGAGAAATTTGGCATGGAAAGTTATATAACAATTGATGTAAGTTTTCTGAAATCAGCTTGAAAGGGTGTAAGTTAGTATCTCCAGTGGTTTTAGCATGAACTGTTATTTCAAAGGGTCTCTCATTATGAGGTTCAAAATTTTAAAAATGTGCCCTTGATTATATTTCCTCAAATTAGCAGGGAAACTCACATTAGATATTTCATTAATTTAATTAATTAATGACATGGTGCCAGATGAAGCTAGAGGTCTGGAGAGCCTCGAGGGCCTCTGAGAGACTGAGAGAGGCTGGAATCCTCTGTTAGATACTTCACACGGGCTCTGAGATGTGTGCTGTCTACGTGCAGCCTCTGAGTGCTTATTCACTTGATCGACCCATTCTGTTTTTATATAAAACTCTTATAAAACAATATCACTAAATGCTTTTAAACTGGCTACTTTATATTTTGGGCTGCCTAAAATGTTACAAAATCTGAGATAACTTTTATATGTTGCCAAGACTATTGACCCATGTCTATATGGCACCCCTTGGCCATGGCCAGATTGTTCAAGGAATGACAGAGATGGAATGAATGTACAGGGCCATCACTGTGTCTCGTGACAAACTCTTCCTCCCAGCCCAAGATGAGTCTCAAAACAGGTATGAAAGACAGAGCTCTCTAACCTTTGCTTAAGGAAGTGATTTCTTTTTTTAAAAAATATATCTTATTTTAAAAATATATATTAATTATAGAAAATTTGGAAAATACAGGTGAGCATAATGATAACACAAATAGTAACACTAATAATAATTAACTAACGAGTAATCCCACAATCTCGTGATGACACAGTGATGACGCAGTGAGGTTTCAGACACACCCCCCTGGACCCTGCACGGTACACACTTTCAAACACGCATCTTACGGCACATAATGCTTTTCTGCCTACCTTTTCATTGAAAATGTAATTTTTCATGTGATGGTTCTTCTGCCACAGAGGTCAGCCAACCTTTTCTGTAAGAGGCCAAATAGTAAATATTTCAGGCTCTGTTTCATCTACTCAAATGCTGTTGTTGTAGGATGAAAAGGGCCTTCGATGCCACATAAAAGATCAAGCATGGCTTTGTTCCAATAAAGCTTTATTTATGAGCACTGTAATTTGAATATTGCATAATTTTCATATAATGCCAAGTATTCTTCTTCTTTTCATTTTTTTCAACCGTTGGAAAGTATAAAACCCCGCTTGCCAGCCACACACAGTGGCAGCCAGCCTCAGCTGGCTCGTCAACTGTTGTCAGCTGACCCTCGTCCCACAGCATCCCCTCGAATGGCAGCGTTGTATTTTAGTGCACTGTATGTTCTTAATTTATGCAATGTCCCAATGCTGAACAGGTATCTTACTTCCTTTTTATTTTTTGCTTTTTAAAATTCTACCATAATGAACGTCTCTGTGTACAATTGCTGGTTTAGAATGTATTCTTATTCCTAATGATTTTGCTTTGTGTTTTCAGAATGCCTACAAGGCAACTGCCCACTTGCCTAAAACTCATTGGAGATGAAAAGGCGACATACACACAGGGAGAGGGGGTGTGTTAATCAACAGGTCCCTGACGGCTGACAGGAAGAGGCTGGTGAAGGGGAAGACGCACAAGCTGCCAGGACAGAGGAGGAAGCAAAACTGTGTGTCCTCATTCCCATTCTTTGGCAAAAATAGCAGAATTTCTAGAAGGGGAATCAGTTCTTTGCCAGGCCCTGAGTTTTCAGCTGATGTCTGTCGCATCGGGTTACAGTTGAAACATAAGGGGTTACATCATTCATGGGGCCCTGCTCGTCCGACTGCTCCGTAAAGATGAAGTCCCAGCTGTCATCCTCAGACAGACCTGTCACACTGGGCAGGGGAGGGCTTCAGTCTCCTCTGCTGCTGTGTACAGGACCGGGAGCTCCTGCCAATAGAGTGACAAGCCCTGGTCACCTGCCGCAGCCTCCCTTATCTCCTGGTGTTTTATGCTTTGGGGTCTCCATGTTCTTTCCTGCTGGAGAACTCTGTCAGGGCCTCCTCTTCTATCAAACGATTCTAATAACATCCAACTGGAAAATGGAAAGGATCAGAGTCTGTCTCCATCCTTTATATTCAGAGGCTCCTTCACTCACCTGGAATTGCATCGGCTCCTGGGTGGCCAGCTGTGCAGATCCAGGGGTCACTGGGCAGGGAGCCTTCCTGTGTGCTGGAGGATTCCTAGTGTCCCACCCCAGAACAAGGCCTATCGGCTCAACTAAAGACAATTTTCTAGAGATTTTCTGGAATGATGAAGACCCGATGAAGATTACATGCTGTCATCAGAGAGTTTCTTACAGAAAAGGAAGGACTGATTTTTCAGTCAACAGCTACATAAGCCAAGAAAAGTGCTCAATGAACGTTTGTGGAATGCTTCGTCATTTACTCAGCACACACATGGACACTCCACTTGCTCCAGCTGCATCCCCCTCATCTTACCTGTGTTCCATACATGAGCCTTATCTTGGCCAGAACAATGAGACAGGGACCCGCCTTCTGTCTACACCACCCTGGGCCCAGTGCCTGGATCTCCTGCAGGTGGCATCTCATGCACCATTAGAACGACCGTGGATTGATTTCCTGGGGCCTCTATAGCGAAACCTCATAAGAGGTGTGCCTGAAACAACAGAAAACAATTGTCTCACAGTTCTGGGGGCTAGAATTCCAAGATCGGAGTGTCAGCAGGGCCGGTTCCCTCTGAGGGCTGTGGGTGAACATCGGCTCAAGGCCTTTCTCCTGGCTTCTCATGGTGCTCTGGCAATCTCTTATTACTTTTTGACTGGCAGACTCATCTCCTCAATCTCTCCCTTCATCTTCATGCCATGTTCCTCCTGTATGGGTGTCTGTGTCCAGAGCCCCCATTTCTAGAAGATCACCATCTATATTGAGTTAGGGACCTACTCTATTTCACTGTAACCTCATTTTAACTAATTACATCTGCAATGAGCTTGCCTACCAGTAATTCAGTCTGAGGTCCTGGAGGACTTCAACATCTGAATAGGATTTCAACATACACATTTGACGGAAAAGAATTCAACCTCTAACGAACTTGATGCAGCAGAACTTGCTATCTGTACTCTAAAGAGGATGACAGTGTCTTAAGAAAATGACTGATTTATTATGGCCACCTAGCTCAGAAGTCTGACTTCAAAACCGAAACTTTGTCTAGTGAACCTTGCTGCTTCCGAACAGAGGGCAACCACGCTCCGTGACGTTGATGCCGAGTCAGCTCTGAGGGTTTGCGGTGGACGCAGGCTCACGGGATCCTGAGGTGTGCCGGTTCTAATGTCTGTTGCCGGCCCTTCTCCCTCAGGCTTGTCTCTCATTCACGTGACCACACTCATTTATCAGTTGTCTTTGCTCCAATAAAGACAAAGCTAAAATGTGTATCCCAGATCGCTGATTTCAGGGGCTTTTAGTTTTCTGCCAAATTAAATTCTGTTGAAATCTCTCCTGCATTTTCTTAGCAGGGAGGTCAGGGGCCCACTTAGATGACTTTTTTGCGGGCTGCATTTTTAAATGAATGCAGCTGAGTATTTTGATTAACTGCATATTGAAATCCACTTATAACTAGTGAACCGAGACAATGAAAGGGTCTCAATGCACCGTTAAAATTGTTTTCTAAAACTTTTCAAGTTAAACAATTCAATAGGATATTGCTGTGCTTTGGTAGCTCCTCCTATCAGGGACTGAGCCCCAGGACCAGTGACACGTGCCCGCCCATGGGAGACAGCCCTTCCAACGTAGGAGGTCTGGGCCTAAAGTGCTGCTTCTTCTAAGGTGGAAATATCTGCTGGAAGTGATTTCAGTGCTATGCTCAACATGTATCAGGCGCTTAGTGAATTGTAAATGGAATCAACAACATGGTTTTGCACAATTCAAAGCCATTCTGTGCTGAGGCTAAGGCTTCTCCATCAGTTCTGCCACAGATGTGAAGTGTCCTCGGTCTTGAACGTCTGCTCATTTCTGTGGATTCTCAAAGCGATCGTTTTCCTTGAGATTATGTCGTTTGGAAGCTGCAACAGACATTCCTGGGTGGCACACACAAATCCCCATGTCTCCCAATTGATTCTGTGCTGTGACCTTACGTCAGCCCTAGGGTGGAGAGTGAGTGTCCAGTGTTTTCTCAGTTGATGAGCATGTACATGCATCCACCGTGCACTAGGTGTGGAAGTCACGGACATGAAAGGCATGTCATCCTCCACGCTCCATGCCTCGCTCACAGTCTGGAGGGAAAGGCAGACAGACAAATGAGTGTAAGCCAATGTGAGGGCCGCCCAGGGAACTACAGTCTGGGGAGGAGCTTCACACTGAAGTAGGAGATGGGGAAGGTCAGGGAGGAGTGCCTGGGAGAGAACCCTGGAATTCAGAGCTGGAGAAAAGTAAGGGTTAAGCAGGAGAAGGTTGGCCAGAGGGGATTGTAAGCAGAAAGAATGAGCTATAAAGCCTTTGAGGAGTGAGCAAAGAGGGTGCTGTGTTTAGAGAACCACAATGAGCTCCATATGGATAGAGTATATACCAGACAGCAAACAGTAAAAGAGAAGTTTACAAAGTTTTTACAATCCTGACAGAGAAAAGACAACAAAAGCTCTTCAAGCTCAGTGGCTCATTGTTTACCTACCCACGGCAATAAAATCTCATCTTCTCCCGGGGACAGCCAGGACCTATGACCAGAGTAGTTAGGCAATTTGGCTTCCAGAAAGATGGAGATTTGTGCCAGCATGATCTCTGGGCTCCCCATCTTCCCTCGAAGGGCCCTTCTTTGTAAATCGGCAAGTGCCGTATGCAGGAAGATTGAAGAATGAGTTACTATTCCCGAAGACTAGTAAAAATATATAGACGTAATTTTAGAATTTAAAATTGTTTACCTTGAGAGTTACCAGGTCAGACAACCCATCGAACACATGACTAGCAGAGTCATTTTTGCCTTTGCAGTCCAATGGCACCAAAGGTGTTTACTCTCTGTCACATGCCGAGCAGTTCCAGAGCTGCCCTGGGGTCTTTGGGTTTTCCGGTCCCCATTTGATTACTTAGCCATCACATCTAGCTTAACACAACCCCTTTAGGCTGCTCATGCTCCTTAAAACTTATTCATTTAAGCTTCCTTGGCCGGGCGTGGTGGCTCATGCCTGTAATCCCAGCACTTTGGGAGGCTGAGGCGGGTGGATCACCTGAGGTTGGAAGTTGGAGACCAGCCTGACACACGTGGAGAAACACTGTCTCTACTAAAAATATAAAAATTAACCGAGCATGGTAGCATATGCCTGTAATCCCAGCTACTCAGGAGGCTGAGGCAGGAGAATTGCTTGAACCTGGGAGGTGGAGGTTGCGGTGAGCCGAGATCGCGCCATTGCACTCCAGCCTGGGCAACAAGAGCGCAACTCTCTTAAAAAAGAAAAGCTTCCTTAAACTTTTTTATTATTTTATCTTTCTTAATATGTCAGAATTCAAATGAGAGACATCTTCTTGGAAATCATAAAAGCTTCAGGAGGTTTGCACACTACTCTCTGCAGTGCCTGGGGCCATGCCTGCCTGGGACCTCAAGGGTGACCCAAAATGAATACATGAATGAGCTACTCCTGGTATGTTGAACTTTCTTCTTCAAAATTCCAGGACCTTGTCTGTTTAAAACTAATGAGAGCTTTTATTTATAAAGCAAACAAGCGTAATATGCTCTGCTTTAAGCCTTTACTGACGTTATTTTACTTGATGTTTCTGATGGATCCAGGCAGGCAGCTTTGTGGTTAATGGCATAATGTCTGGAGTCACAGTGATTGGCTGGAATTCCTGCTCTGCTGTTTGGTAGACGTGTGTCCTTGCATTAGAAATCAGAAGTGTTTGCTTGCATTGACGCGAGACCGAAAGTGCTTCCTCAAAGGCCACAGTTGTTGCCCTTTCAGAGGATGCAAAACTGATTTCTTCTGTTAGACATGCCAGCAATTATTTGAAGAGAAATTTTGAGTTCCCCAAATATTCAAAAGCTAAGTTCCTTTAGATTTTCTTCACATAGTATAGTCTCGTAATCTTTCTCCAACAGGGCCTCAGTTGTCTGCACTATCCTGATCAGAGGCAGTCTGTTTCCTCGCTGTGTTGTTAAGTGCCTGGAGACTAGACATTTTGCCTTCTTATCTCCACGTGATATTGAAATTATCGGAGCCCAAGAGTCTGATTCTCTGACTCAGTTACCTATAAGCGTGGTAACGCTACTCAAGTAACTGAAGTATTCTGAGTATCATTTCCTCACCCTAAAAGGAGAAACTGAGGCTGCAGTTCTGAGGTGCAGGGGCTGAGGTGCTGAGGTTGCTCACAGCCTCCTGCCAGGTGGTCTGCTTCCTAGGGCACTTTAGCATGGCAGTTGACTTCTTCAAGTTCAGCAGGACTGGCTGTGTTCTACTATAAGGACTACATCTCTGCAGCAGGTGGGTGAACGCGTTCAGCTTCCATTACGTGCTGCTGGGCCTGTGCTCCACTCTGGACTGCACTCTGGAAACTTGTCAGGCTCCAATCGTTAAGAAAGCCCACAGTGGGTACCTTCTACATGGCCCTGTGTGGGAGGCAACTGGTGATGAAGTGGACATTTGAAGCCCACCCCCTCCTTAGTGGGGAGACGGGCACACCGGAAACCCCTGGATGCTGGGGTTAGATAAACCCCTAGCTAATTACGTGAACTTGGGGAAATTGCCTAGCCTCCCTGAGCCTAAGGATTAAATGCACAAGACTTATTTGTTGAGTGAAGAAATGGCATTAAATTGGTGCCCACAGAGATACCAGCCTAATGTGCCATGATTCCAGGTGGAGGGCAGGTGAACAACAAGCTGTTAAAGCTGGGAATCACAGAACATTGCAAGAAATCCTGTGCAGGAGGTCAGGACTGGGGCTACTGGAATTTCAAATACCAGAATAAAGAATCCTGGCTTTTTTTCCCCTACAATTCAAAGTTTCCAAAAGTGTGTTTATTTTAACACTAGATCAAAGAAATATTGATAGAAAGGTGCCAACAAGGTTACAGGAGCAGTTGAAAGACACTGGGTTAAATAAAGTCTTATTGTTTGCTTTACTGCACAGTTTCTTAGCATCTTCCTACATCTTTAAATATGCACATTGTAATCTCGAAAGCAAGGAGATATGGGAGATACATTTTGCAACCATCCCAAACCAATTTGATCACTGTTGTTGTTTTTTATTTCCAGAGAGTATATTCTGGGGCTGGCAACAGGGAACCAATGTTATTCAATGGAAAACTTACAAGAACTTTGATCAGGAGGATGTTTAGCCAGGATATGCTTTCCTGGAAACAGTATCTATTGGCTCTCTCTCTGTTCTTTAAAACCACAGAGAACTAGCCCACCCTCTTCTGTACTGGGTGATCCTGTAGATCCATGAAGACTGCTATTGTTTCTAGCTTCCAGTTTCTTCATCTGTGCTAAATGTCTCCAGATCTATGAGCCGTCTCTCAAATGTGAGACTGTTTACATTTCCCTTACCATCTGGTGGTCAGAACTGAATTTGAATTCTAGGTGCATTTTGGCACAAGCAAGAAATAAGGGACCCGATTTTCTTACATATAAAGTGAGCTGGGCAGATGGGGTTGCCTTCCTTTTCCTTTAGTCTTAATTATGTAACTTAATTATAAAAAGCGTACCTGTCTTCCAAACACAGTCAGTCAGGAAATCTGGACCTTTTTTCCTAGGACAGAAAAAGTGTACTGATTTCTTTTCTTGAAAGCTTAACAGCCTGGAATATTTTAGGCACAAGGACATTAAGGGCTGGGGGAGGAAGGCAAATGAATTTTGTGCTTTATACCAAAGCCAGGCTTTTTCTGGTTTTACTAATGGAAGGTGATTATAGAACATTTTAATGTCAGAAAGGTTTGAAAGCCATTATGCTTCTCGGCAGATCTTAAAGCTCTTCTACTTAATGACTAGTGCCTTGGAAAAGCCAGTGTGCATGCTCTGTCTCTCTCTCACACACACACACATACGCATACCCTACACTCTGAACACAACAATACAAAGTTGATTCTGCTATTATTTGTCACGCCTGCAACAACCCCTCTGTGTTGTCGGGAGTCGCTGAGCACGTGGTGCATTCTTTAGCAGTACTTAGACACGCTGACATGAAATACAAAGATGATCCAATTACACCTTCTGCAACTGATCTCATTCTGCTAATGCTTACAAATTAAGGGTGTCTGTCACTGCCTACATGAGCCTGTACAGAGAACATCTCCAATCTCATGAATTTTAGAATATGCTCCACAGAAATGCAGAAACCAATTCAATGGCAAGGAGTTGACACACAGCTCATAATCCCTGTCTAGTCAGTATGAAAATCTGTCTGTGCAAGGAATGCAAAACGTAGTTAGCCATGGAAGTCATGGAATATCAGGAGTGTTGTTTTACCAGATCAGAGGTAGTGCTTTACCGACATGAAGAACTTAGAGTGGAATTGCTTTTCTGGGCTGAAAAACGTGTACGTGCTCAGCTAATTTCAATCAGCGCCGTTTAGTTGTGTTTTGCTTTTCGAAACTTTCTGAAAGCACTTACCTTCTCACCGCTTCCGTGATCTCTGTTTTAACAGGCAGACTTCAGATAGTCGTGGGCTCTGATTTTGGAGACAGGAATTGGGAGCAGCGTTATAGCTTGTCCGTGAGCTCAGGACCCTGAATCACTCGACTTACACGCTCAGTGTCAGGCCCTCCTCCACTTGCTTCAGTACCTGGCTCTTGGGTCCTTTCATCAGTTGACTGTCTGGGTTGGAAACGTTTCAATGATCTGAAAACATCCATTAAGTCTCATCTAATATATCCTTTCTTCTTTGGGCTAAATGTTAACAGATTCTTCATTCATTCTTCAAATACAGCTTAGTTCCCAGGGCTTGCTTCTGCACGAACTAGTCGAAAGCTCTGCTGTATCCAACAGTGAGAGAACAGATGTGCCCCCCTCTTTCAGAACACCCAAACTCTCTTACTGTGGCTTAAGGGGCTGTAACCTCCTGACTCACCCTTCGTACCACAAGCTCCTGCAGACTGCAAAGCTAACGATGCTAACCATCCCTCCCGGTTGTTTTTCAAGGCATTTCTGTTAAACCTATTCACTCTACCTTAGGCAGTTGCCTTCTAAATTCAGGTTCATCACGTTACATTTTCTCCCGCTTCAGTGCTATTTTCGGCATGTCTTTCAAGCCTGTCCAGATTTCCGTGAATGCTATTAGTGAGCTTCCACGCACTCAGGATTCCTCTCACAGGTGAGTCATCCCAAATTTGACAAGCGTGCTTTCTACATCTTCCACTACTACTTCTAAGAAACAAATGGGCTTCTACTGGCATCAGTGAGTGGCATAAGCCTGAGTGAAATAGATTATGACTCTTGACTGGCCGAATATGCAATAAAAGCATAGAACACAAAATGCTTTTCCGACGTAGATGCTAGAAATGAGACTAAAGCTAAAATTCCCCAGCTGTACGCCCCGTGTGGTCTCCAGCGCGCTATGTGTAGCTGTGCAGACACCAGCACACACGGCTGTGATAGAGTCAGGAGGTGGGTGCTTCAGTCTGGACTTTCCCACTTTCTATCTGTGTCCCACTATCTCACTTGCTTTGGGCAAGCCAGTTGTTTTGAGCCTATTTTTCCTCCCCTGTGGTGTGTGGTTAATATCACCAGTCTGACTTACCTGAAAGTTGTGTGAATGAAAAGCATAATCTGTATGTCAACCCTGAAGGCATATGTATGTGAGGAACTACTATAAAGAGATCATCAGTAGTTTTTCATCTCATGATGTAGAAGCATTTAGATGTTGGAATCCTTCCACATACATATCTAAGAAAATCTCTGGATTTTTTTTTTTTGTGGGGGGATGGAATCTCACGCTTGATGCCCAGGCTGAAGTGCAATGGCATGATCTGGGCTCGCTGCAGTATCTACCTCCTGTGTTCAAGCAATTCTCCAGCCTCAGTCTTCTGAGTAGCTGGGATTACAAGCACCCGCCACCATGCCTGGCTAATTTTTTTTGTATTTTTAGTAGAGACAAGGTTTCACTATGTTGTTCGGGCTGGTCTCAAACTCCTGACCTCAGGTGATCCACCTGCCTCGGCCTCCCAAAGTGCTGGGATTACAGGCATGAGCCACAGCACCTGGTATGGCTTTCTATTTGTTTATTTTTGTGTTGGTTTTTCTATTTTTGGTGTTTCTGCATCACGGACTTCGAATAACTTCTAGGCTTAGCAAACTGTCCTTGCTTCAGTCGCTTCTGCTTGAAGATTTCTGTTGTAGGCAATGAGCCAATTGGCCAGAAAATATCAGATTATGCCCCGCAAGTTCATGGCAGATGGGGACTTTCTCTGATTGTTGTTTAGAGAAATCATTGAGTGGATAAAATCCCAAAGAGCAAAATCAAATGGAGATTCTATACATGCGGGAGTGTCTGCCCAGGACAAGTTAGGTTGCATTTGATGGTAAGAAGCCAGGCATTACTAAAATAGAATATAAATATTGACAGAAACTGGCTGCTTTGAATCCCCACTGCCCTTGGCCAGGGAGGCCTCTCTTCACATTTTCTGAATGGAACTAAATAAGGAGCCCACGTTACCATGGAAAGGGCACTGTGATTAGAAACCTTTCATGAGCTTCCATGAACTTCTAGGGCTTGGAAATTTCATTTTCAAAATAAAGCTGTTGGATTAGATGATTTTCCAACCCCTAACCCTCTGTATTCATGAATGGGATCGATTCTATAATTGCATTCCTTGAACATTTCTCTGGAAACATTGAGCCATCATAAGGGAGGCCTTCTTTCTGATGTAACAAAGCCAGCTGTGTCCATATGAGAGTGTTGGCCGGGATGGGGAGATGGAGGCTGTGTTCCGGCTGGTCCACGCTGGGTCAGCCACCTACCTGGCTGCTCAGCAATTCCTTGTCACCATCTTCCCTTCTCAGCCTCTTTTGTCATGCTAAGAGGCATAAATTAAATGAGGATAAAAGTTTAAGCTCTTTTCATGGAATTCGTGCGATACAGATATGTACTGGAAGTGCATTATTTCATTGGACTTTACCATGATAACTGTGTGGTAAGAATTAGCAGCAGTTCACAGATTAGGGACTTGAGACTGAAAGTTTGGCTTCCCTGTCTTAGGTGGCAAAGCCTGTGGGGTATTCACCTACCTGCTGCATGATAGTCAAAATTCTCTCATCCCTACAGGTGCATACAAGGTAAGAACACCTTTGACAAGTAGAATGTGATGAAAATGCTGTCCAGCCAATTCTAAACTGTGTCTTAAGAGACCTGAATGCTTCCACATTTGCTCTCTTGGGAGCTCTGAGTTACCATGTAAGAACCACCAGCCTCCCCACCTGCATCCTGAGTTCCTTTGACCCACAAGACTGTGCAAAATAGTAAGTCATTATTGTTAGGACAGAAAGTTTGGTAGTGGTTTGTTAAGTAGTCATGGATAACTGAAGCAGGGATCTCAGCATCTTTTCTTCTCTGAACTAATGTTTGAAGTCAGGATGTAATGTATTTTCTCCATGTGACTTTGTTGATCTAAATAAAGAATGCTAATACCAGATACAGACACTGCCTTTTCTGTTCTCTAAGACTAGGCATTGCTCTCTGATCAGAACAGTCAACCCTGATGAGTTTAACTTGAGCCTCAGAATCCTACTCAACACAAAGTTCCAGAGAGAAGAGATGACCGATGCCAATACCGTAGAGATGGTACTGGATATGGAATCTGTCATTCCTTGACAGATGGTCTCTAAGTTTCTTTCCAATTTTAATGTTTTCTGTTCTGATTTATCTTTTGGCACTGTGCAGGTGTTGGGAAATAAATAACGCCAATGTCTCTCTTTAATTCTTTTATCATTAAGTCATAACCTTTCCCAACTCCCAATCTGATTTTCATACTACAATACCTTGGCTTTTGCTGTGTGAAGATGCCAGAATCAGTCAAAACCAAGCTCAGTGTCCTGCTAATATTCTGCCCCAGAGGAGAACTAAAGCTCAGCCAGTCACCCCTACAGAAGGTCTGAGTTTTGCAAATGTTCTGCTTCGAATGAGGAAGAAAGATGAAGAATGAGGAGGAAGAATGGGAGGAACAGGAGAAAGAGGTAAAGCCAACAAGCAGAACAGACCTACACTTATGGTATCTCCAGGATTCTGAAACAGCTTTATGTTGTGGATATGTTTTGTTTTAATAAAAGCACATACCATGTTTTTTCTTTGCTGTTATATCCTTTCCGTAACAGCTCAGCTAAAGACAGATAATGCTGGAGTCAGCTTTTTCTAAGAATTAGTCTTTTCAAACTGGCCACAGAGATTTGGTAGAAGTCATGGGTTTTAATTGAATTTCTTCTAATTGTTTCCCAGCAATGGAAAGATGACTGATACAGGCTGACTTTCCCTCGCCCCTTGGTGAAGCTGTATTGCCTCCCACAGAACAGACCGTTCTTTATGTTCTAACCAGGCTTTTCATAACTCCACTGGAGAGCTGTGCAAACCCTAGACTTGGCAAAGGCTTTTTTGTTTTCTGAAGCCAGACCAATTCTGGACCCAGTTCCTGCCTTCTAGGAAGGAATAGCACATGTATCCAGCCTCTTCCTTGATGAAAAAATACCTCACCCCTTTTTAGACAACTTCTTTTATTAATAATTTTATAGAAATGTACTGTGTGGAGTGTAAGTCAGCATTTCCATTACACAACAGCCTGCTAGGGCTGCTTCCAGGGGACAGAGAGTCCTGTTGGCTTTTTTTTTTCTGAGGCGATCTTCCTCTTAATCCATCAGTCTAGACCTTAACAAGGTCCCCCAAATACCAGTTCAAGCCCTTCATTCTCCCAAAAGCTTTCCATGTCTCTGGACCTCCTTAGTCTGCAGTGCTGCTGCCCCTGATTTTCTGCAGCACCTGCCTTCAACACCCAGTCTGTGCTGTAAGCATGAGCTTTCTTGTGGCTTCTTTTGCTCAAGGCAGGCTGGGCGTGGGGAGCTGTCTCTGCAGCATCTTTTGAATATAGATATCAATTCTCACTTTTCTTTTCTTTGGACGCTCTTTAGTCCATTGCAAATGCTGGGCAATTGATAAATCCATGTTAAGAAGGACGATGACAAATGTAGGGCCACGCGGCATGGATGAGAGAAGAGAAATCCACGCACACTGGGACCACAGGTTCCCTGAACAAATCACTTTCCCACTGTGGATCTAGGTTTCCAACTTGGGTTGTTGGGTTTTTTTCCTTTTTTTTTAGTCAGATGACTTGATCTTTAAGGGCTGCATCTCTCTGTCCTCCCATAGAGTTCAGTCTTGGAAACAGGATGGTGTCATTACAGTCCATCTTTCCACAGCCCTCCTTGGGTGGCACTCTTTTGGGGGGGCCCCATCCTCATGTGCAGCCTGTGCTGTGGACATATGTATACTGCCAACTTGCACAGACAGTGTGTCCTTCTGCAGCCCCCCTGCTTACATGCTTCCCCAAGGCTGAATTCTGGGGAGAGGGATGAGCCATGCCTCCCCACCGGCTCTGATCTCCCCTGGGCCAGCTCTGCATGCTGGAAAGTTGTGGTTATTCTGCTGCCAAATGGTTTTCTTCTTTTTTTTAGGTTGCTGTATTGCATATGTAAAATGATGGTGATAGGATACATGCAACCGTTCAGTGACAAAGACCTGTGCAGCATCCACAGTAACACCTAATGAGGCGTCACCATAACTAAGTATCACAACCAGTTTACAGACCAGAAAACGGAGACACAGGAATGGTTGGTGATGCGTCAGCTGGTAAGTGCAGAGCTGCAACTTTACCTGGTCCCCCAGCCCACATAGTTGCAAAGATATATGTCAACTCTTTTACCCTTGCATTTTGAAATCCCTGGGAAACATGACACCACCAACTCAGACCTGGGTTGGAGAAAGGTGTGGAATTCAAGATATTGTGTACTCGGCTCGTCCAAAAACAACCTGAGAGCGCAATTCTCTTCTTTCCCCATGAAGCTGCTTCCCAGCACAACTGCCCATCTGTGTTCTATTGTTACATGTTTATTTCTTCTTCGTGAGCTTTTACAATTCCCGCCTTTTATGGGATGCTCTTACTCTGAAAATACAGAATGGATTTACAGGGCTGGCAGAAGTGCGCTGTTGGTCATTTTCCCAGTGCTGTCATTATGAGGTGCACGGGGCCAGGCAACAATTGGATTTTATGATCAATTACTACCAGGATGAATTGCTAATAAACATGTCATTAGAAACCAAAGGGAGATATTTCATGGCAACTGTTTCTCGTCTTGGCTTTTCTCTTTTTTTGAACTTGACATACGCCACCTGAGAGAGCTGGCTCAGGCCAGCATGCTTAGGGGGTCTGTTGTTTATAAATTGCTTTCTCTGGAGCCTCCCTGTAAGGGTCAGGAATCAGCAGTGACCACTGGAGGATGCTAGACGCTGGAGGGTAGATCGTGTGTACTGCATCTCATCCCTGCAGGCACAACACGGGCTTAACAGATACATTTGGTTCAAATTCTGCTTCTGCTCTTTACAGATTTTGTGGTTCTAAGCAAGTCTTCAACTTTTCTAAATTCTTGGTTTTTCACATCTCTACAATGGAAACAACAATGTTAATCTCAAAAATTTTGTTTAGAAGATTAAACCAGATAGCATGCTTTCTGCAAGGCAGAAACCAAAGAAAGAAACCCTGGTGTCTGCTTTTCAAAGAGATCAGAATGGGGGTGTAGCAAGCTCTTGCTTTACACAGTGAGAGGGAGCACAGCAATCCCCAGAGCATGATATGGTCAGTCGGCAGTGGGCAGGTGAAAGGCAGGAAAAGTGGAACAGGACTCCACATGTTAGCAGCCAGCATTTGGGTAGCCTGGCTGGAAGAGATGGAGTCCCAGAAAGAGGATGGCCATCTAGGAGTAGGAGCCTGAGATTAAGCAAAGAGGGATCAGCTTTTTCAACAACAAGAGTCCTGATGAGAGGAGGGGCTTAGTCATTGAATAGGCTGGAGCTGCTCAGACAGCTGCGTGGAAAACTCTCTCAACACCTGGGCACATGGTCTATCCCAGAGACTGTAGATTCTCTCTTATTGTTGGGGAAACTCCTTTTGCTGTCTTTGGAGGTGAATGACAGTGAAAACAGCTGTATTCATTCATTCTCTCACTGCTTAATAAAGACATACCTGAGACTGGGTAATTTATAAAGGAAAAAGGTTTGATTGACTCACAGTTCAGCATGGCTGGGAGGCCTCAGGAAACTTACAGTCATGGTGGAAGGAGAAGCAAACACATCCTTTTTCACATGACAGCAGGGAGAAGAAGAATGAGAGCTGAGCAAAGGAGGAAGCCCCTTGCAAAACCATCAGATTGCTTGAGAACGTACTATCACAAGAACAGGATAGTGGAAACCTCTCCCATGATTCAATTATCTCTACCTGGTCCCTCCCACCACATGTGGGGATTATGGAAACAACAATTCATGATGAGATCTGGGTGGAAACACAGCCAAATCGTATCAGCAACCACCTATTGAGAACTCAATCTAGCTAGACAGGAGGCTGACCATTCTGCCTGGTTTTCCTGACTTGACGATCCAGGGGGACGTCTATATCGCTGCCTCATTTTGTAGATGAAAAAACTAAAGTTCAGAGAGGTTACATAAATTACTCAGGCTCCATGAAGGTCAGATCCTCACATTCATCCTGGGGACCATCCCATGGCACAAACCCTCACTGATGTCCCTGCAGCTAACTCAGGAAGCATCCTCATTTTTGATTCTGGAGGAAATGTGCTAGAAAGGGCCCCACCCTCCTTCCCTCAGAGCCTGGAATGACAGTTCCTATATCTTCTTGTTCCTCATTCTTCTGTAAATGCCTCTACCCCCTCCGCCCAGGGATGTTAACACAGGGGCTGAGAGTGGGTCTGACACGTCCTGCCACAGTCCCCTTGAACTTGACAGTTCTCTCGCTCTTTTCCCTGCATCCTATTGCATCAGGTGAGAGTTCAGTTGTTCTTGTTGTCTTCAAACCTATTTATTTTTAGAGAAGTCTTAGGTTCACTGTGTAATTGAGTGGAAAGTATAGGGCGTTCCCATAGACCCACTGTTGACCCAAATACGCACAGCCTCCCTTGTTGTCAAAGTCCGCCACCACACTGGTACATTTGATGCAGCTGATGAGCCTACATTGACACATCACCCAAAGTCCCCAGTTTATGTTAAGATTCACTCTTAGTGTTTTCCATTTTGTGAATTTGGACAAATGTATAATGAGGTATATCCATCATTATAGCGCCATACAGAGTAGATTCACTGCCCTGAAAATGTTTTTGCTCTGCTTATTTTTTCTTCCCCAAACCCTGGACAACCACTGATATTTGTACTCTCTCCGTAGTTTTGTCTTTCCTAGAATGTCTTATAATTGGGATCACTCAGTATGTAGTCTTTTTGGAATGGCTTCTTTTACTCAGTAATATGCATTTAAGTTTCTTCTGTGTCTTTTCATGGCTTGATAGCTCAATCTTTTTTTTTTTTGGATGTGCCCTAATTTTCTGGATGTGCCCTAATTTATTTGTTTATCTACTGAAAGATATTTTGGTTGCTTCTAAGTTTTGGCTATCGTGAGTCAATCTTCTATAAACATCTGCAGGTAATTATGTGGACATAAGTTTTCAGCTTTTATGCGTAAATAGCAAGAAGCATGATTGCTTTGCTGGATCGTATGGGAAGAGTACATTTAGTTTTGTAAAGAACTGCTGAACTGGCTTTCAAAATGGCCACACTATTTTGCATTTCCACCAGAAATGAATGGAAGTCCCTGTTGCCCTGCATCCTCACCAGAATCTGGTGGTGTCAGTGTTTTGTGTACTCATAGCGTAGCGTGTAGTGGGATCTCACTGGGGTTTTAATTTATATCTTTCTGATGACATATAATGTTGAGCAACTTTTCGTATACACACTTTCCATCTGTTATATTTTCCTTGGTAAGATGTCTTTTAAGGTCTTTGTTCACTTTTTAATCAGTTTGTTCATGTTTTATTGTTTAGTTTTAAGAGGTTTTTTGTAGGTTTTGGATAAAGCCTCTTTGTAAGATATGAGTTGTGCAAATGTGTTTTCTCAGTCTTTGGTTTGTCTTCTCATGCTCTTGATAGTGCCTTTTATAGACATTTTAAATTTCAATAAAGTTTGGCTTATTGGCCAGGCACAGTGGCTCAAGCCTGTAATCCCAGCTCTTTGGAAGGCTGAGGCAGGTGGACCACCTGAGATCAGATGATCATGTTAACATGGGGAAACCCCGTCTTTACTAAAAATACAAAAAATTAGCCAGGCGTGGTGGTGGGGGCCTGTAGTCCCAGCTACTCCGGAGGCTGAGGCAGGAGAATCACTTGAACCCAGGAGGCAGAGGCTGCAGTGAGTCGGGATCATGCCACTGCACTTTAGCCTGGGCGACAGAGTAAAACACCCTCTCAAAACAAAACAAAACAAAACAAACAAAAAACAAAACAAAACAAAAAAACAAAAACAATTCAGCCTATAAATTATTTCTTTTATGAATTACGCCTTTGGTGTTGTATTTAAAAATTTATTGCTGTATCTAAAGTTAGCTAAGTTTTCTCCTATGTTATCTTTTAGGACTTTTATATTTTTGTGCTTTACATCTAGGTTTATGGTTCATTTTGAGTCAGTTTTCTAGAAGGATATCAGGTCTGTGTCTAGATTCAGTTTTGGCTTATGGATGTCTGTTGTTCCAGTACTGTTTGTTGAAAATACTGTATTTGCACCATTGTTTTGCCTTTACTCCTTTATCAAAGATCAGTTGACTCTCTCTCTATATATAGATAAAGTCTATTTCTTGGCTCTGTATTCTGTACAATCACTCTGTCTATTTCTTTTCACCAGTGCTACACTATTTTGATTGCTGATTGTAGCTTTAGTCTTGAAGTTGATAGTGGCAGTTCTCAGATTTTGGTATTCTCTTTCAATATTGATTAGGCTATTCTGGGTCATTTTCCTTTCCATATAAACTTTGGAATCATTTTGTCGTTATCATTAAATAACCTGCTGGGATTTTGAATGGGTTTTTTTTTGAATCTATAGATCACATTGGAAAGAGCTTAAGGCTTGAAAATATAGAATCTTTCTATTCCTAGAACATGAAATATCTCTTCGTTAATTCACTTCTTTAATTTCTTTGATTAGAGTTTTAGTTTTTTCATATAAATTGTTACAGACTGAATGTTTGTGCCACTCCTTTCCTCAAAATTTATATGTTGAAAGACTCCCACCATGATGGTATTGGGAGGTGAATCCTTTAGCAAGTGATTAGGTGATGGGGGCAAAGCCACCATAAATGGGACTAAGGCTTCCATAAAATAGACTCTTAAGGGCTCTCTTTCCCCTTCCATCATGTGATAATACAGATAGAAGCAGACACTCATGAGATGGCAAATTGGCCAGCATTTTGATCTTGGACTTCACAGCCCCCAAAATTGTGAGAAAAAGTATTTTTGTTGTTTTTAAGCCACCTATTTTATGGTATTCTGTTAGAGCAGCCCAAACTGCCTAAGATACAGATGTTGCACATATTTTGTTAGATTTATACTTAAGCATTTCATGCTTTACTTATTCATCATTGGTACATAGGAGAGTTACTGACTTTTGTATATTAACCTTGCATCCTGCAACCTTGTTAAAATTGCTTATAAGTTCCAGGAATTGTTTTTTTCACTCTTTCAGACTTTTTACACAGACAATCATGCAATCTGCAAACAAAGACAGTTTCATTTCTTCCTTCCAAGTATGTATATATTTTTCTTTTCTTTTCTAACCTTATTGAATTAGTTAAGACTTCCAATACAGTGTTGGAAAGCATTTGAGAATAAATAGTCTTGTCTCGCTCCTGATTTTAGTGGAGAAGTTTCTTGTTTCTCACCATTAAGTATGATATTAGTTGTAGGTTTTTTTGTAGATGTTAGAATTCAGTTTTTACCCTTTCCGTGCTAGCTCCCTCTTATCAATCTTGTTTGTTTGTTTGTTTGTTTGCTTTTGTTTTTAGAAATGTATCTAAGTTTTCCCGCTATCCTAGTCCTTCCTCTAACTTTTCATCAGCCTGGGCTCTCTCCTAGGTTTTCCCTAAGTCATTTGTACAATGAAGCTTTAGTGTTCATCAAATGGAGCTATTTAGCACTCAAGCCTTGAGGGCCCTGCTGTCTCTGAATTGATGACCTTGAGTTCTGTTCTGAGCCACAATGTGAAGGGAGAGACTGTGTTCCATCGAGCCCATGCACAGTGTACTTACTGGTGATGTACATTTTTTAAAAATGGAAGACCATTGTGGATAAATGGACCCTCACTGCTTACCAGAATATTTAATTAATCCAATCACCCCATTGCCAATCTATGGGAGATGAATGGAAGGTTTTCTTGCAGTGAAATCAAGCTCTCATTTATATGGCCATCTGTTCCTGTGACAGTGCCCTGTGGAGCCTGTACAACTTTGGTGTTGCTGCTTGTTTTACTCAACTCTGGTTATTTTTTCAAAGTACCATGAGCAGAAGCTTATGGGAGGAAAAAGTAAGTAGTGAAACCCTTCTGTTCTGTTTTTTGTTGTGTTAATCACAGAAAAGAAAAATTATTCTTAGGATTTGCTGGGGTACCTAGAGAATTAGAGATTATAAAAAAGTTGAAAATACTCTTTTTAGCTTTCTCACAAATAAGGCTAAAATTACACAGATTGTATCTACTGACATAAATTTACAAACTATATCCACCTTGACTTTAAAGATGTTGGGAACTCTTGGGTTTCTGGAAAAACCTTAAACCAGAGTTGAATCTACTGGATCTCAGTTCTTGAGCACTCTTCTCTTGAGTTTAGTTTCTCAATAGTTTTCTTTATTTTTTTGTATTTATTTATGGTGGAGGTGCAGAGTCTCACTCTGTCACTCAGACTAGAGGGCAGTGGCAGGATCTTGACTCACTGCAACCTCCACCTCCTGTGTTAAAGAAATTCTCCCGTCTCAGCCTCCAGCCTCCAGAGTAGTTGGGTCTACAGGTGTGCACCACCATGCCTGGCTAGTTTTTTGTATTTTTGGTAGACATGGTGTTTCACAATGTTGGCCAGGCTGGTCTCAAACTCTTGACCTCAGGTGACCCACCTACCTCAAGCCTTCCAAAGAACTGGGATTACAGGCGTGAGCCAGCCTTCTTTTTGTTTTATTTGTAATGTAGAGGGAGTCTGTTTCTAAGTATATCTCCTTTCTGTGTTAAAGTTTGCAAGATGCTGCCTTGGTTGCTCTCTCTCTCTCTCTCTCTCTCTCTCTCTCTCTCTCTCTGTCTCTCTGTCACACATGTGTGCTCCATGGGCACACACACACACACACAGTGTAAAAGTAGTCTCTTAATCAAATGGGTGCTTTTTCTGATATGATGAATGAATTAACCATGTTTTGTATTGCAATCATCCCCAAGAGTACTCAGCTCTTGGGGGCTCTGTGGCCCCAGAATTGGTTTGGTTAATAGCCCAGCAATTTTGTTGAATAGCTCCATGAATAAGCCCTGGAAAAGGTCAAAATTTTTTTTCCCTATTAACACTTCAAAAAAGCCAATTAATTGACTCAAAGTGCCTCAGGGAGGAGAATCTTGTTCCCAATTATAACAAGCTCTGTTTTGAATAGAAATTTAAATCCTCCTTTGTATAGAAGCTTGAAGGTGAGGTAGCTCTCACAGATTCCTTTTTTTCACAAGGCTGAAAATACAGATGAACTCAGTGAGATTCATCTGTGCAGGCCAGAGTCTTGCGGTTCACCGAGACGGCCACAGAAGACTAAATCAGGGACTTATGAGAAAGGAAGTGGGAGAAGGAAAGAGAGAAAGTGAGAAGGGAGGAAGAGAAAAGAGAGAGAGAAAAACCAGCCACGGTCTGCCAGCCAACCTTCTCCTGGCACCTTGCATACTATGCTCTGCTTAACCATAAACTGATCCCTGTGACACAAAGATTTAAGGCCCTTTGAAATGCATTCCGTGAACAGAAGAGGAGGATGCCTCTTGCACGTTATTGTACATCTTCCTGCTGGCAAGAGTGACCAGGCAACTCATTTGTGGCTTTATCTGCTTTTGTGCACCCAATAAATAGTATCCTACTTAAGACAACAAAAAGCACTGATGAATCCCTACTTAATAAGGCCAGCTACTTGGGGAGAGGAGAAAAAGCCGAGCATTTATTTTTTCAAAAGGAGATTTTGCTTTCTTTTCTCATTTTTTATGTTGAAAAACAGAGAAGAGCCACACAGCCAGCGCCCCACCCCCACTCCTCTCGTTCTGAGCTTTTGTGTCTGGGGATTGGTTGGGGATAGACTTTCTGTGAGGAGATCACAGCTTGTCTTGGGGCAGGGAGGGGGTGTTGGAGGCTGGCTGTTAACCCTGTGAATGCCAGACAACTGAGGGTTAAGCTCAAAACATGAATCCTTGCTTCAGGATAGAGCTAAAGTAGAGAACTGTGAAGAGAACTCACACGTTCTGTCCATAGCAATTTTCAAAAGTAAAAATAGTAGCATTTCTGCTTCTAAAGGCAATATCTTATGACTATATAAAACTCAAGGGAAAAAAACAGAAACAAATTATATAACAGAAGAAAAGAAAACAATTCCAGTATCAATGGCAACTGTTAATTATGGTTGTTAATGTAATTCTCATGACTTATTTTTGATAATATAACTTTCTGAACACATGCTAGGTGCTTTACATAGCTAGGCTATTCTTCCTAAAACTGCCCTAGAATGTAAGTATTATTTTCTGCATTTGACTGATGAAAAAAACATTTTATATATGTATTTCTAATTTCCTTTTTCGTGACTACTTAAGTACTTAGGTTATGTTTATGCAATCTTCTTTTCTTCCACTTAGCAAAGTGAGAAACTCCATATTTTCTCACACCACATTTTTAAATGACTGCATAACCCTACATGTTATATACCAATTTAAATCTATATCTAAATTTAAATGTAAATATATAGTAATTTAAATATAATTACTATATACATGCTACATAGTAATTTAAATCTAAAGGACACCCTACATGAGATGAATCTCATGATATGGGTAGACATTTCTCTGTGTTTAGATATTTATGTAATTGCGAATGTTTTCTTTTGCAAATGAGATGGCATTTTGGATCTCTCGTGTGCATGGCTAATTATTTCTTTAAGCCAGGTTTCCAGAAGTTTCCCAGTCATTGAGTATTTGAGGCTCTTGATGCGTATGCCAAGTAGTCATAGAGAAAGACATAGCAGCTTACCTCTGCAGGCATCATTGTATGAAAGGAAGACCCAGGCTCTCTCAGCACCTTGAACAGAGAAGTCTTTTGCTAAGGTGATAGCTGCATGTCCAAGCCTAGTGTATGGCATACATTTTGCCTTCTGTGGCCCACAGAAGGTGCATAAACACCACTAGTCAATGTGAAACAAACATCGATTTCTAACTGGTTACTATTTCCTAGCAAGTGTTCTGCAAGTTGGTGTGTTGTATGTTGTCTCTGTAGTTTCATATTTTTTAAGTATTATATTTTTAAAAAATGTCCTTTAAGGTGAGCAGTAAATGTGTTTGCTATCCCCCCAAAAAGAAATCGAGTTATACAGAATGCATATTTGGTTTAGTCAGTATCATCCTAAATGTATGCACTAATGTTTAGAAGTTTGCAGTTCACCCCCAAACCTCAGCAATCCAAGTTCTCCTGGATGACCATCACTCACCTAGAAGAAGAGCAGTAACAGGCACATTTCCAAAATTATCTTCCTTGTTGTGCAGTCCACGTAGGAACATGGTGCTTCTGCAGGTCTGAAGTGATCTAGAAATTGCAGGTGGAGTGAAAATATGCCTGCTTTGCTGGTAACGTCAGGAACGTTTTGGGAAGCTGTGGTGGATCTTGGAAAGCCGTGAAGAGCCTCCCCTTCTGTAGAATACGGCTTCCACAAGGAGGAGTTGATTTTTTGTAAATAGAATCTCAGAAGGCAAATGAAGGGAGAGACAGGAAAATGGGCTTCCTCAGTAGCAGCTAGGTTGTCAGAAAAGTTACCCTACGGCTAGTGTTTTGGTCTGACCGGATTTGTTTGCCTCACAAATATCTGGGTATGTTGTTTTCTAGGACCTGTTTTGCTAATCTGTGACTGTTCTCCAGCACTAACTCTAAATAATCCCTTCTTTAGAGTCCACTTTCTGGAACTTGTTGTGAATATTTTGGATTGTTCTCCAACCTCCATTCTAGTTATTTCATTTCCACTGAGACTAGTTTGGCAGCAAAAGCAGTTGCTTGAGATTCTGTGTTCGAGTTTCAACTTTAGCAACTTCCTTTTGGCCTCGGTTTTCAAGGTTTCCCAAACATGGTCACTTGTGTGAGTTGGCTGTTAAAAGTTCCAAGTACCCTTCCTTTTTTTTTCACATTTTCCAGGAAAATCTGAGTCAGGATGCTGGGGAGGACACTTAAGTACATCAGTCAATTAGATGATTATCAAATTTAGGAAACAGTAGATCAAGTGGATTAACTGGATTAAAATGCAGAATCCCAGGCCCCAAACCAGACCTACTGAACCAGCATCTGCTCTTTAACAAGAGCCCCAGCTGATGTGTAGGACATAAAATTTTGCAAAGCGTAGGGCTAGACAATCTTTCGGGTCTATTGGAGATCAGAAACACAGAAATTCTGAGGTTTTCTTCAATTTTCTAATGTTATCTCCAGCTCTTTCCCCTCTCTTCTTGATGTGCTGAGGAGAAATTTATCTGTGATAGGCAGAGTAGGTGCCTTGTTCTGTGAATTTCTAATGTCTCTGCAAGGACTTCACATGTTGAAGGAAGTTGGGACTCAGGGGGTTAAATGCAAAATACATTATCATAGGACAGCTGCCACAGCATCACATTCTAAATCTGATAAATGAAAAATGGGCATGGTATCAAATTTAATCACATTTGTATTCAGATGTTGTTGAGAGCAGACACTGATTTATGAACTAGCAACAGACACCAGATTTCCTGCCTATGTTATATACATATGAATGGGTGGACGGATGGATAGATAAACAGACAGTGAAATTATGTTGCAAATTACATGGCACCAGACCTGTTTATAACCTAGATCTCATCAAACCAATATTAAAAACTACTACAGATATTTTTTTTTTCCTGGGCAGTAGCTGGTTGGCTTACTTTTACCCTGAGAAACAAACTTCTTTCGAAGGATTCTTTCTTGATTTGTGCAGTATTGAAAATGCTTCTGCTTTGCTCAGTAGACAGTATTATCATATTTGTATACAGAAAATGTTCTTCATGGGATGGAAAAGGATAAAGGATGTTCAAACCGTCGCTCATTCTGTTTCACACCCTCCCACTCCCCCACAACTCTGTTAAAATATCAAAAATGCAAGGGGCTGCTGTATATATCAGGGACTCCTCCCGAAGATCTAGGCTTTTAGAGGAGCTGCGAAGAGCTGAGGTGAAAGAGGCAAACATTCACAATGGATTAATAATAAAGAAGATAGGCAGCTTTACTTTCAGTTAAGCAAAGCAGGGAGATCTACATTCAGCGTTTCTTGATATTTACAGTTTTGAAGGTAAATCACTTGGCTGATGAGGTTCTCTATTTTGGGACAGATATTGCTTAATATCACTAGAGACATCTAACAGTCTTTGCAGTATGCTTTCTTTACCATGCCTTTTCCTTGTAGAGCCTTCTTGTATTTGGCAAGTTTAATCAAATTTTATTTATCTTTCAAAGGTCACATAGGTACATTCACTCACTTTGAACCAATATTTCTCAACACTGGGTTATGCTGTGCACAGGAGACATAGAAATAGATGACCCATGATCTGTTTTAAAAAAAAAAAAGCAGCAGCTCTGTATCTGTGGACAAGTCAGATAGACACAGATGATTTCAGTATAATTAGGAGGAATCACTGAACTCAGCCCAGGGAGCTGGAGTAGCTCAGAGGAGAAGTGCCTGGTTCACACTGGGAAGGTGTCGGCCGCACAGGCTTCCTGGAAGGGGAGACACTGAATGGAATTCAAAAGGATGAGATACCTCCTACTTGTCCTTTAAGATACAGGGTGGTGGGTGTTCTTAATGGAGAAATAGGAGAAATGGGTTTTCCTGGTGTGGGAAATCATGGAGAATAGAAAAAGCGTGATAATCAGAAGACAGTTCACAGCTGTGGTATGACTGGGACAAAACCATCCATCCTCTGGATGCCAGGAGGCAGGCACAACAGTCACTGTCCTATGGCCTTAATTCCTTGGGGAAAAGACCACATGGTCATCACCTGAACAAATGGACTGGGGAGATGTGGAAGTGAAAGAAAGGGAACAATGAAGAAGATGGTATCAAAGACCCAGTAGCAATGGGACCTCAATTGGCACAGAGGATTTGGGAAGAAGGACCCAGATTTGAGTAGTTTCAGCTCTAGGTGCTGAAGATGTTCATGATCTAATAGATGTGGTAGATGAGGGAAAGCAGATTTTGGAAAGGCCTTCTTCTTGGAATTCTAGGTAAGTGATGATGCTATTTACTAAGGGAAAACATCCAGAAGAAGGAACTTGCTTTGTCTTTAGTTTGATTTTATTTTGGTGGTATTGAGGAGACAATGAATTATTACTGTGAAGTAGGTGGAAATAATGTCAACTTAAAGCTTCCCTCCCCTAGGGAGCTCTTCCTAACAATCAGGGCTGGAAAGAGCGTGCTCCTTTAGGAAACGGAGCATGTATTACCCATTGAGAATCCATCATTACTTTGAATTCTTACTTTTGTTTTCATTTGTTTATTTATCTCTTAATTAAATTATCTCTTCCAGGGAGAGGACCACTTCTTATTCTTGTTGGATCATGCACAGTGCCTGAAGCATTCTGTTGTGTGTAGAAAGTATTGGTGAATGTTTGTTAATTGATTTGTTGAATTTTATTTTTTCATTGAACACATTCCCAAGAAACAGCCAAACCCAGAGTTAGGAAGCCATCTGGCAAGAATTGCTCAAGAGAATTCTTCTTGGCTCTCACATCTTAAAGGTCTAAAAATAGCTAACATTTATTGAACATTTAACTATATGCCAGGTATTATGCTAAGCCCATTATATATGTTATCTCATGTAATTAATCTTCAAAACAATCTTGTGTCATAAATGCTACAGATACTTAGATTTTAAAATTCAGGAAAATGAGATTCAAAGAGATTGTCATTTTTTTGGCAGTCAGTAAGTGGTACATGAAAGACTCAAAACCAGACTTCACATCTACTGACTTCAATGACTCTGAAATTTGTCCAAAGCAAGCATTTAACGTAATTGTCTTCACCATCTCCTTCTCTACCAATAAAAACTATGGTTAAGTCTCTTGTTGTTTTAGTCTTCATTAATTTTCCAGTCTTTGAAGTATTGTACAAAGACACAAAAAGTAAGAGACTTACTCAAAGTTATCTGTCCAGGGGTAGAATCAGAATTAGCACCTAGATCTTGAGACAGGGAACTTCTTACTCTACTGTGTTGGTTTTAAAATGAATCTGTTGAGGCAATCTTTTTGCTGGGCACTGTAGGTAACAGAAAGAAACCTAGGGTCTGCTATTTGTCTCCAGAAGCCTTACAAACTGTTAAAGGATGCATAACAGAAGAGCTTATGAAGTTAAAGATGCCAGCATAGCAATGTTGGTGAGATCCTTATAGATAGAACATGGTAGAAAGGACTGCTTGATAAAGTGAATGCCTATCTTTCAGAAAATACAGGGAAGTGTGATGTACCCATCATCACAAGCAGATGGAATCCTTAGAGTCAGATTTCATTTACGTATCACCTATTATATGTAGTTATTGATGAATAGATACTTCAACAACTAAAGGCAGAGAGTAAGTGAGTGTAGGAGTTAGTAAACATCTCACTGCTATCGATTTTCAAGCTGAAGCTAGAGAAGAAGAATCCTAAGACCCAGGAGGAAATTATCATACTGAGTAAGAGGGTGCAAGTTCGGGAGGTTGGACTTTATGACCTCTCCAGCATCAAGTGGGAATGGTTCTTTCTAGGGATTTGGTTTGTTGCCCGAGAGCCTGGCCACCTAATATTTGGTTGCTTTGTTGATTAGCAAATTTTCCCTGAAATATTCCTCACACCCATGAGCCCCCTTCCTGGGGTAGGTGGACCCAGAAAATATTTTCTCCCATTTTAGTTGGCCACGGGTTGAAGCTCAGATGGACCTAATTCTTTCAGCAGCATCATCACTAATGTGTGTCTAAAGAAGGCGTAAGGCTCTCTATAGTATCATAAAGTTAGCCATTTGGGATTGCAAAAAGTTTCCTCTTTCCATTGGAGAGAAATAGTCTGGTTTAGATGGTGGAGCCCCTACTGCATCTCCCAAAATTTAAATTATAACATGTATAGTAATTTAGGTCTGATTTGTTATTTTATCATTCTTCAAGCCTAATAAAAGCCACATCTGCCTAAAGGCCCTCCTGATTTTTATGGACAGTTCACAGAGACATTATTGGTGATTCAGTCTTGTGTCATGAAAAGTCAGCCTTGAGCCAAGGAGAGTGGAGAGTCATACTGGCCATTTTTGGGACCAAACAAAATGGCAGAGGACATACAAAGGGCAAAACCTTTAAGAGGTGTTTTAAACATCGTATGGGCCAAATAGAAGCTGGATTTCCTATTGGAGTCAGCTGTAACACATGTGTGACAAAATTGGGCTGGGAGGGTTAGGCAATGAGCAGAGAGGACAGCAGTGTCCTTACGAGATCAAGCTCTAAAGTGAGGTTGCAGGATCGGAAGGCCAGCTCACCTGCTTACTCACCGTGTGACTTTGGGAAAGTCATTTTGCTTCCAAATGATTCATAGTGGAAGTAAAATATATGATTGGTTAAAATAGTTTCTAAATTTATTATGGGGATTAAATGGACCAATATACTCGATGCTTTTCAGACAGAATCTGGTGCAAAGTAAATGTTAGCTTTTATTATAATAGACATTATTAATGTAATAATTATTTCTGGGTGTAAAATTAGGGAAAATCATTAGAAAGGAAGAAAGAAACGAGAAACAGAAGAGGAACAGGAGAGATTTCAAGAAAGGAGTAAGGATGTTTGGGAGAGATTAGTTTTCCCTAGATTGGTATCCAAACCAGATTTTAAAATCTTGAGATAGGGCCTTGTTTTTCATGCTGGGCAGGATTTGTTTGCTCTCAGCTTTGACAAAATGTGGCATGATCAGTGGCTGGTTGAGTGATGTATCATTCCAGCTGAAATCAAGATCACTGTGTGCTGACCTCTGAACTTTGTAAGGTTGCACTGATTACTCATCTTCCACGCAGAGGCTCCTTAGTGTTGAGCCATGGATTTCCAAATTCAAAGTCCCTGTTTTGATGAGTATTTTCACCTTCTGTCTCTGTGTGACCTGACTTCTGATTATAACCATACCAGCCTACATGACTTCCTATATCAAGCTGCCATCAGACACTGCTCTCCTGGGATTTGTCTAAGGTCTGTCTTCTGCAAAATGAGAGAACTTTTCACAGTTTGGGCATGAGAGGCAGTGCTAGTGGATACAACATTTTTTCTCAAATTAGGTGCTCTGCAAACTGCCCCTGGTTAATTTATTCCAGAGTCTAATGTAAAAAGGTACTTGAGTAACACTAAACTGCATATGTAATTGTTTTCCATCATTGTTTTATAATTTTTCTCAATATCATCTGTATCCTGGATATATTTGGAGAATTCACCTGAGCTACAGGATGTGGTAGGATTTGGTGAGCAGGTGGTGATTCTTACAGAATTCCCCATGCACAGAACTTCCCCAGCACACTCCCAGGTAGGACCACTTCCCTCTTTATACTGCAAATATCCACCACAAATTCCAGCCTTCTTTGTGCACTTGGAAGATATGCATCAAGTTTTATTCATCTCTGATTTTCTAGCTTCTGGCAGACTACCTGGTGTGCAAGAGGCTTCAAAAGTAATAGTTAAATAAAAAGAAAACATCAAAGCAACATTAAAGAAAGAGGGTTAACCAGACTACAGATTTGAGACCTCCATCTCACAGGACCAACAGTCATGTTGATGTTTTTATGCTTTCTTGGATATAAAAGTCACACTACACTTTCCCTCTCGGTGACCGTGCACAAAGGTTCATTTATAATTAATAGACTAAGTCTTTAATAAAGCAAACCAAATGTCATCTTTCCTTTTTTCTGCAATATGAAGTCATTATTTCCACTGGATGAAAGCACTTTTGACCCATAAAAATAAAAACAGTGAGATATTACGTGACTTCAGTGCATAAAATATTGTTTCTTGTTACCAATAATATATACTCAACCATCCTCTTTATCTTTATCATGGTCTCCAGGGGCAAACTGAATCTGAGTTAGCGGGTTTAATAAAAGTGATTCTGATCATCTGGGTCATTGTAGAGACACATGCTGAAAACTGAAACATTTTATATGTTAACGGATGTTCTAGAAGAAGCCTGTCTATTTCCTCTCATTCATTTATGAATCCAAGGAGAGGAATCGTTCTTTGTTCATCTCTCCATCCACAATATCATGCTCCATTCCTGGACCTCACCTATGGCTTACTGTATGTTTTATCAATGTTGAAAGAATACCAAGAGGCATTGACATCATGAGTCCCACAACTCGTATAAAATATTTATTTATTTTTTTAAGAATCCGGGGCTCCTTGGCCACTCGCTACAATATACTCTTCTCCAAGTCACTCCCTTTTGGAAGTCCTTGTTATTTCTAACAGTAGAGAGAGACTTTTAGTAGTTGGGGATTGAGGTCCTCTCATCTTTATCTATCATACTACAAGTCTATCTGGACTGGCATATTAGGAATTTTGTGTCCTTTTTGGCAATGCACTTAATAGAGTTACTGTTAGACAAAAATTTCCTAATATGGTGAAATTTGATGGTCACAAATATTTGAGTACATCTTTGTATTTTCTTTTTTTTTTTTTTGAAAGAAAGAAAGAAAAAGAATAAAGAAGAGGAGGAAAAAGGAAGAGAAAGAGAGAGAGAGAATGGGAGTATTGCTTTCTTGCCCAGGCTAGAATGCAGTTTAGTAATGGGTATTGAAAACCTCTTTAATACCAATAATTATACTTGATGTAAACAGGAAGGAATAAGGGAAGAAAATAACAAACGAGCAGCCAACCAATATTTCATTTAAACCTATGAAATGCTATGCGATTACTGAGGAGTGATTTACTTCCAATTGTGTAGTCACTTATGGAATAGGTGTGAGGTGGTAATGTATGTTTTATGTATTTGAAGTGGAGAGTTCTATAAATGCTTATTAAGTTTACTTGTTCCGGGTCTGAGTTCAAGTCCTGGATGTCCCTGTTTATTTTCTGTCTCATTGATCTATAAAATCGTTAGCTCTTCTTGTTACATTGATCCTTTTGCCATTATGTAATGTCCTTCTTTGCCTCTTATGCTCTTTGTTGCTTTAAAGTCTACTTTATCAGAGGCGAGAATTGCATCTCCTGCTTTTTATTTATTTGTTTATTTTTACTCTCTGATTGGTTAATAAATCTTCCTCCTTCTCTTTGTTTTGAGTCTTTGTGTATTGTTGCATGTGAGATGGGTCTGGATGCTAGCTGGCTGTTTTGCCCATTAGTTGGTGTAAATTTTTCGTTGTGTTATTGTTCTTTTCTTTTTGATATATTTTTGGAAAGGCTGATATTGGTTGTTCCTTTATATGTATAGTGCTTCTTTCAGAAGCTCTTGTAAAGCAGGCCTGGTGGTGGCGAACTCTCTAAGTACTTGTTTGTTCACAAAGGATTTAATTTTTCCTTCGATTATAAAGCTTAGTTTGGCTGGATAGGAAATTCTGGGTTGAAAGTTCTTTTCTTTAAGGATGTTAAATATTGGTCCCCACTCTTTTCTGGCTTGTAGGGTTTCTGCTGAGAGATCTGCTGTAAGTCTGATAGGTTTACCTTTATGGGTAACCTGACCTTTCCCTCTGGCTGCCCTTAGTATTTTCTCCTTCATTTCAACCCTAGTAAATCTGGCAATTATGTGCCTTGGGGTTAGTCTTCTTGAAGAATATCTTTGTGGTGTTCTCTGTATTATTACCTGGAGTTGAATATTACCCTGCCTTGCCAGGTTGGGAAAGTTTTCCTGGATGATATTCTGAAGAGTATTTTCCAACTTGGATTCATTCTCTTCATCACATTCAGGTACACCTATCAAACGTAAATTAGGTCTTTTCACATAGTCCCATATTTCCTGGAGACTTTGCTCATTCCTTTTCATCCTTTTTTCTCCAATCTTGTCTTCTCGTTTCATTTCACTGAGCTGGTTCTCGACATCTGATATCCTTTCCTCTACTTGATCAATTCGACTGTTTAAACTTGCGCATGCTTCGCGAAGTTCTCGTGTTGTGTTTTTCAGCTCTGTCAATTCACTTATATTCCTCTCTAAATTGTCCATTCTCGTTAACATTTCGTCAAACCTTTTTTCAAGGTTCTTAGTTTCTTTGCATTGGGTTAGAACAAGTTCTTTTAATTCACAGAAGTTTCTTATCACCCACGTTTTGAAACCTGCTTCTGTTATTGGAACACACTCGTAATCTATTAAGCCTTGTTCCATTACTGATGAGGAATTGTGATCCCCTGTAGAGGGAGAGGCATTCTGATTTTGAGTATTCTCTGCCTTTTTACGCTGATTTCTTCCCTTCATTATATATTTATCTGTCTGTTGTCTTTGTAATTACCGACTTTCTAACTAGGTCTCTGAGCAGACGTCCAACTTGCTGATTCCCAGCGCCGAAATCTGAGCAATCCACTGTGCTAGCCAAAACAGCGGTGTTAAGATGGATGATGCTTTTCTGCCCAGGAATCTCTGGACTCTGCACCAAAAACTGGTGCGCTAAGGCACCAGCAAAACCGCCGCGCTGGCCACAAGAGTCGCCCTGGCGACATGTGGGGCTCCTCTGCTGGGAATCTCCTGGTCTGTGAGCAACAAATATTCGTCTGAATGTGTGGCGTCCTCTTGTTCTCTGCGCTTTCACTGGGAACTACGAGCCCGAGCTGCTAGTGATCAGCCATCTTGGATCTCTCTCTCCATCTTTGTATTTTCTTAAAAGAAGGTAGAAATAAAACTTATTTGTGAATCTATTGAAAAACTTTTTAAAGTTCATTGAACTATTTTCTTGTGCAAAAGCTTATCTATAAGTTCTAAGGAAGAAAAATTCAAATTAAATAAGACTTCTGTTTGGGGGAAAAAAGGGAAGTTTTATTTTTCTTCTTCTGAACTTGTACTAGAGACAACAGAGGTCCAAAGAATGTTTTGTAGAATAAGAGTCTCCTTGAGCTTGAAGGATCTTTGAATATAACTCTTAATGTTGTTTGTGGTCATGAGCTTTTTGAAACCGATGAAGACAAAATCCTTACTATGCATACCTATCTCCTAGAATTTTTTTTTCAGGATGTTAGGATCTTTCTGGACCTCTCCAATTAGTGATATTAATACTCAGAGTCAAGATCATGCATCTAGCTCTGCCGGCAAGTGTAGTTATAGACAAATGAGTTTTTCTGTTTGTTTTTTTTCATTTATAAAGCAAAATCATTGTATCAGGTGATTCATTCACCCTTTCTAGGTAAAGCTTTTCATTTTTTTATTATTTAAGCTGAATATGCTGTGATTGGATAATTCCCCTGCAGGGTAATTGAACCAGAGAGTGCAGAAAGCACATCAGTGTCTCCCTACCATGCCCACCTCAACTGACTCTCTATTTCACTTGGTTACATTGCAGCTTATTGTGGCTCAGTAACATGAGCAAAATATGGGCTAGTAAGATTTTATTAAAGTTATTATGAAGATCTGCCTCACTGGAAGCTTCAAGAAGTACCGGTAGGAATTAGAATGACACAAAGTAGAAAATGACTTGCTTAGCTGAGTGTATTTCTGAGAACTGGATGTAATAAATTTTGCATCTTCCCAGGAGACAGGAAAAGTGTCTAATTCTGTGAAATTCAGGGTGTGGACCAGAAGGATAATTTGTTTTATGCATCCTGTGAGCATGAGCGATGTTGGAGCTCAGCTAGAAATAAGAGTCTTTAAGGCATGGGGAAGTCCTACATATGCACGCTTTGAAAGTCAGATGGAAGAGTCTTATTTAAAAAAGACTTTTCATGAGCCAAATGTATAAAGTTGCAACTTTATTCAACTCAACTGGAGATCCTCTGAGATGAAGCCAACAAACCCCGTCCATGTGACCTTGGCTGGCTTTGAATGGCCCCATGCGGTCCGTTGCCCCTCTTCAGGAAAAGGAGCTACTGGAGACAGGAAAAGGAAGAGCATATTCCTCCAAACAATGAACACTTACATTTTCTCAGTTTTCTAAAGTAGGGTGGGATTCGACGGGTAGAATTTCTCTGCTTCTTTTTAAGGGCATTTTTTGGTTTGTTTTTAAGGAATCATTTGTTTGTTTTCCTTCTCCAATTTGAAAATAAATTAAAGCAAAACAAGGGAAGAGAGATGACAAGATTCTTGTTTGTTTGCTCACCCTTTATTCCCTCTACCAACTACATTATAAAATATGTATAGTTTTTAAATACTATTTAGTGGGAAGCCAGAGAAATAAGGTAGTAAATGCAAAGCAGTGAGGAAAACTTATAATAACTGTATCCACTTGGATATCATGTAAGCCCATAATCATTTAAATTAGCCAGTAGGAGAAAAAGTTCTGAAAGAGATCAACTCTTCTTACATTTGATATAGAAGTAGGTTTCAGCCGCCAGATGAAGGACAAGAAAGGGCATTCTAGTTGTGTAAATGGCCTGTATAAAGGCCAGTTAGCAATTAACAGCAAATATTGAAGGAAAATTGGAGGGAATGGTGCATGGAGGTGATGAGACCGGCATAGAGTCTGTCCACAAAGCCATGCGCTAGGATGGAGAGTATGCATGAAAGGCTCAAGCTAGGGCACATGAGAGGAGAGGGGAGAAGAGGCCTCTGGTGAATTTACATCAGGACTGAAACTTGGTTAGTTATGTTGTTTAGAAGATCATTTATGCAACATTTTCTAGGATGTATTTGGAGAGATGACACTCAGAAGGAGGAGCGAGCTAGAAGGCTGCTGCTGATAATGTGTGAGCCACATGACTGGGGCCTGGACTTGGGCAGTGGCATGGCATTGTTGCAATAAATGGAGGAAGCAGGTCTCAGAGGATTTTGGGTAGTAGAATGTGGGGCATAACAGTGAAACATAATGGTGAAAGAACAGTAGGCAATGGCAGGCAATGCTCAGAAATATTGATGGATACGTGGCAGGTTCAGAAAAAATTCAATTGATGCTGGCAATGATAGATGCCTAACAGGAAGACACATTAACATGGAGACAGAGAAACCTTAGTCTTCATCCATGACCACTTTAGGAGGCGTGAACCGTGTCCTGTATATATGACCACATTTCACTGTGGGAAGGCAAACACAGCCACTTCTCTTGATGGCCATCTCGTCCTAGAGTCATAGATTGAACAAAGATGAGTTTTAGCCCCTAGACTGTTGGCTTGGCCACCACACTTTGGGTGTCATAAGTACAGTTATTATATCTTGTTCATCCCTTTACATTCATGCTGGTCCAGTTCTTGATACATCTGATCTATTTAATAAATGGTTACTTAATGAATACATTAAATATGCTCTTAGACCTGCTGTGCTGAACCAGGGACCTATTAACTCCATGATTGCACTGGAGTATAGTGCTTTCCATGAAGCTTGAGATGTTTTTCACGTTATCTTTGAAAACTTGGTGAATCACCCTTGTCTTTATGACTCATAGACCCCATCAGAGCTTCATACACATGAATAAAATTTGCTTTGAGAACCAGCACTTTCTCTCCTATGCTCATGTTTCTTTTCCCATATCCCAAGCTTTATTCCTCCTTGAAGGTTCTATTCTACTAGTTTCTCCTGCTACACCTCATCCAGAGTCTTTGTCCTTCATTGCCATATGTAGATATGAATGATTGACAACATTTAAAAATGCTACATATTACCATCAAAGTATGGATTTTCACTAATATCTATGCCCGAAATAGAAGACATCTCTTTCTGTTCTAGGCATCCACAATACTGAATATTAGCCTCCACTCCTTCCAAACGCTGAACTTCTCCAGGGCTGGAACTGGATCACATTTATCACTTTAGTCTTAAGGACTTGATAAATACATTCTTGCTGAATGAATAGTTGCATTACCGCCTGCAGCCGGCAGCTTGAGAGGTCATGTTTTGAGATGTGTGACCTTCCCTGGTCTCCTAGAATCTCACTACCTCGTCTTCATCATTTCTATCATCTTCATCTCTCTCTCTCTCTCATGTTTATCTCTGAATATATATTTAAATTTTAGCATGTTATTTAATACTTATAAAATTTGGCTGAATGCATATTTTCTCAAGTGTCTTCCTACAGATCCGCCCTTGGATCATCTAAAAACAACGAATGTTCCTTTAACTTACGAGGTGAAGAGGAGAGAGCACAGGGCTTGGAGTCAGAGGCCTGCAAGGTTGTCCTGGCCCAAAATGCCTCAGCTGCGTGGCCCTGGGCAAGTCATTCTGATGACTGGTTATGGCGGTGGTTGTTGTGAAAGCAGTCACGATGATGGAGCTTAAACTTCTACCTGACTCCCAAGATAATTCCCAGGATTTCACAGAGGAAGAATTCCTGAATAAGAAAAGACATTTCTTGAACACCTCAGTGTCCCCAGTCTTCCCCAGCATGAGTTTATCATTGGTCACAGAGCAACACCATGCCCAGATGTGAAACGCAAGCAAGTCTGGCACTGGGAGATGTCCAGATACTCTCGACTTCCAAGGTGTGGGTATTTGGTAGCAGGAGAGATTGTCTTTGGAACAAGAGATTCTTCTAGGTCTCTTCCTTTCCTGACCCCTCTGAATCTGAAAGAATGTGAAGTTTATTTTCAGTCCTAGGGCTTCTAAGTCCTGCTGTCCTGGTCAGGCTCAAATTCCGCAGAACAATGAATTCAATCTTCCAATGTAGGAAAAGACCCACATGCCCGGCTTTCATTTCACTACACGTGTTTCTGTCGAGACTGACCACAGTCAGGGTGTGCTGGACAAAGGGAGATCGTGGCTTCCTGGCCTTTTTATAAATGGTAGAGGAGCAGCTGCTCTTGGAAGGATCAACCACTTTAAAATATCCAACATGAAAATTTCCCAAACCTCACGTGTGTGAGGAGCGGTGATGATCGGGGAGGCAACTGACTTTAGTAGCCACAGCAGGAAGAGCAGGTGGCAAGGGATAAGGGACTATGGTGGTGGGCGTGGAAGCCAGGACACCCTCACCTCTGGCTTCGCAGCATCTCCACGGTGTGGGTGGAACCTGCAGAGGTGGGAGTCCTCTGCTGCAAGAGCCCAGGTCCTTCGCTCTATTCCTCTACACTCAGAGGACTTCCAGGGAAAAGTTTCCACAGAGAAATAACCAGAGCAAAGTGTTAGTAGCAGAGGAATGTGACCAAATTGTTCCTGTACTCCTTTATAAAACAGCGCCTTAGACTTGTTGGGACAATCCTCCAATAATAGACGTTTTGTGGCTAAAGCAATGAGAGAGATGGAAGTATCTAGAAACCCAAAGCTCCATTCATGGACAAAATGGATCTTCCTTGCCTGGAAAGACCTGATGTCCTTTTCAGTTTTTCTTTAAGCTTTACTATGTGTATCTTAGCACCAACCTAACTTATTTAGTACCAAATAAATCATGACATATCAATGCTGGGTGAAAATGTACAAGATACTGAATATATTACTTCCGAAGGAAAGGAGTTCACCAATATGTTTTGCTCCTTGACCTCTGAGCGAATATTTTACTGCTTTGTTTTTGTTTTCCTTTTTGTGGAGACTGGGGTCTTGCTATGTTGCCCAGGCTAGTCTTTAATTCCTGGGCTCAAGCTATTCTCCTGCTTCTGCCACTTTAAGTGCTGAGATTACAGTTGTGAGCCACCCGGCACAGCCTGAACAAATATTTTCATCGAAGTCACACATTTCTTCAGATCTGATATGTTTCCAGGATATCACTTATTCTTTTTGGATTCAAAGCCAGAACTGCGAATTCAGTAGGAAGCAGCCTTGGATTCACGATCAGAATGCCAGATTCTAGCTGTGTTTCTGTTAGCCAGCAGTGTGACTGACAGCAAATCATATAACCTCTGGCAGATGTTAAAAATTTGGTACTAGACTAGATAGTGTAAATGTCTTTTCAACTTTTAGAGTTTGTTTGGCCCCATTGAAATGTGTGAAATTTTATTGTTTGTCTATTTGTTTTGTTTTTTGGGAAGGTTGTTAAAACTGCTGTGAGATTCTGGCTAAGAAAATGAAGTTTCATGAAAAGTTTTTACAGAAAAATTTGAATGGAAGACAGAACTAGATATAAATTTGAATGATAAGCTAAATAAAAGGCATTTTTCATTTTAATGCTTTATTTATCAGTGTCATGGTGGGACTACATGAAGAGAAAGGAAGCATTTAAATGTATAGAAAATTCAGCTTTTCAAAAATATGAACTATATTATTAACAGCAGTCCTGGAATTTTGGTATGCTTGTATTCATCATCCATCTCTAAAATAATTCCTATCCAATCAATAATATCCAAAATTACCAAATTTTAGTGTACTTGAGTTTATTTTTATATAACTCTTAAAAACCCCGGGGATTTTTATCATATGCGCAAATGGTACAAATAGTGACTTGTAAATGTCTGTAGATGTTTTCATTATTTTGAAAAGAAAAAAAAAAAACAACTAAAGGTTGGATTTAATAAAGGAAGATGAAAATTTTCTCCTGAGAACTACAATCAGAGAAAAGATTTAGACCCAGTAGTTTGGGAAGAAATAAGGTGAAAAAGGAGACCAGAATCTGTGAACTATCCTCTCGTGTTTGAAAAATGTGCCCATGGAAGTAATGTGATTTGGCACAAAGATATCACAGGCAGAAGAAGGCCATGTCCCAGGAATAAGATAGAGGTTTGGTAAATAACACCTCAAGCTATGAAAAGTTTAAATCATCACTTTGTAAGACCGTTCTTACCATTAAAAGCTGATACACTGAGTCCTGGGATTACTGTAATAACTGGCATGTATGATGAAGGAATTAGAGAAATAGTTTTAAAACTATTGGTATTAGCTGCAGAACCAGTCAGATAAAAGCATATGACTTAAAAACTATCTAAGTAGGGATATTGTTTACATCACCTCAAAACAAAGGGTGAAACGGGAATTATGAGGAAAAAAATTCTAAATAATTTTTAATAAGCAAAAGACTGTAAATGGAAATTAATAGCATAATGCTCATCAATATTATTTTATTTAATGAATTAGATAATTGGATATATACATATATATATATATATGTTATTTTTTTGAGACAGTCTTTCTCTGTCACCCAGGCCTGAAGTGCAGTGGAGCAATCTCAGCTCACTGCAACCTCTGTCTTCCGGGTTCGAGTGATTCTCCTGCCTCAGACTCCTGAGTAGCTGGAATTACAGGTGTGTGTCACTACACCTGGCTGATTTTTGTGTTTTTAGTTGAGACGGGGTTTTGCCACTTTGGCCAGACTGGTCTGGAACTCCTGACCTCTGGTGATCCACCAACCTTGGCCTCCCAAAGCTCTGGGATTACAGATTTGAGCCACTGTGCCCGGCCTATTTATTTTAGAGACAGGGTCTTGCTCTGTCATCCAGGCTGCAGCACAATGGTGCAATTATAGCTCTCTGCAGACTCCAACATCTGGGCTCAAGCAATCCCATCTGCCTCAGCCTCTCCAGTAGTTAGGATAATAGGCATGCACCACTAGGCAAAACTAATTTTTTTTTCAACAGATACAGGATCTTGCTATGTTGCTCAGGCTAATGTTAAATTCCTGGTCTCCAAAAGTGTTGGACTTACAGGTATGTAAGCCACCACACCCAGACAATATTATTTTAAAAGTAATACAACTTCACTGCTTTTATCTTTGTCTAGTATTACATCTTTATTGTTTCTGTAAACATAATAAAATATAATGGACTAAATATACGGTCACTCATACATTCTCCAACACTATACAAGTAGAGTCTGCAAATTAATTTACTATGGAAATTTTAGCTAGACTAAATGAGGGACTGTTTCCATTCTGTCACCTTAAGGAGGAGGGTTACTAACAGTGAGACCAGTAAATCTGCTATCTGACCAACAGTCTCAAAACAGTCATGATTTTATTTATGTATGTATTTAGCTTGATTTCACCGTATTTTATTTTCTTCTATTTTATTTTAACCAATATCAGGGAAAATGAAGTTAAAATTAAAGACAATTTTTGTCTGAATACTTTCCTCTGAATAATTTTTGTATACAACTTTAATTGAATTATTTCTCTGCTGAAAATGGAATTAAAGTGTGTGACTTATAGTGCAAAAGTCAAAAAGATTAAAGAATTCAGCATATATTTTACTGGAGATTAGATAAAACTGTACAGGGAAACTTTTATAAACAGCCTGAGTGAAAGGTGGATGTTACAAACATCTGAAAGCAATAAGCCAGACTCCAATATAAAAGTAAACAATCACACAACCCTAGTGAGCCCCAAGTCCCACTTTGGCTCGGAAATTGGTCCTCTAGGCTCTGTATTTCAGGAATGGTTATCCTACAACATATACTGTAAAAAGTAGTATCAGATTTAAATTCGCTGCTATTAAAGTTGTTGCCTGTTGTTAAAATGCTCCCAGCAGAAATTGGTAATATCCTTTTAAATTTGATGTAGTGCATACTGAGATTGCTGTGCTGACCTTCACTCAATAGTTTTCTAGTGTTAAAACAAGTGTTTTGATAAACCTCTTAATAAATTATTACTTTCTAATCGATGCATGTTAAAACTGGGGAGATTCCTTTTTTGATCAATGAAAGAAAGAACAGCAGTCTGAGATCTTTTTAAAACTGCCATTTTGTGTGAATCCATTTAGTCATTCAATGAATTTTCTAATGGAAATGTGCATTTGAAAACCAATCATTGAAGTTAAGGAATTTGCCAGCCCTGTGATTGGTGCCACTAAGACACAAAGATGAATATGAATTTAAGGAGCTTACCACCTACTGAGAAAATCAAACAAATACCAATCAAACAAGTGATAAATCAAGGCCCTATAAAATTTTAAGTTACGTAATTTAATTGAGGCTGGACTTCTTGGCAATTGCAGATTTATAAGATAGGCAGACTCTCTCCCTCAAAAGCAAGTTGAAACTAAACCAAATTGTCAAAAACAATCATTTCAGGGCTCTGGAAATTTTCTAAAGTAAAGCAACACATTCAGAAATGTTTATTTATGGAAAACTGCTATAACGTTCGGTAAAATAAACCATATGATGTTCCACAAAAAAAATTACAAATAAATTTGAAAGAATTGGAATCACGCAAAGTATGTTCTCTGAACAAAATGCAATACATTTGAAATCAACAAGAGAAAGAAATTTGGGAATCTCCAAATATTTGGAAATGCTGCAACACATTTCTAAGTAACAAAGAGATAAAAGAAGATATCGAAGTGAATATTAGAAAGAAATTTTAGTTGAGTGAAAACTAAAAAAACATAAAATTATGGTTTGTAGCTGAAGCAATGTTCAGAGGGATATTTATAGCTTTACACATACACATACACACACATACACACACACACACAAACATACATAAATACATATGAAGAAAGGTTTCAAATAAATAATCTAAGCTCTACATTAAGAACCTAGAAATGGAAGAACAAATTATATCCAAACAGAGTATCAGGAGTATTTAATAAAGAAACAGAGTGAAAATAAAATAGAACACAAAAATAGAGAAAATTAATAAAACCAAGTATTGAGTTTTAAAAATGTTTTTTTAAATGATAAAAGTTTAGCTAGACTGATTAAGAAAAAAATGAATATTTTAGTCAGTTTAAGCTGCTACAACATGGTACCATAGACTGTTGGCTTTAATACAACAGGAGCATATTTCTCACAGTTGTGGAGGCTGAAAGTCCAAGATGAGAGTCCCAGCAGGTGCTGTGAGAACTCTCTTCTGGGTTGAAGATGGCCAAATTCTCCTTATATCCTCTGGTGAAATAAGAGCTACACAGTTCTCTGCCCTCTTCTTATAAGGGCACTTATTCCATTTATGAGGGCTCTACCCTCATTGCCTAATTATCTTTCAAAGATCCCACTTCCAAACACCATTATGCTGGGGATTAGATTTCAACAAGGGAATTTTGGGGGAACAGTGACATTCAGTTGATAACAGAGAGAATATCAACTTACCACTATGAAAGAGGGGTCATCATTATATATACCTTTAAAATAATATCTTTTTGAGAAAAATAAGACAATTTATATTAAATGGAAAAAAAGTCCTAGAAAGACATTAATTACTAAAACTGACTCAAGAACTAATTCATAGAAGAAATAAATAGACCAAATGGAAGTAAAGATATTGACTCTGTAATGTAAAAATCTCCTTAGAAAGAAAAATCCAGGTGTAGATGGCTTTACTGGTGAATTCTACCAAATATTTAAAGAGTAAATATAAATACCAATCCTACTCAAACTATTTCAGAAAATAGAGCAGGCTAAAACACTTTCAACTCACTTTATAAGATCAATATAAGTCTGATAGAAAACCAACACAAAAACACTAAAAGATAAGAAATAATATACATCAATAACCCTCCTGAATATGTGTAAAAATCCTCAAAAAATTTAGCAATCTAATTTCAGTAAAATGTAAAAATGATGATATTTGAAGACCAAGTTGGATTTACTTCAGAAATACAAAGTTAGTTTAACATATAAAAGCCAATCAATGTAATACAAGTATTGATAGAATAAAGGAGGGGCACAGTACATGCTTATTTCAATAGAGTAAGAAAACATTTGACAAAAGGTAGCACCCGCTCATGAAAAAATCTGTTTTAAATGTGGAATAGAAGCTAATGTTCTTTATGTGATACAGGGATCTGGGAAAAACCTGTAGCTAATATCTTTCTTTACAGTGAAGGATTGAGTGCTTTCCCCATAACATAAGGAATGCAATGAATATTTCTTTTCTCACCACTCCTATTCAAGTTTTTACTACAGTTTCTAATAAAACTACAAATTAAAGGAATCCAGATTTACTAATTTCATGGTATAAAATCAATATACTCTACCTATTTGTGGATGTCTTGATAATGTTTGTAGAAAATTCTAAACAATATCTTAAAAACTCTACTAGGACAAATAGATGAGTTTACCAATTTCATAAGACACAAATTTCAATATAAAATAATATTATTTCTACATACTAACAAATAAAGAAATCAATTCTACTTAAAATAATAACACAAATAATAAACTACTAAGAATACATTTAACAAAATAAAAGAATACTTTTGCTTTGAAAACTACAAAATATTCCTAAGAAAAATCGAGAAGATATAAATAAAGACTCCATGGTTTTAGGGTAGGGAATTTCCATGAAATGATATATAGATTCAAGACAATCCCTAGCACAATCCTAGCAGACTTTTTATGTCACCCACACTGGAGAGTAGGGTTATTCACAGGTGCAATCATAGCGCACCACAGCCTTGAAATTCGGTGCTCATCTGATCCTCCTGCTTCAGCCTTCCCAGTAGCTGAGACTACAGGTATATCTGCCTAGCAGAATTTTTATGGAAAAATTGACAGAGTAATGTTATAATTAATGTAAAATGCAAATTACTATGGAAAAAAGATTAAAAAATTTAGGAAACTCGCACTCCCAAATTTTTAAATTTAATATCAAGCTACAGCAATAAGAAACACTGTGGTACTACTGGTTTAAGGATAGACATGTATATCCAAGGAATACAATAGGAAGACTGGAAATAAGGTATCAAGGGGATCTAATTTGAAAAGAAAAATGTTTTCAACATAAGATGCTGGACAATGAGATGTCTTAATAAAAAAATATAGACTTAAATCCTTAACTCACACCATATACAAATATCTCAAAATATGTCATAGATCTAAATGTTAAAACTAAAATATAAAATGTCTAGAAGAAAATGTAGAATAAAATCTTTGCAATTTTGGATAAAACAAAAATGCTTTAGATATGATATTAGAAACAGCATTCATTAAACAAAAACTTGGTAAATGCATTTACTAAAATATTTTGCACCTAACATGACCTTAAAATAAAAATTCACGGGACAGACTAGGAGAAAATATTTGCAAATCATATATCTGATAAAGGGCTTATATCCAGAATGTAACTCAATAATAAGAAGTCAAGCAACTAAAGTAAAAAATGGGAAGAGATTTTAATAAATATTTCATATCCCCTCTATATACATACTTATACATATTTAATATATACTTATATATAAACATGTATATATACATGATTAATAAGCACATGAAAATGCATCTAACTTCACTGTCATTAAAGAAGTGCTGATTAAATCAAGATGGTCTTCATTAGAGATCTACTAGAATGCTGCAATAAAAAACTGAGAATACCAAGAGTTGAAGTGAACATAGAACCCAAAAATGCTAGACAGACGGTCAAAGGGTGGAGCAACTTTGGTAAATCATTTACATATTAATATTTCTTAAAAAGTTAAACACATAGTATATGACCCAGTAATTACAGCCCTAGGTGTCTGCCCAAGATAATAAATACAGGTGCACAGAATGACATAGTAGCATTATTCTTACTAACTCCAAACTAGAAATAATCCAATTGTTCATCAAGGGATAAACACGTGATCTGTATGTACATGAAATACAGAATACTGTCCAGGAATAAAAACAAATGAACTATTGATATCTACTACAACATAAATGGACCTCAAAAATATTATACTAAGTGAATGAAGTCAGATTTAAAAGACTACATAATATGTGATTTCATTATATGAAATTTCTGAAAAAGCAACTCTATAAAAATAGAAAGCAGATGAGTGATTTGGTAATGTAAGTGGGAGCTGACAGTATGAGTATTGGAGAATATTGGAAATGTTGAAAAATGCCCGGTGGTAATGGATGCAGAAACCCATTAAATTATTAAAAATCAGTAAAAAAAAAATGTGGTTTCATATCTTCATGCTTTGACACATTTTATACAGAAATGTCCTTCTGCTCGCCTGTGTCACCAGACATTTCAGAAGTACGTGATAATATCCACCTTTCTGTGCCATGTTTATTTTATATATATATTTGATTCCCTCACTAGACCAGGGGCTACTGAGGAAAGATTCCTGGCTATCTTGTTTATCATGGAATTCTTGGTGTCTGACATTGTTGGCATTTAAAGATATGCTGCATAAATCAGTGCATGATAGCTGTAGAAATTCAGGTTAAATTAAAAAGGAACTGAGCATCCATGGATCATGTATTAAAATCAGGACTTTTAGACACATTCATTTATATAATTCTCACCAAAATCCTTTGAAGTAGGGATTTCCATCTTTGTTTTGTAGATGAAAACACTGAGGTTCAGAAGATATGTAAGATATCCATTGGCAAACTAGTATTATGGATTGTTAAGGGCACAGTTTGGCTTCTGGGGGCAGAGACCAGGGTCTGGGAGTTGCTTCCCTGCACATTAGTTACAGATTGGTCAAGGTATGTGACTTCTCCCAGCCTCAGTTTCTTCATTTAAAAAATAATTGTGGTATTACCATATAGAAGATGCATGTTATATATAATATCATATAATGTTGTACAGTATATTTAAAATAGCCACTGCTTGCCAACAGTGTTGCTCAACAGCAGTTAGCTATTCCTGTCATCACTGCAGCCATTTCTTGTGAGCTTACTTGCAGGTCTCTCTCTCCCCAGAACCTCTCTTAGTTTTGAGAAGAATGCAAAGAAGAAGGGAAGAGTGACTCTCTCTTTTCCCATCTTTACCCTCCAATGTCCTCTTGAAACCCTGCTTTTGCGGTCAGAGAGTTTGAGAGCCTCTCCCAGGAGCCAAGGAAGGGGGAACAGCTGACCTCACGCCATCTTTCTATTCAGCAAGATACAAAAAGCTGAAGCCAGGATGATAGAAAAGTAACAAAGAAGACATGGTCCTTACTCATTTCCCTTCCTGCTTCAGAGCAAATGTGAGAAAAGGTTTTATGCAATGCTTTAGAGAGTGGATGCCTCAGACAGTTGGTCACCATCAATCGGTCACCAGTGAAGAGGAACTGAAGCAAAACCTGCTGAGCTGTGAGGCTGACTTTCTTCTCAGGCAGCATGTGATGATGTATTGTCTTTCCTGACTTCTGACAAAGAGAACTATTCTGTGCTGGTGTTGAGCTAGGGATATGATAGATATCTTTAATTATATGATAATCAGAGATGAGCTAATTAGATATCACTTGATAACTAATCAGTTGCAACATTCATATAACTGTTTCTCATTTCCTCCTCACATCAGTTTAACAGATGGTGCCTGGTGTTTGAAGGGAGAACTTGTGGGCAGAGCAGGAAGTGTGAGTATGGTTGAAGGATCAAATATTTGTTTCAGGCATTAAGGAGCCAACTAGACTATAATGCTGGGAAACACGTGGTTCACTCCTGGATTTAATCTACTTGAAAAAAACCTAGGAAAACCAAAATGTCATCAACTAACACCTGAAATGTCTCAGCACCATCTGTCTCTAGCATTAAACAAAACCCAGGAGACTCTGGGAGAAAGAAAATAGGAAATTTAATGATGAACTTAACCTGAGTAACAGGATAAATGTTACCTTTGTGGCTAGCTATTCACTAGCAAGTCCCAAAAACGACCTGAAACCTGAAGAGTGTTTCACCTGTGAAAGGTTTGCTCTCTCTGGGCATGGCTACCCAGCACATATGTTAGTCAACTGGCTTTCTCTTGCAGGGTCTCTTGGAAAACTTGTTTTAATCATTCATTAACTCAGCTCCACTCCTTCCCTTTCCCATGGAACATATTTTCTTTGGGCAATTCAAACTTATAAGACACCAAAACTTAGCTATGAATATGCACTTAACAATATTGAAATTCTCTTTCACATTCACTAACCCACTACAATTTACCACAGACTACACAAGGCACTAGGTATAAAAAATATGCCATACTACAATATGCCATTGTAGTATTTCCTTAGAAATGCTACAGTTTTATGAATAAGGCCAAATAAATGCCTGAGGAGCATAATTATAAATTGGTATGCATTATAAGGTACCTCTGGATTTCACAGACGTGAACATGTGAAGCATGTGCAATGAAATACAGTCAATGTCATTTATGTAGATTTGTGATGGCTGCACAGACTGCTTTTTTATTTTTTTGTGTATCTGTTGCAACTCTGGTAATTAGTGGTTATGCAACCTCAAAATTAAAACATATGACTATAGAAAACCACTTTCACTAAAAGGAAGACAGGAAGGAAAAGAAAGAAGGAAGAAAGAGAAGATCAGAAGACAAATAACAAAATGGCTGGAGTAAGTGTTCATTCATCAATAATATCACCAAATGTAAATAGACTAAATTGTTTAATTGAAAGCCATACAATATCTAATGAATTTTTAAAAAAGACCCAATGATATGTTGCCTACAAGAAACATATTTCACCTAAAAAGACACACAAAGGCTGAAAATAAAGGGATTAAAATGCATTTCAAGGAAATGGAAACCATAAAAGGAGGAGTCACCATATTTAGACATAATAGATTTCAAGACAAAAAAACTATAAAAGGAGACACAGAAGGTCGTTATGGAATGATGAAGAGGTAAATTTAGCAAGAGGATATAACAATTATAAATGTATATGCACCCAACACTGGAGCACCCACATGTCTAAAGCAAATATTATTAGAGCTAAAGAGAAAAATTGACTCCAATACACAAATAGTGGGAAAGTTCAACACCCAACTTTCAGCATTAGACATATATCATCCAGACAGAAAATCAGCAAAGAAACATGGGATCTCATCTGCAACAAAGACCCAATGGGCTTAACTGATATCTATAGAACATTTTGTCCAATGGTCTGCAGAATACACATTCTTCTCAGCATATGGATCATTACTGAGGACAGACCACATGTTAGAGCACAAAACAAGTGTTAATTAAAAAAAATGAAATGATATTAAGCATCTTCTCTGACTGCAATAGGATAAAACTACAAATCAATAACAAGAGGAACTTTGGAAAATGTACAAACGAATGGAAATTAAACAATATACTCCTGAATGACCAGTGAGTCAATAAAACATTTAAGAAGAAAATTTTAAAATTTCATGAAAGAAATGCAAATGGAAACACAACATACCAAAACTTATGGGATACAGCAAAAGCAGTACTAACAGGAAAGTTTACCGCAATAAATACCTATATTAAAAAAGCAGAACAACTTCAAATAAATAACCTTAATGATGAACGTTAAAGAACTAGAAAAGCAAGAGCAAACCAAACCTAAAATTAGAAGAAAAGAAGTGATAATAATCAGAACATAAATAAATGAGATTGAAACTAAAAACATACAAAAGATCAACAAAATAAAAACTGAGTTTTTTGAAAGACAAACAAAATTGACAAACTTTTAGCTACACTAAGAAAAACAGACAGAAGACTAAAATAAATAAAATCAGAGACATAAAAGGGGACATTACAACTGATATTGCAAAAATTCAAAGGATCACTTGGAAACTAGTATGAGCAACCGTATGCCAATTAATTGTAAAATCTAGAGGAAATGGATACATTCCTAGACACATACAACCCACTAAGGTTAATATGTGAAGCAGTTCAAAACTTGAACAGACCGATAACAATTAATAAGATTAAAAAAAACCTGTAATAAAGAGATTTCTAGCAATGAAAAGCCTAGAAACCAATGACTTCATTTCTGAATTTTTCCAAAGATTTAAAGAAGGACTAATACCAATCCTACTGGAACTAGCAGGAAAAATAGAATAGGAGGCAATACCTCCAAATTCATTCTATGAAGCTTTTTTTTTTTTTTTAATTTTGAGACGTAGTTTCACTCTTGTTGCACAGGCTGGAGTGCAATGGTGCAGTCTCGACTTACTGCAACCTCTGCCTCCTGGATTCAAATGATTCTCCTGCCTCAGCTTCCCAAGTATCTGGGATTACAGGCATGAGCCACCACAGCTGGCTAATTTTGCATTTTCAGTAGAGATGGGGTTTCTCCATGTTGGTCAGGCTGGTCTCGAACTCTCTACCTCAGGTGATCTGCACACCTCAGCCTCCCAAAGTGTTGGGATTACAGGTGTGAGCCACTGTGCCTGGCCAAGTCTAGTATTATCCTGATACTAAAACCAGAGAAGGGTACATCAAAAATAGAAAACTACAGCCCAATAGCCCTGATGAACACTGATGCAAAAATCCTAAACAAAATACTAAAACATTGAATTCAAAAACACATTAAGAATATTATGCACCATGACCAACTGGGATTTATCCCAAGGATGCAGGGATGGTTCAGCATATGCATATCAATCAATGTGATACATCATATAAACAGAATAAAGGACTAAAAACATATATGATCGTTTCCATTGGTGCTGCAAAAGCATTTTATAAAATTCAATATCCTTTATGATAAAAACCCTCAAAAGACTGGGCATAGAAGTCACATACCTCGAAACAATAAAAGCCATATATTACAAACCACAACTGTTATCATAATAAAACAGAAGGAACTGAAATCTTTTTCTCTAAGCTCTGCAACAGGACAAGGATGCCCACTGTCACCACTGTTATTCAATGTAGTACTGGAAGTCCTAGCTAAACAGACAAGAGAAAGAAATAAATGGTATCCACATTGAAAAAGAAGAAGTCAAATTCTCCTTTTGGTGGAGGCTTTGTTTTTCAAATGTAAGATGAAATGATGTGATCTTACGTTTGAAAAAAGAAACAAAAAGACTCCATCAAAAAGCTATTACAATTGATAAATTCAGTAAAGTTGCAGGATGTATAATCAACATACAAAAATCATCAGTTTCTATATGCCAACAGCAAACAATCTGAAAAAGAAATCAAGAAAGCAATCCCATTTACAAAAGCTACAAATAAAATAAAATACCTATGAATAAACTTGGCCAGAAGTGAAAGACCTCTACGATGAAAACGATAAAATACTGATGCAAGAAATTGAAAAGGATACAACAAAATGGAGAGACTTTCATGCTCTAGGATTGAAAGAAATAATATTGTTCCCCTCCCTGTGTCCATGTGTTCTCCTTGTTCAACACCCGCCTATGAGTGAGAACATGTGGTGTTTGATTTTGTGTTCTTGTGTCAGTTTGCTGAGAATGGGGGTCTGTTGTGGGGGAGTGGGGGGGACAGCGGGGGGGTGGGGAATTGGGGAGGGATAGCATGGGGAGAAATGCCAGATATGGGTGAAGGGGAGGAAGGCAGCAAATCACACTGCCACGTATGCACCTAAGCAACAACCTTGCATGTTTTTCACATGTACCCCAAAACCTAAAATGCAATAAAAAAAAATAATAATAAAAAAAAAAAAAAAAAAAAAAAAAGAAATAATATTGTTAAAATGTCCTTACTACTAAAAGCATTCTTGAGATTTAACACAACCTCTATCAAAACACCAACGAAATTCTTCATAAAAATAAGAAAAGAATCCATAATTTTACATGGAACCATAAAAAAACTGTAAAGGTCAAAGCTATCCTGAGCAAAAAGAGAAAAACTAGAGAAATCACATTACTTGACTTCAAATTATACTACAGAGTTATATAGTAATCTAAACAGCATCACGCTGGCATAAAAATGGACATATAGACCAATGGAACATGATGAAGAATCCAGAATTAAATTTGTACAACCACAGTGAACTCATTTTTGACCTTTGTCAAAATTTCAAGAACACACACTGGGGAAAGGATATTCTCTTTAATAAATGGTGTTGGGAAAACTGGGTATCCATGTGCAGAACAATGAAATTAGATTCATATCTCTTGCCACATACAAAAATCAAATCAAAATGAATTAAAGACCTAAGTCTAAGACTATAAGACTACTAAAACAAAGCATTGGAGAATCTCTCCAGGACATTGCTCTGGGCAAAGATTTCTTGAGTAATACCCTCTAAATGACCACCAAAGCAAAACTGGACAAAGGGATTACATCAAGTTAAAATTCTTCTTCACAGCAAAGGAAACTACCAACAAAGTGAAGACACAACCCGCCAAGTGGGAGGAAGTATTTGCAAACTATCCATCAGGATAGTTTGAGCCCCTTACCTTCTTTTTCTATACCACAGCACTTCCTACTTTTTTTTTTTTTTTTACTATACCATATAATTGACTTTTAAATATTATGTATATTACTCATTGTCCATCTCCTCCTTTCCTCCCATTGTCAGAATGCAATTTCCATGAGGCACTGCTTTGACTGCCTGGCTCAGTGATGTATCCCCAAAGCCTGGAACAATGTCTTAACCACAATAGTTTCTCAATATGTTTTTGTTGATTGAATGCATTTGTGAATGAATGCACTAGATGTGGGCAGTTAACATATTCCCTCCCTATCTCATGAAGAGGCAAAATCACGATAGCTTTATTCAAGAAGAAGCTGAAATACACACCTTTGATTATAGCCTATGATGAAATATGCAAGTTTGATTACAGCCCTACAATAGATTTGCACTGACCCAGATTAGGAAGCCTGAGTTGATTAAACACTGGGGGAAAATAGATCCATTGGAAGACCTGTTCCTGTTCGCTCCTATTCTGTACTTGGCTTCCATTTGCCAATTCAGTGTGATTGAGAGGGAGAAGAATCATATCGTTGGAGAGTTTCTTGGGACCTGGAGTTGCAGCCTGTGTTTTCACTGAGCAGAATTTTTAATCCACAACTTCTAGGAGCAGTGGAGACCCTGCTGAGCTGCAGGAACATAACAGGCATAAACAAGCCCTTGTGTAAAGATATTCATGAGGTGATTTGCTCCAGCACCCAGCAGCACACCACATTTCTCCCTAGGCGTGCAAAAGCTTGCAAGCCTGGGCCACCATCAAGAATACCAAACGGCCAGCCGGCTACTTTGTCCCAGAAAGGCAGCCCGTAGGAACAAAGGGGCCTTTCAAGCTGTCCTGGTTTTGGGATAGGGAGATTTTTTTTCATGGACAAGGCTGGCAACACTGAGAAGGTGACTGTGAAGCTGGGCACCTGTCTTGAACTGTAGCATCAGTGACTTCATGAGGACTTTGGGTAGGGGTGGGCACAGTGGGTAATTAACACACTGGGCCCCTGGCAGTGAGACACCAGCTCATTAACTCTTAGAGCTACACTTTTCAAAGGCTGCAGTGGCACTCCTTTATATTCATATATTCTTTCTCCTGCTGTTCTGAGAATACCCAAGCTGCAAGCTCTTGCAAAGGACGCTTGTATTAAAGCATTATTTTTGTTCCTACTCCCTGGAGCTTCCTTTATGATTTAGGGTATGGAGCTTTTGTCATTGCTGCTCAAAAGGAGTTGTGTTCAGAAAAAAGACCCCAGAAGCGTCTTCAGTCTGACACGACAATGCTATGAGTCGCTATCTGAAGGCCCGTTCCTATGCACGCTGCCAAATATGACAGGGATAAGGAAAATATGGATTGTTCACGCAGGTGCAGGATTAATTCACAGACCTCTGGGCCCTAGACACAGAATTTCCCATGCAGCCTGGGGAGTACAAAGGCAGCAGAAGCATCAAGGAACTCGACTGGAGGGATGGAACCAAACTCTGCCTGACGGGACTAGGCTGAACTCATTATCTGACAACGGCTTCCTGGGTGCACCCGCACTTCAGGGCCTGGCTTGGGTGCTGGGGACAAATGGATATTGCCTCCTAAAGCTGAATCTTTGCATTTTGTGCCTTCCCTACCACCCAGTTGTTCTGTGACTTCCCACTTTGAGTGATATGCACTTGCCTCAATTCTGCAGCAAAAAGATCTGATACGTCTTATTATTCATGAGAGGTACAAGATGGCAGAGGTTAGTGTCGTGAATACTGGGATCAGACCTATCCTAGTTCTAGCTTGCCTGTGTGACTTGGATCTATTGCTTATCTTACTTTATACCACAGTTTTCTCATCTGTAAAATGGAAATAATAACTCTCATCTATAGTGGTTGTACCATTAGATCTAATCTTCATACAAAGCACTTCAGATTTTGTGTCATACAATAACCACACATTAATGCCAACTAACATGTTCTGTTTTTACTACGCACTTACTGCTATTGGAGCACAGAAATCTACAGCAGATTGATTAAAAGATTTAGCAGAAAGAGGAAAATTATCTTCTGTAATAAAATATAAAAGAAAAAATATATCTGGCCATACCTCTACATATTCAGATCTACAGACACAGCTTGGTAATTAGCATTGAAAGGAGGGAATGATGCCCTCCCTCTCCTGAGACACATTCTCTTTTTATAATGCTGTTGGAGGTAGATACTAGAAAACTATTGGAATAAACAATAGGACGTCCTCATTCAGGCTGGGTACAGCTGGGAGGATGAGCCCTAGGTTAAAAAGAAAGCTAGAAAAACACGAAGAAAAAGAGGATGCAGAAACTGATGTCCCAAATTGCGTGGCCATTTGGAAAGAAGATAAAACAGATCTGTATATCACACCATACACTTTGAAATTAGCCAGACCCAGCTCTACATCCTGTAAGCCAGCTATAAGTATAGTTGCTTTAACACTAAAAATGGTAAAACATACTCATCACGTAAGGTAGTGAAAATTGCAGATAACAAATATACAATGTTTAACCAAGTATATTGCTGCTGCAGAGCTTATAGTCCGAGATGCACACAAACAATAAACAATCATGTGCATCTTAAGTGTTCGAAGGAAGAAGAGCCCTTTTATGAGGTAGCATATTTACAAAAGAACTAGCCCAAACAAAGAGTCAGTTTGCTTGACTGAGAGTTGAACAAACTCACTTTCAGAATGGGGTATACTTGGCACTTACTATTTTCTTCCCTATTCTAGAGGCTGCAACTCTACCTAAAAAGAGAGTTTCAATTTATTCTACTGTTACATAGAACAACACCTTAATGAATAGTTCAATGTATATAAATCCCATCATGAACTTCTGAATATTTTGATTTTTTTTATTCTGCAACTTACTGAATTTGTTTATTAGTTGTAAGGTTGCTTTTTTTTGGTAGATCCTTTAGGGTATTTTACATATAAGATCATATCATCTGTAAACAGATAATTTTGCTTTTTTTGTATGGTTTTTATTTCTTTTATTACCTAATTTATCTGGCTACTACTTTTAGCACTATGTTGAAAAGCAGCAGCAAGACTGGATATTCATGTCTTGTAGCAGGTCTTAGTGGAAAAAGCTTTCAGTTGTTCACTGTTGATTATGGTGTTAGTTGTGGGCTTTTCATAAATGGACCGTATTGTGTGGAAACAATTTTCTTCTATATTTTTATTATCAATGGTGTTGAACTTTGTCAAATAATTATATTTTGCATGTACTATAATCACGTGATTCTTATATTTCCTTCTTTTAATGTGGTGTATCACACTGATTGATTGGGTATGTCAAGCAATCTTGCATCCCATGAATAAATCTCACTTGGTCATAGTGCCTAATCTTTTCCATGTGTTGTTGAAATTACTTTGCAAGCATTTGATTAAGCATTTTTGCATCTATGTTCATTGGAGACATTAGCCTGTGGTTTTTTTTTTATCCTGGTGTCTTTGTGCGGCTTTTGTGTCAGGGTGATGCTGGCCTCATAACATGAGTTTGGAAGCATTCCCTCTACTTCTATTTTATGGAGAAGTTTCAGAAAGATTAATATTAATATTTTCTTTGAATGTTTGCTATAATTCAGAAGCAAGTCGTCAAATCATGGGCTTTCTTTGTAACAAGGTTTTTAATTACTACTTCAATTACCCTGTTATTGGTCTGTTCAGTTTTTTTTTTAATTCTTTTTTGTTCAGTCTTAGTAGGTTGTTTGTTTTAAGAAATGTGTCAGTTCCTTCTTCGGTGTCCAATTCGCTAACATGCAATTGTTTATCATAGCCCTTTATGCATCTTTTTATGTCTAAAGTATCTGTTGTAATGTCTCCTCTTTTATTTCTGATTTTATTTGGATCTTTCTTTCCCTTGGGTAATATCACCAAGCATTTGCCAACTAAAAAAAAAAAAAACTTTTTAGTTTTATTTATTTTGCTATGATTTTTTTCTATTCTCCAGTGCTTAGAGAAATGAATGTAACTGAGGTTATCCTGTTGGTAAGAGAAAAGCTAGCATTCCACATGCTACTTCCAAATATCCTGCTTTCGTCCTGTTTTCTCTTCTTATTGCAATACGACATTGACAACTATAAGGAAAAATGGTGCCAACATATGTAAAAACATAGGAGGGTAGAGAGGCAAATAGGGTATTGCAGAAGGAAAAAGATTTTCTTGAATTTGCTTCATACTAGGTAGTATCTAGGAACACAGAGTCACAAACAAATCTCACTTTCCTCAAACACACATACTCATAAACCCCCGCGCAGATACAGCAGTGGACAAAGGGACAGGTTTTGTGTTTCCTTGGTAATAAAACAGAGCTCTTGCTTCCTTTCTTCCTTCTTCCTTCTTATCTTTTTGCTGTTATTTTTCTTCCAAGAAGCACCAAGACACAAAAACAGTACATTTGGTTAGTATTTTCTAAAGCACAGATTAGGAGATGAATACCTCACGCCTGCACGCAACTGCTGAAGTTATAATTAGCCACAGGTGGGGTTTATGCTGTTGGCTGTTTACTACAAGAGAAACTGGGGTGAGCAGCCTGCTTCCACATGGCACCACAGCTTCTGGTCCCAGCATGACCATCATCAAATGTCTTTATTTTTGTCCTGGGGCTTGGTGACCAGGAACATGTTCTCCTTGTCTTGTCCTTGAGAGCCAACGCGATCACCAGGTAGACCTGGATGGCAGGGCGCCAGAATTTTGACATCATTTTTGGCACAAAATTAATGACAAATTTCTCCAAATCTTAAAGGTTTCAAGACGTTAAGACTAAAATGTTACACCGCCTATTGGAAAGCATGCCCTTTCTTTTGTCTCAATTGATTTTTCAGGGGTATGAGAATTATGAATTCTTTCCCCTTTAGTTTTGCATGTTTTCCCTCAATTATAACGGTACATAGCAAAGTTTTATTATAAGGATTGTGGTCATAAACTATAATTCAAATACTTACTTTTGTCCAGAAATAGTACAGTCCCTTCTCCAAAAATTCCAAAAGACCTGCTCTGAGAATATTTAACCAAAAAGTAATTCAGACTGAAGAGCTCATAACTGATTGAATTCCAGGGAGGGCAAAGACTATTAAAATCTATTTGAATAGAAAGAAAACAATGATAAAAAAGTGAATTTATTCTGCCCCAAACATTTTTATGAGATCAAAAGACTATGGCAGCAGCATTACCTAATAATGAAATCTGTTTTCACATAATTTCTAAGTTTAATTTTTAAAATTCGAGTCCTCTTGACAATTATCGTTGAAGAGTTAGGGTAAGGGCATAGAATGGAGAACAAACCAGCCTCGACAGCTCCAGGCTGTATCAGTAGTTTTTGATAGAGAACCAAATGAGCCCACCATGGAGGTTGTGCCAATGTAGCCTTATAAGGTTGCTTGAAAGAGATCGCAAGGAGATTTGGTGCTCCAGTCCTTACAATATGCTCAGCATGTTAAGTTTCAACTACCAGATTTAACCCAAAGGTTTCCCAATTTGGATTCCTTTTATTCTCACCTGATTGTTTGGTGGACATACACAAGCCAGTATCAATCTAATGAGAGTCCTCTGAACCTTCCACCAGCAAGACCAGTCCACATTTTCCCCAAAGGTTCCCTATTTGAAATATTTTTTTCTATTCAACCATAGCTTAGAGTAACAACACTTTTATTATCTCATGTTTTATTAATCAATAACTGTATAACTATCAATCAAGGCTTCTGATCAACACAAGATTCCCGATGCTACCAACATAAGGCTGTACAGCAATAAGGCATGAACTGGCATGGCGCTTTTGTGGGTGATTTGATATATTGGAGTTTAACTAGCTTTGTGCTGTTGGCAATTTATTTAATCTCTCCTCTCTCTCTCTCTCTCTCACTTGTAAGATGTAAATACTGATATGCTGACCTGGTAAGATTGTTACAAGGATTATAGAGGAAACCACTGAAGTCTGTTGACCCTTTGAAATGGAATAAACAGTTACAGGAAGAGGGAAAACCTGAGAATGGACTGTCAGCGAGTGGAACAGCTCATTGACACCACACTCTCGTAGTTGTCCTGAAGTTGGTATTCCACACGGTGTTTGGTAATAAACTGCCTCAGGGACATGGGGGCTGCACCTAGGATGCCACATGCCAAGTGGTCACAGCACCAAGATGAAAGCACAGGGAATTTACTTCCTCCTGGGGTGTTAGGTGCTGTATGGGGCCGCCATTCATTCATTTCAGAGTTAGAGAGGCTGAGGATCACATACAGATAGGTGATGATGATGTAACCTGAAAGTAGTCCTGGACTTGAAGATAAAAGTTCTTGTTGCAGACAGATACCATTATTAATACAAAGAAATATGTGATGAAGCTTATTGTAGCATATCTATTAGTGATATCATATTAGGAAAATCACAGCCACAACTGTCATACCCCTGTTATGTTCCAGGTCTTCTTCTAAGTGCTTTATGTACATTATCTAATTAGATACATTAGGCCACAAAACTTCTACTTTTCAAGTGGGAAATGGAGGCTCATTAAGATTAAGTGATTTTTTTTCTCAAATATGCATAGCAAGAATTGGCCAAGATGGGAATTAACACTAGGTGTTTTGATGATATAGCTTTCAATCTTCCAGAAGACTACATAATAAATGACATGAGGGTTTAGGAAGTAATTACCCCCTTATGTTTTCATGGCAAATCAATTACAGATACATTTTCACATCTATGATCTATTACCTCCTTTTCACGGTGAAGCTACTGAGACCCCCAAAATTAAATTATGCAGTCAAATGTCTCTTAAGAAGGGAAAAAGGGAGGGACTTGAACCCAAGCTCTCTGAGGCCAAATGATATGCGATTTTCACTGTATGACATGGCTGCCAAAGGAAACAGTTCTCCCTTCAGGCTTGGGTGGGGACTGGAAGTGTTTATGGAATTGGTAAGAAAAAGTTTCACAGGCCAGGTTTAGTGGCTCATGCCTGTAGTTCCAGCTCCTCAGGAGCTTGAGGCAGGAGGATCTCTCGAGCCCAGGAGGTCAAGGCTGCAGTGAGCTACGATCACATCACTGTACTCTAGCTTGGGCAATAGAGAGAGTGAGACCCCAACTCAAAAAAAAAAAAAAGAAGGAAAATGTTTCACAGAGAGGATGGGTTCGAATTGTCCCAGAAGGTATACGTGAGATTTTATTAGCAAAGAAATAACAATGGGGCTTCCAATAGAACATTTCCTTTGAACCAAACCTTATATATGAAAAGACCCCTTTTGTATTTATGTAGTGAAAATGCCCAAACCTGATATTTTTATAATGAGATTTTTTTCAATATTTAAGCAATAAGATGTTTTGGACGGTTTCCAAGATGGCTGTGATTTGCATTTTTTCCATGCCAGTTATGAAAAGAAGGGTCTAAGGCAATGAGTGTGCCTCAGGTAGAGTTTCCCCATGCTCTTTCTGACGGCTACAGCCAGACTGCCTGAGCATTCCCATGGAAGGGCCTCCAGGCAGGGAAAAGTGAATGCTTAATTCTGACCAGCATTGAGTGTCAGCACAGGACTCTGGAACTACAGAGCGCATGATAGTTGTCAGATTCAACATTTTTGGGTACTTATATTTTATCATATTCAATTACATATGTGTATATCCTTTTATAATATTTCTTTGGCTGGGTGTGGTGGCTCATGCCTGTAATCTCAGCACTTTGGGAGGCCAAGGTGGGCAGATTATGAAGTCAGGAGTTGGAGACAAGCCTGACCAACATGGTGAAATCTCTTCTCTACCAAAAATTTGAAAATTAGCTGGGTATGGTGGCATGTGCCTGTAATCATACCTAGTCAGGAGGCTGAGGCAAGAGAATCGCTTGAACCCTGGGAGGCAGAGGTTGCAGTGAGTCAAGATTGCACCACTGCACTCCAGCCTGGGTGACAGAGTGAGACTCAAATATATATGTACATACACACATACATATATATATATACACACACACACACATACATATATATACACACACATATTATCAATTATCATAGACTAAATTAGTCACTGTGTCCCCCTGCCCACACTTAGCTAGACAGATAGGTACTGATAGTTGTCATGGAAAGTAATGGCAAAAACTGCAATTAGTTTGCACCAACCTGACAGCTACATAGATGATAGATAAATCCTGGTCATAGCCTCTCTCCACTTGCTTCAAAAATGCTTATTTCTTAGAGTTACAGTGAGGGTGAAAATGAGCAATTGCTCTGTGTGGCCTAAGGCAGGTGCTTCGCAACTGTGATTTCTTTTTTTTCCCTCTCTCTGACTTCTCTTCCATTCTTATAGAGCTTTTTATATCACAGTTCATCCACATGTTTTGGTGTTCAAAGCTCTTCTTGGTAGCACAGAGTTATGCTGACTCCCATGATTCCATTGTCCTGGAATGAACACCTTTCCCTTCAGATAGTCATTTGAGTATGTATCTCCTTTAAAATGAATTATATTTTTATTTTGGGAAACAACATAGTTAAAAGTCATGCTGTTAAAAATACCTTGAGATACTTTGAGGTGATGAAATAGCAGGTTAGTAAATTCATGCTCTAGTTTTTACAGTCAAGAATGAATGACCTCTTAATACACTGAGAGGGGCAGGAAAATACATCCTTTCCTCCCCACGCCTCCAGCTCCCACACCCCTAGGTCCCTCACTTCCTCTCATGCACACCTTTCTTCCCATGGGGCAAAAATGTGAGACAAAGCACTGTTCCTCCTGGTATTCACTAGAGGAAGGTGGGAATGGTGAGCTGACAAATGGCCCCGGGAATTTTGAGCATGCCTGTGCCAGGGTGCCCACATCCCACCCCATCTTTTTAGGGAAAGCCAGAGAGGCATTTTACAAAAGAATTGGTGAGACGTTGATGTGCCTCCTCTTGAATTCTGCAGTAAAGCTAAGTCCAGATACCTCCTCAGGCCATTGGTATCCATGGTGGGGAGAGAAAGAGTAATACACATTCACTTCTCTTGTAGCTATGGTAATTACTTGAAAGCAGAATGGACACTGAGTCTGAAATTCCAAGACACTAGACAGCATTTCTCATCAGAACTGATTAGCCTGTTGTCTACCCCTTAGTAAGGAGTGATTCTTCACCTTGTCCTGCAGTTAATGACCTTTGAATTTTCCATAATTACAAAGATACATTTATTTATTCAGTGAATAACTTGAGGTGGACCTGATATTTTAACATAGGAGCCCAGACACTTCGCCTACTAGACAATGTCTATATTAAATAATAATTCAAAGTTTCTCTTTCTTTTTTGTGATCAAACGTATCTATTAAGTCATAATTACTGAATTGAATATGTTCACAAACCACATCAAATAGATGTCCTCTTAGTAAAGAATGTGAAATAAAGCAAACTAACAACGTGCTGCTTATTTATTTGCTTCATATAAGCATTTTCGAGTCATATTCAAATGGCTTTTGGAAATAGTGGAAATGGGTATCTATCTCTGCAACTGCAAGACTCAGGCAGTGGTCTACGTTGAGACTCAGGTTGTCTACTTTCACGAAGAATTGAAATCCTCCTAGAAAAAAAGCCACCTTCAAGATGTAAGGAACAAAGAAGGCCTGAGATGACGTTCATTGCTCTAATTTGCCGCCTGTACCTGAAGATTTCCCATGTTTGTGAATTTGCCACTTTATGCATCTTGATGAGAAGCAGAGCTGACCCTGCCAATAATGGGATAGAAAATGCCAGGCCAGGCCTCCTTCTCCAGGATCCCTTGAGACAGGGGCACTGGCCTGGATTCAGGTTCTGGGCACGAGATGCACCCATGAAGGACAGTTGTGTATTGGTGTGGGACTCAAGATTCTGGGACCATGGACAGTTCTGTTTTGGACAGTTTTAGCAAAATTGCATTCTAGATGCAACTGTGGTGCTGTGAAGAGTACACTTGCAGCTCGGTGGTGGGAACTTCTGTTTCCTCAGCTGTCTAGTTTTGGCACTGGAATTTTGGCATCATGACCAGTAGGTAAGTATTCAACAGAGTAAGAATCAGGCTTACCCAGAGCATAATTCTCTTGCTCACCCAATGCCTTCTAATAAATTCCTCTGCTTAAATCATCCAGATTAGGCCTCTGTTGTTTGGAGTGAAGATCTTTGACTAAGTACGTAACCCAAGTTAGGACAATAAGACTGACCTAAGAAAAATATTCCAAACTTAGAACTTTTTCTCCAGCCACATGTTCTTCTGGCTTAGCCATTTCAACTGGTGACTAAGTCTAAAAGAAATGTTCTGGACTTTAGGTTCAGCTAAATCCTGAGTAAATATTAGGTTTCTCCCTGTGTAACCTGGTTGTTTGATGATGTTGTGAAATTCTTCTGCATGTTTGTTGGTTTTCAATCTAGCTGTTCCATCAATTGCTTAGAGAGGACTGTTGAAGATTGCAGCTATTATTGTGGACTTTCTTCTCCTTTTAGTTCTATCATTTTTTGGTTCATATATTTTGCAGCTTTGTTGTTCGATGCATACACATTTAGGATCACTGTCTTTTCAATAGATTGATGCTTTTATCATTATATAATATACCTTTCTGTCTCTGGTAATTTCCCTTGCTTTGAAGTCTATAGCATCTGATAGTAACATAACCACGTCTGCATTTTTTGATGATTTTTTTCTATCTTTTTGACTTTTACCTGCCTATATTATTATATTTGAAGTGAGTTTACTATAAACATCATGCATTAGGATCATTTTAAAATCCTGTCTGTCGATCTCTTTAATTTTACTGGTGCATTTAGACCATTTACATTAAATGGAATTAGTGATATGCTATGGCTTAAGCCTACCATTGTTTTGTTTTATATACACACACATGCATGTGTACACACACACACACACACACACACTTGCATATGCACATACATATATACATGTTGTGTGAGAACACAGTACAACGCAGTGTGTGAAAACAACTCTGGCTTGAAGCCTTCTGGCTTTCATGCTAATTATTTCCATGATTTTGGCAAATTTACTTGCAGTTAACTCTGGCAAATTTCCTGTAGATTTGATGAATGATTATTAAAATTTCAACAACGATTAAGAGTAGGCTCACATAAATTACTCAACACTCAAACAGTCCTATAAGACAAGAAAAGAAAGGATAGTTGGTAAGAGTACAGCTTCTCTGGTGGGATTCCAAGGCCACTGAATTGAACGCCTGGGAGTGGAACTCAGATATTTATGTCTGTCATAGTCATTCCAGATGATGATTCTGCTCAGGTCAGTGGTAGGTCTGAAGCAGCTTCTCCTCTGTAGTCTGTGGGTTATCCTCACGGTTTTCACAGCAGCCCTTAGAGAGCCATAACTCTCTTTGTCTGTCTGTGTGGTCTAGAAATGTGTCACTCTTCTCAAGGCCAGGCATATTTGAGCCCCTGGATCCAGCTACATTTGAAGTCTATGAATCTTTAGATTTTCTATGAGTACACAGAGTACACCATAATTCTATGAGTTATCCAATTAACTTTTTTGCTTAATTGAGTTGGGTGTCTAAGGTAACTTAAAGAATCTGGCTATTACAATACAAAATATGCCCCAGTATTGGGAGACCTGTCACATCCTGTGTCTACCCAGAAATCCACAAAAGCATAGAACGTTATTTCCTTCCTCATTTGGAGAACTTTCCTCCAGTTCTTTGGGGTTCTGCTGCCTTGACCTATGTGCAGATGTGTCGTCTATCTGCTACGTGACAGACCATTAGGTGTCTGAACACCTTGTCATGACTTCTCTAACTCTTTCTTCCAGTTTAAAAATTCAAAGCTCAGAAAAGAATATTAATAGGTGTTTATGTGTTTAAGGTTGAAATCTACCTCTGAATGTGTCCTGCATGTTGAGTTACCAATAACAGAAATTGATTTATTCTTATTAATCTCTTTCAGATACTTAGATATTTCAGTTCTCCTTTCTGGCTTCTCCTGCCTGAGACAAAAATGTGTAACTTAGGTTGGGCACAGTGAGTCACGCCTGTAATCCTAGCACTTTAGGAGGCCAAGGCAGGCAGATCGCTTGATCCCAGGGCTCCAGACTAGCCTGGAAAACATAGGGAGGCTCTGTCTCTGTAAAAAATACAAAAATTATCCTGGTGTGGTGGTACATGTCTGTAGTCCCAGATACTCAAGAGGCTGAAGTAGGAGAAGAGCTTGAGCCTGGCAGGAGGAGGCTGCAGTGAGCTATGATTGCACCACTGCACTCCAGCTTGGCCGGCAGAGTGAGACCTGGTCTGGAAAAAAAAAGTATAACTTAGGAAAGTTATGTAGTGAGAAATCATATACCCATCACAGAAATCTGGGCTGTGGCGAAGTTTTGACTCTAAGAATGCCATTGGCCCTTTATGGCACATACGCTCATTAAGAAATGGAGGTATCCAGTTCCAACAAGATGAAAACGCATTTTATTCTTTGTTTCCTCGAGGACAAAGCACATTTTATTTCGAGACTTCTACTGAAGATGGTTAGTGAACTTACAGGGCTAAACTATAATGAAATTCTCCATTTAAATCTGTCAGTTACCTGTGCTGGATTATCAGACATCTTTACCAACTTGAGGAAATATGTCATTTATAATGAACAGTACCTTGGTCAGAGTCTTTTGCAGTTAATGTGTATTTTTATAGAGTATGTCTACATTGTTATTCACACATAAAACTACTAACAATGAAAATGATTACAACAATGCAAGAAAAATAAGTCTTAAAATAACAAGGACTCACCATGTAATGGGAAACATGGCAAGCACATTGGATCCATCATTTGATTTAGTCAATTTCATGACCCTGTGGGTAGCTGTTATTACCCTCGATATACAGATGAAGGCATTTGATTTAGTAAACTGAATGACCCTGTGGGTAGCTGTTATTATCCTCAATATACAGATGAGGGCACAGAGGATTCCAGAGCTAGAGTCAAGTGCCAAAAACAGTCCTTATGCAGGCAGATGGAAGAGCCAGGGTTCAAATCTAAGTGTTTCTCCTACCCACACTCTCACGTCCCACTCTGCATTTCTCCCATCGTAGGATTATTGAACAGTTTTCCAATTGTTTCATTCTGATTTCAGCATATAGGGTGGAAAATCTCCTCCCTCTCCAATTTTTATCCTACTTCTCTCCTCTTTACATCTGACTTAACAAATTAACAGTAATTTGTCATCACTATCTCCTATTTTCCCCTCACATCCAAACTCAACTCACTTTCATCTGTCAGTCTAAAGCATCTGTGTAGATGAAGATCGTTGACCACTCCTGAAGGTCTCAATTCAAGCTCTCTTCCCAGGCCTCATTTGCTATCTCTTGGCCTGACCTTTAAAACGAAGCTCTTAAAAGGGCTCCTTGGTGTATTATGTAGTTTCCTGTGGCCACTGTAACACATTTCCTCACACTTGATGGCTAAAAACCAGAAAAATTTATATCTCAGGGTTCTGGAGACTGGAAGTCCAAACTCAAGATGTAGGCAGGGCTGCACTCCCTCTCGAGGTTCTATGGAAGAATCTGTTTCCCGCCTCTTTAAACTTCTGCAGGGGTCAGCATTCCTCAGCCTGTGGTGTCAACTTGCTTGGCTCTGTCTCTCTGCATCTCTCTCAATACTTCCTCTGCCTGTCTCTTACAGGACAGGTGAAATGGCATTTATGGCCCACCTTGATAATCCAGGATGAATGAAGTCCTCCTTTCAAGATCCTAAATCGAATCATATCATTTGGCTACAAGGTAACATTCACAGGTTCTGGGGACTAGGACATGGATACAATTGGGAGTGGGTGGGTGTTGCCACGCCCACCTTGATAATCCAGGATGAATGAAGTCCTCCTTTCAAGATCCTAAATCGAATCATATCATTTGGCTACAAGGTAACATTCACAGGTTCTGGGGACTAGGACATGGATACAATTGGGAGTGGGTGGGTGTTGCACGATGTGGCACCCTACACCTGGTTTCTGTCCTAGTTTTATCCTCATATCTCCCTATTCTTTGTAATTATTCTAATTATTTCATCCATAACCAAAGCCTCAACTATTCCCTATATCTTGAACATTCTCAAATTTATACTTTAGCAGAACTCTTCTGAGCTTACAACATTCTTTTGCATATACATACACATAGTTAATTATAGGTTTACAATGAAATAAAGTCTCTGATCTTGTCTCTCAGCAGAATCGCAGTTCTACTCTTACTTTCTAACTTTCTATTATAGAACTTAGGAGTTTTGTATCCTCACCCCCATTTTCCCTTTCATTAACCTATTATGCCACTTTTTTGTTGAATCAATACTGTTTATGCTACTTTACTATTTAAATATTTTTCACAGGTTGGACATTAAGTGTCTTAAAATGTTATTTTCTTTCTTGTACAATGTATTTTTTGTTACTGAAAGCCAATACTTATTTAGCTAGATTTTTGTCTAAGTGTTTTTTTTTTGTTGTTGTTGTTGTTAGCTATTATTTAACTTAACCATAAATTCAGTGCCAGAACTGTAAATCTCTTACTATGTTCAAATGCACCAAATGGCCGTTGATCTCATGTTAGCCTTAAGACAGCTCTCCATAGGTCTGCTGAACTGCTGTGGTCTACGGATTCCTCTTCATTATCTACTATGGTTTACATCTTTGTTCACCTAAAACTCATGCTGAAATTTGATCCCCAATGTTTGAGGTAGAGTTTAATGGAAGGTGTTTGAGTCATGAGGCAGATTCCTTACAATGCTGTCTTTGCTGTAGTGAGTGGGTTCTCACTCTGTTACTTCCCATAGAGCTGATTGTTCAAAAGAGCCTGCTCCTCCCCTCTGCTCTCTCGCTCCTCTTTAGCCAAGTGGTGTCTGTACACAGTAGCTCCCCTTGGCTTTCTGCCATGAGTGGAAGCAGCCTGAGGCCCGCCCTTACCAGATGCAGATCTCCAGTCTTCCAGCCTGCAGAACTCCAAGGCAAATACATTGGTTTTCTTGATAAATTACCCAGTCTGTTATTCCTTTATAGTAACATTAAATGGAACAGAACACTAGAACCTTAGGGTTTCATCTTTTTTGGCTTGTATCTATATTTTGCATTATATTATATGATATATCTCATGTGTCTCTTCAGTATATTTTCTCACGTTGGTGGAGTAAATCTTCTTACAGCATGAAACATGCAATTCTTGAAAGGCTATGAATCTGAAAAAAATCTCTTAATTTTCATCTTTCATTAATATTTTGAATGAGATAAAATATAGATTGCAAATCATTACTTCTCATGCTTTTTGAAAGCAATACCTAATTTTAGTGGTGGTGTCGTGAAAGCCTGAAGCTATTCTCACCCCAAATCCTCTCTTTTCTGTTTTTCTTTACTATCAGGGAGAATTTAAGGTCTGTTACATTTTCCCCTGGAGTTCAGAAATTTCATGGTGATATCTCTTCCTTGGCTGTGTGATCCTTTCCTTCAGTTGTGCTGGAAAATAAGGGAGAGTTGTCAATCTGATATTTTCATCCATTTTTGTAAAATTTTATTTTCATTTTTCTTTTATTTTTATTCCCTTTCATTTTTCTGTTATCTTCCTCTGGAACTCTCATTCTTTTAATAACCTGAACGGATGTTTTAATTGTATTATATTATTTTATTTTGTTCTTTTGCATTTTCTTTTTTATTAATATTATACTTTAAGTTCTGGGGTACATGTACAGAATGTGCAGGTTTGTTACATAGATATACGTGTGCCATGGTGGTTTGCTGCATCCATCACCCCATCATCTACATTAGGTATTTCTCCTAATGCTATCCTTCCCTTATCCCTCCACCCCCGTTATCCCTCCCTTAGTCCCCCTACCCCCGAGAGGCCCTGGGTGTGATGTTCCCTATCCTGTGTCCATGTGTTCTCATTGTTCCACACCCACTTATGAGTGAGAACATGCAGTGTTTGGTTTTCTGTTCTTGTGTGAGTTTGCTGAGAATGATGGTTTCCAGCTTTATCCATGTCCCTGCAAAGGACATGAACTCATCCTTTTTTATGGCTGCATAGTATTCCATGGTGTATCCAGTCTATTATTGATGGGAATCTGGGCTGGTTCCAAGTCTTTGCTATTGTGAACAGTGCTGCAATAAACATACGTGTGCATGTGTCTTTATAATAGAGTGATTTATAATCCTTTGGGTATATATATCCAGTAATGGGATTGCTGGGTCAAATGGAATTTCTATTTCTAGATCCTTGAGGAATCATCACACTGTTTCCACAATGGTTGAACTAATTTACACTCCCACCAACAGTGTAAAAGCATTCCTATTTCTCCACATCCTCACCAGCATCTGTTGTCTCCTGAGTTTTTAATGATTGCCATTCTAACTGGCATGAGATGGTATCTAAATGTGGTTTTGATGTGCATTTCTCTAACAATCAGTGATGATGAGCTTTTTTTCATATGTTTGTTGGCTGCAAAAATGTCTTCTTTTGAAAAGTATCTCTTCATATCCTTTGCCCAGTTTTGGATGGGGTTGTATGTTTTTTCTTGTAAATTTGTTTAAATTCTTTGTAGATTCTGAATATTAGCCCTTTGTCAGATAGGTAGATTGCAAATTTTTTTTCCCATTCTGTTGGTTGCCAGTTCACTCTAATGATAGTTTCTTTTGCTGTACAGAAGCTGTGGAGTTTAATTAGATCCCATTTGTCTATTTTAGCTTTTGTTGTCATTGCTTTTGGTGTTTTTAGTCATGAAGTCCTTACCCATGCCTATGTCCTAAATGGTATTGCCTAGGTTTTCTACTAGGATTTTTATGGTGTTAGGTCTTATGTTTAAATCTTTAATCCATCTGGAGTTAATGTTTGTATAAAGTATAAGGAAGGCATCCAGTTTCAGCTTTCTGCACATGGCTAGCCAGTTTTCCCAACACCATGTATTAAATAGAGAATCCTTTTCCCATTGCTTGTTTTTGTCAGGTTTGTCAAAGATCAGATGGTTGTAGATATGTGGCATTATTTCTGAGGCCTCTGTTCTATTGCATTTGTCTATATGTCTGTTTTGGTACCAGTACCATGCTATTTTGATACTATAGCCTTGTAGTATAGTTTAAAGTCAGGTAGCATAATGCCTCCACCTTTTTACCTTTTTTTTCCTTAAGATTGTCTTAGCTATGCAGTCTCTTTTTTGTTTCCATATGAAACTTAAGGTGTTTTTTCCCAATTATGTGTAGAAAGTCAGTGGTAGCTTTATAGGGATAGCATTGAATCTATAAATTACTTTGGGCAGTATGGCCACTTTCATGATATTGATTGTTCCTAAGTATAAGCATGAAATGTTTTTCCATCTGTTTGTGTCCTCTCTTATTTCCTTGAACAGTTGTTTATAGTTCTTCTTGAAGAGGTCCTTCACATTCCTTGTTAGTTGTGTTCCTAGGTATTTTATTCTCTTTGTAGCAATTGTGAATGGAAGTTTACTCATGATTTGGCTCTCTGTCTGTTATTGGTGTATAGGAATGCTTGTGATTTTTGCACGTTGATTTTATATCATAAGACTTTGCTGAAGTTGCTTATCAGCTTAAGGAGATTTTGGACTGAGACAACGGGGTCTTTTAAATATACAACCATGTCATCTGCAAATAGAAACAATTTGATTTCCTCTTTTCTTAATTGAATACACTTTATTTCTTTTTCTTGCCTGATTGCCCTGGCCAGAACTTCCAAGACTATGTTGAGTAGGAGTGGTAAGAGAGGGCATCCTTTTCTTGTGCCTGTTTTCAAAGGGAACGCTTCCAATTTTTGACCATTCAGTATATATTGGCTGTAGGTTTGTCATAAATAGCTCTTATTATTTTGAGATACATTCCATCGATACCTAGTTCATTGAGAGTTTTTAGCATAAAGGGCCGTTGAATTTTGTCAAAGGCCTTCTCTGCATCTATTGAGGTAATCATATGGTTTTTGTATTTGGTTTTGTTTATGTGATGGGTTACGTTTATAGATTTGTGTACATTCACCCAGCCTTGCACCTCGGGGATTACTTTTATGATATGCTTTCTAGGAGATGTTATCAATTTTATCACTCATTTTTTCAATTGAATTTTTTATTTCATCATTTAATTTTTAATGTCTGAGATGTATTTTCTATTATCTATAGGGGAAGAAGCTCTCAGCTCTTTTTTTTCACAGATGCAGTAACTACTTTTGTATTTCTAAGTGTGTATGCACACATACATACACATACACACCTGCACACTGAGCAGCTGCCATCCTGTGGATGGCTGAGACAGGACCATAAGGTCTGGAGCCCTTGTCTTATCATAGGACAAACTCGGCAGGGCCATCCTAACTCCCGTACTCCCTGTAGGACATTTTTGGGAGGCCACCATATCCCTAGATCCACTCCTACTTTCTTCACTTCATCCTCTGCTGCTGGGGATCCCAAGGCACCCGTGGTAAGCTTCCTGCACACACAAGTCTGTCTCAAGGTTGGCTTCCCTGGGAAGGGCCCTGTGCACTGAGGAGCAGTAACTCTCTGCAGCTGCAAACTCTGAGACCAGGTGTGATGTTTCCCATTCTCTCACCCCAGCTGGTTCACACATTCTAATGTCAAATGACCCCCTTCCTCTGTCAGATGACCTCCTGCTGATCATTTCTCATAGCCAAATCTTCATCTCCATGGATTGGTGCAATAAATGACTTCCCTGTGTTAGTTTCTTCCTTCTATGGTTTATCTCCCTTCTATGGGTAGTCACTTTTGCTATTAGGCAAACATGTATGATGCCATTAGGCAAACATGTATGATGCCATCCGTGATCTATCTGCTCAGGTGCCCTGGGGCTTCCCACTACTTTGTTTGATGTAATCTCAGCAATTTAAATATCAAGAACCATCACAATCTAGTTTATGCCCTTTTGTCATTCCAAGGTCATCTGGGGGCATATCCTCATTTGTTCTACATTTTCTACATATTTAATATTTCTTAAAGTATTGTAAATATATCACTGCCACTTTCAGCTATTTGGCTTCACTCATTTTTTTACTAGATGCCATTCTCTGTCCCCTTCTCTCTTCCGGAAAAAGTCATCCTCTTCCTTCAACATTCTGCTTCAACACGACCTTTACCCTGGAATGTTCCTTCCCTTCCTTTAATTTTGTAGGTGGTCCCATTTTTGGTGTATCTGTGGTCTTTTCTAGGTACATACTCCTCTCAGAGGGGTTTTCTAGGTACACATCAATCTTATATGCCACTCTGAATTACTAGTCATTTATATTTATCTGGGTTCTCTACTTGACTAAGATATTTACAATGGCTGAGACTATCTATTCTTTCTTTAAATAAGCCCCTCACTAACAAGAGGCCTGGTACAGATTTCTTGACCAATGACTGTTGATATGATAAGAAAATAAGTGAACCAGTGTTGCACTACCAAGTTCATTTGTTAACTTGAATACATTTATACAACGTTTAATAAAATAGTAATTAAGGTACAGCTTTTAGTATTACTTGCACATTTAATTTAAAAAAAACTTGTAGAGATTTCAGGCTCTAGTTAATATGACTGAACATGAAAGTGAGGAAAGGCCCTACTTTTAAGAAGAGGCATGTGTTTAATTATCATCATGCTGCACGAATACGAACAGACAAATTGCATAATCTGTCTACTCCCTTCTTTCTCTTATTTTTTTCTATTATTCTAGGATAAACCTTTGGTATTTGTCCTGCTCATGTACATGTTCAGCTAGACTGAATCTAGTAATTTTCATACCATCTCTTATTTCCATTACTGAAATCAAAATTCCTAGAGAAATGTTCTCTTAAGTGGGATACTGTGACCCATTGTCATGTGGGGGAAAATGCGATAACTTTTATTTTTATGCATTTATTTTTTCATTTCATGAATATACATACTATTGAATAGTTGAAGGCTTCAAAGAAATACGTGTAGCATATATCTACAATTTTATAATACACATTAATAAGATAAACACTACTGACCTTACCAACCCAGCTAAGACCTAGAAGACAAACAGTAGCACCAAGGGGGCTTCTTACATCTGTCTCCTCCCTGGCTTTATCCTGGAAAAATGGACTAGCCTCAATTTTGCGTTAACTGTTCCTTTGTCTTATAAAAATAATGATGTCACATATTCGTATTCGTTCATATTATATTAAACAATATCTTGTTCCTTTTTACTTGTTTTTGAATGTTAATACTATAATGCTATATACACTACTCCACAACTTGGCTTTTTTACCCAATATGAAGATTCTAAGATTCGATACTTTTATTTTATATGGCTATAATTCATTATGTTCACCTTTGTATGATACTTAATTTTGTAAATATATTATAATTTATTTCTTCTCTTTTTATTACATATGTAGTTGGTGTTCAATTTTTTTACTAGAAACATTGCTTCTATGAACATAAGAATCAACACATCTTCTAAGAACTGTAATTATCTCTAAATTCAATACATCTTTAAATTTTAATACAGTCTTACATTTTCTCCACAAATGTACGACATAGATTTTGTTAGAATTATATTCAGGTTTCGTGTATATTGCTATTACAAATGCCTTTTTTAATCTTTAAATTTATTTTTCTGTTTTCTTCTTATAAGTAGAAATTCAGTCAATTGTGTAAATTGTGTTTAATACTATCCACTGATGCTCATCTTCATCCCAAGGATTCTAGGTTATTGCAGGGACTGAAAAGCCAGGTGCCCTGCCTCCCAGGATGCCTTGCCAGAAGCTCACTGGCTTAGACTCTGTGCCTGAATGAGTCATCTGGGTCTAGGGGAAGCAATGCATTGCTTGCTTCCATCAAAGCCACAGGCAAGCATGCAGTCTTCATCTGTCAGTAGATGTGTGCATCTGGGTGTCTACCAGAAATTCACACTGGCTTTTGTGCTTCATGTGGCCAGGATTATCAGCATCATTTTCCGGGTTCCATAAACTACAGTGACTTCTCTGTTCTGTGTTCCCTGGCCCTTCAAAGTCTTCAGAAGCCTCACTTATTGGCTAGACTATGTATCCAAAAAAGATCTATTGAAGTCCTAATTCCTAATACCTGTGAACAAAACTTTCTTTGAATATAGGGTCTTTTCTGATGTAATTAGTTATGAATAGCTCATGCTGAAGCATGGGAGTTGCACAGATCCACTACGATGTGCATAGATTAACTCAGATGCTGTTCTCTTTCCCCTTCTCTCTACTGGAAAAAGTCATGCTCTTCCTTCAACATTCTTTTTCAAGATGATCTTTACCCTGGAGTGTTCCTTCCTTTCCTTTGATCCAGTGAGTGGTCCCATCCTTGGTGTATCTGTGATCTTTTCTGGGTACTTACCCCTCTCAGAAGGACTGCTGTCCTTCTGAGAAGAAGAGAAGTACAGTGACAGAGACACAGGAAAGAAGGCCTTGTGAAGACAGAGGTGAAAGGTGGAGTGATGCAGCTCCCTTCTGAGAAGAAGAGGAGAAATATAGTGATGGACAGAGACACACAGGCAAAAAGTTCTTGTGAAGACAGAGGTGGAGGGTGGAGTGATGTAGCCAGAAATCACTGAATTCCAAGACTGGCTGGTAACCACCAGACCCTGAAGTAGGCATGATGGGATTCTCTGACAGGCCTTGAGAGAGAATGTGGCCATGCTGTCAACCTTGATTGGGGACATATAGCCTCCAAAACTGCAAGAGAATAAATGTTAACCATATTAAGCCACCTAGTTTGTCACAATTTTTTTATAGCAGCAGCTGGACACTAACACAGCCTCAAATTTCCTGAATTAAACCATTTATTAAAAAAAATTTAAATACCAGAGCAGATTCTCTTTCCCTGACTGAATCCTGTCTAACATATATTGAATTTGTGACTTCCAATGTACTGAATCATTTCGTTAAGTTTAATAATTTGTCCATGGTATCCTTTTGGTTTTCTCCTTCAGAATAATATTATCTTTCCAATATTTTGACTTACTATTTTCTTGACTTACTGCATTGGTGAGAACCGCCAGTGCAGTATTGAATGGAAGCATGGTAATACAAACACTTGCTTTGTTCTGGCCTTTAAGGTTAATTATTATAACATTTCAGGATGAATAACAATGTCTATTATAGATTTTTGGTATCTACATTTTGCCAAGTTAATGACATTGTCTTCATTCTTGATTCACAAATACTTAAAGTGAACTTAAATGGGTGTTTAAATTTACCAAATTTTTCTTCTGCAACTATTGAAATAATCAAATTTCTTTATTTTAATCATTTCCTGTGAATTGCTTTCATGGATGCTTGAATGATAAGCCTGATAAGCCACATTTATTACCTGATACAGACTGGCTCTGTGTCCCCACCCAAATCTCACATTAAATTATAATCCCCACATGTCAGGAGAGGGACCTGGTGGAGGGTGATTGGATTATGGAGGTAGATTTCCCCTATGCTATTCTTATGATAGTGAGTGAGAGTTCTTATGAGACCTGATGGCTTAAAAGTGTGGCACTTCCCACCTCATACTCTCTTGCCTACCACCATGTAATATGTGCCTTGCTTCCCCTTTACCTTCTGTCACAATTGTAAGTTTCCTGAGACCTCCCTAGATATGTGAAACTGTCAATCAATTAAACCTATTTTCTTCATAAATTATCCAGTCTCAGGTAGTTCTTTTGCAGTGTGAAAATGAATTCATATAGAAAATTGGTACCAGGAAAGTGGGGCATTGCTACAAAGATATCTGAAAATGTGGAAGCAACTTTGGAATAGGGTAACAGGGAGAAGTTGGAAGAGTTTGGATGACTCAGAAGAAAACAGGAATATGTAGGAAAGTTTGAAACTTCCGAGAGATTTAGAGAAATTTCTAACTAGCAAGGAATCCAAGAGGCAACCTAGTTGCTCCTAACAGTGCACAGTCATGCATTCACAAGGAAATGGTTTGAAATTGGAAATTTGTTTAAAAGGAAAGCAGAGCATAAAAGTTTAGAACATTTGCAGCCTGACCATGTGGTAGAAAAGGAAAACCCATTTTCTGGGGATAAACTCAAGCCTCTGTAGAAATTTCTCTAAGTGAAGAGAGGTGAAATATTAATAGTCAAGACAATGGGGAAAATGTATCCAGGTCATGTCAGAGACCTTCATGGCAGTCCCTCCCATCAAGGCCTGGAGGTCTATGAGTAAAAAGTGTTTTCATGGGCCTCATTGCTCTGTGCAGCCTCAAGACATGGCACCCTGTATCCTAGCTTCTCCAGTTCCAGCTGTGGCCAAAAGGGGCCAAGGTACAGCTTGGGCTGGCTATGGCTTCAGAGTGTTGCAAGCCCCAGTCCTTGGCAGCTTCCATGTGGTGTTGGGTCTGTGGGTATGCAGAAGTCAGCAACTGAGGTTTGGGAACCTCCACCTTGATTTCAGAGGATTCATGGAAACCCCTGGATATTCAGGCAGAAGTTTTCTGGAGGGGTGGAGTCCTCATGAAGAACCTCTACTAGGGCAGTGCAGAGGGGAATCTAGGGTTGGAGCCCCTACACAGAGTCCCCAAGTGGGACACTGCCTAGTGAAGCTACAAGAAGACAGGAACTGTCCTCCAGACCCCAAAATGTTAGGTTCACCAACAGTTAGGACCATGTGGTGGGAAAAGCTGCAGGCACTCAATAGCAGCCTGTGAAAGCAGCTGGAAGGGCTGTATCCTGCAAAGCCACAGGGCCAGAGCTGCCTAAGGCCTTGAGAGCCCACCTCTTTCATCATCATGCCCTGGATGTGAGACATGCAGTCAAAGGAGATAATTTTGGAGCTTTACATTTTAATGACTGCCTTGCTGGGTTTTGGACTTGCATGGGGCCTTGTTTTGGCCAATTGGCTCTTGATTTTGGCCAATTTCTCCCTTTTGCAATGGGAGCATTTACCCAATGCCTGTAGCTCCATTGTTTCTTGGAAGTAACTAATATGTTCTTGATTTTACAGGCTCATAGGTGGAAGAGGCTTGTCTCAGATGAAATTTTGAACTTGGACTTTTGAGTTAATGCTGGAATGAGTTAGAAGTCTTTGAAGGACTGTTGGGAAGGCATGATTGGTTTTCAAATTTGAGAAAGACATGAAATATGGGAGGTTCCAGTGGTGGAATAATGTGGTTTTGCTGTGTGCCCCCACCCAAATCTCATGTCAAATTGTAATCTCCGAGTGTCAGGGGAGGGACCTGGTGGGAGGTAATTGGATCATGCTGGCATATTACCCCATGCTGTTCTCCTGATAATGAATATGTTCTCATGAAATCTGATGGCTTAAAAGTGTGGTACTTTCCCCCCTTGACCTCTCTTTCTCCTGCCACCATGTAAGACTTGCCTTGCTTTCTGTTTGCCTTCTGCCATGATGGTAAGTTTCCTGAGGCCTCCCCAGTCATGTGGGACTATGAGTTATTTAAACCTCTTTTCTTTATAAATTACCCAGTCTCAGGCACTTTTTTATAGCAGTGTGAAAATGGACTAATAGAGTACCTATATAACACAGACATGTTTATACCCATGTGTGTCTTGAGACACCTCCTTCTTCACCACATTTTTCCTTTCTAGTAAGCCTCAGGTCTTTATTCAAGACTGTGAGTTCTACAGTCACATTCGTAGGTTCCATTCCTCAGTTTGCCACATACTAGCTTAGGCCTTAGCTTTTTAATCTTTAAAATGATAATAATAGACCATTCTAGAATTATTGTGAGAATTAAATTAGTTTATATATTTTAAGTCTTTGAAGAAGTTCTTGACTCTGGATAAGTATGCCTTGGAAATTATTTCTCTTCTCGGTAGTTGATGCTATTGAATGTGGCCCCAGAGTGATGACAAATGCAAAGTGACCATGAGAACAAAAGTGTAGTAATGGCACTTAGATACGTTCTGATGTTTGAGATGATCCCAAACATACTTTTATTATTTTTGAGATTATCATTAAAATAAACATATGAAATTAAGAAGTATAATTTCTTGAGATTCATTAAATCACTGAGACTTGTGCTTGGCCTTTTGGGATCAGAGACACCTTTCAGGACATTATTTTCCTTGGAGACAGGAACCACATAGATGTATCTACCCAGCACCCAGTACTGTGCCTTCACAAACAATAGCATGTGTGGAAAGACTGCATGCAATTGACCTAGTCTATAATCAAACTGTGTTTTAGTAGACTAGAAATTAGTAGCTCTTTGGGTCCTATGAATTCCTTGCATGCTTTCTGTTAATTTTATAAAACTGTTTACTGGTTTTGTTGATCTGGATAGAAATATAACATTTTAAATAAATTTGTAATTTGTCGCACTGAAATAAAGGCAACTGATAAATTTTTGAAGTTTATCTTTCATCTAAAAACACTTAAGTGTGGTCAGTAGTTCACAACCCCACATGCAGGTAAATATCTGTGCACTTTGTCCTCTTCACAAATGCAGACTCTTGAGGACCAGCTTCCTTTCTTTCTGGTTTTGCATATCCATGGTTCACCGAAAGATGCTTGGCAAATAGTAAGCCCTTAGAAAACTCTTCCGAGTGAGTCAATAAATGACGAAATGTCTTGCTTGTACAACACTGTCCAATTTAGGAAGTCAATAGATCCGAATGCAGTTTTGCTACCTGGAAAGTAAATAGACATTAGAGCCACTCTATCATTTCAATTTTGGATCTGTTCATCCACTGTTCAAACTTGGGCATGCTCCACAACTTATCTGAGCCTCAGTTTCTCCTTCAAACTGGCTAGAGGAAATTAAATGAGGCAGCACACAAAAGCTCATTAGCATTGTATTACTTTATTTGCCTACTGAAAGTGATGTAATCTGTGTGTGTGTGTGTCTGTGTGTGTGTATATATATATATATATATACACACACACATTTATTTATATAAATTTTTGTCCTAATCCCTTTTTTGAGTATTAAAAATGAAACAATCTCTCTCTGTCTCTTTTTCTCTTTTACTGAAACAAAGTTTTTGTCTTCTAGCATGTTAACAGAACCCATGCTCTAATCTTTTTAAATATTGAGGCTCAGATTGTTGTTCCAAAATATTTAATATATTTCAAATAGGTTAATATACTAATGCATTTGAAATATATCATGGTAAGTGTAAAGAAAATATATTGACTAGCCCAGACTGCACAGCATTATACAAGAAAGACATTTTTTCTTCACTGATTTAGCATTTTCTAAAGAATTGCTGTTCACCAGGCATCGTTCAGTGCACATGGGTATGCAGAACTAGGAAGAAAGAAATTTGGCCTTCAAAATCCTAAATTTGTGAAGAGGACAAAGTACTCAGCTATGAACCAACTTGTGGGGTTGTGAACTACTCACCTTACTGAGTCTACTCAGGTGAAATAGTGAAAATTTTGCAAGCTCCTAAATTTGTGTTGAGTTGAATAGTTGTTCAAAGCAACTAACAAATGATGATCCCTAGGAGTCCATAGACTTCCCATCAGGTAGATGAGGTGGGAATGACAAAACTGTACAATCAATTCACCAAGAAGCCCAAAAGTGTCCCAATAATAAAGGTCAGAGATGAATATTTGACCTACACTTCCACACCAAACAGACCTGAGACTCAGCAAACAGACACGTTTTCCTGTAGAAGAAGCATAACAATGCATAATGCTCCGAGGCACTCCACAGACAGGCTCCCAGTGCTGCACATGTGTTTATTTGCATGTGAGAAGATTATTCACATGTTTCCCAAATCACAGGTTTTAGTCTCAAAAGTGCGCTTAGTAGATTATATCCCAAATTAGTATGGAAAGCAATGCTCTGTGAACACACCAGATGAGAGATTCAGAAATTCATAACTCTTTCATTCCCACTCAATTATCTCTGTGGTTTCTATACACTGTGCATGCCTCATAGATGGCTGTTCACCTCTTCAGGGGTTCTTAAAATAACTTATAAGAAAGTCATGCCAATGAAGGAAAACACTCGAATGTTATTTTTAGTGGTTGAAATCCATTGTTTTACACTTGATCGACTGCAAATAGCTAAAAAGAGTTTCTCTGGTCTAGAAAAATAAGTTTATTTTTAAAAAAGGTATGGAGTATATAATTTCCACAATAAAGTGAATTCGCTAAGGGAAAAGGATAAAGTCCTCAAGATGAGCACTTAGCAGTAGCAGCAGCAGCACATATTCTGTTTGCTCACAAATTCACCTGGTATGGCAGGGATCAGTTTAGAAGAAAGAGGCAGCTGCACTGGAGAGTTTCAGGAGGTGTGTGCACTGGGACCAAAGAACTGGGATCTCCAGACTAAGACAGCTGTATTCATATGAGCATAAAATATACAGGATCCAAAGTATGAAGAGGTCACAGGAGTTAAGTGTATATATTCAAACAATTTTTGGTTTTGTTTGCCTGGGTTTTAGTGACCTGGACATGGATCAAACATGTATGGACAGAGGATTCATCTGGGTTTTTCAGCTGGACCAAGGACAGATGAGGAACCATAGTGATATGTCTACGTCTCATATAATGGATTAGAAAATAAGGATGGACACAAGAAAAGTGATGAAAAGAAATGTTAAGCCTGAGCTTGGCTTAGTTAATCCTTACATTAACCCTGTGAGTAAAGTATGACTATACATTTTCTTATGGCAGGAACTGAGTCATGTCAGAGAAAAGATGTGATTTTTAGATCACATAGCTGGTAAGTAAAGGAGCAGGGCGAAAAGCCAGCTCTCACTCACCGCAAGTCTTCCACTGTGCTCCTGCTTCTCCACTCTAAAGTGCATAGGGTATGAGCCTTCTGTCTACAACAAGTGCTAGATTCAATGTAAGGAATCTTCTATTCAGCAAGGGTGGGCTCGGTAATGCTGGATGGCCATATAGCCTTTCTAGGAGAGACCAGGATAATAATTACAAATGTGAGTTACACAGCCTGCATGAGAAGGTTGGAGCTACCAAGGGGCAATGAACCAGGAAGACTTTTGTAAATGGCCTCATTTTTACAGAAGAAGGAAATGTAGGTCCAAAAGGATAAAAGAATTTGTGTGAGTTTACAGAGTATGAGCTAGGATTAGCATTAAGATTTTCTAGCTTTCTGATTCTTTTCTATCATCACACACCACCAGCATCATCACAGGTGGGTGTTGAGTCTTAGGAACCTTACAAACTTGTTACTGTAACAATCCAGGCTCATGAAAATAAGCCCTAGGTAATAAATCCTAGGTAAAGCCTTCTTTAGCAGACGTTCCCTCAGCCAGTTCCAATCACCCATCCCAAGTGTGATGAACAGTCGCCAGAGATATTTTGCTTATTTATTGCTCATGCTGTAGTTTACACTGTTCATTCTCTAGAATGTGACTCACAACCATTCTTCAGATGAGGGCATCAGACATTAGATCTAAGTTAACTGAGTCATCTTCTCTTTAAGTGAAATGATCCTCCCTCAAAGGTCTTGCTTGGCAAACCTCTCGGGGTCACTCTCATATCCCTACAGAGTTCATTTTATCTCTCTCTCTTTTTCTTTTCACTCTGGTAATAATACTCAATAGGCTTGTAAAGTATGTCTATCTTTTCAGAGGTTGAATGACTCTGTAGTTGGTCATACCTTCTAGATACAAGCTTATAAATATTCTCATGTCAATTATTTTAAAGTGTTTTGTTTTCTCTCTTTCATCCACTCCCTTTTTTAATTTTTTTAAGAAAGATGTATCCTCGTAGGGATACATAATTCCAATTTTTTCCAAGGCTCTATTACCAGCTGGTAATAGAGCCTTGGAAAAAATGGAATTAATGAGTGTTTTTGTATTGTTATTTGAGCTTTTAGCTCTTAATTGATTGTTGGGTAAGAGGAGAGGTCAGTAGGGATAGACTTTACCACTTAAAAGAGTATGAGCAATCTGGGGTATCACATGTAATGTAATCCATAGACATTTTGCTATTACGCATTACTACTAATTATTACTACTTAATTATCAGCATAATTAGAAGAAAAGGTACATCTTTTAAAATAAATTATAAGACATGTTTCCACCCCTTCCTTGTCCCATACTACCCCCTTTTCACATGAATATCATCGTCCTCAGCATACACTCGTTAGTTAAAACTACACAGGTAGAGGGAGGTGTTTAGAGACAAAGAAGCAAAAGAAAAAGAAAGGTTTAGTATTTCTAAATACGTGGTTATGCAAAAGCATGACGTTTTTTACATGTTGTTTAGGGAGAGGAGTCACATGGGTCTCCCATGCATTGTCAGATGACATTTTATTCAAGTCAAAAAGCAATGTGAATACTGGACAGATCCAGGTTAAATACAGTTGGTCAGTTAAGTTTGAATTTCAGATAAGCAATAAATTAATTATATAGAATTATTTATAAATATGACATGAGACATATTTATACTAAACAAATTATTCAATTATTGTACCTGAAATTCAAATATACCTGAGCATCCTTTATCTTTGCCTTTTCCCCCCTTTTTTTTGTGGAGAACAGGGTTTCTCTTTATTGCCCAGGCAGGTCTCAAACACCAGAGCTCAAGCTGTCTTCCTGCCAGTGCCTCCCTAAGAGCTGAGATTACAGGCGTGAGCTACCATATCTGGCCTCCTGTATCTGTATTTGTTAAATCATTTAACAATCTTAAAAATGGGCCAGTTGATATTAGAAAGTAAAAGAAAAAAATGTATCAGTGTCCCTGGAGACAAAAGCTGTCCTGATGTGCATCTGGCATTATCACCAGAATTTTATATTAGCTTTCGAGAGTTTTCAAAAAGATTTTATAAACATTATCTAGATAAATTAACTATTCCCATTTTGCAGATGAAAGGGTTGATGTTTACAGTGGTCCAGAGATTGGCCTAATGTAAAAATAATCCTAAAAGATGCAACTGAAACTTGTATCCAGGTCTTTTGATTCCCAATCCATATTTCCTGGTTGACATCAAAATAATTAATTGGGTTATAAATAATCCAATCCATCTAGTCATATTAGTCACAATCGCCAGCCCTGGGCAGTAATTATATGTCTTGGCAATGGCCACTCTGCTTTGAATTGGAAAAATGACCAGGGGAGCATCCCAATCCAACTACGTCCAGGAAGCAATGTGAACCACATTAGAAGCCCTTCACTAATCTGCATAAATACAGTCTAGCTGCTTATTGGTGATATAGTCCCACTATTTCTTGAAAAATCTACAACTTTTAATATGGTTCATGTATTTCCATTTTTCTATACAAGCAGCAAAATAATTTTGTGTCAAGGAACTACATGGTTGTTAAGAATAATTCATAGAGTATTGGTTTTTTAGCCATGGAAGGATGAAAGTAATGTTATGACACTTCCATTCACAGATCTGAAGAGTAACTGAACAGGGTTTTTTATTTGACTGCATTTGCGAGGCTGGCACCCACAGAGACATAGACTTTTCATTTCAAATTCAGCCCTTCTGTGAGATGCTGAGTGATGTTCCTGGAACCAGACAAAATTGACCGGAATTGTGAAAAGGTAATCAACTATTCCTTGCCTAGTGAAACCAGTGAATATATGTACACACTGCTTTGAGAATCTGTTCTTTTTGTTACAGAACAGATGTCTGGGAGGTTTTTGGCAGGCCCCACTCTGTCAAACAGTCCGTTTTTGACAGCTACTTGCTTGAGGGATGGCTGAAATGCAAAGTATTTCTGATCAGAATATTATATTCATCTGGATGTTAATTACTGTGTCTGCCTTGGTATAAATAATTAATTATGCAAAACCCACACAGCTGCTGCTGGACAGAGTTAAGTGACCTGCTGTCAAAGACTCACAGTTCTGGAAGGAAAGGAGGATTTAGTGAAACATGTGCTGTAACTGAGGATATGGTATGGGGACTTTCTTGTCAGAATCTTTCTTTCGTTGAATAAAAGACCATTATACCTGAACATGGTATGTCTGTGTATGTGTGTGTGTGTTTTAAATAAAGAAATGGCTCTCAATTTACATGAGTTGAGCCTAAAAGCAAACCTCTTTTTTAGTTATTAGGTAGTTTTCTAGGCACCCACGTACCACATTACTAGAGAATCTTTACCAGTTGGACTCCTAAATCTCTCCTCTTTTTTCATCATATTAGTAAGGCTCAACAGTTCAAAATATCCCATGGAATTGGACACATAGGTCACACTGAAGTAGGAGAGCTTTCTGTTTGCTTGCTTCAAAAAAAAAACACTGACAGTCTCAGCTTATTTTATTCATTTCCAGATTTATATGAGTATCACTGATCTGGACACTTATGAATATGTGATTGTCTAGACTGCTGAGAAACGATACTGCATCTGCAAAAAAGTTATCTCTACATTAATTAACCCAAGTACACATGACTTTTTTTATATTTAAATACACCAGAAGTTTAATTGTGTAGGATAGGTGCAAGTTCCATGTGACACTTTTTGGCAAAACAGCAGGGGAAAAAAGCTGCCTCTCAAACCAAGGCGTTGGTAGATTTATCAGATGGTTTTGTTTTGTGCAAATATTGATATTATTGTAATGAAGCAAAGTGCTAGAGATTATAAATAATTTTGGTAGGGACAAGGAACAAAATATCCTTTTGAGGAGGCAGCTGCAGCACAGTGGAACGAGTGTGCGTTGTGGGGACACAGGCCCAGGGTTCCAGGCTCTGTCATCTGTTAGCTGGTTGACCTAGGACCAGTCACATAATGTTTCTGAGTCTTTCTTCTGCTCTTACCCGGGGTTGTTGACAGAAACAAATGATGGAATTTGATATGGAAACACTTTGCAAACTGAAATGTTATTTAGAAATATGAAATATCATTCCACATTCAGCAACTCGTTGTTGAGCAGTTAGTGCTTCTGCTGAAATGTCTACTGTTATAATTCTTCCTTTTAATGCTACCACTTTATTTACTCACCCAGTAAGCTTGTGTTTTTTTCTCATTATCGCACCAGACACTGATTTAGGTGTGGAAAATCACTTGGATGAAACGACAGAAGTAGTCCTTACCATCCTGGAGCTCATAGCCCAGTGAGGAGAATAAACACATAAAAATACATTAATAAAATAATTACAAATGCTGTCAAGTAGTAAACAAGTTGAGATGGTGAAGTGAAGGAATGAATGTGTAATTTTAGAGGGGCAATTGGGAAAAGCCTCTTGGGAGAAACACACTTCATCCTTGCACAGATAGGCAAATGAAAAGATGAATCCAGACGTGGTAAAATCTGGGGGAGCTATCCTCAAATGGGTTCATGCTCTGCTTATTGAAGGGGGACATCACTGGTTCATAAGGAGGCAGGGACAGAGATGAAGGCCAGCTCCCTCCCCTTGCTGGATCACCAACCCAGCACACAGCAGCTCTCTGATTTTCATTCATAGAAGACACACCATGTGGCTGTAATCAGTTTGATTTTCTTGACAGAACGATTAGATTGTTTTTGCTTGGAGAAAATCGGGGTTGTACAGAAAAGCAAAAAGAAAAATAATCTCAGCACATGTGCCTTTAAGGAAATGCAAAGTCTGCAATATTTTTATTGATTTAGTTTTCTCCCCTGTTGAACTTTGACTTAATGATTGCTAAAGCCTTGTCACACATAATAAGACAACCCATCAAAGACATATGGCAAGTAAAAGAAATTAGGATGCATTCTTTAAATCCGTATACATGACACTTTTAATAAGATATCAAACAAAATGTATATACAAATGTTAGACCATTTTTTAACTCAAACTGATATTGAGTTTTATTTAAATAAAAAGTCTATTTAGATGAGGAGCCAGTACATATTAAAAATAAATACCTAGACTAAGGTCTCTCCTTTGCTGAAAAAAAATAAAAGATGTCTTATTTCCCTACACTTCGGTACCCTCTTCGGATGTTTTCTGCTTTCCTGCGTATTGATGGAGGTGTTGCATTCTTGCCATGGTTAATGCAGAGATTTTCCCTTGTATTTAGAACAATCCCATTTGGTTACAAAAGGCTACTGTGGCCTTAAAAGTGGCTGAATATTGTAAATACATGAGTGTCAACAGCACCTAGTAGAAATAGTTGTTAAGCTAAGGATGACAGGTAAGAAAGAGTGGAGTCTATAGCGAAAAAATGGAACTTAGAGCCAATTTCCTACGGTTTTTAATTTCCCCTATTTTTTCATGTTTTAAAACTAAAAACATAAAAAATGTTAAATTCGGTAGTAAATAATACAAAAATTCCTGTAATGATAAGCGACAATTCTCTACTCTATCACATCCAAATCTCACACCATTTATATTTTATTTTAGTTTTGGTTATCTCTACAGAGTTAAATAACGTGGTTGTAATACTATTTTAGTTGATGAATATTAAACTCCAGCCATGAAAGACAGAACATTAGCTCATTTCACTTATTCATTCAATTCTTCAACACTGAGTACCTCACATATTAGTCGAAGTTCTGAGAAAAAGGTGAAAAATAAATACCATGACTCTGCCCCTAGGGGAGTAGCCAAGAAATACACAAATAAACATACAATATAATTTTACATAGGGATCATCTCAGTGAAGAACATTAAAGAAGGGCAAAGAAACAAAAAATTCAAGGAGGTTTCTACTTTAGATACGATGGTCAGGGAAGGTCTTTCTGATAAGGCCACATTAGCAACTCAAATGAGGAAGTGAACTATTTTGGAGAAGCACCTTCTTGAAAGAGAATTCTAAGGAAGGAATTGCTTTGGATGTATAAGGAGAAGCAAGGGTTTTGGGGTTGGAGTAGGGCGCTAGGCAGTTTGGTCACTGCCTGGTATGTCAGTAATATGGCTCTAGGTTGTTTGAACTGAGACCTACCAGGGGAGCTGATGAAGTCAATGGCTACCTGTTCAAAGTTATTCACAGTTTGAAGGGAAATATCAGGGGGATTGAGAGCAGAAGAAAGAAATAATTTACCTTATTTACAAAACTAAGACAAATGTACAAACCTGAGTGTACATCATGATACTACAGCTTTATGGATTTGCATGAAGTGAACAATACCCAGATTGAGGAATCTAAAATTAACAGAAATATGGATCCCCTCTTGAGCTTTCTCCAGGTCAGTACTCACCATCTTCACAAAGATAAGCACAACCATGAATTCTGTCAGCATAGATTAGTTTTGCCTACTGTTGAACATTTTGCAAAAAGCAATCATTAATATGCACATATTTGTATCTGGCTAAATTTATTCAATATTATGTTTCTGTTGAAATATAATGGCTAGAGATGTGTAGTAAAATTTTTAGTGTTGACTGTGGATTTGCTTTTATGCCCTCTTAATTTTATCAACTGTTGCTTTATACATTTTGAATCTGGGTTAGTAAGTGCATACACATTTAGAACCATTGTGTCTTTCTATTGATTTCTATTATTATTTTGAAATGCCTGGCAAACTTTCTGGTAGTTTTGTTATTGTTGTTGTTTTTTGCTGTACAGTTTACTTTGTCTTAAATTAGGGTAGATACACCAGCTTTCCTTTGCTTATCTTTTCCCTTTCTTCAGTTTTTACATTTATCTCTGCTTACATTTAAATGTTCATCTTATAAGCAGCATCTATTTTCTAATATTCTATTTTTAATTGGATTATTCATTGTGTTTGCATTAAATTTAATTACCATTTTGGGAGAGTTAAACCTCTATTAGTCTCATTTGGGGTTGTGAGTTAAAAGGGTTTTTAGCTCACCACCATGAACCAGACATTCCTCCACTGGAATTTTTGTGTAAATATAAGCTAGCTTTGTGACATCAAGCATATTGCAAGCATATATACTTCTTAGTTTTCTCATCTGCACTGTAAGGTAGATAATACCACCCGTATACAAGTTATTAAACATTGTTATGCTTATCAAATTAGGGAATAAATTTAGTGTAAAGCATGTGGCAGATATTAGTTATTATTATGCTAATTTGGGGTAAAATATTTGGTGTGCATTTATCATGACTTCTATTAGATTTGCCTAATTACATTTTCTTTACATGACATATCATTGATTCATGACATTAATAGATTTTTTTAAATTACAGAACACAATTGATCTCACTATCTCTGGAAAAAAAAAAAACTGCCAGTGCAAAATGTATATAGTGTAAAAACAAAGCGCTCTTTCCCAAAGAGTGGAAACTGATACCACTGTCGTGCTCCTGAGTGCGAAAATGGGAGTTATTCGCACAGGAGCTGTGCACCCACTGGCAATTTTCTTATAAAGTAACGAAAGAGTTTGAGGATATAGTCACTTGGAGTCTTAAATTGAACAAAACTACATATGGTTTTTAACCAGCCACTTCTGAGTTGTGATCAAAGAGAATATAAAAGAGCCAGGAAAGCTATTTGTTGGCTGAAATAATATAAGCCAAATAAGATATAATCAAACTGAACGAGATATTACGACCCGCACTTTAAACCAAGAAAACCATTTACAGAAATGGAGGACAAAGAATAGTTGTCTTAGCATTAGATCATGCAAACAAACTTTAGGAGTTTTAGATGATCACAGAAAAATAACTATGTTTACAGAATAGATTCTTAAAAAAACAATGTGATCTGAAGCTGAATCACTCTCAGCCTCGTGGGTAGAGGGAGGGCATGGATGAGCTGCTGGGTGTGCAGTTCTCCAGAGAAAATGTCGCTCTGTGTCTCTCAGTGACATTCACAGAAGAATGCTCAGCACCATGGAAGAATTAAAATCATTTCATGAAAGAAACAGGTGAAGAAGTGTCTTCTTTATCTTGGAGCTGAGTGAACAAAACCCAAAGCAGTAGATGTCTTGCAGGAGCCAGTGACTTTCTAGGATCAGCTGGGTGGGATGAGATGAAAAGCCTCAATTGCAAACTTCTCATCTTTCTTTTCATTTCATGATAAGAGCCATCAGCTCAGGATGACATTCAAATGTTAACTTCCATTAAGACTGTCAGCTATCTGGTTCCCAGAAAACAGCACTCAAACCCAGTGTTTGAGAGATGTGGATTTACGCCCTGTTGACGTCTTACAACTTGATTGTTTTCTTACTCTATGATTTATTTTCTCTGAACCTCAGTCTCCTCATCTGGAAAAATAAGGGGAATATGTCTCACATGGCAAGGTTTTGGTAAGAAATAATTGGGCTAAGGAATGTGTAATGAAGATCACATTGCTGAAAAAAATTGCCTTCTGTTTAAAGCTCAGCTATGGGGCAGAAGTGAGTCCAATGGAGGGCGGGACAGAGGGAAACTGTCAGATAAATAAGGCAGGACACAAGTGGAAGGCAAGGAAAGAAGATTTTATTCAGCCTATTGCGATAGGGTAGAGAGTCCTGGAAACCAAGCTCCTCTTGGTTTTTGCAGGAGTGACTGGACATTTTAAAGTGAGAACTAGGGAGTAGGAAGGGGAATTAGCCAGGACAGCAGCAGAGGCAGGGAGGTGGAAATTTACAAAAAGCAGGAAGGTGGAGTCGTTGGCTGGTCAATGTGATTAGTCTTTTCTTAGGGAAGTTAGGTTTCTGTCCTCCCACGGAGACTGGGAGACACCGCCCTGTCTTCAGGTGTTGGCTGGAACAAACAGCCAGTTTTTTGGGCAGCAGCCTTGGGGTTTCCCAGGCAGAAATTTAAAAGGGGACTGGAGTTGTCCTAGAGACATGGTCTTGAGCTATTAGACACTATGCTAGTGTTTTCGAGTCTCTTAATGTGCTGGCAGGTGAGAGGAGTGGACAAAAACATTAGTGTTGAGAGTCTGTAGTTCTTACAGGCTAAGTTTGAGGCTGGTTGAGAAGAGGGCTCAGAGGAGGCCACCTTTGATCAAAACTTACCCTTTCTAGTGCCACAGAATGGAAGAAAAGGTAAATTGTGATAGCAAACTATAGATTTTGTACTGCAAATTAGACATAAAGTTAAAAGATTGCCCATTGTTCACACGTTAGCTGAAAAAATATAGACTTTGGGAATAGATTCACCTGGACTTAATTTTCTTCTCTTCTACCCTTTTTTCATTTGTGCAATATTTGATGGGACACATTTTCTGAGACTAAATTTCCTAATGTGAAAGAAGGAATCTTAATGTGATCAAATAAGGTAAACCTAGCAAGATACAAGTTCATATATAATGGAATTCGAGATTGGTTCACACCCTCTGCCTAGCTTCCTGCTCTCAGACAGTGGTGGGTGGAAGTTCTTTCATAACTTGGGAGAGAGAATAAGATGAATGTGATGGTGAGAGTAAGTCCTCGAGAAAATAACAATCTCCTCTAGGGAGGTGGGAAGGTGTAGAATTTACTGCTGCATCCTAGTATTAGGTTGGTTCAAAAGTAATTGTGATTTTTGCCATCAAAGGTAATGGCAAAACATTAGCATTCTAATGTTTTAGAAGTAAAACATTAGCATAACATTTTGCACCAACCTAATATCAAAGTATTAGGTTGGTGTAAAAGTAATTACAGTTTTGACATTACCTTTAATGACATTTGCCATTACCTTTAATGGTCATTACCTTTACTTTTGCACCAGTACTAATTAATACCCGATTTTGCAGAGGTGACTACAAAATCACCTCTCACCCATTGCAATAGACTGAAGTATTAGCCATTCAGAGAACCAAGAATCATTGGCATCTGGGCAATTTTTGCTTCACTCCAAAGCTGCATCCTCATCCTCCTCTCCTGGATATTTCTATCACTCCTAGCCTAGACCTGGCTACCTTATATCATGACATCATTTTCATCATTTTTGATACACCTATTGCTGGTCTCCAGACTGGCTTATTGTCATTCCAGTCTTATTTTCCAAATATCATTTTCTCAGGGCTCCTCTTCTCTCCTTTATGTGGGTCCGGGAGCAGTTCTCTAATGACATGTCATGTGACATCTAAATTTCTCAGCCTCCAGTAAAGTCCCTTGATAACTAACATCTGGGTCTCCAACTTTATCTCTAGACCCCACTAATTGTCTTCCTTTCTACCTCATGAGTTGGCAAACTTTCTCAAAATGTCTTGATAATAAATATTTTCAGCTCTGCAAGCCATATGTTGAGACTGCTCAACTCTGCCATTGTAATGTGAAGTCAGCCACAGACAACGTAGAAACTGATGAGCCCACTGTGTTCCAGTAAGACTTGATATAAACAGGTGGTAGGATGGATTTGGTGGTCAGCCTGTGTTTGCCAGTCCTTGTTCTTGTTAAACCCTCTAGGGTGATTTGTTCTTACTTTTTTACTTCACATCCACAAAAGACATACACCTGAGCACATAAAAGCTTCCACCTCTGACCCTTTGACGTGGCCTCTCCCATCCTGTGCTGCTGCTGCCCCTTCCTTGGGACAAATCCACTTCATGATGCAGGATGCCTCTTTCCTTGTCATAAGTGCCAATCAGATACATAGCTTGGTGATTAAGAAGCTAGAGTCTAGAACTAACTGCTTGGATTTGTTTCCTGGCTCTGTCACTTACAAATTATCCAGTTTCAGTTGCCTTATCTGAGAAATAGGGGTTGTGTCTGTGAGCAGTTAGGCCCCTCAGCATTCCTGATGGTCCGGGAAGCCCTCTTTTCCTGTGTCTCAGGCCTCAGATGGACGATAATTTGGCAAGGATGACTCAAGCTCTCCCCACACGTTGTTTCTTTTTCTGGAAGGAAGTCTAGGATCTTTCACATGATGTTGGAGGGGTCCCAGTGGTAAGAACAGAGAGACCCTGACCTCTAAGGACTTTTCAAGCTTCTGCTTATGTCTTTTCCTCTTGTCTCATTGAACAAAGCCAACCTCAGAGGCAGTCTGAGGAAGCAAATGTAGGGTATGTATACCAGAAAGAGGATTACAATGCCCATATTGCAAACATATTATCAATGAGATATTAATGGACACCTAATGGGATTGTTTTGAGGATGAAATATATTAATATGCATAAAGCACTTAAAGCAGTATCTTGAGTAGTGTTAATAATAGACAAGGGTGTGCCATTATTATCAAGTCCTGAGGTCTCTCTCAGTTCTAAGATCTGTGACACTCATGATTTTATCCCAGAATGCTCATTCCCTCTCTGTCTTATTTCAGCTCTACCATAAACTTGTGGAATGATTTTGAGCAGCAAGTCACTTCGTCTATTGGTCGTATCTTCTTTAAAAATTTTGTATACTTTTTTTTGTTATGCAATAATACATGAATACACGGTTATTATGGTAAAATGAAAAATATATAGGAATATAAAATTACAAAGTGTGACACCCATACCCATCACCTGTTCTTTCCTCACTCCTCATCTCTATTAAAAGTGTGTTATTTAACCTTTCTTAAAGTTATGTATGTGGGTATGCATGTTTACACACATATGTAATATATATGCAAATCTTTCTCATATGTATATAAAATATGCATAATGTATAAATGTAAATTTCACATACTTGAAATTTTTGTGTGTTACCTAATTTATAAATGGCATTACATAGTTTATTTTACCTAAGTAGAGTTATATTCAATCTAGAATACTGTGGATTGTTTTTCTCAATTAATAAATATTGTAGACCTTATAATATATAATCTGAGTCATATTAAAATAAAAAAACTTTATGCTGTTTTGTAGTATGAATATACCTTACTTTATTTAAATATTTCCTATTACTAAGTATTCAGGTTATTTCTGTTTTTTCCTAATTATAAACAGTACTCCACATATATCTTTGCCCACATTATGAGCATGTAGATAGATGTATTTCTAAGTAGACAACTTGCCTGCTTAAAGATATGCATGTCTTGAATTTCAAGAGACCCTGCCAAATTTTCCTTCTCAAAAGCTATGTCAACTGTTCACAGTGAACTTATCTATCAAGTGGAAGCTCTGGAGTACATAATTTCTACGTTATTTCTCAGGTTTCTAACTCCTAGATTCCAGTACGGCATTAAACACCCTGTATTTACCATCACCGAGTCCACCAGCAATTTGAGGTTAGACTCAGAAACCTCAGTGAGTTGCTGGGTACACATAGCAGAGAGCTCATTTACTCTGTGCTTTAGTGTTTTATTTTATAACATCTTCATATTCTGGATTGGGTGCGCAGCAACCTCCCCGAGCTGCAGGAATCCCAGGTTGTCACTGTCCCTCTGTGTGCTTGTGTCAGGTCACACGTGTGTGCACATCCAGGTGTTGTGTGACCATGCACTTGTCCCTGAGTGCCAACAAGGAAGTCCCGCCTGTCCTGCTCCATTGGTGTCCTCCTAGAAGCCTAAGCCAAGTCATTGGGGTATTTTTCATTAGGTGGTATGTGCGAAAGCATGACTGACAGAAATGATAAGTTAACATTTCTGAGAATTCTCAGTCCTGGAGCAGTAGAAGGCAGACAGCCAACAGAAATTGTATTGAGGATGAAATATTTCCTAAAAATAGTTCTCCCAGCTCAGCCTAATGCAATTAAAGTTAGTGATGTACATAATATGAAAACTGGGAGCTCTTCCTGCTAATAACCACGGTGGAACCAAGGCAATCCATTTCATTAATTTAATATACACTTTCATAGTCCCCGGGTAATAGAAGTATAATTAAAATGATATGGTTTGATAGGCTTTCCTTTTGAAATGAAATTTTGCAAGTGTAAGTTTTGAAATGTATATGAAATGTATATATGAAACATATATATACACACACACAAACACAGTAATTATTGCTTATTATACATTTATTTTGGACTCTTTCTCTTTCACCTTCTTTCCCTAAAACAATTCCTTAAAATTGAATGCTCCTGAAATGCTACTGACACATTTTCTGATACAGTCATCTGGTTAAAGGAGAGCTATAGAGAACATAAGAATTAACTGCTGAAAGCTAAAGGTGGAAAAGGTTTTGGAATGATTTTGAATTAATTTAAGATTTCTACTCTACCTACTTACAGATAGACTCAGTTCAGCTTATCAATTTAAAAAACAGAAGACTTTAAAATCAAAAGGACCAAAAATAATTACAACTGGGACAATAAGAAAATGAACCTCAATTTAATGAACAATTGGATATGTTATCCTTTCCTGTAGTTTTCTATGTGATTTTTCAGAAATTTGTTAGACTTGATGTCACATAAACTATTTTAATAAAAAAAAAACTGCTCTGTTTGGAATTTATTGGGAAATAAATTAAGGCTTCTTACTTCTTTAACTCTATTTTAAGGTACATGAAGTTACTCTTTCTATGTCCCCATGAATATGAATGAGTTTTAAACCCAGAAATTATGTCTCATTTTTTTTTAAAAAAGTGCTAATAAAGAAGACATTTTCAAAGAGAAAGAATACTGATGGCTGCTAAGTTTGAACTAAAATATATAATCTGCTGGGAGGTCAGAATATTGATGATATAGAACAGTGCTGAGCATAACTTCCTCTATCAGTATCAGTGGCAGTGCTGCGGATGGACCATTTCTACTCCACCGTAGCTCCCATGAGAGATAATTGAGCTTTCCTCAGAGTCCTTACCATTGGTGGGACAGTTCTGTCAAAGTATAGTGGTAATGGAGAGTGACCACTGGCCTCACTGTCAGTGGAAGGGTTTTCTGGGAAAAGCAGAGAGGAAAAGGATTGCTTCCTCATTCTCCAGTCTTGCCCTTAGTTTGTTTTCAGTACTAAAGAGATTTGATAGATCTCTGCTTTTGAAGAAAACATTCCTGCTGTTGGAAAGATTTGAGGACTGTTAGATTAATGATGAAACAGATCATTGAGAAGGTTCTGGTTTGCAAACGTTGAATTCTTTCAAGCCTGTTGGCGTTGGCTGAGCCATTATGACTTCAGAGATTAGAAGTCTTTCACCCCTATTTGGGGTGAAAAGGAGGGTGTTCACACAAAGAAACAGCTCTGGCTTTGCCCTATCACGTCTTCATGCCTACGTATCAGCCAACCCTGTGCTTACTCTTCTGCGAGCTCTGTGTGGAGGTAACGGGCACATGCCTGCTTGTGAAGAAATGATCTGAATGTAAGTCTTTTTGGTTAAAAAATCTATGTTCTTAATCACTGTGCTTAGTACTCAGAATTCTAAAGTCATAATCCACTATTGAGAAGGAAACAGAACCGTAGAGACAGGAGAATTGAATGGTTTTCAAATTGTTCTTTCTGCAGGTGTTTCCTCGCTGGTTCCGCAAATGATGCAGAGTTTTACAACTAAATTCCACCAAGAATGAGGAGTTAAATTGCGCTAAGAAGTTGTGTTCTTTTCTTTCCTTTTTTTACACTCTGATGGTCCCATGTGTATTTTTAAAGGAGTATCAAAATGATTGATTTAGTCCAGCCCTTCCTTTCTTAAATAATGTGAGCAGGTCCAGTGATTTGCTGGTGTTTCCCAAGCTAGGTGGCAGCTCAATTAGGGCTGGCAATTACAGTCACATCCTCTGGCCCAGTGTTTTTCTGTTGGTGAAGAAGCTATACGGTGTAGGTACACATTTATTTTATCTTTGTCTCTCTACTCAGTATGAAGCTTTACTAGTCAGAGTTTTCCAGGAAAAAAAAAAAAAACAGATTTAGTACGAGGAATTGGCTCATGCAATTATGGAGCCTGGGAAACCCCACAATTTTTCTGTCTTCAATCTGGAGACCAAGGAAAAATGGAATAAATCCTAGAATCTGAGTTGGAGTCTTGGTCTGAGCCTGAAGGCCTGAGAACATGGAGCACTGCTAATGTAAATCCTCGTCAGAGCCCAGAGGACTGATGTCACAGTTCAGCAGTCAGGCTGAAAAGAAGGCAAATTCTGCCTTCATTTGCCATTTGCTGTACAGGCTCTCCATGGATTGGATGAGGTTCAGCTGTATTCAGAGGGCGATCATTCCTGAGTCTACTACTACTTCAAATGCTAATCTCATTTGGAAACATACCTCACAGACATACCCAGAAATAACGTTTAACCAATATCTGGGCACCCCATAATCCACTGATACATAAAATTCGCCATCACAGAGCCAGACTGCTGATATCTGCATACTGCCCTCTGGAATGGCCCCTAAGTGAAACAATGACACTCTTTTTATAGCAATACAAAATGTGGTATATAAGTGAAGTTAATCACATTGTGACATATCCCTTCATGACTCATAAAATTAAAATGTTGTTCTTAGGTTATAAATATGAAAAATAACAACAAAAGAATAATTTTGTCAACAAAATAATTACAACTATGAAAAAGTCTGTAAAAGGATGACCAGAAGAAAACAGATGAGTAGCAACTTTCTTTGTTTTCTTGTTTTTTAAGTGTTGAACTTTTTAAATGTTTAAGTTGATCTCTTTCAAGGTTATCTGAATGTTATTTTTACAATAAAATATTGGAAATAAAATATAGTTTCACAAGTTATAAACAGATGACTGCCTTACAGCTGACATACTCAATATCACTCATAAAGAAATGCACATTATAATGTAGAATTATTAGAAAATGTTCAAAAATGTTTTTAAGTTCAGGGGTACAAGTGCAGGTTTGTTACATAGGTAAACTTGTGTCACGGGAGTTTGTTGTACAGAGTATTTCATCACCTAGGTATTAAGCCTAATACTTAGGGCTCCAGTAACCAAAACAGCTTGGTATTGGCACATTCAAAATTTAAATAAATCTTATGTAGTGCTTAAAGATCTGGTCTCATGACTTTAAATATTATCAGTTCTGCTGAAGATGCACATATTTCCTGTTTAATTTCATCCTTTACATTTCAGATTATGTGTACTTGAGCCCTGTCCTGGGCTTCTCAGGTTTCTGAAAGTTAACATGTTCGAAGGTTGAATTCTCCACTCCCACCCCCAGTCTTGCATCCCCAAGTTTTCCTCATCTCAGCAAATGGCAACTCCTGTCTTCCAGATACTCAGGACCTGCAACTTGAGGTTACACTTTTTCAACTTCTCTCTGTTGTATCCTATGAGAAAATCACCAAGAAAGCCAGTTAATATACTTATTTTCAAAATAGATCGGGGTTATGAGAACTTCCCACCCCTTTTACTACTAAATCTTCCTCAAAACAGCCATCATTTTCTGACTTGGCTATTATGGCAACCTCTCAATAAACCCCAGCTTTCTCTCTTCCGTTCTTGTGCAATGAGGTTCCACAGAGAAAATACTTACATTTTGGCCACTTTATATTCAAAAGCACACCAATTACTCCCTTGTCACTCAGAGCAAATGCCTCCAAGCTCTGATGGCTATTGCCCCTCTCCCTTTGCTACCCCATCCCCATTCTTTTAATCCAGGCCTCCAGCTCTGGCTTGCAAAGATTCCACTATGCTGCTTCCCTTGAGACTGCCTAATAAAGGCTCCCCCTATACCTCAATGGCTTATTCCATCCATTTCTTTCTGTCTTTGCTCTAATTTTGTTTCATGAAAACTGCCAATAACCCTTAACAAACTCTACACACTATTTATCTACTTATTTAATTATCTTTCTTTATCCAAATCCATGCTCTCTGAGAAAAGGATATCATTTTCCTGTTATATTCCTAATGCCTAGAATAATACTTAGCACATAGTAGGTACTAAAAAAATACTAGCTGTAAACAATAATTTTCTTTTTTTTCATTTCAGTATTGTTTGTCTGATAGGAAGATCTAGTGATTTGCCGATATTCAAAATGCCACATTCCATATTAAGAAACCTCAAGTCCAGTTGACATAATTTTAAGATATGTTATCTCCACAATTTCATGAATTTGTCATTAAGTTTAAAGATTAAAATGTTTGGACTACAGATCCTTTACATTAGATTCTTTTTTATGTTAGATTTTTTATGTCAGATTTTTTGTTAAAAATTTCAAATAAAATTTGTGGATTATATCTGCTAAATTCAATAAATTTAGTCATCATGGACATAATGTAGTATGTAATTTCTCTCTCTATATAACAAATAAACTTACTTTTTAAAATGTGGTTTAAAAACGATTAATATAAATTGACACAGAATTTAGCCTTGTGCTGATTATATCTTTCATTTGAGTACTAATGTTAAATTACCATGGATCTATATTTTCTGATTGGTAATTTAGAAAAGCTTTATCAATGTAGAAGTATGTTTTCTCTTGATGATAAATAATTCCAGACTTCTTAAAATGACTTGTGAAATGCCATTTACAGTATTAGAGTTTTAAATATATATTTGTCCTATGTCACAAATGAGTGCTCACATAGTTGTATTTGTCTATATACATATCTAAAGAATAACAAGAGTAATAAGGAAACTTGAAAAATCATGCTTTGCAGCCATCTTGCAGGTAGAAGTGTTGCAGGAGAGAGCCATACAGATCAATTCATGTGGAAATGACATGTTCTACGTCAGTGGCCCCAAATTTTTACTAGTGATTAATTAACCGATCTAAGCTATTGCTACATTATAATTTTGTGAAGTAATACTTCTGTTGTTTCTTAACTTTTCATGTACTTGTTCTATTTTGTTAATTTGAGTATATGTTTTTTGGTAATTGGAACCATATTATGACTAATTTATGTATTGCTAGATTATCCAACAAAGTATTTTACACGAGATATTTTACACCCACAATACTATTTGGTGGTCCATTAATTGGCTTTACAAGATAAAGAGAAATTTATTTGCAAATAGACTGAAATGCACTTTAGGCTCAAGAGTCCAAGGACTGTCTATTTATCTCAAGTCCAGTACTTAGAAAAATTCTTGGCACATAGCAGCATTCAACAACGTGTGTTCATCTGTACTGTGGAACTACTAGAGTTTATTTATTCTCTGAGTACCACAAAATAAAATAATCCTCACTGAACACAAATTGATATTCACATAATTAGTAGAATAAGAACTTTTATACTTACCTGGCAGGGGAGATACCGTGATCACGAAGGTGGTTTTCCCAGGGCGAGGCTTATCCACTGCACTCCAGATGTGCTGACCCCTGCGATTTCCCCAAATGTGGGAAACTCAACAGCATAATTTGTGGTAGTGGGGGACTGCGTTCCTGCTGCCCCGTTTTGTTTTTTTTTTTTTAAAGAATGGAAACTTTTGCTTTCACTGTAATAATTTGGTTATTACAATGAAAATTCATTGTGGCAAAGTCATGTTACATCTGAATCCTCATTTTTGGGTTAATAATATCATTCATTTATTTTATTGTCTATGAGAGTAACCTGTACTTTGTGGAAGAATGAAGTACTTTGCACAATTTTGGCAAATCCTATGTAGTTTTTATTATTGCTGACAACCCTTTACCATTACATATTAATGCCTATTTTAAGGATCACAGTTATTAATATTGCAGCACTTCTATTTTTCCATTCCCTGAATCCTTTTGTACAGTCCACATAGCTGTGTAATATTTCTATGGAATTTCCATGTTCAGAGGGACTCTGTCCTTTCATGGTGTCGTTAGGATAGTTAGACTGGGAATACTATTGTCAAACATCTACTCCTCAACACACAACACTTGAAGTATTTTTGTGCAGAAGAAAGCAGGACACAGAACTGTGAACATTTTCCCCAAACAGTCCAGAATCAAGTTCTAATTCAGTTAGATCATGGTCACTGGACACGACCATTATATTTACCATCCCCATGATTTTATTCTTAATTTTATCATTTATTTTATTTTTTATTATTAGATAAAGGTAGAATCTCTCTCTGTTGCCAGGGCTGGAGTGGAGTGGCATGATCATAGCCAACTGCAGCTTCAACTTCCTGGGCTCAAGTGATGTTCCACCCGAGCCTCCTGAGTAACTGGAATTACAGACACAAGCCAACAAACCTGGAGAATTTTTATTTCTGCAATTTTAGCAGGGACTCTACCAGGCCCACTGCATGCTGCTGCATAGGCCATGCACTGCACACAGAAGTGGAGGTAATATTTTTTAGTGGCACCACCCCCTCGCTGCCACTATAGGCAGAATACAACTGTTCATCACTCAAAGAGGTCCTAAATCTGTCTCATGTTTGCTTCTTGGGTTAACATTCTCTATTTCACAAACCTCAAGTATTCTCACTTGAATTTTTTACCTATAGTTGAAAGGGCCAAGAGGTGAGCACCCTATTCTAGGGCTACTAATTAACTAGAGTAATCAGTAACCCTAGAATAATAATCAGAATGTTCTCTTGGAAACATATACATTCTTCTCTTAGTTAAGAGAAGAATGTGGTTATTAGTGGTAGTAGAAAAAGGAGATAAAAATATGCTGAGAAATGCCATCCTGTAGAAGACAGAGGGAATCTCAAATAAATGCTAGGCAAGCAAAGGTCATTAAGGGTCAGAAACGATGAGTTGACAGAGGAGGCAGATTGTTCAATAGAGAAGACTGGAAAAAACCACAAAGAAGACATTGTAATGGCCCTGGGAGAGAAAACTGGGTAGTAACTCCTTTAGCAAAAGTCTCAAACAGGTGGGTTCATACTGTTTGTCCAGCTCTCTATCTAAAGCATTCAATTTTTACACTTTTAGGTAAGTCTGGCATTTGCCAGTGCATCACAGCCTCATGCTCCTCTATTATCTCACACCTTGACCCTTCAAGCAATCGCATTACCTACCTGACTCTTGAGGGATTCCAATTTATGCTCAAGATCAGCTTTCCTTCTAGAGCAAATCTCTGGCTTCATTTTCCAGTCCATTATCCAGTCCAGCTGGGTTGCAGGTCTTGTTCAATTCTTGTGTGATCTCAATATCTTTACCATGACACTTGTTTTTCCTAAGCTACTTTGAGTCAACTTCTCTTCAGTGGAACAGCAGCAAGCCTGAGTAGAGCATCACATCTTCTCACATTAAATTCAAGGCTTATTTTGCAATACAATAGGCCGACCCAGCTGCTGAGCTATTTACTTGAAGATTCTCTTCTACTTTACCGCTATTTAAATTACACATATATTAAATTTTAACCTGCCTGTCAGCCTTAACAGTTTGAAAACTAATGTTGTATTGTCTAGTTGTAGATTACAAGAAAGGAAGGAAGAAAATAAATAGGGAAGCAAGGGAGGAAAAACAGGAAACAGGAAAAACAGAATCATGACTCGTAGTATTGAGTTCTTCTGTTCCATCTAATGAGGCCATGGTGTATTAAAACTTCGAGGCAGGCTGAGTACAGTGGCTCATGCCTGTAATCTCAGCACTTTGGGAGGCCAAGGTAGGCAGATCACAAGATTAGGAGTTCAAGACCAGGCTAGCCTATATGGTGAAACCTTGTCTCTACTAAAAATACAAAAATCAGCCAGGTGTGGTAGCAGGTGCATGTAGTCACAGCTATGCAGGAGGCTGAGGCAAGAGAATCACTGGAACCCAGGAAGCGGAGGTTGCAGTGAGCTGAGATCATGCCACTGTACTCTAGCCTGGGTGAAAAGGCAAGACTCTATCTCAAAAACAAAACAAAATAAAACAAAACAAAAAATAAACTTCAAGGAACTGGGCATGGTGACTCACACTAGTAATCAGAACACTTTGGTGCTAAATCTAACCCACAGACTCTGGCTGAGTGACAGATGGCAGAAGTACACAGACACAGGTGTTTTTCCTGTGAGAGTGTGGCTAGGGGACCCCATGACATACAGAGACTTACAGACCCCAGAGAGGGAGTCCGGCTGTGCAGCCCCCAAATGCCCAAGAGGCTCTCATACTTATTTTATAACAGATTTAATGACAAAGGTCTAAAGCAAACACCATTTCTGGGTAATTAACATTGCAAACTCCCAAGTAGAGAGCAGTCTTGTGTGTGGAGGATCAAAGATTGGTTTCCAGGCAAATAGGTAAACAAGCTATTTACATAAATTCACCTACATTCCCTTGTTATCTGCTCTTTGCTATTAGCTCAAGGTAAGAAGATTAGGCTGCCTTCAGCCATAACCCCTTACCAAACTTTTGCAAAATCTTCTGGCCTTCCAAGAAGGTTTGCATCTTTCCTGTAATTTTTCCCTCCATTCTGATCAATCTCCTACACTTTGGGAGGCCGAGGTGGAGGATCACTTGAACTAAAGAGTACAAGACCAGCCTGAGCAACATAACAAGGCCTTATATCTACTAAAAATAAAAATAATAATAAAATAAATAAAAAATAAATAGCTAAGTCTGTAGTCCCAGCTATTTTGAAGGCTGAGGTAGGAAGATTGCTTGAGCCCAGGAGATCAAGGTTGCAGTGAGCTATATGATTGCACTACTGCACTCCAACCTGGGAGAAAGAGCAAAACCCAAACTCAAAAAATGAATAAATAAATAAATAATCTAATCCCAGCACTTTGGGAGGCCGAGGCGGGTGATCGAGACCACCCTGGCCAACCTGGTGAAACCCTGTCTCTACTAAAAAATACAAAAATTAGCTGGGTGTGGTGGCACATGCCTGTAGTCCCAGCTACTCCGGAGGCTGAGGCAGGAGAATTGCTTGAACCTGGGAGGCGGAGGTTGCAGTGAGCCGAGATCGTGCCACTGTACCCCAGCCTGGCACCTGGAGACAGAGTGAGACTCTGTCTCAAAATAAATAAATAAATAAAATAAATAAATAAATAAATAAAATAAATAAATAAAACTTCAAGGAGTCAGGCTTCTTCATTTTGTTTATTCTTGTAGTTTTTTGTTTTTAAATAGATGACACTATTTTGTCAGATTTGTTTTTTTCTATTCAAATTTTGTCAAAGTATATACAGCATAAAGTGGAGATCTTGGGCACTTAAGGCTTCTCATGTTTTTGTATTTTTCTTAGAGAAACTGCCTTAAAAATTTAGAACCTTCAGAAAGACATTCATACGGAGAGGGAGGGTGAGTTTATGTCCTTTTTGTTTCTTCGTATCAGGAAAAAGACATGTTTTGGCAAATGTTAGTGGCAGAAATTCTGTGACTCAGCATCACGAAACATAAGAGAAATACAAATTAAAACCACAACAAGACATTATACCAATCAGAGTAACTATTATTAGAAAGTCAATAGTCAATAGATTTTGCAGAGGATGTGAAGAAAAGGGAAGGCTTACACATTGTTCATGGGAATGTAAGTTAGTACAACGTCTCTGGAAAATAGTACAGAGATTTCTCAAATAACTGAAAATAGAACTGTCATTCAATCCTGTAATCTTACTACTGAGTAGCTACCCAAAGAAAAATAAATTATTATATCAAAAGACACCTACACTAGTATGTTTATCACATATTCATGGTAGGAAAGATGTGGAATCAACCTAAGTGTCCACCAAGGGATGACAGAATAAAGAAAAGTTGGCATATATACATGATGGAATACTATTCAGTCATAAAAAGGAAGAAATCATGTTTTTTTGATAATGGAACTGGCAGTCATTATCTTAACTGAAACAACTGAGAAACAGAAAGTTAAATACCACATGTTCTCACTTATAAGTGGGAGCTAAACAAGGTATGTGCATGGACATAGAGTGTGTAATAATAGACATTGGAAACTTGGAAGGGTGGGAGGGCTAGAGGAGTGGGTGATGAGAAATTATTTAATGAGTACAATGTACATTATTCAGGTGATTGATACACTAAAAGCTCAGACTTCACCACTTCACAATATATCCATGTAGCAAAATTGGATCCCTTAAATTTACACAAAAAAGAAAAAAAGGCCTGTGACTGTAGTGTTCTGGGAATAAAGAATAAGCAGAGAAAGGGTATCTGAAGTAGGAAAGAAACATCAGGTGACAGATGTTGGAGGTTGCTTCAAATGTGCTTTGATGTTTTACAAGTTTTATTTGGTCCTCAGTGGTAACTGTGTAAAGATGATTTTATTTACATTTCAGACATGAGAATATTAAGACTAACTTTGTGTATTTCAGAAGGCTCCCAGCCGGACTTCATGATTGTAAGTCTGGTGGTCTTTCCATTACATCCAACCTGCTTTTCAGTATGTCAGGGCTGTACAGAAGATAAGCCAGATACAGTTGGTTGGCGTTGCTGCTTCTCCTTCCTTGGATTTTGTTGTGGATGGTGCGGTACTCATTCCGCCTGGACTGCTGCCTCTGTTACTATCAATTTGCTTTTTGTTTTCTCAGCATACTTCTATGCCTCACTAACCACTGGATTTAATATTTTTCAGAAAAGAAGATATAAATAATATCTAGGAAACTTTAAGAAACTTTAAAGAACTTAGAGTTGCTAATAAATGAAAGGAATAATCTGAATTAAAATTCCAATTATCGACAAATTGACTTAGAGGCAAGACAAATCAAAGAGAGTGAATCAAAACATCTGCCCGTTAGAATATCATCGAAAGCACTCTACTACAGCTCTTTAGAAATATTTTGCTAACAGTTGCCTATAGCATCAACTGCATGGCTGTCACATTTGGATGCTAATATGTTTGATGGAAAGAAGCCGGCAGATACAGTGAGAGGGTGTGATGTTTCTTTAATGGTAATGATGTTGAAACTTCGTAATATAATTACAGGAGTCAGGAGATGATGCAGCCTGCTCTCAAACAGTTGGCTACCAAGATTTCTCGATGTTCTCTATGGAAAGCTAAAAATGATACCACCCACATGAAGCAAGGATTTTTTCAGGGAAAATCACTTTCGTCATTCTCGAAGCAACTCTCATGTACTCCTGATTGTTCCAGGGACTCAGTTGGCGTGGAAGATTTGCATATAACTCATGCTGAACAACCTCAACAAATATTGGGGGTTTTAAACATCCAGCAATATTAGGAGAATTAGAGGTCAGCTTCTGGGGCTCCTTCTTCAACAGCCCCAGCCAATGGCTTTGTCGGAGAGGCACTTTGAAAGCAACATGGTAGAATCTTTTAAGGTGGCTAACTACCTAGAAATAAGTCAATTTATGTCACAATTCACTGCTGTAATTGTGCATTCAGAGGTTGAAATTTTGATAATCTGTAAGAGTTTTATCAAATAAGAAGAAAAGAAAGCCAATGAAATGCAAAATTTATTATTCTATGGACAGGACAATTTGTCACATGAATCTCCTTTGCTGCTATTAAAATATGTTAGAAAAGGAAAATGTTTTACTTTGGCCTCATGGGAAATGCTATGATAACTCAAATCTGATATAAAAGGTTCGTTACTGTTGATAATCAGTAGCACTAGGTTTTGTGCTTAGGACTCAGAAGGTTGGACTGAACTCTGTACTGCTGATCAGAGGTCTTCCTGGGAAGCATCTTTCTGACTGAGACCAGTGAATTCTGTGATTTACAGAGAGGTGGGGCCATTCTGTGCTCTTCCAATAGTACAACAGTTACCCATTCTAGACTTTTGTCTCTCAGCACCATACTACTAGCTGTGGATCTGTAGGGCTTGGAAAGGTGTGGTCTCAGAGGTGAAAAAATGATTATATAGTTTAACTTGCTTAGAGTGAGGAGTCTGGATCCAGTGACTTCTCAGGGTTTTTCCAGCTTTAAGATCTAAATATCTCTGAATGTTTATTTTAGTAAATTTGGGACAGAACTTAAATGCATATTTGGTTTAAAAATACCATTTTGTGGGCCGGGAGCAGTGGTTCACACCTGTAATCCCAGCACTTTGGGAGGCCGAGGTGGGTGGATCACGAGCTCAGGAGATCGAGACCATCCTGGCCAACGTGGTGAAACCCTGTCTCTACTAAAAATACAAAAAAATTAGCTGGGTGTGGTGGTGCATGCCTGTAGTCCCAGCTACTCTGGAGTCTGAGGCAGGAGAATTGCTTGAACCCAGGAGGTGGAGATTGCAGTGAGCCAAGATTGCACCACTGCACTACAGCCTCGGTGACAGTGCAAGACTCTGTCTCAAAAAAAAAATACCATTTTGTAATGATATTTGTGAGCTTTATTATTATAGCATTCCTCTGCCCCCCACAACACACACACACTCACACACACACACACACACACACACACACACAGATTTATTTCAAGGAATTAGTTTGCATGATTTTGAGGGCTGGTAGGTCCAAATCCTGTATGGCAGGCCAGAAGCCTGCAACTTGAGGCAGAAGTTAATGATCCAGGCTTGATGCAGAATTTCTTCTTCTCTAGGAAATCCATTTTTACTCTTAAGTCCTTTCAACACGTGGGATGAAGGCCACCTACAGCATGGATGGTGTCTTAGTCTATTTCATATTACTGTAAATAATATCACAGACTGTGTAATTAATAAAGAACAGAAATTTATTTCTCACACCTCTAGAATTAATAAAGAACAGAAATTTATTTCTCACACTTCTAGATCTAGAGACTGTGAAGTCCAAGATCAAAGTATCAGCATCTAATGTGGACCATCTTACTGTGTCCACATATAAAAGGGCGAGAGAGGATGGAACTCTGTGTCCTCAGGTGGAAGAAGAGCAGAAGAGAGGAACCTCACTCCTACAAGCCCTTTCAGTAGTGACACTAATCCATTCACTGGCTAAATACCTCTCATATGCCCCAGCTCCCAACACTATTGCATTAGGGATTAAGCTTCAAACACATGAATTTGAAAGACATATTTAGACCATAGCATTTTGCCCCTGACCCCAAACATTCATGTCCTTCTCACATGCAAAATACATTCCTTCCATTGGACATCATTGTAAAGGTCTTAATTTGTTCCAGTATCAACTTTAAATTCTAAATCCAAAGTTTCACCTAAACATTGTATAGGCAAGACTACAGTCATGATTCATCCTGAGGCAAATTTCTCTTTAGCTATGAGCCTATGAAATCAAGCTAGTTATGTACTTTCAAATTACCTTAGTGGGACAGGCCCAGGATAAACGTTTCTGCTTGTTCATAAAAATTTGGGATTTTTTCCAGTCTTCACTACCAAACTGCTTCAGTCTTTACTCATTACGTAGTTTCAAAGGTGCTTTCACATTTTTAGGTATTTTTTATAGTAACACCCCACTCATGGTATCATTGTCTGTCCTCGTCTGCTTTGTGTTGCTTTAACAAAATACCACAGACTTGGTAATTCATAAAGAGCATGAATTTATTCCTCACAGTCCTGAAGGTTGTAAAGTCCAAGATCAAATCACCAACATCTGATGATGACTTTCTTGTTTCATCCTCACAAGGCAGAAGGTCGAAAGGCAGGAGAGAGACAGATTCTGCTATCACATGGCAGAAAAGCAAGAGTTTGAACCCACTCCCACAAGCACTTTTTGTAGCATCATTAATTTGTTCATGAGGGCAGAGTCCTCATGACCTAAGCATTCCCCATGAGTCCTTGAATATCAGCACCATTGCATTAGGGATTAAGTTTACAACAGACGCATTTTGGAGAACGTGTTCAGACCATAACAGAGGGTAATCTGCTCTACTCAGTATCTACTGATTTAATTGTTCACCACATCTAAAAGAAATACTTTCACAGCAACATTGGGACTAGTGTTTGGCCAAACAACTGAGCATCATAACCCAGCCAAGTTGACACATAAAAGTAACCATTGCAGGGTGAAAACAAAACAAAATAAAATCTTGGAAATTGCTTTAATTCATTTTTAAAAATAAATAAATATTTACCATGGTGGTAATAGATTTTCTTATACTTCATTAATTTATATTGTCTAGCTATGGTCTCTTGCCTTTTTGCTAGTGAGAGAAAGAAGTTTTTAAATCTTTGATTACATGAGATATACTTTTGTAAAATCACCCATGGGGCTATTTTGAAACCTGGGAAAAACTCTGAGGCAATCTCTGCTGAGGAGTTTATTGAAAAAGAGCCTCTCCCTCCAGTTTTGTTTTTTCCATTCACAGTGAACAGTGCGCTCTTGAACGCAGGTTTATGATTAAAATCTGGTTATTATAATGCCTAGAGATTGTCTCTTAGCCTTGAGTTTATTCCTCAGAACACAGAGAGCTCGGAGGATGGGCCTAAAACAGCTCATGCATGAGTTTTCCAATTACTGTCTTGCTTCATTGAATGATAAGTCAGGAAATAGGAGGCAGATTGTAGAAGAAACAGCAAGAATTTGTGGTATGAAACCTGCAATGCCTCTTTCCTCTTTATCCTTTCTTTCTTCTTTACAAAATCATTTCTCAGGGAACTCTGAACTCAGAAGTTTCCATTATATTCAGTGTTAAATTTGCAGCTGTGAAGGAGAGACTTTGTTCCCTCAGAGAACACACTTTGGATTACTATTTTCTCCATTTCACTTTTTGAGAACTGGTTTTTCCCCCTAGAAATGGGAATAACAATTACCACCTGGTAGGATTGCTAATTGTTATGAGGATAAGAAAGTGGAAGTCCACAGTATGAAATGGATGTTTTGAAAGGAAGAAAGAAAGGAAAGAAGGAGGGAAACAGAGAGGGAAGAAGGAAGAATGGAAAAAAGAAAAAAGGAGGAAGAAAGGGAGGGAGGAAGGAAGGGAAAGAGAAAGAGAATAAGAAGGAGAAGTAAAGGAAAAAGACTAAAGAGAAAGAAAACCTTGCAGAGACTTTCTGAAGGTTAGCTAAAGTTTTTGGGGCCTCACTGCATCATGTCTGGATAAGGAGTGTGGGCCCTCTGCAGCTGGCAAGACTTTGATTTCAAGACAACCCTTTCTTAGAAAGCTGAGGCACTCAGGTGTGTGGATCTCCTAGTCAAAGCAAAGAAATAATTTAAAGTCACTAAACCTTCAGTGCCCTTCAGTACTCGTTAGTGTTAAGCATTTCTAAGAACTATAATTATTTTCAGAAATTGGAGCCAGACATGGTGTCTCACGCCTATAATCACAGCACTTTGGAAGGTCAAGGAGGGTGGATCACCTGAGGTCGGAAGTTCAAGACCAGCCTGACCAACACAGTGAAACCCTGACTCTATTAAAAATACAGAAATTAGCTGGGCATGGTGGTGGGTGCCTCTAATTCCAGCTATTCGGGAGGTTAAGGCAGGAGAATTGCTTGAACTAGGGAGGTGGAGGCTGCAGTGAGATGAGATTGTGCCACTGTACTCTAGCCTGGGCAACAGAGTGAGACCCTGTCCCCTCACCAAAAAAAAAAAAGAAAAAGAAAAAGAAAAGAAATTGGTTGAGATCTCAAATTAACACCTACTAACGATGTAATCAGAAGAGTAAATATTCATTCACTAATATTCTTGGGGGATTGGATCCCAAGGAGCATGTCCATATTTCAAAATGTGTTTACCAACCCAATTCTGTGAAGGATTGATTCTTTCAACTAGAGGGAGGGCAGGAGAGTGGTGGCGCTTGGTGCTGAATGAGATTTGGGACAGATTCAAATTCCTGTGTGTGTGGAAGGGTGTGGCAGGAGTGAGAGTTCCAGGGATTCTCCAATCCTAGGAGCTTTACGGATCAATGGCCCAACAGCTAATCTATCCCTGTATTCATACCGACATACTTGCCATGACTACTCTCGGGTAATGACTGAGCTCAGGAAAAATGCTCTAAGACGGGGCTCTTGACTTGGAGACTCATGAGACACACAAGCCTTGCTTTGTCTGACACTGGCAAGTGGCTTCCACAGCCTTGCAGAATTCTCCTGAAATCCTCAAGAGACCAGGCTGCTCCCATCCGACCTCCCTTTTTCTTTCTTTCTCTCCAGGTCAGACTTGCATCATGGTCTGTGACTTTCCCAACTGCTTCCAGGTCCCACTCCAATTTATTTTATTTCTTTTTTTTTTTACACAGGTGTTTTGCCTAATAAAATTCTCACTCATCAATTCCTATTTTAACATCCGCCTCTCAGCGAACTGTTTTGGGTGACCAGCTATCCCAGTTTGCCTTGGACTTTCCTGGTTTTAGCACCACAATTTTCACATCTTGGAAAACCCAAGTCTTGTGCAAATCAGGACAACTGATTACCTTCAGATCATGTCCCACCCAGGGAAGACGACACCATAGGATTCCTTGGAACTTGTGTAACTGAGAGAAGCAAGACATTGCATAACTCTATAGAAGTAGAAGAGGCTTGGAGAAATAGAAAAAGGGAATTTTAGGCTTTTTTTGGGAAAAGATTTTCAATGTACACCTCTCCTGCTATCACTCCTATAGTGTCTTCTAAAAAGTCCACACTGCTGGTTAAATTTAATATGTTGATTTTTTTTTTTAAGAAAAATTGAAGAAGCTAAGTTCTATGCCTAGGTTGATGCAGCAAAAAAACAAAAAACAAAAAACAAACTGATGTCTCTAATGTGTGCAACCAAAGATTGCAGGACAAGAGACACCTGGGTTACAGGTGAGTTGCAGCTCCAGGGAGACACACAGAGGTGCTTATCAGGTGGGTGGCCCATATACCAAAGATGAATCCTTCAGTCTTTGGGATCTTTCTTCTCGCTATGAACATTCATGAAGTACCTTCTATGTGCCAAGCATGCGGTCAGAGCTGTGGGATAAAAAGACAGGGTCCTGGCTCTTTGGGTGCTCAGCAGTTCAATAGCATCAGATACAATACTGAGGTTGTTCTAATGGAGGTTTATGTGAGCACTGTAGTTAAAGAGGGACTTTTAGAATATTATTAGTATCGTTATTATTAGTAGCGTTAGTATTATCTTTTAGCCTGGAAAAATTTGTGAGGTCTTAAGAAACTTGAGCTGAGGCTTGAAGGAGAGTGGAAGTTCGTTACTTATCAAGTAGATGAGTAAATGTTTCCAGTTGGCAGAAAGATATATGTAGCGGCCCCAGATCATGAGCATGTCTGGCTCATTAAATAAACTGCCAATTGCTACATATATTTAATCAACAAAGAAGGAAAGGGAAAGGTAGGAAGTCAAGCTAGAGATATCTGTGAGGACTCCTCTTTTAAGACCTTGGATGCTGCTGTGGTTTGAAGGTTTGTGTTACTCCAAAATTCATATGTTCAACTCCCAACTCTCAATGTGATAGAATTTGGAGGTGAGGCTCCAGCACCCATGAATGGAATTAGTGCCCTTATGAAACAGACTCCAGAGAGTTTTCTTGTCCTTCTTCTGCTAAACGAGGACATGTCCAGAAGGATATGCAAATGAGAAGAGGAAGCTTTCATGCTATCTCAGTCCATTCGGGCTGCTATAACAAAACACAGACTGAGCGGTTTGATAAGCAACAGAAATTTATTCCTCACATTTCCGGAGGCTGTGAAGTCCAAGGTCAAGGCAGAGTCAGTGTCTCTTGCGGGCCTGCTTTCTGTTTTACAGATGGTGCCTCTCCCTGTGTCCTTACAAGGTGGAAGTGGCAAGGCAGATCCCTTGGGCTTCTTTCTTTATTTTTTTTGAGACAGAATTTTGCTCTTCTTGCCTAGGCTGGAGTGCAGTGGCATGATCTCAGCTCACTGCAACCTCCGCCTTCTGGTTTCAAGCGATTCACCTGCCTCAGTCTCCTGAGTAGCTGGGGTTACAGGTGTCCACCACCATGCCTGACTAATTTTTGTATTTTAATACAGATGGGTTTTCACCATGTTGGCCAGGCTAGTCTCGAACTCGTGACCTCATGATCCTCCCACCTCAGCCTCTCAAAGTGCTGGGATTACAGGCATGAGCCACAGCACCTGGCCGGACTTCTTTTATAACGGCATTAATCTCATACATGAAGGCTCCATCCTAACCTCCCAAAGCTCCCACCTCTTAAAACCATCACTTTAGGGGTAAGATTTCAACATGTGAATTTTGGGGACCACAAACGTTCAGACCATAGCAGATGCCCTTTAGTATCCTGTAGGTGATTGAGTGCAAGTGAAGGCTATGGAAAAAGGGAGTGGTAAATTCAAAACACCTGTGTATAGAATAGCTGCGAGCTGGGCAAGGCCAGAAACACAGCCATAGAGAAGAAGTAACGGAAATGGCGCAGGTAGATGGGAAAGGTGGATTCACAGAACATATGGAGGAGAAGAGGAAGAGCATCAGTTGTATTTGGTAAGGAAAGATCATGAAAATTCAAAAGGTTGCTATTCATTTTACAAAACATGTATAATAAGCACACAATAGTATATCTCTATTGATATATTTATTGATGATTATTTTCAACCAATGCTTATTTTCTGCTTTTTTTTTTTAAATTGAATAAAGACCAGTTGTTGCCAACTACATTTTATATGGCTTAGGAGAAATTTAAAAACGAAGCCCTTGTTTGTCTATTTACTTAAATTGAGTCTTCCTCTAACCACCACTCAAGAATGTACAAACACTGTCTAGTAAATACATATTAATGTATATTCTGATTTCAGTGAAACTGCAAAAAATCCTCTTAGTAATACACATTACGCAACTAACTACTGCACCCAGAAACACGCAGCTGGTTGAACACGCACGCTGTGCTGCGCAGGCCCAGCCTTGTGTGTTTTCCACCAGGCAAACTAAGCAACAGATTCTTTTCTTGCTGCTTCAGCAGAGCAGGAGGAAGATTTCCCAATTTAAAAAAAAAAAATCATGGCATCTTGATATTATTAGGAATGCATGCAATATTCCCATCAGTATATTTAGGATTCTTTGTAAGAGGCTCTCTTGAAATTTTAGGTTCCCATATGAATGCTAACACCTTACAAGATGTACCTTACCTGTATTTCTTTGGTTTCATTAGCTCTTCCTGAAGTTGGAAAGTTAATATTTCCCCCACTTTATAGTTTTAGAACTGAGGCCCAGAAACAAACAAACAAAAATATTTGTTCCAGGTCACAGAGAGAGAGAACAGCAGACCCCAAATCAGATTGCACAGAAACCTAAGCTTTTTTCTACTTACTATAAACTTTTCCCAGGCTCAGTTTTTCTAGTTCTCTAGAGTTTGCTAAAACAAGGAAGTTAATTGATTAATGAGGAATGTCTATGCATTCAATCAACAAGCGTTTGGTTGTTTCTGGAAAGTCAGAAAATAAGACGTTTCCAAAGTGAAATTGGACAGAGAAACCATTTAACGTTTCCTTCTGAATATGAAGGGAAGATGCAGTCACAGTCCCTGTATATGATGAATTTGTGGCAATGGAATGTTAGCCACTTCTAGCCACATTGTTTTATTCTCTACTCTCTCTTCGTCCTGTTTTTCAGTTCAGATTACGGGTCAATTTAACCATAAATGGAAGAGATTTCATCCTTGAATCATCACATGGAAACTGCCTGACTAACCTTTAATTACACTGAGGTGAATGATCAATAAGTCCTTATTTTAATAGTCCAATAAATGTTTTGTAATTGTTTGTTACAGCATCTGAGCATTACATACCCTGGCTACACAGACTGTATCTTTCAGACAACACCTAGTTCTTGCTACCATAATCTACCATTTGAAATACTAAGATACCCTAAAACTCATCTTTCTTCATATTCTCTTGGTCTCCTTCAATCTTTCTTTAATTTTTCCAGACATATTTTTAAGACAAAAGTTAGATCATTGGATATTATTGTTTAAGAACTTTTAACTGCCTTTCCAAAATTCTCAGGGTAAACCTTCTATGTAGGATCTGGTTCTCACCAGTGTCATGCCCCTTATTCTCGGCCTTTTTCTCACTGTATGTATTTCACAATTTAAATCTTTTTTTGTTGTTCTATCACACTGTGATTTCCTTCACCCAGTGGTACTCTGGTAAGTGTTTAATGATTAAGTCTCCAGGGAAAAAAGTATATTTAATATGCATATGTGTATTATATTATACATATATGTATAAATTTGTTTTAAAATTTATAATTTTCAAATAATAAAATGTGTAATACCCTTTTGTAAATCTCATTTTGCCAATTAGTTCTCCTTGGATGGTTTCATTGATTTTTGCCAAACATTTGTATTTATTACCAGCCTTACACCAACTTATAGTTGTAGAAAGCCACTTTGGGAGGCCGAGGCGGGTGGATCACGAGGTCAAGAGATCGAGACCATCCTGGTCAACATTGTGAAACCCCGTCTCTACTAATACAAAAAAAAAAAAATTAGCTGGGCATGGTGGCGCGTGCCTGTAATCCCAGCTACTCAGGAAGCTGAGGCAGGAGAATTGCCTGAACCCAGGAGGCGGAGGTTGCGGTGAGCCGAGATCGCGCCATTGCACTCCAGCCTGGGTAACAAGAGCGAAACTCCGTCTCAAAAAAAAAAAAAAAAAAAAAAAAAAAAAAAAAAAAAAAGAAAGCAAGCTTTGACAAAATTAGACCATGAATAAATAAATGGCTGATTACGATCTGATTCTGCAAAGGAGTTTCTCACAGCATTGACAGATAAATACAGTTCCAATGTAATGTTGATGGTATTTTTATTTAGCAAACAAATAAAACAAAAGTAAAATGACAAAGACGTATACTGGTACTTCACTAATTTGTCAAGGATATCAGCGACTTATTTGCCGAACCAGGTAAGAGTTCTCAATTACATGAAGACTACTTGGTCCATTTTTTTTGTATTACTCACAATGTAACAGCTACAGACATACACACTTTTAAGTATGGCCAATATTATTAAGATTTTTTAATCATTTGCTTTAACCTAGGTAATCAATAGAACTATAAATCAAACTCTGCTTTGTAATATTTGCCTGTTTTCATGGTATGAACCTTCCCACCATGACTTATTTCAGACTGCCAATGTGACACCACTGAATGCTGAATTAAGAAGACATAGTAAGAAGCACATTATATAGTATTTCCACCAAACAAATACAGTAGGAATACCTAATCTAAAAAGCATAGATGATGGTGAAAGAACTGGGAAGTGAGGTTATTTATTGCCTTCATTTTAATATAATTTATTTACTTGTAATGAAAGATGTTGTCATAATAAATACATTACAAATGTATTTAACCAATTTTAACAAAGACTGCATTTCAGACTGGGCGTGGTGGCTCATGCCTGTAATCCCAGCATTTTGGGAGGCAGAAGCAGGTGGATTGCCTGAGCTCAGGAATTCAAGACTAGCCTGGGAAACGTGACAAAACCCTGTCTCTACTAAAAAAATACAAAACATTAGCCAGGTGTGGCAGTGTGCACCTGGAATCCCAGCTTCTTGGGAGGCTGAGGCACGAGAATCACTTACACCCAGGAGACGGAGGTTGCAGTGAGCCGAGATCATGCCATTGCACTGCAGCCTGGGTGACAGAGTGAGACAAGGTGTTTTTTTTTTTTTTTTTTTTTTTTTTTAAAAAGGCTGTATTTAATCACCTGACTTGCAAAATTCCTGAAAATGTAACTACTGGCTCTTGTAAACCAGTTGCAGTTGACGTCAGCACAACATGTCTCCTACCCAGGACTTTCCCATGTGCCTAGAATTTTCTTCTCACCTTTTTTGCTCCAAGACCTACCCTTCGTATTTTACTTCAAAGTCAGTCCACTTCATCAGGAAAGCCTTCCCTGATTCCTTGGACTGTATCATTTGGCCAATCTTATTCTGTATGATTATAATTGTCTTTTTACAGACAATGAAACAAATTTTGATTTGATACACTTTAGTATTTATAAAGAACTTTCACACGTATTTTCACATTTGTTTTTCAGTTCTACGTCTTAGATAGAATATATGTGTGCGTGTGTGTGTGTATATATATGTATATCTTCTTTCTAGATGAAAAATTGATGTTCAGAAAATATATGAATTTTATTAAAGTTATCTGCACAGATGGGAATTAGAAAGATGCTACCTGAATTGAGAGTTTTCAGGTTTCAAACACGGTGCTTTTTAATTTAAACTTTAACACAGAGACTTAAGACTATGGTACATTTGAGAAATTATTCTATGACTAAGAAAAAACATTGTTTTGAAATGTGTATTATGATTTAAAAACCCAAACTATTATTAAGTCAACAATTTGTGAAAAACACACAAAAATGGTAAATTTCCATAAACTTCTATTTTCTTTATAAAATAAGAAATCAGCATGGGTATATAAAACAAAAGAGAGAATTGCCTGTGTGTGGGATTAGGGGGCCGGGAAACCTTCCAGATTCAGTCCGCCTAAGGCTTTCCTGCTGTCCCTGGATTTTACCTTCTCAGGTCATCTTTTCTGAACAACTTGGGTGCTGTGAGTTGGCGAATTCCTTCTGTGTTCTCAGTACATATTGTTATAGCTAGATGGGCATGAGTGGGGCAGGAGAGGGCTCTCCCTTCACCCATTAGGTATGTCAGGTGATGGTTCGGCAGTTAATGCATTGCCTCTCTAAAAGTGGTAAATTGGCAGCACTGCCAGGGAGAGGCCATTTTCTGATGGTCCACACCTGTTAACATTAAAGTGTTCATTAAAGGTAGGCCCCAGAGAGAAGCAACTTCCTGGCCATGCACCTTAAGAGCCAAAAATGGCCAAGTATGATCATGTGGATGTGCTCCACAGGAAAACAAGAAGAAAGCCTAGGATGGGCATGCATATAGCTCCCTAAACACACTGCAGGCTACCTTCTCAAGGGTAAGGAGAGCACTGCGCATGCGGAAAGGCCACGCTGAGGGAGGAATCATGGGAAAGAGGCGAGACTATGAAGTCCCAGATCAAGGTTAAAGGTTCTTCTTTTTCTCCTTGGGACCTCGATGCGTAGTTGGGTCTCTTCCTTTCTCTCCTATTCTAGGGCTTCTTAAATAAACTTTCACTCCTGCTCTGAAACTTGCCTAGGTTTTTTTGTTGTTGTTTTGTTTTGTTTTTTTTTCTGCTTTATGCCCCTCAGTGAAATTATTTCTTCTTAGGAGGCAAGAATTGAAGTTGCTGCAGGTGCGGACGGATTCGCTGACCGTATCTCCAGGTAATTAAAGTCTTTGCTACTGGTGACAGTGTTGCAGTAAGTTTTTATCTATTTGCCTTTACTAATTACTGTAAGACCAGGCACTGGTCTTCATGTTGGACACTGCATGGGTCCCCTGCTGGCCTGCAGCTAGGCTGCCTGTGGGTTGGACCTCTCCGCTGTGGTCTAATCAGTAGTGGGGTCTTTGAAAGAATAGCCTGATGCTGCTGCTTTGTCAAGGGGGCTGTGCTTCAGCGTCCAGGTTTTGGAGTTAGCAGACGCGCGTGAGCAGTGTGGGTTGTAGTCTGTACCGTCTCGAACTCAGAGCTGTGAGCTGGTATAACAGCAACTTAAATTTAGCCCAGAAAAACCTGAATGTAATTTTCATTTCTATTTTTTACTAGCTACGGAAACCTTGTACAAATGATTTACTTTTTTTTTGCATTTTGGTTTTCCTAATGAAAAAAACAAAACAGGGAGTCATTCTAAATATCTGTCTTACAGAACTGTGAAAATTAAATGCAGTGACACAGGCAAATCTCCTGGCTCCGAACCTGACACGTAGTAGGTTCTCATAGTAGGTGTCATTTCCTTCCTATATATGAAAATCTCACTGGAAGAACACTTTACTTAGCTAAAGAGGCTTTTATACCGTGTACTAAAAATAAATAAATAATAAACCAACAAACAAGTAATTTAACAGCAAACACAATTTTTATTTCGTGAAGATGAGGTACATCATGCCTGGCTTTCTCCATGTGATATGTGAAGGCAATATCTGGCCATAACCAAAGAACACTTTAGGGAGATGACAGAACAGGCTGGCTAGGAGTTTGGACTTCAGAGGCAAGCTACTTGGTTTGAATTTGGCTCAGTTACTTATTTGCTGCATAATTTTGTGCAAGTTATTTGGCCTCTTGAAGGGTCAGTTTCTCATCTGAAAATGGAGATACAAATAGTGTCTACTTCATAGGGTTACTGGAAATATGAAATGTTAAAACAGATGAAACACTTAGAACAGTGCCCAGCAACATTGCAATCAGTATGTGATTGCAGTGTTCAAATCAGTTCAAATTGGGATGTTTGCCAGCAGTGGCATAATATCATCATCATCATCACTACACATTTCTGGAGCATCCCAAGGTACATGGCACAAAATGAAGTCCTATATTAGTCCATTCTCACGTTGTGTAAAGAACTGCCTGAGACTGGGTGATTTATAAAGGAAAGAGGTTTAATTGACTCACAGGACTAGGGAGGCCTCAGGAACCTTATAATCATGGCAGGAGGGGAAGGAAACACATCCTTCTTCATATGGTGGCAGGAAGGAGAAGTATGCTAGCCAAATGAAGGGTGAAGCCTCTATAAAACCATCAGATCTTGTGCGAACTTACAATCATGAGAACAGGATGGGGAAAACTGCCCCCATGATTCAAGTATCTCTATCTGATCCTTCCTATGACACATGGGGATTATGGGAACTACAATTCAAGATAAGATTTGGCTGGAGACACAACCAAACCACATCAAGTCTTCTCAAGAGTTTTCTTAAAGCCCCTAACAACGAGATAAATGTGTATCCTTCCAGAACTTTAGTAGGTTCTACGGAATTGAATGGTGTCAGTTCTCTTTGACACCTTGGACCCCATCTACAGGGTTCCTATATACATGGAAAATTGTCCATATCTCCCTAGGTGAGTGCATCCCAGACAGACCAAGCCAACAGGAGGGGAAGGCATGATTGGGAAGGAGATGGTATCACAGGTTCTAGTGGCCCTTAAGGACATAATGCATGAAAGCTGCTCTTTTGTCCTGACTCCCAGGCCCTACATGAAATGTTGGCAGACACTTTAAGGGGACAGCAAGTCTGCTTAGCATTCAATGGTATTATTTTGTGATTCATCCTCTCTTGATTGGAGTAGCATGCCAAATTTGGGCAGTGACAGCAGAATCAGGGCAATACCAGCATTGTTTACAGAATACTTAAATCAGGAATAAAACTTCAGTCTTCGTTTCACTGTTACGTATGCTGGCAATTTTAAACAATGTCAGTGATAATATACACCTTTCTGAAAAATAATATTTGATCTAAGTTCTAAACAATTGCTTTGCTTATTGTTGAATTTTTATAACTTAGGTAAAATTTAGATGAGCACATTTTTGTAGCTTATTTTTAATTCAGATTTGATTTTAGATACAGTGGGAATGTGTGTCGATTGCTACTTTCCATGCATGCCCCGCTTCCTTCCTCTACCCTCTAGTAGTCTGCAGTGTCTGTTGTTTCCATGTTTCCATTCATATGTGTTCAGTGTTTAGCTCCCACTTTGAAGTGAGAACAGGGTGGCATTTGGTTTTCTATTCCTCCATTAATTCACTTAGGATTGGCCTCCAGCTCCATCCATGTTGCTGCAAAGGATAGGATAAGATTTCATTCTTTGTTTTTTTTTTTTTTTGAGATGGAGTTTCACTCTTGTTACGCAGGCTGGAGTGCAATGGCGTGATCTTGGCTTACCGCAACCTCCGCCTCCTGGGTTCAGGCAATTCTCCTGCCTCAGCCTCCTGAGTAGCTGGGATTACAGGCACACGCCACTATGCCCAGCTAATTTTTTGTATTAGTAGAGATGGGGTTTCACCATGTTGACCAGGATGGTCTTGATCTCTTGACCTTGTGATCCACTCGCCTCGGCCTCCCAAAGTGCTGGGATTACAGGCTTGAGCCACCGCGCCCAGCAGATTTCATTCTTATATATGGCTGATCAGTATCCTTTACCCAGTCCACAATTAATGTGCACCTAGGTTGAGTCCAGGTCTTTGCTATTGTGAATAATGAGGTGATGAATATGGATGCATGTATCTTTTTGGTATAATGATCTGTTTTCCTTTGGGTATATACCCAGTAGTGCTATTGCTTGGTCAGATGGTAGCTCTGTTTTAAGTTCCTTGGGAAATCTCCTAACTGCTCTTCACAGTGGCTGAACTAATTTACATTCCCACCAATGGTGTGTAAGCATTCTCTTTCTTCCACAGCTTTGCCGGCACCTGTTGTTTCTGACTTTTTAAGAATAGCTATCTGACTGGTGTAAGATGCTATCTCATTGTGGTTTTGATTTACTTTTCTCTGATGATTCATGATGATGAACATTGTTTCATATGTTTTTTGGTCACTTGTATGTCTTCTTTTGAGAAGTTTCCATTCATGCCATTTGCTCATTTTAAAATAAGGTGATTTGTCTTTGCTTGTTGATTTATTTAAGTTCCTTATAGATTTTAGATATTAGAACTTTGTAGGATGTATAGTTTGTGAATATTTTCTCCCATTCTGTAGGCTCTCTGTTTATTCTGTTGACAGTTAATGTTTATTTTGCTGTGCAGAGTCTGTTTAATTAGGTTCCATTTGCCAATTTTTGTTTTTGAATTGCTTTTGGGGACTTATACAAAAATAATTTGCCAAGTCCGATGTCAAGAAGGGCATTTCCTAGATTTTCTTCTTTAATTTTTATATATTGAGGTCTTACATTTAAATCTTTAATCATCTTGAATTAATTTTTGAATATGGTAAAAGATAAGGGTCTATTTTCATTTTTCTGCATCTGGCTAGCCTGTTATCCCAGCACCATTTATTGAATAGGGAGGCCTTTCCCCATTGCTTGTTTTCGTCAGCCTTGTCTAAGATCACATGATTCTGTGTGGCTTTACTTCCAAGTTTTCAATTGTGTTCCATCAGCCTATGTGTCTTTTTTTTTTTCTTTTACCAGTACCATGATGTTTTGGTTACTATAGCCTTGTAGTATAGTTTGAAGTCAGGTAGTAGGATACCTCTAGCTTTGTTCTTTTGCTTAAAATTGCTTTGGCTATCTGGGCTTTTTTAAATCCCATATGAATTTTAGTATAGTTTTTTCTAATTATATGAAAAATGGCATTGGTAGTTTGATAGGAATATGATTTAATCTATAGATTGTTTTGGGCAATGTGGCCATTTTCACAATATTGATTCTTCCTATCCATGAGCATGGAATGCTTTTTCCATTAGTTTGTGTCATCTCTGATTTCTCCAAACATTGTTTTCTAGTTCTCCTTATAGAGACCTTTTACCTCCTTGGTTAGCTGTATCCCTAGGTATTTCATTTTCTTTATGGATATTGTTATTTGGATTGAGTTCTTGATTTGACTCTCAGCCTAGACATTAATGGTGTATAGAAATGCTACTGATTTTTGTACATTGATTTTGTATCCTAAAATTTCACTAAATTTGTCAGTTTACTAGCCTTTTGTCAGTGTCTTTAGGGTTTTCTAGGTATTGAATCATATAATCAGCAGAGAGAGATAATTTGACTTCTTCTTTTCCTATTTGGATGTCTTTTGTTTCTTTCTCTTGCCTGATTGCTCTGGCTAGGACTTCTGTGACATACATTGCATTCCATGTGGAAAGTAATTTCCCTGTTATTTAGTCAGAAAGATACTCAACTACACTGGGCTTGAGCTAAGAATAAATTTTTAATAAATTAGAATTGTTGGAGCTCACTTTATGAGCAGCTTTTCCAATTCCGTGGGCTGATTTAATCCAGAATTTGAATGACTATTGAAATAAAGTGATAGCTTAGTGGCTTTAAAGATGAAGACACAGAACCCACGTCACTTCTGAGCTGCCTTTCTGGATGACCACTTGAAGTGTTTAATTTTTGTTTAAAGTTTAATTCGGTGAAATATGGCAAGCTTCAAAGCAAATACTTTATTAAACGCGAATGCTATATTTAAAGTTGGAATTATTTCTTTATTTCTAATTTTTAAGAAAATAATGAACAAATCAAGAAAACAGTAATAATAACTGATTTTTTTTCTGGAAAATAGCATTATGATAGAGAGAAAGAGGATGTTAGGAATTGATCTGTTTCAGGTGTAAAGTGGATGTTTTCTGCAGTGGCTTGTTCACACCTTCCTGTAGGCTGTGCAATACTTAAAGGAGAAACCAGGTCTAGGTTAACTTGGTATTCCTGAGACGCAGCACAGTCCTGGGCTGAAAGTCAGTAATAATTCATGTATTTGTTACATGAATAAATAAATTAGTAGCATAATTTATTCATCGAAGTAACATAGTGAGCGCATCCTACGTACTAGGAAGAAAGGAAAGGAGGAAGGAGGGAAGGAGAGAAGGAAAGAGGGAAGGAAGAACAGGACTCAGTTAAGGAGTGGTTCTTGTTTTCACATCAGTAGTTATGCAATTCTATCTGCAGGTTTAATGTTACTCTTCAGACCCCAGAAAAAGACAGACTAGACTGTTTTCTGGCCCTTTAAAAGATGAGAAAACTCTGGTTGGAATTTACATCAAATTGATAAATTATATATGGAATTGAGTAAGTCAATGAGCAAATTTTACTTCTCCACCCCTCCTCCCCAAGGCGAGATACATGACCTACCCTTAAAAGGCCAACACATTAACGTGCAGGTATTTAAAGCATTTTCTTAACAAAAAATGATTTTATGCAAATTAATTTATATATTCAGTATACAGACAGAAAAATGTAAAACAAATATTTCACTTCTATTAAATAAAAAGGTGTACTTTTAAATAGAAATAAACAAATCTGCCTTTTTAAGTCCCACTTTAATTTTGGAGTGCATAGACTCTCCTAATTTGCTGAAAAGACCCGAGACTCCCATACCCCTGTAGAAAGTACACACAGTGCTTCTGTGAGCTGAGCTCCATTTTAATCATGACTATATCTGATTATACCATTAAAAGAATATGTACATACCCACTAAAATTTTACATATATGTGTCAAATATATGGAAACAAAGCTTATATTATTTTAAGGTGTTTTTAATAATTTCCCTTTATGTGTTAAAAATATTTTAATGACATTCATTCCCTGGCAAGAAATTTTGTGTGTGTGTGTGTGTGTGTGTGGTGTATGTGCCTGCAAATGTGGTAGATGTGTATAGTTTGTATGTATGTGTGTGTGGGGTTAGGGTGTATATAGGTACTCAGTTAAATCCATTTTATGTAGCCATGATTTTGAAAGAAATGTATGGAACGCGTGGTTTCAGAAGCTCACCCATCATAAAGGGGAGTGTGTGCACCGTAATGGGGTGGGGGAGGGAGAAACTTCCAAGTGCAGTCGGGGAGGGAATGACTCAGGCCATTCTTCTCTGTAGCAGGTGCAGCTGCAGGCCCTCTGAACAGAGCACCGCAGGATCCTGATTGCAAGACTCAGGATCACTCATTTTCTCCTTTTAAAGCTTCTAGTCTAAGTGCTCCTATGTATGGAGAGGAGATGGACCTTTTATAAAGGAAAAAGATTGGTGGACTTTGTAAATGCGTGGAAATTCTAATCTTACCCACAAGAAACTAGATTGCATCAATAACGGACTTCAACAAATACACAGAGATATTCTACTTCTATATTGTGTTTTATTTTAACACATTTTAGATGCACAATTTTACAAAGACTGACTTTATTTGGAAGACTTTTGTTTAATATTTTAAAAAAATATCATGAGTTCCCAGATTGGTTTCTTAAATACATCAATAAATTCAATTGTTTTAGGGACTAGTAAAAGAAAAAATAGATCAATATAAATAAAGTACAGGAAATCATTACATCTCACTTGTGTTTTATTCATGAAAAATGGATGCACAACACAAGCCAAAGGCAACCACTTTAATAATAAAAATAGCAATGTACGGACTCTAGCTCAGAAATGCAGCCACATTTGTGGAATGTTTCATTATGTCACAGATACTGGCAAGATTTAAGATCTGGGAATTTGGCTGTGTCAATTTCTACCTGGCCAGAGGGTTATTATGATTTGTAATTCAGGAACGATGGCCAGAGTATTTCACTTTTGTCTCCTACAATGTTGTTATTTGTTAAAAGTTGCTGAACATTGCTCAGAATCAGCAGAGGGTTATCAAGAAAGCAGCGACCCCTTACCAGGAATTTCCAATAACTGGGAACACTTAACACGGCAGCTCACCTTCCCTGCAGCCTCTCACATCCCGACATGCATATCAATGGCCAGGAAAAGGGCACTTCTGGGTTGGGAGGCCTGCTCTGCTGCCTGCATTGATCAGAGCAGGAGGATTACTGCACTACTGACTGCTAATCAATAGATATTGAGTGCAATCCCCTGCTGTAAATTCAGCCAGGTTAATAAGTGTCCACACAAAACAATGGGCTGAAATACAATCTCCTCATTCAAGGAGCCGGACACATAGGACTGTTTGTTTCAGCAGCTGTCCGTGGGGCAGTGGGTGGCAAGAACTTGGACCTTCACCCAAAATTGGCCTGGAGCTGTCTGCATTGGCTTAGTGTGCTGAGCTTTAGAGGCAGCCTCATTAGACGGTGTGTTTCTGGGCCCTCCAAAGTCTTCATTGGCTGCTCTTTCTGTCTCTCTCTCAGACAGAAAACTGCTTATGATTTTGTGCTGGAGCCCTATGGGTCCCATGTTCCCTAGTATGGAATCCTAGAGTTTCAGACCCTTGCTTGAACATAAAGTCTTATCTGCTTAGAAAGAAAAAGGAAAAGAAAAGAAAGGAAAGGAAAGGAAAGGAAACAAGGAAGAAAGGAAAGAAGGAAGGAAAGGAAGAAGGGAGGAAGGGAGGGAGGAAAGGAGGGGAAAGGAAGGAATAAGAAAGGAAAGAAGGAAGAAAGAAAAAGAAGGAAGAAAGAAAATAGAAAGAAAGAGAAAAGGAAGGAAGGAAGCAAGGGAGGGAGGAAGCAAGGAAGAAAGGAAGGAAGGTCAAGAAGACAACCTATATGTTTTTGTTATGGAGGAAAATGCCAGCAGACTTGGGCAAATACCATTGAATATTTAATCACACAACCTCTAGGAAAAACAGTCCTGGTGCAACCGTATATTTTCTGTCAGGGATGAGATTGGAGCTGAAGAATTACAGAGGAGATTTCCATGTTTCTATATTCTTCTGTCTTGTGCTTAGAAAGCCCATGGTTCCAAATTCTAGTAATTCTGCCTTAGCTCCGAGACAAAGGGATAGAAATGGCCTCTGTTTTGAATTTCAATACAGGTAAGAACATGCAATACAAAGGTTGAAGAGATTTGGAATTTACGTTGTCCATGGTAGGTCTCGATTTCCTCATGTAGTCCTGATTTCAAGTACCGTATGCTGTGCCGTGGAATCCCATTCATACTCTTATGCCCGTTTACATTGTATAATAATTTTAGTTTTGTGGATCCACAACACAACAGCCTTTTAAGGCCCTTGTTGAAGATAAGTTTCTAAGCATAGATTTTACAGGTATGCGGCTTTGTAATAAAAAGAAAATCTTTAAAACAAATAATTATATGATAAGAAAGAGAAAGATAGGTTCAAGATATTTAAACAGTCAGGGTTAGCTACCTACCCTCTAATGCTCATTTTTCCAAAATGCAACATGAAAGATAATGACATCATTTATCAGCTATTAACATTTTCAAATAACAAGTTCAGGCATTTTTAACTTGGAGATTCTTGTCTACATTTGAGTACCGAATATATCCACTCCTCATTCTGGTTTGGGATTGCTAGGGTAACCAGAATAAAAAGAAGACACACTTTCCTCTCCTTGTTTGTGAGTTCCCCTTCTCCTCTAATGGGTGGTACTGTGACCTTCGGGAGCGCACTGACAGGGCTGTTTCTTCCCACTTGAAGCCAGGAGCGTTCTGACCTTTTTCTGCTGTACCTTTCTGTGGATTAACTTCTCTCTTATTAACATTTTAACACAGGAATAAAAACAATCACATTGTATATCAAATTTCAATCCTATGATGTACACTTTTACAAATTATCTTGTTACATGAAAATAATAGACTTTAAGTAGCTTCATGTTTTGGGTGCTTTATAAACTTGCTCGGTGATGACCTCTATCCATGCCTTCTTCATTCTTTTAACTCTGGTGTCTGATTATGCTACCCTGGAGGCTAAGAAGTAAAAGGAAGAACAGAGGCAAAGATGCTTTCACAAGTATCGTTTTGATCATTTCTATGCTCAATGTGAGAATAAGGCAACATTTTAAATTCCACAACCCCATACCAGCATCTCACTTCATTATAGCAATGTTCTATTTGTGTACAGTGTGTACTCTGGTGGATAAAACACTGAGAGGCCAGTAGAAACGCTGGGGCCATTCCTTCCTATTGCTCCTGCCAATGGCCTAAATGAGCGATTTAACTTCCGTCTGCCTGTCTCTTTTACATCAAAATGAAGGTAATAATGTGTCCCTTTCTCTTGATTGGGATGTTTTGTGTTCAAAGATAAAAAGACCTTCAATTTTTAAAGCTATGGTAACCATATATGCATATATTTTATCTAAATATTGTGTTATGCTCCGGCAATAGAATAAGCTGTTTTTAATCAGGAATATTCTGGAAAATCTTGGTAGAAATACATCTCTAATCTACTGCAAAATGTGCCATGTATTTTTCCCTTTTATAAGAAAAATTATTCATTATTCACAAGTCTGATCATTTTTTGAAGTTAGTATTCACAACACGGTCATTATTGAATTTTTAAGTATGTGTGAATTTAACAGATAACTGGTAGTGCTTTACAGCTTTTGAATAAGGTTATAATTCTAGGGTTGTGATTTTGGGTCGTTTTCCTTTTATTCCTCCCAATAAAGGAGGCTTTCATGTCTATAGGGAGCTATCATCTTGACTAATCTACAATGCCAATTCTCTGCTTTTTGCTCCAGCAAAGAGGCACGTGAAATGAGGTTCAGACTCAGTGAAATAGATTCTGAAGTGCAGAAATGGAAAATTGTAATTTTTTAACCTATTTTTTAAATTTCTTTGCTATTCTGGATGCATTGTTTCCCATTAATCTTCTAGTTTGTAATCTTCCAGTTAGAGACGGAGTTGGGAATTTGCAAGTGTAAACAAAGGGAATTTGGAATATATATATATATATATAAAACGGTAATGAGTGACTATGATTATATATATATAAAGGTAATGAGCGACTATGATTAAGTCATTTAAGCTCTTAGAACTTCAGGTTATAACTTATAAAATAGATGTAATGTAACTTATAAAATAGATGTAAATAAACCATCTACTGCAAATGGGTTATTTTCAGAATTAACTGAAATTTTATAAATATATTACCCAGAGCGCCTAGTATATTGTGCATGCTCAAATTGCTCCCTATCATCATTATCATCATCATCATCGTCATCGTCTACAGTATAAAGAATGACAGTGATCCTGACAATGATCCAAATCAAGAAGAAGATAGAAAAGGAAAGGCCAAACAGTCTGAAGGGTAAAGCTAAATGGCTTGAGGGGCCAGGTTTAATTTATTTTCTGTGACCATCCGGGTCAGCTTATCTGCCTAGAACCACAGTGTCTGAGGAGCAGTGATTTGAAATTCAGGGGAGAGGGGCCACATTTTAACATTCTTTTCCTGGGCTAACCATCGATCTACTGGCTGCTCTCTGATGCTAAGGCACAGTATTTTGCGGGTTGCAGGGGAGGATTTTTTCTTTCTTTCTACTGCTAAAGGTCCTTTTATCCCAATCTTTGCTAATACAATCTAGAACTAATTTCTTGCCTCTAATTCCTAATTCCACACCCATACTTGATCTGGTCCCCTTGCCCAAGAATTTAAATAAGATACATTTAGCTAAGGCATTTGGCATGACTCTCATTAAAGAAACTAGATCAATCTGTGATAACTGACCCAGTCCAAACGTGAGGTCCAACTATACAAGGCGAGCTCCGCTCTGTCTGCCACTCATTCCGACTTTTGGGGCAGGATTTAGCAGAATTTGTAAAACAGGAGGCAGACATTTTAGAAGGGGGATTTGTGTAATCTGCCAGTCCTCAAACTCTGCCTTGTTTCATACAAGAAACGGCGGGAGGTAAGACCTTGAAGATTAGTCAAGGTCTGAGGTACTCCTAGATCAACAATAAAAGAAATTCTGTGGAAGAGAGAAGTGGTGTTAACACTCCCAAGCTGACTGCTAGCTCTTCATTCCCATAAACCAGAGACATTAAGAGAGAAATCAAGAACAACTCTTTGAAATAAAAATGGAGTAATTCAGTAGGAGAAATGGAAGACAAATTTTAGGAAATTTCCCAGAAAATTGAACAAAAGACCAACAGAGAGTATAAAAGTTAATAAAACTAAAAGCTCAGCCAGTAAGCTATACCATCCAGATATTAGGGTTCACAGATAAAGAAAAAGAAGAGAAGATCTTCAGTGCAATACTTGAAGACCATCTCTCAGAAGCAAGGGTATAAGTTTTGAAATTGAAAGATCTCACCCAATGTCTACACAATGAAAGGAAAAAGGTAATACTGAGTTATGTGATATCATTACCTTTCAGACACTAAAGACAGTGCCTGTGATTCTAAAGGCTACCTGAGAGGAAAACAAGATGTAACTTATGGAGCCTTTGGATAAAGAATATCAGTAGACTTCCCAATATCAAACTGGCAGGTGGGAAAAAAAATAAAAGAAAATAAAGAATAATGCCTTGACAATTCCCAGAAAAATATACTTCCATTTACCCTTGACAGTCAGAGAAATCATCAACCAAATCTGAGGACACAATAAAGACATTTTAGGTATTCCAGGTGGCAACAATTACTACGATGGCATAAGCTAAGCAAGTATACTGAGAAAGGGTAACAGGAGTTCCAGAGACTTGGTGATTCATGTGAAGTAAAGGTGAAGATGAAATCTAAGGTAACAGTGAAGGGAAGTCCCAGAGCCACTCCTGTACAGAGAATCCGAGTAGGAGCCAAGTTCAAATGACAGTAGGAGGCATAAAAGTCAGGAAGTATCCAAATCATTTGCACGTACTGAGAAATATTTTATATTTCATAGAGAGCTTTGGAGAGGAGTTAGTGAGAGATAGAAACCAAGCCAGTAGAAAGATGAGAATTAAATTCCATGGCAAACAAAAGTCTACGTGGAAGGGATTCTACCTACACCACTCAGCTAGCATTCATATTTATAGAATAATCTTGTTGCAGAATCTTGGTCCATCCAAATTCATGAAGAGACAATATTGGGACAGTGCACATAGTTCATTTTCCTTGTTAATTCCTTTCCAGCCATGGAGTTGGCATATCCATTCTTCAATTTTGTCTATAGGCAAAGTAAATTATAGATTTTCTATGGAAATTATAGGTTTTCTATGGTAGAAGATACTCTTAAAATCCAGTTAAATAGTTGTGAATAAAACATTGTGAAGACAAGATCACTGGCCATAGTTTTTGATTTTCAGGACTTGTTTTTTTCAATTAAGTTTATTTTTCTCTTTAGAGCTTGAAGTGGATAAGTGGTTTGTACAGAAGGCAGGAGGAGGAAGGGGTCATGAAGGAAGGCTGAAGTTCCAGGTCTTAGGAAGGGTTGGAGGCCTGGCCCTATAAAGTGTATTTAATGCCAAAGAAACCTGAGCAGGGAAAAAACAAACATAAGTCTCACTCTGGTGGGGGAGTTCACCTTCACACCAATTTCAGTTGTAAAAATCATACCCACAATTAGCCAGACACAGTGGCTCACGCCTGTAATTCCAACACTTTGGGAGGCAGAGGTGGGTGGATCACGAAGTCAGGAGTCTGAGACAAACCTGGCCAATATGGTGAAACCCTGTCTCTACTAAAAATACTGAATTAGCTGGGCATGGTTGCACGTGCCTGTAGTCCCAGCTGCTCTGGAGGCTGAGGCAGGAGAATCACTTGAACCCGGGAGGCAGAGGTTGCAGTGATCTAAAATTGTGTCACAGCACTCCAGCCTGGGTGACAGAGTGAGACTCCATTTCAAAAAAAAAAACATACCCACAACAAATCATTAAAGGTGGGAGAGACCATTCCTCCCACTTTTTGCTATAATTTTTCACTGAAGAAAATAAATTACAAAAAACCAAATACAGTGAAGTCACCATTGTTACCATATTGGCGTGCTCTCTTCCAGATGCACTTCTTAAATGCTGGGCATGGTTTATACCAAAATTTGAGATTCTGCTTTGTTTTTCTAAAACTTATGAAATGTTCCCATGTCATCTAAAATTCCTTTTACAATGTATTTTAATACTGGATAATATTCCAATGTATACTCCTTCATAATTTATTTAACTATGTCTCTAATATTGCCATGAAGGTCTTTCTGAGTCTTCATGATGTTGAGGAGAATATCTTTGTTCTGAAATTCTTGATCACATTTCTGAGCATTTGATTGAAACTAGATTTGGAAATGTGGAATCATTGGGTCAAATTGCCTTCAGAAAGTTTATGCCAAATGTCAGAGTTAATGTATAGCAAGGTGTTCGTTTTTTTCTGTCACATTCCAATCATCGTTGTGTGTGTGTTATAAAAATGTTTGCTAGTGTAGTAAGAGACTATTAAATATTTCGTGTGTATCATTCTTTTATTAGGAGTGACATTGAATATGTTTGCACATGCAATGTACCAATTGCATTTTTGCTTTTGTGAATTGTCTGTCAAGGTCTTTCATTCACTAATTGCTTGAGATTTTTATTTTTAATTTGTCTTTAAGTATTTTGATGGCATTCATCTTTCGTGTTGGTTGCAATTCCATTGCTTCCCTAATTTGCTGGTTTGCTAAGCCTAGTCTGTATTTTTATAGCCAAAGTGAGCTTTGATTCCCCTCACTGTACTTCCCACCATAGCTGTGTTTGCCTGTGTTCTGCAGGTCACAGTTCAAGTGAGGAACTTGAGTACCAGTTTTGGTTTCATCGTCTTTCTTCCTTTCCATCTTTGAGCCTTAGAAAGGCGGGCTGGCAGGACCATGTATCCAATGCCTCTGATTATGATTGTGTTGACTGCATCCCCAGTTGATGATCACCATCTTTCATCTGGGCTGGGCAACAGGCTCCTTCCTGGTCTCTCACGTCCTCCCTTCTGTGCTCAACAGAGAAGCTGTATGGAAGCATCTCCATCTGCCTGAATGCGACTCCAGCACACGCACATGTGGACACACATGCCCTTCACTACAGCTGTCTTCCACATTCTGTTTGGTTCTTAACTTAAATGCCCTCTGCAGTGGGTTGATTATGCCCCCTGAAAGACATGTCTATGTCCTAGTCCTGAGATCATGAATATGGCACCTTATTTGAAAAAAGGGTTTTTGCAGGTATAAATGGGTTAAGGATCTCAAGATAAGATCATGTTCCATTATCCAGGTGGGCTCTAAAACCGAGAGAATTCTCTTTAAAAAAGAGAGAAGAGAAGATGCACATGGAGGAGGAGACATAAAGATGGCAGTGGAGGTGGGGATGGGGCATCTAGTAGGAACGCTGGCAGCCTGTGGAGCAGAGAGAGGCCATGGCTGGATGGTCCTCCAGCATCTTCAGAGAGATCTGTTGACACCTTGATTTTGGACTTCCAGCCTTCAGAACTGTGAAAGAATATAAATTATTGTCTGATTAAGTCATCAAGATTGAGGTAATTTGTTAAAACAGCCCCCAAATAGATACACTATCTTCTCAGGAATGCATCTACTGATCATCCTGTCCTAAGAGGGTTCTCCAAGGCAGTTTCCATTACTGAAACACCTTTGGTTTCTCTCTCTTTCTCTTTTTTTTTTAACTTTTGCTTTAAGTTTAGGGGTACATGTGCAGGTTTGTTACATAAGTAACCTTGTGTCACGGGGGTTTGTTGTACAGATCACTTCAACACCCGGGTGTTAAGCCTAGTACCCTGTAGTTATTTTTCCTCACCCTCTCCCTCCTCCCACCCTCCACTCTCCAAGCAAGGCCCCAGCGTGTACTGCTTCCGTCTATGGGCCCATGTGTTCTCACCACTTAGCTCCCATTTATAAAGTGAGAACATGTGGTATTTGATGTTCTGTTTCTGCCTTACGTTAGTTTTCTGAGAATAGTGGCCTCCAGCTCCATCCATGTCCCTACAAAGGACATGATCTCATTCTTTTTTATGGCTGCATAGTACTTTGTCGGGTATATGAACCACATTTTTTTTATCCAGTGCATCATTGATGGGCATTTAGGTTGACTCCATGTTTGGTTTTTTAATAGAACGTTTGATAGTTTCTAATTGTAATTAATGTTTTTCAATATTACTGGTAGGTACCATAGAGGCAAGCATCTTGTTTAATTAGTCTTTAATGCATGCCTAGTCCTGGACACATTGTGATCAGTTACATACTGGGGAAAGAGAGGATAGCAAAGACAGAAGGCAGAAGACAAAGATGAAAATGGAGAAGAAGAAGGAAAAAAACATTAAATAAGTCTGCTCTTCAAGGCATATCTTTTCTTCTGATTAAAATTCTTACTGTGACTTCTAGGTGATAAGGCCTTATGGAGCATAGTACATGTCTAACTTTAATTGGTAAGGCTACACATCTCATTAACAAAGCTGGTTTTGTTTCCCTTTTTTTCTATTTTTGTTTTTATTATTCAAGTAATATTTAAAACACTCTACCACAGTTGCATCAGAGCACATGTATGTTGGGTAAACCTTAAAAGTCCCCCTGACCTTCCACGACCTCCCCATTTCATGCAGATTTTTATCCTATTTTATACATTTACATACACATACATACAAACACGTGCAAATATATTTCATAGCATTAATAGGAACACTCATAAAAACACAATTTTTTCTTAAACGTGCTTTTTCATCTAATAACGTGAACATGCATTTTTTTGTTCAGCACATACAATACGAATGCCTCATTTTTAGTGGCTGCATGACTGCATTTGTCCAAGGTAGAGTATTACCATAATTTATTTTGCTATTGTTGTATAAATGGTCATTTATCATTGCTCTTTACTACTACACCAAATGTTGCAATAGATATATTTTATGCTTAAAACTTTCCATTTTTAACAATGTTCTTAAAGACAATTTCCTAGAAGTCTAATTATTAAAGTGAAATTTAAATATTTGATTGATAGTGACAATTAGCAGTCAATAAATGTTTTGCCAGCTAACACTTTTATCAAAATTATATGAGAATGCTTGTTTTTCATATTATTGTAGTGCTTTGTAAACTTTTATCATCTATTAGAGAAAAAAATAACAATTGTTTTTTTTATTGCTAATGATGCTAAGATTTTTAATGTGTGAATTAGCTATAATATTTCTCCTACATTTATTGCATGTTCATTTGTTTTGTTCACTTTCCAATTAGCTTGTGAATATTTTTATTATTGATTTGTACGTACTCTTTATGTATTTTTCATCATTCCAGTGGTGTATTATATTAATGTATTTCATCTGAGAACACTTACCTTTGCAGGGATGTTAACTGCGGTTGCTCTTTGACTTATGAAAGAGTTTCATCCAGATAATCCCATCATAAATTGAGAATATAGTGAGTCGATCATCACAGCCTAGCCTCACCCACCTCAAACCTGTTCAGAATACTCACATAGCCTATAGCTGAGCAAAATCATCTGGCAAAAACACTATCTCATAATAAAGGGCCGAATACTGTACAAAGATGAGCATTGTCTAGACATTACGGGATGCAAAATCACAAACACAATATCCAGAAGATGCTGGCAACAGTCCACTGCAGAGTGTTGGCTATATGGCCTCTTGCTCGCAGGGGGATGGGGAGCTGGGGCTCCCTGCCACTGCCCAGCATGTCCAAGCAGTCTCCTACTGCCCACTGCTGTTCCAGAAAACAGACCAAAATTAAAAATTCATACTGTGGTTTCTACTGAATGTGTATCACTTTTACACAGCATAAAGTTGAAACATTGCAAGTCAAACCATCATGAATCGGGATCGTTTGAGTGTATCTACAGATCTGATTTTCTTTCCATTCTTAACTAATTTTCACCCGTTTGGTATCAAACTCCTGTGCTGTGGTTTGTTTCTACTTGAGGACGAGGTGACTGGTGATAATGACACAGATGTTCTTTAACTCTGTCCAGTGATCTACCTGTAAAACCAGGTGGACACCTGAATGCAGGTTGTAACAAAATTGAACCAGTTGCATGGAACCACAAGGGGGAGGTGTTTGACCTTAACCGTGAGAGAGGAAATTTAATCTCCTGACCCCTAATTGAACGACAAATTGAAGACAAGGCACGCCCACCTGGCTGCTAGCCTGGTTAACGTTTTACATTTTTTCTCTCCTTCACTGGAGTCACAGGCCCTAATTTAATGAAATAATTTAACAGAACAAAATGACTGCAGGACATGCTTTAAAATGTAAATCACGTCATCTGTTGCCTAGATCAGTGTGACATCTGCCAATCTGAAGGACACGGAAGGTAGATATGGCAGGATATGTTTGTGTATCTGTTTATTTAATACCTTTTAAGCTGTCGTCTCATTCTTATCTTCTCCAGATACCTGGACAAATGCAAAGAAAACATTGAGCTGAGTCAAAAGTGCAGAATTATTAATCAATCCTTGCAAACAATGGGCTCCTTGGCCCCTTTGGTGGGCTGAATTCTCAGGGTTGCAGAAATGAAAAATTGTGGTGATTTGGAGGGCATTAGATTCTTGTCTGGCTGACTGTATTTCAACTTCATTTTATTCTGTGTTACCATTGAGCAAAAACACGATTGCCTTGGAAGGGTACCGCGGTTCTGTCGTGAGGCTCTCTTAATTGCTAATACCATTCATTAATTAGAAGAGGGATATCTAGTGTCAGAGGCTCGCTGGGGACCCAGCAGGTTTAGGGCTACCTAGTTTAGTATGCTAATGACGACTGCCTCTCCTAATATGCCAGTCAAAAGTGACTATCTCTAATCTGTCCTAAAGTGTGTGACAATCTGAGCATACGGGGACAGCTGCAGAGGCATAACACTGTATCCCACAGGGAGGGGCTTGGTGACTCTGGCTGGAGTCTGGGGGGCCTCGGACATGGGAAGGCAGGAGCCTGAGAGAGCAGCAGCAGGCCAGCTCTCACATTCCAGTTGGAAATGACAAGCTACACACGTCCCTTTAGACTGTCATGAAGAAAAATCACAATGGCCTGATTTTCCCTTTTGTCTTGGCATCAAATCCTGCAAGGAGACCCACCCAGATTTTAAAGGAAGGTCTGCAGTGAATAACTGAAGACGTGAACTCTCCTTATATTTCACTCAACGCCCTGAAAAATGTGTTCCTCCCAGGAGGGGCTGCAGTGTGATCCAGTGATGTGTTCCAGAAAGTTTCCTAACTTGGACTGCAATCAGATTTACTTCTCCTAAGTGCCTCGTGCTTGAGGGCATGGGCATCTCTGCAGACAATTTAGCTGGGAGCATAAATGGTTCAGGGGAGATATATTATCTGATTAAGGAACCAAAGCAGATGGTGACCTGGTTAGGAGGAATTCTCAACTCACCCTGGTTTTGTTTGCTCATTTGTTTCCCACATCCCACCTTTGATGAAAATCTTCCCTTCCACCTTTTCATAAAAACACTATGAGTAATTGGGTTTTTTTAGTTGCGGGGGGCGGTGGGGAATCTGAAAGGGTCACTCGCTTTACATGTGTCATTGCAGATGGGAGAAATGCATTAAGCGTTTTTAGGAGAATGGACACTGTCGAGGCCCTGACAGGCTGGTGACGATTTGTTTGCATTGGAGTAACCAGTATGTCGGCCGTTAGTCTTTGACTAATCGCTCCTGTCAGCTTGTTAAACATTAAAAACAAATGCACACACTGGAGAAAAGCCATACCTCTTTTTGAGATAGGGAGTCAGCTTTCGGGCTCTTTTCGATACATGTGGTCTTGAGGTTGTGCGTTGCTGAATGCTGCCTTCGCACCTATCGTGAGGAGCCCTTCTTAGGCAGAGTGAGGACAGAGGTGCTGAACTTCTGACCTGAGAGCCAGGTCCACCTCCAGCTGGGTCCCCAGGCGTACGCATTTCTGGTCACCGATGTTGCAGCACAGAAAGCAATTTTCTTTCTGTGAGCTGGTCTGGTCATTCTAGTCATAAAGGTCTCTGAAGGTTAGGGAATAGAGAGCCATTCAGGATCTGTGAGCAGTGTTTAGGCAGATAATTAACTTCTCAAAGCAGTAGGAACAAGTGGATGCTATTCAGAAACGCACAGTCTAATGAAAACGTACTTTATTCTTTGATTCTTTTTCTCTGTATTTTTATTCCTCTTCTTTCTTTCTCCATTTTCCCTCCTTCGTGGTCTCTTTTTAAATTCTCTCCTTTTGTTAATTCTAGTCTATCTTTTTTTGTTTCTTGTCTGTAAGCTGTGATCTCCTTCCCCTATCTGCTTAATGGATTATACATAGATTCTGATTTATAGACATCTGGACACAGTTTCTCATGTATCTCAGTCTCTCTGAGAGTCTCTATCAAAGAGATATTGGTTGGACCAGGTGCAGTGGTTCATGCCTGTAATCCCAGCACTTAGGGAGCCTGAGGCGGGTGGATCACCCTAGGTCAGGAGTTTAAGACCAGTCTGGCCAACATGGTGAAACCCTGTCTCTACTAAAAAATACAAAAATTAGCCAGGCGTGGTGGCAGGTACCTGTAGTCCCAACTACTAGGGAGGTTGAGGTAGGAGAACTGCTTGAACCCAGGAGGCAGAGATTGCAGTGAGCCAAGATTGCGCCACTGCACTCCAGCCTGGGCAACAAGAGCCAAACTCTGTCTCAAAAAAAAAAGAGAGATGTTTTACAAGATAATGGGCCCATTCCAAATCAGTAAACATCTATTAATTACATTTGAAGTCATCCCACAATGTTTAATATAATAAGGTTTTAATATACATTATTAAAACTAAACATGTATATTTTCAAAGGAAATTTTGAGAATGTATCACCTGTTCAAATTTATGCTACCAGGGTAACACCATGTTCTTAAGGGCATTTCCTCTGAAAAACCGCTTTCTTCTGTAGTACGACTGCTTCTTTTCAGACTTAAGTTTATTGAAATTAATCAACTGATGCATCTGTGGTGCGTTTATCCTCGTGACGCTGTGTGAAGCCTTTTTTCACATCTCAGGAGGAACGATTATGGGTCAGCAGAGATAGTCTTCACAATAATGGTCTATAATTCAGATGGAAACCTCACTTGTGGCCATGGGAGTGCTTTCCTCTCCTCTTGGGGAAGGGATTCCTGAGCAGGCCTGGCCTCTGTGCTCTGGGAAGACACCGTGCTCTCAAGCAGGCTGGAGAATTTCAAACCCACTGCCAGAGCCAGATTCAGGGACAGCCAGCCAGGGCCAACTTCTGGAATTTTATTGAATATACACTTTCTAAGAGCTGTTTTTCTTTGCTGAGATGACTTTTAACCAAAATGTCACTTTTAAAAGCCAGTTTCAATGATCAATCTATCATCAAGTTCCCACTGCGGATTCCAGAGTGCCTTTCTGGACAAACTAAGATAAATACATTCACTCAGAACTCAGAGTAGGGCTCCAGGAGCAATCAAATCAAAGGGATAAAAAGTCTGAAAACTGAATCTGTGGAATACATTTCCAGGGGAGGTTCATGAATTCTAAGAACACTCTCAGGTTCCCATATTTTGGAGGATATTTAGGGGCACTGAATAAGCTGTAAGCACCATCTCCATGCTGCCCTGGAAGACCTACAACAATTGATAAATAAACACAAGAAAAAGTTATTCATGGCATATTCTAAATAAAACACATCTAATTTTATTAATGAAAGTTAAACTGTTCAAGTAAATCATCACGGAAAGGTGCTAATATAGATACAGGATTTTTAAAATTAAATCTATGAAATAGCTACTGTACTATCTTTAAAACAATCCAAAGAGAAAATATGTCAAAAGATTGGTTTTAGAATAACTGGATACATTTAGGTTCCGACATGTGAAAACAAGTCTTAAAGGAGATATTTATGTTGACAAATGGAAGGCGGTTCTCTAACATAAAAATTTTAACAGTGCTTCAAACGTCTAGTGTTTATGCTGTCCAAATTTTTAATCTCTGTACCAATAAGCTATAGATACTTGTGACAGAAAATAACCATTTTCCTTATTTTAATTACTAACCTACTTTAGTCATTTTTTAAAAAATTCTTTGTATTATTTATATGGATGCATAGATGCCTTCATAAAGATCTGTGGCGTTCTGGACTATCACCTCATAACACTTCTAGGGAAGTCCTTACACAATTTGCTTGTTTTTGCATATGTGGTATTTCCAAAATGTGTTGTTTTGTGTTGTATTGTATTGTATTGTATTGTATTGTATTGTATTGTATTGTATTGTATTGTCTTGTCTTGTATTTTGAAATAGACTCTTGCTCTGTTGCCCAGGCTAGAGTGCAGTGGTGCGATCTCAGCTCACGGCAACCTCCACCTCCCAGGTTTAAACGATTCTCCTGTCTTAGCCCCCTAAGTAGCTGGAATTAAAGGTGCATGCCACCATGCCTGTCGGATTTTTCTATTTTTAGTAGAGATGGGGTTTCTCCGTGTTGACCAGACTGGTCTTGAACTCCTGAGCTCAGGTGATCTTCCTGCTTTGGCCTCCAAAAGTGCTGGGATTACAGACGTGAGTGAACCACCATGCTTGGCCCCAAAATGTATTTTCTAGAGTACTGCTCTCACTAGATATTTGGCAAAACGAGTATCCATATTCTTTTTCCCTTCTTGCAACCTACACAATTTGATACCTGGAAATGAGTAGCTGCAGGTCACAGACCCTAACATGGGGCAGATTCTAAGTGAAAGAAGTAGGGGAAGTGAGGAATCTCTTTCTTTGAACTGGACTTCGGCAACCTTGCTTATGCCAACGCAATACAATTGGCCAAACTACAGTCTGTAATGGTGATGGAAACTTTAGTATTAAGGGACTTGGAAGGAAAAAAAGATCTGGATTTTAAAGTATGTTGACTACTTCCAGTCACCAATAAGAACCTGCGTAAAGAGGTAATCTTAGAGAGGGGGAAGAAAACTCATGATTTTCCATCTGTGGCTGTAGATGACAATTCAGAATTTTAAATCTGGCTTTTAGAAGTATGGAAACATTTTAAAAATAACAACCAACACGAAGCGAAAATATAAACAGAGATGCTTCTCTCACCTTTCCTTCTCACCTGAGTTCCTGCTCCCATTGTCTGCCAATTTAAAGAACTGTGTTCTCCATTAAAATAAAATTAAAAAAAAAAGCTGGAGCTCATACTCATTGTGATGGTGCATCTGAGATACAGTCTCGGTGCAAAGAATACATTTTTCCTCTTGAAGTCAGAGTGTTCAAATGGCTACAGACTGAGGCCTGGGTGAAATTAGCAAATACCACACTAAAAGCCCAAGGGATGGACAGTGCACAGAACTTTTGCTAATAGACAAATCTTCGCCTTCAAAAACTTGATCAAATGTTATATTTTGTTCTTGTTCTAAGCCATGGAACTGACTGTAAGCCTTATAGAACAGAGGGCTACCAAATGTTTAAGGGAGATCACTGCCACAGAAACCAGACGCAGTTATGAAGAGGCTGCAATGGTTCCACGCTGAGATAACCTTTAGGCCCACAGAACCATGTCAGTGGGGAAAGTTTCCCAAAGGGATACCTTTCATTGCCATCAAACAGAGGCCAAAGAAGTAATGGGAAGGGGAGATTATACCGGGAAGCTCACGGAGAGCTCTCTAACCAGGTTAAATCAACAACACACACCACTGACATGGCAGGAAGTTCTTGCCAGAATCACTCAATTGTAAATGGTAAATAGACCCATGGCCTCAGTGGGTCATGTCTCATGCTTCTGTTTTCCAAGTAGGAGTCAGGTTTGCTTTTATAGTTATCCTTTTCTTCCCTCACAATCCATGTGGAATGTCTCCATGATACATGATTTATTGTTAATCAGAGGTCTCCAGGCATTTGAACCTGAAGAAGAAGAAGGCATATCACTGGACAGTTCCAAGTCCATGTCCTAGACTTGGAACTAGGTGTAATAGCTAGATATGACAATATCGCCTTCTTGGAAAGCATTTAGTGCGTTTTTTCTAAGTGTGAGCCTGTCTGAACGAGAGGGGAAAGCAGGCATTTGTGAATGCTGGATAACAACTAGACCCTAATAGATATTGCTGGCTGCTGATGCAGGAACTACTTCCTTCTTCTCTTTTCCAAACACAGTCTTGATGTGTTTTTAGCATCCCTTCATTTTCCAAAGATTCCATATGTCCCAAATAAAGTTGAAAATACTCCCTCAGTTCCAAAAGTCAGCATGATTAATTTGGGAGCAATTCTGCTTCTCTAATTAGTGACAGGAACAAGCACGAGACCCAATTCAGGCCCATGATACCAGTGAGGCTGCTTCTGAGGAGGCTTTCTTTATATTATTAAGAACTCTTGGAAGTAACCCCTTCTTAATTCCTCCTGGTGTTGCCCTATGTGAATGCAAGGATAAGGATGACGTCAGCTCTCCTGTTTTCAGCCTAAAGAGGAAGCTAATGTGCTCCGAGGCACACCTCAAATAAACTCTTAAGCCAGTTAGTTACTTGATCAAGTTAATATTGAAATTCACCTTTCCTCTAGATTTCATAGTATGCCATTTCTTTTTCTTTTTTTCTTTTTTTATTGCATTTTAGGTTTTGGGGTACATGTGAAGAACATGCAAGATTGTTGCATAGGTGCATACGTGGCAGTGTGATTTGCTGCCTTCCTCCCCTTCACCTCTATCTGGCATTTCTCCCCATGCTGTCTCTCCCCAACTCCCCACCCCCCGCTGTCCCTCCCCTATTTCCCCCAACAGACCCCAGTGTGTAGTGCTCCCCTCCCTGTGTCCATGTGTTCTCATTGTTTAACACCCTCCTATGAGTGAGAACATGCAGTGTTTGATTTTGTGTTCTTGTGTCAGTTTGCTGAGAATGATGGTTTCCAGGTTCATCCATGTCCCTACAAAGGATGCGAACTCATCGTTTTTGATGGCTGCATAATATTCCATGGTGTATATGTGCCACATTCTCCCTGTCCAGTCTATCATCGATGGGCATTTGGGTTGGTTCCAGGTCATAGTATGCCATTTCTTATAGGACAAACTCACTTGAGTTGGTTTTATTATTTGCCAACAAAAGCCTTGCAAGGGATATGGCTTCAGTGAAAAAGTTATAGAAGCCACAAGCCATGGTTAGTAGAAATAGTAGGAGGAAGAGAAAAAAACTCATTACCAGGGAGGAAAGAGTATAACAGAGAAGAGTAGAAGAAATATGTATTTTGCCTACTTAGAATTAGTCCTTGTTCAGAGAACCACAGAATCTCAGGACGGAGGGGTACTGACATGCAGTCCATAAACTGGCACTGGTTTACAATAAGCACTGTTGTATGTTTTTGAAATTCATAAATTTCAAATATCTTTTATTCTGATATTATGTCTTTTCACTTTTTTGGAATTAAAACTGCATTTTTAATTGAATCATATAAATGATTTTACGCTTATATGTATCAAGCTACATTAGATAGCTCTGCTTTTTATATTATTTAAAGTTTTGCTGATTTGTGAAACTCCAGAATCTGGATATTACCAGATTAGGTAAATATCTTTTACTGATTATGATGGTTAATTTTATGTGTCAGATTGGCCGAGCTCTGGTCTCAGTTGTTTGCTCAAACACCAGTCTAGATATTGCTTTGAAGATTTTTTTTTAGATACTATTAACACTTAAATCAGTGGACTTTAAGTAGATAACTCTCCATAATATATGAATTGAAAGATAATCGACTCCGAGTCCACTGATTCCACGCCATACTGTATAAATTTTCTGAGCTGATTGAGTGAGGCCACTCCATACCGCAGCTGCACCTTACTCAATCAACTGAAGGCTTAATAGAAAAGACCGAAGTCCCCCCAAAAGAGGAAATTCTGCCTCTAGGCAGCCTTTGTATTCAAGACTGAAACATCAAATCCTGACAGGTTCCTAACCTCTGGGTCTGTTCTACAAGTGTCGGAGTTTCTACCCTACAATTGCATGAGCCAGTTCCTTAAAATAAGTCTCTCTCTCTCTCTCTGTCTATACACATTGTATTGGTCTGTGTCCCTGAAAAACTGCAAATGAGACACTGATTCTTAATATTCATCTATTAACTAATGTTATTTAGGTCTTGTGATGGTTAATTTTGTGTGTCAACTTGATTGGACCACAGGGTGCCCAGATATTAGGTCAAATATTACTCTAGGTATCCCGGTGAGGGAGTTTTTGGATGAAACTGGACTTAAATCAGTAGACTGAGTAAATCAGATGGCCCTCCCTAATGTGGGCAGGCCTCACCCTATCAGCTGAAGGCCTGAAAAGAAGAAAAATGCTGACCCTGCCTCAATTCATCCTGCCTGGTTGCCTTAAAAGTGGTACATCAGCTTTTCCCTGCCCTAAGACTCAAACTGAAATATTGGCTCTTCCTGCATTTTCAGACTGGACCTCCACCACCGTCTTTTCCTGAATCTCCCGCTTGCACACTTGGGGCTTACTACCCTTTATAATCACAGGAGCTATTCTCCCCCTGCCCCGAGTATGTGTGTGTGTGCTTGTATATGTATTATTTGTGTATACACACACACACACACACACACATACACACTATTGGTTCTCTCGAAAACCCTGATTAATACAGGTCCTTACCACAGGCTGAACACTGCTAGGAATAGAACAACAGTGCACGGGCAAGTAGAAGAATTGAAGGTGTCAACACCTGCAATGAAATGTGATAAAAAATGCAAAGAGGGTGAAGACAAAATATTGTCTAATGCAAGACAAAGGGGTCCAGGAAACTCAAGAATGCTTTTTCAGAGGAGGTAGGTGACTTTGAGCTGGGTTTTGAAGATTGAGAGGAGGTTTATCAGGCAGGAAAATAAAGAAACTGTTTCCCAAGAATAAACACACATGTTAAACCTCAGTTGAAATATCTCCCAGGTGATAAGACCTCACTATCTGCTGTCATTCCAGTGACAGATTGCTCTAATTATGAGAATCTACCCTTCTGAAACAGGCCCCCCCCAATTTGGTTCTGGTCCTGTCTCAAGCATTTACTAGACATATGGCTTTGGAGGTCACCTACCTATTCTGAGATTCACTGTCATCATCTATAAATGGGAATAATAACACTTTATAGGGCTATAGCAAATTAGGTCTTTTATTTAAAATTTCAAGCACATATTAGGCATGTGATTTATGTCATTTCATGATGTTCCTTCTGAAGGGGATAGAGCAAATGTATTCCATATCCATAAGGAAGGGCTTTCACAAAATGATAGCCCATGAATAAATTCAGGAAAATGGGTTGAAATACAGTGTAATATATCAATAATTCACAAAATATGCTATATATAATATTTTACATATATATCTACATATATACATTTACATATGTAAATGAAAATTAATGCATTCATTCATATTATAAATGAATACAATTAATAGCAATCTTTCAATGTTTACTTTTTTCCCATCTGGACACGTTAATACCCAAGATATGTTGCTTGGTGACAGAATGAATTAATATAAAATTACAAAATCACTAAAACAAACAAAAAGGTACCTTTTTTTTAACCTGTCAGTAAGTTCAATTAATAAAACCTATTGGTATATAATATATTTTTCACTAAAAAAAATTTATGTTTAGAGCTCTTCTTGTTTCCTACTGAAGGCTACCTTCTTTGTAATTTAAAAATTCATATTCAAAAGCTGTAATTTTTTAATATTAGCCATCAATTATTCTAAAAGTCACAAATTCTTTAAAGTTTATCTAATTTTTATAAGATAAAATCATCATAAGCAGGTAAAAGACAATAAGAAAACAGAGTTCTAATTAGTCCAGTGTCTATCTGTGGATAGAACTCTATAGACTTGGTTATTTTCACTTTACTGAACAGGATGAGGAGTCAGCAAAACCAAAGTATGTCGAGTGGAGATTTTCTTCCCAACATTCCTGGTCAGCATGCTTTCCTTATGGAGCACCTGTTTCTTGGTCTCACCCAGCTTGTCTTTGCAAAGGTGCTGGCAAGTCTTCAAGGTCACGCTATCTCAGGAGTTCCCCACCTCAGGATGGCCAGGAGCCTTCAGAACACTGCTCAGCATCCACACCAGAGATGACACTACATCTGACTTGCAGTGGGGTCCTGCATTGGTGTGTTAAAAAACTTCTTAGATGATTTAATTATACAGCTAAGTTTAAAAGGCACTTTGTTAGTCAAGAAAAGGGGATAGGAAAAAAAAGGGCTGGTGCAAACGTAAAATGAGAAAAGGTGAATTTCAGTGAAGCAGTATTTAAAACAATAGTTCTGTGTGTGTTTTTCATTTCCATTTATTCACCATTCATACATGTAATGTCAGCAACATTTTTCATTATAAGCTTTATTTCTCCAGGAAAGTGTGGTTATGTCAGGATTTCCTGGGACTGGGTATGTAATTTTATAAAGCTCCTGTCTATTTTATCTAAACTGAGAGGGATGTTTATTCTCCTTTGAATAAAGCCAAGATGGTGAAATAGCGATATTTCCAATGCATTAACTCTCCTCACCTGCTCATTAGGGCAGTCCTGGAATATGTGTACCAGAAGGTTCTTTAACACATGTTTTCTAACTCCCTGAGGGAATATTTGAATTTCATGGATAAACTCTTTTAATTTTCATGCCATGCTCTTGATCAATTATTATAGCTGTCTTAAAATTGAGCCATATTATTTACCAATTAACAAATACAGGCAAAGAAGAATTTAAATTCTACCTGGCACTCTATGGATCAATTTTCAGAGTTTAATTTACAGTTCAAGGACAAACACATATACATGCACATGTACACACACATACACATATACACAAAATAGAATAAGTATATGTACATGCACACGCTGTATATGTACTATACATATACACATATACACATATATGTACGTGTGTGTATGTGTATAAAATAGCATCGCCAGGAAACCTCAACAAATTGCTGTTCCTTTATGTTTCAAAACGTAAAACTTAGTATCATTTCCAATGTCACCCTAGGGCTTTCTTCTTATTCTTGGCTTTTACTGAGAAAAAAGGGTGTTTTAAGTGCATTGTGCAATTAGGATTTGTGTTTGAATTTTTAGAAAGCCATATTTTAAATGAAGCTGTGTTGTAGGTTATCAGCACTTCTAACTGGTGATTATTGGAGAGCTGTGTGGTTTTGCATGATTTCATTAATTATGAAATCATAAATGTGCACATTTTAGGTAAGCGACTATTGAAGAAAAGAAACTGGGAATTGTTGAGACCAATAACATCAGCTGAATGTTTATTTCTGTCATTCATTGGTGTCACAGCTCTTAATGTCTTGTTTTGAAAGAATTCTTTTCTTCATTTGAGCTGCAAACATATATTTTTTTAAATTCTAAAATACATACCTGGTAAAACCTTTGACAGTTAAACTATATATTTAAAATAGAAACTTTTTATTGTTTTTTTCGATACGGAATTCTCTTTGTTTTATAGAAAAAAAATCTGATTCCAAAATGTCCAAACACTTATTGAGGTTTTTTTTTTCTTTTCTTTTCTTCTTTCTTTTCTTTGAGACAGGGTCTCACTCTGTTGCTCAGACTGGAGTGCAGTGGTGCAATCTCAGTTCACTGCAGCCTCTGCCTCCTGGTTCTAGCAATGCTTGTGCCTCAGCCTCCCACGTAGCTAGGACTGCAGGCATGTGCCACATACGGATATGGTTTGGATATCTGTTCACACCTGAATCTCGTGCTGTTGAACTATAAATCCCCAACGTTGATGCGGCCTGGTGGGAGGTGATTGATCACAGGATGATTTCTCATGGATGGTTTAGCACCATCCTTGTAGTACTGTCCTTGTGACAGTGGAGGAATTCTCATGAGATCTGGTTGTTTAAAAGTGTAAAGCACATCTCCCTTTTCTCTTTCTCTTGCTTCTGCATTTGCCATGTGATGCGCTTGTGCCCCCTGCCTTCTGCTGTGATTGGAAGCTTCCTAAGCCTTCCCAGAAGCCAAGCAGATGTCAGCATCATGATTCCTGTACAGCCTGTTGAACCATGCACCAATTAAATCTCTTTATGAGTTACCCAGTCTTAGGTATTTCTTTATAGCAATGTGAGAACAATCTAATATGCATACTTACCTATGATAAATCTAATTTGTAAATTGGGCACAGTAAGAGATTAAGTGTAACTTATAATAGAATAGAACAGTTATAACAATATACTATTATAAAAGTTACATGCGTGAAGTATCTATGTATCTCGTTGTCCCTCAGATATTTTGTTGTGTTGTATCATGGGTAAATGAACCTGTGGAAAGTGAAACCAGAGATAAGGGGAAACTGCTCTATTGGACGTTTAAGCCAAATAATAAGACAAGAAAAATAATGACAATAAAAGTAATTGAACAGGAAAAGAAAAAGAAATTACTGTTTAGATGATACAATTATTTGTATAGGAAACCCAATTCAATAAATACAAATATTTTTAGAAAGTATAAGTATGTTTAGCAATTTTGATATACATAAGATCAGTATACAAAATGTAAAAGCATGTCTCTTTACTGGTAATAGTTGACCAGATAATAAAACATCAAACATCAGCCCACGTGTAATAGTAGTAAAATATATAAAACGTCTAAAGCTGGATGGTGGCACATGTCTGTAATCCCAGCTTCTTGGGAGGCTAAGGTAGGAGAATCGCTGGAACCCAGGAGATGGAGGTTGCAGTAAGCCGAGATCGCACCGCTGCACTCCAGCCTGGGAGACAGAGTGAGACTCCTCTCAAATAAGTAATAAATAAATAAATATTATCAAATAATTAATAAGATTTTAATAGAAAAAAATTTTAAATATATTAAAGGCTAAAAAAGGAGTATAGAAATGCTGTTTTCAAGATTATATGCCATTTTAAGAATGTAATTTGTTCCTAAATTAATATCTAAATTCAATATAATTTTCTTCAAAATCCCATCAAAATATAAAGAAATTTGATGAGCTAATTCTAAAATGTAAATAAAAGCACAAGTAGCTTGAAAAAGAAAAAAAAGGTAGGGGAACCAGCTTACTAATGACTAAGAAATCTACAGCACTTTAGTTCAATACAAATAGAGTCACAAAAAAACAGCAGTGTGATTTTTGTGCAAGAACAGAACAATAGATTACAATATACCAAGCATTAACATACTCTATATGTGGCATCACAACTAGCTGACAAGGCAATCAATTATTCAGTAAACTGGTATTAGAAAAATTGGTTAGCTGTACGAAGAAAAGTGAAGCTGGCTTTTTTCTTCATGTCCTTTATTAACGTAAATTCCAAATAGATTAAATGCTTGAGTTGAAAGAAACAATTGGAAAATAAATTAAAAAAAATTGACTAGACAGTTTCTATGATCACAGGGCAAAGAAGGATTTCTTAAACTAGACTTGAAATATATTAAATTTTAGAGGGAATGTATGGCTATGACTCCATTAAAATAGTAATTTTTGTTTAATAAAGATAAAGCGAACTGGGAATGAGTATATTTACATTGCCTAAACAAACAGAGAGCTATATCTCAAGTATCAAAGGGATGGTTTTTCAAAGCACCAAGCCAAGTCTCGAAAACCCCATGGAACTGAACAAAGTGTGTGAATAAGAATGCGCACAAGAGGAAAACAGTCCCTTCCAATTACGGAAATGCAAATTGAAACAACATTTTTACCCCTGGTAGGTTGGCAAAACTTAACCAATTGAACTTCTGCAGGTGTATATGGAATTCCTCAAAATGTAGTGGCCTGCAAGCTGGAAGACATACAAAATTCAGGACTGAGAGTTTTCCATGGTGATGGTAGGGTGAAGGATGGAGTGATGATGAAGGTAAAACTAAATAGTAATAATAGAAGAGAGGAAAAAGAAAGATTATTGCTGGGTGGTGATATGGTCCTATGAGCCAGGGTTTATGAATAATCGAAGTGTTAATGCTGTTGTCCTACCCTGCTCAGGCTGCTGTAACAGACTACCATACAATGGGTGGTTTAAACAAGGAGCATTAATTTCTTGCAGTTAAGGAGGCTGGAAGTCTAAGATCAGGGTGCTGAGCAGCCAGGCCATTAGCCAAGGCTTCCTTCCTGGTTTGCAGATGGTGGCCTTCTTGCTGTATTCTCATATGACAAAAATTAAGAGAAAGATAGTGAGGTCTCTCCTAGCTCTTATTTTTTTTCTTTTTTATTTATTTTGAGATGGAGACTCTGTTGCCCAGGCTTGAGTGTGCAATCTCGACTCACTGCAACCTCTGTCTCCCGGGTTCAGGCAATTCACCTGCCTCAGCTTCCAAAGTATCTAGGACTGCAGGCATGCGCCACCATGCCTGGCTAATTTTTGTATTTTTAGTAGAGACAGGGTGTCACCATATTGGCCAGGCTGGTCTCGAACTCCTGGCCACATGATCTGCCTGCCTCAGCCTCCCAAAGTGCTGGGATTACAGGCATGAGCCACCATGCCCAACCTCCTTTCTCTTCTTAAAGGGGACTTATTTCATCATGGAGGCTCTACCCTCATAATCTAATCACTTCCCAAAGACCCCACCTTCTAAAGCTATCGTATCAGGGCTTAGAGTTTTCAGCACATGAATTTTCAGGAGACACAAACATTTAGTTCATAGCAGGTATGAAGATTTCAAAAGGAAGAATGAAGCACAGACTTTGGAAGGATTACTTCCTTTCATGGAGGTTGTGCTCATCATAAAGCCCAGCCCATGGCAGATGCTCGTGTTTCCTAAGCTCTCTCTTGAAGGAGCCCACATAAAGAGCAACAAGGGAAGTTTTTGTATGAATATCTATTGTTATATGTTTCTGTCTGATGCTTCCAAAACTATCAGAAAATTTAATCCGAACAGGGAATCTGGTTTAACAGCTTAAACATAATTAAATGGTTGTCCCAAATAATTGGAAGTGGAAGGGTAAGATAACTCCAGCAGTTGGCTCAACTCAGGGGCCCCAGTTCTATTTCTCTGCCACTTTCTTGTGGATTTGCCATTATCCTTTATGTGCATATTATTCAGATGGTCTGAAGAATGCAGTCCATGCCTGGGTTGAGTCCTGGTTCCTGAGTCCTTGTCTGAAAAAGAGGGATGAAAATTACCAGGTTCACATCTCACCAAATACAGCTCTATGCCGGAGCTGGACTCATCCTCACACTACATGGCTGCAACACCTCGGGGGAGGAGAAACCTACACAATTCGCTACAAGGGGCTCCTGGGGGAAATAAGCATATCAGTAACCTAGTCAGATTTTGAGGAGCCCCATTGGAGCTCTGCACTGAGAAAGCATTAGTGTGCATTTGACAGCGATAAGAAGATGGATGTGCAGAGCAAAGAATCCTGTACAAAATTCACATTTAAGGGGTGGGGTGGGAAGAGATGAATAGTCAGATTATTAAATGAACATTATTCTTAGGAGATAGAATGCCAAAGGGGAAAAAATTATTCTGAAATCATGATGTAAAGATTTGCACCAGAATCACCAGGTGTACTTGTAAGAACTCATATTCCTGGGTGTGACATCAGCACTTCGCTGAGTCAAACCCAAGGGAGCCTGAGGCAGACTGAAGAATAGTAATGGCCTCTGTGGAGCAGAGCTCTTTCAGGCTGGACCCTCCATTCCTTACACCCTGTGAGACCGAGAGTGGGGGAATATGTTTTGCCGATATGTCTTTTCTCGTTGCCTTATGAATGCAGCACTGACTCAGGGTCTTTAGGCCCCAACTTTGTTTAAAATGAGCAAATTGATTTCTTATTCCAGGAAAAGTACACATAAAAAGGGTCATATGGCTTCTTTGACATCAAATAGTTTTTTAACTTAACAAACTGTTTTGATAAATTGAGTGCTCCAAATCAAAGCCATATGGGAGGTACTGGGACTGAGAAGGCAGGAGGAGCAGGGGGTAATTGGCCAGCAGTTCAAACACTGAGTGATTCTAGGCAGTAGATGGCCAGATCTGAGGACCGGCTACCTCCTCTCTATTCCCTTCTGCAGATGCCATGACTCTATTAGTGTTAAATACGTTAGCTGCTCATTAGTCAAGAGACTAAAGCATAAAGAGATTAAAAGGAAAATTCTGATGTGTTCTAGAGAAGAAAATTATGTTCATTTAGAGTAAAATATCTAATAGTCATAAGTAACAAATATATGCATTTAATGTTTTAGTGAAAAAGAGGAAAATTCCTCTGCCTTCCAGCATGTGTGTGTGAGCGATGGAGTGCATACAATTAACAGTGAACTAAGAGCACGTGGGATGGTATTAGCGATCAGAGCAAAACAGCCTTTCAGTGTCAGTGGACTGGCTATATAGCCTGTAACCCTGAATTTCAATCCACTTGCAAAAATCGCACTTTGTAAAAAAGAAAATAAGTCAAATATGTGTCGTGTTGATACAGATTCTGGAGTCCACTGCCTCAGTTGCCTTTTAGTAATAACATGCATTTGCCTTGGGGAACATTACTTAACTCTTTTTACTTTAAATTGCTCATCTAAAAAATGAGGATAACAAGATGTACCTGTATTAGTTCGTTTTCATACTGCTATGAAGAAATACCTGAGACTGGGTAATTTATAAAGAAAAAGGGGTTTAATGCACTCACTGTTCCACATGACTGGGGAGGCCACTCAATCACAGTGGAAGGTAAAGGAAAAGCAGAGGCATGTCTTACATGGCGGCGGGCAAGAGAGTGTTTACAGGGGAACTCTCATTTAAAAAACCATCAGATTTCATGAGACTTATTCACTATCATGAAAACAGCATAAGAAAAACTCACCCTAATGATTCAATTACTACCACTGGGTTCCTTCCAGGACACGTGGGAATTATGGGAGCTATAATTCAAGATGAGGTTTGTGTGGAGATGCAGCCAAACCGTATCAGTACCTCAAAGGACTGATTTCAGAACTGAACACATTTCTACCTATACATTGCTTAGGACAGGGCCTGGCATATAGGAAGCCATCAACAAATGCTAGATACATTTTTAGTAAAATAATAAATGTTATATATGTTCGTAGAACACTTTTCATATTAGATATACCTCATGATAATTATTTGGTCATGGGTAGAATAAACATTATTTTTAAACCTATATTGATATCACTGGGAGTGATATTCATCATCAGATTCACCTACAAAGCCAGTTCAAGATTTCATTTACTTTTGGTCTTATCCAGCTCCAATTTTTTTCTCTAACTCTAACTGGTAACAGTCGTTCTTAAACATTCTGATCTCAGGGATCATTTGCATTTAGCTTGTGTGGATTGTATCTATCAAAAATTACAATTCAAGAAATTAAAATGGAGAGAGTTTTAAAAATGCATTAATTTTATTTAAAAATAACAATACTAAATCCATTACCTGCTATTATGTGACTTTTTTTATAAAACAAGTTTCTCAAGACAAAATTAGCAAGGAAAGTGACATTGTTTTATTTACTGCAAATGTCTTTCTTCATAAAAGACAGCATTCTTGCACTTGACTTTGCATTCAATCTGTTCCAATATGCTGCTTCGATTAAGGTATGCTAAGAACCTTTGGCCTAATGCAGATAGGTAGCTGGAGAAAAAGAAAGAAATTTAATGACCTTTGCAGGTAGTTGTGGAAATTTTAACTTCATGCAAATGTTCACACTATTGTACATTAAAATCTATTGGTCTATCTTACAGTTTGAATGTGCATTTTACTTATGCAACGTTTTGTAACATTATGCATTGGTCATTTGAAAAACTATTGGCTCATTTGTGTTATACAGTTCTTTTACATGTTAACACATTTTATTATACAAGAAATTGCATTTACTAATATCAGCACCAATTTCAGCAGCAAAGTGTTAATTTATTGGGAAGCTGTCTGGATCACAGTGGCAGATCTGAATTTTTCAAAATTCTAATTTTCTCTTGCAAGCTTTAATTTTGTAATTGGCAACAAAAATTGCCAATCGGTTTTCTTGAAGTGACAGGCGGATGCTGTTCATTTTTAGAAATATGTCTGCCGTACAAGTCTGAGTGATCAAAGATTGCTGTCCAAGGATCTTTCAACTAAATGTGGTGTTCCATGAAAGAATTAGCTCGTTCAGCTTGCAACTCAGTCACATAAATGATTTCCTTGCAGAACCATTGTATCTCAGTCTGTAGCAGAAGTGCTTTACAAGGCTTTCTTATTTCATCATACAGAATATTTAGAAGATATGAAATCAATAATTTAATTGAATACAGTTAATAATTTTACCCAGTAAAGTACATTATTAAATGAAATTCTTGTTTTTTTTTCTGGCACTATTTTTCAATGGACAGCTTGTTTCAAATGCCTTGATTTGTCCTAACATGCCAACAGTTTTAGCCACCATTGCTTTGAAACCACAAGTGCAAATGTCAATAATATGAAAAAGACATAACATGTTAAGATACTGTGAAAATAATTTTGACATGTCTCAGGATTGCCAAAGGGTCTGCAGATGTCACCTTGAGAACCCCTGCCCTACAGAAGTGTCCTATGGCCAGCGTGGTTTCGTCCTTTTCTTCTCAGTCCAGCTCACTTGCACCATCTCAGTCTTCCTAGTATCTCTGCTCTCCCTGACCTCCTGAGTTACTGCACGAAGCTGCCAGCATCTCAAGAGCGGGGTGAATTCTGCGTGTGCTTCTTCTGAGCACTGGGCACAGGGCCTAGTGTTGTTAAATGAAAGTGAGTGGACCAGCGAGTGAATGAAGAGATGAAAGGACAAATGAATGAGTGGACAAACGTGGTTCTGGCTGCACTGTATTTTTTTCTGTCTCTCAAACACATACAGATTGCTCCTACATAGGGTGTTTTGCTTCCACTTCTCACTGCCAGGAATATTCCTTCTGATATTTCAGTGTCTGGCTCTTCTTATACAATCTTGACAAAAACGTCACAGGCATTCCCTGGTTCCTCCAATTGAAATAGCCACTCGCTTCTCCCTTTACTTCCCATTGTTCTATTCTCTGCAATGCACATCACCCTCAGATGTATTTTTATTTCAGCATCCAGCACATGGAAGCGATTTAATAAATATGTTTTAATGAATGAATGAGTGAATAGGGCAGACCATCTAACAGATATTTATTAAGCATCTACTATGTATAAGGCACTATTGATTTGAAGGCTTTGCTCTAAATAAGCTTCGGGTAAGGCCGGGCACAGTGGCTCATGCCTGTAATCCCAGCACTTTAGGAGGCCAAGGCAGACAGATCATCTCAGGTCAGGAGTTCGAAACCAGCCTGACCAATGTGGAGAAACCCTGTCTCTACTAAAACTACAAAAATTAGCAAGGTGTGGTGGTACGTGCCTGTAATCCCAGCTACTTGGGAGGCTTAGGCAGGAGAATTGCTTGAACCCGGGAGGCAGAGGTTGTGGTGAGCCAAGATCGTGCCATTGCACTCCAGTCTGGGTGACAAAAACAAAACTCCGTCTCAAAAAATAATAAGCTTAGGGTAAGTGTGTGTTGGTGGTAAGGCAGACAGTAGAGGAACAAGCAACACAACAATCTATGTGGATTAACAATCTTGTTATTTGTTTAAGGAGCAGTATATGTCGTTATGAAAGTGTATTGGGGGGATGAGACCTTGCCAGGGTCTTTTGATGTTTCCCCAAGGAGATGCTGAGTTGAGCTAGAACCACAAAGATGAGCAGGTATTAAATACTGAGGGCAGGCAGCTGGGCTGGAAGGACGCCTTGTACCTTAGGCTTATTTTACTGCTTGTTAGCGTTGCAAAAGTTATTTCTCCAGATATGTCATACATCTTTTCTATCTCTCAGAAGTTACAGGGCTGGGCACAGAGAAGGAACTCAGCAAACAAGAACTGGTGAAGAGACCAGGGCCAGAAGCCAGGGTTAGCGCAGCTGTACCTGTGCTCGCTAGGAGTGTTGGCATCACAGTTCCTGGCAGTGTATCCACACCCAAGAGATGTGATGAATATTTGCATAATAACAGATTGCTTTTCATTTCCTCCTTTTCACTGCAGTTCTGTATGCATCTTCAGACGAAGCTTTTGTCAGGATCCACAGTCTCCCTTCCCCTTCCTCTCCATTGCCCCACAACTCTCTAAACCCGCTCTAGAGCAAATCAATCTTTATTTCTTTGCCATTATCGACCCTTCCATAAATCAGTCTTGCCCACTCAGTAGCTGGTGTGGCAGGGCCTGCAGCTGTCCCCTGCCTGCAAATGGTGCCTTTTTTTCTTAGCTCATCATCGCCAGCTGTTCCCGGAGCACTGTAGTCTCTGCATTTTCAACAAGTGTCTCATCTGTAAAATTATTTCTCTATTTTTTCCCCTTTCCTCTTTCTTGTTCCTGGCAGCCGCCCACAGAGCTGCACCCCAGGCATTTATCCCAGTGCACCCAGCACATGTCTGTGGCTGGCTTTTAGGTAATAAAAGCCGGCTTTCAGTAAATCATAGGAGTAAGGAGATCCATAAATCTTGTTTTTGCCTTGCACACATCAATTCTCACTGTCATGAATACCGCAGGCATGAGTCACTTGGCCTGCACACTAATTTTGGACCCAGTCACTGCCCGGAGGTAATTGAGTGGGGAGGATGTCCTGGAGGAGACTGTGTTCTAGCAAATCTGTGTCTTCTGGACTGAATGGAGAATTAGGCCCAATTCAGGCAAATGGCAATGAACTCAGCAGAGCCTTCTCGTCATCCAAAGGTTATTTCACACAGTGCGTTCAAGGATATGTGAAGGCTGGAGGAAAGAAAGGATTCCAGAGCCACCTTCATTGTATCATTGTATTTAGAACTTCACTGTTAGCTCCCATCTTGTAAATGTCCTGACAGAAAGGATACTATGAGGAGGGTGTGCTCAGAATCTCAGCGCTGGCACATCCCTAAGGCCCAGCCATTGCATCTGTGCAGTGGCGATTAGGAATGTGCTTTGTGGTGTTATCCCAAGGACCAAATATGCTAACACATTTTAGCACATGTTTGTTATGTGACTTTAAGTTCAGAAATGGAGTGGCACTGGCCGGTGTGGTGGCTCACGCCTGTAATCCCAGCGCTTTGGGAGGCTGAGGCAGGTGGATCTCCTGAAGTTGGGAGTTCGAGATCAGCCTTACCAACACGGAGAAACCCCATCTCTACTACAAAGGCAAAATTAGCCAGGTGTGGAGGCACATGCCTGTAATCCCAGCTACTCGGGAGGCTGTGGCAGAAGAATATCTTGAACCTGGGAGGCAGAGGTTGCAGTGAGCCAAAATTGTGCCATCGCACTCCAGCCTGGGCAACATGAGCGAAACTCCATCTCAAAAAAAAAAAAGGAAGAAAATAAATGGGGTAGCACCTTTAGTGGATGGATAAATGACCTGCTGTACCCCCATGTGGCATTTGCTAGGATCACAGCAAGGTGTAAGTACAGACACAGGGACTGGACAGTTTTATGCTGCATCTGCCATATTCTCCAGTCCTTCCATTATTCATCCCTCTGGAAGACTTAGCAGTAGCTCACAGTAGGGATTAGAAGCAGCTGAACTTGACCTAATGGGGTGACGCTGGAACCAACATATAATTTTTTTTGCATGCAGAAATGTCACGATTGATAGTGGTTCTGTCCTTATGCCCCCATAGCTGGCATGGGACCTGGGATTGAGAGTACCCGCCCACTGGGGTGGGGTGGGGAAGGCAGGAGGGCATTGGAAATGGAGCTTGCTTCCTCAGTGGGGAATGCAGCTGGCTTGTCTCTCCTGTGCCCAGCGCTCTCCACCCTCCAGCCCTTGGGTAGAAGCGTTACCACCAACAGGAGGACTGTGGTCAAGATGTCCTCTTTCTTCTCTTCAATACCTGCTTTAAATATGGCAGAGGTTAGGGAAATGGGTTACCCTGACAGTCCCTGTTTCAAGGCCATGGGCACAGAAAAATAAGAAAAGAAAATTTACAATAAGTACTAGAGGACCTGGTCTGTCACATTATTTATTTTAATTTTATTCTTTTTAGGGCTGGGGCCTTACTATGTTGCCCAGGCTGGACTCGGGTTCAAGCCATCCTCCTGACTCAGCTTCCCAAACAGCTGGGACTACAATCCATGCCACTGCACCTGGCCGTACACACCCTTTGTTCTCGTTCCCCTTCATCTTGTACTGTCTTCTACTTTGCTCGTTCACCGTTTCAGCTCTGTGGAGGCCAGCAGGCATGGCTATGAGACAGACGAGGGGCATCGGGCTTGCTTTGGACTTGACATGAGCAGCAGTAAACTTCTATTATATTGCCACATTAAGGTTTGTGGGGTTATTTGTTACCACAGCATAAGCTAAATAATTCTGACTATTTGTGTTCTATGAAGTAGAATTGCAGCCACCTATGGGGATGGGAGGTATCAAATTAAACTATTAAAGTTTACTAAGGGTTTAAGACAGTTTCACCTAGAAATATGGACTATTAAATATTAATCTCCCATCCATGTGCTCCGTGTGGAAACTGAAGGACCTCCAAGTGACATGAGCGTATTGGTCCTTCACTAATCACCTCTGTTTCCATTCCTTAAGTTTTCCCAGGTTCTGTTATGAGCCATGACAGATTCAAGACTATCTATCTTCTCCGAAATATTATCTTCTTTCCAGTGACAGAATTCTTGAATCTTCTGCAGGTATCCATGCCCTGTGCGATGTGACTTTGAAGGTCTTGCCATCAGGAAGTGGCTTCTCCTTCTCATGCCTCAAATCTGGGCTGGTTTTGTGACTTGCTTTAACTAAGACAATGCAGCCAAGGGGACACTGTTGCTCCTGCCCCTGGACTCAAGACACCTTGCACTCTTCTGTTCACTGTGTTGGAAAATCGCTGTCAGCATGAAACCAAGCCTGGGCTCTCCTGCGAGTGGATGACATGCACTGTGGGGAGACTGGTTCCTCCAGCTGAGACCAGAGCGCACTGCCCAGCAAGCCCAGCTTCCATGTGTTGAGTGGCCTGGATCACACTAGTAGCTGCAGATTCATGAGTGAGCCCAGCTGAGAGCAGAAAAATGGCTCAACCTCCCTCAGACCTCTGTTTGGATTAAGTAAATGCTTATTTTCTTAAGTCAGTGAGGAGTTTGTGATTGTGTTTTGTCCCAGATGACTGTGGCAATAGATAACAGACATGATGATCATCACAATGAGAAAGGATGTTTATCTGAAGGAATTTCCCATTTAGAGAACCTTTACCTATGTCATTCATTTAATTTTGCGATACATTTATTGAGTATATATTTATTCAACCATTTTTTCCTAAATACATTGTTTCAGAGAAGTCAGACATTAGTAAATTCTCAAATCTAACGGTCAGATTCTGGGAGGACAGATGCTTTTCTGCAAGTGTGGTCTTCACTAGAAGAGAATCAGCTCCTAGATTGTCTGTCTTGTTCCTCTCCTACCTTTTCCACCAAAAGATTACCAGAGAATTTAAGCTTTAAAATGAATCACTCAGGAATTTCCCCTGCTTAGATAAGAAAACAAAGCCTTTATCTTCAGAATTTATTTGTTGCTTTTCTTTTTTGCAGTTGGTAAACACAGGAGACCTAGGTAATGATCTCAGCATGTGGGGCCAGGGCTTGTTTTTAAGAAGTTGTTCATCCTCAGCACCTTAAACCTTGGCAATTAAGCCTAGAAACACTATGCTGATTTGTGTCGTGTGTGCGTGCGTGCGTGTGTGTGTGTCCTAATACGAAACAGAAAGGCCTTCAAACTTCCTAGATGATCAAAGCTTATGACATATGCTCTTTAAGAAAATAAACTTTATTATATATACTTAAGTTATGCAGCATGATGCTATGGAATATGTATAAATGAACCAGGTGAACATATCTGTCGTCTCTCCTGGTTATCCATTTTTCTTCTTTGTGTGGCAAGAGCAGCTAAAATCTAGTCATTCAGCATGAATCCCAAATGCAGTTTGAGTTTATTACTTCTGCGGTATGTTGGCTGTAGGTATCCAGCCTTGTTCATCCTTCACATCTGCTACTTTCTGTCCCTGACCTACATCGGCAGTTTCCTCCTCCCACCCCCAAACGCCATCAGCTCTGCTAACCACAGTTTTGTTCTCTTTCTCTGTACATTTAATTTTTTTTGATTCCACATATAGTGAGATCACGCTCTCTCTCTCTCTATATATATATGTATTTTTTCTGTACCACGGTGTATACTTTTAGTCCATACACATAATGTACTTGGCAATGATCATTGCTGAAGATGCATAATTCCGCTTCTCATCAGGTATCAGCCTCACCTTCTCGAGCTGCAGTGCTTGAGGCAGTATGATGTCTGTGAGAGAAAGATGATATGTGTAAGAGAGTTCATTCTTTGAGCAGAATTCATTTCACTGGCATCCTCTTTATAAACACAGTTGTACTTTCAGATTGTGAAAAAATAATGTATTCTGCATATTTCTAGTTATGGTAAAAAAGCACAAACACCAATGTGATGCTTTTAACAGCACTTTCTAAATCAACAAATATTATCTGCCTTTAGGTTCAGATAATCAGATACAAAATTTTTCCTTGAAACAGCAAATTTTAAGTGAGTCATTCAGGAATCTCATTGTCAAGGGATCAATATAATAAACCACAGTGAAAAAAACATAAACAGCAAACTTTAGTCCTTCCTTTTCATTTCAACCTACTCCTTTTGAGGGAGTACTTTGCTATTCTCTTGTTGGTTTATTCCATATTTAAATGGTCATCAATTTCTATCATAATTCAACCCATATTTTCAGGACACCTACAGGGAGTTCAACACCAATGAATTTGCAATGGCTGACCGTGCTGCTCAGCACATGAATAGATGCCATCATATGCATTTCGACCACATTTTGCAGTGGAAGCTTGAACAATTTTATTTTATGACATAAAACCGCAGAAATTCTTCCAAGAGTCAAATAGTCAAACCCCAGAAAAGGATGAATAACTAAGCACATCGACCACTAAGAGCTCATACTACTCATGTTGTTGCTGTTTCAAAAAGTCTGCTACAGGACATGGATGTACACACAGGGGAGTATAAGCATGGCCAATGACAGCCGAGGGACACGTGACAAAACAAAAGTCCCTTTCCCTACATTGTTGCTAGGTTTCAGCAGGCTTTAATTTGCAGGTCTGGGAAAATTATACCAGGTTTATTTTACTTAATTGAAATAAGAGTTACATGTAAAAAAATAAAGAGATCACCATTTGTGTTCCTAATTCTGACTCAAGAGGCGTATGTACTTACAGCAATTTTGCTGAAAGTATGGAGAGATTCAGGACATGCTGATTTTCGCCTTCTGATGTGGAAGATACGGATTGCGTTGTATTGTAGCTTTAGAATATTATGTGGTTAAGTGTCTCTCATATTGCAGTATATATGATAGAAATATAGAAAAGCATTGGACAAACTAAAGATATGTATGTGTCAGTTGAAGATTTCACAAGCGCATTTCTTATAGAAAATAGGTCTTGACCAGAGAACATGAAAGTTTGTGTTTATGTGATTATAATAGATCAAGCAAAATTTTTTCAGTTTTGTTCAAACTCCACTAAAATTTTTCTCTTCATCTTCCATCCAAAAGTGACTAATAGTGGCAAAGCCAGTGACCTAGTGCGTATAGAGAAAGAAGTGCAGGTATGTCATGAATTAAGTGCCTATCACGTGCACTTTTTCTAGATCATACAGTGTGGTTTTCACAATCATACAGAGTTCTTGTGTTTGTTAGTTTTATGCGTCAATTTGGCTAGGCTGTGGGGCCCAGAGATTTGGTCAAACACCAGTCTAGATATTTCTGTGAAGGTATTTTTCAGATGAGATTAATATTTAAATCAGTAGACTCTGAAGAAAGCAGAATATTGTCTGTAACGTGAGTGGACCTCTTCGAATCATTTGACCTTAGAGAAAAAGACGAAGGTCTTCCAAGGAGGAGGGAATTCTGCCTCTAGGCTCTCTTTGGACTTGAGCTGTAACATCTCCTCTTCCCAGAGCCTCAACATCTCCTCTTCCCAGAGCCTCAACATCTCCTCTTCCCAGAGCCTCAACATCTGCTCTTCCCAGAGCCTCAACATCTCCTCTTCCCAGAGCCTCAACATCTGCTCTTCCCAGAGTCTCAACATCTCCTCTTCCCAGAGCCTCCAGCCAGCAGGGCCTGCTCTGCAGATTTCAACCTTGCAGCCCCCAAAACCACACAAGCCACTTCTTTGAGATAAATCTCTGTGTGCCTATGTGTATGTGTATGTATATGTATATGTGCATGTGTATGTATATGTGTGTATGAATATACATGTGTGTTTATATGTATTTATATATTTATATGCATGTATATTTACATGTGTATGTATAGGTATAAGTGTATGTACATGTGTATATGTATGTACACATACACGTGTATTCATATGTGTGTATATATGTATATGTGTGTGTATGCATACATGTATGTGTATGTGCATTTTATGTATATTTGCATGTGTACGTGTATACATGTATATGTGCATGTGCATGCATATGTGGATGTGTATGCATATGTGGATGTGGATGTATATGTGAATGTGAATGCATATGTGGATGTGGGTGTGGAGGTACATGTGGATGTGGATGTATATGTGGATGTGCATGTGTACATATATGTATCTGTGTATGTGTATGTATATGTGTATTTTATGTGTATTTGCATGTATATGTGTATGTGTATATATGTATGTATAGGTGCATGTGTATATGTGTGTATGTATATGTATGTGCATGTGTATGTGCATGCATATGTGTATGTATATGTGCACACATATGAATATGTCTAAATGTATACACACATGCATATCCCACTGGTTCTATTTCTCTGGAGAACCATGACAATTAAGAGTTATCTGTTATTATCTCTGATTTTCAGTTGAGGAAACTGAGGCTCAGAGACATTAAGAGACATTTCCAAGATCAAAAAAGTGGAATAGATATTCAAATGAGGACCCCCCCAGCCCAGTTCTCTTTCCACTAGAGCCTGGATGTCAGAGGCATCTGGCTGTAATTTGTGGGAAGAGGTCCAAACTGGTCATCTATTGGAGTCTGGAAGTTTCGTCTGCAGGAAGCAAGGATCAGGTAAGATAACTGGATCTGAGGGGAATGTCTACTCAGTAAGAGCACTAGAGGACTGTGGCGTTCACACTGACAGTTCAGCAAGGTATGGAGGCAAGATGGGAGGTGTCATAGGAAAATTAGAGTGCAGAGGGAATTTCAGAGGGAATCATGGAGATGGAGCAAGAGTGTCTAGGGAATTGTGTGTGATTAGATGAAATTGGCAGTCATTTGGAAGTCAAGTTAAGCAATCTACATGTGATTTATTTCATTGTAAAGTATATATTGAGTACTCTGCCACACCATGAAACTCCTTCAATAAAAGGATGAGCAAAGATATGGAGCTCATATTCTAGTGGGGAAGATAAACATCAAAGAAATAATTATACACAGAATGATGTTATTGCAGGTGTGATAAGTACTATGAAGAGAGAGCTGTGTGTATCCGGAAGAACAGCCTCGTCTATCAGGAAAGGCTTCTTGGATGAAGTGGTGTTTCATGGAGCAGGGTGATGGTTCTTAGGCTTGCTCCCAGCATGAGATACACAGGGGTGTCTACAGCTTACGTGAAGTAGCTGTGATTTCTTTTTCCAACTGGCAGAAATAAATTTAATGAATGGAGAAAATTTTCTCACTTCTAGTTTTCCTCTCATAATATATTTTTGATCATGGCACCTGGTACTACTTCTCTGTGCTGGCACATGACAAATGAATGAACAAGTTGTAAATGAATACTAATGAAAAGCTGGAAATAATGCATCATATTTATTTCAACAGTTTCTTTTTGTTATCATTACTGGCCAGGTAGTTTTTTCTATACATACATACTAACGTTATCTCTGGTTGAGATGATGTAATTAAACATGCAAGTGTCATGATGTTCCAGAAAATGCACCAAGAGCCCATCTGAGGAATGCTGCGGGGAAGCAGGAGGCTGTGCTAATTTTGTAGGGAGGAAAGAGGATATGAAATTCTTTCATTTGCCAACCACGTCCTATGTGCCAGGACTTGTATGTGTTTGATCTCACTGATCCTTTACAAAGACACAGTGAAATGGGTGTCAGCAATATTCCTATTTTGAGATGAGCAAGTGAGGCTTAGAGAAATCCATTGACTTGCCTGGTCATGGCATTAGCATACGGCAAATGGTTTAGAATCAGGCATCCCAATTCCAGATGCCTGCCTTACTCAGTGGTCACCAGAAAATACAATATATATTTATATGGAGAGAGAGATAGAGAGAGACAGAAAGAAAGAGAAAGACAGTTTCAGGAATTGGCTCACCCAACTGTGGGACTGACAAGCTTGAAATGTGTACAGCAGGCTGGCAGGCTGGAGATTTAGGCAAGAGTTAATGTTGCAGCTCAAGTCTGAAGGCTTGAAACTGTGGTAGGGGTTTGACTGTATAGCCTTTCTTCTTCTCTGAGAAACCTCATCCTTTGCTCTTAAGGTTCTCAACCTACCGAATGGGGCCCATCTGCATTATGGAGGGTGAACTGCTTTACTCAACATCTACTGATTTCAGTGTTAATTGCATCTAAGAAATACCATCAGAGCAATAGATGCGTCACTGTTTGGCCAGATAAGAAGACACCATCGCCCAGCCAAGTTGACATGGAAATTAGCCATCATGAAATCTTCCCATAAATTATTGAGTTGTACCTTCTAAACTCAGGTTTGGCATTGCCCAGACTATGGCTGAACTGGGTGATTTCAGACACTGGTGCAGATGATGCATGGCTCATGTCTCTGAGCACTTTTTCACCTGCCTCCCCACCCCGCTGTTCCTCATGAACTCATTCCATCTACTTTTCCAGTTACACGTTGTGTTTTTGGTTCCTATTTTCGCTTCTTGCTCTACCATCTTTCAGTAAACCATTTTTAGGCTGGCTTTTCCAACCTCACCCTTGTTCCTGGAGTGCTTACCTGAGGGACCTTTTGGTTGACCTGGAACTCTAAAGCCTCTCTCAGCCCAGATTTCAGAATCACCACTTGGCCTCTTCTCCCAGAGAAGTTAGGACAGAGCTTCCCTCAGCTCATTTCTCCCTTGCAGATTTCTGCAATCCAGGGCGTATGCATTTAGGACTTTCCAGGGAATATGCGTGGCGGTGCAAGGAAATTAATTTCTAAAACTTCAACTTCCATGTTACTATTTCCTAAAGTTGATGGGCCCAAAAATGGACCTGAGAGGGAGACTTTACCTTTGAACTTCCCCTTTTCATAATCACCTCTTCACATTTGAGAAGAGCATGAGCCTCATGCATAGCAAATCTGATCCCTGAGGAGGTAAACTCAGAGAAGAACCTAACAAAATATGATTTATTGGTTCCTTTAATCAAGGCACCATAATTGTCCCCCAACCCAATATTATCTCAATAAGAGATAACTTTGCAATGAAAATTAATTTTTTATGTTTAATAATTACTTATAAAAATTCAATACACTTATGCCTTACTGATTACTTATATATCATTAATGATTTTAGTAATAGTCACTCGTTGCTTAGTGATGGGAATATGTTTTGGGAAATGACCTTGTATGAACATCAGAGAGCGTCCTTACATAGACCGAGATGGTAGAGCTGGCCACACACCTGGATATATTGTAGAGCTTGCTCTAAGCTATAAACCTGTAGGGTGTGTTACTGTAATGGATACTTTAGGCAATGGAAACACAATGGTAAACATTTGTATATTCAAACACAGAAAAGGCACAATAAAATAGAGTATCCTGTATAGAGCACTTCATCAAGAATGGAGCTTGCAGGGTGGGAAGCTGCTCTGGGTGTTTGTGAGGAGTGAGTGAATGTAAAGGCCCGGGACATTAGCGTACACTCCTGTAGATTTATAAACACTTGACACTTAGGCTGCATTAAATTTATTAAAAATTTTTTTCTTTCTTTAATTATAAATTAACATTAGCTTAGTGTAACATTTTTACTTGATAAACTTAAAAAATTTTTTTTATTATTTCTAAATATGAAAAGGGTATTTTAACTAATACCCTCACTCACTCATCCAGAGCCACATCCCCTCCTGCAAGCTCCATTCATGGCGAAGTGCACTATACAGGTGTATCCTTTCAAAAATATTGAATACTATATTTTATCATACCTTTTCTATGTTTAGAAAGAGTCAAATTTTTTTTAAGTTTATCAAGTAAAATAATACCCTAAGCAATAATAATACTCAGGTTAAAACACAAATATTGTACAGCTCTACAAGAGTATTATCTTTATATCCATATTCGATAAGCTTTTTATATTTTCAGATGTATTTCATTTTTATTTTCTCTCTTATAACTCTTGTTGAAAATGAAGACACAGCCACATTCATTAGCCTAGGCCTACCAGGGTCAGGATCATCAACACCACTGTCCCGTCGCTACATTTTGTTTCACTGACAGGTCTTCAGGGTCATGCACGGAGCTCTCATCTCCTCTGACAACAAGGCTTTCTTCTGGATATCTCCTGAAGCACTTGCTTGAGGCTGTTTTACAGTTTACATATATATATATATATATATTATATATACACACACACACACGTATACATATATATATACACATATCATATATATATATATGGAATACACTGTAAAATAACAATAAAAAGGCCAGGTGCAGTGGCTGATGCCTGTAATCCCAGCACTTTGGGAGGCCGAGGCGGGTGGATCACGAGGTCAAGAGATCGAGACCATCCTGGTCAACATGGTGAAACCCCGTCTCTACTAATACAAAAAAATTAGCTGGGCACGGTGGCGCGTGCCTGTAATCCCAGCTACTCAGGAGGCTGAGGCAGGAGAATTGCCTGAACCCAGGAGGCGGAGATTGCGGTGAGCCGAGATCGCGCCATTGCGCTCCAGCCTGGGTATCAAGAGTGAAACTCCGTCTCAAAAAAAAAAAAAAAAAAAATAGAAAAATTAGCTGGGCATGGTGACAGGTGCCCTACTTGGGAGGCTGAAGCAGTAGAATCGCTTGAACCCAGGAGGCAGAGGTTGCAGTGAGCCGAGATCGTGTCACTGTACTCCAGCCTAGCAATAGTGGGAGACTCAGGTCTAAAAAATAAATAAAAAAACAAAAAACAAATAATAAAAAGCGTACTATAGTAAACACAGAAAGCAGTGCCAGGGTCACTTAGTTTCATTATCAAGTATGATGTACTGTACATAATTGTATGTGCTAGACCTTTATACCGCTGGCAGCACAGATTTATTTGTACCATCACTGCCACAAATGTGTAAGGATTCTTTGCGCTACGATATTAGAAGGGGAGTGACATCACTGTTCAATGGGGAATTTTTAGCTTCATCATAGTTGTATGGGACCACCATCATATATGTGGTCCATCATTGACTAGAACATCATTAATTCAATCCAGAATAAAATTTTAAAGACTTAGCGACCTTAAGGTCATGGGGATGTGCAAATGTCAATTTTAATTCTCATATATTGTTATTGAAGTAAAATATTAAAGGAACTGCGAATAAACATCTGTCAAGCACAAGTGTATATCACATCAAGGAAAAATGGTTCTGAAAAGTGGAAAGAAAACACAAGTTCAAGGCAAACAGGACCATAATGCATGGGGCTGATAAGGAAGAGCTTGTTGAGGACCAAACTGCTATGCTGTTGAGACTTCACTGGATCCTTTTTGAGAGAAGTATCATTTTATTTTGAAGTGCCCATATTTCAATCCATTTACACTTATCTTTGTAATTATATAGTTTGTAATAAAAATTTTAACTATAACTTAAAATATATAACAAGATGTGTAGGTTTTTTTCAACACTTTTAGTTATATATGAACAAATATTTTGAGGAATGTTGTTCTGTTAGAATTCCTCTCATCCCTCTAGTTCTACTGACGTACAGGACACCATATATACCCCACACCACACCACATTTCACTACACCACATCACAATACACCATGACACTCCACAAGGCACCACACCACAGCGTATCACATCATATGCATGGTACCACACCACACCACATACCACACACCACACCACACCACACCATATCACATTATACACATGACACCGCACCACACTACATGGCACCATGCCACACATTTTGCCACGCCCCATGGCACCACAGCACGCCACACTCCACCACACCGCATAGTACCATGCCCCACAAGGTCCATTCTTCACCCTGTTAACTCCTGTCATTTGTTAAGACTCCACTCTGGCTGTAGGTCCTGGTAGTGGCCCTGAGTGCCCCCAAGCAGGGCCCTGTGTTCGCAGATGATATGGTACATGCCTATGTTGCAGAACGTTCTTGTGGAATATAGTTAACTCTCACGACTCCCACACTGCTTCTTCAAAACAAGGGCTGTGTGGCCTCCCTGTCCCCTGCAGTGCCCTCTTAGTGCCCAGCATGGAAGAGGTCTCTGTATATAAATAAATCTGGGCATCTTTAACAGAAAACACACTGGATGGCAAGTAGAGAAGCCACACTGAGTCTGGCTCTGCACAGTGTGTGTGGTGACCTTCCTGTAGGATTGGACCAGGACAGAAAGTAACTTTAATTCCACTGAGGTTTCCCCAGGCTGAGAATCAAAGATGCCAATTTATTTTAGGATATTTCTTACATGATGCTAATTAGTTGATAATGATGAGAAATGAGATGCCGATTTTGCATCTACCACAAAACTTATTCCAAAAAGAAATATTTTCATCTTTCTTTCTAGTCTCTCAGTGTGAAAAGAGCCCACTTTCTATTAGTGAAACTAAAGTAGTACAGCATGAAGATTTGGGATTTCTAATCAGGCAAGAGTTTGAAACCTGGCCTTGCCACTTCGTTATCTTGGGACATTGGACAAGTTACTGAACATCTTCAGACTTGGTTTCCTTCTCTGCACAGTGGAAATGATATCGACCTCACAGGCCTGTGATATGTTAAGTGTGTTTTCTTCTCTTATTCCTCTTAGAAAACAGGACAAAATCCAGTAATCTTGCTCAGGCCACATTTTAAACTAGGAGACACTTCACATAATTACTTCTCTCAAACACAAAGAAATGGAAAACAATGTGAACTATTTTTTAAAAATTTTATTTTATTTTTGATAGTTTTTGGGGAACAGGTAGTTTTGGTTACATGAACAAGTCCTTTAGTGGTGATTTCTGAAATTTTGGAGGACCAGTCATCTGAGAAGTCTACACTGTACCCAGCATGTGGTATTTTATCCCACCCCTCTCCCACTCTTTCCCCCAGTCCCTAAGGTCCATCATGTCATACTTATGCTTTTGCATCCTCATAGCTTAGCTCCCACTTATAAGTGAGAACATACAATATTTGGTTTCCCATTCCTGAGTTACTTCACTTAGAATATTGGCCTCAAAATCCATTCAAGTTGCTGCAAAGGCCATTATTTTTTTTTTCCATTTTATGACTGATTAGTATTCCATGGTGTATATATACCACATTTTCTTTATCTACTTGTTGGTTCGCGGGCATTTAGATTGGTTACATATTTTTGCAATTGCAAATTGTGCTGCTATAAATAAGTGTGTGCATGTGTTTTTTTCATATAATTACTTCTTTTCCTTTGAGTAGATGCCCAGTAGTGGGATACCTGGATAGAATGGTAGTTCTACCTTTAGTTCTCTAAGGAATCTCCACACTGTTTTCCATAGTGATTGTACTAGTTTACATACCCCACAATCAGTATAAAGTGTCTCATTTCACCACATCCAGGCCAACAGGAATTGATTTTTGATTTTTAATTATGGCCATTTTTGTAGGAGTAAGGTGGTAGCTCACTGTAGTTTTAATTTGCATTTCCCTGATAATTAGTGATGTTGGGCATTTTTTCATATGTTTGTTGGCTATTTGTATGTCTTTTGAGAATTGTCTATTCATGTCCTTTGCCAGCTTTTTGAAGTGATTATTTACTTTTTTCTTGCTGATTTCTTTGAGCTGCTTGTAGATTCTGGATATTAGTTTTTTTGCCAGATGCATAGTTTGTGAATATTTTCTTTGACTCTGTGAGTTGTCTGTTTACTTTGTCTATTATTTCTTTTTCTGTACAGAAGCTTTTTAGTTTCATTAAGTCCCGTTTATTTAATTGTGTTTTAGTTGCATTTACTTTGGGTTTTTGGTCATGAATTCTTTGCCTAAGCCAGTGTCTAGAAGAGTATATTTTTGACGTTATCTCCTATAATTTTTATGGTTTCAGATCTTAGATTTAAGTCTTTGATTGATCTCGAGTTGATTTTTGTGTAAAGTGAGAGATGAGGATCCAGTTGCATTCTTCTATATATGGCTTGCCAATTATCCCGGCACCATTTATTGAATAGGGTGTCCTTTTCCCCCTTAATGTTTTTGTATGCTTTGTTGAAGATTAGTTGGTTGTAAGTATTTGACTTTATTTCTGGCTTTTCTATTCTGTTTCATTTGTCTGTTTGCCTATTTTTATACCAGTGCCATCCTGTTTTGGTAACTACAGTCTTGTAGTATAAAGTCAGGTGATGTGATGCCTCCAGATTTGCAAAGTTTGCTTAGTATTGCTTTGGCTATGCAGGCTTTTTATTGTTGTTGTTCCATATGAATTTTAGGATTTTTTGTTGTTGTTCTATGAAGAATGATGATGATATTTTGATGGTAATTACATTGAATCTGTAGATTTCTTTTGGCAATATGGTTATTTTTACAATATTGATTCTACCTATCCATGAGCATGGGATGTAATTCCATTTGTTTGTATAATCTATGATTTCTTTCATCAGTGTTTTGTAGTTTTCTTGTAGACATCTTTCACCTCTTTGATTAAGTATATTCCTAAGTATTTTATTTTTATTTTTGTAGCTGCTGTAAAAGTGATTGAGTTCTTGATTTGATTCTCAGCTTGGTTGTTGTTGGTGTATTTCAGTGCTACTGATTTGTGTACGCTAATTTTGTATCCTGAAATTTCACTGACTTCATTTATCAGATCTAGGAGCTTTCTAAATGACTGTTTAGTGTTTTCTAGGTATAAAATTATGTTATCAGTGAGCAGCGACAGTTTGACTTTCTCTTTCCTAATTTGGATGCCTTTTATTTCTTTTCTCTTGTCTAATTGCTGTGGCTGAGACTTCCAGTACTATATTGAATATAAGTGATGAAAGTGGGAATCCTTGTCTTGTTCCAGTTATCAGGGGGAATGTTTTTAACTTTTCCCCATTCAGTATGGTGTTGGCTGTGGGTTTCTCATAGATGGCTTTTATTACTTTGAAGTATGCCCTTTCTCTGCCAATTCTGTTAAGGGTTTTTATCATAAAGGATGTTGAATTTTGTCAAATGCTTTTTCTGCATCTATTGAGATGATCATATTATTTTTCTTTTTAATTCTGTATATGTGATATATCACATTTACTGACTTGTGTATGTTAAACCATCTCTTCATCCCTGGTATGAAACTCACTTGATCATGATGTATTGGCTTTTTGATATGCCCTTGGATTCAGTTAGCTAGTGTTTTTTTGAGGATTTTTGCATCTGTTTTAACAGGGATATTGGTCTGTATCTTTCTTTTTTTGTTTATTATGTCTTTTCCTGGTTTTGGTATTAGGGTGATACTGGCTTCAGAGTATGATTTAGGTAGGATTCTCTCTTTCTCTATCTTTGGAATAGTTTCAGTAAGATTCATACCAGTTCTTCCTTGAATGTCTAATAGAATTCAGCCATGAATCCATCTGGCTGAATTTGTTTTGTTGGCAATTTTAAAATTATTGATTAATCTCACTAATTGTTATTTGTCTATTCAGAGTTTCTACTTCTTTCTTACTTAATTTAGGAGTGTGGTATATTTACAGGAATTTATCCTTCTCCTCTAAATTTTCTTGTTTGTATACTTAAAAATGTTCATAGTAGCCTTAAATGATATTTGCATTTTTGTGATATTGGTTGTAATATTTCCTGTTTTCTTTCTAATTGAGCTTATTTGAATCTTCTCTCTCCTTTTCTTGGTTAATCTTGCTAATGTTCTATTAATTCTGATTAATGTTTAAAAGAACCAACTGCTTTTCTAATGTATCTTTTGTATTTTTTGTTTGTTTCAATTTCATTTAGTTCTGTTCTGATAATTTTTTTTTTCATTCTGCTGGGATTGGATTCAGTCTGTTCTTGTTTCTCTAGTTCCTTCAGGTGTGACATTAGGTTTTCCATGCTCTTTCAGACTTTTTGATATAGAAATTTAATGCTATGAACTTTTCTCTTAGGACCACTTTTGCTGTATTACAGAGGTTTTGACAAGTTGTGTCACTAACACCAGTCAGTTCAAAGAATGTTTTGATTTTTATCTTGACTTCACTATTAGCCCAAAAATCATTTAAGAGTAGATTATTTAATTTCCACATTTGCATCATTTTGAGGGTTTCTTTGGAGTTGATTTTCAGTTTTATTTCACAATGGTCTGAGATGATAATATGATTTTTGTTTTCTTAAATTTAATGAGACTTGTTTTGTGGTCTATTATAGGGCCTACCTTGGAGAGTGTTTCATGTGCTGATGAAAAGAACGTATATTCTGTAGTTGTTGGGTAGAATGTTCTGTAAATATCTGTTAAGTCAGTTTGTTCTCGGGTATAGTTTAAGTCCATTGTTTCTTTGTTGACTTTCTGTCTTGATGGCCTGTCTAGTGCTGTCAGTGGAGTATTAAATTCCCCCACTATTATTGTGTTAGTAGTCTTCAGGTCTTCAGGTCTCCCAGCCCTGGATACCAGCACCTATGCTGATGGGGGTGACTGGGGAGTGATGTAGACTCTGAGATTGGTTGTAGATAGGCGTAGTGTGCTGGCTTTCTCAAATGCTGGTTATGTGAGCAGTGAAGTTGTCCAGTGGACAGACTTGGGGCCTCTGGTTAGCCAGGGTGTTGAAGGTGGTGGTATTAGCTGTTTTTTTTTTTTTTTTTTCCCTTCATGGGAGCAGTGTTATTCTGTCAAGAGTTGCTGTTATGGCCTGAGTTGATGATTGGCCTCCAGCCAGGAGGTGGCATTTGCAAGAGAGCACCAGCTGGGTAGTAGTATTTGGATTTGAGTTTGCTCTCAGTTGGCCAAAGGAGGTATTCTGGTTTCTCAGGCAATGGGTAAGGCCAGGAATCTCCTAAGAGTTTATGTCTATTGTGTTCAGTCACCAGGGCAGGTAGAGAAATACCATCATTTGGGGGCAAGTTTAGGTAGGTCTGAACTCAAACCCTCCTTTGGTGGGGCTTGCCGCAGTCACTGTGGTGGAGGGAGTGTGGTTCTCAGGCCAATGCTTTTATGTTCCAGAGGGGAATATGGCAGCCTGTGTTGTACAGAAGAGTTTGCAGGGGGAGTGGGGGATAGCTAGTAACAAAAGGTCTCACCCAGCTCCCATGCAGTTGGTGAGACTGGTCTCACTCCCACAGTGCTCCACTGACAGCACCTTGTGTAGATCCAGGCAACCTGCATGAGAACTCAGAATGCCCCCAGTCCATAAACTTCTTTACTGAGAAAGCAAGCACTGCTTTTAGGCCATGCCCCTCCCTGTCTGCCTGCAATTGTGGGTGCCCCATGCTTGCACTCGCATCTGCTGCAGTTCTTGTTCATCCCCCAATTCTGCTCAAGGGGTGGGGGGTGTGCCCACTTAAAACTATCACAACATTCAGTTGGGAGCTTCTTTCAGCCTGTTACCCCTTCCTTCCTAATTCTGCCGGCTGCCATCCTTAAGGGCCCCTATGAGATATCATCGGATATGGCTTCCCTGGGCTTAAGGTGGAGACTGGGAATGTCTACAAGGTTTTTTCTGCTGTCGCTTCTACTTTATATTTTGCTCAGCTCTAGAGATCCATTCCAGCTCTACATGAGGTTAAATCCTTCTCCTGTGATCTGGTTTTTCAGATTTCCCAATGGGGATGTGTGTTTGGAGGCAGGTTCACCCCCTCTCCTACTCTGGGAACTCACAGTTTTTCACTGTCTCATGGCATCCAAATGTGACAACCAATGAAATCATACATTCTCACTCTCTGTTATAATTGTTCTTTAGATGTTTACATTCATGTTCACAAAGAGGTAAACAAAACCTCTTCTTGTGTGAGGCCTGCTGTGGCCACTGTTGGGGAGGAAGGGTGGTTCTCTGGCCAATGACTATATGTTCCAGGATACCATGCTGTCCTGACCACATTTAAGTGATCTTGATGTATTTTTTAAGTGTCATGGCATGCTGCTTCTTTCAAAGGATCTGTGAACTCTTTTAGTTTTCCTGGTATGTTCCTGTGATGGTTCTTGGAACAAAAGTTCACAGTGTGAATCTCCACATACCATTCTGTTGTGTCCTTCCAAGTGAAAGGGGCATGCTAGCCCTGCCTCCTACCTGCCATCTTGGGGCAAAAAAGAAGATTCATAAACTTTTACTTTATTTGCTTACTGCCTGTTTTGAACTTTTCCTATTTTCAAAAATATGAAATGATTGTTATAAAAAAATATATCCAGGAAGAAGGGAGTGAAATTTTTGTGTGGCATATATGTTTCAGACAAGTTAGATAACATTGTTTTTTTTTTTTCTTGGACTTTGCATGACTTAAGAAAAATATAGCTAAACATAGTCAAAGATGGAAGGCCTATTTCTTAAAAGATCTTCAGGAAAAGTGACTATTGCTTTTTAAGGATGTATGCAGATCCTTTGACATTCCTCCCATTGTAGGATGAGCTGATATTTCCAACCCCTTGAATCTGATTCACACTACATGAAAGATTCCATATAAGAACAGTCCAGACAAGTCCTTGCTAAAACTGCTAGTAAAATAAAATGTTTATCATAAGCACTAAGTTTTGGTGGAGATCTGCTATGAGGCAATAGCAAATCAAACGGTGACCACAGTTATTTAGGTTTAACAGTAGACCTAAGTTTAAAACAGTTTTGGCTCCTGTCTTTGTGAATGTCAACATAAACATCTAAAGAACAATTATAATGGAAAGTGTGAATATATAATTTCATTGGTTGTCACATTTAGGTCCCTCTTCTCCTAGCCAGTATTTCTGCTAGTTTTCTACAAAAAGCTAATGTCCTGAAATCCTTGTCAATATATCTAGGGACCAGAAAGCCTCCTGGAATAAAGGAGCGACAGATATTTGTCATCAAATGGAACTATGAGCCCACTACTTTGTTTTCTCTGGGCATGAAGAATTGGGGTGATGGGTAGGAAGTATGTTTTTGGCAGGGTCCCTGTTGGCATTCCGTGCCAGCATTCTTGCTTCTGGATCCAGGATAGCCAAAGCAAGTCTCATTGCTGAGTCCTGGAGCAATGTCATAGCAAGCTCTGAGCTAGCTCTTGCAGGGAAACATCTTAGACCAGAACATGAGCAATTTATGGGGCAAAAAAGAATTTCATATACCTTCATGCTGAACACTGTGATGTTTTGTGAGTATAAAGAATAATGGCGAACATACTCATATAAGGACTAATCTTTCCTGGAGAGAAAAATGGGAGGGAGGACTTTCTAGAAGAGTTCCTCATTCTGGGAAGGATTACATGAGGAATTAATAAGTCAAATATTCTCTCCTGTCTTTTTGACTGCTCCCATGCAGCGTTTATATTTTACTGAGGTTTGGTTCTCTTTTTTTTTTTCTTTTCCATTTTTTTTCTCATAAAAATTTTCAGAAAAATGTAGGAAGGACAGAAATTTTGTTTGTTTTTTCTTTTGTAAAAAATGAAATTGGTTTATCTGGACTATGAGTTAAATGTTCATTTTTAAGACAACTTTGTAGAAGGAAAGTAGAAGTCATAAAACTCTATTATTCAGCTATGAATTTTGCAGATTTGTTAGTAGAAGGGAAAAGACTACCCAGGGCACATTGCAGGATGATAACATAACAGAGGTCGTCAGTCTGATAGGAAGCCAGCTTGAAATAATTGGGAAATAAACATTTCTTTCTGAGCGTATTCAGTGGTAGTAAATTTTCTGTTGCCTTTCTTTTTGAGATAACACCATGCTGTCCTAATCCCTCTTAAGTGACCTCAATATATTGTTTAAGTGTTGTGCTTTGCATGGCCTAACCCGACTCACCAACACCAGATCCATGCTCCAGCAAAGAAAATGAAAAAAATATATACTTTTAGAAAGAGAAGCAGATGTTGCCCACATCACTTCTACTGGCATTCCTGGGTACAATTTTAATCATTTGGCTCAGGAGCCTGGAAATCGAGTCTGTAACTGGATGATTTTTGTTCTGCTGAAATGTGTAGAGTTGTGTTATTTAAAGAAACAAGGGAAGAATAGATTCTGGAGAATAATTAAAAACCCCAATCCCTGCTGTAGACATGAAGAACACATCGACATTCTGGAAAATAATGGAAAAACATGAGAAAAAGACCCGGTCCATGCACATCCACGTGAAGCGGGTTGCCTGCTGGTTCTGCAACATCTTCTTACCTCTGCGCCTTAGTTTGCTGCAGATTCCATAACAAAATACCATTTACTAGGGGGTTGAAACATCTGAAATTAATTTTCTCAGAGTTTTGGAGGCTGGAAAGCCCAAGACAAGGTCTGGCAGTGTCCAGTTCTTGATGAGGTCTCTCTTTCTGGCCTTGCAGACAGCTGCCTTCTCCCTGTGTACTCACATGGTAGAAAGAGAGTTCTAATCTCTTCCTTTTTTTAATATATGGACACTAATCCTCTCAAACGGGCCTCACCCTATGACTTCATCTAAACCTAATCACCTCCCCAAAGCCCCACTTCCAAATATCATCCCTTAAGGGTTAGAGCTTCAACATAGAAATTTTGAGGGAGGACAAACCTTCTGTTCATAGCATTCTGACGTGTTATACGATAGAGAATACATTTTGATTATGTTTGAGATAACACACATTTGCATCTACTTGTTACAGCAGCTTAGCCTATTTCTCACATAATACATGCTACTACTTTTGATATGGTTAACTCAGTGCAGGGCAGAGCATTCATTTAGTTCTAGAATGTTATTGTGCTATTCTATTAATGTTAATATCACATTCCCTTTGTGGAGAAAGTTATATCACAGCATTTATTTCTACTAATTTTACTGTTGACTAAAATCCATGTTCATCAAAAGCTACTAGTACATAAAATTTTCTCTATTAGTATTACAGTACATTTTTGGTCCTCTGCAAATTAGCATTAGAAATGTCTCACATCAGTCATATCCAGAATAGTTAGCTATTTGGAAAGATTTCATTAGTCTCTCTTTCCTGCTTCTCAAAGAAATGAAAAATTAAATGCATGGTGTCTTATACTTCACTGTAAAAAATATGAAAATATCTCTGGACTTATCTGGACACACACACACACGTGCACATGCACATATATGCGCGCGCACACACACACACACACACACACACAAACTTACTAACTGATGTGACTTTATGTTCCCCAAAAAGGTATTTTCAAATTCTAACCTTGGTACCAGTGAATGTAACCTATTTGGTAATAAGGCCTTTGGAAATGTAATCAAATTAATAAAGTTAAGATAAAGTTATATTTAATTAGGCTGGGCCCTTATCCAATGACTGGAGTCAAAAGACTAGAGAAATGGGGACGCCTCTGTGAACACCATGTGCTGACAGAGGCAGAGATTGGGGTCATGTGTCTTCAATCCAAGGAACGTCAAAGATTGCCAGTAACACCAGAAGCTAGGTGCAGGCAAGGAAGCATCCTTCTCTACATGTTCCAGAGAAAGCATGGCCATGCTGACACCTTCATGTGGTACTTTTGGACTCCAGAACTATAAGAGAATGAATTTCCAATACTTTATTTCATTAAGTTAATGTTACTTTGCTATGGGAGTCCTAGGAAACTAATAACTTAACGATAAGACCTTGACAAGTTCGCTTCCCGAAACCTACTTTAGATCATCCATGAAAAGGGAATGAAGATACGTGGCAGATATAAAGATTAAATAAAATAACATGTAAAGCACCTCACACTATTCTTAACACATAGAATTCAATGCAATGAACATTAGTTCTCTCTCTGCAGTCTGCAGACGGTGGGAGTGGAGAGGCCGTGTAGAGAACAACTATATTCCCATGTGTGGGGTGAGGTTCCCTCCATGGGTCTGCAACAGCCTACTCACCATCTGTGAGGATAATAGGAATAACAACAACGGCCTCTATTTTTATAAACAAAAACTTAGTAGTAAATATTCTCTCCATTCTGGAATATGTCTTGTTATATATTTCCCAGTAGTGCTTTGTAACTGAGACATTCATAACAAGAATATGTCTTCTTTTTTAATCATATTTTATCCACAATATTTTTTCATTTCTGAAAAATTCATGGTGTTATTACAAGAAAACTCATCTTAATAAAAATTAAAGTATTAATATGCACTTTATTAATGAAATACTTGCTATTAAGTCAACTCCATGTTTATTTCAAAAATATTTAAGTAATAGCATTAACATAGCTATGCAGGTAGAAGCCACAGGAAAGAACAGAAAGCAGTTATTTAGGAGTAATTTCAACACGTGCCAGACTTATTCTATGGAAATGACTCAATGAAACTCTTATTTAATTATTAGTATTTTGGGGGCATAGTGACATTATGGTAATATGTGTCTTTTTGGGAAGAAAAATATTACATCTGATACAGAAAACGAAAGGAAACTGTCATCTCAAGAGCTCCTCCCATATGACAGATGCTGCTCTGGAAGGTTTGCATTTTGAATCCTGGACAGGTGACCCTAGTTTCTTCATTTTTATAATGGAAGAAACAATCAAGTCCAATGATTTTATTCAACTTCCCAACATGACTCATGTAGTAAGTTGAAAAACTAGAATTCCCCAACTTGTCTTTCTGACTCCACAGATCTTTCTCCTGCCATAAAAAGTATTTTTTTTTACAATACTTTTTATTATTTTAAGTCCTAAAAAGATCTCTAAGAAAAGACATGCTTTGGCTGGGTGAGGGGGTTCACACATGTCATCCCAGCACTTTGGGAGTCTGAGGTGGGTGGATCACGTGAGGTCAGAAGTTTGAGACCAGCCTGGCCAACATGGTGAAACTTTTAGTAGAGTAGATTTACTAGAATAGATTACTAAAAATACAAAAATTAGTTGGGTGTGGTGGCACATGCCTGTAATCCCAGCTACTTGGGAGGCTGAGGTAGGAGAATTGCTTGAACCTGGGAGGCAGAGATTGTAGTGAGCCGAGATCATGCCATTGCACTTTAGCCTGGGCAGCAAGAGGAAAACTCCATCTCAAAAAAAAAGAAGAAATAAGAAAAGAGATGCTTTGCTTTTATCTCTCTGTATTGAGACTTATTATAAAGCATTATTAATTAGTATAATACTGATACATAGATAAATAAAACATAATGAAGATGATACCCACCACAAGACTCTTTAATACAAAGAATGATGTTTTTTAGAGTATCTTTATGATATTAACTGCTAAAAGAAATAAAAAATAAATTTTACTACATTAAAATTAAGGACTTTTGTTAATGAAAACATATAATAAACAGAGTAAAAAGAGGAGCTATAATTTGGGTGAAACTGATTGTTACCTATATAACCAAAATAGTATAAGAATGTATATTGAAAATTTTATTAAATTGATAAGAAAAAGACAAAAATCATCAGAAAATAATGGCAAAACATCCGATTGTTTCATGAAAAAATAGAGACAAACTCTGAAAAAAGGTACAAAAAGTATACAGCATCATTCGTTACCATGCAAATGCAAATTAAAATTTAAAATGTGTTAGTACTTAATATTCAAAAGCATGGAGAAAAAGGAGGGTATGACAATGTTCAGTGTTGACGATATGTGGAGGAATAGGACCTCTCACCTCTTTTCACTGAAATACAAACTAGTAGTTCACTGAACAGTTACATAGCAAAGCTGAAAGTCTGCACATTGAATATGCAGACATTTCACTCCTACTTGTACACTCTAGAGGATCTTTAACTCATGAGCATAAAAAACATTATTAAAATAATATTTAAGACAAAAATGCATAAGTTTAATGACAAAACAATTGAAAAACACATGAAATCTAACAAATTAGAATAGCTAAGCAAATTGTGGACTATTTGTACTATGGAACATAATACGGAGTGATGATCAACTCCTACGTTCATCAAAATAGGTAAGTTGAGAATTTTAGGTAAAACAACCAAGAAAATAATAATACATGTGGTATAATTCCATTATATAAAATAAAACATCTTGAAAAATTAATAATATATTTTCTTATTTTGTACATGTATGTAATAATGTTTAAGGAAAAATAGGGAATGGGTAATACAATATAAAGGTGGTAGTTATTTCAGATTTTGAGTTGTGAAAGGGGACGGAAAATTATTGGAAGCACTGACAGAAAATTGCAAATTTACTAGCAATTTTTTCTTGAGGTAGTTGGTGGTATTGATTCACTCATTATTTTGTAAACATTAAGTGCATTATCTATATACTTTGCCTGATACGTGTTTTTCAAAAATATTTTCAGATTTTTTAAAGATTCCAGAGGAACACAGTCCCTCATGACACCTTTAGGCTTCTGATTTCCAAAACTTTAAACATACATTTGCATTGTTTTATGCCCCTAAATTTGGGGTAACTTGTTGCAGCACCCACAGGAAACAAATGCACATCTATATCCTGAGTTTTCTCGGAGCTTCACGGCATGAATATTTGGTTGGGAAGAGATCAGCAATAGTCATTTTAATCCTGTCTCCTTCCCATTTGAAACCCTTAATAGATTCCTACTGGGGGTAGGATAGGAGGAGGATATAGAAGGAAGAAAGGGGAGGAGGGAAGGAAGAGGAGGGGAGGGAGAGAAGGCAACCTTTGACCTGACAACCCAGAAGGCCTTTCCTGACCCTGGGGCTTTATAGGCTTTACCTCCTCTACCTGAAAAGCATTTCTCTTAACCCTTCACCCTGCACACATCTCATCCATCAGGTCTTGACATAAATGCACATCTTCAGAGGCCTTTTGTGATTCTGCAGTGTTAGTTAGGGTCTCCCAGCCCCTGAACTCTGCCACAAATATTTCTTCACCTTGCATCCTGTTCTTTTCTGTTCTAGAGGACTTAAGTGATTTGCAATTGTGGATGTATTTTGACATCTTTGTTTCACACGTGTCTCCATCTTGGTCATCAGACTGTATCAGCACCTCGTCTGTTTGGTTTGCTGCTCTGTAGCCAGTGCATGTGTAGTGTCCTTACCCAAGTCTCATGTTGAATTGTAATCCCCAATGTTGGGAGAAGGACCTGGTGGGAAGTGATTGGATTATGGGGTAGATTTCTCCCTTGCCATTCTCATGACAGTGAGTTCTCACAAGAGCTGGTTGTTTAAAAGTATGTATCATTCTCTCTTTGCTCTCTCTCTTTCCTTCCACCATGCAACGATATGCTTGCTTCTTCTTCACCTTCTGTCATGATTGTAAGTTTCCTGAGGCCTCACCAGTCATATCTCCTGTATAGCCTGTGGAACTGTGGGTCAGTTAAACCTCCTTTCTTTATAAATTATCTAGTCTCAGGTAGTTCTTTATAGCGGTGTGAGAATGGACTCATACATATAAAAATCAGTACGTATTTGGCAAATGAATAAATGAAAGTAACAAAGTGAAAACATGAATGTCAATGAACCTACCCTGTGTGCACCTGCAGCATGCCCAACCTCCTGTGATTCCCCCTCCCTAGTGTTTCCTGTAGTCACCAACGGGTGTCCCCTGAGTAGGTGCACACTTATTCCCATGGCATATGGCGCTCTTCAGCTAGACACAGAGGACTCATCGGGATGCTGCTCTTCTGCAAGGTATGTGGGGAAAAGGCTCTGTGCTCTTGCTCTGCCCTTGCACAGAGGGACCTGCAGTGCTGCTGTAACCCTAGTCCCCTCTTTCCTCTGCTCATCATGCAGCACGATGTGGTAGAGCTTTTATTAAAGCAACTCAGCATGTTTTCTGTAAACTGCAACTCCAGGCAGGGCTCTGGCAGTTATAAATTCAAGTGGGAGACACCATGCTGAAATCAGAATTGCCCTCTCCTTCAGCATAGTTTATGTCTGTCTCCTTCCTTCAGGATTTCTCCCTTAAATCCTCCAGTAAATAAGCTTTATGGCGACCAGCCTCCCCAGTGCCTGGCGAGGTTGTCCATGTCCAACTTCCACTTAGTTCAAAAAAGAAGCTTTGGACACTGCAGTCAGGATACTGAGATGAGAAAATTTAAATTTTCAAAGGGTAAGATTGGTATCACTATTTAGGTGGGGATGTTAAAGAGTTGCTCTTGCTGACTGGTGAGGGAAGTGTTTGTGGAGGGAACCAACCACCCAGGGAGAGGGAGGATGGTCCCCTAAGCCAGAGCCTTGCCTGTGGCTGAGACTCTGTTGGACCTGGCTGGCCACCTAGTGTCACACCTGGAGCAAGTCACACCTGAGAGGCTTGCAGTGCAGCTTCCTCTGATCCACAATCCATGAGGGAAGAGCCATTTGTTTTGTTTAAGATAAGGAGTCAGCAGAGAACAGAGAATATGCATCCTCCTGCAGGCGAGCATGTTACTTATTGCTTTAATAAACAATTTAACTATTTTTGAGAGAGCAGCATGGACAGGAAGGGCAGTTTACCCCATGCTGCCATTTTCTGCAGCTGTGTCATGACTATAAAACTGGAAAAAACATCAAACATGAAAGAGGTGTTGAAGTCAGCCTGAAGGTACTAAATTCCTGATAGCAGCTTGTAAAGCAGTGGGGAAATTGGTGCCGTGGGTGTTGACAATGACTTGGAGGTTCAGGGAACGAGGCCTTGATGTGGAGGAGCAGTGGCAGTGGGAGGGAGGCCACACACCAGCTCCCTGGGGTGTGTGCCTGTTCAGCAGGGAAAGCACTGAGGCCAGGGCAGGAGCCTACCGTGGGCATGGACATCAGACAGCCAACGGGCACCTCACAGACCCCGTGGGCGTGGACATCAGACAGCCAATGGGCACCTCGCAGACCCCATGGGTGGGGACATCAGACAGCCAATGGGCACCTGGCAGACCCCATGGGTGGGGACATCAGACAGCCAATGGGTGCCATGCACACCCAGTGGGCATGGACATCAGCCAGCCAACGGGCACCTCTCAGACCCCATGGGTGGGGCATCAGACAGCCAATGGGCACCTCACAGATCCTGTGGGCAGGAATATCAGGCAGCCAATGGGTGCCTCACAGACCCCATGGGCGTGGACATCAGACAGTCAACAGGTGCCTCTCAAATCCCATGGATGGGGCATCAGATAGCCAAAGGGCGCCTCACAGACCCTGTGGGCAGGGCATCAGATAGCCAACTGGCGCCTTGCAGAGCCCGTGGGCGTGGACATCAGACAGCCAACAGGCGCCTAGCAGGGCACGCTGTCAGTTTTCTCACCTCCTTTCTTTAGGGATATGGGTTCAGGGAATGAAAAGTGATACATTCAGGGGCTGTTACATTTCTTATAAATAGGAGACACAGGGTTGGTTTTCCTAACATCAGACTCTTTTCTCCACTCTACGTCACCATTATTAGTAGGACTCTTCTGAGAAACATTTTGGCTCTATAATTACCAATTAGTTTTTTTAAAATGAGAAGCAGGGCACGTGTATGAAAATATGTTTGTATATAGTATGCATCTAGAATGGAATTTTTGTTCCTCTTAGCTCTCCAATAACATATTTCTTTGCATTACTTGTCATGGATTATAAGAGCATGCTGTGTCTTCTGAGGAGCCTCCAGGTAACAAACCTTCTAGCATCAGCATGACGGGTCTTTTCTAGATGTTTTCTAGAAAAGCTGGAACCATGGTAGGGCTTAATTTCCTAAAGACTTCTATTTAAGGTCTACTAAGGTAGCCTGGGTGTAAAGCAGATCTTACAGGTTTTTGAGTCCAGAGATTGGGTAGGCTCAGCTGTAACCAATTCTCATCTCCTTCCGAGAGCAGAGGTGGATGGTACCTCAGTATGTCCATATCAGACACCTGGCTCGTTCTGGAGAAGGGAACGTACATGTGAGTGCTGTGCACAACTTCTGAGTTGAGGACCTTCCTATGCGCTGTTCCCCTGGAGCACAGGAACCCTGAGGCATGGCTTCAGAATGAGGTGACACAAGTAAGCAGCCTGGACTGCTGATCCCCCAATGGGAAGGCAGCCCATTTAGGAGTAATCTGGACAAAAGTCAGCTTTTTAAAGCCAGAAATAAAATTAATTTTGGAAAGCCACCTGAGATCACTGGGCTTCTCTATTATTACACATAAACTGACTGAAACATGCTCTCAAGGAAGAGAGCCTGGAAATAAATGGACTGCATTTGACACAGTAAACCTAGACCAGGCTATTGGGAGCCCATGTGTGATGCAATTAAAGACTGAATAATCCAGACTTTGGGAAATCTTGCAGTAATTGGGACTGAGGGTAACCATGGAGGTGGGACACCCAAATCTCCCTCAGGGTCTCAGATCTCCCCTACTGCAGTGAGCAGAGCAGACTGAGGATCTCTGTCACTGCCCCCGGAAAGCTGAACCCATGCTTCCTGTAGGCTGCTCCTGGCCGCTAACCAAGCGTGGCAGGGACAGGATCCCTCTAACAGGGAAGTTGCTTGGGACCCCTACACTGGTCTCTTGGAGATTTTCTCCGGAATCCACTGTGCTTGGAGGCTCTTCCTACACAGTATTTCCTTCTCTGTCTTCCCTCCTGGATCCCAGACCCACATCTAAGTCTGAAGCTGTCCTAGCCTGCTCCTTTCCCCTGCCCCTTTACAAGCATTTCCCTGGATGCATCTCGTGTTTGTGTAATTCTGCCATTTTTAGAGCTTTCTGGAGGACTCACACTGGCTCCATGGTCATACTGGGTCCACAAAGCCAAGCTATACTCTATGTACAAGAATAATTTTCTTCTAGATGTTCCTGTGTCAATTATACCGAAAAAAATTTAACCTAGGGCCAGAAATAGAGCTTGAGAGGTCAGGTTACCTCTGAGGTATGTGGTGGGCAGAAGGCTGAGAGGAAAATTTCCTTCCTTCAGTTTCTGGGCATAAGAAATTGGTTCTATCTGAACTTCAAGGCATAGGTGACTGGGGCTTTGTGGTGACGCGTTATGAGCTACACTTTGCTACATCAGTGAGGCAAGCTGTGACACCCAGCAGAATCCAGGAAGAAACTCAGAGAAGATTTTGAACTTACAAAATAAATGCAAATTATTACCTTTTACTTCTGACTTTATTATGCATAGATCTTTAGTAAAACTTCATTGAAAGTTAGGCTTTGCTCTCTGCTATGAGGAAATAGAGGCAAAGCCATGAATAAATGTCAGATGAAACAAGAGTTGTTTGATTCCCTGAAACCAAGGTCAAGATGGGGTGACAGTGGAGAACAGCAGGAAGAAGTCATGATAAGAAGGAGACTGTCAGGGGATCAGGGACGGGGGACAGGAAAGTTTGGGGTGGGCATCTGCTGCCCTCTGGGAGAGGATCCTGGGAAGAAGGGCTTGGTCTTACCAGGCAGCACTTTTGCCTGATCTGAAGGACCTAGGATCAAATGATATAAACAAAGCACACAAAGATTTAAATTAGAATTGACCTAACATTGTAATTTCCTCATGCTACTCATTGTGGTGAGGGCTTGCAAGGAATATCAACTAAATAATAGAGAAACAAAGCAATTGCAGTTTTTGACACAACAAGGTTGTTGAGAGTAAGTTTGTAACATCTCTCTACCAGTGCACATACAGGGAGAGTAACAAGGAAGAGGAATAAAAAACGGTTTCATTCCCAGAAAAACACACCCCACTGGCTTCCCTAGCTCTGCCTCTTTCTCTGTGCCATAATTTTGCTGTTTGTACTGGCTACTATCTGTTGCTCTCCCTACCAAGGAAATTCCGTTCTTTTCTGTCCCACACCAAGGCCATTCTCTGGAGCCGGGAAAACACTGTGAAAACAACAGCCCTCTTCCTTGCTTTCTTTTCCACTGATAGAAACTCTTTCCCAGGACAGAGGTGAACAGACTCCGGGAAAGGAGTCTTCATTTCCTGGCCATTCTGCAGTGAGGGGTGCCCATGGGACCCGGTTCCGGTCAATGATAAAGAAGGCAGACCAACGGGTTGCTTCTGTTAAAGATCTTTCTCCTCCGTGAAGAGGGCTCTGTCATTGAATGAAATCACTTGGGGTTGTCAAAAGCAGCTGAAATGGCTAATTAGTGGTTACCTTTTTCAAGCAAGAGATAGGACAACATGGAGTGACAACTTAGTGCATACAAACGACATGGAATCAAGAAAGTTACTACAAACCACCAGGTCCAGTGGCTCATGCCTGTAATCCCAGCACTTCGGGAGGTCGAGGCGGGTGGATCACCTGAGGTCAAGAGTTCAAGACCAGCCTGGTCAACATGGTAAAACCCGGTCTCTACTAAAAATACAAAAATGAGTCAGGTGTAGTGGCGAGTACTTATAATCCCAGTTATTTGGGAGGCTGAGGCAGGAGAATCACTTGAACCCAGGAGGCAGAAGTTACAGTGAGCTGAGATTGTGCCATTGTACTCCAGCATGGGTCACAACAGCAAAACTCTGTCTCAAAAAGAAGGAAGGAAGGAAGGAAGAGAAGAAAAGGAAAGAAAAGGAAAATAAAAGAAAAGAAAGTTACTACAAGCAGGCCAGGCTGGTCCCAGGAAAGTTGGACATTAGTCATTTCCCCTGTGTCTGCAGGGTCGGGTGATCTCCTGGTGGTGTTGGCTTTAAGCTCAGTTTGTACAATTGGCTTCAATCCACTTCCCTTAACTCCCTGACCTACAACAGCTCCAAACCCACCAAAGATCGAAGTCCCTTTTCAGAGTTTTGGCCTCATATCACACCTTTGGCTTGGCAAAAAGTACCACCATTTGGACTTCCTACCTCTGTAATGGTTTGTGCTTACTGTTTTGATTATCAAGTGTTTAGCTGCTCTTGATAAATATCCTACCAGTTTCTCCTGGTCTTGTAAATGAGACCTACGTCTTATTTTAGAAATAAATACTTGGTTAGTAAGCACCCCACTAAAAGGGTGGGGTCTGGGGGGTCCTGAGAATGCTGTAGAATCAGTGATACTGGCGCATCGGCCCAAACAGGACTTAGGGGTCAGAGGTGTGCACCCCAAAGCTGAGAGTCTTGCGTGCACCATAATATCAATTTTTTCAGACATGAGATGAGAATGAAATAATGTGATATGGATTTTGTACATTGGTGTCATCTAGCTTATTTGACTCAGTGATGCTATTACAAAGTTAGTTTTTAACAATAACCAGAATAATACAACACTAATTTGAAATGGTACATACCCTAGGTAGTAAATATTAGGAGATTGATTTAAGACAGGAAAATCAGTCACATGAACAGTGCTAAGTTTTAGCTGATATCTCAAAAACCAGGTAATAAAATTTATCACTCTTCAATTTATGATTATGGTATATGGTTTAATGTATAAAACCAGATACTTGATTTGGATAACAAGATGTAGTGAACGCATCCCATTAGACATTCGCAATGCATTTACTTTACATCTTGTTATTCAAGCTGTATAGTCACTCATCTTTGTCACTCAGGGTATTTCTAATTTCTACATTTTATTACACTAAAATATCTACTAAATTCTTACGCTATTAATAGGCTATATTGCCAAATAACCTAAAAGTTTAGAAGTAAATAATTCACCAAATGCTTACTGCAGTAAGACTGACATAAAGACATATTTCTTAAAATAAATGGGAGATTTAGAAATGTATTGTAATAATGATGTATATAAAAACAACATCTGCAACGAAAGTTGAATGCATTTGGATAAATTAGAAAAAAATCTATTTATGGACCACAGATATATTTATTTGCTATTCTTTTCACAAAATTGGATTACATTTCAAAATAATATCTCTATTTTGATGCTTCCATAAAATATGGAATTTAGGACATTAGTTCCATGTGTTCTGAAAATATAAAACTTAAACAGTAAATTTCCATTTAGCCTAAAAGAAGTCAAATTCATTATGCTTATTAAGGACTTATTAGTGCCAGCCATTGCACCAGGCCAGTTACTCTCTAGCTGTGTCTATTTAAGCAAGAACCTTAGCCTCTCACGCTCACTTTTCTTACGTTTTCTTGTATTTAAAATGGATCATGATTATGGGCTTGCAGTGTGGTGGGGGCTTCCCATGTGAAAAAGAAGAAATTAACAAATTACTTTTGGTGAGGGGTGCTCTTTTTGATAATAATCAGCACATTTCATTTCCTGAAACCATCCTTGGAGATCCCAATACATTTCAGAGTGGATGCCTGACTCTGCATACTGGTAGAAGATTCCCTCTCCAAAATCTCCTCCACTTATTTCCCGGTGCCCCTTTTCCTCTTGCCTCCTGTTGCATCCGCGCCCCCACCCCGGGTCCCCCTGACTCCCCAGATACCTACCCTGGCTCCATCATCACTCACGTGCTGTGCCAACTCTTCCCTCTCCCTGCCCGCCTGTCTCCATGGCCACCGGGCTTGGCATCTCCCAGGCCTACCTGGTTCCCCTGGGGAGAGGGTGATTGTCCTGTCTTCTTTCACGTCACGTGCCCAGCTTCTCTTCTCACTCTATCCTTGGCACTGCCAGGTGTGGCTCAGTTTCTCTCAATATCCTCCTCAGGAGGAGCCACTGTTGCTGTCTGGACTCGCAGGGTTCTCTGTCTAGAATCTTCAGTTCAGCCTCCTGAAATCTCTTTGAATTGGGTGTCTCATTCCTGTCCAACAAACTCCTCCTCTGGGTGGGACTGACAGAGTCCCTTTCTCATGCTGTGCAGTGGGCGCCTGGCTTCTTTTGCTCTTCTCTGTCCCTGCAGGCCATCCTTCCACTGGCGGGGCACAGAGGGTAGTCCCTCTTGGGCCCATCAGTACCACACCTCGCACCCCTAGCCTTGTCTAGAAAAGTCTTTCTTGCTGAATCCTGCACTGTGACCCCATGCTGGCTCCTGACACTTACACACATGCCTTTAATCCTGTCCCTGGAATTTCAAAGCATTCTCCCCTCATTGCTTATCGTTGTAAGTTAGTTCTGCTTGCCCTCACTTCTAGATTTCAGCACCCTATTCATGGTCCACACCCTCATCCTGCCTGCATTCAGGAAGGGAGACTAGGCAGTGAAGCCTGTGGTTGATAGACTCGGTACATCAGCTCAGCATGGGCAGACGCGTTTGGCCCCTAGTACCCACTCACGGTGGCTAAGGCACCCACAACGTCGATGTACCTCGAGTGCCTGGTATGCAGACACTGATTCCTCATCAGACTCCATTGAATCTCTACATCCAATGATCCTTAGCACATCTTTGATCAATACACTTAATATTTGTACTTAATCTCTTCAATGTCTAAGCCTCATGTTTCCTGGAAAGTACTTCGCATCGCTGTCACCAGGGTTTTCACCATCCTCCCTGCATCTCCCAGGTCCTGCTCTAGCCCTGAAACTGGCTATAAGTCCAGCCCCACAGGCTGTGCATCCAGCCTCAGCCAGTTAGCAGGGTGCTGACAGGCTCTTGCAAAATGCAGCTTGGGTTTTGGGTGGTGGCAGGTGAGCTAGACGCTCTCTCAAGAACTCCTGGAACCCCCCCAGCCTGGTGGTGCAGGGCTCTTTAAATTCAAACCGAGACTCTGGGAGGATATTGCTGCAGCTTTCCAGTCCATCTGGTTTGAACTGATCCTTTCAGTTTTGATTCAACTGGGCAGATGAAATCTCAGTAGTTTCAATATCCCATATTGGCATGACTGACCTGACGCTAGGACGGAGCAAACGTCCCGTATGGTAGGATTTCAGGAACACTGGAAACCACCAAATGCCTTTCCTGGCTTCACCCGCTACCCACATGTCCATTATGATTTTGTATTTTCTAATTTTGCCTGAAGTTTCACTGTAAGAGCTTTAGTCCTTAGGCTGAACATCAGTGGAAATGCACACTGAGTCAGTTTCAGTACCTTATACCCTCGTGAGAATGAAGAACTCATGGGCATTTCATGCCTATGTAGTTACATATTCTTCCTTTTCTGCAAAGATTTAATGAAGCTACAATAAAATTCAGTAACAGGGTAAAATAAATACATTCAAAATGTGAAAAATGATGATGAAAGTAGGCAAGATGAATCTAAATGAAGTAAGTTGGCACCAAAAAAGAGAGACTTCTGTGTGCCACGATTTTATGTTTAAAACTTTTTTCCAAGATCAGTAGGGTAAGAGAATTTAGACATGTCTGTACTGTAGATTGGCATAATTATTTCTATTTGACAGAAGAGGAAATTGAGGCTCTTAGAGCTCAACTGAATTGCCTTGTCATATATTTAGTATATGATACAGCTACTGTTAAAACCCAGGTCAGTCTGGCTCCAAAATTATCTCCTAAACACTATGCCACTTGCTTCGAAACACAGTACTAGAAGTGAAATGTGCTGCCTTTGCCCTGAGCAAGCCCTGGATATGGATATTAAACAAAGGAGAGCTGTGGACTAAGTTTGGGGGATATTTCTAGTTTATATTCTTCAAAGGAAATGTCATCTTCCTCACACAGGTAATGCTTAGGATTAATTTTGCTTCACCAAAAGAAACAGCAGGAGACGAGTGGGAAAGTACACAGGTACATTCCATCCCTTTCAGAGCAAGGCTCAGAGTGCTGCAGCATTACTCACATTTATGCTGTCTGACTTTTTTTTTTTTCAAATGCCTCATTTAAATGCTGACAGATTGGTTGGCATCGTGAATGTCTTTGATATGTAATCATAAAATGGTACGATGTGTGAAAATGTGGCATGTAAAACTGCTGCTCCTCAGACAACTTTCATGGTAGCATTTGATTGACAATAAGGGCTTCTGCAAAAGTGATATCCGCTGAGGATGGGGCGGGTTCCATGTGGTATGTTGTTATTTAGATGATATTTAAAATCCTTTTTGCTCATTGCACTCTAAAAACTGAGAAAGCAGCCTGCAGAAAGAGAGAAACAACCTGTATCCTGGCCAACTTCTTCCTTTCTAAGTGGCTTGTGGGCTTGTGTTGATTACTTTTTTCTCTCAATCTCCAAATTAATTTTCATTTTGGAGCAAAAAACGAAAAAAAACCCACAATGCCAGATTTTGTACATCTGGGAAAGAAAATAATATGAGTATCTTTTTTTCCCCAAAATAGCACATTTCTTTTGTTTTGATGCTAACACACTGCAATACACATGATGGCTTGTCTCAGGACGCAAGGGAAAGCCTATAGTGTACTCATATTTTCTCATTGTCTTTCATGATTCTTAGTAGCTTGAAATCCTTCCAGAGGAATTCCTGGATGGAAATAGGCAAGTGGCAACAATTTCAGCAGAATATTTTTTTTCTGTTGGAAGATTCTAGCAAAATGTTTTGTTTCCTGGAGGGCTTTCTTGGAGAACAGGAGCCTGGTCTGACTGTGCATTTGGTGTTCCTGGCTCAACAGGAATGAGTGAGCTGGCCAGTGGCTCAGGTCCGGCATCTGCAGGCAGGGCTCCCTTGCACACCTCAGTGGTTCAGGAACCGGACCTTGAATGCACTCCTTGGCCTCGTTCGACAACTCCCTTGACTGTTTCCTTGACTTACCTGAAAGCAATTGTCATTCACTCCGCTGCTGTCTGTATAATGAAGAACATACCATCCTCTCAGAAGCAAGAAATGCAAAGGTTCATTTAAAGTAATTAAAAATAAATGAATAAATAAATAAATAAATTGTCATCTTTACAGAAATGTGGAAATGACCCTTGAGTACCAACGAAATTGTCAACTCGGATGTCCCCTTTAAATCAACTGTTAAACATGCGTTTATCAGTTTGTGTGTGAGTGTTCAGATTAGTTTGGTATTTGTTTCCTTCTCTCTGAAATAGTGAGAGTTTTAATCACAGCAATGAGATGCATTTTTTTACTTCCATTAATTTGAGAGAGGAGTTATGAAAATGACAAGCAGCACATCTATGAAATTGTTATTTGATGGATAAATAAATAGACCTCGTATCTTTCCATAAACTATCTGGGGACAAGGGTAGAAAAGGTTAAATCTTCTCCTTTCAGGTGAAAGCAGGCATCACCAGCCACGTTACAGGTGGAATGACTCCTAATTCTCTCAGTAACCACAAGCGATGCTGTTGTCCTCTTTCTTAGGTAAGAAAAAGGACTCTCAACAAGCTTCACCCACTTACCTATGTCCACTACCAACAACTGGCAGAGTCTGGATTTAAGACCTCGGTTTCTCGGCCACCCACAAAGCAAGTGCTTGGTGTGAGCTGCTTCCTCTAGCATCCTGCCAAACATTAATTTCCCGTGCACTGGAATCACAGCCGCCTGTCAGCAAGCCCACAGCCGGCCACTTCACAGAGAGACCTTTCTAGTTCATAAGGTATAGGCTTGTGGTGCCGCCTTGATTTTAGTATCTGGATTAAACAAGAGATGTAGTTCAAGTCTGAAGTGATTCTCTGAAATAATAAGTTCGATTCTACTTTAAAATTCTTTACCATCTGCCGGGCATGGTGTCTCACGCCTGTAATCCCAGCATTTTAGGAGGCCAAGGCCGGTGGATCATGAGGTCAGGAGTTCAACACCAGCCTGACCAAGTTGGTGAAACCCAGTCTCTACTAAAAATACAAAAATTAGCCGGGTGTGGTGCAGGCACCTGTAATCCCAGCTACTTGGGAGGCTGAGGCAGAGAATAACTTGAACCCGGGAGGCAGATGTTGCAGTGAGCTGTGATTGTGCCACTCCAGCCTGGGTGACAGAGCGAGACTCCATCTCAAAAAATAAATAAATTAGAAAAAGAAGAAAAGCTTTACCATCTCCATTTGGGCTTAATGCTGAAATCATGTGGATCACAGAATTGCAGGGACGCAGTGGCGCAGAAATTGTGCAAGTGAGATACAGCTCATGCTGTTTAAATTACTGTTTCTGCAGCTTTGACAATTACAAATACTGGTGACTTTTTTTGTAATAGTGTATTTTTCTGCAGTAGTTAAAAATAACCTTCCCTGGGCTACAGACAATTACTTAATTGTATTAGTCTTCTTTATAGGGTGTTAAGAGGACACCTGTAGCCAGATGGCTATACCTATTATCTGATAAAAGTAAATAAATTATGAATAAAGCAATTAATGAAAAATGAGATTGAAGTAGCATACTTTCTACCTAAATAGGAAAACTCAACTTACGTAATATTGGCTTGAAAATATTTACTATATGTATAGTTTAAAGAAAAAGGTTTAAAAATAAAAAATATTTTCAAGGTAAAATATATAATAATTTGAAAGTTTATTTAAAAACAATCCTTTTCCGTAGCATTGTGAAATGGAAAACACCCGGGTATTTGTTTAAAACCTACTAAGCTTCAAAAAGCGGTTTTAGCAAAAACAGCATTGAAACTCCAGAAAAATTACATAATCTATTCTAGACTCATTTTATCTGATTGTAAAAGGGGAAGTTTATTACCTACTTCAAAATGATTTTTAATAAACATTACAGAAAACAATAAAGTGATTAGAAAAATTACATTCAAGATGACATATAAATTCATATGAATGTTTGCCCTATCGTACCTAAAATATAAAACAATTATTAATAAAATGTTATTATATGTGGCTATGCATTCATACATATACAACAGCAACAATAAAGTAGCACACATCTTCCTAACTTGGAAAAGAATGGACACGCGCTGATAAGCTTGCTCTGAAGTGCTGCAAGTTATATGGTCCTGAATATAGAAACAAGAACCAGTCAATGGTGGCCAGGAATTCAACTAAAGCGGATCTCTGGGTCTCTCAGACGAATTGCACCTGTATTCAGCTCACTGGTCTAATGAGCGGTGAACGAGTTTTCTCATGTCTAAACCAAGGCTGGAAATAGTTGTTACCACCAGTGTGTCTGTGACTGAGCTCTGGGCTTGGCGGGAAGAGCCACATACACTGTAAACAAGCTAAGGCCACACCCTCGCTCAGGTGGCTGAATTAAAATACCATTTGCAGATGGCAGCCTCGAACTGCATATTAATTTAAATCTAAACTGGGAAGAAAACCACAAGCCTTGAGACTTCATGGGGAAAGTTGAGATGGGAATGAGAAGGAGAGAGGATTACTCAGTATATTCTTTTAAGTAAAAAGTGCACATAAAAAGCTAATAAGAGGAAAAGAAACTGCCAAAGGGGAGAATTTACTCTCTGAAAATTGAAATAATACAGCAATCCAGAAATGGCTATAAGATAAGAATGCTGAAGATCTTCAGAGTGACATTGGAGACACAGGTATCACGATAAATACCTGAAGACATGAAACAACACGCCTCCATGCACGGGAATTAGAAACCATGAGGTTAACATCCAGTCATTTGCACCATTCCTGGTCCACAGTATTACTCAATATGCTACTCATTACTATGACTAATAATATTATTAATAAATTATTCTTTCTCTCTCTTCTATTTACTCCTAGTGAAAAGGAAGAGAGAAAGAAACAGGAACGATACTGCCTGCTTATTTGTTTTAATGGTAAATCACGAAAGACACATGTCAAAAGGGCAATACATTGCATGGCAGCAGAAGAAACTCCCTCTGTGGACCCAAATCCAGTGGAGTACACATAACTTATAAACTAATTATTTGAAAAGCACTTTAATATCTTGGAAAATTGTCCTAAGGGCGTGTATCAAATGAAGAAACTTTTTTTTCAGTAAAATCTACTAAATCTCAGTGAGAACCATGAAAGCCTCTGGCATTGGAACCATGCCCCACGTCCTGCTGCCTCCCTGCACTGCCAGCTCCCAGCTCAGTGTTGACAGAGCGCTATTTGAGGTAAGTGAGAATGCAAAGATCAGACTCCCTCCTTTCCCCTCTCAGGCCAAAGAGGGTCGCTGGCATTCCTAGTCCCAGTCCAGTTCTGTGATGTGGAGGCTAAATTCCTGGCAGGTGCCGCTGAGAGGTCAGGGTTCTCTTCTGCCCAGCCCCTACTCCCAGAGCACATGCCCTAACCTGCCTTGACTGGCTAGGATCCCTGGGATCACAGCTCAAGAAGGCAAGCAGAGAGGACCGGAGGTAGCAGCCTGCATCCAGCATCCTGGTCTTGTAAAGCAGGAGTGCCACTCAGAGAGAAGCAGAATTAAAGGGAGAGGCAGACAATTCCGCGATTACAGTTGGAGACTTCAGTAGACCACTTTCAGAAAAGGAAGGTAAAACCAGACATAAGATTAACAAGGACTTAACAAAAGACTTAAACAAACTAAAACCAAGTATACCTAATAGATATCTTTAGAATACTCCACCCCAAAACAACAGAATATATACATTCTTACCAGGAGCACATAGAAAGTTCTTGAGGCTGCACTATATACTAGCTCACAAAAGCCTCAAGGTATTTAAAAACATTAAAATAATAAGAAATATAGTCTCCAATTTTAATGAAATAAAATTAGAAATTAGTAGAGGAAGTTTTGAAAAAAGTTACAAACATATGGAAATTAGACTCTTCTAAAAAATGTTTCAAAAAACAAGAAAAATTAGAAAATATTTAGAAAGAAAGAAAATGAAAACACAATGTACCAAAACTAATTGGGTACCACTAAAACATCACTTAAGAGAAAAATGTTTAGCTGTGATACAGTCTGGATGTTTGTTCCCTCCAAATCCATGTTGAAGTATGATCCCCATACTTGGAGGTGGGTCCTGGTGGGAGGTCTTTGGGTCATAGGGGCTGATTCTTCGTGAATGGCTTGGTGCCCTCCCTGTGGCAATGAGCTCATCCAGGACCTCGTCGCTTGAAAGAATCTGCACCTCTTCATCTCTCTCTTGCTCCCTCTTTAGCATGGTGCACCTGCTTCCCCTTCATCTTCTGCCGTAATTGTAAGTTCCTTGGGTCTTTCACCATAAGCGAATGCCGACACCATGCTTCCTTGACAGCCTGCAGAACAGTGAGCCAAAATACCCCTCCTTTTGAATATATAAATTACCCAGCCTCAGAGATTCCTTTATAACAACACAAATGGACTAAGAGGCAAATACTTATAAAAACGAAGAAAAATCACAAATCAATAATTTAACATTCCACTCTAAGATACTGGAAAAAGAAGAGCAAATTAAACCTAAGACAAGCAGAAAGAAGGAATCAATGGAGATTAGAGAAGATCTTAATGATATTAAGAATAAAAAATTAAAGAATGAACAAAAAGAAACATTGGTTCTTTGAAAACATCAGAAAAATTGGCCAAGTTTTAGCTAGATTGGCCAAAAAAAAGAGATTTAAATTAGTAAAGTCAATACTCTAGAAAAAAATAAGAAAATTCTTTGAACAACTGTATGCCAGCAAATATGTATCTTAGATAAAATATACAAATCCCTAAAGAGACACAAACTACCGAAACTGACTCAAGAAAAAATAGAAAATCTAAATACAACTATATCAATTAAAGAGATCGAATTAATAATTAAAAATTCTTCACAAAGGAAAACCCAAGGATGATTTTACTTGTGAATTTCACCAAACATTCAAAAAGTTTCCAGACACTGGAGAGGGACATTCTCTATCCTGGTCTTCAGAGCTAGTAAGGTTAAAGACCTTCAGAAGTTTTTTTTTTTTTTTTTAATTAAGAAAAAAGAGAACACAAATCACAAAAGTAGAAAATCAGTCACTTTAGAGAATGCTGTGCTGTTTTTTTCTTCCTGCTTAGATATGGCTTAGATTTTCTAATCATATAAATAAGGGACATTCCCTGCACTGGAGCCTTTCTTGGCCTCTGTCCTTTCAAAGAAATTACTTAATTATTTTTTTAAGTTTGTAACACTTTAATTTATTCAATCAATGGAATAAATCTTTATTGGGACTTTTTGCTTGCCATCCACTAAGATGAAAAGACAAATTAGATCAGTACCTCAACATAGAAAGCCCACAATTATGTTGGGAGACAGAATAATAGTGATCATAGTCATGCTACTTTAGTAGCAGCTGAAACATATCCAAGCTTTACTACAGGTGAGGCACTGTGCTCAGTGCTGTATATCCACAGTTTTCTTTAACATTTCCAGTGATTCTGACTCCTCTTATCCTCCCTGGGCGTGTGAGGAAACAGAAGCATGAATGCTCCACTGCTATCTGAAGACCAGACCCCTCCCAGCACATACTTGGTGTTCCGTGTCAATACTATGGTATCCCTGGGAAACTTGAGTGTGTAGAGGAGCAGCCGTGATAGATTTGTTTTTAGCTCTTCCATTTCCTGGTTTAATGGTTTTAAAAATAGGCTTTTACTCAGAGGAGCTCATCTTTTTCCTTTGTACTTCACTCCTTCCTTAATGACCTTAACTTTATTATAATCTGTCACTTGTTCTCCAGTATGTGACATGGCTATTCCTCTTACTATATTGAAATATTTGTACCCCTATTCGTATTTAGAAGTGCCTTGTAAAGCATATACAAAACCACAAAAATATGCAAAACCACGTCGTTCAAAAACCTTAAAAGTATGTTAGAATCTAACTAGAAACTTGCACCCTGCTAGCCAGAAAAAAAAAGAAAGAAATTCCTTTCTCCTTAATGTTTCCACTTGAGAATTTTGATAACTATAGATTAAGTCTAAAATTAATGATCTGTCATTGGGTCTCTGGTAACTGTAGTTTTCAAGGCCACTAGAAACAAGGAACAAGCCAACCTTGCTTCTTGGATATGCTAGTCAAAGCCATGAGTACCCCTGGGATAACATATCATCGAGTTTCTCATGGCCACGTCAATCCAGGGGTTTCCAAATATATCTCATGATCTGGCTGAATAGCATCACTAGTGGCATGACAAAAATGTACATTTCAACACTGCACACCAGTTTTTAAATTTAAATCCACAGGAAAATCTCTGCTGTCTGTATCATTTTCCTTATCCTAAAGGTTTCTGAGGAGATGCTGATACATAGCTAGGTTGGGATCCACTGACTAAGGCAAAAATGGTGGATCTTAACCTCTAGAAAGCCATGATTAAATAAACTCATCCCTGGTGAGATCCATTTTTCACTATCCGTACATAAACTGACTCGAAAATCTTTGTTTTTGATACTCCTTACAAAAAATTTCTCAAAATGTTGTCCACAGACTGCTAGGGAAGCCAAAGACAGCTGTAGGAGATTCATCAGATCAAATTTAATTTCAAAATGCCACTAAGTAATTCGTTTTCTTTTTATCTGTGCTGATATTTGCTCTGGTTGTACAAAAACAAGAGTGGACAATTTGCTAGTGCCTTTGCACAGTAAGAACAAACTATACTAATGTTACTGATTTCTACACTACTACATATTCACAGAAAAAAAAGAGAACCGGTGTTATCAATAATTTCTTGATGAAAAGTTTTAATTATTCTTCTTAATAAATATTGACCCTATGACCATGTGTTTTTAACATTCTGTGTGATGGCATGGGAACTATGCATAAAGCACTTCCGCTGCATACTAAAATATGATAGTTGTCACAAGAAAAAATATGTGGGCAATGATTTGAGTTACAAGCTAAACTACCTATATTGTACATGGAACACAACTTTTACATTAGAAAACAACTGGCAATAGAAAAGTATGGATTATTAAAACAGAAATTAAAACAGAAGTGGTATCCTTGTTTCTCGAAAACGTACTGAAATAATAATAATAAAGAATAATTTGGGAGACATTTTCCCAAAAATAAATTGAGAGAAACTGTCACTTTAAGAAAAATAAATTGTGATATTTGTCACACATAATAGAATTTGAGCTCTGAAGTAAAAATTAGGATTTTGCATTATTGCTTGAGTCTGCCACCAGGAGCTTGACAGCTTCCCAATATTTAAAGATGTCTGATGAAATTGATGGTGACATTAATGCATTGCTCCTTGATATATGCTCCTAAGCTAACACTTGGAAGATCTGTATAAACCAGTATTTTCCAAATACCTAATACATGACACTACAAAATCAAATATGGGCAAGGATGATTACAATATCAAACATGGGCCAAGATCTATTCAAACTGCAAAATAAGCATATGAATCTTAATTTAACAAAGTATGAAAAGTTTATTAATATAGTTTCAGTTTCTACATTGCAAAAAACCTTTAAGAAACTAGTCTTTGTATAACATAGGTGTATAAAATGTGAATGTGGTTTTAGACAAGAGTATATCTAAAAATACTATTAAAATCCTCCTTTCTTTGTAAATGCATGAGCCTGAATTTCCTTATACCGGAATCAAAATATTCCAAGCAAGAAAATTAATGCATATATAAGAATCCAACACTATTTTATAAAGCTAGATGTTGCAGTTACCTGTAAAATGATTTTTAAAATTTTAACCATATTTTAATATTTGAAAGATATTTTTAATTATATATATTATTTATTTTTATCAGTAACAGGTATATTATTGCTATTTTAAGTTAATAAAAATTTTTTAAACTTTTCTTTTGTAATATGTTTTAATATATAATATGATAAACATTAATAGATATTACCCACATAAACAAAATCTCCATGGGGTCCTCAATAACATTTTTAGACTACAAAGTTCTCCTGATACCGAATAAACTGGAGAACCATTCTATGATATTTATTTGTCCTTTGTTTTTTCATCATTATAAAATGGGAAAATGGTTCTTTGCTTATTCTAAGATAAAGTAAACTTCATTTTGTGTTTACAGGTATGTTGGATACTGCTCTGAAAACATAAGGCTTAGATTTTCCAGGATGTTATTGCTTTCAATGCCCTTAAAGATACATTATTAATACATTGTCAGTGATGTTCTTGTTCTAGATCCTTCCATAGAGAGGAGAAAGGGATGAAATAGGAGGTAACTAAAAGGGAAAAAATTCTGTTCAGGTCCATCAAAGTTATTACTTACCGCCAGAGTATGTGATTTTCATTCTTCTTCACAAATCTTCATGCTACGTGCTCTGCTCGGACTCTTCTCTGCTTGCATCTCCACTTGAATAATTCCTCTCATTTTTAAAGACAGAGTTAAAGAAATCTTCCCTGATGTTGTTACCTTCATCTCCCTGTATGCTGCTTTAACAACAGGTGCATTCCTATTTAATAGCATTGATTCCAGGATGTTTTATTTGGAACTATGAGTTTAGTGAGTATAGAGTTCTCAAGTAACAAGACTAATTGGCAAAAAGATTGGCTATAACTAAATTGAATGTACATCACAATAGGCATTTTACTTAATTGCCTAGAATTTAATAAGCATCGCCAGGAATTTTAATCAATTCAGAGTTTTCCTGTTGAATTCTGGATTTTCTGTCTTTCTTTTATGCCCTCTGGTTTTCAGTAAAGCCTGTGCTCAGAATGTGGCAGGGACCTTGTAGGGAAGTGGTTTGACACTCAGGGACTTCCAGCTAGGTTCTGCTAAACCACACAACACAGATGCCATGGTTTAAATAACAAGGGGAAGTTTGTTATAGTGCTGCAGGTCAGAAGTTTTATAGAAACTGGCTGCAAAATAGGGTACATAAAAATAGAAAGTAATATAGTATACAGATACAAGAAGGTGTGTATTAGAGTTAATATAGTATACAGATGCAAGAAGGTGTGTGTTAGAGTCAATACAGTATACAGATGCAAGAAGGTGTGTGTTAGAGTCAATACAGTATACAGATGCAAGAAGGTGTGTGTTAGAGTCAATACAGTATACAGATGCAAGAAGGTGTGTGTTAGAGTCAATACAGTATACAGACGCAAGAAGGTGTGTGTTAGAGTCAATATAGTATACAGATACAAGAAGGTGTATATTAGAGTTTAGTTCTGATGAATGAGGGACTAGCTAGAAATTTGGGTTTGTAAACTTAAAATTAAAGAAAACCCAATTTTGAGATGTCAGTTGCCTAGAGAAAAGCAAACTGTAGTTCTAGTGGTGATTATTTCAGACTCTTCCTCTTAGTAATTGCAACTCTGTGAGTATATAGTATATGAACTTACTGCAAGTCACAGAAAATGATTTATTCTGCAGCCTCTATATAACAAAAGGGATAGAATTGACTTTGAAGTGGCGAATCTTGTTATAAATTGAATTCTTCTGATCAAGTAGCTTTCGGTCATTCAGAATTCACTTTGAATGTGTCCTATGTATTCTCATAAAATACAGAAACCTGGATGTCACTGTAACCTTAGGGAAAAAATTGTGCACTGAATAAAATTGTGATTTTGCAATTTTTCTTACTGTTCCACAATCACAGACACATTCTGTAGAGATAGGCAGTGAATGTCAGACTCACCCGTCTCCTTTCAGCTCTTCAATCAGGTAGGCATCTTGGAAAACATCGGTTTTCTAGGAGGGCCCTTCAATAACTCATTCTGTTCTGAAGACACATCCCCAGCTGATATTCACTCAATGTGTTCGTGAAACAAAATTGATAGAAGATACAAGTGGAAAGAAAAGAGGATAGAAAAGACAGTGAAAATCACAGAAAGACTTAGCTATTTAGGAAAATCCTTTTAGTTGTAAGGGACCATCAGAATCCAGTGATTTTCTATTGACCTACCAAACCCAATCTTATTTGCAAAATGTGTAACATACCTTCCAAATTACTGCCAACAATAATGCAAAGTGTACACAATTTCTGTGTAGTTGAAACATGATGTATACTGTTCTTTCTCCCTTGGTTAACTTTTGCCGTAAAATAGCAAAACTTTAGCCATCCTAAAACAAAGCGGCTGAAGATCACCTCATGTAATGATATTGCTTGTATTTTGGTGCCTTGGCTGGAAGGTGACTGATTTGGAATGAATGGAACTGGGCACTTCTGCCACGAAAGTGCACTTCCAGGGAATTTTAATCAGGGCTCCTGAGATAAGCAGACCAGACCGTGTGTTCATCTCATAGTAATGGCAGAAGTGTGAGAGGTCAAGTGGAAACACACAAGCCTTCTCAAAGTCTCAGCTTGGAAATGACTCCCTATCATTTCCTCCTCATTCTGCTGATCAAAGCAAGTCATCAGACAACACCCAAATCAAAGGGTGGGGGAACATTCTCCATTCTCATGGGAGGAAAGCAACATTACACATCAAAGGACATAGATTCAGGAAGGTGTGAGAAACTAGCACCAGCAATGGAATCTAGAATATGCTTATGTGCCAAAATGTACATGATCATCCCAAAAGACCGCTACTGATAAACACTTTCCACCGAGGGAAATGTGTCCCAATAGTTTGGAAAACCATAGTACGATTCATTTCAAAATTGACAGAGAAGCTGGTGAGTGCACCCATACAGACATGATGGAACACTCTGAAGCAGCTGCAAGACTTTTGGTAAAGGAAAGCAAAAACAAAGCAAACCCAACAGGCTTACGATCATTGGGACTGATCCAAGGAAAGGTCTTATATTTAATTTGTGACACAGCCAGGTAGACAAAGGTGAGCAGAGGGGGCATCGGCCAGAGAGAGCAGCTGCAGAGAAAAGCTCCCCTGCAATGACAGAAGGAAGCTAGGGAATTTGGCAATGGAGGCAGAGAAGACAGGACAGGCCAAGTTTCACATCAGATTGACAAGAGTTGGTATGAGCTTCCAGCAGGTGGGTGTTAGCATTGCAAAAAAAAAATCAAGGGCCACATACAGGTGGGATCGGTGTTTAGTTAGCTTTATTGAGCAGCTATGAGATGCCAATAGCTTTAAAAACACTTTCAGGTAGATATTTCGATTCCAAGTCCCTTATGGTAAAGTAACTTAGAATCACAAAACTGTTAGTTTATAAAGCAAAATATCAGTTCCTATACGTTTGATTCCTTTCAAAGCTCATGTTTGCGTGCAGTGTCAGAGTCTAGACACAGATCAAGAGTGGCCATGATGAGGATCATCCTCACCCAAACCCGGGCCTAGAGCAGCAGTTGAACAAGAGACATCTAGAGGGCTGGGCGCGGTGGCTCACGCCTGTAATCCCAGCACTTTGGGAGGCCGAGGTGGGTGGATCACGATGTCAAGAGATCAAGACCAACCTGGTTAACATGGTGAAACCCCGTCTCTACTAAAAATATGAAAAATTAGCTGGGCGTGGTGGCACGTGCCTGTAATCGCAGCTACTCAGGAGACTGAGGCAGGAGAATTGCCTGAACCCAGGAGGCGGAGGTTGCAGTGAGCCGAGATCGCGCCATTGCACTCCAGCCTGGGTAACAAGAGTGAAACTCCGTCTCAAAAAAAAAAAAAAAAAAAAAAAAGAGACATCTAGAAATCTGCATATGAACCTGGGAGTGGTTTCAGCAACACACTCTAGCTACTGATGTTGATTCTCTATGTCAAAGTCTGATCAGCAGCTCCTAGGTCTTCATACTCAGAGTTCTGAGCTGGAGTTTATATACCCTGTAGAGGGCAGACGGGCAGAACTTTGTGGGGTGTAGGGAGATTAGGCCTACAGAAGATAATTCTGTTTCTCTAAGTGTGGACAGAAAGATAGTGGGGGGAAATGTCTAGAAAGATTATTTTATTCCAAAAAGGCAATCAGACTAAACCGCAAAGAGAGTTAGTTGACCTTCAGGTCTTCAGCTAACTAATTCCCGACCTTGTGTTTGGCTGCTGTTAGCCCCATTTCATCTAAAGATGGAGTGAGCCATGGGCATGAGGGTGCAAAGAAATACCATGCTGCCGTCTCTACGTTCTTTTCTCTTTCTCGTGATGTCTGCTTGAACATTCATCTCCATAGCCATCATGTACTGTCTCTGTTAATGACTTTTTAAATTTATAAAGCATCTAACTGTTTTCCATTTTAAACTTGATTATTTAGGCGTGTTTATCTCTCATTATTTGTCTCCATGATCAATTTGTGAAAAGCATATATTAAATTTTAAATAAAATTTTAGATGTATTTATTTACCACTGAATTTCTGTTAGTTGTCACTTTATAAAATTTAAGTCAGCATTGTTAGGAGCAAGAACATTTATAAGCTGTAACTTCTTTTTCTTTTAATGCCCCTAGTTGTCACTGATACATTTTCTGCCTTGAACTATGTTTCATAAACTTTGATTTTGCTGTTTCTGCTTAGCTTTGATCAATCTTTTCCTGTACATCATTTAATATACATTTTGTCAAATCTTCTAAATCATTTTAAGTTTTTTTTTTCATAGAAAATGTATCACTGGACCTTTTAATTATTATAAAGCCTAAAACTAAATCAGCCTTTAGTTGACAGATTCAGGCTATTATATTGTGATTAGTTGAACTACTACTTATTACTGACACTTTATTTACTAGTTTGTTGCACTTTTAAATTATTTTTCTTTTCCTACTTCCTTTTGAATCATAAAATCTTTAAATTCTAGTTTAAATATTATATATTCAGTTTACTTTCACTGACGTTCCTGCTACCCTAAGACATAATATCCCTTGTGTATACAGTTTTGTATATGTCATCCTGTTCACAGCATGCCCCTAGCACTGTCTCACATTCCTCATATTAATATGGTTTAAAATTTTTATTTTGGAAAGTTATAGACTCTTTAAATTTGTCTCTTTCATCCTTTTATATACAACTGTGATCTTTACTAAGTTATTTGAGCACAATTTTTTATCATCTGGCTTCATCTTCCTAGATTTATTTCTCTTCTTATTGGGATGCTTCTTCAAAAGTGTTGTCAAAATCTGTCTTTGTGTTGTTAATCTTAAAAAAATTATATGGAAGTTTGATGGTCTCCACACTTTGAAATCATTACTCTATCGTAGATTGTGGCCTTAGAGTCATTTGTCAACAGAAACATACAAAGGGGCCATTACGTTCATTTATCTTGGGAAAATCATCATGGAAGTAAGTAAGGTACCATCAAATCACATCCTGGCACAAGACCTCAACCAAGTAGCAACTGTCATTGTTCAATCCCTTTAATGGGTAAATGGATTTCAACCCAGGAAGACAGGTTAAAACAAAATAATAAATTAAATCAAATGCACAATGAATATAATTAATTTTTGTGTATAAGTACTTATGTTTAACAGGGTTTCATGATTTCAAGATTTATAAGAAAAATATATTTACAATATTTTATAGATTCTCCTTTTTATATTATGTGTTCTGTTTGTTTGCTTTTAAAATTTGATTTGTAAGAGTTGCTGAAATGCTTGGAAGGCTTTGCATGTTTGGGTTATACATCTACTCTACCAGGCACTTGAAGTGCTAAGAGAAGAAATTATATGTGCTACATTTATGAGTTCAGTTTTTAAACTAAAGGTAGGTTTAGATGAATTTATTAAAGGGACCAATTGTTTAAAGAAATGCAATCTGTCCAACTTCTATTAACAAAACATTGGTCCAAAAACAAGGAAAAAGCATTTTTACTAATTTAAATAAAATTACTAATTCTACAAACAGAATTATGATAGATTTGTGCTAAACTTATGAGCTTGAAAAAAGTTTTCAATTTTGTAATATTAATAGATTGAATATAATATAAAATACAAGTAACTATAAGTAAATGCATCATCAGACAATAAAAGTAACAAACTGATATGAAATGTTTGCTAAATCATTCTATGATATTTGCAAGACAACATGAACACATCCATACTGTTATGTACATAGCCATAACATCATGGATAATCTCTCTAAATTTGTGAGCTTTCTTTCAAAAAAACAAGAAAATAAACATGAATCCAGGGACAATTGTAGACTGTAGGTTATCAGATTCCTTCTGTAACTGGCTTGATATTTCTTCAAAATGCAATTTGCTTATGAAGGAGAATATCCATGGAATAATGTCTTGGGTTGAATTCCTTGATTCTACAATGAGGAGTGTTATAAAAATTTCAATGCACATTTTAAGTAATTCAAACCTTAGGTCTCAAGAAGGAAGCAATTAACAAAGACAAACTTAGTTGAATCTGTATGTTCTTGGGTACCATATTATTTTGTAAATCAGGTTCTAAATTTCTTTGCTTATGATGTCGTTTAGAGAGTTTCTTAAATATTTGGAGCATATTTGGCTTAAAAGTCTCTTACTTGATATAGAAAGCATCCCCAAATTTATAATAGAGTACACAATGCCTATTCCTCCCACTGAGAACAAATAAAAACTCTGGGTGTTATATACATACAGTCATCCCTTAATATCTGTAGGTTTTACATACACGAATTTAACCAACTGTATATAGAACATACTCAAGAAAAAAATAAAAAGAATGGGCTGAAGGGAGTTGCCAAGATGGCTGATTAGAAGCAGCTGGTGTGTGCCACTCTCACTGAGAGAAGAAAATGTGGCGAGTAAATACTAGATCCTCAACTGGAAGATCCAGGTGGACACTCTGGGATTCATCAAGAACACAACTTAACCCACAGAGAATGGAGAGGAGAGAGACAGGATGAAGCCTGCCCAGCAGGGACCCACTGCGTCCCTCTTATGACATGTGGGGATTATGGGACTACAGTTCAAGATAAAATTTGGGTGGGAACACAGTGAAACCATATCACCTGGTTATTTAAAAGTGTGCAGCACCTACTTGCCTGCCTTGTTCTTGTTCCAGCCATGTAAGATATGCCTGCTTCCCTTTCACCTTCTGCCATGACTGAAAGTTTCCTAAGGTCTCCCCAGAAGCTGTCATACTTCCCTTACAGCCTGCAGAATTGTGAGCCAGTTAAACCTCTTTTCTTTATAAATTACCTAGACTCAGGTTTTTTTAGGCAGTATGAGAACGGACTAATACACTGATGCTCTGTTTCTTTACTCTGTCTACTTTTTCTCTGCTTTTCAGATTGGTTGGGTTATTGTTTTGTTCTGTCTTCCAGTTCACTGCTATTTTCTCTGTCACCTTCATTCCACTGTTGAGACAATTCACTGATATTTTTAAAAAAATCTGTTATTGTATTGAAAATCGAAAAGTAAAAATTTTTTAAATTTTCATTTGGTTCTTCTTTATATCTTCAGTTTCTTTGCTGAAATTTTCTATTTCTTACTGAGACTAATTTTTTAAAAATTTATTTCAAGCATATTTGTGAATAGTTCACTATTTTCATGATGGCTGTATTAAAAGATTTTTAAAATTAAAAAGATAATTTTAAAATTGTTTCCACGATGCTGTTTATTTTTTTGTTCCTTTTTAATCTATGTTTTTTTTTTTTCTTATTGCGTTTGAGAACATCCAAGTACTTGGTAGGAGCTGTGATTTTTCAGCTGAAATCTTGACCTGCTAGATGTTACATTGTGAGAGGCTGCATCTTATTTAGTCCTTCCATTTAGCTGGTTTCCTCTGGAACCACCACAGGAGAAAGGTCTGTGCCACCTCAGTGCTGCCAGGTAAGGTGGAGACCCAGGTTCTTCTCTTGCCTCTGCCGACAAAGGGAAGGGATAGTGCTCCTGGTTACTGCTGGTGGGTGGTGGGAATGCTGGCTTTCCTCTAGATTTCCACTGATACCTCCCTGTCTGGGAAGGGAAGAAGCACCTGGTTACTGCTCCCCACATGGCCTACATTTTCTTCACAAAAGGGTTGGCCTCATTACCGATGGGCAGTGCTGAAAGTTCTGAGTCTGTACTCGACTTCTGATGACACTACCCAGGGAGGAGAGGAAGGAATGCCTCCTCACTGCAGAGTGAGCAGGCGAAGGAGTCCATGCTCCTCACTGGGTCTCCACAGAAACCTTGGTGATGGTTAGGTGAGAAGGGGCCTGGGGGCTTGTAATCACCTGGCAGAGTTAAAAGTCCCAGCTCTTTTGGGGTCTTCTTTGTTATCCCCGTCACTCTCCTGGTGTGGGGGTTCAGGCACTTTGATGGAGCCTGTCGAGCATGGACGCATCGGTTTTCCATTCAGCCTTTGCCGTATTGAGTGGCGATGGGACTGCAATTTTCGGAACACTATGGTGTTCAGCTGGAGAAGAGTGGTTATTTTCAGAAAGTTTTCTGTCTTACTAGGTTGTTTCTCTTGAGTACAAAACTTGGGTTTATCTGTGGCAAAACTGAAGGCCAGGGATCTTACCACCATATTGTTGTTTGAGTCGTAGGGTCACCAGCCAGTGTGACTTCTCCTCTGTAGCTTTCAGTGCCTTCTTTTTCTTCTTCTGTTTAAATAATGTATATGATATTGAGGACTTCAGTTATTCTTCACCGGATGAATGGGATAGAGTACATCTATTCCATCTATTATGGCAGTAGTGTATACTGTAGTAATATTCCTGGTATGTGATGGGTTTTTTTTTCTTTTGATGTTTTCAAGATTACCTCTTTGCCATTGGCTTTTGACAGTTTGATTATGCTGTGTCTGTGTATCTCTAAGTTTATCCCACTTGGAATTTGTTGAGCTTGTTATATATGTAGAGTAGTGATTTTCATCAGATTTGGGAAGTTCTCAGCTATTATTGAAAATTTTTTCTCTCGTTTTATTTCTCTCCTCTTCTTCGGGAACTACTTGTAGGCTCATATTGATATGATTGATGGTGTCCTAGATTTCTGTAAGTGTCTTTTTTTTCATTTTTTTTTCTGATCCTCAAACCAAATAATTTCAATTAACCTATCCTGAAGTTTGCTGATTCTTTCTTCTATTAACTCAAATATGCTATTAATCTACTCTAGTAAATTTTTTATTTTAGTTATTGTACTTTTCAATTCCAGAATTACTGTTCTTTTAAAAAGTAATTTCTTTCTATTGACGTTTGCTTTGATGAGACACAATTCTCAACATTTTATTTAATTCTTTAGACATGGTTTCTGCTAGTTTTTTGAACATAGAATATCTGATTTAAAGTCTTTGTTTAGTAAGTCCCACATCTGCACTGCTTCAGAAACAGTTTCTATTGACTGCTATTTCTTTTGATTTATTTATTTATTTTAAGAAAGAGTCTCGCTCTATCGCCCAGGCTGGAGTACAGTGGCACAATCTCAGCTGACTGCAACCTCTGCCTCAAGGGTTCAAGCAATTCTCTCCCCTCAACCTCCTGAGTACCTGAGACTACAGACAGGCACATGCCACCATGCCTGGCCAGTTTTGTATTTTGAGTAGAGAGGGGGTTTCACCATGTTGGCCAGGCTGGTCTCAAACTCCTAACCTCAGGTGATCTGCCTGCCTTGGCCTCCCAAAGTGCTGAGATTACAGGCATGAGCCACTGCGCCTGGCTTGCTCTTTCTTCTTATTCTCTTTATTGTGTGTGTGTGCTGTGGGGGGGAAGTCATATTTTCTTGTTTCTTGGCATGTATTATAATTCTGTGATAAAATCTGGACATTTAAAAAGACATTATGTGAAGCTATGAAAAAAAGATTCTCTCCCTTTTTCTAAGATTCCTGTTTTCATTGTTGTTGCTACTTTTTGTTTGTTTAGTGATTTTTCTAGACTAACTCTATAATGTCTGTATTCCTTTACATGAGTGGCCACTGAAGTTAATTTTTTGTTATCTTAGTGGACACATGATTATTAGACAGAGATTTTCTTAAAAGTTTTGGATTTTGAAATCTTCCAGCCATTGCCAAAAGGCTTTTTTGTATGATGGGGCACACCTCCAACACTGTGGCAGTTTACAGCCCTGCTTAGTCTTCATATCCTGCTTCTCAAAGCCTCAAGGACATCAGAGATAAGGCATGGTCTTTGCAGGTCTTTTCTGGGCATGTGCACAACCCAGAACATGTGCATAATCTTCTAGATCCCCAGGGACACTTTTGCCCTCTTTAAAGCTCCCTATGAACATCTCTTTTCCTAAGTATTCATCTTAAGATTTCTAGCCAGAGTCTTACTTGCTCCAACTAATACCACAGCTAAAGCAGCTGATATGTTAAACAATCACTGCTGACTGTTTGTTTTTTTTTAAAAAACACATGGGTGATAGGACTTTTCTTACTAAGAAAACTCCAAGTCAGGTTAAATAACAATAAAAGCTGACAATGGGGGTTTTCCAGGGAGTTGCCAGAGAGGCCAAATAATCAAAATACTTTTTGGAGGAGATATTTTGAGGTGTCCCAAACCCACTATGTTTTCTTTCTTGACTACTAGATCGCTGGTATTGATAGTTACTGTGGTTGCAAGGTTGCTGGTTTTCAGGGCTTCTATAGACCTGGAAGGAATAAAGAGAAGGAAGACAGTTAAAATGCTGCAAAGTTCACCACTGTTACGGAGTTGCAGCATTTTGCTTAAATAAACTCTTCTTGGATTGTTGCAAGTGTTTGGTTATTGTCAGAGTTATGAAAAGGTTGACATTACTAATTTTTCCTTTTTTTATTGTTGCTTTTCTGGAGAAATGGATTTTCAGAAGTCATTATTCTACAATTCTGTAAATTACAGTCTCTCAATAAAATATTTTTAAACCAAAATCTTTAATTTTGTATTGTGGCTTTAGAGAAAATATGAAGGGCTTTCTAATATTATACGAATATAATTTTCTCTTCTATGATTTACTTACTTTTTCCTCATCTACAATTTGTAACAGTTTTTTTTACCCTCTTGTAAACGGCCCGTGACAATGATGCATCGAAGCGTGTGTTAAAGTGGCCACAGCGTTTTGGTTTCTGATGATCAGCGCAGGCTGCTAATACTTCATTCTCTGAAATTAACCTTGGAGAAACAACAGTAACAACAAACAAAAAACAGAGAGAATGCGAGGGAGGCTTTTACCTGTTATACTTGTGGGGGCATCTCAGACATGAATTTATTTATTTAATTATTTTTTTTTTAGGCAGAATCTTGCTCTGTCATCCAGACTGGAGTGCAGTGGTGCCATCTTGGCTCACTGAAACCTTTGCCTCCCACATTCAAGCAATTCTCTTATCTCAGCCTCCAAGTAGCTGGGACTACAGGCACACACCACCACACCCAGCTAACTTTTGTATTTTTTTAGTAGAGACGGGGTTTCACTATGTTGGCCAGGCTGGTTTTGAACTCCTGACCTCAGATGATCTGCCTGCCTTGGCCTCCCAAAGTGCTAGGATTACAGGCGGGAGCTACCATGCCAGGCCGACATCAAGAGTTTAGTAACAAGAGCAGAGGGTAGACTAGGAGACCTTAAATTCTGATACTGTATGTCACTGTGTTATATTGGGAAGTTCACTGCCAACTTTTTTGCCACTGACACACGGGAAATCCCTTCCTTCCTTCCTTCCTTCCTCCCTGCCTCCCTCCCTCCCTCCCTCCCTTCCTTCCTTCCTTCCTTCCCTCTCTCTCTCCTTACCCTTTTCCTCTCCCTCTCCCTCTCCTTTTCTTTCCTTTCCTCTTTCAGAGAAGTTCTCACCCTGTCACCCAGGTTGGAGTACAGTGGCGCAATCATAGCTCATTTCAGCTTTGAACTCCCAGACTTGAGATCCTCCTGCCTCAGTCTCTCAAGTAACTAGGACAGCAGACATGCTCCACCTACTGGCTAATTTTTGTTTTTTTGTAGAGACAGAGTTTCACAAAGTTTTCAGGCTGGTCTCAAACTCCTGGCCTCAAGCAATCCTCTGCCATGGCCTCCCAAACTCCTGGTATTACAGGCCTGAGGTACCGCTCCAGGCCACGACCTACCTTAACTTTCCTTCCTTCTTTTCTTCTTTCATTTTCTTAATTTTATGTCTTTTATTTATTTCTTTCCTTTCTTTGTTATTTCATTCTTTTCTCCCATCTTTCTTTCTTTTTTTCCTCTATTTCTTGGAGTTGAAATTACAGCCTCATTAATTTATTCAAAAAATTTTTTTTTAATTTTAACTAATTCTGTCTTTGTAAACAGAATTCTACTACCCCAAAACAAGTTGCAAACAACTTTTCTCCACTTATCTCTTGACGGCTCTATAAAATGCTTCATTATTTTTCCACTTTTCTGATCTGAGTTAGCAACCACTCTGCCAACATTGCAATGTCTTTTCTTCCTGAATTCTTCTCATTGGATGAAATACATGTTTTGTCCAATGACTTTCTTGTATGTTTGAGAAGTCACATAGCTAACCTTCTGTAAATTTATATTTAATTTAATATAAAATTTAATATAATAATTTCATATTTAATAATCACATTTAATTATCATTAGTGTTGAAGTGACCATTTTTTTCATACTTGATACAGTTCTGGTAGAGTTTTATGCACTGAAAATACAAAGTTGAGCAAGATAGGCATGTTTCTTTCTCAAACAGACTTACAGCCTGTTAGGGAAGACTGGTGATCAAATGGTTCTATAAATTACATTGAGGAATCCAATAAATCTTGCTTTGAAGGGAGAAGGAAGAGAGTGTGAGATTTGGCATATTTCTATGCTCTTGGCATTTTATGTAACTCTCTTTGTCCTCCTCTTTATCCTGAAATACTATCTTATGCCTACTTTTCCTTCTTGTAAGCTTTTTTCTTATAGGCTCAGAATTTAGACTTGGAAGGGCCCTCAGAAACCAGATGTCTTCATTTCAGAGTAGAAGAAACAAAAACAGAAATGAGAGTTAGGCGACTTGCTCAAAACCCCACAGCTAACCCAGAGCAGGACTACCTTCCAGGTTCTTCACTCATCAACTCCAGCTGTGTGTTCTTGTCCTCTGCTGTCTGAGCACTAGTGTGGCGTAATGCGGGCTTACAATTTATTTCATGCTTGCCATTCTTCCTTCTCATTAGTTTTTCATCGTGTGTACAGCCTTCAGTTTAACTAGAAGCTTCCTGAGCATAGGGACATATTTTTCCCCCTTTTTAATGTACCAATCTACAGGAGAGTTTCTTACTTCCCTCTGGGGTTTTGCCAGTTTTCAGGAAGATTTGGATTTGCTCCTAGGCTTAATACTTACTTGGGAAAACTATTCATCCTCTTCACTCTCAATTTCCTCATCTGTAAAGTGGAGATAATAAAAAAACTTAACATAGTATTTTTTGTTTGTATGTTTGTAAATGAGATCATACATGTAAAGTTTGTTGTTTAGTGAGTGACGTTCTGCACTTGATGGATGATAATCAGTGGAATCTGTTGCTGTCATTCAATCAATCCTTTATTCATTCAAGGTTTATTTTATGGAATAGAAACAAGTTATTTATGTCATTTTGTGATTAAATTACAACTTTCTCTTCTTCCCAATCTTTCTAGTTGCAATGTGTTTCTTATTAGTTACACAACATTTTTCTTGAACTTATATTAATTCAAATACTTTATTTTATCTGTGTTGGATTTCGAGATTACACTGTAAGCAATTCAAGGTCAGAAATGATAAATTATTCATCTCAGCATTGCCGCAATATCTACCTAATGTTTTTTACAGATGGGTGCTAAATAAATTCTTCCATAATAAGAGCATGTTATAATTCATTTGGTTAGTCACCCATGAAACATTCATCAAGCACCAATATTGTACCACTCTTTGTACTACTATTTATTATGGAATTATTAAAATAAAGAATACTGATGAATTGTTTTAAATAAATCAATGGAAGAATTAATAATAAAGGCTAATTCTGTAGACTCAATTTAATAGCTAAATATCAAGCTCAGTTCTACCTCTAAAAGGTGGCAATGACATGACATCAGAAGACGTCTGAGTTTGACTTCCCATCTCCACTATCTGCAGGGCTGGCAATATATGAAAAATATAGAAAGCATGTCACACCTCTCTGGAATGAGAAGTGAAATACTCATAGAAGATGAAGGCCCTTCAGAGCTAGTTCAAGCCATTGCAGTAATCAGGGAAACAAGCTAGTTATCACCCTTGCAATGCTATCCAGTCTTCCCTACTATGGTAGAGAACCTCCTTGCCTGTCTAGTGTATTCAAAGCTTTTCATAAACATTAAATTGGTCTCCCTCTATAAATACTAAATCCTCCTGGCTGGAGAGAAAGTCCATAAATTACAAAACAAACCAGGAAAATAGAAGAAAAAGAGAAAGAACCCTTCTCTAAATGTCTTAAAACACCTTCTTGTATTTCACCTCTGTGGCTGTTTCTATTTTGTGTTCATCTCTGGTTATTGGCCCGCGAGGTATTGGTTTTACAATTTTTGCTAAGGCCATGTGTCAGCCTCTCCAGTATCAGCTTAGAAATCTTAGAAATGATTTAAGAGAAGAATTATCTTGGGAAGCATATCTTCAATTTAGACCCAAAAATAAACAAGAAGGGGGTGGGGGCAGCCTTATCAAAAGCAAATCACTCTTAACTGCCTAGCAAGCCTATGCGGAAAAGGCTCTTTTGTACATCTCCCATACAGACTCTTTTTCTCTGTTTATCTTACTTCCATTTTTTGTTACATGACTTTCTCACAGCTTTTTATGATGGGCATATGTGTATATTTAAAATGTGCTAACGCATACTTAAACACCCCAACGTGTTACATTGTGATATGCATTCAAAGCGTCATTAAAATAGCGACAACAAAAGGCTAACTACTAAAAAAGTCCCAAATTTCAGAATTAGCTAGGTTTTTTTGAACTGGTGTTCTCTTCTGGCAGTAAGTAAGAAGCACACCGGGAAAATATTAATGCTTCCAAGATCTTCTCCTATCAGATGAATATGCCTTTCTCTTTGCTCTGCTGATTTACAGGTGCTGAAAATGAGGGACACGTTTCAAGGCGTACAAGTAACAATAGCTCCCCTGAAGAAGCTTAGTTTCAGAAAGCCTTTCTGGATTACGTCTAGGTCAAATTCTTCCTCTCGTGTGTATCCATTGGGCTTCCTCAGAAAGCGGTGACAGGCACATTGTCAGGCTGACCTTGGCCGCCTTTTGTCTTTAGGTCCTTGTCATTGAACTAAGACTTCGCTCCCAGTTGCAGAGATGAGGTCTAGGCAGCAGCAGGGAAGAGAATGGCCAGCCTGAGAGGAAACCTCTTTGTCTCCTTTTGTTAGAAACAGGCAGGGAAGAAATTGACTTCCTCACTTGTAGAGTGCAAATGATAATGATGACTTCCATCAGAGCCTTGTTATGAAGAATACTAGGAAAGGACTGTAAATTCAATGAGGAATGTTTATTAATTAAATGATAACAAATGCTGCTTAGAAACTGGCAGTTTCTTCTTGGTTGGCAGGACAATGGGGTCACTTGTTTCTTCTCTTGGCTTTGCAGGAGTCACTGTTAGCAAGGAAATATTTGACTCTTCCTTTTGTCAATTTATTTTTCTAGACCTATGAAATGCAGCTCTCAATGGTAGGGGCCAATGACATAGTCGGACTTATCATAAATGAAAGGAGGACCTTCAATGCCAAGGACAAGCACGCAGAGTTCCATGGAGACCTAGAGGCCACCCGAGGGCAGAGACCCTGCCTCTGTGATGACTGGAGATGTCTTTCATTGTGGGGGCCATCTGCTTAGAGTAGCTCACTTGCAAAGCACCAGCCTCCGCTTACTGGGGGCTGGGAAATGGAAGAACACAGCGTATAAGGTTTATCATAAGAGTAAACAATGCCCCATTAGTCAGAGGTTAAGGTGCAGGGAGATATTATTGAAACAGTGTGAACATTTTATTTACGAGGAAAATGCAGACCTAGCCAGCACTCGAGGTTTAGAGAGTGTTTTACAGCCAGGACACAGCCTCTTCAGGGAAAGTGGAGTCAACACTTGGCAGAGAATGTTTTAGAAGTTTTTGTGTTCATCTCTGGTTATCAGCCTGTGTGGTATTGCTTTCACACTTTCTACTAAGGCCATGTGCCAGCCTTTCCAGAGACCCCGCCATCGAAAGCGCTTCCCTGGTCTACTAGCTCTCTGTAGTGTCAGCTTTCCTGTGTCTGTGTCACTGTCTACTATCTGTGTTACTCCTAACAAGCTGCTCCTCACTGCGGGCCTCCTAGAGTCGGTCCCTGTGCGGGCCTCTTAGACTACCTCAGCCAACATGTGCAGAGCAAGCTAGTTCGCTCCTATTTGTGCCAACTGCATGTTTCATCCATGTGTTTCATCCATGCCTCCTTCCCTCACCACCCCTCCACTGCTTCTCCTTCCCCATCTCCTGATTCCTTGTAAGACTGGATTGTTTTTTCTGGCTCCCGACCACTGACCCTCCACTTCCAGAATTTGGCCATTACTTTCTTGTTTGATGTAAACATGGAGAATATCACCCTCCTGGAGCTCCCTCTTGAGCAGTCCCAACCAACAGAGATCAGAATGGAAGGTGACACAACCAGTTCATTGGCCACTAGGAGGGTCGGAGGCTGCTGGCTGTTAACTTTCCAGAATACCCACCCCTTACATTTTCTGAAGAAGTTCATTTTGGATGCCAGAGACTTTCTCCCTGGCTACTTTGTAGGATTAGCTCTTCGTTTTCAGGACCCATACTTTGCGTCGTTTACTCTAGTTTCCTGAAACAGCCATTTTCTCTGGGCCTCGGTATTAGCAGGAAACCTGGGAAGTCTGGTGGACATGGTACCGTAGCAATACAGGTACACAAAAATACGTTTGTATTTCCATAGAAACACAGATTATATTGGGTCAGAGTAGAGAGAATGGGAAGGTTGGGTGTGTTGAGGAAGCTACAGAAAAAAAAAAAAAAAAAGCTCAGCGTAACTGTAGGATAAACCTATATCTTTTTCATTCCCTGGAAGACACAAGACATATTGGAAAGAACACAAACGGAAGAATTAGACCTGTGTTCAAATCCAACAAGTTCATCCCATAGTTCCCTAAGCCTGACTCTCTTTACCTTAAAGTTGGGGTACTGGTATGAACCCCACAATTCTGTGGCATAAAATAAAGTCACACAGATTAGGCACCCAACCCAGTGCAGTTGCTCAGTAAAAACTCAGTCTCTTCTTCGTCTTTCACATTCTTGTAAAACTATGTTCTTGAGAATTTTTGCATGTTGGCAATTTTGTTTCATTCATGCTCTGCTTTGATTATTTGGGCTGAACTTTCGGTTTAAACTTTTTTTTTTTTTTAGCCAATCTTTCCTCCTCCAACAAACACATCATGGAGGAAACATAAATGTTCGGTGGTTTTAGTGTGATTATTAATAAAAACAAAATATTCACATGGGGATTAAGAGGAATTAACATAGGCCTAACACTGATCCACACTTGATTACCTATTATGCTTTCACGCCAAAGATAAAGAGGACCTAGGGAAATCCTCCCTCTCCCTGTGAAAGTTTATTAAAATGATAAATGAGGTTTTGGTGGCAGTTAAGCAACTCTGAAGTGCTCTCTCGTGGACAAACTCCAGCCCCCTGCTTGTTAGCGAGCATTCTGCTGAGGGGAGCTGGCTCTCAGCATAAGCACATCAGGACTGCACTTCTGTATTACCTGGAGTTGTCAAGGTTACTGAGATGTCAGGGTTTTGGGACACAGAGTGTTCAAAACTGCCACTGGATATATCATAAATATTAGACATTCTGATTTCTCCCTCTGCATGGATCATTTTCTTGGGATTCATCTCAGGAGAAACAGTCAATATATTAATTTTCCTAATGGAACACAACACTGACAAGGATTAATGAGGAGGCTTCATAATGGCCCCATTTTCCATCTGTCCCACTACACGCACATTGTATTCACAGGGCCAGTCAGAACTAGGAAACAACACTGCTTTCTATCCTGACGACTAGCTTCTCAAAAAGAAGGGAGGCTGCTCAAAATTCACTTTCAGAAATATAGTCACAAAGTACATATATGCATTTTGGAGGATCTCTGGGCACTGAGTTTGGTATATTTCAAAAATAAAAGATGCAGCCCCTTTCCACACTCTTCTATAACACTTTAATCAGAGGTAAATGCTTCGTCCTTTTATATCTAGTGGCATTAGAGTGGTTGGCATGTTGATTGTTAAGCTTCCAACATCTGCCTGCCTTGAAGAAGGTTCACACTTTGTGTGTGACTGTCTCAAGCTTTTATACCATTAAATAGCATCCCCAACCATATTTTATATCTCACATAAGACAATACTAAAATGTACTTCTCCAGGTTGTTGGGGAGATAAAAATAAGGCAAGCTCTCTGGAAAGGCAAGCACACTTCTATCATTTTACTTATAAAATTGTAGCAAAAGGGCTTCCTCTCTTTCCTGTTTACACAGTTGAATAGAAATAGTTGTTCAGTAGAGTGTGTGCCTATTTCAAATGCAAGGGTACTTTTATTCATTCACATGTGAAATACCCCATGATACTAAGAGCTATGATGGTGATACAAAGTGGGTAGGTATGGTGGGTGAATGGGGAGTTGAAAGAATGAATTGGTGAGAGACATTAGACAGCAGTTATAGGACCCCCTGTTGGTTCACCACACCTAGAATTGTGCTATTGCTCCCAGTGATCAAAGATCTCACCGTTTTACTCAAATCTACTTTCTGTTACAGAGGATGCAGTAGATTCCTAATGGTGATTAACCTTTGCACTATTTCTCCTGTCTAATGTCAATTCCTATAACCACTGCCTAGTCGTGGGTTCTTACAATACACATGTTATCCAGAACCCCGCTCACATGTTTTCCCTTTATGGAGCTGTCCAGATATTCACATCCAGAAATCAACTCTCTGTACTGTGAGCTTGTCTAAATGCTTGTGTGTGGATACTTTCCATTTAGAGAGTATTTATCCTATCATGACTAGTAGTGTAACCTAGTTGCATAATGTTATTTAATAGAAAACACTCCCTCAAATTTGTATCTTCTAAAGACTTGATTAATTGTTAGAAAGCCATGATGTGAGGAACAATAAAAAGAGAATTTTGCAAAGCAAAAACCTAGATCCGAGTTGGGTAGTCTCATTGGAAAGGCCATGGACCTTGTAGCCCAGGGTTTAAATTCCAGCTCCATTTGTAATAAAAGCTATGATGTGTTATCTGTTTGAGACTGAATTTCCTCATATATAATAAAGTAACGATACTTATCTTGCTGGGTGATTGCAAAGATTATGTAAGGTAATGCATATAAAGCACCTGGCAACTGGCAGACACCATGAAAGGTGGCTGTTATTATTCCACTTACTGAGGCATGGGGCTGGGAATTAGTCCTTGTCAAATTCGTGCTCTCTACTTGGCATCTTACAGGTTAGTTCTAATGATTATCATGGCAACCTCATTTTACAGTTGAGAAAACTGCATCCCATAAAGGGTAAGCAAGATATCTGAAGTCAGCCCATGCTACAACTTGCCTAAGCTAGAATGCCAATGTGGGTCTGGACCCCACCGCTTCCTCTGTGTCATGTGGCTTTTCTATAAGGTTCTCTTAAGTTAGAAGCAGAGCTATGAAGGCCTTTCCCAGGACCAGCCAGGCAGCCACGTTCTGAATCAAGCAGGCTTTCATTCATGTCCACCAGTCACAGATGCTCAGGAATGCAGCCCGTGTGTCCTTAGTCCCCATGGAAACAAAGGGCGTCTCGAATGCTGTGAAGCTGACCACAGCTCGGCGTTTTGAACCATGAAGAAATAGCCTGGCGCATGCGGACACACTAACATTGTTGAGACTCAAACGGGGGTACCAGAGTATGATAATTTTCATTGTTTGTATTTAATAAATGATTCCCTTAGTCTAATCAAAGAACGTTTGTCACACTACCATTAAAGAATTTTAGATTCAGAGTTTATTATTGTTCCAGATTGAATTTTGTCCCCACTCCCTCCCCCCACCTCCAAAAAAAGAAAAGATGTATCAAGAGTTCTCACACCCAGTACCTTGGAATGTGACCTAATTTGCTAAAAAGGTCTTTATAAAGATAACCAAGTTAAAGTAAGCTCATTAGGGTAAGCCCTAATCCAATATAACTGGTGTTCTTATAAAAAGTGAAAATTTGGAGACAGCTTCACGAGGGGGTGTGGTGTGCGATGAAGAGACACAGAAGAAGACGGTCACCTGCAAGCCAAGAAGAGAGGCCTGGAGGAGAAACTGCCTGGCAGCCTCAGAGGAGCCGGCCTGCTGACACCTTGATCTCGGACTTCTGGCCTCCAGACTGTGAGATGATAAATCCCTGTTGTTTATGCCACACAGTGTGTGGTACTTATTTTATGGTGGCCCCGGCAAAATGATGCAATTGTGTACCAGAAAAAGAATAATCCCGTCTTGTGACTTAGTGTAAACTGACAACGGGAGTGATTCTACTTTGAACTGTGCTGTGCACCATTGTTATTATACTGGTAATTTAAATTAACCTTAAAACGCCTAAATATTAGGCCACTGAGAATGTGAAGCCCGGTGCATCAATATTGACTGGAGGCAGCCAAATGCATGGGCAGATGGCGGGGATCCCCAGTGAAACTGACCTTCAAGCCGAGGTAGTCCCAGGTAAATCCTCCGACCAGATTGAGAACCTGCCTTCCCGTTTGGCACCCTTTCCTCTGATTGAACCCCATTCTTTTTTTTTTTTTTTTTTTTTGAGACGGAGTTTCACTCTTGTTACCCAGGCTGGAGTGCAATGGCGCGATCTCGGCTCACCGCAACCTCCACCTCCTGAGTTCAAGCAATTCTCCTGCCTCAGCCTCCTGAGTAGCTGGGATTACAGGCACGCGCCACCGTGCCCAACTAATTTTTTTGTATTTTTATTAGAGACGGGGTTTCACCATGTTGACCGGGATGGTCTCGATCTTTTGACCTCGTAATCCACCCGCCTCGGCCTCCCAAAGTGCTGGGATTACAGGCGTGAGCCACCGCGCCCGGCCCTGAACCCCATTCTTTACCTGTTTACATGTACCTATCCTTTCCTAATTGGTTTTCTACACTGTTGTGCCCACGTTTGAGTGGTGTTTTCACTTTAACCTTTTTTGCATACTCACAAACCGATCGGCATGCACTCCCTATTCTGAGCCCATGAAAATCCCTGGAATCAGCCATTTTGGGACTTTCCTTCCTTTGAATAGGGGGACCATCCCCGCATCCCTCTCTGCTGAAAGCTGTTTCATCACTCAGTACAATTCTTCTCCATCCTCCTCACCCTTCTATGTCCAGTGTATCCTCATTCCTCTCGGGCATGGCATTAGAGCTGGAGAATCGCGGAACACAGGTACAAGCTATAACACACGTGAGTCAGAGCATGCCAGCTTGGCCACCCCTGAGCAGGGATGTCACTGGCCAGGGTCCTCACCTTGCAAAGTGACCAAAAAGAAAAATTCTGCATCACATCTACACCTGACAGAATTCTGAGCTATGAGCAGCAGTAGCAGACACGTTGTCTTCAAGCGAAAGGTACCCTAAAGCCGCGCACACTTGCTGTCTGCACTTAGACCCCACAGAAAGGTCTTCAGTGGATAAGTTCAGTTTGCAGGTTGACCTCTAGTCCACGTTCATTTTTAGGAACACGGATTATTTAATACATTCGATCACAAGGTTGAGTCGAATCATGAAAGCTGTTTGGATTGAAGCTCAGCTGCAAGGCCTGGGGTGAGTTACACTTCTCTGCATCTCTGCTTCTTCAGCCCTGGGAGGGCTCATTGCTCACTGCCCCATTCTCTTTCCTGGAATTTGTAAAGCTAAATTGGCCATGCAATGTGAAAAGACTGTGTCCTTTGGAAGACAGAGTTCATTTATGTACTTCAGACTTCTGGATCATTGTAAAGAAAGTGTTTTTCTCTCTTTTTTTTTTAATTCTTTTCAAAAGAAAAAAAGGCAGTAGAAACCCAAAATGCAGGAGTTCTAACCTGAGCAGAAGGCCTGGCAGGCAGTGTCGTCTAAGAACAAAGCAGCCAGCATCCTCTCTCTAGAGACAAAATACATTATTTCTATGACATGCTTAGTCTCCATCTGCTCAGAGAAAAGGAGTGAATCTCCCATATGCCTTACCATTGGGCCATGAGTGCCTATGACAGTGGCTCTCCCTACAATGCAGAATTGAACATTAAGTAACTTTAGGCTGCTCTAATGGAAATAGCATATGGTAACTAAATGAGTGAAAACAAATGAATACCTTGATTATTTTGCTCTATTTTTGTGTTGATAAAAGCAACTGCCACTAATCACTGATCAGTTTCTAATGATTTCAGTAAATCTGTTCTTCATTTTTCTAAAGAATTCTCAAGCAATACCCATCATACTCATTGTTGAAATTATGTACTCATGAAAGAAAATTTAAATACTCCCAATTATGTTATATGGTCATATTTTCCACATAAACATAGGCATTTATTTCCTCTAGCAGTACCCAGAGCCAGCACAATATGTAATTTGCTAGGCTATTTGGCAACTAAAAATGGTTAAGACCCTGATGTTTGCAGTTAATATGGTGTATAGCTTGAGTTTGAGGCCAGAAAAAGAACTAGGGCTGATACTGAACTGTTCCTTTGTTTGTGAATGTGAAAGTTTTATGTGTCATTGCACCTAGTTTGGTAGAATATTGCTACAGAAACAATACAAGCGTAAAAAGAGAAAACCTTCATTTCATTTAATCCTTGTGTATTCTGTTCTTAATATTTGTAGTTGATGGCAAAGGCATTATTGTAAGCGGAAACCTTCGGCTCAGCTGGCTCGAGGACGTGTTGTTAGTGAGACAGGGCGTGGTGAGGCTCCTCCTGCTGCGCAGTTGTGAGCTGGGCCCTGACCGCAGGCAGCATCTCTCATTCTGCACAGCCATGTTGCCAGAGCTCCTTCTAGGGAACAGAGAATATAAGGTGCTCTAGTGTCAGACCAAGACAAACTCATTCCGGAAGATGAACTAGAAGCTAGTGGAAAGTTACAGACAAAATCTAAGAATTTGGGAAACATTTAAAAATGTTTATAGAATTCATAGATGGATGCCAGTTTTTTACTGAAAGAGCAGTTATATAGTCCTTCAAATTGACCTATCAGAGAAAGGGAAAGTTTTGGATGGGATACAGAACAGGACTACAGAGAAAGAATATCTCCCAGGGCTTAGTCTGGAAAGCATTGTTTATTGACCCTGAAAACTTTTCAGGGTACAGAGAAGCCACCAAAGTGACCAGAGAGGAGGGGAATGGTTAGGGCAGCTGATCAGATGATGCACGCAAAGCTTTGCAGTCAAGAGGATAAATGACACTGGTGACCATTGAAATCACAAGCCCTGTGGTCAAGAGTGTAAATTCTTACAGGATCAGAATTTCTGGCCAGGCTCTAGTAGACACTAACCGTGTATTAGAGAAGGCCTGGTGAAGCTGAAGATTGTGTGCTCATGTACTGCATTCCAAATACAAAACATAACGAATTCAAGATAAATAGATGATTTGACTTGTAAGTTAAAAATTTGTCTCAAACTCTCCAGGATAATACAGTAAAACAAACAAACAAACAAAAAATCATGTACCAGGAAAGATGGAGAAAAAAAGGTGGATGGCAGTGTGCCAGGAGTAGCTAATAGCACTCACGGTTAAGGGAGAGTGAGCTGAACCTAGGAATAAGGACTAAAATAATACAGATGGACTCTCAGAGATTCCAGAATGCACATCAGCTCTGGATACTATGGTAACCATTACTGCTACTAAAACTAAGTCTGATCATTTCAATATCTATAGTTAGGAATCAATGCAACACATAGCTACATTTCAAAATATGCCCAAGTTTAGTTCATTTAAAAAGTGTTTGAATGGGGGATAGATTAGCTATCTATCTGGAAGACACTCAGGAATGACTCAGGAGGCAGCGACACTGGTGTTACCATGAGAGTCACCTTTGCAGGTGTCCACTTCAGGTGGAGTCACCGATTAACCTTAAATTCTCAGCTCTAACACATCTCTGACCTTCACCCTGGCTCTGTGTTCCACTAGTCAGTGCACTGAACCTGCTATTCTGTCTAGCTTGGTTTATTTAAATTCGACGTGCCCCAAAGCATCCAAGGGCAAGCCTCTCTCTCACAGACAGTGGGCTATTAGAATGCTAGATGTTGCTTTTCAAAGAGAATGTGAAGAGTATTATAATAAAGTAATTAGTCCCTGACCACATTCATTTTCTTTGGGATCAGAATTTCATGTCCTCTGAGGATCTGTGGCAGCAGAGGCAGGTGGCTGCCTGGGAAACTGTTGTATGATGTGTTGCATAATGTTGCATGCAGAATTGGAGATCTGTGGTACAGGTATACTTTGGGCTCATTGACAACTCCAGAATTTTATAAATCTTTGTTATCTCATGCAAGAAACGTTTTTTCTTCTTTTTCCTAGACAGTTCTAGCAACTTGGTTTTGGCAATAGTTTTAAGAATTCCAAAACACAGCCCTGGACTATTGCCACGACTTGGTTGTCAAGGGATGGACCTGCTAAGAACCATTAAATTAAAATTGAATGGGATTGAAATTGGATCCTGGTTGTAGCTGAATGGGTCTTGGGTTGGTTTGTGGAGCCCACTGAGGTTAGCTGCAGACTGTGCGTGGTCCAGAAGGCTGCTGAGTGGTTGCCTCTGTGTCCCAATGTCCTTTCACGTCTTCATTCTTGGAGCATCACCTGTAGATGAGGATACAAACAGTGACCCTGTGCTCACTCTTTTCAGATACGTGTGCACTAGGAGGGGGAGTGAAGTGTGCACGAACCATCAAACAAGCCACACATGCAGTGAATTTAAATGACCACGCAAATGTGTGGATGTAAAATTACTTGGCTCCTTTGGTAACAAACTATAGAACCTTCGGGATAAAAGGTTTAGGTTATTGGATCAGGTTCTAAAAGGTGATTCCTTTGAAATTATTTACACTGGAGGATATGAGAATTCTAAACTTCCAGCACCATCTCATAGACTGTGCTCTCTTCAATATTTCCACCCATCAAAAATTAGGTATCTGTCTTTGGGCTTTAACTCTTCAGGCCTTCAAGTTTGGAAAGAATATTTTACTTATCTGACTAAATAATCTCTTTTTTACAGGCTAAGTTATGAATATTTAACTCTTCAGGCCTTCAAGTTTGGAAAGAATATTTCACTTATTTTACTAAATAATCTCTTTTACAGGCTAAGTTATGAATATTCTACCTGATTTTTGTTCCAAAATGCAACATTTTAAAAAAAAGTTATTTAAAAAATAAAGAGTAATTTGTACTCTTGGGGCTTTGCACCCTGTGGAAGGCTTAGAGACAGGTGTTGTGTGACTGGTGCTCACCTAGCCCACGTGAGTGTCCCGTGGAACTGGACATGCTGGACATAATCTCCAGCCCAGGAAGCTTTCCTCTGCCTGGAGCACATAAAGCCTCCCGCAGGCAGCGCTGTGTCCTTCTGGTGTGAGGCTGACGTCTTGGTGAGGTAAAACCACATTTCTCTTAAGTATGGGAAACTACAAGGGGAATCTTTTTCTATGTTCTAATTTATTGGGCTTTTTAAATATAAGAAACTGACTTCCTGCTGGGCACAGTGGCTCACGCCTGTAATCCCAGCATTTTGGAAGGCCGAGGCGGGCAGATCATGAGGTCAGGAGATCGACACCATCCAGGTTAACATGGTGAAATCCCATGTCTACTAAAAATACAAACAATTAGCCAGGCATGGTGGCACATGCCTGTAATTCCAGCTATTTGGGAGGCTGCCTTGGGTCCTGGAGAAATGGGGTTGACATAGCTGTGAGACTGATGTTCCTTATTTGAAAAACACCTACTGATTTTCTTTGACCCCTCATGATAAACATTTTTTGTGCTGTTTTTTAAAAAAAATTATTCTTGCTTGCTCTCTCTCTCTTACTTTTCCGTTCTGCCACTGGACATTCTCTGAATATTCCAATAATCCTCAAGTCTATTTATTAAACATTATTCGTCATAACACTGTTACTCTACCTGAGGTTCTAATTTATTAGATTGGTATCAGAAAGAACTTGATAATACAGGAAAATTTTTATTTTACTTGAGTAGAATCTTTATTACAGGAAAAAAACCTTATTGTTAAAATGACACAAAATGTTACTTTTTTGAATAAGACACAGTGAATACAGATACCACTTGGCATATTATGGGGTTATGTCCTGATGAACCTGCCATACATTGAAAATATCATAAGTTGAAAATTCATTTAATATACCCAACTTACTGTTAATAATACACCTAACAATCATAGCATGGCCTAGTCCACTTTAAATGGACTAAATTCACCTATACTTGAGTGAAATAATCTAACACAAGGCCTATTTTATAATAAAGTATTGAATATCTCATGTTATTTATTCAATACTGTACTGAAAGTGAAAACCGGAATGGTACAAAACCAGAATGGTATAAATTTCTGTATGGGTACCCAAAGAAGGGTTTCTACTGAATGCATATGGCTTTCATACCATCTAAAAGTCAAACTATTATAAATCTAGGACTGTCTGTATTTGGGATGACAGCACTTTTAAGTTGAAAGACCTATGGACCAACTGTTTCATTTTACAGAGGAGGAGACTGAGGGCAAAAGATATTAATTTCTCTAAGATGTGGGGATGCCCCCATGTCATAATGTATGGGAGGAAATTCCATGGGGTTCCTAAGACCATTTGATTAACCTTTTGTATGCTGAAATCTTGCTATCTTCATGGGATTCTACTCAGGCATTGAGGACTGAGTCCTTTCTCTTCCTAAGTCCCAAGAACTGCCTGTGGATTCTGTCAGAATTTCACATCTCAGCTTTGCCAGTATTTGCTCTTTCTTCCTACCATGGATTTTACTTTTATTTTCACTGTGTCTCAAGTTCCTTCCCTCCCACTCCCTCTTTCTCATACAGGACTAGGCTTATGCAATCCTAAAGCCGATGCTGACTCTCTTAAGTTTTGGTGATTTTACTGTGACTTAATTTTGTGGGTTGAGTTAAAAACTCATATGTTGAAATCGTAGTCCCTGACACTTCAGCATGTGAGCTCATTTCAGAAAGGGCTTTTGTGAATAATCAAGGTAACACAAAGTCATTAGGGGAGGCTCTAATCTAATACGACTGGTATCCTTCTAAGAAGATGAAATATGGAGACAGGTACACATACAGGGAAGATGATGTGAAGACACAGGGACAAGATGGCCATTCATAAGCCAAGGAGTGAAACCCAGAACAGATCCTTCCTTCACAGCCTCCAGAAAAAACCAACTCTGCTGACACCTTGATTGAAAAGGTCTTGCCTCCAAAATGGTGAGACAATAAATTTCTGTTGTTTCAGCTACACAGTGGGCTGTGGTGCTTTGTCATGGTAGCCCCAGCAAAGTCACACATATGTCTTCCTGGTGTGGTGTGTGTTCAGTACATGTGGCAGCTGGAAGACCCCAGTTAACAGTGTAGGGTAGCATTTTACCACACATAGGATGTGCTGTGGCTGGAGTGAGGAATCCTAAAACCTATCCTTGTGGCCTCCATTGCAGTCCTCTTTGTGTACAGGCTGTCTTTGAGACTTCATCAACCTTCAGGATTTTTCACAGCATAATTAAAGGGTTTGGGGAGAACAGGAATGCCATTTACAAATGGATACTGATAACTCTGGAAGCTTCCCTTTGTCAATAAAACTACCATTTATAAGAAATGTTAGCTTTTACACAAAGAGATATCATATGTCTATTGGTCTTTCTTTTTAAATAACTGTACTTATTGGTAGAAAACAGTTGGCAAAGACAGTCAAGGGCATGATGAGTATAGAAGAAAAAAATGTAACTTCATGAAGGTCAGCAATGGAAGAAAATAATTGATTATGGAAGAGAATTTCAATTTTTAGATCTCTATATGTTATATAAATGGAGCTACCAAATAGATTCTAAAATTATCATAAAAATCGGCAAATATCCTGTCATTCCCAAATTATTACTGCCTAAGATCATAAGCACGGTAGTAATCTTTTCCTCTGGTTAGTTTTAAAAATGGTAGAAAAATATACAACATGTCCTAAGGGCAAATGTTATGGTAAGTGTGGCTCCAATGCTGGCAACAGAACTTTGTGTTCATCATTTAATTTAAATTGTAAAACTAAGCTTATGAGAATCATATTTATATTTTCAAAATATGGATTAAAAAACTGAGTCTCAGAGAGTAGCAGTGCTGAGTGATGTCACTGAATGAGTTAGGGGCTGAGCCGGAACTGGAACTCAGTTCTTAGACCTCAAATTAAGAGGCACACAATGTTTTCTTGCGGGCAGGCAGGTGGGCTCCATTGTGATCTTGAGTACCCCATGCTGTCCCACAGAACCCCATATTCTGAGATCACAGGCTTGGTTTAATGAGCTACTCTCACTGTCTTGAAATTCCTAACAATTTCAGAACAAGGTTTAATAGAATGGGATGAGAGAAAAGAAAAAGCAGACATTATGCAGCTCAATTGTGAGGAGTGAGATGAGGATTGGACGTTGCCATTGGCCCAAAGTTTCTTCTCTGAAAAAGACAAGAGACAAAATCACAGCAGTGCTTCCCTTGGAAACAGTGGATTATTTGATCTTTGAGAGCCCGACTCTAAATTTGCACATTTTCCTCTATCGTCTAACTCTGGAGACCTCATGATTTGAGGAGTCCTGGGACCCCACACCATTGGGATAATTGTATTTCCATACTTAAGCAGAGAACAGGGGAAGCACAAGTAATCTCTGACATTGATTAGTATTCATTTAACAAGAAATAAAAAGGTGGCAAAAATCTCAAAGTGCCCTTGGAGGATGTTGCTATAAAAATTTTCTGACATTGCGAACAAGAAAAGGTATTTAACAGATCTTATGAAGCAAGAAGAGTATACTCTATTTCCTCCAGAGCCTAAAATTATAGGTTGATTTTATTTTGGAGTATATATATTCCTAGTAACATATTGGAAAGTTGGTTTTCCTAAGGCAAAATTTATCTGAGTTGGTGCTATGCTTCGAGGAGAATGTTGCCACAGCTGGTACCATATTGGATACTCCAAATGCCATTGTTTGAAGCCTCTGGGCAATGGACTCAAGGCAGACAGAAATGAACTGCAGGTGTTTGTTAGGTGCATTGGAAAGACAGGGCAATGCCTCTTGAAGTGACAGATCTATTTGTACCTGTTTCCATCATAGTTTTTCTGTGTATGTGCTTATAAAATGTAGCACACTTAGAATTTTCAAAACTTCTATAAAAAGTTCTGTTTCTCTGCTTTTTTTTTCATGTTGACCACCAGAATTTTGACTATAAGACTCAGACAGAACCCACCTATTCCAGATATCCACCTAACCTAATACCTACAGAGCTCCTCACACCCAGATTTTACAAAGTTTGAGAATATTGAATCCAGCCTGTGAAGTGAGAGCTATTTTACAACTTAACAATTCTGCCTAAATACACAACCGTGAGCTCCATGAAGTGGGACTCCACTGTTCTGCATGGAGCCTCCTCACTGATGGCCAGGGTGGCCAGGAAACAGCACTGTACACTTGCTGTGCTAGATTCCTCTTTCTGAGAGCTCCATAAACTGTTGATGCTCGTAAGTGCGGCCTGCGATGCTCTGCACTGGTTGTGGTCCCCATATGAAATCTACTCAACATCTTGCCTTTCATCTCTCAAAACAGAACTGCAATTTTATTCCAGTATTTAATATTCACCTCCCCAAACCATGTGATTTTTTTAAACCAATCTCACCCCCAGTGCCAGAAGTCCATGCAGACACATTTAAGACACCCAGTATATACTTCTTCTAACCATTTCTGGTAAAAAACAAGATAGTTGTCCAATTGGATAAGTGGTCCAAAGTGATGAAGAAAGTTAAATTGTCTCCTTTGTCTCCTTTTATACATAAATAGGGAAGCACACTGCTCGATTGGGTCTGAGAGACATCTGAGTATGGTGAAATGAACCAGTCTCCGTGGTAAACTGAGGTTCTGAGTATCCAGTGATGAATGAAAGCAGTCTAGGTTCCCGATGATACTGTTGTACCTTGACTTAAAAAACCTGGAATCTGCACAACCTTTATATTTCCTGTCAGAGGATATAAATTAATTCTCAAGTTATTCATGCCAATTTGAGTTGAACTTTGTGTTATTCGTAACAAAAAGTAATCCGACTGCTATATACTGCAATTTTCATCTCTGTGGCAGGGCCCTAAAACCAAACGTCTTTTTATGCACTTGCATAAAGTTTGTTTTAAACACCAAATACTTATCAATGGCTTCACTTAAACTTTTTTTAGCCACAGCTGAAAAAGGTTTTCTCAGGAGGCAATACCGTGGGCTTCACAGTGCATGCTGCTTAATGCCGTTAAGCCTCGTCACTAGCAATCGTAGGTCCCGGTGTTCTTGTTTAACCGTTTCATATCCACTGCTAGGTGAACATTTCCACTAACTGAAAAAGCATGTTTTATTAAAATACCTATTAAACATGTGGCAGACCTGGAGCAGATCTTGTCTATAACATTATCAAGAAAACCTATTATGCCAACATAAAAGTGATTTATTATGCAACATATGTATCATATGTATAGATCTTGCCCTCAGAACTATCTGTACAATTCTCTGAAATATCAAAATGTAACCAAAGCAGAAATAAACTGCCTACAGGGAATCACAAAACTACCCTATTTCAATAATTAGGCCATGATATGATCTGCTTCACCCTTAAACCAAAATTTATGTAAATTTTATATGATTTAACTGAGAGACTAATTGCAGAGTTTGTTGAGTAAAGGGTTAACACTCTAAATGCCAGTTTCCATGTTTAGGAGAAATGTTGGTTATTGGACTATTTACTGTAATCTAGGTCCTGAAGAAAAGACTATTGCACTCACAGAATAGTGATGGAGGCACGCTAAGGTTCAGAGATTTTATCCATCTCAGTTAAGCTCTTAATTGTTGTCACTTGTGATATCCTGATGCTTTTCTGCTGGTCTCCAGACTTCAATCTTTCTCTCACCAAGCCCACAGCTGGGATATTTCTACAATACAAAATTGATTGCATAATTTTATCACTTAGAATTTCGCATCACAAACCTTACTGAAAATCAAGTTCGAACTCCTCCGCACAGCAGAGGGTCGTGGGTGGCCTCACTCCAATGGGTAACAGCCTCATCTTCCAGGCACCGTGTGCTCCAGCATTGCTGAAGGAGTCACAGTTTCCTAACGCCCTACACTCCTGAGCTTTTACCCATGTGATTCCATCTGCCTATGTTGCATTTTTATTTGCCCATCTAACAAAATTTTGACCTTTAAAGATATCCTAATCATCACAAACCCCGTGATTCTTTCCCCAGGTCCTTGTTATCCCAACTATCCAAGTCAGCAGTGGCGAGTCCTCCCTAACTCCTGGTCTCAAGTGATCCACCCACCTTGGCCTCCCAAAGTGCTGGAATTACAGGCGTGAGCCACCACACCCTACCCAAAATGGTATTTTAATCAAACTGAACCTGCATATGCACATGATTCTTCAGCATGCACAAATGCTGGAGGAAACGATTTGTTTCCTTAGTTTATTCGAATTTAATTACTTATTCTGTATGAACGTGTCAGGCAATAAGCCCATGCACTATGGAAACAACCACACATCTTGAGCATCCCTAAGCAGAAGAACCTCACCAGAACCAGCAAGGAGTGTACAGACAGCACAAAACAACAAGAAACATGGCTTTTCTGACATCTTGTCGAAAAAGAAAAATGGAACAAAACAACGCAAAACAACAAAACAATTGCATACAGAAATGCATGAACACAAAATCTTCTAAACAGTATAACACACACACATACACACACACACAAACATACAAAAAATCCACAAATTCCTTTAGCTTCTCAATGCTGTTATGGCTCTGATGTTCACTCATCCAAAACAATATTACTGAGCACTTTGGGCCAGCCTGTGACAGATGTCATGATATAAACAACAAAGAAGACTCAGTCTTTTTTGTTTACAAAATTGCAATCATCTACAGGGAAAAATGAATTAAGATGCTGTTCAGTGTGGTGAGCTCAGTCAGCAGTACCAAAGGTGTCAAGGAAAGATCTTTCTCACATCCTGGGAGAAAACCCCTCAGTTCATTAGTTTTATTCTATTTTATTATTTATTTTAAAATTAATTTAATTCAATCTTTAAGAGAGAGGGTCTCTCTTTTACCCAGGCTGAAGTGCAGTGGTGTGATTCTAGCTTACTGCAGCCTCAAACTCCTGGACTCAAGTGATTCTTCTGCCTCATCCTACTCAGTAGTTGGAACTACAGGTGTGAGCCACCATGCCTGGCTAATTTCTTAATTTTTTGTAGAGATGTGGGTCTCACTGTTTGGCCAGACTGACCTTGAACTCCTGACCTCAAGCAATTTTTTCGCCTCTGCCTCCCAAAGTGCGGGGATTATGGGCATGAGCCATCACGCCTGGCTTATCTAATTCTTCAGGGGCAAGTAGGTGTATCCAAGGGTGAAACATGAGAAAGGCTTTCCAAGCAGCTCTGGTAAAGGATGTGAGGCCTGATATTCCAGTAGACTTGAGACTTTGTCTAGTCTTCCCATTGCTGCTGAAATATAATATCTTCACTTTATACCAGGAATGATTCAAAATGTGTATTAACAAACAACCTTTCCTTACACAAAGTTGTACTTACCATGTGCATGCACTGATGTAGCATTTATTTACATGACTTAATTATTCTTAATAACTAAACATTAATTTTTTTTTTTTTTTGAGACTGAGTCCCATTCTGTCACCCAGGCTGGAGTGCAGTGGCAGGATCTCTGCTCACTGCAACCTCTGTCTCCTGGGTTTAAGTGATTCTCCTGCCTCAGCCTCCTGAAGAGCTGGGATTACAGGCATCTATCACCATGCCTGGCTAGTCTTTGTATTTTTAACAGAGATGGGTTTCCCCATGTTGGCAAGGCTGGTCTAGAGCTCCTGACCTCAGGTGATTCTCTCACCTCGGCCTTCCAAAGTGCTGGGATTATAGGCCTGAGCTACTGCACCGAGCCAAAAGTTAATTAATTCTCAAAAAGTCCTACAGATATTTTTCTCAATCTCCATTTTGCACTTGAGGAGTTTGCATTATAACCACTATAAGAATTCTTCAAAGACATTCAGTTAGAAAGTGGCAGGATTTAAATGAGCCACTGTCAAAAACCTCCAACTTAAATCAACAAACTTCAGGTGGCTAAAGACTGGGATATGGGTTTGATCATCTGTGTAGCATCCACTGATGCTAGCCAGGTATTTTTCTTATGTTTAGTGTTTCTTAAACTATGGGGGGGTGTTTTCATATGGTGCATATAGATTTAGTCCCAGACATGTCCAATAAGCTAAGAAAAAAAAAACTCTTCTGAAAAATCTCCTCTACCTTTCATGAATGTCATTAAATTATGTGCTATAAACAAAATGAAGCCTGGAAATTGGTACTTCTTAAATTCGTTCTCATCTTCATGTAAGATTATTGGGCTACCTTCACAGATTCTGAAGGGAAACCACACTTCTCTTTTCCTGACTTCTGTTGGGTTCTGCAATCAGCACTCTGCATCTGAGCATGTCTATCCTGGTGTCCCTCCGGCAGGTGCTTTGCCCCATTCCTTCTGTACTAAACCTTCCTCCTGCTGCCTTCTGTCTTGGTGCTGCTGGTCCTTGTGGGTCCCTGCAGAGTTGCAGGTCATGGCTGCCCTCTCCTCCCAGGCAGTTTGGGCTGCACCCGCTTCAGCTGTGGGTGGTATACTCCTGTACTTCTCCATGATCCTGCCACTTATAGATTTGACTATTTTTAGAGCTCACTAGCAAGTCACTTTGTTCCAGAGTGGCTTGCACAGGGCTTGGGCTTTCAGGATCACCCAAAATGACAGGCGGTCGAGAAAAAAGAGTTTATACTTTCGGTGGGAATGTAAATTAGTACAACCACTATGGAGAATAGTTTGGAGGTCCCTCAAAAAATTTAAAACAGAGCTATGATACAATCCAGCAATCCTACTCGTGAATATATATATATATATATACACACACACACACATACACACACACACACACGTGCGTATATATATTCCCCCAAAAGGAGAAAATCAGCACATTGAAGAGATATCTACATTCCCATGTTTATTTCAGCATTATTCACAACAATTAAGATTTGGAAGCAACCTAAGTATCCATTAAGTAATGAATGGATAAAGAAAATGTGGTACATATACAAAATGGAGTACTATTCAGGCATAAAAAAGCATGAGATCCTGTCATTTGCAATAACACAAATGGAACTGGAGATCATTATGTTAAATGAAATAAGCCAGGCACAGAAAGACAAACTTCACATGTTCTCACTTATTTGTGGGAGCTAATAATTAATGCAATTGAATTCATGAGATAAAGAGTAGAAGGATGGTTACCACAGGCTGGGAAGGTTAGTTGGAGAGTGATGCAGGAAGATGTGGGAATGGTTAATGGATACAAAAAAAAAAAACACAGAAAGAAGTAATAAAACCTAGTATTTCGTAGCACAACAGGGTTATTATTGTTAAAATAATTTAATCATGCATCTTAAAATAACTAAATGCATAATTGGGTTGTGTGTGACACAAAATATAAATGTGTGAGGTGGTAGATACCCCAGTTACTCTGATGTGATTCTTACACATTGCACGTCTGCATCAAAATATCTCATGTACCTCATAAATGTATACATCTACTATGTACCCACAAAAATTAAAAACTAAAAAAGTTTCCCAAAGAAGGATGATAGGCTATAGCCCAGCCAAGTCACACCTCTCAGAATAAAGGGACAGTCTGCACCAATACCGACCTAGGATTTCAATGGAGAAAACTGAAACTACCTGAACTATTTCCAAAAGTTGATTTTTTAGCCATAAAACTATCCTAAAGACCCAGTCAACACAGAGCATTCAAATAAAGATGCCTTATTTATCCTCATGACAACCTTGCACTCTTGTGGGTCAGGAACGTGAAGCTCAGATGATTGAAATAACTTCCCTGAAATTGCACATTTAAATGGATTTCAGAGCCTCTTTTCCTTTTTCACTTGTGCTGAAAAATTCCGTAGCTTTGCTGCTCCTGACCATGTGTTCTAGAGCAGATTTAACCTTTGTATCCCTTAATGTAAGAGGTGAACTCCAAAGAAATACCCAGCTCAAGTCTAATAACTTTCCTTAGGAACCATCAGAAGCTTAACCAAAGGAAAATGAAAATCTCTAGTCTTAAAAAAAGTAAAAAAAGAAAGGAAAAGACAAGAAAAAGAAAAAAACAAGCCCTGAAAAATGTAGGTGAAAGGACAGGTGAGACCACAGCCCTCTCCCACCCTCAGCCTCCCTGCACCCCAGCCTCACCTCTCGAGTGTTCCTTTTCTTTGGCTTATTTGTTTGCTTGTCTTTACTTGCTCCCCTTTTCTCTTGACTTCTTGAAAAGTCCCACATGGAAAAACGAAGCTCAAATAATTCCTCCTAGCCTCCAAGCTTGCTAAACAACCACAACAAAAAAGCTGTTAAAATCTCTTTTAAGAATGGATGGCAATCTGCTTTAACCTGCTCCCTCGCCTTTGAAATGGCAGTAGATAAGGCGGAGTAGGGTTCCTTTCCGATCAGCCTGGCTGATGCTTGAAGGGAATCTGAGACCTCAATGACTTGGCGGAGCTTTGGGATATAAAGTGAAGACTTTTGCCTGGCCGTGGCTTCCCCCACTGCACTATTCGAGTGCGATTTGTCATTCACTTTAAATATCATGGAGAACTGTGCACTCTGGAGGCGTCTAGGAAGAGAGATTTGTTGTGGCTGTTTGGTCCCCAAAAAATAAAAAGAAAACACCATGAATCAGCTTAAAAATCAGAAAGAAAAAGAGAGAGAGAGATAGAAGGAGTGGAGTACTTGGGTCTAACTCACATCTTGGAAGGTACGTTTGGTGAAGTCATGAGGGCTGGGATGTTTCAGCTTTCAGGACTGTAAAGGTTCATATTTATAGGTGGCCTGTTTATGCTATATCATGTGTGGTAGCGTAAGATATCAAAGGACGAAGGTCTGTAGGACAGCCACCATTTTAGATGAAAAATGGCTCTTCTCCTCATGCGTGGCATTATAATGTGGCACAGATGGAAACGCGTGCTTTTCTGTTTTACTGTTTCTGTACATTACACAGGCAATAAATACTGGCCAAATCTAAGGTTCCATATAACCTATTTTACCAGTATCAGCTGTTTCAGTTTATGGGTCCCCTAGAGAAAGCTGCCCAGGTTCCCAGGTTTTATAGGCCATTTCAAGGAGACCTCACAAATAAAATGGATGGAAAGTATGGCCCATATTTTTCATATCCATACATTAAGTGCTGCATTTGCTTGTTACAGCTTACATTCTTCAATTAAGTGTTGGGCAGATCCTGTTTCTCTTCAAACTCATATGTATTAATTTTTATTCTATTTTAAAACCATTTTTTAGTTGTTATGAGGCTTCTTCCTATCGTCGAGAGTGGGCGAAACCCTGTCTCTACTAAAAATGCAAAAATTAGCTGGGCATGGTGGTGCACACCTGTAATCCCAGCTACTCGGGAGGCTGAGGTAGGAGAATTGCTTGAACTCAGGAGGTGGAGGTTGCAGTGAGCCGAGATGGTTCCATTGCACTCCAGCCTGGTTAACAAGAGTGAAACTCCATCTCAAAAAAAAAAAAAAAAAAAAGAAAAGAAAAGAGATGGTTTCTAGTCTTTCAATGTAATTCCTAGAAAGAAAAGAAAGAAATGAGTAAAGGGAAGATTAATATCTAATTCAACTCCATCTCAGAGGAATGAATATATACAGACTGCCTATCATGAGCAAAGCATTAGAGGCTTTAGAAACATAATCTGTTTAATCACAGCAAACCCACAAATTCAGGCCAGTTATTATCTTCATTTTGCAGATTAAAAAAAGTTAATTTTAGAAATACTGGTGAACCGTAAGTTATACAGCTGGGGCTGGTGCAGAGCTGGAAGTGGAAATAAAAACATTCAATACCAAATTTATATGAATATGTATTTTCATTCAACATAGCCCAATATATTCTGTCTCTAATAATTGAATAAGCTTCAGTGTGGCTACCAAAGGTGCATCTTTGTGCATTTACGCACGGCATATGTCTTCGTTGGTTATACTGTTGCCTCAGTTTGAGTAAGATGCTTTATTTAATATGGTCTTCCTAATGGATTTACAGGCATCCACCTCTCCCCTGTCCCCCAAATCAACAGTGTTAAAGCCACTCTGTGGCATAGGTAGCACTGAGAGGGAGTCTTATGGATCAGAGAAGAATTTCTGTCTTCTTCTAAAAGAGGAGGTGGCAGGAGGAAAGCAACCAAGGCAAGTTAAGAGCCCCACAGCCCACTGGTGGACTCAGGCTCTGTGAGTTGTGAGTTACTGGATAAATTTTTAACAGCCTTTCGAACCGATTCTGCACTTTCAATCAACCACTCCCATGCCGATTTCATTTTAATTTCATTTGCATTGGGATTTCAGAACAAGGGTGAAATAGACTCTGACTTTCATGAAAGAAAGGTTTCTAACTAATTTTTCTTGGGGCTCCTACCACATGTATAGGGAGGGCTTGGCTGCTGTTTAGAAAATTAATGGTTTCAAATAGATGTGCTATGGACACATCTTTGGTAAATTCTTCCTTTACTAAATATCACTGTAAAGAAAACCATTTTAAATACATGAAAAGAATTTCTAAAAATATGTTTCTAAAATACAAAATGTTGCAATGGCTTCTCTCTTCTCAGATGATAAAACCCAGTCTTTCAATGTGGTCTGCACAGCTACTCAAAAGCTATCCCCAGACCTCTTCTCCATCAAAGCTCTGATCTTGTTGCTTGACAAAGACTTTCCTGTTGGCCATACTGCAGTCAGGCTCCTTCAAGCCCTCTTCTCCACTAGGCCTTGACCGTGGCTCCTAAACTGTCTTCGGCCAGCCCAGCTTGATCTTAGCAAACAACTCTGATAACTTATCCTCCAACCTGATATCTAATCAAGTCTTTACCCTCATCATTGATGTCTTTTGTCTTGGTCTTTCTTTCTTTCTTTTTTAATATAAATTTTATTGCACTTTACGTTCTGGGGTACATGTGCAGAACATACAGGATTGTTGCATAGGTACCTACATGGCAATGTGGTTTGCTGCCTCCATCCCCCCATCACCTATATCTGGCATTTCTCCCCATGTTATCCCTCCCCAACCTCCCTACCCCCTGCAGTCCCTCCCCTATTCCATCCCCACAATAGACCGCAGTGTGTGATGTTCCCCTCCCTATGTTCATGTGTTCTCATTGTTCAACACTTGCCTATGAGTGAGAACATGAGGTGTTTGATTTTCTGTTCTTGTGTCAGTTTGCTGAGAATGATGGTTTTCAGATTCATCCACGTCCTTACAAAGGACACAGACTCATAGTTTTTTATGGCTGCATAGTATTCCATGGTGTATATATGCCACATTTTCCCTGTCCAGTCTATCATTGATGGGCATGTGGGTTGGTTCCAGATCTTTGCCATTGTAAACAGTGCCATGATGAACATACGCGTGCATGTGTCTTTACAGTAGAAATATTTATAATCCTTTGGATATATACCCAGTAATGGGATTGCTGGGTCAAATGGAATTTCCATTTCTAGGTCCTTGAGGAATCAACACACTGTCTTCTACAATGGTTGAACTAATTTACACTCCCATCAACAGTGTAAAAGTGTTCCTATTTCTCCACATCCTCTCCAGCATCTGTTGTCTCTAGACTTTTTAGTGACTGCATTCTAACTGGCGTGAGATGATATCTCAATGTGGTTTTGATTTGCATTTGTCTAATGATCAGTGATGATGAGCATTTTTTCATATGTTTGTTGACCTCATATATGTCTTCTTTTGAAAAGTGTCTGTTCATATCCTTTGCCTACTTTTGAATGGGTTTGTTTTTTTCTTGTAAATCTGTTTTAGTTCTTCATAGATTCTGGATATTAGCCCTTTGTCTGATGGGTAGATTGCAAAATTTTTTTCCCATTCTGTTGGTTGCCAGTTCACTCTAATGATTGTTTCTTTTGCTGTGCAGAAGCTCTGGAGTTTAATTAGATCCCATTTGTCTATTTCGGCTTTTGTTGCCGATGCTTTTGGTGTTTTGGTCATGAAGTCCTTGCCTGTGCCTATGTCCCGAATGACTTTGACTAGGTTTTCTTCTGGGGTTTTTATGGCGTTAGGTCTTATGTTTAAGTCTTTAATCCATCTGGAGTTAATTTTAGTGTAAGATGTCAGGAAGGGGTCCAGTTTCTGCTTTCTGCACATGGCTAGCCAGTTTTCCCAACACAATTTATTAAACAGGGAATCCTTTCTGCATTGCTTGTTTTTGTCAGATTTGTCAAAGATCAGATCGTAGTAGATGTTTGGTGTTGGTTTCAAGGTCTCTGTTCTGTTCCATTGGTCTATCCCTCTGTTTTAGTACCAGTACCATGCTGTTTTGATTACTGTATCCTTGTTGTATAGTTTGAAGTCAGATAGCGTGATGCCTCCAGCTTTGTTCTTTTTGCTTAGAATTGTCTTGTCTATGCGGGCTCTCTTTTGGTTCCATATGAAGTTTAAGGTGGTTTTTTCCAGTTCTGTGAAGAGGGTCATAGGTAGCTTGATGGGGATAGTGTTGAATCTATAAATTACTTTGGGCAGTATGGCTATTTTCACAATATTGATTCTTCCTAACCATGAGCATGGAATGATTTTCCATCTGTTTGTGTCCTCTCTTATTTCCTTGAGCAGTGATTTGTAGTTCTCCTTGAAGAGGTCCTTTACATCCTTTGTTAGTTGTATTCCTGGGTATTTATTCTCTTTGTAGCAATTGTGAATGGCAGTTCGTTCTTGATTTGGCTCTCCTTAAGTCTGTTATTGGTGTATAGGAATGCTTGTGATTTCTGCACATTGATTTTGTATCCTGAGACTTTACTGAAGTTGCCTATCAGTTTCAGGAGATTTGGGGCTGAGACGATTGGGTCTCCTAAATATGCAATCATGTCATCTGCACATAGAGACAATTTGACTTCCTCCTTTCCTAATTGTGTACCCTTTATTTCTTTTTCTTGACTGACTGCTCTGGCAAGAACTTCCAATACTATATTGAATAGGAGTGGTGAGAGAGGGCATCTTTGTCTGGTGCCAGATTTCAAAGGGAATGCTTCCAGTTTTTGCCCATTCATTATGACATTGGCTGTGGGTTTGTTGTAAATAGCTTTTATTATTTTGAGATACGTTCCTTTAATACGTAGTTTATTGAGAGTTTTTAGCATAAAGAGCTGTTGAATTTTGTCGAAGGCCTTCTCTGCATCTATTGAGATAATCACGTGGTTTTTGTCTTTGATTCTGTTTATGTGGTGAATTATGTTTATAGACTTGCGTATATTGAACCAGCCTTGCATCCCCGGGATGAAGCCTACTTGATCGTGTTGGATAAGGTTTTTAATGTACTGTTGCAATCGGTTTGCCAGTATTTTATTGAAGATTTTTGCATCTATGTTCATCATGGATATTGGCCTTAAGTTTCTTTTTTTTGTTAAGTCTCTGCCAGGTTTTGGTATCAGGATGGTGTTGGTCTGATAAAATGATTTGGGAAGGATTCCCTCTTTTTGGATTGTTTGGAATAGTTTCAGAAGGAATGGTACCAGCTCCTCGGTGTGTCTGGTAGAATTCGGCTGTGAACCCATCTGGATCTGGGCTTTTTTTGGTTGGTAGGCTATTAATTGCTGCCTCAACTTCAGCCCTTGTTAGTGGTCTATTCAGGGTTTCGACTTCTTCCTGGTTTAGGCTTCGGAGGGTGCAAGTGTCCAGGAATTTATCCATTTCTTCAGGTTTACTGGTTTATGTGCATAGAGTTGTTTGTAGTAATCTCTGATGGCAGTTTGTATATCTACCATCAGAGAATTGGTGATGATATCCCCTTTATCATTTTTTATTGCATCTATTTGATTCTTCTCTCTTTTCCTTTTTATGAGTCTGGCTAGCGGTCTATTTTGGTGATCTTTTAAAAAAATCAGCTCTTGGATTTATTGATTTTTTGAAGGATTTTTTGTGTCTCTATCTTCTTCAGTTCTGCTCTGATCTTAGTTATTTCTTGTCTTCTGCTAGCTTTTGAGTTTTTTTGATCTTGCTCCTCTAGCTCTTTCAATTTTGATGATAGGGTGTTGATTTTAGATCTTTCCTTGCTTCTCATGTGGGAATTTATTGCTATAAATTTTCCTCTAGACACTGCTTTAAATGTGTCCCAGAGATTCTAGTACATTGTGTCTTTGTTCTCATTGGGTTCAAAGAATATCTTTATTTCTGCATTCATTTCATTGTTTATCCAGTCAACATTCAAGAGCCAGTTGTTCAGTTTCCATGAAGTTGTGCAGTTCTGAGTTAGTTTCTTAATCCTGAGTTCCAATTTGATTGCATGGTGGTGTAAGAGACTGTTTGTTATGATTTCCATTCTTTTGCATTTGCTGAGGAGTGATTTACTTCCAATTATGTGGTCAACTTTAGAGTAAGTGTGATGTGGTGCTGAGAAGAATGTATATTCTGTGGATTTAGGGTGGAGAGTTCTGTATATGTCTATTAGGTTTGCTTGGTCCAGATCTGAGTTCAAGTCCTGGATATCATTGTTAATTTTCTGTCTTGTTGATCTGTCTAATATTGACAGTAGAGTGTTAAAGTTTCCCACTATTATTGTGTGGGAGTCCAAATCTCTTTGTAAGTTGTTAAGAACTTGCTTTGTGTATCTGGGTGCTCCTGTATTTAGTGCATATATATTTAGGATCATTAGCTCTTCTTGTATTGATCCTTTTACTGTTATGTAAAGCCCTTCGTCTCTTTTGATCTTTGTTGGTTTAAAGTCTATTTTATCGGAGACTAGGATTGCAACTCCTGCTTTTCTTTGCTCTCCATTTGCTTGGTAAATCTTCTTCCTTCCCTTTATTTTGAGTCTATGTGTGTCCTTGCATGTGAAATGGATTTCCTGCATACAGCACACCAATGGGTTTTGACTTTTTATCCAATTTGCCAGTCTGTGTCTTTTGATTGGGGCATTTAGCCCATTTACATTTAAGGTTAATATTGTTATGTGTCAATTTGATCCTACCATTTTGATGCTAGCTGATTGTTTTACCCATTAGTTGATGCAGTTTCTTCATTTTGTTGATGCTTTTTACCATTTGGTATGTTTTTGGAGTGGCTGGTACTGGTTGTTCCTTTCTATGCTTAGTTCTTCTTTCAGAAGCTCTTATAAGGCAGGCCTAGCAGTGTCAAAATCTCTCAGCAATTGCTTGTTCATAAAGGATTTTATTTTTCCTTCTCTTATGAAGCTTAGTTTGGCTGGATATGAAAATTCCAGGTTGGAAGTTCTTTTCTTTCAGGATGTTGAATGTTGCCCCCCACTCTCTTCTGGCTTGTAGGGTTTCTGCTGAGAGATCTGCTGTGAGTCTGATGGGCTTCCCTCTGTGGGTAACTGGACCTTTCTCTCTGGCTGCCTTTAGCATTTTTTCCTTCATTTCAACCCTGGTGGATCTGACAATTGTGTGCCTTGGGGTTGCTCTTCTTGAGGAATATCTTTATGGTGTTCTCTGTATTTCCTGGACTTGAATATTGGCCTGCCTTGCTAGGTTGGGGAAGTTCTCCTGTATAATATCCTGAAGAGTGTTTTCCAGCTTGTATTCATTCTTTCCGTCACATCCAGGTACACCTATCAAATGTAGATTAGGTCTTTCCACATAATCCCATATTTCTTGGAGGCTTTGTTCATTTATTTTCACTCTTTTTTCTCTAATCTTGCCTTCTTGTTTTATTTCATGGAGTTGATCTTCAATCTCTGATATCCTTTCTTCTGCTTGGTTGATTCAGCTGTTGAAACTTGTGTATGCTTCGTGAAGTTCTCGTGTTGTGTTTTTCAGTTCCATCAAGTCATTTATATTCTCTAAGCTATTTATTCTCATTAGCATTTCATCTAACATTTTTTCAAAGTGCTTAGTTTCTTTGCATTGGGTTAGAACATGTTCTTTTAGCTCACATAAGTTTGTTATTATCCACCTTCTGAAGCCTGTTTCTGTCAATTCATCAGACTCATTCTCCATCCAGCTTTGTTCTCTTGCTGATGAGGAGTTGTGATCCCTTGGAGGAGGAGAAGCATTCTGGTTTTGGGTATTTTCATCCTTTTTGCACTGATTTCTTCCCATCGTGAGGATTTATCTACCTGTGGTCTTTGTAGTTGGTGACTTTCAGATGGGGTCTGAGTGGACGTCCTTTTTGCTGATGATGAAGTTATTTCTTTCTGTGTTTTAGTTTTCCTTCTGTGTTTTAGTTAGGCCCCTCTGCTGTAGGACTGCTGGAGGTCCACTCCAGACCCTTCTTGCCTGGGGATTACCTGCAGCGGCTGCAGAACAGTAAGGGTTTCTTCCAATTTCTTCATCTACTATCTTTGTCCCAGAAGGATACCCTCCAGATGTCAGCCTGAGTTCTCCTTTATGAGGTGTCTCTTTGGATATATGGCAGTCAGAGAGCTGCTTGAGGAGACAGTCTGATCCTTACAGGAGCTCAAGTGCTGAGCTGTGAGCTCTGTTGTTCTGTTCAGAGCTGCTGGGCAAGTATGTTTAAATCTGCTGTAACGGAACTCATAACTGCCTTTTTTCCCAGGTGCTCTGTCCTGGGAAGGTGAGGCTTTATTTATAAGTTCCCGATGTGCTGCTGCTTTTTTTCAGAGATGCCCTGCCCAGAGATGAGGTAGCCTAGTCACAGTCCACCAGCAGAGGCGTTGCTGAGCTGCCATGGGCTCTGCCCAGCCGCTGTGTGAACTTCCTTGTGGTTTTGTTTATAGAGGTATAGTTAGAACTGCCTCAGTAATGGCAGTCTCCCTCAGTAATGACAGACTGCCTTGGTAATGGCGGACTGCCTTCGTAGTGGTGGACTGCCTCAGTAATGGCAGACACCCTTCCCTCCACAAAGCTGGACTGTCCCAAGTTCAGTTGTGCTTGCTGTGAAACTCTATCCAGAGCATGTCAGATTGCTGGTCTTTGTGGGGGTGGGACCTGCTAAGCCAGATGACCTGGCTCCCTGTTTCAGCCCCCTTTTTTCAGTTGAATGGGTGACTCTGTCTCCCAGGCATTCCAGGCCCCAATTGAAACGGCTGCCCAGATTTATGTGAGTTTTTGTGTGGAGACCCACTGCACTGGGAGAAACAGCCATGCTGGAAACTCATGGCACTTTTCAGTCTGGGAATCTCCTGGTCTGTGGGCAATAATAACTCATTTGGAAATGTGGTGATCACTCACCCTCTGCATTGTTCTCGCTGGGAACTGCACTCCAGAGCTGTTCCTATTCTGCCAACTTAGATCCACCTCTGGCTCTTATCCTTTCTTGAGTCAGAATCCTGTTAAGCCAGTGTAGCAAAAATCTCTCAGCTCTGCCCCTTGGCTGTAAATCTTCAGCTGTTTTGATGAATTTGGAGTTCAGTTCAATCTCTCTCCCTTATTGCAATAGTCTTGAATAAAGTTTTCCTTATCATTTTAACATGTCTGAGTAATTTTGTCTTCAACATGTTTCCTCATTAGATTTCTGGTTTTTAAAAATAGCAAAATATTTTTTATTTCATGAGTAAGCTATGCTGTGCTGTCTCCTACCTCCATGTCTATATACACATGATTCTTTCCAAAATACTCCTCCCTTTTTCTAAAGCAGAGAAGCTTGTGCTTTCTACTTCAGATTCAGCTCAAATGTTACCACATTTGAGTCCCAGAACACTTTGAATTTACCTTCATTAGGCTACTATTACACTGTATTTGAGACAGCTGCTAGTGCTTCTGTCTCTGATGCTTGATGGGAGCTCCATGACAGTGGTTCTCATTCCTTACTAGTCTTTGGTATACACTTTTCCCTCCCCTCCTGCTGCTGTGCAGTACAGGCCCTCACATCTAGCAGGGTTATAGCAAATGCTGATTGCATGAATAAAAGAAGCTTGGCAGAAATGCCTATTTCAAAGCAATCAAGCTTCCCTTTGGTTTAAAATAATTCCACTAGATTTTCACTGTACAACTCTTAGTGAGTGTATTAAAAATGGAGGTTTTTTTTCCTTTTTTCATAAGAAGAATAATCCAAAGTTAGGACTTGCTATCAAATGTATATTGACCTTTCCGAATGTTTTAAGTTTGGGTTTTTTCCTTTACTTTTGTTTGTTTGTTTGTTTTAGACTTTGGGATGTGTTCCTTTCTTCTAACTAGATATAAGGAGTCTTATTTTTCTGTACATGCTAATCCTGTTACCAACTTCCTCAGGTCTTTAAGAGGTAGAATCATATGATGTTATTTATTGCCCTTGTAACTGTTCTTTTCTTATTTCTACTTAACAACAGAAGAGGTCATGTATAGATGGTGGAAAAATGCTTTGCTAGATCCTACTTTTACATTTTCCCAAAGATATATTTTATAGTTACTTTGTGATGAAGGCTAATGACATGGTGTTCATCTGTCATCTGTGTTAACTCCTTAAAATGCATGACTGACTTTTTTACACACTATCGTACTTTTTCTTTTGTTTTATTTTGAATTGAAAATAAAATACTAAAGTACCCATTCATTTCAGGTTCACTTGGAAAAAAACTACTCATAGCAATCATTTTAAATTATCTCTTTTTATCAGAAACTTAGTTGTCTCTCAATGGGCTCTAAAACTCCAAGAAATGTTGTTATTATTATTATTAATTCCAATTTTCTACTTGAGCAAAACAAGGTAGGTGATTTGTCCTGTACCATGTGGCTAGGAGGTGGCCATCTGGAGAATCCAAAGCCATCCGTGCAGCTCCAAGCCTGAGTCTTCCCATAACACCTGCTGTCTTCTGTACAAGACTGTGGGCTTATTTTATTCCTTATAAATTTAGTTCTCCTTTATACATTGTTCAGCTGATGATACATTTTTAAACAGTTTACATTGGTTCACAAAGTATAAATATGCTTTTGGTTTCATTTAGAGCTAAGTGACTGAATAGAAGTAATTGTTTTGACACATGGTTGGGTTCCACTTTATACACCCATTCTGCCACCTCACAGTGAGGCTTCCCTGAAATGCTGGGGAAGGAGGAGCACCCAGATGTGGCTGAAAGGAAGCCAGAGCAGGAAGCACAGGTCAGAAGAGGAGGGTGTATTCTTTAAGTGGAAACTGTGCTGAGCTGTGAGGTCAGGCCAGCGTGGGGCTCCATGGTGCCAGCCCCTCCCTAGGGATTTAACCTCAGCCAAGTTACCGGGCATCTCCACGCGCAGCCTCCTAATCTCAGGTGGGTAATGCCTTCCCTGTGAGGTCATTTTGAAGGAAGCATGTACAGGTCCTAGGATAGTACCAATACCCCATACAGGCATCTTCCCTTTTGCCATTAATTAACTTTATTACCTTTAAGACAGTTTCTTAACTTCACTGTGACTGGTTTTCTTCTTGTCAAATAGCAATACTGATACCTGTTTTATCTACACTTAGAGGTTTTTATGAGGGTCAAATGAGATAATAGACTTGAAAGCATTTGGAAAATATCCAAGCATGAGCCACTATGATTAATGAGTCCTACGGCCATTGCAACTACTCAGAGAGGGAGCATGGTGGAAAAACAGACTTGCTGATGCTGCCGTCTCAGTACTGTAGGAATTACGGTGGTGGTCATGTGGAATAAGGAAATAAACTGATCCTTTAAAAATACTTTTTTATGTAAGTATAATATAGGAACCCTCCAGATTATTTTTCTAACCTCAAAATGGCTCTTCTGTTTATTATATAATACAATATTTTTCCCTGGCTTTGTATACAACTCTGAGAATAAAATTGCATAAGTGTTATTTTTTGAAACTAATTTATTATTTAATATTACACTGGACATACGTTTATTTTATAAATCTCTCATCCTCTAAGAATATCAGCATATACTTTAACACCAAACATGAAAATAAATCTAATTTATGTTTCAGCATGGCTTAGAGTTAAACGACACTACTTTTCTTTAACTTATGTTCATATGTACACATCTCTACAAGATTTTCCCAACATTCTATGGCATCCTTATAGAACCATAAACTAGTAGGACAACTTAACGATAAGGCACAGATGTCTCTGTTAAAATGAGCAGTAGGAATCCTCTGTAGATTTGAAGAACAATTCCCTGAAGAAATTACCCCATCAGTTGCCGGATCATGATTACAGCAGAAAAGCTGAAAGTTGAAAGCAGTGTGTGGGAAGAAAAAGGATCAGAAATACCAAATTATGCAGTTGGCCTAAATGCAGTCAGATGTCAGCGAAGGCACCATGTGTAGACTCTCTCCTCATGCCCCACCTGTCATCTTTGATAAAACACACATAAATAAGTAAATAAAAGTTCTACAAGTTACAGTCTAGGAATTTAGAAATATGACTTTTTTTGAAAGTGATCTTACCGTTTCTTAAACTTTCTAAGCAACTCCAACATGTTATAGAGATGCCCTTTAATTCATGGCCTCTGAGTAGATCAAACCTGACCTCCTTTTTCTCTGGGCCTGCAGAACATGTGTTGCCACGTTGAGAGCCCAGCCCAGCCCAGCCCAGTGGTGTGGCCTCTTCAAATTGAACTTAAACCACTTGGTATGCAAGCTCTTTTGGTCGTGGCCAAACATGACTTCCTGTTTCTGAGGAGAAAGGCTTAAAAAGTCTCATAAAAAGACTCAAAGGGCTTCTTGGATATCAAAGGGTCCTTCTAAAACATTGTTTGACGAGTTAAATGTATGGAATAAGAAACACATGGAATTCATTTCCTTTAAAATGCACATGGGATTAAGGATTATGGAGAAAAAGTCGTAGAAAAATGGATTTTAGTTTTATCAAACTTAACTTAAAATGTGTAAAACATAGCTTGAGTTGCATTAAATATTTAAATCATGGTTAACATTATGTCTTAAAATGTGCAACTGTTTATACATACATATATTCAGACAGAAGGTGAACTTGTAAAATAATGTGCTTGATTTTTAAAAGTTCACAATAGAATTTTTACATCCAAATAAATATGTTTCAAAATACACACCTCATAGGCCCTACACATAACGCAGAGACCTTCCCTCCCAGCCCCACTCCCCAACAACGCACGTCATGCCTTCTTTGTTTCAAAGCTGTCTTCAGGGTTTGGAAAACATTGTTTTGAGTCATTTCAATTTTCACTTTATAACTATATTTGGAAAGAAGAAATTTCTTTTAGAGTCAAGCTTTATGTATAAATTAAATGACAAATCTGGGGATTCTAATTTAGGCTTAAGAAAATCAGATGCGATTTTGTCGTGGGTCTCTTAAACTGGCTCTCTGACAGTCATGACAGAGGATATGCGAAAGTGTTTAGAGCAATGGAATCATTCCTAGAAGAAACATTCTGACTCATCAGATGATTATTTCAAAAGATGATACCCATCTACATGGCTATATTTTGTAACATCTGTTCAAAACAAATCTCATTACTTTATAATTACTGTGTGTTATGATGTGGGTGTCTGTGTGTGTTAGCCTATAAAAGAGAGGGGAAACATCAAAATGTTTATAGGGGAAATCCCCAAATGGTAAGATTATAGGTAATTTTTACTTTCTTTTTTGGAGTTATCAATTTTTTAAATGGCCTATGATAAGCTTATCAGTGTTTCTACGGTATTTAATAACTGACCCTCAAAATCAGATTCCGATTTTTAGTGTTTGCCCATTTTCATGATGGAAATAATCCCATTATGGCTTATTTTAAGATACCAACTTGAGATCAGGGCTCAGGGCAGGCATTGTTGAGTAGAGATGCCCTGATATGTCAGACGGTGCAGAGCATCTTCAGAACACCATAGCACTTTTTATAAAAGTCCTTGTTCCTTTTATAAAAAAAGAAAATATTTCACACAAAAAGAAATTGACTACATGAGACTTGTGTGTGAATTATGGCCCCAGATATTTTCAAGTGTATTTTTAAAAAGGGAAGAATTATACTAACATGTTAAACAGGTTATCTCTGTGTCAGGGTATGAGAATAAAGAAAGACTTATAACACATTTTATCATAGATTGAGCCTTCTATTTCAGATAACCATATCATAATTTATTATCTAAACTGTGACAACTTTAAGGGTGAAAAGGATTATTATTATTTATTTTGCAGAGAAACAGGCATAAATTACAACTCTTTCTAGAAAACCGGAAAGCGTGGTCATCCTACTTACTCTGAGCATTTTGAGAAACCTTAGCCTTGCCTGACACAAAACGATTCATAGATTACTGCTTAGAGAGTCAGCATGCACTGAATCTGCATCATGTTATTTTTGGTACTAACAAATGTGCATTAAAAAACTAATTTGTGAGAGGCATGGTGCCGGGCAATGGGCATGAAGGTGCGCTGCATCAGTAGAATGTGGCATAGTTGGTAAGCACAAGCAGAGATTTTATAAGGCCCTGAGAGTTGCAAGAAGCTTGTGGCTTCAGAAGAGAAGCTGAGGAATGGTTCCATGTTCTCCTGTGGCCTCTGGACAGAGGGGCTAGTGACTCCCTCTTTATCTCCCACTCCACCTTGAGATATGTGATGAATTCCTCGTTATTTAGGAAAAAGAAAGAAAATACTTTGAATTCAAAGCCAGAAAATTCACTCTCATCCCTGTGTTGAATCTGGAAATACAGCACCACCTCCTTTCCGCCCTATGGAAAATCGCCATAGCTCCTATGCATCACTCCAGGAGTGAATCAAAGCCATTATGCAAGTCTTACCTCAGCTCTCATGCCCCTCCTGAAACCTTCACTGATACATGTTGATCAAAGCAATCCTCTAATAGATTCCCATGGAACTTTTTGTTGGCGGCTAGTATATACTCCCTTCTATTTGGTTAATTCTCCAATATATGTTTTAGCTTCTCCAGTAAGCTGAAAATTGAATGCTCTGTATAAACAGGTTTTAGTCTAAGAGCTGAGCTCCTTCACAAACTGCCTAGGATCATGTTTTGCTCATAGAAATAGCTAATGAAATCTTCATTTATTAACGGATTGAAAATCACTTTGGCATATATGTGGTAAGCACTGTATAAGATAGTGAATACCTGTTAATACTAAAAATGTCTTAATATAAACAAGACCTTTAATAAATTCTGATCTAATCCTATTGGAGCAAAGGACAACTGATAAATCAGAGGGAGGTGAGAAATGTAATCTAGTTGAAAGGGAGCAAAGCCCTGGATTCTGCCTTCTAAGACACACGCATCAATAAACCTAGAAAAATGCAGTTATGGTCGCATGGCTGTGCTTTGATGTGGGTGCTGTCTTGGCAGTCACTTTTTATATTAAAATTTCATATTAATGTTGGGCGGTACAAAGCGTTCAGGATAAAGAGTCCAGCATTTCGGAGTCAGCCCCCGTCTGTCATAATTTGCTGTGTGATCTGAGTCTGACTGCAGGAAGCCTGTCCTGTGGCTGAGCTTCCTCGGCCCCGGAGGATGCTGCACCTGATCCGTGATTCCTTGCTGACCTTTGGTTATGCTGCCTAGATCAGTTCCCCTGGTAACCTGACGAAGGTAAAATTGTCACTTATGTTACTAAGCAACACTCAGGATAAAAGGACCGCTGATTAGCACATTTTATCTGAACTGGAAGGAGCTAAAAGTGAACTAGGAATACCTGATGGGGATGCTGTGCTTTGGGCTTTCTGGAGTGTGGTGACTCATACCTGGCATATCTTTACACCTGTGAAAAGGTGAATTGAGAGGAGGGTGCTGACTTCTTTAGGGCCTTATTTTTCTATTTTTTATTTTTTTGAGATGGAGATCCATTCTTGTTGCCTAGGCTGGAGTTCAATGGCATGATCTTGGCTCACTGTAACCTCCACCTCCTGGTTCAAGCGATTTCTCCTGCCTCAGCCTCCTGAGTAGCTGGGATTGTAGACATCTGTCACCATGCCTGGCTAATTTTTTGTGGTTTTAGTAGAGACAGGGATTTGCCATGTTGGACACGCTGGTCTCGAACTCCTGACTTCAGGTGATCTGCCCGCATCAGCCTCCCAAAGTGCTGGGATTACAGGTGTGAGCCACTGCACCTGACCTAGGGCCTTAATTTGAATTCAGAAGATTTTAAACCAGGGAAGTTGCTGTATTTACTGGACATGGATCTAATTTCATTGCACCTGTGCAGACTAGGTGCCTGTACCTGTGCTGCTGTTAGAATACTTACTGTTGGTGAGGAACATTTAGTGCTTTAAGACAGCAAGCTTGAGTTCCCTCTGGGATCCTCCTGAGCACACTGGAGCCAAGTGTGGTCTTGGGTAGCCTTACCAGCTGGCTACCCCTTGGAGGATACCTACCCCTTGGAGGATACTTTGGTGGGAAAGTACTAGTGCCTAGGGGAACGTGCAACATCTTTTTAAATTTATTTTTGAATCAAGGATTCTGTGGTAAGCTGGAAAAAATATGCCACATATATTTCTAGTGCCATAATTTCAAAAGTATCTACAATCTTAGTTTGAAAAGTACATTAAATTGCTAAGGAATTTATTCTAGCTTGTGATCATTGTGTACTTAGCATCTTACTATATAGTGATTATATAGAAGGTTTTGACTTTGAATTTTTTGCTTTTAACACTTCTTATAGATCTAATATTTTATTATTTTTATGTTCATGTATATGATATGATTATTAATATTGAATGTATTCAGTAACATTTTTTACCAACCAGAAAAATCAACAAATTCTCAGCTTTCCATGCAAAAATATTTTCCTCAAACGTCAGCTTATGAAGACTAGTTTAAACAAAAGCAGGATTTAATTGCTTTGGGAAGAGGTGATTTCTTATGAACTAAGATAAATTTTTCATGACTACATGCATTTACTACATATTAAATACATATGTTTAGGTAACATATACACATTATGTATAAATGTAAATACTTGCAAATGCCAACATATAGCATCTTATTCATTAATTTTTAAATGTATTCCTTTCTTATTTCTCATGATTTCTTTCAACAGAGCTAAAGAGATGCTCTCTGGTTGATCTCAGACCCCATGGAGGCATATCATGTGATTAAGAAGGTAACTGGATCTCTACATGCATAGAGTTTTGTTGATGAAAATCTTGTAATTGCACCCAGAAATGTGCTGCAAAGCAGCACGGGCTGGAATAAATCAGAGTAATCAATACCATGTGATAAATTCTTTTTAGCTATCTTTTACTAGAATAGACTCTATACCAAGACTGATACAGGTAGTAAAATCAAATGATGTAATTTTACTCCATCTAGCAAACATTTAATTAAATAGAAATTTGAACAAAGGTGAAAGGACTCAGAAGAGATTAGAAAATCCACTGGCTTTGAATAACTGAGTTTACTAAACTGTTCAAGCCTGAATCCAGGCATTTAACCAACAAAACAGTTAGGTTCTGAAGAAATTCATGTCCCCAGAAATCACAGCATATTTTTCTTCTCATAGAGGGCATGTTACTTTAAAAAAACAAAAAATCTCAGGGACCTAGCCAAGACATGGGAAGAGAAAATTCCCTCCTTCCCAGTCCTATCTCTGTCAACATTATTTAGAACATGTGTTTGATTTAAAAATCCTACAAAGAATCAGGAAATAGAAAATGAAGAAAAAAAGGAGAAAAGGAAACATGGGGAAAAAAGGAAGTTGTGGTTATTAGGGTGTGAGACCCCATACAAAGAGGTTTTTTTCTGCCAAGGCCCAGTGCCTTTCTTCAGTATTCCTTTCCACAGCATTTCTTAGGGAGGCAGCTACAAAGAGACTCAGGATTTGTGAGCATCTTGAATAGATCAGAGGAAATTCAGATGAATGAGAGGAAAACGTGGCCCCAATGATTTAAAGGTCAGGGCCTAAAGGAAAGCAATGTCAGACTTCATGAAACAAGCGTATGACCAAAATAATCATAATAATAAGGGAGAGAGGGAGACAAAGGGTAAGAAAGAGGAGGAGTCAGAAAAGATGTGAGAAGAGAAGGGGAGACGAGGAGGGAGGGAAGAAAGGAGTCAGAGGAGGAAGGGAAGGAAAGGCTGCTGAAACTGATGACGAAAACAGAAAAGAACTGTGGACAGAATGAAAGAAGGAAAGAACGAAGCAAAGAGTAGTTTAAGAGAAGGAAGAGAGGAAAAAGACCCAGAGGCAATGCATAGTTTGAATATTAAACTATTAAAAATAAGGCAAGACCTTAATCACCAGATTGTTGTAGGACACATCTCAGGATAAGTGTGTCTGATGACAGTTAAAAACTCAGCAATGACTATTGTTTAGCTGAAGAACTGTATCTGACAAAATCATGAATCAGAGATCCACTGTGGTATTTTCTGAAAAAAATATTTTCTTTTTTTTCTTTGCTTTTATTTTTTTGAGACAATCTCACTCTGTCACCAGGCTGGATTGCTGTGGTGTGATCTCGGCTCACTGCAATCTCTGTCTCCTGGGTTCAAGCGATTCCCCTTCCTCAGTTTCCCAAGTAACTGGAATTACAGGTGTGCACCACCACACCCAGCTAATTTTTTTGTATTTTTAGTAGACACAGGGTTTCACCATGTTGGCCAGGATGGTGTCCACCTCCTGACCTCGTGATCTGCCTGCCTAGGCCTCCCAGAGTGCTGGGATTTCAGGCCTGAAAAAAACATTTTCTACAAATTTATTAATGCTTTCAGAAACCAGAATTCTTAACTTTTTCCAGTACCCATGTGCTTTCCTTAACAGGATCCCAGGCTCAGAAAAACCAATACAGGACAGTGCCTGTAACCACAATCTTTTTATAATGAACGCATTATTCTTCCTCACAATGAAATTGAACACGTTGGCCACCGGTCACATACTGGCTGAGTTTTCAGCTTTGTGGCATACATCTTCCCACATGCAGTCATTAGTCTCAGTGGACATAAGATCATTGGCATCTTTTAGATTGAAGTGTCCAGGACATGTGTAGAGGAAAAGTTAAATATTAAATTTGGACTCAATTGAACATGGACAAAAACAATGGTCACCAAGTCCCGGAGCGGGTTGCATGAACACCTGAGGCGTTCATCCTGCACTGTTTCAGAGAAATTTGCCCTGTGTGTTAGTGACTGAAAAACAACAATTGCAAAAACAAGTTGACCTTTTTGACCTCATGCCAAACAACTCGTTACAAAAAGAGCCAGGGTCCCAGACCACGCCAGTGCTTCATGAGACTTCTCCTCATCCATACACGGATGGGTGGCCGACTCTGGAGCCCAGATTCTTGCTTCCTGGTCTGGTGATGAATCCTCCATAGTCTGGTGAGTATAAATTATATACATTTATGTGTGTATATACACACACACACAATTATATATATACACATATATATGTGTATGTGTGTGTACATATCTTTTTCCTTCTCCCCTTCCTATCGCAATTTGCTTATTCGATATTTGCTTACTATATCTGTATTGCCATATACTTGGCATAAAGGTTGTTTACCCTTAAAGGTATTGTGTGTGTTCCTTTTCTTCTCCCCTCGCACATCTCCCATACAGAACATGTGATCCCAAAAGCAATAATCTCAGCCTCTGAGCACTTGGAATTCTCCCCCCAAGAGACAAAGAAAGACACATCCACAAACAGGAAAACTCACAAAACCAAAGACCAGAAGGCGAGCTCCACGGATGAGACAATTAAGACCACATTCCCACCACTTTTGAGCTTCCATGATTTGGTTCCCAGGCGCAGCTAGGCTGAAGTGCAGGGGTCTGGTTCTCCACCACTGAGCCAGGCTGCTGTCTTCTAGACAAGTGTGCACATGGCATACGGGAGGAGGGAAGTTTGTGTATAAGCAACACTGTGGAGAAATTTCATTCATCAGCTTCACAAAGCAGCTCTTGAAAATGGCCAATTTTGTGTGTATTATCACAATTCAGCCTGTGAAGAGGCTTCACCATCTGAAATGTACACATTAGTTGGGAGATAATTATGAGTTCAGACCCCTCTTCAGTCAATCACTCTGCAACCCTCATCCAAGCCATTTTCTAAAGCAACTGAAAATTACCAGTTAAGAATGCTCAGGAATGTTTGCCATAAGATGCCTCCATATGCAGATCTGCATTGAAGATTTGAGAATACATGTCACGTCAAAGCTCCATTGTGTCAAGGATCCATTGCTTTAAAATAGTTCTTACATAGGAATTTAGAATTCAATAGACTATATCAGCTTAAAGGAAGTAGCCAAAGGGGAGTGATTAAATAATACATACTTTTCAAAGCTAGCTATTTATATGGCCAAAAGTAGTACTATAGTTGATTCTTTAAACACAAATTTCTTAAAATTTGAGGAGGTGCACATGTTAGTTTCTTGTGTTGCTGCCAAATAAATTAGGATATCAGCAATGTGGAAAGGGTCTCACTGAGAAATAATCACTTGGTAAATTTCAGTTCTTAGAGAACAGTGGGCAGATTTTTCGTGATGGTTGCCCAGATGGCAGGTCAGGGAAAAGAGCGAGCTACTGAAGTGTGCGTGGAGCTTGCCACCCTTCGAGGGCTCCCATCCATCCAGATCTACTCTATGCCAAATAGAACAGTGACTGCAACACCAGCCATGCGTGACTCTCTTCTCTCCCCTGGTCCTCCTTCCACCTGGCCCCGGAGTGACCTGACAAATGTGTTACTTCTAGCCCCCACCACCCCCAACAAATTATGCCACCAGCTGGCAGAAGAGCTGAGCCCGCACCAGGTAGGCACAGCCATGGACCTTGGCCAGCCACTGGCCCTTCACTTGATGTCTTTCCTTCCTTTTCCTCTCCTTGCGTCTCGCTCATGTCCTGGACCTCGCTAGCCAAATGCAACTGAAATACTAAGTAAGCTAACGCGAGGCTGACGGTAATAGTACAGCCTCCAGAACTTTCTACCTTCTAAAGGCATCTCGAATGCTTTCTGGAGTGTGGTCAAACTCTACAATGATGTATCTCTGCCACTAAATTGCAGTCTTTGAAGGTGGAGATCTTGCTGATTAATTTCAACATTGATTTGTGTGTTGTCGTCAGCATGCACTCTACCTTTGCTCATCCTGTTTTCCCAAGCTGTTCCTATAGAAACCTTTCCCTGCCCCTCCATTTTCTCATTTAGACAAACCACTGCATCTCCATGGCAAATCCTTTGCAGGCTGTGGACATCTCTTCTTACTGACGTTTTTAGAGTTGACTCTGATCGGGCCTACCAAATATTGAGGGGATTTTTTTCTACCATCTTTGTCTTAGCTTTACGTTTGGATTCTTAGCTGCTGGAGGAGGACTTATGGGCATAAAAGGAAGAGGGTGATTCCTGCTATTTATCCAAATAGAAGGAAAAAGAGCCTGATTCCAGAGCACTTAAGTGACAAAAGGCACTTTCTAGCAACTCAGCTCCCATAGGGAAGAAGTCTAGCATAATGGGTAATGTCAAATGAGTTCAGCACCTCAGCTCTTTTATTTATCAGTTGTATGGTCTTGGGAAAATTATATGATTCCAAAATGTCAGTTTCTTTGTTTTTAAAATAGGAAAGATAGTACCATTTACCTAATAGGGCTTTAGTCATTTTAAAAAAAAAAAAAATGGCATTAAGTTCTTAGAATAACATCTGGAACAAAACAAATTCTCAACATGTTTTAAATATTATTTTCATTGTTTATCTTGTTATTGTGTCAGTATCATACCTATAATCACATGGCCTCTAACACTGCTTGGTATTTCTTGTAGTTGCTCAAAAAATATTTGCTGTTTCTTAGTTTCTTTGATTAATAAGTTAGTATTTTTGTTTAATGTTTGAAAACACATTTTCAAGTGTAAATATTTAAACAATACAAAATATATATAGTAAGCATCAAGTCTTCTACTCTAACCTCCAAAACTCGCTAAAGCAATCACTCTTACCAGTTATTTATGGGTCTTCCAAAATAAGGTACATATCTGTTAGTATAAGTGTGTCCACGTACATCTCTTTACAAAAAGTAGTGCTGAACCTTTCTTCATGCTCCTGCCCAAGCCCACACTTCTGTCTTCCCACTAGAGATAAGAAATTCTGCTATCTTGAATTTTATATTTATTTCCTTTGTTTATCTTTTTAATACTTCTCCCTACCTAACTTTAAACAATATATTTTTAATTAAACTTACATTTGAACTTAGAGAAAATATTATCATTCACCACTTTGTTGTGATTAATAAAAATGTCATACACATTTTTAGCTGTTTGCTTTCTTTTTAACAATATTTATTGATTTACAAAAAGTATGAGTCAATTGAGCAAGAAAACTCTCATAATTGTGAATTGATGATATAATTTTCTAAGAACAATTATGCAACAAATATTATTATTTTAGTATATCTTTAAAAATTTCGCCCACTCTTGGGAACCAAATAGCTAAATACTGATAGTACTTCAATATTATAAAAATGGTGCCCAGAAATAAGAGCTGGAATTGAAGTTTACTTTCTCATTAGCAGAATGGGCCACAAAAAAATATTGTAATTAATTATCTCATCACATTTATTAGAATTCCAAATTCTAATAATTTGGAATTCTAATAAATGTGATGAGATAATTGTACTTAATTGTACCTAATTGTACCAAATTGTACATTTGATACCTAGGGTATCAAATGTACTCTAATTGATACATGTATCTAATACATTGATACATGTATCAATTAGGGTAATAATAACTTTCACACAAATATTGATGATGTCACATGATCCTCGGATGAAATCAGCAGTTTGGCTTCTAATTTATCTAGTCTTTCACATTATTCTTAAAAATAAGAATAATGTTGATTTTATATGTATATATATGTATATACACACACATATAAATACAAAAATACACACACTGTTTTATTATGTTAGATCATAATATACTGGCTGTTAAAAAAAATTGTGACACTTTCTATGCAAAACCAAGTATATCAGCATCATCATAGGTCCAAGAGCACTAATTTTAAATTTGTGGCACTCACAATTCAACATGGAAATGAAGTCCATCTATGCAAAGGTGTTAGTTACGAATCCTCATGTGATTGTCTGAATATAATAGTGGAATGATAAGTAAGCCATAAGTGCCTTAAAGTGAGCATCTGGTCCTCTTTGGAAATTTAGCTCTGATTCCTAAATGCCTTTGTAGCTGGGGAAAAGCTGGAGGTCATGACTGAATCAACTCTACAAAAATGTGTTTTTATAGTTTGCAAGCATTCACTTTATCAAACTGTTTTATATCCAGTATTTAATTTGATTCTTATTTCTCTGGGAAGAAACATCTCACTAGTCATCTGGATAAATACAACTAAATCAATGAAATGAGACTTATGTTGATATAGAAGGAAATCTAAGAGAACAGTCTAGTCTCCGTTTGTTTGCTGGCTTCAGTGTTTTGTTTCTTCTCTCTCATCCTCCCTTCCCTCCCTTGACTCACTCCCCTCCCCTTTCCTCCTGACCTCCCCCTTCCCTTCCTTCCCCTCCTTTCCCCTCCCGTCCCCTTCCTTCCCTTCCCTCCTTCATTCCTTCCTTCCCTCCTTCCTTTCCTTCTTCCTTTTACATTTGTTAAAAAGCTGCTATATGTCTGGTATTGTACTATGTTCCAGGGCAACAAATAGGTCACAGTCATTTGAACTGAAAGTGACAAAAACTGAAATAAATTTGGGTTGTGTTGAGTGTGATTACACCAAGAGAGTGAGTCTGGTGGAGAGGAAGGGGAGTCAGAGATGTGCACACTGTAGTAAGGCTAGAATTCCATCTGCTCACATACTTGGTCCTTCTGCTGGCTTTATTTATATTAATAAAATGTCTTAATAAATACTAACGGGCAAATTAAACTGACAAATTTCTTTTATGATGAACAAAATAGCTTTGTATTTTTTATATAACCTGTAAAAAGGGATAGTCAGAGGAAATATAAGCATTGGCTCACTTGCAACTAGAGAGAATATCAGTGTCTCCCACATATACAACATGACTTCAAACACTGTCTATTTCTCTCCTCTTTCTATGGAGATATCCCATGGTACTTACGGACTTAGTGGAATTACATATGCCAAGGTAAGTCACATCATCCTGAAGCTGCTGGTAAACACAAACTCTCTCCTTCATTCAGAGTGACTAGACAGAGGCAAGAAAATAAAAATCATTTATAAGAAGGACAAAATACAAAGCAAGTAACAACAGGATAGAAACATCATCTGTGTTTAATAAGCTGGTCCTATTTTGGGGCTACTTAGTAAGCATATTCAATAATAGGCAATCTCGGAAACATCGTGCTAAATGAAAAAAAGCCAATCACAAAGACCGTAGATTCTATTATTCCACATATATCAGATGTCCTAGGCAGATCTACAGAGACTCAGAAAGGTATGAGTGGTTGTCTGGGGCTTGGGAGTGGGAGCAAGAACAAGGACCTCTGATATTGAGTAAGGGGTTTCTTTCGGAAGTGGTGAAAATGCTTTTCGATTATATTGTGACTAGTGTTGCACATGTCTGTGAATAAACCAAAAACCACTAAAGTGTGCACTTTAAATGGATGAGGTTCATTGTATACAAATTATATGACAATAAAGCAAAAAATGAACATGTTGAATGACTCTAGGATTAGGATATTCTCCAGCTCCCGAATGGCTAGCACATTTTCCCAATAGTAGAGTTCAAGAATCACTCCCGCTGAGAGGCTGGTTCAGGGGCCTCCCAAGCAGGAACAGCCAGAAAGTCCTCACCAGCCAGAATCACTGAAAAGGCCAAGCAGCAGCAGAGACGGTTACAATCAAGAGACCTGAGCAGTTCCCCAGGGAATAAACCAGCAGGAGACTGGAGGGAATGTTTTCTAGTTGTTTAATTTTAATACCTGTGCTCCTTCGACAGGAAGATCTCCTCCAGCTCCGTGGCTTCATTGCTTCCTTGGTGTCCCTGGACTTCTCCGTCCACATCAGGGAGTCCCCTCCTTCTTGGCAAAGTATTGAGGGAACACAGGCAGTCACTTTTGGCTCCCCTGAGTGGAGGGTGGCTGTCTTTGGCACTGACTTTAAAGTTATTTTTTTTATTTTTTAGCCCCACTTTGCCGTCTTTTTTTTTTTTTTTTTTTTTTTGAGATGGAGTTTCTTTCTATCTCCCAGGCTGGAATGAAGTGGTGTGATCTGGGCTCACTGCAACCTCCGCATCCTGGGTTCAAATGGTTCTCCTACCTTAGCCTCCCCAGTAGCTGGGATTACAGGTGTGTACCACCACACCTGGCTAATTTTTGTATTTTTAGTAGAGATGGGGTTTCTCCATGTTGGCCATGGTGGTCTCAAACTCTTGACCTCAGGTGATCTGCCCACTTTGGCCTCCCAAAGTGCTGGGATTACAGGTATGAGCCACCATGCCCAGCCTCACCTTGCCTTTTTGGGTTTCTTTTTATCAGATATCATGGCAGAGTTCATGTTCCCCTTACATCCGTGGTGCACCGTCACCACTGGTCTGTGCAAAGCCCTTCTTTTATTGATTTTCATCCTCTCCTGCACTCATGCTCTATTGCCATTTTCCACTCTTAAAAACCACTTACGTGTGGTTCTTGTGTGTCACTTTATCTGTATGTGCTCATTCAAAACGAGTGAATATATTTTAAATTATTCAGAGTATTTACTATAAATGAATTAATGTTATAATTATTTCAGTCTTTTGTCTAGTTTCATAAAATTATGTTTGAATATCACCTACCAAGTGATTTGAACATTTATTTAAAGCAATTATGTAAAAGCAATCATCCTACTATACCATAAGATCCTTGAGGGGGAATATAAGTGCCTTGCAAATGTTCTGGGAATGTTGGAAGAAGGAATGAATGACAGATAAACTAAACAAAGGAAGGAAGGTGAAACGAAAGAAGATGCCTGAGCTCCTGCGTACCTGACCTTGAATCGCTGCCCTCTAGGAACTCTGCCACCTTTGTTTCTCTTCATATTACGGCCATTCTGACTTTTGTGACATCCCTCCCTTCCGACCTAAGCACTTAAGCATGTTGTTACATAACAGCAAATGTTTCCCATCACAGCCTATCTTTATTGATACAGTCAGCACTCGCAGTATTCAAAAACAGATTGGTCATGCATAAGCCAACTGTTTGCTGATAGCTCATTAATCCCAGATGCTCAAAATGTTAGGCATTCTGCTTGACACTGCCTCACGCAGATTTTGCACCAAGGCACATTTTGGGCAAACACTAAGCAGTTCAGTGGAGCTATGGTGAAGTCACGACAAAGATTATTTGGTTTGTCCAATACGGACAATAAAAATGACAGCATTCGTGGTTCTGGCTAGGTCTGAGGCTTTGCCAAAAGGTAACATTCATAGGCTACTGTCTAGGTTTTGCCAGCTCCGTACTGAAGGGGCTGTTTCAATTGGAAGTCATGGGTTTAATTATTCCAGTCATGCTTAAAAGAGCCAGATACTAAAAGTAAGTGATACAAGAAGCTAGAATTGCAATTTCAGAGGAAGATGTAGTGTGAGTTTGTTTTGTGTGCATCAGGTTTAGCCCCTCATTTTTCAAGTTCAGATTCATGTTTCACATCCCAGTGGACCCTTCCCTGATTCATGAGCCTTCAGTGATCTTTCTCTCACATGATGTTCACCTCTACTCAATTCCTGTAGGTCTAAGATTTGATTATCATCATTTGGTATTTAGGTAGTGATGTTACTCTGATAAATTATGACACTTTAAAATGTACAAAATTCTGACATATTTTGACTTATCTGATATATATTTCTACAAAAAAACTGACTGAATTGGAGGCACTTGGGGGCAGAAGATTTTTAAGGATGCTCTCAGAAAAGTCACCATAACGGGAGTTAGGGAAGCAAGTGTGAGAGAAGGAGTCATTAAACTGCAATGCAGCCTGGGCACCCTGGCTCACACCTGTAAACCCAGCATTTTGGGAGACCAAGGCGGGAGAATCACTTAAAGCCAGGAGTTTGAGCCAGGAGTTGGGGAGCCCTGTCTATACTAAAAATACAAAAATTAGCCAGGCATGATGGTGCACTCCTGTGACTCAGGAGGCTGAGTCACAAAAATTGCTTGAACCCAGGAGGCAGAGGCTGAAGGGGCCAAGCTTATGCCACTGCACTCCAGCCTGGGCAACAGAGAAAGGAAGGAAGGAAGGGAGGAAGGGAGGGAGGGAGGGGAAGAGAAGAAAGAAAGAAAGAAAAGAAAGAAAGAAAGAAAGAAAGAAAGAAAGAAAGAAAGAAACGAAGAAAGAGAGACAATGAAAGAAAGACAGAGAGAGAGAGAGAGAGAGAGAGAGAAACCCTGCAATGCCACTATAGCAGAGACCTCAGTTAACCATATAAGTAGCTCTGGACCCAGTATGGTCCCATGATTTGTCCTGAATCAAGGCAAGGGACTAGGCATTTGTACCCCCATGGGGTCCATTGGACATAGCTTGCTCCTGGGGAGTAGTGATAAACTTGGGGGAGACAACTTTGTCCAGAAGAAGGCAGTTTGTGAACAGGTACCAGTTAGTGGTGAGTCCCCAGTCTTTCCAGTAGTCAGGGAAAATGAGTGTCTTCTCCCATGCAGAAGAGAGACCTGCATGCATACCATAACATCTCCCACATTGTAGCACTCTATCAAAACAATTAAAGGTGGTAGATGTTATTAATGCAATTTCATAAAGTGGGGACCTAAGACACAGAAGCTCACATGTGGTCATCATTCCACACTTGGGTCACACAGCTGTGCAATGACAGAAGCAGGTCTCAGATCCAGGTTCTAATTTTTTTTTTAAGTGGAATATTAACAGTTTCACATACAACTTAGGAAGAAAAAAGGACAGGATGACACATAAAGAGCTCAGGAAAGCTAACGAGGTTGGAACTTGTTAAGACAAGTTCTTATAACAGCATAATGTCTCATCTAAAGTCAATATCCGTCTATCAATGCAGAAAGTATGGGAAAGCAACTTCTAGTATTTCCTTGCTCATTTCCAGTAAGTCAAATGGGAAGAGTCACCCCTTCACCTCCTTAATCCGGTCCTGGAGATTCCACACAAGGGAGGGCATTAATCGATTAAAGTGCAACCAATTGAATTAAAACCATTAAACATCTCTTCATAAAGGTGGTATGCATGCTGTGACTCTCATGTGTGGGCCAGGGAAAGGACCATCATGCTGGGTGCCACAGCGGATGAAAGGACAATTTTAACGAGATCCCTCTCTTCTCCTATTTTACCTGGGAAAATCAGAGAAGAACTCTTCCCAATTAGTATTTATAGGCTACAGAAGAAAGAAGAAAAGAAAAAAGAAAGAGAGAAAGAAAGGAAAGTGGAGAGAAAGAAAGAAGTGAGATAAGGAGAGCAGAAAAAATAGAACAACAGAAGAAAAAAGTGAGAGAAGACAGAGGAAGATAGAGAAAGAATGAAATAAGAAACGCTAAGAGAAAGAAAAAGTAGAAAGAGCAGTATGTATTAAAAATACAGTAAATAAAGTAAATATATTAATGGAAGAGTTTATTAAAAAGTGTTACAGCCAAAGAGCGAATCAATAAGTTGTGAAATATCTTCTAAGAACATAAAGAAAAGAGGTAAAATAACAAAAATGAATTAGAATATAAGGAACAAAATGTTAATATATATGCAGAAGAAAACAGACATGCAAAAATTAGTCTATTTGGGGATGCTCTAGAAAAATAGCAAAAACATTAATGAGGAGGAGAAAATATATTTAAAAGTAATGATCAATATAGTCCAAAAATCAGAGAAAACTGTAAGAACTTATACTGAGAAAATTCATACGATAGCAAATAGAATAAAAAGGAAAAACATTTCAGGTAGTATCAACATGATGTGGAGGAGGAGAGGGAGAACATACTAAGAAATTTGGAATTTTTTTCAAATTTGGACAGAAAGATAGATGATAGGTACTTAAGGAATTCAGAGGAGAAATTTATTGTGGCTTTACTAAGTCAGAAATAACCTGTGAAAAAATAAAAATAGTTCATGTGGCCTTTTATCAAAAAGTGGACAATTGGATCTCTTTAATGGAAGATTTAAAAAGGTATATATAATGAATATTTCAATAAATATGAAAATGTATACTAGATATTATGTATAACCAATTGGGGCTTATCTCAGATATACAATGCTGATTCAAAATTCCAGCATCAATGTATTTTATCACATTTTTTAAAAGAAAAAAATGTATATATATAATCATCTCAATGGATGCGGAAGCATTTGAAACAGGTTCAAAATAATTCAACTATTTATTTGTTTATGTCCCAGTCAATACAATAAGGAAGAAAAAAAAACATAGAAAAATTGGATATGAGAAGAAAAAGCTATTCTGTTTTGATGATGCCATCACCATGTTTGCTGACATTTTAAGAGTCTACAAATTATAATATCTAGAACCAAAATTCAGTTTTACCAGCATGTCAGATACAAAGCTATAGCACACCAACCCATCACGTTTCTACTGTTTGCAATAAACAGTGGCAAATAAATAGAAAATATAATTTCTAATAGTAAAAGTACATGAAACATTTAGAAATAATTTTACAAAATGTGTATAAAAACTATAAAGTGAAAATAGAAGACAAAAACAAAAAAACTGAAGTAAGAAAAATTAAATAAAAACTAAATAATTAGAGAGATATACTATATTCTGTGTTGGAAAGCCTAATATCTTTAGGATATCAATTATCCTAAAACTGATATAGAGATTTAATATCCTCTAAATCAAAATCTCAGCAGTCTCTTTTTGTAGCAATTCACATATTCTAAAATATATATTGTAATGCTAGTCATCTAGAGTTACCAAAAGAGTTTTGAAATGGTAGAACAAATTTGGAGAACTTATTGCCTGACCTCAAAAATACTGTACTCAGGACAGCATGACAGAAGCTTAGGGTCATTAGACTAAGCAGAATTAAGAATTTAGAAATAGATGCACACATACATGATGAAGAAATGTTCAACATACATTGAAGTAGGAAAAAAGGACTGCTTTTCAACAAATGGTGATGGGTAAATTAGATGTGTTTATCCAGCACCATTTCCTCATGTAATTCACTTCCCCACATAATTCAAAAATTGACTTGAAATGCATAACACAATTAGAAAGCAAAATGATAAAAACTTCTGAAATCATACAGACAAGATCATTGTGAATTTAAAGTAAACAAACAATTCTTAAGATACGATAAACATGAACCATAAGAAGAGATAAAGGTGTCAATTTTGTAAAAAATACTTTTTGAAAGGCCCTTTTACAAGATTAAAAGTACAGCCAAACATTAAGAGAAAATCTTCACAATACATTCACCTGACAAGGGGATCATATGTAGAATATGTAAGAAACCCTTGCAATGAAACAAGAAGGGCTAAAACAGCAAAAATATTTGAACAGACACTCCACCAAAGGAGATGTATAGATGAGAAAAACACATGAAAAGATGTTCAATATCATTGGCAATTATAAAAATGCAAATTAAAATTGCGACACTATACTATTGAATACCTAATAGAATGGCAAAAGTTAAAATGACTGAAAATACAAAGAGTAGAAGAAAATGTGAAGCAAATTAAGTTCTCATGTACAATGTGAATCAAAATATCATACAACCACTATAGGCCAGGTATGACGGCTCATGCTTGTAATCCTAGCACTTTAGGAGGCCAAGAAGGGCAGATCACGAGGTCAGGAGTTCAAGACCAGCCTGGCCAACATGGTGAAATCCTGTCTCTACTAAAAAAAAAAAAAAAAAAAAAAAAAAAATTATATACACACACACACACACACACACACACACACACACACAAATTAGCCGGGCATGCTGGTGCTCACCTGTAATCCCAGCTACTTGGGAGGCTGAGGCAGGAGAATTGCTTGAACCCAGCAGGTGGAGGTTGCAGTGCGTGAAGTTTGCACCACTGCACTCTAGCCTGGGCAACAGAGCAAGACTTGGTCTCAAAAAAAAAAAAAAATCATATAACCACTTTAAAAAGTCTTTTACTTTCCTATAAATATTTACCATATGAGCAAGCACTCCAAAGTCATTATCTACAAGAAAGAAAAAAAATTATGGCCTCACAAAAATCTGTATTGGAATGTTGATAGCAGATTTAACCAAAAACTGAAACAATCTTAATGTTCATCAATACATAATCTGATAAACAAATATTGTATATACATGTATATAGTCCATTATATATATAATGGAATACTACTCATCAATAAAAAGGAACAAAGGGACAGAACACATCAAAACATGAATTCATCTCAAAATTATTACACTCAACATAAATGAGGACGGGCATGAAGAGTGCATACTCTATGATTCCATTTATATGAAATTCTACAAAAGATTAAGCAAATTCATAATCACAGAAAGTAGTTTACTAGATGCCTGAAATTGGAGGGGAGAGGATTTGCCTGCAAAAGTGAATGAAGAAAGTTCTGGAAGGACAATAATGTAGCTTGATTGTCGCTGTGGTTACAAGATGTGTAAATGTTTATACTCACTGAATTTGTTACTTAAAAATCATTCATTTTATGACATATAATTACATGTCAAGAAAATTCATACATCTAAAAAGGGGTGGGATAAATACATTCATGTCAGGAATGTACTCACATACTTCGTTTTATTTCACTTGGCTTTACTACGCTTCCCAGACACTTAATTTTTTTATAAATTGAAAGATTTTGGCACCACTGCATCAAACAAGTCTATTGTCATCATTTTTTCCCACCAATGTGGGATCACTTTGTGTCTCTGCGTCACATTTGGGTAATCCTTGCAACTTTTTAAACTTTTTCATTATCATTATATCTGTTGGTTTTCAGTGATCTTCGTTATTACTATTGTAATTATTTTGGGATGTAATGAACCATACCCATTTAAGATGGCAACTTTAGTTGATAAATGTTAAATGTGCTCTGACTGCTCCACCAAATGGCTGTTTCTCATCTCTGTTCCTCCCTATTTTTTGAGAAACAACAATATTGAAATTAATCCAATTAGTAACCCTACAATGGCCTCTAAGGATTCAAGTGAAAGAAAGAGTCACACATCTATCACTTTCCAAAACTAGAAATGATTAAGCTTAGTGAGGACAGCATTTCAAAAGCTGAGGCAGACCAAAAGCTAATGCTCTTGTGCCAAGCAGCCAAGTTAGGAATGCAAGAAAAAGCTCTTGATAGAAATTAAAATTGCCACTTCAGTGAAGATGCAAATGATAACAAAGCAAAATACCCTGATTGCTGACATGGAGAACATTTGAGTAGTCTATAGAGGATCCAACGATGCTCAACATTCTCCCAAGTCAAGCCTCATCCAGAGCAAGGCCCTCATTTTTTAATACCATGAAGGCTACAAGAGACGAGAAAGCTACAGAGAAAAGCATGAAGGTAGCAGAGGTTGGTTCATAAGATTTAAGGAGAGAAGACATCTCCAGAACATAAAATGCAAGGTGCAGTAGCAAGTGCTGATGGAGAAGCTGCAGCAAGTCATCTAGAAGATCTCAGTAAGATCACTGATGAAGGTGGCTACACTCAACAACAGATTTTCTGTGTAGGTGAAACAGCCTTTTATTGGAACACAATGCCATCTAGGGCTTTCATAGCTAGAGAGGAAAGGTTACTACCTGGCTTTAAAGTTTCAAAGGACAGGCTGACTCTCTTATTAGGGGCCAATGAAGCTAGGAACATTAAGTAGAAGCCAGTGCTCATTTACTATTCCAAAAATCCTAGGGCCCTTAAGAATTATGCTGAATCTGCTTGTGCTCTATAAATGGAAACAGCACCTATTCATAGCATGAGTCACTGAATATTTTTAAGCCCACTGTTGAGACCTACTGCTCAGAAAAAAAAAAGGATTTCTTTAAAAATATTATGTTCATTGTTAATGCACCTGGTGACCCAAGAGCTCTGATGGAGATGTGCAAGGAGCTAAATGTTGTTTTCATGCCCACTAACACAACATTCATTGTGGTGCTGATAGAACAAATAGTAATTTTGACTTTCAAGTCTTCTTATTATTTAAGAAATACATTTTTCAGGGCTATAGCTGCCAAAATAGTGATTCCTCTATGGATCTAGATAAAGTAAATTAAAAACCCTCTTGAAAGCAATCACCATTCTAGACATTTTTAAGAAAATTCATGACTTATGTAAAGAGGTGAAAATATCAGGAGGAGTAAACTTCCTCCAAACTCCTGTTATTGTGGAGCAGTGGTTTGGTGGAGCAGTCAGAACACAATAACAGGAGTTTGGAGGAAGTTGATTTCAACCTTCACAAATGACTTTGAGAGGTTCAAGACTTCCTTGGAGGAAATAACTGAAGATGTGTATGAAATAGCAAGAGAACTAGAATTAGAAGTGGAGCCTGAAGACAGGACTGAATTGCTTTAATCGCATGAGGAAACCTTAACAGATAAGGAGTTGTTTGTTGTAGATGAGCAAAGGAAGAGGTTTACTCAGATTAAATTTACTCCTCCTGAAGATGTTGTGAACATTCTTGAAATGACCACAAAGAATTTAGATATTACATAAACTTAGTTGACAGAGCAGCAGCAGGATTTGAAAAGACTGACTTCAATTTTGAGAGAACGTCTACTGTACATAAAATGCTATCAAACAACACGACACGCTACAGAGAAATCTTCTGTGAAGGAAAGACTCAGTAGGTGTCTTCACTTAGGCCTTCCTCAGTCACCATGTTGATCAGTCAACAGCTGTCAGCCCGAAGGCAAATCCCCCACCAGCAAAATGATTACAACTCACTGAAGGCTCAGCTGCTCTGATGACTGTCAGCATTTTAGAACAATAAAGCCTTTTTAGTTAAATATGCATACTTCTTAGATATAATGCTATTGTACACTTAATAGATTAAAATACAGTGTAGTTTTTATATGCACAAGGAAACAAAAAAATTTTGTGTGACTTGTTTTATTACAAAATCTACTTTATTGAAGTGGTCTAGACCCAAGCCTGCAATGTCTCTGAGGTATGCCTGGATTTTCTATCAAAACTCCCCAGAGATACAGAAAAGTTGAATATTAAAGTAGATGAAAAACTATATGACAAACTTTAAAAAAAAAGTGTGAACATTTAAAGCAGTCTAGATTTTAATGCAAAGCAACTTGAATAAAATTATGTATAAAAATGGAAATGATCCAATACAGTTTATCTCTAAAATAAGACATTTTAGTGTCAGAAAATTCTACCAATATATTAATAGATTAATAGAATAAATGATGAAAATTCTAAAAAGATTTTGAGAGGTAGAAGAAAGCATTCAATAAAATTTTTTAAAATATTTTTAATTCTTTAATATTTTTAATATTAAATTTTTAATTAATATATAATTTTTAAAATTTTAAAAAACATCAGTACACTAGAATGAGAATATATATGAATAATATAACAAATACAGAATAATAAATGTATAAACATATACAAAAAGACATACATATGTGATTTTAAATGTGATTTTAAAAGGATTAAATGTACCTGAAATAAATCATTATACCAAAAAGACACCTGCACTTGTATGTTTATCATATTACTTTTGACAATAGCAAAGTTATGGACCCAACCTAAGTAATATTTTGCTTTCATGTCTAAAACAGTCGCTAATTCTATGTTCCGAAATTTTTATTACGCATTGCTATTAAATATTTTGAATTAGTTTTTCCTGGGACACAGTGTAATCTTTCAGTATCTATGTGCAAGCCTCCATGTATTTCAAAAGAAAGTTTTGGGTTTTTTTTTTTTAACTTTTATTTCAGTTGCAGGAGTACATGTGCAGGTTTGTTAATACAGGTGAACTCCTGTTCATGGGGGTTCGATGTACAAATGGTTTTGTCACCCAGGTGCTAAGCAGAATACTCGATGGTTGTTTTTTTGAAAGTTTTTAAAGTTATTTTGTTGTTGTTGAGTTCAATTAATTTATTTCCTATTCAGAGACACTACTTATTTATATATAAAATTTTTATTTCTTTAATCATCATTTTAACTCTTTTTAAATAATTTTCTTAAATGACACACTGCTCACTTTTCTCAAGACTGACTAACTTTGTCCTTTTCACACTTTCAGCCATGCCTAATTTCCTTTCTTGCTGCTTCCAATCTGGCCTTCATATAGACAGTTTTATTTTTCTGTCTCACGTTTTTTCTGACTTTTTAAAGCACATTTTTCACCTCTTGTGAAATTTTTTGAGTTTTTTTTTCTTTGAATTTTAGCTCCTATTTGATGGAGGTAAACATTTGAGTTAAAGGCTACAAGATCTTTATTTGCTCCAAAAAAAATTGTTTTGTTTTGTTTTAGTGGTGTTTATTACTCTATGATTTTATTATTGTTCATTTAGTATACTTAACAATAATTTCAAAGGAATCAGGGCAAAATTATCTTAGACTATTGTTTGCTTTTGAATAAAGTGTGTTTTTCCTGGATGAGCAAATGGCAAGAATGTAATATTGGAGGAAGGTGGGCAGGTAAGTACAAATTTTGATGTGGAGCTAGAACAGGGTGGAGTGCATGTGCAGCATTTCAACACCAACAAGGTTTATCAGCAACAAGTACCTTTCTGTCAGGAACAGAAACCCTTTTCAAAAGCAACAACAAATGACCAGTTCCAGACAAATTCATTAGGAACCTCTTTGCCGGCACCATAAAAACTCATTTTTCATAAACTTGTAGGAGCCCATTTATCTACGATCAGAATACCTGGTTCTGGAAGGAATAAAAACTAGACTGACAATTTTAAATATTTTGGGCTTTAAGTTAGGTGTTTTTAAAATACTGTTAAAAAAGAAATAAAAGCTTCATACAAGATACGACAAATCTGGCTTCCATGAGAGGAGGACTTTAAGACGGAATTGTATATTACCTTAACACAGATTCATATACAGTCATCTTAAATAAGCCTCAGTGAATTCCAATCCAATGCCCTTTCAAATGTATATTTCAATAAAAAATTATAGCCTCCCAACAGATTCCAAATAAACACTTCCATCTAGAAGAAGGAGGTATACTTCAAATGGAAGAAGGAGGGTGTTGTCATGACAACTATGGAGAGTGTTTTACTAGATGGCTGAATTTAATGTTGTCCAGAGCTCCTGGGCTCTGTGGTCCTATTTGAAATTCTGCAAACTGTGTGGTGTCTCATATTCTTAAAATCATAAAAAAATTATGGCCACTACATGTGCAAAGTGTGACCTAGTGAAACATATACTCCTTTAACTTAATCGGGGTGTCTGTTTCTAAACAGATAAACGTCAGTATACATATAGAGGTCTCTACAATGCCAGGAACCTGTATCACTGTGTTAAATGGTTCTGGCCTTTGTAAATCTCTGATCCTATGTTGTGTCTCAATAGAGTATGTTTAGTGCTGGAAGGCTTGAGCAGACTGGCCCAGGAATCTGCATTTCCACAAGGAGAAGGGGAGATGTACAGATCTGGAGATAGACTCAGATCACAATTTTCTTGGCAATTTCAGGTTACTTATCTCAAAGCTTTCATTATTATCTTCTGACCAAATTCTTCTCCTATTGGAGCCTGGTTTTAAGTTGGTCTTTTTAGATGTCTCAGAACCACTTGTTCAGAAAGCTTTTCTCTGACGAGTAGGTCAGTCCCACTTGCTCCAACTTTTGATTGTGAATATTTTATTATTTATTTTGAAGGAATATTACATTTAAAAAATATCTTAAATCTTCCTATTTAATTCTCTCTTATACTTAAAAAAATCCTTTAAATCAGCAAATTCAGATTATCCAAAAAGACCTTGAATAAAGATAATAGGAAGCATCAGGCAGTTGGTATAAACCTTCTCATTTATTTTGAAAACACTTCTTTGAAGAGTTGTATAAAGTATCTCAAGAGCCTAGAACAATACGTGGCACCCGGTAGACTCTCAATACATAGTTTTTGAACGAATGTGTAGGATTCTCACTTTAATTGCTTCTGCTATCCGCTACTGAATTGTAGATTTGAACTCAGGTACTCTAACTTCAGCAGTACTTTGTCCATTTTGCTATATGGTCTTCTAAGGGCTCTTACTCAATTATGATTGCATGTTGTTTTGCAGTACAGTAAGTTGTCAGCTTGTTTATCTGCTCTATTATGCTGAAAACTCTTAGGGAATAGAGGCAGTAACCTGGAAATATGCTTCTCTTGAAGCATAGAATAAAGTACCTGCCTCCAGTGGTTGGAGCCAGGTATGACAGGGAAAACATAGTTTTAGACTTAGACCAGTTTTGAATTTCAGCCAGATCACTGTCATGGCTTGAACTGTGTCCCTCTTGAATTTGTATGTTGAAGCCCTAATGCCTAGTACCTCAGAATGTGACTGTATTTGGAGACAGGGCCTCTAAGGAGCTGATTAAGTGAAAACGAGTCTGTTAGGGTGGGTCCTAACTTAATCTGATCTAGTCATGATAAGAAGAGAAGTTTGGACACACAGAGATAGCAGGGATGCTCACATACAGAGGAGACACGGTGTGAAGATGCAGCAAGACGGTGAGCAGCAGCCACCGGCATCTCGATCTTGAACTTGCAGCCTCCAGAACTGCAGGAAAACAAATGTCCGCGGTTTAAGCTGCTCGGTCTCAGAAATTTTGTTTTTGCAGCCCTAGCGAACAAATACAGTCTGTTACATTGTGTTTGTACAGAAATCTTACGAAACTCTTCTGTGACAGTTTTCATGTCTGTAGAATTAGGAATGACAGTACACCATAGAACTAGCTGCGAGGGAGGTCAGGATTTTAGAGCTGCCATGTAAAAAGCAGGGGGCACGGTGCCTGACACAGAGTATCTGCTCCAGATGGCACCTTCTATTATTACTATTATCATGAATGGTGTTGGATTCCACTAGAGAAAACGGTGCGTGGTATCTGATACGGTTTGGCTGTGTTTCCCCACCAGATCTCACCTTGAATTGTAGTAATTCCCACTGGTCAAGGGCACGGCAGGTGGATATAATGGAATCATGGGGTGGTTCCCCCATATTGTTCTCATGAGAGTGAATACATCTCACAAGATATGATGGTTTTATAAATGGGAGTTCCCCTGCACATGCTCTCTTGCCTGCTGCCACATAAGACGTGACTTTGCTCCTCATTCTCTTTCCATCATGATTGTGAGGTCTCCCCAGCCATGTGTAACTGTGAGTCAATAAAACCTCTTTCCTTTAAAAATTACCCAGTTTTGGCTGGGCCGATGGCTCACGCCTGTAATCCAAGCACTTTGGGAGGCCAAGGTAGGTGAATTACTTGATGTCAAGAGTTCAAGACCAGCCTGGACAACATGGTGAAACCCCGTGTCTACTAAAAATGCAAAAGTTAGCCAGGCATGATGGTGGGTGCCTGTAATCCCAGCTACTCAGAAGGTCGAGGCAAGAGAATCACTTAAACTTGGGAGACAGAGGTTGCAGTAAGCCAAGATGGCCCCATTGCACTCCAGCCTGGGTGACAGAGTGAGACACTCAAAAAATAATAATAATAAATAAATTTTTGTTTGAATTACCCAGTCTTGAGTACGTCTTTATTAGCAGCGTGAGAACAGACTAACACAGTATCACAAGTATGCAAATCACCCTCCTATATGTTGAGGTGAAGGACACACTGCATGCTTTCACCTGTGGGTGAAACCCATATCATATCACTGTTATAACCATGGCATTACTGTATTTTCACTTTCTAGGAAGACAAGGCAATGAGGGTCATTTCCATGGGGAGTTTCTGCAACCAACTCAACTAACAAAATAACAAAACTACAACCATTTGACAGGTGGAAGAAAAGCTACTCCTGAACTGGAGGTAGAGCATACTTTTCACCTTGATTCTGGCCTTTTGAGAACTCATTCTTCAGTATCAATTGGCTACCAGTTTGTCTGCCACATATTTAAACTGGCGTTAGCTGATGCCTCAAACATGGTTGTAATTCCTATTTGGAGTGTGTTTTCTGGTGTTGCTATGAAATCCAAGGCATTTTACTATTTGAGTAAAAACTGGACAAGGGGTAGTTTCTTTCACTGTTTCCTTTTTTTCCACAAACCTCTTAAATAGGAAGTATTTAATACATGCCATTGTTTCTGGGCCATTTCAGGTTACACATGTCGTTTAGGAATAATTGCTAAAAGCACATTCCCTTTCACTGTCAAAGTTGCTCCAGTTTGGATGATACGTTGTATGACCAGCCCACAGATAGGGTCCTCTCTGTCCTCCCATTCACATCCTAGGTTACTGTATCATCAAGTGAGTCAACACACGGCACTGGGAAGGCTAGTATATCTGAACATGATAGATATTGAAGCCAGTTTTCCTCCTTCACATTCCCCCAGCACAAAGCAGGTGGCAAGAGGGTGGAATGGCAATCTTTTCATTCCTGGGTAATTCTATTCCAGGGCTTGAGTCTTCTGTCTTTCCAAACTTTCTTTGACCAGAGATTCTTCCTAGTTTTCTCTAAACTACACTAACATGATCTTCTTCATTGCCTCTAAGTTCCAAGAACTAGGCTGAATAATACTTTGCTGTGATTTGCAAAATCAGAGATCCCTATTGACATTTATGGAAAAGAATTTGGAAGAGATCATTCATTTGGCGTAAACATAAATTATCATTGTTGGTTCTCTCACCTATAGGGAGAGATAATGTTGGTACTCTCGTTCTTTAAGTTGGGTCTTGGAAAATAAAGGATATTGGAAAAGAGGGAGAAATAAAGGTGAAAATTATAAAGGCACAATCAGCTTCATAATCTAAGAGCATGGCTGGCAAATTCAGGGTGGAAGAAAAGGAAGGAGCTAAGGATAGTCTCAGAAAGACACAAAAGCACATTAGACCTAGATGGCATGAAAGCAAGAATAAGGTGGCTTTGAGCAACATTTCTAGCTTGCTTTTTAAGGATCAGCTTGGGACATAATTGATGGGTGATTGTGTCAGCCCCTGGAAAGGCAAGAGGTAGAAAAGAGCACAAAGTAGTGGCTTGAGGCTAATGAGAGGAGAAGTGGCCAAATATCTGTCGTGTGCACCAACAGGCAAGCAGGTTGGTGCCATGAACTTTGGAGATATACAAACCCATGGTAAATTGGTTTCAGAGACATTGCTCTTCCTAGCTTGCCTGGACTTGAAACAGGCCAGGTCCATTATACATTGAGAGAGGCCTGATGGTAACGATTTACTCTTGAGATCTGAGGTGACTCAGCCAATGCAATTCTTTTGTCTCACTAATGCATCCCTCTCTCACACAAGAATTTGCTGGTTTCTCCAGGTAGACTCTACATTTATTATGGCCAGCCCTCTCATTTTACCAGTATTACGTACTTGTTATCCCACTTTGAAACCCTCCCGCTTCCAAAATCAGAACATCTCTGCCTTTACAATAATGCATTGAGTTTTATTCACTTCAAGGTAATATAGCCCAGGAGAAACTCTTTCTATCACTTCACTTAAGTGCTATCTGGCTGTACCACCATAAGAAAGGGAAAAATGGAGGCTTGTTATCTGGGTAGCCTGAAAACGATCCCTTCTGTTTTGACTTGAAAGGCAGCTGGCTTACAGGGATACATTTTCCCAGGAAGAGCTTTTACCCTTTTCTGAAAGTAAAGGCCACATAGATCTTTTAGACACTGACACTATGATCAAAGACACAATACACTAGTCACTGACTTCAAGGCATGACCAAATTGAGAAGACTCAGAAAATCTAATAACGTAGCCCTTGTTAAAGCACATATGTGTCCTTCATACTGTGTTCACATAGCTTTTTATGAAAGTCAGAAATATACTGGCCTTTCAAACACTCGTATGTTTTTGTATGTTATAGAATTTCTGATCATTAGATAATGGTGAATTGTGCTTTAGGATTAAGGGATTTGATTTTTGTGCCAATTATTAAGTAAAGAAAAAAGTCCAAAAATAGCCAGAACATTTCAGTTCAGGAACACTTCTTTGCCTTTACAATTTTTCTCCATGATTGTTTTGTAGACATTTGGAAAATTCCTCATGCCATGATATCAGCAACGACTTCAATGTAAAATACTGAAATTAAAGAACCTTGAAATTCTAAAAGAAACAAAAGCTTCATCAAAATATATCTTGAAATTTTAAATTTTAAAAGACAAAACCATCATTAAGGAAATATTTTTGATAAATATAGGTTCTAGATATAACTGTATGGACATTGATTTATCTTATATTGGAAACTATGCTAAGAATTGTACACTTTTTTGTTTTTTGATATTGTTTGCTCTTCTTCAGTACAGGGTGTCTGACTCACCACTGCTTAGTTCCACATGGCTTAAAAACATTTTTTATTCTCTATCCCCAGAGACATTTTCCCTTCTTCTTGTCTCCAGTTGTCACTTCCTTTTTAAAATCACCAAATGTCTCCAAACCACAGCCCGCACGTAGATTACTCCCTGCTTCAGGGTGAATTCTTTAGGGCTCGCTTCCCACCGTCATCAGGGTTAGCTCCTCACATGACTGTGGGGACAGCACTGCATTTTGCATAAATAGTTTTTTGGAGAGAGGCGGCGTGCGGCGTCTGCTTTTGCCCAGACACTGATGAGGGATGAATCGGCTTGTCAAACAGCTTTTCTTAGATTGCATTGTCTCTGGGTCCTGTCCCTCTCCTCCTTCCTTTAAGCAATTTTCCTTGGTTTTGGTTGATGATTCACTCATTTCAATCATGTCCCCATTCTCACCGGGGATCAAGTCTTTCCAAACACATCTAATGGTTCTTCTTTCATTTCTTCAGCTTTTTGTTTGATTTTCTTTTATGAGAACTAACTATAAGATCTATTAATGGCAAACTCCAGCACCATCCTTAGTAATTTGGGGTGACTGTCAGTACCACAGCTCTAACTGATTTCTGAAATATTTCACTGAGTGTGACGTTTTTCCTCTCTAACCCCCCCCCACACACTCACACACAGGCGCCCACAGGCTCTACAGTCACAACTCTCAGACTGTGGTGACATCATCCTCCCAGTAGCTCTAACTTTAATTTTTGAAGTAACTTTCTCCCTTATGTCTTCCACATATACAGCCATTTAAAGTCTTCGTAAAGTATCACGTGCCAATCTCTTCCAGTAAAGGACCTTGTTTTCAGTCTGATTTATCTATCTCTAATCTCTCACGCTTTCAATAAACTTTTTGTAAATGCTTTATTTTAACAACCAAAAAATAAATCTCATATTTTCTTTAACACATACTAAGACTGCTTCATGACAAGGTATACCAAAAAGAAAAAAAAAAGATTCCAGCTCTGAAAGCCAGATTCATCACAATGCCGAATACCTCAAACAGAATTAAAATTGTATACAAAATACATACTAGTTATTTGTCTGCTGTGGTTCATATGTTTTTGCATTTGGATATAGACTGTGATTTTTAGCTATGAAGAAAACACAGAGATTAGAATTAAGATAATTCCACTTCTTTTTTTGTCTCCACACTTGGATCAGTTTGCCGGAGCCGCAGTAGCAAAATACCAGAGTGAGTGGCTTCAACAGAAGCAGCTTATTTCTCACAGTTCTGGAGGCTGGGCGTCTAGGATCAACGTGCTGATGAGGGAGAGGTTTTTTCTGGGGCTTCCTCTCTTGGTTGTGGACAGTCACCATGCCTCTCTGTGCTCACATGACCTCTTTCTTTTTCTTTTCTGAGATGGAGTCTCACTCTATCGCCCAGGCTGGAGTGCAGTGATGAGATCTTAGCTGACTGCAACCTCCACCTCCCGAGTTCAAGTAATTCTCCTGTCTCAATCTCCCCAGTAGCTGGGATTTTAGATGTGTGCCAACACATGAGGTTTCACCATGTTGGCCAGGCTGGTCCTGAACTCCCGACCTCTGGTGATCCACCTGCCTCGGCCTCCCAAAGTGCTGGTATTACAGGCTTGGACCACCACGACCAGCAGTCATGACTTCTTCTTTGCTTGTGTGCAACGTGAGAGGATAAGAGCAAGCTCTTGGATGTCTCTTCTTATAAGGAGACCAATCCTATCGGTTTAGGGCCCCACACTTATAACCTCATTTAACCTTAATCACTTCCTCGGTGGCCTTGCCTCCAAACACGGCCGCACTGGGGGTTAGAGCTTCAACATATACATTTTGGGGGGGATCACAAACACTGAATTCTTCACAACCCTAGCAGCAGAATGTTGGGGTAGGTGCTGTAAAAAGTACCTTGAGAGATGGAAGCAAAAGTACCGGCTTATTTCACAGTCACTCTGCTTCTCATGAACAGAAGATAAAATATCCCTTGAGGGCAGGAAGGGGCATCTGTTGGTGATGGTAACCCCCATGAACATAGATGGATGTGTATGTGTGAACCAGGAAGTGACACTGAATCTTCCAGTACCTTGATCTCAGACACCACCATTTCTAGAACTGTGAGAAATAAATTCATGCTGTTTATAAAGCACCCAGTCTATGGTAATCTGTCATAGCAGCCAGCATGAGCTAAGGCAGGTGGACATCTACCTCTATAAGACAGAATTGAGAATTGAAAAACAAATCCATTATCGATTTTTGACAAAAATGCCAAAGCAATTCGTTAGGGAAAGAAAAGTGTGTTTGACAAATGGTGCCCGGACAACTGGACAGTCACATAAAATCCAAAAAGATAAAATTAGACCTTCATATAAGTCACAAAAGTTAATTCAAAATTGATTATATGATTACTTTTAACAGCTAAAACTATAGAACTCTTGGGAAAAAAATAGGAGAAAATCTTCAAGACATTGGGTTAAGCAAAGTTCTCTTAGATTCTAAACTGAAATCATAGTCTGTAAAAAAAAGTGATAAATTAGACTTCTTTAATGTTCAAAAACTTCATTGTGCAAAAGATAATATTAAGAAAATAAAAATACAAACAATAGACTGAGAATATATGTTAAACATATCTAATTAAGAGCTTGTATTCAAATTTTCAAAAGAAATTCTCAAAAACTTAAATATGACTTCCACATGACAGGTTTGTGATGTGTAATAACTGTGATTTTTCCTTAGAAAACACATTCTTGAATTTCTAACACCTTCCTGGATCCCTTTCATTTATTTCCTCCAATCCATGCCTGACGTATGCATGCTTCTATCAGTCAATTGCTTTATACCACATCTGATGACAATTATCTAAACCTATACGATTTTTTAATGATTATCTGGCAGATACAAAGTCTAGTTGGCATTTATATTTCACCTTTCATAGAAATCGTATGGCATTATTTAAAGTTCTGGTCTAGCTCCGAGCACAACCTGTTTGATATAATGGTCTGTCTTGCCTGATGCACTGCAAGCTTCCAGAATGGAAGTGCTAGAGACTAAACATTTGCGAACCATCCCAAAAAATTCATATGTAGAAACCCTAATCTCCCATGTGGTAGTATTTGGGAGTGGAGGCTTTGTGGGGCACTTAGGTTTAGATGAGTTGCTGGGGTCGGGGCCCCCGTGATGGAATAAATGCCATTATTATTAGAAGAAGAGACAGGCTATCTGTTTGCACGCACGCACCACAGAAAACCCATTCGAGGCCATCACCAGGAAGAGAACGCTCACCAGCTCTCCACCAAACTGGTGTCCTGATCTCACACTTCCAGCCTCCAGAACCGGTAGAAATAAATGTTTGTTGCTTGAGCCACACAACCTATGGTCATTTGTTACAGCAACCTGAACTAAGAAAAGAAAGATGGCATCAGATTCAACGTTCTAGCTCCACAGTGCCCACATCGTTCCTGGTCAACAACTTTCCCATGTTAGAAAGAAATCTTGCTGAGTATATAGGGACATGTGGGTTCATTTGTGGCTTCAAATGTTTTCTGGACTTATTTTTGTTTGGCTATTGGGTTGGTTGTAAGAGGTAAAATGCCATTTTTTTCATGATATTTTCAAATTTCTTATTATTATGACCAGGATTGGGACATAAATAATCTGTGAGTTTTATCTCAAAAAACTCATGACTTACATAATAAAATAAACTAACTGAGGGGATTGGATTTTAAGTTGGGGATAATGGGTGTGACATGGACAAGTAGGTGTGTGCAGTTCACAATCAGAGACACAAGTTCAGCTCAAAGACAGATCTGGGAGTCAGCAGAGAATAGGAGTTTGAAGCCATGTAAAGGAGAGATTGTTCACTGGAGCCTGTGTCACAGGACCTTACAAAGAGGACCAAAGCGGGAAGGCTCTGAGAAAGCCCACACTGGAAAAACTGGCGATGGAAGAGGAGCAAAAAGATGAGATGACATGGGTGACCATGTACGAGACGACTCAGGGGGAAGTCCTCTGAGGGAGATCAAAAGAGTAGAAACAATTCCAAGCAAGGGGGACTGACGGTCAGTGTCAAATACTGCACAAGGCGTGCATAATGCAGAATGAAAATTGACCTTTATGTTTGAGGAAAAAAGAGTTCAAGAGGAATTACTTATTGTCTGTGTCTGGATAAAGGGAAAAGACACGGGGGGATGGAGGAAGAGGCCTTACAGTGGACCTTAGCTTGCTGGAGATCATACCACAGCCACAACACCTCAGTGGAAGGATCTGGGGACTTTGCAGGCCAAGGACCACAGTATGGAGAAATGAAATGCGGCATAGTTGAGGCATCAGGCTGTGGGTAAGGAGGCCCTAACATGAAGAGTGTCTAGGAAAGAAGAGTCCCAGATGGCTGAAGCCATTCCAGTCAGACGGGTCTGCGAGCACCACAACAGTGGGCTCCACAGGAGGAGGAACAGCATGGGATGAGTCCTGAAGTCGTCCTGACATGTGACATCAGAAGTGCAGAAATCGGGCGGTGGACTTAAGAATCAGCTCCACTGTAAAGGGAAGAGATCAAGCCACCTAGAGCGAGAGAGGAGACGCAGCCTGGAAATGACAGCTGGGCTGTAGGAAAACCTTCTCCATATGTAAGCAAATGAGGAATGGAGGCTCATAAGAGATGGCTGTAAAAGGGAAGATTTTTAATTTTTTTTTTTGGTATTGTGACTTTAATTTGAATTCTCTCTACAAAAAAAGAAAAGTCCAACAGGGATGTGTTACCTAGACAGAAATCCACCTGCAATCACTGAAGATGGGAAGATAAACTAGAACTTATGAGAAACTGGGGAAGGAAGACGTAAAAGCATGAGAATGCAACATAAAAAGGCGAGGGTCTACGCCGCAACATCTGCACCGGGCAGGTCTGATAACATGCTATGGAGCTGTTAGCTTTCTAGGACCTTTCTAGGCTTTGTGCCTGCTATACAGACTTCTGAGTGTGGAGAAGGTACAACCACAGGCTGGTATAGGATGCTGTGCCCGCCCTCAGGGGCAGAGCAATGGTGAGGGCATTTTTGTGGGGAGGCTTGGTAGATGACTGGGTTTAGGAGGCCACACAGGCAAAATGAGAATAATAGTCTATTGTGTAGATGTTGATTTGCTAACAGTAGGTCTTCAGTTTGCTAACAGTAGGTCTTCAAATTGCTAACAGTAAGTCTTCAATGGAGAGGTAAGCGTGGAAGTCGGAAGTACACTCATGAACCACATAAGGGCACCTTAGTTAAGGACAGACCACATATACGCCACTGGTCCCACGACACTATAATGGAGCTGAAAAACGTCTTCCTATGGCCTAGTGACATCGGAGCCCTCCCATCACTGTAGCGCAATGCCTTACCCACCTGTTTGTGGTGATGCTGGTGAAAACAAACCTACTGTGCTGCCAGTCCTATAAAAAGTCTAGCGTACAATTACGTTCAGTACACAATACGTAATAATAAAAGTTATTAAGTATGTATGGTTTATATATTTGCTGTACTTTCAATTGTTATTTTAGAGCATACTTCTTCTGCTTGTACAAAAAAATAGTTAATCGTAGGACGGCCCAGGCAGGCCCTTCAGGAGAGATGCAGCGGAAGGCGTTATCAGAGGAGATGACGGCACCACGTGTGTTACTGCCGGTGAAGACCTTCCGGTGGGACGCGATGTGGAGCTGGAAGACAGTGATATTGATGATCCTGATCCCCGAGGAGGCCTGGTGTAATGATGTGTGTTTGTGTCTTCATCTGTAACAAAAAAAGTTTAAAAATAAATAAGTAGTAATTTAAAAAATATAAAAAAGCATATAGCATAAAGATATAAAAGAAAAATATTTTGTATAGCTGTGTGTTTATGTTACTACAAAAAAGTCAAAAAGTTAAATAATTTTAAAAGTTTACACATGTACAAAGTTACGGTAAGTTAAAATGAATTTGTTATTAAAGAAATAAAAGTGTATTTGTGTAACGTTAATGTAGTCTAAGTGACAAGTGTTTGTAAAGTATACAGTAGTGTACAGTGATGTCCAGGCCTTCCCATTCTCTCACATTCACTTACCAAAAACAACTTCCAGTCCTGAAAGCCCCATTCATGTTAAGTGATGCACACTGGTGTGCCATTTTGTCTATTTTGTATGCCATATTCTGGCTGTACCTTTTCTGTGTTTAAATATGTTTAGATACACAAATACTGACCAGCGTGTGACAGTTCCCTACAGTGTGCAGTTAACCTGCTGTACAGGTGAGTGGCCTCAGAGCAAATAGGCTATCCATACAGCCACCTGCGCCATAGGGTCTGCCATCTGGGTGTGTGGAAGCGCACTCTCTGATGTTTGCACAACAATAGAATCACTTAATGATGCCTTTATCAGAATGTTTCTCATCTTTAAGTGAGGCATGAAAATGCGTCTCGTTGTCTAGGTAGTTTCAGTGTCTGCTGTAGAGAAAATAAAAGAATAAATATGAAAATAGGGGGAAATCTAAGGAGAGGGCCCGTTAAAAGGACAAAGGCTGAGTAAGTTATAAAAGATTCAATGACACATTCAATGGCTCCAGCATCCCTAGGAGAAGCAGCTGCAATGGAGGAAAGCATTGGCCGGTGTTGACAGGAACAGCCTGCAAGTCGTTGAGGTCATTTCTAGTTTTCACCCCCTGAACAGATTTGGCTGGAAAGTCAGGTGAGAGATGTAAGATCTGGCTATCCAGCTGTCATTCACTTTAACATTCAGCAAAACAACCTGGTCTTCTGTGTTACTTTAAAAACCTGCAAATCAAATGAATACTCCTTTGTATCTGATACCAAAGAAAACCTGATTAATTAGAAAGAAAGAGTTTAAACTCAAATTACCTTCTGAAATACAACATTCTCTTTGCCTTTCAAAATAATGCCAAATGCAACAATGTCAAGGAGACCAGAAACAATGGAATGGGAAGCAAGTTTGTGAGAAGGCTGTTTTGATATTTGAGAATATTGCTTCTTATTATGAGTATTCATCTGACTTTCTTTCTTCAAACAATTATAAATCCTGACCTCCATCTAAAAGTGTACCACAAAACATTCTAATTATTCTTTGATATTGTCAAAGAACTCAAAGAGGTTGGATACGATTTGCGGTTCTGGGAAAATTGCCTTGTGTTTTACCTTGCTTTTGTTTGAGAATGATACCTGTGATAATTCCAACATTAACAGGAAAAGAAAGTTGTCTTGATTTTCTTGATATATATACTGCTATACTGCTTACATTATCTCTCACCTCTCTGTTTTCCACAATTTCAATGTCTTCTTACTTCCAATATATAAGAGTGCACAAAAAGAATGGCTCAGTAAATTTAGCTTTGTGGATGAGCAGGATACATTTACCTGCATTCTACAATGAAGCACAGATAATCATCAAATCCTAGCCTGCCATTCAATCCTCGACCTACCAGTGGAAAGATGACTTCAGCCAGTCCCCAGTAGATGCAATCCTGCATCTCAAATACTAGCTGCTGGCTCTGGGCAGTTTGGGTTGGCTAATGTTGCCCCGTTAGTACAAAATTTCACATCGGATATACACTTGAGAGGATGCTTTCTCTGTGGAATGAGTCATTCTAAAGATTTTCAATACTGTATCTACAGGAACTCTGAATGGGAGTTATCACCACTGACTCCCGTCCCAGTTTGTTGAAGTTGCCCCAGGAGGCGGTAGCTTCCCCACGCTTTTAGGCTGTGCTGGCTTGGATGCATGCTGCAAAGGCAGTCAGAGGAGAAGAGCAGTAAACCCCGCCTCCCTCCCTACCCTCTCCCAAGCAGAGACATTGAGACCCAGTGATGCTGAATTTACACAGAACCATTTACTCCACCTGTGACTGAAGTCAGTGAAACCAAAGGGATATGGTACAAGACATTGGGTGTGTTTTAGTTTCAATTAATTTTTCTGAAATGCAATGAATCTTTCCTATCTGCTTAAGGGGGTTCTCATTTTTATTTATTTTGGAAGTGTTTAGTTATGTCTTTGATTTCCATCTCATTTCTTAGTCCTTTGGCTTTTAATTCAACAACTTTAATTCTTAGATTAGATCTCCAATTTTAATCTTTTGTATCAATCATATGTCTTCTTTTCATTTTGTCTTTTTTGCTTCATATTTCAGAAAGGGTATCAAGTTTGTCCTCTATATCAATGATTCCTTTTTCTGTAATTCTATTTTTCAGAATCCCCAGTGAAGATTTAAATTCTCATTTTTTTTATGTTTTCCTTAATAACCCATCACTCTTTTTCCCCATTATATCCTACTGACTTTTTCTTTCTTTCTTTTTTTTTCTTTTTTTTTTGAGACAGAATCTTGCTCTGTCACCCAGGCGGGAGTGTAATGGCGTGATCCCAGTTAACTGTAACCTCCTCCTCCCAGGCTCAAGGGATTCTCCTGCCTCAGTCTCCCAAGCAGCTGAGATTATAGGCATCTGCCACCATACCCAGCTAATCTTTTGTATTTTTAATAGAGATGGGGTTTTACCATGTTGGCCAGGCTGGTCTCAAACTCCTGACTTCGTGATCTGCCCACCTCGGCCTCCCAAAGTGCTGGGACTACAGGCATGAGCCACTGCACCCGGCTCCTACTGACTTTTCTTTCCTTAGAGCTTGATTCTTAATTTCAAAGAGAAGTTCTATTTTTGTTTTATATTGAGAATGACAAATACAAACACATTCTTCTACAAAAGAGGTTGATTTGTGTATCAAGTCATGTTTATGTGTATGAATCTCCTCTGGGCCTTAAGGATAATGTTCTTTTTCTGTTTTTTTTTTTCTGATTTTTTTTCCAACAAATAAGATCTTTTCAAATTACATAGTTTTTATAGAAACAAAAATGTTTGCTGTAGCACTACCCAAAATGGCACGAGATTGTTAGCAATAAAATCTAATGCTACATTATAGGAATGCTTCTGTACATTATATAATTTTAATACAATTAAATAACACGTGCATATCCAAAACATAATTATGAAGTCTCTATAGGTATGGGACTTATTTATGGCATACTGTTGAGTGAAAATGAAAGGATCGAAAGAGGAAGACCCGTGTTCTTGGAAATTCAGAAGATAAAAAGAGTTCTGCTTGCTTCATAAAGAGTGGATATTTCAGTATTATTTCTTTATATTTTTCTGTTACATAGTTCATATTATATATTTAGTATTTTTAAAAATAAATTTCTGAATGTCAAATACAAAGGTGCTTCAACTGCACAATCACAATTTTAGATTATTGCTGTGAGAATGACGACTGTGGAGAGGAATCGTCTAGCTTGGATTCTTCAGACTTGGATTTAGCAACTTTTAATCTACTCTGACTCCAGGGAATTCTCACGTGATCATTTGCTGCTTCTCCTCCACAATTTTCTTTCTTACTTGTCAAAAAGAAAAGTAAACTGAACCTCTGTTCCAACGATAACTTTGTCTCAGAGATGTCCAACTAATTATATAGCTAACAAAATTATTGTGATTTCGAATTTCTTTGGTTTAGAGGAGTAGCAGCAAGATTAAATACATCCATTCAAACAACACCTAACTTTAAGTCCCCAGGGGGTAGCTGTCTCTACACTCGTTAAAAATACTGGAGATGTTAATGATCTTCAAGATTCCTACGATTTTGCCATTCTGTGAATCTAATTACTGAATTTTTCATTACCTAGAACTAAAAATGAATAATAGTGTAAATATGAGAAGATAGAACTTGATCTCAGTTTCAAAGGTTTGATAAAGTTTGGATAGGTAAATGCTTAAGAAAATACAGTGTAAGCTTGAGATATAAATTACCATTTAAATGAAATATCTTTTCAATAAAGAAAATGCTACACGTATTATTTATATTTTATATAATTAAAACACTTTAAAAATGATTTCTAAGAGTATACATGACGAAACTTGTGATTTCTTCTTTACATGATGTTTCTTTTTCTAGTCTCATCAGTGGAGACAAAAAGAAAATCATGTTTTATTAACTGAATTTATTAATTAAGAAAGTATTTTTCCACTGTAAATCACAGCATAATAATGTTAACGTCTTTCTGTAGATACTGCTTTCTTTCCTAAAAGAGACATGAGTTTAAAATTTTATAAATGAGATTGTTGAGTAACTCAGAAATGTTAGCATTTGAAAATTTGAGTAGTTTTTTTGTTTTTACAGTTGACCCATAATTGCCATCACTGTTGTTTCAAGTGACTATCTCTTTCTCTAGTTTCTTCATGTTGAGTGAAAACAAAAAGGAATGTAGGATGTATAAATCATTCTGTGAAGAATTCCTACCTCTGTCTTGTATTTCCATTACATTGTTGCTATTTTGGTTTGGTTATATTTTAAACATAATTGAAAGAAATGTTTTTCAATTAAAGAAAAGATTGCATCTCTTATAAACAGGGCTTACTTCTCCATATTTCCCTATCATCAATACATTTGTTTCTGTGCATAATTTTCAGCCTGTGATACAAATGGAAGCAACTGCAGTGTTCAACTAATGAGAGCGTAATAGAAAGTAGTGATCAATGTGTTAACTCCTTACAGAAATCTACTCCACTGTCTTCCAAAGAACAAACCTCCGATTGTTAATGCAGGCAAGCTCTCCTGAAGAAATAAACATTATTTATTGGAAGGGCCAACTGGTAAATTATTTCCTAAACCCCCGTATATTGGCAGATAACTATGAGCAGAAGCACAATGATTTGAGTAACTTCAACAATCAAAGATACATAAAAATAGAATTCTGAAGCATGAAGACCTATTTTTTCCATTTCATATTTTAATAGAAATCTATCTCATGTGGTCAGACATTCAAAACAAACTAACAAAACCCTCAAGCTACTTCTGAATTCTTTGTCTTGTTATTTAAAAAAACAGTAATTAGAATAAAATGTATTGCAGATTCGTCCATGCTGCTGAGTGTATGAACAGGTCATTTCTTTTTACTGTTGAATAGTATACCATGGTATGGGTGTGCAGTTTCAGCCATGCTGCTGAGTGTATGAACAGCTCATTTCTTCTTACTGTCGAATAGTACACCATGGTATGGGTGCTCCACGGTTTGTTGATCAGTTCTTCAGTTGAGTTACATTATTTGGATCCTTCTGGTTTTGGCAATTATTAATACAATCATTATGCATGTAGAGGTTTTTATGTAATATTAGATTTTCATTTCATGTTGGCAAATACTGACAAGTGGGGTTGCTGGGCTATATGATAAATATATTACACTGAACATTATAAGAAACAGCCAAGCTCAACCCAAGAGGCTGAAAGATGTTCCTATTAGCAATATATGTGAATTCCAATTACTCCACATCCTTGTCAGCACTTGTAATTGTCCATCACTTTAAAATTGTAATCATTCTATTATGTGTATAGTAGCATCTCACTGTGATTTTCATTTGCATTTCCCTAAAGATTAATTGTGTTGAACATCTTTAACTGTGCTTATTTTTCATCCATATATCTTTTTTTTTTTTTTTTGAGACGGAGTTTCGCTCTTGTTACCCAGGCTGGAGTGCAATGGCGCCATCTTGGCTCACCGCAACCTCCGCCTCCTGGGTTCAGGCAATTCTCCTGCCTCAGCCTCCTGAGTAGCTGGGATTACAGGCATGCGCCACCATGCCCAGCTAATTTTTTGTATTTTTAGTAGAGACGGGGTTTCACCATGTTGACCAGGATGGTCTCGATCTCTTGACCTCGTGATCCACCCGCCTCGGCCTCCCAAAGTGCTGGGATTACAGGCGTGAGCCACCGTGCCCGGCCTCATCCATATATCTTACATTGTGAAATCTGTTCAAAACTTTTATGCATTTATTAGTTTGCTTTCTCTTTTTTTTTAAAAAAAAATTATTTCTATATGTCTTTGGAGAACAGGTGGTATTTGGTTACATGAGTAAGTTCTTTAGTGGTGATTTGTGAGATTTTGGTGCACCCATCACCTAAGCAGTATACACTGAACCCAATTTATCCTTCACCCCCTTCTCCTCTTCCCCCTGGAGTCCCCAAAGTCCATAGTATGCCTTCCTATTCTCATTGCTTAGCTCCCACTTATAAGTGAGAACATACAATGTTTGGTTTTCCATTCCTGAGTTGCTTCACTTAGAATGATAGTCTCCAATTCCATCCAGGTGGCTGTAAATGGCATTAATTCACTCCTGTTAATGGCTGAGTAGTATTCCATTGTATGAATACCACAGTGTCTTTATCTACTTGTTGATCTATGGGCATTTGTGCTGCTATAAACACATATGTGCAAGTATCTTTTTCACATAAATGACTCTTTTCCTCTAGGTAGATACTCAGTAGTGGGATTGCTGGATCAAATGGTAATGCTACTTTCAGTTCTTTAAGGAATCTTCGCACTGTTTTCCACAGTAGTTGTACTTGTTTACATTCCCACCAGGATTGTAGAAGTGCTCCCTATTCACTAAATCCATGCCAACATCTATTATTTTCTTGTTTTTTTTGATAATGGTTATTCTTGAAGGAGTAGGGTTATATCACATGGTGGCTTTGATTTGCTTTCCCTGATCATTAGTGATGTTGAGCATTTTTTATAGGTTTGTTGATCATTTGTATATCTTCTTTTGAGAAGTATTTATTCATTTGTTTTTTTCTTACTGATTTGTTTGAGTTTGTTATAGATTCCGGATATTAGTCCTTTGTCAGACGTATAGATTGTGAAGATTTTCTCCCATTCTATGGGTTGTCTGTTTATTCTACTGACTGTTCCTTTTGCCATGCAAAAGCTCCTTAGTTTAAGTGTCACCTATTTATCTTTTTTTTTCTTTTTTCGTTGCATTTCCTTTTGAGTCCTTGGTCATAAAAACTTTGCCTAAGCCAATACCTAGAAGAATTTTTCTGATGTTATCTTCTAGAATTTTTATGGTTTCAGGTCTTGGATTTAAGTCCTTGATCCATCTTGAGTTGGGTTTTGTATGAAGTGAGAGATGAGGATGCAGTTTCATTCTCTTACACATGGACTTGCTGGGTATTCCAGCACCATTTATTGAATATGGTGTCCTTGCCCCGCTTCATGGTTTTGTTTGCTTTGTTGAAAATCAACTGGCTGCAAGTGTTTGGGCTTATTTCCAGGTTCTCTATTCTGTTTCATTGGTCTTTGTGGCTATCTTCATACCATATCATGCTGTTTTCAGGACTATGACCGGAAAGTTTAAAATCAGGTAATGCAATGCCTCCAGATTTATTCTTTTTGTTTCATCTTGCTTTGGCTATGCGGGCTCTTTTTGGTTCCATATGAATTTTAGGATTGTTTTTCTAGTTCTGTGAAGCATCATGGTGGTATTTTGATGAAAATTGCATTGAATTTGTAGACTGCTTTTGGCAGTATGTTCATTTTCACAATATTGGTTCTCCCCATTCATGAGCAAGCATGTGTTTTCATTTGTTTGTGTTTTCTATGATTTCTTTCAGCAGTGTTTTGTAGTTTTCCTTACAGAGGTCTTTTATCTCCTTGGTTAGGCATATTTCTAAGTGTATATATATTTTTTGCAGCTATTGTAAAAGGGGTTGAGTTATTGATTTGATTCTCTGCTTGGTTGCTGTTGGTGCATAGGGGAGCTACTGATTTGTGTTCACTAATTTTGTATCCAGAAGTTTTGCTGAATTCTTTTATCAGTTCTATGAGCTTTCTGTAGGAGTCTTAGAGTTTTCTAGGTATACAAACAAGTCATCAGCAAACAGCAACAGTTTAACTTCATCCTTACCAATTTGGATACCCTTTATTTCTTTATCTTGTCTGATTGCTCCAGCTAGGACTTCCAGTACTATGTTGAAGAGAAATGGTAAGAGTGAGCAATAAGAGTATTGCTCCAGTTCATAGAGGGAATGCTTCCAACTTTTCCCTGTTCAGTGTTATGTTGGCTGTGTGTTTATCAAAGATGGCTTTTACTACATTGAGGTATGTGCCTTGTATGCCAGTTTTACTGAGGGTTGTAGTCTAAAGGGATGCTGGATTTTGTCAAATGCTCTTTCTCTGTCTATTGAGATGATCATGTGATTTTTGTTTTTAATTCTGTTTATGTGGTGTATTACATTTATTGACTTGAGGATGTTAAAGTAGCCCTTGCACATTCCTTATATATTCCAGATACAAGTCTTTCATGAAATGTGTGATTTAAAAATATGTTTTTCAATCTATAGCTGTCTTATCCTTCTTTCAATACTATATTTTAAAGAGTAGATGTTCTTTCTTTTGATGAGATTTATCATTTTTTTCTTTAATAGATCATATTTTTTGAATTATATCTAATCTAAGTCCAGATCATAAGATTTCCTCCTATGTTCTCAACTAGAAATTTTATAATTTTCAGTTTTGTATTTAGATCTATGATCTTTATAGAGTTAATTTTTATGTAGAGTGCAAGATATTGACTGTGGTTGCTTTTATTCCATATGAAAATCTGACTGTTCCAGCATCATTTGTAAAAAGACTATTCTAACTCCATTGAATTGCTTTGGCTCCTTGGATAAAAATCAACTGGGCATATATGCTTGATTATATATCTAGATTCTGTGTATCTTCATGGATCTGTATAAATTGATTAGAGTTGTGTTGAATCTGTAGACAAATTGAGAGAGTTGACAACACTGAATCTTCCATTCTATGACAAAGTGTGTATTTCCATTTAATTCAATTGTATGCTAATTATTACATCAATATTTAAAAGAATTTTAGCATACAGATTTTGCATAAATTTTTAACGTTTTGTAACTATTTCAAGCTTATTGTGCTATTGTAAATTATACTGTTTTTCAAATTAGTTTTCATCTTTTTGTGGCTAGCATACTTAGATACCGTTAGTTTTTCTATGTTGGCATTGTACTCTCATTGCCTTTCTAAACTTAGTATTCATTCTGTTATAGATTCTTTTAGATTCTCTTTGTAGGCAATTCATGTCATCCACAAAAAAAGCAAAAAAACAAAAAAAATGGCTGGGCACAGTGGCTCACGCCTGTAATCCCAGCATTTTGGGAGGCCCAAGCAGGCAGATCACTTGAGCTCAGGAGTTTGAGATCAGCTGGACAACATGGAGAAAACGTGTCTCTACAGAAAATAAAAAAATCAGCTGGGCATGGTAGTGAAGGAACCTGTAGTCCCAGCTACTTGGGAGGCTGAGGTGGGAGGATTGCTTGAGCCCAGCTGTCAAGGCTGCAGTGAGTAGAGACCGCACCACTGCACTCCAGCCTGAGTGACAGAGCGAGATCTTGTCTCAAAAAATAATGTTTTATTTCTTTCTTTTCAATTTTCTTGTATTTGTTTTTATTTATTGTGTTTATTGAGCTAGCTAAAATCTCTAGTACAATGTTTAATAGTAGTAGCGAAATTCTTTTTTGGGGGTGATATTTATATTTGGTTGAGGAAGTTCATCTATATTTCTAATTTGCTGACTTTTAAAAGAATCATGAATGCATTTTGAATTTTATCAAAGACTATTTCTGCATGCATCAATATAATTTCATAGTTTAGAATTTTTTAAAATTTTTTCATGGTGAATTGTATAGATTGATTTTGTTTTTAAATATTAAACCAGGCTTGTATTCTCAGAATAATTTCTACTTGATCATGATGCATTCTATTTTGGTAGATTCAATTTGTTAGTATTTTGTAAGGACATTTGTGTTTATATATATCTGTCATATATATATCACACATATCTGTCATATATATATATATATCACACATATATGTGAATGATTTTATGCTGTGTATCTTTTTCTTTTTCTTTTTCTTTTCTAACATCTTTGTCTGTTTTTGATGTTACTTTAATGCTAGCCTCATAAAATAAGTTGGGAAGTAGTCTTTCACTTTTATATTTTTAAAGAATTTGTGTAGAATTACTATAAATTTTTAAGGAAAGTTTTGTAGAATTGCCTAGTGAATATATTTATGTTGTGAATTTTCTTTTGTGGAAGGTTTTGCTGCAAATTCCACTTATTTATTAGACTTAAGATTACTCAAATTATCTAATTTTTTTATTGAGTAATTTTGGGTTAAGTTTGTCAAGGGAATTTTTTTTTTTATTTTTTATGTAATTTCATAGCTTTTTAAAAAGTTCTGACTCTTTGCCTACTCCCTTTCACCACCTTGATATCTTAAGTGAATAATGCATTCTCATCAGGAGGGTTAAAACTCATCATTATTTGAGGGCACTTCACTTTTTAAATTACAAAAAACTTACCCTGTCAGGTAATTACTTTTTCTGATAAGCAACCTATTTTATAGTTTCTAAAATACTATCTCCAAAGCCTCTAGTCCAAAAGGTTTAATAACTCCCCAAGGTGATGTTTCCCTTTCTCCTTTGATATTTGCATAATTTGGAGTGTTCATTGTCTGTTTTATTTCATATCGGGAAAAGCTGAACAGGGACTAAGGTGAAGGCAGAGAGGCATCCAGGACAAATCATTTTAGGAGGCGCTCATCTCAAGGTCCTACAAATACAAGGTCAATGCTTAAAAGAATCTAAGAAAGACTGTTTCCTTAAAATTTGTTTCCTAGCTAGGTGCCTGAACTAGTTCTGGTCTTTTTAATTTGAATTCTTTTTTTTTTTTTTAAACGGAGTCTGGGTCTGTCTCCCGAGGTGGAGTGCACTGGTGCAATCTCACCTCACTGCAACCATGGCCTCCTGGGTTCAAGCAGTTCTCTTGCCTCAGCCTCCCAAGTAGCTGGGATTACAGGTGTGAACCACCACACATGGCTAATTTTTGTATTTTTGTTGGAGACAGGGTTTTACCATGTTGGCCTGGCTGGTCTTGACCTCTTGACCTCAGGTAATCCACCCACCTTGGCCTCCCAAAATGTTGGGATTACAAGCATGAGCTACTGCACCCGGCCTGAATTATTTACATTTTCCTAAAAAATTCAAAAGTAGTTTTTAATATTTTATCAGAAATATTGTAGGCATCAATTTAAAAGGAATGTACAGAAGACCCTTCATCACTACTTCCAACCAAGCAATTCTGGGCTGGGGATCCAAGATTAAGCTGATGGCAGTCTGATAAGGGCTCTGCTCCCGGTTTGTAGATGGCTGTCCTCGCATTACATTTTTGCATGGTTGAGAGAAAAATCTTCTTTCTTCTGTTTCTTCTTAGAAAGGCACTAATTTTATTCCTGAGCTCCACCCTCACCTCGTAATACTATTATATTGGTGTTTGGATTGCAACATATGTATTTGGGGGGTGGCCACAAGTATTCAGCTCACAACACTTGGTGAATCACTTTTAATTACGGTAGTGGGTAATTGCTTTAAAAATGATGCAGGCCTTATTGCCACATATGCATTCAGCAGTTCTTGCAATGCTGTAAAGAAATCCCTGAAAGTGGGTAATTTATAAATAAAAGAGGTTTAATTGGCTCACAGTTCTGCAGGCTTTACAGAAGGCATGGTGGTGCTCACATCTGCTTGGCATCTGGGGAGGCCTCAGGAAGCTTCCAATCAGCAGAAAGTGAAGAGAGAGTAGCTGTGTCACATGGTAAAAAGCAGGAATAAGCAAGAGAGAGAGTGTGGCGGGTGCCAAATGCTTTTACACCACCAGATCTCCTGTGAATTCAGGGCAAGAGCTCACTTATTACCAAGGGGTTGGACCAAACCATTCATGAGGGATCTGTCCCTATGATCCAAATACCTCTGCCAGTCTCCAATAGTGGGGATTATGTTTCAACATGAGATTTGGGTGTGGACAAATATCCAAACTATATTAATAAGAAATGTAGCAGTTCCCAATTTTGTCTCTCATCACCCTCCCGCACACCGAATCATATATGTGAGGAGAATTTCTCTTTGCACAACTTGCCCTATTTAGAACTGTTCCGGAGCGTGTGCATCTCCCATAGCATTATCTAAGACTCCAACTCCTGCTCTGCCCTTCAAGAAGCCACACGGCAATATAAATAATGCATTGCATTTAGGAATACAGTTAACTATTTTCTAATTTATGTTTAACCATTAATAAACTGTTTTTGACTCTTTTTATGACAATTATTTTTAGATCAATTTGCAAGTGATCACAACACACACTACAGCAAGATGGACAATTGCTGTCCTAATGCATACATCACACTAAATGCTGTTACATACAGTAATATTGCCAAGGATTTAAAATTTTGATCAGCAGTTTCAGGAAGCTAGAAGCTTTTAACTAAATGAATGAATCATAGAGGAGTCTCACCATTTCTCAGTCAAGATTGGTGACTCAGTGTCAGTGGACCATGAGATTTCTATGACCTGACCTTAGAATGACCCCTTTTTATGGTGGAACAAGGTTTTAAGCAAGGCCATTCCCCAGGAGCCATAAAGGATTGACTCGGGAAGACAGCACTGAGCTGTGCTATGAACAGGGCTGTTGCATTTTTGTGATTTTTCCCCAGTCTGTGGCTTTTCCTGAGCCTGTATCCAGACAGTGGTCATTCTAAGTCCAGCTTTGCTGTCTGTTACAGCTTCCGTTTGACTATGTCTTTATGCTCTTGCCTTATTAAGTTATAAAACTGTTTATTGCTTTATTGTCTCAGTTCAAAGGTGAATAACAAAACCCAAGGGTATGTCAGCCTTGAAAATCTAATATTGACCTTCCTGCGCCCTCAGTGTCTGCTGGTTTCCCGTACCTAGCACTTACCTTTCCAATGCTTCATCTGCGCCTTCGTTCACCTGCCTATTTGTCATTTGTTGTATCCTTTATGGTTAAGTATACTGGGTTCTAGCAAAGTAGTATTTCAAGTGCAAGTTTACACATTCCTTATATTCACTTTAATTCAATACTTTCCATTTCTTTTTTGTTCAGATCTAGGAGTTGAGAATATTTACAGTTGTCTTTTAAAGAGGTTGTGAAGTTGTCACAAGGACCTGGTTCATGCTGGCTATTTTTCCCTTTTTACTATTTTATAGCATCCAATTAGGTGGATAATAAAACTCTTATTTTTCCAATGAGTGATCCAAGACTTAATGAAAAAAATTACCATGCTTAATGTCACACAACTAACAATCGGCCGAGGAGCATTTAAATGTAAATATGTCTTACTTCAACATTTGTTTTACCAAATCCTGTAGTTCCTTCCAAGACTTGCTGTGAAATACAACATTCTCCCAACTTTTACCTTTTCTTTCTACCCCTAAGAATTCATATCATTTTCACATATGAAGTTTGCTTTTAACCTTTTGCTATTTAATTTGAGAAACAAAATGCAATAACAAAAATGAAGCAGGAACAGAGAATGTTAAACCATGGCTAGCAGCACTGCCTGTCAGCATTGGTTTGGCTGTAATTTCATTGCTCTCTGAGTCTCACTTGTTTACTTGGTTTCCCTGAGGTCTACAGCCTTCCTAGTGCTGAGACTGGAGCTCCCAGAGCTTCCTTCTCTCCAGGATCTCAACCTTCCTCACTCCATGAATAGACATAGAGCCTTTCCACTTATGTTTTGTACGAAATCGGAGTCGTTCCCACAGATGAGACCTGGAGAAACATTTGAGTCCTCTTTGATCACGTCCTGAGTCATTTCCCACTCCTGATAATGTGTTTGTGAGATTAACGTGAGAACGTCAGTAAGACTGCACGTGCAGGGGTGCAGCCACATACCCCAAGCTTATATGTCACTGGTGAGGAATCGAAAAAGCACTGACATGAGTGGAGTGATTTCCATTTCTCTTCAGCAGCCATCTCATGTCAAAGACCATCTGGCAATTCAAATCCTGAGTTATTAAAGCTAAAGAATTATGGCCACATCTAGTTTCTATGCACAGCCTTTCCCTGAGTAGAAGGCTCAATTAATTACCAGATCAAAATTGGGCTGGGATTTGCTTTGTAAACTGCTAAGCAGTTTAACTGGGTTGTAGAGAAAGACTCTATATGACATTAAATGACCTTCCTAAAAGCTTATTTCTCCCCCAACTGCTCATGTTGGAATCAATTTCAGGAGTCATTCACAATGAGTGGTTTATTAGCTTTCTAAATGCATTTACTACATGCCAGATGTCCAGCTCACACCAGCCTGCTGCTTGCCTTTCACTGACCCCTTGGATAGATGCTACAGACTTGGATCCACTGCCAAGGAAACACCACAGAGCAGTGTGTGGTTGGCATACTAGCCCCACCGAGAAAGGAGACATCACCCAGGTGTGGACAAAGGGGATGACACTACCAGGCAAGGTCATAATGATGACAAAAAATAGATTTTTCCAGGTTGACTTTAGAACTACGTTGTCATCTCAGACCTCTCAGTGTGTTTCGAGCATTTAAAAATCCCTTTGATTAGAACCAAATTGATTAAAAATGAATGTTGAAAAGATCTTCCTGACAGTTCTAGGGCTATTCTATAGCTGGCTTGAATCTGATTTTTTAAAAACATCTCATTAATCCAAAATGTTCTGCATAAGAGATCTGTATATCCATTTTTTCACTTATATGATTGGATAATTATCATTTATTTTCAGTGGGTCATTCTGAACAAAATGCAAGTTAATCATTAAATGATTTCTACATTTGAACATGACATATTTTGATAAAAGGCATGGCTTAAATAGTACTTCTCATCAACCAAGTATCTTGATTCTTTACTTCTTTTACTAATAGACCTAACAATGCATTGCCCAGATTTTCTCAAAAAGAAAAAAAGCAAATTATTGGTTTTCTCCTTCCACATTTTCTTTCTATGTGCGAATGACAATATATCCATTGTTCAGATTATCCTAAAAGTTTAATTGACAATGATATCAAAGTTATTCAAATATTCTTAAAAAATATGTGTGTAACAGTATAAACCATGGTGGTACAGATCAAAATAATTATGGACTATTAAATATTTACTATAAAAATAAATATAAATACATTCAAAATACATAGAAAAACATTGGTTAAATATAATTTTGCAATAAAGATGACAAATCTTTATTTGTGCTTTTCATTATGTTATTACTGTAATAAGAACCACAGATATAAAATTCATATTTATTTTATAGAAATAGATCATAAAAGGGAAAAGGTAAGCATCAACAACTAGAGGTAAAGTGAAATATCAACAGAATGCAAATAGACACAAATGCAGCATTTCTAATATCACACATCATATCTGAATGTTCTCCTGATGTCACAATGAGACATTGTCTTTACATCTGTTGGGTCTCATAAAATGCAACATTTAATAATCGTATTTCTGGATGGCATGGGGTAAACAGAGATATAGTTAACCATAAGGAACATTGTTACACTCTTTCTAAATTTCACAGGAAAACAAATTATTTTGTTGGTCACTAAATTGCCATGCTCACACAGGTACTTTGTTAATGGTAATGATAAAAAAAATTGGAAATTAATCAGATTAATTTGAATATGTTAAATATTTTTTCAACAACAGTAAGAAAACAACATATTTATATATAAAACATATCTAATATATGTGCAATATAATTTTACTATAATATATGTAACATATATGTACTGACTTATGCAATTGTGGAGGCTGAGAAGTTCCGTAGTCTGCCATCTGTAAGCTGGAAAACCATCAAAGCTGGTGGTGTAATTCAGTCCCAGTTCAAAGGCTTGAGAGCCGGGAGCTCTGATGTCTGAGGGCAGACACAAGATGGAAGTCCCAGCTCACAACAGAGAGAAAATTCACCCTTCCTTTACATTTTTGTTTTATTCAGGTCCTCAGGGGATTGGATGAGGTCCATCCAATCTGGTGAGGATAGGTATTGTTTACACAGTCTACAAATTCTTGTGCCAGTCTCTTCCAGAAACGCCCTCACAGATACACCCAGAAATAATATTTTACCAGCTGTCTGGGCATCTCTTAGGCCACTCAAGTTGACACAGAAAATTAACTGTCACTCAAAGTAAAACTAGTTTTGCCTTCTCTGGGAATATTTACAGAGAGAAAAGCAACACTGAGCAGAACAGTATGGAAGAAAGAGCCATGCGCATCAGAAAAACCTATCAGTAACATTTGTGAGCCTCTATTTACTTGTCTGCAAAATGGATGGAGTGATGGGGTTGTGTTGAAGCATAAATACAGCATACAAACATGACCTAGCTTTGTGCCATGCATCTAGATCCTTAATAATGACAGTGAGATAAAGATTATATCAAACAGTTCTTGGACTTTTCCCTGACTCTGGCCAGTAAAGTGCATCCTAGCTTAGCTTCCTAGTCCTGTTTCCCTTCCTTCTCTGCATGGAGTGGTGGACCTGGCCAGATGTGATCCTCATGACCACATGAAACACAACCAAGAAAAAAGGAGAGGTGAAGAAAGGCAGGAGGTAACAGGCCTGGGAGGGCAGAAGGTGAGGCAGGGCATGTGGCTTCAGGAAAGGCATCAATGTGACTACCATATACGAAGAAAGAAGGGAGAGAAGAGCTAAGCATAACTGCTGTGGTCTGGTTACATTCTTTATGCTGTTTGTGAAAAGGAAGTAAAGGGTAAATTATTGTAAAATTTCTTTTGGTTCCTGGAACATGGTATTTTGGATTCAACACTGCTCTAAGACTGAGCTAAGTAGACCATGACTTCACTAGCATTACAACACACATGGTCGTTATTTTCTGGAAAGAGCTAAGTGTACTTCTATCTTCTGCCCTGACATACATAAAATAGACCTTTCCCACTCATTTTTCATACCCAGATCCTTATCTCAGAAAGTCCAAATACCATGCCTTCCAAGATGCCCTCCATCAGGATTTATCTATCTGATGGAAATATTTTGCACAAATTTCCTTTATATTTGAACCTATATATTTGTACCTATCTATGATCAGATTCTTCAGTGAAGACCCTGAGATGGAAATTAGGGTGTGTGTGATTCATCAAAGGAAGGATTGTGAACAGCAGAAAGGGAAGAGACCTTAGTATTGGGCAGGGGAGGAGCTAAGGACAGGTGTGTTTTCAGGAGGACTCTGGCTTTGGCCTGGTCACATAGGGTGTTCTGGAACATGAACTGTGTCCGGAGTTGGTCCACCCTCTAGGCAAGACTCCCATGTCAGTCCATGCTTTGGGCTTCATATAATCTCCTAGGAAATCAAGTAAGGCTTCCATTTTGCTGAAGGCTGTTCTCTGGGGAGACAACACCTAGTCAGGAGTAACCAATACACACCAGCCTAACCCAGGGGGTCTGGACACCTCATTAACAGCACCCATTACTGACTCCTCTTGATGACCCTCTTCACCTTGTGTTATAGGAATTCTTATTTCTGTCATATTTATACTGGATCATGAGTTCCTTGAGGACAAATTAAGTGAAACATTTATCTTTCAAGTTTTCATAATACTTAGCCTGGCTCCTGGATGACACAGTACTGGAAACAACTTTGAAACTGCTTGCCAGGAGTCAATTTCTAACTGGATGGTGCTCTAGAATGTAATTTCAATTCATTCTATCCTACTATGGAGCAGACCATTACTATTTGTGGGGAAACTTCCTGAAAGTTCAGAAATGGGCAAATATCCTAACACTGATATAACCAGAGTTACCAAGGTGCGTGAGCATCAAAAAACAATGGCAGATTAAGAAGGGCATGGGCTAACTGGACTTACTGACTTGTTCCTACCTATTAGACTTACAGTGTAAAATTAATATCCAGGCCTCCACAAAATGACACATTTCTACACATTGTGAACATGCAGGATACCTATAGAGTCTGATTTGGGAATATCAAATCTGTGAATGCCATGCATCTGGTAGGCATAATTGTTAAGTTAATGAATGATGCATACAATGGAATAATATATTAAAAATACATGTTTTAAAAACCCTTGAAAGAGCATTAAGTATAAAAATGAAAAGAAAACCTGAGAATAACTGTTTTATTCGCACCCCCCACTCCTTGGTGGTTTTATTGGTTTTATCCAATCTTGTTGCTTCGTGTGCCCTCTGTATTCTGAGGGCCCCCAGGTTTATGTCTCCTTCTTCTATTGCTCGACTATGCTGTCAGTATGCAGATGTAACTTCCCCCAAGCGAAGCTCTTGATCTTCCCCACAAACCCTGACATTTTGTGTTTTTTATCATCTAAGTCTCTGGCAAACCTAACCCTAGTACCTCAAGTCACAAAAGCTGGGGATTATCCCTGACTCCTGTATTTTTCTCACACTGAATATTCAGTTCCCATGCAAGCTCTGGTGGTGGTACCTTCAAAACATGGACAGACTCCAACCACTGTTTCCACTGCACTGTCACCTCCACGATCCAAGCCATTATCATCTTTTCTCTTGGATGAGTGCAGTAATCTTCCTGCTTTTACCCAGTTTCTGTCTTTGACCTGCTCACAATGTTTTTAATACAATCCTAGGAATGTTCTTGTTAAAATATCAGTCACAGAATTTCACGCCTCTGCAAAATAAAAAAAATAAAAAAATAAAAATAATACCTTTTAGGTGAAAATATACTTTCTCTACTTATTTGGTTATTTACTCATATATTCATCTTATGTGCATTTATTGATTATCTTTAATACCGAGTACTAAAAACTCAGTGGACTAAAACAAAATCATTCATTTTCAGAGTCATGCTATGTTATCCAGAATACTTATGTGTCTCCATTCCAAAGATTGGCCAACTCAAACGTCTTCATTTACAAAAAGCTTCTCAAAGTCCTTGATTGCTTGAAACTGGACTATAGTAGCTTCAAGAAACAGTTATAAATGTTAGCCAATTACAGAGTATTTTGTTGTGTTTGAGGCTTTATAAATATCTAACCATCCAGGGATTTAAAACCCTGTTTGTGACAGGGACCATCAATATTAAAACACTTATTTTCACAGACATTTATTAGTTACTAATGTTGCGCTAGACATTGTGCTAGGTAAAAGAGATATAATGGTAACGTAATGCCTTGACTTTGTTGTCAAGAAAGTTTTAGCCTAGTTGGGAAGAAGACAGGTTTACACAATACATTTAGAGCAGTGGTTTTCAGCTCTGACTACACATTGAAGAATTCAGGTAGGAGTTTTAGGAAATTTCAATACCTGGGTCTCACCATCAAGATCTCACTTGGTCTGAGATGTGACTCATGCATTAATTTTTCTTGAAAGCTTTCTAGGGGATTCTGTAGTGACACAGGATTGAGAGTGAGAGAAGTATCCAGTAATGAATGAATCATTGCTTTGCCTATTCTCATTGCTGTGCACAATACATCTTCTTGACTTTGTCGAGGAACAAGTAACTGATGAAATAACATGATCCGATGGACCAGAATGTGGTAAGGTAAATATTCTAATTAAAAGTACATTGTCGAGTATTCTACATACAGAATTCATAATAATTGTCACATTTTTGAATTTAATAAACAGTTCCCAAACATATGAAAAGATTCAGGAAACAACTATAATTCTTGAACCTTTAATTTACAATCTGATCTTTTTAAGAAATGAAGAAAATAATTTAGAGTCATCTGGGTCATTACTACAAGCTTCATATCTCATTTAACAAGTGGAAAGGAAGTGGAAAATTGGGCTGAATTATTACAAACTGACCACTCACACACGCACACAATCAAACACATGCATGCACACACACACCCCCCTATATATTCTTTTAAAGATAGAAAGAGGAAAGAAGCTCTATTTTTCAGAGATTTTTTTCATGCCTATTTCTCATTTTGGCTTAACTATTTTATGTAATAAACTTTCTTATTTTGATTTTGCAGGTCAAGAAATTAAAGCTTAAATAACTCATGCAACTTCTCATAGCTAATAAGAGTCAGATATAAAATTTTAAATTATTCAGTTCTTCATTTTTTTAACTTTTTCACAGATTTTTCATATGAAAAATAGTTTGCAGAAAAATGTACACTGATTTGCATCATTTTGATGAGTATACAGTAATTACAGAAATTTAAATAATGTGGTTTTGTTTTGTTATTAATTTTTTTTTTTTTTGAATTGGAGTCTTGCTATTGCCCAGGCTGGTCTTGAACTCCTGGCCTCAAGTGATCTCTCACATCTGCCTCCCGAAGTACTGGGATTACAGGTTATGAGCCATCATACCTGGCCTATTTTGTTTTTTAATCAGGACATCACAAAATACATTGGCCCACTAGTAGGCCAAACGGAGCCTTGCTGGAACCAAAAAGCACCCCTGTCTTCCAAACAAAAAACTCATTCCCAGGGGGAAGCTCAGCCATAGAGAACTGGGAAGCAGAAATTCTCTGATTGTATTCTAGGCAGAGTCAACCCGGCATTAAAAATCTCAAGCTTCTTTGAATTAAGCACTTCATGTGGGCTGTTGACATTGGAAGCGATGTACTGGTTTCTGGTGAAACATCTCTTTGTATTTTTTTTTTAAGTATTCATGAGAAAGTCATGTTGTTGATAATTGACTCCTTTTTACAAACAGATTATTAGGAGGTGGTATCTTAAATATGATAAAAGATGAGAACAGCAGGGCATTCAGACCACTGTTAAAATAGCGGCATATAATCTTAATTTCTTTCTATGAAGATTATAAAGAGAGAACATGAACACAATTCATTCTGTAAATTAGTCACCGTAAGGATGAAGGTTTATACCCACAGTGAGAAATTAGCAGTTTCAGGCATCTGAAGGAACTTGTCATCAAACACTCCTGGCATCCGAAAGGGCCAAACTTGTGCTTGCAAGGAAATGAGAAGTAATGCTGTCATCGAAGTCTAGGCTTGAAAAGGAAGCATCCAGAACGTCACAGAGAGGCCTCCAAACGAGGGTAAAAGACGGCAGTCTGCTTCTCTACTTGAGTATGGGAGAATTACGTCATCCTCTGGCAACCCAAAGAGAAAGGATCGTTTTAAAGAACTTTCAGTTAAAGAAAAGATGTTGTGCTTTTCTTTATTTCAAGTATTTCAGTCCAAACCATTTATTAAAAAGTAAGACTCTATGTGATCGGCCAACATGCAAATATGTCTTTTCAGCAGAGACATGTATAAAATTGCGAGTTCATTCATTCAGGTAGCAATTATTTATGGAATTCTGACTCTATTCCTGCTTCCTACTGGGCGCCAGTAATAGAATTGGTAAATAATAGAGATTTTGTTTATTTTATCAAGAAACACACTGTGTGTGAGCAAATCTTTTAAAATGATAGTCTCAAAGGAAAAGATCTTATGAGCATAACAAGTAAATGTGTTCTGTTCATTATCCCTATATGTGCGTGAAGACAAATTCCACACCGTATATTTTTCTGAATAAAATTATTTTTTCTTTCTATCACTTTATCAACTCTTTCAGAATACTGGTTTTATATTTCAGATTCAACTGTCATTTGCATAATTCAAATGTTCAGAAATGCTTGCTAAATGAAATAGAAAGAGTGAAATACAGTCGTTTTTGCTTATTTGGTTTTTGTTTTGTTTTGTTTTTGAGACGGTCTCATTCTGTGGCTCAGACTGGAGTGCAGTGGTGCGATCATAGCTCACTGCAACCTTGGCTTCTCAAAGGGTCAGGATTACAGGGATGAGCCCCTGCGCCCAGCCGAAAGTTCTTACCTTCGAGAAGAGTTGCTATTCAACAGGCATAACGTTTCAAATATGTAAGCTGAATAAGTTATAGAGATCTGCTGAACAACATTGTTCTTATAGCTAATAATACATTATTCTGCACTTAAAAACGTATTCAGAGTAGAACTCATGGGAAGTGCATGCTACGGTCTGAATGACAGTGTCCCCCTGAAATTCATTATGGTGAAACCTAACTCCCCACGTAGAGCGGAACCTGTGGGAGATGATGAGTTGCGAGGCTGGAGCCCTGGTGAATGGCGTTGGTGTCCTTATAGAAGAGGACTCAGAGACAGCTCTCTTCCCCTTCTACCATGTGAGGACCCGGTGAGAAAGCACTGTCTATGGACTAGAAAATGGTCCCTCACCAGACACAGAATCTGCAAATTTCCCAGCATTTTAATCTTGGACTTCCAGCTTCCAGAACTGTGAGAAATAAATTTCAGTTGTTTAAAAACATTCAGTTTATGGTACGTTGCTATATATGCCTGTACAGACATAAACAGTGTTCTTAACAACAATAAAAAAAGATAATAGATTGGGAAGAACAAATGCAGGGATAAGGCATTATAAACAATGAGATTGGAGTTAAGAAAGCATACGCGTTGTAGGAACAGGGACTGCAAACTCTGTGTGTGTGTGAGACAGAGAGAGAGAGAGAAACAGAGATAGAGATGGATAGGCACACACACACATACACACACACACAGAGAATTTTATAGAGGAGATAACTTTTGAGCAGATTTATTAACAGTGAGAATACATTTCAGGCAAAGGGAAGACGATACATTGTCCCAAAGGTTGAAATAGTGACATATTTCCCTGAGAGTCCACGTACCTTCTTCTTTTTTTTTTTTTTTTTTTGACACAATCTCATTCTGTTACCCAAGCTGGAGTGCAGTGGTGCCGTCTCAGCTCACTGCAACCTTCACCTCCAGGGTTCAAGCAATTCTCTTGCCTCAGCCTCCTGAGTAGCTGGAACTACAGGCAAGCACCATCAGGCCCGGCTACATTTTGTATTTTTAGTAGAGATGGGGTTTCTCTATGTTGGCAAGGCTGGTCTTGAGCTCCTGACTTCGTGATCCACCAGCCTCAGCCTCCCAAAGTGCTGGGATTGAAGGTGTGAGCCACCACACCAGATCCCCAGGCAGTTTCTTATGGATGGACGTAAAAACATTACCATCTAAATCATCATCACCCTGAGGGCTCTAAGATATTTTGGTTTTTGATTCGTGTTTTTTATATATTTCTATAACTCAGTAAAAATAAAGCCTACGAGGCTTAGTTTGCTGATTTCTCCAGCAGTGTTATTTTCTCTTAAGATCAGGGCTTAGAGACGGACATGTTGCTAATGTGAAAGTTGCTGACATATTATTGTAGTGTTTCAGGGGATGAGCTTTGGGAGACCATTGAACTCGGTCTTCAGTGGTCAGGACTCTCCATTCTTGAAAGCTAAATGGAAGCTGGTTATAAATCTTTGGACACTTTCTGGCTCTGTTAATTTGGTGGTATGCTGATGATGTAACGAGTAATATATAATCATTATTACTCCAGAAGCAGAAGACTGCTCCTACAGCCTGACAAAGACACAGGTAGGGGGTTGGATTAGGATGAGGTATAATCATTTTATACCTTCACGCAGAAAATAACATATAAAAAGTGCTTCTCCAATAGCTGTGGCTGAGAATTATCTGTTTCCTGGAAGCAGCCTGGTGGCAATATTTTTTTGCTGAATTTCAAAAGAATACCTATAAGTAATGCTGTATATTGACCATGATAAAATATCCAAGCAAGGCAATCACTGTGCAGAGGCTGTGTTCTGTAGCCAGAAGTGCTGGCCTCTCTAAAACCCTTCGGAGGATTACCTTTTTAACGGTGTATTAGACAAGAGCTAGTTGAGGTTGGTTTACGCTCTGGTGAGCTTTCTGCTTTTGTTCTATCATTCCCTAGGTCCTCTCACTCTTGACTGCTGCAGATGAGAAGGACGGGAGGAGGATTGTTCTCTGGAAGGTGAGACTGAGCCCCTCTGCCAGCTGCCTATGGCTTAGGCAGCTGCCTCCCAGGGGCTTGGTTGGCCACGGCCCACTGGAGCCTGGCGTCTGCAGTTAGGCAGGTGTCAGAGAGGAACCATGCATTCTTGCTGCCATGGGAGGTGCCGGGAAGAACCACCGCAGGGACTTAGAAAGAGGGACCATCATCCCTTTCCAGCTGCCTACACACACACACACACACACACACACACACACACACACACACACACAGTCTCCCACTCCCAAGCAGGAATCTTTCTGAGTCGTAATCATAGGGGTGGTATTTTTAGACGTTGTTTCAAACGTGTTCTCCAGGCACCTGCTTCTTCTAGGGCTCTCCTGCTTTCATTCTCCACAGCATTTTCCACCCTTCAGGCCCCAGATCTCTTCCTGCAGACACAGGCCTCAAGCTTGGTGCTTGGTGACAGGGAGGGAGGCAGGAAAGCCTTAGGGTCATCTGGTGTTTCCATCCCACCTCCCTCCTTTACTTGCTTGGTGACCTTCAGTGAAGCACTCAGCGTCTCTGCATCCCAGTTTCTTCAGCTGTGTTTTGGGGATGACACCACCTACCAACCTCAGGGGTAGTCATAAGGGCTGTGAAGCATCTTGAAAGTGTCCCTGGCATATAAGGCAATCTCATTCTTTGCTTTGATGAGCATTTTCTGAGCCCATCTTAGTCATGGGAATAAAGATTAGTATCTCTCCTTCCCTCCTAGGGTCCTCACCCAGTCCCAGCTCTGGAGACGAATCCACTGCCTCAGGACAGCTGGCTGGGTTCTTTGGTTCCCATCCCTGTGATCTGGAGCCCCAAGGGAGAGCTTCCAGACCTCTGTGCCCTGGAACACTTGCCCGTGCCATTCTAACCATGCCCTGACTCCACCCAATTATGAATGGAGGCTTTGCCTTGGCCCTACTGCAAAATGTTGCTGGCTTGTCCAGGCTCATTCTGGGAGAAGGAGACATTCTGTTCTGAATTTTGGCCTTGTGGGGCTTTGTTGTCTTTTCTGGTTTTAGTCAGAATTTCCTCTAAAAGCAGGAATCATATCTTGACTATACTCATTGATCAAGAATTTTCTGTTTATAGAAAAATCAGACACACACACACACACACGATGATCAATAAATTATTGCTCAGTAAAACAACACACAAATGACATTAAAATGAGGTTTTCAAACAATGCTTAGCTGAATAGGAAAAATGCTAATGATATAATTTAAACGAAACAGATAAGATGTAAAATTGTATATTTAACATTGTTTTATGCACACATGATTAGATGAATAGAAACACATGGATACTTATTTGGTGGTGAATAATAGGTCATTTCTATAGTCTTCATAATTTCCTATTCTTTTCCAACATTTTAAAAGTGAACTTCTAGTACTTTAATAATTTGAGACAAAAAAAGCAATGAATAGTGCTATTTTTAGGAAATCTGAATAAAAGTCATTTATATAATCCCTCTGGGGACATAGTATTATCTATATTCCCCATTCATCAGACTGAAAACCTTCTAACTCTGATATCATTGGAGGAATCCTTTGAAGAATTGCAATGCAAATTTGGAAAATTTGTTGTGGTGACTCTCACAACGCTTGTCTATAAGGTGAGGGTGCCTGAAACTCCAATCCCACTTCCAGCCAGGGCTAACTCTTCATTGACAGGGCTCTCTCCAGCTGCTTATTTTTCATGCTTCCAGTTTATCCCTGGATTCCAAACCTCTTCATCCTTAGAATGGAGGGCAATAGAGGGTGTCTACGTTGAGCTCAGAGTGGAAATATGCATCAACCCTGTGAGACCAGGGATGTTTGTCTGGTGGCCTGCGGTAACACAGCACATCACCTGGTGCTGAGATGAAATGTGTGACATCATCAGACTGGTGTGACTGACAGAGCCCTTTTCCTTCTGGGATTCTGGGCTGATCAGGGTTAGAGGGAACAGGAACCCCCGGGGTATCTCCCTCGTCCTGATGAGTTCCTGAGCCCCTGTGGAGTGCCTCCAGTCCGACTCCTGTGCCAGGCACTTAGCATTTAGGATGGATTGTCTTGGCATCTTTATTGGGTATACACTGCCTCATATTGTGAATGACTTAACATAAAACTTACTGAAGACAGAAATAAAGCATGAGGTGCTCATCAGAGTTTCCGTGCTAACCTGGTTGACAGGGGGCATGTGGTAGTGGTGTTGACAGGGAAGGAACTGGATAGGAAAGAGAAAGCCAGGCTGAGCTGGAGTTTAGAGCAGCATAGCCTGTGTCCCGTGGGCACGTGCTGCCCTGATGCACGTTTGGGGAGGTGGCCTTGACCTGAGCAGCTCTTGCACTGTGTTATCAGGGCTGCAGTTTCCATCAAAGGGAGGAATGGACAGAAGCCCCGGCTTTGGTTCCATCATGGAGCTTATGTGTGTTCCCGAGAGCATCCTCCTCTTGATGCATTAACCTCTCACCTCCTGCCTGCGGCTTCCTTCTCGTTGCTGCAATTTTGGCATGCCAAAAATATCCTAGCTTAGCACAGCCCAGAAGTGGGGGGCTACAGATATCTGACAGATAAACTCATCCTTCTTTCTCTCTGCAGAGGGATGGTCCTGAGAAACAATTCTCAGCGCGTCAGTTTTCCCAGGCACCTGCAGCCCGTCTGCACTTGGTGTCGTCCAGCTTCACAGTACACCTCCTCTGACTTGACTTCCCTTCTGCTACGCTCCTTTCTTCCCTCAATCTTGCTCCTGAAGGTTATGCTAAGTCTCCTCAGACTGGGAATCTAAGCTAAGAAGCTGCTTCCTAGACGGTGCCTTCTTGCTGTGTTCTCAGGTGGTGGAAGACACAAGGAGGTTCCCTGCACCCCCTTTTACAAGGGCGCTAATGCTATTCATGAGGATAGAGCCCTCCAGCCTAATCAACTCCTGAAGGCCTTCCCTCCTAGCGTCACCACAAAAGTGATTTAGTTTCCTGTGAATTTTGGAGCGTGGTTCAAGCATTAGAGCACAACATCAGCATTTTATAGTTTTCTCCTTTCCCCGGACAACCCTATCCTGGCTCCCACACCCAAGTTACTACTTAACTTGTTTGGTTTCTCAGAAATCCCAACTATTTGAAGGACCCATGGGAATTTGCAAGCATTTTGGCTCAGGATGAGAAAAGCAGGCTGAAGGGGAATGTCTGGTGCCGGGCTAAAGAGAAAGGGACAGACAACCGTGAATATCTGGAAATCCGAAGAATAGATAATATTATAATTTTTATTATAATAAAAAATTTTATATTTCAGGTAAATATCAAGGTATTTCAGGGAAACAGCCTGAAAGTCGACGGGGAAGGCAGTGCTCGGGTGAGAAACGGGAGAGGCTGATGGTGTGGGCCACACCTGGGCTTGTGTTGGAAATGACTGCCTGACTGTCCCCATAAAATAGTTGAATTTGCCAAAATAAATGCAACGACTTTCTCAGGTTTCCCTCAGAAATCGCTGATGGCATAATTCCCTTCAGCAAACGATGAGGAATGAACGCAGAGGAGAGGACTGCTGTGAGAACTATTTTTCCTGCACACGTGCAGCCTGCGTGCCCTTGAAGACACGTGACGCCAATTATGCCCCATTATAAGTAGGAGCGGCTCTAGATCCGAGAAGGAACACAGAGAACGATGGGATCGCACCAATGTCTGAATAGGAGAAAAGTGATGGCAGGAAGCAACGATATTATTTAAAGTTTAAATATACTATATTAAGCACTGGAAAGCACAGCAAAAAGAACTGAAAAAGTCATGAATCAAGTCATAACGTGTTGAAGCACTTGAGGACGCACTACCGGCACAAGCTCCCCTTCTGACCTGCAGCCTTCCTTCATTGAAATCACTTTTTCCTAGAGCGGGGCAGCTTGGAGGTCAACCTTTTTTTCTGGGTCATCCAAAGCCCCCTCGTTTTTTCCTCCCAAGCAGCGAGAGGCCGTCCAACTGCGTGACATGCTTTGTTTGGTATGTTGGAAATCCTGAAAGGAGAAATCTGTAACACTGAGTTTGAGTTCCTGCCAGCAGATGTCCTTCTCCATCAAATCAAAGGCAAAAGGACCCAGGCTCTTCGTGTTTTCAATTTTCTGAGCCTTGGCTCTCTGGGGGTCTCTGCAGCTCTTGGGGGATTGGGCTTGCTGCCAGGCAGCTTCCAAGACTGGCTCTCTCCTGGCTCAGGCACTGACAGAGTTCTTGACCACCAGGGTTAATGGAGTCCACCTGGCATGGCAGGTCTGGCAGGGGCCCCCTGGGGGATGTACCCGGGGGAAGGAGAACCTGCTTTCACTCTCCGAACCTGGGTCAGGGCTGGAGGAAGACGCCTCTCTTATTACAACTGGGATTTGAGGGAGTGTCACTCTGATTGTCCTGAATCATTCAGACTCTATCCTGGAGAAGCACTTCTCGCCAGCCAGCAGTTTGAGGACCAGATGGGGGCAGTTGGCCCAGGGCCATCAGACACCATTGGATGGAGGCCCACACTGGGTAGATGCATCTTCCCCCAGGCCCTCAACCAGCCCCTTGGAAGCTTGGAGAGGATCGTTTAGGTGATGAATGGCCAGGAGAGAGAAGCACAGGGGAAAATTCCCTCTGACTTGGCATAGATCTCCACTGCTGCGGAAGGAAACACTGCAGGCAGACTTCATCGCAAACCTCAGGGAGGATTTATTTGCATCGGGGGAGGTGGGATTGCGTCCTACATCATAATTAATACCAATGAATTTTCTCTTTAAGTCAAGAATTTTTGTTTGTTATCGAGCCTTTTGTTAGATTAAACCAAAACCCCCAAAAAGAGAAGGTAAGAGAAATATCCCTATCTTATATTGAGAAAAATGTGACATGTGTAGTTTATGTGAGAAGCTAGAGTCAAGGAGGATGTGGAGTGGGTAGGGGTAGGATCCGGTTGAGTAAAAGTGAAGAAGCAAAGGAAATATATATGATCAGCATTTATTATGTGAGTACCTACAAAATGCAGACTTTATACTAGGGAAATTTACACCTCCTTTTTTCTTTAAAGCTCTGGGTTGTTCTTTAAGGTTGTAATTGTTAACCTTGTTTTAGATATTTGGAACCCGATGTTAACAGATTAAGTACATTTCTAATATGAGAAAGCTAATAAGTGTCTAATACGACAAAGATACTAAGTAGTATTTGAAAACATCTGTCTGAATCTACCTCATAAGAATAAGGAACACTGTGCCCAACCCCAGGCCTGGAATGTGCCACCCCTAATTCTTCGATAATTCATCTCTAGCCATCCTTCGCATTTCAGCTTATACATTGAATTTCTGCAATTTTTTAATGGAACTTCCACAATTCCCCTGAACACTTTCTTCATTTTCCTTATTGCAGTTGGGGATTTTTTATTTAGTTGTGTAAGCTTCTTTTTTGTTTAGTATTTGTTGGTGACTACGTCTTTTTTTGATGATTGCTATATTCTTAATGTCTAGCCTATAACCAATAAGCATGTCCTAAAGTGAATGAATGAATGAATGACAGCTATGTAGCATTGATGATCTGGATCCACACTTGGCCTTAATAGTGCTTTTGTGCATTTGCAGAACTGGTTATGACTCTCATACAAGTCAGGCTTTGTTTTCTAATTCTGTCCTGGGAAAACCAAATCCAGCACTGATACTGCCTGGACATCTCCCTCAAAGTATCTAATGTACGTTTCATCCATAAAACATTCACTAGGCTAAAATCTTCATTCATCTTCATTCCTCACTGTGTATCAAGTCATATATGCTGGGTTATTAGTAATAAACACCCAAAGCATTAAATATATAGCTCAACAATCTGTTATATTATTTACATAATAGAATTGTGGTGGGCATATATGTTAATAAATAACAATGCGATATTATTAGTGATCACTTATACTTGCAAAATGATAAATTATTCAGGAGTCTCTTAATTCTTGAATGTAATATTATATTAAATGGGAACTATCAAAGGTGTATTTTGTTCATAGCAGACTCTCAACATTTGTACTTTTGACAGGTCCAATCATCTCACTCTGACTTTATGATTAAAGGAGCCTCAGTGTCACAGAAATTCAAGTTAACTCTGTAAATTGCTGGGGACATGATGAGTTTTCCCAGCATCTCCTAATGCCATGTGTTCACAGAACACTTACTAGAAATGTATGGGAAACCAACTTCCAGGCTTTCTCAGAGGTGCTTAAAAGGGGCACTCAGTCACAAATGTTAGAAAGAGAATTTGCCAGATGACCATAGCATATGTTCCACTGATTTCCACAATCTGGAAAATTATTTTCAGGTCACAGAACAATTTTGCATGGTTCTATTCTCAAAATCAGAGTTGGTGGTTTAGCACCAGAGAATACTTTTTGCACACTAAAATTTTGATGCGGAGAGATCTAAAGGGTTTTGAGCACTCACTACCTGTCATGTATTTTACTTCTTGTTTTCTTAAACACAACTCTGAGATACCAGCTTTAATGTACACTCATTCTAAAGCCAAATAAACAGTCTTAGAGCCACTGAATAGCTCTTGCCAAAAGATCTAGAGACGTGGCAAGGCAGACACTTGAACCTAGATTTACCTTGGGTCAAAGCTTATGTTCTTTCTGTTACATCCCACGTCAAACCAAGGAAGAAAATTACGTCTTTTCCATCATTTCCCTTTGTCAGTACTTTGGGTACTATTTTCTTTCCATCACAAATATATATCCAACTTTCTGTCGTATGCCAGTGACTGTGTCATACTTGGGGAAACCACGGGAACAATCAAGACGTGGTGTCTTCTTCTGATTTAGAAACTTAGATCTACTCACTTACTATTTTTCTAAGTGAAGTTAGACTTCATAGGATTGGCTTTGCTTCTTTAACTACGACACCGGGATTGAGCTTACTCCTGGCCGTGGAATGATACCCCTCTGATTCCACCGACATTACTTTTCCCAAAGCATCCAAACCCCTCAGGTCAAAGTCTGAGACCTGGTTTCCTGAATTGGAGTCCAGCTTTGCAGAGTGACAGAATTTCTGTTTCACTGTTGGGTTTGCACTCTCAAATTTTCAGTAAACTTCTGCTTCCTAAGCCAGAAGTGCTGCCCCAGGGATGCCCAGGGGGCCTGGGTGCCAAGCCCCTCTGCCACCTAGTGACAGGCACAGAAACTGCTCCATCCTTGAATTGTGAGTCCTGGAACAAAGCCGGACAGTGATGTATTTTATTTTTGAAAAATATTATTAACTTTATTTAATTGTATTTGTACTCAGTGAAGCAGCTCTGTCACCCTCCGTCTTATTTTTAGAAAGTCTCGGTGTCCAGGTGACATTGGCTAAGTCTTTGAGGACATGATGAAAGTCAGTCCAAGGACACGGGCCTCTGTTTTCACCTCTGGCTTTCTATTTACTCCTGTCAGTTTGCTTTCAGAACAGTCCCTGAGGACATAAGAAACTGCGAATTTACCTTCATGACCAAAGTACATTCTTAAGCTTTGGTTTACAAATGGAACCCTTTGGGAAATGACAAAAGAGAAGTGAAAGTTCTCTTAAAGAAATCTCTCAGTCTTCACGTTTAAGATTCACCTGACAGAATGAATGGCCACTGCTGATAGAGCTGTTTCTAGATTACCTCCTCTCCACCTTTCCCCAGATCCAGGGTGCTGTAACTTGACTATTTATTGGATGCATACTCTCGGGTAATACTTATTAAACTTAGAGAAGTCTAATGAGCAGAGTGTTAAGAACCACTGTGAGTCTAGGCCCAGAATACTCAAAACAGGAGTAAAAGGCACCTGGATGCACTCTTGTTTGAGGGAAGACCACTAATGAAAACTTTACAAGATTCAAACGTGGTAACCCATGCTCGAATTAATTAAAATCTTAATTAACCTACAATTATTGGCCCTGGTAATAATCAAATACATCTTTAACATACTATACTAACTTTAAACATCTCAAATTCACAGAGTTTCTCACTACAATTTTTGCATTTCTGAAAATTTATATGAGAAAAAAAGAGTATCTAATGGAAAAGACCTTTGGATCTACCCAGAGCTCTCACTGAAACAGGTCTGATGGATTGCACATCGAAATCATGAAAGAAGTGGATGGCAAGCGACCGTGGCTGCTTAAGGCCTTGAAAGTAGCCCGAAGATTTTGCCACCTTTGTAAGGTTTCTGGTCTTTGTCTACTTAACACATTTTGAGTTCTACAGATATTTGGCTTTTCATTCTATTACATTGTTTATATTTAACAAAAACACTTAAAAACAGGTCCTTATTTTTAATATTTTTTATACTAATAAATAAAACATTGTATTGATAACGTGTCACACTTTCTTATTCAAGACGTCCAGGGAGTAAAGATAGTGCATGTGAACAAAACAATTCCACCAAAAATCTAAATGACGTGTGTTTATAGATATTCAGCCATCTTCAAAGAAGCGTTTACACGATTTGTAATGTTAAATGCATATAAGATGAGAAACAAATATTAAAAGTGAAGAATTCATATAGTTAAAAGTGGCAATTAAGTAGATGGTACCGGGCAACCGGGCCCAAAATTTAGTGATTATTATAGGATATATACAAGTTAACATTAATCAATTATCCAAAATTACAATTAAAAATGCCTTCTAAACAATACTTTTTAAGTTGGGAAGGGATAACATGGGGAGAAATGCCTGATATAGGTGATGGAGATGGAGGCAGCAAATCACATTGCCATGTATGTACCTATGCAACAATCCTGCATGTTCTTCACATGTACTCCAGAATTTAAAGTGCAATAAAATATAAAACAAAAACAAACAAAAAAATAAATAAATAAACGAACACAAAAAAATGCTTTCTAAAAAAAGAGAGAGAGAAAAAAAGTGTGGATTTCCTCAAGATGGCACATTATATTCATGGACTAGTTCTGTTGAGTTTTTAGTTGGCAACTCCAGCAATTTGGTCATTTCTCCACAGATTAAAGCATTTTGAAGACGAATGACTAGGATTGCACTGGGCAGGAGATATCAGGAAAAGATCCTCTTGTCACCCAGCTCATTCTGGGGCATTGTGGGTAATACTTGTCCCCAGAGATGAGAAGTTACTGGATACTTCCTACTTAGTTACTTGTGACTGGAAAGTCATGTGTTTGTTCTGATTTTTGCTTTTTTTTTTTTTTTTTAATGGGGAAGAAAACAGTAGAGGTAAATTTTAGATCTGATCCATCTCTCTGATTTAGATCTCATTCATCTCTCAGAGAATAAACAAATAGACCAAAAAATAAAATCCACCAAAACAACTCCCAATAACTAACAGATTCTGAAGGCTAATGTGCTGGACCTTCTGTGCCCCCAGTTCTAGTAGAAGAGGAAAGGGTACAAAAAGTGCGCAGAAACTAACATTTATGGAGCAGCTGAAATGTTCCAGGCTCTATGCTAAGTTTCTCATGCTCATGATTTTATTATGGTCTTAAATTGACCTTTCAAGAAAAATGTTATCTCTGCCTCACAAATCAAGGGATTGAGCCTCAGAGAGGTTAAGCAACTTGCAAAATGCCTCATAGTCAAAATGTAGCAAATCTTTTATTTGAAACTAGATGGGTTTCACTGAAGTTCACACTGCATTCTCCACGTGAAGACTGAAAATGGAAGAAGAGAACAGGATATTAACAAAAGTCCCCATGTTATGTTCCTGTTTGTCTCAGCTAATGATGGGTTCCAAGCTCCTTTGTACTGCACGTGTGACTTTTACGTCCAAGGCTCCACACCTCATTAAATATATAATAGCTCCTTGGAATATGAGATCATTACCACGTCACACATTTGTAGATCCTCAGAAGATGGTCTTGCTCAGTGCAGCTCGGCAAGTAATGAGCACAACCAGTAGGTTGTCTGTCAGCTCCCTTCCTTTTCAGGATAGACATGTTTCACTGTAAACCTGTCCATGTTATTGTTGTTTGAATTCATGAAAAGCTGGTGCCCTTGGCAAGTGAGCTCAGGAGGAAACAGCACCAATGTCTCCTCCTCCCGTTCTCATGCAGCACCAGAGGGGAGCTAGTGGGGAAAAGTAGAGACTGTGACCTTCCTGGGATTGAAACGATGCTGTTGATACCCCTTGTTCTACCTTAGTTTCCACGTGACATGATCCTGTCTCCTCCAGCATCACACTTAGAGATGAGTTGAACAGAGAATCACATTTTTACCCTTCCTGTTGTCCATTGTTAACAAAAATTAAAATGCAATAAGTATCTATATATTCCCATAAAGATTTGAAACTTGGGACAAGAAGGAACTTCAAGGCAGAAAAGAACACACAATTAAGTTGTGTTGACACAGATCTGAACAAACAATGACTTGCAAACACACACGGACTCTGAATTAGCCACTGCGACAGCCTGTGATGGAGCCATGGAGTTGCTACAGTTGTCCTTCTCCTGGTTTTTTAAAAAATGTTAAAATTGTACGCACTCTTTTTTTTTTCTCAAGTTAGTAACCTCTATCAGAAAGCTTTGCCTTGCACATTCCATGGGATTTAGAAGCTTATTAGGGGTCTGACGCATCACTCCATGGTACCTGTGAAAGAGCTCACCACACTGCAGAGGAAACATCAGATTCTTCACCAGTTTCTCCAAATGTCTGAAAGTGAGTTTTTCTAGTGCATGGGAAATCTTGTCACCTTGAAAATGTCTAATTAAATGTGTTGAAATGAATGTCAAACTAAGGACCATCTTGGGTTTTATTGGATTTGTCACAATAGACACCAAACTTTAGATAATGAGAATTATTTAAAGATATTTGGGAAATATTTGCTGCTTACCCAGGCTTATGCTATTGCTTGTTTTCCTATAACACCTAAAATTATATGTATACTATGTATTTTGACCTTAAGTGCTGAAATATTCAGTTTTTCATTGGCCAAATTTAGGAGATTAGAATTAAGAAACATGTTTTGAAAAAAGGGTCCTCGGATCATGAAAGCCTGGGAGCCAGTCCCCTGATCTGAATATTCTGCCCTTTGCTAAAGAGAGTGAGGCTGAACAGAGGAACTTAACTGCAGAGATGTACCCTGGCCAACTACCTTCCTGACAGAGGTTAGGCAGAAAGCGTCTCTGTGATAGGCACTTTGTCCAGATTCTGGAATCTGATCAGTGTGGGTAAGAAGGTGGCTAATCAATTAGAGCTGAATGAAAGACATTTTATTATTCAAGATTGTGATAAGATTTGGCATCTTTTAAATGAAAAAAGAAAACCCTCAAATAATTTTGATGAAAAGGAGGTTTATATACCAGATTCATTTAAATTTCTGACTTTGAAAATATTCTACTGGAATCTGATATAAAGAAAAGTCAGGGATATACAGGATTGGCATAGAGTTAGTAGAGAGTTAAAATGCGTTTTTTAGCTTCACTATCTGCCTAAACTGCCCTTAACAAGATCATTTTTTATACATGAAATTTTGCACCTCATTACCCCTAATTACATCCTTTTAACAGCAGTCTTTGAAAATGCAGACTGAACAACGTAGAATAGAAAATACTTATCTTTCTTCTATTCCTGTTAATTTTCAAGTCTTATTCTTAAATCTGACTTCAGCATTTATCTCTTTCTTTCCAAACTAAAATGTTTCATTCTCATGTAAACTTCAGAGACTTTTCTTTTTGGGAATAGGGAAAGAAACACACCATTTTAATGAGCAGGAAAATTGTCTTTTCCACTCCTGCAGCACTTTCTTTCTGCCTTGCTATATCATATGATTACACAGGAACCATTTTGGCTTCAGGATTATAAACTTATGAAGGACAGAAACAATATTGTATAGATCTTTTGAATCCTTCTAGTATCTAAATTGATGCCTTGAGTAGAATATGCAACTAATAAGTTTTTATTGAACATAATGACAGTAAACAGAACATCTTGTATTATCTTGAATATTTCCAAATATTAGAAATGTTCTCAAATTTTGTGATTATTTCTGCTTTCCTTAGCTTCTTTAAGATTGTTTACTCCATAAAGCCCTTCACAGTTTTTCTAACCATTTCTTTATGTCAGTCTAACAAATATTTGAAGATAATTACATTGTGCTTATGAGTATTTTTTTCTATACCATTCTCCTTAACACAAGTTTCTTCATTTTTTGCTTTTAAATTTAATTTTCCTGATTGTTCTTCTCTAGGCATTCATCTATATCTATATGTGTGTGTAGATAGATAGATAGATAATAGGTAGATATGAAAATACCTGTTAAATAAATGTATCTTAGTAAGTAGAATTCAAAATTGGATCTAGTAATCTGAGGCTATCTATTTAGCCAAAATAAATGGACCTATCATTGCTATTTTTCTTATATTTTCTTCCAGAGATGCTAGTAATATTACCAACATATATGTGGCTACTTTTAAAGTCACATAATTCAGTTAAATCAAAATGATTTTGGTTTCAATAAAATCCTAGATTTTTAAGCCTAGATTACCACTATCTTATTCTTGTTTTTGTTTATGGGAGACCTAAATATGATAGATAGATGGATGGATAGATAGATAGATAGATAGATAGATAGATAGATAGAGAATATTGAATATGTTGAGGATATTTATTTCACAATATGACACGTGATCTAATTCTGCAACTACTTTGTAATGTAAATACATTTTTTATTCTTATTATACAAAGAGGAAATTGAGGCTTAGGAAGATAAGTTTACATGAGTAGCTGATAAGGCCTGAATTGTGTTCTTAAGAAAATTTCCCCTGAATCCTGAGCTACCAACCACTTTTCCACAGTCATCTCTATGCCTGAAGAGATGTTCTTGGAGTCACATATGTCTGCCTTTCACTGGTGTTTCATAAAGGTCTTGCCACCAGGAAAATACCTAGTTGAATCAGATATACTTGAGAATATTTGCAGAAGTCTATAAATGTGTTCTGTTGGAAATACTGGGCCAGAGGGTTGAGAATGACGGCCCTTCCTTCCATCTCCAGGTAATTCAGAGGGTTCTCCACTGACAATTTTTTCCTAACTGAATCTATTGTAAGTCTTAGAATATTTTTTTCTAAGAGGGAAGTTTTGATGCAAGTCCTACATTTTGGTGGGAATATTTGTGGACAAGTAGAATCTTGAGTCTTCTCTTAAAACTGATTACTTGACCATTATCCTTTCTGCACAAATGCAGGGAGAGCCTTGTGCTACTGTTACAATGATGTCTCCTTATTGGGCTGAAAGTGTTGTACGAACCATCTTGTTGAAAGTGCTAATGAGTGTATATTTATATTTTCAGGAGAGTATCAAGGATTCTTCCTTCCCCTGATCTTTTGCACAGAATTAAATAAAACACATCTGGGAAACAGACTTATAGAACAAGGTTGAATTACCTCCATTTAGAAATTGATTTGAGAAAGAAAAGTGTTTGAGAAAGAAAGAGAAAGAAAATCAAGAAGTTGATTTGGATTAGAATAAAGAACATTGTCCTGAAGGTCAGATCACGTGTGTTTAATGATCAACTCACCTCCACCCTTTTGTTTTGTTCCTAGGATATTAAGATGCATCAGACGTGATGTCCAAGGCCCCAGAACTTGAGACTTACATCTCAAAGGTTGTCACATCCCCTGTCATGCAGATTTCTTGTAGAGAACCATATCTGTTTAATTAGACTGGTTCTGATAAGTCCTTTAATTTCTTGTGTCTAATCAGTTACTACTAGATGCCAAACCTTAAGTTTATATTTTAATTACAGACTTCAGCTCACACTTTCTCAATTATAATACTAAGAATCGTCCTTTGAACAATAACATTTATATCAAACCTAGAGATAACACAAGCACAACTTTTCTTTTTTACCATTCTATTTACAGTTAAACTATCTCTGTGTGTGTGTGTGTGTGTGTGTGTGTGTGTGTGTGTGTCAGAGAGAGAGCGGTAGGAGGTGGAAAGGGAGAGAATGATAACAAATCTGGATTTGGTAAGAAAAAAAAATGTTATATGACAAAGAATCATGCCAATATCTACTATATGCAAAGGATTAAAGAGAGTCCTGAGGGCTAGGCAGGAGAAATCACCATAGTGATCCTGACCTGCGCCTCAGTTTATCCTGTAGCAGTTAACTAGGCTGTAGCCAAAGCAATACAGTAAGTAATCACCAAGTCATGTTTATGAACTCACATGACTCCTCTGAAACATGTGGTGAAGATATTTGAGGCATTATCAAACACCTGGAGATTTCAGTTCCTCATTTCTTGCTCATGTGATTTATTAACGGTTCTGCTAATGCAGATAGAATGCAGCCCCAAATTACAGCAGATGAAGGGGCTGAATGCTCTGCAGCCTATGCTATTCGGAGTGCAGAATGTCTGCAACCTAGTTGATCATTTTTGAATCATCAGCTCCATCTTTATGTTAAATTAACAATTTAACAGCTGCTTTCATCAAAGTTCTTTTGTGTCTACCAACATGATACTGTAATTTTTTTTCTTAAATGCAATTTTCAAGATCATTTCTGTGTCTTTTCAGTCCCAGATTACTGATTTGCATGTTTGATCAATTTGTATACAAATGTTCAGGCATTTATACACCATGTAGGGAGCATGAAACACCTTGTAAAGCTCTGGAGAATAATTTGATCCATCTCATCATTCACTTACTTAAATTTCTTATTCATTAACGATAGGTATTAAATGAAGGCAGTACAATATGACTAAGCTTAGGTACACTGTTTCCTAAGTGGGAGATATTGTAAACAAAAAGATGTTCACAAATTCCAATAACTGGGAATACTGAAAATTGAATCCTATTTGTCATAGAAAACACATACATTTTGGCCTTTTGTGTTAGTCTGCTTGGGTCATGATACCAAAATACTATAGACTGGGTGGCTTAAACAATGGAAATTTATTTCTCATAGTTCCAGAGGCTGGGAAGTTCAATACTGAGTTGCTAGCCAATTGATTCTCTCTCAGGGTCCCCTTCTTGCTGTGTAGAGGACCACCTTTTTGTGACATCCTTGGTGAATGCATGCACATACATACACACACACACACCCCACACAAGAGAAAGAGAGGAAATGTTCGGGTGTCTCTTCTTTTAAGGACACTAATCCCATCAGACCAGGGCCCTCATCTAAATCTACTTATTTCCCAAAGGCTGCATCTGCAAACATCATCGTGTCGGGGGTGAGGATTTCAACATATGAATTTGGGAAAGGACACAATTCGTCTCCAACACCTTTTATAACAATTCAGTCTGCAGCACTTTTCAAATCTCAAACAATAATTCAGCTTTAATTTTATTTATTTTAAAATCATTATATTTCTAAGCTATATGTGTAATAATACAGTCTGGATGTCTTGAGCTCAAAAGAAGACCTTTAGAAAAAAATGCACCTAGATTTTCAAGGAAAATCTATGCGACCTTTAGAAAAAACTGCACCTAGATTTTCAAGGAAAATCTATGCTATGTTTGTGACAGAAGCCACTTGAATTGGCTGATACAAATTTCGTTCTTGGCCACTGGATCTCATTAGAACCAGCTTCTCCAGGTTGGAATGACCTCCTTGAGGGCCCTGGGTATCATCTTCTGTTTCCAGTTAAATTGAAGAGGAGGCACACCCTACTATGTAGCCTTGACAATCAGGGACAATCAATCCTTCTTGAGCATTCCTCAGAATGAGAACTGTTCAAATCTGCCCTGTCTCTGAGCTTGTGGGTCCAGACAGTGAAGAAATAGCTGGACAGGTTGGAAGAAGAGAGGACCAGGAAAATTTCCAGAAAAGCCCCTGAGGGATTCATTGGAGCTCAAGAGCCAAGCTCAATCACCAGGGTAGCAAATACTAACATCAAGTCCAAAGGGTGAAAGACTGAGTTAGGATGGGCTAATGGATTAAAAAGTTCTGGGCAAGTGGAAACAAAGTTGAAATAAGAATAGTCCCAAAGCAAATGAGGAGGTTCATGTTTATTACTCCAGACAGCACTGGGCCAACTTATCAGCTACTCTGTATTGGATGAAGATAACTTTGATCTTCTGGTTTAAAGGACCGGAAGCAGTGTGAGCAGAAACCCAACTGTTTCCCAAAGGGTGGAAAAGCAAATGATATGGCTGGCGAAACACAACTCTCAATGATTTGCTTAGATGTGATACATGCCACATTCACTTAAATGACATTGGCCAAAGCAAGTCACACAAACGAGCTTGATGTCATCTGGGTAAGGATACATCCTTCTCCAATGGGAGACACTACAAATCTCATGCGTGGTACAACTGTATGTAACTCTCTTACAAGAAAGCAGAGTGAATAGGTAGATGAGATAATTCAATCTACTGCATCTTTTGAAAATCACTTGCCCTTTAGAAAGACCTTTGTTTCTCTTCTATGCTTATTGTTTTTCAGAACACTGATCTTGGTTACATTCACATATAGTCTCATGCCTTTACCTGTGAAGGTGAACACCACTATAGAATGTTTTAAAAAAAGACAAAAGAGTGTAATATCGTCATCATATATGCATAATTAAGAATTTAAATTCTCATTCAAAAATTCTAAGAAATCCTACTGGTTTTCCTCCAATAAGCTTATTCTCCCATTCTCTGTACTAGTTATTTTAGACCTTTGTTTTTCTATTCAAGCTCATCACCCATCATTCTCCTCTGTGCCCCTCCCCCTACGTGCTGCCCACTGATGGCATTGCCTCTCACTTCACTAGAAAAACAAAAGCCATCAGGTGCCCCACCACTACCACCCCAGCCCCTACTCTGTGCACCTGTCTGAGCCTGGACTCACTTTCCTTTCTGTTTAGGGAGGAATTGTTCCTTCTTCTAACAAAGGCTGTTTTTGCTACAGGAGCTCTGGATTATGTGTTTTCTTTCCTTTACACAAGAGCTTCATTTCTTTAATTATCCTCACTCTCTCTTATATCATTAATTTCCCCTCTTTCCCCAATCATTCCCCTTATATGATATGCTTTCCTTTCCTTATTTTATATGTTGACAAAATACTCATGACAAATTTCCTTCTGGAAATGTTCACATAACGGCCCTGTGACAGCACACTCATCTTATATTTCTCTTATTTTCAGCAGTGGCATTAGATTCTCATTAGATTTTCTGGCCGCTCCTTCATAGCCTCCTTTTGTGACTCATCTCCTTTACTCAGCCCTAAAATGTTGGACTTCCTCAGTTCTCTGCCCACTTTAATGAGTGTATTCTTCCTAGGTGATTTTATTCATCCCCATGGCTGTTTGTACCACGTGTTTGTAGATGTATTCCTCAAATTTCTATTGATAGGTTAGACTTTTCTCCATCCTCTAGATTTACATATACGATATCATCACTTGTTATCTTGCAAGTGTCTCCACTTTATATTTTCACAACTGAACTCATGACATTCTCCTCCACCCCAAGCCTAAATAGTTCCCCTCCTCTGGCATTTATCACACCATGAGATAGTAAAACCAACCAGATGCTTAAGCAAGAAGTCTAAAAATTACTTATTTATTTTTTCACACTCTCTCTCCTAAATGCAACCCAGCAAACACCACACCATAATAGATTCCAGCATCAAATAATGTTGAATCCACCTAGTTAGTGATTTCTGGCTCTGTAACCGCCAACGTTGTCAAAGCAGTTTCCCCCTTCTCTAGATGACTCTTTGTCTGGTTCCCTTCCTTCTGTGCCCACCTTCTCAATCTGTCTTTGAAAACAGAGGTTCCCAACCCCCCGGCCATGGATTGGTACCCATCCATGGCCTCTTAGGAACACGGTTACACAACAGGAGGTGAGCGGCGGGTGATGAGCATTACCACCTGAGCTCCACCTCCTGCACATCAGCGGTGGCATTGGATTCTCATAGGAGCACAAAGCCTAATGTGAACTGCACATGCGAGGAATCTACATCGCACACTCCTTGTGAGAATCTAATGTCTGATGATCTGAGGTGGAACAGTTTTATCCTGAAACCATCCCCTCATCGCCTCACACTGTCCTGGGAAAATTTGTCTTCCATAAAACCAGTCCTGGTGCCAAAAATGTTGAGGACCACTCTTCTAAAACACAGCTGTCAGAGAAAGGCGGAATTTGATCGTGCTGCTAAAATCTGTCAGTGTCTTGCTTAATATGACCTTATAGTCTTAGCACAGGAGTCAGGATGGCCCAGGTTCACACTAGGGCTCACTTCACTCTCTTACCAGGCTCCAGATCAGCTTTCCAGAAGCCAAGCTCTCTTTTCCTTCCTTCCCCTTAGGCACCCTTTCCTGCCCTCCTCACAGTGTCTCCTCCTTCTTTAGATCTTAGATTAAATGCCACCTCTTCAAAGATGTCTTTACTGAGCACTCTTAAAAATGTTACACTGACTCAAGTTTCTCCTTAGTCCTTAATCCCTCTAATTTTTTCACAGAAATTCTAAGAATATCTAGTTTTTTAATTGTATTGCTTATTGTCTGCTTCCCCTACTAGACTACTTGTCTCCTGACGAAGAGGGCACACACATTATGCTCATGACTCTACCTTCAGCCCCAGTAATACTGCAGAGTACATAGTAGGCAATCTATAGATATGCTCTAGTAAATGCAAGAATTAATAAATTAATGAAGATTAACATTAGCTTTTGTTTTGCCAAATAAGGTCTTTGGCATTAGAAAGCATAATTTTTTTTTAAAATATAAATATGGTTCTTGGTTGCAAATGACAGAGTATGCTCTAGCTAGAGATACACCCATTTAATAATGTCAGATAGCTCACAATTCTCCCCATAAGTCAGAGAATCAGGCTTGCAATCTTCACGGATGTGAACAAAACAGTTGTAGAAAAGGTGGCCAGGAAAACGTACTCAACAAGTCCCACAGATGCACGCACCGCTCTGACTGTCCTCTTCAACGTGAAACTTGAAATACTGGACCATGCATGGCATTGCTCTGTGTGTTTTACACTCCTGATACTTTGATAGGTTTTGGTCACGTGTGATTTTGTTTGATTATTTATTCTAAGTACCCACCTGTGCATTGCACTATTTGATGCAAGTAGTCAATAAAAGATGATTTCAATCTTGAAGGAACTTTAAAATCTGGCAGGGGAAAAGAAAATGTTTAACATAAGAGAGACAACCACTTATACATCCTTATTGGAAAAACTCAGAAAACCTATTGAATAATACTTACTTCTTATTTTACATGAAAACTTCGTGTGTTCTTCCTAGATATCTGAATTTTCAATTGACTTCATCGTGACTGTCCAAATCTTTGCTTTGCTTTTACATCTACCTCAAGTCCATCAGCTCATATCCTAACCTGTGACCCACTGACGTCACAGAGGCTCCTGTCATTGCAGAACTGGACTTTTAAAAGAACTTCCGATATTCTCACGCTTTCGTTCTTGACTTGCTTAAACCCATCTCTCATACAACTGCTAGATAAATCTCTAAAACACAAATCTGGGACTGGCATCCTAGTGACCATAAATTGAACAAAGGAAAAACGTGTTACTTCCTAATGGCCCTTTCTTTGGAATAGGGTTGGATTTGATTAGGAAATAATGGAGACTTGGCAACAAGCACTCAACAGTAAGGGGCTCAGACAGGGAGTTCCACAGAAAAAGATGCAATGTAAGTGGAGTTTAAGGGAGACCTCTCCCATTTTTTTAAGTTTTGACAAGGTTCAATTGACATTTTCTTTATTTATTAATTTGTTTGTTTATTTTATTTATTTATTTTTGTGAGGCAAAGTTTCACTCTGTCACCCAGGCTGGAGTGCAGTGGCGTGATCTCCGTTCAGTGCAACCTCCACCTCCTGTGTTCGAGCGATTCTCCTGCCTCAGTCCCCCAGGTGGCTGAGACTACAGGCAACTGATGCCATACTTGGGTAATTTTTTTGTGTTTTTAGTAGAGATGGGGTTTCATCATGTTGGCCACACTGGTCTCGAACTCCTGACCTCAGGTGATCTGCCTGCCTTGGCCTCCCAAAGTGTTGGGATTACAGGTGTGAGCCACTGAGACTGTCCTCAATTGACATTTTATTAGAAATACAGAATTGACTTTTGTCTCTGAACACTCTGGGTATAATCAGTTTTGCCCAGTTTAGTTTTTATGTCAACCTAAAATCACTGATGATCCTGTCAAGATAACCAGAGGAATAAACAAGTAACTGAAGGCCAAAGAACATCAGGTATTTTGAAGAGAAAGTCATTTCTGAACAATGACGTGGACATTTTTTATTTTTATTTTTATTTTTTATTTTTTTTCTTTTTATAGACAAAGTCTTGTTCTGTTGCCCAGGCTGGAGTGCAGTGGCATGATGGCAGCTCACTGTAGCCTTGAACTCTTGAGCTCAAGTGATCCTCCTGCTTCAGCCTCTCAAGTAGCTGGGACTACAAGTGTGAGCCACCGTGCCTGGCTCATGTGGATTTTTCTTAATGTAATAATTGTCTTCTGTTGCAGATTTCCAGAGTTGAAAGGCCCCAGGCTTCATAGCCTGGCAGTGGCTGTAACAGGGCATTTATTATCACACAGTCAGGCAGGCATTTCGTGTGTTCTCTTTCTGGTAAATCACGATGACTGAAGGATATATAATTGGTACTGAGTTTCAGAAATACGCCTCCTTAGAGGCTCTGGTAGTTAAAAGAGCATTCAAATGATTCCCAAAGTTTGAGATAGCCCGTTTCTTTATCTGTCCATGTTTTAGGAGGCCCAAATCAGTGGTTTGCAAAATGCCATTTGTTGACATCAGAATCATGGGATTCCTGTTCATGATTCCCACCCATGTATTTCCAGGATGGGACCTCGGAGTATGTATTTTATTTACTGTTCAAGTGATTCTAATGCATTGCTGAGTATAAAGGTATCTATTAGAGATCTGTGGTTCTATAACTTTGCCTCATATTAACGTTACCTGGGGAGCTTTTAAGGAGCCTGATGCTCAAGTTGCACTCTGTGTCAATTGAATTTTAATCTTAGAGTTTAGGACTAAGAAGTCACCATTTTTAGAACTTCACAGGTGTTTATGATGTGCAGCAAACCTAAGAACCACTTCTCACTTGCAGTGACGTGTGCAAGGCTAGGGTGCCTTCTGGCTGCACTCAGAGCTGGGATGGGGAGTGCAATGTCACAGCTCCACACTGAGGAACCATCCCCAGGGATGGCTTTGCAACAGCGAATCTTGTTCAAGCCATTCAAACTGGCAAAAGACCACCTTGTACCAAATGGAAATAATCTATGAAGAAAAATACTGCTGAGGCAGCATAAAATGCTGTGAAGTGTGTCAGACTCGAGGTCAAAAGAACTGCGTCTGTTGTTTGTTACCTGGGACAGTCTTGAGCAGGGAATTTGATTATTCTGAACTGCAGTTTTCTTACTGGTAAGGCGGATGCTACGGTCCCAGCCTTGTTGTATGGTTGCTATTTTATTTCATTAAAAGAGCTGACAACTGACATATTCAAATGGTCAGAGTGCTTTTCATTGGAATTTGGGGAGCAATTTGGAATTCCTTATTTAAATCTGGAGTTAAATCTTTATTAATACACGTAGTTTTCTTGTTGTTTCTCCATAATCTCTTTTCTAACCTTTTAGAGCGCCAGTGGTGCTATATATCTAGCTCTTCTGTCTAAGAATAATTTTACATCCCATTTTCTTAATTGACCTAGAGATTCTGTAGCATTGGTGTTTGTTTTCTCTATTGCCGCTGAACACCAGGAAAGAGCCGGGAGTACCTTTGTTGCCCAGATATCTGATAAAGTCCAGATGCATCTGGAAACCATTTGGAGTTCATGGGCAAATGAAGTAGGTCATAAAATACGAAGAACTCAGGAGAAAAAATAAACTACCAAGGTTGAATTATAAGGTAAGGTCTTAGCTCTTATCTTTCTTAATAATGCCTCCTCTGCTCTCCATGGCAACCACATGTGCTGGCAGTTGTTAAGGCAGAGGGAGAGGGCTGCAAACAGAAGGGAACTGGAGGATTCTGCATCGGAAGAAGGTATTTCTGAGACTAGTGAAAACACAGACCAACATGTATTATCATGATCTAAGCCTCATGCATGTGAATAAGCAGGTATCATAATGAACTAAGATTTTGTGAGGCATGTTCCTCTGTTTTTTTTTTTTTTTTTTTTTTTTTAATTCATTGCTAAAGGTCTCACTGGTGAGTCCTCATATAGATGCCTGTGAGGCACTTGCCATGGTTCTTAGGTCATAGAAGGTACTCTGTATCTGTTAGCTGAATATAAATAACCTGGATGAACACTATGTGTGTATCAGGCTGTTAGCATATGGATTTTCAGTAGAAAAATTTTACTTAAAAACAAATAAGCAAGAATCGAAAGTTTGTTTGATTAATAGAGAATTCTAGCAACTGGAGCTAAATCGTTTTTCAAGGACACCTGCCAAGTGACCTGATGCATTTTGATGCACCTCCGACGCGTGGCCATGCCAAAGCAGCACATTTTCTGTTTGCCTGTGCTGTATGGCAAAACCAGGGGTGACCCATTACTATAAAGTAGGCATATATTTATTTATTTATATTTTCAAATTAGCAAAGTGCTGAAATTTCAGGATTCAAAGAAACCAAGAGATCTATCAAGGAGGTTATTTCTTTGACAATTTATCTTTTGTTGGAAACGATGTAGAGGTGCATTTGCCTTTTCTCACCTTGATTTCTGCTTTTCGATTTGTGTGTTTCCAGTTCTCTTTGTGCTAGTGAAGTGAATTCTCACAAAACTTAAATAATCTAGATGCTCTGCTTCCTTAGTCAGTGGGTAGAAGAGTGGGCCCAGGATTTTCCTTAGCATGGCATAGTTTTCATTAAGGGTATGGAGGAAATTTTGAACCCATTTGTAATTTCTCTGAGGACAAAAATGATAGAGGCCATAATGAGGACAAATTAAACTGTAGTGACACTCCATATGGTGACCTTATTTTGTGTGTGTTCAATGGGTGGACTCTACTTTTTCTTTAGAGAATTGGCATTAAATAGATGCTGATGTCACATTGGAAAGGGGCCTCTCACAGAAATATACCAAGTATCATACATTCTACTTGCTGCAATCTGTGAAAAATAATTTTGTAATAAATACACACCTAGAACTTGATGTCATTCTCTTTCATACAGCAGGAAAAACACAATTTGTTATTTGATTGAAAGACAAAATATACCATGAATGAGTACGGTGAAGGCAGGAGGCTTCAGACCCAGCAAGAGACATGTGATAGTGGTCTTCTCTTCTCGTTTAGAGGAAACATCAAGTTCCACTTTGGGCTTTTTGGGTTCCACTTTTTGGGTTCCAGTTTCTATCATGTAGGCCAGGGGCGTCCAATCTTTTGGCTTCCCTGGGTCACATTGGGAGTAGAAGACTTGCCTTGGGCCACACATAAAATACACTACCACTGACAATAGCTGATGAGCTTAAAAAAACAATTTCAAAAAAATCTCATAATGTTTTAAGAAACTTTACAAATTTGTGTTAGGCTCCATTCTAAGCCATTCTGGGCTACAGGTTGGACAAGCTTGATCTAGGCCTTCCTTCATGAGGCTTAAGCACCTGTGCTCCTAGACAGTCCCAATTACAGCAGGATGCATATTGACAGCTTTAGCCCCAGTGAAAGCTGGGCTTAGAACTTAGGTTTATTTTCACAAACATCTTTCTACCTTTGTACTGAGAATAAACCGTGAGTGTCCACGTGGCACTCTGTCTGGCTACCATAGTCAAGAAGGCTTGGCTGCAGCTCTAATTTCCTGGCCTTACATCTGAGGCTACTAAATCTCAGATTTTTTTTTTCTGGGTTTCTAGATCTAGATTTTATCTTTCTGTGAATTAATGTACTTTGGTATTTATGGGCCATTCTTAGATGAATTTGGAGATTTCCTTGCTGTATAGCTATTTTGTCCCTCACCAATGGGGTGGATCCAATTAGCTGTATAAGTACACCGTCTAGATCCCACCCTCAGGAAGGGCTCGCTGACACGCCCAGGAAGCGGGGTCAGCCCAAGGCCTCCAGCTCTCTGCTCCTGTGCGGTCTGCCCTCAACTGAGGAGAGCCACCCTGCCTGGAGTTATAACTAACCCAGGGCAACCCGAGTCCAGGAGAACAAGGTCGGGGTAAAGGAACAGGCATTCTGCACAATGGGGACCTTTGTCAGGGGCGACATTCCTTCCTGGAGCTCCTGTGGGACTGCCCAATGCTGTTGCCTTTTTCTGGGCCCAGCTCTGTTCCTTCCTGGTTTTTCCCATGGATGTTGATCCCTAATAAACACCTTTATGCCAAACTCTGACTCACAGTTGTCTTCCAGAGAACTGGGATCTTAGAAATGGAATTCTCGTTTCTTCCACAGGGAGAAGCAGCTAACAAGGACAACTTCTCCAGATTCTTCTCTCTCAAGTCCTGAGGTTCTTCTGTAATTCCAAGTAGAGCAGCCACAGATGCTCTTATCTGCTTGTGGAAAAGCAGAGAGTTCGTATTCCTTCTAAGTCCAGATCTACAACTCTCCAGGTCAATGACTGCCTGAGACAATGTTCATGTAGTCTGAAGAACATATTTCAACTTTATTTTGCTCTTAAATTCTGTGATAATGGTATATACCTACCTGCCTCTTGAAAAAACTGTGCAAAAGTGAAAAGAGTATCTTTTATGTACAGAGAAAATTGCACCTTTTCCTTGTTGCTAAATCTTTGGTTTTCAGACAGTATTTGCCAACATCTGGTTGGAGTCCTGGACCTGCCACTCTGCTTGAGTAACATCTTTTGTCTTTATTTCTTCATCTCTAAAATTAAGTAGCACATCACTTACCTCCGTAGGTGGCTTACGGCGTCAACAATATTTGAAAGAGAATAAAGAAATATGTGCAAACATATTTTACATGCCAGAACATCTTATAATTGTGAGGAAGTATGATGATGATGGTTATGATTTTCTAGTTGTTTTGTAGCAGTTGGTTGAAAACTTTGACATTGTCCACATTTACGACTGGTGCCTGACATTTACAAGATGGCGATGACAGGGTGCAGCTTTTTGCTGGGGGACAGAGTTCTGCCCCAGCCCAGACTTAAGTGGCTCATATGGTGATTGATCCCCTGACCTTGGGTTCATTAACTTCATCCTCTCATGAATGAAAGGAACCAGCTATAAGGATCTCTTTATGAGTACAGTTTTCTTCGTATTTCTAGAAATCAGAGCCACTGCTACCCAACTTGTGTGTGTCTTCTGAAGTGTCTATCTTTTGCTAGACAGTTTCCAGGTGTACAAAAAGTTCCCTGTTTTAAATAAAGTCACAGCATGAAAGAAAAATGTAGAAGGCATTTTAATATTTCTTGATTGATAAGCACAGGTAATAAAAGTGGGAAGCAAGATGCTTGGAAACTTTGAAGGAAGCAAATGATGTGATTTCACATCTAATCCCATGACAAAGTACAGGGATTACTCCAATCTCAGGGCCTGCAGGAAGATTCTATCATAAGAACTGAATATTTCCATCTTCTTCACCAAGATCAGATTTATCAGCTTCCTTAGTTTAATTTGGAAACATAATCCTACTTCTGTTTTAGCTGAACCCTTATGCAGTGCAAGGAAATTGAGGCGGCCACATTGAGACTGCTGGTTTTTCTTGTTTTTACAAAAACACGAGATTCTCTTTAACAGATGCATGGGGAACATCTACTCTGCCAGTGCCCTAAGGACATAAATGTAAACTCGTTCATGCATTTTTCGCCAAACAGCATCCGGTATCACTCTTCCGGAGGATAGACGTGCATAGGGGGTGGGAGGGGATGCTGAGAAGGGTAACCCGATCTCCAGGCACATGTGGGTCCTCACTTCACTCTTTCACAGCAAGGGCAGAGAGCATTTTACAGAGACACGATTGGACGAGCCAGGAAAAAGAAGATCCCCTTGGTCTCCGACGGGCTTTTATCCTAATGAATTTTTCTGAACACGCAGGAGTCACCATTTGGAATTCCTTTTCCCTTTCTTTCAGGTGATCCTGGGAGAAGGCCACCTTCTGCTTGTTTCTCTGTGCCTCTTTTGCTGGTGTTCCCTCTGCAGAAACCCTGGGGCCAGGGACCATCTGATCAGAGAAACACACTGCTTCAGTGCCCACAAGGACAGGGCTCTCACACCATACTTCTCAGAGTATCTGTGGTGAAGGACCAGATGTTTGTATGTTTTAGCTTTTTTTATTATTTTTATTTTCAATCTGTATGGAAATTACTTTTGTAAAATACAATCCCAGTAAAATATTAGCAAAATGAAATTTTGAACACCATTGACAAAATACAAGCCCTGTCATCGTCATCATCATTAGCATCAGCGACGTCATCATCATCGTGCTCATTATACTCAAGAAGTTGAATACTATTCTGTCAATTCTGCTTCTTCACTTACTGACTTGAGAACCGGCTACAGCCAGCTTGCTGAGGGCCACTGCTCCCCACTCCACACTGTTGGCATCATTAGCATGTGCCTTCCATGTGTAATGGGAGCCTCTTCCCTCCTGGTAACCTCGAGCCTCTAAGTGCTTTGCTCAGCGGGGGAGGAGGGAAGATGAGTTAGGTACTGAAGAGAAAATGGCCAGATCAGAGTGTGTGAGAATTAGATACAGTACAATTAGCAGGGCAGTGAATGGAAGTTCCAGAAGAGACAGCCACGGGTCTGAGAGGAGCACGTGGGAGACATATTATGAAGGTGCCAGGTGCCAGGGTGGCACGTCCTTTGCTCTGAATTTGGAGGTATTGGTGAGTTTCAACACTGTTTTTCTGGCTATAAATTTATTATGCATTATTATAGACCACATAGGAAAGCACAGACAAGTGTAAATAAAAACTCCTTTAAAGAACACTGCCAAGAGACCTAAAACATTTTGGAACATCTTCCTTCAGCTTTTTTTTTTTTCTTTTTTTTTTTTTTTTGAGATAGAATCTCACTCTGTCTCCCGGGCTGGAGTGCAGTGGCATGATCTCAGCTCACTGCTACCTCTGCCTCCTGGGTTTAAGCAATTCTCCTGCCTCAGTCTCCTCAGTAGCTGGGGCTACAGGCATGTGCCATCACTCCCAGCTAATTTTTGTGTATTTAGTAGAGATGAGGTTTCACAGCATTAGCCAGAATTGTCTCAATCTCCTGACCTCATGATCCACCTGCCTCCGCCTCCCAAAGTGCTGCGATTACAGGCGTGAGCCGCCAGGCCTGGCCTTCCTTCAGGTCTTTTATTTCATGATGTTTAAAAATACTTTATATCATATTGAACCCATATTGTTTTTTAGCTTCTTCATTTAAAACTGTAAAATAAATGATTCTTCATGTTAATAGTTTATCTTTAAAATAATAACTTTAAGGGGTTATTAATTGTTTTAAGGGGTAAACACTGTTTCATTCATCTATGAATCAAGCATTATTTAACCATTGCTTTTGTGACAATTAGATGATTTTTTAAATTTATTTGCCAATATAATGAGCAATAAAATTAATATATTTTTGTGTTTATGGATGTTTATATATTTCATATATTTAGTGGTTATTTTATTTCTTCTTTCTTAATTCTCTACTTGGGTATTTTTATTTTCTATTAGTATTTACCTAGTGTTTTCTATATTGATGTGTACAAATTTTCGTATATTAAAAAACAGCTCTAACCTGTCATATGTTTAATACTGAGTGTCAACTTGATTGGATTGAAGGATGCAAACTATTGATCCTGGGTGTGTCTGTGAGGCTGTTACCGAAGGAGATTTCCATTTAATTCCATGGGCTGGGAAAGGCAGGCACACCCTCAATCTGGGTGAGCACCATCTAATCAGCTGCCAGTGCAGCTGGAATATAAAGCAGGTAGAAAAGTGTGAAAAGATGAGACTGGCTTAGGCTCCCAGCCTCCATCTTTCTCCTGTGCTGGATCCTCCTGCCCTCAAACATTGGACTCCAGGTTCTTCAGTGTTGGACTCAGACTGGCTCTCCTTGCTTCTCAGCTTGCAGACGGCCTATTGTAGGACGTTGTGATCACGTGAGTCAATACTTTATATATATACAAACTCCCCTTTATATATCTAATAGTTCTGTCCCTCTAGAGAACCCTGACTAGCACATATGTCTACCTATATTCTATCTCAAAGACCTCTATACTTAAATTTTAGCATACACACTTAAATGTACTTTTAGTAGTTGTTAACTTTTATATTGAGTGGCTGCTTTGTGTAAGGTAAAGAGAATCAATAAGAGAAAAAAACACTGAGACCAACCTCCAGGTATGACTCTGCTGGTTGCCCTCGGACAATTCATTCAACCTCTCTGAGCCATTTGACCTCTTCATCTCTCCCTTGGAATGTTGCTTTGAAAGAGGATGTTTTGTTTTGTGTTGATCTGCCAGCTTCCATACTTGATTTTTATTTCATCTTCCAAGCTGACAGCGCCAGCATTTTCCAGCATATCCATAAAACAGTGAATGGGATGGTAGGTCCACAAAGGAGGGAAGAATCTAGAAGCTGCATACGCTTCTTCTGCATATGCCTCATTGTCCAGAATTAAGTCACAAAGCCATATCGAGCTCTTAAATGGAATCTGTTACTTAGTTAGATGAATTTCGGGAAACTACTTGAAGTGCCTACTATGGTCTACTCCTTTGCCACCCAAATAGCTGTACTCACACTTCCACTCAGAACACTCAGAACATACCCATTCTCTCACAGTCACTCAGTTATTTCCTCCGCAACTAATTCCAGGATTTCTGGTTGATGGGCAACCCTCAGCTTCAAGTGTGAATGTGATTCTCACAGCTCAAGCTGCTACAAACTAAGCCACAGGGAATCCACTGTTCACACCCTCATCTCCAGGCACACCTGACACGTGAGTAAAGGTGCAGCCACTCTACAAAGTATCATTTAAAAAAGAAAAGTTTGAAAACACACACATAATAGTCACTTTTCATAGCAATGATCAAATTGAGCTGGGCTACTGATGTAGCTTGGATATTTGCCCCGCCCAAATATCATGCTGCGATGTAATCTCCAGTGTTTGCGGTGGGGCCTGGTGGGAGGTGTTTGGGTCACGGGAGTGGACCCCTCATGGCTTGGTGCTGTCCTTGCCACAATGAGTAGCTTCTTGTGAGATGTGGTTGTTGAAAAGTGTGTGGCGCCTCTCCTCTTGCTCCCGCTTTCCATGTGACATTCCTGCTCTTCCTTCAATTTCTGCCATGATTGTAGCTTCCCCAGGCCTCCCCAGAAGCTGAGCAGATGCTGCTGCCAAGCTTCCTGTGCAACCTAAAGAATAGTTAGCCAATGAACCCCCTGCATTTTTTTAAATAAATTACCCAGTCTCGGGTATTTCTTTAGCGCAACCACAGAACAGACTAGCACAGTCGCCCCTGTAAGACATCCCTGACCCCGCAGTGCAGGAAGCTCTTCCGCCAGCTGCCAGGACTTCTCTGGAAGGAGCTGACACACATCGTCCTCTGTTGCCCCAGCTGTTCGCTCAGGGAGGTCCCTCACTTTCTGTTTTCCCCTGCTTGGAGAGGATGCTCTGCTTAGTGGCTGCATGGTCTTCCCTGCCCACTGGTGTCACACAAAGGCTTAGAGGTGACATTAGGGCCAAATACTCACGGGCCTTTCAAAATCGGGCTGTAATTTCTTTGACACATGATTTTCTCAAACACTTAGCAGATGTATGTGTTTTCTAGAGCTCCTATAACAAACTGCCTCCAAACTTCTGGCTTAAAACAACAGAAATTGCTTGTCTCATCTTTCTGGAGGCCAGAGTCTAAGACCCAGATGTCACCAGAGTCATACTCCCTATGGAGGTGTTGGGGAAGGTTGTCTTCCAGGCTCTCTCCTGGTTTTTGATTGTTCCTTGGTTGGTGGCAACCTCCATCCAGTTTTCTCAGGGAAGCCTCCCTCTGTGTGGGTCTGTGGTCCCTGTCAAATGTCCTCTTTCATAGGGACCCCTGTCATATTGGATTAGGCTCCTGTCTTATACAGGTATAATCTCATCTTAACTAATTATATCTGCATAAGTCTATTTCTTTAAAAGGTCATATTTGGAGATACTGGGGATTAGGACTTTATATATATATACTATTAATGGGAAGGGCACAATTGGACCATTAATTGTAAGCTTCTGGAAGTTTCCTTCTGGCAGTTTCCATGTGTAAGGAATCATAATCAAAACCTATTATAATTAAAACCTATGTAATGGTCTCTGATTCTGTCTATCTCACTTCTTATAACTAAATGATGATGATGGTTACCTTGGGACCATGCAAAACAACAGATAGTATAGGAAAACCTTTAAATGTTTTTTCATTTTTTTAATCTCTGCATGTATATCCACTAGATTTAACCTGAATTCATCATTCTTGTGTACAATTTCGCTAAAATCACCAGAACGTGCCAGTGCATATGAACTTCTCAGATGTCAGTTTCTTCTTTTCCTTTATTCTGTATTCTCCACATATGTGATCTATTTTGGGTCCAGCCCTTAGCACTAGGTCCTCATTCTAGGAAGCAGCCAGAAGGAAACTGTTTCCCTTTAAGAAAGTGGCCCCAGATTACAATGATACCTCCTTTCTCATCTCTTTGGTTATGACATAATCATAGGACCACATCTAACAGTGAGATGGCTCAGAAATGATGACCACGTGCCCAGATGAAAATATTCTACCATGTCAGTAGGAAAGAATGGATTTGTGAGTACTATTAGTAGACTCTGTCACAAATACCCACTTTAAATTACAGTTTTAAAACCTCTTTTTAAAAATAAGATCCATTAAAAGGAAAGGTGGCTGGGTAGAGGGATGGGAAGTCCAGCCAGGACACCTTGGTTCAAGTCTAAACTCTCTCTGACATGAGTGTATCACCATCTTGGACAGGTGTTTGTCTTTTCTGGTATGTTTCATCACCTGAATAATAAAGGCATGGAGGACACTAACATTTTCAAAATAACATTCTATAAAATAAAAGATTTAGGCTGGACGTGGTGGCTCACATCTGTAATCCCAGCCCTTTGAGAGTCTGAGGCAGGTGGATCATGAGGTCAAGAGTTCAAGACTAGCCTGGCCAACATGGTGAAACCCCGTCTCCACTAAAAATACAAAATTAGCTGGGCATAGGCGCATGTACCTGTAATGTCAGCTACTCAGCAGGCTGAGGCAGGAGAATCTCTTAAATGTGGAAGGTGAAGGTTGCAGTGAACCAAGAGTGAGCCATTGCACTGCAGCCTGGGTGACTTGGTGAGACTCTGTCTCAAAAAAAAATTTTTTTTAAAGATAGTAATAATTATTTTGTAACAAAGAATCTCTTCACTCAAAATCAGAAAGTGATTAACACTACATCTTTTAGAGATTCACGATATTATAATAGAGATTCTGAGATACTCTTTCCGTAAGTAATTTTTAATTTATGACATGCCACTTTTTCTGAACTTCATGTAAAACTCAACGTGGGGAACAGCAAACTAAATGGCCTATAAAGTTCCTTCCTGCTCTCAGGTTCTGTGACGCTGAAGTCCATCAGCAAGCTCTTAGCACACTCCACCATCTATTAAATTATTTACAGTCTATTTATAGCCTCCTGTTCCTGAAATTGAGTTAAGGAATCTCACAACAAAAGGCCTTTAAGTAAGGCTATCTACAATAGATATTGACATAGAAAAGTAAGACTGATTTATTCCTCCATGTTCAGTAGTCTGCTAGGTTCCGTGCCTGGTCAGCTAGTTACCTAGTTAAGCTCTGAGGGAATGGAAACAATTAAGTGTGGAGGAAGAGGCTCACGTCATGTCATGTGAGACCTGTCACTGGGGTGGGTGGGAGGAGGGTGGGTGGAGGGGGTTGGCACCAAGACTCCCTGGGCAGGCAGAGCACATGAGCTCCCGCAGGGCACGCTGAAAAGAAGCAGGGCGGTGCCAGACAGAGGGCCAGCCGACTTCCAGCCTCCTCAACAATTTTGCTTAAGGCTGGCTTTGTGTGAGTGCAAATCATTCAGATAATTGCTGTAATTCTGTGCTTAGCTTGGCTGCTAAGACCCTCAGTTCATGAATATTCATAAGCTCTATCCACACTCCACTATTACTTAAATTTTCCTAGACAGCTTTCACGCTGAGTGTGCCAGCCTGTTTGTGCTGGAGATGGTGATGGTGATGATTTCTTGTCTGGGTGGGAGCAGGCTCAGCGAGGCCCAGGGACACTTCCCTGTGCCCGCCCACCCATGTCTTTGAGCAGAAAAGGCACTCTTGCTAAGACAGCCCTGCTTCTCTGCAGGTTTCCTCTTACACATGGATTCTATTCATTCATCTTTTATTGAGCTCTGTGCCAGGCACTGTGCTAGATGCCGGGGCTCCTGCATAGAAGACAGGTGAGTACCTACCTTCAAATGAATGTGTGGTCCTGCTAGCAAGATAGACTGTGAACAGACCACTGGAGAATAACAATCGTTGCTGAGAGAGGATGAGTTCAGAGTATTATGAGTTTAGAGAAAATGCGCAAAATCAAAATTGGGAGTGGGTGAAATCAAGAAGAGATGGCTTTTCACATGAATCAAACACCTACATTGAGCCTCAAAATTACGTAACATAACACACACTCGTTGAAGAAAACACATATCACAAAATGGAAAGAAAAGTCTTGACATTTCTCACCCAATTTTTTTACATGTATTTTCAGACTTTTCTCTGTGTGTCTAAAAGTCTTTTTAACAACAAAAACAAAAAACAAAATTCATAAACTATGTAGTTTTATAATCCACTTTTTTCCAACATGGAAATATTTACACTTGAAGAAAGAGTAAGATGTTCCCAGGTAAAGGTGGTCCAGGAAGAGTTTTGAGGCATCTCCCAGGTCTTGGTTAGGTATGGAGTCCAGGGTTGTAGCTGAGGATGACCCTGGACAGGAGGCGGGCAGACAGGACAATGCTTTTTATGCCTGTCTAAGGTCTAGGGAGATTGGGCTTCACCATGAGAGCAAGGGGAAGCTACTGAAAGTTTGTAAGCAGAGACCCAGTAATTTGGAAAATTGTTCTAAGGATAGATGGGAACAGAAGGAGCAGTGGAGTAGAATACCTTTAACTGAGTCTCCTCAGAAGATTACAATTCTAACCAAAGCCTGACTGAGTGAGAACCTGTCACATACAGAGACTAAGCATGTGTCCATTTTATGGTTGAGGTATATGGACCCTCTAAGGATGGCTTCTCTGCCACATTCTTAAGTAATTAAGACATTAACAAGCTTAGCATCTCACAATCCAGCACAGAGAGCTCTATTCTGTTTGTGGCACTTAAATCCCAGGGCTGAAGGTATACTGAGTAAAAATTGCTTACTTATCCAAACCAAAATTGACATGATTCTCAAAAGACCATCTTGATCACAGGACTTTATTTTTGTTGGGTCGCTCTGGCGCTATTAGTTTCAGGTCTGTTGGGAGCACTTCATTCAATTTAAAATGTTTTTAGAAAAATCTGGTTAACTATACAGCTATAGTTGAATTTGTTGCTAGAGTCAATTAACAGAAAAATATATAGACATAGACATTTGCATTCCACTGATCTTTTATGAAAAAAAAAAAAAAAAACCCATAGCAAACAGACTTCATTCTGAGGAGTCAGAAGGGTTGTAAAGGAAGTTGGGATAATTTATGCATTGCTTTATATACTGTCTGTTGTTCAACGATGATCGTAATTAAGTTTAAAATGATCATTTAATTTTTTGTTGTTCATAAGAGAAGAATTTTGATTCGAAAGATATTTAGGACAAAACAAGTCTCTGGAATGTTGCACACAACTGGGCATGGGCAGCGTGGGCAGAAAGAAGTGGCGCATGTGCGGCTCCTTGGTTTCTGGCTCCCACTGTGGTGCTGTTCACAATAAGGAAACTAAGAGGACAAGCAAGACCACTGGAACTGGAATTTGAAGTGTCTTCAGATACATATTTTTAAACTGTAGCTTCGAGGAGTGCATGTTCAGGTTTGTTACATGGGTATTGCATGATGCTGAGATTCGGGCTTCAAATGAGCCTGTCACCCAAGTAGTGAACATAGTACCGGATGACTAGTTTTTCGAGCCATGCCTCCATTCCTCTCTCCCTGTTTTGGAGTCCCCAGTACCTACTGCTCTCATCTCTGTGCCTGGGTGTACCCAACATTTAGTCCCCACTTATATGTGAGAACACGTAGTATTTGGTTTTGGGTTTCTTTGTTGATTGGCTTAGGTTAATGGCCTTCATGGCTGCAAAGGACACCATTTCATTCTTTTCTATGGCTGTGTGGCATTCCATGGTGTATATGGACCATTTTTTCTTTATGCAATCCACCATTGATGGGCACCGGGATTGCTTACATGTCTTTGCTATTGTGAATAGTGCTGCAATATACAAATGCAGATGTCTTTTTGGTAGAACAATTTATTTTTCTTTGGGTATATGCCCAATAATGGGATTGCTGGGTGGAACAATTCTATTTTTAGTTCTTTGAGAAATCTCCAGTCTGCTTTCCACAGGGCTGAACTAATTTGCATTTCCACCAATAGTTTATAAGCCTTCCCTTCTCTCCACAGCCTTGCCAGTGTCTATTGTTTTTTTGACTTTTTAATAATAGTCATTCTGACTGGTGTGAGATGGTAGTTCATTGTGGTTTTGATTTATGTCTCTGTGATTAGGGTGATGTTCGGCATCTTTTTACGTTTGTTGTCCACTTGTATGTGTTCTTTTTGTTCATGTTCTTGCTCACCTTGTAAAACTATTATTATTATTATTATTGTTAGAGATGGGGTTCTACTCTTGCCATACAGGCTGGAGTGCAGTGGTGTCATCGTAGTTCATTGCAGTCTTTTGCCTATTTTATAATTGGGTTATTTGTTTTGAATGGGGTTATTTGTTGCTATAGGTCCTTGATATTAGTTATTTGCCAGATGCATAGTTTGCATTTTTTTTCTCATTCTGTAGTTGTCTGTTTACTCTGCTGATATTTTCTTTTTATGAGCATAAGCTCTTTAATGTAATTAAGTCTCATTTGTCTATTTTTTATTTTGTTTCATTTGCTTTTCGAGAATCCATTATAAATTCTTTCCTTAGGCAAATGTCTAGAAGGGCAATTCCCAGGTTTTCTTCTAGGATTTTTATAGTTTTAGGTCAGACATTTAAGTCTTTAATCCATTTTGAGTTAATTTATGTATATGCTGAGAGGTATGTGTCCACCTTCATTCTTCTGCATATGGTTAGCTAGTTTTCCCAGCACCACTTATTGAATGGATATTCTTTCCAGGTTATTAATTTTTGTTTACTTTTTGAAGATCAGTTTGATGTAGGTGTTCAGCTTTATTTCAGGGATCTTTATTCTGTTCCATTGGTCTACATGTCTATTTTTGTGCCAGTACCATGTTGTTTTGATTACAGTAGTATTGTAGCATAGTTTCATGTTTGATAATGTGATGCCTTCATCTTTATTCTTTTTGCTTAGGTTGCCTTGCCTATTTGGGATATTTTTGATTCCATAGAAATTTTAGAATAGTTTTGCTAATTTTGTTAAAAATTGTATTGTTAATTTGATAGGAATAGTGTTGAATCTGTAGATTGCTTTGGGTAGTATAAACATTTTTAAAATATTGATTCTTAAAACCCATGAAATTGGAATGCTTTTCCATCTGTTTATGTCATCTATGATTTCTTTCAACAGTGTTTAGTAGCTCTTGTAGAAATGTTTCATTTCCTTGGTTAAATGTATTTCTAGGTATTTTTTTTTTTTTTGTGACTATGGTAAATGGGATTGAGTTTTTGATTTGGTTCTCAACTTGAATGTTATTGGTGTATAGAAATGCTACTAATTTTTATATGGTGATTTTTTATTCTGAGACTTTGCTAAAGTCATTTATCAGGTCTTGGAGTCTTTTATCAGAATCTTTAGGATTTTCTATATAGAAAATTATATTGTCATTAAAGAGAAATAATTTGACTTCCTCAGTTTCTATTATTTGGATGCCTTTGTTCCTTTCTTTTGCCTGACTTCTCCAGCTAGAAATTCCAGCATTCTGTTGAATAGGAATGGTAGGAGCGGACATCCTTGTCTTGTGCCAGTTCTTAGAGGGAATGCTTCCAGTCTTTTCCTGTTCAGTAGGTTGTTGGCTGTGGGTTTGTCATAGATAGATCTTATTATTTTGAGGAGTGTTTCTTAGATGTCTAGTTTGTTGAGGGTTTCTATTATGAAGGACTATTGGATTTTATAAAAAGCTTTTTCTAAATCTATTGAGACAATAAAATGTTTTTTATACTTAATTCTGTTTGTGTGGTGAATCAAATTTACTGATTTGTGTATATTGAATCATTTCTGCATCCCAGAAATAAAGCCCACTTGACTGTAACAAATTAACTTTTTGGTATGCTGCTGGTTTTGGATTGCAAGTATTTTGTGGAGGATTTTTGCATCTGTGTTCATCAGGTATATTGGCCTGTAGTTTTCTTTTCATTGTTGTGTTTTTATCAGATTTTGATATCAGGATTAGACCAGTTTCATAGAATGAATTAGGATGGAATCCTTCCTCCTTTATTTCTTTGAAATAGTTCCAGTAGAGTTGGTTCTAGTTCTTCTTCATACATCTGGTATAATTAGACTGTGAACGTATATGGTCCAGGGCATTGTTTGGTGGGTATTGGTAGTTTTTTGGAGGTTTTTTTTTTTGGTTACTAATTCAATTTCATTACTTGTTATTGATGTGCTAAGAATTCCTGATTCTTTAATCTTTAGGGGTTATGTGTTTGCAGGAATGTACTCGTTTCCTCTGGATTTTATAGTGTGAATGCACAGAGATATTCATAGTAGCCTCTGAGGATGTTTTGTATTTCTGTGAGATTGGTTGTGATGTCACCTTTGTTACTTCTGATTCTGCTTATTTGGACATTCTTTTTCTTTGTTAATCTAGCAAGAGATCTATCAATATTTTTTATCCTTTCAAATAAACAAATTTTTGTTTTATTGATCCTTTGTGTGATTGGGGGGGTCTTAATTTATTTAGTTCTGTTCTGATTTTGGTTGCTTCTTTTCTTCTGGTAGCTATGGATTTAGTTTGTTCTTTTTTTTTTTTTTTCCAATTCTTTTAGGTACAAGCTTAAGTTGTTCATTTAAGATTTCTATCTTTCTGATGTAGGCATTTGGAACCATAAACTTTCCTCATTACACTACTTTGCTGCATTCCAAACTTATTGGTATATTGTGTCCCTATTTTTCTTTGTTTCAAATAATTTTTGATTTATGTATTAATTTCATTGTTTACACAAAAGTCATTCAGGAGCAAGTTGTTTCGTTTCCATGTATTTGTGTGGTGTTGAGAGTAAGTCTTGATACTTGTATTTTTATTCCACTGTGGTCCAACAGGATGCTTGGTATGATTTTTACTTTCTTTTCCATTTTTGAAACTTGCATTATGACTGAGCATATGGTCAATATTAGAGTATTTGCTATGTGCAGATGAGAAGAAAGTATATAATGTGACTGTTAGATGAAGTATTCTGCAGATGTCTATTAGGTCCAACTGTGAATTTAAGTCTAGTATTTCTTGGTTAGTTTTCTGTCCAATCTTGTCAGTATGGTGTTGAAGTCCTCCACTGTTACTGTGTGGCTGTCAAAGTCTTCTCAGATCTCAAAGTGGTTGTTTTATAAATCTGGGTTCTCCAGTTTTGTGTGCATGCATATATTTAGGATACTTAAGTCTTCTTGTTGAATAAGCCCTTTATCGTTATGTAATTCCCTTCTTTGGTTTTTTAAATACTGTTGTTGGCTTAAAGTCTCTTTTATCTGATACAAGAAAAGTGACGTCTGTGCTCTTTGTTTTCCGTTTTCATGATACATCTTTCTCATTTCTTTACTTTGAATGTATGGGTATCATTGCATGTAAGTGGAGTCTCTTGAAGCTAGCAGAAGGATGGATCTTTTTTCAGTCTAGTTTGCCACTTTATATCTTTTAAGCAGAGTATTTAAGTCATTTACATTCAAAGTTAATATTGATATGTGAAGTATTCTTTCTGTCATAATGTTGTTAGCTAGTTGCTTCGTAGTCTCCATTTGGATAGTTGTTTTATGGGGTTCATAGGCTATGTGCTTGCTTTTACTTTTGTGGTAGCAAGCATCATTCTTTCTTTTCTGTGTTTAGAACTCCTTTAAGCCTCTCTTGCAGGACCGGTTTGGTGGTGACAAATTCTCTTAGCAATTGCTTATCTGGAAATATTTTATTTTCCTTCATTTTTGAAGCTTAATTTGGTGGGATATGGAATTCTTCGTTGACATGACATTTTTTTTTTAAGAATGCTAAGAATGGACTCCAAATCTCTTTTAGCTTTTCAGGTTTTTGCTGAGAAGTCTGTGGTTAGTCTGATGGGTTTCCCTTTATAGGTAACATGACTCTTTCCTTTAGCTGCCTTTAAGATTTTTTTTCTTTCAGATTTACCCTGGATAGTTTGATAACTATGTGCCTTGGGGATGACCATCTTGTGTTATATCTCAGAGGAGTTCTGGATTTCTTGTATCTGCACGTTGACCTCTCTAGCAAGACTGGGAAATTTTTTCTGAATTTCATCCTCAAATATATTTTTCAAATTGCTTATTTTCTCTTCTTTTCTCTCATGATGCCAATAAGTCATATATTTGGTTGCTTTATGTAATCTTGTATTTCTTGAAGTCTCAATTTTTTTAAGTGCTTTTTTTCTTAATTTTTTTCTGACTGGGTTGATTTACAGGACCAGTGTTTGAGCTCTAAAATTCTTTCTTCTTCTTGGTCTAGTCTGCTGTTAAGGCTTACAACTGTATTTTGAAATTTCTAAAATAAATTTTTTAATTCCAGAAGTTCCATTTGGTTATTTTTTAACATAGTGATGTCGTCTTTCATATCTTGGAGCATTTTCCTGGCTTCTTTGTGTGGATTTCAACTTTGTCTTGGAACTTGTTGAGTTTCCTTGCCATCCATATTCTGAAAACTGTATCTGCCATTTCAGACATTTCATTCTGGTTAGAATCCTTTGCTTGTGAGCTACTGAAATTATTTGGAGACGACAAAACACTCTGGCATTTTGTACCAGAGTCCTCGTGCTGGCTCCTTCTCATCTGAGATAGTTGGAACTTTTCTTATTGTTTTCTTGAATTTGTTATCATTTGAATGCAGATTCTTGATTTTTTAATTATTTTTGTCTTTAAGGCTATGACTGTGATATATGTATAGTGTTATGATTAATTGACCTCATTTCTGGGTGCTTTAAGGGTTCTGAGGCTATCTATGACTTATTTGTTGCAGCTATGTTTGTGCAGTGGGTTTCTCCAATGTTGCTTTTTGCAGTGATGTAATTTCATTTAGTGGTGTAATTCAGGCTGCAGTCTAGCAGATGGCATTGAAGAAGAAGAACCAGCAGGTGGGGTGGGGGTGGAGGCAGAGGAGAAGCACTTAGAGTGCCCTGCTGCAGCAGGTATTCAACTTCAGTGGGGATAGAGCTGCTGGAGAACCCCGAGAAGTAGACTTTTTCATCCCATGGTCCCTGAAGTCTCAAAGGGAAGGGTTGCTGCCAAGTCCGTGAAAAAGCACTGTCTTCAGCCATTTGAACTGGAGATAGTAAATAGATTTGAGGTCTCTTCATTTGAATTCCAGAGGTAAAAGTCAAGTTGAGAAATTTAATTTAGCAGCCCTCTGACCATATGTTCTCATTGAAATCCTGGGGAAAAAATGATCATGAAAGAGTAAAGAGTGAAAAACAGAGAGACCTGTGACTGAGCCTTGGAAACACCAACATTTAAAGGTCAAATAAAGAACTGATTGAAATAAAATTGCTGATACCAAAGAACACCTTATACAAGGGGTGTGTTTCTTAAAGGATGAATGGTTGGTTAAGCTGAATCTTGGGATTTTTTTTCCTCGTTTGTTGTAGGTAGCACATGCCCACTTGTAGAGCAGCTGAGGAGACTCCCTTCTTACAGAAACAAGGGTAGATTGTGAAGGCTTGATCTCCACTTGTTCAAGTTTAGTCAGAAAAGGAGATGATATCAAAAGGCCTCTAAATACTTTTTTGTCTTGGTTCCAAATGTATTTGTCTAGGTTTGAGTTTTACAGAGAAAGAGTGAACCCCAAAAGTAAATACTCAAATGGTGTTTTTATTAAAACTGTTGAAAATATCCAGACATAATTCAGAGCTCTGTTAACACCTCTATGACAAATTATAGCACAGAAGTAGAGAGAGGCATCCTTTCCACTTTACCTAAGGCCATCTTGTAGTTCTTCTACCTCTGGAATCCTTTAGTGACAATGGATGTGAAAGGAACACTCATATTCAGAGAAGTATAGTTATCTGGTAGGAGAGGCAATTCCCAATAGAAGTGGACTTTGCGACCAGAAAAATGAGTCATGTCTTTCTGAAGCAAAAAATAAAGATAAAATAGCAGTGGCCAACTCACATGAACCCAGTGGAGGCATATGAGAGCATAAGAGGAGAAAAATTGCTGGGAAACATTTAGTTGAAGAATGAATGTATACCTGAGGAGGATCATATGAGAGATATCTTCTCATCCAGAAAAGCCTAGGTTAGGGGGGTTATGAAGGTGACTGTGCTCCTGCAGAAAATTTTGGAGAAATGCTGGTGAAATTGGTAAAACCAGGCATGCATAACAATGTTTTTAGTACATTAAGGTGATTTAAGTTAAAACACTGATGCTAATTACATGCAGACAAAATTCATTTATAAAGATGTTTACACAGCCTAAGACACTAATGAAAGAAAGAAAAATATCCAGTAGGAAGATGCAAGTTCTATTCATGACATGTGTTAACACATCCTGTCATTTCTTTCTAAGAAAAGATAGAGGAAGTGCATATGTAAAATCATAAAACTCAAAATTTGCTGAACAAACAAAAGGTAACAATAGCAGCAGCAGTCTATAAATGCTTAGGAGAGTAATGCTATATATTCAGGGTCTAAAGCTCAGTCAGAGTCAATTTGCCCCTCTACCTGTTTTTGCAAATAGTAAAACAAAGGTTTTTTTGGAGAAAGTCACAGTCATTAGTCTACGTATTGTCTATGGCTGCTTTCAAAGTACAATTGGGAAGTTGAGATACAAACCATGTGGCCTGCAAAGCCTAAAATATTCACTACCTGGCTCTTTACAGACTTCTTTATGATGAAGGTAAAAAAAAATTGTTCTTTATTTTGTTTGTTGATTAGATGTTCGTTTGCATATTAGCATCCACACTGTGATATAAAGATCAGGCTAATCTCCTAGAATCCAGAAGCAGCTGCACTGGGGATGAAATGCCTTACATGTGCTCAAACCCACAGTCATCCTATTTCTACCACACAGCTTTTGCTTATGTGATGAAAAGTGAATTCTGGTTTGTGCTTTCCTCCACCTTCCCTGCTCCTATCTGCTTGCTGACAAAGCATGAAAATCCAGTGAGTGGCTCCCATTAGAGCCAGTCACTGCCAAGGTGAATGTCGACGACTCTTTGGGAAACTCTCAGAACAATACAGCTGCCCTTGCCCATGATCAATTTCATGTGCTGAGCTTTTCCAAGGCTCATTTCCCTCACTGTGAATGGACTTCCCCATTGGGCAAAACATTTCAGAAGAAAAGCAATGGAAAAAAAATCAGTACTAATTAAAAATGCAGATTTCTGAGACTCACCCCAAATCTTTTGAATCCCTGGATTAAGCCAGGAAATAATGGGTGGTAGGGGTGTGGAGACAAAGGTGTAGTGATTCTGATACAATTCTCTAATCCATATTTTGAGAAACACTGATCAATAGAATCATTTTCAGCTACAAAGCTTCCCAGCTCTATGAACACTTGGCTTGCTTTGCATTGCATTTCTCAAATCATTCTCTGTGCTTCTATTTCTCTGTCTTTCAAAGCTGGAGTGTATTCAAGCAGTGTGAGATTCAGTGTTGAAAGGGATTTATACCAGTTGAAATTTGTGTTATTATATTTGTTTCATGCGTTTAATTCCTGTTGAGACTTTAAGTATGGGCAGCTGGATTCCTATTCCAGGTGCTATGCCTCACAAATTGTTGACATCTTTCTTCTCTATTAGACACCAAATCCCAGCTGCAGCAGAAGCAACACATCTTCTCCCAGCATTTAGCCCCCACTTGGCTGGGCGACCAGCACTGAAGATGGGAAAGGGTGGCATTGGAAGGGAGTTTGCAGTCCTCCTGATCTCAGGCAAGCATGCTTTGTGGTTTGGCTAACTGAAGTACATGAATAGTGAATTCTTCTGAATTAAACTTTGGAAATTGTATTTTAAGAGAGAGAAGAAGCATGACAAAAGTTTAATAATTTATAAAATTTCCTGTCAGGAAACCATTGAGGTTTCATAGAAGTATGGAGACTCCACCCCCACGTGGCTTTGGCTAAGTGGGTTTTACACAGTATTTAAAGCCCTGCTGAGTAGCTGTTGGCCTCAGAAAATTTTCTATACTATCTGTCTCAACTAATTAATTGCTTCCAACTCTGAATTCCATTGCTTCAGTGTCTCTATAGTGTTAACTTAGCTGATACTGATTAACTGATTTTCAGTGTATAGGACATCGGAGTCAGCGAGCAGGGCCTTCATAAGGAAATGATCTTTGCTTCCCAGGAGCGTGTGACTATAAACAAGCACATAAAGAGCAAAGAGCTTGTCATACTGTGCCCAGTGAGGCAGGGCACACGTTTCAGTCTCCCCACTGCACTGAAGACAGGAGGTCAGGGAGCTCCTGTATCTTGACATTTTTGTTTCTATCATGGCTCTTGTCATCTCCCCCTAGTCAAGAACAAGTGCCCAGAACATCTTGTATTGAATTGAGCTGAACTCCAATTTAACCTCTTCCTTTTAGAGATCAGATAATAGTCCTAAGCATCTGAGTTTGCTCGTCAGAAAATTCTTGTTCATGATTCTTGATGTCAAAAGTGTGTTTTGTCACCTTGAAGTTTAAGTTCAGCTCCAGGCAGAATGAAAAAGGACTTTGACTAGTTTCTCTCAGCATGCAAAGGTTCACAAGCTTTCCCACTACTCTCCCACCTGGGCTTCCCACATTATGTAGATTCACATTCTACCATCTCCTACCCTCAGGAATGTTTCCTTCCCTTTCTTTCTAACTTCCTCTTTAATAATCTCTTGTCCTGTGGCCAATTTACCAAGAACTTACTCAGCAAATGGCCAAGGAATATGATAAATTAGTAGTAAAATGTAATGAGAAGTGTATCTCTGTCTCACATGATAGGTTTATATTTTGGTAGAAGCTTTTTTGGAGACAGAAATGTTTAGCAAATGGTGAAAAACTAAAAAGACAAATTTTAGAAATGTAAGAAAGATATTTTCAGATAGTTCGATGTCCATTTTACATGCAATCTGCCCACTCCTCTTTCTTAGATTGCATTAACACTTGCTTTTAAAAGTAAAATGTAGCCAGTTTTTAAGAAATTAAGCTTATCTTTAACAAGAAGCCCATGGCTTTTTATCCTGGAGGTCTTTATTCATCATAGTGTAATATTAAATCCTTTAATAAAAATAGCATTTAAACAGTCTAAATCAAACTCTTAAAAATCAGATTATGTTTTTATATTGTTCTGTTACGTGTGTTATGTTTCTTCAGAAATAAATCTTACTTCAGTATACAGTATTTTAAAAGACATCAAATATTACATATGACACTGTTAATTGAACAAAAATTGTAAAAATTTAATATGGAATGGATCGAATGAAAAAAATCCCATTCGCCTTTTCTTTGGCAAGTCAACATTCTATCTGGTATCATGGATTGTGTCCAATTTTAGAACTGACAGAACCTCCGTGAATTTTAAATGGCGTTGACTTTAATAGGTGAAGAGCTTATTGATGTGAAAAGGGTTTCCCACAGAAGCCACAGAGGAGAATCCAGGTCTCCCCTCTCCTGATCAGTCATCTCCTGGGTGGCTGAGAGATATTGCAAGTCGACAGAGTCACGCATGAGCAAGGAGAGGGTGTGGGGCAGAGACATTCCTCCCCTGTGGCTGTCATGTACTAGCTCTGTTACCTTAGAAATGACTTAATCTTGTCCACCTTAATTCCTTTGTCTGTAAAATGGGACTGTTTTATGTTAAAATGCAGACATGTAATACATGCATAGTGGCTCCTGAAACCACACAGCACTGTGCAGGGCAAAGCTACTCCTATTACTATTGTCACTATTATTGTGTATTTGATATTAATTTATAGCTACGGGGCTGGTGAACACTGTTGCTTATCCTCTTGGAAGAGGACAAAGCTAGCAGCAGAAACCAGTCCCTTCATCCTCACACATCCCTGTAGGAGCAATAGTGGCAAGAGATTATCAATCTCACTTTACAGGTGGAGAATCCTGAGCGACACCCTTGCCCTTGGCCATGCTGACTCGTCAACCTTGTTAATGCTTGGTTCACTGCCTCCTGCTTTAAATCATATCACAGGGGAGACTGAGAGTCAGCACCTCCCCAACAGATCAGACCTTTCAATATTTCCTTTTTTACAACCACCAGGGCCTTATGGGTTCATGGAGATTCTGCAGACATGATGCTTGATTCAGTAAGGAGGGAGAAATTTGAATTTCTATATCATACACCAACTGATTTTTGGAGGAATCATACCACAGTAAAGACATAAGGTCCTCTTTAAATAAGAATTCAATGGACTAGGGAATAAATAATGGCAATTATATATTTTCCTCTAAATAGAGAGGCGATTGGTTCAAGGGTAAGAGAGTCTTATTGACAGACAGCAAGCTTGCCTTAGCCCAGGTGCAAGTTCAGACCAAATGTTGCCTTTATGCAAGTGGACATAACTTTCCCTTCTAAATAAAACACAAGATGCTTACTGTTGCTGCTCTGTTCTCAGGCCCCAGTGCATTTGCCTCGATTCTCTCCAGGAGCATCACGTGAGGCTGGCGGGGCAGTGAGCAGCATGCTCATTTGTTGGTGAGTTGGGAGCAGGGCCGCCAGTGACTTTCTCCAGGGACATGTGCCTGGCTATGCCAGAGCCAGACACTCTGAGCTCTCACTCCTTAATGCTTCGGTTTCCCACAGTCTCCGCTCCCTGAGGCTTGATCAGCGCCCAGCTGAGGCTCCCAGAAAGGCTCCTGAGTATGTGTGATGTCTGTGTCCCTTGACATGCACTCAGCAAAGTATTGCTCTTGCCGGCCCAGTGTCACTGTGAGCCCACGTCCACAAGATTCCCCACTCCAAGTGGTCATCAGAAAACCAGAGAGATGAGGATGGCCTCTTACCTTTTCAAGCTGCATTTTGAACCCTTGATAATCAAGATTTGAGTGAGTTGGAGGGGCTTTGGCTAGTCCCTGGTGGGAGGCCTTCCACATCATAAATCCTCAGCAGGTCGTTCATCAGAGCCGGAGCGCCTGTCCACAAGGAATGCCCATAGGAGCCATCCAAGGGCCTGCATAATGGTGGGCTCATTAGTGCAGGTGGTCTCCCCCATCAGAAGGGAGGTGCCTATTAGCCTGCGAGAGGGCCGCCAGTGTGGAACCGTTTTATAGCACAGCTGCTCAGAATGAACTCGTGGCTTAATTTCAGAGTTTTCCTCATCTCTTCCATTTACACAGACCCGTTCTGCCCAGCCGGGAGTGTCTCACCCACAAGACAACACAGAACTCAACGTTCTCTGGATTCTGGCTATAAGTCATATTTCTATAAGATATATGCTGTGTGCCCTAATTTCCTTTCTATTTATTTCTTTATTTCCAAGGAATAATCAATTTGAGATTCATCAACACAATAAAACTCAGAGACAGCCAGAGGCAGATTCAGTGCAGGGGAAGTATAGAAAAGACCGATTATCATGAAAACCCTCAATTTGCATTTTGCTCTCCTTGTAAGTCATAATACCAGGAAGCAAATGCAATCCCCTGAAAGAAGCTTTTTATATCTAATGACAAGCTTATATGCCTCCAGGGTGGTTAGATTGTATATATTTCATCACTTGTCTGAAACGGTCCCTCTCCTCTTCTGGGCTTGGCACTTATGAGGAGATGGGACCCATTTCCCAGGGAGGAGACCCAGGCTCACAATCTGCCCAACAGAAAGCTACATAATGATGCTTCCTGATTTCTTCTGGCAAGAGGCTTACCTAGCCATGTCTCCAGGCTGCTAGCTGGGGATGGGTAGCGCCCTGCTGCGCATACCCAGAGGCTCCTGCAGCCGGGACTGTCCCTCCCAGGGACACGAGCCCTGCGCACTAAGGCAAGTGTGCGCCAAGCCTTCCTGAGTGCGCGCTTTAACCATCTCAGTATTAAAAATGGATTCTAAAGACCATTTCCAAAGGGAGCATGCTGCATGCGAGGCTTTCCCTGCTTTGAAGAGCATGCTATCATTACTGCACCCAGACTCCCCGAACAGCCAAGCAGACAGGAGGGGGGACGGCCGCGGTTCCAGACTTGGGCAGACTACCAACAGCTGCACAGTTAATTATGGCTCTCTCCCTCGTTCTCCTTCTCTTCAAAATCTCAGCTTTAGAAATAAAAGATAAGAAATTCTTTAGAGTAATTAGAGACTGCTGAGCGCTTGTGGTGATAATGAAGGAAAACATTCTCACTGATTTACAGCAGGAAGAGGCAGTGAGAGTAGCGGTGCAGGTTGAAAAAAAAAATAATTAAAATCAGCTTTGCCACTATCTTGACGGAGCTGTCAGTCAGCCTCAGAGAGAAAAGAATTGCTAATGAAATATTAATACGCCGCTTTAGATTTTATATAACTGCCTTTTGTTCCCAGGTACTCTTCCAGTTTGTCAGTCAAAGGGGTCAGGTGTGAAAGGACATGGAACCGGTGTGGTCAGCGAGAAAATGAGAGCTCTGTGGCCCAAAAAATGCCGGGCTGCAGAAAGGACTCACTGGAGCATTGCAGCAAAGCCCCACGGGCCTCCCAGGACGGCCACAGCCGAGGCTGCCCCAGCTGGAGAAACCCTAGCGGGGTTTCTTTCTTTTTCTTTTCTCCCCCAGGCTGACAGACACTAAATGTCAGCAATCGTCGTGATACAATCAGAGCTGGTTTTATAGTATCTATAAGTGGTTTTGAAGTCTGCAGATGCCAGACGGTTTGAAAATCTCGGAGAAATTGCATCTCATAGGTAGTCTACAGATGAGACACAGCCCCCACGTATTTTTTGTTTTATCAAATCAATCACTCAGAGCTACAGTGCAAGATGGATGACATGGTTTGGAAGCTGTTTGTGTGTGCTGGTGTGTGCATGTGTGTGTGCCCATATGTGTACATGCACACATGTGAGTTTGCGTGTGTACAGGCACACCTGCGTGTGTGTGCCTGTGTGAGTGGCATGTCTTTGTGAGCATTTTGCATATGCATGTCTGAAATCACCCAAGTGCTAAAAGTTTCTTCGGTAACCCACAACACAACGTATATAGAGTGGTTTGGGGACACGCTTTGTGTCCTAGAACTCCTGACGTGTAGATTCTGGTAATCGAAGTAAACAGGGAAGACATAAAGCAAAGGTACAAAGAAATTGGTCAGAAGGCACAAGGAGCCACAGAGGGCGCACACAAGGCCCAGGGGACAACACTATGGGAATCTCTTTTTGCTTAGACTCAGTGAGATTCTGAAGTCTAAGGAGTGGCGGCCAGGGAACAAAGACCCAGGTGACAAAATCCAGGGTCAGGAACCAGGCAGGTGAAATGGAGCAAGATGGCAGAGGAGAGACATCTGAAGAAATAGCCACGTGATCTGGGTTAAGTCCTGGCACTGGCAAGAGCTCACTGGGTGACTGGGCGGGTGATACAAATCCTTCAGCCTTATTTCCTATAATTGAGATGTGAGAAAGAGCCGTGGTTCCCAAGGTCCTCTTTGGGCCTGTGATCCAGTTAGAAGGCATTAAAAGGGGATGTTGAATAAGAGCCATCGCCCTTCTTGCCTAGGACATGGTTTCTGGCTTTTATAAGATAACTTACCTGTTTCCGTGATTCACAGTTTAAAAATTATAACTGGGGTGAGAAATTTTTTAGCTTCAGAAAATGAGAAAAGTGAAATAGTGCAGTATAATAGCTACTTCATTTATCAGGAATTTACTATGTACGAGGAACTTACACCATTTTGAATTATCTTAAATTTTCGGTAAAATAAATATGAGCATCCCCTAGTGACAGATGAAACAAGAGAGACTCATGTTTCCATGCTAGCTAAAGGCAGAGAATAAGCCCCACCCAGGCCTGTGCTCAAAATCTATGCTGTCTCTGTTCCAAGTTAAGACTATTAGTGATAGGTCGGTTCATGCAGTAAATTGCCCAATGCAATTATACAAAACTTGTTTAAATTAATCATTGCTATTTAATCCTAAGAACAATCTTCTGAAGGTCAGGGGGATTTGGAACTTTCCCAGGTAACCCACATCTGTGCCCCTCTCACCTAATCCCTCAGTTCATCTAAGGTAGGATCTTCCCTGCTCTGGTTCCGTTCAGATGAGGGCAGAAACCAGGAGACCTCATGCTGAATTGACAGAGCGATTTCAGCTTCAATTCTAGAGCCTAGAGGCTGCATGACTTTGGGGAAATTGCAGGCTCTTCCTGCACCTTGGTTTCTGTCTTTCAAATGGGATATTATTACATAACTTTGCATAGATATTATGAGGTTTAAGTAAAAAAATAGGCACATAGCATAGTTCCTCACTAATCACGGTAAGATAACAATAAGTAATATTTATTGATTGAACAGATGAAATGCACCAGACACACTGTGCTATGGATTTGGGGAAGATGAGGAGTAAAACACAACTCTTTTTCTTTCAAAAGCAATTCTGAGGATTTACATTTGTGAGTGGCATAGGCACTCAGCTCCACCTGTGCCCTTTTGCTAAAGCAAGAATGTGAATCCCACTGACTAGGCTGGTGCTGGTCACTTAAAGTTGCAATCACCAATATTTTTATTTTTTATTTTTTTGTAGAGACAGAGTCTCACTGTGTTGCCAAGGCTGGTCTTGAACTCTTGATCTCAAGTTATCCTCCTGCCTTGGCCTCCGAAAGGATGGGATCACAGGCATGTGACAACACGAAGGGCTGCCATTCTTGATTATTAAGCTCAAGTACTTAGAAAAAAAGGTATATTCCGAAGTGTAAATTTATTCGTTCTTCTTCTACATACTCTTCTGTCAATCCGCACATGAAATGCCAATAAAGCCGAATTTGTTTCTAACTTGTTAAATGAAAATAAGCATGCCTGGACGTCCTTTCGTTCTCACCCAGTATTACACTTGAAGACCTTTTGAAATTTACTCCTTTTGCTAGTGAAAGGAGCAAATCTACCTGACTGTACAGCACGTGTTTCTCAACAAGGCTTTTGTTCTTTTCTACTCATATTCTTCTTTTAATGTGATATAAGAGGTGGTTTCTTTGTGTTAAGTGGCTATTAAAAAAACACAGCTATGCATCAACTATGCTACTGGGGAGAAAAAGATAATGAAGGGAAAAGGGAAAGAGACTTTCAAAAGTAACAACTCATAACGTCACCGCAAAAAAGAGTTATTGAACTTGATTCCAGGTCTTTGCTATTGTAAATATTGCTGCAATAAACATATGCCTGCAGGTATCTTTACGTTAGAACAATTTATATTCCTTTGGTTATATACCCAGTAATGGGTTTGCTGGGTGGAACGGTATGTCTGTGATTCGCTCTTTGAGGAATGGGCACACTGCTATCCACATGGGTGAACTCATTCACACTCCCACCAACAGTCTATAAGTGTTTCTTTTTTTCTGCAACCTCGTCAGCATCTGTTATTATTATTAATTTTTGACTTTTTAGAAGTAGCCTTTCTGACTGGTGTGAGAGGGTATCTCACTGTGGTTTTGATTTGCATTTCTCTAATCATCAGTGATGTCGAACTTCTTCCCATTGCTTCTTGGCTCCATGTATGTCTTATTTTGAAAAGTATCTGTTTATATGTTTATGTCCTTTGTCTACTTTGTAATGGGGTTGGGTTTTTTTTTTTTTTTTTTTTGGTAAATTTGTTTAAATTCTTCACCAAAATGCCCATCGATTTTAGCAAGATAAAAAAAAAAAAGTGGTACATACGCATTATGGAATATTGTGCAGCCATAAAACAAAACAGGATCATGTTCTTTGCAAGAATATGGATGGAGCTGGAGGCCATTATATTTAGCAAATTAATACAGGAACAAAAAAACCCACTACTGTGTGTTCTTCCCTATACCCAGGGGCTAACCAGTGAGAATATGTGGACACACAGAAGGAAGGGACACAACAGACGCTGGGGCCAACCAGAGGGTGGGAGGGAGAGAGGATGAGAAAAATAACGAATGGGCACTGGGCTTCATACTTAGGTGACTAAATAATTCATACAACAAACTCCCGTGACATGAGTTTACCTGTGCAGCAAACCTGCAAATGTTCCCCTGAATTTAACTTAAAATAAAAATTAAAAAAAGAATTATTGCTAATCTAACACTCATTGAGTGTTTTAAGCCAAACATAGAATGCATGCTTAAGGCAAATACTTATTACACGTTCACGCCATTCGGGGAACTGCGCTAAGATCTTTCCATATGGTTAGACATTGGATCCTCACAACTGTATGATATGAAACTATTACCCTGCAAGGTAGGTATAATAAGCCTCATGTCACAGATGAGAACCCTGAGACAGAGAAACATTAAGTACATGCCTGCTAAGCAGATTTACAGCAAGTAAGCAGAAGAAATAGTTCTGGATAAACAATGTTGCATGTGGCAAAGAAACAGATCAATGGCAAATGAACTCCCCCTAAAAACATCGAAAAGCCCAAGATGAACGCTTTGTAAATAAGTCCTGTAAGTACTCCAGGTTGTAACTGGCCTCACAGCTTGTGTGCCTGGATTTTGGTGATGAGCCAGAGAAGGAAGCAGCCTTTGCTGGCGGTACAGTGAATCCGGCAGGTTACCTGACTTCTCAGGCTTTGAGTCTTGTGTATGTGGAAACAGGGATAATAGCACTTCTAGTATTTTATGCAGCACAGATGCTTGACTTTTAGAATCTAATGCTTTAAGGATAAAGTCCTCTTCACATCCAAAAGAAAGCCCTTTAAAATCCTGAGTGTCCACATTTTTAATAATTATTTATCGAGTATATACTACAAATAGCAATGGGGGCAGGAGCAGAATTTGGGGAAAATATACAATCATGTGGGTACCTTCTTAAACTCATTATCTCATTGAGGAGAAAAGATTTAAAGGTCTGTGGTAAGTAGAGAGTGAGTGCCTCACCAGCCTCCAAAATCAGTGTCCTCGACAGGAATCCCTGCAGGAGCCCCTTTTCCCAGCCAAGCACAGGTGGCTCTGAACCTCATCCCTGCCCCTTACTCTGTGTTATGCTCGGGGGAGGCCACCTCTTGGAGACTCTGTTTTCTCATCTCTAAAATGAGATTATAATTATGCTTCCATTGAAGGAATGTTATAAAAACTCAGAAAGAAATATCGAAGCGCAGTGCCTGGCACATGGGAAGGAAGCCATAAGATTTGCTTTCCTTTTTTGGTGGGGGGCTGAGCAAAAACTACAGTGAAGACAGAAACCAGGGCTGAAGTCCTAACAGTGGTCGGCTCTGTAGAAATCATGGGACTCCTGAACGAAAGGGAGGCAGGAATGAGGCACGAGGGTGGAGCCATGATTCAGGGGGCTGAGAGAATATTGAGCCAGACTGGAAGCTAAGCAGGTGCTACCGTGCCCTCCAGCACATTATGGCTTATTACGATAGGGTGTCCCTCGCACCATTGCCCTAAAGGGCTCACTAGGTCTCGACAAGGCTGTTGAGGATGAGCCAACTTGGTGATGGCAAAACCCACAGGAGCTCAGAGGAAGGCCGCAAAGAGACTAATCCGTGTCACAATATTAGAATTAAATGCAAAGGAGCTCAAAGGTCATGGAGTCCAAGCCTCTAGGTGATACATCTGCAGCCGGTATTTGGAATCCACAGCCGTGTGCCTTCCCTGAGAGCCCATCTGTCATTCACTGTCACCCCTCGAAGTACACGGGAGCCCTGCTTTGTGGGTATAGTCTCCCTACCACTCCCTCATTACGGGCTGAAGTCTGCCCCCAACATTCATATATTGAAAGCCTAACCCCCGGGGACTTCACAATGTTGACAGCATTTGGAGATAGGGCTTTTAAATAGGCGATAAAGTTAAAATCAGGCCATTAGGGTGGGTTCTAATCCAATAGGACGAGAGTAACTTTGGACACAGACACAGAGGGAAGATCACGGTGGCATCGTGAGCTGCTGGTGATCGGCAACCCGGAAAGAGAGCTTGGGGGAAACCAGCCCTGCCGACACCTTGACCTTGAACTTCTAGCTTCCAAAACTGTGAGAAAACAAGTGTCTCCTGCGTCAGCCCCATCTCCAGTGTTTTGTTCTGGCTCCCTAGCTGACCAATACGCAAAAACCGTCTGCCTTTCTGTGTTTCCGTGTCTGCCTCTGTCTCTCCACCGTGGCTCCTTTCCCGAGTCCCTGCTATAGCTCCCTCTTGCCTTGAGGACACATTCTCTCTCCACGCCCCGACCACTGCAGTCCTGCAGTCTGTCCTCCACCTTCCACAGGGTGATGGGTGACTCCAGCTGGAACCACGGCCTTGTTGGTCTAAACTCCAAGGTCACGTTTACCCTTCAGCATCCTTGATGCCTGAAGTTACTGCAGCACAGAACTCCTCTCCTTGTTAAGTTTGTGGTCAGAATAAAGCATTTAGGGCCTTGGATGGACTCGTGATAAAGACGGCCACCCTGTCCCGTGGCATCACGAGCACTGCTGGGGTCCTGAGTCTTCTTTGACCCAAGATTGTCTGAATCAATGTGTTAGGAAAACCTCTCAAATAAAGAGGACAAGTAATAGAGATTTTTTTTTCCTAAAGAATAAAAGTTGGAGAATTGCTTAAACCAGGGAGGTAGAGGTTGCAGTGAGCCGAGATTGCCACAGCACTCCAGCCTGGGCGACAGAGCAAGACTCCATCAAAAAAAAAAAAAAAAAAAAGAAAGAAAGAAAAGGAAATTTGGATGGGAGCTACTCTGAGGTCTAGTTCATTTCTCTCTCAGTGTAGTATGTCAGGGAGTCATCTCACTGGGGTTAGCCTTGATTTCTCATCTGGTTTCTATGGTGAGAGAATAATAGTATACTCTCTGCAGAGTAATGAAGGCTAAATGAGACAGTCTTGCACTGCCTGCCACATAGAGCTTCCATAGATACTGAAAGATCAGCTGATACGCACCTTCAAGGCTAGAATGAATATGGATAGCAACAGCGATGAGAAGAAATGGTCTAAAATAAACTCAAGGAACAGCACGTGCAAAAGTGAGGATTATGATGCTATGTCAGTTACTTTCAAAATGAATTGCTTTCCAAGGGACCCAGTATGCCCTTATTTTAGTAGAGTACTCTGGGTGACTCCACTGTGTGACTCTCACTGCCTAACAGGGTCATGAAAGGAAAGTTACCTTGCCATATTTCCTTTATAATAAATTAACCTTATCAGGCTGTACTTTACTTGGCAGTTGGAATAGTCAAGCTGCATTATTTGGGGGCTCCCTGTCTCTCCTAAGGCCCCATCAGAACCTAGACAGCTTATGTGGCCCCCAGAATGTCAGGTGGCCTCCTCCTCCCATGCTCATTAAGGTCACTGCTCACATCCTCATCATCTCAGCTTCAATGGTCCTTGAAGGCAGGTAGTTCACCTGACCTGGCAGGTCCAGGCCAGACATTTGCTCAGTCTGGGAGCCCCTCTCCTGGAATACGCTGGCATACAACCTCACCAAGAGCTCTACCTGGGCACCCCATGGTGGTCCTTCACCTCTCTGCAGAGCTGTCGGGGTGAGGCTGGGGCCTCTTCCTTGGGCCGCTGACCTCTCCCCTGTCTTAGGAGATGGTTTTTCAGGGCCTGTTCCTACCATTTTCCTCTCTGACACTTCCTCTGCTTTTCTCCTCCAGGACCCAACCGTGGCTCCTTCAGCTGGCCCAGGCTTTCCAGAAATGTGAGGACAGTGATCTCCCGACTCTTCCTGCTGCAGCCTGTGGCAAAAACACAAGGTCCACTTGAGACCAGGAAGTCCAAGGAGCCTTGCCTATTCCTGGAATATACTAGGAAAAATACAGGTAGAAACATCACAAATAAATGTCACAATAAATTAAATCACCTCAAGTGCTGTGTTTTGAGAAACATCATTTATTTCTTCAGTATAAGCCTAATGATACCAGACAAGCTGATGACAAAATGTTAGTAACAGATCTTCTCTTTTTTTCCTCCAAGGAGTAAAACCAATGTTTATTTGTTTGTTTTTATTTCTGATTTATACAATTCCCCTTTAAAATAAAAGAACCTCCAGGCTTCAAATCAGGATGCTGTGATAACAATCCTGTTTACATAACCTGAGTAAATGAAGTTACTATGAAGTTATGATTAGAGATCATAAATAGGAGAGCTGGAAAAATTTGGGAGCTCATAAAATGTATTGTTATTGCACAGATAGAGAAACTGAGGCTTGAAAAAACTGTGAGATACCCAAGTTTCCTGAGCTAAGTTTAGAAAACTTCAGTAGTTCTGAACATAAAAGTTGCTCAATGCCACATGTTGGATGAATTGGTAAATGTGCCTGTTTAAATCTGGATCGTTTGTTAATGCCTGTACGTATCTGCTTCGTTCCAGGCACGGTGCAGCAGTGCCCTGTGCTAGCTGCTCTGTGAACCGCCAGGAATCGCATTTGATCCTGATGGCAAGCCTCAGGTAGGTATTGTGGTTATGTCCATTCTGTCTCTGGAAGAACTAAGAATGGAAGTTAAGTAACTTTCCTGAGGCTCCTGAGCTAAGGCTCCAGGTCTGGAATGGAGCCAGGCAGTCTGACTCCAGAGCCCTGGTGAGTACTCATCCAAGAGAGGACACAGCTTCTGCAGCTCTGTGAGGAGAGGACCCAGCCACAGGGCTGACATGGGGGAAAAGCAGCCTTATTTGGCTTTTAATGAATCACGCTACCTCCTTCAATTTCAAAATAAAGGAGAAGGCCTAGATAATTGAGAATCCATTTGAATTCAGTGTCAGAATAACCATAGTTTATACCCTGGCTGGGCCATTTACCAGGTTCAAGATTGAAAAAAAAAAAAAAACAATGAATTCAACAAACAAACAAAGCACAAAGTCCAAAAACAACAAAACAAACGAGAAAACAGAGAAAGAGAAGGGCCAACGGGTGCGAGCCTGAGTTCCTGCTCATCTCCGAGGGAGTTTGCACTGCCCTTTAGCTGCATTGTGTCTTGGTTTCCCTACCTGTGAAATGGGTATGTTCATACATTCTGTGGCCAATTGCACAGTCCAAGAGGACAGCACATTCCTTCCCACACATGCTTCTTCTGCTGTGGAGCTTACAGTATGGAGCAGATACCCAAAGACTTGGGCATGAGTGAGCCTCCCATCGATTCCATGCCCAGCCTTTAAGCTGGTCCAGCTGACACCAGATAGAACAGGCTGATTTGCCATTTCTCAGCCTAAAGCACATCATAAATGTGTGAGCAAAGTATCAGGTGCAGTGGCTCACACCTGTAATCCCAGCGCTTTGGGAGGCTAAGGTGGGAAGATTGCTTGATCCCAGGAGTTCAAGGCCAGCCTGGGTAACACGGTGAGACCTCATTTGTATTAGTCTGCTTTCACACTGCTGATAACAACATGCCTGAGACTAGACAATGTACAAAAGAAAGCAGTTTAATTGGACTTACAGTTCCTTGTGGCTGGGAAGCTCACAATCATACTGAGGAGCAAGGAGGAGCCATTCACATCTTACGTGGATGGCAGCAGGCAAAGAGAGAGTGAGAGCCGAGCAAAAGGGTTTCTCTCCATAAAACCATCAGAACTCGTGAGACCCATTCTCTACCACAAGAACAGGGTGCAGGAAACCGCCGCCATGATTCAACCATCTTCCACCAAGTCCCTCCCACAGCAATGGGAATTACGGGAGATACAACTCGAGATGAGATCTGGGTGGGGACACAGCCAAACCACATCACCATCTCTATAAAAAACACAAAAATGTTAGCTGGGTGTGGTGGTCCTTCCTGTGGTCCCAGGCACTCAGGAGGCTGAGATGGGAGGATGACTTAAGCCTGGGAGATCGAGACTGCAGTGAGCTGAGATTGTGCCACTGCACACCAGCCTGGGTGACAAGAAATAAACAAATAAATAAATAAAGTCATTATTTAAGCCACTACATTTAATGTGAATTTGTTGCACTTACCTACTTCCCAGAATTGGAAATATTGAATGAGACAAAGTGAAAGATATTCATAAGTGATAGGGTGCTACGCTGGATAGATTGTCAGTCTCTAGTACCTTGAGGGTTAGGTAAAGTGAGCCATACAATCCCTGCAAGTGGGACCTGTGACTGTGACCCTGTCTGGAAGAGGGAGAGATCACTAGGAGCAGTGGTGACCCAGATGGCCCCTGGCAGGATTAGAGCATCAAGTCATCGAGGGATGTCCACAGGCCTCCAAGCTCACATGGAAAACCACATGCCAGGACGTAGGAGGCCCACGAGTTAAACTGGGCAGCAGGACTCTCTCAGGAGACTTGCCCCACACCACACTCTCCAGTGTCCAGAGTTTGTTTTTGTTTTTACCAACTTACTGAAAACTTTAAAATATACTATAACAAATGCTACATTATTATAGCTTTCAAAGTTGGCAATCACAACAGAGAAACAAGAAAAAGCAAAATGGAATCTGCTGGTGGTGACTCTTAGCAGGAATTTTTATTGTGCTGTAGAGCTACACATTTTCAAAGTCATATTTATCTCTTACCTTTCTGGAGCCTGAGTTTGTTTAAGCCTGGCCTAATTTCTTCGAAAAGCTCTGGGCCTAGGGGCCTGTACTAATTTCTACAGCTGTCCTACTTTTTTTCTTTCTTTCATAGAATCATTGTCTGCTTTGAATACTAAGCCAGATATAAACTTCAAAAAATTAAAATCATTTTATGGGTAATTGGAATGCAGATCCAGTTTGTGGATGTTAATATTCTGAAAGTGAAGCTCAACCTTTCTCTACATCCATCTCTTTGGTTGGATTAATTTTCTACTATCATTACTACCACTTTTGACAACCTGGAGAAGTTCAGAATTTAAATAAATGAATTGAATGAGGAGCTTAGGGTCTTGGCAGACCAAAGGCAAGCCTGAACCACAAAAAGCACATTCAGAATCCCAAGAAGTCTGTGCCAGAAGAGAGACACCCGCTAAGCAGCCCCTTGGGCTCCCAGCCAGGCCAGGGGAGAGAGTGTGAGCCTCCGTGACTCCAGAAGATGCCACCTACAGCACAGCAGAGGGCCTGGTATGTTGCCTCTGTGGATGGCAGAAAGGTCCTGTTGCCTGTGCTTCATAGTCAAGCAATAGTTAGTCAGCCTGACTCCCTCCTAGTGATAGCAAAGTTCAATGTAGACTGCAGTGTACTGCCGTGTGGGAGTCGGGGGTTCTGACAGGGTTTGCCGCACCTGCAACACAGGGAGGTTGGACTGAGAAAGCTGCAGGTCCCGATATCTGAAAGTGAGCAGGGAAGGCTGCTGGAGCCAAGGGCAGGGCCTCACGGACCGACAAGAGCATGCACTTCCCACAAGCCAGGTACAGTCAACACCAGGAGTTCGCAGGAGCTTGCATGAAAGTGAAGGCAAAGGGGACCACAACAATGAACTCTTCCAAGATGCTAACTTGGCCACTAAGTCTGAACTCAGAAAAGCAAACTGATGACAATAGGCCTCCAGAGAAGATATCAAATTTGGTAGACATACCTTCGTGAAAATGCATGGGGGCATGTGTGAGGAGCCCCATGCTTTTCAGTCCTGTGCATCTGTGCTGGCTCTGCCCGAGGCCAAGCCCATCAGCTGTGGACACTGAGTGGGTGAAAGGCCAGCTCAGCAGCAGACAGTGTGTGGGCTGTTTAGTCCTCAGGGGAGAAGATGGCCTTTCTGGCCTCCAGCCATTAGAGTGTCCTGGGTTTCCAGGGCTCTCCTGTCTGGAGGCTTCTTCAGAAAAGGCCTTGTCCTCCAGCCCAAGGCATGTGTCCACTGAAGCCATTTCATCATTGTCGTTTTGTACAAGGGGGACAAATGCTGATGCTCCCTCTCTCATCTGCTGCCAAGCCCATCTCCATCTTTGTTCTGAGTTTTGAGTCGCCTGATCTGGTGGGGAGGAATGAGATATATAAATCAACTATAATGAAACAACTAATCAGGAATAAAAAGAAATGGAATCTCCTTGAGTGTCTGTCATCCTCTCGATTGAGGCTGTTTTCGGAAGAGTCACAGCACATGGAACAAAGGGATGTGTGCTTTCCCTCCTATGTCTTCACATAACGGTCATTGAAACATATTTCTTATGAGTATCAACATTTAATATAGTCATGTGGCACATTTGTTACAGCAGATGAGCCAATACTCATACATTATTACTAACGAAAGTTCATAGTTTATGTTAGGGTATTCATTTGGATGTTGGACATTCTATAGATTTTGTCAAATGCTTGTCATCTATCTTCCATAATAGTATCACATAGAGTGGTTTCATTGCCCTACAAATCTTTTAATCACTTAATAAAAGGGATGTGTTCTGAGAAACATGTCATAGGGGATTTCACGTGTAAATGTCATAGTGTACTCACACAAAACTAGATGGCAGTGCCTACTGCACACCTGGGCTAGATGGCATCAATTCTTGTTCCCAGGCTACAAACCTAAACAACAGGTCACTGTACTGAATACAGCAGTAACTGTAACATAATGGTAAGTATTCATGTGCCTAAACATAGAGAAGGTACGGTAAAAATACAGTATGAAAGATTAAAATGGTACATTTGTATAGGGTCCTTACCATGGATGGAGTCTGCTTGGCTGGAAGTTGCTCTGGGTGAGTCCGTGAGTGTGTGGTGGGGGGTGGATGAATGTGAAGGCTGAACACATTACCGTACACTGCTGTAGACATGACAAACATGCTACACTCAGGCTACACTCAATTTATTTAAAATATATATTTTTTCTTTAATGAATAATGAATTAATCTTAGCCTGCTATAGTGGTTTTATTTTTATACACTTTTAAAGACCTGATTCCTTTGTAATTACACAGACACACTGTACAGCTGTACAAAAAGAGTTTTTCTCTTTATATTCTTACTCCATAAGCTTTTTGTTCTGTTTTAAAAATTATTTATTTATTTATTTTTAACCTTTCTGTGTTAAAAACACAAACACACACATTAACCTAGGTCTACTCAGGGTCAGGATAATCAATATCAGTCTCTTCCCCCTCCACGTCTTGTCCCAGTGGAAGGTCTTCAGGGACAGTAATGTGCACGGAGCTGTCGGCTCTGCTGATAGCAATGCCTTCTTCTAGACTAACTCCAAGGACCTGTCTTAGACTGTTTCACTGTCACTTTTAAAAATATATATGTAAGTACAAAGAGTACACTCTAAAATAACAATAAAACGTATAGGATAACAAATACGTAAACCAGTAACACAGTCATTTATTGTGACTCTCAGGTACTGTAGCACATTTTCACCTACTTTGGAAAGCTTCTCTCCTATCTTACAGAATATGATCTCTCCAAATCAGATATTTGTTGAACACTCATTTCTTCTTGGCGTATTTCTAAGATTTGAAGTTCCTGCTGGAGTGGTTGATTTTCCTTCTCTAACTGATTTCCTTCTAACTGCAATGACGCTTTCTCAGTTTAGAGACTTTTTTTGTGATCCTTAAGGACATCGGCTATTTCATCTTCCTGAATTAAGTTAGCATATGTTTGGTCTCCTCTTCAAAAGTTTTAAAATAAATATTTAATTCAGCTACATCAATTGGTTTCTTTGAAATTCCTTTGAGTCATCGTCTAGGAGGTGCCCATTTCTGTGGCATTCATGGTATCTGTTTCCCAGTTCCTGCTATCCGCGTTCCTTTTCCAGTAACACTAGCAAAAATTCTCATTTGTTACAACTGTCCATGTAGAGGCTTAATCTAACCTTTGTTCTAGTTTTAGAACATTTTTATTGTAATAATTTTACTCTCATTTCCATCCTCTGCTTCCGCCTTAGGCTTCTCAGAACATTAGATTTTCCCTTCGAAGCATCTTTCAGTGCAGTCTGAAGTCGTTCTTCATTCATTGGACAGATTTTGAAGGATGTTTTTTATTGCAGGTACTTCAAATGGGATGTATCCTGATGCATCTTGTACAGACTGAAACTTTCCTGCAATGTCAACTCTTGGTCGACTTCCTCTCAATGCTGTGTTTTATCTACCTTCTTTTACTTCTTTTCAAAGGTGTCTGTGTAAACATCAAGTGAAGAGTTGGAGGTTTCTAGTTCTTTATTGATGTTTCATGTGTTTTTAATTATTTGTTTTCTGATCTGGTTTGCACTGAAGTGAACTCAAGACCTCTAAATGTAAATTTTTAAAATTAATACACTTTATTTCTTAGGGCAATTTTGAAGAAAAATTGAACAGAAAGTATAGAGAGTTTTGATATACTCCCTCTCCCCTCATTCACACAGTTTCCCTATTACTGACATTTTACATTGGTGCAGTACATTAGTTACAGCCAATATTCTTACATTATTACTAAAGTTTATTGTTCACATTAGCGTTTGCAACTTGGTATTGTGCATTCTATAGGTTTTGTCAAGTGCATTCATATATCTTCCATTATAGTATCACACCAAGTGGTCTCATTGCCCTACACACCTTTTGTGATCCCCTTTTTATTCCTCCCTCACCACAAACTCCTTATAATCACTGATTATTTTACTGTCTCCACACTTCTGCCTTCTCCAGGATGTCATGTACTTGGAACCACCCAGCATGTAGCCTTTTTCAGTTTGGCTTTGCCCGCTTCACAAAATGCACTTACAGCTCCTCCATGTCTTTCTGTGACTTGATAGCTCATTTCTTCTTAGTGATGAATCATGTTCCATTGTTTGGATGCAGCACAGTTCATGTATCCACTCACCCACTGAAGGACATCTTGACCACTTCCAAGTATTGGCAATTATGAATAAAGCTGCTTTAAACATCCCTATGCAGGTTGTGTGTGTCTGTGTGTGTGTGTGTGTGTGTGTGTGTGTGTGTGTGTGAACATACATTCCCAGATCATTTTGGGTACCAAATATGCTTTTAATCAACATTGCACTTGTCAAAAATGTGTTGTCTTTCTACCAGGAGGAGAGAAAATAGTGGGTAGCTTGCCTCTACTTGAATAAAGTAGTTTCTTAATAATTAAAAATATGGCCATGGTGATAAACACCACCATCCCCATAACAATCTGTGGGACATGGCCCTTGATAAGCGTCCTCTGGTAGCACTGCCCTGACTCAGCCCAGCGGCCTCTGGAAAGCTGCAACTCACACCATCAGGACACCAGCAGACCCTCCATGGCCTCCAGGCAACTACTGAGATTGCCAGGAACCTGCAGCCCACACAGACTCTAAGGAACACAGGATTGTTCCACCCAGAACCAAATCTGTGCCTGGCAGCCTGTGCAGCAGACTTCAGTGGGGGCAGCCAGAGGGCAGGAGCAGTCAGCCCTGCCTGATACTCTTTCTTTTTGTAAGTAAACTTACTTCTCATTTGGGGCCTGCCAGCCCTCATTTTGCCCACAAAGGCCACAGAACACTTCTGATTGTCAGCCTCCTCTGTCATTTGGGTGACCTTGAATTGTGTTGGGGAGCAATGCAAAAGGATTATGGAAGCCCCTACAAAGGGCTGCAACTTACTTCACTAGCTTCACCATTAAACAGCAAGGAAGGACAACTGGGAAGAGCTTCCAATGGCCCAGGCTGGAACAATTTTGGCAACAAAAAACTAACAAGGAATTGGATTATTAATGCATGTATAAAATAAGTAGTAAGTCCATACTGATATAAATAAGTGATTGAATAAATGGAGGAAGAACACACAAATCTTCCTCACTGAATAACTGAAGATATCACATGAAAGTCAAGGCCAGCTCCACGGGCAGTTACCCAGTCTCAAGCTCAGATGGGCCCTGAGCTTGATTGAAGGCTCTGCTATGGCCATCCTATAATTCTTAATCATGTTGAACAAAGGGCAGCTCCCCATTTTCATCCGTGCTGGGTCTGACAAGTTGTGGAGCCTTCCTGGGAAGCCTATAGACACATGAATTTCTGGACCTGTCCCCAGGATCCTGTTTCTTTAGGCCTGGGGTGGGGACTGAATAATTGAGTCTCTTACAAGCTCCCACACAGTGTTTGTGCTGTGAGCCCAGGAGGCACAACTCTGCCCTTCCTAAGAGGGGAAAACACTCCAAAAGAATGTCTGAGGTCTAGAAAGAGAGGAGGAGCAAAGCAATGGGGAGAAGGGAGGCAGGGTGTTATATAATACAAGATACAACAAAATTTATATGACAATAATAGTATGTGGTTTTGGTAATAAAATAATAAAAATTCATGACAGTAATAAATGTTAGCCAAGAAGAAAGAAATAGAAAACAGACTCCTCTAAGTTTTTTTTTTTGTATATTAAGTAAATTTAGATAATGTTAAATGAAGTATAACTAGTAGATTTTTAAGAATAACCACCAGAAATAAAGAGTGCAGGAATATCAAACTATTATGAGAGAAAATGGAATAATGAAGATAACAACAGAAAGAAAACAAAGTAATAGCAAAAAGTATTTTTAGAAAGCAAGAGAAAATAATGAAAAAAAACTGGGAGCAATAGAAAGCAAAAGAGAAGAGTAGAGAAACAAATTTTAATATGGCAATATTGATAGTCTTTACAATAAATATAAATGGACTAAACTTGCTAGATAATATATAGTTTTATATTTAAAATGATAAAAGGAAGTCTGTTGAAGGCTGTTTATGAGAAAAAACGTAGAAAGTTTGGAAGAAAAAGAATGAAAAGATTATAACAGACAAAGGTTATATGAGACAAAAACAAAGCTTGAGTAACTTGACTAAAATGAGACTAAACTGGCCTTAGGACAAAAACTCATTTTAAGTGTGTAACAAGGGACCAGATATAATAATATAATTGAAGGCCAGCCATAGTGGCTCATGCCTGTAATTCCAGTCCTTTGGGAGGTTGAGTCAGGCAGACCACTTGATGTCAGGATTTCAAGAGCACCCTGGCCAACATGGGGGAATCCTGTCTCTACTAAAAGTGTAAAACTTAGCCAAATGTGGTGGTACACCCTTGTAGCCCCGGCTAATCAGGAAGCTGAGGTGGGAAGATCACTCGAACCCAAAAGGTGAAGGTTGTAGTGAGCTCTGATGGCACAACTGTACTCCAGACTGAGTGACAGAGTGAGACCCTGTCTCAAAACAAACAAACAAACAAAAAACCTAAATAATAAAATTGGAAAGGTGTAATAATTCTAAAATTCAGTGTACTTCAAAACAGTCTCAAATATTCAAAAAAATTAACATTAGTAGAATTTTAAAAACATTAGAATCATATTTAGAGATTTACATGCCTAGTTTAATTTATCCATGAGTCAAATAGAAAAGTGCTAGTAATATAGTATACGATACGAACAATGAAGTTATCAAATGACATTGAACAGGCATCTCAGAATAGCACATGTGGGACAAATACTCTTCTGGAGTCCACACATGCATACACAAAAATATTTTAAAATTCTAAGAACGAAGATGCAAAAGCAGGACTTGGGTTCTCCCTGGAGTAAGGTAGAACAAGGCAAGTGGACGTGTGTACACAAAGAGATTCCAGGATGGGAATTTTCCTGGTGTTTAGGTTGTGGGCTGAGTTTTAGAATGCTCACTTTGTTATAGTATTTCCTAACGTATAGTGCTACGTACCTCATTTTGGATGTGTCACATATTAAAAAAAAATAGAAGAAAACCATGGTTACTTCATAAAGCTATTGCGGAGAAATAATGCTTGGCAAAGACGCAGCCACTATCTGGCACGTAATAAGTATTTCAATAAATGTCAGCTCCGTATATATTCCTACCAGAGTCCAAAATTACCAGTAAAATGTTGTCCCTGCTTTCAGAAACTCCCAGACAGTTAAGGAAAGGGAATGAGAAAGGGATTCTATAAGACTCTCGATCTGATTTTTCAGGACTCTGGATTCTTTTCACAATCAAAGGGAGCCTTTGCAAGAAGTTTAAAAAGAGAATAATAGGCTTAAGTTTGACAGTCAACAAAATAGAGAATGAGTTTGGAGGGGTTGAATACAGGGAGGAAGCAATAAACGGCGGGGCCAATTGAATGAATCCCAAGAGAGATAGGGCTAGAAGTGTGGGAGGAAGCGTGCGAAGGCCAGCAGGGGAAAGTGTGTTAGATGTTCAGGTATGGAGTCTGACAGGCTTGGTGCATCCAGGGAAAAACCTGCATGTCTCAGGACACCTGAAGGTTGGTCTGTAGAGGCTAAGCCCAGCTAGGGATGGAGGTAGCCCAGAGCCAAAGAGTCCTAGGCCTGCAAGGACAGGAGAAGCCACCTCAGGAAGGCATAGGAGACAACACTGTTTCTTCCCAGATCTGGGAGGAGTCGATGAAGACTGACAGGGAATGTGCAGTGAGGAGAATTGAACCAAGAACACAGTGTGGCCACCTCTAAGCCAGAGCTGTCCCTCCGAGGTCTCCAGCCCACCACCCTCAGGCCCTCCTCTCACAAAGGTAGATTTTTTTAAATGGCTGTATCTGGTATTTAAACAGGCTGCATTTCTTATGAAATTAACACATTTTAAATAATTTTTGAGCCTAAGTTTAATATTTTCAAAACCGCATCCTAGTTGTGTTAGTCTGTTTTTACACTGCTGATAAAGACATATCAAGACTGGGCAATTTACAAAAGAAAGAGATTCAATGGACTCAGAGTTCTACATGACCAGGGAGGCCTCACAATCATGAAGGAAGGTAAAAGGCACATTTCACATGGTGGCAGACAAGACAAGGGTTCTTGTGCAGAGAATCTCCCCTTTTGAAAACCATCAGATCTCATGAGATTCGTTTATTATCATGAGGACAGCTCAGGAAAGATCTGCCCCCATAATTCAATCACTTTCCACCAGGTTCCTCCCATGACATGTGGGAATTGTGGGAGTTACAACTCAAGATGAGATTTGGGTGGGGACACAGCCAAACCATATCATTCCACCCCTGACCCCTCTGAAATCTCATGTACTCACATGTCAAAACCAATCGTGCCTTCCCAACAGTTTCTCAAAGTCTCAACTCATTTCAGAATGAACTCAGAAGTCCACAGTCCAAGGTGTCTTCTAAGACAAGGCAAGTCCCTTCCACCTATAAGTCTAGGTACAATGGGGGTACAGGCATTGGGTAAAATCAGCCATTCCAAATGGGAGAAATTGGCCAAAACAAAGGAGCTACAGGCCCCATGAACATCCAAAATCCAGCAGGGCAGTCAAATCCTAAAACTCCCAAATGACCTCCTTTGACTCCAGTTCTCAGATCCATGTCATGCTGATGCAAGAGGTGATTTCCCCTGGTCTTCCGCAGCTCCACCCTGTGGCTTTGCAGGGTACGTCTCCAATCCAGTTGTTTTCATGGACTGGCATGAATGTCTGTGACTTTTCCAGGTGCACGGTGCAAGCTGTCCGTGGATCTATCATTCTGAGGTCTGGAGGATGGTATCCCTCTTTTCACAGCTCCACTAGGCAGTGTCCCAGTAGAAACACTGTGTAGGCTCCCACCCCACATGTCCCTTCTGCACTGCCCTAGCAGAGGTTTTCAATGAGGACCCCGCCCTGACAGCAAACTTCTGCCTGGACATCCAGGCATTTCCATACATCTTCTGAAATCTAGGTGGAGGTTTCCAAACCTCAATTCTTAACTTCTGCGCACTTGCAGGCTCATTGTCATATGGAAGCTGCAAAGGCTTGGGGCTTGGAGTCTCTGAAGTCGTGGCCCAAGCTCTACTTTAGCCCATTTTAGTCATGGCTGGAGTGACTGGGACCCTGGTCCCATTTTCTCCTAGGGCTCCAGGCCTATGATGGGAGGGGCTGCCGTGAAGACTTCTGACATGCCCTGCAGACATTTTCCCCAGGGTCTTGGGGATCAACATTTGGCTCCTTGTTACTTATGCAAATTTCTCCAGCCAGCTTGTATTTCTCCTCAGAAAATGGGATTTTCTTTTCTATTGCATTACCAGGCTGCAAATTTTCCAAACTTTAATACTGTTTCCCTTTTAAAACTGAATGCTTTCAACAGCCCTCAAGTCACCTCTTGAATGCTTTGCTGCTTAGAAATTTCTTCTGCCAGATACCCTAAATCATATCTCTCAAGTTCAAAGTTTCACAAATCTCTACGTCAGGAGCAAAATGTCACCAGTCTCTTTGCCAAAACATATCAAGAGTCAACTTTGTTCCAGCTCCCAATAAGTTCCTCATCTCCACCTGAGACACCTCAGCCTGGATTTCATTTGCACAACATTATCAGTATTTTGGACAAAGCCATTGAACAAGTCTCTAGGGAGATCCAAACTTTCTCACATTTTCCTGTCTTCTTCTGAGCCCTTCAAACTTCCATTGTTACCCAGTTCTAAAGTTGCTTCCACATTTTCAGGTACGTTTTCAGCAGCACCCCACTTTACTAATACCAATTTGCTCTAGTAGTTTGTCACATTGCTAATAAAGAAATACATGAGACTGGGCAATTTACAAAAGAAAGAGATTTAATGAATTTACAGTTCCACGTGGCTGGGGAGGCCTCACAATCATGGCAGAAGGTAAAAGGCACACCTCACATGGTGGCAGACAAGAGATGAGAGCTTGTGCAGGAAAGCTATTCTCTATAAAACCATAAGGTCTTATGAGACTGATTGACTATCACAAGAAGAGAGCAGGAAAGACTCCGCCCCCCATAACTCAAGCACCTCCCACTGGGTTCCTCCCATGACGTGGGAATTGTGAGAGTCACAATTCAAGATGAGATTTTGGTGGGGACACAGCCAGGCTATATTGGTAGTCATTAAAAAAGTTTTTTTTTAAAGAAAGAAAAAGGTGGTGGGTGAAAATTCCCCATTTTAGAACAGCTTCCTGTTTGGAAATGAAACTTCTCTTCATGTTTACTATGTGATTTGTGTTTGTAAAATTTGAAACAGGTAAACAAAGGATCCAAGCCACTGTAATACCAAAGTACATCAAGTCAAACTGAACAAGAAAGAAAGCAAAGGAATCCCTGAACCAAAGGAAGAAGACTAGTATATAAATGGAATGAATCAAGGAGGCAGTGGTGACTGCAATCAACACCTGAAGATAAAAGCCACAGCACTCAAATAACAGTCCTCATTAGAGTGACAAACAGACTGCGGCTCAGGGGAAACAGCCCCCTCCTGCTTTTACATCATGGAAAACCATGCCGTACTGGATTGCTCAATAAGCATCCTGAGACTGGAAAAAAATATGAAAAAGCGAAGAATGTCCTCTCAGTGGAGAGAGAGAGGTGAGCTTGATCAGAGAACAAGGCTGACTCCCAGTCACCAGTGAGGCAGGTAACGGCTGAATGTGTAAGACTGTGCCGTGAATGTTTTCACTGCATTCCATTCAGTTCTCACAGTGTCTTGAATAGGTCATTACTACCTGATTTATAAAAAAGAAAATAGAGGTGTAGGGAAGGTAAAGGGGGAACAAGAGAGCAAAGGGAAAAACCAGCTTGGAATCAAGTGGATCTCTGCATCAGGCCTCTCTGTAGAATAAAGATTGTGAATGAGATCGTCATGGGCTTAAGGTGCATTGGGATGGGCGTCTGGGAAGTGCTCTGCTCGTGCTAAATTGTCAGAGAACACAGGATCAGAGCTGTTTGTAGAAAACGAATTCCATTTTTTGCTCTGGTTTTTAATGGAGAGACTGAAGATTTCCAGCCTATGTATCTCGTGACACATGGCCAAGAGTCAGGCTTTCTCCTGGGCTCTGGGGTGTGGCCAGTGCTGTCCTCGGACTCGAGGGGCTGTGGGTCTCCACACTCCAGGAGCCAGGCATGCCTTGCACTTGTGATTCCCCACACCCAAAGCTCCTCTACCAAGTCTGCAATGAAAATTTCATGCCTCCAGGTGCTGCATGGATTATTCATGAAGGCTTCAGAGCTGTCGCCATGGGAGCCAATTGACTGTGGAGTTGTTAGCATATTAATGACCTACCCTGATTTAGACTGGGCGGGCGGGGACACCACCTGGATTGTCAGTCACTGGGCCTGGATCAGCTTTTCCATTTGCAGAATATGTTGTTTGTTATTTCTTTCCAGACAGGCCCACGAGTAATATTTACCTAATTGACTAATCCAAGTAAGCAGGAGGCCCCCTTGCAGCCTCAAAGGGGGTCGGTCTCAGGTCATAGCCTCCTCCCTTCCTTTCTCCACCCCACAGGCTGGGCTGCCGGGCTGCTGGGCCAGGCGCCCGAGCGGGGAGACATTACATCAGAACGAATGTGTAACCAAGACCAGATCCCGCATCAGGCCTGGGCTGCCGAGGCAGCCTGGTAGATGCCGTGCAGATGTCAGGTCTAGAGCTGACAGATATCCCTAAAAAGCTTTTAGCTACACCCCCCAACATGGATCATGGAAAACTAGTACTACGTATATCAGTGATCATTAAGAAACGCATGAGAACTTGCAGAGCCGAGCCCAGACCAGCGCTCAGCCCAGTGGGGGAAGGGTGTGTGAGACGGGCCCAGCTAATCCTTGTGCAAAAGCCACTGCATGGGGCAACCAGGAGCCAACAGAGAACCCAGGAAGGAGCCACATCTACCTGGAGGGGCCAAGGAGGCTGAGACAACATTTGTAGGAGGATTTAGATACTTCAGAAGGAAGAAAGTGGACATTCTTAGCCAAAAAAAAAGCGGTGAAGAGCCCTATAGTCAGATCAGGGCATCGGTGAGGTGTGGCCAGGTCACAGTACAAAGTGAGAAGGAGCAGCCCAAGGCGGGGAGAAGGGGATTTGAGCCTTCCCTTTTCTTTTTTTGAAACAGAGTCTCACTTTGTTCTCCAGGCTGGAGTGCAGTGGTGCAAATACAGCTCACTGCAGCCTCAAATTCCTTGTCTCAAGTGATCCTCCTTCCTCAGCCTCCTGAGTAACTGACACTACAGGCATGAGCCACCACACCTGGCTAAACTTTTAAAACAATTTTGTAGAGACAGTGTTTTGTTATGTTGCTCAGGCTGGTCTCAAACTCCTAACCTCAAGTGATCCTCCCATCTTGGCCTCCCAAAGTGCTGGGATTACAGGAGCGAACCACTGAACCTGGCCAGTATTGGAACCTTTTGTAAGGCTTTGAATAACATGTCACAGAGTCTAATTTTGTGTGTGTGTCATAAGGAAGTGTCACACTTTGGAGTTTGAAAGTGACATTTCAGGAATATAAACCATAGTGGGATCCAGAGGGGTACGTGGCAAAAGTTGCTTCTCCAGTTAGCAGCAGCACCATGGCTGGCACTCTATCCACCAAACCAAAACACTGGGGCCTTTCTAGAAGCATTGCAGAGAAAGGAGGTGCAGAAAAGTAGCTTGGATTCTCTGCCATTCTGCAGTGCACAAAGATACCCAGGGTGCCGATGACAGGCATGGCCATAGCTCATCAGCTGGGTTCACAGTACCTCTAAATGTCAGCAGGAGAACAGAAACTTGGCAATTCAAGAAAAAAAAAATGAAGCCTCCTCCACTTGCTTGGAACGTACGAAGCCAGCCCAGGTTAATGCATGTGTTTGGCATTGGCAATGGCCTTTGTGAGGGACAGCAAGATTGTGATGGAGGCTTCTGTCGGGGGGAAAGGGGAGCCCCTTGCTTCTCAAAGGCTGCTGAAATCACTGATAACCTTGCAAAGCCAATGGGAACACATGGTGGAGGAAGAGGAAGGTGGAATAACATTGGCCTGGCAAGGGCTGAACCAGCCTGTCAGCTTTTAATATTTTACAGCAAATATATGGATACACATAAGTGAGCTTAAGTTGTTGCCATTCTTTTGATTCTGTTTAAAATAGAAGTCTTTTGGATGCTTTGGGTCACATACGAAACTAAGGGTGGGGCCAGAGGACTCAAGGTGCATGACCTTCACCTTGAGAGATTGGCAAGTCTTTGCTTTTTGTGTAGTATCACTTAGTGTGATTTTTATGTGTTAGGCTGATTTTCCCTTGGGCAGTTCAGAGAACCTTAAGGGAAGGACTGTAGGACTTCTCAGGGCTCTGCACTGACTCAGTACTCTTGCAGATGAATATGCTCTGGACAATTATTGCACAGGATATAAATGTAAGCTTTGAGAACAATTAAGGGTTTCCAAATTCAGTCTGTCAAACTATATATGTTACATATAAACACATTGAAATACATAAATTGGGTAATTGTGTTTTTTTTTTTTTTGAGACAGAGTTTCGCTCTGTCAGCAGGCACCAGGCTGGAGTGCAGTGGCCCAATCTCGGCTCACTGCAACCTCTGCTTCCCAGGTTCAAGCAATTCTCCTGCCTCAGCCTCCCAGGTAGCTGGGACTACAGGTGCATGCCACCAAGCCCAGCTAATTTTTGTAATTTTAGTAGAGATGGGGTTTCACCACGTTGGCCAGGATGGTCTCAATCCCTTGACCTCATGATCTGCCCGCCTCGGCCTCTCAAAGTGCTGGGATTATGCCCAGCCAATTGTGTTTATAAATAGATAACTTCAGGTTAGACTGGAGAGATCAATGAATGTTAGATCTTTAAAGCCCCTAATAGGTCACTTTTTCTAAACCATTATGTATTCCATAAAGGAGACAGACAGACAACATCCAGAGAGGCAACAGGACTTGTTAGGATCCTACTGGGAGACACTGGGTATGACCGCTGAGAACACAGGTACAGAGCTTGTCATTCTTGTGCCCTCCTGAATGGGACTTTAATCAAAAGGAAGTAGGGTGGTTGAAGACTGGGAGAGGTAGAAGCAGGAAAATCATTGCACATTTTCTTGATCCTAAGTCCTTTTAGGCACTCGTCCACCATCCAGTCTCTGAAATCCAATTCAAGCCAATGGCCTTAGGTCTTCCCTAAACCTCACAATCTGTCACGTCTATAACTTATCCAAAAATAGGAGGGAAAAAAACCCAGATAGACCATCTTTCTCACAGCTGAAGATTGTTCTTGAAGTAAAGCTTTTAAGCCAATGGAAATAAAAATAATGAAATGTCCAAAATTGCAAGTGCCTTGGCTCCACCATCTGCCACCACAGCCGTGTGCCACACATCTCCAAAGCCAGCTCGTGGGGCTACTCCCAGTTCCCGGCTCCAAGCTTGCAGGACTCATCATGGCTGACTCAACGTTATATCTCCACTTCAGGTAGAGTGAGATTTTGCCATTATTTTAACAAGCAATTTGGAGTAGATATAGGCACAAAGGCAATATCTATATGGTAAATATACACATACATAATTAGATGGCTGCGAAATTATATAGGATGGTGCTTCAAGAAGCAAAGAGTTCAAAATTGAAATGGAAGCCTGGTAAATAACCCATTATGCCCAAAGAAATCCTGATTGCCTATTCATAGCTGAAATTTACATGAACCCTTGTTCATTAAAGAATGAATAGCTGCTAATTTGCAGCCTTACCAAAGCAAAGTTCAGATGACAGAATTTTTAAAAAATATCCTCTCAAATCAGAAACCTACCAGCTGTCCCATATAAATCAAATGCCACTGCAACTTCCTTAATATACTGGAGACCCTATTTTTAAATTCTACTATCTAATTAAAATACCAAGTAGAAAAAAGATACAGATTGCAGAAATCAAATTTTAATAATAATAAAAAAAAGAAAATGGCAGGGAAAAAACAGTCCATTTGTTAAAGCAATATGTTCAGTTGTTTTCTTTTGAGTGATTTTGTTGTTTGTTTGTTTGTGTCTGCTTCTTGGTATTTTTGTTTTGTGAAGAAGCTACCTGAGCATGATTCAGGGATTCAGTGAAACCTTCTATCCAGACAGCTGCATTAAAAGTTTAAAGCATGGAATGGGAGGGTGATCTCAATGATTAAGGAGGCTCTTGCCAATATGAAGCCAGAATCCAGCAGGGGAATTGGATTCAGCAGGGAGGTGGCTGGTGAGGATTTAGGGTGCAAAATGTCCAGCTCTGAATACATGCCACCCTCTGCACAAGGCCCTGAACCTCTGCATGTGAGAACCCCCAGGTGAAAGACACTGTAAGAGTGAGAGAAATAACGACTTCTTTCTACTGATGAGAGCACTGAGGGCCAGTGAGAAGCTGTGGTTTGTCCAAGGTTATACAGCCAGAGTCAAGGCTGGAACTTGATCTTGATCTGTAGCGTAGGATTCTTAAATGTTTGCATTTTATTTATAGATAGTAAACAGCAAGCAATTTATCATTCAGAGGTTAAAGGGAAAGAATACAGTTCTGCTGCTCTACCACCACACATACAACTTCACCTTAATATAGTGAGCTTCCACAAATCAATACAACCCACGTAAATACCAGGAGGAAAAACGTGCAATCATTAAAAGCACTAAATAGCAAAAACAAACAAACACACTAAACAAACAAACTGAAAAAGCCGTCATATTATGAAACAGATTTAACTTCATTAGTTCTCAAGCAAATGTGAATTAGAATGCAAATTGAGAACCATTTGTCACAAAGTTCACAGAAGTCAATCACTGTAACCAGTGCTAGGGAAGCTGAGCAGGAAACAGACACTCTCCAGTCTTCTTGGTGGGAGAGTAAATCTCCCCGCTTTTCCATGGGTGAGAATGGGGATTTCTTAGAAGTTTTCTGAAGAAAACAGATATGGGCACAAAGATATTTGTAATACTAAACATTGGAAATGACCTACTTGTCCAGAAATGAAGATCAGTTAATTAAATTTTAGAAATACATAATTTATGCCTTCTAGATTATTTTACTGCAGTACCGTATCTTGTGGTTAATAGAGTGAGCTCTGAAGCTTTTGAGAATTCAAGTCCTGGCTACGTAATTTGCTGGTAGGCCATCCTCAATCAGTAGCTTAACATTTCTTTTTCTTGGTGTTCCTATTTGTACAACGGGGAAATATATTACCCACTTCAGAAAATTCTCATTAGGATTGAATGTGTCAATGCTTCTTTAAGGTATATCACTTAGATTATATTCTGCTATATCATATTTCCAAATTATTATTTTAACTATTCTTACTATTATCATGAAGCCTCAAAGAATGATGTTATCAGAATGTATTTTATTTTTTATAGAGTTTTGATTAAAAAAAATCTAAGGATATAGTTCAAGATCTAAAAAATGAATATTTTTTATGCTTATCTGTATTTTCTATTTATATGTAATTAGTTTGTATTATCTGTATAATAAAATACTTTTAAGCACCTTGCATATGTTTTCATCAGACTGCTATACAAGAAAAGAAGGCATCAACATTCATGATATAGCAATCTGTGCATTCTGGTTGTTAAAAGCTTGCACTGTAGCCTTAGGCACAATGGGTATCTACGCTCTGCTGTACTCTTACTTGGGGAGGTTACTTAACCTCTTTAAATCTCAATGGTATAATAACAAGGTAATGGTTTGTAAATTAAATGAGATAATCTATGAGAAATATTTGGCCTGATACCAAATATGAAATATACACTCAATAAAAAATATTAGCTACTATTCCTAGTCAACACATGTCAGTAGTTATCAACACTAGTTAGTAGAATGAGCCACACACATGTGTTACCAGATTGAGCTATGCAGGGTCTGGAACATGTGAAATCCAGTGGCAGACCAGGGACAATCACGGTATACCACCCGCCTGCTCATATGCCATCAACGTGATTAGACCTACCTCAGGATCTAAAAGTTGTAGAGTTTGAAGAATTAGTATGATTTAGATAAGTGCTTTCATTATTTTTAACTCTCAGTTCTTCACAGGCAAACATAATCTTTGTCAAGATGACAAAAAAAAAAAATTTGGAAACACATAAGTTCTGCAAAGACGCTTTCATTACAGATGCCATTGTTCTTTTATTTTTTAGCGCATTAAATAAAAACAAAATGATTGTCCTCCAGAACTGACAAAGATTCTCTTTCAAACTTGCTTTAAAAGGCAACAAAATAAATAAATGAATGAAAGAGTTCATAATAAAAGGATTATTATTATAGATGCTGAGGATATGGACAGAAGTCAGGTATATACTAAAGCAGAGAGAGCAAAATGTTGATAGTGGACTGTGGATGGTGGGCATATGACTACTCACTGTACGTTACATTGTTTGTTCTTAATTCAACGCTGGGAAAAAGTAAAAAAAAAAAAAACAAGACATAAAGTACATGCATTGCTCCCATGATCAAATCTGGAAGTCTGAGTCAATCTTTCTGCGATGGGAAGCACAGCTGCGGGCTCCGCACTTGGGCATACACATTAGTATGCTGCCGATGTACTGCTTCCCTCCATGGTGGATGGTGATGAGAAGCTCTGGCTTTATGAACATTGCTTATTCCTAAAGCAGATCCTCCTAGTAAATCTGAAAGACAAATAAAATGGAACAGGCTTGGATTTTAATTCACAAACTAAAGTCATTGCTTTAGGGACTTACTTTTTTCCCTACCACCTACTAGACTTGCATTTACCTTTCAGGAGACCTTTGAAAATATCACTCTTTCCTGCTTTTGTAGTTTTAATAATTCAAAGTGGAATCAGTCCTGGTCCTTGCTGCCAGGCCTGCCACTGCTCATCAGAGCCAGGTTGTCTCCTAATGGCCCGGCTCCCAGGGGGCATCGTTCATCAGAGAGAGTCTGGAAGGATACATTGTGAGCAGGGTGGAAGCCTTCTCAGGCCAGGGTTGGCCAGCAGCCCTTTAGAAACCTTACCTTTCTCAGTCTCCTTCTTCAAACACACACGCACACACACGCACACACACATACATGCATGTACACACACACACATACATGCATGTACACACACACATACATGCATGTACACACACACATGCATGCACACACACATACATGCATGTACACACACATACATGTACACACACATGCATGTACACACACACACGCACACACACATGCACACATGCACTCGCTCTGTGATTGTTTTAGTTATGCCAGCTCTGATCTTGGCTGAACACCATAGTGGGTTCGTTAAGAAGTGATGGCCAAACCATAACGCAGTATCGCTGTGTGATGTAAAAACCCTGAGTATGTACTTTCACAGATAAAGTCCTTCTAGTCTGGAAAAGCAAATGAGACCAGAGGCCCCACATTGCCCATGCTCTGCTGCCCTCTTCTGTGGTGTTGGGACCAACTTTAAGAGATGGTGTGTGGTTGTTTTGCAGAACACGGACGGGGCTGCTGAGCGACTCCTCGCTTGAATGGATGGGTGTCCTATACATAAAGAAAAATCAAATGCCCATTTGCATCAAACAGAAACAGGACAGGTTGGCACTAAAGTCAAATGACCTCTTCTCCATCCTCAAAATACATGCCTTATCTTGAAAACATGCCTGTTCAATATAAATAACATTTGATTAAGTGACATAGAATATCATCGAGAATGTCACCATTTCAGAAATACGGCTTTTGATTCTTTTTCACAATAAATGGGTCATGCTTAGGGAACAGTAGGACAAGGAAACTATTTCATGCTGAGAAATGGGCTAATGATTATGAAAAATAAGCAGTTACTAAGTAAATGTATAAACTGGTCAACTGTTAAAGATGATACAAATTTGCAAAGGATACAAAATAACGGCATTTGGTCCTGCTGAAACCTAAAACCAGGGGGAATGAAGGAAAGTGGAGATTTCTTCTTCAGGACACAGCCACTGCTGAGTGGCCTTGCCTGTCTCCTCTGCACCATGTTCCTCACAGCGACTATGAGATGTTGCCATGTTCACCCGAGACCCTGAAGGATGGACGTGCCCCTATTCAAAAGGAGGTTGCATAATCAGAGACAGAGGAGCCTGGGACACAGTGTCCTGGCTCTGCTCCAGTCAAGGGTTCATTGGGTAAAACCCAACAGTTATTTGAGGAGCGCTCATTTAATATAAAAAATAGAGAACTACAAAGACAAAAGGATCCGGGAGAGAATAGCAATGGAGAGTACCTGCAGGAAGCCACTTGGCATTTAGGGCTGGGCCACAATAGGACATGTCGGAGGTTATCAGAATCTAGGAGCTTGCAGAGCATCGCATAGAGCAGAGAGTCAGACTCTTGAGGGACGGGAACTCTGGTAGTTTCTGCAAATGTGTAGAAATTCTGGAACCTGGAGCCTACTGTTATGGGAACAAATTGCCGCTTTAGTGGTGAGGAACTGTGGCAGGAGCACTGTTGACGGGAAGAAATCCACAGGAAGGGGCCAATCTCCCCTCCCACCACCTGCTCCCCAGGAGCCCGGTCTAAGGCTCCCTAGTGACACAGCCCAGCAGGAAGCAAACTGAAAAAACTCAAATAGGGTTTTTAGAACTCCTGTCCCAGCCTCACAGAACAGAATATTAGCAAGGGGGGATCAAAGCCGAGAGGCCTGAGTGCTTAAAACTTCTACTGACTTGAAAACGTCATTTATCCACATTTAAAATGCCAGCGTTAGTCACTCGGCCATGGCTGGGTTCAAAGGGTGGAGGAGCCAGATGTTGGAGGAGCGTCACTCCAATGGAGACGCGTCCTGCACCTCAGCACCAGCGTCAACTATCCGACTTTCCCCTGATAAACCGTTTTGATTCAGTCCTCCCACATATCTAAACCACATGCTAGTGGCTTATATTTTCCGTTTATACAACATTTGTGAATAAAACGTCCTACTCATTTATTAAAGTTTTTGAAAATACAGCAGTTTATCAGACTCTGTGCAGTGAATGTAGAGATGGGGAGGGCCAGAGTCCCTGCCCCTCGGAGCTTATACAACAAGCAACGGAGTTTTAAGCACTAATAACGCGACTTCCTGACAAGTTGGCATCATGTGACTGGTGTGAATGAAGGCTAGGTGAAGACAGGCAAACTAAAAGAATAGCTTACGGGCACTTTTTCTTTCTGGGTGAGCTTTAACACGGGAAATGTATTTTTATTTTATTTTATTTTTTTGAAGAAGTGGTTTGAATGGAATTACATTGATGAGAAAAATATTAATCCATGATAATTCTACCCTTCAATCTTTTGCTTCATATATTTTTTTCTAATTATTCACTTGCATTTATAATTATTTTTTCCAAGGGCCAGTGGGTTATAATTCCAAATCAAGTTATAAATTCTTTGAAGGTAGGAAACAAATTGCATACTGAGTCATAAGATTTTACCAGTAGAGTCACACGCAAAAATTAAATGCCTTAACAGGCCAGGTAGGTGATGTAAATAAATAAAGTTAATCAGGTATTAATAATAAAGAGTGGACTGTGACAAATGGAACTTGTTTTCTTATTATTTACTTGCCGCACAAATAAAACACCTTCCAGATTAGGAAAATTGTCGCCTACTTGCTTGCTGTCTGTAGATTTTCACAGATTCTAATATAAATTCTCATTTTATAGCTGAAGAAATGGGCCTAGGGAGATTAACTGATTTCTTTTTTGTAAATCAAATGAATAACATAGGTCAGGACAAAAGTTACCAGCTCCCAGGACAAGCTCTCTGCACCATGTATTTCAAATGAATGGGTCGTGATGGTGGCCTCCTCACTGCCGGCACTATTGCTGTTTCACATTGCTGCTCTGCAACCCCTGAGGAAAACGAATGTATTTGCAAATGAAGCTTATTCTTTGTCTCCACTCTTCACCTAGTAAACGCTTACTGCTGTGTACTAGTCACAAAAGTCTCTGGATACAGCGAGACCCTTTTTATTTTTATTTTTTGATAAGGAAAATAACTTAAGCTTCTGTTTCTCATTTTAATTACTGAAATCTCTAACAAAGACACCATTGTCATGTATACATAACAGCAAATGTATATAATAATTCATTCAGACTTCTCGGAGAGAACACATTTAGCAATCTGAGATGATGGAAAACATAGTGTGATTCAACACTGGTTCTTTTTGTCATTTTACACAGACATCATGTTAATATTAGACCAAGGCACAAAACACGGAGTGATTAAACCCAGTTTCTTTTAAGATTTAGCATTTTGACTGGGTGCAGTGGCTCATGCCTGTAATCCCAGCCCTTTGGGAGGCCAATGTGAGCAGATCACGAGGTCAGGAGTTTGAGAATAACCTGGCCAACATAGTGAAACCTCTGTCTCTACTAAAACTAAAAAAATTAGCCGGGCATGGTGGTGTGCACCTGTAGTCCCAGCTACTCGGGAGGCTGAGGTAGGAGAATCTCTTGAACATGGAAGTCAGAGTTTGTGGTGAGCTGAGACTGTGCCACTGCACTCCAGCCTGAGCAACAGAGTGAGACTTGATCTCAAAAAATAAAATAAAATTTAGCGTTTTATTTTCATTTGCACCCAGTACCCTACCCTCTGTAGACTATTTTACTTACCCAACAAAATCAGAAGAGGTTTCTGACCAGATGTATAGGGGACATAGCTGTGTATATTATCAAAGTGTTTGCATAACCGAAAGTGCAATAATGAAGATGAAAATGTCTCCAATTTCTTTAAGGAAATAGAACTTCATAAGCTGGCTGCACCTTTGATGTTTTTACTGCTACTGCCTGACAATGATTATCCGATGGAGATAAAGAAATGTATACTTGAATTACGATAGCTCATCCATCACAGTTTAATCTAAAAATGAAATTTCTACAGAAACAGGAACTACTTTAACAAAGACAAAAAAATCCCTCAACCACACTTCTTTGTAGTGGCAATTGCTGCAAATTTGAAGCATTTAGGAAACTATACTCTCAACAAGCTTTGCTTTACGAACTGCAATGTGCAAAATCTTGAAAGGAGATGAAAGTGAATTATTTCTTCAAAATTTAAGTAAAACTTCTGATAATCAGAGTTCAAAGCAAATATAGAACCTAACAGCTCAAGCATAAATCAAGATGGAGAGGCTGAAGAGTTTGATTTCTTAAATTTTCCAAAAAGCTATCGTTGCGACATATAGGATTTCTCTTGTATTTTAACCTCACCAGTTTCAAAAGAAAGTAGAAGGGGTGGCTTACATGTGCACAGCACGTGCGTGGGTGCACACACACACACACACACACACAGGGTGGCAGGTAGAGTGTCCAATTCCTTCTTCCCACCACCCAAGTCTCACTTGACTTATTAAAAAGAAAACTACAGCCCTCCTCATTGGTTTTCCTTTGCTTAATGATTTCTGTGACTTAAATTGCTGTCGCCATTGTTATTTCTTGTATTTCAACATCACAAAATTTAAAAGCAGCTTCATTCAGGAACGTGTATCTAAACACCTGTATAATAGCAGGGGTACCTAGGTAATAATAACCACCAAATTCAGTGATCAAACTTTTGAGTTCCACAGTAAGGCATTATGTGAAGCTAAGAATCATGTTTCAGACCAACAAATAGCTGAAGACATGATGTAAAAGATTAAGTACTTGGTTTTATAACATATTTACCAATTAAAGAAGCAAAATATTCCTCATGATTATTCATGCAGGTAATTGAGAAAAATATAGCACAGAAATCAACTTTAGTTAAAAAATTATTCCTCCACTTCCTCCCACTCCCCTATACTCTACAAAATGTTTTCCCCGCAACTAGGCCTTGAAAAAGCCACTGTATGTTAGTGTGACATGCATTACTATCTGCAATTAAAAATGCTAACTTTGTGGTGATTATAATTACATTATAAAAATTCCCACATGCATAAATCTAAGAAAGGTTGAAAACCTACGGTAAATCTACAATATATTATTTATGTGTGACCACTGGTTTATGTTCTGTAGAAGTCATAGATTTGGTAAAGCATTGTAACAATTTAGAAAGGCATCTAGATCTTTAAATTCTGGACAAATTTTATATTTAATCTACAAAATTGCATGAAGGCTAACTCAAGAGATTTTCTATCATTCTAAAATTCCTCAAGCTGAACAAATCATTTTTAGGACACTTTCTTAAAAATATTACCCTTTTAAAGCACTTACGATTCCATTTGTTCCACGAATTATGATCTTAACTTACACAGGGCTGATCTCAATTATTCATGGAATATCAAACATGATAGGAAGAGCAAACCTGAGAGAAACATTTCAATACAATGGCAAACTTGCTCAATTCTTCATCAGCACTCTCTGCAAAAAAACTTCCTAAGCCTTTCTGCTCTTTATTTTAGCAATGAATTGTGGAAAATGTGCAATGTTATCTTGACATGAAAATATTTCAATGCGCAGTGATCTTGACTGATGGGTTTTAGTATTTTCTGCATAACGGTTACAGGAACTCTTACGTGGTTCTCTTCCATTCTGTTGTAAAGGCCAGGAAAAAGCGGTAAACTGAGAGGGAACGAGCTTATCGCCAGAGTCGTAATGTCTGAAGGTTTGCAGAGTACATTGGTTTTTCCCTCCTGTTTGTCTCCATTTTCTTCATACAGCTCATAAAATTTAAGGGTTCGCTGTTGTGAACAGTTGCTGTTTGTAGAATTTGTTTCTCTAGATTAAGGCCCTATCTCTCCTTAGTCTGTTTCTCTATGCACTATTTGACTTGCTCAGTACCTGCCTATTGCATCAATGAGCTCTTGATACTAGAAGTTGTTTTACAGTTTATAAAGTAAAAATGAAGAGATCATGAAAATCAACTTTATTAAAAATTTTAATACGAATTTAAACAGAGCAAACTCAAAAGTTTTACTTTTTTATTTTTATTTTTAAATTTTTTTAAGTCCCGGGTTATACGTGCAGAACATGCAGGTTTGTTACATAGGTGTACATGTGCCATGGTGATTTGGTGCACCTATGACCCATCCTCTAAATTCCCTCCCCTCGCCCTCTGTGCCCCAACAGGCGCTGGAGTGTGATGTTCCCCTCCCTGTGTTCATGTGTTCTCATCGTTCAACTCCCACTTATGAGTGAGAACATGCGGTGTTTGGTTTCCCGTTCCTGTGTTAGTTTACTGAAGATAATGGCTTCCAGCATCATCCATCTGCAAAGAACGTGATCTCATTCATTCTTTATGGCTGCCTAGTATTCTGGTGTGTATGTACCACATTTTCTCCAGCCTTTCAATCATTAATGGACATTTGGGTTGGTTCCATGACTTTGCTATCTGATCTTCGACCAACCTGACAAAAACAAGTAATTAGGAAAGGTTCTCCTATTCAATAAATGGTGCTAGGAAAACTGGCTGGCCATATGCAGAAAACTGAAACTGGTCCCTTCCTTATGTATACCTTATACAAAAGTTAACTGGATGGATTAAAGACTTAAATGTAAAACCCAAAATCATAAAAACCCTAGAAGAAAACCTAGGCAATACCTTTCAGGACAGGCATGGGCAAAGACTTCATGACGAAAATGCCAAAAGCAATTGCAACAAAAGCCAAAATTGACAAATGGTATTTAATTAAATACCATTTTAGCAAAAGAATCTATCATCACAGTGAATAGGCAACTTACAGAATGGGAGAAAATTTTTGCAATCTACCCATCTGACAAAGGTCTAATATCCAGAATTTACAAGGAACTTAAATTTACAAGAAAAAAACAAATAATCCCATCAAATATTGAGCAAATGATATGAACAGATAATTCTCAAAAGAAGACATTTATGTGACCAACAAACATATGAAAAAAAGCTTAACGTCGCTGATCATTAGAGAAATGTGAATGAAAACCACAATGAGATGCCATCTCACATCAGTCAGAATCTTGATTAATAAAAAGTCAAGAAACAATAGATGATGGTGAGGCTGTGGAGAAGTAGGAATGCTTTCACAGTGTTGATGTGAATATAAATCAGTTCAACCAGTGTGGAAAACAATATGGCACTTCTTCAAGGATGTAGAACCAGAAATATCATTTGACCCATTAATCTCATGACTGGGTATAAACCCAAAGGAATATAAATCATTCTAGCATAAAAACATATGCATACATATGTTTATTGTGGTTTTAAATGCACATACACACACACATGCACACACACACACACAGTCGACCCTTTGTATCCATAAGTTCCATATAATAGAGTCAACCAAATGCAGATATTTGAGAGAAAAAAATAACAGCAATAGAAAATTATACAAATAAAAAAATACAGTTTACAACTATTTACATAGTACTCTGTGTTAGGCATTATACATAATCTAGAAATGTTTTAAAGTATACAGAAGGATGTGCCTAGGTTACATGCAAATACTGCACCATTTTACGTGAGGGACTTGAGCATCTGTAGATGTTGGTATCTGAGGGGACCCTGGAACCAGTCCCCCATGGATATGGAAGAGCAATTCTACACATGTATATGCGCCCCCATTGATGAGAAATGTGATATAATTTCTAAGAAGATAAAAAAGCAACATATTTCATATAGACAAAATAAGAACACTTAAATTTTATAGCTTATCTTAGATTTATAAAGTGACCTAAAGGACCCAAATGGTAATTTTAAGACAGAAAATATTTCACTACAGTGGAAAATAAGAAGTGAATTTTCTTTGTATCCTGACAAAAAATAAAAGTTATGAAATAATAATTCTTTAGAGGTGATATTAATGAAATAAACAAATTTAAAATGAGGCTGAATGAGTTCTAATAGTATATCAAGGATTAATAATTATACTTTGTTCTTAAGATTAATGTATATAATTAGATAACATACTTTCATTACAAAAATGGAAACAATCTTCCCCCAGAAGCAAACTGTTGTTAAGAGATATATACGTGTTTCAATCAATAACAAAGCTTCGAGGTATTAGGTAGAAAAGTCCTGTCTTGCACTATTTCATTTTCTGCCTTCAGGTAGGACCTGAGAGAAGACAGATACGGATGCCATTTAAAAGACACTGGTTCTGAAGAAGGAAAATAATAGTGCAAAGTGATCTCACCCTGCAGGAAATCTAAGCTCATGCAGAATACTTTAGCACATTGGCTTCACATAATTCATCACCTGCGTGAGTATGAACTGGAATACAAACAAAAATTAAGAACACTTTAAAATATCATGATACCGCATGGGATTCTACCATAATTTGACTTCCATTCATACAGGGTAGATTATTTGGTCAAATAGTCTATTTTTAAAAATCAACGAGTTTCTTTAAAAGGCAAACCTTAAATCTAATTTTCAGATGTGTATTAAAATAGTTGTGCTGGTGTATTTAGAGATCTATTACTGAAGTAGATAACTAGCAGTCTCTTCTACAAGTAATATACAAAGTCTAATTGTTAATTTCATGCCGAAGTTTCCATCAGTGCAGATCTGCAGGAGATAATGAAATGGACAAACATTTGCTTAATTAGGTATCAGATCTTTCAGATATTTTATTTTGTCATATTTGTAACATATTTTCAAGTCCTTTTGAAGAAAAACTGTCAAATTACAATCCATTTAGATAATTTTAAAATTGATATTGAAATAATTTTTTCAGCAAAAGTTCTGATATTTGGTAAATATGCTAGTCCTTACTGTTAAAGACAATGCTGTCGTATTATATATCTATGTATATATATTATATATTTTATATATTATATATATTCATATTATAAAGTGTAGTGAATTAAAAAAATATTTGAGGCAACTTATATTAAAAGACAAATGTACTATAATAGAATTTTTTAAGAAGTTAAATTTTACTTGAGAGAATTTCAAGTATATAAAAATGATCAAAAATTACATAATTAGCCCTACTGCTTCCAAAATTCCCTGAAAATGCAATAATAAGCATTATTTTAAAGACACAGATTCACAAAGACAAAAAATTCAAGAAAGGAGACAACAATTACAGAATTCTGGAAGCTGGGAGAGATGAATGTGTGAAAATTGACTTAGCCCACTTGTATATAACCATGCTCTTGGAAATTAAAACTATAATAAAATAAATATAACAACTCAATAGAATAATTAAAAGATAAAGTTAACAAACTGTCCCAGAATAATAAGTAAAAATAAATGAAAATGAGAAAGAACACAATAATTAGAGAACAAAGCTAGTGGGTTAGTATCTAAAGGACAAAGTTTTAGAATGAAGAAAGTAGAAAGAAAATCATCAACGAAATAATCAAAGAAATAATAAAAGACAATTTTCTAGAATGAAAAAGTTTTCTACATTTAATAGCCCATCATCATTATATATACAATAAAATAAATGACAATAGGCTTAGCCAAGTTATATCTTTGAGAAATGTATAAAACCTGGACATTACAAGACTATATAAATTACTAAAGGGAAAATAGTTTGCATTCAAAGAATTAGTTTAATTTTAGTTCTCTCTCCAGAAATGGGATGATTCATTGAAAACATAAAGTATTTAGAAGATTTCTTTTAAAAAGAAAAAGTTAATATAGTATCTGATATGATACAGATTTTGATGTGCAGTGAGGGTTTGACTTTGAATTTGTCACAAACACACAGAAAATTAAGCAAACGAAGCAAGATAATTATTATTACCAGAGAAAATTTTTAAACAGATGTGCAGCCAATAAAAAGTAAACAGAGAATACCACATCACTCAGCTATGATGAGCATTTGTACTGTCCTAGTAATGTAAAGACTGAATATTCATGTAAAACCACTATTTTGTTATTATATTGGTAGGATGGGGAGATGGAAAGGGTGCTTGTGCATGATAACAGTGGGTGAGGAGGTAAATTATGTTCAACTCCTCATCTTTTAATTTGTGGTACTAATTGGTTGTGTTAAAAGCTGAAAAATTATTAAATAGCAACAGAATCATTTTATTTAGGGATGTAGAATTAAAATACAGAAAAAATCACCTAAAATACTTGAAATAGTTCTGCACAAGAATAAGTTGGTTCAGCAACTCAGTGTGGTGCTATGTACCTTTAGAGAATTCTGTGTATTGCATAGGGATTTTGCTGACCATCCCTGAGGTGTTCCAGTTTTCAACATAATGAGCCAATCCTCTTTATACTTGGTTGTTTATATTTTTGGATATAGGCTGGTTTTCCTTCTCATGAAATATTTTTTTTTTTTCCGATTTGTTAACCTTTTACTTGATTTCATTGGGCTGCAAGGAAAATGGAGTAAAAAACCATTATTCTGTCTTCTTATTTTGGAAGAATTTTTGTAATGGCTGTTTTCTCTCTGGTCCATGACAATGCTGAAGGCACTCATCAACAGCCGGCCTAGATAATGAGAGCCCACAGTGCTTCCCTGCTACTTCCATATGTTTTTTTTTTTTTTTTTTTTTGCTTCTTGTTTGCTATGGATTGGAAAACAGCTAAAATCATCTGATACAAGCAATAGACTATTAGTAAGATCTGAAGGAATATTCTATGAATACATGCTTCTGCTGTGGAAAATGGACTCTGTGATCATTATTTTGACTGCTCTGAAGCCATTGCTGGTTGGTTCCTCCCCTCGCCTATGCTTTATGTTGCATGAGCCTTTTGGATAAGAATTCTGCAGACATATACATTGAGAGTTCACACACTTTCACACTTTTTGGCATCTGTGAATGAAGAATGAATACCATTGCTTGGTGTTAGTATTAATTATGTAAGCACACAGAGCCCCTGAAAGACAAAGCTGTATTTTAGTTACTGAATGGTACTTAAAACAATCTTTTAAGTAAAAATTTGATGGGAAAGGTATGCAATACATGTCTTAATCTTCTAACTGAAATTAATGAAAAATGGTATGCTAGCTAAGATAAAATACAGGTATGGATCATACCTTGAGAGTCTTATTTGAAAATTTGCTAACAAATTGCAAATAATTAGGAACATAATCAAACATTTTTAAAATTAAGAATAGCAAATATGTTTCAAAATGTATCTTGATATTGAATGATTCATAATGAACACCAGGAACTAGTAGCTGAAAAGCATATTTAAGCCATATGTGAGCTCAATAATCAGCTAGTGATGTCTGTCATGGCCATACAATAAAAAACAATCATGTTGTCACCAATCCTGGCTAAATTTCTATAAAATCTTTGATAGTAAGTCTTGTCTAAAAATAAACATTGACAGAGTCATAAAATAATATGCTTTAGTATTTATAGTGCTGTAATGTAGAAAAAAAATGCATGCTTTGTCACATTGGTCTTGTTTGCTATTTTAGATTTATTGTATGATGCAACTTTAAAAGCACAGTAGTATCTCATGTGGAAAACAGTACACACCCAATTAAGATATCTTAAACAAATTGTTCTTGCAGATTTATATGCAGATTATATATTGTAGGGATTTTGAAATTATATTTTGAAATCATAAAGTACAGATAAATTTTCTTTTATATAAAATGTATTATATATTTCAACCCAGTAAAATAATGTACACTCAATATATATATATTTTTTTTTTGAGACGGAGTTTCGCTCTTGTTATCCAGGCTGGAGTGCAATGGCGCGATCTCGGCTCACTGCAACCTCCGCCTCCTGGGTTCAGGCAATTCTCCTGCCTCAGCCTCCTGAGTAGCTGAGATTACAGGCACGTGCCACCATGCCCAGCTAATTTTTTGTATTTTTAGTAGAGATGAGATTTCACCATGTTGACCAGGATGGTCTCGATCTCTCGATCTCGTGATCCACCCACCTCGGCCTCCCAAAGTGCTGGAATTACAGGCGTGGGCCACCATGCCCAGCCTCAATATTTTTTAAATAAAAAATAGACAAAATTGGAACCTAGATATTTAATTATCAAATTGAATATTCCCTCTAAATATAATTGCAACTCAAAATACTGCTAAAGCGATAAGTATAATTTAATATATTGTTGAATTCAATTTGCTAGTATCTTGTGGAAGAATTTGGGCACAAATGGTTATGAGAAATAATAGTTTCTGTTGTTTTCTTCCTGTTATGTCTCTACAGTATCTGGTTTTGGCATCGAGGAATGCTGGTCTCATAAAAGGATTTAGGGAGTGTTTTTCCCATCAATTTTGTGAAAATGTATGTATAGAATTTGTAATTTTTTTTTTCTTTAATGCTTGTTGGAATCCACCAATGAAGACTAAAAGTTTCTTTTGTTAGAAAGTATTTAATTGCAAATCCAACTTTTAATAGACATAGACTCCTTCAGGTTATATATTTTCTCTTGAACATATTTGGCAGTTTGCATATTTTATGGAGGTTTGTCTTTCATCTAAGCTGAAATATAGGCCTAGAGTTATTTGTAATATAATTTTATTATTTTAGGGATGTTCTCTCTTACATTCCATGTATTTATAATGTGTGGCTTTTTTCTTTCTTTTTTTTTTTTTCTTTGTTGGAGGTGTGGTGGGATAAGTTAGAGGTAAATCAATTTTACTAATTTGTATTCAAAGAACAAGTGTTTCTGTTGACTCATCTGCGTTGTCTTTTCTTATCAATGAGATTGATTTTGGTTCTTCATTATTCCTTCCTCCTGATTAATATGGGATAGATTTTCATGTATTTTTCTAGTTTATTAAGGTAGACGCTTACATCATTGTTTTGGGTGGTATCTTCTTTTCTAATGTATACATTTAATGCTATAAATTTCCCTCTATGTGCTCTTTTAGTTGCATTCAACAAAATTTGATTGTTGTCTTTTCAATTTAATTGATTAATTTTTGTGACTTTATATTTACCTATGGGTTATTTTTTAGTTATTTAATTACCTATGGGTTTTTCTCAGAGTGGCATTTAATTTCCAAATATTTGGGGATTTATATATATATATTTCTGTTATTAATTTCTAGTTTAATACTGTTATATTGAGTGACTTTATTTTCTATCATTCTAATTTTCTAATCTGTTCATGTTTATCACCCAGAATGTGATTCATTTTGATGCCTATTCCATATGCCTTTAGAACAATGCATATTCTGCTGATGTTCAGGAATGTTTGTAAGTTTCAATTTGATCAAGTTCATTGATGTTGTTTGTTGTTGAACTCTTCCAGATGATTAGTGATTTTCTACTAGTTGACCTGCCAACTACAGAAAAAGATGTATTTTCATATCCAAGTAAAATAATCTGTTTGTCAATTTTTATATTCAGCTCTTCTATAGTGTTTCCAGTTGGGACTCTATTCATGCACTTATTTAAAATTAATCAGCTCATGATGCAAAATATCACGAAACACTAATGAACTATAGTGAGCACAGTACCCATTGCTCCTAACAGTTGAACTTGCTAGCTACACACCACAGGTAGAAAGATAGCCAGACCTCCTTCCATTCCAAATGACCTGTATGAATTGTCCGCATAATCTCTCAAAGTATCTTTTATACTTGAATACTTCATGAGAGATATTGCCTCAAATACATTTAATGCAATTTTATACATTTTTAATTCTGAGATTGAACATAAAACATTGACAAAATGATATGACCTCCCAGAACTGGGCAGCTGTTGAACTGGTACCTTACAGAGAACGGGCATTTGATTATTACGTTGTTGGCTTTTATTATTTCCAATAGCAGCAAAACTATCTTGTCTTCTCTCATTCTGTGGCTGCTGTGGAAATAACATTGAAAAGATGAGAATTATTATGTGGAATCGGATTGGTAGAATTGTAATATGCCCTAAATCGTCATATCTATCTAAAATATTGAGTATCAGACTGTTATATTAATTAAAGCATCTTGAATCACAGTTTTCTCCCCAAAGACCCACAGTCAAACAATTCCTCAAGATACCAGAACCTAAACAATCATGGAGCACATCACATCCTCACAATTCCCCTCCCCTCCAAGGCTCCATTCCTTCATTACACAGCTTAGAGTCTAAGATTCATCATCACAATCTCCTCCTTGCACTGCTCTTCCTCATCTTTTTAGAACCCCAGCCTTGGGTAACTCCCAGCCTCTGTCATCCTCTGCCATCCTCATGTGGATGAGTGACTGAGAGAAGCATGGCCAAGAAGTCTGGTCCACTATTTGCCTGCAGTTTAAGTGAACGCTAGGCCCACCACCAGTTGTCACTCAATTTTTCTAATGCATTCTCCTTCCTGCTCTCCTAGATGTCCAGGCCCAACCTTGCCCTTTCTTCTCAAACTTTCAACATGTGTTCTCGTTCTCATGCTCAGCTGATGACTTCGTCTTCCATAGCCCTGAGAAAATACAGCTAAGCAGGAGGGCAGCCCCGCACAGCCAGCCCACAGCCCCTGGCGCCTCCCGCTCTTCTAAACACATTCCTTCTCTCTTCTCCCTGTGGATGTGTTGGCCCCAGGGCCATCCTTGCCTTTGCCTGTTAGATCCTGTTCTTCTTTCCTACTCAATGTTGTCATTTCAGCAATTCTGCTCTTTTCTACTTGATCAACTTTTCTCTCCAAAGCATGCAAACATGCATTTATAGCTCACATCCAAACAAACCAAGGCTAGAACAAAGGCAGCCTCTTCCATCCTCTTTTATCTCCTCAGCAGCCAGATTTCATGACTGAGTTTTCTCTGGTCAGTCTTCTATCTTCTCCTCTCCTTTGCTCAAATCTATTCCAGTAGGGGTTTCCTTCCAGCCATCCCATCATAACAGCTGTCTTCAAGACACCTCTAAATTCCTGGCTGCTCTTTTTTCATTTACTTTTATGGTTTGTCTTACATTCCCAGCAACTAAATGCTAGATTATTTTGTTTTTTAATTTTTCCCTCATTTATATTTAGACTAACTCTCATGGAGCTATCAATTAGTCTCTTTGAATATCCATAGGCTGACAAAATATAAATTCACATCTACATTCTAGGCATCTCCCCCCTGAATTCCAGACTCATACCTGACTGCCTTCTGAACGTTCTACTTGAATGTCTGACATATATTGGAAACTGCAGAATTTAATTTTGGACATATTGATTTTCTTTCCACTAATAAACAACGGCAACTACCCTTCCCCTTTAAATAACAACAAACAGACAACCAACCAACAACCAGCCAAACAAGAAAGAAGTACGTTTCTTCCTTATCTCAGTCATTGGTGCCATTCTCTCGCAGCTGCTCAGCCTGCAAGTCCTGAAGCTGCAGCCGGCTCCCTTGTGTCTGTCATCTCCCACGTCCAGTCTATCAGCAAAAGCCATTTGTCTGTCCTCAAACTGTTCACTGTTTCTGCTGTTTCTACTACCAACCTCTCAGGTGCATCTCAGTTCTGGATTTAACTCTTCACTGGTCTCTCTGGGCTTCTGCCCTGCTTCTGTAAAGTCTACCATTAACACTACACGCAGAGAGACCCTCTAAAATGCATATCAGGGCTGGGCGCAGTGGCTTACACCTGTAATCCCAGAACTTTGGGAGTCTGAAGCGGGTGAATCATAAGGTCAAGTGTTCGAGACCAGCCTGGACAACGTGGTGAAACTCTATCCCTATTAAAAAAAAAAAAAAAAATTAGGCATGGTGGTGTGCACCTGTAATTCTGTAATCCCAACTATTCTAGAGGCTTAGGCAGAAGAATTGCTTAAACCCAAGGGGTGGAGGTGCAGTGAGACAAGATTCCACCACTGCACCCCAGCCTGGGCGACAGAGCAAGACTTCGTCTCAGAGGAGGGGGAGGAAATACATATTGGATCACGTCAGCTCTGTGCAGGGCCATCCTATGGCTTCACTCACAGTAAAAGGAAAAGGCTGAAATGGCCCGCAAGTCTCCATTCTTTGTGCCCGTCAGAAACATGTGCTCTGCCCCTTCTCACCTTTCTTCTATCACTTTGTTCTTATCCTGCTCTGCTTCAGCCATGGGCCTTCCATGCAGGTCCTTACAAATCTGAAGCTCATTCTCAGTGGAGGGCTTTTCACTTGCTGTCCCCTTTGCCTAAAATGACCCTCTCTCTGCACATCCTGCCTGATTCTCTTCAGATGCCTTTAGGCTGTTGCATTATCTGAGACTCCTTCCCTTACCCTCCTTCATTGAGTAAACGGTCCACTCCACTGCGGCACTCTACATTCGCTGTCTTTATTTTCTACAGATTTACTTGCTTCTCGTCCATCTTCCAGGAAGTGGCATGCAAGCTCTGCAAAGTCAGGTGCTTTATCTGTTCTGTTCACTAGTGCCCTGTGGCTTGAAATGTGCCTGGTGTGTAACAGAAAAGCTACAAATATTAATAAACAAAAAAGTATTTGGTGGTGTTTAATTTAAATATGCAGCCTTTGCTGCTATCTTAATAAACCCATAATTGAGCAATCTATCAAAATGTATTTAATTAGTGGTGTTAAGTCTATGTTCTTTTTGGGGGGGGAACTGGTAATTAAATTATTTTTCAAAGGGCTAATCATTTTCACATTTTAATGTCCAAAGGTGGCTGGTTATTCTTCAATTACATATTAAAACAGTGTTAACTATCTTAGGTGGACCAAGATATTCAAACACATTCAGCTGGAGAGAAGAGCACTTTTAATTATATGATAGCGTATTATCTTCATTAACTTGATCAATTGGCCTTAGAACTTTTCTCATTTATTTCTTTAGAAATCATATTTGAGAGTCTTTCACATGCTAAGCACTGTTCTAAGCACCAGCAACAGTGTAAAACATTCTTTCCTTGAGAACAGTGTAAAACATTACCTCCTTGAGGAGTTCAGAGCCTAAGTGAAGAATGAATCTGTGAATATGACTATTTATAACTCTCTGTGATACCTAGAACAATGGAGGGTGAGGAAATGCTGAAGCATGAGAAGATATCTTAGAAAATAAAAGAAGTCTTTGCAGCTAGGTGCTGCACAGAAACTAGGTTCAAAGAAGGCAGCACTGCTAGCATAGCATACGTGGAAGGATGCTTAGAAGGTGGGAACGGCATGTGCGAAGTGCGTGGAGTGAGTAGTCTGGTGTGAATGGAGGTCAGGCTGGGAAGGGTGAGGTGTAAAGTAAACTCAGGCAACGTGGAGAAAACAAATGGCACAACTTTCGGAACTGAGTTTGCTTTTTCCTCCCTTGGAATTGAGTATGCACATAATAAATAGTTGTTAAATAAATCAATAACTGGCAGAGATTTTCACCACTCTCTGAATACATGTAGAGTGAAGGATGTAGTCACATAAAAGGTGTATGATTGTAAAGAAGTTGTGTGTGTTCAGTCCTTGGGTGGGAGAGGTAAATACAAGAAATAAATTTGTGACTTTTATTTTTTAATGTAAAAATAAAATTTAAAGATAATATATAGGAACAAAATTTTAATAAAAAGCAGATTATTTCTTAAATCAAAATTAAAAGTATAAATACTGCAAGAATGAAAACCATAAATTGAAAATGTGTATATTTCAGTGGTGAGACAGACTTTCACATGTTGTAGAAAAGCCATTGTCACACTATAGAAGGAAAATAATATATCTCACAAAAGACATCTGGAAAGGGGGTGTGTTTGGTTTTTGTGTAACAAAGCAAAGCAATGCTGTGTTAAATTGACAAATTACGAAAGGGAAGAATCAACTGACACCTGGTTGCTGAGTGTGCCCTTTATCATTAGAAATGACTGAAGAAGCTGTTGTGTTGCTCGGCAATCCCACAAGTCTGGTTAGATCAGGACACTGCCCTGCTTTACGACTCAGTCAAGTCAGCCTTATTCATGGGCTTCTATTTCATTCCTTCCAGCTGCCAAGACCAGTACACATTTGTACATTACCTTTAAGTTTCCTTCTTTCTATATCTTGATCACATTACATCTCCCAATTTTGTATTTTCTCTTTGTGATTTCTCATCTATTTCACTCCCAAAGCTCCTCACATGTATTCCTTTCCTTTAACTACTTGCACCCACAATCCCCATCTGAATCCTTCTTCTATTCTAGCATCAACCCAAGTCACTACCTTCTTGACAAACAGAAGCACAACTTTCCTGTCTGTCACTTGGACTTATAGGCTCTGTATCATGCTTATTCCTCACTTGTGTTCACATCATCTAAATGCTTATTATAACTTGGAGGCTGAGGTGGGAAGATTGCTTGAGTCCAGGAGCTCAAGACCAGCCTGGGCAATATAGTGAAATCTCCATCTCTCCAAAAACGAAAAAATCATCTGCTTATGGTGGCATGTGCCTGTAGCCTCAGCTAATTGGCTGGCTAATGTGGCAGGATCACCTGAGCCCAGGAAGTCAAGGCTGCAGTGAGCACTAAACACGCCACTGCACTCCAGCCTGAGCGACAGAGTGAAGCCTTGTCTTGAATAAACAAACAAACAAATTAACAAACAGTGCTTATAATTGACTCACTCTTGCTCCAAACATCTCCCTAATATATCATCTCATTACCTTCAATATTTCACAATTGGCCAGTGGGTGTGGCCTCTACTCTGGTCCCTTCTTCTGTTGTGTCCCCAACCATTCTCCTGAATTGCCAGTGTGAATCTGCTCTCATAACCTGCACCTGATAAAGTTACCTGAGTGAAGTCTAGATTCAACTCATAGCACAGTATTCATAACAAGGCTAACGTTTATTGAACACCTGCTCCACTTGTAGGCACCCAACAATACTTGTTCAAGTTAAGTCTTGCTCAAGTTCACACTTTGTAAATGTGAGAGCAGGACCCTAACCAAGCCTCACAAACACCTTTGCAACAGAGCCTACGTGATGACCACCAAACACACGCAGTGATCCTTGGATGTGGCTTTGATTCTCTTACTCTCTCCCCTATGCGTCTATTTCTGCCACATGCTCACCAGGTTGCTACCTCTTCTGTGTTCCTTTCTGCAGATCCTAAAACCGAAATTGTGTTCCCTCATTTAGAGTCACATAGAAATTTGCATTTCTGTATAAAATTCAGCACCTTCTATAATGTACTTAAGTTATTTAAATATATACTTTTTGCATTTAAAAAACACTTAAAGCAATATTTTGTAAGCTTTGAGAGGACAGTATTTGGTTAAAGCATCTGCCCTAAAGTGGATGTCCTGGCCTTCATTATTTGCTCTGCCACTTACTGTACCAATTTCCTTAAATAAATTACTTAACCTCTCTATGTTTTCTTTTTCTCAGTCATAAAATGAAAATGATAATAAGATCCATCTCCTAGGATTGCATGGCTACAAGAAGTGAATATACATATATTTGAAATAGTGCTTGAAACACAGTTAGCTCTCGGTAAATTGAACTATTCTATTCGAGGTTCATGTCTAGAGTGTGGCACTTTGCCCTTCATAGAGGTCATCTCAGTATTTGTTGGATGAGTGTGGGTGAAAATTGAAAAACAGATTCTCACCATCACTTTCACTGGTCAAAATAGGATCTGCAACTGCATGCCATATTGAAGAAATACTCTTCTCTGCATTTATTTATTTACTTATTCTACAAGCTTCATTTATCTGTTGGGTAATTCAAGATTTCAAGATGAAAGTCACCTTGCCCTCCAGGAGCTGACGGTCTAGCAGTAGGTGGGAGATAGACCAGCCATTACAGTGCAGTGTGCTGAGTACCGAGTCAGGAGTAACGCTGCGAGGTTCATCATTTGCATCTGTGCCCAGTGCTTCCGGCTCGGACCTCTGCATCTGCCATCCTAGGGAGCTGTAATCTTTTAAATTCAAGGATCAGTGTTAGGTCTGGTAAGAGTGTACCCTCCCTTCCAAGAATTCCGCTTCAACACAAACTTTAGAATTAAGGCTGCCGAAAAAGAAAAAATGCGATCTTTCCCTAACACGGAAATCAGAAGTTTAACCTAAGAAAACAGTTATAAGAACTAATCATTCTCTTCATAATGAATATACCATTGTTGAGGCATGCAGTTTACCTATTTAGAAAAGGTGTGTGGAACAGGCTAGAGGAAGCCGTAATGAGAAACTCTTGATTAAACCCTGAAAGGGTGCATGGCTTTCTTAGACACAAAGAAGGCATCGTTTCAATATCTGGGGAGAACAAAGGTGGCCCACTATTCACTAGTGTTAACTGAGTGTTCACCATAGTGCTTAGTAAGTACTAGGTACATCATACCAAGTTCATCAGTTCCAAACATCCGAATGAATACATTACCTAAGTTAATACCTGCAGTCTCAGCATTATTATTATGGTTTCCATTTTTTCAATAGAAAACATGAGTTGAGGGGTTTAAAAACAGCAAATGTTGGAACTGGCTTTTACTCACCAGAATGATTCCAGGTCTCTGCTCTTAACGGTTGTTCCGTCCTGCCTTTCGTGGAAGTGTATCTTCGCAGAGACCCTCAGCTAGGCAGGGGTGGGAAACAGAGCGAATCTTCCAGGCCTGGGATGCAGGTGGGCTGGGGAAGCCCTCCCTACAGAGGTGGCTTAAGACCCTGAGCCCCGGGGATGCAGCGGAGTGGGAGCTGGCGGAGGCTGTGTGGCCCCTGGGTGTAGAACTGGAGGTGTGTACATGCACAGCCTTTTCTAAAAGTGCCGGTGTCTAGAAGGCAGGTGTGTGTGTGTGCGTGTGTGTACGCACACACATGCGCACAAGTATGAGTGTGTGTGGGCAACTGCGTGTGCACCCACGATCAGGCAGCATGAAGAGTGATGAGGCTAAAGAGACAGTTCAAAGCCACACACTTAGCTTATTTTTGAGGCGAGAAGTCTGGATCTTATTTTGAATTCTACAGAGAGCCGGTAAAACAGTCTGGAAAGAGAAGGGACATCGTTTGTGTTAGAAAATTAGCTGTGATTTCTTTGTGAATGATGGGTTAAAACAGATATGCTGGAGGCTTTTCCAGTGTGAAATGCAATTCATAGCGTTCTTAGTTCTGTAAACTGAAATATTTATACTTAAAATTGTTGATTAAGCTTGGCTTCTCGAAACTAAAACAAAACATATAAAAATCAAACCTGCTTGCCCTGCACTAGTTTTTTTTAATTAACAAGAATTGTGTGAGCTTCTTGGGCTGCAGTACCAGAGGACCACAAACTGGGAGGCTTGAAAAGGTACAGGTTTATTCCTCCGCGGTTTGGAATTCGAGTGTTGATGAAACTCTACTCCCACTGAAGGCTCTAGAGAAGAATCTTTCTGGCTTTGTCCACTTCTGGTGGTTTAACGCTTGCTGTGCTTGGGCTAGTAGGTACATTGATCTAATTTCTGCCTCAGTAGTTACACAGTGTTTAGCTCTTTTTGTGTATCTGTCTCCATATGGCTTTCTTGAAGGGTAACAGTCATTGGAGTTAAGGCTCACCCTAATCCACCATGACCTCATCTCAACTAAGTACATCTGCAAAGCCTCTGTTTCCAAATAACATTACATTCTGAGTTTCTAGTGGACATGAATTTTGGAGTAGACATTACTATACTCTAAATATTAAATCTCATTCATAAAACCAAGATGAAAAATATTGGGTCAAATAAATTAATGCTTTAAGTAGACAGTAAAAAGCAAAAATAATCACATTCATAATCTGGGAATTTTTCATCCTTGGGATATTTCACTCCAAGTTGTTGTTGGTGGTGGTGGTGGCGTGTGTGTGTATCGTGGGTGTGTGTGTGCACATTTCCGCCCAACATCCATTGATGTTTCTGATTCCAGAGTTGTGGTTTATGTCATAATATGTTGCTGTAATTCACAGAGTAGATATTCACAGCCAAATTTTCTCAGGTCTGTGAACACAGGTTTTCACAGCTACATTTTATGTCTTTTTCATCATAACCTCATAAAATGCAGCTGCAATTACCAAGTGAATTTTTATGGAAGCCGCATTTGACTATGCAATGTGTACATGATCTTACATTAACTTGTCTCAAAAACACAGGAGAAATAGTTGTGCAAAAAGGCTATGACCAACGCGAGAGTCTAAAGCTCTGAAAAAAAAAGTGCCTTCCAGGATAGCAGATGAATGTTCAGGAAGCTGTAACTCTCCTTTACAGAGTTGTTTCACTTTTAAGAGGCAACAGTGAAAAATTAATGAAACAAGGGCTCTTGTGAATGAGGCACATTGATGGGAAAACCTATTCACTGCGCAAGCATTGAGTATCAGATATGACAGGGTTTGGGCAGGCTCAGGGGTTCAGTGAGGAAGGAAGCAGGCACTGAGCTCTGGGGTCCAGCCTATTACGGCCATCTCTCCACACTTCTCTGAAGAGCAAGTTAATGTTGCTCCCTGAATCCCGTGTTTCTTAGTGTCTAGAATTGATGCAGAAGTCCTGCTTGTTTCCCACTCTCTCTTTTAATCACTTTTCCTTCCTACATCAAAAACTCTGCCTTCCCTGGGGCTAGTGTTCTTTGGGTGACACCAGCCATGCAGGTGTTCCCCAGTCTCTGGCTGTCTCCTTTTCTCACTGATTAGCTCTGATTTTCTTTGAAATATTTCCTTTCTCTTTGGACGTTGCAGCGCATAGCCAACAGCATGTCTTTCTGACTGGACTCCCGTAGTGTGTCCAGGTGGTTTCATGAGCTGTGTGGATGGCAGTCAATATCCCAGCCTCTTCATCCTCCAACCTCTTCTCCAGTGAGCATACTTCATTCGTGTGTGCACCTCGTCACCCCTACATCTTGCCACTTTCAAATCGACCACCCAAAATCAAACACCACTTCCCATTCTTTCAGTTCATGGTTCTTACACTATTATTTGCACATTGCCCAAAGAGCTTTATCAAAGATTTATTTATCATAGTGACATATTTGAGATGGTTCAGTAAATCATGAAATGTCCATTTGGAACATTAAAATCTATTAGATGAAATTTGTACTGATACAAAAGTGTGAATAGCATACAATTTTACACTATAAAATGATAGAAATCAGAATTATATGCTGATGATGACTAATGAGTTTGTGGAAGAAAATGATGAAAAGGAAGCATTGCAAAATATTGATGGTGTTATATCTGATTTTAGAGTACTTTATATGAATTGGAGTAATTATAGAGTAGAATAAATAAAAATATTTGAATTCAACAACTATTTGGCGACTATAATGTCTGTGCTCTCTGCAACTGCTGGAAATACAGACATGACTAAGAGTCATTTCTCTGTGAAGCTCAGATAGAAAGATGGAAATATTATATAAGTAAATATTATTCTACTATTACTTTATATTATAAGACGAATTCAATTTCTCCTTGTTTTAAAGCATTACGTTTGTTTAAGAAAGAGTAACTTTTGGAAAGCTGACATACACATCCACCTGTGTGTGCATGCATGTCACATGTAAGCATATACATATGCATGCATGCAGTGTGAGTGTATATATGCATGCATGTCTGTCTGTGTGTATTATTCTTCCTAATCAAAATTTCATTACTTCATGAATAAAGTGGAATGGCTTAAACTCCCTTTCAAAATCCATGGAAGTGATGTGGAATTGGGGACACGCCTTGTAGCTGAGACCGGCCACCTGATCTGGTCCCAATTTATCTGTGAAGAGCATTCATTGTAAATAGTGCCATTAACAAAGAAAATGGTCAGCAGATGTTTCCTGTTTGTGTAGCTGTTCTCTGACGATTATATGTCCAGATCCATCAAGCATCATACACAGCATCTGTAAGCTGGGGAGTGGGGGCTGAGTTAGATGCTTCCCGGATCCAGCAGAATCAGTTTCCTCCACTGTGGGGAAATTTGGAGTGGGGCTCGCAATGCCTTAACTGTGTTCACTCCATAGGTCAAAAGCAAGCAAAATATTCTCATTTTAGGAATACTTTTAATGTTTATTGTGTATTTATCTTAATACCCAATAAATAACCAGTGCTTTGAGGGAAGTTCTCTGTATTTTTGAACATTCATGTCAATAAATTGTGTCAGTATTTCTGTTAAGGTAGTGATTTGGAATATGAGGTGAATAGTAGTCACAGTAAGAAAGTGAAGACAGACAAAAGGGCATGGAAATGAGAATCTATGAGGAAAAAAAAGAACCAAGAGTAGCCTGAAATTCATAATTTATCCTTTTCTAACCAGAACTATTAGTTAGCCAGTTCCAATTAATTTGCGTTGATTGTAAATATCTAAGTGTATCCTGGGGTGTATGTGTGTGTGTGTTGTCCAATCATTCATTCCGTAAACATTCATGGAGCACCTTCTCTGCAGGGTTCACTTTTTGGCTGCTAAAGAATCATACATTAAGGCAAGGCCTGGCTACTTCTGTTTGTTGGGAAGTGAGGAAGCTGGCAGGAGAGAGAGGCCATGCAAATACACCTGCCCCACGGCCTCTGAGCGCAATGGAGGACGGTAGCGTGTGCATGTACATGTGTGTGCACACACTATCAAATAAAAAGAAATAAAGGAAAAGAATAATGGTGATTGATAGATGAACTGCTTAAAACTGTTCTCCTCAGTATGGAAATGCCTTAAAGGACCAAAAGTAGATCTACCGTTTGATCCAGCAATGCCACTACTGAGTACCCACACAAAGAAAAAGAAGTCATTATATGAAAAAGACACAGGCACACACATGTGTATAGCAGGACAATTCACAATTGCAAAAATATGGAACCAGCCTAAATTAACACATAAAAGACACAAAATCACGCTTGATGCGTTTTAGTCTGGGACAGGGAACAATGAGAGATGAGAGTCCAGGAGGAAAAAATAGCAAGAACAAAGTCATGAAAATATCTAGAATTGTCTCCTAATTGGATGTTCCCCTTTAAGTAATGGGGATGTTAGAAATAATTCTGTGTTTTTGAAGGATTCGTCACTGTGTCATATTACTTAGACCTGATAGAACTTTGATCAGGTATGTTCTTTTGATTTTCATCCAACAGCACAGAATTTTAAAGTTGATAATATTTTTATTGCCGCGACATGACTTGTGATCACGACCATGTTAGCCTGCTTGGCATTGTGCTACATGACCTCTGAGTTCTCCGTGTTTAAAGATTCTGTAAGCAGGCGTCGTGCAGTTTGGAGAACAAGAGAGCAGTAGGATTTCCTCATTGACATTTACTCAGCGTCGTAATTTTCCTCATGCTTTACATTTTCTGTTTGTTATTGTGTTTTGTGGTAGGAGTGACTGGCCTTCTTTTTATAATGGCGGCCTCAGGGCAGGATGATATTTAAGCACCTGGAGAGGAAGCTGGACTGGGTGCAAATCTAGCTCCACCAGCCAGCAGCTGTGTGATTGTGGGCAGGTTCCAAGCCTCTGGGTGCCCCCTGTCCCCATCTGTGATGTGAGGGTCATAACCATGCCTGTGCCATCTGTGACTGTGAGCATTTCTTGAGTTAATATGCAGTTAGCACGGTCGCTGCGTACGTAGCACCGTATCGGCGTTAGCCCTGAATATTACTGCTGTGTTAAACTGTGGCTCAGGGAGTTAAGAACATCGTGACGTTCCCTCAGCCGTATGTGCTCATGCTAGAACTTGAATTCAGACCCAACGCCAAAGCTCGCGCTGCTTCTTCCTGTCTGCACTCAAAACTGTGGAAAGTAGTCATGAAGGCAATTGAAACCCACTGCTTTTCTGTTTCCCAATGACTCAGTCAAATAAAAGAGTTACATTGTGACATGAGGGAGAATTACGTAAAGTGTGAAGTTGAACTTTGTAATTATAGAAATGGTTGTATTCTGTAGCGCGATGCTGCACATTATTTTTAACCTGGCAGTTTGTAAGAGTAAGATGAATATCTTCCTGTGATTATTTTAAAAGGGGAGAATAAGAAAAACCTAATCTCCTACATTGGGCAAGATGGGTGTAATTGAAGACAGTATCAACTATTAAACATAATATGTTTAATAGTTGAGGGCTTTAGTTTTCCAGCACAATAAGCTGAAGTAGCCCAGATTTTAAAAAATATATACAGAAATATTTTAATGTAGATAAATGAACAATATTTTCTATTGATGTCCATGGAAAATTTATTAGTTTCTCCAAAGGATATTAACACATTATTTTAAGGTGACAGAGCAAGACCCTCACTCTAAAAAAGTGAATAATTTAAAAAATTTTTATGAGAGAAATAATGAAAATGGTTAAAAGAAATCTTAAATATCAAGGTATAAAATCAATCATCTTTCCTTAGCTTAGTTTTCTTTCTCACTTCTTCCACTTCCAGCCCAACACACACACACACATATGGGCACACACTCACACAAGCATACACACAAGCACGTATATGCATGCATACACACACACTCACGCATTCACATATGCATACACACAAGCTTATACATGCACGCATCCACATATACACACAGGCAAACACGCACTTACTGGCCTCGGGAACATGCACAATTGATAAAGAACTCTTAGACTCAAGCCAATAATTATCACCAGTAAGCTAATTTTTCCCCCTAATTAAAGGCTTGAAGCTCAGGAGGACCAAAACAAATGCAACAAATGTGCTGGGAAGACTGAATGCTCATCAGTGCTTTGCATGTCAAAAGCTCTGAATCCGGCTAAATGAACTTCAGGTTTCTATGAGACAGAGGCAGATGAAGCTGCACATTTGCCACAAAGTGAATGTCTTCATTTTGAAAGCTTCAAAGGGGGAATATTAGGTGCTTTAAAAACTTCTTTGTTCTCTTCTAAGAAAATAATTATGGCACAATTTATCCTAATTCAGATTTTAAGCCTTGATTAGAGATGTACAATCTTACCTTCAAATAAAATCTATAATTTTCTGCAGTGCCTGCATTCATTCACTCATTCTTCTTTTTAAATTACAGTAAATTGCTCCAATTTTAGTTTCTTGTTGTGTGCATTTAGGCCACTCAGAAGGCAGCCTGCTCCTTCACCTATGTGCACTGCACAGTCACTGACAGACAATGTCATTTTAGTTTAGAGTGCGGAATCTGTCATTTGGCATGGACGTTTGTCACAAGAACGCCATGTTACCGTAAAGAAGGAGATGGAAAAGTAGCTGTCTCACGCAAGCTTCCAGCTGACAGTTCCAGATTCTTAGGGTTTACCTAGAGATCTTCCTTGTTCTACTCTGCTTTGACACAGCTTTTTATTTAACGATTTATTTCATTTGGTTTCAAGTCAATACATGCTTGAGTGCCTAGGAAGAGTAGGTCCTAGGAGACAGGTTAGAGTGGGCAGATGGATGGAAAAGATGCTACCTACTCTGGTCATGGGATGTCCAGGAGAGAGCTGGTATGTTGAAAGGAAATCTGACCCTGGAATCAGGGTGCTCACCTCTTTGTCATAAAAAATTCTTGGACTATGACACTCTCCTTACTGTGTCTATGCAGAAGTGGGCTTAGTAATTGCTGATGAGTAGCAGACCTAGAATCTGAACTCAGAACTTGGAACTCAGAAGCCCTGTATATCTTCACTACAATGAAGGAAGACTAACTAATTTAGGAAAGTATTAAAATAGTAATTAGTAGTGGAGATGAAACTAGACCTAGGTTTTTCTCATTTAAAACTGTACTGAGTTTCTTGCTGTGCTAATTTTCTACAATAGACTCAGATGTGTACTCAAATGTTGTATGGCACAATTTATCCTAATTCAAATTTTCAGTTGTTATTTCTCTGTTATTATAGATGAAAGAATTTATGTATGTCAGAGATGAAAACCACGTTCAGTTTTACAAGCAGGATGGTCCAGAAGATACTTTTTGACCTCACAGTGTTGATTAGTTTGTATATATAATATAATATATATGAATAAAAACTAAAATAAATAAATATATATATATATTACATGTATGATTGATAGGTTTACATGGTTCAAAATTCCTAAAATGTAAAATTGCAGATAATAAAGATTCTTTCTCCTTCCACATTCTTCTCCCATGGCCACTCAGTTTCCCTTTTTCCCCAAAGACCTCTATTTCAGCCACCTCTTAGGTACCCCCTGAGATATATGTATATTTGAAAAAGTAAGTCTATGTGATTTGCCCACTTTTATTCAAAGAGTAGACTGATATACGCATTGTTTTGTGCTAAGCTTGTTTCACTCAGGAATAGACCTTGGACATTATTTGTTATTCAGAAAAAAACCGCTTCACCAGTCTTTCTTTTGTTGCCTTGTGGATTTACCATAATATACTCAACAAGCACATGCTGCAGGCATCTAACTCACTTCATCATCTTCTGCTATCAGGAATATAATGCAATAAATGGCATTTCACATACTTCATCTCATATGTTCTGCAAATATATTCTTAGGAGAAGTTTCCAAAAGTGCAATTGCTGGGGTTAATTGTATTTTCATATTGACATAAATCACTCTCTGCAGAGGTTATGCCAAGCTGCCTCCCATGAGCCCAGTGTGGCATTGCAAAGCTTTCTCACACCCTACGAAACACATTGCATTAAGCTGCATGTTCTTTATCAACTTAAGGGATAGAAATGGCATTTCAGTAGTTTTAATATGGTTTTCTTTTATTATGAGAATTGAAGCACCTCTTTGTATAGTAAAAGCTATTTGGTTTTTCTTTTTGAACTATTCTGCTTTTGCTCATATTTCTATAATTTGTTGACATTTTTCTTACTAGTTTTTAAAAGTTCCGTATGTATTAAGGACGTTAGCCTTTTTTGTACTATTCTCCTATTTCTTTTGCAGCTTTGTTGTTTTCTTTGGCTCGGTTTAATTACTTAGTAATTGTTCTTTATGAAATTTTCAGTCTTTCATGGCTTCTAAATTTTGTGTCACACTTAGAAAGACTTACTAAACCATGCTATTATACTGAAATCCTGCCATGGAGTTTTCTAAATATATTTATAGCTTGAATCTTTTGCCTTTAAATATTGGATTCATTTGGAATTTGTTGTAAGTTGGTGAATAGGAATTTAGTTAATTTATTTTTTCCTAGGTTGCTACCTAATTGACTTGAAACTTTTATTCTTTCTTAAATAACATACACTGTTTTTAAAAAGGTATATTTGAAATTTATACAACTTTTCCAAATGAGTTGCTATGACACCCGTGTCATACACTAAATTCCTTTGTTTGAATGTATTTCTGAAATTTCTACTTTTTTACATTGATTTTGCCAATTCAAATGACACTAAAACAGTGATTTATTTATCATAACTTTACAACATGTTTGACAGCGGATAGCATTATGTCTTAATCTGATAAACTGTTATAACAAAATACCATCGACTAGGTGGCTTAAATAACATTTATTTCTCACAGTTTTGGAGGTTGGGGGTCCAAGATCAAGGTGCTGACTGATTTCAATTCTGCTGAGGGCTCTCCTGTGACTTACAGATGGCCACCTTCTCAGCTTCCTGCTATGTCCTCATGTGGTAGAAACAGAGAGAGAGAGAGAGAGAGAGAGAGAGAGAGAGAGAGAGAGAGAGAGAGAGAGAATAAGCACATTCCAGTCTCTTCCTTTTTTTATAAGACCACTCATCTCATCATAGGGTATCTGCTCTTGTGTCTTGATCTAAACTTCATCACCTCCTAAAGTTCTCACACTCTAATAATATTATCACACTGGGTGGTTAGGGCTTCAACATATAAACTTTGGAGGATACAAGCATTCAACTCATAACAGAATACTTTTAATATGTTTTAAAAGCTTCACTTCTTTCTTTCTTCTCTCTTTCTTTCCTTTCTTTCTTTTCTTTCTCTTTCTTTCTTTACTTCCTTCTTCCCTCTCTCCTTCTCTCTCTCTCTCTCTCTCTCTCTCTCTCTCTCTCTTTCTTTCTTTCGGATGTGGAGTCTTGTTCTGTTACCCAGGCTGGAGTGCAGTAGTCTTGGCTCACTGCAACCTCCATCTCCTGGGTTCAAGTGAGTCCCCTGCCTCAGCCTCTCTAGTAGCTGAGATTACAGGTGCTGGCCACCATGTCTGGCTTTTTTTTTTTTTAAAAAAAAGCAATGGAGTTTTGCCATGTTGGCCAGGCTGGTCTCGATCTCCGGACCGCCAGTGATCTGCCTGCCTAGGCTTCCCAAGGTGCTGGGATTACAGGTGTCAGCCACCTCGCCTGGCCAGCTTTACTGCTTTGTTTTTCTTTCTTTATTCAGCATTACTTTTGCCTTTGCTCATCCCTTTCTTGTGTATTCCTTACTGTATAAGGAGTATTAGCCTACCTCTTGAATTGGATAATATTGAATTAATTTATATTCCTTGTAATTCTATAAATGTTTGCTTTTAAGGCTATACATTTTTCATGAGGCACAGTTTTATCTGTAGCCCAGAGATATTAAAATATACAGGGTTTAGTATTATTGCATTTCAGCTATTTTACAAATTGACTGGGACTTTCTTTCTGACTTAGGAGTATTTCTCCACACCCAGGAGTCAAGTACGTTGTTGGCTCTTCTACTTGTCATGAACTATTGGTTTTAATGCATTGTAATCAGAGCATTTGAGACAGAAACACGTTTTAACTTTTTATCATGTACTAGGATATACATGTGTGTGCATTTGTGGCTATATTTGTGTCAAGTTTTGTGAATGGTCTACGATATTTGAAATAAACATTTTATCTGTTTTAGGGTTCAGGTTTTGATATATCTGTTAGGTTTAACTTTTATTTGGATCTTCCACATTTTTATTGACAGAAAACAGATAGAAATACAAATCTCCATCTTCTAGTGTGTTTCTAGTTCTCTTTTTATCTCCTATATTTTTGCCGAATAAATAAATACATTTAAAATTACATAATTTTAAATGTATCGTTGCATAAACACTCATAGTGTTATAACTGTTGGGAACTATAGCCTTCACTTAATTAAGAAAATACTCATTCTTATTTGTGATTTATATATTTTATAATTTGAGGTCTACATTGAAAGCTATTTGACAGTAACATAATCTGCTTCATCTTTATTTGAATTTTCCTGATGTTTCCCTATTTTTTATACGTTCAAATGTTTATAATTCCTTGCTTTAGTAGTATTTAATAAATGGAGAAAATAGTACAGTTTTGCTTAGTGATATAACCTGGAGTTGGTGTTTTTATTTTTATTTTTTTGTATTTTGTAATAGATGCACTTAGCCTGTTAATTCTTATTACTCTGGTGGAACATAAATGGTTTTAATTCTGTCATTACTTTATATTGTACTTTCTGCTTTCAAAGATTTAAATAGTTTTTCTCACCTTCGACATTGTCAAGGGATATAAAATGTTCTCTGTTATGTAACAATCAAGTCTATAATTTATTTTATTCTCATTCCTACAGTTAAATATTCAATATTCAGAACCAATTTTTTTTCAATTAACACTTTATTAGTTGAAATCTGTTCCTCAATCATTCTTGAGAAGAACTAATGGTAACAATAACTCTGTTCTTGGATATTTAAAGTAGTTTATCAAGAATAAAACAAGACTAAAATGGAACAAAAATAAAACTGAATAAAGTTCTGGGACCACACACTATTTTCTTAAGTAATCTTTTCTTGTTTCTGCACCATCTTCCAGCATTAAAGATTGTAGATAATACAATCTGATAGAAGTTTTCTTACATAAGTGACTTGCTATTTTTCCCTAATATTTAAAGTAATTTTAATTTTAATTTTTAGCAACTTAATTAGCTTATATTTCAGGATAGACTAACTTTGTTCTCTATAATGGTGGTCCCCAACCTTTTTGGCACCAAGGATGGGTTTGTGGAAGACAATTTCTCCATGGACCAGGAGACAGTGGAGGCGGTTGGTTTCAGGATGACTCAAGTTCATTAAATGCATTGTGGGCTTTATTTCTATTGTTATTACACTTGTAATCAATATAGAAGGAACTAATTATACAAATCACTATAATGTAGAATCAGTGGAAGCCCTGAGCTTGTTTCTCATAATAAGAGAGTTGCGTCTGGGGATGATGGGAGACAGCGACAGATCATCAGGCATTAGATTCTCATAAGGACCTGGATTCCTCACATGAGCAGTTCACTACAGCGTTTGTGCTTCTGTGAGAATCTAATGCCACTGATCTGACAGGAGGCAGAGCTCAGTAGTTAATGTGAGCAATGGGGAAGCTGTAAATACGGTTTAATCTTCACTCACTCACCCGCCATTCAACTCTTGCTGCACAGCCCAGTTCCTAACTGCTGCAAACTAGTCTCAGTCTATGGCATGGGGGCTGGGGAGCCCTGCTGTATAAAAAACATAGCACTGAGTCTTTTAATATCAGAAATGTCAATTCCCTAACCTGTTTCTGCTTCAGAGACTACAGTCATGCATGTCTTCAAAAACATTTTTATTTTCTCTCTAATCTTGCACTGTACAAATATAGGTGCAACTGATCACATAGGGCTATTGAAATTTAATATTAAATTAACTGAAATTAAAAATGTGGTTTTTCTATTGAAACAGCTACTTTTCTTTTTCACTGCATATATTTAAGGTGCACAATGTGATATCTTGATATACATATTAAAATGGTTACTATAGTCCAGCAAATTAACATAGCCATTGTCTCATAGCTACACTTTGTGTGTGAGGTTCCAGCACCTAAAATCTACTCCTTCACAAATTTCTGGTATACAACACAATATTATAACTATTGCGTAATTTGCAAGTTAAACATGGGATTGCTAGACCTGGTCGCCCTACGCATCCACAGTTCTGTGCCTTTGACCCACGTCTTTCCATTCCCTCTTCACTGACTATGATTGCCACAATTTCACTTTCCGTTTTTACATAATCTTTCTTTTTCAGCTTCCACATATAAATGAGATCATGTGGTATTGTTTTCGCTCCATGACTGGCTATCTTTATTTAGTATAATAAAGATTCATCTATGTTGTTGCAAATGGCAGGATTTTCATGATTGATAAAGCTGATTGATACTGATTTTGTGATCAACAGCTCCACGTGGCTGGAGGGTACCATGTCAGACAGCGTAGCCACCGAGCATTCCATCATCACAGTGTGTTCTGTTGGCTATTACTGACAACTCTTTTAAAAGTTTTTATATATATATATAGTCACACTTTATTTCTCTATTCTCCACATCTATTATTATATTTTAAACAGAGTGAATTATATATTCAAAGATTTGAACACTCAAGTAAAGAATATTAACTTGAGAAAGAGAATAAAAAATTCAAAGTGGTTGCTGAGAAAATAACTCTGTTTAGGGGCTCTTGAAGGAAAACGTACATCTGTGATAATGTCTTATTTTTATCTCTCAGATTCCTGTCTTTCGTAGAAAGACATGCCCAAGGTTGTCTCAAAGACAATTATGAAGTGATTTATATTTGTCCCCGGGTCCCCAGCTGTTTCTTTTTGTCTGTTTTTCTTCACATTACACATGGCTCATCACTTCCCCGTGGCTCCTCTCTCTCTCTTATTTCCTCTTAGTATTGGCTTAAGATTTTATATCAGTCATCTACATCTTAGTGTGAGTGACTGGGAACAATTGGTATTCTAAATGTGTTCTATACATGGGAAATAAATGACTTAGCTTATTGAGAAATGAGGAAGAGAGGAATAGGGTAAATATCATTCATGAGGCCAAAGAACCTTCTCACTATGCAACATCAAACATATTAAACCCTCAGTCATAGAACACAGTGGAAGATGGTAGTAATAACTTATATTCTGAGCAATCACTCAAGAGTTGAAGAAGGAGAAAGAATCAGTCAAAGCAAGCTTTACTTGGCCTACATTTATTAGATATTCATTATGGGCCAGGCACTGATTAGAGGTAAAAAGATGACTAAGTTTGTCTCTGTGTTTAAGGAACTCACAGTTCTCTGGAAAACCAGCAATTGGCATAGGAATCTGTTCCCTAAGGTTTTTCTTAAATTTTTCATCAAGTTACAGAAGAACAGTGCTGAAGCATCCCTTCACCACCATGCAGCTTGAATTCTGGAAGTTTAGAAAGAAGTCACAGCCTTTCACTTTTGGCATAGACACACTGAGAACCTTTCCTATCTTGTTCTAAGCCACCTGAAAGTCGCAAAATTGTAGCATCTTTTTTCTATTATATGATGTAGTTTATATACTAAAACAAGTTATTCATGTGAGGCTCTCATTTCTTGGAAAATTTAGAACTGAATTTCAAGGAGTTTCCAAGATTTCTTGGAGATGGCATGCTGCCTTGTGTTCCTGGGAAATAATCAGAGTATTTAAATCAAGTCCACAGAGAAATCATCATCTCAGTGCTGGTTTTTATAACTCGGCCTATTCTCCAGTGTGAAAGGGAGATGGCTGATGTTCAGAGTATGGAGGTGAATTCTATATTTCTCCTTGAGTGACTAAATGTTGTGTCCATTGTATTAATGATAATGGCTGATATTTGTAGGAAGTTAATAATAAATGTTTACGACTTATTTTATATCTACATTTGGCTCTTGGTCTCCATGGGGTCTTGCTTTCAGGACACTCCATTTAATACCAAAGTGTGTAGCTGCTCAGGTCCTTCTTATAAAATGTACCCCCACACATTCCTCTGCATACTTTAAATCTTGGCTGCTTATAATATCTAACATAATGTAAATATTATGCACAGTTATCATACTCTATCGTTTTTATTTGTACTATTTTTTGTTGTGTTTTTAAAATATTTTTGATCTGTAGTTGGTTGAACCCATGGAAGAAGAAACTGTGGATACAGAGGGTCGACTGTATTTTTCATCATCATACAATATATATTGTCTAACTGCTATGGTCTGAATGTTTGTGTCCACCAAAATTCCTGTGTTTAAATCCTAACTTGCAAGATGACGGCATTAGGCTTTGGGAAGGTGATGAGGTCATGAGGGTGGAACCCTCACAAATGAGATTAGTGACCCAATAGAAGAGGTCCCAAATGGCTCTTCTGGCCCTTCAGCCATGTAAGAATACAGACAAAAGACAACCATCAGTGAACCAAGAAGAGAGTACTCAGTAGATTTCCTTGTTCCTGGACTTCCAGAATTGTGAGGAATACTTACCTGTTTGTAAGCCACCCAGCCTAACTACTTTGCTATAGCAGCCAGAATAGACTGACACTAACCTTATTTAATAGACTAAGAAACTGATGCTGAAGGAAATCAAATGAATTCTCTAAGATCATACAATTTTTATGTAAACCACCTCTCTGGATCCCCAATCCATATCCTTGTATTTATACTCTATAATCGTTGATGTTGCATTGGAGGCTTTCAGGTTTCAAACTTTTCCTGGGTGTTGTTTCTTCAAAAAGAGTAGACACCTGAATAGTAAAATTACCTCCCATTTTCCTTTCCAGCCCATTGTCCATGGTCAAAGATGTAGTGAAAAGCAAATTAAAATGAAGTTCAGTCCCACCATGCTGTTCTCTGTGTGCACCTGCATGCATGGCTTCCCTTCCCAGAGCATCGCCTGCATGTGTAAAGTGAGGGCATTGGCAGCATGTGCTCACATTCTCCCCGAGCTCTGAGCACCCCGTATGTCAGTAACGCCGTGTTACTGCATTCTACAAGGCCATGTTCTGTGAGACGGAATAATCGGTATAAAAGGCCTCTCCCTGTGGGAAGACGTTCCCAGGCGCTCAGAGGAGCTTTCAATGACCTGGATAGCTAGAATCTAAGAGGGCAAGAAGACAGCTGTTTGAGGGCAAGGGTTCATTTGGATACCCCTCCGTTCATACCATAAGCTCCCCAAAGTGACTCCCACTCTAAATTCTGTGACGTTTGTATCATAATTTTTCATTTGCATTATGTCCCTTGCTAGTATTATTTGCGTGCTGCTTTTTAAATAAATATAAACACACACCTTTGTTTCCCTAACATCTGTGGTACCTATGTAAGTTCAACAACGTAAGCCTGATTTAGCAGAAGCATCAATGCCAACATTCCAAATGCTGATACAACTTACGGTTTCTGATTTTATCAGCATGGAACTTACCCTCAAAGAGATGTATACAATTTACCATGACACAGGTAGGAAGTGGAATGTTAGCGACAGGCAGCAAGTGTTTGGGGCATACAGAGGACACACTCCTGAGCCCATCCCAAGTGTCTCAGAGAGAAGGATTATCTGGAAGGTTGTCTTCAAGCTCCACTTTTCACATCCACATTCAGCACGTCTTTTTGTTTTCCCTGACCCATTGTCACTGCTTCATACCCTGTTGCCTTCTGCTTGCTCTGCACTGAACACAACACACCTCATTCTGCTGCTGACTATGCCCTTAGCCATGATGCTCACTTGTGGTTCCAGAGCGTCCCCCTACCAAGTCTGCACCAATGCTCTGGAGCCCCCACTCCCTCCAGGGAGGAAGGTACTCCAAAAATAGGGCTTAAAACACTCTTCAGCCTCTCTGGCATCCCCACTTACCAGCGCTGCAACAAAGAGCAAGATAATGATCTGTGCCTCAGTTTCTTCACCTGTGCCAATACTGTTTACCTATTAGAATTAATATGCAGATCAAATGTACTGTATGTGTTTGAAGCACTCAGAGCAACACCTGGCACTTAGCGACTGCTGTGTACATGCATAGTTCTGTCCTGTCTTTTCTATCAGAAGTCCAGAAGAAAATACTGGACCCTGAGCGATGCCAATAGGTAAAGAAGAGCAGTGACAAAGGACCCAAAAGAAGGCCCAAACAAAGAGGGAATCCTTGAAACAGGGAAGGGAATGAACATTTTTGGAAGAAGGAAGAAAATGTTTCTACAAAGCTAGCACACACTGCAAAAAGATCAATAAGACTGAAGACAGCTCATGTGTGAAGGTGTAAAGAAGACATCGATGGTCATAGTGAGAAGGGCTCAGGCCACGTGTTGGGAGGAGAAGGCGCGCTGATTTCATTTGTGGAGAACCTGGGGTGTAGATTTATCTCATGTGCCTGAAGTTTGAATTGGAAAGGATGGAGAGGAGATGGTTGGTAGTGAAAAGGGAATAAATATTCAGTACAGGGGCGTTGATGTTTATAGGCTGAAGAGAAGAAACATGTGGTGTAGCTGAGTTTGAAGAGAGAGTAGTATTAAGTATCAGTCGGGTCTTTACTTTGCCTGCTACTGAAACTGGGCGTGACGAATGCATCTGATTTGGACTGCAAATCTGCACATGGGAATTCTAAATCCACACATTCCTAGCAGTCAGATCCAGCACCCATCAGTTCATTCATCCATATCCTTATTTAAAAGATATTTCTGAGCGCCTACTCTGTGACAGACATTGTTGTCTGTAGTAGAGATACACCAGTAAACAAAAAGCAAAACAAAGCAAACTCCCCTGGCTAACTCAGGGTTAGTGCTATCAAGCTAAGCAAGATTCCCAAACCAGCAGAATAATCAGACCCATTTCAGGAAGTTGAGTTTCAGTATGGGAAGTCCTTTGATTGAGGAAGTACCAGGTGCTTCATTAGACATTTTGTTATCAGAAAAGAAAAAAAGAAGAAAAGAAAAGGAAATAGAGGTATCGACTTGCCTACTTCCATCCCAGGGTGGTCATAAAGCTCACTAAAAAGGGATTTCTTTGTAAATGATAAAAGACTAAGTAAGGGTAGAAGGTTCTGTTTTATGATAACAACAGTAGTTGTGAGAAGAGGCTCAAGTTCAAATACCAGTCGCTTGCTGTGTGAAGTAGTATAGCGGGAAGAGGACCACATTAGGAATCGGAACTGCATTTTCAGAATGAGCTCTGCCCATTAAGGCTTCATGGACTTGGTTTTACTGAGTATTTCCCATTGACTTGGTATCTGGCATCAGGAACTTCTCCTGTGTTTGAGGGAGTCCCTTCTGCATGGGTGGCAATGAGAGAGACACTTAGAGAGGAAGAAGGTCACAGATTCTTCCCTTTCTGCTGCCCTGAGATGGCCTGGCTCAGCGCCACCGTTCCCCGTAGTGGTGGAGGTAGCAGTTGCCTTGAGGTCATGTTCCTGCTGCTACCCTCTAGTGGTGCCCACTGTGGGGCAGGAGGTGGGCAACTGCTTCCCGTAATTATCTGGCTGGGGGAGTGGTTTGGGGTTTGATTCTTAATGCATAACCTTGAGACTGCTGGTTTAGGCCACATGACAGTTCTGTGCTCGACGGATGTCATTTCAACCAACTTATTTTCTGCTTAAACCAGCCATAGTCAGTCAGTGTCTATTGCAGAATTTTTCTATTTAAAGCAAAATAAACCTTGACTGAAACACTTACATAAATTCTCATCCTCTCTGAGCCACATCTTGTAAAGTGGGGATCATAAAAGTAACATCTTTGCTTGTCGTAGGGATCACGAGATGCCCTTTGATGAATGAGCCTTTAATATTCTAAGGTGCTACATTAATGGAAGGACGTTTCGGGGTTTCGTTCTGTTGGCTGGTTTTCTGGGGATGTTGCTGTCGCTGGTGTGTTGTGAGAACTCCGTCTTTTCCTTTGTCCTGTCGCCGTTTCCAGTGAGGCTCTGAATCCCGGCTGCTGCAGTGCATGGGATGACAACAAGGTCCCGTAAAATGAGGCCTCCGCTCAGCAGCTGCATCAAGTTGCTGAAGTTTCCCAAGAGAAATTCCACGTTTGGCTGCTCATCCAAATCTTGTCTCAATACCCTAAGCTGGGAAAGAAATTAGAAACCTTTGTTGTGGGAGTCTCTGGGGGGTTGGAGGACAGAGGCACAGAAGTGTGTGTGAGAAAGATAAGAGAAAGATGACAGAAGCCACTATCCCGTTTACTGAGCACTTACTATAATCCAGGCACTGAGATGGGTATTTCCTACACATGATTTTATTTAATCCTCCACTGGACTGGAAGATCCCAGGAGAAGGACCTTGACATTTTCCCATTGTCTCAATTTTAGCAGCTAGCCCAAGGTTTGTCAAAGAATCAGAGCTCAAGCCCTTCAATGAGCAAATAATCAATCGAATAAATAAATAAGCAGCATTTTGTGATTGGGATTCCAGTCTCCACGCTGCAGAGGATTGAAACGCAAAGTAATTCTTCCAAAACCACAAGCTAAAAAGCACAGAGCTGGGCTGGAACCAAGGCTGGCCTAACCAGAAAAATCTGCATTTTTTTATACTACCCCTACAGCATCAAAGCCAAAGAGATATAGGAGAAAAAGCTCAATGTGAAAGCCAAAGAGCAAATAAAGAAGCCTCAACTTAGACTCAAAATAAATGTGCAGATTGAAGGAAGTGACTGCAGACAGAGCTGCCCTCTGGACGTGAGGTGCTAAGTGAAGGGTGAGAGGTGAGTGACACAGCCGGGGCCTCCCTCCCTGACCACCCAGTGCTCTTCCATCCTGGCCCAGCACCACCTGACTTGATTTCTGTGCTGCTCCTCTGCCTTTTCAGGGGACATTTCATGCATTTATGCTTCTCTGTCAAAAAGTTTCTCCCAGCACTTATGGGGTGAGTTTATTTTTCTTCCTTCCTAATAATTCCTGCTCGATTCTTTCATCTCATCTGCGTAGAGGCAAAGTGATTGAATGGATATTTACAGCACTTAATAATTTGTGTAATTCAACTAGATGCCCTCTTGAACTACTTCAGTACTGTTTACTTTTGCTGGGACTTAATCTACGCATTCTGGGAGAGGGTACTTCTGACCTTTGTCTCAGACAGAGCCCTGTGGGTGCCATCGTCCAGCAGAACAAATCCCAGACCCCAGAGGGCCCACAGAGTCAGGGTCTCTCAGATCTGGTGACTGTGAGGACATGTCAAGGACTCTTCAGTGACTATAACACAATTTGCAGAGGGGTGGCGTTGTGGAAATCCACTGCTGTTCAGAAAAGATCAGGAATCCGTGTGGCTGATGACAGGAGACGAATATTCATTGGTGAGATTGAGAACTAAGAAAACCCATGAATCTGGAGCAGTAGTTACGATCCTTAAATGTCAATATGCTTTAGATAAAATATATCAGGGGCCTTAAATGTAAACAAATATGCTTTAGATAAAAGAAATTATTTTCAAGAGCATAATGGAAGGAAAAGTAGAAAGAACACTGTAGCAGAAGTCTGTATAAGCCAATTAGATGTTAGGAAAAGCAAATCAACATCTAATTGGAAATCAGTACACACCACTGTTAATGTTATTTTATGGTTATTAGGATTGTTATTAATTGCTACTTTTCGTTGAATGTCTACATGGAAGTGACACACTTTACTTCCACCCAAAGCCCATTGGCTGAATCTAGACACCGAAACCACCTGCCTTTGTGGGAGTAGAGAGGATGTGGACAGCACGTGGCTCTGGGGTAACGGATAAAGAACTCCACAACAGTGGGAATGTTCACTTGCATTCCAGTAGATGAGCACATTGACTCAGAGAGGCCAGGAACGCGTTTTTAATAAAAGACATTTACACAGTTACAAAAGATATTTATCATGTTGAGGTTTTATATGAGATTGTTTCACAAAATAGCATTGGTTTTTAAAGTGATACCTCTTGAAAGATATTGCTATGCATAGGCAGAGCATTCGGCTAATATACAGGAGGGGCTGGTGCCGATCAACCCTAACACTCGTGTCAATGATTTCTTATAGTTTACGATTCCAAGGAAAGCCCTGTAAGTATCACACTTATTTCTCTAGTTTACATAAATACCTTTAGCCATGATCACTTCAGATGTATATGTCATGGTTAAAAATTATAGAAATCATATACTAGACATATGCACTGGTCATAGTGTCAAAAATAAATATCAGCTCAAAAATATGTGGAATACAAGAACTATGAAACCTTTAGTACTAAAAACTTTAGTTGATAGGAAAGATAATTTGCTTCATTATTTTCATAAGGTGAAATAAGCATGAAATTTGAAGGTATAGGGTCCTAGCTTTAAATTGAATCCTTTTCTCTTAAAATAAAATATGGAGAAGTTTAATTAATCTCTTTGAAATTCAGTTTTTTTGACTCATAAATTGAGATAATAGTCTCTGCCTTATTCACTAACCTTAAGATTAAACAGGACTTCATCCAGAGCTGAGCAGGTTGGTCGCTAACATGTATGGAGTGTCCATTATGTAAAATTCGTCGTGATAGGCACTTCTTATGAGCTCCTTGGGGTGATACTTGCACACACCTGCCACTTATTAGCATCTCTTTACACTTGAGGAAGCAAAGACTCTAGGAGTTTGAATTCTTGATGAAGGTCACAGTTTATAACTGGCAAAGTGGAAAACCAAATCCAAGTCCCTCTATTCCAAAGCCTCTCTTCTTCCCACTGCAGAATCACTCCTGCTTTGTATCCATAGGAGGCAGTTTTGTCTCTCCTGAAATATGCATAGTTCATATTTGTGGATGCTAATTAGGTTAGCATTAATTGTTTCTATATTTTTAAAAATTGATATCACTCTAAGAATAATATAAAGACCTCTTTCTTTCCCTTTGTAAAATTCTATTCAACCTTTGAAACAAATATTAACCATCCGGATGTAGACATCTGGAAGGCTCAAGATCACTTTTTTTTTCACTTTTTCACCATAATTAATCAATGCTGAGAGGAAATCCATTTTTCTACCAGAGTTAAATGAAAGATCCACAGGCAAGCTGGACAATAAAAGTAGGTGAGGTCATTGAGACCATAGTCTCGCACCAATTTTTTGAGCTCTTTTGGGAAATGTTCTCAGTCGCCTGAGAGACAGTAATGCCCCCTTTACTGAGAATTACCCAGACATATGGCACAATGTGGAAACATGGAGAGACAGAACAGTTAGCAGTTGCTGCTGTACCGTTGGCTTATTTCCACTTTACGGCTTCCTATGAAGCTAAAATATCATGCTGGGGACATATGCTTACCGGCTCTGCACTTACTGCCTGCAGCTATAAACTCCTGTATTCTAATGGTAATTCCACAATCTGTTCTTTGACAGCTCGGGGGGCCAGATGATATGCTTGCTACTGACAGGGACATCACTTTCATGAAACATTGACTTCCCTGCACCTGAACATTGGAGTAATCACAGACAGAGTCGACACACCATGAAATAGAGTCAGACTGAGGATTCAGGGAATCAAATATCTAACTGCCATCCAAAATAAAGTTCTTTTTATACCCAGCAGAGCTATGTTAACAGGCATTTTCTTGCAGGGATAGGTCTCTAAATTCAGGACTGAGGGCTTCAGGAATGCTTTTTTCTCTTCCTTATTAGTGGTCCTGGAGGAAATCACTCTCGGAGATCTCTGTGTAAAGCCCATGTTGTACTTTCTTTGCTTGCTGGGCCGACTCTAAGCTCAATATGTGATAGTGAAAAAGAGAAGTGGACACAGATTCAGAAAAACTGGCTGCAAGTCCTTCAATAAGAGACTCTCAAAGTCTCACGCTTATGAACATGCTCTTCATATTCTGTTCCTGAATCTGAATTCTCTGTTCCTGGTTATGGCTGCTCAGTTGTGTCATCGAAAAGAAAAATGGTTTACCTGCTTAATGGTAGGTATTTTGGGGAAATATAGTACACAATATACACATATCTATGTATATGTGTATGTATATAAATGTACATTTTATACCTATAAATATATAATAAATATAAAGATATTATTTACTGCCACATACAAATATATATTTAAATAAATATATAATAAATATATATTATATATAATTTATATGTAATATATATTATATATAAATTTATAATAATATATATATTTATATATATTAAAATATGTATATTATATATATAAATTTATATTTATATATATTATATCTAATAAATAAATAAATATATTTATATATAATGAATATAAAGATATTATTTACTGCCACACACAAATATATTTTAAATATACAAATAGATACGCATTGATATGGTCTGGCTCTGTGTGCCCACTTGAATCTCACCTTGATTTGTAATTCTCCCCGAGTGTCAAAGGCAGGACAAGTTCCCCCATGCTATTCTCATGACAGTGAGTGAGCCTCAGGAGATCTGCTGGTTTTACAAGTGTCTGGCATTTCCCCAGATTGCACTCACTCAGTCCTGCTGCCCTGAGAAGGTGCTGCATCTCCTTTGCCTTCTGCCATGATTGTAAGTTTCCTGAGGCCTCCCCTCTGGCCCTGCTGAACTCTGAGTCAGTTAAGCCTCTCTTTTGCAGAGGAACCCTGCTTAGAATTGTTCTTCAGCTTGGGATTTTGTGTCTGTCGCAGAAGAGTTGAATGTCCACACAAATTCACGCTACTCTTAGGGAAGTAGCCAGGAAGGACTGGAATGTTACTTTGAGTTCTCTTTGCTTGCTGAGAGCGATATTGTAATATGGATGACTTTGGATAAGAATCACTGGTTAGAGAATAGACACAGAAGCAAGTAGAAAGTCAAGATATGGAGCTTTAAAGGGTGAGGAGAGGCAAGAACTTTCAGACATCAGAAAGAAAGGGATTCAATTTAAAATGATCTTGAGTAACAAAAACAAGTCAAAAACTTAAAAACTGTAGTTCAACAGAGGGACTCAATAAATAAGCAAATGTCAGGTTCAGAGAGATAGATCCTGTCTAAGCCTACTTTTCCAATAGTCTCAAAGATAGCCATCATTAGTGTGGAAGTGATCAGCTTAGGCAAAGAGGGGGCAAATGTAAAGCAGGTGTGAGATTCCAGTCTCGTAAGAAGCTTTGAATACTGACACATGGAACTAACTAGAGTCAAGTAGATTAGAAGCCTATCTATTTGTTAGAAAATTATATTTACAAAGAAACTGTTACTGTAGGCTTAAGAAGCTTTGACAGTAAAATCACCCTTTCACTCTCCCAAATCTCGCCAGTGTGAAGTTGCCTGTGAAATTTGTGCAAACCCAAAGAAGGGTAAGCTCCGAGATGCCGGCTGTGGATGTGATCATAGACGACAATCTCCCGGAGAGCACAGAGGAAAAGAAGCGAGAGAGTCACTGCAAGGAAGCAGTATGAGGATGTAATTGAGAAAATTCCCCCACTGCTAGGATGAGGGCAGCGGCCCAGACTGCTAGGGATGAGTTGCTGCTGTGTTTCCTGTTCTTCCGTTTTATAAATGGGAATGAAGGGATTTTATTTTGTTTTTCCTGTAGCTCTTCCAAAATCGATGAGGGGCACAGACACATTTTCCTTTAGGTTACAGGTCAGTAGTATGTGGAGTGTGACAGAAGTGAATAAATGTATGCCAATTGCATCCCTCCATCTGTATTACTTTGCCAGGGTTTTCATAACAAAGTAGCACTTCTCAGGTGGTTTTTTAAAAAAATAATTATTTGTCTCATCATGATGGAGGCTGGAAGTTCAAGATCAGGGTATCGGCAGGTGCAGTCTCTCCCCAGGCCCCTCACTATGCTTTGCAGCCGCTCACCTTCTGACCGTGTTCTCACCTGGCCTTTTCTCCATGGACATGTTCCCCTGGGTCTTCATCTACCGGTCAGATCAAGTCTTAGTCACTTTTTAATGGCCCAATCTGTAAATGAAGCTGCATTCTGATGTACTTGATACTGAGGCTTCAACAAACAACATTTGAGGGAAGTGTAATTTAGCTCATAAATCCCTTGTCCAAGACAATAACCAATGGTCACTGAGAAGTACCTTCCTAGTAGGAAAATACATCATCTAGCACCCCTTTCATAGGCATTGGCATAAAATTCCATCGTACCAAGAGATGTGATATAGTTGCCTTCAAAAGGAAGAATTTTTTTTTAGAGAATTGATAGTTTTTCTTCACAATATTCTTCCTCTTCAATTAGCTGGACATAAACAATTTTGATGCCCAAAGAGAGTTCAGAGCCACAGATGGGAAAAGAAGGTATCCCCTGACTCACTTGTGCAGGAACGATACCCACAGAGCAGGAATGCCAGTCTTGGGACTGTTAGTCAGTGAACATTAAAGATTACTTTTTTTTTTTTAACAGGGTCTTGCTCTGTTACCCAGGCTAGAGTGCAATGGTATGATCTCGGCTCACTGCAAGCTCTGCCTCCCTTGTTCAAGAAATTCTCCTGCCTCAGCTTCTCAAGTAGGTGGGATTACAGGCACCCACCACCATGCCAGGCTAATTTTTTGTATTCTTAGTAGAGACAGGGTTTTGCCATATTGGCCAGGCTGGTCTTGAACTTCTAATCTTACATGATCCACCCACCTTGGCCTCCCAAAGTGATGGGATTACAGGCATGAGCCACCGTGCCCAGCCAAAGATTACATTTTTACTGACATATAATTTATACACCACAAAAGTCACCATTTTAAATTACACAATTTGATATTTTGTATTATAACGACAAAGTTGTACCACCATTGCTACTATTTCCAGGACATTTTATCAACACAAAAATAAACTATCTATTAGCAATCATTCTGCCCTTGCAAATGATCCTCTGGGCAAGGATCTGCCCTTCCTCTCAGCTCCTGGCAAACAGTAATCTACTTTCTTTCTCTCTAGATTTAGTTGTCCTAGAAATTTAATATACATGGAATCATATGATATATGGCCTTCTGTGTCTGGCTTCCTTCACTTAGCATCCTGTTTTCATCTGCATCATAGTATTTTTTCAGAACATTATTTCTTTTATGGCTAATTACTATTCTATTTTACTGTTTCACTGCATATGTTATTTCATTCATTAGCTGATGGGCGTGTGCATTTTTCCATCTTCTGTCTATCATAAATAATACTGCCGTGAACATTTATGACTAAGGTTTGGGAAGGACATATGTTTTCAGATCTCTTGAGTTCATACCAAGGAAAGGAACTGCTCAGTAAAATAATTACTTTTAATTTTTTAAAGTGCTATCAAACTTTTCCAAAGTGGCTACAGTATTTCCTCTTCTGCCAGAAATGGACGCAGGTGCTAATTTTTTCATATTATCACCGGCACTTGTTGTTGTTCTCCTTTTCAATTGCAGCCACTTTTGTGTGTAGGTAGAGTTTAAATGTAGCTTTTATTTGCATGTTCCTAATGACTGACAGTGTTGAGCATAGTTTTACATGATTGTTGGCCATTCGTGTATCTTCTTTGAGACACGATTACTCTAATCCTTTGCCCATTTCTAATTGGGTATTTGTCTTTTTATTGCTTAGTTGGAAGAGTTCTTTATTATTCTGGATACTAGATGCTTATTAGATACATAATTTTCAGATTTTTATCCCATTCTGTGAATTGTGCGTTTTTTTTTCCATTTTCATTATGATGTTCTCTGAAGTACAAAAGCTTTATATTTGATAAAGTCCAATTTATCTATTTTTGTTGTTCTCATGCCTTTGGTGTCGTATCTCAAAAGACTCTGGCAAAGCCTAGATCATGAAAATTACCCATTGTTTTCTCCTAAGGTTTTGCTCGTGTATTTAGGTTTTTTGTCTATTTCACATTAATTTTTGTATTTGTATGAGGAAGGTGTCTAACTTTATTCTTTGTATGTAGCTATGTAGTTGTTTCAGTATCATTATTTATAAAGGGCCTTCTGTCTCCATTGAATGTTCTTGGTGCCCACACCAACAAGCAGTTGACCCTTGATTTGTGGTTTATCTCAGCACTTTCAATTCTAATACATTGAGCTATGAGTATCCATCTGTCAGTACAACATAGACTTTGTTACTGTAACTTTGCAGTAAGTTTTGAAATTGGGAGTGTGAGTCCACCAAGTTTGTTCTTTTTCAAGATTATTTTGGCTATTCAGGATCTCTTACAATTGCATATGAATTTAAGAATTGACTTCATTTTTTAACGCACATCGTCAATTCTGTTCAACATTGTACTAAAAATAGTAACAGTACAATAAGAAAAGAACAAATGAAACATATAAGAATTTGAAAGTATAAAATCAAATCTTCGTTATTTGCAGAGTATATTACTACATACTTACACTATATGCACAGCTAAATTATTAGATATACTATTTATTTTTTTCAGAATTAAGAACTTTTATCTTCTGCTTTATATGTAGAAAGATCCCACTTATAAAAAAAACCACAAATGAATAACCTGCAGATGCACAAAACCACAAACATAAACCTCACAACATTGTGAAAAACAAGCCAGCAAAACAAACAAACAAAAACAAACCATACTGGATTATTCAATAATAGGCAAAATACTTTTATAGGCTTATTGATCATTTTTTAGAAAAGGTATATGGATAATAAATGAGAGAGAATGAGAGCAATATTTCTTGACCTGTAATGGTTTCACAAGTGTATTCACTTTGTAATAATTCTATGCACATTTTTATATGAGTTAACCTAGGTTAAGTCTTCTTACAATAAAAAATAAGAAATAAACTTACAGGATCAAACAGTCTCACTTTAGGTTTTAGCTTATAAATTACATTGTGAACTGGGTATATTAATTCCAACTGCCAAGGATTTTGTTGACATTGAAACGAATGACTAATTATTAAGAGCTAAGGTTCTTCTTGACAGTTATACTATGAACTAAAAATTTACTTTACCCAATACCTTCAGATTTCAGCTTGGCAATGGAACAGTGAAGATGGTCAGAAATTGGGATCCAGTCAGGAGCAGTCAGTAATTTCACACACTCTCTCCTTCTCTAAGATAGTCCCTGTGCTCCTCTTCAAGGCCAAAAAGATTGAGAAAAAAGAGAAAGAGGAAAAAAAGGGAAGGGGAGGGAGGGGAGGGGGAGGGAGGAGGGGAGGGGGAGGGAGGAGGGGAGGGGGAGGGAGGAGGGGAGTGGGAGGAGGAGGGGAGGGGGAGGGGGACACTTAAAAATGGTGCTAAGTCCTCTATATTCTCTGCCTGTAGCATTACTTTGCTTTCCTGGCTCTCACTCTGCCTTGTGTTGGCGCCTGCTGTTTCTGAGTTCACCTGGATCTTGCTTCTCTCATGATATTGTAGGTGTTTATTTCTATATGTCGCCTGCTATTAAGTGAAAACATTTTAAAGGCAAATACACTTTGCATTTTTGCATCCTCAAAGCAGTACTTTTTACATTATGCGTCTATGAGAAATATTTGTAAAAGAAGCAGAGAAAAGTGGCCCATGTCACGCAGAAATATGAACTGAGCAGCTATTAGAATCCTGGCTCTGTAGACAGTAGCCAGACTGTCCAGATTGTGGGGAGTAAAGAGCCTGAATCCCGGGGCCCTGATGAGGTCGCTTTTTCTCTCTGTGGCTCTGATGTCGGGCAATATGTTTAGCTTCACTGAGCTGAGTTTCCTCCTATGCATGGTGGATACAATCACACCACTTTGTCTTGTGTAAATGAGTTCAACTTCTACGCTGATGTCTGTTCTAAGAGGTAGATGCATAGCAGTGAATGAGACACGAACAATACATTTGTGTGTATGTATACGTGTGTGCATGTGTATATGGATGCTGTCTTGGTCCATTCTCACATTGCTATAGAGCGGGGGGGTCCAATCTTTTGGCTCCCCTGGGTCACGTTGGAAGAAGAAGAATTGTCTTGGGCCACACATAAAACACACTAATATTAATGATAGGTGATGAGCTAAAAAATATATCTCATAATGTTTTAGGAAAGTTTACAAATTTGTATTAGGCTGCATTCACAGCCATCCTAGTCTGCATGTGGCTTCTGGGCCACAGGGTGGACAAGCTTGCTATAAAAAAAATACTCGAGACTGGGTAATTTATAAAGAAAAGGAATTTAATTGGACCACGATTCTGCAGGCCGTATAGGAACCATGATGCTGGCATCTTTCTGGCTTCTGGAGAGGCCTCATGAAACTTACAGTCATGGCAGAAGGTAAAGGGAGAGCAAGCACTTCACATGGACGGAGAGGCAGCAAGAGAGAGCCAGGATGGAGGAGCCACACACTTAAACAACCAGATCTTGTGAGAGCTCAGTCACTATCATGAGAGTGGCACCAAGTGGATGGTTCTAAACCGTTTGTGAAGGATCCACGCCGACAATGCAATCCCCTCCTACCAGGCCCCATCTCCAACACTGAAAATTACATGTGACGTGAGATTTCAGTGAGGACACAGATCCAAACCATATGACACACCAAACAATGATGAATGTTAGGAAGAAAAGCCATGCAGAGTAAAAAGCGCAGGAGTAACACGGAGCAGGGGGCTATAGGCTGGAGAAGCCCTTTGGATTGGCTCGCAAGGAAGGAACTCCCAGATGTCCAGACTGTGTCGGTGTCAAAGCTGAGACTGGAACAGCGTGAGCCTGAGCCTACACGGTGGAAGAGCCTGTGTACAGACAAGGGCAAAGACAAGATCATGCAGGTAAACTCCCATAATCCCTGGAAAATAAGCAACGCAGGAGGCATTAGATGACGTCCTTTCCATTATTTGTATGAAAAAAAATTATTTGGGAAGAATTAAAATGATTAAATACACAGAGTGTCTGACATATTAGGCCCCCAAACATGATGGCTTCATTTACTTAAAGTGTGTGCTCAATGGAAATCTGTGGCGGAGCATCCATCGTAAGGCTATTTGTTTTGTCGTGTGGTTTGGTCATGGAAAGTCAGTGAAAGTGAACAGCAATGTGTGGTGGTGGCGGTGGCACAGTGAAGATTCGAGACTTATAATAACCATTTTCTCCTCTTTTTACTTTACATTAATGATACATTTCTATAGGCCTATTCTTGTAACAGGTAACATGGCATTTTAAAGAATTATAGCAATTTGGTTTCTTAAACACTGGTGGAAAAAAAGCATTTTCAGTGTGCAGATAATTTGTATGAATAAAGATTATTGCTTAAGTATTTAGGTGTGCTTAGGAGAGAAGGAGAAATACCGCTAGGCAGCACCAATGAAGCATGGGATACAAGGGCCCTGTGGCAGGGCCACCGCTGCTACTAAGCCATGTCCCGCCCCTCCTTCTGCCCGTGGCCTCGGGAGAAAGGAGAGATGAGACCATGGCCTGACTTCCCTGGGGAAGGGGCTTCTCAGCTGTTGCCTTGAGGAGCAAAAGCACAGGGAGGACAGATCAGCTGCCTGGGGACAGACCGCATTCACCATGACCTCCCTGCTTGGGGGCTGGGTTCAAGAAGAAATAGAGAAGAGAAGATCAGCTTCCCCACCAACCCCACCCTAGGAGCAATGAACCGTGTAGGGCACTGAGGAAGGAAGGTGGTACAGGAACAATCCAGCAAGGCAGGCCCAGGACACAGTGAGGAAACCTGAGCTCTGGGGCTGGCCACAGGACGTGAGCAAGTCACTTCCCCTCTCCCGTTATTTTTCCCATCAATGAACTGAAGATCGCTTGGCCAATCTTAAAATCCCTTCCACTTTTGAAAAATTTGTCACTGTGGCCTGTTTTAAAAATAAAATCAGGTCACAGACATGGGAGTTTGGACAAGGGAAGAGTCATGTGGATGCACAATAGGACATGCTGGTTTCTCCCTGTGACCCCCTTTTTCAGAAGCCTTTTTCTCATTGACAAACCGTCCTTCACAGGGAGTCCACGGGCCTTCCTAGTGAAGGGCTGTGCCATCCTGGGGGCCAGCAGCTTTTCATGTTCCTGTCACTGCTCAGGCTTTCTGTCTCTTTTGCTTTCTTGCTTTTCCTGTAATAGAAAAATAATATAGAAGAGCTTTTTTTAAAAAAGAAATCTATCAACCCCTAGGTACCTACGGAATATAATTTCTGCTGTAAAGGTAAAAAGAGCTCTGAAAACTCACAGATGAACGTAGATCTAAAGACATTCCCACCTGGCACTAAATCTCCACTCAAAATCTATTTAAGGGACTTTCTGCTAATTTTTAAAAAACTTTTTTACTTTATTTCTAAAACAATAAATCATTTTGGATGGGGAAAAATTATAAAGCAGCCTGGCATATAGGTGTTTCTGTTTGTCCTCACCCTTTGGTAGTTGTAATTAAAATTTGTGCATAATTTGTAATGATGGCTTCTTCGGCACCACAATGTTATTGGATAGGATACATTTAGTTGTTCTTTTGTGTTTGAACCTCAGCGTTATTTCCAGTAAACAAATATGATTGATAAGGTCTCTGCGAGCATCTTCCTTTACTTGGTTTTGTTTTTGTTCTCAAGCTTCTTTCTTAATTGTGCCCAACATCAGGGTCCCTGCAGCAGAGGGGCATCCCTTTCAGCACGGCTTTTCATCATTGATCTAAAATGATTCAACACACTAAGAGGCATAACAACTACATGCCTGTCTCTCGCTTTTAAATTGTATTTTACTTCATCGCTATCTAAACTCTTTTTTGACATAGGCTTATTTCTTATCTGTATCACAAAATTAGAGAATTCTGAGGGGGACAGTGTATGGAGTACCTTCTATTTTTCTTGACCAACAAATGAATCCTCAGGAAAATCACAAGCTCAGGCCCTCCCCTGCTTGGATGGCTCATTTCCACAGCGCTTGTAGGAGGACGCAAATATGGGCCCCTTGACGGCAGGCAGCAGCAGGAAGGAATTTCTAAGAACGGAAAACCAGAATCATGCTTCCTGGGAGTTAATGATAAAGACAAGGCATTTCAGCTGCTTTTTAGAAAGCTCCCTTTGTATGAAGGTTTTTAAGGGGTTATAATACTGCATTATTTTAAAGAATCAATACTTCTTTTGACAAAATAATAATCATATGTGGAGAGACTTTGGATGGAGGAATCTCATAATAAATGTCTGACAACTCTTGGCTCCAGGACACCCATTCGTATTACCATGTAATGCCAAGGTAGCAAAATGTCTGCGAAAAGCCTTATTTTTCACCCTGAATACACTCAGCTCATGCGAGTATATGGCATCTTCCCCACAGGTCTCAAAACATCCAGTTGTTTGTGTCAAAGAATCTGACCATACTTTGGCATCTGATTGTGGTGTGCCAGGCCACACTGTGTCTCTGCCTCAGAGGAGATGGATGCCCTGTTCTTACTCCTGAGGTTTATATTTGTTGATCATCTTCTTCTTAACAGATTGTGCCTGGGGCTCCAGAGAGAAAAGAGACCTGGGATCCAGACGGGGTCAGCCTCACGCATTTCCCAAGTTAAGTATAACAGGACATCAAGGATTCTCCTAGCCCTAAAAGAACATGTCAGGAGAAGAAGCCAGTGCTTATGGCTATCTGGGAAATGACCGGTGAAAAGATGAAGACCAGACAACAGCTGCAGCTCCAAGAAAGGACGTGGTTGTGCTCCCTCTAACAGAACACGCACTTTGCTTTCCATAGTCTGCACCGAACTTAGGTGGACTAACCCCTAGACTTGGAAGAATCCAACACTCTTCTTTGCACACATAAGACTTCAACAGTCAATGGTTAGCTAATCCCATTTCTACTCTCACTACAGTATAATTATTACTGCAATCAGAATTCGTACATCAGCACTCTTAGTACCTTCCTGCAGTAAGGTCCACCAACAAGGGATGTTGTAGCCAGGGATGTATAACCAGGAGCAAGGAGGGTTAGCAGAAAGGTCCAAATGTTTCCTAGCTCAATCCGTGACAGCCTTGACACTGGGTCCCTCTCCAGGGGAGTTATCTTGTCTCAGGGGCGAGAGCTGGAGGGTCTATGGGCTAAGGGCCCACTTACCTGACCACTGCAACAGGCTCAGCCAATATTGGACTCCATTTTCTAGGTTTCTCTCTAGACCCAACTGTCTTCTTAGCAACACTTTATTTGACTAGATATGCAAATACTTTGATCTGGTCACAGCCAAGTTTTTCCATCTGTCTCCAGGTGACCACATGGCCCTGTGTCGCTTGTGCCTGAGTACTTTGCTCTGCCTCACTGCCACTCCATGCACTGCCTGTGGGAGCCCAGGACATCCACCAATATGCCAGTCTCTGAACAGGAGAGGCTGATTTATGTCCTCAGGGGAGGGTGGATGCCCATACCTGTGTTTCTACCCCATCTCTCCATGCTCTACCTGGAGACGCCCACGTCAGGCTGATAGATTTTCCAGCAAGTTCTGTTCAGTGAACCTCCCTTCTGCTGCTGTTGTGTGCTCTGAGGCATCTCTACCCTGTACCAAAATTTGCACTTGAACTCATTTCTGCTCGCTCATGCTGTCTTGGGAAAAGAAGAAGAGCCTGGGAATGGCGAATAAAGAGCCACCGTTATGGTCACAATTCGGCCACCTGTACAGACACGGATGAGTTGCATGGCACAGAGGTGAGGTCTCTTGTAGGGTCATGGAAGTTTGCAGGATGAACTCAAAAGGCTGCATGGGAGAGTGATCAACACTAAAATCAGCAGCTCTGTAATGTTAGTCTCTACTGAGGAATTTTTTCTTCGTGATGTATTTATTCAACCAGCTGATGAGTAAAAATTCATCATTCAGGGAGTATCTTTAAATGAAGAGACGCTCCTCTAAAATATGCTGGGAGATGAACCAACCTCTTCCATGACATTCATTAACACCAGGCCCCTTTCTCGTCACCTACTTTGAGCCAGGGGTTGTGTGGAAGAGTTCACAGAGGTTATTTAATGTTATCCTTACAACATAGCTTGTTAGGGGTTATTATCACAGTTCTACCGGTGAAGAAATGCAAGGTAGATGAGATTCACTTTCCCAAGGTCATCAGCTATCGAAGGACAGATCTGAAATTTGATCTGGTTCTAATATTCAAAAAATCCTTTTCTCTCCTTTTTGCTGTTTGCTTAATGACAATTTTACCCATGGGCAGATCCCCCAGCTGAGCCCTTATCCTCTCTCCCCCAGGTTTTCCTAACTATGTGCCTCAGTGGTCTCCACGAGCTCTTGCTGCTCTCCTGAGGCCCTGGCTCCACTCCCCAGTGCCTAATGGTGCTAGACAATGTCAATTCCAGCTCATATTCATTACATGCTGCCCCCATGCCCAACCCCACAGATAATACAGTCACCATCCCTCTTTTTTTTTGTTTGTTTTTTGTTTTTTTGAGACGGAGTCTCGCTCCATCACTAGGTACCAGGCTGGAGTGCAGTGGCGCAATCTTGGCTCACTGCAACCTCCGACTCCTGGTTTCAAGCAATTCTCCTGCCTTAACATCCCAAGTAGCTGGGACTACAAGCACGTGCCACCACACTCAGCTAATTTTTGCATTTCAGTAGAGACGGGGTTTCACTCTGTTGGCCAGGATGGTCTGGATCTCTTGACCTCATGATCCACCCACCTCGGCCTCCCCCAAAGTTCTGGGATTGCAGGCGTGAGCCACTGCACCCAGCCACCATCCCTCTTAAGTGAAAAGAACTCCTTTCTCCTTTCCTGTTGAATCTGGCATACTGAGAATAACTATTAATCACCACACAGTTATTAAGTGCTGCCTTTAAGGTGAGCATGCTGCCACATCCCGTAGATGATAGGAAGATGTTTAAGAAACCAGGCTTTGACTAAAAGACTGAGCCCACCCTTCGTGAGCTAGATCTTATCAGTTGTTAGACTTTGAGAAAATCTCTTCACTCATCTGAACTTCATGTGTGAAACTGAAAATAATTCCTGCCTTGCAATTCTGCCATATGAAGAAGTAAGATGATGTATTAAATGTGTTCAATCATATATATATAGTGGATTCTCAGTACTTGGAGCAATTATTGCTTTTACTAACATTGATTCTTTTTATGAAATATTATGAAGTATGAATATTATTACAGGCTCGGCATGGTGGCTCATGCCTGTAACCCCAGAACTTTGGGGGGGCGAGGTAGGTGGACCACCTGAGGTCAGGAGTTTGAGACCAGCCTGGACAACATGGTGAAACCCCATCCCTACTAAAAATACAAAAATTAACTGGGCGTGGTGGCAAGTGCCTATAATTCCAGCTACTAAAGAGGCTGAGATAGGGGAATCATTTGAACCCAGGAGGCGGAGGTTGCAGTGAGCCGAGATTGTACAATTGCACTCCAGCCTGGGCAACAAGAGCGAGACTCCATCTCTCTCTCTCTCTGTTTCTCTCTCTCTTTACATATATATATATATTTAGCTATTCTCTAAATCTGTAGATAGAGAGATAGATAGATAGATAGATAGATAGATAGATAGATAGATAGATTTGAGAAGGTGTAGGGATCTGCAGAATCGTACTCAGCCTCCTGAGATTATTGGAAGGGACTGGGTATATTTTGGGGGTGTATTAGTCAGGGTAGTTAACGCTAACTGCGAAGCAAACAGACAAAACCTCAAAGAGTGCAGTAAGGGTTTGTCTTCTCTCACGTCACAGTCAGGCCACTTGTTCAGCAAATGGCATTCCATGATTCAGGGATTCTGGCCCTTCCATCCTGTACTGAAATTTTCAGGATCTTCTGGCTTCTCCTCAGAGTCTTTCAGTGGATAATCTCCCTCCAGACAGTCAAAGATCAGAGTAAGAAAGAGGGGGAAAAGAGAGAGAGAAAAGAGTCAGCCACATGGAACATTTTGTCACCAAGTCTTAGAAGAGCTTGAGTTGTTTACCTTGCTTCTATTATCTCGAGATTGGCCCCATTGCTCTCATTTAATTGCAAGGGGGGTTGGGACATGTCATCTCTTTGTATTCTCTGAAGAAGGAGTGGTCTTGGTCAACTTGAAACCAGTCTCTGTCACACAAATGGGATGCTTGTGGGAGGGGACTACTTCAGTGGAAAAGGATCAGAATTCTCAACTATTCTTGTAATTATTCTGCATGGGCTTTGCTCACTGGGTCTCTCTCTCTCTCTCTGTCTCTCTCTTTCTCAGTAGTTTTATGTAGTAGAAAAATAATAAATAAATAAATATTTGTGTTAGATAGACCTAAGTTTGAATCCTGGACCACCCCCTTCCTCAAGGATGGCGCTGCAAACAGGAATAGGTGAAGTTCAGTTTTATCATGTGTACCAGGATGACAAAATTTGCCCTGAAGTATGGCTGTGTGTGTGTTAAGGCTATTATTTTTAAAGCTATTTCAGATATGTTTTTCTATGTAGTAAGTCGTGTTGCCACAGGAGGGGATAACACGTTGTATTAAAGGGTTTCAGAGTTTGAAGAAAGGGCAGTTACCAGCTAGAACAAGCTATTTCTCAGCTTTCACTGACACACAGAGTTTCATTAAAGTTTGAAGCAAGATGATAGGTTTGAAAGCCAGAATTTTGGAAGAGAAAGAGAAAAAAATATTTTTTAAATGTTTTTCTTTACTATATTGAAATCAAATGTGAAAAAGTGAGACAGAGGTTTGTACATAGTACAGAAAATTCTCTTCTTTGTACCTGTGATATGCTGTCTCTTGGCCATGAGTCTTGTTGTCTAAGTGGGAGAGGAGAATATGTCTTCAAGAAGTGACAGTCCCAAGCACCTCTACTTCCAGGGTGGTTTGATGGGTGGAGAAAGGACAGAGGAAGATGGAGAGCCTCTTCTTGTTTCTTCTATAACTGTTCATGGTGGCAGAAGGCAGACAGAGCAACATCTAAGTTAGCATGAAGGGTCTCCAGAAAGCCAGGGCCCATGAAGCCTGCATGCTGAAGGCGGGTGTGCAGACTCAGGATAAAGCTCTTAACATGCCTGCTTGCCACATGCACTGAACAGGGCACTGCACCTGCAGACGGCTTCTGGAGAGGCGAGGCAGAAACAGCACAGCTTGCCTCTTGGGTCTGTGTGTGGAGTGCAGGGACAGCCCTTCTTGCAAACTCCGATCAGAGGACATGGAGGCTCTGAGGGAGCCCATAACTCAGCAGGCAAAGGGGTCAAGTTGAGGAGGTGGATCAACCAAAGGTGCTGAAACTGGGACAAATAGCCAAGTACCTATGCTCCAGCAGAGATGTCAGGACGCCAAAGGGCCAGATGGGACCAGTCGCGGCATAGTCATTAACGATTGAGACAATGGGCAAAACTGGCCATCTTGTGGGCAGAAACCAGCGAAGAGCCTTGCTGAGGCTACTGGATTGGACTGGTATTTGCTTTTCGTAGGTCTTTCTTGTATTCAGGCTACAAGAAGATACAGAATTTAGACAGAAGCACCATTCCCCCCGCAAAATAATAATAAAATAGTTAGATGGTTAATACATTGATAAAATAAATAATAAATAAATATAAACCTTATACATTATCTTTATAGGAACAAAATTACAGCATTCTCCAACATGGAGATCAAACGAGATGATGCACATGCAATATCCAAGAACCGTCTCCTGGTACCTAGGAGGTTAGGAATTAACACTGAGAGGTGAAGGAGGGAGAGTGAAGTTAAGAATCACCTGACGGCATCCTGGCCTGCAGACTCAATCAATGGTGACGCCTTTCTCTGAAAGAAAGAATAGCAGAAGACAGACCTCAGAGGGGATAATCAAGGAGTTGCCGTCCATTTGGCTTAGTTTGAGCTGCTTCAAAGTATTCAAGAATGGATACTAAGTATTAGTTTGGTGCAAAAGTAAAACCATAATTACTTTTTGTACCAACCTAATAGATCCGTGGAAAGGCCTAAACAAGAGATGCAGGTTTGTGAGCTGGCTGTGTGTAAATAGCATTGTAGCCGTGGGCAGGAATGAGATTGCCTGGGTGCAGAAAAAGCAATCCTGAGACTCTACTCATATCGAAAATCTTGGCAAAAATATTGAGGCTGCCAAGGGCCTTGAGGGGAAGAAAATGGGACAAATTCAGTGTCCTGAAGACAAAGAATATTCGAGGAAAAATATTTTCAAGATATTTTTTTCAGGATCCATCTTCTTTTTCCACTCCAAGTAAAATCCATATGAACTAGAAAATATTTCTGTTTTTCCCTTAATAGAATATAGGATTTGTGTTTCTCATCAGAAAAAGCCATTTGACTTCAGAGTCAAATCACTATTTTTAACAAGTTGCTTAGCTCTGAATCTCACTTCCATAAAGCACAAAGGGGAATTTTAATAAACACAAATTCTCTCAGAACAAATTATACAATGAAAATTCAACTGTTTTTGATGTTTATCTACACATAAGTATATATGTGTTTATCACCAACCTTTAGTTCTTCAAGCTCAATGACATTTTCTTACCGTCAGTATTTAATAAATGTTTATCTAATTAGTGAATGAATAAATGCACTCTATCCGTTGTCTTCTTCAGACCGAGTTATATATAGAGAGCATGTTTACATTTTACAGAGAAGCCAACAAATTGCAAAAACAAAATAAGTCTTTGTTTCAAATGGCATATTTATAAAGTAATATTCCAATAATTTATCGTGTTTTTCTATTTTTAGCAGTCAGTCTTGTATTTTAGTAAAACAGAATCTTTACAGTATTGCCCTATAACTGTAGTAAGTGAACAGTTCACAAATGCATTATTACTTAGTTAAGAATTTAATTTTCTAAAGATAAATTGTACTATTTGAAACACTAATTCCAGTCAGCCAAACTTCCAAAATCTATGCTTCTCATTTGATATTTAACTTTTCCCGACTTATTTTTATATTCTACCTGCGATTTATCTGTTTATATCTTTATCTCTCCGTGTCTTCTGATTTACCTTGTCTATCTAACCGGACTACAAAGTCCATGGAAGAAAAATCATAAATAGCTAATTCTTTTCGCATAACCTCCCCTACCTCTAGAATCTTTCACACTACTTTATACAGTATGCTTACGATAGAAATGTTTGTTCAACGATGAGTGAATGAATGAATGAGTAGACAAGTGTCCAAGGAAGAGAGAACTTGTACTAGTGTTTACATTTGCTGTTTATTAGAGTAACTGTAGGCAATAACTCATAAGATTTATGGCAGTGTTTTTCTACCAATAATATGTTTGAATAAAGTCATCCATGAATGCAAATAGCCACTACCCTGGGTATTTATTTTACCAAAACACTGAAGAATTCGTGCCCATGCCTCGCCCCTTAGGCTACAGCTAATGCACATTGTTTTGCTCTAAAATAGTTTCATCATATTTTGACATGTGAGGATCAAGATTTAAGGCCTTTCTAATTTCTAAGATTTAGGATTAGGTCTAGTAAACATAACATCACCTGACAACGTAAATTCTTTCAAAGAGTCTTTGTTTTTGTCAGAGGAAGGAGCATGCCGTAGGTGAGCAATTTGCCTGTCAGGAATCTCTAAGCTCACTCTCTACCTGTTTGAACTGCCTTCAAATAATTTAGGAAAGGTATTATGTGCCTTTTCACTTCTATCTGATTTGAAAAACACAAAACCTTTTAACGTCTGTATTTAAAAAGAAATGTGTTACTTTCTGTTCTTTTCTGAATTTTATATTTTTAGTAGGTTTTATTTTACTCCAGGTCATTCTAATACATTGCTTGATGTGAAAATGTAATGAAAGTCTTTAGATCAAAGGCAATTATTATTGATCTGACTTAATTTTTCAGCCTGGGGAGGGGGAAATTCATGATTATAATAAACTAATTTTATATCCTCTTTTAAACTTTGGAAAGTATGTTCATGGCATTCGCTCATTTGGTCTGTGGTAGGAAGAGCAGAAATCAATTGTACTACAAATAGGGAAATAATACCAAGAAAGGTTAGGTGACTTTCGGCGATCTCCCAGCAATGGCCATAATCCCTGCCAAAACACGGTCTTTCTCTTTGCCATTCTGAGACTTGCTCCACTGAAATGCAAGTCCATAGAGAGGAAGGGTCAAGCTGTATCTGGTCTAGGTCTAACTCTCCCTGAGGCTGGCTTGCACTGCACTTTTTTAAGTTTCAGATACCACTCACCTCCAATGATACATTCCTTGTCTTTGAAGCAATTTGTAGAGGGTTTTCTGCTACTTGAAAGTTATTATTTCCATCAGGAACGCTGTTAAAAAGGAATAAATAAATTTAAAGAAAACAGTTTTCTCCTCAGTAATACCTATCCTTACGAAGTTGTGCAGGGGAACAAATTAGGTAATTATGCCCCTCCAACAAAAGCAAATGCATAAGGAAAACAAGCCATGTGCTGGTCACTGCTCCAGGAGCTGGCGGTGGGTGTGGAATCAGGCTCAAGACGCCTGCCAGCATGTTTGCATGGAAACAGGGTAAATGTAGGGAATTAGACGAATATTAGAAGTTATGATTATCATCTCACTTCAGGCAGTCCTGCAGTCCACTGTTCTGCAGGGTACACTTAGCACTGGACTATAAATTTGTTAGGACAGCTTGCAGCTAATTCAGCTCTATGATCAACTCTGATTGTTATCAAGTAGATATTGAAATTCTTGGAATCCCAGTCTCCTCACGTGTAAAAGGAGGCCTCTCTGTTCTGCCATCCCCTGTTCTCTTAGGGCAGAAAGTGGAGGCTCGGAGAGCAGAGTGGCTGTGCTGTTCGATGTGTCGGGCACAGAGAGGACCAGCAAGAGTGATTTCCCTGCCAGAAACAGCCCACGCTGCCCTCATGGCTTCCTCTACCATCCAGTGCAGGGTCAGGGTGAGCCTTTCCCCAGAAACTCATTCTCATTTCTCTCAAACAGAATTCAAGCAGGAATCACAAAAGTGATGAAGGGATGGGGAAATAGGACCCCAGGGAGACTTTAGAGGAAATGGATTATTTAGCCTGGAGAAAGAGAAGCTGAGAGGTGACGGCATAAAAGTCTTTCTTTGACTTTACAGCAGGTTAAAGGAAAAGTTTTTGAACTGTAAGAGAGATTGGTTATGAGGTGGAGACTTAGTTTGTGAGCTCTCTGAGGCTGGTGGAAGCTTCCTGGGAGGCAGGCACGATCCGCTGTCCAACACGGAGTCCTCTATGCTTGGATTTGGGCGTGAAACCTCCAGCCAAGACTGCTGCACAGGCACAGAGACTTCCCTTCAGCCAGGTCTCCTGCACTGAGCTCTGGCAGGTGAGGTCAGTGAAGAACCAGAGAGAAACAAGCCCTCTTTCCTGGGGGCTGCTGCTTTTCCTGGGAACTCCTAAAACATCTTTCAGGTTTTGACATCCAAGCATTCTAGCTCTGTGTTTTCTTTCACCCACACCATAGGTAATACAAGTCAGCAAACATTTCTTGAATACTTTTTATTGCTTGTGTCAACCTTTATTAGGTCTTCTTCAGATTTTCTGAAAATGTTTTATTCTAATCTACAAAATAAAGATGAAAATATCTTGACTCACGGCCTTGCAGAGTGACTGTCGGTCTAAAAGAAAAGGTTAATGTGGGCTTCCCAGGCTCCTCCTCCAGGTTTGCTGTGGAGCTGATGGATGGTGGTGGTGAGCTGCCACTGGCTCCTGCCTCACAAGAGCCACTTGTTAAACTTTCAGGAATTTTGTGAGCCAGACATTAAAACACTGGTAGTTTGAAACAGGCAACGGGAGGAGTGTTTACAATGCAGAAATTGGCAGATGCTGCAAATCAAAGCTCCTCCTACTCCGCGGGAGAGCCAGTTTGCTACAGCCTCCCTGGATAGAAGCATATCATGGAGGCTTATGTTTATTTATATTTGTTTTTATTAAAGGGAAACAATTTCAATGATAATATTTTTACAAAGAGTTATACAATTACAAATAGTTGTATAGGCATGTGTGTGTTAAATATATATGTTCAAATATACATTTAAGGACAAAATAAAATGTATAGTTTTTTAAACAAAACATAAACTATATGCTAGAAAACATGCTTTTTTCTTGCTTTTAACAGAAAAAATGTCAGCATGACTGTAAGCCAATGACATAAACTTGCTTGTATGAGCAAGTTCGTTAGCTTTTACTTTTCCCCGTCTGACAGAAATGGACACCAAGAAGCTCCTTACAGCGCAGATTCTCTGATCGTCATGCGTCACCTTCAGAGGGTCTGTGCTTTAGGGTACATCTGAGAGGCTGTTTGTTGAGTGTCTTCCCTGATTCTTTTTGGGGTCAAACTATGTCCAGGGAGGCTCTGATCTTCGGCCTGTGCACCGTGCCCTCTTTGTTACCCAGGCGACCTGATACTGGGAACGTGGACTCCTTCATGGAGTCTGCCCACGTGTTTGCACGGGTTTCTTAGCTTCATTGCAGATGGAGTTCATGTCTCTATTTTTCGCCTTTGTTTTCTCTTGCTATTGTTTTTAGAAAGAATTAGTGCCACACATATCATTTTGAAAGTAAAATTTGGGCTTTAGAAAACGATTTCATTAAAAATATAGAAATGATTTTTTACATACTGGTACATATTAGTTATATTTCCAAAGGCTTGATAGTTGTTGATCTAGAAAACTTCTAGTAATCAATACTGGAAGTTTTCATCAGAGAAAGGAACATGACTCACACATGTCTTCAGAACTGGCTGTATGAGATGGGCTGTCTTTGCAGGAGGCAAAGCTGAAAAAAATTTGACCAGAACTAGAGGGTTGTCATTTTTTTCCCCATGAAGTGCCCGGGAGACCAGTGCACTTGTATTCTAGAGCAGTTGCAAAATTAAGCCTATTCAGTCTTCCTGGAAATCCATGGAAGATCAGCACTAGATAGAATCAGGAGACTCTGAGTACAGCACTCCCCAGAATTAGAATGGAACGCCAGCAGCAGCTCAGATGAAGCAAGAAATACAAAAGTTAAAACCAGTCTGATGGCAGGGGTTTGGGAAAAACTAAGAGAGTAGCCTGGCTTACTCAATATGTTGATTAAGCATTTAGGAGTAGCCTGGACTAGACCATGGAATGGCTGGGAGATAACACCAGCAAAGCGTTAGTAGGCAGAAAGGATGTTATCCAATCAGCCCTCTGTGGCAATAGTTCAGGAGGAATTCCAAAATTAGATTCATTTTTTTAAATTTGTTTTCTTTTTAATTAAATATTTCCAAAGCATCTGGGGATATAATAATAATGCATATAACAAGTATAATTCTAAGTTTGGTGTGATGGTGGCTCATGCCTGTAAGCCTAGCAATTTGGGATGCCAAGATGGAAGGATCTTTTGAGCCTAGAAGTTCAAGAGCAGCCTGGGCAACATAGAGAGATCCCATCTCTAAAAACAAATAAGAAATATAAAATTGGCTAGATGTGGTGGTACATGCCTGTAGTCTCAACTACTCAGGAGGCTGAAGCAGAATGACCGCTTGAGCTCAAAAGGTTGGGGCTACAGGGAGCCAGGATCACCACTGCCCTATCCAGCCTGGGCAACAGAGTAAGACGCTGTCTAAAAAAATGTATAATTCTGATGTGCACTGGATATAAGAGAACAGATTATTAATCCTACAACTCAAATGTATACTCTCTGATTGCAAAACCATTTTTAGTGTGGGATTCCCAGCACCTACAACAGTGCCTGGCACAGGTATGTGTTTGTTTCATTCATTCAATGGCGAAAAGCAGCTTTAAGCAAGTCATCATTTCCCTCTGGGAACTAAAGCCTCCCTGTTATATCATTTAGAAAGTAACAGGTATGGTAACAAAAACATGGATTTTGGAGTCAGTCAGTTTTGCTAAAAATTTTAATCAACATATTAACTTGGATAAGCTGTTGTTGGTTTTTGACATTTGTTTCATGTAGTATAGGAAAGTTTAACTATACTGTGAAATTCCTGTGGATGTAAATTAGAAATTATACCATAGTACATATACGTATATAGACATTATTTTAAATATAAACTGCATTTAAAGAACTTATTACATTACCTCTAACATGAGATGCTTAAATAAATGTGGATTTTCCTCTCTGTTCCTGAGAATGTAGAATCTTATCTCAGGAAGACTATATTAGTCTGTTTAAACACTGCTAAAAAGAAATATCTGAGACTGGGTAATTTATAAAGAAAATAAGTGAAATTGACTCATGGTTCCACATGGCTGGGAAAGTTTCAGGAAATTTACAATCATGGAAAAAGGCAAAGGAGAAGCAAGCGTACTCTTCACAAGAGGACAGGAGAGGGAATAATGAAGAAGGAACTTCCAAACACTTTTAAAACCATCAGATCTCATGAGAACTCACTCATTATCATGAGAACAGCAAGGGGGAAACCACCTCCATGACCCAATCACTTCCCTCCCTCAAGCTGTGGGTATTACAGGTCCTTCCCTTGACAATGTTGACATTACAATTTGAGAGGAACTTTTGGTGGGGACACAGAGCCGGAACATATCGTTATTACCCTGGCCCCTCACAAATCTCATGTTTTTACATTTCAAAACCTTCCCAACAGTCCCCCAAAATCTTAATTCATTTCAGCATTAACTCAAATGTCCTCAGTCCAAAGCCTCAAATGAGACTAAGCAAGTGTTTTTTCTGCCTCTGAGCCTGTAAAATCAAAAGCAAGTTAGTTACTTCCTAGATACCAATAGGAATACAGATACTGGGTAAATGCTCCCATTCTAATTGGGAGAAATTGGCCAAAGCAAAGGGGTTACAGACCCCACTGAAGTCTGAAATCCAGTGGGGCAGTCATTAAATCTTAAAGCTTTGAAATGATCTCCTTTGGCTCCACATCTCACATCTGGGGCATGCTGATGCAAGGAATGGGCTCCCACAGCCTTGAGTGGCTCCTTCACAGGCTGGCATTGACTGTCTGTGGCTTTTCCAGGCTCATCATATAAGCTGTCAGTGAATCTACCATTCTGGGGTCTGGAGGATGGTGATCCTCTTCTCACAGCTCCACTAGGCAGTACCCTAGTGGGGACTCTGTGTGGGGACTCCAATCCCACATTTACCTTCTGCATTACCCTAGCAGAGTTTCGCCGGGAGAGAGATCCAAGATGGCTCACCACTAGCAGCTCGGGCTCGTAGTTCCCAGTGAAAGCGCAGAGAACGAGAGGACGCCACACTTTCAGACGAATATTTGTTGCTCATGGACCAGGAGATTCCCAGCAGAGGAGCCCCACGGGTCGCCAGGGCGACTCTTGTGGCCGGCGCGGCGGTTTTGCTGGTGCCTTAGCGCACCAGTTTTTGGTGCAGAGTCCGGAGATTCCCGGGCAGAAAAGCACCATCCATCTTAACACTGCTGTTTTGGGCGGCGCAGTGGACTGCTCAGATTTTGGCGCTGGGAATCAACAAATTGGACGTCTGCTCAGAGACCTAGTTAGAAAGTCGGTAATTACAAAGACAACAGACGGATAAATATATAATCAAGGGAAAAAATCAGCGTAAAAAGGCAGAGAATACTCAAAATCAGAATGCCTCTCCCTCTACAGGGGATCACAATTCCTCATCAGTAATGGAACAAGGCTTAATAGATTACGAGTGTGTTCCAATAACAGAAGCAGGTTTCAAAACGTGGGTGATAAGAAACTTCTGTGAATTAAAAGGACTTGTTCTAACCCAATGCAAAGAAACTAAGAACCTTGAAAAAAGGTTTGACGAAATGTTAACGAGAATGGACAATTTAGAGAGGAATATAAGTGAATTGATGGAGCTGAAAAACACAACACGAGAACTTCACGAAGCATGCACAAGTTTAAACAGTCGAATTGATCAAGTAGAAGAAAGGATATCAGAAGTCGAGAACCAGCTCAGTGAAATGAAATGAGAAGACAAGATTGGAGAAAAAAGGATGAAAAGGAATAAGCAAAGTCTCCAGGAAATATGGGACTATGTGAAAAGACCTAATTTACGTTTGATAGGTGTACCTGAATGTGATGAAGAGAATGAATCCAAGTTGGAAAATACTCTTCAGGATATCATTCAGGAAAATTTTCCCAACCTGGCAAGGCAGGGTAATATTCAACTCCAGGTAATACAGAGAACACCACAAAGATAGTCTTCAAGAAGACCAACCCCAAGGCACATAATTGCCAGATTTATTAGGGTTGAAATGAAGGAGAAAATACTAAGGGCAGCCAGAGAGAAAGGTCAGGTTACCCATAAAGGGAAACCTATCAGACTTACAGCAGATCTCTCAGCAGAAACCCTACAAGCCAGAAAAGAGTGGGGACCAATATTTAAGATCCTTAAAGAAAAGAACTTTCAACCCAGAATTTCCTATCCAGCCAAACTAAGCTTTATAATCGAAGGAAAAATTAAATCCTTTGCGAACAAACAAGTACTTAGAGAGTTCACCACCACCAGGCCTGCTTTACAAGAGCTTCTGAAAGCAGCACTATACATATAAAGGAACAACCAATATCAGCCTTTCCAAAAATATATCAAAAAGAAAAGAACATCAACACAATGAAAAATTTACACTAACTAATGGGCAAAACAGCCAGCTAGCATCAAATGCCAGTATTAAAGTTATATATATTCTAATTGGATAAAAAGCCAAAACCCATTGCTATGCTGCATCCAGACCCATCTCACATGCAATGATACACAAAGACTCAAAACAAGAGAAGGAGGAAGATTTATCAACCAATCAGAGAGTAAAAATAAACAAATAAACAAAAAGCAGGAGATGCAATTCTCACCTCTGATAAAGTAGACTTTAAAGCAACAAAGATCAAAAGAGGCAAAGAAGGACATTGCATAATGGCAAAAGGATCAATATAACAAGAAGAGCTAACAATTCTATAGATCAACGAGACAGAAAATTAACAAGGACATCCAGGACTTGAACTCAGACCCGGAACAAGTAAACTTAATAAACATTTATAGAACTCTCCACTTCAAATACACAAAACATACATTACCACCTCACACCTATTCCAAAAGTGACTACATAATTGGAAGTAAATCACTCCTCAGTAATCGCATAGCATTTCATAGGTTTAAATGAAATATTGGTTGGCTGCTCGTTTGTTATTTTCTTCCCTTATTCCTTCCTGTTTACATCAAGTATAATTATTGGTATAAAAGAGATTTTCAATACCCATTACTAAAATGAATTCTAGCCTGGGCAAGAAAGCAATACTCCCATTCTCTCTCTCTCTTTCTCTTCCTTTTTCCTCCTCTTCTTTATTCTTTTTCTTTCTTTCTTTCTTTCTTTAAAAAAAAAAAAAAGAATCACGTGTACACGTATGTTTATTGCAACACTATTTACAATAGGAAAGACTTGGAACCAACCCAAATGCCCATCAATGATAGACTGAATAAAGAAAATGTGGCACATATACACCATGGAATACTGTGCAGCCGTAAAAAAGGATGAGTTCATGTCCTTTGTAGGGACATGGATGAAGCTGGAAACCAGCATTCTCAGCAAACTAACACAGGAACGGAAAACCAAACACCACATGTTCTTACTCATAAGTGGGAACTGAGCAATGAGAACACATGGACACAGGGTGGGGAACATCACACACTGGAGCCTGTCAGGGGGTGGGAGGCTAGGGGAGGGAGAGCATTAGGACTAATACCTAATGCCTGCCAGGCTTAAAACATAGATGACAGGTTGATAGGTGCAGCAAACCACCACGGAACATGTAACAAACCTGCACATTCTGCATATGTATCCCAGAACTTAAAAAAAAAAAGAGTTTCTCCAAGAGGGCTCTGCCTCTGCTACAGACTTCTGCCTGGACATCTAGACATTTCCATACTTCCTCTGAAATCTAGGCAGAGGTTCCCAAACCTCAGTTCTTGACTTCTGTGTACCCGCAAGCCCAACACCACATGAAAGTCACCAAGGCTTGGGGCTTCCACCCTCTGAAGCAATTGCCCCTTATAGCCATGGCTGGGATGGAAGGTACCATGTCCCAAGGTTGCATAGAGCAATGAGGGCCTGGGCCTGGCCCAATAAACCATTTATTCATCCTAGGCCTCCAAGCTGTGATGGGAGGGACTGCCACCAAGATCTCTGACATGGCTGAAGACATTTTCTCCACTGTTTTGACAATTAACACTTAGCTCCTTGTTACTTATGCAAATTTCTACAGCCAGCCAAAATTTCTTCACAGCATTTTTTTTTTCCTATAGCATTGTCAGGCCGCAAATTTTCCAAACTTTATGCTCTCCTTCCTTTTTAAACATAATTCCAATTTCAAATCCTCTTTCTCAAGTTCAAAGTTCCCCAGATCTTTAAGGCAGGGGCACAAAGCTGCCAGTGTCTTTGCTGAAGCATAGCAAGAATGACCTTTGTTCCAGTTCCCAATAAGATCCTCATCTCCATCTGAAACTATCTCAGCCTGGACTTATGATTATCAGGATTTGGGTCAAACCCATTCAACAATTCTCTAAGAAGTTCCAAAGTTTCCCACATCGTCCTATCTTCTTCAGAGCCCTCAAAATTATTCCAACCTCTGCTCATTACCCAGTTCCAAAGTCACTTTAACATTTTCTGTATCTTGATAGCAGTGCCCCACTCCCAGTACCAATTTACTGTATTAATCTGTTTTATAATACTGTATTACGGTATTAGAGCTATAAAAAATATCCATGACTGGGTAATTTATAAAGGAAAGAATTTTCATTGACTCACAGTTTCACATTCCTGAGGAGGGCTAAGGAAACTTGTAATCATGATTACAAGGGGGAAGCAAGCACCTTCTTTACAAGAAGGCAGGAGAAAGAAGGATGAGGGAAGAACTTCCAAACACTTAGAAAACCAGCAGATCTCATGATAATTCACCACTATCATGAGAATAGCATGAGAGAAACTACCTTCATGATCCAATCACCTCCCTCCCTCTACTCCTAGGGATTGTAATTCGAGATGAGATTTGGATGGTGACAGAGAACCAAACCATATCAATGGGAAAAAAGACCTTACTTGCTAATGGGGAGGAGGATTGCTTGGGCAGGACCCAGGCATGGCAGAGTCACAGGCACCATGTCCTCATGAACATTTGGGAGGATGCAAACACAAACTTTCTCATGAAAACTCCTATGTTTTGTTCCAATAATTCATTTGCACTATGAGGAAATGTGTTGAACAAAATCCCATTTTTCGTGAGCACAATTTCAATATCTGTGAACTAATGATACCTTCCTGAGTTTATGGGTATACATGAGCTAGGAATGTGAAGCCTGGTGTGCAAGTGGAAAGTGTGCTCGGTAAGCACCCTGCCCTGTTTTCGTGCCTTGATGAAACTGCTCAGTACAATTAAGTGAGGAGACTGAGTAGCTGCACAGCATTTTGTTTCCTTAAACAATCTTACCAATAACCATTCAGTTTCACCCTTCAATGGTTAGTTGATCTGACTCTACATCTACGGTCACCTAATACCATTGTTAAGAATTTATTTCTCAGTGATGCATACTGATGTATTCAACAACCAAGCAATTGCTAATCTTGTACCTTATGCGGAACTCCAAGATTGTAAAAATAAAGATGGCCTAGGCCCTGCCTTTCTGTCTGGTGAGGGTAGCGCCATGCAGTCAGTTCATCTCAGTGCAATGTGCAGAGTGACCCAATGCCAAGGCATGCGGGAAGCTCTAGGAGAACCGATGGGGTGGTACAAAAGTCTTTTAGGGAATTGGGAATGGAAATAACATCGAATTGAGTCTTAAAGTACTTCAGGCTGAGAGAGCAATGAGCCCCTTAGCAGGATCAAGCCCCTCGAGGATTAATACTGCTTGAGCCGCATGACTCTTCTAAAACACTAGATCTGAGAGTTCTCAGGGGTTCACTGTGGCTGTTGCTCAGACATAAACACCTTTGGTGCTTTTCTTAGCTGTTCATCTCTCTTGTGAATTTGGCTAGGGCATCACATCTTGCTAATTCATTTCCATACTCTGAATGCTTTTTAGAGAGCCTATGCCTTAAAAGACTTTTGCCCACAGGAGGAGAGGGAGCGTGGTTTAAGAAGTGCATTAGAAATATGCTTTTAATGCTTGATGCATTGCATGTAAGTAAGAATGTCTCAGTCTGGATTCCTGACAATAATAAAATTACAGCTTTATTTACAGCACTGAGCTATTGCCACCGATGACGTATGACTGCGATATATTACTCAAGTGAGGGGTTCCCCTATGCATGTTTCAAAAGAGATGAGAAACGTCTCAGTAGCAGGTTGCATTAATTAAGCAGAAAGGCTAAAGAAGAGTGACAGAGACTTTAAGATAAAAATACAAGTGTGAAACTGTTCTGGGCTCTTAAATATATATACATATATGCATATATTACCTGTAGGTTCTTCCAAAAACATTCAAAAAGCATTCACAGCTAAAAAAGTGTAAATTACTTCGGTTATTGTGGAAAGTGGTGGCATGGTGCCTCGAAGAGCTTAAACCAGAATTACCATTTAACCTGGCAATCTTATTATAGGGTATACACTCAAGGAAACAGAATTCATTTGACTATAAAGACACATACACACATATGTTTACTATAGCACTATTCACAATAGCAAAAACATGAATTCAATCTAAATATCCGTCAATGGTAGACTAAAGAAAATTTGGTACGTATACATCATGGAATACTATGCAGCCATACAAAGGAATGAGATCACATTCTGTGCAGCAACATGGATGGAGCTGCAGACCATTATTCTAAGCAAAATAATGCAGGTATGGAAAATCGAATACCATCATGTTCTCACTTTTAAATGGGAGCCAAACAATGAGAACACATGGACACAAAGAGGGGACTAACAGACACCAGGACCTGCTTGAGGGTGGACACTGGGAGGAGGCAGGAGATTAAAAAACATCACTATCAGGGCCAGGCACGGTGGGTCACGCCTGTAATCCCAGCACTTTGGGAGGCAGAGGTGAGTGGATCACAAGGTCAGGAGTTTGAGACCAGCCTGGCCAACATGATGAAACCCCATTTCTATTAAAAATTAGCCAGGTGTGGTGGCAGACATCTGTAATCCCAGGTACTTGGGAGGCTGAAGCAGGAGTATTGCTTCACCCTGGGAGATGAAGGTTGCAGTGAGCCAAGACCATGCCACTGCACTCCAGCCTGGGCAACAGAGTGAGATTCTGTCACAAATGAAAGAAAGAAAGAAAGAAAAGAAAAGAAAAGAAAAGAAAAGAAAAGAAAAGAAAAGAGAAAAGAGAAAAGAAAAGAGAAAAGAAAAGAGAAAAGAAAAGAGAAAAGAAAAGAAAATAGAAAAGAAAAGAAAAGAAAAACATACCTATCAGGTACTAATGCTTATTAGCTTATTATCTGGATGACTAAATAGTCTATACGCCAAACCCAGATGACATGTAATTTACCTGCATAACTCTCTGCACATGTAACTCCAACCCTGAAATAAAAGTTGAAAAACAAAACAAAAAAACAATGCCCTTCATTTCTTAGGGAATCAACTTACCTGCTATTTTCATTAAACACACAGAAGTATCACTGTTGATTTTGCAGAGGCACAATCACGGCTCATCACAGCCTCAACAGCCTGAGCCCAAGAGATCCTCCCACCTCAGCATACTGAGTAGGTGGGACTACAGGTGCGCACCATGAAATCTGACTAAGTTTTTTTTTTTTTTTTTTTTTGGCAAGGTTTCTCCGTGTTTCCCAGGCTGGTCTTGAACTCATGAGCTGAAGCAATCCAGCCACCTCGGCTTCCCAAAATGTTGGGATTATGGGTATGAGTCACTGTGCTGGCCTATTTACCTTCTCTAATCAACAATTTCCTCTTCTTAGAAAACAAGAGGGAAACAACCTACAGCAGAGTGTTGTTCTAAAGTTTACGTAAAATAAAATCTGTAACATGCCAGTCCAGGGCATGCATAGAGTAAATACTCATTAAGCACCAGCTCTTATTTATATTATTCTAAAAGAAAGATGCATATTCCTAACAGAAATATAGACGACCTATGTAGACATGTGTTATAAAGTCAGCAGGTATCTGCTGTTATCACCTGACTCTGCATTTATGTATAAAAAAAGAATAAAATAGAATTATCCTTAACCAGATGGCTATTGGTTAACTTTCAGGCAAAAACCGTATCAGTAAGAAATTTATAACATTTTAGAACCCAGGGGATTTCTTGCACTTTTAAAGTAACCAGCAGTGAAATTTATAATATTGTAGAAGTAGGGAAGGGTGCCTTAACTTCTCAGCTACGCAACCTTGGTCAAGTCACTTAACTGCTTGACAGCTTCAAATCTTTTCAACAACCACAAAATAAGAATGATTTCTTAAAAATGACTTTGTCCCTCCCGCCATGTGAGGACAGTGCAAGAAGGTGTTGCTATCTTTGAGAATGTAGGCCTCCCAGGTGCAGGGGCTCATGTCTGTAATCCCAGCACTTTGGGAGGCCAAGGCAGGTGGATCAATTGAGGTCAGGAGTTCGAGACTAGCCTGGCCAACATGGTGAAACTCCATCTCTACTAAAAATACAAAAATTAGCCTGGTGTGGTGGCAGGCACCTATAGTCCCAGCTACTCGAGAGGCTGAGGCAGGAGAATTGCTTGAACCTGGGAGACAGAGTATGCAGTGAGCTGAGATAGTGCCTCTGTACTCCAGCCGGGGTGACAAAGTAAGATTCCATCTCAAATTTTTTAAAAAAGGGAATATGGGCCCTCACCAGACACGGAATCTGCTGGCACCTCGTCCTTAGACTTCAGCACTTCCAGAACCTTGAGAAATAAATATGTGTTGTTTATAAGCCATTCAGTTAATAGGATATTGTTATAGCAGCTTGAGTGGACTAAACACACGGAAATGTATGTAATCCTCTCAATAAATCCTCTTCTATAGCTGAGGAAGCTGAGTCTCTAACGGGTCAAGTTATAACACTTGCCATAGTTTTATTCCTAAAAGGTGTTGCAGCTGACTCTTCCTGCCATGCACTTTGTATTATTATAGCTCTGCTGAATTTTGTGTCTTTCATACTCCACTATCATGTTATAAAATTGTGCATGATGATATTTAACCTTGGATGATGGTGTTTCTTAATGATACAAATTGATAAATGAGTCAGTTACATGTGGGTTTTTGTTTTGTTTGAGATAGGGTCTCCCTCTGTCACCTAGGCTGCAGTGCAGTGGCACGACTGTAACTCATGCAGTGTCAAGCTCCTGGGCTCAAGCTGTCTTCCCACATTAGCCTCCCAAACTGCTTGGATTACAGCTATGAACAACTGCATCCAACCATGTGAATTATTTTTTAAAAATGTTTTAATACACACACGAAATAACGAAAGTATTTGTAGATGCCTACATTTGGTAATTGTATACACAAAATGTTTTTGTGGCTTTATTATTCTTTATAAATATTAATAAGTACACATTTGCAAAATAAATGAACATTTATCTTTCTTCTGTAAGCATGCTTATATATACAGCTCTTTTGCTGTTAGTCTTATAGGCAGAAGAACTGTGTATATAAGAATGCTTAAGAACAACTTTCCTCTTTTCACATTTTCCTCTCTGCCATGTTGTAGTGGTTTGATAAGGTGCCATGAACGTTCTGATAAGCAAAGTTAAAAATTAACCTGTCTCCTGTTTAAGTCAAGTGAGATTAGGGATCACTGAGGAAAAGCTTCACATTAGACCCAGAAAAGTAGCATGAGCCTGATGAAGGACATGCCAGGTAAAAAGAAAAAAAGAAGAAAAAAAATGGTTTAAGCTTCGTAAAGAGAAGGAGCCTGATGATCCTTAGAGAATTGCTGGGATAGCATGCGAGGACAGGGCATATGAGGGAACCAGAGTCCATCTGAGCCATAAAGCACACATCCAGCAGGCAAATATAACCTGAGAATTGACCAGACTTCAGGGTTCAGGACTGTGCTGCGGGGCAGAAACACACCAGCCATGGACAGAGTAGCAGCGGTGGAGACCACAGGTGCACGAACTTGAGACGCAGATGCATGAACTTGCCTCGTTTTCAAGGTGTTGTCCACAAGGATAGTACAGGCATCGGCTGCAGTCATTTCCTACCTCATTTATCTTTTATAAAATCATATCCTGCAGGCCTGGTATGCGTAGGGCTATACGTGTCATCAGAACCTCACACAACATATATCAAGTTCAGCCTATTGATACCAAAGAGAGTGATTTCATGTGTAAAGAAACAATGCAGGGCATTGTTGGGAAATTGGCTTCGACGTTTAAAAAAGTTGGTGTTGAGCCTCCCTGTGTGAGGGTTCAGACGAGAACTGAGACCACGCACCCAGAGTGTCTGTTGAGTGAACAATATCTCAATATTGTCAGGAATCTTGGTGCGGCAATAATTGAGAAATCTTTCTCTTTTCTCCATGCTACTCCTTCTGTGCTAGAGGCTAGGATTACTCAACTCCGTTCCAGGTGCAGGACTGAATTCACCTTTCTCCTCACTGTCCGGGGATATTGTGAAACAGAGATCGTTTCTGCTCAAATACTTAAAACCCGTGTTCTCTGCCACACTTGATGATACGATTTCACTTGCCTTTATTAGGTTTACAATATTCAGATACTGTATAAAAGAACCATTGTTTTACCGGGTTGGAAAAATAAATTAAGTCTTTGAGTGGTGGATGACTTTGATAAGAAACCCTACTTCTGGATACATAGGGAGCTGATATTTTTGAAGTCTATTTAACAGAAGCCGGGACGCTCCAGTTTGCCTGAAAGTTCAGGCGAATGCACAGACAGCCACCGGCTCTGCGGCTCAGAGCAGCTTTTCTGCTCCGTTTGTTAAATGGGGTGTTAGTTTGCAGAACAGTGATTTAAAGCCTGAGTTCTCCGTAGGCAACATCCCTCCTGTGTGCAGTGAGGATTTCAGCTTGAATTCCTGTGCCAGTCTAAAATCAAACCTTTCTTTTGTGGCAATAAATTGCTAGCACTTTGGAAGGATTCTAATGAAAGAACCCAATCCAGGGTTATTCAAGAATGAGATTTCACTGTAGGCCGAAATTCATTGGCTGGGCTGTTTGTCCTGGCAATGAGTTAACCTCAATTAAGAAACCAGAGGCAATAAAAGAAATAATTACAAACAGAGAAAAAAAACTGAAATTAGCATTTGTTGAGTGTCTAGTCTCTATGCTGAGTCTTACAGAGCTCCATGATCTGAATGTTTGTGCTCTGCCACCATTCATATGTTGAAATCTAACCCTCAGTATATTAAAAGGTAGGACTTTCAAGAAGTGTCTATGCCATTAAGGGTGGAGCCATCAAAAGTGGCATCAGTGCCCTTAGAAAAGAGGCCCCTGGGAGTTGGTTCGCTCCTCCCATCACGTGAGGACACAGCAAGAATCCAGTGCTGTCTAAGAGCACGAGGGCCCTCACCAGACGCTGATACTGCTGGCACCTTGGAGTTGGACTTTCCAGAAATAAATATTTGTTGTCTATATGCCACCCAGTCAATGGCTATTTTGTTAGAACAGCCTGAATGAACTAAGACACATGGAAATTCACTTGATCCTCTTAATAACCCTCTTTTACAGTTGAGGAAACTGAGTCTCTGACTGATAAAGCTACATGTCAAAGTCCCATTCCTAGAAGGTGGTAGAACTGATTTCAAAGTCTAAGCACTTTCTGTCAGCTCTGCTTAACCTTATGTCTTTCATACACCACCATCATATTATACAGTAGTACATAATGATACATAACCTTGGGTGATGGTGTTTCTTGACTATTCAAATTGATAAATGAATTAGGCACATGTGGGTTTTTTACATTTGAACACACATATTAAAAAACAGAATGAAGATATTTGTAGATGCCTACATTTGGTAGTTGCATACATAAAATATTTTGTGACATATTCTTTACAAAAATTACTAATTATAAATTTGGAAGTTAGTGGACTTTTACCTTTAACCTTACAAACTATACACTTTCAGTCTTACAGACTAAGGGCAAAATAAACTGTATATAAATACTGTACTACAACTGATAAAAGTTGTTTCTTATGGGAATATAGGTTAACAACTCTGGTACTATTATGAATGTATAATGAAGATGAAAACTTGAGTAAATTGAGGCAGAACGATAAGTCTAGTTTCTCACTGTTGGAGTGGGAATTTTCATATTAGCAAGGACAGAAGGCTAGATAATTCATGTGGTAATAGATTAGAGTTGAAGACATCAAATAAACTCATGATTAGCTTAGTATACATACAAAGGGTTACAAATATTGATAGATACATACATGTACACAGACTAATATATACACATATATTTCCTTGCTCTGCCATCTGATAAGACATAGAAATAATAACACCCCATAATAATGAGCATACCTAATGCCTAGATCTTGATTTATATTACCATTTATCAATAAGAATCAGGGATCCTTTCAGAGATGGCTTAATTTAAGAATAGGGCAGAAATTTTACATGACCTCTTTGCATCTTGTAGCACCAGAAATAATGTAGTGTGTGTGTGTGTGTGTGTGTGTGTGTGTATACACATTTAATGTGTATGTATATATAATATCTTCATATATAATACATACATAGATATACATGTGTGTTTAGATAGATACGAAGAAACAAAACAGAGACAAAACAAAACACAGTGATGGGACACAGGATTCAACTGAAAGAGGTTCCAGGGGACAAAGGTCGAACAAATTAAGCAACAAAGTAAATAAAGTAATAGTGTGTTACAACTTAAATTAGAAAATAAATATCCGTGAGTCCACACTTGTATAAGTAAATGGTTGAATAAATAAATGAGAAAGAATAGACAAACATCCCTTGCAGAAAAGTTCCCAAATAACGTATGGAGACACTCTGCCCTCAGGGAGATGGAGCATGGCTCCCCCGTCTTTAAGGATGGTTTGGGTTGCACATGGTGACTTGTTTCCCAATGTTATAAGTATAGAAAGAGGGAAAAGGAGAAACTCCACAGTGAAGAAACCTGACAAATACTACTTCAGCCAGGTAATCAAAGTCAACACCAGCAGTGATTAGTCATGTTGCTGGTATGTGTTCTTTATATGATGTGATAAGAAGCCACTTAACCTCTGTGGTCTTCTTCCCTCAAACTGAGTAAAAGATCAGAAAATCTAAACCGAGGGCTATCAAGAATTCAAGACATGACTGGCCAAGATGGTGAAACTCCGTCTCTACTAAAAATGCAAAACATTAGACAGGTGTCATGGCATCCACCTGTAATCCCAGCTACTCAGGAGGCTGAGGCAAGAGAATCTCTTGAACCCAGAAGGTGGATGTTATAGTGAGCAGAGATTGTGCTACTGCACTCCTGGGTGACAGGGTGAGACTCCATCTCAAAAAAAAAAGAAAAAAGAATCTTAAAATGAGGAACATGCTATAAAGTACCTTTGTTAGTGTGCCCCGAATTATCAAGGTCTTCAAAAACTAGGGATGTCTGAAAACAGTGATAGTGAAGAGAAACTTCAGGAAACATGGCAACCAAATGTAATGTGTTTTCCTGGAACAGAAAGAGGACAGATGATAAAAAAAACAAAGAAATCTGAATAGAGATTTCCTTTAGTAATATTCTATCAGTACAGATTCATCAATGATAACGAATGTTCCATAAGAACGTAAGGTGTTGAAAATACAGAAAACTGGGTTTGGGGTATATGACAACTGTGTCACCTTTGCATTTTTGTCAACAGACTAAAACCGTTCTGCAGTAAAAAGTAAAAAGTTTATTTTTTAAAGCAATAGACTTTTAACCTTCCAATAGATTAAATGGTTAAAATACATTTTTAACGTAGGATTGCTGTGCTTTTTAAGTGGCACAATCACACTTATAGGAAGGGTCCAGGCAGACATGACGTCAGAGCACAGAGGAGAGCACAGAGAACTTCTGTGAGGCTGCGGGGGCATCCCACTGCCCCTGTCCTGCTCAAAGGCCTAGGTGCTGCCTGGACTGACCAGCAGGCCCCAGACTGTGGGCTTCCTCTTGCACTTCTCTGCCCAGGCTCTAAAAAGCAGAGAGTGTGTCTTGAAGCCCACTTAATACTCTGTCCCCTGGGCATGAGAACAGAAAAGGTAGTATGGTTGTGGGTGTGCAGCATCCTTCGTGGGACATAGCTCCAAGACCCATGACTTCTGATCCATAGGGACTGAATTTCCAGGCAGCTGTTCTGGACTGCCTGTTTTAATCATACGTAAGTATCTGTACAAAGAATCGTTTCTGCTTTCTTGCTGCACACTGAAATGAAAATTCTAGTTTATGTATTAAACTCTAGATTGATTGGACTAGTCCTTACTGACTGATGAAATATTTACAGATAGGCAGGCTTTTCTTCCATGTATTAGTCTGACATTACTTTGTTCCTAGAATGTGGTAAATCGCTTACAAAAATATATTCAATGATATTAAGATAAATAAGAGAAATCAAAGGCCAGGAATGACGTGAAGGCAAAAGGTATAAAGAAAGATAAAAGTGAAGTCAGGTGCGGTGCTCACATCTGTATCCCTGCACTTTGGGACGCCGAGGGGGGTGGATTACTTGAAGTCAGGAGTTCGAGACCAGCTTGGTCAACACAGCAAAACTCCATCTCTACTAAAAATACAAAAATTAGCCAGGTGTGGTGGCACACACCTGTATTCTCAGCTACTTCGGAGGCTGAGGCAGGAGAATCACTGGAATCTGGGTGGCAGAGGTTGCAGTGAGCCAAAGTCACACTACTGTACTCCAGCCTGGGCAACATAGCCAGACTCGGTCTCAACAACAAGGAAAAAAAAAAAAAGATAAAAGTTAACCAAGGATAGGAGATCAGTCCATAAAAGCCTGCTGTGAGGTTCTGGTAGTTTTGAACAAGAGACACAAGACATGGTTATAAATTTTCTAGAAATTGACATATGGAAGAAAACATGATGAGATGTGTAAGTCACACTGAGATAAAAATGGGTCAGTTGGAATATAACACCAGGAGTTTGTAGGATTTTGTTTCTTGTTCTTCCTACTGGTTGCATAGGTATGCAGTTGGTGAAAATGTGTCAAGCTCTGTACCTCTGTGACATGAAATGTTCTTGATGTACATTCTACCTCAGTAAATTTTAAAGTCAGTGAAAAAGTTCAAGTTGAGTAGAAGTTGAAAAATAAGCAAAGGGGATATTCGACAAAGCACATTTCTTCAGACATTAGGAAGAGACAAAAATCGGTGGCTTCGGTTTCTGTTTTTCAAGAAATTCGTTTAAAGAAAGCACTATGCAGCGGGGTAGATTGTGCACATCCTATTCACCTTTCATCCTTGTCTGCTTAAAATAAATACAGTGCATTTCATGAGGATGTTTCTGTACATTTCTCAGTGAAAGCCTGTGGCATCATGACAAAGCCATATTTAGGAAAATTCCGTGACAGTGGCCCCGATGTGGCTCTGTGTTCTTTCACAGGACAGGCTGCCTCACGTCTGGGCTACGGTAGAGCTTCCTGCTCCCTTACGATTTCTATTCTTATTTCACCACCGTCTATTTCTCCTGCAGTGGATGGAGCTGTGACTCCCGGTGTGAATCCCGTGGCCTGCAGGGTCTTGGACGGCCTGTCGTGGCCACTTGCTGACATCTTTTCCTAGCACTGACCCCTGTGTGACTCTGCTCTGGTCACAGTAACCGAGCAAGGGCTCGTTGTCACCTCTGCTTCACCTCCTGTGCACCTGCTGCCTTCTCTGCCTGCGGTGGTCTCCAGTCAGCTCTCCGCGGGTCTGCCTTCACAGCATGCAGGTCCCAGCACCAAAACCCTCTCTCCAAAACCTTTCCCGGATGATACCCCTCCTCTTAACTTCTCCAATCTATATTAATTCAAGTTAATTTTCCTCACAACATTTGTTAATATTGGAAGTTAGATATATATAAAATGTCAAATATATAAAATTTCAAATATTAACAAATGTTATGAGAAAATTAAATTAATGTAAATTGAATATATAACACATACCTATTTAATGTTTATCTTTCCCAAAGAGAATATGTTTCTTTTTACTTTTCTTTTTTCTTTCTTTGAGACGGAGTCTTGCTCGGTTCCCAGGCTAGAGTGCAGTGGTGCAATCTTGGCTCACGGCAACCTCCATCTCATTGGTTCAAGTTTTTTTCCTGCCTCAGCCTCCCAAGTAGCTGAGACTACAGGCTCGAACCACCACAGCCAGCTAATTTTTGTATTTTTCATAGAGATGGAGTTTCACCATATTGGCCAGAATGGTCTTGATCTCTTGATCTCGTGATCCACCCAACTCGGCCTCTCAAAGTGCTGGGATTACAGGCATGAGCCACCACACCCGGTCAAGAATATATGTTTCTTAAACCGAAAAGTATCCTACCAAAATTCTGGAATAGTACTTTGCATATGGTAGAGGCAAAATAAGTATTTGTTAAATAAAGAGGAATTTAACGCAGACTGAAGTGGCTCACACAGGGTGGGGCATGCCTGTAGTCCCAGCAACTTGGAAGGCTGAAGTGAGAGGTTCGCTTGAACCTGGGAAGTGGGGGTTGCAGTGAGCCATGATGGAGCCACTGCACTCTAGTCTGGGCAACAGAGCCCTGTCTTAAAAAAAAGGAAACAAAAAGAAGAATCTAATGAATGAAGAACAAATTCAGTGCATAGATTAACGGATTAAATGCATATCTTTCTCATAGTTTTCCCTAAATACTGTTACTCTCAAATAAGCTTTTGACAAATATGAAATGGGGGACTGATTTCAAGGATATTCTCTTTGATAAGTGCCTGGTATGTACCTATTCGTGGCTGCTGGATATATATAGCACCCTAAATTTCTTTAGCGTGCCAGCTAATAATTCCTTAGCATTATCTGCAAACCATTATTCAATAAATAAAAGCTCACTGCAACCAAGCATAGAGTGTTTCTGGAATTTGCTGGTTAAAATGAGCTTGACTGAAAGTCCCCTGTGTATTAGTCTGTTTTCACACTGCTATAAAGAACTACCGGAGACTGAGTAATTTATAAAGAAAAAAGAGATACGATTGACTCACAGTTCCACATGGCTGGAGAGGTCTCAGGAAACTTACTATCATGGCAGAATGTGAAGAGAAAGCAAGGACCTTCACAAACTGCAGGAGAGAGGGTGGGGGAAGCTTTTAACCAACACTTTCAAACCAACAGCTTTCACGAGAACTCACTCACTGTCAGGAGAACAGCATGGGGGAAACAGCCCATGTGATACAATCATTTCCCACCAGGTCCACACCCGCACATGTGGGGATTACAATTCTACATGCAATGTGGTGAGGACATGGTGGCAAACCGTATCGCCCTGTGTACTTTTGTATCAGCCCTCTTGATTTGTGCTTCAGAGCTTGTGGTTGAACTCATGCTTATGTTTATTTGCCACAAGCAGCTCACAAGATACCTGCTCATCTCTGTTGTGTCTTTCCTCCCCCACCGAGGGTTTCCCGCAAATAAATTTAGTAAATATATGGTTTATATTGTACTTCGGATTACTCCAAGTATGTTCTCCTAATTTAAAGACAATCTATCCAGCTGCAGCTTTTCTTCTAAGATGCAATTACATAACAGAGGCAGAAATGAAATTGTTCTTAAGCATACTAGAGCCGTAGTCGCAGGAAACAAACATATACCTGGAATTCAGAACTCCTAGAATACCTGGTCCTCTTTTGTGAAGTGGCGACTGTTGTGTTCTCTCTCAGAGAGTGCTGGAAGCAGCTTTAAGGAAACAGCTAGGGCTTGACGAATCATATTGAGGACACTGGATGTACTGTGATAGCTGAGTGTGAGGGAAGCTGTCCAGGGCCAATGTGGTGACCAGAATCCTCTCACAACAGCAACCTAGACTGGGCACAGTGGCTCACGTCTGTAATCCCAGTACTTTAGGAGGCCAAGGCAGGTGGATCACCTGAGGTCAGGAGTTCGAGACCAGCCTGATCACCATGGTGAACACTGTCTCTACTAAAAACACAAACATTACAAAACAAGCTAGGGGTGGGGGCTCATGCCTGTAGTCCTAGCTACTTGGGAGGCTGAGACAGGAGAATCGCTTGAACCAGGGAGGTGGAGGTTGCAGTGAGCCAAGATCACGCCACTTTACTCCAGCCTAGGTCTCAAAAACGATAATAATAATAAACAAAAAAAATCAACCCAAAAGGATGCTATTTGTAAGGATGCATGATGTAACTTTTATAAATTTGAACAAGAACAGAAGAATTTGAGATGCGATTTCAGAGATTTATGCTAAGGGCTGAACAATCAATTTAATTTTTGCAACTGCTGCTAATATAAAGACCATCGTTTCCCTCCACCTGGTATAGCTCTGGGAAATGTGGGTAAAAAGGATGTATGTAAATTGTTCTTTGTAAGCAATCCCAAGCCTCTTGAAGAAATGCCTTCTGTGTATCTCCTTAGCACTTATCCCTTCCTTTCCTCTATCCCAGCACTCATCACCTAATTGGTGTCTTGGTTGATTTTTTCATATCACTCACTAGGCTATGTATGACTCCTTGAAAGTGTGGAAGATAACATTTTATCTCCATAATCTTACACATGGCCAGAATCAGAGTAGATAGTCATTAAATCCTCGTTGAATGGAGACCTACGTTATTTCCTGGAGTGCTTTGACATAATGCATCTAGGAGTTGAATGCTACATTTATATTTTATGGACTAAATGGATATGGTTGAAGAGAAAGGGAGTTATAAAAAATTTGAGGAGTAAGCAGAGCCAAATTCTTATGGATATATATGATGGTATTTTTTATTTTTTTATGGCATGACAAAGCTATGATCATTTATCTTACAGCTTAGGAAAGCCCGATTTGATTTAAATTCTAAACTTTAGCATCACAGTATATTAAATCAACACATAAAAGACCTGGTTGCTAACATCCAACTTTGCTTTGTGAAGCCATAGAATTGCCTTTATGTTACTCTACTGCGTGAATGCATTTGAAAATAATACAATAACCATTTAAGGAAGATTAAGCAGAAGGGTTATTGTCATCTGAATACATGAACGACTAGCTCTTTAAAATAAATATCCATTAAATAACAGGAGTATGTATATGAATCTTATTGAAGTGCTTTAAGGCAACCACAGTTAATGAGTTTATCATTATTACTCTTAAGAAATCATAGCTATCCAGAGAAATGATTTCTTTGAGTGCAGCTATTACAATCTAACTCTACACTCAGAAAACAGATAACTATTTTGTGAGGCATTCTTTTAAATTAAGACTTTTTAAACTAAGAACTCAAGATCACAAAGATAAAAATTAGTAGCCATGTTCTTAGATGTTCTATAGCTGTGTGGCCTCTCTAGGTCTCTGAGTCCATTTCTAGATTGAAGTTAATGCCAATACATCCTTTGTCAAATTAACGTGATGTTTTTGAAAGTGTTTTATAGGTTATGAAATACTGCAAGAGCTTTGCTATCATCTTTATTAGTATTAGTATAATGGAGACATTAGCACAACTTTAGGTAATGCCCTTAGCCTACAGCTCAATTGAGGATATTGCCTGAACTTTGTCAAAAGATTTCCAAGATGATGACTGTCCATTTTCTTTTCTTTCTTTCTTTATCTTTTTTTTTTTTTTTTTTTTTTTGAGGAGACACGGCCTCACTATGTTGTCCTGGCTGACCTCAGACTCCTGGGCTTAAATGATCTTCCCGCCTCTGGAGTAGCTGCACCACTGGGGCACCAGCACATCTGGCTTCAACCTTCCCTTTTTATGCTCTCTCTTCTCCCCGCTCCTGTTCTCACACACTCTGATTTAGACCCCACTGTCCTGTGCTCTGTGACTCACATAAAACACCCTCACCCCTGTGCCCTTCTCTCCACTCTCCCACTCAATGAGAAAATGTTAAGCCTCTCAACTCTCAGCCAATCCCACAGCTTCTTTGTAGCTCACATGTTGCTGGATACATTTACACAGCTGTGATGTCTAATATCTCTTCCAGGGTATGTCCAAAACCATTGACAGCCACTTCTACCACATTTCCCAGATGAACCCAACATCTCATTCTCAGGGTTGGCTATTTCATGTCATCTCTTTCAACTTCTGGCACTCTCCTGGCCTCAGCTCTCAGCTAATGACCTGACCTCATACCTGAGAAAAGGTGAACTAATGTCGTGAAGTGCATGTTCATCTACTAGGAGTTTCTATTCAAAGACAGAAATATTCTGGCCTTCCCTAAAGCCCGTCTTTTCTTGTATGCTGTATCTCATCCTCTCCCATGTACTCAGGAACTTCTAGAAGCATCTTTCATCTCTGCTGTCTCACTCTTTGCTGGACTTTGTCCACTAGCTTTCCTGCCTCATCCATGTCTTAACACGATCCTTACAAAATCTCAAACCTCATTCGATCCCACATCTCTCTCAAACAGTACCTCCACTGCCTTTCTCCCTTTCACAATATGATTCTCGCTATTTCCATTTTCTTACATAGTATGTGTTTCTTAATCTACTTCATTTTGATCTTTGTTGCCACCAATGCAATGAAATTTCCTTATCAGTTACCAATGACTTTCATATTCTCCAATTTACTAGTTAATTATGCGTTCCTTATCTTATCTAACTATTCAGTAGTACTGGCAGCATTAGCCAGTAACTTTCTCTCAGACACTGCAGTCTCTGGGTGTCCCTGGCACAAATCTTCCTGCCTCAGTCCTTTTCTTCTCAGTCTCCTTTACTAACTCCTCACGTCTGCCAGAATTCCAAATATGCAAGTGTCCTGTATTTATCTCCCTTTGTTCCATCTCTTTGCCATCTCCACTGTCTCCCTAGGGAACTCATCTATTCCCTGTGGTCCAGTGCACAATGCGTATTCTGAGGTCTCCCAGATTTACAGGTCCAGCTTTGGCCACTTTTATTAGCCCTGGCCTCAGAGATCTGCTCCTGAGTCGCTAGTTTGATGTTTTTGTTTATCGGATGGCTCTTGGACCCATGCTCTATGCAATATCCAAAGCAGTCATCTAAAAGTCAAAAATGTCATATGGTTCTCCTGCTTTAAGCCTTCTAATGGTTTACCATTATAATTAAATCTTCATCACAACTTTCTAACCTTTCATGAATTTGCCACTGCCAACATCTCTTGCTCTTATTTACCACAGTTTAGCTATATCAGACTTCTTCATTTCAGATTCAACACATATAATCTTCCTCCCACCTCTGTTTTTTGTTTGTCTGTTTCACTTTGAATAAACTACACTCAGAATACACTTTTCCTAAATACCTACGGGACTAATTCTTTCTTGTTTTTTAGATCTCAATTCAATCATTACCTTCTCAAAGAGATCAACCTTCACATTAGCCACCATCTGTTTCTCGATTTACTTTCAAACCTATTATGTATTACATTTTCTCTATAGCATTCAGTGTGATATTAAATTATTTTTTATTCATATAGGTACATATTGCCATTTTTCCTTTGACTGGAACTCAAACTCCATGAGAGCAGGTGCATTTTCATCTTCAGCCTTCGAGCCCTAGGATACTGTCAGGGAAAGACATTCCATGAATGTGTTCTGAATAAACAAATGAGAACACGGCTTGGCATATTGAATCCATTTTTATCTGTAAGTATTTATTGAATACGTTAGGGGCCCAGGACTGTATTTGGAGCTGGAAGCCCAGATGAAAACTCATGGTCCTTTCCTTCAAAAAGTCTAAGCTGGAGAAGAGTTGTGATAAAACCGTTATGAGACTGCTCTGGGAAAATGGACCTAACTCTGCCTGAGAAGAGCAGGGACCAGGTTCAGTCAGGACTTGAAGGAGGAGTGGTATCAAACTGCTCAAGGGCACGGAGTAGGAGGCACGCATCCTGGGCACAGACAAGGAAGCAAGGTCAGTGAGCAGTTTCTCCACATGCTCTGGCGTCCCTGGCATGCAGCTTTGATCTACAGCTGTGGAAGGCGACCGCCAACAAGTCAGGCTACTGGGGAATTTCTCAGTCTATGAAACACTTCTACGACTGTAGCTACCTCAGATTTTTCATTTTGATTAAAATAGGTAGATTTATTATATATTATAGGCACATAAAGTTATGGCCAGGTGCAGTGGCTCACACCTATAATCCCAGCACTTTGGGAAGACAAGGCAGATGGATGATGAGGTCAGGAGTTCCAGACTGACCTAATCAACAGACAAAATCCTGTCTGTACTAAAAATACAAAAAAATTAGCCTGACATGGTGGTAAGCACCTGTAGTCCCAGCTACTTGAAAGGCTGAGGCAGGAGAATTGCTTGAACCTGGGAGGTGGAGGTTGCAGTAAACTGAGATTATGCCACTAGACTCCAGCCTGGGTGACAGAACAAGACTCTGTCTTAAAAAAAATAAAAATAAAAAAAATTAAGAGAAGATACATACATTTATGTATGTAAACTTTGTATATAAAAATATATTTTTATATATATTAATACATATAACATGAAATTTTCAATTAGAGTGCTTCTGTAATGAATTATATATTCATTTATTTTTAAAATTCTATTTAAAGTTGGTTTCCTAGAAATCCACTGAAATTAAAAATCGAGCACAAAGTCATTTTCGAGGCCTTTGCAGTTCACGGAAGGCCTGCAATTTGGGGGCAGCCTGACTGCCAGATCCCCCCTCCCCCACTACATGCTAAGACCCAAAAGAGACCTGACTGGGGTTCAGAATTTTTTTGAAGAGAAAGTCTAAAAAGTTCAAGGAGAAGGACAAGATGAATGATAAGGCACTCACCTTTTTATAGAAAAGGCATCCGGAGAAACTCATGTCAGCACTAGGCATTGAAGCCGAAAATGATATGCAGTCATAAACCTGGGAACTTAACCCAGCCCCGTCACCCGAAGCATGCATGCACAAAGAAACCCTATTCTTTGATGGATGCTTCTGCAGGTCACCTTCATTCTGACCATTGGCTTTCCCAGGCCTCTGTCTCTGTAACCAGAGCTGGCTCAATTATGTCCCATCAAAAAGGACAGATAGCAGGAAGGCCAGGTTCAGGGAGGGAGCTATAATTTTAGCAGTACTTCCTGTTATGAGTCTGACTTCTGATCCCTTGTGCTTGCTCAGGTCAGTGAATTGCAGCAAATGGTATGCATGAGTCACTCTCTCTCCTGGGTCAAGCACAGGCTGTAGGCAGACGTCTGAAGGACTTTTCCCTTTTTAGCTCCAGGAATTACACATCCAGTCCACTTTGCTCTCAAAGCATGTAGTTGGGACAGAATTGGTCAGCAATACATATGTATTTGAACTGAAGTTTGTAAAATAACACAACAATGTCCTGTAACATTTTTATGTTTAATCAGAGCAGAATCGTTCTCAGGTGCTACCGACCTAAGAAAACATTTTGTTCAAACTTCTCATCTGGAACAGGAGGAAGGCCTGGAAAGGGTAAGAAAGTTGCCTAAATCAAATTACTAATTAATGACAGAGTTGAGTCCAGCACCCAGTTTGTATGACTTTGACAACAGGGAGGTTGTCTGTGTGTCTGCTGGGTCTGCTAGGCTTCTTCAGGTCGCCTCATCCATCAGACAGCACTCACACTTGGATGTGACATGAGTCACAAGAAAATGGGGCAGGGGAACACTTTTGTAAAGACTTCTGTGGTAGAATTGCAGTGTGTTAGATACTGGAGGCCCGTGATTCAGTATTCCAGTTAGAATTTAATTTCCTTGTTTGTAAAATGAAAGGGAGTGGCTTCAGTGGTGATTCCCAAACAACGCCGTATCTTTCTGAATTGCCAGAGACTGTTTTAAAACCTCCGATGTCTGTGTCCCATCCTAGAACTCCTAAACAGCAACTGCGGAGTTAAGAACATAAATTTCTCTTTTAGGATCCTTCACTATTCTAATGACTACCTAGGTTAGAAAATGATTTTATTAGATTACTCCAGATTCCTTATTCAATTTTAATATTCTGTGATGTTAATCAGTATTTTCCAAAATTTGCTCCTACTGGGACTCATTTTATTATCAAGATTGAGAAGGAAATGAAAGATTGAGAACCTTTCAGGAAGTCTTCAATTAACTGAAAGTTTTTGACCATATTTTCTCAATGTATTGAGATAAAGAACCTTTTTTTCTTTTTTTTAAGACAGTCTCACTCTGTCGCCCTGGCTGGAGTGCAGTGGCGCAATCTCAGCTCACCGCAACCTTTGCCTCCCAGGTTCAAGCAATTATCCTGCCTCAGTCTCCCCAGTAGATGGGATTACAGGAGTGTGTCACCACACCCAGCTACTTTTTGGATTTTTAGCAGAGATGGAGTTTCGCCACGTTGACCAGGCTAGTCTTGAACTCCCAACCTCAGGTGATCCACCCCCCTAGGCCTCCCAAAGTGCTGGGATTACAGGCATGAGCCACTGCGCCTGGCCAAGAACAATTTTTTTTTACAGCAACAACTGCTAGCACCTTAGAAACCAATGCTCCCCAGAAGATGTTTTTAGAATAATCTAAATTATTAAGACAAGAAGTCTATATACAAATATAGAAACTTTATAATTTAAAAAAATAAACACGGTCACCCTCTTAAAAACAGTTAGATAAGGAAAACGGACTTACAAAACTATTCACTTAATCACTGAAGACACATTTTCTCTTAAGGGCCGAGTGCTCAGAATTCACACTAGATTTCTGAGGTGTCTGGCTCTTTAATGTAAATTTGCGCTGTCTCCACCCCGAAAGGTGCTTCTCTTAGACCTTGTTTTTCTGGGAAAGGTGAAGAATAATGAGATGTCTACTTTATTTGAGTAGTCAGATACTTACAAATGAGCAATCTCTAGATAAATCTTCCTTTTGGAGTTTGCTTTCTTTTTGCAGTTCACCTCTTTGGGTTTTAAATGTTTCCTCTGACTCCAGATGAAAAACTAGCTTGAAATAAATACCCTATGACAGCCACAAAGCCCTTCTGTACAGAGCTCTGTCCGCTGCCGACGGATTTGGAATGAGAGTCAGGCTTGTGCAGAGGCATCCGGGGTCAGATGCAGAATGACCCGCTCCTCTGGTTTCACTTAAACGCACATTTTCTCCATGGAGATAACACACACCTCCAGATCTGGTTACTTGCTTCATGAGGGGATCTCATTTGTCCTAATGTAATTTTTAGCCTTTGAAAATGTCTTAAACTTAGCTTTGTCCCCTTAATAATATACATTTTAAAAAAGAGTCCTTTAACAAAAAGAAGTGAGCATACAGACACCAGGTAAAAAGTGGAAGTGCTAAATAGTCATATTCCTGATGATGTTATCAAAAGGACGGCTCTTTTTAAAAAGCAGGCCGAGGACTGCCATTCTGTCCTTGGCATTCACATCTGCACGTGTTCACGGGCCGGGGCTGCTCACAGCCTCTCCCACAGTGCCCGCCTCTGCCTCTTCATCTGACAGGGAATTCCTGACTCCTCTACTAGTGTCTGCATTTGTTGTTGCTAAAGGGTTCATGGGAAAACACAAAGCTAATTGAGCCTCTTGCTGCCTTCATTCCTCCCTCCGTCCCTCCATCATTCCCTCCCACCATCACTCCTTCCTTCCTTCCTTCCTCTCTCCCTCCATCACTCCCTCCCACCATCACTCCTTCCTTCCTTCCTTCCTTCGTTCCTTCCTTCCTTCCTTCCTTCCTCTCTCCCTCCATCACTCCCTCCCACCATCACTCCTTCCTTCCTTCCTTCCTCTTTTTCTTTCTTGCCCTCCATACTTCTTCTTCTCTCCTCCTTTCCTCCCTCCTTCCTGTCCATCTGTCCTCCCCTTTGTCTACGCTTCATCTTTCATCACTCTCCCCTTCCCTCTCTTTCCTGCTTCCTTTTTCCTCTCCTTCCTTCCTTTTTTCTTTCATTTATCCCCATCCCCTCCCACCCTTGTCTTCTCCTTTCCTTCCTTTTCCTTCTTTCACCCTTCTCTCTCTTCCTCTCTCTCCCTCCCTTCTGTCCTCCTCCCCCCTTTCTTTTTCCCTTCTTCCTTCTTTCGCTCTTATCTTTCTTCATTCTTTCATCTCTCCTTTCTACCTTTCTCCCTCTCTTCATTTCCTTTCTTTTTTCCTTCCTGCTTCCTTTCCTTCTTCCTCTGTCCCATCTTCCCTCTTCCTTTCCTCTTTTCCTTTCTTCCTCCCTTCTTTTTCTTCCTTTCTTTTCCCTTTCTTTTTGAATATTCTACCTCCAAATTCTTATTGCACACTCATTACATGTCAGATAAAGTTCTGGTTCCGGAGACAGAAGTAAAACACACAATTGTTGCCTTGAAAAAGCTGTGATTACTTAGTGTAACTGAACCAGGAAAACCACCAACTGCACAACAGGGTTCTCAACGACACGTAGGAAGGACCGCGAAAACAGGGCATAAGGAGACACTGCAGAGCTGGGGTGCATGCGGAAAGGTGCCCAGAGAGCTTGCCAGAGAAGGAAGTGCCTGCCTCAAGTCCTGAAGGCTACAGGGGAACCCACAGAACGTAAAAATGGAGAAAACACTTTCCAAGCAGCAGAAATCATATGTGGACGGCACAGAGATACAAAACTACACTAGCAAACCTCAGTGAGTGTTCTGAAAGGGCGGGGTGTTTGTGGGACCGAGACTGTGTAGGACATGAACCATGTCACCATGGCCCGGGTTGCGTGGTTGAGGAGAATGAACCTCGTCTGATAGGCGACAGGAAGTAATGCACGTTTAACATTTACACAGTACTTTCTCCGTTAGGGGATCTCATTTGAGCTAATGTGATCTTAGCTTCTGAAATGTCTTAAACCTCACTTTGTCCCCTTTATCATAATAGTATACATTCTTAAAAGGAGTCTTCAAAAAAAGGAATTGGTGCAGAGAAACCTGGTAAAAAGTAGAGTGTTAACTAATCATATTCCTGCAGATTTGATCAAAAGAATTGGTCTTTTTGAAAAACAGGTTCAGGGCTGTCACTGGACAGCCCACCATATCATGAAAAGCGCATATACGTCTATAAGGATGTGCTGCATAAAGACTGCATGACATCGCTGTCAAATGTGGACCTGGCGCATTATAACCACCTTAACGGAATGTGTGCAGTTACATGTAACATTGATAAATAGGGGGAGACATGTTTCCTAATAGACAATGAATCCTATGAATGTGTTCATATGTGTTCAGAATCAATTTGACCACTCTACTTACACTGATTATCACAGGGACATCAGGAAAAGAGGAACAAAAGCAGTTTAGACAACATGGCTTTAATTTTCTTCGGCTTTTCTATTATTTACATTTTTTGTTGTCTCTTCAATCTGATGAAGGCTCTTTTTTTTTTTAATGATTGATAACTTTCCTAGAGTCCCGTTTATTCCTTAAGAGAAAGACGGTGTTTTCTTGACGATATTGAAGTTCTTCAGACATTTTTGCGTTTCATGTTGTTAGCTTTCACTGTAGCGCTCAGACTATTTCTCCAGGTCCTGCTTGTTTTTCTTTCTAATTAAGTGGATTTTCTGGTTCAGGGCTTTAGACAATGCCAAAAAATGTAATTAAAATCACACTGGTCACAAGAGGAGACTTTTGGCAAAAGCATATATTATTCTCTTCCTGAAAAAGGCTGTTGGCCAACCTGATTTTTATCTAATTGTTTAGAAGGCCCAGGAGCTATCAGCTCTCCACACAACTTGTCTCCCTGCCAGCCCTCTGGGTTTCAGCGGCCTCCTCTTGAAAGTTCAAAGACCAACTTCACATTTTCTGTGAACCTTATTTGGAATCTGCCTGAGGGAAGCACTTTGAGGCTAATCCCATGGACTAACTCCAAATGAGGGGCAAATGTATGTCTTTTATGAAAGACTCACTCAAATCAGAATCTCAGGGAGCTCCCAAGAGTAGCCTTTGACACAGAGTGGTGGCCGGCTCAAGTCGGTTACAAGGAGCCAGAGGATGGTGGACATTTACATTTGGTGGCTGAGATGGACCATTTAGACCAGAAAATAGAAGAAGGAGATGGCTTGGTCTGTTTTCCTTTCAAAGATCCCGTGATAGAGGATGCTGCAGAGTCATAGTAAGTTTTTTTTGCTTAAGGATATGATGACTAAAGCATGACCCTTGGCAAATTCCTATCTTAATGCACTCACAAAGCAGCTGGAAACTTCACTGAAATACAGAAAAAGCTCATTGGGAAATGTTTGGTTGCCCTTTTAAAGAATTTCTACAAACATAAATAAAGGCAGATTAATAAATTCATACAAATATATGTGAGGTTGGAAGAAGGGCTTGTCATAAAGTAACCAAGTCTGTGTAAAGAAAAGTTTATAATAAATTAACTCTTGGAAAGAGAGGAAGAAGGAAGGGAGGAAGGGAAGCAGGGAGGGAGGGAGAGAGGGAGGGAGGGAGGAAGGAAGGAAGGAAGGAAAAAAGGGAGGGAGGGAGGAAGGAAGGAAAGAAGGGAGGGAGGGAGAGAGGGAGGAAGGAAGGAAAAAAGGGAGGGAGGGAGGAAGGAAAGAAGGGAGGGAGGGAAGAAAGGAGGTAGGGAAGGAGAGAGGGGAAAGGAAAGAAAGGAAGGAAGGAAAGAAGGAAGAGAATAAGGAAGAAAATAGGGGAGGGACAGAGAGGGAAGGAGGAAAGAGAGAAAGAAATGGGGAGGAGGGAGGAAGGCGGTAGGAGGAATCATAAAACCTATGAAGATGCCAGGGCACCAGCAGAGGACTGAGGCCGCCTTCCTTCCTGCCTACCTGGGTCGTGCCTCACTTACTGGTGAACGTGCAATAGTTACTTTTACTATCTGAATCTCGATTTCTTTTTTTTTTGAGACCGAGTTTCACTCCTGTTGCCCAGGCTGGAGTGCAATGGCACGATCTCGGCTCACTGCAACCTTCGCCTCCCGGGTTCAAGTGTGAATCTCAATTTCTGTATCAGCACAAATTGCAGAATTGGAGGAAATAACTTTTATTGTTTCTTCCTCTCTAAAATTTTGGTGAGTATATGTGTGTGTGCTGCAAATTGCCCTTACAGCCTGATAGGTAGCAGGAAAAACACTTCTGAAATTGATGATTGTCAGGTTTGTGTCCCACAAAACAAGGAAAACAAATAAGCAAACAGGGACAACTCATTACATTTTTATGAGTTTTGCATTTGGAACTTAATCTATAAATGTACATGATTTCTCGCAGTTCTCTTCTCCCTTGGATGGGCCTTGAAAAAACAAACTATTGATACAGAAGTAGAGATTATGTCTTTTATTTCAAATTTTAATTTCTTGAAATCATTTCTAGTTTCTTGGAATATGCTTGAAATTTCTACATAAATGATATTATTCATCTGATAGACTTAAAAAGCTCCCAAGTAAATATCTTAATACCTTCTAGAAATTTTAGTAAGTGTTTTTAAATGTTCATGTGATAGCATCAATTTTCTTCCTTCTGTACCGATGAGGAATTAATGCAGATGAATAGTCACAAAGAAGAGAGAAATGAGCGAATTCATTGATTAGAGTCCTGACGTATTTGTTGGCTTCAGATAGTCTTTATGCCTACATTACAGCGTAATGTTGTGCAAATATAGAACAAGACTTGATCCTTGCTTGTTTACACTCACTATGAGGTGGGATAAAAGCCGTGCTGTCGGACCGAGCTCCTCTTACATTCACCATCCCCCAGCACCTCCTCACTTTGGCACATAGGCTGTTCGCAGTCTAGCCTCTGCCCTCCTGTCTGGCTCCTTTGCCAGTACCCCCTTCTCTCTCTCTCTCTCTCTCTCTCCCACAACTCACGCATGCGCACACACGTACACTCCCTTTTCCCCAAGTAAGTTGCATCCTGTGGCTTCTTTGACCATGGAGTCCTCTTTGACTGGGGTGCTCTACGCCATCCTCTTTAAGTGGCTGACCTTTGTACTTTAAGACTCAGCTTGAACCTCATTTCTCAGGCAGTCTCCCCGACTGTCTTGTCTCTCTTCTACGTTTCTCCAGCACTTCATTGCATCGTTTACACGTTAAGTTGCATTATTGGTTCACCAGTCTAAACAGGGCAGGGAGCTCCTCAAAGACAAGAACTGTTACTTCTTTTAATATCCCTAGCCCTGAGCCCTGAGGAGGTATCCAACGAACGTTTGTAATTTGTGTACTAAGGAGGGCTTTTAGATCAAAAAGCAACAAAGGACATGCATAATTTAAATTGATAAAGAAGCAGTAGATTGCATCCTAACTAGAGCAATGGTGTTCAGTCTGGTAACTCAGTAGTTGAACGGAAGGCTCAGTGATTGTCTTCTGAAATTTGATATCCACGTTAGTGACTCTAGGTGGCATAAGAATGGAAAACTGTTTGCACTCCACCCCTTCACTTCGTTGAGATTTGCTGGAGAAAGTTACTTTCAACCCTCGGTAGCCAGAAGGGTTAACAATGGCTGCCTTCCTCATGTATTGCCTTAAGCAGGGGGAGTAACTTATAAGCAGGCCGTAAAGACTGACTAAAACCTTGGGTCACAAGTGTATGGCTGTGTTCAGTAAGAAAGAATTAGAACTGAACATAAATTAACGAGGTTACAACCTAGTAAAAGCTTTCCCACAGTGGAAGCTTTTTGAAACTGAATTTTGCCTTACTATGTATTTTTGAAAATCAATAAAAATTAATACTAACACTTCAGGAATGAGCAAGCGGGGAGAAAGCCATGCTGTAATTTCCAGACATCACGCAGAGTGTGCAGCTCCCGCAGTGAGGAGAATGGCCCTGGCCCTTGTAAGTGTTGGAAAGGGGGCCTGAGAAGTCCTGGTTCCCACACAGCCCAAACCTGCCGTTGTTCTAGGCCGTCCTCTCACAGTATCATAAACAAGATCAAGGTCTCCAAAGATGATTCGATTTGGGCCAGGTTAATGCTGAAGGAAAAGAAAGCTCATTTTAGCAGATTTCTCTTTAACGACTTTGAAAAAGATTGTTTAAAGTAAATTTTTCAAAAAGAAAGTTAAATGACTTTTTAAAGTGCCATTCAGTGAGAAAACAAATCCCCCACGTACTCTCAGATCTGGTGGGAACGTTCCTCTCTCCACTCTCTGCTGTATGCAGCACAAAGCCAGCTCCCCTGAGCATCAGGAGGAAAGCGGAAGTCAGAGGGCACCTCTCTTTGCAAGATATGTCACCTTTCCTTCCTGGAGAAAACTGAAAGAGGAGAATTGTGTCACCGCTTTTGTTACCGCATCAAATCTGGTGACTCCTCTGTTTTTGCTAATGATATTTCCTTTGTCTCAAACTCCCTCACCTTTCCTGCTGGAGCTCCAAGTTCCAGCTCCAATGTCCCCATTGAGCCCCCCATGTAGAATAAAGCATGCCACTCTCCCTGTCACAGAGTCCCAGGGCTTTGTTAACAACTGTTTGTTATAAGCCCTTCATAACCTTCCGAGCCTGACATATCAAACAACCTCAGCTTCTCTCAGGGTCAATCAACGTCCTTCACATCTCAGGATTACCAAAGCCCAGCCGGACCTAAACAGTAAAGGCATCATAGATGTACACCATGCGTTTTTACTGTGTTGATTTGCTTGTTTGGCGTTCTGAATATATGTGGAACTTTAAGTTCAAACAAGGGGGTTTAAGTTCAATGTAAGTGGAAATTTATGTTCAAGCAAGCAGTGTTGCTTGAGCTTAAAGTGCAGGTGCATCTGATCAAATACACAGATATCGGTAAGAAAGGATAATAGAACATGAAGATGTTTTCATTGGCTGTGTAGTTTCTGCACAGAACTCAACTCTGGCTGCTGTATAAATTCTAGTCTCTTTGGGAAGATTGTCAAGAAATACTTGCACACTTAAAGCCCACGTGCACAGTTGAAAAAGGGCTGCAGGTGCCAGCTTTGCTTTTTCTCTACTAAAAATAAATCTTGGCCTTGTGGGTAAAGTCAGAACTGACCTTTAAACAGAAGCCATTGGTGTACCCATTAACAATTTTATTTTACTATGACTCTGTCATACATACAAAAGTAAATATACAGTTGACCCTTAAACAACACGTGGGTTGGGGCACTGACCACCTCCATTGTCCTGGCACAGTAGAAAAGTTTTTGCATCACTCTCAACTCCCCAAAATCTTAACTACTAATAGCCTGCTATTGACCTGAAATCTTACCAATAACGTAAATAGTGGACCAACTCGTATTTTGTATATGTATTATACACCATATCCTTAAAATAAAGCAAGCTAGAGAAAACGTTATCAAGAAAATCATAAGAGAAAATACATTTCTATTCATCAAGTTAAACTGGATCATCATAAAGGTCTTTGTTCTCAGTGTCTTCCTGAGGAGGAGGAGGAAGAGGAGGTGGTTTTGCTGTCTCAGCGGTGGTAGAGGTGAAACCAAATCCACATATAAGGGGACTGATGCAGTTCAAATCCACGTTGTTCAAGGGTTAACTATGTATATATAAATATATACACATAGAGATATGCTATTTTTATGCACAACATAATGATATCTTGGTCAATAACAGACTGGCTATATAGTGGTGGTCCCCTAAGATTGAAATACAGTATTTTTATTATACCTTTTCTGTATTTAAGCATATCTAGGTACACAAATACTTACCATTGTGTTGTAATTACCTATAGAACTCAGTGTAAGGATCTGCTGTACAGATTTGTAATCTGGGAAGAATAGGCTATTTCATATAGCCTAGGTGTGTAAGTAGGTTCTATCATCTAGGCTTGTGAAAGCACGCTCTATAATATTGGCACAAGGACACGTTTCTCAGAGAGCGTCCCTGTCATTAAGCAACACAAGATTGTATTTACATATATTAACAGCTTCAAAATTAAAAATAAAATCAATTGTGCCTGAAACTCAAATTTAGAATATTCAGCTTTCCCTCTGAAGCCCCCAATATACGTTTCCTGATTGTGTCTTATTTTCTTCCCAGAAGTAACTAGTGACCTGTATGCTTATGAATGCTTCAGTATTTCCATATTGCATGTCTGAAAACATATAAATGCATCAGTATCTATTTTAGACCTATGGAAAATCTGACTGTTGGTGATCTGCATTGGCATGAATTTTTCTTTCAAAATTAATGTTTTGAAAATCATCTGTTTATGTGTATTGCTGTAATTGATTCATTTATTTTACTGTTTTAGAGTGAAATTATACAAATATACCATAATTCATTACTCCAGTTAGTTCTAATAACATTTGATGATTCCTAATTTTTTTACATAATGTAAAAATTTATATTCAGATGCACGTGAACACGGGCCTCTTCAGGATCTAAATTTAGGAGCGAATATTTTTCCATGTATTTGATAATACTTTATTTCATCAAACTTTAAAATTTTTGCCAACCTGATAGGTATAAAATGTCATCTTGTGGTATTTCTTTCAAATAAATTTTGTTATTATATGTGTACTAAAAATTAGAAAATATAGAAAAGCATTAATGTATTAAGAATATCATATTCACAACACCCGGAAAGTAACACTTTTAATATTCCAGTGCCTGTACTTCTAGATCTTTTTAAACAAAGTGAGATAGTGTCCTATGTGCTGTTTGTAACCTGTTTTACAAATTAACAATTTTAAACTTTTGATTTCCGTTTATTTACATCTTTTCTAATTTCTGTATCATTTTCATATTTTTGAATGAACCTACATATTCTTTATAGCTGGTTTGCTTGAACTGTTTTCTAATCCAGGATTATGCAGTAAAATCCATTTTTACATTCTTAACGCTTCTGTATTCTTGTGCAGTCACTTTTTATGATCTTGGCTTGCATAGAATGTTTATAAGGTATCCCATTTTTGTTAATGGCTCTAGTGGCTTCTTCATGGTGTCATTGTACCTCTAGATCGAATCCCTGTAAATTACAGTTATGTGAAAGCTTAATGAATTTAAGTTCATTTTTTTTTTTTTTTTTTGGCTAGCATACTCTACAGGTATACTTCATACCACATGGAATCAGAGGAAAAGATATTTGGTTGTATCATAATTAAGATACTTGGTTGTATCATAACTAGTGATGTTAAAACTGATCATTTTGTTGAGATGAAGACAGTCATCCTTATATAGTTGTATCTCAGAGATATTGGAAGTTGGGTTTCACACCATAATTAAGTGAATACCGCAGTAAAGTGAGTCAGAAAATATTTTTGTTACTCAGTCCATATAAAAGTTATATTTACACTCTGCAATAGTCTATTGTGTGTAATAACATTACACCTCAAAAAATAATGTACATACCTTAATTTAAAATACTTTAATGCTGAAAAACATTACCTGAGCCTTCAGTGAGCAGTAATGTTTTTTGTTGGTGGAAGGTCTTCCTTTGATGTTGATGGCTATTTACTGATCATCATGGTGACTCCTATAGGTTGTGGTGGCTGTGGAAATTTTCCTTTCTTTCTTTTTTTTGAGGCAGTCTCACTCTGTTGCCCAAGCTGGAGTGCAGTGGCAATCTCAGCTCATTGCTGTGGAAATTTCTAAAAGTAAAACAACAATGAAGTTTGCCACATCAATAGACTTTCTTTCGTGAAATATGCCTCTGTAGCCCTAATGCTGTTTATAGTATTTTACCTACAATAGAACTACTTTCAAAATTGGAGTCAATCCTTTCAAAGCCTGCCACTAATTTTTCAAATAAGTGTATGTAATATTCTAAATACATTTCAACAAATGTTCATAGCATTTTCACCAGGAATAAATCCCATCTCAAAAAACCACGTTTTGTGTTGATCCATGAGAAGCAACTCCTTATCCTCATCTATTCAAGTTTTATAACGAGATTGAAGCAATATAGTCACATCTTCAGCCTCCACTTCTAATTTTTTCTTCCTATTCCCACAGCATCTGTGGTTATTTCCTCCACTAAAGTCTTGAACGCCTCAAAGTTATTCATAAGAGTTGGAGTCAATTTCTTTCAAACTCCTGTTAATGTTGATATTGGAACCTCCTCCCATAAATCACAAGCAGTTTTATTGATATCTAGAACTGAAAATTCTTTCCAGAAAGTTTTCCATTTATTTTCCTAGATTTATTGAAAGAATCACTATCTGTGGCCACTGTGGCCATACAAAATGTATTCCTTAAATAATAAAACTTGAATGTTGAAATGATCCATTCATCCATTGGCTCCATGATGTATGTTGTTTTAGCAGGCATGGAAACAACAGTAATCTCCTTTTACATCTTTGTCAGAGGTCTTGGGTGACCAGGAGCATTGTCAGAGAGTGGTAATATTTTGAAAGAACTTTTTGTTTCGTCTCAGCAGTAGGTCTCAACAGGGGACTTAAAATATTCAGCAAATTATGCTGTAAATAGATGCACTGTCATCCAGGCTTTGTTCTTCCATTTATAGGGCTCAAGCAAAGCAGATTTACCATAATTTTTAAGGGTTACAGGATTTTCAGAATGATAAGTGACTGCTGGCTTTAAGTTAAAATCACTAACTGCATTATCCCCTTAGAAGTGAGTCAGCCTGCCTTTTGAAGCTTGGAAACCAGACATTGACTTCTCTCCAGCTATGAAAGTCCTAGACGGCATCTTCTTCTAACAGAAGGCTGTCTTATTTACATTGAAAATCTGTCATTTAGTGTAGCCGCCTTTTTCAATGATCTTAGCTAGATCTTCCAGATAACTTACGCAGCTTCTATTCATACATCAGCATTTGTTGCTTCATCTTGATACTTTTTTGTTAGGGAGATGTCTTCTTTCCTTATACCTCATGAGCCAACCTCTGCTAGTGTCAAACTTTTTTAATGCAGCTTCCTCACTTCTCTCAACCCTCATTGAATTAAAGAGTGTTAGGTAGGGTTAGGCTTTGGCTTAAGGAAATGTAGATGGTTTGATCACCTATTCAGACCCCTAACATTTTCTCCATATTAGCAATAAGGATTTTTTTTCTCATCATTCATGTGTTCACTGGAGTAACATTTTTAATTTCCTTCATGAACTTTTCCTTCGCATTTACGACTTGGCTAACTGTTTGGTGCAAGAGGCTGAGCTTTGTGACTATCTAGTCTTTTGGCATGCCTTCCTAAGTTTAATTATTTTCTGCTTTTGATTTAAAATGAGAGACTTGGAACTCTTTCACTTGAACACTCAGGGGCCATTAAAGGGTTATTAATTGGTTCAGTTTCAATGTTGTTGTCTCTCAGTGAATAGGAAGGGCCTGAGGAGAAGGAGAGAGTGGGAATGGCTGGTCACTGGGGGAGTCAGAACAGACACATTTATCAAGTAAGTTCTCTCTTTTATAGGTGCAGTGCATGATGCCCTAGGCAATTACAAGAGCAACATCAAAGATCACTGATCACAGATTACCATACCAGATATAATGGTAATGAAAAGGTTTGACATACTGTGAGAATTACTAAAATGTGACACAGGGACAGGAAGTGAGCAGATGCTGTTAGAAACATGGCACTGGTAGGTTTGCTTGGTGCAGGATTGTCACAAACTTTTAATTTGTAAAAAACCCAGTATCTGCAAAGCACAAGTAAACAAAGAACAATAAAATGAGATATGTCTTTAGAGTTATGAATTTTTCTTTGCAATGAAAATAATCGATGTGGTGTTACTTTGGCATCAATAGGTCACCTAGTGATTTTAATCTCTGTATTCCTTGTCTGACTTAATCTCACTATGCTTTTAATTTCAATGTGTCTATTCACGCTTACATAAATAGATGCTAAACTATTTATGTATTTATTGGCTACTTAATCTTCCCTTCCTATAACATACCTATTAACTGAATTTTGTTCATTTTTCTATTGAGCTATTTGTATTTGTTAACTGATTGGTAAAATGTCTCTGTATATTTTTGACACTAGTCATTTGTCATTTATAGGTGTCATAGATACTTTCTCTGAAGTTGAAGATGTATTTTCCAAACTTTAAGTTGCTTTGGGATTAAAATAATTCTTTTGAATTTAAGTATAATCAATTTAAAACTTTTTTATTTACAGCTGTTATTTTATATGTGGTTTATATATAGTCCTCTCTTCAAGAATATGAAGATATTTTTCTGTTTTATTCTATATTTTTAGTTGCCATCCACGTTTAAGCCTTTAAGTCATGTGGAATTCACTTCAGTATATTTTATGGGAGTGAGATCCTATTTAATTTTTGTACTGATTACCAATTTTCAGCACCATTTATTGAATAATCTATACATCCTCTAATATCTACAATATTAGTTTTGACTTGCAGAAAATAACCTTATATTCCAGGATCTAATTTTTTGTTTTGTTTTGTTTGTTTTTACTGTATGTTACTTTTTATTTCTATAGTGTTTTTATTATTATAACTTTCTGATACGTCGTTCTCTGGTAAGATGGTTTTTCTCATTTAGGTTTTTTGTTTTGTTTTGTTTTGTTTTTGTTTTCTCCATCACGTCACTCCATCGTCCAGGCTAGAGTGAAGTGGTGCAATATTGGCTCACTGCAACTTCTGCCTCCAAAGTTCAAGTAATTCTCCTGCCTCAGCCTCCTGAATAGCTGGAATTACAGGTGCCCACCACCATGTCCAGCTGATTTTTGCATGTTTAGTAGAGACAGAGTTTCACCATATTGGCCAGGCTGGTCTTGAACTCCTGACCTCAAGTGATCTGCCTGCCTTGGCCTCCCAAAGCGTTGGGATTACAGGCGTGGGCCATGGCACCTGGCCCCATTTAGGCTTTCCTCCAGCTAGTATTGACTACTCTTAGACGTTTTTTCTTTCAAAATTTTAGCTCAAGTTTTTGGGTTCTAGGAAAAATCTTGTCGATGTGTGTTGTCCAGAGTTTTGAATTTTTCTATTTATCCACTATCCCATCAGATAATTCAAAAGTTGACTCTACAAATTATGGGGTGAAATTTTGCTGACTGACACTTGAATCGAAAATTATATCCTTGCAGAAAAAACAAAAATGAAAACCTCATCCTGAGGGAGATACAACAATAGTGGTGAGGATTTGAACATTTCCTGGAAGCTGATGATCCCTTCTGTAGTTTCACTGAGGATGAGCAAAAGGGAGCAATGGTGGAGAATTAAATAAAACAAACATAATGAAACAAAGACCCACCCCCCATTTCCTAGAATTGTTCTGTATTCATGGTAACCAAGAGCTAGCAGAACTCGTTTTAAGCGGGTCTTACTAACCAGTAACTGTTCAATAGTCTTCATAACAAGCAAATGTCAGGATTGTTTTTAAGCCTACATTATCCCTTCAGTGGCAGAGTGCCCTAGTGAAGAAATCTCTGAAAGCCAACCAATCAGTGGCAGCCTCATAGTTTGAAAGTCAGTCAATGGGATAGGTGATGCAGCCCAGTGACATCAACCCTATACTGGCCTCTACACCCAACACAAAATTTGCCACTAAAGTTGTAGACAATCCACTCCCACTTCCTTAAACAAAAATAATTTTTCTCAAACTGATATCTAACTCCTGCCTCACTAACCAACACAACTCAAGACAAACTATTTCCTAAGATCTGTAGTTTGCTTTAGATTAGAAAGACTTTTCTGTTCACCATAGTTCTTCTTCACTTAAGCAACGAATTCATATTCATTGCATCATATTTTCAAGAGAAAGCCTTATTCTTGACAATAGTATCTTCTTAGAAAATGGCTTGTGTGGTAGATCAAAGAACAGGAAGACAAGGGATTTGAAAGAGGGGGCACAGAGATGTATCTACATAAATGGGTACAAAGCATGCAGAATTATTGTGTTTTACATTATTAGTGTCCACAAGAGTGTCCACAGACCAGTCACTTAACAACCAGTATTTATGACTTCTCCTTTGTGATTCTTGGCCAGTCCAGTGCTTTTCCAGTGGGTCTATAAATGGAGTTGTTATGGTGGCTAAGATTAAGATTTTGTGCAAACCAAATAGCACAGATTTCCACTCACCAAGACTAATCAAGGAATTGCTATTGTTGAAAGCCCAGTATTTCTTCTGAATTCTCAAGTGACAGCTCATAAAGACCAGAAAACTATTTGGTGGGGTTGATTTTATTAAACCCTATTTATGCCATGGAGCAAGTGATTCATGCTTCTCAGATGTAAAATATGCCAACTCCATTTGCAAGAGCAGGGACCGTGGCTTTGTTAACCCTCTTATGCTGTGTCTATTGTAGGCCCACATGGAACCATTTTGAACACTCTCTGTCAGATTGAATATTGCAGGGCAGGAGCAAAGAAGTTGAAAACCTGGGATATCTTTGGTGACCCACCCAAATCTTTTGTCTAGCCACTGCTGCAGTAACCAGCTCTGCAGAGGTGTGGCATGGCGACACTTTGCTTCAGCTGCTATCTCTTGCTTTCTGAGATTTCTAGGGAGATGCCTGTACCCATGAGCATGTGGCCTGGAAGTGTATGGGAGTTAATGACACAGAGCCATGGGCACCAAGGAGGGAGGGAAGGGTGGGGAAATGGTTGCTTTCACTCTCACACTGCCCCATTCCTTTTCCCTGAAATCACCCCCCAAAATTGACCAGCTGGAAGCAAGCCTTGTCTCAGTTCTGCTTTCCAGTGAGTTCAGGCAAGACAGTATCTACTATTACTCCAATATACAAATGAGAAATGTGAGCGTTTGAAAGATTAAAAAATGTGTGTGAAGCCTCAAAGGCAGTAAACAGTGTGGACAGAATTTGAATGCATGCCTGTTTGACTGCTGTTTTCAGCAGCATTTTTAAGATGTCATGATTATTATAAAACATTGCCTTGGAACAAATGATTTACCATTTTTTGAGTGCTCCAGTTTGAAAAATTTCCGTTATTTTATCTATGAAAGGAAAATAATTTAATTAAATCTTAAAGTTGAAATCTAATTACACCATCTTTAAAGGTTCTGAATATAATATTGACCTAATAAGAATACAAGAAGTGATGAAATACGTGCAATGTTGTAATCAAGATTAAGTTTGAATCCCAGAGTTTCTACTGACTAAATCCTGGGTAACTTATTTAATCTTCCTGAAACTCTTTCTTTAGCAGAAAAGTGTGTGTGATAATTTTCCCTGAAGACTTTATAGAAGATATATTAGTTTAAAAATAATACAGTATTTATCTCATTGCCTGGAATAAAATTAGCAGGCAACAGGCTTTTAAATGTTGGTATCTTACAGGACGTTAAGTACAAACCTACAACAATATAAAGCACTAAACAGAATTCAATGAAAGAGAAAATCCAGTGGTATAAAGTAGTAATTTGTTTGTTGTGTGAATAATGAAATAGACATTGGGGAGGGATGGTTCTGGGAACTGAGGCTGGACTGTGTCTCAAATGTGAAAATGCCTTTGGAATTCCTTAAGGGTCTAATGGTGCTCTATTTCCTGTGGACCTCATTCTAGTTGCCAGACCTTCTGGAGTAGAAGAAAGGTACAATGGACCCTAAGCTTCTTTGATAGAAATTATGTCTGAAAAAATAACTATAGAGAAGAGTTGAAAGAGAGAGGAAAGGAAGAAAGGAGAAAGAAAGAAAGAAGAAAGAAAGAAAAGAAAGAAAGGGAGAGAAAGAGAGAAGGAAGAGAAAGAAAAAGGAAAGGAAGGAAGGAAGCACTAAAGAATACAAGAAAGAAGGAGGGAAGGGAGAAATGGAGAGAGAAGGAGAGAGAAATGGAGAGAGGGAAGGTGGGCGGAAGGAAGGAAGGAAAGAAGGCAGATAAAGGTAGGAGGGGGAGAAAAGGTAGGAGGAGAAATTAAGGGAGGAAGAAAGAACTCCAAGAAGAACGGAACAGCTAAGAAGTGAAGACCCCCAGAAGACCACTCACTTCACATGAACTGAATCCTTTTGACATCTTTGTTCCTCACATGAAAATGTTTCGGTCTATGGTTAGGTTTTATCTTTGGCTCCAGTTCTAAACCATGACAGGGTCTCCTCTCTATTGTTAACCAGGAGCAAAGGCTCTTGAGTTCCTGTTGAAGTTGAATTTTGTAACCATAAGAGGATGTAGGACAGAGAGCAGTCACGTAGCTGACTACGGTGCCATTAAATCAAAGGAGCTTTATTTTGGGTTGGTACGTACACAGATTTTCTATAAAGAGAATATATATAACTTCAGGGGAAAAAAACTTCATTAAATAAATTAAATGGTAAGATAAATGCACAGTCTATAATGCATCGAACATCTATATGTCTTATTGTCTGTAAAGAAGGCTACTGAGAGTATTAGAACCAACACAGAATTGCCAGTAGCTTCGAGCTGCCAATGCGTTAGTTGGAATGTTCATAGCTAAGAGCCAGAAGTCCAGCTAACTTGCACTGAGCACTTAGTCTATGCTAGAAACCTTATATGTGTTTCATTTTGTTCACATAAAACTCTATGACAGGAACCACTAACCCCATTGTACAGACGAGTTAAACTGAGGGTAGCAGAAAATTTTAAAGAACTCCACCAAGCTCACAGTTTGGAAAGAAAGAGAATTGGGATTTCAATGCAGAATGGTCTCAGTTCTTTTCAGGTAATGTTGAGTCTGCAGCCAGTTTCACGGCACTAGGGAGCCCAGTGGATCAACGGGAGAGGAGGATCTTGGCCAAGCAGGAGCACAGAGCTGGGCAGGGTGGAGATCAGGAGCAGGACAGGCTTGCGAACGAGACTCAGATGAAGGCAGCTGTGGGAAATCAGGACTCTGAGGAGAGCCGGAAGCAGGATCTGAATTCGGCAGAGATATTAATAGGAACACCTTTACACTGTTGGTGGGAGTGTAAGTTACTTTAACCATTGTGGTAGACAGTGTGGCAATTCCTCAAGGATCTAGAAAGAGAAATGCCATTTGACCTAGCAATTCCATTGCCCAAAGGATTATAAATCATTCTATTATAAAGACACATCCATGGTATGTTCATTGTGGCACTATTTACAATAGCAAAGACTTAGAACCCACCCAAATGCCCATCAATAATAGACTGGATAATGAAAATGTGGCACATATACACCATGGAATATTATGCAGTCATAAAAAACGATGAGTTCATATCCTTTTCAGGGACATGGAGGAAGCTAGAAACCATCATTCGCAGCAAACTGACACAAGAACAGAAAAGCAAACACTGCATATTCTCAATCGTAAATGGGTGTTGAACAATGAGAACACATGGACACAGGGAGGGGAACATCACACACAGGGGCCTGTTGGAGTATGCGGGGGCTAGGGGAGGGATAACAGGGGGTGGGGGAATTGGGGAGGGATAACATTAGGAGAAATACCTAATGTAGATGATGGGGTGATGGATGTGGCAAACCACCATGGCACGTGTATACCTATGTAACAATGCTGCACAATTTGCACATGTACCCCAGAACTTAAAGTATAATTTTAAAAAAAGAAGGAAGAAATGAAAGAAAAAAGGGAAGAAGAAACATCTTCAGATTCTCATAGAGATCTGTGACTCACAGAAGACTAAGAATTACTATTTGTGACTATTAATATGCCAATAAATATCCTAGAGTGGAAAAAAAAACCTCACACAAAAAAAGAGATTCTTACAAAGACTTCTGTGGCCCAGGGTGGCTTGAAAGCATCAGGGTGGATTCCGTGCCTCCAGCAAAACACACGTAAGGAAGGTAAAGGAGGGTCTGCGTAGCTTGGTGGCCACACAGGCTGGAGTCAGGGACATCCCAGTGTAATTTCCAGTGGACGTTGGCCACCTCAGCAGATCCGGCATAGTGACAACATATGCAGAGGGGTCGCATCTCCCGGCACCCAGTCAGTGCCCGGGTCTTGTGGGAATGGCCACCCAGATAGGCTGCAGCTCAGCCTTGGCCAAAGGCCAAAAGGAATCCGGACTCAGAACAGATCTTACCTTGAATTAAGGAACAATAAGGAAGCATTTGCACACACCTGGCTGTGTGGATGGAGGCCCTATTTGCCACAGGTTGGTTTTCATCCAGGAATGCAGGGATTGTGCAAGCTGATTGCATCTGCCCCACAACCTCAATACAAACCTAGAATTAGTACGAAGTCCTTGGAGGGGTGGCTGTGAACCTGAGGGCGAGGTACAGGCAGGAAGAAACTTTCAGCAGTCAGCGTGGATTCTGCTAAGAAGTTTGCTGTGCTAAGACGGGGTTTGCTACGGGACTGGGCGGGATGTTAACTTGTCAGCATAGATAAGGGTGTGTGGCAGAAGAATAAGAGAAAGGTGGAGTCAGCCTCCCTCCCTGCTTGCTGACAGCAGCTTTCAGGGCCAAAGATAGGAGAGCAAATCCCCCCAGCTTCTAATGGCAACCAAACCAATCTCCCACTTTTAAAATCAAACATTTGAAATGCCAGGTTTTGTGCCTTTCCTGCAAGGAATAATCATTCTCAAAGCCAGATATTCTTCAGGTGAATCCTCACTTAACGATCTTGAAGAATTGACAGACGTTTGTAGTTAGACACAAGAAGGGCAATCCTAATAGTGACTGCTCTTGCTGTAACCTGGACTTGGAAATTATGTGGCAGAATGAGAAACTGAGGTGGTAGAAGTGACCCACAGCTGTAGCGAGATACTAGCTACATGGAGAAAGAATTCAGGTTTTCCATCGGCCAGTTCAGTGCTTTGTTGTTTTTTTAATCTCATCTTGTCCTGCATTGGTTTCTGTCCTTTTATTATTTTCTTGGGTAATTTGTGTGGGTAAAGTTCTTTGCAAGAAATTTTAAAGGGAAGCTAATTTTTAAGTCTGTTATTAATAACATAGAAGTATTCCTGAGGTAATTCCTGCTACAAAAAAACAAAGCAGGCATCCTCTGGTGACCTGCTTGCCTTTCTGGTTCTAGGATTTTAGCTATATGGTTGAAGAACCATCTTTTCCTTCTGGAAGTTTTCTAGAACATGAGCAACTTTTCTTGGGGTGTGGGGTGTCCTCTATGGAGCAGGTCTGTGGAAGAGCTGGCTCTGCCGTAGCCTGAAGGCTGGGTGTCTACGCAGATTTGGAAGGGGGAGCTTCTGCTTTCATTGCTGATTCAAAGCAGAATAGTTGTAAAGAAATGAAAGAAGGGACATCCCTGAAATCCAACTTACAGAACCAACAAAAGTTGAAAATCTTACCCAATCCTAAGGCCACAGTTCAGACATGGGGCAAATTTTCCATCTGTCAGAGCTGACCTTGCCCTGTTCCCTAGGGGAGCAGGCCTGTTCCTCTCCCAACGAGTCCCATTAATCCTTTGAAGATAAATCCTGGACAACAATGCTCTTGGACCTTCACCAACTGCAATATGTGCACATTCACAGAACGGACGCCCTGTGTGCAGGAGAGACTTCCCGGGAAGTACCAAAGTGTTGGGAGCTCTATATGAAGACCTGGGGACAGGTAAAGTTTGAAAGTTACAGGGTTTTACAGCCATAAGGGAAAGGGGGCTTTGGGACACTCACACAGATGAAGGTCAGTGGTTATGGGTTAAGCTCCTTGGCTTGGTGGTAAATGCAATGCCAGGCCCTCTATGTGGTGCAGTGCTGGGTAATGCTCAGGGCTTAGTGAGGAGGGAAGAGCAGGCACATTGCTATGGATAAAGCCCCATCCTGTGCGTTTACCTGTGAGCAGCAAAAGCACTGGAGGAATATTCCATGAAGTCACATCCATGGTTATTGCTTGGCACTGGGAAGTCATAATCCCCCTCTTCTACTACATTTTTGAGGATTTCTGAACTTTATATAATAAATATAATTTACAATATAATATATTTTAATTATATAATAAATAAAATTTATAAACTTTGTAAAATAAATATAAAGTTTGTAAAAGCTATGTAATGCTTTGCCACTTTCTTCTGATTCTAAAAACGACATAACTTTATTCTTGAAAATGTTGTACAGAATAGCTTGAACAAAACATTAAAACTCCAAAATTATATTGCTCAGAATTGCCATTACTAATCATTACTTCTTTCCATTCAGCGATTCAATCTACACAAATATGCACTTCTACACATGTATGGACAGATATGTATACATTTTATATCACAAAGATGGAATCTTTCTGTATATATCATCTGAATTTTTATGTTTTTGATCTGGTGAATACATCATCATTACATATGTCAATAAATACTTCATACAATTTATTCAGTATGATGTTTAATTTTTAATTGTTCTACAATATAACATTATAACTTTGTAGAAGAATAAATTATTTTAGCCAATTGTTTCCATGGGGCAGTTAATTTATTTTGATATTGCCATTTCAAATGCAAAAATGTGATGAATTTCCCATTTACAGATTTTGTTTTATCCTTGGCAGATTATTAAGATACATTCTCAGAAAAAAAAATTAAAAGAAGGGAGAGATCCAAGATGGCTGATGATTAGCAGCTCGGGCACGTACCTCCCAGTGAAAGTGCAAAGAACGAGAGGACGCCACACTTTCAGACGAATATTTGTTGCTCACGGACCAGGAGATTCCCAGTGGAGGAGCTCCACGGGTCGCCAGGGCGACTCTTGTGGCCGGCGTGGCGGTTTTGCTGGTGCCTTAGCACGCCAGTTCTTGGTGCAGAGTCTGGAGATTCCCGGGCAGAAAAGCACCATCAATCTTAACACCGCTGTTTTGGCCGGCTCAGTGGATTGCTCAGATTTCGGCACAGGGAATCAACAAGTTGGACGTCAGAGACCCAGTTAGAAAGTCGGTAATTATAAAGATGACAGACGGACAAATATATAATGAAGGGAAGAAACCAGCGTAAAAAGGTAGAGAATACTCAAAATCAGAATGCCTCTCCCTCTACAGGGGATTGCAATTCCTCATCAGTAACGGAACAAGGCTTAATAGATTACACGTGTGTTCCAATAACAGAAGCAGGTTTCAAAACGTGGGTGATAAGAAACTTCTGTGAATTAAAAGAACTTGTTCTAACCCAATGCAAAGAAACTAAGAACCTTGAAAAAAGGTTTGACGAAATGTTAACGAGAATGGACAATTTAGAGAAGAATATAAGTGAATTGATGGAGCTGAAAAACACAACACGAGAACTTCGCGAAGCATGCACAAGTTTAAACAGTCGAATTGATCAAGCAGAAGGAAGGATATCAGAAGTCGAGGACCAGCTCAGTGAAATGAAACGAGAAGACAAGAATGCAGAAAAAAGGATGAAAAGGAATGAGCAAAGTCTCCAGGAAATATGGGACTATGTGAAAAGACCTAATTTACGTTTGATAGGTGTACCTGAATGTGATGAAGAGAATGAATCCAAGTTGGAAAATACTCTTCAGGATATCATTCAGGAAAATTTTCCCAACCTGGCAAGGCAGGGTAACATTCAACTCCAGGTAATACAGAGAACACCACAAAGATATTCTTCAAGAAGACCAACCCCAAGGCACATAATCGCCAGATTTATTAGGGTTGAAATGAAGGAGAAAATACTAAGGGCAGCCAGAGAGAAAGGTCAGGTTACCCATAAAGGGAAGCCTATCAGACTTACAGCAGATCTCTCAGCAGAAACTCTACAAGCCAGAAAAGAGTGGGGACCAATATTTAACATCCTTAAAGAAAAGAACTTTCAACCCAGAATTTCCTATCCAGCCAAACTAAGCTTTATGAGCGAAGGAAAAATTAAATCTTTTGCGAACAAACAAGTACTTAGAGAGTTCACCACCACCAGGCCTGCTTTACAAGAGCTTCTGAAAGAAGCACTATACATATAAAGGAACAACCAATATCAGCCTTTCCAAAAATATATCAAAAAGCAAAGAACATTAATAGAATGAAAAATTTACATCAACTAATGGGCAAAACAGCCAGCTAGCATCAAACGCCGGTATTAAACTTATATATATTTTAATTGGATAAAAAGCCAAAACCCATTGGTATGCTGCATCCGGGCCCATCTTACATGCAACAATACACAAAGACTCAGAGAGAAGGAGGAAGATTTACCAATCAAACAGAGAGTAAAAATAAACTAATAAACAAAAAGCAGGAGATGCAATTCTCGCCTCTGATAAAGTAGACTTTAAAGCAACAAAGATCAAAAGAGGCGAGGAATGACATTACATAATGGCAAAAGGATCAATGCAACAAGAAGAGCTAACGATTCTATAGATCAACGAGATGGAAAATTAACAAGGATATTCAGAACTTGAACTCAGACCCGGAACAAGTAAACTTAATAAACATTTATAGAACTCTCCACTTCAAATACACAAAACATACATTACCACCTCACGCCTATTCCAAAGGTGACTATATAATTGGAAGTAAATCACTCCTCAGTAATCGCATAGCATTTCATAGGTTTAAATTAAATATTGGTTGGCTGTTTGTTTGTTATTTTCTTCCCTTATTCCTTCCTGACTACATCATTAAGCATAATTATCAGTATAAAAGAGGTTTTCAATACCCATTACTAAATTGCATTCTAGCCTGGGCAAGAAAGCAATACTCCCATTCTCTCTCCCTCTTTCTTTTCCTTCTCCCTCCTCCCCATTCTCTCTCTCTCTTTCTCTTCCTTTTTCCTCCTTCCTATTCTCTCTCTCTCTTTCTCTTTAAAAAAAAAAAAAAAAAAAAAAAAAAAGAATGTGATGTGTTGGCACACATGATATATATTTGAATACAGCTGCTTTAAAGCAGACTTACTCAAATGACTTATTAAGTGCCTCTTTCATTTACAGCTCTGTTATAGTATATAAAAAAAAAAAAAAAAGAAAAGGAGAAAATATGCATTTCCAAGGTTTCTTAATATATTGCTAAATTGTCTTGAGGAACGCACATACCAAATATTTTGGGGGAGTCTCAGAGTTTCTGCTCCATACCCATGCCCATCTCAGTTATTATCATAGGTTTTGTTTCTTCACATGTACTGTTGTTGAGTTTTAAATTGACGTATTTGTTTGTGTGTGTGTGTGTGTTGCGTGCGTATTCCAGATATGAGTGTTTGTCAGATTTGTGGTTTGCAAACATTTTCTACCAGTTTGCAACTTGTCTTTCCATTCTTTTTGCAGTGTTTCACACTGCAAGGCTTTTAAGTTTAATAAGGTTCGATTTATGAATTTTTCCTTTTATGGATTGCATGTTTGGTGTTAAGCCTATGAACTGTTTGCCTAAGTCTGAATTTTACAAATTCTAGGGATTTTTGTCCATAATTTATTCTAAAATTTTGTAAATTTAAATTAAGCCAGTTACCCATTTTGTATTTTTGTACAGAATGTGAGGTTTAGGCTGAGGTTATTTTTTTTAATTTTTTGCCTGTAGGTGTGCAGTTGCTGAGCAATCGATTCACAAAAACATTTTGCAAAAAGCCACATTATTTAGTCACTCTATATAGCCTTTACTTTTTTAGTTGCTTTATATTGAGTTTCCAGATATAGTCTGCTTTTATTTTTTTTAATTGCTTTTGCTATTAAACTTCATTTCCTTTGTGTTATAGTTTATTAGCTTTTTTTAAAAAAATTGACAAGTGTATGCAACCATTTAAAAATACGCGCTTGTATTTTTATCTTGCTGCTCACAGAGATTGTGATCTATACACTTTCTAATTTCTGAAAGTTACAACATTTGATGTAACATAGGTAATCAGAATAATGTTCCACAAATACTAGAAACCGAAGTACTATATGCTGGTTGTATGCTATGGATTATATTAAATATGTATTAAACCAACATCATTATAAAATCGTTTATCTTCTTGCATTAGCAGGGAACAATGGCCAGTATTTATATTGCGGATGGTCAACAGTGGTTTATCTTATGTCAATTGAACTTAAGTTGGTTAAGAGACAATATACTATGAAAAACATAGCCACAGAAAAAACATGTTGAAATTGGATCCACCTTTCTTGATTTTTACGTATCAGTTAGATACTCTTTCTCCTGACAAAACCAGGTTCACTGTTCCCAATATAAACTGACTGGCCAATGTCTACGTCCCCGTGTGCAGTGGCAGCCCAGTAGACGGGTTCTTTATTGGACTCATACCTACATCCATTCTCTATCTGATGTGTGTACTTATTAGGAGCCAGTTGTATCTGTTTTCAGTGTTATAATATAGTTGAATTAAATATTACTTACACTTATTATCTGTAATTATGAAAAGAGAGCTTTCGTGGTTCTGGATTTAGCATTAGACACATTAAGCATTGCTGTCAAGAAAATTGTATTGAATTTGGTAGCAGTGTGATAATTGCCAAAGCTCGGGGAAAATCAGAAAATTCTAGAATGACAGACATGCAAATTGTTTCAAAAGGATATCTAGAATCATGCTTTTTGTTAAAAAAAAATGGAAAACTGTAAAAGTTAAATTTATCAGGATATTTTCATGAGACATTCTATTTCTATTAGTTATGAATTTCTGCACTCTAGATTTTCATTTTATTAACAGTTGGAATAGTAATAGTGGAAAATTATTATTTTATATTATGTTACTTTTATTTAAAGAACTCTGATTCCATCCATCTTTTAAACCACAGTAACCGTAGTTTTCCATGTAAGGCTTCATGCTAGGCTTCCAAAGTGTGCGTGGATGGAAGCTTCACTTATCTCTGATGGAACAATGGAAAATTATGCATTCTTTTTCTCATTCAACAGAAAAAGAAAAGGATACACTAAAAGAAAGAAGGACAATAGTAACACAATGCTACCGTCAGAAGAATATTCTCTTGCCTTTCAGCTTTGTAATTCTTCAGTGAATCTGCCCAGCATGAGATAGAAGTCAGCTTTCCAGAAGCACTGGCTTCCTTTTCTTCCTCTCATCCCTGAATCTTATGCATACACTCAGGCTCCCTGCATGTTATAGAGCAGACAAGTAAAGACAAGCTCAGCCCCCTGAGATTCCAGCATACACTCTGACCACTTGCTAAAGCAAATGCTTCCTTCTTAAAACAGTATAAGATGACAGAGAAAAATAAAACATATTTACATAATAATGTCAGAATTTTCTCTTAATGTGACCTATGAGGTTAAAAGCCTTCCCATTCAAGAGTAGATCAAAGTTATTTGAAATGGAGATGTATAGCCCAGAGGGAGACGGGGGTCAGGGGAAGACATTCGACATGGGACAAGAAGGACCACAGAGACAGAGGAAAATAAGCAGAAAAAAAAAGATGAAGAAAAAGAAAGTGGCGAGATGCTGATTTGATTTTCCTGCTAGGTCACATGATAGCGGTAGGCTGGTAAGAGCAGCGGTGTTTAGTAGGGTCTGACAGTGTTGGTGCTGGTCTCTTTAAGAAAGGAAACTGGTTGGTGACTTCGGAGTGTCTACTGCACACCCAGCTCTGTGCCCAATACTGGGGGACACTGCAGCCAGGGGGTCCGGGGTGCACACTCTGCTTGTTGAGTGTCAGCAAGGAAGTTACCATTTGGAGTCACACTTACTCTCCTCACTGACTTTTTCTTGAAAACACAACAAATATTTGATGGATTGTAACCATGCGTCCGTGTTTTGTTATGTAAGACCCCATTTGTGGACGATACAAAAAGATGTGAGGAATATAGTTCTTGCCACCAGGAAGTTAGTCAATGTGTGGCCAGCTGTGGTAGCTCATGCCTGTAATCCCAGCTGGAACCTGGGAGGCGGAGGTTGCAGTGAGCCAAGATTGCACCACTGCACTCCAGTCTGGGCAACAGAGTGAGACTCTGTCTCAAAAAAAAAAAAAAAAAGGTTAGTAAATATGTATTGAAGGAAGTAATGAATGAATCAATGTGTGTATAATCCATCCTTAGTATTTTTTACCCATTTCTATCTACAAATGAGTAATAGCAGAATGAGTTCAACAATTACAGGATTTTGTCTAACTTGTTTCATTTTCAGCAGCCTCATGTAACTGGAGTGATACGCGCTTCCAAAGGTGGAAATAATTGTGTGTTCATATTTCTTTAAATGTACAAGCCTTTAACTCAGACCATAAACTCACAAAGTAAGAATTAAACAGAGACAATCTGTATAGAACCATTAGCCTTAGCTAAAGAAGAAGGCAAGAGATTTGTAGTTCAAAGAGATAAGAAATTATAAATTCTCAACCCTTCTGATAGGGTTTAGTGCCGATTTGGGCAGTGTGAACCCAGATTTTTTGAGACAGGTTTCAGTCACTTTAAGAAGTTTCTTTTGTCAAAGTTAAGGACACGAGTCTATGACAAAGCCTCAGGAGGTCCTGATGGCGTGTACGCAAGGTGGTCCCAGCACGGCTTGCTTTTATACATTTTAGGGAGACATGAGACCTCAATGTATGTAAGATAAGCATTGGTTTGGCCTGGAAGGGCAGGACAACTCAAAGCAAAGGGGGGGCAACTTGCAGTGGGAAGGGGTCTTCCAGGTTATAGGTAGAGAAAAGACAAATGGTTGCATTCTTTTGAGTTTCTGATTAGCTTTTCCAAAGGAGGCCATCAGATATGCATTTATCTCAGTGAGCAGAGGGATGGCTTTGAATAGAATGGGAGACAGGTTTGTCCAAGCAGCTCCCAGCTTGATTTTTTTTCCCTTTAGCTTAGTGATTTGGGGGGCCCAAGATTTATTTTCCTTTCACAGCAGACAGAAGGGTAAGGCATTATGTCTGCTGCCTGACAATTTAGGTTTGCTACATCCAGAGACGCAGCCAGCAGGCCTCAGCAGCTAGAGGAGGAAATCTGTGGATGAGAGAGTCTGTAACTTGAAGACACCCTGGAGAGAGAGTGACAGGGCCCTTTCATGGAGGCCTAACTGACTACAACCATAACCTTTAGCTCCAGCATTTGGAGGCTGGACACCCTCACAAGCATTAATAACCCAGCAGTTCTTTAAATTGGGTTACTCAAAGCCATTCCTGTTTGTACATTTTAGCCACTGCATTTCTGCCTGTGGTAGAATTGCTGCATGATAATCAGGGCACCATAACCTATTTTTTATTGAAAGCCTAGTGACTTCCAACTAATTGAGGGAACAGCCCTGAGCACTGCTTTGCAAACTTAGGCTCCATGTAAATCAAATGGGAGAATTAATCTAAAAAAAAAAAAAAGAGCTGGGCTCTGTGGCTCACACCTGTAATCCCAGCACTTTGGAAGGCCGAGGCCAAGGTGGGCAGATCACTTGAGGTCAGAAGTTCGAGAACGGCCTACCCAACATGGTGAAACCTCGTCTCTACTAAAATACAGAAAATTAGCCAGGCATGGTGATACACACCTATAACCTCAGCAACTCAAGAGGCTGAGGCAGGAGAATCACTTGAACCAGGGAGGCAGAGGTTGCAGTGAGCCAAGATTGTACCACTGCACTCCAGCCTGGGCAATAGAGTGAGACTCTGTCTCAAAAAATAAAAACAAAAAAAGGACAGACATCTGGTGTCTACTCTGCCCAATTCAATCAGAATGGCTGGCGTTGGGGCCTGGGAATTAGCATGTTTAAAAAGTACCTGGTCCAACCATGAGAAACCGACCATCAAATTTGCTACTTAAGGTGAAGTCCCCAAACGACGGTGAAGTCCCCAAACGACGGTGATGTCTTTCAGAAACTTTTTAGAGTGCACAACCTCAGGACTCACATTGGTCCTATGGGCCCAAAGTCTGCATTTTTCTGGTATTCTTAGGTGATTCAGTTATGCATTAGTGTCTGAGGCTAAAGAGACAAATTTTTACCAAATGGCGTATACAAAAGAGTTTAGCATGCAAAAGGAAGTCCCGAGGCCCCTACCAATACATTAGCAATTAAGCAGGCTCTTTCCTTGACCTCTCTGTGGGACTTCTGACAGGGGTGCCCCATTTACCCAGGCCACAACTTTCAACCCCTCACAGGAGGGAGCGTGAGAGTGAATGAGGTAGGAACCAAATGACATGAGTGCTGTAATCAGCAGGCCACTTCATCACCGGCAGGAGCACACAGCACACTCTCAGACCCATTGCATTCCACCCTTCATGGGAGAGGGCACTCAGTGAGGGATACAGGAGCAGGGCAAGTGCTTTGGGGCTCCAGCAGGAGGAACACACCTTACAGGCCCCATGGCAGCGTCTGGGAGGGTGCCCATGAGCCCTGAAGCTGCAGAGGGAGTGCTACGGTGCTGTTTTAGCTCTGCCATCCGTGGACAGCTTCAGTGTTAACAGCTCAGTGGGTCCTCTGCTTTTTGCGTGAGGCAGCTGCTTTCTGCCAGTGAGGGCAAAGGGTCAGTATGACAGCCTTTTGCGTTCACACTCACGGCACCCGAGTTCTTGTCCGGTGTCCAGGAGAAATGAGGTCACACAAATGAATTGAAAGATGTAAATTGCAGGGGATTTTATTGCCAATGGAGGTGGCTTTAAGAAGGAAGGAGAACTGAAAAGGGAATGGGGTGGAAGGTTATCTTTCCCTAAGTCCGGCCATCCCCAGCTGGATTCTTCTCCAAAGTCTTTTCATCAAGCTGTCCCTTGAAAGTCAAGCCACTTCTCTCTGATGTCCAACTGCTTCTCCTCTCTCTGCCGGCTGGGTCTGGGGTTTTTATAGGCACAGGGTGGGGTGGGGTAGGGCCATGGGTGGTTTTGGAAAATTCGAGTGGGAGAACAGAGATGTAAGTTCTCACTTTGGGCCCTGATGTCAGGTCCTCACTGGGGACTCGCCCTCTTCTGCCCAGAGTTTTCCTGCCTCCTGTCCCTATCAGCAATAACTATAAATAAATGTTAGTTGAATTGATGGATAAATGTTGGGGAGGAAACATTACACCAAGTTTTAAAGTTCACATGTACATGATGAATAAAGGCCCAGCTGGGGTGCTGATGCCTTCCTTGCTCCAAGTGCCCATATCATTTTAGTTCCCTGTGTCCTGTTTTCAACAAGGTAGTTTAGAAGAAATGTCACTGCCAATACATCAGAAGTTGTCATTAAGAGACACACAAAACTGCTCACTACAGTTGCTAGTTTTTTTTTTTTTTTTACATTTTTTTGGAATATTTCCAGCCAGAGACTCTGGATTTTCTGCAAATGCATGATCCTCAAGCTCAGCAGGTGGCTCAGCTGCTCTGAACTTCTTTTTGGAGCTTGGAGGTCTCTCTGCTTATATGTACTTGTGGCTCTAAAACTCTCGGTCCCCTCACGTCCCCCACCTCACCCTGCCAACTTCTGTCCTTGCATATGAGCTGTTAGCTACATCACAGAGATGGAGGCAGGCCTAGAACCATCTCCCTCAGCCCTCTTCATATAGCTCTACTCCTTAGCCATTAAAATGTGTGAATATTTGACAGATTCTGGCTGTGTCTCTTCCTCTGTCTCTCAGTTGCAAGATCAACTTAGTTACTAATACACTGTCTTTCCTTCCTTCATCTATGGTCCTCTTGCCCAGGCCTGGTGCTGCACCAATAAGGAAAAATATATAAGTAGAATAAGGCACTCGCAAGTCTCATGCCAAGGAAACTTACAGTCATATCTGAGGGTCAATGGCTGATAAAATTCAGTGTTGGTCAGATTTCCGTAGATAGTGAGCAAGAGTATGATAAGGAACAGGGTATCTGATGAGGAGAGGACTCATAGCAGTACCCGAGAGAGGGAAGAATATTATGATGTTTATAAGTACTGGCCCTCATGCCCTTGGACATTACAACCCACCAGGATGTTATGCAGTCTGCATCTTTATTACAAACCGTTCAAAATGTCCTACCATGGGTGGAGGGTGTACCATAATAGCAAATTAAAGTGTTTGAATAAATTTTCAAACACTTCATTTTGTGTTTGCACTTGTTATTTATAGTTTTAAATATACTTTGCAAATATCAGCGAAATAACTGGTTTCGACAACTCCAGGCCATTTTTAAGTGTCTGCCTCATGCTAGGCATTGTGCTTTGCAATGAGGCAAAATAGCAAGAGACAGAGCTCCTGCCCCAGGGACTTATTTTACCTTACTGTGAACTCTCACTCAGCTGTCGTTTCAATCATAGATACTCTTATCTAATCGACAGTTTCTAACTTTTACAGTACAGATATTCTATGACTGAATTTTCTGCCTGTGCTAAGTTATTGTTGCCTGATAGACCTAAAGAAACAAAATCTTTTGGCTTTGGAAATTGATAAAATCAATAATCTACTGGCAGAGCACCCAAGCATGGCTAACATTAATTAGAATATGATACCAAAGCTGACCAAGGGAAAACATTCCCAAATTGGAATAAGAATCACAGATTGTTAGACCTTCTTTTTTTAATTTTTATTTTTGTGGGTACATACTAGGTATATATACATATATATTTGTTAATATTCAATTTTTGTGGGTACATATTAGATATATATATTTATAAGGTATATGAGATCTTTTGATACAGGCGTGCAATGCATAATAATCACATCAGGGACAATGAGACATCCTATTATACTTTCTCCTAATGTTTTAGAATATGACTTACTTTTGGTGGTGCGTGATATTATGTGAAGAAAACAAGCAAGTCACTAAAATACACATAGAATCTCTGTTTTCCTGTATTCTCTACAAGAGAAAATAAGTTAACGATGGACAGATTTACACGCCAGTGCTGCCCTGAACATTTGCAGGACCAGTTTGTCCGATGGAAAGAGCTGGAATACCATACCCTCTTCTCTAAAAGAGAATTAGAAAGGAAGCTTTTGATGTTTATGTAGTTTTAAGTTAGAGTGGTTCTTTGCATAACCGTGACACTTCTTTTAAATCCTCTGTTAAACATATAGACAAACATCATACATGTATACATATAGTGTGTATACACACACATATTCACATGCATGAACATGCACACACATACACTTTCCACATCTTACAAACCTGCACACAGATGGAAGGAAACCATACCTCCCAACGATAAGACTAGAGCCATATGCTTTATTTATAGGTAGAAATTTCAAAGTGAATAGTAAATTTTGCCTTATAGCTTGTTTGACAGGATAACTGATTGGATTCATCTCACATATGCAGCCTGACCTTTATGATTCTGGTATTTGAGATGTATTAGACCTACTCCATTGCCTTGTGGATTTGTTCTATGTGGTTACCTTTTGTGGAACATAATTTGCCCTTTAGCACATAAGCTAAAGTGTGTTTTATTATTCCGTGTTATGATGGCTTTCCATTGTGTTTATTTGTTAAACACTCTAAATCACTGCAATTGTTTTTATCCTAAAGTATTTTAAGTGCCGTTTTGTTATGGTGTGATTAATCACTTAGCTTTTCAACAAATATTTGTCAAACACCCACTAGGGGCAAGCAGAATGCTATAGTTTACATTTACCAAACTCAGAACAAATAGGCTCTGTCCTCAAGCAACTGAACTTTCTAAACACAGCATCATGACACGAGGTAGAAGGGAAGTCCAGCAGAGTCCTTCGAGCATCATAAAAGCAAGCCTATCACCAATAGTTAACACCATAGAACGCTTCTGCTTGCCATGGAGGGCGCAGGGACAGGTCAGAGTTGATAGGACTGGGCATGGACAGGAATGGTTGTGGTAGAAGATGCTGGGGGATCAGAGGCAGGAGGCTGCAGTGTGCTTGTCAGTTTCCCCAGTGGCTCACTTTTCTTTAGGACATGTCCTACTGCCTGAGTCAGCTTCCTAGCCTTTGAGGGGCTACCTGGCCTAGTGGTAAGCTCACACATGCCAGCTGCAGACACATCTGTGGTTTGAACCCGTTCTCTCCCACTTCCTGGATGAATGACCCTGAGCAAGGTATTTATCCTATCTATGTCTCAGTTTCTCTGTCTGTTAACTGGAGATGCTAGAAATACTTCCGACCTTATAGGGTGTCTGCAGTCATACGCACACAGTGTTCATGTTCTTGAAGCGATTGGAGCACAGCCTGGCCCATGCTCAGCCAATAAATGCCGGCTCTCTCTGCAAGAGATTAGCCAACTTTTTAACTTTCTGATTAATAAAACCTCTGCTCTTCTTTTCTTTTTCCTGAATATATTTTTTAAAACATTTACCAATGTGCTACATACTACTTTAAAACCTGGAGTCTCAGACGTGACTTCTCGCCCTTCACACCCAGCCCTCAGATGGTTCACAGTCTGGCAGAATGTGTTGCTCCATATTTACCCCATATTAAGTAGAAAAAAACTGATATTATTATTAAAACATAATACTGTGAAAGTACAAAGAAAGAAGGAAAGACCAGCTTCATGAGGAACGTAATAAGGGATGTTAGCTTTGAAGGATAAACGAGAGTTGAACAGGTAGACAAGATGCAGAGAGGTGGGAGGGTCCCTTCAGCCCAGGAATCTGAACCTGCAAGGAGCCATGATTGTGCCACTGCACTCCAGCCTAGGCAAGAAAGGGAGAGAGTTTCAACTAAAAAAAAATGAAAGAAAGAAAGAAAGAGAGAGAGAAAAGAAAGAAAAAAGAAATGGAGGGAGGGAAAGAAAGAGAGAGAGAGGAAGGAAGGAAGGAAGGAAAGAAGGAAAGAAAGAAGCAAAGAAAGGGAAAGAAAACCTTTTCTAGACCTAGGGAAGAAGCACAATGAAAGGGAGGCGCATGAAGCAGTCATCCATGTGCAGTCAGCTCTGGCTGACCGGAAGAGAACACATTTGGACTTGAGGGTGAAACGAGTGTCAAGGCCAGGATGAAGAGGGACTGGCTTCTGATGAATTGTGAGTAAAACAGAGACATAGAATAAAGACAAGATTTGCAGGTAATTCAAAACTCTTGCTGACTTTTCTACTAACGTGTAGGGATAGAACTTAGTCTAAAATATTAAATAATTGCATGGAGCCCAAATCATTTGGAAATTAGGATTAAACTTCTTTTCGGCATAAATATATCACATACTCTTGCTTTTTACTTAGCTCTTCCAAATCCCAGATAACTCAATAGAAAGATGTTTGTGATTAATACTCGTCCAAGAATAGATATTTGGAATTAAATAATTGTGACATCCATACCACAAATAAGTGATAATTCACAAAATCAGAAGGGTTCTATAGCTATGTATTACTTTGTTAATATTTTTCTTTCTAAAAAATTTAAAATTCCACACTATTAGAAATATCTTTTCATGGCCAGGCTGGATGGCTCACACCTGTAATCCGAGCACTTTGTGAGGCCAAGGCAGGTGGATCGCTAGAGTCCTGGAGTTCAAGACTACCCTAAAAAAAATAGTGAAACCCCATCTCTGTAAAAAAATACAAACATTAGCCAGGTATGGTGGTGCATGCTTGTAGTCCCAGCAGTTACCTGTGAGGCTGAGGTGGGAGGATTGCTACAGCCCAGGAATTTGAACCTGAAGTAAGCCATGATTGTGCCACTGCACTCCAGCCTAGGTGACAGAGTGAGACAGTCTAAACAAACCAATGAAAGAAAGAAAGAAAAAAGAGAAAGAGAGAAAAAGAGAGAAAGAAGAAAAAAAGAGAGAGAAAAAGAGAGAGAGAGAAAGAAAAAAGAAAGAAAGAAAAAGAAAGAGAAAAGAAGAAAAGAAAAGAAATATCTTTTCAAATACAAATTAGAAATCAGATAGAAGTTTCAGAAGGGCATTTTAATCTCATAGTGAATCCTTCCTTCTCTGACCTTCTAAGGCATTTAAGGTCTCTGCTCCATTGTTTGATGCTGAGAAACTTCCGTCTGGCGGGTGGTAGGCACTGCCGTGTCTGCTGTGTGCTCCTCTCTGTACGCGTGGTTGCCTTTGACAAAGCCACTAAAACACCAAGCTCTTGCTGCTAGAAAAACTGGGGTTCAGAAAAGACAAAAAACGTGCTGAAGAGGAAGTGGCCGTTAGTGGGTGGTTCGTGCTTGAGCCTAGCTCTAGCTCCCAAGCCACGTTGGTCTCCATGGTCCCACTGCTTCCTTTACTCTCCAGGTGCAGGATTTTTGCCTGGTTCATAAGTGAGTATGTCACTTCCTTACCAGTTTCCTGGGGCTGGCATAGCAAAGCACAGCAGAGGCAGTGGAGATCTGAGAACCTGGGTATTTATCCTCACACAGTTCTGGGGACCAGAAGACCGAGACCATGATGCCTACAGGGTTAGTTCCTTCTGAGGGCAGGGAGGGAGAATCTGCTCCAGGCCCCTCGCCTGGCTTCTAGCGGTTTTCTGGCCATCTTTGGTGTTCCTGGACATATAGAAGCATGGCTCAATCTCTGTCTCCATCTTCACATCGTGTTTATCCGATGTGTATTCATCTCTGGGTTTAATTTCTCATGTTTATGGGGACACAGTAATATTGAACTATGGCTCACCCTGATGATCTCATTTTAACTAATAGAATGTAACGGCTTTATTTCCAAATAAGGAGTAAGGATTTCAGCATAGGAATTTTTAGGGCATGCAATTCAATCTGTAACACACCCCCATTCAATTAGAAGGACATAGAGATAAAGACCATGTCTCATAGTTTTATATTTCTACAATGTTGGAACTTAGACAAAGCTAGGCACCTGTAGGTCAATTGCAGTAAAACCATTTTAAATTTGAAACTGGCATTTTGAATTAGACAAGAGTGATTCTTGTAGTAGGGCAGAGTATGTGTGAGTTAACCAGGGTTTGAAGGATGTGTGCTGAACATAACTGTAACAGATGTAACAAAATCCACCTATAAAATAAGGAATACTTTGCAGAGAGTATGATACAGTGTCAGTACTTGTTCAGATTCTTGTTCCTCCCATTGAAGAATGAACAAGACCTTCAGGAAGTTAGAGAAAAGGCAGATGAGAAGACCTGAGCTACAGAACAAGAGGAAAGCTGTGAGCCTCTGGAAGGACACCAGGAGGTAGAAGTTTCTATAGCCCACTGGAGAAACTACAGACTTACAGGGTCTCCAAAAGTCAGACCAGTTAATTACCAGAACCTGGGCCCGGTATCTTCTTTTTAGACATATGCACTTAGTCCAAGGCTGATCTCAGAGGATGGCCAAATGTTGAATTTAGAGCTTTGGCAGAGTTGAAACCCCTTCCCCCTAAGTGATAATTGATTCTGCATTCCAGGAGTATGATGCAGCCACAGCCAGGGTGGGAGCCGGTGAAGACCATGGAGGTGTGGAGGGTGGATCTTCAGATGCAGTGTAGACACATAGTAATACCTGAATTCACGATTGAATTGAGAGAAGGAAGAGAGAGAAGAGAGAGAAAAAAAGATGCACAAGAAGTTTGTAGTACCTGTGTGATGGTTAATAGTGAGTGTCAACTTGATGGGATTGAAGGATGCAAAGTATTGATTCTGGGTGTATCTGTGAGGATGTTACCAAAGGAGATTAACATTTGAGTCAGTGGGTCGGAAAAGGCAGACCCACCCTTAATCTGGGTGGGTACCTTTCTATCAGCTGTAGTGTGCCCAGAATATACAGCAGGCAGAAAAATGTGAAGTGACAAGATAGGCCCATTCTCCCAGCCTCCATCTTTCTCCCATGCTGGATGCTTCCTGCCTCAAACATCGGACAACAGGTTCTTCAGTTTTGGAACTTGGACTGGCTCTCCTTGCTCCTCAGCCTGCAGTCAGCCTATTGCGGGACCTTGTGATCATGTGAGTTAATACTTAATAAACTCCTATTAGTTTTGTCCCTCTAGAGAATCCTGACCAATATAACCTGGAAAACCCATCACTGAAGGATGGGGAGAAAATACTGGAGTAAAATTTCAAGGTAAACTAAATTGCAATTTATTTGGAAATTAAATGAAACTAGAAAATGACATCCGAATGTGTTGAAAACACATTTAACATAGAAAGGACAATAAGAGAACAGGTTTTGGAAAGAGAGATGTTGGGTTTGAGTTTCACCGTGGCCATTTTTAGTTCGTGATTTCAGGCAAACCTGCTTTTTCTTGCTGTGAGTCCCCTCATGAGTAAAGATAAAAGAGTAATCCCTTCTTTACTGTGCAAGGTAAGATCTACATGAGATGATGAATAGCAGATATATACTCATGTAAAGAATATCATGCCAAGTGCAGAGTACAGACAAAAAAGTTTCTTCCTTATATTGCAAAATTGAACCTAAAATAGAGTCATTTATGCTTACTCAGAAAATAAAAACTTGTTTATAATATATAAACTGACTTGGCCAGGTACGGTAGCTCATGCCTATAATCCTAGCACTCTGTGAGGCTGAGGTGGGTGGATCACAAAGTCAGGAGTTCTAGATCAGCCTGGCTAATATGGTGAAAACCGTCTCTACTAAAAATACAAAAATCAGCTGGGTGTGGTGGCATGCGCCTGTAGCCCCAGTTGTTTGGGAGGCTGAGGCAGGGGAATTGCTTGGACCTGGGAGGCAAATGTTGCAGTGAGCTGAGATTGTGCCGCTACACTCCAGTCTGGGTGACAGAGCAAGAGTTAATTAAAAAAAAAAGATATAAACTGATTTATGGAAGATAAAACAAAACATTGGCATGCATGTGACATCTTAGCATGTTGAAGTATCTAGTAAGGTCACAACAGATAAAAAAGATTTTTATCTGCAAGAAAGGTCCTGTCGTAGCTGATCACTTCTTCCTGGGAATGGCCTGCAGTGTATGAAGTTCAGATTGACAGATGCCCAGAGGTTAGTACTGAATCCAGATGGCGGGATTTCAGCACAGGGCGGGTAGGGGCCCCTTGATGTGGCCTCTCACCAAAGTCATGTTTGAGGAAGCAAGGTCCTAGGTGGGCTGAGGTGGGTGTGATGTATTGGACAGGGGAAGAGTGGATATGGGGCACACAGCAATGAGAAATTTACTTACACAATTTGAACTGAACTGACCAGACTTTTTCTTAATCTGTGTTTCTTGATGTTTGTATTTTCTCTATACAGAAACCAGTATCAGTCTACCTGAAAATCTCCAGATAAATATAACCACACTTTAATGTGCTGTTACCAAATGTTCAAGAACTTTCTTGTTTTTTTTTTGCTTTGTCAGGAGAGTTATTTAAGATTCATGTCCCTGGTGGAAGGCCTGGGCTTCTGGGCAGTGGTGCTGCTGTTGAAATAACCGAGATTATCAGCATAAATGCCAGTGGTCAGTCACCCTGGAGACGCTTGAGTTTTGTAACATTTGAAGTAGATTTGCATTCTCAATGAAAATTAATCTCTTCAAAAAACAGTTAAATGTACAAGCTTTGTTCAAGTAAACATCAAAAATGTTAACTTTGTGCGGTAAAGGGCAGCCATATGCAGTCTCTTAGAGAAATATTTCAGTGGGCTGAAAATTGCATTGGGAAACAAAAATCTAAGAGGTAAACCCCCAAATTACCATTTGCTTCCGAGGGATATTTCTCTGCCCCTCAAAGATGTGGAGGCACACCCTTGAGCTGTTACTCTAGAAATAAAACTCGTTTCTCCCAAGACATTGACTATGTTCTTTGTCGACTGTTAAACCAGGGTATAGAAAATGTTTTATGTAAAGGGCCGCATAGTACGTAATTTGACTTCCAGGAATGTGAAGTCTGTCTCCACTACCGACGCTGCCTTTGGAAGCGACCACAGACAGTACTAAATGGTAGAGTCAGGAATCCACCTTTGGCTGTTCTTTGCTGACACCTAGTAAGCCTTCTTTAGATTAAAGTTTGAAGGATTTTTTCCACATTTCTTTCAAAGAGATGGTTTTTGAAAATTGTATTTTAAAAATATGTATTTTCACTGCTTTTTAGTAGTGAAAATTTATTGATAGCCGCATATTTACTAAAAATACACAAAAGAAAAATGTAAAAGTTGAAATAAAGATAAAGTAATAATCTACAATAATCACTTAATAGCACAACACTTTCACGTAATCAGTGTGATTAAATATGGTGTATTAGATCTGAAAACTTGGTTTAACAATTTCCTGTTACAATACTTTGAACATATGAATCTAAGATCAGTTCAATTTGCTGATATAATGACTGTAAAAGACACCTCATAGTGATATGCAGAAAGAATTCATATTTGTGCTTATTAAATTATAATAGTATTAAATCCCATATGCCAATTAGCTAAAAATTTTGTTAAAATTTGTCCTGCAAATGAATTTCATCTTTTACGATGTCAATCAGTTTTTCCAAATCAATATCTTCCAAACTAATTGGAAGACATTGAATGTTTCTATTATTAACAGATGGATTATAATTCCACTGAAACTCTATATTGAAACTTTTTTTAAAAAAATTAAAAATCATGTTTTCAAGATTTTCAGAAATGCACAAATGAGGTTCTTAAAGTTTTTGTTTTGTTTAAACAGGTGATTTATATTGTTTTTGGCAATAAAATTACAGTAATGGAAATATTCCTGAACACCTGTTTATGTAATGTTCTTACCAAATAGAAGTGATTAAAAAAAAAAACAGTTACTTCTGCACTCATCATTAAAATGTCATCTCTGCTCTGAAGGAATAGTCTGTTTGCATTCCTGCAGACAGCTGCTGGAAGGCATGGATCTGGTCGTCATTGGCTTGCTTTCGAGTGGGCTCAGAAACAGCTTGCAATGGAAGCAGAAGTCTCAGCTCTGCCATTCTCATCCTGGTTCACTTGTTCTTGCATTATTAGCACAATTCTAAATCTACTACTTTTCTGTAGTAATCTTCCAAAATAACTGTTCTTTTTGTGAGAATATTCAAATGATATTAGAGAATATTATCTGTAAATTCATAAACAAATAAGTAAAAAATAAGCCAGTCCATATGGCCCCCAACTGGAGAGAAACAATTTAGTGACTTAACAACAATGTAAAACCATCGCTTTTCACTTTCAGTCCAGTATTCCACAAGTTACCCACAATGTTAAACATTTTATTATAAAACAGACTTTGTGGGGAGGTGGGGAGAGATAGCATGGGGAGAAATGCCAGATATAGGTGAAGGGAAGGAAGGCAGCAAATCACACTGCCCTGTGTGTACCTATGCAACAATTTTGCATGTTCTCCACGTGTACCCCAAAACCTAAAATACAATTAAAAAAAAAGTAAAAAAAAAAAAGAAAGATAAAGATAAAACAGACTTTGTGTTACATGATTTTGTCCAACTTTTAGAGTAATGTAAATGTTCTGACCACGTTTAAGGGAGGCCAGGCTAAGCGCTGATGCTTGGTAGATTAGGTTTGTTAAGTGCATTTTGACTTTCAATATTTTCCATTTAGGATAGATTTATTGAGATGTAACACGTCATAAATCAAGGAACATTTATCAATCTCATTTTGATAAAGTTAAACAATCGGGGTGCTGTTGTAACCCCCTAAATAGAATAGCTCTTCTCATATCTTTCTTCTGGCTACCGTTCATATAGGATGTATTAGATAATTATCTGATACATGGAAGACTGAGGATGCCAAATCAGGTCATACAGTCATTATCTGTTAGGCATAGTGTCTTTCTTATCTAAAAGATATGTGAACGTAAATAGCCATTTCTGAGTTTTCCTCTGGAACCCCAGTGTATGGACTTGGGGATCCTCTTTGAGCAGCACCCTATTTTGGATATCACTGCCCGTCTCTGCAGTCAGGAACAAGTTTTCTCAAATATCTGGAGTGCTTGGTTCAGTCAGAACTTTTCAGCCAGTCCCTTGAATATTGAGCCAATGATGCCAGTATAGAAAATGTCTATTTTCTATTAATTCCTTCAGTCATGATTCATAGAATCCCATGGTTGTTGGTTGTTCACTTTCTCATTTGATTCTTTCGTTTACCCCATGTTCTTCCAGACAATTTCATTTTTTCATGAATTGCCAAGACGTGGTTCCTTTTGTTGATAACCACAAAACCTTACTTGATGTGCGTGGTGTTAATGAGTCTTTGTGGTTTAATCTCTGCCTACTTCTGTAATCTCAGGTCTCATTTCCTCATGTGGTCTATTTTCAGCAACACCGACAAATGTACATATGTGTATGTGTTTATGGGTCTATGTGTGTATTGATGTGTGTATGTGTGTTTACATGTGTTTAATGTGAGTTGTGTGTGCATGTATGTGTATGTGTGCTTCTGTGTTATGTATGTTTATGTGTTTCCATGTGTTTATGGGTATGCTTGTGAGTTTTATGTGTGTGTTTGTGGTTGTGCATGTATGTGGGTGTTTATGTGTGTATATGTGGATGTTTATTGTGTGTAAGTTGTGTGCATATGTGTGCGTGTGTTTGTGCACCTATGTGTAGTTTGTGTGTGTATGTATACGTGCATGTGTGTTATGTTTTTGTGTTTATGTCTGTGTGAGTTTTGTGTGTGCTTATGACTGTGTCAGTCTTGTGTGTGTTTTGGGTATGTGCATTTATGTGTGATATGTGTGTGCATGTGTGTACATGAGTGTGAGCACATTTATATGGATATGTATGTGCATGTGTATGTTTGTACGCATGTGTATGCCTTTGTGTGTATGTGTTTATGTGTGTATGTGCATACATATGTGTTGGGGGAAGTGCATAATTTCACTCTGGATGAAGCCAAGCACAATACTGCCTTCCTCTGCTCACTCAAAGAGACGGGAGAGGGAAGCGTCCTGACACTGCCTTGTGTCCACTAACACACTTAGAGGGCCTTTCCAGAGAAGGAAAGTCAGGTCATAGCCCAGAAGGCAAAGAAATAAGAAAACACTAAATAAATTGCTTAATTTTTCACTATTAATAGATGAGGTTTTCAAGCCATTACAATTTCCTTCCTAAAGACAAAGTAACTGAAACATTGTAAGATTGGGAACATGCAGAGGATGGCCTCTGGGTTACCTACAGTATCTTATCTAGTCCCCTCAAAAACTCCATGAGTTAGACTTTATTATCTTAGTGTTTTTGTATTAGTAAAGATTTGGGGGTATGCACAAGGTTCAGAAAACCAACATGATCTCCAGAAAAATAGAGAAAATTTATTGTCTCACTTAAACAGGGGAGAACAACGTGGTGATAAGCTCCAGTGTCACCAGGCTGCTTCCCTCACCTCTCATGCCTGTGTTTCCCTCCAGCTCAGCCTCATTCTCTCCAAGTAGCTTCATAAAATGGTTGAAAAAGTCAGTTTTAGCAAATGCCAAAACTCGTATCTCAGAGCTTTGTCACCAGAGAAAAACTAGTTTCCTCACTTCACCTTCTTCAATTGAGAAGGTCCTAGGCAGGGGTCTGTCTTGCTTGGCTTGGGTTCAATTCTGTTCATAGAAGAATCAACCTTTATGGAGCCAATATATATGCAATTAACTTAAACTGTTTTCTCATGCTGGCATAGAAAGAAGAAGAAAAGAAGAGGAGAATTAGGAAGAACAGGAGGGAGTGGGGAAAGAAAAGACATTAATGGCCATCTTCCCAGACATTTCATTGACAAGGTGATTCCCTCAAGGGAGTCTACTGCAGAGTCTTATCTTCCCCGGTTAGTCTCGGGTGCTGTGGCCCTCCTAGGGAATGGATATCTTTCCAAGCTGAGTCTCTACCACATAAAAATACTATTTTTAAGAACAGGATTTTCAAACACAAGCCAATTCATGTATGTAACAATCACTTGAAGAAACAACTGTCTTTTCCAGTCCTGGAGGAAATTCTGTCTATGTTGGATTTATTGATAAATGCTATGTTATTGTATAAAGTGCAATATAAATATTGCTCTTTTTAATATGTTTTAAGGACAATTCAAAGGAATTTAACAATTTATACTACACTTTTTCTTACTTGTGGCCTTCGAAACTTATTTATTTATTTTCTTGAAATCCATAGAAACAGAAAATAGAGTCGTGTTTGCTTAGGCCAAGTGGACAGGAGGAACAAACTTAATTCCTTTTACTAAATTAGATGCTATGGTAGTGTAGAAGAATGAGGTCAAACGCTCAACTGAGTGAGTCAATAAGTCACTGACGATAGCCAGGGTCAGAATATTAAGAGAGTGAAGGATATCACATATCATATGCCAATTAAGTAGGGAAATCATTAATGAAACATTTTCTCAATGCAATGGCTTAGGAATGAGAATGGATCTTATTTCTTTATTGATTATAGATTTACTAAGTGTCTTCTAGCTAAGGGTAAACAAAGGTCTCTAGGAATAAAAATACCATAAGTCCAGGCTCTGCCACTCAAGGTTGCCCCAAATCCCCTCCTATGTTTTCTCCTGTTCCACAAGGCAAATGTCCTCAAGCTAAAGTAAGATTCGGGCAAACAGAATAGGAAGAATGAATAAAAGGCTGAGTACAGGAATAAATATATGAAACCCTGTGGGTAAGTAGAACTGGGTGTGGAAAAAAAAAATACTGTGACATTGGGGAATGTGAAATTTTTCTGGTCAAACTTTACTTTCTGAGTGTCCCAGGCAGTGCAATCCTTCACATTCAATACGTGTGGAGGACAGTGTGTCTGGGTTGAAAGCACAACGGGGTGAGTGGGAATAAAAGGCTGGGATCCTACTAAATAAGGGCAGATGGGACAAAAATTGAGGCAGGAATTCCAAACATAATCTAAGGTGAATTGATAGCTAGATTAGGCAAAAAAAAAAAAAAAAAAAAAAAAAATACTGTCACATGTTTTAAAAGGGGGTTACTATAAAGAAAGGTTTATGAAGACCCCGCTTCAGTCAGAGGAGTGGGAGCTGTCAATAGGCCAAGACAACAAACTAAGAGAGTCACAATAGCCAAGATGTAGCCTGGGGCTAAACAGAAATGTGTAACAGCCATCTCTAAACTACCTGATGAGTTGTAACACATGATGCTTATAAAAAATCATCAGAAGAGATCACTAGAACATCCAAGACTGAAGGAGCTGTTTGGATTTTCTGAAATGAATACATAACATATGCAATTTAGAGCCTTGGTACATTCTGATGCTTATTTTTTTTTCTCTCTCTCTACTTTCTTACCATGTGCAAGTTGTCAGAAAGCTTTAATTCTAAAAATGTTACATTAAAAATTACTTCCCCTAAGGTGCATGCAAACTTGTAGAAAACTAGGGTAATGGGCAGATCCAAATGGCTCGTGCATCTGGATGATTAAGGTGAATGGTACTGTCAGCACTAAGTCACAGGAAACACAGAGAAGGGGGACGAGAGGTACATTCATTGTGTTATCGGCCTCAATCCATCATTTCTCCCTTTTTCCATTCTCAAAGCTATTTCCCTTTGTGCTTCTTCTGACTAAATATGCAATTTTTCTTCCTCATCCCTTAACTTTTGATGGTCATATAACCAGCTTTGGCCAATAGAATCCAGTGGAAGTGATCATGTGCCTCAAGACCTTTACCTTTCTACATGCTTGCTCTTGTGGACAAGCTTGAGCTCACCTTCTGGAGATGAGAGACATGTGGAACAGAGTCAAAACTTCTCAGCTACCTGGAGTGACCAACCAAAATCAGTCAACACTCAGCACACTTCCATATTTGTGGTTGAGCCTAGCCAAGACCAGCAGAACCGCCCAACTGAGCCCAGCCTAGGTCTTTGACTTGAAGACTGCTGAGTTAATTATTGCAGCAAAAGTAGCTGGCAACTAACTTTAGTGAGTATCTCAGATTTTGTCTGGTGCTGTGCATGGCCCCTGCCCTAGTGTTAGCTTAAACTATTACTCCCATTGTCCATGTTTCACAACTAAGGAGACTCACAGAAGGTAGACAGTTTTTCCAGATAATTGAACAGGCAATTCAAAAAAGATTTCAAACCCACCTCTGTCTGACTACAGACCCATGACTTACATTTTTCTTACATGTTTATTTTCTACTTTGTTTACTTCTGTTTTGTAAAAATAATCATTAAGAGCAAAATTATTTAAAAGCAAAAAGACTGAATTTCTAATACCATTAGTATGTTTATGCATGTTCTGTGCATGATTGTAAGCTCCTAGCAACCTGATTAAGTAAACCTTAGTACCAATAACTTAGTAGGAGTGAAAGAATATTTCAATCTGGGCAGAAAGTAGCCACAATTTTTGTGGCCTAATTGTGTTTTGATAATGTTGAATGTCAATTGATCACATATATAAGTATGTGGTCCTATAATTAAAGAATTCCCAGATATTTCACATTTATACTACATGAAGTATGAATAGATCTGGATTCAAATCCGGTTTCTGCCATCAAAGGGCTATATGGTCCTGAGCAATCACTAAACCTTAGGTCTTGGATCAACTCAGATTGAACTCTACATGAAAACATAAGTCAACCTTATAATTTCTATAAAGTAGTCTAATTTTTACATATGGCAGATAAGAAAACATTAAACTCTCATTCTAAATAGTGTGGAAATACCCCATGCTATTGATTTCTTAGCACATGTCCCTCTGAGAGAACCCTGACTAATACACCATACTTGCTGAAAAGTAAAAATATTTGACAGGAGAAGGAGTGATACAGAATGACATAAAACTTTAATCTAGGCCATTAAGAATTTTTAGATCTGACATTTGCCTCAGAGTTTTCTGCCCATCCCCTCTGACCCAATGCTGTAGCTTTAGTTGCTCACTAACAAGAGATGAGAAATAAAGTTAGGCATAGAGCCACAAGTCACCTGACAGGGCAAACACAAACCCTCTCCAGAGTAACACACTTAACACAGTTCAGATAAAATTCCAAATAACATGATCTTATAACCAAGAAACTCCAAATAAATGCAGAAAGAGAAAATATCAGAAAAGAAATAATATAATTAGAGCCACAAAAACACTAGATACCAGAATCATTGGCTATAGAATATACAATAAGTACATACACTGGGATAAGAAAATAAAATAATGCTTTGAAAAATGATAAAAGCATAAGAAATAATCAAGAATTTCTCTAAAGTTTCCAAAAATTTAACCAAATTCAATCTAAAATATATATAATATTAAGCATTAGAGATGCAATAGAAAGATTAAAAACATAAGACCCAGCTGAAAAGAGAATTAGTAAATAGGAAGATAGTTCTGAAGAAGTTATAGATTAAAATAAATAAGACACTGAATTGAGAGAAAAAACAAAAAAGAAAAAAGATTAAGTGACATCATTGAGATTAAAATTGGAAAACACAAATTAAATGTAGTTACAATACCAGAGGGAAATAATATAATAAGATAAAAGCAATACTTAATGAGCAAATGGCTGATTATTTCAAAATTGATGGAAGAAACCAATCTTCAGAGTTAAAAAAATGACATATTCCAGAAAAGATAAATAAAATTAAATAAACACTTGCACAAATTGTAGTGATATTTTTGTAGGACATTTGGGCCAAAAAATTATTATTAGAATTTGCTGGTTTGAAATACAGATTATATGCAAAGAAATAACAACATCAAATATACACATGATATTTTAGTTATACTGAAAACTGACCTCTCAATAACAAAAATTTGGCCTGAAAATTCCTATGGATATTTAAGAAAGAGTTTCCCAGTTTTTTTTTTTTTTAAGTTAAACATGACTAATATATATAACTTAGCCATTCACTCTCCTCCAAAAAAATAGGAAACATATGTCACCATAAAGTCTGTACACAGATGTGCAAACAGTTTTGTTTGCAACTGCCAGACACTGAAATAAGCCAAACATTCCTAACAGGAAAATGCATAAATGATAGTAAAGACACACATGTAATACATGAAATGCTACTGAGGGGAAACAAGTGAAGCTAATGATATACCTAAGTACAAGGACAAATCTTCATTATTCTGAGTAAGATAGCCATCACTACAAAGAATAAACACCATACAATTCCGTCTTTTAGATATTCAAAACAATGCAAACTACCTATAGTGACAAAAAATAGACGCAGTGTTTTCTTGAAGTTGGGACCGAAAGAAGCTGTGGATTAACACTATATAATTTCATTTATTAGACATTCAAACAAAATAGACTTTATCTATGGTGAAGAAAAATAGAGGCAGATGGGCATCTACTTTCCTGAAGTTGGGTCTGGAAGAACTCATGGATTTCAAAGAGGCCAAAATGTGTGTTCTAGGTACTTCTTAACTGTTCAGTATCTTGATTGTGTTGGCAGATTCAGTTATGCATACATGTGGCAAAACTCATCAAATTGTCTGCTACAGATATAATTGTAATTCAATGAATTTGTATAAAAAGCCATGACTATTTAAATACAAAATCAATGCATTGTGTTGTAGAGTTTAGTATGTGTGTCTAAGTAAGACATGTCTACACAAACTTAAGTAATGGAAGGAGTGAATTGTCTTAGTTCATTTAGTGTCGTTATAACAGAATACCTGAGATTGGGCAGTATTTTTAAAAGAGGTTTATTTAGTTGACAATCCTGTAGCATAGGAAGTAGAAGTCTGGCACCAGTGGCTTCCAGTGAAGGACACTTGCTCGGTCGAAATATGTCAGAGAAGGTCAAAGGGGAAGCAAACCCAGTGAAGAGAAAAAACTGAAAGGTCATCCTTGCTTTCTAATAACGCTCTTGGGAGCTAATGCATTCCCACAGGAAAAAGTCTTCATAGAAAGAACTCACTCCCTGAGAATGGTGCCAGGCCATTAATAAGGGATTCACCTCCATGAGCCAAGCACCTCCCAACAGGCCCCACCTCCCAGCCACGCTGGGGACCAAACTTCAACATGATTTTGCATGGGAACTAACTAATTATATCCAACCTTATGGCATGAATCTATTCCATTGTAAGATTTCTATAACTTATGTAGACAAGTGTCACTTAATTTAAAATTAATAAAAATCATAAAGTACTTGAGAATACGTTTAGCAAAAGTCTAAGACTTCAACACTAAAAAACAAATATCATTGTGAGAAACTGAAAAGTAAATAAATAAATGGAGTTGGAATTATGTCATGGCACATCTTCAACTTTTAATTTGCATTTTTCTAATGAATAGTAATATTGAGAATCTTTTAATGTACTTATTTGCCATCAATGTACCTTCTTTGGTGAAATGACTGTACAAATATTTTTGACTTTTTTTTTTTTTTGAGATGGAGTGTCGCTGTTTCCCAGGCTGGAGTTCAGAGGCCCGATCTGGGCTCACTGCAACTGCCGCCTTCCAGGTTCAAGGGATTATCCTGACTCAGCCTCCTGAGTAGCTGGTGCATGCCACCACGCCTGGCTAATTTTTGTATTTTTAGTAGAGATGGGGTTTCACCATGTTGGTCAGGCTGATCTTGAACTCCTGACCTCATGATCTGCCACCCTTGGCCTCCCAAAGTGTTGGGATTCAGGTGTGAGCCATGGCGTCCAGCTATTTTTATTTTATTTATTTATTTATTTATTTGTGTGTGTGTGTGTGTGTGTGTTTTCCTTCTTTTCTTTTGAGGCAGAGCCTCACTCCGTCACCCAGGCTGTAGTGCAGTGGCCGACTGGCTCACTGCAACCTCTACCTCCCAGGTTCAAGCAATTCTCATGCCTCGGCCTCCCAAGTAGCTGAAATTATAGGCACACGCCAATAAGTCCAGCAAATTTTTGTATTTTTAGTAGAGACGGAGTGTCACCCTGTTGGCCTGGATGATCTCAAACTCCTGACCTCAAGTGCTCCACCCACCTCGGCCTCCCAACCTCCCAAAGTTCTGGGATTACAGGCATAAACCATGTACACTATTTGATTACTCTAACTTTGTAATAATTCTTGAATCTGGTATAATCCATCAACTTGGTTCCTGTCTTTGAAAATTCTGATTTCTTTTCTTTAATATGAATTTTAGAGTGGGTATGCTTTTATCATTTGCTACATAAGAACAGAGCAACACCCTGAGGAGAGCAATTATTCCTCACTATTGAAGCAAGACCTTCTGTGTCCTTGACCCAATGCGCCATGAATCTCGAGATTTCCTGGCTGGCTGGTGGAAGAGGCACAGTTTCTGGCTGTGTGTGAGCACAGGAAACTGTTAAGTTCATGCTTTAGCTGCTTCGTTCCTTTGCCTCAAGCGGTATCCTCACATGCATTTGCTGATCTGTGCTCAGCTGATTGTTCAGGGAGACCTTCTGTAGACTTTCGGGGTTCTGCATCTGTGTATCTGTCTCCTCTCCAAAACTTGCCCCTGAGAATCTGAACAGCCAAGGTCTCCCCAGATGTATTCTGTGCCCTCACCTTGGAGAATCTGCCGTGTTCTGCCTGGGTTCCCCTTCCCTGTGCAGTGGCCCTGATACTCTCTCAAGGCAGTACGCTGGGTGATCCTAAGGCTCACATCATCTGTTTTGTTTCCCACCCCCTCCCCCCCACCCAGGGCATCACTGTCTTTTGCTTCCTGATGTACAAGGTCTTGAAAAACATCTTATAAATGTTATCCATTTTGTTTTTTATTTTGTATGAGAGATAAATCAGATTCCTTGTATTCCATTTTGGCCAGAAGTGGAAGCCCAAAGACACAGATTTTCAGATATTTCTTAATTTTTTTACATTCTTACAGCATTCAACAGGCAGTCAACGTTTATTGGTTTATCAAAATGTGCTTTCTCTTTGTCAGATACCTAAAAATAAAACCAGGAATAGAATGGGCCTGCTGCCAAAGTACTTTGAACTTACTAGAGGCCACAGGCATATAAGTGAAAAAAAAAACCCTGTAATATAGCAAACTTTAACAATAGATATATCTTTAGGCAGCCTTTGGAGACATAAATGAGTGAGACGAATTAGTGCTGGACTTAACAGAAATAAATAGTTCTTGTATCAACAAAAAAAATAAAGCATTAAAATATAATTTTTTCCATTCTCTGGAAGATGATCATGTTCTATTAACAGAAATTCAGGAATCCTAAATTTTTTATAAAATCGTATTTACATTCTGAGAGCTCCCAATTTGGAATGTGTTTTAAAATTGACACTGTGTTAGCATTTAACTGGAGAAACATATTTTTTCTTAGTGGCCCTCTAAAAACTATATGATACAGTAGGATTTACCTTAAAGTAGAAAAATAATGTAGTATTATTGGCCTTGGTCCGATGCCACCTCTTCTGTGAAGCCTTTTCTACCAGCTGCAGTTCCTTTCAGCACTTCCAAAGCACTTAGCAACTGTATTAGTCCATTCTCATACTGCTAATAAAGACATACCTGAGATTAGATAATTTATAAAAGAAAGAGGTTTAATTGACTGAATTCAGCATGGCTGGGAAGGCTTCAGGAAACTTACAATCATGGTGGAACAGGAAGCAAACAAGTCCTTCTTCATAGGGAGGCAGGAAAAAAAAAGATTGAGAGCTGAGCAAAGGGGGAAGCACCTTATAAAACCATCAGATTTCATGAGAACATACTCACCACCATGAGAACAGCATAAGCAGCCTGAGGGTAACCTCTCCCATGATTCAGTTACCTCCCTCTGAGTCCCTCCCACAACACACGGGGATTATGGGAACTACAATTCAAGATGAGATTTGGTTGGGGAAACAGCCAAACCATATCAGCAACTGATTTATGCTTTGGAGGAAGTGGAGAGAAAGAAGGAGAAAGGGAGGGGGAAAGATGGAAAGAGGGAGTAAAGGCAGAAGGGGAAGTGCATGAATATCTAAACTCTAAAGCATCTTTTTAAACAGCTTTACCCCTAAGCATAATTTCAAATGACTCTGGGAGTTTTCTTTTCCAACTATCAACTCTTGCCTACTGCTTATAACCTTCAGCTAGAATTTTACATTCTTTAACCAGCAGTTAATGCAGAAAAAAAAGGCTAATTTATGAAGTATTCAGTCGTTTGGAACTTGAGACAATGTTTATACTACCTTTTAAAACTATTCTCATTACACACACAAGCAAATTTATGGCCAAATGGAAGACTAAGAAGAAATCACTAATGGCTTGAAAAAACATTTTGCAGAATTTTGGGAACGTTCATTTACATTCATTGTATTTAACTGTTTCTTAAATTAGTTTATTTGATGATACATTATTCATCAAACCAGGTTATGAAGTGTACTTGAATATTTTAAGTATGTGTGTATGTGTATGTATGTATTTGATATACAGTCATAGTCCTCTGTAACTTAGAATTCTCACTAACCCCATACACCTCCATATTCCCAGTGATCCCATGAGGTTTAATGGAAGTTTTGGATTTTTTTTTTGATAGTTAAGCAGTAATAACAAGAGCTAGTATTTACTGAGCACTGACTTCGAGTCAGGTACTGTTCTCAATGCTTCTTCTGTACTATGTCAATCAATGTGAGCTATCCTTGGCCATTTTCTTTTTTTGACTTCCAGTGTTTTTGTTTTTTAATTTTATGTTTCCATAAGTTATTGGGGTAGAGGGGGTATTTGGTTATATGAGTAAGTTCCTTAGTGGAGATATGTGAGAACCTGGTGCATCCATCACCTGAGCAGTACACACTGCACCATGTTTGCTGTCTTTCATCCCTCGCCCCCTTCCCACTCTTCCCCCGAAGTCCCCAGAGTCCACTGTGTCATTCTTATGTCCTCATAGCTTAGATCCCACATATCAGTGAGAATATATGATGTTCGGTTTTCCATTCCTGAGTTACTTCACTTAGAATAACAGTCTCTAATCTCATCCAGGTCATTGCAAATATTGTTAATTAGTGTTTTTATCCACTCATTGATTGATGGGCATTTGGGTTTGTTCCATGATTTTGCTACTGTGAATTGTGCAGCTATAAACATGCTTGTACAAGTATCTTTTTCAAATAATGACTTATTTTCCTCTGGGTAAATACCCAGTAGTGGGACTGCTGAATGAAATGGTAGTTCACTTTTAGTTCTTTAAGGAATGTCCACACTGTTTTCCATAGTGGCTATACTAGTTTACATTCCTGCCAGCAGTGGAGAAGTGTTCCCTGATCGCTACATCCATGCCAACATCTAGTGTTTTTTGATATGGCCATTCTTACAGGAGTAAGGTGGTATTGCACTGTGGTTTTGATTTGCTTTCCCAGATCATTAGTGATGTTGAGCATTTCTTCATATGTGTGTGGCCATTTGTGTATCTTCTTTTGAGAATTGCCTATTCATGTCCTTAGCCCACGTTTTGATGGGATTGATTGTTTTTACTTTTCTTGCTGATTTGATTGAGTTTGTTGTAGATTCTGGACATTATTCCTTTGTCAGTTGCATAGATTGTGAAGATTCTGTCACTCTGTGGTTTGCCTGTTTATTCTGCTGACTGGTCCTTTTGCCGTACAAAAGCTCTTTAGTTTAATTAGGTCTCAGCTATTTATCTTCATTTTTATTGCAATTGCTTTTGGGTTTTTGGTCATGAAATCCTTGCCTAAGCCAATGTCTAGAAGGGTTTTTCCAATGTTATCTTCTAGAATTTTTATCGCTTCAGGTCTTAGCTTTAAGTCCTTAATCCATCTTGAGTTGATTTTTGCATCAGGTGAGAGATGAGGATCCAGTTTTATTCTCTAACATGTGGCTACCAATTATCCCAGCACCATTTGTTGAAAAGGTGTCAAAATGCGGTATACAGTTAGGCTGCTATGAAATACAGCTTTGTGAGGAAAACTGCAAGTTGATAAAAGGGGAACATACTTTTGCAAAAATTGAATATACAGATGGATCTTTACAGCAGGCATTTCACCTTGCTGAATTATTTGTATTTCAACTGTGAATGTCCACTGAAGATGAATGGCTGTCCAGGGCCGAGAGTATGTCATAATGGTAAGTACCTAGTATACAGTGTGTGCTAAATTCATGTAACTTGAAATGAATTAGTCTTTCTAGTCCAATAATCATTTTCAAGTTAGTCTGTTCCAGGACTTAACAAGTTGGTTTGGACCTAAGAATGATACGTGGTGCCTTCTCACCTCCTTTCTTCCTCTAAATCATAGGTCAGCACTAAATCATAGGGATTTTGTGAAACGGCAAGTCCAGGGTGTTTATCTGGCTTTAGGCTGAGCTAAGTCAAAATGTTTAAATGATGTCATATTAGTGCTCTGCTTCCTTCTGTTGCTTGACTGCTGATAAATTCGGCTTTATTTTTGGCTCCCTGAAGGAAAATTTTATCTATCTGTCTTGTCTGTTTGTCTGTCTCATTAGTCTCTTTGGGCTGCTGTAACAGAACACCATTGACTGGGTAGCATATAAACAGCAGCCATTTATTTCTCATGGTTCTGGAGGCTGGGAAATCCAAGGGCAGATTAGGTGCTGGCGAGGGCCCAGTTCCTGGTTTGTAACTAGCGGTCTTCTCACTGTGTCCTCGTTAGCCTGTTGTCTGAAGAGAAACTGGAAGCACTGTTAAGGTGCTGATAAATATTTGCATAATAAACACGAAGCCAAGGTTTAGCAGAGGCTCCCTGGCGTAGAATATTGGTGTCATTACAACTGGATGATACTACTATTGGGGGTTTTGTTTGTTTATGTTTTAAATGTAATGTAGATTTTCCAGAAAACTTAAAATAAAAACAAAGTTTTGCCAAAACAAAGAAAAACATTTTTTAAAACCATCCATTCATGATTTGCTTTAGATCTCATGAAATGGGCACAGTTTGTATATTTGTATTTGAATTCATGTGAGTCTGTAAAATACTTGGTTAAACATTTCCACTGCTCTTTGCTTTTCTGACCTTAATTTTCAATCTCTTTCTCTCCCGTTCTTAATTTCAATCTGCACGACGATTTCATTCCCAAGTTAATGTCCAATTCTAGGTTCTTATGCATAAAATAAAATAAATATTTTTTTACAAATTAACGTCAAAATTCAGGCATTGCCATTGATGTCATCAGAATGGGACTCTGATTTTCTCTCCAGACCCTTCCCTCCCCCACCCATCACGGGGCATCCTGCTTATGAATGCACATTCATATTCTCAGCTGGTGAAATATTGCCACAGCTCAGGTACCCACTGGGCTTTTCTTTGCTTTTGACAGAAGTTATATAGAGTTTATATTTAAAGAAAGAAAAATGAAAGGTTTTCCTGAATTTCTAACAGAAAACGTTGAGCTTTTTTAATGTTCCTCTCACCCTGGAGCTTCTTATAGAGGAGACTAGTGATATCCTTTGCAAACAAAGGAGGCTTTTGGTGGTGCTCTTAATATGAAGGTCAAGGTTTTATTTATATTCACATTCAATTCAGAAAGAATAAAAAATCAATACAGATATGAAGCTGATACACATTGTCCACAAGCCCTGCTATTTTTAAATGTGACACAAAAAGACACATGCAAAGGGACACTTCTGCAGAGGATTTGGCTCAGACACGCATATGAAACGCCATACTTTGCCACCAGTCCTCAAACATAGAATCTGTTCTATTCACACTTCACCACTTCTGATACACTTCAATTTATTGATTGTTTTCTCTGGTGAATGCATTAAATTAACAGTATTAGAAATAGAGGGACTTCTAATACCGCTTCTTTTTTTTAGGCATTTCCTTGTTACAGAGGGCAGAGGGTTTATGCTATGTGTATTTAATGAGACTTAGAGTTGCAACGGATCAGGAATGCTCATGGTTGAGAGAGCCAATGATAATGCCTAGCAGTGGTAGATTTTGGCTGTAATAGCAATGGCAAAAAAAGGCCAAGGCCCTTTCGCTGGTCGCCTGTTCCTTTCCAATGACATCTTTCAGACTATACCTGCACGGTACATTAAGCATATTGAAAATGAGACAGAATCCCTCAACCAGACAGAATTCTTCATCCTCTTTTTATCCTTGGATTTTCACTACTACAAAGAAATCTTAAGGATATGGTAAGAATTTTCTGTATGTCTGTGGATTTGCCTTTTTCCTCTCTTTCTGCCACTAACCTCAAAGTAACATTACTGAAATTGGATGTACTTCACACACAAAGCCGTGAGTACACGTGCAGGGTGTGCCTACGTCATCAGATATTTTGGCTGTTTTTTTCTGAAATTGCATTGTTTTATGCACTAATTTTTAATTGACAAATTTACTGATTTTAATTTGTGGTATACATGATGTTTTGACACATGCATACATTGTGGAGTGGCTAAATCAACCTCATTAACATATTCATTACCTCAAATGCTTATCCTGCTGTGGTAAGAACACAGAAGCGAGTCTCAGCAATTTTCATGTATACAACACATTATTATTAACTACAGTCACCATGTTGTACAATGAATGTCTTGAAATTATACGTCTTGTGTAACCGAAATTCCGTGTCCTTTGACCAACATCTCCCAGTCTACTTCCCCAGCTTCTGTCCCTTGTTGAAATAGTATTTACACTGCTAGGATAGGGGTGTGTGTGTGTGTATGTGTGTTGGGATGTGTATAAATATAGAAAAGAGTAGGAAATGAAGTTATTTGCCATCTTTGTAGCTGTTCAAAACAAAAGCTGTTTTTGTGATTTGTTGAGGTCAAAAATACAAATCGATCTTGGCAGAGGTATCTCACCCTCGCCCAGGGCAACACTGGTCAGCTGCAAGAGGGAAAGGGAAAAACTTCCTTTTTCCGCAGGAAGGAACCAGTGGGCGCAGGAGAACAGGTCTCTCCTGACTCCCCTCTCTCTGTGAGATCATTGCCAGGCCCTAGCAGTCGGTGCAAGAGGCAGCTGAGCCCTGCAGAGCAGCTCAGAGGACCCTGGGCTCCCCTGGCAGGCTCCCGGGCAGCCAGACGGGTCAAGTTCAGAGAATGTTCACACAAATACTTGGAAAACAAGAATCAAGGTCCTTTATACGCAGTAATCCCCAGTGGGAAATAAGCCGGAATCTGAGCAGAAGGTAATAAGATAAAGGAAGCCCCCTAATCGTCCACACTTACTGGCACAGATATGAATTGTGGAATTGTGGTTCCTGGGCTTCTGACCGCTGGATAGCTGCTTCTGCTGTGGATGTTATCAGAGCCAGAGGCTTGGCCTATTGAAGGCACTGTGCAAGGATGAGGATGGATGGAATAAAAACTCAAGACACTGTCAAAACCATTAAGGTTTATGAGCACATTTTAATCTAATACATATTAAAATAATTATATTCTTACATTTTATTTCATTATCAATTAAGCTTATTTTTTTCTTATTGTAAAAATAAATAATAGAAATTGTGGACACTATTTTAACAAAGAAAACTTTAGATTTTATAATCAGAAAAAGACTGAAAACATTTTGGTATCGCTACATGCAGTCCCTCTGTCTCTCCCGTATTAACAGATACCTGATCTTTAGCTCCTGCTGAATGCACCGTTTTTGTGCCACGCATGCTTTACACAGCATTATATTGTGAACGATTTTTAGTTTACAAATTGTTAATGAACATTGTATTCAGAGACTGTGTACTATGGCACCCATTGGCCACAGATACTTTTTAAAATCATTATTTTTTAACTGAAATATTAAATTTTTAAGATATCTCCAAAAAAATCAATATTTTAAGACTTTGAACGTAAAATTCTAACTTACTCCTACAACAGTTTTCTAGTTTATACTTCTGCCCGCAGAATGCCATCCTCCACCTAATCTCCAGCATGCTGATATTTTATTACTATTATTTGTTTTTAATTGAGAAATAAAAATGTGTAAATTTATCACACACAACGTGAGGTTTTGATACTTGTGCACAGTGTAGAATGGCTAAATCAAGCTAATTGATATAAGCCTTACACCCTATGCTTACTTTTTGTGATTAAAACAGTTAAAATCTACTCCTTTGCCAATTTTCAACTACGGCCACTGTGTCATACAATAGATCTCTAGAACTTACTCCTCTTATCTAACTTAAATTTTGTGTACTTTAATACGAATCTCCCAATCCCTGCCCTGGCCACAACTCTCTCCTTCTGTGAACTTCTCTATTTTTCTAGAGACAAGGTCTCACGATGTTACCCAGGCTGGTCTCAAAGTCCTTGCTTCCGTCGATCCCCTTGGCTCAGCCTCCCAAAGCGCTGCTGGGATTCCAGGCGTGAACCACAGCAACTGGGCTGGATTTCTTACTTTTGATATGTGAGAAAATATATTTGAAGCTATGTATATGAGTAAGAAACACACTTCATGTTTCCACAAACTTTCTACAAATCTGTGAAAGAAAGTAAATTTTATTTACATATATTTATATAAGTACATACCATAAACTTATACCACAAACTTTTTTTACCTGTTAACTTTATTTTTGGAGAAAATTTAGCAACATATGGTTTTACAGCTATGTAGACCTTATACATCATTAAATTTGAAGCCTATCATCATAATTTTCCAGTTTACAACTGTGGAAAAATTACTCCACCTCTCTGCACCCCAGTTTGTTTATCTGCATAACAGTGGTTGGATACGGATGTTGGGAATGACTAAATGAGTTACCTGTGGAAAGGGCCTCATGGTAAATAAGGACCATTTATAGTCCCACAAATCAGAAAACCGAGGACCTAAGAGGCTAAATAATTTTGTTAGGAAAATGTAATCCAGAAATGGATATTATTCTGACTTATATCCTGGTGATTTCTATATTTCACTGCATAAAACATCTAGTAGACCAAAGCATAGTTTATCTAAGTAACACACCTCAAAGCTAATACTGATAAGGAAAATTTGACTTAGATCTTACAATTTCAGGCCTTTGTTTGCAGATCACATAGTCCTATGGGGAAGGTGCTTAGTTTTGTGTTTTTTGTTTGGCTGGTTGGCTGGTTCCATGTTTTTTTCTCCCTGTTAGGCTTAGGAGATGCTTAGCTAGGAATGCATTTCTGGAAAATAGTAACTAGACCTGCAGTATGACCCCAATGGCCCAGAGTAGGAACCTGCACCGTCAAGTGCTGTGTTTGCTCTTCTCGGGGGTCAGAGTTGGTTGTTCCTGAAAAATACACAACAATCTCAGGCAACTGACTCTTGTCTATGATTCAAGATCCCTCCTTTGCCTCCAGGCTCTGCAAATACATATTGTTTATGTGACAGAAACACAAAAACTGGGGGGAAAAGAAAAATTACAAGTCTGTATAGAATAAGCCACATCTTGTTAACTCTCATAGAATATGCTTTCATCTCCTTTGTGGGCTCTCACAGTTGAAATTTTGTATTATCAATGTAATTACTTGATTAATGATTCTCCAGTCTACAAACTCTATGAACACAGTAACCATGATTCTTAAAGTCATCATTTACTAGTGATTTTCAGTGTCTACCCCTCCATCAGAAACAGTATAAGAATTAATAAGCAATGGCATAGAAGTATTTGTTTGTTTATTAAGTACATTGTAAGTGCCTGGAGAGCAAAGGCCATTTTGTACTTCTGTGCATTTCCTTGAACAATATTAGGACAATAGAAAGGACAAGACTTGTGTGTGGCTGAATCTGGCATTGAAACTCTGCTCCTCCATTTACTGACTGTCATGGAAAGATACCTAATCTTTTGTAGTTTTAATATTTTCATCCTTAAAAATGAGTTATTGATGATGATGATGTGGTGGTGGTGGTGGTAATGATGATAAGAACAACCCCAAAATTTTTTCTGAGAATTAAATGACTCTGCAAAATTATTTAGCCCACCGTGTAGACACCCAACAAATGTTACTTTACTTTTTCTTACATGGGGCTTGGCTTATTTCTAATCCTGTGGACTCAGGAGGTGCTGAAATACTAGCAGACTGATGCACCAGGATGCATGAGTCAGAGACATTGCAGTACCGGCCACCTCTCATATTCTTCTCCTCCTGATGTCATTACATTTTCCACTATTTCTTGCAGTTCAGAGGCTGCACGACCACATGATGATGACAGGACATACATGTGTCCAGAGCAGTCCTTATTCATGCCTGTAATCCTGGCATTATTATGAGCATGGTGCCTTTTAGCTCTCAGATGTATCCCAGTTTGGATGATAATTATATGATCACTCTAGATAGACAATCATTCTCAGTCCAGGCTGTAAACCTTCCCATACTTCTTCCCACTCTTTCTCTTTCCCCAACTACAGGCCAAGTCCAGTGGATCCTGTGGGGAAGCCTGACTCCCAGGGGATGTGGAAGCAACCCTAGGTCCATGGGTGAATGTGGAGCAGCCACTCTCCCCAACCCAACTTTTTATGGACTCTATATAAAGTGAGAAATAAATAAAACTGCTTTTTGTTGAGCTTGTGAAATTGGGGGATTACTGGTGACAGCAGCTAGCCCATGTTGATTCATTAGACATGTCAAAGTATAAGAAAACACAGAAAATATATGAGAACTAATGGACAAATAAAATATTAAAATTTCAATAAAGTTGACTCGTCCACAAAAGAAGTTCAAGGAAGAAACACAGAAATAATACACACACATGCATACTTTAATTTGGTTTATTTTTAAATTTATTAATGTGTCTTTCTCAATTTTATGAAGAACAATTATTCCAACTATACATATTCAGTAAATAATTGCATATGCTTTAAAAACCTCATTTGATCTTAAATTTCACAGTTTCTCTCAATACTCTTTTGTAAGCTTGATAATGAAGATTTATAGTTATCCTTTTAGTCTGTTTTAACTTTGCAAAAAAATTTATTTCAAGCTGATACAAAGAATGTCCAATGGTGTTGATGCCATCTTTGCTAGCCAACAGTAAGATTTCTGTAGCAAATGTCTATGAAACTAAAGTGCTTTCCAAAATTCTATAAAATTCAATGAATAAAATTTGTACATATAACCTTATATAAAAAGATACACCTTCAACTAGACTTTTAGCTTACACAGAATAGTTAAAAGCTGTGTTTTGAAGATTTCATTCCCAACATTTATCACTATGACTTTGCAATGTTGGTAAAACTAGTTAGTGGGTCACATCAAAGTGTCTTTATTGTCCAGCCTCTTTTCCTAGATCTCTTTCCAGAGAATTGGCTTGCTAAGATCACACAGTCAGTCTTTACCGGAGTCAGGGCGGGAACCTGTGGTCTTACTGAATTCCTGACTTGGGCGCTTGTCCTTCATCCTCCACACCTCTCTAAGTAAGCTCATGCTTTATGGTACACAACACTTTGCTTGTTGAAAAGCACTTATTTACTTACTGCTTCTTCTATCATCTCAACAATGCTGCAGCACAAGTAGAACAGGCGTTTGTGATGGTTAATTTCATGTGAAACAGTATTTCTGGTTGTGTCTGTGACGGTGCCTCCAGCAGAGATGAGCATTGTAACTCAGCGAACTGAGTAAAGCAGGTGGCCCTCTTCAGTGTGTGTGGCATCATCTAATCCATTGAGGACCTGAATAGAATAGAAAGGCAGAGAAAGAGTGACTTTGCTCCCTTTGCTTAAGCTGAGACATTCATCTACTCCTGGTCTGGAATGTCTGTCCCCCTTATTCTCAGGTCTTCAGACTCAAACTAAATTCACCATCCATTTCCTGGCTCTCCAGCAAGCTTGGACACAGCAGATTATGGCACTTCACCTCCATGTGAGCCAATCCCTATAACAGATCTCATTTATATATAAAATCTCTTGTTGGTTCTGTTTCTCTAGAGAATCCTGACTAATACAGTATAATTACCTCAACTTCTACAGATAAAACTAAGACAGCTGGCCATGTGACACCCTCGAGACACCTGAGGATGGCTTCTAAAGTCCAAGCTACGTAACTCCTCCTCTGTGCCTCACTGCCCCCTCCCCTACATGCAGCCCCGTGTGCCTTCCAGCCCAAATTTCATCCATTGATTCTAAAATGACACGTTAAACATCAACCAGTGAGGGCAGTAATGCTCAGGGTAATGCTTTTAAGTGGGAGTGGGACTTCAAAGACCAATTCTTTTAGTTAAACTTCTCAATTCTTCTAATCCAAAATTTTATAACATTGCTGAGACCCTTTCCTCAATGGAGGCTCTGGCTGTTTTGTTATGTAAACTGGAAGCAGAGACTTTTCTTTGAATCAATTAATGATGATGAAGGGTCCCCTGATATAGACTAAGCCTCTGAGATGGATTAGGGGATGTGAGTGGAAAATTCCCTCATGCCTCCCGTGATTGTTAGAAAATGTAGACATGTTCTTCTCATGCTGCCCTCTTCACCCCCTCAGCTTATTAAAATTAATGACTAAGTGGGTCTGATGGTGGGTTGACCCACATCTTTGCGAGATGTACGGACCATGTTTTCTACTGTGCTTCTGATCATAATTCTTCAGTTAAAGAATTCATAGTAAAATTACAGAAGCAATAGTATTATTGTTTCCTTTAGCTATTATGAAGGAGGAAGAGATTTACATAAACACAGTAAAAGGTCAAGGGAAAGGTTATCAGTTATTTTAATTGAAGAAAAATTATATGGTTTATTGAAAACACTGAAAATAACAAAAAGTAGATTAATTATCAGCTACTAGATTGACAAATGTTAATATCAAATAAATGTGTAAACCCATCACAATCATGCAGACAATTTAGTTTCCAAAAGTCAAGATCCAAAACGGTATATTTGAAATTTTAGCAGTTGGAAGCCATAAAAAAGAATAAATATTTTATTTTAGGGGTCACATGAAGGGGGTAAAATCAGAAAAAATGAGAAATATTGGATGATTATTAGGTGCATAAAGAAGAGAGTTAGACTTTGTCTAAGATCTAGGATCTCGGTAGACGGTGCCAGAAGCAGTCACACCTCCTTGGCCCTGAGATGAGGGTCACATGTGATAAAACATGAAAGTCCTGTGAATATGAGGCTGAAAGGTGAATGCTACACAAATGGGAATTATTCAGATTAACATAATCAGAACCTCAATTTAAGGATGTACTTTTAAAATCTTGTGTTGTTAACTTGTTGGGAATTTTCAGAATTTTATTTTATTTTACTTTTATTTATTTTTTATTTTTGATATGGAGTTTTGCTCTTGTCGCCCAGGCTGGAGTGCATTGGTGCAATCTTGGCTCATTGAAACCTCCACCTCCTGGGTTCAAATGATTTTTCTGTGTCAGCCTTCTGAGTAGCTGGGAATACAGGCACCTGCCACCATGCCTGGCTGATTTTTACATTTTTAGGAGGGACGAGGTTTTGCCATATTGGTCAGGCTGGTCTTGAACTTCTGACCTTAGATGATCTACCCGTCTTGCCCTCCCAAAGTACTAGGATTACAGGAGTGAGCCACCGCGCCCAGCACATTTTCAGAATTTTAGAACCAATCTTTGTAATCAAGATACATAATTTTCTGTAAGTGGAGCATTATGATGAGAAATTATTACTGGTACCACAGGGGCTTTCTGTTTTCTAAGTCATTCTGGGCCTAGCCTTACACTGGAGATGGAAAGTGAAGCAGCTATTCTTTGTTTACTTTTTATTGATACGTTTATTTCATTCATTTTTAAAAATTTTTAAGTATTATAGGCACGTAATAGCTGTATGCACTTACGGGGTATATGTGATGCTTTGATGTAGTCACACAGTGAGTAATGTAATAATCACAGGATAATTGGTGTATCCATCGTTTCCAGCACTTAGCATTTGTTTGTGTTAGAAACATTCCAATTTTATTCTAAGTTATTTTAAAATATACAATAAATATCTTGAATTTAAACTTATTTCTGTACCCTTTAAATATGATTGTGTATCTCGTTGGCCTTCTTGGTCTGAGTAGACGATAACTATGTGACATATATTTACCTGCTTCTGTGTAGTGCAGAAATCAGTAATTTTAATGGGAAGAAGGGAAGAAAAGGAAGAGAGAAAGAAAGAAGAGAGAGAGAAAGAAAGAGAGAGGGAGGGAGGGAGAAAGGAGAAGAGAAAGGAAAGGAAAAGAAAAGAAAGGAAGAAAAGAAAAAAGGAGGGAAGAATAGAGGGAGGAAAAGAAGAAAGAAAAGAGGGAACTAGCTAGAAAGGGAGAGGAAGAGGGCAAGGAGGGGCTTTCTAAGAAACAGGCATGTTAAAGCAATAAATTGAGAACTCCTGTTTAGTAGCAGGTCAGATTGCCTTCGCCTGTTACTGTTCTATAACTTTTCAGAATAAAAGACAATGTGGACAAACCTTGTACAGTACAGCGAGCTGTCAGTTGAATGTTTGGACTGTCTTCCAGAAGTTGGAGTTTGGTCAAATCCTCCCTGATACTTCTGTTACTCTATACTTTGTTCATTTTAATTCCCCTTGCCACCAATACACATGAGAATTTCTGTAAGCTACAGAAAGCCTCCAGTGCTTCTCAGTAAGACACATCTGTTAAAGTTCTCAGGAAAAATGCTGACTGCTATTACGAATATTCCATGGGAAAATGTTTTTATTAAGATATGATTTCGGTGAAGAGGGTACTTTAATCACCTGCCAGGGTAACATCTGTGTAAATGTCCTGTCTCAATTCATTATATTCCACAGTTCTCCTTTTTAAAAGTTATTTTTTAAAAACTTTTGTTTTCAACCAGTTTTAGATTCACAGAAGAACGGCAATGCCAATGCAGAGAGTTTCCATACACCCTGTAACCAGTTTCGACTATACTCCACATCAATCATGGTACACTTGTTATTAATGAACCAAAACTGACACATCATTATTAACCAAAATCCATTCTTATTCTGCCCGCCTTAATTTTTGCCTAATATCTTTTTTCTGTCTCAGTAGCCTATGCAGGATAGCATATTACATTTAATCCTCATGTCTCCTTACGCACCTCTTGTCTTTCAGGTTCTCAGAATTTTCTTGTTTTTGATGACCCCGACAGTTTTGAGGAGGGTTAGATAGGCATTTTGAAGAATGTCCCGCACTTGGGATTTGTCTGATAAGTCTATATAGTGATTAGATTGTGATTTCTTTTTGTTCAGAAGACCATGGAGGTGAAGTGCCATCTTTATCACATCATATCAAGGGTACATCCCACTAACATTACTTTTCAAGGATGATGCTTGAGCTTGATCACCTGGTTGAAGTGGTGTTTGTCAGCTTTCTCACCTGTAAGCTTGCCCCACCCTTTCCTTTAGACAGAAATGATCCATGCTGAAGAAATAGAAGCTGTGCTCCACTGCATGTAGAGCGGACACCCTATGGTAATTATTTGAAATTCTTCTGCATGGGAAATTCATCATTTCTTTCCCATTTGGGTGCTTATTTATGATATTCTAAACTAATAAGTATTAATCTTTCACTTGGGGTTATAATTAAATTCTACTTAATTTATTTTGGTGCTCAAATTGTTTCAGCTTTGGTAATAGTGATCTTTCAGTTGGCTCTTGTAGCCCCTTGACATACCCCTACTTATTATTGTGTGTGTGTATGTGTGTGTGCACCTCGTCACTTGCTGACACTATCAGATTCTTCAGAATATCATATATTTCCTGCCATACTCCTAGAATTAGGCATTTCTCCAAACGTCCCTGTTCCCTTTATTGAACAATGGTATCAGAAACCAAGCTCTGGGTGCTAGGTATACTTAGGATGTCATTGATTCTAGGTCTTCTCAGTTGGCAGAGAAATGAAATACAATTTTCCCTCAATGTTCTAGAGGGATTGGTTCCAGGAACCCCTAGTATTTTCACAAGAGGCATTTCTGAACTCTTCCATTCTCACACTATCTTTATTTAGTTTTGGTATTAGGGAATGTTGGATTCATAAAATGAGTTGGAAAGTGCTTTATCTGCTTTGAAACATATTGTGAACAATTGGTATCATTCTTTTTAAAGTATTTAGTAGAATTCACCAGGAAAACCCTCGGGCTGAGCACTTTCCTTGGGGGAAAATTATTACTTATTAATTCAATTGCTTTAATAGAGCTATCGGTCTATTCAGATGATCTATTTCTCCTTGTGTAAATTTTGGTGCTTGGTATCCTTCAAGGAATTAGTTCATTTCTTCTAAATTATAAAATTTGCTGATGTTTAGTTGTTCACAGTATGATTATAATTTGATACCATATGATTCGTAGTAATCACGCCTCTTTCATTTGTGCTACGGGGAATTTGTGTCTTCTATTTTCTTTTCTTGATTAGCCAGGTTATAGAACAACCAATTTCATTATTTTTTTTTTCAGGGAGTAGGCTTCGAGTTGCATTTATTTTCTTGTTGTTCTCATGTTATCCATGGCACAGTTTCATCAAATTCACTGTTGATTTATGCTCTAATTTTCTTTTCTTTTGTTTGCTTTGGGCTTAAATTTTTTAAAATCTTAGTTACCTAAGGTAGAAGGGTACTTTGATAATTTTACATTTTTCTGCTTTTCTAATATATAAATTTAAAAACATAAATATCACACTGGGTACAGCTTTTGTGCATCACACAAATTTTGATGTTTTATTATCATTTTCTTTTTTAAAATATTCGAAACTTTTTTGTTATTAATAAGTATGCTGTCTAATCTCCAAGTATTTTGGAATTTGCCAGTTACCTCTCTGTTTTGATTTCTAGTTTAATTCCAGTTTGTTCTGAGAACATACTTTGTTTAACTCCTATGCTTTTAAATTTGTTAAAGTGTGTTTCATGATTCAGAATTTGGTATATTTTGGTGACCATTTTGTGCAAGCTTGAGAAAAACGTGCATTCTGTTGAATGAAGTATTTCATAAACATCAATTATATCAAGTTGATTGATAGTGCTACTCAGTTTAACTATATTCTTAACAGGTCAACTACTAAAAGAAGCTTTTTGAAATCATCTCAAACTTAAAGAGTGGATTTGTCTATATTTTTCTTGTAGTTGTATTAGTTTTTACCTCATATAGTTTGATTCTCTGTTGTTAGTTTTATGCACATTAAGAATTGTAACGTTTTCTTGGAGAATATATATCTCTTCATTTTTAAATCCTTTTTATTCATCATCATTTTTCTTGTACTGACATCTGATTTGTGTGTAATTAATGTAAGTACTCCAGCTTACTTTTGATTCATTTTAGCACAGTATATCTTTCTCCACCTTTTCACTTTTATGATTAGTTTTTATGTTAAAAATAGATTTCTTGAAGACAACTATAGTTGGGTCCTGTTTCCATCTTTGATGATTCTTTTAATTGATGCATTTACACAATTTACATTTATACAGATTATTGATATAGATTAATAACTGCAATTTTATATCTTTCTATTTCTTATACTTTTTATCTTGTATCATCTTTTTCGACTTCTATGATTTTTAGTAGAGCATTTTATGATGCCATTTTTTCTTCTTTCTTAGTATAACAATTATTCTTTTTAAAAATGCTTTCAGTTGTTGTCTTAGAGTTTACATATATATTTTCTACTAATCTAAGTACACCTTTAAATAACACTATAACACTTCACGTGATGTGCAGGTACCTTGTAACTGAGTCATTCCAATGTTTTCTGATGTCCTGATTCCATTTGTCTCAGTCTTTTCACTAATATATATGGTATAATCACCCAAAATGTGTTTAAATTTATCACTTCAAAAATCAGTTATACCATTTTTATAATTATGGCTATTATTAATACTTTGTCTTTTAACTTTTGTTCGGGAATCAAAATTGATTTACATACCACCATGACAGTATTATAGCATTTTTATTTGTTAAATTATTTACCTTTGCCAGTGAGTTTTATACTTCCATATGTTTTCATGGCGCTGTTCATTTTCCTTTTGGTTCAAGTTGAAGAACTGCCTTTAGATTTTTTTGGGAGGCTCGTCTAGTGGTGCTGAACTCCTGGTTTTGTTTGTCTGGCAATGTATTTACCTCCTTCTTTTATTAACAAAAGCTGTGCTGGGTAAATTGTTCTTGGTTGACAGGATTTCCTTTTGTTTTATTTTTTAATCTTTTAGGATTTTTAATGTACTACTCACTCCTGGCCTGCTAGATTTCTGTTTGCAAATCTGCTAATTATCTTATGAAGCTTCCCTTGTATGTGAACTTGCATTTCTCTTACCACTTTCAAAATTCTCTTGCTTTTCTCCTGGCACTTTCGAAATTCTCCATAAATACTACAATACACATACATATAATTATATTAGCACCTATGTACACATATGTACAACATATACATATGTTTGTGAATATACACATATGTATACAGGATGTTTGTACATATGTATACATATGTATACTACATAATTATATGTATGTATATTATAATATGTATGTACATAATTATATATGTGTATAATGTACATAGTATACTATTTTTTGGTGAAGTCTTCTTTGCATTGAACCTTTTGGGGACCTCTGAGCTTCATATCTCTTGCTGAGTTTGGAAACTTTTCTCTCATCATTTACTTAAAAAACTTTTCAACCTCTTCCTCTCTTCTCCTTCTAGGATTCCCATAATGCATATATTTGTTTGTTTAATATTCGCTCATTAATCGCTTAACTTTTTTTAATGTTTTACTTTTTTTCTCCTGTAACTGTAGAATTCCAAATGACCTGTCTTCATATTTGCTGATTCTTTCTTCTGCTTGATCAAATCTGCTGTTGAAATCATGTACTGAATTTTTCAGTTTAGTTACTGTATCCTTCAGCCTCAGAATTTCTGTTAGTATTATTGTATAGTTGCTATCTCTTTTGTTGATGATATTCTTATTTTGTCCATGCACCATTTTTCTGATTTCAGTAATTGTCTATATGTATTGTCCTGTAACTCAGTAATTTTTAATGCACTTATTTTGAATTCATTGTCAAGGAACTCATAAGTTTTTATTTCTTAGGTTGATTATGGTAGATATATTTTCTCCTTTGATTGAGCCTTTAGTCACACTTGTAGCTTTTGTTTTCACATGGTTTTTGATGTAAAGGTTTGTAAATTTTAATGTATCATTTTTTCACAGTGGGGATTCTGTGTGGGGCTCCAATTCCACATTTTCCCTATGCACTGCCCTGGTAGAGGTTCTCCATCAGGACTCACCCCTGTAGCAGACTTCTGCCTGAACATTCAGGAACTTCCATATACTCTTTGAAATCAAGGCAGAATCTTCCAAACCTCAGCTCTGGCCCTCTACACACTCAAAGGCTTAACGCTATATGGAAGTCACCAGGGCTTATGGCTTGCATCCTCTGCAGCAGTGACCTGAGTCTTATCAGGGGCTGTTTTAGCCACAGCTGGAGCTGGAGTGGCTGGGATGCAGGGAACAGTGTCCTGAGGTTGCAGGGCAGCAGGGCTCTGGACCCAGCCCACAAAACCATTCTTTCCTCCTAAGTCTCTTGGCCCATGCTGGGAGGGGCTACCACAAAAGTCTCTGAAATGTTTTTGAGGCATTTTCCCTATTGTCTTGGATATTAATATTAGACTCCTCTTTATTTGAGCAAATTTATGCAGCCAGCTTGTATTCCTCCCTAAAAAAATGGGTTTTTCTTTTCTATCACATGTCTGGGTTGCAAATTTTTCAAACTTCTACTTTCTGATTCACTTTTAAATATAAGTTCCAGTTCTAGGTCATTTCTTTGGTCACACATATAATCATAGGCTGCTAGAAGCAGCCAGGTGGCTATAGAACGTTTTGCTGCTTAGAAATTTCTTTCACCAGATACCCTAAATAAGCACTCTCAAATTCAAAGTTCCACAGATCTCTAGGGCAGAGGCATAATGCCTACAATATCTTTGCTAATACATAGCAAAAGTGACCTTTTCTCTAGTTCCCAGTAAATTTCTAATCTCCATCTGAGATCTCCTCAGCCTGGACTTCATTGTCTTCGTCACTGTCAGCATTTTGATCATAATTAAAAGGTCTATAGGAAGTTCAAAACTTTTTCTCATCTTTCATCTTCTTCTGAGGCCTCCAAAATTTTCTAACACCTGACCATTACCTAGTTCCAAAGTTGCTTTCACATTTCCAGGAATCTTTATAGCAAAGCTCCAATTCTGGTACTGATTTTCTGTATTAGTCTGTTCTCACATTGCTATGAAGAACTACCTGAACCTGGTAATTTATAAAGAAGAGAGGTTTAATAGGCTCATAGTTTTCCAGGCTATACAGAAGCATGTCTGAGATGGCCTTAGGAATCTTTTATGTTGGAAGACAAAGGGGAAGCAGGCACATCTGACGTAGCCAGAGAAGAAGGAAGAGAGAATGATGCAGGAAGTGTTAGATACTTTTAAACAATTGGATTTCATGAGAACTCACTCTCTATCATGAGAATATCAAGGGGTTCAAATTGGCTCACATGATTCAATCACCTCCCACTAGGCCCCTTCTCCAACAATGAGGATTACAATTCAACATGAGATTTGGTTGGGGACACAAATTCAAATCATATCATGTTATATTTTCTTTAGATAACCATTCGTCTTATAAATTACTGAATAGATCATGCTTTCTCCACTAATTGGCAATATTAACTCAATCATATTACAAATTTCCATATACTTGAGACCAGTTCATGATAATTCACACTGGAAATAAATTAGATTTTTCTCACTTACTAGGACTTACTATATAGAACAACTTGTTTTAAATTTTATTTTCATATATAATCAGAAATATATATTACATCAGAACAATAGATTTTTAACAATTTAATGTCTGATGAATTGAATGCAACTATATTATCTAAAAAATATAAGCTATTTTATCATGATGAACTTTCAATAGGGCAAATATCACAGAAAGAAAAATTGATCAAAACTCATTGAGGTGTCATTTTACTTTTGAAGTCTGAAAAGATCACTGCTCACTATGGATTTATTTTTTATTTTATATTGAAACTTTTTCCAAATGAGTGGTGTTCTCCACGAAGTAACCTGAGAACTAGTAATAATGACAAGAATGACTGTAAGACAATATCTTACATTTCTTGTTACAGAGAAAAAAAGGAAGGAAAGGAGGAAAAAATAAAGAGCAAAGATAGAGGAAGAGACATAAAAAAGAAGTGACTTAAATAAAGTTGTCTTTGTACTTTTATATTTGTAGCTTTTATAAAATTAAAATATGTAGAAAAAGACATTTGACCTCTTTAAGTACCCTCAAAGGCAAAATTTACCAGTGGTAGCCCATTTCTGGACAGTCAAGAAGAGAGAGTGAGAAGTCAGAGCACAGGAGCAACTCCTTGATGTCCTTTCACGTCATACAGCCTTATCACCATAATGGAGAAAGACATATTGGAACAGATGTAACCTAGGCTGGAGGAAAAACACCTTCTCTGAACTTAAAAATCTTTTCTAAGTTTTACTTCTTACCCTTTGCTGAAAAATAGTGTATTATTTTGTTGCCTTTTTATAGTTAGGGTTGTATGTAACCTACCTAGTGAGAATGTGAGAATGTCTCCCTGATAGGTGCCTCACTTCATGCCAGCTAAACTTAAAATAAGCCTGTCTAATAAGCCAAAAACAAACAAACAAAAAACAAATTGGCAACACTGATCACATAAAATAAATTCTTAAGACTTAGTATAGTTACCGGGACAACTGATTCAACAACATATACAACCAGGTTCGTTATTGAGTGATGATACCATGAAATACAGTAATATGAAAAAATGAATGAATTAGAAGCCAGAGAGGTAACCAGATACAACAGTGGTATCTGGCAAACCATAGGTAACAGGAGCATTTATACTGATTCCTTGTTAAGTAAAAGGAATGAATGTACTAATAACATTCATACAGAGTGATGAGCAAGAACTACTGAGATGGCACATGGAGGTATTCTGAGGGTAGTGACACAGCAAATATTTATGCCCCTGTATGCAAACCAGCAAGAAATGAACATGAAATTCAAGGGGGTGTATAAGTGGAGGGCTAGAGAATCTATCACATAAGGTTAATATAAGATCAAATTGTATAGCTGGGCTAATTAAATTCATTTGGAAAACACACAGAAAAACATTCTGAAAACACAAGACAAATATTTAGAAAATGGAAGACTTCTTAGCCTAATACCTATTTAGTAATTAAACTCCACCGATATATCACAGTGATCAGTATATGCCCAAATGATTCATACCTATTATTCTTGTCTCCAGTATGGTAGTGCCTTGGAATGGGAGAAAAAATAAAGAAAGAATAAAAATCTAACTTGTGGTAAAATTAATTTTCCAAACAGCCTTGCATGGTAGACTTACTTGCAAGAGACCAGCATTGTTGTTAAAAAACGGGAATGCCAGCTTCCCTTACACAACACTTATTATATTTGACAAAGGTTTGCTCTTCTAGACATCCTCCCATGATGAACAGATTTTAGGAGGTTGATGTTGCAGAAATCCTGAATAGTCTGTCTAAGTTCCTTTATGTTTCTGGCACAAATTCAATTCTGAGATTCCTAGTTTGGTCTTCATTTTTATTTTTGACACTTACTAATCCAGGAGTTCCTAAAACATAATTTTATTATATCCCTAAAATATATGTAAAATAGTCATCTATAACCTAAAACATACTAAAAATGAGTATTTGTAGAAACTCAGGTACATGAACAACTCTCTGCTTTCTAAAGAAAGGAATAGATTCCTGATGATGAGTTTAGTTTTAAATCTGGCTGGGAATTGGAAAGATAGTCACATATACAAATGCTTATAATTAGAAAAAAGTTCAATCATCTTAGTTTAACATGAAAGGTGACATGTAGCAGGAAAAGCACAGACTTTAGCTTCCAAGCCTCTAGACTCAAACCGTGTTTTAATGCCTATAAACTCTATGACTTAGTTGAGCTTGTCAGATTCTCCCATGAATAAATAGGTCTATTGTGAGAGTAAAACAAGACCATCAATGTGAAGTCTATTGAATAGTTCAGCATACGTGGTGACACTACCCCACTGTTCTTATTCTTCTCTGGATTTTATATGGCTTTGTTAGTGTTTAACATCCCAACTTACAGCCCCATTTGCACCCAAATAAGGGACAGATACAGGAATTAGACAGTTGAAAGGATTTATTATCAAAGAAGCCTAGGTGGGAAGATTTGGTTAACATATAACCATGAGGGCTTGCTGGCACTACCTGCCTGATGCCCCTCCCCTGAGTCAGATTCAGATCTTCGAATTGCCCAATAGGCAAACTCAGTGGGAAGGCTTAGATCTGCAAAGTAGACACCCATATGAAGGAAGAATGACTCCCACTATCTCAGAAGGAAATAGAGGAAGTGTTTAAGCTCGTCAATGCTTAAACCTGTTACAGAGTGATTCTCTCCAACTAAGAAAAGAGGTCCCAAACCTGTCATCAGCCAACCAATTAAGATTAACTCATTTCTTTGCAGGGAAGAATGAGTAAAGCCTGAGAAGAGGCTTAGAAGATCACTCTGATAGGTGGCCATCTCTCTAGGCAACGTATGAAACAAACTGAAGCACTCTTTCCATTAAGCAGGCCCCAATTTCTCTGTACATGCTGTTTATTCTCTTTCTTCTATTCTCCACTCATTTTTAGACCAACCTGAATTTCTCTCCTACCTCCTATTTTTCTATTCATTCTTCACTTCTGCATCTAATCACAGTCCTTCTCATTCCTTCCCATGGTTCAGATTCAAATTGTATCTTTCCACCTATTTTTTGTTCTTAGTAAAAAGTATTTATAATCCTTCTTATATCACAACTACGCATGCATAACAGCAGTAATAAAAAGAGCTTACATTTACTTATAATTCACCTTGCACCAGGGACTACACTGAGTACTTTACATGCACTCATTCATTTATTCTCCACAACGCCCCGTGGTTTAAGGGTGTACTTTTGGGTTCAGGTTCAGTTAACCGAGGCTTATAAATGTTAACTAAGCCCAGGGTCCTAAAGGTTTGACCCTGACTGGACAGTGTAAGCATGCAGTCAAGGGCTTGGAGGATTGCCTTCTGATCCACTCCCTCCTTGTGAGGATGGGGTACGTCGTTCAGATGAACATGTCAGGTTTGTGGTTTAACAGCTTGTGTTAAGTAAGAACATGTGACAGAAGGAATTCAATTGGCAGAATGGTCTATAAATTTTTAAAATTCATTTCACAAAGAAGTCGCATCATGAGGACCATGTCACATTTGCCACCAACACTAGGTAATGATTACCTTAAACAACTCCCTCCCTCTCCATTGGTGGGCAATTAATTCTGTTAATTTTGCAGACCTAAATCACTGTTTCTGTTTAGTTTAGTATTGCTTGTTTTAAGAATTAGTCTTACATTCACAATCCTAATTAGTAAGTCAAGAGTTTATCAAAATATCAATATTTGTTACTCAAGGTTTGCTTAAATTATTTTATTTCTTCCAGGAATAATAAGCAAATTGAATCTGCCACAGTCACAATTTACCTGGATGGTGCCAAATCTGATCTAGTCACAACCAAAACAAGAAAAAAAAGCAATCATTTGTTAAACAGTTCACACATGTGTTTATTGTCTATCCATTGCACTAGAGTTCTTTGAGAGTAAAGAGAGAGAGAGAGAGAGAAGCAAGTATGTGCTAATCATGCTATGTGTATTTCCACATACTCTATTGCCCATGAGGGGAGACTAACTGAGGCATCTTTAATGACAGATTCTGGGCAGCTGCAAGATGTCTTTTCTGTACACTAATTTATGCAGCTAAGAGAACAGTAAATTAATCTCCATTATCAATCTCCCAGATAGCAAGAGTCAAACCCAAAACACCACTCCATTGATGCAGGAAGAAAATCATCCTTATCACAGATTGCACGTTTTTTTTTTTTTTTTTTTTTTTTAATGGATCCAGGTGCACCCATGACAGATTTTGGCAATGAGAATTATTTCCAACCCCAGAGAACCTGCCAGTTGCTGCTGCTTACTTCTGCTCATGCCTCTTGATGAGGGGCAATTGCTATGAGACAAATTGCATTGTCTGTAATCTGGTCCCCTTCCCCTTAGCCATGATTCATTCTGACAAGGAAAGTTTAAAAGCAACAAGTAAAATATGATAAACAATATCCATCATTACATAGGGGAGCCTGGCTAAAAGCTTTCTGTCATTATCAATAATAGTGTTTAGTTTTCAGCCTCCCCTTGTATTGCATTAGTGGCAAATGTGAAATTCTGTAAGCAGCAAAGGTTCAACTTGGACTACCTGTGTGATCCTTGTTTCTGGTGAAACTGTGCCCAGTACCCTTCCAATGGTCCTTAAAGCAGCCCTTGAGACCCAGTAGAGGTCACACATGGCATACAACTGATGGATGCAACCAAGAATTCTATCCTCAGTTCTCACTTATTTCTGACTTGATTTACCTAGTCAGCTCCTCATTCTTATTTCTGAGAAGCTGACCTGAGTTTTCCTTGCAGAGCCTTGCGTGTGTGGCATTTCCTGAGATTTTCTAACGTTGGCTTTTATCTTCAAGCAATGTTCTGTCCTGCTCTTCTAACTCTTGGAGTCTCAGATACCACAGAATGCAGTGTTCCACCCAGACCTACAGACACTCACCTCTGACCCTGGAATGCAACAAGGTTACATAAGTTACAGCCATCCTTTGAAAGAATTTTGCAGTACATGAGGTTTACATGTCCAATATAGACCTTAAAAGTTCTTGGTTAAAGCATTCACAAAAATTTTACACACCAAGAAATACTATTGTCAGTCCACTGTGCTCTTGGACTGTCCATTATTAATTTCTTCAATGAGCAGAATTTCACATCCCATTTCCAACAAGCATTGCTATTTTTTTATGGTTGAGTTTTCCCACAATTTTTGTCTATACACAAGTTACTTTTCTTGAAAAGTAATTATTTACTTGGTTTTTAGAATTAAGAAGTGAGGAAGTCACATCCAGAGAACTCAGCCCTGGAGTCAGTACTGGAATCTATTCCACAATAATTGTAAGAGATCATAATCATCTCAGTAGCAATTCTCCATATATGATAGAACAGATTAATAAAAAGAGAGTAATAGCAGCACTTTTTTTCATAGTTTCTTATTTTGCTGATAAGGCATTGAAGCTTAAGAATGATGAAAGACTTACCTAACCTCCCAATATCACACAGCATATAAGGGCCAAATCTAAGTATTGAATTGCTAAATTCTGATTCCAGTGTAGGTCTTCTTATGACACCATAAAACAAATCAAGATTTCAAAAAATTGGTTATTTTTTAATACCTCACCCACTTCTTATAAAACATACAATACCACTCCTGCCCACTTCACTGATTTACTGTGAAAATAAAATAAAATAATATATATGATAGTACTTTGTAAATGGTGCATCCTTGTAGACATATTTGATATTACTATTATTAATGCAGTGGTTGTAGTCATAGCAGTAATTATTCCTGTTTTGGTAATATTAAAATTACCCTAGATTTTCAATATGACTTCACTATGGAAACCATCATTGTTTATGAAATACTTCCCTATTTTACCACTTCAAAAATGGAATAATATGATAATTTTTATTTCATTAAAATCTGCTTGAAACCAATATTTTTACATTAATCTATAGAAACACGCTTTCTTTTTTTTCTGATAGAATCAATTGATAGATGTCCCAATTTTTCAGTGCCTTCTGCATTTCTTGGTAATAGCTGCCTGGTCTCTCTACCAGTTAGTCTTTTTTGCTAACTAGCAAACCACTCCAAAACTCAGTGACTAAAACGGTTCAGAAGTGTTATTTCCCACACTTCCATGATTGGTTGAGAAGTCAATCTTTAGCAGGCAGCTAAAGATTGGGCTGGGCGGAGTAGCCCAGCCTGACTCTGCTCACATGGTTGGGGTTTGTAGGCTGCTTGATCTGGAGAATATCAACCACAACAACCCAGTTCATGTTGCTTCTCGTCTTCACGAACTAGCCTGAGCTTCTTCCTAAGGTGCTCAAACACATCAAGAAGAGGCAAGATCTAATAGCAGACACTTTTCAAGTGTCTGTATCACTTTTTGATGTTCTATTGGCCAAAGTGTATCATAGATCAAGCCCAGATTCAAGGGTGAAGGCATTCATGTTGTCGTGTTTGCAAACAGTCTATCACATTTGTCCATATCCCTGATATCCAGAGGACTGCTTGAAAGCAGCTGTTGAGTATATGTCTTATGATCATCCCTACACAAGAAACTAATGTGGGGCATGCAAAGAACCATCGCATCTGGAGCCTAACCTGGTAAAGTCAAAGTATGCATAAAACAATTAGAGATTGAAGCAAAGAGAATAAAATGATGGCTACTCTGGAGCAGGTCAATGTGCAATAAAAGAATTCCAGAAAATTGAACTCAATGGGGGAACGCTGGGATGACTTTTTGTTAAATACTTAAGTTTTATTAGATTTTCCCAATGTTTTCTCATGGCTTTAGGGTGACTGGTTTATTTGTTAAAGAAAACACTCCGTGTCTGCTTGTGCTATTTGTGTGTGTTTGTGTGTGTATAGGTATTTCCTTCAGACACCATCACACTCCTCTCCAAAATGTCCATATTGCACTTAGTGTCATGGCTCTTCCACATGCATTATCTCCCTTGATCCTTACAGTAGACATGAGGAAAGCATTGTTTCCATTACGCCGTGGAGAAATGGTCAGAGAGGAGACCCAGGGAGCCACCTGGAGGCTTGCCAAGGAGCCTGAAAATAAAAGAGAATTTCACTCTTGTGAGGTAAGAACTACAGGCATAATGTCAGGAAAGGAAGACAATGTAAAGTAAAGACCATGGTGACTTGTGATGCGTTTAGTCAACAAACATGCATTGAATGTCTACTGCCACCTCTAACATAGAATTACATTCTAGGTAGAAAGGAGACAGTAAGTGTAAGGTTTGATCTCACCGAGTTTAAAAAGGAAGAAACTGAGGCCAGCACAAGAAGATCCAATGTGAAGGAATTTATTCAGGCTCCCGGATGAGGTTCTGTGGTCTGACAAGAGGGACCGGAGAAGTCACACAGACTCCTCTCAGGCATGGGGTTTTATAGGGAGTGAAGGAGCTCGACTGGTTGTGGGAGAGCAAGACTGTCACTGGGTAGAATTACAAGCCTTCAGCTAGGACTTGGCTTGCTGTTGGTTAGAATTACTAGGCTGCCATTGGCTAGAAAGGCTCGGCTGCTATTGGCCAGAAAGACTTGGCTGTTATTGGTTAGAAAGACTTGGCTGCTATTGGTTAGAAAGACTTGGCTGCTATTGGCTAGAAAGAGACTAGGGTTGCAGCACCTTGTTTGCATACTGGGCTTTTTAAGGGAAGGTCAGGCTGTGCGAGCATGGGAGAAGGGAACATGCCTGAGCATGTTTGAGCTTGCCCGAGCTCGTCTGGGCTTTGGAAAAAAGAGGTGGGGGGTCTGTGTCCGTGCTCCTGGAGAGGCTACCAGCCTTACAGTAAGAAACTTAACAAAAAAGACATTTCTGGAAAAGAATAAATACCATCAAGAAAATAAATCATGATAATATGATTAGATCAAGAATTACAAGGCAAGGGTGTGTGTCCCAAAGTACCTAGTGGGTAGAGTGATTTGCCAGCACAGCACACTCAAAAAAGTCAGTTTTGCAGCTACTCTTTGTGTGACTTGAGCAAATTTACTTCACCTGAACTTTGTTTCCTCTGCTGTAAAACAGAGATACTTGTAATTGGTCTAGTTTCTTACCAGAACTTTTTGGAATCAAAGAGATAATGCGCATAAATGAGATTCACAGGGATTATGTCAGAATCTAGTATTATTACTACTGGTGGTATCAGTGTGTGTGTGTGTGTGCGCGCGGGGGGGGTAGCAATCAAAATGAAAGCAAAGTTAAATTCCAAACGTATCACAAAGGTTCAACTAAAAAGCAGTTAAGACCGAAACTCTAGAGGGAAAGCAGTCTGACAAGATGTAGGTTCTCAGCAACAGTTGAACTGAATTCAGGGCATTGCGAATATGGAGCAAGATTATTCGTGGCTGATGTAGGTTAAAAAATACGTGGAATCCTTCTCCAACCCTATCTGGGCTTCTAGCCTCACTGAAAACCTGGGAGTTTGTGTTCTTCCGCAGAATGATACATGTTGCTCTTTTGGGTCTCTGGTGCCCTAATACTGTTGGTCAGAAAGATTGGAACTTCAGGTTAATTTGGTGTTTTTCTACATGTTCTGCATAGCTATTATTACACACATAACAGCCAAAAATACCCTTTGAAGTAATGAGGTACAGAAGATATCTAAGATAGATTACATCTTTCTTTTACACTTGGTATCTCATTGATGCAGAAGCCCCAGGAACCTCTCCTAACTTGACAGAAAAGTAGGTTAACCACTGACTCTAATACTTGTAAATCTTAGACTTCAGTGAAGTTCTTTTTTTAAAATAGCAATGTGAAATATGTTCAGTGTTCATAACAGCAAACATTTACTGTGCAGCTAACCTATTATGTGCTATGCACACCAATCTTTTTTTTAAATAATTGTTATTGTGTATATTGAAGGAATGCAGCATGATGTTATAAGATACACACATATAGTAAAATGGTTACTATAATGGAACAAATAACACATCTACGGTCTCACATAGTTATCTATGTCGCCCTGTGTGGCAAGAGCAGCTATAATCTTTAACCTTTCTGAGACTGGCCATTCACAGCAGGAAAGCATGGAGGGAAACACCAGCATTCTCCAGTCGAATGGAATGTATGAAATAGCCCACGAGCAGTGCCGGGACCAAGTAAACGCGGCGGGGTTTGCCATTATGGTTTTGGTTATCGTTTTTGAGGCAGTCACCAGTGCTCCCCACTCTGAAGGATCTTGAGAGAGGCTTTTGCACTACTGAGGGAGGTACAGCTTCTTCCCAGACACCACACTTCCTGCCTCATGGGACTGGCCATATTTGGGAGTAATACTATACTAGCTTCTTACCTGTTCCTGGATACCTGCTCCCCTGCCCGCAGCATGTCGCATTCCATGTTAGCTTTCGGGCATAGGAATCGGGGCACATGTTTCTGATACTGATAATAGTATAAATGCCAAAAGAGTATCAGAGAAGGCAAATGCTGGGTCTTCTGTTTACATAACTTTAGGCCATTACGATGATCCCAAGACAATTTCAATTACACTAAGTTTATGTTCTAGAGGACTTGAGGCTATTAGAATACAGTTTATACCTAAAGCAAGTATAAAAAACAGAACTCAGTGACTTGTTAACATGTATGCTCTTAACTAAATCACTCCTTCACACAGCTCTTAACTAAATCACGCCTCTTCACACAGAACTTTGCCAAGGAAGCAAAAGCCCCTTAAATACATAGGATTAGGGAGATGGAATCATCTCTCAGCCGTCTGGGGCACTGGCATCTCACTAAGAGAATGATTGGAACTACAATTTTTAGACCAGCTACTTAAAGTTTATTGCACTCTAATTTAAGTTTGGTTATTATTTTACTGCAACTCAGTTTCTTTCAGCCCAACACATGTACGAGATGCAATGGTCACTGTCAATGATACCAAGACCTAATAGATCTGACAAAAAGCAGAAAATGACCTAAACCCAGTAGTTTTACAGCGCTGTGGACCGCAGGAGGGCTCCTAGCACTCTGGGGTCGAAATGCGGGACATGTGTGTGAAACTCACAACAAGGATGTTTAGTTATCCTCGGTGAGTCAGGAAGGGGCTCCATGAGGAGGTGACATTGTGTCAGGCATTGGAAGAGGCAATGTAACATTTGCGGATGAGGGAAAGCAGGAAAAAACAGGCAATTCTCACAGCGGGAACAGCAAAACACAGAACCATGAGTGTGGAAGTTTACACTTATTTAGGAGAGAATCGTTTTCTATGCTTACAGCAGAGATTATTTTGGAAGCTGGTCAGGGAAGGAACTGTAAGGTACAGAAAGGGAAGGTAAACCTGTGCTGTAGATTAAACTGAAAGACCTCAAGGCACTGTGAATCCTGAATTCCAGCATGTATAATTCAAGGTTACAGCTAATGGGATATTAGAGGATTCTTCACAGCATCAACTTTATTCGACATAAATTCTTACGAGAAAGGGTTGCTCCGATTTGTAGAATCTGCTCATGTATGCTGATCTAGATTGATTTACACGTTTCTGGGAATTTATTGAACAGCTTCCAGATAGTGGGTCTAATTAGGGCTGAGATCCATTGGTGAAAAAAATCCCACAGTAAATTATTATCCTTTCTAATACCATCTTGAGTTTATATAGCATTTGTTTCTCCCAAGTTGTTCAGAGTACTTCACATGTATAGTTGCGTTTTCTGAATGTTTCTGAGACATAATTAGGTGCATGTATCACAGCGCTTATTTTATAAATATTGGCATCTGACATATTGATTACAGAATCTGCTTAAGATAACATGGCACCACAACTGTTATCAAATGACACATTATTATCAGTCATTTTGCATACAAGTTGCCATGTAAATAAAAACATTATAAGCAGTTCTCTGTAATTGATTTCATACATTGAATATTTTCTTATTGACTGTAGTTTTAAAGTAAATTATAACACAATATACAAATTTTCAGCACTACAGAAAAAGTATGAGGAAAAAAGTATTAAAGAGAAAAATGAGATATTACACATCTCATTGCTAATATTATGAGACCATTCTTTTTTTTTTTTTTTTTTTTTGAGACAAGGTCTTGCTCTGTTGCCCACGCTGGAGTGCAATGGCCTGATCTTGGCTCACTTCAACTTATGCCTCCTGCTTTCAGAGTTCAAGCGATTCTCCCGCCTCGGCCTCCTGAGTAGCTGAGATTACATGAACCCAAAATCATGCAAGGCTAATTTTTGCATTTTTGTAGAGATGCGGTTTCATCAAGTTGGCCAGGCTGGTCTTGAACTCCTGACCTCAGGCGATCAGCCGGCCTCAGCCTCCCAAAGAGCTGGGATTACAGGCGTCAGCTGCTGCAACTGGCCAAGACCATTCTTCAAACACTATTCCCTGCAGTGGAAGCAGAATTGTATTACTTCAGGGGCCAATAAGGTGAAATAAATATGGAGGTCGCTAGGTACAAGTCAAGCAGGGACAAGATGCCTGTGAAGAAGCAGAAATGATAGACCCTGACTAAATGCATTGAGATTTAAGTTATAACAACATCACCCATCTACTCAGGAGGCTGAGACAAGAGAATTGCTTGAACCCGGAAGGCAGAGGTTGCAGTGAGCCAAGATCATGCTCCTGCACTCTAGCCTGGGCAAAAGAGCAAGACTGTTTGAAAGACAAAAACAAAAACAAAAAACATTTAGAGCATCGTGTGGGACAAATCACCATCTGTCGGTAAATTTGGTCCAGGAGGTGAGTTTACAAGTTCTGCCCATACCTGTTCATTCATCAAGCTATGATGATTAGATAAGCAGACAGGTAGATAAACTGACGTATAGAATAAAACGATTTTGTAAAACTAGGATCACACTTTACTATTTTAATGAAAATTATTACAATTAGCTTTAAATTTAACAGAATTTTTTTAAAAAAACTAAAAACACTCTGACTTCTATATTTTCTAAACATGTTTTACCCGCAAAATACTTTAAATTTAATAAATTTGATTAATTAAAACAATCCAAAGAAAAAAACATATGAAGATGGTGGGTAGGAGGCAGGAGTAGCTTCCAGCTCCCACTTGGATGGACTCAGCAGCATGTGGAGTCCCACTGTGAACTTTGCTCCAAGAACTACTGCAGGAATATACTAGGAAAGCTGAGACATTCCATACACCCTTTGAGGGAATTGGATCACTGCTGCAGGCTCCCTGAAATGCTGAAAAACTGTGAATCTGCTTGCTTTCTCAATGGGGTGGCTCATGGTCTGGGGCAAGTTCTCAGCCCTGGCCACCAGCTGCCTGGAAATAGACTCAGTGCTGTTAGGGTGGCACAATGGGAGTGAGACCCACCTTTAGGACTACAGGCTGCATGGGAGCGGGGTGAGACCTGTAACTGCTGACTTTCCTCCACTGCCCTGGAAACCTTTGTGACTCAGCAGAGGCAGCCATAATCCCCCTGGGAACGTAACGCTATTGGACTGGGAACCACACCGCCATCCCCCACAGCAGCCTTCAACCAGCCCTACACAAGGAGAAACTGAGCTCAGACACCCTACTCCTGCCGCCACCTGGTGGTCTTTCTCTTCCTGTGCTGGTAGCAAAGACAAAGATCATAATCTCCAGGGAGCTCTACCGCCCTGCCCATCACCTGAGAAACATACGTACTTAACCAGGTGTCCCTAGATCAAGTTTGGATCCAACCTATAGGACTGCACCTGATGCATTCTTAAAAGTACCACCTCCTGGTTAGAAGCCAACCAACACAAAGCCAGTGCACTAAACAAACAAAAACACAACCAATAACCCTCACAGAGTCCACTTCACTCCCCTGCTACCTCCAGGGGAGCAGGTGCTGGTATCCACGGCTGAAGACCTGAAGGGGGATCACATTACAGGACTCTTTGCAGACACTCCGCCGCACCAGTCTGGATCCCAGTAACTCCACTGGGTGGCTAGACCCAGAAGACCAAAAGCAATCAATACAGTTCGGCTCTCAGGAAGCCCCATTCCTATGAGGAAAGGGACGTCAAACTGTCACTGTCAGCTGATGATATGATTGTATATCAAGAAAACCCTAAAGACTCATCTAAAAAGCACCTGGAACGGAGAAATGAATTCAGGAAAGTTTCAGGATACAAAATTAACGTACATAAGTCAGTAGCTCTGCTATATGCCAACAGTGACCAAGTTGAGCATCAGATCAAGAACTCAACCTATTTTACAATAACTGCAAATAAATAAATAAATAAATGAAATACACAGGAATCTGCCTAACCAAGGGTGTGAAAGACGTCTAAAAGGAAAACTACCGCTGGAAGAAATCACAGATGACACAAACAAATGGAAACACATCCTATCCTCATGAATAGTAGAATCAATATTTTGAAAATGACCACACTGCAAAAAGCAATCTATGAATTAAATGCAATTTCCATCAAAATATCATCATCATTATTCACAAAACTAGAAAAGAAATCCTAAAATTCATATGGAATCAAAAAAGAGCTCACATAGCTAAAGCAAGGCTAGTCAAAAAGAACAAATCTGGAGGCATCATACTACCTGACTTCAAACTATACAATAAAGCCACAGTCACCAAAAAAGTACAGTACTGATATAAAGCTAGGCACATAGACCAATGGAACAGAATAGAGAACCCAGAAATAAAGCCAAGTACTTACAACCAACTGGTCTTTGACAAAGCAAACAAAAACATAACGTGGGGAAATGACAGCCTATTCAACACATGGAGGCGGGATAATTAGCAAGCTGCACGTAGAAGAACAAAACTGAATCCTCATCTCTCACGTATACAGAAATTAACTCAAAGTGGATCAAGGACCTAAATCTAAGACCTAAAGCCATAAAAATTCTAGACAATAACATCAGGAAAACTTTTCTAGACATTTGCTTAGGCAAAATCTTAATGACCGAGAACCCAAAAGCAAATGCTACAAAATTAAATACAAATAGATGGGACTTAATTAAACTAAAGAGCTTCTTCACAGCAAACGAAATAATCAGCAGAGTTAACAGACAACACATACACAGAGTGGGAGAAAATCTTCACAATCTATACATCTGACAAAAGACTAATAATCCAGAATCTACAAAGAACTCAAACAGATCAGCAAGAATAAAACAATCCTATCAAAAAGTGAGCTAAGAACATGAATAGACAATTCTCAAAAGAGGGCATACAAATGACCAAACAAACATCCAAAAATATACTCAACGTCACTAATTATCAGGGAAATGCAAATCAAAACCACAACGGGATATCACTTCACTCTTGCAAGAATGGCCATAATCAAAAAATCAAAAGAGAACAGACACCGGTGTGGATGTGGTGAGAAGGGAACACATATACACTGCTGGTGGGAATGTAAACTAGTACAACCACTATAGAAAACAGTGTGGAGATTCCTTAAAGAACTAAAAGTACATCTCCTGTTTGATTCAGCAATCCCACTACAGATACTAAGTATCTACCCAGATAAAAATAAGTTATTATATAAAAAAGATACTCGTATGTTTATAGCAGACCATTTACAATTGCAAAAATATGGAGCCAGCTCAAATGCCCATCAATCAGTGAGTTGATAAAGAAATACATATACATATATATTCTATATATAAAATATATATATAGAAAATGTACACACACACACACATGCGTGCACACACACAATGGAATAGTATTCAGCCATGAAAAGGAACAAAATAATGGCATTCACAGCAACCTGGATGGAATTGCGGACCATTAATCTAAGTGAAGTAACTCAGGAATGGAAAACTAAACATCATATGTTCTCACTCAAATGTGGGAGCTAAGCTGTGTGGATGCAAAAGCATAGAATAATACAGCAGATTTGGGGGACTTGGGGAAGGAGTTGGAAAGAAAAGACTATACATTGTGTGCAGTGTACACTGTTTGGGTGATGGGTGCACCAAATCTCAGAAATTACTGCTAAAGAACTTATTCATGTAACCAAACACCACCTGTTCCCCAAAAACCTATTGAAATAAAGAAAATTAAAAATTAAAAAATCTCTGAATAATAGAGAAATGAAACATAAAAAAATAAAACAATAAAACAATCAGAGGTTGCCACTATTATATTTCAATTTAAATTCTTTTTCAATTCTATATGGTATTAGTTTACCAAATAATATTTTAAATGAAGGAAATTACCATCTTACATTCCTCACTTTCCACTTCCTGATTCTAAAAGTTATGTTCAGTTTGCATTTTATTAAAGTTGTATTCAGTGTTATAGCCAGAATTGTTGTGTAGCTCACGTTTTTAAATTAAACTGACTCATAATCACTGATTTTTTTTCCAAAATGTCTTTTTTCCAACTTTTTTTTTGTTGATTCCTTGTTTGATTGGGGTTCATCTTCATAAGAGCAGACAGTTCTTGTCCGTGCGCTGCCATTATACCTGACTGGCATGTTAGGTGCATATGGGAGCAGTGAGTCCCTTTCTTGCCCTTGGGATTTCATTAGAAGTGCCCCACTGTCAGCCGCACACAATCTTTTTTACCACTGTGTCTCTGTTTATCTTTTTAGGGATTAGTTATTATATTAGACATATACATATATATGTATACATTGTAAAAGAACATACGGAGTTTTTCTTCTTTAGGTACTTTTATGTTTGAGGACATCTTCTTGTTCCCTTTTCACAATAAATAATTTCCAACTGGGCATGAAATTATCTTGGCTCACTTTTTCTTTCCCTAAAAAATTAGTAGAAATAACTCAATTGGCAGATTTCTGGCATTGACTGTTGCTGCTGAATAGTATGAGATAAGACTAATTTTACTACTTTTAGGAAGCTTGATTTTTCTGCTTAGTTTACTAAAGAAAATTTCCTCTTCCCCTTCCTTCCTCTTTTCCTCCCCTGCAACCTCCCTTCCTTTCTTTCTTATTTTCTAGTTTCTGGATTTGTTCTATTCTGTGCATAGTTAGATTACAGAGTAATCATTTTGTTTCATAAAAAACACATTAGCCCATGTAGGGACCAGAATCATTTATTTAGCAAATTATATGTTTAATATATTTTAATACATATGCACAAACATGCCATGAGAAGTAATAGCCAGAGCACTGAACATAACCTACATTTCACCATTTAGGTTACCATCCCATTCCCATGACAACCCCAGGGAGATGACTCACGTTGCCCTGCCATGCTCATCATTCTTCTGTGTGATTTCTTAGGTAAGTTTATTATGTAAATATTTTTGTATGCCCTATCTTTGTTGTTTTTAAGTTTACAAGAAGTGTGTAAATCTTTTTGGATTTACTTTATTTACTTAAAGTTATGTTTCTAAATTTCATACACTTAGTTACTTATTATTAACCACATCATTTTTATTAAATCATTTTGCTGTAACAATTGTTATATCCCATTCTTCTATTTTCTTTGAATACACTTCAAGATTGTTTTCAGATTTTTACACATTACAGAGTTCTGATATGAAAATTCTTATGTCGATTTTTAAAAAAATTATCTAAAAGAATAAGTACGTAATTATTTTTCATTGTCTTGGCTTACATTTTCTTGACCATTAAGCATTTCAATATCTTTCTATATGTTTATTTCCTATTTGTGTTTTTTGTTCTGTAAAATACTTGTTTATATCTGCCCATTGTTCTGTTGAGTTTTATGCTTTTCTTACTGCCTTGAAGTAATCTTCACATAATTGTTTAATTTTTATCATCATTTACAAATATTAAAAATATCTTCTTCATTTTGAAACATCTTTTTACTTTTTAGACTCTGTGGCTCTAGTAAAAGTTTTTTGAAGAGGTTTGCATCTTGATTACGTTGTTTTATTAGCAGCTGAATTTAGCAAGGTGTAGCTGAAAACAGAGAAATTAAAGAAAGAAAGAATCAGCTTACAAGCAGAAATGAAAGAGAATATGGAAACCAAGGCCTTGTAGTTTGGAAAGTCCAGTTATTTCTAGCCCCCTCCCCCAATATTGTATTAGTTAAAATTCTACACGGAAACCGAACAAAATCTCTCTTGCTGCACTGTTACTTTCTCTCTCTCTCTTGCTTGCTATCTATATATGTACATACACATATAATGTATCTTATACATTGTAAATACATTTGTATATATAAACAATGTATTTTATATATGAAATACAAACCCTTGAGCTCAAACGCTGAATGAAAACGGCCATAGTGAAGGTAAAACTCAAGCTAACAAGGAATCAACAGCAACAAAAAGTCAGAATGAAGACATTTGGGGGAAAAAAATCAGTGATTATGAATCAATTTAAATATTTATGTATATGTATATGTTTATACACACATATATACACATGTATATGCATATGTAGGCACACATATCTTACTTTTTCATCTCATATTAAAAATGAAGCTTTTATGTGGGTGCAGGACTTCTGTAAGAAAGGCTTCTCTATACATTATAATCTGATTCAAGAAAAAGATAAGTCATTGCATGAAAACTTGAAGCAAAAGGATGATGCAGAAATTAATGCCAGCGAAGGATAGTTCGATAAAGTTAGAAAGAGATTTGGCTTAAAAATTTTCCTGATAACAGGAGAGTCAGCTCCTGCCAACCAAGAGGCAGAAGGCAAGTTCCCAGACTCCACTAAGAAAATCATTGAGGACAAAGGACATCTGCTTGAACAGGTTTTCAACGCAGGCAGAAAGACTTAATTCTCGGGAAAAATTTCAAAAGAAGATTTATTAATAAGGAAAAGAAGCAAGCACCAGGACTTAAGGCAGAAAGGGATAGACTGACTCTACTGCTTTTGAAAACGCCCTTATCTGTAACTCCTGACCCTTGAAAGGGAAAGATGAACATCAGCTGTCAGTCTTTTGGTTTTACAACAAGAAGCCTTGGTCAACAAGAAACGTATTTCTAGATTGGTTCTTTCAGTGCTTTGTCCCTGAAATCAGAAAGTAAATACCTTGACAGTAAGGTACTTCCTATTAAAGATGTTTGAGATAGGACAATGCCCCAAACTACCCAGAACCCTGGGAGTTTAACACTGGCAGTGTCAAAGTGATCTATTTGCCCCTAAACACAACGTCTCTAATTCGACCTTTAGATCAGGGTGTCATAAGGACCTTTAAGGCTCATGATACATGGTATTCTGTGGAAAGGATTGCCAACGCCGTAGAAGAGAACCCCAATAGAGAGAACTAGTCATAAAAATCTGAAAAGATTGCACCACTGCAGATGTCATTGCTGTGACGTAGAAAGCCGTGAAAATGATCAAGCCGGAAACAACAAACTCCTGCTGGAGCAAACTGCGTCCGGATGTTGCGCGTGACTTCGCAGGATTTACCACAGAACCAATCAAGGACATCATGAATGAGATTGTGGACTTGGTGAAAGAGGTAGAGGGTGAAGGGTTTCAAGATGCGGATCTTGCAGAAACCCAAGAGCTAAAAGCCACCACGGCAGAGAAACCAACACAAGATGACCTGGTGAATATGAGTGTTTCCAAACCAGTGCCAGACAGTGAGGAAGAGGCTGTAGGAGAAGCAGTGCAGGAAACAGACCGGCACTGGGCAACCTGGCAGACGGTTCCGACTGTTCAAGACGGCTTTTGGCTTCTTTGACAACACGGATCCTTCCATGTTTTGGGGAATGAAACCAAAGCAAAGAGCGGAAGGATTGATGCCATGTAAAAACATTTTTAGAGAAATGAAAAGTAATAAATTTAGACGAAAATTACAACAGATTTCTATAAAGTTACATCGAGTGTGCCTGCCTCCCCTTTCACCTCCTCCATTTCTTCCACCTCTGCCACCCCTGAGACGGCAAGGCCAACCTCTTTCTCCTCCTCTTCAGCCTACTCAGCATGAAGATTCTGAGGACGAAGACCTTTATCATGATCCATTTCCACGCAATAAATAGTAACCTAATGCTTTTCTTAATACCACTTTTTTCTCTAGCCTTCTTTACTGTAAGAATACAGTATATAATGCATATAACACACAAATTATTTATTAGTGGACTATTTCTATTATTGGTAAGGCTTCTAGTCAACAGTATCCTAACAGTAGTCAAGGTTTTAGGCACTCAAAAGTTGTAACTGAGTTTTCAACTGTGGGGAAGATGGAGTTGGTGGCCCTGATTTTTAAGTTGTCCAAGGGTCAACTTTAATTTATGCCTTTGTTAAAGATCAGACTAGAGACCAGAGGTAAGGTGATCAGGCAGAGGGGCAAGGAAATGGACACATAAGACTGAGCAGGACATAGAAAAAGTTCTGCGTTTTATGTCAGTACCCACCAGAACAGGCACCGAAGAACCAAGTCAGCACAATGCCACATCCAGTTGACACCAGCCAGCCTTCCTCATCTTGTATCTAAAAACCTGCACAAGAGCAGTGACTGTGACTGGGATGGCAACCTGAGGCCACAGAAGAACTGGACAGATAGCACAGAGTCCACAGTGGAGACCGGGAAGAGGTCAGCAGGGAACCTGGTCCTCTGAGAGCCTGCACTGACCACACAGAACTAAGATGCTGTAATGGGAGCTAGGTATGCCTGATGATTTGTGAAATCACTGAGACTGAGAGATCAGGTTGTCATAGCACCCATTGTTACTTACCTGAAAATCAGGAACATTTCTAAACTCGTCTGCATGTGCCTTGATACAGCAAGATCTCTGTGAATCCTCATCAGCAGAAAAAATGTCACAACTTTGGAGGCTTTGCTCTGGACCGAGAACGTGACATATTCCAGTGGGACACATGATTGCTTTTTTGTTTTTTCTTTCAGAAGATATTAATTAGCCCCTGAGGAATAAGCCATAAAGTGGCTTATAGCTTAATGTAGTAGCACTTTGACTCTTCATGTTGACCAGAGCACTGATTAATTTTTTAATTAGTCTTACCACATCCTTTTTGAGACATATGTTACTGAATAGTAAGTGGTGACTATCAGCAGGCTTCTGTTTCTTAGAGGGAGGGTTACTAGGCCTACAAGTTAAGGCAAAGCTACTTAGCTTGCCATACAAAGCCTTCACGATTGGCTTCACTGAATCCCTCCAGCCTCGTCTCTGGATAGGCTGTTTTCATTTCATTCTTAGACAATGACAGTGTGGGAACAGTTTTTACAGCATGTATAGTGTGCTTTCGCATCACCACACCACTGGTCACATGGTGTCTTCTGCCTGGAATCACTTTCTTCCCAGTGGGAGCCCCCCGAAGATCGCCTTTTAGTTGTCCAAAACAGCTCAGGATTCATCTCTGCCATGAGTCCTCTGAAGTCTATGTATAGTTTATGTTGCATTAAACCCACTGAAGTGTACTTCAGTTGTGTACAAGTCTATTTGTCCAGAGTCAGGATGGAGGAGCTTGATAACTTTGCCTTTATTACAGCCCTTTGTTCCCAGCATGCAGCTCTGACCTCAAGAAAGCAGAGAACCCGAGGGATGAGGGGAGTTGGGGAGCTGGGACTTTGGACTGCGAGGTTAATTTGAGCTATCGTACGACACCTTGAAAGTCTCTGTGGACGTGTCTATCATGGAAGGGGGCTGAAGACATGAAAAGAGGAGGAACAAGTGGAGTTTTCTGAAGAAAAGCTATGGGCATAATTTTGTGACATGAACTTTAAAGATGGAATTGAGAGGAGGAGGCGAGTCCCGATGTATGCTTTTTAAAGCTCTGCTTTAGTCCTTCAGTGACTTATCAGCAGGGGTGTTAACTTTTGCATTTCTACAAAAAATTAGCAGATAGCTGGCATTTGGAATTAACTGAATCCGGATGTGAAGTAGATGTGAATTTGTCCTTGTCACTTACTGTGTGATGGTCAATCGAGATGTTCAAAAGGCCACTCTGTGAGCCTCAGTTTCCTCTGTCAAATGAAGAAATACTGTTTTCGATCTCACAGCGCTCTTATGAAAATAACATGTGTTAAGAAGTAATGCATGTAAACACTGTCCTGAAATAGCTGCATAATACAGCAAGACCTGAATGTTGTGGATAAGTTTTTGGAAACTGGGACTTTAAGCCAAATGACATATAAGCAAGCCAATCCATCTGTTCGCTGATTGATAGAAATGAGACTTAGTTTCCTAAGAACTATTTCTGGTCACAAAAACATCACCAAACTTCTAAAGAAAGACTTGAAACACTTCTGATATTAAACAAATAAATGTGAGCTATAGATGCATTTAAGAAAGATTGATAAAAATAAATGATTATGTATCTGTTTATTCTTGTTCAAGGTCTTGGGTGGCAGGAACTTGTCCCATTGACTCAGAGCACATGGCAAGGGTCAGCCCTGGACAGGTCATAGCTCCATTATAGGGACAATCACATGCACCCGCACTCACTCACACTGGGATCATTGAGACACACCAGTTAACCAAAGGTACACAGCTTTGAGATGAGGGGGAAAAATCAAAGTCATGGAAAGAACCCATGCAGACATGGGGAAAATGTGCCTACTCCATACAGACAGAGGGCCCCCATGAGAATCAAATTTTTTCTCATCAATCTTATAATAAAATGATGCTAAACAAAATGACTATATGTGAGGACCTTTTGTACATAACAAGTATTGTGTTTTGGTATAAATTATTTTGTATAATTTTTTGTATAAATAATATTTATTAAATAATATTTTGTATAAATATTTTGTATAAATAATATTTATTAAATATTTTGTATAAATAATATTTTGTATAAATAATATTTATTAAATATCTTACAGCCATATCTTCTACCTCTGCATTATGGTTCTCTTGGATGCATATTAGAATCATATTTACTGTCACTATTTTAAATAGTGTGAGGTTACTCTATACAATTCATAGTATAGTGTCAGAAAAAAAGCATTGATTCAAGAAAGAGCTAAATCCCAATGCCAACTTTCCCAATGACCATTTACATGACTTTGAAAGTGCAATTTCTCTTCTCCAAGGCTGACTGTTGGCTGCAGAATTCTCTTCGTAGGAGGAATGCCTGTGCCAGTGCTGCAAAGGGCAGGAAACTCCTCGATATGCATGCCCTGGCTCCTCTCTCTTTCTTTCTTTTTATAAAGACCCACTGTTCCTGGCACTCTTCTGTGTATAAGCTTTCTTGGTGTGGGGTCTCCACAGAGTCATTGATATGCTTTGGCTCTATGTCTGCGCCCAAATCTCATCTTGAATTATAATCCTCATGCTTCGAGGGAGGGAGCTGGTGGGGGTGACTGGATCATAGGGGTAGTGTCTCCCACGTAGTTCTTGTGATAGTGAGGGAGTTCTCACAAGTGCTGGTGGTGTAGAAGTGTTTGGCACTTTCTCCCTCACTCTCTCTCTCTCTCCTGCCACCATGTGAAGAAGGTCCTTGTTTTCCCATCATCTACCACCATGATCGTAAGTTTCCTGAGGCCTCCCAGCCATGCGGAATGGTGAGTCAATAAAACCTTTCTTCTTCATAAATTACCTGGTCTCAGGTAGTTCTTCATAGCACTGTGAAAATGAACTAATGCAGTCATATGCATGCAGTCATCAGTCCAGCTGAGCTTTCCAATTGCTTCCAGCACGTCCCTTCCCTCTCCCATCCCTTCTACATAACCTCACCTTACTCATATCTCAACACATGTCCTCCCCAGACTTGCTTTACTGCCTGTACTAAGATATATTATTTACTCATTCACAAACCTTCAAACTTCAAACCCGAGCTTTCTTTGTGGGACAACTTAACAGCTATCTTTCTATTCCATTTTTGTGAATCCCCTAATGTCCCTAACACTGTTTGAATGTAATTTCTTTTCTGAATGGAGTGATGCATTTAATGAACCTCAATGTTCTGTATCTTAAATTAATTTAAGTACACAGCTTGTCCCTAAGATGTGAAGAAATGGGGAATATAGATTTCAATCTCATTCATTTCTAAATCAGGTCTTGTATGCAGTAGATGCCCAGTGAATGCTGCTGAATGAGAAATGAGAAATAGAAATGAAAGCCAAGGGTTTGCTTTCTTTTGGTTTCAGTTTGCATTTTACTTGCCCAGCTGGTTAGAAGACATTTTAAATGTGAGGTTCACCTGCAAGGAAAAACAGTTCAGCACAGAGATATTCGTACTCACTTTAGTCCTCCACAGAGCCTTCCCCCAAGCTGTGATTCCTCTGTAGGCAATTTCGTGTCAATACATATGCAGTAGGGTAAGTACAACCCAGGGGAGAATGAGATTCCATCCCCCCAGGGAAGCAGAGCAGGACGCTGAACTGTGTAAACATCCCACCACGCGTTTATTATTATTATTATTTGAAGAAATTTCACCAAGGTATTTCAGATCATCATGTTATTTCTTTGAAAAATTTTGTGCTTTAGCTCTGCTGTTTTCTACTTTATGTCATTTACTTTTATTATTTTATCCACATTTTATACATTGGAGATCAGATTGTAGCAATAATAAGAAAATCTATTTATTTGGACCTAGAGGCAAAATTCTGAATATATATTCTTCTCTAGTAGACCCTAACCATATAGTCTTTTTCTAGAAATGGTTTTATTAGATTTCTTGGAAGAAAGCAGAAAAGATTTGCCAAATTACATCTCTAAGTCATGATCAGACAGAGAGCGGTCATGGCACTTTCAAACAATGCATGAGTGCAGAGGGTTCATTTACTGTCTTTCTTAAGACCAATAGATATACTCTGTGTTTTTAACTGATATCTGACATGACACATTTTTCTTTTTTTTTCTTTTTGAGACAGAGTTTCACTCTTGTCGCCCAGGCTGGAGTGCAGTGGCGCTCTCTCTGCTCAGTGCAACCTCCACCTCCCAAGTTCAAGTGATTCTCCTGCCTCAGTCTCCAGAGTAGCTGGGACTACAGGTACATGTCACCACGCCCGGCTAATTTTTGTATTTTTAGTAGAGACAGGGTTTCACCATGTTGGCCAAGATGTTCTCTGTCTCCTGACCTTGTAATCCGCCCGCTCAGTGTCCCAAAGTGCTGGAATTATAGACGTGAGCCACTGCACCTGGCCGACACATTTTTCTTATTCAAATAGAAAACCTTTGAATATTTTAGCCATTTGTTTTTATCTGTACGGTAATAACACATATCAATAGTGCATGAGTATACACAGATTTTACTCATGTATGTGAATGCATTGGGTTCCTGTGACAACCTCCTGAAGGAGGGTCTCTGCTGTGTTTTCTTCCAAGATTTACAAAAGTTCAGGAGTGTTAAGTGGCTTTTTTCAAATTCTAGTGACTTATGAATGTGCTACAAGTAAACCCTAATTTTGTGAATCTTATCTGTGGGTCTTTCTTTGTGCCACCTAATCTAAAAGTAGTCACATAAGGAATCAGAACAATAGTTATAGACTGATTTAGATTCCATTGTTCCAAGGCTCTAAGAATTTGATCCAACTGTTAATAATTAAAAAAAGGTAAACTTCTATTTATGAGTTGTCAATTATGCAGGAGTGGCCTTTGTCTTCTTTAAACACAGTCTGTTTATAATGTATTGTAAATCTACTATTATTACCTAAATTTCAAGACATTTTATTGTTCTCCAGTACCAACATATTAAAAATCCAAACTTCTCGCGATCTCTGTAGTAAACGGCCTTCAACCTTCCTTGGCTTGGCTGACCCCGTCCAGCCATCTTTTTCTTTTACCCTTGACCCCCAAGCCTAATTCTCAAACACATGATACAAGCCACACTGTGGACACACTAAACCTCTCACAGCACTGGGCGTTAGGCTTTTTAAGTCTCTGAGCCTCATTATGAAGAAAGCCTGAACTGGGGGAAGCTGAAGCTGGTGTATGTCAGGGTGTTTAAATCTCTGGTTCCTATTCCTGGAATCCTTTAACCAATCCAAAAGGAAAAAGGAGGTATAAAGAAGAAAGAGCCCAAGGTGCACAGCAACTCTCTGATTGGGGAGGTTTCAGAAGCTGCCATCAACTTTCCTCCTTTATCTCAATTGTCAGCATAAACTCAACTGCCACGCACAGCCACGAGGATGCCTGAGAAAAGTTTTCTTCTCACTGTCTTTGTGCCTTTCTTCTAGTATGAGAAAAAAAAGTTACCAACAGACATCAGGAAATGACTAGCAGTTTTCTCACTCAGCTCTCGGGAGGTCAAAGCAGAGTATCGTAATCAAATGTAAGGCTGAGTATTCTTCTAGCAACAGGAGAAAGGACTGAGGATGCATGACAATGGAGAGAGAGCAGAGAGCATTGGGAGATACACTGAGGAGACAGTGTAAGAGTTAAAGAAAGGGGAAAGAAACACAAAATGCAGCTCAACAGACAAAGACAGGTTCATTTTAGAGAAATAAACCTGAGAGGGGCTTCCGGTTGATTTCAGTCAGGAGCACTCTGTCTCACAGCCTAAGAGTATATATTGGTTATAGGGTGAGGGGACTTATCACAATCTTGGAATGTTGCTGTGTGGGGAGAAGTTTATGGCAGGGTTGGAATGTCTCTGTGGGAAGGAAGGTCATCCTGGGGCTGACATCTTTCCAACTGAAGGGGAGGTTAACTCAGGGCTGCCATATTTCTGGTCAGGGAGGGGTTTGGAATGTTTCTGGCCGAAGATGTTATTTGTGGTTTATGGTCATGCTGACCTTAGCCATAAGAATGAGGCCCTTTGGATTTAGGTGATGTTTGATCAAGGCGAAACGTAAAATGGCAGTACTTGTCCAAGATGGCGATGCTCCTGCTCTATCCGACAGGAGACACAGGGCTGGGTGAGGGCAGGGAGGCACCGTGAACATGCCCAATCTTCCCCTTTCCACTTTGCTTTCTCTTATCTCTTCCTATGTATTCTTCTGGCAAATGGCAGCAGAAATTAACTGCTTTTAGGATAACCAAGGAAAGTAATTGTGTTTTTTACCCATGAGTTCATCCTAGTGCTCCTTTGAAGAACTCACATCATCACCCAACACCACCATGTTTACCAAGAGCACTGACACATGTTCTCCATGAGAAACTTAGCCTTGAATTACTTAATGCCATCGGCAACTCGTTGTTTATTAGGAAAATGTTTACGTGCACCCACTTTGTGTCAGACACTACGTAAGGGTTTTGCATGGAGCAATGCACCCAAAACACTGCATTTACCTTTCTTGAGCTCTGTATCTTTGTCCGCATCTCATCAGCTACCAAATTCCTAAGTTTGGTCACCTCCTGAAGCAGTCTCTGCCTGGCTTCTGGGCCAGTGCTCGTGTTGACTCGTGAACTCAAGAGGTGGCTTCTTGGCTCATCGCACGTATTTTCTCAACGGCACTACTTGAACAAGAAACTCCTAATAGTGAGGAGTCCGGCAGAGTCAGACTCAGAGGCTGGACATGGACAATGCGGATGGGTCATCCCTGATCGTAACTGGAACTCACAATGGGGCCACCGAGGATGAGTGAAGCCCAGATGCGTGTTGGAGGCTGGTTGTGTAGCTCTTCCCTCCCTCCACCTGGGCTCCTCCCCTTTCCACGCAGCCAATGGGAGATCTTTCCCCTGAAACTCTCATCGATCGGAACTGTAGTATTCTGTGTTTCTTCAGGATGCTGTAAGGGTTGCTGAGATTGGAACTTCTGCCAGGGAATAGAGAAATAAATTTATATTAAAGTAACCATGCCTGGTGCCATAGGTTTGTTGCCCCTCCCTAAGACAGCAGTGTGTTAGTCAATTGAATAAAACTCTAATGATAGTTTCACAGGGACCAGAGGAGCTCAGTGGGGAAGATACCTCATAACACACACATGAGTTGTTTTCATCCACTCCTACTTCTTGCTCTTATCTTTGCAGGGTTCTAAGCCCACTTATTTTGTGTACATTTTCTGTATTTGCCAGTGTTCCCATGGGTTTATGTTGCTGGGCCCAGTGTTCACTCCTAGACAAGATTCCAGTGTCTTTCTCACAGGCTTATTCCCTGGGTGATAGGAGAAACATCCCTGCTGCCTACGCTGGCCTGCTGGGGATAGCAGGATGGGATGAGTTCATTTCTTCCTGCTGGGCCAATCCTTGAGGACAAGGGGAACAGACAGGATCTGGTCCAAATTAGATGTAGGACCTTTCTCCTTCTCCTGCCTAATTCTATCAGACCCCACTCCCCCAACACACACATCAACTGTGCTTGGACGACACAGCTCTCACATCCTGCCCTGAGGCACATGGCGTGCACGCTGCTGTGGCATCACCCATGGGTCCTGGGCCCCCTCAGCATCTTTGCAATTCTAACATGTAGATACTTCCTACTTCAGATGCCCATGAGCTCAGCTCCTCCGCCTGAGGCTTTCTCAGACATCGCTGCAGCTGCCTGGGTGGCAGAACCTGCAAGCACTCTCATGCACCAGCAGTTGGAACTGTGGACAGTGGGGTTCAGCTGGACAATTCGGGGTGTGTTCCACTGAGCTTCTCTGAGAGATCGAGCCCCATGGACCTCACTGAGGCACGTGATTGGCTCTCTCTCATTTTCCCAAGGGACGCAGTTGGCTCTGTCTATTACCTATGCTTCCTGAGATCACTTAGAAACTGCTACTGGTCCCCCGGTTCCTTCATCAGGCCCTGCTCTGGGGGATCCAGCTGAGACACTTGTCAACCTGTTGGGCAGCTAAGAAAAGAGTGTCCTATTCTATTAGTTCCCAACCTGTAAATTATGACAAAGAATAACTAAACAAAAATGTATCAAACACTGTCGAGTGATTAATGCCTCACACTTGTAAACCCCATTTCCAACAAATATAATTGTGAATAATAAAATTAAAAGTGACTCAAAACGTTATTGAATTTATTATGTTTAAATGGAAGCATTTAAAAAGTCTGCATTTTTGTATTTGATATTAAAATTAGAATTTCTGGGAAATTGCCAAAGTGATTTAATGAGAGGAATGATGATTTTGTCAACACATGTTCCTAGAATAGGTGGAAAAAACATCTACCCTTACCTCAACTGGAAATAGCTCATGAATACAAATGTAACAACCTGAACAATAAAGTTAGCAAGAAAAACTGTAACAGAAAGTCCTCATAGGGTAGGCAAAGATCTCATAGATAAGAACTGAATGATAACCAAAAAAAAAAAAAAGGTGTTTTTACCTTTGTCAAAACTCATCAAGCAGTGCAAATAAAAAACAGTAAATTTTGTTGCAGGTAGATTATATTTAATAAGTGTTTTGGGAATAAGTACATAGTTCACCAAATACTTTCACATTTATGAAAATGATTGAGAACGATTCATCGTTCTTAGAAATCTCTTAAAAAGAAACTAAAATGATGCTACTAAAAGGAGCGGTCCTCACTGGAGTCCCCCCTGGGTCCTGTCCATCTCTCCAGCCTCGCCTGTTGCATTTATTGCTTTTCGTACCTGCCTTTCCCAATAGCTACATTGGGAAATAGCTACTACGTTTATATTAAAGTAATGCATCCTGTGCATTTAGTACAATGCCTGTACACAGAAAGTGCTTAGTAAATGCTGAATGACTGAAATATTAGGAATAAGTACTCACATAATAGAATTGCATAATCACACAGAATTGTCCAGATGCTGGTAAGTATCTGATATCTACGCTGACGGATCTATGCAATTGCATGAAAGACTATGGTTCTAAGAGGATATCATTTATGAAAAGATGTCAAAGAAGGAAAGGTAAAAATATGAGCTTCAATTAATATAAACGACTGCAGCATTATCAATAATAGTGAATAGCAGGAACACCCTGAGTGTTCATCAGTGGGTTGGTGGGTAAGGAGCTGGCAGTATATATGTGCAGTGAAATATTATTCAGCCTTACCGAGATGGAGACCCTGCCATTTGTGACAACATGGATAAACCTGGCAGACATTATGGTAAGCAAAATAAGCCAGACGCGGAAAGAAAAACACTGTGTGATTTTACTTATGTGTGCAATCTTAAAAAAATGGAATAAATAGGAACAGAGAGTAGAGCAGTGGTTCCTGGGGTAAGGAGGGGAGGACATGGGGGTCTGGAGATCAGAGAGGACAAGCTTGCAGCTGTGCAGGATGAATAAACCTGGAGATCTAACACACAGCATGGGGACTGTGGGCCATAATGCTGTATTGAATACCGAAAATTTGCCAAGAGAGTAGATGTTGGGTGTTTTTACTGTGTGTGCGTGCGCGCGCACACACACACACACACAGTGTCTTCATGAGGTGACAGATACATTAATTTACTTAACTGTAGTAATCACTTTGTTATGTATATGTAATCAAAGCAGCATTTGTATACCTTAAATATATACAATAATACATGGACAAATACAAATCAATGCAAAAGGATAAATTAATAATTAATACTCTGAATCCATATTTTCAGGACCAGAAACCTGTGTCCAGTTCCATCAGGTGTTTCTGGCTGTCACAGGGAGTGGAAACAATGGCGTGGCTTTCTACGGAGAGCCTGGGCACTGCTGAAGGTGGATAATAAAAAAAAAAATGAAATAAAGACGTGGGAGACTGTTACAACATGGGAATGATTTCTCTCCGTCACTTGGGTAGAAATCTAGGAATTGTGTGATCTCTGCCTGTCAGTCAGTCGGGAGCATTTCCTGGAGGCCTGCTGTGTGGGGGACACTGGATTAGCTACTGTCAATTGGCTCATTTACGTATTTATCAGAAATTGAGAGTATCATGCCCTTTTCTATTTGTAAGACAAATAAATCATTTACTTCACAGCCTCACAGAGCCCACTACTTCACACCCTGAACACGGGAAGCCAGTTTGTATTTATTAGATAAATATTCTGTATCGGAACAGAATATGAAAGAACAAGTGATTGTTCTGCCTAAATGGCCTGTAAGGTGAATTTCCATGAAACAACGGGAGAAAACAGCACACAAGACAGAGCTGAGTGGCTGGATTGTTTGACACAGAAAAAATGCATTTTATATTTAGAGAGGGAAAAGACTTCTCCTGTACAGGCAGGAGAAGCAGAGGGATTTGTGGGGAGGGGAGGGACGGAGCAAACTTTCTTGTGCTCTTCCTACATGCCTGGTCTTGTGCTAGACAATTTGCATTCGTGAGTTAATTGAATATTTTATATAACAATGCAGTATATCTTGTAAGATGTTGTATCCCAGTTGTAGAGGAAATAAAACCGGGGGTCAGAGAGGTTTAAATAAATTTTCTGTCATTATTTAGCTAGCAGGAAGCAGTAGCAGCATTTGAATGTGGATCTGTCTATTTTCAACTGGGTGACAATTTTCAATTAGCTGAGTAAACAGCCATTAGAATGAAAAACAGGACCACATATCTGTGGAGGCTTGGGAAACACAAAATAAATAAATAAATCAAAATTATCAGGGAGATAAATGATAGTAGCGGCTGGGTTTGAGCAGTGTTAAAATGAGATTCCATAGGAAGGGAAGGCATCTGCGGAGAGCCGGCCTAGGACTCTGGGCTGAAAAAAATTGGATTGGATTTTATAAGCATTAGGAAACTGGAAGTTCCTAATCCAGAGGAATAATAAACTGACCCAGCCAAAGCAATCAGAATTAGTTGAATCAGCACCAATGATTGCTTCTCTCTATAACCGAGGGAAAATAAATCTATTTAAGCCATCAGCTAAGTGTTTTCCACTATAAGTTACATAAGCCTCATTGGAAAAGATCATCGGTGTCACTGGTTTATGGTTCCTCCTATAGTTTCCCGATAATAGGAGTTTCACTTTCTCTTTTCCTGGAATGAGGGATTTAATCTTCGATGGGAAAGATCCAGAAGACCTTTGACTCCTAATTTAAATAGCCCCAAATTGGCCGCCATTCATCGTTGTGGATGTAGCTGCCTTCACAATGGGGTATTTCACAGTCGCTCTCAATAGGGAATTCAGCTTTCTCAGGTCGGGAGAGGATGAATCAGATTGCACACTGCTCAGCAGGCTGAGCACAGCATCATGCCCCAGCTGTCATCCTAAAGAAGACCGGGGTTAGGTACCAATATGCACCAGGAGAGCGAGTTCTCCATTAGCCAGATGGAACTTCAAGCTGTTGCCAGAACTTGCTGTCTTCAACTTACACTGTGAAATGATGCACTGCAAGACAAAGGAATATGGAGCATCCACACAGCCCTGGGAGTCAAGCAGACCAACTCGATACTGATGTGACTCCCTCCTCCAAGACAATGAACTTCGACCCAATGGCCTGTGAGGCCACTGCTAGCCATGGTTATCACTCTGGCCTCCCTCGAGTTCAGCCGAACAATTTCTGAGTGGGTTGGCAAGGCAGATTCCTAGCTCTGAGACCCTGGATTGCAGCCAGGGCCATTGAAACCGCACACCCCGGATCTGGCATTCTTTGCACATTGACAGCAGTAGGAGGCAGGAGTAGCTTCGATATGGAATATGGAACTGGGCACCTCTGCCGGCAAGAGTGGGACGGAAGGCACCGGGACCTGTGATGTGGAGAGCGTGAAGGGGTTTCTGGCTTCTGGGAAGCACCAGGACAGCAAGCCCTGGCCTGGTGGGACCTCTCCAAGGCAGGTGGCTGGCTGAGTGGATGCTCATTCCACCTTCCTGGAGCTCAGGGAGCTCGGATTAAGATGGTGCTGCGTGAGCAACCTCACGCAGGACCCAGGAGGAAGAGTAAGAGGTCTTCTAGACTCCCTTGTGCAAATTAAAAATTAGTCGTAGGATGATGAAGGCCAAGCTCTAGAGTAGCTCTTGTGCACGCAGGTCACAGTATCTTCCACTCTCAATTTAGCTCTCTCTTCCTCTGCCCAATCCCTCCCTCTGTGAATGTGTCCTTATCTTCTTTACCCTCTCCTATTTTTTTCTAATTTTCTGTTCAACTCTCATTCTTCAGCTCCTATCAGTGTCTCTCACAATTGTAATTTCAATCATCTGTTTTTTTTCTTTTGTATTTTTGACATATTTCGGACTTTTTAAAAAACTGGCCAGAATGCTACAGAATTCTTAGATACTCTTTACCCAGATTACTCAAATGTTAGCATGTTACCACAATTGCCCTGTCACTCTAGCCTCTCTCTTTCTTTTTCTCTCTCAAATCCACATACACACACCTGCTTACCTATTTTTTTCTTAACAATACTAAAATTGCAAACAGTTCATTTACTTATAATAATTCAGTGTAAATTTTCAAAAATTAAAATTATTTTTATATGCACTGTATGATTATCAAAATTAGAAAAGTAATGATACTATTACATTACATAATCAACAGAACTTATTCAGATTTCACCCACTGAAGAGTATAGGCCAGTTATGTTGTAGAATCTCTCTCAGTTTGCTTGAGTCTAATGTTTCCTTATGATTGCTCAGAATACTCATTTTTTGTCAGGAATGTACAGAGGCGATGCTGAGTTCTTCCCGGAGCAGGCTATCAGAAGCCGCATGCTGTCAATTAGTCTCCTCACTGGCAATTATAACTTCAGTCTTAACTTCCTTTGACTGAGAGCACCAGACCCACAGGCTCAGATGACAACTGAAAAGCTGTCACTCAAACCCCATATTCTCAGAGTGGCATTACTTGACAACCCAATGGAAGGGAGCCCCCCATTCCCATCGCACAGAGAATCGCTATGAGGCAACATAGTTCATCCTTTTTTTTTTTTTTTTTTTTTTCTGAGACGGAGTTTTTGCTCTTGTTACCCAGGCTGGAGTGCAATGGCGCGATCTCGGCTCACCGCAACCACCACCTCCTGGGTTCAGGCAATTCTCCTGCCTCAGCCTCCCGAGTAGCTGGGATTACAGGCACGCGCCACCATGCCCAGCTAATTTTTTGTATTTTTAGTAGAGACGGGGTTTCACCATGTTGAGCAGGATGGTCTCGATCTCTTGACCTTGTGATCCACCCGCCTCGGCCTCCCAAAGTGCTGGGATTACAGGCTTGAGCCACCGCGCCCGGCCCATATTTCATCTTTTAATAGTACTCATCTCTATCTGAAGTTCTCCACTTATTTATTCTGTGTCGAAGAACATGATGTCTGCTCACTCTGTATCCTGAGTGCCCAGACGAGGAATCACTCACAGCAGGTGCTCAGTATGTCATCTTGGAATGAGAGTCCCTTGACTACCTCAGCCTAGGTGCAGTGCAGCTGAATCCACCAGTTCTTCCTCCTGCGTCCTGGTCTGCTTTGCTTCCTTCTTCTCTGCAGCCAGTGTCCTATCAACACAGGTTTGCTATCATTCTAGGAACGCGGCATGAAATTGCACACCATCCCTGAGCCTTAAGTTATTCTGGCAGCCTGGAGTGATATTTCCATTTAACTGCTTGGCAAAGTCCCACTCACTTTTCAAGTTATAGTGCAAATGTCACTTCTTCTGTGAAGTCAGCCCTAACTCCACAAGGGAGAATTAATTTCTCTCATCCGCAATCCCCTAACAGTTTATACATAATTAGAGTGTAGCATGTAGCCCCTAACACACTGTTTAATCGCTAGGTTTCTTCTGAGTTCCTTAAGGTCAGGATTATTGTACCTCTCCAACTCCAGCAACAGAAAATGAGTTTTTTTGCTTTCTTTTTGCTAATAAAAGCTTCCACCCGGGAAGTCAGTGTGGGTCTCCTCCAGCACCTCTGTGTTTTCTCCAGGGTGGCCAGGCCAACCATCTCCCTTCGGGTTCTGATGGGGTGTGAGCTGATGTTCCCACACCCCAGCCTTACCTTCACAATATCTGTTCCACTATTCTAATATTGAAGAGAAGATTCCAAATTAGTCACTTTTTGGCTCAATATTTCAAAAATGGTCTCTTAGCAACACTAATTTTTAGCACTATTTATTTTGAGCTAAGGTGCTAATGGATTAAGTAGCACATTTGCCTTTCGGCAGGGGATTGAATGCCTTTACCTCAAAACGAAACTAATGGGGAAGCTCTGGAGGTGAGATGAACTGCCTTTGAAAATGAGAGAAAACAAATTTTAAAAGAAAGAAAGGACTCTAGAAATACTATGAAGCCAGCCTCTGATTAAACTCAGGAATATCCATTAACCAGCCTCTGATTAAACACAGTAGATCAGCCTAGCTATAGCAATTATTTTAAAAAACTACACACGCAATACAAAATAAAAAAAGAATCCCAGTGTAGATAACAAATAATGAGGGATATTCACGGAGTGTTTGTGTTCCTTAGCACCTGTGGTATCCCGAGTTCCCTTATTGCCAATGCTGGAGAGGTAACTCTGCACTGAAACCATCCTCCCCATTCCCCAGGGCAGGAGGGGCTTGCCGGCTGTGTGCATGGGTGTTCATGTACGTTACTGTACATACTTTGCCACATGAAACATGGTGGAGGTCCAAGGGACAATTGGGAGAGTGTCTTGGCTGTTAAATAAACACACTTAGAAGATAAGATACAGTTGACCCTAGTGTGTACCAGGTTTGCTATTAACCCATAGCAACTAGCCTACTAGAGAATACACATGGACTCTGCGGGCCTTTTTCATATAATATTTCTTTGTTTCAGAGCTCCTCCCATTTAGATGCATACTTGAGCTGTGTTTCCTGCTCATGCCTGTATCACTGGAGTCTAATTTGGGTAGTCTCTTCTTCAAGCTGAGGACCCTTTCTTTTCTTCCATGAGATGGGGAGAAAGGAACTGTTCTTACTAGGTACTGCTTAATCTCTGTTAGAATGTTAGAGTATAGGCGGGTGGCAGTGGCTCACGCCTGTAATCCCAGCACTTTGGGAGGCCGAGGCGCGTGGATCACGAGGTCAACAGATCGAGACCATCCTGACCAACATGGTGAAATCCCATCTCTACTAAAAATACAAAAATTAGCTGGGTGTGGTGGTGCGTGCCTGTAGTCCCCACTACTCAGGAGGCTGAAGCAAGAGAATAGCTTGAACTTGGGAGGCAGAAGTTGCAGTGAGCAGAGATCACGCCACTGCCCTCCAGCCTGGGAGACAGAGTGAGACTCCGTCTCAAAAGAAAAATTAAAAAAAAAGTTATAGTATAATCTGCCCATTATGCCTGAGTGTAGAAACAGGGATTAAAGCCAAGTTCCAGATAGCAAAGGTGAATTCGAAGGGTGTGTGTTTCCATATATCTGTTTACCTTCTTTAGAAAATAAGATTATTGTGTCACAATTATTTGTTAGAATATTATACTCTAACACTCTACCAGCGATTTTTGAGAGCTCACTCCCCCATTTGGGGACTTTTGAGAATTAAAAAGCATGTTATCTGTTGCCAGTTTGTTATAGCTGAAGTGAACTGAACACCAGTTTCCCTAATCCCATCGACCCTATCTGCAGGAAGCCTCGGGGGTCAGGAACGGCTTCTAAAAACACTGTTTGGGCAGGGAGCAGTGACTCACGCCTGTAATCCAGCATTTTGAGAGGCCGAGGCAGGTGAATAACCTGAGGTCAGAATTTGAGACCAGCCTGGACAACACAGTGAAATCCCGCCTCTACTAAAAATACAAAAAATGAGCTGGGTGTGGTGGCGCAAGCCTGTGATCCAAGCTACTCCAGAGACTGATGCAGGAGAACTGCTCGAACCTGGGTGGCGGAGGTTGCAGCGAGCTGAGATTGTGCCACTGTACTCCAGCCTGGGCAAGAGAGTGAGACTCAGTCTCAAAAACAAAACAAAACACTGTTCCAGTGAATCCACACATGCCCTCATCTACTATCTACTCAGCAGCTGTTCACAGACAATATCGGACCTGTCCTTCTGAGCTCCTAAGGGACTTCTTTTCTACAAGAGGCTGACTGCTGAGTAGAAACCCCCACACACAGAACCTACTTCATGCGAGAGGCTGGGAACTAGAGTCAGTTGTTTACTTTGAAACAGGAACCCAAAGTAAATTAAAAACCAAACAAACCTTAAAGTAAAGGAAAATTTCACTTTTATTTAAATAAAAAATGAACTTAAAACTGGCTTGTAATTAAATGACTGTCCGTGAGAACAGAATGGATGTCGTTTTGAATTGCATAGAAAATTCTGGGAGCTGGCAAAAAACACATGCTTGGAGTGAAAGGCGCTCTCAGCTGGCTGCTGTGACCAGCACAGAGGGGACTGCTCACGCCGCAGTTATGTGACAGAAGCTGGGTGTGTGCAGACATGTCCAGCTTCACAACAAAAGAAACATGGAATGCCCCATCCTATGCCCATGAGAAACAGGCAGAGTAATTTTAGAGATTTTATATCCATCTGTGATAACCTTTTAAATGGGATTTATTCATGCGGAATTAGCAGAAGGCTGGAAATGTAAATAGGCTGAGCTTTTTTATACAGCTATATGGGAAGAATGTACACCCTCAAAGCTTAGGCATGGTATGGACACGTGTGTACACAGAGCCAGGACCACGTGGAAGAGGGTGGCCGGCCCTCCCCCTGCTGACTGTGGCAGCCCCAAACAAGCCCACGTGACTGGAGGAACAAGAGAATATTTATAATTGCAAGAGGAGTCTTTAAAATCAAGTGATATTCATAATAAAGATATCAAGAACTTTAAAAATTAATTTGTCCTCATTGTTCTTTACATAGTTTTATTTCTTTGAGCCCTGAGCTGATTGTTCAATCTCCCTACAGTGTCTTTACTCTCTCTCTAACTAATCAATCTTTCTTTCTCTCTCATTCCCCCTCTTTCACCAGTGTTGGAAGAGTCCCTGACTGACACTAAGAGAAATCCACATGTAAGAATCTTTTTAGAGATATGCACAGTGACTTCTACAGATGTTTTATATTGAATATTTCTTATTTTTTAAAAGATCAAGATTTTTTTTTTTTACAAAAGGCTTATTTAAAATTGACATGATCGGTTTTTGCAGTAGGCGATGTGAGAAAAATAAGGGTCCCATTTTTCTTTAGAGGAGGTCAGGATTCATCTCGTGCTTACCAGAACAACCAAGAACCAGTGCCTCGCGTCTTCCTGAGGTGCTTTCTCTAAACCTTTAGTATTAAAAATCATCAAAAATTGATAGTGTCTTACTGAATTGAAGCATAAACTTTAAAAATCTTTCTTAGTGAAGTGATTGTAAATTTTCTCTAAATAACTAAATGTAATGTGTAATCCTGGAATTTATCCAGGACTGTGAAAACATTACAATAAAGGAGTTTACTGGGACAATTGACAAAATTTGATTATCGATCATGAATTAGCAGTTTTGCATTGATGCTAAATTTGCTGATTTGAATAACTGTACAGGGATTATGTAAGAGAACATTCTCCTTCTTAGGAAAAACACACTGAAGCAATTTAGTGGTAAAGAAGCATTTTGCTTTCAACTCATGACAAATAGTTCAAGGAAAAAAAACTGTCAACATACACAGAGAAAAGTTGAGAAATCACATGGTCAGAATGTAAATAACTGGCAAATCTAAGTAAGCACTAGGGGATTTTTGTACTTTTTTTTGCACCTCTTCTATAAATTAAAATTAAATCAAGATAAAGACCATTTTTTTTTTTTTTTAAAAAGAAGATGGTCTTACCGTTTAATCAACAAGTGATACTTAAATTTTTTCTTTTATTTTCCTATGTCCTCTTTTCTTTTATAAGCATATTTATAAGTTCACTAAAAATACAATTAAAACTGTGTAGAGCTGTGTGTGTGTTTTACTGCCTCAAATATTGCATTTAAAAATAATATCTCCCTTTAGAAAGAGCTCTGTTTTGAAGGAATTGTAATAAAAACGTTTGGAATAGCATAATATTTTGCCCAAGAATATGTTTTGATTTTGGTCTTGTGCATCCACCCCCTCTCCCTCTTTTGAGTTGAAAATACACAGCTCTGGTGTCTCTTCTGTTCGTATTCACAGAGGGCAAAGCGAATCTCTGGTCCCTATTTTGGCTTTGCAGGTAGTTGTCTATTCCACACCCCGCTCAAGACTCAAATGAACCCTCAGCAATCCTTCCCTTGTGCAAATTATTGCAATTATTTCAATTATTGCAATTTCTAATAACGTTGTGTATGCTTTATTTAAAATATGTTTGTGAAGCAGAAAACCATTCTAAAATAACATTTTTCCTGTTGGAGGAAATGCCTGGGACAGGATTTGCTAGAACTGAACTCACAGAATCCAGATTCAAAATGCAAATTTGGTATTATCTTTTTAATTAGCCATTGATGTTTAGGATGTGGGCGAGGTCCTGTGAGAGCCACAGCTAAAGCCTGAAATTGGAATGCGATTTCCCAGTCCTCCCGGGCCCCATCAGCCTGCGCACACGGAGCTGCTGTCCTCTCGCCTGTGTCCTCTGCAGACGCCCCTTGAAATGCACAGGACCCATCAGCCCATTCAGGGCGTTAGCTTCGGCCTTTGTATGAATTGCCCTGATCTGTGTTGATTTGTGCAGAAAAATAAGTCAACACACTTGCAGGGTCTGTCACATGAAAATACCTCCTTGTCCAGGCCTGCTAATCTCTTCTTTCTGCTGCTTGTTGCTTTAATGTCGACTTCAAGTCCTAAATAATATCTTATAAGCAGCACAGACCTTAGTGAAAGCTATTAATGACGGTGGGGAAGGAGTGAGCCTTTGAACATGGAGCTATAGAGTTCCCTTTCTTTCTTTCCCTTCTCTCCTCCCCTATCTCTGCCTCCCTCCCCCACACCTTTTTTTTTTTTTTTTTTTAAATAAATCCACCTTCCTTGCTCAAATTCCAAATCATTTCAAAGTTCAGTGGACGCTTCTCCTCCTTGCATACCCTTATTATTTCAAAGTGAGACCATCTTAACTGAAAGAGAAAGTTTATTCAGGTGGCATGAATCAGACGAGGGCTCAGTGACGCAAACTGGAGCCGCAGACAGCGGCCGCTGTGTCTCTGGCAGCGCCTCCCTCCTAAAGAAGCAAAACAAAACCCCAGAAAAACAGGCCGCCAGTAATCTCCTTGCCTTAGCCAGAAACAGGGGTGACAGAAAGCTGCCCTCTCATTATAGTCTTGGTCTCAAGGTTAGAATTAGACCCTTAGGGTAAGGAGCTGTCAATTAGAGATAGCTCCAACCCATGCCGTCTGAAATGGTGGACTTAGCTCCTAGCAACTCCCTTCATTCAGGGCACAGCCCCTAGCTCTGCCTGCAGCTCAAGAGTCATCCTGGAGACAGTGAAGTAACCTTTTCAATGTGAACAGATGCATAAAGAACCCTGCTTCCTGAGTCCTTGATGGAGTCTGGGTGACATTTGCCTGGAAATGGGTTTAAATCTGGAAAGAATTAAGATTTTCTTGTTTTCCAGTTGCAGATGTTTCACTTGGAGGATTTAATAGAAGTATCTGGCGAAACAATCAGAAAATCTGAATTCAATCTGAGGCTGAATACCTTTTTCTTCCAGATATGAGTCTGTCATGTTTATGTATAAGCTGACATATTCTCCCCCTCGCATTGCCTATTTTATGCTTAGGAGAAATTTGCCAACAGTTGGGAGTGGAGTGGCTCTGGTTACCACGGGAACTCAGCCTCCCCCTTTATCTCCCATGGCAGGGCATATAGAGAGCCGACAAGCATAAATCCTATTAAGAAAAGCACAGGGTTATGCACCATTGATGTATGGTACATCACAGAATTTACTACCAGAATCTACACTTGGTGCAAAAAATAATATGTGCATTCCTTAGAATTGTCTGTTCATTAGATTTGGGAATCACATTGTTGATTTTTCTAATCTCAAGCAAGAGTGGAGATGACAAAATACTGGGAGGTTACTAGGGGGTGGAAAAAAAAGCGAGCCTTTGATTCTTCCACTGGTATCTGCAATCACAAAGGGATACCTCAGAAATGGTGTAAAAATAGCAGATGCAAAGCGCCCAGCCTGCTGCGGGGTGTAAATTAGGCCCTGCTCCTGGAATTAAAGGGTTGGCTTAACAAAGCTCTTTTGTAGGATAACGGCCTCCTGGGCTTCCTCGTGCAAACCCTCAGCACTGGCCATTTTTCCAGAAAGCTCCTCGAAGGACTCACCTTCATGGTTATGAAATTGCGGTATCATCTATGATGCCATATTCACTGAATTGTATATCCTACGTTGGCCTACACTTTATCAGTGAAGTCACCATCCGTTTTTTTGTTTTCGTATTGAAGTAATTCTCAGGTATATTGGGAACAGTATCAGATTGTTGTGAAACCAGCAAAGTCTGTACAGGCTAGTTGACTGGTGGGTCACAGGACAGAACTGCATTCTGGAATAAGTCGGTCTTAGAGCCCAAGAATGCAAAACAGCTGTCACGCCGGTTGCTGTGAGTTTATGGACAAGGAGATTGGGTCTTTATTATGCAGGATGATAAATAAGATTTCTCCCCCACAACCTGAACAGCTTTGCGGTGCATTTATTTGTACCCTCCCTAAATCTCTTCGTGCAGATGAATTGCTCATTAAGCTCAGAGGCACTTGTTTTCTTATTACCACTTGTCAACACCACAACACACAGGAAAGGATTTTTGAAAGAGAAGAAGAAAGCCAGAGGAACTTTGAATGAATCTTTTTTGTGTGTGGCTGTGAATGGGATGTATTTACAATTCTACTTTGGTTTATTTTTAAAAAATCAAGATTTCAGTTTAAGAAAAAAAAGAAACTGGTACATATATTACAAAATATCCAATACCTTAACATCAAGTTATTGGTAATTTACAAAAATTAACCTTTTCTCATTAGTGAAGAAGAAAGTTGGCAGAGCTTTATAAACTGTTTTCTCAAGGCAGACACACCTTAGGTTGTTTTCCTTGTGGTTATTTTCACATTAAAAATATTGAAATGTACCCCATTGTAAATATGCACACTGTTAGGGCATCGTCACAAATACTTTCTTTAAAATTGTGAATTGTCTCTAGTATGGAGAATATTCCTGCATTTGTAACATGCTAGTTGTCATTAAGTTTGAATACACTAACAAAAAATGGAGTTAAAAGAACAAAAAAGAATCATAAGCAGCAATCACAATTTACTTTAGCAAGCGGCAGATTGGTGATGTCCCCAGGATGCTTATGTGGACTGTCACTGCTGTTCCCTAGGAGATGCACAAGTTAACCTTTTCACTGCTGTAGGAATTGAATGGATTCTCTCAGCGTCATCTCCAAGTCCACAGGTCTGCCTACGTCTCATTAATCTGTGGCCAAGAGCCTCTGTTTCAAAGGGCTTTTGGTTGGTAAGAAGGGTCAAAGCTCGGGCCACATCTTGATGCAAATTCGAGTCCTCCTCTGATTTCTGGTACCTTGTCATGCTGCGCTCTTACGGTTTGATTTTGCGTATATGACAGCGCATCTCACGATGGTCAGTATAGGACCACGCTTTCCTTTCCCACCCAGTTTCACTGAAGAAATGGAAGTCTCCTGACTTCCAAGACATATGAGGCCACTGACTATACTTCCAGAACTGGGTTCAAGAAATGCAGTGTTTAATTTTTTATACAGTCTATTGTTATTTTAACAATGCCACTTGGAACACTACGCATGCTTTCTAACTATTTATACTGCCTCGGATTTGTATGCCATTGCCCTGAAGCAGTATCCCTTTATGTGTTCCATCTATAGTTCTCCAATAAATATGTATCCAGGGTAGTTGGCGAGGAAGCATGATGGCCCCACGCGGCATTGATCCAAGAGTGAGAAGACCCAGATTCTTTTCCAGCTTCATGCTTATTAACTGACCTCGAGTAAGTCACAGTTTTGTGGACCTCCGTTGCTCCATGAAGGCTCACATGGAATAAAGCATTTGAAAGGGGTTATAAACTCTAAACTATTAAGCAAATAAGTCATTTTTCCTATACTTTTATCTCAATCTTGCAAGATATCAAAAAATTATTTCCTAACGTTATTTGATAGAGTTGTCAATCTTAAAAAGAAGCACCCCTTACTTACCATACTTAATTAGAATAATTTTCTAATTTTATAAATTTTAGTGTTCTGTGTCTTGTAGATTTTTGTTATCTAAGGAAAGTCGCTAAGATAATTCATGGAGTAGTATCTTGTGAGAAAAAAAATAGAACACTTTTTATATTTTGCCTGCTTGATCCATAAACCACAGGTTTTTTTTTTTTTTTTTTTTGTTTTTTTTTTTTTACCTCTTATCATTCTGGGGTTATTATAGTTATTCACAACCATGTTGGCACCTTTTCCTTAACCTTGATAGGATGTTCCAACTCTGGAAAGCTATTTCCACAGCCAGAAACAGAAGTTGGAGTTTGAAAAGCTATAATGAACCAGAGAAATATAACAAAGAAAGATGCTTGCCCCAATACAGTGTAAATAAGAAGGATACTTCTTATGTATGGGCTTCATCTTAAATGCATCTGAACTAAAGTTTGTTCCTGGTTATTAAGTTCTAATTTTCAGGAAAGCATTCTTTCCTAGAAATTTTCTCACTATTCAAAGAAAGAAAAAATAGAGCTTAAAGAATCAAGCCAGGTAAAATGACATGGCCTGTTGTCTTTTGAGAACAGAGACTGAATCATAAAGACTGAATTATAATGGCATCTGCAACTATTATTTGTTATTTTATTTCCTTACAGGTTTCTAGCAGAAGGAGTCTGTGATGAAAATGTCTGTGTGTGTCTATGTGTGTGTGTGTGTGTACCACTTGTCAACACCACACATGTACACACAGAGAGACATAAGGGCCAGGAGATTAGCAGAATTCTGGAATAACAAAGCTTCCTTGAAAGGTGAAATCAATTCTCCAACTCTGATTCTAACATATTTACATATTTCCACAAAACCACCAAATTTTACTTTTTTCCATCATGTTATAAAACAATAAGCTATTTCTAAGCACAATCAAATCTCATGCTATGTCTGTGCACTCAAATATTACCAATCCATAGCAAGAAAGGTGCTGAGAAATGTTAACCAGATTACTCCTTCACTTATCCAATGCCTAAGCTGATGAGCTGATTAAAGTCATTGAAGAGAAACCTCACTGGTCATATATGACCCGTGCTTTGAACTTACCAATGCATTAGATATTTCAGACAGTTTGTCATAAGAGTCAGTCCTGGTTTTGAATTCAGTGTGGGTGAGGGGGGCTGCTGACTTAGGGAGCCTGCAGGGACCCCGCGGCCTACTGCTAGGCAACAGCCCCTCCCCAGCACAGCAAACATACAGAAGGCAAAATGAATGACCTCATCTACAAATCAGCTATTTGATATGCAGATGGGACCTCAGGCCTCTTCAATAACACAGCACTTCTCAGGCAGCAGGTGCAGCAAAGGAGTGAGTCGTCTTTCCTCATTTCAAAAGCTGGGCTGCCTCGCCCTCTCCCTCTGGCCCTTAACAATTTCTGAAGCCCTATTATCTTCATTTTTTATTTAGACGGTCCTTTTACAGAACTAGGGCTAGCCCTCTGCGCTTATTCAGAGGCCTAACCTTAAGTGTAGACACGAAGCAGGATTTAGAAGCCACAGGAGTCATTGAGGAAGAATAGCGTCATCCAGATGCCTTGTAGTAAAGAATATGGCAACACACAAGTGTGGAAGATCTGGACAGGGAGCGGCTCTATCCACGCTGCATCCAGTCTCCAGCGGCACGGGTCTCCTTGAAAGCAGTTGTTATTGACATTTATAACAGAAATGGAGTTCGAGTTGCCATTTGCATTGAAAATGGAAACCTAAGTTGAAGATAAAATAAAAAAAAATTCTTTATGAATAGCTTTCTTTAGTTGTCACAACAGGGTTTGGCAGAACTGGCAGATGCCTTGGAGCAGAATTTCGGCTTCATGACCATAGGGTGGAGGTGATTTTCAGCCACCAAGTGAAAAATAAACAGTTGATCCCATGCGCCACCCTCCCCCCGATCTCCTCCCTGGACTGTACACCAGTGGAGAGGTCCTTCACGTGCTTACTACCGCCGTAAAGTGCAACGTCGTATAATTTATACTGTCTGTGGTTACAGGTTATGTCCTGAAAGTCATAAACTATTAGAGTTTTATGGCTCTGCTGCAGCTATTAACTAAATGAAGGAGTTATTCATTTGAAATCTGGAATCTGTACAGTGCCCAAGCTTAAATTTATCAAGATCCACTAGTATAGAATATAGAATATGTGAAAATATTAAAGTTAGAAGGTTATACAGTGGGACCAGGGAGTGGAACGAGAAGGGAGTGGGAAGAAACCCTGGAGAGCTTGAGGGCCATGACACAGGGAATCTTTGTGAAATTTCTACTCCACACTTACTCTGACATTTCTAGAGGGTAGCGTGTACTGTCCCTAGGTTTAGCACAATTGCTGGCTTGGATTGGTTTGTGTGCTTGCTGCGAATTAAGTAAAAGAACTAGCTGTTTATTTTGACATATTTCTGCACTAGACACACACATACACACACAGTGTGTGTGTGTGTGTGTATATATATATATATATAGAGAGAGAGAGAGAGAGAAGGAGGGGCAGACAGAGACAGGCAGAGAGATGGAGACATAGAGGAGAAGTGAAATATTAGTATCTGGCTCTAGTGTAAATATTTGCACTGCTTTATTATAGGAGTCAGCAATTTCCTTTTTAATTGCTTATACATTTATCCATTTTTAGGGCCTATGATTTTGTCCTTTAAAATTAAAAAGAATATGCTGCTTCTGCTGACTCCGGGGTATGGGAGCACACAGAGAGCATTCTGCAGATCCATTTTCAAAGCATCATTAGCTTTGGAGAAATCTTTGCCACTGGTCAAAATCACAGTTTAGAGTTTACTTAAAAAAGCAAAAGTGTGATACTCGGTAGGCATGGTCAGTGAAGACTGAGACCCTGTGGTTCTTCTTTTTATCCATCAAAACAAGAGTCGAAGAAAGCGTTACTGGAGCCTCCCCACGCTAACGAAGAGCAGATGAGGGCATTTTCAGAATGTGACCATCACTCTCCATTACAGACTGAATTTTCCTGTCCCCCAGAATTCATATATTGAAGCCCTAATACTCAGTGTGGCTGTATTTGGAGATAAGGCCTCTAAGGGGGTCACTAAGGTTAATAAGGTCATTAAAGAGGGGCGCTAATCCAAAAGAATGAGTGAGACACCCACAAGTTCTCCCCAACTCCCGTCCCCATCTGCACACACTTGCAGATGAGTTTCAGAACACAGAGAGAACATGGCCGTCTGCAAGTCAGGAGAAGGGCCGTCACCAGAACTCCAATCAGTGGCACCTTGACCTTGGACATTCGGCTTCCAGAACTTGAGAGATAATTTTCTGTAGTTGAATACCCAGTCTGCGGTATCCTGTTAGCGCAACCAGAGCAGACTAAGATGCTCTTCTCATGTGAAAACCTTTTCCATAAACTCTAAGAAACTGAATTTTAACATTTATGTGCAGTACATAGCATGTTACACTTCTGGGAAGCTGAAAAAATCAACACATGAACTGAACCGAACTTGTGTTTTGTGTAGAAAAGTAAAAGTAATAGGAACAGGAACTTTAAATGCCTCAAAGCCAATGAAAACCAATCCTAATAACAAATATCTATACCACATGTATGACTCTTACTTTGCTTTTTAAGGCCCTTTTTAAGATCGCTGTGGGGTAAGAGTGGAGCAGACATGGATCTCCAGGAGCGGCTCAGCACGTTCACGTAAAAATGAAGAACAAAAATAACTAATCTAGTATTGACAGAAGGCAGGGAAGTATAGACGGAAAGGCAGGAAAGCTAGAGCAGCCCCCGGCGTGTGGCAGACACTTCACTTGGCATCTTTCTTAACCTCGTATGCAGTAACTTTCAAACATGAGCACTGCTCTCCCATTTTACAGAGGTGGGAAACTGAGGACCAGTGAGATGAAACGACTCACTGAAGGTCATTGATAAACATTGGAGGGACTGGGACGCAAAGCCGTGACTTTCTCATTTCACTGTTCTACCAAGTACCTGTTAGGTTCTCAAGGTTCTCTGAGGCAGAAAAGAGAACGGTTTCATTTTACCATCCAGGACCTCAACAACTGGTTGGCTTTAGACAGATGAAGAGGAAAACATGGAACATTATGTGTGAGAAGAAAAGGAATGAACAAAGATACAATGTTGTAAAAGCATAGAGTCCTTGCAGAGCCCTGACCAAATCCATCTGAGTCATAAAAAGGCTGCAGAGAGCATTCTGCTGTAGATTGTCTTATTCAAGACTGGTGAGCCATTAGAAGCATCTGAAAATACAGCTTCTGAAAGAGCACATTACAACTGACAGTGAGAGCAAAAATTGACCTTTCTCAAGGAGACAAGCTGGGTGTCTTACAAGTTGGTGCACCCGCAGAACAGAAGTAGGAGAATACACCGAATATTGACGGATTTTTGCATTCACTTTTACTTCACTTTTGCTTCCATCTGTTTTCTCTCAGTGAGAAACAGAACAGTCACATCCATGTGTCTTTTCTTCTATGTCATTTGTACCACTTTGAAAGCTGCTTTATGAGGTAATGTACTTGTTCCCGGGATAAGACGGTGACCCTCCTTTGTAAACTCCTAGTCTAGGTGCTCTGTACAGCTCTGTTGAGCAGGGGAATTACAGCAGGAGCAGAGTGCAAAGCACTCTGGACAAATTACCTCTGACTTCAGAAATGGGTGTTCAAATATAAACATCTCAGGTCTGTACATGATTATGGAATCTGGGGATGGGAGTATGGAGGTTACAAAACGAAACAGCAGAATTCTCTGGAGAGTGAGAATATGGTTTACTTCTTTTGAACCAAAAATCATATTTATCATTGATGACATAATATAAAGGAACGATTGAACATTTATTCTAATCTGAATTTCCATGCCTATTTAATTTAAAAACACGTACTGATGCATATGTTTCATTTGAAATAAACTCACGAGCCCAGGACTAAAACGTTTTTAGAGAATTCTATTTATTTGAAAAACATCATGGTGCTGGTTAAAACAGATAAAATGAGTGCATGTTCCTATATTCAGGCACAGCAAAAGAGAACGTGAACATTAAAACAACGAAGATGTGACCGTGAATCCACGACGTAGGGGAATCTCTCAAATCCTGCTTGCAGAATCAAACAATGCAGACAAATTCCCACAATGATGGTATATTTGCTTCTCACTTGCTTGACTACTGGTAAAGTTCAAGCTGGAATAAAGCAAAAGATGCATCCAATTTATAAATATTTTGCCGAGCGTTGTGCAATATAGCACAAGAATATCACAAGCGAGGGGTCTTATTTCTAAAGCGAAACCAGCCAACTTCAGATGGGAATGCCCTGGACGAGGTCTTGCCAGCAGGCCTGTGTGTTCACCGTAAGGCTCACAAAGTTGGAGGCCATGTTGCTGTCCTCTCACTTATCCAGGAGAATGAGACAAACCTTTCTTTACTTTTTCTAAACTCAGATTATTTATTTAAATGTTTTCAAATCTGGCACAATTCCAAGGCAAATTTTTGCCAGCAATTTTCTCTCTTTTTTCCCCTAAGCCCATGTGTATTTTAAGCAAATTCTCATCCATATGGTCCTCATTTTTGGTCTCTTAATTCATCTATATGTTGCTCAAAATGTTATTTGATATCTTTTTCTTTAGGTACCTATTAAGGTTTGTAGGCTTATTTGGGGTTTCATATTAAGGCTTGTTACTTTTTTAAAAAATTTTGTTTCCTTCCAGAGAAATAAAAAGCTTTATTTAGGCATTATGAAAAATAGTTCTGTGTTAAGGGATTTAAGCAGTTTTTCCTCCATACCCCAAGTAAGACTAACATATATGGTGGATTCACGGTGTCAAGTCTGGAACTGGGTAGCTGATACGTTTCATCTCATTCAATCCTTGTGAAGACCCTGGGAAAAAGTCCCCTCCCTCAATATGCAGATGGACTCACTGACCAGTGAAGATATCTGAGGCACAAGACTACTCAGATGAGCAGCCACGATGTAAGCCACTCTGCCTCCAGAAGCCCATGCTATGTCTGTGATATCTCACCTCCTGGTATTGCATCTAATTTGGAAGTAAGCAAGCGTTATGTGATTGCATGTTTATATAGAGTTCAACTAATATGTGCTCTTTGAGAAGATTCCAGGGAAAATCTTGACTCCTTTCTGGAGAGTTATAATTTCCTATATCCCCATTGAACAGAGAGATCCAATACCTCCTTTATTCTTCCTGGAGACCTCTGATTTTCAAAGGGCCACCCATTTGATAACTGGTTCAACGGATCAGTAAAATCCTGGAGACACAGTGGAAATTAAGGAAACTAGGCATGCAAATCAGTCCCCTTGCCTTTTTGGAATTTTTGCTGCCTCTTTTTAAAAAGAGCATAACCCTGAGTGCCCCATGCACTTATTGCTAAAGAGATACTAAAGTGGTCTCCTCAGTAATTGCTCCAGAAATCACTGGAGGGCAGTTTTCACACCTTGTTCTCCACTCTGTGCAACAGGTTTTCTGTTCTTATGCCTCAGTGTCCTATTGGCTCAGGAGACACAATTACACATGTTGGGGTCCGTGAGATCGGCACGTCTGCCGGGGGTCTCTTGACCAGCAAGAGGGTCCTAATACCTGGAAGAGAGAGTGCACGGAAGAAAAGAGAGATAGAGAAAGAAATGGGTCTGGCGGTCTGATAAGAGCTATGCACAGATCAGCGATTTATTCTTTGTGCACAGATGCTTATATACGTTTTTTCATACAGTGACTGACGTAGGTCCCATTACAAAAGTTTTATCAGGAGGGAACAGAAAATTACAAAGTAAGCATGGGAGGGGGTAGCCTACAGGTTTATCTAAAGATCGCTGGACCCAAAACAAACAAAAGATTCTAATCCTATTAAGATTCTTATCCTCTTATCAATGACTACAGTTACAGTAAATAACATCAAGGTGAGCAATAATTTGAGGGGTAGCATTTTTCTAGTAACATGTGAGTGAACACAGGATTTAGTGAATGCAGGTAAACAGAGTCATAAAACCAGCCCAGAATGGGAACTTCAAGAGACAGTAGTCTCGTAAATAGTCACGCAGGCCTCACCCAGACATGCCATTAGCTCAGTGGATCAAGAATAGGCTTCTGCAAACTCAGGCCTCTATCACTTCCTTCTTTTTTCCTCAGCTCGACTGCCCTCAGCATGGGGAGAATATGTCCGGGCTCTAACTCCGTCATGGCGGAGACACGGAGGGGTCTCTACGCTGGTGGAGTGATCCCCACAATTCTCTGGCGACGTGCCTTATTCTTCTTGCAAGGATGCTGTGAGGTTAATGTAGGTAACGCATAGTAAAACACTCTCAACAGATAAGAATATAATGCCTATGTGGATGGAGTTGCGGATGCTGCCTCAGAATTTCTACCATTCCTTGGGCTTAGGGTTATACAATGAGGTCTCTCCGGAAACTTATCCTGGAGTTCCAAACTGCATGAATTTTGAGAGGTAAAAACATTTCCAAAAAGTTCTTTAATAACTTCCAGGTTGGTCCTTCTTGGTCATAGTGGGCCTGTGCTGTAAGGACCTCTTCTCAACAGAGCTTTGTATTCTTATTAAGAAAGGTGGAGGGGACTCTCCATTTCACAGATTAAAACCAAGCCTCAAATAAGAGAAGCTTCTTGCCTTTCTGTTTCACAGAGCTGCATGCATAGATACAAACACATTCCCGGCTTAACAGAATGGACACACCACTTTTTACAAATCTAATGTTACTATAACTGATACCAAAGCATACAAAACAAACCTTACAAAGAATTTGGAAGTTATATTTAACAATAGCAGTAGAAATAAAATAAGATTAAAATAGTAAGTAGCATTAATTGGGTTTAAGCTATGTGAACAAGATTATAGATTCCTCCTACCCAATGAAGTAGAGATTGATACCAGAAAGTGAGGCTACAGCAGTGAAGCGAATGTTCACACTAAGGGCCCCAGTGAACAGTCAGGTTAAGCTCAAATTCAGGTCTATTCTGATCCCAGCATCTTTGTATCTGGCTGCTGCATCTTATGGTTCTTTAGGAACCAGAAATGGAATTTAGAGTGGAGATTTTATGTTGTGGTTAGGAATCAAGGCAGTTCATGAATTGCCTAAATTACAGCTGTTGTTGAATATTCCAATTACAAACCTACCATATTTCAAACATGAAAATGATTTGTATAGGCTTGTTTACATAGGAGTACCATTCAATAAAAGAAATATCTTCTTTGACTTTTTATTTGCTTAACAAGTAGCTTTCAACTTTCAGTTTTATTAATTGCTCTAAAAACTCATGATTTAGGTAAAAGTAATTACATCTAATTTTAATCATTTGGTTAGCTTTCTTTTAATTTTAAAGGTACTGAAAACAATCACTCTTAGCTATATGTGCCACATACGATATGACAATAGGAATACTGGGAGACATCTATCTACTCCTTCAAAATTTGATCTAACTAGATTTCTAATGAAGGGTTTGCTCTTGCAAGAAATTTCCTTGACAAATCTTTTCCCCAGGAATCAATGTTTTTTTCTTGTTTCTTTTTAAAAACCAATTTTGTAGCCTTCTGAGATCTTTTATAACTTCTACAAGAAGGAGTGACCAATGTTAATTACACTGTACCTGCATACTATGGAGTTCACACTTTGATCAAGACAGACATGGCATCCATTGCACCACAGGGTGGTGAGACATGGTGGAGAAGGAGTTAATTTGAGAGGAGTGGTCTAGGCTCAAAACAAGAGTTTATTGTTAGCTACCTGCTGTGATTGAGACTGGAGAGAGTGGAAATCAGCACCAAATACCCTAATTGCTAATAGAAGAGTGAATCAGGAATCAGAGATTCAACAGCGTGGCCAAGTCTTAAGACATAAAGAAGCCGAATTTTGAAATGGTGCATGAGAAATCAGCTGCAAGGCAGGTACTGGGATTTTGAGCAAGTCCATCTTTGCTGGTTTTTCTAGATCACAGTGGCTCTCTCCAAAGGGAATCCAAAAAGCTGTAGGTGTCTGCTGATAAGTCTCACTGATCCCTGATTATCATCCCTGAATGTTCACTAAGCGATCAAGCAATATCTGATGCAAATGTAAGATATTTCCTTATCATACACCCACTTTGCAGTAAAATGAAATCACATTTATACAAACAAGGATTAGGTCATACTCAAAATTGTGAGAACACAGCTTTACTCAAGGTCTTCTTGCAGGAACTCTCAAGGAAGGTGACAGATCTCATAACGAATGGCTTGGCCATCATTCTTGTCAGCTTTGTGGCACCTTTCCATCTCTTTTTGCGTAATGTTGTATAAAATTGGGGAACCTGGTTAATTGCTCCTTAGATCCACTTGCCTCTTATTTAAAATGGGGGTTAACATCTCTCATGCAAGATTTAAAAATAGCAAACCTATTTGAAGGGCCTGGCACATAGCAGATGCATAAGTTTTGATAAATCAATTTCTTTCTCTTTGTTTCTTTCCTAACTTCTATTCCTAAAAGTCATTTAGAATTCAACAGAAACTAGAAAAGATGGGCATATGCCATTTATATGCTCCCCACCTCCTTCACCAGAGACCTTTATAACACACACATAATTTATCGCATGCTCCTTCAAGTCTTCTTCAAGACTCAGATGACAGCAACAAACCAAAATGTCCGAGTAGGCCAGCAACCGTAAAGGAGTTTGCTCTGCCTCTCCCATGTCAGAGAACCAGTGCAAAGTCATTAAAGGAGCTGAAACTAAATCTGAAATACACAAGACTCCAGGTAATTTAATCTCTGGTTTGAAAATTTAAAAACTTGTCTTAATTCTCTGACAGGGCACACCATTCCTTCCCTCTTTCCTTCCAATAATACAAAGAAGCCCCATGTCTCTCAGGGCCTTCCTGGGAGGCCAGCAGCAGCTGCCACTGTGGATCAATGTGCTCCTGGGCTGTCCTGTACCAGTAGTGGGACCAGACAAGAAAGCTTGTCACCTTTGATTACTCACCCTATCCTAGTGCTAAAGAAACAAGATGTGAAGAATGGCCTCTCAAGAACATTTGATCCAGCCTGCAAAATCACAGAAACTTTAACCCTTCCCTGCTGGAAATTCATGTATGGTCCTCAGGGGTGTTTTCTATGGAATGTCATTCTCAATCAATGGCCTACACACAGACACTGAAACATTTCAGACTCCACAGGAAAACCATCCTTTATTAAGAATAGACAGATCGTGGACAGAACTAACTTCACAGAATTTTCCTTTGGCAGTGCACTGTAGTCAGAACATGGGGCTGGGCAGCAAGAAATCTGGTTTCTGAGCTTGGCTTGTCCTCTACTAGCTGTGTGTGCCACCCTTCTTCCATCTGTCCAATGAAGAAGTTGGAGAGAATGGGATCTAGTGTCCTTCCAGATCTGAAATTCCCTATATAGCATAGCTGCAGAGATCCAGGGCTTAGAGTTGCACAGACATGGTTTAATCTGAGCTCCAACATGTACTGGCAAGATACCACAGTTTTTGAGTTCATAAGCAAAATAGGAATGATGAGAGTACATAATACATAAGAATATTTTAAGGATTAAACAAGATAATTCAATGACAGTATTTAGCTCTGTGGTTGCCCTAAAGAAGTAACTTAACAAATTGAAAAACTATACTTATAATTGCTTATAGGATCTGTTTAACTATTGATCATTTCCAATAAATGCATAAACAAGAATATTTTAAAGTGGGTTGTGTAATGAAGACATTGAACTTGCTGAGATAGATTTGAGAATTTTCATTTCTGCAAATGCTCTCACATTACTGCATCAGAAAATGTACAGAGAAAAATAAACAAGTAGAGAAAACAACTAAGCAAGAACCAGGTCTTCTAGGCTGGGCAGTGCAAGGGCCCTGCAGCTTTGATGGGTGTACACAGCCCCATTCCCTTCAGCATTCTCATCCATTGCGTCTGCACAAATCACGGAAGCAACTTGTAGAAACTCCATTTACAGGCAACCTGCATAGAAAAGCCAAAGGGAAGAGTCAATGCAATTAACCCAGAGTGAAATCCTGCTTCTAAAAAATTCTCCCACTCTATTCTTCGATTTATAGTACAAGGTTTTCACTGTAATGGCTCTTGTAAATTAATTGCAGACACAATTGTCTACGGGCATTCTCAGATTAAGTGGCAAGTAGTTAATTGCACCCCAAATTAGCCAATTCTGCCCATAATCAACCATTTGAAGACAATTAATTGCATGCATAATATTTGCACCTGCAACTAATTGGAGACCCTTATATTGTTCGTGGAATAAATAAATAAATAAATAAATAACAACAGCGGAAGAACCAGGGGCTACTCTGAACATGTAGTCTTTTGTAGCTTGAGGTTCTGGAGAGCTGGTAAGCGGATAAAGCTTAGGAAACACTCAACTGCGTTACAGCTGCTTAAATGGAAAAGTAAGTTTTTCACTGCAGTTTTTAACGGATAAACAAAAATCATATATATTTATGGCATATAACATGATGTTGTAATGTGTGCATACATTGTAGAACGGCTAAACCAAGCTAATTAACATATGCTCTACCTCATGAACTTGTTATTTAGCTGTGATTGGAAACGCAACTTTGAATAATCTGGGATGAGCGAGGTGTACAAGACATTAGGTTTTGCCTATTTTACCTCTGCCTCCTTCCTGTCACTAATGTGAACAACTGGTACTTAAACTTAATTTTTTCATCTACCTAATTTTAAAATTTAAGTCATCCAAGGTTTGGAAATATTAAAGCCATCTCACATATTAAAATAATGGTGTGTTTCAAAAGAAAGATTCTCTTATTTTTGCTACATTTCAGCCATAGGCTAACTAAACGTACTAGTCACAAAATGACAACAACGATGAGACAAAACAAACAGAAACAGATGCCCTTTCCAGCCTGTATAGCATTAGGACAATGACCACATATGTATCATTATGTCATCTGCTGTCTGGTTGTGAACTAGCAAAACCTCTTTTCACTCTTAAAAAATAAATTTAATAATAATAACAATCATGGCAATATTAATGACAATCGTGACAATAACGTCAATCACCAAATAGTAAATACTTTGCCTTCACATAATTAGCATAACTAAACTCACTTAAATTGTCACAACTATTCAAAGATATTTTATGCCCATTTTGTAAACTAAAAAATTGCTCAGTGAAGCTACATAATTTTCTTAATGAAACACAAGTAACAAATCATAGAGCTATAACGTAAACTTAGATAACTTTATTCATGTAAAGTACTAAACACAGTGCCTGAGACGTAGTAGTTGCTCAATTTAGATTAGCCAAAATATTTACAATCCTATTAATTTCTGTTTATTCTCTTTAACTGCCATGTTGGGGATAAAACAGTAGAACTAAGAATATGTACTAAGTGCTTATTATGTGCTAGTTACTAGTCTAAGTGCTTGACAAAGCATCGACCAATTTAAACTCCGTAACAAGGGCATTTGACAGATTCTATTATTATGTCCATTTTGAAGATGATAAAACTAAGGCAGAGAAATGTTAAATAATGTGCTCAAAGATATATAACTAGCAAGAGATCAAGATGGATAATTTAAACACTGACATTACAGAAAGCCCAGACATAAATTCAGACATACATGATCAATTAATCCTTGACTAAAGTGCCTAGATTACACAATGGGGAAGGATTGTCTCTTTAACAGATGGTGTCAAGAAAAATGAATATCCACATGCAAAAAAATGAAATTGAATTCTTTTCTGAAACTATATACAAAAATCAATTTAAAATGGATTAAAAGTCTAAACCTATGACATGAAACTATAACATTTCTAGAAAAAAAACGAGAAAAACTCTGTCACATTGGTTTTAGTGATGAATTTTTGTAGACATGACACCAAAAGCATAGCCAAGGAAACAAACGATTGAGATGACATCAAACTAAAAAACTTCTATACAGAAAAGTATGCAATCAACAAAATGAAAAGGAAGCTCACAGAACGGGATTAGATATTCATAAACCATTTCTCCTAATAGAAGTTCATATCCAAAACTTATAAGGAACTGATGGAATTCAATAGCAAAAAAAATAAATAAAATAACCCAACTGAAAAATAGGGTTATTTTCAAAATATAAATAAATAAGTAAATAATCAGAATAGAACTTTTCCAAGACATGCAAATGGCCAATGGGTAGATGAAGAGGTGTTCAATATCACTCATCATCAGGGAAATGCAAACCAAAGCAACCATTAGATGTCACCTCACATTTTCAGGACAACTATTATCAAAAAAGTCAAAAGAAAACAAATGTTGGCAAGCGTGTAGAGAAGAGGAAAACATTGTGCGCTGTTGGTGAGACTGGTACAGTCTGAATTGGCACAGTCATGAGGAAAAACAGCATGGAGCTTCCCCCCAAAACTAAAAATAGAATCACCAATGATTCTTCAATAAAACAAAAAATAAAAAAATAAAAATTGGAAAAAAAAAACAAATACTAATATGCTGGTTGTGAAAAGCGTGTACTTAACTAATACGCTGTGCTTCCGCTTATAATCCGCACAGACGGAACTGCGGAAATAGAACTACCGTATTACTAGTAATGCCACTTCTGGGTACAAGTTTAAAGGAAATAAAATTACTATCTTGAAGATATACCTGCATTCCCATGTTTACTGCAGCATTATTCACAATAGCCAAGATTTGAAACAATGTAAGACATGTCCATAGACAGATGAATGGGTAAAGAAATTGTGATATATATATATATATATATATATATATATATATATATATATAAAGGCTAAAAATGGTTCCTGGAACCATCTTTAGACTTAAGAAAAGAAGAAAATTGTCATATGCAGCAACATAGATGAACCTGGAGGACATTATACTAAGTGAAATAAGCCAGGCACAGAAAGACAAATACTGTATGATCTCAATTATATGTGGAACTTAAAACGTCAAACTCATAGAAGCAAGGAGTAAAAAGGTGGTTGTCAGGGTTCCAGAATGGAGGGAATGGGCAGGTGTTGGTCAAAGGTACAACCTTCCAGTTATAAGATGAGTAAGTTCTGAACAGCTAATGTACAGCATGAGGACCACAGTTATTAATAATGTATTGCATATCTGAAATTTACTAAGAAAGTAGATTGTAAGTATATGGATATGTTAACAAACTTTATTATAGAAATCATTCCCTGGTGTATACATATATGAAAACATCACTTTATATACCTTAAAAATATACAATTTTTATTTGTCAATTATTCTTCAATAAAGTGAAAGAAAAATAAAGTTGAAAAACAAATACTAACTTTTTTAAAAGTGTGTACTTAATACACTATGTTTCCTTTTATGATCTGGACAGTTAAATTTGTAAAAATAGGCACATTTGTGCCTATTTTCATGTGTGTGCGTGTGTGTGGACATGGATGTGATGAAGCAGTGTGTTACAAATTAGTCAGTCGATTAAACACTGGCATGTGCTAAACGCTTGTTTCTAAAATGGTAGCAGAACCACTGGCAGTCGATTGGAACGAGGAGAGGGAGAAAGACTCTTTCTTTTTGGCCTCCGCAGAAGCTAGAGCCCACTGGTAAAGGTTAGTTCTGGGAGGAGGTGCTCTCAATGATGGTCAGAAAGCTGTTTGTAGAACCACCAAGAAAAGTTGCTGAAAAATGAAGTGAGGAGATACAGCTAAGTATCAGGGCAGGGAAGGCCAAGCCATATGGTGACCAAAGAGAAGGCGTTCAGACAGGTGATCACATTCCACAGGAGAGGGGATCAAGAAGGAGGAAATGAATGTCAAGACGAGTTTACCATGCAGGGCAGGAAGACTACAGGGTCTGTGAGCCCAGAGGCAGCTCTGTTTGGAGCCGGTTCAATTCTGTGCCAGTCCTGTCCTTCTCACCAGGACCTGTGGGTTTTTATGGAAGCTGAACGGGCTTCCCACAAAAGCGCTTTGTTTTGTTGGGATGAAACTACACTATATTACAAGCTGAAAAATACTAAGGGTTGACTTTCTACCAATGTAGAGAGGATTTAGGGATGCCAGTTAAATACGGCTTTGAAGATAACTGAACAGAGTTTATTCACAAGGAGTTGGGGCTTGTACCTTATTCACAAGGAGTTGAACAGAGTTTATTCACAAGAGGAGTTGGGGCTTCCAGTGCCCAGTTCAGCAGATCACCACCATGAAGGAACAGAACTGACACCAAACTCCCAGCAGTCAGGGAAAACAAAATCAAAACTTTAAGTGGAACAAGAGCATGTGAATTTCACTGTGTGACAATGAGAAGTCAAAGAATCCAGGACATGCATGTGTTTTTTTCTCTAGAAATAAACTTAAAACATAGCATTGTCAACCAAGTCACTGATAAAAACTTTGAACAGGGCAAAACAAATGGTAGCCCACCCGACCAGACAGGTCTGTCGTCGGGCGGACAGAAATTCAGTGATCAAAATACTCAGAGATGGTCTTGTAGTCAGACACAAATCTTTCTTTACCTGTTATTTCCCCACCTTAGCTGAGCGTGACTGTCTTGCAGAATCAGGGGCTCCGGTATGTGCGCGCACCTTCCTCTACGCAGGTGGACCCCACACTCACAGTTCTTCCATTTACTAGTATAGCTCCTGATCAATATTAGCTTAGCTTGCATTCTTATTAAAGCTGTTTTGCCTAGTACAGTAATCTTTTCTTTCTTTTCTCCTTTTTAGGTCATCTACTTCATTAACCAGACTGTTTTTCCCCCCCCAGAGATGATTGTTAAATGCTTGAGTCTTGATTTTTCCTTTTCTTCCTTTGTGACATATGAGCAAAGCTAGTATTGTAGTACCTGATATTTACCAGGATTGCTCTGGATTAACAAAACTAGATGCAAGTCCTTTAGAGATGGGATGTTCAAAAATCTACAGTGGGCAGCCGCTCTTCTTCTTTGCCCTTCCTTTGGGTCAGAACACACTGATTTACCTGTGGAGCTATCTTTTAACGGGCACAGAGTGCAGACCCTCACCTACTAGAAGGACCACTCATCTTGAAGAACTTGTACCTTCCACATCTTGTCTTTTTCCAATCAGGCAGCTCATCCATACAAATTGTGAATGAGCTTCACAGCATTTGCTGACTACACACATTTTGGAGCTGGTGATAGATACCTGGGGTGACAGAGTTGTGGTCAACTGCTTTTTGGCCAGTTTTCTCCCCAACGTCAATTTTTTAGATGCCTATTTTTATATACATTTGCTCATGTCTCTCTCCTCCACTAGATTTTAAGCCCCCACTCTGTCTCCCTAGAATCTTAACATGAAATGAATGAGAATTGGGGAATGAAGGACTGTCCACCAGAGCATCTGTTTTACTGTCTGGCACCTTTCAATACCACCTGCCCCAAACGTGAATTGAAAGCTCGCTTTGTAAAACTGGCAAGCACGCTGACAAATAATGCTTGATCCTGTCTCCTTAAGGAGCCACAGGGAAAGGTTACCAGGAACAGCGGCAGGGGGCAGGCAAAGGAGAAGAGGCAAGGAGGAATGGAAGCAGAGAGAGAAAATGACTGCACTTAGGGCAGGCTTCTCATTTTCCCCAGAGACCTTCTACTTACCGTTTCAGGTGTCACTATTCACAGAAACCTCCGGATTCCCAACCTCCCGGCAGCCCCTCTCCCTCCCTGCCCCTCCCTCCATCTTCCCCTCCCCGACAAAAGCCTCCGCCATCCACCATGGAGCTTCCTGAATACCATGTGAGCATGAACTCACAGATGCATAATTTACACAAACATGCATTCGCTGACTGTTGCCACTTTTTTCAGTCCTACAAAAGCAAAAGGAAGAACCGCTTCCCGAATATGAGACACAAATCAGTTGGCAGTGGCCCCAGTGGTATCCTGTGACTTGTGCCTTAATAACGTTAAAATCTCTCTGCAGCCTCCATGGGGTTTGCTTCAAAGACACGTGTCTCAAGGCCCTGCATCTCTTTACAGCACGAGTCACACTGAGCCCTTCCTCAGGTTATTTGCAAGTGGCTCACCTTGCCCACTCTTCAAACATGACCTCATTGCCACCTGCCAGGCAGCAGCTTGGTGTGAAATGCTGTCTTATTATGTAGGAAGACGGTGTGATCTTAGAATACCTCATATCCAAACAGCCAGATTGAAAAGAGCAGATGGAAATAAGGGGGTGGGGAGGAGGTCAGGGTGGGAATTAAGGACTCACTTCTCATTGACTGAGCAGCCGTACCCACCCCACCATACACACAGTTCTAAAAACAGTTATTTTTAAAAAACGGAAGGGAACAAAACCTCACAAATCCATTAGTCAACGACAAATGACTCTCATACCCAGAGGCGTTCCTTGTCTCAGAGTTGGTCGGAGATCGTTTTTCAACACGGGAGCTACATCGCAACACCTCAACTGCTTCTCGATAGGGAGGCTGGGCTTTGCAGTGAGTCAAACACTGAAGACATATTTAATCAAAATTACACTGCTCTTTGACCAAGGTTCCTGGCGGTCAAGCCTTGGAGATGAAATATTAATGAATAAGGGAAGAGACAAAGAAAAAACCTACGGAGTGGGTTTAATATTTTGTTCTGAGATGATCCCTGTGAGGAACGAAAGACAAAACAGATGTAAGTGAGCTTGTGGAATCTATTTAAATTGTAAAGTAAGAAAAGGAAACCAACTTTTGCCTAAGACAAGGACAGGATTTTAAACCACAAGTAAGAGCATTTTCAAACCTAGGCTAAGAGAAATTAGAAGTAGTGCACTGTTATATTAAAAATTCCCAGGACAAACAAAACGGGCATGGAGAAAGGCCATGGGGAAAAGAAAGACAAATAAATTAAGATAACACTTTATTATGAGAAAACTCACTTTATATAGCATAAAGCAAAATTCTGTCCATAAAACTTGACATTTAGAATCTTGTTTTGTGGCTGTAGCAGGGATGTGAAGACATACCTTAGATTTTTACTAATAAATATTAGAGAATCCAGTGACTTGAATAATTACACAGTCTGGGCATAGTTGAATGCATGAACATTTATCAAAGGAAGAAAGCACATATGTCAAATTCAAAAACAACATTAGGGCCATAACAGACATATATTTTCTAATAAAATTGATTTATGGTGGCTTTTTCTATATAGGATTTGGAAAAAACAAAATAATCTATGTTTTAGGCTCACATGTATTGTGGCAATAACACACCCACAAAATGTCTAAAGTGTGGGTTACAGTAATTGCACGCAAGTGCAATACTTTGTGCTGAGAAAGTTTAATTCTGTGATTGGAGTGAGCCATTATAGAATCCCACTCTGGGCACGTTTAAGGAATTATAAATTCAGTGCTGAATTTACGGTCCCTTGCCCTTCACGGACCATCACTTAGTCCCCGTGTGAAGCTGGAAGGGAAGAACAGAGCTGCAAGCCTATTTCACACAGCACTGTTTCCCTTTACCGTGCCATCTATGAGAAACATCTGTTGGTTTTACCAAGAGACAAGCCTCAGAGGATGCAGGGCAGGCTTTGCAACTCATGAAACAAGGTGCCTAAGTTCTTGTGGTTTTTCAGACACCTTCAAGTTATACAGAAAGGTAAATGCAAGAGCTAATGTCACTCCCACGTGAGGCTATGCTCCGTGGTACTGAAGCAGGATCACAGTGGTCAGGGTCCTCTTCTCCAGCCAGCCTCTGCCTCCTCCTCACACCTCATCGTGACTGGCAGAGATAAAGTGTTGGAAGCTTTCTGACAATGGCTGGAAGGTTCCATCAGTGACCAGAAAGAAATCATTGCTCTTCGGCATTTTTTGGTTTCAGAGCGTGGATCTGCCGCACAGCTCCAGTTTGGCTTTCAGTAAAGAAGCCGGTTACATTAATTCAAATTAACTTCAAGGAGAAGCTCAATTCATGATAAAGTGAAGAAATGTGCTGGATTTTCCCCTACCAAAGGCTGCTTCTCAGCACACAGCGCAGCGGACTAGCTTCTGCCGTGCAGCACCTTCCACTGCACTGGGGAAACTGTTTTACATTTAAGAGGCAAATAGCAAGACATTCAAAAGGGAACTAGTAGATGGATGCTATGGAGAAAGATATTCACTGAAGCCTGTGGAAGCAAGGCCAGAACCTAGCTGTGCAAAACAGTTCCCCCAGATTTTCACTTTGAGGACTGCTTATGTCACATTGACAGAGGCTTGACCTGAAAGCAACGCCATTTCTGATGACTGTTGCTACTCACGTGGCACGTGAGTGGAATCAAGTGGACAAAGGAATGAATCCTGAAAGTCCCTGTATGCTTGGAACCAAAGTGGTTGTGTACAGATCAAGCATACTGGGAAGAAATGGCTGAAAGGAAAAGTTGGGGCTTTTTCTTCTAGGTCACTCTTAGCAAACGGCACACTGGAGGCCAAAGCCAGCACATCACCCACCTTTGTAAGTGGAGTTCTACAGGACAGCAGCCATACCCATGGAGAGACACGTCTCCTACAGCTGACTTCAATTTACAGCACTGGCGTTGAGAAGTTTCAACAAAGACCTGTGTCCTGCAAAAACAAATGAATTTACTCTCTGGATCCTTATAGAAAGAGTTTGCCAACCTCTGCTAACAGGCAATGGACAGCTGTTATAATTTTCTATAAGGATATGACAGTTAATGAAAGAAGAGAGAAATCAAGGAGTAAAATGTCAAGATCATTCAAAAATTTTCTGACTCAGTAAATCTGGGATCTCTTAACTTCTTTATAAAGGCGCTTAACCACAAACCTGTGTTAAATCCCATGCTGGGCAGTCACTGGGTGCTCTGTAATACCCTTCTGATAGTTTTTCTTTCTGTGCAGAAGCTCTTAAATTTCATTAGATCTCATTGGCCAATTCTTGATTTTGTCGTGATTGCTTTTGGTCTCTTTATCATAAAATCTTTCCCAGTTCCTATGTCCAGAATGGTATTGTCTAGGTTGTCTTCCAGGGTTTTTAAAGTTATGGGTTTTACATTTAAATGCTTCATACATCTTGCGTAGATTTTTGTATATTATGTAAGGAAGGAGTCCAGTTTCAATTTTCTGCATATGGCTAGCCAGTTACTCCAGCACCATTGATTAAATAGGGAATCCTTTTCCTATTGCTCGTTTTGGTCAACTTTGTGGAAGACCAGATGGTTGTAGGTTTGTAGCCTTATCTCCAGTCTCTCTATTCTATCTGGTCCCTCTCTTTCTCTATCCATCAATGTATCTGTTTTTGTACCAGTACCATGCTGTTTTGGTTACTGTAGCCCTGTACTATAGTTTGAAGCCAAGTAGCATGATGTGTGCCTCTAGCTTTGTTCTTTTTGCTTAGAACTGCCTTGGCTAATTGTCCTATTTTTTTTTTTTTTTTTTTTTTTTTTGGTTCCATAGGAATTTTAGAGTAGTTTTTACTAATTCTGTGAAGAATGCCATTGGTAGCTTGATAGAAATACCACTGAATCTGTAAATTGCTTTGGGCAGTAGGGCCATTTTAATGATATTTATTCTTTCTATCCATAAGCATGGGATGTTTTTCCATTTGTTTGTGTCATCTCTGATTTTGTTGAGCAATGTTTTGTAATTCTCATTGTGGAGCTCTTTCACCTGCCTGGTTAGCTGTATTTCTAAGTACTTTGTTCTTTTCGTGGCAGTTGTGATTGGGTTGCATTCCTGATTTGGTTCTCAGCTTGACTGTTTTGGTGTCATTTTTCTATGTTGATTTTGTATTGTGAAACTTTGCTGAACTTGTTTATCAGCTGAAGGAGCTTTTGGATTGAGACTCTGGGGTTCTCTAGATGTAGAATCATGTCATCTGCAAACAGGGATAGTTTGACTTCTCTCTTCCTATTTGGATGCCCTATATTTCTTTCTCTTGCTTGATTGCTCTGAAAAAGATTTCCAGTACTATGTTGAATAGGAGTGCTGAGAGAGCGCATCCTCGTGCTGGTTTTCAAGGGAACTACTTCCAGCTTTTGTTCATTCAGTATGATTTTTGGTTTGTTATAGTTGACTCTTATTACTGTCAGGCATGTTCCTTCAATACCTAGTTTATTGAGCGTTTTTAACATGAAAAAAGTTGAATTTTGTCAAAAACATTTTCTGGATCTGTTAAAACTATCATAGTTTCTGTCTTTAGTTCTGTTCGTGTGATGAATCACATTTATCAATTTGTATATATTGAACCAACTTAGCTTTGCAGGGATAAAGCCTGCTTGATCATAGTGGGTAAGCTTTTAGATGTGCTGCTGATTCTGTTTGCCTGCATTTCACTGAGTATCTTTGTATCAATGTTCATCAAGGATATTAGTCTAGAGTTTTCTTTCTTTGTTTTGTCTCTGCTAGCTTTTAGAGCCAGGATGATGCTGGCTTCACAAAATGAGTTCAGGAAGAGTCCCTGCCCCTCAATTTTTTGGAATAGTTTCAGTAAGAATGTCTCTGTAAGGTTGTCTGTTTACTCTTTTGATAGTTTCTTTTCCTTTGCAGAAGCCCTTAAGTTTAATTAGATCTCATTTGTCAATTATTCCTTTTGTTGTGATTGCTTTTGGTGTCTTCATCATGAAATCTTTGCCAGGATGGCAACTCAGCCTGGTTAACAACCATTGTTGGAGAACTAGTGTGGTTGTTTAGAGGACATACAACACTCCAGCCATTTGAGTTACAGGAGTTCTCATGTTGGTTTTTTCTCATCTCTGCATGTGAGTATTGCTTTAACTGTATTGTAGATTGAGGACAGTCAGTAGGCTTCTTGTCTTAATGTTTCCACAGGGCCCAGGCCTTAAGGAGGGTGTTTATTTGTAGCTGACTTCGTGTGTTTGTTTTCACAGGGGAGTATGCTTGTGAGGTATTTTTGGTGTTGAAGCTTTAAGGTGTGATCCAGTAGGTAGGCGGTTCTTAGGCATACTGGTCAGTAGGTGTGCTCTTGCTCAGCTGTGTGGCTCCCCTATTTTTCCTCACGTGTGTATCCATGCCCCCTCTCAACGCTCTGAAAGTGTGGACTGCTCTCCCACTTGAGTGCTGGCTGTTGATTGCAACTTAGCACCCTTGGGCTGCCCAACATAGATCTGGGGTAATCTCAGGGTTTACGTTTCCCCCCTATCTTTGAGGCAGCAGTGGAAGGGACCTTACATGGTTGTGGCTGAGGATCTTTCACGTAGTTACTGGGTGCCCCATCCCAGAGAAATGCAGGTTAGCAATTGCTCTGTGCAATCAGCCTGGGATGGGGGGTGGTTCTGTGCAGGGGACCCGAGCCAGGGGTTCCCTTATTGGTGACAAGCAGTGGGGGTGGGTGGCTGGGACCTGTGGTAGATAAACCTCCTTTCCTTGGCTTAACTTCTGCTTACTGGAGGTGTGGGTAAAATACTTGGTGTCTTTGCTCCTGCATTATTCCAAGGGTAGCAGAGGCAGTAACACTGCAGAGGCAGGGGCAGAGGGACTTTTGGTTGCCCTGGGGGCTCCACCTCTGAGGAATGTGGAGCCACCTTTACTGGAAGTGTGCAGCCAGTGAGGAAGGCAGCCGCAGTGCTGGCGTGAGCTTGGGGCTTCACCGGTTGAGCAGCAGGATGTTAAGGGCTCACGGGCGGTAGCTGGTCTTCTCTCTGCATAGGGGTGGTGCTCTGCTACAGGCTCGGGTGTAGTCCTCAGTCTCTTTGTTTCTTCTCCAGGCTGGGGGTGGCAGGAACAAAACCACTGCTGTGGGAGAGGCTGCCGGATGTCTCCGGGGGCCTCTCCCCAGGAAACTCTAGGCTACTAACAGCGGGTATGTTCAGCCATGAGTGGAGTAGCTGTTTTGCAGTCATGAGTCTGGGACCCTACCTGGTGAAGAGTAGGGGGTGTGGGGATTGCCAGGGAAGAGGGGCTGGACTCGTCTCTGTGTGGTGGCTGCCCTGTGCGGAAGGTACCAGTGTAGTGACCAGGTTCTTTGTTCTTTTCCCTGTCCCAGGGCTTTTAAAGTGACAGTTGCGGACTGAGTGCAGCTGCAGTGGTGGAGGGGCGGGGGGTTGATTCTGGTATTTCCTCCTCAAAGAAACGCTGTGCTGCTTCTGACTGAAGTGGCCAGGTGAGGGCAGGGTGGTTGTGCTGGAGTCCCAGGTAGGGTGGACCTGTCCATTGGGAAGAAGTGAGGACTAGACCTGCATGGAGAATAATCTGGCCACTTTTCCATGAGGTGGGTGCTCTGTGCTTTGTGTTGGGAGGAGCTCCTGGTCCTCTCAGACTCCAGAACCTGGAAACAGCGAGGGTGAGGGAGGTGAGACAGCCCAGATGGCAACCCATCCCTCCCACTGCGGTCTCTGTCCCTGGGAGGTGTAGAGCTGCTACTGGTTCCATAGCCCCAGGAATGGGGTGGTTGGAGACCCAGGGAGGGAGGACCCGCCCAGTGAGAAAATATAGGATCGGGAATCCACATAATAAACGGTCTGACCACTTTTCTTAGGACTGCTGCAGTGTTCTGTGGATCTGTTCCAATTTCTAGTTACCTTGGATTTTCCAGCACCCAAAGATGTCAACAGCGAAGGCTGTGAATCAGCAAAGATGGCAGCCTGCTCCACCCTCTGAGAGCTCTGTCCCAGGGGGGTGTGGATCTCTTGAGGGCCTGAACACACTGGTGAGGGTGGCAAGGGACCCCAGTGGGGAGGTCCCACCAAGTGAGGAGCAATGGGATTGGGGACCCACATACAAAAGCAGTCTGGATGTTTTGCAGAGCAACTGTGGGTATGTTAGGGGCCTGCTCCAGCCCCCAGTAGCCTCAAACTCTCCAAAGCTTGAAGGCAGCAATGGCTGAGGCTGTGAAACAGCAAAGATGGTAGCCCACCCGTCCTTCTGGGAGCTCCATCCCAGGGAGGTTTGGGACTGCTACCTGCTGGAAAACACCAGTCGGAATGGTTGTGTACCTCAGCTGGGAAATTTGGCCCAGTGAAGAGAAATGGGATCTGGTACCCACATGGAAAGCAGTCTGGCCACCTCTGTAGAGCTGCTGTGCTGTGCAAGGGACTGCTCCAGTTGCTGCTCACCTTAGAGTCCCCAGAGCCTGAAGGCAACAACCTCCAAAGCTGTGAAACAGCAAAGGTGGCGGCCTGCGCCTCCTTCTGGGAGCTCCCTCTCAGCCAGGTGGAACGCTGCTACCTGTGCCTGGCTGAAGTTCCACGTGGGTGAGTCTTATCCTGGGAGGTGCCTGGGAAGTGGGGCCTGGAGACCATGGCTGCTCCACCCCCTGGATTTCCTGGGGTACAGATGGGAGTCTAAACTCCTGCTTTGCCAGAGTTGCTGCTGGGTTTGCAGAGGAAGCCTGGACGTCTTAAGCTCCTGGGGCTCCCGGTGGAGTGGGTTCATGAGGGGATCTCCTGATGTGAGGTTTTCAGAGATCTGTGGGAGAAGCATGGGTTCTCAGGGTCACTCACTCACTCACGCTTTCCTGAGAAGAGGAAGCGTCCCTGGCTCCATGTCACTCCCAGGTGAGCTGTTGCCCTGCCTTGCTTTTCTTTGTTCTCTGTGGGTCATTTTCTTGATGAATTCCAATGCATGTACCTGGATGCTTCAGTTGAAGTTTCAGTATTTACTAATACTGCCCTTTCTGTTTCTCTCAGCGAGAGCAGCACACACTAGCTGCCTTTAGTCAGCCATCTTGAGAAGTGCCAAGCAGCGGCTCCCACATTATTCTCCAAATTGCCAGGATTTTGTACTGTTTACAAAGGAACTTTCTATATCTTTACCCAGAAAAGTGAGCAAGAGAGAGTTTCTGGATCTTGGTAGTAGGAATACTATTAGTCTTCACAGACCTAGGGATATTCATTCACTACCCAAGTAATACTGACGAGGTTATACAGAAAACCGGGCTTGACTACTTATAAAGTTTGCTCATCCATTAAGAAGTACAAAACCAGGCTTTATACAAAGAATTTCTTAATTAAAAAATGCAACATGTTTAAATTAGATGGTGTACTCCTGTGAATTACTAGCAAAAACCAAAGGGACTGATTTGCCACTGGATTTGGAGAAATCTCTTTTCTTTCTGTGACATTAGGAACTTCTATTACTGTCAGAGGAAATTATAAAGGCATGCAGGAAGGAGACTGAGGCTCTGGTTGAGAAATGTGTCACCCAAGTGCACCAAGTCTTTGCTTTCAGAATGCTGCCTCACTCCCATCCTAACCTTGCCTGTGATATCCCAGCAGACTACCTCTCTGAAGCTACCCCACCAGAGAGTCAACCTTTTAGTTGGGGGAGATGGAAACCAGTTACCATGTGTCCTGAAGAAAGTGATTTCCCCCTTTTGTAGACTTCTGAGCAATATTCCTGTCTCAGCTCAGTACCACAAGCAGGTGTTCATAGAAATCCTGTGTCTCTAGTTTTTCAGCCTTTTCAAGTTTCAATCATGGGAATAAAATTGCTTCTAAGTGGTGACTGTCTCTACTCCCCTTTTCTACTTTGCTAAGCCAGTTGTGACTTCTTTCTTCACTTTTCAACTTCCAGAATTATATAGTAATCTCGTATTTCCTTTATTATTCTGTTCTCTTTGCATTTGTATACAATGATACAAAAGTTGACCTTGCTGTCATTGTAGCACAGTATCACCAGAGAAGTACAGATAAATCCACCATGTGTGTATTATTCTGTTCTCACGTTGCTAATAAAAAGACATACGTGAGACTGGGCAATCTATAAAGAAAAAGAGGTTTAATGAGCTCACAGTTTTACATGGCTAGGGAGGCTTCACAATCATGGCGGGAGGTGACGGAGGAGTAAAGGCATGTCTTACATGGTGGTAGGCAAGAAAGTATGCGTAGGGGAATTCTCCTTTATAAAACCATCAGATCTTCTGAGACAAACTCACTATCAGGAGAACAGCCTGGGAAAGACCTGCTCCCGTGATTCAATTACTTCCCACTAGGTCCCTCCCAGGACTCATGGGAATTATGAGAGCTACAATTCAAGAGGAGATTTGGGTGGGGACACAGCTAAACCATATCAATGTGTAAGGTGAAGTTTGTGCCTTACTTTTTGCTTAGTTTTATGGAATTAGACTGGATTGTGTCACTATGGAAACTTTCTTTACTTTTGATCTCTTGTTTCATGCCAGTCTATTCAGCACAGTGTCTAATCCATGGGTAGAGAGCCTCTTGAACTCATCTAACTGATCCACAACGAGAGCTGAATAAATGAGCTGTGAAAGCAGCTATCACCATAAATGAAGATGGACAATGCTAGAAATAAAAGATTTAAGTGTTCTCTGTCAATGCAGTAAATAAGTTTGAGAATGAGAAAACAGTTTTTTAAAAACATTGCTTTTTAAGCGAAGTTTTGTGGTCATTAGACCTGGATTAAAATTCAAACTTTACCAAATGCTTACTGGGTCACCTCGTAAGAGTCTTTGAAACCTCATTTGTTTTTCACTGTAAAATGGGAATTTTGTGAACAAAAATCAAGATAGCAAGTGTTCAGTGTTCAGTACTTTGTTTGGCAGGTAAGGTCCATTAGGTCCATTTTTACACCTGCACATGTCCAGCCTTCCTAATGAGGAATAATTTATGTAAGAAAAAATACGTATTATTTATTTAAATTAAACTTCAATTAGTTCTATAAGTATTCTGTCCTTCAAAACTTGGGGACCATGTCTTTTCTGTTGTTCTTGCTTTAAATTCTATTCCATTCCTTGGGCAGAACCTTTGGAAACTTAAAATAGTTTATCATATTCCTTATATAGAGTAACATGTGTACATTTCAGCATATAGGCTATAGTCAGAGAGATTAGAAAACTAAATTTTTCTGAAACTGCAAGTGAACCAAACCTCACAAACATGGTTCTGAACAAAGGCCATCGTAGTAATAGAGTTACAGGAAAAGCTGTAGAGACTACATTTTCAAAAACTCATTTCATGGCTGATTTCAGGGTGAGGAAGATGAGGTACAATATAAGCTTGGAACATCTTTTTATACCAGAAAGAGTATATATTCTGTACACTATTTCCATATAGATAACATTCTAAATACATAAAAACTGTGTATTTCTGGCTTCATCATTCACCAACTCTAAGACCTGGAGAAAGTCACCTCCCGCAAGGTTTCCATCTTCGTATGTGTACGGTTGGGTTGATCACAACTCCTCCCTCATGTTGTTGTCGTGAAGATTGTGTGAGATTCTGTACATGGACACCTGGATCTCGTAACTGATCATTGTTACCATAACCCAGAATTTATCCTGTGATCAAGGCTTTGTGTTGGGGGTGGCATATGATGAGCTTTACTTTTCTGAGCATTAATCGTCATCAAGAACACGTCTTTTTACTACTCTGTATAGTCCTATTCTCTAGCAAGGCCACTGCCATTACCCCGTGCTCTAGCTACTCACCTGCCAGGCAGCTTGCCCTTCGTAGTCCTCTTAGAAGGGCATTTTCCTGCCATGTCTGGGAAAGGACCTGCTAAGTAGAAGCCAAAAACCAGCCACAGAGAGCCAGTGCATGGCTTGGGAAGTCTGTCGTTCTCAGGAAGAATGACTTTTTGTGTGTTGTTGAGAAGCATCGGGTAATCATTTGAGTTGAGATGAGAGGCACTGTGAGCCTTCACAAAGAGAGAAAAGCCAAGAACCTAAGAAGTAATATGGAACATAGAGAAATTCAGATTTATATTCAAATTATTAATATCATCGTGCTCCTAATTAACAGAATATGCTTTCTCTAGTCGGCACTAGTTTATGCTACCAGATGGTGAATCAGGTGCTTGAATAGGAAAACCCAAAGCTCATGTGAATCACCACCATATACAGAGAAGGATGAGAACCAAGACCTGAGGCTTTTGGATGAAGAATAAGACCAGAAAAGGGAGCAAAGAATTAACAAGGTGGAAGTGGCTTCTTTGAGTAGCAAAGAAAGTGACTTAGAAAAAGCGTTTTTCAACCTTTCCCCCAACCTGCCACAAGTTAAGTTGTTTTATTTTCTTAACAAAAGCAAATATTTTAAATCGGGCAGAGAGAAAAAGGAATAATGATTGATTAAAGGCTCTAAGAACACGTTTCATAAGAAAGTTACATTTCAGTATGATGTTAGACCCTCTGAGCCAGTCATAGCAGCAATCATTCTAAGAAATAAATTTAGGTCACAAAAAAATACGTTCTGACTCTAATTCAAAGAAAAAAATGAAGATGAATTTTCATTCATTTTTCATCCAAATCCTTTGGGCCCCTCACATTATTTGCTACCTGCCAAGTACTGGACACTTGGATTCCCCAATGACAGCCTCTCCCTTTCCTTCACTCAAATGCAGGGGGAAAAAAAAGCAAAACAGGAAAATCAAAATTCTCTCTTCCATAAATAGTTTTATTTCCAAATAAACTTTCTCTTTACTTCATTGCTCACAGGAACACCTACTAGACCCTGTGTTTACAAAGCCATAATTGTCTTCACTTTCATTCGGAATAATTTTGGAGTAATCTCGTATCACATTCTTGCCTTTCACGGAGGCACCTAAGGAATTCCTCTGTACTCCTTTTAGTCAAAAAGATAATTCACATTTGTAAGAAGTTTCTGCATTTCTTCTTTGGTCTCTGATACCCCTGTCCTAACAACTTGTAATTACTTTGCCTTTGAAGAATGAGAGAAGGTGCTGTTCACAGCACAGTCTCTTTTTTTTCTGGGCCACTATCAGGCATCTCTCTCTGTCTCATTTATAAAAAACAGAATGGCTTCTAATTAAATCCCATATTTTTTAGGCTATTCTATTGAGTAAACTGATAGAGATGTTATCTGTGGGCCTGCTGTCATGTTTGATCAAGTTCTTTACAGAGCTACATAATCTCTCATAAAACCTGCTTCAATGGTATAGTTCAGAGAAATCTTTGAACAGCATTGATCTGATTTCTAGAATCAAGAAGGGTAGCGGAGGTTGGGGGGATTGCTTGAAAGGCTTCTGTTACTCATGTGGAGTGATGCTTAAATGGTTTGTTTTAGGGAAAAAATATACTTCTCTTCTTTTACTGTTTTGCTGTAAAATCCCACTCAGGGTACAAAGTGGAATCTATTTTCACTTATTACTAGGGTGAAAAAAAGGAAGCACTTCAAAATCTCATTTTTTAAAATCTGAAATTTATTTGATGTCTGTTATTTGCAGGGGACCATCCCAAATATCCTACATGAATGACCTCATTTGATGCCTATGATAATGCAAGATATTAATTCCACTTTGGAGGTGAGGAGGTTGAGGGCTGGGCAGACTCGTTCAAGGTAACACAGCAAAGATGCCTCTGAGCATAAGAGGGGAAGAGGGAAAGGAGGAAGGAGAAATACAGCAGCTCTGTGTGAAGTTCTGTATATTTATATCAGTTAGGGCTCTCACGGGAAACATACCCCCAATAGGAGAATTCAGTAAAATGTATTTACTAAGGGAGTAACTACCAATGTTTGGGTGGTTACAGAGGCATGGGGCTACGTGCAGCTGAGCTTTCACCCTTCCTAAACCTGAGGGAGGAGGATGAGGGGAGAGAGGCCTGCAGGGTCACAGAGTGATGGAGAACATGCTTTGAAAAGATGAATGACCTTCAGTCTGAGCAAGCGGCCACTCTGAGGCCACTTTGCTGGTATAGAGCCAACACCTCCCCCTCCCTGACTAGCTCATCAGCAGAACCTTCCTGCAGTCCACAGGACCTGGAAGTCCCGCTCACACCACCCTGAGTCAGCCTCTCGGGCAGCGCGTGGTGGGTACAGGAGCCCAAGGTCTACGTCCCTTTTCACCCAGAGCTTCACTCCTTCCCTGAGTTTAAGCCGTACTGTGCTCCCTGCCTTCTGCCTTGTAGCTCCTGTTCCTTTCACATGGGGCTCCTTGTCTCTCTTGGTCTTATTTAGAGGAACACAGCTAACCTGGAATGATGACAGCAAAAGGGGCCTGTTTCCAGGGCACGTTCAGTGGAGCTAAATCTGGATGAAAAGGAGGGGCAACGTGGGGAGACTGAGGCACAGTGGGCTGAGAGGGGGCAGGCCCTGGAGACTATCACGGTCCACCTTGTTTGGATATTCGACACTTGAATAAAATCCTGGGCCACTGGTTCTTGCTTTTCGCCATCAGATATTACTACCATTTCCCAATAAATAGAACATTTTTGGTGGACATTCAGGAGGCTGTCCCACACTCATTTTCTCCTCCACGTAGTCATTATTTTATTCATTTATCCATTCAGTCACTACATGTTATGAGCATGTATCAACTTAGTATTTGCACAAAGATCATTGAAATATGATATGTCTTTAAAGCATTTGCAGGCTACAAAGATAATTTTAATGATCCTCACAAATCATTGTAATTTATTTTTAAAAGTGGGAAAACCCATGTAAATGGGATAGATAAAATGTATTAACTGCTGAAAATACAAGGAGGTTATTTTTTATCCTCACTTCAGAAGTTCAAGGTTCAAGTTCTTCTCTTGTGGAGAATTGTCTAGCACCATCTTCCTAGAAACCTGGGGTAATTCTGCCCTAGACTTTGCTGTTGACTCTGAACTCCTCTAGACAGTGACGGTCTGAGGGACACAGAGTCTGATATCAGATGATATAGTGACTTATTCCATTCATGAGCTGGTTCTTGTGTTTAGATCTGCTTTCAGCAATGAAATACTCAATGATATTTCAGTCTGAGGCTTCCTTCTGGCTCCTGTATTCTTACAGGGACTGGATGGGTTTCAGTCGGTCAATGGTGGACCAGAGATGGTGTCAGCTGCTGATGAGGAGTTGGAGACTTCAGCAACTTAAGTGATATCCCCATGCCCCACAGTAAGCCCAGGCTAAGACAAGGCCACAGGCCGCAGTGCACACTCCATCATCCCACTCCGGCGCAAAACTAGATAAGATGAAGCTGGATACAGGAAAGCTAATCTTCCCTCTGATTAAGACAAGCTCATAATGAAAATTGATGCCTGATGGTTTCCAGGCTCTGTCCCTTCTCTTCCTCTCTTAAAACCTCCAGGAAAATGCTCACTGCATTTGAGAAATGTGTGTCTGCATATCTGTTTTTCTTATTCTCTTGTGAGCCTTTTTGTTAATGACTGGGCTTATCATGCTGAGAATGCCTCCATCTTTCAGAGTTTGGTTTCTTTAGTTCTGAGATTATATGCCAACATCCACTTCCCTAATACAGGTCTGACTTTCTCCTAGACTGCCCCCAATTCTACAAAAGAATTATAAATGTATAAATAAGAATCTGTGTTATTTATGCTTGTATCTTTAGTGGAAAACTTTGCCTGATATGTCAAGGAATCTATTAAATGCTCATTGAGAGAATGCTTGCACTTTCCTCTTTTAAAAAAAGGTTCTTTCCTTTTTTTTTTTTTTTTTTTTTTTTGAGACAGAGTCTCACTCCGTCACCAGGCGCCAGGCTGGAGTGCAGTAGCACGACCTCAGCTCACAGCAACCTCCGCCTCCCGGGTTCAAGCAATGTCCTGCCTCAGCCTCCCGAGTAGCTGGGACTACAGGCGCGCGCCACCACGTCTAGCTAATTTTTTTATATTCTTAGTAGAGATGGGGTTTCACCATGCTGGCCAGGATGATTCAATCTCTTGACCTGGCGATCCGCCTGCCTCGGCCTCCCAAAGTGCTGGGATTACAGGCGTGATCCACTGTGCCCTGACCATTCTTTCCTTTTTTAAAATAATACTCACAAATCTTTAGTGACTGGACCCACAGCAAAAACTGTTAAATGCTATTATTGGATGCCCCATTCTCAGACAATTTCTACTAAGATCTTGTGAGAATATTAGATCAATTCCCATTTTACAGACAAGGAAATAGAGGCTATGGAGGGTTGAACAACAACAGCTAATGCTTCTTGACCTGACACTGTCAGGCACCAACCATCTGGAGCACTCTCCCTGTAATGCTTCATTTAGTCCTCGTGATAACCCTGTGAGAAGGCAAAATTATGGTCTTCATTATTTCATATGATGAAACTGAAGCACAGAGATGTTTAGTAAATTGTCCAAGATCATAAAGCCTTTAATGAGAAGCCAGGATATGAGGAAGTTAGTTTGACTTTAAGACTCAAATCCTTAATGACTACATTGTACTGTCTTTAATGCCACACCAAAGACTCAGGGATAGCCAGGGATGATGAGATTTTCCTTTTGTTAATGATTGGGCTTGTGATTCTGAGAATGTCTCCACCTTTCAGAGTCTGGTTTCCTTATCTCTGAGATATTATACCAACATCCACTTCCCTAATACAGGTCTGACTTTCTCCTAGACTGCCTCCAATCCTACATAAAAAAACATAGATGTATAAGCCACTCTTTGGCTTTCAAAATGTCAGAATCTCAATGGAAGTATTTTATCCTCTACATTTTTTGATATACTAAGCAACTAAGCATGATTTGTCCAGCCCTGGGCTCCAGAAAAAATAGTTTTTTAGTGTTTGAGACTAAGAGTAATACTGGGGAAAAAACTGAGGGTATAAAATTGTCTTTATTTTACTGCCTGATAGCTGTGTGACCTTGGGTACTTCATGTCAGTTTTATGCATTTGATATTCATCATCTGCAAAATAATAATAGTGACAACAGTAATAATTATCAATGAATTATTTAAAAAATGAGCACACGATACACAGCTTTTAAAATTAATAATAACCAATTAAGTGCTGACATGATTACTATTCATACAGATTCAGTTAGTTCAACCCTGTCAGAACACAGACAAAACTCCAAAGGTTTAACTGAGTAAGTAACCTAAGTAATGGATGGAAGTCTTCATCCTCAGATTGTTCTTTTACTGGTCAATGGGCAGACACGGCATTAACATGACATAGGAGAAAAATCCCATGCTCTGGAATGAAATACTGTGATGTGACCTTGGGCAAGATGTTTTGCATTTCAAAATATCCATGGGTGTTTACACTAAGGGGTTAAATAACTTTCAAGATTGTCACGGTAATAGAATGTGATGCACAAAATACAGTGTTTGGCTCAGGTTAGGATTTAATAAATACATATCTTCTTCCTCACTTTGCATAGAACTGTTTTCATGAAGTGAAGAGAACTCAAGCAAATTTTAAAATTCCAAGTTGAATAGAGTGTTATTATTAACAAATAACATTCCTGACCTCTCTCTCCCCTCCTTTGCCAACACTCTAATCATTTTATTGATTTCAGACTCCATTTGTGAGATGAGAATGCCCCATGAGAAACGGCCCCAACACAATGCTGCATTCTCACAAAATAAAGACAATGTCTATTTGATGGCAGGAGAGAGTCCATTTCCTAGCTCCTGAGGGAAACCAACTTACCTCCTCTTCATATGAACCATCAGTGTACATGTGTATCTCTTTTATACCTTGTATAAAAACTAACTTTATGCATGAAATCATATAATTAGGATAGCTTTGGTGAGCCGGAGTCCTAGTTTTAATTTTAGTTTGACAATTTTTATTTCTGACAACATGGAAAAATCCTTCAAATTTCGTGAGCCTCTGTCTACTCGTCTACAAAATGGGGATTAAATGGGTAAAAATATGTAAAAAATTATAATATAATAACTCCTACATAGTAGGAAGTTTATAAATATACATTTTCTATCCTCTTCCCCCATAAGACCGTAATTTAAATTTTACATAGCCATATAGGTCCCATAATGACTGGCAGTATGCCTTGCACAAAATATGATCTTGAAAAATGTTTATGAAGTTAAACTAAATTTAAAAAATATATAGATAATACAAACATTTTTAATATATCATTATTTTACATTATGAAAGACACAAGTTCAGGGCCTAGAATTAATTTCACGTATTTTGAATTCTATGTGCTGTAATTGTAACTGAGGATCTACAGTGCTTAAACTTTTTGTTGTTGTTGTCGGTTGGTTTAATTATTTTTTTTCAGCCAATCTCACTCGAGGCCACGGAGTGTCAAGGAAAGAATAAACAATTTGGAGCGAAATTTGAATTTAAATATAGCATATTTCACTGGCTCAAAGATACCATTAATTATAAGATGCACACATACGGTTGTTAAGAGATAGCACTGCCAAAACACTAAGGCATGATCGCAAATGCATTGGTTGCACAATGACTGCTTACTTTAGAGAGGTTAAAATGAAAGAAAATGTGACCCAATGAAATGTTATTTAACTTCTTTGATCCCGATTTTCTTCATCAGAAAAATAAGTCTAACAAGAATAACTAAGAGGACCTTGAAAGGATCACATGAAGAAAAGGTATGACTGTTCACTTCAAATTCTAAAGCACTGAAAATATTGTTTATAGATCACAGTCTCACTTGATGAGAAATACAGTTTGGAGATTCTATTTCACCGTAAAATGACAACATACAATCATGATAGATCACCTGAATTTGTGTTACTTCGCTTTAGGGGTGGACATCTTAAATATTTTATTTTTTCTTAACCTAGTTTCTAATAATTATTCAAACACAAAAGTAATTGTTTAATGATTATTCAGGAAAACTTTATATCCTCTATAGGTTACTCATTTAGAAAAATTGACCTTAGATTTTTAAACAAATCCAAATAAAACAAATTAGAAAGCAAAAACCCATGAAAAAAATAAAAATTACCCAGATCAGGGAAAGAACTGGGTGATTTCCATAACTAACTATTCTTGAATTATTTTTCTAAGTAAGTGTAGGATATTAGATATGAACATTTTTACAGAAACGGCAACAGATCCATTTGATATCAAATTTTTGGACTGAAGATAGAAGCACTTTCTGGGCTTCCTGATTCTCTGTGTGTCAGGTGACATCCCTAAATAATTGCGTGCCATATGAGTTAAATAGCTGAATGTTGCATATTCATTGTCTTGTGGGGTTTTGCCAATATTCCCCAATGTGACAAGCAGGGATGCCAAGAAATAGCATGAATCAGCTTTGTGAGTCCCTCTTGTTTCTGATTTTGTAACTCCATTTCTGCTGCCTCTGGAAGAGATGGTCACCGTTTGGTAAATTTGATTCTTTACTGGGGGTTCAATGAACAAATGAAATGCAAATGGTTTACGATTTACAAAAGACACACAACACTGCAGAATGCCGCAGTAAAGGCAATTAACAAAGTCATTGTGATATTTGACGGGGATAATTATTAAAACTTAGGAGACAGCCAGGTGCTGTGCACATTCAACCATGTGTTCCTGGATTCTTCCAGGTTTGTCTTCCTAAATAACTGAGATAATTCAAAGCACATTAACATGACATCTCCTCATCCTCAAGCCTTTAATTAGGGTGTTTTCTTTATCAAGAAAATCTTCTTCCTCAGTGCTCTCATGTTAAGTTCCTAAATATGCTTTAAATTTCAAACTCATTTTTCTTTCTTCCATAAAACCTTCCTATCTCCAGGCAATCTCTATCCATAAAGCATTCCACTGAACATGTCCTTGATACATCCATAATAGCTCTTACTCTAGTTGCTCAGGGATTTAGAGATACGTTTCCCTTATAGATGTAAATTTCTCTGTTTTATTTATGGTTATAATCCCAGAGCTTATATACAGACTTATTCGATATTTGTCGGCTAATTTTGATTCTCTTTTGCAATTGGGATGAGGAAAGACACTGTTAATGACCGCCATAAAGCGATGCTTATCACGGAATAGGTGATGCTCACGTGGTTGCTCCCTTCGCCTGCCCAGCTCCCTCCCTGCCACAACTAACTCCACACCTCTATTCCTGTTAAAGAAAAAAACCAGCAGAATCCAAATAAGTGAGAATGGTATTATAAAAGAGAGACTGTTACATCTGCAGACCTCACGCTTTGTTCTTAATTACAATGCACTTAAAGGATGCCTCAATTTTCTTCATGTTAGGTTTGGCAATGCTGTGGTTGAGAGCTGTTGCCATCAGCCCATGCTCAAAGAATTTCCCACAGATATTGGTTCAAACTTCCCCCACTCTCTCCTAGTCACAAAACACCCTCTCTTCTTCAGAAAATTACTTTCTATTTCATCAGTCTATGGTGGCATTTCTCAGCATTGCACCGCTGACATCATGAATCAGATACTTCTTGGTTTTGTGGGCTGCATGTGCGTTGTAAAATATTTAGCAGCATCTTTGATTTCTACCCACTAGATACCAGTAAAAATCTCGTGACAATCAAAAGTATCTCCATACATTGCCTGATCTCCATGGGAGAGAAGAGATCACCCCAGATTCAGATGACTAGTCTATAGAGACTCTTCTGGCTAAGCCTCCTAGACTTACGTAACTGAGACTCTTAAAATAGGAGAGGTGAAAGAAGCCACGGAGATTCACTGGTGAAACCACGTACTACAGATAAGCCCATAGCAGCTAAGTGTGTTCCCCACATAGACTAACAGCGCAAGACTAATGTATCTAAAATATAAGTGTGACCATGCCCATCCAGTATTTAAATTTCTCCAGCTGCTCTTCATAACTCACAAGAGAACATCATGAAGTCCGTTGCCTTGACTCACAGCATCTTCTCTTGTGGTTCTATCTGTCCACAGCTTCACAGCTTCCTCGAGCCACTTGCAGACAGTTGAATGTAGTGTGCTCTCTCACTCATTCCGTGAGATGTTCCTAGCAAACATCTCTGTCCCTAGCAAACATCTCTGTCCCTAAAGGTCGTATTTGGACATTTCTCTGCATATTTATCGGCTTCTCGCTATAAGAATGTAAGATCCACAAGGGCAAATGTCTGTCCCCCTTACTTCTCACTTCCTTACCAGCACTTTACTCCATAAAGTTGGTAGATCAATGACTGGAAGCCTTTATATTTTGCTAATATTTGTCTACCTGGAATGTCCCTCTCCCCTGCATTTTATTCACTCTTAGAAACTCAGTCTAACCTCATCAGAGAGCACACAGAGACACAAACATTCTCTTCTTTTATCAGAATGAACCCTGTGAGTTTCTCCTGAAGACCTTAAAGGCTGGGTCGTTCATCTGTCAATCAGCCAGATGCTCATGATCCACACCGTTGATTTCTAAGAGCAATGACCAAACAGCACCACACTTGTAACCGTAGCGTTGAGTGCCAGTGCTTGGCTCGTACTAAATGTTTCATTAAAAGTGGATATCTGTATTCCTTACTTTTTCCTTTTCTTTTTTGAGTACAACGAAAGTCATGTCTCATCCTTCTGCATATATTTCATAGTGCATAGCATAATACCTGGCAAAGAGTATGCAATTAGTTAACACATCACATCTGTTTCTCCTTTGTCATTACTTAAAGGTTTTGGGGGAGTGTGAGGCCTGAAGTTTCGGCTAAGCATTCTCGGGAATAGCATACATTGTTTGTTAGTTTCAGGATGCTTGGCCGCCATGACAAACACTGCCAGTGCTCTGCACAGATTCTCTTAAGTTTCTCTCACTGTGCTATTATTTGCCTTTCCCAGCCTCAGAGTACTTCTGAATGCAAGGTCTGTACCTGTGACTCTTTGTTGAGGACTGCCCTTAGCTACCAGAGGACCTTAGCACATTTGCATTGCTATAAAGGAATATCTGAGGATGGGTAATTCACGAATAAAAGAGATTTATCTGGCTTATAATTCTGCAGGTTATCCAAAAAGCACAGGGTCACCATCTGCTTCTGGTGAGGTCCTCAGTGAGTTTCCAGTCGTGGTGGAAGAGGAAGGGGGGCCTTCATGTGCAGAGACCACATGGTGAGAGACGAAGAAAACAGAGAAGGGGGCGGCACAGGCTCTTCTAACAACCAGCTGCTGTGGTAACTGATAAGGACGGGAACTCATAAAGCAAGAACTCACTCAGTATTCCCAGAGGATATTAATCGATTCATGAGGCATCCATCCCATGACCAAACACCTTCTATTAGGTCTCACCTCTAACATCAGGGAATAAATTCCAACATGAGATTTGGAAGGGTCAAACATTTAAACGATATCATGGAGTCTCATTAACTACAGGTGCAGGGAATGGGATGTTCTTGGAGGACCCCACACCCATACCCAATGCCTGTCCCCAAGCATAAGGGGGCACAGAACCTCAGCTGCCTCACCTCAGGTTCAAACACCGGGAGCGTATTGTACACCCACAATCCCTTCTGGGCTTGGCTGAAGCAACCCTCTGGGGACTTTCCCTAAAATTACACACTGGCCTTGTTTCTTTCCCTTTCCTGTCTTTTCCCCCTCAATTCCTCATTTTTATTTCCCTTGGAAGCAATTTCTTTATAAATCATTGACACACAAACTCTTATCTCAGGATCTGCCTCTGAGAGCAATCCCAGGACAACATCTTCCTCTCTACTAATTGCTAACCAGCAGGGTAGAGAGTGAAGAACTTATCTGAATCACTGGAGGACATGACTGGCTACAAAATTTGTGAGGCTGTCTTAGTCCGTTTAAGCTGCTATAGCAAAATCCCATGAACTGGGTGGATTATATATAAACAGCAGAAATTTACTTCTCATAGTTCTGGACTCAGGGAAGTCAAAGATCAAGGTGCCAGCCAATCCAATGTCCGAGGAGGCGCCTTCTTGCTGCGTCCTCCTGTGGTGAAAGGGCAAGGAACCTCTCTGGAGCCTCTTTGCTAAGGGCTCTAATCCCATCCATGAGGAAGCTGCCCTCATGACCCAACCACCTCCCAAAGGCCTTACCTCTTAATACCATCATTTTGGGGGTTAGAATTTCAACATATGCATTTTGGGGGACACAAACATTCAGACCATAGCAGGGGCTGAGTGTGCCTGAAAATGTGGGTGTCTTGTTCTTATTGTGAATTTCAAGATCAGCAACAGCAGAGCATTGATCTAAGCGTGGTTTCCTTCTGGGCCTGGTTACTTGTGACTGCCCAGCTTGCCTGCCCAGGACGCCTGCCCCACCTAACAGGCTTCGTCAATCCCCCATATCCACTACTCTTCCACAACCACTAACAACCAATAACACAGATGCACAGCCTTTGTGTGGATGCCTTTTCCTCTCTCTAAACAGCATTTATTTCAAGTATTATCAGTATAAAAATTGCTGTAAAAATGGAAGACATGTGAGGAAATTTAAAAATATCAATAGCTTCAGCAAAATGATCTGACACATGAGGGGTTTTGAGATTCATTGTGGCAAAATTCTGGACACAGTAGTCACTCAATAAATGCTAAGATTTCAAATATTTGACATTTTTAAGTGGATTCCTTTGCACTTGGCACTATTAGAAGCACATAGGATTGAAACAGATGAAAGTTAGACAGGATCGAGGACCTCAGTAATCATAATCCAAAAACCCAATTTAGCAGATTTGAGATCAATATATTTTAATGATTTTCCTATGGTCATATATCTGAGATACAGTAACATGCAATTATGTTGCTCATTGTTTCTTAAAAGCCATAGGGTATAAATTATAATTGTTTATGGGAATCATATTAATACAAACTTAAAAATTACCAAAGGGACAGTGGAGCTTTGTTAAAAGACAAGTCTGCATGTGTACTGTTTATAGCCATACAGTAGTGAATTACCACAAAATTTAGCTGCTGAAAACAATACACATTTGGTCTGAAGAGAGAATTTGGACAAGTTGGGATGGGAGTAAAGAGAAATTGTATGTGGAATGGGTGAGCTGTATAGCTAAAGAAACTCAGAGTTCATGTGGAGAGCAAATCCCCTGCTTCAGTAAAGAACTAGACCTTAACTGTGGGCAACTTGGAATAAAGTGCATGCCTATGAAAGTCACGTAGTCCATGGATTACTTTCAGGAGGTAAATATCAGCTCTGTGCATGAGGAATTGAAGAAACAACGGAAATGCTGTGATTAAAGATACCCTGAAAAAATTACTGACAAGGGCCGGGTGCGGTGGCTCAAGCCCTTGTAATCCCAGCACTTTGGAGGCCGATCGGGAGATTGAGACCATCCTGGATAACATGGTGAAACACCATCTCTACTAAAAATACAACAACAAAAAAAAAAATTTAACCAGGCGTCATGGCACATGCCTGTGGTCCCAGCTACTTGGGAGACTGAGGCAGGAGAATTGCTTGAGCCCGGAAGGTGGAGGTTGCAGTGCACTGAGATCACTCCACTGCACTCCAGCCTGGGCCACAGAGTGAGACTCCATCTCAAAAAGAAAATTATTGGTAAGAGGAATGAAGGAATGAAGGTATAAACTAAAGACACAGCAATGGAGAGGAGAGGACCAGTGTGGGAGCTAACATGGAGGCAGAATGGATCAGAGTTGTTAGTGGGTTGACTAGAGGCTTGGCAGTAGCCAGGAAGAAAGAAGGGAAGTTAAAATGAATGGCAGGTGTTACAGCCATGAAATGAAATAGCATCTCAGCTCTCAGCAAGCAAGGCCCATTCTCACAAAACCCCTTCCAGATTCCTGTACTTCCTCTAAAGAACGTTTGCTTGCGATAAGGTAGTGATGAGTTGTTCCCAGGAAGTACAGCAAGTGCAAGAAGGACAAGCTAAGGCTTTTGAGCCAATCTTTTCGGTATTGATAGGAACACTGAATTCTTGTTTCAGGAGCCTTATCACTGGGGCTTCATTTATAGATTCAGGGGCCAGGTTAGATCTATTAATGATCTAGACAAGAGCTGTCCTGTCAGAGGGGTGGTAAAATTATGTGAAAAGACAAGTGCAGGGCATAGTGGTTATCTACAGCCGCATATCCAATTACCCCAAATCTTAGCAGCTTAAAACAACACCCAGTGCTTGAGGGCCAAGAGTCAGGGAATGACTTAGCAGGTGCTGTGGCTCAGAGTCTTTCACAAGGCTGAGTTAAGCAGCCAGCAAGGGCTGCAGTCCCATGAAGGCTTTACCTGTGCTTCCAAGGAGCTGATTCATATGGCTGGAGGCAGGAGGCCTCAGTTGGTTGGCATGTGAGTCTTTCCACAGGGCAACTGGCATCAATGAATCAAATGATGAAAAAGAGGGAAAGAGAGAGACAGAAACTGAGAAAGAGTAAGTGAAACAGGCAGAAAGAAAAAGGCAGAAGGAGAGAGAAAGACAGAAGAGACAGAGAGAGAAAAGAAAGAGAGAGAGACAGACAAAGATGGAAGAGATGCAGAGACAAGCACATACCAGAAAAAGATCAAGCCGGAAGCTGTTGAAGCTTTTATGACTTATCTCCAAATCAGACACAATCATTCCTCCTTATTTGCTAGAAACAAGTCCATCCCACACTCAAGGAGAGGGAAATTAAACTCTACCTCTTGAAACAAGAGAATCTCAAAATGTGTAAATATATTTTTTAAACCACCATAATGGGTGAGCTGGGCTGCAGATGAAAAAGTGTCAGGAAGATGGAGAAAAATCTGGAAAGGGAAAATTAGGGTTAATAGATCCGCCGGAAAACACAGAGGAGGGGTATACAGGGCTCTCTATACATAGCTCTGCTGCTGAATTGAGCTTAACACCTTATTACTTCAAGAAAGAAGTGGAGAGTTCAATGCCAACATGTGTTTGTCAGGTATGTGCACCAATAACCAAGTGCCTCACCTGCCAATACAATCAGGTGATGTTTCAGCTGACCCACTTTAAAACAAATTATTCCTCCTCCAAATTGTTACAGAACCATACTCCATTGTTATGCAATAAGAAAATGGCTTAGGTATTTCTTTCTCAAATCTCTTTAAATAAACAATGTGCAAAACAAACACAGCAACAGTGTGGGCTCCTGTAAATGCCTGCCATTTCCCGGGCTACAGGGCTTGTGCATCCCCTTCAGTGCTCATCCTCCAACTTGCGCCTGCATGGGGCTGCCATGTCTGCAACTGCAGCGGCCTATTGATTCTGCTCTTTGGGCCAAGAACAACTGATGGATGCGCAAAATACATGAGTGGATGACTAATAAACAACCAGGTGCAATGTCGTGGCTCCCAGATGAATTCCCTTAACTCATTCAACCTTCTTTGACTTGGATGCTTGGCCAAGACGCCATGTTCTTTCTGTTTCCCGTTCTCTTCCGGGTGTAACAAAAGTTAATACACAAATAGCAGTTGTAAAGCATTTATAGCTAAAACATCTCAGATGTTTGTTCTATTTGTCAGTGACTGGAAAAATAGAAGACACTGTAAGGTAGTGGATGAAGCCCTAGACTTTAGTCCAAAGCTGTGGATTAACAACTGGCTTGGTGGCCACTTAAGTGAAAACTCTGGGAAGGCTGATCCTCGGAGCATGAGATGTGTGCTGTTTTTTGGTTGTCCATTGGTGGACTTTGATTGCCAGTTGCCATTCATTAGCAACTTCTCATTTACAGACCTTCTGGCAGCTGATGTATTTCAGTTTCAGCCGGTCCTGTCTCTGTACTAAGCTGCGGAGGAGTTTCTCCCCACTGAAACCTCCAGGGATTATTCAATTATTTGTTTATTTATTTTGGCACCCACATATTAATCTGACTCTTAGTTTGCCATATCTTCTGCCAAGAAACAGAAGATTAGAAGCAACACTCCCTTGGGCTTTAGTCAAATGTGACTTTCCCTTGAATCCATCGTGTGCCTTAGAAAGGAGAGTTGGCACTTCTCTCTTTCATACCTTCAGGAGACTTCCCCGCTTCCCAGCTTTCCTGTCAACTTGTTGCTCCCCATGTTATCTTAGACTAAGCGGTGCTACTGTAAATAGGGTTCACAGAGTTCTGTTCTATTATCCTGGCCATAGCCAGCTTATGTGGTCCCCAGGACCCTCACTATGAAGCCACTGAAAAGCGTGATGGAGTATAAATGAAGTCCATATCTGACTAGTCTTCATTCCACAAAGGACATTTTTTTAAAAAATAGGATGCATAGTGTTCAATTTGACTCCTGTGTCCTGAACACACTTGTCTTTAATGCTGGAGGTTTCTTAGAATGTAAAAAACAAAACAAAACAAACAAACAAAAAAACATGTTTCAGCACAGGGAGGCCAATTTTCAAAATCACTCATTTGGCAAATACACCAGCTTTCTAGCTGAAAAGCCCGGCTTCTGGTTCCTCACAGTTTACCTAATCCAAAAGCAGTGGTAATCACGTTAAGAAAAAAAATAATCAGCTCTGCCAATAGCCTTGGGCTTTGCGTGCTGCCACAGTAACATACACAAAGAGAGATGGTGATAGCGGGCTGCTTATGCAATTGAAATGCACGGCCATCCATATAGAGCATGCATGCCTGTTTGAAGAGCTACCGGGCACAAAATTTATGGCACCCTTGATTTTACGACTGCACCACCCTCACTATAAATACTTTCATGGGATCAGCCAGTTTATTTCTTGGCTAATAACCGACCCATTCAAGTAGAAATGTCTGAATAAAGCGTTCTGCTACTACCAGATGTAGTATTTGATCAGACTATAATCAACATTTCTCATTTTACTAACACTAGGATAACTGACACAATGAATTTATCATTGTTGTATGGATTGAATTCTCCCTAAAAAAAAAATTTAAAAAAAAGAACAACTTGGAAGAAGACTAGCACTTTTAAAATTTGGGCTCGCATTCAAAGTCCACAGGAATCTCTATAAATCTGCTTTCCAGCATTATAAAATCATGCGTCCTCAGCATATTCTTCTGTTCCTTGATGTGGAATTGCATGTGCTTACCAGAGCAGAATCAATGAGGGATAAAAATGCTACAAGGATATCTTGCTATAGCCATTCTCTCCTAAACCATCAATTTTCAAGAGATTGACTAATTTAATCATGGCTTGGGTCTTCCTTTCAGCAGGAAAATGCAGTTAGCTAATCTGAGCTCATATACTAATAATAGAAATAGACATCTTCACATAGAACACATTTATCTGGAGTCTCACAAAATATTCTTACTTGTTTGTATGTAATGCCTAAGGTGAGCATTGCCGTTTTCCGGCCTCATGTCAAACACGTGTTTAATGTAGAATAGCCCCTTAAGAAACTGTAGGGTCATTGTGGACCGAAGGGTGCTAATGGCTGCTGTTGGGTGGCACAGCTGTGTGTTGGTTCCCTGGGACTGTCATAACAAAATACTACAAACCAGGTGAATTAAAACAGCAGAAATTTATTGCCTCATAGTTCTGGAGGTCAGATATCAAAGTGTCAGCAGGGCTATGATTCCTCTGAAACCTAAAGATGAGAACCCTTCCTTCTATCCTCTCCCTCCAGTGTCAGGTGGCAATACTTGCTGTTGTTGGTTGACTGCTGTATCACTCCAGTCTCTGCCTTCTTCCCTCTGTACATCCGAGTTTATACATGCCGTGTTCCTCTATGCGTTTCCTCTTCTTAAAAGGACACCAGTTATATTGGATTAAGGGCCAATCCTACTCTATTATGACCTTCTCTTAACTAATTATAACTACAGTAACTCTATTTTCAAATACGATCACATTCTGAGGCACGGGTGGTTAGGACATCCACGTATCTTTATAAGGGAAACCATTCAATCCATAGAAGGCTACCTATGCCCCAGTTGGTTCTGCTTCCCATTTGACAACTAGGATCATTCACAGATATGGCGTATCCCAGTCAGATAAATACCTTTGTCAGTGGGTTGTCAGAAAAAATGGCAAGCAAATATGTCTGTATCTCATCCTATTGGCAGTAATTATAGGCCAGGCTATAATCAACATATCTCATTTTACTAACACTAGGATAACTTACATACATAATAAATTTCTCATTGTTGTATGAACTGAGTTCTCCCTAATTTTTTTTAAACTTGGAAGAAGACTAGTACTTTTAAAATTGAGCTGGCATTCAAAGTCTGAAGGAATCTCTATAAATCTGCTTTCAAGCATTATAAAATGATGTGTCCTCAGCATATTCTTCTGTTTCTTGATTTGGAATTGCATGTGCTTACCAGATCCCAAGCAACCAAGTACAATGTCACACCTTCCCATTTACCCTGGGACTCTCCCAGGGAATCATCAATGGGTTCCAGGTGGATACAGGAAGGGGTACCACTGACTAACCAGAAGAAACCCACCTATTGTTGTTACCTTAATGAATCATCATTCTCAGGACATTTTGATCCAGTCTTGTCTTTGCACCCAGAATTGATTTATCTCACAAGATGAATTGATGCTGACTCCGTTCTTCACGCCCAAACCATCATCTCAGTATGTTCATTTTCACAGACAATCTGTGTCACAGGGGCTGGAATGTCCATTTCAGTGTGAATGTAAATTTATTTTATATAGGTTGAGCTACACAGGAAGCAAAGTCAAAAATTGTCTTAGTGAGACTGGAAACTAACGGAGGGAAGACAGCTGGCAATTCAGTTCTTATGTTATGAAAGTCTGGAACAGCCACCTTCTTAGATTTGTTTCATACAAAAATGGATAATAAAATGACAAGTACAATGGACATTTATTACAAAGTTACTGTGTGTTAAGCATTATACTAAGTGTTTTTCGGACATTGACATTTTTTAGTCTTCTCAACAATGGTATGAAGTAGATATTATTGTTCTTGTTTTACAGATGAGGACACAGACAGGTGAAGTAGCTTGCTCAATATTCACAGTTCATAAGAGGCAACCCCACAATGAAAAGTCTCATCAGCCAGTTTCTAAAAGCAAAACTATTTTTTTTTTCTTTTTGAGACAGAGTCTCACTGTCGCTCAGGCTGCTCACTGCAACCCCTCTCACTGCAGTCTCTGCTCGCTGCAACCTCTGCCTCCTGGCTCGAGCAATTCTTCTGCCTCAGCCTACCGAGTAGCTGGGATTACAGGCACCCACCACCACATTCGGCTAATTTTTGTATTTTTAGTAGAAATGGGGTTTCACCATGTTGGCCAGTCTAGTTTCAAACTCTTGACCTCAAAAGATCCACCCACCTGGGCCTTCAAAAGTGCTGGGATTACAGGCATGAGCAACCTCGCCCGGCCCCAGAAGCCAAACTCATAATCAGCCTGTTACTTTGTCTGCGGAAAGTCCCTTCCGTTGTCAGTGGTAGATCCACACTGCTGGCTGCTCCCCTTTGCCAGTCTCTGATTCTACATTTCTATGCTGATTTCATGTCCCGTACTTGACAAACGCTAATTAGTTAATATCCATGATTGGTCCAAAGAGAAGTGTTATTATTCTTCTTTCTGGCTTGAAAGACATTTTGTTTTTCATGTTGGAGCTGTGAAAGAAAGTAAATCTCAGGACCCCAAACTCACTAGGCCGAAGGGAGAAGTCAAGCTGTAAACTGGGTCAGGCAAACTTGCCTCCGATTCGGTTCCTAAATAACACGGTTACAAAGATAAAAAGCTACATACCTCCCCCTCATTTTGCCCAGAAGGAAATTCCCCGTGGTCCCCAAGATCTTTTCCGTAAAGCATTTCTACTAAAGTTCACCATGTTCACCATGGCAATGTAAACTGATAGCTTATCTTCACAGGTGCAGGGACATAGGACGGAGCTCAGTCATCCCTCTGCTAACCGGAGACAAATGCATATCTGATTGCTTTCTCTGCTCTATTGTCTACCTTACCTTTTTTAAAAAAATCATTTATTTACTTTTCTATGTATTTTATTGCACTTTAGGTTCTGGGGTACATGTGAAGAACATGCAGGATTGTTGCATAGGTACATACATGGCAATGTGGTTTGCTGCCTCCATCCCCATCACCTATATCTGGCATTTCTCCCCATGTCATCCCTCCCCAAGTCCCTACCCACCTGCTGTCCCTCCCCTAGACCCCCACAACAGACCGGTGTGTGATGCTCCCCTCCCTGTGTCCATGTGTTCTCATTGTTCAACACATCTACCTTATCTTATATAAAAATGCAGATTCCCTGAGCCAGACAAAGGCATGAATGACCATTTTCCCCATCAATCCTCACATGAAAATTGTGTATTTCCCAAATACCCACCTTTTCCTCTTTAAATATCGAAGCCCTCAAAATCATCTTTGGAGAAAAGCATACACTTCTCTTCCAGGATGTATCTTTAACTTTGGAAAGAAAACCTTTTAAAATGAGTGTGACTTGCTTTGGTCATTTTCTGATTTACAGTGCATGACACAAAATAGATTTCTTTGCTCAATGACTGGTAGTAATAAGTGTCAAAAGAAAAATGAAATTAGCATTAGAATCCATGGAGTGAAAAGGAAAGCCATGTTAGAAAGGATGGTCATGGAGATGATATCTGAAATTAAACCTAAACTAAGTGGGAGGAGATGTGGAAACAGCTGGAGCAAAGCGTCTTAAGGTGTCCAAGGATCCACAGTGAGTGTGTCACTCAGAGTGGGAAAGAATATTGATTAATTAATGAATTATTGCAACAGAGTCTTGCTCTGTTGCCCAGGCTGCAGTGGCAGGATCTCGGCTTACCTCAACCTCTGCCTCCTGGGTTCCAGCAATTCTCCTGCCTCAGCCTCCCGAGTAACCAGGATTACAGGTGCCCACCACCATGCCCAGATAAGTTTTTTATCTTTCCAGCAAATATTTAAATAAGAATTAACACCAACCCTTCACAAACTATTTCAAAAAATAGAAAAGGAGGAAAATCTTCCCATATTCTGAGGCAAGTATTACCCTGATCCCAAGATTAGATAAAGGCATCACAATAAAAGAAAACTACAGATCAATATTCCTTGAAAGTATAGATGAATTACAATAATCTTCAACAAAATATCATCAAACCAAATCTAGCACAATACGTAAAGGATTAAATATTATGACTAACTGGTATTTAACACAGGAATACAAGATTGGCTCAACAATATCAAAGTTAAACAATGTAATGTACTATATAATAGAATAAAAGAAAAATATCACACGATAATATCAACTGATGTAGAAAAGAGTGACAACATTACCTTGTTTCACCAGAAAAACTTTCACAAGGAGTTGAAGAAAACTTTCTCAACTTGATAAAGAATATCTTTTAAAAAACCTCACAGTTAACATCATACTTTATGGCAAAATACTGATTTTCTCCTAAATTAAAAAACAAGATGAGGTTTCCACTCTCACCACTTATATTAAACATTGTACTGGAGGTTCCAGCCTGAGCAATTAGCAACAAGAGGAAATAAAAGTCATACATACTGAAAAAGAATAAAAATCTTTTTTGCAGATGCTGTAATCTTTAATATAAAACTTCCTAAAGAATCCACAAAAATATTATAACTAATAAATGAATTCAAGGATGCCAAATATATGATAAATATAAATTATAGTTCTATACATTAACAAGGAAGAGTTGAAACATGAAGCTAAGAAAAATATTTTGTTTATAATAGCATAAAAATCATTAACATAAAAATTACTGAGTAAAGTACAAGTTTTACGCATTGAAGACTACCAAAATAAATGCCTGAATTAAAGAATACTTAAACAAATAGAAAAGTATCCCCTATTCATGGATTGGAGAACACAACATTGCTAAAATTCCACACTGTCTACAGAGTATTTTTTTTCTGAGATGGAGTCTCGCTCTGTACACAGGTTGGAGAGCAGTGGCAGGATCTTAGCTCACTGCAACCTCTGTCTCCCAGGTTCAAGCGATTGTCCTGCTTCAGCCTCCTGAGTAGCTAGGACTATAGGCACCCGCCACCACATCCAACTAATTTTTGTATTTTTGGTAGATACAGGGTTTCATCATGTTGGCCAGGTTGGTCTCAAACTCCTGATCTCAGGTGATCTGCCCACCTCGGCCCCGCAAATGCTGTGATTACAGGCATGAGCCACTGTGCCTGGCCTTGACTACAGATTTAATGAAACCCCTATATAAATTATAGCTGACTTTTTGTATAAATTCACAAACAAATCCTAGGATTCGTATGAATATGCAAGAGACCCAGTATAGCCAAAGAGTCTGTAAGAGAATAAAGTGGAAGAACTCACATTTCCACAGCTTAAACAATGTAATCCTGACATGAGGATAAACATACAGATCAGTAGAATGAAACCGAGAATCCAGAAGGAAATCTTTCTATTTACGATTAATTCATTTTTAACAAGGCATCAGCAAAACTCAATGGGAAAAAAGAGTCCTGTTAAGGAATAATGCTAGAAAACTGAATGCCCACATGCAGGTAGATTAAGTCGGATGTCTATTTCACACCACATAAAAAAACTCCAAGCTGATCATAGACTTAACTATAGAACTAAAGCTGTAAAACTCACAGCAGGAAACATAAGAGTAAAACTTGGTGATCTTGATTTAGGTGATAGTCACCTAAATATAATAGCAAAAGATCAAGTGATTAAACAAAACATAGATACGTTTATCTTTATCAAAATGAGAAACATTTGTGCTTCAAAATACACCTTCAAAAAGTGAAAGGACAATTCACAGAATGTGAAGAAAATATTTGTAAACCATGCATATGATATAGCATTGTATTCAGAACATGTGTGTGTGTGTGTGTGTGTGTGTGTGTATAGTATCCAGAACGTAGATTCCATCCAGAATATAGATTGTATCCAGAACATACACACACACGCACACACACACACGTACATTCTTACAACTGAACAATAAAATGAGAATCTATTTTTTAATGAAAAAAGGATCTGAGTATACATGTTTTCACAGAAAAACAGATAATAGCTATGGCACAAAGGTGAAGATGTTGAAACCCTCAAATATTGCTAATATGAGAGCAGAATGGTAGTTATTTGGGAAAATACATAATCAGTTCCTCAAAATATTAAACAGAGTTACCATACTACTCAGTGTTCCACGCCTAGTGATATACCCAAGATAATTGAAAACATATGTTCATACAAACACTTACACGAAGACGGTCACAGCATCATTATTCCTGATAGTCCCAAAGGAGAAGCAACCCAAATGTCAATCAACTGATGAACAGGTAAATAAAATGCTGTATATTCATAAAATGAAAACTCTTTATTAGCCCTGGGAAGGAATGGAGTAATGATACATGCTTCAGTATGGATGAGCCTTGAAACATTATGCCAAGTGAAAGAATCACAAAATGGTCACATATCATATGATTCCATGTATATTTTATATATATAATATAAAATCTTCTTGTATTTATATATACAATATAAATGAAATCAAAACAACAAGTATGTTAGAGGTTGCCTGGGGTGTGGCGGCGGGAGAATGGAGAACAATTGCTCATGAGTGTGAGGTTTCTCTGGGGGTGATGAAAATGTTTTGAAATTAAACAATGGACAACCTTGCAAATACTATAATAAAAACATTGAATTTTTAACATCAAAAATAACAAATTATAGAGTGTATAACTAATAAGTTAATGAAAAATTTTGGCACTACAAGAACACAGCCTTTTATTAGCTCACGATTCTGTAAGTATAGCCATGATATGGCTGAGTTCTCTGCTTGGGGTCTCATAAGGCCAAATTCAAGGTGGCGTCAGGCTGTGCTCTGTTCTCTCCAACCTATTCTGTACTAGTTTTCGTAGTTGGCAGAATTCAGTTGCTCAGAAAGGAATAGCACTGTGGTCACTGTGTCTTTTCCTGCTGTCAACCAGAGGCCACTCTCAGTTCCCAAGGGCCACCCACATTCCCTGCCACTTGGTTCTCTTCATTTCAAAACCAGAAGTGGGTAAAATCTTCCTTGTGAAAAGCTCTTGCACGCTTCAAACCTCTTTATCCAGGATGAAACTGATTAGGTAAGTGCTGTGCAGGACAACCTCCCTTTTTCAAAGCTGACTGTGCTCATAACCTGCCCTCTTTGTGGGAATGATATTCCATCCCATTCGCAGTCCCAGAGACTGTACCTGGTGCCTACACATGGGGATGATTGCCTGAGTGGGCATCTTATCCTTCTGCCAATCACTAGCTGCTTACTTAAATCCCTCCTCGTTTTACGCTTGTCCCACCCTGTTTTTCTCGTCAGCATTTCTCTGCATGCACTCTTTAGCACAGTCACACAGTCGCAAGAAGCAGCAACTTTGGTAAGACGCCAATGGTGTCTTTAGACTAAAAACCAAAGGCGTCGGAACCACGCCACTCACCCTCACTCTCAATGCGCTCAACCTTCCTTTTCACATGTGCTCTAGGCATCCTGCTAAATGTCAAAGGCTTCTAGGCATGCTCCCTATGATTGTTCTAGAACTCTTAGTCTTATTTTCTATATTTGGAAATGCAACCCTTAGAAGAATTACGTGTGTTTATGTGTATGTGATAGAGACAACATGTGTGTGGGTGAGAAAGATGAAGATGACTGGCAGAAACATTGCTTTATTGCTGCTATCGCTTCAAGCGATTCTGCTCAAAAATGGGAAATAACATGAAAATCAATAGAACATAATAAAAGTCATCACCGAAGTGAAGAAGGCTGCAGCACAGCAGGCGTATTTCCTGGAATGCTGGTAATTTCTTCCCCTGTTTTCTCTCTCTGCTCTCCACAATATGCCTAGCTTCTGAAAACCCAAGGGGCGGGGTGAGCCTTAATTGCAGCCACATGAAGCCTTGGAGGGCTTGGCTTATTGACACGGCCTCCCTACAAGAAGCAGAGGCACCGGCCAAATGATTATAATTGACCCAGACAGCAATCACAGAACATTTTGGCTTTGCAAAGTAGTTTTATTCACCAGTCACGATATAAGATAAAAACTGGGCTTATGACTTGTCTTCAAAGAAATGTTCTTACTTATTTGGCAAAAACATAGTTGGGTTAACTTTTCTCACCTACATAATATAAGGAGATGAAATTCACCCTTGTTTTGAAAGGTAAATATAAGAGATATGCATTTTTTGAAATGTGTGTTTGCTTGCATAAGAATCCAATTTTAATAAATAACATGCGATACTTTTATAGATTAATTTTTTTTTTTATTTTGCCAGGTGCCAGTCAGAAGATTTCGTTTGGGATACATTGTAAAAACCCTAAAACAGCTCTTTGAGATGATTTAATCTTCATTCTTTTATGGATCAGAAAAGTGCAGCTCTCTAGATGGCATTGCTACTTACGCATGCTAAAAGTTACGTGAGCTGCAAGGCTTCAATTTGCATTGACGGCTTTCCACTTTCTGCAGCACCACAGGACTCTGTTATTCATTGAGACACTGACGCATTGCTTTCCCATGAACTTTAATAAGACAATGTTGCATTTTATCAAAGAAACGTTTTACAGATTCATTATCGCACATTCTTTGTCTAGTGGAAAAGACATCTCTAACTAAAGGTACCTTGAATCCTTTTGTAATACAGAATACTAAGCATGCGAAGTGAGTGCATTCCTAACAAAACCATCCAGCTGCGTATACTGACTAGTAGTTGTACATTTTCTTTCTAAGGAACCAGTTCAGAATATTTTCAGAACAGGTTTTGACAAAAATAAGTGTAACTGATTATCCAATAATTGTGCCAATCTTTAGAGCTTTAACTATGGTCATTAAACCAAATACCCAGGTGACAATTATCTCAGTTTTTTGAAAGGGTAGCTAGACTCATCCTCTGTAGCAATTGCTAAGAAGCCATCAAAGCTTGTTCTAAGATCTTTGATATATCACCCGTCTTTGAACTTTAAAACTGAGGAGACTAGCAATTGATCGAAGCTAGAAATAAGGGAAGGCAGGGTGTGCCGTGCCTAGGAATGAACACTACATTAGCACAAGTGATGGAGATGGTCTTGGTGCCACAAGGAAAGGGCGGGTGTCTATGGAGAAAAGAAACTGCAAGCTAATTCATTCCTTCACTCCAGCATGGAAATAAGCTGCCAGCACATTCGGGAGCTAACTCATGCAGACACCTGCTTTCTTCCGAGGTGGAGCATGAAGAGCCCTCAAGAAGTTCCTGGATTTCACTTGGGGTAGGGGCGAGGGTGCCTGCATTGTCATAGAGATATTTTTGCATTGTTCTTGAGTGGCTGCATTTCATTGGGAGGTATGCGTTTCCCTTCAAAGATGTCTGCATTTCCATTAGGAGACGCCTACATTGCCAGATTTTAGAACAGCAAGAATGCCGGGTAGTTCTTACTGGCAAGGGGAGACTCCCAGGAAACCAGCTGAACCAAAGATGGTGGATCACCCGTAGCAGGAACAAATGCACTATTCAATAACAGGAGAGCAGGAAGAAGACAGAGGGTCAGTTATGCCTTAAACCCGCACAAGAGCTCTTAGGGTGAACCAGCCAGCATTTTGGAACCTGCACACAGAAGTCACTAATCGCATAGGACATTGCCCTTGCAGCCACTCCTTTAGAGGTATTATAGATAATACCCAGAAAATGTAATGTAAGATGAAACCTAAGAGCATATTATACCCTGCTTTCCTCTGAAGGCTGCAGAGCCTGAAACAGACACAGACCGTGCGATTGTGATCATTTTAAACAAATATGTGAGATGAAAGTATTGATTTATACTAGCCTGGAATTTTTAATAACTAAAAATGGGTTTATTTTAATGCCTGAACTTGATCAAAAAGCTTCTAAAACTACCCATTCAGGGATATCAGAAACAAATAAAAAACAATGAATTATGTTTGAAAATGGCAATGAGAGAAAAATAAACTTTCTTAACTTGCCTGTCGAGTTCAGTTCATGCAATGTGTCAGTTACAGATAGCCCCGAAGGCGCACAGGTATATTTAAGTAGAGAATGCTGTAATATAAATAGTGTGTGAGGAATGTTGCCCTCTAGAATTGGGCTTTATTTAAAAAACAGACATCGTTCTTATCTATGTCTATTGACAGTGTTCCTTCTCTTCGCCTTCCGTTTCTATCCTCTCTACTCTTTCCTATTTCCCTGATCTATATTCAGTCCAGAATATTGAGTTCCTGCTATGTATTCAGCACTATATTATGGAATATACAGGAACACAAAAGCATCTGTCCACAGGAAATATGATGAGAGTTTGGCTCAAAATAACGATTACTTAATAAAAATAAGAGATGCAGTAATCTTATTATTTTTTCCAAAGGCTTTGGTTATAAAAGAACACCAAATCTTCAAAATACTTTTTAAAGTCATTTTACTGATGAAATACATTTGAGTGCGTGGCTAATTGGGCTTATTATGCATAAAAAGCGGTCATTAAAGCAACAGATAAATAAAAGGAAAAAAATGCTCTGGTGAATCTACGCTTCTTTAAAGGCAGTGATTATCTTTTTTACTAAAAAAAAATTAACATCATTACAACTGTGTATTAGGAGAAGTATGTTCTAGGAGTTAAGAGCCGTAGGTTTTAATCTTAGCTCTGCTTTAGCTGTCTACTTGATCTTGGATAATTTTTTAACATCTTTGAGCCTACTTTCTCATCTGTGACCAGCAGCTCTAAATCTAAATGTATTCTCTCAGATTTTCAGAGTTAGGAAAGCAGTTTAATTTCCTGTTTTACAATCTACATATTTGAATGCTTATGTTGGGTCTTTTCCATGACAATTCCAGGAGGTAAGCAAATTCACTCATATCAAGTCTCCTACTTCATCATTTCCAAAAGATAAACTGAATTTTAGGGTAACAGATGTTTGCTTATTATAGGAAGACAATGCTGTGAAATTCAGGCAGCTTGGTACATTTGTTTCCAAGCAGGAGAATTTAAGACATTTTGAATATTTGTAAAGCGTCAGTGGTTCTGGCTGGACAAGATACAGCCTTTGTCCATTCTATTTTTCTCTTTGGCATGAGATCACCATAGCAATGGTCATTTAGAGAAAGGTAAACTCAATAGAGGCTATATGAAGGATGCCTACCACTGTCAAGAAATATGGCTATTTTTAATGAGGCATGATCTTTTCACTTGAAGTTGCATTTTACCAGCAGGGAAACTTTTTTCAGATTGTTATTCTCTGGGTTCTGCAGGTTAGCTAGCTAAACTCAAATGTGATTGGCATGCAGAGTCCCTTAAAACTGTCAGGCCACCTTGCAATTAGGCATAATGCCACTCTAACAGATGGCGTGAATGATGCCAGCCAGCCAATACGTATCAGCATTGAACATTCAGAGAGAATTTCCTCTTTCAGAATGTCAGAATGTGGGCCTATGGCAGTAATGCAGCATTTCACATAAAACACACATTTTAGACAGAATAATACTGCTTTTATATAGGGCTAGATATAGAACCAGAGAATCATAGACTCAGTCTCTCAGGGTTAAAAGGCAGTTTAAAGCCAATGAATTTTAATCCGCACATGACGCTTCATCCATTCATTTATTTATTCAACAAATATTAAATATCTGTAATGAGTTAGGTACTGTCTAACTGCCCGACCACTGGGCCATAACATCACCTAGCCTAGCCTTGACTAAATCCGCCATCAGAAAGCTCACTACTGTTACACCCAATATCTGAATTATCCTCCACAGAATAATTGAAACACTGACCACACCCTACAGCATCCAGACCCAAATCTATGGCTCCCCTTGTAATTGGTTCTAAGATATCAGACAATCAATGCTTTACATGGAGTTACAAAATTCTTTGATGCTTTTGCTTGAAATATGAATGTGACTCATTATTTGATGTTATTATCTTCTAACTCAAATTAACGTTTATGAAACTCAACAGGCTTTGCAATTCTCAGAGAGACAACAAAAAGCCTATAGTTTTGAAAATGTCCTCACTGTGACCTTGTATGGTGACATGACATAAGAAGCAGCAGTTTCTGCATCAGATGTGGTTTAGGTAAAAGAACATAAATGTTCTAGCTGAGCGGAGCTATTTAGTTTTTCTTGGGCTCCATATGCTGCAAAGTGGAGAATTGACGGTAGTGAAGATATGAGTATGTGGATAGGGCAAAGCGGAGACATGGAGATGTATAATTCACATCTATTCCTTTCTGTGGCAAACATATTTCATAAGCGTTGTGAACAAACCAACCACCACAGGCCATAATTAACTATGAAATGTGGAGAGTTCATATTCTAATAGGGAAATCGTCCATACTGCTACTGGACAATTTTCTAGCAACTTGATTCACCCTGGTGAAGCAACTTGCTCAGAAAATACTTAAGGAATAAAGGAGAAACTTAAAACACTAAAGATGGAAGAAACTTTATGATTAAATGTAGGTATGTCTGTCTATGTCTGAAAAATGGTGCGTGTCTGTGTAGAAAAGTCCCTGAAAGAAAACTCTCTAAAAAAAAAAAAAAAAAGGTTGAACCTAAACCTGTAGTATGTCTTAAGCCATTTGGGCTGCTATAACAAAATAACAATACCACGTGTTTTCAGTCATAAGTGGGAGCTGAATGATGAGAACACGTGGACACCTTGGGGGAAACAACTCATACTGGGCCCTGCCAGAGGGTGTGGGGTGGGAGGAGGGAGAGCATCAGGAAGAATAGTTAAGGGATGCTGGGCTTAATACTGTGGTTATGGGATGATCTGATCGTGCCGCAAACCACCATGGGACACTTTTACCTATGTAACACACCTGTGCTTTCTGCACATGTACTCTTGAACTTAAAATAAAAGTTTGGGGGGAAAAACTCTGGGCAATTTATAAAAAACTGAAGTTTATTGCTTAAAGTTCTGGAGGCCAGAAAGTCCAAGATTAAGGTGCTGGCAGGTCCAGTGTCTGGTGAGGACCTGTTCCTCATAGATGGTGCCTTCTGTGTATCCTCACATACAGAAAAAGCAAAAGGGCGTTTTCAGGGCTCGACCATAAGGGCACTACTGTCATTTATGATGGTGGAGCCCTAATGACCTAATCACCTTCTAAAAGCCCCACCTCCCAATAGCACCACATTGGGTATTCAGTTCCAACATGAGTCATGGAGGGACACAAATCCTGGGACCACAGCAGGGACAATGAGCCAAGGCTATGGAACACAACTGAACGGGATGGATCACAGGAACGATTGTGAAGAAGAGTGGCCCTCAACGGAAGTTATTTCAGAATCTCCAAGGATTCCTTCCAAATACACACACTTATACTTGGCCGCCTCCTTTTGCACCTCTCTGTGGTATCGCTACAGGATGTATTAGACTACTGGAAGAGAAAAAGAGGGAATTGAGCCATATTCTCCAAGGCACCCTGATGGCCCCAACGCTATACATGCCTTTTTCTCCCCTGCCTACTCTCTCCATGTGAAGCAAGGGCAAGAACCATCGAAGCAAGCGAGGGTCTTCTTCTCATTTGCTCTACAGCCCAGACCCCATGGGTAATGCTTGATCTCCTGGAGAGGTTGAATCCTTGAGATCTGAATGACATTGTGCCTGTGCTTTGGTATACAGGAAATGGTCTCCTGCAGAAAACACCGGGTATGGCAGTTTTGGCATGAGCGAGGTGGACGTCAGCAGTGGTGATCACTCAACCACGGGCTGTTGATAGGAGTGTCTTCTCCTTTATTGTGAGCGTACAGGCTACTTTTGGCATTGAATGGTGTTATGCACTCAACTGTGTCCCCTAAAAATTCATATGTTGAGGTCCTAAACCCCACACCTTATTTGTGACATCATTTGAAAAGAGGGTTATTGCCGAGGTAGTCAGATAAGATGAGGTCATGCTTGGGTAGGCTGGGTCCCTGGTCTAATCCTTACAAACATGGAACATGTGGAGACAGACAGATAGGCATAGATCTAGAAGCCAAGAACCATGAAGATGGCCAGCAAAACAACAGACGCTGAGAGAATCCTGGAACAGATTCTTCCTCAGATCCCCCAGCAGGAACCACACCTGCCAACACTTTGATCTCAAAGTTCTAGCCTCCACACTTCTGAGAAAATAAGTTTCTGTTGCTGAAGCCCCCAGTTTGTGGTTCTTTGTTACAGCATCTCAAGCAAACTAACATAGATGGCAAGGGAGGCATTTCTATCATCAACCAACTAGAACCAGAGGGGAATGGCAGATGCTCCATTCAAACCAAGGGGATTGCTTCCAATGTGCCATAGGGCTTCCGATGGGATGGGAGAGACTGTGGATTTTACAGCATGAATGTAGACAGAGCCAGCAAGAAGTATATTAATGGTAATTTTGAATCCTAGTTTTATGAACTGGTTTATATAATATTGACTTGAAGACATTTATGTTCATATGCTCTGTAATCACCCTAGATTTCTCCCCCACCTCTCACTCCCCTGCCGCATTTAATCAGTTTCCGAAGCTCATGAAATCTGTCATGCTAACAGCCTTCTTATCTGACCCTTCTCCAGTCTGCCTGCTCCCACCTTTTGGAGAATGTTACTCCTTCTTGTCTTGACCAGTGAAATTATCTCTTGTTCTCTCTGAATTCAACCTTCCACCTTCTCTCATTTGCCCTTCTAAATGCAATTGCTAAAATAGATGTTGGTTGATCCAGCTTGCTAAACAATACAGAAAAGTCCCAAATCTTTAGCACGGATACGAGACTGCTGGGATCTCTTTGCCCTCTGGAATATATAATGGTTGAGAACACAAGCTGTCAGAGATGAACTTCCATTTCTACACTTTCTAGCCCTGTAATCTTGAGCTCTTTATGTAACCACAAGCACTGGTTCCACCATTAAAATATCAAATAGTGACAGTGTCTTTTTCTAGGTTTGACGGGCAAAGTGAGTGAGTTTACAATTTCACTATTAAAGAGCGTAACTTAACATACAACTGCTGAATGTAGCTTATAATCATCTCATGTTTAAAGTCTTTTCACTCCCTCTCTTCCAGCCACTCCAAAATGCTTATATTCCCAGAATGAGCCAAGCTGTATGGTTTCTCAGACTTACAGTGTGTGCTTCCCTGGCCCTTATTTGCCTTGAAAACATTGACTTCTCTTTAGAAATTGTCTCGATTACATCTTTGTAATGAATGTTTTCCTGAGCCCTACAGGTGGACTTGACCACGCCCTAGCTGTGGCCCAGTATGTTTGTTACTACAGACTTCTTTCTTGGCACTGAGAATTGACCGCCAGAGGGGTTGGCTTATGTTAATCTCTTTTAGGGACCAAGTCTTTGAGTTTGACCAGCTTTAGAAGGTTCTCATTACATACTTATTTTTAATCAATACAATTTTACATCTATATTTTATGACCATTAAAGATAAAATCACTATGTCTTGTCCTCCACAACAATTAGCTCTGAACAGCTTGCTGAGTGGATAAATGAATGAAAAATGGATCTGGGAAACTATTCTTATAAACTTTGCTGTGTTCACACATAAAGTAACAGAACCAGGGTAAGCAGCTCAAGCCTTCCAACAGTCAGGCCAATGCCTCTGGCCCCAAATCACACGAAGGCCATGAAGAAACAAACAGGAACACATTGGATATAGAGAAACATAAAATTGAGTCACTTACGAGTATCTCGCTTTTGCACCTATGTTCTCCTCGGTACACAGAATTCATCATCTGATCATCCTCATTAATCTTTAGAGTGTGAGAAAAATACACCAGTTGAGTCAACATTGGATTTTATAAGTTTTTTGCTTATATTCCAAGAGTCTCATGTATCTTTTTCTAAAAGGTCATAGAAAGAAACTAGACTTCAGGGATTTTTGGCTAGTTGAAAAAGCCATCGTATCAGAATGGGCATTTATTTCAAGAGAGAAGAAAGCCGTCATCGGCCAATGCTAGTGTGCAGGTATCCTTGCCCACTCCTGGAGTGCCTAAGAGGCAGATGGCAACTTAGTGACCAAGCACAGTTCAGGTATTCAGGTATTAGACACAGAAATTTGTATCATTCAGACTCTATTATATCTTCCTGTAACATTACGATAGACCATTCTCATGCTGCTAATAAAAACATATCCAAGACTGGGTAATTTATACAGGAAAGATATTTAATTGACTCACAGTTTCACATGGCTGGGGAACCCTCATAATCATGGCTGAAGATGAATGAGGAGCAAAGTTATGTCTTCCATGGTGGCAGGCAAGAGAATTTGTGCAGGGGAATTCCCATTTATAAAGGTGTCAGATCTCGTGAGACTTGTTCACCACCATGAGAACAGTATGGAGGAAACTGACCCCATGATTCAATTATCTCTACCTCGCCCCGCCCTTGACATGTGAGGATTATTAAAATTCAAGGTGAGATTTTTGTAGGGATGCAGAGCCAAACCATATCAATTACATGTTAGCATATACTTCTAATCCGTAGCACTAAACATAATTGTAAATATTTGTAAACTTTACTTGAGGCAAGCTTGTCCAACCTGTGACCCGCAGGCCACATGCAACCCAGGATGGCCTTGAATGCAGCCCAACACAAATTTGTAAACATTCTTAAAACATTATGCAGTATTTTTTTAAAACTCATCTGCTATCATTAGAGGTAGTGTATTTTATGTCTGGCCCAAGACAATTTTTCTTCTTCTAATGTGGCCCAGGAAAGCCAAAAGATTGACCCCCGACAGATTTAGGGTGATAATATCTCTGCTAAAATTACAAATCCTAAGACAGACATGAGCTTAGATATGCTATGTACTATATGTATAAATATAAAAAATATATAAATAAGTGGATTAACATAGAAATTTGCCTCTGGACTCTATCAGGTGCGGTGGGGTGGAGGAGGCAGTGAGCTTCTGGCATTTTGTGTTTACTCATTACAGTTACGTAAACTAAAATTCAATCCTCAAATGTTCATTGTGTATGTAACTCCTTTCTGTATGCTAAGTAAACTCAGGACAAAGTGTTGGGTAGGTGTCAATTCTAAAGCAATGTTCTAGATGTTGGGATTTTCCTTTTATTCATTCTGGTTCATGGCCTATGTAAGTATTACTTTAAAAGCCATACCTCAGCAACTTAATGACAGATTAAGTAATTTTCAAGGTATTACAAATACAAATGAAATACCATGCTAAAGGACTGAAGGAAATGGTGCAGAATCTATGTTGAACTTCTATATGCTGATTATTATTCAAATACATTTAAAGAGACACGACATCCCAAGCGCTCAGGATAGCCCTTACATGTACTGGCAGTTAAGAAGTGCTGTTTTTCCCTTTGCAGGAAACTATTTTAATTATCCCTTTCCATTTCTCTTCCTTCTCTTCTTCGCATCAGTATAAGCTTTGGCTTTTCTGGAGAGTAGCTAAAAGTCTTGTTGAAGTGAGAGCCTTCACTCTAAGATCAAGAGCAAATACCCACTTTTTGGCCAAACATTAAGCCTAGTTTCCAGGTATACATTTAAAAGCCAGACAGAGCGAGAGAGAGTAGCCTGCAGTTTATCTGTACTGAAAATGATAGGCTCTGATTCAAATGCAATGTAATTGACATCTTCTATCCACCAATGAATACAGATTTGATGACCTTGAAACTCCATCTGCTAAGACAATTGTTGGAACTCCGAGTCAAATGTTTCAGTTTTTTTTTTTTTTGGTTTGTTTTTGTTTTTGTTTTGTTTGTTTGTTTTAAAAAACACAGTCTCTCTCTGTCGCCTAGGCTGGAGTGCAATGGCGCAAACTTGGCTCACCACAACCTCCGCCTCCCAGGTTCAAGCGATTCTTCTGTCTCAGCCTCCCTGAATAGCTGGGATCATAGGCAAATATTTCAGTTTTAAAAGCATTACCTGTTACTCTCTGTGAGCGTACTTCAATTTGTGAAATATTAGCTATTTGAAGACAGAATGAGAAAAATTCTTCTCTTTGACACTTATCTTACACTTATCCGATATATATATAAATAAAGACATAGAGACAAAAGAACATGAGTTTTTGTCAAAGCCGGTATCTGGCTAACAGCCTCAGAAATCAAAGCCTACACCACTGAAAGACGTAATGTAATTTAAAAATCATTTAGGAATTTAAGAGGCATTTACAACAACTACCAGGCCAGTGGAACTAAAAGGATTACATTTTGCATGCATTTGTGTGATGTCTGTCTGAAAATAGATAAGAAAGCCCCTCCCCCGCCTCATTTTCCCTGTAGTAGAGAAATTCCGAGCATGAACATTCAGGAAACAGTGTCATTTTCTTTTTGGTGCTGCTTTGAGACACTGCTTTTGTAATGGTCCCAACCAAATACTTCTCTTGATGTAGCCAACTGAATACTACAACTTGCAGAGGGAAAACAATAAACAGAAAAGGAAGCATCTGTGCGTGCCGAGAGGTACTGGAGATTTCATACTACAGCCTGGATAAATTTTTAAACAGGGGTAAGAAGGATGGCAGAAAAACTTTTAAAACGTAGTAGGAGATTAAAAACACACTTGAAGACTGAGCATAGCACGTTTGCTATGGCTGAAAACTGAGTCGTAGTGGATCAAGCTCATGTGATCTGGATTATAGGAAGAAAAGCACCAAGAACTAATCAAGATGAGAGAGTAGGGATTGATGACGGCTGGCAGGCATCCAAAATCCCAATCAAAAAATGTTTGGCATTTCTGTGCAGGTTATCAACTATCCATCCGTTTATTTCTTCATTCATCCATCGATTTGACAAATATACATGAGGCAACTGCTCTCTTCCAGGCATGCTGCTGGGCTGTAGGGAAGAACTTAACGAGCAACACAAAAGTATCCTGCTGTCATGGGGTTTAAGTTCTAGTAGGAGAAGAAGCATCATACATAAGCAAACAAGTGAGGAAATAGAATATTGTCAGAGTGACAAATGCTTTAAAGTAAAGAAAACAAGGTAACGCATTAAGGGAGACTCTGGAAACTCCCTTTAGATCACATGGTCAGGATCATCCTGTGTGGGACAGTAGAGGCCTGACTGCTGAAAAGGAAAATGAGCCACAGAAAGATAAATGAAAAGGGAGATGTTCCTAGGTACAGAAAAACAGGCACAGAGCTGCTGGGTGGGGACCGCACTGGGCAATTAGTGACACTGAGCATCGTTTGGGAGATCCTTGGGTTTACAAAGACCTGCATATGTAAAGATGAGACTCCAGAATGCTTACCAGATCCATACCCAAACTGATTCTGTTGGTGTTTTAATAAAAGAAAATCTTACATGCATTTATTCAGTGTGTGTCTGTGCCTCACCTGCAAAGGCAGACAAGACTAGACTTATACTTCACCTCAACACTAAGTGGTAAAAAGTTTATGCAGCACAGCTCTAGAATTTTGATGTAGGAAATTTGTGGGCTAAGAATCGTAGTTAGTCAAATTGTTTTACAATATCATCAGATACATAAATGCTTTGAAAAAACAACAGTCCAGTACTTTTCGGAAGATAAAAGTGTTACCTGATATGATGATCACTAATTGGCAAACAAATAAATTCAATTTCTGAGTACTGGGAAATATTAGGTATTATATAAAAATATATGTAATTGGTTAAACAGAAGGTTATCAACAGGCTTAACTCCTAGAATTTTTCCTTGGGTGAATTAAAGATCGTCTCAGCAAAACATATCCCATTGAACTGGCCACAGTAAAATCTCTGTCAAACAAATTTTGTTTATGATTGTATTAGAAGTTTAAAAGTAAGCAGTTTTAACATAATTTTTTTTCTTGTTATATGAACATTATAATAACACCACAGAAATTTATCAGGAACAGTCTTTTAGATAATATATACATTAAATTATGATGCCTGATACAAAAATATCATGAGTGTGTTCTAGTTACTATGACTATGTGACAAACCACTTAAAATGTAGTGGCTTAAAGCAAGGTCAACATTTATTAATTTTTCTCAAAAATCTGCAACTGGGGAGAGTCTACATGATGACAGCATCTTTCTGCTTCTGCTGGAGGAAGCTGAGCTGGCTCAAGGCTGGGCACTGCAGTGTTTTTAGGTTTGCAGACTCACAGAGCTAGTGTTAATACTGGGAATACCTCGGGCTCCTCAGTTTCTCCACCTCCATGTGGTGTCTCCAGCCTGATAGCATCAGGGAGAACACTCATTATCTCATTATGTGAGAGTTCTGGGCTTCCTATGTGCATAGCCCAACGGAGGTGTTATAGTTTGAATGTTGGTATCCTCCCAAATTCATATGTTGAAACCCTACCCCACCAATATGATGGTATTAGGAGGGAGGGCCATTGACAGCTAATTAGGATTAGATGAGGTTATGAGGATAGAACCCTCATGAGTAGAGTAAGTGGCCTTAGAAGAGTCAAAACAGAGCTTGTTACCTGTTTTGCTCTCTCCTTACCATGTGAGAACACAGCCAGAAGGCGGCCATCTGCAAGTCAGGAAGAGAGCCCTCACCAGAACCTTACCATGCTGGATCCTGGTCTCAGACTTCCAGCTTCCAGACTGTAAGAATAAATGCTGGCCATTCCTAAGCCACCCAGTTATAGTACTTTGTTATAGCAACCCCAGTGGACCAAGATGTCAGAGAAAAAGCAGGAAGAAAACTGTATGACCTACTCTTGGAGAGTCAGGCAGACTCCTTTCCACTCTCTTTCACAGAAGGCTCCAGAGTGTCAGCAAACGTTCTGGGAAAAGTATAAAGTTCTATCTGATCAGAGCCCTGTCAAAGGCCTTACAAGAGTTTTAATATCTTTGGTACTTGGAGAAAAAAATTCAAAGGTAAAATACCCAAATGCAACACTGACAGGTATTTCTTTTGTCATTTTACTTTTCTCGATTTTCTTAAACATCTTTCTTTTTCTAACAAAAAAGAATAAAAATTAGAAATGAGACAACTGTGTAAGCCTTTCCTCAATGCTTGCTGCTAACGATTCTCCTACACCCCCTCCCCAGTCTTTCTCTTCATGTATCCTATTTATTTATCATCCAAATCCATGTATTTCTTAACAATAATATGCAATCTACGGGCAGTTTGACATAAGCTGATATCAAACCATAAGAAGGTAAAACACATAATGGAAAGATGTGTGTTCCCATCTGTAATTCACCAAGTGCATGAACTTGGTAAGTCTATTTAACTCCTTTGAGACTCCTTACTCATAAAAGGAAACTCAAACTGCCTAACTCACTAAGTACTGTGAGGATTAATCAGACAGTTTATATACAATTGCAAGGGAGTGCATACATACCAAAAGTAGGTACTCAATAAATATTGCCTGGATTTAAAGCTTTACCATGCTTCACATAGGCCAAAAGGACTTCTATATTTTTCCAGGTGATGGATCATTAATGTGGGCTCAGCAGAGCAACAAATTTGAAACTAGCACAATTGTCTGTTCTTTGCATTCATAGAAAACACACAGCATTAAACATTAAGGCATAACACTAAAAATAAGGCAACCATTTTAGCCATTATAACTCTGCACTGGAATTTCCTATTTTAGAGCAAAATGGTGTATTTCCATTTGACTGGATAACATGCATCTCCTAATCACCGATTTCAAAAGGTGATAATTAACATGTAGCTTGCAACAAACTTGATGAGAGAAAAAGCATCTATCAATTAGTCAACATGGTGCTCCAGGTACAGAATGGCAGGAGCCATGCTATGCAGGGTGTGCAAAGCCCTTTGTATTCCAGCAAAACCAGGCTCATTCTCACTAATGACAAGGGAGCCCATTGTGAGTTAGCAAATTTCACAAATTAGCAAGTAAGAAGAAAAGGTAATTAAAAGAACTAGGGACACTGAATCATGGTATGTGCAGTGTTCATTTATTTTGACAAGTATAACTTAATTTTACTTATTTACAGTAATATTTCATAGTATACTAATGAATGCACTCTTGTCTCTTCTGTAAAAGTGATGAAATATTAGTTATATGAGACCTCACTGCTGCTCTCTGTTACGAAATTGCTCCTGACAGGTGAGGTAGGACCACCACAGTTGGGTTTGCATTGAAATGGCAATTGCATTGGTGGCACAGCGGTGTGAAAGTGAATGAGAATTCACTGAGGAACTAACATCAAGGCTGTGCAAAGTTCATTGCTAAGTGAATACACAAAATTTAAAGAGACATTTTAGGTAAAAAGTTTATAGTAGTCTTCTGGTACACTCTAAAACTATTTCTTCTTTGGGAAATCAAAATCACTACTTTTTTAAAAGGCATTTTTATATGCTGAGAAGCATTGCTTCTTCAAGAGTCCTATTTCTATCAAAGAATCTCTCTTCTTTCAAGACAAGAAGGCTGAAAAACTTAGAAATTGTCTTCTCTGTTTCATTTTCTCCCCATACATTCACTGACAATTCCTCACCACTCTTCTTCTTCTTCTTTATTTATTATTTTTTTTAAGACAGGGTCTCACTCTGTCACCCAGGCTAAGTGCAGTGGTGTAATCACGGCTCACTGCAGCCTTGACTTCCTGGGCTCAAGTAATCCTTCCACTTTAGCTTCCAGTATAGCCGGGACCACAGGCATGTGCCACCATGCTTAATGTTTCTGCATTTTTTGTAAAAATGGGGTTTACCATGATGCCCAGACTAGTCTCAAACTCCTGGACTCAAGAGATTCACTCCCCTCAGCCTCCAGAAGAGCTGGCATTACAGGCCTGAGCCACTGTACCTGGCTGCCATTTTTTTTTGGCTTCATCGGTGTATCACTGACAAATTGAAATTTTATTTATTTAAAGTGCACAATGTGTTGTTTTGGTATATGTATACATTTTGAAATATCCTCACACCCCAGCTAATTACCACATCTACTGCCTCACATAGTGACCAGGGAATAGGGCTGTATGCTAGTAGGACAGACACATTCTATGGTGTCTGGAAATCATATATCCGTTCCCTGCCATGTTAACTTTTGGGACATTACTTGTTTCTGGATCCTTCATACCTCTCTGCATGCTTGCTCCAAGTCTACCTTCCTGGTTTTCTTTAAATTTTATTATTGACCAGTATTGTACAGTTATATCTTGCTGCTGTTATTCTCACTGCATATGTACCGGGTTTTTAACTGTCCTGGAATGTTTCCGACTTACCTTTATCCCAGTCCTGACCTTCCTCTTGAGCTCCGGGCACTGGTGGGTGGTTAACTAGCCCACTCCTCCTGAGTGTCTCATTGATGCCTCAAACGAAAATTGATTCATACTGAAATCATGATGTCATCTCTAAACAGTGTCTTTTTTTCTGCATTCCTTGATTCAACAACCATCATCATTTCCATGCAAGGTAGCCAAAGCAGACTCCAACTCTCCTTACTCCAGTGACCTGCTCAGCCCCATACCTGTGCTTCTTCCATAACTTGAGAATCTGTCATCGCTGTTATAGCCCAGTCTTTCATCACCTCTTTTCTTTTTCTTTAGCGTCCTCTCAACTGGTCTGATTCTTTCCTCCCATTGAGTCCATCCTTTCACACAGCAATCGAGGGGCACTAGCTTGGTCTCAAGATTCCTCTCGAAGCTTCTCAGTTGAAATCTTCAATAACTCCTCAAGTCCTTGAGTAGAAGCCCAAGGTTTTGCTGTAGAACGGGAAGTCCTTTATGATCTTCTAAATTCTGCTTTTCTCCTGCTTCCGTTTTCACTATTCATCCAACTGGTCCTTACACTGCTCAAATGTCACCTTCTCTGAATTCAACTCCTACTTCCAAGACTCATAAACAAGTCTCTTCCAATTCTCACTATGCTGTCCAACAATCATCTGCTACTTGTCTTTCTCCCCAACTGGATTGTGTGTTCATGGATCAATTTAGCCCTGGTATTTTCTCTGTGTCTGGCACACAGCAGACACTCAGTATTGGTTATGTGAGTAACCAAATAAATGGATTATATCATTTCATACTTTCCTGATGTAACACCAAGATAAAATAAATAGCTGTCTTTTATCACATATGATCTAGTTTCTGATCTCGCATTTGGACAATATATTTGGCTCTGTGTCGAGCCTACTGGCATCTTCAACCAGGCAGCACCTGGCAAGACAGAGACAAAATAATACAACAGAAGAACAAGAAGTAAAAACCCAGCCAGGGCCCGAGTCGCCTCCTCATTCACTGCCTCCTGGATTCAGTATCCCACCATTTAACACTTGAACTTTCAGCTACTGAGATTTGGAGCGAGGGTGCTTAATTAGTCAACAAGACATGACAACATTCTGTTACAGTGAGATTACATACACCTGTGGGTGTTAGGACACACGCAGTAAAACCCAGCAACTTCGGAGACCTGAAAGGAGTGTTATCTTCCAGCAGCACATGGGAGAATGTTGCAAGAGATAAAGCACACAAGACGAATGGTGTCTCTAATTGAAAAGCAATGGAAGAATGGAGCCCATAGAATTCCAAATACATTTTCCCTCCCTGTGTCCCTCGATGAGTATGGCGAGCTGGATTAACAAAGAGTTGTGAATATCTTTAAACAGAGAAAATAATGTGTGTTTCTAAAGGGATTTACTCCAGGGACCATAAAAATCTATGCAGACATCACATCACTATATTATAACTTCTATTCCATTTATAATTCATTATTTATTCCACAGTATTAATGCAAAATGCATATGTCTTTATTTGTTAAAGGAGGAGAAGGATGTTTAGGAACCATTGGGAATTTCTTTCCACATAATGATGTTTCTAACTATGGTGGGGCTCAGAGTATAACAGAAAATCGACACTCCACAGATTCAGGCCAGGTTCCCACGGCCTTGGGAGTGCAGAGCTGATCTCTGTCCAACTCAGTTGACCAGATTTGTTGTCTTTCTTATACTTTATCACCTTCACATCATTGACTTCTTCAGGGAGATCAATGTGGGAGCCTCTCCTTTGTCTGATTGTGCCAGTTTGACCATAATGGCGTAAAAGACACTCTACAAAGCATTCTCCTGCCCTAGTCCCGGAGGCAAGCAGAGAAGAGCACCTTTGAATCTTAGCTTCCTTCCCAGTCACAGATTGAATAAACGTTATGGTCAGCTGCGTCCAGAGAGAACAGAGAAGGTGCTCCAGGGAGAGAGCTGACATTAACCCTGTCAGCATACAGGCATATGACATAAGCATCAAGGCAAAGAAAGCCTAATAAAATAGGGCTATAGAGGGGGAAGAAGGGTACTATGTAGTGTTGGATGATCACAGTAGTTCTCTCTGAGAAAGCGATGGTTTTTCTTTTTTTTTTTTAAGAGATGAGGTCTTGCCATGTTGCCCAGGCTGGAATGCAGTGGCTATTCACAGGCGCAATCCCACTACTGATCAGCACGGGAGTTTTGACCTGCTTCGTTTCCTACCTGGGCCGGTTCACCCCTCCTTAGGCAACCTGGTGGTCCCCCACTCCCGGGAGGTCACCATACTGATGCCAAACTTAGTGTGGACACCTGTTCAGCATAGCACACTACAGCCCAGAACTCCTGGGCTCAAGAGATCCTCCAGCCTCAGCTTCCTGCGTAGCTGGGACTACAGGCACACGCCACCATGCCCGGTGAGAAAGTGATGTAAAAGTAATGATACAATCAAGTAGCTATGAAAAGAGCTACGCGATACCAGCCCACCTGGCATTTCTCCACCATCCACACCCAGCACCTTACGCCTCCTCTCCTTCTCTCCTGCAGTCTCCACTTTGCCAGGACAAGTCCAAGGCCCTAACAGACCTCAGCCTCAACCTCTCTCTCACTCTCTCCCTCTCTCTACTCACAGGAGACTCTCTGTGGAAAGCACTAACACTGTGATCATGATTAAATTGATATGGCCCAGCCGGGTGCCGTGGCTCACACCTGTAGTCCCAGCACTTTGAGAAGCTGAGGCAGGCAGATCACCTGAGGTTGGGAATTCAAGAGCAGCCTGACCAACATGGAGAAACACCATCTCTACTAAAAATACAAAAGTAGCCAGGCATGGTGGCACATGCCTGTAATCCCAGCTACTCAGGAGGTTGGGGCAGGAGAATCGCTTGAACCCGGAAGGCAGAGGTTGCTGTGAGCCAAGATCACATCATTGCATTCCAGCCTGGGCAACAAGAGTGAAACTCCATCTCAAAAAATAATAAAAATAAAAAATAAAAATAAATCGATAGGGCTTAAAGCCTTATCATTCAGAAGGGATGATTTAAAAATTTTAAATCTCTTCTCTCTCTTCAAAGTCTGACTTTCAAAACTAAGTCTGACTAAGGAGATCAAGAAAATCCGTCTTTGTTTTAAAGTCTTCATCAAGACACTGTTCTCAGATGACAATCTACTCTCTGTTGCTGTGGGCGACACCCTTCCTGGCTCGTTCTTGGGAGCAACAGGGTAGAAAGGAACAGAATTTTGAGGGTAAATAAAGACATATCAATTCACTATCCTTCTAAGTATCTTCTATTATTCTGTATGTCTCTAGACAAGGACACTGCCAGGCCCAAAGACTGTCATCTTTGTCCTTAAAAGACGCCTTTACTTCTCCTGTAGAAAGAGGAGACAGGCAGGCAGCCAAGGAGTCAGCTTCAATATTGTCTTTAATCTTATGGGCTCCATGAGCAGCTTCTTACTTATCGGTGTCTTCCACAGCAAGGCCATTGCCTTCCACAGGTGGTGAAGGCTGGGAAGACTCCCCTTCCTCCTGTTGAATGAACTTTTACAGGGAATCAGGAAAGGCTTCTTTCAGATACTCATTCCTACTTTATGATAGGGGAATCCATTTGCCTCAGAGCTCAGTGAGGTGGAGGTAGAGGGGCGGTCCACTGCAAATTCAACGTTTGCGCTCTGTAAACAAGCAGGGATGGTTATTTGGCCATTTGGGATGTCCCTGGGAATGGACTTTAATTTAGGCAGTCACAGTAAACCCCAGCCTCCCTGATGACTGTTGAGACGTCTACTATCAGACTAATTGTTTTTTCTTTATTGGGGGCCTGCTTTTTCTCAGTGTGTGTGTGTGTGTGTGTGTGTGTGTGTGTGTGTGTGTGTGTGTGTTTTAATCATGTCTTGTATTGGGTAGCGTGCAATTTCACTGTAGTGAGTTTAGGTATGTACTCATTTATTTTTCTTAGGACTTACTGAGATTCCTGATTCTCCAGACTCCATTCTTTCATAAGTAGTGGGAAAAATATTTATTATTTCTGTGACTATTGCCCCTCTTCAACTTTTTTTTTCCGTTTTCTTTATTTGGCTCTCTAATTAGCGATAGGTTACTTCTAACAGGTAATATGAGGTTTACCTGTTAGAAATACCTTCATCTCTTTTTGCTCGATATGGGATAAATTATTCAAATCTCTTCTACCACACATTATTTCTTTTTTCATGAGTATCATATATGCTGTTCCTCTCATTTGAATTATCCTAATTTCAATGATACCTTTTTAACGGGTTCCATTTATTTTTTTCCAGAATCCATCTTGTATTTTTGAAGCATCCTTTATCTTTTCTAATAACAATATTTCCGTTTTTAAATGTCTTTTCCACATGAGTTTGGGGACTGCGGATGCAGGGGAGCTTGTTTTCCCAGAGTGGTGTGCATGTGTTCCCACCGGGGGTGCCAGGCTTCCCAGGCTTGATCATCTCCATCACAGCCCTCACCGTTTAGGAGTTAGGTCCGTGGTTACAAACGTTCAAGGAAGTTCCCACCACCTGTGTTTTACGTAATCCGCACTCACCCATGTAGACACAACCTGGGATTCGCTCCAGCCCCCTGAGGTAGTAGGCAGGTTTTTTTGCATACTTTTCAGTGAGGGTTTAGCCCAGCCAAAGCCAGGCTTAGTTGGATAGGTAGAGAAGAAGATGGGTATAAGTTTTGATTTCTGACCCAAGGATTCAAGGACTCAACTTCTGTCTCCTGTGGTGATTGCTCCCAATCCCTCGGTGCACAAATTGGAAAAGCATTTCTGTGTCTTCCCAGTATCTCCCAACACTCAGTTCTTCACTCTCCTGAACTCAGCCAAGCATTCAAATAATGCTTGTAGTCATGCACACAGGATTTCCAAGAGGTGTCAGAAGCAGTACCTTCAGGAGACTTGCTACCACACCGCCAAAGTTGATATAAAAGGAAATGGTTATAATTATTTTCTGTAGGGATCTCTGCAGAATTTCTAATGATACAAACACATTAATAGCATGTAATTCTCAAACTAAATAAAACAACCACTTTCTTAATGGATTATATTTTCCTTTATGAATAATTAGACCTTTATAAAATATTTATTCTGATGTAAAAAAAAAAAGCATTTATTCTATTTATATGAAAAGCCACATAGGATGGCTACTTTTATTTCATAATTTAATGGATTAATCAAATTGATTTTATTTTATTCTGGCAATAATGCCTTGAGGTAGGTTTCATTTTGTGTTGTTTTCTAAGAGAAAAAAACTGAAAGTCAAAATAAAATGAAAAGAGAAGCTTTTATTTTCAAAATAAAATGAAAAGTTGAATAAAAATGAGCAATTCGTTCAAAATTCTAGTATTTGCAAAGGCAAAGGTAAGGTCTGAACCAAGGTTGTCTAAAGCCAAAGTCAATTCTTCTTTCGCCAGTGACTTTCAAAGTGAGACTCCTGTTGACCTGCATCAGGAACCCCCTGACAGTCCAGGCTCCTGCGCAGACCTACCCAGGCACCATGACTAGAGATGAGAATGGATACACCTTTCCAAAGGTCTTCCGGGAAATCCTTTTCCACTGAAGTTTGATAAACGTTGCATGCTCTCTTTAATTAGAGACTTTATATGAGTGTAGTCAAATCCTCTGGAGAACATCAACCCCATTATTTTGTTCAAGATGCAGAGAACAAATATAAGATCAATAGCATGTGGAAGACACAGGAGGTCAGAGTGAGGCTGGTCGTTTATGAGCGGGTGCAGCTTGATGGGGGCGGAGGGATTCGTGGGGGGAGGATTCCTTCTGATGCTGCCACTCATCTCGGCCAAAATTTTGTTTCCGTGCTTGCCATTTTCTCGTCTTTGAATTTTTACCTAATCTGATAGCCTGGAATACTTCAGATGTGAGCCAAGAAAGGATGGTGGGGTGAGTGGCCGGAGAATAAGACAGAGGTGACACATGTTTGAGAAAAGAGGATGGGGGAAAGGAGAGAGATCAGAGGAGGGAGGCAGAGCTTTTACAAGGTGACTCTAGTCCAGAGAATCAGAGGGTGAACCGCCGCCTTGAAAAACTGCCTGCTCTGTCTGAATCTTCATCTCCTCATTTGCGTAATGGGATTAAAAACCATTGCCTTGAATAAGAAAACCGATGGAAAGTGCTTTGAGGAGAATGGGGTAATGATGCTGATTGTGTCCTTGTAGCAAACAGGAACACGGTGTGGCAGTGAGGATGGCAAGGACGCCATTTCCCCTGGCAGAGACCAGGCAGGGGAAGGAGAGGCTGCCGGGGTCTTTACCCGAGGCCTTGTGATATTAATCACACAGAGGCTTCCCAGAACCATCTCCACGTTCAGCACTGCCCACCCGCCTCATTTTATCCTGAGCCTGCACCAAGCTACACATGAGAAAGGGTCAGACATCCCGAGTTAGAGACAGGTGAGAAGCTCATGACAAGCGCCTTACTTGTATTCACAAGACCTAACTTCCTGAGCCTGGGGCATGTAAACTACTGTATACAGCAAACAGCATTACAAGAGAAGGTGTACTTTGCCAAGGCTGGGAGAGGAAAGGCATTCCTAGTGGAGGGACACACGCAGAGTTGAAAAGGACTGAGGGCAGCCTCTTGGTGATGGGCCACAGGTGTTGAAGAGAGGGGCGTGGTGGCTAGGAGTCTGCACAGGTGCATGGAGTGGTTGAAAGCACATTTGCAAAGTCTCGAGTGCCATGCTGAGAAGCCTTTTCTATAAGTGCTGAAAAACAAGAGCTTTATATGTGAAAAACCAGTCTAGGGTCAGAGTGGAAGATAGAGGGGAGAATAAGGAGGGACCTCGATATAAGACACCCATGAGGTGCTTTAGAAATCACATTGGCAAGAATTGATGAGTACCTAAACTTTGGCAATGGTAGTGGGCATGAGAGGAAAGGGAGGTTCCAGAAATGTTTCAGCAGCAGAAGAAGCAGGATCCAGAAAACAAATTAAGGGGACATAGGGAGAGAGAGAGAGAGAGAGAAAGTGTGTGTGTGTGTGTTTGTATTGGATTTCTACTTTGGGCTCATAATGAGAATGTCATAAATTACACATAGGTAATTTGGAGAAGGAGCAGGTTGTGAAGGACAGGTCAGAAGCAGAGCAAGCACGGACACTTACTTTATTTGGATGGTTGGAGGTTGTGGTGTCTGCAGAATGGAACAGAGCTGACCAGCAGGCTTTGAAACCATCCGGGATTCAACACAGAGGGAGGAGCTGCCTGTCAACCTTTCATAAACACCAGCATACAATTGGAAGTTAAAGTCTTAGGTGTTATGATGGTTCAGTTGATGATGTGTCTGGGCTTAGGGATGCCCAGATACCTGGTAAAACTTTCCTACTGAGCATATCTGTGAAGGCGCTTCTGGACGGGATTGGCATTTGATTCAGTAAGCTGAGCAAAGATCACCCTCACCAATGTGGATGGGCACCATGCAATCTGCTAAGGGCTTGAATAGAACAAAAAGGCAGAGGAAGGGTGAATTTCCTCTCTGCTCGACCTGAGACATCCATCTTCCCCGTCCTTGCATGTCAGTGGTCCTGGTTCTTAGGCCTTTGGGCTTGGACTGGAACCACATGACAGCTTTGCTGGGCCTCTAGCTCTCAGGTGGCAGATTGTGGGGCTTCTCTGGCCCCACCATTATTTGAGCCAATCCCTCATCATAAATACCTTTCTGTATAACCCTATATATGCTGTTGATCCTGTTTCTCTGGAAAACTCTTATACAGGTGTCAATGAGAACATCCAGGAAAAGGGAGAGCCTTAGGGGAAGAAAGGCAATTGGAGGAATTGTGAAACATGGCCAGTCCTAAGAAGTGGACAACCCGTGAGCGAGATCAAAAGTTACTCTAAGAAGAAAGGCCCATAGTGGAAAGAGGCAAGACAGAAGACGCCGTAGAGGGGATGAGTCTCTGGGTGTGTCATGCTTACCCTTCTAACCACTACCCGGCCCTGGGCATGGAGAAGGGTTGGGGAAGAGCTTGGCATATTCCAGCTCTGACCTAACGCCTTGGCCAGTCCTGCATCATGAGGCCCAACCGGAGGCAAACCAGAGAAAGCCACAAATCAGCAAGACTGAGCGCTTTTCCTGCAGAGAGAATTCTGTTAGAACCCTACGAAATGGGTTGTGCATGTGTGCATTGGGACACACATGGTGTGCACGTGTGTGTGCACACAGGTCTGTTTAGTTTGTGAAATTGAACCCCTGATTTCAAGGCTCGTTTTATCATGAAATCAAACAGATTGCTGCCCAGAGCTAAACAAGTCCAGCCTGGATGTTTGATGATTTTGTCTCTACCTACCCATCACCTCTGTTTTAAGGAACGTTACGCACCACTTGAAAAGTCAGCTCTTTCTTGACAGATCTTCTTTTGTTTCTTTGTTGGGTTGTTTGTTTCCAGTCACCAGATTAGTTCACACTCTGGGAGATGATAGACACATTTTGTTATCTGAAAAAGAGAGATAATGGTCAGCTCGCAGTCCTGAAAACAGTCAAAAAATGACCATAACTGTACACAATTTATTTGGAATGCTAAAAACCATCAGGCTTTTTCAATGTGCAATTTTTTTTTCTGAATACCTTCAACTGAATCATATTTTTGCTTTTAAGTGTGGATTTTCAAAGTGGAATTACGTGTGTCTCTGTTTTTCTTTAGGCAGTAGTGATAAATCTGTGCCTGGGAGTCTTTTATCTGAATAATTAAAATAATATAATAAAAATGACCTCTCAGCCCTATAGACCCAGTGAGCTTTGGGCTGATAATGGAATAATCAAATAATCAGAGAACAAGCGCATACATAGAGTTCCTGAGCAAGCAAGACCCGGGAGTGTGAAAGCTGACGTCAGAGACAACGGGAGACAGAGGCAGAGGGGACCAGAGCCTCCAGCACCAAGTGCAAGGTGGGACCAGAGATCACGTGTGTGACAAGGAGACGCTTGCATGGTGGGCGGGGGAGGCAGAGGGGAAGTGGATGCAGAGAGAAGACCAGGCTTGGAGGAGCAGGTGTCTAATGGGAGAACCCATCAGGGGGCAGTTTCTTGGGGAGAAACCACTTCACACTGTTCCATTTATAGCATCTCAGGGCATGGAGTCATTTTTCAAGACAAGGAGCTGAGACAAGGATCTCTGACTTGCACTTTCTTTTTTCTTTTCTTTCTTTTTTTTTTTTTTGTTGTTGTTGAGACGGAGTCCTGCTCTGTTGTCCAGGCTGGAGTGCAATGGTGTGATCTCGACTCACCGCAACCTCCGCCTCCCAGGTTCAAGCAATTCTCCTGCCTCAGCCTCCTGAGTAGCTGGGATTACAGGCACCTGTCACCACCCCTTGCTAATTTTTGTATTTTTAGTAGACGTGGGGTTTCACCATGATGGTCAGGCAAGTCTCAAACTCTTGACCTCGTGATCCACGCCTCAGCCTCCCAAAGTGCTGGGATTACAGGTGTGAGCCACCGCACCAGGCCCTGACTTGCACTTTCTTTGTACTCCTGCACAAATTGTTCATGACCTTAGCTCTCCTGTTCATAATATGGGCCACTTCTTCAACAGGGCACAATAGTACAAAGGGATGGGTGGCTGGGAATCAGCCACTGTCGTCTGGATAGTTTGAGCCCCTTCGGGCGCCAGAGGAACCTGGGACAGGCTGGTTTCACTGCAGCCTCCTTGAGTTTTGGAGACACCAGGCCCAGGAAGGAAAGGGAAACAGCACACGTTCAGTCCGCTCCTGGAAGGCGCAGGAACATCTGTGAAGAGGGTAGGGGACAGGCCCTCAAGCAAGGCCCCAACACAGTTCTGGCAATAACATGATTTCCAAGGTGGCAGATGACAGGGCACGGGCTCGTGCCTGCGGCAGGCCCATGTGAACGAGACCAGCTGGCAGAATGGAATAAGCGCTGAACCCCCTAAAATAACAACCACCGCAGTCACACCAAACAGAACTGGGTTGTTCGGCAAATAACATAAGCCCACGTCACCACCCTTCACTGTTTGTTACATGCTCCTGCAGAAAATACAATTATTTTGTTAGAGGGAAATACGGTGTGTCCCAGCTCTCAGGCACAGATGCATTTTGGGCGATAAAATAGCGTCGAGGTCACTAAAGGGGCCTCTGGTCTTCATGCCTTGTGTCCAGGGCTGGCCATATGCCTGATGTTCTTAGAATGAATGCTATGTATGACCTTCTCCCTTTGATAAATGAAATTTCTTGGCTCACACACTTTTTAATGTGGTTTTTATAGAATCTTTCAGAGCAAGGGAGAAAGAGAAAGAGTGAGCGAGTCTGTGGCTGCCTTTCTTGAAAAATCACTGTGGGCCACAGCGGAACTCTGAAAGTAACAGTGTGAAGTCATTCTGGTGCTCGCCGTTTGGGGTGGCAGATGGGAAGCAGGTGCGTTTCTGCAGGATGAGCTGAAGAAGAGGGGCTTAATTAAAGAACACGCTCACGGCATCCAAAAGATCTTGAATTGCCACCGTGTGGGCCTGCCTTTCCCCTTCCCCAGAATCTTTTTAACTCTTTTCATGGTGGGTCATTGTCCTCCCTGCAGCCCAAAGCAATGAGGCTGGGGCTGTTATTTTCCTCGTGGACAAATGGCTCTGCGGAGCTGGCTGCCGGGCCAATGGAGCCTTCTGCGGCCACTGCAATTGAACTGACACTCGGGGAAGGGGCCTCAGCTGCTGCCTGTCTCTAATTGTTGCTGGGACCCAGCCTTCTGGTCAGCTCCGGTCCTGCCTCTGCTGTCTAGACTGCCTGTTTTTCCTCCCAGCTTCCAGAGATGAGGCTTCCTTTTGTTCCTCAGGGTATTGCATCTTCACGTCCCCTGCAAATGCGGAAGTTGGTCTTTTTGGTTGTGCGGAGTCTCTGTGGGCCTCTGTGCCTTTGCTCACTTCTGTCCGACAGGGAGCTTCTTGTCACTCCTCTCCAGCCCGCCTATGTGGGTGGCCTCATGAGCTCTGATTCAAAAGATGACAGGGGAGCACTGGAAGGACCCCCGGAGGCCCTGGACCTGCCCTCTGGGTGTCAGGACAAGGACCCTTGGGGTCAGAAGAGGAGAGACTTTGCAGGATGAATTTGCGGCAAATCCAGGCATATGCCAAAGAATGCTGATTCCCAGTGCCTGAAATGGGGGGATGTTCTCACCAGCTACTAGGCCTGGTGGTGAGGAAGAGTGGGCCCTCCTCAGCTCCGACTGGGAATCCAAGGAACCGGGAGCCACCCCGAGGGAGAAAGGCTACAGTCGGACCCGGCACTAGAGCCTGGGTCAGGGCCACGTTGCATCCAAGAACAGGACGACTCTGCCGGGTTGGCCTCTAGACCGAGTGAAGTAGAAATAGGAAAAGCGCCCCTGCCTCCCGTGAGCAGTGTTTCTGGAGGCGCTGGTGGGGAGGGAGGTGAAGGTGCCAACTCACACTTCCCTCCAGGACCTGAGCGTCACAGAAGGCCCTACCGATGTAGCTTCTATATTTCACTGCCTAATTTTGGATTCTTTATGACAGCAAAAAAAAAATATATATATATATATATTTGTTAAGCAACTGTTTACTACTGAGACCCAGGGAAGTGACATCGTCTGTCTAAGGTTGCGTCTAATCAGTGGCAGGTCTAAGACCCTGCTAATTCATCTCCTTATTTTAAATCAATTGCAAAGCTTTGCAAACCTTTCAGATAAGCACATCTTTGGCATTTAATGACCTTTTTATGCTTAGTTCAAGAGAGTGCACTTGCTTTAAAGAAATACTATGGGCATGAAATACATTGATATACACACAAAAGTCTGTTTATAGCTCCTACGTATTAAGCTCCTATTGAGTGCTATGTATTATTTTTCTGCATAAACAGCATTCTCTATTATAACCCAGCAAGGCAGGCATTATTGCCCCTGTTCTGCAGCTAAAGAAGCTCTCACTAAGAAGGGTAAAATAGCAGAGAAGCTGGGAAAAGATCATGCACAAAGCAAATACGGAAATGAGAAGGAATGCCCAGATCTGCCTGGCTTCAAAGCAGGTGGTAGCAACTTCCCTGGTGTGAAAGAGCTCATCCAGGGATGAGGTTTATTTATGAACAAAAGAGAAACCCCACCGAATCATTCCTATAGATTTTTCTTTTTTAGTCCAAGGAGTGATAGGAAAAACTGTAAAGAATGGGAAATGGACAAGCAGAGCTGGCAAGTGTTCTGGAGTGAAGACCCCTCATGACAAGGGTTAAACCATTCTCTCAGTCCAAATGTGATTTCTGAAGTTGGGTCCCACTCAGCACGTTTTCCACAGAAATGCTGAGGCAGGAGGGGCTCTTCCCGGGGTGGTTATACACAGCCGTGGTGGCCAGCCCAATTTGAGTTACACAGCATGTACACGCACACTCTCACGCTGGTGATTCTCAGGCTGTTCGTTCAACCGTCCATTGAATTTGACATCATAGATGGGGGTTGCAGGGTGTGCAAGGGAATAATCTGATTTGCAGAGAGGAAAAAGTGTTTGCTGTATATATACTTCCTGTCTTTATTTTCATTATTCTTTTTCACTCAGCACTTCCAATTTCCACATATACACAGAGTCAGTGGAAAGCGTTTATATTCTAAAACTGTACTATCTGAAATACCCTCTACTATTCTATGGCGCCATGTTGATCAGGGCCACTCCTGAATGTAAATGACACAGTCAGAGGCTTTGCAATCCTGGGGCCCAGGGTGCATTTTACATGTGCACATAAACACATATGACTACAAACCATGCTGTCCCCAGGACTAAGTATTTAAGTGTCCCTATGGTAATGATCAGAGATAAGACTTTCACGTTGTTGTGATGACAAAGGGAGTGTACATTTGCATCTGTTAATAATCACCACTCTTAAACAGCAGTAACAACTTTGAGCTTTTCTTGCTTATTGATTTAACCTGTACCGAATGCCCATTGTGTGCTTGTACTCACTAGGTTTTTTACCATTTAGTTCTACCCTTACACATACACGTGTGATGTGTAATGTTCATTCTCCTTTGAGGATTTTTGTCACTAAAAGCTTTCCTCTATTGGGAAAAATGTGAAAATATTCCTCTCCATCCAGAGTCAACCCATTTGGAAATAGCAGCAAAGCTTCCACAGACCCCATTTTTTTCTTTCTATCAAGTATCCTTTGTGAGATAAAGCTCTAAGGATGGAAATTAGCCGCTTCTGTCCTGAGAATCTTCCCAACCCTATTCTTTCAAAGGGATTGTCCAGAAGTCTCTGGGACCACCACAATGCAGACACGCACGGCTGGCTGACGGCCTCGCTTCAATAGAAAGCCTTTTAAAACATGCTCCCATGGTCCTGAAAAAGGCTCTCTTCTTGGGGGCTTAGGCCCGGGGAGAGGGAGCCGGGGCTCCGGAACTGCTCGGTGCAGCTCAGGAACTGTCCTCGTGCAGATCTGAGAAGACTCCAAAGCACAGAAAATGAGGAGAATTTAAAAATCATGTTTGTTCAAGGGATGGGGGAAAGGAAGGGAACAGAAGAAGGAGGCAGGGGAAGAAATTTATAGCAGAAAGGTTACCTTGGCGATTTCTCCACTCTGGGGGTCATCCTAGAAACGTCCCTCCTCCAGGCTGGGGGTGGTGCCAGTTGCCAATAATCTTCTGTTCCCGGAAAATAAAAACCAAGCGGTTAGCAAATGTCAAGATTAAAAAAGAAAACCAGCTGAACAAGGGAACAGCCAGGATGGGCTGCAAGATGGGCGCCTGCCTGGGGAGCCCCAAGTGCAATCCACAGCTCTTTAAGACGGTTGGATGTCATTTCTCTGCTTTGAAAAACCCAGCCATCTCTTGGAGAGCCGAATCGATTAGAGGCCACCTTTTGTGAAAGTGATGCTATCATTGTGGTTGTAATTTATGCAAAGACATTCTGTGGCACACGATGATTAAATTATAGTCTACGAGGCAGGATTTCTACAGCGGGTTTCGCCCTCCGGATTTTGCACTTTTATCTACATTAGTATCAGGTCTGTGAAAATTTGGTGCATATGCTTTTCAATCTGGATGACAGAACATTTCCACATGTTTCTGTGTATTTTTGAGGTGGGGAGAACAGGACCGCCACTGGGAGATGCAGCCGAGCCCACCAGGTAAAGGCGGTGTGATTCTTTTACTGAAAGAAAGAAAAGCAGACAGAAAGGGTTATTTCCTAAGACAGGGGTGAAGCTGTGCAGGTAAAATAAAATAACAAAATACATAGAGAAAATAAATTTAAAAAATGAAAGCATTGTGACCTAGCTCCCTGAACGTCAGAGACGTCAGCACACAGGGCTACGTGCGCAGAAAGGACGCTCCAAGGGTAAGCTCTGCGTCTTACCTAGACAGCGCTCAGCATCCTGCCTGTGGCCATAACTAGAAAGGCGCGTCCCTGTCTCCACGTCGGCCACCATTTTAGTGTGGTCTCTGGATACGGTAAGATGGAGGCAGACGGAGAGCCCGAGGGGCTCCCCCTGCGCGCTCAGCCGAGCTCCGCAGCCCCGCGCCTCTCCCGGGTGATGCATTATTCACCATCCCCCTTCGGCTGAGTCAGGAGGAGCCAGACGGGACCTCGCGGCGGCGAGAGCGCAGACGCTGACAAAGCCTGCAAAGCCTGCTTTACCCAGCGACCGTCCCGGGACCCTGCAGGCAAAGGCGGCCCCCGCCAAGGCATGACAGTATGGGGTTTCAATGGGCTATTTGCTATCTAGATATCTTTGCGATGGAGCCACTCTCCGTGCGCTGTTGATTCATTCCTGAGCTCGTTGCCTTTCCTCTCTCTCTCTCCAGATACATGACCCCTGTGAAGAATCTGTCCGGGGAGCGCAGGATGCTGCCGGCAGCTGGGGTGGGGGTGGTTCCTGCAGGGGCTGAGGGAGCCTGTGTGGCAGGTGGCTTCTTCCTCGGAGAAGCACCCTCGGAGCCTGCCCTCTGGGTCCTTAACAAAGAAGAAACCTGCCTCCCTCAGCGCCTAAAGTTGGGGGAGGTGGAGGCTGAGCTGGGAAGGAATGAGGAGCAGGGTTCGGGCTATTTCAGACCTCCCTGGGGGATCCCGGGAAAGAAGAGCCCCAGAGGGAATCCTGGACGCAGCGTAACCTACGGGGCCTGGGCTGTGCCTGCTGTCCGTCATGGCAGGAGGAGGAGGAGGGCGCGAGGTGCATGTCTGCGCGCGCGTGTGTGTGTGTGTGTGCGTGTGTGTGTTTAAAGAATGTTAATTCATACTGAGATCCTAGGGAATATCTTCCTAACTAGGACAGACTTGAGAATAAATAGCTCTTCCTCTCTCCCACTCACTAACACACGCACACACACACACCACACACGTGCACACACACTGCTAGTTACTAAAGCTAGCCTATGGCGCAAGGAAAAGCTGACCTTGAGAAATGCAATTTCCAGTTCCAGCTGCATGCACGAGGAGGCTGTGCCCCGGGCTCCAGGCGGCCTGCACACCTTAAGTGGGCCACAGGCGGAAACATCCCACACGCGGACTTGGGTGAGGGGCCCTAATGTGACAGCTGAGGTGCAACTGAGGCGGCCAGGTGGAACCACGTCCACCCGCCTGGAGTGTCACTGCAGGTATCCAGCCTTGACGAAGATCATGGGCGTGTTGAGGTTTCCCATCAACCCGCGCCTCTGTCTACACACACAGCGCCTGGGAGCTGAGAAGTGTGTTTATTCTGCTCCTTTCCTCCCTCATAAATGACTGCTATCAACACTTGGAGGAAAAGCCTAAACTGGGCCTGAGCAAATGGAAGCAGAGCAGGCAGGCAGGGCTCACTAGCAAAATCCAAGTGTGATCGCCTGTGTAAGTGATTTCCATGCTTCCGCTCCTTAACGCTTTTTGAAATGATCCTTCTTTTCCCAAATGCACTTAGGGAAGGCAGGTGCAATAATCTGCTTTCCTGTCTCCGTCCTTGATCTGGCTCTATCAGAGAAAAAAAGAACTCTTAGGATTCAACCAAGAGAAAAGACAGTGATCAAATTATTTCAGTGAAAGAAATCCGGTTATAAGATACAAACATATGCATTCAAATCCTGTTATGAACATAAACCTGTCTGAATGGGTGTGCATCTGTAGGAAGTACAAGCTGAATACATATCAACATGGGAGCAGCAATGTCTCTTGGTAGTACGAAAATTAATTGATTATATTTGATTTTTTATACTTTTTAGTTTTTTCCCAAGCAAGATACAATGAGTTGTTATTGCTTCTACAATCAGAAAACAATTAACTTAAAGAAACAGACTATCTGAACAGTTACCATAAAAATTAGCAAAGACGCTGTTTAAAGTTCTACTCAAGTACCTTGGTTTTCTCAGCAGGCTTTCTATCTTCTCATTGTATTTATTCCAGTGTTTATTTTAACTCAACCCAGTCTCTCTTCTGGGTTGTGAAGATACCTGTGATATAAATGGCTAGTGATTCTCAGTGTCTGCACTTTGCTTATGTCTTACTATATGGGAATATATGACCCCAATATTTAGCTGGACATGTGGCCATCAGAGAATGCAACTCTTCCCAGCACCTTTGCAGCTGGGTGTGGCTTAGTGACTAAGTCCCAGCCCATCAAATATGAGCAGAGGTGGTGTGTGCAACTTTACTATATGTGTTATCAGAAGAGGCAGGTGACCCAGACCTTTCCCTCTTCTCTTCTTTATGTCTGAAATCCAACCAAGGCAGAAAGCCGTTAATGACATCCGACCACTGCAACTCCGTGGGTCCCGGCAGGCAGACTTGGTGGAGAGTTCTGCCTGAAGCTGGGTGGCGAGGGGCTGCCATTCAGGACCATTCTCTCCCCAGGTTTGGCATCCAGGGGACCACCTAGGTCTCTGTGTCAACTACTTCTTGAGCCTTGGGGTCATATAGACAAACCGAGTCTCCTACGAACTCTACAGGGCTCCTCTCTGTAACACTTTTTGATTGAAATTGCCCAAGAATTCCCTAGCTATTAGATTACTCCAAAGGAATCTTCACTGTGTACCATAACATACCCAATTCTCTTTCTCCATTTTTATCCTCCCCAAAACAACCACTGCCAGCCCCTTATAAACTGTGGGAAGCGAGTTGAATGTTCCACTTTCCAAAGCTCTTGGAGCCTGTCTCTGAAATGCTTCCCTACTCAATGGCGGTATTTACCTCAGCCTGGCATTTCCTTCCCAAGTCGCCTTCCTGGGTCTGTCCTGGGCCAACACATGATTCGGGTTACAAGGTCTGCAATAAGCTTCTGGTAACAGCCATTGTTCCGTGGTAACTGGCTCTCAGGGACCTGTTAAAGAACACCCATGCTTGTTTCTCTAGAAGATTCCAGAGCTCTTCATACCATAATGGGTCCCCACCGGCCAAGACTAGAAAAGCCAAGTGAAATCTCCTATCTGAATCTCTTGCTTTTGCTCTTGATGAAGAGCCATCCTTTTCTCCTCCTCTCTCTTCCGTATCACCACTGGTTAGGAATATCTACAAGGAGCTTAAATCCAGTTGTGCAAAACTTTGGGCTGAGGATGTCCCAGCTTTGCCTGGCCACGCCCAGCCTAGGGAGACCAAGCCATGCCTCCAGCTTCACATCTCCCTGTCCAGAGCCTCCACCCCTCCCCAGAGGGATTTAGGTAGGTGGCTTGCCCCATCTGTGATCATCAACTGATCCCAAACCTGTTGTAATTATTAAAAGTTTCTCTGAGTCATGGTCATCAAAGATTCTTTTTGAGTTCACAAATGTCCTAAATGTGGGACCCTGTGACACACCATCATGTGACACTTTCCATGGCCTCAGACACTGACCATTGATGCAACTTCCCAGTAGGGTGTCTCTATCCTCAGCCCAGGCCTCTCAGTTGTGGAAAACGCCTTGGATTTGGGCGAAGTAGTCATTTCCACAAAGGCAGAAGCTTCATCCCGTGCCTACTATGAATCCTATGCTTCAGGTGACAAGTCCTCATTCCTTGTCCCCAGGCATTCTAGCAACATGGACCCCGGTGCCATTCATCTCCACTCCAGATGAAAGCTGTAGTTTCTTAGAAATTCACACTTGGAAATGGGGCCTTAGCATCAGCTTCCACATTCTTTCTTCTTTAGGAAAATTCATTTTATGGGCAAATTCCAAATAACTTCAGAGTCCACCAGAAGATCTATGCTGGGTCATGATTCCTCCCAACTGAGTAAAATCGGATCCTAATTTCTCTCCAACCTCCTGGCTGCAAATTTATCTTAATCAGGTATTCAGCCATTCCTCCTGGACTTGAACACAATTCCCAGTGGTTCTGTAGAGTCCAAACATCAAAGGGAAAGTTCTCTGTTCTTCGGCTCCAACTGTTCCCATTGAGGTACTCCCTGTCCATTTTAGATAAGCTGACTGAGCTGTTTGGACACAGGGACATGTTATCACTGTCCCCAAGGATGTGACACTCAATGTCCAGGGTTATCACATTTTTCATGACCTCTATGTACATGGGGCCATCTTGTCCCCAGGCCTTGGGGTACAACAACCGCAACACCATCAACAACAACACACCCCTGCATGCCCACCGCCTGGCTGCTCTTCTCTCTCATCTTGGAAAACTTCACACCGTGACTCTTCCCTCCACTGGCAGCGTCCAGCCTGCTTCCTTTCAGAAAACCCAGTCTTTCACAGATAATGGTTTGTCTTGTCTCCTAGTGGCCTGGACACTTCTGCTTTTGATCCTGTGACCCAAAAACGTGAGCAACCCAAAGGCAAGAGAGCACACACACACTTGGCCACAACAGAGGGAGAAAAACATCACAGTATCTCAGGATCTTGTTGTACACATGTTGGTATTAGCATTGTGTCTGTATTTAGTCAATAGGCTCTTGGTAAAGGAGCCTATCTTTGCTTTCCTTCAACTCTGTTAACAGAAGTGCAGACGTTGAAGAACGTGGCATCCATGAGAGCAGGGGGCCGGTGGGGGTGTGAGACAGCTGGGACAGGGTTGGTTATCCCTTGCCTAGTTGTTCACTTGGAGTAATTTACACGATCTTGGTTTGTGTTTTGACTTCTTGGGAGCTCTCTTCTACCTGGAGTCTCATATTAGGTGAGATTGCTGCATTTACAGAGCTTGCTGGCCACTGGTAAGCTAGGCTACTTCCCTTCCTTTAGCTAGGATTGCATTTCTATTCTTTTCAGAAACTAACAAAGTTTAAGACAGTCAGATCTCAGCATATAATCTCAATTCTTGTCATCAAATTATCTTGCGTCACTTATAAGAATCATCCCAATATTATACCTGCATTTTCTCCTCTGATAGCACATGCCTTTTCTGTACAATAAAATGTTGACCTAGGTCTTACCTTGACAAAAGCTACCTCAAGCACTCTGAGGGCCTTAGAAGGTGCAGGAGGGACTGTAAAGCCTGCTGATGGGATTTTGGGTGCACCAGCAACTGGAGTGATGGCGGGAAGGCCTAGAAATGATTCCCTTCTGAGACCAGGCAGCCTAAGGAGAAACCGGAGAAATGCATCACATACAAAGGAGGCGGCAGTGCTATCTCCATAAATTGCAGCCTGTGGGCCTTTTAATGTGTCAGCGTAACCCGCCGTTAACCATATTTAATTGCTATCTACAGTAAGTTCCATAGATCATTACCACACCAGTCATTTTTCAAAGATCCTCGTTAGCACAGGACTAGCGAACACAATAAAAGACGTGACAGGACATGGCTAGAGAAATGCTGTGGAGAGGGAGCTCACGCAAGCCAGCCAGCTCGCAGAGGAAACCCCCTCTATTTCTCCTGGCACCGTAATAGAAATTCACCGTGCACGCTGGGCTGTTTCCACTGCAGTTCATAAGCCAAGAGCAATGGGTGACTAATGTGCCCTGCTGGTTTCCTCTCCACCAGCGCACCTGGTTCCCTCACACACTGAGGTGATGTCCATGGTGCCTGACTAGAGCAGAAAAGATCTGAAGACACCGAAGTCCACACGTGAAGTGCCTGAAAATAGCACCTTCCTACGAACACTTGGGCTGGTAATCCATTCATTTGGCAGGTACATGTGTACTGTGAGCCCACCCAGAACCAGACACTGTGCTAGGACACTGAGATTCAAGGTCAAGGGAGGCAGGGTCCCCATGGACCTTGTAGCTAGGGACAGAGCTAACAGGAGACAGTCCGGTCCAACCCACTTGCTTTCTTTCAGTGACTTTATTTTCCATTTTGTTGTTACTTTTCTTCAAGTCTCGCGTTGGAATTTGGATTATGTTACTTTATTTTTTCCTTTAAGATGCTTTTTGGATGATCAAAGGCCCATTTTAATCCCTCCGTTACCTTCAGCTCCTTAGAGGTGAATTCTCCTTTTATGGAATCTGCTCCCCTCACCATGATGAGTCTCCGCAGGTGCTGTGGGCTCACCTTCCTTAGGAGTCATTCTCCCATGGAGTCTCAGAAATGCCTTGAGTTCTGCAGGTGTCTTCAGTGGGGCAATGATTTTTGTGCTGGGCTCGAGGCCTTTGGGCTGCAATCTGTTCCAGATTGGCTTTTACCTTAAATTCCTGCTCAGATTTTCCGAACAGCATGGACAGTGTGAATTGAGGCCCCTCACACCAGCCACATTTGGGGTCCTGAATCTACTGTGTGACTCCTATTTCACCCCAGGTCCAGGCCCAGCATGAGCTTTTGAGATGCATTCCTTGCTACAGAAGGCTAAGCACTGCTAGTTTCTATTCAGAGACACAGGGACTCTACCCTGGTTCCTGGCTTTAGAAAGCTGCTCATTCTAACGTTCATTCTACAAACATCTGCAGGCCCCAGACACCCCCAGGCAGATGTTGGGTTCTCAGCCCCTGAGATGTAGCTTTCATTGCAACAGCTCATAGGATTCTGTCCTCTGGCATGAGAAAATATAATTTTTTGTGCTTTTTAAGTATGCCTATGTGATCTTTTAAATGATCTTTTCTTGATGCTATGAGCATTAGGTTAATGGGTTCAAATGTAATGCGTCTTTTAAAATGTGCCGTACATGATCCAGTATTTCTCTGCATTTGGAGTGTGGAGCTGCAGGTGAAAAGGTGTGTTCCGCACTTGCCCCTCACCCCCATCCTCATCACACAGATTCACCCTCTACCTCAAAACAGAGAACCTGGACCTTCGACAGGAAACAAGCCGGACAATCACGGGGCCAAACTCAAATCAAATGTAAATATTTAACTTCCTACTGTTATAAGCAGAGTGGGCCCACAGTCACTCCCAAAGGAAAAGGCACAACAGTGTGTCAGGAGCACTGGCCTTACGGCTTCTCGGACGTTGGCTAAGATCAAGTGAAGACCACTGGCTTTGGGCTCTGATACCCCAGGAGAGTCCTAGTTTCATGCCCACGTGTTGTGTGACCCTTGACCCCTCTTTCAGTTCTCATGAGCTTCAGTCTCCTAAGCCGTGAGAAAGGGACGTAGGATATCTCCAGAGAGCAGAGCCAAAGGCTGGAAGGTTTATATGAAGCAGTTGCACTATATCTGGCACTTAGAATGGGCAAATAAAAGTAGTTTAGCTTCTCCTTCATGGGAACAAAGACTAGAATGGTTTGTATCCTGGCTGTCCTGAAACTGCGCTGCTGAGCTGGGCCCAATCTCTAGTTCGGCTCACTTCAGAAAGCCAAAGGCAGAAAGCTGCAGGACCAGAGAAGGAGCTTGGCCACACAGCCCCTTCCTCCTGATGCCACATGGCTGGTGATCATGGTCACAGCCTACCTAAGATGGTGGAACAGAACTTTGTTGGACTTTTGAAGACAACCTTACAGAAAAATCACCCGGTAAAGGGGCAAATGCACGTGTTCTGTAATTAGACCAATTGGGTTTCCTAATCAGGCAAGCTGTTTATCCTGTGGCCTTGGCAACAGACTGACCTTCCTTTTACAGAGGGGATGGCGATGCCTGGTCCCAGAGGAGCGCTGTGAGCACCCAGGCATGGATACAGTGCTTAGCACAAAGTACCATTAAATGCGAATCACTCTTCTAAACTATGTTTCAAAAAGCAGTAATTCATTCCAAGAAAGGCTCTCAGTTTAGGTGAATCAAGTAATCATAATTTCTCTAGAACTTTTTTTTCTACTGTGAAAGCTTTAATTTTTGTCTATTTTATTTTATTTTATTTTGAGACAGAGCTTCACTCTGTCACTCAGGCTAGAGTGCAGTGGTGCTATCTTGGCTTACTGCAACCTCTGCCTCCCAAGTTCAAGTGATTCTCCTGCCTCAGCTTCCCAAGTAGCTGGGACTACAGGTGCACGCCACCATACCCGGCTAATTTTTGTATTTTTAGTAGAGACAAGGTTTCACCATATTGGTCAGGCTGCTCTTGAACTCCTGACCTGTGATTCACCCGCCTCAGCCTCCCAAAATGCTGGGATTACAAGCATGAGCCACCACGCCTGGCTTGTCTTTGTTTTTTATTGATACATATTAGATGTGCAAATTTTGGGCGTGTATATGATAATTCAGCACATTCACATACTCAGATCAGGGCAATTGGGATAGCTGTCACCTTAAATATTGATCTTTTCTTGATGCTAGGAGCATTAGGTTAATGGATACAAATGTCCAGTTCGAGAAAAATAAGAAGACCTGGTCTTCAGTACATCATGGTGGTTATAGTTAACGTGAACCAGTTGTCATTTCAAAATTGCTACAAGAGAATACTTCCAACACCTTTTTTGTTTGCTTACTTTTTTCTGAATTCTAATAAACTGATATATCAGCCCCTGCAGTAGCCAAAATAATGCCTTCCCCAAAATGCACTTCAGGAATGTGACCTCAGTGCTTGTAATCTGCAGAACCTGCTCTTGGTGTTTGCAAAAGAAAAGGTGTTAGGCCCGCCTCAATTCCTTCTCCTCGAAGGTGAGTCAGAGTCCTGGAAGACAGAATAGCTTGGGAGCTCTAGTTAACTCCTTCCACCAGCTCAGCCTTGACTCAGATTCCAGCTCACAGCTCACAAGCTCCACCACCGAGACAAAATTCTTCAAATGCTCATTTTTTTTAAGACAGAGTTTTGCTCTTATTGACCAGGCTGGCATGCAGTGGCACAATCTCAGCTCACTGCAACCTCTGCCTCCCGAGTTCAGGCAATTCTCTTGCATCAGCCTCCCTAGTAGCTGGAATTACAGGCATCCACCGCCACACCTGGCTATTTTTTTTGTATTTTTTGTAAAGACAGGATTTCGCCATGGTGGCCAGGCTGGTCTTGAACATCTGACCTCAGGTGATCTGCCCACCTTGGCCTCCCACAGTGCTGGGATTACAGGCGTGAGCCACCGCGTCCAGCCTAATGCTCAGGTTTTTATTTCTTGTATATGTCGAGTGAGGACAATAAGAATTTCTTCAAAGTGTTGTTAGAAGCTAATGAATGTCAAGCATTTATAAGAATTTTTGGCACCCAGCAGATGCTCAGAACTTTTAGCTCATAATATTAGCATTGCTATAAAAATAACATTAATAAAAACCAACAACATTAATATTGTGAGAAAGTCATAATAGTATACATCAAAAGATACTAATAATATACAATGACTTTCCCATATGCCATTTGTGTGGCCAGAAAGCCAGACACAACTCCTGGCCTCCTCCTGCTATTCAGACAACATTGCTTAGATGCAAACTTAACTGAAGAACCACTGAATAGGTTTGTCACTCTAAGCAAACGCTAGTGTTCAAGAAATGTTCTCAGGTGTTTTAAAACACAGTCCAGAATACCTGGTTATGGTTTTTCAAATGTTTGCAATACAAGGCCTGCCTCTGTGCTAAGCTCCCAGAGAGAATGTTTATAATAGATGCAGTTTTTCCTATTAGCAATGGAACATATGCATTTGCAGGCTGACTGGCAGGATCTATTATTATAGGCGAAATCTCGTAAACAAAACATAAATGTAAAGGAGTGTTTGTGCTAGCTGCAAATGGGCTACTGGTTTGATGCCACAGGGGAAGTTGTTAGCAGGTGACATCAGACTGTGGATTAGTTAGGGTAACTGTTAACCGAGAAACAGCGGAGATCTTGGCACTCGGTGCAGGCTAGACTCCTTCCTCTATAGAGTTGTTTTCTCCCCAAAATCTAAACCTTTCCCTGGACCGAGTCAGGATCTCTGAGGATAGGACCTGGCCATGTGTATTTTGCACAAAGAATTCATATTTGGACTCCAGGACCCAATTTTGTACATGGGAGTTAGGGTCAGAGAGATAAAGTAGCTTGCCAGCAGTCACCCATCTCATTAGTGTCACAGCAAGAAGTGGAACCTATGGGCTTTTGGCCTCTAGTCTGCAGCAGTTTCTGTAACACCAGTGGATATGAAACAGCATGAAACACAGGAAGTGGGTCCTTGGAGGTGTGCAGCCCAGCAAGACCAAGCCTTTGGGAGGGAGCACAGGACAACCAGGAAGAAACACCTGTGGTGGCCTCTGTGTCTCAGTTTTAGGAGGGGGACCCCACTGCCAGATGATTCAGGTGATGGTGGCCGCGTGGGAGCGTGGTGGTGGCTGGGGAGATGAAGGCAATTCCCTTACGAGACCCGCTAAGGAGAGCAGCTGACATAACTCTGCCACCTTTTTGACTCTTTCTTGATGGATTGAGGATAAAGGGATGTAACTGCAGCCACCAGCATGGAGATTCCCTGGATTCTTAAACTCACAGTTTATTAAGGACATAAAAGGGTCTTCGTGTATTCTAATGCCCCAATTTCATAGGAGAAGAGACAATGTCAGGGAAGGCAGGTGGCTTGTTCAGTTTCAATCAGCCAGTGGCTGGCAGAGTCGAAACCAGAACTCAAGTATTAGGACTCCAGTTCTGTAGCTCATCCATTCCACAAAATTATAATAGCATGTGCTCATGTGGCCAGGGCATGCCCTGTAGTCACTGCCATAGATAGGGATGGATGATGCCCGCTGCCTCTAAAGCGTGCAGTCCTATTGTCTCCTTCCTGCAGTGGTCCCTGGACCACCAGTGTCAGAACCACCTGGGTCTGTGCTCACATGCAGAGTACTGGGTCTGCCCCAGAGGTACTGACTCAGAAACTCTGCAGCAAGTGATAGCTGGGTACTCCAATGTCTGAGAAACCCCAAGATAAAGTTCTGGGATATTGTGGGACTCCATTGAAGAACAGAAGATATACAAGAAGGACTGACCTAAATGTGGCATCGGTTATTTCGTTGAAGAATCATCAACTGAGCACCTACTGGTTTATAGTGCCCACCGTCCACTATGCTGGGAACAGAAGTCCACAAGTCAGCCACATTCCAGCTATGAAGAAATGCATCCTGACAGCCATGGAAGGCCCTGGCTGCCTGGTACCCGGGCTGGGGTGTGTGCCAGGGCAAGAACGGAATGGATGTCAGAGAAGAACAACTCTTGATGGTGCCCAGGAAGGGCAGCTGCTCCTCGGAAGTAGTGCTCATGGAGCCACGTTGCCATGGATACAAATAGTGTCTGGTTACTTACAGGAGCACTATTGTTAGGATGGTTCTGAAATGTTTTTGTCCTGAAGGCGGAGACCTGACCAGACCAAATGACTCTTGGCTGAGGTGGCCAACCCTCTACTCGTATGGTGTCTTAGGACAGCAGTGCAACCTCAAAAGACATTAAATAAGACCAAACTATGGAGACAATAAAAAGATCAGGGGTTGTCAGGGGTTGAGGGGGCAGGGGGATGAGGGAATAAATATCAGTGGAGCGCGGAGGACTTTAGGGTAGTGGAACTCGTCTGTGTGATACTGCGGTGGTGGAGCCATGTCATTAGACATCTGTCCAAACGCCTGGAATGTTCAACACCAAGAGTGCACCCTGGTGTCAACAAGGAACTCGTTGTGTTGGTGACCTGTCAGTGTAGGATCATCACTTAGAAAAAGTGTACCACTCTGGGAAGGAATGCTGATAATGAAGGAGGCAGGGCGTGTTTGTTGGAGGGGCAGGAAGAATATGGAAAATCTCTGTACCTTCTACTCAATTTTGCTCTGAACCTAAAACTGCAATAAAAGCTTCTTTTCTCTTTTTTTTTTTTTTTTTTTCCCTGACTGCTCTGTCACCCAGGCTGGAGTGCAGTGGTGCAATCACAGCTTATTCAATCACAGCCTCCTAGGTTCAATGGATTCTTCTACTTCAGCCTTCCAGGTAGCTGGGACTATAGGCATGCACCATCACACCTGGCTATTTTTTTAAAATTTTTTAAAGACAGAGTTGTCTCTAAGCTGGTCTTGAAATCTTGGTCTCAAATGATCCTCCCACTTAGGCCCCCAAGTGTTGAGTTTATAGGCATGACCCATGGTGCCTGACCTTAAAAAGTCTTTCAAAAAATAAAGATTTCTGAACTGTTTTTTAAAATATGTTGTCTCACAGTGTATAAAAGTTATATTATCAAAAGTCACCTTTTGATAAACGAAGGCTGCCAGATTGATTAGAAATTAGGAGAAGGGGGCCGGGCGCGGTGGCTCAAGCCTGTAATCCCAGCACTTTGGGAGGCCGAGGCGGGTGGATCACGAGGTCAAGAGATCGAGACCATCCTGGTCAACATGGTGAAACCCCGTCTCTACTAATACAAAAAATGAGCTGGGCATGGTGGCGCGTGCCTGTAATCCCAGCTACTCAGGAGGCTGAGGCAGGAGAATTGCCTGAACCCAGGAGGCGGAGATTGCGGTGAGCCGAGATCGCGCCATTGCGCTCCAGCCTGGGTAACAAGAGCGAAACTCCGTCTCAAAAAAAAAAAAAAAAAAAAAAAAAAAAAGAAATTAGGAGAAGGGGTTTGGGCTTTGAGTTTGTCACTGAATATGATAAACTCAGAGAAACTCCCACCTCTCTCTAAACCTCTAATCACCTGGATTAGGAAGGAGATATGTGGGCTGCTAAAATCGCTTCTTCAAGCTCTGATGTTCCAGGACAAGGATAATTGCCGATTAGAGAAAAAAAAAAAAAAAAAAAAAAAACAGAATCTCACGACTGCAAAAGCAGAACAGCACAGTTTCCACAAAGCCATAAAAACGTACTTTTTGGAACATAACAGCCGAGCACATGCAACAGCTCAAGGTCCGTAACTCAGCATATGTAAAGTTCGTAAATTAATGTAATAGGAGGCAGGGTAACATCTGTTCTGTATACCCAACATTGGGGATTTGGGTATTTGAGAAGAGGCTCTGCACATAGTAAAGTCAGCCTAGGAACATGTGAGCTGTATTTACAGTGAGAAGGTCTGCATCTCTAACTATACACATCTGCTCCCGGACAGCTGAGACGGGGGGGCGCAGACTCCACCGAAGGGGAAAGCCTCTCCCAGGGAAGCGGCTTGCTAACACATCAGAATGGAGCCATCTGCCCTTCCCACTGTGTGCGCTCCACCAGCCACCTATTCTTGCTTACCAGCCGGCAGCAACCTTGGCCCTGGCACGTGCCTGTCCCCAGTGGGCAAGGCCATGACAAAGCCACTGCTGGTCACCATTAGTGGTCAAGTCCCACGGTGGTTATTTGAAGAACGTTTGCTTAATTTTATATCGAAGTAGTACTTTCTTCTCCCTCTGAGAAAAAACAAACAGATAGTATCTTGGAGCAATGAAGAACATAATCAAGTTTATGTATGGGTCACAAAGAAACTGAATAGTTACCTCCTACTTAAAAGAGTATCCTGAGCCACTGTGAAGTGGTCCTTTTATCCTGTGGTCTGCAGTTGAAATGGCAGCATTACCAGAGAAGAGCTGTAAAAACAGGCATGCTGAGTTGCTGCTGCATCCTGATCGCCCAAGAGGGAAGCAGGAGGGGATGAGAAGTGTTGAATCGGCTCTCTGACGTGCCAAAGAGGTGAAGGGGTCTCCCCCAAAGCTCTGAGGGCTTTTAAGAATTGGATGTCCGCTGGTATTTCAAAATAGTGCTGGGTATCTGTAATTCCCAAGACAATTCACAGGGGTCCAGAGTTGAAATCTCTACTCTCGGATGCCACAGATGAGCCTTCTCGGCAGGCTTGGCAGACACCTTCACAGCCTCAAAATGGAGCAGTCACTACGACAAGTGATAGGATTCGGCAACCACAAAAGGAAAAAGCTAAGTTTTGAGGCTGAGGACAAAACTGGTTAAAAATATGGTCACTCTCAGGGCCAGTAAGCGAGAAATACGGAAAAAGAACAATTGTTGAATACAGAGAGCAAATCAGTGGACATAACTTGGAAGAGCGCAGGCCGCCAGGTAATCCTAAGGCAGAGGTAGCCTCGTCTGCAAGTGGCTTCCTCCAGCCTGACACCTGAAAACGTGTTACTTTCTCCCAGTTACTCTTTCTCCTGTTTATTGAAAGGGAAGAAAAGAAGAAAAACAAAATGTTAGTCGTTGACTATGTGTCAACACTATTTTGGACATTTCCCTAAATTATATAATTGAATATTCACAACTCTCTCGGATGAGTAGATATTAATATAATTATTTGCATTTTACCAACTCTAGTAAAATGTAAATTATGAAATATCTCCAGAGATATTATGTGGCTTGCTCAAAGACAAAACAGCTAATAGACAGCAAACCCAAGCTTTAAGCAAGTTCTATCTGAAACCCTTTTCTCTCTTCCCTAAGGTACACTCAATCAATGTTTGAGTCTCCCATTTATCTTGTTTCATGAAAGAATGGTCTAAGTCCATGGTTTCTTTCCTATCCAAGAGGAAAATAAACAGTCATGAGACCAAGATCCCCTGGGATCTTCCAGAAGGTAAGTCAAAGCTCTGTGTAGTCCTAGCTCCATTGCTGCCAGATCCCAGAGATTGTGGGATGGGAGTTCTGTCTCTGAGCGCCACCCATTTGAATCTTACCAGATTTAAAAGTCTTACTCTGATAAACTCATCTCTATAAACTTTCCTTTTAAAAATTGATTTTATTTTTTTAAGAACAGTTTTATATTTTAAAAATATAGAGAAGGAGCTCCCTATTATGGGAAACTGGTAAGCAAGAGATCCCTAGTGGTTCACATTCCCACCAAGGACTCTTGCAATCCTAGCCATGGATGAGCTCCTTGGCCCTTCTGGACCCTTAGACTGGTATAGAGAGCTGCCTGCCGTCTATGTGATGGCATTGTCTCAGGGAGAGAGTTTGCACTGGGTGCCAAACACCCCCAACGTCCAAGTAACTGCAACATGATGCCATTCTGAGAAGCTCAGTCCATACAAGACTACATCCCGCCCTGAGGACCAACAGCCCCTGATCTTTCACATACCTGGAGCCCCACTGACATTCCCCTCATCCACCCACAGGGCTGCAGCATTGCAATGCTGGCTGGACACAGTGGCGCGGCTGGGCCAACAGCACTCTAACCCACACAGCGCCCTACACTCTGGAAAATGGGCGGTGCAGCACAGCAGGCGGCTGCCTTGGGAACAAAGGAAGTGTGTAATCCCCAGAGTTTGAGAGCTGCCTGCCGTGGACCACTGCCACTGACAGCAGCCTAATATCCTCTAGTGGCAGGGTGGTCATGTACCTGAATGTGCCTTTAGGGGACTTGGATACCAGCCCAGCCACCAGCCATCCACCACAGGCATCTGTGCAAACCACATGGGGGCTATGAGTTGGCCCACCACCACCACTGCCACTACCAATGCCATGCACACCAACCAGGGGCCCAAGGACTAGCACCCGCAGCCCACCAGTGGTACCACTGGTGCCCAAGGACCAGCCTTCCTGGAGTCCCTGTCCCCAGGAAAGTCTTGGCACAGCCTCCAATAACAACTGCCACCTAAGCCACTGAGGAATTCACAGACACCACTGATGTTGATTACAGTTAAAGAAATCATGCAGAGACCACACTTCTGCACCCACCCAGAGTAAAAGTGAAAGCACCCTGCCCAATGCACACTGTAGATACATCTTTATAAAAAATATTTTCTTTTGAAAGATTCTCATCCAATCTGTAACACTGGACAAAATGGCTGGTATATCAGATGTGCAGCTACCAACATAAAGACACAAAAAATGAAAAGCAGGCTGGGTGCAGTGGCACAAGCCTGTAATCCCAGTTACTTGGGAGGCTGAGGCAGGAGAATCATTTGAACCTGGGAGGCAGAGGTTACAGTGAACCGAGATCACACCACTGCACTTCAATCTGGTCAACCCCATTTCAGAAAAATAAATTGGGAAAGAAAATTATAACTTGAATGAAAAGTTCAGCAGAGATAGAAATCATTTAAAAAACACATGCACAAATAAATCCTGGAACTGAAGAATTTAATAAATGAAAAATTTTAAAATACAATCAAGAGCATTAAGCACAATATACTGCATCAAGCAGAAAAAATTTCTGAACTTGAAGGCAGGCCTCTTGAAATAATTCCATCAGACAAGAAGTAAAAATAAAAAATAATAAAGAATGAAAAGAGCATACAAGACATATGAGGCACAACAAAGTGGTCAAATATTTTAATTTTGGGTGTTCCAGAATGATAAGAAATGGGTAAAGGCATAGAGCACTTATGCAAAAAGAAAAAAAAGGCGAAGCTATATTTTGAAAGTGAAAGGGGGCCAGGGGTGATGGCTCACGCCTATAATTTCAGCACTCTGGGAAGCCGAGGTGAATGGATCACAAGGTCAGGAGTTCAAGACCAGCCTGGCCAAAATGGTGAAACCCCGTCTCTACTAAAAAATACAAAAATTAGCCAGGCATGATGGTGGACACCTGTAATCTCAGCTACTCAGGAGGCTCAGGCAGGAGAATTGCTTGAACCCAGGAGATGGAGACTGCAGTGAGCTGACACGATGCCAATGTACTCCAGTCTGAGTGACAGAGTGAGACTCTAACTCAAAAAAAAAAAAAAGTGAAAGGGAAATAAAGTTATTTCTAAACAAGCAAAAAGAGATAATTTATCCCCACTAGACCAACCCTGCAAGCAATGCTTAGGGGAGTCCTACATCTGGAAGCAAAAACTCAATATCTGCTGATATGGTTTGGCTGTGTCCTCCTCAATAATCCATCTCATCTTGTATTGTGGCTCCCATAATTCCCATGTGTTGTGGGAAGGACTCAATGGGAGATAATTAAATCATGGGGGCAGTTTCTCCCATACTGTTCTTGTGCAGTGAGTAAGTCTCACCAGATATGATGATTTTATAAGGGGTTTCCCCTTTCACTGGGCTCTCATTCTCTCTTGCCTGCTGCCATGTAATACATACCTCTTGCCTTCTGCCAGGATTGTGAGGCCTCCACAACTATGTGGAACTGTGAGTCTATTAAACTTATTTTTCTTTATTAATTGCCCAGTCTTGGGTATGTCTTTATCAGCAGTGTGAGAACAGACTAACACAATAATTTGATACTGGGAGTGGGGTGTTGCTGTAACAATACCCAAAAATGTGGAAGAGACTTTGGAACTGTGTACTAACTGAGGTTAGTACAGTTTGGAGGACTCAGAATAAGACAGGGAGATGTGAGAAAGTTTGGAACTTCCTAGAGACTTATTGAATGGCTTTAACTAAAATGCTGATAGTGATATGGACAATGAAATCCAGGCAGAGGTGGACTCACATGGAGATGAGGATCTTGGGAACTGATGTAAAGGTGACTCTTCTTATGTTTTAGCAAAGAGACTGGTTGCATTTTGCCTCTGCCCTAAGATTTGTGAAACTTTGAATTTGAGGGAGATGATTTAGGGTACCTGACAGAAGAAATTTCTAAGTAGCAAAGTATTCAAGAGGTGACTTGGATGTTGTTAAAAGGATTCAGTTTTAGAAAGAAAGCAAAGCATAGAAGTTTGGAAAATTTGCAGCTTGATGATGCAATGGAAAAGAAAAACCAATTATCTGGAGAGAAGTTCAAGCCTGGTACAGAAATTTGTACAAATAACAAGGAGCCAAAAGTTAATCACCAATACAATGGGGAAAATGCCTCCAAGGCATGTCAGAGACATTTGTGGCAGCCCCTCCCATCCAGGCCAAGGGTCCCATGCTCCGTGCAGTCTAGGGGCTTGATGCCCTGCATCCCAGCTGCTCCAGCCATGGCTAAAAGGTGCCAAGGTACAGCTTGGGCTGTGGCTCCAGAGGGTACAAGCCCCAAGCCTTGGCAGCTTCCACACAGTGTTGAGCCTGTGAGTGCACAGAAGTCAAGAGCTGAGGTTTGGAAACCTCCGCTAAGATTTCAGAGGATGTATAGAAACGCCTAGATGCCCAGGAAGAAGTTTGCTGCAGGGGTGGGGCCCTCTTGGAGAACCTCTGCTAGGGCAATGTGGAAGGGAAATGTGGGGTTGGAGCCCCTACAGAGTCCCAACTGGAACTCTGCCTAGTGGAGCTGAGAGAAGAGGGCCGCCATCTCCCAGACCCCAGAATGGTAGATCCACTGACAGCTTGCACCATGCACCTGGAAAAGTCACAGACACTCAATATCAGGCTGTGAAAGTAGCCAGGAGGGAGACTGTACCCTGCAAAGCCACAGAGGCAGAGCTGCCCAAGACCATGGAAATCCACCTTATGCATCAGAATGACCTGGATATGAGATATGGAGTCAAAGGAGATCATTTTGGACCTTTAAAGATTTGACAGCTTTGCTGGGTTTTGGACTTGTATGGGGCCTTTGCCTCCTTCGTTTGGCCAATTTCTCCCAATTAGAATGGGAGTAATTATTCAATGAATGTCATTCCATTGTATCTAGGAAGTAACTAACTTACTTTTGATTTTACAGGCTCATAAGCAGAAGGGACTTGCTTTGTCTCAGATGAGACTTTGGACTATAGCCTTTTGTGTTAATGCTGAAATGAGTTCAGATTCTGGACGACAGTTGGGAAAGTACGATTGGTTTTGAAATGTGAGGACATGAAATTTGAGAGGGGCAAGGAGCAGAATGATATGGTGGCTTGGCTGTGTCCACATCCATATCTCATATTGAATTGCAGCTCCCCTAGTCCCCACATGTTGTGGGAGGGACCTGGGGGGAGATAATTGAATCATAAGGGTAGATTCCCCACTACTGTTCTCATGGTAGCGAATAAATCTCACAAGATCCGATAATTTTATAAGGTGTTTCTGCTTTTACTTGCCTCTCATTCTTTCTTCCCCGCCACCATGTAAGATGTGCCTTTCACCTTCCACAATGATTGTTAGGCCACCTCAGCCATGTGGAACTGTGAGTCCATTAAACCTCTTTTTCTTTATTCTCTTTATAATTTATCCAGTTTCAGATATTTCTTTATTATCAGAGTCAGAAAAAACTAATACATCTGCCATCATGAAAACATACAAAAATATAAATTCACTGGTAGAGTAGATGCACAAATAAGAAATAAGAAAGTCAAACATTATCACTACAAAAGAATACTAAATTATAAAAGTAAACAATAAAAATGGAAGAAAGAAGAAAGAGAATGCAAAACGATGGGAAAATATTAACAAAATAACAGAAGCAAGACCTCACCAACTAATTAACAATATTGAATGTAACAGTTTAAACTCTAAAGTTGAAAGAGTGGCTGAATAGCCTGATAAGAAAAGACCACGCTGTATACTGCCTACAATAAACCCAACTTCATCTGTAGAGAGGCACATAGACTAAAGGTGAGGGGATGGAAAAAAATGTTCTAACCAAACACAAACCAGAAGTGTACAGAAGAAGCAATACTTATTTCAGACAAAACAGTCTTTAAGTCAAAAAGCATAAAAAGAGACAAAGTAGGTCACGATGTAATGATAAATGGATCAATTTGGCAAGAGCATATAGCAACTACAAATGTATACTGAAACATTTACAGTGTATGCCCAACACTGGAGTACCCAGACATATAAAGCACATGTTATTATGATAGAGCTAAAAAGGGAGAGAGAGACCTGAAAACAATAATAAATAGCGATTTTCATACCCACTTTCAGCATTGGACAGATCATTTAGACAGAAAATCAGCAAAGAAATATCAGACTTAATTTGCACTATAGACAAAATGAACATAACAGCCATTTATAGAACACTTTATCCAACAATTGTAGAATATTTATTATTCTCATTAGCACATGGAAAATTCTACAGGATATATCACATAATAGGTAAAACAACAAATCTCAACAGATTTTTAGAGATCAAAGTCATATCAAGTATCTTCTCAGGGCTTTGCACAGTGGCTCCTGACTGCAATCCCAGCATTTTAGAAGGCCTAGGGAGGCAGATGGCTTTGAGTTCAGGGGTTTGAGACCAACCTGGGCAACATAGTAAAATTTCATCTCTATGGAAATACAAAAATTAGCTGGACATGGTGGCACATGCCTGCAATCCCAGATACCCACGGGGTGTCGGTGGGGAGGGCTGAGGCAGGAGAATCACTTGAACCTGGGAAGGCAGAGGTTGCAGTGAGCTGAGATTGCACCACTGCACTTTAGCCTGGGTGACAGAATGAGACCCTGTTTCAAAAAAGTATATTCTCAGACTACAATGGAATAAAACTAGAAATCAATAACAAAGGGATCTTGGGAAACTGAACAAACATGTAGAAATTAAACAAGATTCTCTTGAGTGACCACTGACTCAGAAAAATTAACAAAACAGTAAAAATATTATACAAACAAATAAAAATTGAAACATGATTTACCAAAATCCATGGGATATAAAAAATAGTAATGCTAAAAGGCAAGTTTATAGCAATAAATGCCTACATCAAAAAGGTGGAAAGATTTCATTATATCATAACCTAACCATGCACCTCAAGGAACTAAAAAAGCATGAACAAATCAAACCCAAAATTAGTAGAAGAAAAGAAATGATAAAAATCAGAGAATAATGAAACGAATAGAGACTTAAAAAGAAAACAAAAGAAAATCATCAGTAAAATAAAAAGTTGGTTTCTTGAAAGATAAGTAAAACCAGAAACTGCAAGCTAATTGAACCAAGGAATAAAGAGAGAAAGTCAAATAAATAAAATAGGAAACAAAAAAGACACATTTACACTGATTCCACAGAAATACAAAGAACCATTAGAAACTATTATGAACAAGTATATGCTAAAAATTTGGAAAACTCAGGGGAAATGGATAAATGCATACATATAACCTGCCAAAATTGAACCAAAAAGAAATAGAAAGCTTGAACAGTGTAATACTGAGTCATGAGATTGAATCAGTGTATTAGTTTCTTTTCATACTGTTGATAAAGACATTCCCAAGACTGGGCAAATTTACAAAGGAAAGAGGTTTAATGGAAAACTCACAGATCCACATGGCTTGGGAAGCCTCACAATCACGGTGGAAGACAAGGAGGAGCAAGTCACATCTTACGTGGATGGCAGTAGGCAAAGAGAGAGTTTGCGCAGGGAAACTCCACCCAAAAACTGATCAGATCTCATGAGACTTATTCACTATCACAAGAACAGCATGGGAAGGACCTGCCTCCATGATTCAATTATCACAACATGTGGGAATTAGGGGAACTACAGATGAGATTTGGATGAGGACACAGGGTCAAAGCATAACAATGGTAATGAAAAGTCCCCCAACACAGAGAGGTAGAGGACCACATGGATTTTCTGCTGAATTCTACAAAACATATAAAGAAAAACTAAAACCAGTTCTTCTCAGACTATTTCCAAAAATTAAGAATAAGGGAATTCTTTATAACTCATTCTATGAGGCCAGTATTACTGTGATACCAAAACCAGACAGAGGCATAACCAAAAAAGAAAGTTATAAGCCAATATCCTTCAACACAGATACAACAAAATACTAGCAAACTAAATCCAACAACATGTCAAAAAGAAAATGCACCACGATGAATTAGGGTTTATGCCGGGAATACAAAAGTAGTCAACGCGCACAAATCGATAAATGTGATACATCACATCAACAGAATAAAGGACCAAAAAAATGATTATCTTAATAGATGCAGCAAAAGCCTTTGATAAAATTTAACATCTCCCATGATAAAATCTCTCAACAAATTGGTCATAAAAGGAACATAACATAATAAAGGTCATATATGACAAACCCACAGCTGACATTATACTGAATAAAGAAAAGTTGAGTCTTTCCACTAAGAACTGGGGCAAGACAATGATGCCCACTCTCGCCACTCCTATTCAATGCAGTAATCAAAGTCCTAAGCAAAGAAATCAGGCAAGAGAAAGAAGTAGAAGGCATCTAAATTTGAAAAGAGGAAGTCAAATTGTCCTTCTTTGAGGATGAGAGAAACTCCCAACTGAGATCTGTTAAATGGTATCAAGTGGGAAGAACCCCCTTTGCCAGAACCAAGGGATAAATGGGAAGTGTGCTGCAGCCACAAATACATAAGCTGGGCACCCCTACTTTGCAAGCAGACAAGAAGAGGGATGGTCTGAAAGTCATAGTTTCTGTCTTGGCAGAGAAGCCTTATGGCCTGGGGCAGTTTTGAGTTCTGAGCATAGACTGCCTGGAGTCTAGCTAGCTGCTGCTGTTGGAACACCATGAACGTAAGACCTGCTTTGCTAGGTGCGTGAGAGCTAGGTAGGGCTTACTGCCACCTACTTCTCCCCATTTCCTGTGTGGACTCTTCTGTACAGCAAAGACAACTGCTCTCCCACCTGGAGCGTTACCCCAGTGGCCAAAATATTGCCGTCTGATTCCCACTGGGGCTGCTGCTTGTACCTTCATGTAGAGAGCCAGAATGCAGACATGCCTGACACACCCCTCCACCTGGTTTTACTTTTCCATCCACACTGGTAGTGTAACACAAAGCACAGAAACTTTGGGGAGCTCTATGGCCCCACTCATTTCCTGAAACATCAGAGTACCTCCCCTGGGTAACATAATAAGGCAAGCACAAATCCCACCACTATCACTGCAGCTGGTGCCCATTTGTAAGTCCCACCTCCTGGCTGGAGGCCAACTGACACAGTCCATTATAGCATCTGCAGGCAAAATGACGCAGCATCCAGGAAGAAAAAGTCTTGTGTGTATCCTCAGCTATCACCATTGCCTGAACCACTCTGGCTAATAAGGAGATCTTGAGTCTGCCCATGTACCCAGTTCCTTACTCCTACAACCGGCATTTGGGAGAGCCAACACACTAAGACTATTTATAACCAAGGAATCTCACGGAGTTTATGTCACTCCCCTGCCACCCCTCCCAGAGCTGGGGCTTGCACCTGCTGCCAGGAGACTTGAGGACAGGTCACATCACTGGATCCCTTGCTGACATACCCCAGCACCAGCCTGGAGTGCAGCAAACCCACTGTGGGGATAGACCCAGAGAAGCAGCAGGGTTCACAGTAGCCTGGCCCTCAGGGACGCCTCCTCCTATGGGAAAGGGGAGTGCACCACATCAAGGGAGAACCCTGTGGGACAAAAAGATCAGAGGGCAGGGCTTGAGTCCTAGAACTTTCCATTTGTGGAAGTTTCTTTCAGCAAAATCTAAGGGGTGGTGCTGGACTCAGAGAGGAAAGTCTGAAGCACTATCCCACCAGTCAGGTAGCACCGGTGCTCATGAAGGATATTGGAGAAGGGGACTTCTTTCCCCCTCATGTATCACTTCAATCATTGCTGGGGCTTCTCCCATGAGAGCTCAGTGTGGGTGTACCTATAATCGGCCTTTCTGGAACACTTCAGGGTGACTGCTTCTCCACAAGAAAAGTGCTCTCCAGGTTCAGACTTGCACAACGGTTAGAGTCACAATCCTTTTCTACATGAAAAATCAACATTCCTGTAGATGAAAGGAGATGAATGTCTGATCTGAACTGCTGGAACACTGGGTTAGGAGTGTGACTGGGAGGTGGATTGCTTTCCTGCTGGCCTGGCAGAGGAGCTGAGGTGGCTCCCTCCAACCCCCCTGAAAAGTCGTCAGCGCATTTCATTGAGAGCTCCCTCAGCTGCTTCTGTCAGGATTGGGACCTCTGCTTATCACTGGGTATTTCATTTACCCACCTGTTTTAGCCACAGCTGGTGTTTACTCGTGGACAGCTCTCCTACTGGTCTGAAGCCTAAACTGTTCAAACTGATAAATAAACTACTAGAGAAAAAATAAATAAATAAAAAGTGTACACCATTGGGGAACAAGATAATCTTCAAGAGACCTCTGTCATTCAAAGCCCACAGGAGACAGTGAACCTGTTCACACACTGAGCACATTGCTACCATAACCAGCATCTGAGAAAGCCATCATCCAAAGACCCTTTACAACCAAGAAACTCATACAGAAACTTTACCACTGGAAGCACCAAGAGCCAAGTTAGGCTACGGTAAACTAAAAACACTAAAGTCACACTCTCAAGGGAAACAAGGAAATTTAAAAAATATACTGTTGAATAAAAAATAAATTTTAAAATAATTAGAAAAAAGTTTACCCAAATCAGAAGGAATCAGAAAATAATTTTGTCAATATGACAAAACAAGTTACTATAATACCTCCAAAAGATCACACCAGCTCTCCAGCAATTGATCCAAACCAAGATGAAATACCAGATAAAGAATTCAAAAGATTGATTATTAAGCTACTAAAGGAGATACAAGAGAAAGATGAAAAGCAACACACAGAAAAATAAAAAACCAATTCAGGACAGGAATGAAATATTTTCTAAAGAGATAGATATTTTAAAGAAAAACCAATCAGATCTTCAGGAAATGAGAGACACATTTATGGAATTACAAAATGCAATAGAAAGTTTAAACAATAATCTAGACCAAGTAGAAGAGGGAATTTCAGAGCTCAAAGTCAAGGCTTTCAAATTAGCCTAATCAAATAAAAATAAACAAACAACAATTAAAAGAATTGAACAATGGCTCTAAGAAACAGAGATTTATGTAAAACAGCCAAATCTAGGAATCGTTAGTGCTCCTGAGTGAGAACACAAAGCAAAAGTTTGGAAAAACTTGTAGGAGTAGCTATTTTCATAAAACAGCCTTTAAAGCAACAAAAGTAAAAAGAAAACATGATATGTTTGGCTCTGTGTCCCCACACAAATCTCATCTCTAAATGTAATCCTCAGTGTTGGAGGAGGGACCCGGCTGGAGGTGATTGAATCACGTGGGTGAAGTTCTTCCTTGCTGTTCTCATGATAGTGAGTGAATTCTCACGACATCTGGTTGTTTAAAAGCGTAGCACTACCCCCTTCTCCCTCTCTCTCCTGCTCCACTATGTGAAGATGTGCCTGCTTCCCCTCTGCCTTCCACAATGATTCCCAGCCATGCTTTCTGTACAGTCTGTGGAAGTGTGAGTTAATTAAACATCTTTTTTTCATAAATTACTCAGTTTCAGGTAATTCTTTATAGCAATGTGAGAAGAACTAATACAAAAGACAAAGCCTTTGTAATAATAAAGGCTTAATAGAACAAGGAAATATTATAATCCTAAATATATATGCACCTAACTCTGATGTTTCCAGGTCTATATAATAATTTCTATTAGACCCAAGAAAAGAGAAAAACAGCAACACAGTAACAGTGGGGAACTTCGGCACTTCACTAATAGCACTAGGCAGATCATCAAGACAGAAAGTCAAAAAAAGAAATGTGGGACTTAAACCTCAATCCAGACCAAAATGACCTAATAGACATTTACAGACCATTCTACTCTAGAACTGCAGAATATATATTCTTCCCATCAGCACATGGAACATTCTCCAAGACTATATGATAGGCCACAGAAGTATTCATAAATTTTTAAATATCAAAATTATTTGAAAAGGGAGTGCACCAGAACAAGGGAGAATCCTGTGAGACAGGGTTCCCATGGAACATTCTCCAAGACAGATCATATAATAGGCCACGGAATTATTCATAAATTTTTAAATATCAAAATTATGTTAGGTATCTTCTTAGCACACAGTGGAATAAAGTAACTCCTAAAAGTATACAAATACATGGAAAACAAACAATCTGCTCCTGAATGATTTTTGGGCTAACAGTGAAATCAAGATGAAAATTTAAAACTTCTTCAAAACGAATGACAAGTGTCATAAATTATCAATCTCTTTGGTATACAGCAAAACCAGGGCTAAAAGGAAAGTTTTAATGCTGAATACCTACATCAGAAGTCTGAAAAATCAAAAGTTGGCAACCTAATGTCAAACCTCAAGGAACTAGAGAAACATGAACAAACAAAACCCAAAGCTAGCAGAAGAAAATACCTAACAAAGGCAGAGAACAACTAAATAAAGTTGAAACAAAAATATATATATATAAAGCATAAATGAAACAAAAAGTTGGTTTTTTGAAATGATAAACCAATCAATGCACCACTGGCTAGATTAACCATGAAAAGAAGAGGGAAGATTCAAATAAGCTCAATTAGAAATGAAAATGAAGACATTACAACTGATACCAGAGAAATACAAAAGATCATTCAAGACTACTATGAAGACCTCTATGCAAATAAACTAGACAATCTAAAGAAAATAGATAAATTCTTGGAAAGACACAACCCTCTTAGCTTCAATCAGGAAGATGCAAAAATCCTGAACAACGAGTAACAAGCAGTAAGGTTAAATCAGTAATAAAAAATGCCAACAATAAAGACCAGGGCCAGATGAATTCCAGCCAAATTCTACCAGGCATTCAAATAAGAATTGGTACCAATCCTAATGCAACTATTCCAAAAGACTGACAAAGAGGGAACCCATTCTAACTCATTCTGTGAAGCCAGTATCACCCTAATACCAAAACCAGGAAAGCGCATAACAAAAAAGAAAACTACAGGCCAATATCCGTGATGAACATAGATGCAAAAATCTTCAACAAACCGAAAATATATTACACTCTTATCAAGTGAGTTTAATCCCAGGGATGCAAGGATGGTTTACCATATGCAAATCAGTAAATGTAATTCACCACAAAAACAGAATTAAAAACAAAAAAAATGACCATCTCAATCGACACAGAAAAAGCATTCACTAAAATCCATTGTATCATTGTGATAAAAATGCTTAATAAACTAGGCAGTCCTAGAACAAACATATGTCAAAACAATAAAAGCTGTATATGACAAACCCACAACCAATGTCATGCTGAACAGAAAAAAGATGAAAGCATTCCCCCTAAGAACTAGAACAAAACAAGAATGCCCACTTTCACCTCTTCTATTTAACATAGTACTGGAAGTCTTAGAGCAATCAAGCAAGAGAAAGAAATAAAGGAATCCAAATTAGAAAAGAGAAAATTAAACAATCAATGTTTGCCAATTATATGATTATATATCTAGAAAACAATAAAGACTCTCCAAAAAGACTCCTAGATTTGATAAATAAATTCAATAAATTCACAGGTTACAGTATCAATAACACAGCTATAAATCAACAATGAACAAGCAGAGAATCAAATAAAGAACTCAATTATTTTTATAATAGCTGTAATAAAATAAAATACCTAGAAATATACTTAACCAAGGAGGTGAAAAGTCTCTACAAGAAGAACTACAAACACTACTAAAAGAAGTAATAATTGGCACAAACAAATGGAAATGCTCATGGATTAAAATAATCAGTGTCATGGAAATGGCTATTCTGATGTGGTTTGGCTATGTATCTACCCAAAATCTCATTTTTAATTGTCATCCTCATAATCCCCATGTGTCGAGTGCTAGGCCATGGGAGTGGTTTCCCCCATGCTATTCTGGTGAGAGGGAGTGAGTCTCATGAGATCTAATGGTTTTATAAGTGTCTGGCATTTCCCCTGCTTGTATTCACTGTCTTTCCTCCCACTTTGTGAATAAGGTGCCTGCTTCTTCTTTGGCTTGTGCCATGATTGTAAGTTTCCTGAGGCCTCTCCAGCCAAGAGGAACTGTGAGTCAATTATACATTTTTCCTTTTTAAATTACCCAGTCTCAGACATTTCTTCATATCAATGTGAGAACAGACTAATACAGTAAATTGGTACCGAGTGAGGCATTGCTATAAGATACCTGAGGATGTGGAAGTGACTTTGCAACTGGATAATGGGTCAAAGGTTGGAACAATTCAGAGGACTTAGAAGAAGATAGAAAAACGTGGGAAAGGGCCAGTCGCGGTGGCTCACGCCTATAATCCCAGCACTTTGGGAGGCCGAGGCAGGTGGATCACAAGGTCAAGAGATCGAGACCATCCTGGTCAACATGGTGAAACCCAGTGTCCACTAAAAATACAAAAATTAGCTGGGCATAGTGGCACATGCCTGTAGTCCCAGCTACTCAGGAGGCTGAGGCAGGAGAATTGCCTGAACCCAGGATACGGAGGTTGCGGTAAGCCGAGATCGCACCATCGCACCCCAGCCTGGGTAACAAGAGCGAAACTCCGTCTCAAAAAAAAAAGAAAAAGAAAAACGTGGGAAAATTTGGAACTTTCTAGAGACTTGTTGAATGGCTTTGACCGAAATCTTGATAGTGATATGGACAATGAAGTCCCAGCTGAGGTAGTCTCAGGTGGAGATGAGGAACTTGTTGGAAACTGAAGTAAAAGTCAAATTTGCTATGCTTTAGCAAAGAGACTGGAGGCATTTGCCCTATCCTAGAGATCTGTGAAACTTTGAACTTGAGAGAGATAATTTAAAGTATCTGGCTGAAGAATTTTCTCAGTGGCAAGGCACCCAAAAGGAAGCAGAGGATAAAAGTTTGGAAAATTTTCAGCTTGACAATGCAATAGAAGAGAAAATTCTATTTTCTGTGGAGAAATTCATGCTGGCTACAGAAATTTTCATAAGTAATGCCAAGACAATGGGGTAAATATCTCCAGGGCATGACAGAGACCTTCATGGTAGCCCCTCTCATTATAGGCCCAGAGGCCTAGGAGGAAAACATAATTTCATGGGCTGGGTCCAGGGTCCCCCTGCTCAGTGCATCCTCAGGACATGGTGCCCTGCATCCTAGCCATGGCTAAAAGAGGCTAATGTACAAATCAGGCTGTTGCTTCAGAGGGTGCAAGCTCCAAGCTTCAGCAGCTTACATGTGGTGTTGAGCCCACCAGGGCACAGAAGTCAAGAATTGAGGTTTGGAACCTCTGCTTAGATTTCAAAGGATGTGTGGAAATGCCTGGATGTCCATGAAGAAGTTTGCTGCAGGGGATGGAGCCCTCATGGAGGACCTCTGCTTGGGTAATGCAGAAGGGAAATGTGGGGTCAGAGCCCCCATACTGAGTCCCCACTGGGGCATTGCCTAGTGGAGCTGTGAGAAGAGGGCCACCATTCGCCAGACCCCACAATGGTATAACCACCAACAGCTTGCATCATGCACCTAGAAAAGCCATAGACACTCACTGTCAGCCTGTGAAAGCAGCCGGGCGTGGTGCTGTACCGTGAAAAGCCATAGGGGTATAGCTGCTCAAGGCTGTGGGAGCCCACCTCTTGCAGCAGCGTGACCTGGATGTGACACATAGAGTCAAAGGAGATCATTTTGGAGCTTAAAGGTTTAATGACTCCCCTACTGGATTTTGGACTTGCATGGGGCCAGTAACTCCTTTGCTTTGGCCATTTTTTTTCCATTTGGAACAATTGTATTTACCCAATGCCTGTACCCCCATTGTATATAGGAAGTAACTAACTTGCTTTCAATTTTACAGGCTCATAGACAAAAGGGACTTGCTTTGCCTCAGATGAGACTTTGCACTTGGACTTTTGGGTTACTGCTGGAATGAGCTAAGACTTAGGGGGACTGTTGGAAAGGCATGATTGATTTTTGAAATGTGAGGACCTAATTCCAAGTTTCCTGAGGACCCTCCAGTCATGTGTAACTGTGAGTCAATGAAACCTCTTTTCTTTATAAATTTCCCAGTCTGAGGTATTTGTTTATAGCAGTATGAGAATGAACTAATACACATACTGTCTAAAGCAATATACAGATTCAGATCAGGGATAAAAAGCCAGGTTGATCTCACCTGGAATTTGCCCATAAGAGTTGGCCTCTGCCTGGGATTCACAAGACAAAGTCAAACTTTTGATTGAGAATGCAATTTCTATCAACATGCCAACACCATTTTTAACAGAATTAGAAAAAAAAAAACGAAATTCATATGGAACAAAACAAAGAGCCTGAATAGACAAAGCAACCCTAAGCAAAAAGAAAAAATCCAGAGACTTCACATTACCTGACTTCAAATTATACTACAAGGCTATAGTAATGAAAGTAGCATGGTACTGGTATAAAAGTAGATATATAGGCTACTGGAACAGATTAGAGAACCCAAAAATAAAGCGAAATACATACAAACAACTTATATTCAACAAAACATACAAAAACATAAATTGGAGAAAGAACACCCTATTCAACAAATGATGCTGAGAAAACGAATCACATGTAGAAAATGAAACTGGCTCCTTTCCCTCACTCTACCTGGCTTTCAGGGTCTTAATCACAAATTCTTTATTTAGGGCAATGTCCAAAAGAGTTTTTTCTAGATTTCTTCTATAATTTCTATGGTTTCAGGTCTTAGATTTAAGTCTTTGATCCATCTTGAGAGGAGACTCAGAAGGGAGGGTGTGAGTAATAAAAATGCTACATATTGAGTACAGCGTACACTACTTGGGTGATGGGTACACGAAAATTTCAGACTTCACCACTATATAATTCATCCATGAAGCCAAAAACCACTTGTACCCCCAAAACTATTGAAATGTGTGTGTGTATGCACATTTTAAAAAGAAAATATGAAAGACTTTATCAAAAACTCTTAGAACTACTAAACCCCAAATTCAGTAAAGTTACTACAAAATCAACATAAAAAACCCAGTAGTAATATTTCTACATACGCATAATGAACTAGCTAAAAAGCAATACTATTTACAACAGCTACAAAAAAATTAATTAATAAAATACATAGGAATAAATTTAATTAAAAATGTAAAATATCTCTACAACAAACACCACAAAAAAGTGATGAAAAAAATGAAGATGCAAACAAACAGCAAGCCATCACATGCTCATGGATCAGAAGAATTTTCGCTTTTGAAATGATCATATCACTCAAAGCAATCTAAAGATTTAATTGCAATCCCTATCAAAGTACCAAAGACACACATCACACAATAGAAAAATATGGAACAATCCTAAAATATATATGGAAAGACCCCAAGTAGCCAAAACAATTCGGAGCAAAAATGACAAAGCTGGAGGCATCACACTATCAGACTTTAAAATATACTACAAAACTATATCAAGAAAAACAGCATGGTGTTGGTATAAAAAAAGACACATAGACCAATGGAAAAGAATAGAGTACACAGAAATAAATCCACGTATTTACAGACAATTGATTTTTGACGAAGGCACCAAGAGCATACTTTAGAGAAAGGACACTCTCTTCAATAAATGATTCTGGGAAAACTGAATATACATATGCAGAATTAGCAAGTTAAATCCTTGTATTTTACTATATATGAAAATAAATTTGAAATGAATAAAAAACTTAAGCTTAAGACCTGAAACTATAAAGCTACTAGAAAAAAGATAATAAAAATGTTTTGGTACATGGGTATAGAGCAAATATTTCATGCCTGTGACTTCAAAAACACAAACAAACAAACAAACCAAACAGACAAATGTGAATATACTAAAGTAAAAAGCTTTTGCACACCAAAGGAAACAATCAACAGAGCGTAGAGACTACCTGCAGAAGGGAAGGAAATATTCACAGACTATTCACCTGGCAAGGCACCAATATCCAAAATGTACAAGGAACTCAAACAACCCACATCAAAAAACAAGTAATCCCATTCAAAAATGGGCAAAGGATCTGTACAGACATTCCTCAAAAGAAAACAGACAAATGGCCAATAGACATAATTTTTAAATGTTCAACATCACTAATTATCAGGGAAATGCAAATTAAAACCACAAGCAAATATAATCTCAATCCATAGAGCATGGTTGTTATTAAAAAAACAAAAATAACAAATGCTGGCAAAGGTGTGGAGAAAAGGAAACTCTTATAAATGAGTGATGTGAATGTAAATTAGTACAGCCATTAAAAAAGTAGTACTGGAGATTCTAAAAAAGAAAACAAAACTGAGACGTCATACAATTCAGCAATCCCACTACTGAGTAGTTATCCAAAGGCAAGAAAATAAGTATCAAGGAATACTGCACCCCATGTTTATTTCAGCACTATTCACAATAGTCAAGATATGGAATCATTCTAAGTGTCCATCAATGGATGAATGGATAAAGAAAATGTGGTGTATACATACACAATGGAATTCTATTCAGCCATACAGAATAATGAAGTCCTGTCATTCGCAACAACATGGATGAAATAGAGGTCATTATTTTAAGTGGAATAAGCCAGGCATAGAAAGATGAATATCACGTGCCATTATTTGTATGTAGAAACCAAAAAAGTGGATCTCATAGAGATAGAGGGCAGAATGATTCTTATCATAGAGAGGGGATGAAGAGAGGTAGCTCAACGAATACAAACATACAGTTACATAGAAGGAATAAGTTCTACAGCACAGAGAGTGACTACAGTTAACAATAATTTACTGTATATCTTAAAATAGCTGGAAGATTAGATTTAAATGTTTCCCACACAAATAAGTATTAGAGGTGATAAGTAGTCTAAACGTGGCAATTTGATCATCACTGTGGCGTGCATGTAACAAAATGTCACATGTGCTTCAGAAATATGTGTAATGAGTCTATGTGAATAAAATAATAGATTAGACAGTACAGAATTCAGTGTTGCTCTCCTTCTCCCCTCAGCAGTGTTTCCCCTATTCACATGCTACTTCAGCTTGTTTTATTTGTTACACTTAATAGACCAATGCTGACATGTTATCATGAATTAAAGTCCACAGTTTGTATGAGGGTTCACTGCTTGTGTTTTACAGTATTATGGGTTTGAACAAATGTATGATGACATTTATCCACCATTATAGTGTCGTACAGAGTAGGTTCACCGCCCTAAAAACCCTCTGTGTTCCACCTACTCATTCTTCCCTCCCCCAGTGCCTGGCAACCACTCATCTTTTACTGTCTCCATAGTTTTGTCTTTTCCAGAATGTCACATAGTTGGAACCATACTGTAGTCTTTTAGGTTGGCTTCTTTCACTTACTAATTTGCATTTAGAATTTCTCCATGTATTTTTGTGCCTCGTGAGCTCATTTCCTTTTAAGCTTCCCTTTTTCTACATAGGAAGAACGGGCTCTCCTCTCCCTAGCCCGCATGGTATTTATCATAGCCGTCTAGTACTGAGGAGAGGAGTCTGATCTGGTAACTATTTGCATAAATGTCTTACTTTGCCCTTCTAAATATTTAAATACTCATGCTCACTGTCTTCTTCATAAAGCCTAGTACCCTGCAATAGTAAGTGATTCACAGACACACAAAAAAAAATTTTTGAAAATCTAAGTAATAAGAAAGCATGGGTAGAAACTTTGGAGGCACTGAGATGAGGGGGAAGATAAGAAAGGAAGATTTAATGTTTACTGTAGACCCCCAGAATGCAGACATGCTGTGCCTGGGTTTCCAACTGATCATCAAAACACCTATTGACCAAGGCGATGGTCATTGTCTCCTGCTTCCTAATGAGGTTCAGAGTTCAGATCATGAGGAGGGTAGCACATGGCTTGTACATGGTGGAACTGGGTTGTCCACTGAACACTGCGTTCCTTCCAGTGAACACGGAACGCTGCCTTCCTTCCAGTGAACACGGAACGCTGCCTTCCTTCCAGTGAACACGGAACGCTGCCTTCCTTCCAGTGAACACGGAACGCTGCCTTCCTGCCAGTGAACACGGAACGCTGCCTTCCTTCCAGTGAACATGGAACACTGCCTTCCTTCTCCCTTTGGTGGTCACCCCGGGGCACTTCTTGAGATTGTAACTATGTGAGGTGAGAACATTGCCCCCATTTACATCATAGCACCTGCCATTTCTATGCGACTCCTATATGCCAGGAGGTGTACAAATATTTCTGATTTCTTACAAGCCATTCCACAACCATTTATTGAGCATCTATCTACAGAAACCCATCAAACTAGGAATTGGTGTCTATATTTTAGTTATTTAGATGGAAAAATCAAAACTTCAAAAATTCAAAAGACTGGCCAGATGAAACATATCCAGATGTAAAAGAAGGGAACAGAGGCCATAGCCGTCAGACCTTAAAACACACACCCTCCTCCTGGTATCACACGCTCCCCAACAGGGCCCAAAGCACCACTCTTTGTTTCTGTGTGAGGTTGCCTCGCAATTCCCAACCCAGCCCTAGAGGAAGACAGTCAGTCTCCAGGAAGCCAGTCTATCTCAGTCACTGGGGCTGCATCCAGGTGAGACGTAGTAGCTGCCCCACCTGCTAAGAGACCTATGACCCAGACACATCATCTGTTGGCAATGGCCAACAGATGATAAACTCCCTACCTGAGCTTTCAATCCATGGTTTACTCACTTACTCATTCAACAGGTATCTACTTTCTGCTTATGGTGTGTCACATATTGTTCTAGACACAGGAGATTTCGCAGTGCACGAAACAGACACGCATGCCTGTGCTCAGGCAGCTTATAATCTAAAACAGGGCAACAGACTATAAACAAATAAAGAGCAAAGCATACGGCAAGTTAGGTAATAATGAGGGCTATGGATACAAATTAAAAGGAAGATGGGACGGAGGATGCATGGAGGAACACAGGAGTTACAGTTTTCAACAAGGTAGTCAGAGGACTTATGGATACGGTGACATTGAACAGAGTCCTAGAGGACCTGCGAGAGGGACAGTGCAGGTATCTATGGGAACAGCATTTCCTGTGGAAGAAATAGCAAGTGTAAAGGTCCTGTGGCAGGGGAGTGCTGGGTGTGCAGGGAAAACGAGACGTTAGCAAGAAACCGCAAGTTCTGGCAGAGCAAAGGCATGGGTCTCAAATGAACTTCAACTAAAAAATAAGTGTTCAGTATCAGAGGGCTTTTGGTGGTGTTTTTCATCACAGAGGTCTGGTGAGAAGAGGTTCCCTTGTGCTAGATGTGGTAAAGAGTAAATGAGGGGAATTGCTACACGGGTATGCTTCTTTATAGGGAAGTATTTCTGATTTCTGTGGTCATAGGTGGAGCACACAGATGAATAAGGCACAGTCCCTCCCCGAAAAATCTCATTGCTTAATGGAGAAGGGGTCCAGTGAGATCATCGTCATAGCCTGAAATGACCAGTACTAGAACATCAGCCTGGAAGCAGGTAGTGGAGGAGCCTGTGGAGGATGTGGTCAGCCTGGGCTTGCGCTGCTCTCTGGAGTTCATGCCTGAGGCGTGAGTAGAGTCTCCTACAGACCTAACTGGAGAAAGGTAGTTTTGCCTTCTTCTCTGTTTTCTAAAGGCTTGTAGTGGTTCTACTGGCTCAGGCTGGAAAATTGCTGGCTGGGCAAACTGCCCATTAAACTGGAGCCCAGGGCCTCCTGCGTGTGCAGCTCCCCAAAAGGACTCCCTCAGATTACATTCCTCCTCTCCCTGTGTGTCTGACAATGACATACACCTGCTAGCCTGAGCCAGGTACAGCTCTTCAGCTAGGACTATCTAACCCGCCTCTCACTGCTCATTCCTTCTCGGCTCCATCCCTGGAAAGCGGGATTTTCTTGTAGACTAAAGGAACAATACCATGATCATCAGAGTGGTCTGGGCTCTTGGAAGCTGCACCAGGGAAATCTCTTGGCAATCCTGGCCCTGGTGGACAGAATAAGACAATGCTTGTCCATGGAATGGGGATATGTTTGCATCCTGGGATTGTAAGTGTGGCTTAGCAATGGAGGGCTCTTAAGAAGAACTGGACCCATTCAAGGGTCAAGTCATCAGCACCCAATACTCCAAGATAGCCAAGTTCCCAAACCAGTAGAAAAATTGGATCTGGAATTGTTACTGGACTTCGTTGTTATGAAAACGCTGTTACTAAATCTCTACTCCATCAGCTGGGGAGAGAGGAGGAAGGAGACTGGATACTGAGGGAGAACCTGCTGGATACCACCCCACGTGGTTCAGGCATTACAGGCACTGTCTCATGAAGCTTCACCACGACCTTCTGAGCTAAGTTTTCTTGAAAGGAAAACCTGAATCTGGGGATGATCAGGACCTTTCCAAGGCTCCGATCCACCCGAGCCTCTGCCCCCTGTTTGATGGTAGCTCCCAGGACACAAGTGAGACTCTGTGATGACCCCCAGTGCCCACCCTGCAGTTCTATGCAGGGGGCTGTGGACAGTTCTTCCGGAAGCCAGGCCACACCCAAACAGGGGTACACAGGCACAGCAAATGCATAACGAGTTTCCAGATTTCCTGAGCAGCGTCCACAGCTCTTTTGTTCTGCGCCATATACTCAGTGCCTGTCACAGATTGTGGTGATCCAGTATACCAATCTGTATTCGAGTCTACGTACAATAATTTGAATAATGAAAGCATACCGAATGGATACTAATGTCCACATGGAACTTACCTGATCAACTCAGTCAGTGCCCTATGTCTGTCCTGGCCTTTAATTTCTTATCTTATATCTCATGTATTTAACCATCGGGCACTGTCTTAATTAGGGATTATCAGCATAATGCCAAGTTTAAATATTTGGAATGATAAATGTTCATGTGCATCTTAGGTGGATCTTACTCCTGTTTAACGTGTGTGTGTGTGTGTGTGTATGTGTGTGTGACATTTTAAAATCCTTGAGGTCTGTTCAATACTCAGTCATTGCTTAGGATCTTAGGCTATTTGAAAAACATGGATTCCAGAGTAATGAGCTGACATAAAATTTCCCTCTTCCTACTCCCTGCTCAACTGTTACCCATGATCAAACTCCATCCCTCTTACCTGGCTTCTCTAGCTCCAGATGACTTCCGCATCACCCCACCTTACCCCAAAACCTGCCTATTAAAACACATTCATTCCTTAGGTCAAGACTAAATCCTGTTCCTTCTTAGCGTCTTCCCTGATTTTCCCGCAGAAGAAAGTGTACTTTTCTCTGAGTGGCCCTGATAGTTTTCAGATGACTGTGTTTTAGCCGATGGTGCATGTCTATGATACCCCCTTGATGATAAACACTTGAGGGGAGGGTCCGTGCCTTGGTCAATGCCATAATCCTACAACCTCTAGCAGAAGCCTCTGCAAAGTAAAATTGATGGAGAGGTCTCGCCTTCAAGAAGCTGCTCATCTGTTGCAAAGCCAAGTGAAGATGTGTGCAATTGAGAAAGGGTGTTGGGGTGGGTTCGGGCCTGCCACCGGAGGGAACGCAGTCAGGGCTCATTTTAAATAGAACTGGGACGCTCTCGGGGGAATGGCATTTGAGTTGAGAGGTAATAAGGACAGAGGACGTGTACACAAAATGAGGAATGAAAGTGTTTCTTCTAGAAGATCCTGAAGAACAACACAAGGGACTCACTAGAACCCCAGGACTCCCCACGAAAGCACCCGCGTGGCTTCCTTCCCGTTACTACTGCTTCTGAGAAAATGAGCCCCAAGGAGAGTAAACACTCTGCTAACCCTACTTGGGGAAAGATAAGACAGAAAAAGCTCCAGAGAAGAAGAGAAAACTTGGAGTTGAGCCTTGACAGGCCACTGGGAATCCTCTGAGCTGAAGAGTATGTGAGAGATGATTAAAGAAAGCACTGCAGGTGGGGCCGCTGGGAGGCTGCGGGTTGCGCAGTTTGGCTACTGTTACTTTATGCATCGATTCAGCAGATATACCTTGAGTCACCTTAAGTGTCCACTACAGATATGCGAACAGTATCTGTGAGGTTGACACTAGAGAGGAGGTGGGGTCACATTGACACGTGGGGTGGTGTGGGGACAGCAGGGAGGTGGAGAACAAGGGTTGGACAGGCAGGCGAGGAGCAAATGTGGAGGGCTGCTCATGACATCCTAAGCAACTTTGATGTTGCCCTACGGGTAGGTCATGGGCAGCTAATACTGACCTTAGAAAAACTCTCTCCGGTGGCCGTGCAGAATGAAGAAGAGTGAGAGAGAATCTGAGTTGTTCTTACCATAGGATTGGCTCCAACCGGTGGACCCGGAGCAAACAGGAACAGACTGCAGGGGATGCAATTCGGAATGCACGTTCATCCCTCCCTCTCCCTCCACACACAAACCTTACAGCAGGACTGTAGAAAACCTTTCAGTTAACATCAAGTAGCATCCAGTATTTTTCTGCTACTTTCTCTACTGCTGTGTATGAGGGGAGAAGAGTGGAGAGAATTAAGACAGAAATAGGGAGACAAGCAGGACAGAGGCATTTGCCCCTGTCTGCAGTGAGTCCACGGTCGTGGGAGATGGAAGAAATGGGGAGATTTACCAGAGCAGCTCTGTCTACTGGCTGGGGCCAGGCACTGGGTCCCAGAAGCAAAGGAGGCTTGGGCTTTGCTGGGAAAGAGCTCTCCACCCACTACGGGCAGAACTGGGCTCACATCAGTCTAGGCTAAAACAAACAGCTCCCCTTTGTGGCCCTGAATCTTGCATAAGTTACTTCCTCAGGTGCCAGGTGCCTCATCTGTTAATAGAAAAAATAAATTACCTACCTTAAAAGATTTGTGAGAATTAGAAAATCCTCATCAAGCAACGGATATCTGGGAATTATAAGTATTACTGCTATCATCACTATAACCACCGCCACCATTACTAACACTACTGGCCATCTCAGCCTAGAACCCTACCAAGAACCTGGGATCCGAACCTCCCCTCGACCCCAGTAAAGCATCTCTCTTTCTAAATGGCTCCCTTCATGCCTGCTATGAAAGCATCTTCAGAATGTGCCTTGAGCAGGAAGAAAAAGAAAAATCAAGTCTCTCCACATCCAAATCACCAATGTCCTGTGTCATACCAGGAATTTTCCCTGACTGTTTACCTGCCTTTCTGTCTTCCCACCTCACAGTCAGAGAGATGAGCATAGGAGGAGGGCGGGTACAGTGGTCAAGTCACTGGGAAATGGTGAGGCCAGGATGGGAACCCAGGTCTCCTGCCTTTTGATAGTCCACACCTGAAGGTGATGCTCACCGTGTTAGGAAGACAGATGGAGACCCAGGTGTCTCAATAGTGGTTAGAAAAGGCTGCCTGTGATTCTCACTCCTCTGTGACCTTGGTGACTAAGCTTAATGTGCCTTGGTGACTGGAACTCCATGGCACGGAGATTTCAGGTCTGGGGTCCACACATCCACCTACAGAAAATACCAGACTAAGCCATTCTACTACTTTAAAGACCCAGAGAGAGTCCCTCGACACAAGGGACCTCTCCCAAGACCAGCCTGTGGGGCCATCCTGGGTGCGTGTCTGAGACATTTTTGCGACATGCTTGGCCTTCCCATCTTTCCCAGGTGGACAGCAACTGGGCAGGATTACTTCAGAAATAAAGAACCTGTGTGTTAACTGACTGTCCGTCCAGAACCTCCGTGAGGTTATAACATTCCCAGGTAGACCTCCAACTAAACGCTGAACCAGAAGAAATGAGAAAAGGACACTCAAATGGAGCGACCATGTGAATTTCCTCTGCGTGAAATATCGTGCACCGACTGAGGATGGATGGGGTCCTGCTCAGTGCACACGCGTGGGAGTCAGCAGACCTCACTTTGAATCTGGGCTCCGTCTCTTACTAACTCTAAGGCCTGCGGCCTGCTGCTTAGCCTCACTTACCCAGAGTGTCACTGTCTGTCTGTTGAGAATAATAAAAGTGTCCAAGTGCAAAACCACTCCGAGAATTAAAAGGATGGCACGTGCAGGTGAATTAGGGCAGTGCTTTGCACATCTACATGTTTGAAACGTGCCTATTACTATTATTTCACCAATTAAAGAATCAAATCTATGAATTAGAGCAATTGAATTTAATCTGAATTTTGGACTGAGTATTTAGAAAAATTAAATCAGAAAAAATTCAGATTTAATCCCCAGATTATATTCTCAGATAGGCAAAATCATACACATTTTACAGGAAGGAAGCTGAGGCCCAAAGAAATTAAACACTTTGGCTAAGAACACGTAATATCCTTACAGCACAGCCGTTAGGTAACAAGAGCCCTTATCTTTCACTATGCCAGTTTGTCTATTATAGAAAATAAACACCTTTAGTGGCCAAGAAAATATTTTATTTAAGAAAGATATTCTGTGAAGGACTTGCGAAAGCTAGGTGAACTCTCCATTTTTAGCTACAATTTTATATTTTTCAATGTTATAATTTTGTGCTTGTCTAATTAAACAAACTGGTTCCTGACAAGCGAGTGTAAGGTGTTCATTCAGTTTCCGCCTGGAACCTTTTCCAAGCATGTTTACCTGGGAAGCCATGTGTGACTAAAGAAATCTCCGGCTGCAAGGGTGCAGGGTCCGGGGCGAGTGTTGAGTGTCGCCTTCCTCCACTGGAATCCAAAATCTCCAGGTCCCCCAGGTTTAATTACAGAGTGCAGACTAATATTTCGAGGTGAGGATGGGGGTGGGCAGGGAGACTGGGGCACTGAGGGGCAGGGAGGTGGGGGGCTGGGGTTTCGGTTGGACAGAGTCCCATCCCCCACCATCGCGGCTGCAGGAGCCAGCGATGCACCCACAGCACGGAAGACAAAGGGAGCAAAGCTTCCACAGAGAGCCCGCATTCCATCAGGAATTTGCGATGGAACTTTCACCTTTTTCAGCAAACTCTGTGTATTTGAAAGATTTAATTTTGTCCTCACCTCCTCCTGGCCAAACAGGAGGAAGAATTGGAGGGCTTATTTCAGCACAGAGCGTAAGCTGGAAAGCCCTTTCTGAACCCAGCAATTGGTTTTTGTTTTGTGACCGGTGACTGCTACAAAAGGGGGACCCACCCCCAGCCCAAGTGTTCAATTAACCCTGTGTGTGACAGGCCGAGGACGGACGCTGGTTCAGGCCCCTTTCAGAGGATTCTGAGGGGGCCTTTTCTGAAGGATTCTTCTTAACAAAGGTTGCCAAACTAAGTAGCTTTTCTGGTGTTGCTTGGCTCTGGCCTATTGTTACCTCTCAAGCGACCTTTTCCACTTAATTGGGGCTTTAGAATTCCACGTCTATTGTATTTGGATATAAGAAACACCCTGCTTAGGAGCCGTGGAAGTTTATGAATATAAGCATTTCTGCATTGGGTGATTCCAACGCTGTTCAGCTATCACTCCTGTCCATTGACATAAGTTACACTGATAAAAATAATCATCATAAAATCACCACCACGGTGATAATGACTTTCCACGTATTGAGTTCCCGTGAGGTGTCGGGCACTGTAATCTGTGCTTTGTGTGTTTGGTTTCTAATGTCACAATTAACTCTGCATGTTACAGACCAGGACTCTACAGTTCAAGAAGAAAGAAGCCACACTACATACACCCCAGTCGAGGCCGAAGGCAAATGCTGGACCCCCGTCACGGCCAGGCCGGGACGTCATTCACACACTCTGGGCTCTGCCTAGCCATCAGTTCCGCTGTTTTAGCTCCCTGATCAGATTGGAAACCACAACTGCGAACAGAAAAAAGAGGTAAACACATTTTGTATATACAGTTAACAATGCAAATGCTTAGAGGGAACAGGTAGATAATATAAATGTGTGAAGTAGGCCTAGTGTCAGACAACAGAGAGTAGCGAGGCCTGAGGAAGACGGGGAGGCACGCCTTCCAAAGAGACGGACATTCAAATTCATTATATTTGTGTATATATATGTATGGTTTTTTTTGTTTGTTTCATCACTAAGCCAACCTCAGAAAACAGTTCTGTGTCTGGATTGGTGACTGGTCTCCCAATGGAGGACATATGTCCTCTGTCAGTGATACCAGGCAGAAGTCACAAACTTTTAGCCTTTAAGCCACACTCCTTCCACAACATAGTTCTTTGCTCTGCACAGGGTTTTAGACGTCCTTGTCTGAGATCTCTGGCTTTCTCCCCAGGCCCGTGTGTGTCTCCTGGTAATGACCCACTGTCCAAGTCAGTTGGGGCGCATCTCCCTGCTGCACTGAGCCTGAGGCTCGGCTTCTTGTGTCAGCTGCCTGCGTGGCTCCTTGGCTTTGCCATGTCTGTGTCAACGGGACTGAGTTTCCAAGGACCACTTTTCTTTGCTCAGATCTTGGGTGACAGGAGCCCTCACTTAGTCCATTACACAAATATATACAGGCATGGAATTCACAAACTGAGGGTGTCACACAGCCATTCATCGGGCAAAAATGGACCTGAGACCCAAGGCCATCAAAGCATCCATTTGACAAATGTTATGTGTGCGTGTGCATGCGCATGCGCGCGTGCACACACACACACACACACAGGCATCAGCTACACACACACACACACACACACACACACACACACGCAGAGGCACCAGCTGTAGGGAGCAGAAGAAGATGTTGCTTATGACATCCTGTTTGCACTCATGGCCAAGAACATGCAGATTTTGTATTCAAAACATAATATGAATATGTGAGTAACCAAAATTGAGATGGTGAATGCCTGCAGTCATCTTTTTAATGAAATGAAAAAGAAAAAAATAGAAAATTGTCTTTTCTTAGAGAGCTTGTTCAGCTATCCAGAAAATTTCTTCAAGAAAGCTTAGAGAGTCCACATGTCATGGCACTCAAGCTCTTGTCTAGGATGTGGGATATGAACTCCCTTACCCTTCCTGAGTCACCTTCAGAGAACAGAATCATGTCTTAGACTTGGAGGGGTTTCGTATATGTTAGCCACTTCATCAGGTATTTAAACAACTTAATTGAATCTGAACATTTGATATCATCATATAAAGTGAAATATTCATGTTGCAGTCAATATACTTCAAATAGTTCTAACCTAGCCTTTTAGCAACCTCACTAATTAGTAAAATGGCCAAAACCTACAAAATAAGAAACTAAATAGCAAGAAGATACAAAATAAGAAAATATACAAATAAAATATCTGTGTATCAGTTGAAGTGAAATCTACAAAATCCTTGTTATAAATGCCATGTCCTTGGCTTTCTTTAGAACTCTCTAAATCTTCACTCAAATTCAGGTTGCTCTTAATTTATATATGTATATTTAACTAGCTTCCTCATTCATATTTCTAGTTCTCTCTTAAATTAGAAAAAAAATTTCCAGAGAAACATTGCTATTATAGGAAAATGCATCAATAGCAGAAGAAATAAGAGCTGACAACTGACAGAAAAATAAATAAATAAATAAAGCTTTGAAAACCACCAAAACTAACATAGAAACTCTAAAGATACAGTAACCTGAGGCTATTTAAAAGAGCAGAAAACTTTACTGAGGAATTCCGAAAATATCACTGTAGTACATCACAATATATGTTGTTTGCTCTTCTTAAGGAGAAAGGAAATTGTATAATAAATTTAAAGGATTTATATACAAAATGACCAAAGTATGAAAAAGTTAAGCTTAAAAGATGAATGCTCAGCCTTCTGGGAAACTCACATTCTCACATTGATTTATTGTTTCCCGATGGTCTCAAATGACTGACTCTGTTTAATTTTAGTCATTAAATCACTTTTGCCAATAAAACCATGAAAACTGTGAGACCTGGCATGGCATGGAAGCCAAGATTCAGCTCCTCGCAGGGCTGGACCAGGATGTAGAGATACAGGCTCTGTGGCCACTCTGCCTGCACGCCGCATCATCTCAACAGTGAGCATGGACTTAGGTTTGCGAGCTGAGTCTGTGTTAGCCGTCTCTTCCCCGCTTGCTCCCAGCCTTATTTCTAATCAGTTCTACCCTGCCATCCAGGGGCAAAATGTGAGTACAAAACGAATAGGAAGATAGTGGCTATCTCTTTACAAATAATAGGGAAGCCCACACACACACTTCTGTGTATACAATCCACAAGCAACAGACGACAAACTCCTCTCTTTCTACCACCTTCCAGGTAGTTGTATAGATGTTAAGTCCTATTAGATAGAGAAAGTTTTATTCAAAATCTGAGCTTGTGGGTGCAACACTGGGCTAGTTCATTTCTTCTTATCTATTCTCTGGTCCCATGCTGCCTGCTTCATCTTTTTCTGCTGTGGAGTAACTGTCAGCTACCGGTAACAGGTGGGAACTGGAGAAGGAGAGAGAGAAAGGGAATAGGGAATGGGTGAAGTCCATCCAGCAACTATGTGCTGAGCCTCTGTGCTCACTGCTGGGGAGTATGAAGTATCACCAGGCAAGGCTCAGCTTGGCCACTACCCAGGATGGAGAGGTGGGCGTGTGTGCCCCTGGCGTGGGATGCTTAGGAAAGGCTGGGATGAGGCTGGACTGAGATAAAAGGTGCCCTAGATAAGTGCTCCTGTGCAGCATCTTCGAGACGGTAGGTTGGGAAGACAGTAGAGGCGAAAGCAGGAAAGTAAGAAGGGGACAGGGTAGAATTTGGCAGTAGAAGTAATTGCACTCTAGGGCAGATTTGGACAGAGATCTAACGTCACTCACAAACAGACCCCTCCCAACGAGATGAATTTGCATGACGTCATCTCCTCTGGAGGGCCGCTTGGGCAGCGTTTTCAAGCCTTTCCCTTACTCACCAAGTCTTTACGTCCATTTGGAGGCTGGAGCTCCATCTCTGGACAGACAGGGAGACTAAGAACTGGAGGCACTTTCTTACTTTTTCAAGTCCCTAGACCTTGTGGATTGCAGAACTGGAAGTTAAAACCAGGTCATCTGACCCCAAGTCTTACACCTCTTCAGGGACCCTAAAACTCAATCATATTAGACATAGCTTGCTATCTATGTTCAAGTGCAATAAGAAAATAAGACTATGCTTCAGACAAGGAGCAGTACCCCAAGTGCCAAGGGTTGGTTTCAGGGTTCTCTGGAGCCAGGGTTGGCAAACTTCTCCTAACAAGGGCTAGAGAGTTTCAAATTTGCAGGCCACGCGGTTCCTGTTGCAAATAATCAGCTCTGCCTTCGGCTGTGGCCTAAAAGCTGCCACCGTCGACATCTAGACAAGTGGGTGTGGGTGTGCGCCCACAAAGCTTTAGTTTTAGCTATAACATAGGCAGTGCTGGACCTCTGCTGTGGGCAGCAACTGGCCAGCCCTGGCTCTAGGGTTTGCTTTCCCAGGCCATGGAGCTTTCGTGTTGGGGCAGGAACTCAGAGAAAGGCTTCAGTGGGGGAGGTCCAGCTGAATGTCAGGAAAAGTCCTGTGTGGGTTTCCCAGGGAAGCACACATTTTCTTTCCCAAATGTTAGACACCTTGACTGTGCAATGTCAGATTTTACACACTGCTTGGTTTACTGTGATTCTAAAGAAGGACGTGGGACATAGGCTCTGTGGAGGACGGAGGTGGCGCCAGATGACTCAGGGGGCCTTTGAACATCCTTGCCTGTAGTGGGGTGGGAACCACCAATCACAGAGAAGAATGCGGAGCCCAGACTGGGCAGGACCAAGAAGTCATTCCGGGGAAAGTGATGACGCTTCAGATGTGAGGAGTATGGACATGGGCGAGCCCCTGAGGAAGTGGGTAGGCGTCCAAAAACAGCCAGAGGAGGGAACTGCCGTGCGTGTGCCGCTCCTTATTGCAATGTGAATTTGGGGTCAGGAAATGCCAAAAAGGAGGCTTGAAAGGCAAGTGAGGGTCAGGCCATGGTGCTTCACATGCCATGTAGAGAATTCTTACTCTATCTCAGAATAGAGTCATCCCAGCCCTTCCTAATGCCACTGCAGGGCTGCACCCTGAAGCCTTCTGCGGCCACCAACCTGGAGCTTCACAGCCGGGCTGCTGGAGGGCCCCTGTGGAGTGACTTCCCACCAGGGCCAGGGCCGGAGCCCAGCTTCTCTACAAGTGAATGAAGGAATCATTTCTACCCTCCCGGAGGGCTCTTCTTGGACAGATCCTCTCCACTGATATAGTTATAATATTGGCTCTCCCTGGAAGCTATTCTCTGGCCTGGGTTCATGCCAGGTCTGAGTGTTCAGTGCCCAGCTACCCTGTGCCAGGCTGATTAAAGAAATCTGGCCCAGGCAGCCGAGGACCATGCCAATGGGACAGCTTGGGTTCCTCATCCCTTGTCATCTTGGGGAGAAGAATGTTCTGTCCTTTGATGGCCACTGGGTCCACCCTAGGCACAGATTAGAATAATCTGAGAACAAAACAGGACCCATTCCTGGGAACATCCCAGACCAATTTCAACAGATCTTTGAGAAAAGGGCCTGACATTGGTTCACACTGGACGATGCCTGTGTGCAGGCAGGAGTAAGTGTCACTGCCATCAACATGACAGGTTTCCTTCCAGGAAAGTAGCCAGGCCCCAGGCCCTGCTGGAAGTTCCTCGCCTTGCCAATACCTGGCTCTGCTTGACCCAGGAGCGCTGCGTGGTGGGACAAGACCAGAACTTCTCTGACTTCATGGTGCATACAAGTCACATGGGTCTGGAGGTGGTGCCTGATGATCCGCATTTCCAACAAGGCTGCAGGGGATGCTGATGCTGCTAGTTCATGGACCAGACCCCTCAGGAGCAGGACGATGGGCAGCACAAGCTTCTCAGCAGGAGTCCCTGGTTCCCAGCGTACTGAGATTGGGTCTGCTCAGTCCTGGGGCTCACCCCTGCCAGTTAGCAGTCGGCTGCGTGTGTCCCACAGGAATCTGCTTAATTTGTGAGTCAGCATGTGGAGTAAGTGGGAAGTTCTTGGGATCTGGAAGGTGCTTCAGGCCAAGTAGAGACCTGAGAAGTGGAAAATGGGAAGAAGGAGGACAGGAACCACTGATTCTAAATAGTCACGAGAAGATGTTAGAGAAGAACATGCTTATGGGAACTGGAGAGCCAGGAAGTCTTCCCGGAGGAGGTGCAAGCTGGTAGGTGGCCCTGAAAAGACCAATTAAATCAGATATGAAGCCTCCCACAGTCACAAACTGGAGCTCCAAAACTGGGCTGCTTTGGAGAAGACAGAGGTGAGAATGGAGGTGAGAAGGCTAGGAGCTCAAATCCTGTTCTCACGGGCTAGCCCAACTTCACTGTCTCCTTTTGTATTTATTTATTTATTTATTTATTTATTTATTTATTTTTATTATATATATTTTTTGAGACACCATCTCACTCTGTCACCCAGGCTGGAGTACAATGGCATGATCTTGGGTCACTGAAACCTCTGCCTCATGGGTTGAAGTGATTCTCCTGCCTCACCCTCCCAAGTAGCTGAGACTACAGGTGTGTGCCGCCACCACCTCCGGCTAATTTTTGTATTTTTAGTACAGACAGGGTTTCACCATGTTGTTCAGGCTGGTCTTGAACACCTGACCTCAAATGATCCTCCCACCTCAGCCTCCCAAAGTGCTGGGATTGCAAGCATAAGCCAGCCACCCCGCTCAGCCTCCTTTTGTATTTATTAACATGCAGCCTTCCTTCTGGGGTTATAGCTTTTGTTGCACTGCAACGACTTTGTATTTTTTATTTCTAGCGTCTACTGTTCTGCCATCGTATTTTGTGCTTATATAGGCTGTACACTATGAGATGTCCTTCTCTTTCTTAACAGCCTGACAAACTCCTATGCATTCCTCAAAACCCATTTTAAATCATCTTATCTCAGTACTGCTTCCTAACCACCTCCCTCAGGCAACATTAGTGATTTTCAGTCTGTGCTTCTGCAGCTATCTGCACTGGAGTCCTTATCTTAGAGCATGAGTAGATAAGTTATTCTGTATTTGTAAAACACTTTTTTTTTTTTTTGAGATGAAGTCTGGCTCTGTTGCCAGGCTGGAGTGCAAGTGGTGCAATCTCAGCTCACTGCGACCTCCGCCTCCTGGGTTCAAACTATTCTCCTGCCTGAGCCTCCGGAGTAGCTGGGAATACAAGCGCAAGCCACTACGCCCTGATAATTTTTGTATTTTTAGTAGAGATGGGGTTTCACCACGTTGGCCAGGATGGTCTCGATCTCTTAACCTCGTGATCTGCCTGCCTCGGCCTCCCAAAGTGCTGGGATTACAGGCATGAGCCACCATGCCCAGCCATGAAAGCACATTTTAAAAAATAAAAATAAAAATGGACCAAAATAATAAACACTGATTTTTTTTCTGTAATAGGGTTACATTAAAGAAGATTGTTTTTTGTAAAACACATGCTATAATAAACACACAATTTGTTATTATGAGCCAATACATTTTAACAAGATTATATATTTTGATAGCCCGCAAAAATTATCTCTACTTAATATGGACTTTTGACAATAATTAAGGAACAGAAAGAGAGCACATTAACATAAAATAAACACTAAGTAAAAATAACTTCAAAATGAAAGATATTGTCATAAATATACAACGCTTAAAATTGTGATTATTAAAACAACCTTTTAAAGCAGACAAAATATTAATTGTCCAATTCATTTGCTAATAATACAGACGTGGAAAAATTTCTTTCTTTTTTATGTTAACGTTAGCTGAATGATTGCTGTGGATCCAAAAGCATATTCAGGTGAGGCAGGATGATAACATCTCTTCACATGAGCTCATTTTCTTTTTAATTTTGAAAATATTGTGTCGCTTGTCCTGATTTTGGTTTTGCTGTTGAAATCGATATTGGCTTTGCATATTCCAGTTTTAATCAGTTTCTGATTTTCTGATGGGGAATTTCACAACGGTTACATCATCGCTTTCAATTTCTTCCTTTGAAATATTTACAAAGAATTGAAATCTGTGATAGATACCCACACCCTGGAAAAAGCCAGCAACAGAGAAGGTTCACTTCATGTTGGATGTGCATACAGGAGCACAGCACATGGCACACGACAGCTGGCTGCGTGCTGTGGTATGTGCAAATGTTTGTTCTGCACATGGAAAGAGTTCTCAGACTCCAGTGACAGAATCGTGCAAAATGGAAGGTAAATAATGAGCGCTGTTAAGTTCAGGGGAAGAAGAGGCTTCCTAAGGAATGCAGAACTGCAGGGCCTGGAAGGAAAGCCCGGAGAGAGGCTGGGGCAGGAATATGGGGGAGGCGGCTCCGACTGAGGCCACCCACGTCCGCGCTGTATTTCCGAGTCCACTGGGGTGCTCCTGTTTCCAGCACAGAACCTGGGCCCTTGGCAGCACCCCCCGCAGCCATCCATGCCCCCCCCAGGCTCATGGCTGGGAAACCACTTCTGCGAAGGCTGATTCTGTTTTGCTCTAGGCCTGGCTAAAGGTTCCTTTTCGCTGGCTCAGGACACTGGAAGCCCTCAGTGCAGGGTGCATTTAGCTGCTCATTTAGAGGTCACTAACGGGGTGGTTGAGGGGGTGAGAGGAGTCAGGGGAACCTGGGTCTGAAACGTGAGGGGAGGTAACAGCAGCCTCCAGCTTAAAGCCAATATGAAACCGAGGCCCAGGAGTTCTGCAGTTACAAGTGACCGTGTCTTCTCTGCAGATGAGGGGCAGCGGCTCTAATTATTCCAGGAGCATAAACTCCATCCTTCATGGCCACTCAAATGCCACAGGCAACTGAGACCTGTGTAGCCTCTCCTGAGGCTTTCTCCAGAGCTGGTGTGGGGCTTTGGGCAGGAAAGATGAGCCAGGAGGAGTGGTTTCCAAACCTGGCTGCCCTCCTAAGGAGCTGCAGGACCCTGTGGCTCATCTGTGAGGTGGCGCAGGCCCCTCCCTCACTGCGCTGGTGACAGGTAAGCGTGCTACAGGCAATCTGCCTGAGTGTTGGATTATTTGAAACTCAGTATCTCCCACTTGTCTACTTTTCTCCTGAATGAAGTGGAAGAAGGAAAAACAGACTGGGTGTTGTATTTTCGTATGTTTTTAAGATGTTAAGGCTTCCCTTTAATTCTCACGTTTCGCTAAGCAGCCACCCCTCACTACCCCTCACCAGTGCCATTCAGTTCTGCTGTGGCCTGTGGACCGATCTCCACGCAGCCCCTCCCGGCTGATTTTTCCAAGCCAGTACAAGGCAGCAGAGTGTTCTGCCTGGACCTTCACAGTCACCTCCTCACCAGTCTCCCTGCTGCCATTCCTGGTTCCATAAAATCTGCGCTTTCAGAGAAGCCAATGTCATCTTCCCAAATGGAATTAGAGCGTGGCACTAGTCAGCTGCAAACCTCCCGAGAGCTTCCCAGCACACTTGGACGGAAATACAGACACGTCACCCGGCCCTGCCTCTCGCTGACCTCAGTCTAGACTTGCTCCACACCTTCCTTTGAGCCTCAGCCATGAGCCACACAGACCGCCCTTCCTTCTGTTCCTCAAACAAGCCCTGCACCACCTACCCCAGGACCTTTGCACCAGCTTGCCTTGGCTTGAGGTGCTCTGTCACCCCACCCATCTTCTCCATCACAATCCATCCGAGCCCTCACCTCCTAAGTAGCCACTTCGACACCTTAGTCCCAGTCCAGTGCTCTCCAGTCCTTGTCATTGTTTGCCATTTGAATTCACATCCATCTGCATCTGGTCGTCTTCATTTCCATTCTTTGTCTAATTTTCTATGCCCCCTTCCATGCCTAGTATATGAGTGCACTGAGAGCACAGCACCTACTTTTTCTTTGCTTCTCCTCAGTACCTAGAACGGTGCCTGGCAGAGTAGGGAAGCAGTCAATTTCTACCGAATGAACGAAAATGTGCAGGCAGAGGCCACACCTACATGTGCCCTTCATGAACACTGTCCATTGTTCGTATATTCTCTATCTGTGCAAAATGTAGAAAAGCTCATTGCTGATGCCCTCCCGCGCTCCACAGTAACTAACCCAACTTCCACCTGCTACACCGGCCCTTCCCTTGAGGATACCTTCTCATCAGAGCTTCAGGCGGCCTCATTTTGGGAGGAGCATTTAACTCAGCTCAAATATGTCTCTCTTTTTTATATGATAACACTTTTTTTTTGTGAGACAGAGTCTCCCTCTTGTTGCCCAGGCTGCAGTGCAATGGCGCAGTCTCAGCTCACTGCAACCTCCACCTCCCAGGTTCAAGCCATTCTCCTGCCTCAGCCTTCCAAGTAGCTGGGGTTACCGGTGCCCACCACCATGTCTGGCTAATTTTTGTATTTTCAGTAGAGACAAGGTTTTATCATGTTGACCAGGCTGGTCTTGACTCCTGAACATAGGTGATCCACCTGCCTCGGCCACCCAAAATGCTGCGATTACAAGCATGAGTCACCACACCTGGCCGATCTGCCAATTCTTAAAGCCACCAAAAAGAAAAAAAATGGTATCCCTTTTTCATGTCTTGCAGGTATCTATATAGATATAGACACAGATATAGATAAAGACCTTAGATAAGTAAGTTAACTTTGGTAAATAAGATATAGACAAGATTGTCTTAGCTCTGCTGCTAATCTTGGAATATCGCCTTCTCTAGACCTCAATTTCTTCACCCCTAAAAAGAAAGTATTGATACTAGGGGAGTGGCTGAATGAGTTTTGATAAAATGGATAATTTTTTTGTTAAGGAAGGTCATTAAATAATTTTTTAAAAAATAAATGACAAGGAAAAATGGTTAGGGTAAATTCAAGGCTCCAAAATATGGATATATTTCAAATGATGTAGATAACTTTAAAAGTATTTGGGGAAAATATCAAATAATTAGAAGTACATGTACATTTTAGGGGATTATGTGGGGTTTTTCTTTTCATCTTTCCCTTCTTTGGATTCCCTGAATTGTAACCAGTAGGTATATAACATGTTCACAGCACTGCTCCTTCCCCGCATTAATAAACCTAAAATGAAGTACATCAACCAGATCATTTCTAAGTTTTCCTCTTGCTCTGCCAGTTTGGGTTGCAGCTTTATTGCACGCACTTCTCATATGGGGGTGGGGCAGGGCCAGGGAAGGGACTGACCGAGGCTGGGCCCCTCAGAACACTGCATCCCCGACCCCAGGGCTGTACTTGGGATGTGTTTGGAGCCGAACAGGGCCAAACGAAGGACCCAGGAATTGTGCGTGAACTCCAGGGAAAGGATCCTTTTTATCGCTGGAGTCACTAATGAGAACTGGCAGAGTTCTCTTCGACAATCCATGGGGAGTCTTTGCTTGTAAGGAAGTAAATTCAGAAAAGAAAGCAAACTTGAGAAGTAGAGAAAAAATGAACAAAAAACTTACTTTTGTTGACTTTATTCAGCCCATGGGTCCAGCTGGGTCAAATGTGAGTTTGATCTTCCTGGTCACCTGACTCAATACATTTCCTCTCTTGCCTAAACCAGTGTGGGATGTTGGTCATCACCCAAAGGCTGCTTCATGGGCTCGGTTAGGTGTCCGTGCTGTTCCTGCTTTGCCTTTGTAGCAATCTCTGCTCAAAGAATGGTCACGTCCAACAGGAAGAGCCATGGAGGCTATGGTCCTCTTTGCCCTGCCGAATGGCTAATTAGAAATACTGCGTGCATGCACCCAGGCTCCACCAGGATGGTCTCCTCACTGTCTACACCAGAGGGCCTCAGACTTCCATTCCGGATAAAGTCAGGGCCTTAAAAAAATGTGCAAATTACCCAAATCCTAAGACCACATACTGTCACCTGGGAGCAAATCAATGCTGGAATAAATAATTTGACAATGCATCTGATCCTCATTAATTGCTTGACGTCACTGTCTACCCCACCATTCAATCTTACTTCCATTGTGAGTCCAGGGTTCAGCCTCCACCCCATCCAGCATAGCACAAAGCAAGGCTGGTGCTACGAGCCCTGGAGGAGCCGGGTGCCTTCACCTCTAAGAGTCTCTCTCCCTGCAGTGAGCCCAGAGCACCCGTGTCCCCCAGCCCTGGAGCTGCAGCCTCCCTGACACCCCCAGTGCTGGTGTCTGGGCTCTGGGCTTCTGCTTTCTCCTGGTTGTTGTCAACCAGAGCCACAGTCTTCTTGAGGACCATGAAACGCTTGGAAGCCTCCTGTTATCTTCCCAGGAAGTGGAAGAAGAAGTTCTTTCTTCTTCCCCACAGGTGGGCAAGGTTCTCCCTTCTGTGGGCTCGGCATTGCACTGGACTCTGAATCTATCAGGGTGTGAAACCACAGTCCCTGCCCTCAAAGAGCACAGGGGGTGTGGCAGGTGTAGATAATGGCAATACAATCGTACGTAACAGATACAATGCTGAGTGTTTTTCAGGGCAAGGAGAGAAACACCTGAAAGAGCAGAAGGAGGCATTTTGGAGGAAGCTGCAGCTGAGCTTAGTCTTAAACAATAAATACAAGTCATTCAGGTCACTGGAGGGAGTGCCCAGCTTAAGCAGAGACACGCAGATGAGAAATATAGGGAAGCAAGCAGGAGAATACAAGCAATAGTTGTCATGGAAGCAATGAAGCAGGGCATCTCCCGAAATACAGCCAGAAGGGAATGTACCAGCAAGAGAATGGAGATCACGCTCTCCAATATCAACGCAGTCAGGCCAGAAGGGAATATACCAGCAAGAGAATGGAGATCACGCTCTCCAATATCAACGCAGTCAGGCAAAGGAGGAAGCTCAAACAGGACCCCCAAGGCAGTGAGGGAGGCAAGGGAGATTTAATCAGGAAGCCAACACGTCCTATTTGCCTTCTGGATGTATCTGTTTGGTACTGAAACAAGAACATCCCCCTGACTGAGAGAGCTGTGTTGCCCCCTAACCCCAGCCCCTGTCCAGTGGATCAGTCATCCTGGAGGTGGACTCCGACTGGGGCATGGCTCAGAGTCATCAAAGCCATTTGGTCATCATGACAGGGCTTTGGCCATACTGTTCCAAATATGCCCTCATCCCAGAGCCTGAGATCACTCCCCGTCTCCTCTCCAACCCTCAGACCTGTCACTGGGGTCTGACATACACAAAACTGAGGCCACCAGGGCTGGCACCTGCTGCAGTGCCCACCGTGAGCCTAAGAGTGGCTCACATCTGCACTGATGTCATCACACAACACAAAACATGGCTGTAGTCATTTGACGGGGCTCTGAATGGCTGGCTGACGTCACCGAGACTCTAACCTACATCTCATGGCTTTTCCAAGTTTACACCTGCGTCTTGTCATCACCTTTCTGCCCCAAAGCACCAAGCCCTGGGATAATTTTTAGGTGTGTCAAACACCCCGGCCTTGTGCCATGAACTCAGCAAACAAAGGTAAATAGGGCACAGTTCTACCCCTAAGGAGCTCAAACCTGTCATGGCAAACACCTAACCAACATTTTCAATGGAGAATAGAAACACCAAGAGGTTATGTGATTTGCCCGACACCACAGGGCTTCCTAGTTCCGCTAGAACAGATTCTGAACTAGAACCCAGCACTCCACATGCCCTGGAATATTCCATTGCCGGCATTCCATGATGAGTTCACAGACACGGAAAGGAATCACCTCTGGGGACCTGCTGAATGGATTTGGGGCAGAGGCTGACACATCTGAGAGTCGGAGCTAGATTTCTCCTTGGCTGGAGCCTCTCTAAAGCCATCTCCCTGATTTTAGAGGGGGCTTTATGACCCGGGTGCATGATCAGTCTAGCTCTTGCTTTTCAAAAAGGAATTAGGGAAATGCTGAAAGACTCAGCAAATCAGTCTGTGTGATAGCAGCGTCCAGCCTTGCAGACAGACTTTTTCTCATGCACACGGCAGAGACCTGCACCAGACAACCAGCCGCCGAACCCCCGAGCCTTGTCTCACCTGAGCAGGGCTCCCTTTGTCACGGTGTCAGCGGCTCCGAGCCGTGAGGTTCTGTGCTTCCAATGAGGCTCGTCTGGGAGACATCAGCACAGCTTTTAGCTTCCTTGAGTGAGGCAGTCGTCAGAGCACTGCCGGGGCTGCAGTGAAATCTGGATTTGAGAACCCTCTGCAGGGCTGCCAGGGGTTCCTGGCACTGCTTGGCGCCACCAGCCGGTCCAGCTCCAGCCAGACTGCTGACCTGGCACTGGCGCTGCGTGATATAACTCGCTCTCACGGGGAAGCTTTAACTATCTCTTCCCCAAGCTCGGAGTCCTCCAGTCTCTCTAGGATGCATCTGTCTGTGATGTCCCTCTTCCGCCACCCTGGGCTCTTCTCTGCCAGGGTTCCAGCCATTCAGGGGCTCACAGCCCTCCCCCTGCAAACATGCCAGCCAAGAACTCATCGTTTTTAGCAAAGTAATTATTAATCCCAAGGCTTCTGTTTAAGTCTTTCTCTTATTATTGCAGCCAATTAAAATATATTTAAGCATGAAGATATTTATAAAGATTCTGGTGTTTTTCCATAAATACCTATCGATTTAAGTCATTTTATTTAAAAAAAATCCAGCAACTATTCCCTCATTCCTGTATAACACGTTGTTCTCATTTAATTTATATGACTTTAAGACTCCATGTGGAAAGGATATAGTTGACTGGGGAGACATGGATACTAAAAAAAAAAAAAAAAAAAAAAAAAAAAAACAAGTAACCATGTTGGAAATTAAAAATGCACATTGGAATATTAATTATGTTGAGGAAGAATGCAAGAGACACATAAGAGCATAGAATTGGACTAAGGAGATCTAGGTTCCAGTTCCAGAAATTACGGTAAATTAACTCGAAAGCTTTGTGCAAGTGACTTGGCGCCTGGACTTCAGTGTCTCCTCTGGCTTTCGAGCAGTTAGGCTGGCTGATTGCCAAAGTCCTTCCCAGCATCACCATTCTCAGATTTTTTTTAAGCCAAAACACATATGCCTGTGGTTCTTAGGGCCAATAGAACACAGCCGTTAGAATCACTGAAGACTCACAGCTTCTAATCCTCGCTGCCCCTTCCTAGCTCTGTGACGTGGACAAATTGTCTAAATAGTAGAAGCCTCAGTGTCCCCGATTACAAGATGGAAGAACGTTTGCCGTTACATGAGCTAATGCAGTTGCTGTAAAAATTCAATGAGCTGATATATGCAAATCCAGCTGGAACATTGCTTCATCCATGGTTTGCACAATAAATGTTGACTGTTATTATTACTCTATTCAATGGTCCTAATTCTACCACAACTATCTTACTAACTTACTCGCTCGCCAGGACTGGATAGGCAAATCTCTTATTGTATATGTGTGGGAGTCATTGTCTTAATGTAATAGGGTCCTGCTAATACTGGCAAAGATACGGCCACGTCTCTGTGATAGAAGACAGATTCTTGCCTTAGGGGAAAAAAAAAAACATTTATTGAACACTTATTGTATGCCAGAGTACTCCTTAGAGCATTTTTTTTTCCTATATTATTTACATGTTTCAGGGCACTATATAAAGTGTACTCCCTTTCAATAACAATTTTAAATACTCTCAATTATAAAACAAGGTGATTCCAATTCATAAAATGTGTATGCTTTGCCCAAAACTATAGATGCAGTTACTGTTAAATCCAGGAACCAGAAAGTCTAACTCAAAGTAATTCATCATATGAATTACCCAAGCTAAAGGGGGATTCCCGTGTATTCTGCTCAGGTGATGGGCGCACCAAAATCTCCCAAATCACCACTGAAGAACTTACTTATGTTACCAAATATCACCTGTTCCCCAAAAACCTATGGAACTAAAAATAAAATAAAATAAAAGGGAACTTCAAACAGAAAGTACAAACTGTAAACGACTTTACAGGAGGGCAAGAGAGACTGGTCTTTTTATCTTCAATCTCTCACCTCCAACTTTTTTTTTTTTTTTTGAAAGGGTCTCACTCTGTTAGCAGAGCTGGAGTGCAGTGTTGCAATCCTGGCTCACTGCAGCCTCAACTTGCCAGCTTAAACAATCTTCTCACCTCAGCCTCCCAAGTAGCTGGGATTACAGACACCATTACACCTGGCTAACTTTTACATCTTTCTTTTTCAGAAACAAGATCTTCTTTAATCACCCAGGCTGGTCTCAAGCTCCAGGGCTCAAGAGATTCTTCCACTTCGACCTCCCAAAATGCTAGGATTACAGGTGTGAGCCACAGTGCCTGACCCCAACTTTTTATTGGTGTGTGGACATTATAAAAAGTTTTAAAGTGTGAGTCTTCAAAACATGTATTGATATGTACATTACGTATTCCCCACACTGAATAGTAATAATAGTAGCAGCAATAACTCTGGATGCGAATCTAAAAGGAAAATGTCTCTCTTTTATCAGCCCCTTTCAGGATCGCACCACTGATCTCTACTGAGGAAACCTAACATTCTACCAGCTAACAGAGAGGAAATGTTTACAGGGCCCAGCTCCAAGGTTTCAAAGCAGGGTGAGAAGGGTGGATTTAGAGCTGAGAGACAATAGACTGATGAGGGGAAGAGACTATGTAGATGACAGAAATATCCTCCCCTCCCAAGAAAAGTCAGGATTCACAGCCAGCCTTAGAGGTTTTCTATTTTAATATTAAAAAGAATTTAAGCCTCCTTTTCTCCATGAATTTATCTGTCATTCATTAAATCAAAAATGTACATTGGAATGTTTAATAAGATGGCTGCAGTGCTGAACATCCTTTATAGATATCAAAGGAGGCCTTAGTGTGCATCTTAGGTGTTTATTTCCTGGTAAAGGGGATCTCCATTTCCTTCTAATGAGTTCCGACTAGTTCTCGGCATTGTTAGATGTATATATTTCAGTCTATATTTTTTATATGATCTTGCACAGGCTGTTCCCCTTTCTACAGAACTTCTTTTGTTAAGTCCGGGTCAGTTCATGACTCCTACCCTATTCCATCCCTGTTTGTTCTACAAATTTCAATTATTACATTTAAGTCACCCTGTTATAACTATTTACCTATCTACTTCTCTTGTCTCTTAGTGAGTCATCTTTGTTTCCTTGAATTTTAATCCAATTCCTAACCTTTGTACAAACTGAAATTTGTGAGTAGGTCATTCTTCTTTGTAGGGGGACTGACCTGTGCTTGTAAGATTTTTAGCAGCATCCCTGGCTTCTACCCACTAGATGCCAGTAACATCCTCCTAGTTGAGCCAACCAGAAACCTCCCCAGCCATTGCTCAGCATCTCTCGGGTGGCAAAATCAATCCCACTCGAGAGTCACTATGTTAGTACGATTACTAGGTCAGAATTCATAGTAAACAAAGTGGTCATTGAAAAAATACGAAATTACAATAGAAGTCATTAAACGTCACATAAGCTGCGGTCATTTGACAACTTACATGTCCCAATTTATTCTGTAGGAAAGAGCAAACTACAGATTCATCTATTTATTCATTTAATTAGTAAATTGAATGAATATACTGACTACTTTTTCCATTTTAAGTGCTTTCCTAGTCCTGAATATAGAGATGTAAGAAAATTAAATTTCTGTCCTTATTGGGGTTATCTGACAAACAGCCTTCCACCTACACACACAAATATACATATATTCTCAGCTAACAAATCCATTTATCCATCTGTGCATTTATTAATTTATTTCACAAGGAAATGTTGCTCCTTCTTTGCACTGGATACCACCATGCCTATGCTGGGGAGACGAGGCTGTATAAGACACAGTTCCTGTCTTCAGGCAACCATAGGCGGAGAACATCTAGGAAACAACTGTGTGCAATAAATATTTATTCATGCAATAAACATTTAGACACAGTGCTACCTACTGATTTGTTACTGAGCAAAGTTGATACAGTCTCATGCAGCTAACAGTCTAGGAACAAAGACAGACATTTGCTGAGAGATAAGGAAGAATATCACTGTAGAAGCGAGAAGGACTGTGGAAGTCCAGCGTGGGGCCGCCTGTCTGAGATCAGGGAGAATTTGTGATGATTTTAACATGTGCCCATCAGTTCTGTGACACTCCCCCCACGAAAAGTAACTCATCTTGAATTGACTTGAATGACTCGCTTCTAACGGGATGTGGCAGAAGTGGAGCCGTGTGACTCCTGAGGTTAGACGTAAAAGTTAGCATAGCTCTGCTTGGCTTTCTCTATTTTGGGACCTACAATGGAACTCAGCCAGGAAACTGTACGAAAGTTAGGCCATGTGGCGAGGCCGTGTGTAGGCTTCCCGGCTGACAGCCCAGGCTGAGGCCATAGTCAATGGCCCCATGAGCCAGTAGACATGTGAGTGGATGACCTTTTTCATGACTCCAGCCTTCAAGTTGCCCTGTCTGAGGCTAAGTGGAGCAGAAAGGAGCTCTCCTCACCAAACCCTGCCCCAACTGCAGATTTGTGAATAAAAGAAATATTATCATTGGTTTAAGCCACTAAGTTATGGGGTGGTTTGTTACGCCACCATGGTACCCTAACAATACCATGGATTGGATTAAAAGTTGTCCAGCCATAGGGGGTGCACAAAGGTCTACACTGAGTAGCTAAAAAAAGATTTCGTGAGTTGGTGATATGAGTTGTATCTTGAAACCTGAATGTGTGGATCAGTATTATCCCGGCAGAGGAGGGCACACATGAAGATCAGAAGTAGCACGCCTATTCTTTGAAGTGTGCTCATTTCAGTTTCACCAGATCACGGAGGATGGCACTGGAACAGAATAATCAAAATAAAGAAAGTTAAGTAGTTACCTTTATTTAACATCAATATGGTTAGTTTGTTGACTAACAAAGCTAGATTCAAACAGAGAAAGCCCTTAAAACTAGTTTTACTATTATGACAAAATACACAAAGTATAAAATGTACCATTTCAGCAGGGTGCAATTCAGTGGCATTCAATAAATTCAGAATAATGTGCGGCCATCGGCACTATTGAACTCCAGCACATTTCCATCACCTTCAAAACAATCCCTGTGGGATTTCCCGCTCTGGGTTCTCCTCCCACAACAGCGAGGAAACTGTCCTCTCTCTTGAATAAATCTCTCTTCCAAAAAAAAAAAAAAAAAAAAAAAATCCTCAGACCCACAAAGCAGTCACCCTCTCCAATTGTCCCTGGTAACCAATAATCTTTTTTCTTTCTCTATGAATTTGCCCGGATATTTCATTTATAATTCACCCTCTAATAATGTAGGGGTTGGGGTGCCAACTCCCTGAAACTTTTTACAATTAGAAATCTGCATATAACTTTTGACTCCCCCAAAAACTTAATTCCTAGTAACCAATTTTGACCAGAAGCCTTACCGATCACAAAGTCAATTAGCACATAGTCTCCATATTGTATGTATTACATACGGTATTCTTACAATAAAATAAACTAGAGAAAAGAACAATGTGACTAGGAAAATCACAAAGAAGAGAAAACATATTTACTCTTCATTAAGTAAAACTGGATCATCACAAAGTGCTTCAACCTCAGTGTCTTCACATTGAGTAGGCTGAGGAGGAGGAGGAACAGGAGGAGGAGGAGGAAGAGGAGGAGGAGGAGGAACAGGAGGAGGAGGAGGAAGAGGAGGAGGAGGAGGAACAGGAGGAGGAGGAGGAGGAGCTGTGACACTTCCTGTCTCAGGTGCAGCAGAGACAAGAAAACACACGCATAAGTGGAGCAGCACAGTTCAAACCTGTATTGTGCAAGGGTCAACTGTAAATGAAATCAGATGATACGTGGCCTCTGTGTCTGCTTCTTTTCCTTGGCATAATGCTTTCCAGGTTCATCCACACCGTAGCATGTGTCAGTACCTCATTTGTTTTTATGGCCAAATAACATTTCATTTTACGGACATACTACATTTTGTTTACCCATACATACATGGATGGACATTTAGGGCGTTTCCACCTTCTGACTATTACGAATGGAGCTGTCACAATCATTCTCGTACACATTTTTGTTGGAATACCTGTTTTCAATTCTTTTTTCTACACAACTAGAGGCAGAATTGCTGGGCCCTGTTCAATGTTTACCTTCTTGAGGGGATACCAGACCCTTCCATGGTGGCTGTGCCACATCACATTCTCACCAGCAGAGACTGTGGGACCAAGTAGTGCAGCTGTTTACAGCTTTATCGTATCTCTGGTTTCTTCGTCATTCAAATATTTCTGCAACTATGCTGGTGATTGATTTTATGTGGTAGTTTTTTGAAAGGTTGACAGGAGAAATTCCAGAAGGCTGAATGAGAAGGAAAGTTCTACCTTCTAGGTTCCTACTTGTAGAGAATCCCTGGATAATCAGAGGAAGGTAAACCTCAATTTTATAAGCTTCCCTTATAAAAGAGGCCCAAGAGAGCTTGTTTGCCCCTTTCCCCGTGTGAGGGGACTTCCCAGCCCCCAGAACTGTGAGAAGTAAATTTTTGATGTTTCTAAGCTACCTAGTCAGTGGGGTTTTTGTTATAGCAGTCCAAACCGACTAAGACCTACCACACAAGGCTGTTAAAAGTATACTATTAAATAAGAAATCTTGTGCAAAGCAGTTGCTTTGGACACACAGGAAGTTCTCTGCCCCATACTTCTTTTCCTAAGCTGAATTTGTCTCATCCTTGAAAACTGGAAAATAACTGTCCTTCTTTGTTGCGAATGTTGTTTCAGTTCACTCACAATCCTTTCAAGAAGGAAAAATAATATTCTAACTTAAACGAAACAGCCCTCTTAATCATAAGTAATCAGTGATTAACACTTCCAATGAAACTGTTGTTCTGCCTCTTTGAGAGGAAGTGCAGTGACTAGTCCCTGGAGTTAAGCTCACTACTCCAAACTGCTTTATCTGCTAGCTATGTGACCCTAAGGGTCACTTACTTGAGTTCAGCATCAGTTTTCCCATCTGTAAAACAGGCACCAAGAACCACGCAATAACCTCGAAGGGTTGTTGCGGTAAGAAAATAATTATGGTTTATTGATATGTAAAAGATTATACAATACGAATTAGCACAGGTATTTAGTTAGGCAATGGAAACACAAAAGCATGTTGCAGAGTCACCACTCAGGAGCTCTCCACAAGGTTCCCTTCTCCCACATCAGCTCTTAGGCAAATCCACTACACTAAGCATAAGGAAAATTTCAGCCTGCTGACTTTACCTTTTGCAGATACAAATGGTTTATGCATCAATAAAGTTGTGCTTGTGAAGACATGGTAAGCCCATGCGGTATTTTGTAAGCAGTTGCTATTCTTAGTGCTAGATGGGGCTCTCATCACTGCTAATGACCCATCCAAGAGTGGACTTCAGGAAAAGTCCCCAGTATCCCACTTCCTGTGCTCTCAGAGGTGGGGGCTCCACAGGGCAAAATGCACCCTTTACTAAAATAGAACAAGCTGCAGTGTTCCCTTTGGGAAAAAGTAGGGAGGAAAATGCAGTTTTGGGTGCTGGGCAGTGGACAGCAGCCCTCTTGGCATCGGCTTCTTGGCTCGGAACGCTGAGTGCTGCCCTGGAAGTGACCTGCTCACATGCAGCCACCCTCATCTTTCCAGTCTTCGCCCGTGTGGCCATTGCTACCACTGGCATCCAGGCTCAGGGTAGCCTTCCAAGGGACACAGGACACACTTTTCCTCAAGGGCTCCAGGGCAGATGCAGAAGGATAAACAATGCCCATGAATATTTAATGAAGAAATTAATGTGGCAAAGCAAGAAATTCCTAGCATGTGGGGGTAAGGTCCCAACCAGCTGATTTTAATTTTCTTTGTCGGGTGAGATGTTTTTCTTTCTGGCTTCTCTAATCTGAAGTCAGATGCAGATAAAAAATGCTAAATACAGACCATCTGATCAGCACTGCACAAGATATTCTGACAGGCTACTCAGTAACGTTTTAACAAGAACCTCTGAGGTATTTATTGCTATATACACGCCATAGATGAGCAAACCAAGACTCAAGGAGTTTAAGCAAATTGCTCAATGTCACACAGCTAATAAGCGCAAGAACTGAGATAGAAGCCCGGGTTATCTTAGACCCAGTGCTGTAAGCCTGCAAATTTGCAGATACCTTGGGTATTCCATATTCTTTGCACAACCTATTTCAAAATGGAATTGCTTTTAGTTTGCCTCTTAATTAGTTCATAACCATTGACCTAATGTGCTCTCTCATTTCCTGCTATGAATTAGAAATGAAAAGAAATTGAAGCAATCTATTGTTATTCATTTTTACTAATCTACCACGGTCCTTGCAAATTTCAATTATCCAAATCGTTTCATTCTTTTTTAACTGCACAAACTAATATCAAAATAACCTGGGTGGGTTATGGGTCTGTATGCACAATATCATGTGTTGTAAAATTATTACCATCTTTTGCAGTTTTAGACAACATATGTTGAAATTATATTGTTTCCTTATAACTTTGAAGAGGTGATTTCAAATCTTTTCTAGGCTCAGAGTTTCTCTATGTGAAGTGAAGACTGTGAATTCCACCTCCGTGGAAGGCTCGGCTGCTCCTCTGCAGAATAGCAGAGCATATGCCCATCTCTAGCTGCTGCGTGTGTCAAGCTCTTTGGCTGGGCGAGGCACGATGGACACTGGGAACACACCTCCAGACTGACTGGCTGCAACCCACCCTTGTTCCAGCTCAGATTTAAAATCTTTGGTTGGTTGATTATTTTGCTTTGTATTCTGATTTCTTTCTGTTTTTTATTTCTGGCCTTTTATTCGAGGATTTAAAAATCTGTACTAAAAACATAAAGGAAAGCATGGTACTGGCTCTCATCCTATCCCTGTCACAATTGGGTGGAGACTCTGTGGAGCAGTGGCCATGTGTGTGTTAACATCCGGTCTCAGCCTCCCTGGTAGCATCCATCATTTATCTCCTGAGCGAGACAGCGGCCAACACGGGCCCACAGCCATGGGTCCTTCCCCACCACAGCCATCATCACTAAAGCAGGGTGAGATGAGGGTCTCTCTGGGCCCAGATCTCACGATGGGATAAAAAGACTCCTGCCAACCCCCGCCTAACTCTCCCTTTCTGAAAATTCACAAGATTTTGTTCATTTATGCATTCATTTCATCATTTAATAACTATTACAAGTTAAGTATCCTTTATCCAAAATGCTTGGAACCAGAGAAGGGTTTTTGCGCTGTTTTGATTTTTGAATATTTGCATATACATAATCAAATATCTTGAGGATCGGACCCAAGTTCACATAAAATTTATTTATGTTTCTTATGCACCCTATATACTCAGCTTGAAGGTAATTTTATAAAAGATTTCAAGTAATTTCGTGCATGAAGCAAAGTTAGCATTAAGCCCTGATGTGTGGAATTGTCCATTTGCAGTGTCACATTAGTGGTCAAGAAGTTTTTGATGTTGGAACACTTCTGATTCTGAGTATCCAGATTGGGAATGGTCACCTGCATGTGTTTATTCTGTGTTGGACCTTGAGAGGCTTAAATTGCCTGGCCACAGTGCTCTAAAGCCCCCAGTCTACTGAGCGGGACAGACGGATGCACAGATACTGAACATGGAGTGTGAAGAGCCCCTGGATACTGGTACAGGAAACAGGAGGCAACCTTTTTTCTTTCCCAGACCGCTAACCTGAACAATGGACCTCTTCAAACTCTAAACTAAAAGCAATGTTCCCAAGGGGAGTGATTCAAACAAAGTTTCTAGTTCCATTTTGAATTATTTGAAGTCAGCACAAGGGATCGCTTAGGACCTGGCATTCTGGCATAGCTATTTTCATCCGTTTTAGAAAATGTTTAAATCTGTTTGCTGAGCTCCCCAGGAGACCTTCCTCACTATAGTCATAGTTTTCTCCTTCCCCAGCCCAGGTCCCTGCTCGGTTTTGCTCCCCTCAGCTCTCCCTGTCCCTCAGGCTGACCCCTCAAAGGCCCGGCTCTTGAATGCACCCCTTACCCGCCCTGAAGATCAAATGCAGATCGCCTAGGCCTGAGACATTCTTCCCTCCCCTGTCCCTGCCAGCAACACAGTCTGAAAATTGATCGCTCTATCATTTCAAGGTCTAGGGTGGTTTTTCTCTTCTTTAATTATTTTGGTCACACTGCATGTACTTTGACTCGTATTACAAATAAAGCTCCGATGACCAGTTGGTCAGAGACATTTTTACATACCTTAATTACCTTTCGAAATATATCAGGCCAAGTCAGGTTTTCAGAAGACATTGTTTCAGTATGCATTTCAGCTATAATTACTATGTGGTTTCAGTTTCAGCTGATGGTTTTGAAAATTAATGTGGTTCAGTTCAGTTTTGGGTTCACGGTTTGGGTCAGGTCAAGACCTTTGAAGCATTCCTAGATAAGGTGGATGATATTAATTTCTTATAATAATAATGATGAAGACAGACATGAAAATAACCTTTTGTCTACAACCCTATAGCCCTTGCAAAAGTACAAATGAAAGATCTCTGAGTGATTTTCTTAACACAGCACATGGCCGGAGCTTTTGTGGACATGAGCTATGAGGTGTATGTTTCACTTTTAAAATAAGGCGGTTTGTGGTCACTGCCAATGCCGTGATACTAGGGCAGCTTCTTTCTAGAGAAACCTTTCATATTCTACACAGATAACAAACTCACTGGTGGAAAATAAAGACATTCAGCTGCTGGTGTATGTTTTACTACATATGAGTCCTGTGAAAAACTGAAACTCTCTCATTGAATTTTTGCTGAAACACACGCTGATTGACAATAGAATTTTTTCCCATTTTTGTATTTGTTTTTGAGCCAGCGTTTACTAACATGTGGAGGTTATCGTAGCAACTGAGTGCAGGAGATCACAATGTTTGCTGCCCTTTGTGGACCCATGGAGTTCACTCTCAGGGCTGTGTCGTATTCCTGAACAATGGTTGAACAACCCATGCCATGATTAGGTTAGTGCAAAAGTAATTGTATTTTTTTGCCATTGCTTTTAATGCCAAAAAAACCTCCTCAGCACCCGTTCCCTGGACCTTCTTTGGCTGTAACCCAAGGTTGTTCTTCTGTAGTCTCCCTCTCTCCATTTTTCTAACTCTTATCACAAAAGCTCAAAAAACAAAGCAGCAAAATCATGTTTAGTTTCAGGAGTTGAAAATGTTTATCCAGTCACCAGTAGAATGATAAAAAGAAAGAAAACTGAGGAAAAAGACTGAAGAGGTCATTCTTATTTAATAGGTAGGAATTAAAATGCATAGATGGGAAGGCTGGGGAGGGGACACCCAGTGACATAACCCAAAGAAAGTTACCGAAGAAAAGACGGTGGCTATGTGAGGCGTGGCATGCGATGGTGTTGGGAAGCCGTGTTAAGAAGGGCTACCTGCACACCCTGCAACCTTGCAAAAACAACAAAAATAACAAAAACGGAAATTTGCCTTGAAACTTTGAGCTGGACTGACGTGTCAGGACCACAACATCCTGGAAAGCATCTGAATTTCACCAGAGCTGCAACTCCTGAACAGCAGCAACCAGTGATCTACGGACTCCTGCGCGAAACCAGTCACCTCCACCAGGGTGATTACTGTATTTCAGTACAACTTGTGTAATTACCCTCGGCATCATTTTAAAAATCCCCACTCATTCCTTCTCTTAGGAACATAATTTGGCTTCTATTAATAGTCAAATCTGTGTCTCCCAGATGGCAGTTCCTAAGTTCCCAATACATGCCCTGTCTTACTGCTTGGCCATCAAATCTTTTGCCTTTTCTTGGTTGACAGATACATGGAGTCACAGAAAAAAAAAATGTCTTTCAAGGAGAATGATATTAAAAATACACTTTTTATTTAAATATCATGGCAGGATTGAAGATGCTGATGTTAAAGAAAAAGATGGTGGCCAATGGCAAAGAAAGGTCCTCCCAGAAGCATTAATTATGAAGCAACCCCGGGAGGGGAGCAAACTCAATAGTGTCCATCGCTCACTCCAGGTTTTATGTCTCTCATTCTGATTTAAAATAGATAATAGAGCTAAACGGAATGAGATTCAAGAGCAAAAACATCACAGGCTTAAATGTTGTGCGGTAATTATACCTTTTTCCCTCTAAAATGCTTTTGTTTGATGACTTCCCTGCCGCAGACATCCTGTGTTATCTGCCTTTGCCTAACAAGTAGAGTAACTAGTATACAGTAAGTGCTCAATCAATGCTTATTGCATGAAATAATGTGCCAGCAAGGAAGTCTCAGTCAGATTTCTGGCAGGGGTCTGAGTGGAGCTATGGTTACGGTAGGGAGATATGGTTCCATTTCAAGACTAGGCGTGTAGCCAGGAAAAGGAATGTCACCTCTAGCAGTTATTTATTAGACTCGAATACAGACTTCTTATCTTTTATTTTGTGGGGAAGAAATATCCTGGATATTGTACAATGAAGAGGAAGAAAAGCAAATATCATTCTCAATAGTCCTGTGGGGCAAATATTCTTACCCTCGTTTTACAAACAACAATAACAACAAATTGATGCTTAGATTTTTAGTAATTTTCTCAAAGTACACAGAACCTGACAGAATCTGGGTTGCAACGCAGGTCTGTGCAGTACCTACCCTAAATCCAGGGCTGATATACAGCATTCCACAAACTTTCTCCACTTTCATACGTAGAAAAAAAAGGCAGGACTATAAAGGTAATTACGTGTTAGTAACAAGCAGCCAAGAGGAAACTTTTCACAACTAAACAGGACTGAAAACATACAAAGACGTGTGTTTCTCTAGAAGAGTTACAAAAAGAATAACTGAAACCTAAAAATAGAAATTAAAGCTATATGTGCCATTTATTAATACAGTATGCCAATGGCACACAGTTAAGCCCACTTATTTAACAAATGACATAAGAATTAAAAGTTTTATCATGAACACTAAAATGACTGACAACCACTCAATAATGGCTTCTCCTCTAAAGTTAACCAGGATGGGATGTCTCACCCGGGCCTCAGGGCTCAGGAGAATGAGTGCAGAAAACATCCTGATTCTGTGCCAGAGAACTCTGAGTGTCGAACGGACTTGTTACTATCTACTCCCCTTACGTAGACTATGGAAGCTCTGCTTTGGAAAGGACAGTTCATTTTTAGCCTCTGTGGCCAAGATTGAGATAATACATCAACATTCAGAAATGGTAAGATAATGGAACCTAGAACTGCCCTGGATTGAGCCATTTAGTGAGCTAAGTGAAAAAGAAGACAAAGAAGGAAAAAATATTAGAATATAAACAGAACTCATTTTCAGTCTGTCAAATGCTTCCTAGGAGCCCCCCACCCCCCAATATTTGGAACATGGTGGGTGCTACTCGGGTGAGAGAAAATTAGCCAGTGCATCCATGAGGGCCGTGACCAGCATGCAAAGTAGGTTACAGAATTACTTTTGAAGAATAAATACCCAATGTGAAATTTCACTGACATGATTTTGTGGTTGGAAGCTTGGGGATAATATCAATGCTTGCTGGCTGATCGGTTTAGGAAGGAATTTCACAGTCAGATGTAACACCTCGTCCTTGCAACAGTCATCTACTTTTGACCTTCAGGTTTAGCTCAAGGTATATTTATGGTTTCTCTAAACTTTTTTATTTTTCATAATATTTATAGAGAATATAATACATAGATCATAAAAAATTATTGCCCTTGAAACTGTACAATTTAATAGTTTTTAGTATATTCACAAAATTGAGTGACACTAATTCCAGAATAATGTCAATATCTCTCCCTACAAATCACTGCAACCATTAAAATTCTTTCTGTCTCTATAGATGTGCCTATCCTGGACATTTCATATTAATAGAATTATTCCATTTTTTGTTTCTTTGTTTGTCTTTTACTTTCATTCTACTGTGGTCGGGAAATATACTTTGCACAATTTCAGTGATCTTAAATGTCTAGAGCCTTGTTTTCAGGCCTACCTGAGATCTGTTCTGAAAAATGCTCCATGTGCATTTGAGAAGATTATATTCTGTTGTGTTTTGTGGAATGCTTGTTAGATGTCTGTCAGGTCTAGTGTGGATGGTATTGTTCGAGTCTTCTACTTCCTTATTGATCTCCTGCTTAGTTTTATTTATTATTGAAAATGGGGTATTGAAGTTTCTACCTGTGATTGTTGATGTTTCTACTTCTTTCTTCTGTTTGGTCAGCTTTGCTTCATGCATTTTGAGGTTCACACGTCAGATGCATATGTTTCCAATCGTAATGTAGTGATGAATTGAACCTCTTATCATTATAAAATGTTCTTAGTCTCCACCAAAAAGTTTTGCTTAGAGTAATATTGTCTAATATTAATGTACACTCTCTAGATTTTCTTTAGTTATTATTTGAATGAGATAAATTTTTCTATCCATTTACTTTCTAACTATTCAAAGATACTCTTTGTATCTTTGAGTGTAAATGCATCTTTTGTAGATACACTAAAAGCAGGTCATTTTTTTTACCCATTCTATCAATTGCTGCCTTTTGATTGGCATGTTGACTGATTTTACGTTTAATGTAATTACTGATAAGGTAAGATTTATAGCTGCCCCTTTGTTATTTGCTTCTGCATTCCTTCATTACTGACTTCTTTTTGGTTTACAAGATATTTTCTGGTGTACCATTTAATTTCCTTGTTATTGTATTTACTATATGTGTGTGTGTGTGTGTCTGTATGTGTGTGTGTGTGTGTGTGTGCATCTGTATGTGTGTTCCCAGTAATTGTTCTGGAGGTTATAATTAACATTTAAAGTCAAAACAATCTAGTTCATATTAACACAAATAATTCAGTGTTTGTGAGCAATATAGTTCCATTTCTTCCCCCTTCTTTGCGTTATTATTGTCCTAGAAATTCCACCTCACTGCCTGCTGGGCTCCTTGGTTTCTGATGAGAAGTCATCTGTTAGTCTTACTGAGGATCTCTTGTACACGATGAGTCATGTCTCTCTTGATGCTTATAAGATCGTCTCTTTGTCTTTGGTTTGGTAGTTTGATATGATGTATCTAACAGTCAACTTCTTCAACCTTACTCTAACAAACTGGAGTTTGTAGTGCCTCTTGGCTGTACAGATTATTGTTTGTCATGAAATTTGGGAGAAAAACTTCAGCCGTTACATCTTTGAATATTATTTCTGAACTTCTTTTTTTCTGGTACTTTGATCATATATGTGTTGATGTGATTCATGCATCTCACAGCTCTGAACATCAGTTATTTTATTATTGTTTTTCTTTTCTCTTTCTGGGTCTCATATTGCAAAATCTCAACTCATACGTCTTTGATGATTTTGATGAATATTTTCTACCAATTTCAAAGTGCCATTCAGCCCCTCTAGTAATTTTCTTTTTAGGTATTTCATTTCCCCTCCATATTTTCTATTTGGTTCTTTCTTATCATTTCTATCTCTTTATTGAATATTCTTAATTTGAGGAGACTTTTTTTCTTACTTTCTTTTAATTCTTTAGATACAGTTTTCTTTAATTTCTGGAGCATTTTTTATGACAGATAATTTAAAGGTTTTGTCTGTTAATTCCAACATCTAGATTTCCTCAAGGACAGTTTTCATTAACTGTTTTTTCTCTATTTATGTACCATTGTGTGTGTGTGTGTGTTTTGGGATCTTTCACAATTTTTGTTGAAAACTATAAATACACTCTTACATGGTTTGTTATTGTTACCTTTTGTTGATATAGTGGCTATTTCATTAGTAGATGTTTTAAACTAATTCTGTTCATTCTCAATTGACAGAGATTTCTTTAAAGGCTTCGAAGCAGTACATCTCCTAGCTTTTGTGAAAGGGCTCTATGTGTATTGAGGTATACTTTCAGTGTCCCAGAAGATGCTTTAAAACCCTGCCTTAGCCTTCACTTCCTGCCAACAGTCAAATGAGGTAAGAGATCAGGTCTTCTTGGATCTTTTCTGGGGATGTGCACAGCCCAGCCAGTGTGGTAGCCTTCAAGATTACCATGAATAGAGATGTCTAGAGATGTCTTGCATATGCCCTATGGTTTCCTCATTTTTCCTTTTTAATTTTTTGACCACTCTCTTGTTAGCCTCAACTCTGTTGCCTTAGCCAGCAAACAATTGCTGCTGATTGTTTTCAACAAATGCCCTGGAGATAAAGCTGTTTGAAAAGGGGAGCTCTGAGTTAGGACAAATACAGACAACCCTTGGGAAGGCGGCTCTTTAGGTGGCTGCCAAACAGGTCATATATTTACAGCTCCTTGGAGCTGGGGTTTGAGAAGCTTCAGACTCCTTCTGTCCCCATCTTCAGGGGTTGTCGGGCTGCTGTTTTTCATGGCTACCACACTTTCTCACCATGTTGAAATGATTCAGGTTTCAAGATTGCTTGTTTTCAAGGTTACCTCAGAACTATTGAAAAGAGTGTGAGATTAGGACAATTTAAAACTATATAAACTCAGTGTTATTATCAAAATTCAGTCCTGGATCCTAGACAATCATCCTCCTAGGTAATTATCCATCTTGATGCCTGCTTCCCTTCTGGAAACCTATTGTGAGACCACCTCTCCTTTTGTCCAGCCCTGCCCTTTGAGAATCTATGACACTAAACTAGGAGGCCATTAAGGTGGCTTCTAGTCAGTTGCCTTAAACTCATGCTGTGTGTCTCAAGGAAACTATGACACATAAGTGTTAAGAAATTCTGGAAATTGCAGTCAGCATGTGTGCCCTATTGATGGCAGGAGGCAACCATCTTTGTAAATGGCAGCATATGGCAAGGGACAATAACATCCAGGGATGGCACCCACACTCTGCACACTCCTACCAAACAGGGTTTTTTGCAATTCCAAACACCAAATCATTCTAGGTTGGATATAAGAACCCAGTGTAGCATGTACAGATAAGCTGCACAATGTAAAGAGGCTGGATAATGTATTAGTTCATTCTCACAGTGCTAAAAAGATACTACTAGAGACTGGGTACTTTATAAAGAAAAGAGATATAACTGACTCACAGTTCCACATGGCTGGGGAGGTCTCAGGGAACTTGTAATCACGTGGAAGGAGAAGCAGGCATGTCTTACAGCAGGTGAGAGAAGTGAAGTGTTAGCACAGGAAATAACTGCCATTTCTAAAACGATCAGATCTCATGAGACTCACTCCCTATCACAAAAACAGCATGGGGGAAACCACCCCCATAATCCAATCACCTCCCATCAGGTCCCTCCCTTGCCACATGGGAATTACACTTCAAGACGAGATTTGGGTGGAGACACAGAGCCAAGCCGTATCAGCTAATGTAGGTGCCTTACAGCAAAGAAATTGAGGGCTAACTAACATGCATATTTCATCCCATCTATCCCACATTTGCTTAATCTCTTTCAGTCTGCAAAATGACCTGTCCTCTCACTCTCAAAAGATCATCTCAGCATGATGCGTTGATGATTCTCTACTAACTGCCTCATTTTTCTCCCATCCATTTCAAAATATTTATATATCTTCACCGGTATTTTTCTCTTTGTTTGGCTCTCCAGAGGAAATAGAATCTTTCCACCAGACCAAGGCTCACCCCTCCATTGAGGGCCTGACTCCCATCTCCCTTCCTTTCTAACCTTCTAAGCATGTAATAATTTATCCAAACCGGAGGAAAAGGAAGCTATGATGAGAGGGCGTGGGGGTCAGCAAGACTGAACTGAGACTGCACTAGTCAAACTAGACCTGCTATCTCTGACATGCCTCAACTCTCTTTACACCGCCTGCCAATCAATAAAGAAGATGAGAAGATTCCATATTAAAAATAAATGAACAAAAGAAGCCTTGATCTCTCTGATTTTCTTCTTTTATTCTTATCACCCCCGAAGATCTAGGGAAAGCAATCTACATCTGCTTCCTTCCCGCTTCATTTTGCTGAAATCTTCATCAGGTTCAAGACACCGTTCTCCTAAAACTCATCAGTGATTTCTTAACTTCTGTGGAGCCTCATTCCATTTAATTTTACCTGAAATGTAACCACTGGCTAGTTCTTCTTCTTAAAGCCGCCTCTTTTCTTGAGACATGAGGAATGATCTTCTCCTGGCTCTCATCTCTCCTGCCTTTCTGCTTCTCGGATTTTGCTGATTCCTTTCGGTGGGGAACGTGGTGAATATTTGTGGAACCGTCACACTCTTCACTGCAGCCTCAACTCCTCCAAAAGGCAGGGTTCTCCTTGGACTTGTGATGCCTTCTCTTTCTGGATCATTTCCACCAGCAGAGGGACCCCTTGAGGCGAGGGTGCTAATCTGCATCCTGTGAACAAAAAAGAACAGGCAGGGTTGTGTCAATACACTCATGGGGCAAAGGAGCCTGGTGAAAACCCCGTGCACGTGAGATAGGCACGTGGCTGAGCAGGAAAAGAAGGACAACAAGGAGGCGAGCCGGCCTCTGTCCCAATCCTCCAGTCTGTCCCAGTGCTTGTCCTACTGTGACTGCCTTGGAGGTGTGAAGCATTGGAGAGGGAAAGTTTTCATGAGCCAGGCCTGACCCTTGGGCTGCCAGTCGTAGTGATACAAACATGTATGTTTAGGAGACACAGAGACCAGCAGGGGAAAGAGTCTGAGCTGTTTTCATGAGCCCTAGTAAATTAGAGAGGCTTAAAATTAAGTCTACAATATGATGAAAGATCTTCCTACGTAGAAAAAAAATAAGAATGCCCATCCATGTGAATAGAAAGATATTCACTCAGGCAATACCCATGCTAACCAGAGGAATGGCGGGTGGGAGCATCTCTGTTCTTTGCCTGCTCACACATTTCTCCTAATGGAGTCCAAGTTGGGTCACACAGCCCTATTGTCACTTTCTGGCTACTGAGCACAACTGCTTAAAATCCACCCTGTCCCCACCCCGGGTAGCCTGGAAAATCCCTGTAATTTTAAACAGGCCCTGTCACCAAGCCATCCCTCTCCCCAGGGCCTCTCTGCGAGGTGGAGACAGGGACTCAGCCTGGCCCCTGCTGGAGCTTATCTCTGTGGGCAGCCCCACCAGGAAAGCACTGGGATCTCCGTGGGAGTTGAGACACTGGGAGGCCCTCTGAGGGGCTGCTGGGTTCTGGGCGGCAGGAGAGGGAGGAGAGTCGCTCAGGAGCTCTCCAGGCTAAATCAGTCCTTTCCCTTTCAGCTTAGAGATAAAAACCTGAAGTGCCATTTGAGCGCTCAGCACCCAGGAATGTCCCCACACAGCTGACAGGCATCGACTTCCATTTAGAATGTGTGAGATTGCTGGCTGCCAGACCCACCCCTGTGGCTTAGTGAATGCCAAGAAAGTCCTGGAAATGAAGGAATTAAATAGCCCTAGTCCAAGCATGCATTTCTCACACTGAGAGTTACTCAGCACCCTCACATAGCAGATCCGGATATGTGGGTTACAATAATCCCTTATATTTATACAGCACTTTTTAGTTTACAAAGCACTTTCAAGTCCATTAGTGCATGTGATCCTCCAGACGGCCCTATGAAACATCAGGGAAGCTATTATTAGTCTCTCCCCACTCTGCTCCCATAATTCTTTGTACATACCTCCTCTAAAACACTTATCACTTGGTTCTGTAACGACTTGCTTACAGCGTGTTATAGTGAAAAGAACACGGGCTTTGGAATCAAACAGCCTTGAGTGTGAAAGCTGGCTCTGCCATTTACCATCTGCCTGAGCTTAGGTTAGGTACTTCCTCTTTCTAAGTCTTAGTTTTCCCATTTCTAAGAAGTGGGGCTAACAAGCGGATGATCCCCACGGTTGTGGTAAGAATTAGAGAATGGAACACGTGTGAAAGCACCAAGCACTGTCACAACGCGGCAAGTACTCAGCAAAGATTGGATCTTCTCTCCACAGTGACAGTGTGTGACTTCAAGGCTGGCCCCACACTTTCTTTTGTGTATCCCCAGAGCTTAGCAAAGATTTGGCAAATCGTCATTATTTAAAAACAAGAAAAAACAAATGCGTGAATGAAAGAATCCTATTTTATAAACGAGAAAACAGAAACCCCAAGTGGCTAAGTTCTATCAAGGGTGAAAGTGGGATTTCTGGTACCTTATCTGACGCCCTTCCCCCTGTGGTAGGTTCTTAAAATCTGTTGTCAGTCTTCCTATTAGTTAATTAAACTCCTGCTCCAAACACCATCGTTGACTGTTCAGAGACTTACTGTTGATGCTCCTGGCTTTTTCCCAATGAGCTCAACTCTTAGAGGAAATTAAAGACACACACTTGCACAGAAAGGCCAGAAAACCCTAGTTGACCAGCATCCTCTGGGTCTAAGTTAGAAGCAGCGTAAATTAGCCCAGCCATTCATATGCAAAATAAGCACCAAGCCAGGAAGATTGTTTGACAACTGCCCACCTAAGGGGTGTAAGTTAAAAGTTGATTCAAAGACTGTTTGCTTGCATCTAGGAAAGTGAATGCCAAATTGGTCTTTTCAAATTCAAATCTAAGTTAACCTTCAACTTAAAACCTACAGTGCCGCTTCATTATCACGTAGGACTCCCTTTCCTGGCCTGAGTCCCTAAGTGGACCAGACTGGCTCCCACATTGCATCCTGGACACTGCATCACCTCTGCCCTTCATGATTTCTCCTCTAGCCTACTGGCCTTCCTCTAGTTTATATGATGGCACATTCTTCCCTGAATATGCTTGTTTCATCTCTCCGGAAACTCATGTTCCATCTTTCTTTAGTTAACTCCTGTTCCCCAGATTTTGTCTTAAATATCACTTGCTCTAGACATCATTCCCTGCTTGCCCAGTCTAGGACAGGTTTCTTTATTATAGGACACATAGGATTCATTCGGATCTTTCTATCACTTTTTTTTTTTGAGACAGAGTCTTGCTCTGTAGCCAGGCTGGAGTATAGTGGTGCGATCTCGGCTCACTGCAACCTCCGACTCCCTGGTTCAAGCGATTCTCCTGCCTCAGTCTCCCAAGTTTGGGATTACAGTCTCCCAATGGGATCACAGGCACCCACGACCATGTCTAGTTAATTTTTGTATTTTTAGGAGAGATGGGGTTTCACCATGTTGGCCAGGATGGTCTCAATCTCCTGACTTCATGATCCACTTGCCTCAGCCTCCCAAAGCACTGGGATTACAGGCGTGAGCCACCACGCTCAGCCTTATATCACTTTTAATACACACTCTTACTGTGGTTACTGAGTAATGTCTGCATCCCCCTTTATGATGGAAACTCCATGAGAATGAAAGGATTGTGTTGATTTTGCTGACTTCTGTATCTTCAGTGCCTGGCACATAGTGGGTACTCAGTATTTGTCAATGAGAAGAAGGTTGATCTGGTTGACTCAGAAGGGGAGCCCCTACTAGGTCACCATCTGGGTAGCAGGGTAGAGGTCCAGCCAGGTCACTGATGTTTGCGAGGTTTTTTGAGCTGAAAGAGATTTTAGCTATCATCTAACCCAAAACTCTCCCTCTTCTCAAACCTCCCCGACTGTGCCTTCCACTTGATACATGGTTTCCCAGGGTTTGCTTGGGCTTCTTCTGTGCAAGAGAGCTACATTAATACATGATAGAATTACATCACCCAGAAGAATCCTTTAAGAATCTTGTACAGACAAGCAGAGGATAAAAACATTCAGAAGAATCATACCCACTGTTTAGAACGTTTAAAGTCTTGATAAATAAGCCAAAAACCGTATGTACAAAGTTATAGAAGTAAACCAGTTCACCTTGTGTTTTGGTATTGACTTTCAGTCCCTCCCTCCTGGGGGATCAACCTGCCCTTGAACCTGGGTTAGTGGTGCCAGCGTCTCCTCTAGCTGGCTTCCCAACATGTAGTTGTCCTGTATCTGTTCCAGACCTCCATTGTCTGGAGTCCGTGGTGAACTGGGCTGGTCATGTGTTGATTTTGGTATAGATACTTTAACCCCCAAGAGTTCTCAGCAATTCTCTCATTTGCTCAAAATTCAGTACTTAAAATATAAACTCTTTTCACATAAGTGACAAAAAGCCTGATATGTGCGTTTCTATTACGTTTGCAGAACTTTGTGTTACTGAGTTCCACGTGTCCGGAATCTGGTTCTGGGACGCTGTTGAGTTGTGCTGAATCACTGTGATTTCTGGGTTTAATTTCTGCAGTTAGGCTCAGAAATGGGGTAACTCTGTGTCTCATGGGCATGGAGACGCAGGAGGCGCACCCCTTCCTCAAGTGTTTGTCAGTGTCAACTATGACCATAGTAAGAAGTTTAGAGTTTTCACAGATACTATTATTTGCAGGCTGAGTCTAGCCTGGGAGGTACTTTTCTGCTTTCCATATGCTCTTTTCTCCTCTTTTTTTTTTTTCCTGTATTCTTTGCTACAAAAGTCCCTTGACAGTGTCCCCAGTTACAAATACATACTTGCCCCAGGCTTTGACTGAATTTGCTGTCTGTTTAATAGCTACTCCATATGGGATAGATTAACACAAAAAGCTTTAACCTTGTACAACACTCAGATACTTTCATGTAATGGCTGTGAGGATGGGGGGTGGGACGTGAACACATAAGTGGGTGCATATACCAAGAACAGAAATCCATTGAGTTCCCCCAGACCAGACGTCTACATTCTGGAGGGCTCTCAGCAGCCAATAAATTTGACTTGAACTTTTTTATTTCATGCATTCTGCTGTTAAAGCAAACCCTTCTTTCTAAACTGAGTATAATTGCAAGATACTATTCTGAGTGCCAGAAACGTCAACTGTAAGTTGCAAACATGGACACATTTAAACAGAACCATATGTTAGATTGAAAGGAAAAATCAAAAAGGAACCAATCATTCTACCTTTTGCTGCAGAGATAAATTACAATGAAGCAACCATGTCAGAAAAAAGTTAGGGAACCAATGATCATCACGTAACAATACACTAATGTATTTTCATTAGGAAAGGGTGTTATCTGTGCTCTGTGAACATTATTGACTAGATGAAGTCTTATTAAAACTCAGCTCATTGAAGACAGAGAAATGATACGAGTTTATTCAACATCGAACTAACTTACTACATTTTGCAACCAGGTCATTCAACTGAGAATTAGGAAAATTTGGTTTAGTTTGTCATCTGTTCATAACTGCTCTTGTGACCTTGAGGGATGGCTTTCTATCTCACTCAGAATAAAATCCAGAGACTTTACAAGGACCTATGTCATCTGTCACCATCGCAAACCCGTCATAATCTGTCCTCCTTGGGTTTATTTACTCCTCATGAGTATTGTATGGGCTAGGTTGTTGCTTGAATCTCATTCCTATATATAAGAAAACTGAGATTCACAGATTTTTAAGTAACTCAGCCAAAGAAGTAGAGGTAGGAAATTGCAGAGTAAGGATTATAATTAAAATTTTTTTAAGCCTAAGATTTTCCACGAGGCCGTGGGATATATATATATTTAATATGCTCACTAAGCTTTAATTGGCTAGTCTATACCACAAGAAGTTTAGATTGTATTTCCACACCTCAAATTGCAGTATTTTAGTAGAGAGATACATAAACTATTTCCAGGTGGTCATAGACAAATTTTAGGGGAAAAATTGTGTGTTTGTGTGTGTGTTCAAAGTATAAAACTTGCTTATTAAATCCAGGATTTAATGGATACTATTGCTTAAGATGAGAGTACATTTATTTAACATAAAAAATGAACTTATTTTAAAAATGGAAATCATTACACTGTATATAGGGAATCAAGGTATGGAAAAAATATATGAAGACCATATCAAAATACTTTGAAGTTATAAAACAATGAGCTGAATAATTCCAAATAGTTCTAGTTTTAATAGTTTGAGAATCAGTGATTTTTCTAATTCAGAAAGAAAACATAATTATAAAGCAACCTTGAATGTAGAATAACTTAAAGAAGAAACACAGACCCAGGTAGAGTGGCTCAAGCCTATAATATCAGCTACTCAGGAGACTGAGATGCTCCCATGAGCCTGGGAGTTTGAAACAGCCAGGACAACAGAGCAAGACCCTATCTCTATTAAAATAAAATAAAATAATCATGGTTTTAAAAGATGGAAATACAGAAAACTACTACTATGTAATCATCAAAATGAAAATACGAAGGAGATTAACACTGAGCCTTAGAAGAGTTCCAACTTTTTTTTAAAGAATAGACTCATCTTATCACTGTGAGCATCTTTCCCCATTGAGTGGAATTAGAAAGCATTAGAAGTTTCTGAATTAATCCACTTATCTATAGTGTCGTCCGGTTGTGCATCCAGTTCTCCTGCGACGGAAGCCTTCAGATCGAACTGTTCGCAGTTCCAGCAGCAGGAAGTGAGGTCACTGCGTCTTGAGCTGGAAGCCAGTGGAACGCGTGTTTTGAAACAATTTGACTCTAGATGATGTTTGAGGTGGCAGCATGTGAGGCGCATTTTTTAAAAAAATCTGAGATTAGCTGATTCTTGGACATGATGTTGTAATAAAGAAGGTGGAAAGAAGATTATTGACAAATACACTCCCTTTCCTGGAAAAAGTGACTTTCTAATCTGTATTAAAGTACCCACATAAAGAACATTATTAACTCCATTGAATGAACTGTGTTAGCTAATCTTAGTGCAACTCATAGAGTTGTATTTCAGAGAATTTAAATTCTCTGTTAAAATAATCACTTTGATATTTTCTCACCTGATAAGATATAAATTAGGCAAAAGAAGAGTGATTTGAGGAAAAGTAGTGATTTAACCACTTAACATACGATAGAAAGTTTTTTTCTCATTCCCACAGTTTGCTTTGTCTTTAAATCTTGATCTATCATCATATCATCACTATCATATCTGTTTATCTGTTTATGTATCTCTAGCATCTATTTATTATCAATCCTCATATGCACTTAAGACCGACCACATACTCTGTGGGAACCCATGTAACATAAAAGTATTGGGACTTTTGTTCAAAAATTACTAAGAATTTCAGGATGGAGACCACAGAGCCTCAAACCCTCTGCTGTGTATGGGGCCGCGTGGGGCTGCCTAGGTTGCACACCCATGAAGCTGGCTCTGTATAGGCCTGTGTGTGTTCCACTATCTTCATTTTTCCTGAAAAACGCCCTTAAGCTCAAAAACCTGCACTTCATCCCTTTGGGTAGCATTTTATCTTACACGTGTGAATGAAAGGCTGAGTCTGTGAGCCATCTTGTGAGAGAAGAAGCAGTCAGAGGAGCTCGCCCATATAAGTCTCTGTTTCTGAATTACAGCGGACAACACACTTTTACATTCACAGATTCATATGGCGTTTTTATTTTGCCACAGCACTATGCAAGTATCTCATAATATGTGACAGTTAATGCGTTTCTTGGAATTATTCCACAAAGGGACTTGATATCAGCCAGTCTCAGCTTCTACTGAGTTGATTTGTTTCCAAACTGTTGTATGAAACCTGGGAGAAACCTTCAAGTTTTCCTTAAAGGGTGGGACATAGAGGGAAAACACCATGGAAAGTGATTAAGAATACAAACCTATGAGCCATGCTAGTTCCCTTGGGTCCTGTTGGGGCACTTTGGAACTTCCCTTCCCAGCCCTGTGGATTTTTGCCTCCCAGGTCTTCCGTGCTCAGGCCAGCCGGCACCTGGTTGGTCCCTCTTGAGTCCGGCTTCCCCTTAAGCATCCTTGTCAACATCCCTCCACTCTCTTCTCCGTGAGGTCCACTCAGCTGTGGTTGTGGGTTCTTGTTTCTCATTCAGCTCTGTCCTTCCTTGTGGCGAAGGCTTATTATCTTATGTGTTTATCAACTTACAGTCTTAAAGGATTTTATTCAAGATTGTTGAGAAAACAAGCTGAAACAGGTGAGCCTAATTGAAAATTGCAGTTATTTATTATCCTGGGCTCAGATGAGGCAGCATAATGAGGGTAATCTTTTCCAGAGTGCTGTCTGTATGAGGTGAGCCAGCTCTGCCCTAAATCGTAGATTGAAGGTCGTCAAGAAACCTTAGAGATTGCCAGGGATCTAACCTCCAGACTCCATATGCAAGGGAGCTGAGGTTCAGGGAGATTGTGTCTATCTTTATAACATATATGCAGGACAGAATTTCCCACAGACTTTATTCATCAAAATCTGAGCTCGGCATGCAGAATAGATCTAACATGTCTTAGCCTGGCCTTCAAAGCTTTTTATCGTTTGCTCTCAACCTGACTTTCTAACATTCCTTAGCCACATTGGACTCACCATAGTTCTTGATCACAGAAAGCATGTTACCACATTTCCTTTTTATTCAAACTATTATTTTCTAATGAAGCCATTGCATTTTCTCTCTATAGCCTTCCATGTCTGGTCAACTCATTTCCCATTTACCGACACATTTCTGTGAATCCTTGTGGATTGCTGAAGTGTCTCTTTATTATTTAAGGTTTTTGCTCATAAATTTTCCCTGAGCTTACTTTTCTAACATCGGCTGAGATTTCCATAATGTGTTACCCATTAGACTGGACCTTGGGGATACAAAGAGGAATAGGACACACTCTTTACCTTCAAGGAATACAAAGTGGAGAAAACTGACATCCGAAGAACCGTGACGCCAGCATGGCCCACGGTTACTGATGTGAGCCTAGGGGCACAGAGAAAGGTCAGCTCGTCAAGGCTGAGGGTATCAGTGAAGGCTTCCTCCAGCAGATAGGACCAATTTGAGTGGAGAGTTCACAAGTCACTGGAAATTCTGCAGTTCAGAAAGTGTGCATTAAGGTATTAGAAAATAGGGAGAAGAACCCCTGATACTGTAACACATTTAGAAATTCATGAATGTTCCAAGAGGTTATTCTAATGCTGTATTTCACGTGTGTGTGACTTAGGAGTAATGACTGCACTGTTTCTTCTGTGCATGATTACATCTCTTGCTTTTCACTCCAGAAAGAGACCCCAGAAGAGCCTTTGCTCCCCAGTTATCAATTGAGCAAAGTAATTTGAAAAAAAGTGTATGTATTACCAAACAAAAACAAAAAATTTGGAGTGTGTTCTCCAGGGGAAAGTGACTGCATTTCATGGATGTTAACTAGCATACCACCCTCATAAAGAAAAGCAACACAGAATCAGAATACGGTAACAATATTGTGATTTTTACAGACTGTCTATTCTTTTCTTGTACAAGCCTGTGAGGCTAGGTGAAGAGAAATAATTTTTCATTTTCTTTTTTGAGACAGACACTGACTCTCTTACTCAGGTTAAGGGCAGTGGCACAAACATGGCTCATTGCAGCCTCAACTTCCTACTCTCAGGCATTCATCCTGCCTCAGCCTCCCAAATAGCTGGGACCACAGGTACATGCCACCACACTCAGCTAATTTTTTAGTTTATATTTTGTTGTAGAGACAGGGTCTTACTTTGTTGCCCAGGCTAATCTCGAACTCCTGGCCTCAAGATATCCTCCTGTCTTGGCCTCCCAAATAGCTGGGACCACAGGTACATGCCACCACACTCAGCTAATTTTTTAGTTTATATTTTGTTGTAGAGACAGGGTCTTACTTTGTTGCCCAGGCTAATCTCGAACTCCTGGCCTCAAGATATCCTCCTGTCTTGGCCTCCCAAAGTGTTGGGATTACAGTCACGAACCACTGTGCCTGGACAACAAATGATTTTTTCACAAGCCACGGAGCCCAGAGTAAAAACCAATCTGTTGTCCTGCCATCAAAGTTGCTGGTTTGTTCTTTTTCCTGGTATGATGCTCTCAAGGTGAGATGCGAGAGCATTGTCACGTAGTGGTGGAATGCACTACGAGAGCCAAGTAATGACAGATGTGCCCATAACTCATGGAAAGCCAGAAGCAGCATGTATAGGCTTCAGTTACCAGGAGCTCTGTTCAAGGAAAGAAATATTCGATGAAGGCTACTGGTCCAATAGGGTCTTTCCCTCCATTAAAGGTGGAAAAGGGATTATTGTGAAAATTATGATTAAAAAAAAACTATATGGGCAGTAATAGTGAACTCAGTTTGGATAGGTTTGCCAAGCAACCATGTTAAAACTGCAGTGAATTTGGTCTATTGATTACATTCACATGGGATCCATGGGAGAGCTTCTTGCTCAGTATGGGTGCAAGTGAGGGATTCAGCAAACATTTGAAGGAAAATGAATGCACTCGTGCTGTCAGGATGGCTAATTGGCTGGCATTTTTCAATCCTGGCAGGGGTGAGTTTTCTGAAATGAAGTAGAAATCTTATAATAATTTAGCTGATAGCATTTTACAAGGCTCTGGGAGGCACTTTTGGGGATTGCCATTTTTTTCTCTTCCAAAATCCCTTAAAGGTTATCTTCTTATCAATAAAATACTCATATTTCATTTTTCAAAGGTCTCCAGTGCCTGTAGAAGGATTGAAATAATGTGAGTCTGGAAAAAAATATGCTTTGAAAACAATGGTGACATTTCTAGGCAAACAATTGACAATTTCCTACATTCGGTTTGCCTTTGATAATTAGTTAACAGCATTCAACTTGGTTCACCTTTGAGGAAGTTGTCAAGATAATGTACCCCTATTGCCTTTTAATTATTTTAATCATTAAAACATTGCACAGATACGTGCTGTTCTCATTCTGTGGGTGTTGAAGCTTATAAACTCAGAGAGGGAAACCAATTTGAAGCTAACAGAGGAAGAGCAGTAAAGTTGTTAGTTAATTGAACAAACCCTCATTGAGCACCCACCGTGTGCCAGGCACCGTGCTTGAAGCTGGGGAGATGTAAAGAGGAATTAGCCATGATTAGTGCCCTCCAGAGGCTTACAAACTCATATAACCAACTATAAACCATTTGATAAGTGATCTAATAGTGCTATAAACAAAGCATTTGAGAATGCAGAGAAAGGAGCAATCCATTCTGCCTGGCAGGGTTGGCAAAGCGTAAACAGTTAATGTCTCTCCAATGGAAAATGGCCAAAAACCCAACCCAAATTGGTTTAATGAATAAGGGAATATTTTTGAAATAGGAAAACTAATACCAGGGGTAGGATTGGGTTCAGAAACATGGTTGATTTTACCCGACTCTGCTTTTCTTATTCTCCTTCTTGGATCTATTCTCTAAACGTCGGGCTGATTTCATCCTCGAATCAGGTGTTGTGGCAAGATGGCAGCATCAGTTCCAACATGACACCTCTTCCAACTACACGTACAGCAGAAATTATACCTGTATGCTTCGCAAAGACCTGACAACCGCCTTTTTATAACTTGCTGGCTCTGAGCCAATTAAGGGGAATGCATTATTCTAATTGGGCCAGTTAGAGTCCACCACAGCGGCTGGAGGTGAAGTTGACTCTGTCCAAACCTCACGGGTGAAGAGCCTTGAAAAAGTGAATCCCCTCGCCCCAACCCCCCCAAAAAATTACAGTAGTAAAATAAGTTTGAATGAATGTGGGTTGAGAAGCAAAATTAATGATATCTGTGCTAGATCTAGAAAAACATGAAGGGAGAAATTGAGTCCAGGTATGTGCATCAGTGTGCCGGGCAGAACGCATGCACCTGGGGCAGGTACAAAAGTGCTTGATATCAACATACCAATATGTATGGTGCTTCCGTTCTCCATCTGTGAATTGGTAAACAGGCTCAAAGAGGCAGAAGAATGATGACAGTTTATGGATGCAGATGCAAAAATGTAAAGATGAGGGTTTTCACAAGGGAGTAAACAAACATTCTATAGAGGGAAGGATTCAGTGAGGTATTAAAGATAACCCAAATGCCAGGCCACAGGATCATTGATGACATCACTCTACATCTCCCTAAAATACTTACTTGTAAGGCTTGGTCGTTAGGATGTACGTTGTCTCTTAGGGAAAAGGTGCACATGATTAGGTGATTTGGATCTTCGAAGCACCTCCTAGTGAACATGTACCCGTGGGAGCTAGAAAGAAAGATAGAGAAGAGGAAATAAGACAGTCCTGAATCCCTCTACCTCCCCAAATACATAAATATGTGGTTCCCAAAGCAACCTAAAAGCCATGTCTGGTTCATCTTCTTTTCCTCTGTCCATTCATCTGGTAACGAGGGTATGAGGGTGCTGATGAATTAGATATGGTGGAATTTGTATCTGATTAAAGTTACTGGATTGGAAATGCCAGAATTGGATCTTGCTCGCACAAACTGGGTTTCACTTTGGACTTCATGACCCAAAAATCACTGAAAAAGTTACGACTGCATAGCCAGTCTTCATGATTAGAATCCACTAAACAAGTTATCCTGTCTCATTCTATAGTTTTAAGATCCAGTCTCATTGGCCACAGCAATAGCATTATTTTATTCTTATTTGAAGGCAAGCTGTGGTTTGGGAAATTCTGATATAAACCGTGGTTAATTGTAGCGTAGTGTCGTGGAAAGAAAAAAGAAATGCATAGCGAGCTAGAAGTAAGCGTGAAGCGTGATTGCTATTTTCCAGAAGAGGATAATTACTTTGCTTCCCTGAGCTTCGATCTCCACACAGATAAAGCAGGGGTAGCTGCTGAGGGTGAGGCTTTCTTTGGCGGGAAGCATCCTCGTGGGAGGGTTGAAAACTCAGACTAGATGAGGCAACTGGTCTTTCACATGTGCCAGTCATCCTGCCCACAACATGATTTTTCTCTCTCCAAACCTTCATGCTTCAACTTTGCCTTGTTAATTGTTGCTTACCCATGAGGACCAAACTTAGAAGTGTCACCCAGGATTTCTCTGACTCCTTCAGGTTGCGTTCCGTGCCTCTCCTCAGAGCACCCACAACTCCCTGTATCTCCTTCTCCTGGCATTTTCTACACTGGCATCTAACCCCTAAACCACTGCTAGTCCCTTTCCCTCCAGGCTCTGTGAGAGTGGGGCACATACCAACATTTGCAGTGTTCTATTCCCAGGGAGTACCATGGAGTCACAGGCATCATGGGTAATCACTTGTTGAATAAATGAGTAAATGAGGGAACGAACGCATGGGGCATCTGAATGATGTGCTTAATGATTTAGACTCTAGCTTAACAGGGTGGAGAGAAGATCTGTGGTCAGTTTGACATGAACTTGACTGACACTGGCAAAAGAGTTTAAATGGTCCAGGTTCCTTAAAGTCATCTAGGGGCTATCATGCCTTCCCCATTTTGGCCAGTCAGCAGCTCTGTGACTTGAATGGCAGTTTGAGTATCAAGAAAAAAGCCCTAGACTTAGAAAATGCAGGCTTCAATTCCAGCTCTGCCATTCATACACTATTCTATATCACGATGCTGCCTCTTGGAGACTTTTCACTGATTTACAGATGGAGAAGAACACAAATGACTTACAGATGTATAAAATGTTCATTTAACTTATTTAATAACTACACGTTAATTACATAACATAATAAATACTTAATAATCTATAACTAAAAATATATAGGCCTGAAGAGCCGTTATGGAAGCTTAAAAAAAGGAAAATAAACAGAAAGCTTTGTAAAATGGGAAATGCTTCTCAAACACGTAGTGTTACTACAAAGCCAAATGTGTACTATTGATACAACCTGTGGGCACAGCCCGAACCTAGCTAGAGGGTTCAGGTCAGCCTCCACAAGCGCTGCCCTCTGGGTCTCTCTCTTTTTCTCCTGTTTATTCCTCAATGACCAGTAGAGTTTAGTTGGCAAAACACATTAGCCATGCATGGCTTTCTTTCCATCAGGTGGACAAAGTGACTTGTTTTAAACAGTGGGCCCAAAGGAATTAATTCCGTAGTAGAAACACAGACACATCTTATCATGCCTTTGTTCCTTCATTTGTAAACCTGTGTATAGCTTGAAGAAAATTCATTCAGTTATCTTCTGATTGTCACTCTTCAAACACTAAAATACCATTTTGGTAAAGTAAACTGTTGTCCAGACACCTGACAGTTTCATTTTACAAGTCCTTTTAAGATTTTGGTTTAGAGGCAGAAGAAATAGAACCAGATTCTTCCTCCCGACCTTGGCCCTGCACACTCTTAAACAAACCCCTACAGATTTGAGATTGGTTTGACATTTCAATTTTAGCATTCCTGCTGATTTTAAATGTAGCCAAAAGCACTCTTTTTGCTTTTAGTAAATGAATTTTCAATTTACCAATAAGAAAATCGCAGTATTGGATTGTGCTAAACCTTCCTCGACTTTGCGTTTGTTGTATAATTAATATTAATGGAATATGCATTGATTTTGTTCTTCGGACTAATGGGGTAATTTTAAAAGAAAACCTTGTTTCAGTAATTAAGCAGATTAAAATAGATAATATATGTTTCTTGCTTAATCAGTCCAATAATTGAGTTCCACTGGTTTAAATTCTCATCTACTTCATATTTAATCAAAGATAATGCTATGTTCATCCTAAAACTAAATAATGAATGGACAGTATATTTAACCTAAAGAATCACATTACAAAAATTACCGTTAGCATAGATGCTTCATTCTTACTTAAAGTTCATCCAGAATAGGTTTTCTTTTAAAGCGTTCTAAGATTGTTCCTGAAATCCCACTCATGAGAACAGCAGTTTTACATGCCTAAGATGCTAGAAGCATATCATCTGGCAAGCCTAAAGTACCATGGGCCTTAACATGTAAACAAAGCACCCACACAAGCATAAGCAATGATACAATTACAGGTGCAGACGAGCAACCGTAAAGCAGAGCTCATTATGGTGCCAGATATCAAGACAGCAGCACAGCTGGGACAGCAACCTGATGCCTGCAACTTTAAGACTGGTCCCGTGTGGGTGGCTCACATCTGCAATCCCAGCACTTCGGGAGGCCAAGGTGGGTGGATCACCTGACATCAGGAGTTCGAGACCAGCCTGGCCAACACTGAGAAATTCCGTCTCTACTGAAAATACAAAATTAGCCGGGTGCCTGTAGCTGGGCACCTGTAATCCCAGCTACTCAGGAGGCTGAGGCAGGAGAGTCACTTGAATCTGGGAGGCGGAGGTTGCAGTGAACTTAGATCGTGTCACTGCACTCCAACCTGGATGACAGAGTGAGACTCTGCGACGACAACAACAAAAAAAAGTCTAAAAGACTGCCAGAACTCATAGACGAGGGGAGCAGGAGAGATTCCATGAGCTCCCACGCACAGAGGGAGCTGTGAACACCTTGGTGGTGTAACGGCAGCCAGAGCAGAAAGCCTGCCTCTGACTGACGGTGCGTCACTGGGCAGCTCAGTTAACTCACTGCATCTTGCTTTTCCCTCCCTTTAAATGAGGCCATTTGAAGCTAGAGATGTTCCTTACTTAAAATTCCAGACGTAAAGTAGTGACTTGCCCTAACTGTCCATAAAGAAAATATTTGTAAACGGTTTCATGGAAATTATAAAATTGTAAGTAGGGGAAAGATTTTGAAATGACACTTGTCCTAATTCCCTCTTCTTTTGAAAACATGACATTTACAACAATCTACAGAAAATAATGCAATAGATTACCAAGTGATAAAACAGTTAACTGTTTACCATTACATTCAGATATTAATCGTGGTTATACTTTTAAATGGTGGTATTACTGAGCTCAAATGACTTTCATGAAAATTGTAATAAAGATTCCCATTTCTTTCATAATTACTAACAAAGCAGACAACATTTATTAAGTGCAATATTCCAGGCACTGAAGTGCTTAGCCTGTGTTGTTTTATTTAATGTGTTTAATTCTAACAATACCTTAGCGTCATGGATACTATCATCATTCTAACTTTTCAAATGAAAAAATGGAAGAGTAAACTTTGGCAAGTAACTTAGGGAAAGCTTGTCTCAGAGGTGATGTGTCAGCTCAATATTGAAAGGTAAGTACACAGCAAATGGGAAAGGATGTAGTGAAAGACAAACAGCTCAATCAAAGGCAGCTAGACGTGAGAAAAATAAGATGTCACTGCCAGTAACTGTATGGAGTTCAAAATAGATGCAGCTAAGACAGTGCAAGGGGCAGAGGTAAGAGATGGTGACTCACCATTAATGATAGCCTGGATAAAGAAAATGTGGTGTATATACACCATGGAATATTATACAGCCATAGAAAGGAACAAGGTCATATTCTTTGCGGGGACCTGGACGCAGCTAGAATTCATTATCCTGAGCAGAATAACACAGGAACAGAAAATTGAACACTGCGTGTTCTCACTTATAAGTGGGAGCTAAACAATGTGAACACATAGACACAGGAATGGGAACAACGCACTCCGGCACCTGTTGGCGGTGAGAAGGGGAATTGGGGGAGTGACAGCATCAGGAAAAATAGCTAATGCATGCTGGGCTTGATACCTAGGTGAGGGGTTAATCTGTGCAGCAATCCACCATGGCACAGGTTTACCTAGGTAACAAATCTGCACATACTGTGCATGTACCCTGGAACATAAAATAAATAAATGAGAAGAGATGGTGCTTGGAATCTGAGCAGATGATAGACCATAGAAGGCTCGGCAGTCTCCAGATGTCATATTAATATGGGGGGACTGTTTGTGCTCTCCCCTTGATATTCATCTAATAAGAGAGTATTCTTGGGGGTTCTATTTCAATAAATTAAAAATAAAGATACAAACTAGAAGGCCGGGTGCGTTGGCTCAAGCCTGTAATCCCAGCACTTTGGGAGGCCGAGGCGGGTGGATCACGAGGTCAAGAGATCGAGACCATCCTGGTCAACATGGTGAAACCCCGTCTCTACTAAAAATACAAAAAATTAGCTGGGCATGGTGGTGCGTGCCTGTAATCCCAGCTACTCAGGAGGCTGAGGCAGGAGAATTGCCGGAATCCAGGAGGCGGAGGTTGCGGTGAGCCGAGATCACGCCATTGCACTCCAACCTGGGTAACAAGAGTGAAATTCCGTCTCAAAAAAAAATACAAACTAGGAATACACAAAATGAGCTTTGTTATTCCGGTGGGATTACAGGTGATTGTTTTGCTTTACAGTTTTCCACACTTCATTCAATATGGCATTGCCCCATAAATGAAAGATATTTTTTAAAATGTTATTCATAATTAAATCCTACTACAACAACAAAGCGACATCAAGCGTTTCCCAGTCACCGTAGAGCTGTCGTGTCTCAGTCACCGTAGAGCACCCAAGCCAAATAACGCTCTTTCCTGAATACAGACTCCAGAACCGTGGGCCAAAGCGGCTCCCTGGAGTGCTACCCCTCCTCACTCCCCTTCTGTCGAATGGGAGAGCAATGGATGGTGAACAGTTAGCTGCTGTGTTTGAAGTAGCTCCGTAAGTCTAATTTCCTTTTCTCTTCTTCCCATTGCAGGGCTCGGACCCATAGATTGTATGAGCTAAGCCTATTTTATCATCTGAAACTTTTTTTTTTTAACCAAAATAGAAAGATTCTAGGTTAGCAGATGGGAGAAGGTGGGGTGCACAATGACCTAGGGAGGCTGAGTGACAGCGGGGTTAAGAAAAGCTGGGAGAGAGGAATGAATGTGGAAGTAAGATAGAAGCAGAAGAAGACAAGACCGAGGAGGAGAGACAGAGGCAGAGTCATTTTCACAACTTCTGCAAAACCACAGGGAACCGTCTCAAGAGCTGCACAGCAGTCAAGGTCAGGGGCTGCGTGGAGAGGCTGTCTGGGGTCAGATGCTGGCTGGGCCGCCTGCCTGTGAAACTTGAAGCCAGTTACTGAAGCCCCCTCTGGGCCTCAGTTTCCTCATCTGCACAGTGGAATGATGTGGTACCTAACTCACTGGGCTCTGTGAAGATTACATAAATAAATGTATGTGCATCATTCTCGGGAACAGTAGCAGACATTGGGTAAGTGTTTCGTCATTGCTTGTCTTTGTTCTCTTTGCTTCTGTACTTACTTGGATTTATGCTTTGGATATTCTGGAGGTTAATTGTGAAGGCTGAAGCCGTATGCTGTGTTTCTCTGAAGAAGAGTGCTTCACCCAGAAAGGACATTTGACAAAGCCAGAGAGGGGCTGATGTCTCAGATATGTCAGTTTCCTCCTAAAAATGTGTTTCTCAGGGAGCAAGACTGTGCGCGCCTCACCATGACATTCCCCCACTTTACCACCGTGGCCAGCACATAACAGGTTATCTAAACACTAATGAAGGGAAAGTTGTTTCCTTCTATAAGGGTCCAGTAGGCCCTGGGACCCATTCTATGTACCAAAAACACGAAGAGAGAATTCCGCCATTTAAGTAGCACGATTCACCTCTTCACTTTAGTTTAAGACATGCACAACATTGCTGCTTCTTTGTTCATTATTTCTTAGTTAAAACAAAACAAAACTCCACTTTGCTTCTAGAATTTTTTTAGTAGAAACAAAATATAATTTCTTTTTATTTTATTGTCCATATTATGTATTAAAACTTAGCAACTTTTATATTTCTTTCTGGGAAGAAAACATGTCTTTATCATATCTCGGTTTCCTAAGAGTAAACAGTGTTGCTGTTCTCTCTAAGCTACAGTAACAATGGCAAATTGGAAGGGAAAAACAAGCTTCATTTGTATCTTAGGGCCTAACGCAAAGCTACAATAATTTCTATAGCTCCTTACATCAGTTAGATTTAAAAAGATGTTTTAGGATGTTTTAATTTGCACATGAAAAGGTTATGAAAATGTTAAATTCAATAAATAACAATGATCAGAAAATACCCTTATATATATTATACATATAAATTTTTTTTGTGTGTGTGTGTGTGTGTTTGTCACACGCTGAGAAATACACCAGCTCACCGCATGGTCCAGATCCAGATGTAAAGATCCCCTGCCATCAGCTGCAAATTCTTCAGGATGGAGCTTGTCTGTTACTGATGTCAAGACACAGATGGAAACTTAAGTATGACTTTCTTCTTTCAATTAGATTCTAATGGCAATTTTCAAAATGAAAAGCAGATCTCACTATGTTTAGCCAAATGGTTAAGAGCACGAGTGGGCAGTAAAATATTAGAGCCGCCCACAGGCGGTGCACGGCCTGCAAGGAACGCACTAAGATCAAGTCTACACAGCGCAAGGCCCAGACAGGGCATCTCAGTGCTGTTCTAAGTCAGGGAACAGGGCTCACAGTCCCGTGTCGTTCAGACCATGCTGCATTCAGAACAGCAACAGTGACGTGGGGTCTTCAAGGGGAGGCATGTTCCCACTTCACTAAATGGACCACTCTGCCTCGCAGCACCCGGCTGCCTCACACATTTACCTGTAACTGCCTTGCCCCTCAGTGCATCTTAATGTGTGATGCACTATATAGATCACAGAAAGTTTGGTATATGTGTTAGAGTTATTCAGAGAAACAGAATTAATACGGCGTGTGTGTGTGTGAGAGAGAGTATGTGTGTGTGTTTGTGTGTGTGTGAGTATGTGTGTGTTTGTGTGTGTGAGAGTATGTGTGTGTGTGTTTGTGTGTGTGAGAGTATGTGTGTGTGTTTGTGTGTGAGAGAGTGTGTGTGTGAAAGAGAGAGTATGTGTGTGTGCTTGTGTGTGAGAGAATGTGTGTGAGAGAGAGAATATGTGTGTGTTTGTGTGTGTGTGAGAGAGTATGTGTGTGTGTGAGAGAGTATGTGTGTGTGTTTGTGTGTGTGTGAGAGAGAGTGTGTGTGTGAGAGAGTATGTGTGTGTGTTTGTGTGTGTGTGAGAGTGTGTGTGAGAGAGTATGTGTGTGAGAGAGAGTATGTGTGTGTGTTTGTGTGTGTGAGAGTATGTGTGTGTGTTTGTGTGTGTGTGAGAGAGTGTGTGTGTGAGAGAGTATGTGTGTGTGCTTGTGTGTGTGTGAGAGAGTGTGTGTGAGAGAGTATGTGTGTGTTTGTGTGTGTGTGAGAGAGTATGTGTGTTTGTGTGTGTGTGAGAGAGAGAGAGTGTGTGTTTGTGTGTGTGTGTGAGAGTGTGTGTGTGTTTGTGTGTGAGAGAGAGAGAGGGGAGGGGAGGGGAGAAAAGAGAATTGTTATAAGGAATTCACTCATGCAACTACGGAGGCTGAGGAATTCAGACCCAGAAGAGCCAGTGGTGTAAGTTCCAATCTGAGTTCGAGTCCAGAGGCAGAAGGCGGCTGATATTCCCACCCAAAGGCAGCAAGGCAGGGAGAGTAAGTACTCTCTTGCTCAGACATTTCTCCTGTTGAAGCCTTGGATGGGGCTTGCTCTCACTGGGGAGGGTAATCTGCTTTATTCAGTGCACTTAACCAAATGCTCATCTCAACTGAAAATACCCTTACGGATACATCCAGGATTGAGTTTAACCAGATTTCAGGGCACCCAGTGGCCCCGTCAAGTTAACCCATGAAATCAACTATCATAGCATAAACAAACAGAAATTCAGAGAAAATCAACCTCAAAGCCCATGAGGCCTGAGCGATGTGAGTTCAGAGACCAGCATGTGCGGGCCCACGCTGCACCCAGAGCATGGAGCAGAGGCCTGGAGGAGTAGGAGGTGTGTAGTAAACATTTGGCAGGATAAACAGAATTCCAGTTCTGTAATTTACAGACCTCGGGCAACACACTGAACCTCAGCCTCCAAAGCCCACTTCACAGGTTACTATGAGAAGTAAATACATTATTAACCCACTCAAACCTGTGAGTCTGATACAAATAGAAGCTGCTATCATCATCCTGATCATCAGTATAATGCATATTTTTCTTATCCTATGCCATTTTGTGAAAATCAATTTTAGTAACCTTTCTTCTGATGATGTGAGATATGATGTTAGAATTACCAAAGACATTATGGAGGTGTTTATCAGGTGGTGGGTTTTATGAGGCTTCAGCTAGAAGAAAGGTTTTTATTTTTCCTATTTTTAAAATTTTACTAAGAATATTATGACATAGTATCTGAGATTACTTTGTTCATTCTCTTTCCTCAATGGATATTGTTTTTCAAAAGTGTTACAAACATTTTTAAATTATGGAGTACAACCTCTTAAGCATTTTATGTTACAGATGAAAAAGCATTTGATGTTACAGATGTTTCTATGACTGCTTCATACTACGATATTGACCCTAACTACTCGTGTAGCAAAAGGCCCAGCTCGGTGTGGTCAGCTCCCTGTTACGAACAGAGGACCGGCCAAGACGTGAGAAAGTCTGGATTCGAGACACTTTGATTGCTACCTCGCTGTTTGACATTGGACATCATCTCACTCTTTTAGGCTTCAGGATTGTTACTTACAAGTAAAGAGCTACATTAACCTTTTAGTTTAACTCTAAAAAGCAATGACTGAATACAAATTTGAGATATTCATGAAGGAAAAACATGTAAAAATGTGATAAAAGTCATGATGTGAAATAAAGACACCACATAGCATTTGGGAAACATACTGAGAGGATGGCAGACCACGAAACACACAAAGCAGCTGACTGTCTTCCCTCAGGATCTGGGAAGTCTGTGTGTCCTCTTGAATCTTGGCAGGCGTGGTTTCTAAACCAGTGAAATATGGCAGAAGTGACATTGCCGGTTTGGGGAACCAGGTCTTAGTCGACTGGCAGCTTCCGCTTCCTGTCTTAAAACACAGCTGCCATGCTGTGAGCAAGGTAGAGGAGAGACCCATGTGAAGAAGTGGTGAGGCCAGCCATGAAAGCCCCAGCTGAGCTCCCAGGAGTGGCCAGTTTCATGGGCGAGCACCTTGGGGGTAGATCCCCAGGCCCAGAGCCAATACAGCTGACCCAGCAAGAAACCGGCATGAGCTGTCCCTGCCTGCCCAAGCCGTAGTTCGTAAAAACATACATGGTTGCTGTTGTTTTAGGTAGCTGAATTATTATGATAGATACAGGGAACGAAGAGTCAAGAAATAAGGACTCTCATTTCAAATTCACCAATGATTGCTTGTGGGATCTTGGAAAATTATATAGTAGGCTCAACTTGCTGCTCAATTTTGCAAAGAGCCACCGACTCCTTTGGCCTTCACATCACCCAAATAAGTAACTGCCATCTATTTTCCTTTCAAATACAAACACGCAGCTCAGCAATGCTCCTGCCTAAAATACTTTCCTCTTCTCCATGGATATATACGAAGTACAGACGTAAATAAATACAGGAACAGGTTTCTTATCCGGGAAACCCAGAGCTTTACGTAGCAATAAACATCTTGCTTCCTGCTTCAAATGCCCTCTGGGGAACTTGCGGAGATGGTACATGTGTGTGTTCAACTCAATTGTTCTTAAACTCATTCTGCTGTGCTCTAGTGACAGATTGGCATCCAGCATCACCTTCCTGTGGGAGCCTCCACTTTCCTGCAGACTTACATATGTGTAAAGTCTGGCTGAGTACACCCACGGTCTCTGAGCCATCTGGGGAAACCTGAAGCCCTTTCCCCGAGGTCTGGTCCCATCTCAGCAGTCCCCCAGCTTGTCCTCAGGGACTGGGTTCAGCTGATGCAGCAGGAGAGCTGCATTGGTGACTTCCATGGTGCAGGTGATGAGAGGCTTAGGGTTAGGGATGACTCCTTCGACATCTTCAGGAAGAGGACGGTGTCAATGTCCACCTTTATGGTGGCATCCAAGAACAGGCAAAGAGGGAAAGGATTCGAATTTCTTTCCTTTGTTGCCCTAGATAACCAGTTTTACAAATTTAGAATAAAGTTGAGCCACGTTCAGATTTTTATCACACGGAATGTTTCTCTGGATATTGACGTTGAAAGAGCATGCCATGGGGGACATCTGCAAATCTGCACAATCGGAACCATGTCCCTACAAGCCTCCACAAGACACATACACCAGTGTTAAGTGGTTAAAAATTGTGTTATTAGAATTATTTCCAACACTGATGATTTAGAGATCTGATTCTGAAGAAAATTGTCCCTTCAATTCTGCAAAAATAAAATCCATGCTCATGGCATTTCAGCAGCACTGTGTCATCAGGAGCTTTTCTCATCATAGAAGTGGAACGAACGGCACCATCAGGTGAGGACCTGCTATTTTTGCCTCACCAGAAGGATCACCAAGTGCTCCAACTATTCAGTCATGTCCTCTAATGTACTGGTGTTCATTGAAAATTAGCTTCTGGTCAGGCTAGCTATGCAAACAGGAAACCACACCAAATGAGCCCCTGGCTAGCCAGGGATCTCCACTTATTCAGCAGCCCACTGAGTGGCTGCCTGTGCGGCCGCCTGTGTGGCTCTCTCCTTTCTAATTCACTCTGCACCTACTGCAAGATTACTCTAGCTGCAGTGGCACTAATCCTGTTGCTTGCCCACTTCATGTGTCTCCCTTTGTCCCTGTTGTTCCCAGAACACAGGCCGGCATCCCAGTCCTTTAAAGCTTGCTTTGTTCCTCTCTGCAGAGGAGTCTCCCAGCTTGCTTCAGCCTATCCGTGGCTGACTATTTCTTACATATATTTCTTTACTTTCCCGTCTTCTTCACTTCACTTCTACTGTCCTCTCTGCCTGGACTCCCTCTCCCTAACCACTTTGTTCCGAATTTTTAAGCTGAGCTCAAATGCCACTTTTTTCGTAATGCCATCCCTGATCCTGTGCAAGTAAAAACAGTCTACAGCTCTTCTGAATGTACCAGAAACTTCATCTGGAACTTTTACTACACAAGGAACTGCTGCTTGTCATTGGAAGTTTTTAGAGCCACATCTCATAGCTGCCTCTAGCCTGGAAGCTTCTCATGAACAGGATCATACACAATGCAAATAATGCATTGTATTTTGAATGAATGTGTTGACGGCCAGAATAAAGCAATGTTTTATTCTCATCCAACCTGCATGTATAAGTTGGAGGGCAGGGCTTGGTATAGCAAAAATTCCACAATAGCAATTGGACCAACTGAGATTTTAATATAATATAAACTTCATAAAACCCTTTAAGGAAAAATGCCTGGGTGTGAAATTGCTTGGTCCTATGGCAGGATGGGTTAAATTGTGACACCTAAAAATGTTAAAATCCTCACGCTCAGTACCTGTCAATGTGACTTTCTTTGGAAATATGTTTTTTTTTTTTTCAGATAATCAAGTTAAAATGAGATAAATAGGGTGGGCCGTAACCCAGTATGACCGTCATCATAAAAATAAGACATTTGGACATAGAGACAGATGAACATCATGTGAAGATGAAAGCAGAGATTGGGGAGGTACCTCTCAAAGCCAGGGGATGACAAAGATGCCAGTGAACCACCAGAAGCCAGAAAAGGGCCTGGGGCACATTCTGCTTCACCGCTCTTTGAAGGAACCAATGCTGTGACACCTTGATCTCAGCTTTCTATCCTAGAACTGTGGGATCATAAATGCATGTTGTTTGAGCCAGCCTGTGTGTGGTGCTTTGTGGTGCTTTGTTCTGGCAGCCCTAGGAAGCCCATACATAGGGCATGTATGATAGATTTTAACTTTATAAGAAACTGCTAAGCGGGTTCCTGAAGAAGCTGTTTCATTGCGTTACCACCAGCACCGGCTGCCACTGTCAGCTGCCTTTCCTCCTTGTCACCTCTTGGTATCGTCACTCCTTTTAACTGTGTCCCTTCCAACAGCCATGTCATGGGAGCTCCTGGTGTTCGTAGTTTTTATTTCCCCAGTCAGCATGGATTGTGAGCAGCTTCCGTGTGCTTATTCGCCCTCTTTGTATCTGCTTGGGTGGAGCATGTGTTGACGTGTTTTCTCCACTTTACTATGTGGTTGTTTATCTTCTTTCTGAGTTGTAAGATAAATTCTGGAAACAAGTCCTTTCCCAAGTGTGTGCTTCGCAAATGTTTACTCTCAGGCTGTGGCTTGCTTGTCTTTTCACTTAATTATCAATCTCTTGTGAACAAAGAAAAAGTCTTTAATGTTGATGAATTAAAGTTGATCAACTTTTCTTTTATTATCCAGTCTCTTCATGTAATCTTAAATAAATATTTGCCCAATCCAAGGTCACAAATATTTCTTGTGTTTTGTCCTGGAGTTTTTATGGTTTTACTCTTTACGTTTTATATAATACACTGGTTTCAGAATTCTACTTTTTTCTAAGAAGAAATTAGCTACTCTGCTTATCTTTACTTCTCTCTACATTGTCCTGTAATCTCGATACTTTTAAAATCTTCTGCCTGTCACTGATTTAAAGAAACTTGATTATGATGTGGTTTTCTACATTTGTGAGTGTGTGCTTGAGATTTGCTGAGCTTCTTGGATTTGTGAGTTTGGAGTTCTCAACAAAATTTGGAAAAATTTCATCCTTTATTATTCAAATGCTTATTCTGCTTCCCCTCCTTATCTTTCATTACTTCAATTACATGTATGTTAGACCATCTTATGTTGTCCCAAAACTCTCTTAGCATTGTTCATTTTTTTCAGTCACTTCTTTGTGCTTTATTTTGACTAGTTTCTGTTACTATGTCTTCAAGTTACTATTTTTTCTTCTGCAGTATCTAATCTGCTATTACTTTCACCTAATGCATTTTTTTTTTTTTTTAAGTTTCAGGAAATAGAGTTTTCATCTCAAAAAGTTCATTGTGAATCATGTTTATGTATTCCTTGTCTCTTACTATGCTAAATATTTCCTCTGTCTTTCTGAGGTTCTTCACCCAGCTCGGTACTTCAAGTCTCAAACCCAGGCTGGTCTCATTTTACTGACACAGCCACACAAGTCATAGGCACAATATTTGTAAGCAAATCTACTTCCTGGATGGTCCATTTCTATTAACCCGGAAGGGATTACTTGGTCATTTCATCAACCGAATGTATAGCCTAGTATGGGAGCTCTGATCAAGGCTTTGGGAAGCAATATTTGTTAGTAAGCTTGCTTGGTAAAATTTGGCAAAATACTCTTAGCATACAAAATTTCATTCACACTAACTTATTTTCTAGACTGAAAATAAACTCCCACATCTTTACAAAACACTACAATTTTCTAAGTCCTTCCTTATGTATTCTCTATGTAACCGTTAAGAGAGTGACATTGTATCAATATTACAGCAAAGCTCCGGTGGGACCACTAACTCTGCCAATCCTATGCCCGGTGAATGAAAAGGTTAACACGTTGGTTCTCCAGCTCCTGTGAACACTGCTTCCTTTTTCCAGTCCATAACAACAGCCAGCATCCATCAGAATTGCCTCGAAGGCTTTTCAGAAACTTCCTAGCCAGACCCTACCCCCAGTTCCGTCCAACAACATCAAGAGATGAGCATGTCTTCTTTTCAAAAATTCTTAGCAGAGCTGATATTCCACACAGATTTTTACATTGCAAAGCTGATCTTTCTATGACAGCAGCTCCATTCAGTTTAGTATCATGCTCAATAATAAGCAGTGTTATTGCAAAGCCACGGTCAGAAGAATAGCGTTTTTTTCTCCTACTTTCTGTTCTGTGGGTCTGTTCTCTATTGATTAATCTGGGTAATTTATGCCAATCCTTTAGGGCAGAGGATGCTGTCTTTATGTATGGAACACAGTCAAAACTCAGCAAGGGCCCAACACATATTCATTATTAATGTGAGTACAAGTGCCATATGCAATAGCATGCTGTTGGAGAATTCTGGAGTTTATATCAACTCAAAGAATTTTGCAAGACATCAGACTTAGCTGTTCATGAGATAGCTGTCTTTTTCTATCGAGCATGTGTGTAAGAAGAAATGCTACCTGATTTCCTAGCCACATGGCAAAGAAGATATTCAAAGCACACCTTACTGACTCATGGAAATTAGATACAGAAGATAAAGTTGAGGACAGCTTAAAATGCATGCAGCTTTATTAATTTTTAAAAACATGTAAAACAAAACAAAACAAAACATCAATGACAAAATCCTTAGTGGTTATAAATCTGCATGTCTAAGGGTCCAGAGAGAACCCGCTTAAATGCATAGATCAGAGTGATTTGTAATAGGCATTTACATTGCATGCAAATAAATGCTACCCACAGTGCTTAAAATGTGTTAAATAGCTTAAAAAGTTCCCCTGAAATAATGCTTACTCTATCTTTAAAGAAGAATTTCAAGCTAGTCTCTACAAGCGACATTATACATTCCAAGTTAGTGAAGTCCAAATCATTGAGGTTTATTTCTACAGCAAAATCTTTTTATAAACATTTACATTTACAGAGGTCCTGAGCCCATGGAGGGGTTGGCATTCCATCGAACATAATGATGTGAAATGTGCATCTTCCAGCGAGTATTTATTTTAGGGGCAAGTAATTGCCTTTGCATATGAGCTTCACAATGTTTTGAAATGTATATTATCCATAAAGTAAACACTACTCTGTTCTACTGACAATCCTATTGCAGAATGAAATTATACTCATCTATAAAAAGCTAACTTCAACTCTTAGGACATACGACCAATCTGAGTAATTTTCCAAACAAAGAGCATGATTTGGCAATCAAGCAATTTATTTGGTAATGTCTTAACAGTCCAACTGTAACATTCTGCAGCCAACATTTGTTTTGCTGGCAAGATCCTTCCAGCAGAAGCTTTTATTTTGAGAACTTCAGGGAGGTAAATATTTGATTTTAGAGAGTTTAGATGGTCCAAGTATTTTCAAATGTCTCCTCAGGTCAGCTAATATTTATTCTGGCCACTAAAAAAATAAAAAACAGAGAAAAAAACCTCTTGAGCTTTTCTTTTTTGTAACAAATTTAAAATTAGCTTTAGAAAAGTACTTTGTAAATAGGTTCTGAAAGGTTTTAACACATTTAACATTTTATATTTATTTATGTGTATGTGTGTTTATATAATATAAAATATAAATTAAATAAATAAGTTATATTAATTATATTATATTCATATATTAAATATATTGATTACATTAAATATATTAATAATTGCATATTATCTCTATACTACATATGTGCATATATACATACACACATACATATATATATAGAGAGAGAGAGAGAGAAAGAGAGAGAGAAAAAGAGAGAGAGAGAACTTAAAAAACAGAGAACACAACGTCTAAATTTCTAGGGCACACCGAGTCCTTTCTACAGCTGTGATTTTGTTCATGCTTCTTTGCTTCCCTCTTCTCTCATCTGCTATCTGGAATCCTTCCACCTGTTGGGAAATGACTCAGCACTTTTCTGCAAGACATCCTCACTCCTCCAGTGTGACGAGTGGTTTCCTCACCTGGAAATCCAGCCTTGTACCATTCATCATTCCTAAGTCATGTGCTGCCTCAGGCTATCCCTTGCTGCAGCATGTTTTATTTTCAAGCAATTGTGTGCACCTTTGCCTTGTGTTCTCTGGTGGGTATTAAGTTTACCTGGTGCGGGAATCCTGTGTTTTACTGCCTGGGTTCCTTCCCATGATATTACCCAACACTGTGACTTGTACCGAACAGCATCTCAATGAATACATAGGCAGGCATCCCCTAAAGACAGGGATGTGCTCGGAGAAATGTGGTATTAGGCGATTCCGTCATTGTGTAGACATCGTGGAGTGTATTTACACACGTCTAGATGGTACAGCCTACGACACACCTAGGCCACATGCTGTAGCTTCTAGGCTACAAACCCAAAAAGGATATTACTGTGCAGATTACTACAGTCAATTGTGACACAAGAAGAAGAATGTGTGTCTAACCATAACAAAGCTACAGTCAAAAGACAGTATAAAAGACAGGAAGTGCTACGTCGGTATAGGGCACTCACCATGAATGGAGCTTGTGGGACTGGAGGTGGTTCTGGGTGAGTCAGAGCTTGAGCGGTGAGTGAATGGGAAGGCCTGGGACATTGCTGTACACTACTGAAGACTTTGCAAACACTGTACACTTAGGCTGCATTAAATTCATTCCCATTTTGTATTTTATTTTATTAATTATATATATATATTTTTGAGACAAGGTTTCACTCTATCACCCAGGCTGAGTGCAGTAGCGCGATCTCAGCTCACTGCAACCTCCACCTCAAGCAATCTTCCTGCCTCGATATCCTGAGTACCTGGAACCACAGGTCTGCGCCACCACACCCAGCTAATTTTTGTATTTTTTGTAGATATGGGGCTTTACCACATTGTCTGGGCTGGTCTTGTACTCCCAGGCTAAAGCTATCATCACCCTACCTTGGCCTCACGAAGTGCTGGGACTGTAAGTGTGAGCCACCATTCTCAGCCAAACGTGTTTTAAAATACATTTTAAAAAATAATAAATTAACTTGAGTTTGCTTTAACCTAATGGCATAACATTTTAATTTAATTTTTTACTTTTAAATTTATTTCTTAAAAATTAAGACACACACATACATTAGCCTAGACCTGCACAGGGTCAGGATCACCAATGTCACTCTCTCCCACCTCCACATTTTGTCCCATGGAAGGTTTTAAGGGACAGTAACAGGCATGAGCTGTTTTCTCCTCTGACAGCGGTGCTTCCTTCTGGATACTTCCTGAAAGACCTGCCTGAGGCTATTTTACATTAAATTATTTTTAATAAGTAAGAGTACACTTTAAAATAATAACACAAGCATAACACAGTAAATAATAGGCCAGTGCCACAGTCACTTAGCATCCTCATCAGGTATGATGTACTATGCATAGTCGTACGTGCTGGGCTTTTACAGGCCCGGCAGCACAGTGGGTTTGCCTACACCAGCAGACCACAAGCACATGGCGAATGCTGGGCGCTTCAGGGTCATGAGGTGATGGGAATTCTTCAGCTTCATCATAATCATGTGAGACCACTGTCGTATATGGGGTCCATCATTGAGCACTTGACTGTATACCAATTATAAAGATGTGCTGTGTTGGTCAACTTAACCATGTGGTCTAGTTAAATATTATATCCCATATCAACAGGTACATTTGGAAAGGGAGCTGCTTACACATGATTCTCTTCAAAACTCTCAGAAAGAGTAAGCTAGCCTTTGCCCCCATCTCATTATGTCTTCCTATTTTCCTTTCCATTCTCCATTAAAAGCCCAAGAACACACATGGCAGGCAGAAGTCCCTTAGAAGATGAGTGCAGGGCATGTCGGAGGGGCCAGGCCACCATAAACCACTTGTATTGTCAAGGAGGTAGGAGGGCCTGGGGCCTTACTTGTGATAAGTGTGTGGCACGAAGGCATTGAGGTGCAGTCCGTCAAAATGTACTCGGCTCACCCAGCCCATGCTCTCACCACCACAGCCAGTTGCCTTTTGCAGAGGAAAATGGCAGAGCAAGATCAAAAGTCAGCTATTCTATGTCACTACCGACCTTAGAACAGTCCCCTGGGACCAGTTCATACTCCCTCTCTGTGAAGTTTGCTTGTCGGGTTTATATGGCCTGTGACCAGCAGGATTTTCAACAAGCAGATTTTAAAATCGATACTGCAAGCTACACTAAGGATCCTACTGTTGGCCATCGTCATCTTTGTCCTTTGATAATGAACTGACTACCCTTCCATAGACTTGACCTTGACTAACTGTAAGACCAGAAAACCTGACCAAAAAATTGAAGACAAATTGGAAACACATTTCAACCCACGCGTCTTGCAGCGTTCTATTGGAAAACACACCTCGGCTCTCCCGGACTACCTTTTTTAGCTCTGCTTTTCCATGTCTTACATGTGATAAGGCAAACTTATATAATCACTTACTTCAGAGTGTGGCTTAAACTGCTTTTACGGGAAACCACCACCTTTGCAATGTGAGCCTTTAAATTCCATCCCAAGGAGCTTTTCTTACCACACTCTCACGTCTTTTCAGATACGGTTAAATCATGTATGTACCTGAAAGCTACTTGAAATTCCTGTAGGTACTAAGCTCGATTTCTTGTTTCTTTTGGAAGAGGGTGTCAAAAGCAGAGTTGCTTTATAACCCATCGCATAATGGCTACCATAGATCAAGTATCCTCCATGACAGCCTCTGAGCTAGTCCCCTCATCTCAATTAAATCTTCCTGACAGCATCCTTACAGATGAAGAAACTGATTTGTGTGACTTAAATTCCTTGCCTTAAGGCATCCATCCGTTGAAGTTGCCTTCTTGGTCTAAACTTGAGCCAGCCCAATTCAAAAGTCTGGGTTCTTTCAGCCTAGATCTACCCCTTATGAAGGGTTTTATATATAACATATTTTGGGAACTTGTGTTCTTGTTATCATAGATGTATTTTTAAAAAATAGAACCTCCTTTTCTAAAGTGCAAGTACTTTTTTATAACAGCCACTTAATTGGACACAACACTCACAGACATGTCAAATTTTATATAGCTAAAAACTGAAATAAAACTGCACATTAAAAATGTATTTCACCAATTTTCTGCAATGAAGGTATATCATTTTTTAAAATCAGAGAAAGGAAAGTATTGTTTCAAAATATCATATTTGGATTCAGTCAATATGGGAACATTATCAGTGACATTCTGGGTGCTGGGCTGATCATGGGTGTATGTCGAATCTAGTTTATTTTAAGCAGCACCTCTGAGGTAGGGGACATTTGCCTGCTTTTCTAAGTGAAGAGGCTGTGGCTGGAAATGTTAAATAACTTGTTCAAACAAACAGGCACTAGGTGCTGGAGCTGGGCCCTAAAGCTGCCCTTCTCTCTAAGTGCAGCTCCCATCACTATATTCCTGACTCTCAGAGCTGCATACATGCAGGGAAGATCTCGTGAAGATGTGGATTTTGACTCACTTGACCTGAACAGAGCCCTGAGGTTCCTCATGTCCTGGAGTTGTCAAGCAAGCTGCTGGTCCTGAGGTTGCAAGGTACTATGCACATTGCTATATCAAAACTTTTCAGAAATCTAGTCATCTCTTATTTTTGCAATAGTACTTTCTAATTCTCTAGGATATTTTCTATAGTTTTAAGGAGCAATTCAGTACCCATTTTATTGATTAGGCAACTAGGACTCCTTCTGTGAAAGTCAGTTTTCTAAGTTCCAACAAGTAAGAGGTAATAAAATATAGTCAATCAAATGCAACCCTTGAATTCCCTAGGCTCAAACTACTTGCTTCAAACTACCCCGGTCTACCTGATAGAGCTACTAAGAGAAGTAATTGAGGTAATGCAGAGAAAGCAAAGAGACGCCTTAGAACTATTCCTAGCACATAGTAAGCAGTAAATTGATTATTGATAGTATGATGAGCAAGAAACCGAGGACTCAATTTAATGAAATCACACTGTACAAGTTGCACAGAATGACAGAGCACAACGTATGAAAACAACTCAATATTTTATTGACAAATAACTCTACAGGAGTCAATGGTGCAATGCGGCTGCATAGACACCACAGTAACCTTCGGTTCCATTTAAAGAAGCACGTCACTGTGGGCCCAGGGAAGGAGGCAGTTGAGGGCCTTCACTTCAGAAAATACCATCGACTCACGCTTTTCACAGGAGAATAACCATTTTGGTGAAAGGATATAAATTCAATTATTCTGCTAACATTACCTGGGCCCCAGACTGCATACACTCCCAACACTGCACACGTTGCTAGGATACAAAAACCAAGTAGGTGCAATCCTTAATTTAAGCATCTTGGAAATATCATTGAAGAACCTAAAATATTTAATTTAGAGAAGTCATCAGAGATGTGTAGGGACATCTGATTGATTGGTGTCTGCAAAAGTTGCGAAAAGAACAAGTGATAAGCACAGGAAAGTTGGTATTTATGTCCTAAGGAGTTGATTTAGGGCCTGTCATGTAAGATGTCACTATTCCAAATAACTGAACTATGAAAATAATAAGCACCTCTTGGAATAAATTTAGTGAATACGGAAGAATCTAAAGAACACACTCTTACAATCAATGTGAAAAATTTTGATTTGTTTCATCAACAGTATTGACACATTGATGTTTTTAAGGAAAAAAATTGTAATGTCTTAGTTTCCAACCATGAGTTGTCAATGTGTTTCAACATACTGAATTCTCAGAGTCTTCATTTTAAAATATGGCAAAGCAGAACACTGAGCACTGTTCACAATAGCAAAGACTTGGAACCAACCCAAATGCACATCAACAACAGATTGCATAAAGAAAATGTGGCACATATACACCATGGAAAACTATGCAGCCAGAAAAAAGGACGAGTTCATGTCCTTTGCAGGGACAAGGATGAAGCTGGAAACCATCCTTCTCAGCAAACTAACACAGGAACAGAAAAGCAAACACCGCATGTTCTCACTCACAAGTGAGAGTTGAACAAGGAGAATATATGGACACAGGGAGGGGAACATCACACACCGGGGCCTGTCGGGGTTGGGGAAATAGGGGAGGGAGAGCATTAGGAGAAATACCTAATGTAGATGATGGGTTGATGTGTGCAGCAAACCACCACGGCATGTGTATACCTATATAACAAACCTGCGTGTTCTACACATGTATTCCAGAATTCAAAAGTATAATAATAAAAGAAAAGATGAGAAAAGAAAAGGTGCAAAAGGTATTGGATTGAGGGTTGGAAATAAACGAACGTAGCAGATCTCCCTTATATCTTTGTTCCAAGGATCTTCATACACACTTTGCATTAGAGCTAACAGCAAAAGGCAACTCTATGAATCTTAGAGATAAACAAACATATCAATAAAAGTGTTCACAGGTATTTGAAAGGGAAGGAGAGGTTTGAGAAAGTCTCTTGGAGCAGGTGGGTGTTAGAGACTCTGACCATGGGAAATACTAAAAAATAATGTAGAAGGAGTTTTATAGTAATTCTCAACAACTCACACCCTAAACTTGGAAATCTGCTTGTAGGTAATGCCCTCCTTGTCATAATTGGATTCTGAATGAACACAGAAATTAGAGTTATCTGAAATTGAGTTTTAAAGTAGAATAATTTGTGTTAGGGCTATCACAAATTGTTATTGAGGAAGGCATTAGTTAAGGATGCTTCATTTTTGGATATTTTGCTATGCTCTTTCTAGGTGTAACAGAAAAGAGAGGCTTACAGATTTAGCTTTAAATACATAACAATAGTGTGAATAAAATGTAACTCTGATAGTTAAAATTGAGTCAAGTGCTTCATTGCAGAGACCTTTTGTGTTAATATTTGTAGATTTTGAAGGAATATTTGTAGCTTACCCAAAGGCACATGTTAGTTTAGAAAGGGTTGTTAAAGTTTACATTCTTGTTAATTAAAAAAGAACAAATAGCTGGAAATAAATGTGATTACTACTGCATTTCACGTTCATTAGTATTAAATAGCTTTAATAAGAATGTGCACTTTAAAAGCCCTTTTTCTAATGTTTGTAAAGTCAATAACTTGAATTGTATCAAAAGGCTTTTTAAGTAATACAAAGATATTTAGTATTCATAGTAAGGTTTTTCTTTTCCACTAGGACAAAATAAGTGACTATATTTAAGTCCACACGGTAGAATACCTTTCACAAGCTTGTATATGTAATTCCCTCAAATTTGTATACTCTCTGCCACCAAACACTAAATTTAATACTGTGCAATTTAGGCAAATACAGACACTTGGATCTGACTCATTCTGATAGCTTTTGAGAATTGGATGTTCAAAAATAAATTACGGGTAAAACGTAATTTTCGCCTCACATTATAGAATTATGAAATAAAGGCAAAGGTTTTTGTTTGCTTGCTTTAGAAGGTACAGTTCTTTTAACACATTATGAAAATTCTTGGGATTCGTTATAGATACCTTTCAGGAAAGTGTGTTGCCTTTTAAAGAATTTTTAAATAAAGCACTTTGCCCATTTCACACATGTGACTCCCTTTGGCTGTAGTTCACAATATTCTGGTGACAATGAGAACCTTCTAAGTACAGAGCTTACGATATTGCTCACATACTTTTAAAGATCGCTGAGCATGTGGATAACATTTGAAACTCACAGTTATAAAGACAGCTATTGCAATTTCACAGACTTGAAACGTGCAACTCAGATTTTAATGCTGTTACGTTACTAAACGAGGCTGTTAATGACTTGAGTGGTGCCAACTCATCTTGTACTCTTGCCTCTGGTCCTCCAGCTATACTCGCCATCCCTGGGCATTCTCACTCTTGCCTCTTTTCCTTGCATCTGCCAATCCTTCCATCCCCTCCTCACATATCTCCTCTCACACATCTCAGTTCCAGAGTCAATGTCCCCAGGAAAGCCAAGAAACCATCCTCCTTAATATGACCACATCTCCCAGTTGGCCATGGTTAGCATCTCCTCTGACATCATCTGTGTATCCAGCTACCTCATTGTATGACACACACTGAAATCACTGACTGGCCTTCCTTCCCTGCCTGCAGGACAGGTGCAAGTCTAATTCACAGCCCCAGTGTCTGCTAGCTATACAGTTTTTGGTTTTGTCTTAAGGAGAATTAGAAACTCTCTGGCCATGACTTCTCATCTGCAAAATTATCAGTTTGAGTAGTATCCTCCTGGGATGTTGTAAGGATGAGTCAGGTGGCATGTGTTGGGTTCTCTTACGGAGTTCTCATTTAAAACAGTCTGAGCGTCTTCTCAAGATCTCTGATGTAAATTGAAAACATTTCTTCTGTCATGCTGTTCCTAAGACACAATTTTTTAAACACTGAGATAAATATAGCATTCTTAAAAGAATATGTAATCTCGACTTACATATGGGATACTTTTTCTTCTGAAAAGTTTCATAGGTACAAATAGATACAGACATTTTCATTCGTTTACCTACAGAATCTCTACTAGTTCCCAGGAAAGGAATGACGTGTTCTATTGGGCCTACATAGATTCTTGCAGGAGAAAATTGGAGAGCCCAGTGCAAGCCTTTCTCATCAAACTCTTGCCTTTTTTCTTCCCTGAAATTGTTCACGTGTGGCACAGCATGGTCACTCATGGCGTCCCTTCCTTACGCTTGTTTGCTGTTCAATTGGACCTAAGAGGTTTGGTGAACGGTATTTGATGACAAGATGGCAGTGTACAATTTTGAGTGTTCACATAATGTACTTTTGGAATTAGTATCTAGGCTTTCTGCCGAATGAGCTGTTCTTTGTAAAGGACATATACGTAAAGAAATAAGTTGATATGCATGTATGTATGTACACGTGTGTAAGTCTGTGTATAAAGGCTTAAAATAACTTCTGTAAGAGAAACTGGATCTTCTGCCATACCATCACGGCAAATTTTGCTAAAAATGTGAAAACCATCTTTTTTTTTCTTTTCAGGTGATTCCCTGTTCTTAAAAAGGAAAGGACCACATTGTCTCTCAATGGCTTTAGGCAGAAAGTAAGCCAATTGTGAAGATGTTTGAAGATCCAGAAACTACAAGACAAATGAAGCCAATCACAAGTACCAGATGCTGGAGACTAACTGGCAACGTGTTTCCACATTTACAGGCGAGCATGATTTCATCTCAAACATGGCTGCTGTGTGGGAGTGGATGAATGGTTCTAAATCCGTTCTAAGATGATATGGCCCCTGCAATTTGTCTTTTGTTTATTTGTTCTTTGCTGGAATAGCTATATTTTTAGAAGTCAACTTTTTTGAGAAGTAATTCATATACAATAAAATGCGTACACATTTGGAGTGTACAGTTCAGTAAATTTTGACAAATGCGTACATTTGCAATAATCGTCTCTTTGAACATGACATAAAACATTTTCATCACCCCCAAAAATTCCCTCTTGACCCTCCTCTGCCCCATAACACCAATGATTTCATTTCTATCTTAATATTACTGTTAAGGACATATGGATTTTGCCTATTGTAGAACTTCACATCAATGGAATCATAACAATTCACTCCTTAGAGTCTGAATTCTTTGGCTCATTATCATGTTTTAGAGATTCATTGGTTTGCAACATCAATCAATTGTGTGTTCCTCTTTATATTGCGAAGTTTTATGACTATGCCAGTCTGTTTATCTACTCACCTGTTGGTGTATGAGGTTAAGTTTTTATTTACAATGCATAAAATTAGCATGAACATCTATGTACTAGTCTTTCTGTGAATGTATGACTTTATTTACCCAGGATAAATTTTTAGTAGTGGAATTAATGGGTCGTATTGTAAGTGTAGCAGTTAGATTCCTTGAAACTGTTCCCAAGATCCCCTGACTCCTGGTTACAGGAGTGTACGCATTTTATTGTATATGAATTACTTCTCAAAAAAGTTGACTTTTAAAAATATAGCTATTCCAGCAAAGAATAAATAAACAAAAGACAACTTGTGTTATGTAATCTTGATATTAACCCTTTTCTAGCTATTCAGATTGAGAGTGCTTTCTCCCAGTCAATGACTTCTCTTTTTATATTTTCAACTATGTCTTTTGAAAAGCAGACTTTATCTTTGAATAAAATAAATTTATATATTTTTAATTTGTGTGGTTTTTTTGTTCTGTCTAAGAAGTCTTTGCCTACTTTATAATTGCAGAATGTTTTCTGCTAGAATTTTTAGACTTTTGCTTTCTCCATTTAGGCCTAGGATCCAAGTAAGTCTTTAAATCAGTTCGTGTAAGTCTTCCAACTTTTCCAACTCTTCAGGATATTTTGGATATTCTACAAACTTTGCATTTCCATATACATTCTAAAAACAGCTTACCAATTACTCTGAAAAGCCTGCTGAAATTTTTGTTGGAAACATAATGAATCTATGAATCGATTTGGAGAAATGGATATCTTAGTATTTTATATTTTATTTTATGAACATTGTCTATCTCTTTACTTATTTGGACCTTTTCTGTCTTTTCTCAGTAATGTTTTCCAGTCGCTTTTACAGAGGTCTTGCACATCAATCATAAAATTTATTTCTAAGTATTAGTGAGGCTCTTTCAGATGACATTTTATAAAAGTATTTTTCCATATTTATGTTTTACATATTAATTATTATCTTACAGCCTTGCCAAATTCATTTATTCATCCTACTAGTTTTTTTTAAATATTCCTAAGAGTGTTCTTCATAGACAGTCATGCCCTTTGTGAAAAGCAAGTTTTACTTCTTCCTTCCCAATAATTGTCCCATTATTTATTTTTCTTGCATTATCACTCTGTCTATGACCTCTCACAATATTGAATAGAAGTAGTGAGAGCGGACACCTGTGTTTTACTCCCAGTCTCAGGAAGAAAGCATCCAGTCTTTTACCATTAACTGTAATATTAGCTATAGGTTTTATTAATATTTTTTGTGGCTTGATGAAGTTTTATTATCTTCTTTCTTTGCCAAGAAAGAAATTCATTTATTCATTTAATAAAAAATAAATTAATAGACTCAAATTTCTTTCTTTTTTTTTTTTTTTGAGATAGAGTTTCACTCTCATTACCCAGGCTAGAGTGCAGTGGCACGATCTTGGCCCACCACAACCTCTGCCTCCTGGGTTCAAGCAATTCTCCTGCCTCAGTCTCCTGTGTAGCTGGGATTACAGGCACGTGACACCATGCCCAGCCAATTTTTGTATTTTTAGTAGAGACGGAGTTTCACCATGTTGACCAGGATGGTCTCAATCTCTTGACCTTGTGATCCACCCACCTCGGCCTCCCAAAGTGCTCGGATTATAGACGTGAGTCACCGCGCCTGGCCTAGACTCAAATTTTAATGCTGAATTGTATATATGACATGGTGTGGCTGTATTCCCACAAAATCTCACATTGAATTGCAGCTCCCATAATGATGTGGGAGGACCCAGTGTGAGGTAATTGAATCATGAGGTTGGGTCTTTCCCATGCTGTTCTCGAGAATAAGTCTCATGAGATCTGATGGTTTTTTAAAGCGCGGTCTGCACACACTGTCCTTGACTGCTGCCACGTAGGACATGACTTTCCTTCTTCTTCACCTTCCACCACGATTGTGAGGCCTCCCGAGCCATGTGGAGCTGTGAGTCTATTGCACCTCTTTCCTTTATAAATTACCCATTCTTTGCTATGTCTTTATTAGCAGGATGAAAATGGACTAATACAATACATGTGGAGAACTTTTGCAGTTAAAGATTATAAATAATGATATGTATTTTGTCCATTCCAGTCTGTTTGGCCAAGCTGTACTTCATTCACAAAATAATTCCAAATAGCATCATGACAGCACTGACTTTTCCTTTATCATTGTGTTGGTCATCTAGGACTTCTTTAATAAAATATCACAGACTAGCAGCCATAAGCAACAAAAATTACTTCTCACAGTTCTAGGGGCTAGAAGCATAAGATTAGTGTGACAGCAGACCTGGATTCTGGTGAGGCCTCTCTCTTTGGCTTGCCGGTGGCTGCCTTCCTGTTTGTCCTCACATGACCTTTCCTCTGTGCACGACTGGCGTCTCTTTCTCTTCTTATAAGGACACCATGTATGAATTTTGAGGGAACAAAATCCAGTCTATAACAACCACCCCTAAAATATCTTGATGCAACTCAGAGAGTATGTTCATCCACACACTCAATTGTATGACTTCAATGAGAAAACCAAAGGAAAAATAATTTATAAACATTCATCTTACACACATGTGATGAGACTGTAATAATGAATATACCTCCATTTTCTTGAAACTAAGATGTCACTGGCTGCAAGTTATGTTTTAATTTCAGAAGTAAGAAGATGGGGTAGGGAGAGTGTATTTTGGAATCAATGACAAACAGCATTCTTATGCAAGTGGCTTTCATATTTGGGATATTAATAGAGCCATAAATTCAAGACAAAACAAAAATTGATCATCATCCCAAATTCATGTAGATATTTAAGCATTAAGACATAGGAAAGATCACTCTAAAAATAAACAGTAGTCCTTCCCACTAAGGAACACACATATGTATCTAAATTTATTTATATTTATGGAACAGTGCCAGCTGAGAGAATAGAATTTGGGAATCCCTGCTACAGAAAATGAAGAACTGAGATTTAAAGACTCAAAGACACTAGGAAGGAGAGAAAAAATGTGCTCACTGTAGTAAAAAAAGACTTGATCAATCTTTTGACTGTTTTATCAGCTAAGGAAGGTGTAGTGACAATGTGTCAGCTTTGGGTTAACATTAAATTAGCAGAATTACCTCCAATATCCTGTCCATTGCATGATCACAGGCCATGGTAACAAAGAAGCAAGATTTGTAGCAGCCAAAAGTAGAAATTAAGGTTCTGCAGAGATGTATCTGAGAAAGAATTTTTAGCCCCCTCCACAATTCCACATGGAGAGGAAATTCCAGGCAAAGCCAGAGGGCTGGAAATAGAAACAGGTGCATTTGTAAAGAAAAGAAAAAAACATGAATGTTTGCCTGTGCAGAGTATGTGTTTCACAGCCTCAGGTCACCTGGGAGTTCTCATTTATGTGGGCACTGTACTAATTAATGCTTTATATTTTTTCACACATTAATTCCATTAATTAAATTATCTCTATATACCTTTATGCATAGAGTGCTGCTTTAATACTATAAATTTCAAGTACTGCAGGTAATGAAGATACCAACCAGGCAACACTATTTTATTCAACTCATTACTTGGAGGAATTTAGAAAATATGCTTAGAAAGAAGTAATTCACCTATAAAAGATTTATAACATTTACTGGGTCAACCGATTTCTATCATAGCGAGTTGAATCAACACTCATTAACTTGGTTCACTTCTGAAAATGATTGTCTTAGCCTCTTCCAAGCTCAAGAACACATGAGTTCTCACCATTTCAGAGCAACCACATCTTGGCAGAAGCATAGGCAGGAGGGGGCATTGTGTTTAAGGAGGACACAGCTGGGGGAGAGAGGATGGAACTGACCTTGAACCTGAAATTCTTTCTCACAGGCATTGATTGCTATTTGCTTACTGTCACAGACTTAGAGCTGCATGTATTTTGCCTTTGATCCTGAGAAATCCTAACAAGCAGAATTCAAAGCAAGTGGTCCTAGGAAGCCTCCATCACTAGTTTCCTGGACACCTGAAGGCAAAAAACCAAATAGCATGATTGGTCTCCACTTCAAGAGCCAGAGCCTGGGCAAAAATACAAAAGCCCCATCTGCAGTGGGAATGTGGACACCTTCTTCACCTTCGTTAATTCCACCCAGGTAGGGCGTTTATTGGGGCTGTATGATACAGCGAGTGTGATACTCACCACAGGTGAGTAAAGACAAACCAGCTCCCAGTGTGGACTCTTGGAAGCATCTCTCTGCTACCTTGGGAAGGTTACTTAACCTCTCTGTGCCTCAAGTAGCTGGTGAGAAAAATAGAAATGATTATCGTTATCCAACTGATACGTCTGTGTGAGTGAAATGCATTAATTGCTTGGCAAATAGTATGTACTCACAAATACTAAATGTAAATAAAATATTTAACATAGAGATCAGCTATCACTATTATTTACACTGTCACCTTAATCACGTAATGCTAACAAAGTTGCAATTGCCGTCTTGTTATTATTTCCACTTCTCCAATGAGAAAATTAGGCAGCTGATTCAGAATCACAGGGGTCATCAGGTGGCTGAAGCCAGCTTTTTGTGTTCTCAGGTTTTTTCCACCACAGCCAGCAGGGGAAGGGGGAACAGAGAATGTTAGGGATGGAAACTGAGGGTAGAAAAGACACTTCGCATACATGCCAGGCACTTCACTTGTGTTACTTTGCTGGATTCACACATGTGCACACGGGTCAGGCAGAGGCTGAATTTAGATTTTGGAACTTGAGAGTAATAAACAAGGTTACTTAATTTTCTGGCCATGGTAACAAAATTATCTGAAATGGCTTAGAAACACGAGCTCAGATGTGTTTAAGAGGAAAGATTATGCTTTCCTTTATGTCAGAAACAGTGAAGCTGAGATGCGACTGGTTAAGGCAGAGTTGGAGTAAAGGGTCGGAGCTCTTCTGGAAAAACATGACTGGCTTCGTAGTAACCTCAGTTACGCTATGGGACCTTTGGAGAGCACCGGCCCTCATTGTAGCCTCGAGTCCTAGGGCTGCAGACGTTTCCCGAGACTTGGCCTGACACTGAAGATCTAGAACAGCAACGAGAAACTCCAGCTTTTCAGGTCACTTGCCTCCAAATTCACCCAGCACGTTGCCGCGAGATCCTCCATAACTTCCCACTTGCAGGAGGTACCAAGCCTCCCCCGCCAGGCCCTCGCCGATTTCCGCACAACCATGGTAACACTACTGCAGATTGCATTTTTGTGATTTTGTAAATGCAAGACTGAAAAAAAAAAAAAAAAAAAGAACATAAACTCTGAGCCGAGTCATTGAAATTGAATGTGTGAGGGAATTCTTGCCTGTAACATGGGGGTGAGCTGGTTGGCCTTCACAGACGTGGCTGTACCCAGAAGTTGATCAGAAAAGCAGCACGGAATGTGGCCCCAGGGGGAACTATCCTTGGATTCTCACTGGAGCAGCTGCGGAGGGGCGTGTACAGGAATGTGACAGAGCGTGGGGGCAGCGGTGGCGCTGGGTCATGCGGCTCACATTCTAGCAACTCTAACAGCGACTCTCAAGTCTGATGAGAGCTCTCAACTTTGCAGGCCGGGTGGACTGAGTTGTCTTAAACGGTGCGCTCCCTGCAAAGCATATATTTCTGCTACACTCAGATGGAATAAAAGTGATTTGATAGGTGATAAAACACGTGAAGCGAACTCCAGAGCTTGCAGTCCAACCCCGTTATGGCAAAGCTAAGCAAACAGCCTCGAGGGAGACAGAATAACAGGCCTGGGGTCACAAGCAAGGCAAAGGTGACCTTTCAGCTCAGATCCCCAAATCCAGGCAGCTGTGTGGCTTCGGTTTGGTTTACAACGCCACAGACAATCTGAAAGCTTCTGTATAACTGAGTGGGTAGACGGTCAGCAAACAAGGTGCAGGTGTCTCAGTCCAGGTGGGCGTCAGTGAGGAAGAAAGAGGCTGGATCCTGAATCGAGACTTTAGAAGCTCGAGGCTTCATTTTTCCTCATCTGGACAAGCCACTCTCCCTCTCGGGGGCTTCAATTCTCAAATCTTTAAAATGCAAGAAAGCGAAGGAATTTACAGCTCTGTGATTTCTAGTATCCTATTTTTAAAAAACTCCTCTGCCTCTCTAAAAAGATGAAAGGAAATATGGAGAGAGAAAAGGGCAGGAGAAGAGAGGATGTGTGAAAGAGAGAGAGATTTTGGCTTCAACAGCCACCAGTGTGGTGTTTCCCTTTTCTCTGAAAGCCAAGAGCCTTCAAATGCCTGCCTATTCCAGGATAAGACATCCCCAGAGGCAACCACGCCTGGGGATTTTCCAGGGATCAAGAGCAATTAAGAAACACATAGTTTTCCACTTCCAGCCAGCCGCTTCCAGGGCAATCCCGGAAGGGCTGGGAGGACACCGATCAAGAATGCAGTTGCACCCTTCCTAGAAGGAAGTGTCGGGGCTGTGGCCACAGCTGTGCCCCGCCCACCCTCTTGCGTCCCCTGCATGGTCTCACGGCCCCGGGACCTGTCAGGCATTCCTGGGTGTGGGCGCAGATGCCTCTGGCCACCATGCCGACAAGAAGTCTCTCAGGAAGAGTGTCCCACCCTATTTATTTTATTTTATTTGTATTTTATTGAGACGGAGTTTTATTCTTGTTGCCAGGGTGGAGTGCAGTGGTGTGATCTTGCTCACCGCATCCTCCACCTCCTGGGTTCAAGTGATCCCCCTGCCTCAGCCTCCCCAGTAGCTGGGATTAAAGATACGCACCACCATGCCTGGCTAATATTTTGTATTTTTAGTAGAGATGGGGTTTCTCCATGTTGGTCAGGCTGGTCTCAAACTCCCGACCTCAGATGATCTGCCCGCCTCGGCCTCCCAAAGTGCTGAGTTTACAGACGTGAGACACTGTGCCCAGCATCCCACCCTATTTATAACTGCTCCTCGGTTACTTTATTTTACTCTGGGCCACACAAAAAGCTTACAACATAAGATGCTTTCGAGCAGCCTAATATTCCCCAAGGCTGCAGAGCACACAGGGTAGAAAGCTCCCCGCGCCGCTGCATCCTGTGGATACTGCAGTCACAGATGTCTCCACCCCCTTTCTCACCACCTGGGCAGAAGAGGAGTCGATATGAGTCCTGGGGCCCCTTCAAGGGCTGGTCCCTGCCCGACGTCCACCTATGTCCACACAGCCCATGACACGGTAAAGTCAGGGTTCCTTTCTGTAGTCTTGGGGCCTTCACGAGCCTTGGCTCTCCCAGTCTGTTTCCTCATTTCTGCTGTCACATGCGTCCTGCTCAGAGAAGCCCCCACACAGGGAGAAAGCACAGAGCCTCTTCACACCTCTCACAAATGGGCGAACTTGACTCTGCCTTGTTTAGAGGTGGTTGGCACTAGGGCTGACTCCAGTGAATACCTGGAAAGACTTAGTTTACAGCTCAGCCTTGCATTTCAGAAGAAGTTGGAGTGGGCTTTTAAAGACAGCCCTTCAGGGCTCCATTCCTCCCCCATTTTCTGCAGAGGATGGCACCTCTCCAGCTCACCAGACCCCTCCACAGGGTTGCAGAAAGACCTAGAATATAGTTCTGAGGGTGAAATCAGATTACCAGCCTCAAGAACTAGGGCAAAACACAACAATTTTGTGCTTAGTTTCTGCATTTCTAAGTTTAAAGGAATTCTAACTAGATGATCCCAAGGACTCTTTGAAGACAGAAATCCCTTGATTTAATAAAATCTACTGTACTGAGAATTTAGTAAATGTAACACACAGTTTTTATAAAAGATAGAGGGAAAAAGTTAGTTTTCATAAAAGAGAGAAGGTAATGATGATTTCTGTTTTCTGGAATACAAACTGACCTTATTTGGAGCCAATAATAACTTAAGTTGTAAGACTTTTAACAGATGCAAACAATTTGTCCTTGAGTCTGGGGTCGCTCTGTATGGTGGCAATTCTGGTGTTTTCCTATGTGAGGGACTAAAAAACAACCTGAGGAGTGTCCAAAGTTAGGTGTTTGTATCTAAAGAAAAGTTCCTGGCAGTGTTCTGAGTCACAGCTCAAAGGCAACGGCGGGCCTGGCGGTAGGCCTCGTGAGCGTCACCTCGTATGATTACCCCAGCCTGCATCTGTGGTCAGCTATTCTAGAGACACCACAGCTGGTCTATAGGTGTCAAAGAAGGGGAATGAAGCCTAATGCTGAGGAATGAGATGACAACAGACTATTTGGGAAAACTGGTATTATACCAGTAACAGTAAAATGGTTGCAATTTGTCTAGAAAGACCTAGAAACCAGTTGATTTTCACTGTGCATGATGCAATCTAATTCTAGCTCTATCACCTCAACCAGCTGTCTGACGTTGGGGATGCTAGGCTCACAGCTGGACCTCTGCCGCTTGGTCTGTATGATGGGGATATGACGAACACGGCCTCAGCAGCCACTGCAGCTTTGCTGTCCTGCCCTTCTCTGGCACAGACTCCTCAGGAGCTGGAAGGTTCTCATGGCCACCGACCACTCCACCCTCCTCGCCGCCTCCCACGCAGCAGGCAGTGCTGCCAGATGAGAGCATGAGCGGGGCAGCAGCCGGAAGCACACACGCCTGTTGGATTCCAGCTATTTCCATGCCCTGGTTCTGCCCACACAGGCCGCCTTGGCAGAAGTGCCGAGCCTGCAGCTGCCACCCAGTGCACTTGTGAGGCCTGGTCAGCAGTCCCACCCTGCTGGAGTCCAGAGAGGGACCCCCAGGCAGCTCACACTGCTCTCTCAACACAGAGGCAGAGTCTCATCATACAGATGTCCCTGCAGCCCAGCCCAGCACATACAATGCAGAGATCACCTCTGGGAGTATCCGGTAAACATGTAATGAAGGCAATCCCCTCTCAGGGTGAGGATATTTGGCTTTCTGAAATTGGACATTGGTGACGATTTGAATCAAAAGGCAGGAAGTGAAGGCAGGGACTAAGTCTTCTTCATCAGCGAGTTTGTCCTCAGTGTACGTGGCGGGTGGGAGGTGAGCCAGCATGGAGACCCCACTGTATAAGAAGTAAATCTCAACCCACACTGCTCTACTACTTTCTTTAATACTGAGGCAGAATACCTACAGAGTGTTCTATAAAGCAGACACGGCTCCCAGAACATTGTTTAAGCTCATGCACTTACGGCTCACGACAACCCTACAACGTCCTATTATCACTTCTGTTTTACTTATGATGAAACTGAGACATGTGATTTGCCCAAAGTCAGAGAGGTGGTAGGAGGTAATGTTCAGAGGCGACTCCAGGACTCTGACTCGAGGTCTTACTGAGTCCAGCCTATTCTGCACTGATCCGTAGCTAGCTGGAAATCTGCAGTCATTGACGCTGGAGCAAAGACAGCAGAAAAGGACGAGGCCGAGGCCAACAGAATGACAGGCTCTCCTGCATAGACTTCTCCAGCAGAGAGTGGGATTTCCTCCAGTGTCCTGGATCTAAAGGTTATCAGGAGCTCTATACTGACCCTAGCAGTTAGGACCTGCACCCACATAAACTTCCAGGGGAAGAGTGGCTGAAGGAGGGACAGAGCTCGCAGAATCCTTGCTGTGCCCAGCAGAAGAGAGGCGGGTCCTCTCAACTGTGCTCCCAACACACCCTGCTCTGTCATCTCCCATGAAGCAACGCGGCACTTTCTTTTAGGGTTATTTGTCTTCTCATGAGACTGCAAGCCCCTTGGGTGTCTCCTGTAATATCCTAAGGACATAACCCAGTGCCCGACACAGAGCAGGTACTCAAGAAATATTGGTGCAATGAGTTAACGAACTAGAGAAAAAAGTTGACTTTTTTTCTTGAGTATCCAGCTCCCAGGGAGATGATAAAGGCAGGAACCCATCAGTAGGTCTTTGTTATAGTCGAGTTGATGTTTCCTGAGGTAGAATAAAGGGGAAAATTATTGAAGGTAATTGTTGAGTCAAAAAAACAATTACATGAGGAGAACTGCGTAAACATGTACACGTGGCTGGACATGCAAATGTCCTCAATCTAGAAATGCCGTGGCTGTTTCTTCCTTAGTCTTCTCCTTGTTAACACAAAGCACTTGACAAAGATTAATAAAACACAACACTTTCTTCGCAGGGAATTTACAGGAAAGTAGGGGAGAGACACACACTTGAATAAGCAGTGTAAGGAGGCCAAGAGGCTGGCTGCAGAAAGGGACAGCATTGACTGGCTTTGATTAGGCCAGTCTTGGGGCTCCAAATATGGCACAGAGGCTTTGATGTGGAGGGAGCTGACACTCCCTGCCTCTGGGGAAAATTACACACAGAACCAGAAACACTCAGTGTTCAGAACAGACTTTCTCACATTGAGATGTAGTGGATACCAGGTATCCATGCTAGCTTGGAGAGCACTGGCTTTCTAGTCTGCAGAATTCCCATAGAAGAGTAAGAGTTGAGTAGGACACCCTGTCTTCCAATGAGAGTCCCATTTGCTAACCCTGAGCTTTGCAGGGTAGAAGATAAAAGGCATGTTTTGGTGTAGAACTGTTGGTGACCTGGGCATAGGATGAGCCCTTACAGGAAGACTTCACCCCTGGGTGGAGCACACAGAGGCTAGCTGGCCTTCTCGGGGGCCTAGAAATGTTTGTCTGGACATAGTTGGAGATAGCACAACTTACCCCCTTTAGTAAATGGATTTATTTACAGTGTTGAGATTGCCAACTCGGGTCACTTTAGAAAATATTAGAGATAAGGGAGGCAGCAGCAGAAAATGCGCGAAGTCAAATGATTGTCGGATAAATGCCTAGAGCTGCTGGTTTTCTTGAGTCAAGCAAAGCAATGTGACCTGCGCAAATTCCTGAGCATGGGAATAGGAATCTTCGTGACTGTGGCCCTGCCTCCCTCTCTCTTCCCCCTTTGTGGGCTCCTGTGTCTTCTGCACCAATCACAGAGTTTTGTGACCATCCTTCATTCCCAGGAAGACCAGGCTCTTTCTTTCTTTTCCTGATAACTTTTCTGCTCCTAGGCAAGCTCTGTCATGGATGAGAAGTCGGTGTGCCTTCCAGCCTCACCTACTCGCACCTTTTTGACTACTTGTTCCATAGTCACTATTTGTATTTGCTTCCTAGGGTCGCCGTAAAAAATGACCACAAATTGGATGATGTGGAACAACAGAAAATTACTTCCTCACAGTTCTCAAAGTCAGAAGCACAAAATCCAGATGTCATCAGCTGGGTGCGGTGGCTCACGCCTGTAATCCCAGCACTTTGGGAGGCCGAAGCAGGTGGATCACGAGGTCAAGAGATCGAGACCATCCTGGTCAACATGGTGAAACCCCGTCTCTACTAAAAATACAAAAAATTAGCTGGGCGTGGTGGTGCGTGCCTGTAATCCCAGCTACTCGGGAGGCTGAGGCAGGAGAATTGGCTGAACCCAGAAGGCGGAGGTTGTGGTGAGCCAAGATCGCACTATTGCACTCCAGCCTGGGTAACAAGAGCAAAACTCCGTCTCAAAAAAAAAAAAAAAAAAAAAAAAGATGTCATCAAGACCATCCTCTCTCTGGCAGCCCTAGGGAGGAACTCTTCTTGCCCCTTTCTGCTGCTGGTGGCTGCCCCTAATCCACGGGTTTTTTGACTTGCATCACTGTAGTCACGTGGCTTTCTCTTCCATCTCTGTGCATGTGTGCCTCTGTGTCCAAGTGTACCCTTTTTAAAAGGATACCAGTTACATTGCATTAGAGCCCATTCTAGTGACTTCATTTTAACTTGATTTGGAAACAGGAAAGATCCTGTTTCCAAAGAGGGTCATAGTCTGATGCACTGGGGCTAGGACTTTAACAAATCTCTTTGAGGGGGGACATAATTCAATCTGTAACGTTATCAGTCACACACTTTACATAACTGGTTCTCTTTAAATTTTACTACAACCCTGTGAGTTTGATATCATGGTCCTCACTATACACATGAGGAAATCAACCTCAGGAGGGTTTAACAACTCCATCAAGCTCAAGCTCTTTGAAGGTGGAGAAGAAGGTCATTGAGGCTGAGTCATTCCACACTGTCCGGTGAATTCTTATCATTCTTCAAGACTCAATTTAAATGTTGTCTCCTCTATAAACTGTGCCCTGAATGAGCTGACTGATAACTGACCAGAGTCAGCTACTGGAGTGTACGCTCTGCAGAAAACGTATGCAGCTTGCCATTTAATACTGAGCTGAATAAAGTTCAAGGACATCACAATAGCTCCTGTCTCCTGATGGTAAGTGATCTGGGCCCCATGGTCATAACAGCCAAAAGTGGAATGACATCAGCATCTTGGAAGACAGTCTGTATTCACTGCAGTCTCAGCAATGGGCTCAGCAGCCCATATAAAAAAGCTTCTTTGCTTCTAAATCCAAAAAAATTGGTATCCATTTCAAGGCTCTGCATAGCAAGATGATTAAGGGTAACAAATATTCCTTATGATCAATTTATTGTCACATACCATTGCTCTGTTGCCACCCGCCCTCACCTTCAACCCTAAGAAGATAAAGTTGGATAGTCAAGAACAAAAGGAGGTGAGAAGACACAAAAAGCCCATGGTAATGGGGTTGAAGGACTGAGGGAAAGAGCTAATTGCACGAAAAATAAAACTTGAATAGGCTCCTCCCCTGACCCGCTCAGACTCTCTCCTGCGTGCTATTTATTGTTGCGGTCAGCCCTTCCTTTCCCCTGGGAAGTCGCCAGCGTGTGTAGCGTGTCTTCCATGTGCCGGGGGACACCCGCTCTGCCAAGGCCAAGCGAGGAAGGGCAGTGTCTGGTACGACAGTGAGAACTAAAGACTGAGTCAGGATTGGAGGAGGGGGTTTTCCTGTTCGTTTTGTTTTGGACTTGTCATTTTTCTCAATGTGAAAATATTCACAAGTCAGGACAAAAACAGTAGACTGGGGAAGGTTAATCATCTTCTATTTTGTTTTTCACAAGGTGGTCCATGGACCTCCCATGTCAGAAGCACCTGGGATGCTGTTCTAAATGCAGATTCCTGACTTTCCTCTTTTCCTAGATTGAAATGTGTGTGAGAAGGGCTTCTCTGTGATACATTCTCTAAATCACTCCTAGGCCTCCTCAGGTTGGTGTAAGAATGCCTTCTTTTGAACTTTACCTGTAACCCGATGGAGTGACAGGACCAGCTTTGCCTTCTTTCCTTAGACAACTAAACACTGGACAAAATACTGTTACAGGAGTCCTTCCTTGCCACTTTATCAGCTGGAAATCTACAATGACCTCTGCCCAGGCACTGGGCTCACTCCGCCCACGTGGCCCAGCAGGCTGCCCTCAGTTTGCCCTCCAGCCGAGATCCCTCCATGAACAGGGACTCTGTGCTCAGCCTGTGGATGGAGCAGGAGTGCTGAAGGAGCTCTACATTGGGAGCCAGTGTTTAGACAAGGGGAACATGGTGGCACCCGAAAACTCGAAGATGCCAGCAACCGCAGAGCCCCGAGGGTTGTTGCAGCCTTTGCTCAGGGAGTCCCAAGGTCTGAGCTCCCAAGGAATGTTGCAGCTCTTCACTCCCATAACTCCACGAGCAGGAGCATGTTACAAGCCCTTTTATTCCTGCCACTTACAGCTTGGCAAACAGAGGATAGGTTACAGCTTATTCATTCCCACCGCCCTCAACTCAGCAATTTCCAGGTTCTCATCCCACAACCAAAAGGAATAAGGTATGCAGATGTTGGAGTGTCAGTGGCAGAGAAGAATTGTATTGAGTGACAGAAGGGAAGCCCTCAGGTACAAGAAAGGACCCTGAAGGCAAGTTACCCTCAGCTGCAAGTGGGGGCCCAAAGTGGGTAGCCGTCTGTGAGGCTGGTCCAGAGAATTTATGGGCTTGGAAAGGGAGAGGGCATGCTGATTAGTCCATGGGTGGACTGTGGTTTAAAAGGCATGATCCAGAAGGAACAATTGGGTGGGGGTGGTAAGACGGGGGTAGAAGCTCACACTCTGCCCGTGGGCTCTATTCAGAACCATCAGCTCGGTTTTCAGACTTTAAACTGTCTTTGGCTTCAAGGTCGGGTTTCATGGGGACTGTCTCTGTCTGCCCAGGAATTTGTCTGTCTCCCATCACTATCAATATCTACAATAGTGATTGACAGACACGGGATAACAGACTGTGCAGGACTCTGGTCTCTGAGAAGAGGAGCACAGACGAGGTAGATCCTACAATGGCCGCAGCTTGCTGCTGGGAGTCAGCCTTCAGGCCCTGATGCAAGGTGAGGCATCAATACACAGCTCAGGATCCTCCGTTAGCCTCAGAGACTGACCAAACCATGCAGCTAGAGTGTGTGTGGAGCAGAAACACTGGAGAGGAGATAACCATCCAGAAAGAGAAGTCTGGAGATCTGCAGCAAAGTTCCCCAAGTCTCTGGCTGGGTGCTGATCTGTGCATGTGTAGGAGAAAAATCTGTGGGTTTGGAGAAGTCATTTATCTGTGGAATACAGGACAAAACCCAACACTACTTAAAGAACACAACAAAATGCAGGAATCAACAATGTAAAATTCACCATGTAAGGACTCAGTAAAAAAATTTATCAGGAATGTGAAGAGGCAAGAAATGTGACAGAACCAGGAGAAAAAAAGCAATTAAAAAAAGATCCAGAAATAGCCAAGGTGATGGTTCAAAGGACCAAAGCTTTAAAGTAACAAAGACGTAATCCAGCATCACTGAGCTGGCAACAGGTGTTCGGAATCTCAGCAGCCACATCCTTAACCACTCCACAGCACTGACTCTAGAAATCAGTGTCTGCACAGGGTGTGTCCTGATCCCCATCATCTTGCTCAGAATTTTTGCTGTAATTACTTTGGTCCAGTATCTGATGTGCTCTATTATCTTGGACATTTATTGTTAGAGTGGCAAGGACTTATATTAGTTGACCTTTTGTGAGAAACTCAGAGGATATGACCACTCAATTAAAACAAGCCAGACTGCACCTACGTGTGGCTAATTTTATAGATCTTGTCAAAAATATAATAAACGACTGGTTCCTGGGCAAGATGGCTGAATGGGAATAGCTCCAGTGTGCAGCTCCCAGTGAGAGCAATGCAGAAGGTGGTGATTGCTGCATTTCCAACTGAGGTACGCAGTTCGTCTCATTGGACAGGTTAGACAGTAGATGTAGCCCACAGAAGGCAAGCGGAAGCAGGATGGGGTGTTGTCTCACCTGGGAAGCATAAGGGGTCAGGGAACTCCCTCCCCTAGTCAAGGAAAGCATCGAGGGACAATGCCATGAGGGGCAGTGCTATCCAGCCCCAACACTATGTTTATCCCACAGTCTTTGCAACCCATAGACTGGGAGATTCTCTTGGGTGCCTACACTACAAGGGCCCTGGGTTTCGAGCACAAAACTGGGCAGCTGTTTGGGTAGATACAGAGCTAACTGCAGAAGATTTTTTTGTACCTCAGTGGCACCTGGAATGCCAGGGAGACAGAACCATTCACTCGCCTGAAAAGGGGGCTGAAGCCAGGGAGCCAACTGGTCTTGCTCAAGGATCCAGCCCCCACAGAGCCCAGCAAGCTAAGATCCACTGGCTTGAAATTCTCGCTGCCAGCACAGCAATCTGAAGTCCACCTGGGACACTAGCTTGGTGTGGAGAGGGGCATCCACCATTACTGAGGCTTGAGTAGGCAGTTTTACCCTCACAATGTAAACAAATCCAACTGGAAGTTCAAACTGGGAGCTCGGCAAAGCTGCTGAAGCCAGACTGCCTCTCTAGATTCCTCCTCTCTGGGCAGGGGATCTCTGAAAGAAAGGCAGCAGCCCCAGTTAGGGGCTTATATGTAAAACTCTCATCTTCCTGGGACAGAGCATCTGGGGGAAGGGGCAGCTGTGGGCACAGCTTCAGCAGACTTAAATGTTCCTGCCTGCCAGCTCTGAGGAGAGCAGCAGATCTTCCAGCACAGTGCTTGAGCTCTGTTAAGGGAAGAACTGCCTCCTCAAGTGGGTCCCCGACCCTTCTCCCTCCTGACTGAGTCACACCTCCCAACAGATGTCAACAGATACCTCATACAGGAGAGCTTTGGCTGGCATCTGGTGGGTGCCCCTCTCAGATGAAGCTTCCGGAGGAAGGAGTAGGCAGCAATCTTTACTGTTCTGCAGCCTCTGCTTGTGACACCCAGGAAAACGGGGTCTGGAGTGGACCCTCACCAAACTCCAGCAGATCTGCAGCAGAGGAGCCTGACTATTAGAAGGAAAGCCAACAAACAGAAAGCAATAGAATCAACATCAACACAAATGACAACCATGCAAAACTCCATCTGAAGGTCTCCAACAGCAAAGACCAAAGGTAGATAAATCCACAAAGATGAGGAAAAGCCAGCACAGAAAGGCTGAACGTTCCAAAAACCAGAACGCCGCTTCTCCTCCAAAGGATCACAACTCCTTGCAAGCAAGGAAACAAAACTGGATGGAGAATGAGTTTGGTGAATTGACAGAAGTAGGCTTCAGAAGGTGGGTCCTCTGAGCTAAAGGATCATGTTCTAACCCAATGCAAGGAAGCTAAGAACGTCAACTAAATGTTAGAGGAATTGCTAACTAGAATAACCAGTTTAAGAGAAAACCATAAATGACCTGATGGAGCTGAAAAACACAGCATGAGAACTTCATGAAGCATACACAAGTATCAATAGCCAAATCAGTCAAGCAGAAGCAAGGATATCCGAGATTGAAGATCAACTTAATGAAATAGAGCATAAAGACAAGATTAGAGGAGAAAGAATGAAAAGGAACAAGCAAAACCTCCAAGAAACATGGGACTATGTGAAAAGACCAAACCCACATTTGATTGGTGTACCTAAATTAATGGGGAAAATGGAATCAAGTTGGAAAACACACTTGATATTATACAGGAGAACTCCCCCAACATAGCAAGACAGGCCAACATTTGAATTCTGGAAATACAGAGAACACCACAAATATATTCAAAAGCAACCCCAAGACACATAACCCTCAGATTCACCAAGGTTGAAATGTAGGAAAAAATGTTAAGAGCAGCCCGAGAGAAAAGTCAGGAGGCCCGTCAGACTAACAGTGGATCTCTCTGCAGAAACCCTAAAAGCCAGAAGAGAGTGGGGGCCAATATTCGACATTCTTAAAAAAAAAAAAATTTAAACCAATAATTTCATATTCAGCCAAACTAAGCTCCGTAAGTGAAGAATAAATAAAATCCTTTACAGACAAGCAAATGCTAAGGGACTTTTTTCACCACCAGGCCTGCCTTACAAGAGCTCCTGAAGGAAGCACTAAACATGGAAAGGAAAACCCAGTACCAGCCATGAAAAAACAAACCGAAATGTAAAACCATTGACACTATGAAGAAACTGCATCAACTAACAGGCAAAATAACCAGCTAGCATCATAATGACAGGATCAAATTCACACATAACAATATTAATCTTAAAGGTACATGGCTAAATGCCCCAATTAAAAGGCACAGACTGGCAAATTGGATAGAGTCAAGACCCATCAGTGTGCTGTATTCAGGAGACCCATCTCATGTGCAAAGATAAACACAGGCTCAAAAAAAAAAAAAAGGGTGGGGGGATGTAGGAAGATTTACCAAGCAAATGGAAAGCAACAAATAGCAAGGGTTACAATCCTAGTCTCTGATAAAACAGACTTTAAACCAACAAAGATAAAAAAAAGAAAAGAAGGGCATTACATAAAGGTAAAGGGATCAATGCAACAAGAAGAGCTAACTATCCTAAGTATATATACACCCAATACAGTGGCACCCAGATTCATAAAGCAATTTCTTAGAGACCTACAAAGATACTCAGATTCCTACACAATAATAATGGGAGAGTTTAACACCCCACTGTCAATATTAAACAGATCAATGAGACAGAAAATTAACAATGATATTCGGGACTTGAACTCAGCTCTGGACCAAGCAGACCTAATAGACATCTACAGAACTCTCCACTTCAAATCAACAGAATGTACATTCTTCTTAGCACCACATAGCACTTATTCTACAATCAACCACATAATTGGAAGTAAAACACTTCTCAGCAAATGCAAAAGAACAAAAATCATAACAAAGTCTCTCAGACCACAATCCAATCGAATTAGATCAGCATTAAGAAACTCACTTAAAACCAATTACATGGAAACTGAACAACCTCATCCTGAATGACTACTGAGTAAATAATGAAATTAAGGCAGAAATAAGGAAGTTATTTGAAATAAGGAAGTAATGAGAACAAAGACACAGTGTACCAGAATCTCTGAGACACAGCTAGAGCAACGTTTAGAGGGAAATTTATAGTGCTAAATGCCGACAGGAGAAAGCAGGAAGGATCTAAAATAGACACCCTAACATCACAATTGAAAGAAATAGAGAAACAAGAAGAAACTTCAAAAGCTAGCAGAAGACAAGGAGTAACTGAGATCAGAGCAGAACTGAAGGAGATAGAGAGACAAAAAGCCCTTCAAAAATCAATGAATCCAGGAGCTGATTTTTTGAAAAGATTAACAAAATAGTTGGAGCTCTAGCCAGACTAATAAAGAAGAAAAGGGAGAAGAATCAAATAGACACAAAAGAAAATGATAAAGGGGAGATCACCACTGATCCCACAGAAATACAAACTACCCTCAGAGAATACTATAAATACCTCTATGCAAAAACTATAAAATCTAGAAGAAATGAATAAATTCCTGGACAAATATGCCCTCCCAAGACTAAACCAGGAATAAGTCAAATCCCTAAATAGACCAATAACAACTTCTGAAATTGGGGCAGTAATTAATAGCCTACCAACCAAACGAAGCCCAGGACCACAGATTCACAGCTGAATTCTACCAGAGGTACAAAGAGAAGCTGGTACCATTCCTTCTGAAACTATTCCAAGCAATAGAACAAGAGGGACTTCTCCCTAACTCATTTTATGAGACCAGCATCATGCTGATACCAAAACCCAGCAGAGACACAACAACAACAAAACAATTTCAATTCAATATCCATGATGAACATTGATACAAAAATCCTCAATATAATACTAGAAAACCAAATCCATCAGCACGTTGAAAAGCTTATCCAATACGATCAAGTCAGCTTCATCCCTGGGATGCAAGGCTGGTTCAACATATGCAAATCAATAAACATAATCCATCACATAAACAAAACTAATGACAAAACCACATCATTATCTCAAGAGATGCAGAAAAGGCTATCAATAAAATTCAACACTCTTTTATGCTATAAACACTCAATAAACTAGGTATCGATGGAACATATCTCAAAATAATAAGAACTATTTATGACAAACCCACAGCCAATATCATACTGAATGGGTAAAAGCTGAGAGCATTCCCTTTGAAAACCAGCACAAGACAAGGATCCCCTCTCTCATCACTCCTATTCAACATAGTATTGGAAGTTCTGACTAGGGCAATCAGGCAAGAGAAAGAAATAAACAATATTCAATAGGAAGAGAGGAAGTCGAATTATCTCTGTTTGTGGGTGACATGATTGTATATTTAGAAAACCCCATCGTCTCAGTCCAAAAACTCCTTAAGCTGATAAGCAACTGCAGAGAAGTCTCAGAATACAAAATCAATGTGTAAAAATTACAAGCATTCCTATACCCAATAGTAGACAAACAGAGAACCAAATCATGAGCAAACTCCCATTCACAATTGCTACAAAGAGAATCAAATATCTAAGAATACAACTTACAGGGGATGTGAAGGACCTCTTCAAGGAGAACTACAAACCACTGCTCAAGGAAATAAGAGAGGACACAAACAGATGGAGAAACATTCCATGCACCAAAAAAGAGCCCATATAGTCAAGACAATCCTAAACCGAAAGGACAAAGCTGGAGGCATCACGCTACCTGACTTCAAACTATATTACAAGTTTAAAGTAACCAAAACAGCATGGTACTGGTACCAAAACCAGTACCATGAGTATCCATACCAGAGATATAGACCAATGGAACAGAACAGAGTTCTCAGAAATAATGCCACACATCTACAATCATCTGATCTTTGACAAACCTAATGAAAATAAGCAATGGGGAAAGGATTCCCTATTTAATAAATGGTGTTGGGAAAACTGGCTAGCCATATGCAGAAAACCAAAACTGGACCCCTTCCTTACACTTTATACAAAAATTAACTCAAGATGCATTAAAGATAAACACAGAAAGAAATAAAACCTAGACAATACAATTCAGGACATAGGCATGGGCAAAGACTTCATGACTAAAACACCAAAAGCAATTGCAACCAAAGCCAAAATTGACAAATAGAATCTAATCAAACTAAAGAGTTTCTGCATAGCAAAAGAAACTATCATCAGAGCGAACAGACAAACTACAGAATGGGAGAAAATTTTGGCAATCTATTCATCTGACAAAGGGCTAATATCCAGAATGTACAAGGAACTTAAACACATTTACGAGAAAAAAACAAACGATCCCATCAAAAAGTGGGCAAAAGATATGAACAGACACTTCTTAAAAAAAGACATTTGGCTGGGCGTGGTGGCTCACGCCTGTAATCCCAGTACTTTGGGAGGCCAAGGCGGGCAGATCATGAGGTCAGGAGATCAAGACCAACCTGGCCAATATGGTGAAACCCCATCTCTACTAAAAATACAAAAAAAAAAGAAGAAAAATTAGCCATAGCACATGCCTATAGTCCTAGCTACTCAGATGGCTGAGGCAGGAGAATTGCTTGAACCCAGGGGCAGAGATTGCAGTGAGCTGATACCATACAACTACACTACATGCAGCCTGGGTGGCAGTGTGAGACTCCATCTCAAAAAAAGAAAAGACATTTATATGGCCAAGAAACATGAAAAAATGCTCATCATTACTGGTCATTAGAAAAATGCAAATCAAAACCACAGTGAGATACTATCTCACGCCAGTTAGAATGCCAGTCATTAAAAAGTCAAGAAACATTAGATGCTGGAGAGGACGAGGAGAAACAGGAACACTTTTACACTGTTGGTGGGAATGTAAATTAGTTCAACCATTGTGGAAAACAGTGTGACAATTCCTCAAGGAGCTAGAACCAGAAATACCATTTGACCCAGCAATCCAATTACTGGGCATATACCTAAAGGATTATAAATCATTCTACTATAAAGACACATGTATGTGTATGTTTATTGCATCACTATTCATAATAGCAAAAACTTAGAACCAACCCAAATGCCCATCAGTAATAGACTGGATAAAGAAAATGTGACACATATAAACCATGGAATACTATGCAGCCATAAAAAGGATGAGTTCACGTTTTTTTGCAGGGACATGGATGAAGCTGGCAACCATCATTCTCAGCAAATTAACACAGGAACAGAAAACCAAACACCACATGTTCTCACTCATACATGGGAGTTGAACAATGAGAACATATAGGCATAGGGAGGGGAACATCACACACCAGGTCCTATTAGGGTGTGGTGGGGGGAAAGGAGGGATAGCATTAGGAGAAATACCTAATGTAGATGACAGGTTGATGGGTGCAACAAACCATCATGGCACATGTATACCTATGTAACAAACCTGCACGTTCTGCACATGCATCCCAGAACTTAAAGTATTGTTAAGATATACATATATGTAATAAACTTAATTAACCTGCACCTTAAGATGTATTTATTTTATTCTTATATGGAAACGTTTCTCCCTCCAATAGTGTCTGATTATTTTCTCTGCACTGGTATTTACAGCTTAATTTGAATTACATCATAATTTAAAAATTGAACAGTTTAGTATGTTTTCTTTCCTTTTATAGAATTTTTTAAAAAAATTCCCTTTGGATTTTCTAATCATTTTGGAAGAGCTTTAAAATTTAGAATTAAATCTGGCCAGGCATGGTGGCTCACACCTGTAATTCCAGCGCTTTGGGAGGCTGAGGCTGGTGGATCACCTGAGATCAGGAGTTCAAGACCAGCTTGGCCAACATGGTGAAACCCTGTCTCTACTAAAAATACAAAAATTAGCTGGCTTTGTGGTACATGCCTGTAATTCCAGCTACTGGGGAGGCTGAGGCACAGAAATCTCTTGAATCCAGGAGGTGGCAGCTGCAGTGAGAAGAGATCATGCCGCTGCACTCCAGCCTGGGCAACAGACAAAGACTCCACCTAAAAAAAAAAAAAAAAAAAAATAGAATTAAATTATAAATTCTTAGCTTTATTTCTAAATAAAATTCTAACTTTTATTTTTATAATGCCAATATTTGCTTAGTACCTCCCGTTCCCACTTTGGTTTTACTGTTTTTACTTTCCTTTTGCCTTGATCAGTTTCTTTTTTATGTTTGTGTATAGACTTTGTGTTCATGAATTTATTAATTCTTATATGCCAGGTGTTTTTTTGGACACTAGGTTTTGAGCAATCAATAGAACAGACAAAAATTCCTGTCTACATGGAGCTCATATATATGATGGTGCAAAAAGTCACACATTATAAAACAAACAAACTAGGTGTGTGTGTGTATGTGTGTGGTATGTGAGATACCACATATAACAGTTATCATCAGAAAGAGACAATTGCTTGGGAGAAAGTAGTCACTGAGAAAGAAGTGATGAGCATGCCAAGAATTCCAGGCAAAGGGATCACAGAAAAAAGGACTTTGAGGTTGGACCCTGCCCAGCCTGTCTGAGAAACAGCAAGAAGCAACGTGGCTGCAGAAGGAGAGTCAGGGAGAAAACATCAGAGGTGCTGGGGGACACAGTGGGTTGTGTGAGCTTGGTAGGCAATTGTAATTACATCGTTTTCCACTTTGTAAGTTTAAGTCAGGAAGCCTTTGGAACAATTTACTTGAAGCAAAAATATAATTTTATTTTTATTTTTAAACCGTTACATTGGCTTCTGTGTCAAGAACAGAGTATGAAGGGGGAAGAACAGATCTCAGCATGGTTAGAAGGCAACTAACACAATCCCTGTAAAAGATGATGGTGCCTTAGACCATGGAGGGATAGTCGAGGTGAAACAAAATTTTTAACATAGCCTTGAAAGTATTTTCAGTGGGATTTGGTGAAGGACCAAATATAAAGTAAAAGAGAAGAAAGGAGTTGAAAATGACTCCAAGATTTTTGGCTCGAGCCACTGAAAGAATGGAGATGCTCATCAGCCTGCTTGGGGAAGCCAGCAGTGGGTGTTAAGAAGGGAATTTTCAGGATCTTGACTTGGGGCTTCGTGAGAGTTTCAGTGTCTATTACTATTCAAGAGGATATTAATAGCATGGAGGTGGATACATAGGCAGACAGATAGAAAGGGCAAGGATGGCGTCGGTACTGGAGATATTAGTGTGAGAATGATTACTAGGTAGGTCATACTTACAATTTATTGAATGAATGAGATCACCAAGAGAGTAAGAGAAGAGCAAAGAGGATCCAGAGACTGAGTCCTTGAGTGTTCCAACTTTTCAAAGTCAGAGGAATGAGGAGACGTCACTAAAGAAGACAGCAGGAATGGGCAATGAGACAGGAGTGCCAAGAGCCTGTGATGTGTGGCAGCCAGAGGCACGAGCTCCCGTGCTAAATGCTGCGGCCAGGCTACATGGGTGAAGGTGAAATAGCCCTCGGTGTCTCCTTGTCTCAGTCTATTTTATCCATGTGTCTTTTTGATCTTTCTAGGAAATACATTTTCTTGTGTTTTACTGGGATTGCTAAGCAGATTTCTCAAGTTTTTCCCAATTTTTCTTTCTTTGGATATTTAAAGAAATATATTTAGATATTTAAAGAAAGATAGTTCCCATTTTCCTGGAGTTGTTTTTTTTTTTTTTTTTTTATCAAAAACCAAAAGTCATTCCTTCTCTTTATTGTCTTTGAAAGATTAGGTATGATTTAGACTGTAGCTAAAGTCTCCAAGACTGATGATCCAATCCTTCTCTCAGATCTATGCCAGCTGACAGTAAGATTTTTTCCCTGGTAGCCAGGTACGGTGGCTCAGGCTTGTAATTCTAGCACTTTGGGATGCCAAGGCAAGTGGATTGCTTAAACCCAGGCGATCCACCTGCCTTAGCCCGGGGAACATGGTGAAATCCCTGCTCAAGATTAGATTGGACAACATGGTGAAATCCCCATCTCTACAAAGAATACAAGAATTAACCGGGTGTGGAGGGGTGTGGCTGCAGTCCCAGCTACTAGTAAACTTCTATTCTACAAGGCTAAATCTTCTCTCCTGCTGGTTTCACCCGCGGCCTGAATGGCGATGAAATTTCATCTTTGGATGATCCTGCAGGTTTGGCTTTCGGTTCCTGGAGCACTCTCAGAGGCAATGTGCAAAGGTTGGACAGAGCAGGAGAGGCCGAGGACCAGCTAGCACAACCTGCCGGGGAGAAGACACAGGAACCTCTGCTGACCATCCTGGGACCCAACGAAGACCGTGAAGAAGCTTTAGTTGCTGGGCACAGTGGCTCACGCCTGTAATCCTAGCACTTTGGAAGCCGAGGTGGGTGGATCACCTGAGGTCAGGAGTTCAAGACCAGCCTGGCCTTCATGGTGAAACCCCATCTTTAAAGAAAAAAAGAAGCTTTGGTCACAAGATGTACTGCCCCTAGCACTTCTTGCTGAAGCCGCCAACCCAGGGCGTACGTGTCCCTGCAGGCATCACCTGCTACATTCTATCCGTGTGTGTCCTCAGAGCCGCAGTCACCATATGGTGCTGTAAGGGAGCTAAGACCCGATGTGGGAGGAGAGAGATCCTGCTTCCAAAGCTGTTCCTACCTGGTGAGTATTCAGGTAGCACAGAGCTGGCTTTGCTGGCAGGGTTAGGAGAGGACCACGTTGAAGGCCTTTCCTACAGTTAAGTATGGCACATTTCCTGACTAGACACAGACCAGCAAATACATTTCTTCATTCACTTCCATCAGCCTGTTAGTATTTGAAAATTCCACTATAATTTGACACATATCAGTCTTGGTTCTTGGTGTGCTTATGAGTTTTCATCATGGTCTGCATTTTAATAGGGACTTTTTTTCCCCTCTTCACTACTCCCTCACATATAATCCTTCAATAGCTTCTGTTTATTTAATCAACAAACATCCAGGTTTTTTTTCTATATTAACTGCTATTATTCCAGTCACAGCAACTGTGCCATTACCATTTCTAGCCTGAGCTAGCATCACATCTTCCTAACTTTTTTCCTTGCTTCCTCTTTCTCACCCATCTACTTGTTTGCAGGCCAATGCCAGGGTGATTTTAAAAAACACAGATTATATAAGACACACCATATTAGTCAAGGATCTTCAGAGAAACAGAGCCAACAGGATATATAGAGTTATAGGAGGAGATGTGTCGTGGAAATGGACTCATGTAATTATAGAGGTCAAGAATCCTGGGATCTGCCGTCTACAAGCTGAAGGAACAAGAAAGCTGATGGTGTGATTGAGGCCAAGTCCACAGGCCTGGGAACCAGGAAAGCCAATGGTGTAAGCCCAAGATCAAGTCCAAAGGTCCAAAACCCAGGAGCACCAGTGTTTGAGGGCAGGAGAAGATGTATGTCCCAGCTGAAGCTGAGAGGGAGTTCTCCTTTCCTCTGCCATTTTGTTCTATTCAGGCTGTTGATGGGTTGGAGGACACCCACTTGTATTGCGTGGGGTGTTCTTCCTTACTCAGGCTACCAATTCAAATACTGGCATCTTCTGAAAACAGCCTCACGGACACACTCACAGATAATATTTTACTGGTTATCCACGTGGGCATCGCTAAGCCTAGGCATGACACATAAAATCAGCCGTCATACACATAGCTTCGCTTAAAGCATCAGATCTTCCATTTCTTCCCACCCTACAAAGAATACAATCCAAATTCCTTAGCCTGGTGCATGAAACCCTTCCTGACGGGTCCTGGAAAAGCTCTCTGAGCTCATCAGGAGCAGCCTCCCTCCCTGCACCTCCCATTCCAGGCTCACTGGCTTTCTTCGTGTTACTGGAAAATACCAAGCTCCTTTCTCTACAACACATTTGCATTGGCTTTTTGCTTTACATGGGAGGATCGGTCCCTAATCGGTGCGCCCCTGATTCTTAACCTTCTTAGCTCAGCTTAAATGTTACCTTCTCAGAGAGGCTTTCCTGACCGACCAATCTGAAGGAGTTACCCAGTCAATAGCAACACATATCCTATCTGTATTATCTGCATAGCAGTTATTGCTGCTGGACATATTTCTGGCTTATTTATATGAGCCGTTTTTTTTTACTTTTTCTCTCACCCCAACTATGTTCTTTGTTTATTAGAATATGCTTTTTCGTCTACCATTGTCATCACTTCATCCCCAGGGTCTAGGACACAGGCATAAAATAACTATTCCAGAGATATTTGCTGAATGACTAAATATAAGATGGATTTGGGGTGGTGGATGGAATGGATGGATGGACGGATGGATGGAAAGATGGAGGGATAGATGGATACCTTGGGACAGGTCAGCCAGGTGCCATTTCAAAGCAGGTCTACTTAGCTGAAGTTTCCTATGCAGATAATTACAACTTTTTAGTTGTGATTGACTGGATACTATAAGTATACATTTTAGTTTTTATTATTGGGAATGGAATTGCTGTCCAAATTCAAGTACTAATTAAATTTGAAACAATTTTTTCCATAGAAATACGTTATCCTGATATCATCATCAGAAAATTCTGAGACAAATGGTGGTGGGGGGCAAAGGATGACTAGGTATTAAAGCTACGGAGGCATTAACCCCTTAGCCTACAGGTGCTGCGTCTTCCTGTTGCTTATACTGTGGTAAGCAGTCAAAACCAAATGAAGTGACACACACACACACACACACATGCATACACATACACACACACACATACACATATACACACACACATATACACACACATGCATACACACATACACACACACATACATATGCACATACATACACACACATACATACACACACACACATACATACAAATACATCAATCTCCCACCTTGTGAAACTTCTAAAGCTGGATGAGAACATAGGATATACACTACTAAAGACAAAATACATTCTAAGTTAAATATTAACAGGAGAGCAGTTTTTTAGAGGCAGCGGTAACAGTGTGGATTGAGTTCATGGAGAAAGGAGTTTATGCTGCTGAGCTTGAAGGATGAAGAGAGGTTAGTGAGATGGATGGAGGATATTACAAACCGGAGAAGTTAATGGACAAAGACAAATGTATCTTTCCCCTATCACTCCACTATCTGTGCCAGAGGCAATTAATAAAAGGTTACTTTGTTTTCTTTCAATTAATTTCATTCAGTATACATTTTCTACAGCCCCAGGCACATGGTCGCTGAGAGCTCAGAAGTGTTTACCACTGCTATGTCCTTTGAAGAGCATGTTGTTCATTAAATGCTGGCCAGGCCAGTGTCTTCACTTTGCAGTTGTGCAAGTTCAGGTAGAAAGTGAGAGCCACTTGGTCCTTGACCTTGACCTTGACCTCTTGGGATTGCCTTGGCCAAGCCAAACCAGTGAGGTTCATGGACCAGAGCAATTCACTGTAACAGGCAGAGCAGAGAGGTGCCCATATGAGGCTGATTGTCCCGAGGAAACGGGGGCTGAGTCCTGGCCCATGAGTTTTGGGGACTGGTGCTGAGTTGAGCCTTCTGCTTGGAGAAAAGGCTTACGTAGCTGGCGCAGCACAAACAGTTCTGGGCTAAATGCCACAAAGCCCTGGATTTAAACACTCTCTACCACTTTCCTGCTCTCTGCCACGAGCCAGTTACTTTTTCTATCTGAACCTCAGTTTCTTCTCTAAAATGAGGATTTAGAAAAATATATTGATCGCTTCCTTGCCTTTTGTCTAAGATCAAGTGTAGAAAAATACCTTTACAGGATAGTTATGAGCTTAGGAATGACTAGAAGGGAACATTTGGAGTAAAGCCTTTATCTCTAAATTACTACAATGCATACGAAACCCCATATACACTCGGGAGTGTTGTCCACTTTCATATTGTTATGAAGTCTCAAATGTGCTTGACTAGTTAACCAACCAACCACTAAAAATCCAAGGCTTTTTAAAGCAAAGCCAGTTGCCGGACCTTACATTTCCATTTTTGATCAGCATATGCAGAGGGCCAGCTGCTACTCTGGACTCTCCTGCCAGAGGCTTTCTGCCTGTGGATGTATAATAAGTTCCATCAGGTATCTGCTATGCCCTTGGTGATGATGGAGCTGTGGGTTTTTTGAGAAGGAAGAGTGACATGTGATTTATTTCCTGGTATGTGTGGCATGTGTCTTCAGATGCCTGGAATATGCAGTACCCTGTCATTAAGGTGTGTGCCCTACTTATCTCCAAGGAAACACTACTGAAAACATAGATAAGCCCGATCTTCCAAAGGCAAGTATACACACATGGCAGGGGACTTGATTAAAGGGCAGCAAATGGTTCCGCCATCCGCTCAGAAAAGCAGCGCTCATGCTTTCAGATGATCAGAACAGGATGCTGTGTTGACTTTGACCAAATAAATAAACAGACATCCGATGTTGTAATTTGTCATTATAACGCTAGTTTAAATTTCATCCTAGAGACATTGAATCAGCACCAGTTACAAATAAAAGGAGAATAAAAGCTCCCACCCCAAAGCGTACTTTAAGAATCTGCATTCTTGAGTAGAACTGTAAAAATACTCTATAATTCTTTCTTTCTTTCTTTCTTTCTTTATTTATTTTGAGACAGAGTCTCGCTCTGTTGCCAGGAGCCAGGCTGGACGGCAGTGGCGTGATCTCGGTTCACACACACCTCCACTTCCCAGGTTCAAGCAGTTCTCCTGCCTCAGCCTCCCGAGTAGCTGGGCTCACAGGCACGCACCAACATGCCCAAAAATGCTGTAATTCTTATTCCTGAATTAGAGTGAAGATGAATTCCAAACAAAATGTCATTTGAACAACATCACATCCCTGGAATGTTGCATGTTTTCAAAATAAGCTTCATCCTTTCCCTTTCCCAGTATAGAATTTTTCATTTACAATTATGTATAAAATAAAACCATGGAGGCACTCTACTGGTGTCCAGAAAAGTGAGGACTCACATTTGCCCTCTGCGGAAGAGTTGACAAAGCAAGAGTCCAGCTTCTCCAGAATTCTGAAGAAGTGGGAGACATTGCCACAGACAGGGATCAAAGAACAGAACCAAGAATGCCATTCAGTAAGCCCCAGGCCCAAAGGAAAAGCCTCGAAGTAAAAGCATTAATATGCTTATCTGCATCGTGAAAGCCTAACTTCAGGCAATATAGTCAAGCACAGATGCCTAATTTAGTGTGGTTACGTTTCTACAATCTATATTTGCAAATAAGCCATATGGCAAGACCCAAGTACTGCCCATTCCATGCTAAGTCCCACCCCCACCGTTTGTGTGCACGCGCGCAGGCACACACAGAGACGTGCACTTTTTCTTTCCTGTTTCGCATCTGACCCACTTATCTCTGGCCCATTGAATAAGGAGGGAAAAAAAATTTAGTATATTCTGAGTATTGCAAAAGTCAGACTGAAAAAGATATTCACAAAAAGATTTCAAGAAATATCTAAATCCTTAGAAATGTCTACGAAGAGATGTAAATGTCGCATTGAATTAAGAGAAAACTGCTTTTCTGAGAACTGTCCATGGGCAGCCTTTACCAATACACAAGTCCCTTTCTAGGGAAGAGGTGTAGACCAAGCATCTCAAGAAGTGGCAAAGGAATTTATCGACATCTGGGGAACCCAAAGCATTTCTATAGCGTTGTTAACCTGTTATTAAATTATTATGTAGCAGTTTAAATTGAGCAGCCCCTCAGAGGGCTCTCCAAGTGTTTGCTAGTGTTTTGTGAATCTTATGCTGCAAAGTAAATCATTATAAAAGCATGCCAGCTTGTAACCCACACCTATCCACATCCCTCTCCTTTGCAAATGCCTGTTCCATCAGCTTCTCAATTTATTTACAAGACGTTCTTATTGTCTTCAAATGACAGATTTATGGAGCATCTAACTACAGCAATCAGTCCTTGTAGCACTGTTCACACACCTATTCTCAGAATTTCTCTGCAGGCTGTATTATTTCCTATAAAATGAAGCTGAAATGCATTGAATAACACAAGGGGGTTCAAGAATCTGGGGCACGAAGCAGGCTCACTGCACCAGGATAAGACAGCAAGGTGGGCTTCCTTACCTGGACTCATTCACAAGCTTTGATTTTTTTTATTTTATTAACTGCTAAGATACTTGACCCCCTATCCCTTAACAAAAGAGTACAATAAAATCTCAGGAAAAAAAAATTCAGCTATCATTAAAGGACCTCGTGTGTGTGTGTGTGTGTGTGTGTGTGTGTGTGTGTGTGTGTCCTGGTACTAGGTGTTGAGGTGTTGAGGAGCTAATAAAGTATATATTTTTTCTTTTTTTTTTTTTTTTTGAGATGAAGTCTCACTCTTGCCCAGGCTGGAGTACCGTGGTGCCACCTCAGCTCACTGCAACCTCTGGCTCCTGGTTTAAGCAATCTTCAGGCCTCAGCCTCTGGAATAGCTGGGATTACAGGCTCCTGCCACCATTCCCAACTAATTTTTGTATTTTTAGTAGAGATGGAGTTTCACCATGTTGGCCAGGCTGGTCTTGAACTACTGATCTCAAGAGATCTACCCACCTCGACCTCCCAAACTGTTGGGATTACAGGTGTGAGCCACTGTGCCCAGCCCAAAGTATAAAATTCTAATTATGTAATTTTTTATTTTTCCTTTTAAAATCTTTGCCTATTATAAAGGTTATCATCTGGGGTTACACATCAGCATCATCTGAGACTTTTTAAGGTGTTGACTGGCCAGGTGACCTCTGAGCCCTGACGTTAGGAAGCTCTGGCATGGGGTGCAGGCATATATGATTTTTTTTTTGGAAGGGGATGGAGTCTAGCTCTGTCTCCAAGCTAGAGTGCAGTGGCATGATCTTGGCTCACAGTAACCTTCAACTCCTGGGTTCAAGCAATTCTCCTGCCTCAGTCTCCTGAGTAGCTAGGACTACAGGCATGTGTCACCATGCCAGGCTAATTTTTTATTTTGTATTTTTAGTAGAGACAGGGTTTCATCATGATGGCCAGGATGGTCTCGATCTCTTGACCTCGTGATCCTCCTACCTCAGCCTCCCAAAGTGCTGAATTACAGGCTTGAGACACCACACCCAGCCGCATCTATGATTTTAAAGTGATGAAGGTTGACAAGTACTGCTCTATGGCAGGGTAACTACGCTCAGCCATCTGTGCCCAAGTGGCACATCCAGTACCGCCTTTTGCCATCCATCAGTCCTTATGAGTGTCCCCCTACCAGCCTTCAGCCTTCAGGCTCCTCTGCTTCAGTTACTTAGAACTTCTCAGTGGTCTCTGAACATTCAGAGAGTTAATTGTTTCATGCTTTCACAAGCATGGCTCCCTCTAAAAAGGCTCCTCTTCTTATATTCTTCTTGGAAAACCCCCACAAGTTGCTCAACACCAGGCGTTTTTTTCTGTGAAGGTGCATGAGTCAGCTGTGTCTTGTGCTTAGTCACCACATGTAGAGACTTCGTGTTTGGGTCTATACATCTATCTCACCCTTGAGTTCTTCAGCTCCTTAGGAGAGGACACTGGCGCTCGCTCTGCTCCCCTGAATCCTAACATGATGTCTACGCATAGACAGAAAGTGTCTCTTGAATGAACAAAGAATACCTGGACATGAGACATTAGAAACAATGGTAGAAATTTCAGGGAGCTGAATCCATACCAGAACATTTTGAATGTTCCAATCTTCCAGTGGTGAAATGTGGTGTCTTGCGAAGATGCGCGCTTCCTTTCCGTTGCTGGAGATAGAAGTATTCACACAGATCAATAATGCTGCTGAGAGCTCATTCCCTTCTCTAGTAAAGGTTGGAGCGGAATGACCGTGGTGGGTATTGACTCTGATGACCAGCCATGGGGCACGTTCTATTCCTCAATCCGTGTCAAATGGAACCACCTACCTGGGGAGTCCAGCAGGGGGACGCTCAAGTGAAAGGTGAGGAACGTAGACGTAAAGAAGGGGATGCATGTTGGAGGGAGGAAGAAGTCCACTGGCAGGATGAGCTGGGAAACAAGACCGAGGAGGGGTAAATCACGGGGCAAGCGGGCTTTTAGAACACATTACACAGTCCGTGCTTTTCTTCTGGGAGAAACAGAAAGCCACGGAAATATTTCAGGCAGGGGAGCACCATCTCCAAAGGTTAGGAAGCTCTGCTGGCCGGCGTGTGTGGGAAACCACAGGCTTGCATTATTATCCATGCAGAGGAAAAGGGGAGGGTGATAAAAAATGGTCATTGCCCTATGGAAGTCATTGCTGACCTGACCACATTGAGGTTAAGGAAGACTTGCAAACTCTCCTCACTTTACACACTGGCCTGCGTTTTTGTCATCACAGCAACATCTGAAAAGCAGATTTATTTGCCCTAGTGAACTATGGCTATGGACAGCCAGGGTCCAGATCCAACCTTCAAGCATGCTCCCCGGCCGCCAGTGATCACCAGCACCTCCTGAGGCGCTGCCTCACGCCTCTGCTCACTTAGTCTTCTCACTCAGCACCTTCTGCAGCAAAGCCCAGCATCCGTCGTCTTCTCTGGGAAGCATCTCAGCTCCCTGTGGAAAGGTGGTTGCTCCTCCCGTGTGTCCACAGTACCTGCACCAGATGCTTTCTGATGAATCCATCTCTAATTAAACCCAATCTTTCAATCAGCAGTGGTCTGCCAAATAATAAATGCCAGAAACAGCTAACGCTAGAATAAAGAACACAAGCTAAGAAGCAGAGTGCTGCTTTCCAGATCATCTCTTACCAATGTCCAGGGTTACCAAGGGCAAATCAAGTCCTTTCTCTGACCCTCACTTTCTTTACAAATGATCTAACTATAGAAGAGTTTCTTCTTGTTTTAAAAGGGATGATTCTATAAATTTTTTTTGCGAAAAGGCCCAGACCCAAATATTTGCTGAAAACAGAAACTTCTTAGCATACCATTCAAAGCCCTTCAGACTTGCCTCCATACCGATCTATTCCTAAACTCCAGCCTTCCTCGTGTGACCTCTTGCTCTCAGCCACCTCAAAGTAACAACTACCAATGTTTTTCCCGCTCCCCACTGGGCCTCAGCAAACTCCACTGCCTCATTCTTCCTAGCCAATAAACAACTTGTTCTTCGAGATAGAACTCAATACCTGCTTCTCTATCAGACCATTTTTCTCTCCCTGCAGCTGAACTGATCAACATGCTCTCAACTCATAAGCAGTAAGGATGGAGCTCCTCCTGGGGGCGTCTTAGCATCTCCAGCCAGAGATTTGTGGCTCTGTCTACAAACACGGTCATAGCACGGTAGAGTGTATATCTCCCAAGTGGATGGCACACGCCCCCAGTGTGACCTGAGATAGTTCAGGGAGCACGCAGACATGCCCCGTCAGAGCTGTGATAGCAAATTGTTGAAACACATTTAGGTGGGAAGAAATCCGGTATAGTAGATGCTAAGCAAAACACAACACTGGAGGTGCAACAGTTACCAAAATGGCAAAAGCGATGTGTGAACAACTGGTGTTTGCAAACCACAGTCAGGTGGAAGAATCATGGGATTTGGATAGAAATCTGGAGTTGAATGTGAGCTCTGCTATCAGCTTCCTGATCCCCCAGAAAGGCATCTGGGCCAAATGAAGTCTATCTTTTCCTTAAACTGGGAAAATCGGTTTCTGTTATTGTGAGCCCATTTCGTTCTCTAAACTGTGAGCACTGTGAGACTAAGTTTGTTTTAATCTTGTCTTTTATACTTCACCTGTCACAGACACGAAAATATAGTACGTGATCAATACCTGTTAGTTGAATTAATATATTTGTTTTTAAAGCTATTTTTTTGTGGAAATAATTACTTTAGTACCTAAATCACATCTTTTGGCAACTGGTGATATTAATTTCTGATAAAACATCAGAAATCGTTTCTATTTCATCTGAAACAAAGATTATTGTTTTTCCTTATCACTGATGATTTTTTCCTAGAGCAAATGGTACCAGCATCACAATCCTTTAAAACCCTTTTCCAAGCCTTTATTGTTTTTGGAGAAAAGTTGTTGCCTTATTAGTAAGGTCTGGGACTCACGGTATTATTGGTTCATTTTGCTTTGGAATTATCTGGTTTATTCCACACATCTATATTACTTTTATAAACCATATTTCAACATTCACTGACCTCTAAATTCCATGGGAAATATATTGGAGAAAACCCCTGCTAAGCAGAGCTGGCTAGATGGGGGTGTCGAATGCAATCTCTCCCCCTCAACCCGGACCCTTCACAGCAATGCCTACTGTCTTCCTGTAGAACGCCTCAATATCTACAAAGGAGCTTTAGTTGGCTTCTCCTCTGCACTTTTATCTACATTAACTGTGTTGGAAAACATTTCCTGGTGGTCTCTTTGTGACCATTTCAAAGCACGTCATTAACTACATGTCCAGGGCACCTACTTTGCACCTCACACTGCTAGGCTCGGGAAATAAATAGATTAAAAGGTAGGATTCCTGTTCTCAAACAGAGCACTGAAAGTTAAAGAGACATAAATTGTACTGCTTCACTCAACCATAATTTTCCTGAGGCGAAGGATCTCTTTGGTGTGACTGTATATTCCCATCGCCTAGCAAAGTGCTGGACGTTAGTCAGGTAAGCACCCATTGCTCCCTGAACTAAAATGGATGTTCTGTTAGGGAATTTGTTCTATGTCCCATAATTACTGAGGTACAATTTCATATGTGTGGTTTTTTTGTGTGTGTAAATGGTTAAGCGTGTATGTGATATGTAGTAATAATTCCCCATTTATTAATGATGAAACTAAAGCACATGGAAGAAAAATACTCTCTCCAAATCTATGAAGTGGTGGGGCTTGGATTCAAACCTGGATCCATCTGGTGGTGAAGGCTGTGATCCTTCAAACTCCCTGCTGGATATGAACAGAGGTCTGACTACAAAGCGAATTATAATTCTAAAATAAAATGGAAACTGTTTCATCATGATTCAACTTCTAAACCATAAAACAATGAGGACTGTTTGCACATTCTTTTCTAATTTCTTCCTCCGGAGATCCTGCAGGACTGAGGGATACTAAGGAGTTAATGAGGACCGTGGGCCTAGCTCTCCCCTCTCTCATGTCAGCGCAGCCCAGCGCTTCTACAGAAGGGCTCTTCATCCTCATTCTCCTCTTGTCACAAGGGGTCTTTCTTCTGTTCCTCCTGTGATGCCTCAAGCATCCCTGCTCACCTGCAGGGAGCCGGTCCCTGGTCCTATCATTTCCCTTTACAATAAGCCACCCCCAACCTGCAATTACCTCCGTGCAATTCCGTCACGTGTAGCATGCTGTGTGCTCCAAAGCAGCTGTGGGTGGTAGAAATAGCTTTGACTAAGGAGTCTGGTGTAGCCCAGACCGTGACATAACTATGGACCTCTGCACTCCAGCTCCTGGAGGCTGACCTGGTGCCTCTCCTGGAGAAAGCAGCAGTTGGTGTCAGGTCCGATGATCTGTAAGGGCCGTTCTAGCTCAAAAACCCCAAGGACGCACCTGCCTGGCCATTCTCAACCTGCTCCTCAGGCTTGCCACAGAGGTTTGCCCCATGGTGTCTCATCGTCCCGTGGCGGGGCCTGACCTCAGCTCAGCCTGGGCTGGGGCAGCACCCTCCCTCCCTCCAGAGAAGCCAGAGCTGGTGGGTCCCCCAGCTGCTTAACATGATGTCATCATCTCTTGGCCCTGATTCAGCCCTGGTTTCCTAGAAGGTCACACAAATCACAGGTGTAGAAGAATGGAAAAATCCAGCCCTATCATACCCACTGTGGCCGGTGACCTGGAGTCCCCGAGCCACTGAGCCTCTTCACTCATTTAATGAAGCCACGACCGACCCAGGGTGTGCTCCACACAGTGAAACGCTGTCTCAGTGACGCTCTTATTAATACCTCCATGCATGTGTGCAGATGGAGGCAGGAAAAAGAGATTTCTCCCTCATCACTTCTTCTTCCCCCGTCTCTTCCTCCCAGCCTCCTTTCCTCCCTTGTAAGCACGATTTCCCTGCCTCAGCTTCCTCCCCTCCCTCCTCCTTCCTTTCTTCCTTCTGTTCTCCCTCCATTCTCTCCTCCTTCCTCCCCTCCCTCCTCCTTCCTTTCTTCCTTCTGTTCTCCCTCCATTCTCTCCTCCTTCCTCCCCTCCCTCCTCCTTCCTTTCCCCTTCCCTCCTCTCCCCATTCTCCCCCTCTCCTCCTTCCTTCCTCCCCTCCTTCCCTGTTTGTGCCCATCTTCCTCTGCCCTTCATTGCTCTTCTATGACTTTCTCTCTCTGCTCCACAAGGCAAGTCCATGGTTCAGAGAGCTGCCTCCTCTTACCAGCACCCACAGTCCAAAGCTCATCTCAAGCTTGGGCATTCCTCAGAGCCTCACTGGCAAATTGGACCACTTGCGTCCCCTCCCTGTCAAAAAAAGCTCTATAGAAACAGAGCAGCACATAAAGGATTTGCCATTTCCTAAAGACTGCCCTGAACAGTAGGAACTGGCTGGTATAGGAGGGAAACAGCAACAAGAAAACATAAAGATAAATTGGGGGAATGCTGATTAAAAACAAAAAAGTAAATAAACAAACAGATCTGTGCTCTGACAGCAGCAGCAGGCTCCTCCTTCAATCCACCTCTGCTCCCTTGCTGTGGAGACTCCAGCTACAGCCATGACCAAAGGCAGCGGCAGCTATGCAGCTCATCCTATAGAAAAAGAGCATTTTTCTAAAGCAGCCAGAGCCCTGCCCCCAGACCCCTGTGACCCTATTTCAGAAACTGCCCTTTTCAGCTATGTATGAGAGCTGGGGTGGAAGGGACTTCCATCCTGTGGCCCCATCATGTTTAGAGACTTGCTGTTCCCTGCAGGAAGTCCACAAAAGAGGAGAGTATGTGGTGGATTCCTGCTTTTTCAACCTGGTTCAAAAAGAGATGCACATCAGCTCCATGTGGAATCCATCATGAGGCCTAAATAATCACTCTGGTAGCACACAGCTGCAAGGGGTGCTGGGAAATATAGACTGTGCTCAGAAGACACCTCCCAAGGATAAGTCCAGCTCAACATGGATTCAGGCTCAGCACGCTGTCTTGCCACGGGCTCCTCTCAGGCCATGGGACATCTGTAGGCTTCCTTCTTGGTCCACATAAAATGCTCACAGTCCCCCAAGGGAGGCACCTAAGAGCTGCATCCTGTCCCTGCACCAGCTCTAAGGGAAGCTCCTCTGGGCAATGCTCAGCAGTCTCAGGCAGACATAGAAGGGCTCTGTGGGCCAGTCACTCCCATATAAAGAAGAAAAGAAAAAAACCGTCGGCACTCTCCACACCCAGTGTAAATGGTCAACTAGAATCAAACGAAACAGTGCTCAGGAATATCTCTTTAAAGTGGAAACCACTTTTTTTATTTTTTTGAAATGGAGTCTCGCTCTGTCGCCCAGGCTGGAGTGCAATGGCATGATCTTGGCTCACTGCAAACTCCATATCCTGGGTTCAAGCAATTCTCCTGCCTCAGTATCACGAGTGGCTGGAACTACAGGCATGCACCACCACACCCAGCTAATTTTTGTATTTTTAGTAGAGATGGGGTTTTGCCATGTTGGCCAGGCTGGTCTCGAACTCCTGACCTCAGGTGATCTGCCCATCTCGGCCTCCCAAAGTGCTGGGATTACAGGCATGAGCCACCGCACCCAGCCAGTAACCACTTTTTAAATGTTCACTATTCTATTGTGGAAAAATAAGGGGTGTCAGATTGCAGAAATGCAGTGGTTTTATAATAACAATTTTCCATACCTAAATCGCTCTTCACTATCTATAAAGCATCTTCTTATGTATTTCATTTTCTTATTTACTGAGTATGTTGGGTGAAAATTGCTCTTTAAATCTGTAAATCTGGACATTTGTGACTTTCTAAACACACAGAAGGGACCCTAGGAACCTGATCATTGTACTGAGATCAGACAGAATAAGGGGCAGGACATTTTTGACCGTGGACCATGAAGAAGAAAAGTAAAAGATACAAGAATGAAAGAGGGAGAAAACAGATAATTACAAACCCTGTGAATCCACGGAGGCCAGAAACATGTGCCCCTGAGAGGTTTCTGTGAATGGGCATTACTCTCGAAACCGCACATTATCTGTCAGGATTTTAAACACTGAAGCCCTGACAAAATGTCACTTTTATTCTTTACAAATAGAAGAAGGCTTTTTAGGGTCTCTGTAAGTGGCATAAATAGCAGGAGGGATCTAGGAGAAAATCAGCCATAAATGGACGTCCTGTTAATGAAGGGAAAGCCGGCTCCCTACCAGCCGTTTCCAAGGCAACCCACAGGGTGGACAAGCATCATCTCTTCTCTGTTTCCCATTATGGAGATCGCCTCTACAGCCCAGAAGAGGACAGCAAGGATGGTCAGAAGCTCTTTCTCCCAGCGTTGCCAGCACAGTTCACAAATGCAACGCCGTGGGCAGGGGTGGCCTGTGAAACGCCTCCCTCGACCTCGCCCGGGAATGCAGTCCACCTGCACTCAAGACATGTCTGACTGGGGAGGGGAAAAAATAATCTCATGCAGAGCTATACATTTCCAAAAGCTGTGATAGAAAAAATGCTTAGGCCTTTCAGATAGCGACGTTGCCTTTCGTCACTTAAAACTCACGGAATGACAGATTTTTTCTTTCTTTCTTTTTTTTTTTTTTTTGCAAGGAACCTTGTACGTCATTGTTTCCAACCTTTTTCTGTGAATCAAAGCAGAGAGCAGGCAAGGGTCTTACCTTAGGTCACTTTATGTGTTGGTGGCTGAGCTGGTTTCAGAATGCAGACCTCAAGACTTTGGGTCCCATGTCCCTTTGAGACTGAAATTTAGGGAAGAAACATTGAGAAAGAGAAAAATAATCTAATGCCAGATGAAAAAAGTTAGGAGTTTCAGCAACGGGTTCCGTGGAGTACTTGGAGGATCAGGGTGTCTGACTCTGGCAATCAAGACTTGAGATTCCTCCAGAAGGCAGAGGGCCTGGAGGCAGAACGAGCTATTAAAAGACAGTGGCACTTGTTAGGAAAACAAATGCCAAGGATGTAAAACAGAGCAGTGTCCCTAGGAATGGAAAAGAGTGGACAAAAATGAGAAACGCTACAGAATTATAATGGACCAGGCAAATTTACCATCTCATTTGTGCCTGTCGAGAAATGTACATTTTTTTAAGTTTAAAACTGATCGTCAAAAGCTGATTGCAGAAGTAATGTGATGTGACTAATGATCTTGCATAATGAATGACCTTGATATCAATCAGCAGGAAGCCGACTTTGGGGGAAAAGTCTTTAGTTTTCAAATGTGTGAAGCTCTGACTTCTGGTTCCATGCTTCCGCCTCCCAAATGCCTTTTGCAGAAGCATCTCAAAGAAACCAGGAGACTCAGAAAAGGCTCCACAAGAGGGGACATTGAGTCCATGTTTGTAGGAAGCCTGGCTGACTCAGCAAGGTCTTCCTCGCTTGGGTCAGTTCTGCAAAATTTTCACCCAATTATTGTAATTTTTAGTATCTTTCTTCTTATTACCTATCTTATCATCTTATCTATCTATCTTGTTATTTCTTATCTATCTTAGTATTTCTTATTGAACATCTCTCAGTGCAGAGGTTATTTTTTTCCCCAACACTTATAACCTGTCAAAATGCAAACATGGATATGATCTTTAAAAGCAGAAAAACCACCCTAATTATAACAAAAGATTCAGGTTTGACAGTCAAGGAATTTTCAAAGTTCATAGAAGGAAGAGTTACAGATACAAGGAAAGCATCATTTGAATGTGCGTGTTTCCTGTTGACTTCTGTCTCCTGAGTTTGCTGTAACTACTGAGGAAATTGCAATTACCTGAGTGAGTTGCTCATCACTTCTGGACAATTTGCGTGATGTATAAAATCCAAGCCTAGCAGGATGGAAGGAGTTAGCCAGACTGCCCTAAGTGTGGTTCGAGCATTACAGTATATTAAACATCATCTGTCAGTTTCCAGTTCTAGTAAGAGTTAGCCTCGTACCCTGTGAAAAGATAAATAATTATTTAAGAAACCACAGTGAAAAATGTAGAAAAACTGGGTCCTCTGTTCTAGATGACACCCAAATATTTTGAGGATTTTCTCTTTCCCTAAACTGCTCTATTACTCTTTCGGGCTAACATTTTCACATGCCCTCTTTCTTAAACTAATACAAATGCTGGTTTCTTTCTCTACCAATACTTCCTTTCTTCCCCTTAAAACTTGCTGCTGTGTATATAAGTATACTATGCCCCAAGCACTGTGTGAAACTTATGTGCTGTTGCTGCTTTAAGCCTCAAAATCACACACTACTAGTCACTGTCCCCTCACTCTGTGGTTTTAGAAAAGGCAAGTTACCTTGTATTTAAAAATTAAGCATGGCAAATGATCCAGCTGTTGGGAGCTTCCCCCTCTTTTCTTACAGATGTTTTTGGTTACACTTTTTTGATACTTGACATTCAATACATATGATTTAAAACCTAAAATAATATATTTTTTAAAAAAAGAAAGAAAAAAGAGAGAAGAAATTTTACCTTTTTATCAAAATACCTGGTGGAAAATGCACTTTTCTATCTTCCCCCTGAGACAGGGTCTCGCTGTGTCATTCAGGCTGGAGTATGGTGGCTTGATCTTGGCTCACTGCAATCTCCACCTCCTGGGTTCAAGTGATTCTCCTGCCTTAGCTTCCCGAGTAGCTGGGATTACAGGTGCCCACGACCACGCCTGGCTAATTATTGTATTTTTAGTAGGGACAGTGTTTCACTGTGTTGGCCAGGCTGGTCTCAAACTCCTGACCTCAAGCGATCCACGCATCTTGGCCTCCCAAAGTGCTTGGATTACACACTTCTTTGTAAACACAAGCAGTGTTAGGCACTTGGTCTCACTGAGGGTGTACTGCCTCCTTTAGCCACTTAAATAATCAGCTATGAATAAAAACAAGAGACTCTGCTCTCCCAGCCACACGAGGAGGGAGATTGACATTTAGGATGGCTGCTGCAACCTAAATGTTGTTACGCTCACTTTCTTTATAAGTGACCTGTTTGAATGCAATGGCTGTCAGTCTGTTTCATCTCCCCCTGCCAACATCTATCTTGTCAGAGCTCACAGAAGCTGGTAGGTTTGACTCAGTGAGGGACAGGGAATGAAGAACCAGGGGACAGAGCTTTTTGGAGGAACTACACATCTACCCACGTCAAGTCTGGCCCCAGCAGTAGCCTGTGAATTCCAGCAGCAGGACTCTGATTAAATGCCCACTGCTCAAATCCTGCATCATCCACAGCTCTCCATAAATGAATCAATGCCTGCAAAGATTCTGAAATCATGGCATTCAACATTTTTATTCCTTCCATTTATCCCCCTACGCAGAGTGAACTTAGACATTGAGTTTTCCAAGGCATTGCTGGTTTTATGATCCTCTTGTTAATAAATGTAACATTTAATGCAATTTAATTTTTCACCTCATTTGTGCCTTTATATCTAAATGCTTATTATATTTCCCATTACAAAATACTCAGTATGATAAATTTGGAAAATAAAGGAAAGCAGGAAGAAGGAATATTTAAATCACTGCAAGTTCCACACATTAGAAACAATAACTATTGACATTTTTGTGTACTACCTTTCAGAGTTTTGCGCACAGATTTATTGTTACTTAATGTGGATGTCATCAGACTATAATTTTGCCTCGTGTTCTTTTATTCCTTATTATAATATAAATTCTTCCATATTATTATTACAAACTCATTATAAACATTATTTTAATGACTGCATAATTATGTCCTATAATTTACTTAGCTATTACCCTATTCTAGGACATTTAGACTGTTTCAAAAGTTTCATTGTGACACATAATATTGCAATACACTTATTCATAAAGCAGGCTCAGTACTTTGGATTTTTAGGATAGCTTCCCAGCAGCACAATTGCTAGATCAAAGTGTTTAAAATTTTCAATAGATCTCGGTATACACTGCCAGAATTCTTTCACAAAGATGGCCTGATGACATTTGAATACATTTGTAGAATTTCTACATTTAAAATGTATAATCGGAATTTATATTTGTGCCAAATATGTATCCCTATTATTATTTTGGAAAATATTGCTACTCTAACCATTTCATTGATTAAGCCTACATTATAGCAGTTCAAAAGAAAAAAAAAATACAATTAAGGTAGAAATGCTTTAATTAGGAAAATAGGCAGATAGGTTTTATTGGTTTTGCTCAAGGCACAACAGGGCACCTGACCTAATTATTTCTAGTGAATCCTATTACAAATATTTCACTTCCTGAAAATCATCCATCTATGTCTTCATAGATCCCTCTATTCATCTGATTGGCAAACAGTCATGGCGTAATGATGTGCAGACACCATGCTGGGTGGTAGGAGACGAGGGCCTGTGTCCTTCCTTCCGTCCACTGGGGGAGCCTGAAACAGACATGAAGGCCCTCGTGAGCTCCAGTACAGTCCCTCCACAGATGTTTGTGAAATGAGGTAATTACCAAATATAGATATTCATAGTACAAGAGTGATAACTTCCACAAAGAGGGGTCCTGTCAGCAGAGAACAGATCACTCTGGATGCAGGATTATAGGAAGCTTGAAAGGAGAAGCTATGAAAGTGTCACTGTTTATTTCAGATAAAGTATAAAAGGGTCATGATGCACTTCCTTGCCCACATTCGCACTTCCTGAAACTGAGATCCTGCTTTTAGAAATCTGAGCAGGATCTGCATTTCTCGCCCCTACAGCTTTCTCACAATTCTGCTATGGAAACATCATTCTTCCGAGTTATAGATAAAAAACAATTTTTTTTTAACAGAGATTTTCATTCAGTTCTGAGATCACATGTCTGGGTGACGATTTAGTAAAGAGGACAGTCTGCTCAGTCTTCTATAACTTTTAGCTTTTTTATCTGCCCACCTGAGACATAAGCTTGCCACACCGTGGTGGGACATGGATACGCCGTTCCCATCGAAAGCGCATGAACTACTCCCAAGCTGGCTTCAAGGGCCAGATTATTTTAGGTGCACGAGGGAGTCTTTTTGTTTTTTTGAGATGGAGTTTTGCTCTTGTTGCCCCGGACGGAGTCCAATGGTGCGATCTCGGCTCACTGCAAACTCTGCCTCCCGGGTTCAAGCAATTCTCCTGCCTCAGCCTTCCAAGTAGCTGAGATTATAGGTTCCCACCACCACGTCTGACTATTTTTTTGTATTTTTAGTAGAGACAGTGTTCCACCATGTCGGCCAGCCTGGTCTCGAACTCCCGACCTTAGGTGATCCACCTGCCTCGGCCTCCCAAAGTGCTGAGCTTACAGGCCTGAGCCATTGCACCCAGCTTGAGGGATTCTTTATTGAAGACTTGTGATGAGACTAGGCAGATGCTCACTCTCGTGGGTTGAATTGTGCCCCCCATCCCCCAAAATACATTGAAGTCTTTACCTCCTTACCTGTGAATTTGACGCCATCTGGTGATAGGGTATTGTAATAAGGCCATTAGCATGGACCCTAATTCAATACGATTGATGTCCTCATAAGAAAAGGAAAAGAGACACAGAGACACAGACACACGTGATGACGATCACGTGATAATGGAGACAGAGATGGGAGTGATGCATCCACAAGTCTTGCCAAGCTTACCCCATCCTGAGAGGCTAAGAAAAATGACTGAAACAGATGGTCTTCTAATGTCTGTGAAGGGAGCACAAACCTGAAGTCACCTTTGGATAATCATTCTTTCAGCAGAGAAACAGAAAGCCGATATCAGAGACCGGAACAATGGAGACTTGAACCAAGCAATGGCAAATGGGTTGGTAAGTAATTATCTGTGGTAACTTGGAAGGCAAGCCATGCACAGATTCAGCTTATAGCCCCAAGCTACATGGCTGGAAATATCAGAGCATTTGTGCACCCTGGCTATTACTGGCTGTGTGCACAAGGTATTACAAGACGAAGGTGAGCCAGGAAAGAACCAGTCAAGACAGATACGTACATGTATATCAAATATAGTAACTGTGGATGGTAGAATCTAGGTACTTAGTATATGGGTTTTTACCACATAATTCTTTCAACTTTGCTGCAGTTGAAAAAAAATACATGACAAAAATATTAATAAAAAGAGAGAAGAAATTAACCAATTTGCAAAAAATACATTAAATTTGCATAACCAATTTGCAAAAAATACATTAAATTAACCAATTTGCAAAAAATACATTAAAGGGACTCAAGAGAACCTTGAAATTTCAGGGTGGCAGATTGGAAAAGCTCACAGCTTCCACGTCCTAAAACATAAGAGATAAAATTTTAAAAGCAATGAAATCACAGAAAAACTTCTAAGTTGAATACTGTGATTCAGGGGAAAGATCAGATTACAAATCTATCTTAATCTATCATGGCAATTATTCTCAGAGATTTATTAAGTTAAAGAGAAAGGCGTGAGGGTGACAAGAAAAAAAAAAAACAGTACCAGCAGAGTTGGAATCTATATCTTGGAAGAAAAATAGGCATAGTCATAGTTACTGGCAAATGGACTGATTAACAAATAAGTGAGGAAGAAGTCAGCTAAATTTTGAGACAATTAATCACCAAGGAAATCACATATCTATTTTAGAAAGCCTTTGACTATTCAAAACTTTAAAAAAATTTCTTGGGCCCCCAGTCTTTCACCAGTCACAGGTGGAATTTGGAAATTCTAGAGACTCCAAGAAGGCATCCTCCCAACATCATTTCAGGTGTGGCCCAGAGGATCCAGGAGGAGAAAGAGTTGTCCAGAAGGCAGAACCGGGCCTTTGAGGACAGTAGAGAATGGAATCCCACCCAGGAAATCAACATACGCCCTAATCAAAGGTAATTTTCCTCCTCAGGGTGGGTGGTCTTCGTATCTTCTCAGGGGACTCTCAGAGTCCTCCTAACCCACGGCAGCCACACGTCTCCCACCCCTCTTCTTCTGAAGGTCCTTTGTACTGTAGTTTTTCTGTCTTTCTTAGACCATTGTGTATGGGGTATGTTGGGACAGGGAGCAATTTGTGTTTTCCGTTTATCTTTTGCCAAAACAAGAGGAGCCCATCTGGGCCTGACAGAGAGGACTGAGCATGCTGGGGACTGGATGGAAAGTTGGGTTGCCGCCTTGGGGAGGGGACTCATGTGTTCTGTGGTTGGCAGCAAGAGTGAAATTGTGGCCAGAGGGAAAGATTGGGATAGGGAATGCACTGGTGTTTTCATTCTCAAGGCCCCCCTAGGCACAAATGGTGATGACATTTCCAAGCTTCCTATACATTGAGGTTGGAGCTGTGACTGGGTTCTGGCCAGTGGAACGTAAACAAAAATAGGCTACACCATTTCTAGGCCTGGTAGAACCATCCCTGCTTTCTTTGCCGTCAATTCTGGTGAGCATGGAAGGCACATATTGGAGGAAATTATGTCACAAAAGAGAAGGACCCTGGGTCTCTGAGTCACTGTTTTGAGGAGAGCCACCCAGAATCTCCCCCAGTCCTATATCAGACTGTGCTGTGAGCAGACACGAACCTTGTCTGCATGAAGGCACCGCGGTTACGGATTCCACAGCATCTCCTAGCCCAGATAACCTGAACCACGTGCTCCCTCCTTCAACTCGCTTGTGTTAGCTCCTTAACTCTCCAGACGTACTCAGATCTATCGCAGTCAGTCACAGATGAGGCTCTTGCTGTGCCCCCCAGTCCCGTGCAAATCACATCGGGCCTGACTTGATTCAGCAAGCATAGATGGAGATCAGCTTAGCCTGGTGTGACTCCAGCCACACAGATGTGATCTCACAGGAACCCGATGGGGTCGATATCGCTACTGCCACTTTTAGACGTGGTGCTTAGGACTCAGGGAATTTAACTACTTTTATTATTTACCTTGTATAAGATTCACAGATCAGAGTGGTAGACACTGGATTAAATTTCAGGTGTACCTCACTGCAAAGCTAATTAATAGAAGAGGAGTCCATCTCTGTGAATGAATCTTTTATTGACAATGCACTTCAAATCGCCATCTAAATCCCGGTTTCCTCTGCAAATACGGCAATGACAAGATTATTTATGGCCTAGCCCATCACTTCATCATATGATTGAGCAAAAGTGTACACAGTTTGAAGTATTCCAAATAAACGCTTCTCATTGTATACATCATAATTATTTTTAAGTTTCTCTTGGGCTCTGAGCCAATTTCCTAAGGAGTACAATATTTCCTAAGAAGTACAGCCCTAAAAAGATGAGTTGAATTCCTAGAACCTTTCAAAGATTTCAAAGGATAGGATGTATGTAAGCAGTTACCTGGACATAACAGCTGTGATGCCGTATTTGATTAAGGGAATCCACCACATTCCCAAACAAGGCCTGACCCTAACAGAAATGTACTGGGAAATGGAGGAGGGAGGCAGGAGAGGATTTGTTCAGTGAAGAGAAGAGAAAAACAACGAACTTGAAATCATAATAGGTATTTTTTTAGCAGCTGGACCATTTTTCAGCACATGTCCCATGTGCTTGCCCACTAAGGTCACTAGCCTTGATCCTGTCATCATTTGTTTATATTGTTCTACACAAGAGTTGGGGGTCAATGATTTCTCTCTTAAAAATTACAATATAGATTAGAAATTGGAGTCATCTCCTCTCCCAACTCAAATATTTTGTGTGTAACTCTGTTCACGCTGCCATTGCTATATACCATAGACTGTGTGGCTTGAACAGCAGACACTCATTTCTCAAAAGTTCAAGCTCAAGGCTCTGGCTCATTCAGGTCCTCTTGGGCTCTCTGTTCTTGTCTTGCAGACCCATATCTTTTCTCTGTATCTTCATACATTAGAGAGAGAGAGACAAGGAGCAAGCTCTCCTCTCTTCGTCCTCCTGTAAGGACACGGATCCCAGCATGAAGCCTCACCCTCGTGACTTCATCCAAACCTACTTTCCAAAGGCCCCACCTCCAAATGCCATCATATTAAAGTTAGAGCTTCACATATGAATCGTGGAGGAACAAAAACATTCAGTCCATAACAATATCTAATTTCACCATGGCTCTTTTCTAAACAAACAATTCCATAAGCCTATTTTCTACAATCATCAGATTCACACAAAGAAGACACACACTGAATTCTCCATTAAAATTGCTATAAACTACCTTATCCTCTACAGGCAGTCAACAAGGCCCATCTTACTGTAAGTCATCTTAATCTGCACGTACATTCTTTCCGAGTTCAGGTAGAAGAAAAAGGCGTGATGTGGGGGTATTTTTGCCTGGACATTCCAGCAGAGACTCTTCTTTGCAGCATGAACTTTTGTTATTAATCTCTAAAAAGCAGAACCAAAAATCTATTTGAAATTCTTATCACTTAAAGTCTTTTAAAAACTCTGCCTCTGTTATTTGAGTGGTTAAATCCCTGTGGCTTGAAATTCCAGAAATTGCTTTTGCATTATGTGTGGAATTGTCACACTTTAACAGTTCAGGATTTACTGCTTCTTAATGTCATGAAGCATCAACAGGCAGGAAGTTGAGATGTCATTTCTTGTCTCTCTCATCTCACAGTTTAACTCCTCTGGGGACAGTATCTCTTACTAATTAGGTGCAGCTCAGAGGTACCAGCCTATGGATTTCCCAGGGCATGGGACAGACGCATGCGGATCTCGAGTTTAGACCTAGAAGAAGTCAGAGACTTTTGCCTTCGACACAGTCCCATCTCTCTGAGTCCATCTCGTCTCTTTCAAACTGTAGCCCATCTACAGGTAATTCTTAAGATAGTATAACGCATCACGTCTAAGAAAACCTCATAGAATTGCCCTGGCTGTGAAGGAGAGGAGGCGTCCCCTGTCCCTAATGGTTCAAATCCTCCCTCCAATGTCAGAGTTCTGCAATGACCAACTCTGGGCACTTCCCTCATCTGCCAAAGGAGATTATATGGATACCCAGTTGGGTCAGTTGTTTGAAGAAAATAAAGATAAATGGAAAAATCACACACACAAAAGTCTCAAGGATTTGAATAAAAACAACAGCAACAAAAATCAAATTCTAGAGGCTATCCAGGCTCATTATATTCTGGAATCTGATATCTATAATCTACACCTGAGACTCAGTCCTGGACAGTCATTGCCAAAGTAAAAGAGTAGCTCTGAGGCCCTGAATAGTACGCAATGACTCACAGATTTCCTGGTTGAAATACCAGTGTTGGCTCCAGGCCTACCTACTTGGCATCCTCTCTAAAGGAGGCAAAGCACCATAAATTAGAAGTACTCGGGACTTTATTTAAAACAGCATTGAAAGTCAGAAGACAATTGAGGAAAACCTCAAAAACTTGAGTGAAAGAATTTCCAACATGGAATCCTATAGTAACCAAACTGTCACATCAAATGCAGCGTCTTGAAAAATGCACCCTCAGGCATCCTTTCTTAGGAAGCTATTAGAGGATGGGCTTTAGCAGAATAAGAAAGAGAGACAACGAAGCGGGCAGCACAGGAAGAAAACAGGTGATCCAGGAGAGGAGAGAGGCAAACGTCACAGGTGAAGCGTGAGGCTCTTGTGGAGATCAGCAAGCAGCCATCCTGGGGTGCTGTCAGATCCAGGAGGAGGAAGGAGAAAGAAAGAAGATACAGATAATGGAATCCCTAATGTGGTTGAAGGGATTGAGAGATTTATATTCTAGAAAAATGTTTGGAGCTGAATTAGCAACTGTTACATAGACAACTAAGCAAAAGAGAGATTATTAATTTGGGGGGCATCATAAAAATGTGGTCCATGAATTGTGATTCAGCTATAAACAATGTAGACATATTAATGCAATCACTGAATACTGACTTCGGTAAAAATAGACCCTTAAGGTACACTGGGGATTAGGCAAAGGAAACTCCATGAGTGGAAATGTGGAGGAGGGAGTTGCTAATGCTTTTTCAACTTCCATAGTGACAGGTCACTGGGTAATATTTAAATATTGCAGGAAATCTATATAAACATGTTATTTTAGAACTATCAAATGTAAATACCAAAATAAAAATCTTATGACATGAAAGTCTTTGGAACGCTGAAATCAGAACTTGAGTGAACCAGGCAAAGATATTTGATCCATTTTAAATACATGTCACAATCTGGGAAAAACTAACCACTAGCCTAATACACAGATAAATAAAATGAGAAACTTAGATTAAGAAAGAGAATAGAAGAAAATACAGAAAAATATCTCTATTTTAATTCTGATCCTAAATATGTAATAAAGCAGATTAGCTCAGAAAACCTAGGCAGATAGCCAGAGAGAAATATTAATTTACACATCCCTCTGCTTCAAGTTTCCTGTTTGGTGTTTTTCTTGAAATGAGCTTCGCATTATTAGATGCTGTAATTGCAATCTAGTTTTTCTACTCCATAATATACCCTCAGAGAGGGTTTCTCACAACCCCCACAGAAGTACAAGAAGCTGACTCTTCAATATAAAGTTGAACAGGAGGATCTCAAAGGCTGGAAAAAGGAATTACTCAAAGGAACACTCGTTGGTATTTTGTTTAAAGAAGCAAATGTTACGTAATTAAGTGATGGCTGTAACCTACCAGGCTTGGTAAGAACCCTCATAAAAGACTATTTATAGAATCTTAATTCTGAAGGGCGCTCCCTCTTCCCAGGAGTAAGGAAAAGAGTCCCAGCTGGCTGAATTTTTACTAAGAACAGAACACAGCACTAGCTGGGATAATGGCCAGGAGAGAGAGAACTCACGCTTGCTGGGTCCAGGTCTGACTACTATAAAGGGTTTTAAACTTCTCTTTAGCAAAAACTGTTAAGTCAATAGGTGAAAGGGCTAAAAAAATAAAAGAAATTCAGTATTTACAGGGCAATGAAAATGAGCAAAATGGTCAGATGTAAGGCAGAGGAACCAGTGGCATCACAGTAGGGTTACTTAAAGGCATTCTGACCAAAGACCTACCATCCAAGAAGTACTGGTGACTGTGTCCTAGAAACCTCAGGGCCACACCCATCCCTGGGGCCATGGGATTTTCCCTTGCATAGAAGAACCTCTGTGTTCTATACTGAGTGAACACATACTGAATGAACAATACATGAATACAGTTGGACATTTTTAGGAAATATTTTGGGGGAGTTGGGCTATATTTTCCTTATAACAAAATGCAGCATATTTTTAAATAGGATTTAAATGTTTTTAATAACAGTGATACAGAACATTCAAACTTTTTTAAGAAGAAAAAAAAAAAAACTTTAGCAGGAAAGTTTATCAGATTTTCTCCATGAAACCCAGAGTCAGGGGTCCTCTCTAACCAAGTCCACTCCTTCTTCAACCTACCTGTCCTGGATTGCCAAGGAGACTAATTTATGGTCTTGATGGTGTATCTGAACATATACTCCTGAAGCTTGTTTGCAATTTGTTCATACATTCCACAAATAATTTTTGAGCACTTGTGATCTGTCAACCAATGTTTCAAGCTCTGGGATAAAGTGGTGAAAAAACCAACTTGGACTCATGCAAGCTGCATCATACACAAAGAACCCAGAGGAGAGAGGAGGCCACACACTGAGGAAACTGGAAAAAGAAACAGGGGATGAGCAGAGAATGTGAAGGGGCTCCCGTGTTAAGACAAGGCAGAAACTATGAGCAGCGGGTGCTAATCCAGGGCTGAAGAGACACAGAGCAAGCACTCATGGGCTCCTGGAAGAAGGACTCCCTTAGTAGGGTAGATCTCCTTTGCACAATGATGTTCAAGGAGATTCTTTTCCTGAAGGGCCAGAAATATTGTAGAAGATAAAGGGAAGGAAGATAGGATCCTTTAGCATGAATTCTGGCTTCACCTAATCAGGGCCTTAAACCATCTAAAACTTTCATCAGAAAATGCCACATAGAAATATTATAGATGGGACAAGGAACAGTGCTGGAGGGCTTCAGAGGGTGGTGATAGTCCTTCATTCATTTTCCTATCCCCAGTGAACTGTGCCATGACTGGTACAGGGGAGGTGCCCAGTCAAGTTAAATTCATGAAAGAATGGAGGTGAATTAATATAGGAGAATCAGGAAGGGTTCCTTAGAGCAGGTGTCCCACCCAACACTGCGGATGAGTACTGGTCTGTGGCCTATTAAAAACTGGGCTGCAAAGCATCAGGTGAGTGATTCAGGTGAGCATTATCACATGAGCTCTACCTGCTGGCAGATTAGCATTGGCATTAGATTCTCATAAGAGTGTGAACTCTGTTCTGAACTGGGCATGCAACGGATCTAGGTTGTGTGCTCCTTATGAGAATCTAATGCCTGATGATCGGAGAATGTCCAGCATCCATACAAAAATACTGAGCATGAAGAGAAGCTGGTAAATACGATCATTTCCCAGAAAAAAAAATCAGTAAATAAGAACATTTAAAAATGGCAGAGATGACGCAATTATCAAACAGGACTTTAAAGCAGCTATTAACCCTTTTCCCATTTGCCCTGAGAATACTTGCCAGTGGCACATGTGGCTGCAGTATTTACCCCAAGATAACTTTGCCACAAAATATCTCACTTTGATTATTATTTTCATATCACTCTAGTATATCAATTTTGAAAACAAAAGACATCATTCTATTTATAAAATTCTGTTTTTAGTAGCAGTATTTCCATTTACAAAATATAGTAATTTTTGATCACGGAAAATGTCAAATCCTAGAAAATTCAGCATTCTTATGCATGATGTTAACATCCTTCTCTAACAGTTGTAGGCCGAAAATTCATTTGATGAATCTGATTTTTCTGAAAAAGAGAATTCTGATGATTCAGACAATTCTGATGTTAGTCCTGTTTAGAAATAACTCCAAGAACAGTTTTTATATTTTATTTTCACATTGAAAATCAGTCAGATTTGCTTCAGCCTCAAAAAGCGTGTTTATGTGAAATTAAATGAGTACTAGCAGTGAGCTGTATTTTTTTTTTTGTAAATGGAAAAAGGGTTAAAAATATGTATGAGAATTTAGAGAGAAGTATGAACATGAGAAGCAATTTCTGGAGCTGAAATATATTTTAAATAAACACCCTACCTGATAGAATTAACAGCACATTGGAAATGCAAAGTAAAACATCAGTGAATTTAAATACATAGGAGGAGGAAAAAAGCTAAAAACTAACAGAATGCTAATGTTCCGTATAGTAACCTCAAGCAGTAGCATAAGTGTATTTTGAATCCCAGAATGTGAAGGGTGGGGAAGAGGACAGAAATATATTTTTTTTAATGTGAGGGCTGTAAATTTTTGACATTTGATGAAAACTATAAACTCATAGAGCCAGGATGCTTAAGGAACCCAAGTATTATACATGAAGAAAAACCACATGAATACACATCATAATCAAGCTGTAAAAAATAATAAAAAGTCTCAAAAGCAGTAAGGGGGGGAAAGGAGACACATTAAATACAGAAATATAAAGGTAAGAATTGGCACACATTTCTCATTAGGAATAATATAAACCAGAAGATAATGGGCTGACATCTTTAGAATACCGAAAGAAAAAAAGTAATCCTATAAAACTAGAATTTTACATATACAGTGAACATAGCCTTTGAAAACCTTTTCAGACAAAACAAATCTGAGATGCTTTATCACCAGGATATCTGCACTATGAAATCACGAAAAACAAAAACCTTTTGTGAGGTTGAAAATAAAATCCCCGGTGAAAACTTGGGTTTCAACTAAGGAATGAAGAATACTGGAAATTATAAATAGGCAGATAAATATAAAAGATGCTTCTCCATTAATTTTTAACTCATTTAGAAGATAATTCACTACTAAAATTGAAAACGATCAAAAGCAATTGTATTCAACCATTCCCAATATATGTGGAAGGAAAACCTGTGACAATAGTAGCACAGAAAGGGAAAATGAAAATACACTATTTAATGGCTTTAATATTATAAGTGAAATATTAATAATGATACCATTTGAAGGTACATAGTGATTAATGAAAAATTGATGTTTTATCTACTAGATTATAGGCTCTCAACTGGGCTGTAATTTTTGACCCTCCCGGGGATATTTGGCAATGTCTGGAAACATTGTTGATTGTCAGGACTGGGAAGGAGTCCTACTGGCAATCTACTGGGGTAAGGTCAGGGATGCTTCTAAATGTCTTTAAATACACAGGATGGCCCCTATTACTAAGAACTACCCAGTACGAAATCTCAACAGCACTACTGTTGAGGAACTGCTCTAGGTCACTTGATAAGTCAATCAATCAATCACAAAAGAAGAGCAAACAAATGAAAAAAAATTAAATCTAGGAAACAGTAAGGGGAGGTTTTAAGGCTTGTAATGAGGGCAGGATACCATCATCCCCAAGGGCTTTTTTCCCCCCATTATAATGACTGCAGTGGGCCAACAGAGGAGGAAGGGCCAGCTATGTTCTACCCCTACATGCGCAAAGAATTACCTGCTCAAAATGCTAGTAGTGCATCCACTGAGCACACATGAGATGGGTCGTGACCCCTGTTTACAAATGAAAATGGGAGCTTTAAAAACCATTTGAGATTCCCAAGAACTCTGTGAGAAAGGCAACGGTTATTCTCCCTGTTTTAGAAGTAAGAAAATTGCATTTCTAAAAGGTTGCATGGCTAAGTGGCAGACATAAAATTCAAACCTAGATGGTTATAATAGGCCTGGTCATTTCTTTCTGTTTAGCATCTGAATCTGTTTTATGTATTTGGACAACTCTCCACTCTGAATTTTGGTCAGATGCCAGGCCTTTCCACTATTGAATATGCTGATATTGATATACCAAAATCTTGCTTTCTCAGCCTTCCGAGCAGCTAGCATGGGAAAGTCATTGGAATAAACTATTCAGGTACACAGAAACACAATTTCAATTGTGTCAATGCAGCAACAGAGAATAGTCATTTCAAAATCCATTCTAGAAATTTTTAAATATATAACTACACAAAAACATAGACACAAATGTTTATAGCAACATTACTCTTAATAGTCAAGGAGTGAAAATAACCTAAATGTCCATCAACTGATAAATGGTAAAATTAAATATGATATATCCATACAATAGAATATTATTTCACAATAGAAAAGGATAAAATACCAATACTTAGTACAACGTGGATGAATCTTGACATCATGATGCTAAGTGAATGAAGCCAGTTACGAAAAGCCCCACATATCGTATGAATCCGTTTCTATAAAATGTCAAAACTAGGCAAATCTATAGAGACAGGAAGTAGGTTAATATTAGCCTCGGGCTGAGGGAATTCAGGAGGAAGGAGGAGTCACTGCTATTGGGTTTCTTCTTGGGGAGTTGCAGACATTCTGAAATTAATTGTCATAATGACTGCACAGCTCTGTGGATAGGCTACAAATTGAACTGTATACTTGAAAGGGGGGAGGTTTATAGTATGTGAATTATATCTCAATATACTTGTTATTTTTTAAAAAACATCGGTTTGTAAGAAGTTGGTGGCAGCAGAGCAGGCCTGTGTCTGTGGTTGATGGCAGTACCATGCCATCTTCACTCAGTGGGAGCAGAGGTTTCTGGCCATGGTCTCAGCTCCTTCCCAGAGGCCTCTGTTCCTGCCCATTTCCTGAACCTTGTTATCCTGACTTCATTGGCCTTTCTGTGCACTACCCAGAACACACTGAATACATTTCCTGTCTGATTAAACCATGCATTGTCAGTTTCTTTTGGATGTTACCAAGTACTTTGCCAGATGCAGAAATTAATACCAGGCATGTTTACTGATAACAGATTCAGAGCAATAATAAAAATCAGGAATTGATTTTTTTGGCCTGTTTTGGTTACATAATAAATGTTCAAATGTTATTAAGAGCGAGCTTTGGCAGCACATTAAAAAGAACCTAATGGAATTATTGATTGTAGTCATTTAGAATGAAAGGGACATTACGGCCAAAGATTTAGGAGAAATAACAGTCATTGCCACAGACGTATTAGGGAACATAAGGAGTTCAAGTCCTCTAAGACTGCCTGGCTACTTTTAATGGTGCTGGTTAATCTCACTTATGAAAAGAAAATGAAACGTTCAAACCTGTAAATATTTAAATCAAGACATAGATTGAGCACCAGGAACTTCTAGTAACTATGCTGAAGGAATCACTGGCCCTATGTAGCTGCAGGGGTATGCGCACTAAGAACTAAATAGCTCTAATCCTGCACAGGGCTAGTTTACCATAGATTACGTTTATATTCGTGTCAGATCTCTTATGAGCAGGTTGGAGCATCCACTAGGAAACTATGGATGCCAAGGACTGGATACAGCCATACAAGAGAATATAAAAAATTCAGCATGGCTTCAAGCTTTCCCCTTTCCTTAGACTTTCTTGGAGAGCCAAAGCATACTCTCCTACTCATGTAATGGCACTATCCCTGCATAGATTAAAGGCTCTGGGAAAACCTTACCCAAGGAAGGTCATTTACAAGGGGAAGCTACTTTGTCTCACGTCCCAATATCACCAGTACTTACGGTCTGCAAATCTCCAGCAACTGTCAGACCCCAGCATGTTCCAGGACAGGATAGCTGGAAGTACAAACTGTAGCAGGGAATCTTCAGAGCTAACATGATTGCAATTTTCCCTGCTCATTTCTTTTGGCAATAATCTAAGAAAACGTGCCAGAATATCATTTGAGCAGCTTAGTCTATAGGCCAGTAAATACTGTCCACAGAGCAAAACTGACCAGCTGCCTATTTATGTAAGCAAAGTTTTACTGGAACACAGACGTGCCCGTTTGTTGACATATTGTCTGTGGCTACTCTCACACTACAATGGCAGAGTTAAGTGGCTACAGCAGAGATCACATGGCCTGGAAAAGCTAAAATGTTTACTGTCTAGCCCTTTACGGAAAGTTTGCTCTCCCCTAGCTTAGGCCAAGGAGAAGAAAATAATCTACAAGACTGTTTATCACATGGCTTCAATAATTAGAATTCTAGTTTCAACGCACTAGCTAGGACAAATAGAGGTAGTTTGAATTGTTTGACTAGTTGCTTTGCAAAACCTCAATGTAATTGCACTCCATTAAAATAAAGCTGAGAAGCCAGAAATTTCTCAGGAAAATAAAGAAGGACAAGCCAAAGACATAGGGTGGCAGAATGTTGGCAAAGATGTATCATACGCAACCTGCCCACCTGCCACCTGACTGCCCACTATTTCCTCTGCCAAGGCTTTGACAAAAGCCATTGGTTCTGGAAGCACTGGCATCTTTGAAAATCACCCTAGTGGCTGTTCTTGGTAGCTCTGCCTAACCTTGCATGGGGAAACAGAGTGTGTATTATTTAAATGGTCACCAATGTCTCCCACTGTACACGAGGCTTTTAGTATACTTGGGAACAACATGATCTCCCTTGTAAATATCAGGCAACGTGTTCTCCAGCGCCCAGTGATGGCCCAATAAGCTGAAGGAAAAGGTGACTATTGAGACCATTGATGGAAGGTAGTCATGAGTGGAGCAATGTGATCACTCCTTCCCTAAAGCTGACTTGAATACTGCTCTTTGGGGGGCCTAATTTGCCATGAACAAAAATGAGCCATGAGCGACACTGAACTCCTCTTTACTGAAAGGGCAGTGATTTATCCTAACTTCAAGAGATGAGTCATCTGAATAAATATGCACTTGCCTTTTTAAAATCACTATCCATAAATATCTGGATATTTGGTGTACTGCCAAAGTCCCCTGAAGGTTTCTCAATCAGTTCTAGCCATTTAGAACAAAGCAATTTAGAATTTTATTTTAATTCTAGCAAATAAGAATTGCTATTTCATGTCTTACTTTTGCCTAAGATCCAAAAAGAATAAAGAAAAACTTTACTCATTTTTCAAAGACAGAAAAAAACACATTTTAGTTTGCAATTACCATATGGGTCCATTGGATCCTCTAAAATACAGTATTAAATCTTAGGCCTTTTTTTTAATATTATGAAACATTTTGGTATTTTAGCACCCTAGGATTATTTCATCACTCACCAATTGTTTTCCACTATGTCAAAAAGAAAGAAAAAACAAATGATAAGATATCAGAAGAATAATGTGATCACCTAGAATAATAATACAATAAAAAAATGTGTTGTCTTTCAGATGTTATTTTTACTGAATTTCCCAAACAACTCTACCACCTTTCAAGAAGAAAGAAAATAACACTGGAGATTCTATTTCTGTAGTCTGCTAATTGCTTTCATTGAACTTAGCCAATAATTCAACATTGTTCCTTTATGCCACAAGTGGTTGTCAAAAATTACAGAGTCTAAGATTTTGCCACACTTGCAAGCTACCAAGTTGGCTCAGCAGAGTTTCATGGCTCTCGGCAGCAGACATAAGACTCCTACGTCTGAGATTTAAAAACTATTCCTTAAAGCGCAGAAAGCAGCGTAAGCTTCATGCCTGTGTTGGTAGCCCTTGCTGCAGGGGATTCCAGGTGTGCACTGTCCCAGCAGTGCATCTGTGCCACAGCTTCAGAGCCTCGAGCATCGGGAAACCACATATTTTATAATGGGCTACAAGCACACGCATCCTTGGCCTCAGAGAGAAATATTACCTTTATTCTACTGGACAGTGAAGATGAACTGGTACATAAAGATAAATATTGCATTACCTCACCTATATGAGGTCTCTAAAATAGTCAAACTCATAGAAGTAAAGAGTGAAATGTGGTTGCCAGAGGCTATAAAGACATACCTTAGGCTGGGTGCAGTGTCTTACACCTATAATCCCAGCACTCTGGAAGGCCAAGACAGATGGATTGTTTGAGCTCAGGAGTTCAAGGCCAGACTGGGCAACATAACAAAACCCCTTCTTTATTAAAAAAATAATAATAATTTAAAAAGTTGCCTGGCATAGTGGCACATACCTATAATTCCAGCTACTGGGGACGCTAAGGTAGGAGAATAATCTGAGCCCAGGAGGTCGAGGCTGCAGTGAGCCAAGATTGTGCCACTTCACTCTAGTCTGGGTGACAGAGTGAGACCCTGATTCAAAAAACAACAACATAAAACAACAACAACAAAACATACTTGATACTGGGTAATTTATAAAGAAAAGAGGTTTAATTGGCATGGTACAGGCTTCTGCTTCTGGAGATGCCTCAGGAAACTCACAGTCCTAGTGGAAGGTGAAGGGGAAGCAGGAACACTTCACATGGCTGTCAGGAGAGAGAGAGTGAAGGGGGAAGTGCTACATATTTTCAAACAACTAGAGCTTCTCGAGAACTGACTGACTATCACAAGAACAGCAAGAGGGAAAAAATATACCTTCATGATCAATCACCTCACACTGGCCCCTCCTCCAACGAAGAGGATTACAATTTGACATGTGATTTGGGTGGGTACTCAGACATAAACCATATCATTCACATATTGCCCCAGGGATCATTCATTTGTCACATATTTATTCACAATAGCCAAGATGTAAAAACAGCCTAAGTGCCCATTAACAGACAAATAGATTTTTTTAAATGTGGTATATGCCTGCAGTGGAACATGATTTATCCTTAAAAGGAGAGAAATTTAACAGTACTTCTGCCATGAGACAAATGTTCTATATCTGCACTGTCCATAAAGTATCTACATAGGGCTGTTGAGGACATTAAATTTGGCCGGTGTGACTGAGCAACTGAATTTTGAATTGTATTGAGTTTTAAGTCATCTCAATTTAAATAGCTGTATATAGTGAGTAGCACAGCTTTAGGCTCTAATGCTATGTAATCAGGACATGAATTATATAAATGAAGTCTAATACCATAGGCCTTCAGATGGAAATAAGGTATCATCATTGAGCTGCTCATTAGCAACAAAGACTTCCTCACTCTTGATTTTGTGGCAAAAACCTGGACCATCCCACTTTGACTGAAGGACATGTGACAGTAATCCTTTCTTTGTTGTAATGTTTGTGTGCTGAAATTCACTTGAAACAAAAAGGTAGGCTGTGTTTAGATTCTTATAACACTTTCTACTAATTTTATTTTACCATCCTACTCTTCTGTAAATTCTTCCTTTTGATTTAAACATATACATATAGTTTTTAAAAGTTCTGTCGGTTCAGATGGCAAATAGTAATGGCTGTTTTTCCTGGTTTCTGGAGGATTTAACATCATCCCAGTAGATCAAACAGCATTTCTAAAACCAAATAATTTACTGTATGGTGAATAAGTTACTCTATAAAGCACTGGGTTAATGCTCATGCTATTATTCACTATAGTACCACAAACTCCATGAATTTACAGAACAGGAATGAATGACTGAAGTTGAAAACCTAGTGAGGCTGGAGAGGATCTCTCCCGTACAAACAATACTCTCTTTCTCCACACACATTTCTAGAAAGTGGAAAGGGGACCTTCATTGTTCTGCTCAATGATACACTCAGAAAAAAAAAAAAAGAATTGGATGCCACACCCTGTTGCTCTAGGTTCTGTTGGTGTCAAGATTTTGGTCCCCAGGGGAGGAATGTTTCCACAAGAGACAGCAATAATGTGACGAACAAAGTTTTGGTGAGGTCAAACACTGGAGGAACTGGGCAAAAATGAGGCTGCCGTGTTGGCTGAGTAATCCACGCAAACTATCCGTCCAGCGTCTTGTCAATGGATTCCCTTTCTGCTTGTATCAGTGGGAGTTGTTTCCTGTTGCTTCAAAGAACCATGACTGAAATAATATTTTAAAGTGAAACTCGGAGACTTTTTCACCGTCAGATGTTGACTGTCAGCCACCAGCAACTAAGAAATGGCAATTAAAGTATTCATGCTTTTACAATGTATTATATCCTACATGTCTATGGAGAGCACGTCTTTTTAAAAACCCAAGCTCTACCTGTAATTTGGCATTTTCCATACTTATTGTAAATCAAATATCCCAATTTATGTTTACTTTTTCCTTACAGATATGAAATAGTTTTTCCTGCTTTACCTCTAAGTCCTTTTCTTTTGCTTGTATCTTTCAAATTGAATTATATAAGCAGAGTTATAATTCTCTTTATGTCTTCTATTGATTATTTTTCAATCTTCCACCTATTGATCAAATCATGTGATCAGTAAAATAAAGGAGCAGTATCACCTGCCATAAACCACTCTTGGGCACTTTTGCTTGAAGAGGAATGCAGATGTTTGTTTTTGTTCTTGAAATGATTACAACTTTAATGATGCATTGGAGATGTGCATTGATAAACCTTATGAAATCATCCTACGTCTGTTTTCCAGGCTGTCTCTAGGGTTCCAAAGCCCAACCAGCCTGGACAGTAAATGAAAATGATTTGCTGTTTACACAGAGCCTTTCATTTTCTAAGCAGCAAGCTCAGTCTTTGAGCTTTTATTTACCTCCATCATAACACTTACGCACTGTACTAGGTGCTTGCTTTTCTCTCTCATTATACTGTGCTCTCCTTAAGATGGTCAACATACGTGATAGAATGATGATGTGTAAAAAAGAGAGAACAAATGAAAAGAGGGAGCAATGGAAAGAGGAAGGAAGAATCTATCATCAAAAAAAGTATGGTCTCTGTTCTGATCCAGTTACATTTAAGAGCAGGTAAGAATGCTTACACTATTTTATTCTACTATTTTCATAAATATTGTTGTGTCTTTCTTTCAAATAGCTCTTCCGTAAAGACAATCGGGCAAATATTAAGAGAATATTGGTTGAAGAGTATTTATATTATTAGCAATGATGTCATGCTAGCCTTGATTTCGCTAAAGAATATGGGTCAAGAATATGCCAGAGATGGCCACTGCTAGTGCCTAATGAATTTCATTGTCCCCAGAAGGCAGAGCTGGCCGAGACCCACAGGGGCATCTTCACCATGTGCTCTGGTGGGGCTCTTCCAGCAGACTGCTCTGAAGTCTCAAGCCCCAGCCATTCCATCTGGAGAATCTTGGGTTGAATCTCAACTTCTCAGTGTGTAGTGAATGCCTGAAAGTCAGTAGTCACCGTTCTGGAAAAACACTGATTTTTGCTTCATTCATTTACCCAGACAGTAACTAAGTGACTAGTATATGCCGGGCACTGTAAAGCAGTAAAGAGAAGATGCAAAAATGCTGACTTCTTCATTCTCAGAGCTTGCATTCTGTGGAAAAAGGTAACCAATAAGCAAAATATAGATCAAATATACGTAATATTAGATGCTGATTATTTCTATAGACAAAAATAAAGCACGAAAGAAAGTCAAGGAGTGTGTGAGTTTGTGGTAAGGGGAAGTATAAACAAAGTAGTGAGAAAGGGTACTACATCATGTACTCATGTAGAATATGCATTATACATATTATATAAATATATACATATGATTATATATGCTATATGATTACACATAATATATGTGATATATAGGACATATTATATATAATAATAAATATATATGTATGTATACTTACATATGAAAATATATACATAATATACTATATATTGTCATATATATGATATATACTATATGAATTGTCATAAAAAATATATACTATGTATTACATAATGCATATGACTATATATAGTGTATATGGTCATATATATGATCATATGTACTATATACATTGCATGTGTACTCTATATATGTATATATTGTCATGTATGATAATGTATACATACATGATACTATACTATACAACATATGATATAAGTACTACATGATAGGTGTACTATATATGGGATTATCTGTAATATACATGAGGATGACATACATATGAGGTATATGTGAGCTATACGTATAGAATATACAACATATATGATTTATATATTATATACCTGGAATACCATAAACATAATGATGTCCAGGCTAGGTTCTCAAAGATTCTTCTTTGAATGGGGTAATGACATGGACAGACGAGCAGGTCCTAGTGTGAAAATCACACTAAGAGCTGCCCAGGGTGTAAGGGAACCTAGAAGCAGGCCCCTAACAACCTCCACAGGCTCCGTGTCTTCAAGGGCAGCAGAGACTCGTTTGAACTGTGCTTAGAGACTCAGGAGTTTCTGAGTTATTCTAGAGAAGTATTTCCCAAATTTCAGGTCCTGATGCAGAGGGTGAGGAAATCAATCTTCCGAGAATGACCAGACTCCCTTAGCAATAAAATAAAATGAAGTGCAATAGAAGAAAAGAGAATGAAACAGAAAATACTAGAGTGTAGTGCAAGACTGTGTGTTTGTGTGTGTGTGAGAGAGAAATATTTGTTTGCATTTGTGGACAGTAAGTTAAAATATGAAATGTGTCCTACTCTAGATCTGTCCAAATTAGTTTATAATCCAATGTTCTGGAGCACATGGTGGCTAACTCCAAACCTAAACAACGACAGCAAGGCAGTCCGAGCCCTGGAGAGATGCACTCTTCCACATTGCCTATTGCTGAAGATTCAGAACTAGCAGCAAAAACAAAATGATCAAGCTGAAGTAACCTGGGAAGGCTGCCTCCTCCCTCTCCCTTTCCTCCTTATCATCTTCTCCAGGGTCCCTTCCAGGAGTGAAGTGGACTGGGCTCACAGCCGAGTGCTCCAGCACAGGAGGCTGGCAGTGCTGAAAGGAAGGAAGGTGTGCCACGCCCCAGGGCAGGAGTCTTTTGCCACTGGGGACAATGCATTTGGGACACTTATCTATCAGCACAACCCCAGCTAGGAACAGCTTTAAAAGTAAAAAGTGATCTATTTTGACATCCAAGGGGATTGCATCAATTAATTCGTTACATCTGTTGGTGCTCCTGGAAGTTTGGAGACTCTGTGTCCAGTGGAGAAAACTCTGGATATGAGTTACTTAACCTGGGTTTGAACCTCATTCCCTGCTTTAGAGATCTGGTGAGTCTGGGCAAACTACTCAAACCATCTAGGCCACATTGGTTTTATCTTGTAATGTGGGCAGTAATAACTGCTTCCTAAGATCTTTATGAGGATTCTTTTAAAAGTAGTGTCTAGCTACCCATGACCCTCTTCATAGAACTGGAAAAAACCACCTTAAACTTCATATGGAACCAAAAGAGAGACGACATAGCCAAGTCAATTCTAAGCAAAAAAGCTGGAGGTATCATGCTACTTGACTTCAAACTACACTACAAGGCTACAGTAATCAAACAGCATGGTACTGGTACCAAAACAGAGATACAGACCAATGGAACAGAACACAGGCCTCAGAGGCAACACAACACATCTACAACCATCCAATCTTTGACAAATCAGACAAAAAAAAGCAATGGGAAGAGGATTCCCTGTTTAATAAATGGTGTTGGGAAAACTGGCTAGCCATGTGCAGAAAGCAGAAACTGGACCCCTTCCTGACACCTTACACTAAAATTAACTCCAGATGGATTAAGAACTTAAACATAAGATGTAATACCATAAAAACCCTAGAAGAAAACCTAGGCAAAACCATTCAGGACATAGGCATAGGCAAGGACTTCATGACTAAAACACCAAAAGCATTGGCAACAAAAGCCAAAATAGACAAATGGGATCTAATTAAACTCCAGAGCTTCTGCACGGCAAAAGAAACAATCATTAGAGTGAACCAACAACCAAAAGAATGGGAAAAAATTTTTGCAGCTTACCCATCTGACAAAGGGCTAATATCCAGAATCTACAAAGAACTAAAACAGATTTACAAGAAAAAAAACAAACGAACCCATTCAAAACTGGGCAAAGGATATAAACAGACACTTTACAAAAGATGACATCTATGCGGACAACAAACATGAAAAAATGCTCATCATCACTGATCGTTAGAGAAATGCAAATCAAAACCACATTGAGATACCATCTCATGCCAGTTAGAATGGCAATCATTAAAAAATCTGGAGACAACAGATGCTGGAGAGGATGTGGAGAAATAGGAATACTTTTATACTGTTGGTGGAAGTGTAAATTAGTTCAACCATTGTGGAAGACGGTGTGGTCCATTTGACCCAGCAATCCCATTCCTGGGTATATATCCAAAGGATTATAAATTCTTCTATTATAAAGACACATGCACACGTATGTTCATTGCAGCACTGTTTACAATAGCAGAGACCTGGAACCAACCTAAATGTCCATCAGTGACAGACTAGACAGGGAAAATGTAGCACATATACACCATGGAATACTATGCAGCCATAAAAAACAGTGAGTTTGTGTCCTTTGTAGGGACATGAATGAACCTGGAAACCATCATTCTCAGCAAACTGACACAAGAACTGGAAATCAAATACCTCATATTCTCACTCATAGGTGGGTTTTGAACAATGAGAACACATGGACACAGGGAGGGGAGCATCACACACTGGGGTCTGTTGTGGGGGACTAGGGGAGGGACAATGGGGGGAAGGTGGGTGGGGAGGGATAATGTGGGGAGAAAAGCCAGATATAGTGATGGGGATGGAGGCAGCAAACCACATTGCCATGTAGGTACCTATGCAAAAATCCTGCATGTTCTTCACATGTACCCCAGAACCTGAAGTGTAATAAAATATATATATTTAAAAAAAAAAAAGTAGTGTCTATAAAACTCCTGGTCCAGTGTCTGGCAATCAGTAGGCATATTAATTCAGGTCCTGATTGAGTTATTAGGGCACATTATCTTACCAAAATAGTAATTGTTCGAATCTTGCAAGAACTCAGAATCAAGGTTAAAAAGGAACAAGAAACACCAACTGCTCAGGACAAAGACTCTTAATATTATTTAACTTGAAGGTGACATTGTAACAAGAACTTCTCAGCTGGAGTTAATTGATTTGAACAATTCAGGTCCACCAGGCATATCAGCCCAGGACAGCTTACCATGCTGGCCGAGTTAATTTTTTTTCACATAGTTTGAATGGCTGCGACGTGAAGAGGAGACCGAGGGCTGTGAGGTGAGTAAAACCTACCTGATCTCACTGTGAATATTCTATGCTGAGGGAAGTGTCTTTGTGGTTGCCAGGGTTTAAGCAGCATGGTGTATTTAGGTCACATTCAGGCAGCCGCATTTCCCTGCTGCGGTCCTTGTCACTAGAAGTTGGCGTATGCAAATCTCAGCAAGGACTGTCCCTGTCGTCCTAACACAGGATTAAAATACTCATCCCTTGAGTTCATGTCCTTTGCAGGGACATGATGAAGCTGGAAACCATCATTCTCAGCAAACTAACACAAGAACAGAAAACCAAACACCGCATGTTCTCACTTGTAAGTAGGGGTTGAACAATGAGAACACATGGACTCAGCGAGGGGAACATCGCACACTGGGGCCTGTGGCGGGTGGGGGACTAGGGGAGGGACAGCATTAGGAGAAACACCTAATGTAGATCATGGGTTGATGGGTGCAGCAAACCACCATGGCACATGCATACCTATGTAACAAGGCTGAGCGTTCTGCACATGTACCCCAGAACTTAAAGTATAATTAAAAAACAAAAAAAGGTGCCATACTGGATTGGACCTGGAGGAGGTGTAAACCTTTCCTCTCTAGGTTGGCTTTTATAGGCAAAATGATGCAAATTAAGCACTGGCACATAGTTTATTTCATCATTATTGTTGTTACCATTATCTGTATGATAGACTGTTATGTATATGAGTTTCTTAAGGAAAAATTATATATATTTAATATATGATCTTTGAAAAAAATACTCATCCCTGCACTGTGTACTGACCAAAATGCTTCTGTTTCTGTTATCCCATTTAAACTTCACAATTCATCTTGCTGTGGGCCAGATTCTGTGGTAGGTACCCAGGGGGTCACTGCAGTTGTGTATTTTTTGCCTCATTTTACAGATGAAGAAAATAAAATTCAATGAATGTCAAGGGTCCTGCCCAGGGACACACAGACTGTAGGTGAAGGGTCTGGATTCAAATCGGTGCCTTGACTGCAGGCTAAGCGCTCTCAGGTGTAATTCTTACATACCCAGACACAAAATAAAGGCCAGACATCCTTCTGGAGTTCTCCTTTTTGTTCCTACATCTTGACAAATAACGTGTTCTCCAGCAAAACGATAATACTTGATATTTCCTGGAAACATCATGCTATGTTCTTGTCGCATTTTTTCCTGACCCAGCCCCTTTTCAAGAAATGTTTTTATATTTATCTCTCCTTTTGAGTGACTCCTCCTCCTTTTCTCTTTCCAGACCCAGATCAGAACCCCTCCTCCCCCAGGAAGCCCTCCTTGATCCTCCCAATTGTCCAGGTGCTCTTTCTTTGTGCTCACAGAGAACCTGACATTTCTCTCACATCTTTTAACAAATTATGGTGTCATATTTCTATTTTGCAGCCTGCCTTCTCCATTACACAGTAAACTAATTGAAGACTGGCCCCAAATCTTATTTCTCTTGGTGACCTATTCCATAACAACTATGCCTCACACATAATAAGTGTTGAGAAAATGACTGCTGATTAAATGAATAAAGAAAACTTATGTTAATTAGTCTGTGAACATAATACAGAAGTCAACTAAGTTCAAATTATTAGAGGTGCACTAAAAATGCAAAAGGAAGAGAAACAGAGTTTATTGGTTTGATATTTCATATCAGCTTGGACTACAGGAACACAAGGATTTGTTCTGAGTCAGAAAGTCTATGGTTGTGTGACTTCCGTCATGGGGAAGTGCTACAGTTTGAAGGCATGTTCTCTCAAAATTCATGTTGAAACTTCATCCCCACTGTTGCTGTATAAGAGGTAAGGCCAAGGCCTTCTGGGAGGGACGAAATCATGAGAATTCCACCCTCATAGATAAAGTAATGCCCTTATACAAGAGGCGTCAGAGGCAGTTCACCTGCCGTGCTCTTCTGCTCTCCCACCATACCAAGCAGGACACGGCACTCCTCCCCACTGAGGAGGCAAGAACCCGGCGCCATCCTGCAGGCAGAGGACAGGCGCTTTCTAGACATGGAACCTGCAAGCGCCCTGAACTTGGAATTCACAGCTTCCAGAATTGTGAGAAATAAATTTTTGTTATTTATAAATTACCCAGTTTCAGGTATTTTGTTATAGAAGCACAAATGGACAAAAACAGGAAGGATTTTCTTCTATTTTATTATGTGATGGAATTTAATTTCTCCTCACTTTCAATTGAACTGAAGGTTATTCCTTGTTTGTTATTTGATGGAGTTGGCCAGAATATTGTAAATTATGGAAAAACAGGGCTAGATAATTTATTTCTCTGTTGCATAAAAAATGCTAGCATCTGTGGTTTATACTTCTGAAGGTACATTCTGGAGGTTTTGTGATTTTTACTTTTATAAGAGACTATCACATGATAAAAAGTTCACATAACATGTATTATTTAAAAAGAACACCACCAGGTATGGTGATTCATGCCTGTAAGTCCAGCAATTTGAAAGGCCAAGGTAGCTGGATCACTTGGGGTCAGGAGTTTGAGACCACTATGACCAAGATGGTGAAACCCCGACTCTACTAAAAATACAAAATTAGCTGGGTGTGGTGGCGCATGTCTGTAATCTCAGCTACTTGGGAGGCCAAAGCAGGAGAATTGCTTGAACCCGGGAGGCGGAGGTTTCAGTGATTTGAGATCTTGTCATTGCACTCATCGCACTCCAGCCTGAGCAACATGAGTGAAACTCCGTCTCAAAAAAAAAAAGAAGAAGAAAAAAACACTAAAACTCCAGAGTTTGAGAAATACCCAGCGTGGAGCTTGAGAAATGAAATATGACCAGTAATTTGGAAGCATCCTGGTGCTACTCCCCATTTGCAAACTCTAGCTTCCCCTCAGAGAGAAGATGACGCATCATCAACTGTAAATTTAAATTTCTTGCTTTCTTTCAAAACTGAGCTATCTGCCATCCTCCTATTTCCCCAGTTGATCTATCGCTTAATTTTGCATTTTCCTCAGTTGACTGTACCACTTGTATTAATCTGCAACTTACCCCTTTTACCCACTGTGCCGTCTTTGAGCTTCATCCACACTGATACACTCAGCTGGGGTTTGTTCCGGTTTTCCTGTCTGGTGATGGTGTCACAATGCATTCATGCAGTAGTCCATCAGACGCTTCCATTAACGCTTCCGTGAACACACTTGCTCATGTTTCCTTGGCACATGTGTAAAAGTTCCCAGGACAGGCTCTGAGGGGAAGAATTATGAAGCTCAACTTTACTAGGCAGTTTCACGAAAGTCTTCCGGTGTGATCGCACCACACTATACCATAGCAGGTAAGAGAGTTCCCATTGTTACGTAACCTCCCCAACGTCTGATACCGCTTGAATTTATGTTTGACTCTCACAGTTTCAGTGTGGTTTTAATTTGCACATCATCACTGACGCGTGAGGGTGAGCTCCCTGCTGTGTGGATGGAACAGGAACGGGACCCTGTCATGTTAGTGGCCATGGGCCGGGGTCCTCTTATTGATGGGAAGATGTGAATGAGAATGATCCCCACATTATGAGGTTATTGAGAAAAGCAAATGCAAGATCATATATAAAGCACCTAGAATACAGTAGGTGCTTGAAAGGTAGCCGTCATTCTTTCTGGTTGCTATTATTCTGTTACATCTATCACCTTTTATCCCATTGTCCATTCTCCTAACTCAGGATCAGCCTGCCGGACGGACTGCAGTTAGATGCCCAGATATATGTTTCAATGTTGAACATCTACCCACTGGTGCAGAAACTTTCACCAGTTACAGCTTCATCATCTTCCTCTGCCAAGGAGGGCCCACTCTTAGAGGGTCACTTTAAGAGTGGACCCTCCTTGGCAGAGGAAGAATTAGGCTGCTATCCATTTCTCACCTAATTCTCAGGGCACAGATCAGAAATAAAGAGCAAGAAGGGAAATGGCCTTAACCCAGGAGGAGGAGGTGGCGTGTGGTGCCTTGACTGACCTGTTTACAGGCGAGGTTGCCAGAGAATGTGGAGACAGGCTGGGCCACGGCCAAGCAGCATGGAAGGCTTGCACCGGTGGTTAAGACCTGATGCGTTAAACGCAGGGGCAGGTGGAGTTGGATGGAGGGGCAAATACTGAGTCTATACAGTGGGCTAGCAGGGGACATCAAATTCCTCGAGTTCAGCTTAAGAACCTGACTTCACTGGAAATTGCCAAAGTCAACAGAGACTAACCAAGGTAAGGCTAAAAGTCAGTGGGGAAATGATGTCTGTATCCCAACTATGTGTCAAGTGCCTTCCTAGGCCCTGGGTATATAAAAACTATCTTGGTCCCCACCTCCTGGAAATTAGAATCTAGCGGTTTAATTAAATGCAAAGCAAACAGTGGCAAACACTATAGCCCGCATTTACAGCCACATGGTATGATAAAAAGAAACGTGGAGGATGCCATAAGGATAGAGAAGAGATCATTGATCTGGGGAAGCACTTTCTAAGAATGAGCAGGAAGAAGTCACATGTCACAGGACACAACAGGAAGCAGCCAGTGGACATCAGGCTTAGTCAAGGGAATGAAAACAGTCAAGTATGAGTTAGAGAGAAGACAGTGAAGGGAGCTCAACATTCCCAGAGGCTGGGAGGTTGCAGAGGCTGGATCACAGGCAGCCTTGTAGGCCGCTCAAAACAGCTTGGACTTGGCTGGGCACAGTGGCTCACACCTGTAATCCCAGCACTCTGGGAGGCCAAGGTGGGTGGCTCACCTGAGGTCAGGAGTTTGAGATCAGCCTGGCCAACATGGCAAAACTCCATCTCTACTAAAAATACAAAAATTAGCCAGACATGGTGGTGCACACCTGTAGTTCCATCTACTCGGGAAGCTGAGGAGGCAGGAGGATTGCTTGAACCAGGGAGGTGGAGGCTGCAGTGAGCTGAGATTGTGCCACTGCACTTGGACTTCATTCCAAGAGAGATGGAAAACCAAGGGGCTTTTGAAGTAGAGAAGGCTCATGACGTGACTTGTGTGTTTAGGCGAATCCTGGAGCCCAAGTGTGGAGAGTAGGTTGGTGAGAGGCAGGAGTGAGTGCAGGGAGACAGTGTGAAAGGCAGAAGCAGTACAAGGGGTACCTGAAGGTAGCTTGAACAACAGTGTAAACATGGTGAAAAATCCATGTTAATATCTCAGATAGTCCAGAAAATGTCTTCTGAATGCAGATTGTATTCTGCTGCTACTTAAGCATTAGTATATTCTTGTATTATTATCATTATTATTTTGAGACAAAGTCTCACTCTGGAGCCCAGGCTGGATGGAGTGTAGTGGCACGATCTTGGCTCACTGCAACCTCCTCCTCCCGGGTTCAGGCGATTCTTCTGCCCCAGCCTCTGGAGTAGCTGAGACTACAGGTGCCCCCCATCACGCCCTGATAATTTTTGTGTTTTTAGTAGAGATGGATTTCACCATATTGGTCAGGCTGGTTTCAAACTCCTGACCTTAGGTGATCCACCCACCTCAGCCTCCCACAGTGCTGGGATTACAGGCATGAACCACCATGCTCAACCCGTATTATAAACTTCTAAGATGAGGAGACTTAAATCACTGATATTTTTGAGTTATAATCAAATCTTCTTCTGTGTGTACATATATGAGAAAAAAATAAGGAAAACATGACAGTGGAGAAGAGGGTATTAGCCCCATCCTTCCTGTCCTGACTGCGGCTTCTTTTCCACGTGACTTTAAGTATGTACTTATTATGCTGTGGCCCTGGTTCTTCTTGTTTGAAATGATGGAATTCGACTGCATTTTTTTCCGCTTTCTTCCAAATAAAATTCAAATATAGGTCTAGAAGCATTAATTATGTTTGTTTCAATGTAATATAGCATTGAGGGAAGTGCTCTTGTCTTTCATTCAAAATTATTAGGTACCGTTCTAAGATCTCAAGAGCACTTATGAGTTTTTTTACATTTTAAAATTTGAGTAAAATGCAAGAATATATCATGCTTTTAGACAGTATAAGAGAACATTTCAATCTCAGAATTGTACTAATAATAATATAGGCTATGAGCAAAATATTTCTCTGTGTTTGGTACTATTATTCATAACTGGACACCCGCAATTTCTCTAGTCTCAGACCTCAATAGTCGGCATCCAAGCACACAGATAGAGGACCCTAACGTTTGCAACAGAATTTCCCAGGATTTTTACGCACGTGATACCTGTAACTCCTATGTCAGCCTCCCGCGATAGTGGAGCAGATGCGGCTACTCTTACCTTGTGGAGAAGCCAGCTCGTGGTCAGCAGGAGACAAGGTTATTTGACTTACTGAAAGTTGAGGAGATGGGAAGTGGTAGAGAAAGGCATTGGTTCTGAATCTAGGGCCTTTTGCAGGGTTCCTGTGACTTTAATGATTCCACTGGCAGAAAAGGGCTTCAAAGCCATCCTCAGAAAAATGAACCTCACTTGTGCATATACACACACATACATACCCCAAAATTTGACAAGAAATGCAGGCAATCATGAGCCTTCTTTTAGTTGAGAAAGTCAGAATGGTTAAGTGAATCCAGCAGATGAGTTCCTTGGAGAGGAATCTTCTGGATCTCAGCTTGAACTAACAACGTCCTCCCATTTCGCCTGTCACTGGCCTGGGCATATAAGACATTTGTAGCACCTCTATGTTCAGAAGTTCCACATAGCACATCAACCATTCCAGATTCTAGACATTTGGCTTTTCTTGACAGCTTGTAGTAACATTACTGCAGGTGCTGGCAGAGAAGGAAAGCTTCCCATGGAATATTTATTGGTAAGGGCAAGCGGAATGAGGAAGACAGGGCAGGGTCCATGGAGAGGAGCTGGAGCACAGATGTGGATGGAGCCAAGATGCGGTAGCAAGATATGAGATTGGCGAGGGGACAAGCTTCAGGGTGGCAGAATGAGTTTACGTAAGGAGGCATTGATTGGAAAGGGCTGCAACTGGAATGGCAGGTGAGCAACGACAGAAAAGGGGAAGAATGTTAGCGGCTGGTGGGCAAAGATGGTTCTTGTAGAAATAGAGAAGCAATGGTCTCCGTGAATAATGAACAATAAAGACAGGAGAGCACAACATTGGAAAGAATTATACTAACTGAATCTGACCAACTCGATAAATAAAACCTCTGTATATCCTGCCCTCCCTTTAAGATTGCTCCGAGGATAAAATGATCTGATATATATAAATAGGCTTTGTATGCTATAAAACGTAATGTGGCTATAAGGTATTATGCTTGAATATCCCTTAAACTACTGGGTTTCTTCCCCATTTATTAAATTGTACTGTCACCACAGGTGTTACGGACATCTATATTTGTAGTTGAAAATCCGTGCAATTCCACTCCTGGCTCTATAGGAAAGGCTCTGCTTATGTGAAGGACTGTGGCCCGGGAAAGAGCTCTTCCGTGGAAAGAATGGGTTGAGTTGCCTAAGCTGGGTGTGAGGAAAATGCCTGAAGAAGGAGGACAGGAGTGATTCTGAGTACAACTCACTGATTGTTCTCGGGTCCATACTTCAAAAATTGATATCTGAGTTCTTGGGAAATCAACTGTAAAAAATGAAAAGAACTGTTTGAGTAAAACCTCTGTGATATGGGATTAAGACACTGAGGGCATGAGACAGGCCTGCTTGGTGGACTGCGTAGCAGGGCAAGGAACGGGTGCCCAAGATGGGGTCGCAAGTGGGGCTCGCGGCTGCTTGTGTTGGGCCAGCCAAAACTCGGGAGGGAGACAGAGAAGAGCTTATCAGAGCTCAGAGGGCATAAGCAAGGAGGCAGCCTCAGTGGCTTCAGCAGTGACACAGTGTCCCACCTTCGTTCAGCTGGGACAGCGGCTCTGCATCCCAGAGAGGAGGAGGAGGAGGGGTGCCCTGTAAAGACCCAGCTCTCTGGGTCAGTCAGTGCTTTCAGGGGATCCACATGGAGCCTCAGGATTTGTGGAGGACAATTCCAACTGTGAACTGGAGTTTCAACAATTCTCAGAAGGTGTAAGAGAAATCTGTTTTCCGGCTCTTGTTTCGGCTCTCCAGGCTGAACGGGGTATTCAGGCTTTATGCTCATTCGGCACCAGGTTTCACTGTCTCGATTTTATGTGCTTGAGGTTCGTCCTTCATGCACCCATTCACATTTTATCCATTCAGACTGATCACGTTAGCTCAGTTACAATTCCCCTGGTCAGTTCGGGGCCAGTCTTGGCTCCTTCCTCAGCCCGCTTTAAGCTGTCTTTTGATCAAACACCCAGGAGCTCGTGGAGTCATACGGAGTGCGTAATCCATGCCGTCTGCAAAGAGGAAATTGCTGTTGCCTGCTTTCTTTCTGACTCATCCCTGCTGTTGTCAGATCTTCTCATGGGGGATTATTTTTGCATTTATTTTGGGTCCTCTTTGGAGCGGACTAGTAGGTGCCAGTCCGTTTCTCATAGCCTACTCACTAACCAGCCTGAAATACTTAGGATTCCCCACGGGCCAGGCCTCCTCTTCCCATTGTTCATGCTGCTCCCTTCACCAGGTTCTTAACTGATAATCCCTTTTAGCTGAGTTATTGTCACCTCTGGGAAGGCATCCTGACATCCCTCCCCTCATTTCTTGGTGGAGTTTTACTCATTCCTAGATGTCCCCACCTCACCTTTACGAAAGGATTTATTCATTAATTTAATCTTTCATTCATTTATCTATTTAATCAAATGTTTATGGAGCACCTGCCCATGCTAGACTGTAGAAATGATAAAGGAAGCTCAGCTCTTCCTCCCATAAATTTCACAGCTCATTTGTTCATCCTGTAAATGTGTGCTGAGCACTTACTATGTGTTAGGCACTGTCCTAGCCTCTAGGATGCAGCAGTGAATGCAACATTCTGTCTTCATCGAAAGAAAAAAAGAGGTTAATCGAATAAGCATAGTGAGGGCTATGGGATGATCTCTCATACAGATTAACTCTTCGATAAAAAGTAAAATTTCTATGAGATCACATTCCAAGCAAATTAAGAAGGTAGGGAAATTTTCTGAGAAGATGGTGCTTGAATTGCTGTCAGAAGGAGACTAGAGCTAATTAGAAAAAGTAGCTGGACAAGGGAGGAATACCATGTTCAAAGACCGTGCTGAGAAGGAACCAGTACATATCTGCATATCTGAAAAGGGTCTGGAGCACCTGGCCCGGCAGAGAGAGGAGAGAAAGCAGAGTGGGGGTTTGAGAAAAGCAGATTCAGCAGGCACACACTGGCTGGTAAAGAAATTTATTTTCATTTTAGAGCAGTGAAAAGACTTTAAAGAGCTGTCTTTCTGCAATAAAGAAAATGAACTCCAAGAACCGCAAGAAGAATCTGGTGTACTCATCTGTTCTCATTCTCTAATAATGACATACCCAAGACTGGGTAATTTATAAAGGAAAGAGGTTTAATTGACTCACAGTTCTGCATGGCTGGGGAGGCCTCAGGAAACTTACAATCCTGGCGGACGGGGAAGCAAACACGTCCTTCTTCACAGGGTGGCAACAAGGAGAAGTGCCTAGCAAAAGGGGGAAAAGCCCCTTATAAAATCATCAAATGTCTTGAGAACTCACTCACTATTACCGGAACAGCATAAGGGTAACCGCCTCCATGATTAAATTACCTACCACCAGGTCCCTCCCATGACACATCGGGATTATGGGAACTACAATTCAAGAGGAGATTTGTGTGAGGACACAGCCAAACCGTGTCAGCTGGTAACGGAGTCACAGAAGAAATACAGGCAAGAAATGATTAGAGCTTTTCGGGGTATGGCAATAGAGAAGAAATATTAACAAGTAGAATTGAATATAATTCAGATTAAAACTTAGAGCACTTGTTTTTGGATTAGATGTGGGAGAAGGATAAGTAGGCATGTCACAAGGATCATTCCAAGTTCTTGGTTTATACAGTCGGGAGATAGTGCCTCTGCTGTAAAGGCAACAAACACGTACTAGAACCAGGTTGAGAAGAACTGAAGGTGGATGTGTTGAATCTGAGATATGCCTGAGATACTCAGATTTGAGTATCTAGCTGGGTTTATAGATCTGGAGACTAGAGAAAAGATCTTGGCTGAATAAACAAATTCAAGAGTCAGCAGTTTATTTATAGGATTTTAAGCATCAGTGGGGGATCAGCTTCACAGTGTAAAGACTGTTAGAATTATCTACCTCTAACCTACATCCTCTATTAACCTCTGAGATCATTGAAATCAGAGATCAAATCTTACTCATCTTCGAATACTCAGCTTCTAGTATGATGTATTCATACATTGAATAATGAATGATGAAAAGAATAAACATAAATAACAATTTACAGCCAAGTCCCACATCAAGTACTTCTCAAAGACCTTAGTCCTCAAAGCAACCCCACATGTAAAATAATGTAACTTCACCATTTTTTTTCTGATGAGGAAATAAACTATAAAAGGTAAATAAGTTTCCCAAGGTTAAAATCTAGGAAATGGCCAAATTGTAATTCAAAATAAGGTCTATCTAATCACAGACTTCATGCTACAATTTCTACACTCAGTCTATCTCTGTTCTAATGAAAAGGAATAAGAAAAGGAAAGAAAAATCAAGGGGCAAGTTTTCCATGGGCTGAGATACCTTTGTTAACACCTAGCAAAGAAAACCTGAACCCTGTTCTTAACAGAATGAGGCCAGAAGTGGTCACATTAGTCACAGTCTATTAAATATAAAGTCCATTTGTTCTAAATGAAGCCATCAGCAAGTACTGACTTCATGTTTAGAGCTTCAGTTAAAATCAACTAGTTTTATGGATGTTTAAAGACAGCAAGTTTTATGGACTTTTCCTTTAAAATTCACCTGCCACTGAAAAACTTTAATCCAGATTTGGCTTTAAGATATGTTTACTACAAAGGAAACACACAAAGAAAACACTGATGGAAAACACCAACATCTTTTTCCTTGTTCTGATCATGATTTTGTTTCATATAGGTCATCAACAAATTGCTGATTTGGTATTGTTTCTTTCTCATTACTTCTACCAATAGTCTCTTTTGTTTAGTTATCTGTAGGGTACATTTACTGACGAATTAAAAAATCAGGTGGAATACGAGAAACAGTCTTTGAATTCGGTTGTGGCTTTCAAAACTACTCACTTCTTTCCAACTGAGTATCCTCAATAAATTTCACTAATTTTTTTTCTCCTTTGTTTCTCCATCTGCTATGGAAAAATAAATAATAGCTGAGCCTGCAGAGGACTGAATACAATACATGTGAATCAGCCAAGACAGCATTTGACCTGTAGGGGTAATTCACTAACTGATAGCTGTTTTTACTATGCTTTTCAGGGATTAGGCTTCTTGAAAATTGCTATAGCGGAGTATATTGTATTTCTCCCCCAAAACCTTCACAGCTAAAGATGTTTCAAGCAGATGTTATTATTGCTTTTGTAATAAGAATCTGGATAAAAGACAAACACTAAAAAATGAGAATTATTTGTAAGTAAACGGTGGATTGAACACACACATATTTATTTTTGTTCCCTCCCATCCCTCCACTAAAATTGCACCTAAAAAAAGATTTTTAAAGCTGTAAGCCTACAAAAAGGAAGGGAATGGAAGAGGCGATAATTCTACATTTTGATAGCTGGAAAGCAAACAGATGAGAAATAACTGACTTAGCAGATTCAAAAAGGCCATCTCCTAAACTTGCAATGGGAAAAGCCAAGAACTAACTCAGTTGTACCCTGAGAGTCCTCAGAAGGCTCACTAATTCACAAGGCCAGGTGTTTGTCCTCTCCACACCTCTGGGAAAGTGCCCTTCTCTGCCCCCACACTCCCACGCCATGGATGACTGGAGGATTTTACTCTTTGAAGATGACAAAAGGAAAAATCTTCGGTTGGCAGATGCACCATCACGTGAAACAGAATACGGTGTGGATGTGTATCACCTGAACACAGGAAGCTCCATCCATTCTGTGCTCCTTCAGATGTGCTTCTCCAGGCAGAAGTCTATGTCTTTCTAAAAATCCTGAGCAGCCTAAAAAACAACACTTAGAAATATCAACTTAGGGGGCCTTTAAGCAATGCCTCCGCAAGACTCCACTATGAAGAAGCTCAGCTGACACACCCTGCCCAAGAGCCCAGCATATACACTCGGGTTTTTAATATAATGAATTCAAAAATGTGCAGATGACCAAGGATTCCTGAAGAAATTCACTATCCTGAAAGAGATGAACATATCTACCAAATACAATGTGGAGGAAATATTGTGCTGAGAGAAAAAATAAAAATAAACTATATTATGTTTTCCAAAAAATAAGTGGAGTTATTGTATTTGTGCACTAAAAACAAGACAGCATGAAGAAAGGAATATTCAAAGAACAAGACAGAGTTATGACTGCAGAAATGAAAAATTAATGACTACAGAAATGGAAACTTTGACAGAAGAGTTGGAAGATAAAATTGAACATAAAAGTAGGAAAAATAAAAACTTAGGAGGTGAAAAATAGGAAAGAAGAGAAACTCAGAACCAAGTCCAAGAGGCACAATGCTCGGAAAATAAGAATTCCAGAAATCAAGAATAAATAATAGTCACAATCATTCCTCAGAACTGCAGGACACAGTTTGCAGCCTGAAATGGCCCATCAATACCCAATTCAAGGGAAGAAAGCAGATCTGCACAGCAGGAAATAGTCTGATTGGCTTATGGTTCTTTTTCCCTCCTCACTCTTGTGTTAGTTCATTGTGGGCAGGGAACCCTCATTGCTCCTTTGACTTGGACTTGGCCATATGACTTGCACTGGGCGATGGAACGTAAGTGGGTTTGCTATACCCCACATCTGGCCAGAGGCTCTAAGTGTGCCCATGGTGTTTGGAAGAACCTTAAACACTCTTGTCTTGTGTCTTGAGAAGTTCACCCTGCAGGTAGTTAATGTTCCTTCAGCCTGAGTTCCAAGCTGAGAAATGCAAGGCCTGAATTTGACCCATAAATACACACAGAGCAAAAGGAGCTGACCTGCAGAGCAGTGAGTGAGAAAACCCACTGACATTTAGGGTTATTTATTATGCAGCATTATTGCAACAATTATGGTCCATAAATCCACTGAGAAGCATTAATATAAATTTCGGTAAACTAGAGAGAAAGAGAAGATTGTAAAAATGTTCACAGAAAAAAGCAGTTCATACACAAAGAAGAAGAAACTTAGAATAACTTTAGATTTCTTTAAAGGGACCCAGAAATTGACTTAATGAATGTCTTCAAATTTCGATTTTTTTATTTTTTCGATATGGAGTCTCACTCTGTTGCCCAGGCTACAGTGCAGTGGTGACATCTTGGCTCACTGGAACCTCTGCCTCCCAGGTTCAAGCAATCCTCCTGCGTCAACCTCTGAAATAGCTGACATTATAGGCCTGAGGCACCATGCAGGGCTAATTTTTGTATTTTTAGTAGAGACAGGGTTTCTCCATGTTGGCCAGGCTGTTCTCAAACTCCTGACCTCAAGTGATCTGCCCGCCTCAACCTCCCAAAGTGCTGAGATTACAGGTATGAGCCACTATGCCCAGCCAAATGCCTTCAAATTTCTGAAGAAAAAAAAATTTCCAACCTAGATTTTATACAATCAAATGACATTTCTGACAAGCTAGGTCCCAAACAGCTTACCTCTCATACTCACTTTCTTGGGAAGTTGCTGAGGAAAGCAAAAATGAAATAAAACAAAAAGGATAACACAAAATAGAGAAAGGAGGAACCCTATATGAGAAGAGAAATTAATCTCTAAGATAATGGTAGAGGGAGATCCCAAGCTACTAACTGTTCTCAGGCCTGGGAGCAAGCTGCCTGGCAGGAGCTGTGGCATGCGGGGCAATGGCACACCGGGCCGGCTGTGCTGACGCCTTTTGCGTGATGCCATCCCATTAACCTGATGAAACACCTGAAGAAGTGCTCCAACAATATAAACCAGACAGCAGAAGAAAGAAGACGTAAGACTCGGAAAGCAGGGATCTATTTCAGAAGAAGGGGACTTCCTTGGATGACTGCGCGGGAAGTCCCATGATGAGGCTGCATGGATGAGCCAGAGTGCAACCAGTCCTGGAATGGAGACACTGGCGACCCCCTGAGTGCCCCTGGAAGGAACATATGAACTGACCCTTTACTGATGCAACGAAACTTATAGAAAACCAGAACAGAGAAGACGTGGAAAGACTGAACAAAGGAAACACAATTCTAAAGAAATGATAAAACAAGACAAACGCTAACTTCAGGAAAACATTTTTAAAAATGTAATCATAATACCCTATAATGCACAGCTATGTATAATAATTGCATAGCATAATAATAATTACACTGGTGTTCATTAAACTAACATTTTTATAATTGCTATTTAGGAGGACTGGTGAAAGAAGATGTGGGAATGGTAATAAAAGAGAATTAAAATCTCATCTGTCATGATAGGAATTAGATAGATAATATTTTAAAATAATTAATCAAAAAGATAGCAGGGATATACATGTTTTTTCAAGATCAAGAAAAAGCCAAAAAGGGTGAATATGGTTGCCTCTGATAAGGGACACAAGATGAAATGAGAGGCAGTGAAACAAGGAAGTGCTGTATTTAATCATAGAACATTTAGTAATATTTAATAAAATGTTACTTTTAATCTTAAAAGTGAAAAGACGTTTCAAAGATCAAGAATTTAAAAGCACATGTGACATAGTGTAATGGATCAGTATTCAGTCTAGAAATCTCATCAACTTGTGAGTGTCAGATGGTTCGTTTTCATTTGTCCACTGTCTTACAGCTGAGTAAATGGTGGAACTGGCAGGAGAACCCACTTGTCACTCTCCTCAGCACAGGTGGGCGCCCCCATTTCGCAGAACAAGACTTGCTTGGAGCGAGCAGCCAGGGCAGCGCCCCCGCTTGGACTGGTTCGTTAGGGTTGGTTTGGGAACGGTTAACCCAAGGACACAAGGTCGAGGTTTTCACCTATGGATTGAGCTCTTCGGCTTCATGGGGCCTCAGAAATTCCCACTAATCCTAAACAGCTGCCTTGCAAATGTCTCATGAGTTCTTTATTAATTCTCTCATGAAACAAGCAGTTATTCAGCACCTGCTACTCTTCAGGCACTTTACTGCATATTGGGAATTTCAAAAGAAAAAATGATTTGGATGCAAAGAAAAGGGCATTATTTGCAATGATTTCCTGTGAGAGCAGGGGAACAAGATCTTGAAATTGATATCATACATTCAATTACCAAAATGATTTTACATCTACTATTTCATCTGATTTTCATCAAAAAGGCTGTTTGGTATATATCTGCTATGCTCCTTTGATACATGAGAGAGCTAAATCTCATGAAAATTAAGTAGCTCTGTGAAGTTCATAGAGCTCACATAGAATGGCTCTGAAGCTTCAAATTCATGTTTTCTCAGGCCGAGTCCAGGACTTTTAAAATGACATCACACTGCCTTTGAAATTCACTCACCCACTTTCCTCATTCAACAGATCTGAAAACAGAACGGATGTAGCCTGACCACACAATGAACACAGAAACCTGAGTCTGTCTGATGAATGCCCACACCACCAGCTCCCTTGATCCCTATCAGCTCTGCTCACTGGTATCTTCAATGATCTCCCAAGATTGACTGTAAACACCATCGCAGGGTACTGTGGCCACCTCCTACAATTCTTCCCTAAATTAAGGTCATGACAAAAGTATTGGTCTTCTAGTTTTCCTATTCTTCCCAGAAGAACTTAGCATGGCTGAATGGGCACATATGTGACCCAAACTGGTAAGTTGCTGCTGTGATTAGATGCAGCACGTCTGTAGTATGGATGGCTGGGCCTACTCATTGTAATACTCCTTTAAATCTTGATGTTTAGATCATTAAATTGGGCAGCTCTCCAATAAAAATGCTTTTACACTGTTAGTGCGAAAGTAAATTAGTTCAAACCATTGTTGAAGACAGTGTGGTGGTTCCTCAAAGACCTAGAACCAGAAATGCCATGTGAACCAGCAATCCCAATCTTGGATATACAACCAAAGAAATATAAATTATTCTATTATAAAGATACATGCACATGTATGTTCACTGCATCACTACCCACAATAACAAAGACATGGAATCAACCCAAATGATCATCAATGATAGACTGGATAAAAAAAATGAGGTACACATGCATCATGAAATACTATGCAGCCATAAAAAGGAATGCGATCGTGTTCTTTGCAGGGACATGAATGGAGCTGGAAGCCATTATCCTCAGCAAACTAACACAGGAACAGCAAACCAAACACTGCATGTTCTCAGTTATAAGTGGTACCTGAACAATGAAAGCACATGGACAAAGGGACGGGAACAACACACATTGGGGCCTGCCGGGGGCTGGGGAGAGGAAGAGCATCAGGATAAATTACTCAGCACACTGGGCTTAATACCTAAGTGATGGGTTGACAGGTGCAGCAAATCACCATGGCACATGTTTACCTATGTAACAAACCTGCACGTTCTGCACACGTATTCTGGAACTTAAAATTAAATTTTAAAAAATCAAGCAGCTCTCTGAGCCAGGCACATATAAGATTTACTGAAACGAAAGGCGAGTCCAACTCTTTCTTTATCTTTACCCTCCAGGAGCTCATGATCTAGAATGAAGGACAAAGAGGTGATTTCAACGCCGTGTGATAGGTTATATTCGAAGGACGCAAAAAGAGTCTCGTGTGTATATAAAGATTGACAACGAGAAGAAATAGAGTAACAAAAGAGAGAATGTTCATTTTATCCAGTTACTTCTCGTATGTTTGAACTCTGTGACTAGAGACTTTTCCATTCATTTTTAGTATCTATCATTCTAAGTGCATTTATTTTACCACACGGCACTTAACAGAGTACATCTATATATTTATTGGTGTTTCTTTATTTAATGTCTTTCTTTTATACTAAATAGAAAGCTATACAAGGCAAGGATTGTGCCTATTTAGTTATCTACTTTATGTGACCTGAAGGCTTCCTGAGAGCCCGGCACACAAGTGATGCTCAATAAACATGTGTTAAGTGAACAAGTGACTAAGGGCCACTGTTTGTGTTTATTCTTCTTTGTGAAAAAGCACCTTTTCAACCCTAACATGTTTTTATCTAATTATTAGGATTAAATTAAACATTTCAACCACAGCGTGTTACTTTGTCAGAAGACAATCATAATGTGGTGAAGAATGAGGCTAACTCAGCAATCCTCAAAGCTTAATTTCAATTAATTGAAAGTACAATTTATTCTCTGAATGCCAGATATCATTGCACGCATAGTTAGACCATGTCAATTGATGCTGTGTCTGAGTGTGAAATGCTGAAGTCCTTCTGGGCTGAGGTTGAATTTCAAAATATGGTAAAACCAGTAACATGGCATCTCTAAGAAGGTTGCCTTACCAGATGAATCACTTGAGGTCAGGGCTCTAGATGAGCCTGGCCAGTACAGGGCGAAACCCCATCTCTACTAAATACACAAAAGTTAGCCAGATACAGTGGCACATGCCTGTAGCCCCAGCTACTCGGGAGGCTGAAGCACGAGAATTGCTTGAACCTCAGAGTGGGGGAGGGTATCACAGTAAGTCCAAATCAAGCCACTGTATTCCAGCCTGGAAGACACAGAGAGACCCTGTCTAAGAAAGAAAAGAAAGAAAGGAAGGAAGGAAGGAAGGAAGGAAGGAAGGAAGGAAGAAAGAAAGAGAAAGAAAGAAAAATTGCCTTACTTACCTCCCGATACACAGATACACAGGCTGGCCTAATCATCTATTTAATTCTCATGACTGTTTCAAAGGGATATTTTTTGCTGTCCCAAGTGCCCCAGGAGCAGCTGTCTAATAACCCCAAAGCTCCCTTGCCTTCCACCCACCGAACTCCAGCCATCAATAAGAAGATTGTATCAACCTGACCTCTGCTAAATCCCAATGTCCACAAAGCAACAAAGGAGTGAAATGATGCCTTGGGAGGCTGTAGTGAACCTGTTCAGCTTCCACCTGGATGTCTCACAGCAATATGTAAGCTGCTGGGGAGGTGGGCAGTTTTCCTTTGGAGGGAAGGTGGCTCTGGCAATTCCTCCAGGCCCTGTCTCTGGAATGCTACCCTGCCGGCCACACCTGTGCATCTAGATTGAACTGACAGCAATGAAGTGACCGTAGTGAGTGATGAGCTGTGCTCAACAGCACGACCCTGGGCAACACTGCCCCAGAGTTCCAGCGCGGGGAAATGCACTTCCTCCCCAGTGTGAACTGTTGATCCGTTCAGAGCATTGGCGTGGCTCTAGTGGGGTCTGAAATAGAAATATTTTTGGAGATACATTAGGGAAAAATCAGAAGAGAAAGATGCTGAAAGAGAAAAGGGCTTCTAAGGGGATGGGAGTGGGAGCCTAACCCTGATTCTGGGAGATCATCTACTTAACCTAAGCCTTAGATTTGTCAGCTCCCCTAAATCAACAGATACTTACAGATGCCAACTATGAAGCAGGTGACTGCTGGGAGGAGGGGATACAGACTCCAGTGAGATGCAGCGCTGGCTTCCTGGGAGTGCCAGTCCAGCAGAGGATGCAGGACAACAAATCACCACAAAACCAAGGGATCTGTGCACAGAGGAGAAACCAACTGTGCAGAGACACAGGAACAAACGGCCAAGCAGAGTTTGTATCAGAGAAGGCGGCCAGAGCAAGCGGCCCTAAGAAAACTCTGGTCACTTCTCTTTTAGATTCAGGACGTACATGTGCTTGTTCTCACTGTTAAGTGGGAGCTGAGCAGTGGACACACATGGACATAAAGATGGTCAATTCTTACGCATATGAAAAGAGTTGCTGAGCGCTCGCCCTTGTGTGCCTGGACGGAGACAGCGCGGAGACTATGAAGAGGACCAAGGGACGGTTGTTACTGCCCATAATGAAGGCATTGGAAGTCAAATGCTGCCTGGAAAGAGAAGGGAAACCTCCAAAGCTCTGAAAAACAAGAAAACACATGCTGACTCCAGGAAGAGTCATGAGGAACGCAGTGAGTCTGTCTCCGGAGCGCCCAGACACGAGTTCCCAGGGTTCTCACCCCCAAGCGATAAGTTTTCATTTTTACACGACCAAAATGAAAGAACTAGACTTGTCCGAAGCCTGGAAGAGTCTATGGCCGTTCATGTTCCAGGAGTGCCTGTGGACCAGGGTGCCCCAGAGCCACTCTGTGCCTGGCTCCCTGCTACCTGACTCTGCAGAACCTCCAGCCTAAGCTCCTGCCATGCCAGAAGATCAGACGCACACAAGCTCCCCGACATGGCACCCTCACTGCGTCGCAGCCTCGCTCCCCCAACCCTCACTCCCCAACGTCGCAGCCTCGTTCCCCCACATCACACCCTCACCTGCCCTCTGGACAGTATCCCAAATCCATTTTCCAAAAGAGGAGACAGAGACTCAAAGTCATTACGTACAAGTTGCAATGCCACACACATATTTAGTGAGATAATCAGAATTTAAATACAATATTCATGATTCCAAATCTCATCTTTTTAAATGATTGCTTTTCCGCTGAGATCCTGCACCTCGCAACTACTTGTATCTTAGTCTTTGGAATTTCACTGGCCCTGAAGAATATTAAAAACATTCTTTTTCATTTTGTCATTGGATTTTTTGTCCTTTTATGCTACTAATTTTTGAAACTCTAGGTAAACAATGATGAAAATAGGATTTTAAAAATGCTTACTCTCAGCTGTTTTACTAGACAGTACTACAATTATTTACAAATCTGGACCTGAAGGACACATTATAGAGATAATTTTGGACAATGTAAAACTAAGCACCTGAAGTCAATGAAAGTTGAATATTTCAAGTCAATGAAACAGACCTTGAGATAAAGGAGAACTTTTTTTTTAAATTTTACTTTAGGTGCACACTATATCTGGCATTTCTCCCCGTGTTATCCCTCCCTCCCCTCCCCTCCTCCCCACCCCCCGTTGTCTCTCCCCTACCCCCTCCAACTGCCCCCAGTGTGTGATGCTCCTCTCCCTGAGTCCATGTGTTCTCATTGTTCAACACCCACCTATAAGTGAGAACATACCGTGCTTAGCTTTCTGTTCTTGGGTCAGTTTGCTGAGAATGATGGTTTCAAGATTCATCCAAGTCCCTACAAAGGACACGAACTTGTCGTTTTTTATGGCTGCGTAGTATTCTATGGTGTATATGTGCCACATTTTCTTTGTCCAGTCTATCATTGATGGGCATTTGGGTTGGTTCCATGTCTTTGCTATTGTACACAGGGCTGCAATGAACATACATGTGCATGTGTCTTCATAGTAGAATGATTTATAGTTGTTTGGGTATATACCCAATAGTGGGATTGCTGGGTCAAATGGAATTTCTATTTCTAGATCCTTGAGAAATTGCCACACTGTCTTCCACAATGGTTGAACTAATTTACACTCCCATCAACTGTGTAAGAGTGTTCCTATTTCTCCACATCCTCTCCAGCATCTGTTGTCTCCAGATTTTTTGATTGCTATTCTAACTGGCATGAGATGATATCTCAGTGTGGTTTTAATTTTCATTTCTCTAATGACCAGTGATAATGAGCATTTTTTCATGTTTGTTGGTCTCATATATGTCTTCTTTTGAAAAGTGTCTGTTCATATCCTTTGCCCACTTTTGAATGGGGTCGTTTGTTTTTTTCTTGTATATCTGTTTTAGTTCTTTGTAGATTCTGGATATCAGCCCTTTGTCAGATGGGTAGATTGCAAACATTTTTTCCCATTTTGTTGGTCGCTGATTCACTCTAATGATGGTTTCTTTTGCTGCACAGAAGCTCTGGAGTTTAATTAGATCCCATTTGTCTATCCTGGCTTTTATTGCCATTGCTTTTGGTGTTTTCGTCATGAAGTCCTTGCCTATGCCTATGTCCTGGATGGTTTTGCCTACGTTTTCTTCTAGTGTTTTTATGGTGTTATGTTATATGTTTAAATCTTTGATCCATCTGGAGTTAATTTTAATGTAAGGTGACAGGTAGGGGTCCAGTTTCTGCTTTCTGCACATTGCTAGCCAGTTTTCCCAACACCATTTATTAAACATGGAGTCCTTTCCCCATTGCTTGTTTTTGCTGGATTTGTCAAAGATCAGATGGTTGTAGATATGTGGTGTTTCTTCTGGGGTCTCTGTTCTGTTCCATTGGTCTATGTCTCTGTTTTGGTACCAGTATCATGCTGTTTTGATTACTGTAGCTTTGTAGTATAGTTTGAAGTCTGGCAGTGTGATGCCTCTGGCTTTGTTCTTTTTGCTTAGGATTGTCTTGGCTATGTGGGGTCTTTTGTGATTCCATATGAAATTTAAAGTGGTTTTTTCCAGATCTGTGAAGAAGGTCATTGGTAGCTTGATGGGGATAGCATTGAATCTATAGATTACTTTGGGCAGTATGGCCATTTTCACAATATTGATTCTTCCTAACCATGAGCATGGAATGTTTCTCCATCTGTTTGTGTCCTCTCTTATTTCGTTGAGCAGTGGTTTGTAGTTCAAAGGAGAACATTTTAATGGGAAAATCAGGTTTCACCACAGTTGAGCATCTACAGCCTGAAGATTAGGTAGACACCCTGTGGTTGTGAGAGGCTTGGCTGATATGTCTTTCTTTGCACAGTCTACTTCCTTTTCAATTTATTTTTACTCTGAAAAAGAGAGTCACTATGAACTGGAAACTCATAGTCATTGTGACCCCTAGTCAACCGAAAGAGAAACCATTTGACTTATGCTACTTCACTTCATAGGTCTACTACAAAAATTCCTAGCTTCATTAACGTTAATTTTTTTAAAAAATTGCACAAGGCTTGAATACCTCCAACTCCCTTCTTGACAGAATAATGCATAATATATTCAATGAGATTGAGCATTCCAGTTGAGGACCATGAAACAGCATTTGGCAAGTTATTACTCTCTGTGGACAGAATGACATTTTAACATATTACAAAAGGCAGTTCATCTCCTCCGTGGTGGTGCCTGGCCACCTCCCCAGGCACTGCTGCCAGGCAGCCCGCCAGGGAGCCAGCCAGAGCCTGAGGACGGGGTCACAGAGTCACCTGCAGGTATGTTCGACTGGGTTCATGCAGTTGCTGTTGTTGCTCTTGCTGTCTTATATTTGAATTGGTGAATAGCAGTTGAAACCAGACTCCTCCTGAAACAAAAAGATCTGACGACACTGACGCATATCCCCCCACGGCAATCACTGCTGCCCCTGCAGGAGCCACCTGCACCTGGGCTGTCCTCCACCTTTGATCTCCTCCCTGTATTTCCACTTATCTTACAGAGATGGGCCTGGGGAACACCAGTGTTTGTCACCCTGGTTAGTCAGCAGTCAGGGTCTGCTGACTCAGAGGCTGCACTGTTGGGTTTTGTTCAAGTCCCTGAGCAAGGATTGGTCCCTAGGCATGCGACATGTGCCCTAACATTCTTTGCTAGGGGTGACAGATCCTGGGATAGGTACAGGGGCAGAGTGTGCTGAATGAACAGGTGAGAGGCAAAAGTCCATGTTTACATCACACAAATATTTCCTGAGTGCCCACTGCGTGACCAGCACTGTGCTAGATGTGTCCTAGCAAAGAATTGTCTATCCTCTGCTTGAATACCTCCATGAACAAGGAACTCACTACCTGGTCAAAGCATCTTTTCCCATTTATAGGCATTTAATACTGTAAAAAATGACAAAAAAAAAAAAGAAAAGAAAAAAATGCACACCTTTTCCCATTTATAGGCATTTAATACTGTAAAAAATGACAAAAAAAAAAAAGAAAAGAAAAAAATGCACACCACTTCTGAGTATGTACTGTAAGACAATGCTAAGTATAAACATCTTATCTAATTGGAATATTGACAGTTGCCACAGGAGGTACATGTGTTTTTTTTTTCATCTTATAGGGGAAAAAAATGGGGAAGCTTAGCGAGATTAAATGATTTGGCCAAGAACACAGCAAGTAAGTACCTGAATGAGCCCTCCATCCTTGTCTGATTCCAAAGCCTATATTTGTGCTGTTGGCTGGAAACCCATGGCCGAGTAATTACCACAGATTTACTAGGTGGCCAGTGTGTTAATCCCTTACAGACCAATTGACATTAGAATGATAATGGTCAGAAATGGTTTATTGGGTTACTCACAGAGGTACCAACATTTAAAAGGGTGCTTCTGGATTCACTGGGCTTTAAACACAAAGGAATGTACCTTTAATAGTAGGGGTTAAAGTATTGGGGCAATGCTTGGCAACCAAAGCCCTGCAGCGGCAGGTCAAACACACCCCATAGAATCTCCTCTCTGACCGTTAGCTATGCATGCGTCCAGGGACAAAGAAATCACCTCTCGGTTACAGGTTTCCTTTCCTGTCCAGTAAAGAGACTGTTTTGGCTTATTCTCTGAAAGACTGGCAGCTACGAGTCTTCAAAACTGCTGTCTCCTACCTGGTGACATTCTGCTTCCTCTTACCCCATGATAATGGAAATGTTTAGAGGATTGGAAGCAGATGTGAACAAACGGGCAAACTCATGAATATTGGATGACTGGGGAGCTCCGATTAGTATATCTCAGATTTGGAAAAGTAAGTTCAGCATGTTGTTTGTATTTTCAAAGTTGTCTGAGAGGATCAGTTTCTCTATAAAACCACCTACTCACCCCAGATCTGTCTCCTTTACCACCTGTACTATGAGGAGGGGAGCATCACTGAGATCAAAAAGGTGCTGCTTTAACTATTAAAGCCAACCTCACATGTAGGAAACTGGATGGGTTTTGGTGCAGACAGTCAGACTCGTATTGGAATGCTAGTCTTGCTTTTGAAAACTTCATGATTGTTCACAATTTTCAACCACATGAATTCTAGTTTTTTGTAATGCAGTAATTGTAAATTATTTAGAGTTGCGATAATGTGTCTGATTATGCCTTATAACTAATAGAGACAATAAATGACAAATGTATTATGCCGCAGAATGTACAATTTTGAGCACTGATAAAACTTAGAGAAATAGCCATGTGTAAATGGAAAAAAACAAACGACAATTGCAGAAGCCACGTAACAACTGTTTTATGAGATTTTATATATATAACATGCTTATGTTTCAGGTAACCACTAAATATTAAGTGAGATTTGTCTATGCACTTGTATCATATATCTACTCTACTAGTGATTGCCCCTACATTTGTAACATACATACTTAAGCTTTATTTTTCTCAAAAGGTATCCAATTAATCAAAATCCTCAATCTACTACAAAATATATATTAGAAAGCTTTATTACCTTCTCCTAACTTCCATGTTGTTATAGGGTCCAACATTTTTATTTAATCTCATTATTAATATTCACGAAATAAGTTTTTTAAGCTAAAATGCATTTACATATTTCCAATATACTTTTACTGCTTCCGTTTTCAGCATTGCCGTATGCTCCCTGTTATGGTTTGCCTGCTTCCCTACTCAAATCTCATCTTGAATTGTAGCTTCTATAATTCCCTCACGTTGTAGATGGGACCTGGTGGGAGTTAGTTGAATCATGGGGTGGTTTCTCCCATACTGTTAATGGTAGTGAATATGTTTCACAAGATCTGATGGTTTTATAAAAGGAAACCCCTTTCCCTTGGCTTTCATTCTCTCTCTTGCCTGCTGCCACTGTAAGATGTGCCTCTCACATTCCACCATGTTTGTGAGGCCTCCCCAACCATGTGGAATTGTGCATCCATTAAACCCATTTTTCTTTATAAATTACCCAGTCTGGTGTATGTTGTTATCAGCAGTGTGAAAACAGACTAATGCATTCCCCCTCCTTCCTTCTGAACTCATATTTCTTCTTGCTGAAGAATATCTTTTAATAGTCACTTCTCCAACTTTTGTGAAAGCCATGTTAGCCTTTGCATGCTCTAAACGAAAAGTGCATTCACCCCACTCTCAGCTGAGAGTTTGGCTAACTACAGGACTCTAGCTTGGCTTTTATTTTTTTATCAGTACCTTGAAAGTACTATGTAATTTTTTTCTCTCATCTTTTGTTGCTGATGAAAATTCTACTATTATTGCTTTAAGGATAATCCATTTTATCTCTCTTTCAAAAATAGAGATCTTTCTCTTAATTATGATTTTTAAAATATTTTATCATTGTAGACTAGGCATGATTGATTTATTTATTACACTTAGGATTAATGGTACTTTTTTTGTCTGAGGGACTCTCCTTCAATTTGAGAAAGTCCTTGCCTTTACCTTTATTAGCATTATTTTTCTAACAATCCCTCTGTTCTTCCCTTCTATTAGATATATGCAAGATCGTATTCCATCCAGCATATTTCTAAATGTGCCTTTCTATTTTCCATTTCTTTACCTCCCTGTGCTGCTTTTGGTTATTTCCTTAGATTTGTCTTCCAAATCATTAAGTCTTTCTTCAGCTGTGTTTAATTTATAATTTATCTCTTTCCATGAATATTTCAATTTTAAGTTTGTTTCAATAAGTGTTTAAATTGTTAACATTTTTGTTTAGTTATTTCTCACCTCTGAATGTTTATGGTATTCTCTTCTCCTATTTATGAATTATCTTGTTTCCTTTATTCTCTTAACTTTTTAAACATACTTTTAAAATATTTTAGATCATTAAATATGTTATTACTATTATTTATAGTTTATCTGGTAAAAATTCTATCTTTTATTATTCTGAAGAGATTCTTTGTGCTTTGTGTCTATGAGTCCAGATTCAACGGGAATTATCTTCCACTGGAATCTGCATATGCACAAAGTTATAGAGACATCCACATGCAGCAATTTTGTCTTTGCTTCTGTCAGACTTAGATGGGATTTACTGATTCCAGATCTTTTTGCATGTTGATTTCTTAGCTGGTTTTAACTTTAGTTAGTAGCAAAAATTCAAGACCTATTGCCTGTAAGGTGTATGTTTAGTGTTTTAATATATTTCACATGACTATTTCTTTTCTTTTTTTTTCTTGAAGGGCTAAGGGTCTAAGAGAGTTGAAGTAGGAAATTAGATTTTCACATCCCGTTTCACTTACCATGGTAGCATATGCCCAAATCTTTATGCAGAGAGTACAGAACTAGGTCTCCACTGTGATCAAAGTTTCTGGCTTCAACCCTTCCTCTGTATGTGAGCATTAATACCCTATTAGGGCCATGTCTCTCCTGGTAGTCCCATTGTAGTGAATTAAAGATGGCCACAAATTCTTTAGGAATTATATTAATAAGAGATGGAGTTTAGTCTCCCTTTTTTTGAATCCAAACTGGCTTTGTGACTTGATTTGACCAACGGACTGTTGAAAATGACAGTGGACCAGTCCCAGGCCAACCCCTGAAGAGTCTGTACTTTCACTTGTTCTGTCTTGGAAATGAGCTGCCCTGACTTAATGCTGCTCTAGCTAGACTGCACAGCCCCAACGGCAGAAGACGGTGGGGAGAGTAGTGGCCATCTGCCCGCTCCAGTCCCTGCTCGTTCCTCAGATGGATGCAGCCTCTGAGTGAACTCAGATATACTGGGTAGAGCACAGACCCACCCAGCTCAGCCCAGTAAACTCACAGAATTGTGACAAATAATAAATAATTTTTACTTTAGGCAGCTAGGTTTCAGGGTAGTTTGTTACAGTAATACATAACTGAGACACCTGTGAACCCCGAGGAGCACCTACTCCTCACTTTGGCTTTGAATTCTCACAGCTTTCCCTTCTTGCCTTAATGTTTATTAAGCTGTTTTACAGTGTGTTATTTATCCTATGTTTCTGTGTGAGTGGAGTGTGCTCATATCAGGAGGCCAGTTGGCGTATGGTGTCCACACTTGCTCAATTCCCAATGTGGTGGAAATTTGAACACTCACTGTACTTAGAAAGTAAACACCCTGCCTTGGCTTTTATGTCCCTCCATGAGACAATCCTGCCTGATGTTTGATGCTCACTGCTTACATGCCTTCACATGCTCACCTCTCAGGCCTCAGCCATGCCAATATGCCACTGTCTTTTGTGCTCTGCAGCCACCATGCTTCCTTCCCCATGACCAAGATGGTCTCTTCCCAGCAAGTAACATACTCATTCATTTTCTTCTGTCAGCTTAATTGCCATTTTTCAGATGAAGTTCTCCCAGTGCTTCTTAGTAAATAGGTCCCAGTTTTCATTGTCTTCCTAGGGCACCTACTAGATTCCCTCATATCACCTTGCACTGTTACTTATTTCATTTTTTTTCTCTCTTGCTTTCTAGACTGCAAACTCCTTGATAGAAGGAATGTTGATTGCCACTCTCTCCCAGCACCTAGCAGGTGGTGAGTAGGTGCTTCATCAAGAGTTGTTTTTTACCAATTGCAGCCACATAACAATTAACTGTAATCCAAGGCAGAAGGACAGAAGCAACAGAGAGCTCACGACATAATAATTCATGGGAGTTCACAAAAAAACTAGTAAGTAGGCGGTGTGAAAAGCCTGTTAGAGAAAGCAGACTTAGGTTTGCACTTTGAAGGAAAAGAAGGATGCAAATAATGGAGGGAAGAGAAGAACATTTAAGGCACAAAAAATATGGCAGCATGTAGGCTCACGCCCCAGCCAGGATACTGTCAGTGAGAGCAGAGGGAAGAAGATGTAAAAATGTCAATACGGGATGGGAGAAGAAGCCAGAAATGTGGATTTGGGCTAGAGAACCAATGGTCTAGTCCAAGTGAAGTTTTACTTCTCAACACCTGTTCTGTATGTCTCTCAGAAGAGAAATCCATCCCCCTTCCAATCCCCGAAGTACGATATGCACATATACTCTTACCTATCATGTTTTCATTGGTAGCATCTAACAGAGTGCAGATGTGCTGTGTCTGATGGTGGTAAATACACACAGAGAAATACACACACGCATACACACCACAGATTCTATGTATCTGCACAAACTCTAGCTCGTATCTCATTATCCACATGGTCATTTATTGGGATTTCTACAGAGGGAGCCATGGAAGAGATGGCAGAATCTGAACGAATGATTAGGCACAGAAATGCCTGGGACAAGAGCTGGCAGCGGGGAAGCCAAATGTGTTGTTTCATCAGGCTCTGCCTGCCCGGGAGCTGCCTGACAGGCCTCGTTTCCATCCCATATCCATGCTGCACAGCCGACTTCCTGCCTGCATTTAGGATCTCAACAGACAGCCAGCTCTCCTCAGACCCAGGAATTTTAAAAAGCGTTAGAACTTAATGGTCCCTGGTGTCCCGCTGGGGCTAGCAGTCAAAGCTTGCTATCAGACCAAGAGGGATGACTACAAAGATGTAGGAGCCTAGCCTGACTTCCTAAGAAGAATTTGAACTGTGTTCTGTAAATCCGACAGCGTACCTGGTCAGTGCTTGTACGCTGGTTTATCTTTCATGTATGGGATTCCAGAAGTGTTTCAACTTTAACTAACCTTCCAAAATAGGAGCACTTCTGTCAAAAAATCAATTTTTAGAAAAAAAAATCTATGTTACTTTTTCCCCTTGCCCCCAGAAGTCTCCTTTTTAACATCTGTTTAAAAGATTGCTAGCCGGCTGGGCGTGGTGGTTACGTCTGTAATCCCAGCACTTTGGGAGGCCGAGGCAGGTGAATCACCTGAGGTCAGGAGTTAGAGACCAGCCTGGCCAACATGGTGAAACCCCATCTCTATTAAAGATACAAAAATTAGCCAGGTGTGGTGGTGGGCATCTGTAGTCCCAGGTACTCAGGCGACTGAGGCAGGAGAATCACTTTAATCTGGAAGGTGGAGGTTGCAGTGATCCGAGATCACGCCATTGCACTCCAGCCTGGGTGACAGAGTGAGACTCCGTCTTAAAAAAAAAAAAAAAGAAACAAGATTGCTACCAATTTAAGAACTATTCCAGACATTCAAAAAGTTGCAAAACTAAATGCTATAAAAAGCAGTGTATCCTATGCTCAGATTAGGAAATAATACTATTTTTAAGAACTATTTAAGAACTATTCCAGACATTCAAAAAGTTGCAAAACTAAATGCTATAAAAAGCAGTGTATCCTATGCTCAGATTAGGAAATAATACAGATCGAGTTGAAAGCTGTGGTTAAACTATACCTGATTCTGTTTCTCTCCCTCACTGCCTGCCACAGGTCACCATTATTCTGAATCTGATGTTTACATTTGACATGTATTTTACTGTATTTTGATGACATACATGCATGCAAATACACACACACTTTTATCGGGTGAATTGTGTCGCTTTCAAATTTATATGTTGAAGTACTTCCCAATGCATCAGAATGTGACTGTATTCAGAGATAAAGCATTTAAAGAGGTGATTAAGTTAAAATGAGGCCAATCTGATCGATGTCCTTAGAAGAGGAAATTCAGACACCAGGAAAGACATCAGGGATGCAAGCACGGAGGAGTAAACCCATTTGAGGACGCAGCGGGGAGGGGCCATCTGCAAGCCCAGGAGAGAGTCCACAAGGGGAACCGAACCCTGATCTTGCACTTCCAGCCTCCAGAATGATGAGAAAGTCAATTTCTGTTGTTTAAGCCATCCTGTCTGTGGTATTTTGTTTTGACAGCCCTAGCAAACTAATACAACCCACAAACCAGATATAGTATTAGATACGGAATTATTTTCATATTTTTGGTAAGTGAAAATTTAGTTAAAAGCAGGATAGTTGCATAGAAGCTGCCAAAATAAATAAGTATTAATTAAAAGGGAAAAATAGAAACTTCACGGTGGGGAAACCCAGCAGACAGCATTTTAACCAGGCACTCAAGGTTCCTAACAAGTAGTAAGTCATATTGATATCACGTGCCCCCATAAGATGGCCAGGGAATGGCCCATTGTGGCTGCAATGTCCTTCTCGACACAACACAGTCCCAAGTTAACTGCAGGAAAATATCAAGCAAAGCCAAATCGAGGAACGTACTGTATATACACGACCAGTGCTCTTCAAAAGTGTTAGTTTAGGCCAGGAAAGATGAAGACTAGGGAGAGGCCATCAGATGAGAGGTGGGATCTGGGGGTGGAACTTGGAAGGACAAATGACACTAGTGGGAAACTGGAGAAAAACAAATAAAGCCTGTGGTTTATCAAATGCTACCATTCTGAGGTTAATTTCTCACTACACTAATTGTGCGGTGATCATGTCAGACATGAACATTAGGGGAGGCTGGGAGGGGAGCCCAGGGGGCGACTTCTGTGCTGTTCTGCAGCACTTCTGCAAGTCTACTGTGATCATGGTATAAACGGTCAAACAGGCAAGCAAACCCAATTCTTTGTCACTTGCCACCTTGTCGTTGAGATTTCAGAGGGTCGTGGACACAGAGGCCTACAGGCTTTGCAGTCAGAGGCTTTTCAGTTCTCTTTCTGGCTCCCTCATGGATGTGTGTGAGATCTGGGGGCGTTTTCAGTTATAAAATAGGAGTTCCAGTATCGGTCCCACAGGGTTATTATATGAAATAAATGAGTGTGTCTTGCTCAGGAACCGGATGGCTCTTAAAAATGCCTGTTTGTTCCTCACCCATGTCCTCCTGAAAAGTCATGCTTCTCTTAAGGACGAGTATATGTTCCGATAAATGCATCATAAGGTACTTTAGTCATTGTGAGACCACCCCAAAGCATTTACACACACCTAGATGGCATGGCTTACTGCAAACCTGGGCTATATGGTGTAGCCTGCTGCGTCTAGGCCACACAAATCTACAGCACGCCAGTGTGCTGAATACTGCAGGCAACTGTCACGCAATGGTGAGTATTCGTACATCTAAACATGATAGAAAGGGTACAGTAAACGTGTGGTATAAAATACATGAAATGGTCCGCCTGTCCAGGACACTCACCATGCACGGAGGTTGCAGGATTGGACGTTGCTCTGGACGAGTGGCTGAGTGAGTGGTGAGGGGACACGAAGGCCCAGGACATTACTGCTCACTCCTGTAGACTTTACCAACAATCTACACTTAGGATGTACTTAATTCAGTTTGCATTTTTCCTTTCTTCAATAACAAATTAACTTTAGTGTATTGCAACTTTTTCACTTTGTGAATGTTTACCTTGTTTTAACTTCATGAGACTTTTGTAATAACATTTAGCTTAAAACACCGCCATGTTGTACAGCTGTACAAAAACATTTTCTTTCTTTAGAACCTTATTCTATACATTTTTTCTATTTTAAAATGTTTTATTTTTATCTTTTACTTCTAAATATTTGTGTAAAAAACTAAGACACAAGGTTGTGCATAGTGGTTCATGCCTGTAATCTCAGCACTTTGGGAGGCAGAAGCAGATGGATCCCCTGAGGTCAGGAGTTTGAGACCAGCCTGGCCACCATGGTGAAACCCGGTCTCTACTAAAAATACAAAAATTAGCCAGTAGGCGTATAGTCCCTGCTATTCCAGAGGCTTAGGCAGGAGAATTGGTTGAACCTGGGAAGTGGAGGTTACAGTGAGCTGAGATCACACCACTGCACACCAGCCTGGGTGACAGAGCAAGACTCTGACTCAAAAAACCCAAAAACCAAAAATAAAAAAACTAAGATGCAAACACACACCTTAGCCTAGGCCTGCACGGGGTGAGTATCATCAGTATCACTGCCTTCCACCTCCACATCTTGTCCCACTGGAAGGTCTTTAGGAGCAGGAACACCCATGGAGCTATCATCTCCTGCGATAACAACACCTTCTTTTGGATACCTCCTGAAGGACCTGCCTGGGTCTGTTTTAGAGTTAGCTTTTCCCATATATGTAAGTAGAAGTGTACATTCTAGAGTAATAACAAAAAGTAGATTTGTTTACACCAGCATCACCACAAACACATGCGTAATGCCAGCTCCATTATAATCTTGTGGGACCACTGTGGTCTATTTGGTCCCTCGTTAACCAAAACATCACTGGGTGGCGCATGGCTGTGCTTACACTCAAGAGAATAACTGAGCATACTCCACTGTCAAGACAAATGAAGATGATTCCATACAACAGACTTCCTTCTAACCCTGACAAAGCTTTAAGGAGGAAAAATGATGTCAGTAACAGAAGCAATAGAGGTGACAGGACAACCTCCCTGTAGAAGGGGCAGAACGCCTTCCCTGTGCTCCTCCCCAGCTTGCACTCTTCCCAGGATGGATTCCTGGGACCTCCTCCCCTGCCTTCAGGTTTCAGGGGGTTCAGCTTATGTGGGACCCTGGCAGAAAAGCAAAGGGTACAGGAAAGAGAAACCTATGTGTCCCCTGCCTGCTGGCACATTCCCTTGCGGGCAGCCCTCCCCGCAGCCCTCCCCGCAGCCCTCCCCGCAGCCCTCCCCGGGCTCCAGATCCAGGCTCCCCTTTCTTCGATGTTGCTGGACGGGTGATTTGCCAGGTCTTGCTCTGCAGCTCGCATGCTCCATTGGAAATGGTTCCTGGGAGCTTCCTCAGTAGCCCGAGTGTACTGTTTCCTGCCGAGCCTGCACAGCCACAGTCCAAGACAAGTCTTGCTGAAAAGGTTAATTTACCTCCCGTTAGTGCTTTGTTTTCAGCAATTTCCCCTAATTTCCGATTACCTTTTCTCCTCCTGGTGAACTTCACAATTGAGTGCAATTCAAGACTAAAAATAAAAAGGAATCAATTAGAAGTGTTTGGCATCAACCTGAAACCTATGCAATTTTATTACTGCTGCATTTGTAGCAGTGAGGAAAAGGAGTGGAAAGATGGCTGCGGAGACCTGGAATTTAGGGTGAAGAACCATGCACCGCAGCCCTTCCTCCAAGTAGGGCATTGCTTTGTGGCAGCTGTAAGGACTCCCTGATTCCCTGGGGTAGGAGGCTTCACGGCCCCTGTGGTTTGTGTCTTCAGGTAGCAGCTTAAAAATGGTTGTGCATCTTGCTTGAAGATGGTTCTAGTGGAAGAAGAGGGGAAGACTGGGCATTTCTGTCTCCCCAGCTCCTGAGTGAGGGCTCTGCAGTGAACGCAGTTTACCTACCCTTTAATGAACAGAGACTTGGAGTCAGGAAAAGCAGGTGCTTGTATGAGTTCTCCCATGGCCACCACCCAGGAAAGTGGAGATTCCTGTATCTTTTGATCCCAGGACACACTTAACTTTCCTGAATTTGAGGTTTCTTATTATAAATTTATAATAAATATAAAAATATCTAGTCACCATGCAGACTAATAAAATATATTGTAATAATAGCTGTCAATTGCTTTCACATAGGAGTTTTGGCGAGTTTAAAAGAAGAATTGATCAACCAATTATTATTTCAGCTCTGATATTGCCATCGATAGAAGTGTCAGAGGTATTTGAACCAGAGCAATTCCATCTTGAATAGACCTGCTGGGCTGCATTCTCAGACGGTTAGGCATTCTAAGTGACAGGATGAGAGAGGAGGTCAGCACAAGATACAGGTCATACAGACCTTGCTAGTGAAACACGTTACAGTACAGAAGCTGGCTAAAACCCACCAAAACCAGGACAGTGACGAGAGTGACCTCTGGTCGTCCTCACTGCTACACTCCCGTGACCGTCTACAGACTCACGGCAATGTCAGCAAGTTGCCTCATAGGGTCTGAAAAGGGGAGTAACCCTCAGTTCCAGGAAATGCCCACTCCTTTCCCAGAAAACCCATGAATAATCCACCCCTTGTTTAGCATATAATCAATAAATAACCATAAAATGGGCCCTAAGTAGCCATTCTCTTATGGAGTCGCCATTCCTTTGCTTTCCTAATGAACTCGCTTTCACTTTATGGATTCCTCTAGAATTCTTTCTCGAACAAGATCCAAGAACCCTCCTTGGAGTCTGAATCAGAACCCCTTTCTGGTAACAGAAATATACCCAATTTTAACTTAAGTTTGAATTCTTAAGTGCCACCTAAAATGTCATTAAAATATTACACCTTGTTCTAGGGTTGGCATTAAAAAGGCATAGTATACACAGAAGGTTGCATGTCACATACTTAACAATGCAATTAAATGTAGCAACTGCCAAATCTCTCAGAATAATTCACGGAACTTTCTGTGCTAGAACTTAAGTCAACCCTCAGGCATCAAATATTCATGTTTGAAAAAGTTCCCAATAACAATGACTGAAGAGAGTGTGACATATTTGTCTCAAAAATGAATATGTTTTTCATTGTAGTTCTCGATCAATTTTGTTTTGGAATTTGCTAAGAGATCATTAATGGGCGATTATTGGTAAATTTTTTGTACCTGTCCCATTTGTGTTTAAAAAGAAGAAACACATTTTATGGAATGTTCATTTTTTCATCTTTTATTTTCTTGATTCATATGCATATATAAATATACTTTCAAAATATATATTCAGTATATATTTCCATATACTTATACATGATACAAAATATTGATTCACTATGGATTAAAAAGTCAATCTCCTTAATTGTGTTGGTTAAATCTTCTGTAACCATATTAAATTATCTTCTTTGCTGGTTTCTTAGCTATATTGTATTTCTTTTTTTTTTTTTTTTTTTTTTTGAGAGAGAATAGGAAGGAGGAAAAAGGAAGAGAAAGAGAGAGAGAGAATGGGGAGGAGGGAGAAGGAAAAGAAAGAGGGAGAGAGAATGGGAGTATTGCTTTCTTGCCCAGGCTAGAATGCAATTTAGTAATGGGTATTGAAAAGCTCTTTTATACTGATAATTATACTTAATGATGTAGTCAGGAAGGAATAAGGGAAGAAGATAACAAACAAACAGCCAACCAATATTTAATTTAAACCTATGAAATGCTATGCGATTACTGAGGAGTGATTTACTTCCAATTATATAGTCACCTTTGGAATAGGTGTGAGGTGGTAATGTATGTTTTGTGTATTTGAAGTGGAGAGTTCTATAAATGTTTATTAAGTTTACTTGTTCCGGGTCTGAGTTCAAGTTCTGAATATCCTTGTTAATTTTCTATCTCGTTGATCTATAGAATCGTTAGCTCTTCTTGTTACATTGATCCTTTTGCCATTATGTAATGTCATTCCTCGCCTCTTTTGATCTTTGTTGCTTTAAAGTCTACTTTATCAGAGGCGAGAATTGCATCTCCTGTTTTTTGTTTATTAGTTTATTTTTACTCTCTGTTTGATTGGTAAATCTTCCTCCTTCTCTCTGAGTCTTTGTGTATTGTTTCATGTAAGATGGGCCCGGATGCAGCATACCGATGGGTTTTGGCTTTTTATCCAATTAAAATATATATAGGTTTAATACCGGCGTTTGATGCTAGCTGGCTGTTTTGCCCATTAGTTGATGTAAATTTTTTATTGTGTTAAAGTTCTTTGCTTTTTGATATATTTTTGGAAAGGCTGATATTGGTTGTTCCTTTATACGTATAGTGCTTCTTTCAGAAGCTCTTGTAAAGCAGGCCTGGTGGTGGTGAACTCTCTAAGTACTTGCTTGTTCGCAAAAAATTTAATTTTTCCTTCGCTCATAAAGTTTAGTTTGGCTGGATAGGAAATTCTGGGTTGAAAGTTCTTTTCTTTAAGGATGTTAAATATTGGTCCCCACTCTTTTCTGGCTTGTAGGGTTTCTGCTGAGAGATCTGCTGTAAGTCTGATAGGTTTCCCTTTATGGGTAACCTGACCTTTCTCTCTGGCTGCCCTTAGTATTTTCTCCTTCATTTCAACCCTAATAAATCTGGCGATTATGTGCCTTGGGGTTGGTCTTCTTGAAGAATATCTTTGTGGTGTTCTCTGTATTACCTGGAGTTGAATATTACCCTGCCTTGCCAGGTTGGGAAAATTTTCCCGAATGATATCCTGAAGAGTATTTTCCAACTTGGATTCATTCTCTTCATCACATTCAGGTACACCTATCAAACGTAAATTAGGTCTTTTCACATAGTCCCATATTTCCTGGAGACTTTGCTCATTCCTTTTCATCCTTTTTTCTGCATTCTTGTCTTCTCGTTTCATTTCACTGAGCTGGTCCTTGACTTCTGATATCCTTCCTTCTGCTTGATCAATTCGACTGTTTAAACTTGTGCATGCTTCGCGAAGTTCTCGTGTTGTGTTTTTCAGCTCCATCAATTCACTTATATTCTTCTCTAAATTGTCCATTCTCATTAACAGTTCGTCAAACCTTTTTTCAAGGTTCTTAGTTTCTTTGCATTGGGTTAGAACAAGTTCTTTTAATTCACAGAAGTTTCTTATCACCCACGTTTTGAAACCTGCTTCTGTTATTGGAATACACGTGTAATCTATTAAGCCTTGTTCCGTTACTGATGAGGAATTGCAATCCCCTGTAGAGGGAGAGGCATTCTGATTTTGAGTATTCTCTACCTTTTTACGCTGGTTTCTTCCCTTCATTATATATTTGTCCGTCTGTCGTCTTTATAATTACCGGCTTTCTAACTGGGTCTGTGACGTCCAACTTGTTGATTCCCTGCGCGGAGATCTGAGCAATCCACTGAGCCGGCCAAAACAGTGGTGTTAAGATTGATGGTGCTTTTCTGCCCGGGAATCTCCGGACTCTGCACCAAGAACTGGCGTGCTAAGGCACCAGCAAAACCACCACGCCGGCCACAAGAGTCGCCCTGGCGACCCGTGGGGCTCCTCCACTGGGAATCTCCTGGTCCGTGAGCAACAAATATTCGTCTGAAAGTGTGGCGTCCTCTCGTTCTTTGCGCTTTCACTGGGAGGTACGTGCCCGAGCTGCTAATCATCAGCCATCTTGGATCTCTCTTCTCCTCAGCTATATTGTATTTCTAACAGTTTGCTTTCTGTATTTTGACACAAATACAAAGTTTGTATCTATTTTACATAAATATGCTTTTTTGTTCTTGGTGACACTGCCTGTGCTTAATAAATATTTGTCAGCATTTGAAGCATTCCTTCCCTAGTCTCTAGTTTTCTGACTTTTTGAAATTTTGTTTTAGATATTTATTTTTGACTTTCAGTTGCTGACTTTAATCCTTTCATATTTATTATATTCTGACATATTAGGACTCATTTCTGACAAGTTTGTGTTTTCTGTTATCCATGCTTTTTGAAATTTTCCTTTTTTCAATAGGAAAACAAATTTGATCAAATTTGTTTTTTCATTTTATTCTTTCTGGAAAAAGAATGTTTGAATGTAATATCCTTTAGCTCTATTTCTTTCTAGCTGCTAGTGTTAAATGTTTGCCATACATATGTAAACTGATGTTTTTCTAAATCGATTTGTTTATTTTAAAATTTATTTTCAATACATCTACTTGCATTTCCTAGTTCTCTAATAGTACTATTTTCCTTATAGTGCCTACTCCGGTTTTATATACTCCAAATCTTTTTCGGTGAGTGTCTCTCTCTTTATATCTCCAGTGATCTCAGATTAACTTTTTTTCTCTCTCTTTTCTTTTTTTTTTTTTTAATTTTTGAGATGGAGTCTCACTCTGCCACCAGGCTGGAGTGCAGTGGTCCAATCTCAGCTCATTGCAACCTCTGCCTCCCGGGTTCAAGCAATTCTTCTGCCTCAGCCTCCTGAGTAGCTGTGATTACAGGCATGCACCATCACACACAGCCAATTTTTGTATTTTTAGAAGAGAGGGGGTTACACCATGTTGACCAGGATGATCTCGATCTCCTGACCTCGTGATCCACCCACCTCGGCCTCCTAAAGTGCTGGGATTACAGGCGTGAGCCACTTTACCCGGCCAGATTTACTTATTTATAAATACTGTTAACATTTCTCTTTTTATTTGAGTTCTTTCATTTGTTGAGCCTGTTTTCTCTCCTTAATGGTGTTGGCTTTCCTGATACTATTACCATGAGTTTAGTACTTAAGAGGGAAAGCTCAGTGTGTGTTCATTCTCATTTTGAGACCAGACATTTTTATTAGTTAACTTAAAAAAAAAAAACTGTTTAACTGTCAGCAATGTATAATTTTATTAAAAGGAAACTTGAAAGTGTAAGTTAAAAAGAAATGTAGACATAATCATTGTATTCATTTTGACCCAAAATTAAATTGTTGATGTAAAGTTGTTAAAGAAAAGAACATGAACATGGGTTATAAAAATTTATTACTGATGTAATATACAACTTCCTGTGGTAAAAAATTCTGATGAATCTTATCACTGTGAATGAGAAGAAAGTTTAGATTCATATGTTGATTGTGACACTACAGAAGAAAGTGTGGCAAGAAGGGTTATGAATATGTTACTGTTGGTGGAATATGTGTGTATGTGTATTATAAAGTATTCGTTTATTTGGGCAAGCTATTTGTTAAATCTGTGCTGTCTCTTAGAATAAATGGCTTTCTGTAATCAAGAAAGTATGGTATCATCCCGAGTCTGCAGAAGCAGATATTGCAGCCCATGAAGTTAATTAACTTGGCATAAATCACAAAGGAAGAACCAGAGTTTGAAATCAAGTTGTCTCATTACAAAGTTCTTTTTCTTTTCTTCATTGAAAAGAGTGGAAGATCATTCAATCTTTGCATAGAGGTTAAGATGTTTTATTTCTTTGCAGAGAGGAAAATATAGTGGCACATGAATATTACTTTTCACCTCTCTTTCCTGATCCTCCAAGCGTAACTTCACCATTCCTCCTAAACCTCCCGTAATACTCCACTCTCTGCAATTGTAGGCTTAAGAAACAAAACTGTATGATTGTGGCTTATACGCTTGTTGCATTTGATGTTGTTTTACCATCTCACTGGGGCCACTGTTGAGTTAATAGTTTCTTTTAGCACTGTGCCTGATACATAACAGAACTTCAGGAAATAGTTATGGGATGAATGAATACCACAATTAACAGAATGCAAACTACACATACTCACAAAAGGAAGTTGAAATTAAGCAAGTAGAGCTATGGACACCTTTTTTTCCTAGTTTCCAAAAATGTCAAAGATGAGATTCAATGTGTTGCTGGGGTAGGAGTCAGGGAAGGAAACGGCGAAACATCACGCGCGTCAATAGTTTTGGGTTCTTGTACCAGGTCTTCCACAAGCTCTGTGGACTGAATGCCTTTGTTTTTAAGTAAAAGGTAAATTTAAGAGATTGAATTAGATGCTCTTTAGGGCCTCTTCTAACTATCACAATAAGTAATAGTCAATACTGAATCTTTTTTTATTGATAAAATTAGAAATCTTTCTTCTACCCAAGCATAGCTTCTAATATCTGATACGTAGGAAACAGCTGCCAGAAGACCTTCACTTACAAATGTTGTAATCATCTGTTTCCTTCATTAACGTTAATAACACTGTAAATCAAAGTAAAACCACCATAGGAATAAGCTTGTCAATAGACTGCGAAGAGAAAATGCCATCGAAATACGTTTAAATGTGAAGTTGGCACAAGCTTAGTGCATCATTTGACCCTCAAGGACCGCGTCACATGTGGAACCAAGTGAATTCACTATGGTATGATGGTTCTCATACTGAAGGTACCTGCCCTAAAAAAGGAACAAGTTACCTTCCTGATCGTTTTTTGACACGATCACTGAAAGGACTTTCTGAGGTCATCAATGCATTTGCTGGCTGCCAGGTGTTATTTCAGAGGATTATTACTTTTCAGGACTCTCTCTTTTTCTCTAACAAAATTGTTACATTCCAGAACATAATATGCCTCTTAGGGGCTGACATACTACAGGAAAAATGCTTAAATACTCAGATTTCAGACTTTTTTTTTTTTAATGACTGGAAAGATTAAAGGGGAAAATGAAGTCACGTACGAGAATAAAGAACACTCAAGCGAAGCTCAGACTGTCCCTATAGAGAAAAATTATACAAGAGTGTGGACGGGACCCATTGTAGCTGTAGCAGTTTTATAATACTCAGGTTGGAATCTGGTGTGTGTGTCTGTGTGTGTGTGTGTATGAGTCACTTGCCTGCAAGGTAAAAGTTATTAAACAGGAAAATCCTGCTCAACCAGAAACGTAGCTAATTGGAAACCCCAAATCAACTGCTAAAGAAAGGTTCTCTAGTTTAGGAGAGAAGGGAAAGGCTATGCTTGTATCATGGGTTGGTGTGTTAGGCAAAGGCCCTTTCCCACCCCTTCCACAGGCACAGGCCTGCGTCCTGTGCAAGCTGCTCTTCCTGAAGAGATCCTGAGACCCATCAAGATCCTCCATTTCTGTGCCAAGATTGAGCTGCAATCTTCAGATCTTGCTTATTCAGGGGGAAAGCCATAAACTTTGTAGTAAATGTTTTTACCAAGTCAAAGATTATATGGTTTCCAGTGAACTCTTGATTCACTAGAAATTTCATTGTTCCAGACCCCTCTTCTTTCCCCAGCCCCTTTATTTTATCCCTGTGTGTATTAAAAGTAAGCAGAAATGAAGGTCAAAATAATGTCAATCGTGATAAGGAAATGATGCTTTAATTACGGAGCTATGCGAGATTCTGTCAGTATATTAAGAGTTGATGTTTGGTGCCTGGATTAAGATAATAATCTTAATATGTTATTAAGAGCCTCAGTTTCCTTAACCATAGGGATAAGAATATCTGTCCAATCTATTCCTGAGAATTGTTTGAACCAAAGGGTATTATAGTAGCATTCCTTTAACAGAAATTAGTAAATGGCACATGGATGTTGAAAATTATTATTAGAAGAAAACTAGACTCTTAAATATCAAGGTGCAACAAGAGGCTTCATCCAAGCTCACCTGACTCCTGCATCATGCATTCCTGCAAAGAGGTTATTTTCAATGTCAAGCAGCGATATGCAGCACCCCCACCTGCAAGCTCACAACTTTGTAGTCTGCGACCCAAAATGGAACAATGAAATGTAGACATAGAAAGAGACTAAGATGCTGTTCTCAAATTAGGATTCTCCAACTGTGCTCCTCAACATTGCTACCCAGAATAAGGTGGGCAGACTGCAGCGTGGGCATGCCCCGCGAGCTCCTTAAACATGCAGAATCTCTGATCCCACCGCAGACCTGCTGAATCAGAATTTTGGAGGTGGAGCCCAGGAATCTGTGAGCCTTCCAGAAGGTTCTCTGCCCTGTATAAATCCAAGGTTTTTTTTTCCTTTTTTCCCTTTGGATAAATACCCAGTAGTGGGATTGCTAGCTCATATGGTAGTTCTATTTATAGGTGTTTGAGAAACCTCCATACTATTTTCCGTAATTGCTGTACTAATTTGCATTCCCATCAGCAGTGTGGAAGGGCTCCTTTTCTCTGCACACTCACCAGCATTTGTTACTTTGTTGTCTTTTTGATAACGACCATTCTAACTCGAATGAAATGATATCTCATGGTGGTTTTGGTTTATATTTCCCTGATAATTAGTGATGTTGAGCATTTTTTCATACACTCGTTGGCCGGTTGTATTCGTATGCCATCTTTTGAGAAATGTCTGTGCCGATCATTTGCCAGTTTTTAATTGGATTGTTAGGGTTTATCGCGGTTGTTGTTTGAGTTTTCTTCTGTATTATGAATATTAGTCTCTTGTCAGATGAACAGTTTGCAAATAGTTTCTCTCATTCTACAGATCGTCTCTTTACTCTGTTGGTTATTTCCTTTGATTTGTGGAAGCTTTTCTGCACTTCCATGTTTATTGAAGCACTATTCATAATAGACAAGACATGAAATATATTTAAATGCCATTAAAAGATGAATGGATGGGCCAGGCGCGGTGGCTCACGCCTGTAATCCTAGCACTTTGGGAGGCCGAGGCAGATGGATCACCTAAGGTCAGGAGTTCGAGATCAGCCTGACCACCATGGAGAAACCCCGTCTCTACTAAAAATACAAAATCAGCCATGTGTGGTGGCACATGCCTGTAATCCCAACTACTCAGGAGGCAGAGGCAGGAAAATAGCTTGAACCCAGGAGGCAAAGGTTGTGGTGAGCTGAAATCATGCCATTGCACTCCAGCCTGGGCAACAAGAGCAAACTCTGTCTCAAAAAAAAAGACGAGTGGATGGAGAAAATATAGTCTATATGCACAATGGAATGCTATTCTGCCGTAAAAAGAATGAAATTTTGTCTTTCGAGGCAACATGAATTGCACTGGAAACCATAATATTCAGTGAAATAAGCCAGACACAGAAATGCAAATACCACACCATCTCATTTATATATGAGAGCTTAAAAATGTTGACTTCACAGAAGTACAGAATACACTGTTTATTAAAGGCTGGGAAAGGTAAGCGGGGGGAATGATGATGAGGGGGGTTAATGGATACAAAGTTACAGTAGATTGGAAGAATAAGTTCTAGTGTTCTGGCTTGCGGGGTGACTACAGTTAATAACTTACTGTACGTTGTAAAATAGCTAGAAAAGAGGATCTTTTTTTCTTACAAGAAGGGAGTCTCTCTGTCACCCAGGCCGGAATGCAGTGGTGTGGTCTCAGCTCACTAGATCCTAGAACTCCTGGGCTCAAGTGATCCTCCTGCTTCAGTCTCCTGAGTAGCTGGGACCACGGACGCATGCCGCCACAACTGGCTGAAGAGAAAATTCTGAATGTTCACAACACAAAGAGATGATAAAGGTCTGAGGTGATGCATATGCTAATTTTCCAGAGTTTAACATTACACACTGCATACGGGTGTAGACATATTGCTCAGTAGCCCATCAACATGTGCAATTATTACTTGTTAACTAAAAGGAAAAGGAAAAAGAAAAAAAAAAAACCCTTTGAGTTATAAAATAAATAAAAATAAAATCCTAAGGTTCCCTGAGTGGTGGCATCAGGACAGGCTGCTAGCAGGAGGGGTGAGGGTCATGCCCTGGCCTTGGGAGGGACCTTCTTCCCCTCCCACCTGAGGAAGAGCAGTTTCGCTTTCTTTGGAACGAAGAGAACCTTCTAAAAAGAGTTGGAAGCACAGATATAGAAAAATAAATCATCTGAGAAATTGTATAACTTTCACTGGATCACGCCATACTAATAGCAGAGATAAGAGCTGGATATTTTCTTTTTTTAAAATTGCATTTTAGGTTTTGGGGTACATGTGAAGAACATGCAAGATTGTTGCATAGGTACACACATAGCAGTGTGATTTGCTGCCTTCCTCCCCTTCACCTATATCTGGCTAATAGACTGAATGTCCTCAAAATAAGCTCAGAAGGGAAAGTAAAATCCCTGTTACGTAAGGCCCAGGAAAGAGCCCTGATGCACAAGACCGAAGCCTGGATTCAGGCTCTTCCAGCAACTGGCTAGGACGCTGGAGCCTCTGAGCCCCAGAAGCCTAATGTTCCCTTCCACTAAAGGGAGGCTAACATGGACAGCACACAGGTCAGGTGAAAGGATGGGGGTGAACGTTCTTTCCTTCTTCATGGGATACGTAAGTGTGTGTGTTGTTTTTTTTTATCATGGCGGGCTGTCTCGTGAAAAGTGTGTTAGTTGAACCAGCAAAGCTGGATTTGAGTCCTGGCCCAGGAGTTCCTGGTTTATGCTCATTGTATCTCCTTTCTGAGCCTCAGTTTCCTCTTTCACAAAAGAGCATAATGCATGCTCTGCTTCTTTCAGTGATGACTAACACCTGGGGTGGATGGCCCCTCAGAGTCCACGTTAGGCACTGACTGTGTGGATCTCAGGAAAGGTGCAGGAGGCAGTGAGGAAAACTGGGCTGCACAGCCTCACACCCTTCTCAGGTTTCCACACAAAGAGGTTCCCCCATGGATTCTAAGCAGCGTGAGGCCCTGGAAGGGATGCTCCGGGGTGGTTCTTCCATTCTCTAAGAGTGGGGAGGAAACCATGGGCCTATTCTCAGGAAAAACACTGGGATACAACATTGTTACCTACAATTTCGAAGGGTGCACGACTATGAGAGAATGTCCACTGGCCAAATGAGGCCTGATGAGAACAGAGGCTGGGTGGAAAGAGCCCCCTCCTCTTCTCTGCAAACTCCAGCAAGCGGCAGCACCTTGCCTCGTCTCTGTGGGTCTCCCTTGCTGGTTTTGTCCAATGTTCACCATTAAATCTTGTTTTCTGAATATGTGTGAAATTTCTAGAGTTCTTATTACCTTCAAATAAGTGCCAATTTGAAAAATTAATATACAAATAAGAAAGAGTAAATAACATAAATAATTTCAATATGATAATGGTAACATAAACACTATAATAGATTGTCTACATGCAAAAAAACCCTCACAAATTTCTAAATATGTGCACATTACTTAAAAATACAATTTACTCCATGAAATACGATACCCTATGGAGATTAGAAAATTAAGTTACTTCTTTAGATTTTTTATTAAGCTTTTTATTTTGAGATAGCTATAAATGTACATGCTATTATGAGGTAATACAAGGGCACCATGTGTGTCCTCTACCAAGTCTCCTCCAACGGTAACTTTCGCAGAACTCTAGTCAAAACCACGTGTGATCCTGCCACTAATATTACATATTAGCCATATTACTAATATCCATGGCCACAAGAATCGATGGGGTCTTTTTAATGATCAGAAATACACAGTAGATTTAATTCACAGTTACTACACAAAACATATGGATAGAAATTCTTTAAATCTAATTCTCCTAACCTTCCTTCCTCCCCTAACAAAGGATTTGGTTAAACTAACATGTGAGTGATATTTAGTTACTTTCTTGTGACTACCCAGATGCAACAATAATAAAATTTCCTCCCTTCCAGTTTGTTTCAGAGATCTTGATTAAAACAATCTCAGATTTCCCTATCAACAATTCGGAAAGTTGCTTCTTTGATAAACAATATAAACCACTGTAAAAACACAGCAAAGTCTCTGTGAGTTAGTGACTCCATGGAGCTTAGCAGGCACAGATATAGGGGCCCTCGTTAGATGTTTCATGGTTCTATATGTAGGATGGACGTTTTTAAAGCTATTATAATAAATTTTATCATATCTATAAACTGTCTACACTATATTTTCTTAAAAACACTGGCCACAAGCTTAGCAAAAAAAGAGAGAGAGAGAGAGAGAAGGGGTGGGGGGGGGAGAGGGAGGGAGGTGGAGAGAGAGAGAGAGAAACTTGTAGGTGGACCCAAGCTTTTTAGGAGGTTGCGTATCCCATCCATGCTGCTATGCTGCTTAGAGGCCCTGGGCTTACCCATCACTATAAGGTGGAGGCAAGTGTCTATTTAGCCCACCAACATCTCTGTTCCTCACATCCCCCCGACCCCTGCATGTGGGATTTCAGAAGAGTCTTCTCCCAGTGAAGAGCCGATAGGGCTGATTACATGCTCTACCTCATCCTCTGTCTTCTCCACCAGCAGCTCAGTGGGGAGAAAATGTGTTTATGGCAATGAGAGCAGCTCGTGCCACCGCCCCTAACTTCATACTTCTGAAGACAATATCTGTATAATGATCCACCCAACCTGCGTCAAGGCGCACAGCAGCTCTGGGGCTGCTTGTTTCTGACCAGGTTGTACCGCAGATCCCAGCCTTTTTCTGAATCTTATTTCTGTCTACAGTGACACGTGCAAGGGAATTTTCTCTCTCCATGAGCTAATCATGTTCCCAACGTTCACTACAGATTTATCTCCCACAGATAAGCAATTTTTCTACTGATTGGAATATGTAAGAATTTCAAAAAAAGAATTTCAAAAATGGCGTATTCTTGTTTCACGGAGCGCATATGGTGAACTCATTTAGGGTACAGGCCTGGTAGAATCATCTATGTGGACATTCCACACTTAATATATCTAAATATTCTATTTGTAAAACGAAGAACTCTCATTGCTCAGATCTCCTCTCCACTGTCCCTTTATTTCTGTTATCAAGACAAGCACTCAAGTTTCTTCTGCTGTTTGGATCCCTGCGCCGGAGTTTTCATGGGAGTGTTCAAGTGCAGATGCTCAGCAGGCAGACAGCCTCACTCAACTACTGACTGCTTTTTTCTGAAAGTAGACTTTTTGAGCAAGATCCAAATTTATGTATCAGAAAAATCCGATATTAATTAAATGAAAAAACATTTATTAAGCACCAACTATGTTCTTGGAAAAGTAAGATGACAAATTCCTGCATGTTAAGAACCATCGGCATCCCTTGGAAATAATCGATACTGAAAACGTTCAAAGGAATCATTTTATAGTTGCATGACATTTTAGCATTTCAATGTGCGTTTCCAACTGTCATTTCATCTGGAAAGGGACATTTTCTTAGATTCAAGGACAAAATAAATGGCTTGTCCTACTGTCACATTAGAACATAAATAGAAATCTTTAATCTTCAAATGAGTATATGCATACGGTGTTACAGACAGACATTATTAAGCCCACACCATGTGCTCTGGTCTCCTGAAGAATGGACTCGCTGTCTGTTAATTCCTGTTTGATTTTTCGTGTCACCGTCTTCCACTCCCAGGCTGTCCCACATCAGTGTCCGGCTCACCAACTGCTCAATAGGAAGGAGACATTGTGCAAGAGTCATGGGAATTGGATTCAGAGAAATCTAGCATTGAATCTCAGTTCTCCAGGGACCTTGCATCTCTAGTCTTAGTTTTCCTAAAATATAAAATGAAGGGAAGAATAGCCATCATAGGGCTATTTCTAGAACTGCATTAGCTTATAGTTAGACTTATATAGTGCAGCTACATGTCAAGCACTCTGTACGTGCTACCATCCCATGCCCTTGTGGAGTTTCAAAGTTTCATGGGGACCAAGTCCCCAATGAATTGATGGCAGGGGTGCATTTTCCAGCATACTCCACGCTCCAGGTGACCACAACAAACCTGAGCATAGCTGTGGCGTCAAAAGTCTGGGGTCTTGACTCATATGACACCACTCCTAGGTGAAACAAAACAAATTAAAATAAATGTCATTTGAAACACCCAACAAGCTCCTTGAAATGCACTCTGTCTTTTGTACAGAAAGTATTATGCCAGAGAAAATATTCTATAAAAATGCCCAGCAATGGAATTAACCTAAAAGTTGGACGCAAACTCATCCTTCTTTAAAAATGGTTTGAGAAAATATATATGCATAGAAAATACTATATTGGATTTATGTGAAATATATCGGTAATAGCAAGAAGGGGTTATTGTTATAGCATAATTTTATCAGATAGTAGTTGAAGTAGTACCACCATGTAAAATGGAATTTAATTGTGTTTGAGGTCATCCCAAGATGCAGAAAGTAGACCAAGGGTTAAAAATTAAACACAGGGAGGGATGTATTAGCTTGATGTAAAGACTGTAAATAGATGTATACAACAATTGATAGCATTAGTTTAGCAAGTAATGAAATCCCTGTTTACAGAGACCATGGAAGGAGGCGAAAGATAACTTTTAATCAAGGATGCTGCAGAAGAGATTCCTAAAACCAGAGATAAGATCTGGATTCTACAATTATTTGAAACAATTGTAGAAGGCGTTAGTGTTCTATGAAGCTATGGTCATAAAAAGTGAGAATTTGCATGGATGTACTTTTTCCTATTGTTATCATTATGACAGTTATTGCTTTGTTTGATTAATTATTCTGGAAACAGTATTCCAGTTCTCTGGCTTTAAGGGAACAGGTCAGAGTAGCTCAGGTGTGTGCCATCGTGGGGAAAGCTTGTGACCTCCAGTGATCTCCAGTCCCCTTCCAACTTCCTAATGGACAGTAGGTGCCTAAGTTTCTTTCTCTGAGAGGATGTGGACACACTGATCCAAAGGAAGCTGACATGAAATAGGAAAGGAGAAACAGAACTTCCTTGTTTTCGTTATTGCTATTACCGACTTGGTCACATTCACTCACGTGCTTTTTAAAGAAGAAAGTTTCCTGTAAAACTTTTACTCTGCTTTTGCACATTTTCCACCTAAATGGTTATTTGTTAAATTGCATTATAAAACAAATTCTAGCAGAGGCTTTTCTAAGAAGACAAGCATTGTTATTGCCAAGATAAACAAACAAAGCTGGTGAAGGCCCTGTTGGAGGGAGGGATGCCTGCTGGGATCCGTCCTGATCTGTGCCTACCGCAGTGTCTCTTGACCCCACACACCTCCCTCCTTGACTTTCCCATGCCCCCAGGCTCTGGTTGCCAAAACTCCTTCCATTCCTAGAGAGCAGCACCCTGTCCCTGTCTCCTTCCCCCTTACTGCCCCTTCTATGTCTATGGTTCTCACACAAGCTCACCAGTGCCACCAAGTCCCCTGGCTCCGTGGCCTCTGCCCTTGCTGCTGTCACCAGCTATTTCCTTCTTCCAGAACTCCTTCCCCCAACTTTTCCTTAGCCTCACGCTGGCATTTCTTCTCTTCCTCATTATTTTCATTGCAGTGTTTGAAGGTTCTCATTCACAGACTTCCCTTTGCATCCCATGCCCTCGTCTCACACATTTTTTACAACATTTAAATACTTATATCTTTTGCCCTCCCAGGACCACCGATAACCTCACTCACCTGAGACCCACTTGCTCACTCAACAGTGACCCCTACCACCCCTCAGACCCTTCCTGTGTGGAGGGGCCTCTCTCCCATGTCCCTGGGACTACCCGACAAGTTCAACTTCCCGCTCTGTCTTACCCAGCATGAAACTTTCCCGCTGTGCCTACCCAAGGCAGCCTGAAGCGTCTCATATGCTTTCCTGCCCAGTTGATGAAGGACCTGTTCTGCTGGGTGGCCTGTGGGCTCTCAAAGAACGGGCAATGCATTTACTCATCACAGCGCCCCTTGCGCCAGGACTGTGCTTGGCAAATCTGAGTTGGAGGAATGTTTTAGGAAGATGGTAGGGCAAGTCTTGGATTTAGAAGTCATGTGGGATTTGGCTCTGACCTTTTAGGAAAGCTCCTACCAAATTTGTTTTCAATCTCCATACAAAACTGCAAGGGAAAAGAAGGGATAAAACTACTAGTTAAAAAAAAAAAAGAAAACTAAACTAAACATTCTGCAAAGATACCTATAATCTGGATGAAGTTTCTTCCAACTACAAGACCAGTAGAATTGGAAAGAGGAAGGGGAAAAAAAAAAAGGAAAAATATCCTTCTCCAGATTTGGCTTTCCAAAAGTGTCTGGGCTTCAGACACTTAATTCAAGGAAAAGTTTTTCAGCCATTTCTCAATTGAATATTTACACTATTTTTAACTTGCCCAAACACAGAGCCAGGAGCACGCATGCATGATGTCAATAACATACACTTTTTTTCCCGATCTTCACTCAGAGGCTACACCAGAAGTCAAGAAGCAAGGAGAAACTGAAGTAGCGTATGAGACACTAGAAGCAGTGGTAGCAACATGCAAAGAGTGACTTTACATTCACAGGCGACGAGAGAAAACAAAGGAACAAGAAAACAGGACACAAATTGTTGACATTGGTTCTTCATGAGTAGTGAGATTAATTTATCATTTGTTCGTGTATTTTTAACAATTTTCTTCTTCAATAAGCTTTGTATTACTTTAAAATTAGAGTAAATGCATTTTCAACTTTTTTATCAGTAAACAGGAAGCCACTGAAAAGACAAAAGGATGTTAATATTCAAGCCTGAAACTTAAAAATCAAAATATTTTCAGTAGCATTAGAACTTTAAGACACACAACAATGCTCCCGCTGCCCCAAAGCCTCTTTCTACTTTCTACTGAGTGCCCCTGACCATAGCTGTCTGTTTTTCCAAGTAGATAAAATTCATGGTGAGGAGGTGGGCAGTGGGAAGTGGGGCAGAGAAGGAAAAATGTTGCGAGACAGTCGATTGCAATTAACTTTGCCATCAATTGCTGTGTGACTGCAGGCGAGCCATTGCGATGCAGGAAATGGAGTGAGACTCTCAAATATGAATGGAGATTGTCAATGGCGGATTCGGGCCCAGGGGAATCATAACTCCATGTTTCGCACTTTGAAAGTAAAATGATCAGAAAGGCAGGGACTAAAATTATGAGAACGAAGAGAGTGATCAATGCCATTGATCATATTCTCATCCCTATTCACTTTGGCAAGCCCAGAAGACTAAACAAAGCTCCCTTCCTGATGTTCTGAAGCACCTAGCCTGCATGCCTTTTGCGATTAAATATGATTGCATGATTCTCTTTACTTCCTGCATGATGCTTTTTCATTCTGGCCCTCCTTGACGGAGGCATGGGTGGTTTCCCCTCGCTGTCTTCCGGTTACAAAATGTCTTTGTGTAGATTTCATGGAAGTGAAGAAATAACTGCTACCATCACAAGAGGAGGGGGTACCTGAGAAGGCTGTTTCCTGTCCCTCTGTTCCACTGTGAGTATGCGTGGCCAGGAGTATAGGTTAGCCATGTCAGGAAGGACGGGATAAAAACCATTTCTCCTGGGAACCAGAGCAGAATCGGAACGTAGGAGATAACCTCATGCACCTCCTCCTCAACATTTCGCCATCACTCTTAGTTACCAACATCTTCCTACTGATTAGTTCATGCCAGAGGCTATGCAAAGGGAATGTCATAATTATTTGAGCCAATTCGGGAATAGGAGAAATCAGAATGTTAATAGCAGTGATGAAATAAAAAATATTAATTCCAAAGTTTGAACTCATGCAAAGTAAAACAGCAGCAGAAAGTCTCAGGGAGTAAAGAGACCTTTTGTTAGGTTGATAAATTCAACTTAACTTTAAGCATCCAAGTCTCCCAAAACAGGCCTTTGTAGCAAGCAATGCGAGTTCCCTTGAATCAATATGTTTTCTCAGGGACTCTGGTGCCCTCATAAATCATCATTTGCATGACATATTTGTGCTAATAAATCTACCTTGAAGAGAGGGAGAGAAAGGAAGCTGGTTAACAATAAACCACAGATCTAAGCCATGGGGAGAAAAACATAAAACCCAGGTTTCTATGGACACACAAATTTGTGTGGCTGCAGTCAGATTAAATGTGTTTTCTCCCCTGGGTGGCTGTGGGCTCAGGTCAGCACTGAGCGAATCTGGTGGAATGAAACTTCCCTTTGGGATAAGCGGAGTGAGCCGCTCATGGGAGGGAGGAAGAAAAGCAAGCTAAGCTGGGAGTGACCCAACCGTAAGTTCATTTGTCTTGGACTCTTCTCAATTACTTTGCTACAAGGACAAAAATGGAGCAAGTTTGTTTAGTGGTTTGGATGGAAGAGGAAGAAATAGATTATTCAGCAAACTGAAATTTCCCTCTGAACCTCAGAGGAAGGCTTGACAGCCAGGGGCATTCCTAACAAGTCTGCATTAAGCTGAGAAGCCAAATTGAATGACGAGTTAGTGACACCATGAAAAGCACTTCCATAGTTCCCTGACTTCATTTGCCAATTTACAGCGTATATTTTATCCTTTCGTGCAAAATGCTTCACACCAAATGTAACGGATCCTTGAAAATAACAGTGTAAAAAAGTACGGGTTGTGGAACCAGACAGACCTGGTTCTATTTTTTATGTCCTTGTGCCTACAACGTGGGCATTGGCTTCCTGACCTAGACAACGGGAAGAGTGATAACCACTTTGTCGGGCCATTGTGAGGATGAATTGGGATAACGTATGTGTGCTGGTTGATTCTAGGTATCAACTGGACTGCACTGAGGAATATCTGATCGCTGGTAAAGCGTTATTCCCGGGTGTGTCTGTGAGGGAGTTTGCAAAAGAGACTGGCATTTGAATCAGTGAGCTGAGTAAGGGAGACTCACCCTCACCCAGCGTAGGTGGGCAAAGTCCAAACAGCTGAGGGACCCGAGAGAACAAAAAGCAGAGGAAAGGCAAATGCTGTCTTTCCCCCAGAGCTGGAACACTCTTCTTCTCCTGCCCTTGGACATCAGACAGCCAGGTTCCCCTGCCTTTGGACTCTGAGACTTGCACCAGAGCACGCCACTCTCCCCAGGTGATGAGATCTTCAAACTCGGACACAGCGAAGTGACCAGCTGCCCCACTTCTCCAGATTATAGATGGCCTATAGTGGGACTTCTCTGCCTTATGTGAGCCTCCTAAAATATCCCCTCTCATCTGTCTATTATCTATCTATCTATCTATTTATCTATCTATCTATCTATATCTATCTATCTATCCATCCATCCAGCTATCCTATTGGTTTGTTTCTCTGGAAAACCCTGAGTAATACAATATGCTAGTTGAAAAAAAATCACAGACAAATAATACATAGCTTAGAACCAGACACATACATGTATTCAATGATGTTCACTTTTCTTTTCATTTTTAAATTAAAAAAAAAAATCATAGAGCCTGAAGGGACTTGAGTAATCACTTACTTCATCACTCCCACATTTTACAAATGACTGAAAGACATACTCTGAATTTCTAATTTGAGATCTGCCCACACCAAGCCTTTCTTTCTTAAAAAAGATTTTTGATGTCTTTGTTTCTGTTTGCCCAAACAAAACTGGCATATAGCTAAACATTAATTTTTAAAAAAACATATAAAAATAAGAAAAATCACCATAACTCTGCATCCAGAGATAAACACTGTCTAAGTCTTGGTATGGGGAATGTGGGATCATCCTACACCAGTTTACAATTGCATGCATGGGAAATAAATGGCCTTCTTCACATGCAATAAAGGAACCAAACAAAAGTCCTTTTTGCTTTTCAGATGTTGGGTGTTCTGTCTTACATCTCATCCCCTTTTGACAAGGCATCTCTTAAAAATCATTACCTGTTTTCCACATGGGAAAGCAAAGGCGGCTGTTCCCACCATCTCCTCTCCCTCCAGAAACCAGAGAGCAAAGGCCACTGTTGGCTAAACACCCCACCAGCAGACTCTGTGCTAAATTTGGAATTTATAATAAAGTTTTCAACTGAACTATTATTTTATTACAAGGTGGAAAATATGCATTGATACTATTGCCCAAATGTTTAAATTGCTTGGCCTTGTGAACAGCCAAGTTTAAAATAAGCATCTTTGGCAAGAAAGCATCTCCTGATAAAAAACATATGTTGAAAAGAAAACAAAAACAGAGTGGGAGCCTGTGTTTTCACTCTGGGTTTGTGGACTAATAATTTATCTTCATCTAATTTATACATGAAGCCCCTATATTTCCATGTTGACCTAAAAGGAGTTTGGCCTGATTTTTGAAAAGTGTAAGATTAGATCATGCAACTACAAATAATCATATCTTTTGTATGTATATGCATGTATTTATGGAAGTATGTGCAAATATTCAACATGCAAACATGTATGTGCATCTATATACATAGAAATAAATATGTATATATGTATGGTGTGTGTGTGTGTGTGTGTGTGTGTGTGTATTAAAAATGAGAGAGACAGAGAGTGAGAGAGAGAAAGCTACTGATATTTTATATACCTAAAGAAGATAGCATTGGCTGGGCACGGTGGCTCACGCCTGTAATCCCAACACTTTGGGAGGCTGAGACAGTCAGATCACCTGAGGTCGAAAGTTCGAGACCAGCCTGACCAACATGGAGAAACTCCATCTCTACTAAAAACACAAAATTAACTGGGTGTGGTGGCACATGCCTGTAATCCCAGCTACTTGGGAGGCTGAAGCAGGAGAATCGCTTGAACCTGGGAGGCGGATGTTGTGGTGAGCCAAGATCGTGCCATTGCACTCCAGCCCAGGCCACAAAAGCAAAACTTTGTCTCAAGAAAAACAAAAAAAGACAGCTTAAAGAACTGATCTCAGGCACTTCCAATAACTCAAAGGGATCAAGGATGAAGGTGATTACCCAAAGAAATTAGTGCTTCGTACCATTTATCATGTGCCAGCCAGCGCTGTGATAACCCTATTCTATATGAAAATCCTAAGAGGTAACTCTCTAGCTTTGTTTTCTAAGTGGGGAAACAGACTTAAAGAGAATTCAGCACAGTGGCAATCAACTAGAAATAAAACCCAGCTCCACACAAAATCACACGTTCTTCTCTGTCTCCTTCACCATTTTTCTCCTGTGCTGTTCTGCCTCTTAAAGGGTGGCAGAATCAGGAGGGGAAATAAGTGCCTTCAACCAGGTCAAGGAGAAAAAAACACAAGCGTTTAGGCCAAAGCGAACTGGGCAGTGGAAAAAACTTACTGAATCTTGAAAGAAGGTTCATATCTATAGACACTTCACAGATGAATCTATAATTTCCGGAGTGTTGGAAAGAAAACTGCTGTGACTCTTCCTTTTCCCCCAGCAGGAAGTGGTGACCCTGGCATGGGTTACCCTGGCTGCTCAGCACCCAGGAAGGGCCATTTGACACCCCTCCACTCAATATGACAACACGATTTTCAGTATCCATCATGTAAAAGTCAGTAATAATATTTTTTGAGTCATTCTTTATTTTAAAACAATGATTTAAATGGGAGGATAAATTTTAATTTTAAACATATACAAACAGTGAAAGATTTTGTTGTGAACAAGAATCTGCATTTATCAAACAGAATTACGGCACTTTACAGTTTGCACCCCACTTTACTGTTTTAAATTTTAGACACAAATGGGAACTCGCCGTGCTCTCAGCGAATGGCAGAAATGAAGGCATTCAAGTTCTGTCTTGTCTTTGCCAATTGCGATGATAGCATCTAGGTTTACATCTAAATCTATGGTTTACACACAGGAATACACGGCACCCCAGATGTGGGACAGACCAACTGCATCTGGAGTGAGCTTGTTCGATTCCAAACCCTGTGAACTTCCTCAGAATGAAAGTGTGTCGCCCGTATGTGTGTGGCAGAGCCTAGAGTGGGTGCTTAGGGCTCCCCCGGAGCTAATCACCCAAAGCTGTCAAACTTCTTCACTCCAGTTCAGCTGGCTTTCTTCTTCCTGACACCCACAAAAATATAAAGAGGAAAATCGAATTATTTGCAATTCTCAATGCTTAGCCATCCTCCATGTTTGGTGAGATGTGGGCCTCTTATCTTTAGCTACCATGCTGACCAGGGTGATGTGAGCTGTCCGAAGCCTCGCAGACAGCATGTCTAGGAGACAGACTAGAAACCTAGGACACTCTAACTCCAAAACCTGTGTGCTCAGCTCTGCAAAGCCCTGCAGGCTTCCCCTGGGTCTCAGAGTAGAGCACGTGGAACATGGTCACACTGTAAGGAGGCTTGAATGTTGACTCGGGGTGGGCCTCATGATAGAGCAGGTAGTGTGGGCAGCAGAGAGGGAGGAATGAGAACCCTTGTTGATTTCTGAAGGAAGATGAGGCTTAAGAAAGATTAAACCAATAACAGGACAGAGGATGAAATGAAGGGAAACCCGCCATTGTGAGGAGGAACAGGTGATTTCTTACAAGGTTTTCTAGAAAAAACGTAATTATTTTACTTATAAAAGAAAGATGAGGCTGGGCATAGCGGCTCACTCTTGTAATCCCAGTACCTTGGAAGGCTGAGGCGGGAGGATGACTTTAGCTCAGGAGTTTGAGACAGCCTGGGCAACATGGTAAGACCCTGTCTCTATAATAAATACAAAAAACTAGCCAGGCATGGTGGTGCACGCCTGTAGTGCCCGCTACGCCGGAGGCTGAGAGAGGGTCATTTGTGCCCAAAAGGTTGAAGCTATAGTCAGTTGTGATCTTGCCACGCACTCCAGACTGAGCCACACAGTTAGACCTTATCTCAAAAAAAGACAAATGTGATTTCAATAGTCAAGGATGACTTCGGGCATACAAACCCATGATTAAATGTCTTCCACCCTATATCAGATTTCGACTCACACCTGCCTCTCTGTGATTCACTGGTCTTTCGAAGGAAAGCAATGAAGTCAATTAAACCCTTGTTTCCTAAAAATATAAATGCCTATCGGTCTGCAGAACGACCTCACTCTGATTGACACACCTAGAACTCACTCCAGCTAGGGTGGGCCTCCCACCAGTCTGGACAGAAAGACATCCACACACACGTTTCCTGCCTTTCTCAGAGGCGGCTCCAGCCCGTCCTTCAAAGCTGGACTCCACTTTTGGAGGAGGGCCCCCTACACTACTTGATGCTGATTATTTTTCGTGTCTTCATTGTATTTGCCATTGTCTTTGTTTAATTAAGGAAACAGGTTTGGGAAATAAAGTTGCATGAACCCAACAGAAAATAATTGCATCTCAGATGCGGGGTTTTAGAAAAACTGTCTATTCATCCAACTCTTTGGCTTCTTACCTCCAGCAGCACCCTGCCAATACGTGTCCACTGGGAAGAATGTTTTAAAAGACAGCAGGTAATGAAGATGCTTTTGGCATTGAGTAAAATGTCCCCGTGGTGTTTCATAGTCCGGTGGGTTTGAAAGCATTCCCACGGGGCATAAGGATCATCCGCAACCTTCAAGTAACCTGAAATCAAGTTAAAATCACAACAGAAGAAGCACTTTAAGGTGGAAAACAATCCCAAAAATACAGCTTAATCCCTCATTTTACAGATGAAGAAACTGAGGCACGATGAGGTCAGCTGGCTTGCCACAGAACTAGTCGGTTCTGGAGGAGAGAATAAAGCCCAGACCCCCTAGCTCCTGAGTTCAGCCATTGTTCTAGTTCACTGAAGAAGAATAAAATTTTCTTGTATTTTATTTCACAGCTTTAAAACAAAGCTATAAAATATATTTATTTCATAGTTATAAATATACTAAATATATATTTAAAAAGCACTTAAACTTGTTTAAGAAAAAACATTTCCTTTATGAGCGTAGTTATACTCATAAAATCACTGCATAGTGTTCATATAATCCAATAATATTAACACTGTATTTAGCTAGTTCATTAATCAATAAGAAGCAGCTTTACAATGGGAAAGCCAACGTAGGGAAGAGAAGCAATGTAAGATGTAGAATCATTTCATTCATTCACATATTTATTCATTGAACAAACACAGACCTTCTCCCAGTTTTCTGTGTGCTGCCAATGAGGTAAAGACCATGAAGCAGTTCTAAGCCCATGTTCTACCCAGGGAAACATGGCACACAGGCCTGTGATTCCACCATCATGGCAGCGTCTGCAAAGTGCTGAGACACGGAGAGCAAAGAAGTCGATTAAACCCTTGTTTCCTCAAAATGCACCTCTGGGGAGGAACTATCTCTGCTGTTTCTTCAGCAGTTCAGATCTATGACTCAAACATTCAACGGGCACCTCTTATTTGTCAGGTGCTAAACTTGGAGGTGAATAAAATACAGTCTCTGCCCTCGAAGACTTGACAGCCTAGTTGGGGAGGTAAATACTGGAAGGCAATGTGGACACTGCACGTCTCCCCAGAAGAGGCTGGGTGCAGCTGCGCCTAGCAGAAAGTTCCAGAGACGCTGCCTAGGAAAGGAGCAACCCCAGAGTCTCCAAGAATATGGAGGAATGAGCTAGGCCATGCCTGCCTTTCCTCCAGGAATAGTGAAAGAGCAAAAGGAGCTGTAGGTGTTCAGAAACCGGGTCACAAAATAAAAGGCAAGGAGCACGAGAAACCAGGCTGGTGAGGTGGGCAGGGGCTGGCGACAACCTGAGGACAACCCGGATGCACTGAGGTTTCAGGCAGATACGTGAGATTGTAACTGATACCCTCACAGAGGCGAATGGATGGGCTCGGGGGGAATGACAAGACAGCTTTTAAGACACAAGTTTTGGGGGCAAGTTGACACTGAAAAAATTGAAGCAAGATACGGTAAACGTATGAACCTATCAACAGAGAGGGGGAAGAAAGGCAGAGATGTTACTTTTAAAAAATTGGTGGTGATTGGGAGCATATGAAGGAGACAAAATTTGAGAAACTCTGTCGGATTTCTCATTTGATGGTTAGATGGCTGGTGGTACCATCAACTGGGATGGTGAAAGCAAAAGTCAGTTTGGAGCTAAGATAAAAGGTTTAGTGATTAAATTAAACTATCTGGCAATCTCTACAGTTTAATGCAATAAAGAAAAAAGGTTTGCAATCCAAATTGCTCTGTTCATTTACTATAAGTAATTATGATTATCAGTAGAGTAAGGCTAATAATTAATTTTGTCAGCTGTTAAATGATTTACTGAGCATTCTCTATAAATGCCCAGTCTCACTGGACAGTGGCACTATCCCAGCTCAAGAGGTGTCTTCAAGAAAGATCATCGGCAATGCATTGGATGAGAAGAGTCAAAATCCTGAGTTCCAAATTCTTCTCAGTGCCACACATTTTCATACTGTAAATTTCAGAATAATCTACATAGCTGTAAACAGATCATACCTGGGTGATATGAGTCTTAGAAGCCCCTTTAAAAGCCTAGTCTCACTCCCAGTTTTCATAACCCAGGTTCTCTGGGACAAGGGAGGAGGATGGGGTGAAAGGAGGCCCCAACCAACCCTCCCCGCTCCCCGCCCCCAGCCTTCCAGGAATCTCTAAGGCCCAAAGGAAACGTCATTTTAAATGACTCCTGGGAGTCACCAAGGCTGATCTCCTACAGGTTCACCATCCACCAGCTCTCCTATGGTGCCTGCATCTCCCACGGCAATGATTTTTGCAGATACTCTCTGATGTTTTGCGGACAAGCCATTTGGCCTGATTTTACTTGTAGCCTCTCACCCTACCTCACCCAGGAGTCACAAGGGCAGGTGAGCTCAGCGACCAATGCTGACCAGAGCAAAACTGACCCTCTACTTAGATTAAGATCGCTCACTTGGCTTCCTGTTCATGTGGAATGAGCTTTTTCCCACATGCACCGTCCATCTGCGACAATGAAACAAGCAAATTCTGAACCTGCTTGGCGCAGGCTGCAACTCCAGCAGATTTTTGCTCAGACACCTCTGGGAGGCATTCACTGACTGCCACGGAGGTTTGTAACCCCTCTCTCCTCAGCACTGTCTCTCTTTCCTACTTACTTCATGCTTTTCAATTTCACACAATACCCATAAACATTTCTCTATAAATTTAAATTATGCTGGGCACGGTGGTTCACGCCTGTAATCCCAACACTTTGGAAAGCTGAGGTGGGCAGACCATCTGAGGTCAGGAGTTTGAGACCAATCTGGCCAACATGGCAAAACCCTGTCTCTACTAAAAATACAAAATTAGCCGGATGTGGTGGGCATACCTCAGCTATTCAGGAGGCTGAGGCAGGAGAATTGATTGAACCCGGGAGACAGAGATTATGCCACTGCACTCCAGCCTGGGTAACAAGAGCAAAACTCCATCTCAAAGAAAAATAAAATTATTTATTAACCTCTTAGGATATAAGCCCCACGTGGACAAGGATTTGGGAATGTTTTGCTCACTACAGCATCACCAGACCTGAGAAGCCTGCTTGGAAAACAAAAGCTCAGTAGACATTTGTGACGGGAATGTGCTAATTAGCAAAGATGGACTAGAGCCCCGCAGGTGATAAACAGCTGACGCTGAGAGAGAGACAGCATCTCGGAGTTCACAGCTGCCCCTTGAGTCCACTGTCTCACGGATCTCATAAGAGCTCTGTTAGGTAGGCAGCTTGTCTTAACCCCATCAACTTCATGAGAATTAGAAAGGCTCGCCGACTTAGCCCAGGTTCCACAGTGCTCCATAAGCATTTGGCAAAGCCACAGCTTGAATTCAGCTCTTCCAGATCCTGTCCCAGATTCACTTGTTTCCAACAATCCTACCCTAAATGACTTTGCAAATGCACGCAGCTGATGAATTCATGGCACAGCTCCGGGGCCTGGCCAGGCATGCTGGTGTGGGCTCCTCATTCCAGGGTGTCCCATAAGAAGATTCAGAACATCTCAACCCAGAGCCGTTGGGGATAAAGGATATTTTCCAGAAAACGCTTTAGCAAGACACTTAGGAAACATGAGATAAGAGGAAGTATTATTTGAAATAAAGAGCTGTTTTTGATAGCACCTCGCTTGTACGTTTATCAGCATCTTAAATTCCATTTATTACTAATACGTAGAACAAAATTTGTGGCTGGGGAAGCTCGTGCCACAGACATTGCTAGGATGCATTTCTGTTATGTTTTAACTTCTTCCATAAACCATCAGTAACAGGATGTAACTTTCCTGCCTGACTCTGCCTCCTACCTGGGACAGTTCTCCCAGCCAGCTGTGGCTAAATCCCTCTCACAACCATCTCTCAAAATCTCACATAAATGAATGCGATCACTTGAGCTAGATCCAAGGGAATGTGGGTGGCAAGTTATTAAAAATAAAATCTTAACATTATGTTAATTTTTACCTTAACCAACTTCACATAAATTGCCTCTATCCTTTGGAGGAGGAAGGTGAAGCCTTTTTAGCGAGTAAAAGTAAGACTCCTTAATATAAATTATTCAGCATGTTAATTTCTAGAGTGATTGATTGGGATGAAGAGATGTATGTTTTCTGTCTGGGCTTTCTCGTCCTAGAACATCTTCAGATACAAGATGTTACATCTCAATCAGATTCTTCTCCTAAAACCCGTTAATCAATTTTCTTTAAAAGTAGCGGATATAGGCTTCGCATGGTCTTTTTATCGTCTGCTGTAAAAGATTTTAGTTGTCTCTTCAATCTTTTTCCTGGTCTTTCCATTTCTAATTTCAAGGCTTAAAAATTACTATTGAGAGCCAAAAGCAAACACAGTTAAGTCGAGGATGAAAGATAGGGAGAGATACGGAACTGTAAATATAAATGATTGCCAGATTCAGGCCGGCAGAGCTGTGCTCTCTTGTACCAGCATTTTACGACCTTGCTGAATGGAGGCAGGGTCCTCTGGTACACGCTGCTTAAACTTGTGTTTTTATGGGGCCCTTTCACTGAAAGCACATAAACTCCACATGCTCTCTCAGGAAGCGTCCTCCGTGCCTTTCCCACATGGCGCTAATAAGTCGGGTGGAGTCTGTCTTGAAAGAGAGTAGTGATTGATTCTGTGTGTGTGTTCAGAACCGTGAGACTGACTTTCATCAAGCTGCCTCAAGCTGGTTACGGCTCTTCCCGCAAGGTGTACCGACTCCAACCCCACGGCAAGAAGGAACAAAGAGCCACCACTGAGGATGCTTCCGATGACAGTGACACCAGAGACGCCACCACTGACGGAGCGTGTGCACAGAACAGACCCAGGCCTGAGCCCAGCAGCACCAGAAGCCCAAACAGGTAATTCAGGGAAGCGGAGACCAGAAGATCCTGCATTTTTCTGAACACACGAAACAGGCTCTGACTGCGCCTGTTGCCAGGCTAGCACGGATGTCCACTCTGGTCCTGGGCACGGAGGCCCCTGCCTGCTTTGTCTTTGATCACCAGGGCTCCAAGGTGGCAGGCACAAGGTTGATGCTTTATGCTGCTGTTTAATAAATGCTTCATAGAAAATGCCCAGCCCCGTGTGCAGCTGTGAGGGAAGAGCTGCAGAGTTGGTGAACAGCTGAGCGAAACAGGACAGAAAAAGAACCCAGCAGTGACTGCTGAGCAGGGTGGGCCTTTGCCAAAGCTGGAAGCTCTAACTTCTCGTGTCTGTGTATATGGAGAACTTAGAACTTTGACGAGTTCATAGTGAGCTTGAAAACAATATTCTCATTTCCTAGGTAAAGAAATCGAGTCTGAGGTTGAAGTCTCTGAGTTTGCACAGCTGGTTAATGGGGAGAGCAGCAGCGGAGCCTGACACTGACTCCAGCTTCATTAACCTCCCTACCCCTGATTTTGGAAGGCAGTTAACCCCGCCCCCTCCGCACCCCAGCACGGATTTTGGGAAGCATCTGTCTCTCCTGTGTTGTGGCAAACGATGTCTTAGATATCTTGGCCCACAGCACAAACCATGGCCTGCGTAGAGCAGGTGCTCAGTAAATGCTTGACACACCAATCCATGGTTGAGTGGATGGATGAATGCACAGATAAATAAATTATCAGCACAAATGTAAATGAAATGGAACTCTAAAACTTGTAAAATCTTATAATTTTCCAAAAATACTTCCCAACTAAAACAAGACTTTAGCCGAAATATTTCGTCTCCTCCCTCACAGTTCACCTGAAAAAAACCAGGCGGCCAGAATCAAGATTCTATCTCCCGCTATATGGTACCTATCCCCAACCCTTCCCACAGCAGCCGGCTAAACACACAGTGAAACGGAAACCAGGTGTGAGCAGCCATAAAAGTCACTGGGTGGTGTGATCACGGTGCCTCTGGAGGGGCAGTGACCATTCCCGCTTGCTTTCTGTCCTTCTGTGGGGACATATGTGAGGAACAGAACGCTATGCACTCTGCAAAGCCTCCAGTGAAAACCCTTCTCGGCCATCTTTTAAGTGCACTCAAAATCTCATTAAATGAATGGCATTACTTGACATCAGTACCTTTCCCTCTACTGTGGAGCGATTTCCACCTCTGAAACTTCTGAATGTTTCCTCCTCTCCTCTACACCCCTTCCGCCAATGTCAAGCTGACATCTTCTCTGTGTAGAAAATATGGCAACAACTCGAGCTGTGTTTGCAAAGTTCTCCGTCTCTCTGCTTTGTCCATCACATGCTTGATTCTATCACTCTCCTACTTAAAAGCCTCCTGCAGCTGCCGGTTGCCTGCGTGAGTCCCACTTTCGAACACGCAGAGTGTGAATTGCAAGACAAGGCCCAGACTTTTCTTTCCTTCTTTAATTTTTGAGACTGGAGTTTACAGGTTGAACTCTAAGGCAAACTGCCTGATTTCAAATCTCAGTTCTGCTGCCTAGAAGCTATGTGGCCTGGAGAGTGGGGCAGTAGGAGTGCTTCCCTCCTGGGCTGCTGTGAGGATGAGGTGGACCGATGCACCTCAAGTGCTTAGAAGCAGCCCAGCACGTATCCAGCCCTGTATTAGCACTGGGGGCCAGCCACTGGAGGCAGAGCAGTTCTCACTGAAAAAAAGCTCATCTGCTCCAAGTCCCCATCCGCCAGGCTAACAGAAATGGTCGTCTTGTGAATTACTGGGGCTCCTGGTCAAACCCAGGATTTTGTGAAGATTCTGGGGTTGGGCGTCTAGCACAGCAGTGGGCCCGGGATGTGGACTCTGTGACTGCGCCCCGGGCAGGTCCTGCTTGGCCCCCTGCAGCCCAGATGTCCTTTCCGGTGCCCCTTTGCCTGACTGCAGCCCCTGGGCTTGGCTGAGGCTGGACGACTCACCGTCCCCCTCCAGTGTCTCCTTTCCCTCCATTTCTCTTCCTCAGTATTAGCCCTCTCTGCAGTCCAGCCTCCTCCCTGAGAGGCTGTGAGGGGGCAAGATGCTGGACAGGAAGAACCCCTCCTTCCCCTGACGTTAAAATTCTATTTTGCCCAAAGTCTTTTTGTTTCAAACACTTATTTGTCTTTAAGAGAAACAGGTGCAAAGTTGGGGGGGAGAAGAAAAATGTTGCTCTGTACTGTTACGATTCTACGACAATCAAAACAAAAGGCAAATTGCTACCTCAAGAAATGATCTGGTCCTTTGTAGAGGTGTCTGGGTTAGACGCGTGCTACCTCCTCTAACACCCTTCCCCCACAGCAGGTCTCCTCCCGTCCGTGAGCACCATGGATCTGTACACAGCTAGGAGTCTCTCTTCCAGGCTTGTCTCCCTTTCTCTGGACAGTGAACTCCTGGCTATGCTTCAAAACCTTTAGCAAATGTCCCAAATGTATTCAAATTTCTTCCTACAAAATAATATTCTTCCTTTACCTAGATGTACCTCCAAGATTCCTGGTAGTTAAAGAAAAATAACGTTCCATAGGTTGCATGAGACTCACTGTCTAAACTAAACCAGTGAGGACCTGAGAGCAGCATCCTGTCTGCCGGCCACGCTTCTCCAACACCTTTGCACTCAGCACTGACCAGAGTGCGAGCCGGGCCTTTACACCCCCTTATTCCTCGTTTGTACCTGATGAAACCAAATCCCTGGCCTCCTGATTCAACCAAAATTGTTAATTAATCTCCTTTTTTTTTTTTGAGAAATTTGAATTAAAACCACAACGAGATAGCATTTTACACCAGTCAGAATAGCTATTATTAAAATGGAAAAAAAAAAAAAAAGCAGATAGCGGCAAGAACACAGAGAAAAGAGAACACTTTGACATTGCTGGTGGGAATATAAATTAGTCTAACCTCTATGAAAACCAGTCTGGCTATTTCTCAAACAATTAAAGATAAAACTACCATTAAATCCAGCAATTCCACTGCCAAGTATCTACCCAAAAGAAAATAAATCATATTGAAAAGATACCTGTACTTGTATGTTTAACACAGCACTATTCACAATAGCAAAAATACGGAACCAACCTACGTGTCCATCAGGGCTGATTCAATGAAGAAGACGTGGCGTATATAGACCACGGGCTGCTATACAGGCATGGAAAATCATGAAATAATGTCTCTTGCAGCAACATGGATGCAACTGGAGGCCGTCACCTCTGGAAGCGGCACAGGGACAGAAAGACAAGTACCTCTTGTTGTCACTTATAAGTGGGAGCTGAAGAATGTCTACACATGGACCTAAAGAGTGAAAGAAAAGGCACTGGAGACACAGAACAGGAGGGTGGAGGGGTGAGAAATCAGCAAATGGTACAATGCACACTATTCGGGTGATGCTTACACTAAAAACCCGAATTTCACCAAGATGGAATATATCCACATAACACAACTGCACCTGTATCCCCTAAACCTGTAAAAATAAAAAGTATTTTTTAAATGCTCTGTTTTGTTACTGCAAACAGCAATTCCACACATTCAGTTTTCACAAGGGTGAAGTCTGGAGTGAAAGAAATGTGACTTCTCCTCCTGGGTCAGCTGCTGACTCCCTACGTCCCCCTCCCGCCTCGGCCCCCTCTGTGGAGCACCCAGGGACTCTCTGTTGGACGCTCCTATGGGGCTTTTTTGAGGAACCTATGATGTTAATTTCTCTTTCCTTCCCTCTAGCCAAACAGCACACTGGCTCTGTCACCTTCCCTGGGTTGCTGCGTTGTTGCTGCTGTTCAGGGATAGGGTGGCTTTGTCATTTAACAGCCCCAATAAAGAAGACTCGTCTGGGCAGGATAGACCGGGGAACTTTTGTCCTGCAAGGAGGCCCTCACATTCCCTCCCCAAACGGGATTGCTCTGGCTCTGCACGTGAGCTGCCTGGACTTGAAAGGTAGTGGGTAGCTTGGTAGCTTTTCTTCACCCTGAGGCTCTCATTTCAGCCATTGAGCCCTGAGATCACAGGAAAACAACAGCAGGCAACACAGAGGATCCTCTTTCTTTTAATATTTGTTCCCCAGAGTCTGGGAAATAAGAAAGTTACATTTCCGCTAATTGAGTGACAACAATGGCCTCCATGTTTGATGCTCTGACTTTATTCCGCAGTGACTCTGTGAGTCAGGCAGGGGAAGTGTGTCCATTCCTGTTTCACAGAGGGGAAAGCTGAGCCTCCCAGTGTCTAGATCACCTGTTCAAGGGGACACACAAGATAATGAAATAGCTGGTGAGAAAAACTAGGTTGTCTAATAGTTACTGGGTTTTATTTTCATTATATCATGCTAAAATAAAAATAACTGCCTCCCTAAGTAAAATTATTTTATGAAGAATTACTATAGCGGTAATAGTAACCTATATTATAAATGCCTAGTACAAACCAGGTACATTCTTTAACTTGTTCTATTTCTTAAAACATTTTAGAAAGTGATATTAGAATCTGCATTTTATAAAGCAAACATTAAATCTCAGAGAAGTAAAGCAACATGCTGGAAGTCTTATGAAAGAGCCCCTGCTGCTTCTGCTGCCCGTGCAGCCCCTGCTGTCCACCGGGGAGGAGCTGAGACCCAGCACAAAGGTTTCATGGCCCCTTGAACACCTGATGGCCATGTGACCCAAGCAAGCTTCTTAACTTTGCTGAGTGCGTTTTCTCCTCTGCTAAGGGCATAATAATGCCTCGCCCAACTGCCTTACAGGATTAGTTTAAGGGCTAAATCCATTTATTTAACAAATATTCCTTTGATAAACATTTATTGAGTGCCTACTGTGTGCCGGCCATCATTCTGAGCCGCAGGAGTACAGTGATGGACAAAATTATTATCAAACACCTGTGCCCTTCTGGACGTTATGTTCTAGTAGATCAAATGAAGGAATCACCATAAAAGTTTTGTTGAGATGGACGTTATTCCATCGCCAAAAGGAGAAGGAAACAACACGAGGGTCCCTGAATGGATTAATGATTTAGTGGTCGCTCTGTCTTATTCAGCTGGGAAAAGGAATAAAGTCTGACACATACTATAACGCATATGAACCTTGAAGACATTATGTTAAGTGGAATAAGTCAGTTACAAAAAGACAAATACTATATAAACACACCTATATGAGGTACCTAGCATGGTCCAGGTCAAAAAGACAGAAAGGAGAGCTGGGCGCGGTGGCTCACGTCTGTAATCCTAGCACTTTGGGAGGCCGAGGTGGGTGGATCACAAGGTCAAGAGATCGAGACCATCCTGGTCAACATGGTGAAACCCCGTCTCTACTAAAAATACAAAAAATTAGCTGGGCATGGTGGCGCGTGCCTGTAATCCCAACTACTCAGGAGGCTGAGGCAGGAGAATTGCCTGAACCCAGGAGGTGGAGGTTGCGGTGAGCCGAGATCGCGTCATTGCACTCCAGTCTGGGTAACAACAGCGAAACTCCGTCTCAAAAAAAAAAAAAAAAAAAAAAAAAGACAGAAAGGAGAATAGTGGTTGCTGGGGACTGAGGGGAAGGGAGTGGGGAATTGTTATTTAATGGGATCAGAGTTTCAGTTTGGGGTGTTGAAAAGAGTTCTGAGACAAATGGCGGCAACAGCCCCACAACAATGTGGTTGTACTTAGGGCTCCGGAGTAGTACAGTTAAAAAAATTAAGATGTGTAAATTACACGTTGAGTATGTTTTACTTCAATAAAAAAGTTGTCGAACTTTTAAAACAATTCAGACCTGAATATACTAAGGTACCAGCATAGTCTTCACTACTGGAAATCGCTTTCCCTGTCACATCTCCCAGTTTCAGCCCTTCTTCAAGACCCAGCTGAAATGCTACCACCTTTACAAACCTTTTCTGATCCTCCCAGCCAATGTAATCCCTTCTTAAGTTACCAAATGCCATATTCCTGGACTTGTTATGTCCTTTTTTAGGGCAAAATCCAAGTCTGTTATGTGTCCTAATCCTGTAGCACTTAGCATAGGACTGTGCACATAGGAGTTCCCTGATGTTTAAAGGTTAACGAACAAATGAACTAATAGAAGTTAATTGCTGTGTCTTTGCTATAGATTGTACCTTCAAGAATTCCAACAAAATTATAAATTTCAGTGAAGCCTTTCTGCAAAACGAAGACCTGAGATCAAGGTAGCTGCTATTTAAAACCAGACCCAAGAGTCAATGACAATTATCCATTGAGCAAATACTTCAAAATGGCACTGCGAATGTTTTCTTTCATTGAAGTTTCACAACAACTTTATGACGTTTGTAATGTTATTTCCATTCTACAGCTGAGTAAAGGCTTGAGGATGTCACACAGCTTGCCCCAAAGTTCAAGTACAAGCAAATGGAAAAGCCAGGATTGGAATCAAGTGACTGTTTGCTTACCTATTTTCCCATATTGCCTATTCAGCTTCAGAGATACAGCCAATAAAATAAAGTCTACCTGACCTTGTCCCTAGTGGCTTTCTTGAAATAGAAGGTTAGTGTTGAGCAGACAGACCTGTGGGCATGTTCAAGAATACTTGACTGAAAGGTTAGCAGTAGCACTTGTGAAAAGCATGCCGGCTTCTCTGCTGTGTGTGTGGGTTGTGGGGAGTAGATGGGAAGAACAGCTTCTCCATTCAATTAATTTTAGGCTTCCATTTCCTCACTTTGTGCAAATGACTGCTATTTTATCAAATTTCCTGCAATTAAAAAAAATGATCTTAAAATGTCAAGGAGATAAAAAAAAGTCTTCTCAAAATGGCCTTTCCTTGTGGCAAAAATTTCTAAATCTGAAGTGCACAAAATGTTGGGTGATCAGCCTGGCAGCCAACATTGGGAGCCAAAGCTAACATTTCATTTGTAGATCAATTTCAAACTCTGTTTAGGGGACAGGCTTGCCCCAAGCAAAAAGCGACAAATGGGTTGGGAAGTCAAGAGAGTGAAAGACGTCCCTGAGAGAGATGGGCAGCACTGTCCAATGAGCAAACAGGGGCAAGTGCCAACCGCCGGCTGAAAGCCAAAGGCTCTGCGTTATGAATGTGGCAGCTCAACAGGGCAGACGTGCCTTGCCCTGACTGCACCATCCAAGAATGGGAGTTATTCTCAGAAAATGTCCAGGACACGGGAGAGGCCCCTGGGGTAACTTCAGCCTCTCACCCAAATGAGTTACTATGATTTCTCCTGGAGCGCAGGAAGGAGGCCTTAAGAAGATCTTTATCTTGCCAGGAGTTCGGCTCTAGCCCATTTTCCTTCTCTGAGACCAAACCAGTGCTGTGATTCTGTTGGAAACCTTCAGCAAATGCGGTGTCTGGGCTGCTTCACTGTTTCAGACCTTTGGTCCAAGCCTCTCACCACTGAATGCTTTCAGATTCCTTGAAAATGAATTCGCACAGCAAATATTAACTGGGAAATATTATGTGTCAGCCCCTATTCTAGGCTATGGGGTTAGGGAAGTCAAGTGAGCACATGGAAATACATACAGACGTGAGTTTATAAACCCGTGGGGAAGAGAGAATGAGCAAGGAAACAATATAGTAAATTAGGGTTGGAAAGCACTGCTGAAAGGAAGGCAGGTAAAGGGGTGATATGAAAGATGCAAGGAGCACAGAGAGGCTGGGGCTGCAGGACATTGCACGGCTCAGACGGAACAGGGCACAGAGAGGCTGGGGCTGCAGGACATTGCACGGCTCAGACGAAACAGGGCACAGGGAGGCTGGGGCTGCAGGACATTGCACGGCTCAGATGTAACAGGGCACAGGGAGGCTGGGGCTGCAGGACATTGCACGGCCCAGGCGGAACAGGGCACAGAGAGGCTGGGGCTGCAGGACATTGCATGGCTCTGATGCAGTGAGGCACAGAGAGATAACAGCTGCAGGGCATTACATGGCCCAGATGGGACAGGTCATAGAGGGATTGGGGCTGCAGGGCATCGCATAGCTCAGATGCAACAGGATACAGGAAGAGCAGGGTATTGTGCAGCTCAAACTTTAGTAAGGAAAAGGATTGAAACAGAAGAATGACTTAAATTGACTTGAGTTCTCACAGGTCACATCACCTACGGCTGTGTGGGGCTTGGACCTACTCCTTAGGCTTCAGGGATAATTCAGGCAAGAGATCATTGATCATTGTGAGTTGGACCAATAGTGGTGACTTGGGCCAGAATGATGCTGATTGAAATTTCAAAACATATATTGGAAGTACAGCCATTAGGGCTTGCCCACATATTGTATGAGGAAATGAGGATTCAAAATGTATTGTTTGGCTTGACTCACTGAATAGAGGGAGCTGTCACTCAGTGAAATGGGGAAGCCCACAGAAGGCGCAGGCCCACGGGTGGGAGACGAGCAATTTGGCTTTGCTCACGCTAAATAAAAGAAGTTCCTTAGAAATTCGAGGGAGACTGTCTACGATGCCAACGAACATACAAAACTGGATCTTGGGAGCGTGACTGGGCTGGAGATGGAAACTTGGGTGTTGTCAGCAGATTGAAGGTATTTAAACAAGTGGAGACAGATGAAGCCACCTGTAGAACAAGCCAAGATGCAAAAGAGAAGATGTCCAAAGTTGGACTTTGCGTCACTCCAACGCTGAATGGTTGGGAAGATGAGAGACGCCAACACAGGACACTAAGAAAAGCGACCACTGACTTGGAGGGCAAAACAGAGGAACATGGAGCCCAGACAGCCAGGTGAAGAGCTTTCCTGGGGCAGGAGTGGCCAGCTGGGCCAGGCAGTGCTGCTGAAGCTCGGGACGTAGCCGGGGAGCCACCCCTCAGACTCAGCAGCAGGAGGCCACAGTGACTTTGGAGGAGCTTCAGGCAGTTGTAGGATGATGTTCTGATGGGAGCAGGCTTAAAGGAACAGGAGCGATGAACTAGAGATGATAAATCAAGACAACTCTTTCCAGGAGTTTTGTTTTAAAGGCAAAATTAAATGGGATTGCAGTTCAAGAGAAAACAGGGTAAATAATAGGATTTCCTTGTTGTTATTGTTGTTTCATGATTTGTTGAAGAGGGCAGAAGGAACCGGATGTATATGGGTTGATGAGAACAGTCCAATAGAGATGAAAATGCTGATGACCAGGAGGTGGGAGGAGAAGAGTCTGCAGCGATGTCCTGGGGTGGATGGCAAACGACGGGCAGGTCCACAGGCGGGTGCACCAGAGCCGGTAAAAGGTGCGCTCTTTTTCATCTGCAAGAATAGGATGTACATCCTGGCAGAGAAGAGAGATGGGCCATGGGAGCTGGTGAAAGGTTTCCATGGTTGTGTCACTTTTCCTAGCCAGCTAGTAATTGAGATAATTGGATGCTGACATGGAGGACGGGGCGGGGGGTGTTCAAATCTAGGGGGAGATGAAATTGTTGTCTAGCAGAGGAGAGCGAGCGGCCCTGGCAAATGCTGGGTCACTGTCAGTGCCCATTTGAGGTTAAAAGTCATACATTGAAAGTGGGTCCAAATTCCAGTGGCCACACAACTTCCTGCACATTCCACTGCCAGGGGATGGGGTGTCTAAGAAAAACCTTGAACTCTCTAACGTTCATAAAAGCCACAATATACTCAGATGAAGGGTACAGCTTTTCAAACAGATTTACCTTGATTTAGGGCTTCACAGTTTATGTAAACTTGAGTGTGAGTTTCTTGTTAGAAACAAGTGAGTTGCTGATGCATGTGGCCATCTCAGAATAGCTGGCTCATAGATGACACTGAAAACAGTCTGAGGAAATTACAGCTGCTAGGATGGACAAAACCTCAAACCAAGCGTACAGAGACGGCGCTTTTGATTCCACATCTGGCCCTCCAGGGCAGCGCTGTCTCCAGCAAATCAACCCACATCTCTGAACTTCAGGGCTTTATCTAAAAAGGAGAGAAATTGAAGGTGATCAGCCAACTGGGTGTGGCTGCCGCTCTCCTAGCGCCAGCACTGAGAGCCTCTGGGAAAACCTTCCGCCAAGGTCCTGCCAGGACCGTCAGAAGCAGAGCAAAGAAAGGGACTGGAGAGCGAACTGGGGACCCACAAACCGAAAAGCTGTTATTAGGGTCCACTGGACCAAGCCTGGCTGCCCCTCCTAGAGAAAAGCAGAGGAAAGCAACCTCCTAACTGTGGCTCCGGGCGATGGAGTTCAGACGGGGTTCAATGAAATGCAAGAAACAGCAGAGTGAGTTTTTCACAAAGTCATTGTGGTCCATTTAAATGCCAATCCTTTAAGATTATAACCTTCTGCTTTTCAGTATTGAAAGTCCTTTCTTTTGTGTAAAGGTGGCAGCTTGGTTCTTAACTCTCTTATTTGGCAAAAGGAGGAGTTGTCAACTTTATGTCCATCTTCCAGCTTCTTTGCGAAACTTTTTTGCTCTGAAATCCTCAAGGCTGAGAACCTGTGCCTTAGAACGCATGACAAGCTCTGGAATGTACACAGCTCACCTGTCTGCCTCACACACAATTCCTCCTCCTTCTAATCCCGGAGCCTTTGGCGACACCTCAGTGAGGAGTTGTGGCTGCCCAGGCATTTTGACAGCCCCTACTATCCTTTCACCTGACACACTTAGCTTTTGAACTTTAAATAGGCTAGGCCAGGTCACTTTCCATACAAAATACTCATTTCTTTGAACTTCTCTCTTCTCACAGATTCAACAGGGGTACATTCACTGGCATTCAGAAGATGCCTTCAAAGCTGGCCCTTTGTACTGAGCCTTTTTTTTTTTCAGGTATGTTACAAAAGTTGGCTAAGTTAATCAAAAAATATGTTAATTTTCTGCATTTAAATAACTTTGAGGCTAGCCTTAGGTGAGTTGGGCTCAGAATTCACTTGTAACCCTTTCTGGGAAACCAAATCTTTCCTCCTGACCAATCTTCAAGGAAAAAGAATGAGAAAGGAGAAAGAAAACCCCCGAGCCTTGGCGTGTTTACTAGAGGCAGGGGTACTGAGCCTTCTATTGGATCCGCAGATTGAAAGTGCAAGTGAGGGTATTTTTAGTCTCATTGCACACATGAAGGTCAGGAAGTGCAGGGCACTTGCTCAAAGTCACACAGCAAGCAAATGGCTGAGATTCGAAACCAACAAAACAAAGCCACATTCACCCAGAGGGGCTTTCCTACGATCTGCGAGACGCGTCCATCCGACAGTGTCTTGTTCCCTCGTATTTGGGTTTATTTTGCTTATTTGTTTTCCTCTTAAAGCAAATAGAGTTGCCAAGAACACTGAGGGTAGCAAAGGCTTTAACAACATCTTTACCTGGTTGATTTGTCCTTTGATTTTGGTATCTCCAGGATCCCACAGACGATGGTTCAAGTCTAGCTAGGACTTACGAATGCACATTTGCATCTAGCATTCGGTGACATAGTGAGGCCACCAGGGGAGGGGTTTGAAGGAGCTTTTAGATAAGTTATTTTGCAAGGATCGTCTCTAACAGAATCTAAAACTGCATTCAAAACCCAGAAACTCTCTCTGATGAAAGGCTCACCTAGCTGCCGTCTAACTCCCCAGCATACAAAACAAATGAGCCTGAAAATGCTCTGCTTCCTTCCTTCCCTTAGCCATCATTTCAATCAGCCTTGTATTACAGCTTGGTTTCTGAGCCCATCAAGTCCTCCAGGCAGCTCTCTGGGTCCCAAGCAAGCCCCCAGGTTGACGACACAGCCCAGCCAATGTTCTGTAATGGCCCACCATGCGTTAGGGCCCGGCACTCCGCCAAGTCCCTATCAACACTTCCTGATTTAATCCTCACTCTAACCTTAGAGTAGGAACAAAAGTGATCTGAGTATCACGGATGTGGAAACTCGACTCGGAGAAGTCTATGGGCGTGCCCAGGATAGGAGGACAGCACGTGTAGAAGTGGCCTCAGGCCGAGGTCCCGCTGGCAAAGCCCACAGCTCTGTAACGCCGGAATCCGGGCTGCTCCTCTACCTTGAAACGACCCAGTGCAATCTGCATGATCACCCTCAGGCTTCCCTTCCCAGTGCCTCTGACGACCGCAGTCCTCCCTGGTGATGAGGAGTGGCTCTCTTCACCTGGGACCACCATGAGAGACCCCGGGGGCATCTTCTCCCTCTGCAGCTGAGACTTCTCCTCTCTCCGGCTCGGATTTCCTCGCAGGTTTCAGAGGAGCGCCGCCCACACGGTCTCTTTTGCATCCTCTTCTTCAAGCGTCATTTTGTTTTCCAAAAGTGTCCATCATCTTGGCTCTGGCAACAGTGACAAGCCTTTCTCAGGAAATCTCCCTTAGTGTCCAGGACAGAGGCTGAGGGTGTTCTTCAATGGCCTACAACCAGGGTGGAGGTCAGAGATTTAGGAGAGGAGAGGACTAAATAGTAAAGGGCAGTCCCAACCCAGGTCACAAACCAGGACACGCCTGTCTCACCTGCCTGCACAGGGGCAGGTGGGGGGTGGCAGGGCAGGGGCTGGACAGGCACCAGGACTGCAGGTGAGGCCTAGACGCGCCGTAACGCTCTCCCTGTCCTCAACAAGAAGTCCTGGCACCGGAGAATCTGATTTTTAACAAGCAGGCCAGGTGATGCTCATGCAAGTAGTGGTCACGTTGCACTTTGTGAAGCGCTCAGGCCTTGGCCACGAGCATCCTGCAAACAGCGAATCAGAAAGGCCCAGTGCACTGGCAATATGGTCCTACAGGCTGCTAGGTTTCAATCCCCTCCTCTTATACATCTTCTCTGACCTCCACCCTCACCTTCTCTCCTGGACACTGTGGGAGATTTCCAGGGAAGGCTTATCGCTGCTGCCTGAGCCAAGAGGAAGCCTTGAGAAAAAAACAGCATGGCACTTGAAGAGGATACAAAAGAGACTGAGAGAGCTGTATATTGAACAGGAACCCAGGGCACGCAGCTGCGTGGGCAGGTCTCGTGAGGAAGAGATGGTGTGGGATGAGAGAGGATTCTGGAAGGCTGGTCAGGTCACGGAGGCCCAGTGTTCTCATCTGCACCCTACACTTAGCAACACCCGCATTCCACGTTGGCCGTGAGCAGAGAGAAACCTCTTTGCATGAGACCTGGCACATGTTATAGAAGGCGCCCCATCAACTTCCATCAAATGAAGAAAAAATATCAAGAGCTCCACAGGGGTACCATGACAAAAAAAATTAAAAATGATTTATTGTTAGTTTTATTTTTAATAATGTGCTATGACATTCAAGTGTATGTTTGTTTCTATTTGACAACTAAAATAAAATTTTGTTCCTGTTAGAGGAACAAAACTTTGTTACACTGAGAGTGACAGAGGTGAAAGGCAGTATTTTGCTCAAATCACTCGCATTTGAGAGGACAGGAAAAAGACGCAAATTCACATAAAGAATGGGCTTCTGTGGGTGTGCTCACATACCAGGGGTCTAACGCCAAAGGGGTTTCGCCCGTCAGAGGAAGAAGAACAACCCCCCATCTTGTTTTGGCCTGTGCACTCAGGGAGTGCTGTGAGCTGTATTTATGTGCAGTATTTACATGCAGTATTTACGTGCAGTATTTACGTGCAGTATTTATTTACGTGCTGTATTTATGCTCCGCCTTCACTTGATTAGCTGTGACTGACAAGCCCTCCGAAAACCAGGAGCTCTGTCTAGCAAGGTCCCCACCTTGCAGCTCCTGCTTGGCAAAGACTAGAAAGCATCACCAGGCAGATGGAGTCCAAATGCAATCTGCCTGGATCCTCTCAGGCTTTCCCGGAGCAAGGAGGGGAAGAACCCGGTGGTTTCATAATACTTCCTGGATGTGGGGCCCGTAGCCCTCCCATGTCAACAGAGGTGGTCTGAGATGAAGCCAGATTAACCGCAGATACACCGCAATTGAGATCGTTTATTTCTGAGAAATTAAAAAACGTATGCACGTTAGAGCTGTCTCAGTGGTAACGTATACTTCCGAGTCACAGCCCAGTGAAAGAGAGTCTGTCTGAGCGAAAGGTTCCGTGTTTTACGGGTCTGGAGACGTAAACCTGGAAGAAGAAACATTTTGGTTTCTTTGTCTCCTCTTAGGCCTGGAGTATCCTTGGCCTCATCATCGGCGACTCCACCAAAAATCAGATTTGCAGCATTTGCTTCTCTGTGTCCCTGTAGCTTCCTCTGCCCTCCTTCGTGGTTCTCTATGGAAATGAGTCTTTTAATCACTTATCCATCCATTTAAGCAGACAATTTTTTTCCCTCATTTGTTCATTTACATAACACATAATCATGGAGCCAGGTTTGTGGGAGGTGCACAAAATACACTGAGGAACGGGGGAAGCATTGGGCCAGCGCCTCTAAGCCGTTACTTTGTTAAAAGAGACCAACAATTGAAGAAGTGATGTAATTCAACCTGAGAAGTGAAAAGACACCAAATCAACCGCAGTGTTCTGTAGACAGCCCAAACGAGCATCCGGCCCAGGGAAATGCCGGCAGGGTGTGTGGCGTGGATGGTAGCATTTTGGAGAAATGGACAAATAAGATAAGACTTGAAGAACAAGTCTGCAGTAGATGCGAGCCAGTCTGTAGACGAAGAGAACAGCAAATACCTATCCTCAGCTTCTGAGTGACTAAGAAAAGTTCACATGTGGCAGGCAGCCTGACCTACAGAGACAACGTCAGGAAGTTGAACGGGAGCCACACAGCAAAGGCTCCTACAAATCTAACGAAGGAGTTTGGATGGAGGGTCGTGGGGGGTTTTTGAGGGTCTGAAGCTGGAGCATGGTTTGCTCAGACTTGCTCTTGAAAGGCTACTGTACAGCACAGGGAATGTAGGCAGAAAAGCAAGAGGGCGTCTCAAGGGTCTGGAGAGAGGACCTGCCTTCAACCTGAGCAGGAGAAGTGGGCCAGAGATGTAGAAAAATGAAGGAGAGAAGGAGAGGGAGGCCGGGAGGAGAGCCTTCACACCGAGCCGGAGGGTCTGCTGCCTGTGGAAGCAGAGGACGGAAGGAGGCTGGGAAGGAGAGCTTCCAACAGCAGCATTTCTCAGCCAGTCGCAGCCAGGCTGCAGGGCTTCCTGGAGCAAAAAGAAGCCCATTAGAGGAGCCCCACAGGGAATGGATATTGCTGGGGACAACCAGGGAGGGACTGGCCTGAGCATGAGCTCACAGTCCCCTGAGGCCTGGCAGGGGGAGGGGTGGGCGGTGGCAGTGGAGGGGGGTGGGGAGGAGGCAGCCACTCAGCTCCCAGCAGGTCATCTCCTGCAGGGAAGTGCCATGTGAGCAGTGAGTTTGCTTCCACGGCTGTCTTCATGACATCTGGGTCTCATCCCTGCCTTGGGCGCTGGGGGAGGAGGGGTGCCATTTAGAGAGACAGAGGACAATAAAGAAAAGGCAGGTTTTTCAGGAAACAGAGATTGATAATGAGCTCAAATTGGGCTGTGTTGAGATTGGGGATGGCTTTGAGAGGAGAAGGTGAGGGAGCAAGTAGGACGTGCATGTGGACCCAGGAAGGGAGGCCTGGGCTGAGAAGTGTGCTAGGAGTCAAGTGGGACCGCTGAGAGAGAAGGGAAGAAAAGCCAGAGGCAGAATGGTAAAGAGATCTCCATGAAGAGACTGAGCCGAAAACAAAAAAGCAATAAAGTGACCTGAGCAGAAAGCACCCGATAAGCAGGCAGTAGTCCAAAGGAAGTCTAAACACCGTCAGATGGTCACAGCAGCCAAGAACAATAAGGATTTCAAAGCACCCTTTGGATTCAGACACGCAGAGAAAGCTCCAACATTCTGCCAGAGTGTCCCAGGGCGGGGCTAGAAGGGAGACTCAGGTGGGGAAGGAAGAGCTAAGTGTGTAAACTTGTTTGAGAGGCGGGCAGGAGAGAATGTGGTGACCAGAAGGGAAATGTGTTCTGGGGACTTTGAGGTTGGAGTTTTTTTCTTTCGTGTTTGCTGACTTTTGAGATGTAGGAAGGAACTAGAATGCAGGGAAAGGTTGAAGATTTTAGAGAAGGAAGGTAACAGTGAGTCCAGAAAGGTGTCAGGAAGGGTGGAGCTTGGGCCCAGACAGAAGAATTAGCCCCAACTAATTCAGGAGGAGACGCTGTTTCCACTGCAAGAGCAGAAGAAGCTGAAGGGAAAATAAGTTTGCCGTCTTCAGGAAGATACGTAGATAGAAATTGTGCCTTATGGTTTCCAAGTACTGTGACAAAGCTGACATGATCTGTTGACAATGGAGAGACAGGTGGCCAGCTCTACAGGTGGACAGAATTAGGGATGTTTTTGCAGGGTTCCCATGGACACAGAAGTGAGAGCTATCCAGGGACTCTTGGGAGATGGGCAGCTGTGAGGGCCAGCTGGAAACCAACCGCCCAGCAGTCTGCACCGGAGACAGAGTCCTGCTCCCTGGGTCTGGAATTCTGTGAACATTTCCTTTTGATAAGAGTGATAATTTAAGAAAAGTCAAACTCTCCATAGTACCCTAAAATCACATGTTCGAACTTGCTCCTCTTTCAACTTCCTACCCTTATTTTCAATGAACAGAAATACATTTTCATGCTTGTGAGATTGCAGCATGATGTTTTGAAACTGGCTAAACAACCTCTCAAGTCTTTTAAGGAAACATCAGGAGATATTGGAAGGGCCTTAATAATATCTATTGAAAAGTCCTGTCCCTGAATTGTCTTAACTCCTAAGACACCCACTGGGTTAACTATCTATGCACAGGACATTGCAAGTCTTAGGTATTCATTAGTTTTGCATTAATTTATCAAACTAACACGTTTTCGTCACATCTAAGCACTGAGGTTGCAAGGATGCGAGAGAAGTGGGGAGGCAGGTGTACTAAGTCACGATTCAAAACTTAACTACAGGAGAAGCACAGGGCCACTGCTGAAGAAAACCAAGTGACAAGATCACGAGTAGCAGCCACCACCCCTTGGTGCTGAGACCTAGAAAGACTTCTCTGGCACATGGAGGACTCTGAAAGTCACAGTTCAAAACCACTGATTTGTACTGGGCCCCGTATCGTGCTCCAGTGTGTGCTCCTTGTTGGAGGGGAAAGGGTACACTTACGGGAGAAGTCATTTCAAAATAAGGGTTGGACGCTTGCCCCAACAGAAACATTCTCAACTGCCAAGGCCTCTGAGCCACGCTGTAAGGGCCTGAGGCTTAGAGAGGAAAACTTCCATGGGGTAATATGCTGCAGACTTGTAGACTAAGAGATGTACATTTAAAAGAATACAAATCTGCCTCATGGCAGAAGGTAGATTTGTTTGACAGCATCGGCCACGTTTCTTCTGCCACGGCATGCTGTCTCCTTTACCTTAGCGTATTTAATTCTGCAAACATGCTTGCCGATGAAAAATAGCCCTCCTTCTTTTCTCAGAGACGACTTGTGTACATTCATTCTCAACCTTTAATATCGGGTTTCATCCCGGCCTTCCCTGGAAGGCTTCCTGGGTTGCTCCTGCCCTCCGAGGCTTATTGAATCTCTCCCAGCTGTTTTGCGTCCACCTCGGTTGCTGCTTTACCTACACTGTGTTGAAATTAATTAGTTTTTGTGTCCATCTGTCTTCTACTTCATGCTGCTTGCAAGCCTTTTGTGGACCTTTGCAAACTGAAAGTTTGATGAAAACAATGAATGAATGAATATATTTATTTTGAAATAAAATGCACGGAATTCAATAAGTATAAGAATTTGAGAAAAATTTATTTACAGGTGAATTACTAGAGCCCACTACAGAAACACAGAAATGGCTTGTCTAATTATAGTTGCAAAGCACCATGAGAAAGGGCTGGGGTGTCATTTATCCATAAATGGATCCTCAAACAAATTCTAACTTGTAGCGGCCTCTTCAATAATAAGCCTGTGCTTACCATTACCCTGAGCTGTTCACTTCAGGGGCTTGGCTGGTTTTATAATGTAAAACTAAGAAAGCAATGAGCCGAGTTCTCATTCCTAAATCCAGCTGATAATTTTATTCAGATGTTGCTTTCTCCTCTTGCCAAAAGTCCATGTTCCATATTGTTTGAGGAATGTTTGGTGAATGTTGGCTAATTGTGTAATGCAAGTGAATGTTGTCGGTAAAAATGGGTCATTACCTTGAGTAAATCTTAAAACCCCCAACATATCTAAAGAAGGGAAAAAAATGGCATGCCCATATTGAAGACAAGATTCCAAAGACTACATTTCCTTTAAAAGTCAAAATTGGCAATCAGGAGAACAAAATACCCCATCTACCAAATTTTTATTAAATTGATGAGGTCATCTCTAAGGAATTACCAGGTAAATGTTTAGCTGATCTTAGTTTGATAACAGTGATCCAATATCGAGCCTTTAGAAGTCTGAGTACTGAGTCCTGGACTCTTCTGTGGGAGGCTAATGGGTCCTTATTCGCTAATGTTTCTGTAGCACTTATCTCCACAGTGCGTGCGCACTGAGGCTAGAAAGCCTTGCTGCTGTTTTCCTGCTCCTGGAAGTAAATGTTCCCTTTAGGAAAAGCTCTTATATTTTTAATGTCTACACCACACGGTTATAACTTATAAATGCATAATACTCGCTAGTCATTCAACATGAAAATTTCTTCAACAAAAACTGTTACAGAAGCTCAAGTTTTTCTCCTTTTAAACAAAAATCACAATATTGTTTCTCAGTTTCTACAAAAAGTGAACAGATGCCTGGCTTGTTTTTGCAAAGTTGCCACTTTCTCATGCACAAAAGGGGAAAAAAAAGCAAATTTACATTTCCTAGAAGTTCACCACAGAGACAAGACAGTCATATAAAGGAAGAGAGATCGCTGACCACTGGTTGCCGCGGGCAAGCCTTTGGAGAGCCCTGACTTGCTGTAATTCCCTCTCCAGTGAGTCTTCTACCTCCTGAGGCGGAGGCCTGGATTTTCATGGACAAAGTGGAGGGTCCACTGTGACTGTCGCCACATCCAGGAAGGGAGCACATTGACTCGATAATAATATTTTAGCTGCTCTGGTTTCTGAGGACAACTGCCCATCTTTTCCCAGAATCAGTATCTACCAGTTACAAAATACTCTAGAACTTGCACTGAATAGGGCGTTCTCTTGTTTTATCTGGACCTCCTCATTTGCCAGTAGAGAAGACAGGAAAAAGCAAAAATAAATGGGTGAAAGAAAACAAAACTAACACTAAACAGAAGGGAGAGAAGAATCCACTGCCCTAACACAGGCAACTCCGGGTTTCAGTCCAGCGGGCTCCAGAGCTCGTCCTTTCCCAATCACTTGGTGCGAGCACTGAGGAGCTTGTTAAGTGCTCCTTGAGGGTACTGAGTGCTCAGTTTCCTCACCCACTCACTCTTATTCACCTACAGACTGGTGTTGGCAGTATCAGGGGTGTATTTGCAACTGGGCCAAGTGACTGCAATGAAATGAACATATAAGTACAGGGCTATTGCAAAGTCCGATCAATGCCACTGCATCAACAGACACCCAGGTGTCTTTCCTAAGGAACAGCCATGCCGGCAGCACAGCGATGGAGCCACACTGGACTACAGGTCGTCATGACAAGGGACATGTCCAGGGTAGGTACCGCTGATCCCCAGTGAAACCTGGGCTGAGTCACCACCAGCCAGACCCTTGCTAACAGGGAACAGTAAGACCCAGAGCCTGGGACCTGCAGAAGACACCATGCTATGCCACACTGGACTTCGTAAGGGTCAAGTGGCAGCAGGGTCCTTCTCCCATGGACCCCCCACCCCATGGCTGGCAGAAAGAACAGAACCAGCTGGGTCCCCAAGCCCATAGCAGGGCACTGTGGGGGCCCAGGGGCAGGCCAGGTGCCTGGAGCTGGGAGTGGGAGTGGGGAAGTCCAGATAAAACCACCTGGATTAAAGCAACAGCAGTCAGTATTGATGTGGAACAGCTTCATTCCTGGGCTTATAGCACTCGCACCTGCCCTGCACCTGCCTTCCACATTCTTGGACATTACAAGTCCCTGCATTTGCCCTCCATATTCTTGACCACTCCAAGGGCTTGCAGTGGATTCTCCATTCTTGCCCCGTGAAATGTCCAGCTTTCCTTTTCACCTTCTCTAGTGTCTGCTTACAAACTCACACAGGCCCCCACTGCCTCCCAGCCCCATCCGTCTCAGAATGTGCTGTCACTTCTGGCCATCTTTCCTGGCTTAGCTGCTGCTCTCCTCTGTCTGAGTGCTGCTGAGTCAGCGACATTCACAAAGCCTGTCTGACCCCTCATGCACCCATGCTTCCCACACCTGGGGTCAAGGAGGCCCCTCTGTAAGTGGAGAAGGCCCTTTCCCCTCCTCCTTCTGGACGTCTGCCATGGATGGAATCCAAAACTCCCTGTGTCAGTTTGCTAGGATAACACGTCACAGTAGCATAGGCCTGGGGGTTAAGCAAAAGAAATGTGCTGTCCAGCAGTTCTGGAGGCTGGAAGTCTCAGATCCAGGTGTCGGCTATGCTGATTCCTTCCGAGGCTGCCAGGGGGCTCTGTTCCTGGCCTCTCTTTCACCTTCTGGTGGTTTGCTGGCAACCTTTGGCAGTCTTTGGTGTGTGGAAGGACCACCCCGGTCTCTGCTGTCATCTTCACATGGCGTCCTCCCCTATGCGTGTGTCTGTGTCCAGATTTCCTCTTTCCATCAGACACCAGTCACATTGGTTTAGGGGCCAAATCTTAATGACCTTATCTTAACTTGATTACTTCAAAGCCCCAGTTTCCAGATACGGCCACATTCACTGAGAGTAAGAACTTATTTTTTAAGGGGGACATATTTCAGCCCATAAATTCTACCCTTTATTCGTTTTTTTTTTTTTTTAATATACTTTAAGTTCTGGGATACATGTGCAGAACATGCAGGTTTGTTACATAGGTGTACACATGCCGTGGTGGTTTGCTGCACCCATCAATCCGTCATCTACATTAGGTATTTCTCCTAATGCTATCCCTCTCCTAGGTCCCCACCCCCCAACAGGTTCTGGTGTGTGATGTTCCCCTCCTGGTGTCCATGTGTTCTCATTGTTCACTCCCACTTCTGAGTGAGAATATGCAATGTTTGCTTTTCTGTTCCTGTGTTAGTTTGCTGAGAATGATGGTTTCCAGCTTCATCCATGTCTCTGCAAAGGACATGAACTCATTCTTTTTATGGCTGCATAGTATTCCATGGTGTATATGTGCTACATTTTCTTTATCTAGTGTATCATTGATGGGCATTTGGTTTGGTTCCAAGTCTTTGCTATTGTGAACAGTGCTGCAATAAACATACGTGTGCATGTATCTTTATAGTAGAATGATTTATAATCCTTTGGGTACATACCCAGTAATGGGATTTCTGGGTCAAATGGTATTTCTGGTGCTAGGTCCTTGAGGAATTGCCACACTGTTTTCCGCAATGGTTGAACTAACCTACACTCCCACCAGCAGTGTAAAAGCGTGCCTATTACTTCACATCCTCTCCAGCATCTGTTGTCTCCTGACTTTTTCATGGTCGCCATTCTAACTGGTGTGAGATGGTATCTCATTGTGGTTTTGATTTGCATTTCTCTAATGACTAGGATGATTGGCTTTTTTTCATATGTTTGTTGGCCACATAAATGTCTTCTTTTGAAAAGTGTCTATTCATATCCTTTGCCCACTTTTTGATGGGGTTGTTTGTTTTTTTTCTTGTAAATTTATTTAAGATCCTTGTAGATTGTGGATATTAGCACTTTGTCAGATGGATGGATTGCAAAAATTTTCTTTCATTCCGTAGGTTGCCTGTTCACTCTGATGAGAGTGAACAGATCTTTTGCTGTGCAGAAGCTCCTTAGTTTAATTAGATCCATTGGCCAATTTTGGCTTTTGTTGCAATTGCTTTTGGTGTTTTAGTCATTAAGTCTTTGCCCATGCCTATGTCCTGAATGGTATTGCCTAGGTTTTCTTCTAGGGTTTTTATGGTTTTTAGTCTTATATTTAAGACTTTAATCCATTTTGAGTTAACTTTTTATAAGGTGTAAGGAAGGGGTCCACTTTCAGTTTTCTGCATATGACTAGCCAGTTTTCCCAACACTATTTATTAAATAGGGAATCCTTTTTCCATTGCTTATTTTTGTCAGGTTTGTCAAAGATCAGATGATTGCAGATGTGTGGCATTATTTCTGAGGCCTCTGTTCCGGTCCATTGGTCTATATCTCTGGTTTGGTACCAGTACCATGCTGTTTTGATTACTGTAGCCTTGTAGTGTAGTTTGAAGTCAGTCTACTTTTTATTTTTTCAGGTGCTATTACCCATCCCACCCAGGCATCCCCACATCCTCTCTCCTCATGACTCAGATCATCATGTTTAACTCTGCTACACCCAGGCTCACAGAACATGGAGTTATTTCATTTTGTGATTCCTGTCCCACTTCTCCATGCACTCTCTGAGGGCTGGAACAGCCAGGACATGTGTCTGCTGGGTTCCTACACTAGCTACAGGTAGGTATGCCAAAGAAAAAATGATTGTTAAATCCACCCATTGTTTTGAGTTTTTCTGATCTTCAACTCAGTGTTATCTCCCTTCTGAAACTGTGAACAGTTTCAGGGAGCGGTTCCCATCCTTGACTTTCTTCCATTTTCCACTGTACTGAGCTAGACGTGGGCGCTGAAGGAAGCCAGATAAACGGGAATTTTCCCCTAAACAGACCCAAGAAGATGCTGGATCTAGCTTTATGCTCATTTTGCAAGAGTGTACCAAGAAAACTGGGTGCATTGTTTCAGCACCATGACCACATCTTTCATAGAAACCAGGCAGAGACGCCCCAGTGAGACTTGCCCAATTTCCTCTAAAGTTCATTAGCCTCTGAGAATAGAATCTTCCTTTCTGGGACTTCTCAGGAAGCACCCTGCATCCAAGAGCACAGAGTTGGTATTTTTCTAACTAAATTTGGCTTGCTAATCTCTTGACCCTTCAAGTGAATCTTCAGTAAACACTTTTTAGCATTTAAACAAAAGTAACCAGTGTCACTAAGTAATATTAGGTCAACCCTCCGTTACAGAGCACATTACTCTGGGAGAAAAGGGTTTTCCTGGCTTTAATGAGTAAGTTGCCTGTTTTCAACAACCTTCTGTCTCAAGTTTCAAGGTGTGCTTGAGATTGAGAGGACAAACATCCTCTACTTTGTCTTACGGCTGCATCTTCTGCTGGAGACAGACACAGCACAACACAAGCCGATCTTTCTTTATCTGGCCCAGGGAGAGGTCACTAATGGGTGCTTCCTGCTGTTGCCGCACACGTGGAAGTGTTCCTTAGAAACCACCACTCCTGGTCACCACGACTGTGATTTTCACATCCAGTAGTCCTTCCTTGGACTTACACATCCTAGAAGAAGAGGAAACAGGCAACCAGGAAATGGAAACACAGTTCCATAATTGTTATTGTTATTTTTAAATTGTGATATCATTCAGGCCATAACATTCACCCTGTTAAAGTACAGGAGTCAGTGGTTCTTAGTATATTTCAGTAAATATAGTGCATAAGCACGGTTGTAGAACACTTTAGAACGTCTTAATCTCCCCAGAAGAAGCCCTGAACCCATTAGCAGGCCCTCGCTATCTCTGACCCTGGCAGCCACTAATCTACTTTCTGCTTCTGTGGATGAAGAGGAAGATTAGGCTGAGAGATCAGCTTGTACATTTAATGCTAAGCTCAGTAAACAAGGACAAAATACAAAGGCCCGGCATTAGTTCAGTTTAATTTTCTAGGAAACTGATTCTGTGTTATTTTTTTTTTTTAAATTGTGATTTTCATTAGGACAGATGAATTTAAAGTCTTAGTACTGATGGACAGGCCACTGGGCGGAGGTGAAAGAAAGCTCTGATATCTTCTCCTTAGCACTTGGGGTGTGATCTAGCCCCCCTGCAACTGGGAGGCGTTACCACTCCGTGCATCTGTAACTTACTACGGGTTGGTCCTCAGGAATGGTCATCAGTGGAGCATTGTCAAATCAACAGCAGATTCTGTTTGTTAGGTGGTGTTGAGTTCACAAGGCTCAGCTCCTCCATCAACCTTCCTAAGGGGGCTGCATCCTGACTGATTAATCTTTCCAGTGATAACCGAGTTTGGGTGGGCCAACCCCTTCAGAGGTGAGCTAGAGGGCAGGACCTGAATTTCCAGTTTCTTTGCACATTCACTGCCCTGCATTGTGCTGACTTAGGTAAGTAACACATAAATATTTTCTAACGATAGCCTTGGCATGTAAAAATCACAATTCAAAATGACTTGGGGATACTGCAGCCACTCACATATCCATTGTTTTATTCAATACATATTGATGATTGTTATGAAAAGTACACGCAACAGATCCGTACTTGCAACAGATCCTCAGGAGAGAAACATTCCAAGTAAATACGGACCCCATCCACAAGGACTTCGCAGTCACTTTTGAATATGTGTAGAGGGGGTGAGAGAGAAGGCACTCTTGGCAATATTAGACATCAGAAGTGAGACAGGCTAGAAACTCAGTCCTGGGAGAAATGATAGGATAAGCTTTAAAAGAAATTATTTTCACCAACCTGAGCAGCTATGTGAGTATCTGCCCTTCACAGGCACATGCGTGGGCACGCACATCACTCACACACATGCTCTCCCATACACTGGGAGTGTGTGTGAGTGCTCATCTGCACTCACAAACTCACACACAATTAATAAGAATTGCCCCATTATTACTGAGCACTTGCTACTCATCAGATCTCTACTAATAACCTTATGTTTTCCTAATGTCTGTCATAACCTGAAAAGGTAGAAATCTCATTGTCTCTTTCTTCCCCAAGGAAGCCGAGAAACTCCAACCATTGTCTAGCTAGCAAAAGGATGGTATGAACCCAGAGCTGTCTGATTGTACATCCATCTTCTCATCCTATAAGCGAAGTGGGCTTTCTGACTCATGGAGGGAGAATCACCGAAGTGAGCTCTCAGAGCAAGCAGTGTTCTGTTGTGTGAAGATGAGAAGGGCATCTCTCCAGGTGGAAGGAGGAGAGTAAAGCCCCCGGGGAATGAGAGGATGGGGAAGGGGAGTGAACCTGTCAAGCCCTATGCCGCAGAACTGGAATTTCAGCTCAAATCTGCAGACACAACAGCCATCATGCTTAACTCCCTCAATGCCTCCAGTAAGTAGCAGCAACTATAGACACTTCACATTTATTACAAGGGTTTATAGCATTCAGGACACAAGAAAGGCTTCCAAAGCCAAACAAACCCCTAGCAGGACACAAACAGAACATCCGTGAGGTAACCACAAGCTCATCTTCTTGTTTAATGAGCACAATCCAGGCCATGCCCTGTTCAGCCCACACTCCAGTCCCAGGAACCACAGAGAGGAAGAACAGAAGAACTGTGGACTCCATGAGAGGGCCGGATATGAGGCTTCTGAGGAGGCCTCCAGGACCAGCAGTCACCCAGCCTGCAGTGCACAAGTTGAAGGAAAGTGTAGTGAGTCTCCAAGAAAAGAAAGCTCCTGTGTTCAGGGGATTACAGCTGGATCAACTAATTTCTGAAGAAGAAATAAAACTTAGTAGATGGCAGCACTTTAAAACAACTCAACCTCCAGAGGCAGCCATTCCTGCTCTTAAGAGCAGGAATGCTGGACCCAGAAGACCTGGGTTTAAGCCCATCTGCAAAGAGTGGAGAATATGATGAGAGCTATGAGGATTAAGAACATGGATCTGTGGGTGACGAGGAGGGCAGTGGCAGGTACACATGGAGCCTGGCCACTATCAGTTCTTCTCTTCCCAGGATCATGGCTCAGTTCTTCTCTTCCCGGGATCATGGCTCAGTTCTTCTCTTCCCGGGATCGTGGCTCAGTTCTTCTCTTCCTGGGATCGTGGCTCAGTTCTTCTCTTCCTGGGACCGTGGCTCAGTTCTTCTCTTCCTGGGACCCTGGCTCAATTCTCTTCTCAGGAACTCCCAGAGCATTGAGCTTAGAACCTGAAGCCTGTGCTTCCCACAGGCTGCTCAGATAATGGGGGTTCTCAGAACAGGACGTGACCCTCCAAAGGCCACGTGAAAGCTTATCTGTAAATGTCCAAAAACAGGGTAAGTTTTCGATAGTTGATAAGTATTAATCTATAACATAGCCCAGAGATAGGCTAATAGATTCTGCAGACACCTTCCAAATCACTGATTCTCTTAAATGCCATTTCCAATGAACTGAAAGCCAATTGTACTGCTGGTTATAATCTAATATTGGGAGGAAAGAGTGCTTAGATGCACCAATTATACCAGTTTCCCTAAAAAAAAAAAAAAAAAAATCAATCATCTCACTATTCCTTGTCCATCCATCATCCATTCATTGATTTCACAAATAATTCTGAGGACAATATTCATGTCTGCTAGACACCCTAGATTATAAAAAGGATAATTATGATGGTGTTTTGGGGCTACACGCACTTTTATAAGGGACATTTTATACAATTATTAATATAGAAACTTAAAAAGATAGTCATCTACCAAAGAATAAAATTACAGTGTAGAGTTTATTTTTTTCCAAGAATGTGAACTTGAATCTAGTCAAGCTTTTAGTTAAGTCAATTTCAGTGTTTAGATGTTACAGTTTGTAGGATATACAGGGGACAAAGGAACAAGGTAAGTAACACTGACCTGGAACGTTCTACAGACTGCTGGCCTGCTCGCTTTCACAGGTCGGTGGCCAGAGCAGAACCGTTCTAGATGAGAAGAGATGAAGGGACATGACCGGGTTCCACTCGTGATTCTGGAGGGGATGCTGTTTCCATGGACTCTGCAGGCAGTGACAAATGGTGACAAATGGGGCCCCGAGGGATGATGCATGAAAGTTTAGATGTTCTTCCTTCTTAAAATATGTACATTCACATTCATAAAACAAAAAGTGAATTTTAAATTGTGAATAAAGTAGTGTCTGTGGTGTATGCTAAGAAATCAAAGGAGAGAGAGCTAATGGCAGATAAAACTACCAGCGAATACAAATTAGAGCACAGAAGGCATAAATTGGGCCGCGGAAAGGAAAGGAGAATTTGGTTGTATGTGAGGAGAACCTTTCAGTGCGTTGTGGGTCTTCCCTGAGTGAGAGGTTTAATTTAACTTGAATACAGCTCCACCAATACTTACTGAACCAAGTATTTTATGCACAATATTGTGTGTGTGTGTGAAATATTCGGTACCGTGCCTGCCCAATGAGAACATCTAAATGTTGATAGACACTCATTATCAAATCTGCAATTTCCCTTTAATAAAAACATTTATACAACAGAAACTTACCACCTCCTCTTCCAAGAAATGAAGCCAAATGGTTACTAGCCTAATGATTCTAGCACATATTCTGGTTCCAGAATGCCTGGTTTTGAATCTCTCCTCTATCACCCACTGCCTTAGTTATCTTGGATGAGGTACTTCAAGTGTCTGCGCCTCAGCTGATTCATGCCATGGCAACAGCAGTACTTACATCACAGGGTTGTAGTGAGTAACCATGACTTTGTGACAAGTACTTAGGACAGTGCCTGGCACATAGAAAGTTCTAGAGCAACTGTAAATGCTATGAATTAAAAATAATAAAAAGGGTGGAGGGTAGGAGGAAGGAGGGGATCAGGAAAAATAACTAATGGGTGCTAGGCTTAACACCTGAGTAATGAAATAATCTGTACAAACTCCCACGACAAAAGTTGACCTATATAACAAGGGTGCACATGTACCCCTGAAGTTAAAAGTTAAATTAAAAATAAAATAAAATAATGAAAAATAACAAGTACTATCTAACATCAAATTCACTTGAATACTGTAAGGAGGACAAACAATGTATTTACAATCGTTACCTCTGGATTGCAGAATTACGTGCTGTTTTCATTTTTCCTGTATGCTTGTTGATATTTTTTTAACACGTTGCAATTAATAAGCAACACGTCTGCAAGAAGAGAGCAATGCAAATGGTATTAGACCTTTAGCTATAAGGAATAATGTGTTATTTGTTTATATAATATTTAAAGGTTTAGAACAATTAGCATGTTTTTATATGAGTCACAAAACACCATTATTCCTATTGTGATGGTGAAAGTAATGAACGAGGGGCTGGACAGGTCTCAGAGACAGTATTGGGGTTGGTCTTCGGAGTGGCCAAAGCTCTCTCCCTTTGCTTGTAATTTGCAATGAAAGATATAGAAAATCAATTTACAGACCTTCTTAGTGATATTTCAAAGCCCCTTTAGATATTTGTAGTATGCTAATATGTCCATGAGCGCTCAGAATTCTCAAGTTTCCTACCGGAGCGATCTGCCTTTGGAAAGGAGGCGGTCGCAGCTCCCTGCCCACTCCCTCTGCTTTCTTATGCATGCTTCCTCTCTAATTCTGAAAACCATGACAAAGCCAGGAGGGCTTAGGCGGTGCGGGGGTCCTCCGGGCCAATTCAAATGCCTCCGACCCAGTTTTCAGTTGTAGGACGCCTGCAAAATGTGGAGAAAATGCTCAAGGCTGGGTGGCAAAGGCTTTAAGCTGAGCTCTGCCGGATCCTAAGTGTAAGATCTGAAGTCACTCTGTTCTTCCTTCATGAGGTCCTTCCCACCTCGAAAGCCATGCTATTGTCTAAGCTTGCAACTCTCCAAGGAGAAAAGGAGGAGAAGGACTTGGCTAATGATTGGCAGCTGATCCATTAGGATCCATGACACCCACCTTCCCTTCCTGTGAAACCGGAGCCGGGGTCTCTGCGGATGCCACTTTGCCAGCAGAGCTCTGCAAAAAGAAGGAGAAGGGCGGGGTGCCCGGGTCCCCCCTGGATACTCGCCGTTCGCTCTGCTGCCCCCAATTTCCCTTGGAGTTTAGCTAACTTGATATTCCCTTTTGCCTCCTAAATTGTTGTTTTACATTTCTACATTCCCTAACTGACCTGATTGTTCCCTGTGACCAAGAATTTGTTTTTTTCCTTAAATCACTGGAATACTCTAGTACTCACTACTACATTGACCACTTTACTCTTTCAGTATGGAAAATATTTGTACTCTCTCTAGCACTGTAGGATCACTCAAAAGTGGACATCAGGAGTAAGATTCTTTACACATGTATTAATACCTTTTCCATTAGCAGTGCTCCTTTTCAAAATTGTTCACACTTAGCCCAGGGCAGCAGCTCACGCCTGTAATTCCAGCACTGTGGGAGGCTGAGGCGAGAGCATCACTTGAGCCCAGGCGTTTGAGACCAGCCTGGGCAATGCAGTAAAACCCTATCTCTACAAAGAAATTTTTAAAAATTTGCCAGGTCTGGTGGTGCGTGCCTGTAGTTCTGGCTATTAGGGAGGCTGAGGTGGGAGGATTGCTTGAGCCAAGGAGGTCAAGGCTGCAGTGTGCTGTGTTTGCACCACTGCACTCCAGCCTGGGCCACGAGTGAGGCCCTGTCTCAAAAACACCCATCGTGTACACCTATATTATCTCGTTCAGGTGTTACAGCATGTCCTGAGATTAGAGTGGTGAACAGCCCAACACCAGGAAAAACTTACTCTGTGGCGGGCATCGGGCTCAGCACCTTGCACTGTTTATCTTCTTCAAGCCTCACAAGAACCTGCGGGAGGTGGACTGCTATTTACTTTTCACAGATGAGGACACCGAGGCAGAGCGAGGCTTAGTAATTTGCCCAAGAGCTAAGTAGTGTCCACAGGAATCAAACCTGGGCCTAGAGCCTTAGCTCTTAATCACTCCACCACAAATAACCCCGCATAAGGAGGCTGAGGCCCAGAGTAGCTTAAATGATTAGCCAGCAACTGCAGAGCAGGACCCAGGCCTTCCAAACTTCAACGTCATGCATTTCACACACAGGCACACACAGTCGCACATACACACCTGCACACACAATCCATCCCTTGTCTGACTCACCGGATCCACAACACCGCTTTTAAGAAGTCGTTGATGCAGTTTGTTATGAGCCTTTCGGGCTGGAGTCTCCACGGCTGCGCACAGTGTGGACGCGCAGACCGGAGAGGCCTAACACACAGCGCGATGCACCAACTTCATGCGGTGAATATTCGCTGAGCGCCAATCGTCTGGTAGGCCTAATGTGAGGTGCTGGGGACACTGAGATTAATGAGATGGGGCCCCTACCTCCAAAAAGCAGTTTAAACAGAAAGGATACAAACCCAGTAATCAATGTAAGCAGTTGTATGAACACGTAAACACAAGTGGTGAATGCAGTTTCAGAGGCCCAAAGTCCAAGAGTTAAGACGGCCAGGGGTGGACAGGTGGCCCGTGGATGGTGAGCAGCAAGCCTGCCTCCGTTCCCTTGATTTAGGGTCGAGCTGTCTCTGGAGGAATGTCCTTGTGCTGAGGTGGCTTGCAGAAACCGTCTGTGGAGCACTGGGTATTAATAGCCCTTAGGCTATCATGAGCCCTCTCCCTCATGCCCAGATGCCAGTACAATCCACGCAGAACAGCCAGGAGCTCTGATTAACCCCCGGGCAGCACTGCTCTTGCTGCACCCAGGCCTGGCAGCTTAAAAATCACACTCAGACCCGCCAGACAGCACACTGCGCCATCACAAACAGCTCCTAAATCTGATTTTAAGATGTTATTCTCAGCGTCCATCTAACTGAATGATTTCATTCATAGATTCATGTTTAAGGATGTCTTCTAAGTGGCTAATGAACAGCTGTGTTGGCCAAAGGGGAAGGGAGACGGCTTGGGGCCAAAGAGACCTGGGCATAACGTCACTTACTAACTGAGTGGCGCTTAGCTCTTCTGTTCCTTGGTTCTTTTTTTTTGTTTGGTTTTGGGTTTTTTTGAGACTGAGTCTGCTCTGTCACCGAGACTGGAGTGCAATGTCATGATCTTGGCTCACTGCAACCTCTGCCTCTGCAGTTCAAGCGATTCTCCTGCCTCAGCCTCCTGAGTAGCTGGGATTACAGGTGTTCACCACCACGCCTGGCTAATTTTTGTACTTTTAGTAGAGACAGGATTTCACCATGTTGGTCAGGCTGGTCTCGAACTCCTGAACCTCATGATCCACCCGCCTCAGCTTCTCAAGGTGCTGGGATTACAGGGGTGAGCCACGGTGCCTGGCCTCCTTTGTTCTTTTACTGGAATATCAGAATATTCCCATTATAATGGCAAACGTGCATGATGGATTGACATGAGATAAGGTACATAAAGAATCTTATAATTTGATTAGCCTCCAATGCTATTCAAGGTAATTTCTAATCAAATATGTCAGTATATTATCATAAATATACACACATACGTCAAATACATTAATATATAGTTACATATACTCTATCTAATAAATATAATAATATATGTAAGTGTAGTATTCATTAGACTTTTAAAAGTATGTACTTTACAGTGACTGTTACCCTGAGTGTTGTCTAAAAAAGTTGCCATATACATGTATTTCTGTTGTTATTAAGTTCTCCAAATGCTAGGTAAACTCTGTGAGAAGGGACCAGGTGGGGAGGATGGAATTAAAGAGGTGATATTTCGTGAAAGTCATTCTATTCAACATACTTATAAATAGAAAACACCTTGTCTATCTGGCATCAAATATGGCATGCAGACCAGGGATTTAAACATTTATCATAGACATTTTCAAACTCACACACACAAGTACAGTCCAGGGAAGCCACGTTTCCATCATCCAGCTTGAATAATCGGTAACTTCCAGCCACTCTGGTCTCACTAATAGCTCCGCCCCTGGATCATTTTGAAACGAACCCCAGACGTCACATCATGTCAATGCTCTTTAAATTGTCCCATTTATATGGTTACACCAAGACAGAAGAACTCGACCAATGATTTTTCATGATTAATTTCTGTTACATTTCCTTTGTAAAGTACGGATTGGATACCACCAAATTTCCTATCATACCACAGAAATGGATTACTGCTCATCAGTGAATATCCATTCTTTGCCAGTGATAACCTACGCCAAATATTTTCAAGGAAAGTAAGTCTCAGATGAAATATTTTGCCCAGTCTTATTAAGTAGCTGGTAAATGGCAGAATAGAGGTTTAATCTTAGGCCTATAGGAATCTCAAGATTTTGCAGTTGTCACATAGGAAAAAGTCCTGCTGAGATTACACACTTCCTGGGACGTGTCTACATATTTGTCCGGATAATGTTTTCAAGGATTAATCTATGCAGTGGTATAATGCCTTTTGACCTCACCAACCTTTCCATTCAAATTATGAATTGACTTTCACTGTCTTCAGAGTAGAGTTGTTATTAAAGAAATGTAAAAATAGAAACAAAAGCAGTTAATTTTTGACTTTTCATAATGCCTTCATTTGCAGAAATACTTGCAGAGTGAGTGTGTGGCCACCTCTAGGAGCCCAAGCCACTCACCCCCGATCCCCATCCCCGCTCCCCAAAGTCCCACCCCTTTATCCGCCACCCCAGCCCCATCAACCAGGCTGAAGCTAGTCAGGGACATTCTCTCATGACCACCAGTCAGCTATGAGCACTGAGAAGGAGAAGTGACGGTGGGATTGATCTCATCTCCAGCATTCTGAAAACATCCTCAGCTTATCAAAAATGGAAGTCATGGGTTTTTCCTTTCAATGGCGCTGAGAACAAGGCATGACCTGGATGAGATGAGGAGGCCCACACTCCAGCAACCGCCAGCAACATGGGTGGCTACAGATGACAGTGCAATGTACACTTGAGGAAACACTCTTCTGGACTTAGGTGGATTCCTGGGGTATTTGTATCCGTCGCCAATGAAGCCGATTCATCACTGCAATTTATATAAAACCCTGAGCAAAAGAAATACCTATTTGACTTAATATTGGAAATTAACTGACCCTAACTTCCAATATTAAGTGCTACCACCAGGCAATACAAGAGCTTGACAGAGAAATTGTGTTCAGCGATAGAAAACAAAGAAAATTATGATGTTTGCATAAAACCAAGTTGCCTGTAGAATCTTAGCTGCTTATTTGTATTACGCAATGCATTTGTTAATTGCACCTTTTCACTTTATAGAATAGAGATTCCCTAAATAACGTATTAATCCTGAATGCTTCTCTGTAAATATATGCAGCTTTTCACCTTCTGCCCATAAAGTCAAACTTCCCGGACGGCTGTGGCTGCGGGGGGCCACGTCACAGGTTTCAGCCCATGGCTGCGAGGAGACATGACGTAATTTCTGGGCCAGTACACTTGTTGCTGATTCTAGATTTTCTACAACTCTTTTCCTCTTCAAAGTGTAGTCTGGGCCTTAGAGAGATGTAATGGAATCATGGCCCCAACTGATGACAGATGGGAGTCATGAGTGAGAAATTGACCTTTGTTGTTTCCAGCCACTGGGAATTCAGGGCTGATTTTTGTTTCTTGGAGTTTGCTTCTTTGTCATCAAGAATAACCTAGTGCATCCTGACTGATGCAGGTAACTTTCCCTAGTGGAAGAAATTTAGAAAACCCCAGCTTCGTGGACTTTCTTTCTTGCAAACTCTTTGCTGCAAATTAGAAAACTAACATCTGGAAGAAACTGACAGCTTTTTGTTTCACTTAATATTTTAGAAAAAAAGTTTAAAATAAATGTATTTTAGAATAGTATGCTTTTTATAAAAAAGGCAGTGCTGTCACGGTTTCACAAGGGAAAAAGCAACTCTGGCATGTTGATACAGGTAAGATGGTGAATATTGTATCATAAGAAATGCTGCTCCTGTGACCACCTGTTCACTTTGTGAAATGATTTATTTATGGCACAGCTCCCGCTTCTCCCGTGGATGTTGTCAAGCTTTTTCATGTATTCCCTGTGCCTGGCTGCTGCGGTGAAGGCAGCCGCACGACCCCCAACCACTTCCACCTCCCTACCCTGCATCCTTCTATCTCTGCCGTGTAGACAAATCGCTCCCTCAGACACTTCAGCTGTCACTGCAGATAGACACCGTCTTCGGGCAAGATGCACTGGGAGTAGCAGAAAGGGTATATTTCTGACACTGGTTTGAGTTGTCATTCAGTCTCTAGGTCTTAAGCCGGTTCCTGGATACGACAAGCCCAACTGTTTGATATCATTTGCACATGACTCATCACTGCATAGCAGACTTTCTAAACTTTTCCAAGCCGAGAAGCTGTTCTCGGGAAAATATCCATGCTGTGGTTGCACTGGTATAGCAGCCTTCTTTCCTGGGGTTGTGGGGTTTTGGGTTGAGCTCTCCCTAAGTGGCATAGACTCTCAGTAGCTCCTTTTTATTGTGTAAAAATGTGACAAGGTCTCCAACCTACAAGTGTGTCTTCTTTCAGTGTTCTGTCCTTATGGACGTATACCCTAAGTACATACTCTCATTTATGTCGGATTTGGGGGAAAAAGGAGGTGTGCAGTTGGAGGTGTTTAATTGGAAGCATGCCTTTATGTCTGCAAATGAATTGTGAGCTGGTACTCATGCTGTATGCGTTTGCTTAAGCTGCTGTAACAAGTACCCCAAACAAAGCGGTTTAATCAACAGCAGTGTATTGTCTTGCAGATCTGGAGGCTGGGAATTTGAGATGGAGGTGCTGGCAAGATTGATTCCTTCTGAGACTGTGACAGAGACTCTGTTCTGGGCTTCGCTCCTGGCTTGCAAACTTTGGTGCTCCTTGGTTTGTAGATAGATGTTTCATGCCGCTTTCTGCCTTCATCTTTACATGGTGTTCTTCCTGGGTTGTGCTTCTTTGTCCAAATGTGCTCCTGTGACCTTTTATTATATGAGGACACCAGCCATATTGCATTAGGTTCATCCACACTCCTGTGTGACCTCGTGTTAAATAGTCACATCTGCAATGTGCCTATCTCCAGATAAGGTCACGTTCTAAGGTCCTTTGGGTTAGGATTTCAACATATGAATTTGATCCGTGTGGCGCTATTGTTCAGATGTTATTTCAGTGTCACGTTCAGTGGTTTATGCATATAACTGTGGGCATGTATGCACAAGCCTCTTTTTTGCCAGCATAGTTGGGTCTGAGGATTTCCATGTCAGTGAATTTTCAGCAACTTGAGATTACCCTTTTAGTATTAAGTTCTTTAAATGTAAGTGAAATCATTTTAGACAGGGAGCTTTTTAAATACAGGAAGTGTTTTCTTGTTTTCTTAATCAGGGTACATAGCTATGCATATTTCTCTCTGGCTAGATTGTGAACTCTGACGACGCTAAATTCCTCATCTTTCCATTCGCACTGTCTGACAAAGGTCTCCCGTGTGCTAAGAGCTCAGTAAAGGTGTTTGAAATCAAAATAAATTGAATGCTGAATATAAACATAAACTCACGCTCACAACTTGGGGTGATTGCACAAGCATCAGCTGTCATACTGTATACAGCGAAATGCCCGCAGGTGACCTGAGGTGTGAGAGACAGCTTGGGCTACACCAAATGTCCTGCCGTGACTGTCTTTGCTTTGCCCTCATGCCCAAGCTTGTTTCTCTTGCTCCTTGCTCAGCATCGCTTCTCGCTGTTCTTTGTCTCCCCCAGGACCACATCCTAGCTCTGGTCTTGCTACGTCCACGCGGCAGCACCGCCCTTGCTGCTGCGCATCCATGCCACGTGCACCCCTACCCCAGGACCTTTGCATCTGCTGTTCTTCTTCCTGGTTCTGGCAGCCATCTCCATGGCTCAGACCCATCCTTCACTCATGCTCTGCCTGCATGTTATCTGGGTAAAGGGACCTTCTGTGTGCACTCTATGTGAGATTTTATCCTTCCACACAAGCCTTCTCTATATCCTATCCAAACTTACAGTTTCTACACCAATAGATACACATTTATTTGTTCATTGAATGTCTTTTTATCTAGTTCCATGAGAAGGGCTTTGTCCATTGTGTTCACCGTTGTTTCCCCAGAATCTTCTGACGATCTTGTCACAAAGAGGTGCACAGTAAAAATGCGCTGCCCGAAGGAAGAACCCAGGGAGGATGGTAGATGGGTAGTCTTCTTCTAAGATCAGAGTAAATATGTCATTTGGGAGACACAGAGGAGGTCTCCCATAGCTCACGTTTAATGAGGGACACACTGCTTTATTGGTTTCAACTAGCCGGCGGCTTGGGCAAGTAAGGAAGGAGAGAGTAGCATCCTCTTCCGGGGTCTTGGTTGTGCTTCCACAGTTGAGGTCTCAGAAGGAACTTCCCGAGAAGCACCACGCTGGTGGGAGCACTCGTCAATATAAACCCACCTTCCAGCCTGTTTGCTGCTTGTAAGCACTTCACTCCCCTGGAAATGTTGAAAGCACATGTTTTCAACTAAAAGTTGTGCAGCCAATTATTTCCTGTATCTGCAAAGGTCAATTCAGGGTTCGTGACTCCTCACACACTGATGTGCCCTGACAAAGCAGCGTGAAGGCCTCAGCGGCAGCTGTCAGAGCCAGCTCCCAGGAGGGAGCAGTGGTGGCCCTCCTGCCCAAGCGACTTTGCACCTGGGAATCACAGACTCAGAGACCACGGCCTTCCTCAGCACCTGCTTTTTAAAAAGTCTTTCACGAAGGCTCAGAATCACATAGGTTCTTATCAGGGGGCTATCAGGCAGAACCAGAGCTTAAAACAAATTTGTACAAACTTGGGGTCCACCCTCAAGGATCCCTTACCAGAGCCCTGGGTGGAGTCTCGCCCTCCCGTGGTGTGCTTGGGTCACACATGTGCTCTCCTCCAGCATTCTTATCAATGTAATGCGTACGCCTGTAATCCCAGCGCTTTGGGAGCCGGAGGCGGGTGGATTACCTGAGCTCAGGTGTTCAAGACCAGCCTGCCCAACATGGCGAAAACGCTTCTCTGCTAAAAATACAAAAATTAGCCAAGTGTGGTTGTCACATATGTCTGTAATCCCAGATACTTGGGAGGCTGAGACGGGAGAATCACTTGAACCTCGGAGGCCAAGGTTGCAGCGCCAAGATTGCACCACTGCACTCCAGCCTGGGTGAGAGTGAGACTCTGTCTCAAATCAATCAATCAATCAATCAATCAATCAATGCATACATTACTTTTGGAGCCACCGACTGAGCACTTGTCCTCCTCAAATTAACTGTAAACTGTTTTCATCTTGTTTTATCTCTGTATTCCTCCTGATTGTGTTACAGACTAAAAACTAATTTGATCAATTTATATCGACCTAAATGCCTGTTGTTCTGGCACAAAAGTATAAGATCTAGCCAGGCGTGGTGGCTCACAGCACTTTAGGAGGCCGAGGTGAGCACAGCATCTGAGATCAGGAGTTTGAGACCAGCCTGGCCAACATGGTGAAACCCCATCTCTACTAAAAGTACAAAAATAAGTTGGGCGTGGTGATGGGCACCCGTAATCCCAGCTATTTGGGAGGCTAAGGCAGGAGAATTGTTTGAACCTGGGACACAGAAATTGCAGCGAGCCAAGATCATGCCATTGCACACCAGCATGGGTGACAGAGCGAGACTCTGTCTCAAAATAAAAAAATAAAAAAAAAACAGATCTAGCTAAAACAAACCCTGCTGTCGTTGGCCAGGAATACAGGTGCCTTCTAGGGCTGATAAGTACAGCTATTCTATGCTTAACAACACAAAGACATTCTGGTTGAATTCCATGAAAAAAGACTCATCTGTAAAAACTATGTTACCTGCCTAGTAACAGGGAAAGATTAATTACGTGATAGTGTAAACATATTATATTAATCATTTGAGATTATTCTTGAAGAAAAAAATAGTAATATCAGAAACCTACTCTATAATATTGAGTGACTAAAGGCAAGGGACGCCAAATCATATTTAGCCTGCTGCAAATTGTTAAAAATACTACATGTATATGTGTGTGTGTGTTTAGAGAAAGGACAAGAGCTATATCAATCTTTAACCATGGCTGGTGCTGAGGGTGTAATTGTGTGACCTTTTTATTTTCTGTGTTGTCGTTTCTCATCTTCTGAAATACTCTGCAATGTACGTATATAAAAAATATCCACATGAATTTTCTTTAGTTGTATTTTCCTCCTTCAAAGCTACCTCAACTAATACAAGAGTTTCATAAGATTTCTGATGTTAAACTTTTCTAGACAATCTGGAACGAAGAGCTTCCAAGTTATTTTACAAACACAAAATAAAACTGATTCAGAAATCTGGGAAATATAAACCTGGCTAATTTTTAAATATTTTTACTAGAGACGGGGTTTCACCATGTTGACCAGGCTGGTCTCGAACTGCTGACCTCAAGTGATTATATGTCTCGAATAACTTTTGTTTTCTATTCGTTAACCAGAGTTGATTTCTACTTCTTGCCACTAGAGTGACAAGGTGAACGTCCTTCATGACAGCATTCAGGTCAGTACCAAATGTGACCTGGAAACTCACATGAACTTGTAGTTCAGAAAAGATTGCAGACACCCCACGCAGGAGTGGTACTGACTTAAATGCTAGAGAGATATACAGCTCTCCAATTAGGAAGCCTGAGTCCATTAGTGAACTCCACTAATAGGTCCAGAAAAGTAATAGCTAATAAATATTTTATTAGCATTTGTTGAATCTCACTAATGGGAAAGCCAAATATTTCAAAAGTAGCAAGAGTCGCATTCAGTATCCAGCCATGACTCAATGCTGTCTCTGCTGTTTCCTGTGACTTCTTTGTGGAATAGAGAAGTTCAAACAGAATTATGTGCATGACCATTAATACTTTTACTTTTCTATCATAAGCCTTCATATTGTCTTACTTTGTTATTTACCTACATCATGTATTTAATGCTAGTTTTCTATCTATGGCAAAGTAAATTTATAGCTATGTTTATATATGGATAGTGCTCTTTCTAAGAAATAAAATAATTTTTGCATTTTAAAAAAAATTAACCACTAAAATGCATTACATATAATAATAAGACTAATGATATATCTTTCATCCTGAAAATTATTAGAAGCCTTTACAAACTAAAAGAAAAATCACCACCATGACCACCAACAAAACCCCAAAGCTAATAGAACCACGATCCGTCAATGCAATAGAGCTATAATTGTTTTCTTTTCTTAGCGTATCTGAAATCTTACTTCTCAAAGGGGAAAAATAAATACACTTTTTCTGTTTGGGGTTTTCAAGGGTATACCAGTTAGAAATGGGGGAACTGTCCTTCTAGGTATTTAGTGTTTGAAAATAGAAATGGGAGATCCAATCTGGATTTCCCAATATTTTCTCTCAAAGTTCTTAGTTGTTCCTTTCTGGAAAATGTAGTGCCAAAGTAGACAGCTGTCAGCATCATACACACATTCTGGAAGGCATCCATCTTTTTGCAGTTAGGTAAATCTTGCAATAGCAGCTTCTCTCCTAAGGAAAACAAATCTCAAATTCTCTTTTTTGGGGGGATTTACCTTCATGTACATGAAAGGCAGAATATTGTACTTCTCAGCTCATCCATTTATGCCACAAATACTTGTTTAAGAACTTAAAAATACAAATGCCCTCCCCCAAATCACAGCCATATAAAGCTTTAAAGAAGGAAGTAACATCATCGTAACAGCTGGATTATCAATTAGGACATGTGCAGTGCTGGTGTGGTTTAGTAGAGGAAATCCATGCTGTAGAACTGAGAGGCTGTGGGCTTGGGTACTGGTTCTGCCGTCTAATTATCTGTACTACCGTGGGCAAGTCAAGCTATGCAGTTTGCTCATAAAAATAAGTAATACCAGTTTTGCAAAGATAGAAAAATAGCCAAGGAGGCCGGGCGCGGTGGCTCACGCCTGTAATCTCAGCACTTTGAGAGGCCGAGCTGGGTGGATCACGAGGTCAAGAGATCGAGACCATCCTGGTCAACATGGTGAAACCCCGTCTCTACTAAAAATACAAAAAATTAGCTGGGCACAGTGGCGCGTGCCTGTAATCCCAGCTACTCAGGAGGCTGAGGCAGGAGAATTGCCTGAACCCAGGAGGCGGAGGTTGCGGTGAGCCGAGATCACGCCATTGCACTCCAGCCTGGGTAACAAGAGCGAAACTCCGTCTCAAAAAAAAAAAAAAAAATAGCCAAGGAGACACTGTGTGTGTGTGTGTGTATATGTGTGTGTATATATATATATATATATATATAAAGTGTTTGGTACATTGAAGATATTTAGTATATTGTAGCTGTTATTGTTATAGGCATAACTGGCTCAAATAACTCAGGCCCAAGCTTGAGACTATTGTCTAATTATAAGATTCTGTTTTAACAACCAGTGACATTTCTATCCCCATCCAGTCCCTAAGTTTGGATAGAATGAATTTTAAAATTGCACACATTAAGACCAATGCTACCCCACGACTTTTACCCGCTACCCCAGATTTATTTAGAAAAAGACGGTTTGATTATATGAGGTAGTCTCCAAAACTCATTCTTACAACAATCGATAAGTAACTACTATTGTAGATTCTAGGAGGAAATCAAGTATCTTAGTTTCCAATCGACATGACAGAATAAGGCATGATTCGGATACGGAACACTTAGAGGTAAATACCACCTTCCATGGCAAGAGCCAGCACACAGTTATACCAAATTAGCGATGGGTTAAATAGTTAATAAGGCTCTAAGAAAACATGGAGATCACCACAGGTTGAGCGGTTAGGGTTTATTGAAATTCTCTCAATAGCAAGCCCAACCCAAACAGGCTGAACCAAGAGCTGGGTCACACAGGTTCACCCAAGAAGTTCAGGAGTAGGTGGCTTCAGGTTCCTTTGTCCCGAGGCCTAAAGATGTCAACACACATCTGCTTTTTCTTCTTTGCCACTTAAGGCATTTTAAATTTCACTTCAATCTGGCTTTCCCTCTGATAGCCAAATGGATGCAGCCACTCCAGGCTTTAAAAATTTCCACTTTGCCAGGCATGGTGGCTCATGCCAGTAATCCCAGCACTTTGGGAGGCTGAGGTGGGAAAATCACGAAGTCAGGAGTTTGAGACCAGCCTGACCAACATGCAGAAACCCTGAAAATACAAACATTAGTCAAGTATGGTGGCGTGTGCCTTTAATCCCAGTTATTCGGGAGGCTGAGGCAGGAGAATTGCTTGAACTCGGGACACAGAGGTTCCAGTGAGCCGAGATCACACCATTGCACTCCAACCTGGGCAACAAGAGCAAAACTCCGTCTCCAAAAAAAAGAAAAAAATTTCCACTTTACAATCTAGAAGAGGTGAGCAAGCTTCTCTCCTTGGCTTGAATCAGACTGCCTAGCTCTGACCAATGCTGTAGACAGTCAGTGTTATGCTAATAATTATGGCAAAGGCCAAATACCCAGTCTTGCAAGGTGTGTGGAAGGAGGGTGGAGGAGTTAGTGGTCGGAATTACTTAGTGGAGGGGAGTAGATGTTCAGCGTGTGTTCACAATGGCCACCACAGGCAGCTTCATGAAAAAGACGGCATTTAGAATCCTGAACAGTCCAACTCTCCATACTATAGAATCGCAGAATTAATTCTGTCCAAAATCACAGAATAGCATTAGTTCAGGTTAGAGAGAAAGCTGGACTCTAAGTAAGTCTTCAGAAGCCAGACTGCCTGGGTCCAATCCCAGCTCTGCCATTGACTAGCTGTGGGATAGTGTCTGATCTGTGTCCCCACCCAAATCTCACATTGAATTATAATCCCCAGTGTTGGAGGTGAAGCCTGGTGGGAGGTGACTGGCTCATGGCGGTAAATTTCCTCGTTGGTACTGTCCTTGTGAGTATGTGAGTGCTCGTGAGATCTGGTCATTTTAAAAGTGTGCTCCCTCCTCTCTCTCTCTTGTCCTCTTGCTTTGGCTGTGTGAAGACACCTGTTCCCACTCTGCCTTCTGCCATGAGTAAAAGCTCCCTGATGCCTCCTCAGAAGCAGATGCTGCCGCGCGTCCTGTACAACCGACAGAACCATGAGCCAATTAAACCTCTCTTCTTTATAAATCACCCCATCTCACGCATTTCTTTAGAGCAGTGAGAGAATGGACTAATGCACTTTGGGACCTCCAGCAATTGTTGAGTCTTTCTTTGCAAAATGGGAAGAATAACAACCCCTTCTTCGCTGGATTATAGCAAAGACTGAACAAGCTGTTCATTGTGAACACAGACAGAGTGGTGCCTGACACCCAGGAAGTGCCATCGTGATTGTTCCCTGGTCAGGCTTCTTTGTACAACAGCATCCTACCTGCCCAGGCCCTGAAGATGTGCATAAGAAAAGGGGCAAGAAAGAAACAGGGGATTATATTGCAAGGAGCAATAAATGAAAACAGACATTGCAGAATGAGTGTTTTCCCAAATGAAAGTAAAAACAAGTTGACTTTGGGGAAGTGATTTAGTACCAGGAAGTAGAAGCCTTGAATGTCAGATTAGGGAGCATCGTATATAGTGCTCCTTAAGTGGCTACAGCAGGTTCAAAAAGATTTGGAAGTATTTATATCACATCACGTCCTCATTTAGGCAGAATTCCAAATTTTCCAGGGGCAGATCCTTTTCACCTTTGTATCTTTCTTCTTTTACTTAGACTTTATGGAGGGCTGGTTTCTTTTTCTGTTTGTTTTGAAGAAGGAGATTCACAAAGTCTCTTTCTCTCTATCTCTCTCTCTTTTTTAAGATAGGGTCTTGGGTCACTCTGTCACCCGGGCTGGAGTGCAGTGGCATGATCAGGGCTCACTGCAGCCTCAGTCTCCTGGGATCAAATGATCCTTCCACTTCAGCCTTCTGATTAGCTGGGATTACAGGCATGGGCCACCAAGTCTGACTAATTTTAAATCATTTGTAGAGATAAGGTCTCATTATGTTGCCCAGGCTGGTCCTGAACTCCTGGACTCAAGCAATCCTCCCGCCTCAGCCTCCCAAAGAGTGCTCGGCCTGTATCCTTCTTTTAATCACAGGTCTCTCCCCTCCAGTGATGGTTTATTTCATGTGTCACCGTGGCTGGTCAAACATTATTCTGGATGTGTCTGTGATGGTGTTTGGAATGAAATCCACATTTAAATAGGTGACTTTGAGTAAAGCTAATTGGACGGGCTCCCCTAAGGAAGAGGAGATCCTGCCAGCAGCCTGTCTTTGGACTTCACCTGCAAGCTCAGCTCCTGCCACCACAGCAAATGGCGTTCAGACTCAAACTGCCCCTCTTTCCCCTGCCCCACCCTGCCCTTCTCACTTGTCCAATTTTGAACTTGCTTGCCAAGTCTCCACAACCAAGTGAACAAATTCCTTAAAAGAAATCTCTTTCAGGCCAGTTGCGGTGGCTCACGCTTGTAATCCCAGCACTTTGGGAGGCCAAGGCGAGTGGATCACCTGAGATCAGGAGTTCGAGACTAGCCTGACCAACATAGTGAAACCGCGTCTCTACTAACTATACAAAAAATTAGCTGGATGTGGTGGCGGGTGCCTGTAATCTCAGCTACTCAGGAGGCTGAGGCAGGAGAATCACTTGAACCTGGGAGGAGGAGGTTGCGGTGAGCCGAGATCGGGCCATTGTACTCTAGCCTGGGCAACAAGAGTGAGACTCTGTCTCAAAAAAGAAAAAAAGAAAAATAAATAAATAAATCTCTTTCTATATGCATGCACATCCTATGGATTCTATTTTTTTGGAGAACGCTGATGAATACACCTTCTAATGGAGCTGCTCTAAAGAGTAATTGTGTCAGTGGAATTTGACTGGGGAATGCTGGCTCCTATCAGCAGGAAGATACTTCTGTGGCTTCCCGTATTTCTTCGTGGTGTCCTGTTTGTCACTCTTCCAGGCTACTGTCTGTGCCAGCTGAGCGACATCTGCCATCTGAGTGTCCATATGGATACACCCCTGGCAATGGAGCCATAAGGAAAGGGCTTGATGACGTCACCCGTCTGGGTTCCTGTGTGACAGCGTTAACTGTGTTCTCTGTGCCTGGCCAATTCCTTGCATCTTTTCCCATTGTACACAGTTTCTCATTGACCTTGGACTTCAGCATGCGTGATCTGGGCGTTGGTTCTTCTGAGGCTCCCTTCTGTTCTTGTTTGGGTGTTCTCCAAGTCAGTGGGTGACAGCCTCGTGTGGAAAGTGCACTTGTGGTTTTCATTCTTCTTTTTGTCTGAAGTGTATGAACACCACTGTCACTGACAAACTGTATCTCATTAGCATGAGAAATCATTTCAAGGTACAGTATCACCTCCTCCTGTTCTTCTTCTCTCTTCCAAGGGTCTGTATTGACATTCCAATTCTGAGAAGCCTTCCGTCAACAATCAGGAAGAAATAATTTCCCATATTTAATATAATTATAGGGGGGCTAGTTTTTTTGTTTATTTTGAATCGGCTCCCTACAACTATGTGAGAAAAGTCCTTTTCATTGTCTTCTTTGTCGTCTCTTGCAGAACCGTCTTCAGCTTCTGCTCCACTTTGCGTGTTAAAGCACGAAACACGTTGTCTGCCCCAAAGTGAGTTGCTCCATTTCTCCCCTTTCCTTTAGTTCTTAGTTCTAGGGCCTCATATCATGCTTCGCCAGTTTTAATAGAGTTAATGTAAGTCAGGAGGTCCCAAAAAGCTTAACAAATGCTAATTAATTAAGCGACAGAACAGCGCTATGAGACAAGGATGATGAGCCCTATTTCACAGGTGGGTAAAATTCCAAACACACAAAGCTTGAGTGACATGAATAGTTGGCCATTATTAAAAAACTGCCATTATGTTTATGGCTCTGCCTCATGGTGTCAGTGCCTGGCACGTGCAGCACGATGGCTCCACTTTGTAAATGAGAAGATGGACCGAGAGGTCCCTTTTCTGTATCCGAGGTTTATTCAATATTCAGATTGCTCAAATTATTCACAGGCCTCTGAGGTTTCCCATTTTTCTTTATTTTCTCAATGTTCCCCCCACCACAGCAATGTCAGTCAGTGAGAGCCAGCAATGGAAAATTCCTGGTGTGCATTTCCTATGACTTGGTTTACCCCAACTCTCAGAGCACCTCTGTAAAATACGAATCTCTGTCTGATCCCAGGGGCCAGTTAAAAGAAGAGACCTAAAAAACGGTGATCCAACTCTACACACAGGTGTCCTGTGCCAGAACGAGACCAAGGATGCGACCAGCATGAATTTCCCGGCTGTCTGCAGGGCGCCAGGTTATTCTCCCACCCCGAGGCCCAGGAAGAGCAAACGATGGACCATTCCAGGGCCACGCTCGGTGTCTCCATCTCCTTGGCAGTTGCTGCCTGGAAAGCCCACCTCTGTCCTTTTCCTTCCATGCACCTTCAAGACCCAGGTGTCCTTCCTGCCTCCCCAGCTGGGGCTGCTGCCCTGAGCCGTGGCCTTGTTCCCCTCAGCCCCAGCTCTCCGTGTGCAGGTGACCACTGCAGAGGTGCCTCTCAAGCTCGAGTCTCACCCATCTGGCTACAAGCCCCTGGATACAGGAACCGGCTTTCATGTGTGAGTGCTCAGCAACATCCCAAGCTTCATGAACAACACAATTCTGTAGAATGAGGAATGACCAGAACTGCAGAGGGGTTGAGGCAGGGTGTGCTTACTAATAGAAAATTTACTTTTTGGCTCAAATAAACTGATTTTTGACAAAAGAATTGTGTCTGTGTGTCACTCCGTCGCTGACTCAAGGGCCATGAGTTGCAGCCACTGGTCTGTGGCTGAACAGCCTTTGAGTTAGCCGAGTGCCTGGATTAAAGATACGGACTCTAGGCTTTGTTTCAAACACATGGAATCTGTATTCTGGAAAGTAGACCCAGAAATCTTTATTTTTAATTGTGTGATTCTGATGTTTGTTTGGTACTTTTAGAAACCAGATTTATGTTTTATGAAACATTATAGTATCTTATTAATGCTGTGATATTGGTATGCTTTCTCAGTTAAAGAAGTTTGCCAACTGAAATAACAATATAAAAATAAACAATTTTTTTTTTGAGATGGAGTCTCCCTCTGCCACCCAGGCTGGAGTGCAGTGGTGCCATCTCAGCTAACTGCAGTCTCCGCCTTCCGGGTTCAAGTGATTCCCCTGCCTCAGCCTCCTGAGTAGCTGGGACTACAGGCACACACCACCACGCCCACCTAATGTTTTGTATATTAGTAGACATGGGGTTTCACCATGTTGGCGAGGAAGGTCTTCCTCTCCTGACCTCATGATCCACCTGCCTCGGCCTCACAAAGTACTGGGATTACAGGTGTGAGCCATTGCACCCGGCCCTCCCCTGAGCCATTGTGCCTGGCTTGCTTCCTTCCTTCCTTCCTTCCTTCCTTCCTTCCTTCCATCCTTCCTCCCTCCCTTCCTTCCTTTCTTCCTTCCTTCCTTCCTTCCCTCCTTCCCTCCCTCCCTCCCTCCCTCCCTCCCTCCTTCCTTCCTTCCTTCCTTCCTTCCTTCCTTCCCTCCTTCCCTCCCTCCTTCCTTCCTTCCTTCTTCCATCCTTTCTTCCTTCCATCAAACTTGAGTTTGAAAATTTGCTGTCCTGGAAGGCAATTGCTCCTCTTCTCCACATTGTGAAGCTCACAATAGCTCTGTCCTGGAGCAGAGTCACCTGTGACTTCAAAACCACCCACCTTCCCCAAACAACAAGACAAGGGAGCCAATGGCCCTTCAGTGTGGCCCACTGGGTACTTGAAATGTTTTGAATGTGAATATCGTTAGTTGAAATTTGCCTTCCCATTTCCACAGATGTGGAAGTTCCACAGATGTGAACATTTGTTCATTCTCCCTCCCAGATGTGGAAGCTGAGTCTATCCTGGTGCCTCCAAACTGGCACTCTAAGTGCACATAAATAGCAGCTATTGCATTACTTACTGGACCTGAAAGAAACCCCCAATATCATCTAGTTCTGCCACCAGTTTATGCATGAGAAAACAGGAGACCAGAGAGGTAAATCAAGTTACCTCATACTGCACAGCTGAGCTGGCAGCGTGACAGAATTGAAAGCCATTCTTCTGATTCTTCATCCACTGTCCCTTCCAGTGTAGCATAGTCTAGAACAGAGGCCTGGATTCTAGTCTCACCAGACAGTTCTATCCATTAAGCCTTTTAAGCAGGTATCCCTAATCTACATATTATTTAAAAAACATACACACATGCAACTGTTAATCTAGTCATTAAATGTGAACAAAGTATGATCTCTTCATGTTTGTAAGCTGGAAAAGGAGGACGAATAAAGCACTATAATCTGTGTTTTCCTTCCTCCCACAGATGATCCCGCACAGTTTAAAAGACCACTGAACTAGAAAACGATTCCTCAATGCACCGTGGTGTGGGCAGTCTTCTACGAGGCCTGTCTCTCACAAATCATTTTTAATTAATAATTGAAGCAGACCACAGTTCGGAGATGATAGACTTACTTTAGCAATCACAGTGTATTTAAAATTACTTCCAAGTCTTCCTCTCACTCTTTCTCCTGTGTTTGTTGGTGGGTGGGAGGCTGAACGCCCTTTAACCCTTAGTCTGTCTTATCTGCAGAACAGTCCAAAGTGACCCGCCATTCCTGATAGGGCGCTAATAGGGCAGTTGAGAATTATGGAAGTAATTGCGAGAAGTTGCCACTGCGTTTTTCCGAACTCTTATCTATCCCACATGTTGGTGACATCTAAGTGTGTCAGAGCAGAAAAACGATGGAGAAACCCCGCCCGAGCAGGGTTTAGCCCCAACAAACTACTAAATCCCATCTTGGACTCCCAAGAGGAAGGAAATGCAGAGCGGAGATCATGGCTGCACATCTCGTTTCTCTGCAGTTTTCTCCAGAACGGAATGGGTGCCAACCCTGAAACTGCGTGTGTTCTCCATGGGGCCTCTTTCTCCCCTGAGGGTTCGCAGCTCTGAGTCCCCATAACACGTTTCCGTGGATCCCGGTGGGAAGAGAAGCCAGACGGCTCCTCCTGGCTCCCTCATCCAAAGTCCCTGCCAGGTTCCCAGGCTCTGGAGAGCAAGGGCCACAAGGCCCGAGGGAACCACGTCCTCACGGGTTCGAGGATGCCAGAGGGCAACATCTCACGGACTTAGATTTACTCCCGTCCACACCCTCGCCTTGACCTAGATGAGACCCCAGCACGGGGCAGGTTAGTGAGATTCCAGAGTCCCGAGGTTGGAAGTAGCAGAAGGAATTCCGGAAACCAAGGCATCCAGACCCAAGAGCTCAGGTTCCTCGGGCCACGAGAGGCCACACGCGACCGCCCAGGACCCCACGAACATCTGAGCCCTCCCGCGAGCACCACGCCCTGGCACCAACAGGACGCACGGAGAGCGGAGGGCCTGGTCCACGCATGACCCAGGCGGGCAGGCGGCAGACGCTGCCCGGGTGGCCCAGGCCCAACCAGCGCATCCCATGTCCTCCTCCCTCCGGCAGCCCTGTCCCACCTGCCCGCCCTCCAGGCCACACCGCTCAGCTCCCCGTCAGACTCCAGGTGACACCAGTACTTCCCTTATGCCAAACACAACCCAAGTCCATGGCACACTTGTGTTGAACTCATCCTCCTGCCACCAGCTCCACCCACTGTGCCTACCCGGTGTGGCCGCCCCCAGAAAAGGCCGACCCCGCTCCTCCACCACAGCCTCCCAGCTGCCTCACCCCGGCCTCCCTCTTCCTCCACCCTGGCCTCCCAGCTCCCCCACCCCGGCCTCCCAGCTGCCGCACCCTGGCCCCCTTCTCAGCTCCTCCACCCCAGCCTCCCGGCCTCCCTGCTCCTCCACTCATGCCTCCCCAGCTTCTCCACCCCTTCTCAGCTTCTCCACTCATGCCTCTCCAGCTTCTCCAGCCCTTCTCAGCTTCTCCATCCCAGTCTCCCTGCTCCTCCACCCCAGCCTCCCAGCTTCTCCAGCCCTTCTCAGCTTCTCCACCCGGGTCTCCCTGCTTCTCCATGCCAGCCTCCCAGCTTCTCCATCCCTTCTCAGCTTCTCCACCCAGGTCTCCCTGCTTCTCCATGCCAGCCTCCCAGCTTCTCCATCCCTTCTCAGCTTCTCCACCCCAGCCTCCCAGCTCCTCCACCCCTTCTCAGCTCCTCCACCCCGGCCTCCCTGGATCCTCCATCCTGGCCTCCTTGGCTCCTCCTCTGCAGCCTCCCCTCTTGGGGCTGAGCTGGCACTCCTCATTTCCTCCAGTTTTTGTAGCCATCTCATCTGCTTCTGCTCATTCTTCTGGATTATGCAGACTCGGGCTGAATTGTAGGATCTCAGTCACAGGAGGTGACTCCACTGGAGAATGCTATTTCACCTCTTTAGTGCCCACAAAGCAAAGGCTCCTTCCCTGTGTTATCTCCAGCTAGCTCTTGGACCAAACATACCTTCGTTTGAAAATACTCTCAAGAGAAAAGAGTTTTGCCACAAGTGATTCTTCCTAAACTTTTTGGTTCCATTTAAAAAATGCAGTAGAATACGTAAACAAGATTTCATACTTCCCTGCCTGTGTAAATAGGCCATAATGAACACGATACAAGCTTCTTCTGAGAAGAAGTGTCAATATTATAAACACTGATCTTTGTAACATGATCTAACACGGTGATGCACTCGAGGTCATTTGAGCAGAGCTGTTTATCTTTACGCTAAATGGTCCCAGACTTTTTAGCTTTTCATTTACTTTTTATAGCTGGCTTGTTAATCATTTTTTTTTTCTTTTCTTTTCTTTCTTTCTTTCTTTTTTTTTTTTCTGGCTGTTTCTTCAAGTTCTCAATTCATCACTCTAAATATGTTACTTGTAATTCTCGTTTTTTTTTTTTTTTTTTTTTTTGAGAAAGCATGTTTACATTTGCCTTCCATTAGTTATTTATTTTGTATAAATTTAAGGGGTGCGAGCTCAGTTTTGTTACATGGAAATATTCTGTAGTGGCAACGTCCGGGCTTTTAGGGTAACTATTACCCCAATAATGTACATTCTGCCCAATAAGGAATTTCTCACCCCTCAACCCTCTCCTACCCTCTCCTTCTTCCCAGTGTTCAATGTCTATTGTTTGCAATATTCTATGAGCTGGGAAACCAAAGTTTTTAACCCTTAGGAGAAAAAAGGGAGTACACAGCATCTGAGGGCCCCTTCCTTTTGAAGCTGCCATATACTGAATCAGGTGAAGCTGAATTGAATCTGGCAGGATTAGATTAGTGAGAAACTACACCTAGAAGAGGTACAGGTGGAATCAGGAAATGCTTGAGATGTGAAGACAGAGAATGATCTTGTATCATCATGAAGCTGAGAAGCTCTGTAAATGTACAGGCAATTCTCAAACAAATCTTAATGGAAATATGTATATAAAATAAACATAAAATGTAAGTGGAAATCTGGTGTCCTATTTATGACTGTAAGAATTCTTGACTTTTCTTTCCTTTTCTCTTTACCTCTTTTAAAAGATATTTCATCAACTTTTGTGAGTTTTGCTAAAGTCTCTCCATGTATTAATATTTCCCGTGTAAAAATATACAGGTGTATGTATTTTTCAAAACTCATTGCTATGTGCATATAGAATAGGTATGTTTAAATGTAAGTAATGTGTCTAAATACAAATAAAAGGGTAAAGAAGGACAAACAGATAAATTGTATTATAAACATTTTACCAATGTAATAATCAAACCATAATTCATTACATGGCTATGCCAATATTGAAGAGTGTTTTATTGGTGGTTTATCATGCATCACGTTTTTCAAGATTTTAAGTAATACTATTATAAATGTCTTTCCGAAAACACATTTGTTTACAGTTTTTAACATTTCCTTGGAGTTAGATTTCTTAGAAGTTAAAAAATTTCTAAGTGTTTAAAACATCCTCCTCCCTCTTCAGCTATTTAAACTCTTTGTAGTTTTACTCAATGGGGGAAAAAAAACATAAATCCACTCAAATAATCCCAGGAAAATACAAGCTTTTGATATTTTTGGTTTGGCTACATTTAAATTGAGGTAACTGTAGCTTACTCAAACACAGAGCCACGGTTGGCAGTGATTCCGTGGCTAAAGGCTGTCATGGCTGCTCAAGGAATCTGGAATTCCTTTTTCCTCTCTCCTGATCAAGAAAGCACCCCTGTAGCTCAAGCCGTCACATCTACATCCCATATGGAAGGAAGAAACAAATGCCGAAAGGTGCATACCTACTATGTGTGTCCCCTCCTTGTGGAGGTCTCAGTGAAAAACTTTCCCTAAAGTCTCATTGACCACCAAAGTTTTTCCTGGAGGTCTCAGTGAGAAACTTTCACTGAAGTCTTACTGACCAGAACTATGTTACACGGTCAGGTCATCTCTCACTGCAAGCGAGGCAAGGGAATGTAATTTTTTGGCTGACTTTGTTGCCATTCAAACAAAAAATACATTTTTGCTAGTTACAAAGAATAGCCAAATAACTCCCAGTGTGCCAGCAGCCTGGCCAGATTTGTTGCAGGAACCTCACAGAGCTGGGGCAGAGGGCCACCAACGCCCGCCCCTCCCAGACACCCCAGATTGCTCGTCTCAGGGCTCTTGTGGTCCTACCTTATGATTTCTCTGCTTTCTGGGTTTTCCTCCTGTTTCCAACCTCCTCCTTTCAGCTTGTGGTGGCTACCTTGGGCTTCAGAGTTTCTCCTGGCCTTCCAACTCCACTCTTACCAAGAACTAGGCCTGTGTGTGTGTTTCTCAATTGCAAATCTGGGACTGAGGAGTCTGGTTACGAGTCCAGTTCAAACCTTACAACGGACTGAGCAAGTCCCGGGTTCCAAGCAATCCTGTAGTCCATGAGCTGCCCTTTGTCAGCAGCCACCAGGCAAGGGACGCTGGGCGGAATGTGGCTGTCTACTCCAGCTGGAAATGTGAGTTTGTCAAATCCTTCAGAACAGGATAAGGATGGCAGAAATGATTGGCACCTATGGTATTTAAACACAGGCTAAATGCACACTGGTGATTATTTAACAGAAAGAAATCTTCAAAGGGTCAACAATCTGATCTCTCCTAATTTTTGTCCCATGTGCCGCCTATGCTGCTTAGGTCCCATTGTCTGTCTGATGGTAGGTCACACAATTTTTAACTCTGCAGTTCAGTGCTATCAAGACAGAACATAAAGTAGCGAGATGAGCTGCCCTGCTAGGACCTCCTTCACTCTCCATGTTCTCAAAACACGAAAAAATAAAATAAAATGGCATTTTTAATGGAATAATATGTGCTCTGACCAATGTTATAACCATGATTCGATTTTTTCAAGTTCACCAAGCTACTCATTTTATGAAAGAATTTACTTTCGAGGAGATCCAGCATATTCCCTGACAAAGATACTACGATCCGTATTTGGATCGTGACATCGTATGAGAGTAGACTGCATTTTTGGCATTTACAGACAAGCTATCACTGAAGGGACGATCCCATCACCTCTTCCTTTTGCCTCTAGATTTACTTGGAGAAGATGAGTCAACGTTGCAACATTTTACATGCTTTCTTAAAAATTGTATCAGTGATATTTTAACCAAAGGGGTCAATAAACCTATTAAATTTTAGAAAAAAAATCTATTTAAGAACAACACCGCATCGCTGAAAGGTAAATTCTACAGCAAATAGTACAAGGAATCCCAACGGGAAATTGGACACGTATTGTGGATCTATTAGAATTCACTGCAAGGAACTTATTTCACTAGATAAAAATTCTACTGGGTCTATGTTTTGTTTCCTTCAAAAGGTAAATAAAAATAAAATCCTACCACGATGAAAGATGCTGAAAAATATTCTGGAATGAGGTCAAAACACTGAATAAGTGATATAATTATTAGAAAAAGCTGCCATAGACGGGTCTGGTATTTGTTCTTTGGTTTGTGGTGGAAATTGACATAACCAAGAGCCTAGGAGTGGTTGTGTTAATTGTGCTCTTAAGATTTTTTTTTCACGATACAACACAAACGTTTCTACAAAACCAAATTTAATATGCAACAAACACTCACCATGTAAACACATCTTTTAAAAAAATCTGATAATAATTCCAAGGATCACTTCCAGGCTTCCATCAAAGCATTTTATATCAAGAATCTCAATACAGAATGATTTCTATGTCAAAATACATTTACACTGTAAATTGTTTATAGAAAAAAGACACGGAGGAATGGAGAATGCTGGCATTGAATTCAACAGCAGTAACTGCCCCTCATATTTTTCCTTCATTTTCTACTTCAAACGTTTCTTACAAAGCATGCTCGTCTACCCCTCTACACTTTGTCTGTGGTTGTATTCTCTCTATCGGCCAGTTTACATATCGAGATGTGATCACCATGCTTATTCCCACGGTCAGCAGCTCTCCAACCTGCTCAGGGCACTCACTTTCCACTTCCCGTGGCTTCCTCCTGCGGAAGCTGACAGCCATGTGGGTGCTGAGACATCGGGACGTTACAAGCCTGTCCCTAATATCTGGTCTGAGACAACATTTTAAGAATTAAACAGCAGTTATCAAATGCAAAACTAGAAAAGAGTCACATAAAAACCACACGTGAAGATTGATCACACAATTTTATTAGAGTCTTTTGAACAAATGTAATCCTCTGTGAAAAACTCTTGCAAAAGAGACATTGGAGTGTACTATTTTCAACCCTGAGCATTAACACTGCATACCAAGGGGGGGGTGGGTCAAGAAGCTGGTTCGATTGAAGCACGAGCACAAGCCACTGATATTCTCTATGTGATCAGGTTTTTACAAAAAAATACATAGTTTTCAATAAATAATGCTTAATTTTACAACTTTGATACAGCAATGTCATACACCGTTTCAACACACTACACTCTGCATGCTAGATAGTCTACGAGAAGACGAAACTTTGCCATGCATTTTCTTTTCCCCCTAGTGCTATCAAACACTTCATCCTCCAGCGCACTGCCTCAGGTAGCTTTACCCTCTCTCTGTTTCACAGCAATAGGTCGTGCGCTGGCATGCAAACTCTAAAAAAGGTCCCCCCCACAAACCACTCAGACTTCTACACAAAAGGGTTTTTCAGCTTTTCTGCTCCCAAACCTGGAGTGGCTAAGAAAGTAAGTTTCATGTGGCCTTGGAAAATACACACTTGTTAACAGTGTCATGCTGAAAACTGCTCTAACACATCAGGTGGTTCTGTCCTGGTGGCCGCCAAGAAGCATTATGGGATGCCATCACCACGAGGAGTACCAAACCGGAAAAAGAGGCCTCCGTTTTAAAACAGTCCATTCAAAAAAAGGTGTCACAGAACAAATGCAAAAGACTCTTAAACCCACAACATATGTACAAGAGTAAAAGTAGACAAAATGGGAAATTAATGAGAATGGCGTATAACGTTTCTCCCTATGTGATTCAAGGGAGGAGGCATACTGTTTTTGAACAAAAGCTGGATGAAGAAAAATGTGACAGAGGGCCCTTTGTCAATATCTATTTGATCAAAATTCTTTATATGATAAATTAGATCCAGTTTTTTTTTTTTTTGGAAGGGGAAATGTAACGTGTCTAAGAAAATAAGATAAGCATCTTATTAAAGGAATCTCTTCAAGGAGCCTAGAGGAAATCCTATTTTTTATGCATTTTAAAACTTTTTCTGTCATATTGCTTTATTTTGTCATTTCCACAGCAGAGAAAATCAATTCTACATGACGACATAAAAGAAGTTTGATCAAACAGTGAGACAGGAGCCTCCACATATGCACATCCAGGTTGCTTAAATTCACCAATTGCTCATTGGAAACCGCATCTCAACTCGATCATATTGCTTTTAGTGGTTTGTTTCTCTGTAGAGAAGTAGTCTGTTTGCAACTGCAGGCAACCAGAAGTTCCCAAATCATTTAAAACAGTCCTATCTGTGCACTGGCAGAGGTGCTAGGTCTTGTAAGAATATCTCTACCCAATAAAGTTATTACTTTTATACATGGAACATTATGAACTTGTGTCTCCCTTTGTAAGCCATTTTATACTTTCTGCACTTTTGTGCTTTTATTGAGTATAAAAATAGGTCTCCTTTAAAATTCTGTTTATTTTAAGTTCACTAAAAAACTACTTGTTTGTGAAATTCTCTTATAAACTCACTGCATCCACATGGAACAGATAAAACTAATTAGGCAGCTAATGGATATAGGTAGTGTTGAAAAAAATACAATGAAAAAAAAAAGACAATATGGTAGGAATCAAGGGAAAAAAAGCCAGCAGTAAGTAAAGTGGAAGAGAGCTCAGTTTCATCAATTTTGTTTCATCTTTATTATAGTTGAAAACGTAGGCTCCACAGGAAGGGGCAAAAAGCAAAATTGAACGAAAAAATCCTGAGTTATTATAAAAGAGCAGAATTTTCCAGATCATCAAATAAAAGGGGATGTTGCAGAATAAATCAAATAGAATGAACAGTGAGAAAGAACCAATAATAAAAATAAGCCAGATCTCAGAAAAGCATGTCAAGAGTTACATGGAGACAGTTACTTTGGGAACTTGCAAATTCCTGTGTTAGGATAGGTAAGGCTCATTCTTGTCATCCTCACAGGCTTAGGCTATACAAAGGGTATTTGAAACTGACATTCCTAGTGGAAATTTTATAAAATTTGGCCCTTAGAATAACTGAGAAATATCCTGAAAAAATCTTCCCTGAAACTGTAATAAAGAAAGTTTCTTATCTACTGATAAAATTGACAACTCAGTAAACTATTTTCGCTGGTCTTCCTACATAAGAAAAAAGCACAAATATATTTGCCTCAGAAATCTGTTAAAAGCAGGGAACCACACAGTAAAAGAGTATAAAGATTCTATAAATGGGAGAGTCCAAGAAAACCTCTCTCAAAGTGTCCACAAGGATACATATGCCCATTAGAAGAAAAGTAAGAATATACATATTATTAATCATATCAGAGAATAAAAAAGTTAAGATTGATATAATATATTTATATTGAATGACTACTTTAAAATAGAGCAACTTATTTGCCTTATTTTTCAAATTCCTTGGGCAAAAGTCACTAAAATTCTGAAGTAAAAAACAAATGTAAATTTCTCGTACTGTATTAATATCAGATGATTATGATTTCAATTCCCAGAGAAGAGAAAAATGTCTTGTCTTTTGAGTCTTTTTCTTTCACGAAAAAAACAACTAAATCACCCTGACTGCTACATTCATGCATATTTAAATCACTTCCCCTTGATTAACATTAAAAAGAAAGATCTCTGCCCAAAAGAGTTGTAATGATTTTTTTCTAGCGAAAAGGATCATCATTCTACAAATAATTTGCCCAGTGTCTGTAGCCATTCATAACATACATAATATTTGCAAAGCACAGTTTAAGTACACTGCCTTTTATTAGCATTTTTTTTTTTAATAAAAGGGATGCATATCAGAGTGTAAGAACTGGAAATTACTTCCACAGTTTAAGGAATTAATAAGAGAATGCTGGTTCAATTTCTTAAAGATGGAAAGCTTACCAAAATGCCATCAGAGTCTGTGAACTACTTATAATAAACAGCAGGATCCCCACTGGCCAGGCTGCCGAGCACACAGCACCCAACCCCCGTCCCCATGTTACCATTTTAAGATATTCTGTCAATGCTTAGTTAAAAATAAGACTTACTTAAGAGACCAACAACAACAAAAAAAATCAATTAAACTTTTATTGAAGTCTATCCAGTGGCAAGAATACCTTGTGTATTATATTATGTTTTAGACACTCAATAAAGAATTCATTAAGAATGATTCTCACAATGTACTCATCAAAACAGCTTTAAATATTGTTAAAAGCGCATTCAAGAGCCCGTCCTGAGTTCTAACAGGTTTTAAATTTAGAGTGCCAACCAATTACTTTTATTTTTCTGTCAAGTTACGCCACAAGGCTTAAAAAAAAAAAAAAAAAAAAAAAAAAAAAAAAAAAAAAAAAAAAAAAAAAAAAAAATCTTGACTATCTCTTCCCATTCTGAGGCCAAATTATTACTTGACTAATTTACTGAAAGTTTCCACCTCACCACAGAAAAAGTCCAAGATTCATCTATGATGAAAACATAAAGAACATGCCAAGTTTTCAGGTTTTCAGAATACATAGATCAGCCTTATCAATGGGTTTGCGTTGTCAACAAGTTTCGGAACTGCAGCAGAGGGCTACCACATAAAATCACCAGCACAGAGCAAGTGCCAATTGTAAACCGCTGGTTCAATTATTCGTGGCTAAAATAAGTGTACGACCAATGGCTGCAATAGTCTACATGTCGACGGGGTGGGAGGGTAAGGTAAACAACTCCAGAAATCCAGTTCTGTACTGAGAATCTGGTTAACGCCATTAGCCCCTTCTTTTCCCAAGTGTACTACTGAAATCTGATGGTTCACCGAAAGGAAAAAGCCACAGAAAGGAAACCTGTCCATCTGCAGCAAAAGCTGGCTGGCCTCGCATCCCAGGGGTGGGGGCTGGGGAGGAGGCTGCGAGGGCGGAGGAGAGGCCCGAGCTCGCAGTCGGGGGGCGGGGGTTGGGTTGGGGGGCTGCTCCAACAGGGCGAAAGCTAGCGGGAGGGGAGGCAGGAAGGGCGCCGGGGCCCCTCTGGCCCAGCAGCTGCAATCACTGCACGGACGCTTCCATTCGGTCTTGCCAAATCTCAGTAAAAATGGAAGTCCAAACCTCGGTCACTCATTTCAGTAGGTGAAAGAGTCCTGGTGATTTTGCAGCAAGTTTCAATTAGCCGCTGCAAACGTCCTCCGCTGCAGGCGCCGCAGCTCGGGAGGCGGAACTCCGGGGCTGGCGTGCGTGGCCCCGAGCGGCCTCCCAGCCTCCCTCCGCCCGGCCCCCGGGGAAAGAGGCGGCGGGGGCTCGGGACGGGGGCGGGAGCCCGGGGCACGCGTGCCCGGCCGCGATCGCCTGCCAGGGCCTGCCGCGAGGGCTCGGGGACAAGGGCGGGTCAGGAAAAATGGTGGGGAGCGAAGGGGTGTGGACAGGCGCACCGTGCCCAGCGAGCAGGGAGCGCCAGCGGAGTGGGTCGCGCCAGCGCCATGGCCCGAGCCCCCAGGAGGCTCCCGGAGAACAATCGAGATGCCGAGCCACCTTTGTCGTGGCCGCCCCCGGGGAGCTGGCTCTGGGCAGCCCCAGAGCGGGAGCGCGGGGAGGGCGTGGTGAGGGCGCGGGGTGCGCGGGGGCGGCGGCCTCCTGGTCCCGGAGTTTGCTTTCTTCCTCTCACCCCGCAGCCCCGAGGCTTCCCTCCCCGGCGCGCGGGCCCGGGACGCCAGCGCTGGAGTCTCCAGGCACCTCCAGGGCCCGCGGCGGGGCGCGCCCAGGAGCACGCGGTGGCGAGGCCAGAAGAGCCAGGCGGGGACGGGGACTCGGAGCCGCAGGGGTCTGTCTTGTGGGTCCCGGGCGACAGCCCAGGCCCCCTCAGCCACCCCCTGCTCCCCGCGAGCTCACCAGCGGCTCCGCCCTGCCAGGCACCCCGGAGGCCGCGACTCAGATCGCACAGAGGCCTTGCCATGTTCCTCGGGATGCTCCCGGCCAGCCTGCCGCGTCCTCCCCCCACTCCCGCCTCCCACCCTCTCGCAGCCTCAGTTCCGCCGCGCCCCGTTCTCCCAGCGGCCCCGCACCGTCGTCCTTCCCTCCGACAGCTCCACGGCCCCGGGGGACAGAAGGAAACCGACACGAACCACCTCTCTCCTTTCCTCCTCCCCTTTCCCCTTCACCGCTAGAGGTCAAAAACTGCGGCCGCGTTCCCCGCCAACAACCGCCTCGGAGCACGCGAAGATGCAGCGTTAAAAATAAAGAACATAAAAAAATTCAAATCTGGAAACGGTTGTCCCCACCCTTTGAGAGGCGGGGATAGAAGTGCCCCGAGTGCTCGCTGCCCAGGGTGGCTGTCACCGCGAGGCCCTGCGGGGACGCAGCCCGCCGCGGAGAACACACCAGCCCCTGCGCACAGGACCCCGACCAAGCGAGCTGGACACCTAGTCCCCTCCGTGCCCCCCTCCCCGGCCAGCGCCCGAGCCTCCGCGCTGCCCGCCCGCCAGGGTGGGTGGGGAGAAGAGGCAGGGAGTGGAGGAGGAGGTGAAAAAGGAAATGGGGAGCTGAGGATGGGAAGGGAAGGCAGAGAGAAAGAACACCCTTCCCCAGTCTTTCACAACCAGCGAAAGAGAAAAAGAAATCGGCCTGCCGATAGAACACTTTTCAGCCTAACCCCATCAATGTAGAATCCTCTCCTACCGCCTCCCCGCATCCACGCACACAACAGCCTCACCGCCGAATGCTCTGCGACAACAGGACCTCCAGTTTGACTTCCATAGAGACTATTGGCGATGTGAGTTTCTATCAGTTCCAGCTGATTTATTAAAATTGTCAAGATACAGACTTCCAGCACAAAAAAAAAAAAAAAAAAAAAAAAAAAAAAACAGGCAATGATGTCGACAGTGCATTGAGTCTGCTTTGCCACCATTTGCTACAAAATATGCAGATGGTCTGTACTTTATTTAGATTATATTGCACAAAATGAGAAACTTTTTAAACTATGTGCCTTTTTTTTTCTTTTTTGCTAAAAATCGAGAATCCAGTTTCAAACCTTCCATCTGGGGCCCCATCCACATCACAGCGTATGAGATACATAAAGTCCTACTATAGTACAGTACATATACAATCTTTAAACTAAGATAACAGCTCTGAGGTCTATATCACCATTTTCAATAAATCTTTACCTACAAATATTGAACAAATCTCTACTATAGCTGTACAAAAAAAAGTTTGCTTTTTTTTTTTTAAACCACAAGGCCTTTAGATGCAAGGATTATTTTAAATTTTTAATCCTTTTTAAACCAGGACATAACGTACCAACATACTTGCATGCTAAAAAACAGAGGAAAAAAAAGAAATCAAAAGGGAAGAAGTGCCTGAAAGTCTTACTGAAAAAACACAGCAAGAATGTTCCCTTTTCACTGTACAAAAATACGCCTGAAAATATATTAATTTTTAAAAAAGACTGAGGTCTGTTATGTATCAAAAATGTTTCAATACCTTTTGTACTGAGGTCTAGGCTGTCTGGTATTCAATCAAGGAGGTATAAGGGAACAAGTTACAAAAAAAACGTTGGCAAGTAGAAATCACATTTGTAAAACCATAAACAATTTGATCTGAAAAGTAAACTCTGATCTTAAGTCAGTTCACAGTTTTTTTTTGTAAGCGTTTGTACAGTCTGCATTTTTTCAAGCTCCCTGCAGTTTTGTTAAGAATCGGATGCATAGAAGACATCAGTTTTCTCCCTCCAAAAAAAAAAAAAAAAAAAAAAAATTAAATTAACAAAAGTTGCAATGGTCCCTTTTTTTTTTCTGTTAAAAGAAAAATCACCAGTTCTTTAAGTTCTCTTAAGGAAAAAAAAAAAATCTCCGCCAACTCCCTAGAGTAACAGTTGTGCTGCCAAAAGGGTCCTCTGCAGACGTCTTCCAGACTTCAAAGACCGACAAGCTTCAAACAGCGCCTTCCGGAGCGGGTCCTGCCTCCCCTCCCCCGCCCCGCCCCCTCCGCCTTTGTTGCAATCACGAATTTCAGGAAAAAGAAATAGTAATTACAAAAACACATTTTTGGGAAAAAAATCACAACTCCAGACTAGGTATGCAACTACCTTGAGACACGATAAAGGAAGGGAGGGGGGACAAAAAAAGGACAGGAAAAATGTTTAAAAACTACTCATTTCACTTTAACTCCACCAAAATTTTCATCATATTTTCCAATTTCTTTGCGTCACGACATCTTATCAATATCATCAGCATCTTCTTCTCTCCCCTCCACCCTACCACCGCCACCATCAACACCACCACCACCATCATCATCATCATCACCACCACTACAACTTCCTCCCAAGGAACTCAGCTCTGCACCCGCCGCCGAGAGAAAGAGCGAGCCGAGGGCGCCGCTTTCAATACGTGAACACCAGGTCGGAGAAGTTCGCCTCCAGCCAGTCCCCGGCGATCATCTCGCTCAGCTCCGGCGTGCAGTAGTCGGGGAACTCGAAGTGGGAGCCCAGGCTGCCCTCGCTGAACGAATCCAAATCCTTATCCACCAGCGACAGGGACAGGTTCCCGGCCGCCGCGCCGCCCCCCAGCTGCTGCTCGCTGGCGCTGTGCGCGCTTTGGGAGAAATTCAAGCTCAGGTCGAACATCAGGTCGTCGGCGTCCTCGCCGCTGCTGCCGCTGCTGCTGCCGCCGCTGCTGCTGCTGGACGAGGAGGTGGAGACGGAGCGCGAGGACGCGGGCGAGAGCGCGGGCTGCGCGAGCGGCGGCGGGTGCTGCTTGGTGATGTTCTTGAAGCTGTAGTAGAGGCGGCTGCCGCCCCCGCCGCCCGAGGTGGCGCCGGCCCGCACCTCGTCGTACAGGCTCGCGCCCTCGGGGGACTCGGCCGCGCTGCTCAGCGTGGGGCTGGCCGGCACTTTGGCGACGTTGTAGCGTCTCAGCAGCTGCGGCGGCTGCTGGCCCGGCGGCTGCAGGAGCTGCGGGTGCGGCGGCTCCTCGTCCTCCTCGTCCGGCTCCTGCTTGATTTGCAGCTGCAGCTCGTCGTCGTCGTCGTCGTCGTCGTCGTCCTCGTCCAGGAACACGCACTTGACCGTCTTGCCCGCGCCGCCGCCGCCGCCCGCGCCGCTCACGCGCAGGCTGCCCAGCACGTAGTCGTCGCCCGCGCCCCCGAAGTCCCCGGCCTGGGCCGCCTTGCCCGCGCCCGCCTTGGCGCCAGCGGCGGCCGCGGGGGCCTTGAGCTTGCCGCATTTCTTGCTGGAGCCCTTGGAGGTCTTGGCACCGCCTGCGCCGCCGCCCGCGCTCCCGCCGCCACCGCCGCCGCCGCCGCCGGCCGCGCTCTTCTCGGGGCTCTGGCTGGCGCTGGGCTTGGCCGAGGGGTCCATTTTGGGCTTTTTCCGGGGCCGGTACTTGTAATCGGGGTAGTCGGCCATGTGCTTGAGCCGCAGCCGCTCCGCCTCCCTGATGAACGGGATCTTCTCGCTGTCCTTCAGCATTTTCCAGCGCTTGCCCAGCCTCTTGGAGATCTCGGCATTGTGCATGTCCGGCGACTGCTCCATGATCTTCCTGCGCTCGATCTTGGACCACACCATGAACGCGTTCATCGGCCGCTTGATGTGGCCCGACGCCGTCTTGCACCAGTCTGGGTCGCTCTCGTCCAGGGCCACCGGGCTGCAAGCCATGAATTCGCCCTCCTCCGTGTCCAGCGCCTCCCGGGGCAGGTTGCTCTCCGCTTCCAAGCTCTCCGCCTGCTGCACCATGATCCGCTGCGGGGCTGGACGCTCCAACCCGGGCCGCTGGGTCTCGTGCGGAGGTCCCCCTCCCCCTCCCACCCCTCCACCTTCCTGGGCAAGTTGCAAAGTCCTCGGCACCCCGCTTCCGCGGCTCCCCCCCTCCCCCCCGCCCCCCCTTCCAGGCTGCACACAGCGGCTGCGGTGGCTTCGGCGGCGACGGCCGCCGGCGCGCCGGGAGCTGCGGTCACAACGGGAGAGGCGGTGGCGACGGCGGTCGAGGCAGCCCGGGACCCCTCTCTCCGGCTCGTGGCTCCCACCGCAAGCGCCAGACCCCGAGCTCTCCCAGGCGCGCGCGCTCCTTCTGCAAAAAGTTGAGGTCTCTCTCCCAACTAGTTATCAGGGTGTCATATGGGTGACATCACTCCCCCGGCCAGCCAATGGCTGCGGGCCGACTCCTCCCACCTCCCGTTATTAACTCGGAGGCCCCGCCCCTCCACCCCGCCCTCCGGGCTGCTGGGCGAAGATGGGGGTGGGGGGAGAGGAGGCATGTCTAGAAATATGTTATTTTTAAAAAATCCGCGTGTGTGCACAGATGCGCCTCTCCCCAGGATGCTCGAGAGCGGCGCGCTGCACCACGCGGAGCCGGTGGTCGGGGGCGAACCCGGCTGGTCCTGGCGCCGGCGCGGACCCAGGACCGGGTCCCGGGAGAGGCCCCGCGCGCCTTTGTGCCCGGTCCCTGGGAGGCCCGACGGCGACCGCGGACGGGGCGCGCTCACTCCCCGCGTGCACACACTCGGGCACGCGCCAAGCCTAAGACGGCGGCCTCGGCCCGGCTCCGGGTCTGCTGCGCCCCGCCCGCCCCGGGGTGGGCGCATCTGCTCCCCGGCGCGCCCCCCGCGGGGCTCGGCCTCTCCCCAGCGCCCCGGCCCCGAGCCCGCCCGAGAGGACCGCGGCGACCCAGGCCGACGGAAGGTGGCGCTTGAAGACAACAACCTTCCCGGCACGTGGGCTCTGCTCTCCTTTTCCCTTTCTCCCTTTTTGTAAGGCACAGAAATCAATTTAAAGCTCGAGAGGCGGTGAGCTCCCTCCCCCGTTTGCATTTTTCTGTTTTGTCCTTTTTCTCCGTCTGTTTTCCCTCCTTGGTGGTGTTTGGGGACGCGGCGGTGCGGGTTGGGCTGCGCCGCGCCCCCGAACGCCCCGCCCCGGGCGGGGGCCGGAGTAACGGTCTGCGGGGCCCTCGGGTTCGAGGTGGCCACTCCCAGGGCGGGCTCCAGAGCGGGTCCGGGTCCCGCAGGCTCCAGCACGCCCGCCCCCAGCCCGGCGTCCCCGCGAACGGCCCGGCGCCCCCCTTCCTCCTCCCTCGCCCCGCCCCTCCCCTCCCCGCCCCTCCGCCGCTCCCTTCTCCTTCCCCGGCCTCCTCTTCCTCTTTGTCCTTCCCCTTCCTCGGTCGCCAGCGCCTCCCCGGCAGCCTCGTCCTGAAACCGTGCTATTGTGAGCTAGGAGCCTTCTGGGTCACTCATAAACCAAAGAGGAAAGAAGGTGCATGCGGGTTTCCGGTCCAGATCTGTCCCTTGGAGGTGGGAAGGTGGGCGGCGGCCGGGGGCGCGCGGGGCTCGCAGAGTAGCCTAGGACCCCTGCGATCGCGCCGTGTTCGTCTCCTTTGTGTTTCTTTACTGAGTCCCCGTTACCTCTACGAATATTCTGGGGGCAGTTGAAAACCGCCGCTTTCTAGGTCCTGTCTGTCGCCATCCTCGCCTTCTCCACATCCCACAGCGCTGGGTATCTGGGAACTTTGAGCAGTTCCTAAGACACTGCTTGGCTCCCTTCTCCAGAGAAATCAGCTGTGGAGGACTGGGAACGTTATCCACATCTGCTTCCTTTCAGGTCCCTTCCTGCAAATAATACTACATTCCTTAAGTACTGGAGCTTCTCTGAGGACTCTAATATCATGAAATAATACCATGTTTTTCTCAGATCATTATTTGAAAAAATTACCGCCATCGCTATAACCCATTCCCGCCCTCGCCCCCCCATCCCCACCCCACTCATCCTAAAGAAAAACGCTGCATTGAATACTTGGAATATTCAGACCAATTTACATCTTGATAATGCTGGCAATACATTCCTTTAAGGGCCATAGGAACCAAAAGAATTTACAGTCACTCATACTAGGTGACTTGAAGTCTGGAGATGTATAAAATCCAAGGCAGTGTGTGAAAATTCATCTTCACTCCCGCAAGTCGAGCACTGTGTCTTGTTTTTCTCTTACCTTACACGGTTCCCAGCTATTGGGAACACCAAGCGAGGGAGGGTGGGGTGGAGCACAAGGTGAACCTACACCCCTCTCCCCACAGAGGCAGGACAAATCCACACTCTGGAGAGAGGCATTGAGATATTTTAGCTCAGTTCATTATTTGCTTGCAAAGTATGAGGGCACCTACCATTTTGGCCTCTGAAAGAAAATCTATTTGAAAATCTTTGGCAAATTCCATATTTATTTGCTATCTCTATGCTATAGCAAAAACTATGCTTAGCTTTCAAATGAGAATGATCTGAGTGTAGTAGGAGTGAAAAATAATAGATTTTATTCTCATAGCGCTGTGATCTTTTTAGAGGAAATAAAAGTTAAAATCTGCTCTTTCAAACACATGTAATTTCTGTTCAAGGAAACACGGGCCATTTGTTGGAGAAGATAAAGCAAAGACTGGGGTTTACAGGCACTGAAGGCGGGCACTAGAGCCATTCTTCCCTATAATACAGGAGAGACTGGCAATTTTCACAAAAGATTAACTAGATGGCTATTTTGTAGCATGGACTCACCCCACATATTTAATATTGTTAGATGTAGTGGAGTGAGGCATGAGAAAAAGAATAATCTGTGTACTTTCTTTTTTTGCTCCCTAAGGGAAAATTTTTAAATAAGTATAACATTAAAAAAATAAGGGAACATGTTTGAGAGTACGCATGCTTCTTACAGAAATAATAGTTACTTCTGAAAACAGATGTTTGCCACATAAACTTTAACCAACCACTTAGAGGAATTTTAAGCTTCTAAATGGAAAATACGGCCTAATAATGCACCTCTTGAAAGTCTAATTTAGTAAAATGGAAACATATCTGCTATTTTTGAAACCACTGAATGCATATAATAGTTTGGTTCATTGGTTACCTTTTTAGCACCAATATTCACTTTTGTGTGTCTGTCTACGCATGAATACCTATTTACAAGCAAGATATGTAGTTTTCTACTGATCATAAATATTGTTGGATCCATAGTGTTCAGAATTTGAAGAGTCACATTTGATCAGAGTCACAAATGACTATATTTTATGGTTACTATTATCTTTTCATAATTCCATCTTTACAAAGAAAATTTCACTTAAAAGGACTATTACATAAGGAGATAAGATATTTCACAATATCTCTAAAAATTATAACACAGCCAGAATAAGAAGTGTCCCTTTTTCTTAGGAAAGAAGCATTTTTCTAAGCAAATAACATGCTAAAAATACCACTGGGTAAATATTTGACTCATTTGATTGATTGAACACCATTTTTAGAAGCATTCCAAACACATGCATTTCCCATCTCTGAAATGAAGGCAGGGTGCTTTCCCTTTTTTTCTCACCTTACCTATTCTCCTGAAATGAGTTCACTCCTCGTTGTTCAGCTCTATCTATCTCAGCTTCAGTCCTAAATCCTGAATTTGGATCTGAATATCTTCCGTCTACTGGACATTCCTTCTTAAATGCTCCTCAGACCTGGTAACGAGTATGGATTGAACAACCTTTACCTGAACGAACACACACACACACACACACACACACACACACATCCCCAATGAACCAGTGAATGCTATAACCCTGTTTGATTCATCAAAACATGCTTCCACAGCTAAAATAATGTTGTTAATCTTTTCACTGATTTATTCTGTGAATTACCCCACTAGAGAGTGTGATCCATTGAAACCAGAGCAGTTGGGCAGTATAGCACAGGGCAGCGGCTTTGAAATTTATTTTGATCATGACCTATTTTATAAAACGCCTTTTTACATCATGACCCAGTACTCAAGCTATACATATATAAAGCAGAAACCAAAGTGTCACAAATCAATCTCTCTCTTTTATGTGCAATTCATGCTATATTTTTATCCTTTTCTGTTCCATTCCATTTATTTAAATGCTAGTTAGAACCCACTGAATTGCACTGTTAATGAGGCGCCATTGAACTTTGAGAACCACTGGCTTAGGTGTTCAGAGTTACGGCTCTGAAGTATTCTGCCTTGGATTGAAAATTCTGGTTCCAATATCTTTTCTCCCCCCGCCCCATGGCTTTCATCATGTACCCCTTGACTTTTAGTTATTAATGCCCAGAGAATCCCACAATCTGCTGCCTCCAAAATTCATATCTTTTTAAATTGTTTATGTGAGAGATATATTCTATTTTTTTAAATGGACTTTATTTTTTAGAGCAGTTGTAGGTTCACAGAAAACATGAATGGAAAGTAGAGAGCCTTCCACATCCTCTCTATCCCCACACGAACACAACCACCCCCACTATCAATATGCACCACCACAGCGTACGTATGTTATGATCAGTGCACCCGCATCGACACCTCATAATCATCCGATGTGCATAGTTCACATTAGGGTTCACTCTTGGTGTTGTACATTCTGTGGGTTTGGATAAATGTATAATGGCAGGTCTCCGTCATTATAGTGTCATGCAGATTATTTTCATGGCCCTAAGTGTCTGTGCTCCACCCACCTATTCATCCTTCACCCTCCCAACCCCTGGCACCAACTGATTATTTTACCATGGCAATAGTTTTGTCTTTTCCAGAATGTCAAATATATGGAACCATACAGTATGTACCTTTTTCAGATTGGTTTCCTTAACGATAGGCATTTTGTGTTCTTCCATGTCTTTTTATGGCTTAATAGCTCATTTCTTGTTGGCAATAAATAAGATTCCATTGTCTAAATATGCCACAGTTTATCCATTCTTCTACAGAAGGACACTATGGTTGCTTCCACGTTTTGGCAATTATGAATAAAATCTGGTATAAACATCCCGTGCAGGTGTTTGTGTAGATGTAAGTGTTCAACTTGCTTGGGTAGATACCAAAGAGTGAGACTGGTCTGTCGTGTGGTAAGAGGTTGCGTAATTTTGTAGGAAACTTTCAAACTGTCTTCCAAAGTGGCCATGGCATTTTGCATTCCCAACAGCAATGAATGAGAGTTTCTACTGTTCTACATCTTTGCCAGAATTTGGTGTTGTCACTGTTTTAGATTTTAGCCATTCTACTAGGTGTGAAGTGCCATCTCATTTCTGTTTTAATTTACATTTCCCTAGTGGCATGTGAGATGGACTATCTTTTCAGATATTTACTTGCCCTATGTATATCTTCTTTAGTGATATGTCTCTTCAGATTTTCAGCCCATGTTTTAATCAGGTTTTTCATGTGCTTGTTGCTAAGCTGTAAGATTTCTTTGTATATTGTAGATAACAGTCCTTTATCAGGCATATTTTTTGCAAATAACTTTTCCCAGTCTGTGGCTTGTTTTCTCATTCTCTTGATAGTGTCTTTTACACAAGTTATTTAACTTTTCCTGTGCCTTCACTTTCCAATCTATAAAATAGGATACTAGTAACCATTCCATCATGTGTGCACACACACGTGTGCACGCACGCATGCACACACACACACATGCAGAGACACAGTCCAGGTTCTGCTTTATTTGTTATAATTGTCATAATGATTAAATACATAGGAAGTGCTTAGAACAGTGCTGCACACAATAGGATGTTTATAAATGTCATCTTTATTATTTTAATATTTCTTTCTTCTGTGCCTGGAAGAGTTCCTGGCATATCATAACTATTGTGTAAATTATTACTGTATGAAGGCATTTTCATATTTGCTCACATACCCCAGTAAGCTCAGTCAATTCTCCTACCCCAGTGACTCCTGAGTTCCCTTCTTCCTGCATGCTTGAACCGTCATACATCGGTGTTTGAAACATCGGTGTGTATGGTTAGGCTTTCCTATGTTTCCTCTATGCTCTACAAGTGTTTTAGTAATGGACGCCAGAATGATCTCCCTGTCCCACTCTGCAGACAGACTATTCATTCCAACATGCAACGTGGACCATGGCTCTTGCCAACGCCATGCTCATGAAGCCCTTCACCATTCGTAGAAAATCCACTTCCCTTTGCAATGCAAGCAAGGCATGGTTCTTTTCTTTCTGCCTCTCTAGTTTCATCTTTTTTACAATTAAGGAAAACACAGAGGATCAGCAGGGCAGGATAGCACAGGTCAGGGGCTTCCTAACTTATTCTGACTATGACCTGACACATGAAATGGATTTTTGTATCATGACCCAGCACACAAATGAACACACACACACATCATACAGAGGATATACACAGTGTAACATTGGAGCTACAAGAGGGATGTTTGTGGTTTCATATCACACTGTTTCACATGTCCACACTGTGCTGTTAACCAGGCATTTGCTAGAACTTCATATCTTTTGCAGTTTAAACACACCTTATTTTCATTAAAAACATATTTATTCAACCTTTTTTTAGTGGGAGGAACAAGCTCGAGAACAGACATTTAATTGGACAACTCAGGGATTTTTTTTTTAATGAAGAAGATAAATAATTTTCCCCAAAACAGTTATTTTTCTTGTTGAGCAAGAGAAGAAAAAACACTCTTACCCAGTGTGGCCTGATCTCACAGCTACTGTGGTTCAAAAAAGACAGCGGGGGCTTCAGGGGCCGGGGTGGGGAGATGGCTTCTGCACATTGCACCATCCTCTCCATCTAAATCAAAGAGAGAGGCAGCGCCTGCACCAGCGCTGGAGTGCACGTCTTAGAGTTGCAGCCTACACACCGAGGGAGGGGGCCAGTGTCTCCTGGAGACACTGTTCCCTTTATATCAGGATCTTTGTCTTATGCACCAAAGAAGACCTGTATGGTTCTGAATGTGTGACTGTAAATGCGTATGTGTGTGTTTGGGACTGTAATATAAAAAGGAATGGCTAATCAATTTTGAAAGCACAATTTTAAAATTTGCCAAATCTGATTTCTTCACACACGGCTATTATCCTGATTTGTTTGTCTTAATCACTTCTTAGCTAGAGAAAACATCCATGTGAATCGCTATGAATGTGTCATTGTTTTCGATGATGCAGACCAAGAGGGGACAGGGAGGACTGGTAACTCAGGCAAACACGTGTTCTGTGGATTTCTGGGATTTTGTGAGTACAACTGCAGGAGGAGGGTGGCTGTGGATAGGCCTTGCCGGGAACGGGGAATCCCTGGCTTTGTCAGGTGCAGCGTGTCCCCTCCACCTCGATAGGGTGAGGGAAAGCCCTAACCAGGACTCTTTCTAAATCACCAAGCTGTGTGGCCAGGTTCCTTTACCCCCTTCCTGCAACCCACGAGCCCTGTAATCAACTAAATTCTGCTGTAATTGACCCTTGAACTTAGGTGTCTGCCGATGTTTTTCTTTCTGGCCCTCCATGCATCAATAGCTCTTTTTTGTACTCTGTCTCTGTCTGTCAGCTTTGAAAACACTTACATTACTTGTGTTATCCCAAATAATGTAAGGTATAGGCAGAGATGTGTGAAGCACCAGTAATTATTAAATTCTAAGTAATCGTAGCATGAACAAGAGACAAAGTGACCTTTCCTTGGAGAGGGCGTTCACTAAAAACTCTACCAATCTGTGGTCATCATTAGAGTAGAGATTAGCTGCTGTGCAAAATTGAAGGACATTTCCAAACAGGGGGAGGAGGCGAGGCTGGATAGCAAGAGGACCCAGGCCTCTACTGAGAGGTGGGTAGCACCTTAGAGAGACACACCTGGGAGAGAAATGGGGTCTGAGCCAGGGAGACTCTGTCTCTTGCCCCCATCCTAACATAAACCAGCCACATGATCTTAGAAACAGGGGCTGATCACCTTGGGGCTTAAAGTCCTCACCTATAGCACCAACATTTTGGACTAGATGGCTTCCAAGGTCATTTCTGCTCTTAACATTTTGTAGTTTTCCCAGGACGAAAAATGTCACTTCTACAGAATCATGAACTAGGGAAAATTATTTTGGTTTCATTATCTTAAGTCTGTTGGTTCACTATATTTTAAAATATAATTAATTGTGACTTGGGCACTTCATGGTATTTATTGCTTTTTCTTCCTCCATTTAAACGCAGCAGCACGTATTTTCCGTAGAAATCTGGAATGTATGGAAAGCACATAAAGCAATCCAAGTTGCCTACAGATGTCCACAGCCTACTTCAGTGCCAGCAAGGCTCTTTTAACCTGGGTTCGTATCAGATTCCTCATTATATTGTTCTCCCACAGCAGCAGATAGTCAATGTTATGATAAAAATTAACACGATTTTCCTTTGGTCTTGAGCACCATTTGCATCTGTACTTGGATGTGTAAATGGTGCATTTAACAGGCTAGATGAAGTGAGGTGTGAACAGCACACAGCTCTGTGATCCTCTTCCCACCTGCCCAGAGATCCTCTCTCACATCTAGCTCGGGCTGACTGTGAGTTAGATGCAGTTCTGGTGTTTTACACTCCTGGCTCCCAGTCCTGCCTTCTGGCTGCTGGGGAAGGAAGGGACGGGAAGGGCTTCGAAGAGGAAGGGCAAAGGTCTTTCTTCACGTAGCCGATGCTGTGTGCCTCTTGCTTGGCTGCTGAACCCCCTTGACATGCCAGGATTCCACCGCTGGGCCCCCTTGGTGTGTCATTATAAAATTGAAGCCATCACAGCAGGACCACCTTCTCTGCTGCGGGGGAATGCTGTCTCCAGATGACCCCTTGGGATTCCACTTTGGATGGCCTTCCTAAGTGTAAATGCCCTTGATATCATCACTTGCAACACAGCCTGCTCTGACAGCGTCCTTACAGGGTCACTGTGTTCCACCTCCTTCCACCACATGCCTGTGCTTCAGGGACATATCCGGAGTGTGTTCCTGACATGCCCACCTGACTGTGGGAGAGCCCACAGCCCACTCTCCTTACAGGGCGGCTCTGGCCGGGCCCCAGCCTCCGTGTGCTCAGGTGAGAGTCTTGCTCCAGTCTCGGTGTGCTCCAATCTGCTCTGAACTCCCTCCAAAGTGGAAAACCTGCAGCTTGGTGCTGACCAGTCTTGACTCCTAGACAAAGTCCCCAAAAGTGGGTGATGGGGCGATGAACGGGTCGGAGGACCGGAGGGCAGAGAATCTCGCCAGAGAAGATTCTTCAGAAATCTGAAATTGAATGGAATTTTCCCTGATAGGTTTGGGACTTGTTTGGGACTTGTGATTCTTTTTTTCTTCTATTTTCCTATTTATGAAATGGAAATGTCTGTTCTATGCCTGTTCCATTATTGTATTTTAGAAGCAGATATGTTGTCTGGTTTCATAGATCCACAGCTGAAAGAGAATTTTGCTTAAGGATGAATTGAACTCTGAGTTGCACCCATATTTGTTGAGATATTTACATGAGGTTTTGGACTTAGGGTTGACACTGGACTGCATTTGGGCTTTTGGAGGTGTTGGGATGTGGTGAATATATTTTTCATGTGAGAACGACATGAATCTTTAAGGGTTAGAGAATGGGCTATTATGAGGTGAATTATGTTTCTCAAATACTTTGAAGTGTAACCCCCGAGTATCTCAGAGTGGGACCTTATTTGGAGCTAGGTCCTTTGCAGATGATCAAGTTAAAACAAGGCCAATGGGGTGGGTCCAAACCCAATATAAAAAGTGGAAATGGGCCTGGCGCAGTGGTACACACTTGCAGTCCCAGCACTTGGGAGGCTGAGGTGGGAGGATCACTTGAGCTCAGAAGTTAAGAGACCAGCCTGGGCAGCATGGCAAAAACCCATTTCTACTAAAAATTACACTCCCCCCCACACACACATACAAATCAGCCAAGCGTGGTGACGTAGGTTTGTCTTCCCAGCTAACAGGAGGCTGAAATGGGAGGATCTCTGGAGCCGGGCAAGGAGGGGTTACAGTGAGCTGAGATCTCACCAGTGCACTCCAGCCTGGGCAACAGAACAAGACCCTATCTCAAAAAAAAAAAAAAAAAAAAAAATAGTGGAAATGTAGACACAGAGAACCAGGCATGGAAGGAAGATGATGTAAAGAGATCAAAGATGGCCATTAATAAGCCCAGCAGACAGGCCTGGTGGAGATCCTCCCTCATAGCCCCAGGAGGCACCAGCCCTCGCAACACTGCAATCTCACACTCCAGAACTGTGAAAGAATATGTTTATTTTACTTAAACCACCCAGTGTGTGTTAATTGATTACTGCAGCCCTAGCAAACTAATACAGAGAAGAAGCTCCAAAACCGTAGACCTCCCCTTTTTTTCACATACTTTTTAATGTTTTTGGACTTTTAAATTTTGGCGGGTACATCGTAGGTGTATACATCGATGGGGTACATGAGATGTTTTGATACAGGCGTACAATGCATAATAATCACACCAGGGTAAATAGAGTGTCCATCACCTGAAGCACAGCTCACTTCTTTGGGTTAAGAACATTCCAATTCCACTCCTTTAGTTATTTAAAATGTATAACAAGTTACTGTTGACTGTCGTCGCCCTGTTGTGCTGTCAAACACTGGCTCTTACTCGTTCTTTCTAACTATATTTTTGTGTTCATCAACCATCTCCCCTCTCCCCTATCCCTGCTTCCTGGTAACTTAGTTACAAGGGTAGGATAGTTACCAGAGGCTACCCTTCCCAGCCTCTGGTAACTATCCTTCTACCCTCTAGCTCCCTGAGTTCAATTGTTTTAATATTTAGCTCCCATAAATGAGCGAGAACATGCGAAATTTGTCTTTTTGTGCTGGGCTTATTTCATTTAGTATAACATTCTCCAGTTCCGTCCATGTTGCTGCAAAAGGCATGATTCCATTCTTTTTATATGGCTGTACAGTATTCCATGGTGTATATGTACATTTTCTTTCCCTATTCATCTGTTGATGGACACTTAGGTTGATTCCAAATGTAGGCTGTCATGAATAATCCCTCTTTCACAGGCAATAAGTCACTGATAGATGTGGATGAGGGGAGGTCCAGTGACCACATACATAGCAAGATTTCATTGCTGTGCATATAGTGGTCACAGCTTTCAAATGCATAGGCACTGCATTCTCCCTGTTGGCTTTGGGTCTCAGGCAACATTCTGTGAGAAACTGAAGAGTACAATTTATCATCTTATTCAGGTCAAAGGTGATAACCTCATTAACTTAAGTAAGGCGGAGCTGTAAATTGTGTGTAGAGGGGATACGTCTCACTTTCTTCTCTTAGTTCAACCATTGTGGAAGACAGTGTGGCGATGCCTTGAAGACCTAAAGACAGAAATACTATTAGACCCAGCAATCTCATCACTGGGTATATACCCAAAGGAATGTAAATCAGTCTATTATAAAGGCACGTGGACTTGTGTGTTCACTGCAGCACTATTCTCAATAGCAAAGGCATCAGTGATGGATTGGATAAAGATAATGTGGTATATACACACCATGGAACACTATGCAATCATAAAAAGTGAGGTCATGTTCTTTGCAGGGACACGGTTGGAGCTGGAGGCCATCATCGTTAGGAAACTAATGCAGGAATCAAAAACCAGATACCACATGCTCCCATTCATAAGTGGGAGCTAAATGAGGAGAACACGTGAACTCATAGAGGGGAACAACACACGCTGGGGCCTGCTGGAGGACAGAGGGTGGGATGAGGTAGAGAATCAGGAAGAATAACTGATGAGTGCTAGGCTTAATACCCGGGTGATAAAATCGTCTGTACAATAAATCCCACAACACAAGAGTTTGCCTGTGTAACGAACCTGCCACATGCAGTCCTGAACTTAAAATAAAAATTTCAAAAAAGAAAAAAAGACTTGCTTCCGTGCTAAGATGCTGTGACACAGTGAAGTTCCTCTAGCCCATTCCCTGGCGTATTTTGCAGGCAGGAAGAACTGACAAACACAAGACAATGCTATTTAGTTCACCAACATTGTCATCATCATCACTGTGGAGTCTATATATAGAATTATAAAATGATATTATGGCTGAAAGGAAGCCTTTGCTATTGAGTGTGAGTTTTCCTAAAGGTAGAGGCATGCTTTGTTCTGCGTCTACCCCGAGGTGAGCTAAGTGCTGGGTACTGTGCAGGCATTCACTAGTGCTTGGTTAAATGAACGAATTGAGACATGAAGACACGAAGAAGAAAACCCAAGGTTAAAGTCACTTTGAGCAAGAGGGAAGAAAAGGGAAAAAAAAAAGAGTTAAGAGTAAGAAAGGAACACAGGCTGTCCCCCTTCTATGTCTCACTGTTCTGTTCCTGCTTTGTATGGTGACCGTGCCCATTGCCCAGGCCACTGCACTGGGTATCTCAACACTATTCTTCACCTGGAATCTAGCTGTTATTTTCCCATGTCATGCAGTGCGGTGCTTTCGATATCTTATCAACATTTCAGTGAATCCACTCTTTCAGGCTTTTTTTCCCTCTTGCATGTGTCTGTGGGGTTGGTCCAGAAGAAAATCTAGTGTAACACAAAATGTGTTGTACTTAGATGCGTTCGTGTGCTCCAGTCCTAATATATTTTCCAACGACAGAACTTCAGCACCTCGGATCTCTTTCCTCTAGAAGGAGTTTTCCAAGGAGGTTTTTCCAACAATCAGGAAATGAGATTTCTGGGAGCCCCTAAAACCCCCAAAATAGACACAAATGTATGTATTAAAATGTGTAATTATAGAATTCGAAAGAATTTCTGGGACCTTGATGGTGGTCAATTTGAGGACATCTCAAAGCACACATGACTCTGTGTGATGGGCAGATGCATCCCGGACGAGTCTGAATCGGCTGGAGAGGGGCGTAGGGCCGCCTGACATCCTCCAGCCTCCACGTCAGCGTGCTCCCCAGAGCCGGGGGATGAATAGACTCCTGACCTACTGCAGGGTGGCACTTCTTACCTTGGAGAGGCAATAGTTACCATTTCTTCTGAGTTTTAAAGTACCTTTTAGGATTCTCCAAAGCTAGGTACGGTTTTTCCTTTATCTTTCTCATTCCAGCTCTTGGAGGAGTTATATCGCTTGCTCATGCACATTTGATGTTCTTCCCAGGATTTAACTCTGCCTGTCCTAGTACCATGTAACATGCCTCTATTTCACCTCTTGTAACCAGAGGGCAAGGAGATAGCTAATAGTATTCTGGGTAAATGAATAAGAGCAGAAGTGAAATATTAGTGTGTCTATTTTTGCTTCTAACTGAAGAATAGGACCTGAGCTATAAAAGGAAAGGTATTTATAGTATTTCCTGATCATACATTTACTTGCATAACTACGTCAGCTGAAGCTTGTTGACCATGTTCATGCTGATTGCAACAACTCTGTAGAACAATATGCCCCATACAAAAATGGCTAGAGAGGTCTTCTCTGCTACGTGTTGAATACCAAACATATGATAGGTAGAAACACTCCTACTCCACTGACATAGTCTACATTTGATTATATTTTCCAGAAACACAAATATGAGAACTATACAAACTGCCCTCACACAAAGAACTGATCTGCCTTAAATCTAAAGACAATGCATGGTCCCTAGGTTGCTTATTTCAAAAAGAAGCAGACTATATGATCTTTTTACAATATTCTTAATTAACCAATAAGACACAATTGGAGAACATAAACACTGTTTTTTTTTTTTGCATTTGATATTGACCAAATTATAGGCCAATTTTCATGCACCTAGTACTCTGAAACATACAGGTACACTATATATTTAGTATGCTGGATTTTCTATCAGGAGTTTATGGCTCGGAACATTCATTCATCATTGAGAAAATGGCTCAGTACCTCCTACTTACATCTGAGGACGTTGTGAGGTTGAAAGTAGGATACAAAAATATTTTATGAAGCTTCTGTGTGATTATAAGCCATGTTTACAAAAATAGACCAAGACACTTTGGTAACTGTGAAAGAAACCAGGAAAGAAAGCATTTTAGCCATCTCTTCCAGAGACATGAGTATTTTGTTTTTATTATGTAGAGATATTTGAATATTTCTGGAAACTAGAGGTGGAAAGGAAGGAGAAAAAAATTCAATGCTATTATCACTTTGGAAATATTTTCTGGACAGACTAGGGGCTAGTTGAAATTAAGAACTGGAATTCTAACAGCATGGAATTCCAGCAGCAATAATTGCCAGTGTGGCCCCCTCGCCATGCAGGGAGTGGAAGGGGTTGATACAAGGCCAGCAGGGAACAGTGTTGACATGGCTGTCTGCTGGACCGCCACGCTATGTGCGCTGCCTAAGCCACGCCCATTTTACTCCCCGTCCTGTTTACGTCACTTGTAAAGTTCTACATGATTTCAGCTATGTTGGGAGTTGAGAGAAAATACAGGATCACCAATAAATACAGTAAATACAGAATACCTCACAGAAGATGAATGTTGTCCTTCAGCGTCTGTGGTAACTTCTACCTTTAACTAAAGTTGGAGTTGGAAGAAAAGCGATGTGACTCCACACTTCACAGTCCAAACAAACCCCCATCTCAGTAAAACAAGGCTTTCTCCTTCACGGGCATGTCAGCTGAGGGAGTGCTGTTACACTGCTGTCGCCAGGGACTCACTCAGTGTATTTGATATAATACTTGTTTATAAAGCACGTGATGATGAGAAGACCGCTGTGCAGATCCTAAATCAGATGCTCACTGCAGGCTTGGACGTACTGCTGGAGGCTGTGCATGTGGAGTCTCCTGCTCATACTACGAGGACAAAATGACCACTTTCCTTTAAGAGATACAGTTCCTACTGATTTTTATAATTCCGTTAAGAGTCATCCAGGCAAAATGGCTCACACCTGTAATCCCAGCACTTTGGAAGGTGGATCACGAGGTCAGGAGTTCGAGACCAGCCTTACCAACATGGTGAAACCCTGTTTCTACTAAAAATACAAAATTAGCTGGGTATAGTGGCGTGTGCCTGTAATCCCATCTACTCAGGAGGCTGAGGCAGGCAAATCGCTTGAACCTGGGATGCAGAGGTTGCAGTGAGCCCAGATTGTGCCACTGCACTCCTGCCTGGGCTACAGAGCAAAACTCCATCTCAGGAAAAAAAAAAAGAAAGAAAGGAAAAGAAAGAGTCAATCTTGTTTGGAATGGGTCCAACCCTGGCTAATATCATCCCAATTGGATTTCTTCAAGAATCTGGGATATTTTGACTATTTAAATCATGTTCCAACATTAAACTAGAAAAGAGAGCCATTTATCTGTTTAATATATTATAAATAGATTATTTCAGAACATTATATGTCTTGGTATTTTCTGATAGGGAGTATCAATATCCTTTAATCATTCATTCACTTATTTATTTGTTAAATAAATGCTTATTAAACGTGTGTTCTGTCCCAGCCACCAAGTTCAGATAATTAGTGAAAAACATGGTTTCTACTTCAGTTCAACCCATATTTAATGGGTGCCTATTATGTGACAGACAGACAGATAGACATTGGTTTTGGTGCTGGGGACATAAAGGAGAAAGCTCAGAATTCTTGCCCTCACAGAACTCATAATTCCATTGGGCAAAACACATACACGTAGGACAGGTTAAACTGGAATATAGCTAGTAGAAAGAAACACTCTACAGGTATTTTAGATAATAACTTCATTTACGAATTACTTTAAAGTGTTTTCCACTATGGCTGGGCAAAGAGATAGACTTTGATAGGAAATGTACTTGATATATTTTACTTTCTCACTTTTTTGTTCTCTTTAAAACAAAATGTTTCTTTAGAGATGGGGTCTCACTATGTTGCCCAGGCTGACCTCAAACTCCTGAGCTCAAGCCAACCTCCAGCCTCAGCCTCCCGAGTAGCTGAGCTACAGGCACGCGTCCCTGCACGCGCACAGCCTCCTTTTCTTCCCTGAAGTAAAAAGAAAATAATCTCAGCTCAATTCCAGGCACTATTTGTCCTAATGTCTTTTCTGACAGCCTGTGTCCAAGAATCATGAAGTGACAGAAGTGCACCCGAAACAAAGTAGAATCCCAATGATGTCATTACTTTTTATGGCAGTTGACCTTGGGAAGGTGATATCATTGCTTTGAGACTCTTATCTATAAAATCAGAGTGATAAAATCTTCATTGTCTTTCTCTAGATTTGCATAAAGACCTAGATGAAGACTGCTTGTAAGAGTATTGTACAGTGTAACATAGAAAATGCAAGGAATTACTATTTGTTCCTTAATTTTCAAAAGATGCTTAAATATCTATAATCAGCACATGTGTGTCTGCATGTTTTCAAATGGGCAGCAAGAAGGTTTAAGACCCAGATTGGGAAACATTTGTGCACAAATCCCATACCAATACCTATGCTTTAGAAGAGTAGGACGAATTTTTCAGTGCATCTTAATGAATTTGAGTCTATCAGCACTGGCCCCCAACCCCTGGCCTTCTTTTTTGAGAGAGAATCTCATTCTGTCACATAGGCTGAAGGGCAGTGGCACAGACACAGCCCACTGCAGCCTCGATCTCCTGGAATCCAGCAATTCTACTGCCTCAGCCACCCATGTAGCTGGGACCACAGGTGTGCGCCATCACGCCCAGCCAGTGTGTGTGTGTGTGTGTGTGTGTATAGAGAGAAAGAGAGGCTCTTGCTATGTTATGCAGGCTGATCTTCTACTCCTGGGCTCAAGAGATCCTCCCCAGGCCAGCTTTTGAACAAGTAAGATGACTCGTTTCTTTCATTTTGATACGGTGGCAAGCATGGTGGAAGATTTTTTGCTCTTTCTTGAAGTTTTTAACAGTAATGTTCAAGAAGGATTCAGCAGAGTTATCCCAAATTAAAGATTTCCTGAGGTAGGATAGATTGGGGTAGGATTAGGTGGGGGTGAGGTCTGGGAAAGTGAGTACCATTTCGCAGATCATTTGAATTACTGGATTGATACTGTGTCCAGAACTGTTGCACTTACTTTCCCACGTTTGGTGTGTCCACATCTCAAGTTTGGCAGATGTTTGCTTTTTGGCAGTGTCCTTAATCTGATTAATCTCTCCTGTTCCCACTGTCATATACTACATGTATGTCCAGAGGAATCGCAATGTTTTCACCTGCTCTCTAATCCAAATCAATAAAACAAAACCGTTTTTTCTCACATTTGAGTAATCTTTTCTTTAAATAGAATCGTTAAAGAACTAACATTTATCGGTGTGTTGGTGTTCATGTGAGAGCAAATCCCAGGCATTTATTTCCTAGGAATATAACTCATGCATTCCTTCAACTACGCTCGCATGACGCAACAGCTCATGGAAAATGAGAGTAGCTTTTTAGCTTAAATACTCAAGGGAGATCTCCTGTGGGACACATTACTGGCGTTTAATGTTTGGACAATACTTGAGAAAGAAAGGAAGAAAGAAAGAAAGGGGGAAGGAAGGAAGGAAGGGAGGGAAGGAGGGAGAAAGAAGAAGAAGAAAGAAAGAGAAAGGAAAAAGGAAGGAAGGAAAGAAGGAAGGAAGGGAAAGAAAGGAAAGAAAGAGAAAGAAAGACAGAGAAAGAGAGAAAGAGGGAAGGAAAGACGGAAGGAAGGAGGAAGGACAGAAGGCTGGACTACTGTGAGTTACTACTCAAGTATAGATTTTTATGCTAATTATTCCACATGTCATTCAGGATGACCCATTTTGGAGCGAATGGGTTTTAAAAATCACAGGGATTTCAGTGGCTGAAATGAACACACACACGCACACGCACACGCACACACAATCCAAGGGGGAACTGTCACTGACATAAGAAAAAGGGTTTTAACAGCTCTTTCATAAAACACACACACAGCGCGGTCATTTTACCTTCTGTACAGAAGAGCCGACTGTTTTTCAGCGCAACTGTACTGTGTGTGTGTTTTCATTTCAGCCACTGAAATCCCTGTGATTTTTAAAACCCATTCGCAGGCCAGGGTGCGTCCTCCCAAGACGCACGGCCAGGAGTCCCTGCAGCGCCTTCGTCTCTACCTGGGGCTTCCCGTCCTGCTCAGGACGCAGCCCTGGCCAGGCAGTCGTGACCCCTCTGTCCCCGCTCGGACCCTCTGTTTTTGGCTCAGCTGCTCTTTGACACAGCGGCGCTCCCCCTTCTCGGAAAGGGCTCACCCGGCCCCCAGCCACCTGCCTGGACCACAGCTCTCTGGAGACCCCGTTTATTAAGCTGCTGCCGCCGCGTCTGGCTTTCCTTCTGCCAGCTGCCTCTTCCCCCAGACCGCCTCGGACGCCCGGTGCAGCAGCCTCGCCACCTGCGGTGCCATCCTCCGCCCGCGCGGCGGTGGAGCGGCAGGTGTCCCGGGCGGGCGCGGCGGCTGCAGGTGCAGCGGAGCCAGGGGCGGCGGGGCCGGGGGGCGGGGACGCAGGAGGAGCCCCGCGGAGCGACCGCGCCTAGAGGAGGTGGCTCCCGGCCAGGGCCCTGACCCAGCGGAGCGCTCCTTCCTCGGCAGCGGCGGGCGGGGACGCCCCACCCGGCTACAGGGCGGCGGATCAAGCTGTGGCTGCCCGGAGTCCCGAACCCGCTTGTGTCCGATCTGTTCGCCGCCAATCTCTTCCTCACTCAGGCTGCGCACTTGCTATTTAAATGGGATTCGGGACCTGCAGCGTTGACATACCTGGCAGCTTCCCAGAAATGCAGAGGCCCTGGCCTCGCTCCCACCCAGTGAATCAGGAGGCAGCCCCCGGGGGGCTCCTGTGTGCGTTCACGACTGAGGAGCACCCCAAGGCGACCTTCCTGAGACCAGAGGTCTCTCGGGAGTCGTTGTCCTGCTCCAGCAGCTTCCCTAGGTTCCCACTACTGCCTGAATGGAGGACACAATTCAATCCAAGCCCCTGGAGAACTGGGCCTTCCTTTCCAGGCCGCCTTCCAGAGCTGCCCTCCCAGCTCAGCCCCCAGCCATCCGTCCGGCGCCCCACTAAACACTGGTGGCTAAAGGAAGAGACACGTTCCCGTATTTGCTATCATCAAAATGGAATGAATAATAGATGATTTTTTTTTTTTTTGATGTGCGACATTCTGGACAAAGAAAAAATAAGATTAGAAAATTATCATAAAACAGTCGGTAAGTGCGGTCCCTAAAACGTGTTCTCTGAGGCCAAGGACTAGCAGGAGGCCAAACAGGTGGCTCAGAATTAGCCAGGAGCCAGAGCAGAAAAGGGTGACACTACCCACTCGCCCATACCCGGCAACTAGAGGTCCTGCAGAAGAGCGGTTCTGGCTACTGGCGCGGGAGACCTGTTTTCCCTGGGAAAGCTCTCGATGAGAGAACACGTTTGCTAGTAGCAGCTGCCATGCTAGTTTCAAAAAGTGAATCCAAGGTCAAGCGCCTCCGTTTCTCCTAATGGTTCAGTGTGAGTGAGTCCATGGCATAATTCTCTTGCACAGCAGTGAAACGGAAATCCAAGAGGTCAACTCAGTGGCATCCAGGGTGCTGTTCCCCGTGGCCTGATTGGAACCATGTCTGAGGAACGGCAGTGACAGGCATTTCCCGGTGGAGGGTGTATCTTGGACCACTTTTACATAAGCAGAGAGTTTAGATCAAACTCTCTAGAAAGGAACAGAAATGCAGAGTTTCTGTATTGGTGATTCTGGGCAGATCTGCGGGGTCAGTGGAGAGCAGAGAAAGTGAGCCTCATAACTCAGTGTGAACAGATCTCACCCTTCAAACCTCACCTGCCCATTCTGTCTTCCCTTTTTGTTAAAATCAGGACTATTTGGACATTTGTTTTAGGTCGCTGTGTCTTTACTGACAAAACCACTATTCTTAAGATAGACTGTGCCTGTCTCTGTATTTTGTCACAGGTGAGAATCGTAGGGGCCATAGAAGGAGAATGATTCCTTAAAACTTGCCAAGAAATTTCTTTTAAGGTAATTTAAACTCTTTTCAACTTCCCTGACTTTACAGAAAAGAATAACTTTCATTAAAAACAACAATAACAACAACAACAAAAAAAAAAAAAAACAGGCTGGACACAGTGGCTCAGGCCTATAATCTCAGTACTATAATCTTAGTACTATAATCTTAGTACTATAATCTTAGTACTTAAACATACTGAGGCAAGTATGTTGCTTGAGACTGACCTGGGTAACATGGTGAAACCCCATGTCTACAAAAAATAAATAAACAAATAAAAAGAAAGAAAGAAAGAAAATTATCCCTGTGTGGTGGTGTGTATGCTTGTAGTCCCAGCTACTCAGGAGGCTGAGGTGGAAAGATTGCTTGAGCTGTCAAGACTGAGGCTGCAGTCAGCTAGGGTTGTGACTGTGCCACTGCACTCCAGCCTGGGGAGTACACTGAGCCTCTGTCAAAAAAGAAAGAAAGAAAGGAAGGAAGGAAGGAAGGAAGGGAGGGAGGGAGGGAGGGAGGGAGGGAGGGAAGGGAAAAAGAAAGAGAAAGACTGCAGTTGCTTGAGAAAATGAACCTGTTGACTTCTTTGTGGTATCAGGTGTTAACAAACATGGAACTCTTCCTAAACTGTACCATCTCGGGACAAGAATAGAGGGAAAGGAAAGGGAAGAAGCTCTTAAGCCTGATACCTATGAGGCTTTTTCCATTCACCTCCCCTAATCCTCATGACAACCTAATGGAGTCAGGATTAGAAATTCTACTTAAAGGTAAGGAAACTAAGACTCAGAAGAGTTGAGTCACTTTACTAATGTCACATAGCTAACATGTGGTAGAGCCTGATTCAATTTCAAATTTGCCTGGCTCCAGAGCCCATATGAAAACTCATTTTAACAAAGGTTTATTGAATATCTACCAAGTTCAGGATGCTGCCTAGTACATGAGGAAACAGCAGCATTTTCAAAAAGTTTGGTTCCCATCCACAAGGATTTCACAATCCAGGAGAGTCAGGGATGCAGATGGCTAAGTGCGGCTGTCCTGGAGAGGGAGTGTTGGCATAGGAAGGCTCGTGACGGCCTGCTGGGGAAGGCAGAGAGGGCAGGGATTAGTGCTGACTAGGAGGCCAAGCAACGCTTCAAAAAGCAAATGATATTTGATCTTGGCTTTGAATGATGTGTAGGATTTCAACAGATGGGGAAGGTGGGAGGAGTATGATTTTCAGTTGAAGGAGCCCCTGGGTGCTGTTTATTCAGCACTAGGTAAGAATCATCTGTGCTTAATATTTTACAAAATCAGAAGAGTCCTGTTGTTAAATATCAGTAAACATTAAATGTAAGTCTCCTGGTCTAGAGTAAATTCTTGGACCACAAAGACTTTGCCCTGCCTTTCCTGCATCAGTGCTGGTGCAGTCACCCTCTCATCCCTCGATCATTTCACATTTATGGAATATAGTTTTGTGTCCACCACAATGAATGAAATATAAATGTTAATAAAACTAAAAATTAGCAGGACCTAAACAATCCTCTCATTACATACACTTTAGATACTCCATATTTAGTGTATTTTGCTGATAATTATAACACAGTGAATGTAAGTCACATCCTTCTGTTCTTGATGCTTGAGTGCAATGTAATATCCTAAGGTTGTGGAATTTTCACCATCGACCACGGTGTGCACAATTTTACTGTGAAGGCAGCTGTACTTTAGTGCTGAGAATCTTGGTGGCTTCTTGTCTTAGACTGGTTTGCTTTTTAAAATTTTTTTCCTTACCAAGCCCTAGTATGCACTTACGTATTTATAGCCTTTCTTTGCTATTGAATTCAAGGGCAGCCATTTTTCTTCCTGGTACATTGAAGGTCTTAGTAACAAGGATCTTCATTAACTGAGGTTATTGGATAGCAAACTATGAAGAGGGGATAACTGTAACATGTCATGAGATTCTGCAAGATTCTGATGTGTGGTCTTCTTCCACACTCTTGTCTGTAGATGTGCATGGTCAGCGTTATGCTAAGCTAAAGTCACAGCATCCAGGGGGCTCGTGGCGCACAGTCATGCTGAAGATCTGTGCTGGACTTGAAGCCAAGGCCTCGTTCCCATAGAAATGTAGGCCTAGATCATCAGTGAGGCTGGGATGTGAAAACACACACAGGCTCTTCGGGGAGCCGAATGTTGAAGGAAGATAGACACAAATGGGGTATTTACAGAACATTTCCAACTTATCGTTGGATATTTTGATGGCATCTCAAAGTATTATCTAAAGATAAAATCAAGTATATTGATGTATAAATAGGGACTACCAGTTCATGTGACCTTTAGAGAAAGAGTCATCCTTCCCTCCATCCCTTCCTTCCTCACTCTTGCCCTGCCTCTTTCCTCCTTCCCTTCTTCCTTTCTTCTCTCTCTCACCTTTCTCTTTCTTCTTCCTTCTCTCCTTCCCTCTCTCCCTCTCTTTCTCTCTCATTTCCTTTCTGTCTCCCTCCCTCACTCTCTCTTTCTTTCCTTTCTGAGTCATCCCCAGGGAAGGTTTTGCTCTGGATTCCTCTCTGGCTTTTCTGCATAAACACTGAGGACATTTGTGTCTGCCCAGAAAGTGGCTGTTATGCCTTTGCCTCTTCCGCAAAACCCAGAGTCACCCCGTGGCAAGCCAAAATTTCCGACAGCGTGTCAGGAGTCTGATGCCATTTAATGATATTCAGGCCATGTAGAAAAGAGCAGCTGCCCTGCAGGTCGTATTCCAGAAATGTGCCCCGGTACCCAGCAGGAAGCTGGAGAACTTTAATTTGGTGAAGCAAATTTAATCATTTGCCTCTTTGTAAATGGGGACACAGGAAAAAACAAAAAAGCTTTTCTTGATGGTGTTCTCACAAAACTGCTGCTCCTAATGGCACACACGTTTCAATTCTTTCCACTCCTCTTTCATGGGATTTGCAGGACTGCATGATTTTCCAGGAGCTGTCAAGGACACAAACAGGTGTCATCCGGGGAGGCGCAGAACCTCCAATGCCCAGCTCTGATATCACCCCCTCCATGGAACTCTGAAAGCATGGCACACGCATATTAAAGGAAGTAAAGTGGATTCAGATGCTTTTGTCCAAGGCCAAAGAAATCCTTCCGCCTTCTGCATTTTTCTTCCTTCACTAATTAGGAGCAGCCTCAATTCATTATGTACAAATGCATTTATAGATTTTCAATGTATGTCTGCTTTTCGTTTTAGCAAACCATCTGTAAATTAAATCTACAACAGAAAAAAATCTGCCAACCTAGGAAACCCTTTAATACTAATTACGACATGAGGGTAGAAGATTTGGAGTAATCTTTTATCATGGTATCAAAATTTACCACGGGTTTTATCACAGCATCATTGCGTAGCTTATGCTGACGGCTGTCAGCTCTTGATGGCTCCATCGGTTCCCCAGATAGCTCCAGATCTGTGTCAAGGCTCTCTTCATAAAGAAGCATTTAGATTTAAAGAATATCAAACATGTTGGATAAAATTGTCTACGTGTTAACATGCAATCTTCCAGAAACAGGTCATAGCTCACAGTCATTTTAGATTGTTTCTATTGCATTTACTTGGACTTCTCTTTTGGTGAGCAAACTGAAGTTAAATATCACATAACTGGGGTTATCTGACAAACCAGATTTAATGAAAATAACTTACTTTCCACTTTCTTTTGGGGTGAAAGGGTGACCATCTGTGCTAGGCCTCAGTATGCTTATTCTAATTATTGAATTTTAGAAGCAAGCAATTATACCTGAATGGGAACTAATTTATTTATTTCTTTTTCTCTTTCTTTCTTTTTCTTTCTTTCTCTTTTTTCTTTCTCTCTTTCTTTCTTGCTTGCTTGCTTGCTGGCTTTCTTCTTTCTTTCTCTTCTCTCTCTTTCTTTTTTTCCTTCCTTCTTTCTTTCTCATGAGATGGACTCTCACTCTGTCACCCAGGCTAGAGTACAGTGGTGTTATTTCAGTTCACTGCAACCTCCACCTCCCAGATTCAAGTGATTCTCCTGCCTCAGTCCCCCAAGTAGCTGGGACTACTGTGGGCTCCTGGATATCTCACACCACTATGCCCAGCTAATTTTTGTATTTTTAGTGGAGACAGGGTTTCACCATTTTGGCCAGGCTGGTCTCGAATGCCTGACCTCAAGTGATCTCCCTCCTTGACCTCCCAAAGTGCTGGGATTTCAGGCATAAGCTACCATGCTTCACCTGAATGGGAACTAATTTCTTTATTCTTCATCACCCCCATTATCATCGTCATGACCGCTACCAACATTATTGTCATTAAGAATTAATCTTTGGGATCAGGATGCTAGACTGCATGGCAGGAAGGATGTATGTCCTTCCGCTTCATGGGAAAACCCAACACCCATCAGTTTCCAGGTGTCAGTGGCACTAGCATCGCTACAAGTGTGGAGGAATCTCTCCTCCATAGACCAGAGCTGATGGTTGAAGGGTCTCTTGCAGATGTGGCTCACAGGGCTTTAGGGTATGGATAGGAGGAGACACTTGGAGCCCCCGGGATCTACCTGGGCACCCTTGATGCTCCTTCACCAAATGGGATCCTAAATGTAGACAGACAGTAACGCTGGTCTGTGAAGGGGAGTGGCTGGAGGCTGACGAGGGTGTGAGGAGGGAAGTGACTCACTGAGGCTAGCAGGCAGGGTTGAGCAGGCAGAGGATCTAGAGAGGAAGCAGAGCGTGGGGGTAGTGAGTGTTGCTGTGGCTGTGACCAAGGGCAGCAGCAGGGGCTCCAGCTCTGTCTCCATGCTGCAGTGGTTCATTGCATGGGTTGACTTGGCTAAGCTGTGGTGCCCAGGTGTTTGGTCAAACAACAGTCTAAATGTGGCTGGGAAGGCATTTTTCAGATGTAATTAACATACATTTATTTATTTATTTATTTATTTAGACAGAGTCTCACTCTGTTGCCCAGACTGGAGTGGTGCAGTGATGCAATCTCGGCTCACTGCAACCTCCGCCTCCTGGATTCAAACGATTCTCTGCCTCAGCCTCCTGAGTAGCTGGGACTACAGGCGCTGCCATCACACCTGGCTAATTTTTGTATTTTTAGCAGAGACGGGTTTTCACCAAGTTGGCCAGGATGGTCTCAATCTCCTGACCTCGAGATCCACCCTCCTTGGCCTCCCAAAGTGCTGGGATTACAGGCGTGAGCCACTGCTTCCAGCGTAATTAACATTGAAGTCAGTAGATGCTGGGTAAAGCAGATGAGCCTCCTGTCAGTTAAAGACCTTGGAAGGAAAAAACTGCGGTCCCTGGAGGAGAGGAGACTCTGCCTTCAGGTGCCCTTGATGACATCAGCTCTTCCCTAGGTCTCCAGCTTGCCCTGAACTTTTCTGACTGGCTGTCCCCACAGTCATGTGAGCCAATTCCTTTAAAAATAAGTTCCCCGACCGCGTCTCTCTCTATCCCACAGGTTCTGTTTCTCTGAAGAATCCTGAGTGACTCTGGAGTTCCTGCACAGAGAATGCCCCTGGCAATGGGAGCCTCTGCCTAAAGGTGTCCTCAGATAAGTGGGTGGAGCACGTGGAGGGGCTCTGGGTCCACACAGAGATCTCTTCAGGGCAGAGCTCATGGCCAGCTGCGTCACAGCAAGGACACAGCCCCTGCAGTGGGTACATGGGCAGCTGGTCAGGGAAAGGCCTGGGGATGGCTCCATCAATCGGCGTCTGCAAAGCCAAGCACTTTTCAGGATGACATCCTCTTTCAAAACTCTAATTCTATTTGGAATTATTTCCACTGTTGTTTTCCTTTTCTTGAGTTTAAAGGGATAGGGAGGATACGTCTCAAAATCTTTTACAGAAGGGATTTTTCTTAATGGTATCTTTTTTTTTTTTTAATTTTGGGGTGGGAAAAGGACTTGAAACTTTAATTTTTTGGAGCTCCTTAAAACCTACCAGTCAGCGTAATAGCTCTGTGTCTCACTCCATAACGGAGATGCTGCAAGAAATACAAATTTCTTGCTTTTCCATAATTCAAGGTAATTTTCACTTTGAGTTTCTGCCTAACTAAGCTGGCATAAACTTAATCTCAGATATTTAGGATCCTCTTTTTCCCTATGGCTAGACTAGAAGTCTATGTTCAAATGTCGTTAAGACACCAGGGGAAAATGTATCTAGTCCTGAAGTCACCCAAGCTGCCAAGTCATGTCCGCCAAGACTGTCACGATCACACCTGGTCCTGCTGTCGGCCCACGGAGATTGCTCCTGTTTCCCCTCATGTCCCCAGGGGTGGTCATTCTCTCCCATACCAGGTTCCCTGCAAGCGGGATCTTCCTTCTTCTCTGTGCAGCACCAAAGCACGATTATCTTGTCGACACTGTCGAAAGCCCTGTCTCCCGCAATCCACTTTCGAGTTAATCCCTGTCTTGGCTTGGCTGCCTCCATGGGGTTTCTGCTGGAAATCAGGGCACAGGATCCTCCCCTATTCACGACTCCACTCCCGCCTTTTCTCTTACCTTTTAAACTTTAGAGAATCTTCATAACAGTGAGGATGTGGCATAATCAGGTGAAAAGAGAAAGCCACTCTTGTCACAGCCCGATTCATGAAACATTTTGTCTCCTGTGTTCTTTTTTTTTTTTTAACATATTTGATAGTCATGCTGCTTAGAGAGAGAGAGAGAATCTGCTGTTTTCTTTTTTTTCTTTTTTTTTTAAGAAGAAAAAAAGGAAGAAAGAAAGAGAGAAGAAAAAAAGAATGAAGAAGAGGAAGAAAAAGGAAGAGAAAGAGGGAGAGAGAACGGGAGTATTGCTTTATTGCCCAGGCTAGAATGCAGTCTAAAAATAGGCATTGAAAACCTCTTTTATGCCAACAATTGTGCTTAACAATGGAGACAGGAAGGAATAAGGGAAGAAAATAACAAACAAGCAGCCAACCAATATTTCATTTAAACCTATGAAATGCTATGCAATTATTGAGGAGTGATTTACTTCCAATTATATAGTCACTTTTGGAATAGGTGTGATATGGTACTGATAAGAATGTATGTTTTCTGTGTTTGAAGTGGAGAGTTCTATAAATGTTTATTAAGTTTACTTGTTCTGGGTCTGAGTACAAGTCCTGGATAGCCTTGTTAATTTTCTGTCTCGTTGATCAGTCTAATATTGACAATGTGATGTTACAGTCTCCCACTATTATTGTGTGGGAGGCTAAGTCTCTTTATAAGTCATTAAGAACTTGTCTTATGTATCTGGGTGCTCCTGTATTGGGTGTGTTTATATTTAGGATCATTAGCTCTTCTTGTTGCATTAATCCTTTTACCATTATGTAATGTCCTTCTTTGCTTCTTTTGATCTTTGTTGCTTTAAAGTCTATTTTATCAGAGGTGAGAATTGCAACTCCTGCTTTTTATTTATTTATTTATTTTTGTTCTACGTTTGGTTGGTAAATCTTCCTCTGTCTCTTTGTTTTGAGTCTTTGTGTATTGTTGCATGTGAGATGGGTCTGGATACAGCAAACCGATGGGTGTTGGCTTTTACTGCCATTTGATGCTAGCTGGCTGTTTTGCCCATTAGTTGAAAGGCTGATACTGGTTGCTCCTTTATATGTGTAGTGCTTCTTTCAGAAGCTCTTGTAAAGCAGGCCTGGTGATGGTGAAATCTTTAAGTACTTGCTTCTTCACAAAAGATTTTTTTTCCTTCACTTGTGAAGCTTAGTTTGGCTGGATATGAAATTCTGGGTTGAAAGTTCTTTTCTTTAAGGATGTTGAATATTGGCCCCTGCTCTTTTCTGGCTTGTAGGGTTTCTGCTGAGAGATCTGCTGTAAGTCTGATAGGCTTCCCTTTGTGGGTAACCTGACCTTTCTCTCTGGTTGCTCTTGGTATTTTCTCCTTTATTTCAACCCTAATGAATCTGACTATTATGTGCCTTGGGGTTGGTCTTCTTGAAGAATATCTTTGTGGTGTTCTCTGTATTACCTGGAGTTGAATATTGTGCTGCCTTACTAGGTTGTGAAAGTTTTCCTGAATAATATCCTGAAGAGTATTTTCCAACTTGGATTCATTCTCTTCGTCACATTCAGGTACACCTATCAAACGTAGATTAGATCTTTTCACATAGTCCCATATTTCTTGGAGACTTTGCTCATTCATTTTTATCCTTTTTTCTCTAATCTTGACTTCTCGTTTTATTTCATTAAGTTGGTCTTTGACCCCTGATATCCTTTCTTCTGCTTGATCAATTCGACTGTTAAAACTTGTGCATACTTCATGAAGTTCTCGTGTTGTGTTTTTCAGCTCCATTAATTCACCTATATTCCTCTCTAAATTGTCTATTCTCGTTAGGATTTTGTCAAACCTTTTTTCGAAGTTCTTAGTTTCTTTGCATTGGGTTAAAACAGGTTCTTTTAATTCACAGAATTTTCTTATCATCCACCTTCTGAAGCCTACTTCTGTTAATGGAACACACTTGTTCTCCATCAGGGCTTGTTCAGTTGCTGATGAGGAACTGTGATCCCCTGTAGAGGGAGAGGCATTCTGATTTTGGGTATTCTCAGCCTTTTTCTGCTGGTTTCTTCCCATCATTGTAAATTTATCCCCCTGTCATCTTTGTGATTACCGACTTTCATATTAGGTCTCTGAGTGGATGTCCAACTTGTTGATTCCCAGTGCCGAAATCTGAGCAATCCACTGCGCCGGCCAAAACAGCAGTGTTAAGATTGATGGTGCTTTTCTGCCCAGGACTCTGCACCAAGAACTGCCACGCCAAGGTGCCGGCAAAACCGCCATGCCAGCAAAACTGCCACACCAGCCACAAGAGTCACTCTGGCGACCCGTGGGGCTCCTCCGCTGGGAATCTCCTGCTCCGTGAGCAACAAAAGTTCGTCTGAAAGTGTGGCGTCCTCTCATTCTCTGCACTTACACTGGGAGCTACAATCCCGAGCTGCTAGTAATCAGCCATCTTGTCTCCTATGTTCTGTTTCTCTAAGGCATTAGGACGTCAGTACTCAAAGAGGAGGGGCCTGCCAGGCTGTGCCCTTTTGTGGATCCTGTTATCTCTCTTCTAGGAGGCTAGGAGTGGAGGGCAGTTCATCTACCAAATAGGATGGAAAACAGTGGTGGGAATAGTGAGTATAAAATACAGCGACCCTCATAGATGCAGCAAATCACCATGGCACGTGTATCCCTGTGTAACAAACCTGAGCATTCTGCACATGTATCCCAGAACTTAAAGTAAAATAAAATATAATCAAAAAAAAAAAAACAAAAACCACAGTGACCGGGGAAAAATAAACCTCCAAGAATATTTTGAATGCCTCCTTCCACCACACAGATGTGAGAAACTCACATTCCAGTGGTGATCGGGATCCCAATGTATTGAGGCTTCTCTGTTTTGGATTGTACTTGATTGATTGATATGACCTGACAGTTTCATTCTATGCTTGGAGGAGCCACTTCTTAACTCCCTCTCATATCCTCTGCCTTCTGCCCTTACTTCTCTGGGCTTACCGCAATGCTTGATCATAGTGCAAGTGCACAGAAATATTTGTTAAATAGGTGAATGAATGAGTTTAGATGGATTTAAAACTCCTAAAACACCACCAACAACAAAAATCCTGTCCCTTTGCTCATCTCCTGTGTATGTCTCTTTGTTTGGGCTTACTGATATAAAGCATAGACTTCAATTGTTCTGACACATTACCATGGGCATCTGCCTTCTAAAGATGCAGGAGAACAGATGCTAGTGAGCCTCCCACAAATGGTTGTCTGCAAGTAGTGTGTATAAATCAGGCTGCTCAGTCTGGAATCAGTTCAGTACATGCATAGTACACTATTGAAGATTTGCTGATTAAATCACCCAAGCCGAAAACAGTTACAGTAACTCCAGACTCCAATTGGATTCCAATGTCAAGGCAAATCATTTGTGAGCACTGAGCTCATTTAAGCCTGGGAAGTAAACATCACAGGAGAACTGTTTGCTTTCCATACTACTTTATTGCTCAGTCCTTGCATTCATCATTGTGTCTAGCAAACAGCACATCAAAATGCCATTAAATAATGTTGTTGAATAGGTTTTCTTCTTCTGCACAATTAACTATAATATGACCTAATAGATTATGTTAATACTTCAATGGAAATTTATAGTCTCTAAAGATTGATTGGTCTGCAAATCCTTTTTCTTTTTCTGTCATTTCAGAAGAGGTAGTTGCTTTAAAGGGATGTAAAATATTATTTTAAAATGTGGAACCAAATAAAAGTTCAAGCCTGACAAGGTAGCTCATTGTAAATCTGAAAGATGATTGCAGTGATGGTGAAGTCTCTGGAAAGGCCAGTTACTTCATGGGAAAAACAATGGGTTTAGTATCAAGGAGATTGGACTTCCATCTTGGCTCTCCTCCTGGGCACCTTTGGGGTGTTGGACAATCCAGTTGACTAATATTTCTGGGTTTTCTGTAAGTATAAAGTGAGAAGTTTGTTCTCTAGTTTCTATGGCTTTATGAACAAGAAATGCTAGCGGTGTGGTATTTTTCATATTTATGTACTCACTGGCACCTAAATCAAATAATATCATTTGAGATAAGGTTGAAAGGCATCTGGTCCTTAGGTTTTGTGGAGATATTAGGAAGGTTTTGTAATCAGAGTTGGGCCTACTTTCTTGAATGGTCCTCTGCTAGCAACATAACCCTGGGTAAGTTCCTCAGTTTCTTTGGTTCAGTTTCTCAACCTGCAAAATGGTGGTAATGTTACCAAATTTGAAACGTGGTCATAAGAGTTGGAGATAACATATATAAATCACTGAACAATCTTTGATATGTGGTAGGTATTTTGTAAGTGTTGGATAATTTTATTTTTAGCAATTAAGTCAAATTACAGTAAAAGGGACAGGAGGGACATTATCAAAATCACCAAAGTTTTTAGAACTAAGGGACTGTCAAAAGGAAGAGAGTATCTCAGTGAAGCTTTCTCAGAGTTTTGCTTGAGCCTGATTCTTCTAGCAGGTGTACATTTTGGGAATCATTAATGATGAGGATGGACAGAATCTATTATTGGCACCAGTTACAAGAAAAGATAGCATATTTGAGTTTCTTGGACTAGTAACTTCACATACTTGTTTCTAAAATTAAGAGACCTTATTTTTAGAGCAGCTTTAAGTTTATAGAACTTATGGAAAAATTGAATAAGTAGTACAGAGAGTTCCCATATCCCCCTCAAGATATAGTTTCTCTTTGCATTGGTGTGGCACATTTGTTGCAGTTGATAAACCAATATAAACACATTATTATTAATGTAACATAGCTTCTGTGTTGTGCAGTATATTCTATAGGTTTTGACAAATGCAAATGTCACGTATGCACCATTACAATATGACACAGAGTAGTTTCACTGTACTAAAAATCCCTTATGCTCCACCTTTCCGTTGCCCTTATTTTATTCATACAAAAACCTGTGCATGAATGCTTATAGCAGCTTTATTTATAATTGCCCCAAATTGAAAACAGCCATGATGCCCTTCAATAGGTGAATGGCTAGACAAACTGTGGTATATCTACCCTATGGGATATTATTCAGTGATGGAAATAAATGAACTACCAAACCACCAAAAGACATGGAGGAACCTTAAATGCATTGTACTAAGTGAAAGAAACCAGTCTGAAGAGGCTACGCACCATATGATTCCAACTGTATGACGTTCTGGGAAAGGCGAGAGACACTAAAAAGATCTGTGGTTACCAGGGAGTAGGGGAGAAGGAGGGATGAGTAGGGGGAGCACAGAAGGTTTGTGGGGCAGTAAGCAGTCTGAATGGCACTCTAACGGTAGATGTCATCTAGTTGTCAAAATCCATGGAATGTAATACAAAAAGAGTGAACCCTAATGTGAACTGCTGATGTCAGTTAGTACAGGAATACCTTGTTCTACTGTGTTTCACTTTATTGTGTATTATAGATATTGCATATTTTTTTCCTTTTTACGAATTGGAGGTTTGCGGCAACTCTGTTTTGAGTAAGTCTATTGTGACTAGTTTTCTAAAAGCATGTACTCACTTCTTGTCTCTGTGTCATATATTGCAATATTATTGTAATATTCAAGCTTTTTCATGGTAATTTTTGCAATAGCTCAGTAATTTGGTATTCTAATATGGTGATTATTGCAATATCTCAATAATTTGGTATTCTAATATGGTGATTATTGCAATATTTCAAGCTTTTTGATTATTACCATGTCTTTCATATCATATCTGTGATCAGTGATCTTTGACATTATTACTGTTATTGTTTGGGGGCACAAAAAACAGTGCCCATTACATTCAGCAAACATAATTGATAAATCTGCACATGTGAGTTCTCCACTTGCAGGCTGTTCCCCCATTTCCCTCTCTTTCCTTGGGCCTCCCTATTTGTCAAAACACAATATTAAAATCAGGCCAATTGATGCTCTGTAGTTGCCTCTTAGTGTTTCAGGAAAGAAAGAGTCACACGTCTCTCACATTATTAGCTAGAGAGGAGAAGTCAACAACTGGCTTCAGATCTTCAAAGGACAGGCTGACTTTTTGTGAGGGGCTCATGCATCTGGTGACTGTAAGTTGAAACCAGGCTAATTTAACATTCTGAAAACCCTAGGATTCCTTAAGAAGTATGCTAAATTGACTCCTTGTCCTCTGTAAATGGAACAAAAAGCCTATGTGACAGCACATCTGTTTACAGCATGGTTTACTGAATATTATAAGCCTACTGTTGAGACCTACTGCTCTGAGAAATAGACTCCATTCAAAATATTACTGCTCATTGACAGTGCACTTGGTCACTTAAGGTCTGTGACATACATATGCAATATTGTTTTCCTGCCTGCTGACACAGCATTTACTCTGTGGCCCATGTAGCAAGACGTGGTTTTGACATTGTATACAATAGACACAGTATAGTATACATGAAACTTTTATATGCACTGAGAAAACAAAAAAGTTGTGAGACTTACTTTATTGACATATTTATTTTATTGTGGTGGTCTAAAACTGAACCCTTAATATGATGCCTTAATAATGTGTTGACTTTGCTTCACCAGTCCTAACCAGTATATGCACAAATGCGTGATGTTAATAGTCATGTTAATAATAGGAGAAATAGTGTGTGGGAGAGAGAGGTTACAGGAATTCTTTAAACATTTCATAAAACTTTTATATAAGCTTAAAACTCAAAAATAAAGTCTGTTTTTTAAAAAACATAATATCAATTTAACTGTTATGGGAGATTGCAAAACTTTGTTACATGAAAAATCTGGGCAAAACAGTATGTAGTCTATTCTAAAATTTGTATTTTTAATAATATACATATGTTTCTCTGTATAAAAATATCTATGAAAAGATATATAAAGAAACTATGCAATATAAGAAAACAGTAATAGGAAAAATGATAATTTAAATATAAAGCTAAAAGACAAAATAGAAAAAAATATCATTTTGTACTACATGTACATACAATATATATGGTACTAAATGATAAATAACACTGGGAGAATTTATACACACACCTAATACACACACACACCTAATACACACACACTTAACAGCATATATGTATTCTATTCAAAAGATAATACCAGAAGAATTTGTTAATTCAAGTAAAATTTGTAAAGAAAAGAATTTCATGTAGCACAAATATTTAAATAGCATTACTACACAAAATTTCAGAAGCAGCGATCTATAAAAACTCATATATATTCATGAATAATTGTGAAACTTTAATACCAAAAACATTAAATCTATGTTTTAAATTTTAATTTTTAGGTATTAAAGTTGCAGACAATGGAGAATTTTGAAGAAATGTGTGATATTGTCAAAGTTATGCCTTGAGTGGATGAATTCAAGTCTTGTAGAGAGATCCAAGAGAGGCACTAAAACCATCCTGAGCAAAAAGAGCAAAGTGGGAGGCATCACAGCACCTGATTTTAAATTATACTATGGAGCTATAGTAACCAAACCAGCATGGTGTTAGCATTAAACCAGATGCATAAAACAATGGAACAGAATAGACCTCAGATAGAAATCCAGGCATTACAGCCAACTCATTGCTGAGGAACCCACTAAGAACATACAATGGAAAAGGACAGTCTTCGCCAGACAGTGCTGGGAAAACTGGATCACTACACAGGATAATGAAACTAGACCCCTATCTCTCACCATACACAAAAATAAAATCAAAACACATTTAACCCTTAAATCTAGGAGCCCAAACTGTGAAAATACTAAAATAACAATTTAGATAAACCCTCCAGGACGTTAGTCTGAGCAAAGATTTTCTGCATAAAACCTCAAATGTACAGAAAACCAAAGCAAAACTAGACAAATGGGATTATGTTAAGCTGAATAACTTTTGCAGAACAAAGAAAATGATAAACAAGGTGAAGAGACAACCCTCAGAATGGGAGAAAGTATTTGCAAATTACCCATCTGACAAGGGATTAATAATCGGAATATATTTAATATAAGGAGCTCAAAACTCAATAGCAAAATCTGATTTAAAATGAGGGAAAATCTGAATAGAGGTTTTGCAAAAGAAGACACACAAATATCCATGGGATATAAGAAATAATGTTCAACATCACCAGTTATCAGGGAAATGCAAATCAAAACCACGATGAGACATTATTGCAGCCCAGTAAGAAGAGCGTTTATCAAAAAAAAGACAAGCAATAACAGATGTTGGTGAGAATGCAGAGAAAGGGGAATGCTTGAGGACTGTTGGTGAAAATGTAAATGAGTACAAACACTATGGAGAACAGTATGGAGGTCCCACAAAAAAACTAAAAGTAGAACTGCCATAGGACCCAGCAATTCTGTTACTGAAAATACACAGGAAAGAAAGGAAATCAGTATGTGGAAAAGATGCCTGCACGCCCATATTAATCACAGCACTATTCACAATAGCCAAAATATGATCTCAACTTAAGTGCCATCAATGGAAGAATGGATGAAGAAAATGTGGTAAATATGCACAATGGAGTATTATTCAGCCATAAAAAGAATAAATTCTTGTAATTTGTAGGAAGATGGATGGAACGAGAGGTCATGTTAAGTGAAATAAGCTACACACGAAAGACAAATACTGTTCTCACTCATATGTAGGAGCTAAAATGGTAGATTTCATGAAGACAGAGAGTAGACTGGTGGTTATCAGAGGCCGGGAAGGGTACAGGGGAGGGAGGAAGATGAGCAGCTGATTAATGAGTAAAAATATATGGTTTGAGAGAAGAAATAAGATCTAGAATTAGATAGATCAGTAAGGTGACCATAGTTTACAATAATCAAACATACATTTAAAAATAGTTAGATGAGAATAATTCAAACTTACCTATCATAAAGAAAACACAAATATTTAAGGTGATGGATATAACAGGTACACTGATCTGATCTTTGCAATTTATATCCATGTTCAAATTACTGCACACACCCTGAAACTATGTACAACTATTATGCATCAATAAAAAATTTAAAAAGAAGCATAAGAAAAATAGGAAGTCACCACGGTATTTCAACCAAGAGATAATCAAGACCTGTGCCAGCAACGTGACCCCGGATGCAAGACTGAAGTGCACAGAGCTTGAGAAAAATGGTGTGCAAAAGAAGGACAAGAGTGAGCAATGAGGATCCCAAGTTTTGATTCCTAGCAACTGAGAAAATTGTGGCGTGAAATTTAAAAATGGGGAGGAAAGAAGTGATTTGTTTTTTTCACTTTTAGGAAGGAGTTAGCAAGACATGACTGGTATGAATTTTGCATCACAGTGAGAAATAGAGACATAATTGGCCCCAAATATCACTAACTCCAGGGCTTATAGAGTGCTTCATCTTGCAGGGCTGTATTTACAGAAAAGGTGTATGTGTATGAAAAATGCATGTTTTGGTTTTGTGGCAAACAAGCTATATATCGTATGATGGTTTATAACAAAATTAGGAGAAATGATTTGTATAAGGGAACAGGAGCAGCTTAAAGCAATGTTCATAATAACCATCTGCCTGTTTGGCTCCAAGTCAAAAAAAACTTCCAGTGTTTCATGGTTGTAGAAATGTAGAATTTGGAGGGTTTTTATTTGGAGTGGAAAAGCAGACTGTGGCAAAATTTCCAGGTCTAGCAGCGGGCTATCAGTTGCATGCTTAACTTGTTAACAGTAATTGAGGGTGGTCACAGCGGCTCATGCCTGTAATCCCAGCACATTGGGAGGCTGAGGTGGGTGGATCACTTGAGCTCAGGTGTTCGAGACCAGCCTGGGCAACATAGCAAAACACTGTCCAACAAAAAGTACAAAAATTAGCCAGTCGTGTTGGTGAGTGCCTGTGGTTCCAGCTACTCCAGAGGCTGATGTGGGAGGATCCCTTGAGCACTGGAGGTGGAGGTTGCAGTGAGCCGAGAGCCTGCCACTGCACCCTATCCTGGGCCACAGAGCAAGACCCTGTGTCAAAAAAAAAAAAAAAGAGGGTGAAGAAACACACTTATAATTAGAAAGAAAAACTCAGGGTGTACTGGAGGTCGATTTAGGTTACGCTTTTTTGTTTTATTTTGTTTTTTGCAACCTCAACCTCAGTGTGCTTATTCTAGTTAATTCTTGAATTTTAGAAGTAAGCAAATATAGCTGAATGGGAACTAATTTCTTTCTGTTTTTCTTCTCTCTCTCTCTCTAATGGAACACTGCTCTGTCATCGGCTAGGCCAGAATGCAGTGGCACGATCTTGACTCATTGCTATCTCTGCCTCTCGGGTTCAAGTTGTTCTCCTGCCTCAGCCTTTTGAGTAGCTGGGACTACAGGCACGCACCACCAAGTCTGGCTAATTTTTATGTTTTTAGTAGAGACAGGGTTTCACCATGTTGGCCAAGGCTGGTCTCCAGCTCCTGACCTCAAGTGATCTGCCTGCTTTGGTGTCTAAAGTTCTGGGATTACAGGCATGAGCCATTGCTCTTTAAAGCAGAAATTGTTATGTCCTTCTCCTCTGCCCCTGCCACAGGGGGGCTCTTGCTCTCTTCCCTCTCCTCCACTACAACTGTTTTCAAGAGCAGAGCTGGCCGGGCGCGGTGGCTCAAGCCTGTAATCCTAGCACTTTGGGTGGCCGAGGCGGGTGGATCACGAGGTCAAGAGATCGAGACCGTCCTGGTCAACATGGTGAAACCCCGTCTCTACTAAAAATACAAAAATTAGCTGGGCATGGTGGCGCGTGCCTGTAATCCCAGCTACTTAGGAGGCTGAGGCAGGAGAATTGCCTGAATCCGGGAGACGGAGGTTGCGGTGAGCCGAAATCGCGCCATTGCACTGCAGCCTAGGTAACGAGCGAAACTCCATCTCAAAAAAAAAAAAAAAAAGAGAAGAGCTGCTAGCAGTATTTGCACCTTTTGCTTTCAGCTCTTGTGCTCCCTGCCCTCAAACCCTGTCCCTTACTGTGGCAGGCCCTAGCGTGTGTTGTTTCTCCCCATGTGTCCACGTGTTCTCATCATTTAGTTACTAGTTATAAATGAGAACATGCAGTATTTGGCTTTCTGTTCCTGAATCAGTTTGCTAAGGATGATGGCCTCCAGGTTCATCTATGTCCCTGCAAAGGACATAATCTCCTTCTTCTTAATGGCTGTATAGTATTCCATGGTGTGTATGTACCACATTTTCTTTACGCAGTCTAACATTGATGGGCACTGAGGTTGATTCTATGTATTTGCCATTGCGAATAGTGGTGTAGTGAACATACACATACATGTGCCTTCATAACAGAATGATTTATATTCCTTTGGGTGTATACCCAGTAATGGGATTGCTGGGTCCCCTGGTAGTCCTGTCTTTAGGTCTCTGAGGAATTGCCCCATGTCTTCCACAATGATTGAACTCCACCGACAGTATATAAGCATCCCTTTTTCTCCTAAAGCTTGCCAGCATCTGTTAATTTTTGACCTTTTAGTAATAGCCATTCTGACTGGTGTGAGATGGTATCTCATTGTGGTTTTGACTTGCAATTCTCTAATGATCAGTGATGTGGAGCTTTTTGTCATGTGATTGTTGGACGCAGGTGTGTCTTTTGTTTTTTTTTGAAAAGTGTCTTTTCATGTCCTTTGCTCATTTTTTAATGGGGTTGTTTGTTTTCCTGTAAATATAAGTTCTTTATAGATGCTAGATGATAAACTTTTGCCAGATGCGTAGTTTGTAAATATTTTCTCCCATTCTGTAGGCTGTCTGCTTACTCTGCTGATAGCTTCTTTTGCTGTGCAGAAACTCTTTAGTTTGATTAGGTCCAATTTGTCCCTTTTTTTTGTTGTTGTTGCAATTGCTTTTGGTGTCTTCATGAAATCTTTGCCCATGCCTTTTTCCTGAATGTTGTTGCCTAGATTGTCTTTTAGGGTTTTTATAGTTTTGGGTTTTACATTTAAGTCTTTAATTCATCTTGTGTTAGTTTTTGTGTATGGTGTCAGGAAGGGGTTAAGTTTTAATCTGTATATAAGGTAGCCAGTTATCTCAGCACCAAAAAACGATAATTTAAATGTGAAGAAGAAAGATAAAAAGGGAAAATGCATTCATATATGCTATTAAACAAGAAATGATACTGTAATTTTCATATCTTTATTTTACACACACTCCCCAATAGCCTATACATATGTATATTTGAATATATAATATGAAATATATACACGTGCATATGATTTCTTATATAGTATAAAATAATACTATGAGAATTAACTGAAGTAAAATTTATAAAGAAAGGAAATCTGTAGAAAGATTTTAGCACAAATATTTAAATAGTATTGCCTCACAAAATTTCAGACGCAGCTATCTATAAAAATTCATATACATGTCATATGTATTACAGACAAAACAAAGGTAAAGAATTGCTTATTTTTCTCACAACAAGACTATAAGGCTCAATGCAATTATGTTAAACGTTAAAGGGGAAAATGAGGACCTAAAACATTGCATTTAAAGTAAAAATATATAGTTTCCAAATAAGGGTTTGAGGCACTTCCTAAAAAGGAAAATATGCAATTTAGCACATTTATTTCATTATATTTTGGAGGTTATTTAGAGATTTCCACTGCTTTAACTTTATTATTTCAGTTTGTTTTCTCTAGTTTGGCATGCCATATATGTGGCCTCCCTGAGACATCGCTATGAACATTGAATATTGTAAGAAGAGCTCTTCAGAGCCTTAGGCAGGAAGGAAGTGGAGGAAGGAAAGATCAAGTCTGAGGGGTGCAGGGCTCAGGAAGAACTGCAGAGAAGAAACTCAGTGCTGGCCAGGGCAATGAGAAGGGTGTGGAAGTGGGTACAGGGCCAGGAGGCAAGCAGAGCCTTGTAGGAGCAGTTCATGGTGGGATTCAATCATAGAGGTTGTCGAGGGGGTTTCCATGGTGTGACTTACCCTGTCTGTAGCCTCACGGCTCACTGCCCCAAGATTGGCATTGATGATGTGGAGGTCCTTGGTTATACATTGTGACAATCTTCCCATGGTCTAATTTCGCTTAATCACGTTTTTTTCTAATGGTGTCAGTTTTGCTAATGGATGAGACATGGCTTCTTTAAGGTATGGAAACCTATAATTATTGCCAGTAATATTCAGTACATTACTTATGCATGCTCTAATTTCATTTCCCCATCGTTAGAGTGAATGTGGTTTTGGAGATGGAGGGACATCATCCTGATTTCATGCTATGTGATTTTGGACTTATTCAAAGCTCTAGTTTCTTTGTCAGGAAAACAGGGAGTTGGTGTGGGACAGATGTGACACACAGGAGTCCATGGCCTGTGGGGTCACTGAGACTGGGAGCTCCGGGTCCCACTGGAGAACAAAGCCTCTTCTGAGTGTGGCCTGACCACGTCCTTCTGTGGACAGAGTTACTACATTCAATTTGAATAGACATTAATTTTTTATTTTGTCTTTAAGTTTATGTGAAAAGTATTTTAAACCTCAAATTGTCATGGATATGGATAGTTTCTTTTTCTTAATGGGCATTTTGAGCTCCTAATGTGTTTTGGGTGCAAGATATCTTGAAACTTACATGTGGAGTGGAGCTTATGAATTTTTGAAACCCAATATACAAGTAATAAGAAATAACTTATATTTGAAATTCCTGTCACAATGCAAACATGGCCTTCGTGCTGATGGAGAGGTTGCAAATGAATGATATCTGGGTTCCTAAATACCATGGAGCTCACATACCCGTCCTCCCACAGAGAGTAAGATATAGCCCAGCACTGCCCAGGCCAGAAATAGCTTGAGAGTCTAAATTCCTTCACGGCTTTTAGAAACAACGGTTGTAGGGAGAAAGTTCTACAGCCATGGCAATATTGCCTAATGATACTTCTTTCTATGATGGTCATTTTATAATATTGTTTTAAAGTTTTTCTTATTAAGCAATGGAAATTTGAACAGAAAAATATTTAATTAAAACAATAAAAATTATCCATAATCACACTAGACTGTGATAACTGAACTGTTAACATTTTGGTTTCATAAGCTTTTCGTCTTTTTCCCTATGTATACAAAAATATTTAAAACCCAGAGAAAATTATATCACAATGGATATATCAACTTAGTATCAATTTTACTCATTTAATATGCAAAGGTAACCCACTTATCCTTTGACTACAAGATCTTTCTAAATGTCTGTATAATATTACATCAGGTGAATGCAAAATAATTTATTTTAAATATTTTCTTATTGCATATTTAGATTCTTTGACCCATATTCCTGTAGCTAAATGCTTATGTTATGTATCTGATTATTTCCTTAGGACAAATTTCTAACAGTGGAGTGTCAGTCAAAGGATATGTATGCCGTAAACATTCAGGTGTGTATTATAAAATTATCCTTCACTAAGTTCTAAAATATGCATATTTACTGTCATGGTATAAAAAAGCATAATTGTTATTATCATTTCAAAACATCTTTATCAGTTTAAAAGATAAACTACGTTATCCTCTTGTTGTTAATAAAGGTGCATTTCTTTGATTACTCCCCCTTCTACAGAAAAGTAAATGAAGATTCAGTAAGTTTGAGTGAGTCATGCATGGACGCATAGATAACACATGTAGAAAGCGATCACTCCAATTTTCCATATTTGAGGACCTCTCCGGGCCAGGTACAGTACAAGGCACTAGAAATTCAAAGCCACAGATAATGCCCTCCCGGGCCTGTAGGATGTCCTTGTTAGGAGACAGGGGCAAGGCCCATCCAGTGCCCACAGTGATGTTATAGCCCCAGGTGAGTGCCGGAGGGGATCTTGTAGAAATACTGTCCAGCCAAAGAACTCAATGAAGTAAAGATAGGCAGGAGGCAGGCAGAAAGGAGGCAGAACTGGCAGGTGGTGGGGTTGAGGAGGGACCATGGAAGCGGAGCCAGACTTGGCAACATAGATGCAGGTGGCACCTGTCATAGGCACAGGCATGGAGATCTGAGGGCTTGGAGCAGAGAACACCACTCGCCACCAATGTCAACTGTGTGGAAGCAAACTTAGGCTACATCTAAGCGTCCTAAGGGCAGGAGAGGAGGAGGTAGAAAGAGAGAACAGAAGTCCTGGGTGGGAAGCAGAAACATTTCCTGAGTCAGTGAAAGAGCCCCGAATCTCCAGACCTGCCAGGGCTCAAGCAGGCAGCTCCAGATACCAAAGCCTATAATCCAGCAGCTCAGGTTGATTTTGCCGGAAGAGTGTGAAGAGGCCCTGATTTTCCCCTTTGATGTATATTCATACAAAAGGCAGAAGAGTTATTTGAAAAGCAGGAGATTCACACAGTTACAAGCACTTGAGAAACACAAGAAAAACTGGCTAAAGGGGTCTGGGCCCTTCGATGCCGACAGCCTTCTCCAGGAGCCCTGGCTGCAGCAGAATGAGGCCCCTCGGGGACAGAATGAGGAGGAGCCTCAGTGGGTATAAAAAGGTGGGAAGGACAACAAGGCAAACAAAACAGCACCCTCAGGACTGCGGAGAAGTTATTTCAGGAGATGCGCTGATTCCACAATTTTCTTTCCAGAGGTTGCTGTTTTGTGACTTTTTCTTCCTTAGGTGAAAGAATTAAGCATCCTCCCCCACTGTCTAAATAAAGATATACCTGTCATCAGGCGTGCTTTTACTTACTTTGAAGGGGACAACCCTTTTCTAGCTTCAATATTTATTTCGTCTTTTGATGGGGAAACTTGTAGGAAAGTAGAAAGGCTTGGGGGAGACAATTTACATGGTTACTAAAAAATGAATTAAAATATTTAGTACATGTCTTGAATGTAACCCAGCCCTCCAGAGCTATTTTTCTCACTGTATGAGTCCATCTTCATACTGCTATAAAGTGCTGCCTGAGACTGGGTAATTTTTAAAGGAAAGAAGTTTAATTGACTCACAGTTCAGCATGGCTTGGGAGGCCTCAGGAAACTTACAATCCTGGTGGAAGGTGAAGGGGAAGTAAGTTACCTTCTTCACGAGGCGGGTTTTAATTTAGAGCCCTACTCTTGACACCTCTTTACACAGTCATGTGTCACTTAACAACTGATATATATTCTGAGAAATGTGTCCTTAGGCTATTTCATCATTGTGAGGACATCATAGAGCGTACCTACACACACCAAGATGGTAGCACCTACTACACACCTGGACTGTATGGTGTAGCCTATTGCTTCCAGGCTACAAACATGTACAGCAGGTTACTGTACTGAATATTGTAGGCAATGGTGAGTATTTGTGTATTTAAACCCATCTAAACATAGAAAAGGTACAATGTGGCTGGGCACAGTGGCTCACTCCTGTAATCCCAGCACTTTGGGAGGCTGAGGAGGGTGGATTACCTGCAGTCAAGAGCTCGAGACCAGCCTGGCCAAGTGATGAAACTGCATCTCTACTAAAAATAAAAAAAATTAGCTGGACATGGTGGCGGGCACCTGTAATCCCAGCTACTCAGGAGGCTGAGGCAGGAAAAGCACTTGAACCCAGGAGGTGAAGGTATCAGTGAGCCCAGATCATGTCATTGCACTCCAGCTCGGGCGACAAGAGAGACACTCTGCCTCAAAAAAAAAAAAAAAAAAAAAAAAGAAAGAAAGAAAAAAATAATAAAAATAAAAGGTACAATATAATATGGTATAAAAGGTAAAAAACGGTATACCTATATAGGAGTGGAGCCATGTATAGAGAAAATTAAAATCTTTCTGTAGGCTTATACAAATAGTAATGGCAAAATAATAATCCAAAAGCAGTTGCACAGATAGAAAAGAGTGATGGAATTTATCTGCTGATTTCAGAATCCCATAATGGAGGGTTTTCCCTTAGGGATAGTAATAGCCCTACTACCTCCCTCATCTTTACACTTCTAGGCTACATCTGGCCTAGAACTCTCAAGGATTGGTATTAAGCCCCAAGGAATTCCTGTGAAAGATACTTGTAACCCTCTGTTTTAGTCCAATTGTGCTACTATACTAGAATACTTGAGACTGGGTGATTTATAAACCATAGAAATTTGTTTGGCTCATGGTTCTGGAGGTTGGGAAGTCCAAGAGCATTGCACCAGAATCTGAGGGGTGCTTTCAGGTTGCATCATTCTGTGGTGGATTGTGAGAAGGTGAGAGAACAAGAGGCCAAAAGAGTAAGAAGATACTAAATTCACTTTTATAACAAGCCCAGTATTGTGATAACTTAACCCACTCCCACAATAACCATGTAAGTTCATTCATAAGGTCAGAGCCTTATTAGGCCTCACCTCCCAATACTTTTACATTAGGAATTAAGTTTCCAACACATAAACTTTGATGAACACATTCAAACCAAACCACCCTTGATGTGTGAAGCCATCAGTCTCCTAAACATGTGGTCCAGGAGTCATTTTGCCACATCACGAGGGGATCTAGCCCAAGACTATGGCCATTACCCCAAGCTTTAAAAAAGTAGAAACCATTTTCTATAAAAGAATGCTTAAAAAGCAACTGATACTTAATGGAAGTGAATTTGTTTATTGTCAATGATGCTTAGGAGAACCGTGTCCTTGTTCCAAATAACACCAGAAAGAATAAAATTTTACTAAGCTGGACTGTGTCAGAAACATTTGAAATGAATTCTTCAGTGTCTAATACAGTAACAGCTGACCACCTGTGGCTATTTAAGTTTAAAGTAATCATAATTACATATAATTAAAAGTAAAATAGCCACATGTGGCTAATGCCACCATCCTGGACAGACAGCACAGATGCAGAGCATTTCCATTGCTGCAGAATGTCTGTTGCTTAGTGCTGGTATACATTATGTATGGTTGACTGCAAAAGCAGTCTGGAATTCTTGCCATCCCTGTTCAGCCCCCTTTAAAATGTAATTTTGCAGGGACTCCATCGAAAGTTGATGTCTGTTTCTCTACCCCTTAAATCTGAGCTCGCCATGTGACTTTCTTCAAGTCACATATGGGAATATGGTTAAATTCATAAAAGTGCTGACAAACATCTGTGTATGGCCACTCACTCTAGCTGCTCTTGGTTCCCATACTTCCTGATGTGTGTCTTTCAGGTTCTAGACATCCGAGCTGTTCCCTTGTCTCTTCAAGATTCCTATGGCTGTGCTAGCACCTCTCTCTCTGCCTGAAAAGTACTTTGCCCCCACCCCACCATCTGACATCTTCTCAGATATGAAGACTCAGCTCAAGTTTCTCTCTCTGTATGTAACTCCTTTGCTCAGCTCTTCCATCCTTCTAGACTGAGCATCTCAGTGGGAAAAACTTGATCTTATTCGTGTGTGTATCCCTTGCCTCTGTCATGATTCTTGTCACTGTGAATAAGTACCTCGTAAATCCACAATAGACAATTGAAAACACTTTACACATTCATTCTGCACTTCATTTAACATCTGTCACCCAATTCCCCTCTCCAATCTGTTAATATTGCTCTGTGCTCCAAAATCTAGCTAAAGTACCATGAAGTTTTTATATACTGTATTGTCAGTCATCCTGATTCTGACAATCCAATAATTTCAGACCACAAAGATTAAAAGCTGTGGCCTAGTGGGAATAGCCTCCAGAACTCTGTTACTGGATTCCTGCTTGCTCTAAGTCCTTCCCTTCCCACAGCTTTGTTCTTCAGAATAATGATTTAAGATCCCTCTATAGAATATCCCCACATGGAGAAGACTCCTAGGAGTGACCACATGAACTTTGGAATAGCCTGTCCTCTAACTCAAGTGCCCAGTCTCACTTTGCAAATGTTGAAGGAACATGGTTCTGGAGGTTGGGAAGTCCAAGAACGTTGCACCAGTATCTGAAGGGGCCCTTCATGCTGCGTCACCTTGTGGTGGAAGGTGGAAGGGCAAGAGAACAAGAGGACAAGAGAGTAAGACGTTACTACGTTCAACTTGAGAAGCTTGAGTTTAGCCCTGGGTTATCTACTCTATGTACTCATAATGTTTCATCCTTCCTTGAGGAAGAAGGTTAATCTCTCTGTGTCGTCTTGGTTTACCCATCTCTAGATGAAGGTAATGACAGCCTTCCAGAATTATGTTAACAACTGCAGACTGTGCATGCATATGTTCAGCTGTGTGTCTACTCCAGTGCCTGGCACTTTGGTAGAGCTAAACATGTAGCTGCTAAAGAATATCTAGAATTCAAAATGTGTTACCTGTTAGGATACTTCTTAGGTGTGTGACTGCTCTTGTCAGAAGCCTCCCATGGCCCAGAGAAGTATGTTTGCCTGCCTTTAGAATCTTCTGAGCATCTCATTGGGTTTGGAAAATCCTTGTGCTCTAAACTGACAGAGATTGGGAAGCCTTTAATTTTTATATAACACCTGTTTTCCATATTTTTTGCTGGATATTACAGCTGAGATCATGGCAAACACCACCCACATGGAGATGGTCTAGCCCTAATACAAGACATGCTCGAGGGAAAATCTAAGATACAATGAAAACAGCAAATCTACCAATTCTAGTCAAATTCTGGCTCTAGAAATTTTTCAATAAAATTTTATTGCTTCAAAGAAAAGCATTTGTGACATTTAGCTAATACCATTTAGAAAGCTGATAGGAGACAGGCATAGAGACAATTAAAATGTTCTTTCTGTAGGCTTACACAAATAATAGCAAAACAATAATCCAAAAGCAGTTGGATTATTACTAAATTATAAATTAATATTATTATTATATATGTAACAGATAGAAAAGAGTGATGGAATTTAATGATTCTGACCAGAAAGCAAATGAAATATTTGGAAGTCATTGACCTCTTGGCTTCAGGGATGATTTTCATACTCCGTAGCATATGGGACTCCATCTGAATGGTGCTTGGAAACATCTGTCCGCACCTCCCACCCAGCACATTGTCTCCACCATCCTGCCTGGTGATGGAGCTCAACCGCTCCACAGAAACAAACACTTTCTGGATTACATTCTGTCTGGGTTAGCCTGACTTTTAGAGATAATTTTTTCCCCCTTCCAGATCCTTGTTAAAATACAGTGAATAATTATTAGCACTGATGAATACTTTTAATTTATTACAATTATTAAATATCCTTATTTACTGACATTTAAGGCTGTATGCAAATATGCAATCTGTTTGGCAGTTGTGACATAGTGACACTGAAAGTGCAAAAACCAAGAAGCCTGAGTCTATCTCTGGGCTCTGCCAGTGCTGAGCTGTGTGATCAAACCACATCCTCTTCCTTGACTTTGATTCCCCAGCGGTAAAATGAAGGGCTTGGATTAGGTGATATTTCATATCCTCTTCTGTCCTGACATTCCCCGACTCTATAGGTTCCTGGTGATATCTCAAGAGAAGAAAAGACAGCCCCGGTTAGTACAAATTTTGAAGAGACAAGAGAAAGGAAATGAAGAGAAGGAAAGTCTGAGGCCTGGAACTGGGGAGAGGAGTGACATCAGGGCAGAGGCTCCCTGAGCAATTTGATGTCCTTGGGATTGAGGCACCAGAAGGTAAGGGAGCTTCTGGAAGGACCCAATCACAGGGAAGGGATTGGGAGGAGGGACGTGGGAGCCACTGAGAGGCAAGTGCTGTCTCCTTCCCAGGGTGGCCTCAGGCTGGCTTTACCCCAGATCCATCTTGCCAATATTTATAGGAAGTGGGATTTGTGAGGTTTGGAAATCCAAATAATTTTTAAAGGACCTGAGAGAAGTAGTTGGGCTTATAATTATGTTAATAAAACATTATAGACGCCAAACTGGGGGAGACCTCAGAACTCCTCCCTACCCCTCACATTGTACAGAGGGAAATCCAACCTCGGAGAGGTGGATCAGCTTGCTGAGAGGCAGGCAGCGGGCTGCAAATACATTTCAAACAGGAAAAAAAAAAAAAAAAGGACCATCCAAAGATTTAATTTTCCACTTCGAAATGCTAAATCAGAATATATCGTTTTACATATGCATCTCAACTGCAATCTTTATTGAAAAGCAACATTTAAGGAAAATATAACATGTGGAATTAACTGAGTCTTACTTAACTGACTGATAGGCACAAGCTTTCAAATGTCTAACCTCAGTCGCCTTTGGATGCCGAGCGTCCAACCCCAGGGGTGTGCCCTCCATTGGAATGGGCTCCCGAGGCCACTGCTGGCTTAATCCCACATGCAAAGCAAACAAACCGCGTCACATTCTGATGCTGGCCATGTTCACGCTTTTCCCTTAAAACCAAAAATAAGAGATTTTTAGGTTATTGGGTTCCGCATAAGAAAAGCAGATGAAGGAAAGAAAGAATGGAGGGTGAGGGAGAGGAGGAAAAATAGGGATAAAGGGAGAGGAGGAAAAATAGGGATAAAGGGAGAGGAGGAAATATAGGGATGGAGGGAGAGAAGGAAAGTGAGAGTTGGCAGGAGCGGTACAGTTTTAGGAACTTGAGGTAGCCATGACATTTCTGAACATCATTAGAAAAATGTTTTTATTTCCCCAAAGAATAACACAGATTTCTTCAAGGGGAGAACTCCTGTCAGTTTGTGTAGGTCTTCCGTTTTCCAGACACACACAGATCCAATCTGCCTCACTTTGGACTACTTGATCCTGAAGATGAATTGCTTTCATTCACCATTGCCAGGGTAAAAACAGCAAAGCTCTCTAGTTTCAGAATCGGAAGCCATAGGAACCAGAGAAAGGCCATGGTAGCACTGGGGACCTTCAGCGGACCTTCTGGAGCCAGGGGCTGGCAGCTGCCCTTTTCAGAACCCTCCTTGAGGGCTCCCCTGCACCTTCCAGCTCTGCTGACTATAACCTCAGATGCCTCCCGGAGGGAATTCACTGGAACTTGTAGCCTCTTAACCTCAGCCTTGACTCATTGCCTTTGGCTTATGGCTCTGATCTGTGACCTGTCATGGGCTCATCACTTTATATCTGCCCCAACAGCAACATAAAGATTAAAATTTTAAAAGGACTCTGCTCTGCAAAGGACTTTCGGCTAAGAAAATCCCCTTTTTCTTCTTCAGTGTGAAGGAGACCCTGGGTGGATGGAGTGGAGTCCAGTCCAAGGGGGCGGGGCCGAGGGCGTGTGCGCAGTGAGGATGGAAAGGAGAGCGGCGGGAGCGCTGGGCCCTGCTGGTGGGAGGAGGAAGGCTCTGCACAAACCTGAGGGAAGACTATAAACAGAACCCAGAACGGCACCCGCTGTGTTTCAGGGTTAGCCCTATTTATCAGATGCATCCTGCAAGAAGAATGCATTCTAAAGGACACTAACATCTGCGGAGCTTTTGTATGTCAGGTGCTGGATTCAGTGAATGTCCCAGGTATTGACTTGTTAAACATATTTTTCTTATAGATCTGAAGATACTGGTATAACTCAGGGCCATGATTTTGTCAACTTTAACTGCTTAGTCAGCAACATGATATGGCCAGGAGATGGGCAGCAAACCTGTATTCAAACTCAGACAGGTGCACACATCATCTGAGCTATTTGAGCCATCTTTATAAAATACAGGGGATGCTGAGGGGCTCGCCAGTGTCTCCTCCTCCTCCAGCCTGTCTCCATCGTGCACCCTGCACACATCCCAGCAAGATGAAGCTGCTCTTTTAGAAGCCATCTCCGCCTCTATAGATCTGGGCTTCAGGCAGGGAATGTTGGAAAATCGCCTTACATTTCTGGACCTCAGTTTATTTTCCCTGTGATATGGAAATGACAATATATACCTTATAGAATTATTTAATGATGAAATCACCTGCCAGCACCCACAAGTCATCAGCAAAACCTGGGAGTGGTCCCCACCATGTCTCCCCAACGACGAGTGTTGCGAAAGGTTCACATTCCCAGTGCAGCACCTCCTTAATCTGGATGACAGGAAGACGAAGCTTGTAAAAGCCCACAGGGCTGGTGATGTGAATTTAAATTAACTGACATATTATTTTAAAATCTTAGCATTACAAGAAAAAGGAAATACTACCTTTCACTAGGTGAACTAATTTAGCAACCAAAAGTCAGTTATTTTCCTGAAACAAAACAAAACAAATCTCATTTAGCTGAATGCTCCAGGTGGAGATTCTCTGACTCTGAGCCCTGCATTCAGCCTCACCCCCGAAGCACTGCCCCAGCCCCACGCCCTCCTCCACCACCATCTCTGCCCCTCCCCACCCTGTCTCACCGGGGCTCCAGGAAGGCCAGGTCTGTTCCTAGTTAAGGACAGGAAAAGAATGAGGTGAAGTCGTTGCTGTTTGCTATAGATGTCAATTCCATGAGAGATCACAGGCAGTGTGTCTACATTTTTACAATGTGGTTCTGTATTTTCAGGGTTTTCTGTCTCCTTTAGTTCCTGCTCCAAACTCCCTGGTTGCAGACTGCATTCAACCTAATGAGGCTCTCACTACCTCTCGGAGCAAACGCTGGGGTCTCATGCCCACCTTAACATACGCAACCAAGTGACTTGTTCCCAACTCTCCTTTTCAGTTAAAAATAATCATGGTCTAGATGTGCTTCTGTAACTTACACAATAAGAGGATCTGGTGTCCAAAAAAGCACTTTTTAAAAATGAAATATAAGGTCCTGTACATTAAAACCTTAACACAGCTTCTAAATTCTAAAAAGTAGAAATTAGATATGAACTATATTTTCAAAGCCATGGTCATGTGGGGAGGGGGGACCCCATAGTGTGACGTTTCTAAGTCATAGACAAGAGAGCAGAAATATGAGAAAGATCTGTTGTCTTCCAGAGAGCAGTATTTCTTTTGATTTTTCATTTTGATTACACTACGATCTCCCAGATGCGTTTTTGGTGAAGTGGTTTGAACATTTAAGGTTTCTCATTTTGAAAGACGAAGCAATTATCAATTGTTTTTTAAATTTATAAAAGAAGTTGTAGGACAGTTACAGTAGAGGAGTTATATTTCAAGAATCTTTCATCTCTACTTTATGGGATGCTCCATCCCCCTTACCCTGTATCGGTGACAGAAGTGATTGGATTTGGTCATGGGTGGGGCTGGAGGCAGGCAGGTGAGGAAGACTCTAGAGTTACCATTGACTTTCAGAGTTTTAATCTGAAAATTAAAAAAAATTGCTAGGACCATTTTCCAAATATCCTACATTGAAAGATGAACAGGTTTGGGGAGAGTGGGGAATTTTGGGTTCACTTTGGATGGGCTAGTTTTGAGGCACCTGCGAGGCATGTCACTGGAGATGCTGAAGCAGCTGTGAGAGGCTCAGGGCAGAGCTGGGAAGAATCTAGCTCGGAGGCTCACGCTGGAGGGCACCAGAAGGCAGCAGGTCAGTGAGGCCATTGGCCTGAGTGAAGGTACTCAGAGACCCAAGTTACTGTGGAAATCAAGATGCTCCCGAGGACTCCAGCGTTTAAATGAAAGCACAGAGAAGACGATGTTTTAAGGAGAGAGTGGTCTAGTCGATAACCCGTGTTGAGGGTTTGTCTTATCTGGGTTGCTATAACAAAACTGCCATAGACTTGGGAGATTAAACAGCACATTTATTTCTAACAGTTCTGAGTGCTGGAAAGTCTAAGATGAAAGTGCCTGCCGACTGGCTTCCTGGGGAGGATGCTCCTTCTAATTCACGGATGGTCACTTTCTCCCCGTCTTGCTTTGTCCTTGTATGTCAGAGAGGGAGAGAAAAAAAATTACCTCTCTCTCTCTGCTTCTTAAAAGGGCACAAATCCCATTCACAAACACTGCAACCTTATGACCTGCTCACCTCCCAGAGGCCTTGCGTTAGTCAGAGTTAACTGAAGGACAGAACCAAGAAGATATATGTATACATAAAAAGGAGTTTATGAGGTTCACAACAATTGCAAGGTAAAGTCCCATGATAGGCCAGCTGTAAGCTGGAAAGAGAAGCTGGTAGCATGGCTCAGTCCAAGTCCAAAAGCCTCAAAACCAGGGAGCTGAAAACACAGCTGTCAGTCCAGGCCACAGGAAGCTGCTGGTTCAAGTCCCAGAGTCCAAAGGCCAAGGAACCCAGAGTCTGATGTCCAAGGGCGGAAAAAGAGGGAGCAAGCATTTGGCACAGGAAGGAAAAAGAGAGACAGGAGAATCGGCAAGCTGCTTCTCCTTCCCCTTCTTCCACCTGCTTTGTGATAGCCTGGGTGGTAGCCGACTGGATGGTACCCACCCACATAGAGGGCGGGTCTTCCTCTTCCAGTCCCCTGACTCAAACAGCAATCTCCTCTGGAAACACCCTCCCAGAAACTCCCAGAAACTACTTTACCAGCTATGTAGGCATCCTTCAATCCAGCCACGCTAACACCTAATACTACCCATCACAGTCCCCACGTCCTAATACCATCCAATTGGACAGCAGGGCTTCAGCATATGGATTCACAGGGAGGAGCAGAAGCTTTCAGTCAAATAGCAGGGATTCCTGGAAAAAAAAAGTGTTCCCGAAACTGCAAGAGAAAACAGTGTTGGTGGTACAATGGGGTCGGGGACAGCCAGCAGAGGTGAGGATATGTGTGGACCGTGAAGGATGGAGAAGGCAGAATTCATTTCAGGCTGCTCAGCTGAGAGGCACAGGAAAGACTGGTTGAAGGCTGGAAGGGACATTGGATTTAGAGATATTATAACATGTTAAAGATAGGAAACATTTGAGCATGTATGAGTGCTTATACAGAGGAAAAGGGAGGTCGGTCAAAGTGGAAAATAAAGACAAGGATGAAGGGAATAAAAACTCTGAGAGATGCAAAAGAAGGGGCTGACTTAGGCAGGAGATGGGTCCAGGATGGCAGAGGATGCCTGGAGTAATGTGGAAAGAAAATAGGAACGGGGTGGCATAGACACACAGGGGCTTCACATCAAGTTCCCGCTCTGCCTCTTTCTAACAGCAATTGTCAAGAGTTGAGTTGTGCTCCCCAAAAGAAGCTGAAGTCCTAACCCATATTATCTCAGCGTATGACCGTATTTGGAAATAGGGTCTCTGCAGGTGATCAAGTTAAGATGAGGTTATTAGGATGGGCCCTTAGAAGATATGAGCACGTCCTTATAAAAAGGATAAATTTAGACACAGACACACATGGACGGAAGACTTTAGGAAGACACAAGGGGAAGCCAACCATCTACAGCCCAAGGAATACCTGAGGGAACAAAAGCTGGGAGAGAAGAAAGAAATGGACTTCTTAGAGCCTGCAGAAGGAATTGACCCTGCCAACACCGTGATCTCAGACTTCTGACCTCTGGAACTGGGAGTCAATAAGTTTCCGTCTTTTAAGCTGCCAGTGTGTGACACTTTGCCATGTCATCCCCAGAAAACTGTAGTAATCTTGGTTCTTCATTTAAAATTCAGTCATTCCTAAATTTGAAGGATTTCTGTAGAGGTTAAATAAGGTAGTATACAAAAAGTATTTAGTAGGCACTCAATAAAAGTTTCCCATGAATCTGGTTCAGGTTTAGGTGATAATTATAAATGTCTCTCATTAAACATCTATAATTAAAGCCTTTATTGTTAATTATATTAATTATCCTAATAGGAACAGCTGGGGAAACAATCACAACACTCATTTAGCAAAACAGTTCTGGGTCACACTTCGGTTGGCAGGAGCAGGGCTATTTCAGCTTTGTGCTGCTACTGCAGTATTCCCTGCCACGGGGCCTGCTGCATCTTGGCTGAAACAACAGCAAGGGGAAGTGAGGTGAAGCACAGCCCAGCTGCAGAGGTGGCTTCCTGAGAAAGGGGGCTTCAATTACTTCTTGCCAAGGTATCCACAACATACGAGGAACATGGAGACCTTGTCGCTGGGGGCTCAAGTACGGCAATGGTGGATCCCCAAGAATTAAGAAGCTGTATTTTTCTTAAGAGACAGGGTCTTGCTCTGTTGCCCAGGCTGGAGTGTAGTGGTGTGATTATAGCTCACTGCAGCCTTGACCCCTCAGTCTCAAGTGATCCTCCTGCCTCAGCCTCCCAAGTAGGTGGAACCACAGGTTCATGCCACCATGCCCAGCTAATAATTTTATTTATTTTTTCGTAGAGATAGATTGTCACTATGTTGTCCAGACAGGTCTCAAATTCCTGGTCTCAAATGATTCTCCTGCCTCAGTCTTCCAAAGCTCTGGAATTAAAGGCATGAGCTACTGGCCCCAGCCAAGTAGCTGTATTTTTATCAGAAAGAAGCAGCGATAGAAGATGTTATTGCAAAGTAAGCCTTGCCAATATCAGAACCAAATTATGTATGCTTGGCTTGTAAAATTTTCTGGTTCTCTTTGAGCAAAATATCTACTAGCCTACTTGGCATACAGAAGGAATAATGAATTATATTCGCTAACATGTGTAAAATGTTGACTATGTGCCAAGCATCATTCTAAAACACACACACACACATACACAAACACACACACACACTCTCACACATACTCATTTATGTGCTTTGTTAACACAACACTACGAAAAAATCATTTTTATTATCCCATGATAAGGTTTGGCTGTGTCCCCATCTAAATCTCACCTTAAATTGTAACTCCCATAATTCCCATTTGTTGTGGGAGGGACCTCGTGGGAGCTAATTGAATCATGGGGGTGGTAACCCTCATGCTGTTCTTGTGATAATGAGTGAGTTCTCACAAGAGCTGATGGTTTTATAAGGGGATTTTCTCCCTTTTGCTCAGCATTTCTCCTTGCTGCTGCCGTGGGAAGACCGACCTGTTTGCTTCCCCTTCTGCCATGATTGTAAGTTTCCTGAGGCCTCCTCAGCAATGCTGAAACTGAGTCAATTAAACCTCTTTTCTTTATAAATTACCCAGACTCTAGTCTGTCTTTACTGGCAGTGTAAGAACAGACTAATACACCAAATTTTACAGATGAGAAAAGATAGGCACAGAGTTACTTAGGTAACTGCCCATGGCCCATGGTCATGTAGATAATAAGCCACATTTGGTAGTTTAATTCTTCTTTACCATGTCCCATGAAAATTGAATCTGGAAAACCACCAACTGAGAGATGAAATAGGGGAGGAAACATAGATTTCGATTTCTTGGGATTGAGGTATCTGCAGGATTTTAGTGAAGATAGACAGCCAGAAGGTGATTACATAAGTCTGTCATTGAGAAAAGATGCCAAGAACCCAGCACAGATATACAGATTTGTTCAGCCATTAGGAAAGTTGAGAAGTACATAAAAAGACAAAAGGGATGGAAACACACACTCTTGGGTACCTTCAAATGCATCCTTAAGATTCAGAAGTAGAGGGCTACAAAGGGAGAGAGAGAATACATTAATTAAAATACACACACAAAGCTGAATGCTGGAACAATCATTGATCCATATGTGAAATAACAAATTTTAAGAGCCTTGATTTTAAAGTTTGAAAGGCAAAGCGTTAAAGCATTTTAAAGAAAATCTGGGAGAGTATTTTTATGACTGCTGGGATATGGAAGTCTTTTTTAAACAAGACTTTAAAATTGCAATCTATAAATTTAAAAATGGTAAATTTGGCTCTATTAAAATTGAAATGAATATCATAAACAAAGTTCTAAGACAAGCCACAGACCGAATAAAGATATTTGAAACTCAGAAAGCATGAAAGAAGTTAATAACCAGAACATATGAAGAACTACTATAAACCCATAAGATAAGTAACCAAAATAGAAAAAATACAAATAGAAAGGAGAATTTGAATAGCTAAAAGATATGGTGAAATTCTCAGCCTCATAAGAAATGAGAGAAATATAGAGTAAAACAATGAGATGTCCTTTCAAAACTATAAAACCAGGAAAAATGTAAAGGTTTGATAATTTCAAAAGTTGAAGAAAATACGCAGCAAAGGGAACTCTCATACATTATCATAGGAAGGTCAATTGGTAGAACTATTTTGAAAGATAAGTCTGTTATTTCTAACAAAGCAAAAAATGTACAGATACCATGACCTGAAAATGATACCAGTGCGTGTATAAAACTTAGAAAAGGCCGACATATTGGGCTAGGAGACACATGAAGACTGTCTATATGGTGTCACTAGGAGGAGCCAAAATGTCCAGCAAAATAACGATGAATAGATACAAACAGGTGCTCGTCATGCAATGTTCTTTTATACAGCAGCTGACATTAATTGTCTAGAACTGCATACAGTACCAAAGATGCACCTCAAAAATATAATGCTGAATTAAGAAGCAAGATGAAATGCATGTTGTACAGCATGAATTCATGATATCAAGTTAAAATCGTATTAAATATTACCTGTTATTTATAAATATAGTCAAGATTAGTTCAAATTTAAAAACATTCATAGGAGGAGGAACAAAAATTCATAAAAACAGTAAACTCTGAGAGAGATGAAAATGGAATTGAGAGGAGGAACACTCAAGGGATGCCAGTGATCTTTTTCAAATATTTCTAAAGTTGGGCGTTTATTATAACATGGTCCCTGTTTCTGTGTGCTTGAAATAGTTTACTTTTTCGACAGCAGTGGAAGCAACACTTCTCAGTCATTGCCCAGTGAAGTTTTTCTGGACCTCTGCCCATGCCCATTCCCATCTCCTTCACTCCTTGATGTGGTTTAATCACTTGCTGCCATAATGTGACTCTGGATCTAATTGGTCTTCTGGAATTTTGATTCTATGTTAGTCAAGGTTCTTCATATAAACAGAACCAATTGTGTATGTGTGTGTGTGTGTGTGTGTGTATGTGTGTGTCTGACTTATTATAAAGTATTGGCTGACACAATCATGAAGTCTGAGAAGTTCCACAACTTGATGCCTGAGAACTGGAGAACAGGAAAGCCGGGTGCAGTTCCCGCTCAATCCTGAGACCTCAGCACCAGGGGAGCCAGTGGCATAAGCCCCAGTCTGAGTCGGAAGGCCCCAAAACTAACAGCAGTCACATCTGAGGGCAGGAGAGGATGGAGTTCCAAGCAAAGACAGCAAATTCACCCTCCCTCCACCTTTCTGCTGTCACCCAGCCTTCCACAGATTGGCTGATGTCACCTGCATTGGCAAGGGTGAATCTGGTTGACTCAGTCCACTCTATCACATGCCAAGGTCTTCCAGAAACAACTCACAGACACACCCAGGCAGAATGTCTTCCCAGCCACCTGGGCATCCCTTGGCCAGTCAGGTTATCACGTGAAATCGTCCCTCACAGGTGCTGTCTTGACGAATTCATCTAATGTCAGCTCTTTCTCTGGTGCTGCTTCCTGCCAAGAGACCTCAGCCCCGTTTCTGCCAGGCCCTGGTGCTGCTCTGCCTGAGACAAGCACACCAGGATGAGCAACTTTTGAGCGATGATGCCCTGGCCACAAACTTCTTTTTTTCCCACAGATGTTAATGGAATCTTTATAGAGCAGAAGGAAGAAGAACGGTTATCACGCGTTAAAAGTAACATTAAGGGAAACTAGAGAAAGAGAAGAGTGGTATCTTAGGACCCAAGGCAGGGGAGAGAGGGTGGAAGATACGGCAAAAGTCAAACCAGCATGGGTCATAAAGGAGGACATTCATTCTGAGAAATGGAATGAGGACACAGATTGAAGGGGAAAGGAAATAGTGAAAAGTCAGCTCTTCCAAAGTGGAAGATCAGCTCCTCTTCTCTCCAGTATGGAGGCTGTAAGCATGACAGAAACAGCCACCACTTTCTCAAGAAATGCTACTGCCTTTTACGAGAACACTACCAAAATATCTGTACAAATGTACGATGCCTCCAAAGTGATTTGTACCACGTGGGAAAGGGAATGTGTATGGAATGAGAAGAAGACGGTGAGGAGAAAACAACTAAATATCCATGAATACCCAACTTAGAAACATCCAACTTGGATATTCCATGGAGGTAGATTCCAAAGGGGAGGGAGATAAGAAACGGAGTCAGATCACACACAGGAATGGCATTGGTTTGCCATGGAAAGGAACAGCTTCTCCCCTGAGATGAGCAGGAAGGAAACAGGGAGGTGGTGAGTTATTATGAAATATTGAGGTGGAGGAAGAAAAGAGTTGAAGGGAGGAAAGGAATTCACCATTAGTAACGTCTAAGATCCCTGAAATAAGTTAAAGATTACACTGAGAATGTGAAGGTCAGTGATTCAGTTAATGTTAAGAGAAGTCTCAAAAAATTGGTGCAGTCAGTTTGGGGAATAGGAAACTAACAAGGAATCAACTGCTGAAGGCCAAATTGAGTTTGAAAGTTTAAAAATCAGCCATGGAGCTCATGCACACATCTGTGTGCAGAGTTTGACAGCTGAGCAGCAGGGCTGGTTTGATCCAAAGATGGAGTTTGGCAATACTGGGTAGACAAGCATGGAGAAGCACAGATGATCGTGGGTACAGTCCCTGCAATTCGATTATCCTGCTTTCCCGTGAATATCCAGATGTACTGGCTAATAATGACATTGTTTAGTCCGTTCTCAGCATCTAGCTACACGCTGGGTTCAATGACCTTGTTAGGCAGCTGGTGCAGAAGGCTGGCTAGGTGGTCTCCTGAAATGAATCTCCCGTTTATGCTTTGGAATACTGGATTCCTCTTTTATTCCCCTAATCTGTTCTGGTTTTGGCATCGTATTCGATTGTAAACTGGTGGGTTGGATTTGCTTGGATTCACTCTGTACAACTCTGCCTGCCTTAGCTAATGCTCCTCCTTGTACCACTTCTCCTTGAGTCACAGCAACATATTTTTGTAGGATTGTCCGTATTTAGGAATACAAATGGAGGTAGCTCTGAGATGGGGCATGGCACATTTTCGCTCGCTTGGAAACATCATTAACAGCTGCAAGCTTCAATTTCCAGGCAAATTTCCAGGCAAAACATCCAGGGTGAAAAGTTGCTGGGCAGAATTCTTTTAGAGAAAGAAGAGAGACAGAGTAGGGAGGATAAACTTTATTTGTTTGTTTGTAATGAGGTAGACGAAGTACCCAGAGCAATCAGGAAAGCCCACGTCTATTCAGCTGTCAACGTTCATGGGTCCCGGTAGCATCACTAGTCTGATTTGAAACAAATACACCAAGGATGAGTATCATGCTCGTTATGATTTTACTGAGTCTCAGTCAGGCAGTTCATGCTTAAAAGGCAGAAGGAGAACCTGTGCCTCGGAAATGATACGCTTTATTAAGAGGTGGAGACGAATCTTTACAGTCAAGCTCCTGTTCTTCTATCTGCTTCATAAGACCAGATCCCATCAACTCTACCAGGGCTTTGAGTCCACAGACTTGCCTAGAGCTCCTGCTGTGCATCAGGCATGGACTTATTTGTGTTGTTCTGTCAATCTGGTGGAATTCCTCCAGCTTTGCTAGAATAGCTTCTTATGGAACAAGCCAGCAATTGTGCATCCACTCAAAATGTTCTGAAACTGGTAACTTGCATTGGGAAATAAGGCATCTGATAAACAAATTAAATATCTCATGGCTTTCCTGAAATTCTGAAAAGAATAACTGACTAATTTCAAATTAGTTCTCCTACCTTTATCAATGATGGGTATCTGATTCAATTGCTTTGCTGGCAAACAATATAGCTTTCCTTCACAGACTATTTTCAAAGAGCTCATAACATTAAGAAACTCATTTGCTACTTTATCGAGACCCCTACAGAGTCAATTTATACAATGCACTTGAATAGCCTCCCATTTCATGAGAAATGTTAGACTAAATTTTTACTAAGTATCTTTCATTATCACAACAGATATTTATACTGCATTTGTGTTGGTGTATTTATGCTTATAAAATGTGAGTCTGATCGGTGAGGTTGAAACAAAACCATTATGTTTTATGGATTATAATTATTTTCTCATAAACCCAATTCTATAAATGTATGGATTTGAGCATTATTGGACTGATTAATTGGCAGTTCTTTCAAAATTTGGGCTCGATTTATTCAGAGTTGTTTGAACTCCATCAATTTTTGTGCCTGCCTTTCTAAAATTAAGTGCTTTAACATTTTCTTGGCCTCTTTTTAAATTTAATTTGAAGTATTATATATTTTACTATTTTGACATATCTAGTGAATATTCACCCAAGATGTTAACCTCATTTCTTACTTCGTGAAGAAAATAGATGGTGTTAACTGGGCAGGGACAGTAGACCTACAGGAGAGCATAGCAGTGGTCCCAGCTACTCCGGAGGCTGAGGCAGGTGTATCAGTTGAGCCCAGAAGTTCGGGGCTGGCCTGAGCTATGATTTTTCCCACTGTACTGTAACCTGGGCAACACAGCAAGATTTTGAGCCTACATTTTTTAAGTTAGAAAGTAAATAAAATAAAATGTTAAAAATGTAAGGATGTTATAATCTTTCATAAGAAGTATAACATGTTGGACCCTGGGGGAAAACTGTGTCACTTAATTCTCACGGTAGAAACAGACTCAAAGTCTAGGAAATATTTTCGAAGCCCAAGTCTTAATTAGTAACACAGTGAATGTTAGATCCTAAAACACATCTTCTGGTCTAGTGGTCTTTCTATTACGCTCATAAGGATTGTTTACATTTTTAAATATTCTTGCTTTGTATACAGAGTATTTAATGTCTTGTGGATCTGGTGATGAACTCAGATTTTCTGTTGAAATAATCCAAGTTAGATATTTCAAGGTCTCTCTCAGTCCCTTCCGTTTATATTCATCCTTTGCTCTTTTCTCATTCCAGGCCCTCATGCTCCACAAGCGCCTTTCTCAACCTCACTCCAGCTAAAGGAGTTCACCTGTGGCCCAGGTTGTGCCTCCCAGAGATGACGGTGGCAGCATACGGAGGGTGGAGGCAAGTAATTGACGTTATCGTAAAATTGACTGTTTACTTACATATCTCTAAGAATGCACCTTCTTAGAGGGACCAAGCCCCAGTCTCTTCCCCATTAGATATTCAGTGTCCAGCAGACTATGAATATAAATCCTTGTAGAATAAATTCATTAAGTACTTGCTGATATCATGCAATTTGCTGTATTTTCTTATAGTAATTCATGATATTTAAAAGAATATTTATTCACTTGCGTGTAGGCTTTAAGAGGTTAAGTGATTTACTGAAGGCTCTGTGAGACAGCCCTATATTATACTAAGCCTATGCTCTCTTCAATACCCCAAGCAACCTTCTAACATAACATGCAGCTGTCAATGAGCCTTTTCCAAGGCCCATTTAAGGTCTTAGCTCATTACCATTCTTTCACAGAGTCTGTCAGTCTGTCTTCATATTTACTATGCAGAAAAACAATTCACTTTTTGTCTTAGGGTGTTGCTTTAGTGCAAATGTTAACAAAAATGACAAGAAAGAATGAATGTAGAAGCTATCAGTTCAAGAATCAGCTCCGTAAAAAGACTGTTTCAGGTTCAGTTCAGAATTGGAGAATAAATACACACATTTGTTCTCCACCTTTCAAAAACCTCCACTGAAATAAAAGGTTAGGATCCCTCAAAGGGTGGATTGGAGGGGTGGGTTTATAGTCAACAACAGTCTCGAGATTTCTGCCAGTTTCTGGAGGGAGATGGGAGATGACAGTAAGAAGAAACAAGCAAAGAGCCGCAGAATCTTTAAAAGGAAGGAAGGGAATCTAGCCATTGTCAGGGAGGCTCTGGGTTTAGAATTAGGAAGTAGGAGAGAGGTTGGTATTTAGAAGTAGAACTGAAGTGTGACTTTGAGAAAGTCCCTTAAACTATCTTGCTGAGTTTTGTTAGCTGTGAAATTACTTGCTTGTAATATATTGACAGTCCGTACATAACAACTAAGAAAGCATTCAGGAAATTGGCACAGAGCAGAAAATGACCTCCAAGTCAAGTTATTTATTTGTTTGTTTGTTTGTTCATTTTGAGACAGAGTTTTGCTCTTTTTGCCCAGGCTGGAGTGCAACGGCATGATCTTGGCTCACTGCAATCTATGCTTCCTGGGTTCAAGTGATTCTCCTGTGTCAGCCTCCTGAGTAGCTGGGACTACAGGCACGTGCCACCATGCCTGGCTAATTTTGTATTTTTAGTAGAGATGGGTTTCACCATGTTGGCCAGGCTGATCTTGAACTCCTGACCTGAGGTGATCCACCTGCCCCGGCCTCCCAAAGTGCTGGGATTACTGGTGTGAGCCACTGCGCCTGGCCAAGTCAAGTTACTTAAATAATACTAGTCTCATTCAGAAGGCTCACAGTGGGTTTTCATGTCACCTCCTCTCCCTTGTTTGTCGGAAAAAAATGAAAGAGCGCATGGATGTTTCAAGTTGAGGAGAGATGCGTTCACTGCTTTCACCTCCAGGTAGGCTTGTTATTAAGGGAAAGGAAACAAAGGCGTCTCTCTTATGTAAGATGACCTTCCGTGAGAGAAGAAGAAATTTGAGTTGGTGAAAAGAAAGGAATTCAGTTTCCCAAGTGTAATATCCTGGAATGGAAGACAGAAGTTCTGAGACTGTCTCAACTGTAGAGATGTTGAGAAAAAAAAAATAGATGATTACTTCTTGTGGTTCATTTGTTGACTCGTAGAGTTTGTCAGATGCCACGTCAGGTACCTTACATGTGTTCATAACCTCAAGACATAAAAGGGAAGGAATTTTAGAATAATTCCATGATATCACTGTGTTGCCTAATAAGCAAATGATTTGTTAAGAGACACTTATTAACAAATCTAATAATAAAGCTTCCTTTTCAATTAACAAAAATGCCTTTCTTCACATTATCTTTCTTTATGTTCTTTGACAAAATACCTCAGCCCATCAATATTGTCTATCTTATCCAAATTGAAGGATTATAATCCAAATTTAAGAAAATATCTATTAAAATAATGACAACATTGACCATTTATTCAGTATCTGCCGGGTATATGGTACAACAAACGTCCGTGGAGTGAATGCCAGGCCCTGTGCTGAGGCCTCCACTCCCCTTTAGCTCACGTGCACCGAACAGTGAGTGGCACAGGCTCCCTGAAAGCTGCTCAGACACCACCGTTTTTAATTCCCACAACAGTCCCAGGAGAGGTGCTGTGTGCACCCCAGGGACAGAGGAGGGAATGGAGGCCAGGTGGATGCCCTCAGGGAGAGAGCCACACACCAGTGGACCCTGCTCTGGAAGGACTGATCCCTTCTCTACCTGACTCTAGAAAGTCTACTGTCAATGATCTCAACCTCTACTTTATGTCTGCTGTTTCTGGTTCAGAAATGACCTCATGCATGTTTCAAATTCTCCAGGTTTTCCTTGTTGTTACTCCATCTTGTCACTACTAAAATAAATAAAATTATATATATATATATATATATATGTTAATCATGTACAAATAATTTCCTAGATGTAATTGAGTATAAATTTTAGGCAAAATGCTAACTTGAATATATGTTTATGTTAAACCTTTTCCATATTTCATTCACTCATTACTAAGAAAGAAAAACCTTTGTACAAAATATCATGGTAGCCTTTGCCAGGTGACAGAGGATTGGAAGTCACAGACTGTGTTCCTCAGGAGTGCTGAGTTCTTCTGAAGGTGGGAGACTGCACATGTAAGCACAATAGAAGCAAAAGTCAGGGCCGGGTGCAGTGGTTCATGCCTGTAATCCCCACACTTCGGGAGGCTGAGGCGGGCAGATCACTTCAGGTCAGAAGTTTGAGACCAGTCTGGCCAACATAGTAAAACCCCATTTCTACTAAAAAAAATACAAAAATTAGCCAGGCATGGTGGTGTGTGCCTATAATCCTAGCTACTTTGGAGGCTGAGGGTGAAGAATCGCTTGAACCTGGGAGGCAGAGTTTGCAGGGAGCTGGGAAAGTGTGACTGCACTCCAGCCTGGGCAACAGAGCAAGACTCTGTCTCAAAAACAAATAAACAGACAAAAAAGTCAAAGTCAGATGACTAAGGCAGTGATGATTGCCACATCTTGTTCTGGGTAGTCTTGGGATTTGGCTCAAACACACTTGATCTAGTTCGTGATGCCCATTGAGATAAATGCTAGGCCAGTTACGTAAGATCTTTGAGGCTCAATTTCCTTATCTGTGATGTGAGAACAGTAATATTGATATTGTTAAAAGGCATGAGATTTAGATATAGGTAAAATACTGGGCATAGTACCTGACAAAGCTGTACATGCTTAATCTTCATGAATGAGTCACAAAAAGCAGGTAGAGTTAGGCAGGGTTGTGGGAGCGGGAGAGGCCAGCTGCGTTAAAGACAGGGAATGGGCAGATAGAATGCAGGACTGACCCCAGATACCTACCGCCTGCAGCAGGGGTGACCTACTGAGCTGAACACAGAGAATTTGAGTCACTTTCAAATGTACAGCTCTGTGTTACCTTTCACCCCACGGTAAAATCGGCCCTTACCCAGAAAAAAAGTAAAGATAAAAATGAAAGAAAAGAGGGATGGGGGAGTAAAATCCATGTATGTGTACATGCTCGGACATTTGGTATGCTTACATCAGAAAAAGAAAGCTTCTGCAAGTTTTCGTGGCACAACGGAATAGTCATTATTTTTTAAGTGTCTACGGTGTCTCTCATCTATTTATGTATTCTGAAACTGTTGACCTCTCACTGACAACAGCATGCTGCTTTTTCCAAAATTAGAAATTTTAAAATGTAATTGTTGATAATAAACAAAGGACATTATGCTACGTGAAGTGAGCCTGTCAAAAACAAAACTCATAGATATTACATGGTTCAGCTCATTTCAGGCTGTTGTCAAAGTTATTGTGGTTTTGCCATTAAAAGTAATATAAAGGACCTGGAATAGTCAAATGTATAACAAGAGAAAGTGGAATGGCGCTTGCCAGGGGTGGGAGGGAAGGAGAAAGAGGGAGTCCTTGTGTGTTGGGTGCAGGGTTTCCATTTCGCAAGATGAAAGGGTCTGTGGTGGGCTGGTGTCGATGTCTGCGGAACAGTCACACTGCTCACAACGTGCAGGACACCGCTGCCCTGAGTACGTCTTAAGTGGTTAATGATACACTTTATGATATATGTATTTTTCTACAGTAAAGAACACTTTTTTTCTTTTTAAAAAAGTTGTGTTTAAGTTCAGGAGTACATGTGCAGGACGTGCTGGTTTGTTACATTGGTGAACTTGTGTCATGGGTTTTTATACCACAGATTAGTTCATTACCCAGGTATTAAGCCTAGTACCCTTTAGTTATTTTTCCTGCTTCTCTCCCCGCTCCCACCCTCCACCTTCCAATAGGCCCCAGTGTGTTGTTCCCCTCTGTGTGTCCCTGTGTTCGATCATTTAGCTCCCTCTTAAAAACCATTCTTGTTAGTATGTAAAGAAATGTGAAATAAAAAAGAGACATTTTTTAAAGTGTGAACTGGTGTGTACAGGTTCATTGTCTAGGTATGTACTCATGAAAACAAATCTCTTTTGTTAGCATATAGCACTTCTTAAGATTGTTTCTTGCATATCAGTGAGAGTTTAATGATCTTATATTCAACATAAATATGACAGGCTTTACACACATCCCCCTTTTCATCCACTGAGTGAGTTTATCAGGAAAACCTAACAAAATCCTTCCAGGTCTCCCTGGCGGAAGGTACCCAGTCCCCTGCTCTGGAGGAGGAGGTGGAGGCTCAGACCGGTTAAGGGACTTTTCCAAAGTCACCAGCAGCAGAGAACCTTGACGTGAACCACAGGCGTGTTAAGTCTGTGCTTTTCCCACGTCCGCATGCCATATTTAGGCAAGAGCCACATGGGAAGCTATTTCTTCAAGGAATGACCGTGACGAGGTTCAGGATGGTAGAGCTGGGCTGGTTTGTTTTTGGGGTTTTTTTTTTTTTTTTTGAAACAGAGTCTCGCTCTGTCGCCCAGGCTGGAGTGCAATGGTGCAATCTCGGCTAACTGCAACCTCTGCCTCCTGGGTTAAAGCAATTCTCCTGCCTCAGCATCCCTAGTAGCTGGGATTACAGGCGACTAATGTTTGTATTTTTAGTAGAGACAGGGTTTCACCGTGTTGGCCAGGCTAGTCTTGAACTCCTGACATTGTGATGCACCCGCCTCGGGCTCCCAAAGTGCTGGTGTTTTTGAAATACAGCCTGTCTCTTTGCACCTTGTGGGCGACCCTCCGAACCTCCTCCTCTCCCACAACCACTGCCCTCGCTGCTTCTCTCAGCTGCTCTCCCCGACACCTGGATGACTCCTCTTGACTACCTGGGGGATGGCACTGTGGGAGGCGGCCTACTTCAGTGGGTGCTGCTGGGATCCCGGCCCACACCCAGCAGTTGCCTGGAGATGGAGGTATGCCAGGTATGTGGGCCAACAGCTGCAGAGCTGCCCCTGACAGGCCGGAGGAGGATTCTTTGTCAGTGACCACACCAGCCCCAGCCCCTGCCAGCTGTCCCACTCAGAATGCCCGGGTTTCCAGGGCCCCAGCCAGGGAAGGGTGTGGACATGTGATACAGCGGTGGCCACAGGGCAGGGGTCAAGAGGACAGCAGGCAATACTAGCAACAGAGGAAATGACACTTCAGAAGCGTCCTGTCTTACAAACCAGAGCAACTGTGTGTGTCCCAGTGAGTATGGCAAGCTTCGTCCTCTCACATCATTCAAGGGTCTCCAAGTGACTGCGCGTACGTTTTAAAAATAGAGCCAAACTTCTTTTTCTTACCCCAGCCATTCTTTATAACTATATCTAGGGAACTGACTGGTTAAATCTAAGGAGTCAGGAACTAAAGAAAAGATCAACATAGAAACCTCAGGTTTCCCAGAATCTTGCATATTTCCCTCCTGTTTCCCTATTATAATTTAAATTTTAATGGAAAGAGACACAGTTTGAGCCAAATGTTTTAAATCATGAAAACAAGTGAACCTCCCTTGTCTGCTCATGATAAACTTTCAGATTTTGTGACTTCTTTCCACCAAGGCAAGATGGGTTTCATTGGGGGGAACTGTGTTTTCGGCCTCAGCCATCTGTGTGTGCACTGTGACAATATGCTTCCGAGCTGGACAAGACGCCTACGATTTTTTCATTTCACTAAAGAGCCTCACGTTGCTCAGCTACAACCTGGAGGAAGTGTTTGAAAGCTGATTTTCTGATGCCCAGCCCCAGGCCTCCTTCTGTGCCGCAATATCAGACCTGCTTTTCTCTAAATCAGAATTAGGCACGCCACTCCAGATGAAAGAGCCCTGTCGTGGAAATGCCTTTCTTTGGCCCACACTAAGTATAATTCTGCTCCCGGTTGAACTCAAATATCACATTTATATTTTAACAGCTGCTGCTCTCTAAGCAAAGTTATTCACATAGAAAATCCAGGATTATGACTACTTATTTTTTTCTCTCTATACATAAAGCAGATTCGCTGGAAACGCAGTCATCTTAAGTAGCTGGAATTGTCTAACTTTGGTTATTTTATTGTTTACAAATCAGCCAGGTGAGAACAAGAGAGTGAAAAGCAGGAAACAAGACAGGCAGAGAAACAAAGCGCTTGATCCGAAGAGCGGCAGGATGCCTGAGCAGGTCCACTGCGCTCTCAGGGCTGCAGCGAGACTCAAAGAACGGCTGTGGTCTCAGGACACGCCGTAGATCAGACCACGGCTTCCAACCATGCCGCAGTCTGTCTGTGCGTGTCCTTCACACCATTCTTCTTCTCTTTTAGTGATCTGAAATCAAGTTTGGGCCATGTGTATACAGGCCAGTCAGGGGAGGCTTCCAGAAGGAGGTTGCGTCTGAGACTAGTCATAAAAGATGAGCAGGATTTCCACAATTGCTCGAAGGAAAGTGGCATTTCAGAAAGAGAGAAAAACACGTTCATGTGAGCACAGGGAGGAACATGGGGCATGTGCATGAAACCTATTGATCCGGAGTTCACATGCACAGGTGGAAGAGGCTTCACAGCCCTCAGGGTAGAAGGGGAGATGGTGCAGGAACTGTGGCTGCTTCAGGAAAGTTGAGATCCATTCTGCAGGCTCAAGGGGAGATGGAGTAAGAGGAAGGGCACCCTGGGGTCATTGTTCTTGGGAGGACAGAGTAGAACGGGGGTTATCTCATGCCAAGCAGCCACTTCCAAGTAGGGAAGTTGGAGAACTTGTTGTCATGTGGCAGAAAAGAGAAGACCCTTGAAAAGCTATCCAGGAACGAACATGTACATGGATGGTGTCTCTCATGCCATAATTCTGATCCAGGTCATTGACTTAACTGCATTGCCATCAAGCTTGTGAAAGAAGGGTAAAGCCAGTACCAGACATTGGTTATATGTCCACTACGTGTTTGACTCTTTGTGAGAGGTATTACCTACGTTATTTCTTAATATTCTACAAGCAATTCTACGAAACCCATTGCTATTTTGTAGAAATGAAATCTGAAAATGAAGAGTGTCAAGTAAACTAAGAAGTCTACATATAACTTAAGAAATGGGGCTGCCTGACCCCCATCCTGCACTCCTGGCTCTTTGTGACTTCGCTTGTTAGCATTCTGAACTCAAAGTGTTCTGAGCATCTCCAGGTAGAGGGCTTAGGAGGCAGCTGAGTACCTGAGTCTGGAACTTAGGGGAGTTCCAAGCAGAGCTGTGGGTGTGGGATGGGGTGTATGGGAAGGAGGGAGTCAAAGCAAAGGGATGGGAGCTGCCAGGGGAAGGGGTACGGGAGAGTGGCCTGGCCCTTCTTAGATCATTGTCAACACAACTTGTCTCAATGGCTTTTATGCCCTCAGTTATCACCTGTGTTATTGCTGGCCTACGGTATTTCACAGCTCTTTGGGAAATAGTGATCCTTTGTTTCTGACAATGTTCATCTTAAAGGGTTTATTGTCTTACTTACTAGGGATAATTGGGGAATAGAATGTTACACAAAGTAATTTTTTTCCTAATAAATGAAGCTTATTCTTATGATTTCCAGGACTTTGAATTTGAATCTTGCTTGACTTTTTTTCTCTATTTTATTAAATTGTTTGCTTCCTCCCCAAAGACAGTATATTTTTGTATTTTCACAGAAAAATGAGAAGCCCTCATTATGAACATAAGTGATTAAATTGAGCATTTCCAAGTGATGTCTACATCACTGCTGAAGTGAGATGAGACCAGAGGATGAATTGCTACCACCTGAATGATCCTAGAATGCTCTGCATTTATTTAGTTCATTGGACAACTTATTCATTTAGTTATTCAACAGTTATTTATCAAGTGACTCCTATAAGAGGGACTAAAACAGAATTTCCTGCTTTTGTAGACTTCACATTTTGGTATTTCCATAGTGTCTAGTGTTTCATGAAATTATACAAAATTTCACTAAATCTAAAATATGATTGGTGATGACATACACTCTTTAATGTGCTAATATTAAATAATGCAGAAATTAAGTTATGATTATCTAACGTAAGATACACTGCAATTTCATATACGAAATTTGAACAAGTAAACAAATGTTTCCCTTGGAATCAGTGAAGTCTATATCTAAATCCCTTAGAATAGCCTTAGCACATAGTGTTCTATGAAAGCAAAGCTCCAGTTACTATTGTTGGATTGTATCCAGATTAAGATACTATTTAAGTTTCTACTTTATGTAAAGCACTTTTTCATATGGATATTCTCTATCCTAACAATAGCCCATTTGTTACACCACAAGTAACACCAGATACTCTGAATAATAATGACAGTTAAAGCTGTGGTCTTGTGGAATTTTGCTTATATACGTCACTGTTGATTCAAACAATATAGTAGTTCTAAGAACATCTGTGCTTCCAGTCTCTAAGTTTGAACTATAAGAAAATCATTTCTCTCCATGCTGCTTAAATTAAAAAATCTGAATATTTGATAAATTTTATGCTTTTCTAGAATGTTTTATCAATATTATATTCTAGTAAAAAAAGTAAATGTTCTTTGCCTGAGAAAGATTTTATTAAAAAGCTTTAGTAAGCATTATACTTCATAATGTTCCTGTACTATACTAAATGTGTAAGTATAACATTCTTATACTAAACAGTAAACTATATTATCTTTGAGTTTAGGAGTAAGATGAGTAAATATGTAAATGTAATAATGAGAAACTGTTAAAATGCAGTAGTTTGAATATGATTATTTAAATAGAAAATCCAAAAATCTGTACATGAATTATTTAAATTAAAAAACAAATTTAATGAGTTTACTAGATACAAAACTCATTGTCCAAAGCAATTGTATTTCTTTACACCAGCAATAATGTTAGAAACAATAATCTGAAAAATTAACTTCATATTTCAAGAAAAGTATAAAATTTAAAAATAGTGTACAAGGTTTTTAGATACAATAATATAAAACTTTTTTACAATAATAATATCAAAATGAGGGATGATATGTATCATGTTCACAGGCTAAATGTCTCACCTTTATAATAATGTTAATTCTCCTCAAACATATTTATATGTTTGACAAAATTCCAGTAAATGCCCAGTACATTTTGTGGAACTTATAAAGTATATAATCAATTAAAGACTGAAACAATCCTCAAGGAAAACAAGATGAGAAGACTTGACATATCATGAATGATTCCAAGTTTATGAATTTCAGAATTTCTCCCTTTGTACTATAAACATGCAATGCTATCACATTTCCCCTAATGCCGACTTTATGTGCAGCCTACAAATTGTGATGCATTCTGCTTTTGTTTTCATCTTTGCTCTCTTTGAAACATTTTCTAAGTTTATCTGTGACTTCCTCCTTGACTCAGGAATTTTTAGAAGTTTCTAAAAATTAGAAACGTAGAGTATGGTCTCTAAGCACAACTAAATGGAACTAGAAATAAATAATTTCCAAATTTCAGAACATTTGGAAATTATTTATTTCTAGTTCCATTTAGTTGTGCTTAGAGGCCATACTGTGTATGATTTCTCTCCTTTTAAATGTACTGAGACTCGTTTTTATATCCCATATTATCATCAGTTTTAGTGAATGTTAAATGTGCAGTTGATAACAATATCTTGTATATTTCTGTTTGGTGAACTGTTTTATAAAAGCCAATCAGGTAAATCTGATTGATAATAGTATTATTTGTCTTCTATCCATTTGCTGGTTTCTTATCTCATTCTATTAGTTACTGAGGAAAAAGGGCTAGAATCTATAATCTCCAACAATAATGGAATTTATCCATTTCTTCTTTCAGTTGTATATTTTTTCTTTATGTATTTTAAAGCTGTATTGTTAGGCAACATTTAGTATTGCTGTGTCTTCTTCTTGAATCAACCCTTCTAATATCGTGAAGTGTAATTCATGTAATTTCTGGTAATATTTCTTATTGTAAAACTTACTATTTCTGTCCAAATCTATGCCCTATCCCTTTATAAAATAATGATGATAACAAAGAATTCATAATATTTATTGTCTTTTTATCCTCCATTTAAAAAAATCTGGGGGTTTAGATTATTTAAATTTATATAATTATTTATAAAAACTAAGATAAAATCCATTATCTTTGTATTTGTTTTCTATTTGTTCCATCTTATTTCTTAATTTTATTTTTATTTTTAAAATTTTTATTTCATCTAGTGTTTACAATACACATCTTTAACTTATCACAGCTTTATGTAGGGTATAAAAAATGTACAGCAGTGTAAGTCAATTTTCCTCTTCTGTCTTTTGCACTACTATCGTACATTTTACTTCAAATACATACATTGAACATGTGCCACTAATCCTATAATACTTTATTGTTTTTGCTTTAAACAATCATCTTTTAAGAAGATAAAACAATAAAAAAATTTAAATAATTTTTATATATTTCTGAATCCCTGAATTTTTTTTATACATCAAATTTTTCTTCTGGTATTATATTTCCTTCACTAAATTAATTTTCTTTAACACGTATGTAGTGCAAGTGTGCTCATAATGAATTAGCTCAATATTTGTTCTGAAAGGCTTTAATTTTCCTTTATTTTCAGAAGACATTTTTGCTGGTTAAAGACTTCTAGGTTGGCAAAAACTTTTTTTAGTACTTCAAAGAACAGTTCTATAGTTCCTGGACATTTTTTTCTTACTTTCATAGATTCTGGTGAGGTGTCTGCAGTATTCTTTGTTTGCATGTAGTAGGAGTTTTCCCTCATGAGTTGCTCTGCCCCTCTCTCTCAGTTCTCTTCTTCTGGCACTCCAATTACATGTACATTTAACTCCTTGATGCTTTACCAAGTTCAGTGCTGGAGACTGAAGGTTTAACTATACTGAGCTTGGACTGTGAGGATGGAAGCAGTGCCTGAAACTAATAGATAGTTAGTAATCATTTCAGATGTTTGAAGAACAATTGCAATGTAGCAGGCAGTATTCTACTCTTCATCTGTGTAATTCTGACTTAAGATTTATCTTAAAATTTTCCAGGAGGCCTTTCTATACAAGGTTAGTTTACCCACTTTTTCAGTTTTACTGTGCACTGGGTTTTGGTGTCTATAAATCTATTACCCTTTATTCTATTTTATCTTTTTATTTTTAATCTCCACGGCTAGGCTGTGAACTCCGTGAGGGCAAAGACTATGACTTTTATCTTGTGTCATAGTGAAATGACTGCTCCTTTGCCCAGGGTACGTTACATTCTCAATGGGTGTTTGATGAAAGAATGGATGAATAAATGCTGTCTTCCACTAGACTGTGAGTTCCTCAAGGGCAGAAATTATACTTTTCCCATTTTTGGTCATCCTGGTCCAGTATATAATGATTGATGTAAAAGAGCTTTTCAGCAACTGCAGTTTGGTGGGTTTTTTTCTTTTCTTTCTTTCTTTCTTTTTTTTTTTTTTTTTGAGACAGGGTCTCTCTCTGTCTCCCAGGCTGGAGTGTAGTGGCACAATCTTGGCTCACTGCAACCTCTGCCCGTGGGTTCAAGTGATTTTTGTATCTCAGCCTATCAAGTAGCTGGGATAACAGATGCAAGCCACCATGCCTGGCTAATTTGTGTATTTTTAGTAGAAACGAGGTTTTGCCATGTTGGCCAGGCTGGTCTCTAACTCCTGACCTCAAGTGATCTGCACCCCTTGGCCTCTCAAAATGCTGGGATTACAGGTGTGAGCCACCATGTTCTGCCCAGTTGTATTTGAAATGCAGTATTGAAGGCCTCTGTGAACAAAAAACTTCACCACCACTCTTATTATTTCACGACATTAAAGGAATAACAGTAAAACCTAGAAAAAGAGAAAAGCCTATCTTTTATAATAATCTGGTTCCTCCTTTAGAAAGATTCCTGCATGGAAATCTGACATATTTGCCTTCTGTCGTCTGGCCTATCACCTTCCTGTTGGATGATAAATATTCTTCACAGGCTAGCCATAAAACAAGAAATGAAGGAATTCCTGTTTCATGTCTTGGTTCATAGCACTATTTCTGTCAACATTTATGCCCTGTTCTCCTACAAATAACAATAATTTTGCTAAAGGCATAACATGTATTCAGTGCTAATGGTGCCAGACACCACTATAGGCATTGTACAAAGATTATTCTTGTTATTTCACAGGTTAGAAAACTGAGACTTGGAGAGATTATTCGACTTTTCCAAGGAAATATTATTAGGTAGAATAGCAGAATTTGAGTCCTCATTCGTTTGCCAATAAAGTCCATATTCTTTCCACTAAATAAACTGCTTTCTACCAATTCATCTTAAGATATAAAAAGTACAGAACAGCTCTATAATTACTGGCCAATGCTATATTAGATGCATAAACCCTAAAGTCAGACCATATAGCTTCATGTTCAGGCTCTTCCATGCTTTGGAAAAATTCTTTAATGCTACAATCTTCAATGTCTTCATCTGGAAAACTGAGATAATAAAAACATAAGTATTATAAGTTTTTATAAGACAAAATGAAATTACATATATAAAAGATATTTTGTCCATTGGAAAGCACTGTGTACACGCCAGTCATGATCTCAAATGTTAAGTGATTTTAGAAGCAGCAAGAAGATCACCCTTTTATCCCAAAATATGTCTAATGAGAAAGTAATACTTTTTGATGTGTAACCATGCCTTGAAAATGTAAATATCTTATTGGAATCTATTTGTCAACTGCCTAGGCATCATTCATAAGCTGGAATAAATTATTCCTGTCCAATTGAAATCCTGACTACTAAATAAGATGAGTTTCATCTAATATTTGGGACATTTTCAAGTAAAGAAGAAGGCAGTTGTATATCACTGCCTACTACAGATCTCCTGACCATGTCGGGGAAAAAGGGTAGATAAGATTGAGAGGGCCCGCTGTGCTGGTGCTGGGGCCAGGTAGCCCTAAGACACTAAACTCATGGGAGGCAGAGAAGCATCAGCCAACAGGAGCGGGGAGGAGGAACCGTAACAATTATATTTAGGCCATCTTTGTTTAACATCAGGAGATTTCAGGATAAAATTATTTATGAAGAAGTGAACCAGGGGTAGAAATCGTGTTTTAAAACCAATGATCTGTGGCTTCAGCAAATCACAGAATTGTCAGAGCAATTACCCAAAGTTCCAGGGGAAAGCAAGAGTCAGTCTTGTTTGTGTGCTTGTCTGGCCTGGATCTTTTCATGGTCTTGTTGCCACCATGTTGCTGAAGAAATCTTCATTCCCTTTGCCTGTGCATGTTTGGGATGGATCACTGAAATCCTTCCTGAATTCTACTTATGTGAAATGTTACTCCATGTGGTTTTAATTCCATGAAGATATTTCCTCCAGTATATGTGAGTGACATAGGTTGGGAATAATTAGAAAAAGAAATGAGTTGGTTAGAAACAGGAAAGAAAGGTAAATAAAATACAAGGAAACAAAGCACAAAGCAGGCAGAAAAGGCAGAGGTCCTGCAAAAGGGATTTGGGAAAGGAAGGGGAGCGCTGAGAGCCAGGCTAGGCCATCTCAGGAGGCAGCCTGCACATACATTAGAGGGGATGGGTGAAGGTTATTGGGAAAACATCCTCTGTCCCTGTGATCATACTGTTCATCAAAGGTGCAGACAGGCCGGACATAGTGCCTCACACCTGTAATCCCAGCACTTTGGGAGGCCAAGACAGGTGGATCACCTGAGGTCAGGAGTTCGAGATCAACCTGGCCAACATGGTGAAACCCCGTCTCCACTAAAAATACAAAAATTAGCTGTGTGTGGTGCTGTACGCCTGTAATCCCAGCTACTCAGGAGGCTGAGGCATAAGAATCGTTTGAACTGAGGTTGCAGTGAGCCACGATCGCACCATGGCACTGCAGCCTAGGGGACAGAGCGAGATTCTGTCTCAGAAAAAAAAAAAAAAAAAAAAAGCAAAGGTGACAGACAGACCTTCACACCATCAATTCAACCAGGAATCTTATGAAGAAACCCCTTCGGAAGAAAAAAAGCAAAGTAAACACGTCTCTCGGTGGGTATGGTATATTACCCATGAGGAAGCAAAATGAATGTACGAGCATTTGGTTGGAAGAGTCAGGAGAGGAGTTCCTGAGAAGATTCTCCTGACAAAAGATATTAACAGGAAATGGGCTTCAGAGAACTCAGTGCATTAAGATGTGCCAAATGCCTTGTATGGCCTGTTTCCGTTTGCCTTTATCGTTGTATTTTAATAGATATTAAAATTGATACTTACGAGTGTCTTCAGGGTGAGTCACAGCTCTTGTTTCCCAGCCCCCGCTTTCCCAAATCTTCCATTTCTCCATTGCAAGTTTTCCAACTCAGATATTTTCAGAAGCCGGATTCCTGAATTGGGGAAGTTGTTCTTCACTTTAATCACTGACTTGTCCCTACACAAGGGGAGAGGTTGTAACTAGCACAGCTAATGTGAAGAGAAGCTGTACCATTCGATATGTGTATATGAATGCTGCCATTTTAATTTTACATGCATTTATTTGCTTACAGAAAACTGCATAGTGCACCAGATCTATAAAAAGTTAGGCCTTATTGTCAAGAAGCTTAGAGTGACCAAAGACAAAGAGAAACCCATAATATGCTCATTACTGCTTAACCATATCCTTATGCTCCCCACATGTACACATTAAAGGAAATGGCAGTAATTAGTGAAGAATTTAACATAAGGAATCCATGTAAAAACAAGGTTTTAATTATAGCATTTACACAGGTTACAAATTCTAACTTGCCTTTGTATAAGACACAATCAGATCCATACTTTTTTGTTTTCTAAGCCCTTTTGGGGAGAGAAAAAAAATAAAAAACAGCCTTTGATATTTGATTCATGCAATACATTTGGGTTCCAAGATAGTATTCTGGGATTTTTCAACGAGGTCTCCTTTCTCGCTGTGGAAAAAGGGTCAGTCTCACAGTTTACAGTGTGTAGTCACATCATGGAGAAATGTGCGTCTGACCTCATGCTGGGATACTTCTTCCTGTGTGACACCAGTTCCAAAGACTTCTTCTCAGGTTAGTTCCAGGACAAGCTTCAGTGAAATGTTGGCTTTCAGTTTCATGAACTGCTAATGTTGACCACGCTCCAATGATGGGAAGAATTTTAGGTCATCAGTAGTTACTGGGACATCAAACCCACACTATGGACCAAGAAGCAATATGGATTTATCTGGTCTACAAGACCAAAGATATTCAAAATGGGATATAAAAATTTGTCAATTTGGCCAGGTGTGGTGACTCACGCCTGTAATCTCAGCACTTTGGGAGGCCGAGGCAGGCGAATCACGAGGTCAGGAGTTCAAGACCAGCCCGAACAACATGGCAAAAACTCGTCTCTACTAAAAGTACAAAAAATTAGCTTGGCGTGGTGGCACACACCTGTAATCCCAGCTACTCAGGAGGCTGAGGCAGGAGAATCACTTGAACCAGGGAGATGGAAGTTACAGTGAGCATAGATCACATCATTGCACTCCAGCCTGGGTTACAGAGCAAGATTCCATCTCAAAAAAAAAAAAAAAAAAAAAAAAGACAATTTTGTTCTGGAAATAAATTGTGAGAATTTCTATATCTATTTCTATTATCTTAAAAAGTAGGCAAATATCTGTTACTAATATTGAACATGTAGACTGACTCCGGATTCCCTCTCAGTCTGCATGTCAGAGATTTGCATAGCAAGCGAGGTCGCAGGTTTCCTGAGAACTGTGGGCCCTGCACAGGGCAAAGGCGCTCCCACAGCCCCACTCACAGGTTCCCTTGCAGCTATTGTTAAGTGGCACAGTCATCTAGCCCAGGCAAGTCAATTTAAGGATTAAATTGTCTACTTTTAACTAAACTGACTTCACAAAAGGTTAAGTGGGTTAAAAAGTTTCCTACAAAGAAATAGCAAATTAAGGTAATATGATAATTCAAGGACAGTAAAATATCAGAGCTACGTTGCTTCAATTAATTGTATATACTCTTGTCAACCACATAAGAAAGTTTAAAACAATGGCAAGGAGTCAGCCAATTATCATCAGGAAAGCATTTTGAAACATAGGTTACATCCACTGTCATCAACGTCAACTCGCTGTAAGTGCATATTCTAACTCAAGAATAAAGTTGATGATAGTATTCAGGAAACATGTACAACTTGATTACTCATGCTCAAAGCCATGTGAAATTGAACCAGCTCCTTTAAAAAGTTTAATTAAACTTAATGATGAAAATTGAAAGTCTCTTTGAAAGATCTTATCAAAGAGCAAAAGACAAAAGCCACTTACTATTGGAGGAAATGTGTTCCTTATAATATACAAGCTTATTTTTCCCATCATTTTGATAAAAACAGGAAAAATATGTGAAAACATATAATAAAAAGCTGAATAAATAAAACATGCAAAAATATGCCGTGTTACTTATTTTAACATGAATTTCTATGTGTTTACAGTTATCCAAAACAAATACAAATGGTTTGGATCCTTGTGATCGATAGGTAACAAATTTAGAAAGCCTGCCCTTGACATGCAGCAAACTTTTAAAATTCTTTCATACAACAAACTTTTAACTGATTAAAGAAATGCCACTCTAGTTATTTATGTAATACATCAAAAATAGATGTCATTTTATTTGGATTGCTAGATTTATCATTTATAAATGCTTTTTCTGTAGTATTCATTTTGTCCATAAAGTACAAAGCTCTAACTCATATACAAACTCCGCCAGGTACTTAGTGTAAGTGAGTTGATTTTCTTTTCTTCTTTATTATTTTTCTAACTCTGTAGAGAGTTAAATTCATCAGCTGCTTTTCCAGATGCTCCTATTTTGGGTCCCTTGACTACCATCGCCTACATGATGAGATGGATTCAGGGGATCCTTGGTGGACTAATGAAGAATGAAGCCCGTGTACCCACTCTGCTTCTATACACTGACAGCTGTAGAACAGAGGCAATGGTGGTGCATGATATATACATGTATCTGGGAGCTAATTCCTTTTTGAACTTCGTACTACTTAGTTTTGCGACTAAACTCTATGGGCTTCAGTTTTCTAGTCTTGTTAGATGGGAAAACTGTTAATGTCTGTGATTGTAGCACATCACAGGTAAAGATAAATGAGAAAATGGATGCTTTGTAAACTTTAAGCCTGGGAGATGGCTAACACTCATGAGGAAAGACTTGGCCGGGACAACCCCAACCCCAGAACTACAAGGTGAATGATACCACCCAGAACAGAAGGGCCATCATGAAGATAAGAACATAATCTATCAGAAAGGATTAAATGTAACTTTCAAGAGTAGGCTTGATGGAGGAGGGTGAATCTGATTGGAGCCCTGAGCTACAGTGGGGTTTACAGCACAGGCAAAACCCGGTGACTGCATGTTAGATGAAAGGAATTGGACAAATAAAATAACTGAGGCAAGAGAGGTTGGGCATGTTCAAATTCATATCTGTATGGCATAGGTATCTTAAGAATGAAGTAGAGCCAGAAAAAGCATACCAGGCCCAGATTATGGAACATGTTCTATGCCAAGCTAAGAACTGTGTTCTATTACATATGCTAAATGGATCCAGCAGCACTTTTTGAGCAGAAAAATAACCCAACTAATGTGACGTTTGAGGAAGATAGTTGGGTAGCAGTGTGGAAGAGGCACTGAAGCAAGCAGATTGAAGGCAGATGCTACGTGTAAGACCATAAAGCTTATGCACTGGATTAGATCAGTTGCAACGAAGGCTTGAGCTTGGATGATGCTCTTGGGAAAGTTTAAAAAAAAAGAAGATGAGGAGTCATAACTGAAAGCCATTTGATTGTGACTAAGAAGTCAAACATGTTAATAATCTCAAGAGATATTGGAACAAGCAGAAAATATTCCTCTTTTGTGCATTTATTCTTTTTTTTTGAGATGATATTTTGATGCTAAAAGAAATTTATCAACTAGTTCTTCCTGTTCAGGTAAGTCAGTTCAGAGTTTGATAATTCTGAATAAAAAAGACAGAAGTTATGATGCTGTTACTATTTAACATGGACTGTGTTAGATTAGAGATGAGAGACAAACATCTCACCCTAGTATATTTGTTTTCATTGATTCCAATATCATCTTTAGGTTTTCATATATTTCTTTCTGATTTTAACATCTAATATGATTATTTTATTTATTTTCTTCTTTTCTCCTCTTCCTCCTTCTTTCTCCTTCCTTTTCTGTCAAATTGTTTACCTTTTTCTGTCCTTTTTAAAAATTCTCAGCATTGGACTCAAAATTGCTTTTTCTTCTTTGCTTCGTTTCACAAATCTTTCATTGCCACAAGTCATTCAGGTAGAAAAAAGTCCAAGGTTGCCTGCAGTGTCCTAGCTATTTACCTAATTGACCCACCATATCTTTTATATAAACAAAGAAATTAACAAGTTATGGAAATAATTTATATTCAAATATTCAGAAGTGTCTTAGACATATTTAATATGCCATCAGCAAACTTCTTTTAGGGAGAGACCACATGCAACTTTAGAATAGAGGAAAGAAAAAAAATAAACAATCGAAGGTTTTTCTTTACTCTCTTTATGCCAAGAGCGACGTATTTCTTAAACTCTACACTTTGTGGCCATCACTCAAAGAGAATGAAGAAGAAAAGCTACTTGATTTCTAGTTTAAATTGCAGTCTCGTTATTCTGTTGGTGAATGGGGAGAGGAATTGGAATTGTAGGTCCAAGTGGGCAGTAATTTGAAGTCAACGGACATGTATACAAAACAGAAGCACAATCAATCACGACCCAGCAGTTCTGGAGCTGCTCACTTTTTCTGCCTTATTGTAAATGTCCAATGATAAGGTTCTAATGGAGACTGAAGATCCATCACCTGCTCCACATCTCCAGGGGCCCATGTGTGGATCACAGTGACAGTCATGCATGCTTCCTTCCCTCCCATGGTAAGGGCGGTATTTACTGATGACAGCTCACATGCATAATGAAAAGGCTTTGCTACCATTTACTAAGGCCTAGGGCACATACATTCTTCCAGTGTTATATAAGTTAATATATGAGTTATAATCCCTATTTCACAAATAGAAAAAAACACTCTCAAAGAAATGAAATGTCTTGCTCACCAAATATTATTGACAAAAATATGCAATATTTGTGTTTCTTTTGAAAAATATTGTAAAGATTCTCAAATTGTCTAACCAATCATGTTATCTGTATTTGCTTGTTCTCAAGCTGCTAATAAAGACATACTCAAGACTGGGTAATTGACAAAGGAAAGAGGTTTAATCAACTCACAGTTCAGCATGGCTGTGGAGGCCTCAGGAAACTTACAATCATGGCAGAAGGGGAAGCAATTACGCCCTTCTTCACATGGCGACAGCAAAGAGAAGTGGAGGAAAAGGAGGGAAGAGCCCCGTATAAAACCATCAGATCTCGTGAAAACTCACTCACTATCACCAGAACAGCATGGAGGTAACTTCTCCCATGATTAAATCACCTCTCACCAGGTCCCTCTCATGACAGGTGGGGATTATGGGAACTACAGTTCATGACGAGATTTGGGTGGAGACAGCCAAACCATATCGTTATCTTCGTAAGATATTGCTTTGGATTGAATTGTGTTCCTGCAAAAATCTTATGTATAAAAGTTCTGATCCCTGATGTGACTGTTTCTGGAGACAGGTATGGCCTTTAGTAGGTACTTAAGGTCAAATTAGGTCACGAGAGTGGGACCTCAGTCTAATAGGACCGGTGGCTTTATAATGAAAGAAAGAGTCAGATGTCTCTCCCCCTGACCATGTGTATATAAAGATCACATGAAGAAAAAGCAGCCCAAGCCTGTAAGCAGCCCTCACCAAAAACCAAACCCTCCCAACGCCATGATCTTGGACTTTCCTTCCCCCAAAACTGTAAGAAAATGAAATTCTGCTGTTTATGGTGTCGAGACTGTGATATTTTGTTATGCCACCTGCACTGGCTACTACAGATATTCAGAATCAAATGAGTCACATACCCTAAGCACTTTCTAAGTATACACAGCACAGATTTTACCTTCTAACCCCCCTTTTTTCCTTTCCATGTTTTTCTTAATTACTAAATAATCTTTCATTGATTTAAGAAATATTTTCATGTGGTTCCTATTCAGGCCCAAGCACTGCTTTTCTGTGCTGGAGATAACGTGTTGGTAAAAGCTGTCCAGGCTTATTTGTTCATCATGATATTTATGCTTGACAAATCCTCTACTTATGTATGTATCACCTCCATAATCTTTTGGAACACATAAAATTTTGAACAAAATGGAACAGATAAAGAGCTAGATATATACATATAATGAATACATTTGAAATTTTGTACTTTGCTTTACAATTTACAAAAGAACATCATATGCAATGTTCTATTTGATTTTCCCTTAAGCTCTATGAAGAAGAAATTTTTCTATTTTGGTTATTTAGTGAAGAAAATGAGCAGCAAAAAGTGCAACAACTTCCCAATATCCCACAGTTACAAACAGAAAGGAGGGAACTTTAAGTAGACACTTGGTGTCCAAGTCTGAGTTCTTTACGCTTCATGGCACCAGGTAAGGTGCAGTGAGCACAACAAATGTACCCTCTCAGGAGCCAGCTAAGACCCTTCTGGGGGCTTCTACTGGAGGTACAAAGTTTGCAAGCCCCATCCGAAATACATAAACATTGACATAACTGTCTCACAGTTTAAGAAAAAAAAAAACCAAAAGGGAGGAAAAAAACAAAATTTGTTCAACAGAGTAATTGTACATAACACAAAAGATTGGGAAAAACACAAAATGCATATTGAAATCGGAGGCTCAGTCATGTGAAAATAAAAGGTCTTGTTGAATGTCTAAGTCTTGTCATTGCTAACAGCTGGTTTTGTAGAATACCAGTAAACTCAGTCAAAGGCATTACAGTGAACAACTTCAGGAAGACTCCTATACACTTCAATTTTCTAGCAATTCATAAAATTGACACATAAAAATAGGATTTTATTTCCCTTGTTCATTCTAAATCTTACCAGTTCTTATAATATACTTACATATGTATAGAAACTCAAGGTTTACAAAGCATATTCATGGTCTTTTATCCGATGCTTCTCAAAATGTTGAGAGGGACTCTGACAAAGTCCTGTTTGTACTATGTTACAGATGAGAATGCTGACATGAAGAGGGGCAAGTACTTACCCAATCACCTTGGCTTGGCATAATGAAGCCTCACTTAAATCCATGATCTGATGTTTTCCCTTTAACTGATGCATCTGAAATACAGTCAGGTAAAATGAAGAGTTAGGGGCACATTTTAAAATACATTTAAGATGCATCAAAATTTCAACCAATCGCTTGTAACATCTTTAGTTGCCCAACTCATTGGTGATCATTGGCATTTAGAAGGACCTAGGACAATTGCAAGATCCTAAATAATTTTCAAGACATATTAGAGGATATGTTTTTACTGTTATTTATGTAATAAATCTCTTTTTAATATATTATAGCTTTATAGGAACAGATAATTCATTTTTGGAATAAATTTGTGTTTTAATTGGCCAAAGAGTTAAATCCATTTTTTTCTAGATTCTCTGGGTAATTAGGAATTGATAGTAAAAAGCAATCACACTTTTCTGATAAAATAATATGCTCAGTTGTTTAAACCCACATTCTTGATAAAAACAACTAAAAATTTTGGATAAGATAGAAGAAAAAGAAGATTTTTAAGTAACAAAGAGCATGGGGAAAATGCTGCTCTTGTATAAATTACAATCTCAAAAACTCAAGCTATAAATTTAGTTTAAAACAGTTCACAATGCCTGATGGAAACAAATGTGTAGTTCCTCCTCATCCTGAAAGAATTCCCACAGTAATATTCCAAACAAAATAATGGACTCATGATAGATGATTGATAGATAGACAGAGAGATAATCACCATTACAGAGAACTGGAAAAAATAGCAGAGAAAGAAAGAGTTCTCCAAAGACCTGGATTTAAAAATAATCAGAGAAAACTTCTTTAAAAACAACTCTTCTTATAATGTACAAAGCTATAACAAACTTGAAAGAATCTCAGCAAAAGGAAGCTGTTACAAAATGACCAGCATGGAATCTCTGTTCCCCACTGTCAGACACCATTTCAGTGGTCCCTGTAACTATTGCTATGGTCCTGAATAAAGTCTTTCTCACCATGCTAGGAAAAAAAAAAAAAAAAAAAAGAGAATTGCAAAATATGCCTCTGACAAAGGACTAGTATCAAGAATGTACAAGGATCTCAAAGAATTCAAGAAGAAAAAAATAAACTACCCTATTAAAAACTGGGCAAAGGACATGAACAGACATTTAAAAAATAATAATAATAATACAAGCAGCCAACAAACACATGAAAAAATGTTGGGCATCACTAATCATTAGAGAAATGTTCATTAAAACCACAATAAGAGATAATCTTCTATCAGTCAGATTGTCCATTATTAAAAGAAAAAAAGAAAAAAACAGATGTTGACTGACTTGGATGCAGAGCAAAGAGAACGCTTACACACTGTTGGTGGTGGGAATGTAAATTAGTTCAACCTCTATGGAAAAAAGTATAAAGATTTCTCAAAGAATTGAAAACAGAACTATCATTTGTCCCTGAGATGCAGAGAAATGGGAGTTTTTACTGGACACAGGGCTGGGAGCAAGCAGAATGCCTTTCATGGAGAGAAGCTGCATCTGTCTCTACTTCAGCCATTCAATCAACAAACATTTCATGATCATCAGTTAGTGCTGTGAAAGGTAGATGCTGAGGGTAAAACAAGGAACAAGATGAGAATGCCCAACTCCCATAGGGCACATATAAAGGCATAAAAGCCTATTCAAATCATGTTTGAAATAGAAGGGCAATGGCATTGCCTCCTGAGTCCACATGGGTCCGTGTTTGTGGACACCAGCACATATTAAAATTATCTGTAATATTCAGTTGTGAGCCCCTCCACCTGATATGGTGAGGCTTCATGTCCCCACCTGAATCTCATCTTGAATTGTAATCCTCATAATCCCCATAATTCCTGCTTGTCAAGGGAGTGTCCAGGTGGAGGCAACTGAATCTTGGGACTGGTTTTCCCCGTGCTGTTCTCATGATAATGTGTGAGTTCTCCCAAGATCTGATGATTTTATAAAGGGATCTTCTCCATTTGTTTGGCACTTCTCCTTCATGCTATGTATATAAGTTATATACTTATATACATAGCATATATGTATATATCTACTTACTTGGTAGAACCTCTGATCTAAATTTTGTGCACAAGGCTTAGTTCAAAGGAGATCTGAAATTCCTAGAAGTTTCGATTACAAATATTTAGTCTACTTTGGCATTTTGAATTTAAGAGTGATAAAACTCCTGCCTCACCTCAAATAACTTCCTTGACTATTTATGCCAGAAATATTACAATTGTAGTTTTAAACTTTAGATTAAGCCATTCAGGAATTTTTTTCTCCTTTATGTTAGAATAAAAATTCTCCTATGGAGTTTCCAAATTGTGTCAAATAATTTACTTTTATCTTAATGTAAACCGTTTAATATATAAAAATCACAAATCAACAGCGAACCTTTATCATTGTTAGTTATTCTTTATGGTGCTCCATTTCACCTGTATCTGGATTGCTGCTTTCTTATAGATGCAGGTTAGAGTTGGAAGGCACCTCTGTAATAGGATGCGTCATGGTTATTGAGCACTCATTCTGTGTTGAGGGCTGGGACCTAGAGTTTCACTTTGATTATCCCATTAGTTATTTCAACAATGCCTTAAGATGGGCCTTGATATACCCATTATTATGGAGAAGGCTGTCAGACTCAGAGAGATTAAGTGGCACGTTCAACACTACACAGCTAGTCAAGATTTAACACCAGTCCTTTCATAGCATTTTCTATGATGGCAAATTACTTTGAAAAGGATCAGATTTGCAAAGCCCTAGGAAGATTAGAAATGAGATGTTTTGCGTTCCAGCCTATATGGTTGACCATATGAAACTACTGGCATTCTGTCTTGTTTCACCGACAAAAGCAGCGATTCATATGGCTCCACCTAAGCCCAACCTGAGAGTCCCTGGAGGGGCTCCCTGCAGCTCCATCCTCCATCTTCCAAGGATTCTTTATACACTTTGTATCAGGCTCTGTCATCTCTCAACTACCGACTGGAGAGGCGGAGGATCCTAGAATCAATTGGTGTCTTGGTTGAAAGTGTTAGATATTGCCCTGAAATCCTCACAGTAAACTGTTGTCCAATGCACATATCCCTCTTGATTGCTGTGTTCTTGGCCGTGCAACCATATTCTGTGTCCTCAGACTTAATGCGTCTACTTGGGCTCCCTACTCAAGTTTCCTACCTTGCTCTTCTTGTTTAGAATAATGAGTGCCACATGCAGCCTTTGCCCACCTCAACAGCATGTAGGAAAACACGTTTGCTTGGAGTTTTGGATCAGATACACTGGGCTCTGTTCATTTAGGCTCCTCTAGGAACACACCCTGAAACAAAGATATGAGTGAAAAGTGTATTTAGGAAGTGATTCTAGGAATGAGACAAGGATGGGAAGAGAGTCAGTAAAAGATTTGCTATCAAACAAGTTATGAATGTGGTTAACTCAGCTTGACCCTGCTGGGGAAATCTGAGTGCTGATGTAGAAGTCTGAGCATTTATACAGTGGAGGGGAAGGGCACTGGGGTACATAAAAGCCAACCTTTAGAGGAGCACCAACCTGTCCAGGAGCTAAGAATCTGTTACTTCTAATGTGCTTGTGAGCAGACAGAGTGGGCTTTGGTGGATAGAGAAAGCCAGCAGGCAGAAGATGCAGACTCTAGAAATTAGAAGTTGACTGGCTCAGATGAGTTCAGTGGCTCACGCCTATAATCACAATCCTTTGTAAGGCTAAGGCCCACGGATTGCCTGGGCTCAGGAGTTCGAGACCAGGCTGGGCAACACGGTGAAACCCTGTGTCTACTAAAATACAAAAAATTAGCCAGGCATGGCAGCATGCACCTGTAGTCCCAGCTATTTGGGAGGCTGAGGCAGGAGAATTACAAGAACCTGGGAGGCAGAGGTTGCAGTGAGCCGAGATTGCGCCACTGCACTCCAGCCTGGGCAACAGAGCAAGACTCCATCTCATTAAAAAAAAAAAAAAAAAAAAAGAATTTGACTGGCTCTTGATGGAATATTCAGGGGCTGGTGATAGAGGGGTACCTGCACTGGCTTTGAGTTCAGTCTGCAACTTTATGTGGCCTTAGGCAAATCTTTGATATCTTTGAGTCTCCATTTACTAATAAAACTGTGAAATGGTGATATTTTGCAAATTTTAGTAAATAGCAAAATGACGACAGTTGTTCTGTATTGATTAGAGATGTTATATATATGTAAAGTAACGTTTTACTGAAATCTATTTTATCTCTTTCAGGCCAAGTTTTTACAGAATTTAACCCTATATCTGAATTATATTCTTGAACTCTCTGAGGAAGAACCCTGGGTCCTACCCAGCTATTTGAACTTGGAAGTTGTTGGAGAATACTTGCTTATTCTGTACAGTAATGAGATTATAAGGCTATCTTGTTTTTGTTTTTTTAAGTTTCTTCCTAACAAAAGCTACGTCTGCCCTTGAGCAACTGTGTAAAGCTCCTGCCTTTGACTTTTGTTTGGGAATAATGATTTTTGAAGAATATTTGATGCTGTCTCAGAACTGACCTAAAACATATCTCACAGGTCCACAAAGACAGGAGGTCCTGATGGATTTATTTTGGGCAGAGACTGGGCTACAATTCAGGCCTGTCAGCATTTCTATTAAAAACTGGGAGTGATATTGGGGACACAGGGGCATGGATGAATGACCTTGATGCAGACAGAGGTCAAGTGGCCGTCAATTCTCCAGCCAGGTTCCCAGTGGCAGGCTATGCCCTGGCTTCCTGCACCTTTCCTGCAGCTCACAAGCACCATCCAAGTCCATCTTGATAAGGCATGAATCAAGCAATCAGCACAAATATAGTCAGTAACTACCAGAAGCAGTGAATAGCAGCTGAAAGGGATTTGGACTCAGAGTTTATTTGGTTTAATCTGGGTAGATTTTAGTCTCTTGCAACTTCCGTGCAATTTGATCACTTGAGTCTAATTTAGACTTTGAAGTGAGACAGACCTTTTGCTCAAATTCCAACTCTGCCCCTCACAAGATGCTCAAGATAATGTATCTTTCTGTTTCCCTTTTTATATAAAATGAAAGCAAAAACCATCTACTTAACAGGATTATTGTGAGGCTTAGCAGTAAGTCTTGTAAAATTCTTGGCACAGAATCTATGTTCAATAAATTACAGATGCCTGTATGTCTTTCAGAGATATCTGGTGGGACAGCCCATTATCCCTATAAACTCAACATGTCAAGTAAATGTTACATTTATTTACTTCTTCCCAAACAGATTTCTCCTCTGATATTACTTTGCCACATTTTTTTATTTTTCTTTTAAAATGAATTTGGCTTTTATGGCTCTTAATTTCAGATCTTTCCATGTAGATCCACTCATCCTCAAATCCAACTGCTTTCCATTCACTGTGGCTCTCTCTGTCCCAACTCATCTTCACACTACTGCTACCAGCATCGCTCTAGAACGATACTTTTACCCAATGCAGCACAGGCCTCCACAGCCTCAGTGAGGAAGGTCGCAGCCCCACACCTGGTATCCAGTGATATGGACTGATAAAACCCAAGTTTGCCAGGAGCCGTGAGGTGATCACGCATCGCGTCACTGGATTTTACAGGAGCAATTGCTCCTTCAGAACGTGGAGTTCAGCAGACAAAGACAACCCCTTGCAGAGAAGCCAAACCAAGACAGGGCCATGAGCATGAGCGTCAAGAAGGGGAGTGAGGCTGGGATCCTGGTGCTCCAGGAGGGAGACAGGAGCACGAGCGTGAAGAAGGGGAGTGAGGCTGGGATCCTAGTGCTTTTGGGGGAGACAGGAGCACGAGCATGAAGAAGGGGAGTGAGGCTGGGATCCTGGTGCTCTGGTGGGAGACAGGAGCACGAGCGTGAAGAAGGGGAGTGAGGCTGGGATCCTGGTGCTCTGGGGGGAGACAGGAGCACGAGCATGAAGAAGGGAAGTGAGGCTGGTTTCCTGGTGCTCCAGGGGGGAGACAGGATCTAAAAGGAAGCAGCACATATATGGGAATTTGTTTTTCTCCAACCCAACATTCGCTCTATTTTTTTTTGTTGTTTGTTTTTTTTCTGGCAGAACCCTGGATATCCTTTGGGGAGTCACCACTCCCTCATTCTCAGACAGTAGCTCAGATGGGTCCCCAGATGTGTCCCAGACCTGACCAATCAGGGCGGAAATTCTCTTATGGACGCAATGCCTATTCCGGAATGAGCATGGGATTTAAGCACATTCAAACCCGATGAATTCCAAGACTTGCTTGGGAGCTACTGCGCATGTCTTCTCTATCGATTCTTCCCATGTCTCAGAACAATTAGGCAGGCTGACTGCTTTGCCTTTTGCACAGAAACTGAGGGTAAAGTCAACACAAGAGAAAGCAGGGCTGAGAGATGAAGCAGATTTGATGCTGATGATCTGTTTAGCCTCTGGATTAAACCATACCCCAAAATACACCCCTGTTTTGCCTAAGCCAGTGATCAGATTTTTCTATCACTGTCTCTCCCCAAGCCCAAATCCTATTGACACAGACCCCAAAAAGCTGTGAAAATTGTTGATTATGGCATTAATGTCTGAGGATATTCAATTCTGTGTCTACATGATACTAAATTAAGAATTGTAGAGCACTTACTGGTGAATACTTTTTCCAAGTTCATTTGCTCATGAAATCATACCATAAGAGCAGGTTTCCTCCTACAGAAATGGCTGTGACCCATGGACAGAAAGGACAGTAAGAAAGGGTCACTCATTGAATCAGAAACAAACTATATTCAACTTCAGTTTTAGCCTGTGCCCGATGCTCCTGTCTCCTCCATCTGCACTGACTCTCCCCTGCCCCTCCAAAATCCACCAACCCTTTAAAGTTTAATCAATGATGTCTTTTTTGGAGCTTGATAGAGGGGAATCTTTTGATAATACATTAATCTACAGTTTCTCTCATCACTTCCCCTTTATTACTAAAACATTTATGCTTTAGTCATGTCTCTTCAGGACTGCATTTCCACTTGGAATTCAGGCATCATTATAAAACTACCTCTCTCTAAGTATCTGTTCTTCCCAGTCAGATGAAAACTTCAGCACCCAGCTTGATGGTCACCTTTGAGTGGTGAGTGTAAATGTTCCATGAAAGAGATTTACTGCCATTCCTAGTGACTGCACAGGAAACATTTGTTCAAAGGTGTGCCCTCTTCCTAAATTGAGAAATTAGCCTATCATTTATAGCTTTGAAAACTATAATCATGCAAACTTTTTTCCCTTTTAAGAAATGTTTCTCTAAATATTGTCTTGTGGAACACTCATATTCTACCAGCTGTACCTAAAGGTATATAAGGAACTATATTTTGTCAGTTTGCAAGAGAATTTTCCTAACTCTATTTCCCTCTCTCTTTTAGTATGTGCATGTGTGTGCATGCACACAAACACACTCTTATTTTTGTGTATTGATTAGTGGATTAAGAGAGTTTTCTGTATTTTAAGGTTCACTCCATTTTGAAGGCATTGTTATAATAAGTCCTGGTGTATAACAACAATTTTAAGGGATCTACAAATATTAATTGAAATACTAAAGCCTGAATGATTATCCTTGGTTTAGCTGTTATTTTTTGGATGTGAATCCTCGTGGCCGAAATATCTTGTGGCAGGCATGGAAGACAGGCATATTTCTGTAGTAACATTCCTCAGGTCAATATAATAGGATTACATATGAATGAACACTCCATGGTGTACTACAAAGAGTACTATGACTTTCAAGTGCTCTACTCTCCAAATAAGTGTGAGAGCTCTTGTTCTAGACTGAATAAACTTGATATTTGCAGTGGAGGTATGATGGGATTGGGATGAGTTTATGCAATGATCCATGAGCAAAAGAATTTTAATGTGAAATGTGAATAGTTAAAAAGCAATTACTTGTGATTGTGTAACCCAAATCCATTACAATATAGACTAATCCATTAGACAACATCTATGTGCTTAGTCTTTTTCATCTCTGAACAAACATATTTTTGAGTACAGTGATTAAGAGCCCAACATGTGATGATTTGAGGCTGAGATTGTTAAAAGGCGATCTCACCCATTATTTTGTGAAAAGTATTTCTCTCAGGCAATAAGAGCAATTCTAGCAGGAAAACATTTCCTCTTAGTATTTCCTTATTATCTGCTTGGTGTTGATATTATCTGCGTTCATAAACTTTCCCTCAGGTTTTTAAAGGGTGAGGGCAATGTAATTTCTTCATTTCTTCAGACTGTGTTTATATTCTGAGGTGCAAACGTGTGTGTGTGTGTGTGTGTGTGTGTGTGTGTGTGTGAGATGAAATAAAATCTATCCAAATTGTTGGCTTCAAAGTGTTGCAGAGGATGGAGGCTTGTAGCTGGCCCATCCTTGTCTCTGTATGAGCTGAAGTTGAGCGTGTTAAGTCTCCCTAAGGAAAAGACAAAATGCGAATCCTAGAAGCACCCAGTTTTTCCATGGAGCACGTACACATAACATGTCCACACAGGCGTCCTAGGCCATGAGGCTGAGGCAGAGTGGCTACTTTCAAGGACTTATCCACTCACTCTCCTCATCTGTTGTCTTGCATGTCTTGATGTGTAAAGAAAATTTGGAAAACGTGGGGCTGTGCTTGAGCAGACACGTCTTGTTTTTTCTTTCAACAGCAGGGAATACTGTGACCAAGAGCATTTGTAGTCATGCTGTTGAGATAACCGTGATTCGGTGTCAGGTTTTAAAAGAGGAAACAAACTGTCCAGGAGTTCAGAAGACACTTCTCCTCTCCTGTAGCAACACTAAGGATACTAACAGGAAGAACCATTCCTGGTTGCACTTAGTTTGTTCGTTCATTCAACAAACATTCCTTGAACACCCATCAGTTCATCCTAGCTACAGTTCTGAGCAGGGAGGCAGAGCCAGGACAAGAAAACCACATGAGCCAGGATGGGAACGTTCTGCACAGTGATGTGTTTTGTTCTGCACCCCAGAAGACGCAGGACGGCAGATGCCCAAAACCCAGGGGCTTTGTTTTATTAGTTTGAGGGAGGGGGTCTCTTGATAGTATTTTGAAATGATTTTGCTCCTAATGAAACAGATGCTTTGAATGCTCGTCCCGCCCAAAAGATTTTTCTTTTTGCAATGGAATGCTTTTGCTTTTAGTTGTCTTTTAATGTTCAGGAGAATCTTGTTTGTTTTACTGGGTGGTTTGCCCCTGGACATTCTTCATTCTATGCTTAAATGAATTCCAGCAGAATGTAAGTTTTGAGCTGTTTTTTTTTTTCCCTTTTTTCTTCTGAGGTTGATCTTTATTAGTCCCTAAGCTTGTGTCATTCATTTTAAAGTCGTTAGTTAAAATATTATGAAAACAGAAACATTTTGGTTTGAAAGCACACAAATCTTAGGCAAACTCTTTCATTGTCTGCTGCCTGAAACAGAGCAGGCCTCAAGCCCCCCACGAAACCCCTTCTTGAATGTGACAAATCTTTTAGTTCCTGCTGAGCCAGGTATTTTTTGAAAAGAGCAGAGAAGAGTGATTCCTGAGTGTTTGGCCTTTCCACAGACCACAGGACCTGACGCCTGTGGAAGCAAACACTGCAGAATTTAAGTTTTAGCAAACACATGTTGATATGCAAATCATTTAGTTCTCATCATTTTGCAAAGCACATTTGCGTCTGTTATCTCTTCCCAACTGAAAAGTAATAATTATAGCAGCCATGCCTGTGTTGTTTCTCAGTTTCCCTATGGTATGAGAAAGCTAATAAAAAGAGAAACTTGGTCTATTGTGTCCATAGGGACAATGTTAGCAAGAGACAGACCACATCTCAAAATGACCCTTACAGATGCTAATGCCAGCACCCTGACACTACAGTGCAGACACAGCATCGCAGTGTGTCTCCCACGTGGTAAAGGAGAGAGTCAGAGAGGTTCGAAACAACCCAACAATAAGCCCATAAAGTCATGTGAAGCGTGAGAGCACTGATGTCTGTCCGCATTACTTCTCTTTGGCCTCTTTGTAAGGCCATGAACTCCTGGATGTGGAAGCGTTTTCTTACCTGCACCTTGCAAGCAAACATGGGCTGTTGCTTCTGTTAGCTGTGCTGTTGGTGGCTACTTCGCCTTTCAGCCTCTGGTTTAAATTCACAGAAAATTCTGCTCTGAACATCACCTTCCATTTTTATAAAAGGTCCCTCTGTTCTCTTCCTAGCCAAGCCCGACTCCTCCAGGGCTTCCTATGCCCCAGTCTTCCTCTCAGGATGATTCCAACAAAACAGCTTTCTCCTCTGGCCGGAACCTTGATTCTCATACTCAATCTTCAGTGTCTAGAACCCACCATATAGCTTAAAAGTGCCTCAAAATATTATTTTCATCAACCAGCACACATGACAATGCCACGCAATTCATGGCCCTCAATTTCATAAGCCCCCAAAACCTCTTTGTCCCCATTTCATTCCTTCATGTCAAATTGAAAGATGTGAAAGCTGTGGTAGACAGGATGAAAATCAGGATGGATAATAAATTCCATCTCAGAATCATAGACTGTTGGAAAGATATGCATATCTTAGACTAGCATTTCTATATATTTCTCAGTAATACAACTTTTCCCTACACAAAAAAAAACTCTACAAGGAACCCCTCCTTGTGCAATTGCGAAGTGTTGCTCCTCTGGTGGGAGGTGGGGGACGGGGGATGGGGGTGGAGTGGGGGAGGGGGGGTGATGGGAGATCCAGCCTCACCTGCTGCTCTCCTCTTAGAGGAACCCTCTGGCCCCACGGAACCCAGTATGAAAATCCACCGACATGAGACAACATCCCACACTTTATGTTGAAGGAAGCGGAAGTTAAGAAAGATTGAAGGACTACTCCGAGGTCACGTAAGTAGTTGGCAACAGAACCAGCACCAAACTCCATCTAGCCTGAGCTAGCAGCTAGAAGCCTCCGCTGTAGCAGATGCTGGGGTAAAGCATTCGTAGGAGGGACTCTCGTCACACTTTGTTACTACTAACGGCAATAGAAATACGTTTCTGCTGTTGATTATCCCATTGCCAAATGGTCACAGGATGGGTGATTCCAGCAGCCGAGAGTCTTGGCCACATCTACGGAAACAGCGCTTGGCCCTCACTCTCTCTGCCCGCCTCCCGCGCTCAGCCTGTGCTTGGTGACTGTGTTCCTGGCTCCTGCCAGATGTTGTGCTGCTTTCTGTGCAAACTTCTGGGTGGTCTTCAGGAATAGCCCCCAGTGGAACGCTCTGCTTCAGTTCAGGCAGTCTGAGAACTTCCCACAGATACAGAGCAAGGCCCCCCTGCCCTAGCATCACCTGAAAACTGGAAACAGCTGCCCGTGTGGGTGTGCCCAAGTTCCCCTGCAGTGGCTGGCATAGCACCTTTGGTGGCCATGTGGGATGGAGGCTGCCTTCCTCCCCTAGCCTGGGCCTGACGGCCACTGCATGTGCATGCACGCGGCTCTGCGCTGTGAGGCGGTCCTGTGGAAGCTGCCCAGCTGATTCTGAGTGCATGTTCCTGGAGGTCGGTGCGCTGCGTGGGGGCCCTGACATTGCACAGCATCCAGGGTAGAGCCACAGGGGTGCGGGTGTCCAGGAAATGTCCTTTGGAGGCAATGATGACTGTCACCTCACATGGAGAACACACAGTTTGCTCCTTTTCATCTACAGCAGGAATTTAATCAGAACCCAGGACGGGCAGATCGGTTTATGTTTTGAGTGAAATAAAAGAGTGTCATGGAAAATTAGGCTAGAATGGAAGGAGACCAATTTCAGCGTCAACTTCTCCCTCTCTTTCTCTGACCTCTGACTTTCTGCCTCTGATTCATGTTGCAAATATTGCATAGAACATCGTACGCCAGGAACACCTTTTTTGTTGTTTGTCTGAAGTTCAGATTGAACCTGGTGTCCTGAACGTGTTCACTAAGTGTGGCAGCCTGCCTCCATTTCCTGAAGCTGCCCCTTTATTTCCACCCTATTCTCATTTACCTGTTTCAAGCCGAACGTAACCTTCATCCTTCTAGCTGCTTCGTGAACACTCAGAATAATTCCCATCTATTCTCCACTCTGCCACATTACACGTTTTGTTCAGATGAAGTAACACTGTCATTTTTGGGTTCAGAAATTCTTCAGTGGCATCCCAAACGGAAATCCGTGAGTACAACATACAGCATGTGGTTTGGCCTCCGCCACCCTGTCCTGCAGGACCTCTGAGCACCTCCCCTCGCCCTTCATGCTTTCATCTTGGAACTCATCTGGGATTCTCTGAGCACACGAGGCTCTCTCATGGCCCCGTCAGTGCCTCTGTCTGGGGCTCCGTCTGCTTGCTTATCTGTGTGGCCCGCAATCCTGAGGAAAAACGTTTCCTCTTCCACGCACGCGTTTCTGATTCCACGGGCAAACCTCGTGCCCTTACACCTGCCTCCTCTCCGGCACTGGAAAGTCACATTATTTTGCTTGCTCACTTTTCTGTCCCTTTTCTCATTCAGCAACAATAAAGGTAAGCACAGTCTTATGTCTGTTCAAATGACAACAAAACCAGAGTTTCTGAGATGGATTGAATGTTTTAAAATGTGCTTTAAGTTTGGAAATGATAAGCTAATTTGCCGTAGGCTGTGTTGTTTTGAAAGGTTAGTGACCAGTCCAATGAACTGTTTTGTCATTCCTACTCCTCATAGATTTTAAATCCTAAGATGCACAGAGAACAAAACAAATGTTCTATCTGGTGGGAATGTCCCAAATCATGATAGCTGATTCCATGGGAGGAGCTGGCTATGAAGATCTCTGTTGGGCAGGGCAGAACATGGCTAAGAACATGGTCTTTGTGGGTCAAGCCTGGCGCCCTGGCCTCATGCTGGAGCTGCTCGGTAGAGGGCACTCAGGTGCCCAGAGGTGATTAATAAAACAAAGCAGTGTGGAATTTTCGTCCTGGAATGAAAAACACACCAGCCTCGTTCAGCACCTCCCGCAGGCTGCCCCTGTCCTGGCAACAGTGCCTCGCCCATTCTCAGTATTGTCTTCTCCTCCCCGCATCCCTGCCTCAGCCCACTACCCACCTGCTTGAACATCCAGGATAGAGGGCCTATTGTCAGCACGTGTTCCGAGGACCTTCAAGGTTGTTCTTGCTTCGTGGTGTGATTTAGGTTTTCTGACGTGGCCATCTGCGGATGGCCCAGTTTTTATTTTCCCGAGTAGGCAGCATGCATGTCCACCTGCACTTCGTGAGACTTTTCCTTACCTGAACTCCACCGGTGCCTGCCATGCTGTCAGCATCAGCCAGATCTGCCCTATAGCTGCAATCCCGGGAGACGGGAACATCCCTATCTAAAGAATCCATCCTATCATTTCCAAGAATTAGATGAGTTAACAGTGACATGTACTTAAGTCAACACAACTCATAACCTTCTGGATAATATTTATACTTCTCAGGTGCTCAAATAGATAATTCTTAAGTTCTATTCTCCCCTCTAAATTTTGTACTTTTGATTCGAATATCCTGTTTCTTCTTCCTGGAGTACTTCTATTCCCAACCTTTATTCAAAATCTACCCTCTGAGCTTTGCTAGAAACACTGCCTTCAGGGCACCTTCCACATGCCCAATGTGGACAGTATGAGGCTATAGAGAAGAAGGCTTGTCGCTATAGACCCATGTGACTTCCAAGCCTCACGCTGGCATTTACTGTGCAAACAACAAGTCACTTAAACCTTCTGAGGATTCTCTTTCGGGGCCTCATTGAGAAAATGGGGTCTGTACTGTGGACCTGTCTTATAAGTTTGTTCTGAGGAGCAGAAACTATTTGATACCAAAGGCAGCTTAGCACAATACCTACTAAAGAATTATTAGTTAAAAAAGTGAGTTCAAACCTCTGTGATCCAGATGCATTCCGTGTGTGTATTCTTTTACATTTACTATAATTTATTATGTACATTAATGTCCTTCAATTCTACCCCCACAACTTTGTACATGCCTTGAGGTTAATTTAGTCTGAGTCTGGCCAGAGCGTGGCACAACCTAAGCATGCTTGTTGACTTGAATTTGTTTATAACCATAGCTTCAAGATCTTATTCAGAAAGAATGAGAAATGCCTGGAATCTTAGCTCTGGGAGAAGACTACTGGCAGAAATGGAAGAGATCTTTGGGAAGAAAAAATAATTTTCAGTGGTTCTTAACTCATGCGAGTAAGAAATCAAAACTACTGCTGAACTTGCTAGACAGCCACCTACGAAGTCCTCTAATCAATGACAAGATGGGAATGGGTTTATCCCTGACAATTTGGGACTCCCCCACCTGTGTTTAATTTCTTCACCAGGATTCTAAGTCTACCCTTTTCCATCTGATTTGGTTAGAACATCTCTGCAAATAACAGAGAGAAGTGGGAAATTTGAAACTGTTTGGGAGTGGCTTTCTCATAATTTCCTCTGCTCCCCTTTCTGTTGGAGAATCTTTTGAAATATGAGAAAACTTAGTGAAAATATTGATCATGCAGGGATTTCTGAAGCAGTAACATAACTATTCCTCCCCGTAAGAAGCAGATCCCTTACTATACTCCAGCATGGGGCTGCTGGCCATCCAGCCTCAAACTCAGCAAGTAGCAGAAAAACCCAGTGCTTCCGGCTTCCCTTTCTGGATGCAGCCTTGGACACCATCTGCATTTCCCAGGTGGTATTTTCCAGGGACAAAGAGAATTTTCTGACACTCATTGTGAGTCACACGTAAAATCCCTGTTTTCATCCTCAAAGTGAAGGCGCTGCGTCACGGAGCCTGGCCCTTCCCTTTGTACAGCTGACAGGAGGCGGCCATATGGCAGCGGCTGCAGAAGACTGTGGTGAGCCCAGTCAGTGATGTTGGCGAAATATTGGAACTTTGCATGGTGCCATTCTTTCATCAAGCTCTCAATCTATTGTCATCCTGGGCATAGCATTCATTTGATCTCCATGGTGGGTGAGTCTGAATTGATTGCTGATGATTCATTATTCAGTCTCTGGCCAGTTGGCAGCAGAAATCAAAGCCTTTTCACACTCATTTATAATGCCTAAGAGCCCAATAACCGTGTTCTGTGGCGGAGAAATTGACTCCTTCTTGTATTCATTCAAAAGCTTTCTTGAGCATTCACTCTGGAGCAGGCCAGCTCCTTGGTGTCTGGGACACAGCTCTGAGTAGGAAGCAGTTTCTGCCCTTGATGATGTTTCAGTGTCATGGGGAGGTGGACTCATGGTTATGATAGATGTGCTAACTGCAAGAAGCCCATAAGCACGTGACATTCCACCTGCGCTGCTGAGGGGCACCTAACCCTTTAATGCCTGAAGGCTGCTTTAAGAAGATAGCTATGAGAAAGAGCACAGGTTAGCTAGCCATGGCCATGCAGAACTCCCTGAGAGGAAGAATAAGGAAACCAGAAAGACAGGATTATGGTACGGGTATCAGCCCTAGAAAGGCAGAGGTTGACTATGCCTGGTTCTCTTCCTCACTGCATCTTCAGCGTCTGGTCTCAGTTGCCCATTATCCTCATTAATGGCAGGGCTCCAATATTCATGAAATTGAACTTTGGAGACTCAGTGGTGTCACAAGCCCCAAGGGTCTAGAGATCCCACTGGCATCCACTGCCATACACAGCCTACTGATGTCCACATATAGATCCCTACAAGGTCATCACTGGAAGGATACAGTATCCAGCTCAAGTCTATGGTTTGGTTTTGATTATAGACTAGTGGTTCTCAAACTTTTTCATTTCTGGGCTCAATTACATTCTTAAGAATTATTAAGGATCCCAAAGTTTCTGTAGTTTATACCTACCAAAATTTATTATATAAGAAATTAAAATTGACAAATGTTTAAAACAGAAAAATACACAAACACACATCCCATTTATTGTCAGAAAAATGATGTCATCACATGTCAGGGAGCTTCTGGAAAATTCCACTGCACACTTATTAAAAAGTTGGACCTAAAGGGAAAAATAACACTTTAGTTTAATTATGGAAAAATGTTTGTCCTCATGGACCAATTAAAAGTGTCTTGAAGATTCTCGGGGGTTCCTGGATTTTACTCTGAGAACCAGTGATATAGACTAAGGCACCCATGCACACTAGGGCCAGTCCCAACAGGATTGGAGCCACAGGTAGTGCAGTGGTGTTCCAGGCACACGTCACGGCCCTCCCCTCGTATCTTACTTCTATCCTGGCTGCTCATCTCCCCAGCAATGTCAGGAGGTATCCAGTTCATCACTTTTTAGTTTCATTTGCCATTCTTAGCTCTTCTTATACATGATTTAAGGTTTGGCTTTGACAACGTTGACCTCAGTCTCCTAGATGAATGTCTATTACTGGCTTTTTCGAGATACAATAATACATTCATGGAGTTGTGTAACCATCACCACCATGTATTTTTCAGACATGTTCATTGCTCCCCAAAACACTCTGTGCCCACTAGCAGTCACTCCACCTTCCCCTCCTCCAACCCGTGGCTGTCACTAATCTACTTTCCATCTATATGGATTTACTTGTTCTGAACTTTTGTGCCTGGCTTCTTTCACTTAACATAATGTTGTCAAGGTTCATCTACGTTGTAGTATGTGTCAGTATTTTGTTCCTTTATAGGAAAAAATAATATACGTCCAGTGATGTACCACATTTTGTTTTCCACTCATCAGTTGATAAACACATGAGTTGTTTCCACTTCAGGGTTATTATGAATAATGCTGTTACGAGCATTCATGTACAAGTTTCTGGGTAAACATATGTTTTCACTTCTTTTGTGAATATATCTACAAGTGGAATTGCTAGGTCATATGGTAACCCTAACATTTTAAAGAACTTTCAAAACGTTTTCCAAGGTGGTTGCACCATTTTACATTCCTACAACCAGTGAATGAAGGTTTCAATTTTTCCATATTCCGTTATTGTCTGTCTGGGTGATTACAGACCTCTTAGTGGATGTGGAGTGGTAACTCCTTGTGGCTTTCTCTAGCATTTGCCTAATGATGAATGATTTTGAGCATAATCCTATGTGCTTATTGGTCATTTGTATATCTTCCATGGAAAAAAATGGCTGTTAGATCCTTTGCCTTTTAAATATTTACATATTCCAGATGTGAATATCTTATCAGATATGTAATATGTAAATATTTTCTTCCATTTTCCCGGGTGTCTTTTCATCTTCTTGATGCTGCCCTTTGAGACATAAATGTCTTCAATTTTTCACCAAGTACAACTCATCTAGTTTTTCTTTATTGCTTCTGTTTTCCGTGTCATATCTAAGAAACCTTACCTAACCCAAGCTCACATAAACTTACCACAATGATTTCTTCTGAAAGTGTTATTGTTTTAGCTCTCACCTTTAGGTCTGTTTTTAACTTGGCAATAACATTTGTTTATGGTGTAACGTGTGAATTAGGGGTCCAATTTAATTCTTTTGCATGTGTATATTAAGGTTTCACAGCACCATTTGTTATAATAACTATTCCTCCTTTATTTCTTAGATAAATTTTTAAAACTTTCTTCTCAGCTACCAGTCTGGAATACCTTGATAACATCTCAAACTAGCCAAGACTTCAATGTCTCCTCTTCAAGACCTTATTTTCCTCTTTAGAGTTTCCTGGTCTCTTTTGAAAAGAGATTGGGCATCCTTTTTGTTAGGATGTACTGAAAAAAATCCTTCTAATCTTTAAGGAAGTTTGGGACATTGAGTGCATATGGAACTTCAAAGGCTGAAGAAACAAATTCTTGTTCTGCTCTAATCTGATTTGGTAGATCAAGCAGATTTTTCAATATTCACAGTCACATTGTGAAGACAGAATCTTTTAGATGAGAAAGTAACTGCCACAGGGTTTGGCACATAGTTAAAATTAATGCTATTTTTTTTTCTTCTTTAATCATTTCAGTTTGAATATCTGCCAGATGAGCAGTTGAAATACTATGAGACTCAACCTACATACTTCTCTGTTAAATTAGTCAGTTCTGTAGGGTGGGAATTTAGATATGTTTGGAGAAGAAAATGCAATAATTGTTGGAATTTTTGAGTGGTTATTATGATCCAGATACTTTGCTAAAGATTTTATACATGTTTAATTTAATGTATACAACTCCTTATGAAGTGACACTGTAACTTGGTTTCAATGCCTGCTTGACAAGCATTTAAAGCAATAGACTTTATGGAGGATTACAAGGTAAGAAGAGTGCCAAGGCCCCTCCTAGCAGCTGGTGGAACTGTACATTTTGTCAGGGGTAACATCTCATAGCATCAGGGATCACCACAGTGCTAACTTCTGGGAGGACCAATGAAGGGTATTGAGGTAATTGTAAAGGCCAAAAGCCTTAACAATAGGAAGTCCCATTGGCTGTTTAGCTTCATGGACTAGAGCCTTTATCAGGCAACTGTTGCAAAAGTCCCAGTCATGGCAAAGACAACAGGAGTGTCAACAGTTAAAGAAGGCTCCCTCATGAACCTGAAAAGGAGGGACATCCAGGCTGTATGGACTCTTTGTACCCAGGTCACAGGTGCCAGTGCAGAATGGGAGCACTCATACATCAACCTGAGTGGGAAAGAGTGGAGTGCCTACCACCATCATATAGTAAGCTGTCCAGGTCCAGAGGGAAGTGCTTCTGAATGTTCCTTCTGGAAAAAAATCTGTCATTGAGAGCTAAAACGCAGACAGAGCTTTCTGCATAAAGTGTTCATTTCAGTTTTATTTATCATAGTGAATAAATGATGATTGTCTCAATGTTATAGTAATGGGATATTTGAATAAATTATAATTTTGACATAAGACGGATATTATACAATTATTAAAGTGAGAATTGTAAGGGATTTATTAGTACTTTCTGATGAAATGTTTAATGACAAAAGCATATTGTGAAGTTACATGTATAATGTGATTAAAACTATACATAGACTTAGTAAAAAGTTGAATAGCTCTAGTTGTATGAATAGCATTTTAATGTTTTTAAAGAAAAACCTAGAAAACAGGCCAAAAAATAAATAATCAATATTTGAATAAATATATAATAATGCTTCAAGAAAAGGAGGAATCTTAGAGTGGACACAATGCCAGAGATAGATGAAATCTGAAAGTTAATCACTAACACATCCTAATTTGGGGAACAGAAACCAAAGCCAAAAGAGAAGGTATTTGTTGTTGATTAAGTTAGTGACAAAGCTGGAGTTAAAATGTTGTGCTCTTACACCTTTTCTCTTCTCAACTTCTTGAAAGATTTTTCCACTTTCACTGAAGTGACTATTTCTCTTACTTCCTTCCCTCCTCCTCAATCATTCCAGATCCATCAAAAGCTCTGGAAAAGCTGAATTAAGCCAAGTGACTTGTACTACATCCAGCAACCCCACTATAATTCTACTCCATTGACTGCAATTGAAGAAAACAAACAGCATACAAAGAACTGGAGATAATGTTATGATGTGAATATTTAATTATGTTGTAAATATTTAAATATTCATTTGAAGTATGAAAAATTTGTTATTAGTAAAGAAATTATTTTATATTCACATTGCAACTCACTTTTAAAGAGATTTTATGGTTGAGAGCTATGCTGTAGGTCTCAAGGTCCCTTTCACCTGAAATCTGAGTACTTTCTTAGAAGAGGAAAAGTAAACTTAAAAGACCCCTCATTAATGAGGCGAGCATTTCGGTAAGCAATATTCTGGTTTTGCCTTCCTAAGCGCTGATGAAAAGATTCTATTTTAGAGGAGTGGCAGCAATTCTTCTCATACTTCTGTCTAGTCATCCAAGCATAGTGGCAGAATAAGTGTGCATTCATCAGCAGGTCTTCTTGTGAGAATGTTCAGAGATTTTTATGGAAGACACCGATCTTTGGCAATACAGGATTAGCTCATTCTCTAGCCATGCTTTTCTTACTTCCAACTAAAGGTCATTGTCATGAACAAAGATCAATTACTGGAAAAGCATAACAATCCTAAAGGTATATGTACTTAGTAGAAGACCTTCAAAACACATGAGAAAAAAACTTATAGAAGTTAAAGGAGAAATATACAAATAATAATAGGTAGAGGTTTTACAATATTTTTCTCAGTATTATATACAGTAAGTTGACCAAATGTGAATAGAGGCATAGAAGATTTCAATGAAATTATTAACCAAATTGATCAATACATCAAAAATAGCAGTATACATTCTTTTCAAGTGCACATTAATCATTTACCAAAATAGGTCATACATTGGGGCATGAAATCAGTTTCATTAAATTTTGAAAGTCTGAAGTCTTACAAATTATGGTATTTTACTATGACATTTTAATTATAAATAAACAGCAATTTCATATATAAAAAATTCGTATTTATTTCCCAAATATTGAGAAAATAAACAACACATTTCAAAATAACTCTTAGGTCAAAGAAAAACAAATCATAAGACAAATTAGAAAAGTTTTCAATATATATTTTTAAAATATTTCAAAGTGAAAATAAAAATAAAACATATAAAGTATGGGGATGTGCCTAAAGTGAGCTTAGAGGGAAATTTTTACTCTACATGTTTCTATTGAAATGAAGAAAATTTAAAATCAATAATCTAAGATTCCACAGCAAAAAAGAAAAACTAGAAAAAGAAATAAGGGAAAATTTTTAACAATGAAAACTAGAAATTAATGAAATACTAAGCAACAATATAACAAATTATGAAAGCCAAAATGTAGTTCTTTAAATAACATAATAAATTAAGTAAAACTCTAGGTAAATCAATCAAGAGTAAAAGAGATAAAACACAAATGCCAATCTCCTGAATGAGTGAGGGGATGCTACAGATTGCATAAATATAAAAATATAATAAAGAAATATTCATGAGCAATGTTGTACCAATAAATTCATAATGGACACATTTCTTGAAAACATGATTTACCAAAATTGACACAAGAAGAAATGGAAAATTGGAATAATTTATATGCATGAGATAAGTCGTATTTATAATTAAATACCTTCTGACAAGGAATACTGAAAATCTAGATTTTTTTACTGGTAAATTCTATCAAACACGTAGAGACTAAATAATAAACCTCTTCAAAACACTGTCTAAGAGTTGATATTCTAACATTCACCAAGTCATTTTATGAGGCCACAATAAACCTGACACCTAAAAATTACAATAACACTATGAGAAAAAAAGTCACATTATAAAAACAGATTCAAAAAGACAGTATGTGTCTTTTTGTGACTGACTTATTTTACTTAGCATAATGTCATCAAGGTTCATCCATGTCATAGCATGTGACAGAATTTCCACCCTTTTTAAGGCTGAAAAATATTTCATTGTGTGTGTATACCACATTTTTACAAAATTATTCATCTGTTACAGACATTTGGGTTGCTTTCATCTTTTAGCTATTGGGAATAATACTGCTGTGAAAACAAATGCGCAAATATCTCTTTGAGATCCTGCTTTCAATTCCTTGAGATACACACTCAGAAGATGAATTGCTGAATCATATGGGAATTATATTTTTAGTTTATTGAAGAATCTTTATCCCATTTTCCATGGCAGCTGCACCATTTTACCTCACCGACATTGCACAAGGATTCCAATTTTTTTCATATCCTTGCCAAGAGTTAATGTTTTTTTGATAGCTGCCACCTTATTGAATGTAAGGTGGTATTTTATTGTGGTTTTAATTTACATTTCTCTGATGATTAATGAAGTTAAACATATTTTCATATACTTATTGAACATTTATGTGTCAACTTTAGAGAAATGTCTATTCAAGTCTTTCATCCATTTTTTAATTGGGTTACTTGACTTTCGCTGGTGAGTTATAAGATTTATTTATATATCCCAGATATTAATCTTTTATCAGATGTATGATTCATGAACATTTTCTCCCATCTGGACTCGGTTAAGTGTGCTCTTTTATGCACAAACGTTTTCCAGTTTGTCTATTTGTTGTCTGTGCTTTTGGTATCACAGTCAAAACATTATTGAAAAATTCAGTGTCATGAAGTTTTTCCCCTATTCTTTCTACTAGGAGTTTTATAGTATGAGGCATTAATTCAGGTTTTCAATCCATTTTTGTTACTTATATGTGTCAAATGGTTCTGGGATAAATAAATAATTAGGTAAGAAATTAACTTGACTTCTGCCTCACACCAATTATAAGTGTATAATTATTATATAATCATTATATATATTTATATAATGATGTAGAATGTAACATTTCTGGTTTTTAAAAATGAATTTGTGTAACCTTTTAGTGAGGTAAAAATTTCCTACACAGGGCTTAAGAGCATTAGCCACAAAAGAAAAAGAAAAGGATAACTTAGATTTAATAAAAATTAAAAACCTTGGCTTACCAAAAGATTATCAGGGGCTGGGCACAGTGGCTCACTCGTGTAATCCCAGCACTATGGAAGGCCATGGCTGGCTGATCACTTAAGGTCAGGAATTCAAGACCAGTCAGGCCAACATGGTGAAACCCCATCTCTACTAAACATACAAAGGCTTAGTTTGGTGTAGTGGCGCACACCTGTAATCCCAGCTACTAGGGAGGCTGAGGCACGAGAATGGCTTGAACCTGGGAGGTGGAGGCTGCAGTGAGCTGAGATTGCACCACTGAACTTTAGCCTGGAGTTTATTAGACTCCCTCTAAAAAAAAATAGATTATTGTGAGATGAAAATTACAAAATAAAAAAACATATAACTGACATAGGACTTGTATCCAGAATATGTATAGAATTTCTACAAGTCAAAAATAAAAATAAAAATAAAACAAGCAAGCCCCAATTAAAACAGGCTAAGCTGTGTGCACAGATACTTCTCATGGAGATACATGTAAATGATACAGGAGAAAAGGGGTTTGCTACTCTTAGCCCTCAAGGGAATGCTAACTAAAACCACGGTAAGAGTACATGAGACTCATACTTTCTACACGGTCAAACCTACACGGCCAAAACTCAAGTCAAAATGTAGGAATGAACAGAGAGAAATGTATCTTAAAAATGAAATACCAGCTCACATACCCTAGGACAACTAAAACTAGAAAGATCAACAATGAGATCTTGAACGTCTGGCACTTTAAATTTTTACTAACCTGAATCCAACTTCAATTTCATATGAAAGCTCTATTTCTTCACTGAATGGTACTTTTATCTATAAAAATCAAATAAATTGGAAAATAAAATTTTAAATATCCTATTTATAACATTATCAAAAACATCAGATTTATGCTAATAAAATTAATAAAAGATATGCAACCATGTTATACTGAAAATCATGAAACATTGCTGATAGATACTTTAAAATGATCTATACTGAATGTTAAAAAAAATGATCTATACTGAATGTTAAAAAATCTATATTAAAATGTTAAAAAAAACACTTTGGAAAACTGTGTGGCACTTACTTATAATCCAGCAATTCCACTCACAGGCATTTATCCAGAAGGAATGTAAATGCAAAAGAATTGAAACAAAAATATTAATAGCATCTTTATTATAACCCCAAATTTGGAAAAGCCAAAATGTCTCTGAACAGCAGAACTGATAAACAATTATTAATACAGGTATATGATGAAATACTACTCAATGATAAAAAAAAAAAGAATTGCTAGTATTTGCACCAACATGGATGAATCTCAAAAACTTTGTCAAGTGTACACGGCCAGATACAAAGAGTACATTCATATGACTCCATGTATGTATAATTCAAGAACAGGCAAAACTAATCTGTGATTATAGAAGTTAGAACAGTGAGAAGTGAGGAAATGGACTGGTAGAAGCCTTCAAACTTTCTAGATCTGAATTGGGGGGATGGTTACACAGGTGTATATATAGGCATTTACATTTGTTAAAACTCTTGCAGTGAAAATAAAGATGAGAGTCAAGCGTGGTGGCTCATGCCTGTAATCCAAGCACTTTGGGAGGCTGAGGCAGGTGGAACACAAGGTCAGGAGTTTGAGATCAGCCTCGCCAACATGAAGAAACTCCGGTCTCTACTAAAAAAAAGAAAAGAAAAAACAAAACAAAACAACAACAACAAAAAAAACTGTGCATGATGGCGAGCGCCTGCAATCCCGGCTACTCAGGAGGCTGAGGCAAGAGAATTGCTTGAACCCGGGAGGTGGAGGTTGCAGTTAGCTAAAATCTCGCTTTAAGTTTATGTATATGAAATCATCTTCTTTAACTTTCACATTCCGACCTTTGTGTAAACTGCACACAAGTCTGGCACTGGTTTTTCACTGAGTGCCCAAAGGGTGCTCTCTTTCTTCACAAAACGGAGTTATCATGCCATGGAGACAGCACTGCCTCTGAGGTCCAATCTGGGTCCAGTTTTGTCTCTGACACTTACTGCTGTGGGAATTAGGGTGGTGACCTAAGCTCGCTGCATATAATTTACTTAATTGTCAAACAACAAAAAATAGCATCTAACTCATAGCACTGTTGAAAGAATTACATTTTTTGAAAAAAAGAGTAAGTATAGTGTTAATCTCATTCAGGCACAAACAGTAAAAATTAATTCCATTCCCTCATCTATGCCCAGAAGTATGATAGAGAAAAATCGTTCTTTTTTTTCTTTTTTGGCAGTCTCATTCTGCTGCCAAGGCTGGAGTGCAGTGGTGAAATCTTGGCTCACTTCAACCTCCGCCTTCTGGGTTCAAGTGATCCTCCCTCCTCAGCCTCCCAAGTAGCTGGGATTACAGGCACGCCCACCAGACCCAGCTCATTTTTGTATTTTTAGTAGAAATGGGGTTTAGTCATGTTGGTCAGCCTGGTCTCAAACTCCTGACCTCAAGTGATCCACCCACCTCGGCCTCCCAAAGTGCTGGGATTACAGGCTTGAGCCACCAAGCCTGGCTGAAAAAAAAAAATCTGTTCTTTATAAATGGGCTTAGTGGGCTTTGAGTTTTTAAATAATTCTCTACTCATTTAACAAAGTTTTCTCATTTTTCCATTTTCACCCATCTTTGTATTACTTAGCGCATGTGCAGAATCCCATATTCACAACCACTTGGTCTCTTGTAGGAAAGAGAACTCTGCAGGGCTCACAGCCTGTGTCTTCCTGTTATCACTCCCCAACTCCTCTTCCGAGAACAAGTACCAGTTGATCCAAATGGGTACATTGGGCTATCTGGAGCTCGTTCAGAACATAACACAGTCTCCACACAGATGCGAGTTCATTTTCTTTGTATAGATTATCTAACTAAGCAATAAGGAAACAGAAAAACATGGACTGCTAATTGATAAAACAGAAAAGATCAAACACATGTCAGAAAGCAGAGCAAATCTTCCCTCAACTGTAGATGTTCCTAATTTGGAAACATCTGAAAACTGTTTGCTTGTGAGATGTTCAAGCTCAGGAATGGAATATGGGTCTTTTCTAAAAACACTGTATCTGTATTGTGGTTTATAGCGTGGGCATGTCAGGGATACTCCCTAAGATGTTCTAGGAAGCGGAAAAGGCCATCTGGTCCATCATCCTCCACTCTCTGTTTTAGTTTAATTTTACCCGCCCGCATTTTCACTCTGCCCTTTAATCCCTTCCTTGTCCAGAAGAGGACTGAGGTGGTTATTGAAGTCATTTATCCTGTTGCCTTCAACAGCCTAGTCTGGTAACCTTTTCCATATGTTTCATAGCCTTCACTTCAAAATAAAAAAGCTGCCTACCTTCCTTCAGTATTTCTATATGTTCAATATGCCAGTTTTATTCTTCAGTCTTTTAACTGTTTCCCAATAAGAAATATTGAATTTCTAACTATTTGGTCTAGTTTCTACAATATACAGAAATTTCTATGCAGACAGAAATTCAATATTTCTTACTGGGAAACAGTTAAAAGACTAACGAGTATTTCTACTAGTTTTAATTTTTTCAATGGCAGATTGCTAAATTTGAAAGCAGATTGCTTTCAAAATACTCTTACAGCTTGATAACATTTTCTCACTCTCAGTTTTCCTGAAGTGGAAAGTTTTGCCATGGAATACACAACCCAAGGGAGAAATGGCCATGTATGTCAGGATAAAGCAACAAACTGCGGTAACGGTGCTGGAGTTACAAACGATCTGATGCTTTCAATTCCTTAGTGCAACGCTAGACTTTTTTCTTGCTCACCTGCGTGTCCATTGTGGGTCATAGTTGAGCTCTGCTTGTGGCCGTCACTCAGGACCCCAGACTGGTGGGGGCTCCACCACGGCGACATGTGCTTCTGTGATCACTCCATCAGTGGGATGGAGACACGGCAGATGCACACTGGGTCTTAATTCTCCTTGGGAGTGGCACGTTTCGCTTTTGCTTATATTTTGTTGGCCAAATCAATAAATATTGACACCTAATATCGGGGGGATAGAAAAGTACATTTCTTACATGCAAGGAAGGAGATATTCTGAGAACATTTGGTGAACAGCTGTAATGACCACCACACAAAATGACACTGACGATATGGACCGGAACGCCGTTGATGCCGCTGGTTTCAGGAAAACGGCAGCGCCTAGCTGGGACTAACATTGTGCATGTTAGAGTAGGGACTGGGGCTAAGAAGTGGGCTTTAATGTTGAAAGGGCAAAGCGAGGCTTCCAAACACTGCAACTAGAGAACTGGTATCTCTGCTGCCTCAATGTACTTCCTGTTTTCCCAAAGATTGTTCCTGGCCCTAGAGCTGTAGGCACGGCTATTAATCTAGGAGGATATCCAGGCTAGCACCTCAGTGAGCTGAGGGAAAGAGGAAGGAGGTCACCAGGAACAGCCCAAACAACAGGCAGAATAAAAACAGGTCAGGGACAAGGCCCTCTGACTCCCGTCAGGATTAGGCAAATCCACACAAGAACACAGCTCCCATTAAGACTCCAACTCCCAGCCTCTGGAGCTTATATTTCTAGGGGACTTTCAAGCCTTCAAAGCACATTCACGTAGACTGTTCATTCAGGGAAACTTATTGAATGCTGCAGAAATAGCAATGTCTTGTAGAAAAATAAAATGTTTTCTCTGCCTGTGAGATGCAACCAAGTGGCTCCATGGTTGAGTGTGAGATACAAACAAACCATTGATGAAAATATAAGCAGTGCAGCAATGCATGCAGGGAATCCTAGGAAGATTGTTAAGTCCAATATCTCACGTAATGGGAGTTAGAGGAGATTTTCTGAAGGTTTTGAAATAACATGTGAATGACACCTCCCAGAAAAAGAAGAGGACTATGCCAGGGAACCGGACTGAACAAAGAGCATTTATGAAGACTCAGAAGCTTGTGGACATGTTAACTGCAAGGCAGTTGGTAAGAAGGAAAGAATTTAAAACCTGTTAGAACACGGTAAGATTGGGACATGCATGCTGAATTTAACATAAGGCCATGTGATCTAAGACATGGAGCATTATGCAGCTTGGAGAGGTGTGTCTAGCATTATCAATTGACCTTCACTCTTCCTGTCTCTGAAAAACCCCTAACTTCATGCACGGCCTTGTCCTTTCCTATTATTGCCAGGTAATCACCGCAGGATACAGAGAGGCCTTTATGATGCCTTCTATTGTGTCAAAGTTTCTCATGTATCTCCCCAACTGCATACTGCTCTCCACCTCTTCTGAGTCAACTATTTTCTTGACAGAAACGAGTACTTTTAAAATTTACATTTTCATAATGAACATGATATTCTACCCGTTTCTTCTACCAGGGCCAGCCCAATGATTTTCACAGTATCAATCAACCAGAGGGGTCAAAAGTATTTCCAGAATCCAGTGTAAATGCCAGAAGGAAAATAAGCTGGAGCACGACAGCACATCTTCCCAAGCACTTTCACGTCGCAGGAGAGGGCTTGTTGGCTGAGGATGTCTGTGGTGCAAAACATGTGCTCATTAGCCCAAATGTCAAGTCCATGGTGCATCTCTCATTGACTGATCCTGTAGATGACCCTCAAAGTGTGAAGAACTTCATCAAAGTCGATTAGTATTATACAAGGCACATCAATATAATTTGGCACAGGTTATAGCATGTCACCAATTATTTTTCTGAAAGAACCTTCCAACTCCTCATCATGGCATTGAAAACTTCTGAAATCTGCGTCTACCAGCATGTCGTTTCCACAGCCATGCGCATTGCACTCTGGCTGTAATGGATGGCTGCCAATTTTCCAGGCACAGCCGTTGCTCTCAGGTCTCTGCATTTTTTTTTTCTTTAAACCTCTTTTCTCAGCACAGAACACAGTATCATTTCCTGTCCATCATAAATTCCTGTATTTCAATCTCCAGGGTGAATGACATCTCTACCATAATAACTATTTTGTTCCCTGTAGTCGGAACGCATCATATCTTTCCTCTCACTTGTACCTCTATTATAGAACTTACTGAATTTTTGCTTGTTTTGATGGTAGACAATACAGTCTAGCCCCACTAATGACCAGAACTAATTTCAAAGATGTGTTTACTTAAGGACAGCTGGGTACTGTTCCACATGTGCACCCACTAAAGCTCGGTGGAAAAGAATGATCTTCCCATTGATAAACTCACCAAGAGAGGTAGGCTCTTCTTGCATGGAAGCAGAGCAGCACTGCAGCCAGCTGAGGGCCCTGGGTCTCTGTAGTCGTGGGGCGCGGAGGGAGCCAGTGGTGACTGTTACGTCGTGTTACTGCCAAGTGAGACATGGAACCCATGGAAAAGAAACTGAACTGTGCCTTCAGATTCAGATATGCTAGAAGGGATGGGATTCCAGGAAGGATTTTGTAATGGGTGGTGAAAGGAACAACAGGATTTCTAAGAGGAAAAAATAAATACCATTTATCCAACTTCAGACATGGCTGGAATTTGGCCAGTGTTGATGCTAAGCAAGAGGCCCAGGGAAAAAATGGAAATGGAGTTTGACTCTAGTATGACACCTACTTCTTGAATTCACTCTCTCTTAATCCTCCGGAAGGTACCTCTAATACCCAGGAAGGAATGCAGATTCAGTAAACTGAAAGAAAGTCCAAGCAATTTATTTTGTTTTTTGGGGAGGCGGGGACAGAGTCTCCCTCTGTCACCAAGGCTGGAGTGCAGTGGCACAATCTCGGCCCACTGCAACCTCTGCCTCCCGGGTTCAAGTGATTCTGTGGCCTCAGCCTCCCGAGTAGCTGAGACTACAGGTGTACACCACATATCCAGCTAATTTTTTGTTGTTGTTTTTAGTAAAAACGGGGTTTCACCATGTTGGCCTGGATGGTCTTGATCTCTTGACCTTATGATCTGCCCATCTTGGCTTCCCACAGTGCTGGGACTACAGGTGTGAGCCACCACACCCAGCCAGCAATTTCTTTTTAGGAGCTTCCCTTTCTCCTCTTCCTTCTTCTCCATAGGTTAGGACTCAAGACCAGAAGACTGTTTTCCCACAGGACAGAGAAGAGGCAAGCATGGAAGTGAAGAGTGGACGAATGCCATAGCATGAGTGGGTGGGGCAGAGCACAGGTGGATCGTGAGATGCACCCCGGTAACACCCACATCAGACAGTGATGACGGAGAAAGGCAAGGGTGGCTGCCACAGCAGGCATGCGGGCTGAACTGCGGCGTGGCTGTGAGACAGCATCATCATTAGGGTGCTCCCATGGCGTCATGAGAAAGAGGGAAGCATAGCTGACATTCTGCAATTCGGCAGGCAGGTGGGGGCTTGGGGGTGGAGTTGCTATTGAGCCGATGGAGCTGGATGCAAACTCTTAAAATGGCCTTAGCAAGGCTCCTCATGATGGCTGGGCTCTGTAGACATTTGAGTTGCCTGAGTGCTGCTTGCAACATGTTTCATGGGTTTCTCTACTTACATGAGCCTGTTTGTACATACACTATCTCTGCTTCTTCTTTTAGGCTTTCCCAATGGTATTTCAGGTAGGCCCTATATAGGAATCTGCTTTTTCATGTAAAACAGTAGCAGAAGATAATGGAGTCCTAAACCACATGGGTAACAATTCCATTTCAATCAAGAGTTTCCAAAATCTAATTTTAGATTAATTCTTAATTTCTCATTGATTTCTTTAGATCGTATTTATGACATTTATATCATGACAAGCCTCCATTGCAATGACTTTTCTTGTTTTTGTAGCCCCATTTAGAGCTCTAGAGCCCTCAGCAGCCTGGGTCTTTACATAGCATGACCCGCGTTTAGCTTACGCATATGTGGCCTCTGTTACTCAAGTTGTAGTTGAATAACCACAGTGCCTCGTTAGAAATCTCTCCCTCTCACTTCTTTTATTTTTCCTCTTAAAAAAATGAATGTTACATTACGAATAAATTAATAAATATCACGTTTCACCACTTTTGTCCCTTTTTCCAGTTTTCTGTGATTTGTCTCAGCCATGCATTGATCTCAACTTATTCTAAAAACAAGGCTTTTGACAAGCCTGACTCCCACGATATTTCATTTGAGAAAGGAGCTTTTTCTCACTTCTTATAACTTTATTATTATTTGAAGATTACTTTGCATTTGGTTAAACTGTTTCCTTTCATCCAGTGGCCTTAGAAACTCTTTGCTTTCTTTCAGAAAATAATTGATAAGAGAAATTGCTCTATTTCTGTTCTCAATCATTTTCTGAAATAAAACACTAAAAAAGGCATTGTGGATCATTAGGGTCATAATAAATGCTCGGGTCATATTTTGGCTTTCTAGTTTCTTCCATAGTGAAAAAAAACAACACGTTTCTTGGTATTAAAAAACAAATAAAAACAAGCCGAGGGCTACAGGAACACTGTTGTAAAAATAATATATTTTATAATAACTGTGATTACGTTATTTTTTCTTACAAATTTGGCTTTGCACAAAAAGTTAAAAAACTCTTAAATATCGGTGTTAGAACAACCTTATATTTCTAAAACTATGAATAATAAGTTTCAACAAAATTTCTCTCTGTGTAACTAAGATCTTTCACTTATTGTGATAATATTTTGGCCATTTGCTCTTTATTTCCTAGAGTTTAAAATCAAATTGATTTATTTTAATGATGATAATAATGAATGATCAATCCGAGAACAAGATGTAAAGTTTTGACTTTTGTGGTCTCTAGTGACAATTTCTGTGTAAATTTTGACAATATTGTTTTATAAAGACCACCCCAAAGAGTTCTTCAATTCCCTCTTCACAAAATAAATAAAAGGCACTGGAGTTTGTGTTTTAAAAATATGAGACAAATCACACATCCATGTGATAATCTGTATTCACTAAAATCTCCATTAATTAAAGTTTTGATAATGAACACTTCTTGAAATGTCTACTGAATTCAGATATAAATAAAATCCTGTTTTGATACTCATTGAAAACTTTTCTAAAGGTATTCTATTCTGGTGAATAGTCTTTTGATTGAAATGCAATGTCTGTTTGATATTTAAGTTCTTATATAGCCCAATAATAAGTGGAAATACCAAATATGAGTAAAATTTTTGATACTGGAAGCTTTCTGAATGTGCATTTGACTTAAGGAATGTCACAGAAATTGTTCAGATTAAAGCAAACAATCTGAATTACCGATGTTAGTTTTGTTCTTTCTTTCATTTAATTCTATAATAGAATTTATTATTGCTGCAATATCTGCTAAAGATCTGGAGACACGGAAATAAGCAAAGGGGATCCACTTTACCATCTAGCGCGTCATCATTTGCCAGTCTTCTTAAACCAGAGGTCGTTTAAAAAAACACACCCACGCCATGACACCCAAGTGTCTGTTCATTTGAGGGTGCAAGTAAAATAAAATAAAGGTGGATCTATTTAAAAGTTAAACCTTAAAATTGTATATTTATTAAAACTTACTGATCGTCAACAACATGCTAGCCACTGCCCGAATACTGGCATGTGTATGCTGAGAAAAAAAGAAATGTGAGTTTACACAATGGCACAAAGTTAGACGAGACTGCATTATTTTCCTACGTGCTTCCAACTAGTGAGGGAAACACAACAAAAATAGGAAGTAACGAAGGAATCTGTGACTTACAAAGAGAAAGCTCTGGAGTAGTCCCAAGACCGCTTCTGAGAGGCAGTGTATGCGGTTAGAACAGGGCTAAATCAGATACACCTGGCCTCAAGTTACTTCCTGGATGGGCACCCTCGAGCAAACTACTTAATTGTAACTTCTTATCCTGCAAAGTGAAAGTAATAGTATCTGTCTCATTAGGATGGTTGCAAGGATTAGATTTGATAAGCTGTATTTCTTTTTTTTTTTGTTTCCAAGATAGGGTCTCTCTCTGTCCCCCTGGCTGGAGTACAGTAGTGCGATCTCGGCTCACTGAAACCTCCACCTCTGGGATTTGAGTGAGTCTTCTGTCTCAGCCTCCCAAGTAGCTGGGATTACAGGTCTGTGCCACCACACCCACCTAATTTTTGTATTTTTAGTAGAGACGGGGTTTCACTATGTTGGCCGGGCTGCTCTTGAACGTTTGCCCTCAGGTGATCCGCCCTTCTCAGCCTCCCAAAGTGCTGGGATTACAGGTGTGAGCCACTGCACCTGGCTGATACACTGTATTTCTTCTTTTTTTTTGAGACAGAGTCTCACTCTGTTGCCCAGGCTGAGGTGTAGTGGTGTAATCTTGGCTCATTGACTTCTGCCTCCCAGGTTCAAATGATTCCTTTGCCTCCACCTCTGGAGTAACTGGGATTTTAGGCACACACCATCACACCCAGATAATTTTTGTGTTTTCAGTAGGGATGGGGTTTTGCTATGTTGGCCAGGCTGGTCTCGAACTCCTGGCCTCAAGTGATCTGCCCACCTCAGCCTCCCAAAGTGCTGGAATTACAGACACTAAATTAGTTTTTAGCATAGCAAATTGCCTGGCACTGAATAAATGTTAGCTAGCATCAACATCGACATCATCATCACTGTCACCAGCTTCATCATCATTATCAATGCCATCGCCAACCTCATTCATGTTTTGAAGGATGTGTAGGAGTTGGCTTTCCTGAGAGCAAGAAGAGCCATCATGGAACTTGGAGCTGTAGAATGACAGGACCATATTGAGAAAACCAATTTGTGATGCAGATCGAGTTGGTTTTGCCCACGTCCATCTGCGCCTCCTCGCACTGTCCTCACTCACCTTCTCCCTCTAGACTTTCCCTCAAGCTCTTCTCTGAGTAACTCAGGGACCCGACGAGGAGGCACATTCCCGCCTGCATTCATCAGCTCACCTTTCTTAGCAGCTCACTAGCCCCAAGGCTTTATTATTTTAAAGTTTCAAACCCTAGGGATCTGTTCCCTGACTTCCAGATTAAAACAAATAATAGCTTTGCAAAAAGGAAAATAAATAATGGATCTGAAAATGCAGACATCCTACATATAACTCCATCTGTACATGTGATCACATTTAGTCCTTACTATGCCTCAATCAATGTCCCATCAACCCCACTTTGTGGATAAGGAAACTGAGACTCCAAGACTCAGGGGCAGCAAATGACAGAGTGAGGTCCTCAGCTTGGGCAGAATGAATACCACCTCCAGGCTTATTGCACTTTGTTCTCTCATCAGAAACATGCAAGAAATCTGAATGCCTTCGTTGCTTTCACTCGAGATTTCTACTCCAGTACACTGAGCACAGCCACCTTTACTCTTTCTCTTTCCTCTAGTTCACTCTGCAGAGTGAGAAGTGTTCTAGATTCTTCCCCAGAGAAGCCTCTTATGATGGAGAAGGAGAACTCACATTGCACAGGTGGAGAAATACCCAGGTATGACACAGGTGGTAGAATGCCTGGGTGTGGCACAGGTGGTGGAATACTCGGTGTGGCACAGGCGGTGAAGTGCCCAGGTGTGGCACAGGTGATGGAACACCCGGGTGTGGCACAGGTGATGGAATACCTGGTGTAGCACAGGTGGTGGAATACCCGGGTGTGGCACAGGTGATGGAACACCCTAGTGTGGCACAGGTGGTAGAATACCCAGGTGTGGCACAGGTGGTGGAATACCTGGTGTGGCACAGGTTGTGAAATACCGAGGTGTGGCACAGGTGCTGGAGTGCCCGGGTGTCATGCAGGTGGTGGAATATCTGGATATCAGGGTACTTTTTTGTGTAACACCATAGCTGATATTTTTTTGTTGCCTTTTAAAAAACTTTTAATTGAAGCATAAAATAGATTAAAGAAAGCAAACAAACCATAGCCATGGACTTTCCACAGAGGACACCAGCACCGTACTCAGAAACAGATCATCGCCTGCACCCAAGCAGGCCACCCAGGCCCTCGCCGTCACCTTCTCCTGGCAATACCAGAATGTTTACTAAATCATTGCTAGATATATTTTAACATTCAACCAGACACAACTAATGCAGTATAACCTGTTTTATTCACATGGAAACAATTAATGAAACCCTGTAAGAAAAATTCATTAAACGAACAACTTAAATATAAAACTCATTATGAATAAACTAATTTTCCTGGAGAAGGTAGAAAAGATTGCCACTGCCTGAGTAACTGGCATCCATCTGGTGCCAGCTCCTGACCAAAGGACTTCTGCAGCAACCTTTGGCAGAGCCTGGGCACTGGCATGGAGCCGTGGGGCTCTATGCTGGGACAGGAAAATGCCACAATTCCCCCAGCCCAGGGCGGCACTGCCCGCACAGTCACTGTGTGGGGGCTTCTGACCCCTGTGTTTGCAACAGCCTGGCCCCCCTTAGTCCCGGGAGGAAATTCCCACTGCATTCATTTACATTTCCCACTGAGATGTAGCAAAAAATGTCACGATGCCATGATTCTTTCTCCCAGGTGGGGTCCCTGTGTCAGTCTCTCCCTGGCAATGCCCACCTCTCCTGGTGTCCTTGTGGGGTCATTTTCCTGCTCTCTTAGCCACACACACACACACCACACACCACACACACCACACACCACACACCACACACCCATACCACATACACACCACCACATGCAAAATATCACACACATACATTGCACATCTCACACAGACACACAACACACACATACTACACATGCCACACACGTCAAACATCCACCACAACACACATATCCCACACACCTCACACACAAAACACTACATACACCACACACACATCATACATACCACACACACACAAAGACACACCATACATTGTACACACATACCATATGCACCACACACACACACGCACACTCACACACATTCACACCCCCACATTCACGCACACAGGCACTCATTTACACACACATGACACTTTGTCTGAAGGGTTTGCTTCAGTCATTCTGGGCACCCCAGCTCAGAGGAATTGTGTTCTCTAGCAAATGGTATGTGCTTTGCGGAGCAGGAAAGTTACAGATACAAAATGCACCACCTCCGTGGAGGATGCCCTGCCAGAGCCTCCCCTTGACTCCCAGCCTGAGCCCAACACGCACTCTTTCTGCCTGCCTGGCTGCCCATCTCCCTCCCATATCCTTCCTGTGAAATTTGTTTCTGATTTGCCTGCATTTTTTCTTTGAGCACAGACTTACTGTGGCGAAAGGGAGAATACCGCCTGAAGCATTCATCACTCCAGGCACACGCTCCAGTGGTTCCCAGCCAACTCTAGAAAGAATCAAAAAGTCTCTGTGTGAACACACACTCTAGAATCTGGAACAAACTCTGTGAAAGAGAAGCGCTCTGCAGATCTGTCTTGTGCCATGAACTTCAGGAGTCAGGTGAACTCCCCCCACTGGATGGAGACCTGTGCAACCACTTTGGTGGATACAATTGCTTTTCATGGTGAGACGATTACTTCAACTTGAACTCTCCTAGCGTGAACAATACTTGGGGACGGCTAACGTCATAACAAGGTGATTGTTCCAAGTACAGCATTGGTGCTGCCTCAAAACCTGTGTTTAAATTTGTGGGGTTACATTAGAAAAACCATCATAATTACCTCGGTTTGTTGATAAAGGATTTTATGATGAATGACACAGAGAGGTCTTACATTTCTTAAGTACCATCATTTTTGCAAAGAGATACATGGTATCTTCACAAGTATGTTATAAAGTGTCACAAATAATTAAGACTAAATTTCATTTGTCCAAGGGTGATAAAGAAATTGCACTTGGTAATGAAATCTCCATGTAGTTTTACCGTATCTCCTTAATTTACCAGGCACCAAAATTTACCAGACAGTTGAGTCTTCCTGTTACTAATATAAATACTGTACTCAAGTCCACTGTAGATCACAAATAGTGAATGCCAGCACTAAATCACATGCTTCCCTGGAGCAAGTATGTATATACTTAGCATATACAAATATATGGCAGGTTGGGCGCGGTAGCTCACGCCTGTAATCCCAGCATTTTGGGAGGCCGAGACAGGCAGATCATTTGAGGTCAGGAGTTCGAGATCAGCCTGGCCAACATGATGAAACTCTATCTCTACTAAAAATACAAATCAGTCAGGAGTGGTGGCTCACGACTGTAATCCCATCTACTCAGGAGGCTGAGGCAGGAGAAGCTCTTGAACCTGGGAGGCAGAGGTCAGAGTGAGCTGAGATCGTGACCTGCATTCCAGCCTAGGAGACAGGGCAAGACTCTGTCTCAAAAAAAAAAAAAAAAAAAGACAAATATTCTCTATTGGTTACATGTATGTATGTCCACATATGTATGCATGTGTGTATGCACATATGCACATATGTATGCATACAATAAATAGAGATAGCTGACTTCTGATGGACCCTTATGGAGCAGTGGTGACTGCAAAATGAAGTTGAGCTGGGACTCTGCCCCAGCACTCTGAGGCTTCTGGTGCGTTGGGGATGCTGCTGCCCCTCCCTTTCCCCCATGTGGCATGCTCACCAGCTTTTCTCCCACCTTCTGTCCTTCATTTATTTATTTACTTTCTGTTTACTTATTTATTCTGCTGGCCGGCTGTGGGTCATGATTCATGGAGCATGTCCACAGGCTCTGTCCTCCTTGGCCTGCTTCAGGCACTCCCAGCTCTGTGGAGCACCAGCGGGGAGCCATCCAACAGCAGCACCTCCACGGCCAGCAGCAGCTCTCACTAAACAAAACACGTGCAGAAGCGCAGTCACCTCCTTGGCACAGATACAGACGGGGCTACCGTCACACTGGAGCGCATCGCAAGTGCCAGTGGCGGTCAGGGCTGAGTGCAGTGCTGGAAGCCCTGAAGTTGTGCAGATGTGTTTGTGCGTCTGCTCCTGGAAACGCCTTCCTCCTTGTGATCGTCCATGACCCTCGGAGCAGCGAGAGAGGTTTCTGCTTTTGTCATTTGTTTGAAGATGTCAGACGGGCCGTCACTTTCCTAATGCCAAATTTGTGGAAAGGAGACCAAAGTAAAAATGACAGCTGAGATTTTAATTATTGCAGGGAATTCTTTTATTCAGTATGTAACCATCATAATGAGAAAAAGTCGTGCTCAATTAATAGGGTGTGTATAATCATATGTGTTAAAACAATCAGTCCAGTAGCAACATACATGATACAGTGGCTGGAATTTCTATGTAGAATTTAGTACATTCACCAAGGAGTTTCAGTTTCTGAATATTAATGTTGTCCCAGATATACAAAACTGACTTTCAAAATTAAGCTACAGGTATAGATTTATAAAACTTTGCCAATGGTAAGTCATAGTCAATATTGGCACCGAAGCTATGCCATTATTAGAAAAATCCAGAGATAAATGGAGTTGTTATCTGAGAGCAATTCATACATAAGGTGTTTTGATTTCACCTTTCAAATTTCAATTAGATGTACAATCAAAAAGTTTTTATGAGAGAGGGTCTTATCAGTGTGTTGGTGTGGTTCTCTTCTGTGCAGACTTAATCCTACTTCTGAATAATTAAGGCAGTTTATTTTGAAATTTGAGACAGTTCAAAGTTAAGCTAAAGTCTGTTAACTTACATAGTTTTCTTGTTTTTTTTTTTTTTTTTAATTTTGTGGTTGTTATCACTGACTGAAAAGGGTGAATTTTATAATAGGGAAAGTAGACCTGTAAACATTCTGCTACATTTCGGTGATGCATGCCTGTAATCCCAGCTACTCTGGAGGCTGAGGCAGGAGTATTGCTTGAACCTGGGAGGCAGAGGTTGCAGTGAGCCGAGACTGCACCATTGCACTCCAGCCTGGGCAACAAGAATGAAACTCCATCTCAAAACAACAGCTACAGCAACAACAACCAAACATTCTGCTACATTTTGCAGACATGCATTTATTTTAAGTGAAAAGCCTCTAATGAAATAAAGGTTTGTAGTGTGTTTGCAGAACGTCAGCAGGTACTTACAAACTAATTTGACAGGCACTTACAACCCTCATTTATTTAATACATAAGGAAAGTAGATTTCTCTTGTCCTCTAAATGAATTTTTAATCCCTTTATCGTCATGTGTAAATGAAGTATGAAGGTCAACTTGTTGGATTTCATTAATTCAGTCTTTTGTACATTTAAATAAAATTGAATGGCAAAATCATTTGCTGCTTCAGTGTCAAACTTCTCTAAAGAGGTGATATGGTTTGGCCGTGTCCCCACCCAAATCTCATCTTGAATTCCCACACTTTGTGGGAGGGACAGGGTGGGAGGCAATTGAACCTTGGGGTCAGGTCTCTCTCATGCTGTTCTCATGATAGTTAGAAGTCTCACAAGATCTGATAGTTATTGTAAGGGGGAGTTCCCTTGCAAAATCTCTCTTTGCTTGGTACAATCCATGTAAGAAATGACTTGCTCTTCCTTGCCTCCCACCATGATTGTGAGGCTTCCCCAGCCACGTGGAACTGTAAGTAAATTAATCCTCTTTCTTTTGCAAATTTCCCAGTCTTGGGTATGTCTTTATCAGCAGCGTGAAAAAGAACTAATACAGTAAATTAGTACCAGTAGAATGGTGTGCTGCTGAAAAGATATCTGAAAATGTAGAAGAGACTTTGGAACTTGGTAACAGGCAGAAGTTGGAGCAGTTTGCAGGGCTCAGAAGAAGACAGGAAAATGAGGAGAAGTTTGAGACTCCCTAGAGACTTGTTCAATGGCTTTGACCAAAATGCTGATGATGATATTGATAATGAAATCCACGTTGAGGTGGTCTCAGATGGAGATGAGGAACTTGTTGGAAGGAACAAAAGGTGACCCTTTTTATGTTTTAGCAGAGAGACTGGTGACATTTTGCCCCTGCCCTAGAGATTTATGCACCTTTGAAATTAAGAGAGATGATTTAGCATATCTGGTAGAAAAAGTTTCTAAACAGCAAAGCATTCAAGATATTACTTGGGTGCTGTAAAAGGTGTTCAGTTTTATAAGCGAAGCACAGCATAAAAGTTTGGAAAATGTCTAGCCTGACAACATGTTAGAAAAGAAAATACCATTTTCTGAGGAGAAATCCAAGTCAATTGCAGACATTTGCATAAGTAACAAGGAGCCAAATGTTAATCCCCAAGATAATGTGGAAAATGTTTCCAAGGCATATCAGAGGTCTTCACAGCAGCCCCTTTCATCACAGGCTCAGAGGCCTAGGAGGAAAATGTGATTTTGTGGGCCAGGCCCGGGGTCCATGTGTGCAGCCTAAGGACTTGGTGCCTTGTATCCTAGCCACTCCAGCTGTGGCTGGAAGGGGCCAGTGAAGAGCTCAGACCATGGCTTCAGAAGGTGCAGACCTCAAGCCTTGGCAGCTTCCACATGGTGTTGAGCCTGCTAGTGAACAGAAGTTAAGAACTGGGGTTTGGGAGCCTCTGCTTAGATTTCAGAGGATGTATAGAAACACCTGGATGTCCAGGCAGAAGTTTGCTGTAGGGGCGCAGTTCTAATGGAGAACCTCTGCTGGGGCAGTGTGGAGGGAAATGTGGGGTCAAAAGCACCACACAGAGTTCCTACTAGGGTGTCACCTAGTGGAGCTGTGAGAGGGCCACTGACCTCCAGACACCAGAATGGTAAATTGACTGATAGCTTGCATCATGTGCCTGGAAAAGCCACAGACACTCAATGCCAGCCCATGAAGGCAGCCAGGAGGGAGCTGTACCCTGCAAAGCCACGGTGGTGGAGCTGTCCAAGACCATGGGAAGCTACCTCTTGCATCAGCATGACCTGGACGTGAGACGAGTCAAAGGAGATCATTTTGGAATTTTAAGATTTGACATCCCTGCTAGATTTCAGACTTGCCTGGGGCCTGTAGGCACTTTATTTTGGCCAATATCTCCCATTTGGAATGACTCTATTTATCCAGTGCCTGTACCCCCATTGTATCTGGGAAGTAACTCAATTGCTTTTGATTTTACAGGTTCATAGATGGAAGGGACTTGCCTTGTTTGGGATGAAATTCTGAACTGTGGACTTTTCAGTTAATGCAGAAATGAGTTAGACTTTGGGAGATTGTTGGGAAGGCATGATTAGTTTTGAAATGTGAGGATGTGAGATTTGGGAGGGACTGGGACAGAATGATGTGGTTTGGCTGTGTCTCCATCCAAAATCTAATCTTGAATTCCCACATGTTGTGGGAGGGTCCTGGTGGGAGGTAACTGAATCATGGGGGTAGACCTTTCCCATGCTGTTTTCATGATAGTGAGTAAGTCTAATGAGAGCTGATTGTTATTTTAAGGGGACGGGGGTTCCAGCACAAGCTCTCTCTCTCTTTGCCTGCTGCCATCGACGTAAGATGTGACTTGCTCCTCCTTGCCTTCTGCCATGATTATGAGGCTTCCTCAACCACCTGGAACCGTAAGTCCAATTAAACCTTTTTCTTTTGTAAATTGCCCAGTCTTGGGTATGTTTTTATCAGCAGTATGAAGATGGACTAATACAAGGCGGATGTTGAGTTTATTTACCACTGAAAAGTGAGTTTTTGGAGTAAATATATCAAGGTATTGTACCCAATTAGATTTTTTATAGATGTTGTTTTGTTCTTTAAACTCCTACTTTTCTAATAATTGTGCACATTCTTTATTCTTGAAATCACAAAGTCCTTACATTTATATACATTCTCTTTTAATGAACTCAAACACATGCATATGGACAGTAAAGATACATTTAACTTGAATATGAACTCCTTACACAAAACTTATCTTTTAAGCTTGACAGTTCAGTTTCCTTTTTTTCATTGTAAACATGATGCATTTTCAGGTTCCAAACTTAAAACCTCAAAGTAAAGTTTTGTTTTGTTTTAGAGCCCAATTTTATTAACTTATGGTTGAAATTTGGAAGTCTGAAGAATCTTTTGTCACTGGGTTAAATTCATCTTAACTGGTGCCCTCTGACAGCGATTCCTCTTTCATCATTAAACAGATTGCTCTACCCAACCTGTGTGCCTGAGAGAATGTGCACATAACCATACAGAGGCAAATTCCAAACATGTTTTCAACATTTAAAAATGTTTATTTTTTGGTGTCTCCACTTAAAAATATGTATATGCATGCACACACACACACAAATACACACACACACTCTGAAACTCACACACAGTAGACCCCAAGCAGTATAAAAACCACTGTTGGTTCAAGATAAGAAGAAAAATAAATTGTATTTGCCTTTCTCCACATAGCAATTAATGGTTCAGTTTTCTTTTCTTTGTTTTACTTTGTTCTTTAAGGAAGTCCCTTCTGAAATATGAGCCAGGTGGGCATAAAAGATGTTTTCAACAATTCCAAATGATGTGGCCGTGCAATATGAGTATGCAATGGAAAACGAGCATCCTCAGCCAAAAGAAATAACAACAGCAAAGTCATGAGCAGTGTGGCCACGTCGCGTGTGCTGCTTGGCCCTTTGGGAGATATGCTGTGTCCCAGGTCCCATTCCTGCATTTTCCCTTCTTCCATCAGGGCAGGCACACTGAAAGGAGTGAACTCCTCCCTCATGCTCCTTCCTCTGCTTGCTTAGGCTTCTGCCTCCTTCTCCAGTGAATTTCTGAGATGAACAAAGCCTATTCCCTGCTTTTCCACCAATGCACAATGAAAAAGACAGCAAGAGACAGCAGAACACGGGGTCTTGGCTCCCCTGAGTGAATGCCCCCCTGGTGCACCCTGGAGCTGAGGTTAATGCCATCAGTTACATGTTAGCAATCTACCTACGGGAAAGGGGTGTTGTTTGAACCAATGGGAAAGTCAAGGAAATCAAACCTTTCCAAGAGTGAGGATCTCTCATAGGATGATCCCAGTGCTGCAGAGGCTGTGAGAGGTGCCTGAGAAGCAGGCCACCTGGGGTTAGCAGCTGCTCCCACATGACCAGGAGCCCCTGGCTCTGACTGCCATTGACCTTGACGCATAACACTGGGCATCTCAGTACAGTCTCAGGAGCTTCTCTCCTTATCTAAGACAGCATCAGTACCAAGGCAACTCCAGCCTCAACTTTCTCTGGCCCTTTCCCCATATTCTGTCTTGAACAAAGACACCCAGGAAAATAACTGACGTCTCTGTGTTTCACATTTTTCTGGAGCCAAAAGGCAACGTGGGTGCTGCATGAAGCTGTGAATCTGGCAGAAAGAAGCCTGTCACAGTTGCCTGTCTGGCCAGATGTTCTTACATGAGGCCTCTGTCCCCTGCTTCCTACTCTCTGTCCCCCAGGTCTCCCCAGAGCTCACTGAGATCTTCCCAGCCCAGGCTGTGGGGGGCAGCTCCATGACAGGCAGCTAAGTATTACATTCCCGTTCTTTGAGGAGTGAATCTGAGAAACTCCTTACCCTCTATTAGAAGGCTAGCACAGGAATGCGTTATTCTTCTCAGAAGGTGTCGGTGCCTTTTAAGAGTGCTTTAGGCCACTCACGGTGTTTCCTGCCTGTAATCCCAGCACTGTGGGAGGCCGAGGCACGTGGGTCACCTCAGGTCAGGACTTCCAGACCACCCAAACCAACAGGGAGAAACCCCATCTCTACTAAAAATATAAAAGTAGCCAGGTGTGGTAGCAGGCACCTGTAATCTCAGCTACTTAGGAGACTGAAGCAGGAGAATTACTTGAACTTGGGAGGTGGAGGTTGCAGTTAGCTGAGATCGCACTATCGCACTCCCGCCTAGGCAGAAAGAGGGAAACTCCATCTCAAACAAACAAACAGAGGCTTTAGCTCCCCAGAAGGATTTTAATTTTGTGAATTACCAGGATATAACAGATTTGTGGGGACAGAGTGTGACCAAAGCAGGGTTCCCAGGCTCAGCTAAAATCTTCCTACCTCATCCTCCTAACATTTGGCCAACATAAAGGATCAGAATGGAAATGATTCAGTAGTTAATTTTGATCTGACAATGTTGTTTTTTAGGAATTCTATCTAGACTCACTTTTACAAGAACCTGTCTCTGAGCGGTTCAAGAAGAGTATTTGTGATGTTTTTAGAAAAAGGACAAATATATTACTTGAAAGATGGGGACTTAAAATATCTGATTGTGTATGAAAATAATTTATGTCAAACAAAACTGTCCATAATTAATCACATTTAGAGAACTTCCAGGACAGTGCCTTTCCATAAAATATCTAAGAATATTTTAGTAGCTAACACCTGTGCATGTCTCAATGATCATGTTTCTCTAGACATTTACCAACGTAGGATGAGGCTGGCATGCTCATGTGTTCTCATTGTTCATGAAGGGATGTGCATTAATCTGCTGAGTAAATGTCCCTGACCTCATACAGCTCATGCTATAATGTTTTTATTCAACAGTCTATTAATTTTACTCTTAACTTCTTTTTAGTCACTATAAATTCCTGGCAGAAATTCATGTTTTGGGTTCAGTAACTATCTGAAAAAAAAAAAGGCAATGTTTTATTGTGCAGTAATTCTTGTATTTAAAAAAATATATAGGAACTGTTGAACACAGTGTTTCAAACATGAATTTGTAACCACACTGAGCTTGACTCAAATTCCTCCTCCTGAAGTAACAATGTATCACAGGAAACTTAGAGCAGCTTTCTGAGTTGCACGCTTGCTATTATGTGCCCCATAAAGCCCTGTTTTCTCTCCTGTTTTTATTCAACTTTCCTTCTGACTTTACAGGACATTCAAACTCTTATTTAATTGTACAGTAGTTTCCATAGTTGTGATTCAGCTCAGGCCTATAAAGAGTTATCTTGCCATGCCCTGGGCTGAGATTTGAAAATGTGAGACCCTGTCCCTGCTCTCAGTGAGTTTGTAGACTTAATAGTCTCAGTCCCACATATTTTCATCTTCCTGATTTGAGTGTGTACGTGTATGCACACAACTTCTTTGGTTGTAATTTAATTACATGCAAATTATAGGCTGTGTTGCCTTAACAATCCCCTCTGTTTCTGCTTGAAAAGGTGCCGTAGATGCGTTTTCTGGCGTAAGGGGATTCTCTACGCTCTTCTGCAAATACTACCATATTTGTAAGTGGTTGTTTCTGAGTCTTCCTCATTGTCCCTTGACTAATTTCACCTCATCTTCCCCAACTCCTTGGGCTGAACTCTAGACTAGATTGGGGCTTGGCTGCTATGTCCCTGGATGGTGGTCTCCCGCCTCCACTCCGAGTCATCAGCTCCTGAGTTTCATCAGATACCCTCGAGGAGGAGCCTAGAGTCCAATGTCCTGAGTCTTCACTTGTTATGGAATAATGATTGAATAAATAAAAATTTAAAATGCTGTTTCCTTGGAACAAAATATTTTTCCTTTAGACTTTGCTCTGAACAAAGAACAATAGTGGCACTCCGTAGAATGATAGTGGCCAGAGACCATACAATCCCTTTCCATGAGGAGATCCAGAGAGCCAATGAGTGGAGGTGATAGAGAAGGTGGAGATGTTGAAGAGGGTAAAGAAGGTGAAGCCGGTGGAGGTTCTAAGATGCTAGAGAGATGGAAAGGTGGAGGTGATGAAGGTGGAGAGAGTGGAGGTGGTGGAGACAGTGGAGATAGTGGAGAGGCTGGAGATGTGGAGGTGACGGAGGTGACGAGATGGTAGAGAAAGTGGAGGTGCTGGAGATGGCAGAGGTGATAAATGGTGGAGAGGTTGGGGAGGGTGGAGGTGGTGGAGGTGGTGGAGACGGTGGTAGAGAAGGTAAAGATGATGGAAGTGAAGAGGGTGGAGAGGGTGGAGGTGGTGGACGTGGTGGAGATAGAAGATACGGCAGAGATGATATTGATGGTGGAGATATTGTAAAGGGTGAAGAACCTGAAGGTGGAGGAGGTGGGTTGGGGTGGTAGATGTGGCAAGCCTGTGTCTGCACACTGCATTCATCTATCACTTGGCCCGAGTCTGTGTGACTGACTCAGCAGGTAGAGGTGGTAGACGTGGTTGAGATGATATCGGTGGTGAAGGTGGTGGAAAGGGTGGAGAGGATGAAGATGCAAGAGGTGGGGTAGGTGGTGGGGGTGATGGAAAAAGTGGAGAAAGTGAAGGTGAGGGAGACCGGTAGCTGGTGGAGAGAGTGGAGATGGTGGAGTGTGTGTAGGAGTGCAGGGTGAGGTTCGTCACCTCCTCTTACCAGCAGTGCTGTTACAGGGAATGCAGCATTGCCACATCTTCTAATTTTTCAAAAGAAGACAGATATATATATATATATATATATATATATATATATATATATATATATATATGTGTGTGTGTGTGTGTGTGTGTACACACGCACATACAATAGATAATCAAATTTTGGCAACACTTTAAAACAATTTCAAATCATGATCACTGCAACATCTGCAAACAACATTCATATCAAAACTCTGTTTAAACATTTGGAGTCTTTTCTTAGCCTCCATACTCATTCTAGTACATTTGTGAAAGTGAGTTAGAACAGAATTGTATTTTTCCAACATAGTAAGGGTTTTGCATTTAGATAAACTGATATTTTTGTTGTTCCATTCCTCCAGTCCCTATAACACCCAAATGGAAATTTACATGACATCCTTGTGGTAGGTACATCTGAGCAATCCGTATTAATTTTTGTCCCAATCAGGCCAAGCCAGCAAGCCTGGTGGCACTCATCCACATCATGTTGTAATCCTACAGCAGGACTCTGATTTGGACTTCAGTGACATGCAGTTAGCTGACATAAAAGGACTTGAGGATTAGCCCTGCACACCCGTGATGGGGTAGGGCCGTGATCAAGTAGCCTGTTCTTGGCATGAGTCAAGGAGTGACACCCTTGTGCTCCCTGCTTCCTCAGCCTCTCCACCCCATCTGCCATTTCTACCACTTACACCCTTTCCACCACCTCCATCACCTCGACCCTCTGTACTATCTCTACCATCTCACCACCTCTACCACTTCCGCTGAGCTTGAGAGCTTGGCTTGAGAGGTTAATACCATCCCTAAATGCCAACAACAGCTTCTTTCTTGACGAAAAGCACCATGCTAGGGGGATTTCCCTGATGGAGAATGAGACTTTTATAGCTCACTAAGTTCCAGCTTTGAGGCCCTCTGGGTGCCATCCAGGCCTTTCTGTGGCTCCTTGAATTTGGACTAAGAAGCAAATCTCTATTTGCACTTTAAACAAAGTTGTTGTAAGTAGATCTCATGTGATTTGTCATTTTCAGTTACATGAAAGAGTTGAATAGATTTTTGGAGAACTGCTGATGGAGATTTTTTTCCGCTTCCCTTTTTGTGTTGGTTGTCAGAGGACTCAGAATCTTCTTGTGTCATCTCCTTTGGCCTGCAAAAATGAATTCTATTGTTCACAATAATTTATATCATCATAGCATATGCTTTGTAGTTAATAATGTTTATCTACTTTATTTTATACCATTTTAGAAGCCAGTTCAAACCTTCATAGAATCAGTTTGGATGTTAAATGAAATGAATGCGTATTTCACCGTTGTGCCGTTGTCATGTCATATATGTATGTATGACATGTCAAACCCTGGTACAGGCTCTATTAGATCCACCAAATAAATGCTTAGGGGCAAACAGGTTGGTGCTTGGTGGCTCCTCAATATGTTATTCATGAAACTATCATATGACCTAGCAACTCCATTCCTGGGTATGTACACAAAAGAATTAAAAGCAGGGGCTCAAGCAGATGCTTATGGACAAATGTTCACAGCAGCACTATTCCTAAGAGCCAAAGTGTGGAAACCTGTATCCATTAACTGATGCGTTAATACGTCTATTGTGATATATCCATACAACGGAAAGTGTATTCAGCCATAGAAAGAAATGAAGTTCACTACTTCCTACAATGTGAATGAATTTTGCAAGCATTATGCTAAATGAAATAATCCAGACACAAAAGGACAAATTCATATGATTCTACTAGTATGAAATATCTACAGTGGGTAAATTTGTAGAGGTAGGAAGTAGATCAGAGGTTATCAGAACTAATGCCATTGATTTGTACACTTAAAAGTGGTAAAAATGACAGTTTTTTATCTTTTTTTCATATAAATAACCACAATAAAAATAATGTCTGAATATGTGTTTAGAAAATATATATTTTTTTCTAAATTAATAATAAAAACTAGAAAACATTTATGAAAAAATAGCCTTTTGTGATTGAGAAGCAATGTGTGTATTGGGCTTTGATTTCTTTCAAAGATAATCCAAATTAAAATCTAGACTTATTAAAATGCTGATTCGTGGACAGACCTCAGCCTGCAGAAACAGAATCTCTGTGATGGGATTCAGAGCTTGCATCTTGACCAAGCCCTCCTAGAAGATTCTAACATACACTGAAGGTTCTGCTACTTCAGGAGCAAAGATCCTGAGGCATGGAGTCAGGGAACAGGAGTCCTGGGCTCTGCCCTTGCTTGTGGAGTTCTGGAAACAAATACATTTGGAATAGGTGATGTTTAACGATCCTTTCTGCTCTCAATTCCTGTAATGCAAATAAACAATAAAAATAGTTACATCTTTATCATTTACGTTATAGTTTAAAGTTGTTTATATTGATGCAAGCAATTGGGCAAGATAAAATAAACAGAAAAAATGACAGATTTATTCATAAGGAAATATGATCTATTCATCAGAGAGTGTCAAATAATTCAAGAAATGTCTTTGTATAAGGAAAAGTCTGAGCAATCATGAATTTCACCATAGGATTAGAGACACTGGGTTTTCTTCAAATCTGTCTGTGAGACTTTCAAAGGGCAGGGCCTCAGCCCTGCGCACATGGTTGGTACACACATGCATCAGTGGTTCCTTGAGCTATATTAAATTTATGGAGAGAAAAAAATCAAGGTCAACTTGTGCTTTTCCCCCCGACTGTAAAGATTTTGCTGTAATCTCCTGCTTTATGTGAATAATTCGTTTCACATGAGTTGAATACTGTTTAAACAAGCCGAGTATCACATTTCTTTTGTCTGAGTTGCTGTAGAGGACATATTTTAAGGTAAACTAATTAAGAATGGGCTTCAAAAGGTCTATGTCTAAGAAGGTGAAAAATCAAGAGGTAGGAATGTTGTCTGGGTGAAGTCAAGCAACCTTAAAGCCAGTTGGAATGTTTATAACCAGCTCCCTCTCACTGTGGTCTGAGAGCCAACCTGAACACAGATTCTGCTTGTGCTAGGAACGGGGCTTGGGTGGTAATTTGATCCTTTCAATTATACGGCAAATGCAGCCACTGTGAATTGTACCAGGACTATCCAGCTTCCACAGTGCATGACTGTATTAATATACTGCTGCAGAAAATGAAATCTTCCAGACTGCCATTGGTTCTGGCCATTTGAATGTTAAATATGGGTAATAAATGCAGTGATTTACACTCAAATATTTAGAAAATGCTCTTTAGCAATCCTAACGAAAATCATCTGTACATTGCCCAAGCCCCACATAAGCACTTCTGTAAATGTCATTTGTGAGTCCGTAGCTTGCTTTTCTGGCAAGAAATGCATCCCACTTTTGGGGAGTATTTTCAATTTGCAATCCATTTTCGCTTGGGAGCCTCTGGATTAATTGCTGGGAGATGGGATTTTTTTAGATGGTTTAGGTCATTTCTGGCTATTACATGGCATGGCCTAGAATTCGGTGAATCACAAAGAAGGTAAGATCTGCATTGTTTTTGGTGATTGCCTGGTTGAAAATGTATCAGTCAATGAAGAATCATGCCCACTGTGATTTATTTAAAAAATTTCCCCGTTTATGTTGTCCTCTTCCTTAAGAGTTCTATTACAATTACATAATACTCCATTCACAGAAAGGGTGTGATTTTCACTTTGTCATGTATTATTGTCCTTCATCTAAAACAGAAAATTTTGTTGGAGAACTCTGGGAATGTTTTTAGTTTTTACACCACCTCAGTGTGGGTCTGAGCGTGGGCTTGACACACCGTTTAGAGGTGAACTGACAGAGAGCTCTTGCTCCTTGACCACAGACTGGTTAGAGGCCCTCAGAACAATTAGCTCCCCTCCCAGCCTCAGTTTCATCCATTTGAAATGGAAATAGATGTTGTATAAGGTCACCTGTAAACTCTGTGGTGGAAATCTCATCTAGATAAGCAGGATCTTTGATAGGACTGGGCTGACATGAGTACTTTTCGATTGAGCCATTGACTGGCACCACATAGAGACAGACCCAGGGTTGTCTGTCCACTGGGAACAGGGCTGTAGGTATGCATCGGATGAACAGAAAATCAAACAGGCTCTTCTGGATCTGCCATAGTTCATGCACACCCTCCTTTAGTTTGAGCAGGTGCCAGCTTCCAAGAGGAACAGGAGATCAATGCCTCCTCTCCTGATGAGACTATTCTTGTTCTTAGTCATCTCCGATTTTTCTCAAATGCCATGTTCTGGTTCCCAGATGGTGCTTTGATGAAAGGTGAGATGACATGAGCACACAGCCCATCCTGAAATAGGAAGAGTTTTCATTCATCAAGTGCTTTGGCTCTCTTTGACCCTTTGAGATTTAAAAAAATTCACTTGTTGGAGGAAGATGCTCTAGTTTAAACACACCTTCCCAAAGGGCATGATTGGAAAGGATATATCATTGCCCTTCCACTTTGTCACTTGTGCTGTGCCCACGCTCCTGGGCAATGATAAGGCAAGGAAAATGATTAGTCTATTTTGTGCATTTTGGAGGGGTAGTGAAGTAGCAAGATCAGCAGATGAGGATCACCCACATGGTCAGTTTCAGCTTGGCTTCTGCCATGAATCTACCATCTACAGCTCTTTAGTAAACTCAATCTCATAGGCCTTCGTTTCCATGAAGCAAAAAATATTGGAATTGATAGTTGATAAAGTCCATTATGGAGCATATATTAAATTATGAACTTACAATTTATTTTCTTGTGGGGAGAAGGGCTTTGTAGTTGGTTTTGAATCTATCAAAATCCCTTGGGAAGTTTGTTGAATGTGCAGATCTTGAGCCACCTTCTAAGGAACTCTGAGTCAGTAATAGAACCCACAAATCGTCATTTCACAGAATTTTTTCTAATCATCAGGAAATATTTTATTGAATTTATTGATGAAAATTGGCCTGGGTACTTTATTTTAAATTGTAATCTAGTGACCTTCAAGGTTACCTGCTCTAATATTTTCTACTCCTTATTTTGCGATCTTCATAGTATTGATGCAAATAAAGGTGCCATGGTCAAATAGACTTGTTAAGAGAAGAAGGAGCAGGTTTCTTCACTGTGGGTTCTCTGGAGTCTTTAGCCTGCTACTACTTCATGAAGCCTCAGGGTGGCCATGGGGTGTGCAACATTTCAAACATTCTTCACCTGGGGAATATTTTGTCCCAACACAGTCCCTAAATGTTTTCAGAAATACACTTTGCAAATGCAAATTTATTTACCTTCTCTCTCTCTCTCTCTCTCTCTCTATATATATATATATATATAAACATATATATACACATATAAACTATATATATAAACATATATATTTATATATGAACATATATATGTGTATATATATGTTTATATATATGTTTTAATGTTTAAGGAAACTTACTTCCAAGAGATTTAATGACATCATGATTGGAAGTCAACATTTTTATTGTCCTCTAATACTCATCATTGTTTAAAACTAGTTACTGGCAAGCTTTGTATGTATCATCTAGATGAAATCAGAAGATGAGTTCCAGGATATACATTTGCCTTCTGCATATTCAGACTTGTGGTAAATGGCACAAAGTGGAGGTGACTCCTCCAGAGTCTAGTCACAGGCTTTTGAGTCATTTCTATTATCAAGTTGGTGAGAAATATCAATCCAGCCTTTATGGTACAGTTTCTTATTAATTGCATTAAAGCATCAATAAATGTAGTTTTCCTTGGTGCCTAAGAACTGGTTACATTTATTTCTTTCAAAAATAATGTTTTTTCTTGGTGTATAAAGTAGGGTAACGTTAAAAAATCAAACACCCCTCATTGCAAATTAAAGAAGTGCAAAGTAGTGGTCAAAATTAAAGTTAATTTTTGAGTTTTTTACAAACTCATTTTAAAAAAATTTTGTAAGTTTAGTAGTCACCCCTAAGATGTCATTTTTCGCTATGACTTTTTTTTCCTTATCACGCTCTAGGTCTCCAGCCCTCCACTCCATCTCTCTCTGTCAGAAATCAGTACATCCCTCCAGGTCCCGCTCAAATATCCTCTTTTCCTTAAAGCCTTTTGGGTTTATCTTGACTAGGAAAAATATCTCTCCTACCTCAGAGTTTTAATACTGATATTTTAAATTTAACACTTTTGTAAAACTTACCATTATAGTTAGTATGTACATGTCTTCTTGTCATATTATAAACTCTTCAAAATAAAGACAATTGTGCCACATTAGACCCACAACAGTCTTGTTCAGTGTCAAGAACATAGTTGTCTGTGTAAGCTCTGACTGCGAAGGCAGAATACCAGAGGCTAGGTGGATTACATAACAGACACTTCTTTCTCACTGTTCTGAAAACTGGGAAGTCCAAAATCAAGTCACTCACAGATTTTATTCTGGTGGGGACCAGTTTCTGGCTGTCTATTATCTGTGTCCTCACACTGTGGGAGAAGAGAGAGAAAATTCTGGAGTCTATTGCTTTTCTTATAAGGACACTAACCCCATTGTATAAGTCCGTTTTCACACTACTAGAAAGAACTACCTCAGACTGGATAATTTATAAATAAAAGAGTTTTTGACTCACAGTTCTGCATGGTTGGAGGTCCCAAACACCTTACAATCATGGCAGAAGGTGAAGGAGGAGCAGTATCTTATTCACAAGATAACAGGAGAGACAGCAAGCACAGGGGAGACTGCCATTTTTAAACAAAAGATCTCCCTCACTATCATGAGAACAGCATGGGCAAATAGCCCCCATGATCCAATCACCTCCCACCAGCTCCCGCCCTCAACACATGGGGATTACAATTCAAGATGAGATTTCATTGGAAGCCCAGAGCTAAACCATATTATTTCATCCCTCCAAAATCTCATGTTCTTCTCACATTGCAAAATCAATCATGCCTTCCCAACGGTCCCCCAAAATCTTAACTCATTCCAGCATTAACTCAGAAGTCCACAGTCCAAAGTCTCATCTGAGACAAGCAAGTCCCTTCCACCTATGAGCCTGTAAAATAAAAAATAAGTTAGTTACTTCCAAGATACAATGGGGGTACAGGCATTGAGTAAATATTTTCATTCCAAATGGGAGAAGTTGGCCAAAACAGTGGGGTCACAGGCCTCCTGCAAGTCCAAAACAGCAGGGCACTCATTAAATCTTAAAGCTCCCAAATACATTAAGGCTTTATCTTAATGTCTCACATCCAGGAATGTTGAGGCAAGGGGCGGGCTCCCATGGTTTAGGGCAGCTCTGCCCCTGTGATTTTTCAGGGTACAGCACTCCTGGCTGCTTTCATGAAAAAACACTCAACTCCTGGTGTTGAGTGTTTGCGACTTTTCTAGGTGCATGGTGTAAGCGGTCACTCTATCTACCATTCTGAAGTCTGGAGGACAGTGGCCCTCTTCTCATGGCTCCACTAAGCAGTACCCCAGTGAGAACTCTGTGCAAGTTCCAACCCCAGATTTCCTCTCTGCATTGCCCTAGTAAAGGTTTTCCATTATGGCTCCACCCCTGCAGCAGACTTCTGCCTGGACAGCCAGGTGTTTCCATACATCCTCTGAAATCTAGGTGGAGAATCCCAAAGCTCAACTCTTGTTTTCTGTGCACCCACAGTCCCAAACCACATGGAAGCCACCGAAGCTTGGGGCTTGCACCCTCTGAAGCAATGACCCAAGCTGTACATTGGCATCTTTTGTCCACAGCTGGAGCTGAAGCAGCTGGGATGCAGGGAGCCATGTCCTGAGGCTACACAGAGGAGCAAGGCTCTAGGCTTAGCCAATTAAACCGTTTTTCTTTCCTAGGCCTCTGGGCCTGTGATGGGAGGGGCTGCCATGAAGAGCTCTTAAATGCATGGAAGACATTTTCCCCATTGTCTTGGTGATTCACATTGGATTCCTCATTACTTAAGCAAATTTCTGCAGCTGGCTTGAATTTCTCCCTGGAAAATGGGGTTTTCCTTTCTATTGCATAGTCAGGGTGCAAATTTTCCAAACTTTTACGCTCTGCTTCCCAGTTAAATAAAAGAACCAGCTTCAGATAATCCTTTGGTGAATGCATATGATTGAATACTTTCAGAATCAGCCAGCTCTTGAATGTTTTCTGCTTAGAAATTTCTTTCACCAGATAATCTAAGTCATCTCTCTCAAGTTCAAGTTCAAAATGCCACCAGTCCCTCTGCTAAAGCATAGCAAGAGTGACCTTTTTGCCAGTCCCCAATTACTTTCTTACCTCAATCTGAGATGACCTCAGCCTGGACGTCATTGTCCATATCACTGTCAGCGTTTTGGTCAAAACCATTCAACAAGTTTCAAGGAGGTTCCAAACTTTCCCACATCTTTCTGCCTCCTTCTGAGCCCTCCAAACTATTCCAACCTCTTTCTGTTACCCAGTTCCAAAGTTACTCCCACAATTTTAGATACCTTTATAGCAGTGCCTCAAACTTCCAGTTTCAATTTTCTGTTAGTTTATTTTTACACTGCTATAAAGAACTGCCTGAGACAGGGTAATTCATAAATAAAAGAGGTTTAATTGACTCACGGTTCCACATGGCTTGAGAGGCCTCAGGAAACTTACAAGCATGGCAGAAGGTGAAGGAGAAGCAGTACCTTCTTCAGAAAGTGGCAGGAGAGAGAGCAAGCACAGGGGAAACTGCCACTTTCAAACCATCAGATCTCATGAGAATTCCCTCTCTGTCATGAGAACAGCAGGGAGGAAAGTGCCCCTGCGCCTCCCACCAGGTCCCTCCCTTGACACGTGGGGATTACAATTCAAAATGAGATATGAGTGGGGACACAGCCAAATCATATGACTCATGATGGGGGCTCTGCTCTCCTGACCTCATCTAAACCTGATGATCTCTCAAAGGCATCACCTCCAAGTACATGGGGGTTAGGGCTCCAACATGTGAATGTGGATGGGCAGAAATATTCAGCGCATAAGAAGGGTAGTATTCAGATATTTATTGAATTAATGAGAAATGAACCTGTTTTTAATGTTAGATGATATTGGTGGGAGAGTACTTAATAGCAGATCTATGCATTCCTAAGATTGTAGAGGTTTGGAGCCTTTGTGGAATCCCCAGCTTCATCCATCAGCCCTGAGTGGGAAGGGTCTATTATGCTCTCTTTTGTTTATAAAGGAGGAGCTGACATTCGGACGGTAAAGTGACTTGCACAGGATAGCAATGGTAAGACCAGAACCCAGGTCTTGTGTCTTCTCATGGCCCAGTGCCCTTCCCTCTGTGCCATCTTTCTCCTGTTCAGTGCAGGCCCTTCCTGCTACTCACCTGCCATGATGGCTCAGCTAATCTGTTATTTTTTTCTAGATAGTGACAATGTCCAGAAACATTTCACAAAAATTTTTAAAAAATGGATTATTGCACCTGCTTGTTGGATTTGTCATATATACTTTTTATTTGTACAAATGTATGGGGAACATGTTCAGTTGCCTAGGGCTGTGCAGTGATATCCATCTTCTGAATAACATGCATTGTACCCATTAACCAGTTTCTCATCTTGATAAGTCAAATTGCGTTAACCAGCTAATGAGAGTCTTACTTTCTGTGGTTTATTTACCAGATTGCCAAATACCGAAAAAGAACCATAATGACAGCTATTGTTTATTATGTACCTGTTATGTCTTAGTCCATTTGTGAGGCTCTGGAAGAACACTAGAGACTAGTGACTTAGTCGTGGTGGCTTAAACAGAAGAGGTTGATGTTCTCACAGATCTGGAGACTGAAATGGGAGATCAGGGTGCCAGCACAGTTGAGTTCTTGTGAGGACTCTCTTCTTGGATGGCGGGAGGCCACCTTCTTGCTGCATCATCATATGGCGGACTCCAGAGTGAAGCAAACTCTCTTCTATTTTATTATAAAGACACTAATCCCTTTCATGAGGACTGCGTATCATATTAGCTCACATCACATTACGTGTAAAATACCGTCCAGAATCATAAAATTTAAAACTTCTATTAATTGCCACAATCATCCTTAAAGTAAGGAATGTTCCTTTTTCTTTTTTGTACAGAAAGGGGTGAGAGAAATGTAACCTGGCTGAGAGCACAGAGCTCATGAACAGCGGAGCTTGGATTGAACTTGGGAGTTTCTGATTTCAAAGTCACACTTTTCTTCAGTACTAAACTACCTCTCTAAACAGTGCATGAATGATATTAGGTGTGTGGGATCGCAAACCCTGTTCTCGCTGCCTCTGACCTACCTCTGCAGACTTCGAAGGAAAAGCATGAAGTCGACAGGTTTCACTCTTACTTTGGTTACTTGTTTTATTCCTTTCTACTCCACGCCTTTTATAGCCTTTTTAATTTTTTTTGGTTTGACAGCCAATTTTTTTGACTTTGTTTTGTTTTTGTCTTTTGTTTCTTTTAAAAATATGTAACTAGAACAATACATATATATTAAAAGATATGTCAGTGTATGATAAAGAGGGAAACAACATGCATACATTACTTAGGTAGAAGAGATGTTAGAAGCAAGCATTTCCCATTCCTTCTCTTCTGATTATTGTGAAGAACAGATATAATGACAATTTTGGCTAGGTTCACATCCCCAAACACAAATTTGTCTCTGAACCTCAACTGTCCTTTTTAATTTTTATAACGTCTTCTTTTCCTCTGGAATGTAGCTGGAAGATTTCTGAGGACTCTTACAAGGAGAAAGGAAAAAAAAACAAAAACAAAAAATAAATAGAAGAAAGAAAATGTTAAAATAATTGAGGCTGGTTTTGTGTGTGTCTGCGGTTTGGCCTTGTGTGTCTGGTTTTTATTAGCTCTGCCCACAGCCCAGGGTTAACCTGGCAGCTCTCTGTGGAGCCGGCTGGGCTCTTTATAGCCACGTGCACCCACCAGCTGAGCCAAATCCCCGAATATGGAGCCATGGTGTATAAAATAATATGTGGCTTTGGGGGCACTATCCCTTTGCTCAAAGTAAGGATGGATGCCTTAGCTTTGTAGTCATTTTAGTTGACTGGATCACTTTTCATATGGGAATTTTAATTTTCTACTTTCTTTGATTATTGCACTTATGCATTATGCATTTCAAAGGACACATTTATGTAAACCATTCTGAGTTTTTTCTAAGAATCCAGCCCAGCTTGAACTTACCTTTTCTGTTATGGATACAAACAAAATCAGTTTTGTTTATTTAAAAACAACAGAGACATGGTAATTGTTTATATCAGTATACTCTTTCTCCTAATTTTTACAATAATGTACTTATCGACCTCCATAATAAAGAAGTAACAATGGAGACCTAACTCTATATATTTACACTGTCTTTTAAGGCAAAACAAAGAAGCAAAAAATCAGCAACCAACAAACTCTCCGTTTTACGGAGGCAAGAATCCTGGATTTAATAGGAGCTTTGACTCTCATCTCTACTGTACGTGGCACTTCAGTTTTCTCACCAGCAACACGGCAGCACTAAGAGTTCTTGTAGGTCTTCTGTGGGACTCAGTGAGAGAGTGTGGAAAGTGCTGGGCACATGGGGAAGGCTCAGTATCTGCTGTTACCCTTCTTTAACTTATCCATACATATGAATAACAGATGAAAGAATCTGTCACTTAAACGTACTCCTCTGCTGTGCTGGGTAATTTTTGCATCGCCCAGTTTTAAAGTTTGTAAGCAGAGTTCTGTGCCATGGAGGGTACCTTTAGAAATCAAACTGGACTGAGAAAGAAACACACCAGCAACCAGAGGAGTCGTGCTCCAGTCTGGGGATAGCTATTCAGCCCCCTTCTGAAAACATAAACACGAGCAGAAAACTCCCGCGGCAGCCAGAGCACTTGAATAAACACGGCGGCCCCCTCCTCGCCTCCCCTCCACCTCCCTCACCGCCTGTTTTTCCGGAAGTCTGTGAAGTTCAACAGTCTCTCCTTCAGACCTGCAGAGCAGGCAGGTCCTCGTCCCACGGCCCCCCGGGAGGCTAAACCTCCTCCCGTGCAACTCACTGGAGCCCTTCTGGGGTGACCTAAAGGGGACAAAGGAATTTCCCAAGCAGAAAGGACCCAAAAGTTACCTAAAGCAGCATGTCTGATATTGGGGAACCAGCCACTGTGAACTTGTCCACAGGGCTTTGAAAAAAGTGGTTTTTATAAAATCCTGGCTTCTGCTGGGGGTTGGGGGTGTGCAGTCTGAGTTGTTTATCAGATGGTTTTGCCCTGGGTCAGCCATCGTTTTCACCCCATCCTTCTTGTGGTCAGTGACTGGGGTCAGAATGTGTCTCTGGTTCTTGAGTAGTTTTTGTCTGCTGTTAAGTGAACTGGATCCTATGAGGATTGAACCGGTGACCTCGCCTCCATTAGCACCAGGCTTTCATCACTGGAACTCCCCAGCCCAGATGAACTAAACACACTCTGATGTGTGCTCTGCTGAGTTTTGAAAGCCGCTCTGTTTATATGTGCTGAGGACCAGACCCCACCGCACACCTCAAGTTCACTCTCACACCCTCTTCTGTGGCGATTTGGGTAGCCCTGGAATTTTTATTGAATGTTCATTGTTCGGTGGGGCATGAAAGAAGAAACGCATGGGTCTATGTCCAGACGTGGATGGAGAAATGTACAAAGAGCAGCAAGTCCTTCCCCCAGCAGAGCTCAGGAGTAAAATGTAATGGGTCTGTGTGCTTTCCTCCTTTGATTTCAAAGAGCTGCAGCTTGTAATGCAGCAAACCCTCAAAACCAGAGCAAGCCCCATGCTAAAAGTATTAGGTCTTTCTGGTACCTGAGGGAATGCATCCCCCCTTCTGCATGAGATGGGCTATATTGCACACAGCTTGTTAAGTGTGTGACAGATTAGCTGGAGAGTAGACTTCATGTGGGCTCCAGGCTGGCACATTGGCTAATAAACCAGCTCCATACACAAACAGCCTATCCCGGCTCTCAGTTGCCCTGGTTCATGTTTCAGCCTGCAGCCATTCCGAAGTCGACGTTTTCTGCAGGACAAGAGAGAGCTTGGCTGTGCATTTCCATTCCAGACGCCGGCTTGCGCCAGATGTGGGGCCCTCATTTTCAGTGAGGCAGGGGTGTCTGCTGACCCCTCGCCCCGTGTCTAATGAAAGATGGACTGTGCTGCATTTTCTTATGGCAAATTCTATATCAGAAGACAGGAGATTTAAAAATTAATTCAAGATTAATTTAGGGATGACTGCACATGGAATTATTTGGCCAACTAATGAAAAATGAAATTTTCTCAGAAAATTGTAGAAGTGCCCAATTCTAGTCCGATTTCCCATGAAGAATTATCATGTCCCAAGACCCTTCTTGGAACTCCGATTAATCACTCATGCACCAGGCTTTCCCACACTGTCTGTGAGTGAACACACATTAACCAGGATGCCACGTGTGTTTGCCAAAGGATTCCTGTTTGGGGGAAGGAAAACACTAATCAGCCCTTGACTAAACCTTAAGCGAAGAAACCAAAAACAACAACAACAACAAAATAGCCAAGGGAGATTTTTTTAAAAAATCAACCATCATTCTCAGCAAACTGACACAAGAACAGAAAATCAAATACCACATGTTCTCACTCATAGGTGGGCATTGAACGATGAGAACACGTGGGCACAGGGAGGGGAGCATCACACACTGGGGTCTGTCGGGGGGACTAGGGGAGGGACAGTGGGGGTTAGGGAGTTTGGGGAGGGATAACATGGGGAGAAATGCCAGATATAGGTGATGGGGGGATGGAGGCAGCAAACCACATTGTCATGTGTGTACCCATGCAACAATCCTGCATAATCTGCACATGTACCCCACAACCTAAAGTACAATTAAAATATATATATGTAAATAAATAAAAATAAAAATCCAGATCAATAAAAATTTGTTAATTTTTAAGCACGTGAGAAATAAAAAACCAGAAAAAAATATTTTCTTATTTGAGGTCCTGTTAAATTTTAATTTACTAGAAACAACACAGGCCTCACTGTCTCGTCGAATCAAAAGGAAAACAGCAACTCAAGAAAACTCCTTGTAAATGTAAAGTCCTTTTTTGCGGTAGTGGGATTGTGGTTAATTCTAATTTAAAAACACACATGCTAATTGAATCTGCAATAATTAGGTCCTAGCCTCAAATTGCGAGGTGTCATGTAGAAAAATACACATTTTAGAAAACAAAGGTAGGGCCCATTTAAGGCATATGCTACCCAATAAAATCACCCTGGGGTGGTTGTGCTGTTTTGAAATATTAAGAACTGAACTTCTTCTGCACATCTCCCAGCTTCAAAAGGCAGAATGCATCTGGACAGCCTTTTTTTCTTCTCCTCTAGTTTTATAGGCGAATGCACATTTGAGAGAGGATATACCTTAAGCAGTAGACTAACCTTCAATAATGCATTTTGTTTAATGCCCTATTTGGTCCGATCATTTCCTGAAAACTACTCACGTGGTCCTTTATTTTCTAAGCACAGACGAGAAAAAAATCAAGCAAATTACGGTGGGACTTTGAAAGAAATGGAATGGAATGGAATGGAATGTGTTTTCTGAGCCGTCCACAGTACATCACAGGGCACAGCAATTAGGAAACTAGCAGTGAGTCCTCACACTCCAGCTACGTGCAAATTAGATGGGCCACCGGCAAGGGAGGATGGAAATTTTGCCAGATCAGGTGTTTTCATCCATGGGGAAAGAGTCCTCATTTACATAGTATCCCCTCCCCCCTACCAGTCCATCTTATGCCTCTCTGGGGCCAGTTACCTCATTAAAGGAAACTGTTTCAAAGGGAGTGCTGTCTGCTGTGGTTGATGGCTTTTTTTTTTTCTTTTGCTGAATCAGCAGGCTTGATGTTGAATCAGTTTCTACCGCCTCCACCTTTTGAAAGCAAGAAAATACGGTTAGCTGAACAACGCCTTTAATTTGCAGAATACGTGAAGACAGAGGTAAGAAAAGCCAGAGCACAGAGAGAAAGCTTTTATTTATAGAAGTGATTGGTGTTGAGTTTACATTTTCTCACTTTATTTTTGTTATTATTACAGTTTTTTCCACATTCATATTTCCAAAATGGTGTAGGAGATGGAAGATCACATAGACTAATGGTTTTTAAGATTTCTGAAAGCCATTACTCCCAACACAGAAAACACGAAAGTGGTGACGGGGTCTAGTGCATCTCTGGGATTTGGCATAGGGGAGATTCAAGCCCAGCTTCCCTGTTCTGCAGAGGGAGGGTGCCACCCACACTGCTCTGCATGTCCAGAGTCCAGGGGCTTCCCCAAGGGTCAGGAAGGAACGTAGCCAGAACACTGCATCCCTTCCTGGAATTGGAACAGGAAGAGGAGCAGGGTTGGGGAGAGGAAAGCTGACATTGTGTTTGGAACACATGGAATTTGACGTGTCTTTGAGACATCAGAGTGGACAGGCCAAGCTACAGAGCTGGATTAAGTGGCAAAGTCTTAAAAGGAGTTGAGTGGGTGAGTCATGGTAGGAACTGAAGTCATCAGAGTGGATGACAACCACCAGGAAGAGTATGTTGTGGAGAAAAAAGAGAAATGAAGGAGGAACCCCAGAACATCCAGAGTATAATGTTTTGGCAGGGGAAAAAAAAAGAGACTAAGAATGTGCAGCCAAAGAGTAGTATAAAACCAAAATTTCATGGTATCAAAGAGCCACAGCAGAGCAGATTCAAGGACAAGCCAGGGCGGGGTATGGTGGCTCCTATCTGTAATCCCAGCATTGTGGGAGGCCGAGGCAGGTGGATCAGCTGAGGTCAGAAGTTCTAGATCAAACTGACCAATATGGTGAAACCCCATCTCTACCAAAAATACGAAAAATATTAGCCAGGTGTGGTGGCGTGCGCCTGTAGTCCTAGCTACTTGGGAGGCTGAGACAGGAGAATTGCTTGAACCTGGGAGATGGAGGTTGCAGTGAGCTGAGATCGCACCACTGCACACTCTACTCCAGGCTGGGTAACAGAACAAGGCTCTGTTTTTTTTTTAAAAAGAAGAAGAACAAGTCAGTAAGAAAAGGCGGGTGGTAAGCAGCCCACAGTGGGGGTACGTCCCTCCTGAGAATGCTGAGGATGCTGTTTGTGGACAACCAGTTGGATTTTTGTTTGGTGATTACCTGACTTTGAGCATCTTGGCTGCATGCTCATATTCTCCAATTTTAGCTTGTTCCAAATTGAAACAATCCAGGAATATTTAGAACTTTTATTAGAAATAGACAAGGATAACATAAAACATTGACTCTCAAAGGGAATAACCATACTTTTTAAAAATTTGGGAACTGATCATATTTTTCAAGACCGGAAAGAATTTTTTTCTCCATTCCTAGCAACAACGTAGTGTTGAGCAGCTGTGAACTGAAGGGCACCTTCTTTCCTTTTGCTCTAGTGGATGTGCATCGTTCTGCTTTTCTACATAGGTTGACCGCTTTTTGGAGGCAGAGATTATATGAAAAGAGTGCTCGTATGAAATTGTCAGAATTTTTCTGGTCATAAAACAAAGACTCTAAAAATTTACTTTTAATTGGACATATGGCTTGTTTAGAATAATTGATGATAATGAACAAGGCTAGAAGAAGAAACAATGTTGGAGATAGGATCTGTGATTATTAACAGATGGTTAGATGTCTCCAGGTTCTACCTTCAAGGAACATCCAGCTACCCAGAGTGCGAGCATTGTAGTTAAGATTGCCCCCTAGCCAACAGGCATCAGACAAGAAGGCCAGGTAGAAGCCAGCTGTCCTAACGTCCTGCCACCTGGGGCACCGCTTCCACGTTTCCAGTGCCCTAGCCCCTGACAGTCTGGGACTGTGGAGTTTTCTAAAAAATATGAATGGCTCGTATTTGAAGAGTGTCTCAAGGAGGATGTTTGTCAAACCTCTCATCAGCATGAGTTGGCAGAAAGAGCACCTGATTTAGAATAAGAAAACTTACATTGATTTTTTTCAACTTTTATACTAGTTTTAGAAGTACAGGTGCAGGTTTGTTATTTAGGTAAATTGCATGCCATGGAGGTTTGGTGTACAGATTATGTCGTCATCCAAGTAATAAGCATGGCACCTGACAGGTCATTTTTCCATCCGCTCCCTCCTCCCCACTTCCACCCTCAAGTAAGCCATGGTGTCTGTTGTTCTCTTCTTTGTGAAGACCTACATTTAAATCTCCATTTAACCCAGGGATGTAAAATCCAGCAAGTTCATTTATCTCTTTGAGATGTAATTTAGTTTTCTATTAGATGGTGATGATTATATCTACTTCTTGATATCTTTGTGAGGATCAAATATGATAATATGTATGAAAATTCTTCGTACGTGATAAATGTTAGTGGTTTCTCAAATGTGGCAAATGTGGGCAAGGAATTTAAGATCTCATTTTCCCCACCTGTAACTCTAAAATGGGAGCTGATATTTGTTTCAGTTCAGTGGGAACACAGTGTGTTCACAGAGCTAAGGATGGAATTTGTGGTATGAAAAATACGGATGCTTTGCTTTGCTTTTGCACAAAATGTGTCTGTTGTAGATTGTTCCTTTTTCTTGTAAATCTTGTCTTCTTTTTCTCTCTCTTTTCTGAAATTTCTCCTGCTTGGAGGAGGGTCACTATTCTAGAAAAGCAAATCAGCACCAGGGCTGTCCTTAGGGTAGAGAAGGCGGGAAGCTTCTCAGGACTGATTTAAGGGAGCAGCGTGCACTCTCTTTACAGCATCTTGGTTCTTTCCACACATCCACTCTGTTATCCTCTTTTAGCAAAAATCCTTTCTTCTTCACTCATTGTTTCTTCTTCCTTATAATTTAGGCAAACATACGGGAGTCATTTTCTCTCCGGCCCTGATTTGATGTGACCTTCCAGCCGCAATACCCAACCAGTAACCAATCACCTTGTTCTTTTCTTTATATCAGGTTCCGAAGAGCTGCTCTGCCGATTTCCCTTCCATGTTAGACCATGAGACACCATCAGATCTTGGGTCCTGCAGCCCACTCTAGTCCAGTCCGTTGTGGTTGGGGTTGGATGGAGAAATTTGATAGTTTAAAAATGACTTTGGGGGGCAGCAGAGATTATGAACAAAGAATATGTTCTCTGGGGGAAATGTGGGATGATTAGGTTATGATTGGCACAACAGCAAGCAGGAAGAAGTGAAATAAATGCTGGCTGTTACCACAACATTCAAATATGTATAGAATATCATCAGTTTCATACCTAAAACATATAGAGTTTTAGGCACTGTGTTAAGATGTTGTGAAAACCAACTATAGATTAGCCCTCAGTATTTTGGGAATTAACAGTGTATTGGGCGAGGAATGAAAGCATGCCTATAATTAACTAATAATAAATAATAGTATACCGGCCAGGCACAGTGGCTCATTCCTATAATCCCAGCACTTTGGGAAGCCAAGGCAGGTGAATCACCTGAGGTCAGGAGTTCAAGACCAGCCTGATCAACATGGTGAAACCATGTCTCTACTAAAAACTCAAAATTAGCTGGATGTGGTGGTGTACACCTGCAATCCCTGCTACTCAGGAGGCTGAAGCAGGAGTATCAGTTGAACCCAGAAGGTAGAGGTTGCAGTAAGCTGAGATCATGCCATTGCACTCCAGCCTGAGTGACAGAGGGAAACTCTGTCTCAAATAAATAAATAAATAATAGTAAATCAATACATCGACCTAATTCTTAACGTAAAACTGTTTCTAGTGTCTCACTTTCTCATGGCTTACCTTGTTAGCTTTTCATCTCAGTACTTTTAGGAAGATAGTGTGGTTGTTTTATAGAGGAGAACATAAAGTCCCAGTTTTTTTTTTTTTTTCTTCTTCTTTTTGAGATGGAATCTTGCTCTGTCACCAGGCTGGGGTACAGCAGCAATCTCAGCTCACTGCAACCTCCGCCTCCCGGGTTCAAGTGATTCTCCTGCCTCAGCCTCCAGAGTAGTTGGGACTACAACCACGTGCCACCACACAAAGCTGATTTTTGTATATTTAGTAGAGCGGGGGTTTCACCATGTTGACCAGGAAGGTCTTGATCTCTTGACCTCGTGATCTGCCAGCCTCGGCCTCTCAAAGTCTGGGATGACAGGTGTGAGCTCACGCCCGGCCCTAAGTCCCAGTTTAAAAGAGTAGCTTCTGGTTCCAGAGCTTTCCAGGCTCTACCAGCCTTGTCCAGCCCACAGACCATGGACTGCTTGTAACCCAGGGAGGCTTTGAATGAGGCTCAACACAAATTTGTGAACTTTCTTAAAACATGATGAGTTTTTTGTGATTTTTTTTTTAGCTCATCAACTATCATTAGTGGTAGTATATTTTATGTGTGGCCCAAGGCAATTAATTCTTCTTCTTCCAGCGTGGCCCAGGGAAGCCAAAAGGTCTGGACTCCCCTTCCAGTGTTCTTTCCACAGTGTCATGATGTGGGACAACTGCCATATGCTTCTGAATCCATCCTCAGCAGGGGCCACAGAAGACCCTTCACTGGTCATACACAAGGTGGAAATAAGGACATTTTGCAGGATTTGAGACCTCATCATTTTCAGGAGAAGAACAGAGTTTTGTGAAGAGGGGACAAGCTCCAGGGTGAGTTCCCCTCATGTCATGAAATGTAGGAAATGGCTTGGGTTACACAGTTGAAGTGAGCAAAATTCTGAAAACCATAAACTTCTCATTGGTATCGTCTTTGTCATATGTGACCTAGGAAGGCCAACAGACCTAAGATGGAGATGGACTGGTCAGGGGAGTTAGTTCAAAGTTAACATCAAAGGCTGGGTGCGGTGGCTCACAGCACTCTGAGAGGCTGAGGTAGGAGGATTGCTTGAGCCCAGGAATGGGAGACCAGCCTGAGCAACACAGTAAGATCCTGTCTCTACAAAAAATAAATAAAAAATTTGCCAGACGTGGCGCCTGTAGTCCTAGATACTTGGGAAGTTGAGGTGGGAGAATCACTTGAGTCCGGGACGTGGAGACTATATTAAGCCATGATTGCACCACTGCACTCCAGCCTGGAAGACAACACAGAGCAGTCCTTGTCTAAAAAAAAAAAAAAAAAACCAGCTGGTCATGGTGGCTGACACCTGTAATTCCAGGGAGGCTGAGGCGGAAGGATGGCTTGAAGTCAGGAGTTCTAGACAAGCTTGGCCAACATAGTGAAACTCTGTATCTACAAAAAATGCAAAAATTAGCTGGGTGTGGTGACTCATGCCTATAGTCCCAGCTATTCAGGACTCAGTGGGAGGGAGGCCATCTGAGGCATGAGAATTGCTTGAACCCAGGAGGTGGAGGTTGTAGTGAGCCAAGATCCCACCACTGCACCACTGCAACCAGCTTGGGCAACAGAGGGAGATTCTGTCTCAAAACAAAAGAAAAAGAAAAACACACAAACCATAAAACAAATCAAAAACCCACAAACAACAACAACCACAAAAAGCAAAATTAGCACTTAGTCTTAATTAAACTAGGTGTTAAGATGGTGAACACAAGAACAGCAGGACACTGTTAGCCCTGAGTTGCTGATTCTTGCAGGCTGTGATAATGTCTTATTTATTCGTGGGCATGGCACTCAGGACTTGTGGCAGTCATATTGAACTTTATGTCCAGCTTTATTTTGTGGTTTAAACATGTAGGATTTTGTTTTATTTATGCATTCATTGAACAATGCTATTAGACACTAACTGCTTCCTACGTGCTGAGAACCCAAAGATGAGCAGCCCAGGCTGATACCTGCAGATACTTACATCATCTCTGTGTTAGGACAGGGAAAGCATCACCCTTGAAGTGTCACTTCTGGCCATACGACCTGGGGCCAACTGATCCTCAGTTTCCTTATCCACAAAATGGGAGCATTAGTACCTATCTTATTCATAAAGTTGGTCTCAGGATAAAACAAGATGATACTTAAAAACCTAAAGCAACTATCCCGGTGCCTGGCTTGAGGTCAGAGATCACGTCACACTCCCCCTAAATCAACAGTACCAAACACAGTGACTGACACACAGCAGGCCTGCAATAAATATTAGATCCTTTGTTTTATTCCCCACTCGATGTTGTATTCTTTTTTTTTTTTTTTTTTTTGAGACAGAGTCTCACTCTGTCGCCCAGGCTGGAGTGCAGTGACGCCATCTCGGCTCCCTGCAACCTCCGCCTCCCTGATTCAAGGGATTCTCGTGCCTCAGCCTCCCAAGTAGCTGGGATTCTAGGTGCGTGCCAGCACCCCAGCTAATTTTTTGTATTTTTGATAGAGATAGGGTTTTGCCATGTTGGCCAGGCTGGCCTTAAACTCTTAACATCAAGTGATCTGCCTGCTTGGGCCTCCCGAAGTGCTGGGATTACAGGCTGTCAGGTTCTTTTAATTCTTCCCAACAAACTGTTGCCTTTTTTCTCTGCTCTTACTGAATTGCTGGCGCATGCACCTCACAGTTGAGGAAATCCTTCCCTGCTCTAGCTGCATTTTCCCAGGGCCTCTGCATTCTGTATTTTGAAATTAAACGGGCTCCTCTTTTGCATCCATCTTTTACATTGTAAATGTTCTTGCTGAAATTTATTCTGTATATTTATTGGCCTTTTTCTTCTTCATTAGTCACATTGGACAATTTGAAGTTACTGTTATTGTCTAGATAAGTACTTCCTAACTGAACTTTCTGAAAGGATAAAATGTCCTGTACAGACCAGTGCAGCTATTGAACATGTGGTTCTTGACCACTTGAAATGTAGCTGATGTTACTGAGGACCTAAATGTTTACTTTGGTTTAAGTTTTAATTTTGATAATCCCATGTGGCTAGTAGCTACACATTGTAAACTGCAACTTTAAAATTATTAAGATCCCCACTTAATCAGAAACCACTTAAAAAGACACTTAATTGAATAGATTGTAGGACTAACAGATATTAGGTTAAAGACGTGGGACTCTAACTGCAGGCTGTGCGTCTGCCACTCACACACAGCACAGGAACCCAGCGGCACTTCCCACTGTGGACGCGACATGCTCCACTGTGATCTAGACACAAGGCAGCTGCTGCTCCTCAGTATAATGCTTCTGAAAACTGGTTCCATAAGAGGAAAATCGTTGTGTCCATGTCTTGCTTCAGGTAAAGAGAATGAGAAATGAATTGCCCATTTAGGACATAGGCTAAGGCCGGTGAGCAGGGTGGAGGAAGCGGGGCCTGGCAGCGGTTTTTGGAAAGCCACAGCCTCATCTGACGTTGCAGACTCAGGGGTGAAATGCTGGGATCCCAGCCGGCCAGAGTACTGCCTGCCATCTGGTAGCAGTTGGATAGAGAACTCAATCTGATGAAACCGAGCCACACAGCTGGTATCAGATATTAGAAAATGTTCAACTCAAACTCCAGAGTGGCTTTGAGCAGAGCTGGTCCTGAGCCTGGGATTCTGGGACAGGGCCCTAAAGTGTCCTTTCTAAAGCTGACTAAGGGGGTGAGGATTTCCTGAATGTGTGACTAAGCATTTAAGACCCTCTTGATGTGCCCGTGAGAGAGCACATGCACGTCCATTCTTAAGCCAGCCACGTTGCGGTCCAGCACGGAGTTGTCACACAAATCATCATTCTGTTTTTTTCCCAATATGATTTGGATAATCCTGTCTCCAACAGCACATCTCAGATTTAATTGTGAAACATCCAGTTATGATGCCTCATAATTATAATGGAAAGTTGAAGAGAAATGACCGTCAGAAACAATCCTCATCTGATCGTAGTGCAGTTTAAAGAAGATGGACCATAAACCTAAGGAATTATACAATCCCTTATACAAACTTTATACAAAGTATAGAAACTTCATACAAAGTACAGGACAAGATGCATTGCCCAACAGGCTTAGTCTGTCAAAACTGCTCAGCTGAGCCCCGCCCCATGTCCACTGGCTCACATTTACAGCTTCCATTGCTGAAGGAGTGAGGGGCAGCCCGCCACTTCCTCGCTCTCCCATCCCCATTTTGGCTGCAGGGCATATGAAGGAGGATGGAGATAAGGAAAGGAAACTCTGGGAACTCCTTTCAGGTCAGGAAGTCTTTGAGGAAGACACTTGGATGGCCAGAGAGGGACGCCGCCCAATGCTAGTAACAAAATGTGCTGTTCACAAGGTACCACTTGGCATGCATTTACTGAAGGACAGTCTCCCTGATGATGGCCTGTGAGGTCACGTTTCTAGGGTGGTAGGAATCCCTGAACAGCCCTGTGTCTCTACTGTTTACAATAGAAACGCCGTTTTCCTAATGCCAGAAGCCCATCCACCAAAATGGATGTGGAAGTTGTATAGCATTTTAAGATGCTCTGAGACTGTAAATGGTTTTGCAAATGGGCGCAGGTCACTGACCTGAAAATAAAATTCTGTTTATTAAAAATGACTGTTCCCATGTTCAGATGTAAAGAAAGGAGCTGTCACTGTCTTTTCTTCCTATCAGTGTTTGGCATGAGCTATTAAACCATGTCCTGGAAAGAAGCCAAGGGTGCATATGATTAAAGTGAACTCCTGAAGAAGTGTAAATTTTTCAGTGTGATATCACAGGTATGCAGATGCAAATCCGCGTCTGCTCCCCAGCAAGAAGCACGCCCTTCGGAAGGTAAGCACGTGTAAGACACTTCTTGATAACCCAGATTTCTAGCTGAAAAGGAATTGAGGAGATATGCTTCCCCGCAGAAGGTGGTTTCCATCTGGCCCATGCTGAAAAGACATTAGCGGGAGGACCTCACTGCCAGAAGACTTCGCAGCAGGAGCGCAGCCTGGCTAATTTATGAGGGTCCCACACCTTAGCGCCATGGGCCAGGCGGGGCTTGGCCCCTTCTCACCCAGAGAGGTCTCTCAGGCCAGGGGCTGGAAAGTTTCCAAACCTCTTAATTGATTGCTTTCTCTGATCAAAAGCCTTGAAATACTGGAGTTTCCAACATCTTTTGGAGCTCTGTTCTGATTCCAAATTGGCTCTTGAATTACATGAATGATAATTTTGTTCCAAGCTTAGATCCATAAGGGATTCTAATCTTGGGATATTTTGGAACACACAGTGGGTTTTAGTAGGTAGTTTTATTTCAGAAGCACCCGAGTGAAGTATAATGAGCTTAATAGCACCGGCTTGTTGCTGGGTTTGGAAAGCGTTCTGATGTGGAACGAGTGGAGAGCCCTCTGATTATTTGAATGTAAGGGGAAAAATGAATTTACAAGACACAAGGATAAGAAATCTTAAGTGGGCAGCAGAATATCCAAATGAAATTAAAATACTCAAGGGTCCTTCAGTGAATGCATGCTAGACAGTACCTTGTGAGCAGCATGCTTTGTTACCAGCACTGGGCGGGCGTCCCTCTCTGGCCATCCGAGTGTCTCCCTTGCAGCCTTCCTGACCTAAAAGGAGTTCCTAGAGTTTTCTTTCCTTATCTCCCTCCTCTTCCACATGCCCTGCAGCCAAAGTGGGGATGGGAGCGTGAGGAAGTGGCCGGCTGTCCCTCACTCCTTCGGCAATGGAAGCTGTAAATGTGAACACCGGGCTTGGCTCAGCTGAGCAGCTTTGACACACTAACCCTGTCGGGCTTTGTACACAATCCCTTAGGCTTAAAGTCCATCTTCTTTTAACTGTGCCGTGATCAGATGACAAGTACACACCGTGACAGTGCTTTGGTTCCAAGGGTGTCCCTCTGGAGAGGGAGAACCTGGTACTTGTAGAAACGGTGACACAGCATAAGGGGCACTCAGTGAGATTCAGCACCAACCTCAGAGACAGCCAGTGTGTCCCCAGTGCTCAGGCATTCACCGGGACTTTTCTTGTTGTCCTGGAATTTCTGCTGAGGACTTTGCGTTGCGGTGGATGAGTAATAAAGCTACCCACATCCCTACAGAGCTCGTCAACAGGTGTCCAGAGCAGTCAGCCAAATTACCCCCACTGTTAGTCTACTTAAGAGAATTTTAAAAATTCATCAGAAATAAAAATGTTGACAAGTATGGGTAGAGACCATTATGTTGTGTCTGGTCCCTTCTTCCCGGGAGAACTGAAGGCATCCCACAACCTCCATCCGTTGAGGTTGGGATTGTCGACCGGAAGGTGAAACTGATCTCTCAGTGTTCTCACACCCAACCCACTCCCTGCCTCGATGGTTGCTGAGCTGCAGAAACTCACAGACCCTCCAGACTTGAGCACAAAATTCTCAGGAGAACCTGCCATATCCACAGTCTGGGGACAGAAGTGTTAATCTCCGACTCCAACCCGGAGAGTCGTGAAGGTGGGTATTCTGGGTCTGGGGGGACTCCCACAGGGCATGGGAAAGGCAGAGAAGTGGGTGAGGGCTTTCCCCCCAGAGTCTTCAGGGCATGTGCCACACAGACCCCGTGGATTCGGGACACATAAACCCTCTAGAAATTCAGGTAATTGAACAGATTATTAAAAAGAAATGATAGAATTCCAGGAACACTGGAATTTTTTGTATGAATTTTTAATATACCTCTCACCAAAACTGACTAAACAGCAACAACTACAAAACATGTAAAAACAGCAAAGACAGCTCAGGAACGCAAGACTAGGGAAGGTTGGTGTCCTAACACAGACGCTGAGGAGTGTTCGCCAAAATTTGTCAGATGGAGAAATACAAACACCAGTCATTGCCTCAAGAGAGCAACGTTATAAAATAAAACAATAGTTGAATGAAATTCTGAAAAAGTCTCTTTCAGGGACAAAGCCTGGCAATGCAGGGGCCCAGGGATGTGCCTGGGGATCCTGCGTGGAGCTCCTTTCTCTCCTGGGGGTGACAGCACCTAGCCAAGCAGCAGTAGCCTACCGGGGGGAACTCAGAGGCCGAAGGCAGCTAGCTAGGGCTCTGTTTGCTGACAGCAGAGGGATCCATCTGACTTCCGAGAAACATATCTGCGGGACGCGGTTGCTCAGGCCTGTATTCCCAGAACTGTGGGAGGCTGCAGCAGGTGGATCACCTGAGGTCGGGAGTTTGAGACCAGCCTGGCCAACATGGTGAAACCCTGTCTCAACTAACAATACAAAAATTAGCTGGGCGTGGTGGTGCACACCGGTAATACCAACTACTAGGGAGTCTGAGGCAGGAGAATTGCTCGAACCCAGGAGACAGTGGCTTCAGTGACCTGAGATCATTCCACTGTACTCCAACCTGGGCACAGAGCAACATTTCCTCCAAAAAAAAAAAAAATTAAAATTAAAGAAAAAGAACACATCCAACTCAAGGAGAGGGGATGTTGAAGGCTGAAGGATCTATGGTGGGAAAAATGGGGCATTTTCCAAAAATCTTGTTCTTCAAAACTAAAAACCAGTAGTAGCTGAAGCATAAGAAACTCACAGTGTCACATCAGACAAAGAGCCCTTAAAACCCAGGACTTCTACTCGTCCCACAGCCTGTGAGCCTAAGTTGAGGGAATGGGCAAAATCTATGGGAAATGCCCATGACAGGCTGGGCTGTGTCTTTCCAGTGCAGGGGGCATGGTGAGAAGTCAGGACAGGAGGGAGGAGACCTGCAAATCTGCCAGAGACTGGCACCCCTTCCGCCTCCCTAAAGCACCTGCACTCCTGAGCAGGCAACTGAGACATGGTCACTCAGAGCTCCAGGCAATGGCAAAGGGGGAATACACATGATTTCCAGGCAGGTGGGGGCAGGAGGGCCAGAACACCATTTGACCTGCATTACTTTGGGGCCAGTTGGTGGCCAAAATGAATTGCCTCCTTTCAAAGATAAATAAACCACTCAGGAACAGAAATAGAGGAAAATAAACATAACAAGCAGAATATGCTCATGGAGCGTTTTGGAAGATTTGGATCAGGAAACAACTATGTTATCAAAACAGCACACCTTCAAGAACGTAAAAAAATCTGAACTAAAAATTATTTGATGACAATATCCTGAAACAGAAAGGAAATAAAGGTGAAAGGTAATATCGTAGCAGCGAATGAGAACTTAAAATCACCTGAGTTGTCAGTTGCATATGAAGTCAATAAAAACAAATTTACAAATACGCGGGGTCAGGTTGTTCATGCTCTTACTCCATTCTTCTCTGGAAGTTACATGAGGACATAATTGGAATAAATAACCCACAAACAGGAAGTCTTTTGTGTAAAACCTGGCAATAAAGTTAAAAATAAATGAAATTAAATTCAAATAAACAACTATTATGTTATCTAAATCTGTCAATATTATCCTTCATGGAAGTAAACCACGGTAAGGTGAATGTCACGTTAAGTGTGCTTTAACTGGTTGTAGCTATGCATGCTTGGGCCCCCTAAGAAAGTGATGGAGCAGAACTTAAATAGTGCCGTTAATTCAGCCTGCCATCCTACTCACAGCCTATGTCCCAGCAACCATGAGATGGAAGGTACTTCTGCAGTCCCCTTAGAGGGAATCAGGTCCCATGCAGTTCCCAGAGTGGGAGCCCCTCTCTGTGTTGTGGTTCAAGGGCTTGAAGATCTCCACGTGGTTACACTGGGGTCCCTAATAGCAGGCCATTTACTTCATCTGACACTGAACCACAGAAACAGCTGCTTTTTTCAACATTTCAAACCAAAAGCTGAACTTGTCAATCTTATTGAAAGGCTTTATCGACCTTTAGTAGTTTGTCTTCTTAGGAATTTTCAAGAGTAACTTTGACTATAAATGCTTTTTATCTTGTCCATGCCCTTTGGAATCAAATCTCTCATAAAATATAGCCCTGCAAAATTATTTACCTATAATAGACTAGGAAAAAGTTTCAAAAACTTCATTGCCAAACTTGGGATATGAAGTTGGAGATGTATGGATATCCTAATAGAATCTGCTTTTATAAAAATAATAAATACTCCTTTGCTTAATGTTGGTTTATCACTAGTATAAATAAAAACAGGTTATTTCCTCAAATGAAATGGGACAAAAACCAAAATCCAAAACACAAGATCATATAGCAAAGGATTAAAAGCAACAGTAACCACAAATAAAAGCAAACAATTGTAGAATCAAGAAAACATGGAAAAATAATTTGGACTGAAAAAATTGGGATCATGAGCCAGTATGTACAGTGCTGGAAATAGATGCTTGGTGCTGCAAATAAAAATTAGCACTGAGACAAAGGATCTTTCAGCAATGCAATTTTTACTTCCCTGACTGCGTACCCTCACTAGCCATCAAGCCATGAGAGTGCAATGAGCAAAGAAAAAACAGACAAATTTATCCCTTATGCATTTGGGATCATCCTTACTGCTGTGTCTGATCTCCATTGGCTGGAGCCAGACCTCACAATCTAAACTAAAACCCAATTGGCTAACAACTTAAAACTTTTCTAAACAGGTAAAAGCAGTAGAGAGCTGGGAAATGCCTGTGAGCACGTCCAGCACAGATCTCACGGTTAAAGTACAAGGACACAGAATGTACCATGTGCCTGTAAGCATGGCACGTGTAAGAGCTACATAGGATAAAGCTTAACAAAGTTATTAGCACACTTATTCTTTAACAAGAAAGGAAACTTTAAAAAGGAAACTTTCTACTTCCCACATATTGGGAAGAAGACTAAAGATTGTATTCACGTAAGCTCCAGTTACTTATGTTGATTAATTCAGGTGACAAAATGTTTGGATGGTTTTTATTTTATTATTTAAACTTTCATTTTAGTTTTTTGAAAGAGAAACGTGTATTATTTGGGTGTATGTGATTAGACCCAACAATAGTCATTTCAGTTAGTCCGTACACCTTCTAGACTCCTGAGGGTAAGAGTGAGAAACCGGTGGATCCACAAAACCGTCAGTGTTTGGAGAAATGCTTGATGATATTCAGAATCTGCACTCTTTTCGTTAACATGGAAAGCACACCAATGACTATAAGCAAAAAAATTTTTACATCAATAAAGTTTTGTTGTTGTTGTCATTGTTTTTTGAGATGGCGTTTTACTCTGTCACCCAGGCTGGAGGGCATCTTAGCTCACTGCAACCTCCATCCACTTCCTGGGTTGAAGTAATTCTACTGCCACAGCCTCCCAAGTAGCTGGGATTACAGGCACGCACCACCACGTCTGGCTAATTTTTGTATTTTTTGTGGAGACGGGGCTTCACCATGTTGGCCAGGCTGATCTGGAACTCCTGGGCTCAAGTCATCCACCTGCTTCAGCCTTGAGAAGTGCTGGGATTACAGGTGTGAACCACCTCACCCGTCCTACATCAATAAAGTTTTGATTAATTTTCTGATGATGCAGAATGTTAAATTAATCAGTATCCCACTCTTAACATATTCCAATTAATTGATCAACTGAAATTTCAAGGCTCTTCTTGGATTCATAGTGTAAATTCAACTTTAACAGGAAAACATCTCCCTCCCTTCTCTTTTCCCTTCCTACTCCTCTCTTTTCTCTGTTATGTAAACTTGGATCTCTGTAAAGATTTAATAAATCTTGTGGGTTTTTTTCATAGATGAAAATCTTGCTGTCTTACAAAGTTATGGAAACAATGCAATTGTCAGTGTATCATTTTGAACACACTTTCTATTTTCTCTTATACCAAAACTGTTGATTCTGGTTTTGCTTAGGCCCAAATTATACAGATTTTTTTTAACACCTCAACAAGTAAAAGTTAGTATAATTAATGGTTCTTCTCCAGGAACAGAGCAAAGAAATTATCTCAACTGGCCTGGAATAAATACAAAATGGAGAATAACTGGTTAACTTTGTTAGGGGAGGGCATTCAGTGGGTATCTGTCTTATCAAGTCTCTGACTGTACTGATGGTTCCTTTCCTTTTATTCCATACTGATGGTTCCTTTCATTTCAAAAGAGAAGGCGCTTTGGATTTAAGAACTCATAGGTACCAGAATTTGTCTTACTAATTTTATGTTTTATGCTAAAACTCATGTTTTATAAATCAAAGTTTTATATCTACTTTAAATTAGAATTTACCATTTGGCATTTAAAGGAGTCCAAATAAATATTTCTGTGAAATTAGGCTGGGATATTAGTAATTATCTTGTCAAAAGTCAAAAGGCAAAATAGTTGCCTGCGTGTTTTAATATTAAGTACTAATTTTGGCGATGTAATATGCATATTCTATTAATTATTATACATGCAGATTTATTAGATTTAATCAGGGTCATATATGCAGCATTGGCGGACAGAAATGAGTTGAGTGAATATTTAAGACCTGCATCAGTTCCAGCTCCTAGCCCTGTTGTTTTAAGGTATGAATGAAGACAAACTAACTACTATTATGAATGACCTTTAATGATATGCTGATGACATAAAAATAAAGATAATAAATATTAATCCACTGTGCAATAAAGATAATAAATATTAACCCTCTTTCTTTTTTGTTGCTGCCATTTCAGCTTGATTCCTTATGTTGTCTTACATGTAAATAACTAAAGCTCGGCTCCACAGTTGTTTTTTTTTGGGAAAAACATGGAAATAAAAGGGTGTGAAGCTGGGATCCTCAGGAACCGCTCTAGCTAGATAAGAACAGACTTGGGCTTCACCTTTCCTGATGAGGGTTAAGAAGCAGTCGTGAGATGGGACTGTCCAGGAGGCAGCCAGGTTCCCACGAGGCTGTCCTGTGGCTGAGCCCGCTGGCCTCTAGCACTCGGGAGCATTGGCAGCCTCCCTTGCTGCTCCGAGACCAGCAGCTGCTCTGGGTGAGCAGTAATGAGTCGGCCCTCGTGTGACTGAGATTGAGACTGTCACCTTCACACTGCGATGACAGCTTGCAAAGCCTCAGTGAGAGAAATCCCAGCCCCTGCCTCATCAAATCCCCTCATCTTGCTCCCCTTTTCAAGAACGGTAAGTCAAAGCCTGTTTTCGTTAATGCGCAACATTAAAACAACAACCATAGCAAAAATCATAGTTTGTTTTCAGTGCAAACAATCCCACTACCTTTAAAGGAAAACAAAATAGACATCTGGATTGCAGGATCTACTTGGACGTCGTCAAATGTTGGATGCATCAAACTGAAACAGCGACAACAAAAACAGGGAAGAAAATCAAACTAATGTGAAAAATCACAGCAGAAAATGTTCTGCTAAGGGGGACTGTGATATCATAACCTTTAAACATTATCCTAAAACTGCCAGAATCCAAAGTGTTCCTATCTTCACTAATTTTTCTTTCAGAAATACAGTAAACTAAATATAAACATGGCTAGATCACTGCAAAAGTCCAGATTTTACGATTTGGGCTCAAACAAACATGAGAAAATAATTAAAGAGATGGCTTTGAAACCTCTGCTGACTTTTAACATAAAGAATGTTCCGGAATGGTTAATGGCCTATAATAGATCATATTCATAAAAGCTGCCTTTGCAGCACATAAAGGTCTTCCATTTGGAAGCATGAGTCACAGCTACTCTCAGGTCGGCCGCTCTTTATTGCCAGTGTCAGGAGTCCTCTGGGGGGCCCTGCCGGTGTGCTGGAAGCAATCACGGAGCAGGCTTGATTTCAAGACTGTTCACTATTTGACTTCTCCTCAGAGACTGCCAGAAATAGTAGCAAGGAGAGCTTAAAATGACGGCAGTGTGAAGGGACTGGTACGCTCATGGGTTAGGCCCTGGATGGAGATGATGAATGCTCAGCACACAAACCAGTGGAAAGCAGCAGTGAGCAAAGCAAGGAACCTTCTTTGCTTCATGGAGCTGAGCTTCCTGTGGGGAAGGAAGAAATGAGCAGTCAGGCTGCGGGGTGGCCGACAAGGAGGGAAACACAAATAAACACAGGGCAGGAGCCTGAGGGAGGACAGAGGGCAGGAGCTGCTGTGTGTGTTGCTGTACACGGACCATGGAGCAAGTGCTTGAAGAAAGAGATGCAGCCAGTGATGCAGGTATCTGGGGGTTGGGGGCAAATCTGCTGATACAGGAAGCTGGAGCAAGAGGGATCTAGTCAGAGGAAAGAGCAAATGTCCTGAAGGGCAAGTGCTGGATTAGAATTAAGTGTATGGATTTAGAAATAAGAAATATTTCTCAATATAGGAGAACCCTAAAGCTTGATCCTCAGATCTTTTCCCTTTTCTATAATTAACCCATTTATAGTTAATACTCCCAGACCATGACTTTAAACGCAAATATATTGAACAGCTGAATGCATAATTCTAGTTAGACCTCACCTTCAAACTTCACTACCTACCTGACGTCTCCACCTGGAACTCAAGCAGGCATATGCCCAAACCTGCTCCTCCAGCATTTTTCTCAGGTCTATAAATGGTGTTCTGAGTTGAAGTGCTCATCTCTAGTCCCTCAGAGAGTGGCTGTGGAGTTTGGATATGGAGTTGTTGCAGACATAATTAGTTAAGTCCTAATCCAGTATGGCTGATGACCTTATTAAAAGGGGGAACTTGGATGCAGAGGCATGCACAAAGGGAAATGCCATGAGAAGGTGAAGGTAGAGATCCAGGGGAAGCTTCTGTAAGCCAAGGAATGCCAGAGATTGCCAGAAAACAACCAGGAACTAGAGAAGGCTGGAACACAGTCCCACTCACGTGTCAGAAATAGACAACACTGCTGACACCTTGGTCTCAGACTTTCCACCTACGGGAGTGCAAGGCAATACATTTCTGTCATTTAAGCTGCCTGGTAGGCAGGACTTTGTCATGGCAGCCCTAGCAAACAAACGCAAATGATAATAATACCATTCTTCCATTTGCTCTAGCCCCAAACCTACACTCTCTTCCATTCCTGCACCTTCAATCAATCTATCTGCAAAACCTGATCACATTTCACCACTTCCCAGCTCCTGCCTGGACTCCCACACCACAGCTTCTGCAATAATGAAGTCACCTCTTAACCAATCTACCTGCTCTTTCAATTGTTCCTCTGTAGTGTATTCCCTAACGACACCTTTTGCAATGTAACAGATCACATCACTACTCTTCTCAAAACTCTCGAATGATTCACAAACATGTGGTTTCATTTCTATGATGACCTTTTCAATGCATATTTTTATTATCATCTCAATCTTTCTATGGCAATTGGTCTGTTCAAAATGTCCATTTCTTAATTCAGTTTTTGTTAATTTATGTTTTCCTAGAAATGTATACCTTTTCTCCAGGGTTACATATTTATTGCCGTAGGGTTGCATGCTGTGTTTGCTTACAATTCCATTCATCTATTCCAGGACTTACATATGCTTCCTTTGCAATTCCTAATCTCTCTCCCCTTTTGCTCTTTTTCTCCTACTCAAACTAAAAGAATTTATCTGTTTTATTATTCTTTAAAAGGAATAAAGAATTTATAAACATTTAAATTTACTTTTTCTATTTTTGTTTTATTTTTTGATATTTACCTTGATTTTAATTATTATTTTTCTTCCTGTCTTTTTTTTTTTTTTTTTTTTTTTTTTTGAGATGTAGTTTCACTCTTGTTGTCCAGGCTGGAGTGCAATGGTGTGACCTTGGCTCACTGCAACCTCTGCCTCCTGGGTTCAAGTGTTTCTCCTGCCTCAGCCTCTCGAGTAGCTGCTAATACAGGTGCATGCCACCATGCCCAGCTAATCTTTTGTATTTTTAGTAGAAATGGAGTTTCACCATATTAGTCACGCTGATCTTGAACTCCTGACCTCAGGTGATCTAGCCACTTTGGCCTACCAAAGTGCTGGGATTACAGGCATGAGCCACCAAGCCTGGCCAATTCTTTAAATTTTCTATAGATCTACAGTGGCAGAGATGTTTAGTGCTGACCTCCATCTCGTTCTTATCTCATGGGTGATGTACTATCTATTATTATTATTATTTTTGCTTATTTTTAAATATTTTTTTCTTTTCATCTTTGGTTGGGGGGTACTTACTCTTTTAGCTGAATAGCATTTATTTTGATTTCAATATTTTTATTCTCAGCAATCAAGGTTATTTTTCACTCTCCACGTTCTCTGGTAACTCTGTGATTTAAAACTTCCATTGTCAAGAGAGAGTAGTGGGCCCTAGAAACTGGTCTGTTTCAGGTAACACTGTCTTCCTCTCTACTTCCACCTCGCCAGAGCAGGAAAGATTGCAAGCCTTAGGCACCATCAGGACCTGTTGGGGTCCGTGAGATCGGCACATCTGCCAGGGATCTCTTGACCAGCAAGAGGGTCCTAATACCTGGAAGAGAGAGTGCGCGGAAGAAAAGAGAGATAGAGAAAGAAATGGGTCTGGAGGTCTGATAAAAGCTATGCTCAGATCAGCGATTTATTCTTTGTGCACAGTTGCTTATATACGTTTTTTCATACAGTGTCTGACGTAGGTCCCATTACAAAAGTTTTATCAGGAGGGAACAGAAAACTACAAAGTAAGTATGGGGGGGGTAGCATACAGGTTAAGCTAAAGATCACTAAACCCAAAACAAACAAAAGATTCTAATCCTATTAAGATTCTTATCCTCTTATCAATGACTACAGTTACAGTAAACAACATCAAGGCGAGCAATAATTTGAGGGGTAGCATTTTTCTAGTAACATGTGAGCGATCACGGGATTTAGTGAATGCAGGTAGACAGAGTCATAAAACCAGCCCAGAATGGGAACTTCAAGAGACAATAGTCTCATAGATAGTCACGCAGGCCTCACCCAGACATGCCATTAGCTCAGTGGATCAAGAATAGGCTTCTGCAAACTCAGGCCTCTATCACTTCCTTCTTTTTTCCTCAGCTCGACTGCCCTCAGCATGGGGAGAATATGTCCGGGCTCTAACTCCGTCATGGCGGAGACACGGAGGGGTCTCTACGCTGGTGGAGCGATCTCCATAAGGACCAATCCCATTGTAGTTACCTCCAAAGGTAAAAAATGAACACAAGGCCAAGATACATGGGCTGTTTAGCTCTGTGCATCTTTAAAATGACTTCCTCCCCAAGCTTCCTCAGCTATCAAATCCTTCCCTTATCCCTCCTATAACTCCCGAGACTAAAGTCTGTCATGAGCAGAATACCCCCACCTTCAAACTCTCCTGTGAATGTTGCCTTCACCCTCTTGCTTTGTCTAAAATGACCTGCCCCCACCCCCCACAGTCATCTCAAGGTGGTTGTTTTCTCTACAACATCTTTGCACAACTGGACCTCGGGGTGAGATGAATGTGCTCATTGCTTTTTATTGCCTTTTCCAGAGTATTCTGTTCTCCACTCTAACCTCTCGCATCTCTGATGCTTATGCTGTCAGATTACACTCACCAGCACTACCTCTGCTTTTTGCAGTATCCACCAATACTCAGAAGATTCTCTTTTCCTAGCTGTGGCTCCTGGCTCCCTGCTCCTCCCTCCAGGACTACTTCTGTCGTAGTTCTTGGAAACTGCACTGACTACAGGAATGACCTTTTCAACACCCTGTCTAAGTTCTTTGGTCTCCTTTGCTCCAATTACCTTGCCCTCCCTCCCACTTCAGACTCCCATTCTCCAGGTCACATTTTGGATCTTGTCATTACCATTGATTATGTCCCTCCATAATCACGGTTTCAAGCATTCTGTTCTATGCCCATAATTTCCTATATCTTCTGCGCACTCATTCAAGTGCCTGCAATCCAACCAGTATTTAACATGAACAGGATAGACCATCAACTCTTCCTGCCGTATTTTATCTGTCCCTCATGTCCCTCACATTCTCACTTTCTCTCTATTCCATGTTGGAGTCTATAGTCAACATAAGCCCTCTCTTGCTTCTCTCTTGCCATCTGACTTGCTCATGAAAACTCTGGTGAAATCTAACTTTCTATCTGTTCTATTTGTATACCCAGGAAGCTGAGCATGGATGTAGAGAAATTCATAAGCATACTGACTGATCTTTCTAAATTTATGGGCTGGGCATGGTGGCTTGCACCTGTAGTCCCAGCATTTTGGGAAATTGAGGTGGACAGATTGCTTGACCTCAGGAGTTCGAGGCCAGCCTGGGTAACATAGTAAGACCCTGTCTCTATAAAAAAAAGAAAAAATCTAGGCATGGTAGCACACACCTGTAGTCCCAACTATTTGGCAGGTTAAGGTGGGAGAATTGCTTGAACACAGGAGATTGACGCTGCACTGAGCCGTGGTGGCACCACTGCACTCCAACCTGGTTGACAGGAGACCCTGCCTTAAAAATTAAAAAATAATTATGACCATCAGGTTTAGGCTGTCAGTGCTGTCTAGCAACCTTTGCTTATTTCTGATTCCTTACCGTTTGCTTTTCCTGGATAAGTAGCCTATTTCTCTTTCACATAAAACCACTAGTACCACCTCCTTTATCCTCAGTCTCAGCTAATGGCCTTGCCTTCTACAGCCTTGAGAAAAATAGAAGCAATCAGAGGAGAATTTCCTATCCTTATAATACACATCAATGAAACCATGTAATTGCCTTAGCTCCTACTCTTATTACTGACCTCCCCATGTTCCATCTAGGGCAATCTTCTTCAGAATTAGATCCCTTCTCTTTCGGGCTAATCATGGGCATCACTATATTTCTACAAAATCATCCATTTTACTCTCTCCTGTTATCAGCCCATCCAAGTGCAAATATGCTTTAACTTCTCTCAACTAAAAAAAAAAAAAAGATACACCTCTAAACACCTTGACGCCACACCCCTTCCAGCTGCCAGTGCATTCTTTCTTCACTCTTGACACCAAAACCCTCACATATAGTTTTTGTCTCTGTGTGCACTGCCTCTCATCCCATTCCATCTTGCATCACTGAAATCAGGCTCCTGTTCTTACCTCTCTAAGGAAGTGTTTTTTCTTGAAATCACCAATGTCCTCTTTATTGCTAAACCTGGTGGCCATGTTCCCGTCTTTATCCTATTTGATCTACCAGTGGCATTCAGCACCGGCTGTCGCTTCCTCCTATCAGAGACACTTTCTTCCCCTGACTTTCCGAACACCACACGCTCCTGGTTTTCCTTGTGGTCACCGGCCATCTCTCCCCAGTCTACTGGGTCTTCTTCTAATGATCTTCCTCTACATTTAACTGTCTAAAATGGATGTGGGCCTTAGATTTTTCTCTTACTTCTTTCTACATATATCTCTAGGAAATCCCACTGAGCCTTAAAGGTTTAAATGCCTTCCATGTTGTGATGACTCAAACGCTCATGTCTACATCAGACTTCTTTCCCGACCTCAAGGCTTATATATACAATTTCTACCCGGATCTTTCCATTTGGGCTCTAAGGGGAATCTTAAAGATGACACATCCACAACTCCTTCTTTTTTTTTCTTTCACAATTGTCTGTTCTCAGTAGAAGATAACAACATCTCTAGTTATTCAGGCCGAAAGCCATGGGATTACCCTTTGCTGTCTTCTGTTTTCTGTCTCACCACATACCCAATCATAGAAAATTCCACTGGTTCTACCTTCACATATACCTGGAATCAGATAATTTCTTAAAATTCCACTGCTATCTCTATTGTCCAAGGCAGTATCATTTCTCCTAGATTATTTTGTTTGTCTCTGAACGGACCTCCCTCTCACATCCCTGGCCTACTTCGGGCTCTTCTCATGACAGCAACCACAGATAAAACCAATGTACTACAAGGCCTGAAAGATCTGATCGCTGCTGCTTTTCTGGATTTACTTTCTGGTAGAGGTAGGACCTAAAATGCCATCTGAAAGCCACACACCTCCAGGCATTTCATGTACCTGGTCTAGTGACAGAATAGAAAAGCATACACTTAACACAAGAACGTCTGAGTTTCAATGCTCACTCCATCACAAGGCTTTTGTCTTGGTCAATTTATTGATGATCTCCAGTCCTCAGATTATACCTCATACTGGGTAATGGTAAGATTCCTGACTAACTGCATGTGTCTGCAGTCATCATGTCTAAAATGGTAGGAACAATTTAAAATTTTGTCCCCTCAAATCTTAAGCCCCTGTTGTGTGTGTCTGTGTTCTTCTGGATATCACAGGAGAAGACTTATTCAGAATTAATTCCTAGTGTGAAAATAGAGGGACTGCTTCCAAATTCTTAATAGTACTTAGGAGGTTTGTTCTGTTACATTAGGTAAAGTTTAGAGCAGTTTTCTAAACATTTTACTATATGGGTTACAGATTTGCCAAGGCCTCGGCTCCTCCAGGCCTTGGTGAAGCCAGAGTCACTGTGCCAGGTGTTTCTGGTCATGAAGGACCTCATCACTGATGCACAGGGTACCACACAATTATGATCATTTGCTCTCTGTGTATTGTCCTGGAAGAGCCAAGTCAGAGGACATGGATGGATGTTCCTTTTATCCCAGCCTACCAGGCATGCACTGGCACTCACTGGTCCTGTGTTTTCACAGCACTTAGAACTAATGTTTAATAAATTTTAGTTTTCTGCCTTGCATCGAAGTAATTTCTGTATATTTAGTGTGTCTACTATTAAGCTACATACCCCAAAAGAGAGCAGAGGAAAATGTGTCACAGATCTGGAGACAGAAGAGATATCGCCTGCGGTTGAAGAGATGACAGAGATGTCTGCTTGCCTCCTAATGTCCAGTGTCCGTTTCTTCCTCAGTCAAAGCTGAGCTCATTGCTGTTCAGAATAAAAGACTATGCTAGTACATCTCTAGCACCAAGATCCTGGCCAATGAGATACTAGAAATAAAAAAAGGAAAGCTGCTTAAACACACTCAGAAAGTGTGTCCAGAGGTTTTGAAATAAGATGATGAAATACGAGATAGTACTTGGGATCATAATGCTGCCATTTGGAAACTATCTTATTTTTATTACTTAGAACAAAGTGAGACCGATAGAGAAAAACCGAACTAGTGAGGGACAGTGGCTGTGGATGGAAACATATGGGAGAGAAATCCATGGATTGGGCCAGGCACGATGGCTCATGCCTGTAATTTCAGCACTTTGGGAGGGTGAGGCGGGCAGATCACATGAGGCCAGGAGTTCGAGACCAGCCTGGCCAAATTGGCAAAATGCTGTCTCTACTAAAAATACAAAATTTAGCTAGGTGTGTTGGTGGGTGCCTGTAATCCCAGCTACTCGGGAGGCTGAGGCAGGAGAATCGCTTGAACCTGGGAGGTGGAGGTTACAGTGGGCTGAGATCACCCGATTGCTCTCCAGCCTGGGAAACAACAATGAAACTCCGTCTCAAAAAAAAAAAAAAAAAAAGAAAGAAAAGAAAAGAAATCCATGAATTGTTAAATTATGCCCATTGTGGTGAGAGGTGTGGGAGAAGGCTTGGCATTGCCTGGGAAAGGTGCATTCCCTCCTGGGGTGCAAAGGGGACTGTGGGCTTGCTTACAAACAATACTGAGGGGGAAAATAGTGAAATTGAAGGAGCTCCTGAGGATTCCATTAAGGGCTTCCAGAAAGTTGAAGCTGAAGGCTCCTGTTCAGGTTACAGAGAGAATGAGAGGCCAGACTTGTGGCACATGGTAGAAAGACGAGGTGCAAAGCCCCAGCCTGGGGAACAGAATGGACCGATTAGGACGAGGCTGGTGCAACACACGTAAAACTCCATGGTGGCACCAGCAGGTGGCTCTGGGGACTTTGTCCACTGGGCACAGCGGCCTGGGGGAAGGAGGAGAAGTGTCAGTGGTGGGAATCCCAGAGATGGGAAAGCAGAGTGATTCAGGGCCTGTGTCAGAGCTGAGGAACTGGTGAAAGTGAGATTCATGAACAGGACCGCCAGGGGCAAAGCCTGCACCAGGGACAAGTGCTGCCAGGTGAGGAACAGAAGACACTGAAGCCTGAAGAAAGGACACATGTTACGGGATTGAAGAGTGGGAAGGTGGGGATGATCAGAGACACGACACGGCATTTCTGCACCACCACCACCGCCAGATAAGTGGGCTGATCTGCACCACTTGCTGGTTTTCGTATTTATTTATTTTACTTTTATTCTCAGGTGTGGGACAATATTGTACCATTATTGAATGGGACAATATGTTTAACAGGTGTTTACATACAATATGTTTAAATACAGCCTGGCATGGTGGCTCACACCTGTAATCCTAGCACTTTGGGAGGCTGAGGCAGGGGATCACCTGAGGTCAGGAGTTTGAGACCAGCCAGGCCAACATGGTGAAACCCCCGTCTCCAGGCGTGGTGGCACACGCCTGTAATCGCAGCTACTCAGGAGGCTGAAGCAGAAGAATTGCTTGAACCCAGGAGGCAGAGGTTGCAGTGAGCCGAGATCACACCACTGCACTTCAGCCTGGATGACAGAGCGAGACTCCATCTCAAAAAAAATGTTTAAATTCATAAACCTTTATCGTTTTCATGTTCATTTTAAATTTATTGTTGTCATTTAATCCCTCTGATGACCTTGAAATGGACACATCAGGCAATGTAAGTTCAGTTTTGTAATTTTGCTCTACCTGATAGAGCAATGAGGAGGGTTCCTGGCTGCTGGACTGCCGTCTCTCCATTTTCAAAGCCAAAGCAAATGCACTGCCTGCAGTTGGGAACAATCGGGCTAGTGCTCAGCCGGGAAGCCCACCTCCCTGGTCTGTGGAGATCATTCCCCGTCAGACAACAGAGCTAGCTCATTATCTCAGCTACGTTATAAACCACTCGAGTAGAGCTGCCACACATTTCAGTCTTTTTGGAAGGACCCTCAGCCCCTAACGCAGATCTTCGCTCAGAAAAAAGAACATGACCTTCAGCATAATAGTTTTGAACAAACTATTTAACATTTTTCAGATTCAGTTTTACCATTGAAATCTGGGCATCTTCATCTGGGTATTGAGGATATTGTGAGGATTACATAAGGTGGTTAGTTATGAGAGTAGACACTGAACAAGGACTGGACCAGAGGAGGCCACAGCAAGGACACGTGTAGAGGTGGTGGCCGTGGACGTGAACATTAGCACGCATGGCCGATCCAGGCGCGCGGAAGGTGCTGTGGACCAGATTCAAGAGAAGCCTGCGGAAACCTGCCTGGATTTGGGTTGGAGAAGCTGGGCTGGAGGGGTGGTGGCACAGGGTAGAGGTGAGCAGTCGAGGAAATTAGAAGAGGAGGTGTTTTAAAGGGATTTCATTTCAGCCTGGCTGAGTTGCTGTAGACAAGACACTTGACACATTATTCACTTAGAACATTTTGGAAGAATTTAAGTTGCTGGTTGACAAGTTTAGACTTCATCCTGTGTAGAGCAACTGACATGGAACTTTTGTAAGCTGGAGAGTGACCCATCAAAGCAGCTGCAAGTGGATGAGACTTTCAGAAGCACTGTCAGCCTGGCGCCTTCAGTGTGATCAGGATGGCGCAGATGACAGTACAGTAGAATCCATGTGGTGTGATGATGGCGGCAACTGGAGACCTTCGTTTCTAAGCATCTGTGCTTCTGAGAGGGGCGTGGGCTTCGGAGTCAAACAATACCATCTGGGAATACTTTCGGCCTACATAAAGATGGGAATACGTCGTGTTTTATAAATTCAGCACTTCTTCGTTGACGGAGTAGAAACACTTTCTTCTGCAACAGAACATGTATTAATCCAGTATTAAGCCACTGGTGTGGGTATCTCATGGTGTAGGAGGAATGGTGCGTCTCACAATGCTGGAGGATAGGGATCCTCTGGGGTGTGAGACTGCGTAGGTGGAGAGAAATGTGCTGGCTGACGTGTGAGTGAGGTTCCACCCTCAGAGATGCCACTATGGTGGCATCTCAGAGGTACCCTTCTAGAATCTGAGTGCCTGTGACTGGGTAGATGTGTGGGATAGAGACCGCTCTTCCTCTTCGGCCACAGACACTGCATCACACACACTGTAACGCACGCTGCATCACAAACACTATAACACACATTCTGTACCTCACACACTATAACACACACCCACTGCATCACACACACTACAGCACACACCCACTGCATCACACACACTATAACACACCTGTTGCATCACACACAGTACAGCACACACCTGCTGTGTCACACACACTATGACACATACTGCATCACACACACTATAACACATATGATTACACACTGTATCACACATAGTACTGCACAAACACGCTGCATTACACACGACATCACACACTATAACACACACTGCGTCACACATTCTATAGCACATACACACTGCATCACGTGGACATTAAAACACACACACTTCATCATACATATGACACATGCCGCATCACACAAACATTACATCACACACACTACAGCACACACCCGCTGCATCTCACACACACTATAACACACACTTACTGCATCACAAACACTATAACATACACCCTGCATCACACACACTGTAACACATACGGTTACACACTGTATCACACATAGTACTGCACAAACACACTGCATTACACACATGACATCACACACACATCACGCACTATAACACACACTGTGTCACACATTCTATAGCACACACACACTGCATCACGTGGACATTAAAACACACACACTTCATCATACATATGACACATGCTGCATCACACAAACATTACATCACACACACTACAGCACACACCCGCTGCATCTCACACACACTATAACACACACCTGCTGCATCACACACACTATAACACATACGGTTACACACTGTATCACACATAGTACTGCACAAACACACTGCATTACACACATGGCATCACACATGCATCACACACTATAACACACACTGCATCACACATTCTATAGCACACACACACTGCATCACGTGGACATTAAAACACACACACTTCATCATACATATGACACATGCCGCATCACACAAACATTACATCACACAGGCTGCATCACATATCTTATAACACACAGTACATCACATACACGATACCATGCACACTGCTTTACACACATGTAACACTTACACACTGAATCACACACATGGTAACACAGGCCACATCACATACCCATTACTGATCACATGCAATCTATGACACAGCAGTCCCCAGTCTTCCAGGGACCAGTTTTGTGGGAGATACTTTTCCATGGACAGGAAGTGAGGGGACATGGTTTTGGGATGGAACCGTCCCACCTCACATCATCAGGCATCAGTTAAATTCTCATAAGGAGTGCACAACCTGGATTTCCCTTATGCGCAGTTCACAATAGGGTTCATGTTCCTGCGAGGATCTAAGGCTGATGAGGAGGTGACGGAGGCAGAGCTCAGGTGGTCATGCTCCCCCCAACCCCCTCATCACCTCCTACTGTGTGGTCCATTTCCTAACAGGCCACGGACCAGTACCGGTCTGTGGCCGGGGTGTTAGGGAGCCCGCTGTGACACACTCTGCATCACACATGCCTGTATATATATGTATTGACATTATCTATCATCTATCTATGTATGTGTCTCTCTATCCAGCCATCTATCTGTCCACAATTGTGTCACATGCCTGAATACATGAACTCATGATATAGTTTAAATAAAATGGTACCAGATGTAATTGCTTTTCTTGATTACTTTGATGTAGAGATTACATTTCCCTTTAAAATGGATAGAGGCTGCTCTTCCTCTTCGGTCACAGACACTGCATCACACACACTATAACACACACTGCATCATAAACACTATAACACACACTCTGTATCACACACACTATAACACACACCCACTGCATCACACACACTACAGCACACACCTGCTGCATCACAAACACTATAACACACTCTGCATCACACACACTATAACACACACCCACTGCACCACACACACTACAGCACACACCCGCTGCATCACACACACTATAACACACTCTGCATCACACACACTATAACACACACCCACTGCATCACACACACTACAGCACACACCTGCTGCACCACAAACACTATAACACACTCTGCATCACACACACTATAACACACACCCACTGCATCACACACACTACAGCACACACCCGCTGCATCACAAACACTATAACACACTGCATCACACACACTATAACACACACCCACTGCATCACACACACTACAGCACACACCCACTGCATCACACACACTATAACACACTCTGCATCACACACACTATAACACACACCCACTGCATCACACACACTACAGCACACACCCGCTGCATCACACACACTATAACACACTCTGCATCACACACACTATAACACACACCCACTGCATCACACACACTACAGCACACACCCGCTGCATCACAAACACTATAACACACTGCATCACACACACTATAACACACACCCACTGCATCACACACACTACAGCACACACCCACTGCATCACACACACTATAACACACTCTGCATCACACACACTATAACACACACCCACTGCATCACACACACTACAGCACACACCCGCTGCATCACACACACTATAACACACTCTGCATCACACACACTATAACACACACCCACTGCATCACACACACTACAGCACACACCCGCTGCATCACACACGCTATAACACACATTTAAAAAGTTAAATGTCAGATAGAAGAATAAAGGTGAGAATTGAATAATTTTAAATACTTTTCCTAGATAAGTCAAATAAATTATCATTAAATTAGTAAAATAAGAAAAAAATAGTAACATAGTTATTTCTGGAAAGAAAGGAAATAAAATGAATGACAACAGAGAAATACAGTAATATGTTAGCAGTCATTTTCCTGGGTGATACGTGGTATGTATATACATAATATATATATTTCTTCCTTGAGCTCTCAATAATGTATATACATTACTTTTATGGAAAGGCATAATAAAATTTACTAATGTTAGGTTTTGTTCTGACCCTCTTGGAAGGGAAAGGTGCAGAAATTGCTTCAGTCCCTAAGTAGATTTGACTTACAGTTTAAAATACCATTCAGAATTAAGAATTGGGGCTGATAACATAAGGTTCCAGGTAAAGAAACCTGCACTTTTGTTTCCAGGGACGCTTTTATCGTTAGAATTACAATGAAGCCTCCCAGGGAAGGAGAGAAAAAGGGGATTTCTCCGATTCCTCACCTTAAATCAAATAACAAATGTGGAGCACGTCTGCCCGCCTCAGTGAAAAAATAATCAAAAGAACAGTCTTTATACTGAATCTCAGTTAACGTCCATTAACTTTATAATGGACATTAAATATAAATTTTTAAAACGAATTAACAATTTAGGGTGGAAACGATGAAGCCTTTTTCTATTTCTTTACTGATGTCCTTCTCTTGTCTTCCTATTTGCATCTGGAAAATCTCAGTGGAACCATAAAGAAATTGAAGGAATGATTTACAACTGCAATTCAATATATGTGAAAGTCTCCAAGCCGCCCAGATGCAAACTCAGTGGTAAGATGCATGAGTTCAGTGTGTCCGTTCAAGCTGTTTGTTTCGTTTGGAGTCGTCATAAGGCTCCGTAAAGGAGGTTTTCTTTTAGGTGAAGCGGTTTTACATTCCAGTGAGTCAAAGCGATCTGATTATATATATCACAAAATTATTTAATCCTCATTACACATATAAATATGTATATAAATATATTGATGTGTGTTTTTCTATATTAAGTATATCATCTTTAATAGGTAATACATAAAATATCTTACGTATAGTATCTAAAGCTATATCATGCTTTAGTAGACTTCCTTACCTACTTAGGGCTTTATTTAAAGTTATACCCCACACCCTAAAAAATGCATTGTCATCCAAAAAAAAAGGTTCTTAAAGACATTGGCAGTTGTGTCTTCATAAATTGAGAGCTAGGAAGGCAAACCACAGTCATGATCCAGCTCTGAGTGGAAAACAATGGCTCAGTTGTAATGCTAGAAACTGTAGTGACCAATTTATTTAAGTTTACATTTGATGCCTTTCAAAAATCAGTCATAAAAAATGCCTCAACTCCTTAGGTCCCGGCGAAGTTAGCTTGTGAAAACCCAGAGAAAACCAAATGGTTAAAAAATCCATCTCTTATAAGCTTTGTTCACACTTTGGCTGAGATTACCTACAATTAAAGATTTCCTTAATTCTCTCCTCCTCTTCCTCCTTTTCCTCTTTCTCCTGACTTAGAGAAAACTTAATAAGTGATAAAAGCAGACTTAGTGGTCAAAATAAAGTCAAAAAAAGAAAAAGATCTGATTATAAGAAACGTTTTAAATTTTGTATTTTTCGTAAATCTAACTGGTAAAAGCGACTTTTCTTGCTTTCCTTATGGGACTATTGTGGGGAAGTTAGCAAGAATTTTTTACTGTTTCTTCTTGGTGTCTGTGTATAGGGCAGGGCATCTGCCACATGAGGGTTTTCAAGGAAGAAGGGAGTGAGGTCAGAGGGTGACTGTCCTCGGTCTTATGTTCTGCTTCATAAGAAGGGGAAGTGGAGGGAAGAGTGGGCTTCCTGTTTCTGCTGTTTTCTCAAATGCCAACGTGCCATATTTTGGGTAGTGTGCTCTAAACTCTGCCAATAATCTGTTTTGGCTAATGTAAATCAAATATTCTGAGAGTGGAGGAATAAAAAGGGGGTTGATGTTAATGGATAAGAGTGAGTTTCTGGACTGTCCGGTAAGAGCACCTTCCTTTAGTTTGTGAACAGACATTTTCTTCAAGATGTTAGCTTATGGGCAGGGTGAGAAGTTCGGAAGAGAAGTAGACAAAAATCCTAAGCAATCCTACATACTGTGGGTGGATAATGCTAACGGAGGAGGCTGCATGTGAGGACGGGGGAGGTACAGCTCCCGGCTCACCTTCCTATCTGGAGGCAGAAGCTCAGAAAGAGCCTGGAGCAGACAGATTAGCACTGGAGCCGTGTCCCCAGAAAGCGCCAGAAGGTTCCAGTGAAGCAAAACCTGTAAAGTATGTCCTGATATTTCCCTTAAATACACAGCTCTTAGATTAACAAGGAATATTTCATAAACCTTTCTCTCACTTATGCATGATTTGTTTTTCAAGAAAATGCTGTAATTCCTAATATATATGTTACCGGAAAGGAGTCTGGATCCAGACCTCAAGAGAGGGTTCTGGGACGTTGCTCAAGAAAGAATTTGGGATGAGTCTGCAAAGTAAAGCGAAAGCAAGTTTATTAAGAAAGTAAAGGGATGCAAGAAAGGCTACTCCATGGGCAGAGTAGCCCAAGGGCTGCTGGTTGGATATTTTTATGGTTATTACTTGACTATACGCTAAATAACGGGTGGATTATTTATGAGTTTTGCAGGAGAGGGTTGGGCAATTCCCAGAACTGAGGGTTCCTCCTCCTTTTTTTAGACCATATAGGATAACTTCCTGATGTTGCCATGGCATTTGTAAACTGTCATGGCACTGATGAGAGTGTCTCTTAGCATGGTAATGCATTATAATTAGCATATAATGAGTGGTAGAAGACCAGAGGTCACTTTCATTGCCATCTTGGTTTTGGTGGGTTTCTTTACTGCAACCTGTTCTATCAGCAAGATCTTTGTGATCTGTATCTTGTGACAACTTATCTCATCTTGTGACTTAGAATGCCCAACTTGCTGGGAATGCAGCCCAGTAGGTCTCAGCCTCATTTTACTCAGTCCCTATTCAAGATGGAGTTATGCTGGTTCAAACGCCTCTGACATATATACCTAATTTATTTGAAGGTGTATCCTATAATGGTATGCTCTACAAAGGTAGGGTATATGTCATTCATTCTAAGGCATATGCTGCTGATACTTCATTCATTTTAAGGTATATCCTGCAAAGATACACACACACAATATTAGACTGTATGTTCTTCATTGACCATTCAAGTGCCCTCAATGTATATGACCATGTGTATCATGATCTTACCTTTTCAAGTCATGAGCTCTTACAGTAAACCTCTGTATTAGTCCACTTTCACACTGCTAGTAAACACATACTCAAGACTGGGAAATTTATAATGTAAAGAGGTTTAATTGACTCCTAGTTCCACATGGCTGGGGGGCCTCACAATCATGATGGAGAGTGAAGGAGGAGCAAAGTCACGTCTTACATGGTAGCAGGCAGAGAGAGTGTGTGCTGGAGAGCTCCCTTTTATAAAAACCACCATATTTCATGAGACTGATTCACTATCACGAGAACAGCAGAGGAAAAGCCTGTACCCGTGATTCAATTACCTCCCATTGGGTCCCTCTCAGACGTGTGGGAATTATGGGAACTGCAATTCAAGATGAGATTTGGTTGAGGACACAGAGAAACCATATCAGCCTCCAGTGTCCCAAACATTCAGTGTTCCTCACTTAGGAGCAGCCCTCCCAGCTATAATGTGAGGATTTAGTTTGCAGTATCGGACGTGGTGTTTGGATCACAGTCCACACAATCCATAAGCAGGATGAGGCTCAGGCACCAAGTGCAGACTGTGCTGAGCTGTACCTCTGGGTACCCTGAAGCCCTGACCATTACCGGAAGGTCCTTTACATTTCCCTGACAACTGCCCCATGTTTATCGCAAGCTATTTCCCAGTGAACCTGAATGACTAGGCTCTGGCATCCCCAGCAAGCCTGCCTCTTAGGTCGGAAATGAATCTGCGGCCTGCTTATTGCTTCTCCTTTGATCACTTTGGACTGAGTAGTAGGAGACAGAACCAGGCTGACACATAGTCCTTGATCTCAGGATGCTATCAGATAGAGGAAAGACAAAACCGTGGTGCGCACAACAATTAAATAGCGATAAATGACCCTGTATATTATCAGGTTGTAAGTGGGGGTCAAAGAACAGCAGTGCTCAGTTAAAGACGGGTGGTGTTCTGGGGTCGAAGGGTCACAGGAAAGTGCTGGCACCTAGTGAGGGCATTGAAGGCTTTATACATGCCATTTAAACCTCATAACACACCTTTGAGGTCTGAGCTACTACCTTTAGTTTACAGAGGGATGGAGGCTGAGAGTGCTCGCTTCCTTTTCTCTCTTCCTTCCACGGTTCCTTCCTCCTCTTCCTCCTCTCTCTGTCCTTTTTGACTTTCTTACTGCACAGAGAAGTAGTGACAGAGGAGAAGTGAACCTACATTTGCCCGACTACAGAGCTAGTGGTCTTGTCTTCACTGTGTTGGGTATCCATGCAGCACCATCCTGAGGTTATGAGATCAGGACCCAGGTCTGGTAGGAACTTGAGGACACAGGGAGGAATGTTTATACCACCAAGGAAGCTTAAGAAGCCCTGTCCACACCCTGACACTCCCAACACCGTGGGCTCCCAGAGAGCAGAAACTCTGTGCTTTGGTTTACAGCATTTACTTAGTGAGTAACCAGGAAGTAGAAATGAAGGTGATGTCTGCCTCGAGTTTTCAAAGTTGGCTTGAAAGTGATATGACTGGTCTGTGTTTCTCAGTGTTCAGACCTCAAGCTCTCCGGCAGAATCACTGTGGGTACCTGCTACACATCCATGTTCCAGAAGAGTGGGCTCACCTGGGGAGGACCAGGGCTCTGCATGTTCAGTGAGCTTTCCAGGTGATTTTCATGCATTCTAAACTGGAGAACAGTTGAATGGGGAAAGTGCTGGTGTAATGGCTGCTGGTCTAAACCGGACTAACGTTTGTGAGCACTCAGTGTGCGTGTTGTTACCTTTAATCCTCACAACAGAGTGGTGTTTGAAGCATATTTTAACCCGATCTTTACAGATGAGCATGAGGCACAGCCAGGCTAAGCAGCAGTAAAAATTGAAGTTATAATTCAAAAGAAGCAGTCTGGCTTGTAATCACTAGTCTATACTCCCTCCTGGGTGAGGGTTAAACAGAAAAGAATGTCGGCAGCATAATGAATTAATAAGTCCTTGATTTATATAAAAATCTCTCTCATGTACTTTTCTTTGTGTTTGCCCCTGGCCCTGGTTACAAAATACTATGGATTGATCGCTTTGTTTTATCAACATGGGAATCCCATATGGAAACATTTGTGGAATTCTGGGTCATCAGCAATGCACTGACTGAATCATGTTCCTCTGTAGTCAAGACTTAACCATTTAACTTAGAAAAAAGAGGACGAAGAAAATGAAGCAAAATTTGACTTTTGAAGACATCTGGTTTGAAAGGAAAATGAACTCTTAAAAAACAATCAAGGTCCAGAAATCTGTTTCTCCAGAGGGAGAGGAGAGTACACTTTCGCATTTGCATTTGATCATAGGAAGAAAGTACAATATCAGACAGACTTAGACATAAGTACATCACTTAAAAACGTTGTGCTGCTGCCCGTGAGTCTATAACAGTCTGTACTAGTGAAATACAAGGAATCTCATAGTCTCACTTATTCACTGAGTGACTTTTGAAGTCCTCCTACATGCTGGAGGCCTCTCTCTGAGGACTTTCATCTCTATGAATCCACATTTCAAAACACTTCAGAAGTTAAAGAAATGCATATATCAGCTTCATAAACAAAACTTGCAAGATACTAAAGTATGTTCTGTTATTTTATAGTCAGACCAGGACCAACTTAACTAATGATACAAAACCACTGTCTGGGTGGGGTGGCTCACACCTGTAATCCCTGCACTTTGGGACTCCAAGGTGGGTGGATAACCTGAGGTTGGGAGTTTGAGACCAGCCAATAAATATGGAGAAACCTTGTCTCTACTAAAAACTAAAAAAAAAATAAAATTAGCCCAGCATGATGGCACATGTCTGTAATCCCAGCTACTCGGGGGGCTGAGGCAGGAGAATCGCTTGAATCGAGGAAGCAGAGGTTGTGGCAAGCCGAGATCGCACCGTTGCCCTCCAGCCTGGGCAACAAGAGGGAAATTCTGTCTCGAAAACAAACAAACAAACATACAACAACAACAAAACCAACTGTTTTAATGCTGAGGAGTGCACTACAGCAGTAGCGAACTACATCAGGGCGGCGGCACTCGTGTTAGTCAGAGTTCTCCAGGAAAAGCAGGACCAGTAGAATAGAAATAGATCTCAATAGAGGATTTATTATGGAAATAGGTTCATGCGATGATGAAGGCTGAGAAGTCTTACAATATGCTGTCAGCAAGATGGAGAATCAGGAATTCTGGTATTGTGAGTCAGTCCCAGACCAAAGGCCTGAGAATGCCTGCTGTTCCCTTCTTTACTCAATCTCCAGAGTCAAGTGCTCATCTCTTCTGGAAACACCCTCACAGACACAACCAGAAACAATGTTTTACCTGCCACCCCTAGCCCAGTCAAGTTGACAAGTAAAATTAATCATTACAGTCCTGTATTCAAGTTAGTGCAATACCTAGTCTATAAACTGGGGACCTTGGGAAGAGGCCCGTTGGCACAGCCTTGGAAGGGGATTTGTGTCATTCAGGGCATACCAGGAAGGACAGGAAAGGTGTCCTCCAGCAGCAGACGCTGGAGCTGATGCTTGGAAAGACAAGCAGATGCTCCCCCGGTGACCCAGACAGGGTAGGATGAGAGCCATGTCATGCAGGCAGGAGACCCATGACAGTAAGACACATGGAAACAATGCCCAGGAATTTGTTTTTACCAGAGCACAGGGTGCAGTGTGGAAAAGGAGGCCTCTGTTGTAGAATAACAGTGGCCCAATTAGAGTCACAGCAAGAGAAGGCAGAAGAGAAATCCTGGAGGGCTGCCTATCTCCGGCCAAAGGATCTGAGCCTTATCTTGCCGGCAGGTGGGAAGCACTGTGGCATAGAGACCTACAGGTGTTGGTCCAGCCCTGCTTTATCAAGGATTCATGATGTGACTCATGCAGCAGCTACACTCCAGGAATCAGCTCCAGCCAACCACCCAATCAGTCAAGCAAATCAAGGCGGGGAGGTGCTAGGTGGTAATGATCAGTGAAGGATGCCTATAAACAGGAGTGGGTCTTTATTGCAGGAAGTGAGTCCCTTACTCCACTACGAATCCGACATATCCACCTTGTTTGAATTCCATCCCTTGAGCATTGACCGGGTTTTTAGGCTACTGTAGTGTATTTCAAACTTAAGTACTTAAAAAGTTTTTTCTTGGCGAGAGAAATTCTCATGAACTCTCTTGCTAAAGTAAATACGTTTTCTTAGAATGGGTTTATGTAGTACCAGATGTAAGATCATCCATACACCCTTTACGATTATCACGCTTACCTAACTATAAAAATTTTATATATTAAATACAGTAAAGTAATAAACCAATGTTCAAATGAAGAGACTTAGTGAAAAGTGATGTTTTTCTGAAATAATAGTGCCAAAGTGGGGTTTAGAAGAAATAACATGTTTTGATGGTTCGCTTGTTGCTCAATTTACTCTTTTGATTTTTGCTGTGACAGGCTTCATTGTCAAATTGTAAGTTTGTTGTGAAGTATAGAAATCAGGGTGGATCCAGCTTTTGCAAGACCTGAAGTGATTTTAATTTTGGACGCCTTATTTAAGGAAATGGATAAAACAGTCTGGATAGAAAATTGCTAGTGCCCCTCCAGGGTCCTGGGGGAAGCCGCTGAAACTTAGGGTGTTACCTTCGCTGTAAATCCGTCTTTGTGAAAAGTACCTAGCATTATGCCCAGCACATTCCAAGTATCCAATAAATAGTACTTTCTGTTGACTTGCCTTTGAAACCAATCAAAATCTTTGCTACGGTGACATCCAAGGGGACACAGTTTGTCCAGTGACCTCTTCTGCTAAGAAATCCCCCTACTGAATAGGCAGTGAGCCAGCCAGAGTTCCTGAGAGCTGGTGAAACAGATGTTTAACCATTTACAGTGAAATGACCTAATGAGATATTTGCTTTAAGAATTATATTTCCATAGAAGTCAAAGTGGTCAATGTGACCTGAGAATCCATCAACGTTCCCCAGAAATAGAGTCCATCGAATCACAAAGATTGAGCTCGTTTTGCATGTAGACAACATCTGTCTTAGAAAATGCAACCTGGGCTGAGCATGGTGGCCCATGCCTGTAATCCCAGCACTTTGGGAGGCCGAGGCGGGTGAATCACTAGGTCTGAAGTTTGAGACCAGCCTGGCTAACATGGTGAAACCCCATCTCTACTAAAAATACAAAAAAAAAAAAAAGTAGCTGGGCATGGTGGCAGGCATCTGTAATCCCAGCTACTCAGGAGGCTGAGGCAGGAGAATCTCTTGAATCCAGAAGGCAGAGGTTGTAGTGAGCTGAGATCGCACCACTGCACTGCAGTCCAGGTGACAGTGCGAGACTCCGTCTCAAAAAAAAAAAAAAGAAAGAAAGAAAACGCATCCTGATGTCTGCATTTGTTTTCTCCTGCTGGCTGCGACCTTGATTCCCATCAGATATCTGCAGAGATATTTGTTTTAAGAGCTGTAAGCCAGGTGTCAGAACTCAGTGTCCGCTTAGACATCCATTCATGACAGGTGTGTGTCTGAGACATGGGATCCTGGAGTCTTGTTTAATTTGAGTGTGACTGCTTTGGTGATGAATAAAATGTGGATGTGTACGTTTTCTGGAAATACTTAATGCCATCAGGAAGCAGCAGACAGAAGCTGATACATAATGCCTCTCTTGCATCAGTCCTGATTAAAAATAGAATTAAATATTAAATAAAAAACAAATTGACATACCTCTTAAGCAGCATCTGAACGACCCACAGAACTCCTCAGTAATAAGTTATGCAAATACTTATTAGTATTTGCAGTCAATATTCTACAGACATGAATCAACTCTTATCTCCTTCTGCCCAGCCCTCGTCTTCAACAAACAAGGCAGTGAGCTGCTGCTGGGGGCAGCCATTAGGACTGTAGGAGAAAAAGATGCTTTTGTTTGGATTTTGCCCAAAGAAATGTCCTTTGGTAACAACCTTACAAATTCACGTAGCAGGTACATTTTTTTCCCCAAGAGATTTGCTTTTAGTATTATATTTCCATAGAAGAGTATATAACAGAAGAAAGCTCCTGAGCTGAAGTTTCAGCACTGAGTTAAGGAACGCTGGAGACCCAGGCAGCGCGGGAAGAGCTCTGGGAACACAGAAGCATAATAAATAGAGAAAGAGACACCACATGTCTCTGTACTGGGAAAGGAAAAGTCCAGTGCCCAGGAGAGTCACTGGTGCGGAAAGCCACAGCCGACGGAGCTGGGGTGTGTGTTGATCAAATGGAGAAACAGAGAAACTAGAAGCCAGAGGAGAGAATGCAGAGAAAAGAGGTTCTCAAGAAGCGAAGCCTGAACAAGTCATGAGTAGATAAAACGAGAGAGAAATCAATTATAAAAATGCCTCTTCCCTAAGGTTTTATCTGGAATCATGGCAAAATGACAGAATTAATAATTGGGTAATTGTTAATAATTGCTTTAGCTACAAACGGTGTGCTATGGAAACAGGAACAGGAATGTCCTCTAAAATGAAGTCTTCCAGCACCAGAGCCCGGCACGCCCTTTTCTTCTGAGATAATATTGGTATTTGGGGGTGTAATTGTTTGCTCGATTGTTTGTTTATTTGTTTTTGGAAAGACATTAGAGAAGAGAGAGGAATGTTGATAGGATTTAATTTAATCAACCTGGGCAGATTATTGCATTTTGATTTTTTTCTTTGCAATTATTTATGGGAAAAAGAAATCAAAGAGATTCCACATTCCTTTCCACTGCCACTCCAAAAGATTAAATCAAGTTTCTCAGAGACGAATACATTCAATTTCACCCTGGAACAAGAAAAAATTCTGCTTTTTGCCTGAACAATAGCAAAACAATTGTATAAAGTCTTGAGGTGTTTAATATTGAATAAATATTTTAAACAATCCTCTTTCTATATGGCATCTGTAAGCACATAAACCTGGGTCTGTTTCTGTCCGACATAATTTATCCCATACGTGTGATTTGGGGGTGGGGAGGTGGGGGCAGGGAGCTATGTACCTGTGAGTGTCCTCCATTATGTTTGAAAAGGTGGCTGGCTCCTTCTGGTGATGAACTGCATAAAACAAGGCTTAACTCATTGTTCACTGCTTTATCTCAAACTAAACAGACTGCAGAAGCATTTACATTTCAAAACAGGGATTTACTCAAAATATTCAGATAAGCTTGAGAACACCTGCTTTTTTAGCCTTTGCAAATAATATCTGTGCGTTTTTCCTAGAAGACAGTCTCGACCTGTCTTATCACTAAGTAAATAATGTGTGCATCTGAGGAGGTGTAAGAGTGAAATTGTGGAGGGGATATGGATGTTGGGGGAAGGAAGAAAGAAAGGACATGGCCGAGAATTAAAAGGGTCATGGCGCGGTTACTCACTAAAGCATTTGAATTTGAGTTCCCTTTAGGCCACAGTTGTATTAGCTGATTTAGTTCCTTTCACATTCACAGAGAAGCAGATTTCTTGAGTCCCTGACATCCCAGGTAGGACTGGTGTCCTTCTACGAAGACAGCCATGCGAACTCAGAGATGCAGGAAGAACACCAGTCTTAGGTGAGGTGGGTGCTGCTGCGCTGGGATGCTATCAGCTAACCAAGCCCCTGAGAAGGCCTGCCTGGCCCCAGCCTGATTTTTCTTTCTCTCTGCTTTCTCTTCCCACCCATCGTCATGCTGCTGTTCTGAATGGGCTTCAACTAGAATCTCAGCTTGACATTGTCTCTCTGCACAACCTTAACTGGCCCAGGCAGGTCTCAGTGTTCTCATCTGTAAAATTGGACTGTGGGTGGAATGAAGATAAATCGAACAGACACAGTGAGCAGGAAGGGTCACCTCTTTCCCAAGACAGATACTTGGGGGCTTGTCTGTGGTCCTATCACAGACCGATGGACTAAAACCTCAATCATGGCCACACCTCAGGACAGGTGGTGGTCAAGGCCAGGCTCAGACTGCACAGCGGCACAGCCAGGAGCAGAACGGCTGAAATCCAGGGCAGACCAGAAACCCGAGGGGCCCAGGCCAGGCAGGAGGGAGGGACAACCAGCAAAGCGGCTGCAGACCTCACAGAGCTTCTCAGCAAAACGATGTCAAGCTCATGCTGTCGTGAGCTCCAGGGAAGTCCACCGCTGTGAGCCTGCGAAGAGCTCCTTCAGTGAATCGGCCAGGAACCAGCATTAGAGCAGTGGCCTCAGTCTGCTTTAATGGGGTGGGTTTTCAGAGACCACCCACTCAGAACTGCCGGGGTGGGTCTTGGGGTGCACGAGGTGCCCCAAAGGCTCTCTAGGCCTCCCTCGGGGTTCTCTTTTGCTCTCCTGTTTCTGTCTGGAGCCTGCACATCACCCGCTGGAAACTCACTTCTCAAGTGTAAATACTGGCAGCATCTGATCAAAACCAGCACCCAGGAGAGCCTCAGGGCCCTGGGGAGGAAATGTCATTTTAAAGGGAGGACAGAGGCCAAGGCAAGTGAGGGAGCAGGTGGCCAGGCACAACCGAACCTGCATCCCCGGGCGCTATCTCTCAGGGACCCTCTGCCTCCACCCAGGCTGACAAGGCACGTGACCAGCGCCTGGCCTTGGGCCTCGTGCATCCAACTTAGCTACCTCCTTTGAGAGTCAAAAGAACTCTTGGACTGAGGCCTGAAGGAAACCTTGGAGGTGGGAGAGAGCTCCCCTGGGGTGGGTGGTCTCTGGCTGTGCCACCCCGTGCTCCCTGTCGGCTTCTATGGTCTTCAGGCATCTCTCACTCACCTGGGCCTTAGCATGTGATGCCGCCAAAGACCCCCCGACATGAGTCCCTGGGGACTTAGGTGGCGATAGGACCTGGAGTATACACAGCTCGTGGTGTGCTCTCAGCGCCATAACTGGAGGCGGCATGGGAGGACGCACAGAGAAGCCATGATTAGTGAGGCAGAGGTCTGTTCTGTAAGCAGCTTACAGGGTCCAGGAAGCCGCAAGGCAAATTCAGAAATTACTACATTTTAAACATGTGTCTGAAATAGTAAACCTTGCCCAGCCTGTTCTTCAGCAAAGCTGAAAACCTATGGTATGGGAAGAATGTGCTCAGTGCCACAGGAACCTGTGATGGGGTCCACAGCAGAGATGGCCCACCTCGGGGGGAGGGTCATAGATCCAGGAGCAGCCACAGCCAGGAGGAGGGTGTGAGGTGTTCCGATGGCTTCCTATGACTTTTGACAAGCAAACAGGAACAGTAAAAGAATTTTCCAAGGAAGCAAAAACATGAACAAATAAAAAACTGCAGAAAATGTCTGGAGAACAGTGGCTCTTGAAAGCTGAATGCGTCATTACAAATTCTTTATTATATTAATTCTTGGCACTGAAGAATAAAAAAGATTTTAAAATAATATTTGCAATTTTTTTAATTAAAATCTTCATCCTTATTGAATTATGGAGTTTGAATTTGAAAAGGTTTGCCCTAATACAAGACAGCCCCGGTGACTGTAATTAGCAATCAGTACCATCCCCTGCCATTTGAAATCACACATGAAGTAAATCATCATCCCAGTGGGCAACTTATTTTGAAGACGGACAACTTGTTTTCTATCATTTTATGCAGCTGTCCGGCGATTTCATTTGGTTTGCTGAACCGTTTGAAAAAAAAAAAAAGGACAACAGGCATGAAATGTTTCCACAGGAAAAGACGGATGCAGCAATGCTAGCATTGAACTTGGCCTCTGAAGGCTGCAGTTTGTCTTGTGATTCTACCACTTACGACTGTGGGAGTCTGGTCCTGTCCTTCTTTGGAAACCTCTCTTCTCGTCTGTCAGTTGGGGATATGTTGTTTGCCCTGCTGTCCTCATGTGAGCGAACGGGATGATGTGAAATCACTTAGTAAATTTTGAAATGCTAGAAAGATGAAGATTAAGAATCCTCATTCACTGTATTAAAAAATCGAACAAGCCAAACGTCCGGTCGGAATGCCTCTACAGGCCAGACCCAGCGTTCAACACTCCTGTGTCCTCACGTCACTTATTTCTTTCTGTAAATTCTCAAAACAATGGAAACTCCATCTTCACAAGGAGAAACATCATCCAAACGTGCACAGCACGTGATGATTCTGGGTGAAGACGAGATCCCAGCTCTGCCTTACTCCCGAGGCCGAGATTTACGACATGAATGACTTATCAAACAGCAGAGGTCCTGAGTGGCAGAACTTAGCTTTCCCAGTGGTAAGAGGCAAAATAATTGCATGACCTTGTGTATCGAAGGAGAAAGAAAAATGTGATTCTCCTCTTGCATAAACCTTGGGGTGTTCTTACACAGAGACTGCGGGACTGTGTTCTCCTTGCCACTCCCAACAATGTTTATAGGGAAGTAGAGAAGAATCCAGGAGAGGCAATTAAAGTGCTGATGGGCAGAGAAAACTGAGATTACTACTACTACTGGCTGGCTGGCTGTGTGCCTGGCCCTGTGTAAGAGCTCATCACACAAAACGCTTTCTTCCAAAGACAGCCAGAGGCTAACTGCTATCCTTACCCCAACTCCTGCTACAGATCGGAGCACGGAAGTACAAGAGGTTGAGTAATTTGCTCACTGTGAGAGAACTAACACGAAGGAGATCTAGAGATTCCTGGACCTGGGCATTCTAATTCCAGAAACTGTTCACTTCACTGGTGCCTTGTGTCCCTTCGTGTGTGAGTGTGAATGTCCTCCCAAAGTACTGCCATCCCAAAGGACCACACACTGGGTGGCTTCGAACAACAGAGATGTGTTCTATCACGCTCTGGAGGTCAGAAGTCTGACATGAAGGTGCAGCAGGGTCCTGCTCCGTTTGCAGCCTGCCAGGGAGTCCTTTCCTTTCCTGCCGCTTCCTGGCTCTGGGTGTTACTGGCGACACGTGGCGTTCCTTGGCTTTCGGCTGCATCGTCCGGTCTCTGCCTTCATCTTCACATGCCGTCTTCTGAGTTCGCATGGCTGTCTTCTTAGAAGGACACCAGTCTTAGTGAATTAGGGGTCCACCCTACTACAGTGTGACATGCTCTTTTTTAAAAAAAAGAAAATTGTGGGTACATAGTAGATGTATGTATTTACCAGCTACATGAGATATTTTGATACAGGCATGCAATGCATAATAATCACATCAGGGTAAATTGGGTATCCACCCCTCAAACATTTATCCTTTCTCTATGTTGCAAACAATTCAAACATACTCTAATTTTTTTGAAAATGTGTAAGTTATTGTTGACTGTGGTCACCCCGTTGTGCTATTACATACCAGATCTTACCCTTTTTATCTAACTGTATTTTTGCTCCCACTTACCATCCTCTCTTCCCCCTCACACCCCACTGCCTTTCTCAGCCTCTGGTAACCATCATTGTACTCTGTATCTCTGTGAGTTAAATTGTTTTAATTTGTTTACCTCCCACAAAGAAGTAAGAACATCTGAAATTTGTCTTTCTGTACCTGGCTTATTTCACTTAACATAATGACCCTCCATTGTTTGTGACTGAATTGTACTCCATTGTGTATACATAACACAATCTCTTTGTTTATTCATCTGTTGATGGACACTAGGTCGCTTCCAAATACTGGCTGTGCAATAAGCATAGGAGTGCAGATATCTCTCTGACATACTGATTTCTTTGCTTTTGGGTATATACCTAGCAGGGGATTGGTGGATCATATGGTAGATCTATGTTGAGTTTTTTGAGGAACCTCCAAACTGTTCTCCAAAGTGATTGTAATAATTTGTATTCCAGCTACCAGTGTACAAAGGTTCCCTCTCTCTACACCTTGCCAGCACTTGCTGTCACCTTTTGGCCTGTAATCCCAGCACTTTTGGAGGTTGAAGCAGGAGGATTTCTTGAGCTCATGAGTTTGAGACCCGGTTGTATGTTGGGCAACATACAGAGAGCCCGTCACTGCAAGATAATAATAATAATATTAACAATCAGCTGATGGGCGGTGGTGCCCACCTGTAGTCCCAGCTACTCAGGAGGCTGAGGAGGAAGGATTGCTTGCACCCAAGGCTGAGGCTGCAGTGAGCTATAACTGTGCGACTGCACTCCAGCCTGGATGGAAAAGTGAGGCCCTGCCTCAAATAAATTAAAACACTTTTACTAGGGTAAGATGATGTCTCACTATAGTTTTGATTTGCATTTCTCTGATAATCAGTAATGGTGACAATCTTTCTATATGCCTCTTTACCTTTTGTATTTCTTCTTTAGAGAAATGTCTATTCAGATATTTGCCCTTTTAAAACCAAATTATTAGACTTTTTCCTGTTATTTGAGCTACTTATATATTCTAGTTATTAATTTCTTGTCAGATGGATGGCTTGCAAACATTGCCTCCCTTTCTTGCTATTGTCACTTCACTCTGTTGATTGTTCCCTTTGCCCTGCAGAAGCTTTTTAACTTGGTATGATCCCATTTGTCCATCTTTGCTTTGGTTGCCCGTGTTTATGGGGTGTTATTCAAGAAATCATTGAAATTGTTTTCTTTTAGTAGTTTCATAGTTTGAGGTCCTAGATTTAAGGCTTTAATCCATTTTGATTTGACTGTGTTTTCAATTTCTTGCATCAATGTTGTATAGTTTTCATTGTGGAGATCTTTCACTTCTTTGGTTAAGTTTATTCTTAAGTATTTTATTTTATTTGTAGTTATTATTAAATGGGATTACATTCTTGATTTTTTTTCAGATTGTTCACTGTTGGCATATAGAATTGCCACTAATATTTGTATGTTGATTTTGCATTATGCAACTTTGCTGAATTTGCTTATCAGTTCTACTGGCTTTTTGGGAGAGTCTTTAGGTTTTTTCAAATATAAAATTATATCGTTTGCAAATGAGGATAATTTGACTTCTTCCTTTACAACTTGGAAGCCGCTTATTTATCTCTCTTGTCTGATTGTTATAGCTAGGACTTCCAGTGCTATTTTAAATAACAGTGGTGAAAGTGGGCATCCTTGTCATATTCCAGATCTTAGAGGAAAGGCTGCCTTTCCTTTTCTGTATTCAGTACCTACTAGCTGTGTGTCTGTCTTAGATGGCTTTTATTATGTTGAAGTACGTACCTTCTACATCCAGTTTCTTTGAAGTTTTTTATCATCAAGATATATTGAATTTTATTAAATTTCAGCATCATTTGAAACGATCATGTGGGTTTTGTCATTTTTTTCTGTTGATATGAGGTATCACCTTGATTGATTTGCATATGTTGAACCATTCTTGCATCCCTGGAACAAATCTCACTTAGTCATAATGAACAATCTTTTAAATGTGTTGTTGAATTTAGTTTGTTAGTATTTTGTTGAGGATTTTTGGATCAATGTTCATAAAGTATATTGGCCTGTGGTTTTCTTTTCTTTCTGTGTCTTTGTCTGGTTTTGGTATCAGGGTAACACTGGCCTCTGTAATCATGTGTTCTCACACTACTATAAAGAAATACCTGAGGCTGAGTAATTTATAAAGGAAAGAGGTTTAATTGACTCACAGTTCTGCATGGCTGGGGAGGCCTCAGGAAACTCAGAATCATGGTGGAAGAGGAGGCAGGCATGTCTTAGGTGGCAGCAGGCAAGAAAGAGAAGTGTGTGTGAAGGAGGAACTGTCAGACACTTATAAATCTATCAGATCTCATGAGAACTCACTCACTATCACAAAAGCAGCATGAGAGAAACTGCCCCCAGGATCCAATCACCTCCAACCAGGTCTCTCCCTTGACAAGCGGGGAGTTTGGGAATTACAATTCGAGATGAGATTTGGGTGCGGACAGAGAACCAAACCGCGTCAGTGTTCTAGAATGAGTCTGGAAGTGCTCCCTCTCCCTGTGTTTTTGGAATAGTTAGAGTAGGATTGTTAAGAATTTGTATTGAAATGCTTTGTAAAATTGAGAAGTGAAGCTTTGGGTCCCAGGCTGAAAGACATTTTTTTTCTTTTTACTTTTTCTTTTTTTTCTTTCTTTCTTTTTTGTTTTTTAATCATGGCTTCAATCTCATTATTTGTTACTGATCTGTTCAGGGTTTGAATTTCTTCATGGTCCAGTCTTGGGAGGTTGCATGTGTCTAGGAATTCACCAATTTCTTCTAGGTTTTTCCAATTTATTGGCATATAGTTGCTCATAGTAGCCTCTAATGATCCTTTAAATTTCTGTGCTGTTGACTGTAATGTCTGGTTTTATTTCTTTTAATCTTTTCTTTCCTTAATCATGTTAAAAGTTTGTCAATTTTGTTCATCTTCTAAAACAAAACAGATTTTCTTTTCATTGATCTTATGCATTTTTTTAGTTTCAATTTTATTTATTTCTTCTCTGATCTTTATTTTTTTTTCTTCTACTAATTTTCGGTTTGGTTTGCTCTTGCTTTTTTAATGCTTTAAGATGCATAGTTAGGTCATTTATTTGAAGTTTTTCTACCTTTTTCATATAGGTGCTTCTAACTATTAGCTTACCTCTTATTGATTTCACTGTATCCCATAGATTTTTGGTTTGTTCTATTTATATTTTTATTTGTTTCAAAAAATTTTTTAATTTTCTTCTTAATTTCTTCACTGACCCACTGATCATTCAGGAGTATCTTGTTTAATTTCTATGTATTTGTATAATTTCCAAAATTCCTCTTGTTATTGATTTCCAGTTTTATTTCATTGTGGTCAGAGAAGATACTTACATGATTTCAATTTTTTTGAATGTTTCAGGATTTGTTTGCACTGTAACATATGGCTCTATACTTGAGAATAATCTGTGCACTAAGCAGAAGAATTTGTATTCTGCAGCTGTTGGGTGAATGGTTCTGTAAATATCTACCAGGTCCATTTGGTCTATAGGGCAGAATTTCTTGTCTGGGAGATCTGTCCAATGCTGAACGTGGGGTATTGAAGTCTTCAGCTATTACTGTATTGGAGTCTGTCTATCTCTTTTAACTCTAATAATATTTACTTTATATATCTGGGTGTTCCAGTGTCGGGTGCATATATATTTACAATTATTGTATCTTCTTGCTGAATTGATTCCTTTATCATTATATAGTGACTTTCTTTGTCGCTTCTTACAGTTTTTGTCTTGAAATTTATTTTGGCTGATATAAGTATAGCTACTCCTGCTCTTTTTCTTGATTTCCATTGTCATGGAATATCTTTTTCCCTTCCTTTATTTTTAATCTGTGTTTTTCTTGTAGAAAACAGATTATTAGGTCTTGTTTTTTCATCCATTCAGCCACTCTATGTCTTTCAATTGGAGAGTTTAGTCCATTTGCATTAAACGTTATTATTGATAAGCAAATGCTTACTCCTACCATTTCGTTATTTGCTTTCTGGTTGTTTTGTGGCCTTTTCTTCCTTCTTTCCTTTCTTCCTTTCTGTCTTTAGTGAAGGTGATTTTCTCTGGTCATTTGATTTAATTTTTTGCTTTTTATTTTTGTGTATCTATTGCATAATTTTGGATTTGAGGTTACCGTGGAGCTTGCAGATACTGTCTTATAACCCATTAAACTGATGTAATGTAAAAACTGATTGCATAAATTAACAAATATGCAAAAAGAAAACTAATGAAAACTACACTTCCGCTTCATCCCCGTGCCTTTTTAACAGTTCATTTTTTCTCTCTTTATCTTATTGTACTATGTCTTAAAAAGTTGTTATAGTTATTATTTTTGATAGGTTCATTATATAGTCTTTCTACTTAAGACAAGAGTAGTTTACAAATTACTACAATTACACTACTATACTAGTCTGTGTTTTCCTGTGTGTGTACTATTACGAATGAGTTTTGCACCTTTGGATGATTGCTTCTTGCTCATTAACATCCTCCTCTTTCAGAATAAAGAACTCCCTTCAGCATTTCTTGTGGGTAGGAGAGGCCTGGTATGGATATCAGCGTTTGTTTGTCTGGGAATGTCTATTTCTCTTCATGTTTGAAGGAGATGTTCGATGGGTATACTGTTCTAGGATACAAGGGTTTTTTTGTTTTGTTTTCTCCTCCAGCACTTTAAATCGTGCCATGCCACTCTCTCCTGGCCGGTGAGGTTCCCACTGAGAAGACTGCTGTGGGATGCACTGGAGCTCCTTTGTTTGCTATTTGTTTCTTTTCTCTTGCTGCTTTTAGGGTCTTTTCTTTATTCTTGACCTTTGAGAGTTTGATAATAAAATATCTAGAGGTAGTCTTCTTTAGATTAAATCTGCTTGGTGTTCATTCTATAACTTCTTGTACTTGAGTGTTGATATATTTCTCTAGATTTAAGAAGTTCTCTGATATTATCCCTTTGAATAAACTTTTACCCCAATCTGTCTCTCTACCCTCTCTTTAAGGCAAATAACTCTTTGATTTGCTCTTTTGAGGCTACTTTCTGGATCTTGTAGGCTTTTTAAATTCATTTTTATTCTTTTATGTGTCTCCTCTGACTGTTGTGTGTTTTCACATAGCTTGTCTTCAAGTTCATCAATTCTTTCTTCTTCATGTTCAATTGTGCTTTTTAAGACTTTGAAGCATTCTTCAGTATGTAAATTGCAGTTTTCAGCTCCAGAATTCCTGCTTGATTTAAAAAAAACACACTTCAATCTCTTTGTTAAAGTTATCTAATATAAATCAGAACTTTTTCTCTCTGTTATTTTGGATTTCGTTGAGCTGTCTCAAAATATCCATTTTGAATTCTCTGAAAATTACACATTTCTGTCTCTCTATGATTGGTCCCTTATGCCTTATATAGTTTGTTTGGTGAGGTCATGTTTTACTGGATGATCCTGATGCTTGTGGATGTTTATCAATGTGTGAGCATGAAAGAGTTAGGCATTTACTGTAGTCTTTGCAGTCCGGACTTGTTTGTGCCCATCCTATTTGGGGAGTCTTTCCAGTTATGTAAGTAGACTTAGGTATTGTGATCTAAGTTCCTGGTCACTGAAACCATATCTGCTTTAGGAAGCACCCTAAGCCCAGTAGAGTTATGGCTTTTGCAGACTCACAGAGGTGCCACCTTGGTGGTCTTGGGTCAGTTCTGAAAGAATTTCCTGCATTACCAGACATAAACTCTTGTTCTCTTTCTTTACTTTCTCCCGAACAAACGGAGTCTCTCTCTCTCTCTCTTCTCTTCTCTTCTCTCTCTCTCTCTCTCTCTCTCTCGGCTAAGCTGCCCAGAACTGGAGAGGGCTGACACAAACACCCCTGTGGCCACCACCACTGGGACTGAGCCAACATCAGCACAGCAGGGTTTCACCCAAGGCCTGCAGTGAGCAATGCCTGGCTACCATCTATGTTCCCTGGAGGCACAAGGGCTATACAGTCCACACGTGGCTCATCCAGCCAGGCTGTGTTCTTCCCTTCAGGGAAGCAAGTTTCCACAGCCTAGGACAGGTCCAGAAATGTCACCTGGGAGCCAGGGCCTGGAGTTGAGAACCTTAGGAATGTACCTGGTGTCTAATCTACTGTGGCTGAGCTGACACTGAAGCCTCAAGAAAAAGTCCTTCCCACTCTTCCTTCCCCTTTCCTCAAAGGAGTCCCTCTCCATGGCCACCACCACTCTGGGACCATGGCACATACTTCCTGGCTACCACCGATGTTCACTCAAGGCCCAGGGACTCTTCAGTAGCTTGTGGTAAGGCTGCCAGTTTCAAGTCTCTCCCTCCAGGGCAGTGGGGTTTTCTCTGGCCCAGGGAAGGCCCAGGAATTCCACCCAGAAGCTTAGTCTTAAAACTGGGGACTCCAGGAGCCCACTAGGTGCTGTAATACCACTGTGGCGAAGCTAATACTCAAGCTGCAAGACAAAGTCCCCTTTGTTTTTCCCTCTCTTGACCTCAAGCAGAAGAGGTCTCTCTCTGTAGCCACTATAGCTGGGGATGCCCTGGGTCACACCTGAACTGAACACAGCTTAGTCTCATCCAAGGCCTGTGGGGTGTACTGCCTGGTCACCACTGCTGATTGTTCAGGGTTCAAGTGCCCTTCAGCCAGCAGGTGATGAATTCTGCCAGGACTAGTTTCTTCCCTTCAAGGCATCAGGTTCTCTTCTGGCCCAGAGTTTGTCTAGAAATGTCATCCAGGAGCTGGTGCCTGGAAGGGGCGGGGCGCCCTCAGGATTGCCTGGTGCCCTATTCTTCTATGGATGGCTGGTATTTAAGTTATGAGACAGTGTCCTCTTTACTCTCACTTCTCTTCTTCTTCTTCTTTTTTCCTGAGATGGAGTCTCACACTTGTTGCCCAGGCTGGATTGCAATGGCACAATCTCAGCTCACCACAATTTCCGCCTCCCTGGTTCTAATGCTTCTACTGCCTCAGCCTCCCAAGTAGGTGGGATTATAGGCACATGCTACCATGCCCAGCTAATTTTTGTATTTTTGTAGAGATGGAATTTCACCATGTTGGCTAGGCTGGTCTTGAAGTCCTGACTTTGTGATCCACCCACCTTGGCCTCCCAAAGTGCTGGAATTATAGGCATGAGCCACCGCACCCAGCCACTTCTTTTTAAGCAGAGGGGAAGAGGCTCTCCTAGAGGTGTTACCTTCATGGTCTGTGGTTGGGGTAGCAGTGACACAGCCCTCCTTTGGCCACCCCAGCTGGTATCTCCCAATGTCACGTACAGTCTGAGTCTTCTGACTCTCAGCCTAGCACAATACCAGGACTTGCCCAGGAATGGCAGTACTTGTAGCCTAGACCACCTTTCACTTTAGCCCACAATGGCAAGCCTTGCCAAAGCTCAAGTTCTGACCCACTGGGCATTTGCCTTTTGCTGTGGATGGTCTAAATGCTTCTTCCTTGGGTACCAGCTGAGCTCTGCCCCAGGTTGCTTTCTGCTGTGACAGGGCAGCACTGAGTTCAGTGCATGACCCACAGTCACTGCACTCTCTCCCACAAGCATACAGATTCTCTCTGCACACAATGTGGCTGCTGCCAGGAAATGGGCAAGGGGTGGTATAAACAACAAGACTTTCTTACCCTCTTCAGTGACTCCTTAATATGATGTTCAAACCAGGTACTGTATTCACTCACCACGTTTTGGTTCCTGTCAAGGTGCTATTCTGAGTGTATTTTGTGTGCTTTTTGTTCAATTTCATGTTCCTGCAGGAAGACTGATTGCTGGAAGCTTCTGTTTGACCATCCTGCTCTGTCTCTTCTCTGTGTGATACACTCCTAAGTAATGACCTCTGCGACATTCTGAAGTAATGGAGTTTAGGACTTCAGTATATCTTTTGGGGCTGAGGGGACACAATTTGACCCATAACTACATGTTATTTATTTCTTTATCTATTTATTTACTTTTTATACTTTAATTCTGGGGTACATGTGCAGAATGTGTAGGTTTGTTACATAGGTATACACGTGCCATGGTGGTTTGCTGCACCCATCAACCCGTCATCTACATTAGGTATTTTTTTTTAAAGATTACTTATGGTATGCAAACTCACAGAGCTAATACACATTAAGATCTATGCATATATATCTTTATTTCCCTCAACCTATATATATATGTTTAATATGTATAATATATATTTATATGTATAATATATATTATATATATTTATATATATTCAATTTAGATTTTGGTGAATAATTTCAGGTATCTGGAATCTTACTTTTATTCAGTACTATACTGAGCAGAAAATAACATGCAACACAAATTAGAATTGGCTTAAATACCTGAAGATGAGCATGGGTTCCAGGGGGTCTGTGATGTTTCTGCTTCCTAACTCTTTCCTGCCCTTGTTTATTACCTGTCTTTCTCTACTGGGCTGTAATCCCCTTAAGGGGGAGAATCAGTGTTTTCTCGGTTTCATACATCAACACCTGCCACAGTGTTTAGTGCATGCTGGAGACCCAAAGAGGATCAAATCCATTTTAGAGTTTAGAATTGACCAGTTTCACAAAGCTAGGTACATGCACGGAGTCCAGTTCTGATGCTCTCAACAAGAAAATGTCTTTTGTACAACTGCAAGACATTACCAACTTCCCATTAATAGTGCTCCACCGCAAACATAGTTTGCTGATGTGGGAAATTTTTAGTAGATCCTCAGAGATTCCTAAATATTTTACCCTAACTTGGGGGTCAAGACTAGTTCACACCCATTTAACCTCTGTTTCCTTGGGAGTCCTTGGGTTGTGAGTCACCTGAGATCTGTCTGTGTCATGCACCTATGACATATGAAGCTATCATTTGGGCAACAAAAACCCCACTGACCACAGGATTCAGAGTCTATTTAACAACAGTTTGTCAGGTTAGCAACCCTGGCCTTTGCTGTCCTGGGCCCTTGGGGCAGAAATCCAGAAGATAACTTCCATAAACCTCTTAGCTGGAAATCCTAGGCAGAACTTTTCACATTTCCTTTGCTTTTGGAGATGTTCTTGTTTCCCTTTCCACACATTTTTTTTTTTTTTTTAAATGCATAAGAGAAAATTCTTTTTAACGTTGTTTAACAAATACTCATAAAGCACCTCCTATGTGCTAGGTGGACACTATTCTAAGCACATTTGCTGGGGAAAAAATATTACCCAGTACATCTCATGCCTGAAATAAGGTACAGAGATCCAAACTGGATCTGCTGGCTTCAGTTTAACTTAGTTTTGACATAATAGTTAAACATTTAAAGGTCTGGTTGTTTCACCACAAGAGATGAAACTTCTTTCTTTTCTAGGTTTGAAACATTAACCCCATGATCCAGTTACTGGTGTGTGACAAATCTCCTCAATAGTTCACAGCTTCTGGCATCTGCACTCTGCAAGGATGGCTCATTTCTGCTCTACTTGGTGTCAAATGGGGAGGCTCAAAGGTCACAGTCATCTGCAGGCCACACGCTCCCATGACAGGGGTCAATGCTGGCTCTTCCTGACACCTCAGCTGGGTTTAGGCTGGAACAGCTTCATGCAGCCTCTCTGTGTGGCCTGAGCTCCCTACAACATGGTGGTCAGAGTCCAGGGTGGGCAAGGAGAGAGAGATAAATAGAAGCTGGTTGCCTTCTATCACCTGGCCTCAGAAATCAAAGGTGTAGCATTGCTGCCATGTTGTATCTGTTTAGGTGTCACAAAGGCCTGCCAATTTCAGTAGGTAGAAAAATAGACTCTCTCTTGATGAGGCACCACAAAGTTCTGGAAGAACATGTGGGCCTAGAAACACCCCCATGGCCCTTCCAGAAAAATACTATCTATTCCTCCTGTGAAGTTCAACCCACTCTGCAACCAATGCTTCCAGCTCTATGAACAGTTAGACTCAGTTAAACATTGTTTTGCATGTCTAGATGATTTCACTTTCATTTAAATTTATATTCAGAGTGGAGAGATTCTTCTGCTTCATATTTAATCAGCCTTTGATGACCTACTGCACTGAAGAAACCTTTCTGACCTGTTTCTCTAAACCTCTGTTGTTTTCTTCAATATCTTTCTAGCAATTCAAATAATTATCATGGAGTTTTAGGATGGGAAAGTTTAGTGATATATAATCCAGTATTGTTACTTACGGGTTGAAAACTGAGACCCCTAGAGAAGGGACACAGGTAGCTGGGGGGAAAGGGTCCAGTTGGAATTCACATAGCCTGATACTTACATGGGTGCTTATTTGCTATGCCCCTAACCTTTAACTTCGACATTGTGAAACAATGGCGACACTAGAATTTTGTAAACTCTTTACATCTATACTTATCTGTCTACCAGTGATCTATCTCAACCGGGAGGTACATTTTAGTATTTTGAACATAGCATACATTGGGAAAATGTATTCCCTTGCACAGCCAGAAAGATTTTTTAAATATCCTAAAAACCCAGCAGTGGAATGAACTACACACACACACACACACACACACACACACACACATGCACACACACACACACTCTTCTATATTGCCAAGAAAGAAGCAAGAATTGTTTCGAAAGTTATATCATCCTGTAACACTCTGAACACAATTGCATGTTATACTCGTCATTTTGATGCTATGATTTCGTGTTGTGGTCATATTACTCCATATCTGGCAGTGCCCTGGCCCCTCTGTACTGACCTATGCAGGGATTTTTCAGGGTGGGGCGAAGAATGAGGAGCACTGACCCAGAGATAAGTTTCCTAAGCAGCCATCTTTCATCTCTGAGGAAGCAGAAACAAATGGTCTTCTCGCCTCCTTTCCCCTCCCTGGCTCTCAGCCTCACAGAAACTGCAGAGCCGACTATGAGTGCAAGTTGCAAGGTTTTTATTTCCCAAGAGTTACCACAGATGCTCGTCTGGCCGGTTGAATGGAGCCTGCCATGTGCTGAAATCAAGTGATTTAAAGATCTTTTTCTGGCACGGAGAAAACGCGGCGGCCCAGCGTCCAAATGTAGCAACCCTGCACACCCTCACCCCGGCCTCCCCTTCAGGGTCAGGTTTCACACTTGCAAATTAACATGTGGGTTTCAGAGTCTGTGCTGCTTGGCTGCAAAACTGCCTCCTTGTCCAGGCCAGTTAAATCTTAGCTTGAGGCTTATTGTCAGGCCCAGTTCTGAAGCAACAGCACAATTGTTTCAACACAACTAGAATGGGCTTCCGACTTGGGCAAGGCTTTTGGGGTTAGTCCCCCTCATGCTTCCGGGTGTCTCAAGCCAGGTCTCATGGCTACTGTCAAGTACCTACTGGGTAGCCAGCAGAGGCCTGAGCTCTTTACAGTCTTCCAGTGTTAGGCAGTGGATTCTGTCAATTTGCATTTTCTGGATGGTTAAAATTCATTTTCATTTTTGGGATATCTATATGTAATATTTATATTCATCTATATAGATATATCTCTCTCATCTACCTATTTATCTACGATCAATCATCTGCCTACCTACCTACTACCACGCATGTAGCTAATGCATCTATCCAGCCATCTCTCTCTGTATGTGTCATTGTCACCCGCCAGGTTCTTGCCAACAGGGATGCTTTTGTAACCTGAGGGAGAAGAACAAAGGCCTGCCTTGACCTTCCATTTCTCATGGGTACTGGATGCTAAGGGGCCAGTAAGACTTTGTGAAAACCTCATTCTCAAGAGACAGTTTCATGACATAGCTCCTAGGGCAGTGACCTGAGGACGCATCTTTATAGAACTTCCCTCGGATGTTGCTGCGTTAAGCAAGGCACAGTTTGCTGGCTGTAGTGGCAGGAGCCACATGTGCAAGGCTGAGGAGCCAGAAGCCAGGTGAGTCTCAGAGAGAATGAGGGTGAAGGAGAGACCAGGTAGCGACGTGTGAGCACCCAAATCCTTCTGGAACGTGCCCCGAGAGAGAGGACATCAGATTGCCGTCCTCAAAGAAAAAAACGTGGTTTTCTTTTTCTTTTTTTTTAATTAAAAATGTTTTATCGGCTATTGCCTTTAATAGATTTACTACAATAAAGGAAGGAATTCTTTTTTCAAATGTGCTAATAAGAAAAAGACCCAGGAAACTGAACAATATTGGACACAGTTTTCAGTGTTTTGGACGTAAACTCATGAATTTCATATGGATTCTTTTGGAAATGTCTAGAAATGTTAATTCGGAGCCTATACAGTTTTCCAACTGATGGAACCAGGTCTTTAGACGACCTAGCTTGTGTTTTCCGGGGGCGGAGGCCTCCAGCGTGTGACCTTCAGGACCGCGCGCTGGCTCCAGTGCCCCCCGAGGCCCGGCAGGGTCCAGCGTCGCGCTTTGCAGCTCCACTGTTTTCATGCTCCTGTCTGTCGCCAAAATGTAATTCTAACCCCGCCCGCTGAGGTCTCGACTACTGCAAGGATTACATCATAGTTGAAAACTGGGTCCCTTTTGTTTTGCTTTTACTTCCACGGCTTTCCCCGAGCTGTGTGTACTAAACACGGAGCATTCGGCTTGCTTAGAAAAGTGGGATCCTCTACAGAGACCTCAATGGCAGGTCCTGGTTAGCTTTGCAGTGGAGATGGCAGAACGATGCCCTGAGGTCAGAGACCGAAGAAACCAGACCTGGCAACCAGCAGAGAAGCAGCCCTTGAAGGGATAGCCGAACCGCAACCCGTGAGCTTGTTGACCCTCAAAGTCAGCGCCTAGAGGACACTAGATGTGGCTCCAAAGCTGAGCCCCCACATCAGATCCACCGTTTCTCTTGCTGAACCTGAAGGCAGAGGCATCCTCATAGTGGCACCATCGGCCCCACACAAATGGGGACTACGAGCAAAAGTAAACAGTTGGCAAATGTCCCACAGCCCGCTTGTCCTGGGGTGTTGCCTGAGCTGTGTGAGAAGTTGCAACCCCCTGGCTTTAGAAACCTCGGGAAATCCCCAAAGCCCTTTGTGACATGGAGACTGTGTGTTTTTTCCCATGTTTGTTTTTCTTTTCACCAAAGAGTACCCAAGCTAATTAAACCCCAATTAGGCCACAGTGAATATCTAGATCTTGTTCATTCTTGATTCATGAACAAATTAACTGGGGCCAGTGGATCCTGATTTCAAACTGCAGGAAGGAAGAAAGCAGTTTCACTCAGCATCACAGCAGTACGCATGGGGGAAGTTAAACAGACGTTTTAAAATGACTTGGCATCTGATGATCTAGCCTTTATTTTTTTTTTTCTGTGCCTAACAATTCTGTCTTGATTGAAATTGATAATTCTGCCTGCAAACAGCGGATCAAAGGTAGATAGAGGAGATCTTCAATTTGTGAAGTCTTAGCTTGGTGAGGTAAATATCTGCTAAAGGACTTAGCCCAGTCGGTCTTTTTATACAGGAGGAACCAGATTTGCCTAATGTAATTCACGTATTTACATCCCCAAGAGGACTAGACACACTAGGCTTTCTTCTTTTTCTGGGTTGTTACAGAAGGAGTTGTGTTGTTTTGTCATTTTCTACACAAAATGTCTTTGAATAAGTATTTAGAAACCTTTGCTCTGCCAAATATACATACATACATATGTAATTATATTTAAAATATGTATTTATTTAAATATATTATATATAATATACATATATTAAATTGCATATAATTTAATTATATTTAATACATTAAATATATAATATATTTAAATTATATTAAAGTATAATAAAATTAGAATTATTAGGCACAGAAAAAATAAATAGGTTGTTTTATGCTAAGAGTTTTTGCTCTATCTATATATATTTAAATATATATAATGCACATATATGCATATTTTTTGAATTTTATGACCACTTAATCTATCCTACTCTGAGGAATTTTGATTCAGAGCTATTGGGAGAAAATGCATTACAAGCAGTGTATTTTGACAAACATTAAAAAAAAGTCTCTGTGCATTTTAGAATCCAATATGTATTTTCATCAAGGGACTTTCTAACATTAGTGTTTACATACAATTTAATATACGTGGAGTGTGGAAAACACAGTAGTTACAACAAGGAGTAGCTACCAATGCTTCAGTTTTCACAGACGAAATGATATTCTAAAAGCATAAAATTTACTGATTTTCTAAACCCTAATCCGTGATTAGATGGGAGGCTGTCTCCTAGGAAATATGCAAATGGAGGGGAAAGAAAAAAAAAAAAAAGCATGCTGCAGAATCAGGCCTAAAAAATTCAGAAACCATCTAGTTTTACTTAAAAAAAAAAGATAGAGGGAATGCAACTCACTAATCAGCACGAGAGCATTTCCCCTATTTACTTGATTATTAGCCGTTTTGGTAAGGAAAGCTGCGCCTACTGTGCCCCAGGCTCACATAATCTGGATTTGATCAGCATCTCCAGACAATTGTGGCTGCAACTTTACACCGCCCCCAATGCCAGGATATAGAATTTGGCCCACCCCAACACCACACCGCTAATTAAGCCAAGCCTGGTGCCTGTGTTGAGAGAACAATGATGACAACCAGCCCACAGGGGAGGGAGTTTCAAGTCACCATCAACAACAGCCCCGAACTCAGCCCTTAAAGGGAACCGAGCCCACGGCTTCTCCAAATGACACCCGTAACAGGCAGGTCTCCAATTTATAATAACTGTACTTAGCTGGGCTTTCCCTTTTTGTGCCCCACTGCTAGATTCAACCACTCTTGTCTGCATAATTTGGGGGTGGTATCTCCCACAATACGCACAGGCGAAGGCCCCCATTTCCTTTCTGACTGAAGTGGAGGAGCCCTCCTTCATTTCCTACCTAGAGGAACAACGGGTCTGGAGTGGCCGAAGGCACTGGGGTGAAAGCTGCTGCCTGGAGCCAAGACCCTCGGATTTGTTTTTGGCTCTCCTGGCCTCTGAGTTACTCCAGCAGGAAGCTGGCTTTATAAAGAAAACCCTGCCTAGTGGTGGCTCTTTCTGACTGCTTGTTCAAACATTATTAAGTAAAGCCTAACTCCAGGACTTAAGAATGTGCTAAACAGTCCCAGGAAAAAGCATGGGCCAAGCAAGGAAGCATGCAGGGAGGAATGCGGTGAATTCTCAGAGGATGTGTAAGTGCTCAGTCCGTGAAGTTGAACCTTTTATGAATATTTCTCACAGAGGATGGAGATCCACCCAGTTCTTCCTCCAGGACTCCTTCTGAGAGTGATCAAGGCAACTCGCGCGTTCCACACGTGTATAAAAGAGTGTCTAGTCACTGGCTCTATAAAGAATCAAGCTTTGGGAAAACAAAACCTTCCATTTTCAGTAGAAGGATATCATGTATAATTTTGTCAATTTCTCAAAAATAACACAAAATAGAACAAGACATGGAGCGAATGCTGATTACTACTGTACTATTCTAGATCTTTGTAACTCCCATTGGGAGAGTTTCTTATGCAGATCAAGAGAAGCATATGGCTGCAAGATATTGAAAAACTAGATTAAACATCAATGTAAAAACATGCATAATAGTGTATGCATTGCAAGGGCCCATGTCTGTATAATTCATCCTTTATTCACAAAAATGTTGATATGAGGACAGTATTCAAAACAAGCACCTTCACGGGATAAACGAAGAACTTAGTTGGCAGGGTATAAGCATACATATACAACAGGCACATATATGCATTCACATACATATGTAATGTTCAAATATATACATATAAATACATGCACATTTTACTTAGCGAAGTACATAAGTTTGTAAAATAAATGGATTGTGCCAGCTAAATTACACTCAATCTAATCTGATATAATATTGAAATGTATTCCTTCTATTTTTTTCCTCCTTTTTAATATTTATTTTTCTTCTCCTTCTCTTTCTTTCTTTTCCCTCAAACACTAATTTTCTAATATAAGCTAGATATGGGTCCAGATATGTTAAGTGACTTAAAAATAACTGTTCTCCTGGAGCCTACAGTGTAAACAACTAACAATAACACAAAGAATAAGACAGAAAGTCTTGGGGAGACGCATACACATTTTTTAGGTGATGGCAGGAAAAAAAGTAATGGCATGTATAGGATTTGGAATCAGATGTTCCATGTTCAAATCCTATCTCTGCCGTTAACTGCCTATATCATAATAAGGAATTGTATTTTCTTCCATAAAATAAAAGTTAAAGATATTGTGCTTTTCTTCACAGGAATAACATAAAAAGTCAAATGATTAAAGCTGTCAAAACATTGGATAAAAAGATACAACTTTATGCAAGGTACTTCCACACACATACCTCTAGTTGAAACTTTTATGTATGTTTCTCACAGAGGACCAAGATCCGTACAGTTCTTCCTCCAGGATTCCTGCTGAGAGCAATCAAGACCACTCTCCGGTTCTACCTCTAAAAGAATCTCCAAGCACTGGCTCTATGAAGAAAGTAGGACTTCAGCCCAGCATGACGGACAAGGAGAACTTTCCGGGGGGTGTTTTGGGCTGAGTTTAGCTAAGAGCTTGTACAGTCCTGTGAAGCTCAGCAGGAGACAAAGAGCCTTTGCAGGTGTGTCTTCCAATGGCGGGTTAGAGATAAGGGCCCGCCCACACACACACGTGCACACACTCTAGTATAAAATGAAACAACATCAGTGAAGTGCTTCAGTGCCTTGCTAAGGGGCTCAGCTTATTTTTGATAAAAGAAATTATTACTGGTGGTGAATCTGTTTGGGTCTGCAGCAACCTCAATTCTTGCCTCCTCAGAAGAAGGGATTTGACTAAGGGGCATAAGGCAGAAGAAGAGACCAAAGCAAATTTTACAGCAGGAGTGAAAGTTTGCTAAAACGCTTTAGGCCGGGTACGGTGGCTCACGCTTGTAATCCCAGCAGTTTGGGAGGCTAAGGTGGGCAGATTACTTGAGGCCAGGTGTCTGAGACCAACCTGACCAACGTGATGAAACCCCCTCTCTATTAAAAACACAAAAATTAAGCTGAGCATGGTGGCATGTGCCTGTAATTCCAGCTACTCAGGAGGCTGAGGCGGGAGAATGGTTTGAACCTGGGAAGCAGAGGTTGTAGTGAGCCAAGATCACGACACTGCACTCCAGCCTGGGCAACACAGTGAGACTCAAAGAAAAATAAAAGCTTCAGAGAAGGAGTGAAAAGAAAGTGCATTTGGAAGAGGGCCAAGTGGACATCTGGAAGGCCAAGTACCCCATTTGACCTTGGCCTTAGGGTTCTATATGGTGGCGTACCTTAAGTGTCTTGCTCCCTTTTCCATCGGAATGCCCCGAAGGTCATATACCAGTTAAACTTGGCTATTTTGCCCCTTAATGCACATGCTTGAGCCCACTCATCCAAGCCCCGAGATCTTATTTGGAAGCTGCTGAGCACCAGTTAACAGGTGTTTTTATCTATTGGAAAACTGCCTTTCCTGGGTACTAGTGACAACCAATTATTTTTTAGAGAAGCAGTGTGACAACTGCCTGACCATCACCTGATGGTTGCCTGACATTCCTGGTGGCACTGGGGGAGCCCTCTTCTGCCCCGCTCATGCCTGGATAGCTACATACTGTAATAACAAAAAGGCATCATTGATCTGTATTTCAAACTGCTAATGCCAGCAGTAGCAGGGAGCTCAGTTGGAAGAGCATGAGATGGGGCAAGAAGAGTCCACTAGGGGATGGTCTGTAGCCTCCGTCAGTCAGTTTAAAAAGTGGGGCCACCAAATCATCATCAGCAGCAGCATCTGCTGTTTTCGTTCTGGGGGCTGCCATAACAAAGTCCCACAAACTGAATGTCTTCAAACATCAGAAATCTTTTCTTTTACAGCTCTGGAGGCAGAAGGCCAAAAGCAAGGTGTCAGCCTGGCTGGTTGCTCCTGAGGCTTCCTGGCTGCTGGTACTGGCCATCTTAGGCATTGCTTGGCTTCCAGATACATCCCTCCAACCTCTGCCTCTGTCATCACTGGATGCCCCCCAAGAGTATGTGCCCAAAATCCTACCTTCTCATAAAGACACGGGTCACTGAATTAGAGCCCACTCTACTCTCGTGTGATCTCATCTTAATTTGATTGTATCTGTTGAGACCTGGTTTCCACATGAGGTCACGTTCATGGGTCCCAGGGTTTAGGACTTCATTGTGTCTTTTGACGGGACCCAATTCGGTACATAACACCTGGAATCTTGTTAAAAAGGCAAATTCTCCTGCTCTGCCCAGATCTACTGAATCAGAAGCTCCAAGAATGGGGCCCGGCGGTGGGGGTTCTGACACTCCCTCACCTTTGAGGGAATGTGGGGAGAGGATAGAACGAGGGAGCGCAAACAGCTTATTTGGAAGAAAGACGGTTGAGTGGCAGGTTAAATGAGGGAAGGAGGTCACAAGGAGAATGATAGATATTTTAATCAACATGATTTCCATTGGACTCAAACATGATTAAGCAATTACAAAATAAAATTTAATTATCAAGTGTATTGGGGAATCCCAGGAAAGCAGGTGCAGGATGTGAAGCCCACAATGAATCAAGGAGCGACTGCCTCCCTATGTCTTCCTGTCTCTGTCTTCCCACTCCCTCTCCCTCTCCCTCTCCCTCCTCCCTCCTCCCTCCCAACTTTCCTCAAGGAAGGCAGGGCCACCCCACACCTCCCACACCCACACCGTAAGTCCTAACGGCACCAGTGGCCCTGGTGCTGCTGTGTCCATACACATTCTCAGGAGAAAAATATCCCTTGGCCTAGGCCAGAGCCCAACTCCCCGTTCCTCCCCCGTGGCTGTGCGATGGGGTCATCAAGTGTGGGTGTGACTGCCAGGACCACTGTGTAAGGAGGAGACCCTATTCTCAAAAAATGAGGTGCTGCAGCCCCACCAGGCTCTGGATGTGGTCCAGACTCCTCTCTCGGCCCTCCAGTGGTCTCTCTGGAAATGAATTCCAGACCCTGGCAGTTTAGAAAGTGCAGGGAAAATATTTTAGGAATTGGATGACTAAGTAGGAATTGCAAATTAAACCTTGCAAAAGATAGAAGACTGCAGGTGGGAACTGAGTGGGATTGGAGGTGGAGCCACCAGACATCACAGAAATCTGAGATGTGGGAAGGTCAAAATAAACTTTGAAATATAACAGGGCTCAGGGAAGTAGCCGGAACCCTATGTTGGGCAAGGCAGGTGGGTGTGAAAGGGGCAGGTGAATGTGGGTGGGGTACGTGAGTGTGCACACATGTGAAGAGGCAGGCAGGTGTGAGTAGGGCAGGGACGTGGGGCGAAGCAGGCAGGTGTAGGTGGAGTATGTGGTGAGGGTGAAGCAGGGGGATATGGGGGAGTGTGAACCTGGCAGGAAGGTGTGGGCAGATGTGAACCTGTCAGATAGGTGTGGGCGGGGCATGTGGATGTGGGTGGGTGTGAACCTGGCAGGTAGGTGTGGGTGAGTGTGAACTTGGCAGGTAGGTGTGGGTGGGGCACGTGGATGTGGGCAGATGTGAACCTGGCAGGTAGGCGTGGGTGGGACATGTAGATATGGGTGGGTGTGAACCTGGCAGTAGGTGTGCGTAGGGCTTGTGGATGAGGGTGGGTGTGAATCTGGCAGGTAGGTGTGGGTGGGTGTGAACCTGGTAGTAGGTGTGGATGGGGCATGTGGATGTGGGCAGGTGTGAACCTGGCAGGTAGGTGTGGGTGGGAGATGTGGATGTGGGTGGGTGTGAACCTGGCAGGTAGGTGTGGTAGGGTATGAACCTGGAAGGTAGGCATGGGTGGGACATGTAGATGTAGGCGGGTGTGAACCTGGCAGGTAGGTATGGGCAGAAGTGAACCTGGCAGGTAGGCATGGGTGGGAGATGTAGATGTGGGTAGGGTGCAGATTTGGAGCTCAGGCTGCAGGTTGAGTGGGACCCATGCTGAAAGAGAAAGCCAAGCTGGGCTTGTGCTGGCAACTGATAGTGACTTTCTCGTAAGACAAAACACAGGGGAAGAAATCTACTGGTACATCTGTGTATAAAACCAGGACAACATCTTAACACCCAGAGAACATGGGGTTGAGTGGGTGTTGGGAGAACCAGCCACAGCACTGCCACCCATGTGGGTTCAGCAGGACCTGGAATTTGCAGCTCAGCATCTTACCCGGGAACCACGGAGGTCTGACCACATCGCCTCCAGGGTCCCGTAGACTTCTTAGCTTCTGCTCTTTAGTAAGGGTTTATAAAAATGTCTAGGTTAGCATTGCTTGGAACTATTCTGAAAAAGAAAATTTTAAATGAAAAAAAGAAAGAAATTCAGTTAAACACAATGGAGAATGCTGCAGAAAGAGTTAAATCTAACACTGGGAAGCTCTGGTCCCGTCCTTTACATAGAATCAGAGGAGAGGAATTCTTTGCTTTTTCACAAATCCAAATAATCCCTCTGGATCTGCAGTAAATTAGACACACAGTCCCACAGTCCTTGACACATATTGTGAGGAAATTATTTGATTTATTTACTTGATATACTTAAAGCATTCCACTGGTCTGAGAGCAATTGGGTGCATGAAGAAAATACAAATCTAACACTTAAACCACATGCTGCAGCAAGAGCCTCCATGCAGAAGAAATACACGTTGACGGCAATTGGACACTGAGCCTGAGGAAACCGTTGATGTGAACCACATGGGGCCTTTTGGACGAGTAAACCAAAAGCCAATTATGATCGACCATCCCTGACTGTAATTTCATTAATCCAAAAGCTGACAATTCTCCCCGACAGAAGCTCCGATGCAACATGCTTCAGCCTTCTCTAAGAGCCAGGATGCCTCGCCAAGGCTGAAGTCGGGGATGAGGCTGATGGCTGTGAGTTCTGCCTGTGCGCTGCACAGGACTGCACATTTTCAGCACGCAGGGCAGGTAGATGCGATTATCCCAGTTTCACATGAGGAGCCTGAGATAGAGAGGTCAAACATCACTTGCCCAAGATGAGAAAGTCTGTGAGGTGGCAAGCATGGCGTCAAAGGTCTGAGTTCCACTCCAGAAATGCATTTAAACGACGGTGGGCAGCGGTAAGGGTGACATCTCCTTCCTCCTTAATTTTTTAAAATTAGAGTAAGATTCACCTCACACACATGCACTCACTCCTTCATGTGTACACGTCTTATATTTTATCTCATTTAACTACAGTCACAACCTTTTCGGTAGGTGATGTTAGCATACTTTTCAGAGGCAGGCAGTGACTGAGAAAGCCTTAGCAACTTGCAAAGGACCAAACAGTTAATGGTTGGGCAGGGATTTGAATCAGAGTCTCCTGACACCCAGTCTGGCCACTTCTAGCACATACGCTTTCTAGCATATAATCACAGACCCAGGAAGTGGGATTTCAACACAGCATAATCTTACTCATATCAGGTGAAATTTAAATATATTTTCTGAAATTTAAATACATATTCTTCAAGCTATGTAGAGTTGAAGAATGACTACCAGCATTAGCATTATGCAGACGTACAGCATCATTTAGAATACACGAACACCTATTTGTAAAGGTGCACATTTAGGTGTATTATACTTGTCACCTTCCTAATATGAATAATACTCTATGCGAGTTGACTTTGCTAGTGCTGCTTGGAGACATCACCGTACCCTGCAATAAGCTAAGCGCCACAACTGACTGAGCGGGCCTGAGGTTCACCCAGATCCGCTCCTACTGAAATGCATTCTCACGCAGTTAGATATCAAGCAGGAGTTCAGTACATTTTTACAGCTTGGTCTTGGGCCAGCAGTGGGTCGGCTGCCTTCCCAGGCACTTCTGTACTCCTTGCAGCAACTTGTGCAATCCATATTTTTAACTATGAATGAGGAAACTTGAGTCTGGAGCTCCGCTTCGTCTCAAAACCAGTATTTTCTCCCAATAAACGAGACTGGTTATTTTGGTGGATACATGGAAAGTTTCTTTTTTTGAAACAGATTATTCTTACTTTTCATAAACATGTAATATATATTGCTTTCTTCCTTTTTTTCTTTATCTTGTATTCCCTACAGGGGTCCTTACAAGCCATTTTGTCATGGAAGAAACTGAATCCAGGGCTTTTGAACTCATCAACAGTCTCAATCTTTCACCCACTCCCATGCCACTCCTCCCTTAGGATCTGCACTTTGTGTCTTCATTGTGCTCACACCTACACACACACACGTGCACATACATAAAAGGCATGCGATACACATGTGTATCATATACATCCATAATATGCATGCAATACACATACACACACATCATACACATGGACAATATACACACACACACACACACACTCCCATGCTACAGAGCAAATGGGTCTGTCTTAGAGGTTACTGTAGGAGGGTGCACCGCTCTAGTGGCATTGTGGCTCATTTGTGGACGTGTGCCCTGTGCATTCATCACAAGATTCTGCTCCTCTCTCCAGAACTTGGTTATTCTTCTCGAGATTCAGCACACTTCTGGGAAAAAAAATCCATTTTAACTCTTTTAAACAAAATTATAAATGAGCACTCACTTATTCTGGCTCTCTAAAATAATTTAAAAATCTTTTTCAGAAGACAGTTATAACCTTTTTCAAAGGCTTTGTGTGTGTGTGTGTGTGTGTGTGTTTGTGTGAGATGGAGCTTCACTCTGTCTCCCAGGTTGGAGTGCAGTGGTGTGATTGATCTTGGCTCACTGAAACCTCCACCTCCTGGGTTCAAGCTATTCTCCTGCCTCAGCCTCCCAAGTAGCTGGGACTACAGGTATGTACCACCAGACCCAGCTATTTTTTTGTATTTTTAGTAGAGACAGAGTTTCACCAGGTTAGCCAGGCTGGTCTCAAACTCTGATCTCAGGTGATCCACCCTCCTGGGCCTCCACAAGTGCTGGGGCTACAGGTGTGAGCCACTGCATCCAACCTCAAAGGCAGTTTTGTAAAGGTTGCAAGTTTCTTATCTACATTCTCTGAAAATATTTAAAAATATGGTTAAATATATTGTTTACCAATTAGACCTTCAACTAATTAATGACACATTCTGGAGATTCAAAGAAGAACAAGATGACTTCAAGAAATGCAGAAAGTAGTTCCTTAAATTATGTTTTAAACTGATCTGAAATATATATGTCTCTCTCTCTCTCTCAGTCCCTTTCTCTCTCTCTCAATGCTTTCCTGATCTGCTGGTCCAGAGGCCTGAGGAGGTCAAAGTGGAGAGAAGGTACGTAGAACTTCCCATTCAGTGGGATCTCACTGGCCCCAAAGTCATCTACCAGCCACCCAGTGATTATCTGGTCTCATGAACTGGTGTACTAGATTAAGCACAATTAAAATATTCTATTTAGCACCATTAAGAGCTTCGATTTAGCAGCATTAAGAGTTCCTATTGGATATTAGGATTGCTACCATGATGAGCCAACGGTGACAGGAAGGGTACACACACATCCACAAATGTGGCAGTGAGAGTGATAGTGAGAGGGGCAAGTTATATTTTCACCTTCCGGGAGCCACATTCTGAATTCTAGCTGCTGGGACCCATGACCTCTGCTTCATTCATTGATTCTGCACATACACTGCATCCTGGGACTGGTTCCTCAGCACCACCTGAGTTCCAGCGCCAAATTGAGGCTTTGGGCAATGACTGCACGGTTCTAGCAGACTGGATGGGGTATGTCTTCGTGTGTTCTGGCTGCCATAACAAAATACCAATGACTTAGGAGGCTTAAACCACAGACATGTATTTCTCATGGTTCTCGAGACTCGGAAGTCCAAGATCGAGGTGCCAGAAGACTTGGTGTCTGGTGAGGGCCTGCTTACAGGTTTGAGATGGCTCCTTCTCACCAGGCCCTCAGACAGTGGAAAGGACAGGAGAGCTCTGTATCTCTTCCTCTTGTGATAAGGGCACTAATTCTAACATAAGGGCTCTCCTATGTCCTTACCCAGTCGTAATTACCTGCCACACACCCCATCTCCAAATGCTATCCCATTTGGGGTTAGGGCTTCAACATATGAACTTTGGGGGAACACCATTTGGTTGACAGCAGGGCACATGACCTGTGGTCCTCTCGCTCATTTGCCAGTAAAATGGCTCTCGCTAGTCTGCCCAAAGTCATCTACCTGCCACCCAGCGGTTATCTGGTCTCAGGGAGTGGTGTTCGAGATTTAGCACCATTTTCTGCTACTGGCCATTTGGGCATTCAGCCATAGTGGTCATGAGCTTAGCCTTGGTGAGAGGGAGTCCATGGAAAGAAATTGGATTTGTGATGACATTATTGGGCAACTAAGTCAACCATGCCCTGGACCCAACTTGTGGACAGAATTTTATGTGAGTTAATACATTTCCTTATTTTTAGAACCAGTTTCAATAAGAGATAGAGTTGGGGAAACAAAGGTCATTACTGGTGGCTACAATCAATCTAATTGACTAATCATATCAGTATCATAAATGGCACCCTAAATGTGCTGTCCCATGAAATGGGACTGCCAGAAATGGTACATGGGTACAAAAATGGCCATTACATCTAAGCGCATCATTTCTACTGTGTTGTGTTGTGAAGGCATCATAGCATTTCTTGTTACTGACCATTAAAAAAAGAAATTCTCTTGATATATTTTGAGCAGAAGAAGCTGAAATAAAAAATTTGAACCTCACCTGCTGTTTCCAGACAAACTTACAGATTTGCCACAGATTTTAAAGCATGGAAAGCCATACCTGAAACAGCGATTCCAAAAACTTCACCCGGGTGCAGGTTACGTCAGAATAACAAGAAATGCTTATGGAAAAGACAGATTTCTCCGTGCTACTTCAGAGCAAATAATTATCTCTGGGAGTAAAGCCTAGGGATTTGTATTTTCAACAAGCTCTTGATAATTTTTATTCACTGCCAAGATCGAGAGCAAATGTCTAGAGAAAATTGGCTGAGATCAAAGCCAGAGCAAGAGCCCACCAATTTAGCTATTTGCGATGAAAAGCCCTTCTCCTTAATCCAGGCTCGACATTTCACATGTCTATTTGTATATTCTAGGATTGAACCAGAAAGGGCAAAGTTTCATGGTCAGCAGAACCGGTTCCACTTTACTCCGTCAGTCTTTAGCCTTCTATAGCCTTGGAGAAGTCGATTCTTTGGGGGCCTCAGTTTTCTCATCTGGCAAGTAACAGGGAAAGGATTACTTAAGATTATATACAAAGTACGTTCTTCATATAAAGCTCTCAAAAAACCTATGACGTCAACATTGGGAAATGGTCATAAAACTTTTGTATCCATGGTAAGTTTTTAAATTGCATTTTAATTTACTGATTTTTCACTTTTCTATTCTCACTTCGTTTTTATGGGTAGTCAGGAGGGCCATGGAAAGGATGTGTTTAGCAGTAAATGTTTCCCCAGAGATACTGATCAGTGGGAAACCATCTATGAGTTAAGAGCTTTCCTTCTGAAATGCAAGTTTCACATCTTGAAAAGAAATTAACATGATTTTTACAGCATACAAGTTTGTGTCATGGTTGAAACCTTGCTCACCAGGTGAACTTTTGTCTGAGTTATATTTTCCACTTTGGGAACTCGTGTAATTTGAAAGTAGATCATACAAAAATCTATTAGAAGGCACTTTTGTATACTCAAATTTTCATAGAACAGGCTCAATGTTATTCTAGCTAATATAAAGTTATTACCATGTGGGCTATATTTCCCCCCTGCGTGGTCCTACAGGAATCTCCCAGCCAGCATACAATATGTGATTTGGGAGAGTTCTGGTTCAGACCTTAAGCATTTGCTTCCAACCTTGTAAATCTGCTGTGACAATTCATCACGTTTTCCCGCTTCGGTGAAATCCCTGGTATCAAAAACTCTGTAAGCTTAGTGCCAATAAAAACAAGCCAACCAAAGTATTGGGATTGCTTTCCTTGAAGTCGTCATTCCCTTCCTCAGGCCCAGCAGTGGGTAATGAAGTCTTAAACGTCCTCAAATGAAACACTGTGATGAGATCTATTCAGGCCTTTATGCAGAGATGCAACTCTTCCTCTGCTGATGGGTCAGGCTTTACTGCCCACGGGGCCCAAGGCAGCCTTGGAGCCCAATCCGACTTTGTATCCTCTGTCTGTCTTTTGTTCTTTTCCATTCTTCCTTTTGGACATCTCCATGAACAAATCAAGTTACAGAACTGGTTTCCCTGCCACTCCAAGGGACTTTCAAAGAGTTTAACATTAAGTTTTAACATCGATCAACAACATGCACAAAAGTCGTGGGCCTTGTGCTTCTGTGTCTTTAGGATGGGGAGCTGCTTAGAGCAGAGTGGCTTCCAGGAGGGAATCTGGATGAGGACGACCTGACTGCAGGTGAATGGCTGGGGGTGCAGTTGTGCATCACCTGCATTGGCAAGAGCTTTGATCTCACACCACGTTATTCTCATTAACAATTACAGGAACTGCATATCTAAAGAGTTCTTCTCTCTGCTGAAACTAAGCTCCTTAACCTTCAGCACTAATAAATCCACTGTATTCAACCACGGTTCCATCATCACACATTCTAAGGACTTTGAATGGCCTTCCCCGTGCTGTCAGCCTAATGAAATGTGCATGAGTGAGGACATCCATAAGCACCCTTAGCGCGGCGGTGCGGGTTAATGTGAGGGCTTTCTGACCAGCCGAAGGTGTGAACTCATAACAAGATCTGCTGTGTGCAGGCTTTAACAGCTTGTCAAATGTGTGAGTTGAAGATAATGAATTCAAGTCCACTTGTGGGGTTTTTCTCTGGTTTGCAGGTTCATTTACAGGGATGACATAGATAGAGGAGCCACTTGGAAAAACACAAGCAGGTTCGTGGGGCTTGGATGGAATGGTCTTTTGTTAACAGATTGACTGTTGAGAATAACGAGGTCTACGTAACACTTTCGGCTTTCCCACATAAGTAAGCGGACTTCATTTTCACTGACTCCAACTTCAGCGAGGAATAACATTTTGACATACAGACAAGATTGAATCAAAAATCTTTCCTCTGCCATTCAGCAGGACAACCCCAAGCCACACATAGCTACTGAGCCCTTGACATGTAGCTGGCCCAGACTGAAAGTTGTGCAAACATAAAGCACACACGGAATTGCGGAGACTTACTACACATACAAAAAGTAAAACACTGCGTTGGTATTTGTAATTTATGCACAGAAAGGATAATACTTTTGATAAACTTGATTACATAAAATACATTCTTAAACCAACTTTTACCTGTTTCTTCAGCTTTCTTTAGTGCGGTTACTAGAAAACTTAGTTCCATGAAAGCTGATACCAAGTTTCTATTTGACAGTGCTGTCTCATGTCACTGAATGTAACCTAAACATTGAATAGATATCCTTTCTTTAGGTGATCAAGCAATCACTAGATTTTAATGTATTGCATTTTCTTAGAATTATATTTGCTTGGGGATTTTTAGATGGTAGTTAATAAATTAACTATTTTATAGGTCTTCAGTCTTAATATCTATATATCAGATTTTATATTTAAACACACATTTAAACACACACTACTTTTAAAAAAATAGTCCTGAAGTAGAGTTAGACAGTATAAACTTGGAAAAGCTATTTTCTAATCTACTGCAAGTGGAATTCAACTTCCAGTTTCACTGTAACAAATGTCAAATGAAAAAAAAAATTACCCATAATTCATTAATTACCTATTTATTACACAGGTTATTTGAAAGACAAATGTTTCAGTACTCACAACTGAATATCAACTGGAAAAATCCTGCTCATTTTCTCTGCTTCTTTTCCCATTTTAATTCCCTTTTCCTCGTCTCCAGCAAGCTTGGAGAGCGTCTACGCCAGTGTTAGCCAGAAGGGAACACACAGAAAGTGCATTGAGAGGAAAACACTTTGCACTTAAAAAATAAGCCCCCTTCTCAAATTCCTGCTGTGGGAGAGTGAGGGAAGGAAAGGGATGGAGAGAGAATGAGTAAGGGAACAAACAGTCCCCCCGCCCCTCTCTGGAAAGGACCCGAGTCAGAGAGAGGCTGGGCTGAGGTGGGGCTGGAGAACCACCAGCGTAGGGGGTTTTGGAATTCAGCCTGAAGTGGACTTTTTGAAAACCTCAAGTAAGCCTTGTTTCCCCAAATGTGACTACACTTATAATTGAAAGTGACTGGGAAGAGGTAGAATCTTTTTAGATATTGTCAAGCATTGCGGAGGAAAGAGATGTTATGGGGAGAATTTGAAGGTAGGAGTTGAAGAAAAATAAAAGCAATTTTCTTCTTGTACCATTTGAAATCCAGATTGTAAATCACAGTGGTTGTACCAGGTAGCTGGAAGCTAAAAATACATCATCCATTCCCTGCCCCAGATGCCGTGGCTAGGCAGGAAGCGCCCTCGGGCTCGGACCCCTCTCTTTCCAGATCTTTCCCCTGAACTTTCCACACATTCCTTTGGGACCCTCAATATTACCTCTTGAACTGGTCAGGTAGCTACAAAAACCCTTTTATTTTCTTATGCAGAATGATATCACACCTTGTCTTGGCTCATTGAAGTGTTTTCAAGAAAGTAAAAAAGCAATTCACTCTCTAGTAGGATGCTTCTGACCTTCGGCAGAGAGGAGTTAAACTGTAACCTTCTTAAAATAGCAATTCCTTTCTTTCTGATATAGAAGCATCACCCACAAGTCATTATCACAAGAGGCAGTCAGGTCAGGAATTGCCTGGTGCTGTGGATGCCAGGAAGCCCCTGCGGGAGGCAGGTTTTAGGGGAAGTAAAGACACATAACTAAGGAAGGAGGTCTTTCTCACCTTTGAAAAGACTTTCGAGCATGTGAAATCCGATCACATTAGTGTAGGAAGAACAGAGCGTATGTGGTTTTTTTCATGATCCCAGGAGATAGGCAGGGAAGACACTGTTTTTAACTTTGAGCAGTTCTTCTACGGACGCTCCAACATCCCCACAGAGGGAAGTGTGGAATCATGATGGTCAAAACAACATAGGACTCGCCCAGACAATTTTCTTCTACTGGACTTTTCTCAATTTCTAAAATACAACTAATGGAGATTCCTCCTGAAGGATCCTGATGTTCAGCCTTTTGAAATGAAGAACGTGGCTTTCAGTGAGAAGGCCACGTCGTATCAGTGAGATTGAGCACAACGCCCTCACTTTTGTTATTCGTGACCGAAGTGAGCTGGCTTTTGTCCTTCTTTCTGCATTTTTGTACTTGGAGTAACTGAGGACATATTCCTTTGCAAATAATAAGGCTTGCAAATATAGAGATGCAGAAAATTTCACAATATTTAAAATCGTAGTCTTCAAGTATCCAAATAATGTAAACGATGCAAACGCCTTCCAGTACCAAATGTAATACAATGAGAAGATAAGAATGTTGTATCCTCAATGTCCTAGGTCACAACTAGAATGAAATCAGTAACTTTTTTTAGAATTGTTGTTGAGCTTCATGGAGAAGGGTAGCGGAAATGGGCTCTTAAGAGTGGCCGCAGTAACGAGCAGCGTGATGATGGGGCATGGAGGTGTGCTTTTTTGTGGTTGTTCATAATATTCCTTTATTGTTCTTTCAATCTGCATAGGATTTATAGTGGTAATCTTTTTTCCTTCCTGACATTGGTAACCTGTCTTTCCGTTTCCCCTGAGAAGTTTTGCCAGATATTTATTTATTTATTATTACTTTTTTTTATTATTATGCTTTAAGTTCTGGGGTACATGTGCAGGACATGCAGGTTTGTTACACAGGTATACACATGCCGTGGTGGTTTGCTGCATCCATCACCCCATCATCTACATTAGGAGGTATGCTTTGTAAAAGGCTTGTCTGCTCGAGACCTCGCTCACTAAAAGGACACCGTAATGACTTATCATGAAGGACAAATTACATAAAGATCCTTAACTTTTAAATGTTATCTGTAGATGATTGCAGACTCCCCTTGCCGAATGAAGATGAACTTTCTGACATGATCTGTGTGGCTGCAGGTTCCCCTTTGTGGTTGCCTTTTCTACCCTGTTAAGGCCCTTCATCCTCATACCATCCTAAATGCTCTAGTGCCTGCTAGGAGACCGGAGCCCCGAGTGCCAGGTTTAAAGGAACTGGGAAGAAGGACTATAAGGATATTTCCTTTTTTAGGAGGTGGGGGTCTCACCCTGTCACCCAGGCTGGAGTGCAGTGGTTCGATCACAGCTCACTACAGCCTTGAACCCCTGGACTCAAAGGGTCCTGCCATCTGAGTCGGGCAAGTAGCTGGGACTACAGGCACGCACCACTGCACTCGGCTTATAAAGAGAATTGAAAAGGTTGACCACATACAGGGTGGGAGTGAAGGTTTCTACTTTTCACAGTTCCTGGAAATCTTGTCGGGTTTTTATTTTGCGGTGTGTGTGTGTTTCCTGTATGTGCCAGAAACAGAAACTTCTCTTCCCTTCCTTCTTACAGTCACATGCCTTCATTCTCTTATGTCAGGATTGCCAGTATATCCTGACTCTCTCCCTTCTTCTGGGCTCATTTGTATCTGAAACATTTTACACACTGAAGTCAGAAGGAATGATCCGGACATAAAATAGTTTATTTCTATTCCTTAAACTCTTAGAGTTTAAATGAGTCTATATTGTCTAGAAGTTGAGGTCCTCAGTCATGCCAGGTTCTGATATTATTTGCAAGTATCATCCATAAAAACACCCTCTGGATTGTGTTCCCTGAATGTAGCTGGGACTTTTGTTTCCTTCTGAGCACCGTATCACCTTGTTTTCTGCCTGTTTCAAGCAGAATCAATGGGCACATTTTATTGGCTGTCATTCTAAGGCTTCTCTAACCTTGAGTGGCTGTATCCCATGCCACCTGCTCTCTGGCCTTTTCCCAGAATTTCCCGCCCTGGGACCCTCACCTCCTCAAACCCAGGTTTCCACTGATGACCTCACATGTCTTTGACCTGTTACCTTGAGTGTTATTGACTTTTCTCTCTCCCCAAAAAAATTATCTCCTTAAGAGCAGGAATCCTGCTCTAGTTTAATTCCATTTGTTCAAAAATACAAAGCATTTACAGGATGTCAGGTCTTCAGCTGGACTATAAAAAAGTAAAGATCAGTAAATAGAAAAAAAACTTACATCACCAACATCAAAACTACCCGGTGATACAATTAAACTGGCAAGAAACGTTCAGGACAATTCATTTGTCCAAGCTCTAGACACAATAACTACTTGCTTATTGGTGATGGGGACTGAAACTTGGAATGAAATATTCTCATGATAACAGTTTTACTTTTAAGAACATGTTTGAGATTTCAAAGTTAATTAAACAAAATGAATAATTGCCTGGACAGTTATCTCAGAAACTAAAAATGTTATGTGTAGATAAAAATATTTAAATGCTTTCTTAAAGGTCACATTAAAAAACATTGCATGAACAAAAGAAGTTTAATGCTACAGTCACCTCGCCTGCAGGTTTGCCATGGCGTATGAGACCTGGCTGTGAGGAGCTGATTGCACGGATATTTCGGGGAGCATCGACAGATCGACTGGTTGAGACTATCTTCCATGTTCTGTCTTCTTTAGCGAACTCTCACAGGCCTGAGATTCCTATCTTTGGAGCCTCTTCTTCTTGTTATATTGCAGACATATTATAGGAAAAAATCGTCTGACCTATGCCACATTAGCAATTTTTGTTTCTCAGACTGAATTTGGGAATGACAAGAGGAAGAGGAGTTAAAGGCTGATAAGATGGCACATTGGGGTTTCATAGGCCAGGAGGGGAGACTCAGGTTAAGCAGTAGAAAGAGAGGAGGACACTATTTGGATTCAGGGAGCACTGAAGTGCCGGGCACAGCCAGCCTGGCGGAGACATGGATGGTGTGTCACAGAAAGAGAAGTGATGAGCCCCCAAAGAACCCCAAATACTGACTTCTTCAACCACAGCCTTCAGCTGAGAATAGATCCCATTTTAGTTACTACTTTCCTCACATGTAGCAAAGAGCTTTTCCAAACTTATCTCTCAGTATTTGTTGAAGAAGAGATGACTGAGAGGATAAACATGAGAGCCTCCCCCACACGCCTTTATCAGCGCCCAACTCTTCCTGTTACTCACCCTGGTCCTCTGCTCATTGTTGGAGGATGATGTCTGCTGTCTTCATCCTGTGCTGTCAGACACCATCTAAGACCCCTCCTTACACTTCCGGTCTTTCTCTTCACCACTCCTAGCATCTCATATTGTTTCCAGCAATTCTGAAGGACTTACCACTCTGCAAGCAAGCCATGTGCCTCCCACCTCCAGCTCGTCCTGGATGTTCTCTTGCACCCTCTTAGTTCTGAGGAAATGCCTCCTTCTCATCTAAGACAAATCTGAGGTATGAGCTCTTCCAGGAAACTTTCCCGACAGTCCCCAGGTGCCAGAGTCCAGGCTACAGTTCCCTTCTCTATGTCCAAGTCCCCTCTTCAGAGCTCTGTGGTTTTCTGACTGCACAGCATCACAGTTATCAATTTCTGCTTCTTCCTTTACCACCGAGAGATCAGCCTTGTCCGAGACTCAGAGAACGCTTGCTATCTCCCGGACCTGGGATGTGCCGCTCCCTCCCAAGCCTCCTCCCCGACGGCCAGGGTCTTCCTTTATTCTCGTTGAATCCTCCATCCACCTTCCTCTTCCATTGCATTTTTCTTGCCCAGTCGTCTCTGTACCTGGACTTAGCTTTGAAATGACTGCAGGGTGTTTGATGCTGTGGGTTAAATGAATTAATTCCTAATCAAGGAAAAGGCCTGTGTAGGGCTTCTGTAGCATTTCAATATTTTACCCTCTAGGGAATCCTTCCAGAAAGGATCTTATGATTTCAGAAGTACTGTGTTTAATGATAAATGCCCATTATGAAAATTAAATAATTTTTATTCTTATTTTGTAAAATATCTAACTTTCTTAAAACACAAACCCATTAGCAAGCTTTTTAGATTTGTTTGCTTATTTTTAAAAAGAAAGCTGTTCTCCCTGCCCAGTGTCCAGTGTTGGTAAATCCCCAGCGCTAGGAGGGTGTGAATCATTCCAGTTATCTGGTCTACCAGACACCACGTGATATTCCCTCTCCCTGTTCTCTCTGCATCTGAGCTCTTGCTTCACCGCTGCTTTGCCCCTGCGGTTGGCCTCATTCCTCTTGGTTTTGAACTGGGACAGCTTTAAATTTCTCTGGGCTTTCCGCTGCAGCACTGGCAAGGCCTACACAGACTATCTCCCTCAGAGGATCTCTTATGTGCCATGTAGGTGGATACTGTGTACCCTGTTGCTTGACTTCCAAATGGAGCACTCATGGACTTCAGTGGGAAATTCTCCTGGGGACTCTGGTGTTGATGAGGAAAGGAAGGGAAGAAATTCGTGCCTCCAGAAGGAACTGAAGTTGAACACCTCGAGATGGACCCTTCGGAAGTCTAATTCTGCCCGCTCTGATGACTTGAACAACCTCCCCTCTGATGGAATGGACAGTGGGGCTGGAAGTGGACCAGGGAACAGGAAGGTGAGTTGAGATCTGGGAAACAGTAAAGTGCAGTGGAAAGCTCTGGGAACTGAAGCCTGAAGCCTGACGCCTGTGTTGAATGTTAGCTCTTTTGCTCACTGTCTTAAACATTTTGTGCTTCTGTGACAGAGTAAGACTGGGTATATTATAAAGAAGTGTACTTTCTCAAAGCTCTGGAGAAGTCTAAGGTCAAGGTGTTGGCATCTGGGGAAAGCCATCCTGCTGTGTCCTCACATGGTAGAGGAGAAGAGAGGGAAGTTATTCCCACAAGCTCCCTACTCCCCTTTTATTTTTGAGACAGAGTCTTTCTCTGTCACCCAGGCTGGACTGCAGTGGCATGAGCTCAGCTCACTGCAACCTCCATCTCCCAGGCTCAAGCGATTCTTGCCTCGGCCTCCAGAGTAGCTGGGATTTCAGACGAGCACCATCACACCCAGCTAATTTTTGAATTTTTTTGAAGAGCAAGGTTTTGCCATGTTGGCCAGGTTGGTCTCGAACTCCTGGCCTCAAGTGATCTACCAGTCTCTGCTTCCCAAAGTGCTGGGATTACAGGGGTGAGCCACTGTGTGCAGCCCACAAGCCCTTTTTATAGCGATATTAATTCTGTTCTGGCCTCATGACGTAAACACCTCCCAAAAGCCCCACCTCCCAACACTGGGGATGAGGTTTCTAACTCGTAAATTTGGGGACTGCAGAATTTTAGGACAATCTTCGTGGAAATTTCCTCGTCTGTAAAATGGCAAAATGGCACATATAACGCTGAATGCGTGCTGCTGGCGGGAGAGTTTTAGAGCAAGCATGCAGCATGTCTGGGTAACATAAGGTCCTTCACACTTCGTTTCGCCCCCAGTTTTCAAAACCTCTGCAAACCCATGGGGTCACTCACATCCTCCAGATTGATGCAGCAGGCGGCCTGACTGACCAACCCCCTGCAGCGCTGGGCGTCCAGCCTGGAATGAGTTTTTTTTTTTTTTTTTTTAATATTCCCACACCAGTTACTGTTTCTATAGCATGCTGCTTTTCATGGCTTTTGGTGCTTTACCTTAGAGCCTGAGCTACTACTAGGATGAGCAGGACCTTAGAGGTGTGCTCCTTGGTGGCACAATTAGTGGGACTCTTTTTTTCATCCCCCCCACCCCCCAGGGAATGTCTAGCCAGAGCCGGGGCCATGACATAGACACATTCAGTGACTGTCAGCAATTTATAATCTGTAATCTCTTTCAATAGCCAGATCCTTTGTTTTGAATACTCTCCAGACTTTGAATAACATTTATTAGTTTCTCCTAGCCCTATTGAAATTTTATGAAATTGAGACAGGAAAAGAAAAACATAAAATTGCTCATAATCCCCTCACCCATAGATAACCAGGATTAATATTGGTGTGTATTATTTTCCAGTCTTTTCCTCTGAATGTATTTAACATCATGTTTTCTTGGCTCTAAGATTTCATAGATTACAAGATGCATTATGATTATAGTAACACTTTTTTGGAAAAAAGAAAAGAAAAATACACAGGCATCACCTTATCTAATAGAAGATGCTTTGTAAGATGTATCTCAATTTAAACATGGTAAGACATGCATATCAGGATCAAATAAATGTAAATTCAGATCCCATGTGTCCCAGATATATCCAATTTTAGGTTCACCATTTATGTAAACACCTGTAGGACGATAAAGTGAGGTGCACCCTACATACATGACTGTGTGTGGTCTATCCGTTCCCATTGTCCAGGTCTCTCTGAGCATCTCACTGTGGCATCTTCACGTTCTATAACGCACACTGAGGGCCGCCTCCTGCCTCGGCCGGTCTCTGGCTGTAGACTGCTGATCGCTTCTTCTGAGTCTCATCTGCTGCTCTCTAAGTCGTATAGAAATAAACATTAAACAGTTTAATGTGTCCCCAGCGTCTCCTGCGTTGCTCAGATGACTAGGAGGAAATAAAATCCCAAAATAAGAAAAGAAAGTCCAGCAAACATTTCACCAAAGATGATACATTTTATTCAGGGGACTTTGGGGGATATTTTTATTTGGAGGATACCACATACTACTTTTTGGGGGGTGGATTTTGTCTCTGTCTCCCCTCGCTCCCGTTTGGTTAGTCAGGCAGTGCAGCACCCACACACTGGTTGCTGCCTGGCTTCCTTCTGGCGTATTCATTCAGATTTTTACCCCAAGCTGATATGAGCTTAAGTCTCTGTTCCCTATTGCACCGTTAAATTCAGTGACATCCTTCATAAAGTTTTGGAAACAGAGGAGTTTCTTTATATTTGGAATTGTTTTTACATTAATTTTGATTTGTCTGCCACCCACCTGGCTTGCTTTAAAGTTCAGTCTCAGTTAGGGGTTTGTCTACCTGCTCCCTTGGGCTCCTGTGAAAATCCGAGGCTTATGCAACCTAATACCTCCGCCAGTGTGTTTCCGGAAACCTTCTGAAACCCAAAGAAACTCTCCCCGGGGGCGAGGAAGCCTGCAGGATGAAAGCGGGGCCATGCTTCCCGGAGACCGGAGGAGACCAGTGCTGAGCTTTTCCTCCTCCTCTCACAGAGAACAGAGGATGGGGGAGCTTACGGCCTGTGCCAGTGACACCTCCCTGCCCATTAGACCTGGACATACCGAGTCTCAGTGTCCAGCCGTCCTGGCTGGTGTCGGCCACTGGATGCCAGTGGAAGTGAGGAGGGACCTCCTGGCCCAGCGCGGTCAGCCTGCTGTATGCCTTCATGCTGCTTCCACTTCCACTGCTGGATGCAAACGCTCTGCGACCCTCAAGGATGAAGGACCTGCAAGATGGGAGGAGCCTTGGCCATCCTGAGCTAAGCCTTCTGTCCAGCACAACCGGATAAGCCAGGGCAGTCACGGGAGAGAGACATGCATGTGCTGACCCTCTGCAGTGACAGGGTAGATTTGCTATGCAGCCAGCATTGCCATGACAAATTCTTCTCTCAATTTCTGCATAGTTAAGCTATTCTGACATATAGCGTTGTTTATTTGACCTATTTGTTACTTTTAGGCCTTTTCATTTATTGACATTGACTTACTAGAGATAACACCATAGATCTTGGCACAGTGGCTCACACCTGCAATCCAGCACTTTGGGAGGCTGAGGTAGGAGGATCGCTTGAGGCCAGGAGTTCAAGACCAGCCTGTGTGACACAGCAAGACTCCTTCTCTACAAAAAAAAATATTTAAAAATATTAGCCAGATATGGTGGTGTACACCTTTGTCCCAGCTGCACAGGAGGCTGAGGTGGGAGGAGTGCTTGAGCCCAGGAGTTTAAGGTTACAGTAAACTATGAACGTATCACTGCACTCCAACCTGGGTGACAGCGTAAAACCCTGTCTCTAAAAATAAATAAATAACACTGTAATAAATATGCTTGAAAAAATATATTTTCATGCTTTCAGAAACTTTTGGGAGAACATATTTTTACAAATGGAGATTTACAATCAAAGAGTATTGAGGTTTTTACATTTCAGTTCAATTTAAAAGGAATTAACATAATATATATATATATTTTTTTTTTTGAGATGGAGTTTCACTCTTGTTACCCAGGCTGGAGTGCAATGGCGCGATCTCGGCTCACCGCAACCTCCACCTCCTGGGTTCAGGCAATTCTCCTGCCTCAGCCTCCTGAGTAGCTGGGATTACAGGCACGTGCCACCATGCCCAGCTAATTTTTTGTATTTTTAGTAGAGACGGGGTTTCACCATGTTGACCAGGATGGTCTCGATCTCTTGACCTCGTGATCCACCTGCCTCGGCCTCCCAAAGTGCTGGGATTACAGGCGTGAGCCACCGCGCCCGGCGAATTAACATAATATTTTTTAAAAATTGTGCCAGTTTAGACTTCCCCAAACTATCTAGGAAAATGCCTCTTCTGTACCTATAAATGTATGTCAGCAATCATTTTACTTTATGCCATGTGACAGAGAAAAAATCTGTAACTTAAAAAAATGACTATTTACTAAAAGTGCGGTTGAGTCCTTTTTTCTTTCTTGTGTGTTTATAAGTTGTCTGTACTTCTTTTTTTTTTTTTTTTTTTCAAAATTCCTTGTGTTAATGATTTCTAGTTTTATATTCCATTTTTGTCAGAGAAGATGCTTGATTTGTTTCTTTCTTTTTTTTTTTTTTTTTTTTAGAATAGGAAGGAGGAAAAAGGAAGAGATAGAGAGAGAGAGAATGGGGAGGAGGGAGAAGGAAAAGAAAGAGGGAGAGAGAATGGGAGTATTGCTTTCTTGCCCAGGCTAGAATGCAATTTAGTAATGGGTATTGAAAAGCTCTTTTATACTGATAATTATACTTAATGATGTAGTCAGGAAGGAATAAGGGAAGAAGATAACAAACAAACAGCCAACCAATATTTAATTTAAACCTATGAAATGCTATGCGATTACTGAGGAGTGGTTTACTTCCAATTATATAGTCACCTTTGGAATAGGTGTGAGGTGGTAATGTATGTTTTGTGTATTTGAAGTGGAGAGTTCTATAAATGTTTATTAAGTTTACTTGTTCCGGGTCTGAGTTCAAGTTCTGAATATCCTTGTTAATTTTCTATCTCGTTGATCTATAGAATCTTAAGCTCTTCTTGTTACATTGATCCTTTTGCCATTATGTAATGTCATTCCTTGCCTCTTTTGATCTTTCTTGCTTTAAAGTCTACTTTATCAGAGGCGAGAATTGCATCTCCTGCTTTTTGTTTATTAGTTTATTTTTACTCTCTGTTTGATTGGTAAATCTTCCTCCTTCTCTCTGAGTCTTTGTGTATTGTTGCATGTAAGATGGGCCTGGATGCGGCATACCGATGGGTTTTGGCTTTTTATCCAATTAAAATATATATAGGTTTAATAGCGGCGTTTGATGCTAGCTGGCTGTTTTGCCCATTAGTTGATGTAAATTTTTTATTGTGTTAAAGTTCTTTGCTTTTTGATATATTTTTGGAAAGGCTGATATTGGTTGTTCCTTTATATGTATAGTGCTTCTTTCAGAAGCTCTTGTAAAGCAGGCCTGGTGGTAGTGAACTCTCTAAGTACTTGTTTGTTCGCAAAAGATTTAATTTTTCCTTCGCTCATAAAGTTTAGTTTGGCTGGATAGGAAATTCTGGGTTGAAAGTTCTTTTCTTTAAGGATGTTAAATATTGGTCCCCACTCTTTTCTGGCTTGTAGGGTTTCTGCTGAGAGATCTGCTGTAAGTCTGATAGGTTTCCCTTTATGGGTAACCTGACCTTTCTCTCTGGCTGCCCTTAGTATTTTCTCCTTCATTTCAACCCTAATAAATCTGGCGATTATGTGCCTTGGGGTTGGTCTTCTTGAAGAATATCTTTGTGGTGTTCTCTGTATTACCTGGAGTTGAATATTACCCTGCCTTGCCAGGTTGGGAAAATTTTCCCGAATGATATCCTGAAGAGTATTTTCCAACTTGGATTCATTCTCTTCATCACATTCAGGTACACCTATCAAACGTAAATTAGGTCTTTTCACATAGTCCCATATTTCCTGGAGACTTTGCTCATTCCTTTTCATCCTTTTTTCTGCATTCTTGTCTTCTCGTTTCATTTCACTGAGCTGATCCTCGACTTCTGATATCCTTCCTTCTGCTTGATCAATTCGACTGTTTAAACTTGTGCATGCTTCGCGAAGTTCTCGTGTTGTGTTTTTCAGCTCCATCAATTCACTTATATTCTTCTCTAAATTGTCCATTCTCGTTAACATTTCGTCAAACCTTTTTTCAAGGTTCTTAGTTTCTTTGCATTGGGTTAGAACAAGTTCTTTTAATTCACAGAAGTTTCTTATCACCCACGTTTTGAAACCTGCTTCTGTTATTGGAACACACGTGTAATCTATTAAGCCTTGTTCCGTTACTGATGAGGAATTGCAATCCCCTGTAGAGGGAGAGGCATTCTGATTTTGAGTATTCTCTGCCTTTTTACGCTGGTTTCTTCCCTTCATTATATATTTGTCCGTCTGTCGTCTTTATAATTACCAGCTTTCTAACTGGGTCTCTGACGTCCAACTTGTTGATTCCCTGCGCCGAGATCTGAGCAATCCACTGAGCCGGCCAAAACAGTGGTGTTAAGATTGATGGTGCTTTTCTGCCCGGGAATCTCCGGACTCTGCACCAAGAACTGGCGTGCTAAGGCACCAGCAAAACCACCACGCCGGCCACAAGAGTCGCCCTGGCGACCCGTGGGGCTCCTCCACTGGGAATCTCCTGGTCCGTGAGCAACAAATATTCGTCTGAAAGTGTGGCGTCCTCTCGTTCTTTGCGCTTTCACTGGGAGGTACGTGCCCGAGCTGCTAATCATCAGCCATCTTGGATCTCTCTTGTACTTCTTATATGTATTACCTTTGTGTGTATTTCCTGCAGGGTTTTTTACTGGACTGTTTATATATATCTTATTGATGTGTAGACACTGTTTTTGTATTACTTATATTGTGTTTTTGTTTTTTATGTATCTTAAAAATATTGTCTCTGTGTTAAAGTGTATCATCTCCCAGTGTGTTATTTTTAACTTTATTAGTAATATCTCATGACATCCAAGAGACAATTCTCCACACATATCTGTATGTATATATATGCTCTACAGTTTTAGATTTTATGTACACAAATTATTGCTCTATTGCTTTGTAAAAATTAGGTATTACTGCTTGCTTTAAAGGCCATCCTTACCACTCCCAATAAAGTATTAAATTTTTTTTTTTTTTTTGAGATGTAATCTCACTCTGTTGCTAGGTTGGAGTGCAGTGGCACGATCTTGGCTCACTGCAACCTCCTACTCCCTGGTTCAAGCGATTCTCCTGCCTCAGCCTCCCGAGTAGCTGGGATTACAGGCATGCACCACCACACCCAGCTAATTTTTGTATTTTTAGTAGAGTCAGAGTTTCACCACTTTAGCCAAGATGGTCTCAATCTCCTGATCTTGTGATCCACCCGCCTTGGCCTCTCAAAGATCTGGGATTACAGGCATGAGCCACCGCACCCAGCCTATTAAACTATTTTTTCTGATTAATGAGCAGGTGTGTATGTGTGTGTGTGTCTGTGCACACACATTTAAAAGCATGTGTGTTTATAATCCGTCTGAGAAAACTATGATAATACTATTTTCATGTGTAGAGCAGATTCTAGCAGTAGACTTCATCTTTCTTTTCTGATAGAAAATGCTGCATTTAGCACGTTCTAAATTTCCATGTTTTCCTCTATCAGTCTCTAATATTTTCACTGATCATTTGTATGTTAAGTGAACAATTTTGAATCCTACTTTTAATGATTACATGCAATTTTGTCACATGGATGCACAATAATACATTTAGCCTCTTTCCTGCTATTAAAAAGCAAGTTTGACTTTCATTATTTGCTACATGAAAATCTTTGTGCATGAAACCATGGGCTATCTCTTTTCATTACTTCTTCAAGATTGATTCTTGAATTAGCATGATATAGAAAACCCTTTAGCCTCTTAAAACATATTTTTAGCATGATATCGGAAAGAATTTCGTGACAATTGACACTTCTACTGGGAGTCCCTGAGAGGACCTTTTCATCACATCTTCACCAGCACTTAATACTCTTAAGAATGTTCATCAATGGGAGATGCTATCATAAAAGTTAGTTTTAATTGCAGGTTTTGATTATGAACTGATCATCTTTAAACTAGTATTATTAGTACTCAGTACCTTTATTAAAACTGAGCTCAACAGAAAGAGTGTGGTTAATCCCAAAGCCTGAACATTGAAATGTTCAAAACAATTGTTTTCATGGGCTTGGGAAAAATATAAACATTATTTTTTATGTTCTAAGCCTAATAATATTAAGGTCTTTATCTTTTTAGTAGGAAACCTCAAATAACCCTACAATTTCTCAGGTTGCATAGTTCTGTGGTTTCTAGCATAGCTGGCCTCTGGAATTGATTCAAATAACCAAACTTTTCTTATGGAAACATGCCCTTTCTCTGCCATCAATTTGAGTACTAACTCCACCTCGAAATGGTGTACCCCACTTGTGCAAATGCCCATAGGAGAAGTGGTTTGGAACCACTTATGCTTGGTTAGGTTAAACCTATCCCTCCCTGAAATTTGATAGCGTTCTGCTCAAAGCCAGCTTGGGCAGAAATTCATTACTTGCACAGGCGTTAAAAACCAGTCTCACCTCTGCATCCCCTGGAAAAAAAGCATTTGTGGGCAGCCTGTGGCTTCCCTTTGAGTCAAGGCATTCCTGGCTCACACTGGCACCTTTGTTACAGCCAATGAACTTGGGAATACTGAAATTTATAGCTGGGAAACTGAATTTCAGAAGCTGCTTCAGATTAACGCTCAATCATGTTTGCTGTTGTAAATGAACTGTAGCCTGTACTTACGGCTGGTAGTGGTCTGACTAATGCCATGGAAGGGAAAAAAGTCTCAAGGGGTTGAGGGGCAGTCTCTATCCCTGATGTATTGCCTCACAGGACTCTTTGTGAAGAGTGAGTGGTAGTTTTGTAAAATCGAGTGAGCCCTAGAGGCTGACGGATGCTTTTCTAATTTACTGCCAGCAGTCACAGGCCTGTTCTCTAAAGACAGGATGTAGCTAATAATTGCCAGGTCCAGGAAAGGCAGGAACAGAAAATTGCTGTGAGTGTTCAATGTGAATACGAATAGTAGAACTCCACCAAGAAGAGCGAAAACCAGAAACCAAAAGAAACCTGAGTTAGTGCAGGAGCAGCTGAACATCTGCAGTGAGCAATAGGCCTCCTGCTTGTAGCTTTCTGCTTCTGGGTGTGAGGTGGAAGGTGTGGGGGAGAGAGTGGGGTGGCAGTGTCGGAGCAGGCAAAGCAAAAGGCGCCTCTGTGATTGTGTCCACCTGGCCTTGGCGGCCACTTGAAACATCACCTCCTTGTCCTCCTGACAGGCATAGGGGAAGCAAAAGGCAGGTCACCCACACTCCAAACCCTGGACCCCCCCAGACAAAACCGAACCCTGCCCTCTGTCTGTTCTTCCTTTAAACACCATAATGCCCTGTTACAGATCAGCTAAAAAAGAGTGTATATATAAGATACCAGCTTAACAAAGTGTTCTAGCTAATAAATCAATGACTAATGACTATTGCAGGTATGAAAAGATGTATATAGATGTCTTAATTCCACTGCAGACAGGATGAGGAGTAAATGTTTTAGAGATTAATATAAATATTTGCCTGATTCAAAAATATAAACATTTAAAAGCCAGAGGAAAGAAATGGTTGAAAAGCAAGTAACAAGATGCATGTTCTTCTAATGACAGTGCTCCGTGAAATATGCTTTAGAGTTTGAGAAGAAAGGTGAGGGCAGAGGTTGTGAAAGAGAGCTGCTTCTGTCTTAAATATTGCTTGGTAATCTTCTCTTGAATTCTACAATTGCAGTTGTTTATAGTTGAAACTTTTATAATTTAAACACAACTGAAATACCTTACTCCAAATGAAAGCCTTTAATGCAAATTTTTTTTTTTTTTTTTTTTTTTGAGAGGGAGTCTTGCTCTGTCGCCAGGCTGGAGTGCAGTGGCGCAATCTCAGCTCACTGCAACCTCCGCCTCCTGGGTTCAAGTGCTTCTTCCGCCTCAGCCTCCTGAGTAGCTAGGACCACAGGTGCGTGCCACCATGCTTGGCTAATTTTTGTATTTTTAGTAGAGACAGGGTTTCACCATGGCCAGGATGGTCTCGATATCTTGACCTCGTGATCCGCCTACCTTGGCCTCCCAAAGTGCTGAGATTACAGGCATGAGCCACCACGCTCAGCCTAATGCAAATGATTTTAAACAATAAGGGCTTTATATTTTCATTCTGGGATAGCAATAACATCAGAAACATGGAACCGAAGCAAAAAGTGATGTCTAATGATGAGATCCATTGAGTCCCAAGATTTAAGTTTCGTAGAACCATTCTAAAGATCCCGAAGGCCGACTCTGCGCACATGCTGCTCTGTAATGCTCTACACATTCCTATTTGCTATATTGTTTTGTGTGTGATAGAGAGATTGGGGAGGATGAAAAGTAGAAAAGGTGAAAAACGGAATGCGCTTATTCAGAATTGGAACATAGAAAATGCATCACCAACAGAAGAAAGATCGCATCGCCTGTTCTTACTCCAAAAACAGAACCACTTCTCCGGTCCAAATAAATCACTCCATTAATCACTCATGTCGGTTGGCTGGCTGTTCATTCACGCATTCATACACGCAGGAGCGTTTTCCAAAAAACGCCAATGAGTATTTGGAATGCATCACAGCTTGTAAAACTTCCCCGCTTATCATATCATTTGACTCCCTTAACAACTGTGTGCTGCGGGTAAACGCAATGGTGAGAGTCCCGTTAAACAGATTAGGAAACAGAACTATAAAGAGCTTATCTCGAAAATCCAGGTTTTTAAATTCTCAGTGCAGCGTTCGTGTGCATGTGTGTGTTTGATTTTCAGTTTTGGTTTTGTTTTGATTTGCTTGTTTTACTCAAATAACTTCACTGAAGATACAAAAAGACAGGCTGGGGACCAACTTGTTTTAATGGTTAGGCTTACTTTTTTGCCTTCTATTTAGTCTTTTTGTTGTTGTTGTATTTGGGCTCTGGGGTACACGTGCACGTCCTGCCTCCTGCAGGATTGTTGCATAGGTACATACATGCCATGGCGGTTTGCTGTCTCCATCCCCACCCCAGCCATCACCTACATCAGGCATTTCTCCCGGTGTTATCCCTCCCCCACCTCCCCACCACCCCCTCCACTGTCCCTCCCCTCCCCTCCTCTCCACCCCCCACCTAGCCCTGTGAGTGTTGTTCTCATTGTTCATCACCCACCTATGAGTGAAAACATGCGCTGTTTGGTTTTCTGTTTCTAGGTTTATCCATGTCTCTACAAAGGACATAAACTCATTGTTTTTTGTGGCTGCATAGTATTCCATGGTTTATATGTGCCACATTTTCCCTGTCCAGTCTATCATCAACAGACATTTGGGTTGGTTCCAGGTCTTTGCTATTGTAAACAGTGCCACAATGAACATACGTGTGCATGTGTCTTTATGACAGAATGATTTATAATCCTTTGGGTATATATCCAGTAATGGGATTGCTGGGTCAAATGCAATTTTAAAACACTGTTTTGCACATGTACAACTTTTGCAGGCCTTCCTTTGCTTTCTCTCATTGTTAAAACTCTGTGTCATAAAAAGTGGGCTGATATTACTTTCAATTTACAAAGAAGGAGAACAGGCCCCAAGAGGTTAAAGCTTTGCAATCATAAATACATCAAGTTTTCCTTGCTTCAGTCCCAGGGTTCTGTTTATTGCATGCCTCTAAATTGCTTAGAAAAGCTGTATTTTCTCACTCATGTCTTGTTAGGTCAGCCATACTTCCTTCATCTTGTAGCTGTCAATTGAATCATGTGAAATCCAAGGTCAGCACAGCAGAAGAAACGAAGCAGGAGGCCCAGAGAATGCTCAAAGCAGCCACTGCTGTCACTTTCCTGTGGGCCCCTTGGCCAGAGCCAAGCTTATTTTATTTACAAGCCACCCAGTTTATGGTATTTTGTTTTTCCAGCCTGAAGGAAGATGAAGACACCCTTCTATTATAAACATCTGCTTAAATGTCTGTGTCCTCCTGTAGACTACACAGTTTTTGAGAATGGCTGTTATGCTTGTGTGCCTTATGGACCCTGCCTGAGATTGTCAAAGTCCCAGCGAGTAGCTCCTTGGAGGAGAGGAGAAGCCACGTGCAAAGTTGGAAAGTCAATAGCTAATCTCAATCTGAGTATTTTTTACGGACCGTACTACCTTTCTGAAAATGTTCTGTAGAGTGTATCTATTATCAGTATTAACCAAGTGTCACCTTCTCTTGTTCCCGTTTCTCATTTCCGGACCACATTTCTCTATTATATTTAGAGAAAATGTGATTAACGTTATGATTACATCCAAAGGAGCCCATTTGAAACCCCTTCTCAAAGCTATCTGCTCATGCATAATACTGATTATCACCTGGAACATTAAGGCCGCTGTCCTCATTGATTATATATTGATTAGAATAACTTATCAATATTGCTATTGCTACCAGGCCAGCAACAATAACTGAGCAATAGAAGAAAAAGAGGTTGTATAAGTTAGGCTGGGCCAGCGGTGTTTCAGCAACAAAGAATTGTGAGATTTCAGTGGAAAAACACAATAAAAGTTTCTCACTCGTGTCTTGTTAGGTCAGCCACACTTCCTTCATCTTGCAGCTGTCAATCGAATCCTGTGGAATCCAGGGTCAGCACAGCAGAGGAAATGAAGCTGAAGACTCAGAGAATGATCTAAGCAGCCACTGCTCTCTCTTTCATGTGTGTCCCTTGGCCAGAAGCCAGTCACATGGCCCAAAGTGTGTTCAAAGGAGAGTGGGACAACCTCCCTTAAAATCCTGCATTCTCAGAAAGCTGAAAATAAAGTGGACTTAAAGAAATCAGTGTTCTATGTAGATTCACTGAAGACTGGTGGGAAACTGACTTTTTGAAACAGTTTCTGATCGCTTTGGCTACACTCATCTTGAAACTTTATAGATACTAAAATGTTTAATTATAGCTATTGATGTTTCAGCCTTATTACTCAGTCAACTGTTCCCAGGTTCAACATTGTTCGATTATAGAGTTTGACAAGGAACGTCACTGGGAACATCTCATTCTTCTGTTATGTCACCTAATCAATCTCATCTCCAGATGATAAAAGGATGGAAAAAGGGCTGCCTTCTACTTTTGAGCTTCTGTTTTTGAGCCATTTGGTTCAGTATAACATTCTGACTTGTACGTAGAACTCTCCTGTGATGTCTTATAATTCCTGAATGACGCCAATGGATGGTGCCCTTCATTTCCAAGGCTCACCTGAACCCGAGTGAGGGGTTCTCTAAGGGGACCTCCATCTGGAGACGGGCTCCCTCTGCTAGTGTTTGTACCAGCTCTTCTCGGATGCCTGGAAGTTGTCTAATACGCAGGGGAAGGGTCTGGGTCAATGGGAGTTGAATTGAACCTTTAGCCTGCTCTTGCTGTAGTGTAAGTTGTGAACGCTACCCTGGGTGTCTCACATAGCAAGATTCACAACTGTGTTTACAGTGCTTGATGCACAACTACCTCTTACATATTAGTTATTCAATATTCATACATTGTTAGCTTTCAGGAAGGATTTAAAATGCAAAGCTCATTTGAACGTTCAAGAATATTTTGATTGATTAATCGCACTTCGAGCCTGCCTCTTCGGTATGCCTCATTACTCCTTCTGTAAATGTGAGCTAATAAAATCTTTCCTTAACTCATCAATCCACTTCACATTCCGTCTTGCCTTTCTTCTTTCTGTTTTGTGAATTAGTCTACACTTTCTGTTTTCATCTCCTATTTGATTTCCTTGCAATGTTGCTTTTACTTCAACTACTCTATTGACCTGACAGGATCCCTAATTCCAAACATAGTAATTCGACTGCCTTCGATGTCCTGGATCAGATTTCCAGGTTACTTGCAATTTTGGAGAATCGATAACGGGGTCCACGAAAGAGACAGTGTTGAAGAATGGGTTGATTTCAAATTGCAGAGATGGAATGAGGATATAAAAGGACACTGTAAGATGAGGCATTAGCATAAAGAAAATAGTTATTCAGCATCTACTACGTGCAAAATCCTGTACATGTGGTTTATAATGAAGACCAAATTATAAATCTGAGGTTTTAATGAGTATATAATCTATTAGTAAAGTAAGATACCTATATAAATAACTATTATAAGTTCCAGCGATTAATGTCACAAGATACTTATAAATGGCATATTGCATACTTTCAGGACAGTATGAAGGACATGTGAACATTTGATTAGAAGTTAGTAATCAGAAGGGAAATGTATAAGCATGTCTCCACCTGTAGTTGTAGAGATCTATAGAGCTCAATCAGAAGACAATCTGAATGGAGTAGAGTCTGTCATGAGATTTGGACGAGTAATACAGGAAAGGCTGGTTAAAGATAGCTTCTGAAAGCACTAAACAGCAGGCTGAGAAATTTGAAATACATTCCACAAATAAGAATGTATCTCTGGCCGGGCACGTGGCTCACGCTTGTAATCCCAGCACTTTGGGAGGCCGAGGCGGGTGGATCACGAGGTCAACGGATCGAGACCATCCTGGTCAACATGGTGAAACCCCGTCTCTACTAAAAATACAAAAAATTAGCTGGGCATGGTGGCGCGTGCCTGTAGTCCCAGCTACTCAGGAGGCTGAGGCAGGAGAATTGCCTGAACCCAGGAGGCGGAGGTTGTGGTGAGCTGAGATCACGCCATTGCACTCCAGCCTGGGTAACAAGAGCGAAACTCCGTCTCAAAAAAAAAAAAAAAAAAAAAAAGAATTTATCTCTGATAGTTTAGACCAAAAGTGTTCTTTGTATTGAGACTATGATAATCTGGCATGTCAAAGTCAATCATGCTAGTTCACCAGCTGAGCGTTTGGGGTGTACTTTAAACGTTCCTGTTTGATGTGACTCATGACGTCACCTAGGTTTCCTGTGTCACTCCTGCTGAGAGGGCTGCCCTTGTCCTTCTAAGCTAACGTGGTTACTCTCTTTCTAGGCATGTATCTCTAAACTGAAACTTATCAAATCTTCTCTCGTTTTGAGCAGTAACAATTATAAAAGGAAAACTGATCCTTTCAATTTTTTTGAAAAGGAAATGTCTTTCTTAACTAAGACCTTCAAAAGTCCTTCTAGAGGCTCTGGAACTGGATATGAATATATTATTTTTAACAAGTAGAAGAAAATTGATATTAATGGAGAGTCTTAAAAATTCAGAAATAATTCACCTTGGACAAAGCATTTTGTGAACAGTTATATTTCCATTGGCCTAGAAACATTTAGGGAGGTTCTGTAAATTAGTGTGTCTGCCTGAATAACTATATTTTAAAATGTCCCCCTTATATTAATACCCTAATCTGTTTTGACAAAGTTGTCACTATATGATTCCCATTTTACAAATGAGAGTAGCTTGACCAGCCTCTCATGTGGCTGGAAATACATGAGTTTGAAATCCAAGAACTTTTATCTGAAATAAAACTGGAAGATTTGGTATACTGATATATGTATATATTTTTAATCATGAAATATGTAGAAACCAGGTCTAAAAAAATAACGATTCGTCTAAGCATTGAGTCCACAAAGCCTGCCACTGTGGCACTGTTCCACAGCAGAGCAAAGTGTCCGATCTCTGGAAAGGCAAGCTACAGTTTCAGTCATTTATATACATTTTAATAGACTTACAATTGGATTCAGAATTCCAGCTGGAAAGCAGGAGGAGGAAGTTGGGAAGTCCCTGGGTATTTCCTTTATATGGATTATTGAGAAACAAGCCACATACTGAAATAGGAGAGAGGTGGGAATCCCTAAAACGAAGAATTTGAGCAAGCCAAGATCTTTCAGAAGTTGTATTTGACAGTTTTGACATTCTGATCATTAATACCACACTCATTCCAACCAGGGCAAAGTCACTATTTGCCTTAACTATATATTATGAATGGAAGTCAAACTGGCCATGGCAATACATGGAATATGGAGATTCCATTTACTTCTCTGGCAGAAACCCAAAATCTTTTCATTTTCTCCTTTTCCCGGCACATTGAATGCAGCTGGAACCTGCATGTATATAAACAAGATGAACTGGATATTTTTTCTTCTTCCTACATTTGTTAGTTTTAACATTCATAACTTTTGCTAATTACAAAGTGACTCCAGCATATTATTTCATATTGCCAAAACAAACCAGTAAAATGTATAGAAATGTAGTGTGTTTTCCTATTCATTTCTTATAGAAATCTACCCTTATTTAATCACCAGAGTTTAAAACATTAAACGATATCATGGTTTGGTAAACTTTACCTAACCAGTAAACAAAAATTAAATGATGAAAACTGGTGTCTTTTTTCTTTTTTTGAGACAGAGTCTTTCTCTGTCACCCAGGCTGGAGTGCAGTGGTGCAATCTCAGCTCACTGCAACTTCTGCCTCCCAGATTCAAGCAATTCTCCTGCCTCACCCTCCCAAGTAGCTGGGATTACAGGTTTGCGCCACCATGCCTGTCTAATTTTTGTATTTTTAGTAGAGACAGGGCCTGACTGATGAAAACTCTTACTAAGCCAATGGCCATTAAGGAGTCCATTGTTAGCAGGTACAACATGCTGTGCTCTTCAAGCACTTTGCTTTTGCTTTGCAGGAAGTGATTTCAAACGAGCCCTTTTCATTTCCTTGGGTATTCTTTATCAAATCTAACCCAATCATCCCATTCATTAGTATCAGTCATTGTAACTAAGTGATTTAATTATTTTCTTAAAAATACCTTTGATTTCTCACCATTTTCTTAGTAATTTTTTATAGCCACCGCCAGGCCCTCCTCTTTCGCACTAGAACATCCCCTTGGAATAAGCTGCCAGTTGTCATCCTGGACACCGTGGCTGCTGCCCTCTCTGCTGTCCTGTGCTCATGGGCCTAAATATAGGTCCTCAAATGCGCAGACTCTCTGAAGCCCATCCAGATTCTCGTTCCCATCCTTCCTTCCTGCTGCCTCCTTCCATACACACACACAGACTACAAACACACACACACACACAGACTACACACAAAAACCACACACACAGAGACTATACACACACACACCACAGCACATAGACTACGCACAAAAACCACACACACAGAGACTACACACGCAGACTACATATACACATACCACAGACACACAGACTACACACAAAAACCACACACACAGACTACACACACACACACCATACACACAGACTGTACACAAAAACCACACACACAGATTACACACACACACCACAGACACAAGACTACACTAAAAAACCACACACAGAGACTACATACACATATACACACCATAGACAGACTACACAAAAAATCCACATGCATCACATACACACACACAGAACACACAACACACACACAGCGACTACACACAAAAAAAACACACACCCATTCAGTATCATACTGGCTGTGGATTTGTCATAAATAGCTTTGATTATTTTGTGATATGTTCCATCGATACCTAGTTTATTGAGGGTTTTTAGCATACAGGGCTGTTGAATTTTGTCGAAGGCCTTCTCTGCATCTATTGGGGTAATCATGTGGTTCTTGTTGTTGGTTCTGTTTATGTGATGGATTATGTTTATAAACTTGCATACATTGAACCAGCCTTGCATCCCCGGATGAAGCCTACTTGATCATAATGAATAAACTTTTTGATGTGCTGTTGCATTCTGTTTGCCAGTATTTTACAGAAGATTTTTGCGTTGATATTCATCATGGATATTGGCCAGAAGTTTTCTTTTTTAGTTGTGTCTCTGCCCGGTTTTGGTATTAGGATGATGTTGGTCTCATAAAATGATTTGGGGAGGGTTCCCTCTTTTTGTATTATTTGGAATAGTTTCAGAAGGAATGGTAACAGCTCCTCCTTGTACACCTGGTAGAATTCAGCTGTAAACCTGTCTGGACCTGGGCTTTTTTTGGGTGGTAGGCTATTAATTGCTGCCTCAACTTCAGCCCTTGTTATTGGTCTATTCAGAGTTTCAACTTCTTCCTGGTTTAGGTTTGGGAGAGTGCAAGTGTCCAGGAATTTATCCATTTCTTCCAGGTTTACTGCTTTGTGTGCATAGAGCTGTTTGTAGTAATCTCTGATGGTGGTTTGTATTTCTGTGGAATCGGTGGTGATGTCCCCTTTATTGTTTTTTATTGATCTATTTGATTCTTCTCTCTTTTCTTTTTTATTAATCTGGCTAGTGGTCTGTCTATTTTGTTGATCTTTTCAAAAAACCAGCTCCTGGATTTGTTGATTTTTTGAAGGGTTTTTTGTGTCTCTATCTCCCTCAGTTCTGCTCTGATCTTAGTTATTTCTTATCTTCTGCTAGCTTTTGAGTTTTTTGATCTTGATCCTCTAACTCTTTCAATTTTGATGATAGGGTGTCGATTTTAGAACTTTCTTTGCTCCTCATGTGGTCATTTATTGCTATGAATTTCCATCCAGACACTGCTTTAACTGTGTCCCAGAGATTCTGGTATGTTGCGTCTTTGTTCTCGTTGGTTTCAAAGATCATCTTTATTTCTGCCTTCATTTCATTGTTTATCCAGTCGACATTGAAAGCATTCCCTTTGAAATCTGGCACAAGACAACAACGACCTCTTTCACCACTCCTATTCAATATAGTATTGGAAGTTCTAGCCAGAGCAATCAGGCAAGAAAAAGAAATAAAGTGTATTCAATTAGGAAAGGAGGAAGCCAAATTGTCTCTATTTGCAGATGACATGATTGTATATTTACAAGACCCCATCGTCTCAGCCCAAAATCTCCTGAAACTGATAAGCAAATTCAGCAAAGTCTCAGGATACAAAATAAATGTGCAGAAATCACAAGCATTTCTATACACCAATAACAGATGGACAGAGAGCCAAATCAAAAGTGAAATCCCACTCACAATTGCTACAAAGAGAATAAAATACCTAAGAATACAACTAACAATGGATGTAAAGGACCTGTTTAAGGAGAACTACAAACTACTGAACAATGAAATAAGAGAGGACACAAACAGATGGAAAACATTCCATGCTCACAATTGGGAAGAATCAACATTGTCAAAATGGCCATATTGCCCAAAGTAATTTATAGATTCAACACTTTCCCCATCAAGCTTCCAATGACCTTCACAGAACTGGAAAAAACAACTTCAAACTTCATATGGAACCAAAAGAGAGCCTGCATAGCCAAAACAATCCTAAGCAAAAAGAACAAAGCTGGAAGTATCATGTTGCCTGACTTCAAACTATACTACAAGGTCACAGTAATCAAAATAGCATGGTACTGGTACCAAAACAGAGACATAGAACAATGGAACAGAACAGAGGCCTCAGAATCAACACCACACATCTGCAATTGTCTGATCTTTGACAAACTTGAGAAAAAGAAGCAATGGGGAAAGGACTCCCTCTTTAATAAATGGCTTTGGGAAAACTGGCTAGCCATGGGCAGAAAGCTGAAACTGGGCCCCTTCTTGACACCTTACACTAAAATTAACTCCAGATGGACTAAAGATCTAAACATAAGATCTAACACCATAAAAACCCTAGAAGAAAATCTAGGCAAAACCATTCAGGACATAGGCATAGGCTAGGACTTCATGGCCAAAACACCAAAGGCAATGGCAACAAAAGCCAAAATAGACAAATGGGATCTAATTAAACTCCAGAGCTTCTGTACAGCAAAGGAAACAATCATTAGATTGAACTGTCAACCAACAGAATGGGAAAAAATGTTTGCAATCTACCCATCTGACAAAGGTCTAATATCCAGAATCTACAAAGAACTAAAGCAGATTTACAAGAAAAAAACAAACAAACCCATTCAAAAGTGAGCAGATGATATGAACAGACACTTTACAAAAGAAGACATCTATGAGGACAACAAACATATGAAAAAGTGCTCATCATCACTGGTTGTTAGAGAAATGCAAATCAAAACCACATTGAGATACCATTTCACACCAGTTAGAATGGCTATCATTAAGAATTCTGGAGACAACAGATGCTGGAGAGGATGTGGAGAAATAGGAACACTTTTACACTGTTGGTGGGAGTGCAAATTAGTGCAACCATTGTGGAAGACAGTGTGGTGATTCCTCAAGGACCTAGAAATAGAAATACCATTTGACCCAGCAATCCCATTATTGGATGTATACCCAAAGAATTATAAATTGTTCTATTATAAAGACACATGCACACGTATGCTCATTGTGGCACTGTTTACAATGGCAAAGACCTGGAACCAACCCAAATGTCCATCAACAATAGACTATATAAAGAAAATGTGGCACATATACACCATGGAATACTACACAGTCATAAAAACCGATGAGTTCATATCCTTCATAGGGACAAGGATAAATCTGGAACACACACACACACCACGTAGACTACAAACACTCACATATTCACAACACACAGATATACACACATGCATACATATGCAGGCCATACTACACACAAACACAGCCTACACGTATACACCAAACACACATAGACTTCACACACATAGACTAAACACGCACACACATACTACACACAAACACACACACACATCACACACAGACTACACATACATACATCCCACACACACTAAACATGACTAAGGCCCTTTTCCAACTTTTATGGACATCACCTCCTTACTTTTCTTTAGTTTTATCACCCAAATATGCTTCCCTATCCACTAGAATTTAGTTTTCCCATTTATTTTTATTATCTTGTAATAATTTAAAAAACTCAAGACTATTTTCTTTCTAGGTATTAATTTCATATAAAGGCTTCAATAGGCTCTCTCTGTGTTTCAGTCAACTTATGCACACTGTCTCTATATCTCTATTGCATTATCCATCCCATCCATATGTATACCTCCAAACCTACTTCTATTCCCATCAATCTATCAATCTGTCTACCTATTTAATTATCCATCTCTCTAATCGCTCTGTCTCCCTACCTGTCTATACCATCCACAGGTGGATTTCATTGGACCTCTATAGTTGTCTTGACTTCTGAGCCATTAGATGTAATAGATCTCTGTTATTTTCTGGTCTTTAAATTTTGATATAAGTCAACAATTATGACACTGAAGTTAGGGAGAAAAGCAGTATAAACTGTACTTGGGTTTGCTAATACTCGCGGATACTGATTTGATACAAGAAAAAAATCTCTTCTATTAAAGGATTGTTGTCAAAATCGATAAAGATTATGTTCAGAAAGATCACTTTTCACTCCAGGAAGTACTCCTGAAAATAATATTAAGGACAATTCAGACAGTAATTTTCTTTAGAGGTGTTCAGATGATTTGCAAACACTATCTTCTTGTTCTTAATATAGAATTTAAGGCTATTGAATCATGAGTAAGTTATGAAAATCTTATTTTGAACCAAACAAAAAAGGGAAGAAAGAAAATACGATGAAAAGTGAGCAGAGTAAATAAGAGCGTAACCTAACACAGACTCTAAGAGTTCCTGTAAGAATTCACTCTCTCTGACACCAGACACCGGATTTTCCAATGCCGAAGGTAAGCCTGAAAAAGCCAGGGCAAAATGCTTGCAAGCTGAAAAAGCATATCTCATTAAGTTTTAAATCAAAATAAGACAGAAGACAATGAAGCCAGCTAAGAAACTCTACCATGGGTTTTTAATGTATACTTGTGATTCGAACTATCTTCCTCCTGGCAGGACTAGCTGAGGGTTAAGGGACTTTCATCATTACTGAAACAAAATTACGTGACCAATGTCAGGGAATTGAGATATTTCCAAACAGGACACGTAGGTTTGCCTAGGTTGTAGAGCCTACAGCCTAATGGCAGGGATGCTTTTGTTGACAAAGTCAACGTAAAAAGCAGAAAACGAAGGCCCATTTGGAAGTCTGAAGCTTTTCTGGTAATGTCCATCACTCATATTTATTCAATTCTACATTCAAATTGAATGCTACCATATTTAAAATAAGGTATTTATGTTTTAGGTTAGAAGTGCATGGCAGTGTGAAGTGTGACTCTGAAGAGCAATCTTTCTGTGGCTAACTATAAGGATGGGCTGTTATGTATATAACATCCGTAAAAGATCAGCAATGCATTGCATTGTTGAAGTACAGCAAATATGATATTTTGATTTATTTCAATAGTTGCTGAATGTCATTCTACTCTTCAGAACTGTGAGAGTAACATAGCCTCCCTGCTTGTTTTGAATTAAAACAGATGCTTAGGAATGATACTGGAGTGTCAGTACAATATCATTCACCATTAAGTTGACTTTGGTACCATGTACGTGGGCTTGGAGTACAAACAAGACTTATTTAGCTCAAAAGTACAATATAATAAAACGAGATTGGTAAAATCTGCAAATACACATCTACCCCAGTTCCTCACATTGGGGTTTATTAAGGAAAATGGTATGTCTTGGTGAGTATGAATTTCATAATACAGAGTACATAAAAATTGCTAAAGTGGTCTCTACTTATAATAAGGGTTTTCTTTTCACTTAAAAATCTGACAGTTAAGCTTACTTGGCACTTACTTGATAATCTGTTTAGTTATTGGCTTGTTGATAGCTCCACTTACATTTTAAGTGAGAGTTAATTCATTTAGGTCACCAAAAGCAATGAAGAAGTAATCGTTTTAGGACTTCGAACTCACAGAGACATCTACGTTGCAGTTTCTTAGCGTTCACAGCATGGTGGGTTATTTTTGAAAATGCAGAGATAAAAAGTTCATATGCATTTTGCATGTATGTTTGTGGATAAAAACAACAGCGAAAATTTAGACTCTAGCTTTGTATTTTGAGGAATTTACTTAAATTTTCTTATTACTATCATGATTTCACACCAGTTCTAGAAGCATATTGTCACATGTAGATCTGAAATTGCTTTTACAAACAGTTGAAGGGTGTTTTGAGAAACTGTTTATGGCTGCTCTAAGACATTAAGCTTCTGAAAGTCGCAAGTGCAATTTTTGTCTTTATCAGATCATTAAATCTATGAAAAATAAATGATGTCTTCTCATCTCAATATTTCTCTCTGTTTTGCATTAATGTTGACATGAATTAAACAGAATGAAATTGAACAAGTATAAAGTATTCCTACACCTAGATTTATTTAAGCTGGATCCACAGAATAACTCTTCTACACTTATTAGACTCCTAACCACCCACTAAAAATGGGGGCGATGCTGCCCACCTTAATGAATTTTTGAAAGGATTTGGTAAATCAGTGCTGTCAGGATTCTTAGAAGTGGCAGAGGCATCCTCCCGCCCCCTCAGCTCCCACACTGACTTAATCACCAGACCCTGTTGATTCTGTTTGCAAAGGTCTTTCTAATCAGTCCAGTTTTCTCCTTCTCTACCGCACTTCTTTGATTCACCACCACCGGTCATCTGGAATACAGAAACCAGCTCCTAACCAGCCCTCTGCCTCAGTCTTGCTCCATTCTAATAGAGCCGCCTCTCTCCAACCGGGGGGCCTTCCCTCTCAAAACACAAAGATCACTAGATCACCCCTTATATAAAACCTTTCAGAGGCTTCCCCAGTCCTCAAGATAGAGTCAAATACCTTCTTATAGCTTACAAAGTCATCTTTGATCTGAGGCTGTCTCGTTCTCCATTGTGGTCTCTGAGCTTTTTCTCTAGCACTCTAAGCTTAAAAAATAGTATTTATGGATGAATAGCTACAGAAAATGGATTTCATGAGTTTAATAAATCTGTAACTAACATTTTTATAACTTGCAGACTAAAATGTTCTGCAAACCTGAGGCCAGAACAAACAGTGGACATATTTAGATGAAATTAGACGACAGCCAAACACCAGTTGGTAATAGCACCCTGGGAAATCACTTGTTTTTTCTGCATTTTGGGTCCTTATGTGCACTACGAGGGCCTCTTGGGCAAGGTGATTTACCAGGTCTTGAAAGACACCAGGCTGGTGTGAGTGCATTGACTGTGGATGAGTATCGTGCACACATGTTATGTATGTGTATTTGGTATGTGCACTGTAAACAGATATTGTGTCCGTGTGTGTACACTCACGTAGTATATGCGTATCATGCACGCATGTGCAATCAAGCTAAGCCGTGTGTCACTAGAGGCCAAGTCTGCACTCACACAGCAACTCCTTTCTGGGAGCTGCAATTTACATTTTGGTCCATATATTTGAATTGTTAATAACAGTTACCCAGTAAGATGTTAAAGAGCCTGATTTTAGTCATCATTTACTGAGCTAACTCTACCACATTGCAGGCACGCTACATGTACCTTTTCATTTAATTCTTTTAATAACCCCATTAGATGAGTGCCTTTTAGCCTGATACTGCAGAAAAGAAAACGGAGGCTCTGGGATGCAAAATCTTGCCTCACCGACAGAACATGAAAGAAACAAACAAAACGAGGATTTTAAAGCCCAGGCTGTCAATGGCTTAAGGTTTAACAATGTGGCATTCTCCTCCTAAACTCTCGCCTTCCTGCACACCATGCAAACATTCTGCTCGGTTGGTCAATTCTCTTTCAAATTGTGCGTCTTCTCTGATCTCAGGGAAACGTTGTGACCTAGGACAGAAAGGATTTGAGAGCAGGAGGCTGCTGGCTACCCATGGGACCCCTGCCACTGGGGCAGACACCACGGTGGCTCTCCACCCTGCCCCATGTGGCAGTGTGAGAGGGATTCACCTTGCAGCCTGTCCACCGCTAAAGGCCGACTGTGAGTGTTTCCCCTGTACCAATCCCAATAATGATAAAGGCAGCGACCACATGCCTGGCATTAGGGGCTGAGTTGTATGTATCACAAGCATCCGTATTTATCAGATGTCAGTGCATCAGACATGGCTTTGGTAAGGTGTTTGCTTTATCTTTGTACCTCCGTTCTGTTGTGTGATAGACTCACTTTTTTCATTTAAATGAGCAAATTAAAAAGGGAATCTTGTCACGCTAAAACAAAAAGGGGGAACCAGCACCACTTGTCATACATGTGAGGTGAAGAAATCCATGCACAGCTAGCTACATGTGTAAAATTGAGAAAGTTCATCTGTGTGCCACGTCAACTCATCAGCTCTATGAAAGCAGTATGTGCTACACTGCACCTTAGGAAACCTGGATCTACCTGCTTACTCATCACTGATTTTCATGGTCTTGGAAGATTGAACGTATTATCTCCATTTTACAGATGCAGAGACTGAGAAAGTCTAAGTAAATTGCCAAAATCTGATGTCGTTTTTCTCGTTCCAAAGCACCTGATCTTTCTACAGTGAATCCAGATATAGGTTAATTAGATTCGTCTTATGCAAAGCTTTTCCACAGTAGACACACATTTTTTGTGTCTATGCTGTTTATCCTCTTTATCTTAATAGTCATGGTAAGTAAATGTAAAAACCTTAAACATTTCTGTATTAGAATTTGGGTCATTGTGCACCTCAGAAAATTCTCCTTAACAATGAGACTCTATTATTTAATGTTCCTAGCTTTCAAACACTGATGTTTAAGGCGTGTGTTGTCTCGCCTGCCGTTCATGCACACTCCAGAGTACTGGCTTAGAAAACTCCCAAGGAAGGAATGAACCAGTGTGTGCCTGTGGGTCTGCAGGGATGGCCTCAAAGCGAACCATTTTCAGCTAAAATGATGAAACTTCCCTTTTGTTTTGGGAGCCCTTTCAGCCCGTGCACCTCACTCACAGATCCCCTACATTCAGAGAGAGGGAACTACAGCACGACCCATGAGGACACCACGTGTCACGCTGCGTGCTGGCTTTTGTGCCACAGCACAACGACATGACACATTGAGACATTAGAACGAGAATGTGTAAGACTTTACATCTGTTACCTTCAAGTCTCACTGGGAAAGAAAGAGGAAGTTACTGCAGACTGTTAAATAAGAGGAGAGAGAGTGAGAGAAAAGGAGAGAGAGAGAAAGAGAGAAAGAGCAATCTTATTACTCAAGTCATCTGTTCCTGACCACACAGCGCCTTAATATTCATAACTATACTCAGGGAGACAGAACTGGGGGGCATTTGTCTAAGAGTCTGCTCTGCGTTTCGACCTCTCCGGAAGACCAGAAACCCTCATCAGGGGCTTTCTACCACAACACAATGCTTAACTGAGTCTTCCCATCACGTCATGTTTAAAAACATCCATATTTTTAGAGTGATAATCTTAATTTAATTCGGAGGTTGCGGTGAGCTTAGATCGTGCCATTGCACTGTAGCCTGTGCAACAAGAGCAAAACTCTGTTTCAAAATATATATATATATATATATATATAGTTACAGCAAGGATGAAGACACCTCATTGGAAGCCTGGCAAATAGCAACACAGTGCCTATAGCAAACAGCCAGGGTCCTGGAATCACTTCTGCCTCAGTAGTTGCTGTGCAAGAGTGTGAAACGTGCTTCTTAAAATCTGCCAGCATGCCAGGATTCACAACAGCTTTCTCAGTAGCAAATAAAATTAAGACATATATATATATAGTTAGATAGATATACACACTTTTTTTTTTTTTTTTTTTTTTTACAAATATCACACCTATTTAAAGAAAGGGGCCAGAGTGTGTTTCTTTAATCCATGTGACATCACTCTGTGTTGTGACAGGCTGGACTACCATCAGTAAAGACATACACACAGGCTCTTATGGGGTGGTGCTGTCATAAGGATATCTAAAAGGCAGGGAGGGCGTCTGAGGATGTTGTCAGAGGATGGGGAGAGCAAGATGTTGTCCTCTGGATGGAGGGGAAGTAATACTAGGTTTGTAATTTTCTGCATAGTGTTATGTTTTGTATTTTCATTGTATGGCTTCCACTTTCTTTATAAAACCAGGTCACTAATCTCTTGACATTTTCATGTGACTCGATACTATAAAGCAACATTCACAACTATTCTTTTTGCATTATGTACTACCGTTTACATGTTTTGAACTTCTCTATTTCTTCTCCTCTTCCAATAAATGTTGAGCTTCGAATTGCATATGGCTTATTTTTCATTCAGAGATTACCTTCTGAAAAAGTTCTACACATACCTCTAATTCCTTAAATTTTCTGTTGATGCTACTACGACTACTATTACTACTACTGCTCCACTAATATTGAGCAGCTACTCTGTGCCAGGCCACATACCCAGAAATGCATATGCTTAATTTGTTATTCCTAAAACCCCTGCAAGGTTGGCATCTAGCCAACAAGTACCTTATATTACAGATTTGGAAACTAAGTATAAGAGAGAATAAATAACCTGTCTAATGTCACACAGTTACTAAGTGTTAGACCTAGAATGCTCCAAGAAATCTTGAAAATGGAAAAGGAAAGTCTTCAAGACAAGAGGATTCCTGGGCACTAGGAGAGGCAAAGTGGTAAGGCGAGGCTTGGACCGGCCACTGCCCCGTAAGCACTGAGCAGCATTCTCAGTGTCTGCTTTTGAGACAGTTCCTACCTCATGTGGCCTTGTCCACACACTCCCTGTGTACACCAAATTCTGCAGGATTCTGCACTCCAAACTGCCGGCTGGCTCTGGACTAAGTGGACTGAGATGGTTCAATTAGCCACTGCACAGATTAATTCTGGGGTCCTTTGCACTACAGGCTTAGCCATAGAACAAAGGAATAAAAAAAAAAAACAACAGTATTTTTTTGGTGCAATACATCTTAGCAAGTAGAAAAGAAAATGTTGCAAAGGAAGAGACCCTCCACTCTTAAAGATTATAATTAAAACTTATCAACTTCTGCTGATTTTAGCCACCTACCTCCACCTGTCAAAGGATTTTCAAACTTATATCACTCTAATCATTCCAGTAATCCAGTAAGATGTGTTCCAAGCTCAGTCCATGCTCCCTACAGCCACCAGGAAAGTGGAGAATCTTACCACATGTTTTTTCTTAAAGTTCTTTATAGCTCTCCTTTATCTATATTTGTGCTGTCTCAGGGTAGCCACTAGCCAGGTGTAGCTATTGAGCACATGAAATGAATTAGCCCAAATTGAGATATGCTGTAATTGAAGAATGCACACCAGGTTTCAAAGACTTAATAGAAAAATAAGAATGTAGAATGGCTCATCAGCAACTTTTATTTGTTTACATGATGACATGATAAAATTCTGGATGTCTTGGGTAAAATTGAAAATGTATCACAATTGACCCCACCTCTTTCTTCTTACTTCTTTCAGAGTGGCTCCCAGAATGATCTCCCACGTGGTCCTGAAGAACAACGGGCAAAGGTGGTTCTCCTAAGAATAAAACCAGGGCAGCCAGATTAACTGATTAAGAAGCTTTGCAGCCAGCTAGAGAACCCTCGCTGTCCTTTCAGAAGAAACTTCACAGCCAGCTAGAGAACCCTTGCTGTCCTTTCAGTTATGGGACATTCACCACGGAGAGTCTCCAAAGGGAAGTTGTTCCTGCTGCCTCAAAAGCAAGTCTCACTCTCTCTGTTTTTGCATATGGGGCACATGGGGAATGGTTTAACTTATCACTTGTCTGTAGACCACCCAACCATGAGGAGCTCGATCAGGCCTGGCTGAAAGAATTGCATGTGGATGAGAGGTCCTTAACCTGGACCTTGAGCCGAGTGGACTATTCTGATGAATTTAGGAAGCGGTATGTTTCAGGAGGGCACGGACATTTTTATAGGCATATGGATGGGAAAAAGTAGCTGCAAAAAGAGGCAAGATGTAATCAGTGGTTGTTATTTTTGCCTTAGCGCGTCAATCATCTTCCCATCAAACACCTACACTATAGTGTCTTGGGGGAAGCTACCTCTTTCTTACATTCAATAAATATAAATATAAAGTTGTGAAGACATAGCGCTTGATCTAGACTGGATAATTAGCCATTTTGGTCCTGTAATCAAGCATAAAGTTCAGACAGAAACACGAGACCCAAATCAAGCCCATCAGGGCCAAAGGCATTCAGTACCTGAATTTAATCTGTGCGCACTAAAAAATGAACTGTTGCCCCTCAGGTTCACCGGGAGGACCCAGCACGCTAGAACTGCTATAGCTACCTTGCAAGCAAATGGTGCCTAGAATAAATTTGGCCCCGAGGCAGCTGAGCTGAATGCGGAGGGAAGTCCTTGTCCTGTTAACTCTGTTTGAGACATGGGTCAGGTTCTACCTCAGGAATTATTCATTTTTGTTTGTTTTTATTAAATGCATTTGAGTTAAATTTGCTAGTGACAGCATCATTAAACCTTTAATCCAAATGATTGCAATGTTCTTGCCAAAATGAGAGATATATGGTAATAATGAAAAGTCTACAAAGCACTTTGGTTGCTTTTCATAATGCCTGCCTCATAGCGTAGGTAACTGATTAGTGCTTCTAGAGAAAGAATTTGAAACACTAGACCAGATTATGTTACACAAGACTAGGAAGGAGAGAGTGCTATTTTATTTTCAATATTTATATGGCATAAAATTAAACAAATCTGGCTTGAATTCTTCTTGGAGCTTTTATTTATTATCTTTAAATTCGATGTATATTTTTAGATGTGAATCTGGCATTAGTACCATATTGTGAATGTTTCCAACTTCTTGGGGCGGGGAGTGAGATACATATATGAGTGTGCACATGTGCAGGCCAACTTGTGTGGGCACACGAGTGCACACGCACACGCACGCACACACGAACACGCACGTGCACACACGGACACGCACGCACACACACGCACACACGCACACGTTTTCCAATAAGTATAATTTTTAAATTTGAAAATGGCATCTCAAAAATTCTGAGTGAGAATATGCCTTTAGAAGATCTCTTCTTACAGATATTGGCCAAAATAAAAATGTACATTGATAACACCTGCAAAAATTCTGCTGAAGGTAGCATGAAGTCCACCTAATCTTACCACAACTATTTGGTTACAAATATAAAACTTTTGCAATAATACTATTTAAATTTATGCCATTGTAAAGTTGTCTGCCTTTTTTTCACCCTAAAACATACACATGCTCTCTGAGACTTTAAAAGAGTAAGCTGAATGTCGGCTGCTTGGACAAATGTGTTGTATTAATCTTGTGTAATATTTAGAAAATACAATGAAATACCTACATTTAGAATATGCTAAAATATTAAATGGAAAATTGACTGTTGAAAAGTTAAGCTTTGTTTATATTTTCTAAGGGGATACATCTTGGGCTTTTAAAAAAACCCTTTTTCTTTTGTGGTTTGGTTGAACTTCCAGGTGGGAAGGAAGCATTGACAGGAGCCTGAAATACTGGTCTGTAGTGTTTCATAAAAGAAAAAGGTCATGAAAGAACGTTGTGTATTACGTTATCTGTAGTGTTTATCAATTGGGGAGTATCCAATATCACAGCCACATAGCTTCTCCTGTGGCATAATGAAGCTGTTTATAAGACTCCCGTGGTGATGTCCGTACAGGAAGGTAACTAGGTGAATAGAGGTCGGCTGCCTCAGGAAGAGAAGAAATGCCATAATCAGCATGAAACAAAATGAGAAGGAAACCTGTCATGCTCCTGTCTGCTGTTCATCTCGGATTATGCCATATTCATTTTTATAAAAACCTGAACAAGGTCTATGAAAATTTTAGGGCATGCTGCATACTTTACCTACATCATTATTATTACCGTATCTTAATATATTTTCAATGTGAAAATAGATCACACAAAGGGTGAAACTTCTTAATCTCTACCAGCTTCTAGCACTTACTTTAGAAAACTTAAAAGACTTTATTTTTATTTTATATTTTTGCAGCTGGAATAGAAATTAATCTAAGCATAAATTCTAAATGCTGGGTCACTGAACCACTTGGAAGTCTTTAGTAAAATTGGTGAACAGTCAATTGTGAGACCAGCATGGTGGCTCACGCCTGTAATCCCAACACTTTGGGAGGCCAAGGTGAGTAGATTGCCTGAGCTCAGGAGTTTGAAACCAGCCTGGAAAATATAGAAAAACTGTTTATACCAAAAATAAAAACAAAATAGTTGGGTGTGATAAGGTGCGCCTGTGGTCCCAGCTACTCAGGAGGCTGAGATGGGAGGATTGCTTGAACCTGGGAGGTGGAGGTTGCAGTGAGCCACGATTGTGCCACTGCACTCCAGCCTGAGTGACAGAGTGAGTCTCTCTCTCTCTCTCTCTGTCTCTCTTCTCTCTCTCTCTCTATATATATATACATATATATATGTGTATATATAAAATCAATTGCATACTTGTGATCTTGTGGTGTTGCCATAAAGATATGGAGTCTGTGCTGAATTACATCCCATTTTTGAGATCTTACTCAATTTATACATCACTAAAAATAGCTATTGTTGCCTTGTTTATAATCATGCTATCTAACTGATGAAGTTTTGATTAAAATATTTACTGTTTCTAAGATAATTTAGTTTCCACATTCTAGGATATGTTGATTCAACTTTATTTCTTTATCATCTCATAAATGTAAAAACCTGAGTAGTTTAAAACACTGACATTTTTAGTTCTGTGGAGGTGGTTTTCATAATTGGATATACCCACCTAAATCAGCTAATATTAACAGCAATTTCTCAGTACCGATTTCATATTCTTCCATTTATCTCAATATGTTTTTGTAGACTAATCAAACAGAAAGTCAATGGTGAATGGATATCATGAAAATTCTACACAAAACTAATTTGCATTAATGCTCAATTGAGAATATCTTATTATTTTGGTCCTTTCATGATATAAACCATATCTAATATATATATATGTATATATATACATACACACATATATATATATATATATAGAGAGAGAGAGACATTAATGAATATGATGGTTCAGTTAAAAGAACTGAGAACTAAAGGCTCCAGTCAAAAGCAAAAAATAACTGACAAAATTAAAAAAAAATCCAACTATATGTGAATTATGGTACATGTATCTAAAACATAAAGTTAAAAAAAGGACAAAAAAGGAGATTTATAAAGGAAATACAAATCAAACGAAATCTATGAAACTATGTTATTACCAGACAAAATTGATGTTAAGGCAAAGCATTACCAGAGATAAAGGAGTAATGAGGAAAGGTTCAGATGACAAAAGGTTCAATTTACTAGGAAGATGTAACAATTTATAGATTTCGCGCAATTTTATGGCCTCAAATAAGAAAAGATAAAATTTACACAATTATAAGAGACAATGGAATAACCCACAGTTATTGTGGAAAAGTTTGCAACACCACCCTCAATAATCAAAAGAGCCAGCGGATAAAAGCTTATTAAGGATAAAGAAATTTAAAGAAAGAGATTAGCAAAGCTCGCCTAATGGAGAAAAAGAGAGAGGAAGTGAGAGAGAAAGAGAAACAAAGAAACTAAAAAAGGAAGACAGAAGGAAGAGAAAGGAAGAAAAAAAAGTAAGAGGATGAGAGGAAGGGAGCAACGAAGAAAGAAAAAATTTGAACTCAGTTGCAGAATATATACTTTTTGCAAGCATACTTGGAACACTTTTCTAAATTTGAACACACTCTTGTCCATAAAGCAACTCTCAACACATTCCAAAATGTCACAGTTACACAGAGTATGCTTTTTGACAACTATGCAGTAAGGTAGAAATAAACAAAAAACAAACAACAACAACACAAAAAAAAACTACAAAATACCCTCATGTTTGGAAATCGAGAAATATATGTCTATGAATCGCATCAACCAAAGTAGAAATTAAGATCGAAATAAAATGTTTTGAAGTAAATCATAGTGAAAATACTATATATCGGGATTCTTAGGATATTAATAAAGCAGTATTTAAAGGAAAAAACATATTTATGTAAATGTATTCTGAAGCCTACAAATTAATAAACTGAGCACCTGTCTCACAAAATGAAAAGAAAAAGATACTGACAAAATAAACCAAAAAATAAATTTAAAAATCAAAGAAAAAAGTTAATAAAAATAAGAATTAAGTTAATAAAATGAAAAACAAACACAGAGAAGATCAACAAATTCAAATGGTGTTTTGTCAAAATGAAGAAATTGATAGACCTTGGTGAGACTGATCAAAGAAAGAAGGTGCAGAGGATGAATTTCATGGATAAAATGGATCAGTCCTTATATCAAACAGTTAATAAAGTAATATTATGAGCAACTTTTAGCCAATAGAATAGAACATTTACTTGAATGAAATATTACACAAAAATAAAACTCACCAAAATTGTCCTTTCCTATCATAGATGTGATTAATTTTTAATATAATTACATTTCTAAAACAAGCAAAAAAACATATTCACTAAGAAAGTGTTAGATCCATATAATTTAACTCCCAAGATTTTTCCAAATATTTAACAGAATAAAATTAGAATCATCCATAATTTTTTCCTGACTTTATTTTATTAACTAATTAATCTTTTAAAGACGTTACACAAAATTATAAGCTACTCTCTCATAGAGATAAAACACTTGAAACAAAGTATTCTCCAGATTTAAATGATATAAATTATTATCTCATTGATTTTAAACCTGAATGCAAGAATAATTTGTCTTAAGGAAACCAGTGTATTTTAACTAAAAATGGTTATTGAGGGAGATTAATAATTCAATAAATTTAATATATACATATGTGAGAAAATTAAAAATACATTCATAATGAAAGCACTTAAGAATAGAAAATAACTGTCTATGCTGATAAAAGATGTTTGCCAAAACAATAACAAACATCTTAATAGTGAAATGTTAAGGAGTTTCTCTTGGGTTCTGATTGAGGAAGAGGATGTCTCTATCATGTATTTCTTTTCAGTATTGCATGGAGTTCCTAAACAGGATATTAAAAATTATAAGTTATATAGTGTATTGAGTTTAAAAAAGAATAGGTATAAGAATTGGAAAGGAAAAAATAAGTTAAAAAGAAGAAACAAAATTGTAATTATGTGTACATGCTCTGATGGAAAGTCTCCAAAACGATCTATATAAAAAAACTATAAGAATTAATGAGAGTTTGCCAAAGTTGATGAAAATAAAATCAATCTAAATCAATTTTAAAACCTTTATTTCTCTATGCCAATAACAAATAAAATAGAGGTTAAAAAATACTACTTGTAGTAAAGATGCAAAAATCCATGAGACTAGAGACAAATTTAAGAAAATACGTAAGACATCTGTGTAAAAATATCAACCTTTGTTAATGGCATTAAAGACCACTCATGGAGAAATACACTATGTTGCTTTATTGGAAAACACAACAGTATTCAATCCTTTCCACATTGAAAGGCATATAATCAGTGCAATAGCAAACAAAAACCCAAGAAGAGTTTTTTTTTAATATGATTCTAAAGCAATTATGAACATTAATATAACCGAAATAGTTTTCCTGTTTTAAAAACACAAGCTGAGAGATTGTGATATATCACTATCGAAGCTCTTTATAAAGGTATACCAATAGATATAATGTGTCAGCTGACCTGAAGATAGACAAATAGATAAATTGGCAATAATAGAGAGCCCAGAAATAGAGCTGCATACCTGACGGGATTTATAATGATAACAGCTTTGAAAATCAATGGGAAATTACAGTTTTCAATACATGGAACCCAGTTGACAGGGGATCCATACAGCAACATAAACAAATAGGAATCTCTGTTTCATACACAAATTTACTACAGATATTGTTAACCTAAATATAGACGGTAAAATTTGAGATACAAATATAGAAAAATTTTATTATCATTATTATGAGGTAGAGAAAGGCATTCTTAAAAAGGCACAATAAAACACAAGGGCTAAAGGGAAAGTCTGAATGATTGGACTAAATTAATAGCAAATGATTTTATTTATTAGAGGGATTTAAAAGGAGTGGAATAAGCCACAAATGGGAGATTACATTTGCATCTAATTTATCTGATAAAGAGTTTCATATCTAATGAGATTTCCGCAAGTCATTATTATTATTAAAAGACAAGGAATTCAAAAGAAATATGGGCAGAGACTTAACCAGTCACCTTTCAAAGGGGTATACACGTGTTCAAAACATCCGTGGAAAAATGCTTTATGATATTAGAAATTGAGAAAAGGCAAGTTAAAATCAGAAGGATATAGCGCATATTCACTGAACTCACAAAAATGACAACAACTGAAAGAAGCAAGTATTGCTGAGCACATAGAGTGATGGTAACATACCACGCTCTCGGAAAAACTTCTGGACCATTTATTATTAATAGGCAACTCCAGTTCTGATCATGGGCAATTAAGCATATTTACAACCCGATAAATGTACAAGAATGCTTCTTGCAGCCATCTCTATGAATAGCTAAAACTGGATAATCCAAATAACCATTATCAGTCTAATGGACAAATACCTTGCAAAATACTCAATGAAACATTATACAAAAGTGCAAGGACTACATCCTATGAAACATGGGTAATTAGAAATATTGGTGAGTAAAAGAAGCAGGGAATGAAGAAATTCGTGTTGTACGGTTCCATTCAAATAAAACTCAAAATTAAGCACAACTCAAATAGAATATTCGGCAACACAGACTTGAGTGATAAGATCATGATCAAAGAAAGGAAGTGATTGTCATTAAGTCAGGATAGTGGTCCCATGAATGGACAGATGACATCAAGATGGGGTGTTGAGGGGCATCAGGGGTTCTGGCAGAGTTCTCGCTTTTGCTGTGGGTAATGTTCATGTGGGGGGTTACAATGATTTGTTAAACAATATATCTTGTTTTATTTACTTTCCTGGATGTGTATCTCACAATGAAATATTTTAAAACTCTATAATAACAATTTGTGAAAGAAAAATTATATATTCTATATGGAAATTCTTGCTGATCCTAGTACTTAATGAGAGGAACTGTGAAAACTTAGTTATGTTTCATGACGCTTAAAAATGCCAATTGTACTTGTCACTTACACACAGTGTGATATATACCACATTTCTATCTACATCTATAGATGTAGGTGTAAATATAGATGCAGAGGTAGACACAGGGTAAGGATAGATGTTGCATTGTGCTGCTACATTCATATTCTTTGAAAATCTGAAATGATTCAATTTGAGTTTTTCTGACATCAGATAAAATTAATAAACTTGAATTTTTACAGTGATAAAGTACCTGAAACTCAGTTGTTATTGCACTTCTTATGAAAGAAAACATTTTAAGATCCTTCTAATGTTTGAATAGTTGCTTATGAAAGCTCTGCAAAGTTTCTTTGAATGCATTTGCACACTAATTTTCGAATGAGGCAGGTAGGAAGTTTATTGATGTGGGACCCTCATATTTTCTAGAAGCTTACTCATAAATAAACACAGTTCTTTGGCCATGCTTTACCATTCACCAAGAGATATCTATGGGACACAGTTTAAAATAACAGTACTATTTTCCACGGAATGCAAAGATAGGTTCCACTAGATGATGTGGGTTTGAATCTGGGAACTGAGGACATTTGGACTTTGCAACATCTTCAGTTTCCATGCCTATAAGCTTCAGGGTGTGATACTCTCCATTAACATATGAGAGCTGCCATTTGCCTTGACATGGGATGACGTGACCCCTGGCAAAATGTAGTTAGATTGTTTGGTTTAGTTGTTTTCTATTGCAGAGAAGCAAATTGTGTTAAAATAATGGAATGAGAGTTTATAATTTTAATATAGCGATCATGAGACTTTATGGTTCCTTTTGAGATTATGAATTATTTTATTTGTGAGGAATCATTTTTAAAAATAGAAACAAAAGCTTGCCCTTTAATGTAGAGTTACTGACTGATTGATTGCTTTAAATCCTGTGAAAATAATACAGAAAACTGCAGAAACTACATTTTTACCATTAAGGAAGTTGTACTCCCAGTGCAAGTGGAAGTAATTGTAAGTTTCATCATTACAGGGGAGCTAGTCTGACTAAAGCGCTCTATATGTTGGTAGAAGCATCTTAACTGGTCATGAAAGGAATCTTTCTAAACATCTAGATGTGTATCTTGCAAATGCAGCCTGTTTCACAAAGGAAAATATCAACAATGCTAGGATATACGTGTTTTTTTTTTTTTTTTTTCAATTTTGTCTGCTTAGTAATTTTGTTAAAAAGAGAAATGGTACATAAGCGACTCCCTTCTAACTTTACACAACGTTCTCCGTTGATACGGTTTGGCTGTGTGTCCCAACTCAAATCTCATGTCGAATTGTAATCCCCGCAGGTTAAGGGAGGGACCTAGTGGGAGGTGATTAGCTCTTGGAGGCGGTTCCCCCCATGCTGTTCTCCTGAGAGTAAGTTCTCATGCTGTCTGATGGTTTTATAAGTGGTGGTTTCCCCTGCTCTCTTCTCTCTCCTGCTGCCTTGTGAAGAAGGTGGCTGCTTCCCCTTCTGCCATGACTGTAAGTTTCCTGAAGCCTCTCCAGCCATGCAGAACTGTGAATCAGTTAAACCTCTTTCCGTTATAAATTACCCAGTTTCAGTTATGTTTTTATAACAGTGTGAAAATGGATTAATGCACCCATTAACCTGTGCATTAAAAATCTACATTCTCAGCAAACTGACACAAGAACAGAAAATCAAACACCGCATGTTCTCACTCATAGGTGGGTGTTGAACAATGAGAACACATGGACACAGGGAGGGGAGCATCACACACTGGGGTCTGTAGGGGGGAACTAGGGGAGGGACAGTAGCGGGGTGGGGAGTTGGGGAGGGATAGCATGGGGAGAAATGCCAGATATAGGTGATGGGGAGGAAGGCAGTAAATCACACTGCTACGTATGTACCTACGCAACAATCTTGCATGTTCTTCACATGTACCCCAAAACCTAAAACGCAATAAAAAATATATTTAAAAAAATCTACAAACTTTTAAGAATGTGGTGCAATGTCATTTTAAAAGATATTACAAGAATATTGACTCTGAAACCCTCTTATATCTTAGATGTGATATAAAGCCTTGTGGGATGTTGAGAAAGATGACAGAAATGGCATCCTCCATTTTGCTGTTAGACCCTATTTGCTATGCTCTAGATTTGAGAAGTCAGAAAATCTGGTTTTGAGCCCCCACTATGTGATTTACTGGCTGTTCGGCTTTGAGGTAATCTTCTCTAAATTCAGTAGAATAAGACAGGGTTATTGTGATGTGCCGGCAAGAAAATGTATCTGAATGTGTGAGAGAAGCCGGGGGTGCACACTTTAGTGGGTGGACACAGATTCTTCTCCAGCCACCCATTTCCCAGCTAAGGATCCAGGGCTGTGCCTCTCTGCATCCATCGACAAACTTTTGATGAAGTTGTTGCCTCTCAGTTTTAGGTTTATTTTCTTCAAACAGCTTTTAATTCGAATGTGCAGATGAGGATTGACTCAATCATGGAGATTTTATTTCAAGCTCCACAATTGCTTTCTTTGAGTGTTTTACTGTACGATACGTATCTTTTAAAAAATGTATTATTGTGGTGGTTGTATCTAATTTATAAAAATGCTGTGGAGTGAATGTTTATGTCCCTCAAATTCATATGTTGACAGCCTAATGTGATGGTATTGGGAACTGGGAACTTTAGGAGGCAGTTAGATCATAAGTGTGGAGCCCCCATGATGGGATTAGTGTCCTTAGAAGAAGAGAGGTAGTTATCCCTACAGTGTGAGGATACAGGGAATGGAGAGCTGTCTGCAAACCAGGGAGCAGGGCTCCCCAGACACTGGGTTGGCTGGTGCCTTGATTTTTACTTCCAGCCTCCAGAACTGTGAGAAATCATTGCCCTTTGTTTAAGCCACCAAGGCTATGATATCTTGTCATTATAGCAGCCTGAAACTGACTAAAATGAAGAATATTAATGCTTATCTCTGAATCTCATAAAAACATTTCCCAGGACCAGCAACACAATTTGTGGGGTCCGATACAAAATGAGACGTATAGACCTTTGTTCAAAAAGCAAAGAGAAGAGCTATTAAAGATATTACAATATAAAGCCTTTTTCTTTTAAAGTACATTATTACTTAAAAAATGTTATAGGGATAATAGGCATACATGCACGTCAAAACATGTAAGTTGTGGAAATTGATATTTTTGGTGTCATAATTACACTCGTTTAGTACAGTAAATAATAATGCTTCAGTAATATGGTAACTTGATTATAAGATTTTTATGGCTCAGTTTCTTCCAGATTTCCAAATTTATTTTTTACAAAATCAAAATTTGTACTTTTAACAACTTCATTTTCAACTGATGTAATCGAAAGTAAGGTCATTCAATGCAAGATCTTAAACAATTTTCAATACGTTTTCATACTGAAAATGATATTTCTGCCAATGTTGCTGTTACTGGAGCTGTTAAAAGTATTTTATAGGATGTGAAAAGACTGTGATAAAATTAAAATAAATATAAAAAATAAATTTTATAAAAATAAATTATAAAATTTATAAAAAATAAAATTTATGTTATTTCAAAATATAAATTTTAGTCCACATAGAACTGATTCTTGTGGAAAAAATTTCTAAAATGATTTAACTATTCATACAAACCAGCCTCATGTAAGTGTGTCTTTAATACTAAATATAAATGTATACAATAACATTTTATTGTTTCTTCTGAACTTTCCTTTAACTTGGTAAGTTGTACTAAAAAGCTCCATGATTTGTGTGCAATTTAAAATGCCTATGTATTCTCTCACTGTATCTTTGTTATAAAGGAAATAATTTTAACTTGCCTTTCTTTTTAATAATTGGTTGATTCAACACTTTGCGTAAAACTAATGTTCCTCTCTGACAAATGCAAAACCTTTCAGTTAATTTCTGTTTCTAAGCTTTCCTTGAAATGCTGAAGCAATTTTCGGAACTGGAGATTATGAATGTATCTTCTGCTTGCTTAACATGTGAGTCCCGTGAACTTCTCCTGGTGTATTTTTTGTTTCATTGTAACCCTCTTGATGTGGTTTGGCTGTGTCCCCACCCGAATTTCATCTTGAATGGTAGCTCCCATAATTCCCAGGTGATATGGGAGGGACCCGGTAGGAGGTAAATGAATCATGGAGGGGTATCTTTCCCATGCTGTTCTCCTTGTAGTGAAGAAGTCTTACGAGAGCTGATGGTTTTATAAAGGGGAGTTCCTCTACACAAGCTCTCTTGCCTGCCACCGTGTGGGGCATGCTTTGCTTCAGCCTTTGTCCTCCTCCAGGATTGTGAGGCCTCCCCAGCCATGCTGAACTGTGAGCCCATTAAACCTCTTTCCTTTATAAATTACCCAGTCTTGGGTATTTCTTCATTAACAGTGTGAGAACAGAAGAATACACCTCCTTATCACACCCATTCTTCCTTCCTAACATTTTGTTTCCATTTAGTTCTTATGGTTTTCTGCTTCTGTTAAACATGTACCATTAACTTCTTGAACTCAGCGAAGGAAGGCCAGATTTTAGAAAATTTTATTATGTGTAATTCTTTTTAAAAATGTTTTCCTGAGCTAGGTTTTTCTGAGTTTTGGTTCTTTCTGTTGAGCTCTCTTGATATTCCTGTTCATTCAAAACTGATAACTTATTCTTTAACCAGGAAGATCTACTCAAGTGCCATCATGATTGCTGGGTTACCTGCATAGCTTGGATTAAGCCTATTCTCCGTGTCCAGTGTGGTGTTTGATTCTTTGAAAATGCATTTCAGAAGATGGTGCTGATCATCTCAGACACTCAGTTTCTGGAAGCTTGTTTCTATGAGGCTGAGCTTTTGCTACTCCTGATGGATCTTGTGAATATTCTGAACCAGTAGTCTACGGAAAAAAAAGAACAAATGACATAATTATCAACAGAAAATGTTACCGTTGGTCTTACAGTTGTAAAATCATGCAGAAGTACATAAAATAAAGATGGAAAGTGTTTCTTTGGTTTCCTCAGTCTTCCTGCCACTGTTCCTACAACCCCTAGCCTACTTTCCTCCTCAGAGATTTTAGCTTTGAATGATTTTGTGTGTCTTATCAGCAAATCCTTTGGCTTTTACATATACATATAGATTTATACTTCATTAGTTCCTTCTTTCTATTGTGTAAAATATGAAGTTGATGATACCCTATATAAGATTTTGCAATGTGTTTCTATTTGCAGAAATGCATATCCTAGAGATTTTTTTTCTTGTCAGTAATTTAAATCTAAATATTTTTTTAATGGTAATTCAAAGCAAATATTCTGTATTTTTGACACTCTTTCAAAAGATTTAGCTATTCACATATTTTTGCTTTTATAATAAATGTATTAGACATCCTTATAAATGTGCTTCTTTGAATATAACTACAAGTATTTCTGTTAGACAGGTGCTAAGAAAGGAATTCTGGGTCAAAAATGATAGATATTGATATTTTTAATCAATGACCCCAAGCTACCCTCCAAGAAGGCTGCTCTTAATTAGCTTTCCCAAAAACACCTACTTCTCAAATGCTTTCCAGTACAGATTTTTCATGAAGATGTTAAATTTTGGCAAGTCTGATGGGAAAATAAATTGTATCATATTATTTTAAATTGCCATTCCTTGACTACTGATGAGATTAAGTATACTTGTATATGTTCATATTTTTTGTTCAATAAATTTCCCATTTGTACTCTTGCTCAACTTTTCTGGCTTTTATTTGTTTATATGTGGAACCTGTTTGCATATGTTGTATATAAAGTGTTATCTGTTCTGTATGTTGTAAATTATTATCTCCAAGCTTGTTATTTTTTTTTTTTAGCTTAGTAGTCAACTGCATCAATTTCTTTCTGTATTGGGTCCTGAAATTTGTTTCTTGTTTAAGAAGTTTCACCATTTTGAAAATTTTAGCCTATTATTATATTATATTTTGCAGGATAATATTCAGCCCTTTAATTCGCTTCTTAGATTTTGAGTGAGACATCAACCTGAAATTTGTTCTTCTATTTCCCCCAAACAGCATTGTATTAGTCCATTCTCACACTGCTATAAAAAACTACCTGAGACTGGGTAAGTTATAAAGAAAAGAGTTTAATTGACTCACAGTTCCATATGGCTGGGGAGGCCTCAGGAAATATACAATCATGGCAGGAAGATGAAGGGAAAGCAAGGCACATCTTACAGCAGGAGAGAAAGAGCAAGGGGGAAGAGCCACTTTAAAACCATCATGTCTCATGCGCACTCCCTCACTATCATGAGAACAGCATGGGGGAAACTGCCGCTTCACTCACCTCCCACCAGGTCCCTCCCTACTCCGTGGGGATTATAGTTCCAGGTGAGATTTGGCTGGCAACACAGAAGCAAACCATGTCAAGCATATGAAATGCATTCCCCTACTTTGGAAAAAGAAACAAAATCCGGGACGTCGGTGGCATTTCTGATTAGGACATCTACTAAACTAGAGGAAAATCACACCCGTCAATTCGCTAGACCTGCCTGCAGATCTAAAATGGCGCACTGGGAAATTCATCAAAACAAAAGACTCTGCACTTTACCATCTATTCTTGTAACAATTGCTTAGAAAGAAATAAAAAATTATGTGCAATTGGTACTTGCCCTCACACAAGGAGATTGCCAGCAAATAGAAACCAGGTTATTATGTAGAAAATCACTTAACTACTCAGAATTGTTTAATGGGAGAATAGAAAGCCCTAGCCCAAAGCGGGCTAGAAACATGGATCTCAGAACCCGTGCTTAGAAGTGACAACAACTCTTTGTTTATACCTATGCAGGAATCACACTCCACTTTAGTTGATTATTTCTCATTACATTTATACATTCATGCTTCAGTTATTTAGTCATGGTTAAGTATCATTTTCAACTAACCATTTTTATACACATTATAAACCTAGTTAACGGTAGAATCACCTCACGAATGCTTACAGAAAGGAACAAAAAATTACTGACCATTGTGGTCAAGATTCAGAAGCTCAGAGTACACAGACTGGAAAAACACCAGTCTTTACACATCAGGGTTGCAGGAAGCTTCCCATGTGTAGGCTTCGTAGGCACCCAGTGACTTCTGACTGAGTAATTGACATCTAATTACAACATTTAAACCCTGGGCATCCCATAGGAGATGATGGTATTTCTATAGGAAAAGACAGCAGGCACTCATTGGGTGACTTAGGCTTGGGGAAGTCAATACTGTGATTTCTGCTGTAAGTGGTTCATATGGAGGGGGGAAGCCACCTTAGAACCATAAAATCATTCATGGAGGCCAAAAATATTTCCAGAAATGTCAACAGTGTAAATAAATTCATCTTTCCTGTGTAGCATTGTCTTCCGGGAAGAGAAGCCATTGGCAGGGCTAGTATTTAAGATCAGTCTCAGTTTTGTTTTTGCTTTTGTTTTTTTTTTAGATGGAGTCTCACTCTGTCACCAGGCTGGAGTGCAGTGACGTGATCTTGGCTCACTGCAATCTCCACCTCCCGGGTTCAAGTGATTCTCCTGCCTCAGCCTCCTGAGGAGCTGGGACTACAGGCACATGCCACCATGCCCAGCTAATACTTTTTGTATTTTTAGTAGAGTTGGGGTTTCACCATGTTGGCCATGATGGTCTCGATCTCTTGACCTCATGATCCACCTGCCTAAGCCTCCCAAAGTGCTGGGATTACAGGCATGAGCCACCACGCCCGGCCCGTCTCAGCTTTGATGCTGACCAGCTTGGGAATGTGACTCTCTCTCTCTTTCTTCAGTTTTCTCATCAGTAATATCCATTTCTCCTCATCTCACTGAGAAGTTCTGAGAATAAATGAGAAAATAAAACAGCGGTAATATGCTTTGAAGGGTGCCATATTAGTACAAGATACAGTTATTAATTTTGTAGGCTATTATTAATAACCAACAAAGAAAATCTGAATTTCACCCTACACCGACTAACTGTACCTTGAACTGAGAATTAACAACCAGGTGTGAGAATATAGAGGGTATATATATATTTTCATAATCCCTCCATAGTAAAATTATTTGCAAGGCACTATATGCTTTTGGGGGTTTTATTCTTTGGGAAACTATTTAACACAAGATATCTGGTAGCTCCAAATCCTTTAATTAACAGATAAACTAGAACAACCCAAATTGTAGATTCTAGTAGTAAACATACTTTTTATTACAATGAAAAGTTTGCTGTACATATTTCAGCAGCAAAACAAGAGGAAAACATTTTATTTCGATACATTTTCTTGATCACAGTGAATAATGCCAACCTTTGCAGTTGTGAGAATAACGCTCTTAGATTCAAATATGCAACATTATAAAACAAATGTACAGTAGAGGACCAGAAAGGCGGACAGAACTGTCGTGAAGCATGCCAGGGAAATCATTGCTGTCTATTTATTGGCAGATCACCAATACTTTGGGATTGTGGAAATTTGAAGGAAATTTAGAGGCTGTCTTAGTCAATACCATTTTAAAAAAAAAACATTTCAGAATATACTTGGTAAAAAAATGTTTACATAAGGGTTTTTGAAAAAATATAGCTTTATCCTACATCTCTTGAGAGGACAGGTGATCCTGTGCGTACAGGTTAATGCAGATATGTGATAATTGATCCATGCACATGGCTCTGGAGCCCTGCCAGAAGCGCAGTGGATGACTGTTTGGTCCTGCCCGAAATGTCCAGCACCCACCACCCTCCTTCAGGACTCCCAGCTCCTCGCTGTGGAGCCTGCTATCCTGATAGTTCTCCCAGCCTGAGCTCTGACCTGTCTCCTCCGGTCCAGCCACAGGCTCTCCACCACCCAGCCCACCACCCTGCCCACTGCCCTGCTTTCCAGTCATAATGAACTCGTTCCTAAGAACCCCGAGAACAAGGCAGCCTTTGCACTTCCATATTTTTGCATTTGTTCTTGCACCCCTTCCCTCTCCACTTGGTCCCCATCATTGCTAGTGTGTCCTTCCCTGTCCAGTGCAATTGCTTGGTTCTTCGATTCTTCCTCTCTGCTACTTCCAGTGTAGAATTTAGACACTTAATTTTTTAATTACTGGTTTACACCATGGATTCCTAGAGTGCCAGGACTTCTGCGTTCATCTATCATTTAGCATAGGATCTGAACTACAGTTGACACTGGGTGTGACCTGGTTCAGGGGAAGACTTGAAACATATCCTGGATTTTCGTTGCTTCATGCTTTACATCTCTGCTACCCACAGAAAAGAGTGGTTTCAGGTAAAGCACCTGAGCACTGATGTATTAGACATTCTTTCTGATCTAAAGAGGAATTGCTATTACTCACGGACTGACAGGAAACTTTTCAAGAACTCCAGAACGCCCTCGCAGGCAAGCCATCCTGCCTGGCTGTGACCCTGCTCTCCTGTTCTCTACCTGATTCCAGAAAAGGTTAAAGGTTCTATTGTTCCATTTCAGCCATGGCAGATTCTAGCTTCACGTGGTATCAGAGTTCTGGTGAGAGGTAGAACGCATTGCATAAAGTGGTAATGTAGGAGTGCCCTGGGGTCAGCTTACTCACAGCAAGGCTGCGAGAATATCCTGTCAAGGAAAAAGAAACGTGCAGGGTAAAAGAGTAGAGACATACTTTTTATTATAGATTTGCAGTGCCATAAAAACGCATACATTTCAATCATTTTTCATTCATTTATTAATAGTTACTGTATGCTGGTATATGTCAGGTTCTGCAATGGGTGCGAAGTAACTCATGGTAAAGCCGGCATCATCCCCACACTCAATGAGTGAGCAAAGCAGAAAAATGGAACAGAATTCCAGCAGCACGTGAAACACCTTGACAGGAGGAAGGAGTGAATGATTTGGTGCCTAACGTGGCATGAGGGGTTCAAGTGTCTGTAAATGTCAGTGTAGACCTTGGCTTGGCTTTTCAGGAATTGCAGAAACTCTATTTGTAGATAGAAATTAGGTGCTGCTTGTTTTCATAGCACCTGTGGTATGATCTATATCATGTTTTAATATGTGACAACAGTATGAAAGCTTTCTGGAAAATATCATATACCTAATAAAATATGTAACTTTTTTTCTGATTACAGAGATCACATTTTATTAATAGTCCACACTATTACCAATATTGCTTGTAATCTTTGTTTCAATCATTGTTCAAACAAGCATAGCTGCTGTCAGGAAATTCTATAAAGCAGAGGTGATGGATAAACTCATGAAGAAACTTCCAGTGAAATCCACTTGCAGAAATTCCTATCCTTTCTTTCAAGAGACAGTGATCAGGAAGAGTGACCATAGTTACGTATAAGGTCATCAGAGATGCTGAAGAAGAAATGGTGCTTCTGGTTGATAGGTAACAGGCAGGGTGAGCAGGGAAGACAAATGAATAAAAATATATTATGTGATGCAGTTAATGTTACATTAATCGAAAAGCACATTTGTTTAGTTGGTCTACAACTTCTGTTTCTGTGGGACTAAAAAGTAAAACAGCTAGTATCCGTTTAGCTGTTATTTTGTAGAAGAACCGATTTTGGTGTGTGATAGGGTTAAAACAGGTTCGATCTGACATTCTAAGCGACTACATACGCACTTCTGGACACAGATTGCTGTTTTGAATACGATGACCCCAAAAAGCAAAGTTTTATGAATACCAAGTCAGATGAAGAGTATTTGAAGGAGCTGAATTTTTATTCCAAGAGAGAAGATTATATTTTCCTCAAGTACGAGAATGATGAATTTAAGTATGAGGGAGATGAATTTTATCCTGCATGGTGACCAGAGGTAGAGGTTGGGTCACTTAATGAAGGGTCCAGGGGACAGAGTCCAGCTTAGTATTGAGTCTTGTCTTCTCTTGGGAAATGGTGCTGTGGTTTGAAGGTATCCTCCCAAAGCATGTGTTGGAAACCTAATCTCCAATGCAAGAATGTTGAGAGATGGGACCTTTGGGATGATTAGGCCATGAGGGCTCTGCCCACTTGAGTGGATTAATGAGATTATCAAGGAAGTAGAGTAGTGAAAGTGAGAATGGGTTTCTAGTAAAAGGATGAGTTTGGACTCTCTCTCTCTTGTGTGCACACACCAACTCTTGCCCTTCCGCCTTCCACTATGGGATGCAGTAGCACAAAAGACCTAACCAGATGTGGGTCCCTTGATTTTGGACTTTCCAGCCTCCAGAACTAAGACATAAATCTCAAGCTGGCTCAGGTCATCCTGGCACAACTCAGGCTGCTGCTTCAGAAGATGCAAGCAGTGTTGGTGTGTCCATATAGTGCCGAGATGCCCAGAGTGCAGAAGCTGTGAGGGCATGGCTTCCTCCACCTGGATTTCAAAGGATGTCTTAGACAGCCCTGGTGCCCAGGAAGAGACTTTTGGTGGGGTGGAGCTGCTGCAGAGAATCCCCGTTAGGGCAATGCCCAGCAGAACTGGGATAAAGGCCACTGCAGAGACCCCAGAACTATAGAGCCACCCATGTGCAGCTCTATCCAGGGAGAGCCATTGCATGGCTTGAGCCCAACAAAACCATGGGAAGAGGGGCCTATTCTGCAGGCTAAAGGCTCCCTGTTGGTCTTGGGGTTTACTTGAGAACTCTTCCTCCTTTCTTCTTTCCTGCCGTTCCCTTTTGGACTGGGAATGTCCGACCTATGCCTGTTCCGCTACTGTATTTTGAAAACAGATAACTTATTTCACAGACTCACAACATGTCAAGGCCCCATTTCTACAGAAAATACAAAAAAAATAAAATTGGTGGGCATGGTGGCCATGGTGGCACATCCCTGCCCCAGTGTGTCCAGAAGGGGTAAATGGAGAAAACGATGATTCTCTAGGCTTAAGGGGCCCTGCTGGTCTTGGGGTTTGCTTGAGAACTGTTCCTCCGTTCTTCTTTCCTGTTGCTCCCTTTTAGAATGGGAACGTCTATCCTATGCCTGTTTCCCTATTGTATTTTGAAAACAGATAACTTGTTTAATTTCACAGACTCACAGTTGGAGGAAAATTTGCCTCAGGATGAATAGTGCCTTATTTCTCACCCATGTCTAATTCAGAAGAGACTCCGTGTTTTGGAGTTTGAGCTGATGCGTTGAGGAATACATTAAGACGTTGGGGTGTTATTGGGCATTCTATAACTATACTCATAGTAGTTTTGGCAGAACTGTTGCATGCAAAAAAGGCCAATCCATACACAGATCAAATGTCCATTCCAGGACGGACAAAATGCTGCCTCTTTCATGATGGATGCTGTCCAACATAACCAGCCTGCCATCACATAACTGGCTGATCACCCTGGGAAATGGTGCCACCTCAGGGGCCTCAGTTTTGGTATCTGCCACTGGCAGATTGGGCACTTAATGGTGGCTGTAGACAGGTTGGCCTTGATGAGTGGAGGTCCATATCGCTGAGCCCATGCATAACCTCCATCGCTGCCACTATGGACACTTTATTCATGAGCCTATTGGGTGATGACAGGCAAGTCTGGGGAAACAGGCCGATTGGCCACAGAATGGGTCATCCTACTCACTGTTGTGGCATTCCACAAAGCATTTCTTCTGACCAAGAAACGAACTTCACAGACAAAGAGGCATGGCCACGAATTCATGTATATGGAATCTAGTGGTCTTATCACGCTCCTCGTCAATCTGGAACAACTGTCTTGGTAGAGTGGTGAGATGACCTTTTGGAGACACAGTTGTAGTGCCAGCTAGGTAACAAGTCCCCGGAGTTCTCAGTCTTTTGTGGGGCTGAAGCTGTATAGGTTCTCTAGAAGACTGTGCATGTTCTGAATCAGCAACCAATAAATGATATTTTTTTTTTCTCAGACAGCCAATATTCATGAGCCCGGGTATGAAGGAGTGGAGATGGAATGGGCACCACCCATCATTAGCCCTGGTGATCCATGGGGACAACTGACTTCCTGGTTCCATGACTTTGTGCTCTGCTGTTCTAGAGGTCCCAGTTCTAGAGGGAGAGACGTTTCTACGAGAAGACATAACAAATTCATTGAATTGAAATTAAGATCACCACTTTGTTACTTTGGACGCCTCATGCCTCTGAGTCAAAAGACTAAGAAAGGAGTTATGGTATTGGCTGGAGTGATTAACTCAGGTTACCAAGGGAAGATTCGACCATTTTCCCACGAGGGAGGAAGAAGAGTATGCCTGGAATACAGGAGATATTTTTGGGAGTCTCTTTTAATCACCATGCTCTGCGATTAAGGTCAATGGAAATTACAATAACCCAATCTAGGCAGGACTTCAAATGGGCCAGACCCTTTAGAAATGAAGGTCTGTGTTATCCTGCCATGGTCAGCTGAGATGCTTTCTGAAGGCAAAGAGAATGCAGAATGGAGTGGAAGGTGGTTATGAATACCAACTGTGACCACAGGACCAGTTACAGAAACAAGGATGGAAATTGTCATGAGTATTCCTCTCTGCTCTGTTATAAATGTGTTTGTATGTGTGTATCAAGCAAATGTCTTTTTTTATTCCTGTATTATATCTTTATCATATAATATAAAAATTATTGGCCGTACATTACTATTTAAGTACTGTTAATTTTACATCATAGTGTTCAGGTTATGGGATATCAGGAAAAGAGTGAACATCACCTAAAGACTTTATTTCTTCTTCTGTGGAAAGGATTAGCGCATTTTGGTCGTACACCAAAACTAAAACTGTGGTTTTATTATGTTTGGCAGAAATTTTACTTTGTTATTGTCATTATTTGGAGATGATTAAGTATGGCTTAAGGAAAGTGTATGGGTGTCAAGTCAACAAAGGATGGCCTTTTTTTTTTTTGAGCTGGGGTTTTACTCTGTCATCCAAGCTGGAGTGCAGTGGCGTGATCACAGCTCACTACAATCTAGGCTTTCTGGACTCAAGCGATCCTCCCACCTCAGTCTCTAGAGTTGCTGGGACTATAGACACATTCCACCATGCCCAGCTAATACTTTTGCATTGTAGTGACATGGTTTTGCTATGTTGCCCATTATTGATGATCATGCTGCAGAGATTATACTAAATAAAGGAGGCTGGGCATGGTGGCTCACGCCTATAACCCAGCACTTTGGGAAGCCAAGGCGGCAGGATTGCCTGAACCCAGGAGTTCGAGGCCATCATGGGACAACATGCCAAGACCTCATTTCTACAAAAGAATACAAAAAATTAGATGGGCATGGTGGCACACACCTGTGGTCTCAGCTACTCAGCAGGCTGAGGTGGGAGAATCACTTGAGCCTAGGCGGTCCAGGCTGCAGCAAGCTGTGATCGCACCACTGCACTCCAACCTGGGTGAAGAGCAAAATCTTGTCTTAGTAATCATAACAGAAAAGTGTAACAAAGACCCAGGGAAAGAGCTGGGTATAATCCAGCTCTTGTGAGTCTCTGTAACCCTAGCGACTTGTGAGGCTGAGGCAGGATTGCTTACGGGCAGGAGTTTCAGACTCTGTCTCTAAAAATATATTTTTAGTTAAAACTATGCATATCTATGGACAGTCAGGCAGAGGTAAGATCAAGGACAATAAGGTATGATCCAATGGTAGCCACCTGGCAAAGCCTGGTTGTTCAGATTCTTCTTGGCCTCTCTGTGACAGTTTCTTTCCAGGTATAGATGGTACAGGGCAGGATACCTGTCACATGAGCGTCTTCAGGGGAGGAGTGAGGGAGAAGATCAGAGAGTGACCTTTCTGCTTGTGAGGTTTTCTCAGTGTCATTCAGCTTAAAATACTCAAAATGAGAAAGTGCCATATTGTGGGGTATTTTGTTCTCATCCCCAGCACAACCAATGCAGAGAAAGGCATCAGAATATGAAATGCTTCAGAAACTAAAATTATCATGCGGAGGGAAAATAAGGAGGAAAATAAAGGCCTGACTCAAGTGTAAATAAAGCTGACTGCAGAAACAATAATTCCTTTGTTTACTCTTTTCAGCTGATATGTATCTTTTACATAACCAACACTGAGATAATTAGAATTTCTTCCTTTTAGAACTCCTTCCTAATTTCAACGTAAGTTCTATCTCACGGTTTCACAATTTATTTGGAGGTATGATACATCATTTTTCAGAGATATTTATCAGGTGCTTATTTCATGATTATTTCAGTCAAAATAATTGACTAATACCAAATCATAGCTTGCTAGAAATGAAAATTACCTACAGTATATTTTCAAATGGCAAATGTAGGTTTCATGTAAAAATTAATGAAAATTTTGAGGCACAGTGGACATAGGCTAAAATTTAAATAATACTCATATTGCAATATATTCATTATTTTGGGCTTGATAAAGAGACAATATTACAGATTGTCCTTTTTTTTTAAAGCATACTGGCAAACATTGCAATATTGGTTTTCATGAAACTCATGGTATTGATCCATATGCTTTTGGCTCAGTTGCATTCTTTTTGGTTCTTATGTGTGTGCATAGCACAAAGAATGATTAAAAATATCCAACAGTATGTTTTGAATTGGTACATAACAGTCATAATCAATGCAAATACATATATTTAAATCAACTAAAGCCAAACTCCTCAAATAATAAAATTTCAAATTACCTTTAAGATTCCCCAAACGGAATCCTACCCATTCCCTAATCAGCATGCAGCGATTTCATTTTAGTCTGGGTACACCAGCTCAGAATTTGTGCCCGCTCAGGGCTATACTTCACTCAACTCAAATCAGAAATGTTATTCTGTCTTGAGAGCTGGAGCATTTCCACAATAGCAGTTCATTTGACCACATGTTGGTGTTCTCCAAAAAGTCACTTGTATTTAAATCAGAGACACAAACCCCTTTCTTTGGTTCCTCTGCCCCTCCCCCTCTGCCACCCGGGTATATTTTCCTTAGCATGTGTAATGTTAATTGGAGTTTCATGTGTGCACTTGGATCTGAATATACTTCCAGATGTGACTTTTGTAAGCAAGTTCCTTCAGATTGAGCCCTTTCACAGTTCAAATGAAATTGTACCACACAAGATATCTTCAATTGAAAAAAAAATCTAAAGGACACCACCATTAGGATTTTTAAACACAACATTAAACAAATATTACATTACATCTGTATTCTGAATTAGGTCATCTGATTTTGATTCTTGATTTTTTTCTTCCTTCCACTTTAAAAACTGCACAGATCCTAGGGATGTGATCTTAACTTAAAGACTAAATCTGTGTTATTCACTGTAAAAAATCATCTAATCCTATTTGGCTTTGTAGACAACTGAGGACAATTTTAGAAATCCTGTAAGGTAACCAATATATACAAACTGACGTCAACTGCCTAAAATTAATTTTATTTGTACCTTTGCCCGCCGTTTTCGTTATTTTGTAAGGACAGTAGGTAAGATACAAGGCGAATGAATACCTGCTTTTGTGTATACCCTGCAGTGGAGCTGGAGAGGAAAGCAGGGCTGAGGCAAGATGAGAGGGCTAGGTGTGAAAAGAATGAAGCAGCAATTAAATCACACTTCCTACACAGTCTATGCAAAAGCACAAAATTATTTCCATGGTCATGTGGCCAAGTCTGCTTTTATTTAGCAGGAATTCTCTTATCTTTTAAGTCAATGAGTCTTAATTTTCTCCAGCAGAATTAAATAAAAGCTGAATCTCAGTAACAAAGGCAGACTTGTCTCTTAAAAACACATGCACTCCTGTGTCCTGTAGCTAAAGGAAATACAGCTAAATTTTGTCATGTTTGGGGGAAAATTATAATAAATAGTATTCCAGAGCAAAACATTTCATACTTAAAATCTAGAGAGGCATCAGTTTTACCCAATCAAAGGAAATGGGGGAAAATCCACCGTGAGCCATGATGTGCCCCTCCAATAACACTTGCAGCTGAATTCTCAGCCATTTTCGAAGAGCTCATTTATAATCCTTCTCCTGGTTCTACTTCGCTGGCAAAGGCAGGCACCAAAACAAATAATTACCATAATTATTTTGGTCCAAGATTAAATCCTTCTGGAGGGTACACATTTGTTTTTGTATAGTATTTATTAGTCACATACGTCTGAGTACTATTTCTATTACACCTATTTATGAATACCAAAATATTTGTCCCACTCATAGTGGGATGGGCTGATAATGTAACATATTCTTACCTCCTTTAGACTCTTTACTCCTGCATTTTTTCATCACCACCTTAGTTTCCCTCTCTCTACTTTGAGAGGTACAGCAAATAGCATGCATAATTTAATTTTGAGCTTTTAAAAGCAAAGAAGTAGATTTAGTTTTTCCTCAGAGCATTTTATTAAGGAAATATTCTTAAAGCTAAGAAAAATCCAATCTGAAATACAAAAATACACAAAGATATATTTTATTATACAGGGCTTGTTTTGGTCAATCAATCAATCAGACCAAAAAATTTTTAGGTCCATATTTCAATGCAAATATCAATGGGGGAGTTTAAATCCAAGTCTCCAATGTTTAATGAGGTGTCTATTTCATTCTTATTAACTGAAATACTTTAAAAACCAAAGTGGTTAAACTTAATAATTTTATTAGACTGTAATAGTTATTTTATTAACATTTTTTCTCCAAGGATTTTTCTGTCTGATTATGAGTACTTTGCAATTTCAGACAGTATGATGGATGCTACTTTTCTATGACAAGAATTTTAACAGCCTTCCTCAGCACTCAACACACACCCAATTATGCGTCTGAGCTAGTAACCTTGAATTTATGTTGCCATGGTGACAAACTGGTCATGCATTATGGATTATCATTGAAATTCTACACTCCTACCTAGCATAATGAGAGTTGGGGACTTAATCAAATCAGCCATTCTGTGTGACACAAAGTGAAGAACTAGCTCTTATTGTTCAGCCCCCAGAAAGGAAGCAGGCCTGCCGGGGAGGCAGCTGCGGCGCTCCAGCCTGATAGATGGCCCTTATATACATTTGTGAATGTATAGACAGATGGTGCTCAGTGCCTGGAATTTCCAGCTTAGGCAGCAGCTGTTCGGATAACCTCTGCCGTCTCACCTTGTTGTCATGGAACACTGAACAGAGACTGAGAATGTGTGTGGATACATTGACAATCTGACTGCATTTACACTGCATGGCATCCTCCTTTTATCTTAAGATGCTGGGCTAGGAGGAAGGCAAAGAGAGGGTAGAGGAGATGGGTGGGGGAGGGCGGCCAGGAGTGCAAACTTCGGAACGCCCAGAGCCTGGTGTTGGAATATCTTCCATTGCCATTGCCATTTTCTACGAGAAAAGACAGTGTTAGGGTGGTCATCTCTGCCTTGGAGAAATCTAGTTTGCTGCATTCTCAAAGCCCAGAAATCATAGGCAGAGTCTGTGCTTGGGTATAGTTGAATCTTCCTCTTCCCTGTAGGTAACAGGTATCTTTGTTATCACTTTGCCTGTTATAGAGACAAAATAGCAGCAACTTAAGGTCAAAAGGAGCAGGTTGGATGTCAGGTCAGCGTCTAAACAGAGACGAGAGCACTGACTTCATGTGACTCTGAGGATAAATCAGTGGAGAAATAGCAATGGGTAATTCCTGATTTGAAATAGTTTTCACACAAATAGACTTGTTAAATAATTTTTCTGTTTGTCCAAAATTACTGAATTAATGCAACGCTTTAGAAAGGCAGCTGCTTGTGAACAGAACATCAAGCTCTGTGAGTCTCAGGTTCCACGAAAATGTGTCTCCACCAAGGAATGAACATATATAATCAAGTTTGCAGTCCACCTGCCCCTTCCTTTCTCCCCACTACATCCCAGGATCATCGGTAAGGTTGTGGTAATTAATAACCCCACAAACCTCAAGCTTTACAGGACTTTAAAACACCACTGGTGGACAAGCCTTCTACTTGCTGATTGCTTTCATAGGAAATTTTCTATTTACCTAATTTTGTTATTTTGTAAATTATTTTTTTCATTTCTTCCCAATGTCAAAATTTAAGACTGCCTCGCCCGTGTGATTTGGGAGACTTATTTGTGTGTGCATGGAGGTAGGCCTTTCTTAGATATTTCATGAGGCTTCATGCCTCTGGCCTGATCTGCTAGACCTCTCTGACTGCAGAATAAGGGAAAATGTATCAGTGGAACATGCTTTGTCCCAATAGATTATAACTGCTCTGAAAAAGCCATCGCAGTCTCTTAGGTAAATGCCTACCTGCCTATGAGGTATGTTGGCAAGGTCCAGGAAACAGGAAAAGCTCTGTGGCCCACGTTATCCATACCTGTGGCCAGTAAGAAGGTAGCTTTTTATATGTCTTGAAATCAGGTCAATATTACACATTTAACAGCTTCTTGGGATCTATTCTTGACACCTAGGGAATTGTATGCATTGGAAATTTTAAGAATTAATGGAAAAGTTTTTATTATTTCTGAGTGCTATTCTGGGCTATCTATACATAGACATAAAGACTTATGTAGATCTTATTTAGGCATGTAAAACTGTCATTAAAACAATGACATTATATTAAAAATAAACTATAATATTTGCCATAAAATTAAACAACTAAATGAAAAACATAGGAACAAAATCTGTAACTACCTAAATACATTTTTAAGGATCTGTCTTATATGAATATGTCTTATGTTTGGGTAGAGGAAGTAGTTTATGTCAAATACAAAAAGACAACATTTATTTGAATTCTGCATCTTTGTGTCCATGCATAAGCAACAGCTTAAATATAGAATCACCAAAAATATTTTACTCCACTTCTCATTTTTCCCGTGAAGCAACACTTAATGGGTGGTTCTATTTTTCCTGTAAAAGTTTTACAAATGGCCATACTGAGAGCCTGTATCAAATGGTACTTTCAGCTCTAATTATATATTTTAAATTTTTGACAGAAATCAAGTAAGAGATAATGCATTTTTTCCATTAATTCTTGAAAATTATGCATATATAAATATACTCTAGACAGATATATTTAAAATATTCACAATTAAAAGGCACTTTGTTTATTTTCTTTAAAAATAATTATATAGGTATTATCTCAGCCAACAGAAAATCTTTTTCTTAAACAAAATGATTCACATTTTAAGAAAATTTCTTATTTTTAAACTGTCTTTGGAAAGTTTTCAAATTTTCAACATATTTTAAATACCTGTATATTAGTTAATTAAGCATGCAGTACATATAGAAGCAAATTCAAAGTTTACATGTCTAAAGCCAAAAGTTATTGACTGGAACTTAGGTATGACGCCAATGCTTAAAATCGAAAGCATATTGTCAATTGCAGAGGTTGAACCATGGAAATTAGATCATCCTTTAGGGCCAAAGGAGCGTCTTTACTGAACTCTTGCCTTATTTGATTATATCTTCAACCAATCCTCTAAGATAAGAATTATCTCACTGCATTCTTTTTATTTATTTATTTATTTATTTAGACAGAGTCTTGCTCTGTTGCCAGGCTGGAGTGCAGTGGCACCATCTTTGCTCACTGCAACCTCTGACTCCCTGATTCAAGCAATTCTCCTGCCTCAGCTTCCCTAGTAGCTGGGATTACAGGCACATGCCACCACACTCCGCTAATTTTTGTATTTTTAGTAAAGATAGGGTTTCACTATGTTGGCCATGATGATCTTGAACTCCTGACTTCGTGATCCACCTGGCTCAGCCTCCCAAAGTGCTGAGATTACAGGCATGAGCCACCACGCCCGGCCCTAACATACTTGGATAATTTCTATTTTTTGTGTGATTTCAGTGTCTTTCACACATGGAACCATTTTTACCATCCCTCTTGTTAAATAGATTAATAGAACTCAACAATGTGCAGTACTAAATTTGCATTTTGTGTATTTATATTTGTTAAACGTGCTAAAATTGCATACAGTTTGGGAATGTCATGGTGAGAAGACAAAGAATTCTTAAAAGAGAATATATGAAAATGTGTTTTCCTGTCCTTAGGGGTTTTGGAATTTAGACTGGATATTGAAAGATTTAGAAACTGGCCTTCCCGTGTTGAGCTCGTATCTTGCTCTATGGTGGTGAAACTGGGAAATAAAAGTGCACTCAGAGCTGCCAGCATACATGCCCCACTCCCCAAGCTTGCACTCCAGAGAGATTTCCACCGGGAGACACACAACAGCCAGCGATTTCCAGCTCGGCTTCACTGAACATGCTGGTGTGTCTTGGATCTTACTGCATGGCTGTTGGCCGTGGAGGAAGCATGAGGCTGCAGTCTCAGAGCTCCAGCTGTGCCAGCACCCATGCCTTCACATCCAACCCTCTGTGTGGCTCTCATTGTCCATTGGTGCCCATGTACCAGGGTGGTTGGATCCGCTTTCTGTCATAAATGAAGCGGCATAGTTTCAGAAGCATGTGTTTGAGGAGAGTTGTGTACTATTTTGTTGTGAAAAACCAGGGTGAGCATCTTTGATCTATGTCTTTGCTGTCTGTAGGCTGGTGAGGCTGTGGCTCCCCTCCCAAAAGGAAGGTCAACCTAACCCTCCGAATTCAAACAGGCTTCTCCCTCCTTTAGAATCCGTCAGGTATGAGTGTCAGCTTGAAGAATGAATGAACCTACTCCTGAAGCAACGTGGCCTCTTAGAGGAGAAGTCAACACACGCATCCAGATGCAGATTCCTACAGGTTAGGAAGCCAGGCGGGGACCCAGAGAGTCAGATTCAGGGCTGAGAGCTGAGATGGCCCACAGCTTCACTTGGTCAAAGTCAGGTCAACCGGGCCTTCAAACATTTCCTTCTCTCTTTTTCTGCTTTACCACAGCCTGCTCCGACCCTCGGATCTCTCTTGACCTAATCTGTTCTCAAGCTGCTGCAGTTGCTAAGGGGAAATTTAAGATGTGTTCTAGAAATACCTCCACCCGGCTCACCTGAGAGCAAGGGCCTATACTTAGGTTGTGAGGTGTAAACTACAGCCGAGAAAATGGGAAACTTGAGTATTCCTCCTGCTTCCTTATTCAGTGAGAATGCAGTCCTGCAGCCACAGGGTACAATTGTTCCCTGGAAGAGGCAGGTGGAGGCCAGAGAGGCAGCGGCATCAGGATGTGATGAGTAGGTAAGATTCCCCAGGAAGATGCGAAACATGAGCAAAGCATTGTTCCTGGGTTCCGCCTGCCACCTCCACCCACCCTTCTTTATGCACAGCCTGTGCGTCTGCACCGGCACCTATATCTGTGTGTTTGTGCATAGAATGTGGGAACAGCATGGTGAAAGGCACTTGTTTTTGAATATCTTTTAAGCAGCAGAGCATTGTTTCAAGTAAAATCCTAAGAGATGTGGTCTATCGTACAGATCGAAGGAAATGTGGCAGGAAGTGGCATTGTGACCTGCTCCTCCACCAGGTCAGTCCTCCTCACAGATTCCCCACAGTTCCTGGCAGAGTATGAAGAATCCCTTCTGTTCACGAACACAGTGGGAAAAACCACTGGTCTAGCAGAAAGCAGGAAAATGAGTGCAACACCACCAAATTCTACGAAACCTTGAACAATCCTCTTAGTATTCTGTCGTCTTATCTGTAACATGGGAAAATCACACCCCCTCTGTGAAAGACTTCATGAGCTAAAGAAATTCGACACTGAAAAGCATGAATAGGGTGTAAGAAAGTGGCGAAGTATTCACATGATGTTGCCTTGATTTCCTGAAAATCTGCTTAGAAAAAAAGGGTGTGGAGTTATACTTCGAATAATCATAGGCAATCTCTAGGAAATTTTAGAAACAAAATAAATTATAACAGATATTTAGGAAATGCACCCATCCGTATATTCATATACTTCCCACATACCTCCCACATCCCAGTTCAAACACATGCCCCAATAAAAATACATTGGAAAGAATCTTAAGTCACTATTTTGTGCCAAAGTGAGATTGAACCACGGATATATTTTCATTTATTTATTTATAAATCTCATTTAGTCAGTATCCACCAGCTTAATTAAAAATTTTTGTCAAAGAGACAAAATATAAACTATAGAGTAAGTTATGATAGGAAATTGATGTCTTTGGGTTCATTTCATTTTCATGTACTCTAAAAATCTTTTTGGAGTTCCGACACCCTGACAAAATTTGTAGCATCTCTGATTCTCAGATTTTAACTCTGCGTGCTTCATTTTTCAAACCTACTAAGATATGTTAATGCGTGGAATCATACACACATGTGTGTGTGTGTTTATATATATATGAAGAAAAGTAGTTCATTCAGGTTCAAAACTAACTTATTGTCAAATTGAGAAATTATTATTTAATTTTCATCTGTGATGCCAACTTTCTATTTGCTTGGTAGAACTGGACTTGCTCAGAACACTGTCCAGCACCTCAGAGGAGACCCAGCTAATGCCTGGGACTTAGCTCAGACTTTGTGAGTCACATCTAGTCACTAGACTCTGATGGATGGAAGAGCCTGAGTCATCCGTAAAGTGACCTCCCACCCTCTAGGTCTGTGCCCTCATGACTGCAGAGCAGCCCCTTGGCTCAGCATCCCCCTCACTCCATGACGCTGTAGCAGTGGAAGAAGGGATATTAGGTATGAAGTAAGTGACATAGTTTGGCTATGTCCCCACCAAAATCTCATCTTGAATTGTAGCTCCCAAATCCCCATGTGTCATGGGGAGGACCCAGTGGGAAGTAATTGAATCATGGGGATGGGTGTTTCCTGTGTTGTTCTCATGATAGCAAATAAGTCTCACAAGATCTGATGGTTTTATAAAGGGCCATTTCCCTGCACACACTCTCTTGCCTGCTGCCTTGTAAGACCTGACTTTGCTCCCATGCTTTCCACCATGAGTGTGAGGCCTCTCCAGCCATGTGGAACTGTAAGCCCATTAAACCTCTCGTTTTTTATAAATTACCCAGTCTCAGGTATTTCTTCATAGCAGTATGAAAATGGACTGATACAGTAAGGAAAAGCTTCTGTGGTTTTTCTTAGCCATGGCCAAGTCAGTCCTGGGGCATTTAGAACACAAGTCAGTCAATTGTGCTTTCTTTAGCAATACAATTGTCCACAAAAAAGGGTGGCCAGATGTTGCTGTCTTCCTGTGATGGCACTGGTTTCTTCCTATGGACCTCACTTAATTATTAGGAGCATTTTCATTCACTCCCAAAGGTGCAAATTTGAATAATCAACATTATGGTCAACCCATTCATTAACATTATTACATATTGTAATTAATTTGTATTACCATTATAAGTCAAGATTCAAGATAAAGCAAAGTTTAAGTAACTACATCAATAAGTACTATATAAGAGTTTCATTATCTGAATTTAAATTATTATTTATCAGTGCCTAAATTAGTTCTAACATTTTTTACTGGAGTTACACAAAAACAGCCTCTGCCTTTCAACACTTCTTCAATGAAGTAGGAAAAATCTTCAGTCTTTTAAGACTCCAGCGATGACCATGCTGCTGGGCCGTTCATGCCTTTAAGTCACATGTTTCAGGGTTGACGTCTGAGCAGCAGTGACATAAAATTCTGAAGTCACCATGCTCAACTGTTTTCCAATCTCCCCTGGCTCACACACCCTTTGGTATCTTCTGAAGTCATAGTACCGGGTGTGTTCATTATTTTTACTCTCATCTAAGACCCAGAACAGAAATGCTCTGTGCTGTGGTTCACAAGAAGAGAGAACAAAGGGGATGCCCCAGCTGTACATTTTGAAGGTAGCAGCATGTTTGTTAAGCAGAGTGCATACTGATTTCTTTACAGAACAATAGTAATGTTTCATCTTAAACTAAAGCAATGCCAGGTTATTATTAAGGTGGCACATCTTAATATGTGAAGAGCCCAGATTTATACAAGTAGTTCACTGTCAAATGTCAGCTGGAGTTTAATAAGAAAGACAATGGGAAAGAGAGAGCGAGAAAGAGAGAAAGAATGAAAGGAATCGTTTCCCCCCAATACATGTCCACACCAAACGTTGATTTGGTGATGCTAAACAAATGCAATTTTAATCTTCTTATAAACTAATTAAGCAAAATGTTTTAAATAAAAATAAAATATATTCTAAAATAACTATAAAATGTATAAGTATAATTTTCAATACAAATGCTTTGCACCACAGTATGTTTACTTACTTTTGATTTCCACCCATCCAAGTGTTGCCATAATGAATTCAACTTTGAAAAGAAGGCTAAGACCCTCTGATATTGCTATAGTGCAATGAGGGTAGAAAAATAAAAGGCAGGAGCCAGCCACGGGCTGAATGGTGAGTCGAATTGGTGCAGAAGGCCTAAAGGTCATAGTGAGTCAGAAGAAAAACACTAGCAGTATAGCAGAGGAACAATATGTAAGAAGAAAAATCACTGGAAATATTCAGGTGAGGTGAATAATCAGTAGCCGGTATGGGTCAGATGATTCCAAGAATCTTAGCATAGTTAAGACATTTTCAACTTCAAATGTGCTCCAGAGAACTTGGGGGAGGATAAGAAAGGAAAAAATGAGATGAAGTGAAACTTGAAAATAAGAACTAAGTGCTAAGGATTGCATGCTTTTTCTTATCAGAGCAAAAATTTATGCAACTTCTATGTTTCAGTTTCTTGTTTTTTAACATCTCCTTCTCTAATTCATCTGGGATTTACTTAGATATACAGACATGTTTTTAAAGTGTTATCTTGCTATGGGGTAGCCCGTGAGAAACGTTGTGGGGAGAGTGGAAGGTAGATGGAATACAGTGTTGGCAGAGGAAGGTGGGTCTTCACATGAAGCAAGATCAAATTAATTCTAATTACTAGCTCCCAGGAGAGCACCAGAGGTTACCAAGAGAACAGTCAGAAAGTGGCCAGGTTGAAAATAAACTTTTAATTTCAGAAAACGTCTTGCATCCAAAAATCCCACGGTAAACACGTCCTAGAAACGAGGTCAGCAGCTTCAGCAGCAAGTTGCAAGCGAGGTCCTAAGAGGGTGTCACAAAGGAGCCCATGTCCCAGCCTCTCTAGATTCTGCAGAAACTCCTCCTATAAAAAACATAAAGTGAATGATTTTCTCTCCACTAAAGGCTTTTTATGTTTGAACTTAAGGCAAATATTTCAAGTCAGTGTTGTTCAAAAGGAGATCTCTGCAGCAGATGACTTAGTATTACTGTAAAATGCAGAGTCCTGGACCCACTAGATGTGGTCAGTCAGAATCACATCGGGGACACTACTTACTAGCTGATTATAATGCAGAGCGTGCCCTGCTATGGTTAAGTTTATGCATCAACTTGACTGAGCTAGGGGATGCCTAGAAAGTTGGTAAAAACATTGTTTCTGACTATGCCTGTGAGGATATTTCTGGAAGAGATTAGTATTTAAATCAGTAGACCAGTGGAAGATATACGTATATCTTCGTTTTGGTTTTGGTTTTGGTTTTGGTTACCTGGAGAATACTGATATATACTCCTTCTTAAGGGGGAATTAAAGAGTTTATGGCATATACTCCAATTTATTTAACACCCTTCCAATGGAGTGTGACTATTTATTACATTCTGGAGAACTTTTAATCTTTCTGATACCCAGGCCACACCCGAGACTAATTAGCTTACAACATCCCAGGAGGTGAGACTTGGGCATTCATACCTGGTGTGAAACTTCTCATATGATTGTAACGGACAGAAAAATTTGAGAACCAGAGAGAAAAATGAATCAAAATTATATTAACATGTTAGATTGTTAGAATAGAGCAGTGATTCTCAAGCTCCATCACGTATTATAATCCCTGATGGGGGCTGCTAACAGACAGACCTGACTGGGCCCCATCCCAGGGTTTCTGGTTCTGTAGGACTGGGTGATGCCTACACATTGCATTTCTAACAAACTTCCGGTGACGCCGCTGGCCTGGAGACTATGTTTGGAGACCAACTAGATTAGACAACAGGACACTGAACAACATACATTGCAAAAAAATCTCTACACCACTGCATACATGTGACAAGCCTGAAAGCCTTCACAGGTGGGATGAATTTTAATACTCATGCTCCACAGAAAAGCTGAATGTCCAGGCAAGAGCTTAGCAAATCTACTCAACGCTTTTCCTGGTCTCCTGTGCAAAGAGCCACATACAATGTGTTTCTTGAACTAGTCTCCTGTGCAAAGAGCCTGTGCTTCTGAGGGCGATTTGCCTATCTAAGGGGCGTGCTGCCTTACTCTTACCTAAAAATTGCAGGGCTCAGGTGGAAGGTGGAAGGAAATCAACCTAACGGCATTTTTTATAAAGACTTAGTGGGACATCACTTGCAGGAAGGTGGAGTATTTCTCCTATTTCTCCAACCAAGGAAAAGGAAAACCCTGGATTGATATAGAAAACAAACACAGAGATTCTGCAAGGTGGGTAGAAGAAGGCAGCCCAGCTAGGATACAATACGATGATGATTTATCTGTGTTTTCTTTCTTCTTTTTTGCCAATGAGTCAGCCTATTGCCTGGGCTGGAGAGCAGGGGCCTAATCATCACTCACTGCAGCCTCTCTCCTGGGCTCCTGTGATGTCCCACCTCAGCCTGCTGAGCTGCCGGGACTATAGTTTCACACCACCACACCTGGCTAACTGTTTTGATTTTTAGTAGAGATGGAGTCTTAATATGTTGCCCAGGCTGGTCTTGAACCCCTAGCTTCAAGCAATCCTCCTGCCTCAGTCTCCCAACGTGCTGGGATTACAGGCGTTAGCTGCTGTGCCTGGGTTTTCTTTGTGTCTCATATATCCCAGGCTTAGAGAGAAAAAAGTCAGCAACCCGGAAGTGCCAAATGGCAAAGATTTTTAAAAAGCTGCACCAGGAACCTGCAGGGCTCATCCTCCTTACCTAGACACTATGGTTGAATTGTTGTGAGGCGTGACCTGGAATCAAAATTTAAAAATCTTCCCTAGAGGTTCCAGTGTGAAGCAAGGATTGAGAACCAGGGGCCTACAGCAGGTGTCAGAAAACTCTGGTTCCCGGGTCAAATCTGCTCAGGGGCCTAATTTGTAAATAAATCATTACTGGGAGTTGGCTGTGCCCACTTCTTTGCATATTGTCCTGGCTTCTTTCCTCATAGAACTCAGAACTGAGTAGCTGCCTCAAAGACCATCTGGCCACAAAGCCTGGCATGATTGCTATCTAGAAACACAAAAAGATCGCTAACCTCTGGCCTGGAGAATACGGTAGTTATGAAAGTCCACACGATCCACTCTATGATATGATGACTTTAAAAACTCCTGTAGGTTTTCCTTTATTTAACTAAAACATAGTTGCAAAGCTTCTCTATGTGTAAACTAGGTGGGTCACCCTGGAGTTCTTTGTTTGACTCCTGGCAGTTCTGCGGATGAGAGGCACCCTCCAGGCAGCGAGCACACAGAAGGCAAGCAAAATACTGAAAGTTTCAGAGACCATGGTGGACATGGTCTGAGGGGTCTGGAACTCTTACACAGAGAGAAGGAAAACAAGACTAGGCAGGAATATAAGTGCTTTCAAGTATTTGCAGGACTCTAATGTGCCAGAGGGTTTAAATTTATTCTATGTAACCTCGCAGAGAAGATAGATGCCCAGTGGATGGAAGATGTAAGAAATTAGATTTGACACCGTATTAGATAGAATTTCTAACAATAAAAAATGTCCATGAGATGATTCACTTCCTCTCATTGAATATTCATGTGAGCTGGTACCTTTCAGCATCCAGGATGTGCTATCTGCCTCCTCACCCCATTACTTAGGGACTGTATTAGTTAGGACAGATTAAATTGATATAACAAATAGATCCCAAAGTGTGTTCTGTTGGTCTAGTCCATTTGCCTGCTAGAGCCCCTATCCACCTCTGTGCTTGGACTCAAGAGGTTGTCTGCATGGGTTCTATCAGTCTCATGCCCTGTGGCTTCCCTTTGCTGCAACAGGAGCCCTGCAGGAAATCAGAGAGAAGAATGTGGACAAGGTGTGATCCCCTGACTTGTCCCTGTGAGGTCGTCGTGGGCTGGCTGTGATGGTGACAGAGCATCCCTTCCCCTCTGGAGGAACCTGCTATGTGCAACTCTTTCTAGTTTCCAGTAGGCTCTCCTGCCCCTGCCCTTGGACCCTTCTAGTGCTAAATTCCCACATGATCTCTCCTGGGTACCCTCCATCCTGCCCATAGTTGTGTAGTAAGTCCTTTTGCAAACAAACGCTCCCGAAAATGGCCTAATTTGAGTGCGCTCTGTAACTTCTATTGGTTTGCCAACTGATAGGTGGTTGCTGACTAAACCACAACTGAAGTTTGTCACTCACGAAAAGAGTTCAAGGTGGGTGCTCCTGCCTTTGTGTAATGCAGGATGTTGCAGTCTTAGTCGGCTAGAAGGGGGAATAGAGCATGAAGCAAGTGTGCATGTGTCTTCTGTTAGCTGGGCCTGGAAGGGCACACTGAGCCCTCATATTCTGTTGTCTAGGACTCAGCCATCCGACCTCACCTGACTGAGAGAGGGGCTTGGAAATGGGACTTAGCTGTGTGCTCAGGAAGATGAGGAGGTAGGTTTTGGTGAACAGCTCCACTGGCACTGGTCATTAAATTGGAAGAAATTGGTAACTATTAGTGAATCAAGAATAGAATAGATCCAAGCCAGTTTAGAAGGACGCCCCCACAATGTCAGACCGTAAATCCTGAGTGTCCAGCCGCTGCACCCAGTTCTCATCATGTCATTAACCACTTTGTGTGGGAATAGAAATGTTATTGGAAGTCAGGCCTTTCTATATCTGCAAGGAGGACGAGACTGCTAAATGCTTTTGACTTCTCCTGGATTTTATGCTCTTCTCACACAAAGTCAGGAGAGCTCACACATCCCTTGATTTGTACGAAAGGACTGTGGCTCTTCCACAGGAAAGAGATTGAAACCAGTCTGAAAATGGCAGTTAATCAAAAGTGGGCATGTCTAATATACTGGGGGAAACATAAATACATTTATTGCACAAATGTAAAATGAAGCTTCCAAGAAAAAATGATTAATGAAAATGGCTCCAATTTAATTGCCAAATGAAAGTAGAAATTAAATGTATTTATATATATATTGGAGTGACAATTGTGCATAAACTTACTCCCATCAAAACCTACAGAGATCCCAGGCAGCAGAAAGTAGGTATGATAGGAACTACTGGTGCTGTAGCCAGATCTCTTCTACCAAATGTGACCATATCTCACCAGGTGATATTGCTGACAGCCTAGCCCAGAGAGGCCTGGGAAGTTACAGAATGGCCGGTCCAGAGACAGTCACTGATTGATACCTGAGCACAAATCCAGGCTCTCTTGCCTAAAGATAGAAAAATCCTGGCTTCCGTCATGCTCCAGAGCTCCCTGTGAAGTCAAAATGAGCATACACTCATCAGAAACTACATCTTTGTTAGGCTCTTTGCTGCTACAGGAGGTTCTGAAATTCAATGTACAGAAAGAAAATCATCTAAAAGTCCCATGAACAATTTTGGCTTGATTCTATCAAGATTGTGATAAATATAATTTGTTAATGTTGAAGTGAATTTTCAGAAATTTAAATGCATTTCATAAACAGCCTAGCTTGGGGACTATGTACACAATACTGCTCTCTTCTCCTGGGGGCACTTCTTGAATAAGTCATTTGTACAAGCATCTCTATCTCAGGTTCTGCAACCAGGAACCTATCTTAAGATGGCTGCCTGGAAAAACCGTTTCATGGGGCTGCAAACAACATGACGATGAGACTCCTTTCTCCACCTCTCCCTTTGACCCTAGCTCAAGTGCTTCTACAGCAGGTGATTATGGAGCTCCTCACCGACCAAAGCAGCTTTGGTGACATACGTAATCCAAACGTAGGCTCTGTAATGCTGGTGATTCTAAACACAGTGAAAGAGATTATCGGGAGGATGAATGCATTGGTAATTGGTGGCAAAGACTGAAGGTTGAGATGATGCTCTGGATGCCATAGACAGGATATTAACTTACACAGCCTAATGAGGGTGAAATGTGCAACATGCCACTCAGAAGAAGACAGGTTAGTATCAACGACTGGAACTAGGGGATGGCAGAGAAGTTGGCATCAACTCAAACTGCATGTGAGACTCTGTGGCCACCTTCAGCTCTAGGGCCAGAAACTAGGAGACAGAAGGAGTAAGATCCCACCTTTGGGCAGGTGAATGTTCTCTTTTCAGGGATGTCAGGTGTAAATAGGTAAATTGTCATTATTCACGATCCATAAACTCAGTTATGTTTGGGGACAGCGGGGCTACCTTGTAAACAAGAGTCCAGCAGCTATAATAAAAATATATTTGCAAAAGACTCAAAAGGTGGAGTCTTTTGAAAATAAAGCCAATGCTTTTGTGTAGGATCTTCTTCCTAAAGAGAGTGTGGACCTAGTGAGATACTCCCAGACTGGAAGTCTTATTCACTCTGAAACTGGAGCTAAGGTCTTCACTCTTTCTTTTGCCAAGAATGTTGTTGTTGGCTTGAATTTTAAGTGAGTGGTTGACTTCAGGTGATAGAGCTGTGACTTCATTAGCTTGGGAGTCCAGTGAATTATTGGCTATAAGAACAGAGCGTCAGGTTACATTTGCAACCTGAACTAACTATATGTCCTTCTCATGTTTTACTTTACAATCTGTTGCAATAGGGAGGATTTTGGTTTCTTTTTTTTTTTTTTTTTTTTAATTGCATTTTAGGTTTTGGGGTACATGTGAAAAACATGCAAGGTTGTTGCATAGGTGCATACGTGGCAGTATGATTTGCTGCCTCCCTCCCCTTCACCTATATCTGGAATTTCTCCCCATGCTATCCCTCCCCAACTCCCCACCCCCCCCGCTATCCCCCCTCCCCGCAACAGACCCCTGTGTATAGTGCTCCCCTCCCTGTGTCCATGTGTTCTCCTTGTTCAACACCCGCCTATGAGTGAGAACATGTGGTGTTTGATTTTGTGTTCTTGTGTCAGTTTGCTGAGAATGATGTTTTCCAGGTTCATCCATGTCCCTACGAAGGATGTGAACTCCTCGTTTTTAACGGCTGCATAATATTCCATGGTGTATATGTGCCACATTTTTCCTGTCCAGTCTATCATCGATGGGCATTTGGGCTTTGACAAACCTGAAAAAAACAAGCAATGGGGAAAGGATTCCCTGTTCAATAAGTGGTGTTGGGAAAACTGGCTAGCCATATGCCGAAAGCAGAAACTGGACCCCTTCCTGACACCTTACACTAAAATTGACTCCAGATGGATTAAAGACTTAAACATAAGACGTAACACCATAAAAACACTAGAAGGAAACCTAGGCAAAACCATTCAGGACATAGGCGTAGGCAAGGACTTTATGACCAAAACACCAAAAGCATTGGCAACAAAAGCCAAAATAGACAATTGGGACCTAATCAAACTCCACAGCTTTTGCACGGCAAAAGAAACAGTCAATAGAGTGAATCGGCAACCAACACAATGGGAAAAAATCTTTGCAGCCTACCCGTCTGACAAAGGGCTGATATCCAGAATTTACAATGAACTAAAAAAGATTTACAAGAAAAAAACAAACAAGCCCATTCAAAAATGGGCGAAGGATATGAACAGATACTTTACAAAAGAAGACATACATGAGGCCAACAAACATATGAAAAAATGCTCATCATCACTGGTCATTAGAGAAATGCAAATCAAAACTACATTGAGATACCATCTCACGCCAGTTAGAATGGCAATCATTAAAAAATCTGGAGAAAACAGATGCTGGAGAGGATGTGGAGAAATAGGAACACTTTGACACTGTTGGTGGGAGTGTAAATTAGTTCAACCACTGTGGAAAACAGTGTGGCGATTCCTCAAGGACCTAGAAATAGAAATTCCATTTGACCCAGCAATCCCATTACTGGGCATATATCCAAAGGATTATAAATCGTTCTACTATAAGGACACATGCACACGAATGTTCATTGCAGCACAGTTTACAATAGCAAAGACCTGGATTTTGGTTTCTTTACCTGATGGAAGTGGTTGGTCTTGGAAGGAACCAGCTTACATTTTGAGAGTGAGTCATGGGCTTGTTTGGAATGTAAAAGAATCGGTATTATTTTTCCTTTTGGCAGGAACAGCAGAAGGTTTAGAAATAATATTGAGAAGAGGTAAAGGTAGTAAATATTTTATGATTAAATGAAAAACTCTGTTTCCACCTGTGTTGCTTATTTGGCAATGTTAGCCAGGGTATGTTCAGCTTCAGGAGCTTCCATGTATAGAAAGAAATTCATCTAAAGGCCTCAGCAAACAATTTTGGCTGTATTTTGTTGAGACTATGATAGACACAATTTGGTAACTTTAAAGTCAATTTTCAGAAGTTCAAATGCATTCAATAAACAGCCTAGTTTGGGCTCCGTATAATACATAATACATAGTCCCTTTTCATCGTTTCTTGGCCATTTCTGTTTTATCTGAGAAATCTCCTACCTGTTCAAACACATCATATGCATTTCTCCACATCTGGAAAAGTTTGCAATTTTCAGATGTGTTCTTCTCCCTCATTTGTCTGAAAACTCCTTGAGGGCACGGGATGAATCTATTCATCTTTGATCTTTCAAAATTAGCGTAGTGTCTGGGGCATAATCCATGCTAAATATGCATATCAAATAACTGAATGAATAAATAAAGAAAGACTCAGAGTAAGTTGAGTGGCTTGGAGGAGGAAATGTATGTAAGCACGAGAAATACAATTTTCAGACTGAGAAGAATTTTAACTGTTCTTTTGATATTAAAAAAGACCAATATTTAAGGCTAACTTCTCTACCTATATGTATAAATTCCTACATAAAATTAGAATTTCTGTATATTTATATATTTCACCTTCTAGAGGCAGTCTCACATCTAAAAAGTAATGATATGTATATGTGGTCTGCCAAATATTGATAAATATAAGAAATAAATGGAGGCTGGTTTTGCAAGCAAATAAGCTATATAATTAACAGAGAATATCTAGAGAAGAAGTGCAAGAGGAAAAGTTCTGTCCTGGATCAAGACTGGTTAGGGTGACCAAAGGAATAGATGAAACAGTGGTTATTAGAAGAAGAAGGGAGAGAGGGGCAAAAACTATGCAAGGCAAAGCATAGGAAGCCACCAAAATATTAGACAAGCTGTGAAAGAACGGAAATAGAATTAGTGCGCCACGCCATCGCTTTTTCTCTTCCAGGTCATTGGAACAGCCTCCTAAATGCCTCCACGCTTCTGTCGTTATCTGCCTATGTAAAGTCTCAACATGGAGGCCGGAGGGATCCTTTCAAAACCTGATTCAGATTACATCACTCCTATCCTCCAGTGGCTTCTATCTGACTCGTAGTCACGACAAAAGCTATAAAATTCTGCATGATCTCACCACCTCCTACCCTAGCCTTTTTGACCTCATCTACAGTAGGCTCTCCTCCCTATTCCCTCAGTTCCAACCTCACGTCCTCCTCTCTGTTCCAGTTCAATGCACACATGCTAGAAAATTGAATACGTTGCCTGAAGACTGAGTTGGATAAGAACTATTCTTACTGTCTGATTTTTACGGCAAATAGGTTGCTAAGATGGACAAGGGTCCTCTATGTCCATGGCTTCCTTAGATTCATGGTTGGAGATGCCGAAGTTCTTATTTGCAACTCCAGCTCTGAGCCAAGCCCTGCCCTCCAGCACTGGGGAGGAGTATTCTCATTTCTTATGCATTGCTCAGAGAGAACTGGTGAGGGCAGGGCTGGCTTCAGACACTCGTGGCTTCTCGGCCCTGACACTCTCCCAATAGTACCCAGAGAGAACCTCACCCCTGGCCTCTAACTGAAGGGAGTGAACTTTGCATTCTCTTTCACCATTGGCATCGTTTTACAGTTCTCACATTTCTTCTCCATCTATCTCTTTAAACGTTTCCTCTTTGTGCAAAAAGATAAAAATGTATAAACAAACTGCAAAAAAGGAAGATTATGGTTAGGGTCCAGGTTAGAGCCTCAGGAGAACCTCCATGTTGTTCTGTTTTGAATGGATAGTGGGAAAAGAATGATGGGAGGATAAATCTTTCCAACCAAAATTCAAGAGTCTGAATTATTCCACCCTGGTACATCTATTAAGAAGAAAATGGGAGAGTGGTTTCTTTAAAATGTTATTTTTTTCCTGTAATGAGCATTTGTGATTTAATTCATAGTATCTCTGCAATGGAGTTTAAGAAAAACATACATATTGAACTATCTGAAAATTACTGAGTACAATATTCTATTTTTAGTGGTGCTACAGTCATCTCTTTGGCTTCTTCTTAGAAAGTTTTATACCATTATTCTCTTTTTCTGTATCTACCTGGTGATGTGTTTCCTCACTCAGCCTGTGCTTTTCCTGAACCTGCCTGCACTGCTGTAGTCAGTCATTCATTCTTATTTTCTAGCAAGGTTAAGAAAGCATTAATACTCACAGAAGACCCAGACATTACGTCTCTGTAATGTCACAGAAGAGGTTGACCATTCTCCTAGGGGGTTCTTCTCCACAGTAACTGTACATTTGACGTGGAGGAGAAGCTTCCTGGTGTCTTCAGGTCCCCAGGTCACAGCAGCACCCTCATTAATCAAGCAGGGCCCTTCCTTTGGTAAGCCTGTGAGTATCGAGGCTGGCCAGCTGCCAGCAGCCCATGCTGCTCTCCTTCCCCTGATCCAGGGCCCTTGGCCACCATTCACTGCTCTTCTGACAGTTCGTTGGCACCTGTACAGCAACAGCAGAAGGCCAGCTGTTGAACACTGGGAGTTCTTGTGATAAAGGTACTATCATATCTGATTTGTAGACTGCTTTAAAAAAAGCAGCATCTCATCAGGAATTGCATTTTTGCATAACTCTATGATTGAATCAGACATCTATGTTTCTGTGCCCCAACATCAAATGGTGATCATTTGGAATTCTCTTACAAAGATATTACATCTATATAGACAACACTACTCAGCCTAACATATACATGCCCATCTGAGGAAGTAGCTTCCAAAGCCATAAGTTTCCTTGTAGAGCTGTGTGGGATTTTTATATCTCACAATTCAGCCAGTCCTTCAGGAAACTGTACACATCGGTTCTTTTGCAAACACACACACACACACACACACACACAAATTGGAATATTTCACAAGAGAGAACAACAGTCAATTAGCGTTGCCCTTGAATGATTATTTAAAGACCCAACCCAGCACCAGAAGCTGGAGAAGAGAAGGAAATACTCCATGACATTTTATCAGCCACAGAGACTTTGTGAAGCACTCGCTGTGAGAAATCATCACAATGTGTCTTGATGTGGATTTGACTTGGGGGAAAAGCAAACAGAATTTGGGTTGGGTTTGCTTTTGTCATTTTGAAGAATGATTATGAAGATGTCAGAGATTCCCAGATCCCATTGTACCATTTCTGCTCTCAATATTACGGAGATTCCCAACCACAACCTGGTGCTTAAGCCAAGATCTATTCTCATAAACCTCTATTGCATCAGGCTCCTTCAATAATAGGTGAGGTCAGTGAAGGCTGTTTCACAAAGCTGATCAATCTTCATGAGAGTAGAAAATTCCACTGGATGGATACTCCCAAAGCTGATGTTGACTTTCACCCAGCAAATATTTATTGAGAATACATAACATGCTAGGTATGGTGTCTAGGCACCCTGCTAATAGAACAATGCTATGAAAATCCCCATCCTCCTGAAGTTTATATTCCAATGAAGGGAGAAAACAGAACAACTATAGAAACAGGTAATGCATAACATGCTAAGTGTCTTACTATTATTATTATTATTATTGGCATTCCCTCAGGTTCTAACTTACAGCCTGACCTTGACTGCCCCCTTCTGTCTCTCTCCCATCTGAAGTTAATTGATCTTTTCTCTGTTGTCCATGACACTTCACTTACTGCACTTATTCCTTTTGTCTCCTGTATAATTGGTAGTTTACACACTTGTGCTTCATACTGTGATGAAAGCTGTTTGAAGACAAGAACTCTGCCGTATTCATGCATCACCATAACCCTATCACTGATGGTGCACCTACAGTTCGTATCTGTAGGTGCATGGAACAGACCAATGCACTTGCCCTTCATTTATCATCTCTATGTGAAAATGTCATCACCCGTGAAACAAGGATGCTGGAGAAGGTAACTTCTCTGGTATCTTCCAGCTCTAATCCCTACAAGTTCATGATCTTGTCCATTTGCCTAGACTTTCTCTTCTTTCCATTGAAATCAATATTTATATATTTTAAGAAAGCACATTGAGTATAATGGGTATATATATGTGTGTATACACATATGTAAATGTATATACACACATATACACATGTATTTACACACGTGTATGTATGTGTATACATATGTGTGCATATACGGACATATATATGTGTACATAAAATTGTAGTGATAATAGAGATTTACTAGGTGAATATGAATGTGAATATTCACAATGCGGTCTCAATGCAAGTGTAAAGACCACCTTTTGGCTGCTCTACGTGTCTGGCTTCTGTTGCCAAGTTTAGTTTAACAATTTACTCTACAGTCATATGTTTCAAAAGTACTTCTAATACGTATTTATTCGGAAACCCAAACTTTTTTTGCATACGAGGCTGAACAACTAACAACAAAAATTGTGTAGTCAGTGGCCTGGATCGTGCAGATTGACACATTGTTTTTTCTATTTAAAAAAGTTTAAGTTACTACCTAAAAATGTGATTTTCCTTTTTTTCTTGAGGAGAAAGCCGCAAAACTAAGTGACGTCCTGTAGTATGGAGAGGAGTCATGTCTTTCTTCATGCTGTGCACAACCTTATCAGTGTGGCATTCTGCCGGCGAGCGCACTGTAATATTAGTTTGCAGTTTCTTGTTACAGTAAAGGTAAATGCTGCACTGAAATCCTACTTAATATTTACACTTGTGTGAGCCAGCACGATGCTGCATTATCTTAAGTGCATTACCTCATCCTGTCTATGAATCAGCATCATTAGATCAGGATGAGATCACTGTAAAGGAAGATTTAAAGGAATAAGGGTTCTGGGAATGGATCGGGAAGAGGGAGAGACCCTGCTAATGACACTGAGCATTAATGCAAACCATTTGACACAACCAGCTTTGTGCAGCGCCTGCTTGTGCTTTGTCCATTTCAGTTCATGGAATTTGCATGATAATTGATGCAAAGTCGTTATCGGATCAAAACTTGGAACATACAACAGGATATACTAGGTAATGAAATGCCATATGAAGGGTGACTCTTGAGGAAGTAGTCCCCAATTAGCAAAATGTTGTATACTTTTATCACAACAAACCTTCAAGCACTTAAAAAAAAAGACTCCTGGCATTACAGAATCCTGTAATAATTGTAATTTGTGTATTTGGTATCTAGCAGGTCCTGAAAAGATATCGCTTACCTTGGCTGTATTACAGATATTCTCTAGGGAACCCTTGTTAGACAATTTCTCTGTGTTAACCAACATTAACCAGACTTCTGCAATCTGAAACATGCAGACCTGACTCCGTTTCTGAGCTTTCTTTCATTACAAACTCACGTTGCCAGAAAAGCCATCATTCTTGTTGTATAGTGTAGTCTTAACATCTTGTTAACAACTATCAGTTTGAGGATGAAATGAAGATTTCTGTTTTGTGGGGAGGGTCAGAAAAGATGTATTTATTTCCAGCATTTATCAATTAGAGACTAAGATATTAATGTTGGTATTTAATAGTGTTTAATGGTTGCAAAGTGTCATCCTCTAACACCTTAGTTATGTGAACCAGGCCAGTGTTCATAACTAATCATCTCTCTCCTTAACTTAGATCTGTAGAGATTTTAATAACACCTTTTTTTCTGTTGCTCATCAATGTTTCTGAACTACTGTTTTACAATCAGAAGGAAATATAGACACAGCAGTCTTCAAGCATTATATACGGTGTTTAGAGGCAGGTTGATGTAATTCGCTCTAGCTTAATGCTCTCCACTCATCAAGATGTGATTTAACAGCAATTTCATACATTTCTAGACTTCAGAGCCAGAAGGAACGTTCAAGGCCATTGAATTAGGAGGTGATGGGTGGCTCTTGCCCAGAGCATTCCTGGTAAGCAGCTGTCGCGCAGCTCTACCTAAGCATCACCTTGTGCTATGGCCAATTCCATCTGTGAAATGGGGGCAGAATGTACTGTGCAAATGCTCTTTCTTTTTCCTTTTTTTGTTTTTTGAAATGGAGTTTCATTCTTGTTGCCCACGCTGGAGTGTAGTGGTACGATCTCAGTTCACTGCAACCTCCGCCTCCTGGATTCAAGTGATTCTCCTGCCTCAGCTTCCTGAGTAGCTGGGATTAGAGGCGTGTGCCATGACACTGGCTAATTTTTGTATTTTTAGCAGAGATGAGGTTTCACCATGTTGGTCAGGCTGGCCTCGAACTCCTGACTTTAGATGATCCACCCACCTAGGCCTCCCAAAGTGCTGGGATTACAGGCGTGAGCCACTGCGCCCAGGCATGAAAACACTCTTTGTTAGTTCTAGTTTAATTCTTGGTGTCTGTGAACTCACTCCTAAGAATTACTTGTGTGCGCCTCCATATTTCTCATAGGTTTTTGTCCACTTTGGGTTCTTTTGTTGGTAGACCTTGAAATACCTGGGTATGACTCAAACTGATTGAAAAACCGTATCTAAAGAGAGTTTGTCCATGAGTGGTCTAAGCAGGATAAAGATGACATGATTTTAAGAAATACAGATGAATGTGTCATCTGGAGAGGCTAGGACTCCAAGAAAGAGTGCTCTTTGTCTTCAAATATTTCAAGCGCTGACATATGATAGAGGAATTTGACTCAATCAATGTGGCTCTGTTTTTTTTTTTTAAGAAAAAAAGAAAGAAAAAGGAAGAAAGAAAGAGAGTAAGAAAAAATAAAAGAATGAAGAAGAGGAAGATAAAGGAAGGGGAGTATTGCTTTATTGCCCAGGCTAGATTGCAGTCTAAAAATGGGAATTGAAAACCTCTTTTATGCCAATAATTGTGCTTAACAATGGAGACAGGAAGGAATAAAGGAAGAAAATAACAAACAAGCAGCCAACCAATATTTCATTTAAATCTATGAAATGCTATGCAATTATTGAGGAGTGATTTACTTCCAATTATATAGTCACTTTTGGAATAGGTGTGATATGGTACTGATAAGAATGTATGTTTTGTGTATTTGAAGTGGAGAGTTCTATAAATGTTTATTAAGTTTACTTGTTCCGGGTCTGAGTTCAAGTCCTGGATGTCCTTGCTAATTTTCTATCTCGTTGATCAGTCTAATATTGACGATGTGATGTTACAGTCACCCATTATTATTGTGTGGGAGGCTAAGTCTCTTTATAAGTCATTAAGAACTTGTCTTATGTATCTGGGCGCTCCTGTATTGGGTATGTGTATATATAGGATCGTTAGCTCTTCTTGTTGCATTGATCCTTTTACTGTTATGTAATGTCCTTCTTTGCCTCTTTTGATCTTCGTTGCTTTAAAGTCTATTTTATCAGAGGTGAGAATTGCAACTCCTGCTTTTTATTTGTTTATTTATGTTTGCTCTCCGTTTGGTTGGTAAATCTTCCTCTGTCCCTTTGTTTTGAGTCTTTGTGTATCATTGCATGTGAGATGGGTCTGGATACAGCGTACTGATGGGTTTTGGCTTTTTATCCACTTAATAATATATATGAGTTTAATACTGCCATTTGATGCTAGCTGGATATATTTTTGGAAAGGCCGATACTGGTTGCTCCTTTATATGTATAGTGCTTCTTTCAGAAGCTTCTGCAAAGCAGGCCTGGTGATGGTGAAATCTCTAAGTACTTGCTTGTTTGCAAAAGATTTTATTTTTCCTTCGCTTTTGAAGCTCAGTTTGGCTGGATATGAAATTCTGGGTTGAAAGTTCTTTTCTTTAAGGACGTTGAATAATGGCCCCCACTCTTTTCTGGCTTGTAGGATTTCTGCTGAGAGATCTGCTATAAGTCTGATAGGCTTCCCTTTGTGGGTAACCTGACCTTTCTCCCTAGCTGCTCTTAGTATTTTCTCCTTCATTTCAACCCTAGTGAATCTGACGATTATGTGCCTTGGGGTTGGTCTTCTTGAGGAATATCTTTGTGGTGTTCTCTGTATTACCTGGAGTTGAATATTGTCCTGTCTTACTAGGTTGTGAAAGTTTTCCTGAATAATCTCCTGAAGAGTATTTTCCAACTTGGATTCATTCTCTTCGTCACATTCAGGTACACCTATCGAACGTAGATTAGGTCTTTTCACATCGTCTCATATTTCTTGGAGACTTTGCTCATTCTTTTTTATCCTTTCTTCTCTAATCTTGACTTCTCATTTTATTTCGTTAAGTTGATCTTCGAACTCTGATATCCTTTCTTCTACTTGATCAATTCGACTGTTAAAACTTGTGCATACTTCGCGAAGTTCTCGTGTTGTGTTTTTCAGCTCCATTAATTCACCTGTATTCCTCTCCAAATTGTCTATTCTCATTAGCATTTCGTCAAACCTTTTTTCAAAGTTCTTAGTTTCTTTGCATTGGGTTAGAACAAGTTCTTTTAATTCACAGAAGTTTCTTATCATCCACCTTCTGAAGCCTACTTCTGTTAATGGAACGCACTTGTTCTCCATCAGGGCTTGTTCTGTTGCTGATGAGGAACTGTGATCCCCTGTAGAGGGAGAGGCATTTTGATTTTGGGTATTCTCAGCCTTTTTACGGTGGTTTCTTCCCATCATTGTAAATTTATCCACCTGTCATCTTTGTGATTTCTGACTTTCAAATTAGGTTTCTGAGTGGACATCCAACTTGTTGATTCCCAGTGCTGAAATCTGAGTAATCCACTGCACCGGCCAAAACAGCGGTGTTAAGATTGATGGTGCTTTTCTGCCCGGGAATCTCTGGTCTAGCTGCCTTCTTGAGTCCGTCCTTCAATCAGCTGAATAGGCGACTCTGTCTTCCTGGAGCTCCAAACAACATCGGCCAAAAGGGTACCCAATCCCGCTCACTCCGCACCAAGAACTGCCGCACTGAGGCTCCAGCAAAACAGCTGCACAGGCCACAAGAGTCACGCTGGCGACCCGTGGGGCTCCTCCGCTGGGAATCTCCTGGTCCGTGAGCAAAAAAAAATTGTCTGAAAGTGTGGCGTCCTCTCATTCTCTGCACTTTCATTGGGAGCTACCATCCCAAGCTGCTAGTGGTCAGCCATCTTGGATCTCTCTCTCCAATGTGGCTCTTAATTTAAGATCTGTGCTCAAATCATAGAAGGAAAAAATTCATTGTCTTTTAAGGCTCTTTGTAGTATAATATAGTGAGGAGGGATTATAGAACTTGTAAATATCAGTGCAAAATGAAAATGGGGGTGACTTACTTAAAAACCAGGAAAAAATTGCAAGTAGAAGTACTAATATATATTATATATATATATATATACATATTATATCCATTATATTTATAGTTATTACATACACGTAAAATCTTTTTTTCTGTTATTTTTCTTGATCTGTCATGGAGTTTTTTATTTGCTATTTAATGTTGCACTGCCTCAGAGGAAAAACCTTTCTGCACATGCAGACTCTCAGAGGTCCTGAGGGCTCCACCTTGCCAGTTCAGTTCACATGGGGTAGCAGGTGGCCTGCTGGTTTCCCCCTGCGGGAATTCATGTTCTGTGCCTCATCAAAATTGAAGAATCGAGCTAGGTATTTCCCTCCCCATGAGTCCGCTGCCTCAACCACAGCAGATGAGGGATCTTCAAGATACTGCAGCCTTTGTGCTAGAAGACCTTCAGTACCCAGAGCAGAGTGTTCCCGTGTTGCCCTACCACGCTGCCTTGCCTCACTGTGACTGCCAGCCCAGCGAAAGGAGGCCACCATGAGGCCAGTGCCCAGGTCCCCGGCAGGGGCAGAGTGCAGCAATGATGGCTGAGCAGGGGCAGAGAGGGGACTGGCAGGATCCAGTGAGTCAGGGAGTTGGATCAGGATCAGGAAGCCAAGAACTCCTTCCAGAGAGGGGGCAGGAAGGAGGACACAGACAGGCTGAGGCCCCAAGTTCACAGCATAAGCTATGTGGTCCCACCTGACTTCACTTACAAAACACAAATTCATAGACAAAATTAGCAACAATTAGAAGGCAGTAGCAGTGAGCATCAAACCCCAAGCCCTGAGTCCATCTGCTCTCTGGGCCTCATGCAGGGACGCACGTCTCACATGGTGAAGCTGGAGCGGTGCTACTGGGTGTGAGTGAGTCTTGTGGAGCCAGAATGCCGAGGAAAACTGCAGCGCCAGCCCCTCTTGGCTGGGACATACCAGGCAAGCTAACCCCCGGGCTTCAGTCTAGTCCTCCGTGGAATGGGAGCCATAATAGCGCCTGCCTCATAGAGATGTAGTGAGGACTGGGTGCCCAGATCAGTGTTAAGTTCCATGTAATTGTCTGTCCTTAATGTTGGTCATGTCATTATCCGTGCTTTTATCATTATTTCCGATTAAATTGTCCTGTGGTCCAAGATCTTGGTGGCTGTGTATGATATGGATTATTTGAAATTCATAGGGAATTCCTAGCTTATAGTCAATTTTTAAAAATTTTATCACTACCAGATAGTAATTGATTAAAGGGAGACATAAAGAAACAAGGTTATCTAATACAAAATATTTGCAATGAGGAAACTACCTTTAAAGTTTACATAAAATAAAAGCTAAGATCGCGTGGGGAAAAACTCAGTTTCTGGAACGTGGGAAAATCCTCACTCTTTGTGACAGCTTTCCCTAAGACTGTAGCTCCTTCACTGTCTGTGGGAGACCTGGGACACTTTCTCCTCGTAAAGCAGAATATTTCAGCCGACTCTTATCTTTATATTTCGAAATCATCTTTCCTTCCAGACTCTTTCCATCCATTACGTATTTATGCTGGCATATTTATATTAAATAATCTACTGTCTCATAGTTCTGATCATGCAGTTTGGGGTCTACCAGAAAAGAATACATGAGCTAAATTCTGAGCCTGACAAATTTTTGCTGGCCAACTTCTTTTCAGTTTCAGGTAGAGATGTGTTAAAGTTCTTTTCTGTAATTATAATTTACCTTTAATTTTGTCTTTTTTTGTTTGCTTTATATATGTGACATTATATTATCAGGGACATAAATATTGTGACGTTAAGTATTCTTGATGGTAGAATGTTTATTATTATATAGTATTTATTTTTATTCAAATTTTTCTATCATTAATAGTTTTATACCAGTTAACATTTGCCTAGTTATAAGACAAAATGTACCATTTGATTTTTTGTGTGTTTTAATTTTGTCTAGCTTATAGCTGGGCATTTATAAATCCAGTCTGATAATCTGTCTTTCAATATTTTGGACAATTACATTTATTGTTACTATTGACTATATATTTGGATTATTTCTACTGCTTTATTTTTTGTTTTCTATTTGTATTTTTTTTTTTACTACCTTTGCTGCATTGATGGTTTCTATATTAACTTCATCCTGCTTTACACAACTCTTCTATTCTTTTAGACTCACCCTTATATTACTACATCCAGAATTCATTGTATTTTTTGCTTATGGTTAAAGTTAGTTTTTATCTTCCTCATGACCTTGCCTTAAATACTCATTGAAAATCTCTTTCCACTACATTATTGTGTAGTTTTATTTTCAGCCTTTTGTAATAAGAAATCATTTCCTTTGAAAAATGAACACATGCATATTTAATTTATGTGTCCACTATTGTTCTTTATTGCCATATCTTTGTACTGATTTACTTTGTATATGAAAATGTAAATATATTCTTTGTCAGTTCCTTTGGTGAGGGTGTGAGTGTGGGCGGGAGAGAAAGCAGATGGTAAACGCCATAGCTGGTGCATGTTGAAGAATATCTTTATTTTGTACTTACACTTTCAAACTTCATGTTAGAATTTTAGAGCTGATGGGAACGTGAAAGCGTTAATGATCTTATTAGTAATTCCAAACTCCATTCCTCATCTTTTTTGTTAGTTACATTGCTTTTACATTTTCAAAGTTTATAATATCAAAGGATCTTCTCTAGTGCCAATGTAGTTTGAGCTTTGTATTTAAATAGCTTCTTGACTCTTCACCAGAAGTTATTTGATCACAGTTTCTCCTTTCCTGTGTTACATTTTTTTTTTTATTAGTTGTTTGGCTTTCATTTTAATCAGACATTCCAAATGCCACTATTATTGTGTGATAGTTTAATTGCACTCACAATTCTAGGCCAGCAGGTCTTTCAGCTCAATGACCACAGTTCCCCATTTTGTACTAGTATCTATTATTCCTAATGGAAAGTCTGCTATCTGTCTAATTGCACTTTTTGGAGGTAATTTATTTTTATTATCGTACTTGTGTTCACTTAAACATGTCTTTCTTGAATTCTTTAAAACATGCATAGTTATTTCTTTATCTTCCTCTGATATTCCTTTCATTCTTTTCTGGTATTTCTATTTTATGAATGTTGGAGACATTTTTCAATTGTTGGAGGAATAAGTTGAAGACTTATTTTTCAGTTTCTTTCAAAAGCACTTATTTAAACAATAAACCCTTAGTCTCTTTGTGCTACTTTTGCAGGTGATGCGATAGACCCATATTCTATTTTGAGAATTCTCTAACGCTCTCAGGGCTTCTGAGTGGCTCCTGTGGAGTGGGCAGGATTCTGAGAACTCCCCACACTGAACCCCGGCCCCTATAAAATCCTCTCTCCCATGCATGTGAGTGAGGACTGTGTCTACAAGGAGATGTAATGGTTATGGGATACTTTATAAGACCAAAGACAGAGTATCTGAGGGGACCTCATCTAATCACACAAACCCTTTAAAGATAGTTTACACAGTTTTTAGTGAAAAAGATGTCAGAGGGAGTTGAAGTCCATTCTCACATTGCTATAAAGAAACATCGGGGACTGGGTCATTTATAAAGGAAAGATGTTTAATTGGCTTGTGGTTCTGCAGACTCTACAGGAAGCATGGTGGCTTCTGCTTCTGGGGAGGCCTCAGGAAACTTACAACCGTGGGCGAAGGCAAAAGGAAAGTAGTCACACCTCACATGGCAGGAACAGGAGCCAGAGAGAGAAAGGGAAGCTGCCACACACTTCCAAACAACCAGACCTCATGAGAACCTGCTATGCTCACACCACCACGAGGGAATGCTGCTAAACCATGAGAAACCGCCCCCAGGATTCAATTCCCACCCCCAGGCCCCACCTCCAACACTGGGGATTACATTTTGACATGAGATTTGTTCAGAGACACAGATTCAAACCATATCAAAGTGTGAGATGAATTTGGTTGACCACTGTGGGCTCTGAAGATGGACCAGGTCACATGGAGGGCATGGAGGGTGCAGCAGCCTCTGTGAGCAGAATGGCCCTGGCCAACAGTGTGGAAATAAGGACCTCAGACCATTGGCAACAAGAAACTGAGTGCCACTAACAACTTGAGTTTGCCAGGAAGTGGATTCTTCCCCAGAGCCTTCTTCTAGCATGGGGCCAGCATACACATCACCTCTCTCTTGTGATAACTAAGCAGAGAACCTGAGGGCCTCCCAACTTGTGACTGGATCTCAGCAGGTGACGTATGCAACATCTATATTTCTGCTAAAACATTACCTGATACTTTTTAGAAAACTTTTAATGTCTACGCCTTTCTTTCCCAAATTGTAATTGGCTTTTTGACACAGTGACGGATAATCTAGTAACTTAGGCCTGTTTTGTTATATGATATCTTTATTTTTGAAACAAGAGTTGAGTATCTTTTGAAACACGGTCTTACTTTGTCATCCAGTCTGGAGTGCAGTGGCACGATCTCGGCTCCCTGCAGCCTCAAACTCCCAGGTTTAAGCGATCCTCCTGCCTCAGCCCCCCATGTAGCTGGGACTGCAGGCTTGTGCCACGATGCCTGGCTCATTTTTGTACTTTTTGTAGAGAAAGGGTTTCACCATGTTGCCCAGGCTAGTCTCAAAGTCCTGGGCTCAAGTGATCTGCCTGCCTCAGCCTCCCAAAGTGGTAGGATTTGTACAGGTGTGAGCCACCGCACCCAGCCCATCGTCTCCATATTTATGTTGAGGTCATGGTCTTCTTATAACACGGACTCCATGGAAAATAAAACTCTTATCTGATGGTGCACTTCATTTTTCTCCCCATTAAATCATTTTTATTTTGTTTTGATAATTTGGTCTGTAGGCTCACTTAGAGTAGATCCTACTTCTCTCTTTTTCCATCTCTTTGTGATTATTCTTTCCTGTCTACAGAGATTCCATGGCCTCCATCTGGCCTTTTGTGTCTCCCAGTCCGGAACCACGTCTTACATTGTGTTTGGTGACGTGCTTCAGAGCGCTATTGAGACATCACTGATCCATCACATTGAGCCAGTGGGAATCTTGGCTCAGCTCCTGGTCATGGGAATCTCCTATGTCCTCCTTACTCCCAGACACATTTTTTTTTAACTTTTAAGTTCAGGAGTACAAGTGTAGGTTTGTTACACAGGCAAACATGTGTCATGGAGGTTTGTTGTATAGATTATTTCATCACCCAGGTATTAAGCCTAGTACCCATTAGTTTTTTTTCTGATACTCTCCCTCCTCCCATCCTCCACCCTCTAAAAGTCTCCAGTGTGTTGTGTCCCCATATGTCCGTGTGTTCTCAGCAGTTAGCTCCCACTTATACGTGAGAACATGTGGGACTTGCTTTTCTGTTTCTATGTTAGTCTGTTAAGGGTCGTGGCCTCCAGCTCCATCCATGTACCTGCAAAGGACACAATTATGTGGGTTTTTTTTTAATGGCTGCATAGTATTCCGTGGTGTATTTGTACCCCCTTTTCTTTATCCAGTCTATCCTTGATGGGCATTTCTGTTGATTCCATGTCTTTGCTATTGTGAATAGAGCTGCAATGAACATGTGCATGCATATGTCTTTATAATAGAACAGTTTCTGTTCCTTTGGATATATACTCAGTAATGGGATTGGGGGATTTAATGTTATTAATATTTCCATCTTTAGGTCTTTGAGAAATTGCCAAACTGTCCTCCACAATGGCTGAACTAATTTACACTCCCAGCAACACTGTAAACGGATTCCTTTTTCTCCAGAATCTTGTCAGTGTCTATTGTTTTTTGACTTTTGAGTAATCACCATTCTGTCTGGTGTGAGATGGTATCTCGTTGCGGTTTTGATTCACATTTCTCTAGTGGTCAGTGATGTTGAGCTTTTTTTCATATGATTGTCAGCAACATATATGTCTTCTTTTGAAAATTGTGTGTTCATATCCTTTCCCCATTTTTAATGGGGTTGTTTGTTTCTTTTTCTTGTAAATTTAAGTTTCTTATGGATGCTGGATATTAAGCCTGTGTGGGACACATAGTTTGAAAACGTTTTCTCCCATTCTGGAGGCTGTCTGTTTACTCTGTTTATTCTGCCAGGCAGAAGCTCTTTGGTTTAATCAGATCCTGTTTGTCAACTTTTGCTTCTGCTGCAGTTGCTTTTGGTGTCTTCATCATGAAATCTTTGCCTGTGTCTGTGTCCTGAATGGTACAGCCTAGGTTGTCGCTCAGGATTTTAGTAGTTTTGGGTTTTACATTCAGGTCTTTCATCCATCTTGAGTTGATTTTTGTATATGGTATAAGGAAGGCTCCAGTTTCAATCTTCTGCATGTGGCCATTCAGTTATCCCAGCACCATTTATTGAATAGGAAATCCTTTCCCCATTGCTTCTTGTTGTCAGGTTTGCTGAAGATCAGATAGTTGTAGATATGTGGTCTTATTTCTGGGTTCTCTATTCTATTCCATTGGTGTATGCCCAGACACATTTTTAAAAGCCATTGGTAAAGGTTCAGTTGCCAGTCATTTTGGTTTTCAGGTTCCTTTTAAGATAAAGAAAAACTTCTCCCAGCATCTGACATGAAGGCGTGAGCATGAAAGGGAAAGCCCAGGGTTCCCTTCACATGCTGGGGGCTGACCTGCTTCCCTTCTCAGCCGGTATCCAGTTCCAGCTCCAAGGGCCTTTTGTTGAATTTTCTATCTGGCTCACGAGAATGCAGGAGGCATGATTGTAGAGTAAAGCTATGCCTTATTGGAATCTCTGCTAATACTTGACCTGCTAATGCCGAGTGCTTCACGCAGAGGTACTGGTCAAGAAGTGGACTTATGGTACCTTTTAAGCTAGAAGTCATTTTTGCACTTCAATTTTCTCTTCTCCAAAGCGGAGAGGATAATATCTTCCATTCTTATTTTAGAGCTTTATCAAGAGAGCAAAATGAGAAAAATTATCTGGACATGCTTTGAAAACTGTCACATTTAATAAAAATAATAAAATTTGCATTGACGTCCTAGGTGATAATTTGCATCTATCTCCAAATACTTAAAATGCTCTCAGGTGGAAGAAGGCTTAGCACTCTCAGTGCCTTTTACCTGAGCATATTCAACTTGGAAACTGAGAAAACCAGGAAGTAAACATAAGTTTAATGACAATTCAAGGTCTCAGTCTATAGGATTTATGTTCTCTTTGACACTTGTCAGAAGGCAATATTTTGAGGGAAGTCTCACGTTTCATGTATTATAGGATTTTGATACGAATCTGCGAGAAGTTCCTTGAACATTCTGAGTCTATTCAGAAAGTTGGGAAGTACTTTCAGATCCTTTTCAATGGAGAATAACATGAAAGAGCATGTTTACTTCTCATGTGGCTTTGCAGCTGGAGAGGGGGCAAAAAAAAAAAAATAAAAGAACTCTCAGGATATATGTTGGATACAAATAGACTTCTTTCCAGACAGCCAAGTGGTAGGATTTTATTAAAAGAGACCAGATGTTTCTAGGCAGTAGATGAATTTATTGTTTCATGTTTCATCCAAATCATGCAGAATCTTGAATATGCAATGTTACCAGATGGACCTGACCAGTATTCTTTATGCTGAAAACCCTTAACATGAGCTGATGCCCATGTCTCAGAAAAGCACTTTGTGAAAAGTGACTCAGATCAGCCCAAGGAACTGATACTGGGCAGGAACCATTGGGAGGAACAGGCGATTCTCTCTGTAAATGGTCAGGAGAGGGAGAGGCACAGCCCTCCAATCTGAGCACACAATGCAGAGAACATGGTCATGTGTGGAAGACAGCAGGGACAGCAAGAGGGCTGGGAAGACAAAGTATGCGGTGAGGACAGAGAGGACATAAAGCAAGGAGTCTGGGGATAAGCGACAGGCAGCCATACATGGTGTGCCGTCGAATGCACAGGGGCACGTGGTTCCAGTGAGGTCCACCTGGAAGCAGAGGCACGGATTGTGCGTATGCATCGGATTTCAGGGACAGACACGTGCTAGAAGTGACAGGAGAAAGGCAGGGCCTGGGAAAGCAGAATATGGGGACAAATAAAAGTTACATTTTGTGGCAGGGGTCAGGATTCTACCTATTACAAGGTCGGTACAGGATTCCTGACATTATTTAAATTTAACAATGATTTGTACGATAAACATTATTATCCTTACTATCAAGGTGAAGAAAATGGAAGTAAAGATTAATTGCAAAAGTTATCCATGCATCCACACATCCTGGAAGAACATCTGAGACACAGTTAATCTTGGGCAAATACCAATGTGCTCATTTTATACCCTCTAGAAACCCACATTTCTGAACTCTCAATCCCCTTAGGCTGCTGGGCAGAAAAATATCAATGAAGAGAGCTCTATTCATTTCATTAATCCCTACTTGAAGATGACCTTGTTTTAACCTGAGCATGTATCTCTCTTTGGCCCTTATTACTAATGAAGCAAGGAACAGTCAACCCATACCTGTATTCTGAATTTCCCCAATTCTTTCTTAGGGCTATATTTTCAGTATTTTGAGTTACTTTAGATGCCACTTTGATTTTTTTTGGTATTCTATTAACGTGATAATATTTTTCATATTTCGGCAACACTGATTCACCAATGTGCATATTCATGTTTACGCTGACCTCCATGTAACTATACACTGACGTCACTTATTTTAGTTTCGTGTTTGTTATAGCAGCACCTTCCATCCAGGAACCAATTTCTACGTAACTTAAGATACTGGCAGAGCTACTGTCACAAACACATTCAAAAATACTGGGGCTTAAGTAAAACAGTTTATTCTCTGTGTATGAAAAGTTCACAGCTGAGTAAATGGTCAGGGATGTGGGTCAGTCGCCCTGAGATTTTGTGCATACAAGTTTTCTTCCAAAATTGCACAGATTACCTTAAGTAGGTTGGTTTCTTCTCTAGTGTTATTAATACATAGTTTTTCTTATATTTATTTAGTTAGTTAGTTTTGAGATGGAGTCTCGCTCTGTCACCCAGGCTGGAGTGCAATGGCACCATCTCTGCTCACTGCAACCTCCACCTCCTAAGTTTCAGCAATTCTTCCACTCCAGCCTCCTGAGTAGCTGGGATTATAGGCACCCACCATCATGCTCAGCTAAATTTTACGTTTTTGTTGAGACAGGGTTTCACCATGTTAGCCAGTTTGATCTTGAACTTCTGATCTCAGATGATCCACCCACCTCAGCCTCCCAAAGTGCTAGGATTATAGGTGTGAGCCACCACGCCCAGCCAATACATAGTTTTTTTTTTTTAACAAGTCAATTATGTGTATTTCAAGGTTATTTTCAATTTACCTCACAGTAAACCACAAAGAATGACAAAGCCACATCCCCTGACTGCCCTGTAAGCTGTGCACTGTCAGAAGGGACTCTTGCCTGATGAGGTTGACACAGCTCATACTGATGTAGCATGTGATGATATTTTATGTGTGTATTATAAAATTATATATGCACTCATTATATATACACCCATGCATTTTATACACACACACAGACACACAAAAACATACACACATCATCTGAAATGTTAACTGATCTTGCATGTTAAATTCTTACCCTAATTCCATTGCCTATATTTTATGATTTCACACAACCTTTATGGTGGGACATGAGGGATTCTATTTATTTTGAGATAGGTCTTGAAAGTTGAAATAGATCATAAGGTCTAACGGTATAACAAAGTCGGAGTAAAAATAGAAAATGTCGTTGGGCGGCCTGGTCTGGGTAAGCTTCCTGCTTGAATCAGAATTCAAAAAAGTCCTTCAATGAGGGGAAGGAAGGGCTTGGTATTTGGGATGTGGGAGGATACTAATGTATATGTACACACACACGTGCGCACACGCATAAGCATGGGGGGTGAACAATGAGGAGGAGAAATAGAATGAGAACCGAACAGGCTTTCAGTGAGCAGCTCAGTTGGAGAGGAAACCGGGGGAGGAGTAAGAATAAGGTTATTTTTTTTTCCACATTGGGTTGGAAGCTGTTTAAAGGTTTGCTTTCTGCATTGGTGCTTTTGTGGGAGAACTGGGCTTTTGCACTGCTGTGAGAGCTTTGTAGCACCATAGGAAAGAGAAGCGCCTGCCTCTTCCGGAAGCATCTGAACTGCTGGGGACGGTAGAAGGATCACTTGGCAAAGGAAAGGGGTTAATTAATGGCTCAAGAAGTCAGGCAGTTTTCTCTCTTTTTTTTACTTTTTTTTTTTTTTTAACGTTGAGGTAGCCTACTGTCTGGAAAGAACCTGCAACTGTGGCCAATCTGGATTCCAAGCTTTGCACAATGCATTCTGTGACCTTGAGGCATCTGATGGCTTTCCCTGAATTTCTTCATCTGTCAAGTGACCTTAAAAATATTTACCAACCTGTTCTACAGGGCAACCTTGAGGAATAAAAGAGAAAATATGTTTAAAAGTCTCTGGAAAGTTGTTAAAATAAACCTGTAAACTCTTATCTGCATGTGTTTCTCTGTATTTGAACAGCTACTCATTTCATCTGTGTCTTTGTGGTAAGTGTTAACAGAACACTGGCATGAACAGAGGAGGTGCTCTAGTCAATGCTTACTGAGAGAAAAATGAAAGGAACCATCAGAGAATCTTTCAGGAGTTCCAGCGTTCATTTCCAGAGGCAAGGGTGAGAATACTTCCCTTACCCCTCAGACACAGGCCTATGAGAGAAAACATTTGCAGGAGAAACACTTTGAAAGTCCCGTCTTTTTCAGAAACAACTTTTAGGAGGTCATGTTGCAACTTCAATTTCATTATACCCTAGAATTTGTGATTTCTGAGGACACCTACTCCAGGTTTTCATACCTAATTTAAAAGAGGTGGCTCTTGCATTTAATCACAGCAGACCTTAAGAAAAAATCCATCCTATTATTTTAATAGGCAGACACACCCGTGTTAAAGGAGCAAATATCTGCAGGATGAATACCTGAAGAAAGAATATGGTCTTACAAAGTTAGGAATCTTGTAAAGATACTAACAAAAACGCGTTTAAAAAAAAATACTACGTGAGAAAGCCTTCTGTGTTTCTTATTTCTCCTGAAAGGTGATAAACTGAATTGCAGCGATAGTTTTGAGGTCTTAATTCCATCCACATTTTCCCATATTTGGGAATTAATATATGACTTTACTTATCTTTAAAACCTCATAGGTAGTTTCTATAAATCTACGTAAGCACTCTCCTCTTCGTAAAAACACGTTTAAGGCAAAAGGAGCTCTGTGTATGCATGTATTCATTAACTGACGCTTTCCTTTTGGTTACAGGTAAAAGGAACACCTCATTATCCTCTCATGTGCCCCTATACAGTGAGCAGTGCCTCCCACAGTGTAGTCACAGAAGTTAGAAAAAATATGTTTCTCCCCTGGGATTGTTTCTATAACTTCTATAACTTGGGCTTCCCATAGAAGGGCAGGATGGCCTTTTGGATTCCTGGCTGGAAATGTCAGATATGGCTCCAAAAACCAATTTTCTGAATGAACTCCAATCCCATGGAGTCTAAATCCATGCCTCGATTTGGTGGCACCCCGGCCCCCTGGGAGAGAAGGGCCTTTGTCCCAAGGAAGACAAAGCCTGGTGCATTCTCCCAGGGATGGCTCACGCAGAGAGTTCACCAGCTCCCGTTGTTTCTCCTGGGTCTGGACAAGGGGCTTTCTGTACCTGTGGCTGACAGGCAGGAAAAGGGTCATCTTTCCAGCACAGCGCTGGGGCTGTGGAAGGATGTGTAAAGTGCGCTTAAAAAAACAGTCGTGAGAGGCCTGTAATAGGTGCCCTCGTTTGGAACGTTAATGCTGTGATGGCTGATTGAGGGGAGAAAAGTGTGGGGTTTTAGATCTTCTTCTCCGCTTCAAACACAGCCTCACCCACAACAGCCGGAAAGGGCTCCTCTGTAGACAGATGTTTCGCTTTCGTTGTTGGAGCTGATGTGTCTTTGCTCTTTCCTTACTCAACTCCATCGCAGGAATGCTGGAGAGTCAGTGGGCGGGGTTTTCCTGTCTCTCTCTGCTTTGTTTTTGTATTTTAATTTTAACTTGACCTGAGTAGTTATTCCACAACACTATGCAGTAACCGTTATTTGAAATTTTATTGACTACTACACACATGGTTATTTGTAAAACAGTCTCTTAGGCTTTTTAACCTTAAGTTACATCATTTGTTGTTTGGCGCTATGTGTTAATAAGGTGTAAGCTCCGGACTCCACCCTCAATCCCTCTCCGTGACACTCTGCTTTCTCATGGAGTTTAGAAAAGTATTTGCCGAGCCTTCAAAGGCATTCATAATGCTCACTATGTAAGATACTTATCGGTGTTGGAAATAGAATGACAGCAGTCGTATAACCGGGAGAGTTCGTGCTTCACGTCTTCTGTGCTAATGCTTTCATTTGTAATTGCCAAGATGTTCACAACTTTTAGTAAAAGAAGTATTGACACAATGTGTGTATCAGCGGAGTTTTCCTTAATATGAGCAATGGAGTTATTAAGACGCTCAGTTAAAATCCGTAATCTCCAGTTCCATTTTGCAGTCATGTTTTTCGCCTCTCCGGGGTGTGACATGAAGCTCCAGGCTATTTGGGGGCTGCTGCTTCAGTAAGGGGTACATGCTAGTTTCAACTCTGCCCTCACTGCTATAAACAACTTTAGAAATTCTGGTTCAGACTCAATTAACAAGCCGGAGTCAAATAAGAAAAGAGTAACTTACGTCCATTATCTCTCTTTGAATGGCTTTTCCTTACAGCACAGACAAATCACATGGGATGCCGGTTTGCTGTCACAGAGGGCGTTTATAAAAATATGACCAAGACATAAAAGAAAATCTTAAAAGTGATTACACAACTGGCAATTAGTGCTAAAAGAATAGCATTTTAGGCATGCATACAATTCTTCACAGGAGGACTTGTATTACTTGGGTTTATAATTAAAGGAAGGTTCGTTTACAAAAAAACTTTGAAGCATATCATGTTCTTCTTTATTTACTTAGTCAGCAAGTGTTTTCTAAGCGCTTACATGAATTCATGGCTACTTTTTATCTCTTGTGAGTCGTTGTTTCCCCCACTGAACTGTAGGCGCTAATAACAGCCACCGAGCATTTAAGCACTGGAAGGGAAGGTCAAGTTCACCGGGTTCAATACTCTAATTTCATTAAGGGGAAACTGAGGCTCTGCAAAATAAGTGGCTTTTGAGGTTTACAAAGTAAATTATTGGCAGAATCAGTGCTTTTTTCTTTGTTTCTTTTCGTTACTCACTAACTCGTCTTAATCAACGCTATTTCTATTGTATACCTTTTCCTCTTGGGATTTTGCTCAACGGAAAGCTTTTGAGTTGACAAATGGTTCCTCTCGATTCTAGAATTATAAACCAGGAAGATGGTAGATGGTTAGATTTTAGAGAGGGAGGGCTTTCTTTGTTTGTTTTTTTTTTTGTTTTGAAGAGCCTCCTTGCCATTCCAATAACATGCACATTTTAACTAGTCTTCGGGAGACAGCGCTCTCTAATGTTGTATTCAGCCCTAAGAAATGGGAATGGTGAGATTTCTAACGTTGTGGTGATAGAAGCTCTGTGTATGTGTGTGAGTGTGTGGTATGTGTGTGCAGGTGTGTGGGCCTGTGTGTGGTATGTCTGTGTGTGTGCCTGCATGCAAGTGTGTGCACATGTGCATACGGCACTGTGGCTGCCCTTTCTAGAAGAAGACCGAGGCAACTACTTCCTCCCAGTGATGAGGAATCCTGCGGGATTGTGGCCCAAAAAGTCCACGTCCAGCAGAAGGCTGGGCAAGCCCTTTCTACCTGGGCTGGGCTGGCTGAAGACATGGCCCTGTGTGTCTCTGTGATATGTGTAAACCTTTGAGGGAGGTCTCATGCCCAGTGAATTTGATCTACATTGTTTTCAGATATTTTTCTTTCTTTTAAAACATTTTTTTAATTAAAAAAAAAATAGAGATGGGGTCTTGCTATGTTGACCAGACTGGTTTTGAACTCCTGGCCTCAAGTGATCCTCCTGCCTGGCCTCCCAAAGTGCTGGGATTACAGACATGAGCCACCTCACCCAGACATGTCAAAATATTTGAAGGACTATAATTTAGAAAGCTAACCTTGTGGCCAGGCACAGTGGCTTACGCCTGTAATCCCAGCACTTTGGGAGGCTAACGTGGGTGGATCATGAGGTCAAGAGATCGAGACCAAAAGATGGGTGAAACTCCATCTCTACTAAGAATACAAAAATTAACTGGGTGTGGTGGCACGTGCCTGTAGTCCCAGCTACTTGGGAACCTGAGGCAGGAGAATCTCTTGAACCCAGGAGGCGGAGGTTGCAGTGAGCGGAGATCACACCATTGCACTCTAGCCTGGGCGACAGAGCAAGAGTCCATCTCAAAGAAAAGAAAGAAAGAAAGAAAGAAAGAAAGAAAGAAAGAAAGAAAGAAAGAAAGAAAGAAAGAAAGAAAGAAAGAGAAAGAAAGAAAGAAAGAAAGAAAGAAAGAAAGCTAACCTTAGATAGCCTTCAGCTCAGGCACAAGGTATAGACAGGCGGATTTTGGTTTAACATAAGGAAAAGTTTTCCAAACTCTAGAATTTTATTTAAAAAAATGAACCTCTTCGTGAATTCATGAATTGACCATCATTAAGGTTTTGAGAGGCAAAGAAAACTTTTGCTTTAGAGATGTTTTAGAATAGCGTTCTGCACTGGGTGGGGGGCTCTGCCTGGTGACCTCACTACGGCCGCTTCCTGGGTCCCCTGTCCCAACACAGCAAAGCAGGCCCCATGCCCAGCCCACACAGCACGCACCTGCGGGGTCAAGGAGAAGGAGAAACGTCGCTGCAGCCTGCCTCCCATCAAAGTCGGCCTCCAGCAAGCAGAGAGGTCCCGCTCAGTCACATTCCTCCCAGCTCCGGGGTGACAAGCTCGGTGGCAGTGGATCAAAAGGGGCCTGCCTGGCACATGCAGATGGGCTCCAAGCACGGTCCCGTGGATGGAATGAGAATTGGAAGGATTCCAAATATATGTTCTTCAGGCTACCATGTGAACTGACATTCGAATTCCCAGACTCTTAACATTCTTCCTACTGAGCTTGGCACTGTGTAACAGTGATCATAACCCCCAGAGCGGTCATTCTAATGAACACCGTCGTCACCAAAGCCGTGACTGTGGCATCATCCAGATTCCAGGTCTGAATCATCCCTGAGGCTGTAGGAGAGATGGGCACCCGTTGCCCAGTGCCCCTTTGGTTAGCGATCGATGACATCAGAATGTACTAGGAGAGAGTCTTTTGCTCCTTTATTTTATTATTATGTATTACAATACATCGTGTTGTTATAGTATATTTATATTATATGCTATGATAATACAGCATTTTACTTTTATTTATATGACTTATGTTATTGTATTACACATGATCATGTCTTACTATACTATAATATCTATTATATTATCTTACTATTTTAGCACCTGAAGAAGGGGGATACGCCATAAGGAAAAGCTACGCAGTCGCTCTGTCGGAGCTCTGCAGGGTGAAATAATCGAAGGAAGGTAACCAGGTCCTTTCACAGGAGCATCTGCACACCCACACACTGGCCAGGAAGGGCGAATGACCTGCGTCACGCTGGCCTCGTGGAGGGCTCTGGGCCCCGCGATGGGCTGGAGGCGGGTGGAGCCTGGAGGAACTTTATCTCTAAGGGTCCCCGCGCTGAGGTCTGCAGTGCTGCCCGGAGAGCACGTTGCTGATCTGGGTTTAAGCTGGCCTGGCTCACATTTTCATCAGTGAAGGCGGCAGTTTCTGCGAGGGCCACTGGCCTCTATTAAACTGTTTGTTTCCTAACCAAGAGGCCTAAATCTTTATACGTTCAATTCACCATCTCTTTACATTTTCTTTCCGTGCCTCCTTTGCCTTCTCCTTCTTCCCCATATGTCCCCTTTCCCTTCCCACCTGCCCACTCCCACTGGTGGTCCTTCCTTCCCCTGCCCTCCTGGTCCTCCCAGGACATGCTGAGGACCCTGCCTCAGCCACTGATGCCTCAGAATGCTGCTGTGTCCAGCTCTCCAGGGGCCCCAGGGAACCAAATTTCAGCAGAAACTTCATGTCTCATTCTGAAAAGGCAAATCCCTTCCAGCATGATTTATTTGATTCTGATGGTTCTCATTGTATAACGTTTTGTGACGCATGATGTGTGTCTCCCTCATTAATGCAACCTGAGTGTCACCAGCACAGGACTCTCATCAGACTGTCTCTGCTATGTCGCATGTGCAAGGCACCCACGTGTTGACAGAGAGACTTGAATTCAACAGCCTTAGCTAGAACGTCCCTAGGTTTCTCACACAGAAAGAGAGAAAGAAAAAAAGAGAAAAGGAAAAAAAGGAAGGAATGAAGGAAGGGAGGAAAGACAGAGAAAGAAAAGGAAAGGAAGAAAGAAAGGAGATAGAGATCTGAATTTCACAGCCTTAGCTAGTTGTCCCTATGCTTTTCACACAAGAAAGAAAGAAAAAGACAGAGAAACAGAAAGGGAAGGGAAAGGAGAAATTTAGTAATCAATTTTCAGTTCAACATTAATCCAAAGTCTTTTGTGAAGAGTAAAAAGAAATGTATCCCTGTACTCTGCCACCGTAGATCAGGCTTCGTAAGCAAAATGACCTCTTTAAATACCCTTTGCTGTGCTGATATGGAGGGCTGCATCTTTTCTTATGAGACAATGTCAGATTTCACGTAGCGTGGGATCCAGTGACTGTGATGTATTTAACCTTAACTTTGATGAAGACTTCAGTCCTTCTGGATGGACGGTATGGGGGGACTTTCAAGCACTTCATAAATACTTCCTTCTTATGATGCCTTTCCATTCAGAAAGTATCAGAAAAAGCATCTTTCCCAAACAGCGTCCACGCAAGGTAAAGACAGGTGGAGCACGTGCAGCCCCAGAGGGAAGAACGCTAACCGGAATTCTTTTTAGCGGAGGGGTTTGCAGATCACGTGGAGACACGGAAGCATCACCAGGACGGGGCCTGTATCACAGGTTGCTCAGAGGTCTCCAGAAGGCCGGTAACAGAAAAGGAAAAGTTAAATAGGGACCAATCATCAACTGAAGAAAGGCAGGTGTGCTTGATGTGTTACTCGGTGGTTCTGATTCCTGTCCCCGGACGGGTGCAGCGGACGCCCACAGCCCCCTCTTCAAATACCTCCCAGGGCGTCAAGGTTCTCCTGCATCAAGGGCCTGCTTTGAGCTCAGCAAAGTTTTTAATATGGGCCTTTGGTTCTGCTCCTTTCCTTCCCACCTCACTCTATTCCTTCATGAAATGCTCCTAACGAGTATTTTGAGATAATCCAGATATTTAGTTTCCTCAAAAGTATTTCTTAAGAATGTCTTCCATTACTTCTCTGAGCTCTTACTTAAAAAATGCTGTCAAACATCTATTCCTTGAACACTACCACCTTCTCCTATGTTCATATTAACAAAAAAGATACTTTTTTCGAGGATTATGATAACATTACAGATTTAAAGAAAATCTCCAGTATCCTACTCAATTTAATCCAGCTTGTTGTAGCCCACATTCATTTTTGTAAAGGAACTAAACCATTGCATTTTCAGATGTATAACTGTTCCGAGAATATGGAATATAGACTCTAAGAGCAAAGTGCATGCTTTCCCTTAGCACAGACTTTTTCTGTTTGTACTCTTTTTCACTTAGAGTAAGATAAAACCTGCCCAAAGCTTAGCAGAGTCAAAGCAAACTAACTTGGAGACACATTTCATAGTAAGTGGCAGAGGCGGCTCTTTCCCTCTCTCAAATCCTAGCCTCGGGGTGTCTTAGAATTAGGTTGATTGTTTCTTTGGGGAGGAGGAACGCTCCACATTCCTCCTGAAGCCTTTGGACCCTCCCTTTTAATCCTTTCTCATGTGGCACAAGTCACAAAGACAAAGAGGGCCTCTGCCTAAAAGCACGCTCCTTCTTGCCCCAGCGAGATGCCTCCTGACAGTGTCTGAGGGCTTCACGTGCTGGGTTGAAGTGACCTTCAGATTTCACAAGGCCCTTTGGGTTCCCAGTGCTCTGCTGGTGCCTTCTTTGCTCTCATCTTGTGTCTAGAAAAGGCCGTTTTTGTGAGAAAAAGACCGTCTCATTTCAGTGAATTTCTTTAAATGGCCATGTTTGAGCTGCTCTTCCCCAAATGGTAAAGCCAAGGCGCACACTCTTCTTCTCTGTCGTGGGGGACGCGAGTCTGCAGCATCCTTCTCAGAGGTAAATGAAAAAATGTGGGTTGTAGATTCTCAAAGGAACTTCTGCGAGTTTTTTAAAAAGAAAATAAAATCAGGATAGATCCAGCAGGGACCCCGCGCGTTATGGTTTCAGGGGTGTAAACACTTGGTCCACACTCTGTCTTACAGTGTGATCTCAGGGAATGCTTTGTATCCTCTCTGAGCCTTGGTGTTTTCACCTATAGACTAGGCCAGGTAAAGGAGAAATGCCTATACCATCTTATAGTCCGCAAATGGCATTGGTCTGTAAAAATATCAAACCTTCTCCTTTCCTGGCAGATGATGGTGAAGACCTGAATTCTATCATGCCGTCACTGGAATATGATGCAGCGTCTCTGAACCAAGGAGCCGGTGCAGGGTGCCTCGGGGGTGATTTCGTGCGACTGGAAGGACTTTAGGATGATCTCTCTTCCTCTTCCCTCAAACTTGTGTCAAAAAGCCCAGAGTTTGCTGGTTTTTCAGGCCGGTGAGCCAATACATTACATTGCATGGGATTTCAATTAATAGTCTGTAGTTTTCATTTTGGAGACCAAACATTTCAGATTCCGGAGAATTCCTATCTGGCGCTGTAGGATAATTTGCATCTACAGAGGGAAGTATGACAGTGAGGCGAGGGACTTGTGTCTACCAAGGGCAGGGTGGGAAATCCCTTCCTTCTTAGACCCACAGCGCTCCTGTCCTAACCTGCCCTCGTCAGTCCACCAGGGGGCGCTGCCTCACTGACAGGGGAGGGCGCTGCAGAGCCCATCACTTGACTGACGCCAGCCCAATGGAAGGAGTCAGCCCCCGGCCTCCAGAGCTGTCTCCAGGGCCTGGTGTTGGTTCTATTAGGAGAATGACGTTTTTGAAAAGTGCAAATACAGCATTTTGATTTAAAAAGGATTGTCTATGAATGCGTAATTTTCATAGCTGTAATGATAGCAAATGACAGCAGATCCATCATAATGGCATTCTGATATATAGCAAGCTTCCTTAGGTTTAGAAAGAAGTTTGGAAAATAGGGAACGCGCTGCCTAAAATAACGTTGTCCATCTTGAAAATATTCTGTCGGCTCTTTCCCCAGTCAAGTGCGTCAAAAGTAACCCGGGCCGGTGGACGGTACACAGGAATCCTGGCTTTTTTAATCTTAATGATGACATTTGGTCTTGTCTGAGAGAGAGCACAGTCGGATTTAATGTCATTCTCAAGCATGCAGATTCTAAGTTTGCAATCATAAAAATACCATGATTTCCCATAATTTTAATGTACGATGAAATATTTACATGATTCAAACAAAAGCACGAATAATCTACACGGCTTGTGGGTCAGCAGAATCAGAACATCTGGATATGAAATGGCTGGAAGAGAAGGCCGTTTTCAAAAGGAAACGAACAAGCAATATGTTCCCTACGTTCTGACTCGTTCTGACCTTAGCAGTATCAAAAGTACGGTTTCCCTTTTGGCAAATCTTGTAGACAGTTAAAATAAACATCTAAGCACTCTGCGGAAAAAAAACAAATTGGTTTGTTATTTCGAAATACACGATTTTCAGGTGTACGCTCCACTTTTTTTCCACACCGAGTGACTTAAGCTGGGCTCATGTCTGACTTAAAAGAATTTAACAGAAAATCCAAACCTTGGCTTATCAGAATACCACAGAGAACTTACTTCTGAAAGTTTGGACATGTGGAAATTTGTTTTTAATTTTAGTGTCCAATTAATACCAAGGCATTGTTTTTGAAAGTACTAAAAATAAGCATCATGAAAAATACAGGCTCTCTATCTTTCTTTTGTTCCCCAACTTCTGTGACCCAGCCATGTTACCCAGACAGCTACCTGACATGCCTTTCTTCTCTTTTTACACACCCTGGATACTTGTGCGTGTGTGTGTGTGTGTGTGTGAGAGAGAGAGAGAGAGAGAGAGAGAAAGACAGAGAGAGAGGAAATGCAGAAGGAAAAGATCACATAGCAAAGAAAAAGCAGAGTTGGGTCTATTTCTGGCATTGGTTTAGAACCTGGATCTTTATTTTCCTAATATAAAAGAATTAGACCCAGTAGTCTGCAATATCCCTTCCCAAACTCAAACTCATTGGATCTATGAAAATTAATGTTGTATAATTGTGTGACCACTCTGCTGTTCGCTAGAGATATGGTTGCATGTGGTACCAGCAGCAGGCTAGCTCTGGAACCCAGAAGTTGCCTAGTAAGTCTGTTTGTTGAATGAACCACCACCGATGGGTCTGTAAGCTCTAACATTGTTATTGCCTGGGGGCAATCCTTCTCTCTCTCTCTTTCTCTCTCTCTCTGTCCTGCTTATATTAAATCATGTTTCAAAATAACACTGCTCTTCCCTTGCTGCTTCTATTGCACAGGAGCTCTTAAACTTCAATAACTTTTGCTTTCCACCACCATATTTTTTTTACAAATGTAATATATGTACACTAAAATCAAGATTTTATTCTGATGGATCTTGAAAAGAAGGTAGCATGTGTTCGTGAATAGATTGAGAGTCAAGAGAGGTGTCAGGAAAACACAAACGTGATTCACCGTGTGAGCCTGTGTAAGTTTGGAGGCCTCCAACTTCCCAAATGTACACATCGACAGGGCTGACCCCTCCACAGCAATGCACACCTGACAACAGAGAATCCATCTTTCAGCAGAGATTTGGTGCTGGGAAAGAAGACATGACTGTAGGTCATTTATTTCTGGCCATTTTCCGTATTTCCTTAAAAATGTATCTTTAAATACTAAAAAGATAAGGCAAATATGATTGTAGAGATGAGGAAATCCTGTGAAATTATTTCTGTGCAGAAAACCCCTAGTGACTAAGAAGCAGTATGAACATCGGATACTAAATGGGTACTTATTTATTTGTCATTCCCAGGGGCAGAATTTCTAGATAATTCGAAATATATAATGCATACCATACCTAAAGAGAGGTCTTAAGCCCATTCAGAATCATTCTTGTGCCATCCATTTAAGAAATAAACCTTATAAAATTTGGCCATTTGAAAAAATGCACAGGGGCAAGGCGTGGTGCCTCATGCCTATAATCCCAGCACTTTGGGCAGGCAAGCGGGGCAGATCACCTGAGGTCAGAGGTTCAACACCAGGATGGCCAACATGGTGAGGCCCTGTCTCTACTAAAAATACAAAAAATAATAATAATTTAGCCAGGCGTGGTGGTACATGACTGTATTTTCAGCTACTCACAAGGCTGAGGCAGGAGAACCACTTGAACCCGGGAGACGAAGGTTGCAGTGAGCTGAGATCACACCAGTGCACTCCAGCCTGGGCAACAGAATGAGATTCATCTCAAAAAAAAAGAAATTGCACAGACCTGTCTTGTTATTTTTCCATATAGATTGAGAATAGAGCAGAATTTGGCCTCAGAATGCTTATTCTTGATCTCTCATACATTCTAACTGTTTATTAAGAAACAAACAAAGCAAACGAATTGTTCTGTTCTTTTGGAACTTGGCAATTAAAGTAAACCAAGTAACTATTCCAGGTGCGTGAAACCCACGTGCAAATGTCTGAGACCACGGTCACGAGGTTGGCTACCCTGAGTGTGGCTGTAAGAGCTGAATATATATTACAAATTAATGCTAACCTAGGCTGTTCATTTCTTTTTGTGTGCCGCTGTTTGTTTCATTCTTCCTGCCTTTCTCCCTTCTTCTTCTTCTTTTTTTCTTTGTTTAACCAATAAGTTGGTTTTGGATTCTATTACTTCAGAGTAAATAGCAGAAATACTGTAAGTCTTTTTGGTGTGAATATTCTCAAAACCCCAAGACCTTAGGGAAATTTAGAGGTTTTGGGGAAGAGGTGAATATAACAGAGAAAGAGATTTGCAAGATATGAAGATATATATATATATATATATGTGTGTGTATATATATATATATATATATCTCCTCATATATATACATGGAGAGAGAGAGAGAGAGAGAGAGAGAGAGACGAGGTCTTGCTCTGTCACCAGGCTGGAGTGCAGTGGCATGATTTTGGCTCACTGCAACCTTAACCTCCCTGGTTCAATTACCATGCCTCAGCCTCCCCAGTAGCTGGGACTACTCCCGAGTAGCTAGACATGCACCACTATGCCTAGCTAATTTTTTGTATTTTAGTAGAGATGGGGCTCCACCATGTTGGCCAAGATGGTCTCGATCTCCTGACCCCGTGATCTGCCCGCCTAGGCCTCCCAAACTGCTGGGATTACAGGTGCGAGCCGCTGTGCCCAGCGAGGATGTATTTTTTGATCTACAATCTGAATCCGTTTTCTAGACTGGGGAGTTCTTACCAATGTATGTGATTCTAAGTAAGAGGCAGACAGCATTTCCTCTTACAGAAGAAAAAAGAGAAGGCCCATTTTTCTGTTGTCAAGGAAGCTTTGGCAAGGTCCCTGGCAGCGACAGCCGGAGGCAGTGGTGGGGGCTTGGTGGCCTCTCCTGTCCCTCCCAGGCCAGGGTCTCCTGCTGGTGCTCCTGAAAGCCTTGCCTCCCTTTGGTCTCTCCCAGCATGGCCTGGGTCTGCGGTTTTATGGGTCATTCGGCAACTTAACCAACCAAATTAAAAAATAAAATAAAATCAGCTGATATTAACTTTGCGGTTGGTAAAGAAAGACAATGGGGTCTATTAGAGAAACAATTTGGCTTATATATACTAGCAACACTGCACACATGGGTGTTTCTGGAGAACAACGTGCTAACCCCTGAGTAAGCCCAGTGTGAACCCATAATCAGTACCTCAAGTGGATCCTCAGTGCTCAGAAATCACAGCAGTTCCATGGCCGAGCAATTCTCCACTATCAAGGACCTCTTTGTACCCTTGAGAGTCTTCATTTACATGGCTAATATCTATTGGAATTAACTGTGTTAAGAATTAAAACTGAGAACTGTTGGAATATTTATTTATTATAAAACCATGACATATTAACACAACATGTTTTCACGAAAATTTAGCGAGAAGAACAGCATCTAGGTTTGCGGAATCTCTTTCTTGTCAGGCTGAATACAACGTAGCTGGGTCCTCCAATCTCCTGCACTGATTTGTTGCAACAAGTCATTAGGCTGAAGTAGATTCCATAAGATGTGAGGAGTATTTTAACGGCGTTTAAAGACACTTGTGTATATTCTTCTCTGATATTACAAAGAAATTTGAAGGATATAAATTTCTGAAAGGTTAGTTGCAGTGAGGAATCTGGAGCCACATCAGTGAACCTTTTGTCCTCCATTGCACGGGTCTACCACGGACTTCGAATGGATCTTCCACCTATGTGAGATTTCATAACATCATGCATTGGCCCCTTAGAAAATGTTGGTTCACTGAGTTATCCAGATTTTCCACATGACCGCATACTTCATTACCCAATGGCAAAAATATTCCACACTAGTTATTATCACTGCTCAGCTCATCCATCTCCTCAGGAATATCGTTAAGTGTGGAGACACTGTCAGGCTCAGATGAACTGATACAAGTTTTCCATGTTTCCGAATTTCACTTGAAAGTTGAAATATTATCATTGGCAATAAACACAGCCAGTTGCTTTCTCTTGAAATGACAGGCTCACCTCATTCATTTTCAAGAAAATATCTACCACATCCTCAGGTGGGAGTAGCCAGTTTGTCTGTCAGTCTTCCCTTCAAATAAAAACATTGTCCCATGAAAGGAGCAGCTAATTCAGCTGGAAGCTCAAACACTTGTCAGGATCTTCTCCCTGACATGAGCGTGATGGCCATCATGCTCTGGCATGCAGCAGAAGTGCTCAATGCATACCTAACACTTATCACACAGAGGAGCAAAAAGATATGTACATAAGGGTTGACACTTACTCGTATTTATAATATTTATAGCTTCATCCTGAGTATTAAGGGAAACTGGAATATATGTATGTGTGTCTAAGTATTTACTTGTTTTTTAACTGCAAATGTGAGGCAGGAAGAACATGATGGCCGTTAGTAGAATTCGGTTCCACTGCCTCAATTTGGCTTGAACCAGCTGTTTTACTCACCATTGTTTCTGTACTGTTAGTGCAAACATCAACACGGTGAAACCAGCAAATAACAATTTTATTATAAAATTAGTTTTGGGCCAGACATGGTGGCTCATGTCTGTAATCCCAACACTTTGGAAGGCTGAGGCAGGTGAATCACAAAGTCAGGAGATCGAGACCATCCTGGCTAATATAGTGAAACCCCATCTCTATTAAAAATACAAAAAATTAGCAAAGTGTTGTGGCACATGCCTGTGCTCCCAGCTACTCAGGAGGCTGAGGCAGGAGAATCGCTTGAATCTGGGAGCCGGAGGTTGCAGTGAGCCGAGATCATGTCACTGTACTCTAGCCTGGGCGATGGAGAGAGACTCCCTCTTAAAATAAATAAATAAATAAATAAATGTAGTTTTGACTTCACAGATGTCTTGCAGAAGCCTTGGGCAACCCTGGGATCTGCAGATCCAGAGCTGCAGATACCTCGTCCTTCTCACTCATTTCTGTCTGGTAATCTGATTCCATGGTATTTAGATGCAATCTGGAGAGACCGTCCATCTGCACCTCGAGCCCACCCCATCTTCTGACTCCTTCTAGAGCTACAGTGAAGATTTGTTTTGTGTTAATGCTTGACGTCTTCATTTAGATTACCATTGAGGTAGTCTAATAATATTCGTAAGTAAATATTGGATTTTAGTTTGCAATAGAAAAACCTACTATATAATATGATATGTTTATACATTTAATAATTAGTTAAAAATGTGTGTTATTAAACAAATTGACATGGTAGAGACCATGTTAAGCATGTCTGAGTTGAAGCTTTCAAAAAATAAAAATTTGTATTAAATATTTTTAATAGACATAGCCTATAAGGTAGAACATTGTCTGAAAGAGTCATGCTTTAACAAAATTGTTTAAATGTTTTGGCATACGCGTTGATCATTTTAAATAGCTTTTCCAAATGGGGACTATTTGACATTGTTCAGATATACCTCCACAGGGGGCCAGCAAAGCAAAGCCCGTGACCCGCTCCCTGACCGCAGGACCTGTGCAAGACGTTTTGACAAACAAGGAGTGATCATAGGAACTTCAGCTGGGGTTGGCCAAGCAAACACACAGCATAGCCACCTTGAGCTAACTCTGCCAGTACCGCTAGATTCCGTGGTGAAGAGCAGGATAGAGTGGGTAGATTTGGTCAAGGATGAAATTGAATACATTGGGAATCATAATTCCCCTGAGTCACTCATCCTACCTTTTAAGAGACTTAAGACCATCTGGGGCTGCTTGGGGGATGTGAGGGTGGAGTGGGTCTTTCTTGTCACTGTGGGGATGCTTTGCCTTTGGGAGAGGTTCGCACGTCTGGTAAGATGCTGGCATACGACTCCGTTTACAAGAGGATGTATTTTCCCCCAGGAGGATTGCAGCCAACATTGAAAACAGTTCCGGGAACAGCTCAGTGATGATCACATCGAACCACCCTTCACTTCTTCGTTTTTAAAGATTTTTTTTCTCCTTGCATCAGTGACAATCAACTCAACCACATACCCTCCCACATGATCTATTCAGTCATTTTATTCTGTTCTGAAGTCAGGCATTCAGTCCTTCGACAAATCTTTGATACATTGGAAAGCCGGTCTTCCAGTAAGTTTCAGAACCTGAGACTTTGCTAGGTCAGGTAACCGGCCAGAGAGAGGAGAAACAGACAGTTCATCACTTGGCAGGAAATACCTGCAAGTGGATTACTGCATGATTGCATTTGTCTACACAATATAATTGGTTGTAAACATTTAAAAATAACAAGGGATATAGGTTTTATGTTAAAAAGCATAAGCAGTTTTCAAAATAAGGATGTGGCAGTAATGTTGAGGCTGAGCTGCATTTAAGTGGGCCAGATTCACACACAGGCTAGGAGAACAGCAAAGAAGTGAGACACACAATTATGCTTGTCTCTTTAAAATTCCGTGGCTCCTAACAGCAGAATCATCTGCTCTCGCCATCTGCCAGCTGCGAAGTGAGTGAAAATAACAAGTGCAGGTACGGTAATATACAATCTAATTAGTGTACTAAACTTTAATTTATTGGAGAAATTGTAAATATAAAAACAACTATAATTTAACAAATCTATTCCTTTGCTGCTTTAATGAACACTCTGCATGTGCTGGGTTATTACATATAGTTTTCTTTTCTGTGTTATATTGCCAGGTACCATCCTTAATATATCACAGGGACAATGAAATTGCACTGAACACCGGTCCACACATTTTCTCTGCATTTGCAATCATAATCGGAATGCACTCGACAATGGAACAGCTCCATTGCAAATAGAAGTAGAATTGAAAAGTTCTTTGCCAATTTGGCATTAATTCTGAGGACGGCTCGAGGGCTTATCAGAGATAAGACGTCTCTGATTGACTTTTCAGCCTGTGAATAGGACAATTTAAAATAAATGCCATCCAGTGACTGCTCTTCCTGGATTTTTCCTCCTCTTCGGTCTTACTTCCCCCTTTTCAACATGTTTCATCTTTTCTTTGTTTCTCCTCCACCTCCTTTTCCTCCTCACTTCCATCCTTCCTCTTTCTTCTCTCCCTTTTACTTCTTGTTTTCTTCTTCCTCTTTCTCCTTTTCCTTTTCCTTCATAAAGCTGGGGACAGTGTCCATCATTGTCCATTTGAAAAAGAGACATGTTAATAAGTGTGGACTCTTGAATGAGTCCTCAAATACTTCCACACATTGATGTTAAAACAACCTCGTAGTAAATGGTGATACCTTTTAAACAAAGGGACTAGATGATTCCATATCAAATTTGACTATCTGGGCAACATGAGTCATGTGGTCATGTGGGTGACATGAAATTGGGTTTTGCATTGCACATGCGCCAAGACTTTCATCTTCTAGATTCTAGATGTACTCTAAAAAGTGTTATTTGCTAGGCAAATAGACATTGGATAAAAAAAGAAATGTTTTGCAGAAGGACCTTTCTGTTATTTAAAGACCTACCATAGGTTTGTTCACTCTTTATGGCTTCCTAGGTAGCCTTCCACATGGACAGGACAGGTGACTGCCCTTGCCATTAAGCGTCACTGTTTAAGGAGTGCCCTGAAACTCAAGGCGTGCATGGACATACCATGCTTTCATGGGGGTTGACATAAGCTTGGACTTCTGGCTAACACTCCATGTGGTAGATGGGGATAGTGTGTTTGGACGGACTAAGAACAGGTTTTTGTAGGGGGAAGGCAGGACGTTACGGGATACAGAGGTGGTGGAAAGATCCTTAGAGGAAAAATAAGAACTAAGCCTAGGGAACAACAGTTTGAGTAAACTATACCCACCTCACACCTTGTACCTAAGGTTAGTCCAGTATTTTCTGTTGTCATAGAAGCAAGAACCAGGTAGTCGGGGTGTGTGGCGCTTTAAACAAATGTCCACCACTGTTTGCTACACCTTTCTTGAGCTAGAGACTAATTCCTCCCACCTTACCTGTGGCAGAAAGGCAAAGTGTGTGACATCTGCTTCCCCTTACTGGCTTTCAGATCATGTGCCCAGAGGGGGCCAGCCGCCCTGCCTAAGGGCCTGCTTCTCCAGCCCTGGGCTCACCATTGTGGAAGCACCTCCTCCAGCCTCCAAGCCTCCAATCATCTGTAGCTCTGGCCGACACTATGTCTGCAGCTTCTTAAGACACTCTAAGGCAGAACCATGTGACCAAGATTCTTCCGATATTGCTGACCCAAGAAACTGTCAGATAATAATATTTGTCATCACTAACAAGTAAGTTTTGAGGTAATGGTTATGCAGTCATAGATAACATGGGCTAATTCCCCTGGCTCTACATCCTGCTCTCCTTTGCAATAGGGACACATCAATCCCTTTGCCTCCTTTTTTCCAGCTTCAAAACTGGATTAAATTATTTAATTTGATAAGCTCCGTTAAAAAAATGTAAGGAAAAAAATCGAGTTATGTGTATCTTGCGTTTCTTTCAATGTCATTGTGATGATTAGACAATTTGTATGAAAGCCTTTGGTAGGAAGCTTTAAAAATATGAGCTCCCCTCCCTCTATTTTCTATCACCAAATGGATGTTAGGTGGGCATGGTGACCCACACCTGTAATCCCAGAACTTTGGGAGGCTGAGGCACGAGGTTGGCTGGAGCTCAGGAGTTTGAGACCAGCCTGTGCAACATGGCCAGACTCCATCTCAAAAACAATAATAATAAAAATTTAAAAATACCATGGATGCGAACGATGGCAGAGACGAATCTAGGTTCACACGACATCATAAGCACCTTACATGGTAGCTCCAAATCAGCTCTCGAGTCTATAGCCCATGATATTGTTGGGATATGAGATATGTTGAATCAAGGATAATGACTCATATTTCTTTCTTAGGGTTCTATAGTCTGACTGTTAGTGGCCCCCAGATTCGTGTGTTGAATCTTCATCCTAAGGTGATAGTATGACGAGGTCGGGTATTTGGGGACTTTAAGTCATTAGTGCTCTTACAAGAGAGACTGAGAGGACCATGTTTACTACACAGCAAGAAGGCGCCACCTTTGAAGCAGAAAGCAAACCCTCGCCAGGCAGTGAATCAGCTGGCACCTTAAGCTTGGCCTCTCTAGCCTCCACAGTTCTGAGCAATCAGTTTATGTCGTTTATAAGTTACCTGGTCTAAGGTATTTTGTTACAGCAACAAAAAAGAACAAGGCAGGTTCCAACCCTGACATTTCCCATTAGGATTCCAAAGGCCATTCTTAAAATGTCTCCTTGCTTCTTCCTCCTTGTTAATAAATGCATTAATCTTATAATAGTTGTAATAAGTCTTTCCAATAGTTTTCCAATAATAGGAGAAACTTGAATTGCTTGCTGAAGTTGACTGGAAACAAGTCATGGGGGTTAGGAACAAGTGAAGTCCATTTTCTCTCTCTTCTGAGTTGTTTTTCTCATTCACTCCCTCTGATTACAATCATGTCCTAAAGTAGCAAACTTCATTTACTTTTCTTATCATCTGTTCACCAAAGACTCCACATCGAAGGGACCCTTTGGCATGTATAGTGTTCAGGTCATGTTAGCCAATATAGTTGCAAAACATTTTGGCTACTTTGCCTGATGGACTTCCTCTCATCTGCACCATGGTAAAGCCCTCGTGATCTACCACAAGGTCTGGCCTCACCACACCACTCCACTGACATTGTTTCCCCAAAGGCTAACGCTCACAGTTCCATGACTAACTCCAAGGACGTCTTCTGTCCTTTTCTGCTTGAGCTCAGTCAGCACTGGGCCTTGTGGACTGCCACCGGGTTCTTGACTCTCTTTCCTCCTTCCTGGGTTTCTGTGAAGTTGCTTTTCTTTCCTGGTTCTCCTCCAACTCTCTGAGGTCCTCTTTTTCTTCTTTTCTTCCTCTTCTCTTCTTTTTCTGCTCCTGCTTCTGCTTCTTTTTTATTGAGACAGAGCTTCACTCTGTCACCCAGGCTGAAGTGCAGTGGTGCAATCTCAGCTCACGGCAACCTCTGCACCCCCAACTCCACCCTCAGGTTCAAGCAATTCTCCCTGCCTCAGCCTCTTGAGTAGCTGAGATTACAGGTGCCCACCACCATGCCTGGCTAATTTTGTGTTTTTAGTGGAGATGGGATTTCACCATGTTGACTGGTCTGGTCTTGAACTCCTGACCTCAAGTGATCCACCTGCCTGAACCTCCCAAAACACTGGGATTACAGATGTGAGCCACTGCGCCTGGCCTTTCTTCTTTGTATCTTTTTCAGGAACTTTATCTACTTCTAGTTTCTCAGATGTTTCTGTCTTTAACATGTTGGTGTCCCTAGGATGAAGTCTAAATTTCTCAGCACATCTCTTTTCCGGGTTAGCCTTCAGTTGGCATCTCTGTTCCCTGTTCAACAAAAACTTCCCACCAGTCTACAATTACATGGGAAAGGAGAACCTTACCAGTGTAGAGTCCTCCGTCCTCTGCAGTTTCCAGCACTGTGATGTGTGTAAGGCGGGAAGCTGGTGTCTCCCACTGAAGGGCACTCTTTGCTGCATCCCCAAGGAGCCACATGGCAGAAATTTTCTTCCAAGCTTGGGGCTAGAAAAGGCCCTGCTTGTTCCAAGAAATAGACCTTTGTCTCAGTCACTGACAAGTATGAATTATAAATTAAAAGCTTTACTTTGGCAACAGGCAGGATTATCATTAAGCCTAAGTGCCGGCTGTGGCAGCCCTCACGGTCCTTGTTTCTGAGTATTTCTTTTCCTCCATCTCCCTTTCTATCCTTGTTTGCTCAAGTTGTATTGATTTACTAAATGTGCTCTTTTTTGGAAAAAAAAAAAAAAAAAAAAAAAAAAAAGGATGTTGTATATATTCAGTTCTTTCCCACATATCTGAGTGCCTTTTCTTTATCAGATACTGAGCCAGGTACCTACCCATTCTGAAGGACATGTTTCTGACCTTCAAAGGGCTTCCTGACTGTTAGGAAACAGAAAAAAAAATCAGTTGATTATAATAATTTATCATTTCAGCTGGAATGGAGATTAGAAAGTAGAGTAAAAGAAAGTGGGAAAACAGAAGCATTAGCCGGGGCAAAGGAAAGATTGCACAAGAGCTTGATAGATCAGAGGACTGGAGCTGAATCCTTCTGTATCATCGAGTCATGGAATTAGAAAACACAGACTCCAGAGCCAGACCATGGATATTGCAGTATGATTTGCAAATTGCAGATTTTGTTATGATGAATACCAGTAAAAAACTTTAGGCAATGGAGGTGAAAATTGCATTTTCATGTTTGCAGTGTGTGAAAATTAAATAAAGTCCGTAAATATCAGCCTCATTGAAGGAAGTTTTAAGCTAACTGGAGTGATGTCAATTGTGAAATCGGAGGGCATACCAGCATTTGCTGATACAATAGGAAGCTGGACACATGACTCAAACTGGCATGATAACTTCATGACCTTCCGTAGAGTAAAAGGTGTATATAGTCTTGCTGTATGCTCACCTTGTTTATATTTGGTTGACATAACATTTATTGATGTTAGATTCTGCTAATCCTGGCTAAAAAGTTCAGAGTACTTTAAAAGCTATCCTTGCTGTGCGTGGTGGCCAAGACATATTGAAAGACTCCTGTAGGAGGCTAGCATTTGGGTCTGGGCAGATGATACTCTCCTTGGAATTCAGTCTATTTTGATAGCACATGGAGATTGATTTGATAATCTACAAAAATGCACACGAATGTCCCATTCATTTTTCAAGGGGATAGTAACCTTTTGGCTCAAGTGCTATCCAGCTGCAAAAAGAAAGCAGCATCCATCAGAATGACATGTACTGCAGAGTAACATATTGCTTGGCACAGGAAGCACAAAGATGAGCTCTGTCCTGGCTACTGAGAGCACATCAAACATGCAAATAAATGCACCAAAGTAGTGAAGGTGGACCCTCGGCTTTGTTACTCCTGGGCTGTGCATGCCTGTGCCTCAGTGAGTAAGATATTGAGTTCTATTTTGGAAAAAGTTTCTTCTTCCCATCTCTAGCTTCTCCTTTCAGCTTCAGTGGATGTTGGCCTCATTATTTCATTGCACTAAACTTCTTGCTTCAGGCTGAGTTTTCTGTGCACTGGAGGTGGTAATGCATCTTTGCTTTTAATGTGAATTCTCTCATATTGGGTAGAAATTATATATATTCTTGTTTTCTTTTGTTTCATTCATTCATTATTTTAGTTAACAAATGTGTATTGAGAGAACAGGTTTTGCCAAGTACTTTGCTTGGGATTCTGGGTCTTAGATACAAATGAGGCATAGTCCTGTTTTTGCAGACCCCACAGTCTAGTAGAGACAAACAGGTGAATGACCACAGTGCACAGGCTTCATGTAGTAATATAGTATTTGAGGTAAGCAGTAAATAAATGAGTAAGTTCCAACATAAGTATGCTGCCTGAGTTTGGGTATGAGGGGTTGCCTTCACCAGTTTCCATAGTATTTAGAAGAGTGATTCTCTTGGAGTGAGGAGAGTTAAACTGTGCTTGGAGCTTTTCCAAACTCCATAAGCTCTCTTGTAAACTCTCCTCCACAAAGACTGAATGTTATTGTTGTAAAGCAGTGGTTTTTAACTGGGGCCAACCTGTACTTGTGATCAAAGACACATCAGAATGTCTGGAAACATTGCGTGTCATATCTGGACAGGGGTGGGATGCTACTGGCATCTAATGGGTAGAGGCCAGGGATGTTATTGAATATCATACAATGCCCAGACCAGTCCCCCACAACTGAGGATGCTCTGGCCTAGAATATCAATAGTGCCAAGACTGAGAAGCCTTACTGTAAAGCATTGTGTAAGGTTTAACCACAGCATGTTGCTCAATGACAGTGAAATGTGTTCTATAACATGCAAAAGATCATTTAGATTTGTAGCTCTCTATGTTCAAATCAGTTCTTATGTTCCAGTTAAAAGGCCCTCTTCTATTTAACAAATTTTTGAATATAGAGAGATACCCTTTATTGCCTGAAGGGTCTTCCTAACCTGCTTGATGACAGACAAGGCCCTCTATGCAATCAGCATGGGCTTCCTGAGCCCTGATCTGAGTTATTATTGGGTCTTGCCCCTCCCAGGGCCCTTTCTTCTTTGGGTTCCTTGTCACTCAGATGTCGTCTTGCAGCTGCTGCCTGTCCACCCCTCAGCAGCTGCCATTCTTCCCGCTGCTTATGACTCACTGTTGCCCAGTCTCTGTTCTCTCTTTGTCACCAAGTGACATCTATTCACACAATAAATCGGGTTGTAAAATGTTAAGTAAAAGCTTTGCAAGTTAGGACCCCTATAATCAAGTGGTCATAATTCTTAAAGCCAATCTTAGGTAGCCTGGGTTTCAGTGATCTTAGCCCTGGGAGACTCTCAAAAGATAAGTTTTGCTTTAATAAAATTTTCTCCTTTTTGTTGAGACATCTGTACATCCCTCAAAACCTGGGGTCCGAGAATGTTTGAGAGATTTCAGCAATGCTGCAGAGAATGCCTCCCTCACTACTGTGTGCCCTGGTTTAGGAGGAGGCCATGGAGAAATCCTTTGATTCTCCCTCTCTTAATGGCAATTCCTTGCTTTTCCAAAACATGCCCTATCAATGGCTTGGTGACTGGACAACTCTTTTCTTACTTAATGGGTATCCTGAAAGCTCAGCTGACAATTTCAAATGTATATAATAATACAATTTAAAACAACATTAATAATAATTGTTATTTACATAAACAATATGGTATTTCAGACCCTTATGAAAATGAGATCATCATAGTTTTCTCTGATATGTCAAATATTTGGAAGCTAGTATTTAGATTGATTTGACTTTCATTATTACCTTTAATGTGTGTGTGTGTGTGTGTGTGTGTGTGTTTTGAGATGAAGTCTCACTCTGTCTCCCAGGCAGGAGTGCAATGGCACAATCTCAGCTCACTGCAACCTCTGCCTCCTGGGTTCAAGTGGTTCTCCTGTCTCAGCCTCCTGAGAAGCTGGGATTACAGGTGATCTTTTTTTTGTATTTTTAGTAGAGACGGGGTTTCACCTTGTTGGTTAGGCTGGTCTCGAACTCCTGACCTCAGGTGATCTGCCTGCCTCAGTCTCTAAAATGTGCTGGGATTACAGGCATGAGCCACCATGCCCAGCCTTGTGTGTGTGTTTATACTTTATAATTACCTTAAACATTATTATTTGATTCAACATAATAATAGCCATGATGATAAGGATAAATGTTTATTAACCTCTTACTATGCATCAGTCATATTGATAAATGGTTACGTGACATTGCTTTTTATTCTCACAAAAGCCTATGTGGTTGCTGCTTTTATTATCTCCAACTGGCCTAGGACATTACTTCAGAAATGCATTATGGGTATTCCCAAGGCTCTAAAACAAGGGGAAGAGCTGGAATTTGAACCCAGGTCTGTCTGAAATCACTGCCACTCAATGGAGGATTTGATATGAATGGATAACATCTTTCTTCTTATGTAGTCCTATAATAAATCATATTATTAAATGTAGGTAAAAACATTGCAAGTTACCATAATTATTATAGAACATAACGTGGGGGGATGCTGACTCATGGGTGCTGTGCTCCTGAATGCCATGGCTAGCTAACACGCCATGCGTCTTTTTTTTTTTTTTTTTTTTTTTTTTTGAGACAGGGTTTCACTGTGTCACCTAAGTTGAAGAGTACAGTGTCACAATCATGGCTCATTGCAGCCTCAACCTCCCAGCCTCAGGTGATCCTCTCACTTCAGTCTCCTGAGTAGATGGGACTATAGGCGCACACAACCACACCTAGCTAATCCTTTTGTATTGTAGTGACAGGGTTTTGCTATGTTGCCCAGGCTCGTCTTGAACTCCTGGGCTCAAGTGATCCTCCCACCTTGGCCTCCTGAAGTGCTGGGATTACAGGCCTGAGCTACTGCACCCAGCCCTGTCATGCGTCGCTACTGGTTTTTTCAATAGAGGGAGGCTTGCTGATGCATGCATGATTCCGTGACCCACCCTTGCCCTGTTGACTGTTTATTTTGGTTATTTCCATAGAGCTATAGGATTGCTTTATTTTATCTTCTTCCATAATATATATGCTCCAGTATAAAATATTTATTGGGAAAATACATATCCCATTTAGATAGGCTATGTAGATTCATTTTGCTGTTGTTTACATAAATATGGCACATAGATGTTTAAACATTTAATAATGTATTTGTATAAAAATAGGTTAACTATGATTAACTTGCAACGGAAAGACACTAGGCTTACCTAGAATGTGCTCAGCATATGAATAATAAATTCTTTCTTTGATTTGCCCAGGGAATTCCGTAGGGACAAAGAAAGGAGGCTCTTCTTTGTGGGCCTGTTTTCCACCTGTGTTCAGACCTTAGAGAAGACTTGCAGGCAGGTCAGTACCTTTCCTGACATTCATTTGGGGCCTCAGTATGCTGAGAATCTTCTTTTACTAAGCCAGAGTCCTTCCAGATGTACCCAGACATCGCAGCCGTCACTAGCCTGTGATTACAGAATAAGGTGACCTTGGTATTAAGGGCCAAATTAGAATTTGAAACCCACTGGTCTGGTAACTGGAAATTAAGCTTCCTTACTCCTGGTCATTTCCTCCAGATCCTTCCAGTTCCGAGGTCCCACAGGGAGCAGCCACCGTACCATCTTCACCCAATGCTTCTCTCAGCGCTCTGAAGTTCACTCCAGTTCTTCCCCACTGAGGGCCCTGCTGAAGTGTCTGCTTCATTACGGAGCCCTGCTGTCCCGCCCTGGGGAGACTCACTCACAGCAAGGTCCCTGCTGCCCCCTCCATCTCTATGCCCTCTTCTCTAGCCCTCTCTGCTTCTTCCCGTGTGGTGCCCTATTCATGTCTCTCAGCCCGGAGTCCTCACAGAGCGGGCTCTTCCTTAGCACACACCCTCCCCAGGCTCCAGAGGCAAGAGGATGGGATTTTGTTCAGGCGCCCATGCTCCTGGTGGTTACCTTTGAACTGTGACAATGTGGGAATTTTGAGGGGCAGCCTTCCAGCCTATGAGCAATCATGGAGACAGACACTGCCGTCCCAGTCGTTCTCCTTTCAACATCAGGACATGCAAGAAGCAAGAATCTGTTACCAAAGCAAAATCACAATTTTTCTGGAAGTAATGAAGTGGAACCTCATATTTATCGGGGGGGGGTTCCTTCCTCTTAGCTTGGTTTGTTTACACCTCTCCCCACTCTCTCTCTGCATCATATTCCCTGCTGCCTCACAGTAGCTGAGAATGCTGTGCTTCAGACTCACCCGGAACAATGCCAGGTCTAATTGCATCCTTTTGGATTCCAAAACCTCAACGTGATGGAAAGATGAGGAAGACTCACGCAGGCCATCCTGTCCTTTGGTGTTTTCTCCTCTCTCATCTTCTCCTTCTACAGATGCCACATGGGGCATGCAGAAGTGAATGTGTCCTCTCTGCAGCAATGGACATCATCAAGCCCCATGTCCTCCTCTTTGGGCTTGCACTGGACTTTGTAAACTGCAGCTCATCATGCTTGGTCTCTGGGCACTGGCATCCGCTCATGGCCCCTGCATCCCAAGTGTCCAGGGCTGGTGCTGTCTGAGCTCCTCCCCTGTAGGTAGGTGATGGTTCTCCCTTCCACACCTGCTCATACTACTGGGCCTTGAGAAGCAGTGGCCAGCCCCATCTTGCTCCTGGCTGGGACCTCAGGAGTGTTCCCCCCACTGTCCCTCCCCTTTATAGGACTTTCAATCTCCTCTTGCTCTTCTGGTCCCTCATTGGGTGAGCAGGGAGTTTCTCCCTTGCAGGCAGCAGCAGAGCTGGGAAACCCAGGACCCCTGCCTACCTGCCGTAAGAAAAATGGATGTGCTGCCATCAAGAATAGGCCAAGGCAGACATCCAGTCCAGCATGACTCAGCGAGTTTGGAGCACAGGCACACAACTCCCCTCATTATGTAACCAGGCCATATGAGGCACATTGGGTGGTCACCCATGTGAGCTTGTGCTTGGCTTGGAGGCACTATTTTCTATAAAACATAATGACCATGCTGATGCTGTACATACGGCTCATACCCAGGCTTGGTCACGTCAGGCTCACTCATGCTCAGAGAGAGAGTAAAGTCATGTTGAAACTGTCTGTGATTCCTTCAGTGTATTTGCAGCTACCTGCCGTTCATTCACCAACTCCCCTCAGACCTCAGTTAGAACCTGACACCTGTGCTGCCTTTTTACGCCTCTGTGCCCGCCTTTATTTATCCTAGATTGATTCTCCATGGCCTTGACAGGTACATGGCTTCTGCCCTGGGCAATGTGGAGTCAGTTCCCTTCCCTCGCTCTAGGATTCCCCCACTTTTCCGATCACTTCCAATCCCTCCTTTCCGGTGCTGAGCAGTGTACAGAGGGGTGGGTGGATGGCAGAACCCAGGCACTGCTGATGGACGATGCACTCTTCACTTCCTCCCCTCCTTCCCTGTCTTCTCCTCTTCCACGAGTCAAGCCAGCTGACCTCAGAACTTTGGAAAATGAATGTAAATGGATATCATACTCAGTATTTCTACAAGCATTGGAAACTCAGAAGAAACTAAGATTGTTTTGATTTAGCAAGATTTGGTTTTCAGGCCTATTGTGTTCTTAGACTTAATAGATCAAATTTAATACCCAAAGTTATATAATAAATTCTTTGCTGTAGGATGTTTCTATCCTCTTTTAATGACATAGGTGTCCTGAGCCATGTGTCTGGGGAACTGTAGTGTAACATGATTGGGAAAAAAATAGATTTATAACATTTAAATAACAATATATTTTTATACACTATTTATATAGTATGTATATATTATATATAATACATATATATTTCTGACTCAAAGTTTTAAACTCAATGTTATGATAGGACAATATATATATTTCTATATTATATATCTTATACATATTTATTTATATATAATTATGTATCTTATATATGTATGATATATAATTATATATTTCTCCTGTCATAATGTAACAGAGGGACAGGAGTAGGGCTGCAGGGGCATTTCAAAGACACTCACTGTTCCCTGATCAGATGTGTTTTTTCCAGGTCCTTGGGCTCTCATTCACCCAAAAATGGGGAGGAGACCCAGGTGACACAGTAATATTGTTCAAGTAAATATTGGACCCAAAGAGCTTTGCAGAAAAGCGATTTATTAGAGACAGAGTGAGAAAAAGGAAAAGAGAGAGAGAGAGCACTCCACGCTGTCATGGGAGGGGATCCAGAGATGAAGTCTAAAGAGAGAGAGAGAATGAAGGCGCCCACACTGCTGTGGGAGGGGATCCCAGAGAGGGAAATCTGTACAGGTAAGGGAGTAGAGGAATTTAACCCCAGAGTTACTCCCGCCCCATTCAAGTTCTCATCCAGTAAGAGGAGCTTTTTCAAACTTCCTCCGGAGTGATTGATCTTCAACTCCGATGCTGGATTGACTGCCTGGCTCTCAATAGAGCCCCTCCTTCCAAGGCTTTTGTTGGGCTTTCTAAACAAAGGTAGTTCTCCAGGCAGTCTATCTAGCCCACGTGTGAAAGTTAGAAAATAACTCTAGTCCCGGGATGGGGACTTGAATAAAGGCAGGTCGGGCATGTCCCTGGGAAGTCCTTGCCTTTGAAATCACACCCCTTGTGGACTTAGGAAGAGAAGTTAACATAGTCTCTCAGTAATATTGAGTTAAACACTTGGAGACAGACGAAGAGGGAATCCTGCCACAAGCATCGTCTACCCTATATAAATATAAAATATTTATTTTTATGTTCAAATGACCCTGTTCCTGTTCTTACATGATGTCACAAATAACAAATACATTATCCTCAACATTTGAAATGTATTTAGTGATTCAATGATTTGTAAAGCCTGGCATAATCTACACATCCCTGATTCATCCCTTTAATTCAGGCTCCATAATTAGTCAATCAACAGGTCTGGCCATCTTTCCATTTCTTCACATTTTCACCTTCATCCATAGCAGCTGGTTGTCAGCCATGATCACTCCCTGCTTCTTATAGGGTTATTCAGGGTTTTCATTGCAATTATAAGTTAAATGCCATCATCTCTAGGTCCCATGAGATGGAAAAAAAGAACTTCTGTCCCATGAAAGGCTATGAAGCATATAATTCCATAGATTCTTCAAGACCATTACATCTCATATATCTTATTATGACATAAAAGTATAGATTTACACTCATTTGCCAAAGTTCTGACATAGGGCAAATAACGTTTCTTTGAGCATAGGTGGGCCAGCTGGAGTTATTCCTCATTTTTCTTACAGAAAACCACAAACATAATGCCTTATATATAATTTCCATATATTTTGCTTTAAAATGGAATGCAAAGCAATGTAACTGCATAATCCAAGTTTTGTAGAACGTTCTTCAGACTTTTACAGTGGATTTGCTTATACTTAATGTGCATCTTTCTTCTTTTAAATTTTAATACTTAATTGGTTTCCTTAATATTTAATTACATTACATAATAGTAAGAACGCCTGTTATAAGCAGGCTTGCAAACACAAGGAATGCTTTCAGCACTGCCATCTTATCTACTGCCTCTTTGTTAAGTCAATACCTGAACTGTGGGGAGAATTGTGAGCGCCCTCAGGTAGGCTGCTGGCTGAGGTCAGCATGCAACTTGCCTCAGGACCTCACAGGCACCAGAGATACACAGGTAACTGGCTGGTCAGGAGGATGCAGTTCAGGTGAAGGCTTTTACTGTACCTGAGGTTTGCAGGTTGCACTATATCGTCGTGTATCTTTATGTCTTCATGCATTTACTCTCTAATGTTGTACTTTGCCTTTGCTTGCCAAAGACTACTAACACAGTAGTAGTTAACACTAACACAACCTAGACAGCAACCACTTCACCCGCATGGCCTCAGCACCCTGCCACCTGCTTAGCTCTTCTTTATTACCATAAGCACCTAGGCACATCCGTAATTCAATATTTACATTTTGTTATGGCAATAATGTTATTTTACTTGCTTTTCTTCCCTACAAGACTTTAAACTTCTGAAGACAGAGACTGTTTTTTTAATCTCCACATCCTAGTGCCTAACTCAGTAGCAGGCAGGCCCAGTGAATCTTGCTTAGTTGAGTGAATGAATGGATATTCAGCTGAATGGAGTTATTTTCTGTCTGTTAATGCTTTTGAAACCACTATCCTGTGCTGTCCAGTGTGGGCTCCACAGCCACATGGAGCTATTGAAATTCAAATTAATTGCATTGAAATAAAATTAATGTTATGACCAGTTTCTTGCTCACACCAGTCACATTTCAGAGGCTCAGTGGCCAAATGTGTCTGTGAGCTGCTGCACTGGAGGATAACGGACCCATCATTGCAGCAACTTCCCATGGACAACACTGCCTGGTCCCTCCGACTGTGGTTGTTGAGCCATGTTGGAAACATCTTCTTTGCTACTTCCCCTGAGGACTGCTAGTCCTTGATTTTGTTTTTTCCTACCTCAGCATAATGTAACACAATCGTTCCTTTCTTTAAGCAACTGGATTCTAAATTTCATTTTAGGCCATAACAATAGATTTTCTTCTTCCAATTGCTTTGTGGCTGTAAGTTTTTTTTTTTTTTTTAACACATTTTTTATAGAAAGGAGTTTGCTTTAACAGCTTTGATGTTGACGGCTATTTGGGATAAAGGCTGTAGGTAGCTGGTTTAAAACCCATTCACACAATCTCAATCGCAAATGCCCTTCTCCATGGTCATTGGAATGTAATAACACAGCTTCACAGCTGATGTCTTCCAGTATGGATGCTCTATGAGGTGGTTCTGCTTTGTGACAGCTCTGAGAAATGTAACCATTCGTGATGTTTCAGTAAGAACCTAGGATAACTGGTCAAGTGGCGTTTACAAAAACATTCAGCTTTTAAGAAATGCTCCATATACATTAGCTTATGTCTCGGTTAACAGCCCTGCTCCCTGCATCATAGCTGCAGTGGCTGGTCTGAAGGGAATAAAATAACAATAACAGCTACTTTCATCTGTATTGTACTTTGTAGTGTAGAAAGTGTTTTCAAACAAGAGTCTCTCTTTTCTAAGAATGAGATGTGCTATTTGGTATTTCTAATTAACTAAAAATGTGAGTCATAGGTAGTATTTCATTCTTTGAGCTGAAGTCACAGATACTCTTTTCATTCTGCTTCTATTACTTCATACTCAATGAGCCAAAGCATATTGCATAATTCCTGTTATCACAACAAACATTTATGTCCAGGCTGTAGGAGGCATGGCTCCTAATATTTTATTCTCTTTTAAAGTTTCTCCTATTATGATTCTTCCTCAGTTAAAAGCCTACGAGCCAACATTAAAAAGCTATGGATAGACAAGATGTTAATAGCAACGATTTCTTAGGGTTAGGTGTTCTTTTTAAGTTTTACCTCTCTTCTCATTGGCTGATGAGGTAAATCTGGATTTGGCACATTGTTTTGTGGAGTGTTAGAGTTAGAAGAGTTGCAGGGGGTGAATCGAGGTCAGCTGTTCCTTCTCCTCCTTCTCTCTAGCCGCTGCCACCCTGCTGACTGCATTTGTGTTTCCTGGGCACTCCTCTCTCCTCCCGATGCCTCCCTAGTCACTTGCTCCTTCTCTACTTCCTCATTCTCTCTGCTTTGGGTCAATATCTCCTCCTCTGATTGTCCCCCACTCCTACCTTCAGTGACTCCAAGGCTTTCATAAACAAACATCAAACACTCAGACAGAAATGCCCCTGACTTGTGAGCGGAACTTCTGAGCTCCATGTTTACTTGCAGATGTGGTGAAAGCAACCAACACATCGTCAGATCTACTACCTATTCTGGCTGCTGGGCCGATGAACTGCAAAAAACAAAATAGGCATGGTTCCTAGCTCTCAGGAATATAGAGACTAACTGGGATAGGGTTCAAAGTTGTTACCACTATTGTCTCCACAGATGGGTACTTTGGCATAATCACAAAAAGAAGGTGTATTTTCTCTTGTGCTCAAACATCTCATTTCCCGTGGCAACAGCCAGGCAAGCATCACGGAGGAATGGCCAGGTGGGCGGGAGTCAGGCCCTGGAGCTGAGCCCCACTCTGCTCTCTGGAGACTGCTTTTGAGGAGGCACTGGTTCTCCTTGCTCTTTCTGATGGGTCTCAAATCAGGTGCTTAACGGCTCTCAGGTATCTCACTGAATCAGTCAGGATTCTCTAGAGGGACAGAACTAATAGGATAGATGTGTATAAAAAGGGAGTTTATTAAGGAGAATTAACTCACACAGTCACAAGGTCCCACAACAGGCCATCTGCAAGCTGGAGCAAGGAAGCCAGGCTGAGTCCCAAAGCTGAAGAACTTGGAGTTGGATATTTGAGGGCAGAAAGCATCCAGCACAGGAGAAAGATGTAGGCTGGAAGGCAAAGTTGGTCTGATCGCTCCACGTTCTTCTGCCTGTTTTACTCTGGTCATGCTGGCACCTGATTAGATGGTGCCCACCCAGATTGAGGGTGGGTCTGCCTTTCCCAGCCTATGCCAGCCTACTGACTCAAGTGTAAATCACCTTTGGCAGCACCCTCACAGACACACCCAGGATCAATACTTTGCATCCTTCAGTCCGATAAAGTTGACACTCAGTATTAACCATCACACTCATACAAGTGAACTCACAATAGATCAAGTTTAATGTAGAAGGTTATAGAATAACTTCTTTGTTAGGATGTTTCTACGCTTTTCCAATGACATGAATGCCCTTGATTCATTTGTTTGGGGAGTTATAGTACAACATGATTCTGGAGAAATATACATTATATAGCAAATTTTAATAACTATATATTTACATGTTATTTACCTATTATTTATATTTTTATATTATCTTTAATATATGTGTTTATGTATGTATCTATATATAAATATACACATGTATGAATATATACAGTATATGTTAAATGCATAAACAATATATTTATATAAAAATATTTAATATAAATACAAATAAATATAATAAAAATTTTAGTAAATATAAATTTATAAAATATATTTATGTATTCATATGTAAATATATAATGTGTAGATTATATATAGAATATATTTATTTCTGCTTTTCACTTATATACATATATACAAGTGTATAAAATTATACACATTTATACAAATAGTATACATAAAATATGACTATAAATATATATTTATATATTTGTATTTATAGTTTATATTTAAACTCTCATTATATATAATATACACATACACACATATATATTATATATACATATAATGAGAGTGATATATATACACATACACATACACACATATATACACATACACACATATATATTATATATTATATATATACACATACACACATATATATAAAGCATAAATAAAAAAATTTACGTGGGAAATAAAAAAATAAAATGGGAAAATACAAATTTTCCACATGATTCTATCTTATTTTTGCCATTTTAGAAATAATCAGTAAGTTATAATCCTAGAGTTTTACATTTAAAAAGAAACTATATTATATATAATATATAACATACATATATAATATATACACACACATATTAGTTATATGTATGTGTGTATATATAATACATACATATATACACACATATATATAAAAGCATATATAAAATAATATATATCTATACACACACATATATATGTATATGTATTTCCAAGACTCATACATATGTATATGTATTGAGTTACAAACTTTAAGACAGAAAAAGAGAGAATCCTGCCAAAAGGTTCTACCCCATACAAAATATTATGATGCTGATTAGGAGATTTTGTTTTCAGGGGCAACAATATCACATGTCCCAGTGTGTACATAACTCTACATTGGAAGAAGTGATTGCCCTAAATGTCAATGGCCTTCCTCTTGAAAAATAATGGTAAAATATCTGGCAGTTTCTTTTTAAACTTAAAATTCTACAATTATAAGTTACTAATTATTTCCAGAATAGTGAAAATAAGAATTGTGCTGAATATTTGTATTTTCTGAGTTTTACTTCTATTAAAATTGGTTTTCTTATGCTTTTATTAATAGGCAGGACATAAGCTAAAAATTATCACTCTCATGTTAAAAATTAAATAATATTTTAAAAAAGAGTAAAATATAACAAGGTCTACTAAAGAGTAGATGAGGGGCTGAGACTGGCAACACAATCTGAGGACTGAGACGGTCTCTGGTCAATAAACAAATATGTTAAATACATGCACGTCTGTGTGTAAGCATGACTTAGTCCTTGTGTAAGGTACACAGATAAGAAGATGCTCAGCGAATCTACAGAAAATCCAACATGGAGGACATGGACTTAAGCACAGACAGCTCTTGCATAAGGTACAGGGTGACTTGAAAGCACCGCAGCCAGAGGAGGGAGGAGAATGGAAACACAGGAAGTCAGGGACACTTGAAAGATAGGAACACAAAGAGGAGAATTCCCTGTTGCCAGAGCTGAGAGAGAGACAAAGAACTGAAAACGGTCCTGTCAGTGTCAGGAGTAAACTTTCTGCTGTACTTTATCACACTTAATTCTCATGGTGACACTGGAATAGAAGAATCATCACCACCATCCTACAGACACAGACATTAAGATTTGATGAGATTCAGAAATTGGTTAAAAGTTACACAAACAAACTAGCACATCCTAGAAGACTGAGCTTTGGGGAGGACCAAGCTTTGGGGAGGACTGAGTTTTGGGGAGAACTGAGTTTAGAGGAGGACAGAGTGTTTCAGGCATTTGATTTGGCTCTTTATGTCAGCTTCTCTTCTTCCTGTAAGGATATCTATGTGTTTTTCTTTTTCATGTTTTTTTATTATTAGTAAAACACATATAATATTTTCCAACCTAACCATTTTTAAGCACGCAGTTCTGTGGTGTTAAGAATATTCATTCTGTTATGCAGCCATCACCATCCCCAAAGCTTTGTCATCATCCCTAAGTGAAAGTCCGTATATTTTTAACAATAATTCCCCATTTCTTTTCACACCCTCAAGCCCCAGCAGCCATCATTCAATTCTCTGTCTCTGTGAATTTGACTACTATAGGTACCTCATATAAGTGGGCTTCCCAGTATTTGTCCTTTTTGAATGAGCTTATCTCACTTAGCACATTGTCTTCAAGGTGTATTCATGTTGCAGGATGTGTCAGAATTCACTTCCTTCTTAAGGCTGCATAATACTCCATTGTATGCACATACCACATTTTGCTCTTCTGTTCATCTATCCATCCATTTATCCATCTGGGTTGCTTGCAACATTTGGCTGCTGTGAATAATGTTGCTAGGAACATAAGTATAAAAATACCTGTTTGATTACTTGTTTTCAATTCCCCTGGGTATATACTCAGATACGAAATTGCTGAATTATAAGGTAAATTTGTTTAATTTTTCCAGGAACCACCATACCGTATGCCACAGTACCACTTTATATTCATACCAGTAATGCAAAAATTCTCATTTTTTTCCATATTCTTGCCAACACTTATTTTGTTTCATTTTTTGTTTTTAGTAATAGCCATCCTAAGGGGTGTGAAGTGGTATCTTCTTATGGCCTTGACTTTCATGAATTTTTAAGGACTATTTATGTACTAAGGATAACAGCCCTTGGCCTGTTCTTCTCATTCATCTCTGCCTTGTGTGTCTCCCGTCTCACTGGTCCATCAGTTCTCCTCTCTGCTCAACCTCTCCAGCTTAACCACTTCCTGGCTCACAGTCTCTCACCTTGATTTTCCAGAACCAGCTTAGTATAGTTCTATTCCCTCTGATGGGGACTATCTCTGGACCATTCACAGTTATAAGAGCCATCACTTTAGTGCATTGAATCAACCTCCTACGCAACTGCCAGCCCTGCTATCTAATCTGGTCACTAGATCAGGACTAAAAGTCCGCAACAGGACATATATGGAAATAACTTTGATGTTTCAATCACAATGACTCCAATTACAACGTCAGACACAGAGCAGATTTTTCTACATACTCACTAAGGTTTCAGTACTTATTAAATAAATAAGTATTTCATTTGTAATACACGTAAAAATTAGGTCACATTTCAACCTATTTTAGAGGTAAAACAAGAAAATCCTTTTTAATGGTCCTCACAATGAGTTGCCGCTGGAAGAATTAGCCATCAATTTGAGTATTACACATAAAACAGCAATAAATATGATATTCATAATCCAAAATGAACCTCATCAACCATTTACAAAAAACACCCGGTATATTTAATGGAGTTGTATTAACGCATTGCTGTGAAGATAATGGCTGCAGACTGCTCATTTTAATGAGGGGATTGCCACTGGGTAGACATTTAGTCTTACTTTCATAAGCCCACTGAGAAGAAGGAATATTTTAGCCTTTTTCTTCCTTGCATGGAATAAAAAATAGTCATCGACCTCCATGCTGAAAGGTGTTGGGTATGATTTATTTGGATAATCAAATTGTGCATAACTTCCCGTGTTGATCTATGAAATACAAGTTGTTCTGCTCATTCTGACCTTCCGTCTTTCCAGCAGAGCTGGGACTGCAGGTGAGAAGGTGATAGCGTGTAGGATATCCCTTCCACTGAGGAATATTCAATCTGAACAACTTTGAGCTTCTGATAAACTCCTCAGAAAGCCTGTTCCATAGGCCCATGACATTTTGATAAAGCCTCTGCTTACACACAGTAAAAAGTATCAGTTGCATAGCTCCCCAAAACATTCTGGAGTGTACTTTAAGGATTCAAGTATCCTTTGGAATTGGGCTAATGACAAATGCTTGGCTCTTCTTTTCCAGAGGTATGAAGGCTGGTGCTTGAAAGGCAAAAACTTTGTGAGTATTTTGAAAAAACTTTCCATAGTCTGTAGTGAATATTTTCTCTGAGACACTGTTTTGTGTTGACCAAGTGTTTGCTCAGTCATTTTTCTGTGTTTGTCTGACCCCATGATCCTCCAAGAATGTCATCACATAACCACACTAAAGTTATTCTGGAGGGAACACTAACAATTACTCATTTTCAGATGTCCATTTATTTATGGAAAAACAGCATGAATAAATGGATACACATTTCCATTATAGTTTCAGATGGTGGAAGTGATAGAGTGACATGTGAGTTTGATATGTTTTATTTCCATATTTTGGTGAAATAACTCTAAAGAAAAAACAGAGATTTGGAACAAAATTTACAAACATGCTAGTAAACAGAGAAATAGAAAATCAAAAATAAGAAAAAAATAAAGAATATATATATGCACACCAACACTAGCCTTGCTTATTAGGAACTGCATCAAACTTAGAAATCATTCTTTTTTCCTCCAGTTCTTCAATATCTGTACCCAAACCCTCCGCAGACGAGCTGTCTCTACCTCCAAGCGCCTGCTCCCTTCATGTGCTTCTCACCATCTTCCCTGCAATGTTTTAGTCCAAAGTGTCATCATTTCTAGCCTAAATTACTGCAGTCACCTCCCATCCTGTCTTCCTGTTTTACATTTGCTGTCCACAAATCAGAATAATGTTCTTAATATAGGATATAGCTTGGGTCTGTGTTTCCATGCAAATCTCATCTCAAGTTGTAATTCCCACATGTCCAGGGAGGGGCCTGGTGGGAAGTAATTGGATCATAGGGATTGATTTCCCCCTTGTTGTTCTTGTGATAGTGGGTTCTCATGAGATCTAATTGTTTTAAAAGCGTGTGGCATTTCTCCCGTGGCTCTCTCTCTCCTGCCACCATATGATGATGGTCCTTGCTTCCCCTTCCACCACGATTGCAAGTTTCCTGAGGCTTCCCTGTCATGCCTCCTGTTAAACCTGTGAACTGTGAGCCCATTAAACCTCCTTTCTTCATAAATTGCCTAGTCTCAGGGAGTTCTTCAGAGTAGTGCAAGAACAGACATAAAATATACTAACATAATCACATCATTTCCTGTGGCCTGCCTCTCTCTCCACCCTCCAGCAACTTCCCTGTGACTTTGGACAACACCCAGACCCCTTCCTAGAGCTTCAGGTACCTGCAGGAGCTTGCCCCTTTCTACCTCTCCAGTTTCTTCTCTTTCCCTGACCACAACCCCTAGTTTAGCTTGTCGCCATCAATTCACAGGTCCAACTCAATGCACCTTTCCTTTCTTTACAAAGGCTCAGCTGAAACTAACTTGTTTATTTCTTTTCTTATTATTTTGTATGTCTTCACATTAAAAATGGAACCTCCACATCAACTGTGCTGCTTTCAACTGGATTCCTAACATGCAGAGTAGTGCTTGACGTATGGTATGTAATCAACAAACATTTGTTGAATGAACAAGTAAATGAATTCAGAACTGGCTTAGGATTTAGAATGGATCAGCTTGCAGAGTCTCAGTGTCTAAAGGGGAATGAAAGCAGAAAAATTGCTTAAACATAATTGCCATTCATCCTTGGAAATAAATCAGCTAATACTTAAACTTGCTTTCTTCCTTGAAGTCAGAGTTCAATGTTTTATACATATTAGAGCAGGAGCATTGCTCTAGGTTCAGCTGCAGTTCGTGTTCCAAGGCACAGCCTATAATTTTGGGATCACAGGAGATATTTCACCTGCCTTTTTCCCACACATTTTTCTGTGGCGTTGATTAGAGAAGACCATCGACTTGTCTTTGATTGTGTTGTGCCCTCTATCCCTGAAGAGACCCCTTTCTGGGGACAGAGTGGCAGAGGCTGGAGAAGAAATAAGCCCTAAGGTTTACCTCTTATGCATTTTTCTTTCCTTCATGAAACAGACTTAGGATTTTTTTCCTTTTTTGACTTTTTCTCCCTAAAATGAGCATAGTTCCTGTGATCCAGTAGACACACATCCAGATACAGACACAAGGATGGAAATAATTGAGTGAGTTGTTGAACAAAAGACTCAGAAGAGTGATTTCTATCGCACTGACCATTATATCAGTCTAGGGGAAAAGCCGTATGTAGGGTGTTGTCACAGGTGGAGCTCTTATTTAATTTTATTTTCTGCTCCTGTGGTTCTGATACCTATATATTTTTTTGCTGCTCTGTATCTTTTAATATGTTACTGGCTGGAAAATCAGATCGTCAGGTTTATTTGCTTACAAATATTCCTTTTTTGGCTACTATGTGCTATCGAGGATAAACACATAAGCACAATATATTAAAATAAACCTCTTTGTGGCACTTGTGCGGACTAGTTACACTTGAGCATCAAGTGTGTGGGACTTGTCTTTGGAGACGGAGCAGACAAATTGTTCTATGGATAAGCTTAATGACCTTGAGTAATTTCGTAGCATTTATTTTTACTGCTGAGAGTTTTCGTTTGGTTCATTTCTTCATTCTCTTTTTTTATTCTAGTTGAAATGGTTGTCAAATTGCTGATCCCTAGATAATCACAGGAACAGCCAGCATGTTAACAATAACAAACAAATTCTGAGCCATCAGTGGCTCAATAGACCACAGCTTTATTTCCTGTTCGCATCACAGTCTGATGAAGGGTAGTGCTTGTTCTGTGGGCATTTTCTCAGCAGAAGAGTCCCATAAAGCTTCCTTTGGCAGTCAGGCCGTGGGGAACCAGTGTAGAGAAGAAGGCTAAACCTGAAAGTGGCTTTTGTCACTTTTGCTTCACACTGGCCTGACTCTGGTCTTAAGGGCCCAACCTGAAACGAGAGGTGTTGGGCAGCAAAAAAGCCCGTGGTGATTTAGCGAGCAGTATCAGCAACTGGCACAGCAGGTACCGCAAAATTCCCTTAAGAAGTTAGCGTAGGCAAGGACTTCATGACCAAAACACCAAAAGCATTGGCAGCAAAAGCAAAAATAGACAAATGGGACCTAATCAAACTCCACAGCTTCTGCACGGCAAAAGAAACAGTCAATAGAGTGAATCAGCAACCAACACAATGGGAAAAAATTTTTGCAGCCTACCCGTCTGACAAAGGGCTGATATCCAGAATTTACAACGAGCTAAAAAAGATTTACAAGAAAAAAACAAACAAGCCCATTCAAAAATGGGTGAAGGATATGAACAGATACTTTACAAAAGAAGACATACAAGAGGCCAACAAACATATGAAAAAATGCTCATCATCACTGGTCATTAGAGAAATGCAAATCAAAACTACATTGAGATACCATCTCACGCCAGTTAGAATGGCGATCATTAAAAAATCTGGAGACAACAGATGCTGGAGAGGATGTGGAGAAATAGGAACAGTTTTACACTGTTGGTGGGAGTGTAAATTAGTTCAACCACTGTGGAAAACAGTGTGGCGATTCCTCAAGGACCTAGAAATAGAAATTCCATTTGACCCAGCAATCCCATTACTGGGCATATATCCAAAGGATTATAAATTGTTCTACTATAAGGACACATGCACATGAATGTTCATTGCAGCACAGTTTACAATAGCAAAGACCTGGAACCAACCCAAATGCCCATCGATGATAGACTGGACAGGAAAAATGTGGCACATATACACCATGGAATATTATGCAGCCATTAAAAATGAGGAGTTCGCGTCCTTTGTAGGGACATGGATGAACCTGGAAACCATCATTCTCAGCAAACTGACACAAGAACACAAAACCAAACACCACATGTTCTCACTCATAGGAGGGTGTTGAACAAGGAGAACACATGGACACAGGGAGGGGAGCACTATACACGGGGGTCTGTTGTGAGGGAGTGGGGGGGACAGCGGGGCGGGGAGTTGGGGAGGGATAGCATGGGGAGAAATGCCAGATATGGGTGAGGGGGAGGGAGGCAGCAAATCACTGCCATGAATGCACCTATGCAACAACTTTGCATGTTTTTCACATGTACCCCAAAACCTAAAATGCAATAAAAAAAAAAAGAAGTTATTAAGCATGTGCATTGCAAACTGTAGCATACCAGACCAGACTCTAAAAGGAGCAAGGTGGAAAATTAAAAGGGGGAAGAAAGAACATCCGTGTCAGCCTCTGCTTGTAAGGAGTGGGCACGTCGGGCAGGTCATATGACGCCTCCAGATTCCAGTTTTCTCATCTGTAAGGGAAGATGCCAGACTGAATGAGCTGTAGGGTCCATTTTGGCTTCAAAATTCTTCTTCCCAGGAAGTGGCAATTTAATTGGAAATATAAGATAAAACAAAGCAGTACTTTGTTAAAACGTTTAGAATTCCTGAATAAAGATACAACCAGAACAGAGCTGGTTTCAGCAGCTGGAGGGGCACCACTTATTTTAAACAAAGTGGTCTCATGGCTCCCACAGCGAAATCACAATGAGGGTGTGTAAACACTAACAGCACTTCACACTCAAATGTTTCATGATGTGTGTTCCCAGAGCTTGAATTTCTTTCACTCTTCCTTTCACATTTGATATTATTCATTTGGAATACGTGAAGTTCCTTTTAAGTAAGTTTAAGCTAGAGCAAGCAGAGCTCAGCAAAGTTTGTGCGTTTTTTTGTTTTGGTTTTTCAGGATAAGATAGCATTCTAGTAAATATTTTACACTTTGCAGTACATACAACCTCTGTTGCAAATACTGATCTCCACAGTTTTTGAGAAAAAGCATCCATGGAAAATATGAGAATAAATGGTCATGGCTGTGTTTCAATGCGACTTTATTTATAAAAACAGTGTGATGGGCCAGGTTTGGACCAAGGGCCATAATTTGCAGACCACCGAATCTAGAGTCTAGATTAAACTTTTCAATACTTTTTTAGCATGTCCATTTCATTGAAGACTTAAAGTCCTCTAATTTAGCTTTATATAGTTTATTTTTACTTGACAAATAATTGTGTATATCATGTACAACATGATGGCTTTTTTCTTTCTTTATTATTATTATTATTATTTTGAGATGAAGTTTCACTCTGTTGCCCAGGCTGGAGTCTAGTGGTGCAATCTCTGCTCACTGAAACCTCCATTTGCAGGGCTCAAGCGATTCTCCCGCCTTAGCCTCCCAAGTAGCTGGGATTACAGGCATGCGCCACCACGCCCAGCTAATGATGTTTTAAAATAGGTATACATCGTGGAATGGCTAAATTGAACTAAATAATATACGCATAACCTTGCATAATTACCATTATTTTGTGGTAGGAATACAAAATCTATTCTTTTAGCTATTTTCAAGAATACAATATATTATCATTAACTATGTCACTGTGCTGTAGAGTTGACCCCCTGAACTTATTCCTGCTATCCAGCTGAAGGCTTGACCAATGCCTACCCCACCCAGCTCAGCCCCTGGGAACCACCCTTCTACTCTTGCTTCTGAGCCAACATCTTCAACCTTCATGGCAATAAGCTTCTTCTGTTCTCATTATGTGTATTGCTAATAAAATGTATTTTTCAGGATGACCTTCAAACAGTGTGTTTGGAAGTTCTTCAGAGTAATTTTTAATGAATAAGTTATCTATTGCAACTTAACAAATCAGTGGCTTTAAACAGCCTGCATTTATTATCTCACCATTTCTGTGGTCAGATAATGTGGTGCATCATGGCTGGGTCTCTTGGGCTGGAATCAGCGTCAGCTGGGGCTGCAAGCCTTGGCAGGTCCACCTAGGGCCAGCTTGGCTTCTAAGCTCTCTCACTGGCTGTTGGCCAAATGCAGGTGCTCTTGGGCTGCTGGACTGAGGCCTCCACTCCCTGACACTTGGGTCTTTGCATAATTGCAGCTCACAGCATGACAGCTGGCAGATTAGAGGACAAGTGAGGCACCAGCTCCACCTCAGAAGTGACTTCCCAGCACCGTTGCTATATTCTAGCCATTAGAAGGGAATCACCAGGTCCAGCCTACCCTCAAAGGGGAGGGGATCCTACATGGTGCAGAGTCTCTGGGGACATTTTTAGAAGTTGCCTACCACGTGATCCACCTATTCTTAGAGTGGTTTAACGTAAGGCCCTGTCCTGAGGATACTGATCTCTTGTGGTCCAGATTTATGCAATTCCTAAAGCTATGAGGAACTAAGGTACCACACCGTTCTCCAGTCATTTGTATAATTGAATTTCTTTCTGTTTGTAAAGAATTTTCAGATACTCAAATTAACATGACTAAGTATGCATCTGTAATAAAAATCACTTAATTGAATGCTTCCCCAGAAAGGTACAAACACACTTTCTTTCACAGAGTTGATTATTCTGATGGCAGTTTCCTCTGATCAATTACTGGAATACCACTAACTAAAGTAGGGAAATAGAGCATTATATCTTACAAACCTGAGGCAGCTACTCTTACCTGAGCTGATTGATTTCTCTGGCATGACAGGTGAAACTTAGGACATGTGAAAAAACAGATTCAATGCTATCATTTTTATAATAAAAGGAAACAATGTTCTGATAGGACTAAATGCAAGTACATTATTTCAGAACATAAAGCCGAGGAGAGAAAAGCAAGCTGGCTATGAGAATCTTGCAGCCAGATTGTAAGATAAAGCTAACCCCACACCGTTTGCAAAACACTGGCATTTCATCATCTTTTATTTATGGAATTCATTAAAATGGGATGCTAATATATCATGCACTAAAAGGAATCCTATAAATGGTCCTCCTCAGGAACATCTGGGCCATGAACCCCACAGTAATAGGTGACTTCACCACCTCAGCACAAGCATTAACACTCTGAGTGCTAACTGGCTGCGTGGGGTGGGTGGCAGCAGGGGAGGTTGTGCTTGTTCTTGTTTTGCTTTATTTTGATGATAATTTTTCATTCCTTTCCGGATTCTGCCGAGACGTATCCCTGATGCAGACGACACCAACCCAGTGTGAATAGAAGTCCTTATTTCTATTATTGCATACCAGCGTGGAAGCAATGCTTGTTTTTATTAGGCCCCGAAGGAACACATTTCCTCAGACACTGCAGAGGCACCTGTTAAATCATTTAGCATCAGATAGGTTAAATATTCATATCTGGCTTGTGTTGTAATAACATGCCTCCTGGAGGCAGCATCTCCGGGCAGAATAAGCTCCCACGCAGTGACTGATGGAGCTTTTGGAAATCCGGGTGTTATGCCCATGATGGCAACATTTGCTTGGGCCAAAGATCTGCAGGCTGGACACAAAGGCTCTTTGCTGGTGGAGATGTCAGACGCAACCTGAGGCTGTCTCAGGTCACACATGGGGTGAAGGTCCCATCAAGATCTGATGTTGCATGGTGCCTCCGTGTTCCTGGCATTCCACTTGATTGAAACGGGCAGGTACATCTGAAAGTAAGTGCCACAGAACCTAAAGGCCTCCACTAGCACCTCATTATCAAAAGATTAGGTCTAAGCGTGGCATGACAGACTCTCCATGGTCTGGCCCTGTGTGTGTCACAGCAGTGATGACAGCTACTCTTCTGCCTCATGATTAGGGTCTAGAAGCACTGAGCTAGGGACTGTGTAATTCTTTTCTATATGTATATAATTGCACTTTGGGTTCTGGGGTACATGTGCAGGTCATGCAGGACTGTTGCACAGGTACATACATGGCAATCTGGTTTGCTGCCTCCATTCCCCCATCACCTATATCTGGAATTTCTCCCCATGTTATCCCCCCCAACCTCCCTACCCCCCGCTGTCCTTCTCCTAATCCCCCCAACAGACCCCAGTGTGTGATGCTCCCCTCCCTGTGTCTATGTGTTCTCATTGTTCAACACCCACCTGTGAGTGAGAGGTCATTAGAAGGGAGTCACCAGTTTGCTGAGAATGATGGTTTCCAGATTTATCCATGTCCCTACAAAGGACATGAACTCATCATTTTTTATGGCTGTGTAGTATTCCATGGTGTATATGTGCCACATTTTCCTAGTACAGTCTATCATCGATGGGCATTTGGGTTGGTTCCAGGTCTTTGCTATTGTAAACAGTGCCACAATGAACATACGTGTGCATGTGTCTTTATAATAGAACAATTTATAATCCTTTGGATATATACCCAGTAATGGGATTGCTGGATCACACATTCTGCTGTTTCTCAGCTCTAAGTCCCTGCTTCCTGGATGTTTTCCCATTTTCTTTTCAAAACAATCCACTTTTCTTTTTTTTTTTTTTTTTTTTTTTGTCTTACTCTGACCCTCAGACTGGAGTTCACTGGCACGATCTCAGCTCACTACAACCTTTGTCTGCCACGTTCAAGTGATTCCCATGCCTCAGTCTCCCAAGTAGCTGGGACTCCAGGTGCACCACCATGCCCAGCTAATTACAGGTGCACCACCATGCCCAGCTAATCCACTAGTTTTTTGGTAGAGATAGGGTTTCACCATGTTGGCCAGGCTGGTCTTGACTCTTGGCCTCAAGTGATCTGTCCTCTCTGGTCTCCCAAAGTGCTGGGATTACAGGCATGAGCCACCATACCTGGCCAACAACCCACTTCTAATAAGCCTTTAAAACTAGATTCAGGCCAGGCACAGTGGCTCACACCTGTAATCTCAGCACTTTGGGAGGCTGCAGCAGGAGGATCACTTGAGTTCAAGAGTTTGAGACCAGTGTGGCCAACGTGGCGAGACCCCGTCTCTACTAAAAATACAAAAATTATCTGGGTATCGTGGCACATGTCACTAGTTCCAGCTACTAGGGAGGCTGAGGCAGGAGGATCGCTTGAACCCAGAAAGCGGAGGTTGCAGTGAGCAGAGATTGTGCCACTGCACTCCAGCCTGGTTGACAGAGTGAGACTCTATGTCAATTAAACAAAACAAAACAGAAAACTAGATTCAGTTTTCACTTGCATGAAATGTTTCCATACACACCCTGCCTCCCCAGGAGTTATAGAATACATCTTCCGTCACTGCCAATCAATGTTATTTTACACGTATTTGGTTTATGTACCTACCTTGTCCAATAGACTTCTAATGGCAGGGACTGTGTCCTATTAATCTCTGTGTGCACCAATCCTGGAACATAGTAAAAACTCGATAAATATTCATTGAGTAATTTAATTAATATAGCCAATGGAAATGCCACAAAAGATTTACATACAACAATAATATTAATAGCAGTGGTGATAATGATAAGGAATAATGATGGTGAAAAAACTGGTGGGAAATCCTGTGAGGAAGAGAGGATGCACACATCTGTGTTGTGATCTCGCTGCACAGAAAGATCTTGCCTCTGTGGTGGCTAAGAAAGCTATTCATCAATGATCAGTGAGATTCACCACCATGTATTGGGCTTTAAGGAAGCTGAGAGGCACATTCATGGTGAGATTTTCATCCTAGTGTAGGCTCCCTGCATATCAGGATTCTCCTTTACCCTTCCTTGGTTTTAACCTTTTCTTATTTCCTCACCGTTTCCTCTGATCTCCATGTCTTTGCATTGCCGTCATGTTGCGATGTGAGTGTGTTGTGTGTTACAGCAGAAGCCCATGGGCAGTGGTGCAGTGGTGTGCCTCATGAGCTCCTTGAACGTGAGAGGGCATGGCCTCGATCCTCCCGTAATTAGCAGGGCAAGGCAAGAAATAATACATCCTAGAAGAGAAGACTTGGGCAGAGCTCTCGACGAGCCTGCTTAACCGTTATCCCTGCTGACTTTCTGCCTGCAGTGGCCAAGGCTGGTCTGCGATGTGGGGGCAGCACTAGCACGGCATCATGGACAGCTGAGGGTTTCCATGAGTAAATTGACCTAACACCCTCAGAACTGCCAAGGAGGCCATCTTCATGGCACTTCCTAAGTGTTGGTGATCGCCACTGTTTGCGTACAAAACTGTCCACATGGAGGGCAACATGGACATTGGAAGGAGGCCAGGGTAGAGATAGTGGCTGTGTCTGGTCATCCATGGCCTTGTGGAGAGATCATATCCTCTCTGAGCCTGAGTGTTCTCGCATCTTAAAGAGCAGTCAAGCTTAGAGCACCCCGGTGGTCCCTGGGCTGTAATGGGCAGTGAGTGATTCTGTGGCACCCATTCCTCCACGCACTGTAGCAAGAACAGGAGTCATCTTGGTGGGGCTTTAAAATAGGAAGGCCATATTTTCTAGAATTGGCATGGGCACTCAACTCAGAAAATACAACCTTGTCTTACCCTGACTGAGGCCAGCCCCATCCTTGCCAACTCGGAGGGTATCTGAGGGGATGGAGTGGAGAAACCTCTCCCACCCCGGGACACTGCCCTGCTCCAATGGAGATGCTGTGTCTCCCCTTGAATTGGCCTCAGTGGCTTTACTCTTGGTGCATTGTCCTCCGCTACTTATGACTCAGAAAGAGGAGGGCACAGCCCCTCCCTTGCATTAGCTCTGGAGTGAACTCAGGTCCTGGAAGATGCAGAATCTCCACAGTTTCAGTGGCAGCTGTTTGGATGACAGCAGGGGCTGGGAGGGTCATCAGCAGGACCAAGGACCCTTCGTGGATCTCGTCACTCCACTGAGCATCCATAACTAGATCGGTTACTTGGAAGCATTATTTAAAACACATTGCTCTATTTTTGGTAATCCATTTTCATAGAAATACATTATGTTGATATATTGGTTTACCTTCGAAGGATTCTCTTTGCTTTTATTTTCTATTAAGTGTTCATTCTTGGTCTCTGAGAATACTGGAATCTATTCCAGATACAAAGAATGTACTTAAATATGTTATTATTTGAGACAAATGTCACAACTCTCAAACCTGATATAAAGATAATTAAAATAGCATATTTTTCTATATCATAAAAAATAGATTCACTCTGAGACCCACTCCTGGCAACACATTACATTATTGAGTCTAAAAATTTCATAGACAATATTCAGTCCAAAGAGATGGGAATAGAAAATGCATATTTAATACTTAAAGGAAAATATATTTTCTCTACAGGAATTTTTACCTTGCCTTTTTGCAACTGTCTGCTTTTATTAAGCTACTACTACTCCGCCCTACACACACACACACACACACACACACACACACACACACACACACCTGTCACAAAGGACTGTGCAGTTCTGGCTGCTTGAGTGGCATTTTTCATGGAAAATAACATGATTTTTGAAGTAGACACGGAAGGAGATTGTCTCTGGTCCATTTGCCTCTGACCATTCATTCCTAGTTGTCATCTCCATTCCTCTTCCTGACTGGGATCAATGGCCTGTGACAAAAATTAAATGCTGTCTCCAGCTTCCAGATTGAGTGATTTCAGGTCTTTTCCTCTGGGAAACACCCAGAGGGCTGCCCTTGACCTTGGATTTCAGCCTCTTGTGCCAGTCGCTGGAGCAGCCACGGGGAGGATGCTTCTCCCATCTCTTCTGTCCCCTGGCTTCTCTGTCCCCCCTGCTCCTCCCAACCAGGGGGATACAAGAGGACAAGGAAACATCATGTCATCCAGCCTCTGGCTCACCTTACCCTGTGATGTCATGCTCAGTCTGTGTTCTTAGATTCAGTTCTATCATTTGCTACTGGTGTTCCAGGATGTAAATAATTTCACTGTCATATAAGGCAATTGTATTAAATTAATTAGGCTAGATTCGGGTTGAAGTCAATTCTAAGGGATAAAACATTTTTTGAATGAGACAAAATCTCCAATACATTATGCAATGAATACATCCATTAAAAATTATTCCCAGTCTAGGAAAATAAATAAATCCAACCTTCCACAGATTAAAATATTTATTAAATAATTAATGTTTTTAGGGCAAAGAAATCGTGATACATGGAAAAGCACTTCTTCTAAATTGTTTCTTCTACGTGGAAATAGAAACAGTGGGCACTGCTTTGTACAAAATAAGTTAACTACTACATTTCTGGAATGTGAGCTTATGTCAATTTCTGTCATTTGGTAACAGTCAAGGCTACCTAAGTTATACAAATGCTGCATATTTTTGATGCCAATTTCAACCTTAAGGATATTTCAGACACAATATTAATCTTGTCACCCACATGCAGTTATTAATATATAGCCTGAAATCAGATTTACTCATTTAAATATGCTGATTTTGACTAACTTCACCTAGTTACACATTAGATATCTGTAACATTATTACATAGACACTTGAGAATTATCCCCAGTTCTACTATAGAAAAGAGCCAATTTGCTGTAAGTTCTCATATAAACAGGGCAGACTGTGCCCAAGAGTATCTTTTTTTCGATGGTGAAATCTTAGGACAGAAATCTCAGTGCTTCACATAGGTCTGGTCAAAAATCAGTAGACCAAGCAGAACCTTAATTTTATTTCTAGTGGGTTCTTTAATCGACGGCCTGGATTCAATTTTCAATCTACATTTTCAAAGACCTATTTTTACCTAAGGCTTGGTTCAAGTGTTCAATCAATAATCTTTTAAGTGCGCAGCTAATCTCCACAAGATAGTGACCTGGCCTTTGAGTCAGCGTTTGGATGCTGGGAACAACTGATAATTATAATTGGTTTGTAATTCAAAAAATTAATTTTTACTGAAAAATTTTAATACCCAGAAGAATTAAATGAATATTTTTTCAGCAGAACTGAGGGACTCTTAATATAAATTTCAGCTAGTTTAGGCATCCATTACAGAGACAAACTATTTTCCATTAATAGGACTTTCGGAAAATAGTAAGATACACTCTTGATATTACAGCATTTAGACAACGCCTCCCTGGAATTTCTTTTACTCTGAGCAACACAATTTGACTCATATTACAGCTAACGTGCATTTCAAATATTATACGAGTGAAACTAGACCTGTGGATGGGGGAAAGAGAGCAAACTCAGAATCTTTCCACCTTCTGAACATTAATCTTGATAATTTCATATGGACAGAATAAATATTTTTCCACTTGAATGCTCCAAAATACCTGCAGAAATAAAGATTTACGAAAACAAATACTAAGAACATTGCCTGTTTAAGGAACTCTAGAAAGACGCACAGTGGAACTGGGGATGGTGTGTGTGGAAATGCCCAGTTGATCTGATGTCAGGGTCCTCAGCTGAATTTCACTCTGCTCCTCAACAGCTCTGAGATAAATTGGTAGTTCCAATGCAAGAGGTCTACAATGCAGTTTGCTGTGTTTACTGCATCTCTAGATCCTGGAGATGCAGTGATAGACACAGCAAACTACATTGTAGACTGACGTATCTAGTATGCACTCAACAACTGCTGTATTTGTTCAAGTTATAAACAGTGTTTAAATCATTTAACCTCTCTGAATTTCTGTATTCTTATCCACGAAAAGTGTTGAATCTAAGCAAAGGAAAATGCAACGGTTTGAGAAACTACAGAAAAATTTTGTTGCAGCCATCAGAAACTCATTTAAGTAGGAATCTGCAACTTCATTACCGACCTCAAGTGTCCAGCCTTGTGAGATACCAAGCTGGGAAAGGATGTATGTGGTCCTGGCCGGAAGACAGGGGAAGCCTTGCAGTGACATCCTCTGTGTGGGTTTCAGAGTGACTATTTTCCCCCCAGGTGTGTGTGTGTCTGGGTTTTCTGGCCTAAGTGACTGTTGTTATTTGGCCTTCAACTCCTTTGCCTTTTGTTGATGTCAGCCAGCTTTGCTTCTCTACCCTATTTTGACATATGCCTTTCTTAAAATGCGAGGCCTTTTGCCGTTCCATGACTAATTCATTCCTTTCCTAGAGCTCCCCTGTTTTAGACAGCTCCACCTTGAGCTACTGTTATCAAAAGCCCAGTTTGTCACCATAGCTATTATGGTTTTTAATATTAGGTGCCAACTTTATTGGATTGAAGGATGCCTAGATGAATGTGTCTGAGAGGGTATTGCCAGAGGAGAGGGACGTTTGAGTGGGTGAACTGGGAAAGGAAGCCTCACCCCCAATGAGGGTGGGCACCATCCAATCGGTTACCAGTGTGGCTGGAACAAAGCAGACAGAGGAAGGTGAGCTGAGCAGCTTGCTGAGTCTTCTGGCTTTCATCTTTCTCCCAGTCTGGATGCTTCTGTCTGATCCTCCTGCTTCTGGACATCAGACTCCAGGTTCTTTGGCCTTTGGACTCTGAGACTTGCACCAATGGCTTGCTGGCCTCTTGGGCCTTCAGCCACCGAATGAAGGCTACGCAGCTGGCTTCCCTGGTGTTGAGGCTTTCAGACTAAGACTGAGTCCCTATCGGCTTTTCTCTTTCCCAGCTTACAGAGGTCCTACTGTGGGACTTCACTGTGTAATCATGCGAGCCAGTTCTCCCTAATAAATTTCCTGTGGCATATACACATGTCCTACTGGAGGATATACACCGTATACATATATCCTCTGGAGAACCCTGACTATTGCAACTACTAAAAGAAAATCCGATTTGTGTGACTTTTCTAACATTATTTCTGTATGTAGTCCACATACTCGAAGACTGAATATATCCTGTAAATACTCCTGTTTCTTTTTCTTTCCGCATAAATAACTTCACTCAACGCTGGATTCTAACAGCACTCCAGGCCCTGACTGATACAAGAGAGGGGCAGGGAAGTGCTGGGAGAAAAAGTGGTGGGTCTGTGCCCACGGACTTAGGTGATGACGGGGTATTTCTGTTTGCGTGCCCAAATGCTGCATTTTCTGAGACCACCCTGGCCCACCACACCCCCGTCCTGTGCCTGTAGAAATCCTGAGACCCTAGCGGGCAGACATGCAAGCACTGGACATGAAGAGAAGCAGACGGGTGGGAGAACTCGCCCGCAGACACTAGCAGGTGCCAGCAGGCCATCTATGGGGGGACAGCGGGGAGTTTGGCTGAGGGCAGTCAGCGGAGAGTCGGGATGCTCAGTGGGAGTGGTCTCCAGGGAAGACCACCTCTCTTCTGGTTCCCATTCATCTGCTGAGAGCTGCTCTCACCATTCAATAAAACCTCGCACTCGTTCTCCAAGCCCACATGTGATCCGATTTTTCCGGTACACCCAGGCAAGAACCCCTGGATACAGAAAGACCTCTGTCCTTGCAGTAAGGCAGAGGGTCCAATTTAGCTGATTAATACAAGCCATCTACAGACAGCAAAACTAAAAAAGCACACTGTAACCCACCTGCTCGGGCTTCAGGAGCTGGAAATATTCACCCCTAGACGCTGCCGTGGGGTTGGAGCCTATGCTCCCCAAGACCTGCCCATCGGTCTACTCCCCCCAGGAGTGGTGAGCAGTGAAGCTCTGAAGAAGTGAGCCACACCCCATCGCATGGCCTACGAGGGGGATATAGGAAGTTTTCCTGTTTCATGACCACGCAGTGGAAGGTGTGGCTTAGGGAGGCTATGGAGATTTCTTTCCTGGAGTTGGGTTAGGAAGGACATTCCTCAGAGCATTTATCATGGAACCACAGATCTGAAATATTCCTTTATTTAACCAATTGTGTGTGCTTACCATCTACAAGGCACTGCTTGGCAATGGGGATGAGAGAGAGAGAGAGAGAGAGAGAGAGAGAAAGAGAGAGAGCCTCCTGTCATGGAATTTGCAGCACAGTGGGATTAAGTGTAAAAGGACATCTGTGAAAAAATCCACAAGAAATGCATGGAGGTCCTGCTCCAATTGAGGATGTAAATTGTCAGGGAGTCAGACAAGGCTCCCCTTAGCGTGTGGTGAGTAAGCCAGGAAATGATGACACGGTAGGGAGTGACTGGGTGGGTGTGGCTGAGTGAAGACTCCAGAAGATGGGTCTGTGTTCACAGGCAGGGAGGTGATGGACACCTAGGGGAGGAAATGGAAAGCATAGCCAAAGGTGGGGGAGGAGTAATAATAGATCCCATTTATCAAGCAGCTAGAAATCATTTCATTGAATTCAACAACAATCCTTGAAGTTCATTATTGTACCAACTTTAGAGATCATGAAAGTGAAATTCAGACAGTTGGTGAGAATGGTTTGAAGTCACATGGCTGCTTTGCAGAGAAGCCAGAATCAAACCCAGATCCGCTGGAAGTGGATCAGAATGGAGCATGGAGCACAGGCCTGGAGGAAACAGAGTCACATGTTCATTCAGACAGAGTTAGGTGGAAGCATAAATGACAGAAAGAGTATTGAGAAAGAAGGTGGAGGAGAGTGAGGTGTAGCGTGAGGAAGTCTAAGAGAGTTATGGTAAAATGTGTAACAGCCGGGCCTCGGCCTCTGCGGGTGGGATTGTGGGATCGTGGATGGGGTCAGAAAGTGTGAGGCACATGGGCAGTGGGTAAGGTATGCCTCTCCTGCTTTCCTTGACGTTGTTTTTGTTTCTGTTAACAGAAATACAGGGGTAAGAAAAACATTTGTCACTGACCTGAAGGCTAATTTACATTTTTTGTTAATGAAAGCTATTAAAATCTCTTAAACCTATTTTCTCTGGTTGCTGTTGGTCCAAGCTTACTGTCACCTCTTCATAACTGATTAGATTAGTCCAGCTGGAACCACAGCCACTCTGATATTACTTGCTAGACTGTTCTTAGTGAAGAGCTGATAAGCTATGCTTTTAATTTTATTTAGTGTTACTGTATATATTCTCTGAAAAATGGATGAAGCTTCCAAATAATCATATTTAAATGTACTTCTGCTTCTGATATTTCCTTTTAAGTAAGAAAGTAAAAGTCATTTCTCAATAGGAAGGATGGTGCCATGGTAGATATAACATATTTTAAAAGTAATTTAAACATATTTTTAATGTACATAGTTTTAAAAAATATTTTAAATATTCTCTTTCACATATGGCAACTAACATTATTGCCATGTTAAAACAACAGCAATTATTTAGCAAGTGACTTATAATTATATTCCAGGAAAAGCGGGAGTTAGAAGATAATCTTCCTAATAACCGGCAGTCTGATCTCTGTGCCCAGTACTGAGAGCTCACCTTTTCCTTCCCATCTGCATCTCTTTAAAGATCAAGTAATCCTGATGAGAAGCTTCCAACAAAACCTTGCTACTGCCTCCACTGAGGGGAGCTGGGGTCCTCTCTCACTAATAACCTATGCATAACCAGAACTCAGACACTCTTCTGCAAGCAATGACTACTGTATTTCCCTAATTACTAGCCATTCCATTTCCAGAATTTTGTTTGAAAATTTTTATAAGACACCTTAGGAAGTATTGCTAGGTGACCTTAAGGAGAAACTACACTTGCATGATTTAAACTGAGCAGAGACAGCTCAGAGTGCTTTTAACCTGTTCTCATTGCCCAGGGCTCCACGATGACCACCACTCTATAAATAAAGGTATGCTTCTATATTTTGCATGTTGCAATAGGGAAAAGGTAGATATTGCCTAAAATATATTCTAAGAAACACTAGCCTGGATAGAGGCCCGGGGTTGAACATTTTCCCAATCCAGGTGAATCTGAGTGAGGCTGTGTACGTTCTCCCTCTCATAGTGTTGTACAATAAACCTTAGTGTAAAGACAGAATTTCAGCGTAAAGAACCTTGTTCCAATATCTTAACTCAGCGTTTCCCTCATAATTGCTTAAGACTAACAATTTTCATGACAATAATTATTCATAGAGCCTATTTCAGTAGTGCTTTTGAGGGTGAAAATGATGGGCAGTTTTCTGATTTTAAAAAATATATTACTGACATTACTTATGTGTCCTTTCAAAAACATACAAAGCTAAAAAGGGATTTTGAAGTAAGCTGCTAATGTGGGGACTGAGGTGCCAGTCCACATCCACGTGCATTCACAATGGACTAATTTCCTTTTATCACCCTTGGCCAAAATTACAGAATTGGAGGACACACATTGCTGGCCCAGCCCATCCCCCCAGACCTCATTCATGCCTTCACTAGAGTCTTCTCAGAGTGATTTCCAGCTTGCTTTCTCTGCTCCGTGCCAATGCAAATCCTGCCTGTTTTCAAGGCCCATGATAAATCCCATTCACTTCAAAGCCTTTCCTGAAGATTTGCTTCCATTTGGCTTAGTTCAATAAACATTTATTAAATGATTAATTCATGTTTCACTCTGAACTGTGAGCCAGAGATATAAAATGGAGATGTGTCTCTGCCCTTAAGAATATTAGAATTTGACAGGGAAGACAGTCACAGCCACAGTAAAGCCAAAGCTTGCTCTGGGTAGCACTAGAGGCCTGTCACGTTGAGAAAGAGACACAGGAGGCGGCATAAGCAAGGCTACTTATGGTCCAGGTCCTTGTAGCCTTGTGTGCCTTGGATTCAGGAAGGCAACTGGGAAACTTAAGTTTCTTAGGCTAGACAAAAAGACACACACACACACACACACACACACACACACACTCTCACATACACATACATAAACACATACACACACATGTACACACACAAATACACACACACACGCACACACATACATACACAGACACACATGCATACACACAGACACACAGACACACACATGCACAGAGACACATACATACATACACATATACACATACATACATACACACACATACACACACAATAGGATCTCTAAAGACCCAATTATATTAAAATATTAATATCATAATATTTTAAAAAGAAATTAATAACAAATAAATACATGCGCTTTTAAGTAAAGAATTATCTAATTCATGAATGAAATTTAGTCGTTGCTTAAATAACTACAAACATTTTGGAGATGGAATTATTATTTTAGATAAGGGTAACAGTTGTAACAGGGTATGAAAATATCTCTTGTATATACTGTGGATTATGTCTCCAGAACCTGTACGGTCTTGGGTTCTGTTGGCTGTAATCACTGCTACATTTCAGTTTAAAGCTAGTGAACAAAAAAAAGTATTATTTTGCATTCAAATTCACTGATCCCTGCTGAATTTATTCACAGGCTCCTTAACAGTAAAATCCCTTCAAGTCTGCCACCCGAGGCCCTTGTGCCACATATGGCCCAGGACAGCTTTGAATGTGGCCCAACACAAATTCATATGCTTACTTAAAACGTCATGAGATTCATGCACGCACTTTTTCTTTTAGGTCATCAGTTATCATTACTTATTTATTTGTTTATTTATTTATTTACTTACTTCTTGAGACAGAGTCTCACTCTGTAACCCAGGCTGGAATGCAGTGGTGCAGTCTCAGCTCACTGCAACCTCCACCTCCTGAGTTCAAGTGATTCTCCTGCTTCAGCCTCCCTAGTAGCTGGCATTACAGGCACACATCACCACACCTGGCTAATTTTTGTATTTTTAGTAGAGACAGGGTTTTGCCATGTTGGCCAGGCTGGTCTCAAACTGCTGACCTCAAGTGATCCACCTGCCTTGGCCTCCCAAAGTGCTGGGATTACAGGTATGAGCCACTACTCCTGGCCTTGTTAGTGTAGTTTGTGTATGACTCAAAACAATTCTTCTTCTAGTGTGGCTGAGGGAATCTGTGTTGTCTGCTCTCATGCTGCTAATAAAGACATACCGGAGACTGGGCACTTTATAAAGGAAAGAGGTTTAATAGACTCACAGTTCCACATGGCCGGGGAGACCTCACGATCATCGCGGGAGATGGAGGAACAAGGGCACATTTTACATGACAGCAGGCAAGAGAGCATGTGCCGGGGAACTGCCCTGTATGAAACCATCAGCTCTTGTGAGACTCATTCACTATCAGGAGAACAGTATGGAAGAGACCCACCCCCTTGATTTGATCTCACTGAGTCCCTCCCACAACACATGGGAATTATGGGAGCTACAGTTCAAGATGAGATTTGGCTGGGGACACAGCCACACCATATCAGAACCCAAAAGATTGCAAACCCCGCCTTAACTTGAAGTTACTTGGTAAACAAAATCTTTACCCAGTATCAAGAGATAGCTTTAGGGAGATGAATATAGTTGTTCTGGTGAGCAAAGGAATTCAGAGCATTGAAGACGAATGAAAGAATAACATTCGGTAAAATAAACACGTGATAGTGTACATGGTTGTCATATGAATTACATAGGAGAGAGGTGCCTAGTCTTGCTCAGAAGTAGATAAGAAACAGGCTCAGACTGCCTCTTCTGACATGGTGAGTTTTTTGGTTCACATTGATGTAGTTATTCTAACAAAGAAATACATATATCTATACACACAAATACACATATATGACATACATGAGGCAAATAATATACATATGTGTATGTGTCTGTGTACGCATGATATACATGGAAATGTATGCATTTCCCCAATTAGGTTATACATTCTTAAAGGCAAGTGTGTTGTTTCTCAACGGTGTTTTGAAATCACAGATATCCAGTAATGCCTTCTTATATTAAAATCTTCCTCAGTGGTCTTCCTGATGACTCATCCTAGGAAATCTGTATCAAAACATGAATTATTAAAATTATTTTGTAAACAATTATTTAGATACAAAGGCCAAAATGTATACGCTGAAATGTTCAGTGCACCCGTGAAGCACTGAAAACAAAGTGAATGGAATGAAGCACAGTAAGGAGTTATTTCAATAAATTATAATGTAGGCACGTGATAGAATATGGAATGTTATATAATCATTAGTATTATAATAAAGAATATTAAAAGCATGGGAACATATTCACAATATTTCTATCTTGTGAAAATATGTAACAAGACAAAGGGTATAATGTGAAGCCATATTTATACAGGCTGGCACACAAATTGAACACGGTAAACAGATGTCAGTGGACACTGATTCTTGAGTGCCAGGGCAAATTGTACCTGAGGCCGACAACCCTGAATTGGTGCTTGAGGCAATTCCTTGGACATTAGCGCATTTCAGAGACATCAGTTTCCAGTGCTGAGAAACAAAGGAGATTTGGATTTAGAAGAGGAGTTTGCAGATGAATAAGTGTGGGAAAAGATAACTAAATTAAGAAAAAGCTTACAGCTGGCCCATACTTCATCCCAGAAGCACCCAAAATAGACCCCAGGGGATCTGTTTTCCCGTAGTCAGCCTGAGGGGAGGTGATTCAGACTTTCACCTAGGTGACACCGTTTCTTGTCACTGGCGCTTGACACTGCTGCAAAAAGAAACAAGTCTGAGTTTGAATGCCTTACCTTAAGGTGGAATGACGGCTGAAATTCTTAAACTTGTTACCTCAGAGCTATGGACATGTGCATGAAGGCACAGGGTACGAGAAGCAGCTTCAGCGGGAGCTCGCCCAAGAAAAGGCAGTTAAGGGTCTTCACAAGTTTCTCCCACCCAAAGCTGAGATACAGCCAGGTTATATACTCTGAGGGGGGATTGAGAGGCTAAAAAGAGGTCAGTTTCTCAGCTGGAGAACCAGTTCTACCTTTTAGAATCGGGTTATTTTTCATTTTATAGATTATACTTTTGATCTCAGGGTCCAAATACATTAAGAAAAATGTTCACTATGGCGATGCTTAGGAGTTAAATAAGAATTGACATGCTTAATGAAGTCAAGAAAAACTTGGGAACCAGAAAGGACAATTGACTTGATCCGTCTGGCAATCTTTTATTGATATCAGGAAGATATGCAAGCTGTGAAAACACACTAAACATTGCATAGCCTCAGGTGCCTTGTGTCCTTAAACAAGGAACCCTTTCCTTGCAGGGCCTCATTGTCTCTCCTGACCTGCCTCATCCTTCTTTTTATCATTCTCTCCTCTTTACATATGCAGGCTCCTACACATCACTATTTGACTTCAACAGGGAACTCCTCTTTGACTCCTCAAGACTGAATTAGGTGTCTCCTTGGGGTTTTCTCTTATCCTTCGTGTGTGTATCTGTTGAAGAACCTAATATACTGTGTGTTTTATCTGTTTCCTCCCTCAGTCTGCACTGTGTTTGCAAGAGATGGTTCGTATCTCCTCAGGCTCATTCATCTGCGAGCTGTAGCCATTGGTCCCAGCTCTTGCTCAGACCAATGTCACACAAACACAACTGGACAATGTCCCCTTCATATTGCATCGTGAAGCAAGAACACCACGAGGCAAACGTTTGACCAGTGAGAGACTGGAGCTGGTAGAAAAATGTGTTTTGCTTTCATCCCCTGATAGACTGTCCAGAGAAAGAGTTATTTATATAAGCTCTGTTCAGGCATTTCTGTTACATGAATAGATAAGAAATTTAAATTTATGCATGCATACAAGTAAAAAAGTAAAAGGGTCTAAGGAAAGTAGGCATCAGAGAGAGCAGAAGACAAAATAAAACTACAAACAAATCAGTATTTAATTGTGTAGATTACACAAAGTTTAAGAGACAGAAAGCTTGGTTTATTTTTAGAGTACAGGATTGCTTTTGCCTTTCTGAAGATGTAGACAAATTGGAAAAGGTTCAGACCATGAGATTAATGATTAGGGAGATGGAAGGATTGGCTTAAAGAGGGAAAACACATGGTCAGGACCAAAGAAACTTTCAGCTTTGCTACATCTGGCTGCGGGAGAGGGTCGTAACTTAAACATACCCCAAGAGTGGGAATACCCTGCAGTGAAAACTAAATAACGTGAAGTAAGGGAGTGCAACCTAAAAGAATAGTAGTAAAGAGGAAATCATTCCAAAATGTTCAAAGATGGTGTTTCAGCTCCGAGATATTGGTAGTTAATTTATCAAGACTTAGAAAAGACAATTTTGAAGAGGAGTGTTCTAGTGGAAAGAGGAGGTCATGGGGGTGGTCTCTCCACCCTAAATGCTGGAATTCAGCCTTTGATGCCAGAGCATGGCATCTGGATGTAGCACTGCAAAAGATGAAGAGCATTCATCGGTGCAAAGATTGATGGCGAGTTTAATTTACAGATTGTTTGCAACCAGAGGGAAAAAAAATGAACAAACAGTAGAGCCAGCTTTGCTGGAAAGAGACTTCCCTGACCAGAAGGCCTGGTTTCTGGCCAAGCTCAATTTGATGTTTGACCTTAAATGAATCATGTCACTTTCCTGAATATTGATTACAAACAACAAGCAAATCAATAAGGAATACTAAGTTTACCATATAACCTTAAGGGGTTTTTCTAAGTCTAAAATTTTACTTCCCTTACTTAATAGTTTTTAAAATAAAAATAGCCAAACCAAAACTTGGCCTTTAGTCAGAGGTGAGTTGTATTTTTCTCATGTTCACATTAAGCTTGACCTAATGTGACTGATCAGCTTCTGTGACTGCTGTTTTCCATTTTCTGTTGGCTTTTTTTTTTTTTTTCGCTAAATTTTGAGGTCTTCAAAAAGGCTCCTTTGTAATAATATAGGAGCTTGTTATATTCCCCCAGGTTGAATTCAGGAAAAGGTCTAAATCTTTGTAGAGGTCTACAACGCACCTTACAGAATCTGCCCCCAACTTCCTAAGAGCTGATATTCCGTTTCTCATGTTCATTCACTCGGCTATAAGAACACTGTCTTTCTTAATTATTCTCTGTCCGCCAGGCTGGTTTCCACCCGGTCAATGGCTTAGACTAGAACACCACAGTATCCCTAACGTCATGTAGGTCACATCTCACACCAATGCTCATCTCCAATTCCCTTCCTCTGTCTAGAGCACGTGGGACCCTGCCCACTGGCTTCTCTGCTCTCCTCTCAGGATCCCTTAGGCTTTCTTTTCTTTTGAACCTCTAACCTGGATGCCTTACAGCCTTGATTCCAAATCCTCCTCTGCAGGGCTTAGCTGCATGGGACATACCCAGGGAGCTTGTGAAGAGCACGGTTTGTTTGTGCCTGCTCCCAGGGTCTCTGAATAGGACCAGGTGAGGCTGACACTGTGCCTCCTATAAGCTTCCCAGGTATGTTATCATGGGCGCTACTGGAGAACCATGGTCCAAAACCCATGTTTGGTTTTCAGTTTCTTTGTTTTCGTGCACTCATCTGGTGGAGCCTGCCAGCCTGCCAGCTCTCGGGGACATCCTTCCCCTAAATTCTCTCTGCAGTGACACAAGTAGAGAACCTGCAGCTCGAGATCTTTGTTAACAAATGTTTCAGGCACCCAGAACAAAGCGTAGTCTGGAGGGGACATTACAGGCAATCAGATTTTGTTGGTTTTTGATTTTGTTTTTTCTTTCCAAGAAAGGCAGCTGGGATGAATGAAGGCATGGCGGAAGGCTCCCCCACCAGGATCCAGAAGCCACAGGCCAACTACAGCAGCCCTTAGGCCAGCAGGGATGCAGGCTGTTGTCACAGAGGATGGTTGTCCTGGCAGGGACCTTCACACCATGTCACTCCTGTCTCACCAAGAAGCTTGGAAGGAAATGTCAGCAGGGACCATCATCGCTTAACCCTGGAGACGACCATGCCACTTCCCAAGGAAACGGGACTGTTTTCAAGCTGTAAAATCAATTGCAAAAGAAACAGCTCCTGGAATGAAGCCCAGTGTGTGAGATTCAGGTTGTGTTCTGCAATATTTGCTCACACTGCAAGTCAGCATGAAATTCCAGCTGATGAAATATACTGTAGCCTACACCATCTTTCCTGACCTCATCATTCTTTCCAGGGCAATCTCACATGTGCATGCTGTTCTTTGCTTTAAAGAAGCCAGATATAAAAACCAAAAGGAAAAAAACACCCTAAGGTAAATTTAACAAAATACACTGGCCCAAACAAACAGCAACACAACAACAACAAATCATCATGGAAATAAGTATTTTTTTTTCAAGTATGACAAACAGAAGTAGTTGGTGCAAATCTCCCCAAAACAGCTTGGGCTGAATGACAGATGTCACCAATGCCTGACGATGGGATTAAAATCTTACAGCAAGTTGTAGGAGGTTTTCAATTTCACTGTGGGTCTGCCGTCCCCAGGACCCAGCAAAGCCTCCCTAACAAGGGAGCCCTTGGTCTGGGCAGAGTTCTGAAGGTTCCCAGAGAGCAGTATCCCAGGAGGGAGGCACCAAGCAGGCACAGATGGGGCTTGATGGATCCTAAAAGGAAGGCATTACCTGTCGAAGTCACTGAGCAGCCACAATTATTACAGGTTTTTGGGTTCATTGTCAATTAGAGTGGCAGTTGAAGCCAGCAGCAGCGGTGACAGATGGCTTATCTCCAGCTAGTTGTGCTAATGGGATCGGAGTCAACTCAAATCTTTTCTTCCCTCTGGAAGGGGGAAAAAAGAGATCCTTACAGGTGTCAACTAGTCAATGTAAAAGAGGAGAAAGCATCATTTCTACAAAGGGGTCATTTATCTGTTTCCTTCTCATCCCTATTTCTAGTTTTTTGAAGTAGAGATTCTGTTTATTTATTATTTACTTCAAACATGTTTTAGTGGAATGTTCAACCTGAAGCCATTTTATATGGAATCTTTTTTTCCGTGTGAACTTACAATTGGTTTTCTCATAATTGAACCATTTCAATCAAGTGGTAAGCATTTTAATTGGCCAACATTTTTTTTGTTGGCCGGAATTTGTGGGCCATTCTCTTATTTACACAGTACACAGGGCGAAACAAGCGAGCACTGCTTCCGCACACAGGGACTCACGTGACACAAAATACAGTCTGAAGAATCTGGTTAATGGGCAGCAACAAAAATGGTCCTTGCAAACGACCACGTTTTCAGACCTAATGAGGGTGTGAGCAAGCACGGTGTAGGCGGGGCTGCCGCATCCGACAAGCAGGCCGTGCTGGATGGCAGGAACATGGCCTCAGACAGCTTCACGGGAACCGGCGGGCCAAGTGGCAAACACTAGTTCACATTGAGCCAGTGACTGCTCTTCCCACAGAAAAGGGACTTTCAGAGATAAGGGAGCTCTTTGCTTTCCGTAGTGGTCACTTGTTGATGACCCTTGGCTCTGGTTGTACGGAGGGAAAGCCCCACTCACGGTGAGCCTGCCTCCCTGGGACCACCTTTTCTTCTTCACCCAGGCTCTACTTCCCCACCACACTTGTGCACACGGAAAACGGCTTTCAGGTAATGGTCACATTTCACATGCACTGATAGCACTACTTTAGATAAGAGCTGGTTGGAAATAAAGACATCATAGGTGACTTAAAGACAAGAAGTAACAAGAAATTCATGGACTTTAATTCTAAATAAGCCAATTTTGAGGCAAAATTATCTTTTATTCTATTTAGGGAAGTTGTAGTTAACCTACGGACTTTGAGTGAAGAAATGGTAACATGTGAGCCTTATTCCACATGTTGTAAACTTATTTTTTTCTACTGTTGAATTTATACCACTATGGAAAGTTTGGAGAATACAGAAAACCTGAAGAAAAATATCTACATACTCACACAGTGTTACACACACACTGTAAGAAAACATTGCTAATTTAAAATAAAATATGTAGCTCTTCCTCAGCTCTCCACCAGAAGAGCCTGCAGGAGTTCCTGGGAAGGCAGGCTGGAAAGGGGAACCCAGCCCCGGGGTCCTTGCAGATTCGCACTCTCCTGCAGGAGTTCCTGGGAAGGCAGGCTGGAAAGGGGAGCCCGACCCCGCGGTCCTTGCAGATTCGCACTCTCCTGCAGGTGCCTCCATACTCGACTTCCAGGAACTCCCAGGAACTTCCAGGGCTGTTGCTGGGGTGTTCCTAGCAGGTCAAGTCACTAGTAGCTTCTGCACCAGCTCTGAACATAGCCAGGCAGGGGTTCTGTGCCACCTGGCGCAAGACGTGAGGATGGGTCACTGCTTCCCGCTGTTCGGTCACTGACAAGGCCAGCTCCCAGCGTGTGGACTGCTTCCACCAGCCCATCCAAGGCGCTGAAGGCAGGAACTCATTCCTGACACGAGGTCAATTTGACTTGATTGGACACATTTGGGGAAAATAATCAAGGAACAAGCCAAAAAAAAAAAAAAAAAAGCCCTCAAACACAATATCCTGCACCCTGTACTTTGAAACCAGTGCCAAGGCCCTGCCTCTCAATATCAGCAAAGCCTTCCATAACTTCATTAGAGTAATTAGACAACAGATTTCTTCAGAAAAGAAAAAAGCCAAAGGAAAAATATCAAATGATGGAGACACCTTGCCATCAATTGCGATGTGTGAGGTTGCACAGGCCTGAGGCCTTGCAGGCCTGCACTAAGCCATTTCTAACCAGGACCTTGGGCCCTAGGACTTAGTTGGGGAAGATAGAAAGAGGGTGGACAGGGCAAAGGGAGGGTCTGGGGTGCCCAAAAGGCATGACCTTCCATCTCTCACAAGAAACAAGAAATGAGCTGTCAGCAGGAGCAGCGTCTGGGAACCTCATGGGTTAATTCACCCAGATTCCTGTCCTGCTCCTAGTGGGGGCGTTGTTTTTTCTAACTCCTGTGTGTAGGCTTGGTGTGAAAGTGTATGAGCATGTACGCGGTGCACAAGGAACCCTGGAAAAGTGTCCCCCCACGCCCCTCAGTGTCTGGGCTCGGATATCTTTTGTAGATTTTTCAATTATTTTAGATTATTATTTTATTAAAGGGGTCTGTGTCCAATGCATAGTGGATAAATAATCAAGTGTATACATACGTATATATATGTGTGTGTATACATGTATACACTTCATTATACATGTGTATATATGAGATTCTATGCACATAATTGCTCTATTTGTATTCACTTAATATTATATAACAACAATTTTCCCACATTCGGAAGATTCTTTGTAGAGGCATGTTTCATGGTGCCTAATATTCTAATGTCCCTTGCTTGTCACCCAATCATAGGTTGCAGCTAGGCTTTCCAAATATATGTGATTTCTTCAGATATGTGTGTCTTTGTGTTTATGTGATTTGCTAGAGTCATAGCAAATCGATATTTTTGCAGAAGCGCCCTGGAATCTTAATGTCCTAACCCTGTCTATGAATAAGCATACCAGTTTGTCTCTGATTCGATGTCTCCATTATTGCCTCTAGGATCAGGGAGTGTCTCCCCCAGCAGAAGCCCTGGCCCCAGCTCTGCCTGTCTCTGCTTTAGTGTCTGCTGCTCAGCCTTTCCATGGTGGGCTGTGCTGGTTCCCGTCCTTGCATTGCTCCTGGGCAGGCAGCTTGGAATGCTGGCTCCCGGTGGGTTGTGCCATCGTTGGCTGGGGGCAGCTGCTGTGCTTTTCAGTCACCCCCTCAGCAGAGGCTCCCACTGCAAATTTTAGAGGCAGGGACACATCCTGTTGGTGAATTTTCTCCCTTTTAGTCCATCACTGTCTTCTTTCCCTCCTCTGCATGCTCTGATCGGCTGCTCACTGAATCTTTCTCTCTGGGGTCTTGTTACTGGCCCTTGACTTGGTTTAATATCTGTGTGTCTCTCTGTGTGTGACGTACTAGAGATCTAACAGGTGGACATATTTGCAGAAGCACTCTGGAATTGTATTGTCCCAATCCCCATTGTTTTAATAAGCCTAGCAGATTTTCTTTGACTCAGTATCTTCACTATCCCTCTAGGGGACTGGATCAGGGAGTCTCTCCCATAGCAGGACCCCCGGCCCCAGCGGCTCTCCAGAGTCCATTACATAAGTGTTCACAGGACTGACCCACACCATGGTCAGCGGTCAAGTTATATTCCACAGAGGTCTTTGTTTCTCCCCCAGTCAAAGCTCCCAGCCCGGCGTCCATCTCAGGGTCTCTGATGAGAGTGAAGAAGCTCTCAGGACCTATGGCAGCTGTTTTGGGAGCTGCTTTGTGGGGGCCTGGAGACAACCCCTCAAGGAACCCCCACCTGTGAGCCCTCGGGTGCAGAGCTGAAGGAGCAGGAGTGAATTATACTCATCCTGATTGCAGATGGACTCAACATTACTCTCTAAATATTGTTTCACAGGCTACTGCTGAAGCTGATAAATTAAAAGTGAAAAATAGAAACTATGATTATAGGTGTCTCTGAGGCATGCACATTTTTAAACGCTAATATGAATGAAAAAAGCCTTGAAAGTTATTTCACATTGAGTGACAGAATACGCCATCTTCTCCTGGCATAGAAGTTTTCTACTGAATGGCTTTTCACCACGTCACCCTAACCCCCATACCCTGCCATTCCAGTACCGAAAGCAAAGTTTTCTCAGTGCCGTGACCCTTTTGGGGGATGATACGAATTTGGAACTACTTCTTTCAGCATCCTCCATCACCTTCTCTTCCTCCACTTCCCACTCTGAGGCCCTGCTCTGGCAGGCTTTGGTAACTGAGGCCATCACAGATGAAATGTACACCACATTGACATGAGATGCAGGGCATTTCCTCACTGGCCATGCCCCACAGCCAGTCTTGTCTCTGGCCTTTCCTCCTCTACCTTGAGGTTCAGTCAGCTCCTGGGGCTCCCTGCTGTTCCACTTGCTGCCCAGGAATCCTCACAACTGACTCCAAGCCTTAGAATGCTCCTGCTGCCCTAATTATCCTCTGGCTATTCAAGGAAGCTCTCACTACTCTCTACAATTTACTTCAAAATAACCTTCTTGGTGGAACCTACATAAAATTAGATATGGACATGCCTTGCTCTAGCTTGCATAGTAGACAAACAGTGAATATTACCTCCTTCTTCCCTCCCAGGCCCAATTCTGAACTTCTGCTCTGCGTGCCTTATTGTTCTGGCAAATGTTGCATGGACAGCTGAAGTTTAGGGGACATTATGCTAAGCACATCACATTCAGTATCTCACTTAAACTCATAACATCCTTGTTATTTTCTCCATTTTTAGAGAAAATATAAATGGCTATAAGAGATTGAGAATTTGAGAAGAAGTGGAGAAAAGGGTTTTCAAACCCAATAAACATGAGAGATGGGGATCTTAACCACATGGCTTCAGAACTCCATCAGGGAAGCTGTGATATGGTTGTAGGTCTTGGCTTGTCCCCACTTATCTCTAATAATGGCATGTGGCCAGGAGAGAGAGCTCTTGACAATCACATTTACCTATAAGTATAAACTGTAGTGGGCTTCTTTACTCATTTGCAAATCAGGCAACGTTTTCCAACATTGATTAATAATAAGAAAGAATGAGAGGGCACACCGTGGGACTTTATGATGTTATGCATTTCGATAAATAGTTGCTTTTTATTTACTTAGTGAGCCAGTCAATCAGCCAACCATTTATTCTCTGAATAATAATTTTTTAAAATGTCTGCATTCTTCTAGGCAATGAGATACAAAACCGACCAAGTCATAGCCTCTGCCTTTGAGGACCTTTCTTCATTTTATAGTCAAGAAATTTACTCAAGATCACACCTGGAAAATGCTTTCCATGCTGGTATGTGGACACATTTAATAGCATAGCATAAATAAGTAAAAACTACAGCAATCCTAAAATTTGCTGGTGCCCATCTTGGGCTTCAGATCTCTATGCCTGAAATTAAAATATTAGTAAAACTATAAGTCATTGACATTTTCTTCTAGCAATGTTTTAGTATAGAAATTTCATGGTTCTTTATGAGAAAGATTTTGTTGAAGAGAAGGGGGAGTGTGGCTTAAAATGTGAAGTGTTCCATCAAGTGCAGTGCTCAACAAATACTCCTGAAAAGCGTATGTAAAGCATGGTCAAAATTTTTTCATAAACATGGACTCTACTAAAAGACTTTTAACTTCATCGTTTACCTCCCTTCTTGTGAATATAAAATCAACATTGTCTGATGCCCCTTAATGTTACGACTTTGTGTAATAGGGAGAGACAACTGCCCAACTTACTGGATCCCATTTGTAACTCAGTGGGCAAGTTCACCAGACTAAATCATTGGATTTAAAAATTAACACCTTTCCATCAAATTTTCCAGTGCTGAAGACAGCTCCTTCCTGTACTGACAAATCTATAATCATATTCATATGAAACTGACCTTGGGTAAGCTAGAAAATAAATTCACTTTTCACGTATTAGTCTGCCTTGATGGATGGAATTCTAAGATTTGCTAGAGTAAAAGAATGTACAGGCATGATTTGCTTTAAGGAATGAACTTACTTAAGCATTAATGATTCCTTTGAGAATTATTCCTTCATCAATAACTTAAATCCTTTGTCACTATAAAACTCACCCTTCACAAACATTCATGGTCCAGAAACCAGCTCTCTGTGAACTTGATTATCCCTGGAGCTAGTGAATGCCTATCTGTACTTTTAGAGATCAAGTCCACATTCAAGAGTACAAAACGCTCCAGATTTTCTTATTCCTGGCATTTCTGTATGAGACGTTAACAGAAAAGAGGAAGTGCACCAGTGCCCACTTGGGAAAGTTGAGTTCATTTTTCCCATCGTGCAACAAAGACATATATGGTCAAGATTGTGAGGAGAGGCACTGAGAACAAAAGCGATGCCATGAAGAAAGACTCACAGGCCCATCCAGAGGGCACTCACCAGGCCATCAGACCGTCTGGGAGAGCTGAGGTGGTATATTAGTCCATTCTCACACGGCTAATAAAAACATACTGAGCGTGGGTAATTTATAGAGGAAAGAGATTTAATTGACTCACAGTTTAGGATGACTGCAGAGGCCTCAGGAAACTTACGATAATGCCAGAAGGGGAAGCAAACATGTCCTCCTTCACATGGTGGAAGGAAGGAGAAGTGCCAAGGAAAACGGGGAAAAGCCTCTTAAAAAAACCAATCAGACTGCATGAGAACTGACTCGATATCATGAGAATACCATCAGGGTCACTGCCTCCGTGACTCAGTTACCTCCCACCGGATCCCTTGGGATTATGGGAGCTACAATTCAAGATGAAATTTGGGTGGGGACACAGCCAAACCGTATCAGGTGTTGTCTCTGCAAGAAACTTCCCTGTGCTAATAGTAAACATTTTCAGCTGCTTTGCAACACAAAAATGTAGGATTTTTTTTCCTTTGTTGCCCTCACTTATTAAAATTATTTCCCCATGCATTGAAAGAAAATACCAACTTGGCCTACATAGGAAGCAGTAGAGAAAATAGGCTTATATAATTAAATTTGGAAGAAGGTCTATGAAATGAAATAAGCCTCAATAAAAATGATGGGTGTGTTGTTTTTGATGCTTAACCCCAAATGTGCTATTTCTCATGACAGTTTGAGACAACTTTGAAATGACTGAAACTTATTGAGAATAGAAAGCATCCATGCCACTATCTGAGTAGGAAACACATTTATACCGTGCATGCTGTGTACATTGAGGCATCTGGGGGTGGTGTGTTCCCTGTGACCCAGAGTTTCTTCTTGTCTAGAACTGGAAGCCGCCCTTCTTCCTACTCTGTCTGACTAGGAGTCAGAATTAGATCCAGAGTCCAGATGCCGAGCAGAGTCATGAATGTGAACATGAGGACATGCAGGTATTTATGTGCCATACATTCTTACGATTACCCACTACATCTTGTCTAGTCTCTTATTCCATGTGAGGATCAGTGCTGGTGACCCAGACAGAGAGAAGAAAGGCACAGGTCCTGTCTCCCAGCTCTCACTGGGTGCCGCAGATGGATAGACTTGATCGCAGCAGAGTGGCAACCAAAGCCATCAGCCGTGGAGGCAGGAACAGGGAAACAGGGTCAGACAACAAGGAGTCTAGCCCCTGCTCCACTGACGTCACTTCAGAAAATTAATAGCATCTCCAAGAATAAGCTCTATCGTTTTTTAAATGAAGATGGTTTCTACCTCAAAGTAGCCGTGATATGGTAAACAATTGTAATATAGCCCCTAACACATAATGTTGCTTTAAAAAAGCAGCATTTCATTCTTTTTTTTTATTGCATTTTAGATTTTGGGGTACATGTGAAAAAAAATATACAGTAAGAGTATAGTGTTATAATCTTAAGGGACCACTGTCATTCATGCACCCCATCCTTGACCAAACATCCTGCTGTGGTGTATGACTGTGTATATAAAGGGGATGTTTGTCCTATACCTATCCTTCCCAAGTGTATGTGTTTATTTAGTTAGTTAGTTTTGGGGGGTAGAAAGAGGGCAGTGTAATTTCATTGGGATGGAAGGAGATTAATAAAGAGCTCGTGCTTGCCAATGATCTTTGATAAAGAATGTTCAGAGTGTATAACCTTAAGTACATTCTTATATTCTCAACTACCATTGTGTGAAGTCTATCAGAGCTCACAACATCAACGCTGCTATACTTGGGACACTTTGGAGGTGTTAGCATTCTGTAATAGCTAACTTCTAAGAACAATGATCAAAGTAGGCTCTATGTTGTTTTAGGAATAATTTAGAAATATCAGTCTGTGGAGAGAAAACTTTTCTTGAGTCTAACTTATTCAAGTGGGGAAATAATTGTAGGATGGCTTTGAGAACTAATAGGGCTCACTGTGAATTGTGACATGACTAAAATTCTATCTATCTTCTATATGCTCCCATTGGAATTTATGAGAAGAATAGCTTTTATTAGTCCCTTGAAATCATAATTAGTTTTAAAGTACAATCTAATTACTTTCTAATGTTCTATTTGTCCTATTTCATTGGCCAATAAAAAAGGCTTAATATGAAAAAAATAAAAATAAAATAAAAAAGCAGCATTTCAGATTGGCTGAAAGGGAATAAATTATGAAGCCATTTTAATATATCTGATGGGAAAATTATGAAGACCTGAATTAAGACTCCAGAGTGGAGTAGGAATTACAGAGCCACCAAGATATCTGTATCCGAAAATAGTGGGGTGGATGGTTCAGACTGATCTTCCTACGAGAGGATGAAATTGAAATAAAAGCAATTATAACAATATATCTAAGGGTTAATCAAATAGTAAATATTTACAGGGCAAAAAGTGAGAAAAGACCAAGAACCCAGAAATAAAATTTGACACTTAAACATACTTAGGTCTTGAGGGCAATTAGAGAGCTGGAAAGAAAGAGCTGTGAAAGGGAGCTGCATTTTTCGAAATGTAGAATAGCAAGCAGGTCAAGAGTCAAAATCATGGATCTCCCGATACCACTTCTCCGACAATCTCAATTCACTTTACAGGTGAGAGAAACCATGCTTGAGTCAAATCATCAACCAGGCATCGTTCAATGTCCATGGGAGTTTAAGTCTGAACTGCAATTAAGGTGGTTCCAGACCAGAAGTACACTCAGTTATCTGCTAGATGCAACTAGATAGTCTCTCTGGAGAAAGGTGAAATTATTCTAGCTCTCAAATTATGCCTGGATATCATTTTGAAAATGCAATTACAACACAAATCAAAGTTAACTAGTATGCAAGGAAAAAATATGCTATGACAAAACATTAGAAAAACAAAAGTCAAAAGAAACGTCCCATCAAGATTTGACATATTAGAATGATTAGCTGCAGGGTACAAAATACGTGCATTCATTGTGTTTAAGTAAATCAAAGACACACTTGAAAATATTTGCAGGTAATAAGAAATGTTTTTAAAGGTTAGGAAACATTTCATAAAGAATTTTAAAATGCACAGAATTATTAAAAATATATATAATTCACAAAGGACTCAACAAACAATTTAACACCAGTTTAGACACAGTTGAATATGATGTCTGCAATGCAAATAAGAGAAAATTTTGAGAATAAATCACAGTCACACAAAAATACCAAAAATATTAGAAGAGAGAGTAAAGAATGTATAGGGCAAGTGAGAAGGTCTAACACAGATTTCACTGAAACCTCAAATGATAGTGTTGTAATTGAATTTTCAAAATTACGTGCAGGCATAATTTGAGAGCTAGAATAATTTCACTTTTCCCCAGAGAGACTATCTAGTTGCATCTAGCAGATAACAGTGTACTTCTGGTCTGGAACCACCAAATGGTAGTAGAGACTTTAAATGACAGAGATAATATGGAAAGAAATATTGGTTAATAATTTTTCAAAAAAGTAAAAGACTGAAAATTACTCATTAAATTAGACTCCCAAATCCTTACCAAAATGAATTTTAAAAAATCCACACGGGCTGGGCGCGGTGGCTCACGCCTGTAATCCCAGCACTTTGGGAGGCCGAGGCGGGTGGATCACGAGGTCAAGAGATTGAGACCAACCTGGTCAACATGGTGAAACCCCGTCTCTACTAAAAATACAAAAAATTAGCTGGGCATAGTGGCGCGTGCCTGTAATCCCAGCTACTCAGGAGGCTGAGGCAGGAGAATTGCCTGAACCCGGGAGGCGGAGGTTGCGGTGAGCCGAGATCGTGCCATTGCACTCCAGCCTGGGTAACAAGAGCGAAACTCCGTCTCAAGGAAAAAAAAAAAAAAAAAAAAAAAATCCACACTTAGAATTACCGTAGCAAAATGGCAGGAAACCAAAGTTTACGAGAAAAGTTTAAAAGTAGTCAGAGGGAAAGGCATATTACCTTCAAGGAAGTTAGAGTTAGATCAAAAAAATTTTTTTTCTAAACAAATACAGTGAAAACCAGAAAACAGTCAAATAATATCTTCAGTAGGCTAAAATTTACTGCCAGCTTGTAATGTTACTCTGAGGCAAAAATAACCTTCATCAATGAAGGCCAAAAAAAATTTTTAGATAATGCAACAATCCTGCATGATCGACACATGTACCCCAGAACCTAAAGTACAATAAAAAAAATAACATTAAATAAATAATAAATAAACAAATAAATAACAGAAAATTACTCAACTGAAAAAAAATCTTACAAACCTGTCCTGGAAATTATACATATATAAGTACCTACATACATATATGTACACACACACCTATGCATATATATAATTGTATATGCACACACATATAGATTATATATATATGATTGTAACTATACACACATATTGCATATATAGTATATGTATATAATTGAAATGTAATCAATGCTTATTGATTACATATATCATTTATTATATATCAATATAATCAATGATTATACTTCATATATATGGAATACACACACACACACACACACACAACACAAGAAGAATCTAAAAGGTGAAGAGAAGCAAACTGGCTAGAAAACTAGGGGCTCAAATGACAACATGGTGGTCAATTCCCTGGGTTTTCTTTTTGCTTTATATATCTCAGAAATCTGAAGAAGTCAGTAACTTGAAAACACCAACAGATACAGAGAAAAGCCACAAAAAGAGCTTTCTCCTAAAGAGCTATTTATAAGGTAGCCTGGTAAGACAAAAATAAAACAGAGACATTAGAATTATCTGACAAACAAACATTTTGAAGTAGCTGGAATAAAAATATTTTAACAAGCAGTGGCGTATGGCATAACCTTGTTTTAACAAGCAATGAAAAACACACTTGAAATGTGAAAAAAATAAAAAGTGTCATAAAAGTAATAGAAGATATAAAGAAGGAGTAAATGGAAATTACAGACTCCAAAAAATACAATTACTGATATAAAAATGAAACAAAGCAAAGCGAAAACATCTCAATGTATAGGCTCAAGAATACAATGGACTGAAGACAGGAACAAATCAATGAACTTTAAGGTAAGTTAATTGAAATTGCTGAATCTGAAAAAGGGAGAAAGGAGACTTAGAAAAAATTAAATGGAGCCTCAAAGATGTGTGGAACTACACAAAAATACATCCTTCATTTGTCAGAGTCCCGAGAAAAAAGCAGAAACATAGCAGGGCTGAAAACATACTCGGTAAAAATAACAGCTGCAAAATTCTTAAATTTGCCAAAGATATAGACCTATAGCAGGTGAGGAAATTCCAAACAGAGAAAACCAAATAAATACACATCAAGACATATCATAGTCAAACTTTTGAAATCTAAAATAAAATAAAAAACAAACATCTTAAAAACATTGAGACAAAAACAGTACTACCTATAAGAGGAAAAACAATTTGAATGACAGTGAAATTCCACTCAAAAACCACGAAGGCCAGAATGAAGTGGCAGAGCATTACGCAAACACTAAAAGAAAATAATAGTCAACCCAGAGTCCTATACACAATAGAAGCATCCTTCAGAAATAATTCATGTCAAGTGCATAACGAAGTGACTGACTCATATGAATAGATGATGACCTTTACTGATCTCCACTTTTCCAAATTTTTCTTTGACATTTCTCCCTATATAAGTAAATGACATATTTTTCTCCCAATTATAGATGCAAGAAACCAGAGTCACACTTGCCTTTTATACCTCCCTCATTTTAACACTGAATAAATAATGAAGTACTTTTAATTCTACCTTTTAAGTCAACTCAACTGCTTGACTGCCTCCTGATTGCCATTTCAGTGTCAAAAATACAACCCTGTAATCAATCATACCTACAATTTAGCAAACACACTACCTGTTTCCTTTGTGTCCTCTGCCCCACTTCTACCCATATTTTTGTGTTTATAACATAAGCAAGCACTTTCGCATTTTGATATATAAATGTATCACCTTAGGCTTAAAATTTTATCATGGCTTTCCATTGGCCTTTGAGGAAAATCTAAATCTCCAACACCATTCTCCAGTAGTTCTCCAGATTGTGGTCCTTACCTCTTCTTCGAAGGGATCCTGTGTCTGTCTCCTGGCAGTGTGTGCTTATTTTTTAAAATATTTCATCTCCCTTAACTCTGGGCCTTTGCATATGTTATTCCCTCTTCTTGGAAGGCTCTTTATCCTCTCAGAAATACCACTTTTGCCCACAGGTATTACTGAAATTCCATTTCATATGGAAGTATTTTTCTATTGTGCCCCAAAGGATTAAATACAGTTTCAGCTCTATCTTTCCAGAGAAGCTTTAAATTTCCATTTTGCAACTTTTATCCTTATTATAATACATTGGTTTGCATGCTTTTATTTATTTATTTATTATGTGTCAATAGAACTCATAGTTTATCTCTGGAACTCATATCTATCATATTTACTTCTGTCTTCTTCACAAGACACAGCATCAAGTTGGCACATGGTTGATGTACAGTAAGTTTTTATTAAATTGGTTTTGAGTGTGTCTTTTGTTAGTCTGGCCTTCCTGGTTCTGCACCACCATTCCCCAAGCTCTACACTTTTAGTCTAAGTTTCCTTCCCCTTATGTCAAATAAGAAGATACACACACACTCTCACACACACACTCTCTCTCACACACACACTCTCTCTCTCTTACATATATATTTTATGTTTAATAAATAGTTGTGGGTTTTTGTTTTTGAGACAGAATTTTGCTCTGTTGCCCAGGCTGCTGAGCAATGGCGCGATATTGGCTCACTGCAACCTCCGCCTCCTGGGTTCAAGCCATTCTCCTGCCTCAGTCTCCCAAGTAGCTGGGATTACAGGCATGTGCCACCACCATCTCTGGCTGTGTATTTTTAGTAGAGACAGGGCTTCACCATGTGGCCAGGCTGGTCTTGAACTCCTGACCTCAAGTAATCCACCTGCCTTGGCCTCCCAAAGTGCTAGGATTATAAGAGTGAGCCACTGCGCCTGGTCAAACAGATTTTTGAAATCTAATTTTGCCCAGCTCTTCTACTTTATGATTCCACCTGCTAGTAGCTTTTTGGAGTTGACCCAGCTTTCAAAAACAAATGGTCCTTCCCACAGTCACGTATTGCTTCAGAAAATGTTTACTGACACTGATGTTATAATAATGATAATTATTATTTATCTATTTCCAAACCACTTTATGGAGATATGATTGATATATAAAAGGTTACACATATTTAATTTATACAACTCAATGAGGTTGAACATGAGTATATAATTGTGAAGCCATCACCACCATCAAAGCCATAAAAATATCCATCACTTCCCACAGTTTCCGCTCATGCCCACGATTATGGTAGTTTCCCTTTATCTGTGAGGAATTCATTTCATGACCCTCAGTGGATGCCTGAAACTATGGACAGTACCAAGTCTTATGTATGCCTTTTATTCAGATACAAACATTCCTATAATAAAGTTTAGTTTATTGATTAGGCACAGTAAGATATTAACAAAAATAGCTAATAATAAAAATGAAATAGAACAATTCTGACAATAAACTGATATAGAAGTTACATGAATGTGATCTCTTTTTCCCCTCTCTTTTTCAAAATATGTTATTGTACTGCACTTGCCCTTCTTGTGATGATGTGAGGTGACAGAATGCCTACATGAGATGACAGGAAGTGAATGATGTAGGCATTGTGAGGTAGCGTTAGGCTACGGCTGACCTTCTGACCATGTATCAGAAGGAGGATCATCTGCATTGGGTGATCCTGTGTCACTGAGCCATGACGATGTTGATAGTTGGCTGTCAGGAGCAGACAATGTCAGTGACTAACGGTGGGTAGCATTTGCAGCATGGGTACGCTGAACAAAGGGAATACCCGTGTCTCAGCTGGAACAGACGGAGATGGAATGAGATTGCATCACACTACTCAGAACAGCATGTAATTTAAAACTTATGAATGGTTTAGTTTTGGAATTTTTCATATCACAGTTGGCCATGGGTAGCTGAACTTGCAGGAAGTGAAAATACAGATAAAGGAGGAGTACTATATTCTTCCTATTATTATTATTACATTAGTAAGAACACTAAACAGTAGATCTGTCCTCCTCTTAGAAATTTGAAGGAGAAAATACAGTGTCCTCAGCTATAGGCTTGATGCTGTCTAGTAGATCTCTAGAAATTATTGAGCCCCTTTCATATTCCAGCTTCTGTTCTAGGTGTTTTATTTATATTTAATTTAAATGGTATAATGGTTCTTCAAGGAAGAATTTTAAAGAGTTCCATATTCTTGCTTTTGCCACACAGTCCATGTGCTTCAGAGGAAGAGCACCCTACCCAAGCTCATCTCGTCAGGGATCTGCTGTTTGGCAAATGATATGCCATTCCGTGTCTATCATAATTGGTTCAGAGAAGGACAAGTGATCAATTTCTGGACAAGGAGATGTGATGGTTGGTCATTTAACACTTCCCAGGAAATATGTTTTCTTATTATTAAATGAAAGACACATGAAGAAATAGTCTTGTTCTAGTATGGACCTGTGAAGGATAGATGTGTCATAGAGAGTTCACCATGACAAGGGAATCTAAACTGAGGGAAAACAAACACACAGATGGTGGGGCGGGGGATGGGGGTAGCCAAAATCATTCTGTTACAGTATTATTTCCCTCATTGTGTAGAGATGGAAATACTCATAATGGAGGTAATTTGCACAAAATAAAAAAGTGATTGCAAAGTATTCTTTCAACTCCTAAACCCATGTTTCTTCTGGTGAATATTGATATAACTATTACTTTTTTAAAGTAATACACACTGGGAAGAAATTTAGGAGAAAATGTGAAGAATTCCACAGTTGTCCTATTAGCATTTTGTTATCTCAAATTCAGGGCAGTGTAACTGAATTGCAGTGCTGAGCTCTGCAATACAAGCCTTCACAAAGGGCATAAACTTCATAGGAATAATTTTTAGAAAAAGTGGTTGAGATATTTTAGAGTCCCATTTCTGATAAGAAACAAAATTTAAAGCCAAAATTTATAAGTGATGAATCTTTTTTGGCTTTATCCCAGTAATTATCACTCACCACTTTCATACAGGAATAAATCAGATAATGCAAATTCTGAGAAACTGCCCAGAATCTATAGTCTTAATGGCCATTCATTTTCTTACTATTAAAAATGCATTTTACTTTGTCTGGTAAATGTGAAAAATCTATCTTTTATAGTGATGTAGACCCATCTGTTGTCTCCCATACTTTCAAATTTTTATTCACGGTATTCTGAAAAGTCAGACATTAGCACTATTACCCTTAATGCTTATCCCATGTTTCAAATTATAACACATATTTAGAAAACATAGCTAATTGCTGCACTAGACACCCTTGCTTCACCCTGAAAAAGAGAATAAATGATAAAATGCTACAGTACTGTTTTTGTTACCAAAGCAAGTTAACAAAGTATTCTAGCTTGAAGGGAGTTATTGTTTATACATTCCCTCCCCACCTCACTTCACTCCACCCCAATTCAGAGGCAGTAATGGTTTAAGAGAAAGACCAAGTCCATTACATTCTGGCACAGATTCTAGCTCTGTCATATATAAATGGTGTGCATGAAAGTTACTTAACCTTTGATATTTCATCAAAAATTACCAGGCATGCAAAGGAGCAGAAAAGTATGACACATAATGAAGAAATAAATGAAGCAGGACCCAGCGCTGACACAGATGTTAAAATTAGGTGACAGAGACACTAGAGTTATTACAATTGTATTTCGCACTTTTAAAAAGTTGAGATAGAAGATATAAAAAGAACAAAATTGAACATCTAGAGAGAAAAACTACAATGTTTGAAACAAAAAATACATGGGCTGGGATTGCTGGGCTGACAATTCAGACAAAAAAGCTAGAGGATGTGAAGACAGAGACAAAGACATTATCTAAAATGAAACAAAAGGAGATTTTAAAAAATGAAATTTGTTCCTATGAGCTTTGGGCAAACTCCAAGTAGCCTAACAGATACATAATTGGTGTCACTGAAGGAGAGGTAGGAGGAGAAAGTCAGAAAAATATATTTGAATAATCGGTGACAGAATACTTTTAAATGTATGACAATTGTGTACCCACAGAGCTAAGAAAGTCAAGTTACCTCAGGATGAGACTTAGAAAGAAAACCACACTGGGGCACAGTATCATCAAATCGCTCAAAATCAGTGAGAAAAATGTTGTCTTAAAACATGAGAGGAACAAAGTTGCAGTAGAAGCTAAAAACAAAGTCAAGATGACAACAGATTTCTCATTACAAACAATGTAAGAGGAAAAACAGTGGGGCAGCACCTGCGAAGTGGGGGAAGGAAAATCTTGTCAACCTACAATTCTATACAGAACAACAGCACACGCAATGAGAGTCCAGAGAGGACCGAAAACAAAACAAAACAGAACAGTATTAACACAGAATTTTTACGGAACAAATATCCTTTGGTTTTTGGTAACTCTTTTGTTAAATTCCAGACATCTGAAAACATTAATAGTGACTCTTCCCCCTATTTTTCTCACTGCTTTTATAGTGGAAAAGATTTTAAATTATCTTTGTACCACCACTGGAATCGAGCTATATTTTTACTATGTTGCCTACATAAAGTATCTGATTTTTAAAAAGCTATTATAATGACTAAATGTGCATTTGCAATAATAAGATATCTTTTAAAATAGATTGCTGAAGGAGAGAAAAAGCATCTTTCTTAAGCTGTCATATGTGCTGTGAATAATGTACATATGCACAAAAGGGCAACGTGTGGTCTCCTTGGAGTTAAAAGAAAAATTACTGGAATGAAGCCTGGTTTGAAATGTGACTTTTGCTCTCATCGTGAGTTAGATTTGTTTACTTTTAATATGGCAGTGTGTGTGTGTGTGTGAGTGTGTGTGTGTGTAAGTGTGTGTGTGTGTTTGTATATGTTCTCATGGCCTGATATCCAAATTTTCCATAACATTAGGGATTTCTTTTTCTCTTCCGGAGTGCTTAGAGTAGATTATTTTATAGAACTTCCAGAATTGTGCTTTCCTAGTGGTAGAATAAATCATCGGAAATACACAGCAATTTTATACATGAGATATAGAAATGGTGATTTTTTTTTTCAAAATCACATACCGGATTAGCAGAGTGAGAACTAATATCTGATTTTTAATATTTAAATGTAGAACTTGATGAAGGTAATTTCTCATTATCTTTATGCATGCAATATGATTCTTATTACATAAAAATACTTGATCCAGCAGTAGTAGATTTTAGAATTTGAGAAAACATGATTATTTTGTAATACTTCTGAATTTATAATTTCTTACTGTAGGTTTTAGTTCCTATTTCCAAAGAGCCACATCCTTTGGAGGTCCACAGTGTTTGAGCTAAAATAATGTCCTTGTTTTCTTTGTCCCTTGCCCAGGTGAAATCTTATATGACTTTAGAAGTGCCCTTAAATTTCAGGACAGGTGGTACCTCTTTCCTCAGGAGATTCTGGAATCCAGACGGCTGCTTAGAGGTGAGAACGCCAGGGCAGAGGTTTTGCACCTGCACTTGGGAACCTGTGGTAGATGCCCATCTTAAAACTCTATGGAGACTTATCCCCTTTCAAAGCTCTTGCCCTTGAACTGATTTCTGCTTCTCTGATGTTGTGAGCTTTCCCCAGGCGAATGCTGCCCAGTTCCGAATTTGGAGAAATTTTATTGTTTTTAATTAATGAAGAGCAAACATGTCCTTGTTTATCCTTGTTTTTTTTTTTTTCCAGAGATTCCAAAGGGTAGAAACTCATGATTAATGTAACTTATTGACTCTGTTCAATTAAAACCAAATAGCAGCAGAGGTAAAAAAGAAAGGCATTGCCTCCCAGGAAGGCAAATAATAATTCTTACTTATTATTAAACATAAGGAGAATTATAATGCTGTAGAAAGTCTGTCTAAGGTAATAGTGTTATCAGCATTCAAGTGGCGCTAAGAAGCCAGGTTCTCATTATTGGTAATAAAAGGATAATAAAACTTCTAACTGCTTGTTACTAGTTGGATACATTAAATTTTCTACTGATCCTTGTTGATACTCCTTCAAAGGAAGTTTCCTTCTTCCTATAGGTCTGGAGGATCATCATCATTTCTTGCATGGGAAAATGTGCATGTCCTGATTCCAAAGAGGTTCTAATTCCAATGGTCTGAATTAAAATCAGGCTGAGAACTGTTGAAGTTGGTGGTTACTGAAAGAGGCAGTCTGTAATAACAACTGCAGGATGAGTCAGTCAGATAAAAATTTGAATTGTAGTTTATCAGTTTCTTTTATAAATATGGAGCACTCAGTAGGTACCAGGCTAAATGCATGACCTATGATAGAATCTGTGAACAAGATAGACATTGTCTCTAGCAATGGACTTTGGTTTTTACTGGTTTGGTGGTGTTTGGCAATGCCAAAACTTCAGTTTAATTATGTACAGAGATGATGATATTCATCATAGAAGATCGTGTGGGGATTAAGCAGTCTAATGCGTGTAAAATGCCTAGTGTAAAAAGGAACTCTGTGAAACGTAACCCTCACTATTCCCATACAGACGTGTGTATAATGGCAGCTTTTGTTCTACTTACATAGCCAACTATGCACATAGGTCTAATTAGACTTGGTAAGCAATAGAAGGTTTGATTTAACAGGTAGACAACCTGCTGATTAGGAGAACGGTGAAGTTAGGAACATAGAGATTCATCTTGTCATTCTAGTTTGGGCATAGTAATAATAAAAATGTCTGTTTATTGAATGTGAATGTTGTGAAAGGCGCTTTATATACGTTGCCTTAATTCTCAAATCAGCCTGAAAAGTTAGATATTATTATAATGATTGCTATGATGAAACTGAATCTCAGAGACGGGTAACCTGTGTCAGGGTACGTGGGATATGTAGTCGGTGAAAGAGAGAGCTGGAGGCACAGGCTAGGTCTCCAGGACTCCAGAGTCTGTGCGCACGGAACAGCACCGTGCTGCCTCCGAGCTGTGAAGTGCCGAGCTAGCGATTCCTCCTTTGTGTCTTGGAATACCAGCTGCCAAATCAGAAAATAATATCTGCCCAGCATTATCTATTTAATATGTGGAGAGCCCAGTGTAACACACATTACCTAAAAGTTGTAATGTGCTTTAGAAATTCAGGTTTTTCTAAAGCCTTCCTATTTTTTTAATTTTTAAAAATTCTTTTCCAGGTTCATCCATGTCCCTACAAAGGACGCAAACTCATTGGTTTTGAACAATGAGAACACATGGACACAGGGAGGGGAGCACTATACACTGGGGTCTGTTGGGGGGAGTTGGGGGGACAGCGGCGGTGGGGTGGGGAGGTGGGGAGGGATAGCATGGGGAGAAATGCCAGATATAGGTGAAGGGGAAGAAGGCAGCAAATCACACTGCCACGTATGCACCTATGCAACAACCTTGCATGTTTTTCACATGTATCCCAAAACCTAAAATGCAATAAAAAAAATTTAAAAAAATAAAAAGAATTTACATTTCTTATGTTTCTTATTAATTAGGAATCCCCACTCCCCACCTATTTGGGGGTGGGAGAGGCAAATAACTTTTGCGAGTCTCTTGCTTTTCAACTTTGTTTTGGTTTATATTGTTATAAACTAAACAATAAAATTTAAACCATTTTGGTATAATCAAAAAAAAAAAAAAATTCTTTTGGGGTAGGATCTCACTCTCGCCCAGGGTGGATCTGCCGGGCTCAAGTGATCCTCCCACCTCAGCCTCATGGGTAACTGGGACTACAGGTGTATGTCAGCACACCTGGCTAGTTTTTAAACATTTCATAGAGATAGGGTTTCTCTGTGTTGTCCAGGCTGGTCTTGAACTCCTGTACTCAAGCAGTCTTCCTGCCTCAGCCTCCCCAAGTGCTGGGATTGCAGGCGTGAGCCACTGCACCCAGGTTGCTTTGCAATTTTTCTTTTTCTATTAGGCTGTGATCTCCCAACCACAGTTGAATCCATAATTTGATTAATTTAACCACAGACGATTCCCCCAAAGTAACCTGTATGATGGTGGGAGACAATTTTCGGGGTCAGTGTTAACATTTGGACAAAACAACGTTCTGGATTTTAGTATGTCTCCTTCTGAGGAAAAGAAATCCATTTGCGGAAATGGATTCCTTTCAACTTTGAAGATGACATTTCTCATTAAGGTAGATTTATCTACACAGAAACGTGGCTAACAGCGCTTTGCCAGAACATGGCGCTGAGGAGCTCGCCATGGGAATCACCCCAACCCAGAGGCAGGGTCTAGCGCAGTTCCAATTCCTGTGGCTCTGAAGCTACTCTCGGGGGCCTGCAGCCTGCTGCCCCCACCCCGGACCAGGCAGAGATGGGAAGAGTTTCCCACCATGCTGCAGGCAGCAGGGCCCTTCATACTGTACTTTATTTTCAGCAAGGAGACTAGAGCTTGATACCTTATCTACTTCGTGTCTTTCTCCTTTCCTTTTTAAAAGGCAATACATTTCTCATTGCTTCAAATCTTTTTTTTTTTTTTTTTTTTTTGCAGGTGAGAATTAGGTAGCATAGAAAGAATAAAACTACTTTATTTGTTAAATGTCATTCATTCATTCATTCATTCAAATTTTATTGAGGTCTTTTGTCTTTGATGCTATATGAGGTCTGAAATGCTTTGGTTTGTAAGACAGAAATTCTCAATGATATATTTACCTCAATAATTAAGCTGTCCTGGATGAAAAGTTTAACCTTATATAGTAATTGGCTTTCCACAATATGGTGTTGTTGATTTCTCAGGAAACAGTAAATAGAGGTGAAGAAAGCCCTTCTGCTTGTAAAGCTCTGTGCTTCTGTCTAGTAAACTCTGATCACCCGCAAGCATCCACAGGATCATGAATCTCACATCAAATGGAGAAACTAGCTCCAGGAAAAGCAAGCTAAACCCCACCCCCAAAACCCTCAAAACCCCAAACGTTAAAATGAGCACTGAATATTCAATATTGTATAACGAAATCACAGGAAATTAAAGCAGCCTGAACTCACGAATCAGAGGAGGCCAAACATGAACGCGTCTGTTTGGTAGGATGGCTGGGTGCCGGCCTGTACGCGTGTTCCTGGGGCTGAAGTTAGAGCAGTAGCTGGAATGAAATCTGCCAGGAGGCCTAGGTGAGTGGAATCTAACTGGGGTAATCCACCCTTCAACCACAACAGTCTTTAGAAGGCTGATGAGAAAGAAGAAAGTAATATTAAAGCAATCTTCACTGAATCCTTAATATTTCCAGGGCTGTGCCTGACACGCTTTCAGACATAATGTGCCGAACTCCATACTAAATGCCAGAATTGCTGAATATATTCTCTTATGGTGAACATTTCCTTCTTTCCTCTTTCTGGTTACCTTTAAGTACACTGGGAATGCATGATTCCTGGTCTGAAAAACAAACAGGGAATATAATGCCTGCTGTTGTGTCTTTCCAGACAGGGCTGTGGATTGGAAGCCAGCATGCCCAGGTTATGGTCCCACTGACTGCATCCTGGAGTTTGTAGCTTGGGAGGCTCATTTGTCTTCTTTGAGTTTCATATTCCTTATCGAATGAATCAGATTAGGCCTGATCTGTCCCCAGCTTTGCAATCTAAGGGTTTGCACGTTAAATAAAGTTCATTATCATGCTCTTTTCAATATATCAAGAGGCCTGAGAAATAGCTGAAGTTGACTAAGATTGCAAAAAAAAAAGTAAACAGCACATTATTTTTGCTTTTGCCTAGAATTTTTGTAGTGCGGTGAGAGAAAGACTGTATCTGGCGGTTCTCTACTGTCTATTAAACACTTTTTACATAAATGAAATAGGAATCTCATGAGAGTCACCATTTTACAAATAGGGAGTTTGAGGCCAAGAGAGGTGAAGTGACTCACTGAAGATTGGTGCCTAGCAAAGCTCCTGCCTGTACTGTGTGACAGGGTGTGACTGGGGGAGGCTACAGGGCCATCCAGGGAGGGAAGAGGAGCGGAACTCTCCTGGATCTGGTCCCTGGACTGGGTCTCCCAGGCTCATCACCACATAGACTATAGGCTCAGAAGGAGCTCAAGTTGGCAGCTATCTCCTTTTAAAAAAGAATTTTAAAGCCAAATTATCACTTAATAAGTTCTGTTGGCTTCATAAATAAACATTGTCATGCCATGAGGGTTCCTGAGCAGGAACTGGGCTGATAAGATCACATCATCTAAATGAACGATTTCTAAGATTCTGTCTGGCTCTGAGATTCCAAAATTCCATGATCTGGTCAAAGTCAGTCAAGAATGAATTTGTTCCCTCATTTCCAATGCATTCTGATTTCCTTTGCTGTCTTTTCCTCTGGGATTCTACTTAGAGGCTGTGATGTTTTGGAAGTTGCTAATGTAAATGATAAATGATAGCCTAACCTTGTAATACATATTTGAATATATTAAGTACTCTACTTCCCAGCAAAGTAAATTTTGTCTCTAATCAAGTGGTTTTTTTCTTCAAAAGAAAAAACAAGTCATTGATGCCACTGATGCTGACGAAGGCTAGGCTGCACCAGAGTTTAATTTTGAAGTGTTGGCATCTTGAATTTACCAACTCAGAGATGCATCAAGTTACACTAAAGTTCAATTCATTTTGTCTTACTTCGACGTACCTTTAATATAAGTAACAATGTGGATTGAAACTGAGGTTCAGAGAACCCAGATTTTCTTCTCAGACTTCCTTGAGAAGATGACACTTCAAAAACTGGATTAAAATATATAAAACTTGCCAATTCTTATTCCTAAGGGTGGGGGTGCAAAAGGGTAAGGATTTTCTTGTATTCAGTGAATCAACTTGAATTTGTAAGCTCTGTTTTCCAAGGCTTGGAACTTGAATACCATCTTGATGTTGGAGACCATCCCATGCAGGGTACAGAACATGCTGGAACAGGCTGAGCACCAACCAGCACGAACGTGGCAGCCAGACGCGGCCCTGGGGTGCTCATCTAGAATAGAAATTGTTCAAGTGTCAAGGATGAAGTGTCATTAACTTTTGAGTTGATCTTAGGAGTCTACACCTAGAGAATTTCCAAAACACAGAAATGAATTTGTGTTCTAAGTGTTAGTATTCTCCTCCTGAACCCCAAATAACACTTTCCAAGATTCTACATTAAAGATTGTATTAATCTGTTCTCATGCTGCTGATAAAGACTTACCTTATACAGGGCAATTAACAAAAGAAAGAAGTTTAATGCACTCACATTTCCATGTGGCTGGGGATGCCGCACAATCATGGCGGAAGATAAGAGACACATCTCACTTGGCAGCATACAAGAGAAGAGGGCTTGTGCAAGGATATTCTCATTTTTAAAACCATCAGTTCTTGGGAGACTTATTCACTATCACAAGAACAGCACAGGAAAGGCCCGCCCCGATGATTCAGTAATGTCACACCAGGTCTCTCCCGCAACAGGTGGGAATTCCAGATGAGATTTGGGGGGACGCAGCCAAACCATATCAAAGATTTTGAAATATGAACACTTACTGCATGGAAACATGCATGTAGCTTAAACACAGTGATTTAAAGTGGAACTGAAGAAAAGCTCAATTATCACTGTGAAAGCTCAGGAGTCCTCTGGGCCTGAAGGTGAAGCCAGAACAAAAAGACAGAACGTTGGGTCAAGGTAATAAGCACCAAGGACTTAACAGAGACTTCCTGGGGAGAAGTAGTGACATTTCTTGTCAATGAAACTTGAGAATTGTTGAAAGTTAAGCAGCAGGATCATTTGCATTTCTATACAAGAGGACATTTGCAGGTCCTGTCCTAAGTGAAGTAACTCGGAATAGAAAACCAAACATCGTATGTTCTCACTCATAAATGAGAGCTAATCTACAAATTTCTCATTTTTTAATGTCACCGATCATCTTTCAAGTATTCCTTACCAGTTCTCTTTTCATTATGACGAAATGTAAATTATTCCAGTAGGAAGCAGACAGAATCTTTTTCTTGCCTGAGACACTTTACCTTCCCTCTTACCTGTGAGATCAGAAGGGGACGTTGATTGGAGGGAAAGTAGGAGGAATCACAGCCAGTGGTGAAGGGAACCTCCCCTCAGGAAGCTGTCGAAACAAGGCAAGGTAGGCAGACTGTAGGGGTTGAACACATGAGGGTCACAGCCTGGAGAACAAATAGATTTGAGACCCTTCACTAATTTGCTCTCTCATAGGGTGCATTACCTGGAACAGATGAGCCTCAGTCTGTGTCAGTTGCAAGATAAAGACCTGAAGTAGGCACCATGGCGCAGTCCATAGTTCAAGGAGATATAATGGGAAAAGGGGGTTGCCCCAGGTATCAGCAGGGCTACCTTGGTCTGGCACCTGTTATTCAGCAGTAGCTTTCTCACTGATGCAATCATGTGAGTTTGGGCAGTTGGAGTGAAAAAGATAAGGACTGACAATTCTCATTCCTCCTATATCAAGAAACCTTTAAGACTTCTGAAATCCAGGTACTTGATTTAAGTTATTTTTTCTGAAGCTGTATGGACTTTACAGAAATGCGAACTCCCTAGAGTTCATAATTTGGTGTGTCTCTATCCATGGGTGTAGAAGGAAAGATTAAGTTACAGCCAAAGTATTGACTTCTCTGTCCTCAGGGACAGCCAGCTCCCTCTACTGACCTGGTTCTCAATAAAAACACTGTAATTAGGAAATTTCATCTTTCATGACCAGCAAGGTCAGGCATTGAGAGATCCTGGCCCCCGATGGGTATGCAGTATACGCTGATGGGACTGAGAAAGCTAAGATTCCTGGCACTTGCCAAGGCTGAATAGATTTGTGTCTTCAGGACTCAAGCCTCGCATCAGAGACAGAACACTGTATAATCCATCCGTCAGGCAGAAAATGAACTCCTTCTCCATGTTTTGCTGACAATATGTTATTTTCTCTCTGCCATTCTAGAGGCTTATGTTCCCCTTTGAGCTAACTTCTCTGCAGGTTTTCTTTCTTGCATGTAATGTTAGCAAATTTGATACACTTTCATCAAAGAGTCTCATTCACAGGGTAGATCAATGTATGCAAAGTTTATCTCCTGAAATGGATCAGTATGAGTTAGATGTGGGTGGGAGAAGCTGATAAGAAAATGCTCTCAGCTGGGGTAAACGGAGCGGCTAAGCAGCTTCCAAACCGATTTAGTCCAGTAACCCAAGCTCTTGCCAGCGCTACAGCTGGGACCAACAACTCTGATTTCAGAAAAAGACATGCATATTCAGAAACACAGCAGCATATAGGATGTGATCTATATCTAAAATTCATGCTGGAAGTGAATAGTTAGATCTTGATACTGAGGACATTGATGAAGACTGCAAATACATCTTCTAAGTACAGAGAAATCAATGAGAAGCTGGTTTAGGCTTTTAATCTGCACCTCACACTGAGATGCATTGTGGAGTCACTCTTGAAGCTGACAAGAATTAGAGCAGTTCTATAAATTCCTAATAACTAACCACATTCAAAGTAGGGGTGATTTGGAATATAACTTGTCCCTCTTACTGAGAAATGTTATAAATATTCTGGATAAAGACATCTATTCCACAAAATAGAAAAGATGTTTTAATTAATTTTCATATATACACTATTTGATTCTAAAATTCTTGCTAAAGTATGGGGAAAAATTTAATTAAAACAGGCATATTACATATATATATCCTTTTAAAGCATTTTAAAACTATTTAATATAAAGATATGGCATTATTCTGTTTCTGTTAGAAGCAATAATAAAAATTATTTAAATTTAAATTTATCACTCAGAAAGCTTCATAAGATACCCAGATATGATATCTATTTCCAGTTATAGAAACTTAGGACTGAGGTATAATGTAAATTGCCCGAATTAAACAAAACAGTGCTAAGAGGAGTCTGTATTAGTCAGAGCTCACCAGAGAAAGCAAACTAACAGGGTTTACAAATACATAGAGATGGAGAGAAGAAGGCTTATTGTAAGGGATGGACTTGTGCACTTACAGAGGCTGAAAAGTCCTGAGATCTGCCGTCTGCAAACTGGAGGCCCAGGAAAGCCAGTGGTAAAGTTTTTGTCTAAACCCAGAGTTCTGAGAATCAGGAACACTGAAGCCCAAGGGCAGGAGAAGATGGATGTCCCTGCTCAGGGAGAGAATTTACTCTTCTATACACCTTTTTGTTCTTCTTCTTCTTTTATTTATTTATTTTTTTTGATGGAGTCTTGCTCTGTTGCCAAGCTGGAGTTCTGTGGCACTATCTCGGCTCACTGCAACCTCTGTCACCCGGGTTCAAGCGATTCCCCTGCCTCAGCCTCCAGAGTAGCTAGGACTACAGGTGCACACCACCACGCCTGGCTTATTTTTTGTATTTTAGTAGAGACGGGATTTCACCATGTTGGCCAGGATAGTTTTGATCTCCTGACCTCATGATCTGCCGGCCTTGGCCTCCCAAGTGATGGGATTACAGGCGTGGGCCACTGTGCCCTGCCCATCTTTTTATTCTCTTCCAGCCCTTGCTGGACTTCATGATACCTACTTGCAGTGGCGAGGTCAATCATCTTTACTCCATTTACTGATTAAAATACAATCTCTTGCAGAAACACCCTCACAGGGACCCTTAGTAATAATGTCTTACCAGCTATCTGGGCATCCCATGGTCCAGTCAAGTTGACACACAGAGCTGACCATCATAGGACCCTTGACACCCGAGTCATTTTCCAAGCTTCAGCAGGAAGGCAAATAGTGCACGTGTCCAGTGAATCTTTCCCACCAAGCTCCTGCCCTCACGACTCTCCTGTGTCTGGTTTACTTCTTTACTATTGCCTTCCTCATCTGCTCTTCAAGGAAAAACACTATGTTTATTTGTGAAGGAATGTGTTCCTGTTGAAAGAGTTCTAGGCTCTCTTTTCTTGCTGTGTTGAACAGAGGCCTATTTATTTATGTGTGTGGACATGGAGGGCCAGTGCAAGCTATCTTCACGCTGAATGAGAACAGGTTGGACCAATCTCACCTGCATGCCTCTGGCCTGGATGATGCAGCTCAAGTAATGCCTGACTCACACTTGGCATGGACACCCGGTGTGGCATGAAGAGCTCCATGAGCTCCATGAGCTGGCATGAACAGCTTCAAGAAAGTCTTCAGTTCCACTCCTAGGAGGTGGGTACCCACGCTCTCCCCCACCATGTGCAGAAGGTGAGGAGGGGGTGCACCTTGGAGCTCTGCCCCTGCCTCTGCGGAGGCCTCCACGTGATGGGAGGGTCCCTCAGAGTGGACCCTGGGCCCGGGCCTTCTGAACAGTATCACCATTAGCTTATCATCCTTCACGACCTGCCTGTCCACCACTGGCCTTAAGCACATTAGAAGGCACTGTTTCATTAAGAGGATTTTTTAAAATAGAAGAACAGGCACCAGCTCCTGTGCCAATATAAATTGTAAAATATAAAAAGAGCACACAATTGAAGACCAGAGCGAGTCCCACGTAATCTTTCAGCTCTGGCAGCCGCGTCAAGCCACATTAGATTGCCTTTTATACAGTTGATCACACGTATCTGTATGTAGTCTATGATTTGCTGTGGAAGTCCACCATGCTAGACCCTCCGAGGCTGAGGGGCAGGTTTGGGGTCAGCTGGCAGGACTCAGTTCTGTGGTCTCATTATTCGTTCAGGTTGGTTCAGGTTTTACATGGATCAATGGCCTTGTAAAAACATTTTTGAAATAATTCAAATAAACACTCCTGATAAATAAATATATAAGACTCTTTCAGTCTGTAAAGATCTTACAATTTATTGGCAGAGATGAAGACAAACTCCCAAATTAAAAAAAAAATGCAAGTATCCCAGAAGAAAATCATCCTAAGAGTGATTCAAAACCACCACTACAACAAAAAGACTCAGAAGCAGGCAAGGTATGCTCAGCTTCAGGTTCCAGAAAGGCTTCTTGGAGTGAGGAGGCACTGGTGGGAGGGAATGGATGCAGCGTCCACAGAAGGGGCTGAGGCCACGGTCGGAGGCTTTGCAGAGCAGACACCCTGTGAGCAGCGGCTCAGAGGACAGGGAGGCTAGGGAGGAGTTCCGCAAACCCAATGTCTCTGCCTCTGGTTTGGCTCAAGACCTGCAAATATCTAAGGATAAAATGGGAAGGCAACTGGGGAAGATGGGATGGAGCAGGAGAGCCTTGGATGCCTGCTTGAGGGGTGTTTGCTTTTCAAGTGTTTGGGATAAAGAGGAATGCTATAGTTTGAATGTGTCTGACAAAGTCAGTGTGTGGGAAACTTCATCTCCACTGCGACAGTGCTGAGGGGTGGGACCCTTAAAAGCAGATGAGGCTTCCAGGTCTCTGCCTCAAGGATCGACTAAGGTTGTTATTGCAGGAGTCAGTTCCAGGTAAAAGTGGGTTTGGCTGTCTCTTGCCTGTTTTTACTCTCTGAGTGCTTTTTCGCCCATTTGCCCTCCACAGTGAGATGATGCAGTAGAGGGCCCCTGCCCGGTGCCGGCACCTTGATCTTGCACTGCCCGGCCTGCAGGTCCGTGTGGAATAGATTTCTCTTCTTTATTAATTACTTTGTCTATGACATTCTGTTACAGCAGCACAAAACAGACTAAGATGGTGAAATAAAGATTCTTGTTAATGGAAGATTTAAAGAGGAAATGAAATGTCTTCCAGTAAACAAGAAGTCAGAAATGTTTTTGATTAAACAATAAAAGTATGTGTGTTTCCCACACTGACTTCCCCCACTTTTACACGTGTTATGACTGACCTCAGTGTGAAAGGAAAGCGTGAGCTTCCAATCTCTGTGTCTGCAGATACCTGGGCTTGGTCACATAATAGACACGTCTTACAGTTTGATTGACTTGCCAACTAGAGAATGAACCAGAGATATGGTTCCTCCTCCTCACAGGCGCTGGGCAGTCAGGGAGAAATGTGGAATTCTAATTCCATGCTTTGTGACTCTGCATAAATGATCCATGTTCACTGGACTTCAGATTCCACATTCATGAGATAGGAGCATGAAACCAAGTCATCGAAGATTCTCTTAGGGTGAGAATTAATGATGTTAATTAAAAAAAAAGACATGTCAGTGTTATTAGACATTAAAACATTTAATAAAATAAATATAAACATACAATTAACTGTGTTTTAATTGTTAATTCAATTTTTAGCAAACATTTTGTGAGGATGCACTATTGGCCAGTTAAAAATGAAATATAAAGACAATGAACATATTTCCTGCTTTTCTTCCACAGAAGGCAGACAGGCAAACAAATGTGTTAAAAGCATGATAGGTATTAGCATGAATTTACATAAAAGGCACAATAAAGGCCAAGGAGAGATGATAATTTTTAAGTTTTTCTTCCTTAATACTTAATGTTTTCAAAACACCTTTAAAGTCCTGGAGTGGAAAGCAGAGATGCTACTGGGAGTGACGAGCTGATGGATCGTGTGAGTGATTTAAAAAGTAGCAACTAATGCAGCTATACAATATTTCAGTTAAATGTAACTAGTAATTTTTCCCTTCAAATTTCTGATTATCTTTCATCTTCCCAGGTCTCTATGTACCAGTTGAAAAGCCACAGCAAATATCTTCCTAGTCCTCAAATATGAGGCCCCTGGGCCAGGCATTTTGCTGACTTTTCCTTTTTTGGACAGGCCACATTTAAATGCTGTCTGAAGATGTGAACGTCCATAAAATTCTGTTCTCTGTATATGTTTAAGGCCTAATCAAAGTAGACTTTTTTTTTTTTTTTTTAGCTTTCTATGTTTGTACTTTTAATTTAACATTAGTGGGACATCTGCCAAGCTAATATAAGCACTTTTCCACGCACTGGAAAACCCAATTAGGACTTGTTCTGAGTTTGATTATCAGTCAGAAACATGCATACAGAAATATTCATTAGAGAGCTACTGAGAGCTGTGATAAAACAGCAGACGGCTGAATTATAGCATTGCTGTCACTCTCCCCCAACGCCATTTATGTTTGTTTCATAAAAGACAAGCAACCGAATATCCTCATGTGACGTGGTGCCCACTGGAAGTGCGTGCCATTATGAGCAGCATTGTTCTGACTCTCTGTAGGATGTCAGTGTGCATCTCATGACATGATATTGCAGACAAATGATAAACCGCAGCACAGACTGCAGCCGTGTGAGGCTGTGTTGATTTTCAGCTCTCTCACAAGCGTGCTGCAAGCTTTAGTCACGGACTCTGCAGACTGTCCATGTCCATATGCTCCCAGAGGCAGGTGTGGGTTTGCCACCTGGTGTTCTTTATGGAGCCCGTTCATTGCAATCTCTTTCTCCCCTCCTGCCTCAGGGTCTGCCATCCTCACCATGAATTTAGCCTACAGATTACTATGTTATTGTCATTAGCTGTGGGTTTGACATGATTTGTTGGAGTCCCAAACATTCTAAGAGGACTCTGAGAGACTGAGAGAAAAGGTCTACTATTTTTTGATGGGGATGAGAAGCAGGAAGTGAAAAGGAGTGAAAAGTTCAGGGGCTGCCTAGGATGATTTTTCTGGAGGATGGGTATAGGGGCCCTGGGCAGTTTAGGGCCAGCCTGGGGACCCTGAGGGAGCACAGGAGCAAGGGCATACCAGGAAGGAAAGACTAGTGAGTGCCTTAGACTTGCCTTCCCCAGGAACATTTATGTGATCTAGGTTTTAAGGTTATTCACAATGTTTTTCTGAAATATATTTTTTATTTTTGGAATAAAATGATTTGGCAATAATAAATAGAAACTGTCTGATTCAGCACACTAAGCTAAAGCCGTCATCCAAATGGTAGAAAGGCCACTTTTTGTGTGTGTGTCACTGAATGTTGGGTTTATAAAGTACCCTGAGTATTCCTTGCAGGGCTTCTTAATTGTCTTCTGCTCCCAATCTGGCTCCCAGGCAACTGAGCATGTGACGGAATGGCACAGACTTCCTCAAAGCAATCAGAAGAGCTGCACTCCCTTGCCGTCATTGTGCAGTCAGCTAGCAAGATCAAAGTCTTCTGAGCAGTTTATTTGAAAAGCATTTGGGTAATTTAGCTTCTAATGGCTTCAATATGTTTGTTATCTCAAACTTAACTATATTACATTTTTAAAATGAAATAAAAGAAGAAATAGGCTTTCATATTTGCTGTTTCATAAAAGAATGACCATTTCCTGCATAATCTGAGAAACTAAAAGACACAATTCTCAATATAGTACAATAGAGTATCTAAAATGATTAATTCTATTTGAGAGAAAACTGGAGCGAAAAGACAGAACTTGTATTTTCTGTAGGAAGTAAATCAGTCTCCACTTACTAGTATAAGCTTTCCCATGTGGTGAAAAGAAATAATGAAGGGCCTCGTGAGACTGAGACTTCAAGATGATCAATATTGTGATAGGGCCATATCCATGAACTTGAACTATCTCAGTAGGACTCAACATTTTATATTAATTTAAATACTAAACCATATGGCTAGCATATATTGTAATGGTAAAACGTTTTCCTCTAGATAGTTACTAAAACTTTTATATTAAAGAAAAGACATTTGAAGTGATGCATTTTGCTTTGTTTGTATAGCAGCAGTGCTCTATGTAACTTAAAATGCCTTTATATTTTCTTTTGGAAAGACCAAAAAGATCAGTCACTATTTTTAAAATTTAAACTAAATTGTATTTTTAATAAGATTGTTCCTTTTTCCTACTAAGTTGTGGGAAATCCTTTTATATTTTGATTATTAGTCCTTTATCAGATTCATCATTTGCAATTTTTTTTCTCTCAATCCATAGGATGTCTTTTTGTTTACTATTTTCTTCCATTGCTTTGGAGAAGCTTTTCAGTTTGATGTGGTTCTACTTATTTTCTTTTTTGCTGCCTGAGCTTTTGGTGATATACCCAAAAAAATCATAATTAAGGACATTTTCCCCTATGTTTTAATCTAAAAGTTTTATTAGATTAGGTCTTTATTCTACTTTGAGTTGATTTTTGTGTGTAGTATAAAATAAGGATTCAATTGTATTCTTTTCCCTATGGATAGCCAGTTTCCGGTTTTCCTAATAGCATTTATTGAAAAGACTGTCTTTTCACTGTTGTGTCTTCTTGGTAGGCTTGTCAAAAATTAGTTGACTATACATTCTAGAGTTTATTTCTGGGCTCTCTATTCTGTTCCATAGGTCTATATGTTTGTTTTATGTCAGTACCATACTGTTTTGATTAATATAGCTTTTTAATATATTTTGAAATCAGAAAGTAGGAGGCCTCCAACTTTGTTTTACTTTCTCCAGATTTATTTGGTTATTTGGGGTATTTTGTGATTCTATATACATTTAAAATTTTTCTTTTCTATTTTTGTAAAAAATTTTCAAATTTTGACAGAGATTACAATGAGTCTGTGTATTATTTGGGTAGTACATTTTAATAATATTAATTCTTCAAATTCATAAATATGAAATACCATTTCATTCATCTTTCAATTTTTTCATTAATGTTTTATAGTTTTTAGTGCACTGATTTTTCACTTTCTTGGTGAAATATATTCTTAAACATTTTATTCTTTTTGACAATATTGTATATGGTATTGTTTTATTGATTTCTTCTTCAAATAGATTATTTTTGGTGTAAAGAATGCACTTAGGCAGGGAGTGGTGGCTCACGCCTGTAATCCCAGCATTTTGGGAAGCCAAGGCAGGTGGATCACTTGAGGTCAGGAGTTTGAGACCAGCCTGGCCGATATGGTGAAACCCTGTCTCTACTAAACATACAAAAATTAACCACAGGTGGTGGCAACCACCTGTAATCCCAGCTACTTGGGAGGCTGAGGCAGGAGAATCGCTTAAACTCCAGAGGTGGAGGTTGCAGTGAGCTGAGATCCCACTACTGCATTGCAGCCTAAAAATGCAACTGATTTTTGTATGTTGATTTTGGGTCTTCTACTTTACTACATTCATTTATTAGTTCTAGAGGGTTTGGGTGAGGTCTTTAGGATTTTCTACACGTAGGATCAAGTCATCTAAACAGGATATAGATATGGATATTGATATGGATATAGATTGAACTTGGCCTTCAGCTTGATAAGTAGCCCTTGGCCTTCAACTTGAGAAAGAATTCTATTTGTTATGTGTTTGGAGTGAAGTTAATAAGTTATAGGCTACATGCATCTTTATGTTTGTTATTGCATAACTTTATTTTTTAATTTGTTAAATTTTATTTGGTTTCAGCTTAGTGTTCTGAGTCCAACTGCTTGAATTTGGTTCTTAACTCATCAATTTTCAGCCATTTTTTTAAATAATGAAAACATCCATAATTATGAATTTTCCACTATGAACTTCTTCAGTCCTTCCCACAAATTTGATATGTAGCATTCCCTGTATTTTCCTTATTTAAATTTTCCATTATTTCTTCTTTGACTCATGAATTATTTTAAAGTATAGTTTTGAATTTTCTACATATTTTTAGGTTCATTTTATATTATTGCTTTTTACTTTAATTATTTTTTCATATAATTCATTAAATATAGTATTGATTTGTCTGTTAAAATACTGTACAGAATAACCTTAATTATGTATTAATTATTAATAATTAATGTACAGTATTTTAATTCCATTGCCTTTTTAATCCACAAAATTAGTAATTGTCAGTTTAATTATGGAAAGTCAATGTTTGTTTACATTTACCCATATATTTGCCAGTTTTTTTTCCACTCCCATTTTCTTCTGAGGTTGTAGCTTTTTCTTTGGTATCAGTTTTTATTTTTCCTGATGTATATTCATTCAATGCTGCTATAATGAGAGTTTACTTGTAGTAAATACTTTTAGACCTTTAAAGTGTGTTAGAAATTGTATTAGTTTGGTTTTATGGATTGCATATATAGATAACTAATAAATGTTCTTTAATCAAATTATGTGTGTTTGTGTATGTGTTTTGTGTGTCTGTGTCTATTTTGTACATTTTTATGAAAGTGTATAAGTGTGTGTGTTTGTATATCTCTTTCTTCTAAATATGCATTATTGATATCAACTCTTCAGAGTGAACCAAATGCCAGTTAATTCAACAGCTATCTACTAAACACATGCTATGAGCTAGGCTAGGCCCTGAAGATTCAAAGATTAAATGTAGTTTTGATCCTCGCTAATTTCCCAGAACGATGTGAAACACTGCCTGAGACAGTTATTCACAGTGGACTCTGAGAGCCATGGGAAAGTTTTCTAATTGTGTTGGAAGAGAAGAGGTCCTATAAAAGCTTTTTGGAAGGTGATGTTGGTAAGGGTTCATGAGGAATGAATAAGAATTTGTCCAGATGGAGGAAGGAGGAAAGAGAAAGAGTTAATGTGTGCAAAGTCACATTGGCATGGAGGAGCGTGTTGCGCTGTGGGCCTGGGAGACATGGTGGTGTAGAGAGATGGTGGTGCTCAACTGTGGCTGCTGCTAACACACTGCTGCTGCTCCTGCTGCTAATAAAGACAGTGGAAGCTGAAATCTTACTACACACCAGGCGGTGATAATCTTGTTTAATCACTGAACTTTATCTAGGAGAATGCCTTTAATACAGGTGCAATTTTTATTCTGATTATTTTACAATAAGAAAACCAAGATTTAAGAGAAGGGTAGCGTCAATTTACATGTCTGTAAAGGAATACCCAAAGCTGGGTAATTTATAAGAAAAACAGTTTTTGTTTTTTTTTTTTTGACTCATGGTTCTGCAGATTGTGTGAGAAGCATGGTGCTGGCATCTCTGTCTGGTGAGACCTCAGGGAGCTTCCAATCATGAATGTAGGTTAAGGAAGTCAGCACATCACAGGGTGAGAGAGGGAGCAACAGAGGGAGGTGGAGATGACAGACTCTTTTAAATAAGCAGATGCAGTGTGAACTCATTACTACAGGGAGGGCACCAAAACCTTCATGAAGAATCTGCCCCCATGAACCAAATACCCCTCACCAGCTTCCACCTCAAACACTGGGATCACATACACTTCACCATGAGATTTGGAGGGGACAAACTTTCAAACTGTATCAGGTAGGTAATTATTCAAAGCCACAGAACTTAATGTGTGTTAGAATTCCCCCTACTGACCACATAAATCAATCCCATCCTTGAATTTTGGCTTGGATAGCATCTCTGCTGAGACTTTCTCTTCATTTGCGGATGGTATTAGGTGCTCTGCCTGTGGACTGTCAAGGCACTTGACTGAGTCCTGAGCTCTGTCATGGAAACTTATTTCTGTCCTAAGTATCTGCTTCCTCAGCTGCCTTTCTTACTAGCCCACAACCCCACAAGGCAGAAATTCTTTTTCCTAAGGAATTAACCATACGTGATACAAGACACTGATCAACATACATTTGGGAGAATGGAAGGACGAGTCAGTGAGTGCCATGGCCCTGTTGCAATGTAGTTTGCATTAGGACATGGGGAAAGAGAAGGAGCTGGAGAAGATGTGAAGGATCAAGTCATGAAATGTTTTATGTCATGCTAAGTTCCTAATGATTGCATACTGAATGCCACAGGAAGCCACTGAATGATGCTAAGCAGGACAGGTACATGATAAAATCTGTGGTGCAGAAAGATTAATCCGGTTATATGTGGGTAGAATGGAAGAAAGGGCATGTCAGAAAGGCCAATTAAGGTTTGACTGCAATAAGATGAGAAATAATGAGGCTAAAAGAAGTCACTTTGGTGGTTAATTTCATGTGTCAACTCCACTGGGCCACAGGTTGCTCAGACATTTAATCAAACATTGTTCTAGGTGTTTCTATGAAGGTGTTTTTGAGTGAGGTGAATATTGGACTTGGTAGTTTGCTTAAACCAGATTGGCTGTCTAATGTGGGTGGAACGCATCTAATCATTTGAAGGCCTGAGTAAGACAAAAATGCCAATCCTCCCCCAAGTTCACAGAGAAGTCCTCCTATTCTGCTCTGAACTGGACATCAACTTTTTCCTGCCTCAGACTCCAACTGAAAAGTCATCTTTTCTGGGTCTGGAGCCTGCTGGCCTTTGGACTGGAGCTTACAACATCAGCTGTCCTGAGTCTCTAGCTCAATGAATCACACTTAAGCTCTTGAGACTTGTCACATGCTGACTTCGAAATACAATGTCAGTTCTACCAGCCAGGGCCTCAGCTCCTCCTTTGTGAAATTATATTACTAGGAGATACTAGATACTAGAAATTAGATTACTGGATAACTGGATCCTCATCTCTTGCCTTATATAAAAATCAACTCAAGCTGGATTAAGGACTTAAACTTAAGAGCTGAAACTATAAAAAGGCTAGAAAATTACATTGGAAAAACCCTTCTAGGCATTAGCTTAGGCAAGGACTTTATGACCAAGAACCCTAAAGGAAATGCAATAAAAGCAAAGACAAATAGCTGGGGTCTAATTAAACTAAAGATCTTTTGCATGGCAAAAAGAACAGTCAGCAGAGTAAACAGATAACCCACAGAGTTGGAGAAAATCTTCACAATATATATATCTGACAAAGGAGTAATATCCAGAATCTAAAAAGAACTTAAATCAGTAAGAAAAACAACAGTCTCATCAAAAACTGGGCTAACAACATGAATAGACAATTCTCCAAAGAAGATATACAAATTGCCAACAAACATATGAAAAAATGTTCAACATCACTAATGATCAGGGAAATACCATCTTACTCCTACAAGAATGGCCATAATCAAAAAATCAAAAACCAGTAGATGTTGGCATGGATGCTGTGATCAGAGAACACTTCTACACTGCTGGTGGGAATCTGAACTAGTGCAGCCACTATAGAAAACAGTGTGGAGACTCCTTAAAGAACTAAAAGTAGAACTACTATTTGATCCAGCAGCTCGACTACTGGATATCTACCCAGAAGAAAATAAGTCATTATTCTAAAAAGATGCTTGCACTCATGTTTACATGAGTGCAATTCACAATTACAAAATAGTGGAACTAGCCCAAATGCCCATCAATCAAGGAGGGGTTAAAGAAACTGTGGTATAGATATACAGTGGAATAATACTCAGCTATAAAAAGAAATGAATTAACAGCATTTGCAGTGACCTGGATGAGACTGAAGACTACTATTCTAAGTGAAGTACTTCAGAAATGGAAACCCAAACCCCGTATTTTTTCACTGACATGTGGGAGCCAAGCTATGAGGACACAAAGGCATAAGAATGACACAGTGGACTTTGGGGGAAGTTTGGAAGGTGGGCAAGGGATAAAAACTATAAATATGGTATAGTGTATACTGCTTGGGTGATGGGTGCACCAAAATATCACAAATCACCACTAAAGAGCTTACTCGTGTAACCAGACACCACTTGTACCTCAATAACTTATGGGAAAAAAAGAAATTAGATTGCTGAATGAAAACACTTCTAGTATAAAATTGTAGAATAATTTATAATAATAAGTATTATTTCATTTGGTATTTTATATAACTAATGATACCTAGTACACTTCATGACGTATAAATAAGCTTTGGCAAAAAGTAGAGAGGAATGTCATATAATTGCAGGAATATCAGAGAAATAAGAATAAAGACATTATAGGGAAGAGGTGTTGTCCTAAGAGATATTCATAGGCAGAAGATGCAAACAGGTATTGTTCATATAAATAAATGTGTAACAAGATGGCTAAGAAAGCAGGGAGGAACTTGGTGTTCTCCAGGCATGCTGTTCATACCAGAGGCTCCATTCAGATAAAGAGATAAAAGGATGGTGAAGAAAAAGTGCCACTCCCATCATTCTGATGTTGTCTTCTACCCTCTTGTTATTACTCTATCCCCATAACATATTTGCTATGCCTGGGGTCCTATCTTACACTTTCTTCTCACTCTCCCTTAGAAATATTAATTCTTTCCACATCTTTTAGTTGCCCACAGGACTTTCTTAACACACGCTGATCTCATGGCATTGTGTCTTGGCCAGTTCTTACCCTTACCTGAGCTGCGTTGTGAGAGAGAGGGGCTACCTTTATTCTTCTTTGTGCCTGCACATCTCTCAGAGGTCTATGGAATTGGTTCTTGGTAACTTCCTTTTGAATAGGCTGTATGAATAATTGAAAGTATTGTATGATGAGCTGTTAAAGAGAGATGAATAGATTATATCAAGTTTTATATTCATCTATGTATCAGGGACGAATAGATTATATGAGGGCTTATGTCTTAGACTACCCCTCCTTGTGATTAAAAAATAATAAATTTTAAGGATCAAAAATGTTTATTTCCCTAATCCTCTCTGGATTATAGAAATCCCAAAATAAATTTTACAGTGTATTCTGTGAAACAGTATGAGGTTAAAAGTGGTTTTAGGTAAAAACAAATGCAAACAATAATTATGGTGGCAAAAAAAGAAAAAAGTTATTCAGACACTGTTGATGGAGAGGAAAAGTATATTTAGGAATTACTATTGATGATTTATTTAGAATACACAATTGGAAAGAACACGATTCACTTTAGCTTGTTAAAGCAAAAATTTTAAGTTTATTAAAGAATATAAACTAATACCTGGAATCTCCAGGAGACCCAGAATCTGAATTCACAATGTCCACTACTCCAGACGGGTTCCTCTCCTGGAAACACCCCTGCCCCAGCTTCTTGTCACACACGGCAGTTAGACTTGGATGTCATAAGCTCAGCATGGCACCCTGGGAAACTGACAGCCTCTGCCAGGACTTTGCAGGAGGACCAGTTTTTTCTCGCATGGCTTGTGTGTGCTCTGAATTCACACAGGAGAAAGTGAGTGATAGCTTCTGTGTCATCCAATTAAGCCCTATAGTTAAGGGAGCCTGGGCTTCTTTCTTGGGAAGACCAAACTGATACGAAATTTCCAGCATCTTGGAAGAAGTTTCAATCCTATTGAGACACCACAAATAATAAATGAGAGAGTGACCTTAGATTTTTTTAAGTCCCAGCTTGTTATCACATCTAGGATCTATTATTTATTTTGTTTCCTTGTAGAAATCATTTAACCACCATGAATCTCATGCTTTTCATCTATAAACTAGAAGTAGTGACATATCTACTGCAAAGAATTGTGGCAGAAATTGATCAGTAATGTTGATTACATGGTAAGTGCTTGCTCAACATGTTGAATCAACATCCCTCCCATCCACCTTATCTTTTGAGAAAATATCGAGGTTTGCCATCACTTCCAAAGTGTTTTGGCAGCAGTCCTCAAAATCACCAAGGAATTTAGATGTCTGTAGCTCCCCCCAGAAATAATAATTTTATTGGTTTATAAATATCTTTTCGTGTTTTAGTTCTCCAGATGTTTTAATGTGCACCAACGTTGAGCACTACTGGCTTCTTGTCTCTGTTTGACCTATCCATCAGCTTTTATTTTTTTCTTTTCTTTTTTATTTATCTATTTGTTTATTTTTTTGAGACAGAATCTTGCTCTGTCGCTCAGGCTAGAGTGTAGTGGTACGATCATGGTTCACTGCAACCTCTGCCTCCTGGGTTCAAGCAATTCTGCCTCAGCCTCCTAAGTAGCTGAAATTATGGTCATCTGCCACTGTGCGTGGCTAATTTTTGTATTTTTAGTAGAGACGGTGTTTTGCCATCTTGGCCAGGCTGGTCTAAAACTCCTGATCTCATGATTCACCCGCCTCAGCTTCCCAAAGTGCTGGGAATACAAGTGTGAGCCACCGTGCATGGCCAGCTTTTCATAATTAGGGTTCTGGGAAAGAATTGAACCCTACAAAACACAACTTAAATGATCATTATCTCAATTTTCCCAAAGATGGTATATAGAAAAGACTGTTTAGTACAAATAAATGTATGAATTCATTACCTACAAAGGATATCTCAGGGTAGGAGAGTGAATTTTCTATTGGAGAAAGATGATGTTTAAAACTACTGAAAGATATGTCAAGAACCAGGGGTGAGTTGGTAGCCTGGCTCCCCAGTGGAAGGAAAAAGGCCCTGAGTGGTTGCATCTGCGGCTTTCTGTGACTGATAGAAGCCTACCATAATGACTGATTTAAACCTACCAACTGTTTACAAACTGGCTTACAACATTTCTGAGTAGTTAAAAATTAACATCAACAAGATGCTCTCCCAAATTGACAGGACCTGCCTCCAGCATGCCATATATTTTTTGAGAAATTTGTTGGTTGAGTCTAGATAACATGCCATGAAACTATTTTTTTGAAGCCATTTTGCTGTGGCTATTCTAAAGGCAACTCAGTTACATGATTCGTACTAATTTCATCTGGAAAAGAGCAGCTGGACCATCTCTTAATATCTCTTCCAAGCTTGTAATACCATAACCATCAGCTGGAGAGGAGTGGGTTACTGGGACAAGAAAAAAAAGAAGCCCTAATGTTGTGCATAAAGAGTCTTAAAAATAATTCTGTACATCACAGGGTGGGGAAAATCAAACCTAAAACTTAGAGGATATACTACTACTTCTGTTTCTAAAACCCCAATTCAAAGCAAGGAAAAGTGTACAGAGTAGAAACAGCTGCAACTTCCTCCCCTTTACTTAACAGAAGCACCCACATTCAATAGACTCAATAGTTTATTTAAGTTCCTCAGAACATATGGTGAACTCTTGAATCACCCCCACACAAATATAGATGGTATAATAAGTTGAAGATCTGAAAAAGTATTACATGATATTAAAAATAGGGATTAAAAACCATGTGCCTTGAAAAATTAACATGCCATATTAACAATATAGAATTTAAAGGATGTTTGGCTTAAGTAAAAAAGACCCCAGGATGCATAATTATCTTCTCCAACTCGTCGTGAATGAGCCTGAGGACTGTGGAAGTGGTCACAAACACTGGGAAATGTTTGTGTTTAAACATAAGGATGGGCTTTTCTGAAACTGCGTTGGAAGGTGGCGAGCATTCTGGCAGAGACCGGAAAATATTTGGTGATACTGTAGAAAGGATTTGGGTATTACATGAGAAGAGGCTAAACGATATTAATTCTTAGAACCCTACCAACTCTAACGTTTCATGATGTTGTTAGTCATGAAACAGATAAGTGAATCAGCTGAAATTAGGTAGATTTTTTATTCCTCTATGAACACGAATTGTGGATGGGATTTGAGCAGAACACCTTAATTACTTGCTTTATACGTAGGTGCCTTTGACCTGAGGGTCATCTTTCATCACTGCCCAGTGGAGGAGGGAAGCCCATGTCCCACGATGACCCTCAGGGCAAGGGGAAATACGCTTTGAGGAAGAGCCAGCCTCACAGTGTGGAAGAGCCAGCCTCACAGTATGGAAGAGTCAGACTCACAGAGGTACTACCTCAAATTCCACACCACAGAATGCACTTGATCAGAAATACTCTACTCAAGTAATGTTAGAATAAAGACACATGTGTGCACATGTTTATCGCAGCAAAATTTATAATTGGAAAAATGTGGAACCAACCTAAATGCCCATCAACCAATGAGTGGGCAAAGAATATGTGATATATATACACATATGTATGTATCATATGTATAATACATATATATCATACACACATATGTCATATATACACACACACACACACACATACAAAAGCACACTATGGAATACTACTCAGCCATAAAATGGAATGAAATAATAGTCTTCACAGCAACTTAGATAGAACTGGAAGCCATTATCCTAAGTGATATCTCTCAGGAATGGAAAAAACAAATACAGTTATGTTCTCACTTATAAGTGGGAGCGAAGCTATGAGGATGCAAAGGTGTAAGAATGATACAATGAACTTTGGGGACTTGCGGGGAAGTGCGGGAGGGAGGTGAGGGATAAAAGACTACATATTGGGTGCAGGGTACACTGCTCTGCTGACACGTGCATCAAAATCTCAGATACCACCACTAAAGAACTTCACCATGTAACCAAAAACCACATGTACCCTCAAAAAACTGATTTTTTCTTTTTAAATAGCAAGTAGGATTTTTAGAGCATCATTTGCAAATGGGAGCGAGGCATTGCCCTGTGCTCCTCCAAGTGGATGTATGGACTCACAGCCATCTGTGGCTTGTATTCCCCAAGGAAGAAGTTGCTGGGTCAGGAGTAGGAGGAAAGCTCATACACTCTGTTCTGATGACTATTCCTGGACACTTCCTGAACTTGGACGGTTTTCTTGAGCTTGACAGCATTCCAAGACCACCCACAGCCATAGTTAGTTAGTGAAACGGAGAGGCACTGATGGGTGCTTTCATCTCATCCGACAGCCTTCATGCCACTGGGGCTCAGTGCATCCTGCAAGGGCTTTCCGAGTGTTATCACGTATTTTACTTTAACAAATTAGAAGCATATGGTATCATAAGACAATAACGAGAGAACCTCCCTGAGCCATTTGACTTCTTCTCCAACCCCACAGCATTGCACAGAGAGGAGAGTTCAGTTTGGATAAATTTTGTCTTTCAGGTAAATATGACATCATTGTGACCAGAATTTAGCTAAAAAGAGGAAATAGTCAATGGAATAGCTTTCTGTGTGAAATAGCTGCCTCAGATATTGTGAAGCAGGCATTCTGATAGATGCTGCTCTTATTCTATTAGTTTGTTTATTTATTGGTTTACTTATTTATTGAGACAGAGTCTCACTCTGTTGCCCAGGCTGGAGTGCAATGGTGCCATCTTGGCTCATTGTAACCTCCACCTCATGGGTTCAAGCGATTCTTCCACCTGAGCCTCCTGAGTAGCTGGGGTTACAGGCGCACACCACCAGGCCCAGCTAATTTTTTTTTTATTTTTTTTTTAGAAAGTAATTTAACCTTTAATACATGGAATAAGTTTTACAGCCATATTTGTAATTTACATATACAGTGGAGATCACTGAAAAGCTTCCTGTTGCTCTGCAGCAAGAAATTTTATAATGTAGATGAAACAAATGTGCTACAGAGTGCAGCAAGATAACCTCACCGAGGAATAAGATTTTCATAATGGAACTTGTTACAGGGAGTTAAATATTTTCGTAATGTTATACAGTACATATTTTCAAAATGAACATTACCACTGAATAGTCTGCTAACAATTGTTAGCAATTAATGTTTTATAAACACTTAATTTTGCTGTAAAGTATGTGGCTCTCCAAATGTTAGTTCATGAAATGTTAAGTTTAAATGTAAAATAATCCCCTAACATGGAGACTCAAGACGTCAAAACTTTGATCATTATTGCATCTATTTTTCTACAAGAAAGAAAGAAAGAAAGAAAAATTTACATCACAATCCACCCAAAAAAAGAACAGAGAAATTGTAAAATTACAGACTCATTGGCATCGAACATAACCAAATCTACAATGAACATTTTTTCTTTGTGAACTGGCATTGCAAAAACGTGCAATGAAATGTGTTGAACTATGATGACACAAATAAAAATCCTTCACAGTCATTTTTTCATATGTTTTATAAAATGGTCTTAAAGATATATTTCCATAAACATTTCTGGTGCAATTTAATCAATGACAAAAATATAAAGCCATTTCTTATTCTTTATGTTATAGATTTTAAAACATGCCTTTGTACTGCAGAAATAGAAATTATGTGTTTGGGAGAACTGAGCTAAGGAAACATTAAAAAACCAGTGTATCTTGATTGGTTTCAGCATGTTGGCCAGGCTGGTTTTGAATGCCTGACCTCAAGTGATCCACCTGCCTCGGCCTCTCAAAGTGCTGGGATTACAGGTGTGAGCCACCACGCCTGGCCCCTGTTAATTGAGATTTGCTATGCATCTCATTCCAGGTAAAGTGATCATTGAGCATCCTCACAGAATGGTCCCCTTTTCTCACATGGCCGTTGGTATGTTCACATCACAGTTCCCTTTAATCCTTTTCTGTTGCGCTGTCTTCTGAGGTTTGTTTATGGCCCATTATTTCTGCCTATATTATCTCTGTAAACCAGCCTTGGTATCTTGTCATTTCTTTGTGTTGAAACGTCTTCTCTCTGGAAGGACTGTATCAGTATACAAATATGCAGCATGGGTGGGAGAATGTATTCTCCAGGTAAACAGCATGTCTTCACAGCACATTTAACTCACACTTGAGAAAGACTTGGTGGTCTATGGAAACACCACTCATTGGCCGGTGAGAAGGGATGCGGATTTTCTGCCTTGGTTTTTATTGAAGCTTTTCTGCTCTACTCTGGTTTTAACATTCTTTTTTTTTTTCTTAATACAGCGGTTCCTCTTAATATATTACTCTAAAATGAAGTCTTGTTTTTATGTTTTTTAAACAAAAATAGAAATTTTTGGTTAGATTAACCAGTCTCAGAATGTCGTGCTGGAACAGTGCATCCCATGACTCAAAAAGGTGACCTCCAAAATTGCACAGGATAAATTAGAAAAAATAATGCTTAGAGATGGGAGGGAGGGATTTGCTGTATCCTTCAGTGAGCTGATGACAGAGCCAAGACCAATACACCTGCCACCTGATTCCTAAATGTTTCGGTTTGGTTGGATATTTATGATACTCAGGCACACTCTAGACACTATGTCCTGAAGATGGGTAATCTCTGAATTTTGACTTAATGCTACCTGAAAAGAAATATGTGAAGAAGTCATCGTTTTAACATGTTGTGATTAGTATGAAGTGGAGGTATGTACTGTTTCCTAAGGAAAGACTAGGACAGATACAACTCAGCAGAGGTGTGAGTGGGAGGTAGTCCAGGAGCATTCATTAGCTGGAATTTTAAAGAATAAGATTCAACCAGACAGCCAATTAGTGAGTCACTGTGTGTGTATGTGTGTGTTGGGTGGGAGAGGGAGGAAGAAAGATGTCTCCAGCAAAGGAATCAGAGCATGATCAACACTTTAACATCACTTTACATTTAAACAGAATCAATCTTCAGCATTTAAGTACAAGGTTTTTCTCTCTTTTTAACTTCAATATTTGCATGGATTTTTTTCTTTGATTATTATATTAAAAGAACAATGGGATGAAATATATTTGATCCATTTGACTACACCTAAATCAGTGTCACTCATACAGCTAGAATGAGGTACAACAAACCACCTTTGGAAAACAAATTGTATGTATAGGAGATAAAAGAAAACTAACACAAGATTCTCTTTAAAAACAAGTAATGATAACAATTAAAAACTCTTTCTTGTTTCTTTTCCTTTTTATCACAGAAAGAACACCTAAGTGGGACAGATTTCTGGATAAAGGGAATTTGCAAAACTTCTGAAAAGTCAAATAACAATATTAAAAAAAAACTGTGAAAAGTTTGGGGCAAAAACTCAAAATGGGCTAAGTAAACTGCAGAACTCATATCTTTGCTTGAAATATTTCATAATATTTGAATTTTATATAAAGATGACGTAAACAGCCAAGAAAAGGAAGAGTGTTTGTGCATATAAGTTATTGTTCCTTACTTTTTTTAAGATAACCTGTAAATCATGTCTTGCATTTAAAAATGGAGCAGCACAATCTGCATTTCCCATCAGTAATTTCGTTGTCACAACCTGCTTTGCCAAGTTGCTTATGTAAGTGCAATTTAGATATATCTCCTCTCCATAGAATTTAGTCAATCGTCACACTGCCTATTTTACCTTGATGTAATTAACATTGTATTAATAATTTTTTCAGCATAGTATCAAACCTCAGAATCTTTGTGATTTACCGTAACAAATATTCACTGTCTCGCTCTGGCTCCGTGGTCCTACTGTTGCTTTTCTGGTCTTGCCTGAAGTGGGCTGGTCTTGGTCCCAGGTTATGTGTTGGGTTCACCTCTGCTACATATGCCCATGTTTTCCTTGGTCCAGCAGCTATGTGGGTATGCTCATCCAATGGCCGACCACAGGTGTTAGGAAGGTCAAGCCAAACCAATCATGCATCTTTAAAGCTTCTGTTCAAGAAAACATCTGCTAATATTGCATAAGCCACAAACCAACATCAATGGCATGAAGAAACAGACTTCACCAGTGTAGTGTAATGCAAGGTCACAGAGCAGAGAGCAGGTGATGACTGAGCACACTAATCCAATCTACCAAAAATAGTATCTGCAAAGGATTTCATGGATTTTCTTTGCTGCAGCTAGAAACCACTTCCATAAGAATTACATTTATTAAGTCATATGATGTAGCCTCTGATTCTCACATATTTATTGCTATGACATGTGCACTATGTCATGTTTCATTATATTTTAGCTGAAAATGAAGCCTTAGCTAAAATAGATATAAAGTGTTTTTGAAAGACAGAAACTGAGTTCCTTGAATCTCTTTGATCTGGTTTGCTCCAAAGCCAAAGAAAATCTACACAACTCTTGTCACATACGTGGTGCCTATAAATCCTTGCTGCTTTCCGCATTCTGACTCATGTTTCTCACCAGTCCTCGCTTTAATATTTTGAATGGACTGTTCTCTCTTTCTCTCAAGTATGTATCTTTAGGCTAGAGCTCTTTCTCACACTGCAGATAAACATGCAATGGTCTAATGGGTATTGCCAACTGCACACTTATAAACACCTCAAATTATACCAATTTCAGACAAAATCAACTTCTTTCCTTCCTCGTGTCTTCATCTTGGTTGGCAAAAGTCACTATTTTTCTGGGGTCAAACTGAACCTTGGATATCAAATTATTGTTGATCCTGTCCTGTGTTACATTCCTCATATTTTATAAAACAAGCATTTGTCTCCATCTGTGTCTTTCAGATTCTTTCATTTTTCCCATACCTATTGATCTACTAATAATAGCTACTATGTATTCTTTATTTAATATGTGTCAATCACTATGCTAGCATTTTACTATTAATATATTATTTGTCCTTTGGAGCAAATATTAATCTCGTTATGCTACAGATGAGAAGAGATCTCAAGAGATTTGGAAGATAAGAAAAATTAAGCTTCAAGAAATTAAGTAACTTGCTTGGGGGCTGTTGTCATAAAACTGCCCAAGTGAACAAAATATTGTTTGGCAGAGTGCCTTGCCCCACCTCTGCTATGATAGTCACAGCTGTGTCAAGGTCTTGCCAACATGAATCACACCTGAAGGATAAGAGCTGGATGTCAGCCTGCATCGCACTCATAAACTCAATGTCTATGCAAACTTTTATTTCTGTTTCCATACTCTTTGTAGATAAATAGATGGTGTTTGGTTTGAATAATTTTCTGTATCTCAATTTTCTTGACTCTATACAGCCAAGAGAAACAATGTTTGTTAAATGCTTACTATATTCCGGGAGTTGTGCCAGATGCCGGAAGTAGAAATGCAGAAAATACAGTGTTTGCCCTCAGTAACCCACAGATCAACAGCTGCTGACTAATAGTTAAAGAGAAAGTTATACATAGAAAATGTATTAATAAATAAGACATCCATTTTTATTGTTATAGAAATCTAATGACAAAATAATTTGTATTACTAAACCCTAGAAATACTATATTTGGAAATATATACACAAATTATGCAGATGCTTCAGGCCCAGAACCAGGTTAACCCAAAATAACTGGGTAATTAAAATAACTAGTTAATTACCGACTACATTTTTATCTTATTCATCAGGACAACTTCTATCTGTTGGTTCAAACTTAATCAATATATCTCATTTATAAATGAACAGACTTTTTAAAAATTAAATATGGTTCTAGACTGAAGTAAAATGGTGAAGCTGAGGAAAAGAATTTCACCAACTTGTCATTTTAGGAAAAACACCCAGATCAATGGGAACTACAAAATTTCACATGTTAAACGCATTGCTTTTGCACCTTCTGAGATGTAACTGCGTGAGTTTTAGTTTTAAGTAGCAATCAACAATAATGCATTGCTTGTTTCTTAATGTCAGTATTGGTGAATTAGTGATTAATTATCTCACTACAGTTTAGTGCTTAAAATAATCCAAACACAAGAAGTAAATGAGTTGATTGGTAGGAAATTCTGTCATGCAAATTCATGCAGTACAGACCCTCACTGTCACACTTACGGCTGACAATCTAAGCGGGTCACCAGAGTAGCTGGCCCCTGTTAATTTATTTTCTCAGACGCACCATACATATTCATGATACCCTGCTGTTTGTCTGTCACCTCAAAGAAGCCCTCTCTATCGTCAGAATCACAATTAACAGAAATGCGCACATTTAGCCAACAAATAGTAATAGAATCAAAGAGTTATGAGTCTGGTTTTATTTCAGTTTATTTTCCAGGCTTTTACTACAGACTAGAAGCAGCAATTATTTGTCCATATGGCATTCTTAAAATGCTAGTCTGTGGGCAGTTATGTACAAGGCTCGTAGAAAAAAAATTCTGTGAAGGCAAAATATTCATTCATTTTAGGGTTCCATGGCTTGCTGAACTGCAAACTATTCTGTTCCAATCAACATTGAGTTAATGTAAATTAAATAAATGGAACTAAGCACTGGACGCGATGTAGGGTGAGCATCCAGGTCTTATCCTTCAGTTGTGATTCATGTTGACAAGACTATGGCACAGCTGTGACTGTCATAGCAGAGGTGGGGCAAGGGACTCTGCCAAACAATATTTTGTTCACTTGGGCATTTATTTTCTTTCCAAGAATGCAATGTGTTTCATTAGCCCAGAGCTAGAAGATGGCATCATTACTTCCATCTTGCTCAGGTACACAGTGTAGTTACAGATGACTACATAAAACAAATACAGAAATTTGAAAATAGAGGAAATCTGGTTAGCATTCATTACTTTCAAGGATTTCGTTTGTCAACCATGAATCCTATTTGCAAATATGGGACATTTCCTGACTGTGGACACTTGTTTCACTTTAAGATTTTAACCCTTATTTTATTTTCACTTTATATGAAACTCTATGTAATAATAACTCCTTGTATCAATGAAAATAGATTTTTTTTTTAAAAAAGGAGCTTGTCGATTATTTTTGAGTCAAATAAGATAAAGAATAACACCAGAGGCATATTATCTTACTTCTAAAAAGACACAAAAAATTAAATGGCGAAAAATATATTGCAACTTTTCCCAGAGCCTTCTTGTATCCTTGTTGATATGTGCGAAGCAAAGGATTAGCTTCATTGGCAATATTTGTGTCAGGGCCACACTGATTAATTTAATATTCTGATTGGCTGAGGAGCAGAGCTTTAACGGCTGTTAACTTTTTGGCAAGCAGCTCTGAGAGGGCGATAATGAGATTAACATTCAGGGGACCTGATTTTCTTTTTGCTGTATTTAATTACTACTTTGACACCAAATAGTGTTCACTATGAGTTCTCTAGATAGGATGCTATTAATCCACATCTGTGTCACATGGTGGGTTCTGCTTTGAAAACCTGTAGAAAATGGGGTCTTTAAAAACTGCCCTTTACAAGAACAGGGGACATTCATGATGAAGGTCAAGTTAGCAATAAGTGTTTGAAATTGAGTTTTGCCTCCAGCACAGTCTTTGGTGGTATGCAAATCAAGCGCCAAGTTCTTATTTGTATTTTAATTATTTACAAAGCATTTTTCCGGTAATTGTGTCATTTTCTTCTTCCTCAAAACATTTTGGATGAAGTCTTATTGTGCCTAACTTGCAAATGAGATAAACAAACGTGGATATAGATCTGGCCAGAGGTCACATACCTCGGGGCCCTTGAGCTTAAGCTCATTCCTCTCTGCATCACAACATAGACTCTATTTGGCCGTAGAGAAGTCTAAAGTCACTTACTCTTTTATCATCTTCCCAACTCTCAGAATCTGTAAACAGGCACTCTTATCTTCTCACACAAGTTAGTAAAGTAGAAAATTACTGTTCAGCACAGAGAACTCTATGGTTAAACTTCTTGAGAAAAACATTTCTAAAGAATTAGAGAAAACTTCTAACTAAAAACAAGATTAAGAAAAGTAAGGTGAACTGAATCAATGATGTACTTGGTCCTACAATGATACCAATGGCGTACGGGACTATCTTGGTCTATTATCACAAAATACCACAGAGTAGGCAACTTAGAAACAACAGAAATCTATTTTTCACCATTCTGAAGGCAGAGAAGTCCAAAATCAAGGCACCAGCAGATTGGTGTCTCGTGAGGGCCCATTTCTTCATAAACGGTACCTGCCAGCTGTGTCTGCACATGGGGGAAGGGGCAAGATAGCTCTTTGGGGCCTCTTTTATGAAGGCCCTAATCCCATGCAAGAAGGGCCATCATGAGCTAATGACCACTCCCCACAAGGGCTCCATCTCTTACTTGGGAAATGTTTCAAAATATAAAGTTTCAGGGGATACAAACATTCAATCTGTAGCAGGGACCATGAATATAACACACCTCTGTCTTTAATGTTGTTGTTCACATAAATAAAATGTTCCTTAACACCTTTTCAAAGTTAATATTCTGTAATTACACATATTGTCATTTGTTTGTATTTATATACACTTACATACAAATAGGGATGCTTTAATTCAGAATGAGCCTATTGAATCATTCTTCAACTCTTTATGTTCCTCCACACTATCTTTTCAATATGATGAATTTTTATTGGTTAGTAAGGTATTTGAATGGTAGTTGCAGATACTAGGGAATATGTCTAGACAAGATGTGGTGGAATGTAAATAAACACTTCACTGTGTACACTGAACACAGAATTTTCCAGGTTTCTCTTTCATCTATATATCCATCCATCATCCATCCATCCATCTGTTCATCTATCCATCCTTCTATCTATATTCTATCTATCTATCCATCCACCCACTCATCTGTGCTTCCATCCCTCCATTCATCTACCTGCTCATCCATTAATCTATGCTTCCACCCATTCATCTGTCCAACAGTATTTACTTAACCTGTTATGTGCCTATTACTGAGAGCATAAAAATGTAGTCCCTTTCTTCAAGAAGCCGATACTCTAAATGCAATCTAATTGCTGGCTGCTGTTTTAAGAAAGTTTTAAATGAAATTCAGAATGTTCAGTCAAGACAAGTCATTTACAAAAACATTAGAATGCTACTTATTCATTTAATAACTTATTTGTTTGACATACAGAATATATTGTATCTCATGCTTGGAGAAGACAAGAAAATTAATCAGATAAGAAAAACGTTTTGTTAAAAGAAGTAACACAACATCAAGTACCTAAGACAATATTATGTCATTTCATTGACTATTTTTTCCCAGTAGGATAAATCATTTGTGTGTTTGTGTTGGGTGTTCAGAGAGAGGAAGGCCACTTGAAACAATTCTATGACTGTGAATAATTTCAAAAGCACTTAATCAGTTTTATTGGGTTTATTTAAGTTCTTGCATTTTGAAAAAACTACTACCCATTTTACAGCTCACAACATACAATGTTGCTTTGACAGTGAGATCCACTGTAGGCTAATTCTGTTACTGACAAGTTGCCATGGCAGGTGTGTGACAGCCAGCTAGGTACTGTGCACACTCAGTGTCCTGCATGGTGGCCTGTTGACAATACTCTGTGGGCTGCAACCCAGAGCTGATGTGCAGAGGGCCAGCCCTGCCGCAGTCTGTGATTGGCTCTGGCCAGGGAAATGTGATGGTCAGCAAGGCTCACCTGGCTTCAGGTACTATTATTGTAGACAATTACAAAGAAGAGTTCTCAGATTGGCATTTCAGAGGCAAAGCAATTATCAAAGAATAATTAAATCACAGCATGAGTGAAGTAAATTCACATTTAGCTAAATAGTTTACTTTAGACAATTTAGCTTTACAGGTATCTCTGTAGAGACAATTTGTGTCCAAATTTTGTATATTCCTGTCTTACTCCTGATTTAGCACATGGTAATGCACGTTATTTCTCTACACCCACCCCTCCAACATTGTCATAAATATTACTTCCAAAAAGTTGACTAAACTGTGTCTGCTCTTGCTGCTGCTGTCACGGTTCATTCACTTCCTTCTTCTTGATTGCTGCATCTTTCTTGCATACGGTACCTGAGCTCTGTGCTCATGCTCTCAAGTGCTCTCCTCCTTCTGGTGATGATCCTGGAGTTTCCTCTTGACTTGAATAATCATCTAAGAGATCCATCCTAGTCCTGCTGACCATTCCCTCCTTACATCATCCCAGCTTCTATCGCTGCCCTGACTTGAGTGTGAGCCCCAGCTCCTCACTTCGCCTGCTCTGGCTTCACATGGCTGACTGTGCTCACCATAATAGAGGCAGGGAAAGCAAAGCCCTGCCAGGGGAAAGGTGGATGGGGCAACAGTGAGAGTCTCCTGCTAAGGTTGTCCTATTTTCCTCCTTCTAAATTTTCCTGCCAGGTTCATTCCAGCTACAAGTAAGATGCAACATCAGAACTATGTTTGTGGCTGTTCACTTCCTCTACAAAGGCACAGAAAAGCATCTGAGCAATTGCAGCCCCTCACAGTGCATCAGTTGCCAAAGGGAAAGAAAAATGGGATCTTGCAACCATTTATTGTTATATATAATGCATTAAATATAATATACCTAGGAGGAAAAATGCCTGCATCTCTGTGAACTTAGCATACATTTTTATAGAGAAAGTTTGAAAGGCTTTGACACTGTTCACACTTATCATAAGTTAGATTGAGTGCAGAAGTCAGATTTTCATTTTGAGATGCCATTAATCCTGCAGGGGAAGCAGTTTTTTTGGATAATTTAAGAAGACAACGAGAGAAAAGTCCTTATCACCATGCCTGCCAAAGGGTAGCCACTCCCTGACTGGGGTAGTGATGGCCCAAAGGCAGTGGCAGTAGTGGTAGTAATGGTCATAGCAGTCGTTGCGAAGGTGAATGGATTGAAAAATGGTGGGCTCAGATGAACAGTAGAGGGATGTGTGTGTCTGTGTGTGTATGTGTGTGTGTGTATTTCTAAAACAGCAGAGTCCTGTCAGAGTTCAAATAGACATTAAAAATATTCTATATGACTATTGCAGCTAGCAAAGTCCACAATCTGGTAACTTCATTCATAAAAATAATTTTTCCTCTCTGCTTTCTAATGGTCACACTCTTCCGGACTTTTGCACTCCTTCCTGGGTGCCACAGGGTCAGAATACAAAGAAGCAGGGGTGTGTTCAGAGAAGAATAGGCATGCTGCAATAATCGCTGGGGCACTGGGGAAGTCTGTCCTGGAGAACAGAATCTTCAGGGATTCCTGAGAGCAGACTTCACTTTTGGGAAGGCTTTCAGAGGGGACGGGGTGGCCATCTTCCCATGAGCCCTAACGGTTGGTGCCTGAACCAGTGGGAAATAGATTTTACCCAGTGAAATGAATTTTGTAATGGTCCGAGCTCCTGGAATGGAACCAGGCTGTCATAGGAAGAAAGGAATTTCTCATCATTTAGGAAACTCAGAATAAAGGGTTCATGGAGGATGGAAAGGAACAAAGGTTGTTTTAGCCTCATGTATTTGTTTGAGAATGTCTCTATCTGTGGAGGAGACACAGAAGAGCATGTATACATATATATATGTGGATATGCACAGAAAACAGGGTTGGGTGGATGACCTCTTTGGGCCCTTGTAGCCCTAGGATGCTATATTTTTTATGAGTAGAGATTATTTCTCCACTTTCTTTCTTTTTTTGTTTTAAAACTACATATAGTAAATCAAATCCAGGGCTCATGAATTTTATTTTATTTTATTTTAACAACCAGTGAGTGCTGATAGGTAGAAGGAGAGTAACCAGGAATTTAGGAGACGTAGGTTTAACATCTTCTAAATTAGCATTGCCACGTGCTAGTGGTGTGACCCTTTAAGACACAATTTATTACATTGATAAAATAGAATCTTAGGACAAACCTGATCTATTTTTTTTCTTATTTAAAATTCTATGATTACACAGGCTACTCATAAAGGAGTCTATATACATTTTATACATTTATTAGTTTTGGCCAGTGCAAAAACAGGGGGGAAATTATCTGCACTTAGGATGATAATGAAGCCTTCCCATCTGAGAGTATTTCATACCTAGACACAAACCTTTTATTTCTGCATTTTGTTAGACTCCTGCCACTAGCTTTTTCTCCAAGCAGCATCTTTTACTTATTAAAAGAATCCTGAGTAAGACATTCAAGAATGAAATAGCCCTTTTGCTTACTTAAAGCAGGAATTTTATTACCATCCAATAGTGCACGTAAGAGTTGCACATTTATATTTGATTTGTAACATTTGTTTGTAGTTCAAGGTCCTGGGCTGCAGATTTAAACAGATTCCTACCACTGTTCTACTGGCATGATGTGGTCGTTACACATCTGTATGTAAAGCCACAGCAGGGTTTCTTCCCTTGACTTGACTTCAGTCTGAGTGCCAAGGCTTTCTGATTATTAAACTGCAGAGAGTTCAAATTTGCTATCAGACAATTGGAACTAATTGTCTGAGACGATTTACATACATCAGTGCAGGGTTTTATGGCTTTTCAGACTCTGCGTAAGATGAATAAATAACGGAGCTTGAGTCATTACTCTGTTTTATTACCTGCGATGTGCCCTGGGATCTGGAGATAATTTGGGCACCATGACTTCGTCGGAGAGTGGACATCTGTCAAGTTGTGGGTTCGGGTGGTATTTTGCAATCTGTCCACTTTCACCCTTTACAATTCCAACCTTAAAACCAATGAATTGAGCTGTTTTGTTTTGTTGTTTTTGTGGTCGTTGTTTTAAGTAGGGAATTCTATTAAAGAAATGAGAGCAACTTTCACTTTTCCGTTGGTACTTTGGGTTTCTGTTTCCGTCCTCTTCGATCCTCATCTTGTCTCACGCACACAGACACTTCATTCTTTTGCTTCCTTCATGGACCCAGAGAAAGGAATATCATCCTTGTCATCTCGCTGCTTTGACTTCGGTGCAGCAGAGGCCACTCAACCAAGGAGGCCCGCCGGTTAGCATGGTCACTCATGCCCCTGCTAGTTAGGGAGATGGTTCACCTGCTCTTGCCTTGACAAGCCTATTTTAAAGTCTTAAAATATCTTGGAAAATGAATTTTTCACTCTAAGGAAGTATTTTCATAGTTAAATCATGTTACTTGTCTGGAAATTTCTCTCAATTTGGATTTATTTTCAAAATTTAATTTTACAAAGACATTTTAGCTTTATATTTTTCTGGCCCCATGTTAAACATACAACTAGTGAAAAGGTGTTTGGTTTGTTTATTAAAAATAGTTAATGAGAGTTACTTAGTCAATTAACAGTTGCCTTCTGAACAATTCTTACATGTGTACTATTATATGATTAGGAGAAAATTCACATTGAACTTCCATTTAGTTTCAGAGAAAAGAAAGGGATAACCTGGCCACATTTATCTGAGAGAAATAAATTAAAAGGATGCAAAGTTCAGATAGACGTGTCTTTGTGTATCCATCCATCTCTATGACAATCTTGTGTTATATGCCATTAATCATGAGAACAAGAAATTTTAGAACTCAGATTTTAGGGAAGAAGTAGATATTACGTCAAAAAGACAAAGTCTGGATGTGAACTTTAATAAATGCCAAATCAATATGCATTTATTGAATGCCTAATTTATTGACTGGGCATACAGGAATGAATAAGACACCCTGATCTGGCTTCAGAGAACTCACAGTTCACATACGGTAGACAGAACACAAGGAAATGTAACACGGAGCAGTGATTGCTTCAGCAGACGTGCAAACACAGTGGGAAGAAGGGTTTGCTTTGAGTTGACTTAGGGAGGTATTCTCAGAGCTGATTCATGGCACACTCCCTGAAGGATGAATTAAAGTTTACCAGAAAGACAGAGGGGCGAAATGCGTTCAAGTCATGCCAGTCAGACGTTCCAGTGCAAGACTAGCTCCAGCTGGCCACTCATTCCCGAATTTCAGATTTGGAATTTAGTTTGATTTTCTCCTTGGTCCTCCTGTCACCTATACTAGTGTCGTCTTTCAATCCTAATTAAGGGTTAAAAGTGCAGAAATAAGCAGTTTTCCTCACTCTCTAGCCCTGTCCTGGGCAGCCTCAACTATGGAGAAGGCTGTGGACATGACCTCAGTGTTGACAATACCTGGGTCCACCCTGCACCTGGACCCTCTTCTGGGGTACACCTGCCTCCAGCTGTTGCTCCCCATTCTTGGGAGGTCTCCCAGGCTCGCTTGGTCTGACACAAAAGCCTCTCGAACTCTCTTCTTCACCTTCTCAAACATTCTTCAGACAACCCGAAGAAATAAATTCAAGTCAAGTCATACCACTCTGCTGCCTAAGAACTTCAATGGCTTTCATTTCCTTGGAGATTAATTTAAAAAATCTTAACAGTGTCTGCAAAATCCTGCTCAGTCGAATCCCAGGTTCCCTCTCAGTTCCCTCTCTTGGTTCCCTGCTCCCTTCCGACTCTGCCCTCACAGGGCCTCTGCTTTACAAGGAGCAACCTCTGTCCATCTCAGGGTTTCTCCCATCTGCTTCTTCTGGCCATAATTCTGTATCACTCGTGCATCAGGAATTTTTTTTAAATTCACTGATGCACGAGTGATAGTCGCTGCTTAGTGCATGCAGCGTGTAATACAAACACAGTTTAATTGTAATAAGTCTATTCAGTGTGTAAGATTCTATGTTTCCAAGGGCAAGGATTTCACACTCTTCACTGCCATATTCCCTGCAGTTGAGGAATGAACAGATGAAAAGAAGAAAGGAAAGAAGAGTGGGGGGAAAAGCAGGCAGCTAGGAGGAAGATAGAAAAAAATAAAATTATAAATTAATATCATTATATATTCACTACATTGTGAGTAATCCAAGAAGGTAGGCTGAAAAGTTACCAATTAGAGAAAAATATGAAATCAAGATAAATGTGAGAACTACAGGTCTTATGTTATAAACTCTGACTAGAAGAAAGGAGACAAAGCTCCATTTGCTATCTAAGTTGACTGTGCCATTCTGAGGAAGTCATTTAAGCTTTCTGGGTCTGAGTTTATTCAACAGTGGAAGGAGGAGCTTGAATGAAAAGATACACCATGGAATATTATGCAGCCATAAAAAAGAACAGGATCATGTGTTTTGTGGGAAGATGGGTAAAGCTGGAAGTTAAGTATTTTTAGCAAACTAATGCAGGAACAGAAAACCAAATACTGCATGTTCTCATTTATCAGTGAGAGCTAAATTATGAGAACATGTGAATACAAAGAAGGAAATAGACAGTGGGATCTACTTGAGAGTGGAAGGTAGAAGGAAAGAGATGAGCAAGAAAGATAACTGTTGGGTACTGGGATTAATTCCCGGGTGAAGAAATAATTTATACAACAATCCCCCGTGACACAAGTTTACCTGTATAACAAACCTCCTATGTACCCTCAAACCTAAAATACAAGTTAAAAAACACTTCGAAATTCCAAGAGTCTAAGAGTAAGTGACATGGCCAAAAAGTTTAATGCTCTTTGGGAGAAAGAAGCAGCATAGTGGAAGAATAGAGAAGAAATGGAAGAGACAGAAAACACCCAAACAGAAAAGCCACTAGGAAAGGCTGTGGACCACAGTTACCAAGCGGACTGTGTAAGAGCTGGATGACATTGATTGGTCTTATTGGAATCCGTGAGAAATAACTACATGTCTCAGATTTGATGAAGGAGGAAAGCAAAAGGAAGCTCTGAAGACACTGACATATAGAGGAACCATCATAGGAATTGATGTCAGCTGACCGTGGATTTAAATCCAACTCTGATTGCTTCTAGCCACACCATTTGGGGACCTAATCAGAGGCTCAGAACCCTCAATTGTTAAACAAAGATAATAATATCTATTTTCATTTCACAAAAATTAAACAAGTTAATATAAATAAAAGCAACTGGCACAGTTTATGCTCAGAAATGTTTGTTCACTGAAGGAAGATAGAGTTAAGGGGAGCAGTGTGGACTGGCCGGGAACCATCACTGCATTTAGGAGTCACATCATCTATGCATAATTTTACAATGGTGGTGGCAACCCAACTAGCAAGTGAAAAACTGATGAGATCAAATAACTGGACATGCTATGATGAGTTCAGAGAAATTTCAATAGTGACTTTCAAGTAGCAATCATAGATAATTTTTAAAAAATTGGTTTCATTTATATCTCACAATGGTAGAACTGGGAGTTGGTACTATGTAAAATGTAGATAAACATCATTTTCAATTTAATAAAAATTATTAATGATGGAATAGTCAGGTGCATATATATATAAATTATTAATGATGGAATAGTCAGGTGCATACATATATGTATACGTGTACACGTATACATATATGTATGCACCTGACATATATATACGTGTATGTATATATACATATACATATATATACACGTATACATATATGTATGCACCTGACTATTCCATCATTAATAATATATATATATACACACACACAATAACAAGCCCACACTTACCAAACACTGATTTTCTATAGGTTCTCCTGTAAGCAGAGCTTGATATATAATAGCACTTGCAGGCAGGTGGTTCGTTTAGACAGTGGTCCCAGGAGACAAGACGTGGACAGAGAGTGAAAGATGGAAGGAGGGAAAGCACACAAGGGTGTGCTATCAGGTCAGTCCATATTACAGGCAAGGACACTCAATTCTGTGAGACTTTCTTAGCAGATTTAGGAAATAAACCTCAGAACTGTTAAAGGAAAAGAAGTGAAAACATCTATTCTATATCTTCTATTCCCCTTGTCAAGGGTGGGACAAGGCATTAACTTCTCTGCACTTTCAGGTCCTGTGTCTTTTATTACCAACAGCCTTGGTGGGTTTTCCCCAGTGAGGCATCTTCCTCGAGGCATTGGAAACTCTGAGGCAGGAAGAGAAAAAAGCACATCATGAGGCTGAAATGGACAGAAATCAAGTCAAAGACATCTGTGGAGTCAGGTTATTTGAGAAGTGATCCCATCCAGCAGGGAGCAAGGTCACTGTGAATCACTCAGGGAAGAAGGGAACACCACCACCACGATGCATGTGGAGTTTGCTCTCATCTTAGGGAAATGGGGCTCAGATTTGTGCAAGCTTCTGATAAGTTTAATGAAGTACCTCAGAACTGTCCAGGCAAGGAAAGGTAAGAAATAGTATCTAATGGCTCCTGTTCCAGTTGGGTAAAGATGGCTGTTTCTGAGTTGCAGATCATGCTGCAAGATCAGAGAAGACCAGGCAGACAGCTATCACCGTGCACCAAGGGCTCTCAGATGTAGACACTCTCCGGTCACGTTCTGTGCAAAGACAGTGAAGGTCTGCAGCTGAAGATTTGGGAGTAAGTAGAGATGGAGTTAAGAGATTAGAAGTAGGGTATAAGAATGTCTGAAACAAGTGCAGGCTACTTCAAAAATACTAAACCTTTCTTCCAGTTTTTTTATTTAGTATTAAGTTTTCTGCAGATGATAGAGACGTAAGATAATAGTGATGTAACGTAGATAGAAGTCCAGAGGCATTCAGTCAAGGGCTGCTGTGGTGGCCATTTTGCGGGAGAGTCTCATGTGCTCAGGCCTTTTGGGTTTCAATAGCTTTCATTTACATGGTCCCCTGTTGTGATCTTCAGCTTCACCATCCATAATTGAGATATAGGATCTCAGGATTATTTCCTTTCCTTTAGGGCCTTATCACATAAGCATGCAACCATAGACATCATAGTTAATTTTTGTCTCTTTAGTCCCAATCTTTGTACCTGTCATTTCCTTTTCATGTCTTCATGCATTAATTGAGATGGGATTTCCAGCACGATGCTGAATAGAAGTGGTGAGATGGCGCATCTTTGCCCTGTTCCCAATCTAAAAAGGAAAATATCAAGTTTTTTTTTTTTTTATCTTAAGTATGCCATCAGGTTTTTTAGATCTTCTTTATCAATGTGATGTTATTTTCTAAGTTGGCTGAGAGATTTTTATTGTGAATAGGTGTAGAACTTACCAAATGCTTTATTTGCATCTGTTGTTATGATTATGTGATTTTTTTTCACTTAACCTGTATATCTGATGTACTACATTAATTAATTTTTGATTGTTGAACCAGTTTGGAATATCTGGAATAAATCCCACTAGGTTATATCATTTTTATACATTATTGTATTCTATTTGCTAATATTATTTGAGGATTTTTGTATCTACGTTCATAACAGATGTGCATTTGTAGTTTTTCTTTTTTGTAATATTTTTGCTTTATATTTTGGTACTAGGGTAATATCGGCCTCTTAAAATGAGTTGGGAAGTTTTCCCTGTGCTTCAGTCTTCTGAAAGACATTGTAGGGAATTGATATCATTTCTTTTCATTGGTAGAATTCACCAGTGAAATCATCTGGGCCTGGTGCTTCCTGTTTTGGAAGGCTATTAATTACTGATTTAATTTCATTAATAAATATAGCCTCATTCTAATTTTGTAATGCTCTAGATGTGAGTTTTGATAGTTTGTATATTTCAAAATATTTGTTCATTAGATTTACATTACCAATTGGTGTTCATACAGGTTTTCATGATAACATATTATTACATTTTTAATGTTTATAGAACATTGGTAGTGATGTATATTATTAATTTTTATCTTTTTCTTATTTCTTCCTTGAATGTTCATCAGTTTTATTGATTCACTTCAAGAATCAGCTTTTGGTTTAATTGATTTTATTTATTAATTTCTTATTTCAATTTCATTAATTTCTGCTCTATTTTTAAAAAATATTTCTCTGTGCATCAGGCTCGCATTGCTTTTCTTTCTCTGGTTTCCAAAAGTAGAAGCTTCTAGATTTTACATTTTAAAAAAGAATATATGGACTCAAACTTTAAGCTATACATTTTCCTCTAAGCACTGCTTTCATCGTATTCCATATAATTTGATGTTGTATTTTCATTTTGATTTATTTTATACACATAAATATGTATTTAATGTTTTGAGAGCTCTTCTTCAATCCATGTCATTTTATAAGTATTCCATCAGTGTTTCCAATATCTGAGTATTTTAAAATATTTTTATTTTGATTTCTAGTTTAGTTCCACACTTGGACCGACAACATACTTTGTAAGATTTTTAATCCTTTAAATTTGTTAACATGTGTTTCAAGGCTCAGTAGATGGATGGCCCATGTTAGCCTGGGAAAACTGTGTATTCTCCTATTGTTTTTAATAAGTGCTGTTCAGGTCAATCATAGTCATACTGATTTTCTGCCTGCTGAAGCAATCAATTATTGGTACAGAAATGCTGGAGTCACCAACTATAACAATGGATTTGTCTATTTCTCCTCACAGTTTTATCAGCTTTTTTCCTCACATTTTAATGTTCTGTTACTGTGTATTTTTAGGGAGTTAACTCCTAAATAATTAAGCAATGCTTCTCATTTCTCCAGTAATTTCTATTGTTCTGAAGTCCGATTTGTCTGATGCTAACATCATCTTCACTTCCTTTGGTTGGTGTAACCTGATATACTTTCTCTATTCCTTTACTTTCAATCTATGTCTTTACATTTAAGTGTTTCTCTTAGAAATTGCATAATTTTATGTCATCTCTTCATTCTTTACTCTTAGCTTTCTGAATTCTATATATGAAGATCTGTCTTGTGGTAGCAGCTACTTTGGGGGTGGGGTTGCTCTTTTTGACTGAATTAAAATTATCTGTCTTTTAGTTAAATTGTTGACTTTTTGTTTTATACAATTACTGATATATTTGAGTAGACCTTTGTCACAAATATGTTGTGTTTCTCATTTTCTCCTCTACCTTTTTTGATTGCTGTAGTGTTTCTTAATGTGTTTACTTCGTCTCTCTCAGCATGTTATTTATGCATTTTGATTTTTTAGTGATCACTCTAAAGATTTCATTTTCAGTTTATCACATCTAATATTAATGTTGTTAATGTTATTGAAAGCAGATATTTTACCTCTGCCAGGAAATTTCTTGATATTAAAACACTTTAACCCCATGTAGTCTAATTTCTTCCTTATATGCTCATATGCATTTAATAGGAGTGGGTGTTCAGCCTAATAAGACATTACTATTTTACACTATAATGTAGCACTAAAGATTTAAAAAACCATTTAGCTTCTACCCAAAGACTTACTTACTTTTTTGTTCTTTCTTTCTTCTTGTACCTCTGTGCTTCCACCTGGGACCTGAAATTCAGTCCATCACTTATCCAGAAGTCCACTATGACTATCCCAATTTTATACACGGAATGATGGAGGCCAGGAAAGATTTTTCAGCTTACTCAAGTCATGTGGCTAGAAGACAATAGTGGGGATCTGTAAGAATTCCAAGCTTATATGGCTAACAACTTCTGTCACACATTTATTTAGTCATAAGCTAACACTTGAGGGAGTGGGAAGGACTTCAAAAAAATTGGAGATTGCAAAGATGGGTCTCCTGATGACAGAGGAGCAATGGAAGATAGAATTGGCCAAGCGCCTTTCTTAGGGTAACGATGAAACCAGAAAGATGGGACAGCATTGTAGAAGGTGACAGAGAATTTCCGGGACCCCCTCATGATTTCGGGAGTTAAGTCACAAAATAGCAAGATGAACATTGTTACTTTTGAAAAAAGTATTTGTATAAAAATTTAAGTTTGCTTGGATGTCTAAACAAGGAGAAAATATCGTGGTCATTAATTGTAGTAGCTCAGGAAAAGCAATGATCACATGTGGCATGAGGAGCAGTGTGTGTTCCGAGACTAAGGGGCAGGATAGATGGAGGGAGAGAGAAGAGGGAGGGAGGCAAGGTCTAGAGATACTTAGCAAAAGCCTCAGCATTCTGGAAACACCATATAGCTATGATCCTCCAAAGCAGGACTTACCACCCTACTGTCTGCAAACCAAATTGGCTCTTAGCCTGTTTTCTATGGGAAGTAAGATGGTTTTCATGTATTTTAAGGGTTGTAAGACATACTAACAGTAATAAAATAATAAAGAAGGAATGAAATTCAGATCATAGGTGAACAGGAAAACCTAAAATATTTATTATCTGGATCTTTACCCCCAAAAAAATCTACTAATTGCTGCTTTAAAGCAAAATAATATAGACTTAATTTTATTAGTATAAAGTTTTATTTCAGTTTCAATTTCAAATGGAATTGCTGAGGATAATATGATTCACAAGCCTCATTTGCCCTAACCCCATCTTCCTAAACTTCCCATCCTGTCTTCCATTCCTTTACTCTGTGTTATAACTGAGACTTCGTACATAATATCCATTCTGCTTAGAATTCCCTTTCATTAGCTTTTAACAATTCAGTAGCTACTTCTAATTTGAATCAGTACATTTTACACTTCTTAAAAGCTTCTACTATTATCTCCAAGGGCTGTGCAGTTTCCTTTCATTTTTTTCTCCAGAGTGTCTAGGACTAAGTTTTGCTATTGTCACAACTGTTTCGCTTTGGTTGTGTTTGTCTGTCTGTCCTAGTAAACTCAAGCTCTAAGAAAAAAGCAGCTGTGTATAATCTGTACATTATATAACCAGAGACAAAACTGGTGCTGACTAATTAGTTATTGCCGAGTAAACAATGAATGAATGAAAGTGTCACACTGATTTCAGTTCTCTGAGATTTTAGTAATGGATGGACTTAAGGAGAACTATTTATCACTGAAGATTTTTAAGAATGGAAGATAAGTTTTAATCCTTTTTGACTCAATAAAAAAACACAAAACATACAGTTTTTTCTGTGAGAAAAACACACAAAAGTCAGTGTCCATGTAGCATATGGGTGTATCATTTTATAAATTATTTTGCTTTATAGGCAACAGTGAAAATACTAATGCTTTAGAAAACCAGAATCCATTACTTCCTCTTTTTTCAATATACACCTTTATGTTTATTCATTTATTTCTTCTTTCATTCATTTCAGAAATAATTGTTAAGTATGCGCTATATTGAGAAACATTGTGCTAAGTATGGAGAGTGTAACATGATTAAGACACTTTACTGTCACCTCTTAATGTGGTACTTGAAACCTTTCCATTCCTAGTTTAAATGTGTCTTCCTTGACAAAGACTTCACAGAGCACCAGAGCCAGAAAGTCATCTCTTCCTCTTCTAAACTTGCATATCCAGTTACACGATAGCACTCACAGAATTTTCATGCCAAGCGAGAGCTTTTTCAGGACAGGGATTTTCCCTGATTTATCACTGTAGTCTCCCACAGCTCCTAGAGTGCCTTTCACACAACAGGCATTCAGCAAACACTGCTGTCATGGACTTAAAACATGGAAAGTGAATGCTTCCAGCAAGAAGGAAAATGTCTCAGGATTTCACATGCATTGTCTTAAGCAATATTGCATTTTTTGGTAGGCAAGAAGCCCTTTAGGAAGTGTATAAGATATATATTTTTAAAATGTTAAAACATCTACATTTTTTATTTTAGAAATGCCTGAACACAGACTGTGGAAGAAAAAAGATCTTCCAAGCAAAATAAAATAAAATAAAATAAAGAATCCATGACATCATATAGGATGTAATCATTTGGTTTACAGGTTATAGACAGCTACAGGGAAGATTCATGACCCATAAATTGAAGAAAAATTCTGAATTATTATTTGAAGTAATACTAAAGAATAAAAACCTTCTCAATCTGAATAATGATCTTTATATAACTTAAGTAAAATCAAGTAAGAAATCACGTCGATTCACATAAAACTACCTTATATTATTGGTCTAAGTTAAACAAGCATGGTTAAAATCTATATTACATTACAACTCATATTTGTGATTCTGAGTTTGTCTTCCAGTAGCTTTGCGACTTTTTCAGGTCATGGAGTCTTTCAGGATGTCTGCATAATTATGTGTTAGGTGTGTGATCAGAAGGAACTGGGTAGGATGTCAGACAGAGGGGCTGGCTGAGCCTTGTTATGTAATCCCTCTACTCAAGCACTACCTCTGCCTGAACACTGCTCTGACTAATCTGGATATTTAACCTTGCTGTCTCCATTTCTGTGTCGAATACTAAATCAATCATATTTTTGGTGATCAATCCTATCCGTATATACTACTTCTAATGCAATGAAATCTTATTTTGTTTTATTTAGGTATTCTTACATTTCATATCAATGCCCATGCTGTAAAAATTATAAATTATTTAGAATTTATCGTGTTATTACAATGCATATTTATTTTGCTAGCAAACAGGTATGTCCCTCATGCCAGAGCTGCTGTATCCTCTGAGAAGCCAAAGCATAATGACCTTCCGAGTGAGAAGATCTTGAACTCAGTGAGGCAGTATGCTTGGTTTTCATCCCATTACCATTGCTAATTAGCTACTTAGCCCTGTGCAAATCATCTGCCCCTCCATCTCATCCATTTAAATGTGGATGACTTGGTCATCCCTAATTCACAGGGCCATGATGAGGACAGGGAGTAGACACAGGTGTGTCACTGCATAAAACATAAGGCAACAGTCTTTCCTGCAAAAACAGAAAAGGGAGAAGCACTGGGTTCCCATGTGAAGTTATGTCAATTATAAATCATAATGATCTCTGTTGAAAGGATCAAATCACTGAAAGTTAATTCTCTTCTTTTTTTCTACATAACTACCATCAAATTGTTAGAATCAGTTATTAAACAGACAATAAACTATGACTCAAAAGTTTTGCCGGGTGTGGTGACTCATGCCTGGAATCCCAGCATTTTGGGAGGCCAAGGCAGGTGGATCACTTGAGGTCAGGAGTTTGAGACCAGCCTGGTCAACATGGTGAAACTCTGTCTGTGCTAAAAATACAAAAATTAGCTGGGTGTGGTGGTGGGTGCCTGTAATCCCAGCTACTAGAAAGCCTGAGGTGGTAGAATCACTTGAATCTAGGAGGCAGAGGTTGAAGTGAGCTAAGATCATGCCACTGCACTCCAGCGTGGGCTACAGAGGGAGACTCTGTTTCAAAAAACAAACAAACAAAAAAAACTTTTCAGTCATCAATACTACAAACTTCAATAAGCAAAGTAGTTTCTCTAACTTCAAGGATATCTTTATTGTTATTCATAAAATACAGTGAAAACAAAAATCTAGATGTGCTTATATCAATAAGTCACAATTTGATTAAGTTTTTAACATGGAGTACATTTTAATTTATTGCTATATAATTGAAAGAACCAGGAAGGATACAAAAGTTCCACAAAAATAAAAATAAATAAAAAAGAGGGCAAGGGACTTCCAAAATCATCTCTGGTGCCCCAATTGCTCCATTTCAGTATTTTTAAAAACGTTTCCAGGGCTCCTGAAGAAAGTTTAATTTTTGTTGCTTTCTTTGTTATTTTTTTAATTGATGGCAAGTTTCAGTCTGTGGCTTGTTAGTGATTGGCTTTTATAGTTAACTCCAGAAATTGCAATATCAGCACCATTAGACTCAAAGTGTGTTTCCTTTATGAAGCACTGATCATTTCAGTCACAGGAAATAAAAATTTGAGAGCTTTCAGGATGTTGTATGAAAGTCACACAAAAACACGACCTGGTCATTCTACCTCAGGCAATCTACATAGATAATAATTTTTTTGTCTGTTTTGCACACCTGGTTTTACAAGGTTTAACATTAACTGTTTCAAAAGGAATAATTTAACTAAAAAATTTTGATTTGATTCTTTCAGTCATCTATAATCACTTATAAATCAAAACATTTAATTTTGTCAATATCTAGACCAGGGTTGCAAAGATGTAGTATCAACTTTTGATAAACTTCGTAAGATTTTTAGCATCTGTGAGAGAAAGAGTATAGAGGTGAGGAATATGGGGCAGAAGTAGCATTTAGGCAAGTGGGCAGATGGAGAAGTGTGGAGGGTGAGGCTTGCGTGATCACCAAGGCCAGCTGACTGCTTTGAACTCTTTCTCCTTTGTATTTGGTTTTTAAAAACTTTATTTCACATAGAATAATTTAAACTGTTAGTAAATTAAAATCACATTAGTTTTGTCCAGGTAGTTTTGAAAGTATGCAAATCAGGCTGTTTTGATCACTCTCCATGGGAAAGCACAATACTCAGCGTAGTAAATAAGAATAAACCATGACAACCTCTTGGAAAAAGCAAATAAACAAAAATCAATACATCTGGCTATCTTAGCAGCTAATTCTTTCAAAAGGTTTATAGTTTTTTTTTTTTTTTTTTTTTTTTGAGATAGAGTTTTGCTCTTGTTAACCAGGCTGGAGTGCAATGGTGAGATCTTGGCTCACCGCAACCTCCATCTCCTGGGTTCAAGCAATTCTCCTGCCTCAGCCTCTCGAGTAACTGGGACTACAGGTGCGCGCCACCATGCCCAGCTAATTTTTGTATTTTTAGTAGAGAAGGGGTTTCACCTTGTTGACCAGGATGGTCTCGATCTCTTGACCTCGTGATCCACTGGCCTCGGCCTCCCAAAGTGCTGGGATTACAGACGTGAGCCACTGCGCCTGGCCTTTAGGTTTATAGTTTTTAATGTTGAATTTTGTATATCAAATCTTGTAGTACTTAAGAAATACGAGAACACTGGAGTGAAATGCAAGATTTTTCGTCTTTTTTCATTACCTAAGTCTGTTCTTGCTGAGCTTCTCAGTCTTTCATTTAATCTTAAAGTGAAACTAGTAATTTTCCTAAGTCAAAAATAAAATATTAAACAGAGAAAATTTGTTCACAACTTCTAGCTAAATCAGAAACAGGTGTTCAAGATCTTATAATGCTTTCCTGGATTGTAGATCATAAGCATATCATGCTGATAATAACAAGTAGTGTGTAATAATTTCTGAGTTGTACATTACATAGAGGGAATAAGAGAATAAGGATACTATTTGCTAAATACCTGTTCTGTGACAGCAGCTAAAATAATAATAATAAAAGTATATCAAATTTTACTAATCCCTTTCACCAGAGTGAAGTAGCCATTTTATCATATAATTCAAATTAGAACATTGAAGTTTAGGATGACTCCAAAATTGCCTTAACATCTATCTTTTCACCAAATATTTGGGGGAGAGAGCTGATCTCATAGAATATTTTCTGTCTCTGTCACACTGAAGAAGGTAAATACGTATTTTGTGAAATGTATTAATTTGCATTACTTCCGTGCACAGGAGATGACTTCTGTGCTTCCAAGTATTTATGTTGTTCTTGCATCAGGCCAATCCACTAACATTTTGTACACTATGTTATTATTAGTCTAGTCCTTCAGAAAATGCCTTTAGTGAATTTCATTTCAGAAGATTGTTTTAATAAATTGCTAGATAGAATTCACTATTGCATTCTATGAAACAGTATTGTTGTGGGCAGAGCCCAACATATCACTCTGAAGTACTTCTAGAAAGTTCAATGACACAATTATTTTGAGAGAAATTCAGACTAGAAGAGCTGTGATTGACTGAAAACCGACATATATAATAACACAATAGGATGTTAGCTCAATAGTATCATATTAATATATCAGATAATTTGTTTGAAGGGTATTTCTGTATACTGAATTTTAAAATAAATTAATTTAAGAGGGAATAATAGAAGTAATATATCTTCTTTTAATTTAGCACTATAATTTACAATGTACTTCTAAATGTGTTATCTCAATTTTTCCTCATAGCAACCTCAGGAGCTTGTCAGAAAAGTATAATTATGTACATTTTCCAAATTACATTACATCTTCCAAATAAGGAAATAATTATGTACATTTCTATATGTACATAATTACACATGTATATGAAAGGAAAGATTGGCAGTTTTCAATAGCTACTTGCTGATGAGCCTGGAATTAAAGTTTGCTTCCTATATTTGAATCCAATGGTCTTTCATTATGCGAAACTACATTTCTTACAGTTTTCAGTCCGTGCCTCTTAAGACATCGATCTATCTTTAGCCATCTATCTTTAGTATTTGTTGTGGGAGGTGGCCTTTCTTAAGGGAGGGGAAAATGATGGCTTTATAGCCATAGTGTATCACTAGCATATGAGCACATGCAGATCATCAAGGAAGAATGAGTGTTGACACGGGATAGAGTCGGTCTGAAATGCTGGGTTTACTTCTTACTAGCTATGTGATATCGGACATTTTAAAATATAGAGCTATCAATAGGGTTATTGTAAGTCTTAAAAGTAAACTTATTCCTATGGTTGATTCAAAAAAGGTAATAAATGATGATAACTGATAGCAATAGGTATAGTCATTGTAATGGTTATTAAATGCTAGTGTTTGCAAGGAGACACTGAAAACAATATGAGGAAGAGACTGATTCTGCCCTTGGTACTCACAGATAGATCTATATAATCCAGGAAGTTCATGAGGCTTCCTTTTGTTGAGTACTGTCTTCTTAAAGTCAATAAATACTAAAATTGAAAATGTACACTTTTGATTCTGCAATGCCATTCTTGGAAAACTCTCCTATAGATATTATTGGATAAAAGAATATCTGTATAATGATATTTGTTACAGCAATATTTGTAGAGCCCTAACCTACAGCAACCTTACTGTCCATCAGTGCGGAAATGCTTGGAGACGTGTTCATCTCCATTAAATTTGTATGATGGAATTGTATGCAGGTATTTGAAATTGATTATCTCTGTATTTGTGACCTAGAGGCATAGCCATATAAACTGAGAAAGCAAATTACAGAATGATGTGTATAGAATAATACTGTTTCATAAGAACAATGAGACAAGTCTATATATCCACGTATATATGAATATATATGTTTGAAGGAAAATAGAGACAGCTATTAAATTCTATGCAGAAGAATATAATATCAGCCTCCTTCGGGAAACAGGATTGGGGGTTTGGGTAGAGTTTTCTTTTTACTTTTCTTTTTAATCTTTGCAATATGTCATTAGTTACAATGAACCCATGCATCAGTTAGAAGGCTTTCAGTTGCAAGTAACAGGCTACCTAAATAAAAAGAGCTTAACCCTAACAAGATAACTGCAAAGAACTTTGTTCTGAGCTTTTCTGCATGTTGACTTTCATCATCAAGTTCTTTCCTCACAATTCTCAGGGTTTCAAAGTCACCACCCTCTCCAGACACCCAATCTGTGATGGTTAATCGCATGTGTCAACTTGAGCGGTCTAAGGAGTGCCCAAGTAGTAGGTAAAACACAATTCGTGGCTGTGTCTGTGAGAGTGCTTCAGGAAGAGGTTAGCACTGAGTCAGTAGACTGAATAAAATCCCTCACCAAAGCAGTTGATCATCATCCAATCTGTTGAAGGGTCAAATCGAAGAGGAAGGAAAGGAAGGGTGAATTTGCTCTCCCTGCTTGAGCTTCGATATCCGTGTTTTCCCACCTTTGGACACTGGGGCATCTGGTTCTCTGGCCTTGAGATTCTAAGACTTAGACCTTTCCTGCCTATTTTCAGACCCAGAGGGAACTACACCACCAGCTTTCATGGTTCTCTAGGTCGCAGATGGCAGACTGTGGGATTTCTTAGCTTCCATAATCATAAGAGCCAATTTCCATAATAAATCTCCTCTTATAAATCTATGTACCCTACTGGTCCTATTTCTTTGGAGAATCCTAATACACCATCCTATGTAATGATGTCCAAAGACAGAGAGGGCGCTCCCACTCTCTTTCTCTGCCTGTCTTTCTCTTTCTGCCTCTGAAGGCTTTGACAAAAGCCAACCCCCCTCAGCAGTATTCCTTTTAGCTTTCAGACCACTTTGTCCAAGAAACGCTGAGAAAATGAGGATGGATTTTTGCAGAGCCTGCCGTGGGAAGCAGAATTTGGCAGTGGGGAAACGAGAGTGTGGGGAGGGGAAGACTGCAGGGGAGGCAACCAGGAGAGTCTTCCACAGCCCTTTACATTTTTACTTAAAACAAATATAGTGCTTTTGCAAACTAGGAAAAAAAATAGCACACATAAAAAAATTAAAAAAAAGAACAAAAATGATTCCAATTTAAAAGTCTATGATGTGTGCATTTGTTTAAGACATTTCCCAGAATGTTCTGTGGGCATTCCCAGCAGAAGAGAGAATAGACAGAAATCTGCTCTGTTTTAGGATGAGTCCACGGGTGGGCCAGAACAGCCCTCAGAGACACACAGACACTGAGCCGCAGAGGACTGGGTCGTCAAAGCCAAGCGCGTCCCTCAGGGCCTGCACCACTGCGTGCGAGACAGCTGTTTAGGGTCTATCAAGTCTCCACTTTGGCTCACTGCCTCGTTGGCACAGGCGGAACAGCAACTCTCCTTGAGAGACACGGGCCCCACCTCTGGGAGAGGAGAGATGTGCTTGTCCTGCAGGGGCCAGGAGGGGGAAGCTGCTGCCCTCGGTGATAATTGTGATGGTCACTGCTGATGTGGAGGTAAGAGAGCTGCCCACGCCTAAACTCACAGACTCCACATTCCTTGAGGAGCCCACTGCTAACAACCTAGTGTGTCATGCCAGGGACACAGGCCGCCTCCCTCAGTAGGGTCTGCAATACCAACTGTTTGGTTACCGAAGGAAAAATAAAGTGACAAAGGGTTTTCTTTGTGAAGTGAGACTATTTGGTTCAGTGTTGGTTTTGTGGCTTAGAGTGACACTTGGGAAGCAGTTGACAAAAAGTGCCCACAGGTGGGGCAACGCTCGCCCGCCTTACCACCTCTTTAGCACTCACCTGGCAGCCCCTCCAGGTGAAGGCCCAGAAACTGCTTTGATGCAAACCCATTTCCAAAGAAAGAGCACTAACGTGGAAGGAATATGACAGACCGCTTTTGTCCTCGCTATCTACCACTTACTGACTCCGTCCTGTCCATAGAGATCATTTTTGCCACATAAAAAGCGATGTTGTGTTTGTTGTGCTTCAGCCAGCTCAGCTCTGATGGGCACACCACCCTCCACACTGGTCATTGGTCACCCTGGAGCCTGCGTCTCCTCTGAGGTCCCTGCCCAGGAACCTGCCAGCGACTCAGGCCTTGGCAGTTCAGCAGTTACGTGGAAGAGAAAAGGAGGATGACCTTCTTGTTTTTTTGACGTGCTTTGTAAGAGGAGCTCCCAGCAGGTTAAACTGGGCCTCCTGATATGACACAAACTGGCAAAACAACCCTTAGAACTCATGCACCAGGCTCTGGTCTCCACATTTAGAGTAACTCTGCTAGAATGGGCTTCAGTAACAGCCCTGACTCTAGCCCCAGAAACAACCCCTGCCTCAACTGATAGGCTCTTCAGCTAAACGAGGCTCAGTTGACCTGGGTTTTTCGCCTCTGCGCAGTGTTCTCTCTCAGAAGTCCAATAGCTGACTACCACAGTTGGGCTCCTGCATTCCATTAGACACGTCTGTTCCTTTTCACACCAGAAGACCTCTTAGTAAACACTAAGTAAATGCAAGTATATTCTTACAGGAAACACTATCCCTTAGAACGACGTGCCAGGTACAATAACTGAGTCAAATATTTGGCTTTACAGAAATCCTAGTGAAAATAAGATATGCCACACGGGTCTTTTATTGTCAACTTTATATTAGAACTCAAATTATTTTATCCAGTCAGATGCCATGCAAATCCCTGAAGTTGAGTGGTACAGGGCAGGTGAGTTGTGGAACAGTCTGGAAAGACTTGATGCAGATGTGGATGAGGAAGGCTGGCCTCCACAGTGCTTAAAACCAAGAGGGATCTGTGGGCAACGGCATAAGCTTTCTCCACAGTTCTGAGCTCTTATTTAGGTGAATGAGAGGTAACGTATGTGTTCTGGAGTTTGTAATTTAAAACAACAATTGTGAGCAGACTTGATTCTAATGAGTTGGAGGAGACCAAGGGAAGAGGGATGACAAGGCATCTTCCTGAAAGCAGAGCCCAGGCCCTCCCCAAATCTCACACTGCCAGGCCTCCATCTTGGACTTCCCCACCTCCAGACCTGTAAGAAATATTTCCTCTTTACTCAAGTACTCAGTTTCAGGTATTCTATTATAGGAACATAACACAGGCTAAAAACTACCGATTAACATTTGCAATTTAACAAATGCCCACATGATTGATATGAACATTTAATTGATAAGCAGTGAGTTATATTTTACCATGTGTATATAACAACACAGAGAAACATAAAAATACAGACAAAATTAAGATTGTGCAAAGGTATATAGCATTATTCAACTATTTACCTTAATCTTTCCTAATCTAAGAAATATTAAAATGTCATTCTTATAACCTTAAATTTGAAGCAACTTTCCACAAATTGTTTAACAAAAAAAGAAAATCAAACCACTGTGGTGTGTATGTGTGTGGGTGTGCATATATATGTGTATGTATATATATATATGTGTATATATGTATATATATATGCTTAGATTATAAAAGTCACATGAGAAATAAGAATTGCCAGTCCATATTTATAATGTGTTCAAAGTATCTTATATCAGAAAAACAATAATCAAAATATTACATAATAGATGAAAAATTAAAAATATCTATAACATTCAGTGCTGGCTATGGTCTGGAAAAGGGGGCACTCTTTTTACACATGCGTGGTGTGATGTAGTAAACTGCTACTTCATTTTTTAGAATGAAATCTGCTAGAAGCTATTAAAAAGAAACCTTATCTTTGTCTCAGCAATCCCACAGACTAAAAAAACAAAAATGCTGACACCTCTGGCTCATTACAGTGATGTAACCTACAACACTGTTTCCACTGGCCCAAAACAACATGCCTATTTATTAGCGACAGTTATTGAGTAAATCACGGTGCAGCCATCACAACACTATGAATCAGTTGCATTTCTATTTCAGAGCAAAGTTCTTGAGGCATAACAGCATTTGTGTTAGATGCACATGTAACTATGTTGACCAGTGCTTACTATCTATTCCATGCTAAGCTAAGTGCTTGCAAGTTAGCATGGTTTTGTTTATGCACACTTGATTAACAACATTTTATACACTTACATATGTTAATTTTTATAAACTCAAGCTTTTAAAGTCTTGCAAACATAATTGCACAGGCTTTCTAGTGGGGTGAGGAGAAGCCTGTGCAAGTTGGGGTCACTATGGGTCAATGCTCCTCTCTGAACAGGTGTTCTCATTGGCCAGGCAGGATACTAAGAACACCTGACCAGATTTGTGATCTTGGGCAAGTGTTTACCATGTCTGTGTTTTGATTTGCTCTTATGCTTGACAACAATAATCATGATGATAAAAAAGTAATAAACATAATAGCTACCTCATAAAAGTACTGTGAGGATTAAATGGATTAATGCATATAAAATGCTGATAGAAGTGTCTTCTATTTCATACTCAATAAACACAGCCTATCAGAACATACATACGTCTGATAATTTTTGCCCTTTCTACTTCCAAAATTCAATGAGACAGCATGCGTCAAAGTGACTCATCAACTGTAAGATGATGTTAACTTATTACTATCATCCTAAAAAACTACGTGTTCTGGCAAATTATATTCACTAGTTGATATAATTTTTATTATTTCCTTTCTTTTATATTAAAAAAATTATGAAGCATTAGAAGAAATTTTAAATTCAAGTACTCAAGAAACTTGAGTATTTGAAACTTTTTCAGCCTATAATTGAAATGTATTTAATTTCCATCAACATCTGAACCAAAACACACTTTTTCCTCCTGTTGGGTTGCTGGAAACTGCATTTTATTGAGTGACATCTATGGCTGCCTTCATCACTCACTGAGGAGTCTAGTTCTTGGCTTGTGGCAAAACCGGCTCACCTAATCTCTGCAGATGTGCCCAGAGGTTTGCCCTCACCCAGCCCCAGCTTTAATGTCACTTGGCTGCCTGGGAGACTTCGGTGTCACAAAGCCACACCATTGCTAGGCTCCCTCTCTTTCTTGACATGCCACCATTAACTTTATTATTCTTTTCTTTTTCTTTAGTTTTTTTCTCTTTTGTAAGGAGATATAATCTCCAGACATTTTGTGTTATGAAGGAGTTTTCCCCAAACAATGCTTTCTCATCTCCAGATATCTACTCCTAGCAGAATGTACAGCTTAAAACGAATTTGTGTGCCATTTTTCTGAATGAGCAGACGTAGCCCACAATGTTCTCAAGCTCAGGGACTATCTTAGGGAGTGACTCACAGACTTGGCCGCTTCTTCCAGCCTTGCCTTCCTTCCCGGGTCTGGCACCCCAGTCTTTTGGGCAGGTCTTTCTATCAGAAGCCTAGCTTTGAATACTGTTATGGTTTGAATTGTGTCCCACCAAAAAGATATGTTCTAACTCCCAGTGGCTCAGAATGTGACTTTATTCAGATATAGAGACATTGCAAATATAATTAGTTACGATGACATCATAATGGAGTAGGATCAGCCCTTGAACTACTGTGACCAGTGTCCAGGTAAGAAGAGAAGAGACACAGATATTCAGAGAGACGCACAAAGAGGAAGGCCGTGTGAAGACAGAGACTGGGATTGGAGTGGCGCTGCCGGGGAAGGAAGCACACAGAGCTCCATCAATGTAAAGAGGTAGGAAGGAAGGAAGGCTCTTCCCCCAGGGGCTTTTGATGTTGGACTTCTGGCATCCAGAACAGGGAATGGTCAAACAGATGTTGTTTTAAACCACTCAGTTTGTGGAATTTTGTTCTGACAACCTTAGGACAGACATTATTACTTTTTCCCAGGGAACTCCTAAGTCCATATGCAAAACGTTAAGTACCCACAAATGCGTAGGGGCAGGGCTACCTCCTAACCCTGGTTTCCAGCTCTAACAAGGTGCTACCACCACTGCCCTCTTTCTTCAAGCTTGGATTGGGAAGGAATCTCTATACACAGTTTGACAGGCGAGGCTACAAATCTTTAGACTATACTGTAGGGTGAGGTAAAGTTCCATACAAGAAAAAAACAGGTAGAAATCAAATTTTCTTTTTAAATTATCCCACAGTCCAGTTTTAGCAGTGTGGATTAATTTGTTTGACAGAAATGTTGAAAATATTTAAAGACAAAAACATACCTACATGTAAATATGTTCCTCCATATTTAAAAGCCAATATTAACAATTTTTACATTATAATTTTTACATGAGAGTTTGTGCCCCCTGTGACACTAAGAATAATTGACATATAAATTTGTATAGAAAATATGACGACATTAGCACCTTTCTGGTTGATTACTCACCTCGGTGAATCCCCGCTGCTGTGTGCGGAGGTCCTGCCAGGCACAGACGCCGGCAGGAAGGAAGAGATTAGATGCAGAGGCAGGAAGAGTAATTTGTTGGGTTTGTCCTGAAAAAGAAGAGAAGAGCAGGAATGAGAGAGGAAGAAGGGGAGCCCCTCTGCATGTGGGCAAGGCTGAACAGAGAGAAATGTGTGCTGGAGATGAGGCCAGAAAGGGCCGCACAGAATCAAAGTGCTGAACACGCAGTTGTTTGACTTAAATGCTCTGATGTAACTTCCTGTACCCGTCATCTCTGTGTACTGTAATTCCCTCTGCAAATCTTAAGAAAGATCTACCATGCTTAGGAAGACTTTGGATGAAGGATGGGGTACTGGACTTAGTGACTTACTGGACTTAGGGGGACAAAAAATCTGTACGTCAAACCCCCCCGACAGAGTTTACCTACATAACAACATCAGTTTAACCCTCCCCAGTTCTGGAGGCCAGAAGTCCAACATCAAAGGCCCCTGGGGGAAGATCCTTCCTACCTCTTCAGATTGGTGGAGCTCTGTGTGCTTCCTGTCCCCTGGCAGCGTCGCTGCAATCCCAGTCTCTGTCTTCACAATGCCTTCCTCTTTTGCGTCTCTCTGTATATCTGTGTCTCTTCTCTTCTTACCTGGACACTGGTCCCAGTAGTTTAAGGGCTCACCCTACTCCATTAAGATGTCATCTTACCTAATTATATTTGCAGTGTCTCTATGTCTACATAAGGTCACATTCAGAGCTACTGAGGGTTAGTACCTTCATGTGTACCCCTGAAGAACCTAAAATAAGTTTTTGTTTTTAGGAAAAAAGGTATTGAAGAAGAGATGAGATCACACATTTGCATGAACAGGAGAAAGGGGAAGTTCTAGAGATACATGCTCTACCAGCAGCTGCTCTCTAGGGGAGTTTGCTGAACTCTGGGGCAAGGGAAACAATGAGGACTTCTTCAGTGCCTAGAATTGGAGACTAAGAGACATATTCACAGTCCTGAGGGGCAAGAGAGCTTCAATAACATGTTGAAAGATATTTGTAGACATATCACTGATCTTAGGTATATTTGGGGAGAATAATATTACTCTTATTGTGTACTATATACATACTTTATTCCAATAAACTGTTTACCTAAAAATTATTAAAATTTACCATTTTAATTTCAATTTGATTAATTGATTAATAAAGTGATGGAACACTTTCTGGAATTAAAATTAATCATTTTCAGGTATGCAGTTTATTGGAATATTGTACATTCACATTGTTATGCAATCATCCTCACTATCCATCACTAAGCTTTTATTTAGTTTTCCCAGCTGAAACTCTGTACCCTTTAAAAAATAATTCCTACTCTCACCTCTTTCTAGCTCCTGACAACCACCATTCTACCTTCCGCCTCTGTGAATCTGACAACTCTAGGTATCTCCAATAAGGGGAATAATAAGTAATTTGTCTTTTTCTGTCTAGCTAATTTTACTTAGCATAACGTTCTAGGTTTATATATGTTGTGGCATGTGTCAGAATTCCCTTCCTTTTTAAGGCTATTTAATATTACAATGCATGTATATACCACATTTCGCTTATTCTTTTATACACTGATGGATATTTGAGTTGTTTCAATCTCTTGGTTATTATGAATAATGTTGCTAAAAACACTGACACAAATATCTATTTAAATACCTGCTTTCAATTATTTGCACTATATACCCAGAGGTGAAATTGCTATGTTTAACTCTTTGAGAAACCTAGACATATTTTTTTAACTGTAATTATTCTTAGCTCTTACATTTTCTAGAGGCTTTTCTTGAATATATGTTATCACACATTTTTAATAGATACCCATAGAATCATATTTGAGATTTGAAAAGCTTTTCTTTTTTCTGTTGAGGGTGAGTGCCCTGTTGCCCAAGCTGGGGTGCTCACTGTAACCTTCACCTCCCAGTTCAAGCAACTCTCCTGCCTAAGCCTCCCAAGTAGTTAGGATTATAGGTGCCTGCCATCACGCCCAGCTAAATTTTTTGTATTTTTAGTAGAGATGAAGTTTCACCGTGCTGTCCAGTCTGGTCTCGAACTCCTAACCTCGTGATCCGCCTGCCTCCGCCTCCCAAAGTGCTGGGACTACAGGCGTGAGCCACTGTGCCTGGCCAGAAGCTAGATTTATACTATTCCTGCTCTCACCTCCTCCTAGCTCCTGACAACCGCCATTCTACTTTTTGCCTCTATGAATCTGACGACTCTAGGTATCTCCAATAAGGGGAATTATAAGTTATTTGTGCTTTTCTGTCTAGCTAATTTTACTTAGCATAATATTCAAGGTTTATATATGTTGTGGCATGTGTCAGAATTCACTTATAAAATACACAGTGATTTCTTTCTCTGAAAATGTAAACAGATAATAGACAAAAGACAAGACTATATTTAGCAGTTTTTATTTTCCCCTAAAATCTCTGGTGATCAATGCTGGTAGGGAAAAAAAAATATTGATGCTTTGTCTTTTTTTGCATGCATGTTAAAAGTTAAACATGTTATAGTCAAAAAATGTACTTTGAGAGTTCTATTATTTAATATTGGAAACAAGATACTGACAAATATACATTTATGTTTTCAAAATGTATATTAACGTGAATAAATTGACGGGACACTTTTAATTTTCAACATGTTTTGAAGTTCTTCATAATGGTACTAAAAAGACTTATGAGTGTATAAAACTCATCACTCTACCTCCTTCAAAACACAATCCCCTGTTTAATTTTTCTTTTTTTAACCCAATACGGAACTCTGAGAAATTTTAAGAAGTTCTGATCATAATAGTGATTTGATATTTCTATCCTCTCCAAAATATTTTAAAGCATCCCTATGGCATAGCAGATGCCAGTGTTTACTTCACAGAGCGTCACACCGGTAGCTTGTTAAAACCGTAGATTTCTGGGTCCATTCACTTATAGATGATTCTGATTCAATGGCTCTGCTCTGGGACTCATTCATTTTAAACACATCAGATGATTTTGATACAAGTAATCACCAAATTGAAACGGAAAACATCACTCCAGAAGTATAAGAATCCGTATTTCTTTCATGATTTATTTTTAACTCCACTTGTCGGGCAGAGAATGTCTCAGTAATTTATCACAACAGGGTATGTAAATTCTCATGCTTGAGTTTTCACCGTCCACATTAACTCTAGTCTTGTAATATTTTCTACTAAAAACCAATCTCCTTTTCTGTCCACTGACTCCAACTCAGATTAGTTTCAGAACTCATGTTGTGAATTTTTTATTGCCAAAACTTCCTGCCTTGCTCTCCTCCTGGCTTTATCACAACGTGGTAGGGGTGTCGTGTCTTTCTTTGGCCTAGAATTAGGTGACCATACATATGCAGCCAGAAGACTATTTATAAAAATTTTCTGAATATTAAATTCTAAAGTGGATAAGATACTGGAAGATTCTGGCATATCATGTTTGAACTGGGACTAACCCAGGCATATCAAGGCATAGAGTCACTGTACTTATGACCAACATCTCAGTGCTGAATACATTTTTAAATGATGCAAAGTTTTTTTCAAAAATACTCTTTTCTAGTAAGTAAGTTTAAGTTTAATTTAAAAATATTTCATCAGCATTGACAATCAAAATCATGAGGTTTTCTTTTGCATTTTTCCAACAGATCTTTTTCTTTTCATGGCATTCTTTTCTTCTAACATTTATTAAGCAGAAGTTACTTTTTAGTCTTCCAAACTCTTTCCATCCCTGCCTTCAGTATCTACTTTCTTTTGTCTTTGATCCTACATTGTACTGGAATATCAATGGACCCACCCTTGTTTTCATTTTCCCCAAAAATCATGGATCACAGAGGAAAAAGGAAGTGAGAGAAGCCGTGGGCTACTGCAGGGGGGGTTTGGGTTCCTAGGCAGGAATCAAAAGGAATATGACTCCTCTTAGAAAGGGGTCCTTGGTGACAAAAAGAGCAAGGTTAAAACTGAACACCTTTCCCTCTCCGCAAACCACATGTACCACTTATGTAAAATCACTGTTTCCAAGGAGGCCAGCTACAGCAAGGACAGTCAGAGGCAGGCCAAGTACTTCCACGTGTGGCTTCTGCAAGGAGGGCACATGGAGGTTTATCAGGACATTCACTGGGTCACATTAGTTGGCTATGAGGAAGAATTTTTGTCATCTCTCTTAAGTCTTATCCAAGTCACAACTCCAGAGGACTAGATTCAGAAGAGGAAGGATTGAATAATATATGTTTAAAGATTTTTTTGTTTGGTTTTATTATTGGACTGAGAGGGTAGAAGAAAATGAGCAGATGATGGCCCCTTCCCTTTAGTCCAAAGGTTATTTGTGAACCCAGAGGACGGGAAGACCTACCCAAGATGGGATGTTTTCACACTGAAAAACCATAGACTCTATGCAAGGAAAAAGGAGACTTGATTAGCTGTGGTTACAGTTGGTGAGTGAGACAAACTGCCGTGATGGTACTCTATCAAGTTCAGATTGTTGAATTAATGGGTGTCCCTCTGTGTGTATGTGCATGTACTTATATGTTCTGTTTTGCTTAAATGCAAGCGGAAGTTAATTCAACACATGAAATCAGAAGTCAACACACTTTTCCTCTAAAGTTAGCAATTTTTAGGCTTTGGTGGTCATAGTAAGTCCCTGTCACATTTTCATCTCTTTTCTTTTAACAAGGTTTTAAAAGTGGAAAAACAATTATTAGATTGAGGGTCACAATAGAGTGAGCTTCAGGTAGAATCTGGCAGTTGGGCAGCCTTTTTGTCACCCTTGTTCTAAACTCTGCAATTTTCTCACTATAACTTTAATGTATTTATATATAAATACATATCGATATGATTTATCTTTACATAATTTTGTAGTATCTTGGTTTATAGATTTATAGGTTTCATTGACAAAATTATTTAACACGTTATTCATTGATACATATGCATATATATATATATATGCATGTGTGCGTGTGTGTGTGTGTGTGTGTGTATGGAGTCTTGCTCTGTTGCCCAGGCTGGAGTACAGTGGTACGATCTCCACTCACTGCAACCTTCACCTCCTGGGTTCAAGAAATTCTCCTGCCTCAGCCTCCTGAGTTGCTGGGATTACAGGTGCCTGCCACCATGCCCAGCTAATTTTTGTATTTTTAGTAGAGATGGGGTTTCACCATGTTGGCCAGACTGGTCTAGAACTCCTGACCTCAGGTGATCCACCTGCCTTGACCTCCCAAAGTGATGAGATTATAGGCATTAGTCACCACACCGAGACCTCACTGCTGAGTATTTAAGTGGTTCTCATTTTTGTCTTAGCAGAAAGTTACAAATGGTTTTTCTTAGTGTGAGAAAACTACAGGTGATATGTTTATTTATTCATTTCTTTTAAACACAGATATTGAGTAGTGGTTAAGTAGAAAACAGAATCCATGTTCAGACTATCCCTGGCACCCACTAGAATGTGATGGGCCAGAGACTAGATGGACAAGTCTCTGGCCATTCTGTGTTTCAGTTTTCTCATCTTTAAGTAAGTGGAGACAAAAAAAAAAAAGCTATTATGTCAATGAGTGATGTGAGAATTAAGTATATTTATATAAAAAGAGTAGAAAATTATAAGTAACCTGGTAAGAATTAGTATGTTTTAATATTATGTATTTAATTGTATATATCTATGCTTTTCCAATAAATCTACAGAATTTTAAAATAGTAAAAACTTTAAAAAATTAAGAATTATACTTCCAGCACACTTCAACAACAAATTTAAAGATTAATGTTTTAACATTCATGAATTTTATATACAGTTATGTATATATACATGTATGTATTTGTATAGCATAATTTACATAAAAATAAATCAAAATAGCTATAGCATATGCAAAAAGGAGTAAAAGATAATTAAAATATTTCAGTACAAAAAAATCAGTCCCGAAGACCTGTATTTTTCTTGTTATCTCCACATTGTCCCTGACTAACGGAATTATATCCACTGGCTGACAAATAATTAGATGTCTCTGCCTCTAATTGCTGAGAGAATTCGGGAGTTCTGCCTAGACCATACGTACATTTTCTGTAAGAGAAATTCCAAGCATACATTTGGGGGACTATGCCATTCTACTGTTGCTTTAGATACATGGCAGTGTTCTTTCAGACTAAGCATTAATTGAAAAATTCACTTAAATTACTTTTATTCTAAATAATTTTTTTTTCATGTATTTTGGAGAATGACTCATACCACAGAGAACCACTTTTTGGAATAATAGCCACTTCCATTCACAACATCCTATGATATTCAATATTTGAGTCAACTTTCTAGCGTAAGAGATTGTATTTCCTTTATTTTTGGACAGAGATGAAATGTATCCTTCCTTCTCTGCTTCAGGAGGGACTCTCAGGCTCCTGCTTACGAATTGCATGTTTTGCTGCCAGCAACACTTTAGTTGCTGAAATATTCATACAAGATCCTGGGCTTGTGTTGCAGTGATTCACATGAGGGGAAAAGGATACCTGTTATTTGGAACGTAGGGGTGAACTTGGGCTCAAGGAAAGCTTTGGCACTGATTTTAACTTTGAGGAAAACCCAAGATAATGGAAGATAGTTTTTCCTGGTTAGGACACTGAATTGCAAAGCTGGACTCTGAGTGAGCTGCCCAGTTGTAGTTCCTGATACAGAAGTTTCTTTCAAAAGGCAGCAAGGGAAATCAATATTCAATTGATGCCAGGAGTTGAAAGGCTGCCCCGTCCTCATCATTAGTGGTCTTCACTTTGCACGGGGGTCTGGGAGCAGCAGGGAACTTCGTCACAAGCAGCTGTGCTGCACCTGGCATCTAAATCCAAAGATGACATTGGCCCTGACTTCATTCCCTTCCAGCCAGTCCCAGTGTTGAATACTCACTGCTGAAATTTATAAAATGTGACATCTAAACGCCTGAAGACACTGTGTGTCTGTGTTTATAAATACCTACACGTGCCTGTGTGAACAGTGTGTATACAACAGGGACGAGACAGCCAAACACCTGCTTTCACTGTGCTGTACAATTCCACTTGGCGTTCTATGATTTTTCTGGGAGTGTTTTAGAATCAGTTCCTTCTACAGTTTTATATTTATGCTTCAGTGCCACCATTATTAGAAACACCTGAAGTCTAACTGAAGCATTGCTTTATTTCCCCTGCTCCCCTTTAATTGAAAAAGATGTTGAGAGAAAGGAATACTTTATTGAAGACAAACCTGTGTTCCCTGCTAATGAGCCAATTCCCTTGTCACCCCTGCCAGGGAAGATGCTACCGTTGTGCACTTGCAGTAGTTAAGATATTAGAGAGGGAAAAATGTTACCAGTGAGATATTGAACATCTAACAGCAGCAGACATCATACACAGGTTTTGTCCTTAAAGGTAGCTGGAATGTGAGTAAACGTGCATCGTCCTGGTATCACAAGACAAATTTTGAAAATTTCTAGAGCTTATTCTTTATACAACCCCTTCACCAATTTAAAGACCACATACCCTTGAGTTTTTGCTTTTGTACAATTCGACTTCCCCAGTCTAGGCCCCAGAGAAACCTCCTAAGCACACATGTAAAGATGAGCCTGGGAGTGTCACGTGCAGCAACCTTTACGTCAATGGTGAGTAGGCAGATGGAGGAAAACTTAGTGAGCAAAACCCAGGCCTCTCTGGGGAAAAGACAAGACTGTATTAATTTTCACAGCTCTCATCTGAAGGAGGGGCTAGAGCCGCTACTCTGCTGGTGCCTTCTAGTCTCTATCTCTGTATTCCTAGGAAAAGGCTTTCCTATTCTCTTCCTGTCCCTTCCCCTAGTAGCTCTTTTCTACTGACTTATATTTAAAACTACCTGGAAAGCTTTTTCTTGCAGGGAATGTGTTTATCATTGTACCTACGGTGTGAAGATCACAGAAGAGAAATGCAAGCACCAACAATAAATGCTACATGAACCCAGAGGTGCATGAGGGCCCCTGGGAGGTAACAGATTAAATTCCCATCAGTCCCTGACATAGCCAGGCTTCCACACTGGCAGCTGCATGCCTCATGATGCTTGGATCAGATACATGGGGATGGCCCAGGCAAGTCTTCTGGTTTAAGGGACAGGCACATGTCTCCTCTGACCATGCAAATGGAAAGATGGAGTGAAGGAGAATAGAACTGATTAATCCACACAATGGGAAGCTGCAAGGTCTGTGACACTTGCCTCTGAATTTCATCATTAAGACTTCTTTTCAGCTGTTGGGGTGTGGATAATCATTGTAATGGGGCGTTTACTGTGTATATGTTTTAATTGCAATTATTCATTTTAAGCTGGTTAAAATTTACAGTATAAGAGGAAACAGGTCCTTCTAAGGAAGAAAAAAAGAAAGCTGAGTGACTTAATGCAAATGTGTGTACACTCTGAAGTTGGCTTTCTGTTTACAAAAGGGTCAGCAGATAAGGCTGCTGAAACTGTGCAAAAACCATAAAATATCATTAAATCAACTTGGCTTGCTCTAATGAATAGGTGGTTTTAACCCCAGACACAGAGCTGAAGGATTCATGCATGAATTTATGATACGAAATAGGAGCTTGTGCTATAAGAATCCAAAATCAATGAAAATTGAAAACTACAACGTTATAAACATTCATCAAGAATTATTGAGAAAAATGTTAGTGTATTTTATGCCTGACAAAAGGTGAGAAACACATTTCCAGGTAGAAAAGGAGCTAAGATTATTATTAAGACATCATGTAAAAAGTTGAGCCAAATTTGAAGTGAATTTGTAATAGTACTAAACAAAGCAGTAAGAACTTTCTGTTTGTTAGTTTATTAATTTCTGGTAATGGCCATATTTCCTCCCATAGTAATATTGTATGATGTGTTCACTTATGTTTGTTTGATAAGATTAGGGTAGGTTTAAAGAAAAATCAACTTTTTTTTTTTTTTCAAGATTAAAGAGAGCTAGGATTTGCAACTATACAGTAGTAAAGGCAAATACTAACAATTCTCAACTCTCTTTGCTTAAGTTCAGACACAATACTATTGGGTCTCAAAACAACAATATTGTTGTGGATAAAAATATTTAGTTTTTAAAACGTGCATCTGGTAGTGATTAAGGCCTGTATTGTGAGCTGATTAATTTGACATAAAAATAAGAATGCTATTCCTGGTGTAAATGGTGCTTTTCCTGTAAATGGAAAAAGAGAAAAGAGGTGTTTCAATTTTCTTTTAGGCCTAGCTGGTAATTCTTTCGTTAAAAACACCAATTTATTTGTCTACACTAATTTTTCTGCAAAGCTGCTTATTTTACTGTTATTTAATGAAAAGTGCTCCTGTTAATTTATAGAGTCTTCTCTGTAAGGTCTGGGAGAAATGAGTTACTTGGATGGGATAATCCTCAGCATGTTGCTAGGGATCCTGAACCTGAAGATCAGTGTTGAAGGTGACCTTCCTGTGTGGAGACGGAAAGTGCACTAAGGACGATGTCTATTAAGTCGCTGATGAACTCTAACTTATATGAATGTGACTTGCCTTGTTGGATTTTGTACAGCAGAAAAAACATGACATTCACAATTATCCTGCTCTCTAACTTTTCAAGTTCCTTTTAAATCAATCAAGCCATATTACCACCAATTTAGAGTAAAAATGTTATTAGGTCATTTATTCGGTGAAGATTCTATAAAATTAGTTCCTAAATATCAACAATTTGAAAAAAAGCAAAGCGTGATCATCCATTGAATGTACTGAAGAAAACCTTCTCAATTTGATTATTTTTAGAAGTTTGCTTGATCTGCGCTATCGCTGTCCTGCCATGTAACTGCTCAGTTGTACATTTACCATTCTTTTTTTTTCTCTTTATTTGAGAAAGTGTCTCACTCTCACTCTGTTTCCTGGGGTGGAGTGCAGTGATGCAATCACAGCTCACTCCCAGATTCAAGCCATCTTCCTACCTCAGCCTCTTCAATACCTGGAACTACAGACATAAACCACTGTAGCTGGTTCTATTTATTTTTTAAGTTTAATGACACTGGAGCTGTCATCTACCTCTGTTCATTTCTGTATCTCAGACAACCAATAATCAGAATGAGCCAGCTGGGTTAGAAAACCACAAACCACAATTCGAAACCCAAATAGATGGGTCCAAAGATGTGAAGTCATTTAGTCAAGGGTCAAAGGGAGAAATACTCAATGAGAGAAAATACTCAAGGGAATTGAAAGCACTTGGCTGACGAGTTCCTGAACTAAGGCTCAGACCTTATGGGTTGTCTTGGTAGGGTACTTTCTGGATGGTGGTGGGAAAATTAGCTCCTGCAAATGATGGGCTGGAGGAGCTCGGCAAACGTCGGTCACTGGGACAGATCTCAGCAGGGCTGGAAGTGAAATCAAGTAACTGGCTCTTTGAGAATCACCCAAATCAATCAATAATGATCAATTATGCCTCATTTCCAGGCTGTTGACTGCTTCCTGTGTGATCCTGGACTACTGAGTGAGTGGGAGAGCCCCAGGGATCCATTTTCCATTGCATGGCTTGTCATCTGGTGACAGAGCTTGTATGACTTGTGTTGAAACATGATTGAACTTAGACCAGTGATTCCTGAACATGAAGTTTTCAGGTGTCATCTTCATGATGAGTGTTCTATTGAAATTGTATAGAGCAGTGCTTGCCAATGGAAATGTAATCAAAGCCAGTTATGTAATTTTAAGTTTCCTAGTAGCTACATTCAAAAGTTAAACACATAAACGATTACCTTTTTTAGGACATTTATTTAATACAGCATACTGAAAATATTATTATTTCAGCATGTCTCTGGCCACATTGCAAGTACTCACTGAGCACATGTGGCTCAGGGTAACATGTTAGAAGCACAGAATATTTACTTTAATTGGATCTAATATTTTTTACTTTAAATTTTTTACTCTGAATGGAAATTTTTATATTATCAGAAAAATCATAAGTTTAAGGTGATAAACATGTTTTTTTCTACCATTTATCATTCTTTATCAACTAAAATGAAATAGAATATCCATTTGTGTAATACTTAAACTCATCTTAGATGATACTAGTGACACATGTACCAGATATGGAAAAATCTGAATGAAGCAATTAAAGTTAGTTATAGAAAGCTGTCTATCTCAGAAAGAATGTTTTTTCCCTGAAATTCCTTAAAAAATGATGTAAGAAGTTATAATTTCCACAACAAATTCTGAAAAGTAAGAAAATTAAAGCACGAAATTAGAAAGAAGTCTCAGCCTGCTTGCCTTGTCCACAGTCATTCTCCATTGTTCAATTGTCTCTGCCACGTTCTAGCGTTACCCCTCACAGTGTTTCAGCTCAAATTTAGCCTCTGCTACGTCAGGGGCTCTCAATGCTGACCATGTTGTCATTCTAGGCTAGATAATTCTGTGTTGTGGAGGCCTGGTCTGTGTATTGTAAGACATTTACCAGCATCCCTGGTGTCTACCTACCAGATACCAGTCACATCCACATCCAGCTGTGACAACCAGAAACATCTCTAGATATTGCCATATGCCCCTCGGGAAGGAAATCACCCCCAGCAAAGAACAAATGGTCTAATATCTTACCCCTCAGACTGTACATGTTATACTGTTCCTTGGTGCCAGTGTCGGCTTTCCTTTAAGTTTGGTTTTCTCTTTTATGTAGAATTAAATTTGCTCCTTTCCAATGAATTTAAACATACTGTCTATTTCAGCCTGACCCTCCCCTCAGATTGTATTCCAGAGGCAGAAAACATGGGGCACATATAAGTGGCTGGGACTCAGGACAGGAACAAGAGTAAATTGCTTAGCGTTATGATAAAGCCCTGACCAGAGGCAACGTCCGGAACTGGAAGCCAAGGTGTAAATGTGGAGAATTGATACTCTTCTAGAATAGGCTGGTTGGCAATCTCTTAGCCAGGATTTTTAAGTGCTATCACCAAACTCTGGGTTAAACTTCGTCATATGTCTTTTTCCAACTTGCCAAAGGCATATTTACTATTTAAAAAGGAAAATAAACAGAACAGCAAGAAGAGTAAAAGACTGTGTTGACTGAAAGATTAAATAATTAGTTAGTGATGTTTTTTGTAGATTTCCTTCAACTTTCTAAATACACAATTTTGCCGACTGTAAATAACGAGAATTTTACCTTTCTGTGATGAAAGGAATTAATGCGGATTTCCATGAGTTCTGCATACCTAAATCAAAACATATATGCAGAAAACCATATATAGGACATCACAGCTGGAATACTTAGAACTAAACGTAACAAGCAATGATAGATGATAGTTGGTGTATCCTCAGAATCAACGTGGACAGCACAATAGAAAAACCATTTTGAGAATAGTGGGATAGTGGGCACCTTGTCAGGTCTAGGATGTGGTGATCTGGTGTTCTGGAGATTGGTGATGAAAAATCTAAATATTTGAAAATATGCTGTCTTCCTCATTTATGAAAATATTATCATATTATCTTAGAACAAAAGCATGGCCTTAGGAATGAACAAAGGCCATTTGTGTTACTCCTGCTTGAAATCTCCCCCCACCCCCAATGTTCTCTATTGCCTAGTACAAGGAGACTTAGAAACACATTATTATAAATTCAGCCCCTGGACTTTAGTGCCTAAAAGTGAAAACTTTAAGATTTTATTTTATTAAGTAAATAAATTCAGTATGTACCTCAAACTAACAGGTTTTAATTTTAGAAAAAAATTACAATGGCATTGGGTTGGATAGGGAGGTGGGAATAAATGTATCATATTTTATGAACTATTATCCTTTTACCTAAGTGATAATTATCTGATACAGTTTAGCTGTGTCCTCACCCATATCTCACCATGAATTATAATAATCTTCAAGCACCAAGGATGGGGCCAGGTGGAGATAATTGAATCAGGGGAGTGGTTTCTGCCATACTATTCTCATGATAGTGAATAAGTCTCAGTAAATCTGATGGTTTTGTAGATGGAAGTTTCCCTGCCCTGCACAAGCTCTCTTGCCTGCCACCATGTAAGAATTGACTTTGCTCTCCATTTGCCTTCACCCATGACTGTGAGGCCTCCCCAGCCATGTGGAACTGTGAGTCAATTATACTTCTCTCATTTATAAATTACCTAGTCTGACTGGGTAATTTATAAATGAGAGAGGTATAAATGACAGTCTCAAGTCCTTATAGCAGCGTGAAAATAAACTAATACATTATTCCAAGTTAATATTTGGTACACATTTAAAATTATGTTTTAAATTTTCCATCGTGTTGATATCTATTATTAAATGCATTGTTATTTTTATGTCTTGTTCTACATTTTCACATATTTGTTCTTTGAAAGGCTATAATATTTAATTTTTTTTCTGTTTTTTATATTTTCCCTAATATTGCAAGATCCAGTGCAAACATTGAATTCACACCTCACCTTCTTGCTGTTCTTATTATTCCTATCACTCACTCTGTGACAGCACTATTTCATTCAGAAACAGGTAGACAATGAGAGGGTAACCATGTGTTTCAATTTCTAATTTCTTTCTTATGTGAGTCTGCTCACTAATTTTTTTTTTTTTGAGACAAGGTCTAACTCTGCTCCCAGGTAGAGTGCAGTGACACAATCACAGCTCACCATAGGCTTCACCCAGGCAAAAGTGAGCCTTCCATCTCATTCTCTTGAGTAGCTGGGACCACAGGTACATGCCACCATGCCTGGCTAATTTTTGTATTTTTATGGTAGAAATGCGTTTTTGTCATGTTGTCCAGGTTGGTCTACAACTCCTAGGCTTAAGTGGTCCTTCCATCTTAGCCTCCCAGAGTGGTGGGATTACATATATAAGTCACTGTGCCTGACCTGACAGTTCAGTTTTCTTAACCATATTAAGAATATATCTAGTATCTTAAACTGACACTTTAATTAAGACAGTTTTTATTCATTTACTCATTAATATGTCAACTTATTCAAATTAAAATAAAATGAACATTAAATTTATATTAAAAACTAATGATTAGTTAATATATTAGATAATCTGTGACACTTTCTTTTCATGGATAGGCAGTTACTTGTCAGTGGCAGGGATGGCATTTATGTTCTGGTGTTGGGAACGGCCCACCGCATGGCAACCTGCATGCATGCTGGGAGGAAGCAGTGCGTCGGGTGAGGCCTCACCAGGAGACTGTCCCTGCTGCTCACTGCACAATCCTGGGAATGCTGCTAAACTTCGTAAAGCCTTGGTTTCTATATTAAGAGTCCTGTGGAGCTGAGCTATCTCAAGGCATATTCCGTACTTTAAGGTTTCTTATTACTAGTCCCATAAGGAGTAATGGCAGGCTTCAGAAGATGGGTAATAACAAACTTCTCTGAGCTAAAATAACATGTTTTAACCCAATGCAAAGAAACTAAGAACCTGAAAAAAGGTTAGATGAAATGCTCACTAGAATAATCAGCCTAGAGAAGAACATAAACGACTTGATGGAGCTGAAAAACATAGCACGAGAACTTTGTGAAGCATACACAAGTGTCAATAGCCGAATTGATCAAGCAGAAGAAAGGATATCAGAGATTGAAGATCAACTCAATGAAATAAAAAGAGAAGGCAAGAAAAGAGTGAAAAGAAATGAACAAAGCCTCCAAGATATATGGGATTATGTGAGAAGACCTAATCTATGCTTGATCGGGGAAAATGAATCCAAGCTGGAAAACACTCTTCAAAATATTATCCAGGAGAACTTCCCCAACCTAGCAAAGCAGGCCAACATTCAAATACAGGAAATGCAAAGAACACCACACAGATACTCCTCAAGAAGAGAAATCCCAAGGCATATAATTGCCAGTTTCTCCAGGGTTGAAATGAAGGAAAAAATGCTAAGGGCAGCCAGAGAGAAAGTTTGGGTCACCCACAAAAGAAAGACCGTAAGACTCACAGAAGATCTCTTGGCAGAAATCCTACAAGCCAGAAGAGAGTGGGGACCAATATTCAATACCCTTAAAGAAAAGAACTTTCAGCCCAGAATCTTATATCCAGCCAAACTAACCTTCATAAGGATAGGAGAAATAAAATCCTTTATGGACAAGCAATTCCTGAGAGATTTTGTCACCACCAGACCTGCCCTACAAGAGCTCCTGAAGGAAGCACTAAACACGGAAAAAACATCCCATAGTAACCACTGCAAAAACAAACCAAATGGTAAAGACCAATGATGCAATGAGGAAACTGCATTGACCAATGGGCAAAACAAACAACCAGTAACAAAACGGCAGGATCAAATTCACACATAACAATATTAACCTTAAATGTTAATGGCCTAAATGCCACAATCAAAAGACACAGACTGGCAAACTGGATAAAAAGACAAAATCCATCGGTGTGCTGTATTTAGGAGACCCATCTCACATGCAAAGACACACATAGATTCAAAATAAAGAAATGGAAGATGATCTACTAAGCAAATGGAGAGCAAAAAAAAAGCAGGGGTTGCAATTTTAGTCTCGAATAAAATCGGCTTTAAACCAACAAAGATCGGAAGAGACAAATAAGGACACTACATAACAGTGAAAGGATCAATACAACAAGAAGAGCTAACTATCCTAAATACAGGAGCGCCCAGATACATAAAGCAAGTTCTAAATGACCTACAAAGAGACTTAGACTCCTGCAGAATAATAGTGGGAGAATTTAACACGCTATTGTCAACATTAGACAGATCAATGACACGGAAAATCAACAAAGATATATAGGACTTGAACACAGAACACACAAGCAGACCTAATAGACATCTACAGTACCCTCCACCCACAGCTACAGAATATGCTTTCTTCTCAGCACCACATTGCACTTTAAAACTGACCACATAATTGGAAGAAAATCATTTCTCAGCAAGTGTAAAAAGAACGGAAATCATAAGAAACAGTCTCTCAGACCACAGTGCAATCAAATTAGATCTCAGGATTAAGAAACTGACTCAAAACCGCAGTACTTCATGGAAACTGAACAATTGGCTCCTGAATGTTGACTGGATAAACAATGAAATGAAGGCAGAAATAAAGATGGTCTTCAAAACCAATGAGAACGAGGACACAATGTACCAGAATCTCTGGGACACATTTAAAGCAGTGTCTAGAGGGAAATTTATAGCAATAAATCCCCACATGAGAAATGAGGAAAGATCTAAAATTGAAACCCTATCGTCAAAATTGAAAGAGCTACAGAAGCATGATCAAAAAAACTCAAAAGCTAACAGAAGACAAGAAATAACTAAGATCAGAGCAGAAATGAAGGAGATAGAGACAAAGAAAAAAAACTCTTCAAAAAATCAATAAATCCAGCAGCTGGTCTTTTGAAAAGATCAACAAAATAGACCACTAGCCAGATTAATAAAAAAGAAAAGGGAGAAGAATCAAATAGATGCAATGAAAAATAATAAAGGGGATATCACCACCGATCTCACAGAAATACAAACTACCATCAGAGATTACTACAAACAACACTATGCACATAAACCAGTAAACCTGGAAGAAATGGATAAATTCATGGACACTTGCACCCTATCAAAACTAAACCAGGAAGAAGTTGAAACCCTGAATAGACCACTAACAAGGGCTGAAATTGAGGCAGCAATTAACAGCCTACTAACCAAAAAAAGCCCAGGTCCAGACGAGTTCACAGTTGAATTCTACCAGATGTACAAAGAGGATCTACTGCCAATCATTCTGAAACTATTCCAAACAATACAGAAAGAAGGAACCTTCAACTCATTTTATGAGACCAATGTCATTGTGATACCAAAACCCAGCAGAGAGTCAACAAAAAAAGAAAACTTCAGGCCAATATCCATGATGAATGTACACGCAAAAATCTTCAATAAAATACTGGCAAACCAATTGCAACAGCACATCAAAAAGCTTATCCATCATGATCAAGTAGGCTTCATCCCAGGGATGCAAGGCTGGTTCAACATAAGCAAGTCCATAAACGTAATCCATCACATAAATAGAACCAAAGACAAAAACCACATGATTATCTAAATAGATGCAGAGAAGCCTTCGATAAAATTCAACAACACTTTATGCTAAAAACCCTCAATAAACTAGGTATCAATGGAACCTATCACAAAATAATAAAAGCTATTTATGACAAACCCATTGCCAATATCATACTGAATGGGCAAAAATTAGAAGTGTTCCCTTTGAAATCTGTCACTAGATAAGGTTACCCTCTCTCCCCACTCTTATTCAATATAGTATCGGAAGTTTTAGCCAGAGCAATCAGTCAAGAAACAGAAATAAAGGGTATTCAATTAGGAAAGGAGGAAGTCAAATTGTCTCTATTTGTAGATAACATGATTGTGTATTTAGAAGACCCCATTGTCTCAGCCCAAACTCCCCTTAAGCTGATAAGCAACTTCAGCAAAGTCTCAGGATACAAAATCAACGTGCAGAAATCACAAGCATTCCTTTACACCAATAACAGACAAACAGAGAGCCAAGTCAAGTGTGAACTCTTATTCACAATTGCTACAAGAAGAATAAAATACCTATGAATACAACTAACAAAAGAGATAAAGGACCTCTTCAAGGAGAACTATAAACCACTGCTCAAGGAAATAAGAGAAGACACAAACAGATGGAAATATATTCCATGCTCATGGTTAGGAAGAATCAATATTGTGAAAATGGCCATACTACCCAAAGTAATTTATAGATTTAATGCTATCCCCATCAAACTACCAATGACATTCTTCAGAGAACTAGAAAAAAACACTTTAAACTTCATAAGGAACCAAAAAAGAGCCCATGTAGCCAAGACAATCCTAAGTCAAAAAAATAAAGCTGGTGGCATCACATTGCCAGACTTCAAGCTATTCTACAAAGCAACAATAATCAAAACAGCATGGTACTGGTATCGAAACAGAGATATAGACCAATGGAACAGAACAGAGGCCTCTAGAGCAACACCACACATCTACAACCATCTGATCTTTGACAAACCCGACAAAACCAAGCAATGGGGAAAGGATCCCCTGTTTAATAAATGATGTTGGGAAAATTGGCTATTAAGGTGCAGAAAGCAGAAACTGGACCCCTTCCTGACACCTTACACTAAAATTAACTCCAGATGGATTAAGGACTTAAACATAAGACCTAACACCATAAAAACCCTGGAAGAAAACCTAGGCAAAACCATTCAGGACATAGACATAGGCAAGGACTTCATGACTAAAACACCAAAAGCAATGGCAACAAAAGCCAAAATAGACAAATGGGATCTAATTAAACTAAAGAGCTTCTCTACAGCAAAAGAAACTATCATTAGATCGAACCAGCAACCAACAGAATGGGAAAAAAAATTTTGCAATCTACCTATCTGACAAAGGGCTAATATCCAGAATCTACAAAGAAATGAAACAGATTTACAAGAAAAAAACAAATAAACCCATCCAAAAGTGGGCGAAGGATATGAACAGATACTTTTCAAAAGAAGACATATATGAAGCCAACAAACATGAAAAATTGCTCATCATCACTTGTCACTGGAGAAATGCAAATCAAAACCACATTGAGATACAGTCTCATGCCAGTTAGAATGGTGATCATTAAAAAATCTGGAGACAACTGATGCTGGAGAGGATGTGGAGAAGTGGAATCACTTTTACACTGTTGGTGGGAGTGTAAATTAGTTCAACTATTGTGAAAGACAGCATGGCAATTCCTCAAAGATCTAGAAATAGAAATTCCAATTGACCAAGCAATCCCATTACTGGGTATATACTCAAAGAATTATAAATCATTCTGTTATAAAGACACACACACACACATGTTCATCACGGCACTGTTTACAATAGCAAAGACTTGGAACCAACCCAAATACCCATCAATGATAGACTAGACAAAGAAAATGTGGCACATATTCACCATGGAATACTACGCAGCCTTAAAAAATGATGTGTCCTCTTTAGGGATATGGATGAACCTGGAAACCATCATTCTCAGCGAACTGACAAAAGAACAGAAAATCAAACACTGCACGTTTTCACTCACAGGTGGGTGATGAACAATAACACTTGGACACAAAGAGGAGGGCATCACACTCTGGGGTCCATTTAGGGGATACTATGGGAGGGATAGTGGGAGGGGGGGTGGGGGAGGGATAAAGTGGGTAGAAATGTCAGGTATAGGTGATGAGGGGATGGTGGTAACAAACCACCTTGCCATGAATGTACCTATGCAACAATCTTGCATGATCTACACATGTACCCCAGTATCTAAAGTACAATAAATTAAAAAAATAAAATAAAATAAAAAATAAATTAAATAAAACACAACATTAAATCAGTTCTGCACCAACTCAATAATAAAAAAAAAAAAGAATAAGATTATCAGATAGTATTTCACCCTGGACCTCCTGTAAACTTCCCTCAGTAGCTTAATGTGAAGTTATGATGAAGCAGCTTCCATTGAAGATGAACTTCCAAAGATGAAAAGAAAATACAACTAGTTTAACATCTTGCACAGGTTTTCCAACCCTGAGAAGTACGAGCATGCTATTCTGAAACTGGATATTTAACAACTTGTTTTTTTTTTTTTTTTTTTTGAGACGGAGTTTTGCTCTTGTTACCCAGGCTGGAGTGCAATGGCGCGATCTCGGCTCACCGCAACCTCCGCCTCCTGGGTTCAGGCAATTCTCCTGCCTCAGCCTCCTGAGTAGCTGGGATTACAGGCACGCGCCACCATGCCCAGCTAATTTTTTGTATTTTTAGTAGAGACGGGGTTTCACCATGTTGACCAGGATGGTCTCGATCTCTTGACCTCGTGATCCACCCGCCTCTGCCTCCCAAAGTGCTGGGATTACAGGCGTGAGCCACTGCGCCCGGCCCTAACCACTTGTTTTTAAGACAATGGTGTGCAGAACTCAGAATGGCCTAATATACTAACTAGGGAGAAATTGCCTCCACTGCCCCAAAGGGTCAGCCAACTTGATCGTATCAGTGGGCTTGCTCAGGTCTCTTGGAGGAGCTGTAAACACACAGCCTTACACTGAATGTCTCGATACTTCTATTACTCTTTCCTGTTTGTCTCATTGCCAAAGGTTTACTTCTATCTTAAATCATACAATTTTTTTCTTATAAAAAGTGTTAAGATACAACCTATTTCATCCTCTTTTTCACAATGCCAAGATTTCTCATTCTTTCTAATTTTCATTCCCTACTTTCAAAATCCCTTTATTCCAGTGATTTTTTCCTACTATGAAAAAAAAAACAAAACCAGAAGCACCAGAGGGAGTTGTGTGTGTGAGTGTGTGTATGGGTGTGTGTGTGTGTGTGTGTGTTATTTTCTAAATATGCTGCCATCAGTTACCTGTGAGTCCCAGAGAGCATTTCTGCCTTCCTGTGACTTGCACCTGGGCACAGGTGTCACTTTTGTGCTGCAAACCGTTCATGTAAACAGGTGCTATTGGAACTTTGTTTCTGGACCAGTGAGCAAATCATCGCTTCTAAGAGAGAAACAACACTTTCCCTAACCTGCTTATCTAGAGCTTCCTGAATGTGCTTATTATTTCTCCCGCCTCAAAGAGGTTAAAAGTCACTCATGCAGCTCTGGCAGGCCATGCTATTTAAAGAGACAGTGAAAAGAGGACAACCAGGGTCTTTCTGGATCCATGAGCCTCTACTGCAGCCCCCACAGCCAACACTACGAGGACAGGTCAGGCAAACTGGTGTGTGAATTACGATGTCCACTCTTTTCGTCTGGTCCAGAATCAGTGAACATTACAGCTATCAATTCTTGTAAATACAGAGGGTTCTGACCTCTCTCTGCCTACTTCTGAATTCAATGTCACTTTCTCTTGCACATATGAGACTGTGCTTCCTGCAGATACATGCATCCAAAGAAAAGCATGCCTTTAAAGTATGCATCAAGTGTCTTTCACATTTCCCTCTTTCTAACAAGCATCCTTTTAAGAATAATGTGACCAATGTAAAAGAAAACATTGTGAAAACACTTTATATGTGAGTAGCTTTCAGGCTCATCTTTTGTGAAACATATCACTATAGATCCCTCATATAATATACTCCTACTGCAAAGTGGAGGGCAAATGACATGTTAAAACCTGCAAAAGAATGACCAGAGGGAACATCTCATCTTCTATGGTCATCATCAACATCCTTAGGATGATTCTAAGTAGTATTAGACATTGAGAGAAAACCACAAATGAATAGTGTATGTATATATGGAAAACAGAACCCTCCTTGGCCGTCTTGGGTTAACCAAAGTCAGTCTATTATCCAATTCCCCTTCCCACATATACATGCAAAGCAAAATAAGCATACAGACACTGGTCCTTAGTAGAATATACTTGGTGAAGAACTTCTTGGGGTAGGGTGGGGATTGGGCTGGAAGTGCATGACTTGTAAAGCCAGAATATACATGTATATATAGCATATTCATGTATATATATACTATCTATATAAACATGTATATATATATTTATATACTATCTACATATATATATATATACACACATAGTGTGTGTATACAGTATAAACAAATATAGTTTTCATATACATGAGGTCGAGCTCTTTTTCTTTAACATTTACTGAAACATAAAAATAATAAATACCTTGTACTAGGAAAATGATCAGAGCTCTTGACCATTAACCATGGAAACAGAATTCCATTCATCTTTGCTGTGCTCCTTTTTGTAAGAGGGGCAATGAGTAAGAGAAGCAGGAGCATGCTTGCTGGACTAGCACACTCTTAGCATTCACTGCACGTCCAGTGGGTGAGATGAGACCATGGGAATCATTTGTAACTTTCGCTAATCATTCTTTATAGATTTACCAACAAATTTGCAACAGCTAAGAAAGTAAAAACCTTGCTGGGACCATGACCCAGTCCAAGTGTTGTTTGTGTCCGTGCCTGGATTCCCACTTGCTCTTCTGCTTCCATCCACTTGCATCCTTCTGCATCTCGAGTACCAGCCTTTATCTGATCATGTTCCTGATGTAGACTCCAAGTTCCTGATACCAAGACTTCCTGACCTAGATTCGTGGCAACACTGTTCAATGGGGGTTAGATTTTTCCCAAATCTGGAGCATTTTCTTTCTGTCTTATTTACCAAATTGTTCTATGTGTGTGTGTACATACACATGTGTGAGGCTTCAGTATATTCCATAGTGATACACTATCCTTACAAGCAAATATAGTGACTTAGAGTCTTGAGTCATTGAGGAATACTTGAATTTTTCAATAGGGAATACTAGAATATTGAAAATACTCTAACTTTTCAAAGCCTGGTAATTCTGGAATTCGTATTCTTGAGTTGAATAGCTTGATGTGATTTAAGTCATTTATTTGGGCATGTGTGAGTGGGATTTAAGATCAGCATGTTGGTGATGCCTCTTTATCTCTGAGATCTCTAGGTAGGCTTCCTTAGAAGATGTTTTAAGAATATCAGATTCCTGCTTCCACTAATGTGGGTACCTTGATCTTTGATTTGGATTTTCTGAAACTTGTGTTTTTGTTACTAGGTCTGAAAAGTAAGACACAATTTTTCCTGTCTTGAGAGCATCACAGGTTGAATCCTCTAGAAACCCACTTTGAGGCTGACATAGGTGTTTTGGATTTTTATTGGAGGTGATCACTGGGCAGAAGAGACACGATTGAGCAGAGAGAAGTTAGATGTCCCTTCAAGCAAGAGGTTAGCTAATCTCACATGGCATTTCTGGAGTGGAAATTACTTGTCACAGTTGTCCCAAATAGTTTTGACCATTATGAAACTCCGCAACCAGTCACTGGATGTGAGTGACCACTGAGAACTGTGTATCGTTGAGTGAGGATGCTCTTGGCAGCTGAGGCCAAGCCTGATGGAGCAGACAGCTTGGAAGGTGCATCTTTGATGGGGGAATCTGAGAGGAATGGTGGCATGTCTCCATGTGTACCACAAAGACAATGAGGTCTTACTGTGAAAGTGCTCTGCACTTTGAATGTAAGACATTTTATTGATCTCCCAATAAACATTGGCTACTTCCTTTATTTTATATCAAAATGTAATTAGCTAATCAGTAATAAACAGGTAGAATGTAGAGGATTCTTAGGGCAGTGAAACTATTCTGCACAATACTATACCGGTGGATGTGTGGCATTATATATTTTCCAAAACCCACAGAATGTAAAACACCAAGAATGAACTTTCATGTGAACTATGGACTTTAGTGAATAATAAGATATCAATATTGGCTTAGCCATTGTAACAAATGTACCACTATAGTGCAGGATGTTGATAGGGGAGGGTTCAGGGAGCATTTATTAGTCTATTCTCACTCTGCTACAAAAGACATAACTAAGATTGGGTTATTTATCAAGGAAAAATGTTCAATTGACTCACAGTTCTACATGGCTGGGGAGGTCTCACAATCATAGCAAAAGAGCAGGGATGTCTTACTTAGCATCAGGCAAGAGAAAGCTTGTGCAGGGAAACTCCTGTTTACAAAACCAGCAGATCTCATGAGACTTACTCACTGTCATGAGAACAGCATGGGAAACACCTACCCCCATGATTCAATTACCTCCTACTGGGTCCCTCCCATGGCATGTGAGAATTGTGGGAGCTACAGTTCAAGATAAGATTTGAGTATGTACACAGCCAAACCACATCAGAGCATATGGAAACTCTCTGTTCTTCCTGCTCAATTTTACTATGAGCCTGAAACTGCTCTAAAAATAAAGTCTTTCAAAAATGATTAAAAAATGGCAAGGTGTATCTAATTACAACAGACTAAACACAGCAGTGCAATCATGAATTTGATTTGCTAACGTGAGATACACAACTTTATGACTGGAAAGGCATGCATTGATTTCGGCATCTTTTTGATTTTACACATAATGTTCTTTTGAAAATTTGTGCAAAAGACAAGTGTATAAAACTGAAACATGATCAAACAAACAAACAAAACTACTAGCCCATACATCACATCTGTGCAAATAAGAACATTCACCTCTATGATCAGGAGGTTCAGAAGATGGAGCTTCTTTCTGTGGGTAGGGAGCACCCTCACTGCAAGTGTAGCGCTTGACAAGCTGGGAAGCCCGGCAGCTTTATGAAATGGACAAACTCTGCAACCATGTGGGACACAGACAAAATCCAATTAACTTGGTGACTGCTGTACTTACACGATGAGTCACTCAACACCAGAGCTTCTATGGTTCTTGTTCTTCTCATAGTTAATCTCTATTCAACCTCAGCAACCCACTTTCAGTGACCGGTAGCTGGGCCGTTTCTGAAATGCTCACTTGAAGAATCCTGCATTCTCAATGAGAACACATAGACACATTCTGGGGGACAATATACACTGGGGCCTGTTGGAGGGTATTGAGGGGAGGAGGTAGAACATCAGAAAGAACAGCTAATGGACTCTGGGCTTAATACCTAGGTGATGAGAGATGATCTGTGCAGCAAGTCAACATGGTGCACGCTTACCTACGTAACAAACCTGCATGTGTACCCCTGAACTTAACAAATACCACGAAGAGAAGATCCTGCATTCTCGCTTATTTCCCACTCTTCCAGCTGGGTTTCTCCGGTTATGCATCAGTCTCCAAACCACTCATCCTCTCATTTTGCCGTCTTTACAGTGGCACTGTGCCCTAGATTGAGAGCTCGTGGTTTGGGCGTAAACAACTACTGCGAAAGCATTTTTAACTCCCTTACTCCTTTCTTTGATTATTGTATCCACCTTCCAATGCAGAGCCTGCTTAATTATCTTCTTACACCAAACAGCTGAACATGGTTGAAGAAAACTCTCAAAACCATTTTAATTGACCTTGCTTAAAATTTATAATCACAATTCTCAAATAATCATTTGACATGTACCAGATCTATCTACAATAATAGAGAAAAGACAAAAAGGGAGAGGGGAAGTGAGAGCTAAAATAAGGAAGAGACGAGGGATAAGAAGAAGGGGAGGAGACAAAGGAAGGGAGGCAAGTCCTTCCTCCAGCCGCACTGTAAGAGTTGCCCACTGCTGGCCAAACCACAGGGCCTTTTGTTGCCCTCATCAGAATAACAGATGAGCATGAAGAAGAAAGGACACCTTCTAGATCACGCAGGATTGATTCAATCTAGAAAAGATGATGTACTGTCACTGAAAGGAATACTAGACCGTGAATAACCAGAGCAGTAGGAAAAAGCAAATTTACTTGCAGCATGCCAACACGGTTATTGTTTTGAAATGACTTCCAGAACCACTAACTTGACAGAGAGAAAACAAATTGCAGCTGTGCCATGCCGAGCGCTGGTGCTTCTTCACCTCCTTGGATTTGCTCTCGGATTTGCCACACAATCGTTATATTTTTCACGTTTTTCCATCACCTGTCATAGCCCCTGGACAGTCTGCAGAAGAGATAAAACGGAGACTCTGGTCTAGGATTATGAATCTGGAAAACATTTGTCCAACACATGGCTTAAATTATTTTTTCTGTGTCTGGAAAATTAGTAAGATTCTAACCTACATGGTACACAAAGAGTACAGGAGCAAGTATTTCCTGGTAAAGTCACAGGAAATTGCTGCTCCAACATCATAGAATGTATTTGTATAATGGGCTGTAGATGTGTCCAGGTATTTAAAAATCCTCATGTCTCAAGACAGCTTCTAGATAGTGTATACCGGGGGGGTCCTTCTCAACGATGCTTGCAACCAGCCAAGAGTACCCTGTGCAGATGACTTAGTGAGTCAACTGCAAAAACACAGTTGTCTCTTGTAATGTAATTAATTTAATAATATGTCTATAGGATACTTTGGTCAAAAACATTTTGTTATCTTACAAATCATCATACACTTCGCGGAAGAGAACATCAGTTGACAATAAATAAGGAGATAAAGCAAAAGAAACAAAGACAGCAAATAATCTCTAAAAGTTAAGAAGAAAAGAAGTGTGATTTGTGGATTACTGGAAAATTTTAGATAAAGTTACTAACACTTTGATTATTATTTGAAATTAAAAGAATTTTTTAAGATGATTTTTCTGGTAATTCTTGACTTTCTATAATTTGGTTGTTACATTTCCTGTAATCCTGCCTATAGAGATTTGCATGAGACTGTTAAAAATACAGTTGCAGAGGTCATAGCTCAGTACAGGAAGGAATCACCTCCGGAATTGTATCCGAGGAAGGTAGTTCTGGTCTGATTTGGGGAATAGTTTTCTCCTCTTCTGTACATCTAATTAGAATGCATGATTTTTGCTTTTTAAGGGGGTCACATATTAAAATTATTTTCACCATTAAGTGTGGTCATAATTTCTGGAAATAGTCTTCAAGCAAAGTCTGCTGACAGGTTTATGATGACAGACAACTGAAGAAAATGGGGCTGAGTTTTAAAAGCAATGATAAAGGGTTATCATATGTAGCAATAAGATGACTGCAACTGATAATTTCAGACAAAAATTCCAGAAACTTAAAAATACAAAGCAGCATCATTAGGACACAGGTGTGATTTCCTTTCCAAGTGGTCACTTGGAAGGGGTCCTCATGATACACATGTGCTGCTGTGTTTACCTGAAAACGTCTCTACCATGAGTGGCTCTAGATTAAGGAGGAAATAAGGAGGAACAGCCAGTGAATCCTGGACCAGGAAAAATGTGTTAAAAGGGCATTGCTGGGAAAACTGATAACATTTAAAGACAGACTGAATTGTACTCTATTATTGTATCAATATTAAATTCCTGGTTTTTATGATAAAATTTGTGGTTATAAATGAGAATGAATACCTTGTTAGAAAATACTGCATTATTAGAGGCAATTAGAGATACAGGGCGAGAATGGATAAAGTGACTCTCAAATGGTTCAGAAATACACATACGAGTAACTATGTGTGTATATATATACACATATGCATCTGTATGTGTATGTGTTTATGTGTGTGTAGATACATAAAATATATATCTATAATGAGAGAAAGAGATGGAAACTAATTAAAACAAGTATCAAATATTGGTGAATATGCATAAAGGATGTTTAGGAGTTTCTTATTTTATTCTTGTACCTTTTCTGTAACTTTGAAATTGTATCAAAATAAATGTTTGTGGTGGTGTTTTTTTTTTTTTTTTTTTTTTCTTTGACTTGTCACCCAGGCTGGAATGCCGTGGTGAGATCTTGGCTCATTGCAACCTCTGTCTCCTGGGTTCCAGTGATTCTCTTGCCTCAGCCTCTCAAGTAGCTGGAATTACAAGCATGTGCCACCATGCCTGGCTAATTTTTATATTTTTAGTAGAGACATTGTTTCCCCATGTTGGTCAGGCTTGTCTTGAACTCCCCATCTGCCTTGACTTCCCAAAGTGCTGGGATTACAGACCTGAGCCACCGTACTCTACCTCAAAATAAAAGTTTAAAACCCCAAGTAACAAGAAAAACTCCTCTTGGCATGTGAATGTAAGTCTGTGTGTGTCTATGCATGCATAGCTCATGTATGTGCATAGTTCAATAATATAAGTCATATAATTTGCAAATAGGATTGGGAAAATAAAAACAAAATATATAATCTCAACATTTTATAGCTATCTAGTCACTGTTCACACAAATAGAGCTGAAAAGCCAAAATCTGAAGTGCTCTAAAACCCAACACTTTTTGAGGCTGAATATAACACTTAAAGGAGATGCTGCTCATTGAAGCATTTCAGATTTCAGATATTCAGATTTGGGATGCTTAACTTCTGTGATGCAAATATTCACAAGTCTGAAAAAATCTGAACTGTACATCTGGTCCCAGGGATTTTGGATACGAGACACTCAACCTGTATATTAAGTAGTTTCTTCTAATACATACATATATATACATATATATTTGAGGCAGGGTCTTTTTCTGGCTCCCAGGCTGGAATGCAGCAGCATGATCTTGGATCACTGCAGCCTTGACGTCTCAGACTGTCTTTCCACCTCAGTCTCCCAAGTAGCTGAAACTACAGGTGCATGCCACCATGCCTGGCTAATTTTCGTATTTTCTGTAGAGAAAAGTTTTCACTGCATTACCCAGGCTGTCTTAAACTCCTGGGCTCAAGTGATCCACCAGCCTCGGCCTTCCAAAGTGCTGGGATTACAGCCCTGAGCCACCACACCTGGTCTAGAATTTTTATAATTTACAGATGGATTAATAATTTGAGATTTTAAAAGTGAAGGTATGTCTTAGATACAGTTAACATTCGTAATCAGTAGACTGTAAGTAAAGCAGATGGCCCTCCTTAATGTTGATGAGCTTCAGCCAATGAGTTGAAGGCCTTACGAGAAAAATACTGTCTGTCTAAATAAGAGGGATTCTGCCTTGGGGGCTCAGCCTGTGGGTCTGCTCTGCAGATTTTGGACTTGCCAGCACCCATAATCATGTGAGCCAATTTCTTAAAATAAATCTTTCTGTATGTGTCCCACTGTCTTTCTGTCTCTGCCTTTATCTTTGTCTCTGTCTCTCTTTCTTTTCTCTCTATACACACAAACACACAGAAACATATCTATCTATCTATCATCTATCTATCTATCTATCCATCGATCTATCGATCATCTGTTCTGTTTTTCTGGAGAAACCTGGTTAATATAGCTGTGGACTTCAAGTAACTAGTTAAACACTTTTTGCCTCAGTTTTAATCTATAAAATAGAAATAATGATAGTATTTATCCCATAGAGTGGATATGAGAACAAGATACATCATGCCTTTAATGTGCTTAGAAAGTATCTAACTGACCTCACAGCTCATGGGTGCTAACTGTTTTTCTTACAGCTATTTTAGTTCTTCATTTCCGGTGTGGAGACTGTATTTATCACATTAGGGTATGCATTACTGTGCATACATCTCCCTATTTATTTCTGAGTTATTTCTTTAATGCCAGTGGCTAACCAGGGTCAGTTTTAAATCCCACATGCTCTGGTTCTTACCACTCTCTGACATCTGCCTCATTTCACACTGCCAGCTCTATTGCCATTCCTCAAAATTAGCAAAGCACATCCATAGAAATGTGCTATTTGTGATCATCTCTCCTGTCCAGAAGCAAGGTATTAGACAGGTGCGTTTACTTTAGTTACATTATAATGGCTGTTTTCTTTTAAGACCATTCTAGATACTGGATGAAATGTGAGACTCATTTCCCCGTTCTCAGGCTTTATTTTTTGTGAGGATTTTGACAGTTGAATCTGGATTACATTGTCCGGCTTAGCTTAGAAATACAAAGACATACTCAAGTTTTTACAAATAATGGGGCTTGGCATATGAAAAGAAGCATGTAACAGGACCTGGTCTGTGAGCAGGGTGGCCAGGCCCGGTGGGCAATGTGGGTGTGTTGCTCAGGCCTTTGATGTTGCTACAAGGGGGTTGACTCTTGTTCTTCATGAACACACTCGAGGATCTGGGGAATCCACGTCTCCCTTCTCCAGTTGTCTCTGCTTATCCCTCAGTCCTCCCTGACTTTTCATCTGGTCTTTGGCTTCTTCACGCCTTGACTCTGGGTTCTCTCCCGTGAGGGCACTCCATCCTCTGCAAGAATGCTCATCTCCTGTGAGGGTGCTCCGTCCTCTGCGAGGGTGCTCCATCCCCTGCAAGGGTGTTCTATGCCCTGCAAGGTTTCTGCATCCCCTGTGAAGGCACTCCATCCCCTGCCAGGGTGATCTCTGCCCTGCAAGTGTGCTCCATCCTCTGTGAGGATGCTCCATCTCTTTGTGAGGGTGCTCCATCTCTTCGTGAGGGAGCTCCATCCCCTGCGAGGGCGCTCTGTCCCCTGTGGGGGTGCTCCATCTCTATGAGGGTGGTCCATATCCTGCAAGGGCACTCCTACACTGCTAGGGTGCTTTGACCCCTGCGAGGTGCTCCATCCCCTGTGAGGGTGCTCTGCCTCCTGCAAGCGTGCTCCATCTCCTGGGAGGGCACTCCATCCCCTGAGGCCTCCACTCTGTCCACAGAGAGGCCCCCAAGGGGACCAAATGGCAGTGTCCAGGGGAGGGCATTGTGGCTGTTGCAGTCACTGGACCACACGGCGTTGCTGCCTTTGCCCAGACACAGACCCAGGGGGCTCAAGGACCACAACTCAGGCTTTTCCTGAGATAGGTGCACATTTAAGGTGCGTCCAGACAGGCCATCCAACTGATGCATGTGACTCTCCAGAATCTTCCCCTACAGGGTTCCTGTTCCTATCACTTGAGGATGTTATAATCCTCATAAAATGTGACTTTTGTTACATCTCTGTATCTCATTTTGTACATTATGAACAGAATTATGTGTCATAGGGTGTCATTGAGAAAGTGATTTTTACCAAAAAGAAACTCTTCCACATTAAAATTTTTAGGATTTCTTGCATTTCTTGAGACATAATTCACATAAAGTCTTCTGAACTAATATATTTTATGCATTCTCCTTAAATAAATATATGTATCATCATCCTGTAGATGATATTATTCTAGTAACTTTCCCTTGATTTTGAAGGAGAAGAGAAAGATGATCATACAATTTAAAAACTTATCTTATGATAAATTAGTTCCATATTTTACCTCATCATACTAAATTACTATGAAGAGGCCAGGGATGATGGTTCACACCTGTATTCCCAGCACTTTGGGAGGCTGAGGTGAGTGGATCACCTGAGGTCAGGAGTTTGAGACCAGCCTGGTCAACATAATGAAACTGTGTCTCTACTAAAAACACAAAAATTAGCTGGGCATGGTGGCAGGTGCCTATTATCCCAGCTACTCAGGAGGCTGAAGCAAAACCATCACTTGAACCCGAGAGGTGGAGATTGCAGGGAGCTAAAATCACACATGCCTGTGATCCCAGGTACTCAGGAGGCAGAGGCTGGAATGAACTGTGATCATGCCACTGCACTCCAGCCTGGGCAACAGAGTGAGACTCTATCTCAAAACAAACAAACAAAAAATTACTAGGAAGAGGGCAACTTTAAGCAGAAAACAAGAGATATTACAAAAAACGAAAGCATTTGACACTTCTTTTGAAGGTTGAGGCTCTGGGAATAGCATGCAAAGTGGAATCAGTGCTGGCTGAATTCTGTTCTTTAGTGGCCTTGGGAATGTGCTGTCACAACGGACCACACGCATCTTCCTAAAGACCCTTCTCGTGTTGTAGACAGGGCTGTCTGGCCAGACTCTTGCCTACCTGGCCAGCCTCCCACTTGTCACACTCTCTACTCTTGTGTGCTTTCTAATCTAACAAACCTCTTTCCTACCCATCCTCATCCTAGCCAGATAATTCATTTCCTCAGGAAAAACCTGCCACTTCACAATTCTCCTGCCTCTGCCTATTCTTCCCTTTTTTGCGTAGAAATTGTGGAATGTTTTGCTTAATATTTCTCTCCCCTGCTAGCACCTAAGTTTTATGAGGACAGAGATGTCTGAGCCCAGTATTTGACAAAACGCCTGTCATATAATAGGTGTTCAATAACTGTGCATTGATGCAGTGATTTGGGGTCAGTTTATTTATATATCACTTCTCTAAGCATATTTTTATACATGCAGGACTGTCCTTATTCCTAGGCTATTAAACCAAATTGTTTAACTAGAAGCACTGTCAACACCATACAGTATAGAAATGGTGATAAATTGCATGGACTTGGACTTGTATTAATAGGGTTGTTTCAGTAATCTGTTTAGGATATATGCATGCCACTTAGCTTGAAGACATGGTTCCCTTTACCAGTGGAAGTGGTGAGTTTCTTCGGTGCGTGAAACTGATGTCTCAGTTTTGCAAAATACATTTTATTTTTAAGTGAGATGTATCCTTGGAAATCCAGTAAGTGGTGAGCTAAGTTTCCTGCCAAAATAGCAATAATATCTGCATATTACCTTGTAGTATAAATTTTGATATCTAAAGTAAGCATTTTCTTATTTCATGCAGCCAAGCTGGTTTGTACAAAGTTGTGGAAAGACGCCGGAGTTCAAGAGATGTGATTTTAGGCATGACCATCTGGTCTCTTCTCAAAATACAGCGTAAAACGTTGTTGGGGGAGATGTGCTCTAGGTACTTGCTATGATTTTCTATCATTAATTTTTCTATATCCAGCACTTAACACTATGCCTTACGTATAGTAGGACCCTAACAAATGTTTCTTACAAATAAAAAGTGGGAATGTTTTCTAATTTTACAGATTTTCCCTCTATTCTAGCTCCATAGTTTTATCCATTTGAATCGCTTTTAGACAGTCCTGTTTTACTGCAATTCTGCTTCGTGGATTTGTACTAGAGACATTTACATTGGAACATGCTGTGACTAGCATTTTGCCCAGTCTGTGGATGATGACTCTGTGACAAACACAGCCCTTCTTTTGGGTGGAGCTGGCACATGGCTTCCCTCTAAAGACTCAGTCCTTCTCCATGAGGGGACCTCAGCCCCAATCCCAATGTGAGAGATCACGTGGTTCCTCGGGCTACAACCCTGCATAGTTCTGCCTCGGAATGTCTTGAGACAGATTAATTCTAATACACGTGCATGTGATTGGACATGTATTATTCTATATAATTTATATCTATAAATGCATGTATATGTATGTACCTATGTATATATGTGAATATATATGTGTGTGTGTGTGTATATATATATGCATATTCGAGACAAGGTCTTGTTCTGTCACTCAAGCTGGACTGCATGATCACGGCTCACTACAGCCTTGACCTCTTGACCTCCCCAGGCTCTGGCGATTCTCCAACCTCAGCCTCCTGAGTAGCTGGGACCACAAGTGTGTGCCACCATGCCTGACTAATTTTTTAATCTTTGTAGAGGTGGAGTTTTGCCATGTTTCCTAGGCTGGTCTGAACTCCTGAAATAAAACAATCTGCCTGCATGTTTTGGAATTACAGGCATGAGCCACTGCACCTAGACTGTATGCATGTTTATGTGTGTGTGTATGTGTGTGTATATGTGTGTGTGTGCGTGTGTGTGTAGAGAATACACATAATTTCATTACATTGATCTTTTAAAGAGTGCAGCTATATTAGAGTAAATAAAAATGTGATGATTCATTGACTATTGTCATACATGGGTATGAAACCTTGGGAATTATTTCATTGTTTCTTGATCAGGTTTATAACCTTTATTCAGCTTTAAAGAAAATCCTCATCTTGGTAAAATATAGCCAGATATCAGGTCGAAGTGGCCTATGCTTAGTCTTGAATGATTCCCATGCTTCTGGCCTCTGTTTCTGTTTTCTGTTGATCAAACTAGAGATCAAAACTAGATTGTCAAAATATGATTCACCGAGAAATCACAGAAAGTGATATGCTTAGTGGTCTGTCATTCTATAGGCTGTGCAATAAGAGATTTATTTAGAAAGTACTGTGATGCTAACTAAACTGTATTCTGTAACATAATCTGGCCAAGAAAAGGTACTTGGGGTGGAAGGAAGTGTTCATACTTCTGTTCAAATGGCCAGCTTCATGCAATGTTTAAGGTATTCTCCTCACACAGATCAGTAGAATGGAATGAGTAAAAATCTAGTGTCTGTATTTCTTTTAATAGATTTCTAAAGAAATCAAGGCCCATTACAGGACATTACTTTTAAAAAATTACAAGTTATTATTTATTAATAGAATGGAAATTAGCATTATTTTATCAAAGTATATAATTCATATAGATTTTTTTTACATGGTGAAATCAACAAGGGACATAAAATATATCTAGAATCTTATAATTCCAGATCAAATGTTGACCTGGAATTATAAGACTCTAGATATATTTACCCTTGGGTCCTTCACATAAAAATAGCTTTTAATGTGTTACTCACACTTGGAAACTTATATAGACATATTTGAGTCATGGATTTTAAATATCTTTAGATTTTCTCAGGACTTCTAAAGCACAGAAAATTGTAATATTTTTATGACTTTACTCTAAAAGTGCATGTGAACATTAAACAGAACCAGCCAGCACCACTTTCTCAAATAAAAAAGTAGGCTACTTTCTAAACTACCGAGATTTATTTATAAATGCCTTAAAGCCGTCTTCTCACAAACATCAAGAACTAGAGAGGAATGGTAGTGTGCTTAAGCGCCAGAAAATGAGACAACCATCCTTGTGTCTCGGGGAGAGAAAGAAGCTGTGGTATTGGAGGGCTCTCTTCTTCATTTTGTCGTAAAATGAATCAAATGAGAAAGATTTTCAGGGTCTCTTTTCAAGTGTTTTTGAGTTTCTAGTAGAGATTTTAGATTTATCTTCCTTAACAGTTAAAAAAGCCACAGCTTTAAAATCACATTTTGACAATTTTCCATTCATGTGCATGATTGTCTGTGTAAATATTTTACCCTAGGAGGAATATCCATTAATATACCCTCTCTGAGCTAAGGATGTCCAAGCTCAGGTCTCTATCATAACCTCTTGTGATCGGATGACTACGCAGGAACCAGCTTCGCACAGGTTGGGAGTTCCCTTCTCTACACAGGTGCCAGCCTTTGCATCTGATTCTCACCTGAGTGTTGTCCTTCTGCAACTTTCCTAATGACAAAATTTCACTCATCCCTCAAGGCCTGGCTCACTTGCCTCTTCATCTGTGAGGCTATCTCCATTTTGCCTGATTGGCACCGGTTCCTGCCTCCTGTGTGTTCCTAGTCACTTTCAGTCCTCCATGCATTTAAATGTATTGCTTCTTCACTACCCGAGGTCCAGGAACTTCCACTAGGCAGAAGCAGGAGGATGTAGGCATGGCTCTCACATAACCTACGTTATATAGAGGAATACAGCCCATGAACAAATGAGCATGGAACATGTTTTCAGTCAGTGCTAAGTACTGTAACGATGAAGGCATCATAGTGAGGGTTTCCAGAGTGGTGGGCTAAGAATGAGAGGGGAAGGGGGCTTTAGGGCATTCAGAAACACATTGGCAAAAAAGAGACCATGTGAGAGGCAAACGGTGAGCAGAGCACGTAGGGCTTTTACAGCATGTCGTGAGTGTGAATATCATCACAACTGGGATGGTGAAAACTAGAGGAGTTTTCAAACTTATTTTTAATAAACTTTAAAAACAAAACATGATACACAAAGAAACATCCACAAATCAGAAGAGTGGAGCTCAGTGGAATTTCAGGAATTTCTCGTCTGTGTAACCAATGAGCAGATAAGGAGCTAGAACAGTATTAATGCCCCAGAATCCCCTTTAGGGACCTCGTTGTCACTACAGACCATTCCGACCCCAAGCAACCACTATTTTGACTTCAAACACCATAGATGAATTTTGCCTGTTTCTAAAGTTTATGCAAATCAGAATTTACAGTGGGTATTCTTTGTGGCTGGCTTTTTTTCCTTCAACATAGTTTGTGATTTTCACCCATGCTGTATGTGGCTACATGCCATTCCTAAAGGTTACAAATGTACTACAATGTATTATACTGTTCTGGACATGTGCATGGTTTTCCATTTGGGGTTCTTCTGAGTAATGCTCTGTAAGAATTCTTGTACATGTCTTGGACATACACACACACACACACACACCCACCCCAATTCTGTTGGGTATGTAACTCAGAAGTAGAAACACTGGATGACTGAACGTATATGTTCAGTATTAGTAAATATTTCCAGTGTCCCAAAGAGCTTGTACCAATTTATATTCCCACCAGCAATGTGTGAAAGTTCCAGTTGGTTCACATTCTTTGCCAATAGTTGGCATTATTAGTCTCTAATTTTAGCCATTCTGCTTTATGTCTGTGGTACCTCATATTGTTTTAAATTTGCATTTCCCTGATGACCGAAGAGGTTAAGCACCTTTCTATTTCCTTCTTGTCCACTTGGATATTCTCTTTTCTGAAATGTGATCTCATGCCTTGGGCTCACTTTTCTATTGAGTTGTCTGAGTTTCTCTTACTGATTTCTAGGAGTTGTTTAAATATGCTAGATTTGAGATGCTTGCTCATTATATAGAGTGCAAATATATTCTGTTACTCTGACTTGTCCTTTTACACTTTTCATGGCAAATTTTGATAAACAAAAGTTGTTAATCTAAATGCATTCCACAATCTTCTTCTGTATGGTTGCCACTTTTTGTTTTCTATGTAAGAGATATTTGCCTCTTCTTAGGGGTCCTATATTATCTTGTAAATTAAAATAATATAGCTTTTATAAGATGTATATCATTTCATATCTTATAAAAGCTATATTATTTTAATTTACATATTTATATTTACTATATCACTGGAATAAATTTGTTTGTATATAGCATAGAGGTCAAGATGATTGTGGGGAATGTAAGTAAGGCAATTGATACAATGTCATTTACTAATGACAAACCTTTCCCAAATGCTCTGAATGTCATCAGATAAACTAAGTGACCATATTTATGTGGCTGTGTTTCTGCATCTGGGTTCTCTACTCTGTGGCATTCGATCCCACAGATATTGTTTACAGTTGTCTTTATTCTAATAAAAGTTTGATTATAGAAGATCTATAGATTTATTTAAAAATTAAAATATAATATAGAGATTTCCCCACAGACTCAGTACTCAATAGCCTGTATTATTAACAACTGGAATTAGTATGGCATATTTGACACATTAATGAGCCAGAATTGATGCATTATTATTAACTAGAGTTCATGCTTTATCAAAGTTCCTTTTACTTAATGCACTTTTTCCCACAATCCCAGCTAGTATACCACATTACATTTATTCATTATACTGCTTTAGGCTTTTCTTGACCGGTACAGTTTCTCATACTTTCAGTATTTTCTCATCCTTAAAAAAATCAGCCCATATATAAGCTCAAAAGAATAGGATACAAAACTATATGTATAGTATTATCCCATTAAATTGTATTTACACATAGGAAAAATACTGAAGTGACATTATTATATCTTCTTCTTTATTTTTGTCCATATTTTTATAAGAAGAATTTTTGTGACATTTTGGTTATTTTCTGTTTTTTACTCTTACAACCTAGAAATGACGTGAACATTTCATGAATAAAGGCAAAAGGTGCAAGAATTTGTCCTAGTATACCCCTTTTTGTGGAGTTGCTAGGTTGTAGAGTGTATAGCTGTATGCTATACTACCAAAGTATTTTCTAAAGTGTTTGTGATCATTCCACCCCATCAGCAGCATTTAAATGAACCCAATGGTAGCTATCTGCTTATCTTTGGTATTGTCAGATCTAATTTTTCCTAATAATATGGGGCACATTTATTTTGAATTGTGACTTGATTTTTATTATCTTGGCTGTTTATTGACAGTATAGCTTTTCTATATTGTGAAGGACTTATCCACTTACCTTCGTCATTTTCATATTTGATTGTTTGCCATTTCCTTATTTATTTGGTGGAAGTCTTTTTACATCTTTGATACTACTTCATTGTTGTTTATTTGATTGCAAATATCCTTACTTGGTTTATAGCTTCTCTTTCTATTTTGGCCCCAAAGCCCTTTATTCTTCAATATCTTTATATGTTTTTATTTGTATATATTGATGGAGTAGAAGTGCAATTTTGCTGAATTGTTATATTGCATCATGGTGAAATCAGGACCTTCAGTGCACTTAGCACTGGAGCAACCCACATTGTACCAACCAAGTCACCTCCCTTCATTCACCTCTCTCCCATGCTTCTCACCCCTCTGAGTTTCCATGTTCCATGATCCAACACTCTGTTTTCATGTGTCCACATTATGTAGATCCACTTACAAGGAAGAATATGCAGTGCTTATCTTTTTGTGCCTGAGTTGTTTCACTTAAGACAATGACCCCCAGTTTCATCCATGTTGCTGCAAAGACATGATTTCATTTATTTTTATTGCTGAGTAGTATTACATTGTTTATGTATACCGTATTTTCTTTAATCCTCTATTGATGGACACTCAGGTTGATTCCATATATTTGCTATTGTGAATTGTGCTGTGATAAACATGTGAGTGGAGGTATCTTTTTGATATAATGATTTCTTTTGGATACATATCTAGCAGTGAAATTGCTGAATCATATTTTTAGTTCTTTGAGAAATCTCCAAACTGTTTTTCATAGAGATTGTACTAATTTATATTCTCACCAAAAAAGTGTAAGACTTCTGTTTTTTTTCTGCATCCTCAATATCTATATTTTTTGGTTATTTATTAATAGCCATTCTGATTGATGTAAGATAATATCTCCTTGTATTAAAGTATCTCCTTGTCATTAAAAAGAATGACAAAAACCATAGTTACTTTTGCACCAGCCTAATAGCTTTACTTTGCTTTTCTCTGATGACAAGTGATGTTGAACATTTTTTCATATGCTTGTTTACTATTTATTTTTCTTCATCTCAAGAATATCTGTTCATGTCCTTGGCTCACTATATAATGGAATTATTTAATAATTGAGTGGTTTGAGTTCCTTGTAAATTCTAGATATTAGTCTCTTGTCAATTCTGTTGCTTGCAAACATTGCCTCCCACTCTTCAGGTTGTCTACTCACTCTGGTAATTATTTATTTTTCTGTGAAGATTTTTAGTTTAACTAAGTTCACCTGTCGATTTTGTTTTAGTTGCCTGTACTGTTGAGGTCTTCATCATAAACTCTTTGCCTAGACTAATGTCTAGAAGAGTTTTTCCTAGATTTCATTTTATTATTTTTATAATTACAGGTCTTTTTTTAATTTAATTTAATTTTATATACTTTAAGTTCTGGGTTACATGTGCAGATCATACGGGTTTGTTACATAGGTATACACGTGCCACGGTGGTTTGCTGCTTCCATCCTCCATCATCTACATTAGGTATTTCTCCTAATTTTATCCCTCCCCAATCCCTCCACCCACTGTTATCCCTTCCCTACCTCCCTAGCAAACCGAATCCAATAGCATATCAAAAAGCTTATCCATCATGATCAAGTTGGCTTCATCCCTGGGATGCAAGACTGGTTCAACATCTGCAAATCTATAAACGTAATCCATCACATAAGCAGAATCAAAGATAAAAAGCTCATGATTATCTGTTATTATCTATTATACATGCAGAGAAGGCCTTCGACAAAATTCAACAGCGCTTTATGCTAAAAACTCTCAATAAACTAGGTATCGATGGAACGTATCTCAAAATAATAAAAGCTATTAATGACAAACCCACAGCCAACATAATACTGAATGTGCAAAAACTGGAAGCATTCCCTTTTAAAACTGGCACAAGGGCCGGGCGCAGTGGCTCAAGCCTGTAATCCCAGCACTTTGGGAGGCCGAGGTGGGCAGATCACAAAGTCAAGAGATCAAGACCATCCTGGCCGACATGGTGAAACCCCGTCTCTACTAAAAATACAAAAATTAGCTGGGTGGGGTGGCATGCGACTATAGTCCTAGCTACTTGGGAGACTGAGGCAGGAGAATTGCTTGAACCTGGGAAGCAGAGGTTGCAGTGAGCCGAGATTGTGCCACTGCACTACAGCCTGGTGCCTGGCACCTGGCGACAGAGTGAGACTCAGTCTCAAAAAAAAAAAAAAAAAATGACACAAGACAAGGATGTTCTCTCTCACCACTCCTATTCAATGTAGTATTGGAAGTTCTGGCCAAGGCAATCAGGCAAGAAAAAGAAGTAAAGTGTATTCAGTTAGGAAAAGAGGAAGTAAAATTGTCTCTATTTTCAGATGACATGATTGTATATTTAGAAAAACCCATTGTCTCAGCCCAAAATCTCCTTAAGCTAATAGGCAACTTCAGCAAAGTCTCAGGATATAAAATCAATGTGCAAAAATCACAAGTATTTCTATACACCAATAACAAACAGGGACCCTAATCATGAGTGAACTCCCATTTACAATCGATACAAAGAGAATAAAATACCTAGGAATACAACTAACAAGGACCTCTTCAAGGAGAGCTACAAACTACTGCTCAAGGAAATAAGAGACGACACAAACAGATGGAGAAACATTCCATGTTCATGGTTAGGAAGAATCAATATTGTGAAAATGGCCATACTGCCAAAAGTAATTTATTGATTCAATTCTATCCCCATCAAGCTACCATTGACTTTCTTCACCGAATTGGAAAAAAGTCAACTTAAACTTCATATAGAATCAAAAGAGAGCCTGCATAGCCAAGACAATCCTAAGGGAAAACAAAAACAAAAACAAAGCTGGAGGCATCAGGCTACTTGATTTCAAACTACACTACAAGGCTACAGTGATCAAAACAGCATGGTACTGGTACCAAAACAGAAATATAGACCAATGGAACAGCTGTAGGTCTTACATTCAAGTCTTTAATCCATCTTGAGTTGATTTTTTGCATATGGTGAAAGACAGCGGTCTATAGTAGTTTCATTATCCTGCATAAGGTAATCCAGTGTTCCCAGTACCATTTATTGGAAAGGATGTCCTTTCTCCAGTGTATGTTCTTGTCAATTTTGTCAGAGATCAGTTGGCTTTAAGTATGTGGTTTTATATCTGTATTCTTTATTGTGTTCCATTGATCTGTGTGCCTGTTTTTACACCAGTACCATGTTTTTTTGTTTACTATAGCTTTATAGTATAACTTGAAGTCAGGCAACATGATGCCTCCATCTTTGCTATTCTTGCTTAGGACCGCTTTGGCTATTTGGGCTCCTTTATGGTTAAAACTTCAGGACTTTTTAAAATTCTTTGAAAAATAACATTGGCATTTTGATAAGACATAGGTTGCATTGAACATATACATTTCTTTGAGCAGTAAGGCCATTTTAACAATATTAATTTCTTTGGTCCACTAGCATAGGATGGTTTTTCAGGTGTTTGTGTTAATTTATAATTTTTTTCATCAGTGTTTTGTACTTTTCCTTGTAAAGATCTTTCACCTTCTTGGTTAAGTATATTCCTAGGTATTTTGTTTTTTATAGCTTTTGAAAATGGGATTGTCTTCTTCATTTTGTCCTTAGCCAGATCATTATTAGTGTATGGAAATATTACTAATTTCTGTATTTTAATTTTGTATCCTGAAACTTCCTGAATGCATTTATCAAATCTAAGAAGCTTTTGGTGGAGTCCTTAAGGTTTTCTATATATAAGATTATATTATCAGTGAATGGAGATAATTCAACTTCCTATTTTTTTATTTGAACGTCTTATTTTTTTTTTTCTCTTACCTGATTGCTCTGACAAGAACTTTCAGTACTACATTGAACATGAATAGTGAAAGTGGGCATCCTTGTCTTGTCGAGGTATGTTCCTTCCATGCCTAGTTTGCAGAGGATTTTTATCATAAAAAGATGCTGAATTTTATTGAGTGCTCTTTCTGTGTCTATTGGTATGGTTGTATGATTAATATTCTTAATTGTTTATGTGATGTATCGCATTTATTGATTTGTGTATGTTGAACCATCCTTGCATCCCTGGTATAAATCCTGCTTGATCATGGTGCCTTATCTTTTTGATGTGCTGATAGATTTCATTTGCTAGTATTAATATTTTGGTGACAATTCTTATATCTATAATCATCAGTGATACAGGTCAGTAGTTTTCTTTCTTTGTCATGTCTCTGCCTGTTTTTTGGTGTCAGGATGATATTGGCCTCATATAGTGAATTAGGGAAAATTCCCTCCTTTATTTTTTGAAATAGTTAGGGATTGCTATTAGTACTTCTTTGCATGTTTGGTAGAATTCAACTGTGGCTGGTCCTGGGCTTTTGTTTCTTGGAAGATTTTTTATTATTGAATCAATCATGTCATTCATTATTGACTTGTTCATGAGTTCTATTTCTTCCTGGTACAGTCTTGAGAGATTGTAGGTTTCCAGGAATTTATTGATTTCCTCCAGGTTTACTAGTTTGTGAACATCTAGCACATAACAGTCTCTAATAATCTTTTATATTTCCGTGGTATCAGTGTAATGTCTTGCTTTCTATTTATTGTGTTTATTTGTATCTCCATTCTTTTCTTGCTTAATCTAGCTAGCAGTCTATCGATTTTGTCATTGAAGAACCTTTTCAATTTATTGATCTTTTTTATTTTTTTATTTTTGGTCTCTATTTCATTTAGTTCTGTTCTGATCTTTGTTGTTTATTTTCTTCTGCTAACTTTGGGTTTGGCTTATTCTAGTTTTCTCTAGCTTATTAAGGTGAAACTTTAGTTTGTTAATTTGTAATCTTTCTACTTTTTAATGTAGGCATTTAATGCTATAAAACTATTGCTTAACATTGCTTTTGCTGTATGTCACAGGTTTTGATATGTTGTGCTTTCAATCTCATTTATTTTGATAAATATATATTTTTATTTTAATATCTTCATTGACACAGTGATTGTCCAGGAGCATGATGTTTAATTCTCAAGTCAGTGTATACTTTCTGAGTTTCTCTTAGTATTAATTTCTAGCTTTATTGCACTGCGGTATGAGAAGATACTTGATGTGATTTTGACTTTTTAAAATTCATTAGACTTGTTTTATGAACTAATGTGTGGTCTATCTTGGAGATTATTCCATGTACTGATGAAAAATATGTGTATTTTGTAGCCATTTGGTAGAATGTTCTGTAAATATCTGTTAAGTCCATTTGATCTAAAGTTCAATCTAAATACAATGTTTCTTTGCTAATTTTCACTCTTGATGATCTGTCTAGTGCTGTGAGAGGGGTATTAAAGTCCCCACTATTTTTATACTGCTGTGAGAGGGGTATTAAAGTTCCCTGCTATTTTATAGATAGAACACTCTTCTGTCTTTTGTCTTTCTTTGGGTCTAAAAATATGTTTTGTCTTGTTTTGTTTATGTAAATTTGGATTCTCCAATTTGAGTACATATATATTTAGGAATGTTATGTTCACTTTGAATCAATCCCTTTATTAGTATATAGTCACCTTCTTTGTCTTTTTTGTTACTGTTTTTGATTTAAATTCTGTTTTATCTGATATAAGAATAGCTACTCCTCACTTTTGGCTCTCGTTTTATGTGGAATATCTTTTTACACTACTTTACTTTCAGTCTATATGTGTCTTTATGGGTAACGTGTGTTTCTTTTAAGCTGCATAGAGTTGTATCTTTTTTTTAATTGCATTCTAGGTTTTGGGGTACATATGAAGAACATGCAAGATTGTTGCATAGGTGCATACATGGCAGTGTGATTTGCTGCCTTCCTCCCCTTCACCTATATCTGGCATTTCTCCCCATGCTATCTCTCCCCAACTCCCCACCCGCCACTGTCCCTCCCCTATTTCCCCCCAACAGACCCCAGTGTGTGGTGCTCTCCTCCCTGTGTCCATGTGTTCTCATTGTTCAACACCCACCTATGAGTGAGAACATGCAGTGTTTGATTTTGTGTTCTTGTGTCAGTTTGCTGAGAATGATGGTTTCCAGGTTTATCCATGTCCCTACAAAGGATGTGAACTCATCGTTTTTGATGGCTGCATAATATTCCATGGTGTATATGTGCCACATTTTCCCTGTCCAGTCTATCATCGATGGGCATTTAGGTTGGTTCCAGGTCTTTGCTATTGTAAACTGTGCTGCAATGAACATTTGTGTGCATGTGTCCTTATAGTAGAACAATTTATTTATTTATTTATTTATTTTTGTTTTAATATCTTTTTTTTTTTTTAATTGCATTTTAGGTTTTGGGGTACATGTGAATAACATGCAAGGTTGTTGCACAGGTGCACACGTGGCAGTATGATTTGCTGCCTCCCTCCCCTTCACCTATATCTGGCATTTCTCCCCATGCAATCCCTCCCCAACTCCCCACCCCCCCACTATCCCCCCTCCTCCCAACAGACCCCCGTGTATAGTGCTCCCCTCCCTGTGTCCATGTGTTCTCCTTGTTCAACACCCGCCTATGAGTGAGAACATGTGGTGTTTGATTTTGTGTTCTTGTGTCAGTTTGCTGAGAATGATGTTTTCCAGGTTCATCCATGTCCCTACGAAGGATGTGAACTCCTCCTTTTTAATGGCTGCATAATATTCCATGGTATATATGTGTCACATTTTTCCTGTCCAGTCTATCATCGATGGGCATTTGGGCTGGTTCCAGGTCTTTGCTATTGTAAACTGTGCTGCAATGAACATTCGTGTGCATGTGTCCTTATAGTAGAATGATTTATAATCCTTTGGATATATGCCCAGTAATGGGATTGCTGGGTCAAATGGAATTTCTATTTCTAGGTCCTTGAGGAATCGCCACACTGTTTTCCACAGTGGTTGAACTAATTTACACTCCCACCAACAGTGTAAAAGTGTTGCTATTTCTCCACATCCTCTCCAGCATCTGTTTTCTCCAGATTTTTTAATGATCGCCATTCTAACTGGCATGAGATGGTATCTCAATGTAGTTTTGATTTGCATTTCTCTAATGACCAGTGATGATGAGCATTTTTTCATATGTTTGTTGGCCTCATGTATGTCTTCTTTTGTAAAGTATCTGTTCATATCCTTCGCCCATTTTTGAATGGGCTTGTTTGTTTTTTTCTTGTAAATCTGTTTTAGTTCATTGTAAATTCTGGATATCAGCCCTTTGTCAGACGGGTAGGCTGCAAAGATTTTTTCCCATTCTGTTGGTTGCCGATTCACTCTATTGACTGTTTCTTTTGCCGTGCAAAAGCTGTGGAGTTTGATTAGGTCCCATTTGTCTATTTTGACTTTTGTTGCCAATGCTTTTGGTGTTTTGGTCATAAAGTCCTTGCCTACGCCTATGTCCTGAATGGTTTTGCCTAGGTTTCCTTCTAGTGTTTTTATGGTGTTACGTCTTATGTTTAAGTCTTTAATCCACCTGCCAAGTCAATTCTAAGCAAAAAGAACAAAGCGGGAGGCATCACACTACCGGACATCAAACTCTACTACAAGGCTACAGTAATCAAAACAGCATGGTACTGGTACCAAAACAGAGATATAGACCAATGGAACAGAACAGAGGCGTCGGAGGCGACACAACATATCTACAACCACCTGATCTTTGACAAACCTGAAAAAAACAATCAATGGGGAAAGGATTCCATGTTCAATAAGTGGTGTTGGGAAAACTGGCTAGCCATATGCAGAAAGCAGAAACTGGACCCCTTCCTGACACCTTACACTAAAATTGACTCCAGACGGAGTAGAACAATTTATAATCCTTTGGATGTATACCCAGTAATGGGATTGCTGGGTCAAATGAAATTTCTATTTCTAGGTCCTTGAGGAATCGCCACATTGTCTTCCACAGTGGTTGAACTAATTTACACTCCCACCAACAGTGTAAAAGTGTTCCTATTTCTCCACATCCTCTCCAGCATCTGTTGTCTCCAGATTTTTTAATGATCGTCATTCTAACTGGCGTGAGATGGTATCTCAATGTAGTTTTGATTTGCATTTCTCTAATAACCAGTGATGATGAGCATTTTTTCATATGCTTGTTGGCCTCATGTATGTCTTCTTTTGTAAAGTATCTGTTCATATCCTTCGCCCATTTTTGAATGGGCTTGTTTGTTTTTTTCTTGTAAATCTGTTTTAGTTCATTGTAAATTCTGGATATCAGCCCTTTGTCAGATGGGTAAGCTACAAAAATTTTTTCCCATTCTGTTGGTTACTGATTCACTCTAGCGATGTTTCTTTTGCTGTGCAGAAGCTGTAGAGTTTGATTAGGTCCCATTTGTCTATTTTGGCTTTTGTTGCCAATGCTTTTGGTGTTTTGGTCATGAAGTCCTTGCCTACACCTATGTCCTGAATGTTTTTTAAAATCCATTTTGTCAATCTATATATTGTAAATGAAACTTTTAATCCATTTACATTCAAGATTAATAATGATATGAGAGGCTTTGTTCTTGTGATATTATTTATTGCTTTCACGTTGTTTTTTAAAGTCTTTGTTTCTTTCTTTTTCTCTTCTTGTCTTCATGATTTGATGAAATTCCTTTTTGTTGTCATTTGATTCCTTTCTTTTTCTCCTTTGTGTGATTGTTTTGTAAGACCTGTGAATTTTGTATTTTTGATATTTTCATGATGGTGAATATTGACCTTTAATTTCCATGCTTAAGACCCCTTTGAGCATTTGCTGTAGGGCTGGTCTTGTGACAAATTCCCTTAGTGTTTGCATGTTAGGAAAAAATGTTTTATTCTCTTTTATTTATGAAACTTATTTGGGCAGGATATAAAATTCTTAGCTGACATTAGTTTTCTTTCAGCACTTTGAAAATTCCTTGCCATTCTTTTCTGGCAAATGGGCTCTCTGTTGAAAAGTCCACTGTTAGTCTGTTGACATTTCCTTTATAGGTGACTAGATGCTTCCATTTTGACAATTTTAAAATTATTTCTTTCAGTTTGATTTTAGACATTCTGAATATAATACGCTGTGATGAAGCCCTTTTTGCAACATGTTTGCCTGGGGATTGGTATGTCTCCTATATTTGAAAGTCAAACTCTCTTGCTACACGTGAGAATTATTTATAAATTATTTTCTTAAACAGATTTTCAAAACCTTTTGATCTTTGTTCTCACTCAGGAATACTGATCATTCATACGTTAGATTGCTTCATGTCATCCCAGATGTCTCAAAGTCTTTTTACTATTTTTTCCTTATTTTTATCTGACTGGATTATTTCAAAAACCTATATTCAAGGGCTAGTCTATTATTGAAGTTTTCAAATGTGTTTTGTGTTTAAATATTTTTTTCTTCCAGAATTTCTTTTTTTAAAAAAATACATCTATCTTTTTGACAAATTTCTCATTTATGTATTGAATGGATTTTCTGATTCATGTGTATTGGTTATCAGATTTGTCTTGCATCTCATTGAGCTTCTTTAAAATCAATATTTTGAATTATTTACTGGCATTTTAAGGGATTTTTTTGTGAATTGGGGTCTGTTGCTGGACAACTGTGGTCCTTGGCGATGTCACATGTCTCTACTTTTTCATGTTTCCTGTGTCCTTCCATCGATATCTGCACATCTGATGTCACAGTCACTTGTTTTTATGTTTCAAAATTGCTTATATACTAGATAATTTTTCCTGAAGACGTATATATGTCGTTGGTTGAGTAGGATAATTTGGCTTTGATTTGGGGCTGGAATAATGTGGTCTTTGTGTGACTTCTTTGGTAGTACAAAGGATTTGTGGTATGTGTGATTTCCTTAGTTGCTGGGGGTTCAGTTGTTAAAAAGTTATGGTGAAGTTTTGCTGGGGACTTGGATGCCAGCTGAACCAGTCTTTGGTCCCCACTGGTCACATTAATGGGTTGAATGTGCCTGTTTTTAGTTCCCCGAGCAGCTTACACTGGCTCCAGTGTCATGGGGTCTTGTACCTCTAGGTGACTTGCATAGGAGCTAGCTGTGGGAGTGGTGGGCTGGCTGTGTAGACGGTTCTCAAGCCCCTGAGCAGATGATGTGATAGAGATGATGGCAATAATAATGGTGGAGCAACCCACTAGGACCCAAGTCGTCCTGGTGGGACCACTGGCAGCAGTGACAAATTAAACAAACTAGTCCCCAGCCCCACATCCACCCATAGTAGGGCAGTGGGTATTGTTTTATGTGTGCTTAGGAGAGCTCAATCTCCTTATGCCTTCCCCAGCAGGGTGGCAGCTTAGCCACATCATCTTGAACTTGACCTGAGGTGAGGCACAGCCCATCATTAAACACTCAAAATGGTGCCAGCTGTGGGCTTGTGACCAGAGACGGTGAAGCCCCTCGCAGGCAAGCATGAGCAATAAGTCTGATTGCGTCTCGGTCTCATGGCATCCTGTAGCAGGGTGGTGGGTATTGTCCTAGGTTTGTGTAGGAGAGCTTGGATTCTCTGCCCCTCATTGGCTGGGCATCATCTACAGCTGTGCCAGCACAAACTCGCCCTGAAGTTGGGACACAGCAAGTGTTAGATTTTCAAATTACACATGGTACCTAGGACTAGAGATGGTGGAACCCCTCCAAAGCAAGCAGCATGGGCAAGACGCTGTGGGGAGTGCAGTCTGCATGTCAGGCTCACAGCAGTCTGCTGCAGGGCACTGGGTATTGTCGTAGATATGCATAAGAAGGCCTGGATTCCCTGCCTCTCCTTGACTAGGTGGCATTGCAGCTGCCTCAGTCTGAACTCACCCTGAGAGTGGGGTGCAGCACAGCATTAGAGTCTCAGAAATGTCAGCTTGATCCTGACACTAGAGAGGGAAGTGACTCTCCTAGGCAGGCAGCATGGGGAAGAATCTGTGGGGAGTGTGGTCTGGTCACATCTCAGCATCAACAGCAGCCTGTTGCAGGCAGTAGGAGCCCTCTCAGGGACACATTGGAGTTCCTGGTCTCCTCTCTGCCTCCTTGGAGCAGTGCAGAAGCCTTGTTTGTGGATCCCACCATTATCTAGATTCTCAAAATGGTGCCTGCTGAAGCTGCTCTAGGCTTTGGTGACTGTGAGATTCTGTGTGGATTCCCTTTCTAGAGCAACATCTCTGTGTAATCTTTAAGGAGCCCCATGTATCAGGCTCAAGGCCCTAGTGGGTTGATAGCTTCCTCTGTAGCCAGGGTTGTAAAAGCCTGTTTGAGTGTGGAGCCCTGGGGGTTTCTCTCTTACTATTTCTCCTTATCTAGCAGTCTCTTCCACTCTCTGAGCCTCTCCCTAGCTGGGTAAACTCCCTTGAAGCCTCTCTTTACTTACCTCTGGTGCCTCCCATCATTTCTGGGGCTAATACCAGCATTTTCTTTCAGACAATGTTTGAAATGTGAATATATACTTAATTATTTTGGTTCCTATCCAGAGAAGAGGCACATACTTCTTTCCATTTTTTTTGGTAGTATTGATAATTTAAAGAGTACTAGTCAGGTATTGTGTAGAATGTCTCTCTTGGGATTTATCTGATGTTCTCATGATTAGACTAGATTATGGGTTATAGGGAGAAAAACCACAGCAGTCTTTTTCATCATGAAGTATTGATGGTGCGTACTGTCAGCATGACTGATCGTTGTTGATATGGGTCTTGATCATCTGGCTGAGGTAGTGTTTGTCAGTTCTCCAATACGAAGTTATTTCCCCCTTGTTTCCACACTGTACTATTTGGAAGGAAGGCACTTTACACAGTCAGCACTTAAGGAATGGAGCATTACACCAAATGGTCCACCTAACTGATGATGAAGTAGCTACATACATTATTTGGAAATTTTCTATCTGGAAAATATGTTTCTTCTTTCCCAGTTATTCCTTTATTCAATCATGTATTTATATTAGTATTGACATGTGGATATTTATTTTATATTCTAAATTATGCTTCAGTACTACTTGAATTAATTCATTGCTCAGATTTTTCTAGCTTTGGCCATTAAAGGGTAAGAACATTGATGGGCTATGTCAATGCAATATAGCCCAAAAGTTTAGATTTAGATTTTTTTTTTTTTAGTACTTCCTTACTGTTTCTTATCTTATTGGACTAGGTAGGATTTACAGTACAATGTTGCATATGAATGGTGAGAGAGAGCATCCTCACCATGTTCCCAAAATTAAGGAGAAAGAATCTAGTTTCTCTCTATTAAGTATGACATTAACTAAAGTTTTTATATTTTATTCGATGTTCTTTATCAAGTTAAAAACTTTTTTCCTATTTCTAGTTTGATGAGTTTTTTTTTTATCATTAATGAGTGTCATTGAGTATTGTCAAATAATTTTCTCTACATTGATTAATATGATCATATAATGTTTCTCTTTTTGTTCTGTTGATTCTCAAATATTGAATATGTTTTGCAAATCTGGGATACAGTCAAGTGTGCTGTGATGTATAATTTTTGTTATATATGTCGGAATAATCAGCCAAAATCTTGTTTAAGATTTTTGCATCTTTGTTCATTGGAGATATGGTTTGTAGCTTTTCTTTCCTTGAGTGTATTTATCTGGGTTTGCCATTAAGATAATGCTGGTCTCACAGAATGAGCTAAAAATTGTTCTGCTTCTATTTTCTTGAAGAGATTGTGGAGAATAGGCATCATTTCTTCCTTAAAGATTCAGCAGATTCAGAAGAGAAAACCTATGGTTCTGGTGCTTATTTTGAAAGATGACTAATTGTCAATTTAAATTTTTAAATAGATTTAGATTCATTTTGATTATTTTTTCTTTGTTTGAGTTCTGGTAGTTGTGTCTTTTAAGGAATTAATTCATTTTATCTAAGTTCTCAAATTCTGGCATATAGTTGTTCACGGTATTTCTTTTTCTTTTAATACCAATGGAATAAACAGCAGTGACTCCTGTTTCTTTTGTAATATTGGCAGTTTGTGTCTTCTTTCTCTTTCCTCTTTTTATTTAGCCTAACAAAAGTTACCAATTTTGTTGGACTTTTAAAGAACCAGATTTTTATTTTATTAATTTTCTCTTTTAATTTTATGTCTTAAATTTGGCTTTTTGTTGCCATTATATGTGTTTTTTTTCCTTCTGTTTGGTTTAGCCTTAAGTTACTCTTTTTCTTTTAGTTCCCTAAAGTGGAGACAACATTTTAATTGTATGTCTTTTTTCTTTATAATTTTGCATGTCATGCTATAAAGTTTCCTCTGATCTCTGCTTGTGCTGAATCCTCATTTTTGATGTTGCATTTTGTTTTTGTTTGTTTAAGAATATTTTAGAATTTATTTTGTGACTTATTTGACCCATCTGTTATTTAGAAATGAGTTGTTTAACGTAGAAATATTTGGAGATGCTTCAGCTCTCTTTCGTTACTGATTTCCAGTTTAATTTCATCTGGGTCTTACACCGCCCTTGGTATAAGTTCTCTGTTTTATGATTTGTTAAGGTAAATTACATGGCCCAGACTTGTGCTTACCTTGATGGGGAGGTAAGGTACTTGTGCTTACCCTGCATTTTTCCCTGAATTTCCACAGGAGCCTGAGAAGAATGTGTGCTTTGCTCTTGTTGGGTCAGTATCCCATAAATATCAATTAGTTCAAGTTCTTCATAGTGCTGTTTGAGTCAACCGTATTCTTACTAATTTCCTGCCTGCTTGTTATCAACTGCCAATAGAAGGAGGTTAACGTCTGCAATTGTAGATTTGTCTATTTGTCCTAAAAGTTGTCTAAGTTTATTGCCTCAGCTATTTTTATGCTCTGTTATTAGCTTTTTACATGTTTAATATTTTGATGTCTTCTTGGAAAGTTGACCCTTTTACTATTACGTAATGTCCCTCTGTATCCCCAGTATTTCTCCTTGTTCTGTAGTCTGTTCTGTTGAGATTACCATACCTTCTCAGGCTTATTCTTATTCAATGTTGGCATAGTATAAGGTTTTTTTCTTCTGTATTGTTAACCTACCTGAGTCTTTATATTAAAAGTCGGTTTCTTATTGACAGCATGTAATTGGGTTCTACATTTTTATCCACTCTAAAAATGTCTGCGTTTTAATTGGCATGTTTAGCCCATGATTGAAAGTGATTCCTGGTGGATTAATAGCCACCATGTTGCATCCTTTTCCATTTGTTCTTTGTTTCTTTTGTCACTTCTCATTTTCTTGGTTTCAATTGAGTATTTTATGATCCTGTTTAACTTCCTCTTAGAATATAAATTATACTTCTTTAAATAAAAGTCAGTGATCACCTTGAACTTTGCAATATACATTTTTAACTAATTTATGTCTACTTTTAATAACACTGTATTGCCTCACATATAATCCATGTATTTTATAACAAAGAATTCCCAATAATGCTCCCTCATACCTTATAGCATTGCTACCATTTATTTCTTTTATTGGTATACTGTAATAACCCAATATATTGTCATTATTAGGACTTTGATTTTATTTTAAGTATAAATAAAAATGTTATTTTTTTCTGAATTGTTACATTTTCTCTCTTTCTCCCTTGTTTTAGTATGATGATAATTTAGCATTAGAGAAGAACAAAAGTGATAGTGAGCTTCATTCCCATTTAAAGAAAAATGAGTCTGAGGCTCAAAAATGCACAATGCACATTTCCATGCATTGCAGATTCTAGATCTGCACCTAGAACCAGGGCTCCTTCTTATCAGTCCCGTTCCAAATACAAACAGCTAGGCTTAGCTTCGAAGACTAATCCTGTAACTCTGTTATCCATTTTGGTTTTGGATGAGAAAGTAAAGACAAACTAGCTTTCTTCTTTACATGTGGCAAGCACACTTACTATGAGTCTGTGGAATGAATGACTACATGAAAGAATAGAATTAATCAGTTCTTTCAGATAATCTCAGCTTTTTGCCCAAGTATGAGATTGTCCTAAGTTTCTGCATTTTTATCCACAAGGAGGTTGTTGCAATAGTTCAGGAAAGAAATAAAAAAACTCTTCGATTGCAAAACGGAATGGAATTAAGTGTAAGAGAAGAAGAAGTACAGGACAGACCCTTGTGAGATCTATTAACACAGGAAGGTAGAAAGGGTGAGAAAAGGGCCAGGGAATGAGTCTTCCTAGGAAAGGACACCAGGACACACAGTGTCCAGCAAGAAGAAGAAAGAGAGGGTTTCCCGAAGAAGGTTAGAATCAACCAACAACGCCAAAAGCGCTGAGAGTTTAGAGGGCTGGTGGGCCAGGGCAGAACGTGTTGGTAGTCTCTCCAAGATCATGCTTACGTTTGAGTCACAGCTGGCATGGAACAGAATCTGGAGTCTAACAATGTGAGATGAGCAAGCAGCGACTTCCTCAGAGTTTGGCCTTAAAGAACAGGGGCGTCGAGGAGGTGCGAGAAGAGTAGAAAGTCAATTCACATCTAAAGGATGAAAAGGAGTTAAGCACACTTGAGACCACACAGAAGACTATACTTATGCACACGTGCAGCATGGCTGAATACCATGTTGCTAGAGTAGACATTCAGGGATGAAAGAGTTACTTTTCAGCTTCCAGCTTTAACTGACGTAACCCTTTCAACTGAACAAAATATGCTTATTTATTTGTCTTTGTTTTAAGCCTCCATTAAGTATTACAGTTAATAGTAAAACTAATTTCAAGAAAGATATAGCTCAATACAAAAGGCATTATAGGCGAGGCACGATGGCTCACCTGTAATCCCAGCACTTTGGGAGGCTGAGGCGGGTGGATCACTTGAGGTCAGGAGTTAGAGACCAGCCTGGCCAACATGGTGAAACCCTTTCTCTATTGAAAATACAAAAATTAGCCCTGTGTGGTCACGTGTACCTGTAATCCCAGCTACTCAGGAGGCTGAGGCAAGAGAATGGCATGAACCCAGGAGGTGGAGGTTGCAGAAAGCCAAGATCATGCCATTGGACTCCAGCCTGGGTGACAAGAGCAAAACTCCATCTCAAAAAAAAATGCATGAAAATGTTGTATAAATAATTAATTAGCCTTTAAAAAATATATTTTTAATTTTCTACATGTGACTTGACCAGATTTTTACAACCACTTACTGCACAATGGTCCTTTGCAGGGCACCCATCGGCACTTCTGCTGGCTTGTTCTGAGACATCTGCATAATGTCAGTTCACAGTCCATCTTTTGGCTTTCCTTTTTTCCAACACGTCACTTTTTAATTTACATAAAATGCCAACGATCTGGTAGATGTAAGTACATTCTAGGAGGGTACAATTAAAACTGAATACCCTGTCATAATTTGTTTTCTTCATGCTAATGTTAAAGATATTTTCATTAGATATGTCTGAAAGTAGAGCTTCCAGCTTTATGAGAAGAGATAGAGAATGTTAATGAACTCCTCTAAGAATCTGATATGTTTAAAGATTCCCTGAAGAATAGAACTGCATGAAGGTATTCCCCATATTCTTTTGCAAATTAGCAAATTGCCCATTCTGTCTACATGAACAACAGTTGTGCCTGCAAAATGGATATGCTATTTCAGTCTTGCTTGTAGGCTCCATTTTATCATCTGAAAGAATAACAAATAATTATTTAACCTTGTTATGTTTGGGAATTGTAAGCATATGCAAATGTTTTTGTGATGAAAGTCTTTTTTCAATAGACAAACTGCACAATTGAGAGAGGATGAAAATTAAAGAATGATTGTCATTATTTGAAGACAAGCTATCTCAGATTAGTTAGACACATTCTCTCTGGCCTGCCTAAAGGGAATCTTGATTTAATATTTTCCCAAAATTAACAGAATTGGATGTAGGAGTTCCAAGGAACTTTCGAGATTATCTAGTATAACGTGATCTTTTTTCAATATCTCATCTTCAAAACTTGATCTCCCTCTGCCCTAGAAAAAGAGATTCTATTTTTTCTCTCTCTCTTTCCCAGCATGCTATCTGTTCTCATCTATGGCATCACTGCTACCATCTTGTTTTCTACTAACTTATGTGCAGATTTTATCTCCCTCTTGAATATGAGGATTCAGGTCTCTGTTTGACTCATGTCGGTATCCCCTGTAGCGGACTCTCAAATGACTAGTGAAGAAAGGAAGCTTACTAGATATTTTTAAAATGTGTACATTGGCAAGTCAGTTATATAGACTAAAAAAAAAAATAAATTCACAGAGGTTAAAAGATTTCAGCAATATATCAGAGTCAGGAAAAGAGCTATGTCAAGAATTTACATCTTGATTTCCAGCTGTATGATTATTATTTCAAATATATCTCCTTTTGTTATAACAAACAGTGGGTTATTGAATTTTGACCAAAGATTTCTTGATTGTTAAATGCATGATACTCTGATTTTTGTCATTTCACAAAGTTGGACTGACTTATCTTTAATGACAAGTACAGATAAAATTAAGATTTCTTATTTGAGTTTCATCCATAGACATGACATTCTATTTTTAATTTTCACTGATTTATTTATTTTACTAATATATGTAGGGGACATAAGTGCAGTTTTCTTACATGCACATATTGTATGGCGGTAGAGTCCAGGCTTTCAGTGTATCTGTCACTCAAATAGTGTACATTTTACCCACCCAATTGATAATATTTTAACCCTCACCCCCCACCTTCCCACCTTTGTAGTCTCCAGTGTTTGTTATTCCACTCTCTGTGTCTATGTGTACCCATCGTTCAGCTCCCATTTATTAGTGAGGACATGTGGTATGTGACCTTCTGTTTTCTGAGTTATTTTGCTAAATATGATGTCCTCCAGTTATATCCATGTTGCTGCAAAAGACAGGATTCTATTCTTTCTTCATGGCTAAATATTTCATGGGTATACATATATACATAAACAGGCATATATGCTTTATATGTGTATTTATACGAATGTTTTAGATATATAAATGTTTATATGTATAAAATGTTTTCTTTATCCAATCATCCACTGATGGACACTTAAGTTGATTCCATATCCTGCTATTGTGAATAGTACTGTGTTAAACATACAAGCACAGTTATCTTTTTTGATATAATGTTTGATAAAATAGTTTCCCTTTGGGTGTATGTTTATAGTGGAATTGCTGGATCAAATGATAGTTTTACTTTGTGTCTTTTGAGAAATATCCATACCATTTTCCATAAAGGCTGTGCTAATTTACATTCCTGATAATTGTATATAAGTTTCCCTTTTCTCCGCAGCCTCACTGAAATCTGCTATTACACTTCATTATAGCAGTCATTCTCACTAATGTAAGATGGTATCTCATTTGGTTTTAATTTGCATTTCTCTGAGCATTGTTTCATGTTTGGCCACTTGTATATCTTCTTTTGAAAAATGAACACACATTACATTTAAAAATGATGACAGAATCCTACTAAGTTGGTGCAAATGTAATTGTAGCTTAGCCATTATTTTTAATGAATAAAACTGCAATTACATTTGCACCATTAAAAGTAATGGCAAAAACCTCAATTACTTTTGCACTAACCTAATATGTACCTGTGATTATCTTTGAAAACTTTCAGAAACATGTACATGGATTTTCTAGATGTAGGCAAAAATAATTTGAGAGTTGATTAAGTTTGGATAAAGTGTTTGGTGGGTAAAGGATAGATGTGAGTTTGTTTTTATCTGTATTCCCTTATTTCTCCTCCTTTCAATCATCTGAATCAGCAGGCGGAATTATGGCTATGAGTATCTAAGGCATGTGTCAGAAAACATTCTCAAGCACTTAAAAACGCAGTGTTTCTCTCTCTAAAAATACCTTACACTGACATAGAATTAAGTGTTAGAATAACCAAAAGGGAAGTAGAAAGTGGTATATAAGAATCTCATCAATGGATTAAAATATCTGTTTATTCAGTAAGGACTTGCTGAGGCACTGAGTGATTTCAGAAATCTACAGAGAAACTGACATTTCGGGTAGCCTGGAAGGACGAGAAGGTATTTGCCAAAAATATATCTGGGGAGTAGGCAGACCAGACCAGAGAAGAGAAGAGGCAAGTCTTGGAGACTTAAGAGTTCATTTTGTGTTGACAAACAGTGAATTCAAGAATTCACTCTTTCATACAACAGCGCAGTTTACTTTAATCTCTTCTTTTGCTAAATTTAAAAGATCTAACTGCCCATTATTTCATTCCTACTAGAGGTTAAAGGGTGCTTTTGGCTGGACCTGAACAATACCTCTCACTATGCCCATCTCTGCAACAGGGGTGAGACCTGGTTTGCAGATAGAAAGGTCATAGCATATGTAAAATTAGAATATTTTTAAAAACGTCTGAGCATTAATCTAAATAAATATTAAATAAGAAAATAAGAGAATAAAAACCATATACAGTACTCAGAAACTTGTCAAAAGATTTGATACAGAGACTAAAACTGAAAAGGCTGTGAAAGTGTACTGCACCTGAGGCCTAAGTTAATACCATCTCCAAATTATAGCATGATTTTAATAAATAAATAATAAACGATCATTTATAATCTTTTAGCAAATATTAATGTGCAATATTTTATTTCTAAAACATCAAGCCAGGCACAGTAGGGAATTCAGGCAAGTAAGAAGCCTGACCCGCTCCTTCAAACAGCTATTGAGCTACTTGTGAGGTGACTGCACATGACACAAAATAGGATAACTCCTAGGAAAAATTAGTGCGCAACAGTGACAACTGGGAGGCACACACCCAGATGTAGACGTTTATATCAGGTTTCTAAAATATATTCACAGAGAACATAGAAACATAGATGGCTATAGCAGTGAGAATTAATCAGTGAATTGACATCAAATGAGCAAATTAATAAGACTAATTTCAAGAGTGTGCATAATTAAATTACAACCAGATTAAATTACAAAAAGCAGAATAAAAGCTAGTTTGTCATCTACTTCTTTTGAGTTACAGTGCAAAGCCCTAACATGGCAGCAAGATAGTATTTATGACATTAGTAGATGAAGTCTCCGTTACTTAAATTACATTAGAACACATAGAAACAGACTTCTACCAATAGGGCATTAATAGGGCATTAACTCAATACTCAAAAACGCCAACAACAAAGTGGTTTTAACAAATGGAATGCAAATATCTCATGCTAAATAAAACACTCTTCTCTGATAACTCATAGATAGGCTATGAATGATCTGAAAACAAGATTTTAAGTTGAGCCAGAACTTTTTGAAGATTTGCCAGATTTACTACTGGCCAGACCTGAGTTCTTAGAATCCTTGAAGGATATGAAAGCTTGTGAACTGTTCTTTGCCCCAAAAACTTGAATTTTCACTTGGAGATGGCATACAAACAGGAAAAGGAGGAGTTGTACATCTTGTAAGTGTTTTGGGAAGGAAAAGGTCAGTAAGAAGAGAGACAGGTATAGGTTTGTTTTGTGGAGAAGTTAGGTCAAGCATCAGGCTTTGGAGGTTAGATAGGATTTAAGTTAGTAAACGAACACTAATATATAATATATTATAACTAATATAATATACATACACACATGTATACACATGTACACATACATATATACACATGTACATACATGTATATACACACATATGCAAGTATATACGCATATATATACACATATGTATGCATGCATATATATGTACATATACACACATGTATATGTGCACACGCACACACATACATATATGTATGTGTACATGTTCATATGTGCACATGTGCATGTATGCACATGTGTGTATATGTGTTTGGTGTGTATATATGTAAATATACACACATGTACCCATGTATATATGCATGTGTGAATACCACGAGCACATATGTACACATGCATGCACACACATGTATATGTGTGCACGTGCATATATGCACACATGAACATATGTGTGCACACATGTACATGTGTACGTGTATACGTGTGAGTGCAGATATACAAACATGTATACGTATGCATATACACATGTACATGTGTACATACACGAACATGTATATGTGTACGTACATACGTATGTGTGTACGTGCACATATGTGTATCTATGCACACATATGCATGTGTACAAATATGCATACATATGTACATATATGCTTACATATACACATATGTGCACACATACATATATGTATATATTCATGCATGTATATGTGTATGCATACATGTGTATGTGTGTATGTTTACATGTATATTTGTAGGCATGTATATATACATGTATATATTTACATGTGTATATGCACATGTGTGTATACATATGTGTATATATATACTTATAGTAGCCCATATCTTCCCTTTGAGGTCAATTTTTCTCTCTCCCTCTTGTCCTGAATTGGTGGTCATTATTTTTTGATATTTCTGTGTATAGACCTTCCTTACTTTGCACAGATCCACAGATTTTAATCTTTGCAGTTTAGCTAAAACATGATCCCATTTCTGTTATCACTGCTCATTAATTGTATCTAGTTTCAGGAAATACAAACTTCACTGCTGGCTCTTCTGTCCACACAGCATCTGTTCTATTAAGTTCATGCCTAAACAGCAATGTATGTCCTTATGCTTCTTCCTTGTCTGTTAGTGATAGACCTGTATGACATTTTACAAAATGGATCATCCAAAGAGGGAATTGGCCAAAAAGTTGTAAGTCCAGCAACAAATGAATAATGATTTCACTGAAAATTAAATGGAATTCGATGTAAACAGAGTCGTAGAAGAAATGGCTGGCCATTGCTGTGTTGACACAGTCACTACCGAGAGTCTCTGAACATGCAGCCAGAGGGACGCAGGGAGGCAAACTTACTGTCCTCAACGAGCAAAAAGCTGGGGCAAAAATGATGATGGCTCAGAGGGAATGAAGCTGGTAAAAGGCTAAATACTAAAAGAATTTGATAAAGTGCAGTTAGCTCTTTGACATCGATTTTCTAACCTTTGGATATTGTATTAGTCACAGTTCTCCAGAGGGACAGAACTAATATAATATACATATATATGAAAGGGAGTTTAGTGGGGAAAATTGGCTTGCACAGTCACAAGGCAAAGTCCCACTATAAGCCATCTACAAGAGGAGGAAGAAAGAGGCCAGTGGTTGCTCAGTCTGAGTCCAAAAACTCAAAAGCAGGAAAGCCAACAGGGCAGCCTTCAGTCCATGGCCAAAGGCTGGAGAGCCCCCAGCAAACCATTGGTGTAAGTTCAAGAGTCCAAAGGCCAAAGAATCTGGAGTCTGATGTCTAAGGGCAGGAGGAATGGAAGGAGGCATCCACACGGGACATGGGAGAGAGATAAAAGCCAGAAGACTCCATAAGGCGGTTTATCCCACTTTCCTCCACTGGCTTTGTTCCAGCCATACTGGCAGCTGATTCGTTGGTGCCCACCCACACTGAGAGTGGACTTTCCTCTCTCAGTCCACCAACTCAAATGTCCATTTCCTCTGGCAACACCCACGAAGATACGCCTAGAAACAATACTTCGCCTGTAATCCCAGCACTTTGGGAGGCTGAGGTGGGAGGATCATGAGATCAGAAGATCGAGACCATCCAGGCTAACATGGTGAAACCCTGTCTCTACTAAAAATACAAAAAGTTAGCCAGGGGTGGTGGCACGTGCCTATAGTTCTAGCTACTGGGAGGCTGGGGCAGGAGAATCACTTGAACCCGGAAGGTGGAGGTTGCAGCGAGTGAAGATCGTGCCTCTGCACTCCAGCCTGGGTGACAGAGCAAAGACAAGAAAGAAAGAGAGAAAGAGAGAAAGGGAGGAAGGGAGGAAGGCAGGAAAGAAAGAAAGAGAGAGAGAGGAAGACAGAAAGAAAGAAAGAAGAAAGAAAGCAAGGAAGGAAGGAAAGAAAGAAAACTTTTCCAGCTATTCAGGCATCTTTCAATCCAATCATGTTGACACCTGATATTAACAATCACAGATATATATCCGATAGTGGGATTGCTGGATCATGTGGTAGTTCTATTTTTAATTTTTTGAAGAACCTTCATACTGTTTCTCGTAATGGCTGCATCAACTTACAATATGTACACTGCAGCATTCTTCACAGTAGTCAAGATCTGTGTCCATCAACTGGAGAATGAATAAAGAAAATGTGGTTCATGTACACAATGTGAATACTATTCAGCCATAAGAAGAAAGAAACCATGTTATTTGCAACAACATAGATAAACCTGAAGGACATTATATTAAGTGGAATGAGACAGGCACAGAAAGATGAATACAACATGGTCTCACTTATATGTGGAATGTAAACATTTAAACTTGGAGAAGCAGAGCATAGAATGGTGGTTACCAGCAGCTGGGCAGAGAGGAGGGTGATAATCTGGGGAGATGCTGGTTAAAGGATACAAAATCTCATTTTGTCCGAAGGAATAAGTTCAAGAGATCAATATTACACAACATGAAGACTAGGGTCCATAGCAATATATCATATTCTTGAAAATAAAAGTGAATTTTAAGTATTCTCACAAAAAATAGTAAGTGTAGGAGGTAATGCATATGTTAATTAGCTCAATTTAGCAATTCCATATTGAGATAAAGCAGACCACAGCAATAAAGCAGATATCTCAATAAAGAAAGTGACACAATTATTTTGCTTTCCCAGTTCATATAAAACTTATGTTTACATTATACTGTATTCTATTGGGTGAGGTAGCATTGTGTTGTTAAAACAACGTACATATCTCAATCAGAAAGTAATTTATTGTTTTAAAAATGCTGTGATCATCTGAGCCTTTAGTGAGTCATAGTCAAGTTGCCGATAGAGTCTTGCTTTGATGTTGATGGTTGCTGACTGATTCATGGTGGTGGTTGCTGAAGTTTGAAACGGCTTTGAGAATTTCTAACAATAAGACAACAATGAAGTTTGCTGCATCAATTGACTCTTCCTTTTATGAAAGATTTCTCTGTCTCACACAATGCTGTTTGACAACATTTTACCCACAGTACAACTTCTTTCAAAATTTGAGTTGGACCTCTGAAACCCTGCTTTATCAGAAAAGTGTAGGTAATATTTTAAATCCTTTGTTGTCATTTCAATGATATTCGCAGCATCTTCACCGGAAGTAGATTTCATTTCCAGAAACGACTTTCTTTGCTCATCCATAAGAAATATGTCCTTATCCATTCCCATATTATCATGAGATCCCAGCAATTCAGTCTTCAGACTCCACTCCTATTTCTAATTCACTAGCTACCACATCTGTAAGTACCTCCTTCACTGAAGTCTTGAACTCCTCAGAGTCATTCATGATGGTTGGAATCAACTTCTTCCAAACTCCTGTTAATGTTAATATTTTAAATTCCTCTCATATGAATCACAGATCTTTTTAATGGCCTCTAGAATGTTGAATCCATTCAAGAAGGTTTTCAATTTTCTTTGCCAAGATCCATCAGAGTAATCATTATTTATGGCATCTACAGTGTCGCAAAAGGCATTTCTTTTATAATAAGACTTGAAAGTTAAAATTACTCCTTTATTCATGGGCTGCAGAATGGAAGTTATGTCAGCAGGTGTGAAACCAAGATCTCCTTGCACATATCCATCGGAACTCTTGAGTGACCAGGTGCATTGCCAATGAACAGTAATATTTCAAAAATATATATTTTTTCTGTTCATTAGGTCCCAATAGTGGCCTTAAAATATTCAGTAAACCATGCTGTAAATAGATGTGTTGTCTTTGTTGCTCCACTTTAGAGAATAGGAAGACTAGATTTAGCGTAATTCTTAAAGGTTCTAGGATTTTCAGAATGATAAATGAGCATTGGCTTCAACTCGAAGTCACCAGCCTGCATTAGCCAATAATAAGAGAGTAAGCCTGCCAATTGAAACTTTGAAGCCAGACATTTGCTTCTCCTCTCTAGCTATGAATTCCTATATTGTATCTTATTTCAGTAGAAGACGGCTTCATCTACATTGACAATCTGTGGTTTACTGCAGCCGTGTTCATCAAGGGTCTTAGACAGATCTTCTGGATAACTTGCTGTGGCTTCTCCATCAGCCTTTGTTGCTTCACCTTGCATGCTTATTTTATAGAGATGACTTCTTTTCTTAAACCTCATTAACAAACCTCCGTTAGCTTCAATCTTTTTCCTGCAGCGTTGCATCTCTCAGTCTTCAAAGAATTATAGAGAGTTAGGGACGTGCTTAAGGGAATGACGTGGCTGGTTTGATTTTCTGTCCAGACCATTACATTTGTTCCATGTCAACAATCAGATTCCTTGGTTTTTGTATTATTTGTGTGTTCAATGAAATAGCACTTTTAATTTCCTTCAAAAACTTTTCCTTTGCATTTGCAACTGGGCTATTTGGCACAAGGGCCCTAACTTTCATCACATCTCAGCTTTCTACATGACTTCCTCAACAATCTTACTCATTTCTAACTTTTGATTTAAAGTGAGAGGCATGCAACTCTTTCTTTCATTTCTACACTCAGAGGCCATTGCAGGCCTGATTTTAATATTGTTGTGCTTCAGGGATAGGGAGTCCTGAGAAAAGGGAGAGAGGTGATGTATTAATCTGTTCTCACACTGCTAGAAAGAACTACCTGAGACTAGGCAATTTATGAAGGAAAGAGTTTTAAATGGTTCATGGTTCTGCAGGCTGTACAGGAAGCATGGCTGGGGAGGCCTCAAGAAACTTACAATCATGGTGGAAGGCAAAGGGGAAGCAGGCATGTCTTCACAAGGCAAAGTAGGAGAGAAAGTGAAGAGGGAAGTGCTATATACTTTTAAAGAATCAGATCTCCTGAGAATTCACTCAATATTATAAGAGCATCAAGTGAAAAATCCCCCCTCCATGATCCAATCACCTCCCACCAGGTCCCACCACCAACACTGGGTATTACAACTCAACATGAGATTTGGGTGGGGACACAGAGCGAAGCCATGCCAGCTGGAGAACAGTCAGTGAATAGAGCAGGCAGAACACACACATTTATGAATTAAGATTTCTGTTTTAGGTGGGCACTGTCCATGCTGATCCAAAACAATTATAATAGTAACATCAGAGATCACTGATCAGAGGTCACTATAACAGATTTACCAATAATTAAAAAACATTTGAAATATTACAAGACACAAAAAAAAACACAAAATGAGCACAAGCTATTGGAAAAATGGTGCCAATAAACTTGATGGATGCAGGATTGTCACAGAATTTCAATTTGTAAAAAGAAGAAGAACTTTGAGGTGCAATAAAGCAAGTTGCAATACAGTCAAGAATGCTTGTATACAATTTGTATGCGTTAATTAAATCAGTGTATTTTTCAAAGAGGACTTCTTGGAGATATTTCACAATATTCAAAGTGTAAAAGTTAAAATGCCATGCAACAACGAAGAGTCAGGATTTTTCAAATTACTTAATACATTCTTAAAAAGAAAGTACTTTTAATTGTTCAAATGTCTTTTTACAGTGTGCAAACCAAATATTAGGTTTTCTATGTTTTTACACTCCTATTTGTTTATAATTTACAGTAAGACAAAAATCTGAAGGTTGTAGGACAATTCTCATTATTCCCATATGTTGTTAAGATTGTTTTCCAGAGATTGTAAAGTAATTTCAATATCATGGAAAGTGAAGACTGCCTATCCTTTAACTGTGTAAGTACATATCGAAATGATAACAAGCAGTATACTTTGACTGTATAAGTACGTACCAAAATAATAATAATAAGCAATACTGAGATCATGACTTTAAACTTAGTATAGTCTAATGACTTCACTTGCAGGACTAGACCTTAAATTAATTATTTTTTCTGTTTAACTGATTACAACATTGGTGATTATCTTATTAAAATTTAACACATATTACTTCTTACACTTCATGCCCAATAATGCTGGGACCTCAGAACCCTTTAATCCCATTTTCCTTTCTCTCACCTTTCATGTCAGTGTTGCCATGTTTCTTTAAACTCTAAACCAAGCTTGTCCAACCCATGGCTCACCGGCTGATGTAAAAAAGTTTAAACTCAATGTACCGCAATTTTCTTTTACAGTAAAAAGCAAACATATCTTATATGATTATTCTGAAGATTAAATGACTAAAGTCATGAACTTGTGTTAGGCTTTGAATGTGGCCTATAGCGAAGTGTCTATTAATGCCCACTATGCATACATGTATACGGCCTAACACAAGTTCGTGACTTTAGCCGACTGCATCATTTAATCTTCAGAATAATCATATAAGATATGTTTGTTTCTTTGTTTACTGTCTAAGAAAATTGTGGTACAGAGAGTTCGGATTTTTTACATCAAATAGGTGAGGGAAGTCCTAGAATGAAGCATATTATGAGATAAATGTAGAGAAGAGAAGGTAGACCAGGGTTGGAATTATTGTACTGGCTGTTTTATGTTTGTTTTTCCTTTTGTTTTCTTTGTTTGGAGGGACGGGCCACAGTGTTAATTCTTCATTATAGGAGCTTTTGTACATTAGAAAATTTTACATAATGATATTAACCCAGAAGTTAAAATCAATAAGTAATTGAATTATAACACTTTAGACAAATATAAGCATTTATTTTTTAATTGTGTAATTTGTGTTAATAAGATTCATCAACTTCATTAGCTTTTGGAGACTCTTAATACCTCAAAGAAAAAAAGAACTAGGAACTAAAATGATGTTATCTTGTTAACAAATTCCACATTCTTATTGAACAGTTCTAGAATAAGAAAGTGAGATGACTGATTCAAAATGAGGAAATGAAATTCTTTCAAGTGACCTTTAAAACTAAAAACACTTTGCTAGAAAATATATAATGAATTAAGTAAAAGCAAGATATTTACATTAAATGAAATGTTTTTTTAATACCACTTTGCATAAATCCTTTTAGTTTTTGGTCAGTGATTTGATTTACTCTAGAGTCAACAATTTGGTGGTCCATTTTGAACTTAAAACTGTATGACTAAACTTTGTTTAACATTTCACTTATATCTTCAGATGGAATTTAAAGTGAAGGCACTGTTTGGTCCCATGCATTATATTCACCAATCTTTTCACATTGAGCTGGAGTGAGTGTCATATATTGTGCCTGCATGCCAACCTGCAAAAGTAGATTCTATATGCTACATATCCTAAAGAAATGTCCATATTTTAATGTAATAAGTAAGCCAGATGCTTTGTTACCCTAAACTCAGGCTGTGGGTCTCCAACAACAATATATCATTGATGTGAAAATACATAAAGTGTGTAAAAAGTAACAAGAAAATATAGAGAAGTGTCTGTTAATGCCAAATATGCATATATGTATATGGGAGATAGCTACACTAAATAAAATATCCTAGATAGAGCAAGTGTTCAGGTTTTGACTAAGATGGGAAAACATATGCTGGCCAGGAGGATAAATATTTGAAAAGGTGCAAAACCTTCACCCAAAGCACAGGGACAGGTGTGCTTTCCAATTGATGTGGACCGGATTGTATAGATCACTGGTCAGCAAAGGTGATTCCCACGCCAGCAGCAGCAGCGGCACTTATGAATATGCTCAAAATTCACATTCTCAGACTCCACCTTAGACCTACTGAATCTGAGAGTCAGGAGGTGTGTCCACTAATGTGTGTTTTAACAAGTTTTCCCTCCCAGAAACATTTAGAATAATGTTTGACCAAATATCTGGGTACCAGGTCCCAGTAAAGTTGACACAGACAATTAACCATTACATGTGGCTTAGTCTACATTTAACTGAAGACTTTCATCATTTTTTAAAGTCACCAGATCCCTTGAGCACAAACAGGTCTTTTGAGCCATCTTTCTGCTGTCACAAAAGCAGGGATAAGCCATCTTTACCTGCTCACGATGAGCCTTGCAAAGATTAAGAAACGCCAGTGAGAATCACTACCACCACAGGGAGTGAATTTTAAATCAGGTGGGTGATGTGACAGAATCTAAATTGTTGAAAGATAATTCAATCAAGTGGAGTGGGGGATTGGGGGGCCAGTTGAAGATGGTAATGGTTAGAGATAGGGAACCAGCCAAAAATCTATTGCAATGTCCTCTGTACACAGTAATTACACCATAAAATAAATGAAGCAAAAAGCCACAGGCATTTTTTTTAGGATACTATCACATTCTACTTGTTTTTCTATTTCTTATTTATTTATTTATTATTTTGGAGGCAGAGTCTCACTCTATCCACCAGGCTGGAGTGCAGTGACGTGATCTCAGCTCAGTTTAACCTCTGCCTCCCAAGTTCAAGTGATTCTCCTGCTTCAGCTTCCCGAGTAGCTGGGATTACAGGCACCTGCCACCACATCTGGCTAATTTCTATATTTTCAGTAGAGAAGGGGTTTCAGAATGTTGACCAGGCTTGTCTCGAACTCCTGACCTCAAGTGATACAGCCCACCTCGGCCTCCCAAAGTGCTGAAATTAAAGGCCTGAACCACCGTGCCAGGTCCATATATATTTTCTACTTCATTTCAGACGATGTCTGCTACAATATCTGATACACAGTTCGTCTCACTGAATGTTGGTGGAATAAATGCTGAATAGTATAGGTGATAGAAGGGAATGCTTTAACTGAGGCAGAAACTGGAAGTGGCTTAAAAGGGTAAGATTTTTGTTATAAGTAATATTGCCTTACCTAACTCAAATTCTCAATTTGATTCTGGGGTGGGTGAGTTCAGTGGCTGAATAACATTTTCAGAGTCCTCCCTGTCTTCTTACTCTGCCATCCTCAATGTTTTAGCTCTTTTCCCTCCAGTTTGTCCCCTCATTGCTATAAAACGGTTGTAGCTGGGAACCAACTCTCCCAAGCAACACACAAAGGACAAGAAGAGAGGATTGTCTCCTTCTTGTGTGTTTCTTTCGGCAGCAGAAAAATGTTCCCAGAACCCTCACTTCCTCCTTTATTGTCAGAAGAATCTTCTCTTGTTTGCTTTTGACCAGAATTGCACCATATGCTCATTTCTTAAACAATCACAGGCAAGTGAATGGAATTACCACCACAGATTGTTGCTAATTGAGATTCACCTTGGTGGTGCGGTTACTTCCAGCCCTCTTGGAAGCACATGGCTTCTGATACTAACTGAAAGTGGCAGGGACTGGAAGGTCATGGCCACGGGGTAGGAAAGCAAGGGTATTACAGCAATCATGCCTTCTTTGAGAATCATTGAGAGGGTGATTAGTGTGAACCCTAGGCAAACATTAATTATTAATCATCAGCCCTTTTGAAGCACGTGACAGTCTACCTTATAAAGTACTAAGTGCTTTTAGGGTTGGTTTAAGATAGTGCATTATACAGGAAGAATCATGGGCACATAACCCATTCATACATATTTTCAAGACCAGCCTTTGTAATTCATTAACTTTCTGACTTTCATCACTTACAAAATCTGTGTTTCTTTTTGTTGATGATAATACATCTGCCTCATATCCTTCTCTAGGTCACTGCGTACATTAATTTTCCCTGATAAACAGGAAATTACACTATTGATTGCATTGTCTATTATCAAAGGCCATCAGTCCCAGCTAATAAAGAGGGAGGATTCTAATCTTCTGTGGCTATCTATTCAATTCACGAGTGTTACACACACTCTCTCATTTAATTCTTACACACAACCCCTGAGGTACGAGTTATTATTCCCACTTAACAAATTAGAAGTCTGTGGCCCAAAGACTCTAAAGTCCTTGATCGAATTGACCCTAACCTGCAGCTTATGAGTTGTGGGAAAGGATTTGCACCCGTGGTCACTGGAACCCAAGCAGACGCTCTCTCCTCCAAACACGCTGTTTATTAGATAGGCCCGTATGGGCCAGCAGAGTCCAACCTGAATAGGCAGAGCCAGTGTGGCTGGTTCAAGCATGGATTGTTCTGCTCTTTTCACTGATGGTCCAGGGCTCTCAGGAGCCATCTCTCTAATGTAGGGCCACAGTACTCTTGGCTTATAATAAGAAGACTGAACTTTCTAGATTTATTTTTAAAATGAACTTTTAAATATAGGCTTTCCTTATTTATTCGAAAGGAATAAGACAGTCTCCCAGTCTAAGAGGTTGGGGAAACACAGGATTGTAGAATTTTGCTGGAATTTCTGGAATTAGCTATATCCTCGGGCATTCCTGACTTAAGTGTGGAGCCTTTCATGTAGGTGGGGATGAGACTAAAGGAAGGGAGGCTGGGTGTTTTGAAAACAAAACACTTTGTGTTATCCTCAGGCCCTGATTCACTAGGCTGTGTGCAGGAGAATTAAGAGACTTTACTTTTAGAAGAAATTCTTGGTAACTGCAGGCTGTAACTGCTTGGTTCCAGCGCCCAGCTCCTACTTCAAAGGGCTTTCCAGAGAAATGCCGGTGAGCCTCCAGCTGCAGCTGATGCTCCTGCATGGTTCGTGTTTTCTCTGATGCTCAGGCACCAAATGCTTTAGCCTCTGAGGACAGCAGAAGGGAGGGAACGAAACTGTCATGTTGTCTGTGCAAATGGAAGGACAGCCACTAACATTCAGCAGAGGAGAGCACCTTCTAAATACATTTGTAAAAAATACTTCTCTGTCTATTCCTTTAGCTAAATAGGGTGTGTGGTACCTGAGAACTCTCCGGTAGGATGTGTAGCTCATCTGTCTGTCATCTGCCTATTGAGAGAGATTTTAAGGAACTGCCTCATGGGATGGTGGGGCTTGCAAGTCAGGGTAAGAACACAAGCTGGAGTCCCAGGGAGGAGATGATGTTGCAGTTTGAGCCCAAAGGTCATCTGCTTGGTCAAATTTCCTCTTTAGGGGGAAATCACTCTTAGTTCTAATAAGGCCTTCAATTGATAGAAGGAGGCCCACCCACATGTGGAGGGCAGTCTGTTTACTAAAAGTCCACTGATTTAAATGCTAACTTCATCTAAAAATACCATCCCCCACCAGAAACACTTAGAATAATGTTTGACCAAATATCTGGGTACCATGTCCCAGTCAAGTTGACACAGAAAATTAACCATTACATGTGGCTTAGTCTACATGTAAGTGAAGATTTTCATCATTTTTTAAAGTCACCAGATCCATTGAGCACAACAGGCCTTTGAGCCATCTTTTTGCTATCATGAAAGCAGGTATAAACCATCTTTACCTGCTCACAATGAGCCTTGCAAAGATTAAGAGTTTTTGAGCAAATAAACTCATCCTATACAGAATGTGAGCCAAATCCTCAGACAGCCGGGTGTTCACAGGTAAAACAGAGCTAATCTCAACACATCTGGTTTTTGGAATGTTTTTATCTTACTAAAAAAGTAATAATCCGTTCACCCATGTAATTTCTTATATTTCATCTTTTAGGCAAGCAAGTAGGATGTGTGATACAAAATATTGGCTTCAAATAGGACATCAATACAGAAAAAATGTGAGGGTTAAAATGTCACTTAATCAAACGTTCAACATCTTTAAGAACCTTGGCATCCAATACCCTCCAAGGCTATTTGTGGTGTAGAAACTTTAAAAATAATCCTGCTGTTTGAATACATGCTACCTTTACAAAGAAGTCGCTGTCAGTTTTACTTTGAGGAGTGTAGCCATGTTTACATAGATCTTGAGAGAATTCCTAGCGGCATGTGGCTGAGACTTGTCTGGGGATGACGTGTTTCTCTAGCTGTTGTAAAAGGATGGCTTATCAAAATGCCCACCTGACTTCACTTTTTGAGCCTCCCTCTAGCCTGGAAGGGTTTCTTATTTGATTATGATGCTCTAGGTAGTTTGTCAGCTGAGGGAGACCTTCGTATCTTGAAAACAAAAGAGGTGACTGCATTTAGGACCCTTGATTACAGAATGAATTGAAAAGCCACCGTCTTCTTGTTACAGGACCGCTCAACTGTAACGATTCTCTTTCTAGTCCTTTACTTTAGCTATTTTCTGCCAAAGCAAAGGGTGATGCCTGTTTGCAAAGCCCCATGGCTTGGAGCTTCTCACCTTATCACTCACTATAAACCATTCCTGTGAGGCAATGCTGTCTGCAAGACAGGCTGCTGCCTTTATGGATGCTTCGAGGGGACAATGAGATCATTATTCTGATGGCTATTTTTTGCTGTGTGTTTTAAAACAATATTCACGATAGCCTACTACTCTGTATCTATTTATTCATTATCATCAACAAAAATGAGGCAGGAAAAAGATGCGCCAATATCAATGATGTTAGAGGGGTGTTCAAATATCATAGGAACGATGCTTGACATAAATTTCCTTAGACTATGAAAATAAATCAAAATAAAAGTAAACCATTCTGTAATTCACATTCTTGATATGTGTCTTTCTTTTATTGTCTCACAGATCTCAGAATAGTTGGTGATTCCTACTTAGCTGAGCAAGAAGGCACTACTCCGGATCTCAAGGGTATCCACCACGTAGTGTCTTCTTAGGTCACTTGTAGACTGTGTTTTCCAGTGCCTCTCCTTCAGGCATATGCAAGCATTCCTTCCTCTGCTGTCCTGGCATACCTTCTCATAACATATATTTACCTAAACTGATTCATACCCATCCTTGAAATTTAGCTCCAGCATCACTTCATTCAGAAATCCTTTCCTGACTCCACATTTGATTTGGACACCCTTTTTATACTTGGTTTCATAGCCTCCTCTTCTTTCATCTCAACAATTCTTGCTCACCAGCCTATCATCACGGTCATTGCATTGCGAACACAGCACAGAAGGGATGCTGAAACTGGAAGACGATGTAGATTTGACTATCATTTTAGCCTTCACCTCCTACTCACCATGTATGCTTTCGTCATCATAGTCTTCATCATAGCCTTCTTCACTACTTTCTTAGTTGTTATTCATATCATTGCTATACATGTGCTTTGTATGCATTCCGTTATGTTATCTCCATGTCAACTCGATGACACAAGTGATACTACTATTCCTGCGCAGCATGCAAAGACTTGCAGAGATTAGAAACATGCTAAAGTTTATGCTGTGATTCATACCCGTAGTCTGGCTGACTCTAGAACTCTGAGCAAAATGTCATGGAACCTTCATAACAACAAACAATTAACATTATTTAAGAGTAGGGCCGTTCCCTTATCCTCTACACTACTTATTAATATGTCATATACAGAGACAATATTGAAAAGCATCTGTTGGTAAAACAAATTCAAATGTCATGTGCTAAGAGAAGCAAAGCCTGCTTATTCATGACCAAGGCTTCTACTCCTCAGAGCTAGAAGTTTTGAACTCTGGCACAAGTTCTTGTCTTTCCTTGGAATACCATCAACACATAATTTCTCTAATCTTTGGGATGTCGAAGATCAGCCCCGACTTTCTATCCAAGACTGGTTACATACACCTTGACCACGTTCTTAGGAGTTGAGAGTCTTGATGAGGAAAGTGTCTACTGAATAAACCAGAGTGATTGAGTTGCAGTAGTCATCCTACATCCATATGTTTAAGGCATTATTTATTCCCATAAAATTAATTTCTATATAATAAAACGGATATTGAATTATTTGAGATATAGATAGTGTCTCCTGCATGTATCATCATTTCTGTTTGCCTCTGCAGTGCTTAGGGGAAGTTACAGATATGTCTGTAGAGGTATCAAAAAATGAGAGTATGTACAAATGACCCTCATCTTGAAAGTTAACGAGGAAAGACTTGGGGACAGTGTTCTATTATCTGAAGGGCAAAAGAGGAAGAAAGATGGATAGAAATAGCAAGAGGTGAGAATAAAGATAAAGACTGGCAGAACAAGAAGAACACTGGAAAGATCACAGGATTTGGACCTAGAGAAGTCAGGATTTCACAGCTATATCTGCCATGTCCACACAGGTGAACAGTGGCACGTTCGTTAAATTCTGTTTCGGGCTTTTCTTACATGAAAACTTACATCAATCTTGTTTAAAATTGTTAGAATTAAATAGACAATAAGCTTAAAAAGACAGGATCTTTCACATAGCAGGAGGTTAAAATATAGCTACCAGTTTTAACTTTTGATATAGAAACATTTAAAATGGTTTTTAAAAAATAAATATATTTTGTATTCCTTAAAGAAAGAAAGAAACCCTCCAGTAATGTCTTTCTACGTTTACAAGTGTAATCTCTGATCCTGGGGTCAAAATTTCTTGGGAGCCACGAGGGCAGCTCACCACTCAGGACAGCACAAGAGAGGGGCTCAGCACACATGCGTACTGTCTTCCCGGAAGAATAACACGCAGAATGCATACATGCGGACTGTCTTCCAGGAAGAATAACACGCAGAATGGGCACATGCGGACTGTCTTCCCGGAAGAATAACATGCAGAACGGACACATGCGGACTGTCTTCCAGGAAGAATAACACACAGAATGGGCACATGTGGACTGTATTCTCGGAAGAATAACAAACAGAACGGACACATGCGAACTGTCTTCCAGGAAGAATAACACACAGAATGGGCACATGTGGACTGTATTCTCGGAAGAATAACAAACAGAACGGACACATGCGAACTGTCTTCCAGGAAGAATAACACACAGAATGGGCACATGTGGACTGTCTTCCCGGAAGAATAGCATGCAGAATGGGCACAAGCGGACTGTCTTCCAGGAAGAATAACGCAGAATGCACACATGCTGACTGTCTTCCAGGAAGAATAACATGCAGAATGGGCACATGCGGACTGTCTTCCAGGAAGAATAACACGCAGAATGCACACATGCGGACTGTCTTCCCGGAAGAATAACATGCAGAATGGGCACATGCGGACTGTCTTCTCGGAAGAATAACAAACAGAACAGACACATGCGAACTGTCTTCCAGGAAGAATAACACACAGAATGGGCACATGTGGACTGTCTTCCCAGAAGAATAACATGCAGAATGGACACATGCTGACTGTCTTCCAGGAACAATAACACGCAGAATGGGCACATGCGGACTGTCTTCCCGGAAGAATAACAAGCAGAACGGACACATGCAGACTGTCTTCCAGGAAGAATAACACACAGAATGCACACATGCTGACTGTCTTCCAGGAAGAATAACACGCAGAATGGGCACATGCGGACTGCCTTCCCAGAAGAATAACACGCAGAATGCACACATGCGGACTGTCTTCGAGGAAGAATAACACGAAGAATGGGCACATACGGACTGTCTTCCCAGAAGAATAACAAACAGAACGGACACATGCGGACTGTCTTCCAGGAAGAATAACACGCAGAATGGACACCTGCGGACTGTCTTCCTGGCTCAGTATCTTTTAGCTCTTTGCTATATTTATGCATTTATATATATATATACACACACACATACACATACATGCATATATATTTATACATTTCTGCTCATTTATTGAAAGCAAATTATATACATGACAATCTATGTGTAAAAATAAAATAGTACCCTACAATAACCCCAATACCATTTTTATGCTTTGAATACTAACAATAATTCCTTCATAATTTGTAGCACTAAAACTATATTTAAATTTTCCAATTATTAAAAAATATTGTTTATAATGGCTTTTGTCTTAGACAAGAATCTGATCAAGTTTCATTCAATTCATTTGGATTTAATTTCTCTTTTGCCTCTTTAAGTCTAGAAAATTCCCTACAATTTTTATGTATGTTTATTATTGTTTTGTAAAACATTGAAATTTGAAGAACACAGGAGTATTGTGTTGAGAACATGTAAAGGCTGAGTGTGCCTAAGTTGTTTTGGCAGATAGTTCTGTAACCACAGAATTTCCTATAAACTAGACGTTAGATTATGTGGTTAGAATCAAGTTGAACCAGTTCAGCAAGAATGGGTGTTATTTGTTGACTTGTGTCTCTCCAAAAAAGATGCACTCACCTGCCTAGATTATGACCTTAGTTGTAAATAGGGTCACTGCTGATGTAGTTAGTTAAAATGAGGTCATATCGGAGTACGATGGCCCCTGGTATCCTTGTAAAAAACTGTGAAGATATATCTACTCAGGAGAACAACCCGATGACAAAGGCAGAGACGAGGGGTAACCAGCTGCAAACCAGGGACTGACAGTGCCAGGTCCTCACCAAAGCCTGGAGCGACAATGAAGGCCTGCCCTACAGGTTTCAGAGGAAGCATGGCCCTGCTGATGATGTCTTGAATCCTGATGTACTTGAAGCATCCTAGTCTGTGGCACTTGGTTAAGGCAGTCTAGAAAATTAGTGTCAAAGCAAACTAAATATGGCCTGAGAAAGACTCTGTACTTCTATATTTGTGTCCTTGTAGATGAACTGTAACCTAGCTTAATTGTCAGACAAAATTGAAAACCTAACTTAGTAGTGTGCACTGTCACAGTAGCTGAGTGTCTGCCAGCCCAGCGGCTATACGTCAATCACTCGTACATGGCTGAATGTTAAAAATTCCTTCAAATAGGGCAAAGACCAACTTGTAACCAATCTCACTGTTTCTGTAACTCACTTGTGATTCCTGTACATCACTTCACCTTTTTGTCTATAAATTTGTTCTGACCACAAGGCATCCCTGGATTCTCTGTGAATCTGTTGTGATTCTGGGGGCTGCCCCATTTGTGGATCAGTCACTGCTGAGTTAAGCTACTTAAATTTAATTCAGCTGAAGCTTTTGTTTCATCACTAGGAAAACAGGCAATGCGGTGTGCGTGAAGATGCCTGCATTGGAGCTGTGTGGTGTCACATGTCTCATTATTTATGGGGCGAAATCTGATAACTTGGGGAAGATTGGGAAGCTTAATTATAATGGTATTTTTTATTTTGTTTTGCGTTCCTTTCCAATTCACAAGTAGGACTAACCTTTGGAACTGTGGGAATATCTGAACAAGTGTTCAGAAAATGACTTTAGTGTCCGTTAATAATCGATCATCGTTGACTGAATCAATCGTTTTCTTTCAAGTTGAAAGAGGGTGTTTTCTGGCTTCTTCCACATTTGTGGACTAGTTCTATTCTGAAAGAGAAATTTTTTCCTCATGAACTGGGGATGAACTATGATAGTTCTACCTAAAATGCATGAAAAACATTTAGTTGTCACCAATAATGACGTCAAATGATGTGCTTTCTCCACCCACTCCAGCCTCACATCACCAGAAACACATGGCTTTTTATGGATTCAATGTGGTATAATAAAATACAGTGAGTATTCATTTTTGATGTTGATGTATCCCATATTTGGCCAACAGAAGCAACTTTAACCTAACTCTTCTGTGCTTTAAACATACCCTCCTTGGTCTTTTGTATCTTGCTGTTTTCTGGCACAAGACGTTATAGGATAACTCTGTCCTCTGTCTTAGAATTTCTCCAATTGTTTTTTAGTTCCTTTACTGGAAAAGTGTATTTAGAAATAGTGATTAGATACTAGTGGTTCTTGTAAGGTTTGTTCTTGCCGAGTTTAAAAGGAGGAAACTGAGGCCAACACAAGACGATCCAATATAAAGGAATTTATTCAGGCTCCCAGGCGAGGTTCTGTGGTCCAACAGGAGGGGCCGGAGAAGTCGCACGCACTCCTCTCAGACGTGGGGTTTTATAAGGAGTGAAAGAGCTCGATTGGTTGTGGGAGAGCAGGACTACTATTGGGTAAGGTTACAAGCCTTTGTTTGCATACAGGACTTGGCTGCTGTTGGTTAGAATTACTCGGCTGCTATTGGCTGGAAAGACTCGGCTGCTATTGGCTAGAAAGACTCAGTTGCTATTGGCTAGAAAGACTTGGCTACTATTGGCTAGAATCACAAGACCCCGCTTGCATCCTGGGTTCTTTAAGGGAAAGCCAGGCTGTGCGAGAAAGGGAGAAGGGAACAACCCGAGCATGTCCGAGCTTTTGGAAAAAAGTGTGGAGGGGGATGTGCGTCCAAGCTCCCGGCGAGGCAACCAGCCTTACAGTTCTGAATACTTCTAAAGTTTATGTCTTTTAGGGTCTTTCAGCAAAGAGAGCTGGAGTTACTTTTAATAAAAGATCTTTAGCACATAGTCACATTTCCAATTTAAATTGAACTTCTTATGTGCTATTATATCTGTATCTGTTTTTCTTTCTGAAACTGGAAATCTCAGTTTCTTACATAACTTTAACATATATTCTTATATGTTATATGAGAAACCTCATCATTTGTTTTGACGTATTTTTATCTTTTTTCAGTATTCTAATGTTTCTATCACAAGAATTTTACAAATTTATGTTTATTCTTATTTTAAATTTTGTGTTATTGCTACTATGAATTATCTACTTTCTTATGGTTTCTACCTTATAAGAAGATCTATTTTAAGAGTGCAGACAAGCTTAGTATCAAATTTTGTTGTGTTGTTGAAAGTGTTATCATTAGAAAACATTCCTGTTTAACCCCGTTAATATTTTCTGCTGCCTGATATAATACAGCTGCTTCATTTGGGTTGTTTTTCTGTTTGTTATGTTTGGCATTTGCCCATCATAAATTTAATTGTTTTTTTCTTTAGATTTAAGTATGTCTACCAAAATTCTCCTATGTTTATTTTATTTATACATTTTAATTGAGATGGAGTCTTGCTCTGTTGCCCAGGCTGGAGCGCAGTGGTGTGGTCTTGACTCACTGCATCCTCTGCCTCCTGGGTTCAAGCAATTCTCCTGCCTCAGCCTCCCGAGTAGCTGGGATTACAAGCATGCGCCACCATGCCTGGATAATTTTTGTATTTTTAGTAGAGACAAGGTTTCTCCAAGTTGGCCAGGCTGGCCTTGAACTCCTGACCTCAGGTGATCCACCTGATCGCCTTGGCCTCCCAAAGTGCTGGGATTACAGGTATGAGCCACCATGCTCAGCCTCAAAATTTTTCTTTAATAGAATAATTTGGTCCATTCCTATCCAATATCATTACTTAATGAGTTTCTCTTATTTCATTCTTTAACTTTCTTTTTGTCTTGATTTTCTTCCTGCTTTGTGTCTTACCTTCTCTTTGAATGATTTTTTTTCTCCCTCATGTCATTTTCTTTATTGGTTTTTGTGCTCTGTACCCTAATTTTGTCTTTCTATGGGTTATTAAACTAATCTTAAGATTTCTACGTAATTTGTTAAAATCTAAATTAAATCAATAGTTTTGTCTTTTTATTTGAAAATAAAAGGAGTTTTTGGTCATTTATACTACAAAATTAAAAATTAAAAAGCTTTTACTCTACTTTATTAAAATTTTAAAATTAATACCAAGTTCCTTCTAATAGATTATACTATTCCTAAGCCAAAGTAAAAATAAATTACTATATAGATCTCTTGATTTGCAAAATTAATGATCTGAAATACCCCTGCTTCACAGTCAGTAAATTCAGCTGTTGATGACTTATTTGAAAATGTCCCTCATTATCACAAAATGTTTATGTCCTGAAGACCATAGTTTTACAGCTTCTTGTTAGAGATTTTTTAGCATTCTGACCTGGACACGATTATTGGTTAGGGCATAAAAATTGCATTTGGGCTGTGATTAAGTTGACTTAAGCTGAAGGCTAGTCCATTTTAAACTGATAATAGCCAGAATTAAGACCTCAGTCTTTAGGAAGGAGTTTTCTTTAAGGTTCATCAATCAGGAAAATGTGCAGATGACCATATGTTTAAATTCACCTTTCTGTAGAATAAACTAGTGTGAGTAAATAATTCATTATAGTTTGCTGCTTTGAGGCACATGAAGACACCATTGGAAACTGCAAGGAAATGTGCTCAGTGACCATTAGTGGTACAGTGACAAGCAGGAGAGCACAGCCAAGGTCCCACCAAATGCACTCAGCAAAACATCAGACCAGTGTGGAGCCAGGACCAGCACATCCTCAAACCCTTCAACAAAACTTGCTGGTGGTTTGCAGATCTGCCACTTCCTTTCATCTGCAATACAAATGACCTTTTATCTAATATCTAGAAGTGAAGACAATTGGTTTCTGCTGCAGGAAAAACGCTGTTGTTCTACCTTATTGGTGAAGTAGGAGAGAAATGATATTCAAAAGTAATAAACTGTGTGTGCAGAGAAAATGACTTCATTCCCTGTGGTGTATTCAGAGCATTATACAGTAAACTTTCATTTGCAGAAAACGTATTACCTTTTACACCAAATGTCGGAATCTCAAGTGGTAGTTATTGAACATTATTTTATATACTTTTCACTTTCACATCTCTTGGTTTCAGCTTAGAGGACTAGTTTATCAGTGACACATCATGGCAAATTAATAGGTACAGATAAAACTTCCCATAAATATTCATTACATCTCATTATTGCAAATTAATGAGATATTTTTAAATTAAACTTGGTCACATTTGGTACTGAGGATCTTGTTTTAATATATGATGCTCAGAGATAAATTATAATCTTGAAAATGATTGAGCTTGTTATGAAAAACTTTTAGATAGGCATTTTAGTAACAATTTGGATAAGGACTAACAACTATTACACGATTTTAGAAATTATGAGAAATTCTCTATATTTTTATACTTCTAAAGTATTTGAATAACACTTTAACTGTTCTCATATAATGTTGCAAAGCAAAGAACTTTATATGTAGGACACTATACTGCATTTCAATAATTCAGAAAATATGTCTGTACTTAGAAGTGCTAGCCATAATGAATCAAATTTAACAGTAAATATGTTTTTTTTGTACAAATAATGATTTGTTTTTTTTTCATCTGCTTTAAGAATCTGAGCAAATATTCAAGGAAATTTTAGGAAAATAAATGCATATAGGATAAATTTTATAAACCAGTTAGAGCACATTTCACCCTCTTGGTGAATTATGCAGTTCTCTAAGTGGTGACTAGGTGGGAACTATGCATCTACGAAGGCCTCAGGTTCTGCTCTAGCAAGTAACACAAGGGAGGTCTTCCCTGCCCTGCTTGGACCGGAGACAATCATGCAGATTGCATTTGAATTGGGTCATTTTTATGTAACTTGGTTCTCACACCCTCTCTTCAGACACATATCTTTTTAAACATTTATTTTTAAGAGACAGATCTCCCTGTGTTGTCTAGACTGGAGTGCAGTGGCTCTTCACAGGCACGTTCACAGAGCCTCAAACTCCTGTGCTCAACTGATCTTCCTGCCTCAGCCTCCTGAGTAGCTAGGACTACAGGTGCACATGGCCGTGCCTGGCTAGATATAGCTTAGTGAAAGATCTCACTTTGTCTGTTTCTTGACTTATTTCAAAAAGATTGTAGCATTCCTGTTTTTCTGGTATAACTGCTCCAACATGAAGGAAGAGACTTTTGTTAGCAGCCCTTGATGAGCACGTTTGACGGTCTTCTCTGAGTCAGGCACACGGATGACACTGCAGCCTCACATGGGAATAACATCAACCATCCTATAGACACTGATAATGAAATTCAACCCTTCATGCAAGATTTGATTACCTGACTGTGTTGATCATTTAAGTTCATACCTCCAATAAATACATTTTAGTCCCAATGAAAAAATACCCAGTCAAATGGGTTCATTTAAGTTCACTCCTCCAAAATATAAATTTTAGTCCAAATGAAAAAATATCCAGTCAAATGCCCTAAAACAAAACAAATCCTCCTAAACTCTCTGAGCCTTTGTTTCATCATCAAAATGGAAGTTACCTGATTAGATAACATCTGAGCTAATTTCTGCTTTAACTAAAATTCTAATATTCTAATTATATTTAATGTTAATATTTTTAGGATGCACAATTTTTATATGTTTTATTACATTTACTAGTCTGATATCTTCTAGAGCAAAATAATTTTTCTTCTTTGGCATTTAAATCTGTATCCATTAAATCCTCTAGAATATATGTTCCCAAGAGAGAAGCTTTGCATGTCTTGTAGACTTTTGTGTCCCTAAGACTCAGAACGAGGCCAAGCATGTAGTAGGCATTTCCTGAACACAGGTGAGTCAGGGCAAGTCTTCTATAAAAGATTCAGAGATAATTACAGGTGGTCTTTTATCATGAAGCATTCATAATCAAGTAGATATGGCAAGAAAGATACAAAAACAGCCATTATACAAGAGATTGCATAGTGAATGATGTGAAGGTCATTGAGAGAGAATACAGAGAAAGTAGAGAGCTGCCCAGCATTCCCCAGGAAAAAAATAATGATAATGTGGATTTGTAAGACATGAACTCCTAAACTCCAGGATAAGGAGTTTGACATCCAGAGAAATATCTTGCCTGTTGTTAACTTCCGTAGCTTTGTTTTAGAATCAGCTTACTTGATACCATCAAAAACAAACAAACAAACCTCCCCTCGAAAAAAATAAATGAGAAACAATCAGAGTGTTTGAGGAATGCAGTTGAATACACAGGTCAATTTGGGAAAGTCTGGTATCTCTCCCATGTGATGGCTCTTTATGCATACGCCTGTTTTACCTATAACTTCATATGGACTTCCTTTAACGTGATCAAGATAAAGCTTCATGCTTCTCCAGAGTAAATTTACACATGTGTTTTAAAATATATTGTTAGTTACAAATATATTTTTCTATTATAAATTACAAGCTTGTGATATGTTTGCTCTTTCAGTGTAAAAATCCTATTACCTTTATGTATGAATCTTATAGTGTGTAACCTAGCATAATTTCCAATATTAATTCTAGAGATTTGTCTGTAGAAGTTTTTGGGACTACTACGTAAACAATCATATTATGTGTGAATAATGACCATTTTCTTTTTTCCCTTTTTAATTCTCACTCATTTTATATATTTTTCTTTTTCCTTTCCTTACTGGAAAACATATATATACACACACACACACACACACACACACACACACACACACACACACACATATATATATATATTTGCTTTATACTATTTATTTCTAGGAACCCAATGATACACTTTAGAATTTATTTTCTTTATTTTTTACAATTGAGTCTTTTGTTTGTTTGTTTGTTTGTTTTAACAGGTATGATGAAACTGGGAAACTGGTATTGTTTTTGACTGTATTTATTAATAATTTTGTTTTAAGTTTTGTTATTTCATGCTTCCTGTAATTCCTTCATCAGATTATTGAAGTGCTCTTCTTGTAGTTTTCTAAAAGTTTTTTATTATGCATTATCTCTAATACTTGAATCAGTTTTGAAATTTATACTTTACAAGAAAATTGTCCCTGTTTTCTAGGTTTTAAAATGCACTGGCACATTTTTTCATAATAGTCTGTTATCATTTTAGTCTTTATTACATGCAGTGATAATTCCCATTTTCATTTCTAATATTGGCTATTTGCACATTTTCTCTTTATTTTTCCTTTGACCATCATTGCCAGAGGTTTGTCCATCTTATTACACTTTCAAAAACAAATAATCTGGCACTGTGAATGAGCTCAATTATTCCTTTGTCTTCTATTTTATGAATCTCTGCTTTCATGCTTATTACTTCCTTTCCCCTGCATCTTTGAGTTTATTCTGTGGCTATTTTGCTTACTTCCTGTGCTGGATGCCTGACTCATTAATTTTTAGCCATTCTTATTTTCCAATATGTTTGCTTTAAATATACACTTAAGACACTCCTTAGTCGTATCCCCGATCTTTTGGTGTGAAGCACTTTTATTATTATGTATTTTAAAGTATTTTATATTTCAATTGCTTTACATATAATATGACATTTGGAAGTGTGTTTTTAAATTTGTGAATGCGTATTTAAGAGCTATGTTTCTTAAAACCTGCCTCCTAGATTAGCAACATAAGCATCATCTGAGAACTTGCTAGAAATGCAAATATGGGCCTCACCTTACACTTTCTAAGGCAGAAATTTGACTGGGTCCAAAAAATGTATTTCAAAAAGCCATTCATTGGAGTTCTATGTACATTAAAAAATCAGATTATTTGTTTTAGAAATAGATATTTGAAAGCAGAGAGTGTGCACTGAATAATAGTAACTTTAAAATGTCGATTTATTGGGAGGCCGAGGCGGGTGGATCACGAGGTCAAGAGATCGAGACCATCCTGGTCAACATGGTGAAACCCCGTCTCTACTAAAAATACAAAAAATTAGCTGGGCACGGTGGCGAGTGCCTGTAATCCCAGCTACTCAGGAGGCTGAGGCAGGAAGAATTGCCTGAACCCAGGAGGCGGAGGTTGCGGTGAGCCGAGATCACGCCATTGCACTCCAGCCTGGGTAACAAGAGCGAAACTCCGTCTCAAAAAAAAAAAAAAAAAAAAAAAAAAGTCGATTTATACCTTGATAAGTAGCCCCTTTTTGTAAATGTCCTTTGTGTGCTTCTGAAGAATATTCACCTCCCGATCATTAGATGTGTAGCATGTATTTACTGTACCAAAACGATTAATTGTGTTGTTTCAAGCCTACTATATTTAAATGTTTTTTTCTACATACATTCTATCAATTAATGAGAGTGAATAAAAACCTCTGGCGTGATAGATTTTCCAATTTCTCCTTTTTATCTGTCCTTTTTAATCTCACATATTTTGAAGGTGTATTATTATATGGGTTTTTACTTTTCTTTTAAAAAACAATTATGTTGAGATATAATTTACGTATTTTGAGATTAGCCTATTTACAGTTACAATAGAATAGTTTAATATAGACAGTTATGTAGCCATTAAAATAATATCATTTAAAACAATTTCATCGGCTTTAAAACCTCTGGCAATCACTTTCCATTTGTTCCATTTGTTCAAGTATTTATCCTTAAAGATTTGCCTGTTTTGGATATTTCATATAAATGGAATCATACAACATGTGGGGTTTTAGGTATGGCTTCTTTCATTTAGTGTAATGTTTTCAAGGTTCATGCAGGCTGTAGCATGCATCAGTGCTTAATTCCTTTCCATTGTCAAGTAACACTCTATTGTATAGATTTATCGTATTTTGTTTATTCACTTATGAGTAGACAGATATTTGGGTTGTTTTCACTTCTTGATTTCATGAATAATGATACTAACACTAGCTGTGTGCAAGTATTTGTGTGGACATATATTTGCATATTTCTTGAACTAGCAGTGGAACTGCTGGCTAGGTAATATAGTAACTCTGTGTTAAGCATTTTGAGGAACTACTATAGTGTTTTTCTAAGTGCACCATTTAGCAGTGCAGGAGGATTTCAGCTTCCTCACACCCAGACTAACACTTGGTTTTGGTCTGTGATTTCTATTACAGTCTTGCTAGATCATGTGAGGTGGTATGTCATGGTGCTCTTGATTTGCATTGCTCTGATGACTGAAGACGTCAAGCATCTTTTCATATGCTTATTAGCAGATTCATGTTTTTGAAGAAATGACTATCAAACTGCTTGCTCATTTTTATACTGAGTTGTATATGGCCTTTGTATGTCCTGGATACAATTCAATTATCAGATACATGATTTGTAAATATTTTCACCCTTTCTATGGGGATGTTTTTAATTTCTTGATAGTGCCTTTAAACGTAAATATCTTTAATTTTTATAAAGTCCAATTTATTTTCTTTTGTTGTTAGTACTTCTGGTGTCAAATAGAGTAATTAATTGCTGAATCTGAGATTGTGAAGATTAATGTCTACGTTTTTTAATAGTTTGATGGCTCAATGATTATTAAATTGTCAATAATAAATAATGATGTAATTAATTATAATAACTAATGATGTAATACTAATAAGACTTCTGTTTGCAGTGTTCTCTACATGTCAACTGGATCAAGTTTACGAATCATGTCATTTACATTTTCTATACTCTTAATGATTATTTTGAATACTTATTAAATTAGCTCCTAAGACAGTATGATATATTCTTTGACTTGTGAATATGCTTACATCGATTTTAGTTATTTAAATTTTGCTTTATATATTTTGAATCTATATCATTAGTTACCTATGAATTTAAATTTATTATCTATTTCTTATGGAATATCTTTTCATCAAAAGGAATTTCTTCTTGCCTTAAAGTCTACTCATCTATTACCTTAATTATAGCTCCTTTTAATGATTAGTATCTGACATAACCTTTCCATTTTCTTATCTGCAATCTGAGGTCGTTATATTTAATTTGTGTCCTGAAAGCAGTATAAAGTTTTTATTTTAATATAGTCTATCAATCATTGTCTTTTTGAAGTATTTAATACATTTATAGTTAATATAATTGCTGACATATTTGAATTACCCCTAACTCTATCAAGCATTTTTCTTTTTTTGAGGCAGAGTCTCACTCTGTTGCCCAGGCTGGAGTGCAGTGGAGCAATCTGTGTTCACGGCAACCTCTGCCTCCTGGATTCTCCTGCCTCAGCCTCCTGAGTAGCTGGAATTACAGGCCCATGCCACCACATCTGGCTAATCTTTGTATTTTTAGTAGAGATGGGGTTTCATTATGTTGGTCAGGCTGTTCTCAAACTCGTGACCTCATAATCTGCCCACCTCAGCCTACCAAAGTGCTGGGATTACAGGCGTGAGCCAATACATCTGACCCTCTACCATGCATTTTTATACCTTTATTAAGAAAGATACTTCTAAGTGAAAGTCTCCTTGTAGTGTTTATGTTAGCATGGGTTTATTCGCAATGAAATCTTTCATTTTTCTTTTTCTGGAAATGTTTTTGTCTTCATTTTTGAAGAATATTTTTACCAGGTGTAGGATTCCAGCTCATCAGTTACTTTCTTTCAGAACTTTACATTTGTCATTCCTCTGTCATTACGCTTTCTTCATTCTGTGGAGAGTCAAACATAGGTCCTACTGTTTCTTTGCAGGCAAAGACTTTTAAAATATTGTTTGTGCTTCATTCTGTTATATTCTAACATTCCAATATTACAAAATATTAGACTTTTTCACAAAGCCTTATGTATCTTTAGTCTTTTTTTCCCCCCGGTTTTCTTCCTCTCCTTTTTTATTGTCTTTCTGTACTTGGTTTGGACATTTTCTGCTAACTGTCTTCAGGATAGTCAAATATGCAGATAGACCCATATGCATGTTTTTACTTTCAATTTATGATATGCTTTAGTTTTTGAATGCACATTTCTTTCTTTTTAATGATCTCAGAGGTCTAGTGGAATTCTTCATGGTTTCCTGCAACATTTTGATCATGATTACTTCTAAATCTCTGATAACACTAATAACTGGATCACTGATAGCCTTACTATTATTGCTCTTGCCTCTCAAGGTATCACATAATTTTTGACAGAATCTTTCATATTTTCTATTAAAAATTTTTTAATAGAAAAAGGTCCAGATTTTTTTTTCCAGAAAGCATTTTGCTAACTTTATGCTAGAAAAATTAAGTGCAGATCACCTTAATTCTGTCAGGGATTAAGCTGCTTAGAGGTTCAAGCACTCATGGGAGGCTTTCTATCTGACAAGCTTAAAGTAAATTTCAACATTGCGACATTCCTTTTCAGAACTTGGAATGAAGTAGGTAGTGGACAATACACTGGACTTGGAATAAGAAAATCGGGATTCTGGCAAAATCTAAATGTTAACTACCAGGTTCCACTAGCCCTTAGCTAGTCATGTGCACTAGCATTAGATGGGCCAGGACCAGGCTTCAGGGGTGGCTCTGGGGGACTTGAACTGAGCATTGTGCTTGGTGTCACCTCCCAGCCACTCTGCTTACTTCCCCCAGGCCTGCACAGGCGTGTATTTACCCTTCACCTCCTGTCTTAGCTTTCAGAGGGTCCACGCAATCCTCTTGCAATTTATTTTTCTTCACTATTATTTAGAATATCGGTATTCTAAGTATCTAATAATAAATATCTATTATTTAGAATATCTTCACTATTATTCAGAATATTGGTATTCTAAAAATCTAATAATAAATATCTACTATTTAGAATATTGGTATTCTAAATAATAGATGTAGAGTATTTGGATTTCAGAGTAGTTTTTATGTATGTTAATATAATTTACTTTTCTTAAAATTAATTCACAGATGCTCAGAGTCAGGATCAATATCAGAATCCACTCATGGATTTCCATCTGCTGTGTGCACAGGTGAATCAGAATTGCTCAGGAGATAGAAAAGCTTTTTTTAAAATTATTTTTTGTTTGCCTGGTTGGAATTTTTGTTCTGTTTTGTTTTGTTCTGTTTTTTGAGATTTAGAGACCTCCACTTACACTTTTACCTGAGATGAAATATTTTCTGTTCATCCTAGGAAAAAATAGCAGAAAATGTTTTTCAAGTTTTAAAGGATGCATGATTGGCTAGAGATGAGGGATGAGAAAACATTTGTATTAGCATCCCTGTTTGTATACTGTTTGGTAGAATAAGAATATTTTATCAGCCTAGCAGTGACAATTGTGCATGCTGAGTAGGTGTGGAGATGTAGATTACTTCATGCTCCATAAGTGACTTTAAAAGTTGCTCTTTGAATTACTCTCAGTTGTAACCTTGGCTAAATAAAGGTTGTGACTCATATGGACAGCTTCCTGCTAATGTAAAGTTTTAAACAGTAGAAGCTCCTTGCTATTAAAATACTTTTCATTTTTCTAAAGTTATTATGCTAGATCTCCTGCCTTCCCTTGGTGTTTATAAGTCTATTAAGGTTTAAAGCAGAGTTGGAGTAGTCTATGACAAATTCAAAATGTTCAGGCTTGGCATCTGTGACAAAAGCCATAGTGCTCTTTCCTGTTCCTTTAGGTCAGCAAATAATGCTTAAAGATGAAACAATCTTGCAATGAAAATAAATACACAGCTCAATATATCAAGCAGGTCCTACAAAAATGCTGGTTAATGTTTTAAATGTAAATCAAACAGAAACATAAAATTTTCCTTAAAATACGGATTTCTGAATTAAGGAAGCAGAGGTTTTGCAAAATGCTTGAAGGCCTTTGAAAGCCTTTTCCAGCACTTTCTAAACAGTTAACTTTTTTCAAATGCAGTAATAATAAATAATAACAAAACTTTGGCATATCTGGTTTGTGAACAATGAAAAAAATGAAAAGGAAAAGCAAACCTGCAGGCTGGGAGAGAGTAAAGATGAAGGCGATTCCAACCTCAAAAAGAGATTGGTCCTATTTGGTAAAATTTGATGATTACCTTTATTTTATTTCTCGAAAAGTGGGTAACAAAACTCGAAGAGACCATTCACTGAAAGAACTGTGACAAACCTGCATCATTTTTTTAATGACTACTTCAGCATTATGCTGCCTTATTTCACAAACTTCCTATGCAGCTATACCACACATGCAGCTATACCACACATGCAGCTGTGCCACACATGCAGCTGTGCCACACATGCAGCTGTATCACACATGCAGCTATATCACACATGCAGCTATACCACACATGCAGCTATATCACACACACAGCTGTGTCACACATACACCTATATCACACATGCAGCTGTGCCATACATGCAGCTGTGCCACACCTATATCACACATGCAGCTGTGCCATACATGCAGCTGTGCCACACATGCAGCTGTATCACACATGCAGCTATATCACACATGCAGCTATATCACACATGCAGCTATATCACACACACAGCTGTGTCACACATACACCTATATCACACATGCAGCTGTGCCATACATGCAGCTGTGCCACACATGCAGCTGTATCACACATGCAGCTATATCACACATGCAGCTATACCACACATGCAGCTGTACCACACATGCAGCTGTGCCACACATGCAGCTGTGCCACACATGCAGCTATATCACACATGCAGCTATATCACACATGCAGCTGTACCACACATGCAGCTGTGCCATACATGCAGCTGTACCACACATGCAGCTGTATCACACATGCAGCTGTACCACACATGCAGCTATACCACACATGTAGCTACATCACACATGCAGTTGTGTCACACATGCACCTATATCACACATGCAGCTGTACCACACATGCAGCTGTGCCACACATGTAGCTATACCACACATACAGCTATACCACACATACAGCTATACCACACATATGTGCCACACATGCAGCTGTACCACACATGCAGCTGTATCACACATACAGCTATACCACACATACAGCTATACCACACATATGTGCCACACATGCAGCTGTACCACACATGCAGCTGTATCACACATGCAGCTATACCACACATACAGCTATACCACACATATGTGCCACACATGCATTTGTACCACACATGCAGCTATACCACACATGCAGTTGTACCACACATGCAGCTATATCACACATGCAGCTATACCACACATATGTGCCACACATGCAGCTGTGCCATACATGCAGCTGTACCACACATGCAGCTATACCACACATGCAGCTGTGCCACACATGCAGCTATACCACACATGCAGCTGTGCCACACATGCAGCTATATCACACATGCAGCTTAACTGTACACATGCAGCTGTACCACACATGCAGCTATACCACACATGCAGCTATACCACACATGCAGCTGCACCACACATGCAGCTATACCACACATATGTGCCACACATACAGCTGTGCCATACATGCAGCTGTACCACACATGCAGCTATACCACATATGCAGCTATACCACACATGCAGCTATATCACACATGCAGCTATACCACACATGCAGCTGTACCACACATGCAGGTATACCACACATGCAGATTCCTTCACAGAAGAAAGTCAGAACACTTTAGGAAACATCACGCTGTATTCTGTTAGCATACTGGTTTTGTATTTCCTAAAGTCTATATTTTTTGTATTATAAATAAAATAGACCCATCAAATTAATTTCATACAGCTTCATGAAGTGCATTGGGTTAACCATTTACTGTTAGACCTCCTTACTGATAACTTTCTTGTAATTTTTATCATAAATATTTACTATGGTCACCTGAAATTTGCTAATAACTTTTTAAGTTGATGGTGATGTCCTATTTTATAGTTTTGATATTTTAATTTTTAGCCAAATATAGACAGCACTATATTTTCTCCAAAAGAAAAATAGTACTGATTTAGCAAACATTAACTTCCTTCTAACACAGCAATGCTATTCTTGATTTTCTTCTACATTTTTATTACCAAAATAGAACAAAATATAATTGTGAAATATTTGATTTATATCATCAAACCATCAGGCACTATTGAATGGAAGATGTCGTAAGAAACATATAAAAATGTGATTTTCAAAATAATGAATATATGAGGAATAATGAGGAAAAACTGCTCTAAGTCAAATAATCTTCATATGATGTTATGAAAGGAAATACTGGTTTGTTAATCATGTCAGAACACAATAGGAGAGAGGTGGGGAACTTTACTTTTTAAATTTTAATTCTCAAATCTATTTTAAGCTAGAATATTTTGATTATATAAAGTGCCAAACTTTAATTACAATAGTACTCTTAGTTAAATATATCTTTTAAATCCTCAAAATATTTCTCTAAGTTTTTTAGGAGTCTCAAAGATTAATTATGTGACCATTACATAGTATGTGGGGTCTTTATTAAGAAAGATTTGTTGTTTATATCCTGTCTCTGGGAGCACTGTATCTTTTAACTAAATATTCCTTGATTTTGCTGAAATTGGACTTCCTAAATATAGTGATCATTCTTTATAAATCTAGATTCCAGTTTGTCTTCAGATTCTAAGTTTGCAACTCATTATTTAATACTGAGTTTCTTAATGCTACATTTGAAATAAGCAAGAGATTCTCCTGTAGATAAATGATATTTCTCCTACAGAAAATTAACTCATCACATGGGAGTAGAATGTCTCTTAAGGCCATGGAGTGGGGAAGGGAGGGAAGTGAAGGGAGTGATAGAAGATTTTAGTTTTAAGTATTGTACAACAATGTTAAAATTATATTTTCCAATATTTTAAAGCAATTTTATCTAAGCTTCAGAAGCATATCAAAACAATATTTCAATAAAAGACAAACATTTTTATGGTGATTTCTGAAATGTAATAGAAAATGCATTTCTTTAACGTGGCATTTTGACATAAGGGAACTTGAGAAAATATGAAGCAAAGCTGTTGAGCAAATATTAGTTTTAGATCCCACTTTACCTTCTCTGAGCACTCTTGATAGATATGATCAGTTGAAGGCTGCGTCAGCTGCGCTTGGTGATTTGCATCTATGTGACACTTCCATGCTTTATTCACCTGCTTCAGATTGAATTATTTTTTGCTAAAATTATTTTGCTGCTCTGTGTTTTTCTAGTGTTCTGAGATACAATAGATAGAGTTTCATAGGCCTCTAAAAATAATGGATAAAATAGCATCTTACATAAATTTCATTATAAGCGATGAGTGGTAAATAAATACTTTCAAAACAGATAAATGAAATGCTCTTACCTAAATAAAGACTTCCAAGGAGTAGATTTTTGTTTAAATGTCATATGATTTTGAGCCTTTATGTTTTATTTTTTGCATATATAATAGTGTGTTTGTGGAGTTTAGAGATCAACTTGTCCAACACTCATTCCATAAACGTGGTGAGTGAGTTGGGTGCTGCATGACAGGAGAGGTTGATTTCGCAACATCTTTATGCCATGTGCATGCAACTCTAGGCATTGAATAAAAACAGGTGGGAAACTGAAAATTGTACAGGCTGAATTCAATAGGTTTAGACAATTCCGAGTACCCTTAACATCTACTCTGAATGATTATCCCGTGCTAGCGGAAGCCAGCTCTCTTTCTCCATCTAATCTAGCCTCTCATACTACTCAAAGGATTCGTTAGTGACCTCACCTGAGGTAATTATCGTAAAAACTGTAACAATTCTCTTTTGGCAATTTCCTTTTCTTCTCTCTTTCGTTCCCATATTTGCAAATACTGTCAGATCTCAGCATGACCCTAGCACATATACACAATTTCTGACCACGAAAGGAAGAAAGTTAACACCAAAACTCTTCTTCCATCATAAAATATTACATTATATCAATACCAGTGTTTCCTTGTGTGTAAAATGGACACACACACACACACACACACACACACACACAGGAACTTGGGGAACATGTATACCAGTGGGCTCCAAGTTTTCTATGCCAGTGAACAAGAAATATGATTTCAGATTAGGCCAACCTATAAACAAAGATGTTTTTATTAGAGATAAGAGTTTTAATATGCAAGTTCAAACATCTAGGCATGTTCTCAGTTTGTTCTCAGTTGTTAGTTGAAATCTAGACTCTAAGGTGACAAATTTTTTGAGGTTGACAAGTCAGATATCCTTGCTTTATTGTGGATATCACAAAGCCTTCAGGAAATAGGTGAGATTCCATGAATGCATCTGGTAACTATGGCCCAGAGAGGATACGGGCAGCATTTCTTTCACAGAGCTGGTGAGAAGTACATCTGTGAGTGGAAAAGCAGTGCCCTCAGAAGCACTGTGGTATTCATCCTCTGGAGGTCCTAAAATACGCTCAGAATATTGCTATTGAAATAACTTCTGTAATCCCAACGAGGACAATATTACCTACAAGTCTCAGAGTAAATCCTCAGCTGCCTCAGTCAAAATCCACCTGATATCATGAAGGTGGGAGGGCTAAATAAATAATTGCTTGACTTCAGTGTGGATATTTATTTAATCTATGCAAACTTTTAGAACTGAAATAGATTAGTAGACTTGAGTCATCCTGGTTTCTCATCGATTTCCAGACTTACTGCATGCTTCTGCTACATTCAGACCTCTCCCTCAACCCACACTATGGCTTCATGGAAAGACTTTTGCAACTAGTCTGTCTAGAAAAAAAATACTGAGGTTGCTCTTTTAAAATACTTTTTAAAATTTTTAATCAGCAAATAAAAATTGAGTATCTGTTATATGTGACATGATGCTTTAGCTCATGTATACCTTATGAAATGTCTAAATCGAGGGAACTAATGTGCATTATTTGTACATACTTTCATTTTGTGATGAAAACACCAAAAATCTACTCTCTTAGCAATTTCCAGGTATATCACACATTGTTATTAACCCTAGTCACCTTGTGGTACAATTGATCTTCTGAATTTATTTCTCCTATCCTACTAATATTTTACACTCTCTGATCAATATCCCCTTACTCCAGCTCTTCACTATCCCCAGCTCAGGTATCCACCATGTACTCTCCGCTTGTGTGAATCTGACTGTCTTAGATAGCACACATAAGTGACATCATGCAGTGTTTGTCTTCTGCGCCTGACTTATTTCACTTAACGCAACGTCCGCAAGGCTCATCATGTTGCTGCAAATGACTCATGCCTATTAGAATGGCTATTACCAAAAAGATGGAAGACAACAAGTACTGGCAAGAATGTGGAGAAAAGGAAACCTCTGTGCCCTATTGGTTGGAATGTAAATGATCTCAGCCACTATTGGAAACAGTATGGGGGTCCCTTAAGAAATTAAAATCATAAAACTCTCATAGGGTCCAGCATTCCCACTTTTGGGTATATATAAAAAGAAAGTGTGGCATATAGACACAATGGGATACTTACTATTCAGCGTTAAAAAAAGGAAATCCTCTCCTGAGCCTCATTTTCTAATGGTGCTGTACAGAATGCTGACACTTGGGAAACAATGTAACATCATGGACTACTCTACAGAACCTGATACTGCTTGGCACTGTGTCCCCACACAAATCTCATGTGAAATTGTAATCCCCAATGTTGCAGGAGGGACCGGGTGGGAAGTAATTGGATCATTGGGTAGATTTTTCCCTTGTTGTTCTCACAGTAGTGAGTGAGTTCTCAGGAGATCTGCTTGCTTGAAAGTGTGTGGCACTTCCCACTTTGCTCTGTCTCTCTCCTGCCACCATGTCAAGACGTGCTTTCTTCTCCTTCATCATTCTGCCATGATTGTAAGTTTCCTGACTTACATGGCCTCCCCAGCCATGCCTCTTATACAGCCTGTGGAACTGTTAGTTAGTTAAACCTCTTTTCTTTATAAATTACCCAATCTCTGGTAGTTCTTTTTTTCTTTTTCTTTTTTTTTTTTAAAGTTACTTTAAGTTCCAGGAGACAGGTACAGAACGTGTAGGTTTGTTATACAGGTATATGTGTGCCATGGTGGTTTGCTGCACCTATCAGCCTGTCATCTAGGCTTTAAGCCCTGCATGCATTAGCTATTTGTCCTGATGCTCTCCCTCTTCTCTCTCCCCATCCCTCACTGACCCCAGATTGTGTCGTTCCCCTCCCTGTGTCCATGTGTTCTCATTGTTCAACTCCCACTTATGAGTAAGAACGTCTGGTGTTTGGTTTTTGTTCCTGTATTAGTTTTCTGAGGATGATGGCTTCCAGCTTCATCCACGTCCCTGCAAAGGACATGAACTCATTCTTTGTAATGGCTGCATAGTATTCCATGGTATATATGTGCTGCATTTTCTTTATCCAGTCCATCATTGCTGGGCATTTGTGTTGGTCCCATGTCTTTGCTATTATAAATAATGCTGCAATAAACATACATGTTCATGTCTCTTTGTAGTAGGATGATTTATATCCGTTTGGGTATATAAAATTGACCCAGTAATGAGGTTACTGGGTCAAATGGTATCTCTGGTTCTAGATCCTTGAGGAATCACCACACTGTCTTGTCTTCCATAATGGCAGAACTAGTTTACATTCCCACCAACAACATAAAATCTTTCCTATTTCTCCACATCCTTGCCAGCAGCTATTGTTTCCTGACTTTTTAATAATCACCATTCTGGCTGCTGTGAGACGGTATCTCGGTGTGATTTTTATTTGCATTTCTCTAATGATCAGTGATGTTGAGCTTTTTAAATTTATCTTGGCTACAAAAATGTCTTATTTTGATATGTGTCTGTTCATATCTGTTGCCCAGTTTGTGATGGGTTTTTTTTTTCTTGTAAGTTTGTTTAAGTTCCTTGTAGATTCTGGGTATTAGATCTCTGTCAAATGGTCTATTTTCTCTCATTCTGTAGGTTGCCTGTTCACTCTGAGGATAGTTTCTTTTGCTGTGCAGAAGCTCTTATGCTTCATTAAATCACATTTGTAAATTTTCACTTTCATTACAATTGCTTTTGGCGTTTTTGTCATAAAGTCTTTGCCCACGCCTATGTCCTGAATGGTATCGCCTATGTTTTCTTCTAGAGTTTTTATGGTTTTGGGTTTTACATTTAAGTCTTTAATCCATCTTGAGTTAATTTTTGTATCATGTGGAAGGAAGGAGCCCAGTCTCAGTTTTCTGCATGTAGCTAGCCAGCCCTGTGGCCCAGACGTAAGGAATACGAGGAGGATACCGGATGAACTCCAACAACCATAACTGTGCTCTTTTAACGAAACCTGACGATCATGCCATTCTTACTTTTCGTAGTTCTTGTTTGTTCTGACATAAACTGGGCTTACACAAATGGAGAAATGGATATGCACTGGCAGTGACAACACTACCAGAAACTGGTTAATCTGAAAACAACATTGAACTTGGAATGGTTTTTGGTTTGCTCAGCTGCTTTCCAACTCAGAATTTTATCATTACTTTATGTCCCTAGATCTTTAAAATGAGGATAATTGTCCTTAGATCATCTCTTGTGTGGCCAAAGACAATTGTTTTTCCAATGTGGCCCAGGGAAGCCAAAAGATTGAACACCCTTGCAAAAGAAGTCATTCAACTGATATCTTTTTCATTTCAATTGCTCAAGTCTGCCCAAATTATGTTTTAAAACACCTTTTTTTATGAAGAATATCCAGTGTGTGTCAGATTCTTGCATTGAACTATGTTTGATAAAGTTATTTACAAAGGTTGGCAGATCCAGAGCCAATCTTCTGATATATATGATATAGCATATGATATATACCATATCTCTCTCTATATATGATATGTCATATACTGTATATAATAATAATATGTTGTCTCACTATGTTTGGCATGGAGAACAACAAAAATTATCCATAAACAAGCAGCCGTGAGCAATATTTTCCTATATTCCTTGTTTTGGATATCACAGATACTTCCTTAGATGACTGATAATGGTACAACTAAGTACTATGTGACTTTACTAGAGAGTGTCTTATATTTTAGCACTTTCGAAAATTACCAGATACACTAGGGCATCCACTGAGTCCTCACATTTACATGTCTAAACACTGAAGCCCATTCGGGTGACTGCCTGACTTACTTAAAAGCAAGTAAATCTATTCGACAGCCAGTAAAACTTAGATTAAAAAACCAGAGGATCAGATCACCTTATTCGAGCAATATTTCTTGACATTGAATTACTGATTATTTAGTAGAAATTTGAACAGTGTGACATAAAACATTAATACATTCTTGAAATGTCAAATATGATTTAGTAACATAAACTAAGTGCAAAAGCTTATTGTAGAACTAAAAATAGATTTAAATGGTTTGAGGAAGCACTTTGGCCCAAAAGGAGATGAATTGGAGTGATTTCTAAGAACTGATTTAGTAAGCCTGGGGTTTTGGGTGGTTTACATTGGCCAGATCTAACATTATAGACCATTTGGTACTTGATGTTAGTTACTTTAGCAGAAAAGTGAGAAATGAAAATGATGTTTTAAGTATAAAATAACCACAGAGAGGAAAATAGAGTAAAGGAAGAAGGAGCTAAAAGCAATACAAAAAGATAGATGAGCTACACCAGATGGTGAGCCCTGAGCAGGAGAGACGGGTCAGGTATTAGCCACAATTTGGAGAAGGCAGTGTTTTGATGAACGCCTTTGAGAAAGAAGGGGATACCCACCTAGGGAATAAGAGACTCCTCCTGCCATTCTTCAGCTGTGGGGTTCTTGACTGCCCTCACTGCGTACTCATTTTTATGCCGTGCCCAGTGGGTGAGTAGGTCTCCTCAGAAATTGCAAAGAAGCCAATGAGAACATCAAACTTGAATTTTTTCTCAGAGTTTATTTTTCTGCTAAAGACTGAATTTCCTATAGTTTAACCACTGAGTAAGCACCATTTGAGAAACAAAGGATTTCATTTGGCAAGAAGATCAGGTTTATTTAAATACTGAGTTTTTCTATTACGCTGCGGGGAGAACTTACACGGAATGAACGACAACAACAGAAAATGTACCAACCCTGAGATAATGGCTGCCATGTTTCTGGTTGCACTAATACCACTAACATTTTGTGGTGGGTCCCTAAGTGTCACCTTGTCATGCAAATATGCTTCCTAGGGGCAATAGCTGGAGAATTTCAGGGCAATGGCCCATAGAGACAGGATGATTTTTTGAATTAATGAGTTTAATAATATAATGTTTGCTTCATATTTATTTCAAGGAAAGATCAGTAAGGTTTAAAATCTTTTAATAAGCTGTATTACTATGTTGACAATGTAGAAATGAGATGCTTTAATATGTATTTAGGTCATGTTGGCAGAGATATTTCTAAATTTATATTTACATGTACATATGATTATACTTCCCCATAAATGCAGAGTTAAAATCGCTGTTGAACAACTCTTTTTGTGTATTTTTACCTTAACTATTTATAACTGAATGACATCTAAATGGAATAGAGAGAGAATAGCCATGGTGACAGAGAGCTTCCTTGCTGATTTAAAGAGGAAAGAGAATCATATTTATAATATTTGGTGTAAAGTGTGGGAAGAATGGAGTTTTCCATTGCTACACCTCCGAAAATAAATCATTTTGCCTACTCTGTTTATTTTATTCTTTTGATAATGCACATTCCTAGTCTGAAAAAGTTTTCAACATAATCATACTGAGGTTTAAGTCATCTACTATGACATGGTAGACAGAAGGAAATTAATGGATATTTAAGTATTTTTCATACACTGAACATGTCCCAAAGAGTACATTTTATCTCAGAATAGAATAGTAGTATATCCTGAAAAGTTCAAACATTATTTCCACGAAGCAGTTAATGTCAAGTCTTATAAAACAGGGCCAAATATAGTATCTTGCATATAGAATGTGCTGAGTTAGTGTTTAAATTAATTCATGGGAAAGAATACCATGACAGTCATTTAACTGAATACCCTTTAATATAAAAAGGATATGATTATTAACACAGATTCACTCAAGCAATTGATTTCATCTTAGCTTACCAGCTGGATCAGGTTTGGGACCTATCTCATGTCTTGTATCAATGAATATTTGTGTTACACACACCCCTGAAAACTCTCCTATAATTTTATTCTGATGTTTTACCGGTACAATTTGGGTGCTCTGAAAAACACTAAAGGACATATTTGTTATTGATTAAACATGAAAAACATTATGAGAAATGGATTGCTCATATGGGTTATCATACAATAATGTGCTTGTGAATATACAAAAAATGGTTGCAGACATCCACAAAATATTTCCCTTCTTCTAAAATCAATAATGCCAATCACTTCAAGAATAAATACATGTGCCATTGCTAAATTCAAGATCCTCTTTCAACTCATTCAGAATTATCTTTCCAGCTTTATTTTATGAACTGCAATATTGCACACAGCCAAAGTCACAAAAAATATCCTGAGACAAGTGAATCTGGAATGTTTAACTGTGCTCTACCCTACCAAGTCACAGATTCCACTGAAGCCCTAACCATTCAATACCCAGGACTAATGCTTTCTGTCATTGTAGATTGCCTTGTGAAGTTGGAAATCTCCTATGAATAAAATTATTTCATTACTCTTTTGTGTCTGACTCCTATTGCACAGAGTAATCCTTTTGAGACTTATGTGTAGTGTTACCTGTACCAATAGCGTGTTTCTGACATTGTTTTTCTTCTTTGAGACAAAGTCTCCCTCTGTCACCCAGGCTGGAGTGCATGGAGTGCAGTGGTGCAATCCTGCCTCACTGTAATCTCTGCCTCTCCCTCCTCAGCCTCCCTGGTAGTTGGGATTAAGGCGTGGGCCACTACGCCCCACTAATTTTTGTATTTTTAGTAGAGACGGGGTTTCAACATGTTGGCCAGGGTGGTCTTGAACTACTGACCTCAAGTGATCCACTTGCCTCGGCCTCCCAAAGTGTTGGGATTGCAGGCATGTGTTTTTTCTTATTTCTTACTATTGCATTTTGTGCATGGACCACAATTCATTTATTCATTCACCTGGTGATGAGCATTTGGGTTATTTCTACTCTTGTTATTACGAATGAAGTTGTTAGGAACATTCACGTACAAGTCTTTGTAGCGGAGCATTTTCAATTTTTCTGGGTAAATATCTAGACGTGAAATTGCAGCATCTTATAGAAAGTGTACAGGTTACTTTAGAAGACACTGGCACAGTGTTTTCCAAAGTAGTTACACCATTTAACATTGTAAACAGCAATGAATGAGGGTTTCCAAATGGCACTTTGTGTTGTCAGGCCTTTCAAGTTTAGCCCTTCTATGGTTACGGCAGGTACTGAGTGGAATCTCAATGTGGTGATTTCTTTCACTTCTTTGCTAACTAATTAAGTTGAGAATCTTTCTCCTTTGATGAATATCTGTTCAGTTCTTTTGCCCATTTTTTAATTTTTTATTTTTTTTGAGACAGAGTCTTGTTCTGCATCCAAGCTGGAGTACAGTTGAGCATTATCAGCTCACTGCAACGCCCGCCTCCTGGGTTCAAGCGATTCTCCTGCCTCAGTCTCCTGAGTAGCTGGGATTACAGGCATGCACCACCACGCCTGGCTGATTTTTGTGTTTTTGGTAGAGATAATGTTTCACCATGCTAGCCAGGCTGGTCTCGAGCTCGTGACCTCAAGTGATCCGCTCGCCTTGGCTTCCCAAAGTGCTGGGATTACAGGCGTGAGCCACTGTGACTGGCCTCCTTTGCCCAATTTTAAGTTGGATAGCTGTCTTATTGTGTTGTAAGAGTTCTTTTTATTCTGGCTGTTAATTCATTGTCAAGTATAGTATTGTGAATATGTTTTCCCATTCTGCAGCTTGCATTTTCATTTTTACATGTTTTTTGAATATCAAATATTCAGACATTTTTGAGAAAGTCAAATTTTTCTATTTTTTTCTTGATTCATGTTTTTCAGATTTTACCTATGAAATATTTGTTCCCTCTAAGTAAAAATAAAAAGTTGGTCTCCTGTTTTCTTCCAGAAGTTATATAGATTTTCACTTTTACATTTAGGTTTAAGATACATGATGATTTATTTTTAAGGGCCAAAGGTAATTTTTTTGGTCTTCTTAAATTTTGCAGCAATATTTTCTAATTTTCTTGTAAAGTTTTTGTATAAATTTCTGCAAATATTCTCTAAATGTTAATTTTTTTGATGCTATTCCAAATATTATATTTGAAGTTCTGTTTGTTTACTGTTTGTTTGTACATAAAAATGCAATTCATCTTTTATATTGTTATTAATATTCTGAAACCTTGTTAAACTCAGTTATTATATCCAGGAGTTTTTTGTAGGGACTAGCTAAGAGTTGAAAAAAGAAAGCAATTATCATATTGACTGTGAAACAGAAAGCTTTACTTTTCTTCTCCAATCAATGTACCTTTTCTTTATTTCACTTGACCAATTTCCCAGTGACACGTGGACCAGGAGTGGTGAGAAAGGCCAGGCTAGCTTTGTTCCTGACCTTAAGGATAAAGGATTCAGCCTTTCATCATCGTGTATATTGCATCTGAAGGTTTTTCATGTATGTCCCTCAACAGCCTGAAGACATTTTCTTCTACTCACGGTTTTCTGAAAGTTTTTGTTTGTTTGTTTGTTTGTTTTATCATGGATGGTAGTTTAGAGAGAACAAAGGTAAACATAAGCTCAGCTGTGATCTATTTTTTACCTGATTCCTTGTAGGACCAACTTGAAGAAATCACAGAAGACAGGAGACTCAACCCAATATTCATCCTGTGATAACTGGACCTTCTCATAAATAGATTAATGATACCAGCTTTGAGGAGAGTCCATAGCTGTGGAACACTCTCCACAGAATGACCCTGGCTTAGAACTGCTTATGAGACATATCCAGAATCAAAGGCATTGTTATGAAGCACCTGTCCCTGAAGGATGTTCTGTGACCTATGGTACAAACTCTGTGGTACAAAGCAGAAATGTACAAAAAAAAAGGATTCATGAGAAAAATTATCTCTACCCAGTGAGGAAATAATCTTTTGAATGATAAGAATTAAAACAGTTTTGATAAAGTCCGATTTATCTATTTTTTTCTTTCTTGGTTTATGGCTTCCATAGTTTACCCATAAAATATTTGCCCCCTAAGTAAAAACAAAATACTCCAGAGAGACTCCATCAACTCAGTCCTGCCATCACATGTCAGAAAAGAGAATATGGGATCTGTGAAACTATACACTGTGTTTTGGTACTATTCCTGATTTGATTGCTCATATTCTTGAAGTTATTAATTAAGCTTGATACTGGATTAGATTTCTGATCAATATGAGTCTGAATTGACCACACAATACTTTGTGCTCACTAAGCATAAAATTTTTGCCAAATGATTTTTCAGCTTGTAGAGATGTTAGTATAAAGTTAAATCAACTTTGCATTGCTGAGAAAAAAAACTATACTTGGTCATAGCATATTATAAATTTTATATACTGTTGGATTTAATCCATTAATGTTTTGTTATGGATTTTTTTCCAGTATGTTTTTTTTTTAATTATAGTTTTTTATTGTTATACTTTAAGTTCTTTCTGGGGTACATGCACAGAACTTGCATGTTTGTTACAAAGGTATACACATGTCATAATGGTTTGCTGCATCCATACCCCCATCATCTACATTAGGTGTTTCTCCTAATGTTAGCCCTCCCTAATCCCCCCACCCCGTGCTATACTTTCTGTAGCACCCCTGGTGTGTGATGTTCACCTCCCTGTGTCCATGTGTTCTCATTGTTCAACACCCACTTATGAGTGAGAACATGTGGTGTTTAGTTTTCTGTTCTTGTGTCAGTTTGCAGAGAATGATGGTTTCCAGATTCATCCATGTCCCTGAAAAGGACATGACCTTATCCTTATCGTTTTATATGGCTGCATAGTTTTCCATGGTGTATATGTGCCACATTTTCCTTGTCCAGTCTATCATTGATGGGCATTTGGGTTGGTTCCAAGTCTTTGCTATTGTAAACAGTGCCACAATAAACATACATGTGCATGTGTCTTTGTAATTTAATGTTTTATAATCCTTTGGGCACATATCCAGTAATGGGATTGCTGGGTCAAATGGAATTTCTATTTCTAGATCCTTGAAGAATTGTCACCCTGTCTTCCACAATGATTGAACTAATTTACATTCCCACCAACAGTGTAAAATGTTCCTTTTTCTCCATATCCTCTCCAGCATCTGTTGTCTCCTGATTTTTTAATGATTGCCATTCTCACATGTGTGATGTGGTATCTCAGTGTGGTTTTGATTTGCATTTCTCTAATGATCAGTAATGATGAACATTTTTTCATATGTTTGTTGGCTACATAAATGTCTTCTTTTGAAAAGTTTCTGTTCATATCATTTGCTCACTTTTTGATGGGGTTGCTTGTTTTTTCTTATAAATTTGTTTAAGTTCTTTGTAGATTCTGGATATTAGCCCTTTGTCAGATGGGTAGATTGCAAAAAATTTTCCCATTCTATTGATTGCCAGTTCACTCTAATGACAGTTTCTTTTGCTATGCAGAAGCTCTTAGGTTTAATTAGATCCCGTTTGTCTATTTTGGCTTTTGTTTCCATTGCTTTTGGTGTTTGAGTCATGAACTCCTTGCCCATGCCTATGTCCTGGATGGAATTGCCTAGTTTTTCTTCTGAAGTTTTTATGGTATTAGATCTTTGTTTAAATCTTTAATCCATCTAGTGTTAGTTTTTTGTATAAGGTGTATGGAAGGGATTCAGTTTCAGCTTTCTGCATATGGCTAGCCAGTTTTCCCAATACCATTTACCAAATAGGGAATCCTTTCCTCATTGCTTGTTTTTGTCAGGTTTGTCAAAGATCAGATGGTTATAGATGTGTGGCATTACTTTGGAAGCCTCTGTTCTGTTCCATTGGTCTATAGCTCTGTTTTAATTACTGTAGCTTTGCAGTAGAGTTAACATGATAAGTCAGATAACATCATGCCTCCAGCTTTGTTCTTTTTGCTTAAGATTGTCTTGGCTATATGGGCTCTCTTTTGGTCCCATATGAAGTTTAAGGTGGTTTTTTCCAATTCTGTGAAGAAATCAATGCTAATTTGATGAGGTAGCATCCATGATGAACATTGATGCGAAAATCTTCAATAAAATACTGGTAAACTGAATCCAACAGCACATCAAAAAGCTTATCATCATGATCAAGTAGGCTTCATCCCTGGAATGCAAGGCTGGTTCAACATACACAAATCTGTAAATGTAATCCATCACATAAACAGAACCAAAGATAAAAACCACATGATTATCTCAATAGATGCAGAGAAGACCTTCGACAAAATTCAATAGCCCTTTATGCTAAAAACTCTCAATAAACTAGGTATCGACGGAAGGTATCTCAAAATAATAAAAGCTATTTATGACAAACCCACAGCCAATATCATACTGGATGGGTGAAAACTGAAAGCATTCTCTTTGAAAACTGGCCCAAGACAAGGATGCCCTCTCTCACCACTCCTATTCAACATAGTATTGGAAGTTCTGGTCAGGGCAATCAGGCAAGAAAAAGAAATAAAGTGCATTCAATTAAGAAAAGAGGAAGTCAAATTGTCTCTTTTTGCAGACAACATGATTGTATATTTAGAAGAGCCCATCCTCTCAGCCCCCAATCTTCTTAAGCTGATAAGCAACTTCAGCAAATTCTCAGGATACAAATCAATGTGCAAAAATCACAAGCTTCCTATACACCAATAACAGACAAACAGAAAGACAAATCATGAGTGAGCTCCCATGCATAATTGACATAAAGAGAATAAAATACCTAGGAATACAACTAACAAGGGATGTTAAGGACCTCTTCAAGGAGAACTACAAACCACTGCCCAAGGAAATAAGAGAGGACACAAACAGACAGAAAAATATTCCATGTTCATGGTTAGGAAGAATCAATATGAAAATATCCATACTGCTCAAGTATGTTTATGAGGAATATTGATCTGAAGTTTCTTTCATTTTCTTGTAATATGTCTTATTATAATGTCAGTGCAATAATGGTATCATAAAGTAAGTTGTAAAGTATTTATACTTCTGTTTTCTGAAAGAGAATTGTGTAGGTTTGGTATAATTTCTCCCTTAAATGTTTGAGAGATCTCAGTAAAAATATTTGGGCCTGAAGTTTTCTTTATGGGGAGGTTTTAGTTACAAAATCAATTTTTTAAAGTAGAAATTCAAACTGTAATTTTGTAAGTGTTCTGTTAGTTTTGTTAATATGTATCTTTCAAGAAACATGACCTAATGTTTATAATTTTTATTTCATATCCTTTTTATGTTTACATAGTAATAACTCCTCTTTCACTTCTGCTATTAATAATTTGTGTTTTCTCTCCTGTTGTTTTGCTAATATAGCTAGAGATTTATAATTTTATTAGTATTTGCATGAGACAACTATTGATTTTATATATTTTTCAATTTGTTATCCCTTTGCCATTTCATTAATTTCTGCTCTTATCATTATATTTTCTTTCTTTTACTTAATTTGTAGTAAACATACTCTTCTAGTTTCTTAAAGTGGGAAGTTATACCACTGATTTGAGACTATTCTCCTCTAGTGTAAGTATTTATAAGTATATTTTTTTTCTTTAGGCACTGACTTTGCTACATCCCTGAAATATTATGTATTATTTTAACATAATTTAATTCAAAATATTTTCAAATTTTTCAGATATATATTTCTTTGTTTCATGGATATTTTTGAAGAATATAGTTAATTTTTAAATATCTGGGGATTTTTTTCCAGGTGTTTATGCTGTTGATTTTTAATATATTTTCTATTATCATCAGTGCATTCACACTCTTCGTGATTTTGCATTTTCTATGTTTAGAAAGAAATATTTTCAGACCTAGTATAAAGTCTGTCTTAGTGAGTCTTCCATGTATCTCATTAAAAAATGTATTCTTTTGTTTTGGCTTTTAGTGTGCTGTATTAAGTCAAGCTGGTTGATAGTCTTTGATAGACATAGATAGTGTTTTGTATCTGTATCCTTAAAGATTTTCTTCTTGTTCTATAAATTACTGATGAAAGTGTATTGAGTCTTTAACTATAATTGTGAATTTCTTTCTATTTGCTTTTTTAATTCTATGAGATTTTGTTTTAGGCATTTTATATCTCTGTTATTAGTTGCATATATTTTGAATTTCAGTGAGCTTCTCATTTGTTGATTACATTATGAATTACCTATTATTATCCTTGGAAATAGTTCTTGTTTTGAAATTTATTTGTTTAATCTTGGTATAACCATCTTTTTGTAAGATCCATTTTTTTAATTTAATCACTTAACTTTCAACTTACCTAAATATTTTTATGTAAAGAGAGTTTTTCTTGTAGGCTTCAAATAGTTGAGTCATTCTTTTTTATCCAGTCTGACTAGTTTTATATTTGGAATGCTTAGATATTTATAGTTAATATAACTTTGAAATATTTGGATTTAAGTCCCAGGCTTAAATTATATGTATTATGTATGTATCCCATTTGTTCTTTGTTTCTTTTCTCTTACTCTTGTGCGTTATCTTGGATAAACTTTACTTAAGGTTTTTGGTTGTTTGCTTTCCATTTTACCTGGTTGGTTGGTTAATAGATAAAACTCTTTGTTTGCTTGTGTGTGTGTGTGTGTGTGTGTGTGCGTGCGTGTGTGTTTTCAGTCATTGATTTAAAATTTACAAATGTACAATGAATTTATTATAATCTCCTTTATAATTTTATTATGCTACTTAATGTAAAAGTCAAGGGGCTTTTAACAGTAATTTCCATTACCCTTTTCTCAAAATTTGTGCTATGTTTTTCAAATGTTTTAATTGCATGTAGGTTATCAACTCAAAAATACATTTTTGAGTTGCATTTATAGGTTATTTTAAATTAAAAACTAAAATATTTGCATTTATAGGTTATTTTAAATTAAAAACTAAAAAAGTTGTTATGTATTTTTAAATTTTTGCATTCATTTTTATACCCACATTTTCTTGTTTATGTGGCCTTTGTTCTTATACATTGATCTATAATTCCCCCAAGTATCTTTTGTTTTTTTAGCCTAAAAAAGCTTTTTTAAATATTTCCTGAAGCGCAGATTTGCTGGTAAAAGATTACTTCAAATTTGGCCATCCTAAAATATGTATATTTTACCTTTAATTTTTGAAAGATATCACTTGATAAAAAATTCTAAATTGACAGTCCTTGTTTTAGCACGTTGAGTTAGTGTTTAAATTGCGTATGTCTTGCCTTGCCCCGATGTTAAATATGTCATCCTTATACTTCTCTCCTTACAGAAAATCTGTAACATACTTTTCTATACAATATCTTGTATATACATTTTAAGTATTGTCTCTTTGAGTGTTTATTTACAATCTGATCATGATATACCTTATTGAGATTTTGTTTTTATCTTGCTGGAGTTTGTTGTGCTTCTTAGATCTGTACGTTTAGAATTTTCATGAAATTTGAAAAACTGGTGGCCGTTAATTTGTTTAAACCTTTTTGCCCCTTCCTCTCTTGCTTTTCTTCATTTTCCATGTCAATTAAATGTAATTTAGACATCTTGATATTATTCCACTGGTCACGGAGGTTTTGTTCTTTTTTTTTTTTTTTATCTCAGTAATTTTTTTCCCTTTCTTCAGGTTTGCTAATCTCCATTGCACCATTGTGTTTTCAAGTCCACAGGTTCTTTCTTCTGCAATGTCTATTTTGTAGTTTATTTAATTTGATGTATTTTGCATCTCTGATTATCACATTTTTCAGCCCTATAAGTGCCATTAATTTCTATTATCTTTCTTTTTCCCTCATTATGTTCATTAAAAAAAGAACCACAAACTCATTTATAGGGTCTGTTTTAAAGTCATTGACTTCTAATTTCATCATCTCTTTAATTTATGGATTTTTCTTCAGATTATTGGTCAGTTTTTACTTTTTTCCCTCAAAGTTTTTGAATTATTTTTGTCTTCTTGAGATTTTGAATACTGCATGATTGTATGTTTGAATTTTATTGTCTTGTTTTAAAGGGTTTTGAAGTTTGTTTTGAACTTACTTGCAGATCAGATTAGTCCTTTGAATCTTGTGTTTCAGGTCTGTTAGAGAAGATACCCTTTTTTCTAGGGCCAGTTTAGTCTTATTCTCAAGGCATGGCTCTCCTGGGATCTACCGAATGACTTTGAGTTTTTGACACAGTTTCTGGGTCTGGCTGTCAATAAGCATAACATATTCTGCCCACCCCAGTTCAGCAGCTGGCCTTCACCCAGTCTTGTGGAGTTTTACTTTACATATGAGCAGACTAAAATTCATCCCAAGACAAATTTCTGAATTATTGCTAAGAAGAAGAATCTGAATGCACAGTTCAATTATAATTATGATGAGAATACTCACTCCCTGGTAGAGCAGGCAGGCTCCTGCTGATCACACCCCAGTGCCATGCTTTGCCTACTTTGCTTCTCCACTGCCTCTGTCTTTCCAGCATCTTCACAAAGACTCTTCTTTCTGGCAATGGAGATATTAACTGATTACTAAAGTGTCAATTAATACACGTAAATAGCTCTTAGAAAGAAGTGTCTTTGTGTTGTAGATTTTGAAGGTGAAAATGATACTAAAACAATAAAAAAATAAGAGGTGTCGTCTTCCAAAGACCAGGTATGATGTGGACAAACATGAATTCATACCCCAATGGAGGCTATAGCCATAGAATGCTAAGCCCAGAGATTGTTCTGTGCACTTCAAATATTCTGTTGGCAAATAAAATAGTATACAAAATATTGACATACTGCTGCATTATACAAGCAGTATACAGAAATCATTTAGAATACTCAAAAATAGATGAAGAAATGAGCAAGTGACTAATGGTTTTATATTTCTAAGAATTAGATTCAGTATCAGTGTAAATGTGTTTTCTCTTTTCTTATATTTCAGGGCACTTATTCTTTCAATACCTAAAAATAAAAAGTTAGTGAATCTTTCAAATTATTGACATAATAGGCTTTAAAACTTCTAAAATGCAAGGGAATTTCAATGTGTATGTTTACTATTACAAACGTCATCAGCAAGACATATATTCTGTTCTTTAAAATTTTTTTTCTCTCTATTAGGTGTATTTCCAAATGACTAATTTTATATACCTGTTTCTTTTCCATTGTGATCTTCTTAAGCAATTAGATTTTCTAAAGAACAGGACAAATGCAAAACGGTCTACTTCTAGGACAGAAATATGTGCCAAAGGAAATTATATCTAATCCTTACATGTTCTAAATATCAGTAAGTAAAGGAAGAAACACTGAAGAAATAAGCTTTACCGAAGGCACACTTCTAATAGAAAATGTATCCCAGACCTAATTAAAATCCTCTGCATTTCAAAGCATGTTCTGCCACAGCAGTGTACTCAGTATCTTACCCTGCTTGGTAGCTTCTGAGTACAATTTGTAATTGGGAAGTTAACTTACAAATCTTAATTTTTTTAGTCCTTGATTTCTGGAAAGTTTCTCTCACATACATATACATATACACACATACATACATAGACACATACATAGACACATACACATACACACACACATACACACATGGACACGCACACAGACACAAAGTCTCTCAGACACCCAACCAACTTATGTATAAATGGGCATGATTGAGTTATACATTCATATCCAAGGAACTACACGTCAGTCTCTTAATTAGATGCTGAGAATGTGCCTGTACATTATGATAGACATAATCCTCCTGTGTCTTGGAATTTGGGGTTAGAACAGGACTACTAAAGAGGAGGTTACAAAACAACATTAGAAGGTCTTATGGGGCCCGTAACATGGACTTAGGGCTTGAGAAAACCCTGAGGTTAGACCCGTCTAACTTGGAGTAAAAGACAAGTAGGATAGAGCTAGGCAGGTGCGAAGGAAAGAAGAAAGAAGTGAGGGGACCAGGTAGGGGCTCTGCAGATTTTCCATGCTAGTGCTGACTGTGTCAACACTCAGGGATGTGGTGATGGGGACTGGAGGAAGTGGCTGGGCAGTAGGGAAACGAGATGATTCCTGGTCATTAAAGTTTGAATGTATTTGGCAGCACAAAGTGAAGAATGACATTCATGGACCCAGAGCAGCACTTCGTTGATAGAAATGTTATTCACTAAAATGGGGGTAAACAAAAGACACAAATTTGTTGTGAAAATCGTAAGTTCAGTTTTGGGCATTATGAATTTTGCACATCTTTGGAATGAGGAAACAAGTGGAGATGTCCAGAATGTGACTGAAGATAAATTCTGAGGCTCAGGGAAAGGATCTAGATCAGAGGTAAAAATGGTCTTTGGAGCCCCTTAGGAGGAGGCAGGGGTAATGCAACCAGAATGCAGTGGCTGGAGCACAGTCGGGGGAACACTAGCAGGTGAGGACAACTCAGGCCCGTACCAGAGTCTGAAACAGGCAACTTTAGGAATTGGAGCAAAACCAGGCGTGTGGCAGACTAGAAACCAAGACAACAGAGTGGGAGGTCAAGAAAAACAACATGTCAGAATGTTCTATTGAATGTACCAGTAGGACTGTCACATATAGGGACGTTCACAGGAGATGCTTGTATACCGTGATTAACCTAGAAGTCAGATTTTAAAATCTGAAAAGTGAATAAATGGGAAGTATGAAAATGGAAACAGGGAAGTAGAGTTGATAATTAAGAAGTCTGGCTGTGAAGAGAAAGGAAAGACAGAAATCTATAGTCTGTGGTAGATAGAGAATCAGTAAAACGATTTGTGAGAACGTCTAACTTTTGGTGTTACAGACTGAAGAGGTTAGCAAATCCTACTCTCACAAACCAAACTACTGAAACTGCCAAAATTATTTCAGTTCTCCGGTAATGGAACAACAACACACAACAAAAACAAATCACATAGTCATAAGAACTACTGAAAGTCGAGTAACGAGAGTGTGAACCTGGGGTTTTCCTGCCTGGGGCTACTCCCATCGCTACTCTCTAAGCTTGGCCAGTGTGGAGATTCAGCTGGGGGCAGAGGAGAAGTGCAGGCTCTGAAAACCTGCAGCTTCCCTGGTGCTGCCAGCATGAGCTCTATCCAAAGAGAGCCTCATGAGTTAAAGTAGTGAGCTAGTTGAAAGCTGGATGGGATGGGGTAGGGGAGGCAGCAGCTCTGGTAGCTTGAGGTTGAGGTCTTGTTTGTGGCAAGCAACAGACTGGTGCACTAGCTGGTAAGTTAGCAGTGAGGTTTGGGAAATGAGACGGCCATACATGGCTCAATAAGCTCTCCATACATGCCAGCATGATCACAGAGGCCCAGGCCACCACACCTGCTAGCTAACAGAGCCTGTGCCCATGCACAGAGGGCACATGGCAGAGAGCAGCAAGAAAATAAAACTGGGGTAGATCTGGAAACTAAGCCTAGTTTCAATGTACTCCCTGGTGCACACACGTATCTATCAGCAGACAGTGGAAACCACACTGCCTTGAGGTTTTTGAATACAACTTCTGGCCAATCTTTAGCTGAACACTAAGCTATGCAGACATAGGTATAGCCCCAACATTAAACCAAACTTAAAAACAAACAGCAAAAAAATGACAAATGCAAACTGCATACATTGTGTGGGAGATAGACTTTGAAGATTGAGTCCAGGCAAGTTACAAGTTGCAACAGCAGCAACAACAAAAACCCACAACTGGAGAAAGTTAACAACAACAAAAAAAGTGAGTAAAACATGTTCTGTAAACCCGAGGTCCCCAAATCCCTGGCCGTGGACAGGTGCAGGTCCATGGCTTGTTAGGACCCAGGCTGCACAGCAAGAGGCGAGCACCCAGCCGGTGAGCAGGACCACCTGAGCTCTCTCCCTCCTGACAGATCGGCAGCAGCATTCCATTCTCACAGCAGCACAAACACTACAGGAGAACTGCCCACGCGAGGAGCCTAGGTTACGAGCTCCTTATGAGGTAGAGTGGCTTCATCCTGAAATTATCCCATACTCCTTTTCACCTTCTGTCTGTGGAAAAATTGTCTTCCAGAAAACTGGTCCCTAGTGTAAAAAGGTTAAGGACTGCTGCATTAAAATATTCAGTAATTTTTAAAAATCAAGATATGCAAAGAAATAGGAAAGAAATACTCTGGAGGAAAGTTAGCCAACAGAAAGCATTGCTGAACGTGCCCAGATATTGAATTTGGTAGGCAAAATCTTCATAGCAGCAATTACAGTTACTTAAAAAAAAGTTAACAGAAGCCATGAGAAAGCTTTATACAAAAGTATGACAACGACTCAGAGAAGATATTGTCAATGAAGAGACAGAAAATATAAAACACAAACAAATAGAAACTCTAAGTGATTGAAATGGGGAAAATGCACTAGAAGGGCTGAGAAATTGGTTTGAAGTGATAGAAAAAAGAATCAGTGAACTTGATGATGCATTGATGGAAATTATCCAATCTCATGAACAGAGAGGAAAAATTGCAAAGAAAAATAAAGAGAGCAGCACAGAGCTGTGAGATACACGTGCAGTGGTAATGCCAGAAGGAGAAAGGAAAGAAAGGGAAAGAATCATATTTGAGTAATAATGGCAAAAATTCATCAATTTGATAAAATTACTAATCTACAGATCCAATAAACCCAAAACAACTCAAGCAGGGAAAATCCAAAGAGAGTCACACCTAAATATATTATGGTCAAGATTTTGATAATTAAAGATGTAAAGAAAACGTTGAGAGCAACAAGAGAAATATTAGTTATCACGTATAGAGGAACAGCAATATGACTAACGGCTGACCTCATCAGGAATGAGTAGATCAGAAAGTAACAGAAAGGCGTAGGCAAAGCAATGGCTCAAAAATTCAACATCCAGGCTAGGTGCAGTGGCTCATGTCCTTAATCCCAGCACTTTAGGAAGTCAAGGCAGGAGGATTGCTTAAGTCCAGGAGATCAAGACCATCCTGGGCAACAAAGTGAGACTGTCTCTACAAAATATTTTTTAAAAATTACCCAAGCATGGAAAGGTGTGCCTGTTGTCCCAACTATAAGGGAGGCTGAGATGAGAGGATCACTTGAGTCCAGTATGATGAGGCTGCAGTGAGCCATGATCTCACCACGGCACTCTAGCCTAGGTGACAAAGCAAGACCCTTTCTAAAAAAAAAAAAAGAAAAATTCAACAAAGCTCTTATTTAAAATGAAGGTGACATAAAGATATTCCTAGATAAATAAAGACTTAGGTATATTAATGCTAGTACACTTACAAAAAATATTAAAGAACGTTATTCAGGTTAAAACAAAATGACACCAAACTTTATGAGCTGTATACATAGGAATAAACAAAGGTAATAAGAAAGTCTCTGAGTTAATATAAAATTTCACATTGTAAGTATGTGGGTTGATACTAAATTCTCCCCTCCTCTCTCTCACACACATGCAGACACACAGACATATAAGTGTGTGTGGATATGTATACATGTGTCTTCATTAAAGATATTATATGTGTATGTATCTATCTATATATCAGTTATACATATGAGTTGTTTTTTTTTCATTCCCATTTTCAATCTTCATATGACTTAAGATTTCATAAGGTAATAATTAAAACACTGTATTGCTGGGCTTATACCATAAATAGATATGGAGATTATATATATAGCAATTATAGCCCAGAACAGGAGGAAGGAAAAATACTGGTAAAAAGTTGCTATATTTTATCAGAGATAAGTGTGCATAATGCCGAAATATACTGTGCTATGTTTAGTTGTATATTTTTATCCCTAGGACAACCACTAGGAAAATAACAAAACCTCTAGCCAATAAAAAGAGGAATTAAAAAGGCACACTAAGAATATTTATTTAACACAAACATAAGACAGTAAAAGAAAAACAGGGAAACATGAAAACACAAGGCAAATTTAAAAAAACAGCAAAGTATCTGATATAAATTCTACTATACAAATAATAGTGTTAAAACTTTAAATGGGTTAAATACCCCATTAAAAATGCAGAGATTATCAGACTGAATAAAGCAAAATGTTTCAAGAGACACACTTTGAATTTAGTGACGCAAATAGATTTAAGAAAGAATTAGCAACGGCAACAAAAGCCAAAACAGATAAACTGGATCTAATTAAACTTAAGAGCTTCTGCCCAGCAAAAGAAACTATCATTAGAGTGAACTGGCAACCAACAGAATGGGAAAAAATTTTTGCAATATACCCATCTGACAAATGGCTTATATCCAGAATCTACAAATAAACAAATTTACAAGAAAAAACAAACAACTCCATCAAAAAGTGGGAAAAGGATATGAACAGACACTTCTCAAAAGAAGATATTTATACAGCCCACAAACATATGAAAACATGTTCATTGTCAATGGTCAGTAGAGAAATGCAAATCAAAATGACACTGAGATATCACCTCACACCAGTGAGAATGGCGATCATTAAGCATCAGGAGACAAGAGATGCTGGAGAGAATATGAGAAATATTAACACTTTTGCACTGTTGGTGGGAGTGTAAATTAGTTCAACCATTGTGGAAGACAGTGTGGTGATTCCTCAAGGATCTAGAAATAGAAATTTCATTTGACCCAGCAATCCCATTACTGGGTATATACCCAAAGGATTATAAATTGTTCTGTTATAAAGACACATACACACGTATGTTCATTGAGGAACTGTTTACAATAGCAAAGACTTGAGACCAACCCAAAAGCCCATCAATGATAGACTGGACAAGGAAAATGTGGCACATATACACCATGGAATACTATACAACCACAAAAAGGGACGAGTTCATGTCCTTTGCAGGAACATGGATGAATTTGGAAACCATCATTCTCAGCAAACTGACATAAGAACAGAAAATCAAACACCACATGTTCTCACTCATAAGTGGGTGTTGAACAATAAGAACACATGGACACAGGGAGGGGAACATCACACACCAGGGCCTGTTGGGGATGAGAGAGCTAGGGGAGGAATAGCAGGGAGTGAGGGGGTTGGGGAGGGATAATATTAGGATAAATACCTAATGTAGATGATGGGGAGATGGATGTAGCAAACCGCCATGGCATGTGCATACCTATGTAACAATCCTGCACATTCTGCACATGTACCCAAGAATTAAAGAAAAAGTAAATAAATAAAAAATAAAGCATTTTAAGAAAGAAAGAAAAGAAAAACGATATACAATGAAAAGAATAGCCATAATAAAGCTGGAGTGGCCATATTAATATCAGAGAAAATAAATTATTAGATAAGGAATATGAATATAGACCAACAGAGGTAAATTGTGATAATCACAGAGTCAATATATCAAAAAGATGTAACAAAAATGTATGTACACTTAACAACAGAGTACCAAAACACATAAAGAAAATTCTAGTAGGAATGGAAAAAAGAAGGTAGTTCAATGATAAAAAAAATTTGAATATGTCAATAGAAAATTTTAGTAATTGATAGAACAACTAGATTGCAAATCAGCAAAGATGGAAGTCTTGGGCAATGCTTTCAGCAAACTTGATCTAATTAACATTTATAGAACATCTCACCAAATATTACCATAATATACATTCTTTCTTTTAAAGGATGCATTTATTTAAAAAGATTGAAATTCTACAAAATAGATACTTTGATCATATTAAACTTAATTTGGTCATCCACAATTGAAAAGAAAAATTGAAAAACTCCACATATGTGAAGACTAAACATTACAATACCAAATAATTCATGGGTCAAAAAATATATAACAAACAAAATTTTAAGACACTTTTGACCAGAATGAGAGCAACAGCACAATGTATACAAATGGGTGATATACAGTTGAAAACATGCTTAGAAGAAAATTTAAAATGTTAATGCACATATCAGGAAAGAAGAAAGATCTCTAAAAACAATAATAATCTATGCTTCCATCTTAAGAAACTAAAAGGAAAATGATAAAAAGCTTCTCCACATCATTACTCATTAGGGAAATATATACCTAACTACAATAGGTACCATTGCCCACCTGCTGGAATGACTACAGTAAAAAGACAAACCATCCCAAGTGCTGCAGGGAAGAAATGGAAGCCTCAACAATTTCTGGTGGATTGTAAAATGGTGTAGCCTCTTTGGAATCAGTTTACTAAATTAAACTTAAACACATCACAGCAAGTGTACTTAAAAAATCTACTCAGTGAAAATATATGTCCACAAAAGACTTCTGCACAAATATTCTTAGCTACATTATTCATGATAGCTAAAGAGTGAAACCACCAAAATGTTCCTCAACTGGTTAAGGGATAAACAAAGTATGGTATATCCATACCATGGAATAATTTCCAGCATCAAAAAGGAATGACATGCTGACACATACTAAATCATGAATGAACCTCAGGAACATGACACTAGTTGAAAGAAGCCAGTAGCAGAAGACCATTTATTGTATGGTTTCATTTATATGAAATGCCCAGAGAAGGAAGATTAAAAACAAATAAATCCAGGAAGTTCAGAATATTAGCAAGAGAGTGTTGGAAGCAATAAACTTTTTTTTTTTTTTTTTTTTTTTGAGATGGAGTCTTGCTCTTTTCACCCAGGCTGGAGTGCAATGTTGCAATCTTGACTCACTGCAACCTCTGTCTCCCAGGTTCAAGTGATTCTCCTGCCTCACCCTCCTGAGTATCTGGGATTTATAGGAGTCTGCAACCACACCTGGCTTTTTTTTTTTTTTTTTTTTTTTTTGTAGAGTTGGGGTTTCACCATGTTGGCCATGCTGGTCTCAAACTCCTGAACTCCTGACCTCAGGTGATCCACCTGCCTCAATCTCAGTCTCCCAAAGTGCTGGGATTACAGGTATGAGCCACCGTGCCCAGCCATAAAGCAATCAACTTTTAAAATCTAAGTGAAATAGCAAGATATGAAGTCAGAAAGGCACCTATAGAGATAACTTTGAATTATCATAGCCTTGATGGGATAGAGAGAGGAGTGACGTAGCAACTCCTGAAGAAGAGGACAAGGACAGGAGGTGGAGGCCAGAGAGCAGAAGCTGAGTTCATAATTTTAGGAGTGGAAGGCTCTGATGAGGCCTAGGGAATAATGGTGTCTGTGGAGTTAGACTCCAGGGATTCTGGTCCCGAGAAGCCTGGGGATGAAGATGGTATCGGAAGAATGAATACTGGCATCACACAGATGATGCTGAATGAGGCCATTGCAGGAATGAGAAAAATGCTTGCACTGTGGCTTTGGGGATTTATACCCCTCTCGGTTTTCTGTTTTTCTGAGTAATCTTTGAATGTTTCCTTCCGTGCTTTTCCTCTTTATGTATGCCCGGATACCATTTAGATAGCTTTGCTCTGACTCATAACCTTCTGTTCCTGAATATTCTGTCAGCATAAATTGATGCTGTAATTCCAGACTCCCAAGTTCATGTTAAGTGTGGCTCTTCCGCCCTGCCCTGGCCTCACATGTCACCATGGACATATTCTGGCTCCTCTGAGGCTCCTGCTAGCTCTCCGGCTCCGTCTTCTCAATCTGCCTGTGGGATACACTAGCACCCAATCTCTGAGTATGTGTTTGGAGAATAGAGGGGAACCTTTGATCTGGAGAATAGGGATAGTAGCAATCCCTAATGAGTGATATAATGGTGCTTCAAACTCCTGTCTCAGTATCAAATGTGTAACTAAGTAAATTAGTAAACTAGTTCAAACATTCACCTCTGCCAGTCTTAGTCTTAGTAGAATGATTTAATTAATTGATACAGTGACTTTCTCGTGTATATCTCTGAGGAGCTTACATTTACGAGATATATTTTTCTTCATGATACTTTATTACAATAGTCCCATGACCAATAAGTATGGAAAATAATATCATAATTATTATAATGTACTTTTCAAAGCAGAGAAAACCATTAAAAAATGGAAGATCACTGAAATAGATAGTCCAATATCATATACAACCGAAATTTATGTGTGGTATGTATTTGCTACAGAGCACACTACATCCCAGTGTGATTATGGCTGCATGTGACATGACAGCAACTTAATTTTTCAGCGAAGTTTTTTACTTCTTGCTTTTATTTATAGAAGTAGATGTTTGGCCAAATTAATTTCTACGCTTACCAAATAAATTAAATATACTTTGGTCAAAATGTGTTGATACTACTTTTTCAGATTCCACTTACATAAATATTTCATTACATACCATCTTAATGTGTAAACTAATTTTCTCTTGATATAAATTTGTAAGTGTAAAAGAGTGCACATTGGAAGACCAAAATTCGATAATAAGCCTAAATGTTATCAAAGTGAGCGTTTCTGTAACTGCTGTAGGTTTCTTTTTGTGCTGTTACTGATATGAAAGAAAAATAGACTAAACTTGTTTTTTTTTTGTTTTTTTTTGCTTATTGTCCATGTAATATTTCAGATAGTCAAATATAAAGTTTAAGAGAGTCTTCAGGGTATTTTTCCATGGCAGCCAAAGTCAACAAAAAAAAACATAAAATAATTGTTTTCTCTGCAGAAAAATCATCACTTTCTCTGGTGGAAGGTGGCTGTGTTCTCAATAAATACTGCACATCTCACATAGGAAAACACACCACAGACCGATAGGATGAAGGAGGTATAAAGGTGATAACCTAAACTAACACAAGACCACACACTGTTGATGTGGTATACGCTCTGTGGAAGGAGTTCAGGCATTAAATCCAAAAAGACTCTGAAATGCGGGTCTCCTACTTGCTATTTCTAGAACTTTGAACAAGTGTTTTACTCTCTGAATCTAAGTTCAATATGCGTAAATGAAAGTAACTCCTTAAAACACAGTTTGTTGTGAGGAATAGAGACAACATTAAGTGCCTGGGATATAACTGACACTAACAAGGTCATCTAAGGAGAGCAGCAGCTATTCAGGAACAAGGTAAGTTGTTATCCACACGTAAAATATGACGGATTTAGTGAAAACCAAAGTGTGTAATCTGGTCCTAATGCATCATCTTTAAAAAGATACATAACATTATATTAAGAAATAAGCAACTATCAAGAAATACCTATTACTTAATACAACATTTAAATATTTGATGTTACAACTTGTCTGTAGAAAATGAGAAAGGGACTTATTTGCATAAAAGATCAACAGGGAGAATTGCTGTTTATGAAACACTGTGGAATAAGTAATTTCTCATCATCACAACCACTCTTCAAGGCAGACATTGCATCCCTATTTTACAGGTGGAAGGTATGGGCTCAAAGAGTTTAAAGTACTTGACAGCTGAGAGATTCTAGAACCAAGATTAAAGCCCAGGTTGATGTTCTTAGTGACTTCTTTCTGAAGACTGCAGTGTGGGAAGGGGAACGAAAGAGTGAGTTTACAGAGGAGAAAGCAGACCACCCTCCTCCATCCACCAGGTGAAGATGGCGAGTACCCACAATGACAGACCAGGACATGAGGAGCATGGCCTCTGACCTCTGTGGGCTTCTTCCCCAAAACCCATAGTCCAATCTGACTATGACCAAAGCATCAGACAAATCTCAGTTAGGAAACATCCTACAAAATACTCAGACAGTACCACTTAAAACTGTCAGGGTCTTCAAAAGCAAGAATGTCCGAGAAATTGCCACAGCCTCGAGAACCGAAGATGACATGATAACAAAATATAAGGTCGTGTCCTGGATGGGAGCCTGGAACAGGAAGAAGAAAAGCGAGTGAAACACAAAACAAACAAGCAAACAGCAAGAAATACGAGTAAACCATGGATTTCAACGAATAACAATGGACTCAAATCGGCTCATTAACTGTGACACATGCCCCACATTCACGCAAGTTAGGAAACACTCGGTAATAGACTAACTTTGCTCTGTTTTCACGATTTTCTACAAATCTGAAATTGTGTCAAAATGAAAAGCTTATTTTAAAAAGCAGGCCTACAGTAGGAACGGATCGTATTTATCACTGGCTGGAGTTTCCTTTTGGCTGAGAAATATACAATCTTAAATGGAAAAAAAAAAAAGTAATGTTTAATTTGCGGGAAGCATTAAAACCCTTGGGCCTGAAAGCAGGTAGAGTTCATGCTGATGGCGAAAGATCCGGATGACGGCTCGTGAGGTGTTGGTGCTAAGAGGCTCCTCGGCCTGTGTGGTGGGGCAAGGAACACTGAGAAATGCTTCTTCTCATCGTCACTATGTTCTCCTCGGTATCTGACACAGACACTGCACATCAGCAATAATTTTAAAAAAGTCGAATGAGTGAATTAAAATAATGTAAATCCAGCTGAAAAATTAAAACAGTGTGAAACAACTACCAAGACAGACACAATCGATCCAATTTTTAGAGAAGATGGTGTTTAATGTAACGTTGGAAAACACCCAGGGGACTGATTTTCCCTTCGGCCCCACATTTGGCAGCTTATGGATAATAACTGTTTTCCTAATGTGTTAACAATCTTGAAAAAAAAATCTCCAATTACAAATGCATTGAAACTTATAAGACCAATGTTCTCATCCTTGCACAGTTAACACAAAGTAAATTTTCTCTCAGTAGAGATTGAAGTAAGAGTCTTTCCGTTTAAAATAATGTAAAATAAAAATTTAAAAAAGATTGTTTTGAACAAAGAGGATGCATGGGGAAGATTAAGTGTCTTAAGATGTTAGCACAATTTTCAGGTAAGTGGACAGAAAAGCACTCTTGTGCAATTCTTTTTCTATACAGCATTTTTCTTTCTGTTTAGAATTGGCCGTCTATTACGTGTAAGTAAACAGAAGTGTCTACAATATGCCAGGCTATTTCCTACTGAACAAAATGGTGTTCATTTTTTATATAAATGTTGAACTTCGTTGTAATGCTCCCTAAATTGTAGTCTGCTGAAAAATTGCACAAGACTTTTTTTTGTGAGGAAGACCCATAATACATGTAAAACCACAAGGCAAGGAATACTGACTCTTCAATAATTCAGACAATTACACTGATTTAGAATAAAAATTGAGAACAATAATAGAGAATTGTGACCACATCGCTGTGTTCAATATGACTAATGGATAATAATTTTCATGAATTTCTTTAGTATATCATGATACAAAAATATCTGCTTTCTGTTTATTGGTTTGTTTTAGTTGAAATGCAGTTGTTTCTACGAATGTAGCTTTGTAAGACTATTTACTTCAGACCCTGAACCATATTTGTGAAGGTCAGAGAAGGGTGGTCCTAAAAATAATACACATGAGAAAGAAAAGAAAAAATATAAACATTTTCTATTCAATTCTCATCCACAGCCATCGAAGCTATTACAGGTCAGCTCCAGACTACTGCAATAAAGTGAATATTACAATGAAAAGAGCCCCATGGCTGGACACATTTTGGCTTCAGAGTGTATATACAATTTATCCTTGTGCTATGCTGTACTTTAAACGTGCAATAACATTATGTCTAAAAAGTGCATACCTTAATTTAAAGTACTTTATTGCTAAAAACTCAACAATCATCTGAGCCTATAATATGTTCTAATCTAGTATTTTTGCTGGTGATACTTTATTGCTAAAAATTGTTAAGGATCATCTGAGACTATAATACATTCCAATCTAATATTTTTGCTGGTGGAAGGTCTTGCCTCCATGTCGATGGCTGCTGACTGGCCCGGGGGTGGTTACTGAAGGTTGGGGTGACTGTGGCAATTTCTGAAATGAAACAATGAAGTTTGCTGCATCCACTGACTCTTTTCACAAAATATTTATCTGTAACATATCATGCTGCTTCGTAGCATTTTTGCCCACAGTAGAATTGCTTTCAAAACTGGACTCAATCCTCTCAAACTCTGATAACCACTTATCAACTCAGTTTATGGAATATTCTAAATCCTTTGTGTCATTGCAATAATGTTCCTGGCATCTTTACCAGGTGTAGCTTCCATAGATAACACCTCAATAAACCACATTCTTTTTTTTTTTTAATTTTTATATTATTTTTTTTATAGGCAAGCTTTATTATGTATAAACTTGACTTCACATACAAAATTAGAATGACAATTTTACTTAAAATTAACTTATTAAAAAGTATAAATACCACAGCACGGATATGTGACCCAAAACTCCAAAAGATAGCGAAACTGATAAGAAATACTGCTACTCATCTGTGGACACATACAACCAGCAACAGTATTAATGAAACTGATCCCAGACAATTATGTACGGCTTACTCCTGTGCCTTAGGGAATAGTTATAGCACAGGCATTGCTGATGCAGTGACTTATGGATAGTTGCTCCTTATTAACGCTGCTAAAATTAGGTTCACATTTTTTACTCTGTGTGGGGGCTGATGAGTGTTGTCATTTTGTTTTTTGAGGGATATCTTTCAATGTGTTGGCATCAAATCCACTCATTCCAAACTGTGCCACAGATGGGAATTTAAGCATCTTCACAAAGTAAACCACTGAAAATTCACTGGTAGCATCCAACATTTGTCTGTAACTGATCTCCAATAATATGGCAATGTCATTTCTTTGGAACATAATTTTCTTCCCACAAGAAGTGACAGGAAAAGAAAAATCATAGTTAAATGACAGCAGTCATGTTATAGGACAGTCATCTTGCAGGTGTATGTCACCAATTCTGATTTTTGTGTTGTTATCAAAGGCTCTTATTTTCATTCTGACTAAGAACCAATCATCAGAACATGTTGCAACTATTGCTGGGTTGAGTCCAGAAGAATTCCAAAGCAATAAAGGAAAGTGGAAGGACCTGCCTGAGAGCACGAGGTCTTCATCGCTCCAACATCCAAGACACAACAGAGGGAACAGGAACCTCTGACTTTTATTTTAAGTTCAGGGGTACATGAGCAGGTTTGTTACACAGGTAAATGCGTACCATGGTGATTTGCTGCACTGATCATCCCATTGCCTTGGTATTAATCCCAGCATCTCTTAGCTATTCTTCCTGATGCTCTCCCTCCCCAACTGCCCTTCCAACAGGCCCCAGTGTGTGTCGTTCCCCCACAATGTGTCCAGGTATTTTCATCATTCAGCTCCCACTTGTAAGAATGTGTGGTGTCTGGTTAAGAAATCCTTTTCATCGATCATCCATAAGAACATATTCTCATCCCTTCAAGTTTTATCTTGAAATTGCAGCAATTCAGTCCCGTCTTCAGGCTCCCTTCTAATTCTAGTTATGTTTGTTTGTTTTGTTTGTTTTGTTTTTGTTTTTGCTGTCTGTGTCCAATACATCTGTAGCTACTTCCTCCACCAAAGTCCTGAACTCCTCAAAGTCATCCATGGGGATTACAATTAACCGTTTCCTGACTCTTTTAATGTTGATATCTTGACTTCCTCCCATGAATCACCAATCTTCTTAATAGTATTTTAGAACAGTAAATTTTTTCAAAAAGATTTTCAATTTACTTTGCCCAGATCCACCAGAAGAATCATCATTTACAGCAGGCATAGCTTTACAAAATGTATTTTTCAATAGTAAAGTTAAAAACGACTCCTTGATCCATGTCTTCAGAATGGATGCTGCATCAATAGGCACGAAAACATTAATCTCCTTGTACATTTCCATCAGAGCTCTTGGGTGACCAGAGCATTATCAATGAGCAGTGATATTTTGAAAGGAATTTTTTTTTCTGAGCTGTATATTTCAACAGTGGGCTTAAAATATTCAGTGAACCCCTAAACAGATGTGCTGTCATCCAAGCTTTGTTGTTCATTTTTACAGTACAAGGAGAGTTTATTTAGCATAATTCTAACGGGTTTCCGGATTTTTAGAATGATAAATGAGCTTGGTTTCAACTTGAAGTCCCCAGCTGCATGAGCCTCTAACAAGAGAGTCACTTTGAAGACAGACGTTGACTTCTCTTTCGCTATCAAAGTGCTGGATGATGGTTTCTTCGAACAGAAGCTGTTTTATCTAAGTGGAAAACCTGTCAGTTAGCATGGCCACCTTCATCAATGGTCTTAGCTAAATCTTCTGGATAATTTGCTGCAGTTTCTGTTTCAGCACTTGCTTCACCTTGCACTTTTATCTTAGGAAGATAACTCTTCCTAAACCTCCTGAACCAACCTCTGCTAGAACTGAAGAGAGTTATGGCCATACGCTGAACTGGTCTTTGCGTTGAGCAAATGTTGTAGCAGTTTGACCTACACAGACCATGAAAACTTCCTCCAGTCAGAAACAGAATTGTGTTTCCTCTCATCTTTTGTTCACTGGAGCAGTACATTTAGTTTCCTTCAATAACTTTCCCTTTGCATTCTTAACTTGCCTAACTGCATGGCACAGAGAGTCCAGCTTTTGAGCATTCTCAGCTTTTCACTGCTTTTCTTACTAAGCTTCACCAACCTTTTCTACCTTTTAATTTAAAATGAGAGATGTATGATTGTTACATTCGCTTGAACACTTAGAGGCCATTTCTCAGTTATTAATTTTAATTAAAATTAATGGCATAATTTTAATTTGGTTGTGTCTCAAGAAATAGGTGGGGCTGAAGAGAGAGAGATAGGGAATGGCTGGTCAGTGGAGCAGTCAGTACACACGCCTGTATTGATGAAGTTTGCCATCTTTTATGGGTGTTGGTCATGAAGTCCCACAACTACAATAGTTCCTTCAAAGATCACTGATCAGAGATGACCATATCAGACATAAAAATAATGAAAAAGTTTGCAATGTTTTGGAAATTACCAAAATGTGAAACAGATAAAATGTAAGTACAGGTGGGGCTTGGAAAAAATGATGCCAATAACTATTCAATGCAGGGTTGCCACAAATCTTCATTTTATGACAAAAAATACGGTATCTGCAAATCACAGTAAAGCATAGTGCAGTAAAATGAGGTGTGCATGTATTCCCCTCACAGTATACTAAACACAGGGGCATCCTTTTCCTTATAAGAGACAGGGTCTTACTCTGTCACTTGGGTTGGAGTGCAGTGGTAGGATCACAGCTCTCTGTAGTCTTGAATTCCAGGGCTCAAGTGATCCTCCAGCCTCAGTCTCCTGAGTAGCTAGGACTGCAGGCGTGTGTCACCATGTCTGGCTAATTTATTATTATGTTCTTAGAAATGAGTTCTCTCTATGTGACCCAAGCTTGTCTTAAACTCCTGGCCTCAGGCAATCCTCCTGCGCTGGTCCACCAAAATGGTGGAATTAGAAGCATGAGCCACCATGCCTAACCCAGGGTCATTCTTATTGCCGTGAGAAGACTCCGTTTTTTGAGTTCTGTGACCATTGTCCATCTGAAGTAGTCTTTAAAGGAAATTTTATGCTCCAATTCCTTTTATAATTTCTTTTCCTAAACTATCAACATAAATACATTCTAAACACACACAAACATTTACAGAAATAATACATGACGTCAGATGTCTTCTTCCACACCTGTCTCACTCTCGGAAGTGACTATATGACTAGATTTTGCTATGTATTTCTAGAAATCATCTCTGCTTGTATAAACAAATGAATAGATGATAATGTAGATATAGATGTGTATTTGTTTCCTGTGGTTTATGTAAACAAATGACCATTCAACTAGATGGCTTAAGAGACCAGAAATGTCTTCTCTCCTGGTCCGGAAACCAAAAATGTAAGGTTAAGACTTCAGCAAAGCTGTGCTCCCTGCAGATGCTATAGGAGGGGGTCCCTCCATGCCTCTTGCAGCCTCTGGTGGCTTTGGGGGCTCCGAGGCTTGTGGCCGTATCATGCCGTGTTCACAGGTCCCCAGGGTTCTTTTGGGGGCAACGCAGTTCAAACCATTACAAGGTGTGTATATCTCTATTACAGGGTACCTATATAGCTACACAAATACACAGGGATTTAGAAATCCATAGTTTCAGACAGACTCCCAGCAAGAGACAAATGGAACCTTCGAGTTGAGATAATCTGAGAAGCATTAACTAAAGAGACTATCTGTCTAGCTCTGGACAGGATAAACAAAAACAACAACACAACCCAGAAGGGATAGTGGAGTACTCAGGAGCCAAAGGGCAGACAGAAGGAGGTATGAGCGGAGCCCAGGAGGAAAAAGTGGTTAGAAGAAATGATCCTGAGAGGAGCAACTTTCTCTGGTCAGGGGAAGCCATCCAATCTTCTCCAATCTTCTGTCTTCCACGAGACATCAACAAGGAGACAGAATAGTAGAATGAGCCAAAGGGATCCACGTATGTGCGAGATGGCAAGACATCATTTAGCAAGGTAGCAAGCACGTCATTTCTCTCTTTTAGAAACGGGTCTCACTGTCATCTAGGATGGGGTGCAGTGGTGCTCACAGCTCACTGCAGCCTCCAACTCCTAGCCTCAAGCAATCCTCCTGCCTCAGACTCCTGCATAGCTGGGATTGCAGATGTGTGCCACCACACCTAGCCTGAGTAATTATTTCTCTTAAAAGAAACAAGAATTGAAGATCAGAAAGGGCAGAATTTACAACTTTTTGTTATTACAGTTATATAGAGCCTGGTCATATTGCAAAGGCATTTGAATATATTCTAAATGACAAATATTTTTGAATTCCTCAGAATTAAATATATACATATTTGATTCATCCCCTCCACCCCTCAGATTTTAGAATATAGCTTTTAAGTTTACTCTTTGCCTAAAATTAATTATGGAGACAGGATGTTGTTAAGTAATCAGTGATGGAGGATAATATTATGTGATGTAAATTATAGAAAAGAAATTAAATACAACTTACAATGAAAGTCACATTCTCCTTAAATGCATTGGTTAAAAAGTGGCAGGCATATTTGGCAGTATTCCATTCTTGTTCTTTGAGTTTTGCTGGTGGAAGAGAATGATTTATTGTACTTTACAAGTTTGGTTAAATTGCCATATTATTATACTTTGTCTATTCCATCAAAAAACATAATACATGTCAAACAGATGTAATTCTGTGGTAGAGTGCCAAAATCAGGCTTTCTTCATGTTATAAATTATTCCTTTCCTATACAGAAGATACACAATTTTTTTTTGCCTTGGGCCACTAAATGCTTTACTTATTTATTTATTGTATGCTAAAATAGCTTGAACCTCTTTTCGTAACTAAAGAGATTTAGTTTCACTGACTCATACTGTCCATGTATTTGCTGAGAATTCAAAAATATTGAAATCTAGTTTATATTAAAATCTTACTGAAGTAATTTTGTTTCCCTTGGCCTACTCCTATATTTTATCAAAATTTCAAACTATGAGGGTCATCTTTACTTTTGACTTGACAACATGCAGTTAATAAATATTCCTTGAAAACAAAAATTTCATGTGGTAGAAATGTGGGTGAGCTTATTCCTGTTATGTTGCATATCTAGAAAAAAAAATGTCCTGAGGATAGACTTTTTAGCACCTGGAAAGAATTTTGGAGGCAGGAGATGAATTCTCCAGCATTGCCCCTGCCTCTGGCCTTCCATTACATCTTGTATATTCACTCACATTATATTTATAAAGGATATTATATTAGTAATTTTTACCGAGGCACCAACTAAAAACACTGAGGGACGAATAATAGTTCAAACCACCAACATGAATTTTGAAATAGACTATTGATAATACTTTCAGACATTTAAAATAGGTTGGTCCCTAGAACACCCAAAGAGCATGGGCAAAGTTCGGGAGAGGAGTTGTTGAAGATTCTTCAGTAAGAGCTGCTGGGATCCTGTGACTCTCACCTCCAAGGGCAAGGGTAGGAGGTTCTGAATTCTCACCGCGTACCTAATGAGATGGGCGTTTACAGGGCCACCTGCAGAGATTGAAATGTGTCCTCTGGACCTTGTGGGACACAGTGAGTGGTCCCTGAATTGTGCTGGCTAATTCTTCAGATGGGGAGAGAAACTGGCAGGCTAGACTGGCCCTCGTGTCAAGCGTTTCTTCAAAGAATGAGTAAGTGATCCTAATGGACCCCATGCGAACCCTGCACCAGCCATCTGGCGTGGAGTCCTCTCAAGTCCTTGCCCACGGGCCGACTGCCCAGAGTGTAGAACAGCCCTCGGCAAAGGAGGAACTTAGGAGGCAGGAACTGGAGAAGGGATCAGTGACCCCAGAATAAAGCGGCTCTTCCAGGTCAAGGTACATGAGGCTTCTGAAGAACCCACTGGGTGTTCACAAAATCCAGATTTTAATTTGGGCCAGACAGAAGGGTGTGAAGTCATTTTATAGCAGTCGCAGTTAGTTAAAACGTCTCTCTCCTCACAGTTACTCCTCCCTGCAACAAGTCAGAAAAGGCTGCGGAGGAGTGGAGCAGGGAAGGAGGTGAGAGGAGGCAGGAGCCGCCCCTCCTCCTGCTGCAGCCCTGGCTGCTCCCGGGCTCCTGGTGATGCCTCACCATGGAAAGAACAGGGTGCATTCATTAATTCATGTATTGAAATGTGCTTTCAAATTTCTGAATCAAGACTGTATTTCGTTCTTTAAAATGACTCTCACCTTTTGAATTATCTGAGAATAATTAGAAAGTTCTTGAGCCTGTCACAGTTTTCATTCATGGACAAGGTAAGAAATTCCTCCGTGAAATCAATTTCAAAGGGATAACGGGAGCCCAGTGACCGTGGCTCCGGGTGCTCCGTGCACCCAGCGTCCTCATCATGCAGCGTCGCCAGCAGTCACTGGCCGGTGTGTGCAGGCAGAGCCCTGTTAGCTTCCAAGGGCAGCAGCTCTGCTGTTTCCACTGTGCGTTCCTGGCCTGGCTCAATGCGTGGCAAATACGTGTTGCTAAATAAATAGTTTACATTAGTTGTATGAAAAATTTAACATCAGGCTAAAATCTCCAGTATTCAAGTGAGTTCGTATGTGTAGTGGGTGGTATTTTGTGTGTGTGTGTGTGGTATGTAATGGTGTTGTGGGGTGTGGTGAGTGGCATATGGTGAGTGTGGTGTGTGGTCTCTGCAGTGAGTGTGATGTGAGGTATGTGTCATATATAGTGTGTGTGTGGTATGGGGTGTGGGATGTACTGTGTGCTGTGTGTGTGGGACGAATGGCAGTGTGGTATGTGGTGTGTGGTGTGGTGTGGGTGGTGTGTGTGGGGTCTCTGTGGTGAGTGTGATGTGAGGTATGTGTGGTATGTAGTGTGTGTGTTTGTGTAGTGTGTGTAGTGTGGTGTAGTATGGTGTGTGTGAGCTGTGTGGTATGGTATGTGTATAGTGTGCTGTGATATGTGGTGAGTGGTGTGTGTGGTGTGTGTGTGATGTGGGTGATGTATGTGGTATGATGGTGTGGTGTGGAGTGGATGGTGGTGAGTGTGGTGTGGATGGTGGTGTGGTGTGTGTGTGGTGTGGCATGTGGTGAGTGGTATGTGTATCTGTGCACTGTGGTGTGGATGGTGGTGTGGTGTGGTATGTACAGTGTGGTATGTGTGGTGTGTGGTGTGTGTGGGGTCTCTGTGGTGACTGTGATGTGAGGTATGTGTGGTATGTAATATGTGTGCTTGTGGTGTTTGTGTGGTGTGGTATAGTGTTGTCTGTGTGGTGTGTGTGTGGTGTGTGGTATGTGGTGACTGGTGTGTGTGGTGTGCGTGTGTGTGGTGTGGGTGATTTATGTGGTATGGTGGTGTAGTGTGTGTGGTGTGTGTGTGGTGTGTGATATGTGTATGATATGGTAGTGTGGTATGTGTGGTATGGTGGTGTGGTGTGTGTGTGATATGGTGATGTGGGTGTGGTGTGTGGTATAGTTGTATGGTGGTATGGTGTGTATGTGTGGTGCATGTGTAATGTGGTGGTGTGTGTGGTGTGTGTGGTGAGTGTGGTGCATGGTGGTGTGTGTGTGGTATGGTGGTGTGTATGTGATGTGTGTGGTGTGTGTGTGGTATGGTGTGTGTGTAGTATGGTGATATGTGTGTGGTAGGGTGGTATATGTGGTATGGTGGTGTGTGTGTGGTACTATTGTGTGGCGGTATGGTATGTGTGTGGTGTGTGTGTGATGTGTTATGTGTGTGGTATGGTGGGGTGGTGCATCTAGTATATGTGTGGTATGGTGGTGTGTGTCTGGTGTGTGTGGTGTGTGTGTGGTATGGTGCTGTGTGTATGGTGTGTGTGTGATATGGTAGTGTGTGGTATGGTGGTGTGTGTGATATGTGGTGGTGTGTGTGGTATGGTAGTGTGTGGTATGGTGGTGTGTGTGATATGTGGTGGTGTGTGTGATATGGTAGTGTGCGGTATGGTGGTGTGTGTGATATGGTAGTGTGCGGTATGGTGGTGTGTGTGATATGGTAGTGTGCGGTATGGTGGTGTGTGTGATATGGTAGTGTGCGGTATGGTGGTGTGTGTGATATGGTAGTGTGTGGTGTGGTGTGTGTGTGGTATGGTAGTGTGCGGTATGGTGGTGTGTGTGATATGGTAGTGTGCGGTATGGTGGTGTGTGTGATATGGTAGTGTGCGGTATGGTGGTGTGTGTGATATGGTAGTGTGTGGTATGGTGGTGTGTGTGATATGGTAGTGTGCGGTATGGTGGTGTGTGTGATATGGTAGTGTGCGGTATGGTGGTGTGTGTGATATGGTAGTGTGCGGTATGGTGGTGTGTGTGATATGGTAGTGTGCGGTATGGTGGTGTGTGTGATATGGTAGTGTGCGGTATGGTGGTGTGTGTGATATGGTAGTGTGTGGTATGGTGCTATGTGTATGGTGTGTGTGTGGTATGGTGGTGTGTGTGATATGGTAGTGTGTGGTGTGGTGTGTGTGTGGTATGGTGGTGTGTTTCTGGTGTGTGTGGTGTGTGTGCGGTATGGTGGTGTGTGTGATATGGTAGTGTGTGGTATGTTGGTGTGTGTGGTATGGTAGTGTGCAGTATGGTGGTGTGTGTGGTATGGTAGTGTGCGGTATGGTGCTGTGTGTGTAGTGTGTGTGGTATGGTGCTATGTGTATGGTAGTGTGTGGTATGGTGCTGTGTGTGTGATATGGTAGTGTGTGGTATGGTGCTGTGTGTGTGATATGGTAGTGTGTGGTATGGTGCTGTGTGTGGTATGGTAGTGTGTGGTATGTGTCTTTGTGTCTTGTGTATAAGCATCACATTATTTTACCCCAAGGCTCCACTCTTGGCAGGACTGTGACGCCTCCCTTCTCGACTCTGGGTCCCTCCCATCATGAAGCACAGGGCACTCAAGGGGACCTGCTCCCTGTTCTCAGGAAAGCAGCTTGGGAGCAAGCACGGATCTGCACCTTCAGGCCCAGGAACACTGAGGGGCAGCCACCATTGGCCGCAGGGTTTAAGGCTCGGTAGGAGGAAACCTGGCCTTCTGGACTTCACTGGAAAAGAACTCAGCAAAGTTAACTCACATGGTAAAGAGAGAGAAGCAAGTCCAGGCCAGGACTAAGCAAACTTGGGCCTTTGAGCTAAGCAACGTCAAGGCTGGCTGCCAGCCTCAGCTGTCCTGCAGAGGACGGGCCAGACCTCACAGTATTGGGACCTGGGCTCTGTGGAAACAGGGACAGGCTGGACACAGTGAGCCTGGCAGGATCGCGTCCACATGCGAAGGCTGGAATGTCTGTGGCGGATGGAGCAGGTGATGGCTGGAGGAATCGCCCCAGCACCTCACGAGCGCAGTCTCAGTGCAGGCTGCCTTAACAAAGCATCATGGACAAGGAAGTTCACGAACAAACCTGTCTTATTTTTCACAGTCCTGGAGGCTGGAGAATGAAAGATCACAGCACAGAACAAGCAGGTTGGTGTCTGGAGAGGGTTCTTTCCTAGTTGAGTTATTTTCCCTTTCTGGCTGTGTCTTCACATGGGGAACGGGCGAGGTAGCTCTCTGGGTGCCTTTTACAACGGCACTAATCTCATTCACCAGGGCTCCATCCTCTGACTTCATCACCTCCTAACTCCATAACCTCACCTCGGGAGTGAGGATTTATTTTCAAGGACACACACATTCAGTCCACATCAGTGCAACTGTCCTAAGCACAGACATGACTCTTAGGAGCTCTTGCCATTTCAGCACAAAGCTTCCTGTTCAGTGGGACTTTGTTGATTCTGTCAACTGAAGTATGATGAGGTTCCTAAATTTGGAAAGGTGAGCCTTATTCTCATAAAGGGCTACAGACTGTGGGGTGGCCATTCTGACTGCCTACAAGTGTAGCCTCCAGTCAGAGGCCAGAAACAGGCAGTTGCAGGGAGGGGCAAAGGGCACAGGAATTCATGCTGAGCCGAGGGTCAAATACACATATTCAATAAGCTATGGACAGTCATGAATATTTATGAGAAAACCCACAGGATTGTGCAGTTGAGATTCTTGCCTCTTCAGGGGACCCATGTTGAACAAATGGTGGCCTTACTTAACATGATCAGAGAGTGTAGTTCTTACTTAGCATCATGGGAGAGTGTAGTTCTTGCTTAGCACGATCGGAGTGTAGTTCTTACTTAACATCATCAGAGAGTGTAGTTCTTGGTCCTCCTAGAACTACAGCTGTCAAAAGCTGCAGCAGAGGACACAAAGACCCTTACCGTGCAGCCTCCTAGACTTGTCAGAGCCACTCAGTGACCAGGGGTCTCTTATCAGGAAGAAATGCTGGTCAGTTGTTCTGCAGAAACCCCAAAAGGGATGGTCAGCATCAAGTGGTCGGTTGATGTCAGCCGTAGGTGGAGTCTTTTGAAAGGGCTGGTTTCTATTTAGTGTTAGGGAGCAAGCCGAATCATGGTTAGCAAGGGAGAGGGTGGAACCCTGCATGGCTGACCTCTCATCCCATCATGGCCAGAAATTCAGTCTCCAGGATTACTCTTGAGACCCTTGGCCAAGAGGGGGTCCATTCAGTCAGTTGGGTTTTAGGGTTTTATTTTTAGCTAACAGCTCTAAATGGCATTGGTTAAAGGACCGGACATCTGTGGTCAGCTGGGGGTCCATTCTGAGTACCTGAGCTGGAACAGAGCCAGGAGGAAGGTGGGCAGCAGGCGCCACCATGAACTTGTGTGAGGTGAAGGCGCGGTTTAGCTCAGCTTACATGGAGCCTCGGTTTTAACATCATCTCTTGGGCACCCTAGGTGAAAATAAGGGTAGACCCTTACTTTAGTTCAAAATTAGCCTATGCTAATTACCTGCATGACTTGAGAAAGTTTTGTTAAACATTTCTAGATAAAATCATAATTTGTTGTCGAAAGTAGCTCCTGGGGAGCACATCTGCACACACTCATGTTTTCACATCTTTAAACTGAAGTCACACACAGTCTACTTGATTAACCCCGTGTTATAATTTAGAACTAATTCTCAAGGTAGCTTGAGGTTTGAAGGTTAAAGACAAGACTGACAGGTGGAAGCACCTAACGAACGCCCGGGGGTGGTGTCCCCCGCTCCCTTGCTGTCATCGCTCCCACGTCTACCCACTGCACCCAGCACAGGTCCCCTGACCTTCTCACACTCCTACAGTCATTCCGCCACCCCATTTGTGGTGGCTCTCAACATTTTATCATATTTACATTCTCAAAGATTCGTAGAATGAAAGCATGAATACATGAACACACTTCGTTTCCCTTCTAAGCTTTGAAAGCCTTGTTTTCAGCTCCATGGTAATTCTGTTTTGATTACAACAGATACAAGCCTACAGGAAGTGTTACCCAGAGGCCTACCCCTGTGATAAGGCATCTTCAACTTCCCAGTACCCACAAAGATAAGGGAACCAAATAAAAATAAGATTAACAACTATCCTCTCTCCAACATTAATAGTCATTCATTTATTTGCAATTTAAGACTATGATTTTGTTCAGTATTTATTCATTTACCTCATCCACGATTTCTTTCTCATAAGTGTACTGCTATTAAACATCTTCTACTGCACATCTATTGATACATTGATTAATAGGCATCATAGTAAACCATCTCATAGATATTCAAGTTCTTTTTAACGTATGGATAAGAATCCACTGACTAATACAAATTTTCAATTAGTTCAAAGTCCTACAGACATACTGCACTTATATTAAATACAGATAAAGAAAATTTAGATGTTTGTTGGTGTCTGCCCCTTTCAACTTTTAACTCCTCAAGAGACTCATGTTCAAAAACTGGTGGCCTTGCTTAGCATGATCAGAGGGTGTAGTTGATGTCCACAGGTGCAGAAGAGGACAGGAAGGCCCTGACCTCGCATCCACCCAGACTTGTTAGAGCCACTCGGTGGCCGTGGTATCTTATCAGGAAGAAATGCTGGTGAGTTGTTCCGTGGAAACCCCACAGGGATATTCATTGCCAATTTTCATACTCTAAAACACTTTAGTTGGAAATAAAAATACAGGTGAATACTCTCATTGGATAAAAAAGGGGAAAGTCGTACTGGAAATTCATTCATTCATGGTTCTATTTAAATTAGGAGATCAAAATGTATGACAAAGGAAGGAAATGTCTGGTGAAAGAGGATTCACATCCACCTCGTGTTACATTGCTTATCTCTTCTTTCTCTTGTCATCCTGCCTGGATTCCCTGGTGGTTCCGCTCATAGCTCTGTAGCCTGTTTCAACACTGGCAGAAAGTCCATTACCAGGCATCGCTCCGCCATCCTCCTGAAACCACACCCAGCGGCCTCGCATGACTGTCAGCATATACAGGGAGGGCTTGGGAGAGCCCTGTTACTCTAGAGTTAGAGCAATACTCTCCCCAAAGTTACCTGATGTGAAGTCATTTCATATTATTAATGATAATGCACTGCAAATCCTAAAATGACCATTTGTTTGAGTTTCACTTCATAACCTGTGCCTTGGTGTGATGTAGCTGCAGTTACAGTAACTATTATGAAGTATTGGCATCAAAGACAGAGTTGAAGGGACAAATGAGTTATTTAAATAAATTAGTCAGAGAACAGGGGAAAGAGAGTCTTCCGTACCCCCAAGACCGTGGCCTGTTCACTTTAGTTATCTATTTGTAAATCATTTGATATAACTTATTGTGTTAAGGATAGAAAAACAGGTGTTGGGATGAAAGCAGTCCTGTTGATCTTAAGAGACCCTGTCCTTTCTGGCATTGATCCAGAAGGAAAGCGTTCTATTTTAATGCTCAGTTACGTCTATCCTCAAGACCCTGTGAGTGTGAGTGTGTTTTCATAGGCACTAAGCAAACTAACTTTAGTTTGAGTACAACTCAGGACTCAAAGCCAGTTTCCACTAGGTTGAGCAAGAAGCCTGCCTATCTCACCCCGTGTCTGGGTGCAGTTGAGGTCATGGCTTCCAGGACAATCTGGAGTTAATTGCTTCTCATTTTTGCTTTGTGTTTCAGACAGGACCAAATGAGAGATCAGGACTTCAAGACAAAGAATGAACCTGGGAGATAATTTAAATGTCATTAATTCGTTGAGATTCTTAATCTTATTTTTCTGAATAGTTGATTAAGTAGGTAGTAACCCTTTTGCTTAGACACCTGGGAACATCTCAAAAACTTGATAAACTTTCTCAGCTCCTCATGGGCAAGGCTTCTTTTAGAATGATTTACATCTGTTAATAAACTTGTAAATTATTCATTTTTTGATTAATATGCTAATTAAACATTTACTGTTAAAAAGGTATAAATATCTTTCATTGCCTAAAGTAATTAGAATAAGTAGTTATTTAAACATTAGAATTCTGGTGTTAAATAATTACTATGAGAGAAAAGGGAAGGAGAAGATATAAAAATATGCTTGATATAATTTAACTGTTAGACCAAATGAAAATATTTCATGTTGTTTATGTAAATATAGACATATGCTTTGGAAGGCTTTAATACCTATTTTCTTTTGGACAAGTCATCAGTTTTCATTTCACTGACAATCTAGAAATGTAATTTTTGCTCCTCTCTAGCCTATTTTAAAAAGAAAATATAAATTATTTCAATCCATCTATCATTTAACTTTATTTTATTTTACCATTTATTCACCAGTGAATTTTTAAATCACTGTTATTGCCAAGTGTGATGCCAAGTGCTGGGGGTGCCAAGCTGACCAGGGCTTGGGGCGATCCACAGAACTTGTGAATTTTTCAGAATATTACTCAGATCGCTAGAGTATAGAATCTTGCCCATCTAGTAGTCATTAATGTGCAAACTTCAGATCATGTGACTTTATCTGGTAAAATAAAATCATTGATACATACTCTATAATACATGCACATGTATTCCTATAATACATACCTGTTTTATTACTATAAGCTGAAATATTAAAGTTAATTTTTATGTGAGACTAGGGCTTTGACAATCCCAAATTTGCATTTTGATGAATGCGTAGAAACACTTGAAGAGCCATGACTTCACCATTAACATATTTTCATCTATGGATCTGAATCACTTAATGCTCAGTCTTTGTTTTACTTACATTCTAAAGAAAAGCATTAATTTCTAGATTTTAGTTATTCATTCCTCTATCCACCAATATACAACTTGCACATTTCTTAATAAATTAAATATATAAGGGTAAAATACACATGTTGGGTGAGTTATATAATGGATAATTGTGGCCATACATCCATAATTAAAATCCTCTTATTGATTATTTTGGTTTTGGGGTTCTAAGTGCCTACAATGTGATTGAAAGCAAACTTTTACAAAGCATACAAGAGAAAGTTCTGCCATGTTCTTATTGATGACTTCGTAATATCATCTTTAATCCATGTCTTCTAGGCCTACGTTTTCGAAGCACTTGTACATTTCGCTGTGTTAATTAATTAAAGCCAAATAATATAATCTGTAAATCCTACTAACCAAGCACCCAGGGATGTATATTAGCAGGTTAAAGGAGTCGGTGGAGGTAAAGTGTCGACTCCTAGATCCATCATGGAGCTCCACCCTTCCCCAGGCACAACTCAGGTGTCAGATACGACACTTGGTTATGGATAAAAGTCCCAGTCTTGGTAGCAAAGCAAGTATTAACGTAGTTTTAAAAAATTATTGAGATAGAAGTTCTTATAATTCCGAATTTAATGTTTTCTTCTTATAACACAGTCACCTTGCACATCTCAGAAGCATGTGCACATACGTTTAAAGACAGAACATTTAAGTGCAACTAAATGCTGCTTTCTTCCATTAAGACATTCCCAATCCTGCCATCCTGAAATCTGACGTCTACTAGTATCTCCTGGTCTCTTACTGGCTCTGGTTTGGGACATCCACTTTAATTTCAGGAAATAACAGCTACTATGTAATACTTGCTAATCACAGGCTTTCCCTGTATAGCTTCCAGTGAGCTGGCGGCCACTGAAGATCAGAAATCTTCTCCTATTCATGTTCGCATTGTCATAGCACCTAACTGTGAACTGTATGTCATGAAGTTTCTTTGTAAATGCCAATAAAAGAATGAGAAAATATTCCATCTGATCTAAACCTTCCAGTGTGTACAGGACAAGACAGGATAGGTGGCCTTGAGACTCCAGGAAACACGGCATGACTTAGACAAAGAAACAAGGGGACAATTGTGGTTTCCAGTGCAGAGAAGAACCCTGGGCCAGGAGTCATGATATTTATCCAGAACCCCTGAGTAACATTTAGATGACATAGATGGCTCTTTGTCATTCATCTTTTTGCTTTACTGAAAGAGGTATTTTCAAATGCAAACAGAAGAGATTATAAAGCATATTTGTGGGCAGCAGTAGTAATTCTTCTGGATCAAAATAGAAAAACTATCTAAGTATCTTGAATGCAATTTCTCTTATAGTGTATGTAACTCTATATATAATAGCACATAGTGGAATCACTGGAACTCAACACACTCAGATTGAATCCCTGAGTTATCTATTATCTGTGGCCAGATAACTGGTTAAGTTACTCCTCCTGTCTATGCCTCAGTTTCCTCCTCTGTAAAACGGGCTAGGCATACAAACTATCAGACATAGTGATCAGCCTTGTATGAGGTGATGAATGTCGATCTTTGAACTATTCCCCTAATTATAATTGAGAAAGAATCAAACAATCTATTACCAAGCTTATTTTATTAAGAAAAACATGTCATTTAAAAAATAGCATTGAAAAGTTAGCCCAAGAGAAAAATTCAAGAGCTCAGAAGAGCTTCCAGGAGTGAATATAGTTTCTCTAAAAAGGAAGAAATAAATAAATCATTGAGGAGGATAGCTTGACAGTAATTGTTAGGGAAAAGAACAAAAGGAAAGCATACAAGTGAGACACATTTGAAATACATTTTCTTAAGATTTGCTGCTTCCTATATTATTGTAAAATGTTACGGTAAAACTCTCATGAGTTTCTCCACTTCTTAAAAGCAAAGCCTGCCAAGTGGTTCATGAGCTGAAATACAGAGATAAATAGTCAAAGTACCAGGAAAAATCTTAGGACCTAAAGGGTGCTCAGGCAGAGCAAATACACAGAGTTTATACACTGTGTGGGCAGCAAGGTCATTTATACAGTAATACTGAGCATATCCCAGTTTTTACAATTTCTTTGTTGCTTTGCATTTGCCTCCTTTACCTAACAATAGACAGAGGCTAATGAACAGGTGTCCTCTAAATGCCTGAAGTTTAAAAGAGAAAACAGTATTTGTAAAACATAACATGAAAAAATTAAACGAAGACATGTCCTTTCTGTGGTACATTTTTCAGGGTTGGAAGAGGGATTGGGACAGAAAACAGGCATTTCTCACCTCACTTGGCCCCACCCTTCTCTCTCAAATGGCTATTTGCATAGATCTCCCTTCGGAATTTGTGAGAAATCCAAATTCTTGGACACATCTAAAACTGACTAGAGCTGAAAATCTTAAGGTCAGGCTCAGGAGTCTGTTTGAATGATCCCTCTAAGTGGTTCTGATATACATCCAAGTCTGAGAACCACTGACATATTAAAATACGACTGCCCATCCTCACCTTACACCATGCAACATCAGGACTGGAGGGTGCTGGTAGCCCAGGGCTCCACCTGAGTTGCTCTATTAACAATGAACTTGTTGTTGAATTTTAACATAAATAGCTAGCTAGCTAGGCAGACACAGCTGTAGATACAGACATTAGAAACAGAGAAGTGTAGACCTGTATTCCAGCTCCAAGTTAGTTATTAGTCACAGAAAAGAGAACCAGCTTGACAGTCAGGATGGAAATAGATTTGAATTCGTAAGGAGCAGAATTTGAAGGTTGTTCGCTTCCCTCTCTTCTCTCTCTCTATTCTCTCATAGTGCTTCATTCTCCCCGCACCCCTCCAAGCTGATGGTTGTTTTGTCCACATATGTGAGATGAACATGCAGATTAAATAATCTCTTAGGTAAAGGTAGGCAAGCTTTCCCAACGCATTTATTTTAGTGAAGGGAAAACCAAGGCTCAGAGAGACTCTTCTTGCTCAACTGGGTTTTTCTAACTCTTCGGAGTGCCTCAGAGAACTAGCAAGAAAATTCTGTTTTCTGTTCTGTGAGTGCTGGAAAACGAGGCTATTCACCCAGGGAACACTCAACAAGAGCAGCTGTTGCTGCCACTCAGCCTGAATGCAGGCGTCATGAGGATAATAGATGGCAAAGCTAAAGTTCACAAAGGTGAGGGTTTAATTCTCTTCTCAGGCTTCAGGCTATTTATTTTCATAATGCGGAAATGCTTTCTACGTCTTTGAGGAAATGCACACTCTCAGTGCCATTTTCAGAAAAAAAAGCACAGCATTATTCTGAAGAGTAATTACATTTAAAATATGTTAATCTAAATTATTAAAACTTATCTGTAAAAATTGTATATATTGATAATTTTGCAAAAAATAAAAAAATCTTTTTCATTAAGTTTATGAATAGAATAGAAAAGCTAATTCATTCCTTTCTTCTTCACAGATCTGCATAATGTGTAGCCATAATAGATGCTCACTAAATCTGTTTATTGGATGATTGAATTAATATGGAAAAAAACCCTCACTTTTCATGAGTAGAGTCTCAGTTTCTAAGAATTCATTTATTCATGACATCTTATCACACCACCATCTGAAATAAAAGGTGATATTTGATTCAACAAATTTCTCTTGAGTGTCTAATAGATACTTAACACAGACTTCTAAACAAATACTTGTCAGTGTTCAGTAATAATGCAACAAACTAGTATTTACTGGGGACTAAAATGATGCAGGTGGTATGATTTATTTTTTCCAAAGGGTCAAGAAATTCTTCTACCTAAAAATAAAATTTAAGCTGGTTTTGAAGAGTGAGTGTGACTAGTGAAAGGCAGAAAATGGAGGGCATTTCAGGAGCTAGGAAGGGTGTGCACCGAGGTTTGGAGGCATTCAAAAGTAGGCCTCTGGTATCTGTTCACTGTGCTTGTTGAATGAACTACAGTAGTATAATTTCTGGAATTGATCAATAGGTACAATTTTTTTTTTTTAACCACATGTTTGAAGGAGGATCCTATAAACCCAACAAACATTTATTCCAAAACACCTTTCTGAATGTTTCCTTGGATTCTGAGTGTAGATGCCCTTGAAGAAACCAACTCCTATATGAACTACTTAAGTGGTTCTCTGTGTATATATATAGTGCTTGAAGCAAACTGTGTTACCTTATTTTCAATAATAAACTGCCTGCTGTTCCCTTCCCCCCTAACACTGTCCTGGTATTTTCTGTAATCATTTTAAACAGATTCATTCTAGGAACACCTTTAGTGTAATTATTGTTAAGGAAATGAACTTCACGCATAAGTATCCAGACCTGCAAGATTTTATCTGAACATCAATGTTGAATTATTATTAGTTTGTAACATTGGCCAGATTGGTGAGGAAATAAGTACATACAAGCCAAACTAAAGAGATATGAATCAGCAAGCCCTGATTACTGGAAGCAGCCTTGAGATCCTTTGCTAGGCAGTGTGCCGTACAATGTCACCTGAATTGCTGCCTAGCTTCATTGGCAATAAAATATCCATGCAGAAACATACAGTTTCCTGATGAGCACACACTCACAGCGGGAAACAAGGAACATCGTCTTACTGCATTTGATTCATTACTTACGTGTTCTTTCATGCAGTAGACTTGCAGAGTTTTTATTACATTGAGAATTTTGGGAGATATTTTATAATGCTCATTAAAAGGATTATACAACAGGGAATGTCTTTCTCATGAAGAACGGCACTAAAGCCAGTTACTGTACCAAGATGTATCATAGACTGGTTAACTTGAGGGTTAAATGACATCCTTCTATGATCGTAATGACTTGAAGAAAGATGCTAATCCTTTATTTTTACTTGCATTTTTATTTTTTAGACACCGTCTTGCTCTGCCGCCCAAGCTGGAGAGCTGTGGTGATCTCAGCTCAAAGCTGGGACTACTGGCACGCACCACCACTCCCAGCCAATTTTTGTATCTTTTTGTAGAGTCAAGGTTTCACCATGTTGCCCAGATTGGTCTCAAAATCCTGAGCTCAAGCGATCCACCCTCCTGCCTTGGCTTCCAAAAGTGCTGGGATTACAGGTGCGAGCCACAATGCCTGGCCTAATCCTTACTGTTTATTGAGAACATGTTTAGAAATGCCAGTTCGTAAGTGAGAGAGCCATGATTCAAATACTGCTGCTGCCAAAGCCCGGATACTTTCTTCTGTGAATACTTGTATTTGAGGGTGAAAGGACGGTGTTCTCTGTCCACACTAGTCAGAAGCAAAACTACATGTCTTCAACTCTCTCCTTTCTTACCCTTCGTTCTTATCACACAAACACACTGAGTCCTGTATCACCTAAACAAGCTGAGTCCCAGTTTGCTCATTAAAAAAAAAAAAAAGGAGTAATAATTCTTATTGCATAGGGTCATTCTGAAGGTTAAATGTAATCATGTCTGTACACTGCTCAGTGCATGCAAATTTAATTTCATCTCCATTTTGTGCCTCCCTGTTAAGAAAGTTCTCTCAAGGTACTGTGCTTATTTCTGTTTGTTGTTGCTCTTCCAGTCGTGCTGGTGCTTAGGATCACCGAGGACCCATGACTGCCTTCTTGATTCTAGCTACAGGAGTATTAACGTAGATGGGGAATAGACTGTAACTCCAGGGTCTTCATAAGTGGGGTGCAAGGTGCACAAAAACAACTCTGTGTGTTAAGCTCCACAATAGTGATGTGAGATAAGGTCTGGAAGGTCATAAAGAATAAACAAGCAATTGTACATGCAGGTCCTAGAAAAGGAGTGTGGTTGTGATCCTGACGTAAACACCTTCTCTTCTCCATTTTATTGTCTTAGGCTATTAGTTACTTAGCTTATAGCCCTAATAGATATAGTCATTGGGGTAATACAATCGATCAACAGACTCTCCTCTGGATTTTTTTTTTAAATGTGTTGTTGATGTATAGGTTTATAAAATATATAAAAATAGCTGGATCTACTGTGTTAGATAAGTAAAAAGTTTTGTCATTCCTTGTTAACTACATTAATTAATAGTTATCTATCTATTTGTAGACAATCTGATTGTGAAGACTTTTAAATAATGAGTCTGGGCTGCCCAGAACTGCTGACACTTGCTGAATATCTAAAATAAGTTCTCTGTCAAGTGTACTTTTTAAGTGATATTTCCCATGATTCTGACCATATGCTATTGCAGTGTCATGTTCTGTGTATCATGGAAACTGTGCTTTCGTTTTCCATGCTGGTGATGTGGCAGGGCTTGGGACCTTTGCCGCCAGGAGCATGTACAGCTGTCAACACAAGCTCTGTGGCCACTGGACTCTCCTGCAACCCAGGACCTCCCAGACGGTGATCACCAAGGATGGGGCTGGTTTGTAGCAGCTCCTCTATCTACTCTTGAAACATTGCAGGGAGTGAGATAACAAAGTCGATTTTCCTAGGGTAAAAACTCTCAAAAGTAAACATTCCAAAGCATTGTATATCTGTGTCTATTTTTCTTTAGTCTTAGATTACAAACAGGCAAACATTTCCTGGGAGCGTTGATAGCACAAGTGTGGTTTACAAAGTAGAAAGGATTTTTCATGTTACCATGGGGACACCTGGGTGAAAAAATACAACCTTTCCCTCCCCTTAGCTCTTAAGATAAGTACAGATCTTGAAGCCTTTTATCTGTGGCCATTTACTTATTTTTATGTATTTTATAAAAACTACAACTTGCTTCATTTTCTTTCTTTACAATTTCATGAAAGGCAGTGTCTTTCTGTCTTTACTGCAGTGTGAGTTTTCACTGTGGTGATGACCCTTGCTGGACATCAGCCCTGTCCCCTGACATTGCAGTCCTGAGCCTGGGCTCCTGCCCCACAGAGACAGGCAGTGGAGTGAGAGCAGCACAACCAGGGTTCAGGACTCTGTGGGAGCCCCTGCATTCAGATTCCAAATCTCCTGCCTCTGAGGACGAACATGGCTCCAACCTTCTTGCAACTGATAAAATGTTAGCCAATTGCCTAACACGCAGAGGTGAACTGTTGATGATTGCTCGTTATAAATCAAGTGACTTTGGACCCCACATAAACCCTAGCAGACTGCACACCCACCCTGGCTCCTGAGTCAAAAGACTCTGTGCAGTCCAGACGCACTGGCTGGTAGAGGAGCAAAGACTTTATATTTTAACCTGATGAAATGTTGTGATTATTCTAAGTCAAGCTTATTTATATTAATCGCATACTTATCTTTCTTTACTCTTTATTCCTCCTTTAAAACTTTCATCCGAGATTACTTTCTTTCTACCTGAGATACAACCTTTTACGTTTCTTTTAAAGCAGATCTCCTGGTGGTACATTCTCTCATTTTTTGTTTGTCTGGATTTTTTTTTTCCTGTCCTTATTCTTAAATTAGGTCATATAATTACAGGTTGAGAAATGCCTTTTCTTACTTAACACATTGAAGTTACTTCACTGATATCTGATTTCCATTCTTGACATTAAAAATCTTGTTAGCCAGGCATGATGGCTCACACCTGCAATTCCTGCACTTTGGGTGGCCAAAGTGTACAGATTGCTTGAGCCCAGGAGTTCCAGATCAGTCTGGGCAACATAGCAAGACCCTGTCTCTACCTACTGTCTCCGCTTCCCGACAAAAAGCATCTTGTTAGTTTAACTGTGGCTCTTTCGCAGATACATGTCTTCTTTGTCTTACTGCCTTCTAGGATTTATTTCTATACTATCCACTCTGTTCCATTTATTTATGCTTTTGCTCACTGTAGTAAATTTCAATGATATTTCTGATGTTGAACATGTTTTTTGCATTACTGAGATAAACACAAGTTAATCAAGGAGTATATTTTAATACAACATTTATTTATCTAATACATATTTAAGGGTTTTGCATTTACCATCATGAATGAAATAAGTTCTGAAGTGTTTTCATTTTCCTCATTTATTTTTATAATTAAATTTGTATTAACATAATAAATTGTTCATTTTATTAAATAGTAGCAGGGGACAGGAAAAAGTGTTTCAAATCTATTTAAGGTTCTTAGTCTACTCAGGAACTTTGTTTCTTTTCAACCCATTATTAACATTCTATATTTCCTAGCAATTCATCTATTTCACGTGGATCACCAAAGTTATTCATATATACTTATTTTATTTATTTTTCTATAATCTCTATTATGTGCTTGACTGCTCCAAATTCTGACACATAGCATTTACAGTCTTGATTTAAAACTATTTCCCAATTTCTTCAATGTTGTTTTTCCTCAATTCAAATTATTTTATAATGTTTTATAATTTTCAGATACCTGAAATTTCTTTTTGCTTTCATTATGTTAGCATTTTCTCATTTTATTGCATTCAATAAAGTGGGTATAAAGTTGATCCTTGGAAATGTGTGTGTGTGTGTGTGTGTGTGTGTGTGTACGTTAGTGTCCAGTATACTTTCATGAATAATTTATATATTATTTTAAAAATAAAGTCTCTGTTTTGTATAAAGTTCATGCACCCATACAGATATTAAACCTTATTGTTATTCATATCTTCTGTATATTTGCTTATTTTTGACTTGCATGATCTACCTATTTAGGAAAGTTATGTTAAAAAATTCCCAACTGTATTTGTTAGTTGATATATTTCACCTGGTAATTTTACCTGTTGCTGCTTTATTATTTGGGGTTGGTTATGTTAAAAATTTACAAGTTCATCATTAGCATTTCTTGTTGACACATTTTTTTTTCTCTGGCTGATGTGAAATGTCCCTTTGTATTCATTGTCATTTACTTTGTCTTAAAATTAAATCTGTTTCTTTCTGATAGTTAAATAGGCACTCTTCCTTTCTTTGCTCTATACTTCTTAGCTATCTTTTTAAATTTTCAAACTTTATGTATCTTTTCTGTTTTTAGTGTTTCTTTTATAAACAACAAGGGCAGATTTTTTTTTTTTTTTATTTCATTTCAAACAAACCTGAGAGTCTATGTTTTGGCTGGTGGATTTAATTAATTAGCATTTATTGCAATTACCAAATCTTCATTTCCAAACATACTTTATAATTTCATCTTTGTGTTTTCTAGAATATCTCACACTCCTTTTTATGTCCAAAAAATAAACGGATATTTCTGCTTAGAACATAAAATCATTATGGGTATATGCAAAATCCCTTTCTTAGTTTGTTAACTCATTCACTATTTTATCTATTTGCTTGTTTATTTTTCCTTTCCTTATATTCTTGTCCTGCATGCTCATTTCTTTCCCCACTGCAGAAAATCAACTCATTGGGTTCAATTGTATTTATTGTTATCATTTGACTGTGATTTTGTAAAATATCTACTGTAGTTTTATACCATGACTTTAATTGAGCAAAATACTGTAATATCGTGCATCTCATTCAGTTTCTTTTTTGTGTTTGCACTCAGAGCCATATGTTGAGGATTCATACATATTACTCCTAACCACCTTTTATAAACTTAGACTCATACATCTCATTGTAAACTGGCTATTTACACTAATGGCTACAGGATCTCATGAGAGGCACCCAAATAGAAAGTCAGCTTTACTGAATATGGGCATTTCTTCCCACATAAGCTATGACATAATCCCCCACCCCTTGCCCAAGTATACAAGTCTCATGGTGGAAACAGAAATGGAAACTCTATTATGGACTAAGTCCTCACCTTCATTTGCTGTATTATTCAGTTAACCACCCAGTGCTGTAAGCTGTATTTCCGGAACAGCTGTCAGATCACTACCTGTGCCTAAGTGCAGTACCTCATCACCTTTGTCTGTATCATTGTAAGAATGATCTGAGTCCGCCTCTTCAAGCCTCCAGAAGTGGACCTCTACCATCTTACATGTCGTTTCTGACGGACTTTCTAGAGCACATGTCTGGTCGGCTTATGGGTCTGCAGTGTTTTCTCATCACTTAGAGGATAAAGTCTAACTTTCCTGGTTAAAACCAGACACTCCCTGGTTTTCCTCTTTCCACTTTTACTAGACCCTATGTTTCAGCCACACACAAAGACTGCTGATCCCAGGCCTGCCTGCTTTACACTTCCATGTTTTCCTATGCCAGTTTGTCCACTGGGCTTCCTTCCTCATTGTTTTTTGTACTTTGCAAAACTACCCATTTTAAAGGATTTAACTCAGAAATCTGCTGTTCTATAAAAGGCTATTTCCCGCTCACCTCCACCTCCAACCACATTTAACTTTTCCTCTGTGGGAGTCCCTTTGTTCTGACATTCAGCTTTCTCTGACATTAGGGATTTAAACCTGTGGCTTGGAATTCTTGAGATATTTGCAGAGGTCAACTTTTGCCCAAATACCACTTTGTAAGAGAACCTCTCTCTGCAGTGCTAAAACATGGCAACTCCCCTACTACACACTCTCCCTCATGCCTACCCTTCTTTATTTTCCTTGACTTGTAGTGTTCATACATTGCTTTGCACTGGTCTGTACCTGCAATAGTAACAGTCAATGAACTCAAGTGAATTTAACTCTGCAGCACTATAATTTCTCTTACTTTAAGTAGATCTCTAAATTAGTATACATTCTTTGTTATATCCCAATCAAAATGACGAAAGAAACATTCTAAAACCTCCATTATTATTTTTTAAATGTTATAGTTTATTTCATTAAATAGAAACATTAAAATATAGTTAATAATATTAAAGCAGTTGGAACACCAGCTGTTTCCAATTGTATACACATCACACAAGTTATATATTTTTAAATAAATATTTTTCCCAGTATTTTTATTCATTCTTCAAGATAGTATCTTATAAGTATAATTATCAAAATAAGAGACATTAATTCTTTTAGATTTCTTTGTGTATTGCCAATTTTAAAAAACAACTTTTCAAATGAGGTCTAAAGTTCAAAAATTCAGACCGATTTTATGGTATTAATGGATCAATTTGGTGGACTTACTGTCCTTATGAAACGGTTCCAGAGGAGGTTGTTCTTCCCTTTCACAATTTGAGGACACAGCTAGGAGGCACCGTCTATGAGCCAGAAAGCGAGCCGCATCAGATACTGGATCTGCCAACGCTTTGACTCTGGACTGCCTCTCCTCTGGAACTGTGAGAAATACACTTCTGCTGTTTATAAGCCAACTCAGTCTATGTTGTTTTGTTACAGCAGCCTGAACAAACTGACACTCAATTAGCTGTGGACTGTAACATATTACAGATACCATGTTCCTTTTTCAAGACAGAGTTGTTTTATGTGTATTTATATGAATTAAATAATAAATTCTGTTAGTTTATTCACACAAGAGAAATGATCAAATAGATTTTAATATAATTGACTTGTGTATTAGTTCTCACAGTGTTATAAAGAAATAGCTGGACTGGGTAATGTGTAAAGAAAAACACTTTAATTGTCTCATAGTTCTGCAGATTGTACAGAAAACATAACAGCTTCTGGAGACGCATCAGGAAACTTAAAATCATTCCAGAGAGTGAAGGAGAAGCAGGCACATGCTTACATGGCTGGAGCAGGATGAAGAAAGAGAGGAGGAAGATGCTATACAGTCTGCTTCCATTTTAAATGTAAGTTCCAGTTTCAGGTTATTTCTTCGCTTGTGCATACAAGCATAGGCTTCTATAAGCATCCAGGCTAAATCTTACATGCTTTGCTGCTTAGAAATTTCTTTTGCCAGAAACCCTAAATCATCATTCTCAAGTTCAAAGTTCCACAGATCCCTAGAACAGGGATGCAATGCCTCCAACCTTTTTGCTAACATATAAAAAAGTGACCTTTATTCTGGTTCCCAGTAAGTTCATCATTTCCATCTGAGACCTCCCTCAGCTTCTCTTTCAGCATTTGTGTCATAACCACTCAACCAATCACTGGGAAGTTGCAAACTTTCCCTCATCCTCCTGTCTTCCTCTGACCCCTGCAAACTGTTTCAACTTCGGTCCATTACCCAGTTCCAAGGTTGCTTTCACATTTTCAGATATCTTTATAGCAATGCTCCGCTCCTCAGTATTAATTTTCTGCATTAGTCAGTTATTGTACTACTATAAAATAATTCCTGAGTCTGAGTAATTTATAAGTAAAAGAGGCTTAAGTGGCTTACAGTTCTCCAGGCTGTACAGAAAGGATAGCAGCTTTTGGGGAGGCTTCATGAAACGTACAATCATGATGGAAAGCACAGGAGAAGCAAGCATGTTTTACATGGCCAAATCAGGAGAAAGAGAGACGGGGGGAAATGCTACACTTCTAAAGATTCAGATCTTATGATAACTTGATCACAAGAACAGTACCGAAAGGGGAAACCCTCTTCCATGACCCAATCACTTCATACCAGGCTCCATCTCCAACATTGGGGATCACATTTAACATGACATTTGGCTGGGGACACAGATCCAAATGATATCATCTTGCTTCCAATACCCTCATAATAGTGAAACTTAGGGCAGTCAATACTCAAAATTTTGTCATATATATCAATAGTTACAGATTTATTCTCTCTGAATCTTTATTTCCTTAATGTTTTCTGACCATTATTAATCTTAGTTATCCAAGTTCTTTTTACATGACTAAACTAGATGAATATAAATGTTATAACAAATTCTATGTATCTAATTTATACAGTTTGTATATTTTTATAAACAGATAAACATGACCAATATAACTGTGTTTCTACAAAAAGAATTTTTTGGTTTTTTAGATGTACTAGTTTCTGGAACATGACTGGCATAGAGAGAGTACACACTTTTCTGAGATGTAGTATTCTATGAAGAGATCACAACTGAGTTGACATTAGCTAATGGTTTTTATTATCTAGGCCACAGAATATCATAAGTGAGCATAATTAGCTAAGGTTAGCTGTTGCCTTCTCAATAGTGCTGAAGAGTCGGCTATTTAATTGTCTTTACATTAGCTAAATACAGTTGTAACAGACTTCAATCTGAATTGTCACTAACTAGATGTCCCAAAGCTAACTGGGCTGACTTATAATCAATACCAAATAAAGAATAAAGGCTATGAAAGTCAGAAAAAGACCAAATTTCCATAAATTATGTCAGGAAAAAAGTCAAAGTGTATGTTAGCTCAATTTTGGACAATGCACAGCAAAAGCTTGTTATAAATAACAGAATGGGATTTAGTCCTCACTTCATTTATATGGCTAATGGTTGTTTTGCTTTCATGGGATAATTTATGGGTGGTTTTAAGAATCTCTTTTATTACATAAAAAATAAAATTAGAGTGCTAAATAGAAACTTTAAAGAAATACTCAAAAGTACTTTTTTATCTTTAAATTTGACTTTAAAATGGGGTTTTGAAAAGCATTGCCTTGAAGTCATGAAATAAATGCTCTAATTCTACACTCTGCATATAGTACTTTATTTTTAGATTACATTTTATACCCCCTTATTTTTAACATAAATTTTCAGAAAAAAGACTGATTTATATGTTTAAAACAACCTGACAATGCTCTCTCTAGTGTTATAAAATTAAGATGAAAAGTTGAAAATAGAATACAATTTCTTTAAGCAAAAGATTACGGCTTTTTACTTTTACTAGAAAATATGTGTACATTAGAAGAACAGGGAGTTCCCTTCTCCCTTGCTATTAATTGTCTGTTTTAATGCTGTCAGCCAATTCACTGCTTTGCCCTGCTATTGTAAACATCAAGGTCATTTTGAGGTTCTGCCAAAATGAAGATCATTATCTACAGAGCAGTATTAAAATAGAGTGGCTCAGCCCTGGGGCTGTCAAGAGTTCTGAAGAATGAGCCACTCAGTTAATGCTTTTTCTCTATAAAGGCAGACTGCTGCTTAAGAAGCATTCTTACATAGTCAGGTGAACTGACAGCAACTACTATGGAAATATTTCCCCTTGCATGCAAATATGTGTTCAGTGTTGTTTCTCAAAGCCCACATGAAAACAGCAATGGTGAAGGAATGTGTCACTTGGGCCCTCAAGGAAATACTTGCCAAGACATCAAGTTCCAGCACAGCAACATGGTGATATTCCTTGACCTTGTCCCCTGGAAAACTAGAAAAAAAAATTATCATTATTATTACTATTATTATTATTTTCCAACAGGGTCTTACTCTGTTGTCCAGGCTGGACTGCAGTGGTGCAATCTTAACACTGCAGCCACCGCCTTTTAGACTCAAGCAATCCTCTCACCTCAACCTCCTGAGTAGCTAGGACTACAGACACCATGCCACCATGCTAAGCTAATTTTTTAATTTTCTGTACAGGTGAGGTCTTACTATACTGCCCAGGCTGGTCTCAATCTCCTGGTCTCAAGTAATCCTCCTTCCTCAAGCTGTTAAAGTGCTGGGATTACAGACATGAGCCACTGAGTCTGGTCACAATTATTTTTTTTTTAATACCACCACTCAAAGGCTTTGGAAATAGTCCTAGGGAAAAACAGTCAATGAAGAAATATCTATTCAGGTAAATCTACAAAAAACTTGATAAGGCAGCAAGAGTCTATTGTATTTGAACCAAGACACTCCCTTCACTCCACTTTCTAGCTCTACAAGGCAGAGTCTACTCCAGCCTGTTGCAATCAAGAAACAAGGCTCCCTCCTCTCTCCCCTACTCCAGCTCTTAGATGGAAGTCTCTCTTCTCTTTAGAAGAAGGACATGACAATTTTCGTTAGACCTATAGCTATGTTTCGTTGTGGCTTAGCCTTAGGCAAGAACAGTCAAGAGATGAGGGCTTCATTCTCTCTAGTTCCAGGTCATGAAACAATGACTCTACCATGATAGGGTACTGGTGCTCTAATAGCCATTCCGTCACTTATAGGACCATGCTGGAAGAGGCAAACCAAGAGGACCATGCTACTGCCTCTGCTCCCTCCATTAAACTCTCATGTGTTACAGCCAGGATCACTAGAAATAAGCTTACTGTTGTCCCTAATCCCACCTTCTGAGCTTTTACTTGGAGACTGTCGGGAGGTGGAGAAGCAAGCCAAAGAGTAGATAGCTCCTAATCTCTTCCCAAAGGAACTGTCTTCTCTTGAAACAGAGCATGGAGAAGTTCAAGCCTAAAGGTTTCATTAAGAAAAAGAGAGGTTGCGGTGAAAAGTCAGTTGTGAAGAGACTCATGGATCTACTAGACATGCAGCCTAGACTTCAGGACAGTTATTTTGCCTAGGGTACTGGAAAATAACACAGCTAGATGGAGTCTGTCTGACGTCAGAACAAATACGAAACACCGACCACAGAAGGGAATCCATCAAAAGAGCCACAACTTGATTGAAGTAATTTGTAGCAAAATTCACGCCCAGAATAATATAGAAGATAATAAGCAATAAGCTGGCATTAATGAAGTTTAACAGCTGATTTTGGTCGGGTAAGGATTGGAAGAGATCCTTGTCAAAGCTATTATCATCACAGGATAAGGGTGAAGATACTTCAAATGTCAACCTTCTGGCTGTAACTGTGAGGGAGGAAATAGACTCCTCAAAAATAACTCAGCTAGTCACTATTTAAAAAGAAAAGGAAAAAGAAAAAAACAAGCAAATTACAGTAACAAGTCGTGGATATATGTTTGATGAGGAGACAAATACCTAAAATTGCTACGCTATGGTGTTTAAAATGTGTGGTTTCCAACAACAATAACAAAGGACGAGGCATGCAAAGGAACAGTAAAGTACAGCCCATACGCTGGTCAAAATGTCACCTTGACCGTGAGAGTGACCAGATGTCAGGTTTAATAGAAAACAATTTCAAAAAAGCCATAAGAATTATGTTCAAAATACAAAACGCATGAATGTTAAATGAAATAATTTAAGGTATAAATACAGTGTCACACCAAATAGAAAAAAATCAATAAAGAGATAAAAATTATATTAAATAAAAAATAAACTAGAAATTTTGGAGTTAAAAGGTTTAATAACAAACTGAAAATATTCTCTAGAGGGCCTGAACAGTAGATTTAAACTGTCAGATAAAAGAATTAGTGAACTTGAAGATAAAGCAATAGAAATTATACAATTGAGCTAAATATCACAGTCAAACAATGCATTAGGAATAACCTTACAAAGGGTGGTGGAAGAAAATCTTAAGATAGTAATGTAATATTCTAATAATGCACTTCTGGGTTTATAACATTAATAGATTCAATATGTAAAACAAAAATACCACAAAAAGGGGAAACATAACAGAGCTATGTAGCAGTAGTATTTTACTTGGATTATACTAGTATAAATGAAGCTTTTTGGATAAGATGTGATATATGTTGTAAGCCACAGAATAACAACAAAAAAACTTTAAATAAATATAGGAACAAAGTTTTTAAACAAATGTAAATATTTAATTAAAAAATATTCACTTTAGTACAAAACAAAGGAACAAAGGTATAATGGAATAATAGAGGAACAAATAAACACATAAGAGATAAGATATAAAATGAGAAACATATGGTGTTGGGAAAACTGGCTAGCTATGTGCAGAAAGCAGAAACTGGACCCCCTTCCTGACACCTTACACTAAAATTAACTCCAGATGGATTAAAGACTTAAACATAAGACCTAGCACCATAAAAACCCTAGAAGAAAACCTAGGCAAAACCATTCAAGACATAGGCACAGGCAAGGTCTTCATGACTAAAACACCAAAAGCAATGGCAACAAAGGCCAAAATAGACAAATGAGATCTAATTAAGTTTAAGAGCTTCTGCACAACAAAAGAAACAATCATTAGAGTGAACTGGCAACCAAGAGAATGGGAAAAAGTTTTTGCAATCTACCCATCTGACAAAGGGCTAATATCCAGAATCTACAAAACTAAAACGTATTTACAAGAAAAAAAATAAACCCATTCAAAAGTAGGCAAAGGGTATGAACAGACACTTTTCAAAAGAAGACATACATGAGGCCAACAAACATGAAAAAATGCTCATCATCACTGGTCATTAGAGAAATGCAATGCAAAACCAAATTGAGATACCATCTCATGCCAGTTAGAATGGCGATCATTAAATAACCTGGAGACAACAGATGCTGGAGAGGATGTGGAGAAATAGAAACACTTTTACACTGTTGGTGGGAGTGAAAATTATTTCAACCATTGTGGAAGACAGTGTGGTGACTCCTCAAGGATCTAGAAATAGAAATACCATTTGATCTAGCAATCCCATTACTGGGTATATACTTAAAGGATTATAAATTGCTCTATTATAAAGACACATACACACATATGTTCATCGTGTCACTGTTTACAATAGCAAAGACCTGGAACCAACCCAAATGCCCATCGATGATAGACTGGATAAAGAAAATATGGCACATATAGACCATGAAACACTACGCAGCCATGAGAAAAGGATGAATTCATATCCTCTGCAGGGACATGCATGAATCTGGAAGCCATCATTCTCAGCAAACTGACAAAAGAACAGAAAACCAGACACAGCATGTTCTCATTCATAAGTGGATGTTGAACAATGAGAACATATGAACACAGGGAGGGGAACATCACTTACTGGGGTCTGTTGGGGGCTGGGGGTCTAGAGGAGGGATAGCAGGGGGTGGGAGAATTGGGGAGGGATAACACTGGGAGAAATACCTAGTGTAAGTGACAGGGGATGGTTGCAGCAAACCGCCATGGCATGTGTGTACCTATGTAACAATCCTGCAAGATCTGCATATGTACCCCAGAACTTAAAGTATAACAAAAAAAAATTTTTTTAAGAAGTAGAAAAAAGGGATACTTAAACAAATTTACAAGGAAAAAAATATTAAAAAGTGGGAAAGGACATGAACAGACACTTCTCAAAAGAAGACATACATGTGACAAGAAGCATGAAAAAAAGCTCAACATCACTGATCATTAGAGAAATGAAAATCAAAACCACAATGAGATACCATCTCACACCAGTCAGAATGGCTATTAAGTAATACAGTACACTGTTTCAATAATTTTTTTGCTTTTATTTCAGCTTTTATTTTAGATTCAGGTTATATATATGCAGGTTTGAGACATGGGTATATTGCGGCATGATGAGATTTGGGGTATGGTTGATCCTGCCACTCGAGTAGTGAGCATGGTGCTCAATAGGTAGTTGTTTAAACCTTCTCCTCCTTTCTCTTACCATTTTAGTAATTCCCCATGGCTAATGTTCCCATCTTTATGTTCACGTGTATCTAATGTTTTAGCTTCCACTTGTAAGTGAGAACATGTGGTATTTGGTTTTCAGTTTTTGTATTAACTCGCTTAGGATAATGATCTCCAGCTGCATTTATGTTGCTGCAAAATACATTATTTATTTTATTCTTTTTATGTCTGTGTAGTATTCTGTGGTGTATATGTACCACATTTTCTTTATCCAATCCACCATTGATGGGCACTTAGGTTGACTCCACATCTTTGCTATTGTACATAGTGCTGTGTTGAACACAGACATGAATTTTACTTTTTGGTACAGCAACGTATATACTCCTTGCAGCATATACCCAGGAATGGGATTATTGGGTCAAAAACAAAAATGAAAAACACTCAACAAACTAGGAAAGAAGGTATATTAGTCAGGGTTCTTCAGACAGACAGAGCCAATTGGATGTATTGCCTTAGATATAGTTATATGATAATAAATATATTAGGAGAATTGTTTCTCATGATTATAGAGATGGTTAAGTCCCATGATAGGCCATCTGCAAGCTAGAGGACCAGGGAAGCCAGTATTGTGGCTCAGTCCAAGTCCAAAGGACTCAGAACCAAGGAAGCTGATGGTGTAATTCTCAATCCAAAGGCATGAGAACCCAGGGGCTGCTGATGCAAGCCGTGGAGTCCAAAGACCAGAAGACCTGAAGTTTAAATGTCCAATGGCAGGAGAAAAGCCCAGTTCTAAGAGGGAGAGAGGGAGATGGAGAGAATTTGCTTTCCTCTGACCTTTTATCTGGGCCTCAGCTGACTGGATGGTGAGCACTCACATTAAGTGAGCATGGATTTTCCTCACTCAGTCCACTGATTCTAATGTTAATCTTTTCCAGAAATGCCATTTCAGAAATAATGCTCTAGCAGCTGTCTCGGTATCCCTTACTCAATTCAAGTTGACACCAAAAATTAACCATCACAGAAGAGAATGTTTTCAATTGATAAAGAGTATCTATGAAGAAAGTAACATTACGCTTAATGGTTAAAGGCTGGGTAATTTCTTTCTAAGATCTGGAATAATAAAAGTATATGTACTGTTACTTTCATTCACTGGTAAACTGTATATTTTAGTCAAGGTAATTAGTCAAGATCAAGAAATAAGACATCCACAGGGAAGAGAGAGGAGTAAAATTATTTGTATTTGTAGATGGCATAACTTTGCACATAAAAAATCTTAAGGAATTGACCAAAAAATTAATAATGAATTCACTAAGGTTGAAGGATACAGGATCAATATGCAAGTTAATTGTTTTTTTGTATAATTCCAATAAGCACTGTGGGGATGAAGTTAAAATAACAATTTCATTGACAACAGCTTCAAAAATAATACAATACTTAAAGGGATTATAACAGAAAAAGTGCAAAAAATATTCTAAAAACTATGAAATATGGTCCAAAGAAATTAAGAATTTATGTATATAATTAGTAAAGCTTCCTGTTTCATTGATCACAAGACTTAACATTGTTAAGATAGTATTATTCCTCAAACTGATCTACAGATTAAACACAATTTTCATCAGTATCTCAGCTGACTTATTTATAGAAATTGACAAGCTGATTCTAAAGCTCATACGGGATTTCAGGGAAATTAGCCAAAACATTATTTACAAAAAAAAAAGTAGGAGAAGGTATATTGAATGATTTCAAACTTACTACAAATCTGTAGTAACTAAGCTAGGGTGAAACTGGCATAAAGACAATTACATGGAACAATGGAATAAAACTGAAAGCCCCCCAGAAGGAAATCTATGTTTTTATGGTCAAATGATAATCCACAAGAGTAAAAAAATATTCAATGAGAAAAGAATGGTCTTTTCAAAAAGTAGTGCTGGGACAACTATATGGCTACATGCAAGTGGATGAAGTTGGACACTTGCTTCGTGCCACACAGAAACATTGACTGAGAATGGATCAGACTCAAACATAAAAGCAAAATCTGCAAAATTGTTATGATAAAACAGAGGCAAATAAATCTTTCTGACCTTAATTATAGCAAAGGAATCCTAGATATCACACCAAAAAGCACAGAATCAAAATAAATGTATAAGTTGAATTTTATCAAACATTCTTTTAAAGTTTTGCCTTTTAAAACACCATTAAGACAGTAAAAAGACAACCTGCAGAGTGGTAAGAAATATTTGTAAAGCATCTATTTGCAAGATAATTGTTTCCAGAATATATAAAGAACTCTTACAATTCAATGATAAAGAAAAAACCTAATTTTAAAAAAAAAAAATGAGCAAAGGACCTGAACACTTTACTAATTATAAAACAAATGGACAACAAACACATGAAAATGTGCTTGACATTATTAGTTATCAGGGAAGTGCAAGTCAAAACCACAATGAAATACTACATTACACCTTGTAGGATGGCTAAAATAAGTCACCTAAAAACAAGTATTCGCAAAAGGGAAAAAATCAAAATCTGGCACATGGCTCTTGGGAATGTTAAATGGTGCATCCACTCTGGAAAACAGTCTGACATGCCCTCAAATGATTAAACAGAGAATTGCCATATAACCCAGCAGTTCCACTACTAGGTTCATGCCCAAGTAAAATGAAAACATGTCCACATAAGAGCTTATACACAAATGTCTATAGCAGCATTTTTTACAATAGCTTAGAAACGGAAAGAACCCAAATGTCCACCAACTATTAGCTTGGTGCAAAAATAATTATTATTTTTGCCATTACTTTCAGTGGCAAACCGCAATTACTTTTGCACCAACCTAATAAGAAATGTATAGGAAAATATGTTATATCCATGAAATGGAATGTTATTTAGCCATGAAAAGGAATTATGTACTGACACATGCCACAACGGGGATGAACTTTGAAAACATTATGCTGAGAGAAACCTGTCATTAAGCACAAAATATTGTATGATTTCATCCATATGAGATTGCCAGAATGGGCCAAACCACAAAGACAGAAAGCAGATTAGTGATAGCTTCGGGCTGGGGATGAAGTGAGAGGAGTATGAGTTAAAAACTACAGAATTTCTTTCTGAGATGATGAAAATGTTTTAAAATTGAAGGTCGTGATGAATGCAGCACATTGGCATTTTAGCCATGGCTACTGTCACCAAGAGGACGGAGCTGGTGAACTTTGAGGGCACAGCTGTCAAGGAAGAAAAGCTGCGCATCCATCCATGGGGTTTCCAACAACCATGAAATGAAAACGCTTCAGCTCCTTGAAAAAATAAAGGTTAAAGAGAAGTTAAAACGTCAATATTACTGAATTTATAAAATATCTTGTCTATGATTTAGGATTATTTTTTCCCTACAGCCTATATACTAAGACTGAAAATGTGAGTGAACTCTTTCAGAATGTTTTATGCAGCCAAACATACAGTTATGTTCATGGCAGAAGTGCAGAGTGAAAACTGATTCCAGAAAGTCTGGAAGAGAAGCAAACAGCTGTGTCCAAAGAAAGTCAAGAGTCCCCTGTGCTCACATCAGAAAACACCCTATGATGGTGACTAGGGGCAAGATCTTTGGAATTCCTCAGACACACGGGATCTAGGTCTTTCATTAACAAGTTTGGAGTTTCGGAACAAGTAACATACTTTCTGATAGTGTGATGCTTCATCTGTAAAATAGACGTAATATCTATTTAGATATGTTGTTGGAAAAATTAAATTAGATCTTGTACATAAAGCACTGTATTAGTCATGGCTCAATTAGGAAACTGAAGATATAACTCATATAGCTGAAAATATCACAGATACTTCAATAGAAAATATATAATATAAGAGAGAGAATATAATTTTAATAGAACCTAAGCAAATTTTTATAAAAAATTATGCAGGGAACTGAGAAAAACAAAAACACAACAACAGTAAGACATCAGGGTAGCAACTGCAGGATTAGCTTGCCTCACTCTTCAGGACGAGCAGAAGCAGAAAGAGCGATGTGTACTCCTGGAACTTAGAAGCCTCAAGGAGGGGTGCGTGGAGCTGAAACATAAGACCCCTCAAGGAAAGGTTGTGGTTGGGCTTTATGAAAAGACTGGATCAGCCTCTGCTTCTCTGAGTATTGAAGAGCTGCTAAGTGCCTTTACCTGCTGCTGCAGACATGAGCATGGGACGATTTTAGGATGACGTCTGTAGGACTAGGAAAAAAGGTAAAAAGAAGGAAAAACAAGTCCTTACCTCCTTCTGCCTGCCTTGCTCTTGTAAGCTTTTTGCCAAAACTGAATTGAGAGCCAGCTGGCACAGCAGAAAAATTATCTGCAGAGCCTCAATCCAGCATCACAAAGCAAAACAGCAAAGATTGAGTTTGGAGCTGGGAGATAAGAGCTTAATCACCGTCACAAGCAGTTTATAAAAAATTAGAATTATAAGTCTTAATTATTATTGCAAATGTCATCATGACCAGTGGAATATCTGCAAGTGAAAGATCTCTAGAGTCAACTCCCTTAAATAAAGGACATCAGATTTCAGGGACTCCTAATGCCCAAGGGATTCTTCCTTTTTCATATGCCATGAATGCATAACAGACTTCTCAAATATTCATGTCTCTTTACATTATTTTACATTAAGAAGTCTAGAAAGGGCCGGGCTTGGTGACTCATGCCTGTAACACCAGCACTTTGAGAGGTTGAGGCAAGCGGATCACTTGAAGCTAGAAATTCGAGACTAGCCTGTCCAACATGGTGAGAATCTGTCTCTACTAAAAATACAAAAATTGGCCTGGCATGGTGGTGGGCACCTGTAGTCCCAGCTACTTGGGAGGCTAAGGCACAAATCTCTTGAACCAGGAGGCAGAGGTTGCAGTAAGCAGAGATCATGCCATTGCACTGCAGCTGGTGACAGAGCGAGACCCTGTCTCAAAATAATAACAACAAATAAGTCTAGTAAGAATGTTGTACAAGCTGTGCCGGTTCAATAGGTCAGTAATCTTTATGGCACGATAAATGCTTTACTGAGAGGAAGTATTTCTAAACCATGCATCTGAAATTATACGATTTCATAAATTAAAAAATTGATCAAACTATTTATTCTGATTTGTGATTTAGGATTTAAAAAATAAGTTCAGTATACTCATGACACTGGATTTACTGTCGTTTATATCAGAGTCCTGATGTGAGAGTAGGTAGCTAGGCAGACATGAGCAGGGCAGGAGGGCCCCCGCCCCCCGCAGAGGAATGTAAAGAAACCATCAGGAGATGGTCAGGAGGTTGTTAAACTGTTTCTCTAAAATAATAATTGCTCACATCTGGAGTCAGGGAAAGGTAGTCTTCTAATATATAGAAAATGCCTGAAGCTGGTGAGTAGCAGCTTCTCAGTAAGATAAAAGGAGTTGAGTGAGTAGGCGTTAAGCATGTGCACGAAGAGGCCATATGTGGAGTTTAACTGGTATAATGACCCTCCTCTAGGAACTTTTGACTGGCAAGAAATGCCCCAAATGACCATGCCCACAGCTCCAGTAAACACACTGCTTTTGTGGCCCCTCCTGCCCTTGGGAGACTGGCAATCTGGAGTGGAGAGTCCACCTCACTGAGCTGTAGCCATCTTGGTTTAAAATAACACAGACTCTGTCCTTCCTCACTGCTTTTGTAAATGTTCTTGAGTAGACGTTTCTTTATTTGCCACTTGTACTTAGTACCACTTCCAGGAACCTTACGTTTTTTTTAATAGTTTTCACCAACGTATCTGGTCAGTGGAGCTCTATACCGTCATGCTATCATAATTCTCTTTTTATTGAAAAAGTAATACATGCAAACAGGACTAATTTGGAAATCAACCCACAAACATTGGATGACATAATATCCACCCTCAGAGTTATAATTATATTTGAACATGTGTCATGGATGTAACGTGATTACTGTAGTGCCTAACACATGGTGCCTGTAACAGACAGTTCCAAAGATAATGTGGGAACTAAGAATGGTGGGTAATTATTTTAGTAACAACTAAAGAAATTGAGAGAATGAGCTTCCTCTAGGAACTTGTGATGGAGCAGGCACAGGAAAAATAAGATCTCTCTTTTAACTGAAACTTTCCACTGATTTTGAGGAACAAAAGCAGCATGAGATATGGTCCCTGCCCTCCAGGAAATTGCAAATTAGTTTAGAAGACAAGATGCTGGCTGACTTTCAAAATATGTACTTAATCTGTGAGGCCACTTAGAAATCATCTAATACCATGTTCTTATCTTAATATAAATCAGGAAATGAAGGCTCGGGGATTCACTTTTCTGCTATTTCTACCTGCTGTGGTAGAAATAATCTAACCTGGAATGTACACTTGATCTGACCTAGTGCACTTTCTGTGAATAATTACTCTGTGAAGCTGTCTGAAATCAGTGCTTCTGGGAAGTAAATACTGTTGGAATTCAGATGTAGGAGCCATCACTACAGTTGCTGTGATTAGAGAAAACTGAAGGCTTATCCCAGCTGTGAAGCCACGAGGCTCAATCTAAATGTAGAATGTAATTCCTGAGCAGCTTTCAAAAATCCCACTGACCGCACCTCACCACAGGCCTCGGTGTTTTTCACTGTGCTCCAGTTGGTTCTAACATATAGCCCAGGTTAAGAAGCACCATTATAATGTAAAGACAGGAGTGATCAGCAAAATTTAGAGGAGAGTATTTCAAATAAGGAAGATTGATTACCTAGTGCAAGGAAGTGGAACATTGCATGATGTTTTGAAAAGACTAACAATATAGACATTTACAAATATACTTATTATTAAATAAATCAGTACTATCTGTGTACCTATCTGGGTTTATTTTACAGTGGTTAAAAGCCACTAACCATTTGCAGAGGAAGCAATAGGGCTGAAGCTGTGTGTTAGAAGATTAAAATGGGAAGACACAGGCACCCTCATCCGAAAGCAGGTGTCGTGTTTCTACAGTTCCTGCAGTGACCTGTAGGTATCTGTATCCCAGGGTAAGTCCTACAGTTTGGTTCTTCCAGCTGGAAGGTTTTCAGCATTCTGAAGGATTTACATCTGTTCTCAGGTCCAGAGTCAGCCTTGTCCATTTCGGAATACGAGCAATTGAGGCAATAGGATGACACCTAATATCTATAGTAGGCCTACAGAGTTCATGCACGTTACCTCATCTAGTTCATTGAGTTAGTGCTACGCAAGGCGTCAGTAGGTGTTACATCCTCGGCGTTGGCCAACCTGATTACCAGCTTCCTTGATGTACTGTGTCCAGGCGTGAAGCACATGAAAATCATGCTGTCCTTCCCTTTCTCAATTCTTCTAGAATCACTTCCTATGATACATTATCATTGTGTGTTGTGGCTTACATGTGTATTTTTCCTAAATTGGATATCATCATATCACATCTTTCTTGAATTTCTATTATCTGACACATAACAATATTCCCAAAATATTTGTGTTATTATCACCACTTTATAGATAGAGGAGCTGAAGCTCAGGGAAATAGGTTGCCTGGAGTGACAGACTGATTAAGGCACAGCTGAGACTGGAGCCCAGGCTGACTACAGAGCTGCCTCCACGGGGATGTTTTCAATCCTAGACTGGTAAGACTGTGCCGTCGTGTCTGCCCTGTTTTCCTAAAGCCTGGTGCACCTGAAAGCTAACAGGCACCAAATAAGCGTGTATGATTGAGTAAGATCTCCTTCCAGCCTTGCTTACTGTCCTAGAACTATGAAGAAAGTGTGGCCAGCCTATGGACGTGCCATCAGCTAAAGCAGAGATGTGTTCTAAGGGCTCATGGGCCGCTTTAATCCATGGGAAGAATCAGGACCATGACAATTAGGCCATGAAGCAGATTCTGATTTGTTTCAAAAAAAAGTTTTGTTTTGTTTTTTCTGCTACTGGACTCTCCAAACTGAAATTGGCTTCATAATGACAAAGGAGAGATTCTGTGTCACTGGGGGTCTTTAGAAAAGGAAGGCAGTCTTCTCTTCTCCCTGTACATTATTGAAGATACACATGCACCAGAACAGGCAGTTTTCAATATGGATTGCTTGCAGTATTCATAAGGGAGATTTTGCTAACGCCTAGGCTCTGCTTCAAACCAATAAAATCAAGCCTCAGGGAGGAGAACTAACCATCAGTAGAGTTTCCAAGTTTATCTGGTAATTCCAATGTGCAGCCAGGATTGAGAACGACTGAACTCGAAGTTACACAAGAGTGAGGAATCATTAATAATGACGGTTACTTTGGAATATGTACAAACTGTGAACAGACTCTCAGGTCACCCCCTGAAATATACTCGTTTGTAATTCCTGGGGGAAGGAGTTTAAGAACGAGGAGGAAGAAACTATTTTAAAAAGTCTCCCAGGTGGTTTGGATGAGCCCTCCTAGCCCTAGGATGTAGACCAGCATCCCAGAACATTCAGACTAGAGCTCAGCGCTTGTGTGACTTCTCCTGACTGCCCCGGGCGTGTGGGGCCACCCAATCTGGACCATTCCCAGACACAGGCCCCACTCTAGCAGAAACAGGTGCCAATTCTATCCATGCCCAGCTTATATCATTGTCTTCTTTCCCCGAAATTGGAACATACCTCAATCCAAATTCTGCTCAGGCTGGCTTCTGGATTCTTCTCACTATCTTCCAGCCTGCAGGGCCCAAGTTGGTCTGGTCTCTGGGGGGCTAGCACAGTGCTGTAATGGAGGCACCTTTCTCCTGGTTTCTGCTTTGACAGCAAAAGCTTTTTACTCCTTGTGTGTTTAATTTTAATTTGTTTTGTAGTATCAATGCTCTCTCGGCACCTGTCAGGTCAGCAAATAAAAGGAGATCTGCAAAAGATTAAGTTATTCAGTTCCAGGTCTTTTTGAACTGCAGCATACATGGAGGGAGGCTCAATTTTATAATCTCTTTCACCAAGATGCAAAGGCCTGAAAGCTGGCCCTTCTCTTCAAAACATGAATGATTTAACCTAAGGGAGGAAGGGTCTTTCTTTTGTGTCAGTTAGTGTCAGCCGTCACCCACAAACACACACAAATAGAAATGCGTCAATTCATCATCGGTGGCTCTTGTGTATGTATGCAGCCAGCCCCTGGGCCCCTTTCCATCACAGGTCATTACAGGTGAGCTACATGACAGAGCCTCAGTCAGGGTCACCATTTTTAGAATATGCCATTTTCCTAAATGCTAATAAAATTTCTTACAATATACATGAGGAAAGTAAATCATGCTTATAAATCAATTTATAGATATAGATGTATTTTTAGGCATACGTAATTTCAAAAATAGTGAATATACACAGACTAACAGACACTTCAAAATGATGAATTGATAATTTCTTGCTTGTCTTGGTATATTGAGCAATTACCTAACATAAAAGAATTTTGGCTCTGTGTTAAATAAGCTTATTTACATTTTTATTTTTCGTTCTTTTGTTCTCTCTTTCAGTGTCTCAACTACACAGAGGTTCAAAATCACTAAATGCAAATACCAGGACATTAGATCTGGAATGCAGTCTTCAAAACCAGCATCCCCCAAGATGCCAGGCACAGGCACTGAGCTCCAAGAATAACCACATTAATTCAGACCTCTCCTTTAGTCCTCGAAGTCTAATTTAAATGCTGATGATGTTTGTGCATTGGCTTTAAAAAAAAAAACAAAAAAAACCTCCTTACAGAAAACCTTTCGCTGCTTTCACACAGGACACTGCTTTAGATTTTCTCAAATCTATCACTAATCAACCATAAAGTTTTTCAATACTGGTAAAGTTAAATACTGGTATTTTTACAAGGTAACTCATGCAGAGATAAGGTTTGGCATCATTTAATCTGTATCTATAGCTGGACACTGACTAGATCTTTTGAGTAGCCTTCTGGGGATGGACTACTCCTCAATGTAGCCTCAGAGTCCAATCAAAGTCAGCCTGTTTGGTGGTTTAAATAACCAAGTCTACCAAGGCCTTTAATCTTGTTCTAGGAGATGCGACTGGCATTTGGGATCTGTTTTCCGCAGTAGAAGACGTGGCAGCATCCTTTTGTTGAAGGATGATATCAATCCACCATCTAGTATCACCTCAGGTCTATTCGTGGTTTGCTGTTGATGTAACTTTAAAGTATGAAACAGTAATTGACTCTTAGGAGATGATCTGTAAGCATTTTTACTTGTTAAATAAATGCTATTGACATGTAACCATAGTTAAAGTATTGTATATTTGAATTTTTCAGATCTTAATTGTGCTTACCAAATAAAAGGTAACTGCGAGGTGACAAATATATTAATTAGTTTGACTCTGAAAATCATTACATAAGGCATACTTATATCAAAACACCACATTTTACATCTTATTTTTACATCTTATAAAACTTGTATTTGTCAATCATATCTCAATAAAGCTGACAAAAATTAGTTAAATTAATTAAATCCTCCTCCAGCCAAATATTGATTCACGTGTAGTTCAATGGAAAGTTTTATCATGGACACTGATACGCTTTGGCTGTGTGTCCCCACCCAAATCTCATGTTGAATTTTAATTCCCCAGTGTTGGAGGTGGGGCCTGATTGGAGGTGATTGGATCACCGGGTGGTTTAACAGCATTCTCATGAGATCTGATTGTTTGAAAGTGTGCAGCACCTTTCTCTTCATGCCCTCATGCTCTTTCTCTCTCTCTCTCTCTCTCTCATTCTCTCTCTCTTTCTTCTGTTGCCATGTAAGATGTGCTCACTTCCCTTGCTAATTATGACCTTCTGCCATGATTGTAAGTTCCCTACCATGCATTTTATACAGCATGTGAAACTGTGAGTCAATTACATCATCTTTCTTCGTAAATTACCCAGTCTCAGATAGTTCCTTATAGCGATGTGAAACAGACTAATATAGACACATTGCTGTCTCCTTAGACACAATACATCTTAAGCCAAAGCACATTTCCTTCCCTATTTGGCTTTTTTGGTCTAGGGCACACTCAACCTCTCAATATGTGTGTGTGTGTGTGTGTGTGTGTGTATAATGTATAAATTAGGAAGCCCTAATGTATTTTAGGGTTCTGATGAAAAATCACCCTTCCTATAAAGTATTCCCAGTTTCCCTCCCACCCACCCATAATTATCACTCTCCTTTCTGTGTTAAAGCACATCGTTCATTCCACTGGGAGCTTTACCACATTGTAGTTTTGTATTAATGATACTAACAATTGTAATTTACTGAGTGTCTTTATGACTTGCATGAATGCTTATATTATTACAGATCAGCTATTCCAAGCACTATTTTATAAGAACTTCCAAACCTCCAAGCCTCCAAGTAAGTCACTCCCCTACTGATTGTTGACCAAGGTCTGCCGAATATCCCTGGAGAAGATCCTGCCAAAAGGCCGTCCCATTGTCCTCCTCCATGGAGGGGCCAGACTGGGCCTCCTCAGCTGGGCTGTTTTTCCTCTTTGTCTCCCCTGGCTTCTTGTTAACTCCCTCTTAGAATTCTGAATATTACATAGCAACTGTCCCACTGCCTTAATCAAGTGCCTGGGGTCAGAAATAGACCCTGGATCTGAGTGGAGATGCTATCCACGCCCGGGTTCTCTATTCTTTACAGTGTGTGTTACTCGAGGGTCTACACAGCGCTCTCATCGTGACATTATTCTTCACAGCAAGGCTGTAAGGTGAGTCGAGGGTCCTGTGGCCTCCTACTGGTGGACGGGAAGGTAAAGGGATGCTGTGTAGGGTACCCAATGTAAGCATAGAAAGTGCTCAAGTTGAATTCATGTATGTTTCTTTCCCTGTCTCTCTGTGCTGCCTCCAGTTCTGGAGACTGCTTGTTTTGCAGAGACTTCATGAGGTTCCCATTAAACAATCTGAAGTCCTGGAAACTCTGTCTCCGGCATAGTCTCCGACCTTCTGAAATGATTGTGGCAGGTCTGGAGCTGATGCCTTCCACTTATGTAGATATGTAGATATTTTTTCAGACACTGGCAACATTGCAACTATAGTTATTATTCAATCTCAACAACATGTCTTCCAAATATAAAAATCTAAATAAAAACGTCTCAAGAAATTTGAAAATACGATAATCATTTTGGTGATTGATATGATTGTTCACAGCTGAAACTCATCAGTTCTCTAAAGTCTACTTCAAATAAACGTATATAATTTGGGGCAAGTCAGCTAAATTTGCTTAGCATCAGAAACTTCAAAATTTGTACAATAAAAATAGCTAATACTTATACTAGAGACTCCTCATGTAGCATCTTTTTTGATCCTCACAACTTTGTGAGGCAAGTATTATTATTACTTTTATTTAATGATGAGACACAGGGAGCTTAAATGTGTTCAGGGCTACATAATTAATACGTGTTGGATTCAGGAATTGGATTCATGAGGAATGTTTCTAAATACTGTGCTGAAATTTACTCTAATAAAACTGCCCCTGTCATCCAGTATGGTTCTACTTATTAAAATGAGATGTTGTTTGTTAGAATTTAGCCTATATAATTGCTCATTATGGTAAATAAGAGTTTGCCAGTAAGTCCTTCCTTACATCATAAATAGGTTTTTTGGAAACTGGGCTTTTAAGCAAAATAATGTATAAGGAAGTTAATATTACTGTAGGCTAATTGATATGAACCTGACTTAAGTTCCTATGGCATATTTCTGGTCACAGAAACTCATCAAACTTCAAAATAAAGATCCAAAGCACTTCTAATATTGAACATTGGAACAAATGTAAGTATATATACATTTAAGAAAGGCTAATAAATAAGATATTTACCTGGTGATTCCAGTTCAGGGGTGCGGGTGGTTGGAGACCGTCTGTGCAGCTCAGGGTCTAAGGCAGGAACCAGCCCCGGAGAGGAGGCCGTCTCATCGCGCGCCCCCAAACACAGACACTCAATTCATGCAGAAGGAGACCACCTAGACATGCCGGTGAAACTAACATGCACAACTTTGGGATGTGGGAGGAAACTGAGTGCCTGGAGAAAACCCACACAGACAGTTGCCCTGGCTGGGGGCAATGTTTATTCTCATCAACTTTGGTACAAAACGACCTTGAACAAAATGACATTATTTGAGGACCTGCCATACTTCTGCCTTGAAAAACGGGGCTGGATTAACTTAAGAGAAGTGTTTTCCTTAATTAATGTATCTATGTGACAATATTAGTTTAGACACACCCTTTGCTAAGAAAGACATTTGGAATTCAAACTTTAAAGACTAAAACGTTCTTCTCTCAAAAGCAATTACTTGTGACTGAACAAGGCAAAAGAAACGTTTCATGGAAACAACCTGCCACCAAAATGAAGCACCTTCCAAATCCTTATCATCATAAATGCCACACTTGGAATAATTTGATTCTTTTGATAAGGATTTGAAGTAAATATTATTAGTTTCCCATGTCATAGGCGAAGAGATAGAGGTGCAGAGAATGTAAGCTGCTTGTCCAAAACCAGTAAGTGGCAGAGCTGGGACGCTAACCCAAGCAGTCCAGCTCCACGCCTGTGTTTCACCTTCTAGACTGCTTCTCTCCCAGAAGCTGGAAACCGTGTAAAGTCAGGGTCAGCTTGTACACGTAGCCTTTGTGTGGGTGAAGCTCTAGTCAGAGTAACGGGTTCGTCCGGTCCCCGTGTGGCGAGCACCCCATGCTAATGTAATGCTCTTTGTTCACTGGCCAGACCCCTCCACAGGAGCACATGGTTCCCACCCAGAATTTCTCGTTGCATCTTCACCTTTGTCTGCTTGCTCTTTATTCCTGCATCTAAGTGACACCCGACTTTTATTTATTTGTTTAATTCCCCATTCCTGCACTGTGCTCACCCCTGGGTCAGATTCCTTGTGTTATTTTCACTTTACCCTTGGTGCTCTGGTTTCCCAGAAGAGAATCCCCTCTGACTGAGTCCCGTGCTTAGGACTTTACACAGGTGGGCATCATCACCAGGTTCAAGTTGTGTGAAATACAATCCTGTGTGTAATGGGCAGAAGGTTGCTGCTATGAATTAACACCATCTACGGCGTCGCCTTTTTTTAGAATACCATCAAGGCTCCAGCTATCAATACGTGAGCTCCCACACCCAGCTCTGGGCAAGGACTTTTCAAGTCCAATCTATAAAAAAATAGATAAGAAAAGCAACACAGGACTTAAAGCAAAAGTCCATTTTACTTGAAACAAAGGTTTGTCTAAAGCCTAGCACATTTTGATTCACCTAAATTTTTCTGGTTTGGGAAAAAAGGACCGGGGATTAATTTTTCAGCCAATGTCTATATCTGCTATAAAATCAGATGTATTTTACTTTCCATTCAGTGAAGATACTCCTTTTAATGGCCATGTCTACTTAAGAAGCCTTCAGCTAAGGTTTAAATTAGATTGAAATATGACCTGGATTGTGAATGTATCACTCTGTGTTTAATATCATAATCTGTTCATTTCCCAGTGTGGTTCAATAAAAGAGAATTCATGCAAAAATATAAGTCTGTGAAAAGGTTGACTTGGAATTATTACTCATGATTGGTGGAGAGATTCATATCCACGATGTCATTTGACCCTGTTGCCATTCCTTGGCTGGAGGAGCTAGAGCAGGAGAGCGTGCTTGCACCTGACTCGTGCAAGGTCTGCTTTCTCCAGCCCATGATTTAGAGAGCAGCCTTTTAGACTATGTAGAAAAATAAGATTTCGGTTCTTTGCAATTGCAAATGAAGGACTCAAAATCAAATACATCGTTAATGTTTCTTCAGAAGTTTTAATAGAAGGGGGGGTTATGTAACTGACTGGGGAGACGTGATTTTGCATCTTAACATGCATTAAGCTACTTACTAATATAGTATAATGCATGCGAGAATGAACACCAGAGTTAAAACATACTTTCAGAAAATATGTAATTCCATTATCTAAAATGCATGCAGACGCCATAAAACAAAAGTAGAAAACTCATTCACTCTATCAATTTCAAGAAATGATTGTTTTTCCTGCTATAGCATATTGGTTAATATGTTGTTATTGATTACACTTTATGTGACTTGAATTAAATTTTTCAAGTTGTAGCTTATTTAATATAAAATTTATACTCACCCAAATAACTTTTTATGCAAATATGTTTATATGTTTAGAAAATATTATATATTTTTCATAGAGAGACTGAAGTACAATTATATAAAATTATACAAAACTATATAAAATATAAATACACACAAGTATACAAAATAATTATATATGTATATATATATAAATGTATATATATTAATACACAATCATTTATATGGAGGTGGCCATAGTAAAGAGTAAAAGAAAATTTGACTTAGCAGTGTAAGACTTGGACTTACACTCAAGATCTCTCTGTTACTGGGTTTACCTCCCCTGAGCTCGGAATGCTCAATGTGTTTACCTATGAAATAAAAAATAATTTCTATGCTTTCTATTTCACAATCAGTTAATAAAAGAGCTTGTAGCAAACTTGAAAAAGTTGAATAAGTTGAATGTTTGCATTGTTGTAAACATAAACATATTTGCATCATTGTAAACATATTACATAGTATATACATATTACTCACATCTAGACATGTTTACAAACTATGAAATAAGCATTACCTCTCTCTCCCCAAAGCATCTCATCCCTGTTCTCATTATCAACCTAAACTCTTCCCCCTGCCATCGTCATCAGCCTATTAGCTTCTCTCTCATAATTGAAAAGCAGCATACCAGGCCAGGTGCAGTGGCTCATGCCTGTAATCCCAGCACCTTGGGAGGCTGAGGCAGGCCTTGAGGTCAGGAGTTCAAGACCAGTCTCGCCAAAATGGTGAAACCCCACCTCTACTAAAAATACAAAAATTAGCCGGCATGGTGGTATCCACCTGTAATCCCAGCTACTAAGGAGGCTGAAACTCAAGAATCACTGGAACCCGGGAGGCAGAGGTTGCAGTGAGCTGAGATCGTGCCATTGCACTCCAGCTTGGGAGACAGAGTATGACTCTATCTCAGAAAAAAAAAAAAGAAGAAAAGAAAAAAGAAAAGCAGCATACCACATAATTACTGGAAAATTTCCAGTGAGAGGAAAATATTGAAACTTAAATAAAAGAAATAGATCTGAATTGATATCACTCAGTTCTGTGTTTTAGCTAACATTTATTACATACTTACTTGGTACCATGTGCTGATTTAAGCACTTTTAAACTAATTTACTTAATCCTGGAATAGCCATATGACATAACTACTGTTGTCATTTTACAGAGAAGAAAAATCACTCATGGGAAGTTACATAAACCTGCTGAAGAGCTTATATTTTGTTTTATTCATTTATGTTTTATGACTGTTGTTGCTGTTTTGTTTTGTTATGAAATGTAGTTTATATTAGGATGTTCAGACAAGTGGATTACAGCAACATTCATGCAGCTTCATGGAGTGCGCATTGTTCAGTGTGCTCAAATGAGCGAGAAACCGCCCAGGGTGCCGACTGGGAAATGTTTATAACCAGACGCGTTTCTTAAACGTGCACACAATGGAAAAGGGACAGGGAAATCAACATGCTTTTGTACATTTTTCTGAGATCTCAAGAAAATATTGAAATCTTGAGAAAACTATTTTTAATGGCTTCTCTATTGGAGTTTTTTGACCTTTGCTAAATGTTATCATTTCCCAGAATAAACTACAAAGAAAAATCCTATGGACCATTGTTTAAGGAGAAATGTAATTCAGAATGGAAGAAAAAGGGACAACACCAATTTACCAAGTTCCCGGCAATTTTTGTTATTCATAGTATTAATGTTCTTATCCCAGTCTTTAGAGAAATTAAGTTATTTGACTAAATACATATTTTAAGGGGTATAATTAATATTTAAATTTTTAGTAGATTTTTGTAACTCTAAATCCCATGGTTTTTCATTGATTAAAAAGAATAATAAACTAAATGTTTTAAAATTATGAATTACTATTCAATTTTTGGTAACATACTACAATTATTTTTCAGGCACACAAGATATACTTATAAGTATAAATATAAATATTCTTAGATCTAGTCCACTGGACCTAATTTGTATCTTATAATGTGGGTCTCCAAAAATATCCAAATAATTAAAATGGTTATTGGTATCAATAGCATAATTAGACTTTGAAATATAATGCTTGTGCTGACATTTGTTGAAAGACTAAAAATAACCCTTTCCTGTATCTATTATCATGTGCTGGATACTATGCTAAACATTATCTGCTAACCCTCATTGTCACCCAGGGTAAAAACTCCAATCCCCATTTTTCTTTTAGAAATCAGGATGAGAAAGGCTAATTAAGACTTTCCCAAGGACTGGCTGTAAATTAAGTGGTGATTTCAGACTTTATATTTAGCTTTCACTGACTCAAGCGTAGAGCGATTCCATCAAACCACTAATCACATATGGCTGTGTCCACGAGGCCTGTGGGTTTCATTAGCGCTGTCAGAGTGACCTTTAGCACTTGGGGAAGAATGGTCTAATTTTCTATGTCCCACAGAGTGCTTCGGACGTCACATCTGCCTTCTTCATATCTCCTTTTTTTATTATCCTGCCATCTTAGTCCACTGCATTCCTGAGAACCATGCACCACCTGCTACAGAAATCAATGACCAACCCTTTTGAAAGACGCACAGAGAACCTCTTTCTCTTGCCAGTCTTGTGAGTCATTTGTGAGAGAGGCACAGATAAATATACAACTTTGAGACAGAAAAGCCACGTCCAGCTTGAGTGGTGGAGAACTCAAATATACCATTTACATTAATAAACATTGATTGAGTGTCTCTGTGTCTAGAATTCTGCTAGATCTCTTTCTGGAGATGGATAAGTGCTATTCACTGGTCAGGAAAAAAAGCTGTTCAGCATGACTGGCAGAAGAATAGGATACTTAGAGGAGAGAGTGTCTGGAGTTACATGTACAAATTGAGTAGAGAGTATCAGGGTCTGTGTGCTCTGTTGAGGATTTTATTTATTTTTTTATTTTTTATTTTTTTATTGCATTTTAGGTTTTGGGGTACATGTGAAAAACATGCAAGGTTGTTGCATAGGTGCATACGTGGCAGTGTGATTTGCTGCCTCCCTCCCTTTCACCTATATCTGGCATTTCTCCCCATGCTATCCCTCCCCAACTCCCCACCCCCCCGCTGTCCCCCCTCCCCCGCAACAGACCCCCGTGTATAGTGCTCCCCTCCCTGTGCCCATGTGTTCTCATTGTTCAACACCCGCCTATGAGTGAGAACATGTGGTGTTTGATTTTGTGTTCTTGTGTCAGTTTGCTGAGAATGATGGTTTCCAGGTTCATCCATGTCCCTACAAAGGACGTGAACTCCTCGTTTTTAATGGTTGCATAATATTCCATGGTGTATATGTGCCACATTTTTCCTGTCCAGTCTATCATCGATGGGCATTTGGGTTGGTTCCAGGTCTTTGTTATTGTAAACTGTGCTGCAATGAACATTCGTGTGCATGTGTCCTTATAGTAGAACGATTTATAATCCTTTGGATATATACCCAGTAATGGGATTGCTGGGTCAAATGGAATTTCTATTTCTAGGTCCTTGAGGAATCGCCACACTGTTTTCCACAGTGGTTGAACTAATTTACACTCCCACCAACAGTGTAAAAGTGTTCCTATTTCTCCACATCCTCTCCAGCATCTGTTGTCTCCAGATTTTTTAATGATCGCCATTCTAACTGGCGTGAGATGGTATCTCAATGTAGCTTTGATTTGCTTTTCTCTAATGACCAGTGATGATGAGCATTTTTTCATATGCTTGTTGGCCTCATGTATGTCTTCTTTTGTAAAGTATCTGTTCATATCCTTCGCCCATTTTTGAATGGGCTTGTTTGTTTTTTTCTTGTAAATGTTTTTTAGCTCGTTGTAAATTCTGGATATCAGCCCTTTGTCAGACAGGTAGGCTGCAAAAATTTTTTCCCATTCTGTTGGTTGCCGATTCACTCTATTGACTGTTTCTTTTGCCGTGCAGAAGCTGTGGAGTTTGATTAGGTCCCATTTGTCTATTTTGGCTTTTGTTGCCAATGCTTTTGGTGTTTTGGTCATAAAGTCCTTGCCTAAGCCTATGTCCTGAATGGTTTTGCCTAGGTTTCCTTCTAGTGTTTTTATGGTGTTAGGTCTTATGTTTAAGTCTTTAATCCGATTTTAAACTTTATCAGCAATGAGAGTCAACCAAGTTTTTAGTAAAAGATGTGTGTTCAATTTCATATTTTAAACAGCAACTCCAGGATGAAAATTTAGCGTTAAGACAATATTTGTAAATTACTCTCTGGAGGATTTCAATAATCTAAAGGATACATTGGACAGAGGAAGACAGGAAAGAAACAAGAAGGTTGGAGGTTTCTAATCTGAGTGACTGGGCAGATGGCAGAGCCATTAACTAGTTGAAAACGGAGTTATTTTGATGGACCAGTTAAGAGTTTCCTTTTGGAAAAGTTGTTTTCAAATATCCAAGTGAACTTGCTTTTGTATATAAATGTCTAGTTAAGAGAGGAAGAGGCTAGTGACTTGAGAATCTTGGCTGTTGTGTTAATAGTGAAGAATTTTCAAAAATCTGATGCAAGCAATGTTTTGAAATAGTGTACAGTTGGTTATCTTTCCAGTGACACTGCGACTTTCTTACAAGGTAATGCATTTAGCTCATCTGTTTTTGTTATCCACTAATGAGGATATGACAAGGAAAGAAAATCAAAGAAATGGGATGATAAGGGGAAAGACAATTTCGTCAAATACTACTTTGAAACACAGTGGATGGTGGCTCTGAAGAGAGGAGGCAAGAGAGTGGGGAAATGTAGAATCAGAAAGATTTTTTTAAAGTGTGAAATGGAACCAATACCTTTGAGAAGAACTGAAGTGAGAGGGAGCCCAAGAGAACTCAGGAATGAGAACAGAGCATAAATACACTTTCTTGGGAGCAGTGTTCTTCCCAAGGAGGATGAAAAATAGCATAAATTATCTATAATGTCAAAACACAGTGCCCATTTCAAATAAATGCTGCTATCAAATATTGCATAAGATTAGGTGAAGTTAAAATTTTATTTTAATGTCTTTATTAAAAAAAAAAAAAAAAACAAGAGAGAATGAGGGTATTGAAAGGTGCATCACATCGTGCACCAAACTTTTCAGGGTGGCTGGGGCTTTTGGTGTAATTTATGTTACCCTGAGTTGATTGGACAGACCTACAGTTAAACACTGTCCCCCAACATATCAGTCATGCGAGCTTGTATACACACATGCACACAAACACACACACTCCAGACACACACGCACCAGACACACACCAACACACACATACACACACACAATTTTCCTTAGCCTCAACTTTTTTAAAATCTTATGAAGTGCATTAATATTACCTGTTTCCTAAGAATATAGCAGGGACTAAAATAAACAAGGTATGTGGAGAACATTAATCTAATAATCCTTTATGTTACCTTTCCTGCTTTCAGTTTGAGATAAATTTAAATTACATCATCTGTTGCTTTCTACTTACTATGGGTAATTCTAAAATGCCACATCTACCCAAGAAACCTTGTTTTGTCATTGACTTTGTCCCTTGCTTTTTCACACCTCATGCCTAATAGACTGTTTATTTTCCCCAATATATCTCATAAATTGGAGACGAACAACCGTCTTCTAGTCAGAGTTCTCTCAGGAAGACTTCTTCATATCCATAAAGAAATCTGACATCCCATCAGCAACTTCCTGACTTTACCAGTTTCAAATATCTCTGCATACCTACTGCATTTAATCACAGGAAGTATCTTCCTCTATAACTTTCATGGCTAAGAGGAAGGATCTCTTTAATATTTTTTCTTCTTCTTTTTTTTTTCTGGCCCTGTTGCCCCAGGAAGAAAGGGTCTCTCTGTATAGCCTTTTTCTATGCACAGGATGCATGTTAAGCTAATCTTAAACTGAGACACAATAAAATTTTAATGAGTTTATGTGAACACAAAAAAAATTCATGAATCAGGAAGCTCCAAGCCAGAAGTGGCTCAAGAGCTCCACCGACGGGGAGGTGTTTATAGGATGTACATGGAAGTAAAGCAAAGAAAATGTTTGGTTGGTTACAGTTACACAGTGACCTTAGTTGGTATATCCCATTGGGAAAAGCCCTTAGTTATATAATTATAGATTTGTTGGCTACTTCTGATTGGTTGAGCTTAAGTTCTGTTTTTTCTTTTAATGTAGGTATGTATGAGAAATAGCTCAAGTTAAGTTTCCCTTATGTTTACAAATCAAGCAAGCTTGAAATGACTTATGACAGCAAACTGGTTTTGTCTGTTCAGCAATTCTTCAAGCCTGGTCTTCATTTGAATTTACTTGGACCCTGATAAGCAAAATTATTTTTCTTTCTTTCTTTCTTTTTCCTTCCTTCCTTCCTTTCTTTCTTTTCTTTTCCTGACTTTTCTTTTCCTGACTTTTCTTTTTTTCTTCAAGTACATTTGGCTCCTTGATTTTGGAACTACGCCTGCTGTTGAATTAGAGGCCAGCAGTGAATGTTTTAAACTGTTGAGTTAAGGAAGTGCTTGGCACATGGTCCCAGCTGAGGTGAGATAAAGTTTGGTGTCCAGAGAATCTTCCTTCCCAGGAGATACTGAGGATAGTTGATTCAGGACCTAGGCATGGTTCATGTTTGGCCCTAGTGAGAAGCTACACTTGAGTGAGTAGCCAGGAGTGGGTTCTGCAGAGACAGAAGTCAGATAGGAGAACAGGGAGAGGCCCTCTGGGTATCCAGGAGGGGCCAACCTCTCAAGAAAACAGAGGGAAGGCTGCAGCCATCCCAGGGAAGCCAAGCCCACTCAGAAAAGTCAAACTACATGAAGCAGGACAATTATTTTCTTTCAATGGTGTCTTCATGCATTCTGCCTAAGCAATAGAAGCCTTCCCAAATTAAATATACACAGAACAGTGCTTATGACTGATCGTGGTAGTCCTAGGCCCCCGAGGTCTCAGTTCAAGTACTACATCCACAGTGAGAACTCTAGGTGCACCATCTTGCAAGTGTACCTACCCCCATCATAACAGTTATTTTAAGTACATCTTTGTCCAATTCTTAACTCTTTTCCACCAAGCTACAAATTCTCAAAGCATAGTAATCGGGTTTACGTTAATTAAATTTGCACCCATGGCATGTAACAGAAACTGGCACATAGAAGTGTTTGGAAAGTGTTAGTATTTACATTACATTATAACACAGCTCTGTTCAGGATACATGTGACTGTCACTGATTCATAAGGTGTGGGAATGTTTAAACATGATCTCTGATTGGCTGTGTGTGTTCTCACTTCCTATTTCATGACCATGTACCTTATTGCTGTTTCCAAGCCCAAAGTGCATCAAGTACTTAATATTGCACATACAGTTTCGTTTTTGTATAATCAATATAAATTATATGGATGACAAGAATGCACACTTAATTGATACAGATTTTTTACAGAATGATCTATAGTCTAAAGAATGATAGTTTTTAAAAGAGGAAAGTGGCTTGTTTTCTCTTGTCTTTTTCTACCTTATTTTCTCATGAAGTAGTCTCTGCAACTTTAATTACAAAGTCAATATAGTTTTAAAAATATCTGAAATAAAATATGTAAAAGCTTTCATTAATTTCCATATTAGGCAAATTAAGATTGGAAAACCTCACTTTGACTAGTTAATGTGAATTATAAAATATGTAGACAAACGTTAAATATCATAGAAAGAAAGCCATGCTCCTTAGTATTTACGTGAACCTTTTATATACAATGAGATGGCATAAATAAAAGCATACAGCACATAGTCTACTTCATGAGTCATTTGATATAATTTAATTTATGTTCTTTCATTTTTAACTTCAAGTTAATTATCAAATATGTGCCTGATAGAAATTGTCTTGGAATTTACTTTACAACAGATCAAAAGGGAAATCAATAGAGAAAACCATTTGCCATATTTAATGGCTTGTTTTACTTTTATTTTTTTAAACTCGGCTTTTCAAGAGGCATCTAAGTGCACAACTTACGATCAGGCTATAGTATGAATTACGTGTTGGTAATTTTTGCATTAGGGCAAATGTGCACATGCATTTACATCTCTGCAGTTTTCTATTCCATTTTCAAAGGAAGGAATTTTATGTTGTAATTGATTGTTTTTAACTTGCATCACCGTTTTTAGGAAAAGTGTACAGGGAAGCAGCTCAGGTCAGACGAACTCCATGGTTCTTCCTAACTCTGTACCACTATCATGTATTTTCTAAGGGCTTCTGAAATAAGAGCAGAACATTTAAAAGCAATCTCTGGGAACATTCTAAGAGCTATATAAATGATTACATCCACATATCTCTTTTAAGCATAGCCTCTAGTGAATTTTTGAAAAGAACGTGTAAGAGAATATGATCAAAATGCCGAAAACATTTGGCCTTTACATTATCACTCTCTGGACACAAATCTCTCTTGATCACTGTGTCAACAATAAAAACAAAAAACAAAAACAACATTAATGGCAGGACATACACTGCTCTGTGTTTTCTGCCTAATTCTCCTTGACAGACTATGTGTACCCCTTATTAAAATCGAAGAGCACATGTTTTGTGAAGTATTTTCTTTTCTACTACATCATTTTTTACAGCTGTGAATTGATTATGTGTGGGGAGCTGGATGACTTAGAAGATAAGCAAGACTCCAGGGCTAATTAGCTCACCCAGCTGGTCATCCTAGGCTAGATAAGAACACCCAGGCGAGAACTCAGACTGCCAATTGATATTCATGGTTTTCACGTGGCTAACCAGATAAACTCTGTCCCTCTATGGCTTTCCTTGCGTCCTCAGCCTTTGGGCAACTGTATATAGCTTTAGGCTTACATTTCTCATACCGCAAGATACATAAGTATCAGCTGGCAGGAAAAGGTCTGCTTTAGACCAACAAAAATGCACAGGAGAGGGGTTGAGTGCTACTTCTGTGTCAGTAGAAGGAGGTTGGATTTCTACTCTACAATCTAACAAATTAAATTCAACGTATGGTAACTGATCGTCCATTAGATGCTTGCAGGCATTGAAAATTTAAAAAGAAAGAAATACCCCCTGTTCCTAAAGAATTCACAGAATTCTAAAGAGCTCAGATGGGGACACACCAAAATCATTCCGATACAGGTTCTGCATTCATTAAATTACAAGGTGCAAAGCCCGATGGTGGCTATCAGGAGAAGGGAGATGGAAGAACAGCAAGCTGGCTCTGCAAGATGAGGAGGAAGTGCCTGGTAGGTTCTGAGTGAGCGGATTTCTAGCTGGGATGACAGCCTGTGCACAGCTATGATGGTAGGAACGTAACAGTCTGGAAAAGTCTGAGAATAAGGAGCCCAAGAGTGCAGAGGTGAGGGTGTGGCAGTAGTCACCATGCAAGGTCAGAACAGACAGGGCATCTTGGCAATGACTGTCAGAAGCTTGAAAAGTTTACCCAAGTGTCATACACTTATGGAGGGCTTTTTGTATCCCTCATCTTCATAGGACCACTTCATGTTATTCATAGAATTACATACAGTTCTGAGTACATGTACAAGTCAGCTGGTTCTCAGGAGATCTAGAAAATTTGAAGTCGAACATTGGCTAACAAAAGTATGACTCAAATTTCCCATTTTCTCTACAGTTTTTAACCTGCTTACTTTGCCCCCAAGGGTGCTACCCCACATTTGTCTGTTACTAAATGATTCTTTGAATAAGCCACAGTGAATGTCACAAAATCATCATTTCCTAAAGTATAAACACTGTGTAATCAGTAAAACTGACCATTTAGAGGCATTTTGTATAAAGTGCATTCCAAAATCAGAAGAAACAGCTGAAAGAAGTATTTGATATTTAATGAACCACTTCAAGATTTATTATTCCTATCTTGGAAGAGGAGTATATTAATGGTTGAGATTTTCTTTCTTTCTGTTTCTTTGTTTCTTTCTTTCTTTCTTTGTTGAGAAAAGATAAGAGAAAAAAGGAAATGAAAGACATTCTTAATTCAAAGATAATGAACAACAAAGCCATATTTTAGAAGAGAATAATAATGCTCATGAAGACACTCATGAAACATAATTACGTACCCCAAATACAATTTTGCAATGCATACAGAGCAAGTAAAAGTTTAGAGTGTAGGTCGTTTTAAAATAATTCATCATCTCTGTAACCTATCCCTTTTCATTCTGCTTAGAGAAAGTAAGATTCTAGTGATTTTGTTTGTATTATTCAGAAAATGGTGTTGACACTGGAGAAAGGTGAGCTGATACCACGGTGCCTGGCACATGGAGATCCTTAGTGAGAGCACATTGCGGGAGCACGATGGCAGAGCAGGAGGTGCGCCTTGGGGTTAGGCCGACAGGAGTTCAAGCCATGATTTCTCCCCTCACTTTCTGCATTATAATATGTTTTAGTCCATTCAGGTTGTTCCAGCAAAATGCCATAGATGGTTTAAACAACAAACATTTACTTCTCACGGGTCATGCAAACTGGGGAGTCCACGATCAGGGCTTGGAGCCTGATGTGGCTCTGCTCCTTGTTCATCACAGTCATCTCCCTGCTGTGTCCAACTAGGGCAGAGGAGAGAGAGGGAGCTCTCTTGTTTCTCTTCTTGTAATGACCCCTATTCCTCTCATGGAGGCTCCATCCTCATGACCTAATGATCTCCCAAAGTGCACATTTCTTGGCACCATCCCACTGGGGTTAAGATTTCAATGTATAAATTATGGAGGAACACTGATTTCGTATCATATAGAGAAGATTTTCAACCTTGTTAAAGCTTATTGTTCCCATTTTTAACGTAAATTTCACTCTACTGTGTACTTAATATTAACTCTTAACTGGATCTCATGAATGGGTAAGTGGATAAATGTTAATCCACTGCTTAAAACTTCCTCATTTTATAGTATCAATTTATGGGTTCACTGAGTATTTGGCTCAGCATATTTAGTGAACAAAAGCCCGTAGAAATAGATATTTCACAATTATGTGTGTGTGTACCCATGTGTATCTGCATCTGTGTGTATATTCTGTATGTGTGTGTGGTACCTGTGTACATCTGCATCTGTGTGTTTGGGTATGTGTATGTGTGTGTACCTGTGTGCAACTGCATCTGTGTGTTTGTGTATTTGTGTGTGTGCACTCATGTACATCTGCAGTTATGTATTTGTATGTTACGGTGTGCATCTGCATCTGTGTATTCGTGTATCTGTGTATGTGTGTGCACCCAAGTGCATCTGCAGTTGTGTGTACCTGTGTATGTGTATGTGTGTGCATTTGTGTGTATCTGTGTCTGTGTGTGCATTTGCACATATGCATGTACCCAGGTATTTGTACCTGTGTGTATTTCTGTATGTGTATGTGTGTCTCCATGTGCCTCTGCATCTGTGAGTGTGCCTGTGCATGGGTATGTATACCCATGTGTGTGCATCTATCTGCATGGACATGTGCACCCATCTGTATCTGCATCTGTGTGTGTATCTGCATGTATATTTGCATATGTGTGTGTGTGTGCTTGTGTGGGCATCCACTGCATGTACATCTCTGTGTGTGTTCCTTTGAGTAATAGACTGCTCTCCATGTATTCAATGTAAAAGTCCTGATAAGAAATAATGAGCATAGTTAAACTGCCATGAAGCAAAAGAGTTACGAAAAGTAACTGTGAACCTATGGCACCTAGGTACCACATGGAGAGGGACTGAGGCCCGTCTGCTCAACTTGGAGCTTATGTAGATAAATCCTAGAACCTTCTCTCCAGCCATATTTGGGCATCACATACTTTGTAGAGGCCATGAGGAACACAGCTGGCCCATATGTGCCGTATCAGGCAGAATTAGGTTTGCATGCATATTTTTATTAGGAATTATTAATGAAATTAAAAGACTTAGTTCTAGACACGAACTTAAAGTGAGTATAGGTCAACATTTTCTTACCGTCAATTTATAGACGGGCAAAGTCTTCCCCTTTTGCTTTGTAACCAACAGCTTTCTTCAAATAATATCCATGATCTCACATTCCCTTTCTTGTCCCCCATCTTCCTGGAGTCATGGTAGAGATCTCAGATGTGCGAGCATAAAGCAGGATAATGAGTGTTGAGAATGTAGGTCTTGACCAAGTCCCTCGCTGTATAGCTGGCAAAGTGAAACTGGAGTGGCTCCTCTCAGTGGCAGAGCTGTGTGCCTTTCAGAGTCCCTGCGTCACCCTGGTCGGGCTCATACAACCTTGGGGTGGTGCCTGTCCCCAACACTTCCTCACTGTATCCCCAACTAGGCAGGCTGTGGACTTTCGATGTTTTAATTTTCCTAACATCTGTCAAATTTCAGCTTCCAATGCAGAGAGGCCATTATGTAGGTAATTAACTAATTGAAAAAAAAGTGTAAATTAAATTTAAGAATAGTTCATTTTCAAGCTTAGCCAGGTAAAACAGTGTGGTGTGATTGCAATTGCTGTGGTCAGGGAGTTGGGAGACATCGTCCTGGTTCTGTTGCCCATTCACTGTTTGATCTTGGTGAATAAAGTTACTCCATGTTGTCATTTATTTTTTGATTGGTAAAATAAGGATTTTAAAAATCTCCAAAATTTCTCTGACAGCATAATCCTACAAGGTTTGTTTTCAAATTAGTAGCTGATAAACTAAACGTGCACTTTTTCTACAACTTTTTTTTCTGAACTATTTCTCAAAGTATAGGAAAAAAATGCTTTCTTCCATGTGAGGTCAGTTTCTTCCTTGCTAAAACATATTCTTTGGTAGTTCACTTTGCAATCAAGCATATTTTAATTAGACTTGTAATTTGGAGATATTTGTACATTGACACATAGCTATAAGAGGTAAGACATAGAGATGCCCTCCACCTTTTACTGAATGTTCCCCAAAGGCAGTCTCTTGAAACACTGTCCAGCAACGTCACAGCCGTGAATATAGAACATGGTCACCCCACGAGGTCCTTCCAGTTGCCCTTTATGACCATGTCCACTTGCTCCCTGCCTGCATTTACCTCTTTATCCCTTGGCAATTAATCATCTGCTCTTCGTTTCTCCAATTTTCTTATTTCAGATGTTATACACACATTTCAAATGTGACATACAATGCTTCTGGGAGGGGTTTTATTTTCTCAGCTCAAATTCCAGGAGAGGAATTCAGGTGGTTGCACGCATCAATTGTCTGCTCATTTTGTTTCCATCCTCACTATTACTGGGTGTTGTCACTGTTTTTTTTATTTTAGCTGTTTTCACAGGTATGCAGTGATGTCTCATTGTGGTTTTAATTTTCATTGCACTAGGGGCAAACATTATGGACTAAATTATGTTTCTCCAAAATTCATATGTTGAAACCCTAACCCCCAGTATCTAAGAATGTGGCTATATTTAGAGACAGGTCCTTGAAAGAAGTAATTAAGTCAAAATGAGTTCTTGGGTTTGGGCCCTAATCGAATCTGATGTGTGCCTTTATGAGAAGAGGGGATGAGGCCAGCAGAGAGACATCTCCACAGAGGGACAGCCACCTGCAGAGGACGCAGTGGGTGGCCATCATGAAGCCCAAGAGAGAGACCTCAGGAACGTGCAATCCTGCCTGATCTTGGACTTCCAGCCCCAGAACTTGAGAATATAAACATCTGTGGTTTAAGCTGTCAGTCAATGGCGGGTGCCGTTACGGCGGCACAAGTGCACTAACAGCCCGTGATCTTGAACGTTTTCTTTACGTGCTTAATGAGCGTTTACACATTCCCCTTTGGTGAAATGTCTCTTCATATCTTTCCGCCCACTTGGTAATTGAAATATTTGTACTTTTACTATTAAGCTTTGAGATTTCTTCATCTGTTCTAGACACTCATTCTTCACAGCTGTGTAGTTTACAAATGTTTTCTCCTAGTCTATTGCTTGCCTTTTCTTCCTGTTGATGGGGTTTTCTACAGAGCAAAAGGTTTTAATTTTGATGAAGTCTAATTTGCTACTTTGTCCTTCTGAAGATTATCTGTTTTGGGGTCAAGTCTAAGAACGTATTGCCCAGCTCTCAATCTCTGTTTCTCTTATGTTTTTTCTAAAAGTTTCATCAGGTTACATTTTATATTTAAGTACAAGATCCATTTTGAGTTAATTATATGAGGTGTGAAGTTTAGGTCAAAATTATGTTTTTAATTCTAAATATTCAACTGCTGCATCGCCATTTGTTACAAAGGATATTCTTTTTTAATTGCATTGCCTTGGCACTTTTATCAAAAAACAGTTGGTCATCATTATTTCAGTCAGTTTCTGGATTTTATCTTCTGTTCAATTGATTTAAGTGTCTACTTCTCTGCCAATACCACATTGTCTCAATTAATGAAGCTATGTAATAGACTTTAATGTTGGGTGGAGTGATTTCTTCCACTTTCTTTTGAAGGTTGTTTCAGCCATCCTATGGCCTTTGTGTTTTCCTATAAATTTATAATAAGCTTGCCTACAGTGAAATAAATGCTTCAGGAAATACTGAACTAAGAGAATCATAAACTGTGTGCAAACCTAAGTCCCACCTAAGCAGTCTGGACACAGGCATTTGGGAGGCCAGCTTCTAACAGCGAGTTCAAAGGGCAGGAGAAGAATTCTGAACAAGAGACAAACCATAAATGGCCTGGTCCTGGTTCAGAAGAGGCCTGGTCTTACTTTTTGTGTAAGAAAAGTATTTTAGCCATAGCTCTCTTAGTGACAAATAACAGAAACCTACTCAATTTGACTTAAGTAAAAAATTAAATACAATACATCGAGAAACTAAGATGATTGAGGTAGAAACTCAGTGGATCCAGGTGCTTGACCATGGTGTTTATTATTCTTCCAAGTCAGACTGCCTTCCTGCAGACTTATGCATGCACAACGTCTATGCCCATCAGCAGCCCCACGTTTACATTCTTCATAATTAGCAGGAAGCCTCGGCATGAAGATAACGATCCTTTCCCTACATTCTCAGAAACAGCAAAGGGAAGCCTTGGTGAACTGGCTTTGGTCACAAGACCATGATTGAGGCAGTTCCCATGGCTGCTGAATCAGTTCTTTTATTGGACTAACATTTAGTTAACGTATACTCATGAAGAATTTTCAGAATTCCAGCAGTGCTCAAAAGCTCAGACTGGAATCTGAAAATGGGGTGATCTCCTCATTTTCAGGTTCCAGTACATTTCCCATAGACACATATCCTGAGAGGGTGTTTTACCGAAGGAAGATTTTTGGGTTCTGAAACTAGAAGGTGAGCAGCTGGGCGGTAAGACAAAATAAAATGAGAGCAACAGCAGCAACACACATGGAACCTAGGAGGAGGGTCTAGTATAATAATTATCCCAAAATAATAGCTGCCACTCTTAAGTTCTTCTATGTGTTCCTTTTCATTTACCCTCATAATCATCATTGCAGATGGAATTATAAAGGATGTTTATTGATGAAGAAAATCTACCCAGTAGCTTAGATCACACAGCTTGTGAGTACAGAGCTAGTCTTTATATCTCGCTCTGTATGATCAATGCTCATGCACTTAATCAATATGCTATACTGTGTGGGTATGTCCCATTGGCTTACAAATAGAGTGCCTAGATTAATTAGAACATATATGAACAATATGTCCCGAAGCACCTGTCCTCTCTTGCTTGTATGAACAGATGCTAAACTAAACTATTGTGAATCTGAATTTCACACTAGGATTTAAACCCAGGGTTTTTGACCCTGGCTAATGTTTTTTTTTTTCTTCTTCTTCATCTACCATCCAATGATATTTATGATAAAAACGTGTTTACACAATTTGTAATTTTATCTACTATGTGTATGGTGCAGTACTTTGAGGTGTAATTTTTTTAAATTTCAACATTTAGTCTATACTAAAGGGTACACATGCGAGTTTGTTATGTGGGTAAATTGTGTGACATTGAGGCTTAGAGTTCCATAGGTAAGTAAGCATAGTTTCCATAGGTGGTTCTTCAGCCCACATCTCCTCCCTCCAACCTCCATCTAGTGATCCCCAGTATCTATTGTTCTGATCTTTATGTCCATGTTTATTCAATGTTTAGCTCTCTCTTAAAGGTGAACACATGCTGTATTTGGTTTTCTGTTCTTGTGTTAGTTCGGTCACTTAGCATAACGGCCTCCAGTTTCATTCATGTTGCTGCAAAGGACATGATTCCATTCTTTTTTATGGTTGCATACTAGTTCATGATGTAAATGCACCATATTTTCTTTATCCAAGCCACTGCTGATGGGCACTTAGACTGACTCTATGTCCCTGCTATTGTAAATCACTCTGCAGTGAACATAAGGGTACGTGTGTCTTTCTGACAGAATGAATTCTTTCCCTCTGGGTATATGCTTAGTGGTGGGATTGCTAGGTTGAATAGTAGTAAAGTAAGAGATTATTGAAGACATTGGTCCACCCATCAGCTGTTTGGCTACAAAGATATGCACCTCCAAATCACAATTCCCCACCTCTTTTTGGATAGTGAGAGGCTCCTGCCCAAGGAGATGACTTATCCTCTCCAGTTCTCAGAAACCCTGATAGGCACAGAAAATCTGCAGAAGTTAATGGAAACATTTTGCTTTCTCTAGCCTGGGTCCTATGCCATGTCTCTGAAAGGTAGGAATGTGCTGAGATAAAGAGAAGATGATACAGAAAGGAGTAAAGGGAAGGACTGTTTTTGCTTCACACGGTGACAGCCTCTGTCATTTGAAACAATGCTTTATGTGTAGGCACTGGTTCAGAGAAAATAAGAACTGAGTTTTCACATTTACCCAGAAAGAATTCCAGTTTCCTACATCCTTTGGCCCAACAAGTCTTATGCCAAGGTAGTGCCAAACTACTAAAAATCTCCTGGGTTTCTCTGTGGGTCCCCATGCTGTGAGTGAGATAACCAGCTAAGTCACTGTGACTTCCAGAGAACTCAGGGCTTCTGAGTTACAATACTTAGTACACTTTGGAGGCAAAGGCATCTCTATAAATCAGAGCACCAGAGCTTCAAAAACAAACTTAGAGTATGACATATAGATTTGCCGCAACACGAACAACTATGTAGACTTCAGGAAAATGCCAGGTTGCACATTTTAAAGCTGCCATACCTGACTTGCAAGAATGCAGAATTCACCGCAGTAAAGAAAATCTGGAAGAGAAAATGTATATTTGAAAATGACCATGGTGAATTCTTGTGAAAGATACAGTGTCTCAGAAAATTGAGGAACATAGGAAAGATAAAATTGCAATCAAAGCGCTAACCTCAGCTCTGCATTCTGAGCCCTTTGCCATGGTTCTCCCATCATTCTTCACTGAAATAATTGAGAAAGTAGCACATGGAAGCCCCAGGTCTGTGATAAGAAGCGACCTGGCCCTCTGCTGAAAGACAGTATTGAGTTTTCCCTATGATAGCAAGGACAATATACACATCATTATCTTAAAGTTTGAATGGCATTGTCTCTAGTAACCTATGCAGGGAGGTAGGCAACATTGCTATTTTTAACATAGATGGTTTAGTTCAGCATGCTTTCGGCATCTAATAAGTCACAGTGTTTTTACTTGACACTAGAGACATTGAAATGAAAAAATAGTCTCTGCCACTGAGGGAGAGACAGCAACCGAGCAGAAATATTAGTGTGTGCAGCAAGGTGAGCGACTGAGCTTGGAAGGCGAGGTCTAGATACGCAATTGTATTTTCCAACGAAGTGAAAAGCCAGTGATGAGCTTCTATGCCTCAATCTTCTGGAAATTGAACATGGAAATGTTTCTGTTTTACTTTGCTCCCATTGCCTTTTCTTCTTCTTTCCTGAAGTATTTGTATTTAGTAGGAGAAGAAAAATACCCTTTTTCTCAATTATCCTGAGTTTTCCATTGGAATGAACACCTATAACAAAAGACAGATTAACAAGTGAAAAGCAAACAGAAGTGTTTGCTTTTCACATATACATGGGAGATATACACGGGAGATACCTGGGGAGTGAGATATTTCCAATAAGATGGCTCTGATTTCCAGCTTATGCAGCATCTTCAATAAAGAGCAGCAAATTTTTACAGAGAGACAAGGCAAGGGAAAGGAATTTGAGTCCCTAGGGGTGGCAACCCTTGGGAAGGCAGATAACTGGCAGAAATGGGCTCGTTAGGGAACTTTGTTAGTATGGACTTTTCCTGCCTCTTCTTTCTCCAAGTCAGAAAGGGTCTAAATTTGCCTTAAGGGGGTTAACCCTTGTTTTCCCTTGTAGAAAGGTTGGTGAAATATTTTGGGTTTTTAAAACTCAATTTCCTGCATTAAGGCAAACAGAGCCAGTGCAGAGAGCACTCCTGCATCTGCTGTTTCTTAATTGCCCTGAGCTCAACAATCCTTAGGCAAAAGAGGCATATTTTGATTTTCCACAAATCTTAAGAGGGGAGCTTTGGGGACCCCAAAGCTTCATTTCAAGCCCTGGGAATGGCAGTGGAGAGGGAAACTGAATCAGGGTTCAGTGCCGACAATTCTACCGCATCTTCATCCACTGCTACTCATAGTCCTTATCACTGTAAATGGTAAGTCCAAGAAAATTCAGCAGTCAGTGACATGTAACACCCTGGGCAACTCATTAGGACTGCCCATGAAACAACATTAATCTTCCACCAATTATGTTGACCTTCATACACACACACACACACACACACACACACACACACACACACACACACAGCGTATCTCAAGGTGTTTTGTTTCTAATGAAAAACACAAGAAACACATTGATAGGAATCTTTGTTAATGTCAATGGCTTTCTGGGGAGAATCCACTATCAATAATCCAGGCCCAGTCCTGAATGTTCTGAAGATAGCCCTTTGGGCTATCTTCTCAAAGCTTGCTCATGTGACAAATATGTTTAGGTATTCCTGATTGCACTATAAGCTCAGTTCTTTCTTAACGTAGAGCCTGGTTCCAATGCTAGAACTCAAAAAAAGAAGTAATGTATCTCTATACATTTATGGAATGGAGTAAAATTCTGATCACATTGATTCTTTTTATTCAGATCTTTCAAAAGATATGACTTACTGTTGTCTTTGAATCTTTACAACTCAAAAGCTAGGCATTTCAATGAACCCAAAATTAAGCAGATGCGTGAGTACAGTACCCTGAAGAGAAATCAGAAGCTCTTAAATTTTTCTTCTAAATGGTACAGTTTGTTTATTTTTCAAACAGAGCTGAAGAAACTAGTTTCAGCATCCCCATTCCCCATCCTTCCCTGTCCTGCGGTACACACTTGGGTAAGCAGAGATGAGCATGTTACAGCCTACGGCATGAGTGATGGTGCTGCAGTGTGCCTGTTCAGCATTTAAAACTGTTCATGTGAAAATCATGAGTAAAATGAATGAATCATAAATACAGGACTCAGCCAGGATCTGATTTTAAAGCTAAGGTACTACAGTAATATTTACACTGCCCTGCTGTGTGTTTTTAAAATTTGTATGTAATTATGTCTCCATTGTAATTATGGAGAGCTATAAAATGCCTAGGTTGTTTGCAGAGGTCCTTACTGATTATCCTAGTTGCATTCTGAGCAGCACAGTTTTTACATTCATCAGGAAGAATAAGACGAGAAAGTACAAGGTGCAACGGCACTTGGAGATTCAGTTCATGCTGGCACAGTGGGTTGAACTGCATGCCTCTTTCTTTTTAAGTATTCATCCCTAATGTGTATCAAACATAGAGATTAACACAATAGCTGGGAGAGGAGATAATGTGCCTCATATCTATTTTTTCCTAAGCAGAATGGTCTTAACTGACCTCAGGGTGTTAGTCCACGGGAGTACTGATTCATTTTACCTTTACTTCATACAACATGAATGGGATTCACTGGTACTTTAGCTCGAGTCACAAGTGGTTTCTTACTGATAATGAAAACGTTTATGTATAGTTAGCAGATAGAGAATGGCAGAGAGAAAGAGGATTCTCTGAATCCTAACTGGGGTGTGCACAGTGCTCTTAATGGAAATTGATTTTGATTATTTTGACTTTTCACAGTTGGCCAGGCAGAATTATGCATATAAACAAGTAAGTCAAACGTTAACAAACAGCCTCTCACTTAATCATTTGAAATCTAAAGGACTTCAGCAGTTTCCCCCCATCCTAGTGCTACATTATAATCACCTAGGGTTTTTCAAACCCTATGCTTGGTCCACACCGTAGAACAATGACGTCAGATCCTCGGGGGTGGCAACTGTGGACAACTGTACTTTTTAAGTCCTTGACCCACTTCCAAGGACAGTAAAGTTTGAAGCTACTACTTTAGCCATTAAATGTGGAGTCATGTAGTTGTAATTAAGGTAGAACTACTCTCTTAGTTAATAAATTTGAAGTGTATTTAAAAACACTGTGGTAAATAGTAGTATTAGCAGTAGTAATAGATAATTATGTTGATGGTGGGAATAATAGTTCTTTATTAACAGCTACTTAATTTATGTTCATACTCCTTTGATAAGCACATTATATATACATTTTATCACTGATTAGTCATATCAACCTTAAGAGGTAGGAATTTTTACTGTCTCCATTACATAATGAGGGAATTTAGATTAGAGAAAATGTAGATAACATGTCCAATATTATATATTTATTCTGAGGTAAAACTGGCCTAGAATTTGAGTCTGGATCTGCCTAACTAGAGTCATAGAGCTTGACCATTGAGTCAGTTTCTACTTCCAGAAAGTCCTGCACAGGTGATAGTTCATCTTCAGTCTACTAAGATGTGTTTGTTTTAACTAATTCAGCACTAATTTTTTTTTTACTTTTCTGCATGGAAATGCACCCAATGATTCCAAATATACCCTGGCAACCTACATTCCCAGTCTTTATTGAGATCAACACAGATGTTACATATTCCAGAAATGAACATTGCAGGTCTACCCTTCTGATATACAATTGTTTCATTCTTTTATTTACATGCATGCACACACAGACACACGCACAAGACTCACGGTTAAATTTAGAACATTCTTTCTTACCAATCACTTTGCTATATATAGACACAAAACCTGACCTCACTTAGTTCCTGGACAAGTGAGATGTTCTGGCATGAAAACACACAAATGTATAATATCGTACATACACTGACTGCAAACAATATGCATATTTAGGATGGTGTTATAAAACAGCTGGAGGACTCTAAAACCATGAAAATATTATACAATTTTTTAAAAAATTAAGAAAAAGAATCTGTAAAAATAGAAAACAAATAGAAATAAATGAACCTGAAATATATCAACTAGGCAGTACAGGAAGTCTGATAATGTTTCAGTTATTCTGAAACTCAAGTATATTCAAACCTAAAAGTAAACACAATATATCTGGTATGGTTTTGATGTTTGTCCCCACCCAAATCTCATGTTGAAATGTAATCACCAATGTTGGAGGTGGGGCCAACTGGGAAATGTTTGGATCATGGGGGCAGATCCCTCATGAATGGCTTACACCATTCATTTGGTAAGAAGTGAGCTCTTGCTCTGATTTCACAGGAGAACTGGTCATTTAAGAGCATGTGGCCCTTCCCCTCACCAACTTGCCTGGTCCTCCTTTTGCCATTGATGTGCCTGTTCCTCCTTCAACTCCTGCTATAGTTGGAAGCTTCCTGAGGCCTCTCCAGAAGCAAATGCCAGTGCCATGCTTCCTGTACTGCCTGCAGAACCATGAGCCAATTAAACCCAATTTCTTTATAAATTATCCAGTCTCAGATATTTCTTTACAGCAATGGAAGAACAACCTAACACACAATTTTGTTATAATATATTTGTTCTACAGCAATATTGACATTACTACTTTCCTTTTTGAGACTATTGCATATGCCTGATATAGTTTACATAGGATAAAGAAAATACGTTTTTATTAGTATAATTAGGAAGGAAGATTTTCTTCATAAGAGAAAGAGAACACAAAAATATAAAGAGAATTTCAAAAAAATAAAATCATATAATCTTTACATAAGTTGAAAAATTGTCACACACACATTTGTTTTTCTCTTCTAAGAAATATATATTGAAGTAGTCAAAAGCCAGGGCTAATTAACATTTCATTACCTACGATATCAAAACACTATTTTACTCTAAGGAACCAGGGCTCCCTGAACCGCCTGACTCTAGGAAAAGAGCAAAATATGTATTAGTTTGAACTGCGTTATGTTGTCCCTTTGCATCTTCAAAATGGCTGAATTTTTTTAATTCAAAAGGTCTCATGTAATAAAATATGAGCCTGGGACATTTGGTCATGTTGAAAGCAAAAAAATTATCGCAGATGAACAAGAGGCCACCTATGTAAGAGACCACGTGAAAAATGGATTTCTACTGATGACAAAATTTGAGCAACCAAGAGAATGACAACTGCGTTGGAGTAAATTACACCATACAAATTATTTTTAAAATGTACACACACATATACATACACATAAATGTCCAAATCTCATTCATTCATAATAAGAATACATTTTTGAAAGCAATAACCTTATTGACCAACTTTGGAGTTTGCTAGGACACCCAATGATTGTTCTAAAAATTGCTAAGTAAAAGAAAATGACAACATTCATCCTGCCTTTCCAGTGTGGACTGCATTTTAGCAAAGAAAACACTTGATGAAGCTAAGTTTGTTGTAAAAAAATTATTTAAAAATATATAAATAAATTTTTGAATTTAGAAATTACCATTTTGCTACTTCCAATGAAATGATGGTGCCAGGCAACAAGTATTTATTGTCGTTGGTTTGCTTCTTTACCATGGATGAAATCCACTGGGAAAGACAGACAGGGATGTCATTAATGAATGGATCAGATTGATGACGTCTGAACCAAGATATTACGTTGACTGCTTTTAAAAGTGTAACAATGAGATTCTACTTCTTTGATATGGTGCAATAGGAAATGCCTAACACCATATTTCAATTATTCATATATACATACATACAAAGTGAATTTAATCAAGCATTTAATCGTTTCATCTATCTGTATATAAAGCCTGAATGTAATCAAGCATGCAGACTTAATTGCCTAATTAATACGAAATAAGATAAAGGGACATATTAATTAGCAGAAGAGACAATGAATCAAATCCAGACTTTGAGAAATTATACCATTTCTTCAAGAAAGAAAAAGCACAGGGAAAATGTAGGAGGTGGGTGTGGAGCCTGTTATAGACTAAGGGAGGCAGAAGTTCCACATCAGGAAAGTACAGTGTGACACTCTCCTCTAACCCTTATTTGAATAGGCCAATGGAAGAAACATGTTGAAAAAATTGGGGACAATTGATGACATGTTGGGGAAGAAATGACATAATCATAAATAGTTTACAAATGGGAAATGATATTTGTTTAGAATATACAGTAATATATTCACAAATGTCTGCAGTTATTTTTTGAAAGTTTCTAGCAAACAACAACACAAAACCAACAAATATGTCAAGGAAAGGAGAGAAGAAGCACAAAGGGCTGAAGACTGACAAATGTTGAGGCTGGAAGAAATTCCATTTTGGGGTGTGTTTGAACATTAAATACAAAGCTTGAAAAAATATTCAAAGGTGTCTGGAAATGTGATACTAAGGAGACGATGACAGTGAAGAATTTTATAGGATCAGTAAGAGCTTCATTGCTCATCTGAAGAAGAATTCCAAGCAATCAGAATAGCTTGTGAAAGGCATGGGCTTCTGGAATCACATGGCAGATCTGCTCACCAACAGCATTTCAGTGTTACTGAGGCATCAACCACAGGCATAGGGTGGCAGGAGAAGGAATAGATTTTTTAATGGACAGAGAGACGGAGTTATAAAATGGCGGGAAAAAACAAACAGATTTTGAAGCCAGAAATCCAGCCTAGGACATTTTAGATTCATCTCCAAGAAAAGTCACTTAATCTCTGTGAGTCTTTAGTTTTTCATTTGGAAACCGTAGAACGTGTCTACCTCTCAGCAGAATCAGAATGATCAAAGGAGAGCACAGGTGAGCAAATCAATTTCTGACTCCCGAGGTCTGTGCCCATGTTAGTTCTCATCACTACTATTGTTGATTATGTGCAGCACACACACATAAAACTCAGGGCCTAGAGAAACGGTTTCTGATGTTAGAAAATATCTAACTCCACCTCAATTTAGTATTTGCTGTTTTGTTGATATTGTTGCTGAATCAAGTAAAATCATTTCTGAATGCACTTTGATGAATTATAACCATGAGATTGTGATGACCAAATAGTATTTGTTTATGTCACCAAATACCTAATACAAAATTATGTTATATAAGTAAGCATATTCTAGGATTAGGTTAAAAAAATGAATTTACTGGAAATTGAATTTCACCACTGTGTGAAGAAAAACATCCATTCAATATCTGATAAATTCACTTAAAAATCTCTTGTAATTGATTTATGAAATTGTTAATTGGATTTTTGCACAATACTGAGAGTTATAGGGGATACATAGAAAGCAATTGAGAGACTCAGAAGGAAAACATTATTTTATTTTTTATTTTTATTACTTTTTGTACCATACTGACCTGTCATCTTTCTTTAATGCAAACACTTGTGTGGGTGTTGGTGTGTGTGAGTGGGGTGTCAACAAAGAAAGGCTCCTTGGTTTTGGTCACAGCTCAGGGACATCTGGTGGGCCCTGAAACTCAGCTGTGATGCTGTCAACATGCAGATCTTTTTAGTTTCCAGGCAGTCTGTGGCTCCTAGACAGCCCCATTAACTCAGCCTTCCTATTCTTTTCACGTGTCATATAATCATGATAATGAACCAGGAAGTGGCTATTTGAGAAATGCACAATAGACAGAACCAATTTATCATGTTTTGTTAAATGAAAGAGTAACAATAAAAACAAAATTGCCCATGACAGTGCGAAGCCTTCTGAAGGATTTATGATGAGTGGATGGCAGCACAACAGCCTTACCAGCCATGGCCTCTGCCCAGAGCAGCAGATGACTCTTAAAAATTTATGGCACGCATCAGTAACCTTTAACAACCCTGGACACGGCATGCACACTTATTTACATATGTGCAAACACCCTTCATTGAACTCTGTGACACTAAGAATTTTTGTAAATAGATGTCAGAGCCTTTGGAGAGAAACTAAATGAGGAAGGAGCATTGGTCTTTTGTGGGAAGTGAGCTCCCTTGTTCCTGACTAGAGAGAAGATTGACATAAATATCAGAGGAACAGCATTTATAGATTTAGGAAACTGCAGAGTTGGAAAGAAACTTCAAGACTTTGCCATGTGTAGTAGACGTGCTTATTGGACATTAATGAGATGTTTCAGTCCATCTTAATGTTTATGATAACTAGAAAGTTATTTCCTATATTAAATTTTTACTCATTGGTATTAGTTGTGCCTTCTGGGGTCAACAGATAAATGGTCTACACTTCTCAAATATTTGAAAACATAAAAATGCTTTTTAAAAATTTATTCTAGCAAATCTTTCTGCCACTTTTCTCCTTCAAAGCATTTTTTTTTCTTACTATTTTATCATTCTGACCAGGTTCATCATGACTTAGTTTAGTTTGCCCAAGATTCTATATAATTTACTTGATAAGAAGGGGCTATAAGCCCCCAGGAAGCCAAAATAAATTGAAAAACAGTTACACATTGGTCATTTTCCTTGAGGACATATGTATGTCTGCAGCCCCTTCTGCCTCAAAATATAAGGCAGAGCTCCACATATAACTTAAAGAATGACTTCTGTTAGACAAGCGCAGAGGTTAATATGCATTAATATCATCTACATAAACAGTACACCATATTCATTCCCAAATCATGCAGCTTGAACTTACTAAATTATGCAGATTGATTTGGGAAATAAATAGGAGGTACTGTTTGTGATGTTGATTAATATTATGTACTTGATTTGGGATATCAAGCGGCATAATTAGAAAACTGATACATATATACATACATACATAACTAAAACAATGCAGATGAGATCTACTTTTGTAAATGTCTCAGTGTTAAAGTATTTTATAGGAGAGCTTTTGTCCTCATACATACTGGCAAATCTTAGAGACAAATAAGACCTAAGTTGAAAGGAGAGTGAAGTCAAAGTCTATTTTGTTCCTCAGGCCACTGTCTTTCTTGCTTGCTTTGTTTTTCTCTGTAACATCCTCACTACTTAATCTATCATCCCTGCATTGAAACATCCATTTATTCTACTTGTTTATCATCTGTCTGTCCTCATTGGACTAGAACCCACCTGATAACACGGTATCACTTTTTTAACTACTCTATCCTCATTTTTTAAACAAATATCTAACTCGTAGTTGGTATTTTATAAATATTGGTTGGTGGAGTGGTAAAATAAACAGGGAACCACATTTATTTGCAGAAAATGTTTATAGCTGTTCAATTGAAAAAATGCATCTCATGTTCAACTATCTCTGAGAAACACTGAGTTTAAAGGAAATACCATGTTATATCCCGAAAGAACAATGTAGCATGCCAAACTTCCAAAGTTCTTTCTCTTCTTTATGTTAAAATAATTATAAAACACTTTCAAATTCAAACATACAGGAAAGTAAAGGAAATAATGTCATAGGAATCCATATATGCACAGCTGATGTTAAAGTGCTGTTAACATTTTTGCATTATATGCTTTTTATTATTCACTATTTAATGAAACTCATTTAATCAGTATACATAAGCCACTAGCTTCTAATGTTGCCTCCATCTACCACCCTCAGTGGTAATCACTTTCCTGGAATTTGAGTGTGGATTTCCCATTTGTTTTACCATTCAATATAAACTAGTATTCATTTAATACCAACTATGAGATAGACACTGTATAAGAACTAAGGATGAAGCAATTTAAAAAAAGATGTTAAGTTGGTGCAAAAGTAATTGCAGGTTTTGCCATTAGAAGTAATTGAGTTTTTTTACCCTCACTTTTAATGGCAAAAACTGCAATTACTTTTGCATCAATATATATAGGTTACAGTTTAGTAGGAGGAGACAGTTGATTAATAAGATAAATAAATGAACACATGAATAATAGATTAAGTACTGATGATATTTAGGAGAATAATAAAGCAAAAGAGAATGGCCTGAGAAAGCTTCATTGAAAGCAGAACATTGTCATCAGAATCTGAAGGAAGTGCTGCAGTGGCCATCGGCCATCGGGGGAAGAGGACTCTAAACAGAAGGAGAGCCATGCAAAGACTCAAAGAGTGACCTTGCCTGGTGTGTTCAAAACCAGCATGATAGCCAGTGAGCCCAGAGTGGAGACAGTCACGGGGTGGTGGCCAGTAGGAGGTGAAGTCACAGGCAGAACTGGGAGTCTGATGGTGTAGCCTGAGACACTGCAGCACTTCCATGAGATGAAGGGATTGGGACAGAAGTGTCCCCTGATCTGATGTTCAGGGTGACATGATTACACTGGAAATTTTACCTTCTCTTTTGGGCCTGGCCTTTTCCCACAATAGTATACTTCGTGGAATATTCATGTTGTTGAAGATAACGGTAATTTTTCTTGTCGTTGTTTTATGTAATATCATTTGTATAAACATACCATAATATATGTATCTATTCTATAAGGCATAGGAATTTGAGTAGTTTCTAGGTTCGGACTATTTCAGAAAATGCACCTATGAACATTCTAGGATATATCTTGGTACTCATGAGCATTAACTTCTCAGGGGCAGATGCCTAGGAGTGGAATTGCTGATTATAAGTTCACACGAACTCAAGTTTTACTGGATATTGCCAGAAGGCTATCCCATGTGTTTGCACTGATTTTTAATTTTGCCAGCAGCGTACAACAGTTCCCATTGCTCTACACCACCATAAATGTTTGGTCAGCCTTAAATGCATTCCTAGTTATGGTGTCTTGATGTAGATGTCTTCTTTTGTAAATTTTATTTTCTATTTTTAATCCATATCTCTATGTGTCTTTTTTCATTGCTATGTTACAGTTTTTCACCATAGTTTGGCTATTAATTCTTTGTTAGTTATGTTTTGCAAGTTTTTCTTCCCATTCTGTGGCTTGACTTTTCATTTTTCTTATGGTGTCTAATTTTTTTAATGTAATTTTAGTAAAGCAAATTTTATAATCTTTTACTTTATGCTTAACAATTTTGTATACTTTTCAAAAACTTTTTATCAACTGATGTTATGATAATATTTTATATTTGATTTTAAAGGCTTTTTGCTATTTATATCCTCATTTTTAACTTAAGGGAAATTAATATAAACATAGCATAAAATTAGTGTTTGATTTTATTATTTTTAATAATCCAGACATCCAATTGAATAGACTAATTATAGCTTTATTTCAGTCAATTTGCATGTTTACATATAATGGAGAAAATCTTAGAAAACTATGACTTAACAAAACTAGCCCACAGTGAAATCTAAATAATCTTAAATTCAATAAAATCACAAACTCTGCAGAAAATTCATCTCACAATCAAAATGCAAAGCTGAAAAGCTTCACCAACAACTTTTGCCAATTATTCAATAACAAATTTAAAAATTTTTAAACATTCCAGAAGATAGAAGATGAGCAAATACTCCTCAACTGATTTTATAAGATTATCATAACCAAGTCAATCAAAGAAAGTAACAAGAGAACGTATTGTGAGAAAGAAACACCACAGGCTAATCACCTTTTCAACATGGGTAGAAAATCTAAACAAAATACAGACAATCAAATTGGACAATATTTATTAGGGCTCAGATATGAGCTGATTATAATCCCAAAAGACACAATCTCAGATGCCAAAATCTTGAGGATTGAAATTCTGAAAGACTAAAATCCTGAAAATATAATTATGGAAAAAATAATATAAATTAAAAAAAAATTTAAAGATACTCATTTACATCTTTAGAAAGAGAGATATTTGAGAAAAGTAGAAAAACGTGACAGACCACTTCGTAGGTTACTTTACAATAAAATAGGCAATGATGATGTACATATTTTTGCAAGCATAAATAATCAGATATGTTAATGACAGTTATACAGCCATAATAGTTATGAGACAAACCATAGTCATAAGGAAACAGGTCAAAAATTGAAACACAGAAATGCAGTTTGTTATGTCTTGTGACGTGGTGCACCCAGCTTCATAATGCAGTCATTCGAAATACAATATAGGACAACTTAGAACTTTCCACAAATTTGATAAAAAACCACGATGGTTCCCCACCACATACGGAATCACCCAAAAAGCTGAGGTCTAGAGAAATTTTATCTTTGAAAATGCAGATGCATAAAAAAAGGCATCTCTATTTACTGAGGAATTTCAATGTTTTCACACATGTGCACAGTGCTTACACACAAAGCCAACTTTGTAACTATATGCCTTGATGGAGTCACATTTGTAAAAAATGCATAAAACAAATCAGAACTCTCTAAAAGTGTTTACACAATTTATACTTGCAGAGTTGGAAATGATGCAAAGATGAAAAACATAGTATAGAAAATGGTAAAATAAATGTATTACCCGGATAGATATTAGTACATCCTCTTTTCAGAGAATACGTTCACATTCATTTTCTATGTGGCACTGCTCAGTTTCAAATTCTTTCTTGATCTGACATACACTGACAAGAGCATTCTGTAGTAATTTTTCCCATCTTCTATGCCACACTTCTATGCTGTTTTGGGTACATTGAAATTTATTCCACATGCGCTCATATACAGGCCACAAATTTGGCGGGAACAGTTATTGGTGGTAGACCAACAACGCTTTTGTAGGTCTTCTTATCGCACCATGCATGTAATTATTTTTGAACCAGTCAGTAACTTCACTGGCTTCTTACAGCAAATATGGCTTTAATTCATTAAAAGGTCCTGAAATGTCATCAGCTGGAATGAATTCCGGTGCAGACGAATAGCACATTTTACAACTGAAGTTTCCATTGTTTTCGTGGCCAATCCACTCATCTGATTTTTCTGCCAAATGCATTGGACTGAATGGTAAAACAACAGCAACAACAGAAGCAACAGTAACAAAACCCTTTGTTGGCAACATCTTAAAATTTACTTTTCAAAGCCTAATTGTGCCTAATTCCAAACCTGGCATGGTTTGGGGATTCAACTGAAACCTATTTTCTGCTATATAAAAAAAAATAATAACAAGGTGATAGTTCTCCCTAACGTAAGGCAACTATCCTGTGATAGTGATTTTCAGGATTTTAGACATTAGGAATTTTTGACTTTGGGGACTTAGATATTACAGATTCTGATCTTTAGGGATTTCAACATTTGGGATTATGGCACTTAAGATTGTGTCTTTCTAGATTATGATCCAAACCCAGCCCATTTACATCTCCCTGTTCCCTGCCCCCTATGATCAATACCTAATTTAACTTTTGAAAGTTAGTAACTGTCAGAAAATTAATTAACAGATTAAAAGTCACTGAATGGAAGAAAAATATTACAACACATATAGCCAACCAAGAATTAATTCCAGACTGTATAAAGAACTACAGCATAGTAATAATAATAAATAAGATAAGTACAAATGTAGACAAAAATTTAAGCTATTTAATACACTTAACAAAGTCAGCATTCTGCATTCCATAAAATGTATGAAAAGGAGAAAAGCCGTATGAAAATATTTCTATAGATACAGAAAAAAGTTTTAATAAAACTTAAAATGTATGTGTGTTGTGTTAAATACACACACACATATTTTGGTAATGAAAGCATAGGAGACAACGTCCTCACCCTGATGAAGTGCATCTACAAAAAGTCAACCATGAGCTTTCCTCTTTCTCTTTCTCGCCTCTCCCTCTCCTTTCCTAGCTTCTCTCCCTGTCCTTTCTTTCCCTTTTATTTCTGATCAATTCTGACAAAATTTATCAGATGAGGCAAAGTAGGCTTTTACACTAGCCTGGCATTGAAGGGAGCAGTCGCCCAAGGCAAGGTGTTGACTCCCAACCAGAGTGAGAAGAATGTCCTCGCCCAGATGATGGCCTAGTGTGAGGTGTGTATGGAGCTGGGTATTCATGCACCCTTGCAAGGGGATCCACGTGAAGATTTCCTGCAGTGGGGTCTCAGAGCCAGAGGGAGTGAGGGGGATGTAAAGCCAGATGAACAGCTGGCTCAGATTGTAGAAGCCCAGGGAGAGTGAGCATGACATTCACGTGCTAGGGCAGCTCGGTATTGAGGGCTCCTACATAGGGCTGTGCCTATGGGTGAGAGGACGTTCTTTGCATAAGGGGAAATTGATCAGGTAAAGAAATGGGAGTTGGTTTTCTCACCACTGGAGAAGAAAATTGCAAAATGAAAAGAAGAAAAACAAGAATGAATGTGTAGTGTTGAATTAAGATTGGAGTGTGAACTCATGGGTAGAGAGAGGGAGTGAGAGATGAAAATTCACATATGTGTGTTGACCTTAACTTTTGAATTCCTAAATTGTGCAAATGGATTCAGAATGTGACTCACTACTCTCTTCTCTGCAGAGCAATGGGATTCCTTTCATGATGTTAATTCTGGGCACCATATGTGTGTTTCGATTGCACTGGGAAGAGAAAACTGTTCATAGAGAGAATGAGATGGCAGATTGCACAGTTTTACTTTGTTTTGCTTTTTTTCTTCCATGGGCCTGGAGGTAGAAGAAAGGCTAAAGCTGCTTCTATATAATAAAATATAATTTGTACTTTATCATGATATCACTGAATCATAGGTCAGCAACCTCTACAAATTCTGAACCTATTTTTGCATCCATGAATAAAAATGTATTATTTAAACTGGTTCCAAAATGCAGCCCTCCCTCTAGGAACATAAAAGATATCTGCAATCTGCCTTTCCTTTCTTTTATTTCTATACACAGTAGAAACTCTGGAGGTATTGCAAATGAACAACCATAGCTGGGTGAGAAGCTATCAGTTCTCAGGACTTTTTCAAATGATGAAGTCTAGCCTGGTCCGTTGCGTGTAACACTTCTCACCTTTGCTGTGAAAGTCTCTCTGACACCCTGCGGTGTATAATGGAAGGTGTTGAAAACTAGCAAAGGCCTCTCTTCCAGCCGCTGGTCAAAATGCCAAAATGTCAAAACGCTCCTATTGGTTGCTTCCCAACACTCTGGAGACACACTCACAGAAACACTTCATGAAAGGAGAATCCTTTACATCTGTTTTGCTTGATTTCTCTGCTAATCCTTCTTCCACTGACTAAAAAGCCCTAATAACAAGGCTCCTTTGAAAATCTACATTTAAATCTCTTAATTACACTTTGGTTTTTGCCAGTGTCTTGCTTGCATTCTATGTTCAAATGCAATTTTAATAATATTCATCTCTTTCAATGTGCAGAGCCAGCTCTGTCCTTCAAAGTGAATTTTTTTGGTTCTCAATGGGCAACTCTTGGCATTGGCAGACATCAGGAACACATTTCCCGGAGCCTCTACCCAGTAACATTTTAATTTTGCAATTAATTGTGTAGGCAATTGGACACTAAAGCAATCACGGACTAAGCAAGCCAATTGTACTCTCAAAAATGAAGGAAAATTATGGCCACATTTAGTAAATTATCGTATAATTCTCCCTATGTGCAATTGGATTCCCCAAATTAAAGGTGGGCATAAAACTGAAGTAGCAAAAATGAAATTGTGGGTTTTCATTTTCATTTTGGATAATGCGGTGTTTTAGTGAAGTTATCTTTTCTCAAAAAAACTTCATAATCTGTATTTCTAGTTTTTCATAAATTGCCAACGGAAAAAAATGTACCCCTTCTGCAATTTTCATATTGTTTTGTTTTTTAGGATAAAATCAAGATATTGATGCTAGTTTACATTAGTCACAGTCATTTTTATGTTGTCTGCTGGTAAATGTATTTTAATGCTGAACATCTGCATGGAATATTTTGTGACTAATAGGACATTGTCTTTACCATATAATTCAATCTTATTTATTCAAAACCAGTTGGTCTTTTTGACCTCAACTCTTGAGAAAACACCTGAGAAACTGGACATAGATTTTGTTAAAATGGGGTAAAAGTTTGTTTTATATTCAAAATTCATATTCCAAATCCCATGTAACTTATTTTCATAATTTGCATTTTCCACATCTAAATCTACTCAGCACCTCTTTTGACTATCTAGTTTTCCACCCACAAAAGTAAGTTCCACAGGTTGTGACAAGGGCACCTAGAAATAGGAAGACTGAGAACAAAAAGCAGATATAGCTGACTACATGACAATGAAAAGGAAAAGACAGAAATGATAAAATCAAAACCAACACTGAAAATTTTACAAGCCTGGAAAATGGTCAAAAATTTATTTTGTACAGCAACTGCCTCAGAAGACAAAGTTCTATTTCAATAAAAACTTTTATAGCTTGTAGTTAATGGTTTATAAACAGCACTCACATATATTAGTTGATTTGGTCCTGTGTGTCATAGGCAGGGCAGATAAGTAGCATTCCCTTTCAATAATAAATTTTATAGTGTAGGGCCTAATAGATTATTTTTAGAATAAAATTTTGGATCTTCCTCTAGCTTGATGTGTAATGTTAGCCAGTTATGTTGAAGCTATGCAAATGTTGATAATAATAGTTACCTAACACAGCCGTTGAAAAAACTAAGTCAAATGATGCACATGAAACATTCAGAAACACTCAGAAAATGGGAGCCATTGCTATCATTGAATGCCACAAATGGAGGCTCAGAAATTGACATGCTCGACGTCACGTAACTAAGAGATAAAGCCACTTTGTTTTGTTTTGGCAGTTCTGCCATTCGTCTACAAGCTGATTTGCAGTCTTTAGGATTTAAAAGAAAATCACATCCAGGTAATGTCTTAAACAAGTGATTCACCACATAACAGAATTACAATCAAAAGCCATATGATAATCTCAACAGATGCAGAAATCTCATTTGATAAAGCTCAGCATCTTTCATGGTAAATCCCTCATCGAACTTGGCATCTAAGAAACATACCTAAAATAATAAAAGCTGTATATGGCAAACTCACGACTACCATCATATTGAAGTTGAAGGCATCCTCTCTAAAAACTGAAACAAGACAAGGATGCCCAGTCTGTCTCACTACTCCTACTTAAGATAGTACTGAAAGTCCAAGCCAGAGTAATCAAGCAAGATAAGTAAGAGACATAAAAATTGGAAAACAGGAAGTCAAACTATTCCTGCTCATTAATGATATGGTCTGATACTTAGAAAACCCTAAAGACTCCTTTCAAAGACTTCTAGATTTCATAAATACTTCAGTAAACTTTTGGGATAAAAAAATTAATGTACAAAAATCAATAGCATTTCTATACACCAATAATGATCAAGCTGAGAACCAAATTAAGAATACAATCACATTTACAGTAGCTACAAAAAACCTAAAATACTGAGGTATACGTTTAACTAAGGAAGTAAAATATTTCTGTAAGAATAACTACAAAACACTGATGAAAGAACTCACAGAAGACCCATATAAATAGAAAAACATCCCAGGCTCATGGATTAGAAGAATCAATATAATTAAACTGACCATATTGCCCAAAGCAATCTACAGTTTCAACACAATTCCTATCAAATTACCAAATTGTTGTCCATAGAATTAGTAAAACCAATTCAAAAATTCATATGGAGCCAAAAAAGAACCAGAAGAGCCAAATAAATTCTAATCAAAAAGAAAAAGTTGGAGCCATCACATTACCTGATTTCAAGTTATATAACAAGGCCATACCAAATGAAAAAGCATACTATTTGTATAAAAATACACACATAGAACAATGGGATAAAATAAAGAGCCCAGAAAAAAAGTCACAGGCCCATGACCAACTGATCTGAAACAAAGTCAACAAAAATATACACTGGAAAAAGGACACCCTACTTAATAAATGGTACTGGGAAAATGAGATAGTTATATGCAGAAGAATAAAACTAAAATGATTTAAAGATTTCAGTGTAAGACTTGAAATTATAGCAATACTAGAAAACAAGCTAGAAAAGAAACCCATCTGGACATCGGCCTTGGCAAGTAATTTATGAAAAGTTCTAAAAAACAAATACAACAAAAACAAAAATAGACAAACCGAACTTAATTAAACTAAAAAGCTTCTGCTGAGCAAAGTAAACAATCAACCTAGTAAACAGCTAGCATGTAGATGGAAAAAAGAACTTGAAAACAATGCATCTGAAAAAGGTTTAAAATGTAGAATCTACAGGGAACTCAAGCAACTCAACAACAATGACAACGAACAATCTCATTAAAAAGCGGGCAAAAGACATAAACAGATACTTTTTAAAAAGACATACAAGTGGTCAACAACTGTGAAAAAATGTTCAACATCACTAATCATCAGATAAATGCAGATTAAAACCACAATGAGATACCATCTTACATCAGTCAGAATGTCTATTATTAAAAATTCAAAAACAACAGATACTGGTGAGGATGCAGAGAAAAGGGAATCCTTGCATACTGTCAATGGAAATATAAATTAGTATAGTTTTTATGAAAAGCTGTATGAAAACTTCTCAAAGAGCTAAAAAGAGAACTACCATTCTATGCAACAATCCCACTACTAGGCATATATCCAACGAGAAATAAGTTATTATATCAAAAAGATACCTCCACTCATATGTTTGTCACTCCACTATTGACAACAGCAAGATAATGAATGAACCTAAGTGTCCATCAATGCAGAATTGGATAAAGAAAATATGGTAAAGATATATATATATTTCACGCATGTGTGTGGGTGTTGCATATATACCGTAATACTATATATAGTATTATAATACTATAGACACTACCTAATACTACATATAGTATTAACCAATACTATATGTAGTATTACACCATTATATATACATATTTTATATATATATATAATTATGGTACACTACACACACAAACACACACATACATACTACCTATATATGGTACTATATATATAGCATTTATGGTATGCTACATATATGTAGTATATACAGCACATATACACTATACTATACATATATAGTATACACATATGTATTGTAGTATATATGTATGTAGTATATACATATACTATGTGTATATACAGTACATACACATAAATACATATATGTAGTATATACATATACTGTGTATATATACAGTACATATATACAGTATATATACATATACATACATATGAGACACACTGAGGAGTTAGTATATACAGTGTATGTATATACTACACATATATTACATAGTTGTGTGTATGTTAATATATACATATGTACATAGTATATATGGAATGCTACTCAGCCATTAAAAAGAATGATCTCATGTATTTTGCAGCACCATGGATGAGTCTGGAGACCATTATGCCAAGTGAAATAACTCAGAAAGACAAATACTGCATATTCTCACTTACAAGTGGAGCTGAACAACAGATGCACGTGGACATTCGGGAGCGAGAGAACAGGGCTTGGAGAGTACAAAAGGTGGGAGGGTGGGAAGGGGGCGAGGTTTGAAAATGACATAGTGGGTGAAATATTTACTATTTGTGTGATAGGTATGCTAACAGCCCAGACTTCACCTCTACACAATTTATGCATGTCAGACATCCGCACTCGAACCCCTTAAATCTATCAAAATAACAATTATTAAAAGAAACTAAACTTCAGAATTTGTTTTTCTTATTATCATGGGGTCAAAAGATTGGTTCCATCTGGAAAAAGTAGCTGCCTACAGTGACATAAATAGTTAACACCAGAGGGTAGAAGAGCAAATGTTACCTTGGAGGGGCCCTGAGGGTTCATTGAACTATAAAGGACAAGCAGTGGAGAGAAGTATGAAAAACAGCAGATTATGAAAGTGAGCCCTTTCTAGTTATTTCCTCCTCTTCTTCTTTCCTTCCTCTCTTCTTTTCCTCCACTCCCTTGTTCCTTTTTCCCCCTTTTCTTTCTATTCTAACAAAGAAATATTAGTGTAGGATTTATTATAGGCCAAGATTTTCACTAGATATTTACACTGTGTTAACTACAATGATTCTTAGTCTAAAGGAGTTTATACTTGGCTGGGTATAAAAAGAGCTAGACCCTTGTTCTTATAAATAGTGAGGAAAATACTGTGACAGAAATAACTTGGTGCTACAGATGGTGGAGGAGACGTGCCTGACCTTCATTAGAGAGCTCAGGAAGGATTTTAGGGGAAGTGTTACCAGTGCTGAGGTCAATGAGTTCTAAAGCAATATATGGCAACTGGGGTTAGAAGGGATAAAGAAGTCCAGAGGAAACTGAGAAATCCGTTTCTTTTTCAAATTTTTGAGTAGTTGAATAGGGCCAGAGAGAGCAGTGGTGAAAGAGGCCCGCTGAGGAGTTAGCAGGTAACAGATGACAACTGGGTGGGTGTGCAAACTGATGGCTCTACTGTCACATTGGCTAGCTGGAAGCTGAAGTCCCTGGATTCCTCTTCTTTCTGTACTTCTGGCTTATGGGTGTCCTTTTGGGCAACTAAGTTGTGCTAGGTTGGGAGATCAAAGTGAAGGACCTACATCACGCTCTGAAGGTCAATATTCATGACAGGCAGAGAGAGGCAGTGAGATCGAAGGCTTTTTGTTTTTCTTTTCTGCTCTGCATGTCCTATTCTTTTTGGCCATTGACTCTGTAGCAATCCTGGCTGATCACCAGAAGCTTTGCTGAAAACCCACAGAGGCAGGCAATAGTTACTGACACCCAACAAATTCCCATAGACGTCCAGGTCTGCCCCTTCAGGCTCCAGCTCCAGCCTCTGGGCAGGTCCAGTTCCCAGCTTCCCCCAAGCTCCAACTCATTCACATTGTCCTAAGCTAGCAAGTGACTACTTTTTTTTTCCCCAACATTTTTCTTATTAGAACTTTACTTTTTCCATTTTTACCACAATTTTTATGATCTAATTTGTTAGTCCACAATATTTTATAATTCTATTCTGCTTTCATTAATATAGTCGGTGATACTAAGAGTAGCTCTAGAGCAACATAACTTTAAGGATGAGAAAGTGAAATGGATTATTTGTGTGCTCTGATGAGGTTAAAGATCATCAGTGACCAGACCGTTTGCAGTGACGCAGGGGGCACTAAGGGCCCTTCCCAAGCAGTGAAAAAGCTTTTGGTTAAATTTTCACCTGTGAGCACCTATTAACATGTGCCTTTGGAAACCAAGCCCATCATAGTAAATTTTACTGAAAATAAGCAGAACGAATTTAATTGGTTACTTGCAAACATCCTAGAGATCTTGAAGGAAAAAAAAAAGATAAGTACATGGACTTAAAAATCTCAATTTTAGGTCCAAAATGTACCAGAAAGCTATTACTGTCTAAAATCAATCTGATCTCTTCTACAGGACTAAGATTTCTGAAAGCTGGACCTGAAGTCTAATCTAGCAAGGGGTTAGATTACTGTGAAAATTGAATGGTCAGTGCAGCTAAGGATGGGAGCAGGTGGGAAGGGTCCTGCGAGGCTGAGGAGCTTGAACCCCTACATTCTGCTGAGCCTCTTCTGCCCATAGAAACAGACTTTTCTCCTGTCTGAGGACATTAGCCAGCCCTTGCCTGAGAAAGCCGGAATAACATTCTCTGAAGTAATCACCCGAGGAGAGACTTATGATGACCAAATCTCATTGCTTCTAGTCCAGAAATTGCCAGATTTCCTCAACTGATGGCTACCTTAGCATCTCTAATTTTCTGCAGTGCCCTGGGCCAAATAAAATGCCCAACAATTCTGTTCATGAAGTTTACCCCTCAATACTTATTTATTTATCTGTTTATTCATTTTTATTTTGTAATTACTTGAAAAAATGCTACACCTAAACCAAAAGAAAAAATACTTGTACTACATTCTTAAGCAACCACAAATATTTGCTAATGGCACATGCACAGCTGAAATCTCAATCCAGAAACACAGGACACCACTGGGGGCGGCAGCATGATCCAATGCTGAAACCGACCTTCACCAAGCTAGTAGTTCACATGGGGCCTGATAAACGTTGACAAAGGGCTGATATCCAGAATTTACAACGAACTAAAACAGATTTACAAGAAAAAAACAAACAAGCCCATTCAAAAGTGGGTGAAGGATATGAACAGATACTTTACAAAAGAAGACATACATGAAGCCAATAAGCATATGAAAAAATGCTCATCATCACTGGTCATTAGAGAAATGCAAATCAAAACTACATTGAGATACCATCTCGTGCCAGTTAGAACGGCAATCATTAAAAAATCTGGAGACAACAGATGCTGGAAAGGATGTGGAGAAATAGGAACACTTTTACACTGTTGGTGGGAGTGTAAATTAGTTCAACCATTGTGGAAGACAGTGTGACAATTCCTCAAGGACCTAGAAATAGAAATTCCATTTGACCCAGCAATCCCATTAGTGGGTATATATCCAAAGGATTATAAATCATTCTACTATAAGGACACATGCACACGGATGTTCATTGCAGCACAGTTTACAATAGCAAAGACCTGGAACCAACCCAAATGCCCATCAATGATAGACTGGATGGGAAAAATGTGGCACATATACACCATGGAATATTATGCAGCCATAAAAAATGATGAGTTCGCGTCGTTTGTAGGGACGTGGACTAACCTGGAAACCATCATTCTCAGCAAACTGACACAAGAACACAAAATCAAACACCACATGTTCTCACTCATAGACGGGTGTTGAACAATGGGAACACATGGACACAGGGAGGGGAGCACTATACACTGGGGTCTGTTGGGGGGGAGTGGGGGGGACAGCAGGGGGTGGGGAGTCGGGGAGAGATAGCATGGGGAGAAATGCCACATATAGGTGAAGGGGAGGAAGGCAGCAAATCACACTGCCACGTATGCACCAATGTAACAATCTTGCATGTTTTTCACATGTACCCCAAAACCTAAAATGCAATTAAAAAAAAAAAACCTTGAATATCTCTGTATTTTCCTTAAAGTGTCCTGGGACACCCTTGTGAATGGACTGTGGTGCCCCGGGCCACCCTGGCGCAGAGTCTAAGAACTGTAGTTTAAACCTATAACAAGATTCAAGTCCAAGTGTTTCCCAGAGAAACAGGTTAAAACTGTGACCCATAAGAAAATGGAGTATGTACCAAAGGAGTTGCTAGGCTTTGCCAATTTACACTGGCAGAATTGGGAGCTACACGGGCAAGTGAATCCTAAGTGTATTAGATGATACCCTGCCCAAACTGCTCTTGGTGTAGACCACTCAGTTCAGGGCGTTTTGTTACATTTCAATCGGTTACCAGAGTCATTAGTAGAATCAGTAATGTTATTATATATTTTGTTTTAGTGGGACCACATTAGCTTTAATCTGGAAAATGTATTGGAATCAGGGGCAAGGTGGGTCACGTGAGAATCAGCTTAGTCTCGAACAAAAATGGTCAAGGGCATACCCAGTCAACACAGCAGATATTTATCAGAGCAATTTGCCACCCATTGGAAATGTGGGATTGTCTTAGTTTTTTGGGGCCACTATCACAAAATACCTTAGACTGGGTAACATAAACAACAGAAATTGGCTTGGCATGGGGGCTCACGTCTATAATCCCAGCATTTTGGGAGGCCGAGACAGGCAAATCACTTGTATCCAGGAGTTCAAGACCAGCCTGGGCAACATGGTGAAATCCTATCTCAACAGAAAAATACAAAAAATTAGCTTACGTGGTGATGTGTGCATGTAGTTTCAGTTTTTCAGGAGGCTGAGGTGGGATGATCACTTGACCCCAGGCTGGAGCCAAGATCGCTCCACTGCACTCCAGCCTGTGTGACAGAGCCAGACCCTGTCTCAATGGAAGGGAAGAAGAAAGAGAAGAAGGGAGGAAGGGAGGAAGGGAGGGAGGGAGAGAGGGAGGAAAATTATTGCTCACAGTTACTAAAGTTGTTAATCCAAGACAAGGCATGAGCAGAATTGGTGTCTTGAGATGACCTGTTCCTCATGGGTGGTGCCTGCTGTGTCCTCAGGCAGGAAAGGAATAAATAGGCTCCCCAAGCCTCTTCCAAAAAGGCACTTATCCATTCACGGCGGCCTAATCACCTCCTAATGGCTCCACTTGTGAATACCATGACACTAGGAATTAGATTCCAGCATAGGAATTTTGGGGGGACACCAACATTCAAATCATAGCAGGTGTAAAAGATTAGTCTTAGACTCCGAGCTCTCCAGGTTTACATTTGGCTAGAAAAGTCAAGTATTAGACCACTGGACAAGCAATTCAGTTGATGTGGGGTACATTCTTTTTTTCTTTTTGACATGGAGTCTCACTCTGTCACACAGGCTGGTGGGCAGTGGAGTAATCTCGGCTCACTACAACCTCTGCTTCCGGGTTGAAGTGATTCTCCTGCCTCAGCTTCCTGAGTAGCTGGGATTATAGGTACAAACCACCATGCCAGGCTAAATTTTGTATTTTTAGTAGAGACAGGGCTTCACCATGTTGGTCAGGCTGGTCTCAAACTCCTGACCTCGTGATCTTTCCATCTTGGCCTCCCAAAATGTTGGGATTACAGGTATGAACCACTGCACCTGGCCATGGGGGACATTTATAAATGGCCAATAAATAGAACAAAGTGGTCTAGATTTAGTTTTAGTAATGTTTAGTCTACGGAATTGACATGTAATCTGGGATGTTAACATGGAAGACTTGAAGAATTGGCCCAGTAAAGAATTGGCCCATAAGGTGGGGTGCAGAGGACGTGTGCTTGAGTCTTAGGAGAGCCTGGTGTTCCTGCAGCTGGGTGGATGCAAAGCCACTTCTAAGATAAGGGCATGCAGCAGTTTCTAAAAATCACGTCTGTGGAATTCTCCTTTTCCCAAACATGCCAAATGACTGAAACTTATGACTATAGTAGTTTTTCTGTGACTTGAGATCTTACTTAATAGTATGCAGACTCAGAGTTTTTGAGTGGAGTGTATATTGGCTTTTTTTCCTATCTAAATGAGTACAGGAATATCCTCTGTGTCCTTACCCATATGCCTTCTTGTCATATTGAAAATACTGGCAGTCATTTGTATGTCTCATCAATCTCCCCCATTAATTCACTCAGAGCTAGTGCTAGACAGCAGATGGGCAAAAATGTGCTCCAACCAGCCAGCCCCTCCCCGAAGACAGTGGCTGTGAGCATCCCAAGCCCAAGCGTCAATTACTCGGCAGGGCTAGTAGATTATGGCCTGCTTAGAAGACAGGAGGTTTTTAATGTCTCAGTGTTCACAGGTTTATGAAGCAACAAGTGGCTTCTCTCGGACCTCTCCTGGTTCCTGGTGAACCAGGCTTCTATTTCTTTCTCTAATCGTCATAAGAGTTGTTTTGTGTCTTACCCTCCGTAGTGAAAGCGCAGCTCAGGCATCTGCAGGTTGCATTCACACTCAAGCTTCATATAAGGTTGGAATGCATCATCGTAGTATTTACGGAGTAGGCTTTGGAACTAAATAAAGGAAGAGGGAATGGGGTCAGGCTCTCCTAGTCAACTCGGGAACCCGAATAAAGGGGAGAGAGCTGCAAAGTTCTCACAGGAGGTTGATTAGCATCACCTCAAACCTTACAGACTAAATTACTGAATGAAAAGATAAGGTTCCACTTTGGGGAGAGCTGGTGGGGGGTGTCTCATGTGCGAGAGGCTGCCTTCATCCAAGACGATGGTGGGTGGCCTGGAAGGAGCTTTATTCTCTTCACTTTGGATACTCCTTCAGCAGTACTACAGTACTTTGTCACCTTTCCATCTCCCAATCCAGAAAAGCACCTCAATTATTTTTCTAGGGGTCAATAAAATCAAAGAGAAGGCTTGAATAAACCAGTTTACCTGAGAGGAATCACTCAGACTAGTTATTGTGGTCAGAAATCAATCAGTTGTTCAGACAGGCTTTTTGTGTTCCTCCTTCTGCAAGCATTTACAGACACCTTGGTTGCCAGGCATTGGCTCTGAATTAGTCACTGAAGGCCCAAGGGAAGCCACTCATTGCTTCACTCATAGCTGTGAGTGCATTAATGGTGGGGATTGATGAGACATACAAATGTGCCTTCATCCCTCCTGTGAGCAGCTTCCTATTCTGGCAGACACTCTTTTTATTTAAGGAAAGGAAGAGCAGGCTGCACCTTGCATGTATTCTACAACGAACCGAGAATTATTCACTAGCCAAGGGTTTGCTGTTCGAACTGCAGGAATCTGAGAGCACATACGGTAGAAACTTAGTTCCGCATCTGTGTGACTTCAATAAGTTCACAAAATATTCTCATCTTCTAATTCTTTAGCTGTGTAATGAGGATAAAATAACACTTGTGTCATAGATTTGTGTTGTAAAGTGAATGAGATGATGCAAATTAAGTGCTTAGCATGGTGGCCAGCGCATGCAGACTGCTTAGTGAACGCTAGTGTTGCTCTGATACACACAGATGCAAAGCGCATTAAAACAACATGGTCCTCACTTCACCTTGAAATGCACCCCACCTTTTTCATTGTTCCGTGAGGGCTTTCACGAGCAGATGGTTCTAGACCTTGGAGTCCAGAGATTGACAGTGAATATGCAAAGACTCTTACTGAATGAGAAAATGGTAAGAAGTGATGACATGGTTCTCCCTGTGTCTCCACCCAAATCTCGTCTCGAATTGTAATCTGCAAGTGTGGAGGGAGAGAGGTGAGTGATCATCTGGGCAGTTTTTCCCATACTTTTCACATGATTAAGTGAGTGAGTTCTCACAGTACCTGATGGTTTTATAAGGGGTTCTTTTTTGTTTAGTTTTGGATTGTAGAAATTTATTAAAATTGGAAGACATTGTTTAATTAATCTTCTTGTGCCATGAGACTCCATCAGACTGTCTACAAAGACCACTAGGAGGCTAAGGATTAGTTGAACCCAGGAGTTTGAGACTGTTTTGAGCCTCAGAGGGCCACTGCACTCCAGCTTGGGTGACAGAGCGAAACCCTTTGAGGGGTAATTCAAAGGGGGATTCTTCCTCCTTTGCGCTCACTATCTTCCGCCACCATGAGCCTACTTTAATTTCTGCAGTGATTGTAAGTTTCCTGAAGCCTCCCCAGCCATATGGAACTGTGAAACAATTAAACCTCTCTGTTTTATAAATTACCCAGTCTCGGGTATCTCTTTATAGCATTGTGAAACCCTACTAATACAACTGGCAAACAAGCAAATGAATCCTAAATATTTATATAGCTTTTAGAGAGCACATTATTGACTCACGATTCTCAGGGTTTCTTTTTGGCCTCTATGGTGAAGAAGGAAGAATTATTTGCTCTAAGCAATTGGGCATACTTGCAGGACCAGACATAAAATTAATCAAATGCGTGGAAAGAACATAGCCGCCTACAGGGTTGGAGATCTTCCCTTCCCTTCCACCTTTCATGCTTGCTTTCTTGTTCTTCTTATTTTTTTCTTTTCTTTCATTTTTCTTCCTTTTCTGGAAATTCTAAAAGACCCATCAGTTGGCATCTAGATTGTTATCTTACCAACCTGTCTTGTTTCCTTGAAGTAACACAGGCCTATCTAAGTACTGGCCAATGAGAAAAGAGAAGGTTTAGACATTGGTTGCAGTTATAATAAAGTCTGCTAGCAATCTAATCAGAAACTACTAGAGTGGAGGTTAAGTCAGTCTTAAGGCTAGCAGGGACTAGGGCATAGGTTAAAACAACACAGTACACAGCCCTTCAGATTTGGCTATTTCTGCTTTCCTTCTCCCCGCTCTTCTCTCGTAATGCATCTGATGATGTGTCACCTAGACTGCCTCCTGTAACTCAATACAACTTTCCTTATATAGTATTTGACAGTGATTCTCTTTCCCTAGTTTAAATTCCATGTGTTTTGCTTCAGGCTTCTCCAAATTTGTATTAGCACTCTGCTTCTCAGCCCTGTGGGAAGCCACACTTGGAGTCCGGGTTGGATTTCTGTGGAGGAGATGGGATGAAACAGACAAGCCAGGAGGCAATTACAAGTGGCAGATCCCAGGAGGTTTGGAATAAAATCAGGTCACCAGAATACCTGCCAATGTCAGAAGTTTGAACTAAAAGAGAGGTAGAAAACATTACCTATTTTACCATTTGGCTTGGTCTTGTCAGCTGGCAGGAAAGGTAGCCTGCTAAATGCACAACCATCTCCCCAGAAGGCAGGAAGACAGCCTGATCTTCACCTGGCCCTAGCAGTCCAGAGAGAATCCTGGAAAGGCAAAGAAGTCCTCATAGGCGATGGAAGGATGGGATTGATAAATTAGTCTCCTGTGCATCTGAATCATAAAATAATACTGAAAATAAAACACTACAGGATAATAAAAATGATCACTTCTTGCATACTTACTGTGAAGTAGTATACCAACAGCTTCGGAAAATATTACTTTTTAAATTTTTCTCTATGAAGTATTGTGTGGAGATTACTAACGCTCCTGATATTTGGTCCTTCTGTATTTTCTGCACATGTGGACTGACCAACTAGCTTCTCTTAGTTTCTTTGTAGCCATTGGAATAGTTCTATCCGATTAAGGAGAGAAGCTGTGTGTCATTTCTAGTCACAGGCAACTAAAAACAAGTGCAAAATTCTCACGTGATGTGCAGTAGCATCTTTTTTCTTTGAGATGGAGTCTCAATTTTGTCTCTCAGGCTGGAGTGCAGTGGTGTGTTCTCATTTCACTGCACCCTCTGTCTCCTGAGTTCAAGTGATTCTCCTGTCTCAGCCTCTCAAGTAGCTGGGATTACGGCCCCCACCACCACACTAGGCTAATTTTTTTGTATTTTTAGTATAGATGGGGTTTCACCATGTTGGCCAGGCTGATCTCAAACTACTAACCTCAAGTGATCTGCCCTCCTTGGCCTCCCAAAGTTCTGGGATTAGGTAAGCCACCGCGCCTGGCCATGCAGTGACATCTTTTGATGGAGGCAGCCTGGATCTCGACTTTACAATGCAGAAGGTAGGTGCTCTTGGGGTATTCTGACCCACTTTGGACTTTAGGAGAGTAAGAAATAAACATGTATTGTGTTAAGTCACCAGGATTATGAGGTTTGTTTATTACAGCAGCCAAGCCTTATAGTCTTGAGCAATGCAAAAAGAAGCAGGTATGGTGCAGAAGGGGTAAAGAATGAGCCTAGGTCACACAGTTAGGAAATCATGGGGCTAGGTTTTGAAATCATGTTGGTCTGACCCCATAGCCAAGTGCATAATTAGTATATTCTCCTGGCTTCACTCAGAAGGGGGACCAGCTTAGTCTCCAGGAGTCAAACCAGAGCAAGAGCTTCCCAGGGAGCAGACCTGCAGACATAAACAGATGGCTGCCCATGCACTTATGTATAAGGCCCATGGGAAGATGCCGTTTCAGCAATTCCCCGCCTCCTCTCCCACAGTTTGGTGACTTCTCTCATTGATTTAAGCTCTTGGTGTTCCACGCTTGTCTTCAAAATAATTTTTAAAATATCAGTTTACATCCCTTGCTGAACTAATAGATTATAATAGACATGAGTAAATTATTACATGTTCACTGTAGCTGAGAAGCAGAAATAATAGCCAAAATATTGGAATATCAGTGAAGTAGATATACAACTAATCAGAATAGACCACATTTTGATATTATAAGTTCAGAATAACTTGTTTCATCCTGTAAGTACACACTGGTAGAATGTCAGCACTCCTTAGAAAAACTTCAAAGTCACTACTCTGATATTTATTCAAAAATAACAATGAGTACACTGAATATGTAGATCAAAACAAAAGGTTAATGACCCCAGGATAAACTTGACTCTTAAAAATCAGCTTGGGTCTTGCTGATTTTTAACATGATTATCTGATAATCTCTTGTTATTTTCTTTCTTATGTTAAAAGTCTATTGCAAGAAAAAACCATTTTGCATAATTGACAATGTTGGTTATTTGAACTCTTATTAATTACAATATTAGCAGTTTGGGATGTATCTGGTAAATATTAAATTGTTGTTACTCATATCATCTGCAGAAATTTTGAGGAAATGTCGTAATGTCTTGTATTAAATACATGGACATTTGAAACTTCAAAACTGTGTGTGTGCATGCGTGTGTGTGTGTCTGTGTGTGTGTTGTATGTACACATAAAATATTCTGTTTTGGAGATACTTAAAATTTAAGATTGTAATTATGTAACAATTTATCTTTTGCCATTTCAGAATGATCTTTATGTGATCAGATAGAGAGTAACACTTCAACCCATCAACTAAAAAATAGTTTGGCTCTTTCTAAATGGAGAACCTTGTTCTGTGAGGCTTAGTACAAGATCATTGCTGCCTTTCTCAAAGTCACCAGAAGTCTCTCTGGAATATGCTGGTGCCATCCATGATGTTTGCCCTTTGCCATGTACTTTTTTAGACTGGCAATGAGACCAGGCCAGGCAGGTGGCAGAGATTGGGTGTCATTATCTCTGTGGACTTGGTGCTCACTGGGGAGAGTGAAGGGAGCCCTTGTGTTAGCCTTGCTTGGATCACGTTACGTAAACAGAATTTGGCTACCTTCTTCCATAGGAGCATCTGCTCTACAAATGGTCCCTGGTGTGCCCATTTTGTTTTGTCCAAGACAGTGATCATGATGAGTAATGGATCAGGGTGAGCCTGCTAATGCATGATGTAATTGTCAGAGGGATTTAATTATCAGCACATTACATTTGGGATTATTGTGCAGTGCTGTCTCCAGCTTACTCTCAGGCAATTTAGAATCAGCATGAACCACAGGAGGGAGAGTCCTCCAAAAAGTCACTAGGAATACATTTGCTCCACTCTTACCTAAGAGCTTGGAATAACCATGACTTATTTGACTTGCTAATTTTAATAGAAAATCTATAATAGATTTCTGTTCCTTATGCATCATCTCATCTCTGCCTAAAAGCCATTCACCTATCATGCAAAGCTTTTTGCAAAAGGCTGAGTGTTGAGGACATTCACTCATTGAGTGCTAGCCACTCAGGCACAGACTTTATAAAAGCAATAACTATCAGATGTACTTTTATTCTTCTGGCAACAGGCCCTGTGAATAATGAAGCATGGCTCTCTGATTTTAAGATGGGTTAAAGAAAGGCATAGAGAAGCTGTCAAATTATATCTTTACTTAACAAACTAAAATAATTATTGATCACAGTTATTGCAATCAAAAATTATCAGATCATTTATGAAACAGAGTAGGCAAACTGCTTAGTTACTATAGTTGAAGACAATTTATTTTAAATTGAACGTTATATATTAAACTAGCTATAGTATATTGCTATATAGGAATTATACATATATTAAAATACTTGTGTTCATAATCATGAAATTTATTATATGGATGAGGGAACAGATCCAGGCATGTTAGGTAATTTATCAGGAGCAAGCAATAAGAATTTATGTAAAAGAAGTGAACACAAGGCCAGGAGTGGTGGCTCACACCTGTAATCACAGCACTTTGGGAGGCCAAGGTGGGTGGATCAACTCAACCGAGGTCAGGAGTTCAAGACCAGCCTAGCCAATATGGTGAAACCCCATCTCTACTAAAAATACAAAAAAAAAAAACAAAACTTTGTTGGGCGTGATGGTGGGCACCTGTAATCCCAGCTACTCAGGAGGCTGAGGCAGGAGTATCTCTTGAACCTAGGAGGCGAAGGCTGCAGTCAGCTGAGATCATGTCACTGAACTCCAGCCTGGGTGACAGAGCAAGACTCCCTCTCAAAAAAACAAAAAAAGAAAAAAAAAAAAAGAGAAGTAAAGACAAAAGTCAGAGATTTAGATTAAAGACTGTAGGTAAGGAAGTGAAATTTATATATTTTTTTAATCTAGCTGATTAACAATTAACCCGTTGGCTCTGGAATTCAGTTTCTGCTTCACAGTCTGTAGAGTTCCCAGCCGTGTTCAGGGTCCAGCAGCCTGCACGGCGGAGCCACTTCATCCCCGTTCGTCCCACACTTGAGCTCTCCTGTGTCCACATTCTGCTCCCACATTGACAGCCCCGCCCCACACTTCACACACAGGCTTCCTTCCACCCACGTTTGCCAAGACCCTTTCTCGCACCACTCTGTTAGTGCTCACCTATCTGTTAAGATTAGGAAAACACTGTTAGTAACACTATTGGATATACAATTTTGTTACATAAATTATTAAAAGTATGTTTTCAAAAGAATTTCTCATTCATGAAAATATAAAAATATTAACTTGAATTTTAATAAAGCTTTATGATTCCAGTTTTCATTTTTAAATGGCTCTATATATATGCAGAAAAATGTCTATTTTTAAATTATTCTAAACTATAGTATTTATAGTTCTACAATAAACATGAACTCTTTTATAAATCATTTTTTTAAATCTTCTTAATTGCCTCCAATATTTAATAAAACTGGAGAGCAACTTACTTGATGTGAAGCCTGAAATTTTTCTTATATCCTTCTGATAGATATAACTGTATATCAATGTATGTAAATATGCATGTGTGTGCTTATGTTCATAAGTTGTAGTTGTCTGATATCTGCATGAGGAAAATCTGATATTACATAAACTGAGGGTTTTTTCCTTATATCAGAAAGTACTTATTATCTATATAATTTATGAGTCCAATATTCAAATGATCATTTAATTTAAATTTATATAAAATTAACAGTTTTAGAATAACATTTGTTTTCTTTAAAAAATCATATTCAACAGATAATTAACATTTTTGGCATACAAATATTTTTACATTGTTATTTTAATATTTAATACTGACCATATTCCTTTTGAACTGAAAGTATCTCATATTTAAAATATTTCTTATTATAACTCATGTTTCAAGTTTCTTTTTTTGAGGGGAGGGTGAACTATAACTCAATTTCTCATTTGTGAGCACCAGTAAAGTGAAATCTATGTTTTAATCATTTTTGGGTTTTCAACATGAAATGGACTTCCTGATATATAGTCAGCATGGGTTGATTTTGGATTTTATTTTCTCTTTATCAAGTCAAAGGTTTGTGAACAAATTAAGATCAGTTCTATTTATATCACTAATTATGTCACTAATCTTCACCTTTCAAAATCATTTATTCCTTTTTCTTCCCCACATTTTCACATGTCATCATTTCTGCAACGTAAGTCTTCCGCATCGATACTTCCTCTTCTTCCAGGAACCAGTCAGATCTGGGGTAAGAATGCTGGATTAATTCTAGATGACCCGAAGCCTCACTTACTTGCTATATGATTTGAGCTAAGCCAATCTCTCTGAGCTACAAATCATCTGGACAGGTAATATTAACACATTCTTTACCTAAACCCCAAATTCTTAAAGGTATCCAATAAGTTAATATTTATGAAAGAAATATTATAATCTTAAATATGTTATATAAATACAAATTTTAGTTTTTAATTTTATGCCAATATATAATTTGTTTTTCCTTTTGAATGTTTGAAATTATTAAATGCATTATATTGTACTATTTTATCCTATCTGTACAATAATCACATTAAAGTAATGATAATGTAAAATTTAAATCTTCTTTATTATATATCTTTTATATGATTGTAACGTAACTTTTATCCTCACAAATTCAATGATTTCAGCCAAATCTTTGAGCATATTCTAGTTTCTTAATAAGGATATGTGTGTGTATGTGCATGACTATTCTTCATCCTCTTTCAAACTTACAGTGATTTTCTTATGAAAACTATAATTGAGGGGCTTAAGTAGTTTTAAAAAATCATTTTTCCAACTTCAGGAAATATTCTTTGTTGAGAGGGAGATTGAGGATATCATTCTGTTCTATTTTTATAAATCACTAGTTATAGAAAATTGTTTCCAACTTTAGATATTCCCTCAATAACAGAGTGAACCTAAGGGAGAAAAGCTAGAAAATCAACAGAAAAAGACATATTTGATATTACCAAATGGCTTGCTTTTCATAAGGGCATTCTCCAAAGTCATGGAGAGGTCACCTGTAACACCAAAGTGTATTTTTCTGAAGACATTCTGCTGTATTAGAGACTGCTCAGCTAGAAGCTTGGTGTCTCCTTCCCATTCTTTCACTAAGTAGCTGTGAGATCACTGGTAATATAATTAGTCTTTCTGGATTTTGACTGATTTATCCAAAAAAGTGAGAAGATTGGACTACGCAATTCTAAGAGTGTTTTCAATACCAACAGTCTACAGATAATAATTCTATGACTACTTTAGTGGGAAAAAAGAAGAAGAACAGATATGATAATCCATTACGGCCTAAGTGATTCTCTGGTGCAAGTCTGTTGGCAACTATTGTCTTTGACGATTTCTATAGATAGGGGCTGACTAGGTGACTTCTTACCGTCAAACAGTCAATCAAAGAGAGACACAGGTTTGGAATGAGTTGGTAATTCCATTTCATGAGCTAAACTCATTTGTCATTTTAAGAATTTTCTTTTCTTTTGTAATATGAGAATGTTACATCTGAGCCAAAAAAAAAAAAAAAAAAAAAAAAAATGGGCTGGAAATGCTATTCACTTTGATATTAAAAATCAAGATATTTTAAATCTCACAGAGTAAAAAGTAGAGTCCCCATAAAAATGTCCACATATGACCTTGGAAAACTGGTTTATTTTCTCAATGGGTTAATTTTTGTCTATTAAACAGGGAGTAAAGTCTTCTTTCCTCATAGTTTTTTTTCCAGAAGGAACCATCTAAACAACAAATTTACTTGATATAGTACAATAAACACCAATCAGCACAGTGAGAATGATGGAGGTGGATCATCTCCCTTAGGCTTCCGTGCTAATTCTCAGCTCTGCATTGTCATGTGTGGGTCAGAACAGCCATCTGATGCCTACCTTGTCACTTCAACAAACATTTATTTGAGTACTTGCTATGTACCAGTTACTCTTGGTGATGGAATTAGGAGTTTCTTCCTCTGGAAGGTTATAAATATATAACCCTCATTTTCATATCCAGTTTCATAGTCTCAACCAAGCTCTTAAAGCCAATATATACTACGTCATGAAACATTAATTTGGTGGTAGGCATCTCTGAAAAATCACAAAGTATTGAGACAGAAACATCCAGAAAGAAAGAAAAAGGAAAATAAAAGTTTCTAATATGCATTTAAAGTCAATGTGACTCAAGAAAAGGATTAAAAATATAATCCACAGAGCCATAAAAAGGAATGAAATCATGTTCTTTGCAGCAAGAAGGATAAAGCTGGAAGCATTATGCTAAGCAAATTAATGCAGGCACAGGAAACCAAATACCACATGTTCTCACTAATAAATGGGGCTAAAGTTTGGGTACTTGTGGACATAAAAGTGGACACAATAGACATTAGTGACTGCTAGAGGGGGAAGGAGGAGGATGAAGGTTGAAAAACTATTGCTCAGTTTCTGGATGACAAGATCAGTCATACCCCACACTTCATTTTCATGCAATACACCCAGGTAACTGAATCTGAAATACGAGTTGAAATTATTACAAAAATAAGTAATAAAATAAAATATATATAGGAAATTAGAAAAAGGGAAATACATTCTTTCCAAATTTATCTTAAATAGCATCGTGCCTAATCGTGGAATGCAAGAAAGAATGTTGGCTATTGCAGCTATTCAGTATGTTCCAGACGTTCTGGTCAGTGCAATAATATGTAAAACAAATAAAAAGTATCACAAAAAAATGAAAAGAAAAGAAGACATAAGACCCAAACAGAAAGCAGTGGGACCTCCTGCAGATGGTGCTGAGCTGACCTATGCCTTGTCGACATGGTCTTACTCTGGATTCAGCACTACATGGCCCTCTGCTCATCCTTTGAAAGAGAAGCGCACTGGGGTCTGTCGGGGGGAGATGGGGAGGGACAGCAGGGGGTGGGGAGTTGGGGAGAGAGAGCATGGGGAGAAATGCTAGATATAGGTAATGGGGAGGAAGGCAGCAAATCACACTGCCATGTGTGTACCTATGCAACAATCTTGCATGTTCTTCACATGTACCCCAAAACCTAAAATGCAATTAAAAAAAAAAAAGAAAGAAAGATGAGTTCAAGAAATGTCAATGAGGCAGACAGGACTGATCATATTCACAGTGTCTGTTGAGTCTGGTCAATATTTAGAGAAATAATCCCCAACTGGGCATCAGAGAAGAAAAGGGAAGCTATTAGTGTGGTTGTTATACATGCTTGTAAAAGGGTAATTATTATTAGATAAGGATGTTATTATTTACTAAATATTAATTAATATAACATGCAAAAGGCATTTATTATGATACATGCTGGTTGACTTAGTCAAAGATGATAACAGGTCTTCTTTCGGTACTATAGAGCCTCTATGGATTATCTCATTTAATGCTGACACAATTTTATGATAGAAGATCTGTCTCACCATTATCATCACCATTTTGTCAATTACCGAAGAAAATGACATGACACTGAGGGAAGAGAAATAACTTGCACCATGTCTAACTAGTAGGAAGTGACAAAATAGGGATTCAGATTAAGAGCTGCCTCTAGTCCGCATCATTAATCATTATGCCAGGCTGCACTGTCTCCCTGGACTTCAAGTTCAGCTCACCTGATCTGGTATTGCTGTGGTTTCTGCCATCCTCCTTATCCTGCAAGACACTGTAAAGTTCACATTATGTAGTCACAATGGTGTCTTCTTCCCTTGAACTGGAAACGCACCAGGCGTCTCCATTTGCTCTCTCCCCAACACGAGTATGGCCGATGTGTGAGTCAGACTCTGAGAGAACATTAGGAGGACACTAAATAATTGATGAGGCTGGAGCTTGGTCCTAGAAAAAGAACGTAAAATCTTGACTTTCTGGGTGGAAGTCAACAGGAGTTAATGAGAAGATAAAGCACGGAACTCGGGTAAAGAAGTGATCTGGTGAATTCTCCTACTGTTAACCTACTTGTGCACTTTCGTAAAGCAAGTGCTTCTGTTGGTCTTCAAGTTAATTTCCAAGTTGATGCCATGCCTAGTTATGTATTCCGATGTTTAGCCTTAGGAAACATTTGCAAACTTGGATTTTATACATGGTCCAGGGCAAGGGCTTTAGAATCACAGAGCTCAAGTCTTGGTTTCTTACTGAAATGGTGACTTTGGTGATTTAACCCTCCCTGATCATTAACCTCAGCCTCAGAAAACTAATGGTATGGGGCATAATTAATCAAAAGATGCAGTGTGATTTTGATTGGCATATCAATTTCTTTCCATTTTCCCCTTTTTTGTCCTGATCTCAGAAAGATCCTGAGCATGTGATCTTTTGAGACCAGAGTTTTGCTCAATATTTAAGTATTAAGAGACTACTCTGTATCAGAAGCTGGGCTAGATAACTGGAGGTCAGTAATGAATAGTTAGGTAAGGTCCCTAATCTTGTCGTACTCATGTAACAAAATGAAGATGACCAAGTTCCTTGCTTTGGGAATAGTTTATTTTAATGGAATAAAGCGGAAATCACCAATTTCTCCTTTGACTATACCTGGTGAATTATGTGTCCTCAGTTTGGCAGTTCTTAACCCTGTGGCAAATCTCAGCTCACTCCTGCCTTCTGGAAGCCTTCCCTAAACCCGCCATGAACACAGAAGTTTACTGCTGTATTAATTTAGCTTCATTGCCTTGTGTTTGCTCACCTACTTGAAAGCGTGATTTTTGAACTCAGATCTGTCTGTCCACACTGTCTACTACTTCCCTTCATTCAGTTTATAAGTTGACCAGATCTGAAAAAAAATGTATACACTAAAGAATGAATGAGTTAATTTGTGAATGAGGGAGGGAGGGAAGAGGGACAGAGGGCTCCGTCTTGGCCAATGTTCTTTCAACTTCTTAAAAATATGTGCTCTGTTTGCAAAAGTCCAGGAGAGAATATTCCATGTTCATTGCACTTAGAAGGTTGTTTTGTTTATTTCATACTTTGGTTTAAAAATTAAGACTTAGATAATAGTAAAAAAAATGCATTTCCTTACAGAAGATAATTCACTTCAATTTTCTTTCTTGAAATGTCCTCTTCTTCAGTTTCCTTTTTATACACTCCCATATTTTCTATTATATGATCAGTTATTAAAACATATAGATGTGAAAAGAGTATGAGTTTGGAAACTTACGAGAAAAGTATATAGATATTAATCTATCTCGCTTTAGTTATATGACTTAGGGGAAGTTAAGTACCTTTCTATGCTACATTTTGTAAATTATATAGCTGAAGAACATTTTAACTCTAGGAATTTTGGTAAAGGTTAAATGATATAATTTATGAGGAGTTTCTCAGATTTTGCACGTGCAGTAGATAGTAGATTATTGTTCAGGAAAATTTGATGTGTTGTCAATTTCGTCACTATCAATATTGAGAAGACAGTGACCCTGTCTTCCAGCTATGCACAGGGACAGGTGTAGAAAAATAAATCATCCATCACTATATTCAGACAATGTCACAGGGGCTGGTGGCTGCCCTGGTTTCTGCAATGCATGATTTTTAATGTGGCACCACAGGCTCAGACTGGTTTATACAAAGACAGCCGTACCCCAAGTGATGATGTACCTCTGTTTCTTGATTTACAGATGCAAACGCTGAGATGCAGGCATGTGCAGAGACTTCGTGCCGGACACCAGGCTCGAGGACTCCAGATTTTCCAAGAGCCCAGAATGCTTTTCATCTTTTCTCATTCCCCGCACCATCTTCTCTTATGGTGATGAACTCAAGTTCACAGACTTCATCTTTTGCAGGTGCACAGAATATCCTTCCCTCGTATTGCAGCATGCTTCTCAGTTGCCTCCATCCTGTGCCTATCGGCCTAATTGAGTGCTAACTGATGCAGTCCGGCTGCAGTTGCTAGAAGCTAATATGTCCTGTAAGCACTTTCCCTGAGCTGCTTCTTGCTGCTGCTTTAGCACCAAAATGGATGGATTCGGCACACTTCATTCCCCATATCCTATTGTGCTGTCATCCTACGCGGGTTCTATGATTCTTTTAAGCCCCCTGACTATAATTGCAGTTATAATTTTAAATCTGAGTATCACTATTTTAATGTTACAACTTAGGACTCATTTCACATGAGATAGATTAGCAGACTGTTTTGTAAACCAGACGACATAAAAGTCTATAAAATCCTTTTTTGATTGATTAGAACATTTCATTCTCTGTTTCTTTCTGAATCCTAAATTTTTCTTCTCCCAAACAACCAGCAATTATGCTGAATATTTGTGTTAGAAAATCAAGAATTTCTTAGCATTAGAAACTCGGCAGTTAGCCAGTAAGAAAGGAGCCCTGGATATGCTAAACATATCAAGGTAGCTAAAAATATGGAATGTTGTAGATTATCTCATCTCAGAAATGTTAAAGGAACTTTTTTAGTCAAAATATTTCACTACACGTAGCATCTATTTGTCATGACACTATTATCGGAATGACTGCCTTCTCATAATTATGCTCATGACTTAATGTTACAAATAAAGTTTTATTTCTATTTTACCTAATTTCTTTGAGGATGCAAGAGCACCCAAATTTCATTCTTTCAACATGAACACTTACTGAATTTCTACTGTTTAGCAGGTAATTCGCTACAGCATCTGAGTGTGTGGACACAAAAATGGACAATTCATAGACTTTATATAAGTTGAATCTTCTAAGTTTCCAGTGAAATTCCCAATCCCTAGTTAGGATTTTTTTTTTTCAGAGTTTCACTCTTGTCACCCAGGCTGGAGTGCAGTGGTGCAATCTTGGCTCACCCAGGAAACTCCATCTCCCAGGTTCAAGCAATTCTTCTGGCTCAGCCTCCCAAGTATCTGGGATTACAGGCACCCACCACCACACCCAAATAATTTTTGTATTTTTAGTAGAGACGGGTTTTCACCATGTTGGCAAAGCTGGTTTCAAGCTCCTGGCCTCGTGATCCACCCACCTTAGCCTCGCAAAGTGCTTGGCACGGCACCTGGCCAGTATTTCTTAAATCATTTCCACCCAACCATCCTCTCCTTCATTTGATTAGTGTTCGTTGACAGCCTGGTATACATGGGACTCTGTGTGGAGAGCCTCGTTTTCTGGGAAACAAAGAACAGGCCCTAGTGTGAGGAAAGTCCTGAAAGTTGTGATCTCAACTATGGAGTGAGAAAGAGATGGGCAGAGCCCAGAAAGGGACGGACGGTGGCTTGGAGGCCTAACTTAAGTAGTTGGCTTTCTTTCTCTCACAAATTTAGATTTCATAAATTAGGAAAGTGACATCTCAAAGCAAATAAATAGAAAAAAATATTTTCCTCTCTATACAACTATCTTCAGAGGTTTAAAAAGTATATTTACACGAAATAATATGAGTGTTTATTTTGCTGAGCTAATTACAGTGCTCTCACCTCATCAAAGTCAGCTTCTCTAACAACCCTTGAAAGAAAGAGCCAATTCATCTAAAAATTCTGTATTTGTGACTTTTCACTAATTTCACCTGGTGTCACCCAAATGGTCACAGTAAGCCAGTGTTTAGATCAGGCTGTGTATAAACTGACATATATAAACGTCTAGAGCCCAGATTTAGATTGAGAATACTATTTCTCAGCTGGGTTTTAAAAGGCGTATCAATGAACTTCATCTTATCACATTTTCCCCAAATGTCTTCATTCGCTTTAAACTCAGGTGACTGTCAAGAGAAACCAATTCAAGATTCCAAGACATACCACACATTTGTAGTGTTGGCCGCACCTTACAATCTTTCAGGGTCACTCATGAGAGTGAAATCAGTTCCCACATGCAACACCTTCCAGAACTGGATCTGGCAGGTGATGAATATTAGCTCTTGCTGCTAATATCCTCATCTATACAGGGGAAGGACCTCCTCCTCCTGCAGTTCCTCTGAGGACGAGATCCCCTTTGAAACTCGGGAAAGAGGTTTTTAGAGGCTAATGGATGATGCCGCGCTCCCCTGAAACTCTTCAGCATGCTCCCCTCCCCTAGGAGTGGTCACCATAGCAATGGATCCTGCCCTGGGAGGTGACTCTGAAGAGGCACATCTGACACCGCATGATGACAGATCCGAGATTTATTTATTTTCACTATTTTATTTCATTTCTCCTTTGAGGTAGCTCTCAGCACCCTGAAGAGGGTGAGGGGTGAGGGCAGGGCCTGGGTGCTCCTTTCCTAGCCCCCTTGTGACCGAATCACAGGATTTCCTAGATGGCTGACATGCAGGCAGTCATATGCCCAAGCTGGTTGCAGGGACTTGAGCCCTGTAGGCTCCTGGCTCCAACATGGCAAGCTCCCAGGGCCCAGCTGGTCTCTGGAGGAGGAAAACAGAGACAGGGTAAGAATTCCCAGGTGGCAAGAGCCTTTCCATGAAAGCAGTCTGATGGCATCAAATTAATTTTCATTGCTTTGTTTTCCGAAAGTGAACTCAAGGCAGGAGGCAGGGTTGTGCTCCAGGTGTGAAACAGTTGAGAACACAGACTGGTGTTCAGCAGGTGAGGGCAGAGCTGCCCGCTGCTCCCCAGCTATGAGCCAAGCATTGGCCAACGTCCGTGATTCTCAGCCTTGACACTAGGGACATTCGAGACTGGATAATTCTCTGCTGGGGGCTGTCCTATGTGTTGTAGGGTGATGCTCAGCATCTCTGGCCTCTACCCACTAGGTGCCAGTAGCAACCACCATTGTGGACAATCAAAAAGAAAATCAAAAACTCCAGACATTGCCATATTTCCCTTAGGAGACAAGTAAAATCACCCCCCATTTTAGAACTATTGCATTAGAAATCAGAGTTCTTGATCCAGCAATCCCACTACTGGGGCTATATATCCAAAGGCAATCAATATGTCAAAGAGAGACATGCACACTATGTTCAGTGCAGCACTCGTGACAATATCAAGATATGGGATCAACCCAAGTGTCTATCAACAGATGAAGGGATTTATCAATAAATGTGGCATATGCCACAATGGAAGACTACTCAGCCTTCAGAAGGAGGGAAATCCTGCCATTGAAAGCAACACGGAAGAACCTGGAAGACACTATGGAGGTGAAATCAGCCTGTCACAGATAGACAAATACTGCATGATTCCACTTATATGTGGACTATTTTTAAAAGTGGGATTTAGAGTAGAGAATAGAGAGCTGGTTACCAAGGACAAGGGTGGAGAATGGTTGGGAAAATGTTGGGAAAAAAAATAAAAGAAAAACTGAGATTTCCTTTTTGGCATAAACCAATGAGCTAGACATCCTTTTCCCCATTATACGAATTATGATTAAATAGCAATAGTAGTAGCAGAAGGAGGAGTAGGAGGCAATAGTAGTAGTGGTAGCAATGGTAGCAATTGTGGTAATATAGCAGTAACGGTAATCGTGGCAGCAGTAATAGTAGTAGTGGTGGTAGTAAGAGTGGCATTAGTGGTGGTATTACTGGTAGTAGTAGTTGTGGTGGTAGTAATGGCAGTAGCAGTAGTGACAATAGCAGTAGTGATAGTGGTAGTGGTGGTAGTGGTAGCAATAATGGCAGCAGTAGTGGTGGTAGTAATAGCAGTAGTAGTGGTAGTAGCAGTAATAGTAGTAGTGGTTGTAGTAGTAACAGTGGTTGTGGTGGTGGTGGTAGTAGTAGTGGTGGTGGTACCAGTAATAATAGTAGTGGCAGTAGTAGCGGTGGTGGTATTAGTAATAATAATGGTAGTAACAGTGGCGGTAGTAGTAGTGGTGGTGGTATTAGTAAGAGGAGTAGTAGTAGTGGTTGTGGTAGTAATAGTAGCAGCAGTGGTGGTAGTAGTAATAACGGTAGTAGTGATGGCGGCAGCAGTAGTGGTGGTAGTAATGGTAGTAGTGGTTGCCGTAGTAGTAATAGTAGCAGCAGCGGTGGTAGTTGTAATAAGAGTAGTAGTGATGGCGGCAGCAGTAGTGGTGGTGGTAATGGTAGTAGTGGTTGCCGTAGTAGTAATAGTAGTAGCAGCGGTGGTAGTTGTAATAAGAGTAGTAGTGATGGCGGCAGCAGTAGTGGTGGTGGTAATAGTAGTAGTGGTTGCGGTAGTAGTAATAGTAGTAGCAGCAATGGTAGTAGTAATAAGAGTAGTAGTGATGGCGGCAGCAGTAGTGGTGGTGGTAATGGTAGTAGTGGTTGCCGTAGTAGTAATAGTAGTAGCAGCAATGGTAGTAGTAATAACAGTAGTAGTGATGGCGGCAGCAGTAGTGGTGGTGGTAATAGTAGTAGTGGTTGCGGTAGTAGTAATAGTAGTAGCAGCAGTGGTAGTAGTAATAAGAGTAGTAGTGATGGCGGCATCAGTAGTGGTGGTAATGGTAGTAGTGGTTGCCGTAGTAGTAATAGTAGTAGCAGCAGTGGTAGTAGTAATAACATTAGTAGTGATGGCGGCAGCAGTAGTGGTGGTAATAGTAGTAGTGGTTGCCGTAGTAGTAATAGTAGTAGCAGCGGTGGTAGTTGTAATAAGAGTAGTAGTGATGGCGGCAGCAGAAGTGGCGGTGGTAGCAGTGATAGTAGTAGTTGTGATACTAGTGATAGTAGTCCTGGTAGTAGTAATATTAGTAATAGTATTAGTACTAACAGTAGCTAATGCTAATTAAGAGCAGCAAGCTTTCTGAGTAGGTGCTGGCATGAACTCGTGAGCGACTCACAGTGGCCTTGCGGCGCAGGCACGGAGATGGAGGGTGATTCCCGTGTTTTGCCTCCAAGGTATCATTTCCACTTTTACGGGGCCTTCAAGGTGCAATACGAAATAAGTTATTTTACATACCATGGCAGAGCCAGCGAGGGAGGGCTCAGGACAGAGAGTGCTTGCTGGGTTCTCTGACTTCATTTCAGAAAACACTCCTGCGCATTTATGCCTAAGGGTCTATGCTAGGTTATTGGGAGGTACAGAGGTGGCATAATGCTGCCCTGTCCTCTAAGAATTTGCTATAGTTCAGCAAATGGAAATCTAGACAATACACCACATAAATTGTTGAGGGCTATGTGCATTCTCATAAGAAGTCACCTTGAGATACACAAGATACGGATATGAATATAGTCCTTGGTCAGAGTTCCTCAATCTGGGCACTGTAGGCCTCTGGGGATGAATGATCATTTGTTTTAGGGTTTGTCCTGTGTATTGTTGGATGCTTTTCAAATCTCTGGCTTTTACTACTAGATGCCAGTACCATCTTTTTACCAACCCCTCCCCAAGTTATGCCCACCCAAAATGTTGCAGATATTGCCAAATGTCCCCTGGGGTGCAAGGTTGCCGATAGTGGATGGCCTAGATCTGGTAGACACGCAGAGAGGTCTGTGTATCAGATACAGAGACCGCAGTGCTCATCTCCAACTGGCCTTCCTCCATCACACCCTGGTGGAGGAGGCTGCAGGGAGAGGCACAGAAGTTCCTTTCCTCCCCAGCCCTCAGGACAGCAGGCTTCCCAGAGCACAGAGGAGAGCGGGGTGATTGTTCACTTTAAAGCAATCAAATCTCAACAATTGCAGTAAGCAAGAAGCCCTTCTCTCTCATTGGATTCCATTTTAATTGTCATTGAGAAAATAAAGAGAACCAAGGAGGAAGAGGTAAGACACATGGGAAAAGCATACAGAGGGAACACAGGCATGGATTCCTTCATAATTAGTCATGTGAATATGTGCTATGCTCATTCTACAAATGAGTGGTGCGCTGAGAATGAAAAATTTGCTTTTGGAATAAATTAATGTTTGTAATTCTGGAATATTTTGTGACTATGAGGGAAATGCCATTTTTTTTTTCACATTTGAGAATATTTTACCTTATCTAGCACTACATGTCTTTAGCTGCTTGTAAATACAGAAATCCTATCCACTTTAGAGATCCTTTAAAATAATTATTTCAAAGCCCTGCCCTGTACCTTCCAGCTGGAAAGTTGATATTTAAGGCACACTTAAAAAATAAAATACACCAGGACACTAGACCGTTTTTAATAAAAACAAGCTGCCCACATAATACAATTTGGATGAAAGAGAAAGGCTTAATAAAAAATGTCTCCCCCACCTGCCTACCACAGCAGGGGAGGTGTTTCTCTGGGTTAAGTCATTGTCTGCAGATGGCCCCGTAGAAACACAAACATGTTACTCAGAACAAGATAATGCATTAATCAACACACTATCACTAAGTCATTAATGAGGTAAGCCAATTAGGACATTCACTCACTCAACATTTACTGCAGGATTACCATATGCCCACTGCCGGTTAAGTGCTGGGGGCGCAGAAGGAAAGCAGACGTGAGCCCTTGTCTCCAGGAGAACACAATTTGTTGAGAAAGATAAACTTATAAACATAGAAGCTACAGTTGTGACATGGCACGTTTCGGCTTAAACTGCGGATTTCCCTTGAGTGCTGTTGTCAATCCCCTTCTCAGGAGGACCACATCAGCGCTTCCCAGCCTGGCTGCATACCAGAAGCACCTGGACACTCTTTAAATCTACAGATGTCCAGCCTTCCCAACCCCAGACAAATGAAATCCTAATCTCTGGAGTGGCTAGGAAGCAGCAGAATTTTCAAACTTCCCTGGGTAATTCTGTTGCACAGTGAGAATTAGAAACCACCATTCTACTTCTTTCCCTTGGATAATTACACCCCAAGGCAAGGCTTTAATTTCTCTGTTTCCTAATCTTGCTTAATCAGTAGAATTACAGTCATGACAATTACTGTAATATAATTTCTCAGGGCTCTCCCTAGAAGGACTAATTCAGCTTGGGTAAAAAATAAGAAATCTGCGTTTTTGAGAAAAGCTATATGTAATTCTTAGGATAAAAGTTTGAAAATAACCAGGACACATACGTGTAGCTTCAGAATTGGTACCACCTACTCATTGCACTGACTTACTTGTTCAACACATATGACCAATCCAAGCAGCATACTTATCCTAGAACACTCGTCAGAGTCCTGAACTAACAAACGATTCTATCAAAACACCTCCCTCTCTTCCACTCTCATCCAGACATCGAGGGGAAACTGTCTACTCCTCTGTTGGAGCTCCTCATCTCATAAATTCCCCCAATGGTGGAAAGTCTACAACCCCCAGCGAGTGGCTGGAGCCAGCTCTCCCAACGTGTCATGCATACATTTCTTCCCAACTCTAAGCTCAGTCAAATTGGTGGCTTTCATTCATCAACGGTGGAAATAGTTACACCTCAGGAATTGACCACCACCACAAATTATGACTCTTTTTTTTCTTTTGGATAGCTGATGGTCAAATATTTACCAGCAAAGCACTGGCATTCACCCATTCTCCTCAAGGGAGAAGAGACACCAGCTTTGCTGGGGTACAGTTGAGCAGAATCTGGAAAGACTTCAGCTTGAGTAAATATTCAGAAAGGTCAAAATGGGATGTTTGATATGCTGTGGTTGGAAAAAAAGTCAGACTTCTTGACATTAACAGACAAGATGTCAGCAGAGTGATGGAATCAAAAAAGATTTATCATCCACTCGAAATAATGTCTCACAGTTTTTTCTGGAGTTACTCATGAGTAACATCAGTTGGTTTGTATTTAAACAGCCTCAGTTTCTACTTTGTAACAAAATATTTCCAGGCTAAACTTGATGGTTAATGTGGCTGACATGTAGAAAGCGTTTACTTTGTGGAGAAAGTTGTGAATTTTTCCTCTCTCAAAGGATGACTTTAAGCGTTCTCTTGGCAAAATGATTCACATTAAGTGGGTTAGATACACATTTTATTAATATCATTTCAGTTTTTTTGACTTTTTAATCATTATTCAGTAATGGCAGCTGTTTTGTGATTGGTCTGTTTTTAAGAACCAATACCAAAGACCATTCTTTATTACTGTGTTAGTTCACCATGGTAACTGCATGGAAACATTATTTTCAGGAGGAATGAAAGTATTTTGATGATTTAAGTCCTGAAGATGTCATTTTATAAGAAACAGAAAACCTAACTTTGAGACTTTCAGGTTGATGGGACCCAACCTAGGTATAAAAATGCCCAGGGTGGGGGATGTGTGACGAGTCCAGAAGGAACAGGGTGTCGGGTTCCTGCCTCTGACACTTACATGTGCTGACATTCTACACTGTTGCCATCCTGGTGACCTCTGCATTCTGCATTCTGCACCAAAAATAAACAAATATTATTAGTCTTCTAGAAAACATACAATGTGTATTACTGTCAGAGGTATTCAACACAAAATAAAGTGAATCATAGCTAAAATGGAACATAGTAAAATGTATTATAGACAAAATAACTGCCTGAGTAATTGTGTCTTATTAGGAGCCCTAAGAAAACGCATAAGATGACCTGGGAACAATTAAACGTGTTTGGAATAATCAACACAAAGTGAAATGCACTGGCCTGTAAGGATTGGGTTTGTAATAGAAAAATTAAAAAAAAAACAAAAAACTGAAGGAGCTGAGTGAGGAAAGAACTGAGGAGGGTAATTAAAAGTAGGAAATGTTTCGGTTAGGATAAGGAGAAGGAAAAAGTAAGTGTAAGAATGTGAGGCGGGGGCAGGAAGAGCGAAGGAGATGCTGGTGCCCTACCCAATACATGGGAATCCCTCCCAGCCCGTCCCCCTCCCCACACACCATACCCAGCCTCGATCAGCTGATGTCTGACACACAGGGATACGTGGGGTGAATGTACCTACACATGCATATGTGCATGCATCCATGCATGCATGTATATGTGTATGTGTTAAGCATGTGTGCATTGCGAAAACCAGCTAATGGGAAGGACCTCTCATAGGGCTTCTATTTCTCAACAAGCAGATACAGGAACTTGCAGAAATAAGAAGGCAGTGTTTTATCTTTAATAGTCTATTAAGATGAGGATTAAGCCAAATTAACCGGATTGAAAATAGACAGGGGTCCTCCTCAACATCTGTGCTATCTTCACAGTGCACTGACCTCTGGCAGTTAGGGCTGAATGAGACACGGAAGACAACCTTGAGTTAGCCATACCTAGAACGGCTCATCTTTGAGGGCCTCATCTATTCAACAACAGGCATTGATTAAGTACTTGCAATGATAGGTCTCTATGATAGGTGCTGCACATGTGATGTGAACAGGGCAACACTCTCCCCTCAAAAAGCAAAAATCTGGTAGATTTTGATATTGAAAAAAGCTTAATTCTGTTTCTCTATGGAAGAAGATAATTGGACCACTGACTATTCGGTGTATCTAGACTTGAAACATCAAGTTTGATTCTACCAAAAATGTTGGTGTAAATTAGTTCAACCATTGTGGAAGACAGTGTGGCGATTCCTCAAAGATCTAGAACTAGAAATACCATTTGACCCAGCAATCCCGATACTGGATATATACCCAAAGGGTTATAAAACATTCAGTTATAAAGACACATGCACATGTATGTTTATTGCGGCACTGTTTACAATAGCAAAGACTTGGAATGAATCCAAATGCCCATCAATGATAGACTGGAATAAGAAAATGTGACACATATACACCATGGAATACTATGCATTCATAAAAAAGGCTGAGTTCATGTCCTTTGCAGGGACATGGATGAAGCTGGAAACCATCATTCGCAGAAAACTGACACAGGAACGAAAACCAACACCGCATGTTCTCAATCATAAGTGGGTGTTGAACAATGAGAATACGTGCACACAGGGAGGGAGAACATCACACACCGGGGCCTGTCAGGTGAGTGGGGGGCTGGGGGAAGGACCGCAGGGGGTGGGGGATAGAGGAGGGATAACGTAAGAAGAAATACCTAATGTAGATGATAGGGGGATGGATACAGCAAACCACCATGGCACGTGTATACCTATGTAACAAACCTGCATAATCTGCACACGTACCCCAGAACTTAAAGTATAATAAAAACAGAAACAAACAGAAACAAAAATGTCTTCATGTGGTTAAACTAAAAACAAACAAACAAAAAATACACGTATCACCTGAGCTCCTTAATCCTGAAATCCTGAAACTCAGTTTTGTCTCCTTCACTGACCTTCGTCCCTCACCCATCCTTCCACTGTAGGTGGGGCCCTGCATTCACCACTGCCTTCACACAGGTGCCATAGAATGGTTGTTTTTGTTTCTCTCTCTCCCTAGAGGATCTTTTCTTTTTGGGTTTTTTTAAATTTCATTTTAGGTTTTGGGGTACATGTGAAGAACATGAAAGATTGTTGCATAGGTACACACGTGGCAGTGTGATTTGCTGCCTTCCTCCCCTTCGCCTGTATCTGGCATTTCTCTCCATGCTAGAGGATCTTTTATCTGAGAGCAGAGGTTGAGCATTTGCCTCCAGTGTCGTCACCCTTTATGCTAGCCCATGAAAGCACAAAGAGACTCTCTATCCTCATTTCAGCACAGAATTCATCTCAGGATCCCATGGCATCACACGTTTTCCTTCTTTGGATTTCTCTCTCTCTCTTTTCTTGGCTTCAGTACTTGGATAGGTCACTGTGCTCCCTTTTTTTTTTTTTTTTTTAGATGGAGTTTCGCTCTTGTTACCCAGGCTGGAGTGCAATGGCACGATCTCGGCTCACCGCAACCTCTGCCTCCTGGGTTCAGGCAATTCTCCTGCCTCAGCCTCCTGAGTAGCTGGGATTACAGGTATGGACCACCATGCCCAGCTAATTTTTTGTAATTTTTAGTAGAGACGGGGTTTCACCATGTTGACCAGGATGGTCTCGATTTCTTGACCTTGTGATCCACCCGCCTCTGCCTCCCAAAGTGCTAGGATTACAGGCGTGAGCCACCGCGCCCGGCCTGTGCTCCCTTTTTTTATGCTGTTTGCTTCCTCTAGATTTGGTTTTCTGTGTAATCCATGTAGACTCCATTATTTGACTTAAATCATACAGTTAAAGTCAAAGAAGGCCATGATATCCACATATCATCATTACCATCTGGATACCAGTCCCTCTGAGTTTGGTTTCAAAACTGTTTGCAGACAGTTTATAATTCCACTGATTTCCTGAAAAGAAATTGAGGAAAGACATGCAATTTAGGAAGCTTTAATTTATTGGGTCTGTTAAACTACATATTTTTCTTGCTATTTTAAAATATAGCTATATTTATTAATGTTAACTCTAAAATAACTTACCAGCATTTCCAAAATAAATGGTAAGTTGAAGTTATTAAATGCCAGAGTTGCATTGCACTTGATTAATCTTAACCTTAATAGAAGGAAATATATTGTTCAATGGATTTGTCGGTATTATTTGGTAAACAGTTATAAATTTATGACATTCCAGAAATTAAACATCTCAAAACTATCTTATTTTTTTTACTTCAAAAAATAAGCATTTTCAAATTCAAAAGCAATGCCATTTTAATATTTAACGGGCTGATGGGTCCTTTTCTTTTTCAGGTTTATATAGTCTTTGTCCTTGGATCCCAAGCTAGAAAATAATCTGTAGTGAGCTGTGGTCATCCGTGTGTGTTTGCATTTGTGGAATAATTATCATCACTGCTTATTCTAATAAGAATGAAAATAAGAAGCAGCTGATGGATTCATATTGGGTATCATTATTAAATCTGCTCTCTAACCTTTGTAAAACTTTACAAGCTTATACAATAGAAGAGGGTAGAAATACTGTTACACACATGACCCAACTTGGTTCTTGGCCACTCAGTGTGGAGACCCAAGTAATTATAATATAAGAAAGAAGAGAGTAAATGTATGATTCAATCATAGTTTTATACAAATTTCACTTTCTCTTTTCTGAGAAAGTGTGTGCCAGCTTAATCTTCATAAGTCCATAGGGTAAGAGGACTGAGCCAACAACATTTTTTCTTGAGTTTCTTCCCTTTAGAGTACTTACCTAAAAGTATGTGCATATACACACACACAAATGCACACACACAGCACTGTATATATTCCTTATTTGGTTTGTTTCTTAATTTTTATCTTCTTAAAACAGCTTCTGTGGCCTCGGGACCCAAGTTCTGTAGGCTCAGTCATCGCTTTGTATTCCTCTCTCATCAAAGTGGCTGGCACAGCACAGATGCTCAATAAATGGATTTTGACTTGCTGCCTATATAACTATAAGTAACTGAACAGGCAAATGGATAGCTAAATAAATACAAAGAAAATAAGCTTGAGGAATTAAAAAAGATTATTTCCGACAATGTAAGGTAGATGGATATTTATGCCTAAATTAACAAAGTAACTGAAAGTGCTTATAAGCAAAAACAGTTGTTAGCAAAATCATTAATTAGCATCATTTTCCCTGCAATGTAAAGGACAATTTCTCTTTTAGTTTAAGATTTAGCCTTATTTAAAATCTGCCATTGACTAAAGCTATTGTGTTAAGCTATCGTCTTCTGGGAAATTTCACACATAATTGTGAAATTCAAGAACTTTAACTCTTACTGACAGGCCATAATGACTGTTATAAACTAAGTACTCTGAATCCATAGGCTGAGAATCTAGCTCAAACAAATAAACAAAATATATTTAATAAAGCAACTCTAACACAACTAAGCAAGGTGCGTGTTACAAGTTTTCACCTTTCTAATCAATAAGTACTTACTGAGTGTTAGGTACTTGTCTCGTGACAGACAGATAGACCACTGGGCCCAAATCCTAAAGTCTAGAAAGGCAAGATCTCCTCGAGTAGGTGTGTTAGATTTAGCAAAGAAAGATGTAGGGTACCCAGTTAAATCTGAATTTGAGATTAAAACAGGAATTTTTTTGTTGTTGTTGCTACTATAAATACGTAACAAAGAAGGAGATATTTGAACAAAAGGAAAAGGAAAGTAAAATAATCCAAGAGAAAACAGTATCCCAGATGATGCACAGAAGCCACGTGAACAAAACTTATATTTAGGGAGTTAGGAGGAGAAGGTGCGAGGTCTCGGAAGACGGCAATAACCTAACATTTGTCCTGTTTATTGGATACTATTGTTAATCGTGTTGTTTGGATTACATTAATGTTTTTCATCACTTTTGCCAGGTGGGAATCAGAAATTTTATTTTACTGATGGAGAAATTGAGCTTCAGAGAGAAAAATCCATACCCAAGTTTACACAACAAAAATCAATGGGCCAGCCTCCGTCGCTGACACCAGTAATCCCAGCACTCTGGGAGGCGGAGGTGGGCAGATCACCTGAGGTCAGGAAATTGAGAACAGCCTGGCCAACATGGTGACCCTGTCTCTACTAAATATCCAAAAATTTAGGTGGGTGTGGTGGTAGGCACCTGTAATCCCAGCTACTTGGGAGGCTGAGGCAGGAGAATCTCTTGGACCCGGGAGGTAGAGGTTGCAGTAAGCTGAGATGGTGCCACTGCACTCCAGCCTGGGTGACAAGAGTAAAACTCTGTCTCAAAAATAAATAAATAAATTAGTGAAGCCAAATACAACCAGCACTATCCAAGTCCAAACACAATTCCCTTCTAGTGAGCCATGCTGCCTTTCCTGTAGAAAATTAGTTGTTAAATTTAAGACAAAATTGGATATCCAAGTTGTAAGTGGTCAGATTCTGGAGGAATTCACAGTAGAAATAATACATTTTCAATATGTGATTCTTTTCTCCCCAAAAGCATAAAGGCATCACCATGGGCCTCCAAATTACATCACGCACCTTGACTTTCCTACACATCTCCTAGCCAATGCCTTAAGCTCCACCAACCACAAGGCAGCTATTCCGCTTAGGTAGGCCATTCTGAATTCAATTCTCACTTTCTCACAGGTGCTAACTTCTAAATCCCTGATCAAACACAACTGTTAATTAAGAATACTCAATATAATTCTCACCTCCAACATGTGTCAACTCTGCACTCCCTGATCAAACTGAAATCTGGTATGATCCCCCCAATAACTGTTTACATGCTAAGATCACACTCTCTGCAGTGAGGTACGCAAGTACTACACTTGCACCATTTGGGGGTGATTGTATTCGCTGCTGTGAAATTCACCATAACACTCTACAGGAAGATCAATTTTATGGAAAATATAACAGTCACAAAGCCATGAAAAATAGATTGGGGCAAAACGTAAGGCAAGATGAGATTTCCTTGTTCCCTCAATTGTCCTTCTAAGATTCCTGATGAAATATCTGTCTCTAAAATCATAGCCAGGGGAATTCGGCAGCACTGCATCTGATCCAGCTGTGAAAAAATAAGCAAACAACTCAGATTGCCATAGATTTTTGGTTGTTTTTAAAGTTCAAAGAAATATACCAAAAAACATGAATACAAAATTACTTTCGAGAAATAGTGACGATTCTGAGAACACTATTATACAAAAAAATCAAATAGAAACAACCCTTGACATTAGTCATGTTGGTCTGTTTCAGCTGTTTCACTTGAGTGTAGTGAAGTTTGTATGTGGGAATGGCATAAGCGAATAATTCACAGGAATTTTTTGATTGACATTTATAAGACACAATGAAAAGAACATAGGATTTAGGGTAAGATGGACTCCAGCTTCAATCCCAGTTCCTTCTGATTTCAAGATGGCTTAACGCTGGTTCAGTTACTCATTCTCTCTAATGCTTCGGTTTTCTCCTCTGTAATATGGGAAATAAGAAAAGCACAGAGAGCAGTACTGCTTGGTAATTTATAAGTGCTAACATCCTGCAGTAACCACCTACATTCAATTCTAGACTAATTTTTTGTTTAACTTGGAGACATATGAGTTACGTTAGTATCATAAAGGACTTTAAAATGTAGACTTTAAAGTGAAAAATAAGTTTGAGGTGTGCAGGCTCAGTGTACAGCCTCACCCACCTGGAAGGTATTTCCACTATGGTAATAAGCAGAGGGTACATGGTGTCATCCCCTTCAGCTAAGAAGAAGGGTCAAACCAACAGACATTCCTGTCTCACTCGCTGTCTTTTGCTGTAATTTGTTGCAAACTGATATGGTTTGACTGTGTCCTCTTCACCCAAATCTCATCTTGAATTTTACCTCCCACAATCCCTAAGTGTTGTGGGCGGGACCTGGTGGGAGATAACTGAGTCATGGGGGCGGTTTCCTCCACCCTGTTCAGTGAACAGGTTTCACGAGATCTGATGGTTTTCTAAGGAGTTTCCACTTTCACTTGGCTCTCTTTCTTTCTTCGCCTGCCGCCATGTGAGACATGCCTTTCACTCCGACATGATTGTGAAGCCTCCCCAGCCACATGGATTGTGAGTCCATTAAACATCTTTTGGTTTATAAATTACCCAGTCTCAGGTGTGTCTTTATCAGCAGCGTGAAAATGGACTAATAAACCTATCTTTTAATTAGACCCTAGAAAACATAGAACTTTTCTGACAAAGAGAGAAGATACCTCAGGACCAAGATACCTTGGCTCTTATTCTTTCTTTCTTGTTCCCTATCTGCCTGTTCGATTTCCATTAATCTTCATGACTCTCCTGAGATGTGCCCTCTCTTCCTCGTATTAACTGTGTGATCCTCATAATTCCCTATCCTCTGAAAGTCTCAAGTTCTTCATTTGTTAAATTAGATAAGACAGTTATGAGGATTCAATAGCATTGGCTTATCCTTGGCACTTGTCCAGCATTGGCAGAGGTTGGTGAGTTCTTTCTTCTCTCCAGTCTTCTCTTCTGTTGTATCATCACTTCCTGTTCTAGCTACATGTTTCATTTGAAAGCCAAGCTTGTCCACTTTGCTGCTTGATTTCTGACTTACCGATTTGCCCCTAACTTTTTGACGAGTGGCCACTCTTCTGTCCTGGCTCCACGTTCACAGCTCGTAACAACCCTTACTGCAGTGCCCTACTGAGTCCTTAGAACCAGATGTCTGCTTCATCTACTTCCTGTACCAATGTAACCTTCAAGAACCATGATCTAAGAAAGGATCCTAAGCCCCTTCCCTGGGCAGGAAGATAAAATATGGAAGAGTTAAAGATGCCACACTTTTTTTCAGTTTTCTGTTGTCAAATATTTTATCCTAGAAAAGTCACCAGACCTCATACCTACTACTTGTCACTGAGACAGACAAGTGACCTAGAATGTCTATTCTCAACAGTGATTGATTTAGTGAAATGGCTTATAAAGTGATTCTTCACTTACTATTTTTTTAAACTTTCATTTCTATTCTTCTCGACTTCTGGAATAATGTTTGGTATGTGAGGCTTGACTCGAAAGCTGGTATTTTCGTTTCTGTGTCCTAGAAAAACTTTGCTGCTCACAAGAAGGGAGGCTCCATTCAATCATTAAAACTGCTGGACTTTGGATGTTTAAAGGGAAAGAATTGTAACGGATCTATGTTACATGTTTATTTAAAGAAAAATATTCTTTTTTTGCTTCACATGGAGCTCATGTTTGGAAAAAACAAAAACAAAAGCAAACTACAGTTCAATTGTATTGTACATTTCCATTCAATTATGCATCAACAGAGAGCTGCTATGCTGGTCAGAGCTTCTAGTTGGCATATAAAATACAAAGCAACCACCCATGGGGCTGTGCTGACAGAGAGGTTAGATCAGAAATCACAGGTGTAGCTCAACCAAGACAAGACAAAAGGGCAAGGTTGATTCTTGAGTCATTACTAAGGAATTCATTCAGGAGACCAAATGCCATGGCCTGAAAGGGAACATCTGGGATTCTAAGCTCTAATAAATGAAGGAGCAGAAGGGAATCAATCAAGCAGGAAGTATCTGAGGAGACTGAGAGTAGCATTGCAGGGCTGCTAAACTGGACTTTCCTTATCAGTGAGTACCAAGGATGGGAGAGGTAACTCAGTGACAGGGTGCAGGGAGAACATGTCACCACATGAGTGAGACAGACAAAGCAAATGGAAGGAGGGGAAAGACATAGGGAGGAAGGAATACAGGAAGCGAGGGAGGAAAGAAGAATGAAAGAGAAGGAAGGGAGGGAGGGAGGAAGAAATAAAAGAAAGGAAGGAAGGAAGGGAGGGAGGAAAGAAGGGAGAGGAAGACAGGAAAGGAAGCAGAGAAAGAAAGGATGAGAGAGAAGGAAGGAAGAGAGAGGGGAGGAAGGGAGGGAGGAAAGAATAAATGCAAAGAAAAGAAGGAAGGAAAGAAGGAAGGGAAGGAGGGAAGGAGGAAGGGAGGGAGGGAGGGAGGAAGGAAGGAAGGGAAAGAGGGAAAAAAGGAAGAAAGGAAGAGGGAAAAAAGTAAGGGAGAAAGGGAAAAGGGAAGGGAGGAAAATGGAAGGAATGAAAGGATAGAAAGAAAGAAAGGAAATAAATTGATCGTTGAGTCATTTTCTGTGACTTCAGTGAAGATGAATATGTCATTTTTTATTAGGCTCTTTAAAATAAAAACTAATTTAACTCTACTTGGTGTTAGCCTTATCTTTCATGGGTTATGAAGAAATCCACCCATGTTTGCTTAAGGCAATATAAGTATACCTGCAGGTAAAAACATATGGTCTTCACTAAATAAAAAATGAAGAGCTATTTAGGGAAAAGTGAATTATCTAATCTGATAAGTTTGAGGCAGTCATATTATAGAGGAATTTTAAGAGTCAATAAATTTAGCAAAGTAGAAGCCCATGTAGTTTCTATCACCACATCATATAAAAACCGTCATCTGAAATTTCAGCAAATGAAGTTGTCATACTTTTGGATGGTAGGCAAAATATAGATTAGCAGCCTATGTCAATTCACCTTTGTACGCAGTGGAACCCACCACAAAGGGAAAAGTGGGCATTTTCCCAGCAATTAGGATTACATCCCTGCACTAGGGCCATGCACCTCTGGAGTAGACGTGCCACCCAAATATAGGATAAAGTGACAGCCTGAGAAAGCAAGAAGTGGCATCTCCTCCAAGCACCATCCGATATCACAAGGGCTGGCACTAAATGTTTCGCATTTTTTTTTTTCCAAGCTGCTTCTTATGTGGACACCTCTATTTCATGGCTTGAGAGGAATGCACAGCATTATTCTCTTTAGCAATGTGGAGGAGGTTGACACAATAATGTCTTTCCTTTAAAATGTTGTAGATGACAATTATAAGACATTTATTCATCATTATAGGAGACAAATTTTGAGTCCTTTTAAATTGATCTTCATGCAAAACTTCTAAAATGATGCATTGGGAATATATTTGCATCCTCAGTAATAAGACATTGGCAAGTATATAACATCTAAAGAATCACTAGCTCAGCAGGAGAATGAAGTGGGAAGGCTAGGAGGAGGGGTAGTCAGGTGACAGATCTCAGGTGAAGAGGGCTGACCTCCATGATGAGGAAAAGACCTAAGACTGGTCTTAAATTTCAGTCATTGGGCCGGATAAGGAATGTGGCGAGGGGTGAGGATTTAGGGTATAGGGAAATAAATGACAGCAACTTCAAATTTTGATGAGGCAGTCTCAAAAATCAAGAACTGAATCCAGAACTATGGCTCTGCTGTGGCCTGGGCTTCAGAAACAGTGCCCTAGTAGCCAAGAGAAAGATATCTTTGAAGAGACACACTGGCCTAGTTAAAAGGACGGGCCTTGCTATCACGAGTGTTGACACTGTGGATGTTTGAGGTGTGGGATGCCTGAGTATGGCTGCAGGGTAAGAAGAGTCGGGAAAGGAAGCAAGGAGTTAACTAAGTGGAAGAGAAACAAAAGAGAAAGTCGACTAGAACCTGGGTCAGCTCAAACAATGAGGCCTTTCTGAAATGTGCTTCTGTCTGCTCGCACCGGCATGGCAGATGGGAAGCTTAAGGGTCTGATACTCACACATCCAGGCACAGAGTGGGCCCAGATCCTTTTCCAACTGACTCCACTTCAGTATGTTTTCCTTCCTAGACTTCCTACGTCTGTTCTCTCTAAAATATTCATTCTAGGCTGGGCACAGTGGCTCACAGCTGCAATCCTGGCACTTTGGGAGACCTAGGCAGGAGAATCACTTGGGCCCAGGAGTTTGAGACCAGCCTGGGCAACATAGGGAGACTCCATCTTTACAAAAAATTAGCTGGACATGGTGGCATGTACATGTAGTTCTAGCTACTGAAGAGCCTGGGGCAAGAGGATCACTTGAACCCAGGAGGCTGAGGCCGCAGTGAGCCATGATGGCACCACTGCACCGCAGCCTGGGTAACAGAGCGAGACACTGTCACAAAAGTAAAATAACAAAATAAAGTGAAATCGTCATTCTAGGGCGACGAGTGTGACATATAAACAATCATTTCTGGTTTTGTCACTAGTTCTCCCAATTCCACATCGTATTTAAATGTTGGTATCCAGAAGTTTCTTCTAACTGCTGCCCTAAGAACTTCTACCATATGGAGCCGTTCTTGCCTACCTCATTCTCAGTGGCAACTGAGGTTCGGTATTTAGCGCTCTATATCCAGTGTCCCTAATGCATATGCCACAGTGTTTAATTGCCTATGTTCCTACATGTTTGTAAATGCGTCAGCTGCTGAAGACAGGAGAGAATGTTCAAGTCAGCCTGCAAGAAACTCTGGAAGATGTCTCACTGGATTCTCCTTTGAACGGTGTATGTGGAGTTTTTCTTTATGAGCTGAATTGGTTTCTTTGTTTGTAATTGAGCTTCAGGTAACTCCTTTAAAAGTCAGTGTCGGCCGGGCGCAGTGCCTCACGCCTGTAATCCCAGCACTTTGGGAGGCTGAGGCGGGCGGATCACGAGGTCAAGAGATCGAGACCATCCTGGTCAACATGGTGAAACCCCGTCTCTACTAAAAATACAAAAAAATTAGCTGGGCATGGTGGCACGTGCCTGTAATCCCAGCTACTCAGGAGGCTGAGGCAGGAGAATTGCCTGAACCCAGGAGGCGGAGGTTGCGGTGAGCCGAGATCGCGCCATTGCACTCCAGCCTGGGTAACGAGAGCGAAACTCCGTCTCAAAAAAGAAAGAAAGAAAGAAAGAAAAAAAAAGTCAGGTTCTTCCTCCAGAGATGTGAGTAGAACACTCGTGGCCTGCCTCTGAGGTTCTGGAATGCCCTGTGGGTCTCTCCCGTCCTGATGTGGAACACTTAAGCCTGCTGCTTCCGGAGCTCACAGCCTTTCATTTGCAGACTTACTGTTTCCTTTTTGCTTTCTAAAACCTCATGCTTTCCTGTTACTTATCTCACTGTTAAAAAGGATGTGACATGTTGTCCTTGCTAACCTGGAAGCACTTCAGAAAGTGGAAGTTCTCTTCTCTTTCCTCTTTTTCTACATGCTGTTATATTATTGTTTAGCACTTTTTTATTGCAGAATGCTTGGGGGCAATGCATAGCACCGATTGCATGGACTCCTGTCTGCCAATCTCTGCAGGAAACTCTCCACATTACAAGCGGACACTCAAGCACCTCCATGTACTTGGAATATCTCAATGAGGAATATGCGTATACTATACTTACACACTTATCACACACACAAGCCTGAATCTGAGGAGTTCAGTATGTTTTACAGAAAAACAAAACAATCTTCAGCGAAGAACGTGAACAATCAAACTCTGTATTAGTTTGGTGGAAAGTAATTGCATTTTTTGCCATTAAAAGTAATGACCAAAAACGCAATTTTTTTTGGCACCAACCTGATAGAACTTAAATGCTATTGATTTAGACACATTTACTGAAGCATGACTCATAAATAAAGGTATAAAAAAGGCAACATTGTTCTTGGGTTGGAAATCTGGCCTGAGAACAAAAGAGATGATTTCTAAGATGAGTTTGATCTCTGGAGGAATTTAGACAAGTCGTTTGACTTGTTGGAGACTTAGTCTCTACATTTTAAATCGAGACGCTGGGGGCTACAGACATTCCAACATGATGTCCAGCTCAAAAATCCATCTCTAAATTAAAATACTTTACATTTAATGATTTCGTTGCAACCTGTATCAATGTAACTGTCCAGAAATTGAGGTAATCTCACTATTTTGTCTTTTTTAAAAATAAATGTTTTGGCTTATAACCGAATTTGAACTACAGAAAAAAAATCACTTAGAGACCTCAGATAAATCTTCCTCTCAAATTCTCCTATTAAATATCTTATTTAGTATAGTGCAGGCTTTTACAATTGAAAAACAATATTAATACACTCAGTGTTTTATTTAGATTTCTCTAGTTTTTACTTAATGTCTTTTTTTGTTCCAGGTTTCTGGCCAAAAACCACATCCCACTTAGTCACCATGCTTCCTTAGGCACTTCTGGGCTGGGACAGCTTCTCAGATTTTCCTTGTTTTTGATTACTGTGATAGGTTTGAAGAGTGCTGGCCAGGTATCCTGTAGAATGTCCTTCACTTGGGATTTGTCTGATGTTTATCTCATGATTACATTGGGGTTCTGAGTTTGAAAAAGGAAGGCCACAGAGATAAAGTGTCATTTTTATCACATTATATTAAGTGCATACACCATCAAAATGACTTATAATTGCTGACTTATAATGACTTCATCACCTGACTGAGGCAGTGTTTGTCAGGCTTCCCCTTTTTCTGGTTGTACTCTTTGATAGGAAGCCAATATGCTCAGCTCACACCTAGGGGATGGGGCATTGCACTGCACCTTCTTGAAGGTAGAGCATTGAAGTTATTTGGATTTTTTCTTCTCTTGCATAAGAAAATTGTTTCTCATTCCTATTTGTTTATCCAATAGTATATTTACATCAGTATGGACTCATGGGTATTTGCTCTCTACTTTAACTTACCGTCAATTCTGACTTTATTATTTTATTCCTCAAATTGTCCCAGCTTTGGCCATTGGGAGCTGGTTGCTTGGTTGTATTAACTTGTCACACCTACACAACTGTGTGTGTGTTTCTGGTTTTGTGTTGTTCTGTCCTAGTTCATTTGTGCTGCTATAACAGAATATCACAGACTGGGTGATTTATAAATAGTAGACATGTATTTCCTTACAGGTCTGAAGGCTGCTAAGTTCAAGATCAAGGTGCCCACATGTTTGGCTATCTTGTGAGGGCTTTTTCCGGGAGAGTGGAACGCTTTATCCTCACATGGCAGATTAGCTGAAGAGCAGGCCAGCTGAATGGGGAGTGAAGCATATTGTACCAGTGCCTTAATCTCATTAAGAATGGTGTGTGGCCTTTATGGGCTAGTCACCTCTTAGAGGCCTCACCTTTTAATACTGTCACACTGACAACACATGAATTTTGGAGGGGGCATGTTTAAATTATCACACTTACTTTCTGATATTATAAGATGGTCCAGGCTTATCTTATATATTTTCTGCTCTAGTCCTGAAAGCATCCATTGATCCAAAGAATTCTGTTTAATTTAATTTAATTGCATCGCATTGCATTGGAGGAGAATATTAGAAACCAAGATAAGGCTACTAGGTATGTTTGTTGCAGGCTATATCCTGGAAACAATGACATCTTAGTTGTAACAAACTTACATATACATAAATGCTTCTATATGTTACTGCACGTGCTTTAGTCTGTTCTCTACGGTCATGACAGAATATGGCAGACTAGGAATGTATTTAAAAACAGATTTATTTCTTACAGTTCTGTAGGCTGCAAAGTTCAAAATCACGGCACCAGCATCTTGTGAGGACCTTCTTACTGTGTCGTAACATGGCAGAGGTAATCCCATGGCAAGAGGGCAAGAGTGCGCATGTCAACTCAGGTATCTCTTCCGTTTTCTTTATAAAGTCACTGGTCCTATCATAGGGTCTCCACCCTGATGACATTATCTATTTCTAAATAATTTCCAAATGTCTCACATCCAATCAACATACACATTTGGGAATTAAGTTTTCAATACACGAAGTTTTGAGAACACATTCAACCGTGGTAGTCTGTATTTTTCTTAAGCTAAAATGAGTTCATAGTGATGCATACAACTTTAATTCATGACTGTGCCAATTATTCTGGCCTCCTCTGTCTTGGTTATCTGTAAATTTTCATCCCACCATCCATTTACTTAGTTGTTCAGTTCCACTGTACAGTTGCAGCAGCAGCAGAATTGTTAACAAGTGAGTCCGTGGGAAACAACTTTATCATTCGGGGAATGGTGCTCACGTGCGGTATCATCTGTCTTTAGTCTTACACACCCACAGTGCCTATTTCCCAGGTTACTGGAGCCAGGACCTTTACCCCTCAGCCTCCTCAGTGAACTTGAGTCATGCATTTGTAATACAGTTAATCTGTTTTGTTACATTCTGCATTCCATTGTTGGATGCCTTGACCTCATAAATGATTTATCAAATTTGCATACGTTAAGGTTCACTCTTAACTGTAAAGTTCCATACATTTTAACAAGAGCATAGTGTCATGAATCTATCATTAAGTATCATGCAAAATAGTTTTACTATGTAAAAGGTCTCCTATGTTTCACTTATTTAACTGTTTCCTCTCTCCCAAAAACCCTTGGAAAACACTGATTTTTTTTTTCTTTACCATGCTGTAGTTCTTCTGCCTTATCCAGAATGTCACATAATTGGAATTATACAGCATAAAGCCCCTTCAGATTGGCTTCTTTCCCTTAACTATACATATTCAAGTTCACTCGTGTCTTTTCTTTTGCTTGATGGCTCGTTTTTTTCCACTGCTAGATAATATTCAGAATATAGATTTGCCATGGTTTGTTTACCCATTCACCTATTGAAGGGCATCTTTGTTGCCTTCAGTTTTCTGTGATTATGAGTAAAGCCGCTGTACATATTCAGGTACAGGCTGTTTGTTGGCACAAAGTTTCAAATCAATTTGAATAAACACCTAGAAGTGTGATTGCTGAATCATATGTTAAGACTATGTTTAGATTTCTTAGAAACTTTCAAACTATGTACTAAAGCAGCTATAACATTTACCATTTAAATCAGCAATGAGTGAGAGTTCTTGTTTCTTTGCATATTCTCCAACAACTGACATTGTCCGTATTTTGGATTTTAGACATTCTAACTGGTTTGTAGTGAGTGGTAGACTAAGAATCTATTAGATGATATTATTATTTTAATTTTCAATTTCATAATGCCAAAATGATGTTGAACATCTTTTTAAATGTTTGTTTGTTATCTTTATATCTTCCTTAGTGATACGTTGGTTCATATATTTTGCACATATTTAAAAGATTTTTTACTTTATTATTCTTGTTTTAAGTGTTCTTCCTGTTTTTTATATATAATCCTTTAGCAGAGAGTGTTTTGGAAACATTTTGTCTCAGCCTATGTTATCTTTTGATTCTCTTCACAGTATCTTTCACAGAGTAGAAATTAAAATTATTTTTAATTTTAATATGCACCCATTTAATTTTTCCTTTTTACGAATTACTCTTCTGGATTTGCATCTAAAATAAATCACTAACTCACTGTAACATAGATTTTTCTCCTATGTTTTTCTCTAGACGTTTTGTCGTTTTGTTTTGTACATTTAGGTATATCATTCAATATGAGTTAATTTTTGTGAAACATATAAGACCTGTGTCTAGAAAATGATGATGATGAACATTTAGTTGTTCCCATATTATTTATTTAAAAAACAACCCTTTCTTCATGAAATTGACATTGTTATTCGCCAAAGATGAGTGCCTATATTTGTGTCATTCTATTTCTGCACTCTATTATTTTCTATCAATCTATGTTTTTGTTTATTTGTTTATTTTACAACACCATGCTGTCTTGGTTACCGTAGTGTCATGTCTTGACATCAGGTTGTATCATTCTTTCAACTTTGTTCTTCTTGAATATTGTTAGATATTTTGGGTCTTTTGTTTTAGCACATAAGCTTTAAATTCAATTTGTAAACATCTACAAAATATCTTGCTGGAATTTTAATTGCAATTACATTGAATCTAAAATTCAGGATGGCAAAAAAGGACTTTTAAACAATATTGAGTTTTTCAATCCATAAACACAGCATATATCTCCTTTTATTCATTTTTTTGTTTTTCACATATATATAATCTGTACTTAATTTCACATTCCCGTTGCTAATTTTTCATATGTTGAAAAGTGATAAACTCTATATTAACTAAATATCTTACACCTTTGCTATAATCACTTATTAATTCCAGAAGTTTATTTTTCAATTAATTGGGGTATCTACATGACAGTCATGTCAATCATGAATATACACAATTTTATTTATGCATTATCAATCTGTATATATTTTATTTTCTTTTCTCTCCTATTGCACTATCTAGGACTTCCAATACAATGTCGAGTAAGATTGATGAGAGGAGAAAACATGGACACTTTTGACTTGTACCTAACCTCAAGGGTAAAGTACCTAACTCTCACCATTAAGTATTTAGTTAAAGACTTTTTGTAGATTTTTTTAAAGAATTTAAGCTTGCTTTATACCTATTTTTCTGAAAAATGTTTGATGTAGATGGATGTAACATTATATCAAATGCTTTTTTTGAATTTTTACATTGATTTATATAGTTATTTTTTTGTTTGGTCTGTTAACATGCTAGATTACATGAATTGATTTTTGAATGTTAAACTAGCTTTGCATACCTAGTATACATACCACTGGAGCATGGTATATTTTATTTTTCACACATTTTTATGTTCAATTTGCCAATATAGTTTGAGGATATTTTGCATATAAGCTCACGGAATATATTGGCCTGTAGTTGACCTTTCTTGTAATGTTTTTGTTTGCTTTCCGTATTAAGGTAATTCTCCTTTTATAGAGGGAGTTCAGAAGTATTTCCTCTGCTTCTGCCTCTAAGGAAGTACATGAAAAAGAATCATATATTATGTTCCATAAATCCAGAAAGAGTAAATAAAGAGAAATATTATATCTATTAATTTATCTTTTCTTTATATTTTAGTTTGGGAAGTTTCTATTGACTTTTATTCAAACTCTCCAGTATTAGATTATTTTCCCTCAGATACATCCATTTTACTGAGGAGCCTATCGGTGGTGTTCTTCATTGTACTCACGATGCTTTTATTTCTAGTATTTTTTAATTCTTTCTTAAAATTTCCATTTATCTGCTTATATTACCCATTTCTTCTTGCATGTTGTCCACTCCTTAGTACATGGGTTATAGTTATTTTAAATTCCCTATGTGATATTTCAAAAATCTCAGTTAACTTTTGAAGCTTGCTTTGTCTTTTAGATTGTTTTTTCTTTCATTTTATCAGGACTTGTATTTTGTTGTTATTCTTCAAAGGCAGATGTGATACGTCAGATAGTAATAGAAACTGAAGTAAACAGCCTTTTATTTTATTTTATTTTTAAGAGCTTAAGATCTCCCTATGTTGCCCAGGCTGGTCTTGAACTTCTAACTCAACCAATCCTCTTGCCTCAGCCTCTCTAGCAGTTGGAGTTACAGGTAGAGCCGAAATGCTGGACTAAATAGATTTTTAATATGAGATTTTATGCTAATCTGACTAGGAGTAAGGCCATACTAAATGTTTGTTGTATCTGTAGGTGCCAGAGCTCCAAATTCCTTTCCTAGTGCCCTTGTTTCCATCTCTTCTTTGAAATGAAGCTTCCCCTAAGAACTCCTCCTAAACAATCTGTGACTTTTAGTCCTTTGAACTGTAATCCACTGTTATTGCATTGGAGCCCTGTTGGTGGAATGGTAACGCTCCAGGAAGGGGAAATGCTCTATAATGGTATAATCTACAGTCTTATGAGTAAATCTCAAGTTTTTAGTGCACCTGAGTCCCTGGCCTGTAACCTTCACAAGTGTTTCTTAGGTTTCATTTCCCCTATGTTAGGCAACACAGCCAGCCAAGAGATCTGGAGCGAAGAAATGCCCTTCCCCAGTGGACTAAGGCTCTGGGGCAGTTTTTGCTTGGGAAGTTGGCCTTTGTTATGGAGAATACTCTGTACTTCCTGAATGGCACTCTTCCCTCTAGAGAGGGGCAGGATCTTCCTAGGACCTTTCTCAAGAAAAACTGGTGCAGTGCCTTGTAGGTAAAACCCATGAAAAGTGCTGGATCCCTTAAAACCACAGCCGTCCTCCTCTCATATCTCAGTCTCAATGCTAGGACACACTTAGCCTCCAGCAATTCATCACAATAACTATTAAGAGTTTGTACTAGTTTATGGCTCCAACAACTTCTGCTCCAGGTAAATTAATCTCAACTGTTATTCTCTGTATTTACTTTTCTTTCTAGAATTCAGGATGGTGATTTGCAATCTCAGTTCTCTGAATAATACAAAAAAAAAAAAGTTGATTTTCAGTTTGTTCAGCTTTTTCCTTTATTATTGTAAGCAGGAGAGTGCTGACTTCCAATCTCTTTACATAATGGGAATGTCTTAGTCTTTTCTAAGTGCTTTATCATTTCCCTGTGTTTTTCAGCAAGAAGTTTTTATTAAAAAATTCATTTAAAAATAATTATGTCAATAAAACATTAAGTAATAACTTGAAAACCGTTTTTCATGTCAAGTGGCATTTGTTTAATGTACATTTACAAATAATTGTCAATGGTGGTTTTGCTAAATCTCAGGCTTTCTTTTAAGAACTTACATTTTGTGACAATCTTGCCTGAAAACGTAAAGGATTTAGTGATAACACAGGGAGATAAAACTACAAAACAGGTTATTTCCATCTCTCTACTAAATGCAGGCTTCAAGTCCTTAAGTATAGAGGATCTACTGTGTGCCAGGAGCTGACTGAATGTTTTTAAAAACCTACTCTCTTCTGTTTTTTAAGAATGCCAAGCCAGGTGACTATAATTTTTTTTTTCCAAGTGTAAATCTTTAAGCAAAAATATGTAAAATGTTTGGGCCAAGACCAGTAGATTACAAGAGAAAAACTCAGTATTTAAATTTATTAACTCATTTTATCCTCCCAATCACCGTTTGAAGATAGTACTTAATTATCCACTTCACTTCAGGTAAGTTCAATTCAACAAATTGCTATTCAGCCAGCAACTACTAGGGGTTAGATGTGATGTTAGGAATAAAAACATGAGTAAGGTTTATCTTTGACCACAGAGAGCCCCCATGCAGAAGGAAAGATGAGCCTACTGATGATATTTTTTAATGTCTCTCTGGATGTTAAAAAAAAAAAAAGAGGTAGGAGGCCGGGTGCACTGGCTCACACCTGTAATCACAGCAGTTTCGGAGGCTGAGGGGAGTGGATCACCTGAGGTCAGGAGTTTGAGACCAGCCTGGCCCACATCGTGAAACCTCGTCTCTACTAAAATACAAAAAAATTAACCGAGCCTGGTGACAGGCGCCTATAATCCTCGCTACTTGGGAGGCTGAGCCAGGAGAATTCCTTGAACCCAGGAGGCAGAGGTTGCAGTAAGCCAAGGCCATGCCATTACACTCCAGCCTGGGCCATAAGAACAAAACTCTGTCAAAAAAAAAAAAAAGAGATAGGGAATAATCTATGACTGCAATTGAAAGAATATATGAGCCGAGTCTCAAATGGTGGAACAGAGTTTCCTTAGGTATATTCAAGATGGGTTTCTCAGTATAGCAAACATGAAATTATTCAGTTACATGCCAGTGTTTTGTGAGCTTAGTTTCTTGTGCTAGACACAATAACCGGAAATGATGGCAGAGGATAACAATGACAAATAAAAATAAAATCCCGAGCCCCCAAGCAACTAAATGAACCCAAGCCAAGGAAGCCCCAGAGAAAACTTAAAATCTGAGTTCCCAGCCATAATGAGATGAGAGGTGAAACGCATCTCTTTATACTCCTGCTCCTAACTTCCATTCAACAAAAACCAACTCTTTCTGAAATCTTGCTCCACGGCTGATCTCAACCCACCACCCGATGCTTCCCTTTCCTTTTGCAGCTTCACCATGGCAGCTAAGCAGCACTTCTTCCTGGTGAGAGAACAGGACCACGAAGTGGTTCTGTTAAGTTTATGGAAGCTGTGCATTGAGTGTCCTTATGTTCTCTACTTTTGATATATAAGGCCTAACTGAAATATAAGGAAATGTTACAACTCCACCCCAAAGTGAACATAGATGTATGCAACATGCATGTTAACTTACTGTGCATGTTTGCAGCACGTTTGTGACAATTCATAGCTCCCCCTATAACCTGCTGCATGTGTATACTTAGCCAACCCGTTCGCATAAATTCCTGTCTTATCCTTTCCTCTCTCAAAGCACCAGGTTCTCATTTTCAGCCACAAGCTATGCTTCTTGCCTGCAGGTTCCTTGCTCTACCCGACTTTAGAATTAAAGCTCTCCTTTCTAAAGTTACAGATTTTGTGACTTTTTCTGTTGTCAATAACAAGAACTAGAAAGAGATATATCATTTAGGGTTTCATATGCCAGGCAACTGAGTTTGAAAGGGATTGACACAGCTTTGTTTAATTGTATAAATTTGATTTTTAGAAACCTGTGCTCTTCTAAATACAGATCCAAATCTGAGGCTTAAGAAAAAATTGAAGTAGAATATTCACACATACACTGTAAATTTTCAGAAGGAGCGCATATATAAGCACAGGACTACACATTCAAATATTGATGGACTGAGGAGTGATCAGTTCTTACTGGTATTTCTTATTCTTTGTATTAAATTGTATTGAATGCACATATATTTGATAGAATCTTCCTTATTTAAGAGATATCAAAGATATCTGATCATAATTCAGTAGACTGATGCACTGAGAATTTTAATATTATTCTTTTGTTAATATTCCAAAAACGAATCAAAAGGTCAATTAATCTCAGATTAAGATATTTGGATAATTAATGTTCAGATATGTGTTTATAAAGCATTGAGATTTTGAAGAGGAATGTAGGTAATTATCACTATTAGTTTTGCTCTAAATTATACTTCAACTTGTACAATTGTTATAAGTCAGGTTTTGGCAAATATAAACTCTTTAAGGAAAACATATTTAGAATATCATATTTTCTTTAGCTAATAATAAAATTATTGTCAGTTATGAACATTATTGATACATTGATTTAAAAAAATATAGTAAAATATCGGATTTAATGTTTTTATAAATAAAGGAATAAATTATTATAGAAAAGAATAAAATGCAGAAATACTTTAAGATGAACATCTAATTATTCCAGAATTTCACTCCTCTACTGCTCTGATTTCTAATTTCTGCTATAAATACCAGCACAAAAATGTTGGTAAAGTCTTATTAAAAAGAAAAATAAAACTAACATCTACTCCTAATGTCATATATTAAGCCCTAATATTGTTGTCTACTCTCTCTCTGAGCACTGTACTCATCTTTTAATCCCCTAGCATCTATAACTTCAGCCACAATTTTTTTGTTTTAAAATGGCTTTATATTCTTAAGATTGAGGCTGTATTTGAAATGAACAAAAGTACAGAGATGGAAATTCTGCAGTGCAATTTTATAACTTTACGAATAAAGATATTATTGGGGCTAAGCGTTATGGCTAAGGGCACAGCCTAAGACTAGAGAATATTGTCTGAGGCCAAGCCATGTTGCACCTCTTAACAGATATGTAATCTTCACTGAACATCACTGAACGTTTGCTTTCTCATTCGTAAAACTGATAATAATCAAAACTAACTTCTGGAGCTGTTGTAAATATTACCCTAAGAAAAATAATTCAAACGGTAATTAAAAGTCTCAACACAGCACATGCCTGTCTTTGCAAGTTCAATATGTGTTCTTCTTACTGCTACTGCTCAGTCAGTGACACAGAGACCGCAGCTGATTGGTGCTTCTGTTGCAGGGTTTTCAGCTGGGTTGGCCTTATACCTCAGAAGACATCTGGAGACATTTTTGGCTGTCCTAACTGGGAGAATGGGGTGCTACTGGCATCTAGTGGGTAGAGGCCAAGGGTGCTGATAAACGTACTGCATGCACAGGACCAACAAATAATTATCAGGTATCTATTGCCAAGAATGACGAGGCTGAGAAATCCTGCTCTGTGGCGAGCTTTGGCACTAGGCTTCATTACTTAAGAATAAATGTCATCTCTTAACAATCTTTAAATTCTTACTATTGATCACAAGGAATGTGCTTCTTAAGGAAACACATTTTATTCTTTTATGTCATCCTTTATTTCCTCATTTAAAAAACATTCTTTATTAAACCAGGCATCATGATGTATGCTGGAGGTTTGAAGATCAATTAAATGAAGTTTGCCCTTAGTAAGATCACAGGACATTAATTTGTAGAGGGAAGCAAATAACTGTCCCGCACTGAGATGCGTAAATCATGAGGATAAGGATGTTGCTTCTGATGGTGGCAGGGGTGGGGGTACTTAAAGATGTTGCTGGAGAGATGGGATGGAGCAGGTCATGTGAGGTCTGTTCCCACTAAAGTCTGCACTTCACCTTCTAAACCAGGGGACAGGACTGAAAGGTTTTAAGCAGAAAATACCATGACTAGATGTGTCGTTTATAAAGTTGTTTTTAGTGTTAGTACATACAAGAGATGAAAAATGTGAAAGAGGAGATACACAAACAATACAGGATGTAATTTAAAAGTGCAAACTAGAGATTGTGAAATTCCAAACTTGGCCAGTGACAGGTGGAAGGGAGAGAAAGGTATGAATAGAGTTTTTCGTGAATACTTGATGAATGAGTAGCTGCAGGAGAGAGGAGTGCAGTCCTGTAAGAAATCTAGATTGCTGTGTCAGAGGCTGGACTGTGAGAGAAAAGAGGCACATTTGGACATTCTGAGCTGTGGGGCTGATGTTCACAGAATTTGGGATAGGGATTGCTGGAAGCAAAAATAATAAAGGTTGCCAATACACGTATTTAGTTATTGGGACTGGGGGCTGGGCTTGGTGGCTCACGTCTGTAATCCCAGCACTTTGGGAGTCTGAGGCGGGTGGATCACTTGAGGTCAGGAGTTTAAGACTATGCTGGCCAACATGGTGAAACCTCATCTCTACTAAAAACACAAAAACCTTAGTCAGGCATGGTGGCAGGCACCTGTAATCCCAGCTACTTGGGAAGGTGAGGCAGGAGACTGGCTTGAACCCAGGAGACAGAAGTTACAGTGAGCTGAGACTGTACCACTGCACTACAGCCTGGGCAACAAGAATAAAAATCCCTCTCAAAATATGTATGTATGTATGGGACTGGAAAGCCAATGCAATAAAAACTTGGGTCTCAGCGGGTTTTTGTCAACTCACTTTGGGGTCCAATGGTGGTAGAAATGTGGATGTCCTTGAGCTTTTATATGGATCCAGAATCACTTGTGAGAAAAGCCGGGGTTGGGCATGGATTGGGTACATATGAGCACCCAGGTGAAAGTGGCAGCAAGGGAAGAGGATGGCAGGTGCTTTCTGTTTGTTTTGTAATTATCTGAGCCCATTTCAAATGTCAGGTAACTATGAACATGTAACTCATTGTTAGCAATGAACAAGTTTGTAAGGGTGTATTATTAGGAGCATTACCGTCTTTATTATACTGCTGTGACCTGAATTCACAATTCACAGGTATATTTTTTATTTTTTCATTTAATTATACCAAGTATGGTATTGCATACAAATATTGCTCATTACATATTTACTAATAAAAACTAAATAATTTTACCAAGGAGAATTTCTCAAGTCATATTTGACTGATTTGCTCAAGTTTAAATTACATATATAGACATACATGTATGTGAATATATGTGCAATCTCTACATACACATAAAATACATACACATGCATTTATATGTGTATGTGTTTACACACCCATGCTACTTGCACTGCACAAATGCAGGCACACGGATCTGTTTTTTTGAAATATTTTAAATTCAAAAGAACACATAATTAGTCAAATATTGTCAAATGAAACCACGCTTATTTTAAAGTGAAAGATATAAATAATTGTGCAGTTTACATGTCCTTAGACGTAATGCAATTATACAAATTAAGAGAGAAAAAGTTTAGTAAAGCTTTAGTTCCAATCAGTCCATTGAGAAATATTAATTGAAGGAAAGAAATAGAAGATAATTTGCACATTTCCTGTTAGGTCCCCTGAAGAGAGGCTGGGTCTACCTGGAGACTGCACTGCAGAGGGTAATCCCTGTCTCCTGGACCACCTAGTGATGCTCTAAAATCTCAAGGAGTCCCTGGTGGCATTTACTTTATGCAAGACTAGCTCCAGAGGGCCCATGCAGCACGATGTGTCTAGGAGAGTGTTTGAGACAGGAAGAGTCTTCTCAATGTGCCTGAAAACTGAGAACAACTGTGCACATTTATGTGCCCAGAACACTTAGAAATACAAGTTAGCATATGATAAAATAGTAATGCATGGCGATTTAGCATTTGACCAAAAACTTTTCAATGGAAAAAATCTTTAAAGCTTTCTAGTTGGGGGTTGATTTTTGGAGCGACACTGTGCCTTCTGAAGTCCTTCAGTGCTGTTATCTCCCCATTTCCAGTGCAAGAACTGAGGGTCAAAGACGAAGCTTCCCTGATGGAAAGCGCTGGAGCTGGCCAGCCAGCCTGGATCCCCAGCTCTGGAGCTGAGATTGCGTCAGCCTCACCTCAGTTCACACAACTGCATTCATTCAAATTCCGAAATTCACTTCATTGCAAGAGCCACGTATTCTTTTTCTGAAAGAGGCTAATGTAATGTGGGCCTGGGCCATGCTACAGCTGTGTCCTCTCTCCTTCCTCCCTCAGGGGATTGTTCTCTGTGACTGGCTAAGCAGGCCCCACAGAGAGTCCTTTGACCGCCCCCTCCACTCTGCGACCTGAACACCCACCTGCCATTTGGGTAGCTATGTGCCTACTTAACAAGGGATCGTTTGTTTTCATGGGTGTGACATCTGCGCAGTAGTACTGATAATGCCATTGTTTCTCAGCCTGGAACATCTCTGACCGCAGGTTGTTCATATTCATATGGCCAGATCTGCGGGAGTCTCCTCGTGTCTCCTGAGTCATCAAAGGACTCATGCCCTGCTCACTGTCCATGATGGGAAAGCTCCAGAAACTGGACAGCAAAACAGAGCAAGCTGAAAGGTAAATACCTATTTTCCAATAATCATTTAGAAAATGTCATAGTTTGGGATGCTAAGTCCAGCGAAGTCGATTCTGGGCTGACTCCACTATTTGGTGTCCATGGACAAGTCCCATCATTCCCCTGGGGTCTGGTTTCCTTATCTCTAGAAAAGGGAGGGTAACACCTGTCTTGCTTCTCTCAAAGGCTCATGAAGAGGGATGGTTGGGATCCTGGAGACTTGGAAGGGGCTCCATGTTCATAAACCTGGATGAGCTAAACCAGCCTGAGCCCTGTCACTGCTGTCAGGAAAGGAAGATGTGCTCTGGAGCTGGACCCCATCGCTTCCTCTCTGCTCAGACACATGGGCAAGCAAGCCATGGAGCTTCGCCGTGCCTCAGTTTCCCTGTGGATGAACTCCCTGTGGGAGAGTACTTTTCCTTGTCTGGCATTCCTGGTGTGGACTTTATCAAGGTTAGAATGTAAAGCCTTTATATCCAGGGCTGGCACAGAGTGAGCTTTCAGGATTAATTAGCGTGATTTTGATCGGAGCAGGCTGCAACTGAAAATGAGAATTCTTTTTTTTCCTGGGAACCAATTTGAATTTTACTTGAAGAAGTCACAACACTGAGCACAAACGGGTCTTTCGCTGCCTCTTCCCCCCAGGCCTCTGTGTGCCTCTCCTCAGGCTGTAGCTTGCCTGGCTTCAGTGCCCCTTGAAATATGAAGTAAGTTCTGCGCTAAGACACTACGTTCTCAGGTGTAGGTCTAAGAAGAAATGAGGGTTTTTACTCCCCAGAAACTCATTCTTTGGAGGAAATTGGAGAAAATCACTTAGAATGCCCCAGGAACATTTCCAAATTTTTAAAGTCAAGTAACAGAAGTTAAAAAGGAAGTAGGTAGACATAATTTTTTTTTTTTTGACCTTTCCTGACATGGCATATCGGTCTAACATATGATCCTTTACTTATATGGAGTAGTTATTTGCAGCAGAGATTTAAGAACCCCCAACCTTTATTGACTTATATCTTTTCTTGTGCAGCAGACTATAACCTTGCTCTGCCTACCCAAGTTACCTGTTTATTAAAAAAAAAAACCAGAACTCAGTTTTGAAGGTTTAGGACAAAACAGGAAGGCCTGGGATCTGTTTACAAATTAAAAGATGGTACTGTTATAGGGCCCCAGGTTTTCACTCTCACACTCAGAGCTTGAAAAACAATCTTCTAAAGCTGTACCCTACTCATTGCTTTCTTTGCTAAGGTTAGTAATTAACTAGTCAACCAAAAGGGACACCTACGTCTGAAAGGTCATTGGGTAGTGACAAGACAGACAGAGCTGCTCCTGGACAGGCTGTTTTAGACCTGCAACTCCTGGCCAGGTGCGGTGGCTCACGCCTGTAATCTCAGCACTTTGGGAAGCTGAGGCGGGCAGATCACTTGAGGTCAGGAGTTCAAGACCAGCCTGGCCAACATGGTGAAAACTTGTCTCTACTTAAATACAAAAATCAGCTGAGTGTGGTGGCAGGCACCTGTAATCTCAACTACTCAGGAGGCTGAGGCAGGAGAATCACTTGAACCCAGAAGGCAGAGGTTGCAATAAACAGAGAGAGATTGTGTCCAAACAAAAAAAAAGACCTGCAACTCCAGCTGTGAAACTCCCACACGATTCCCTTTGGTTCATTGTGATTTGCTTGTGATCTCAGCTTGGTGTGCGTGTGTCACTGATGATTGTGTCTGTGCAAGCACATCTTCCTACGAGGAAAATGAATCCTCTACATTTCCTGTTGTTACAAAGATCTGCTCAAATAAGCTAACACAGTTAATCAAGCAATGTGAACATCTCTGTCCCATAATCCTTGTTTACTAGCACATAAGGTTTTACGTTATTTTGGAGGAAAATGTTATAAATCTGCATTGTAAGCTATAGAATAAATACGTATTAAACACCCACTATATATTTGTGCACACCTATTTTTATTTATATACAGACACATATACATATTCTAATTTTACCTGCTTTTATTTTTTGTAATTTATTTACAATTGTTTATGCTTTGGGGAAAAGTCATATATATTTGAGAGTATTTTAAATTCATAATGATTCTTAATATAAATACATTTGAATAGAATAGTATGCTTTTGCTGATATATATATGCATATATCACAATTTATATTGTATATACATGAACAAGTTCTATAAGAACACAATTATGTGCATTCACGCATCATTTATTCAAAAGCTCAGGAAAATGTTATCTATCACATAAGTGAATTTTTCAGATCATTGAACCTTAGTATTTCAAGCACAAGCATTTAATTTTTAATATCGGCAAGGAAATTTTCTGTAGGTCACTCCCTTGAGTTCTTGGGAAGATACTACTGAGCATAATAATAACAATGAAAAAAAAAACAGAAAATATTACCATAGTTTGAGCAACTATTATAGCACTGACTTTGCACATTCTTATGTCAGGAAATCCTTGAGACTTTGTAGACTAGATCCTCTCGTTCAGATATAGCTATTGAACAAAGTGGGAACTGAAGAATTTTTGTAACAAGATTCAGTTATAAAACTAAGATGTAGAGTTAGGATTTAAAGCTATGTCTTTCTTGCTCAAAATTCCACTGTTTTTCTTACAGATTTTCCTCCCTTGAGTACCTTACCATACTGGCATTGATGGTTTTCTGCAGGTTCTGAAATCTTTTGATAGTTTTTCTTTTTCTTTTTCTTTTTTTTTAATGAGAGAAAGAAAGAAATAGAAAGAAAAAGGGGGAGAGAGAACAGGATTCTTGCTCTATTGCCCGGGCTGGAATGCAATCTAAAAATAGGTATTAAAAACCTCTTTTATGTCAATAATTGTGCCTAACAACGGAGACAGAAAAGAATAAGGGAAGAAAATAACAAACAAACAGCCAACCAATATTTCATTTAAGTCTATGAAATGCTATGCAAATGCTGAAGAGTGATTTACTTCCAATTATGTAGTCACTTTCAAAATAGGTGTAATATGATACTGAGAAAAATGTATGAATCCTCTACATTTCTTTGTAGAAAAAAAAATAGTTTTTCTTTCTAGTTTTTCTGGGGCTTCCTTTGATGTCGGAGTCTCCATGTTGGCTTCCACCGCATACAACTTTCTGTTCTGGTTCTGCCAGATCTCCTCAATTTTGTTTCTTGTAATGTGCTCTGTGCGGGCCAATCAGATAAGTGGGTTTGATAAAGACTATTGGTTAACACTTATTTGGTAATTAGAGGTATGTATTCCCCTTTTGCCTTATAAAAATATATATTTATGTCAGTTTCTGTTTTCCTAGCAATAAGGGTACTGGGCAGAATGCCTTTAAAGCAACCAAGGTTTTGCTGTGTGTGCATATTCACTTGCCAGCCATATTTTACTAAAAAGAAATATTTAGGAGGAAATGCAAATCAAGAATGATGCAAAAATCTCAGTAGTTCGCACATTTAGAAACATTTTATAAATACTGTACATCAGTTTGAGTTCTTCCAAAATATCTTCCATTAACAGTAGCTTTGCAAATTATTTCAGATCTTTAAGAAAAACAGCATGTTAATAAGAGCAGCAGGCCATCTCCTTCCCCATCCTATTCTAAGGGATTTGTGCATACTGCTGCAGATCATACAAAGGTTTTATCTCCACGTTTCTATAACTGGTTTGGCTTTTACTAAATTGAACGAGAAGAAAGTCAAATCTCTAGTTTCTTTGTAGCATATGATTGTAACAAGATAGTCAAAGAAAAGAGAAAGCTTAGAGAAAAAAAGTCATTTCTTAAAGTTTGAGGATTTAGTAGATTATGAAAGAAAACTAGTTCAGGTTCAAAGGGTTATTAGAAAATCTAAGAGGACCAGCCAGCAGAACTTCTGTGGTGCTATTAATATATAGACTACAGTCGTCAATGTCAAACATAAAATAAAATTTTAACGCTCAGTGAAGAAAAGGACATGGATCATCCACAAAACTCAGTTTAATTAAAGGTGGAATTTTGATGGATGGTGAGAGAGTTGAGCATTTGCAGGGATTTACAGGTTCAATGTGGTGACACCAAAGTCTCATCTTTTCTCTAAAATAATTTCATATTTTGAAGATAGGCATTGTAGCCCTTGAATAATATATGACAATATAGACACATTGCTTCTTTTTAATCTTTTTATTGATTTTAAAATCCCTTTTTCATCAAAATTTATTATGGCCAAAGAAGTAAAATGTTACAAGTAAGTGAAAAATGTAGTTTTACCCAATTCGAAGTGAACAGATCCCTAGTGTCTGATTCCACATATATATATTTTTTTCACCACCTCTGAAATTCCAAAATTATTTTCCAGAACACGAATGAAGCAGAAACAGAACTCGTGTGTGTGTGTGGGGGGCGGGGGGTGGGTGTTGGATTTATCTCTATTCTTCAGGGACTCCAGGCCTCTTCAACTTCCTCCAGCACCAGCTCTGGGTGTCCCCGAGGCTATCAGGAAGCAGCATTCATAAGAACTTTGGGCCGTATTATGACATCAACTGGTCTTGCTTCCTCTTCTCTGACCTGCTGCTGTGGGGCTACTTGCCAAGGCCACCAAGGAGATGTGTTCTCTCAGGCCCTTCCGTGAGGGGTACGGACCTCCTGGAAAGAACTGGGCATCCCCCACCAAAGTTAGTTAGACTGAGTATTAAGACAGTCACACTAACAGGGCTTTTCCCTGGCTTTACTAGGGCAGGACACTTGTCCAAAGCCTCTGCCTTTCTCATTTTCTAAGTATTCCATAAAAGAGTTACAGTCCAACACATAATTAATACTAATAGGTTTCTTAGTTTATTAATACTGATAAGAATGTGGCCGAAGTTCAGATTGACAAAGTTAAATCAGCAATCGATGGTTAAGATATCAATAGCACTAATTTTATGAACGATACCCTGGAAAGCCCCTGGAAGGTAGATGTCTTGTGGCCCAAGGGACTTACAGAGAAGGAGCTGAGCTAGCTTCAGACCCCAGGGAGAAGGTCAGCCCTGTGGTCACGGAAGGGGAGGTGAAAGTTTTTATAGGAGTGAACAGCAGAGACTGGGCTCTAAGGATTTTTTACTTCATTTCTTGGATGACACATCATTCTAGCACTAGATCTTTAGTTATTCTTTTAGTAAATATACACATTCTTTCACTTATTTTTTTAAATTAAATGATATTAATTTTTGACTTTAATTTCAACATAAGAGTTTGTCCTTCTTAGTGAATCCCTCTTCTTCAGCTTGGTCAAACCTGGTTTTCTCCTCTCCTGTTAACAGGTTGTTGAAAATGTGTTTCTTTCACACCAGTGATTCAGGAGATAAACATTTACGTTCACATAAGGAAACTACCCCAAGTCTCTGTCGCTTTGAGCTCTTGAGTTACGCGGGAATTAGAATCCAGTGATGATTATTTAGTGTTGTATTGAACATGCTGAACATAATATCGTTTACTTGGCTCTAAAAACACTTCAGTTTATAAAATTTAGCATCTATGACAATTAAGCAGCATTCTGCCTCAAAGACTGCTTGTGGGTTCCTCTCCAAGTTCTATTTGCCTCTCCTGAGAGACTTCTTAGAGCTTTTAGTTGATTTTATTCATGCAAACCAGTTGTCTGCTCTAATTAATTAAGGAATTTGAAGACAAAGCTCAAGAAACAAACTCAGTTGGGATTTTGAGGCAGGAAAATAGTATATCTCCAATATTTGTGAAAATGCAATGTGAACTTCTTAATATACATATGGTAGATTTCAACCTAAAAGTATCGATTACTCAGTTATAAGAATCTAAATTAATAGGAATATAACTATTTAAATATACTAAACTTTCAGATATTTGGTATAGTTTTAATTATATATAGCTTACCTAATCCTATTTTGTGTATGTATTTCTACTAAATTCTATATCCTTCAAGTGGCATGTTTAATACTGGGCAGAGTTCTTATAATGCCTCAATTGCCTCGTTTGCAAACCTGAGGATAAGATGCTACAGTATGAGCTCTCAGCTCATAGATGCTGGCATTCAAACCCTGGTTATTCTATTTCTACTGTAAGGCCATGAAAAAAAATTTAACTTATTTTTCCTTCAATTTTTCCATTCTGAAATGAGCTTTAATTATCCTAATTATCCTAAAGTGACATAATAAAAGCATATACCTCACAGGGTTGCTGTGGAAACAAAACAAGCTGATACTTTCTGATGATTTGCAGTGTCTAGCAAACAATTATGGTCTTACAAAATGTTAACTTTAATCATGGTCATTACTATCACCTTTTTCTAACATTCTTTGGCTTTAGTTTAGGAAAATCAATTTTATTTTTTGCTGTGACTATTTTATAAAGGAAATTTGTTCAGGTCTTCCCAACTTTTATTATATTTAAATGTTTTTATTTTAAAAATTAGAATGAGAAATGTAAATCAAACAAATGTTGATTTGGATACTTTATTAGCTGCTTTGAACTTGGGAGACACATATAATCTATTGGATATAGCTGGAATATAGCTATGATCCTTAGTCTATGATTCTTGGTGTCTATTTGATCCATGAAATGTTGACATAAATTACACTGTCTATACAGCATGCTTGACAGAAGTAGGAAGGAACAAGTGGTACTCTGAATGGCTTCTATTTTGATTTAATTCTTTTTGTATTAGAAAGCAAGTTGACCTTTAATAAATGATGATTTAAAGTGTCACTCTCATTTTGCTATGAATTCTTACAGTTTCCAGGTCTATCTAAGCAAACTTGTTTAGATAGAGTTTTTCAAAGTCAGAATTTCTCATTTCATAAATATTGTTGGACCAAAATTGAGTTACAAAATAAACAAATTAGTACTATTTTGTACACCCATACACATTTTAGATAAAGTCTGTTTTTACATAGGAGAAGTCATAAAATAAATATGGAAGAAATGGAATGAATATGACTGCATTCTCTTCATGAAAAAGCAAAGCTCAAATAGAATAGTAAAAATCACAAAAAGGACCACCGATATCTAATTATGTAATATTTAAAAGTTATTTCTTTAAAATTATAAGCAAAGTAAAAGACAACTAACTAGCATATCTTTGCCAGAAAATAAGACAAAAAAAAAAGCTGTAAGAGAAATGGCATGTAACACACCATGAAGATTAACACACATGGTAGATCCACTTTAGGAATGAAAGAAAAACAAAAGGAGCTATTCATAGAACAAAAAATGCACACAGGAAATTTACCCTGCCTCCTTTATTTCCATTTATTTGCTATTGAGTCTTGACACAAACCATCTTCACCTCCATTTCCCATCCACCAGACCCAGAGCTCAAAATGCACTGATCCTACTATTTTCCAGTGTCTTAATCCTCATCCAGTCTACGTTCCTTCCCTTCCCCACCCTGGCCTGCAATCAGACAGCTGACAGTGTATGGAGCTCTGTAGCAGACTAACCTGCAGAAACATCCCACATGAGTGATTGCTGCTGTGTTGCCACTGAGACTGGGCCACAGTATCAGTCTTTTTTCCCACTGCTATAAAGAAATGTCTGAGACTGGGTAATTTATAAAGAAAAGAGGCTTAATTGACTCACGGTTCTGCATGGCTGGGGAAGCCTCAGGAAACTTACAATCATGGCGGTAGGGGTAGCAGGCTCATCTTACATGGTGGCAGGTGAGAGAGAGCAAAAGAGAGAACACTTACAAAACCACCAGGCCTCAAGAGAACTCTTTCACTATCCCTAGAACAGCATGGGGGAAACCATCCCCAGGACCCAATCACCTACTCCCTCCACACCTGGGGATGATAGGTCCCTGCTCAGACAGGTGGAGATTACAATTTGGGTGGGACACAGAGCCAAAGCATGACAGCCACCCTGTCACTCCCCCACCCTCCTAACTTCCACCTTGTCTCAGCCCCAGAATCCCCTCCAGATCCTCCTTATCAGTTGATAACCCTTCTTTCATTTCTAGACAATCGGAAGAGGGCTTCTATGTGCTCCCACATCTCCTCTCTGCCTCCTTCCTGGTAAATAGATGGGTTGTTCTAGCTGCTACTGGAAGCCAAACTGTTCATCTGTGCAATGGATCCCCCCACCTCTCAGCTATTTGTGCAATGGATCCCCCCACCTCTCAGCTATTTGTGCAATGGATCCCACCACCTCTCAGCTATTTAGTGACTCTTTCAAGCATGCCTTTGTGTACCACATACATCACAGCGTGTTTTCTTTCAACACTAAAGGAGCTTTCCCTTGGCCCCATGGACCTCCTCATCTATGGCACTGGCTTAGCTCCCCTTTGCTGCAACTCTTGGGAACTGTCTCCTGGTTTTGTTGACTCTCCTTTCTCTTCTTATCTCTCCTTCCTTTCATCAGATATCCCACTTCACAAAAAGCAGCTCTTATCAAAGTTAAGAGGGATCTCTATGGTTCAAAATCTGAGTCCAATTAAAGTTAAATTTCAGTCCTTATCGTACTTGGTGAGTAAGTAGCTTTCAGCAATTGATCACTATCATGTCCTTGACATATTTCTTTTCTTCTGGTTTCAGTGAAATCACTCCATGCTTCTCCTTCCTCATAGCCAGCCCTTCTCAGTCGTATTTGCCCATACTCCTTTCTTCCTCATCTTTAAGTATTTGTGGATCCCAGTTCTCATCCCTCAGTTCTTTTATTTTCTCTTCAGCCTCATTCACCAGGTGAGCTCATTCAGTCCCGTGGGTCTAAATGCAACCTGTACAATTAGAGCTCCCAAATGTCCACTTCCATGGAAGTGGAAGTATGGAAATGAGGAAAACCCTGGTCTTTGCTCTGATCTCCATGCTCCTATGTTCAGCTCTCTGCCAGGCACCTCCAAGAAACTGTGTCATGAGTATTGCAAACTATTTCCAAAGGCAAGCCCTTGGACACCTTCACATTCCAAAGCCTTCTCTTCCCTCCCAAGTGGCTCAGGTTCCAAACCTCGGACTCACCTGTGAGGCCCCTCTTTTTCTCACATCTCACATCTAGACAGCCAATCTCATTTTGTTAGTGCTCAGAATTTTTTGTACCAAAATTTGTCTCTTTCATTCTATTTTCAGAGATGCACTCCTTGTCTCACCTCTTACTCCTCGCTGAAGTAAATGTAAGAGCTTTCTGAAAACCTCTGTGCTGCTGCAAGTGCAGCCCCTCAACACCACCCACAGTCTAATTAAACCACAGAAACTGTATTGGTCCCTATTACTGTTTTTAGAAATTGCTTCCCAAATTAGCAGCTTAAAAAACAAACAAATATATATGATTTCCTACAGTTCTGTGATGTGGAGATCCAGGAGAGGTTAATCCAGATGGTTCTGCCCAGGGCATCTTCACGAGGCTGCAGTTCTCTGTCAGCAGCAATGCCCTGCAGTGGCCTCTGCCAGACCTAGAGAAACAGGAAAGCCGTCCCAACCTTTCCACTTCAGGCACTTCGTCCTCTGAAATGCCACCACCCCTCCGCCTCAGGCACATTGAACCGTAATAGCATGTTCCCTCCCGAGGGATTTTGTCCACATCTTCTTTTTGAGTGATTTGCCTTTCCTTGCAGATCCCGACATGCCTAGGTTCCGAGAGAGCATAAATTGATAAGAATGACATGAAAACAGTCTTCTTTCTGTCTCTGTGAGGTGACTCAGGTTTAGAAACATCTGTGAGGGCAAGTAGAATTTTGTACTTATTTACATGTTTATTTAGCAAATAAAATTCTCTATCCTGTGCAACTAAATATTACCTTAAATCCATGGCAAAGTGTGATAAAACTTTAAAGACATTTCACTTGTATCCTTTGAAATGGCCACGTGCCCTCTCACCCCTCGGCAAGGATCTATCCATTAATTTGCTGTTCCTGACAATATTGAGTGTGTTCCCAGAGGCCTCTAACTGTGCCACACATTATAAGCACTGTTTCAGGTTCCATATTGCTAGTCACTGAAACCTTATTTACCCCTTGAAAATATTTTATCAATGCCAGTTGTGTTAGATTGCTTTGAGAAAGATAGTTAGAAAGGGTCACTATAAATTAACGAGATCTTTTGCTCAAAAAATTCCTGGGATATGTGTATATGTGTATCCAAATGCAGTCCCTCTCCTTCAGAATGATCATCTTGGAAATTATATATATTCCTCTAGTTATTATGACTCAAAACATCTTTATTTCCAACTGTTCCTAAAGAGTATGGGACCGGGAAGGGAGAACTGTGGTTAAATTCTAGCTTTACTTCTTAGTAAATTTAGAAAAATTACTTAGACTCACTGGGTCAGAGGGGTTCGTCCATAAAACAGGGAGCATACACAGGTGCCTCGGGGATGGCGGCAGGACTAGAAGGCACGTATGGAAGGCATGCAGCCCTGTTGCTGGCAATAATATCAGGAATGACCACATCTGTCTCATCACTGCTTCATGTTTCCCTGGTCTTAACAAGTCATGAATGCCAGTTTCAGAGGCTGACTTTTGTGGGACCAGAAAAGATGTCTGCATCTAGTGACCTCAATCTGTTGCCTTGAAAAAGCTTCTTCCTGGTTCTGGACGCATAACTCTACCCCTGTCTGCACCTTTCTTAGGCTTGTCTGTCTTCTTGAGTTTTCTTTCAGGATTTTGATGTCAGCTTCCTTGTCCACTGCTCACTAGACTCCCATCCCCGTCCCTGCCTCAGTGCATTCTATTAGCTTAGACAACTTCTTTGTACTTCAGATCCTGCCCCAGTTCCTCTTACTCAGCCTAGCTCTTGCCTGGTTCAGCCAGCCTCCCTCACTCCTAAGAAAAAGGTGCAAGTTAAAAGGAAATAATTTTGGAAATGTTATGTATCTTTAGAAAAATTATTTGTATTAATTTATAATCACATATATATAATGAGATCTGCAAGTTCTTTAGAGCAATATACAGAGACTAAGTATTTGATTTCATTGCAATTTATTTTAAGCCTCATGGATAAGAATTTTGAAGCCTGACAAGATTGAGAAGCTTCAGCTAAGCCCAAGAAGGTATAAAGCCTTAATTTCTCTTTAGAAAACTAAACTGCCTTCAATATACAAGTATTGAGTTACAGAAGAAGGAGGAAGAGGAGGAGGAGAAGAAGAAGGAGGAGAAGAAGAAGAAAGTGAAGAAAAGAAACCCACCCATGTGCCTTCTCGACATAAGGGCAGCCACATGGTGTTGGCTTGCACATAATGCCTTATTTTAAAACTGCTATTTATTTGCTAAAATATGTGGGCTCTGACCACCTGTCCTTTTTTGATGTTTTTGTTGTTGTTGTTGTTGTTGTTTCATTTATTTATTTTTAAAAAGATACTGCAAAAGGTTCTGGTTATAGACACACAGTATACTGTGGGATTTCCTTATCAGCAGATGCTGATGCTGGGGTCGGAGGTAGCTTGCCCTGTGGGCACCACTCATGTGAGACTCAGACCAAGTGCAGGACTGGAAACCCAAGTATACTGATTTCCAGAGAGGAAAGAGAAGGCTACTGGCCACAGAAATTCGGTGACTTATGGCATCGCTGGCATTTAGGGTCCCTAGTAGAGCAGGCAGGGCACTCAGGGTGCAGGGGGATCATGAACACTGTTTCCCTGGGCGATTGAGATTCCCAACAGGAATGCCAGGTTAGGTAGTCTACGCATAGAGTCGGATCTCCTTTCCATCTCCTCTCCATCTCCTCATCAGGATCATGAACACTGTTTCCCTGGGCGATTGAGATTCCCAACAGGAATGCCAGGTTAGGCAGTCTACGCATAGAGTCGGATCTCCTTTCCATCTCTTCATCAGCAAGAACGAAAAGAGTTAAATATGGGAATCTGCATAGGTGAAGAGTTCCCTCCCCTAAAGTCACCACCTATGAAGCTGCCACAAAGGACAAGCTGCCCAGGGATTTGCTGGCCACCAAGAAATACCTGTTCTGGGCTCCCTCACCAGAAGGTCATGGCGATGGCTACCTCTCCACTTCCATCCCTCCTTGGAGTCAGAGGACAAGCCGGACAGAGACCTGCCCAGGAGAAAGGGCATTCCTTCCTACTTGAAAAGTCAAAGAGGGCCCATTGGGGCCTGAAATTTGCAATGGCTCAGTCCATTTGAGCCACTATAACAAAATATCTCAAGCCAGGGGGTGCTTACACACAAAATAAATTTATTGCTTATATTCTGGAGGCTGGAAGTGCAAGGTCAAGGCACCAGCTGAGTCAGGGTCTAGTGAGGGCTGGGACCGGGTTCCTGGATGGTGCTTTCCGGCTGCATCCTCACACCTGGGAAGGACCAGGGCAGCAATCCCCTGTCTCTTCTTGTGAGGACACTACTCCCATCAGAGTTCTGTATTATTCAGGGTTCTCTAGAGGGACAGAACTAACAGGGTGGATACAGAGACAGATGTATATATGAAAGGGAATTTATTAAGGAGAATTGACTCACGATCACAATCCAAAGCCCCACAGTAGGCCGTCTGCCAGGCTGAGGAGCAAGGAAGCTGGTCCAAGTCCTAAAACCTCAAAAGTAGGGAATCCAGCAGTGCAGCCTTCAGTCTGGGGTCAAAAGCTGGAGATCTCCTGGCAAACCACTGTTGTAGGTGCAAGAGTCCAAAAGCCGAAGAACTCCGAGTCTGATGTTTGAGGGCAGGAATCACCCACCATGGGAGCAAGATGAAGGTAGGAAGTCTCAGCAAGTCAGCTTCTTCCACCTTCTTCTGCCTGCTTTTTCTAGCTGTGCTGGAAGCCGATTGGATGGTGCCCACCCACGCCGTGGTGGGTCTTCCTGAGAGGGGGGTCTTCCTGAGAGGGGGGTCTTCCTCTTCTGGCAACATCCAGATACACCCAGAAACTATACTTTGCATCCTTCAATCCAATCAAGTTGACACGTACTATTAACCATCACAGGGCTGCTGCCTTAACAACATAATCACATTGAACAGGGCCTCACCTCCTCACACCATCAGATTGGTGACTGGGTTTCAACATAGGAATTCTGAATGGTCACACGCATTAGGACTATAGCTATAAATACTGTGAAAGTAACTTTGCTAGAAAATAAAATCTGCTTTAATGTAAACATTTGTCTTAGTCCCATATCTAATTTGGAATTGTCTAAAGTTACGTTTGTTAATATCCAGAAATTTTGTTAAAAGTAGGGCTGATTTGTTTGATTGCTCTCAGGGATAACCTGAAGGTCACCGAGCCTCTGGGCTAAAATGTCTCTTCTTCATGCCTCTTCTTTAGGGGTCTGAGTATTTCCAATTAGAAACGGTACCAGAGGTTTAATGTGTCTTGAAGCAAACCGTTAATAACCTTAATATGTCATCACTGACAGCTCTACTGAGGACCTAGGCACTCCACGGATGTCCACATCGTGATTCTCACATGAAAGGATGGACCACATTTTGCACAGGGGAAATCTGAGGATCAGATAGCAAGTGAGGGACAGAGTCGGGATTCAAACTCAGGCCTGTCTTGTTCTAAACTAAGGCTCTTTCTGAAGTGGCAATGCCAACATCGTTTAGCAGGGTATCTAAGGGGGCCTTCAGGATACCTGGCCCACCACCCACCGTGCAACATGGAAGAGCAAGGGAGAGACAAGAAAGGCATGGCAGGAGGGCAGAGCATCGTGCGTGGGGAGGGCTCCAGTCCCTCCAAGCTCCTGGCATAAATGTGCTTCCCTTACTGAAGCCTTCCCTGAAGCCCCAGACAGGGAGTGGTCACTGTCACATGACCAATGCATCACACACCCCCATCTCCCATACCACACCCCACGCATACCACATACCACAGACACACCATGCATCATACACTACACCCCACACACTACACACACCACATATACCACACAGCACACCCCCCACACACTGCATACCACAGACACACCCCACACAATACACATACCACATACACCATACCCCTGACACACCACATAGCACAGACACACACCACACCCAACACACACCACACCCTACACACCACATCCCACACACTACATATGTACACCACACACACAAACATACATTACATACCACACCTACACATACCCCACATCCATACAACACACCACACATATATACATGCTGCACATACACACCACAGAACTCATACATGGACACACATATACAGAGACACCACATACCCATACACACATACAACATACACACACACAATATACCATAAACACACACCACAGCACACACATAGACCCACACCGTATATGTACACACACAGACATATATGTACATACCACACATGCACACATGCATCAGATGCCATACACACCACACACAATACACACATACTCACATACATGTCCACCACACACATCACACACCCCACAGAATACGTGCATGCACACACATACACACCAAACACACATACCACACACCACATACACACAACACACTACACACAAACACATGCCACAGCACATGCCACACACAACATAAACATCTCACACACCACACACATACCACACACATACATATACAGACACACACATCCTTTATACCATATGTGTATAAACACATATACACACCTCACACACCACATATACACACATACATCAAATACATCAAATACCACCCACTGAACACACACATACCCACACATGCCCACCAACACACCACAGGTACACACACACCATGTATCAAGAACAGACACATACTCATATGCCATGTACACACCATGCATATCACACACACATGCACATGTACAACATCCCCCATGCACACTATTGGAAGGACCAAGTGGTGCAAGAATTGAAAATGAGCTACACTTATCTACAATTCATGTGCTTCGAATATCGTATTCCCTGAATTATTAACCACTGTTTGTGTCAACTTTAATTAAAAAATACTGCCCATGAGTTTGTAATTCTGATTAACTGAGTAAATGGAGCAGAGGGTGCAAATCTCCTCTAAATAAGAATCCCAATTAATTTATCTAAGTGCTCCCTCCTCATTGAAGTTGAGTGTAACTCTCTACCCCTTGAAGTGGGCTGAGCTTAGTTACTTCCTTCCAAAGGGTAGACAGGGAAAGGTGGAAAAGCAATGAGTTTATAACAAAGAAGTCTGGCACCTCCGCCTCCGCCAGGTGACAGGTGAATATGGCTGGTGATGAGGCGTGAAGGTAGCATGCTTTGCTACCCTGACAGGATGGCAAGCCTACTTCTATGATCTTCCCCCCAGCAACCAACAGCCCTAGACTAACCATGAAACAAACATCAGGGAAGCCTACATTGGGAAGCATTCTGAAAACCGCCTGATCAGTACTTAACCGAAACTGTCTCAGTCATCAAAAACTGGGAGAGCCTGGGAAACTGTCACAGTCCAGAGGAGCCTAAGGAGGCAGGAGGCTAAATGACACGGAGGGTCCTGTATCTGACACCAGAACACAAAGAGGACATCAGGAAATGCCTGAAGTGCTGAGTTCAGTGAGTAGTGAAAAACAAAATAAACACTCGCTAGCTAATAAACAGTGCCTAGTAACTCAGTAGATATTAACTGTGGGTGTCTGCTGGGTATAAAATCCAGGGGCAGACAAGCTTCACTGAGAAAAGTGGGAAGCATCTATACCGTGATACCGATGGCCACAGACACTTCCTAGAGAAGGCGATTTCCTGTGGCTCTAAAACTTGAGCTAGAGGTGAGGGGAGAGTCGTAAAAATCCAAATAAGGAAAACCTGAGTAATGGAGGAGAAAAAACAGGCATTTCATGGAACATTCTGGAAGTGACAAGTGGTTCTACAACACGAGAGCATGGGGGCAGGTGTTGCAACGTTGTTTGTGATTGTGAGATGCACATCTTCTTTCCAAGCTAAATAAAAGTCACAGGACTTGTGTGATGGTTTGCGCACTAACACACCCCTGTTCCTAACACAGTCTCTAACTGCATAATGGTTCCTTAAAAGTTAACAATGACATAAAAACAGGAAGAAAAGAAGAGAGGGATGGAGAGAGGGATGAACTAAGAGAGGGAGAAGGAGGAGGGAATGAAAACTGAGTTTCCTGGGGCAAATCGTCAGGCCCTCTGTGCCCTCCGTGCTATGGTCCATGCGTGGCATCTTGTGAATCAGGAGAAAAAAGGCGTTCTCTAAGCCAGAGCAAGCTGTCTTTTCTCTAAAGTTAAGTAATCTATCTTTCTTTATTTAATGAAATATATCAACTGGAAAAGGGTTGCTTTTAAAAATTCCTCTTAAAATGTTGTCATCTATTGCTATTTGCTTGTTTGGTGAATATTACCAGGTTATAAAACAAATGAAAAAGTTGCAAATGAGTATTAGTGGAAACACATGAGACATTATTTTAAGACATTTTACTTTATTTTTAAAATATATTTCTCTTTGCAAGATTTCTTGCATGAATAACAGAATAACATGTGTCTGAATATCATAGAATTTCACAAGGAAAATCTTCACTTCTCCTAAAGTAAGCAAGTTTGAACCACCACTTTAGAAATGTGAGCACCCAAAAATGTCTTGGGGCAGAGTGGTGATGAGTGATATAAGATGAATTGAAGTATGGGAGGGTGGACAAGTTAGTGTGGGGTCACACAGCTTGGACCCTGCTTCAGGCAATTGTAAAGGCAGTAACAGCAGAAACGAGGGAGATGAGGTGTGGCTTAGGGTAAAATGAAATTGTTAGGGTTAAGCATAGTGGGTGGAAAGTGCAGAAATAGAGTAAATCTGAATGAAAAATCATGCCAAGTTCTTCAGTGGTTCAGAAATTGAGTAGGTCCCATTTTGATTTCTATCAATATGGCGGGATAAACGTCCAGAGCCATTTTTACATATTTATCATATATATGATATTATAATACGTTATATATACAATACATATATCTAATGGAAAGAGACAAGGGCATGTTCCACAGGCTGACGGCAGAGCCAAAGTGAGAAGCCTCAGCAAATAATGAAAGACCGACAGAGGAGGACACTGGAGAGACCAGATCACAGGGAGCTTTACAAGTTACACTGGAAACTGTGGCTTCTACTCTGACAGAAACGGGAAACCAGAGGCAGCTTCTGAGCACAGGCATGAGGCGTTCTGACAGACTGAACATCAGTCCTCTGAATGAAATATTGAGAGGAAATTTCATTAGAACAAGAGTAAGAAAGGGAGCCTGGTTGGGAGCCTGTTGTTCTCCAGGTAAGGGGTGATGTTGGCTTGAATAGGATGCTAGGAGGGAAATGGTAGTAAGTGTCCAATCATGGAAACACGTTGATATCAGGGTCAATAGGATTCCTGGAAGAATTGATGTGGTTTGTGAGAAAATGGCTCGTATGAAACCTCAAAAGAAACCTGAGTTTGGATAGTCCACAAAGTAGGAGGAAAATGAAGAGGGAAAACAGGGAAGCAGAGGGAGGAAACAGTCTCCAGAAGGAAAGGGCAATTGACTGTGTCCTGTGCTGCTGATGGGCCCTGCAGCATGGAGACAAGGATTAGCCACTGGACTCAGTTGCACCACGTGATCACTGACCTTGATGGGGCCACTTCTTGGATGAGGAGACATCACTAAGACAAAATGGTAAGAGAGGAAATGAAAACAGTGTTTTAAATATACTAAAGAATGAAACTTATGTTTATATGCTGATGGGAATGTGTCATTCTAGAGAGAATAACCTGCAGTATGGCAGAGAAAGGCCAACACTGGAGGACTGGAAGCTGTCTGTGAGTGGACGAGAGACGGAATCTAGGGAAAAATTAGAGGGCCCACTGGAGACAGGATTCTAGAAAGAAAAGATTTGCAGTTCGTAGGCCAAGCTGAAGAGGGCCTTGCAAAGTAATTACTGATAAATAGCTCCCTGATTTTGTTATTAGAAAGATAAGATAGTCCTAATGAGTGTAGTCCCTGCGGAATTCCTGTGGAGAAAAGAAAGTTGAGAGAAATTTCAGAAAAAGATAAAACAAGTATAGACAACTCAAGACACCTGGCTACAGAGGAAAGGAGGAAGCAATGAAGTAATGTGATGTAGAAGCATGTCGGGAGATTTTTTATTGAGCTAAAATATATGTAATTAACCACGTTAACTATTTTAAGTGTATATTCAATAGCATTAAGTATATTCACAATATTATGCAATCATCACCATCATTTATGTCCAGAATTCCAGAATATCTGTTTATCTTCCTAAATTGAAAAAGGACTTTTTAAGGAGAGATTATTTGGTATAAATGTTGTCAATAAAGAAATACTTGATTAAGAGAGTTTACAATAAAAAGGGAAATTGAAAGAGATGAAAAAAGGGATGGCTAACTAGCTGGGCATGAATGGATGAATGGATGGATGGATGTGTGGATGGATGGATGGATGGATAGATGGATGGATGGATGTGTGGATGGATGGATGGATGGATGTGTAGATGGATGGATGGATGGATAGATGGATGGATGTGTGGATGGACGGATGAATGGATGGATGAATAGATGGATAGATGGATGGATGTGTGGATGGACAGATGTGTGGATGGATGGATGGATGGATGTGTGGATGGATGGATGGATGGATATGTAGATGGATGGATGGATGTGTGGATGGATGGATGGATGGATGGATGGATGGATGGATGTGTAGATGGATGGATGGATAGATGGATGGATGTGTAGATGGATGGATGGATAGATGAATGGATGTGTAGATGGATGGATGGATGGATGGATGGATGGGTAGATGGATGGATGGATAGATGGATGTGTAGATGGATGGATGGATGTGTGGATGGACAGATGGATGTGTTGATGGATGGATGGATGGATGAATGGATGGATGTGTGGATGGATGGACGGATGTGTGGATGGATGGATGGATGGATGGATGTGTGGATGGATGGATGGGTGTGTGGATTGATGGATGGATGGATGATAGTACCAAGATGCAGTCTGGTAAGTAGGGTAAAATTCAAGCAGAAAGGCAAACTTAAGCAAGAAAATGGAAAAAAAAGAAAAAACCTTTTTTTTTTTTATTTAAAGAAACAATCTAGCTCTGTCTCCCAGTCTGGAATCTCAAACTTTTGGGCTCAAGTGATCCTCCCACTTCAACCTTCTGAGTAACTAGGACTACAGGCACACACCACCATGCTTGGCTAAGTTTTTGTTATATAGAGATAGGGGTCTTGCTATGTTGCACAAGCTGGTCTCAAACTCCTGGCCTCAAGCAAAGCACTGGGATTGCCAATGTGAACCACCGCACCCAGTCAGAAACTATTATTTTCAAATCAGCTACTCCTTAAGCAAACAGCATCTATTATGTAATGTAATTTTCATGACAACCATGTGTGGTAATTATTACTGTAGTCTTTTTATGAATGAGGAATCTAACCTTGAGAGCATTTAACGTTCTCTGAGTCACAAATCTAAGAAGTGTTGAGCTTGAGTTTGAGCCTATATGTATTTAATTCCACTGCCTAGTCAGGAGGTGTTGTCTAAAATGCCACTCATTCCTTTGTCCATTCAACAAACATAATAAATATCTGCCATGTGAGAGTGTCGTATTAAGTAACTGAATAAGATCATAGGCTTTATTTATTTTTTCCACTTTGGATGTTTTCCATAATGGCCATATCTATTTACATGTTGAATTATTAACTATAAAATTGGCACCTAAATCAGTGTGTCCAATGCATCCATTTAACCCATTGATTTACTTAATCAATTACTTATGTGTTCATTTCACAAATATTTACTAATTTCAGTCAATAGTTTGTCACTGTCTTTGTGCCGGGCACTGTGCCAAGCATGGGGATATATCAGTAACTGTTATGGCCATGTTTCCTGCTGGCATCGCATTCTCTGGCTAACATGCTTGCATTCATACAATAAGGTAGGTAGTGGAATAAGACTGTGAGAGAAAATAGACATAAATAGACCTGGAATCCCCCTTCCTCATGTAGGAAGACCATCCCAGTAGATACTAAGTCTAAAGGGGTCTTTCAAACTCCATTTGTCCCTGGGCCAACAGGAACCTGAAGTCAGTCTGCCCTGATTAGGAGAAGCAACATATAGCCTATAACTTCTGGAAAATGGAGTTCTTGGTGCCAGATGAATGTCCAAGATGTCAAATCCAGAAGTGTAAAGTCCTTTTAGGTACTCTGATAAGAAGAGCCTGCTTTGAGGAAGAGATGTGTTAGGAAATGAAGGGCTCTTACTGCTCAGTCTATGGCAGGGCGGACCCAGGTCTCTGTGGGAAGAAGATGCAGCGGAGCCCCAGGGCCAGAGTGTAATGCCTCTTACAGACCCTGGTGACACAGAAATGGTTGACAGTCATGAAACTAAAGGCCAGTATTCTGCTGAGCAGACACAGTTCAGTCTTTCCTGGAGTGAGAGTGCTCACTGTGAGACACTCTGTGGCTGACGGAGATGAGATGAGAGGCACTGTTCCTTTAGATGTGATTCCTTTTAGACCAGGTTCCTGTGTGTTGGGACCTGAAAGGAGCTGCCTTTCAGGGGACACTCAGAGCTGTGGGTGGACCCAGGTAGGAAAGGTCAGGCTCACAGCAGCACACCGTGAAGCTCAATCGGGTGCAATAGCAAACTCCAGGGAATATTGGCCCTTTCAGAGGACTCCTCGGACCTGCCTTTCCAGGGATCCTGCCTTATGGATCCTTTATGACTTTCCTAATGGAATTCCCTAGGAAGAGATCTATTACAAACATGCCCTGATAAAAATGCATGAAAGGGAATGTTGAGATTTGTACTAGTCTGATTACTGAGAAGGGAGAGCAAGTCAGAAGTCAGCATGAGACTCATCAGGGCAAATGACTGCGGGGAAAGGTGGTGACAGAGTCGAAGAGTCTGGAATAGCCATCCAACTGCAGTGCAGATCTGCGCTTGTGTGAAGGCCAGAGAGCCAGAGGAAAGCTTCCATGGAAGCCCTCAGACCTCAGTGCGGTGCTAAGGGAAGTTTGGCCAGACCTTCAGAGACTCCAGGAGCCAAAAGAGTCCTGCATTCCCCAGGGACAAGCCAACCTTACATGTGCTGTACTCAGTCACTGGCTGGGAGCAGCCTGTGGGTTTCATATGTTTGCAGCTGGGGCCAGGGGCCAGTGAGGTTCTGCCCAGTCCAAGAGCTGTAACGTGCCAATATGTAAAATTATTTAATCTTCTTTTAAAGTCTGCTGCGCCCGAAAAGCATTATTTTTTATCATGTGGATGAATAAATAGAGATATTTTTAAGTGTCATAAATCAATCAAAACTAATCTTAGAGGAGAAGATATAACTAGAATCCACTTCATAGTTCTGCTTTCTAAAGATAGTGTTAACCAAAAATTATATACAAAAAAACAGCAAATATGAAAAAATTATCCTCAGTAAAGTAAAGCTACTGTTGTATAATTGTTAGCCCAGTACCCTAAAATAATGTATCCTGAGTTTGATATAGTTAATGTGAGTCAGTGTGCCTAGCACAATTTTTAGGCACACAGCCTTACATTAACTAATAATTTATAGCTAGTAATTTATTTTTGCTGGCATCAGGAGTTTATGAATACACACATAAACCCATGATTTTCCCATGTAGATTGATCCTTTTACTGTATTGCTATTAGAGCAAACCAGAGCAGTCTAGTAGTCTACTAAATACATTAGGGGCCTCAGTAAGGAGATATATATATATATATATATATATATATATATATAGAGAGAGAGAGAGAGAGAGAGAGAGAGAGAGAGGCATGTGAATATATACATTCATGGCACTTCAACAAATACAAATATAGGTGGTAGATGCCGTAATTATAAATGTTCATGTTTCCAGAATGTTTACCTAATGTCAAAATGACTTTTAAATTTCTATAGGTTCATATAGCTGTGAACAATTTTGCTCAATAAAAAAAGAAACAGCAAGAGGGCTCTTACAAGAAAGAATCCAGGCCGGGCGCGGTGGTTCACGCCTGTAATCCAAACACTTTGGGAGGCTGAGGCGGGCGGATCATGAGGTCAAGAGATCGAGCCCATCCTGGCCAACATGGTGAAACCCCATCTCTACTAAAAATATAAAAATTAGCTGGGCATGGTGGCACGCGCCTGTAGTCCCAGCTACTCGGGAGGCTGAGGCAGGAGAATTGCTTGAACCCGGGAGGCGGAGGTTGCAGTGAGCCGAGATCGTGCCATTGCACTCCAGCCTGGGTAACAAGAGCAAAACTCCGTCTCAAAAAAAGAATCCAATTACACTGGTCTTTTTTTTTTTTTTTTTTGGTTTTGTTTTTTAAGGCAGTGCTAGGTGATATAATCTAGTATGCTGCCTAATGGATAATGATTGGGAGGAGAAGTCAAGGCAGTCCACACTAGCTGAGCCATCCAAGCCTTCTCCCCAGTCTGTGCTTACTACCCTGCTTGCTACTGGATGTCACTATTTTATTTTAAGTAGGAATAGCTACAGAGATGACCAATTTTTCACACATAAGAACAAATAAAGTAATCTTAATGGACATTATTTGCAATTAAGAATAATAGGAGTATTTACCTTCCTATTGTATGCCTTAGGAAGGTGATTTAAATGGTGATTTCCTCCTAGCTTTAGATATAGGCTCGTTTCTCTCTCTCCCTCTCTCTCTCTCTCTCTCTCTGTCCCTCTCTCTCTCAGTTGGACATGATTAAAGATAAGTGGCCTTGTTATAAACCAGCCTTGTTCTCTTTTTCACAAAATGAAGCACAGAAGCACCAATAAGGACAGAGCTGGGATGTGCAGGAGCCACATTTGCATACTGCAGTTTATAGAGGCTGAAAACACGGCACAATTAATGGATGGCTTACTCTTAAAATCCGAGGGGAAAAAAAGTCTTGGTTTCATACATTTTTTGCTAATTGGACAGAATGTTCATAAATGAATTACTGCCCATATTCAACTGTAGGTTTTTCAAACTTGGAGGATATTTCTTGGGAAAACTGATTTAATTAAGTAAGAAGAGATGGGCTGGTTGGACTGTTTGAAATAAATACTAATTTGTAAAGATCCACATGCCCACAAGTTTGCTATCAAAGCAACTTATGCAGAAAGTATGAAATTAACACATACACTTTCTTAATTCTCAGAAGGAGGGGGAAAAGATGGTGATGAAGTCAGCTATAATTACCGACAGGGAAATACTGGAATCCATCTTATTTTCACGCAGACCTTCCACATTTCATGTGGAATGCCTCAGGGACCATGTGTACATGCGTTCTGATTAGAAGTAAAAGTCTAGCCAACTTTTCTTTTTTTCTTTTATCTTGAAAGAGAGGCTAAGGTTATTTAAAGCAATTAAACCATGGTGGCTATAAGTAGATGTCAGTTTCTAATAAGTAGAATGTTTCCAAGGAAAATCTGTTTGAGAAGACAAGGTTTTCTGTGGCCTAGCTTCTTTTTAAGTGGGTGAAATTATAACAAGAACAGGATTCTGTTGAATTCAAAAGACCCCACGACATGTGGCTCAGTGGCCCACAATCTGTCATGTTTTTATGGATGCATGAAAGATGGACAAGGGTATCTTTGTGCATCTCCTGCACAGGTGTTCAGCTGCCACGTTTAAAAGCACCGCAGAACACGCGTCTGCCCCACCAGGCAGGCTTCCGCGACCTGCCATTAATGTGCAGCCGAGGCGAGCAAGCTCCGGGCGCAGCCTGGGAATCGGCCTCCTGATTTCGAAACACTGGCTTTTATCTTCGCACTGAGCATTGTACTGCAGCTGTCATATGGCTCTGCATTTTAAGTTCCATTGCCTGTCAATCCTTGGCAAATGAAGAAAGGAAATCAACCATAAAACCGGGAGTTGTGTGAAGCAGTGATGCTTGCGTCTTGGAGGACCTTGGGGTAGCTTGTCTTTAATTTGCTCCAAAGTAGACAGTTATTTGTGTTTTAAAATGTATTTTAAAGCCTTTGAGTTCAGAATAAAATCAAAGGATCAGAAATAAAAAAAATTGAGACAACAGAGGAAAAAAAGCATTCTGTGAAGCAGGAAGTTGTCCCAAATCACTAAAGACCAAAGGATGCAGTGTTCCAAAGTGCATGCAGTGTGAGCTGAGGCCTCTTCATCATTAGAATGGAGCTTGAAAAGATTCGCAGGATGTATTTACGATTGAGAGAAATTCTTTCATACGCACATAATTTGGAGCGGGGTTGTGGTTCCCACTAGGCATACTTCCATGGGAAAATTCAGAGACTCTTTTACTGTTTTTGCCACACGCTTGTGGAGGAGCTTTGATGGCACATCTGCTCGGAGGCTGGAGAGAACAGGACGGGCACAGTGAGGTCCTTGTAAAGCTTTTCCTCTGAACCTAGGTCTCCGTCACATGATATCCGAGACTCCGCGTGCCTGCTTGCTTCCAAACAGCGAGAAGGAGCAAATCATTTAAAATTCACTCAACCCTCAATTAGATATTGTAAGCCTTCATTGCAGTGATGCAAACCTTATTCCTATTGCATTATTTTACATATGTTTGGAAGATGTTTTAGAAGAAACTCTTTTCTTTCTCCAGGAGTGATTATCATGTATTAATATAAACTCTCTTTCCAATGCAAGAATCTATTTCAATATCAAAGTAGCATTTTAATTCTATGACACCCTTTTACTTAAAAAAAAAAAATGTACTTTGGGAATGAACTTAACATACACCATATCAGCTGGGTAGAACTAACACAGAAGCATTATGTGTAGGTAGTGTGTGAAAAAGTTAGCATTTTCTTAAGCACAATTATTTCTCTCATCATTGTAAGTATAGAAAAATTAAAAAATATAAAAGATAACTTTATTGAATGATATATAGTGCTACAAAGCACAGATACCACTATTAATGGTGTGATATTTTCCCATGAGAAAGTTATCAGTTCAATTCATAATCATATTTATTGTGTAGCTGACACATTTCGTCACATTGCTATTAAAACACTAACCAGTTTTGCACTTCTACCAACAGTGAATGTGTGGGTTCATTTTATTGCATTGAGCTTTCATTATGTGTTGGGGTGTGTGTGAATGTGTGTGTGTGTGATTATGTGGATCAGTGTGTTCTGAACTGGTAATGAAAAATGCAGTTCTCTGATTTCTAGTGTGTGAACATGTGATTTAGCCAGTCTTGCTTTTTAAAATTATCTATTCATAGCCTTTCCTCATTTATTGAGGGTTTAGTGGTTTTCAAGTAGAATTGTACGAACTCTTTGTATAATAAGTACATTAACCTTTATCTGCTACGCTTTCAATTAACTTGGTTAATTTTATACAAATTTCACGTTTGTATAAATTAAATTTTTCAACAATTTTGACTTTCTAATTTGTTCCATATTTTTTAAACTTAGACAAGAGGTAGCATTCTACTAAGTTCTTCTGATATAAATAGCTGCTTGAATTTTATGGGAGACTTGAATTTTACCAATAAGAGGTCATTTCGTGTCAACGCACTAATCTGTAATATAATTATCCATATAACCTCACTAAACTGTCATCTGGATTGGAGTTTGTGTTCTGACAAATGGTCATCTCCCCACATCAAACATGCAGATTGGTCTTACCTCTTATCTGAATGCTCTGGACATTCTTATGTTAGACATGTCTGGACTTGTAGCAGTTTTTTGTTTTCTCAACCAAGGAAACTATGAAAGCACAGAGTAGGTTAAAGTTATTTACTTAGACCTGAGGTTTAGGTGTTTTATCAGATTTCAAGGTCATTTCCATCTCAGCTACAACAGAGAAAAGACTTGGCAACTTTAAGCTTTCTCTCAATGCACTTAAAGAATTATAACATTTCAGAGTTTAAAAACTTAAAGACAACTAACAGTTTATTTTCTTTTTTAAAATCAGGGATTATAGCAATTCATAGTGAAGGAAACAACCAGGATTTGGAGTTAAGTGCTTCATTTGTTTGTTTGTTTGTTTTTATTATATGTTAGATAAGACATGCCTTTGTTCAAACCAACCGATTATGACCTTATCAGATAGCCCCAATCAGATAAGTCAATTTATCAGTATCATTGTTTGTCACAGAATAGAGACTTGTCTTGATAGTGATGGGTTATGACCCTGAATTGCAAATAACATTTAAGCAAAGATACCCTGACCATGCTTGAATAGGAATGCTTTTCACCTCAAGGCCTTGTTTCTCCCTATGAGTTTGTTGCCAGTACAATCTCTTTCATAAGCATTGCATACTCCTCTAAGAAGAAGTAGATATAGAACCAAATTCAGGAAGGCGAGGTGCACAGCACTTAAAAAGGTTAGCCTCTGAGATACCCTTCTGAAGTACGCTCATTCTATTAAAGGAGTAGTCAGTTCAATTAGTTGGGTAAGTTTAAAATATTCAAATTATTCATAAGTTGTTTGGAATTCAGTAACAAATTATAGTGGTCACCAAGCCAAATTCATTTTTTCTAAGCATTATTGAAACGTGAGGAAGATGTAATGTATTTGTCATTGATTCAATTTAGTCACTGAGAACCTTAAAAGAAAGATTTGCTTTAGGATCCAGAAACATTAGAAGTCATTCTATACTTAATGTTTCTTCAGATATCTGACACTGAAAAACAGGAAAACAAAACTTGGGAAGAGCGTTTTCCAAGAGATTCTTTCAAGCCTGCATCATAGGGGATGGCTCAGGCTGGCCACTGGTCCCTTCTCTGGGCAACAGGAATCTCGCTGTGGGAGCAGCAGCTGTACCTGCTGGCTCCCACTGGCTGCAGAAGTGCATTAGAGGCATGAGTGTGGATGACCCTGCCAGTAACAAAAAGTTGCCCCTGGGACCCCCCAAACTCCATGATCAGATCTTGTGTTTAATGATCCAAGTCCAATTACAGACTTCTATTCAAACACCCTCTCTTTTCTTACCCTCTTCTCTTTTGGCATTTTTATTGGCTCTTTCTTTTTGGAAATGTTGGATACTATGGTGCTACAGAAGCAGCAGGTCCCCACAGCAGCAGTGCCACCCACGGGAGCTCTGTGGTTTCTCAACAGCTTCCAAACACTGAGACTTGTCCTCTGGAGGGTAGCTGAAAAAGGCTTGGAGGAGCCACAGGCCTAACAGCTGTGCTATAGGCATTCCTGAGACACCAGGTGAAGAGATTTTTCTTCCTATGGGCTTCTGGCTAAAGGGACAGAGAATGAGACCTAACAGTAATTGGGAACATGTCAGTGACTCCACTGTTCAGTTCCTCTCTTTCAAATGGCATGATCTGTGCAGGTTCTATTTTCTTTACCAAAATTTCTGGCCATTAACATATGCCAAAGTGATCTTTGGGTAAGGAGAACCAAGGCACTCTAAGAAACTTTCCCTAAGCAGTTTCTAATCTTAACTGACAATAAGCAAACCTGATTAATATGCAGTGAACAGAAGCAGAACAAGAAAATAATGAGAATTTCTTGAGCATGCATGCAGTAACTTCTCTCTGTAAACGCTTTCATCTCTGAATGACCAGGATCAAGATACCTTAGTATTGCTTTCTTTCATTCATTTCTTTACTCATTCAGAAAATCATGAATGGAAGTACAGCGAAATTAGAGCTTATAAGGTATTTTCTAGTAACCTCATTTTAATTTTCATAACATTTCTATGCAGAACTAGGGCATACGCTGTTTCTGTGTTTTAAGATGAGAGAAATATGGTGCAGAGGACATAAAGGGTTTGAATAAGATAATAGGGCCACATGGGGACTGACAGTCAGAACCTGTCTGATATGGTTTGCTCTGTGTCAACACCCAAATCTCATCTCTAATGGCAATCCCCAGGTGTCAAGAGACGGCCTGGTAGGAGAGGATTGGATCATGGGGGTGGTGTCCCCCATGATAATGAGTGAGTTCTCACAAGGTCTGAGGGTTTTATAAGTGGTGGTTTCCCCAGCTCTTTCCTCTCTCTTTCCTGCCACCATGTAAAGAAAGTCCTTCTACCATGATTGTAAACTTCCTGAGGCCTTCCCAGCCATTCAGAACTGTAAGTCAATTAAACCTCTTTCCTTTATAAATTACCAAGTCTTGGGTATTTCTTTTTTTTTTTTTTTTTTTTGAAAGAAAGAAAGAAAAAGAATAAAGAAGAGGAGGAAAAGGAAGAGAAAGAGAGAGAGAGAATGGGAGTATTGCTTTCTTGCCCAGGCTAGAATGCAGTTTAGTAATGGGTATTGAAAACCTCTTTTATACCAATAATTATACTTGATGTAAACAGGAAGGAATAAGGGAAGAAAATAACAAATGAGCAGCCAACCAATATTTCATTTAAACCTATGAAATGCTATGCGATTACTGAGGAGTGATTTACTTCCAATTATGTAGTCACTTATGGAATAGGTGTGAGGTGGTAATGTATGTTTTATGTATTTGAAGTGGAGAGTTCTATAAATGTTTATTAAGTTTACTTGTTCTGGGTCTGAGTTCAAGTCCTAGATGTCCTTGTTAATTTTCTGTCTCATTGATCTATAGAATTGTTAGCTCTTCTTGTTACATTGATCCTTTTGCCATTATGTAATGTCCTTCTTTGCCTCTTTTGCTCTTTGTTACTTTAAAGTCTACTTTATCAGAGGCAAGAATTGCATCTCCTGCTTTTTATTTGTTTATTTTTACTCTCTGATTGGTTGATAAATCTTCCTCCTTCTCTTTGTTTTGAGTCTTTGTGTATCGTTGCATGTGAGATGGGTCTGGATGCAGCATAGCAATGGGTTTTGGCTTTTTATCCAATTAGAATATATATAACTTTAATACTAGCATTTGATGCTAGCTGGCTGTTTTGCCCGTTAGTTAGTGTAAATTTTTCATTGTGTTAATGTTCTTTTCTTTTTGATATATTTTTGGAAAGGCTGATATTGGTTGTTCCTTTATATGTATAGTGCTTCTTTCAGAAGCTCTTGTAAAGCAGGCCTGGTGGTGGTGAACTCTCTAAATACTTGTTTGTTCGCAAAGGATTTAATTTTTCCTTCGATTATAAAGCTTAGTTTGGCTGGATAGGAAATTCTGGGTTGAAAGTTCTTTTCTTTAAGGATGTTAAATATTGGTCCCCACTCTTTTCTGGCTTGTAGGGTTTCTGCTGAGAGATCTGCTGTAAGTCTGATAGGTTTCCCTTTATGGGTAACCTGACCTTTCTCTCTGGCTGCCCTTAGTATTTTCTCCTTCATTTCAACCCTAATAAATCTGGCAATTATGTGCCTTGGGGTTGGTCTTCTTGAAGGCTATCTTTGTGGTGTTCTCTGTATTACCTGGAGTTGAATATTACCCTGCCTTGCCAGGTTGGGAAAATTTTCCTGAAGAGTATTTTCCAACTTGGATTCATTCTCTTCATCACAATTAGGTACACCTATCAAACGTAAATTAGGTCTTTTCACATAGTCCCATATTTCCTGGAGACTTTGCTCATTCCTTTTCATCCTTTTGTCTCCAATCTTGTCTTCTCGTTTCATTTCACTGAGCTGGTTCTCGACTTCTGATGTCCTTTCTTCTACTTGATCAATTCGACTGTTTAAACTTGTGCATGCTTCGCGAAGTTCTCGTGTTGTGTTTTTCAGCTCCATCAATTCACTTATATTCCTCTCTAAATTGTCCATTCTCGTTAACATTTCGTCAAACCTTTTTTCAAGGTTCTTAGTTTCTTTGCATTGGGTTAGAACAAGTTCTTTTAATTCACAGAAGTTTCTTATCACCCACGTTTTGAAGCCTGCTTCTGTTATTGGAACACACTCGTAATCTATTAAGCCTTGTTCCGTTACAGATGAGGAATTGCGATCCCCTGTAGAGGGAGAGGCACTCTGATTTTGAGTATTCTCTGCCTTTTTACGCTGATTTCTTCCCTTCATTATATATTTATCCGTCTGTTGTCTTTGTAATTACTGACTTTCTAACTAGGTCTCTGAGCAGACGTCCAACTTGTTGATTCCCAGTGCTGAAATCTGAGCAGTCCACTGCGCCGGCCAAAACAGCGGTGTTAAGATTGATGGTGCTTTTCTGCCCGGGAATCTCCGGACTCTGCACCAAAAACTGGTGCGCTAAGGCACCAACAAAACTGCCGCGCCAGCCACAAGAGTCGCCCTGGCAACACGTGAGGCTCCTCTGCTGGGAATCTCCTGGTCCGTGAGCAACAAATATTCGTCTGAAAGTGTGGCGTCCTCTCGTTCTCTGCGCTTTCACTGGGAGCTAGGAGCCCGAGCTGCTAGTGATCAGCCATCTTGGATCTCTCTCTGGGTATTTCTTTACAGCAGTGTGAAAACAGACTAATACATGGTTCGCAGATCTTGCACCCATCTTCTTTTCTGCTGCATCCTCCTGGACCCTCTCAAATGCTCTCGTGCACATTTCCCAGACACCCTTCATTTGTCCACTTTTGCATGATTCTGGGTCTTCAGCTAACACAGTGCATATTCTGTGGTCCATTTGTAAATTATGTCACTCTCTGAAGAATCCAGTAAGCTTCCTTTTTTCTTTTCACTGGCTTTTCATTGCCTGATCACAGCATAGCACACTCATATTGTTATATGGGATCCTAGCACCTTTTGCTGGTTTCAAATAATTTGTTTTGGGGATAGTGGAATTGTGTGATTGTGAAAGGCCCTCTTGAGATTCTACTTTTAACTTTATCTTGAACAGTACATTTTGATTTCTAGGAAAAAATAATTTGATGAGAACTTTTCTCATTCTGATCCTTGCCTCTTATTCTTTTGAAATGAATGTTACTTGATTCTCAAAGCACTGAGGGGATCCTAGTGTCCTAGGAAACAGGACTGGAATGGTGGTCACAGCCTGAGTCCTCCACTGGCTTGTCCAGTATTTGGCTGTGTAGCCTAGGAAAACACTCTCCATCTCTTGATTCTCCTGTAAAACGTGGGTTTTGGGATGGGAAAGTGGGTGGAGTGTGGGTTGATCAAACTGAGTATTTTTCTAGGTGTCATTTGTCATTGACGGCCTGTGTGTCTCTGCTTTTCTTTCCCTCCTCCTCAGCCGTCAGATGCCATCTCATGACCGTCTGCAGGTTTCCACCCTTCCTTCTTCTCAGGCCTGCACAACCACTCAGGTTTGAGTCTTATCCTCTCAAAACCTGCTACCTTTACACACTGATGTGGGATTCACTTCCGGAAGATATCTGCTGCAGGATCCAAATGCAGGATGTGACCTTCTCCACTCTCTAGCTATCAGCCTGGGACTGGGTTTTCATCAGATGCACTGTTTCCCTTCATTTAGCAGACATTATTTACCTTAATTCAAAATGGGGTGTGATGTGAAATTTTAGGCACTGTGGTACGGTGGCTGAGTAGCTTAAAGCTAAAGCAATGTCCCTCAAACGTTAAAGCAAGGAGAAAAGCTCTGGGAACTTGTTAAAATGCTGTTCCAGTTGCATAGCTCTAGGATAGGGGCGGCACTCTGCAATTTCTAGCAAGTTCCCAGGCAGTACTGAGACTGGGGATAGAAAAGGTGGAAAATACTTTCTGTGACTCTGAGTCCAAATTGTTATTCTATCACTTAGTAATTCTGACCTTAAGCAAGTTACTTAACCTTTATGCACCTCTGTGTCTTTTTACCTAAAGTGTTAACAGTCCTAGTACCAGCTCCCAGGCACTGTGGAAGGGAGAATGCATTCCAGTACTTTACGGTTTGGACCCCACTGAGCCCTGACAGGAGTATTATCTTGGTTACATCAACGTCTGAACCTAAAGGGTGCCTCTCCTTTCCACCTGCGCAGGGGTTCTGTCTGGAGCCATCTGTGCTGCTTCCTCTACCAGGTTTCCTGGAATTTCATGTGTTTTAAATATTGATATTCTTTCCTTAAAAGTTAAGATGTATTAGGCAAAAACAGACCCAAATGCACCTGCATAAGAAATCGAGATCTGTTTAGAGTACCTGTAGTCATTTTACTTCAGAAATTCTTGATACATCCAAAAGACAGGGAAGAATTTCATTTGTGCCCATGTCCCAATCTTCCTGGGTATTGGAAGGCAATCTCAAAAGGTGAAAGTAACTTAACACAGTAGAACAATCAGGTTTGTTTGCCTTTTACATAAAGAAAGTGATACAACTAGCTTCCAACCCTGACTAGTTCTGCTAGCAGAACTCTCAGGATAATTAACTGGGAACTACTGTGGTGTCCAGGCACACTCTACACATTCTCCCTTCATTTTAAGTATGAGAAGATCTGCATTAAATATTTGAATTTTACAGTTCCTGAGGTTCTAAGTTATCCATGCAATTTTGTGTACGTAAGAATAAAGGCTTATCTTTACCTTAAAATGGCTTAGAATTCTATGAGCTGTTCTGAGAGAATTTTTGTCACCAACTAGACTTTTGCAATCCCACTCCTGAGATCAGAGCCCTCTATGGCCAGAAGAAAAATTATTAGTGACTTCTGAGTCTGTATAAATCTACATTTCAGTGCCTTGCATGTAAATTAAACTTTCATATCATGAGTTTTAAATTAAATTCATTACACCTGCTCCCAGCTCTACTGGCATTTGAAATAGGCGTGCAAGTCTCCTGAAGTCAAGTGTTGTTTTATTGGTAGAATCTGTGGTATAAGGCAGGCAAGGAAAGATGCCAAATAATTGAGGTGAATTTTTCTCAGCTGCTAATAAGACCAATCGTTTACTGACAGCTTACTATGATGTTAGATACAGTTTTCAATTTATGATCTCAAAGCAATATCAGTATCTCCATTTTCCAGATGGGAAAACTACATTACAAGGTGGTTAAACACTTGCCCTAAGGCGCCCTAGCAGGGTGCACAGCTAGCGTGAGAAGCAGGGTGGAGCTGATTTCATGTTCTTGGCCCCTACACAAGGGTTCTCAAATTGGAGCGTGCATCAGAATCACCTGGAGAGCTGGTCAGAGGTCGCTAGGGCTTCCCCCCGAGGTTCTGATTAGGTGGGTCTGGTTTGAGGTTTAAAATACTGCATTTGTTTCATGAATTCCCAGGTGATATCTCTGCGTCATGAAGAAGCATACTGTGAGGAACAGCCACTTTATCCTATAGTGTCTATTTTTATTCTGGTAAAATACGTGTGATGATTAATATTACATGTCAACCTGATTGGATTGAGGGATACAAAGTACTGTTTCTGGGCATTTCTGGGTGTTTCTGGTTATTGCCAGAAGAGACTAACATTTGAGTCAGTGGACTGAAGAGACCCACCCACAGTGTGGGTGGGCACCATCCAATCAGCTGCCAGTGCAGCTAGAAAAAGCCGGCAGAAGAAGGTGGAAGAAGCTGACTTGCTGTGTCTTCTGGCTTTCGTCTTTCTCCCATGCTGGATCATTCCTGCCCTCGAACATCAGACTCCAGGTTCTTGGCCTTTGAACTCTTGGACTTAACCCCAGTGGTTTGCCCTCAGCCACAGACTGGAGGCTGCACTGTCGGCTTCCCTACTTTTGAGGTTTTGGGACTCAGACTGAGCGACGACTGGCTTCCTTGCTCCTCACTTTGCAGACAGCTTGGGACTTTACCTTGTGACCATGTTAGTCAAATCTTCTTAATATACTCCCCTTCATAGCTACATATATCCTATTAGTTCTGTCCCTCTAGAGAACCCTGAAAATACAATAAGCTTAACATAAAAGTTACCATTCTAACCATTTTTAGGTGAAGAGTTTAATTAAATAAAGTACATGTAAATGGTGGTGCAACCATCATCACCATCCCACTCCAGAATCTTTTCATCTTCCCAGACTCAAACTTTGTGTGCATTGGACACATGTCCCCATTCCCTAAAGCACTCCCAGCCTCCTGAGAGCCAACATTCTCCTTTCTGCCTCTGTACACTGGATGACTCTAGGTACCTTATATGAGAAGAATATTAGACTACTTTCCCTTTTTGAGACTGGCTCATTTTACTTAGGATAGTATCCTCAAGGTTCATCCTACTGTAGCATATAATTTCCTTTCTTTTCTTAAGGCTGATATCCATGATATGGGTATGCCACATATTTTTAATCTCTATATCTTCTTACCAGTGACAGCCCCTGGAACGGGAGCCATTCTCTTCAGGATTAGAATACCCCTTGCTCCCGCAGAGACTGAGGACTTGGTTGGGATGTGCATTGTAAATGCCCCTTCATGGGTCCTTCCTGCACAAATGGGTTCTCCCCATTACTCCAGCTGCTCTGACCACAATCTCCATAGCTGTTCTCATTGTTCCTGATTTCCCAAAGCAAGGAAATGAAACTGATAGAAAGAAAAGCCTTTATTCTTGGTTGACTGTGATGGGACAATGATTGTAAAAATTGTGTTTGAAAAGACAAATTTCTATATAACTATCAGCTCTTGTGATGCCTCAAATAGTATTTGAAGCCTCAATAAATGGTTTTTATTTGGAGAGAGGGTATAAGGATTTTTGTATGATATTTCCCCTGTTTTTTCAGTTTCCACTAATGATATTTGTTAAATGTTAAAATAAACAAAACTCTATTTTGAAGAGCCTTCCTGACATTTTTGTCTTGTATTCTGACCAAAGGGTGTCTCTGATTGAATTATTAAATTGAGGAGCAGAATTGATGTTGTGACACTAGTCTGTACTGGAAGCAGAGGATAGATTTTCTTTTATAACAGAGGCTTTTGCTTGTCAAAATGTGATGCAATCAGATTTGACTTATTTATCCAGTTTTTGTTTCTACATGAAGAAATGTAGAAAGGTAAATGCCTTTCTCTAAGAAGTTTTAAAGCTAATTTAAAAGATTTTGTAAATGCAGAACCATTTCTTAAGGTATGCACAAGATCTCTCTGAAGATAACTTTAATGCGCTTGAATAGATTTCTATCATGCAGTTTGACTTTGTTTAAATCAGGATTCATGTGTGTGAAAATCATTTGCAAATTAAAAGTCTTACAAAAAGACACGGTTTAACATTTTGAGATGTGACATCATAATTGAGAGCTTAATATAGAGCAGGTGAAAAAGTTCATAGACCAAAATGTACAATTTTAAGTTATTTGATATTTATTCATATTCTCATCATTTTTATATTGAGATAATCATTTTCTTAATTTTATTTATTTATTTATTTATTTATCTTCGAGATGGAGACTTGCTCTATCACCCAGGCTGGAGTGCAATGGCTCAATCTCGATTCACAGCAAACTTCGCCTCCCGGGTTCAAGCAATTCTCCTACCTCAGCCTCCCAAGTAGCTAGGATTACAGGTGCCTGCCACCATGCCTGGCAAATTTTTGTATTTTTGGTAGAGAGTAGGTTTCACCATGTTGGCCATGCTGGTCTCAAACTCCTGGCCTTGTGATCAGCCTGCATCGGCCTCCCCGTGTGCTGGGATTACAGGCATGAGCCATGGCGCCTGGCCAAGTTGGAATATTAATATTATATTTTCATTGAATGATTTTTATTTTAACAATCTAGTTGCTCTTAACCATTGTCATCACATAGAAATACTTGGGAGTTTAGTTCTGTTGGGGACACCAAGGCTACACCCTTCATCTGAGAGTTTTCAGGTGCTAATGTTCAACAGGTAGGAATTCCTGAATAAGTCAGTGAAATGAAATAAGAGTCTCCAATGTTCCCGTTTTGTCCCTTCCATCATTCAGAATTTTAGATTGGTTCGCTCAGGATAAACTACTGTCAATTTGAGATGGAGTCTAAAGATGTGAAATAGGAAACTTGATGTAAAAAGATGGTCATCTATATGTTTATTCTGGACCTTTTTATCAGGATCTGAATTATGTTGTTCTGTAAATAATTTTTAAATAAATATTTGTTTCTTTCAGTTTTAGATAAGAATTATTTTCTCTTGGAAGGAGAAATCCTTGAGCATTAAATAAGTGCAAGTCAGCAATGCAAGCAACTGCATTCTCCAGAGTAAATCTCAGGGCTGATGGAGTGTGTGATCTTGCACACATACACACCATCTCACAATTTTGTGATCTGAGGCACCATCAATTTTGTTTCAAGTGATAATAACCACTGTATGATAGATAAAGCCCACCAACCACAATAATAACCAGAGAACAGACTTTGGCATATGCTCCCATTTGAATGAACTTTAGGAATATGCTTCTCCTTAAAGTTGTGGCTCTTATCATCAAAATATAAATTTTGAAAGCATGAATTCAAACTGAATGGTTTCCAAAAAGAGCATATTTATCTTCTATTATATGGAAATATGTGGAAAGTAAGATTTGAACATCATTCTTTGAGGCAGAAGACCCAGGAACTTTGATAGACTTTGGATATGTGCCCCCACCCAAATCTCATGTCCAATTGTAATCCCCAATTTTGGTGGTGGGGCAGTGTTTGGTGGGAGGTGATTAGACTACAGGAACAATTTCTTATGCATGGCTCAGTACCGTCATCTTTATACTGTCTTTGCAATAGCAAATTCTTGTTAAATCTGGTCCTTTGAAAGTGTGTAGCGTCTTCGTCCTTGCTTGCTTGCTCCTGCTTTCATCATGTGATGAGCCTACTTCCCCTTTGCCTTCCGTTATGACTGTAAATTTTCTGAGGCCTCCCCAGAAGGTGTTGTAGATGCTGCTATGCTTCCTGTACCACCTGCAGAACCATGAACCTATGAAACCTCTTTTCTTTGTAAATTACCCAGTCTCAAGTATTCCTTTATAGCAACGCAAGAACTGCTTAATACAGAAAATTGGTACCAAGGAGTGGGATATTTCTATAAAGGTACCTGAAAATGTGGAAACAGCATTGGAATTGGTAACAGGCAGAGGTTGGAAGAATCTGGGAGGCTCAGAAGAAGGTGAGTGAAAGTTTGGAACTTCCTAGAGGTTGGTTAAATGGTTGTGACCAAAATGCTGATAGTGATATAGACAGTAAGGGTTAAGCTGATGAGGTCTCAGATGGAAATGAGAAACTTACTGGGAACTGGAGCAAAGGTCATTTTGTTACTCCTTAGTAAAGAAGTTGGCTGCATCATGCCCCTGCTCTGGGAATCTAATAAACTTTGAACTCGAAAGTGATGATTTAGGATATCTGGTAGAAGAAATTTGAAAGCAGAAAAATATTCAAGAAGTTGCCTGGCTGCTCTTAGCAATTTATGTTCAGATATCAGAGCAAAGAAATGACTTTAAGCTAGAACTTATATTTAAAAGGGAAGCAGAAAGTACAAGTTTGAAAAACATGTAGCCTGGAGAGCCTATTTTAAGGGGAGGAATTCATGCAGGCTGCAGTCATTTGCAGAAGTAAAAAGGAGCCAAGTGCTAATAGCCAAGGCAATAAAGACAAGGCCTGGAAGCTACTGAGGAACCTTTAGGGCAGCCTCTTCTATCAGAGACCCAGAGGCTTATGAGGATTGAATAGTCAGGCCCAGGGACCAGGACCTTGTGCAGCCTCGGGACCCTTCTTCCTGTAACCCAGATGTTTCAGCTCCAGCTGTTGCTCAAAGGGGCCCAGGTATAGCCCAGGCTGCTTATATTACTCCATTTTCATGCTGTTGATAAAGACATACCTGAGACTGGGTAACTTATAAAGAAAATGAGGTTTAATGGACTCACAGTTTTATGTGGCTGGGGAGGCTTCACTATCATGGCAGAAGGCAAAAGACATGCCTCATATGGTGGCTGAAAGAGAGAATGAGAGGCAAGTGAAAGGGGAAACCCCTTATATAATTATCAGATTTCATGAGACTTATTCACTACCACGAGAACAGTATGAGGAAAACCGTCCCCATGTTTCAGTGATCTCTCACTGGAGCCCTTCCACAACACATGGGAATTATGGCAGCTACAATTCAATATAAGATTTGGGTGGGGACACAGCCAAACCATATCACTGCTGCTTTGGAGAGTACAAACCTTAAGCCTTGGCTTCCATGTAGTGTTAAACCTGCAGTGCACAGAGTACAGGAGTTAAGGCTTGTGAGACTGTCTTGATTTCAGAGGATGTATGGAAAAGCCTGGATGTTCTGGCACAAGCCCCCTGCAGGGGTGAAGCCCTCATAGAGAAGCTCTACTATATCAGTGTAAGGAAAATGTGGGGTTGGGGTTCCCACATAGAGTCTCCACTGGGGCACTTCCTAGTGAAACTGTGAGTAGAGGACCACTATCCACCAGACCACAGAACGGTAGAACCACCAACAGCTTGCACCCTGCACATAGAAAAGTCAAAGGCACTCAATGTCAGCCTGGGAGAGCAGCTATGGAGGCTGAACATTGCAAAACCACAGGGGTAGAACTACTCGAGACCTTGGGATCCTACCCATTCCACCAGTGTACCCTGGATTTGGGGTATGGAGTCAAAGAATATTATTTTGGAGCTTCAGGATACACTGTCTGCCCTGCTGGGTTTTGAACTTGCATGGACCCTGTAGCCCTTGTTTTTTTGTTTTGTTTTTCTGTTTTCTTTGTTTGTTTGTTTGTTTTTGGCTTTTTCTCTGTTGAAATGGGAGTATTTACCCAATGCCTATATTCCCATTGTATCTTGGAAATAACTAACATATTTCTTATTTCACAGGCTCATAGGCAGAGGGGACTAGCCTTGTCCCAGATAAAACTCTGGACTTTGGACTTTTAAGTCAGTGCTGGAATGAGTTAAGACTTTGGGAATTATTGGGAAGACATGGTTGTAGTTTGAAATGTGAGAAGAACATGAGATTTGGGAGGGACCCAGGGCATAATGACATAGAATGACATAATTTGGATTAGTGTCCCCACCCAAATCTTATACGGAAATGTAATCACCAATGTTAGAGGTGAGGCTTAGTAGGACGTAACTGGATTGTGGGAGCAGTTTCTCATGAATGGTTTTGTACCATCCCCGTTGGTACTGTCCTCACTGTAGTGAGTGAATTCCTGTTAGATTGGGATGTTTAAATCTATGTAGCACTTCCCTCTGACTCTCATGCTCCTCCTTTTGCCATGTGATATGCCTGTTCTTGCTTTGCCTTCTGCCATGATTGTAAGTTTCCTGAAGCTTCCCCAGAAGCTATGCAGATGCCTATGCTTCCGGTACAACCTGCAGAACTGTGAGCCAATAAAAACTCTTTTCTTTAAGAATTGCCTAGTTTTAGGTATTTCTTTATAGCAATGCAAGAATGGCCTAATCAGGCTTTGTTTTATTTTTTATTTTTTATTTTTCTCAAAAAGGCTAACTTTTGTTTAAGGGTGGAGGAAAATATGGTTCTGTGGTGCCATCTTGTCTTCTTAAACACACCTGCAAGGGCCTCCTCCTGGGTTCAACCAGAATCTTCTCCTAGCATTGAGCACATAGGGAGGAACAAAATAGGCCCAGGCAGGCAAATCTGCCAGATGAGAAAGACATTATACAAATATACATCAAATAAATAACATATTAGTGCAAAGAGTGACAAGCGCCATGAAAAACAAACATGACTTTAGATCATATTGTTGATTAGTTAGATGTTGAAAGCACTCAGAAGACATCAAAGGACCCCTTCAGGAGTTGGTATTAAACTCTATCAGTGGGTTTTGATCTTAGACTGCCAGCACACTATCATTTTTGGTGTTGTTATTATTGCTTTCATAAATCTCTTAATATATGTTTTAAGCCTTGACTTAACTATTGTTCTAGAAAATACTACTCAGTGCTTTCAGATCCCATCCTCATTTCTGGCTTTCAAGGTTAGAGTCACTTTCAGTCATTGAACAGCTGTTCACATAGATCATCAAAAATCTGTTCAGATTAATTCTGAATGGCATCTGAAAAAGCATCAAAGCAAAGGAGGCTTTCCCACTTTCAAAAGAAGAGAGAACTCTTCATTTACCAGAGATGTGTTTGTTGGGGCATGTGTGGGGTCACAGGACCTCAATTCTGATGGCTTCCTTGCTTACTAGCTGGATTGGTTGACTGATTGCAGAGACAGAAGTGCTTGGAGGCCTCTCAGGAAACCAGAGAATGTGGCATCTGATGCTGATGAAGTCTAGGATCAGTTTACAAAACTTCTCCCAGCCTAAAGTGAAGACCTACCAAGAGGGAGAAGGACAAAATAGTTGAAGGAAAGGATATGGATAGATATTTGAGTTAAGGACATGTGATGATTAATATTGAATGTCAACTTGATTGGACTGAAGGATGCAAAATATCCTGGGTGTGTCTGTGAAGGTTTTGCCAAAGGACATTAACTTTTGAGTCAGTGGGCTGGGAAAGGCAGACCCACCCTCAATCTGAGTGAGCAACATCTAATCAGCTGCCACTGCAGCCAAAATAAAATCAGACCAAAGAATGTGGAAAGACTAGACTGGGTTAGTCTTCTGGCCTCCATCTGTCTCCCATGCTAGATGCTTTCTGGCCTTAAACATTGGACTCCAAGTTCTTCAGTTTTGGAACTCACACTGGCTTCCTTGTTCCTCAGCTTGCAGACAGCCTATTGTGGGACTTCACCTTGTGTTCGTGTGACTCAGTAGTCCTTAATAAACTCCCCTTTTTGTATAGATTTATTCTGTTAGTTCTGCCCCTCTAGAGAACCTTGACCAATATGGCACCAACCCAAAGCAATTGCTGTATTTTACTTAATGAGCTAAAAACTAGTTGTGTATTGGAATCACCTTTTGAGTTGAAAAACCTACAGTACCTGGTCCATCCAAGACCAATTAAATCAATGACTATATAGGATCACAGGTATCCTTCGTACAGAGAGAGAAGATTCACAATTTGAAATTAAGACATAAATGCATTCTTACAATGGAGGAAACTGACTCCCAAAGAAATTCAGATGTGGATAAGAAACCAGACTTGAAACATAGGCGGGGCAACCCATTTACCGACCGAAGAATGGACATGAGATAATAATTTAAGAGATTCCATTGAAATGCATGGAGAACCCAGAATAAATGAACTGGAGAAAAGAACTGTACCCTAACTTCATGTATAGGTGGAACTGAAATAAGGTAGCAGTGGAGATAAAGCAGAAAAGGGCTTGAAGAGAGCTCTTATTTCACATTTTTTAATGCTTGTTAATATAAACATGGGTAGAGAGGAATATGAAGGAGAAAAGTCTAGGCTGATTACATGTTTCTTTGGGGGTAATTGAGTGGGCAATAGCGTCATTCTCTAAGATGGGTGCTTTTTCATCTTACTCAGTAAAGAAAATTAAAGGATTAAGAAGTGGAAATGGATTCACTTTGGACACAGTGTATGTGAGATACAGCAAATCTGGAAGTTAGGAGAAATCTGGAATGGAGAGATTTAGTGTGTTATTTTGCAAAAAACTGGTAGTTAAAGTTCCAGGAGTTGATAGGATCACTTAAGTTTTACATAAAGATTGGGGAGCAAAGAAGCTACGATTACAAAGCAAGGACACCAAGATTTAAGTGATGGACAGAGGTAGATTACTGAAGTAGAATTGTAAATGGCTAGCATTTTGAGCACTGTATTAGTCAGAGTAATAGTACATATTACATATATAATTAAGTAGTTATATATATGAGAGTAATTGTATATATAATTAAGCAGTAACTCACATGATCACAAGGTACCACAACAGGCCTCCTGAAGAGCAAGGAGAGCCAGTCCGAGTCCCAAACTGAAGAACTCGGAGTCCAATGTTCTAGGGCAGGAAGCATCCAGCACAGGAGAAAGATGTAGGCTGGGAGGCTAGGCCAGTCTGGTCTTTCCACATTTTTCTGCCTGCTTTATATTCTATCACTGGCAGCTGATTAGCGTCCACCCAGGTTAGGGGTCGGTCTGCCTTTCCCAGATCACTGACTCAAATGTTAATCTCCTTTGACAACACTCTCACAGACACATCCAGGATCTTTGCATCCTTCAATCCAATCAAATTGACACTCAGTATTAACCATCACAAGCACCAAGAACATTTTGTGATTTAAACACCTGTACTAGTAATAATTCAATCTTATAAAAAAAGGGAAGAGAGGGGCTTTAATTTTAAAACGACTATACAACTAATTCAAAATTTCATTGAGCATTGACTCTATTTTCTCACAATCATATTTCTGGATGATCAAAGAGAGGACTCCAAATGCGGTTGCCCCTTTGCACTCTGCGAGTAATTGGATCTCTCCTGTAGTTAAAACTCTCCATGGCATATGTGTTTCTCTGAGCCTTAGCATAAAGAACATAAGCTGATTTATAAAGCTTCCTTACCACTACAATCCAGAAACAACTGTTAGTAACACTGGAGTGAAAGCCAGATTCCAGGCTTTCTCAAAACCAGATTGCTCCCTAGTGTGGATAAAAATCCCCCAGGAGCCCAGGAGGAGACACCATACTCAGCTGAGAATAAAGGGGCGCGGGGGGCATCCAGATGAAGGTTACTTTTATTGCATTTTATTCAAAAAACGAGGGCATAGGCAGGATCTTGCTGACAATTTTCCTGGATTGGTTAGTTGTTATATAAGATACTCCTCTTCCTAAGAACAATTATTGAAAACGGATTTTCATCAGCTAAAACACCTATTCTTTTTACTTATTTATTCAATAAATATTTCTTGCATTTCTGCAATGTACCTACACCTGAACTAGACTTAATAAATGTCTAGGATACATAGCTGTCATTCAAGGGCTGCTATAATACTTGCGTGTTTCAGCTTTCATATTAATTCACATAGCATATTTTATTTTGTTCCTTACAAATTATTCAGCACTAAAAATTAGAACATAAGTGTTTCTTACTTTCAAATTACCAAATATTTATGATATTTTATTCATTCATTCTTTGCTCTGAATTTATTCAGACAAGTAAATTTTGTGAATTAATTTATTTAGTGGTCAAATCCTAAAATTCATCAAAAGATGATCAATCACAATTCATCTTCCTCATTGCTTTTCTTATTCCATTATATGTTGCTGGTTATATCATTTTTTCTTAAAATGATATTTAAAGTTTTTATTTCTAAAAATATAAATAATAAATACTCTTTTTAAAGAATTTAGATTATCCAAATAATTATAAAACTAAGCACTGAAAATACTTTTTATAATCTTTAAACACAATGATTTTTATTACCTGCTGGTGCATACTCCTTCTGTGTTTTTTCATACTTTTATTCATATAATATATGCTATTTTCCTTCCAAAGTGATTATAACATATACATAAATTTACCTCCTTCCTTTTAAAAGTATCATGTGCAACATCCCATGTCATTAATTTTCTACCTAAGTTCAATGGCTGCATAATGTTTGTATTATTGCATGTGTTATCTGCTTTCTAGAGAATTGTGAGAGTCTTCTCTCCTCTTCCTCTCCCTCATAGGATTTTTCTTGTTTGGAAACCATGTGTTCTGTTTACATTATGCCTATCCAGTCTATTTGATGGAGGGTGGGGTATAGTTAGAACCTAATCAGAGATGTTTCTTTGCTTTTTCCTGTTGGATCTTCCTAGAGAAAAGATATTTTAATAACCTTGGCTGTTAAGGACACCATGATAGAAGCTGTCTCTGGCTATAGATAAGTAGATCTAATACTAGTGTGAATATCTTTAGGGTTTAGAATCTAATAAGAAATAAAAAATACAAATTGGTGTGAGAATTGTGAGAGAATAAATTTCTGTTGTTTTCAATCACCATGTTTGTATTAACTCTTACAATAGTCACAGAAAATCAATGCAGGAACTATAATCTTTTCCTTAGGATGTTGAAGTATAGATCTATCAGGTTTTCAAAAAAAAAAAAAAAAAACTACTTTTTTTCAGTTTCTTATCTGCTATGATTAAAATCTATTGTTTGCCAGTCAACCAGGAATCTGTATTCAATATAGAAATGAAGTTTCTGTTCCCATGTATTTGGGCGCAAGTTGAGACTAGTGTGATTGACAAGACACCAGACCACTCAAGGATTTCAGGTCACAGCCCATAACTCTAAAATAATCATAAATATTTAAAAATAAATATTTATTCACTATGACACTGTGCGGTTGAGTGGGTAGAATTCATGTATAATAAAAGGGCCTGCCTCCTAGAATTGAGAATCTAACTAGGAAAGAGGAAAAAAGTAAGAAAAGCTATGTATGTGCTACCAGATCATAAGCTCCTCCAGGGCAGGGCTCTGCTTGTCTTTTATCCTTAGTATGCAGGAAAGTGTCCAATAAGCAGATATCATTCACAAGGTCACCTTGTCAATTACATGGTCAGATGGTTTGTATTTATGTCCCCACCCAAATCTCATCATGAATTGTAATTCCCATAATCTCCACATGTCAATGGAGAGACCAGGTGGAGGTAATTGAATCATGGAGGTGGTTCCCCCATGCTGTTCTTGTGATAGTGAGTGAGTTCTCACAAGATCTGATGGTTTTATAAGGAGCTCTTCTCTCTTCACTGAGCACTTCTTCCTGATACTTTGTAAAGAAGGTGCTCACTTTCCCTTTTCCTTCTGCCATGATTCTAAGTTTCCTGAGGCCTCCCTGGCCATGCAGAACTGTGAGTCAATTAAACCTCTTTCCTTTATAATTTACCCACTCTTGGGTAGTTTCTTATAGCAGTATGAAAATAGACTAATACACATGCTGAGTTACAAAATGTGTGTAATATAGAAAACACCCAATGAGGGAGGAAAGAGAGAGGTTCCAGAGACAGAGGGTCCCAGAGGCAGCAGGTCTCACTCAGAGTCCATGAGGAAGAATGAAACCTCCTGGGCAGAGTCTGTGGGGAGAGCAACTTACACTTCTTTTCTCTAAGCCACTGTCAGCTTTTGGCACTGAGAGGCTCGTATGTTGAATGAGAGAGCCCCAGAAGAAATGGATACTTTGGAACCAATAACACAAGAAATAAACAGTTGGGAAGATCTTCTGTATTCACTGCGAGACTGATCCTGCTAGGCTTGCAATTCACTCCTAATCCTGTCGTAGGGTGAACTGTACTCCCCAAGAGAAGATCCATTCAAGTCCTAGCCCCAGTACCTGTGAATGGGCCTTATTTTGAAATAGCATCTTTGCAGATATAATCAAGATAAGGTGTTCTTATTAGAGAAGGAGAAGCAACATGGGAAGAACATCTTGTGAATGACAGAGATGAAGACTGGAGAGACGCATTTTCAAGTCCAGGACAGCGAGAAGCTGGAAACCACCAGAAGCCAGCAGAGAAGTGAGTAACGATCTACCTCTACAGCCTTCAGAGAGCACAGGACGCTACCTACACCCTGATCTCAGACTTCTTGCCTCCAGAACTGCGGGGATACATTTGCAGCCTTGTAAAATACGGGATGCCTCATGAACTTGCATGCCATCCTGTGCAGGGGCCGTGGTAATCTTCTTGGTATCATTCCAATTTTAGTGTTCATGCTGTGGAAATGAGCACCATTTGCATTGTTTAAAGGCAACTCAGTTTGTTGACTCTGGATAGGCAGCCACAGGAAACTAATCTAGGTCCCAGCATCCATGTAGACTGTGATGCACACTCTTGTTCTTCTCACATGAGAAAAGTGCTTCCCCTGCAGATCTCTCAAGGGGTAGTTATGTTCTCCCTGCAATTCTCATTACTACTGAGCTTACAGGGAGGTAGAACGCCTACTAACTATTCCCTCATTTCATTTTCTGGCCATTCCTTCCTTCTCCTCTCTGAAAATCCCCAGCTCCGAATCTCATGTTGTCACATGCTCTTTTCTTCCTATTACTGAGTTATTGCCCTATATTTTAAGACAGTTTTAGCTCTTGGCCCTTTCTATCAAATTTTACATGGACTTAATTCCTCATAAATTTTAATATGTTTTTAGGTGATCCTTTTAAGATCTTGGCCTTTAGATTTCCAGAACTCCTGTTTTTGAAAGAGCTTGTTCTTGGAGTCACCTTGGTTATTTGTTCTCACAGACATAGACTCAATAAATCCTTCCTATTTACCCAGCTCTCTCCATTTTATATCCCTAACAAAGCTTTACCCTCACTGGGATTTTCTGTATATTGATCTTACAACATGTCACTACCCTTCACCCTCTTGATATTTGTGCTTCCCTCTTTACCCAGCCTACATTCTGTGGTTAATCAATACAAAACTCTTGCAAACACTCCTGACTACTTTGCTCCTCTCCTCAACTTACTTTCATGGCAAAACTACAACTCTGGTTGAATCCAACCTTCTGGTGATCAGATTTCTATATTTTTGTAGCTGAACATGTTGGGGAAAAATAAGCAACTGCAGTGACCTGTTCTGAGGTGAGGTTCGTGATCACGGGCCTTCATGCTGCTAAGCAGTGATGCATACCCATACCACTTCACACCACTTCACACCACCTCACACTACCTCACACCATCTCAAACCACCTCAACCACTTCACACCACCTCATACTACCCCACACCACCTCACACCACCACACACCACTTCACACCACTTCACACCACCTCACACCACCCCACACCACCTCAACCACCTCACACCACCTCACACCACTTCACACCACTTCACATTGCTGGGTCAGTCAACTTTCCACTGTCCTAGACTATGATTTCTCACTGTCTCCTTTCTCCTCGAACCTTTAGCACCCCCTCTCTACTTCTTATTCTCAACCTGATGTCTTCCTTACAGAGAAAACTAAAGCAGTCAGAAGGGAATTTCTTCATGCTCCTATCACATCAACTTACGAACGTCTCTATTGACGTATTCTGCCTTCCTGAGTGTTACCACAGATGAACGTCTATGCTCTTATCTAAAACCAGATTCTGTAACTGTACACCAAATCCCATCCACTCTTGCTTATTCAAAATCATCACCGTAACAATTCTTTTGCTTTCTCCTGCATTATCAGTGTTTTTTATTAATAATGGTTTATTTTCAATGGCTTAAAAACATCATGTAATACTTCCTTCTGTCAAAACTTTTTTCTTAACCTCACTTTCCCGGTATTCTATTTGTTCGCATTATCAGCAGAAATCACCAGCATTACCTGTATTTGTGACATCCATTCCTCTTATTCTGCCTTAACTATGCTTAGATCAGTTTTTTTCAATTGCAGAATAAATTTTCTCTTGAGTAACCAAAGATTACCACAGGGCTAAATCCAGTGAACCACTATCAGATCTCATTTCACTGAAACTGCTAGCTGTATCTGGCACCTTTAATCAAACCTCCTCCTCATCTTCACTTTTTTCAATCTACTGCAAGAGCTGGACACAGAATTTTTCTTCTGACTTATTGACCACATTTTCTCAGTAACCTTTGCTGATTCTCTCTTCGCTTCCTGTTCTCCTACTGCTGGAATACGCGGTACTCTGGGGCCCTTGGCCCCCTTCTCTGCGTGCACACATTTGATATTCTCATCTACTTTCATACCTTTAAGTTCTATCTTTATGCCTCTAACTTGCACACTTATATCTGCAGCCCAGACTTCCTTTTCTGAACTTGCCTCAATACATACAACTCTGTACCTGGCATCTCACTTGTCTCATAAACATCTCAACATGACATAAACTGAATCCATGCTTTTCCCCCCAGAACAAACTCATTTCACATTTCACTTGCAACCTTCCGTTTCTGTTGAAGATAATGTAATCCTTCTAGTTGGATTTGATATTAAAAAATAAAAAAAAACTTAGAATCATTTTTACCTCTTCCCTGTCTTTCCATGTTAATCTCTGAGGATAGATTGCTGCCTGTTTTTTAAGTGCTACTAAGACAGTGGTTCAGGCCAGCATCGCGCTTTGGCCCAGAGAACAACAATCACCTACTAGCTGACCTTCTGCCTCCACATCTGTCTTCTCTGCTTTAGATTCAAAGTACAGCCAAAATTTTTCTTTTAAGATACAAATCAGTCTGTGCTTCCTTTCCATCTCTCAAAACCCTTTCCTGCCTCCCTGTTTCACTCAAAGTGAAAGCCAAGATCCTAACACTGGCAAGACACTTAAGGATGGCGCCTCCCTGACCTTTGCAACCTCCACCTGCAGCCTTCTGCCTCATTCATCTTCCCAACCCTCAGTGGCCATATCTGGATTTTTTTTTAGACAGAGTCTTGCTCTGTCACCCAGGCTGAAGAGCAGTGGTGCAATCTTGGCTCACTGCAACCTCTGCCTCCCAGGTTCAAGCAATTTTCATGCCTCAGCCTCCCAAGTAGCTGAGATTACAGGCACCCACCACCACACCCGGCTAATTTTTGTACTTTTAGTAGAGATGAGATTTCGCCATGTTGGCCAGGCTGGTCTTGAACTCCTGACCTCATGTGATTCACCCACTTCGGCCTCCCCAAGTGCTGGGATTACAGGCATGAGCCACTGCACCTGGCCTTGACCATCTCTTCATTTTGTGAGTACATCTGTCAAATCCAGTATTGGGCATTTCCACTGGCTGTTCCCTGGACCTAGAACACTCTTTTCTTCTCCTTATTGCCCTCAAGATCTTTCTCAAATATGCATTTTTAGTGAGGGCTAATATGACCACTTATTTTAATAACAAATTCTGCTTCTCACTTTTCCTGCAATCTCAACTCCTGTCCCTCCATTGATTTTTTTAAATAGGGTATGTTGCTTGATACTTCTATGTACCATGTTTTCTGCTTCTTGTCTGAATCCTCCTACTGTAAGGTGAGCTTAGTGAGGCTGGGGTTTTCTCTATAGAGCCTGCAGCATTATTTTCTCCAGGTATTTGTTGAAAGAACAGAATAAGTCCATGTTTTAGTGTTTACCCTAGGAGGGCAATTCAAAACTCAGGTACCACGGTCCTTCCAGCTGGTTCAAACTAAGGGGCTTAGTCATCCTTTTGGAATCACAGGTTAGAATCACTGGGGCAACTTTAAAACTAAATTCTAATATCTGGGCCCCACTCTCATTCCAAATCCACATTAGATCTCTGGGTGTGGAGTCCTGGAAGGGTGTTCTGGAGAAATTTCCTGAGTGAGTTTAGGAGCCAGCAGAAGGAAGAGCTACTGCCATAGTGAGACAGCCAGGTAGGAAGGGCCCCCCCTGAAAACCTCCCACCGGCCTACTGCACACTGGGAATGCGGAATGGGGTGGAGCCACAGAAGTTTGCGCCTTTTGCCCCTGGGAGGAACCGGGCCCCTCCTCTCCTTGTGTGGAATTTGGGACTCAAGTGGCTAGGCGGGAAGCACTCTGGCCTTGCGGAGAGTCCCTGTTTCCACTTTCTTTCCTTTTCACTCAACGAAACCCTGCTTTACTCACCCTTCAAACCGTCTGCAAGCCTAAACTTTCGTGGCCATGGACAAGAACCCTGTCTACAGATGAACAAAGTAAAAGTCCTGTAACAACAGGTTCCTGTGTCCTAAAACCCACTCCTGCCTCCCGTTCCCCATTCCTCAGGTGTTTAGGGAAAAGCTGTCACTCACTGAAACTGGGCAAAGGGTGACCCCTTAACCCCAACTGACTGAGACCGGTTCCCTGAAGGTGCCCACAGCAACTAGGTTTTAGATCTTCAATTAAAACTATTACAGTTTATTTCTCTTCTACAGCTGGGGTGTTTTGAATATGTTAGTTCCCCGTTGAGTTTGCTCTTTGTAAATTCTGTCATTCCAATCATCCCTCAGCTTGTTCAACACTGATGAAACAAGATGTTTTTCCTTAGGAAATGCTTGAGATCGGAGTCTATGTGCTAATCGGTACCCAGACACCCCCTTGCTCATTCCTGAGTTCTGTACCCATCGTTTATTCTGAATAAAGCATGACATGTGCAGATAGGTCAGGAGCTTCGGTGATCTGTTTTCACCAAGACACTCTCCAGGCTTTGTCTTCTTAGATTTGCTGAAGCTTCTCTACTTACCCATGTTTAGATATCTCACCCTGCTGCCCCTGCTGCACAGAGATTCTGTGGAAGGAACCATTTCCTGAATCCAGATTTGGGGTATTGGGCTTTAAGGACTTTCCAGTCCTTGAAGCAGGGGTGTGTCTAAAAATGGAGAACAGTATTGCTGCTAGTCAGGGCAAAGTCACGGGAAGGTCCCCGTGTTGTGAGTTCCTGTCAAGGGCCAATGTTTGTCGAGGATGCCTCACACTCATCCTAGCCTCACACTCAGTGTGGACAGAACGCAGCAGGGTGCCACACTGTATGAATTCATGTTCTAAGTCCGTATTTTTTTGGTAGTATTTTTTGGTCATACTGAATCAGAAAAGCTAGTTAACGAGCTCTGCTGTTGTCCCATGGCAAAATGTACCCGTCTTAAGACTGAGAGCATTTAACCTGGTATTCTGGAACAGGCTTATTACATTTCATTTTCTAGTTGAGACTTCTCTTGAGTTGGTTCACCTTAGGAAACAAGGTGATTTCCACGAAGCCTCACGTGCTCAGTGGGAGCCCAGGGCCCAGTGCCCCTGGTGAGGGGCATGGAGCTTTGATGAAAGCAAGAGGGGCCCCTCCCCCACCTCCAGGTCCTCACGGTGGGGAGCGCACGGACTGAGATAACCAGGCACCAGCTGACAATGCCAGATGGAGAGTTTCCTTATTGGCAGAGCATGCAGAGATCTACAGACAAGGTTAAAGCCTGAGCTTCAGCAACAGCACAGCCTCATGACGCTCACGGGTGGAGGTGTGCTTTCCGGGTCCGTGGAGCCGGATGAGATTCCAAGAACACGGAGCCTGGAGTGAATATTCCAGGAGGGCTGAAAATCTCCCTTCTGACGATTGTTAGGAGTTAAGAGGTAGTGGCTGGGTGAAACCTACCTTCAGGCTTCTTTGCAGCACATCCCTGCATTTCATGAATCCGCTGAGTTCACTGAATACACTTCCTTTTGCCTGTATGTGTTTTTTTTTTTCAATTTTTATTTATTTATTTATTATTATTATTTTTTTAGACAGAGTCTCACTCTGTCACCAGGCGCCAGGCTGGAGTACAGTGGCGCAACCTCGGCTCACTGCAACCTCCACCTCCCGGGTTCAAGCAATTCTCCTGCCTCAGCCTCCCAAGTAGCTGGGACTACAGGCACGCGCCACCACGTCCAGCTAATTTTTTTGTATTTTTAGTAGAGACGGGTTTTCACCACATTGGCCAGGATGGTCTCGATCTCTTGACCTCGTGATCCACCGGCCTCGGCCTCCCAAAGTGCTGGGATTACAGGCGTGAGCCACCGCTCCCGGCAGCCTGTATGTGTTTTCTAAGTTTTACAAACTAAGTGCAATAAAGAGAGGAAGACCTATTTTAATGAAATAGTTAGATACTGGTTTTTTCCCATCACCTATCTGGCGTTCCTCATCTGGTTTTCACTCAGTTGATAGAGAAGTGCTTGCACCTGTTTTCTCTCCATCCTTAAGCAGAGCATCAAGTGAGAGTTCAGAGTTAGTTGGGTTTCACAAAGGTAACTCAGGCCTAGGGCTGGTGCTGTTTGTTTGACAGTCTGTGAGGGAGAGGAGAACGCCTAGGCAGGAAAGAGTTAGGAGTCTGATCCAGGCCTGCGGCTCAGGGAGCCCCTGGGGCCTCAGCATTCCACAGCCAGCTCTGCAGTTTAGTGACTTTGTGACCTTAAGAAAACCACATAATAAACCATCTTAACATCCTCACAGGACTCCTTTGCTGTTTTTCACCCAAACACTTTGAGAGAAATAGCTCAAGGCCTTGTTTTGCCAATAATTGCCTGAGGTCAATGACAAATCATTACCAAGTAGTGAAAACCTCCTCCCTCCTGAGTAGTGAAAAAAGATGAAATGCTTTGAAATGCAAAACCTCTAGGAGGGGAGGTTGTACTTTATCTTCTCCCCCCAGGTAAGATTTCTACTTGGATACATTGTCTTCCCTCCTAACAGCCCAGTCAAGGAGTTGCTTGCAGGATGAGAGAGCATAGCGAGCCTGAGAGACTGTAAGTACGTGGATTTGAACTGAATGAGGATTTTCACATTTTGACAATAACTTGAATGCACTTTCAGACTATCCAAGCTGAAGGGGATCTAAGATCCCAGGAAAAGTGCTGAGAAGTTCATGGAGAGACCTGATATTAATATAAGCACCAGTAATCAATGTCTTTACTGGACACCATTGTATAGTCAGACAAACCTGTGCTCCAGGCTTGCCACTTAAAAGTGGTAGAAATTCAAGAACTTGAATTACCCTATCTTCCTTAATTTCCTCATCTGTTAAATAGGCAATATATCTGACCCTGTAAGGCTATTTTCAGAAAAATGCCAGTCACATAGCAATTACCCAATAAACGTTAGCTGCTCAGAGTGTTGATCATAGCCACCAATGGGCCGCTGATGTTGTGGGCACTCTGGGCTTTCGAAGATCCTAGTCCAGCAGCTTACAAGCTTGGGAGCAGAGCAGCTGGGAGTCGTTTTCCTCTCTTGTAGAACACCGAGGCTGGCTCTCTCAATTCTTTCCTACCCTCCACGTTCTGCCCCATCATAGATCTAGTGCATTGTTCGAAATATCCTCAAATATAAACTGTTAGAGCCTTAAAGGGGTCTTCAACGACATTTAATCAGCCTCCTCATTTTGCAGAAAAGAACACAGAGATCCAGATGTTGACTATGACTTTCCAAGGTGTCTTTTGCGTGGCCTCAGACCTCAGGGTCCCAGGAGTTAACTATGATCTGAGAAAAGAAAAATTTTAGGCCAATTAAATTTAGCAGAGTTTAATTGAGCAAATAATTGTTTGCACATCAGGTAGCCCCTGAACTAGAATAGGTTCAGCCGTGTAGTGAAAGATTTATGGACAGAAAACAAAAAGTGAGGTACAGAAATGGCCAGATTGGTTACTGCTCAGCACTTTGCCTTATTTATACATGGTTTGAAGTTGGTTGCCTTAGACTCACCGAAACTCAATGACGGGTACAAGAGGAAGTGACAGTCTGTTTACACATCCAGCTAGGTGACAGTTCACCACGTATGGAGAGACCTTCAGGCTGAACGTAAAATACGTAATGAGGCAGCTTTAGGGTAAACTTGATTTAGATCCGATCGAAGGTCTTTAGGTTTCCATCCTGGAGTAATGGAACTCTGTCTTCCGCTTGCTTCTCCCTCTTCCTTTCAATACCAGAATTTTCCAAATACCTCGTTCTCTTACAGTACAATTTCTCTAAGTGATTATTCAGCTCTGAGTGGGGAGCAATGGTAGGAGAGAGGGTTGCATGTTGTAAAAATCTATAAAAACAAATAGGAAAATTAAGGGCTCTTTAAAAGGTCAAGCATGTCACATTCAGAGGCTTTCAGGGATGAGTCAGGGAAGGGATTTGTTAGAAAAGTGTTAACATTAAACACTTATTCAGAAGAAGTGGATCTATCCATATTAATTCTCCTCTTCCTGAAGGCTGGCTCTGCTCTATGTGCAATCCCAGCAATTCCTACCACTGCAGTTTCAATGTTAGCAGGTATTTTACCTATAAAATAGCAGGACGGAAAATTAAAGCTTACAAAGTAAATACTGTGGAGATTTCAAACACAGAATACATTTTTCCTTAGTAGTAAGAAGAGGCACTGCCTACAAGTGTCAAAAGACAAGACTCTTTCTAAATAATAGATGCCAAAGATGGTGTCTGGGGACTTGAGGACACTTTCCAAATAGTAGATGCCAAGGAAATGTCTGAGGACTTGAGTTTCCCAAAATGAAAAGTGCCATTCCACGGCCTCTTGTTGAATTTACCAAAATGAAAAGTTTACCTAAATATGCTGCTGTAGAATTTCTCTTTCTCTAGGTCTTACTCTTGTTTGTCTTAGCCCATAGGAGCTGAGTAACTCACCAGTAGATGGTGACATGACCTGTTCTTACCCTGTGGTGGCAGAAATGGAATACAATTGTCCTGTGTGACCTGGATGTCTGCCGAACCCTCGAGTTTTCTTTGAACGGTAAAGAGTGGGAAGTTTTTGATAAGAGGAACTATGTGGGTTTTGTTAACCTATACCTGAGTTCTCCCCATATAGTCTGTGGACACAAAAACGAACAAACAAAACCCCAAAAAGCCCTCTGGAAAATATTGAAAGAGGTTCATTTTGAGCCAATATCAGTGACCGTGGCCCAGGGTACAATCTCAAGAGGTCCTGAGAAAGTGTGCTCCAGGTGGTCAGATTACAGGTGGGCTTTATGCATTTCAGGGAGGAAAGAATTGTAGGTGAAATCATAAACCGATACATAAAAAATGTACATTAATCCAGCCTAAAGAGGCAAGATATTTTAAAAAGGGAGGAACATTACAGTTCATAGGTGGGTTAGAAGGTTTTCTTTTCTTTTTTTTTTTTTTTTTTTTTTTTTGAGACGGAGTCTCGCTCTGTCGCCAGGCTGGAGTGCAGTGGTGCAATCTCGACTCACTGCAACCTCCGCCTCCTGGGTTCAAGCGATTCTTCCGCCTCAGCCTCCCGAGTAGCTGGGACTACAGGCGCGTGCCACCACACCCGGCTAATTTTTGTTTTTTTAGTAGAGGTGGGGTTTCATCATGGCCAGGATGGTCTCGACCTCTTGACCTCGTGATCCACCCACCTCGGCCTCCCAAAGTGCTGGGATTACAGGCGTGAGCCACCGCGCCCGGCCTAAAAGGTTTCCTAATTGGTAATTAGTTAAGAGTTAAGCTAATTAGTTAAGAGTTAAGCTTTGTTTAAAGACTTGAAGTCAGTAGAAAAAAAAAAAAAAATGCTTGAGTTAAGATAAGGGGGTTTGTGGACCCCAAGGTTCTTGTGATGTAGATGAAGCCTCATTGATAACAGCTTTCAGAGAAGGCAGATGGCAAAGGCCTGCTTTCCTTTCAGGTGGACCTTAAAAGATGTCAGACTCATAGTTAAGCTCTCCTACCTGAGAAAAGGCCTGACTGTATTAATGGAGATGCCCTACAGATGCAAATTTCATTCACGAAAGATGGTGTATTAGTCCGTTCCCATGCTGCTGACAAAGACACATCCAAGACTGGAAATAAAATGAGGTTTACTTGGATTTACAGTTCCACATGGCTGGGGAGGCCTCAAACTCATGGTGGGAGGCAAAAGATATTTCGTACATGGTGGCGGCAAGAGAAAATGAGAAAGAAGCAAAAATGGAGACCCCTGATAAACCCATCAGATCTCGTGAGACTTACTCACTATCATGAGAATAGCCTGGGAAAGCCTGGTCCCCCTGATGCAAGTACCTCCCCCTGGGTCCCTCCCACAACACGTGAGAATTTTGGAAGACACAATACAAGTTGAGATTTGGATGGAGACACTGTCAAATCATATCAGATTACTTCGCAGGGCCATTTCAAAATATGTCAAAGATACATATTTTGGGTTAAAATATTTTAATTTCTCTCAGGGTCTGCTATGTTCTGTCATATGATGTTGGACTAGTGTCAGTTTGAAACGTGGTATCTTATTGCCAGAGTCCGTTTTGTGATCTCTGTTTCAATGTTAATGCTGGTCAGTTGTACCTAAACTCCAAAAAGAGGGGCATAATGGCGTGTGTTAAACCACCTTCTCTGTCTGGCCGGGAATTCAGTTTTTCAAACTTCTTTCGGGTTCCCTTGGTCCAGAGGGAATCCCTATTCAGACGGTTTGGAAGTTTAGAATTTTATTTTGGGTTTACTATTTCTTCATTACTTAGATTATACTTTTTTAGAAGAGTAAAAGAGGAATAGATTTGATATTCCAACATTATTCCTTCCAAAGACCTATGTCACCTTTATTTAGAGAGAAAAAATAATCTGTCATTCAAGAGTTTTTCTTAAAAAGGAAGGAATGTACAAAGGCTTATGTTTTCCATGGGCTCTGTGGGAAGGTAATCTATTGTGGATCAATAACTATTGGTTCATGATTAGCCACTGGTGTTCCCCACCGAAACAAAATTAGACAGCCACCCAGAAAATAACATTTGAACCATGTTTCAATTTCTGAGAAATCAACAAGGGCGGAATATTAATCGACGTGTGCTTTGTGGAACTGAAGCTAAAGTTACAAATATTTCCTCAGGATATATTATCTAAGACAATTCAGTTACCGATGAGGCATGAATGCTTTTAATGGCATATTCTGTAGGGTGATTTATTTTAATTGTCACTCTGGGACCTGTTATTACACGGTGCTAGGATGGGTCACTGCATTAGAAAATTAAAGCTGATGAAAGGCACTTATTTTTAGCCTGTTTGTAAATTCAGGTTTTCAGGATAAAGAGATGCTGACTACATATAAATCCTGCAAGACCAGTAATTCGACATTCACTACATCTCCTAGTGTCAAACACACTCAGGGGTGCCTGGTCAGAGCAACTCTGACTGTGTGGCGTGTACTGTCTCCACACACTGCCCGTGGCTACGGTCCTGGAGCTGTGATAGGACTGCATGCCTCACCCAGGAGACACCAGTCCTCTGGCTACTGCTGGGCAGGCTTAAGGTTGAGAGTCTTTAAGAGGAGAAACCAGGAAAAGAAGGCAGTTACCATTTATCAAACACTAGTGTTAATATATGACAGGCGCCTGGTACGTTATCTCACCACTGTCATCCCATTTTACTCTAATTCCCCTAAATTTGGTTCTGTTATCTCTATTTTACAAATAGAGAATCAGGGTGAATCATTAACTTAGAGAAATTTGCAGTTAGTAAAATACAATGCCAGAAATAATTTCGTTTGTAGGGAATTTGTTTAAAAAATACGCATTCATATACTTTATTTTTTTGCCTTTTTAGTGGTAAGTGTTGCACTGCTGGTTGTATAATTATAAGAAAAGTGGCATTACTAGGGCATGTTATACATAACACCTATATTGTGGCCTTAGCTTCTAGGACAGTGTGTATTTTTTTCAGTTGTTCAGATAGAGCCTCAGGGAAAGTCCGGCAAGTCAGGGTTGGGGGAGGGATGTGGAAGGGACACCATGACCCATGTCCAGTACTCAAGCAGGAGTTTTGAATGGACTTCTCCAGTTCTATAAATCCTGTGGACTTACACAATTGAACAAAAATACATGATGCATTTTGGGGAACAGAAATGCAGTGATTCACTCTATTTTTGCTTAAATGAATTCATCTTTTGTGCATATTAAAATAGCAAATTGCCTGCAATGTAATGTCTAGTCAGTTTCCAAAGCAGAATAAGAAAGTGAGATGTCAAAAATCTTGTCTGCTATTTACATAATTACCATATTGAAAAGGAATTGTGTAAATGCAAATGAAGGTACAGGTGCCTGCCACGTGGAGATTACCCAAATTATACCCAATTTGTCTAGGAAAGTCGTTCCTTTAGTGTTATCCAAAAGGTATAAAGCTTCAAGATTAGAGAAACTAGCTCTTCAAATGATAACCATTGTAGCTGAAAAGGTGATGTCCAGCACACCACGGTAATACTCTGCTGACTGCCAGCTGGCCTCTGGTCTCCAGATGGCTCCTTCTGTCGAGGCCTGATGGGATCAAGCCTCACCCATGGAGCTGTGGCTCCTTTTGCTTGTCGGTGCTTACTACACTGGAATTTGGCAGTAGATGTTTAATTATACTTAGTGAGTAGAACTTGTTCAGTCATTGATTTCTATTAAAAAATCTAAATCAAGATGTTACTTTGTCAATTGTAACTCATTTTGAAGGCAGCAAATTTAAAATTCTTGTATCTGGTAGACATTGATCAAAAAAGTTGAAAAGTGCTGTACTACTTATTGCCTTATTGCTTGAATTTCTTTCTTTTTTTTTTTTTCCTTTGGAGATGGAGTCTCGCTCTGCTGCCCAGGTCAGAGTATAGTAGCATGATCTCGGCTCACTGCAAGCTCCACCCCCAGGGTTCAAGTAATTTTTCTGTCTCAGCCTCCCAAGTAGCTGGGATTACAGGTGTCCAGCTAATTTTTGTATTTTTTTAGTAGAGATGGGGTTTCACCATGTTTTCCAAGCTGGTCTCCAACTTCTGACCTCAGGTGATCCACCTGCCTTGGCCTCCCAAAGTGTTGGGATCATAGGCATCAGCCACAGTGCCCGGCCTATGCTGATTTTTATTATTGGTTACTTTTTCCCATCTGAATAGCTTTCTTCAGCTAGACTGTAAACACCCTAAATAGAGAAACGTAATTGCATAATTTATACACATGACACACACCACACAGATATACCCTGCATGCATATGCATACACACACCACACACACCAAACACATCACAGATACACATGCCACATGCACTGTAAATGCAAACACATACACAGATGACACCACCACATACACCAAACACACCACAGATACACATGCCACATGCCACACCCTAAATACAAACACAAACACAGATGATACACACACATACACATACACAGACACATACCACACAGGTATACCCTGCATATATATGCATACACACACCAAACACATCACAGATACACATGCCACATGCCACACACATCCTAAATACAAACATGTACACAGATGACACACACACACACACACATATACACATGATACACACCATACACACTCCACAAACATACACGCACACACAGATGACACAAATATACCATAAACAGATGCTCATGACACACATCACACAGACATGCCCTACATACATACACTCACATGGATGACACACACCACACAGACACATACACATGACACCCACAACACACCCTACAGACATACATGCACACAGAGATGACACACGCAAACCATAAACAGTCATGACACATATCACACAGACATGCCTACATATGTAAACTCACACAGATGACATACACCACAGACACATACACACATGCCATGCATACCAACATACATGCATGTACTCAGATGACACACACACACCATATACAGACACCCATGATACACATCACACAGACATGCCTTACAAATGTAAACTCACACAGACAACACATATCACACACACACATGCCACACAAACCCAAAATACATACACACACACAGATGACACACACCACACAGACACATACACACGACACCCACCCCAACATATCCTACAGATATACATGCACACAGATGACACACACACATCATACATGGATACCCATGACACACATCACACGGTCATGTACTACATATATAAACTCACATAGATGACACATACCACACAGACACATACGCACATGCCATACACACCCAAAATACATGCACACAGATCACACACACACATCATACACAGATACCCATGACAAACATCACACAGACATGCCTTACATACATACACTAACATAGATGACATACACCACACAGACACACACAACACACACACACAAAAATATATACACACAAAGATCACACACACACCATATGCAGATACACATGACACACATCACACAGACATGCCCTACATACATACAACAACATAGATGACACACACCACACAGACACATACATACAACACACACAACCTAAATATATACATGTACACAGATGACACACACCGTACAGATACACACATACACATAGCACACAGAATACGTACGTACACATAAACAGGTGGCAAGTGCACACCTCATACACACCCCCTCATACATCCCTTACATATACACATACACACCAAACACATGCCTCCACACACACGCCACCACACACCCCATATGTACACACACAAACACACACACACACACACACACACACACACACAAACCTGCTTTCAGCTCAAACCTTCCACTTGTTGGTTCCAGCTGTGCAGGAAGTCCCCCGTGTGGACTGACTGTGTCTCCCCATTCCTATGTTGGTTCCAGCTGTGCAGGAAGTCCCCTGTGTGGATTGACTGTGTCTCCTCATTCCTATGTTGGTTCCAGCTGTGCAGGAAGTCCCCCGTGTGGACTGACTGTGTCTCCCCATTCCTATGTTGGTTTCAGCTGTGCAGGAAGTCCTACGTGTGGACTGACTGTGTCTCCCCATTCCTATGTTGGTTTCAGCTGTGCAGGAAGTCCCCGGTGTGGACTGACTGTGTCTCCCCATTCCTATGTTGGTTTCAGCTGTGCATGAAGTCCCCGGTGTGGACTGACTGTGTCTCCCCATTCCTATATTGGCTTCAGCTGTGCATGAAGTCCCCGGTGTGGACTGACTGTGTCTCCCCATTCCTATGTTGGTTTCAGCTGTGCATGAAGTCCCCGGTGTGGACTGACTGTGTCTCCCCATTCCTATGTTGGTTCCAGCTGTGCAGGAAGTCCCCCGTGTGGACTGACTGTGTCTCCCCATTCCTATGTTGGTTCCAGCTGTGCAGGAAGTCCCCCGTGTGGACTGACTGTGTCTCCCCATTCCTATGTTGGTTCCAGCTGTGCATGAAGTCCCCGGTGTGGACTGACTGTGTCTCCCCATTCCTATGTTGGTTCCAGCTGTGCAGGAAGTCCCCCGTGTGGACTGACTGTGTCTCCCCATTCCTATATTGGCTTCAGCTGTGCAGGAAGTCCCCGGTGTGGACTGACTGTGTCTCCCCATTCCTATGTTGGTTCCAGCTGTGCATGAAGTCCCCGGTGTGGACTGACTGTGTCTCCCATTCCTATGTTGGTTCCAGCTGTGCAGGAAGTCCCCCGTGTGGACTGACTGTGTCTCCCCATTCCTATGTTGGTTCCAGCTGTGCAGGAAGTCCCCCGTGTGGACTGACTGTGTCTCCCCATTCCTATGTTGGTTCCAGCTGTGCAGGAAGTCCCCCGTGTGGACTGACTGTGTCTCCCCATTCCTATGTTGGTTTCAGCTGTGCAGGAAGTCCCCCGTGTGGACTGACTGTGTCTCCCCATTCCTATGTTGGTTTCAGCTGTGCAGGAAGTCCTACGTGTGGACTGACTGTGTCTCCCCATTCCTATGTTGGTTCCAGCTGTGCAGGAAGTCCCCCGTGTGGATTGACTGTGTCTCCCCATTCCTATGTTGGTTCCAGCTGTGCAGGAAGTCCCCCGTGTGGACTGACTGTGTCTCCGCATTCCTATATTGGTTTCAGCTGTGCATGAAGTCCCCGGTGTGGACTGACTGTGTCTCCCCATTCCTATGTTGGTTCCAGCTGTGCAGGAAGTCCCCGGTGTGGACTGACTGTGTCTCCCCATTCCTATGTTGGTTTCAGCTGTGCATGAAGTCCCCGGTGTGGACTGACTGTGTCTCCCCATTCCTATATTGGTTTCAGCTGTGCATGAAGTCCCCGGTGTGGACTGACTGTGTCTCCCCATTCCTATGTTGGTTTCAGCTGTGCAGGAAGTCCCCCGTGTGGACTGACTGTGTCTCCCCATTCCTATATTGGTTTCAGCTGTGCATGAAGTCCCCGGTGTGGACTGACTGTGTCTCCCCATTCCTATGTTGGTTCCAGCTGTGCAGGAAGTCCCCGGTGTGGACTGACTGTGTCTTCCCATTCCTATGTTGGTTCCAGCTGTGCAGGAAGTCCCCGGTGTGGACTGACTGTGTCTCCCCATTCCTATGTTGGTTCCAGCTGTGCATGAAGTCCCCGGTGTGGACTGACTGTGTCTCCCCATTCCTGTGTTGGTTCCAGCTGTGCATGAAGTCCCCGGTGTGGACTGACTGTGTCTCCCCATTCCTATGTTGGTTTCAGCTGTGCATGAAGTCCCCGGTGTGGACTGACTGTGTCTCCCCATTCCTATGTTGGTTCCAGCTGTGCATGAAGTCCCCGGTGTGGACTGACTGTGTCTCCCCATTCCTATGTTGGTTTCAGCTGTGCGTGAAGTCCCCAGTGTGGACTGACTGTGTCTCCCCATTCCTATGTTGGTTTCAGCTGTGCATGAAGTCCCCGGTGTGGACTGACTGTGTCTCCCCATTCCTATGTTGGTTCCAGCTGTGCATGAAGTCCCCGGTGTGGACTGACTGTGTCTCCCCATTCCTGTGTTGGTTCCAGCTGTGCATGAAGTCCCCGGTGTGGACTGACTGTGTCTCCCCATTCCTATGTTGGTTTCAGCTGTGCATGAAGTCCCCGGTGTGGACTGACTGTGTCTCCCCATTCCTATGTTGGTTCCAGCTGTGCATGAAGTCCCCGGTGTGGACTGACTGTTTCTCCCCATTCCTATGTTGGTTCCAGCTGTGCATGAAGTCCCCGGTGTGGACTGACTGTGTCTCCCCATTCCTGTGTTGGTTCCAGCTGTGCATGAAGTCCCCGGTGTGGACTGACTGTGTCTCCCCATTCCTATGTTGGTTTCAGCTGTGCATGAAGTCCCCGGTGTGGACTGACTGTGTCTCCCCATTCCTATGTTGGTTCCAGCTGTGCATGAAGTCCCCGGTGTGGACTGACTGTGTCTCCCCATTCCTATGTTGGTTTCAGCTGTGCGTGAAGTCCCCAGTGTGGACTGACTGTGTCTCCCCATTCCTGTGTTGGTTTCAGCTGTGCATGAAGTCCCCGGTGTGGACTGACTGTGTCTCCCCATTCCTATGTTGGTTTCAACTGTGCAGGAAGTCCCCTGTATGGATTGACTGTGTCTCCCCATTCCTATGTTGGTTTCAACTGTGCAGGAAGTCCCCTGTATGGATTGACTGTGTCTCCCCATTCCTATGTTGAGGTCCTAACCCCGAGTACCTCCCAGTGAGACCTCAATTGGAGAGAGAGTCTTTGAAATGACCCTGTTAGGATGTGGCCATGAGCATGGATCCTAGTCCAATATAATTGTATCCTTATAAAAGGGAGATATGTGGACACAGACAACAGAGGAAAGACAATGTGAAGACACAAGGAGAAAGCACCATCTGCAAGCCGGGAAGGGAGGCCTGGAGCAGATCCCTTCCTCATCCCTCAGGAGGAACCAAGCTAGGTCCCAGACTTCCGGCCTCAGAGATGTGGGAGAAGAGTTTCTGTGGTTTAAGCCTCCCATTAGAGTATTTTTTTTTTCTTTTTTTTTTTTTTTTTTTTTTTTTGCAACAGCCCCATCTACAAAACTAACACATTTCCCAGAGATGAGGTAATCAGTGCCTAGTGTCCTGTAAAGAGGAATCCTCTCACGCATGCGTAGCGTCCCCAAAGCTGGGTATTAGCTCAAGTTCAGAATTTTGTTAAGTACCAGGGAACCCCTTTTGTCAAAAAATTCTGCTTTTCTATTCAATTAATTACAATTCCTTTGTTTATTAATTTTCCTGTATAATGTTGCTTGTGCACTGTCTTTTGAACAACGAAGCTTTGGGGCACTGACCTCACAGTCAAAAATCTGCATATAATATTTTACTTCCCCTAAATTAACTTTCTGTTGACTGGTTTTACCAATAACATAAATAGTCTATTAATACATTTTTTATGTTACATGTGTTATATACCATGTTCTTATGATAAAGTAAGCAAGAGAAAAAGAAATGTTAATTAAGAGAATCATAAGGAAGAGAAAATATATTTACCGTTAATTAAGTGGAAGTGGATCATCAAAGCTTCATGTTGAGTAGGCAGAGGAGGAAGAGGAAAGGAGAGGTTGGTCTTGTCTCAGGGGTGGCAGAGACCGAAGAAAATGCATGTATAAGTGAACCCCTGCAATCCAAGCTTGTATTGTTCAACAGTCAACTGTACACTCTGGACTCAATTGGATGAGGCTTTTTGTATAATAATGGTTTCTTTCTGTCCACATGTGGAATGTTTCCATTTTTAATTGATTTTCTATTAGCTTTTCTATCTGTCTTTCCTATTAGCTTTTCTCTTTTGCCTTCTCAAATTAGACGGGAAAATATGACTATACTCTCAAAATTTTCTTCAATTCCTCTGAGCTCACTGAAACATTTTCTCTGAAATTTGTGGAAATACTTTATTTCCTTCGAGATACTCTTCCTAATGTATGCAGATACCTGCACCTTTATGGAGCCAAATACCCCTGCCATATCTTTCTTCAATGTCAGAGCATTGCTTCTGATATGATTTGCCTGTGTCTCCACCCAAATCTCGTCTTCAACTGTAGCTCTCTCAATTTCCACATGTTGTGGGAGGAATATAAATCAAGATATTTGAATAATGGGGACTGTTTTCCCCATACTTTTCTCGTGGTGGTGAATAAGTCTCAAGAGATCTGATGGTCTTATGAGCAGTTTCCCCATTCACTTGGTTCTCACTCTTTCTTGCCCACCACCATGTCAGACATCCTTTCACCTTCTGCCACGATTGCAAGGCCTCCTCAGTCACTTGAAACTGTGAGTTCATTAAAACTCTTTTTCTTTATAAATTACCAAGTCTCTGGTATGTGTTTATCACCAGCATGAAAACAGACTGATACAGTGTCCCTCAAGTAGTTAAAATGCCATATATATATATTAAATATAAATAATATATAACATATATATAATATAATATATAATATTTACATATATATGTAATATATATATATGTCTCTAATATTTACATCAGTTTTCTTGTGGTAAATTTCCCTTATAATAAAATTCACTATGTTTAGTGTACAGTTCTATGAGTTTTGACAGATACAGATAAATGTGTAACCACTGCCTAAATGAAGACATAGAACAATCCCAACACCCTCCAAAACTGCTCCCAGTCCTTTGTAGGAAAATCGTCCCCATCTGCAGCTCCTGGCAAATTCTGGTCTGTTTCCAGTCCTAGCAGTTTTGTTTTCTCCACAAACTTATACACATGGAATTATACAATCTGTAGCCTTCTTGGGTCTGTCCTTTTCACTTCGAATCCTGCATTAGATATTTATATTTTGTTAAGAGAATTAGAGTGTTTGTTCCTTTTTATTAATAAGAGATGTTACAGTCTACAAATGCACCACTGTTTATTCACCAGCCAAATAACATTTTAGATGTTTCCAGTATTTTTGAATTATGGATAAGTTTGTCAGAAACATTCATGTGTAGATTTTGTGTTACTGTAGATTTTAATTTCTCTTGCATATCACTTGAAAGTGGTCTCCTTGGGTCAAAATGGTAAGTGTATGTTTAACTTTGTAAGGAACTGACAAAATGCCTTCCAGAGTGGCTATAGCATTATACATTCCCACCAGCAATAAATGAGAGCTTCAGTCAGGAGTTAGTATCATCCTTGTATTTCTTCTTCTTCTTTTTTTTTTTTTAACTTTTTTAATTTTAGCTCTTCTAATAGGTGTATAGTGATATCTCATTGTGGCTTTAGCTTGTAATTTACTGACGAACAATGAAGTTGGGCATCCTTTTAAGTGCTAATACACCATCTGTATATTTTCATTTGTAAAGTATTTGTTTAAGTTATTAGCCAAAATTTAATTGAACGTTTTGTTTTCTTATTATTGAATTCTGAGAATTCGTTATATATTCTGGATACATGTCCATTTGCATATATTTCTTGCACATTTCATAGTGGTGGCTTGTCTTTTAATTTTCTAAACAGGGTCTTTCAAAGTGCAATGTGTTTTTCTTTTTAATTGTGAGGAGGTTCTATTTGTCATTTTTATTTTTAGTAATTGTATATTTCATAGGACAGCCAAAAAATTTTCTAATGCAGTATTATGAAGATTTTCTTTTATGTTATTTTCTGAAAATTTCCAGTTTTAGATTTTAAGTTTAATTTTATAGACTAGTTGGAAATAATTTTTATTTAGATTATAAAATTATATAACCAATTGTTTGGTTTTTGTTGTTTTATTAATGTCCAATTGTTTTAGCATCATTGGCGAAAAATATTATCTTTTCTCCATTGAATTACATTTGCATCTTGGTAAAAATTTAATTAACCATACAGGTATGGGTCTATTTCTAGATTCTATTCTGTTCCATTGATCCACATATTTGCACTGCTGTGATTATTATAGATTTATAATGAGTGAGTTCTGCAACTTTGATCTTTATTTTCTTTTTTCTTTTCAAAATTGTCTTAAATATTTGAGTTCCTTTGCTTTTCCAAATACATTTTATGAACAGCTTGTCTGTTTCTACAGGTGAAATTCTTCTAGAATTTCTACTGGGACCATATTGGGTTTGTACTTCAATTTTAGGAGAGTCAACATTAGACCTCGATTGAGTCATTCAATCTATACAAATACTGAGTGCTTTATTTTTTAGATCATTTTTTATTTCTTTCATCGTTGTTTTATATGGAAAGTGTACAGATCTTGTACATATTTTGTTAGATAACTTAAGGATAATGCTTTTCTGAATATCTCTTTCTTGCTTCTGAGATAATATTTTTGGTTCTGAGATAATATTATATTTTTTAATTGAGAAAGCACTCTCCATTAATTAAAGATGAACATAAATGACATAGAATCTCTTAGTATTTTCACCTATTAGCAGATAAAGCATTTTAAAGGAACTTTGAGAGACAAAGCAGTGTTGATATTTTATTTCATGAATTGTGCTACTTCAACGTATCAGGCTCATGTTGTACCTAAATATTTAGAAATTAACTTTATTTATTTCTTTTAGAGATAGAGTCTCACTCTGACACCCAGGTTGAAGTGCAATGAAGTCATCACAGCTCCTTGCAACCTAGAACTCCTGCCCTAAAGCAATCTTCTCATCTCAGCTTCAAGTTGCTGGAAAGACAGGCATAAACCACTGTACCCAGCTAAATTAATTTTTAAATAATGAAACTTTGCCTTTGAAATGCTTAACATAAATAATTGGTAAGTATATATTTTTGATTCTGTGACATATTAGAATTTTTCAGAGTAAAGCTCTGCAGTTTCTTGACCTGAATGATTGGAGTAGATGTGGAATCCAGTCCTTGCAACTTTTTCATGTGCTCCTCTCTGTAACACTGCACAGAGCGACATACTATGAATTAGCATTTATTTTCCCCCCAAGGTCTCTCTGCTACAGGACTTGACTCCTTGTGCTGTCAGTGGCATCAGGGGATGCCAGTTCAATGCAAAATGCATGGGCATTATGGAAGAATCCGATTGGCATAGGGTAACCAGTCCTGGACAATGAAATACTTTTGGGCTAACTGAGGAGTAGTGATATTAATTTTCTTATGGTTTTGTTAAGAAAGTAATGGAAACAATCATTTGAAACAGTTATTATGCATAATAGTTAGTTGAAAAAATTGACACAGAATGCTCTTGGCAGATGCTGAAACTGCTTCTGATGATTTTCTGAAGCTGCACAATTTGACTGAAAAATATCCCCAAACTACACTTAGTAGAAACAATGACCCAAATCATGAAATGTACAATGACAGAAGTTATTATCGATGCACAGAATGAGTATAAAACAAATACATACATTGAACCATATGATAAAATATCATCAGAATATCATTTTATTGGAAAGGGTGGTTCTGAAAAATGCAAACTAAAATAGAAAGACTCAGGAAGGTTTTTATTGTTCATTGTAGGTAAAGCATGAAGTAATTTAATAGACTCTTATAATTGGCTTTGAAAAAAAAATTTTCTGAAGAAAAATCCATCAGCTTTGTTATCCAAACCTAAGTTCAACTCCTAATTATTATCTGGGGATGCTGAATATTGGAGGGGCAATCGTTAAAGGAAGATGAAGGTTGATTTTGTGTGTGGGCAGGGTACATGCTGGGGTGATGATAAGGTCTGATTTGGATACATTGAGTTTAGGTGCCTGAGAAACATGTGAGTAGAGATAATGAGTTGGCAATGAAGAATGTAATTGCTTTCTCTCTGTTACATTCACTCAGCATTAAGTTCACTCAGCAACTTAATGCATGTTTCTTTACTGATTTAAACTCATTCATACCGTGGTCAAAAAGTTGGATTTTCATGGAACATGTTAACATAGAAAGTAGGATCAGGAATTAAATTAAGAATTCTTTCTTAGAACCAAGTAGAACTTACTTTTTACTGCAATCTGTGTGTGGTGTCTTCTGATATCAGATTGCTTGATTAGATTTCCTAAATTGCTCAAGGATTCTCAGTTGCTTAGGCCCACATGACGTAGCCTTGTAGTTCAAGAAAAAAAGTAAAATTGAATTGCACACTTTGCATCTGTGCTGCCACTGGGTTTCCTGGGCTTTGTATTCAGTTTGCCTAGTCCAAGTTGCTACTTGGAATCATCTTCAAGATGAATGTTAAGCTGATTTTTCAAAATGTATTCTAATTAATTTATCAAATAGGTCTACTTGTTTTGGGATACAGTTGTCATCATGCAGTGGACTTTGAATTGCTTACAAATGGGAAATCAACAGGCAAGTAAGTAATTTATCAATATATTTCAGGTTCTGAAATAAAGGACATAAAGGAATAAAATACTAGTGACTTTTGGTTCCTGTGGTATGTCAAGGTTCTGAATAAAGAGAAAAGGCATTGTATTGACATTTCCAATTCTGAAAAACACAATGCTATGTCATTTAGAGCCATTTGATCAATGAACAAATATTCTTTAATTTCTGTCTTATTTCATTTTCTGTTGCTATAACAGAGTATCACCAACTGAGTAACTTAGGAAGAATAGAATTGTATTTGATGCACAGTTTCTGAGACTAAAAGTCCAAGAGCATGGACCCGTCACCTCATGAGCATCATCCTATGGCAGAAGGAGAGGAAAGATGGATATGAGCACAAGAGACAGAGAGAAAATGGGGGCCAACCTCCCCGCTTTTATAACTAACTCAATTCCATGATAATGGCCTAACTCACTCATGGAGAAGAGCCCTCAGGTTCTAATCTCCTAAAGGCCTCACCTCCAAATATCATCGACATGAATTTAGGGATTAAGTTTCCAATACATAAAATGTAGGAGACAAATTCAATCCACAGTATTTTCCATGTGGGATGAAAAGCATAACATTCCCTTATAGAAGATCATGAACATTTTTGGTAGACAGAACAAAAAACAGAAAGATCATCTATTGAGATGCAAAAATGTTTTTGAAAAAATAGTAAGTTCTAAATATATATATATATATTTTATTGCATTTTAGGTTTTGGGGTACATGTGAAAAACATGCAAGATTGTTGCATAGGTGCATACGTGGCAGTGTGATTTGCTGCCTTCCTCCCCTTCACCTATATGTGGCATTTCTCCCCATGCTGTCTCTCCCCAACTCCCCACCCCCCGCTGTCCCCTCCACTTCCCCACAACAGACCCCAGTGTATAGTACTCCCCTCCCTGTGTCCATGTGTTCCCATTGTTCAACACCCGTCTATGAGTGAGGACATGCGATGTTTGATTCTGTGTTCTTGTGTCAGTTGGCTGAGAATGATGGTTTCCAGGTTCATCCATGTCCCTACAAAGGACACGAACTCATTGTTTTTGATGGCTGCATAATATTCCATGGTGTATATGTGCCACATTTTTTCTGTCCAGTCTATCATCGATGGGCATTTGGGTTGGTTCCAGGTCTTTGCTATTGTAAACTGTGCTGCAATGAACATTCATGTGCATGTGTCCTTATAGTAGAACGATTTATAATCCTTTGGATATATACCCAGTAATGGAATTGCTGGGTCAAATGGAATTTCTATTCCTAGGTCCTTGAGGAATTGCCACACTGTCTTCCACAATGGTTGAACTAATTTACACTCCCACCAACAGTGTAAAAGTGTTCCTATTTCTCCACATCCTCTCCAGCATCTGTTGTCTCCAGATTTTTTAATGATTGCCATTCTAACTGGCATGAGATGGTATCTCAATGTAGTTTTGATTTGCATTTCTCTAATGACCAGTGATGATGAGCATTTTTTCATATGCTTGTTGGCCTCATGTATGTCTTCTTTTGTAAAGTATCTGTTCATATCCTTCACCCATTTTTGAATGGGCTTGTTTGTTTTTTTCTTGTAAATCTGTTTTAGTTCATTGTAAATTCTGGATATCAGCCCTTTGTCAGATGGGCAGGCTGCAAAAATTTTTTCCCATTCTGTTGGTTGCCAATTCACTCTATTGACTGTTTCTTTTGCCATGCAGAAGCTGTGGAGTTTGATTAGGTCCCATTTGTCTATTTTGGCTTTTGTTGCCAATGCTTTTGGTGTTTTGGTCATGAAGTCCTTGCCTACGCCTATGTCCTGAATGGTTTTGCCTAGGTTTTCTTCTAGGGTTTTTACGGTGTTAGGTCTTATGCTTAAGTCTTTAATCCATCTGGAGTTAATTTTAGTGTAAGGTGTCAGGAAGGGGTCCAGTTTCTGCTTTCTGCATATGGCTAGCCAGTTTTCCCAACACCACTTATTAAAAAGGGAATCCTTTCCCCATTGCTTGTTTTTATCAGGTTTGTCGAAGATCGGATGGTTGTAGATATGTTGTGTTGCCTCCGAGGCCTCTGTTCTGTTTCATTGGTGTATATCTCTGTTTTGGTACCAGTACCATGCTGTTTTGATTACTGTAGCCTTGTAGTATAGTTTGATGTCTGGTAGTGTGATGCCTCCCGCTTTGTTCTTTTTGCTTTGAATTGACTTGGCTATGCAGGCTCTCTTTTGGTTCCATATGACGTTTAAGGTGGTTTTTTCCAGTCTATCCCCATCTAGCTACCAATGACCTTCTTCACAGTTCTAAATATTTTTAAAGAAGAGAATGATTACTGTGAACCGGTATTTTCAGGAAGGACTTCTGAGAGCAGAACAAAAGTAACCTACATTTTTGACATCTCTTGGGACTTATGTTGGGGAAAAGCATTAAATGAAGATAACATTATGCAGACACAGAAAAAAAATGATTTGCAGGTATGAGGTTTCAGAAGAAATAAATATTTTACTCAGTTCAAAAAAATAATGAGTCTTGCCTGTATTTGAGGAACCACACTGTATGGTAAGGCTGCAACAGTGAACAAACCTTAAATCTCTGTCCCTGGGGAGTTTATTTTCCAGTGGGGAAAGCGACAGGCATTTGAATATTGCATAAGTGTTCAGCAGATACGCTGAAAAAAACAAAAACATAAGAAGGGACATTTGATCTAGCCGTAGCATCATCATAAATCTTGGAGGAAATTATCGCTAAAGAGAAATTTTAAGGGTAGTCGGGAATTGTCGGGGGGTGGGGGGAGGAATTTTTCAGGCAAAGGGGAAAAAATGTATAAAGACCTAGCCTCAAAAAATTAAGTATGTGTTCCTGAATTTGAAGAAGCCACAATAACCGGAGCTTAGGAGTTTGTAACAGGTGATGAAGAAAAACTGACTTTGAACTTCCAGATTAAATCTCATTAAGATATTTAGGCCATATTTTAATGCCAAGATCAGATTTGCATTTTGGAAAACTTTGCTCTGAGGGAGGGTCAAATAGCTGGAACTGTGGTGGGTGGGATTATAGGCCAATTAATAAGCCTTCTATGTGCCTGGGTTGCAGGATGGGAATGTTTGTAGGAGAAAGAGCATAGTGGGGACACAGCCCAATAAACACAAGGAAGAGAGAGAAAATATGTGGAGCGTCAGGACACGGGACTGAATGTACGCTCAGGAATGGAAAAAAGGAATGGATTTTGGCAGCTGGTTTTTGGCTTGGGCTAATTGCTTGATGTTTGCATTTTTAGTAAAAATGTACAACACAGGAAGAGGAGCATGTCTGGGTACAAAATTGTAAGAATTTTAAACTATATCATTTGCAAATGTCTAAATCAGTCTGTACATATGTATATGGAACAAGAGAACAATCTAGATTCGTGATTTGGAAGTTGTAATAAATAGATGTTATCTGAAACCTGAGGAGAAGGGGCGTCGATGCCCCTGTTTGTGTTCTGCAGAAGATACACATTAAAGGGGAGTGAGAAATGAAAGCTAGACAAGTTATCATGAGGTTATTTTGGTGGAGCTTTAAATATTAGAGTAGAAGGTTTAAAATAATCTTGTAATTTGTAAGGAAGGCCCTGTGGTCTTTCCCTACCCTGCTCCAGGAAATTGGTTTGATGCACAGTGCTGTGAAACTAAAACACCGTCTGGCAGCTGCAATGGTCTAAAGAAGCAACAAGGAACTGAATATGAATGGTGGGAGGGGGGCAGAACACAGGCAAGGTGGATGACAGAGTGTAAGAGATGTTTTCTGATCTGTTATATCATACAAAAAATTATTAGTTTTCCTGGGAAATTTTTCTGGGCAAGAGCAGGCACAATAAAATTAATTAAATCCCAGTGAAAATTAAGTGCGCAGATTCCATCTTCATTCAGCATTTTATTGATTCTCTAGATTGAGAATGTCGTCAACAAATAAAAAATGTTTGAGCTGTAAAATACTCAGATCTTTCACAGAACACTGACAAATTCCCAGGAGATCTCAAATTTCAAGCTGTTATACCGTATTTTTAAAAGTGAAACAGAATTAAACTATAATTCTATGCTGAAACCACTCCCACCCCAAGTTAAATTATCATCATTCCCTTCCTGTGAACAAGACTCCTTCGTAGACCATGGAGGTCTGTAATGGAAAACCCACACTGTTTTTTTAGACTGTGTATTTATTTAGACCATCTTTTTCCTGGTTTCGATATTGCTATAAAGCTCACATTATTGAAGTTGGTAGGATGCCCATGAGAATCACTGAAATGATTTTCGTCATATATTAGGTGATCCTTCTTTGACTATATTTAAACAGTCAAACATTTCTCATTGTGACACAATGATTTATTTTTGTGGATGAGCCACTTCTCCACTTCTGTTACAGAGAACTCCAATTTCTAGTGTGGAAGGCACAGTCATATTAATTTCTGATGTAGGTTGCATGATTCCCTAGGGGAATGAATCATCTCGATGGGACCTTCTTGATCTTAATGTGAAATTTTACAAAACAGGAATAGTGTGTTTTGTTTTAAGTCTCAGTACTTTCTTAATATCTCTCTTACATCAGTTTTCATCTCCCAGGGGTGGCTCAATCAACCATGAAATCACATATTCTTTAAGTTGAAAGAGCATTTAGAAGTCACAGTATCCAAATCCCCTTTAAAATTTGATACATCTTGAGTATTATTTAAGATAGATACTTACTCTTTCAAAATTTGGGAGTCAGCCTGTGTGTGGCTTTGGGAGTCAGACATATATCGATTCAAGTTCCAATTAGGTTGATTATTATCTGTGGGATACCTCTATGACTTCAGTTGCATTTCCTTGAAACAAAGCTGACAATTGTGACACATGAATATTTTAGTATTTTATGCACCACACCTGATATATGTAAATTAGGCACCACACCTGATCTATGCTCCCCCTCCATGTTTCTTCCTCCCACCACACTATTTTTAGCCAGTATCAGATAAACCCATCACAGATTATTAAGTATAGCTATCCCCAGAACTAGTGATGAGTTTCGCATTCTCATAATTTTATATATTTCTGAAACTAAAAATCACAGTTTTGCCCAAGAATATGACAATTTCATTGCCAACCCTCAGGGCGTGGCTGGGAACAGATTGTGAATTGAGAGTCGAAATTGACTCTAAAACAAATGATACTGTGGGGACCTGTCTGCCTCCACAAGACTCATTTAAGGCTGCAGGCACCTTAGTAAGTTGGAGGAAAGACTTGTTTACCGGAATATATTTCATCATCAGTGTGTACCATGGATTGCCATCAACCCTTGGAGAAAAGGGCTTGGGAGATTTCCACCTGCTGAGGCGTAGAGTTGCTTCATTGTTATGGTAGCATTTCCTGGAGCTTCTACTGATTTCTAAATAATTCCTCCTAGAAAGCATAGAAAAGGGAAAACCTACAGAAGGAAGAAATTTCTTCATCAAAGTGTCCTGGAGCTGTGACAGCAGACACAATGAACATACTTAATTGTCCTAAAACCACAGTGGCAGCTTCACTTTATGGGAGACTTGTGTGCTCCTGCATACAGTCTGTGAATCTATGCTTCAGTGGATCAATATTTTCTGAGCTTATGCATGAACTCGCCTGGGGAGAACAGCATCATGACATTTATGAAAGCTAATGCAATATACATGCGAAATTCCCACAAAAGGAAATTAAAATCTAATTTCAGAATTTGATATCCAATGACTGTCTAAAAAAGCAAAAGGCACAACAAATTAAGCTGAAATAATCAACTGCTGCCTGAAATCATTGATTTGAATCACACAGAACACATAATTGTCTCAATTGAATAAAGTCGCAATCCAAAACAATTCAGTTTTAATAACGAGGCATTTTAAATGAGTTACAATTATAAAGGCCCAGCTGCGACTGTATTCACCCATAGATGAGAATATAATCTTCTGTCTTTAGCAAAAAAGCAATTCTGTTTATCCTTTCCTGGTGCAACAGAAATAAATAGGGATTTTAACAGGATCAATCTACAGTAACTTTTATAGACTGCAAAGCATCTTCATAATCATCATGATTTAATATCTGTAGATATTAGTTTTTCACTAACCTGAGAAGTACAATACTGGCACTAGACAAAATTGAAAATTTTATATCCAGCATCTAACTTTGCAAGTGTCTGAAGAGATAGAAAAGGTCTTGCTTAAAGCCAGGGACTTTAATATGTGTACTGGAAGAGATCTCATTTTAGAGCATGGCTTCATGAAAATGGCAATGTTTTATGTCCAGGCAAAATTGGGTGCAGATTCAGGCTCTATCAATTATTAATAGGTAGCTTAGGGACCTTGGATAAATTACCTAACCTCTATGAACTGGTTTGAAAAACTGGAAAAAGGATGAAAATAATATCTGCAAAATAGCATCCCACATAGTGTTAATTACATGAAAGATACTCAAAACTTATTTATTTTTTTCTAAATTAACCTATAAATTAGTTTTTCTCTGAATCACTAAGACTTAGTAATGCCTGGAAGAGACCATGCTCATTTCTTATTTATTGAAATAAATGATACAACTGGAAAAACAAAGGTTATAGATGTCATATGTTGTCCCTAAATCCCAGGAGACTAGAACTCAGTATTCTAATACTGGGACTGCACTATTGCCTGTATGACATATCCTGTGAGTCACTAAACCAGGGAAAGGAAAGTCATTAAACCTTAGGAAATGCGATTACAGCAACTTTTCTTTTGAAAAGATAGTAGGCAGAAGACAGATCTCTTTCATGCAAATTATAGATGGTGAGTTCAAGGTGATACTTGAGGAAAAACTCGGCAGAATTTGCAGATAAAGTTCCAGAGCATAGGTTTGAAGAATGCTGTATTCCTAAGACAGTAACTCTTCATAGACTTTAATCTTGATGGCAAATTTGGGGAGATGGTGATCTGGTTTGGCTGTGTCCCCACCCAAATCTCATCTTGAATTGTAACTCCCATAATTGCCACCTGTTGTAGGAGGGACCAAGGGGAGGGATAATTAAATCTTGGGGGTTTGTCTTTCCAGTGCTTTTCTCATGATAGTGAATAATTCTCCTGAGATCTGATGTTTTTATAAAGGAGAGTTCTCCTACACAAGCACTTCTGCTACTGCCACATAAGTTGTGATTTTGTTCCTTATTTGCCTTTTGCCATGATTGTGAAGCCACCCCAGCCATGTGGAACTGTGAATGAATTCAACCTCTTTCTCTTATAAATTGCTCATTCTCTTTATTAGCAGATATGTCTTTATTAGCAGAGTAAAAACAGATCAATACAGATGGCGTGTACAAGGGCAGCCCTGGTTAGGCAGGGGCCATCCTGACTTGGGGCCATCAATTTAAAGATGAACCCTACAGCCCCATCATACAAGGAGTGCTATGAAATCCTGCTTGTGGAGGGAAGATGGCTTCATTTATGGATGGTAAGCAGATAATGTCTTGCCAGCCACTTTGAGCAAGCTAGAAATCTGTACACTCAAAATATTTTTTTTAAGGACAAAGCCAATGAATTCACAAGATGTGTACATAAATTTTTGTTTTTGTTGTCTTCTTTGCATTGTTTCTCATTCATATTTCAAATAATTTAATTATTAACTGCAAAAGCTCAGTGGCACTCACATTTGAATTTTCAGAAATGCAGAAGAGGGAAAGCAGTGTCAGGCAAAGATGAGAAACATTTTAGTTAGAATAAGCAGCCTTCATTTAGAGGTGCTCAGAAAGAGAGCTGTATGTGGAGAATCTTGACAGTGTAGATCAATAAATAAAGTGTCAAGGAACTGAGCCTACTGGAAAGGTTTCCTTTTATAGCCTTTATTTTGTTCTCCCTCCTGGGCTACCCATAGTGCAAGTGGAAAAAGCCATAGAGGATTCTGAGTCTCAGAAGGTATAAGACCCATGGTTTAAATTGTTACTAGAATTTCCTAAAAGCCAACCAGATATCCACCTTTTTGATAGAACCCCTTGATCCATCTATTTAGTTGATCCTGCATTTAGGAAAAGTGTGAAGTTAAAGGAAGAAGGGCGTATGATTCCCAAGCTTTAGGTTCCGCCTTTGGGAGCTGACGCTGGTGGAATTCCATTTTATTTTTGAGTGGAGAATTGGCCCTATGCAATGCTGCCTTCTCCATTAAGAATTGCTCTCTGTTAGAAAGCAAGAAAAAAAAAGAGAGAGAGAGAGAGAGAGAAGATATGGCAATGAACCATTCAATCCATGGGTTTTCTCCTCTAAAAAAAATGTTACAGAGTTGCATCTGTGTTCCTACTTTCAGAATTCTGAATTTGTGTTTGGGCCTCGATGGTGTAACCACGGTGTGAATTGTTATTTGGCTAAATATACAACTGCATGACTGTAATGTTACAGACTGAGTGTTTGTGTTTCCCTACGTCAGAGCCTTGAAACCCTAAGTCCCGATTTATGGTATTAGAAGGTCGGGACTTTGGGAAGTGACCGGGTCATGAGGGTGGAACTGACGGATGGGATGAGAGCTCTTATGAGCTCCTGCTTCTCCTCTCTCTCCTCTCAGCCATGTGAGGGTACATCCAGAAGGCTCCATGTACGAACCAGAGGCGGACCCGGCCGTCAACAGACTCCGGAGGTGCCAGCGCCCTGACCTTGGATTTTCAGCCTCCAGAACTGAGAGAAAATAGACGTTTGTTATTGAAGCCACCCGGCCTACGGTGTGCTTGTTATAGCAGCCCGGACAGACTGAGCCCTCTAATGGACACAGACTCTCTCTGCAAATGTGAAGACGCGAGCTTGGACACTCACTCTTCTCGGGATTGGGATCCACAGCACGCGGCAGGGCAGTGGCTGTGCTTGCTCTCACCTCTATCACCTCATAGCCCTCCGGTCTGCCTGGGTCCCCGGCATCTCTCTCTTTCCCACTCAGGTTGAGTGTGGTTATGCTCAGCGCTGCCCTGCGTCTGGTTCTTCCCTCAACCTGAGAAATCCAGCAGCACCTCTGTAGGCAACAACTTCCCGGACAGAGAACTCGCTAGGAGCAGCCCTTGCTATGATGTGGTGGGGCGGGGGGGGTGTCCCAGGTATCAGCTGAACATTTAAAACAAACAAGCAAACAAAAACCAAAACCAAACGTGAAACAAAAAGAAATAGTAACCTTTAGATTCATTATCTTTATTACCCTCTTCATGAATATTACCAAATAACAAATTATCTTATCCTGCTACATAAATGTGAGTAATTTAAAAGGCTTCAGCCGTGGCAGTAGTGGTTTTCAGATGATCATAACAGTTATACTCCAGGCCAAGTCAGGTGTTTGTGGTCTTCCTCTTTTCATTTGCGAAATGAGCTCACGGTACTTATAAAATTCTATGCCTGCCCTAAAATTCAATGACTCTCTTTTATATTGGTGGGTAGTTTGTAGAGAGATATTTTTATATCTGCTACCTTCAAATCAACTTGGAAGGAGGTCAAATACATAAAACCAATACATACTTTCTACAATAAGGTTTATTGCAAAGTTATTTATAAATTTACTCCTTTATTTGAACTCAATAAAACCTATTAATTTTTGAATTACTTACGCAACCAGGCTGCCTTTGAACTATTTACACATTGCATCTACATCCAGATTTAACAATCTGATCGTCTACAATAGTTAACTGCACTCAATGCATTTGAAAAAATTGGGGACACGCTAGTGGACTAAAAATCTATGGATCAAACTGAGATCTCAAAGAAGCACCCCAGTCTAGATCCCACACCGCGAAAGCATCTGAAACTCTGCTCTAGAAGGACCTAGAGGTGATGAATGGGGAGCCTGGCACAGGTGACAAAGTGACTAAGGCCACCATCGTCCCTAAGGCCTCCTGCGCGTCCTGACACGTGGCAGGCAGGCAGTAGATATCCCCGGAATTATCTGCCTGTGACCCTCCTGGAATGTCAACTCTTAGGAGAAGATTTTTCACAGTATGCTGATGCCTCGCCTCTGTCATAGTCTGCTGCTGTCCACACATTCTCATCGTGTCAGGAACACTTTTCTGTAGTTTTGGCGAAGTGATAGGGCAAGTATAATTTTTACATTACACAAAGATACTTTCATAGTTAGTAAATCACCAACGACAAACATGATAAAATGCATCCTAAGGCTGGCAGTCGGAATGAGATTTTATAGGTTTTTCATCAGAGAATCATACTTCACCATTATGTCGTAGCTATGAACCTGCTATTCCAAACAGTTAAACTCAGAAGCATTTTGCTTGTCATCACCAGAAAGATTTTTCTCTCTTCTCCAGGGTCCACGTTATCCCAGTGACTGTGTCGAGCCAAACATCTCCATGTGGAAGTAACTAGTGTGGTCGTCTCTGACAAAGAAAAGGTAAGGATTTTCACTCACACAGAAGCAATCCCTTTCTGAGTCAGTTAATTTGTCGAGGGCGTGCTCTGTGCCACCAGTGTGCAGCAAGGTCCAATGCTTACATTTTGCCATTTAATTGAGTTGAATATGCATTAGGTTCCTTGAACTGGGCAGCCCATATCTTTTCTTCACAATGAGGAAACTGAGGCTCAGGCAACTGATGTGACTTATCGAAGTTAGCACAGCCTGCAAAAAGCAGGCCCCCATTCAAATATGAGAGCATATCCCAGACCTCTTTCTTCCCTTTGCTTCTTTCCTCTCCCAGAATGAAGGTGAAAGGATGCTTTCTGTCCATATATATCAGGCAGTTTCTGGTTAGGGCACAAACTGTTTTTTTGTTTTTTCTTGTTTTGAGTCAGGAGAATTTAATATAAACAACATATAACCAGGATAAAGAAGAAGGCAGGGGGGGCAGGCTGATTGTCTTTGGAAAAAAGCTACGAGCCCAGGATGAGGAGAAAAAGGGAAGAACTGCATTATTCAAACGTGGGAGTTTGCAGGTGGGACTCAGGAGAGAGTCTGCAACCCTCTAGTCTGAGTGCCACAGATCTCAGAAGAGGGCCGGGCAGCCGACACCCACAAAGGGAAAAAGCGAGCTGACTGAGGCTGGAGACTCTGAGGGGTTTCAGGAGAATAGACCTGGCACCCTGCAAAACCTACTGACCATAGCTGACTGTGGATGCCATGGAGTAACGAGACTGCGGGGACAGATGGAGGGGAGTAAGTCCCATCCTGGCCAGCCTCCTCCAGGGAGGCACCCAGAAAAGCCTTGTGGGAATCCCATGGGCAAAGGAAACATGGTTGACTAGTCTCAGCTCAGCAGCATGAAGCCGAGGTAGAGAGGTGGGATGAGCTGGAAAAGGAGCTCAGTGCAGTGTGTGTGTGTGTGTGTGTGTGTGTGTGGTGTGTGTGTAGGTGTGTGTGTCTGTGTGTGCATGTGTGTGCATGTGTCTGTGTATGTGTGTTGTGTGTGTGCACCCGTGTGTACGTATAGAACACATGAAAGAAGGAGCTTTGTGTGTGTTTTCTATTAGTTTCTTTACTTCCTGGAACTTCAGTTTCCTCACCTGACAAGGTAATGATAGAGTGAGATGTGAAAGCCAACAGTTTTTGCTTTACGATTAATTGTAATTACATGTTTATTTTTCTTATCTTAATTGTAGAGTGAGGAGTAAAGACTGTCTTGTACTTTCTTTTATATTTCTTTTCTCCAGACTCTGGTCATCTTATATCATACCCTCATGATATGTGAAAACAACCAGGCCAGACACGACTCATGCCTGTAATTGTAGCACTTTGGAAGACCGAGGCAGGCGGATCAGTTGAGTCCAGGAGTTCAAGACCAGCCTGGCCAACATAGCAAAAACCTATCTCTATTAAAAATACAAGAAATTAACTGAGTGTAGTGGCACACATCTGTGATTCCAGCTACTCGGGAGGTTGAGACACAAGAATCACTTGAACCCAGGCGGTGGAGGTTGCTGTGAGCCAAGATCATGCCACTGCACTCCAGCCTGGGTGACAGAGAGAGACTCTGTCTCGATAAATAAACAAATGAAAACAACTAAATGTTAAGAATTTGGGCAATTTATATACACTGAAGGTAGGGAGAGACAACTTCTATATTGATTACTTTTGAATATATGAAAATCTAAAAGAGAATAGTATTATGTTATCAAGATTCCATTTTAACAGTTCTAATTTTGGATATTTCCAACTTGAAGTTCTAATGTTTTGCTACAGTGATTACACTAATTTTGAACGCAGCAACTCACTTTTGCAAAACCGTAACTATATGATGAGACGTACTTGATTATTTAACCCCAGACGCATGGTTTAGTTCAAACAATACATTGATAATGAAAACTGGCCAATTTAATAAGTGTGGCCAAAAAAGCAGATATTTTAGTTTCCTTGTATAAGTAAAATAAGTATCATAAAACCTGTGTGTCAGAATCCTTGTGACGATCATAAATAATGTATTTAAATTTCTTGGCACCAGTTAGTAGTCAGTATATTGTGATTTTTACATTATTTAGGGGAAAGAGTTCTCTAAAGTGCATACAGAAACAAAAGTTTTTGTTGAATATTTAGTAAACATACAAACACAGTGAAGAAGTAGGGAGAATAATAAGGGCTAAAGGACAGAGGAAGATGAGATAAAAGAAAAAAGGAGAAGGCCAACTATCGATGTCCAATTTCCTGATCATAGATTGTGAACAACAAATGATGCCATTATTTTCCTGTCTCCTTGAAGGATGCCTGAACTTCAATGAGTTCTTCTTTTCCCACCATTCACATGTGGTCATGAAGGTGGATTATCAAGTAAAAGTAGAGGTGAAATGCTATTTCTGGAATTGCATATGCAATGCTGAATAACCCAATCACAGGGGAGAAGATCTTCGTCTGTTAGTGAAGTTTCTGTGATTTGATTCTCTACTTGCTCATAATTATTTCTTTTTTAAGAGGAAATTAATTATACAATATTTGAAAGTTTATAGTTTCCTGAACGAAACTATACAGGAATACAGCAAGGGCCTAACATGACAGTTTTTGGTTGTGGTAGGGAGTTGCCAGCCAAGGACATTGAGACAATCCTTTCTTTTTTTCTTCTTTCTTTCTCCTTTCTTCTTCCTCCTTCCTTTCTTCCACCCTTCCTTTCCTTCCTTTCTTTTTTTTTTTTTTTTTTTGAGAAATGGTCTCACTCTGTAGTCTAGACTGGAGTGCAGTCTCAAGCGATTCTTCTGCCTCAGCCTCCCAAGTAGCTGGGATTACAGGCGTAATTCTTTGTGAGTCAACATATATCCATTTGCTCTGAAAGTACAAATCTTAACAACAACAACAAAAAGTGCTGAATGAATTTAAACCTAAAGGAGAAATGAGAGATGGGGAAGAGGTACTTCTAGAAATCTCCAAAAGTGTTTCTGACCCAAAGAAAAATTAAAACATGCAGCTATAGGGGAAGAGTTCCCCGCTATATGGACTTGACATTTTAAGCTGTATGAAATACTTTAATCATCTATGCCCGAAGTCTGACTTCTCTCACCACTTGAGATTTATGCGCATTTTCTATACTTCTGAATGATTTTCCCTGAAAGGATAACCACTGCATACGAGGCTGCCATCAGAATCGCCCAGGTTTTTTTCAGAGCTGAGTCCTCATTTCTCTTGGAAATGAGCCAATTAAAAGATGGCAAGGGTGGTCCTTCGGCCTTTCTGAGGCAAGCACAGCCCATGTGGCTCCCTTGTGGGTGCCTCCTCTCTTCCTTGAAATCCCACTTTCCACAGAACTCTTACATTAATGAAAGCAAAGGCCCTGGACTGGGATCCAGGTTGCCAGGGCTATAGTTTTTGTTCTACAGGTCCATGATTTTTAGTGGGACATGTTTTTTAAGTTAAAGTCTGATGGATTTATATATATATATAAAAGAAGGATTTGGATGACAGGAAAATCAAAGTTTCTGAACAACCTGAAATTTGGCACAGAACGTACGTGTGTGCTGTGCGTTTTCCAGGAAGAAGATTCTTAGCTCTCAGCTTTCGTCACCTTCATATTTGGGCATTGGAACAAAAACTTGACAACCTCCATCAGTGGATGTAATGTCCACCTGGGAGAATATGATGTCAACAACAAAATTACCATTATTTAATGTCCTTTAAAACTGTCACTTGAGTTTTCAGATGTATGTTTTGTTCTGTTTTCTTCTGCAAGCCAAATGGCTACATGAGTTTGGTTTCTAAACAGAAGACGTGATTCGCTTTCTATCATCCTCAAGCTTTGGGGGCGAGCACTGCACTCAGAATGTGTTTCTCTAGACATTAATTAACAAAGGATATGACCAGGCACATTCACACCTGTAATCCAGATGTTGTCGAACATACTGCTGCTTCTACGGCAGCTCACACATCACTGCCACGTTGAGTTGGTGATTCATTATGCTGTGAGTGTTTAAAAGCAGGATAAGAATAGAAAATCTTTCAGCAGCTGTCAAGGCGGCAGGAACAACATGCCATTGTTAGACAGCATTGACTGTGTTCACTCTTACTGTTCTGGAGCCTGGCCAGCCGGGCTTGCGCTGCCGCTTGTGCGGAGCTCGGCTTCTCAGTCTTGGTATTAGACATAATGTACTTGAAAACTCATTAGTGGAAACCTCAAGAAAGATCACTATAATAAGTGGCTGGACAGCAGTGATCTAACCGAAGAGAACCTTTGTACACCAACATAGCGTGGTGAATTGGAAACAGAATGTGCCCATACATACAACCCTGCTGAAGACATGCTCCAAATGCATTTCCCCTTGAAGAGGAAGTGGGCATAGATCCACATCATGGCCAGGCTCAATGTCAAGTTTGAACACAAGCCTCTGAACAGTCAGACTCCGAGCTACCCTCCACAGTGGTTCTTTTTTTATACTTCTCTGTCCTAAGTAGATGACATCATGTTTTCTGGCTGATGAGTTGCAATTTTTTTCTTGGCATAATGAGAAAATAATTACTTAGGAACTAGTTGGGGTCTGTTGATATTAGTTAACTCCCCAGGCAGAGGAGGAAAATCATGGACTTTAAGAGAATGAAAAAGAGGATGGTTATAGCCATCATAAAAACAAAATGAGAATTTGGGTTGCTGGATCACATACATTTAAACTTCTGATAGGAGCTCACACTTCCAATTTAATTAAAACACAAGTTTAATATATAATATTTTAAAGTCAATATGCAATATTACAGAGATCTTTCCTAAGTCTTGCTAGAAGACTAGAATTTAACACAAAAGAAAACATAAATTCCAATATGTATACCCGAGCCAGTAACACATTACAGACATCTCTTTTTAGAACAGATTTAGAGACTGTATTTTGTGTACGTTATTCAGACATGTTTGTATTCTACAACATATTTTTTAAGCAAGTTTGTGAACATATGTGATACAAAACTTTGTGTTGAATAATAATAAAAAAGGTCTTTAGAAATGAACTTGGCAAAAGCCTTCAATAAGCAACCCAGTTGAATCCACCATTGTACACAACTTCATTTGTGGTGTTCAATTATGGCCAATCAATATGGTGGCAATTTCCTCAGTAGCTGCCACCATGCCTCTCGGCCTCCCTGCCTCCCTACCTCCCTTCCTACGTCCCTGCCTCCCTCCCTACCTCCCTGCCTCCCTCCCAACGTCCCTGCCTCCCTGCCTCCCTCCCTACCTCCCTGCCTCCCTCCCTCCCTGCCTCCCTGCCTCCCTACCTCCCTCCCTCCCTGCCTCCCTCCCTCCCTCCCTGCCTCCCTCCCTGCCTCCCTCCCTCCCTGCCTCCCTGCCTCCCTACCTCTCTCCCTCCCTACCTCCCTCCCTCCCTCCCTCCCTCCCTGCCTCCCTACTTCCCTCCCTACGTCCCTGCCTCCCTCCCTCCCTCCCTCCCTCCCTCCCTACCTCCCTCCCTGCCTCCCTACCTCCCTCCCTGCCTCCTTCCCTCCCTACGTCCCTGCCTCCCTACCTCCCTCCCTACCTACCTCCCTCCCTACCTCCCTCCCTCCCTCCCTACCTCCCACCCTACCTCCCTCCCTGCCTCCTTCCCTCCCTACGTCCCTGCCTCCCTGCCTCCCTGCCTCCCTCCCTCCCTACCTCCCTGCCTCCTGCCTCCCTGCCTCCTTCCCTCCCTACCACCCTCCCTCCCTCCCTCCCTGCCTCCCTCCCTCCCTACCTCCCTCCCTCCCTGCCTCCCTGCCTCCCGCCCTCCCTACCTCTCTCCCTCCCTCCCTGCCTCCCTGCCTCCCTACCTCCCTCCCTCCCTCCCTACCTCCCTCCCTCCCTGCCTCCCTACCTCCCTCCCTACGTCCCTGCCTCCCTGCCTCCCTACCTCCCTCCCTGCCTCCTTCCCTCCCTACGTCCCTGCCTCCCTGCCTCCCTCCCTCCCTACCTCCCTGCCTCCCTGCCTCCCTGCCTCCCTCCCTCCCTCCCTGCCTCCCTGCCTCCCTGCCTCCTTCCCTCCCTACCACCCTCCCTCCTTCCCTCCCTGCTCCCTCCCTCCCTACCTCCCTGCCTCCCTCCCTCCCTCCCTCCCTCCCCACCTCCCTCCCTCCCTGCCTGAGTGGGAGGCAACCAGTGGTGCAGAAAGCAGCTGAATGCCCATCTGCTGTGAGGCAACAGCAGCAGCACCTCTCCCTGTGACTTCTGGCCTCTTTCCCATGGCTTCTCCCTAACTTGCTTCTCAACTACCATTTTTTTGGTTTCATCCACTCAAATGAACAGTTCCTTTGGCCAATTATATCTGGTTTTTACTGTTTCTTTATAGGCACCTTTATTGCTATGACTCCTGGACATCTCCTCTGGGAAATGCCACAGCTCCCAGAGGCCCTAACCACATTCTGAGCACCTCCAAGCTGAGAGACCTTCCCGAGCCCAAGCTCCAGGCTTCTGACTGAGCGATGGATGTCATGTGCATCCTGTACTCAGTTGCCCCAAGAGCCCCCACGTTTTACCTCCCACAAAGGGAAAACCCACCTTGGGGTCCTGGGAGCCTCAAACTAAATGATGATTGATCTGTTGCGGATTATGTGGATTGAGAAGAAGGTTGGCAAATTCAATTCAGGCTATGACTTCTGGGCTCTTCACTTTCCTCCTCCTCTAGCAAACTCCTCTCCTGGTGTCCTGGTGAGCTTGGTCAACCCAGGCTGTCACGGAGATTTCCTCTCAATTTGAGAGCTGTTTTAACAAGCATTGCTTCTCAGTCCTGCACTAATGCCAGCTATCTTTATCTGGGTTTTTAAGGAAACATAACTTGAGATTTTGAACATAGGACTCCAGAAGCCTTGAGATAGCATAAAAAACACAGAGTAAAAAAGGTGAGTCTGATTTGTTCTGGTGGCAGTTCCCACCATGGAGTAACTTTGTAGCTTAATTGAGTCTCCTGACATCTTTGAGGCTCAGGTTTGTTATGTCGAAAATAAAGAGAGAGGATTGTTCTACCTCTAAAGCTCTAATTTGCATGCATCCATATTTTAAATCATGCAGTTTGATAAAATAGTGTCTTCTAATTTTTCTTTTACTCAAATCTCATTTGGTACAAGGATTTCAAGCGCAGAAGGCTAGTGATACAGTCTGAGGTGTTCTGTAAGGCCAGCTGCGTTAACCACAGTGCTGGGCTGTGGCAAGAGACAGGGTGCGTGGTTAGCACCCAGGACGCTTTGTCTGTGCGGAGGGAATGCCCACGAAAGCCTCTGGGAGAAAGAGGCAAGTGTTTGTACCAAGGATCAACCCTCAAATACTCTTTTATTCCATTTTTGTCTAATCATTCCATAGATATTTTTTCCAATTTACTATTAAACTACCAATAATTTTGAAAACTTAACTCCAAATATTTTGATTTTCACTCTAAATCTTGACGTTTTATGCATCTTAACCACCTCACCCTAAGTAGGATGTTATAAGGGGAGGGGAATTGTTTCTTTCAGAATAATGAACCCCAAACAAAGATGGGGTCCCTTAAAGAAAGGAGGGCAGCTCCCCCCTTATTTTTAGTTTTACGTCTTTCATTCTTTCAGAATGTTGGGTACGAGAGAAGCTGTGTGAGCCCCAAATATCATCTATCACAATTAAAGAAGGGGGCTATGCTGAGATTCTCAAATGACTGAAATGAAACGAAAAGGCAGATGTTTCATTGTTATCTTCTTAAGCAACAAGCCCAGTTGCTTTTCTTTGATAGAAAAAAAAACGGTATTTAGGACTGCCCGAGTCTTGGGAAAGGCTCATAATTTCCCGCCCACCTGCACAGCTCCTGCAATTTGGAGGAATGCTTGGGTTCCTGGTTCCCTTCTAAGCAAACCTGCAGAGATGGCCTGGTGGGGTCATCGGTGCACAGGAGGCCCTGTGAACTCTGGCTGCTGCTACTAGGGACGTGGTTGCCCCTGCTTCTGCACAGGCCTGGCACCGACCCCCCTGGAGCCCTGCCTGAGCCCCCAGTGCTGCTTGGTATTTGGATCACGCCTCTTCTTCCTAGTACCAATTTGAAAATGATAACATTCACAGCTATTTTTATTTCTCTCCAATGGAACAGCAAGATTTCTTCTTCTCCTGTTTCCCTTTCTTGCTCACATATATTCGAAGATTGGCCTCTGGTTGAACTCCGTTGCTCTGAAAACATGCTTCCCTCTGTGGATTAGCACAGCCGCAGAAATGCTTCCAGTTTATGAAAACTGTGAATTTGTATGGCAGATAAAAGTGTCTGCATGTCAAACTGAACATTCCCTCAAAATGTGGAATTGCCAATTATTGGGTAGTGAGAGAGTTAATCTTCCAGTTATCCGTCCTGGAGGCCCTTAAAGCTTTGATTTAGACCATGTAACCCTCAAGGAAGGAAGCCACCTGCCTTTTTGAAGTAATAAAAGATGATGGTGAAGGGTACGTGTGAGTGAATTATGGTGCAGAAAGGTTGGTACACCTACCATTGTGAGGTAATAAAAGATGATGGTGAAGTATGTCCTGGGTGAGTGCATATCCCAACACCCCACTTGCAAGTCATGGAAGCTCCTTTTTCTAGCAGCACCAAAGCGTGTATTTGGAATTAAAGGAAAAATAAATGCATTTGCATTTGCCTTTGATATGGTTGCAGATCCCCCCAAATTAGTTAATGCCATTCTCATAAATTTGGCTAGATGACTGACTGTCTCCCCAAAGCAGGGACAGCAAAAGCTGGTGGTGTGGCCTCTCAGATTCCATGTCCCTCACGGCCAGGGCTGGCTTGTCATAAGCAAATTGCAAACTACTTACCTCATGCATGTTCAAACTGATCCATTTCTAAAACCTGCTTGACAATGATTGCAGCATTTTTAAAAACAACTATGAGGAAAGCATTGTTCCTCTGATGAGATGAGAATGCACTCAGAAGAGATGAGAACAGAAGGTGGACGAAGCACCAATTACCGCGCCCTCCGGAAGAATCCTGAAGGAGAGACTTCACCTGTAGGAGATGCAGGGGGCACAGAACAATTGTATTCAATAGGAAAACAGCTAAAAAGAAAGGCGTTAATTCCCTTTACTCCCTATCCTCTCTTTCCTTTCAAACTGAAGCAAGGACCACAGGGGAAATTGTGAAGAAAAAAGATTTCAGTTGAAGGCAAAATGAGTCTTCCAAAAGAGCTGCCCATCAGTGAAATGAACTGCTTGAGAAACTCTTAGTTCAAGGAGGAGACAGGGACTCTTTCCTTGAATCATGCACTGGTCTGCTTAGTGGTAGAGAATGCCTCTTGACAGTAGAAGAGGCGAGATTGGAACAGAGAAAGGACAGAAGGCAGAGTCACTAAAGGACACCCAGGAGGGAGCCCAAGTGCAGCACTTCATGGGAGGCGGGAAGGTGCAAGAGCCCCGGCTACTACTTTTAACACTTTCTTTAAAAGACACTTTTCATTAAAGATTTTATGATGCTGTATTTGGCTGAGAGTTGGGGGGCCAAGGCTCTCAGGTCCTGGCTCTTCAGAAAATGCCACTGTGTGGCCTTGGGCAAGTCACCCACTCTCTCTTTCTGTCCTGTCAGATGGGAATAATGCCTCAGGGCTGCTCTTTAGATTCAATCACATTTAGGTTTTGTTTCAACAAATTATCAACATAAAATATTTTGTATTGACATTTTCATTAGGGTTTAAATTAATGAGGGGTGGGTTGCTAAATGGCAACCCTAATTTTTTTTTAGTTAAAAAAATCTCACACTGGGGTCTGTCGGGGGGGGAGTGGTGGGGACAGCGGGGAGTGGGGAGTTGGGGAGAGATAGCATGGGGAGAAATGCCACATATAGGTGAAGGGGAGGAAGGCAGAAAATCACACTGCCACGTATGCACCTATGCAACAATCTTGCATGTTTTTCACATGTACCCCAAAACCTAAAATGCAATTAAAAAAACTCACAATTAAAAATCAGCAAACTAAGTATTATCTCTGCTCATCCTGAGTAAATAGTCACAAGGAATCAAGTTGGAAAAGAGATTTCCTAAATTACAGATACCACACACCTTTTGGTTTTAAATTTTGAAAGCTAAGTATTTAACACATTTCAAAAAACTAATTGCTACATAAAAACTATTTCCACAGATGTTTTTGCTTAGATTGAGGCTAAAGTTAGAAACGTGATGCCTGAAAACGACTATGAAGTGAGTAATCAGAAAGTGGACAGAGTGATGCAAAGAGAAGACAGATAAAAGTCAAGGGGGCAGTTGCTGGATGACTGCAGTGGGTGTGACCTCAGTGTTACAACACCTGGAAAACCAAAGGCCTCCTTCATCACCAAATGGGGTAACGTTTTACATTTATAAGGCAGATTGATGACCCTAGGGATTTCGGGAGAATGGTAATTTCAAACTGTGTTTATTATAATAAGAACAGATTTTGAATAGCACTTTCTCATGATTTTAAAAATTTTCAGTCTTATAGATTTAATGATTACAGATGCAGTTGTGTTATTGGATATATTGCATAGAAGTCTGGGCTTTTGTGAAGCATCACCTGAATAGTAAACATTGTATCCATCGGGTTCCTCACCTTTTCCCATACACCCATTGTGAGTCTTCAATGTGTATCATTCCACTCTCTATGTCCATTTGTATGCATTTAGCTCTCACTTACAGGTGACAACATGTAGTATTTGACCTTCTATTTCTGAGTTATTTCACTTAAGATAACGGGCTCTACTTCCATCCATGTTGCTGCAAGAAACGTGATTTCATTCTTTCTTATGGCTAAGTAGGGTATTACACACAAACACATACACACATACATATATAAATCTATGCGTTTGGATGTGTGTTTGTGTGTAGTATACAACTTAGCTTTTAGTTTTAAGGCTGAGTGTATAAAACACACACACAGACACACACACAGACACACACACAGACACACACACACAGACACACACACACAGCATTTTCTTTATTCAGTCATCCCTTGATGGGCACATAGGTTGATTCCATACTTCATTGTGAATGGTGCTTCAATAAATACACAAATGAAGGTATTTTTTGATATAATAATTTTTGTTCCTTTGAGTAAATACCTAGTCATGAGATTTCTCTATTGAATGGTAGTTCTATTTTTAGTTGTTTGAGAAATCACCCTATTTTTGCTGTCTGGGACCTTTGGGTTCCATATAAATTTTATAATTTTTTGAATCATATTTTGAACTTATTGCATTGAATCTGTAGATAGATTTGGGCAGGTGGTTATTGTAATAATATTGACTCTTCTAATCCATGAGCATGGAATGTTTCTCCATTTGTTTGTGTCATCTACGGTTTCCTTCATCACTGTTTCATAATCTTCCTCGTAGAGGTCTTTCACCTTCTTGGTTAAACGTATTGCTGGATATATTATTTTTATTTTTGTAGCTATGATAAGTGGAATTGATTTATTAATTTTGTTCTTAGCTTGCTCATTATAGGTATATAGAAAACTACTGATTTTTTAAATGTTAATTTTATATTCTGAAACTTTACCGAATTCATTTATCAAATCTAGAAGTCTTTTGAAGGACTCTTTGGGATTATCTAGGTGTAAGATTATATCATCAACTGACACAAGAACAGAAACCAAACACTGCATGTTCTCACTCATAAGTGGGTTTTGAACAATGAGAACACATGAACACATGGAGGGGAACATCACACATTGGGGCCTAGGGGATCAGGGGCTAGGGAAGGAACAGCAGGGGGTGGGGGGACTGGAGAGGGATAACATTAGGAGAAATATCTAATGTAGATGATGGGGTGATGGATGCAGCAAACCACCACCATGGCACGTGGATACCTATGTAACAAACCTGCACAATCTGCACATGTACCCTAGAATGTACGTATAATGTTTTTATAAAAAAAGAATAAACACACACACACACACACACACACACAAGATCATATCATCAACAAACAGAAATAATTTGACTTCCTCTTTTCCCAGCTAAATGCCTTTTATTTATTTCTCTTGCCTGATTACTTTAGCTAGGACTTCTAGTACTATGTTGAATATGAGTGGTGAGAGTGGGCATCCTTGTCTTGTTCTAGTTCTCAGGGAGAACACTTTGAACTTTTCTCCTTTCAGTATTATGTTAGTTGTGGGTATTTCTTTTATGCTTTTATTATTTTGAGATGTGTTCCTTCTACGCCTACTTTGTTGAGGGTCTTTATCATGAAGAGATGCTGAATTTTGTCAAACGACTTTTCTGCATCTATTGAGGTGATCATATAATTTTTATTCTTAATTCTGTTTATATGATGAATCATTTATTGATTTGCAGATATTGACCCATCCTTGCATCCCTAAAATAAAACCCACTTGATTGTAGTGTATTATGTGTTTGATATGCTGTTGTGTTTGATTTGCTAGTATTTTGTTGAGGACTTTTGCATCTACATTCCTCAGAGATGTTGGTCTACATACAGTCTTCTTTCTCTGTTGTGTCCTTGACTGGCTTTGGTTTCAGTGTGATACTGGCTTAGTAGAATGAGCTGCAGAGGATCTTCTCTTCTTGGTTTTTTGGAACAGTTTCAGTAGGTTTTGTATCAGTTCCTTTTTGTGCAGCTGAACTCTTTTTGTTGTTGGCATTTTTTTATTATTGATTCGGTCTCACTACTTGTTATTGATCTGTTCAGTATTTCTATTTCTTCCTGGTTCAGTCTTGGGAGGTTGTATGTGTCCAGGAATTATCTATTTCCTTTAGATTTTGTAGTCTATGATCATAGAGGTGTTCACAGTAGTCTCTGATGATCTTTAGGATTTCTGTGGTTTCAATGGTAAGTCTACATTTTCCTTTCTGATTGTGCCTATTTGAATCTTCATTTTTCTTTCCTTGGTCAGTCCACCTAATGGTCTATTGATTTTGTTTATCTTTTCAAGGAAATAATTTTTCATTTCATTGCAATCTGCTCCTGAGTGATGTTTAGGTAAATGATGAAATTAAGACAGAATCTTTTTTGAAGTGCAACAAATGAAAGTGGAAGCAAAACATACCAAACTTCCTGTAATACCACAAAAGCGGAGCTAAGACAGTTTATACTGTTAAATACCCACATCAAAAAAATGGAAAGACCACAAATTAACAATCTAATATCACATCTCAAAAAAAAAAAAAAGGAAACAAAGATAGCAGAAGCAAATAAATAACGAAGATAAGAACAGAACTAAATGAAGTTGTATCCCTGGTTTTTTTTTTTTTTTTTTTTTTTTTTTTTTTTTTTTTTTTTGAGACGGTGTCTTGCTCTGTCACCAGGCTGGAGTGCAGTGGCACAATCTCGGCTCCCTGCAACCTCCGCCTCCTGGGTTCAAGTAATTCTTCCACCTCAGCCTCCCGAATAGCTGGGGCCACAGGCATGTGCCACCACACCTGGCTAATGTTTTTGTATTTTTAGTAGAGACGGGGTTTCACCATGTTGGCCAGGATGATCTCAATCTCTTAACCTCGTGATCCGCCTGTCTTGGCCTCCCAAAGTGCTGGAAGTATAGGCGTGAGCCACCGCAACTGGCCTGTATCCCTGTTCTTACTATTTGATATACTGAAGGTAAATTTAATTCATGTGTTTTTTGTTTATCTTCACTCAAACACTAATCAAATGCAGAAATAGTTTAGAATCTTATACAATTTTGGATCTTTTGCTTAGAATCAGATCTTTCATCCTGACATTTAATGTTTACCAGTGTCAACATTGAGGTTGCTTTGAGCAGAGCTAGGTACATAATTTGTAAAGTTTAGTACAAAATAAAAATGTATTCAAACAACAAAAAATGCGATTAAAGATACTAAAATATAAAGCATTTTTATTTATTCATTGGTCTGTTTTCTAACTTGTGGCATTTAAATATTTGCTATTTAATTTGTTTCTTTTGAAAAAAAATTAAGTCAATCATTTTTATGTGTCTTATCTTTCATGATACTAATTTCAAATAAAAACACCAGAACATTTAACTTGCATATAGAATCACCAAAATTGCATGATTCACACTCTATACCTCATACAGTCAAATGTATGTTGTTCTTACCAGATCAGTGAAAACTCAGCCCAAAACTAACTCAACTGTTTTTATTTCACTTATTTGTACCCATGTAATCTGCCAGCAATCTCTATCTCAGGCTTGCAGAGGAAAAGGACCTGTGGGCTGCCTTCCTTTTCCTTTCCTTCTATGCTCTTCCATTGTTAGTAGTTAGTGACACAGAGAAATAGAATGAGTAAGAAAGAATATGATAGGGCTCTGAGATGATTTTTCTTAGAACTTTATTACCTTCTGTCAGTGTTCAGAAAAGAAAGTTCTGGCTTCATCAGAAAGTGTGGCCACTTGGGGCTGTGGGCTGGCCTTTGTACTCAGGACAGGACATGTACCATGGCCGGGCTGCATTGCTTTGAGTCTCAAAGCTCAATGTATTTTTCTATGCTTTTCAGACTCCCTAAATTCCTTTTTTTTTTTTTTTTTTTTGAGATAGAGTCTTATTCTGACATCTAGTACAGTGGTGCAATCTCAGCTCACTGCAGCCTCCACCTCCTGAGTTCCAGCAATTCTCCTGACAGTTTGTACATTTGTCCCCTCCAAATCCCATGCGGAAATGTGACCCCAGTGTTGGAGATGGGGCCTAGTGGGAGCTGTTTGTGTCCTGGGGGTGGATCCCTCATGAATGGCTTGGTGCCCTTCCTGAGGTAATGAGTGTGTTCTCACTCTGTTAGTTTACAGTGAGAACCGGTTGTTTAAAAAATCCGGGCACCTTCCTCTCCTCCCTCTCTTGTTCCTTTTGTCACCATGTGACGTTCTGCCATGAATGCTAGCTTCCTTGTGAGTGAGAACATGCAGTGTTTAGTTCTCTGTTCTTGTGTCAGTTTGCTGAGAATGATAGTTTCCAGCATTCCTGTGCCCTTCCTTCCCTGAGTTCGGAGGTCTACTTTTATAAATATTTTAATTCAGTTGATATTTGCTTATTAAATGCCTTTCTGCTGATTTTGTTTTCTGTGGTGATAAAGACTGAATTGAAAAGCCCAATGTATTTTTCTGCACTTTTCAGACTTCCTGAATTTCTTATTTATTTATTTATTTTTTTTGAGACAGGGTCTCTCTCTGCTATTCAGTACAGTGGCACTATCTCAGTTCACTGCAACCTCCACCTCCTGGGTTCCAGCAATCCTCCTGCCTCAGCTTTGCAAGTAGCTGAGACTACAAGTGCACACCACCATGCCTGGCTAATTTTTGTATTTTTGGTAGAGATAGTGTTTTACTTTATTCGGCAGGCTGGTCTAGACTCCTTCTTATCTTAATCATCTGCAATGGCAGTATTGTTCTGTTTTCTAGGAAGACTAGTAAAATGCCACTTTTTCTGTACTAGAAAGTCCCTGAGACTTAAAATAAATGCCCTGCTGATTCTTATCCTAAAATCATTACCCAAGATCAACTTAAAGAGGCAAATTTCAGTTTCTTTAAATTGCTTGTGGAAGATGCAGTAGGTTCAAATTGTTTGTATTGCCTCTCTACAGTAGGCAGCAAATCCCCAGGGGTTTTCGTGTATTGTTTGTTTAAATCAACTACTCACTTGGATTTGTTTTTACTTCAACAAAAGTCTAACTCCAAATCTGTTAAGTCTTCAGGTAGACTTATTCCTCATTACAAGGACAAGTGCAGTGGGTGCCACAAATGCTATTGGCTCACTGTGCTGGAGGCACCAGAGCGTATTTAACAGTGTCCAATAGCACGTGCCATGGTGCAGCAAAAGAGAATTCAGCTGAAATCAAACTCGGTGCCAGAAGTCATTCAGATCTGACGGGAGTTTAAAAACTAGTAAACAATGACAGAGAAAAAAATGATGGACTATAAGAGAAAAATGTACCAAATATATGCCCATGAATTTGAAGATTTGTTTAAAAAGTGACTTTCTAAGTGAAAACATTAGTGTTCTAATGACTATAGATAAAAGAAAAAAATAAGTTGGCTAATTATTGCAGAATATATTGTAAAGGAAGCAAAGGCATCAAGCACGATGAAAAAAGACTTTTAATACATGCATACATGTGAGCACACACTCACATACATTTATTATACAAAAACAGCTTTGTGAAAATTTAAAAAAAAACTAATATAGGACTTATGTTGGCATGATGAGTCCAACGGCATTTTAAAAGACCATAGAACATAACCAAGTGGGGTTGAGTCTCATTAATGAAAGGACTGTGTATTGATTGGGGCAGAAGTTAAGATGCTTGAAGATCCTCTCAAGTGCAAAGTCTTTAATATGGAGTTTATTTCTCAGTTAATGTTACAACTGATTTAGGTTGGGTGGAGAGTAATTCCTCTTGGAGTCACTTAAAACCCCAAATTTCTTTTCTCTTCTAACTCCTTCATTCCCAGGTGTTGTCTTCCATTTGTAGACTGCAAGATGCCACCACCAAGTACGGTTCCAGGCCGTGGAGAGGGGAAACATGTCATCAGAAGAGCAGTGGCAGCTTTATACCTAGTTTCTTGTCATATTCAATTGGCCAAACCCTGCTCACACGGCTCCACCGACCTAGAAGGGAAGCTAGAAAACGTTATCTCTAGCTGGATAGCTGTTTAATCAGGATGTAAGAAACAACTCATGACCTATACAATAGCTGTGCAAACTCCTCTTCCTGTACACAATGCACTTACCCCACGGCAAGAAACCTGAACTTTGATTAGACTGCATCCAGATGAACGTCTAGGGTTTTGAAGAATGTAGAGCTTTCTCTGCAAGCTGTGAACAAGGAGCCCCACTGTCTTGCGATCTCTAGATTAAGACACAAATGATCTGTTCACTACTGCCGAAAATATATGCCAGATCAGGAACAAGAGTATCACAATAAAAATCTCCATTGAAAAACAGTGAAGAATGTGAGATACAAAATACCACAATTCATAGAATGAATTAGTCCTGTTTGGGAGGAGCTCCAAACCCCAATTCCAGGCATTAGTGTATATTCGTTGGCGAGACACTAGTTCTACTCTCTGGGCAGAGCCTTCTTGTCCAATGTGGTCTGCATCACTGGCTTTGTCATGTGGGAGCTCGTCATTGTCTGTTACCCCACCTGGCCCTATTGGAAAGGGATCTTGTACAGTGTTCCCTTTATGAAGGGAAAAATGTAATCTGGCCTAAAAAATCTTTGAAGCAACCTCCATATTCCCACACTCCCCATAGCAGGAAGTAGTTTACAAAACATTACAAAAGTATTGTAATTACAAAAACATTTACAAAACATTACAAAAGGAAGTAGTTAACAAAACATTACAAAAGATGAAAATTCATTAAGTATTATAAAAATTGATTGTGTTTTGTTTTATTTATTTTGGTTATACGCTGTTAGTTAGCAACCCTTAGCCCTCAACATTCTTACCTGGATTTGCTTTTGAAAAAATATTTTCTTATTTATATGCTCCAACACTGGGCTCTCTTTTTTCTTCGTTTTAACAGTAGCTACTTGGAAGTTTTTGAGACACCTTTCTCCACATATTTGACAAAAAAAAAAAAAATCTGAATGAAAGATCTTGGCAAAAACTATTAACTATACACATATCCCCTGCTGTTTGGGATGGAAAAGCAACTGCCTTTTCCAAATGTGTGAGAGTCTAATTCCAGCTAGACTTCGTTGCCATCCATCTTTGTTTTCAAAATCACCATTATTTTCTTAAGCTCATCTCTTTCTTGAAACAACTTGCCAAAATCAGAAAGGAGCAAATAATAGATAGTAATATTTTAGGCCTTTCCCTTTGCTTCTTCTGTAGTTATTTTCACTACCAAAACATGAACTACCTCCCTGGTTATTACAGATTACAGTTTTAAGTACATTTATTTTCATGATATAACAAGGGTTATATATCTGTAATATTTGTTTCCTCACTTTTCATTTTCTAAGTAGGAACACTTTTGCACTGTTGGTGGGAGTGTAAATTAGTTCAACCACTGTGGAAAACAGTGTGGCGATTCCTCAAGGACCTAGAAATAGAAATTCCATTTGACCCAGCAATCCCATTACTGGGCATATATCCAAAGGATTATAAATCGTTCTACTATAAGGACACATGCACACGAATGTTCATTGCAGCACAGTTTACAATAGCAAAGACCTGGAACCAACCCAAATGCCCATCGATGATAGACTGGACAGGAAAAATGTGGCACATATACACCATGGAATATTATGCAGCCATTAAAAATTAGGAGTTCGCGTCCTTTGTAGGGACATGGATGAACCTGGAAACCATCATTCTGAGCAAACTGACACAAGAACACAAAACCAAACACCACATGTTCTCACTCATAGGAGGGTGTTGAACAAGGAGAACACATGGACACAGGGAGGGGAGCACTATACACGGGGGTCTGTTGCAGGGGAGTGGGGGGGGCCGTGGGGGGGGGGAGTTGGGGAGGGATAGCATGGGGAGAAATGCCAGATATGGGTGAGGGGGAGGGAGGCAGCAAATCACACTGCCATGAATGCACTTATGCAACAACTTTGCATGTTTTTCACATGTACCCCAAAACCTAAAATGCAATTAAAAAAAAAAAAAAAAAAAAGAAAATCTACATAGTTTTTACTTAGAGGTTGAAAGGCCCTCATGACCAAATTGTCTCTGAGAGGTCCCACCTCTTAATGCTGTTGTATTAAACATACAATACACATGTATTAAGCATACAATATACCTCTGAGATGTTACTTAATATGAAAGCAACCCACTTCCAGGTATCAGTTATTAGTATAATCAGCATAAGAATTCAAAATATTTAAATATATTTCTTGATAACAAAAATTTTATTTGATATAATAATTATGGAATAAATAATGGTAATAATACAGAAACAGATCTGTACATCACCAACATTACTAAAATTATATGTTTCCCATAAAGGACCATTATCATACTTATATTTAATATGGCTCTGGCAATGCTAGCTAAGTAAATAAAATAAGACAAACAGAACTTCTTGATTTTATAAATACATGAGCAGAAAGAATATTTGCAGTAAACATGGTTGTATACCTGAAAAATCCTTTTTCTTTAACTTCTGTTACAAAAAGCCAATTTTTATTTCTCCTAAAACCAGCTTCTTTTTATGTTCACCAAATCACATTGCTTTCATTTTCAGGGTCTTGATACTGTTAATGACTGTGAGTCATCTCTGCTTCCCATTCCCTCCAGGCTGCCTCACTCCCGATTCTCTCCCAGTGTCAGTGAAGGTCTTTCCTTTTAGGAGTCCCCTTTGATTCCATAAAACCCTCTCATTTTTTTCTCTCAGATCTTCTTTCTCTTATGGCCAATGTCTTCAAAAGTGTTTTTCTCTAAACAAAATCTTCCATTTTCTTACATGTTTCTTCACTGTTCAATCCCCTTGCTATAGCCTAAATGTTTGTGTTTGTCCAAAATTCATAAGTTAAAATTGAATGCCCAGTACAATAGCATTAAAAGGTGGGACCTCTCAGAGATGATTTGGTCATGAGGGCCTTCCCTAATGAATGAGATTAGTACCTTATAAAAGGGCCCCAAGGACCTTGTTTGCCTCTTCTGCTGTGTAAGAAGACAGCAGGAAGGTACCATCTTTGAAGCAGACCACATCTGCTGGTGCCTTGATCTTGGACTTCCCAGCCTTCAGAACTGTGAGCAATAAATCTGTGGTTTATAAAGTGCCCAGCCTAAGGTATTTTGCTACGGCAGCCTGAATGGATTCAGATACTCCTTCAATTTGAGTTCAGCTTCTACTATTAAACCAAATCTATTCTCACTAATATCATCATGAAAACCAGTGACCACCTTCTAGCTTTCCTATGTGCTGAATTCACATTAGCAACCAAATAAATTATTCATGCCAACCTTCAAGATTCTCTATAAATCTTTCTGAATGGATCCCATATTCTTAAGGTTTTTTTTTAATTCAATACTTTTAATTAAATAATCTACTTTTTATTCTCATGTTTTGCTACCCTGGTGTAAGCCACCATCATTTTTGTCCAGTGTTCTGAAAAAAAGATTGTGTTTTCTGTGAATGATGATACAGTTGGAAGGAGGTTAAAGTAGACATTTGGGTGTAGTGAGACTGAACAGCTTGGATGAAAATACCAACTAGAACCACAGCATGTACATTCTATGCCTTGAAAAGCTTAAGTATTACCCCATTAGCAGAAGCCTGCCTCTATATTCTGTTTATTGAAGGTGATTAATAAATATTTGATAAATTAAAACAAAAACACAATTATATAACATGAATAAAAATAATCTATGTATAAACTAGTATGGGCAAAAAGCGATCAAAATGCAAGTTTTGTCTTTTGCAAAGGAGGAATATGTTACATTTCTTCATTTTTTTTTTTGTATTTTTCTATTTCTAAATTAAGGATATATTTATGTATTATAGTAAAATAAAACAGAATTTTTATTTGAAAATAAGTACATCTTAATGCTCCTAGCTAAGGATGTGGCTGCAACATCTCACTGCTTTCAGGTTTTAGCAGGAGGGCCTGTGGAAATAGAACTTGGTGTGTTTTTGCACATGACCAACCAAGGATTCAACCAAGGAAAACCTTTGAATTGAGTTTTTGTCTTTGCTTTATATCCTTTAAAATATTTCACTTGCATTTTTTAAGCTTCATGTCATTCGTAATTTTAAAGTACTTGTCATTTTGGAGAATGTCTACAATCTGGTTTAGTCTAATTATTTCTCTTTTATTTATGCAAAGTAGTTTAGGTAACATATTACATAGGCTTTTTTGTGTGTGTTTTTGTAATTTCCATCACATTACATCGGAGGAACTCTGATGTTAGGTTGCTCCAATATTGGTGATGCTAAATTTAACAACTTGATTAAGATATTATCTGCCAGATTTGTTCACTGTAAAGATACATCTTCATTTGTAATTAATAAGTAATCTGTGACAGTAATATACTTGATAGATTTTTCATTCATTGATGGTCCTTGCCTGAAACAACTATTGCAGTTATGTAAATTAGTTATTTTGTAGTTCTTTCACTCCTTCTACATTTCAGTATTTACTAACTGACATTCTTCTGTGAAGTAGAGTTTAAGTCATTCCCTGTACATTCATTTTTTTAAAAATCTTGATTTATATGCATTTCATTTTCAATCTATTATCATTCATCAGTATCATTTGTAATTTCATGGTCAAATTGATCCAAACTTAGCCGGTAGGAGCCCCTTAGAATTATCTTTTTGACGTTCTTATTCATAGCTTTTCAACCTTCTATTAAAGTTTTCTACACACACACAAACATACATACAGACACACACACACACGCACACACACACGACTTACGGAAACTCTGTACAGGCTTAATTAATTTTCACAATTTGAGCCTACCTGTGTACCCTGCACTGAGCTCAAGAGGTGGGAAATCGCAAACTTTGCAAGTGCCCTCTCCTCCTCCCCTTCAGCCACATGCCACATCCCATTCATGTTTGAGTATTTTCTTGTTTTCCAGCATGAGATGTCCCACACTCAATTGTACTTTCCTGGCCTCAAAACTGGCAAAACACTTCTTCCAGGAACTTAGGTTCATTCTAATGAAGAGTGGAATTTGGAAACCAAGATGTAAGTATTTAAATATTACAAAAAAAAAAAGCCATCTTTTAATATAAACATATTTTATATTTTGTATAAATATAAATTTTAAACATAAATATGTTAAAAGGATAGTGAGAAATGTACAAAACATGACTAATGGAGCAAGCAAAAATAGAAGCACATAAAAGGACACAATCTTCCTTGAGGCAAAAACTAAGTCCTGTAAAATTTGTAATTGTCTCAAAATGAATTAATGAGTTAATGAAATTAGAAGCCAAATCCCGTTTTTTTTGAATATCATATAAATGTTCCTATTTATTTGAGCGGAAATACAGGAAACTATAGGTAAAATAAAATAGATGTACTAGGGCTACGAGACACGAGAGTGCGTTTCAGCTCTGAAATAAATAAACCAGTGCGGCATTTACCTAACAATGGTCAAAGAATGCAGTTATTGCAGAGAAACAAAATAGCACACGAAAGAAATTAGTACAGTACAAATCAAGGGGGCAAGGATAGACATGTTAAATAAATGATACTGGGGAAGTTGCTAGCAGCTTGACAATTATAATACTAATTTTTATCATTTTAATTTCTAGAATAATCATTTATTTGTTAAAAAAGTAAATATAAGGAGAAAAATGTCAGTAATTGGACAGTGGAATTTAACAGTTTGCAAGCATAAACATTTCATGACATTTTTACATTGAAAAATATCATAAGTAGAATTAAGAGGCAAGTTATACATGAATAAAAATGTTGGATTATTATGAAAAATGTGTTTATAATAAAGAATACAGGACAGAGATAAACAGTTCACATCATAGTCAGTGTAAACAGTCAATGTAGTTTTCAAATAAACAAATGAGTAAGAATGCCAACAAGTAAAGACATCTTTCACATGTCACACTGACATTTTTTTAAGCCTCCAGGTTTGTCAAGGGTGTAGTGAAAAAGGAACTCATATACTGCTTTGGAGAAGCTAAGCTGGCTATAGCTTTGTGAGAGCTACTTGTGAAAAGCACCTCAGGCACCTAAACACGACTCTAACAGTTTATCCTGGAATTGAGCAGCTGGGATTACAGGCATGTGCCACCATGCCCAGCTAATTTGGTATTTTTAGTAGAAACAGGATTTCTCCACGTTGGTCAGGCTGGTCTTGAACTCCCTACCTCAGGTGATCCGCCCTGCCTCAGCCTACCAAAGTGTTGGGATTACAGGTGTGAGCCACTACGCCTGGCTGATTTGGGGTCTTATATGTTGGCATGCTTCCAGGGTCTCGCCTCCTTTCGGCCCTGATTCTTCCCTTGGGGTGGGCTGCCCACCTACGGGATGGGCTGCTGGGGCTTGGAAGGGACGCATGCGCAGTGTGTTTACTGGCGTTGGACGGACGCTAACCTGCACCTTCCTCCCTTTTCCCTGGGGTGCCCTGGAAGGTCGTATCAGGCAGGCTCCGCCATTTTGCCTCTTAGTGCGCATGTGTGAGAGCACTCGCCCACCCCCACATCTACCAGGAAGCGGCTGATCACCTGCTTCAGGTTTTTTTCTCTCTGCAGCGAGACTGCCTTTCCCTGGCGCTGCCTGTGACCGACTGTTATTTTAGACAGGCAGTGTGACAGCTGCCTGACTTTCCTGGTGGGGCGTGGGGGCCTCTCCCACCCTGTTGGCATCTGAGTAGATGCCCCTGTAACACTTACAGAGAAGATATCTCTACGGCCTTCCTTTTGTATTGTCACTATCATTTAATAGGCGATAGGGGTTCAACAGTCCCAGCCCCAGGTTCTCCCTGAAGTCCTCATGTGCCTAGTTCCTCCCGGGGAGCTGCAGGTGAATCAGCTTTGGGGTCGTCGGGAGTGCCCTGGATGGCGGGGCCAAGACGCGGGCTCCGGTTTGGGACGTGGATCCCGTTTGCCATCAAGTCCTCGGGAGTGAGGTCGGCCGCGCTGTCCTTCAACCCCCGTGGGCAACGAGAAGCCCGGCCGGGCGGTCCCCCTGCTGCGCGGTCTCACGGGGACTCCTCGGGAGCGTCACCGGCCCAGGCCACGAGCCCCAGGCAGCGCCCGCTTCCGCGCCCACGCGCCTCACTGAGCAACCCCAATGGCGCCCCGCTGGTGTCCTGAGACTACGGCCTCTAGATGGGCCGTGGTGTGTTCTCAGCAGAAGACCCCGTTCATCTCCATCTCTGGCGGAACCTGGGACCCACGGTGCACACCCAGAGCCCTGGCGGCACACCGCATCCCCGCACCCGGAGGGCCTGAGGCCTGGCTGACTGCGGCTCCCTGGGAGCTGGTTTTACTGTGTTGCTTGTAGGGATTAGAGGCAAGAGGAAAAGGGATTTGCTGGGAGTGTTATGGTAGCTTTTAATTTTTTCCTTTGCATTCACTGGCTACTACAAATCAGATTTAGATGATCCCAGGCGAGCGGCATGCGTACTTTATTCTTTCACATACTGGCATGGCATTTATCAGAGAACTGAATGTATTGATCTAAAAGGCAACATTTGAAGAAAAACAACTCTCCTCCTTGCAGGGGTGCTTCAGGTCATCAGTGTGGTCCTTTCTGCTGTCAGCCTCTTCACTCCTGTGCACCTTTTAGTCTCCTGGAAAAATAAATGCTCACTTCCAGCCTATCCGTCTACCCATTTTTTTTAAAGCAAAACTATTCCTCTTATAAGTAGGCATATTTTATTAGGGAGATGCCTCTTCTAATTCAAACAAAACAAAACAAATTTTGTTTCTATTTACACAGATTGGTATATTTTCAATATTGTCAGTCATTAACTTGTCCTGACGATAGATGTTCCAATGTAAGGAAACCGCAGCAGAAATCATACAGGGTAATGTCATACAGTATTTACACTGAATGTGCACATTCACATTTTAAATCAAGCACATCCCCTAATTGCCAGCGTGTTCCTGTATTAACAAAACACACGATTTTCTAGGAAGTTGTAGTGTTGCTAACGGTATAATAATGCAGTTTAACTTGGCTCTGTTTGGAAACACAATGCCAGTGAGCCTTGCATTTTGTTGTCATTGGCTAGAAGCCAAGACTTTCGCTCAGCCGCTGGTCCTAGAGCTCACATCCACTCTGGAAGCAGTCAAAACCTAGCCACGTGAGAGCAAATGGCCCTGGTACTTTTCTGTACATGCTTGGAATCCTGAAGGCCTGACAGATAAGCACCATAAATCTAAGATCTTAAAAATTTTTTTTTAGAGTTTAGGGTTTCAAATTCTGTTTTAAAGACATTATTACATTATGACAGATATCCTAAATGACCCAGAGAAAATCCAAAATTTAAAACTTAAGAAAATTCCATATCAAAAAGAAAAAAAAAGTGTATTCTTCGTCCTGAGTATTTGCATCGCATCTTACAAGTCTTTTATTTTATTTTTTATATTTTATTTTCATAGGTTTTTTGGGAACTGGTGGTGTTTGCTTACATGAATAAGTTCTTTAGTGGTGATTTCTGAGATTTTGACGCACCCATCACCGGAGCAGTGTACACTGTACCCAATTACAAGTCTATTTTAGAATGTTGTGAATATACTCAGAGTGCTTGATATATTCTTGAGCACTTCATCAATTCAAAAGTTGTGGTTTTTTTTAAAGTTTTCCTACCACTTATGAGGTAGGAAGCATGACTTGACTCCAGAGCCAGGACCAGGATAAAAGCATCTTTCAGTTAAACATGCCCACCAGTGTGTCATGTCAATTTACCGTTGTCATGGCAACACTTGGGAGTTACCATCCCTTCTCATGGCAGTGACCCAGTGATTCCTACCCCTTCCCTAGAAATTTAGGCGTGAACTGCCCCTTAATTTGCATGCAGATAAAAGTTGTATAATTTTTTTTCTGGTAAAACACCTTAATAAATTCACTACTGAACTTTACAAATTGTTACAGACCATAGTTTGATTTCCTATTGTCTTACTAATTTTTTTCACAATATTTGGTTGCTAAAAATATATTATCAAAATATTGAGAGAAATGAATATTAAAAACTATTTTAAAAAATCATGACCAGGTCTGAAAATCATTGAATAATGATAATAGAAACGTTGGAAGAAATTCCATAGAGATAAACAGCAGTGTTCAATATGAAGGACAGAGTACATGTACATATATTATACAATCATAGGGCAGTTATATTTGGTGGTAAAATATTTTGAAAACACAAGCAAAGGACATGTAAATAACAATCACCTCTACTCTCTCCACTTCAAACATAATTTAAACTATTATGATATCTACCACTCTGAATTTTATACATTGCTTATATAGATAGCTCATAGTGTATAACCTGTTTTATAAGCTACTTTTATTTTACTCTATTTTCATACATGACTGTATTTATTTATTTTTATTTTTATTTATTTTTTTTTTTTTACTTTAAGTTCTGGGGTACGTGTGGAGATCTTGCAGGATTGTTACATAGGTATGCACGTGCCATCGTGGTTTGCTGCCTCCATCCCCTGGACTATGTTTATTAATATAGTGTTGTCCTAAACGACTGCTTTCTGTTTCCTTTTAAATATGCACCACCGTTTACTTCACCAACTCTGTACTATTATTTTGTTTTTGATTTCTGATACAATAAATGTGCTTGTCAATAAATATTCATGTAAATCCTTATTTATCTTTACTCTGAAACCTCAATAACAGAAGACCTCACCGTGCACAGGTATGGTTCCTGCTTCCAGAAATAATGTCAGATGATCCTCCATGATGGTGTTTGCCCGTTCGCATTTCTGTCAGCAGCATGGCGTGTTGCGTGCCAGCTGCCTGTGCTCTCCTGCTATTGTCAGACACTATTCAAACACTCTGTCCATTTACAGAGAAGAAATACAGCCTTGTTTTTTATGATAAGTTTGATTGAAGCTATGTATGTATATGTGTGTATCTGTGTATGTATATGTATTGGAGTATATGTATATACATATATGTGTACAGGTGTACATAAATATATCTGCGTATGCCTGCACATACATGCATGTGTCTCAGTGTGTGTGTAGATGTATGTATGCTCACATGGGTGTATATTTACCTATTTGCCCATTTGCACCTACATAGGTGTGTCTGTGAACTTTAGCTCTTTGAGGCCACATGCTTTAAGAGCACCATGCTTTGCTTCACAGTGCACGTGAATGTAATGGAGATGCCTTTCCCACCTCATGTGAACATCATTTTCAGCACTGAGGAGGTCGCCACAGTGCTCCTGGGCCTGTGGGCCTGGCTCCATCAGACCGGGGTGTAGAATCCAAACATTTCTACCTGCACATAGTAAGGGTGTGAAAGACACATATTTTCAAGTAGAGTGCCAAATGAAGTGTTTCTCTCTCCATGAGAATTTTTTTTCATTTTTCTCTGATAAAGAAATATTATTATTATGTGTTAAAATGCAATCCCATATGTAGCTTTCCTTCCAGGTTCTCCCCTCACATGGGTCCCTGAAGCTACAGCAAACCCCTCACATGCCCTGGGAGATCCATATTTGCTATGGACCTAACAACAATATGGGTCTCATTCAGCAATTCGGGGGACAAGGGGAAGAGCAATTTACATTGATTTTTTAAATGATAAACTCATTTTATTTTAAATCTTTCCTGAGATGCAGGCACCTCCCCCACTCTCTCCCTGAATCCTGCAGCAGAGCCGTGAGGCCTTCTTCTCACTCCAGCTCCAGCTCTGGGCCTACCCTTCCCCAGACGGAATACAGTTCCGCTCTCAGTTTCTCCTACTACCATCCTCCTGGTCACCACCGATGAGCGAAATTCAGATTTACCTAGCTCGTTAGAAAGCAGTGATGCTGTGGGAAATGACAAACTTCTATTGAGGCATACCACTGATTTATTTTAGAGTGCCTGTGTGTATGAGTGTCTGTGTGTGTGTGTGGGGGGTCTGTTTCCAGTGTAACAATGAGCCTAAACCCATGTTCTGTGCCTAAATCATATTCATAACAATACTTTCAGCACAAAACGAGCATCTCTCAATTAGAAGGGGTTCACTTCCTTTTTCGCTGCCCTTACTGTAAGATTTGCTTCTGTAAAATTTATAGTCATGAGGCTCTAGCAGCTTAGTGCAAGCCTCCCATCTGGGGCTGGCTTCCCTTGGAGTGGATTCTTTTTTTATTCTGAATGTCCTTACTCTTTATCAGTCACATGAAATGTGAGCATGTTTTTCTACCATTTTAGTGAGTCTGTGTATATCCAAGAAGGCTGTATGATGGACTCTTCTTGTATTATATATAGTTTTTAAAATTTTCCAAACACAGGACTAACGTCTTTAGGTATTTTTTATGAAGAAATTTACAAATACTGATTTATATTCACATCTCACTTTTCAATGATTTTTTTTCTTTTGTGACTGTCAAAGGCTTCCTTCCCTACCATTTTGTGTAATAAAAATGTCCATAGAATGTGAGTGTTTTGCGAATAGCAGAACACTACTAGATTTAAATAGAATGAAGCTCTGTCTACATCCCATTGATTCTAACTTTCATTCTCAAAGCCACCATCCAAATATCCAAGTCAAAGGAGAGTCAAACCCTGTCATGATAACTGGGTCAGTAACCAATTCTGATTATATTTTAAGTACATTTTTATGGAAAATTCTTATCTAGTTACTAAGGCACATCGTAAAAGAGATTGATTTTCCTGAAGCATAAATCTGACCATGGCACTTCCTATCACAAAACCCACAAATGATATTCGAAGGCCAGATGCCTGCACTGGAGGCCAAAGCCCAACACGATGAGGAAACACATTTCTTTGCACTTTCTTTTCTCCCACTCCTCCTCATTTACTTTTATCTTGACAAAAATTGTATTTCATCATAATCATTTGCCTTGTGTTTTTACTCCATTTTTTTCTTCCTGGAAGGCTGTTCTTTTTCTTGATGCGTACGTCCAAAGTCTTCGTGTCTTTCACAGAACACAGTAAGTGGTTGTACCCTTAAGAAAGCCTTTGTGACCCTCAGCATTAGGACTTTCCCTCTTCCACCTCAGTCCTAGTACCTTTTTCTCCTTTAATTCGTAAGTGCTCTGCACCTCTGTCTTCTGGATTTAAGTACTTTACAACCTAGGATATAATTGTTTGTCCAGCTGGTAGAGTAATGGAACAGACTAGTGATATCAATATCTGGCTTATATCTGACTCACAGCCCTGCTACGGAATGTATTTGTTAAATGTAGATCCTCCCTAAACTTCATCTCTCCTGTGAAAAATGGGATAATAACCATTGTGACAGATACTGTTGGTTGGTTGATTGGTCCAAGCCCCCTCACGGGTGTAGAAGCTAGAAAGCCTAAAACAGCAATTTTCAGACTCGGCTGAAATTAAAATTCTTGATGTACTGTCAGATCTACCAACCAGAATTACTTGGAATTCTGGAGTTTGTAAATACATCCTATGGGTAGATATTGTGTATGAGACCCGTTCTGTTTCTGTGTTTTGGGAGCTGCGTTGGCTTTCAGAAACAGGTGTGATGTCCCGACTTTGAGAGGGTCAGCGGCTCCGCTGATGGCTCAGATCTACATGTGATTTTGGCTGTCCACATCCAGACCTGTCTAGAACTGCTTTCTTTTATTCCTTCTGGCAACCAATAACTCTTTTTGTTTAAATTAGCTAGAGGAGATTTTTATCTGTCCAATTAAATTTAGAGCCATACAGCAATCTTCCAGCATACCTGTTGTAATTGAATGAAATAATATGTTCAGCTATCTAAAATAATCACTTACACCTAGTAAATGCATTGTCATCCCTTCCCAGCTATAAATAATCCCACTTTATTAACAGCACATTTCTTAGTTGTAGGATCATTCTGACATAAACTTATTGAGAATAACACCGGTGGTTGATTCATCTTTTCTCTGTCCCTGTAGCCAGCAGGATGCATTCCCACATAGCTGGTAACCAATAATACATTTTGAATTAAGAGGAGTACAGGCTAATAAGGATTATTTCCCATGTGACTGACATATTTTTATACCAATTAAACTGTCATGAACCATTACAGATTCTACCATTTTTAAAGAAGAAACAGATAAAACTGTTTTTAGTCTCATTTTTTTACCTCAATAATCAAATAAAATGCAAAAAAAAAAAGTAATGAGATGCACCGCTTGATTTTAATTTACTCACTGGGTGCCTTGTCCACTGACAACACACTTCAATGATGGAGGGTAATAAATACAACTGTTGTTTGACTTTTTTCAGAAACTATGCTCAGAAGTCCTAAGTTGGTCTGTGCAGAATGCCATGGAAGACTCCTCATAGAAAATGCAAGCTTAGTAAAGTAAGCCCATCAGTGCTGCTGAAACATGTTTTTAAAGCAGTTCTACCACGAATATGCCAAATGGTCTTTGCAATTTTCCCCTGCTTTCTTTGAAGGACATAGTTTACGTGTTTATGTATAGTTTCTGGAAACTCTGGTGGAAAATAAGCCAATTCCTGTTTGTTTCTGACAGTTTGGAAAGAATTATTTATTGCTTTTATGGGAATGTGCTTCTTCTTTTCCCTCAGACTGGACCTTAGCATTGTAATCCTGGAATGATAATAATCTATTTCTTTCCTCACACTACTGAGCCTGGAGTGACCCCATCTGACCCAATTGAAATTGATTTTGTTGTTGAACTCCTAGCTAGCGCAAATTAATCTTAGATCCATACAAGATCAGGGAAGCAAGACAGAGAGTACAAAGACCTCAAGTACTGAGGGCAAAATTAGTTCTGGAGAAGGTATTTTAAGTTTGGCAAGATAAATGGATACAATGACTTGCTTTGATAGAACATCTGTAGGAAGGGGGAGGAGAATGACGGGGCCTCTTAGAAAAAGGCTGTAATTTAATAGCCTAATTTCCTGCCTGGTCCTGCAAAAATATCTGCCTGCTGCTGACAGCTGATGAAAATCACCAAGGGTTTGATTTGGTCCCTAGTGTGGGACAAGTTGAGACCCACCTTTCCCTCAGATGCTTGAGGCAGTCAGTGGTGCTTCAGCAGACAGAGAAAGCTTCTGTATCCTCACTATAAAATAAACATGTGATCATCCTGAGAAAAGCACCCCATGCCCACAAGAGGGGTTGGCAATGCCTATCTGCCACTTGACACCTAAGTCCACCCTCCTCGTTAGTGAGGAAGGGAATTTTGTTCTGGGATAGCTTTTGTAACTCACTGCTCCACCAATTAAACAAATATGGCTAAGTCTCCTACGAGCCAAAGTGGGAAATCTCTCCCTGTAAGTGGGTTCCTCATCCAAATCGCAACTCTGTTCATTTTTTAAATCTTACCCATGGCCACTGAAACGCCTCTAGGACACATTTTCTGATTCTTATAAAAAGACAATTCTAATTAGTTCTCTAACACACTGACCTAATTTCCATTATTTGAATGGCCTCCCCTTGAACAGTGCTGTCTTTAATGGGCCTTGGAGATCTCGGATGCCCTGGGGTCCTGCTGCCTAGATCTAATCACTAATACTCCCTAATTCCTGATTCACTCTGCCAAATACAATGGACTGTCAAACAGATACTGTGGGCCAGGGTGAGCAGGCTTTACAGCATTGAAATGTCACTGCGTAATAGATTCTGAAATCTGTGGCCTATCAAAAAAAAAAGGGGGGTGCTCCACTGTTTCCTTAACCCCTCCAAATTTTGTCTTCACACAGATGTCATTGCCCCTTTTCTTTCAATCTAACAATTTTTATATGAATAAAATTTCCAGAATCAGTTGAGTAATACAAATACCAAATTATAACTTAAAGTTGATGATGCTGGAGCTTTAAATAAACGTCTTTCAATATCACTTACTTCACATAATGGTTAGCTACAAAATAACAGATCAGTGTTTTAACATTGATCTTAAAATTAATGAATTTATTTTAACTGAAGACAAAATGAGATACTATTTTTTTAATGTTTAATGTCACCTTACCAGCCAAAGACCTTTTCTTCTATGTGTTTTATTGCATTATGTATATATATGTTTATATTGTATACCTATTTATATAGTTGAAATCATAGAAACCTATTTTTTCTTTTCTTGGAAAAATATGATATAATTGCTATTCTTTTATATAGATTCTGTAATAAAACTTTGGTGTTTGTGTATTATTGCAAATTTTATTATTATTTATAGTATTGGAAGAACATATCTACTGCATATATTTTTATGAAATGATTAGCTCCGAAGACATTTGTTGGACTATAAAAATGTAAAAATATAAATGATTTTTGCCATTTGTTGATTCGTTCTTCAGAAGAATAATGTCAATGTATACAGCCACAAACAAAGGCCCACAGTATTGTGTGTGCAAGTGAATGTGGGCATGACCAAATTCCATCCATTTATATTTACTCCCAAAACTAACAATTTGTGATATCTTCTTGACTCATCAAGGCTCCACAGAGTATTTCAGAGAGTTATTGCTCTATTTAATCTTCCACCAGTAAAAAGATAATAATGAGAATTAAAATGGAAAGCTCATTGTAGTTGGGAGGATACGGAGTTGAGTCTGCGGCTCGCCGTGGGTGGGAGGATATGGAGTTGAATCTACACACTGTGACTGGGCAGCTCTATCAGGTTCTTATTCAAACTAACAATGCATTTCACTGTAAAAGCCAGCATGGCCTCAGACTGTAACTCACTTGAGTGAATTCACTGATGTTCTCAAATAAGTTGTATATTAAGTGTATTATAACAGTAGTTTGAAATGATAAAATGAAAATATGTGAATTTAAAAGATATATTAGAATGCTGAGGAAACGGTGAGAATGTGAGAAAGAGGTTGTGGTCGAACTATTTGAAGAATGAAAGCATTCCTTGGGCCCCCGCATTTCCCAGTAATGATCTCTGGAGTGTTGAAAGTTCTTTCTACCTTAAAGGAGGTTTCTGCATTAAATACTAGATGCACCTGTGTGATCTGAGCCTAATTCATTCACCTGAAGCTGAATTTATCTAAAAGTATCTAAAGAATGAAGGATTATGAAGAAGAGTAAATGCAAATGAAATACATGGTTGAGCATTTATGAGCTCTCAGTAGGCCTGAAAATGTAGAATTCAGCTTGGTCCACAGTGTTCAATTCTCAAGGCTAGGCCACGATTTTATTGCAACAGTAGTGTATCAGTAATGTTTCTTATTCTGTGCCCTTCTCCAGGAAACTCTGGGGTGAGATACTAAGTGTGATACTAAGTGAGTTAATAGAATTATTCTTGAAGCTCTGAGGTACTTGATCAGAGCTGGGGCATGAAAGCTCAGTGTATTTCATTCGTAGGTCTTCCTGGGTTTTGTTTCTTAGCAAACAAAAAAGCTAAAATGTTGATAGTTACCTCTGTTAATTCAATGAAATGTTTCATCTGCATTGGAAAAGAAGTGTTCCACATTAGCACGAAGCAATTGTTGTAAATCCAAAATATCTAAAGCCCAGACTATGTGATTGGTTATTCTCTGGTTACTAATTGGTAGCAAATGTTAGTAATCAACAATGAGTAGTGTTTGCTCGTTTAACCAGGCAAAGCAGGTTATGTTCACTTAGTCATGGACTAATCCTTCAGCGGTAATCAATATTGTAATTACAATATCTAAAGAAACAACAAGAAAAAGAACGTCATAATAATTTGTTGTAAATGATGCTGATATCTCTGGAACATTTCTCAAAACAATTACAGTTTGTTTTTACATTGTGTTTTTCCTTGCAGATTTAGCATATGAATCAGCTGATTATCTAATTAGATTTTAATGCTTTCAAAACTTGTTAAGTTTCCAATTTCTTCCTTTCCTGGTGTATTTGGGAGTTATAATATATGAGACAAATGGTTAAAAGTATAAATAGGGTTCAATAATATAACATACGTTACATTTAACCTTGGGTACATAGAGGTTGAATAGCCAAGTTCTATTTAACCTTGATATGAAGACCAACGACTAAAGCAACTGCTAATGAGGAAGTAGAAAAAAAGAAGAGTCAGTGTGATTTTGTGCAAGATTCACAGAATTAAATTCACATAGATTTAAAGATGTATCTCTATGTTATTTTATAATACTGTAAACCAAGATTGCATTTTTTAAAAAGTTCTATATGGGCATTTAACTAGAAAATAAAGGATTTTACTTGACGTTTATCAATAATGTATCTTGGTGAAATCCACTGCTCTCTCACTGACTTTCTGGTTTACTGTGAAAAAAATCTCTATCAGACTGCCTATTTTTTCTTCAATTTTAGGATGAATCACATAACATACAAAGTACTTGAGGAACTGTTTGGGACATTAAATTATCCTGGTATTTCTGCCAAGCATTCTGTTTAGAACATGCAGACCACACAACTGTTTTAGAACATATTCTCATGTAATTTTGATTTAGTATTACCTGGTTTGGGAATATAGACAAGCTGACATTAATGGACCTTATTCTAGGCTATGAATCTATGATTTAAGCAAGACAAGTAAGTGCAAGCTAAGAGAATCAAAGAATAAATTCCAAAAGGCATAATTTACCTTGACACAGAAGGACAAAGAGGACTGGTGCAAACAGAGGCCACTCATCTTCAGTTCTTATCACAGAATTCCCTCCTTTGCCTACTAAATCACAGGACAGTCCTCTACAGGGTATATAGTGCTTTGTCTCATTCCACCAAGATCCTTCCCGTGAAAATGCAAGCCTTGTCTCAGCTTCCTTATCCCGAGCATGTGGTGACTAGCATGCCTAGCTCGCAGGATGATTGCAAAAATTCAGTGATCTACATCTTATAAAGTGCTTTCCACAATACCTGGCATACAGTAAGAACTAAAACAAATGTGAACCATTGTTGTTATCATGACTGGCTGTCATTGACATACTGGCAGACCTAAATTAAAATTTTATTTTTTTTAATTTAACTTTTATTTTAAGTTCAGGGGTACATATGCAGATTTACTATATAGATAAAATTATGTCATGGGGGTTTGTTGTATAGTTAATTTCCTCAATCAGATACTAAGCTTACTACCCAAAAGTTATTTTTTCTGATCCTCTGCCTCCTCCCACGCTCCACCCACAAGTAGGACCCAGTGTCTGTGCTTTCCATTTCTATCCATGTGTTCTCATCATATAGCTTCCACTTATAAATGAGAACATGTGGTACCAAATTACATTCTTCAGAGTTCCATGGAAGCTCATAGAAAATCCCAAGCAGCAGCCATGCGTTGAAAATTTCCCCAGAGTTCCAGTACGAGGACTCATGGACTACTAAATCCCGCCCCCTAAAAACACTCCTATCACAGTCTTCTTGCAGCTTATTCCAAAGCTCTTTCCATTTTAAAAGAAATGAAGATAAACCTCTCTAATTTGGCTTCTGAGGTTCCTGCACAGCAAGTTGGTCAAACAATCTGGATGTAAGAAGAATATGCCAGGTTAAAACGGGAAGAGAGTGAGTGTGTGGCAGAAGCCCCGTCTGAGAAGCCGAGCTGGGCGGCAGGAGAGGGGGCCACAGACGGCAAACGCACTGGCACTCGTGTCTGCTCATACCCCGGCCTTCATCCTTTCTGGGAGCCAGACTTCTTGTCTGTTGGGTTTCTCAGTTGAGCTAATCCTTTACTCACTCAGCAATTATTTTTTGAAAACCTATTATGTGCCAAATGGTGTTCTAAGTACTCGCGTTGAACAAATCAGAAAAGTTTCCTGCCCTGAAGTGGCTTATATTTCTGGAATTTTGCATTGAGCTATGCCCCAGATATATACATAGGAGAAGCCCATGAGGTCAGAAATGTAAAAGCAAAGAAGAGAGAGAAAAAAAAAAGACTGGTGGAAATAAGCCAAGGCTAGCTTTCTCTTTCCAAGCAGACTGTTTCCAAAGTGGGGAAGTAAAGGGTTCGCTCAACTGAATTCAATTCTACATCTATGGGTGATCTCTCTCCTTTCTTCCTCCCCTTCTCTTCTTCTCTCGCTCTTTCTCTCAGTGGAGACAGAGAAAGGGACAAATTCTTTTCTGTTGCTAACTGCATTTCCCTGCCACTGGTGAGTGATAGATGCCTGCATACTGGGTTCCCACCCCACAGTCGTTCTAACTATGCTATGCTAGGATGCCAGGATACCAGGAGTTATGCACACTATTCAGGTACCAGCAAGTAGCTGTCCATATTTCAGACTCATGGTGTTGAAGAGAGTTCCACAATTTTTACAGAAACAAAGGCCATTTTCCTCTAGATCACTGGATTTGTAATTTTCATATTTATCCTTCTCCCTGGGGAAAGTTTTTTCTCAGATGAAATCATACTTGGATTCACAATATGTAAAAGAGATAGTTGTTCTCCTGAGTGCAAAGGACAAAGTTTCCAGTGAACTAATGTCAGTTTATGGACACATGAGGCGCTCATAAGTCTGGCTTGCCCAGAGCCATTCTGGTTTGTGCTTACTGTCTTGACATTATTATTATACATAACAGTAGCCCCATTCACTTTAATGGTATCCTGGAATAGAAAATCAAGTTTGTGGTCCTCTAGTGACAAGGGAATTAACATTCAGAGACTTGCTGAGAGTCACACACTAGTTTGTAACACAGACGAGGATGAAGCCCAGGTTTCTGGGTGTCTCCTCTTAATTACCAGGATTTTCTCTACTTTACCCTCTTTCTTCTTTAAGAATAAAAGAGGATCAACATCTCAGTCTAGTTTTCTGGACTAGATCAGCTCCTAGGAGTGAGGAAATAGTAGTATGCTGTTTCCACGTTAAAACCTAATACTAATAAACCATCTGGCCATGCGTTAAGAGTTGGCTGGAGTTACAAGGTATAAATAGTGCTGAGTTCAAAGAGTGCCCACCTTCCAAACCAGTACCTCCATCTGAACAGGATTATATCTCAGAACTATTCAATTAATCAAGTTGTGTGAGGCACCAGCTGTTTTAAACAAAAACAAATTTACTAACTTTCTGTAAAATGGCTCAGAGTGACTCTACCGTGACCTGCTGCTATGTGGGAACTCTCCAAATCAGCTTGTCAAGGAAGGAGGTTTTCCCCAATGAAATTTTTATCATAAATCCAATGCAATTTGTGAAATGCTCACAGCCACATGATGCAGGGCTACATCGTCGATCCCTTTATTTCACTCCTGTTCATGACTCCCTGGACAGGGCAAGTTCTTCCTGCAGCGTGAGACCTGGGTGAACAGCCTGGATGCCCCCACCAGTCACAGAGCTGCTCCTTAATCCTCAAGAGAGAATTTAAAACCAATACTGAGACCACGTTATCCCCATGTAATACAATTATTAGACCAATTTAATGAAGCTCTTGGCTACTAACTTTCTGAATGAATTTCTGATAGTTAATTCTAAGTTTTATTCTATATTTACTCTTTTGGAGAGGAGGGCAAAGGAAGTTCCCATGGGAACAAAGTCGTATAGCATTAAGTAGAACTCACTTCCAACACAAGCAGCGTGTTTCCCCAGCCACCTTTCTTCTCCTTGCCGGGCAATTCTTCACCCAGATAGGTAATCTCTGCCCTGGTGAAACGATTGCATATGACAGACCCCTTCCCTTGCCACCCTACCCCCTCTCCCTCAACCTGACCTCCGGTCACCCTTCATTGGCAGAGATGAGCTTTGACTTGGACTACATCTATCATGATTAATATCTTGCCATTTCTTCACCCAGGCCTTATCGATGCTTCTAAACAGTAAGGCAGCAGGCTGCAAGTGACTGCTCCAGATTCTACAAGTCTAAAATCTCTCAATCTGTAACTTAGCTTACTTTTATGTCTGAACCATAGACTTTAGCAATTTTAAATATATATGTGTATACATATATATATATTTTTTTAATCAAGGTGCATCACTATTTGTTACATAAGACTCTCAAATTAGTCTTTGTCTAACTCTATCCCCTTTAGTATTGTGTGGAGCCTCTGTCTTTCTGTACTGAACCTCACACTTCACAGTAAAAAGAAGAAAATATACATGAGCATTCAGCCTTCTCAGGGATCCTTGCTGCAAATAATTCTTTCTGGTTTTATGACTGCACAATGCCTGTCGGATCCACCTTGGTTTATAGGAACAAGTGGAAGAATTTAGATACCATCAATACAGAAGAACTGCACAACCAACCCATGTCTTTTATGGGTTTATGTCTATTTCTCACTTGAATAAGATCCTCAGGGGCAGAGGCTGTTCAAAATACAATAAATAAGTACATTTACAAACCTCTGATGACCCCACAGGAAGCAAAACCTGAGACCCATCCTCAGTATGAGTTAGGTGCTGTAAGTCTATCTCTGTACAAATATGGAATAAATTGCCAGAAAACCCTGTTTTTCAAGGGAATCTAACAAAAGCTTGTTTAGTGCATACACAGGCATGTCTACAAAACCAGTAAGAGTCCTAATATATAAGAAAGTGGACAGAGGAATCTTGTTCCTGCTTTCCCCATCCATTTCTACAATAAAACAAAAGCCAGGTATTGTACAAATAAATAACACTGTTGGTAGTCATTCTATACACTGAAAAAATGGACAGTAACGTACTGGTAAGAGACTGACAAATGGGTGATGTGTGTGTTTGCTTCTCATTTGGTCATTTGTTGCTTAGCATTTTTTTGGATTCCTTTTGTTTGTTCATTTTGGAGAAGTGTGCATCGGAAGGGAATTCTCAATGAAACTACGAATACTTACATCTAATCTTTCAACTCTGTAGAGCATTTGACAGTCTGTAGCATAAAGAAACTGTCATCCAAGTGTTTTGTTTTTATAGTTTAAGGACCTTTGGCTCAAGGAAGTTTACCTGCCTGGCTTGAAAAAAATCGGTGAGTCTTACCTTTATGAGCAATATTATCTCATTCGATTTAAAAATACTTAGTGAGAGAGGGAAATTACAGCACATTAAGACAAAGACAAGTTGTTTTACCATCTCTTTTTCCATATTAAATGTAATGCCAAGTAACTAAAAAAAAAAAAAAAAAACACTGTTACCCACACAGCTTTTGAGCTTGGCCTGAAGATAGAATTCACCTACTTTCCAAAAGGCCTGGAATCTGTGGGTTCCAGGAAACTTCTATCATATAACACCTGCCAGTCAGTCAAACGTGGGCAGCTTCACCTTAGACCTATCCAGTGTAGGATGGGAAAGGATGGTCTTCTCGTTTTATTATTTCCATCAGAGCAATGGCTGTGGACTATGCTGATACCCAGTTGCAGTCTTCTTAACCTTACTCTGGACAGTACAGGGTAAATTTCTTCTAATTTTTATGGACACAGATTCCACAAACATGATTTTTAGGCAAAAGGGCTTTTTCAGTAGATTGGAGATTTGCATCATGTTTTCCTCTGAGATACTCCTGCTCTTGTCTCTGGGGAAATCCTCACACATTTCTGTTTGAATGTCTTGTCTCAAAACAACAGAATATAGTCTTGACATTAATGGTGTTTATTCCCCCATAAAAGGAAGTTTTTATAAACTTCTCCAGCAATTGAGATTAAGATAAAAAGAAGGTTTGTGAACTTTTGCAAAAGTGTATGACTACACCCAGGAGAGGCGAACCGGAGAACTGGAATTGGAAGGCAAATATAGATCTACATGTTTCTTAATATATTGGGAGAAAAATATAAATTATGTATTTTCAATAGGGACAATTGGCTCTTTCCTGTACCTATAGCAGTGGAAATTAAATTTTCCCTAAGTAACTTGATTTGTATGTTTTATATATGTCTCTCTAGGAAGTAAAATAACTTCCTTACTACAGAGACATTTTTCTCTTAATCATATGGAAATTATAGATCAGTTGTTGATGGAGGCCATGAAACAAAGGCTCTGAGCTCATGGTCCGCTGATCATTAAGAATGTGCTTGCAGGCGCACTCGGATCCAGAGCAATCAAAAGGGCCATAGTGAGCTCGCTGCCGAGGAGTGAGGGAGGGCTGCTCTCCCGTGCCCGGTGGTGCCATGAGGTACAGCGATGACATTTGTCCCAGGAAGTATCACTACTTACTAGCAAAAGTAACACCTTAAGGGCAATGTGGTAGTATTTTTTATTTCCAAAATATTATCTTTTAATATTGTCACCTTTAAAATGTCACCATACTAGACAGTTAGATGTGAAAAAATAATTTCCACCTAGCACAAGCATTTCCTTTCAAATGGAAAGGGCCAAAATGATCACAATTTCTCTAAACCAGAAGATAAGTTTAACATAGTTGTCTGTTTTACCTGAGAAAAATAAAAACAAAAATACAATTAAAATGTTGGATAAATCTGTAAAAATGCAACTCATGAAACATCACCAAAGCTTTTCATAACTATATATATGGATCTAGTTCACGGTACACTGCCTCTAACGAACACCTGGTCAATGAAAAGTATTTTGTAGAGGTCATCATTGTTTTGGAACCAGTAAGTTCACAAGTGTTTCAAAGTACTGAAACATTTTTATTAACTTGAACACAGAAGTAACAAGAATTAATTTTTACCGATGTTTTTCTTTTTAGGACAAAGTGAATCAATACATTTATCTGGTCTTTTATCACAGGGAAATACATTTTAAGAAGTTTTACACTAAAATTTTACTTTATATGCTATCTCCTGGTTAGTCTGCAAAACCTAAAATACTTACATCCATAATACTGCATAATTCTGTAGACCCTAAGAATTGACAATAATACTGCTTTTGACAGAAAGGCGCTATTGTAGTCTCGGGACTATTTAGTACTAAGGAAATCTGGTTCTAGCTCTGGGCTAATTTGGGCCCCCTAAGGAGCAGCATCTGAAACAATGCAGTGTCTTGGTGACACTGCCAGGTCTGAAGCTTGGAAGTGAATCGTGACTGTCGTCCTCAAGTCCACGTTTCATCATAGTCTGATTTCTTAGTGGCGTCCAGAGCTGAAGATGCGACGAGCACTGGGCCTGGTGTGCTGCCTGCATCCCCAACTATCCCAGGTCCTATACACTGTCCTCATGCCCATTTTAAAAGTAAGGCAAGTTTGGCTTTCGGAAGTTAAGGGATTTCTAAGTGACCACACTCAAGGCCACATGGATTAGAAATAGTGGCATTAAGTCACACCTGGTGTTCTGTGTGACTGCAAAGTCTGAACTACCTTTCTATAAAAGCATATTTACACCTTGTCATTCTATCTCCTGGGTTCTCCAGGATTCCCAGGGCAAGATAGGGAAGAGAATGCTTGCCAAATACCAGGTTGAAAGTACCCATGTGGAAGAGGGATTGTGAGCAAACTTATGAATATTCAGGTCTAGTTTTAATTTTTCCAAAATTTCTGTCACTGGATGGACCTCAGCAATGCATTTTTCTTCTTACTGTTATTGATGAAGGTGGTGGTAATAGAATCCTTGATCTATTTTTTTATTTGTTATTCTAGTCATAGATAATAAAAAATCCAACCATCTACCAGTCTTCTTCCTTAAGCATTTTGGGCAACTGTTTTTTTTAAGAAAATAATCCTAAATTCCTGGCCACAGTTAAGTGATGTAGTAGTGAACATTTAATCTATCCTGGGTCAGTATAAGTGGAGAAAAAAGAATGGAAAGAAGTAAGTGTAGGGCTGAAAAGTAAATAAAAGTAGCTTCTGGAAATCTCTGAATGCTACATGGAGAGCTGTCTTGAGCAGCTTGGATGTTATAAATCTCACGGTAAACTGTGAAAACCCGAAGGTCCCTTAGCGCAGTCTCTGTCTATGATATTTATCTTTTAAAAGATTTGGCCTTCTGCACATGCACACATCCAGTAATTCCCAGGTTGACATTTTCTTTTCTTGATTCTCATAGAGTTTTCTGACCTTTGAGTAACTGCTGAAAAAGAGGCTGCTTATCTGCGACTGTGTGTGTCTCTTAGAATGATGGGGTGTCAGGAAGTGGAATTGGAGGAGCTTCGTCTGCATTAAATCCTTCTAATTTTGGTGCAAAACATGAGTGGAAATTGAGCCATGGTGGCCAATTAGGAGGTGGCCAGCTGGACTCTAGGGACGTTTTGTTGAGAGCCGTCCTGCAGCCACAGCAGCGGAATGTCAGTTCCACGCTGGCCTGCGCTTGTGCCTCCTACTCCCAGGGAGAGGTGCAATGGGAAAAGGTGAGGAAAGGAAGGCAGTACCTTCCAGGGAGAAGAGAAGGAGAATATGCTCAAAGTGACACTGTGCTTCATGCAGGCTGAGAGCGTGAGATGCTGGACAAAGAAGAGCTCTGCCCTTGTATACACATGGGCTTTGCTGCCAAGACGGCGGTGGAAGCCTGTGTCTTTACAATGGGTTACATGTGCAACAACTCTTCTGTGCCACCTGAGAACACAACACGTTCTTTGCACATACAGTCAGCGCCTTGATGGAATGTCCTCTCAGGTGAACCCTGAAGTGATTGATATCAAGAGGAGAAACAGAATGTGCACACTCAGACTCTACCGTTTTCCAAAGCAGCCAACTTCCCAGGATGCTGTGAGTCATCTCCTGGCTGTGCTTCTTAAATTACCAAGCCCTCAATGGCCCCAGGACACTTAAGCCGTTCACTATCTTTTTTGCTCTGGTGCAGTCATGTGTCTCATCGCACACCTACCTCTCTGCTGGAAGGCAGGTTAAGCAATGCCGAAGCTTAAGACGTCCTAGTGGAAGTAACACAAGGTGAGCTCATGAGGGGCGATGAGATAATAATGATTTAGAGATGGACAATGCAATACTTTGCAGAGATCTACCCAGGGGTGGGCAGACAGTGGGGCCTGTTTGCTCCTTTCGTGAAATAAGTCCTTGATCACAGGAAGGAGTGCCACTCACTTGGGTAAAGCGACTTCTGCTACATGAATTTTAGAATGTGAACTGTTCATTTTTGGTGAGCCTGTTACTGGAGCAAGTTCATTTTATTTTTGCTTAAAATTTTTATTTTAGAGCTTTGAGAGAGAATCCATTTTGTAGCTTATCTCACACGAGATATGAATAGGAGCAATGATTCCTGCATGACTTGATGGGTACCCACTTTGGGATGCAGAGATCAATGGCAATGACTGTAGTTATTACTCAAAATAGGTCACAAAACAAAGATTTCTAATCATTACACATTCTAATTAAATGCTAATGATAGACTGTCATAACCGCACCACCATTTAATAAAATGGTTTAGAACTATGTTACATTCAGGAACTTGGAGGAACACGCACACACTTAGATGTGTACACACATCAGGCAGGATTTTTACATAACAGATGTTTGTATAAGTGAGTAACATTATTTATTTCAAATTAAGATGTTTAAACTGAGTGCGCATGACTGAAAATGAGTAGCTCTGGTCCATGTGTATCTGGTATTTGTCACTGGTGTGCTCCAGTGGAACATGGGGTGATGCACTGTCACCAACCAAGAAATTGACTTAGTCCTCAGAGAGAAAGATGGCACCGCCAGTGTGACCATCACCACCAGAACCAAAACTGCTGTTAGTCCTACTAATCTCATCACTGCCATTAGCATCACCAGCACCACTTTCACGCTTGCATCAATAGCTATTAGATACTAATTTTGCTAACGGTTTGCATCTATGATTTACTCCTTCGTCAACCTTAGTGGTGCAACTATTATTAGTATTCCAATTTTTAAACTGAAAAAGCCAAAATTCAGATGGGTTTACCTGACTAAGGTCACACAGCTATTTCATGACACCAGCCAAAATTAGAGCCCAAAGCAAACATTTATTCTTTCCTTTATTCTTAATTTTCTAACGCATTTATTGAGCACTTCCTGTATGCCAGGCATTGTCTTAGAAACTAGGGATTTACTAATGAACAAAATGCAAGACCAAGGACCTCGTGGAACTGACATTTCAGTGAGAGAAAGAGGTAAGAGACAATGATATAATCGCTCAACACAGTGGGAAGTTGTGAGGAGAAGTGGAGCAGGGAGAAGGTGAGGAGTTGCAGAGAGAGATGAGGATGTCTCAGCACTTTTGTCACGTCAAGATCCTGTGCCCACAGGCCTTCCATAGGCCTTCACTTGTTCTTGGAATTTCACATGAAGATTGTGAATGCGAGCTGCTCTCACACTCAGCTGTTTTGTTGAAACACATTCCCTCTGAGAGTCACCATCTTTATTTTTACAGGGAGAAACACTTTCTTTCAAGATCCATCATATTTCACAATCTCTATACAGTCTTTTCAGACGTATCCCTTGCTTGTCGTGGAATAAGGATGGAGATGTGTGTATGTGAATGTGTGTGAGTGTGTGTGTGAGTGTAGGCATGTCTGAGTGTATGAGTGACTGTGTGTGCTCATGAAATGGTTGTGTGAATGTATGTGGGTGAGCATGGGCATGCGGTTTGTACAAGTGTGGGTGTGTGAGAATGTGTCTACAAGTGTGTGAGTGTGGGGTGTAAGTGTGAGTGTGGAGGGTGTGGGTGTGTAAATAAGATACATCCTCTGCACAGACCCTTCTTTTTTTACATGCTGCTATTGGGCCACATAGTTCTTCACAGTCTAAGGTATTTTGTTTCTATCACGATGATAGATGTTACACACCTTGCAGGCATATTTTTTTACTCTGATATTTTCTTCCTCTGTTTCAAACTCCTGCAATCATGTGAATTAAACTAGATATATTTAGTCTGATGTCTTGACCGGTTCTCCAATAACATTCAGATCATGTTATAATATGATCACACACATGACAAGAGGCAGGGAATATTAACAGTGGCATGGGCTATAGATCAGTTTGGAGGGGCCTGTGTGATCTTCGACAGGTGAGGTATTTCTTTGGGTCTCAGTTTTAATTAATAAGACAGATAGTATTATGTATCTTCATAGTTTAATCCCTGCTCTACCACTTATCATCAGTGTGAACTTTGTCCTTATCTCCATTTCCTTGGATATAATATTCGGTTAACAGTAAAGCATCACTGTATCAGGCAGGAGCTCATGTTATATAATAGACGAGAAAACATGCTTTAAATGGCAGTGTGCTGTATAAACATCAGTTAGTTTTATTTTTGTTAAATTCTTCATATGCTAGGGCTATTTTTTTTTAATTCCTGAGGTGTGCTGCCGTATCTAGTGAATACTGTATCTTTATAACCCTTTCCAATGGCAAATAAAATTATTTCCAAGAGATAGCAAAATGTTAGTTCACAAGGCACTGTTAGAGATGACTGTGTTTGAAATTAAATGAAACTTGCATGTTGCATTATAATTTTTAGAACAGACTTTTGAGATCAGTTTTTGCCATTGTGATGTTCAGTAGATTCTCAGTGTAGTTGATGACCACATGAAGACAGCATGGTCCCTTTGAGCATTGCGAAGAGGTAAGACTCGTGACTGAACAGAATGGGAATTAATATGAAATTCAAAGCCAGGACATTTGTGACTCTGGAAAGCCATCATCTGAGAACGTTATGCATTTGAAAATTGAGCCATTTGTTGGATAATGGTAGTTGTGAGTCCGATGACAGCAACTGTTTCCTAGTAAAGAGCAAATTATAGAAATAGACCAGCAGTCAGAAAACCAGTTTCATCAACAATCTTTTACATCCTGTGAATAGTTAATATGTAATCTGTTATGTAAATGTGTCAGTTTTAACATATAGTTATGCTTCTTTAACAAAACATTTTATGTAACAGGCTGTGTATTTTGAAAAATAAAATTTGCTTGGTAATTACTCAAGTAAAGCTTTATAGCATATTAAAAAGTGAAGAAAAGCTTGACAAGGTGGCTCACTCCTGTAATTCTAACACTTTGGGAGGTTGCAGCAGGAGAATTGCTTGAGGCTGGGAGCCTGACACCAATCTGAACAACATGGCAAGACTTTGTCTCTACTAAATATTAAAAAGAAAAAAAATGTACAGGTTGTGGTTTGCAGTTGTAGTCTTAGCTATTAAAAAAGGCTAAGGTGGGAGGATCTCTTGAGCCCATGAGCTTGAGGCTGCAGTGAGCTATGATGGCACCACTGCCCTCCAGCATGGGTGACAGAGCGAGATCTTGTTTCAAAAATATGTGTATGTATAATACAAATAAAATATGAAAATAAAAAATAGAGAAAATTGAAAAAATATACAAATATCAGCACTATTATTGTTAAGGTTTTATAAATACTATGTTTTTCATAAAATAAGAACTTTATAGAATTTTGAAAATGATTTTTTTTACTCTGTCATGAATTTTAACTGTTCTCCATGCCAATACATAGACTTTGATAATTCTATTTTATGGTTGCCCCATATTGCATCTCAGCTGATACTTCTCAGTGTCCAACACTTGAGAAATTGGATCAAAGTTTTGCTATTTGTAGCATTAATATTCTTCTGGCTCTATTTTTGAACATTTAAAAAATTCTGTTGCCGGGCGCGGTGGCTCACGCCTGTAATCCCAGCACTTTGGGAGGCCGAGGCTGGTGGATCACTAGGTCAAGAGATCGAGACCATCCCTGTCAATATGGTGAAACCCCGTCTCTACTAAAAATACAAAAAATTAGCTGGGCACAGTGGCGCGTGCCTGTAATCCCAGCTACTCAGGAGGCTGAGGCAGGAGAATTGCCTGAACCCAGGAGGTGGAGGTTGCAGTGAGCCGATATCATGCCATTGCACTGCAGCCTGGGTAACAAGAGCGAAACTCCGTCTCAAAAAAAAAAGAGAGAGAGAAAAAAAAATTCTGTTTTATTAATTGTAGTGTAGAATAGATGTATCAAAGAATCTGTACTTTTTTTGGTAGATTTGGATGCAAATTTCCAAGTCACTCCAAACCCCGTGTGTACTGATGCAAAACTAGCACTGCGGTTTTGGCTGCCAAAGCCTCCTGTCTCTACGATGCTGTCACCATGGGGTAGTAATCTTTTTCTTACAGTTACCATTTCAGTAGTTGAAAATGTCTCTTTTTGTATTTATAATGATGACTTATTTGGTTGTGTGATGATTGATCACTTGCATGACTCTAGTGAAGTCTTTATTTATACTCTGGAGTTCTTCAGGTAGGCAATGGATTGTGAAGAAACGGATTCAATGACACTTATAATTTTTGTGATTACTTTGACCTAGGAGAAAGACCTTAAGGGAAGCCAGCTGGTTCTGTGGCAGCGCGGATGTGACATATTATTCAGTGAATGGCCTGTGCTGCCTTGGTTCCCTAAGGAAGCTCACCAATGTTTGCCACCCTCTCTGAACACACAAAGGCCCCCAATGTTGTGATGTTACACATAGTCTTGCTATTGCTGGGGCTTGCAGCCCTATCCCACTTGCTCTAATAACACACATGTTCCTTTTAAGGGAATCCCCAAAAGACTGGCTTAGCCTTGATCTTGAATCCTAGTGAGCAGCAACAGTGCGAACTCCTCATCTACCAACAAAGCCAGCAGAGTTCAGGTGCTCTTGGAGTTCCACTGAAACCTGTTCTCTTCCACCCCTCCTGAAAGTGGATTCACAACGTATGTTTCACAAGATATCTGTGAGTGTGTTCATGTTTTTCTTGGTACTTTGGAAAGATTCTATATATTTTGGTACACATATATTCTAGTCCATTTGGCTTTCAATATTTTAAACTGTGCTTTATCAGATGACATTCATAATTTTGCATACATGTGCAAGCATTAATATAAAGAAAAATGTTTGCCTTTATAGTTTCTGCTTTGGAACTGTGTCTAGAAACTCCTTCCCCAAGACTAAATAAATCTTCACCTACATTGAAAAACATAATTTACGGTTTCCTATGTGATAGATTTGGATTTTTAATTCACATATAAGTACAGTTGGATCTTCACACCTGTGAGTTCTACATCCACTAAACTTGAATCAAAAATATTTGAAAACAATTGTGTCACTACTGAACATGTACAGATTTTTTCTTATCATTATACCTTAAATAATAAGATATAACAACTCTTTATGTAGCATTTTATGTATAGGTATTATAAGTAATCTAGAGATAATTTAAATTACATGGGAGGAGGTGCATAGGTTGTATGCAAATCACCATTTTATAGCATGGACTTGACTGTCGGCAGATTTTGGTACAGGTTGAGCTTGCTTAATTTGAAAACTCAAAATTTGAAACACCCCAGTAAGCATTTTCTTTGAGTATCATGTTGGCATTCAAGAATTCATATTTTCCTATTGATTTGAGAGAACAACCTTATCATATATTAGATTTCTCTGTATAGGTGGGGGTTCTATGAGATACTCTAGCTCACTTTTTTGACCTGTCTGCTTAATGCTGCACCAGTTACACATGGTGACATGTTTTAATTATCCTTATGTTGTATAATATCAAAACATGGAATGTTTCCCCTTGGCCATCCCCCAATCATTACTTTTCTTAAATGTTTTTATTGATTTATGATCAAAGGTGGACTTCAGGTCTTTAGTTGATTTCTCTCATTATTTTTAAAATATAATTTATTTCATCTTCAAATTATCCATCTATTTTCAATTTTTGTTGAGCTATGGTTATGTATTATGCCCTGTTTGAACAACTGGGGCATCTAAAGTAACAAAACAGAAAAAAAGTACTTGCCCTTGTGAAGCCAACATTTCAGAGGGAGAATACTGAGAACTGGCAAGTAAGAAGTTAAAACAAGAAAGCAAATATTACATAAGATAGATATAGAAACCCTTAAGAAAGACAGATTAGAAAAGTAATCAGAGTACTGGAAATGGGAAGAGAATTTTTATTTTCCTTTAATTTAAAATTTTTGCTTCTCTCATTTAAGAAACGCATACCTTAACACATCAGCAGATGATGCACAGCGTTTTAAACTGGTAATATTTGTGCCTGTTTATTTTCTCGGTTCTGTGTTTAGAAGGGATACTTGCAAGTTTTTTGTTGAAGAAACAGGATTTTGGCTACCTATTTGAAGTAGATATCATTTGTCATGTAAGGGAAGTATTCTCTAGATTATAACTTTATTATTTTAGCAAACAGTGCTTGCTCTGCAAGTGACACACTTTAGACTCAGAGAAACAAATATGCTGAAAGTTAAAGAATAAATAAAGATTACTATATAGAGTCATAAGAGACTTGGAGTGATTATGCTTATAGTAGATATAATAGACTTTAAAACAGCAAATCTGAGAATGTTTCTATAGTTAAACAGGGGTATTTAATAATAATAAAATGTACAGTTCATCACTGAGACAAAACAATTACAAACATATATGCACCTAACAACAAAACTCCAAGATACATAAATCATAAGCTGACAGAGTTGGAGATAGACACATTGATAATCATAATTGGAAACTTCAATATCCCGCTTTTGATAATGATAAACAATTAGGAAGAATATCAACAAGCATATAGAAGACTTGATTGCTATAAAACAACTACAACTAATAGACATCTATACAATACTTCACCCAATGGCAGCAAAATACAAATTCTTCTCAAGTATGCATGGAACATTTTCCAAGGTAAAACATGCTCCAGGCTATGTAATGAGCCCCATAAGTTTAAAATTACTGCCATCAAACAAAATATATTCTCCAAATGTAATCAAATCAAAGTAGAAAACAATATAAGGCAATTTAAACATAAACAATATGCTAAAAAAAAAAAACTGGCCAAAGAAGAAATTACAAGAGAAATTAGATTCATTCCTAAGTACGTATCAGAGAGATATGACAGCATACATCTAGTTATAACCTTGTACAGGATTTTTCACTGAAGCACTTTTTCAAATTTTTATTTAACAGACACAGGATCTCACTTTGTCACCCAGGTTGGAGTGCAATGGTGCCATCTCAGCTCTTCATAACCTTCAGCTCCTTAGCTCAGGCAATTCTATGGAATTCTCCCACCTCAACATCCTGAGTAGCTAATACTACAGCTGCACAGCAGCATGCCCAACTAATTAAAAACAAACAAACAAACAACAACAACAACAAACACGTTTTCTTTTTTAGAGACGAGATCTCACTACACTGCCCAGGCTCATCTAGGACTCCAGGCGTCAAGTAATCCTCCCACCTCAGGCTCCCAAAGCACTGGGAGCCACTGTGGCTGGCCTGAAGCACGATTTATAATGGTCAAAAAGCAGAGACAACCCAAATGTACATCAAGAGTGGATATAGACATTATATATCTATACTATAAAACGTCATTCAGCAGTAACAAATGAAGAAGAGATGCATGCTGCAAGATGAAAGAACATTGAAAGCATGCTGAAGACGCCACTCACAGAACTACCTATTATATGGCTCCATTCATAGGAAATTGTTCAGTGTATCTGAATATGTAAAACGAAATGTAGATTAATGCTTGCCTAGGGCTGAGGCAGTTTGGAGGGATTGCGGAATGATTGCTAATGGTTCAGAGTTTCTCTTATGAGAAGTAGAAATGTTCTAGTTTGATGCTGGTTTTGAGCTCTATGGGGGATCTAGAAATAAAGTAAAATAAAATATCTGATAATAATCATTGACCGTGATTGATAACGTTGAATTTAGTACTTTAAGACAGCAGTCCCAAAACTGTTTGGCACCAGAGACTGGTTTTTTGGAAGCCAATTTTTCTATAGATTGGGGTGGGGGGATCCTTCCGAGAAGATTCAAGCACATTACATTTATTGTGGACTTTATTTCTATTACATTGTAATATACTATAAAATAATTATACAACTCACCATAATGCAGAGTCAATGGGAACCCTAAGCTAAGCTTATTTTCCTGCAACTAGATGGTTCTAATTGGAGGTGATGGGAGACAATGACAGATGATCAGGCTCTGGATTATCATAAGGACCACGTAACCCGGATCCCTTGCATGCACAGTTCACAATAGGGTGCGTGATTCTGTGAGAATCTAATGCTGCTGGTGATCTGACAGCAGCTCAGGTAGTAATGAGCATCATGGGGAGTGGCTGTAAATACAGATGAAGCTTCCTTGCTTGCCTGCCGCTCACCACCTGCTGTGCAGCCCAGTTTCTAACAGGCCATGGACCGGGTCTCCCCTTTGTGGCCCGGGGTTTATCGACTGCTTTAAGGGGATAAGTTATAGAATTAGTGAAGTGTATCTTAATAAATTTGTTTAAAAAAATAATGATCGCTGATTTTATCAATATGTTTTGGCACCTCTTTGACCTATTATGTGAATTATAAGGAGTGCTCTACATTGGATAAGCTTACATTTCTGGAATAAATCTTACTTGGTTTTATTGTTTTAATCTATTCGGCACTTGCTGATTTCCTTAGGATATTGCATTCATACTGATGTTAGAATGTTCTATTATTTGTCATATTTTTATTGTGGTTTATAATACAATCCCAGGAGGGGTCCAATTTTCAATGCTCTGAGTTATTTTTAGATAGAATAGGAATTCTGTCCTCTATAATGTTTTATTTCTATTCATTCATAATTTTGTATGTACACACATGTCTTTGAGGTATTTCTTTCAAACTATTAAAATGATTTCTATGCTTGTTGCCACATTTGACATTTAACAGTTTCTTATGTCATATTCCATTAATTTAAATTTATAATCAAAGAACAACATTTAAGATTTGCTAACAGTTACTTGTGTACACTATTCTCTTTAAATTACTTATCACCTCTGCACCTTAGGTTTTTTTATATATATGCCTAATCAATTTCATTATGGTGTATTTATATTTTATTCTTTTATGTACTTATAAAGATTTATGTATTTTATTAAAGATACCAAAATGGGCTTTGGGTTTGTCAGCTTTATTAATTTTCTGTCTTGTAACTTACTAACTTCTCTCTACTATTTTTTGAAAATGTATTTGTATATATCCTTATCTTTATTTACATGTGTTTAGTACTGGAATTCACTCTGAATTTACTCATTTTTGTTTTTTAATTAAAAAAACTTCCCAAGGAATACTTTATAGATAATAAAATGAATTAATTCTAAATGGAGCTTGATAAGTTAGTGAAAAGTTTACACCTGTTTAAACACCATCACCACGTTTTGTATAATAAAATATTTCCATCAAAATGAAAGTTTCTTTTGTTTCCCTTCCTGGTAAATCTCCTGTTATCACATTCAGGCAACAACTGAACCTTTTGCTGTCATTGTGGAGTAGATTCGTGTTTTATAGTTTTTAATATGAATGAATTATATAGTAAGTATTATTTTGTATCAGACTATTTTTGTTCCTCACATTCTGAGTGCATTCAGAAAGTATCTCTGGAACAAAAACCAGGACAAGGATGAGATTCACTTCATATATTCTCCTTTTCTCTGGGATCACAGTCTTGTATTTCCTATTGTCCAATGTCAGAAAATAGATTTGCCTTAAATATTTCCAGTTTTCTAGTTCTTTGCTGGACAGAAGCAATCCTGAAACATCTTAAGCTTCCCTGGTCAGAAATAAAAGTTATTTCATTTTTATTTTTCAGTGATTAAATTTATGTATTTTTCTCTAGCAAAATTTTTATAATTAGTTGATATTATTTATCATTATTATTGTTATCACAGCTAATTTATAGATACAAATTTACATGATAATTATTTATGACAAAACAAAAATGATATTCATATGATAAAATATTAACAATCAGTTTTAGATCATTGGCTAGCATAGGTACTTTTGCAATATAATTTATATATTAAATAATTTGAAACAACTCATAAGTAAAAAATAGTGAAATAGGGATATAATTTCAGATTGTAATTTGTGATTAATACATGTCTTTTTCAGGCTACTATTTTATTTATCCACATAATGGTTTTGGTGCCCAGGACAAGCTGTCATAGACAGAAAGAGGAAAATTACAACATGAAGGCACCATTTGAGCTCAACTCTTGTAGAGTGGAAGGGTCAGACTTCAGAATAAGCTTAGGAACTTCAGTTTTGCCATTGGCTCAGCAAGATGGATAAGTCACCCATCCTTCTTGGGGCTCATGATATATCAATATAAGAATGGTGAAAACGTGGAACAAAATTACAAATGATGCACTTGTAAACTGGTGCTGTTCTTATCACTAGTAGATGTGTTTGGAGTATTAATGCTTGATGCAGGCTTATATTTGAGGCTTCCATCTTTAATCCTTTCCCCAAATTGATTTTGTGCAATGACTTAAAGTGACCTTGCAGCGAGAAATAGAAGCTACATGAGACTGAGGTGCGAGGCGTCTTCTTTGTCAGTTTCACATCACAAATCATTTTCTTACCCTCCTAGTGCAGGCCTTAGATGGTGTATTTGGCATTTACTCTAAATTAAAGCACATAAAACCTCATTGTTTAAATCAGTTTTAAAATATATTTGGCAACATAAACAGGAAGACTGGAAAAGCCAAATTCCTTTGTGGATATTACAGGTATGTTCACTTTTTAAGACGTATGTGTTGTTTTAAAGAGTATATTCTTAAGAAACATACTTTCTAAAGTTTGTACAAGTATTTTCATGACTTGCATGCTGAGTCCCCCAAAAATTATTCAATGCTCTCATTTAAGCTAGGGTAAAAGGGTGGAATGCACTTTAACTTGAAAATCAGCCATAAAATTTTCTTATTAGGTAATTGTTATTTGCATATGATAGAGACCATTTTATTATCTAAAACCCAAAACTCAAAGTGACTTAATAATGAGGGAAAATCTGATTTCACACATTGAATTTTAAAGGTGGAGTAACACAGTATTTGCAAAGAAGGTTTGCTGTAGACATTTGTCTTCATTTAACAGGTAGTGCACACCTGGTAATGGGACCCTGAGTGACATGGCAAGCACATGTTTAATTTCACTCGAAACTGCCAGAATGTTTCCTAAACTCTCTCTCACATGGGAGTTCTAGTTGCACTGTATCCTCAACAGCAGTTGGCATGATCAGGGCTATTTTATTTTAGTCATTCTAATCGGTCTGCAGTGGTAGCTTGTTGTGGTTTTCATTTAGGCATCTCTAGTGGCTGATAATATGAAATATATTTTTTCCTATGCTTATTTTCCATCTGAATATCTTCTTGGTGAAGCATTTTATCAAGTTGTCTACCCATATTTTTCATTTTTTTAGTAGAATGATTAATTAATTTAGAAAATTGTTAATATTCTGCTTAGATTCTTTATCAGATATGTATTTCTGCAGATATATTTTCATTTGATATGACTTGTTTTATTTTCATTTTCTGAATAGTGCCTTTCAAAGAGTAGTTTTTAGTTAAGTACAGTCACTCGGCCTTTTATGTTTCATGCTTTCTGTGTCCTATATAAAAATATTATGTAAGTCAAAGTTAAAAATTTTTATTTTTGTAGTTTTAGACTTTTACAGATGTTTACATTTAGACCTCAGGCCTAGTTTGAGGTAATGCTTATGCAGGGTCTGAGATGTTGATGGAGGTTCATTCTTTTGCATGTGGATTATCAATTTTCCTGGCACCAATATATTTCTCTACTGAATTACTTCAGTGCCTTTATCAAAATTCAATTGACCATAAATATGTGGGTCTATTTCTGAATTATGTGGTTATTTTCTCTCCTATATACCAGCGTCTTGATTACTATGACTTCTAGTAAGCTTTGAAATTAAGGAGGCTAAATTTTTTAAAACTGTTTTTACTTTTAATTGCCATGCTTATTCTATGTCCTCTGAATGTCTATATAAAATTTAGAACAGGCTGTTCCATACCCATGATAGAGCTCACTGGATTTTGTATGAAATTGTGTTGAATCAACCTATCAATATTAATTTGGGGAGAATTAACATTTTGACAACATTGTATATTCTAATTCATGAACACATTTATTATCCCTCTCTCCATTAAAAGAGAGCTAGATAATATCTTTTCAAAAAATTTCTCTTATCAGTATTTCAAAGGTTAGAGCTACATATCATGCCAGTGTGTTATTAGATCTATGCCTTTCATTAGATTTATGCCTAAATAGCTTATGATTTTTTTTATTGCATTTTAGTTTTGGGGTACATGTGAAAAACATGCAAGATTGTTGCATAGGTGCATACGTGGCAGTGTGATTTGCTGCCTTCCTCCCCTTCACCTATATCTGTCATTTCTCCCCATGCTATCTCTCCCCAACTCCCCACCCACCACTGTGCCCCCCACTCCCCGACAACAGACCCCAGTGTATAGTGCTCCCCTCCCTGTGTCCATGTGTTCCCATTGTTCAACACCCGTCTATGAGTGAGAACACGCGATATTTGATTTTGTGTTCTTGTGTCAGTTTGCTGAGAATGATGGTTTCCAGGTTCATCCATGTCCCTACAAAGGACACGAACTCATCGTTTTTCATTGCTGCGTAATATTACATGGTGTATATGTGCCACATTTTTCCTGTCCAGTCTATCATCGATGGGCATTTGGGTTGGTTCCAGGTCTTTGCTATTGTAAACGGTGCTGCAATGAACATTCGTGTGCATGTGTCCTTATAGTAGAATGATTTATAATCCTTTGGATACATACCCAGTAATGGAATTGCTGGGTCAAATGGAATTTCTATTTCTAGGTCCTTGAGGAATCGCCACACTGTCTTCCACAATGGTTGCACTAATTTACACTCCCACCAACAGTGTAAAAGTGTTCCTATTTCTCCACATCCTCTCCAGCATCTGTTGTCTCCAGATTTTTTAATGATCGTCATTCTAACTGGCATGAGATGGTATCTCAATGTAGTTTTGATTCGCATTTCTCTAATGACCAGTGATGATGAGCATTTTTTCATATGTTTGTTGGCCTCATGTATGTCTTCTTTTGTAAAGTATCTGTTCATATCCTTTGCCCATTTTTGAATGGGCTTGTTTGTTTTTTCCTTGTAAATCTGTTTTAGTTCATTGTAAATTCTGGATATCAGCCCTTTGTCAGATGAGTAGGCTGCAAAAATTTTTTCCCATTCTGTTGGTTGCCGATTCACTCTATTGACTGTTTGCTTTACCGTGCAGAAGCTGTGGAGTTTGATTAGGTCCCATTTGTCTATTTTGGCTTTTGTTGCCAATGCTTTTGGTGTTTTGGTCATGAAGTCCTTGTCTACGCCTACGTCCTGAATGGTTTTGCCTAGGTTTTCTTCTAGGGTTTTTATGGTTTTAGGTCTTATGGTTAAGTCTTTAATCCATCTGGAGTTAATTTTAGTGTAAGGTGTCAGGAAGGGGTCCAGCTTCTGCTTTCTGCATATGGCTAGCCAGTTTTCCCAACACCACTTATTAAACAGGGAATCCTTTCCCCATTGCTTGTTTTTATCAGGTTTGTTAAAGATCGGATGGTTGTAGATTTGTTGTATTGCCTCTGACACCTCTGTTCTGTTCCATTGGTGTATATCTCTGTTTTGGTACCAGTACCATGCTGTTTTGATTACTGTAGCCTTGTAGTATAGTTTGATGTCTGGTAGTGTGATGCCTCCCGCTTTGTTCTTTTTGCTTAAAATTGACTTGGCTATGCAGGCTCTCTTTTGGTTCCATATGAAGTTTAAGGTGGTTTTTTCCAGTTCTGTGAAGAAGGTCATTGGGAGCTTGATGAGGATAACATTGAATCTGTAAATTACTTTGGGTAGTATGGCCATTTTCACGATATTGATTCTTCCTAACCATGAATATGGAATGTTTCTCCATCTGTTTGTGTCCTCTCTTGTTTCGTTGAGCAGTGGTTTATAGTTCTCCTTGAAGAGGTCCTTTACGTTCCTTGTTAGTTGTATTCCTAGATGTTTTATTCTCTTTGTAGCAATTGTGAATGGCAGTTCATTCTTGATTTGGCTCTCTTTAAGCCTGTTATTGGTGTATAAGAATGCTTGTGATTTTTGCACATTGATTTTGTATCCTGAGACTTTGCTGAAGTTGCTTATCAGTTTCAGGAGATTTGGGGCTGAGATTATGGGATCTTCTAGATATACAATCTTGTCGTCTGCAAATAGAGACAATTTGACTTCCTCCTTTCCTAATTGAATACCCTTTATTTCTTTTTCTAGCCTGATTTCTCTGGCTAGAACTTCCAGTACTATATTGAATAGGAGTGGTGAGAGAGGGCATCCTTGTCTAGTGCCAGATTTCAAAGGGAATGCTTCCAGTTTTTGCCTGTTCAGTATGATATTGGCTGTTGGTTTGTCATAAATAGCTTTTATTATTTTGAAATACATTCCATCGATACCTAGTTTATTGAGAGTTTTTAGCATAAAGGGCTGTTGAATTTTGTCGAGGCCTTCTCTGCATCAATTGAGATAATCATGTGGTTTTTGTCTTTGGTTCTGTTTATGTGGTGAATTACATTTATAGACTTTCGTATGTTGAACCAGCCTTGCATCCCCAGGATGAATCCTACTTGATCATGGTGGATAAGCTTTTTGATGTGCTGTTGTAATCGGCTTGCCAGTATTTTATTGAAGATTTTTGCGTCTATGTTCATCATGGATATTGGCCTGTAATTTTCTTTTCTTGTTGAGTCTCTGCCGAGTTTTGCTATCAGGATGATGTTGGTCTCATAAAATGATTTGGGAAGGATTCTCTCTTTTTGGATTATTTGGAATAGTTTCAGAAGGAATGGTACCAGTTCCTCCTTGTATGTCTGGTAGAATTCAGCTGTGAACCCATCTGGACCTGGGCTTTTTTTGGGGGTGGTAGGCTCTTGATTGCTGCCTCGACTTCAGACCTTGTTATTGGTCTATTCAGGGTTTCGACTTCTTCCTGGTTTAGGCTTGGGAGGAGGCAACTGTCCAGGAATTTATCCATTTCTTCCAGGTTTTCTAGTTTATGTGCATAGAGTTGTTTGTAATAATCTCTGATAATGGTTTGAATTTCTGTGGAATCTGTGATGATATCCCCTTTATCATTTTTTATTGCATCTATTTGGTTATTCTCTTTTCTTTTTTATTAATCTGGCTAGTGGTTTATTTTGTTGATCTTTTCAAAAAACCAGCTCGTGGATTTATTGATTTTTTGAAGGGTTTTTCGTGTCTCTATCTCCTTCAATTCTGCTTTGATCTTAGTTATTTCTTGTCTTCTGCTAGGTTTTGAGTTTTTTTGATCTTGCTCCTCTAGCTCTTTCAATTTTGACGATAGGGTGTCAATTTTAGATCTCTCCTTTCTTCTCATGTGGGCACTTATTGCTATATATTTTCCTCTGGAGACTGCTTTAAATGTGTCCCAGAGATTCTGATATGTGGTGTCTTCATTCTCATTGGTTTCGAAGAACATCTTTATTTCTGCCTTCATTTCATTGTTTATCCAGTCAACATTCAAGAGAAAGTTGTTCAGTTTCCATGAAACTGTGCAGTTCTGGGTTGGTTTCTGAATTCTGAGTTCTAACTTGAATGCACTGTGGTCTGAGAGACTGTTTGTTATGGTTTCTGTTCTTTTACATTTGCTGAGGAGTGATTTACTTCCATTTATGTGGTCAATTTTAGAGTAGGTGTGATGTGGTGCTAAGAAGAATGTATATTCTGTGGATTTGGGGTGGAGAGTTCTGTAAATGTCTATTAGGTTTGCTTGTTCCAGATCTGAGTTCAAGTCCTGGATATCCTTGTTAATTTTCTGTCTCGTTGATCTGTGTAATATTGACAATGGGGTGTTGAAGTCTCCCATTATTATTGTGTGGTAGTCTAAGTCTCTTTGTAAGTCAGTAAGAACTTGCCTTATGTATCTGGGTGCTCCTGTATTAGGTGCATATATATTTAGGATCGCTAGTTCTTCTTGTTGCATTGATCCTTTTACCATTATGTAATGTCCTTCTTTGTCTCTTTTGATCTCTGTTGCTTTAAAGTCTATTTTATCACAGATGAGAATTGCAACTCCTGCTATTTTTGCTCTCCATTTGCTTGATAAATCTTTCTCCATTCCTTTATTTTGAGCCTTTGTGTATCCTTGCATGTGAGATGGGTTTCCTGGATACAGCACACTGATGGGTTTTGGCTTTTTATCCAATTTGCCAGTCTGTGTCTTTTGATTGGGGCATTTAGTCCATTTATGTTTAGGGTTAATATTGTTATGTGAGAATTTGATCCTGCCATTTTGATGCTAGCTGGCTGTTTTGCCCATTGGTTGATGCAGATTCTTCATTGTGTTGATGCTCTTTACCATTTCATGTGTTCTTGGAGTGGCTGGTACTGGTTGTTCTTTTCTATGTGTAGTGCCTCTTTCAGGAGCTCTTGTAAAGCTGGTCTGGTGGTGATGAAATCTCTGAGTACTTGCCTGTTCACAAAGGATTTTATTTTTCCTTCACTTATGAAGCTTAGTTTGGCTGGATATGAGATTCTGGGTTGAAAGTTCTTTTCTTTAAGGGTGTTGAATATCAGCCCTCACTCTCTTCTGGCTTGTAGGGTTTCTGCTGAGAGATCTGCTGTGAGTCTGATGGGCTTCCCTTTGTGGGTAACCCGACCTTTCTCTCTGGCTGCCCTTAGCATTTTCTCCTTCATTTCAACCTTGGTGAATCTGACGATTATGTGCATTGGGGTTGCTCTTCTAGAGGAATATCTTTGTGGTGTTCCCTGTATTTCCTGGACTTGAATATTGGCCTGCCTTGCTAGGTTGGGGAAGTTTTCCTGGATAATATCCTGAAGAGTATTTTCCAGCTTGGATGCATTCTCTTCATCACATTCAGGTACACCTATCAAACGTAGATTAGATCTTTTCACAAAGTCCCATATTTCTTGTTGACTTTGTTCATTTCTTTTTACCCTGTTTTCTCTAATCTTGCCTTCTCGTTTTATTTCATTGAGTTGATCTTCAACCTCTGATATCCTTTCTTCTGCTCGGTCAATACAGCTGTTGAAACTTGTGCATGCTTCATGAAGTTCTTGTGTTGTGTTTTTCAGCTCCATCAATTCACTCATATTCCTCTCTAAGTTGTCCATTCTCGTTAGCATTTCGTCAAGTCTTTTTTCAAGATTCTTAGTTTCTTTGCATTGAGTTAGAACATGTTCTTTTAGCTCACGGAAGTTTCTTATTATCCACTTTCTGAAGGCTGATTCTGTCATTTCATCACACTCATTCTCCACCTAGTCTTGTTCCCTTGCTGGTGAGGAGTTGTGATCCCTTGTAGGAGGAGAGGTGTTCTGGTTTCGGGTGTTTTCATCCTTTTTGCACTGGTTTCTTCCCATCTTTGTGGATTTATCCACCTGTCGACTTTGTAGTTGTTGACTTTCTGATTTTGGTAAGTTTAAGTCTGCAGCAGCAGAACTCATAAACCCTCCTTTTTTTTTCCCCCAGGTTTTCTGTCCCAGGGAGTTAGGGCTTTATGAGTTTCCCTTGTGCTGCTGCCATTTTCCCTGCCCACAAGGAGGCAGCCTAGTCACTCTCAGCCTGCAGAGGCTTCGCTGAGCTGCTGTGGGCTCCGCCCAGCTGCCCTGTGAACTTCCCTGCAGTCCTGATTATATGGGTGTAGTTAGAGCTGCTTCTGCAATGGTGGCCCGCCTCTGTAATCATGGACTTTCTCTGTAATGGCGGACGCCCCTCCCACACAGAGCTGGACCGTCCCGAAACTCTCAACCCAGAGCGTTTCCAATTGCTGTTTTTTCGTTTTTGTTTTTGTGGGCGTGGGACCGACCGGGCCTGATCTCCTGGCTCCCTGCATCAGAGCCTTTTATTTTTTCATTGAATGGTCAGCTCTCTACCAGGTGACCTGATCGCCTGTTGAATAGGCACCTGGATCTGTGTGATTTCCCTTGCGGCGACCCACTGCGCTGCTGAAACCGCGGCTCTGAGATTCATGGCGCTTTTTTTTTTGCCCAGGAATATCATGGCCTGGCTCCCTGCTTCAGCTCCCCTTGCTGGCTAAGTGGGAACACAGTCCCGTTTGCTCTGCACTGACAGCGGCTGTGCTGGCTGAAACCGCAGCTGAGATTCATGGTGCTTTTTTTGCCTGGGAATCTCCTGGCCTGGCTCCCTGTTTCAGCTCCCCTTGCTGGCTAAGTGTGGAGCTGTCCCGTTTACTCTGCACCTGGAGTGGCTGTGCTGGGGTGCAGGCAAAACAGCCGTGTGGCCAAAACAGCCATGCTGGCCACCCATGGGGCTCCTCTGCCTGCAAATCTCCTTGTCTGTGGGCAGTAAAAATCTGTCTGGAAATGCGGCACCCACTCACCCTCTGCACTTTCACTTGGAGCTGCAATCCTGAGCTGGATCTAACAGGCCATCTTGGAACTCCAATCCGTAGCTTATGATTTTGATAGCAGTGTATATGATGTTGATTTTAAAATTTTAGTTTTCAATTATTTATTGGTAATGTATAGAAATATATTTGATGTTTGATATATTGATCTTGCACCTTGAAAATTTGTGAAACACTTCTTAGATCTTATGTAAATTCTTTAGGATTTTCTATGCATTTAATCCTATCATTTGCCAGTAAATATAGTTGATTTTCTTATTTAATGTGTACATCCCCTGAGTCCCAGTATTATTGAATTAATGAGAACCTCCAAGACAGTGTTAAGTCCACAGGAGTACCTTGCATATGGTCACTGACAGCTGAGCTGCACATGTCCAGGCAAAGGCTATGTAAAACTGTCAGATAGTGGCTATTGGGGTTTGAGTGTATAACAGAGTCCAGGGGTCGAAGAGAGCATGCTTCCTTCTGTTAGAAACTGGTACTTTTCCCTCACTTGAAGACGTTGCAGATACCTCTCTCCTACAAGACAATGTGTATCCCCATCAATAGCCGGTTTCTCCTGCACTCCTGTCCAGCAGATCAATCACTGGGCAAAGGCCGAGACTGCTGGGGAGGAAAGAGACTATGCAGCACTGTTAGGGCTGCAGGACCCAACTGTGGTGTATCAGGAGGAACCCAAAGAGTACGGATGGGACTGCACACTGAGGATGCCGAATCACAGAGGTGCAAAATGAAGGTGGGTAAGAGATAATTAATCCATAGGGGAGAATTCTCCTGAGATAAACACAAGATGCAGCACTTTGTCAAGGCCCTTGGAAGACCATTCTAACATTTTGCTAGGATGGCTTTTGGAAGCTAGTCTAAAGAAGAACTCCAATCATATGATGTTTCTGTTATCAGGTGGTACAAGAAGAAACCGAAAGGCTTAGGGAAGCACACGGCAACCACAAGAATGAACATATTATAAAAGGTCAGAAAACTGCCTGCAGCAGACCCACTGCACAACTCTGTCCTCTATGAATCATTTGTGCTCTGCTGGCTCCTGCTTCTCTGGCTGCCTTGACCTCTGATCCCTACCACCTCACGTCATGTGTTCTCTGTACGCTTCAGCTCACCATACCATGGCCAGATAGCCATCCCCAGGCAAAAAACTGGGCAATCTTGAACTCATTGCATGAGTTTCTTTGCTTGCAGGGATGGAGTTTGGCCCTGCCTGTTTTCCATTGTCTGAATATAGTTGCCTCATGTGTTTTGCCCAGTTTTACAGAGCTGACAGTTGGAGGGCTAATATATTAAGATCTAATCTATGTTATGCCAGAGAAGAGCCATCTCACTTTCCTCTAAGTGATGACCACTATGCGGGGCTGTCTGGGAACAAAGTAAGACAGCTGACAGGATTTGGCTCTGTCCCCACCCAAATCTCATGTTGAGTTGTAATCTCCAGGTCCCTCATGGGAGGGACTTTGTGGGAAGTGACTGGATCATGGGGACAGATTTTACCCTTGCTGTTCTCATGATAGTGAGAGAGTTCTCATGAGATACGATGGTTTCAAAGTTTGGCACTTCCCACTTTGCTCTCCCTCTCTCCTGCAGCCGTATAAGTCACGCCTTTCTTCCCCTTTGCCTTCTACCATGACTGTAAGTTTCCTGAGACCTCCTTAGCCATGTGGAATTGCAAGTTAATTAAACCTCTTTTCTTTATAAATTAGCCAGTCTCAGGTAGTTCTTTATAGCACTGTAAGAGCGAACTAATATAACAGATCAGGCTTAATAGTAGATTAGTGAATGTTTAAGAATGTTAGTGTTTTTCAATTTGACAGTAGGTTATATATCTGTAAGCATCTTTAAAATACATTCCAAAGTAATTGTGAATGTCATGGGGATCCTGTGCCAGGAGCCAGGAAAGCTCCAAATCAGCTAGTGCTAGCTTTGGTATAACATTTGCATGGGGAGTTATTTTGCATTTTTAATATTTTTTTCCTGCATATGTACTATAAAGTAGCGGAAATGGAAGTTAGTGACGATGGAATGGGAAAGAATAAAGGACATTCATTTTTCATTTATTTTATACTTCACATTTTATTGATACAGAAACTGGGATCCAGAGCCATTCTCAGGCCCTTTATAGAATAAGAAAGAGTCTGATTCCACTTTTGATGTTTCACCACTGAGAATGGTAAAGATTAACCCAATCCGTAAGCACAATATGAATCAAAGCCCCTTGGCTGTCCTGTTCTCAAACCACTTCAGATCAGGTTGTGTGTTTCCCCTGTTCTCTCCAGAAAACCCCAGCACAAAAGTTTGTTCCTACTTACTCACTGTGTGGGCAGCATCAGTTTTAACTTCTGAACCAGTTTTGAGTGGGGACTTGACCCCATCACCTGGGAGCAATTGCAAGATACACAGCTCCAATTTTAAGATTACAAAATTTTGTAAGTGAAATATTTTACAATAAAAAATACAGGCCCAAACCCCAAAACACACTAGCAAACAGGGTTTTATAAAACTCTTAACATTCCACTCTGACAATCTAAGCCACACTAATTGCTCAATATTATCTTTATACAAAATTGTCAATAATTACCATGTATGTCATTTTATTCAAGTTTTACAACATTTAGCTGGAATAGTCTACAAAGTATCATACTTTCTGTTGTAATAATATTTTATAATATATGTCAGTCAATATTTATGGCAACTTTTGTATACCTGCCACTTAAACCTCCTAATATATATATATATATATATATATATAAACACTAAGCACATTCATCACAGTAAATCCTAGTGACCATTTGACCAATCTCCATATCAACGGCTGTACATTGAGTGACAGTGATACATAAAAATGTCTTGTCATTTATCCATAGATCCAAAATGCCTGTAGAATATTATACAATTATACATTACCTCTAGACTACTAATAAAAATAAATATTTTCTCTTTATGGAGTTGACTTTATCTTTTGCTTGTAGAATAAAATATTTTCAAAATATCTGTTTCAAACTAGTACCCTTTATCAAATTAATAAGGCTTAAGAGCAATTTGTACTTATTTTTGCACAGTAGGGAAATAAACTTTCCTATACACAACCTAAGGTATAGAGAGGTGCAAACTGGTGCAATCTTAGGACCGTGCTGCACAACTTCAGGGCTCCATCCAGCAGGCACTGCCACACAGGTCACTCAGCAGCAGTCACAGTAAGGTTTTAAAAGCATCCATATCAACATTTCAAGTCTCTGTTCCAAGGAAACAATTGAGAAATACACAAAGTCACATGTAGAAATCTTTTCAGTAAAGCAATGTTCATAGTTGTAATAAACTGAAGTCAAGTAAAATTTCCTTGTGTAGGGGATGAGTTAAGTATTAATGGTGTATGTCTCTAATAGAATATGAGGCTACAACTCAAACTCAGAAAATCAATCTATTGTTAAGATGAACATTATTCTGCATACATACCACATTTTTTTATCCAATCCACCATTTACTGTACACAGCCATATAAAGTAATGAAATTATGTCTTTTGCAGCAACATGGGTGCAGCTGGAGGCCATAATCCTAAGAGAATTAATGTAGGAACAGAAAATCAAATATAGCATGTTCTCATTTTTAAGTGGGAACTAAACATTGGTTACAAATGGACATAAAGGTGAGACCAATAGGCACTGGGAACTCCTAGAGGAGGGAGAATGGAAGGGGAAGTGTGATTTGAAAAACTACCCATTGGGTACTATGCTTAGAGCCTGGGTGATAGGGTCTGTACCCTAAACACCAGCATCACACAGTATACCCATGTAATAAAATGCACATGTATCTTCTGTACCTAAAACAAAAGTTGAAATTATTTTTACAAAGATGGACGTTATTTCATCTGTACTTTCTTAAAAAGTCAAATTATAAAAGAATACTTATTTTATTCTCCTTTAATTTGTTTGAAAAAGTCACAAAACATTTTACGTATCACCATGTCGATAGCACCTCCTTACTGGAAGAATTATATCTCATTTGCATTACTTTGAAACCTGTCTCCTTTTCATAGTATTTCATTGCACATTTTCTGCCTTTAAACTTAGAGAAACAATGAATTCACTTAGATTTAGGATAAAAAATGTTATCCCAAACGTATTTTTTAGTATGGATTATAATATATCCTGGTACCAGAAGAATATGATCATTCCTGTCTTGGGTCCCTTTTTCTTTCTATATTTCAGTGTTGTCATGTGCTGCTTTAATGGAATCATTTCCTCTTACTTACTTTTTATAGAAACAGCTTTTGCTTCATGTGAACACCTGCTAAAGATCACTGTGAACATGATGCACTGTCAGTTAACAGTTCTTAAAAATATATTCACAGTTGTCATTAAAGACAATTTTGTAATTTTACCCATTTTAATATCCAAAATAGCTTACTTCATAATACCTGCCAAAAACCAAACATTTTCCATGGTTTTGTTTTATATGGTTCTAAAATCACAATGAAATAATGTAGGTATTATGTGCCTGTGATTTTTGGTAGTATATTGCAGCATGTAAATATTTTTTTTTCTTTGAGACGGAATCTCACTCTGTCATCCAGGCTGGAGTGCGGTGGCAGGGTCTCGGCTCACTGCAATCTCCACCTCCTGGTCTCAAGTCATTATCATGCCTCAACCTTCTGACTAGCTGGGATTACAAGCACCTTCCAATATGCCCACCTAATTTTTCTATATTTAGTAGAGATGGGAGTTTCACCATGTTAGCCCGGCTGGTCTTAAACTCCTAACCTGAAGCGATCTGCCTGCCTCTGTTTCCCAAAGTGTTGGGTTTACAGGCCTGAGCCACCACGCCTGGCCACAGCATTTAACTTTCTAACCACATCCTCAGATCTACCATTTTCCTATTGAGAATTATAGCATAAAGGGAACATATAAAGATAAAAAACATATAAAAGTCTATTCTGATCATATATTTCTCATGTCTAAAATAAAATACCAATTCTTATATTTATATGCAAGTTCAAGCAGAATAGCTCTCTACATAGTATATTCTTTGGTTTTATTTCTGAGATAAGTTTTTATAGAAGAAGAATTATACATAACAAGTTAAAAATTACAAATATACTTGTTTCAATATTTGGAAAGGAGAGGGAGATTTTCAGAATCTGTCATCCTAATATGATTCCCTTTTTCGGTTTGTTTGCTGGTGCCTTACCATGAGGAACAATAAGTGTCTAAGTAGAAGCCATCAATTTTTAATTCAATGGGTATGCTATAGTGTCCCCTATACAATATTTTCCCCCTTTGGGAACTAGAATCTATAACCCTGCAAAGACTAGAGTTGCAGGAAAGAAAATAAATAAAACTCTCCCAGTCAGGTCACTGGCAGCGCTTTTAAGCTGAGTCAGTATTTTCAACCTCTGTTTCCTAGACCCAAGTAGCCCACCTCCTGGGGACGCAGCCTCATGTAACAATCATGCTTTTAGGTAGTGCGCCTAGAGATGGCACACTGGAAGTGTAAATCAGTGCGATCTCTACCATTCTGCAAAGATCCAAGGAAGCTGGCAGTGACTGTCACAGGGCATCATCGCAGACACGGAGCCTCTGTTGTCCTCAAGAGGCTGTCACCAGCCTTTAGCGTGGTGGCCTGGGAAATCACCACTGGAGGCCTTGCCAGGTGTCTTGTCTTTGTTGTAAAATGGACTGTATGTTCTTCTCTTCAGTTTTTGCCTTTCTCCGGTTATTGGTCTGCTCAGAAGTGGATGTTGTGCTAGATTCTGATGACGACACATTGTGTCTTGTGGACCACAGGTCTCTGCATCATCTTCAAGAAAGCGGGAAAGGGCCCTAGCCTCTAACAGGAGGTGGAGGGCTGTTTTCGGGTCAGTGGGTTCAGGGGAATCTAGAATTTGAAATTTTCAAGCATAACGGTTTAGTTATTTGCCAAGTCATACATTTTTGTGCCATTAAGTTGTGGGAGATGAAAGTCATAATCTATGAATTAGATTAGATGAAAGTCTAATCTATCTTTGGCTTTCACATCTTGCTTTCAATTACTTCTTGAATGTTTTCATCTTTTATTATATTTTTTCAAAATAATATTTTTTCAAGTAACATTTAATAGTTGTGTTGTCATCATAACTATCTGCCCCATATTTCATAGACATTTGAGTAATTCAATCTTTAACTCTATTTCCTTCTACTGATATTGCAACACAGCTCATCCCCAGAGAAAATTCTAGCAACTGTACTTCACCTTGTTCTTGAGGTTATCAGTGCCCCATCTACCACCAGTGGTGCATTCTTTACTGGCAATCACATGGCTGGTAAGTCATCTTTAGAACGCAATATTGGTGTCTGCTTTCACTGACTATCAATGCTACCATGTGTTAAAGAGTGAGGCGTTCATTTTCTATGGCTGCTATAAACAGAGTACCTTAAACTGGGTAACTCAAAACCACATACATTTATTTTCCTACACTTCTGGAGAACAGAAGTCCGCAAATAAAGGTTTCGTCGGGACCAGACTTTCTCTGAGATTCTGAATAGGGTTTTCCCTTGCCACTTACTAGCATCCGGTGGTTGCTGTCAATCCTTGGCATTTCTTGACTTGCAATTACATCCAATTCCTGCCTCTGTCATTATGCGGTGTACTCCCTGTGCGTTTGTCTCTCTTCATGTCTCATTTCCTCTTCTTATAGTGACACCAGCCACATTGCATTAGGACTCACCATAATGATTTTATCTTAACTCTATTACTTCTGCAAGAATTCTGTTTCCAAAAGAGGTCACATTCAGAGGTATCGGGGTCAAGACTTCCACTTATCTTTTTAGGGAACACATTTCAACTAGTAACAGTGGATCTTCTCTGTGGTAGACTCTAAGATAAGAAATTTATTTGAAAGTGCTTTTAAGATTAGCATACGTTCATGAAAGGGAAGAATTCAAGGTTGCAGAGGGAGAATGTAGGCTGTAATACAGTCACAACAAAGCTCTCACTCAGCGAGAAAGGGTGCTCTAATCTGGGATGACTCCTCAGAATTGTCCTAAATTGGAACAAGGGGTTGAGTAATTATGCCACCTACGTTAACAAGTCATTGAATTCTTAACAAGTCATTGAATTCAGACCATCCTCTGAAAGTGGGATAAAGCTTTAGGGAAATAGATCTCCGCAGCTGAGGGCTGCCAGCCAGGAGAAAACCCAGGAGCTGTGGGAGCAGTTCCTGTAGGATTGAACGTTGGGGGTTCTGGCTTCAGCCAGCATCTGTGACCTTTCACAGGTATCTGTCTGCTTCATATCCATCTCCCTCTGAGCTGCTGAATCCCCTCTGAGTACACAGATACTACCACGAGATAGAAATAGTGATTACCCAGAAATGACCCAAAGCATGAGTGTATACCTCAATAGTTAACAAAACACTACTTTATACTGATCGCTGATTCATTGGCCTTTGAAAAAAGGGGTAAGTGAATTAACTAAAAAAGTGTTACACATAAAATATTTTGATAGATAGAATTTATGACGGGAAAGTAAGAGGGTTTATGTGGTGGTGAGAATTCTGGAAGCCACTGCTCCAGATGCCTCCTCACCTTCTCACACCTGCACACGTGGACGCCTTCTTCTTTCCTGTGCGCTAAGACCAGTTCTTCTCTAAGGGTTGAAGACAGCATTCCTTAGTTTCTTTGCAATACCAGCGTGCTACCCTCATGGCTGTCCTCTCACTCTCAACTGGCTCATTCACCCAAGCACACAAGGGTACAATGCAGAGCCTCCCAAACAGCTCTCCTGCGACTTTACATCCTCAAGAGCTAAGACTACGTTCCTCCCTTTCCCTGTTCCAAATTTTGATCTTCCTATCGCTACCCTCTCTTTTGTCAAGTTTGTCTCCAGTCAATTCTTTCCGTTTCCTCATTGCTCTTTTACTGTTGTTTCCACTCGAGCCTGCGTTCGCTGAAAGGGCTTCTGTCAAAGTCACTAGACATTCACGTGTCGTCAACTTCAGTGAGTGCTGCCGTTTTAGACCATTTCATCTCATCTGACTCATCTGTTCTCACAGGAGTTTTTGGAACAGAAAACCGTCTCTTTTTCCTGATTCTCTCTCCCTGAGTTTCATGATCTCACATTCTGCTAGTTGACTTCCCGCTGCTTTTCTCTCCCTTTTCTCCTCCAACCCCAATTTTTCCAGGTGACTTTTGAAGCCAATAAAATTGTGAACACTTTTCTTCCTCAGAGCTTGATCCTGTTCCTTTTAAATCATGTTCATTGTATATTGTCTCAGAGGACCTTAAACATCATCTAGGTAAAGACAATTCCGAAATTAGTATTTTATACCCAGACAAAATCTGACATTAGAGTCTGTGTCCAGCCACCCTGGGACCTTGCCTTCACACAACTCACTGATTTTCAAAATTAAAATGACTAAAACTAAATCTTAATTTCTACCTTCCTCAACACACTTATGTGTTACCTATTTGAAAATCCTGTTTCTTCAGGCTTCTTGTCTCTGACAGCAAGGTTACCAATCTCAAATCATTTGAAATAAATTTGCTTTAAAAACATGAAGTTATTTCCAGATCACCCCTCACCTTCACTTCAACAGGTCCTGTTAGTCATGCTCCTGAAACCTTGAATCCATCCGACTCTCTCCCAATTCATAGCCACCACCCTAATCCAAAACATTTTTCCTATGATAGAACAAGAGCCCCCAAATAGTCTTTCAGATTTCATTTTTGGTCCATTCAAGTCCATCATTCAAGTGGCAGAGTCATCCTTTAAAGTACAGCTTGGATCATATCACTCCTCTGATTAACATAATTCAAGTGCCTTCCAGTGCGTTTTCATAGAGAATCTTCTTCACACACCTATGGGTTCACAGTGTCACCTGGCTCCCAGGATCCACTGCTCACCATGGTGTTTCTAGCCCACATGACACACCATGGTTCTGCCTCTTGTTTCCTCAGATGTGGGACTCACTTTTTTGCCTCAGGGCCCACACACATGCTGTGCTTGAAGTCTGGAATGTTCTTCCTCTGTACTCTTCTTCTACCTGGGTTCTTTTATACGTTGAAGTTTCAACTAAAAATTTCCTGTCACAGTGATATCTTTTAGTCACTCCCAACCCTCATGCCTCTTTCTCTTTCCTGGAGCCCTGCTTTCACCTGATCACATGAATTTGATTTATTTATTTATTTATTTATTTACTTCTTTTATTTTTTTAAAGACAGAGTCTCACTCCATTGCCCAGGCTGGAGTGTACTGGAGCAATCTTCACTCACTGCAACCTCCTCCTCCCGGGTTCAAATGATTTGTGTGTGTCTCAGCCCCTCAAGTAGCTGAAACCTCAGGTGTGCACCACCATGCCTGGCTAATTTTTGTATTTTTAGAAGAGACAGGGTTTTGCTGCCATGTTGGCCAAGCTGGTCTGGAACTCCTGGCCTCAAGTGATCTGCCCTCTTCAGCCTCCCGAAGTGCTAGGATTACAGGTGTGAGCCACCACCCCCAGCCTGTTGAAGTGCTAGGATTACAGGTGTGAGCCACTACCCCCAGCCTGTTGAAGTGCTAGGATTACAGGTGTGAGCCGCCACCCCCCCCAGCCTGTTGAAGTGCTAGGATTACAGGTGTGAGCTGCCACCCCCAGCCTGTTGTTTCACTTTTTTATTATACATGTCCAGTTAAACTCTGCCTCAAATAAGTAGGAATTATGTATGCTCCATCCTCTGTTATGGATCGAACAAAGGCCTGATATGTAGCAATTACTTGACTTTTTTTTTTAATGAATAAATAAAATGATTTCTCCACCTCTGTTTTCAGGAGTAACCAGGGCTATGGTATGTCTCACTTGGTCCCTCTGTTATTTCACTTGATGTGAGAGAAAATGCAAAGTCCAGTCACAGTAACTCTGTGCTCACTGTCCTCTATCCATATCACCTCTGCAAGTCCAGTGCCATGAAGGACCAGGTTTCAGTAGGTAGATGAAGAAAGGAGGATGAGTCACAAGGAGGACAAAGACCTCCTTAGATGGAGTTTGGGCACTGGACTCCTTGAAGAACAGGTGGCTCTACTTAGGCTTTTGAGGAGCCTCTGGTACATGGTTATGTGCATGACTTAAGATTCTATTCGGCACACAGCTGAGCTACAGCCAGCCCATGGTTTAAGGGTCACCAGATAATAGCCTTTAACTAAACAGTGTAACTTTCTAAGTGGAAAGACAGCTTTGTGCAGTCCGGCACAGCAACAGTAGTAATGTTTTACATTGGAAAGCTTTTGCCTTTCTACATATATGATTGCACTTAATCAACATCAGCTTGATAGTAGGGTTGATGTTTTCTCCATTTTGAGTATTAAAGTTGTATCTTAGAGTCAAAAACATTCTTTCTTAAGGCAAGGGTCCCCAATGCCCAGGCTATGAACCAGTACTGCTCCACGGCCTGTCAGGAACCAGGCTGCAGAGCAGGAGTTGAGTGGCAGGTGAGTGGACATGACAGCCTGAGCCCTGTCTTCTGCCGATCAGTAACAGCATCAGATTCTCATAGGACTGCAAACCCTATTGTCAACTGTGCATGTGAGGGATCTAGGTTGCGCTCCTTATGGCGATCTAATGCCTCCTCAACCATACTCCTCCACCAGACTGTGGGAAAATTGTCTTCCACTAAACTGGTCCCTGGTGCCAAAAAGGTTAGGGACCTCTGGCTTAAGGTACATCTCTGCCCTAAGGTTCTCATTTAATCTTCTTATGGGTACTATGCATCAGAAAAAGGCTGCTGTCTACACAGGCTTCTGCAAATACTTTATTTGCATTGACCCTTTGCAGGACTTTTGCTATTTAATATCAATAATTGGACTGAGATTAAGGACACTTTCTTTGCCCTCAGTTCTTCTTTTAATATACTGTGAGGTCAAGGATTATGTCCCTAAAAAGTCCCTGTAAAAATAATGCAATGCATTGAGACCTGCCCTCTGAAAAGTCTGCATTTTCTCTGCTCCACAACATCTTTAATAAACTGCTCAGGGTGGTGTGAAGCACGTGGTCTTAGAGGCAGGCTGCTGTTAGCACTGGGCCAGCCATAAATTAAGTGCGTGCATGCCAAGTGGGTCTTCTGTTAAAAGAATCATAGAAATAACCCGTCTTTACCACAAATTTAGCAAAAAAATAGTGCATAAATAATACAATTTATGAACTTCTGAACTGGGGGAGGCATATAGAGAATTAGAAAAAAAGGAAGAAATGAGAGAATGTTGCAACAGTATATCTTTGTAAGAAGAAAACATGTACTTTATTCCAATTGTCTCCAAAATTATGCAACTAAAGGGAAGGAGCTGTCAAATCCCTTTCTAATTAAATTCATACATTTGTTCCCCTTCAAAAATGGCCACACACTCCATCTGCCAGTGCAGAATGCTGGGGTTTTTCAGCCAATATTCTCATGCTAAGCTGTTCATACTGAGGCCAGGGTCACAGAGGCCCTGAACCCTTAAAACGGCTTTCTGAAGAGAGCTGAAAGAATTTTCTGTGTGCACTTGAGTTATTTATCTTCACTTTTATGATAAAAAGTGAATATTGCATGAAAGTTAAATTATCAGAGGGTTCAAGTTGCAGGCACAACACTGACAGGTTGACGCACATTTTTAGTGGTATGATAATTTGGTTGAAATGCAGTGATTCTTTTAACAGCTCATATTAAATCAGAGGAGTCGTTAACTAGAGCCACTCAAAGAAAAAAAATCTCAGACATTTTATGTGCATTTGCCATGGCATGCGTGTTTGATCCATGTGCTTGCCTTTGTCCCACACGGCTGCACGAAACCTACAAAGATCGCTTCTCCTACCTGAAGGACCGGGAGGCTTCGCTTACTCCTTCCTTCTTCACTAGGACCCTCCTCCAATCGCCAATCGAAAGTCTCATGCTTCTATATTTCCAGCCTCAGCTCAAGTAAAACCTCCTCTGTGAATCCAGGAACATCCCATTCTACAAGAATTGTGTCATTCTCTCTTTCCTACTCACCCCCCTTTCACCCACTCAGTCCACAAATACTATTACAAGTGTTTTTTTCCTCACGTCCATCTTTTTGCAAGACCTCGAATCTCTTGTTCCCTGGATTCCAAGTACTTTCTATATTAATCATTCATCTTTCATTCAATAAAGGACTTTTTATCTGAATTCACTGTTTGTTGCTATATAAAATTTGTATTGATGTGTATATTTAAATAAATGTATCACTACATAGTATCTCTTTAGACAAGGTTGAATCATAATAAATATTGATGTTATTATTTTTGTAAGTAATAAAGTCCAGTGGGTGCTTATTAATTTGATTGGAAGATGATTCTTGTTCTTAACAGATGCCACCCAATGACGTTTCAGGCAGGTTTTCCTAGAGCAAATTAGGTATCCTATTATTCAATTCCCCATATTCGCAGGCAGCACAGCCTTTCCTAGATATGCTTAAGTGGCATAACCCAGGTAAGTTAATCCCTTTTCCTTCTTGCCCTTCTGAATATTTAAATATTGCATGCACATTTAGAAAATAAAATTTCATTTCTTGAATAAGTGCCTTGTAATTCTGAATTTTGATAGTTTCATTTTATTTGAGAACTATTGGAAGAGGTAAAAAAAAATTGTCTCTGATCTACAGTGGAAAGGTAACAGCCACAATCAACTAAAATCTTTAAAGATCAAAATATACCTGAAAACAAGGTTCTGGTCTGTCCCAGTGTTCGTATTCTCCCTCTCAACTCCACGTCCAGACCTCAGACCCACGGCAGACACCGCCAGCCAGATCTCCCGATCCCAGGCCTCTGGTAGTAAGATACATTTTATTATTTGATACTAACTTGGTTAGTAGTTGTAGTTGTACCTGGTTTCTTCTCTTCTGGCTGCCCCTCAGCATCTGCCCAGACCCTGTTTGAGACACTTCTCACACCTAGTAAACCTGGGCCAGAGGTGTGCACCCAGGTTAGCTGACTGAGAAGTGCAGACTCACCATGCTGAGGTTCTGAGCTGCTTGACCTGAGGTTCTATGCCCTCTTTCTTAGCAAGAAGCCCTATTAATGCATTCTTTTTTGATGAAGGTGAATAACACATCTTCAGATCAAAGTAGGACAATTTTTTATTTAATAAGCTTATTGAGAAAACCATGTGTCATACATTGATTAGTTCACATTTGTACCATTAGGCTAGAGATCAGAATTATCACATTTTCTAGAGTAATAAATTCTTGAAATGTGTTTACCTACTCTGGACACCAGGTATTACATATATTCTGGGGAAATTCAAAGGACCTTTCTCTCTTCATTCTATTCATCCTGGAGTAGCAAACCCCACAAATGTAAGCCTCTGGGTAGTTATATCTCCCTAAATCAAATGGAAAGGTTTCCCTCCAGTCTTTGTCTGATGTGGCCAGCAGAATACTGAGAGCCGTGTTCTCCTCTGGTCTTCACAGACTTTATTAGGATATGAGCTATTTACCCAAACTATGCAATGAAACAGTGGAGAAACCCATGAGAAGAAAGGCTCATGGCATATGAGTACTTGTTTTAATTTTTAAAATGATGGGAGATATAAAAACAGCAACACATTTTACCCTGAGGGGAAACAGAGCCAAAAATTCCAAGGCCACCTGCTGTATACAAATTCCTAGAAAAGTGAACAGCTGTAGGAGTTGCTTAGGTGGAAGTTTTCTAGAAAGTTATAAACTTTTTGGTCAACATTCTTTGCAGGTGGAAGTAAGCACTGTTTTAGATGCCAAGGTTTTTGTACCTATAGTCTCAGCTACTCAGGAGACTCAGGCGGGAGTAGCACTTGAACCCAGGAGGTGGAGGTTGCAGTGAGCTATGATGGTATCATTGCACTATAGCCTGGGAGACAGAGTGGGACTCTGTCCCAAAAAAGCAGGGGAGCACCAACTGTCTGACTTGAGTCCCATGTTTTTATGTCTCACAGTGTTGACAGCCCTGACTAGTGAAGCACTCTTTTTCATATATTTATTGAGAAATAAATGCTAAATTTAAAATTATATATATTTAAGGTATACAATGTGAGGTTTTGATATACAGATGATTACCACAGTCATAGTTATCACCTCACATAGTCATAAGATTTTGGTGGTGAGAACACTTAAGATCTGCCCTTTTAGCAAATTTCAAGTGTACAGTGCAGCGTTGTTGACTATAGCTGCCATGCTGTGTATTTTACTTCCTCATCTTGTGTTACTGAAATGCTGTATCCTTTGACCAACAACTCCTGGTTTCCCCTACACACTCCTAGCCCCTGTATGCAGCATTCTACTCTCTACTATGAGCTGAACTGTTTTGGGTTCCACATTGTAATGGTTAATATTAGGTGTCAACTTGATTGGATTGCAGGATGTCTAGATGGCTGGTAAAGTATTGTTTGTGGGTGTGTCTGGGAGGGTGTAGCCAGAGGAGATAGACATTTGAGTCAGTGGACTGGGAGAGGAAAATCCATCCTCTGTGTGGGTAGGCACCCTCCAATCGGCTGCCAGTGTCGCTGGAATGAAGCAGGGGGAGGAAGGTGGGGTAGGCTGGCTTGCTGAGTCTTCTGACTCATCTTTCTCCCATGCTGGATGCTACCTCCTGGTCCTCCTGCTATTGGACACCAGACTCCGGGCTTTTAGGCCTTTGGACCCTAGACTTACACCAGTGCCTTGGCAAGGGCTCTCATGCCTTCAGCCACAGACTGAAGGCTACACTCTCAGCTCCCCTAGTTTTGAGGACTTTGGACTCAAACCGAGCCACTATTGGCTTCCTACCTTCTCATCTTGCAGATGGCCCGTCATGAGACTTCACCTTGTGATCGTGCGAGCCAGTTCTCCTTAGTGAACTTCCTTTCATAAATCCATCTATCCTATTAGTTCTGCTCTTCTGGAGAACCTTGACTACCGCACACATATTAATGAGGTTGTGCAGTATTTGCCTTTCTGTGCCTGGAGTATTTCATTTTCTTCATCCATTCATCTGTCCATAGACATTTATGTTGGAACCACTAATTTTAGACCCATTGCCTCCTTAATATCACTACAGATGAGAAATACGACAATGTAGAATCTAGTCACAAAGTGTAACATCCACCCAGGGCAAAAGGCCCATGTTTTATAGGGAAGTAGTGATTCTCTCCTGCAGAACAGAATCAAGATCTGTTTGGTTTGCTCGAGGGTGTGGGAAAACATTTTTAAGGAATATTAAAAAAAAAAAGAGAGAGAAATTCATTCTCATAGATGAAACCAGAGGCATGGTTCCTCTTTGCCTCTACGTGTATGGGGTTCTCACTCTGTCTCTGTTTCTTTCTTGCTGATTGGCTGATCCTTAAAATGTAATGGTGTGTCACACCAACAATATGAAAGTAGGTGAATTTGGTTTATCAAGATATAAGTTGGGAATTCAGGAGGATATTTGTATTACTTCGATAGGAGTACACATTTCCAAAAATCATTACCAGCTTCATATATGTGTGCAATTTAGACTTTCATGAATCACTTCAGTGTCTGGATTCTCATAACTCCCTCTCTGTCAAATTTCTATATAATTAAATTGAAATTTAATTAATTTTTTAAATAAAACATTTTTGTTTTGTTTTAACCTATATAGGAAATTTGACCTCAATAATATGTAAATGGAAAACGGAATCTTATTCTCATCACCTTTTTCAGAAAATTATAGATATTCTTCTGATTTAACACTACACAAAACTCAACAAGTGACAGTTTAACAAGGTTAGTTGAAATGTGGAATCTTAAGCTGTATCAGTAATCATTTTGTACAATCCGGTGGTCGATCTTGTATTTTAAATGAATCTTTACATTATTTTGAATAATGGACACAAGTTACCAAATGTCTACTGGTTGCTGGAGAACTCAAACCTGATCATAGACAGTAAATATTCTTTGCTCCTTTCCTTGAAGTGGCACACTTGCTTCACTCATTTTCAGGACAATGTTTGTCAAATACTTCACTCTGAATAACCGTCATTTAACTCTCATTTTTTCCCATCAAAATTTAATGTCATAACAAAGTGTTAGGTTCAGCCTGAAACTCAATCACACAAATGCTTAATGTGTAAGTCCCATGTAATCACCTAGACTATTGAAAAGACATATCCTTAGTGCTGAGTTTTGACAAAGTCATAATGTTTAGTGCTTCAAGGATTTTCTTCAATGAAACTGGCTTTTCTTCTCTATCCAGTGCATGGAGACGAAGGCTACAATGCCCAGCACTGCAGACTGGAGTCAAGGCCTTGATTCGTGTTAAGGTGCCAGCAGTTTCACCCACCATTGCTTTTGCACCACCAGGGCAAGTATCAACACACTAAAAAAGGCAAATTACATATTTGTGCTATTATGAAAAGAGTTTTCACCTCATAGGTCCCCTGAAAGTCATCTCAGGGACCCTCCTCCAAGGGTAGACTCCACTTTGAGAACTACCTATACAGCCACCAATTTTACTTATGTATGGTCAAAGAAATTTAGATTATTCTCAGTGTGACACCATCTTTCTTCCCTCAGTTAAGTTGGTAAGGTTTATTACCATAGTAAGAAATAAAGTTGGCTCGGCACGGTGGCTCACCCCTGTAATCCCAGTACATTGGGAAGCCGAGGCAGGTGGATCACAAGGTCAGGAGTTTGAGACAAGTCTGGCCAGTATAGTGAAACCCTGACTGTACTAAAAATACAAAGAGGGATCTGAGTGTAGTGGTGCATGCCTGTAATCCCAGCTACTCGGGAGGCTGAGGCAGGAGAATCACATAAACCTGGGAGGCGGAAGTTGCCGTGTGCCGAGATTGCACCTTTGCACTCCAGCCTCGGTGACGCTATAAGGCTCTGTCTCAAAAAAACAAAAAACAAACAAACAAACAAAAAAACAGAAAGAAATTAAGTTGGCTGGTTTTGGAAACTTTATTCCCTTATTTATTTATTTATTTATTTAGTTTTAGCCTCAACTGGATCTGTAGTTAAAAATAATGATAAAATCATTTAAAATTATTTGAAGTCATGGAAGAGGATGTAAACTCATGCCACCTGACTTTTTCCTTTTGTTCTAATACAGATGCTTTTATTTAAAAAGATGAGTTTTATTAACTAGAAAAACAAGTGGGCTAAATGACTAGATGGCTTCTAAATCCTTTGACATAGTTCAATAAAATTGATAAAGTTGAACATTGACTAAAAGAGAAAACTTCTAAGAACTGCAGAAATTTACAGATAAGAGAAAAAAAAGAACTTTTATTTATCTATCTACTTATCTGTCTATCTTTGGTAAAAAAATTATTTTTCGGATAAACAAGATCTTCAATATGTTGATTTAAAACAATAACAAAATTTCAATTCTCTTTTCTACCATGTGCAAGTTGTGTAATGATAGGCAACTAAGTCTTAAATACTGTATTGCCAAGAGCCAAAAAACATACATGCTAGAAAAGAAGCTGGGAAAATTTATGCAATAATATGTATAAAAATAGGTTCAATCATGCCATACTGATTTCACTTATTACTGTAATTACTGTGTACGTAGCTGTGACTGAAGGTCTACTGCTGCAATAATTGCACAGCACATGTTTTAATTGTTCTTCTGGTTCTTTTGGTAGTTCTCTGGTTCTCTTAATGTCCCTGTCTGACTTCACTGCGAGTAGTAGGTCACATTTTGAAGACCAGTAATTGGAACTATGAGGGAGGAACAACTATGACTGGGGAGCAAATAAACTGGGACCTTGACAATGTAACCAGACACGGCAAAAGAAATCTTTCCTTCAAATTCAAAAAGCAATGACATACTCATTTGGGGATTAAAGCAATGAAATATTGATGTAAATTAATGAGTATTTAAAAGAACAGTATTATAAATTGTTCTATTATAAGGACACATGCACACAAGTGTTCATTGCAGCACAGTTTACAATAGCAAAGACTTGGAACCAATCCAAATGCCCATCGATGATAGACTGGACAGGGAAAATGTGGCGCATATACACCATGGGATACTATACAGCCATAAAAAACTATGAGTTCATGTCCTTTGTAGGGACATGGATGAAACCGGAAATCATCATTCTCAGCAAACTGACACAAGAACAGAAAATCAAACACCACATGTTCTCACTCATAGGCGGGTGTTGAACAATGAGAACAAATGGACACAGGGAGGGGACCATCACACACTGGGGTCTGTGTGGGGGGGGAACTAGGAGAGGGACAGCGGGTGGTGGGAAGTTGGGGAAGGATAACATGGGGAGAAATGTCAGATATAGGTGATAGGGAGGAAGGCAGCAAACCACATTGCCATGTATGTACCTATGCAACAATCTTGCATGTTCTTCACATGCACCCCAAAACCTAAAACGCAATAAAATATATATTTAAAAAAATAAATTAGTAAAAAAAAATAAAAAATAAAAGAACATTTAATATGGGATTAAATGAACCTCTCTAGATGTGTTTGTCAAAATATTCAAGCATGTTTTAGGTAACCATTTCTTTAAATCTGCACCATGCTGTTGGAGTATCAGGGTGAACTTCAGCTGATTGAGCTTGCTTAAAACAATAGCACTGAGTTCAAAAGTTTTTAAAATGCTCTTGTTTCCTATAAACTGCTGCTTGTGTTGAGGGAGGCAGGCAGCACTGGCAGTGTTGAATTTACCATAAACACATGCAGCAGTAGGTATTAATGGCATTACCATTCTTTCTAAGAGCAATGCTAGTAGAGGATATTTACAGAGGGAAGAGTTTGCAGCTGCGAAATTGACTACTGACCTAAATTGTTTGGAAAGCAATACGCAATGTATTTTTGGTCTAGAATATCAAAACAATGACTTATTTGTTGGACCTCTGTCAGCAAAACTGGTGTAACTTTTCAAAAACTGTTTCTTCATCCAGTATTTTGAATACTGTTAGAATCACCCGGGCCTTTAATTCAGTAGGTTTGGGACAGGTTTCAGAAAGAATCCTTTATCTGAAAAGCCTTTAATTCAGTAGGATTGGGACAGGTTTCAGAAAGAAAGAAGCATATCAGCGAATTCTGATGCCAAGTAAATGCGCATGCACACACACACAGATACGCACACAGAGTTTCACGTGTTTGTATGCTTCATTTAAAGGGTCATTATTCGAATGTTTATTGGTGATCAGAGCTAAATTGTTTTTCTTTACATGAAGAGAGAATGCATAAAACCTCGATTCATGATCACTGTCCAATCACAAGGTCTTCACACAATGTTCGTTAAATATTTGTTGGGAAAGCAAGTAAGTGTTTATCACCTCCGCTATTTTGATACATACAGGTGAGCTCTAACTTGGTAGTCAGTCTCACCCATTAGGAAAAAAGAGTATTGTAGAAGTGGTTAAAATCACAGGATCAAGAATCAGAGTACCAGATTCAAGAAGGGAAAATTACTTAACTTTGTTGACCTGAGTTTTTTAATCTGTAATTTTGGGATGCAAACACCACCTACTGCAGTGAGTCATGGCTGGCATTAAATAAGATACTAACAAAATGTGCCTGGCTCATGGGAAGTTGTCAATATATATAAACCATCATTATTACAGTTTATGTTCTTAAACATTTGTGAAACTTCATACTAAAATGTGTTTATTAATTTATTCAATACATTTTAATGTAGGATTAATTAGTGCCAGACATGCTCTAGTTCCTGGAGCGTCAGTTGCTAATAGGACACAGTAAATACACTCTAAGGGAGTTTGCACAGGTACAATGGGAAAACAGATAATCAAAAATAAGCAAATGCATATATAATATAATTTTAGCTATAATAAATGCAACAAAGAAAAACAAAGGACTTAAGACCAGGAGTTTGAGACCAGCTGGGGCAACATAGCAAGACTCCATCTTTAAAAAAAATAAAATAAAAAAAATCTAGCTGTGATGAAACATGCCGGGAGTCCCAGCTATTCAAGAGTTTGATGCAGGAAGAACACTTGGGCCCAGGAGTTCAAGACTGCAGTGAGCGATGATTGTCCCCTGCACTCCAGCATGGGTAACAGAGTGAATGAGACCCCGTCTCATCTCAAAATTAAATTAAGTTAAATTTTAAAAATAGCAGAGTAAGATAGATTAAAAGCAGCAAGGATTATTATTTAAGAAGGTTATTCAGAGAAATCTCTTCTGTGGAAGAAATATTTGAGCAGAAGATTAACTGAGGAGGAGATTATGTGCCTATCTGAGGGATGAAAATTCCAGGAAAGAGAAACAGCAAGTGCAAAGATCCTGAGGCAGACGTGCTTTTTGGCCATTTACAGAACCGAAAGCAGATGTAAGTGGATAATTGAAGCCCTCAGCCATGTGAAGAAGAAGTATTACTTAATTTTAATTCTATGTGTCACCTGAAGCTATTGGAAAGTTGCCCTCAAGGGAATAGCTGCTATTGAGGCATTTTCAGGATTATATAGTAGATCATCAGAAAAGCAAAAATTGAACAATCAGCAAATTAATTTATAGTTTATTGTTTATACTACTGAGACATGTTGTCTTAAAACTTAAGGAGGCATTCACACTTAAAAAACAGTCACCTACAAATACATTCAAACATTGCTGAAAAGCAAACCTTATGAGTCAGTCTCAACTCTAATTACAAGTATGGATTATTGAAGAAAAATAAAAGCAGAATTTTGTCTCCAATTGAAACTACCCATAGGGTTTACATCATGAGAGTCTTTTGCAGGGAAGGTGTAATGAAGTCCCATTGGAACTCTTGAACCCAAGGCAGTTCCGTGAAAATGCCGTGTGTTCACATCCTAGGGTGTTCCTAGGTCTCCTTAATCAAGTCAGCCCACTTAAGACAATAACATATCCTTGACATGTGAAGGTGAATTGTACTGAACATGTGCACATTATTTGCATTTTAATATTTGTCTCAGAAAATTAAAAGTATCTTATGCACGCAACATCATTATAATCCACATTAAATGAAAAGCATTGTTCATGTGGAAGAATTAATAAACGTGAGACTACACGTGCAGATAACTCTTTGTAGAAAACTGTATATCAAAATGTACTTGGTGTTGATTCGTTTAAATGCTCATAAGGCTTGTTAGCAAAAATTCAAAATGAGAGTTTTGAAAATTCATTTGGACAATAGTAGATGCAACATTTTAATTATTTTATTTATTTTATGGAGACAATATGTGCATCTCATGCTTTGCATTTTTCCATATCTTTGGCAACAAATATTCTGCAACATCTAAAGCAGATGGCCCACTAATTTTAAAGTCCCATGTTAACCAAAAATATTGGAATATGGCAAAAGTTGAATTAATAAAATTATATGCAAACATCCAACAAAAACTAGTGCCTGTGCCAAATTCAGTAAGAACTCAGTTGGAGCTCTCCACTGCTAGATCCTGCACAAGCCATAATAAACATATTCTTTAAGGCTTCCACAGGCCTCAGCATGGAAGCCAGATGGAGGTTTTTATTTAATCTGGCCCTATTAAGCTGGAGTATATTTCTATCCTTGTTATCATGTGCCTGCACTCTAGGTTTAAACTTTAATTGGGACAGATCTAAAGTATTAACTCTATGTAGTAATTTGCCTAAAAATATATACACAGCCAGTGTATGCTACTGATGCTTCAGATTGGATCATTCTTTGTGGTGGGGCTGTGCTGTGTATTTTAGGATGTTTAACTGCATCCTGGCCTCTACCCAACAGATACCAGTATCACCCTGTCTCCTTACTTCTAGTTGAAACCATCAAAAATGTCTCCAGAAATTGCCAAATGTCCCCTGGGGGAGAATTGCTTCTGGTTGAGAAGTGCTGTCATAGAGCTGCTTTGAAGGCGACTCCAAGGATACTGTGTTTGCCATATGTCAATAACTTTATAGGACATTTAACACCTATCAAGAAAGAAAATTTAATAAAACATTGCTTTGTTCTCCACTAAGATGTATTATAATTCAAGTCAGAATTCCCATAAATGTTTGAAAGAAAAACTGATGAATTCCAATGTTTCCGCACAGATTTCTGCAGGAAGGTTATAAGATACATACATGAGAGATGAATAAATAGTAACTGAACCCAAAAAGGGTGATTTTTCTGCTTTTCTCCCCCTGCCTATTACTTCTTGAGTCCAGCTTCTGTTTAACATCTTGTAAGTTGTATCTTAATTATGTTGATATCCAAAGAGATGAACAACTTATAGCAGGGTGAATTTGTTTTTTGCGAATCAAAATGTTTCCTGCCATTGATAAAAGCCCTTGAAATACTTAATCTATGATGTTTCATGAATCTTTTAGTAATAACAATTTTTTTCATGCAGGCCCGACTAGAAGACTTAATTTGATATTAGCAGAAATACATTATTGTTACAGATTCTAGGCTTTCACATGTGAAATGGGCTCATGTGGTTAAAGTACTTTCTTTTTAATTATTACATTTATTAAAATCAGAATAAGATTGCCAGCCACACATGTTAACATTGAAAACACAAGACCTTATCAGTTAAGAAAGTTAAATTCTTATCACAAAGATAGTTTCATCTGTCTAGTAAAAACTGTTATGCTAAAAAAAAATCTACTATGTGCATGTAGCTTTTCTGTACAACCTATGAGCTACATTCTGATTCTCAGCAACTCTTAAATTTCAGTTGAACTTTATACACTTAGTCTATTGATCATTGATGATAGATCCAATCCTTATACCAGCTCATTTCTGGCACTCTCAAAAATAAACTTAGACCAGTCAGAATGGCTATTATTAAAAAGTCAGAAAATAACAGATGCTAGTGAGATTACAAAGAAAATATAATGCTTATATGCTGCTGGCGGAAGTGTAAATTAATTCAACCATTGTGGAAAGCAGTGTGGCAATTCCTCAAAGAAGTTAAATCAGAATTATCATTTGATCCAACAATCCTATTATTTTGTATATATGCAAAGAAATCTAAATTGTTCCACCATAAAGATACATGCACATGCGCGTTAATTGAAGCACTATTCACAACAGCAAAAGCATGGAATCAACCTAAATGCCCATCAACAGTAGACTAGATAAAGAAAATGTGGTACATATACACCATGGAATACCATGCAGTCATAAAAAGTAACAAGTATGTTCTTTGCAGCAACAAAGATGAAGCTGGAGGCCATTATCCTGAGCAAACTAATGCAGGAACAGAAAACCAAATATCACATGTTTTCATTTTTCAGTGAGAACTCAACAATGAAAACACATGAACACTAGGAGGGGAACACCGAGCAAATTCATGACACACAATTTACCTATATAACAAATGGGCACATGTATCCCTGAACCTAAAATAGAAATTTAAAAAATAAAATAAAGTTATGCATTAGAGAAAATTAAATCATGTACAATGACATGTTTGGAAGCTGGAAGCCTAGGGGAACACACTGTCATACTTTAGAATGAAAAGATGCATTTTCATCATTTACAATGGAAGATTGTGTCTCCAGGTTTTAGAATGAAAGGGTGTGCCACCATACTTTAGAATGGAAGAATGTATCACCCTGATTTAGATTGGAAGGATGCATTTCTGCCCTTAATAATTTATCTGCTATTCCCCTTTCACTCAAACCCTGCCTTCAAATCCAATCTCCTATGAGATTTTGAGTCATGTGATATTTTTTATAAGTTATATCATATCAAGAAGTAAAATATAAGACCCAGAATAAGACATAATTCCATACATTGTCACAGAAAGGAAATAAACATTCTTGTTTAGAACTCATGCTACAGAAAATCGGTATGGAGGCAGCCTTGACAAAGGTGGATAGAGTGGGATTCAGCATGAGGCAAGCTGGGCTTGAGTTCTGTCTATACCAGGAGCTCCGGGTATGAACTATTTGACTTTCGTGACTTGGAAATATGTATTTACCATAATTAATATTACTTCATTAATAGCAACATTAATACTGTCATGATATATTTACTGCCACAAACAAGAGCTGACCTAGGAGACCAAAATAATTTTAATTTAGTGATTACAGGTCCTTCATAAGCACGTGGTTTAGCCACCAAAAAGCAAGAGTAAATATTAAGCCTTATGAAACTTTTCAGAGATCCTTCCTGGTAAAATCAGTAACAGCCTTGAATCTGTGGTCAAATGGAATTGCGTCAGTTTGACAGCATATTGAACACATGCTGAGTGCCCAAGCATGTGTATCAAAGTTAATAATACTACTTATTATGCCGGAAGGAAAGAACACTTTAAATGTAACAGGCCAACTGTGGGAAGGGAGAGAGAATGGCTTCCACCGTCGTGTTAGTAAGCAGAGGTTGACCGATTCCTGTTATTGTTAACTCTGCTACACATACTTGTGCATTCCATGTGCTCAGATGAGCTTTCAAACCTTCAAACCACATATCCCCACGCTGGAATATGTGTCCCATTGCCTGCATTTGGCAGATAGGAATTGCATTAGTTTGTGGTTGAACACTGGTGGGTTTTTGCGGTATGGTTTTTAAATGTTAATTTTACTTGAATTCAATGGTGGTCATAACAGAGAGCATACTACATCACATAAACAAATCTGCACTAACCATGCCCCAAATTCAATTGCTTTATGGCCCTGCAGTCTCTATGTTACTATTCATAGCTGGACCTCTCTCCTGTGCTCCTGATCTGTGTTTGCTGTGGTTTTAGAGCCCACAGGCCACTCTCTGCATGTAGATCAGTGAATTCAGCTTCTTTCCTTCCTCCAGTATCTCTTTCCCATCTCAGGTATGGGCACTGGAAGCTGACCAAGCCTTCACCACCTCCACATACCAGGTACCAGTGCTTCCACAACACATCTCTCAGATGTGCCACTGGCTCTGATTTTCACTGTCCCTTGACCGTCCCCTAGGGCTGCCCGACAGTTTCTCCAGACCTAGCTCAGCAATACCTATCCATCTCTAAGATGGAACCCAGGCATTCTTTGTCAAACATAAAATGGAAGATGCCACTCTCTCTTACAAAATTTTGTGTAAGTTTCTCAACCCCATGACAAGTTTTATTCTCCTTTGTATGGAATACAAGCCCTTCAGCACTTGCCCTTCCTCATGTTTCAGCTGGACGTCCCCCATCCACCATATGCAGAATGCGGTACAGCCACTGCTGTGGGGAGGCCACTCTCTCTATTCATCTCACGGTTTGCCTGTCACCTGTTTAGAATGTCCTTTCCTTCTGACCTGTTTCCCACCTGCTAATCTCTATGTACTAACATAATAACTAGTACTATTAACTCTGATACACATACTAGAGCACTCACGCGTGCTCAGTGTGCTGTCAGACCTTCAAACCACCTAATGCACATCCCCACTCTGGAATGTGTGTATGATTGCCTGCATTTGACAGATAGGAAAAGGAGGCTCAGACAGATGTTCCTCCTATATGTCACAGCTCATACGTAGATTTACACAGGTTGCTGACTACAAAATCCTGGTCATTTTCATTGCACTATGCTGCTTCTTTCAAAAACCCCCAAAATATTGTCGCATCCAGAAGGTCATTTATGATAATGTTCCTCTTCTAGGTTCACAAAGGACTCAAAAGCATCTCTGTTGTGTTCATGTGACAACTTGTTTTGATCATCTCTGTATATCTCCTCTTGTCCTACTCACAGCTCCATGAGAAAAGGGCTATGGTGGGTTTAAATGTCAATCCTTGGTGACAAGCAAAATCCTGCTAAACCTAGGAATCTGAAAATACTGAATGCTTGAATCAGTACACGAATAGAAATAACAGAATATGAGGCTGAATTAGAGAATGGGCTCTGGCTCAGTCTGAACAATTTCAAGGACGAATTTGAGCTCTTTTTGTAAAGCAATGAGCTCTTCATCTTACAAAAAATAGTATGTGCTGATTATGTAATTTAATAACATGTTAGAGACATTTGGTAGGTTAAAGATGTTGAAAAATCAGACAGGGCCTGCATTAGTTCTCTGCTTCCTTGAGTAGCTTTAATTAAACCCTGTACATGTTGCTCTTGTTCTTAATAAGAGCCCCTCTTATTCTCTTTTTTCTGTGTTTTGAATTCTGTTCTAGACTAAGGAACTGTAATTATAAATGAAACTTCCAGCTCTAGCAGATGAGTCGGTGTCTTTAGAGCATGGCTTATCTTGTGGTTTTTATTATTCCTCTTGCCCAACACACACCGTTGCAAAGTGAATGGTGCCTCCCTGCTTAACTCACAGGTGGATATTCTTCTCCACATGACGCACTTAATTATACGATTTATCACACTATTTAAACACCCTCACTGGTGCACATCTCCTCAGATTTTTCTTTCTGGAACCCAGAAATGTCAATTAGAGAGCTTCAGGTACGTTGTCTCAGAACCAGTCTTCAGTAATTGTCCCTCTAAAGTCAGAATTGGAAACCATTGTGTGTCAGATTTGCAAATGTCTCCGCCGCCTTGAGTTAGTTTGTTACAATTAATACTTCAAGTGAAAACTGTTAGCATGCTGAACATCCTTCAAGGGGATCATTTACTCTCTAAATGCATCAGTCTAATTTAATCAAATGTCAATGTGAGATAAAGAATGCTGTATCTGGGGGCTCTGAGTTTGCATTTAAAATTCCACTTGTATCTACCCCTTACGACACTGATTTGTAGAGTGAAAAAACACAGATTACATCTCTTTGTTTTCGCTTTTGAAATAAGTTAGGTTATAAAGACCTTTAATAATATGCACTTTTTCTGCTCTGTAATGCTTTTCTATAAGTATTTCACTGTGGCATTTCAGAATGATACTGTGAAAGAGAAGAAACTCTTGCTTCTATTGTAAGTAATGCTCTGACAATTATCACCACTGTAAAAAGTACTTTAAAAAAATTGGTCTACATCCTCCTCAAGGGCTGTCTTCTGGCTCCTTAATACATTAATGTTAATATTAATGGTTATCCAAGAGCTGCTCCCACTTCCATTTCTTTAGAAAGTCTGGAGGTCCTCATCCAGGCAATCTTCCCTTTTGTCACTTAGACTTTTCTTATTTAAAGGTACCCTTTAAAACGCAGAACTGGCCTGCATCCATTGACAGACCTTGAACAGTTTGCTATTGTTTTTTGGTTTGCTCTGGGATGCAAAAGAAAGAAATCCCTCCACTTCCTTTCTGTCTTTCTGGCAGCCCAGAGTGAATTGGGGAATATATCTGTAGAAAAAAAGGAAAAAAATAAGCAAGGTTGACAACTCCACCTTGACATGACTTTCAACATGGAGTCCAGCAAACTTGCACACATGTGGAGATAGCCAGAGAGAGAACAGAGCAGCGTCACACACATACGTGTGACAGAAGCTCTCGCTGACTGCGGGGGGAGCAAGAGTCTCTGCTCCAACATGAAATGAATCAGGAGGGCACCAGCAATGTTGGCCTCTGCCAACTGGTGAGAGGCTCTCTTTCCATCAGAAGCTTCTGATTCCTGCGCTGCCAGATTCAACCAGGGACCCTTTGAACTATGTTAAAGATACTGCTGGCAGACTCAGGGTTGAGAAATACTTTTGGTTAAACAAGCAGAAGATAATATAGTTTTGAGTGTGCAGATTTTTTTAAAAGAAAATTCAATGTGGAAAGCACTTATTGAATTAGGAAGCATTATCCATTTTCACTTTTAAATACATAACTGCATTGTCTTTTTAAGAGTGGCCATATTTAGTCAACAGTGATGTATTTATGTATGGCATGATTCATTCTTTTTTACAAACAAATTTTAAAGAATGGAGGGCTTGCTAAAATAAATAAAATAAAGAAGAAATTGAGCTGCTAAAAAGGATAAGTTTGATAGATACACCAAATGTATACTACCAGTTTCCGCACCAGTACCAAAGATTTGGGTCACAGATCACAGATTTAACTCTAAATTTCTCAGAAATCAAGGAAAAGAGAGGCAAATAACTGTAAAATATATCAATGCAAAACCTTCCGTTTCTCTCTATATAGTTGATTAGATAAACATGTTCACTTAAGTAATTTTAATAATCCTTACATGTATATTTTTACATTTATTCAATTATGTAAGTTTCCTCACACTGATGCCTAATGCAGCATCTTAAAACCTAGGATTATAAAACCAGGTCATGAAAATTTACCCCGAAGTATATTTAGAGTTGTAAAGAATCATAATACTAAACTATTCAACTACCCTTTTTTCAGACATGAAGATTAAAGCTCAAAGAGAAGTTGCAATTTGCCCCAGGTAGGAATCTTGAATCATCTTAAATCTCTGGGCATATTTTTTTACTCTCCAAAAGACTCAGGTAGGATACCAGGAATTTGTTTCAAAATAACATGAACATTAGAGGAATATTTTCATACATAGATGCACCACTCAAAAAAGCTAGGAAGGAAAAGGAAGGATCTCAGAACATTCTCGTCTCGAGATTGACCATGTACAGGTGGACCTCGGAGATGCTGCAGGTTCTATTTCAACCACCCTATAAAAAAAAAATAGTACAATAAAGGCAGTCACGCATTTTGTTTTTTTGTTTCTCAGTGCATAAAAAGTTATGTTTATACAATATTCTTGTCTAAGTTTGCAGGAGCATTATGTCTAATGAAAAGTACATGTTTTAATTTAAAAAATACTTTATTGTTAAGAAATGCTGACAATCATCTCAGCCTTTAGCAAGTTGCAACCTTTGAGCTGGTGGAGACTCTTGCTTTAGTGACCGTGGTGGCAGCTGACTGATCATAGTGGTGGATGCTGACAGTTGAAGTAGCTGACAATTTCTTAAAGTAGTGACAATTTCTTAAGAAATGACAATTTCTTAAAGTAAGAGAACAGTGAAATTTGCTTCATTGACTGACTTCCTTTTTCAAAAGATTTCTCTGTAGCATACAATGCTGTTCAATAGAAGCTTAAACAACAGTAGCATGTCTCTCAAAACTGGAGTCAATCCTCTCAAATGCTGCTACTGCTTTATCAATTAAGTTTGTGTAATATTCTAAGTCATTTGTTCTTATTCAACAATGTTCACAGTATCTTCACCAGGAGTAGATTCCTTCTGCAGAAGCCATTTCCTTTGCTCATTCTTAAGAAGCAAATTCTCATCCCAAGTTTTGTTGTAAGATTGCAACAACTCAGTCCCATTTTTCAGGCTCCACTCTAATTCCATTTCTCCTGCTGTTTCCATCATATCTGCAGTTACTTTATCTACTGAAGCCTTGAACCCCTCAAAGTCATCCATGAGGGTTGAAATCATGTTATCCCAAACTCCTGTTAGTGCTGATATGCTGACCTCTTCCCATGAATCACAAATGTTCTCAGTGGCACTTAGAGTGGTGAATCCTTTCCAGAAGGTTTTAAATTTACTTTGCTTACATCCATCAGAGAAATCACTATTAGTGGCAGTGATAGCCTTATGAAATGTTTCTCTCAAGGAATAAGACTTGAAAGCAAAAATTAATTGTTGATACATAGGCTGCAGAATGCATGTTGTGTTAGCAAATATGAAAAAACATTAATCTACTTGTATATCTTCATGTCCTTGTATATCTTTTTGCTGGTGGAGAGTCTTGCCTTAGTGACAGTGGTGACAGCTGACTGATTATATTGGTGGTTGACAGAGCTCTTGGGTGACTAGGTGCATTGTCAATAACCAGTAATATTGTGAAAGAAATCATTTTATTTGAGCATTAGGTATCAGCAGTGGACTTAAATATTCAGTAAACCATGCTGCAAATAGGCATGTTGTCATCCAGGCTTTACTGTTCCATTTACAGAGCGCAGACACAGTAGATCTAGCATAATTCTTAAGGGCCTTAGAATTTTCAGAATGGTAAATACGTACTGGCTTCAACTTAAAGTCACCAGCTGCATTAGCCACTAACAAGAGAGGCAGCCTGTCCTTTGAAGCCAGGTATTGACTTCTCCTCTTTAGCTATGAACGTCTTAGATGGAATCTTCTTCCAATAGAAGGCTGTTTTGTCTGCGTCGCAAATCTGTTGTTTACGGTAGTTATTTTCATCAGCGGTCTTAGCTAGATCTTTTGGATAACTTGCTACGGCTTCTTCACCAGCACTTGCCGCTTCATCTTCTATTTTTATGTTATGAAAATGGCTTTTTCCCTTAAACCTCATGAACCAGACTCTGCTGACTTCAAACATTTCTTCTGCAGCTTCCTCACCTCTCTAAGACTTCACAGACTTAAGCGCAATCAGGGCCCTGCTCTGCATTAGGCTTTGGCTTAGAAAATGGTGTGGCTGCTTTGGTGTTCTATCCAGATCACTCAAACACTTTCCCTATCAGCAGCAAGGCTGTTTCCTTTCTAATTGTTCATGTGTTCCCTGGAGTAGCACTTTTACTTTATCTCAAGAACTTTTTGTTTACCTGCGTGAGTTGGCTAACTGGCACAAGAGGCCTAGTGCTTGGCCTGCCTTGGTTTTCAACATGCTTTCCTAACTAAGCTCGATCATTTTTAGCTTTTGATTTAAAATGAGAGACATGTGACTCTTTGTCTACTTGAACACTTATAGGGTTATTAATTGGCCTAATTTAAATATTGCAGCATCTCAGGAAATAGGGAGGCCCAAGAAGAGGAAGAGAAGTGGAGGAATGACAAGTTGGTGGCGCAGTCAGAACTGATTAAGTTCACCATTTTATACAGGCATAGTTCCTGGTGTCCAGAAACAATTAAAATAGTAACACCAAAGGTCTCTGATCCTGATCACAGATCATTGTAATGACATAATAATAATAAAATAGTTTGGAATATTTCTGGAATTATCAAAATGTGACACACAGACACAATGTGAGCACATGCTATTAGAAGGGTGAACTTGATAGACTTATTTGACACAGGGTTGTGACAAACCTTTAATTTGTTAAACAACAACAACAACAACAAAAAACCACTACGTGCAAAGCACAATAAAATGAGATGTACATGTATTTACGTACAAACAGAAAGCAGTTCTCCACTGCCACCAGCATCAACGTAACTTCCGTCACCTAATACATAATCCAGGATAATCCTGGCAGGCGCTGATTGACCATCCAAGAGCCATTCGAGGGAGTGCTCAGGAGCAACTGTGCACCACGGTGGGCTGATTTAAGCAGCATTCACAGGCCTGCCTTGCCTTTCTAGCTATTTTCTCCTGAAGTTCTCTAGTGTTTACAGTTTCTGTCAGTAGATTAGCCTCTTTGTCTATGATTTATCTACTGGGCTATGTCAAAATGCAGAGCACTAGAGAAAACGTAGAGAGCTGTCTTGGAGTCCAGTCCATGAAATACTTGAGAGAAATTTTGAACATGGACAACCAATAAGTTATTGAAGTGCAGACAGATCCTTGAAAAATAGGTAGGAGGACAGTTGTGTTTTAGAGATACAGAGGAAGGAGCTAAGGCTTCTGAGATATGGGTCTGATCACAGGAGAATGAACTCAAGGTGAAGGATAAAAGCAAAAGATGTGGGAACAGTGGAGTGAGAAAAACGAAACTAAAAACAAAAATGGTGTTGCCAGACATGGGGAATCCCTGAAAGCAAATATCCACTTTTGATTGTAGCAAGTTGATTCTATTCCAGGCACAGATATTCATGACCAGTGCATTCAATTTCAACTTGGAAGTTCTGCATAAATGCCTACTACACAGGTGCTAACCCATAAATTCAGAAGTTACAGGCAATGTGACCACATAGACCCTGAAAACTTGACGGTGGGCTCCCAGGCTTGCCCTGCTGTCCTGGCAGAGCCTAAAGAAAGCCAGCTTCTACTCCTCCACCCGCCAACGCTAGGCATCTTCATTATGCATGGACCACTCTTCTGTGGGCACAAATAGAAAGACCTAAACCAGACATGGAAATTTTAACTTTTCACAGCATCCATTAACATTTTCATTCATTCAATATGTGATTGTCAAGTCTGTACTTTGGGCCAGGTTCTGGCATCAGATAGTAAACAAAACTGAAAAACCAGATTCTCTGATGTCTGACTAGCCACTAGAGGCAAGGCACATGCAAGGAAAGATGTATCAATACTGTCCCAGAGAAGCAAGTGGCCTCGTGGACAATAATATCCATGTGCATGAGTAAGCATATTGGGCAGTCACACACGCTCTAAGGCATTTGAGTGTCCCTGAAAGATGGGCAGGAGAGGGTGGGAGGAAGACATTCTGTTTGAAAGTGACCGTGGATATTCCATGCTGGAGGGAGCATGGGAGCTGGACCGTGATGACATAAAGAATACACATGTGGGAAAGAGTCACAGCTTCCTGTATGGAGAAATTTGTCCATGCCACATTGAAAGGGCAGAAAAGAAGAGGGGTGTATTAGAGAAGACAAATTCATAGATGATCAGAGCTTAAGGAATGAGGACAGAAGCAATGGGAAGTTGGCTTGGGTCAGATCACGGCCATTCTGAAGTCTCAGCTTCAGGATCAACAGAAGTAGATCTGATGAGTAGGCAGATTTTTGCTTTTGAGAATAATGAGTTTTGCAAATAGATAACCAAATATAATTAGTATAATTTGATAAAACTGAAAGTCAGTAAGGCTTAAAAGGATAAATATAAAATGGTCTTTATGTTTAAATCCAGTAATATTGTCATTTTTATTGTATTATTATTTTATTTTGACAATTATTAAGCAACTGCTAACTCACTGACCTCTCTTTTATCCTCTGATAGTAAGGATTTAAAGTTTATCTGTACTTTAATCTGAATTATCTGAAATCCCAAGATGCTAATTTTTTAAAACAGGTGGAATATAAAAGTATACATCTCTTTTATTTCAAAAAAATAAAGGCATAAAACAACCAAAGAAATTACTTGCTAAGGAAGGGGCCTAACAGTTCCCTCGTGTGTGGGTTGTGCTATTCATTTGTCAAGTACACTTTTCATTCAACAGAAAAACAAGAATCATGATTCGTTGATATCTGTACACCCGAACATGAGTGATTGACTTCCATAAGTGTGCAAGACCTAGATTATATTAATTATACTACTTATACTAATCTGGCTGCTTCAAAATTGTTATTGATTAATAAACCACTTAGTTGCACTTCTAATTTTCTAACCAATCTCCCTGTAAATTAAACACACAATACACACACATTTTTTTCGAGAACCTAGAAACCTAGATTAGTAGTATGAATACTTTATAATAGAGTGCTGCTTTAAAAACTTTAAATCAAACTTAAAACCATACCTATTTAAATAAATTCTGCAAGCCACTTTAAGCTGTGGAAATTTAAGGTTTTCAATATATTGAATCCTAATTAAGCATTAGAAGTACAAGTATATTGGCAAAACATTATACATGAAAAACTAACCTCTCACATTTTACATTTATGTCCAAGAACAACTATGGTTCTTGAAATGTGCGACTAAAACCGCTAAGTGCCTGTTTTTATTCATTCAAATTGCTGAATATCATTATTAAAGGAAGTGACGTAGACTCACGCTCCTTTGACATTTGCAAGGCCCATGACCGGACAGAATGCAGCAAGAGCTCCTTGTTCCTCAAACCCCCATCGTTTCATTACGGACTTCTCAGATCATTTTGAAGACAGTGCTGACTGAGCACAGCCGAGAGGGGCCAGAGAGGGAGAAGATGCATGTGATTATAAAAAGAGAAGAACGGGAGAATGAGTGGCTCAAAAATGCTCTTGAAGATGGTAAATAATCCACTCACAGTCAGTTTCTCTGAACTTATTCAAGTAGTATGCTTGAAAATATGACAGTGTGCATTGATCAGTCTGTCAAATTATTTTTCAGTAACATTTGTGATGGTTTACATAGGAAAAGAGAGACCTCAATAGTTTAATGTTAAACTGTACATTATTTGAAAAACCGAGTGTTGAAAATAAAAATCTCAAAAATCCTGCCAAAATTAAACATTTGGTTTAGCAAAATATTGACTACATGTGATCATCATATATAGATTTAGCCATCATGTCCTATGTTGCTAAGCCTCTCAGTTTTCAAGCTGATTTCAAAAAAGATTGAAATCGTATTTTTGTTGTAATAATAAATAGATTGAAAACTAATAATTGTGTTTGAGCTACACAACTGTTGTTGTTTCTTTTATTGTTAAGTTCTGGCTGTTTTTAAAATGCAGTGTACTGTCATGCAATTAGCAAACACATTCATACATGAGTAAAATATTTTTAAATTATTCTTGCCATTTTAAACATTTGACACCAGTCTTAGTTTGGACTTCTATAAAAAGCTGCCATAGCCTGGGTGGCTTTAACAATGCACATTTACCTTTCACAATTCTGGAGACCTAGAAGTCTAAGACCAAAGCACCTGCAGATTCAGTGTGTGGTGAGGGTCCACCTCCCGGTTCACAGGCAGCCAGCTTCTTGTATTCTTATATGGCAGAAAGGGTCAAGAACATTCTCTGGGGTTTCTTTTATAAGAGCCCTAATACCATGTATTAGGGTTCCACCCTTATGATCTAACCACCTCCCAAACGCCCCACCTTCTAGTACCATCATGCTGGAGGTTAGGATTTCAATATATGAATAAGGCGGGTGGGCGTGAACATTTATTGCAATGCCATGGATAGCTTTATTACATAAACAAAATATATGGATATCATTTTACTACATACAACTTAAATGTGCTCAAGCATGTTCTTTATTGTCAACTACTCTATTTGAATGGTGAAAAAGAACTATATTCTTTAAAATGATAATAACACTTTAATGTAGCTCACTTTAAAGAAAAAAATATTTTGTCCAAAATATGTTCTAAAAACTTAAGAAACAAAAGAAGGTAGTCTTATGTTGATATCATTTGGAGTATGGCAGATTTTCTAACTAAAGGATTATTTAAGGCAGTGAAAATAGTCCAAGTAAGAGAATAATTTTGTTTTATTTTCTATGGAGGCAGTTTCTTTGGTGTTTCTAAGTCAGAATATAGTTTTTCTTCTGAAATAATAAGGCTTTTGCTGGGTCCAGTGGCTCATCCCTGTAATCCCAGCACTTTGGGAGGCCAAGGCAGGTGGATTGCTTAAGTGAAGAAGTTCAAAATCAGCCTGGGAAGCATATTGACTTACAAAAAAAAAAAAAAAAAAAATTGCTGGGCTTGGTAGCATGTGCCTGTGGTCCCAGCTACTCGGGAGGCTGAGGTAGGAGGATGTTTGAGCCCTTGAGGTCAAAGCTGAAATGAGACATGATTCTGCCACTGCACTCCAACCTGAACAAGAGAGCAAGACACTGTCTCAAAAAACAAGGGGAGTTTCCAAAAGTAAGGTAAAAGCAAAAGTAAAGTAAAGGGGGGTTTCTTATTTTTTTCTGATTTGGGCAAGGGTGGAATCCATGACAAGGAGGTTCACTTCTAGGCTTGTAGCCGATAGTAAGAATCAAAACACAAAGTAAAGTTTGCTAATTTGCACGATCATGAAGTATGTATGAAGAACATGCACAAGAGAGGAACTGCAGATGCATAAACAAAGACTCTACACAAGGCAACACTCACAGATTTACAGCAAGAGAAGTAAATCTCCAGGACTAATCCTACGCCAAGTCATGACAGAGACAGTCTGTGATTTTCTGGCCACATCTTTTGTATTTAGTCTCCAGTAGTATCAGCAACCCCAGGGTTTCCTAACGTATCAGGCAGTTTCAGACGTCTTTGCCATTGTACATTTCCTTGTGTTTCATATGCCTTCCTCCACCCTCCATGTAGCCAGAGCATCCATTCAACAGTCTGATGGGAACTCCCAAAGCATAGGGACTGCTCAAGGGCTTCTCTAAATAATTGAGTCCTGAGCCATGTTCTCCATCCAAAATTTTGCATGAAAAATTGCAAAATTGTAATTGACACATACTATGTTTAAAACACATATAACATGGCTGGAGTCTTTGTCCCCACCCAAATCTCACATTGATTGTAATAAACTAATCCCCACATGTAGGAGGGAACCAGTGGGAAGTAATTGGATCATGGTGGTGGATCTTTCCCATGCAGTTCTCAAGATAGTGAATAAGTCTCCTGAGAGCCAATGGGTTTATAAAGGGGAGATCCGCTGCACATGCTCTCTTACCTGCCACCATGTAAGATGTGACTTGCTCCTCCTTGCCTTCCACCCTGATTGTGAGGTTTCCCCAGCCCTGTGGAACTGTGAGTTAATGAAACCTCTTCCCTTTATAATTACCCAGTCTCAGGTTGTCTTTTTCAGCAGCATGAGAACACACTAACACAATATATATTATGGCAATTTCATTATGTAATATGTTTATAAATTTTAATTTCTAAATATTTTATTATATTCATAGCCAATTCAGATGCTGTATTTCCTTAGTTTCATACTTGCTTAGCCAATTTTCTGTAATGATTGCTGAGAAAGCACAGCTGACCATAACTAATATCTCAAAAGGAAAATTATACAATTCCTTTAAAAATTAAAGCAAAACAAATAATTGTATGTAGATATGGATTCACTGAGTGCATTTGATAAAATCTATGAATCAGGTGTGGATAGTTCCAACCACCACAGCCCTAAAAGGGGCCAAGGGGCACCTTGGGCCTTTGCTTCACAAGGTGCAACCCCAAGCCTTGACAACTTCCACATGCTGTTGAGCCTGCAGGTACACAGAAGTCAAGAATAGAGATTTGGGAACCTCTGCCTAGATTTCAGAGGATATATGGACACCCCTGGATGCCCAGGCAAAAGTTTCCTGAAAGAGTGCAGCCTTCATGGAGAACCTCTGCTAGGGCAGTACAGAAGGGAAATGTGAGGTTGCAGCCCCCATACAGACTCCCTACCGGGGCACTACCTGGTGAAGCTGTGAGAAGAGGGCCATTGTCCTCCAGACCCCAGAACGGTAGATCCACAGACAACTTGCACCGTGTACCTGGAAAAGTCACAGACACTCAACGGCAGGCCATGAGGGCAGCCAGGAGGGTTGTCTATATCCTGCAAAACCACATAGGAAGAGCTGCCCAAGACCATGGAAATCCACCTCTTGCATCAGTGTGACATGGATGTGGGATGTGGAGTAAAAGGAGATTTCACTGCCCTGCTAGATTTTGAAATTGCATGGGGCCTGTAGCTGCTTTGTTTTGGCCAATTTCTCCCATTTGGAATGGCTGTATTTATTCAATGCTTGTACCCATTGTATCTAGGAAGTAACTAGCTTGCTTTTGATTTTACCAGGTCATAGGTGGAAAGGACTTGCCTTGTCTCAAATGAGGCTTTGGGAGGCTGTTGGGAAGGCACGATTGGTTTTGAAGTATGAGGACATGAGATTTGACAGGGGTCAGGAGTGGAATAATATGGTTCGGCTCTGTGTCCCCACCCAAATCTCATTTTGAATTGTACTCACATAATTCCCACGTGTTGTGGGAGTGACCTGACGGGAGGTAACTGAATTATAGGAGCAGGTCTTTCCTGTGCTGTTATCATGATAGTGAATAAGTCTCACAAGATCTGATGGTTTTATAAGGTGGTGTTTCCCTGCAGAAACTCTCTTTGCCTGCCACCATCTACATAAGATGTGACTTGCTCCTCCTTGCCTTCCACCATAATTGTGAGGCCTTCCCAGACATGTGGAACTGTAAGTCCCTTAAAACTCTTTGTTTTGTAAATTGCCCAGTCTGGGGGAGGCCTTTATTTGCAGCATCAAAATGGACTAATACAATGCTCTTTAGCTCTTGTAGATACTGACCTGCATGAAGATGTGACAGGTCATGTCAGCTTCACTGCTGATGCTCTTTACTATTTACTTTCTAGGGGGATGGTTATTGTGCTTTCTGCTCAATAGCAATTACTCCTTCCTAGCTGATTTAGAACTCTGTAGAGAGCAGGCTTCCCCTCTCTCTCCTGTGCTTCAGCAGCTCACGTCTCAAATTCACCTCTGTGCTCTCTGCTTGGTGCCTCTCCCTACCTCTGCCTTTGGCTTCCTCATACTTTTCTCTCTGAGACTGAGGGAACTTCTGTGCCTTTTTCATGAGCACCAGTGTGCAGAATTCCTGAGAACACCCCAGAAGGAAAGTGGCCAACACAGCCACAGACACCAGTTTAGTCATGCGAGGAAGAAAAATGAGTCAGGCCAGTCTTACAGTAGTTCCTGCTCTGTCACATCATAGGAGAGGTCACCAGGCAGCATAAATGTCTAGCCTTATCAGAGAAAATGAAAAGAACAGATGAGACTGTTTGAAAGACTTGAAAGACTTAGAAACACATCAATACCTGCGGGAAATATTTTAATAAGAGATGTTTCTGAAGCTGACTGTCTGATTTAAGAAGAAAAATATCTTGAAGAACAACTCTGAGTTTAGATGAATATTTTATAGAAAAATCTCCTTGTAAACTGACATATATATATACATATATATATATAGTGTTGCTTTTACAAAATTAGTTCATGTTAGCCTTCTTCAGAGAGATTTTTAGTTCTTAGAGAAAAATCTTCTCAAGTTTAACCATTGTATTGATGACCCTGAGTGAGCTTAATTTAATGATTGCATTTTTAAAACCTTTTCAAATCTATTCGTTAAACTTATTATGTGATTACACTGAAAAATGAGCAAAAAATACTGTGATATAATGCCTAAGGAGAACAATCAGAAAAAGGAAAATAAAAATAATTTCTGAATAACAACTTGAAAGTTTCAGTGGTATATTATTTATTTCTAGTTATTATTTTTAAAATTTTAGTTTGTATTCTACTACTTTAAATTTAGTAAAGAAATTTGAAAGAACCAATTATTAAGAAAAAAATCAGCTGCTCCTTACCTGTAAATAGAGGTGATGATTAATTTCAAAAACATTTCAGATGTTTCTGGTGAACATTTTCTGTTAGGCACCACACAATAAAATGGACATTGAACAAATGCCTACTAAGGATGAAAAATATCTAGTAAACTAGTGACACCCAAGAGATTTGCACGTGACAACATGTGAGATTGAGATTGCTCTCAGAAAGAAGTCAGAGCCTCCGGAAAGCCTGCCCTTACACGGACATATGTTGGTCAAGAGGAACTCCTACAACTTTCACCTCTGAGAATCAACAAAAGAAGAATCTAGGATGACCTTACAGCTACAGAAACTCCTTACAACATTGTGGATTGCAAAGGATATGAGGTTTGGGGGCAAACATATCCTGCTTACTACTTTAATATTATGACCTACTGAGTGGGTTTTCAGTAAATCACTAAATTTCAGTAAATCAGTAAATTCCCTGATACCTCACCAGCAAAATTAGGTTAGTACCCTCTTGTTATTCTTGAGTCTGTCAAAATTTTGAGTACAAGATGGATTTCATTAGTGGAAGTTCCTATTGCTGTTATTAAATTTTCATAATATATTTCACAATAAATAATGCATCACTTAGGTTGCTGAGGTATCCTGACTGTATTCTATTTATTTCTCCAATGACAGGACAGATACTTGAAAGCAAAGGCCCAATCTATCTTCCAGTCCATTCCCCTACAGTACTGTGTATAGTAAGTTGACATATATTTAAGTAGGAGAAAGTGTTTCACAGTGTCAAGTTCTATACAAATGATGCCTAGAAAATCTTAGAAACAATTTGGCTTTAGGAGAGTTTGAGCCACCTACTTTGAGAGTACTTGTGCCCCAGGCCTTCCAGATCCCAAAAAGCTCTGCAGTGTGTCTTCCCATTTAGATAGCTCACTCAGTGGGAGCCATTGGTGTTTCTTCAAAGACCCTTTAATTCTCTTAACCATAAAACACTTTAGGTCCAACTGTGAGTCTTTTTGTCCCTTAAATCTAAGCTTCATCCAGAACTTACCTCACTGAAGAATTTGTCTTCAGGCTCATATGCATCCAATAATCAGAGGTGACATGAACCCACCGCCATGTTGCTGTCTTTAGTTCCTTATCTCTGAGAACTACTGGTTGTTCCTCTGACAAGCCTCTTATATTTAATAACATGGGTGAACTGAAGACATAAATGGATTAGAATTTGTGTTCCCCTCTCCAGATTTGGGTAAACGTAATACTTACATCTCGATTATTATTTTAAAAAGTTACATAATTTTACAAGCCGGAAATCAGAGTTGCCGTCATGATCAACTGATGACTGAGCTCCTGGATTTATTATCAAATAAACAGTCCGAGTGTTTGCCCTGAAGCACACTGGCCCCATGGGGGTTGGGGGGACTGTGAGGAGCCGTTCTCCTTTGGGTCACCACATAGTATCTTCCAAAAAAAAAAAACTTTGAATGTGACCCCAAATCCCTTAGGATTATCACCAAGTGGGACTCAGAGTGGCACCAAATCTGAATTTTTGTTGTCTATTAACACTATGTTTTGAAATTTTTCTACAAAAAAAATAGTAATTAAGGGTGTACCTTGACTACAGTATGGAGAATAAAAGGAATATGGGATGCTCTGTCAGGATCGAGGTTTGAATCCCAGCTTCATCATGTATTAGCTGGATAAACCATGGCACTTTGTCTAGTTTTTCTGAGTCTGTTTTCACTCTGAAAGTTGAGCATGTGATTATTTTCCTCATTAGCTTTTTGTGGAATAATAATAGCAACAATAAAACAGAATATAAACAAAATTTAAAAATTCAGCACACTGCTTTTCTCATGGTAATTACCAAATAATTTTTCCTCCTTCTGTTAACAGAGAAGTCAGTATTTCCTTTTTATTTCTCCATTTTATTTCTTCATTTGCTTTCCATCTCTGGACAACTTAGATTTTTGTTATACTTTGCACAGAATTGAAACATTTCCTGATAATCCATCAACTGGTCTTGATTTAATTCCCTCAAGTCAGAGAGCAAAAGTCTAATTTTTTTTCCACTGGATTGTTGTTACATGTGAAGTTAGTTTTTTTGTTATCCTCAGCCTGTTTTTCATCAAGCTAAGGGGTCAGAATTTCCTTAATCAGGTCTTAAAATATATGGTTTAAAATCTCTCATTCTTGAAGTTATTTGAATTTGTACAACTTTTGGTGTACTGAGATCCCTCTTATGAGTGTGGGCCTGAATTAGCAGAGCTATTCCAACTGGAGGCAAAAGGCACTTTTAATAACCTACAGCACCCACTCCCCTCCCTCCAGCCCAGGTATTTGTGGGCTGGTGAATGATGCAGACACATCAGAGAGGAGGAAAACATCTAATATACTGAAAAAAAATCCAGTATAAAAAATGAGATGAGTTCAAATCACCAGCAAGTGAATTTCAAGGCCTCTATTTATTCAGAGAATAAATAGGGACAGAGAAAATCAGTTTGAAAGAGCAAAGAGGGTGTTGTCAATGGCATTTGTAAATTTGAAATCTCAGTGAATTTGGAGCAAAATAAAAACCATCCATAGAACATGCAGTATATTTAAAAGTTCTGCAACAAGTAAATAACTGAATATGTCTAAGGAATTTTTTTTTTTTTTTGAGATAGTTTTGCTCTTGTTCTCCAGGCTGGTGTGCAATGGCACGATCTCTGCTCACTCACTGCAACCTCTGCCTTCCGGGTTCAAGCGATTCTCCTGCCTCAGCCTCCTACGTAGCTCAGATTACAGGCATGCACCAACATGCCTGGCTAATTTTGTGTTTGCAGTAGAGATGGAGTTTCACCATGTTGGCCAGGCTGGTCTCAAACTCCTGATCTCAGGCAATCCGCCTGCCTTGGACTTCCAAAGTGCTGGGATTACAGGCGTGAGCCACCGCACCCAGCTGTCTAAGGATTTTCTAAGTGATAAAAACCTCTAAGTAAAATTTAACAGTTATTAGATCCATAAACAGAAATACAAAAAAAAAAAAATGAGTAAATATGTGTGTAAGCACGCATGCAGCCTTTGCTGTGGGCTTTGGTGGGGATACAGACACAGCACCCACACATGGTCACACCTGACAGCCAGCCCTGGTGAGGCTGACGGAGAGGCCATCTGCCCCTCAGCGTTGCCCTAACCTGGCATGAAGGGTTGAACAACTTTGCACTTGGAGTCATTCTACCCTGAGATTTACATTCAGCTGTTTCCAGTGGCAGGTGCATCTTGGCAAGTTTTTCAAAATATATGAACTTCATTTTCACATTTATACAATGGGATAGTAATATTGATCTAAAAAAATCATTGAAAATTATGCACATATCACCTCTTCCATGGGGACTCCCCTGTTGTAAACAAACCAGGGGAGGCCACCCATAGCTGGTCTTTAAGTGACACAAGGACATAGCATGTGAACATGTGAACATGGCATATGAAGGCAGTCAACACCAAAAATCCATCTTATTTTTGCTGTTCAAAAAAATTTCATGTTTATTTACTCTTTACAAACAACAAAAAATTATTAATAGTTTATAGTAATCCTTTCAAGCACTTCATACACAAGGCACTGCTCTGAATGCTGAGAACACTGAAGCAAGCAAGCCAGAGCTCCAGAGGGGAGACGGATAACAGACAGACAGACACATAGGAGGTGGTTTCATACTGATGAACCCAGTGAAGAAATGCGAGCTGGAGGTGATACTTTAAGAGGTCAGAAGAAAGGAGGTGATACTTGAGATGAGACCTATCTGGCAGCAAGACTACCGCCATTGCAAACACTGGAGATGGAGGCATGGCTTTGAAATATGCTCCATGGGCTCGCAGTTCATTGTGGGAAACAGCCAAGCTGAAAATGATACTAATAGTCACAAGGACCTGTAAATGTGAATGAAGTGACTCTTGCTCATAGTGAACCCACAGCGACCGGCCATACGGAAGGGAGCGTATGTTCACAGCTCATGAAAGTGCTGTGTGTGAAACAAGAACGTACAACTAACTGAACCTGGGACAAAAGACCACGTCTTGTTTGTTAAGAGCCAGACACCGAGGCAGTGAAAAGGAAAGACAGTTTACCCTAGGACCACGATGGGCAGGTAGTTCATTCATAATTAGCTTGTTCCTTCTTCTCATCTTTAGAATGTGGATACTAATACACGACTCTCAATGTTATTTTACTGTGGACATTTACTAAGAAAACATCTATAACATACTGTACAATTTTAGATTTGTATATCATATTTACATATACACCTGTGTGCACATGTATGTATGAACCTGCACACTTATACACACATAGACACATGTATATATAATATACACATATGTAAAATATCATATATATTTTCATTGATGTGGCATAGTATGTAAACATGAATTCATACAGCAGGCCTGGAAATATGATGAGAAGGATGTGTTACTAAAAGCAAAGTTAGGTAGCTCAGTTTCATGAATCCAAATTGGAGCGTGTTATCTTAGACATTTTGCTAGTTTACCTGCTACTTTACAGATTATCCTTACAGATAATCCCTGCTACCTCGGGACATGCAATAATGGAGTTTCGTTCTTATGTGACTGATAAATATCAATTCTTTAATGATCCTTTGTGATTACTATAATTTATATGATAATCCAGACATATCATTTTACATTTTCTTTTTATTTTTTGAGCATTAGTAAACATTTGGGATGTAAGTGGAAAAAAATTGTCTATGAAAAATAACCATGCCTTCAGATTATATAAAAATATTGTTAACCTTTCTGATTTTCCAGGTGATTTTAGCACAGATAGATTCAACATTAAGCCCACACTAAGATAAAATGGCCAGAATTATTTTCAAGACATAATTATGTTTTTTGCTGCAGGGATAATTATTTTGAATGGTAACCAAATTTGTGGGAATGCATTAAAAAAAGCATGAGTACATGACCAGACCCTTATAATACTTAGAAGATGGCAATTTCTGTGTAACAAACCACACTCATTGTGCCCTTGAAACTGCTTCATTATAGACGAAAAGTGGATGAAGAGATTTTATATGTGCATTCTAGGTTCAGATCATTACTGGGTGAATATATGAGGTTTTCTTGAGCACTTCAGGTCATTTTAACCTGAAAACACGTCACCGTGAATTGTAAAGAATTCTACAAAAAGGATTTCAGACCAAGCTGGTGGCATGGCAACATGATTACATCATTGATCTAGCTGATTGACTGCAGGCCATTAAGAAAGAAACTCCTTCCTCTTGAACAAAATTCAGCAAAATTCTTTAATTACTGAATGAAGATATAAGCAAGTGACATAGGTTAAATTTTAGCCTTGGGCTTCTTAATTTCCTTTTCTTGTAATTGGGAGGGTTCTATTAACAGATTTTTATTTTAAATGATTTTTTAGTCAAAGGCAAAAAAAATGTTATTTAGCTTTTATAATCACACTATGTACATGTATAAACATGCATAGGTACAAAAACATGCATATATATACATACAGAGAGAGACAGAGACCATACATATAAAACATGTAAATCAAAGAGAGCTTTAAACGAAATACAATAAAATAAAAACAGCAGTTTTCTTTAGAGACTGAGATTATAAGTGATTTTCTTATTCTCTTTATAATTTGTATTGTCCCTTTACCTTAGTGAAGACATGTTACTTTTGTTATTTAAAATATGTAAATCCTATTATAATTTTTTTTCTACAAACATATTCAGATTTTCCTTAGGTGCAGGGATTCTTCAGTGCTGACACTTGTGACACAGCATAACTGACGTAACCCTTTCCTTGCTGTTGACATGTGTCACATCATATTGGTGGTTAAAAATGCATCATTTTGGGCCGGTCGCGGTGGCTCACGCCTATAATCCCAGCACTTTGGGAGGCCGAGGCGGATGGATCACGAGGTCAAGAGATCGAGACCATCCCAGTCAACAAGGTGAAACCCCGTCTCTACTAAAAATACAAAAATTAGCTGGGCGTGGTGGCGCACACCTGTATTCCCAGCTACTTGGGAGGTTGAGGCAGGAGAATTGCTTGAACCCGGGAGGCGGAGGTTGCGTGAGCCGAGATCGCGCCATTGCACTCCAGCCTGGGTAACAAGAGCGAAACTCCGTCTCAAACAAACAAACAAAAAAAATGCATCATTTCTTGGAATTCAGTGTTTAGGTACATAATATTTTCTAAGAATTAATGATTCTGTATCTTGCTTAAGTCACTAGTAAATGTCCACTTTCCACCTCTCCACATAATTATATTTAAACTTAAGTAAACTATTCAGCTCCTAATAGGCGTGTGATAATTCACCCTGTGTTATACTACGTAATGTTTTTTCATTGTTTAATTGTATGGGCTTTGGAAGCGTATTTAACAGTAATTACCACTTTCCTAAGTGTAGAGAAACTGGTTTGTATAGGAATCGCCTAAAGGCAGACCCAGTTAGAATATAGTTAACACTTCATTTTTTTTAACTTGGTCGTAACACATCTATTTCTCTTGAGCTGGTATGGAACCCATGGATCACTGGGCATCTTTTCTGTCTATGACTTGTTTCCCTGGATGTACTGCACTCTTCTCGGGAGAAAGGACCGTAGTCCCTGCTCCTGGGCTTTCTGTCCCCAACACAGCGCCCAGTGTTTCTCTCCCTCTCCCAGGAGAAGCTCAAAGAATGCTCTTGTGGGTATCTCTCAGTCTAGTATAATCCATTCTGGAACCAAAACGTTTGACTAATTATTTCATTTTTGTACTTAGATTTTCGGGGGATCCCCCTGTGTGGCAGGCTAAGATTGTCCTCCATAGAAAGGAAGTTGACCCTTGCCTGGGGTCTGGGAACTTAGCTGGTGACCACATGCCAAGCTCTTATAAAATCTTCCCTGAATGGTAAGCGTGGCTCACTGTGCCTGAACAGTGCACCCAGCCTGGGCTGTGCTGAGCTCCTGCTTTCTCTCTGGAGGTCTCAAGTATGAGTATGATCTGGACAGCGGACGCCTATGTGACCAGCCCCTGGTGAAGACCTTGGGTGCTAAGTCTTTGATGTGCTTCTCCGGAAGACAACACTTCCCATGTGTTGTTAGGACACATTGCTGGGGAAATTAAGTCTGTCCTGTGCAACCTCACTGGAAGAGAATGCTGCTTGGAAACTTGCATCTAATTTTCTTCCAAATTCTTTCCTTTCTCTGACTTTGTGTTTTATCCTTTAACTGTAGGAAATGATAGTTATGAGTACAACTATATTTTGAGTCCTGGAAGTCATTCTGCAAATGCTGAACGTTGGGGATCCCTGAAATCCCCCTGACATAAGAATGTAGGCACAGAGTTATAAAGGATGTTTTAAGTGACTTGTAACATACTTCATCTACATAGAAGTGTCTATGAAAGAGCACATGTGGTGAGTGGGTTAATAGGAGTGTTTAGAAGAAACCCAGCATTGGAAATGGACCAGATTATCCCTCCCCCAAAGTCAGTATATTATCCCATCTCCTCTTCCAAAATGCATAAGTGAAGAACAGCCTTTCACATATAACCTATCATTTCAATTTCTTGCCCTCTAAAGCCTTATAAGTTTTTACTATGATGTACATGAGGAATATGTGTAATGTACATGGGTTAGGAAGCACCATACAATGAACAGTAGGAATCCACCCTTCACACCAGATGTCTACCTTATCCGTCTACTGAATCTATTTGAGCATTTCTTTCTCACCCTATTGATTCTCTAACCTCCTCCTCCAAGATAATAATTATTCTATACTTTGTGTCTGTTATTCATGTGCTATTTTTTTTTAAGAGAGAGTCTCTGTCGCCCAGGCTGAAGTGCAGTGGTGAGATCTCAGCTTACCGCAACCTCCACCTACTAGGTTCAAGAGATTCTCCTGCCTCAGCCTCCCAGGTAGCTGGGATTACAGGTGCCCACCACCATACCCACCTAATTTTTGTATTTTTAGTAGAGATGAGGTTTCACCATATTGGCCAGGCTGGTCTTGAACTCCTGACCTCAGATGACCTCCTGACCTCGGCTTCTCAAAGTGCTAGGATTACAGGCATGAGCCACTGCTTCCAGGCTTCATTTGCTTTTAAAACTAGATTCGATAACATATGATATATCTTTATGTCTTAATTTTAATTTTTTTAACGTAAACAAAATGGTATCTTAGCATACATAGTCACATAGAACTTGTTCTTTTCACCAACTAGTTTGTTTTTAACCGCCATAGATGCTGTTGCATGTAGCTGTGGTGTACTCATTTCCATTGCTGTATAATACACCTTTCTGTATTTATATTTCCTTTCTTCCGTTACGAACATTTAGGGTCCAATTTTTATTACCAAGAAAAGTGCAGTTATGAACAGGTTTGTGAACGTCTCTGGCTGCACTTTATGGCGTTTTCCGCAGGGTACATACCTGGGAAGATACTTGCTGAGTCAGGTTTCCAGTGAATGCTGAAGTTTACATCGTGTTGTGTCAAGTAATTTCCTTAAATTTCTCGGAGAAATTTATACTATGACATCATTTAAGAGCTTGATCTCTCCTCTCTGCCACTTGGTATTATCATACTTCTTAATTAATTTTCAATTTAGCCTCTATAGAATGGCAAACTATTGTGTTTAAAATGTGAATTGTTTTCTGACTGAGGATGAGATTAGTGTGTGTCTCATCAGTGTTTCCTAGTCTGTGAAATCATTGTTTATGTCATTTGTCCAGTTTCCACTGGGCTATTTGTTACTGTTTGTTTAGGGTTCTTTTGTTAACATGTATTGTTATATCTTCTAATGTGCTGTTTACGGTTTTTTTGTTTTTGTCTTTCGTTTCTTTTTGTGACAGTCTCAATCTGTAGCCCAGGCCGAAGTGCAGTGATGCTGTCTCAGCTCACTGTGGTCTCCACCTCCCAGGCTCAAGCAGTTCTCCTGCCTCAGCCTCCCAAGTAGCTGGGACTACATGCACACATCACCATGCCTGGCTATTTTTTGTAATTTTTTTTGTAGAGACAAGGTTTCTCCACGTTGCCCAGTCTGGTCTCAAACTGCAGGGCTCAAGTGATTCAACTGCCTTGGCTTCTCAAAGTGCTGGGATTGTAGGTGCAAGCCACCAAGCCAAGCCTTGTGTTTGTATTTTTTATGGTGTCTTGACTCACAAGTTTATCCCTTGGATCTTCAGTTGACTTCTTGTAAGAATTGTAGCTTTTGTGATATGCTGTTGGTCATAAGAGCGTTTCCTAATATGTTTCCCTAAATCTATTATAACAGTTTTCTTGAGGTGTGATTTCTGTAAAAGAAGCTAAGCTTATTTAAAATGCACAATCTGACAAGTTTCAACTCATATTTGAATACATGAAACCATCACCAAAATCAATAGAGCAGATTCCTCACCCCCAACACTTTCTATTCCCTTCTTCCTCTCTTCCTCCCACCTCGTTATCCACAACCAAGGATCTGCACTGTGTCACTTTAAATTGGGTGGCATCCTGTAAAATTTTATATAAATGTCATAATAAGGTTTACACATTTTTGGCCATTTTCATTCTGCGTAGTTATTGGAGATTCATTTATCTTGTTTCATGTACCTACTGTTTATTCATTTTTACTGCTGAGTAATATTTTATTGGATGGATATTTAAAAACGTGTTGGTTAGTTCAACTTTTGGTGGTTGTGTTACTTCCAGTTTTTAGCTATTTCAAATAAATCCGCTTTGAACATTCATGTACCACACTTGTATGATCATGCATTTTCATTTCCGCTGGGTAGCTGTCTAGGCACAGAATGGCTGGGTCATCTGCAGGTACATTTTAACACTTTAAAAAACAGAAAAACTGATTTTTAAATTCATTGGACTATTTTACATTTTCACCAGCTGGTGTTTGAGTGTTCTAATGTGTTCATATCCTTGCCAACACCTTTTATGGTGAATCTTTTTAAATTATTTAAATTTAATACATTAACTATTGTGTTCTAATAAATTGTTATTACTTATAAGTTAACATTTTAAGTTTTATTTCATTAATGATCCATAGTGTTGAACAGTTTTTCAAGTGCCAATTTGCCATTCTTAATTTTTTTTTGGTGAAACGTCTGTTTAAATAATATTTTGCCCAAGTTTTAAAAGTTGGGTTAACTGAGTTTTCGTAGCTCCTAAGAGAGCATAGATACTAGTTTTTTGTTTGATATAATTTGCAAAGATTTGTTTCTCCCAGTATTTGGCTTGTGTTTTCATTTTTTTAAGTGTTTTTCAAAGAGCAAAAGTTGTTGTTTTAGTTGATTTAATTTTGAAAAGTTTAGTTCTTTAATTTGATATTTATGGATTGTGTTTTTAATTTGAAATCTAAGAAATATTTGCCTACCCTAAGGTCACAATAACTTTCTCCTATGCTTTCTTTTTTTATTTTTTATTTTTTGCTGTTGTTTGTAGATTTTTAAATTTATAGAATTTTAAAATAGGTTTTATATGATTTTCTAAGTTTTAAATTTAAATATCTTTTCTTTTTTTTTTTTTTTTGTATTTTTAGTAAAGACAGGGTTTTACCACATTGGCCAGGCTGGTCTCCAGCTCCTGACCCCAAGTGATCCACCCACCTCTTCCTCCCAAAGAGCTGGGATTACAGGCATGAGCCACCACACCTGGCCAATATATCATCAATTTTAAGTTTATTTTTTATAAAATGCAAGTTATGGTTTGAAGCTCTCCTTTTTCTTTTGCTTTGTTTTATTGTATACATAACTCCAGTTGTAGCAAGAACACAAATGAAAATGTCTAGGATTTTTCCATTAAATTACTTTTGCACATTTTTGGCAATTTCAGATGGTAATACATGGGTAGGTCTGTTTCTGGAGTCTTCTATTCATTTATGACTTAACACCACAGTGTCTTGAAATCAGAGAGTGTTAGTTATTCATCTGTGTTCTTTTTTTAAAGATGTTTTGGAAGTTTTAGTCCTTTGAACTTCCATATGAATTTTCAAAACAAGTATTCAGTTTCTGAGAAAAAATCATGCTGAGATTTTAATTGCAATGCTTTGGATCATAAGTCAATATGGGGGAAATGTGCATTTTAACAATATTGAGTGTTCTGACCTAAAACAAGGTATGTGTGTATGCACGCATATGTGTGTGCGAGTGTGTGTGTATTTAGCTCTTTAATTTATTTAAACAGTTTTATAATTTTCTCTTACCTTTTTAGTATTTTTTAGAAGCGTAATAATGTCACTCTTTTCATTCCTTATATAAGTAATTTGTTTTGTTTTTATCATTCTGAAAGGTTTATCAGTTTTATCGATTACTCGTAGGATCAGCTTTTGACATTGATTTTCTGATTTTTACTTTATTTTTTTTTCTTCTTTGCCTGACTTTGGCAGATACTGAAATCACAGACTTAGGAATTACACCTTTTCTAATGCAATCATCAGTGCTCTAAGTTCCTCTTAATTGCCAGTCTGCTACACAGCACAAATTGTAATGGCTTGTCTTTTTCTTTTCTTTCAGTTCAAAATACTTTTTAATTCTTTTTAAATTCATTCTCAAATCCATGTAATAAGGAACTACTTTTCAGTTTTAAAATGCTTCTGTTTAAAATACTTTTCAGCTTTAAAATACCAGTTTGTATGTTTATGTAGTTTATCTAGTTTAATTACACTGTGCTCTAAGAACACTTTTTTGTGATTTGAATATTTTGAAATGTATTAAGAATTGTTTTTTTAACCTGCATATATTTAATTTTAGTTGATGTTCCATGTGCACTTGAAAAGTATGTTTATTATGCTGAAGGTGGGTGGGGTGTTACATAATTATCAACTAGATCAAGTTGGTTATAATGCTATTTAAACCTTTCATATCTTTACTGATTCTCTGCCTCTTTGTTCTATGTACTATAGATAAGTATTAAAGCATCTGAGTACTTCTGTGCATTTCTCTAGGTCTCATTGTAGTTCTGCCAGGTTGCTTCTTTATATATTTTAAAGCTTTATTATTGTGTACAAAACCACCTAATATTGTTTTTCCCCTTGTGAATTGGCCCTTTCATTAGAAAATTTCTCATTAAGAAATGTTTTCATTCCTGGTAATAATCTGTGTTCTAAAATCTACTCTGTCTAATTAATATAGCTACTCCAATTTTGAGTTTTAATAGTGTGCATGTTACTTAACAGTTTGTGTTTATAAAATTGGGTTTCTGTAATCGGCACATGGTTAAGATTGTCATCTCATCTAATCTAAAGCTATTCTCCGGTTAATTTCATTGTTACATTTAACGTAACAATAAATGTGGTATTCAGCATGTTGAAATTTAATGCACCGTTTTCTATTTGTTGCCGTGTGTCCCATCTCTACTTTGTCCTCCTTTCCTCTTTGCTTCATTCCTTAGGATAAATTCAGAATTTTTACAACTACATTTTATTTTATTTATTGCTTTATTGGGTATAACACATTGTCGACTTACAGCAGGGTTTGATTTAGAATTTACACTATGCATTTTTAACTTACTACAGTCTACCAGCAAGTGAGATTATATCATTCCAGGTATACATAGAACTCCTAAATAATTTACTTTCAGTTTTCTCCTTCCTTTTTTTTGTTCCATTCTTATTTTATGTTTTACTTTTACAAACCCACCATATAATTCTATTTTTCTTTTAAATATTTAATTATTGGTAAAAAGATTTAAACAATCTGAAAAAATTAATGTCTTTATATATACAAGTGGTTGCATTTCTGGAATTCTTTATGAAGAATTTGTTTTCTGTATGAGATAATTTTCTTTTTCTTTTTTTATCATTTCTATATAGTATAGGCTTTCTTTGCATGTGTAAAAGTATTTTGCCTTCACTTTTGAAAGATATTTCTAGTGAAAATTGGTTTTATCTTTAAAAAAATTTTTTCAGTGCTTTAATAATGCTATGTCATTGTATTTAGACTTAGACTATTTCAAATAAAAAATGTTCTAGGCCGGCTGAAGTGGCTCACACCTGTAATCCCAGCACTTCTGGGAGGTCGAACTCCTGAGACCAACCTGGCCAACATGGTAAAACCCCATATCTACTAAAAATACAAAAAATAGCCAGGTGTGCGGTGGCTACCTGTAATCCCAGCTCCTCAGAAGGCTGAGGCAGGAGAATCACTTGAACCCAGGAGGCAGCTGCAGTGAGCCAAGATTGCGCCATTGCACCCCAGCCTGGGCGACACAGTGAGACTCTGTCTCAATTAAAAAAAAAAGTTCTGTCACCTTTAATTTTTCTGAACATAATTTGTCATTTTCTTCTGGATACTTTTAAGGATTTTCCTATGTCACAAAATCACATTTTTAAAAGTCATTATATCCCTATGTGTATATTTACATATATATATTTGTTCCTATTATTTGAGGCTTCTTGAATGTATTAAACATATGAGTTTGTAATTGTCATCAAATTTAATTTTAAAAATTATTTTTTCTCCGGGTGCAGTGGCTCATATCTGTAATTCTAGCACTTTAGGAGGCAGAGGCGGGCAGATCAATTGAGCCCACGAGTTTGAGACCAGCCTGGGCAACATGGCAAAACTCCATCTCAACAACAACAACAACAAAATTAGCCAGATGTGGTGGTGTGTGACTGTAATCCCAGCTACTCAGGAGGCTTAGGTGGGAAGATTGCTTGAGCCTGGGAAGTCAAGGCTGCAGTAAGCTGTAATCACAGTACTGCACTGCAGCCTGTGCAACAGGAATGAGACCCTTTCTCAAAAAGTAAATAAATAAAATTATTTTGCATGACCTCTCTCCCTCTCCTTCACTCTAATTATATGTCTGCCGGACTACTTGAAGATGTTCCACATCTCAGTGATGCTCTGTTCATTTGTTCAGCCCTTTCCCTGTCATTAAATGTGTATAGTTTTTATTATATTTCTAGCTGACTAATGCCTTTTTTAGGCAATGATAAATCAGTTATTGTTTCCATCTTAGACACGAGTTTTCAACTCTAGAATCTAAATATGTGTCTTCCTGTATCTTCCTTGCCTGCACATATGTTCAACTCAACCTCTTGCTTCTTAAACAAATGAGACACATTCACGGTAAATTTTTTAGTGTCCATATCTACCAATTTTATCATACGTCATTTCTGGTCAGTTAATAGTAACTGAGCTTTGTTCTCAATTGTTGCATTTTCCTGCTCCTTTGCATGCCTGCTGAGTTGCTATTGATGTCGTCTGTAACTTTGTGTGTTTTACCTTGTTTTGTGCTAGATATTTTTGCATTTCAATAATTATTCTTAGGCATTGGGATGTGTTTAGGTTACCAGGAGGCATTTGACTCTTTAGGGTCTTTCAACTAGTGTCAACTAGCAAAGTTGGGACTAGAGAAGCATTTAGCCTGTTTTGTGCCTTGACTGGGGTAAAACCCTTCTGTGATGCTGTATCTGCTGTTCCGTGCACTATGTGGTTTGTGACTCTAACCAGTAGGAACAGGCACTACTCCCTTCTTCACATGAGCTACAGGCACTGATTACGCTAATGCCTTTAGGGAGATGTTTCTTCAGATATTTCCCTCATACTCATGTGATGACCAGTAGCCTGCTGAATACTAAAGGAAGACTCTCCACAGTTCTGCAGAATTCTGCCTGTGCCGCTTGCTCCTTTTCGATGCTCTGTCCTGTGAGCTGCCATAGCTTTGTACATCCTGGAATGTCTCCTCAACCTCTGCCAGGGTTTCAAATAAAAAATGTTCTGGCTGACCGCAGTGGCTCACACCTGTAATCCCAGCACTTTTGGGAGGTCGAACGCCTGAGACCAGCCTGGCCAACATGGTGAAAACCCATCTCTACTAAAAATACAAAAATTGGCCAGGTGTGCTGTGGGTGCCTGTAATCCCAGTTCCCCAGGAGGCTGAGGCAGGAGAATCACTTGAACTCAGCAGGCGCGGTTGCAGTGAGCCAAGATTGTGCCATCACAAGGTGCAATCTTGGTAAAGGTTGCTCCTTTACCACAACTCAGACATCTTTCTAGGTAACAAGCTGTGGGAATCAGAGTACTCACCACGCATCTTTCATATTTTTGGGGAATCACTTTGCTCCTGTGTCTGATGTGCAATGTCTTGAGAATCAGCTTCATGTATGTTGTCCTATTATTTTTTAGTTGTTCCAAATGGGAGAGTAAATATTGTCCCTGTTATTCCATTTTGACTATGAGCTGAATCTGTATTAAATTTATGTTTAAATAATATTATTGATTAATATTGACAAACTTTTTTATTTCTAGTTTTTATACATTTGTTAGTTTGTATTGTCTAACTAGGACAGCTAAGACATTGATTTTGTCTTGATTTTTCAATGCATATTTTATTTTTCTTCCTTTTGTAGTCAATGGAGTTTTAAAAATCTAATCAATTATTGCATTTTCTTTTATTTGATAAACTATGAAGCATCTACCTTTTAAATTTTAACATATCCAATTAAGCAACTCTAAAGATTATGTCTTAAGCTCCAACCTGATAATGAAAATATTTTAGAATCAATTATGCTGATTTTTCCTTGCACCAACCCTAAATCTCTGCAGACTTCTATTATGATAGCATTGTTGCAGGTATGGTGTGTTGGTAGTAAATTTTGTTAATTTAATGATAATAAAATGCCATTACTTTAACCCATAAAATCATTTTCTGAATATATAATTGAGAAGTGACAATCATTTTATCTCATCATTTTGAGTACATACTATCCATTGCCTTCTAGTTTCCATTATTAAATGAAGAAGAGTGATATAAATCTTTTTTCCAATTATTTTTAAGAATCTCTTTTTTCTCTACTTAAAAACCTCTTTCTGACATTGCAGTTCATTGATTTCACTATCACTCATCTAAAAATAGTTTTCTTTTTATTTATTCTGTTTGGTACATGTTATGTTTTCCTTCTAACTTAGGATCTTACTGTGGATTCAAGCATTTCATTAGTCTTAAAAACTTACTTTTTGTTATCTGTTCAGATATCTTTTTCCTCTATTTTTAGTAGTTTCTTCTTCTGGAATCCCATTAGATGCTTGGTAGAAATAATATTCTCGTTACCTCTTGAATTCTTCATTTTTTCTGACTTGTGCCTCTGGGCTGTATTCTAGGTAATTTTTGCACATCTATTAGTGAATCTCCCATTTCTCTTTAATCAGCTGTTTAATAATTAATTGAACCATCATGTCTCATACATATGTATATATGCATGCATGGGTGTGTATACAAATACATAGTACAAACACACACATATATATACATATGTATGTATAAACATTTTATGTGGTTATTTTTCAAAGCTCTCTTATAATCTTGGATAGTTTCTTACAGCTTTCTCAGTTCATTAATTTTTAAAAGCCATAAACATATTTGATATGCACAATGCTAAGTATTATTTTTCTTATAATTTCAATATCAGGGAGTCTAAATGTAATGTTTGCTTTTCTATCTGACTCTCATGCATGATGATGACAATTTTGTATGTTTGCTGATTTTTGATTGTGGCCTCTCATATTTCATTGATTTTAGTTTATGGAAAACCAGAATCCCTAATCTGAGGATTTTTTTTTTTCAGAGAAGATTTACGTTTGCTTCTACTGTGAGTTGTGGGAGCATTGAGCCGCTTCAGTTGAAACACTGGGGAATGCAGGTGCCCTTGAGGTAAAAGAGATAATCAGAAAGACAGAATGAACTGCACAAGGTAGGGAGCCTTTGTTTTGAGAGTGGGAAGAGACTGATAAGTAGTTTGAAAAGTACAAGAAAGAGGGATGGACTTAAAAACTGCAAAGCTTCAGCTCTGTAAAAGAATAACCATCTGCAGGAAGATGGTTGGGATTCTTCCTCAGAAATAGAATCCTACTTTTATTTGGAATAGCAAAGCAACAGCAGGAGATTATATTTCTCAGTATCCTTTGCAGATATATTTAGTGGTCAACTATATGTGGTCAGAAATAGTTATTAGTGTAAGTTCCAGAAAATACCCTTTAAAGCAGGCTGCCTCATCTAGGAAGTGAATGCTCTTTTGCTTCCTGTCTTTCCCCTTTTCCTGGCCAGAAACTCAGATCAATGGCCAGACCTACAGTAGCCATCTCTCAATCTTAAAGATAGAAACAAATGATGTCAGCAGAAAACTGAAGACATCTGTGTTTCTGGTAACTTCCTGGGACCACCACACAGTGCTTGATTGTGTACTTCAGAATAACAGCTGAATGCATCTCTGCTTGACACACTACTTTATCAAAACAGTTATGACTTCCTTAAAATGAAAATATCTACTTCACAGAGATGAGGTGAGATATAAGATAATACAGATGAAAGAGATTTTAGGACTATAAAATGCTAGAAGATTAATTACTATGTATAACAGTTAATAAGCCAACAAGTCTTTCTATGTTGCTTAATTTCCAAATGCACTCTGATTTGTTCATGTAGTGTGTAGGAATTTTTTAAAACCATCACTCAGCTCAAAATATGTGTGTGGAATTCTAGTGATTATTTGTTAGAGACGGTAGACTTTTGTTTCACAGTTTGGTGCCACATGTCCACTTCTTGAAGAAATCAGAGAAGGAAAATGAATTTAAAGGCTGCCACTGTATAAAAGGCAGCAGCATATTTGTTCTTGGTCTCGGTTTTTTCTTCCCTCTATTGTTTCATTGTGAAAGTTGCAGTGGGTGACTCATGACATCCTTTTACTTTCTGCAATCTTCTCAGTGACAGCTGATGTCCCTTTCTAAGTCTTGGGATCCAGAACCATAATCCTCTCCTTCCCTGCCACAGACTGAACCTCCAGGATACAACTACTATCCCAAAATATTCAGTGCAAAACCCGTTTTTGACATAAATCAGTAGTTTCTGAATCCTTAGAAATGAAAGAAATTAATCAATGCTGTAAGGGCTTTACCATCTTGTGTTTGCACATCAGCAGTCACACAGCCTTACGAAAATGGTGGTGCGCCAGTTGGCACTAATTGGCAGGGCGCTCTCCTTCGAAGCATCCAGCTTTCTAGATAAGGTCACCAGAGAGTGTCCACATATTTGTGAAGACTATGAGAATCAGAGCAATCACACATGTGGCATCATTTGAAAGGAATGCACAGAATTCCCTGAAAATACTCATGAAGCAACAGCACAGGCTCCACTACTGAAGACACCCTAGGGAAATCTACTTGATCACCAGTATTAAGGGAATCTTCAATGGTAGAGTGAGGGTTAGGATGTAATTAGGCTTGTTTTAGAGTTTCTATAATTTCATCCAATTATAACTTTTAAAAAGGGGATGATCTTGGTTTGAAATTTTTATAATAACAATCAAGTTCTGACAAGAAACGTTTCTTAGGGCTAAATGTGGGAAAGACTCTTGAGGCTGAAAGATAAATATACAGTACTTGCATCGAATGTTCCAGCTACTAAAAAAGAAAAATTGAAGACGCCTGAAAAATGATTTTCTTCAAGAAAGAATTTTCAATTACATTAGACAAACATTTATTACCTCTGCATTTTCTGTAAGGTAAATTGAATTAGAAATGATCCTTGCCCTCGAGAAGAGTTCATTCTAGACAGGCAGGTGAAATCCCAGTTATGGATTACAGCAAAAATAAAAGTGAGAGTGAGGAACACTCTGTTGTTGACTTGGTGTGCAATAGTGAGGAAAGTTGTGAGCGAGCAAATGATGTGAGCCATACGAAGGAGATGGGAAGTGAAATAGTTTGACACACAGCACACACTGCTGGCACCTTACCACAAATCAAGGCAGTGGAACCAGTTCATACAAGTAAACCCTGTGTTCTTCACTATCTCACGTGCAGAGGGAAAATGTAAATTCTCTTGGGAATATCTTTGTAAAAGTATTAAATATCATTAGTTGTATGAAATCTCAAACCTTGAGCACAAGTCTTATATCCTGTGAGACAAAATGAGAATTGCACTTCTGCCATATACTGAGGCATGATGGCTATCTCCAGAAAAAGAGCTTCTGTGACTGTTTGAGCTGTGCATTAAACGAGACAATTTTCATCCAACACCATTTTTACTTAGAAGAGCTAATAGGGGAAACTGTGGTTTCTCAGGCTGAGATACGCAAAATATTTAGCAGATTGTCTCAACAATGAGTAAAGGATTACTGATGCTTCAAGGAATACAAGTGACAATATTGGTTGCCTATGATAAAAATCAAACTTGCAAGAAAAATCTAGTATTTTCAGAAATTTGTGTTTGCCACTATAACCCTAATAGCTTCTCACTTCTTAAAGACTTTTAAAATGAACTCAGTAGTGATACTATTGAATGTGATTTCTAGATGTTATATAATGAAATCTATCAACATTTACAAGATCTGCATAAACAAGTATTTTCCAATGACCAATAACTGATGTTACAAACGACCAATGCATGATAGGTAAATTATCTGTTCAAACTGAAAATTAAGCTAAAACACTATAAGTTATCAGAGTATAAAATCTTCATTGATATGGCTTCAGATTTCACATTGCAAGTAACACTTAAAAAAACTACCATTTCTTGAATTTTGGTTTGTGATTAAGTAGAATATTCACAAACATCTGAAAGCCTATTTAAAATATTTCTGCCTTTCCCAAGTACATAACTGTGTAAAACTGGATTTTCTGTACATACTTTACACAAATCAACATGCAAAAATGTATTGAATGAACAAGCATATACGATAATCCAGCTGTCATTTATGGAGCCAGATGTTAAAGAGATTTACTAAGGTGGAAAATGTCAATCTTTTCAGTAATCTTTCTTTGGAAAATACAGGTTTTATCAACCCAAATGCTAGGTTTGGACATAATAGAGATATTATTATACCTTTGGTGTGAATTAATGAATAAAGAATTTAAAAATATTACTTTTGACTTCTATCTGATATGGTTCGGCTGTGTCCCCACCCAAATCTCATCCTGAAATGTAATCCCCATATGTTGAGAAAGGAATCTGGTGCGAGGTGATTGCATCATGGAGGTAGTTCCCCCTTGGTGCTCTCTTGATCGTGAGTTCTCACATGATCTGATGGTTTTAAAGTGTGGCACCTCCCTCCTCACTCTCTCTCTTTCCTGCCACCATGTAAAATGTGCCTTGATTCTCTTTTGCCTTTCACCAGAACTGTAAGTTTCCTGAAGTCTCCCCAGCCATGTGGACCTGTGAGTCAATTAAACATTTTCTTCTTCATAAATCCAATCTCAAGTGGTTCTTTATAACAGTGTGGAAATGAATTAACACAAAAAATTTGTACTAAGAAAAGTGGGGCATTGCTATAAAGATACCTGAAAATGTGGAATTAACTTTAGAACTGGGTAATGAACAGAGGTTGGAACAGTTTGTAGGACTCAGAAGAAGATAGAAAAATGTGGGAAAGTTTGAAACTTCCTAGAGACTTGTTGAATGGCGGTGACCAAAATCCTGTTATTGATATGGACAATGAAGTCCAGGCTGAGGTGTTCTTAGCTGGTGATGAGGAAGTTTTGGGAAGTGGAATAAAGATCATTCTTGCTCTTTTAGCAAAATCACTGGTGACATTTTGCCCCTGCCCTAGAGATTTGTGGAACTTGAACTTGAGAGAGATGATTTAGGGTATCTGGCAGAAGGAATTTCTAAGGAGCAAAGCATTCAAAATATGACCTAACTTTTTCTGAAAGCATACAGTCATATGAGTTCACCAAGAGATGATTTGAAATTGGAACTTAACGTCTAAAAGGGAAGCAAAGAATAAACATTTGGAAAACCTGCAGGCTGACAATGAGGTAGAAAAGAAAAACCCATTTTTCTGGGGGAAAAATTCAAGCCAGCTGCAAAAATTTTCATAAGTTAACAAGGAGCTGAAAGTTAATCACAAAGATGATGGGGAACATGTCTCCAGGGCATTTCTGAGACCTTCACAGCAGCCCCTCTCATCACAAGCCCAGAGGCCTAGGAGGGAAAAGTGGTTTCCTGGGCCAGCTCTTCTGCTCTGTGCAGCCTCGAGGCATGGTGCTCTGTATCCCAGTTGCTACAGCTCCAGTCCCAGCCATGGCTAAAATGGGCCAAGGTACAGCTCTGGCCATTGCCTCAGAGGGTGCTAACCCCAAGCCTTGGCAAATTCCATGTAGTTTTGGGCCTGCTTCTGCCTAGATTTTTGAGGATATATAGAAATGCCTGGATGTCTAGGCAAAAGTCTCTGGCAGGAGCAGAGCCCTCATGGAGAACCTCTGCTAGGTCAGTGAGGAGGGGAAAATCCGAGGTCAGAGCCCCCACACAGAGTCCCCATTGGGGCACTGCCTAGGGGAGCTGTGAGAAGAGGGCCACCATTCTCCAGACCCCAGAATGGTATATCCACTGACAGCTTGCACAGTACTCCAGGAAAAGCTGCAGACACTCAACCATGAAGACACCCTGGAAGGGGGCTGTGCCTGCGAAGTCACAGGGGCAGAGCTTCCCAAGGCTGTGGAAGCATACCTCTTGCATCATTATGGCTTAGATGTGAGACATGGAGTCAAAGGAAATCATTTTGGAGCTTTAAGGTGTAATGACTGCTCTATTAAATTTTGGACTTGCATGGGGCCTGTAGCCCCTTCAATTTGAACAATTTCTCCCACTTGGACTGGGCATATTTACCAAATGCCTGTAACCCCATTTTATTCTGCAAGTAACTAATTTGCTTTTGATTTCACAGGCTCATTGGCAGAAGGAATTTGCCATGTCCCCAATGACACTTTTAACATGGACATTTGAGTTAATGCTGGAATGAGTTGAGACTTTGGGGAACTGTTTGGAAGATATTACTGCATTTTGAAATGTGAGAAGGACATGAGATTCCAGAGTGTCCAGGGTCAGAATGGTACGGTGTGGCCCTGTGTCCCCACCCAAATCTCATCTCAAATTGTAGTTCCCATAATCCCCATGTGCCAAGGAAGAGACCTGGTGACAGGTGATTGAATCATGGGGGAGGTTTCCCCCTTGCTATTTTTGTGATAGTGAGTGAGTTCTTACAAGATCTGATGGTTTTAAAGTGTGGCACTTACCCACTTGCTCTCTCTCTCTCTTGCCCTCTCTCTCTTACCACCATGTAAGATGTACCTTGTTTCCCCTTCACTTTCTGATTGTAAATTTCCTGAAGCTTCCCCAGCCATGTAGAACTGTAAGTCAATTAAAACTTTTTTAATTACATTTTTTGATTTTCATAAATTACTCAGTTTTAGGTAGTTCTTTATAGTAGTGCGAAAATGAATTAAAACACTATCTATAAATCTAACAAACATAAATAAGAGCTTTTTTGGTGTCCTCAATATTTCTTTAGATTATAAATGAAATCTGAGAGGAAAAATAATTGGAGACATATATAGAAAAATATTCCAACCTTGTACTATGGAAACGTGGAACGTCACTATCAGGGACTTGCACTTTATTTTGGGACAATGACCAATATCTGAAGGTTCTGGGGCCAAAAGGAACTGATTTTCTAATTATGCAGGACATAGAATATGGCACCAATTAGGACAAGTGGCAGAAGGCAGGAAGAACAATTAAAATGTCATCTAAAATAAGGTTCTGACAGCAGACTATTAGAATAGAAAATAAATGAGTGTTATTTGAGTATTTGCAAGAATTAGAATTTAAGGCTGATTAGATATGGAGTGATTGCAAAATATTGAGATTCTTAGTGCGGCCACTTGGAGGAAAGAGGTGCTGCTCCCTGAAACTCTGCATAGGATATAGGTAGAGGTGGGGTTGAAGTTTTAATTCAGGGTGCGTTGGATTTTTGTTTACAGAGACTTGCAAGGTAGACTGGGTGTAGCAGGGGAGAGGTTACCCCATACACAGGTGAAAGGTGGGAATTCAACTTGAGACAGATATCAGGGCTTGTGGTATATGGTTAACCCCATCAAGATGGCAGGGCTTGTTAAAGCCTTGAAAATGGACAATGATACCAGTAAAAAGAGGCTGACTTTGTGGGAATTTTCATAGTGACATTTACATAATTGTTAAATATACTGCAAATAGGTTTCTTTTTCCTCTTCTTGTGACACGTGCTCCAGTGAAAAATCTAAACTGAATTGCTTTCACTGAAGTAGAACTGATTTCAATGGATGTATTTTGTGTTTGATTTTGAAGATTTACTTGTATTCAGATACTTCAAACAAATTAAAATGATTTAACATGTAAATCAGTGTCTTAATTTCCTTCTGTTGCTGGAAAGGGCAGAGAAACTAATTATCTACAGGCCTATAGATCAGAAATCTAACATGGATCTCACTGGGCTAAAGTCAGTATGTTGAGTGAGTGCACTGTCTTCTGGAGTCTCTGGAGAGAATCTGCTCCCTGCCTTTTCCAGATTCTAGAGGCCACTGCATCCCTTGGCTCGTGGCCAACCTATCTTCAAAGCCAAAAGAAACCAGTGGAGTCTTTCCTACATCACATCTTCCAGCACTGAATGTTCTGCCACTATTTTGCACATGTTCTTTCTAGGTCAGAGAGCTGGTGATTAGCAACCTGAGTTCCAACTGCAGCCTTTATTGCCCTTTGTTCCAGAACCTGACATATTCACCTTCCAGGCAATAGGAAAAGAACATCATGGGGGCGCAGTGGGAGGGATGGGGCTGTTAGCCTGCCTAGTGTAGCACCTTTGACAAAGTATTAACAATAGAATTTAAACACATATCTTTCCGCTGGAGTACTTCCTCTTTCCACCATTCCATTTTATTATAAAAATATATAATTTAGAGTTAATAGTTACAGAATAAAGTCAGGTCTGTTGATTACTTATTTTACTATATTGCCTAAAGGACCCCACAGTTGTGGAAATTGACTCTATCCACTGGAAGCCCACAATTAAAGCTGATTTCCGGAAATTTTATATGCCAAGTGATGGAGACGGATGGGCTTCTGACTGTTCGAGGTGCCGTCTACTGTTAGAAGCAGCACAGGTACATCATATGAAGCTGTAGTGAAAAACAAATGTACCTCTACTTGCTCCCATCCTCATGAGAGAAAATATTCTGGCGAGAAAACAAAGGTAGGTGAGAGGAATGTAGTCTTGTTCTTGTCAGGTTAAACACAGGGGTTGGAACCTGGGCATTAGGAGGAATTTTCTTACCTTTGGGGACACTCTGAATAAATCTAAGATCTTTTTGCCTTGAATTTTTCATGACAGTATACTAGTATTCTAAAATTCAATTTCAAAGTACATATTAATTAACTTATTTATTTATTCCTTCTTGTATTTCTAACTCTATAGAGGACTTAGGGACACAAGTGAAATGAAACATGTCCAGCCTCAAGCAAAAACCCACTGCTGAGTGAAATCGTCGGTGACTGCGTATCATCAACCAGCTGACGGAGATCCTTCTCCTCAGTAAAAATCTAATCTTGTCACCACATTTATTCTTACCCTTTCTCTCTCTCTCTCTTTTTTTTAACTTGATGGACACAGCTGCTTAGGTTCTGAAGCAAGCCTCAGGCTATGTCTTAATCACTTTCAAAGTAGGAAACTGGAGGAAGATAAATAATTATTTTTTTAAAGTTACTTGCTTCTCAAAATCTCTTTCAAGACTGAAATTATGCCCAATGTAAGTCCTTAATTTTAATATCTTATGATCCCCTTAATATATTGATGATCGAAACATTTTTCTCACACAGAAAGCCATAGGGTTGGGTTGCCACATCTGTAGTCATTTGAGAAAACGCTATGAATGCACATCTTGTTCTGCCCTAAGGTTAGCAGCACAGAGGTAGGGGTGGGAGCTGAGGGCAGTAGAAAGACCTAAAATGTTTGCCTTTTACAAAAATTTATAGCTTTATCCCAGATTTTCACGTTCGATATCATATCACAGTACTTCATTTTCACATCACATTAAATAGAAAAGTCATACAAGAGGATGTACCAAGAGTCAGGGAGCTTTTTTTGTGAAAAGCCAGAGCAGGTATTTTAGGCTTTGTGGGTCTCCTTCACAGCTACTCACTCCGCTGTGCAGCACAAAAGCAGCTGCAGGCAACGCAGAAATGAACGGGCCTGGTGGTGTCAGAATAAAAATGTATTTCCAGTAACAACTGTGGGACCAGATTTGGTCCATGGGCTGTAATGGGGTGGCCCATGGGTTATATGCTGAGTACCACACGCAGTTTTACCTAGCAATAAAACTAAAAGCATATTGAAAGATGCTAAATAAATACACTAGAGGTCAGGAGACCAGAATGCAATTGAGTAGTTTCCATCGAAGAGTACAGTGTCTATTATTAGATTTCCATAAGATATCTAGAATTAAAATTATTAACTCATCATCTTCCCAGTTTCCCAAAACATTAGCCAAAAACATCAGATTATTTCTTGAATTTTTCTTGTTCCTCACATTTACCTTGCATCCAGACCATCAAAGTATTTTCTTAATTCATCCTCTAAAATGCATCCTGGATCTGTCTATTGCCTTCCAGTTTCAATGCCAATAGCCTTTTTTTTTTAACCACCATGATTTCTTACATGAATCACTAATTGCTTCCTGATTAATCTTCCTAATTTTACTCTTAATACCTTATTATCCAGTAGCTAGAGGTATCTTCTCAAAGTGATTGTCAGATGATATTACATCCCTGCCAAAAACCCTACAATGACTTCCTGTTGCACTCATAATAAAATCCAGGAAGAATTTTTTTGCTTTTGCTTTATTTTTTATTTCAGCAAGTAGATTTAGGGAAGTGACAAATTCATAAATAAAATAAGATGGGTGGGATCAACATTATATGGGGTTCAGAGATTTCCTTTCTGAGGAGACGTATAAGTTGAGAACTAGTACCCATAAGAAGCCACATCTGGGAGCCACAGATAAAGAGGAGAGCAAAAGCAGTAGTCTCTATAGATGTTTGCCATGATTTCTCCACTCCTGTAAATGTGTGCTACTCTTTCTACCAAAGGGCAGAGCCCTGAATTCAGGCTGTCTCTGACCAATATGCTATAGTAGATGCAATGGTGTGTAAGCCCTGACATAGCTTTTCAGCAGCATGGTGCATTCCATGATTATTCTTAGAAGTCAGCTGGTATATAAGGAATCTGTCTATCTGAGTCCACCATGCTGTGAGGAAGCCCAAGCTATCCACATGGGGAAATGTGGAAGAGTCCCAAGTAATAGATCTGTAAGTGAAAACTGTTCAAACCTTTGACCTTCCAGCCCAGTCCAACCACTAAGTGACTAAGCATAACAAATCATTGTTATATGAAGCCACTAAGCTTTTGAGTCAATGTTAAATCAGAAAAGATAATTGAAATAGTGAATGTAATATCTTACAACAGAAATGGCAATGACATTTTCAAGAAAAATCACTTAGACCCCTTGGCTGAAGCTTAGTGGACATAGGGGAACTGGGAAAAGATGTAGTCAAAGGACTATATGAGATTCAGATTATGGGGGCTTTTATGAATAATGTGCATGATTCAGGGTTATTGGCTTCAAATAATACAAACCAGCTCTAGGCAGCCAATAGGACAATGAATTCATAGGACGTTGGACAGGGCCCAGCATCACTGGAAAGGCTAGATGACCAGCTTATGCAATGGGCAGGAATGAAGGGATGCCAGGTACCAGCAAAAATGTGACCTCGTGCTGCAACCCCAAGTGCTCAATTGGATGCTATATTCTACTTCTGGTCTGAACACTAGATGCATCTGGCATCTTGGTACAGAATTTTCTAAACTCTACAGCTTTTAATCAGCCTTTCAAAAGTCAAAGCATTGTGTTGGACTGCCCAATTGACGATGCATAAAGTTTCTCCCAAGGACTATTGCAAGGGCAATCTGACCATTTCAAACTTAATAGAAGAAGGAGATGAAGTTCTCTTCTTCCAAGTACTGTAACAGAGAAAATACGACCATTTCAGGGTAAGCAGAAGGAAGCCCTGATTTCACTCAATGTGTACCCATGAGAGAACCTCCCCATGCCAAGAAGGAAAGTGTGCTCAGGTTGTCTCTACCACCTAAAATAATATTAGATAGTTTTATGAGCATAACGGAAAGTCATTGTAGAGTTTTAAGCAGGAGTGTACTGTCATCTGAGAGTTGCTTTGAGAAGATACCTCTCACAACTGGAGAAAAGGGATTGAGAGTAAAATTAGGAAGATTTCTTAGGAAGTAATTAGTGATCCACATGAAGAATTATGGTGGCTTGAAATAGGCTTTCACATTGAAGCTGGAAGGCAATAGACAGATACAGAATACATTGTAGAGGGTGAACCAAGAAAACATTTTGATGGCTTGAATGTAGGAAAAATGTGAGGGATAATAAAAATTCAAGAAATAATCTGGTACTTTGTCTGATGTTTTGGTGAACTGGGAAGATGGTGAACCATTTACTGTGACTGGAAAGTCTTGAAGAAGAACACTTTAGGTACCATGTACCTTCTTTAGGAAGAGTTGAATCAAAAATTGGTTTTAAAAATGTGCTTCTTGAGTTTGAAGTGCCTTTTTTGTAAATGTCATGGTGGTATTAAAGAAGCAGTATAGTAGTAGATCAGCACACCGTCAGAAAAAGCCAAAAGAAGGATACGGAGACGAGGCTGAACACCATTAGCATAATGACTATCTCAATTGTCATAGCACTGGATAGAAAATAGGTAGAAAATGGAAGTAATGGGCTGAAAGAGAGCTCCAGGACCACTCAACTTTTAGAGATTTACAAGACAAAGAAGGAAAAGAAAAACAACTGTTAATACTGATGAGAAATGACCCATAAGGTAAGGTGAGGACGAGAACAGCTTGGTATTATGAGTTTCATAAAAACAAACGGACAAACCAAACCAAACAAAGCAAGCTATTTCCATTAAGCAGGGAAGGTCAAGTGTGCTGAGTACTCCTGCAAGGCCAATTAGGATGAAAGCAGAGGCATCCATTTAATTTCTCTTACGTCAATGGTGGCCTGGAAAAGACGACTTTTAGTAATGTGATGGGGATAGAAGACATATTAGAAAATTGATCAAAAAGAAAAATTTGAAGAGGAGAACTACAGGTATTCTGGATAATTTCTTCTGTAAATGGGAAAAGCAAAAATAGACAATGAAGCCTGCTGTGGTGGTGCACACACAGCTGAGTCATGGTGACTCAGGAGACTGGGGCAGGAGCATTGCTTCAGCCCAGAAGTTTGAGGCTATTGTGTTCTGTGATTCCAAGTTTGAATAATGACTTTGCTCCAGCTTAGGCAACATAGCAAGACAATGTCTCTAAAATAATAAAATTTTAAAAATGAGAAAGTGGAGAGGAGATGTGGAGGCTGAAGAGAGGAAGAGTGACAAAGAATGAAAAACACTGGAGAGTCAATGGGTTGAGGAGCATTCAGGAGGCTCCGTTTTCCAGGAAAATGCTGTAGCAAATGGAGTGCAGTGACCACCATCAGAGAGAGCAGGATTTGCAGTGGATTCTGGAGGAGATGCAGACATTGGTAATCAGAAGGTCTATGGCAGGGGGATGGAAGAGGAAGCTGGTGTCAGCTGGAGACAAGGATTGAGTAGATTGAGACAGATTATTTCTTATTTATCAATTGATTAAGCATCTATTATGCAAAGACACTGTGGGAAAACAAAAAATTTATATCACAACCCTGCGTCCATTTGTCTGATGGAGATGTAAGAATTGCATCTAAAAGTTTACAAATTACTCTTCAATGTTTGGCATCACAAAATGAAAAACCTGGTGAGGAGAGCATGAAGTTTTTGAGCTCATGTTCTCTACCTGGCTATGCTGTGACGTGGAAATACGTGACAATCCTTTAGTCTTCTCCACATGATGAAGGACGTTAGGCCATGTGCTCAATGTCTTGAAAGCACTGATAAAAATAGCCAGAATGTATTAGGTTGGTGCAAACGTAATTACAGTTTTTGCCATTGAAAGTCATGGTGAATACCACAATCACTTGCACCAATCTAATATTTTCAGCATCCACATCTCAATGCAATCAATCATTAAAACCATTTGTATTCGCCTCCTACGCATCTCCTTTATGGAAATCCAGTCTGTTATGAGTGAAAAGGATCTTAAGGCCACATAGACTGCCCCCTCTTCCCTGCCCTACATTCAAAAATAGGGGAAAATAAAAACTTCCTTAGCGATATGGGGAGCACTTCCACCTGGTAAGTGGCAGAGCCAGGACTGCAGTCTGTGTGTGGGCCTCAGCCTCGCATTCCAGCCCAGCAGTGCATCTAGGAAGGGAGACGATGCCTCTGAACTCCCTTCCCCTCTGCAGGCCTGAGTAGCCATGAGTTGAACCAGAAAGCCAAGTGTCAAAAAAAGTGGTTTTCAGATGCCATTTGCATTATTCTGTGTAGGAACATAGTGAGTATGATCATAGGCAGAAACATCAGTGACAAAATCTTTCTTAATTTATGAATAATGTTGTTCATTCTAACAAAATCTCACTAACAGTATGACTTTACAAAAGTATTAATTGTTTTCCCTAAGCATCATTTTTCAAGGAATCTAAACCCCATACTGCATAACTAAACATAAGACTCCCCAAAAGATCTCTAACATAGTTTTATTTATGTTTTCTGTTTTGAAAAGAAATAAATGAGCAAAAATTATGGTTCAAACAATAATTTTTAAAATATGCAGATCTGTCAAATGAAAATGTTTTTGTTGTAGAAAATCTGAAGTGCAGCATTTAATGTAAAAGCTTAATTATAGAGTAGCCTGTGATTACCTGCAACAGCACTTCAATTTGCTAAGGTTTAACCTCATGCCTAAGTCACAGTTAAACTATAAACAACCTTTAGTTATTTATGTGCTAATATAAGTATGTATTGTGACAGATAGAAAGCTGAGTTCGATTATTTAAGTATAAGGTCAAAGCTTTCCATCCTGGATTCTGACAAAATATACTGACATCATAAACATGCAAAATATTTTATATTTTTTTAATAAAACAAGCAATTTATCTGTTCATTTATCTGAATGTGTGCACTTAGAAATTCTATGCACATATTGCACTGAATCAGTCTAGATGTTTCTCCTCAGTGTCACTTAAAACTCAAAGTATAAGCTTACACATTTATCACATGAGTTCAGTTCAGTGGACTGTCTCTCGTCCATGTGCCATGGTCAGAATGTGCCCTCCAAAATTCACATGTTGGAGGTTTAATCTTCCGTGCTGGGAGGTGGGACTTTTGAGGGGGATTAGGACATAAGGACTCTGCCCTCACGAGGGAACTAACGGCTTAAAAAGACTTGAGAACGGAAATCTGTCCATTTTTTCCTTTTCCAACTTCTGCCATGTACGGATGTAGAAACAAGACCCTCAGGAAATGCCAGCACCTTGACCTTGGATTTTCCAGGTTCCTGAACTATGAGAAATAACCAAATTTCTCATCTTTATAAATTACCTAATCCTGAGTGTTCTGGGATAGAGGCACAAATGGAGGAAGAACGTAAAATATACTTCTGTCGAAGAAGGGTTTTTTTCTTGTCACATAAATGTAGGTTTTTAAAAAACAGTGTTAATAGCTACATAGGAAAGCCCTAGACATACATAAACAGACATATTCAAATACCAACAAGACAAATGCTTTTCTCAGACCAAAGAGACAGATATTTCTCAGAGAGCTTTAAAATATCTCGAGACAATGTATATGTATTATCATTCCTTTCATAAAATGACTTGTTGGCTCTCTGAGATACCGTGTAATTAAAGATCTGAGATATCCATTTAAACCAGGAGTCTAACTCTGCAGAGCTGAAAGAACCGAGGAGACAGTGTTGAGCACTGACAGGAAACTCGCAAGATCTTAGGATTACTCAGAAAATAATAAAAAGAGGAATATAAAAGAGAAATAAAGTTTTACAGGGCACGTTTCTTGTGAAGCAAATGGATGTCTCTCTATAAGCCTTGCTTAGAGAAGCAGCTCTTGTCATTCAGTGACTACCATGTAGGTCTTCTGTGCCGAGCACTGGGATGAATATTGAATCCATCACTTACTGCTCCGTCAGTTTCACAGATGAGTATGTGAAAGGCCTGAGCGGTTAAGTCACTTGCCCAAGTGAAGACATTCCACAGTGAGTGCATTCAGAGACAGGCTAGAAAACCTGTGTTTCAGGCTCAACAGATTTTACCTTTTATCACACCTCAAATGGAAGTCATATTCTTTTAGTGTCTTTACCAAAATTATAACAGTCTCTCAGTGAAAGATAACAGCTAGAATAAAGGTCTATACTAAAATGCCCTGTGGAAAATAGAAACCAACTCTCGAGTAGTTGGGAGACATAAAACCTGGCACACCACGTCCTCATCCTTCTGTCACCACCTCCCCAAACACAGACAATATACTACCATGAAACAGTGAGAGTGTAACTGCAATAAACTCCCGCCTAGAAAAGGGAAGAATGGGAGGCAAGCAGCAGGACCTGGTCCACGGCAAGATGCAGTCTGAGCAGAGCCCCCATCTGGGAAGTGGGGACATCTTTGAGTAGGCGCTGATCCTTCTCTCTGAGCAGAACAGTCTTTCCATTTTCTCAGTTGCTACCTGCTGTCCTACGTGGGGGCTGTTTCTTGCTCATTATCCTTATGGCCTTCTCTTATTGGATATTCAGGAGTGCTCTCCCTTTGAGGAAGAACAGATTCAATAGCTCACTTCATGCTGGTGCTCCTTTGGGCATTTGAACATTGTTTTAATGCCAGTCCATCAAAGGCTCCTGATTTCGTTAGCAGCACTGTTCTCCAAAAAACTGGCGGACATCTGACATATTTTCTTTCGATCAGTTTCTTGTGGCAGTAAGCGCATCAAATTCTTTGTTAGACATAATTCTCACACCTAATTTATTTCATTGCTTGCTTATCTCAACCTAGAGGAAAAACACTAGAGAAAATAATCTAAGTATGTCGTAAAAATAAATAAGGATTATACTCTGGAATGTATGGAATGGCAAGCCACCCATTCATTCAGTGAGGGAAGAAAAAAGGAAAGATTTGCAAAAAAAAAAAAAAAAAGAAAAAAATACATAAACTGGTTAGAAACAGATTTCATTGGTTCCATGGCTTCCAAGCCTGAGTTGTTGGCAGTTCATTGGTGGAGATGCCATTACTGGGCAAGTGACCATCTGAGGATGTCTTATCTGAATCACTGTAGCACTAAAGAATGCCCAGTGATAACTTTATCAAAGCAGGAGATGCATGAAGGGTTTTAGTAAGTCCTTGGAAACAGCTCTTATCTCTGACACATAAGCATGAGCCTCCTCTCCTTCAGGCCTTCCCAGCCCTATTTCGTCTGGGTCTGACAAAAATGCTTTCATCCTGGTATCTGCAACTTCAACACGTTTCCCCGTCTCTTGCACTCCACTGAGTGATGGCCAATTGGAATTATCAGGCCTAAAGCCCCCATGTGACCTTTCTATTGGGTGGAATTTTAATGGCCATTTGCGTGTTTGCTGCTCACAACTCTTTCCTAATCACATTTTCTACCCTTTGAAGTCAACAAATAGAAACACAAACTTTTGAGGAACCAAATTACTCTCCCTTTTTTTTCCATGTTTCCTTTCATGCTTTTCTTTTTCCTGAGCTTATTCTTTTCCCTAAGATCTTGTTAGACACAGGCAATACTTGCCAAAAAACACATAGTCTTGTCTTCCAACACCTCACCACTGAAACTACAGGCTCCTTGAGCACATAATTTGCCTTAAAAATGACATAAATAGTATTTTTACTAAATATTTTGCTACTGCGTGACATGGACATCCATTTTTCCAGTTTCTGATAACAGTTCCCTGCTGACTACTTTCAGCCCATTGAGCTAAAGCTATATATTTTAGGTTATTGCTACGTCAGCACCTTCCATCTAGTATTCCTTCTCTATTAATGTAACAGGAGATGACCATTGGAGGAGTCTTGTGTCACTCATAAATGACCAGGCCCTTGTACCCCCGCCTTATTCAGTCACTATGTGGCTGATGCCCCAAGAAGTGGGTCCTCTTAGTGACCAATCTCTTAATTATTATATGTGCAGGTGCTACCCTGAGAAAACAGTGGCTATGGCTGGGAAACTGAGGCAGACCCAGCTGAGGATCAATCACACAGTCATACTCCTCCCAGCTGGGCAGGCTGTCCTTTCAGGAAGGGGGTCTGAGCAATCCATTGCTGTGTCTGCCACAGCTCCGTTCAGAGACCCACTGATGAGGATGCTCTGCCATCTTCAACACTAGATCTTCAAGTTTGCCTCAAGCACTGACATCCAGCCATTGAAGATGAAAGAGAAGGTGAAGGTATTTATGGCTAATGCAGAAATGGGGTACATCAATTCTGTCAATGTCCCTTCGTTCACATGGCCACAACTCACTACAGGGGAGGCTGAAAAATAGAGTCTAATCGTGAGCCCAGGAGTGACTGGTGAGAAAGGAGCAAACAGCCAGCCAGTCTCTGCTAAATGCTTGAAAGCATTCAATTTACAATTGAATTTCTCATAAATTGGCAGATGCCTGCATCATCCTTGAAGACTCTTTATTGGAAGCTCTCCTTCTTTCTTTGAGAAGAGTCTAGATGTTCTGTTAGAATTTACTTTTATTTATTTATTTTTTTTCTAGACGGAGTTTTGCTCTTGTTACCCAGGCTGGAGTGCGATGGCGCGATCTCGGCTCACAGCAACCTCCACCTCCTGGGTTCAGGCAATTCTCCTGCCTCAGCCTCCTGAGTAGCTGGGATTACAGACACGCGCCACCATGCCCAGCTAATTTTTTGTGTTTTTAGTAGAGACGGGGTTTCACCATGTTGACCAGGATGGTCTCGATCTCTTGACCTCATGATCCACCCGCCTCAGCCTCCCAAAGTGCTGGGATTACAGGCTTGAGCCACCGCACCCGGCCCAGAATTTACTTTTTAATGTGAGTTTATTTGTCTATTATTGAAAATTAGGGATACCAAGTTTGATTGACTAAATATCATGTCTTAAATATGTTGATAAAAGTAATATATGCTTATGACTAAATATAAGAAACAAAATATTTTCAATAACAAATACTATCCCTCTGCTCCCTAATCTTGCCCTCTTTTCCCAAATCCTAAATAGAGCCCACTTTCGCTCTTTAAGTTCTTTCTTTGGTTGTTTGCCTTCCATTGCTAGACAGTATTATTATTTTAAATTACCATGTGTAAACATGATCTCCTTACTTCTTTCCATGCTTTTCTTGGTTACTCTTTTCTTTTCTTTTTGAGACGGAGTCTCGCACTATCACCCAGGCTATAGTGCAGTGGCACCATCTCGGTTCACTGCAATCTCTACCTCCTGGGTTCAAGCAACTTCTGCCTCAGTCTCCTGAGTAGCTGGGACTACAGGCGTGTGCCACCATGCTCAGCTAATTTTTGTGTATTTTTAGTGGAGACGGGGTTTCACCAGGTTGTCCAGGATGGTCTCGATCTCCTGACCTCATGTCCACCCGCCTCAGCCTCCTAAGTGCTGGGATTACAGGCGTGAGCCACCGTGCCTGGCCCTTGGTTGCTGTTTTCATAACCCCAGCCATCTTTCCAGTGCAGTTAATTTATTTCTCTTTATCCATGCCAGTCACTGTTCAAGGTACCTCATATTTTTAATTTTTAAGTTGTCACAACCTGCCAATGTGGTGACATTATCACTGCCCTTTTTTAGTGATCCTGGCTGCTTTCTGCAGAGCCTGGTTCCTTTCTGAGAAACTCTGCTTTGACCCTTTTCTCCAAGTAGGGTTTGCTGCTCCCTTAGACTTTCCCCAGCTCTTCTTCTGAAACTTCCTTGCACTGCTTTCCTCAGGCAGACCTAGGACTGCCCTGGTCATGGGTTGGTTTCTTGCTTATAAATGTTTGAAAGGATATATTTTCTTCATCTTTGCATTTCTGATAAGGTTTGTATTCTGCCATCGAATTTGATTTATAATTGGCTGAGAGTCAAATCTAGAATATCCATGACTTTGTGCTTTGTTGACCTTCAGTATCTGGTGTGAACTGGTTAAGTACAGTGTCCTTCAGCCTCTCATTTCTGTGTGAGAGAACTATTTTGAGTGGAAGGATTTTGTTTCTCTTTCTTGGAGTCTTTAAGATCCTTTCTTTATCTTCAAAGTTTTGAAGAAAAAAAAAAAAGCATGTTGCCATTTCTATTTTGATTGCATTTTGAGTGGCTTTTCAATAAACTATTTGTGTCCTTTTGGTAGTATCTCCATTTCTTATGCTTTTTTTTTCTGGAACTCTTGTTAATCAGATGGTGAACATCTTCAATGATCCTCTCTACATGAGTTTCACAGAGTTGGTGGTGCATGGTTATGGCAGTCCCAAGAAACGGAGTGAAAGAAAACAATAGAAAATATATTTCTGACTTCTACCTTCCAGAACTAAGAGAAAATAAGACTTCTAACTTCTGCGATTTACTGGTGGTCCTCAGAATTCCCTGGCTTGAGGACTGATTGTTCCAATCTATGCCTCTGTTGCCACACAGCCTTTGTTCATTCGCACATCCCTGTTTCTGTGTCTCTTCTCTTCTCATGAGAATAGTAGTCAGATTAGATGAGAAACCCACCCACTCCAGTATGACCTCACCTTAACTAATTACAACCGTGACAACCCTGCTTCAAAACAAGGTTGCATTCTGAGTTTCTTGGGGTTAGGTCCTCCATATGTATCATTTTAGAGAACACAGTCCAGCCCATAACATTCTCTTTCTATCTTCTATGTTATTGTTATTCTTGTCATATTTCTGTTACTTCCTTTTTTAATTCTACCTTGTGTGACTTTTTGTTCTTTACTCTGCTTTCACACCCTCTCTGGTATTTTCACTTGAGCAATCAGATGATTAATTTGTAGCAGCTCTTTTCTCATTTTTAATCGTTCCCTTTCCTGGGTTTTTTTCATTCAAATATTCCAATTATTCTCTTTAGAAAAATATACAAATTTTATCTCTGATTTTGAGGGATTTTTTTTTTTGGTTGTTTATCTTCTATCCTTTTTTATTCTTAGAAGTTCTCCTCCAATCTTGGGTGATTATTAGATCCTTCGTTTTTAAGTACCAGATCTGAGAAATCTGTCGCCAGCCTATGTGTATGGGAGAAGCTTGTTGTACGAGCTGTCTATTCTGACTGGTGTCTTTACTTTCCCCTCTTTTCACCCTACTGTATTTATTTATTGATTTATTTTTCCATATTGCTATCATTAGACTGGGATCTCAGACTAAGAGTCTAACAGAATTGTGACGGATTGGTTGTATGGGCTCCATCTGCAATAACTGTTATATACATATTTTTGAGGATTCTGAAAAGAAAAAGATACTGAAAGAGATACCCTCATCTAACCATACAATTTAAGTTAATCTCCAATACTTCTTGTTTATTCTCAGTGGAAACAATAAGACCTCACAAACTTGAAATTGTTGACTGATTATTTTATAAAGCTCTGCTATGAATCTATGTTGACTCCCTAATTTTCGTGTATTATCATGTGTTAAATAATTCAGTGTTTGACACTCAACAAAACGGTTTGAAAAAGACAACTGGAAAATTAACATTTGATTCAAAAAAAGATTCTTGTTAATGAAGTTGTCTCATCAGATGGGTCAAGTTTATTTTGCCCATCAAGGAAAATGATTGCTTTACTAGAGAGATCCTCTTCATTTGTTTAAAGAGAAATATTACCACATGATGATTTTAGTTAGGTTTTCCTTCAGTTTTACTTAGGTAATCATGTTACATAACTTCAAGTGCTGCCTGCTTTAAGATAGGAATGAAGCTAGATGAAGCTAACATAGTCCCATCTGCAAACTCTTCTGTTAACTGAAGATGTGGGCTTCCATTTTACTCACAACAAGGCAGTACTCTTTTGAGGGTCAGTTATGTATGATTTCACAAACAATTTGTCAAGTTTACTTTGATTAATGATATTAATATTATCCACACAAATTACTTAAAAATATTTTCCGTTCTCTTCAGATTAGAGGAGAGAGAGATGGGTAAAATTATCACAGACTTTGGGCCTGATGTTAAATCAATAATATTACTATATGATATATTAATGCTCATATATATTATATATTGATATATATTAATGCTTATTATATATGAGTATGTAATACATTCATACTCAGCATATATGATACACAATGCCCAGGCTGGTCCTGAGCATTTATAATGAAGAATTGTAAGAAAACCTTAACTGCCTCTCAAATCCCAATTCGGCAGCCTCCGGGATCCAGTTTCTTAGAGTAATTGGCTATAATGCCCTGTGCACCTTCACTTAGATGTCCTGTTTACAATGGCTCAGAATTTTTCTAGAAACTTCTAACTCTTTATAAGTATATACATTGTATAATTTCTAAATTTTGAAAAATAAGTGAAAAAAATTGTTATAAAAAGTATAATTTCCCTAAACTCAAAAAGATAGAAATAACCAAAATTTTCAACCATAATGACAGAAAATTAGATTACTAATGCAAAAAGTATAACAAACTCACAAATATTTGAAAATCAATAGAATACTACCAAATGACCAAGAAAATCAAAGCTGAAATCAAAAGGAAAATCAGAAAATACATATAAAAAAATGAAAATAAAGACGCACCATACCAAAACCTATGAGTTTCTGCTAAAGCAGTGCTTAGAAGAAAATTTATAGCTGTAAAAGCTTATATCAAGAAAGAAGAAAACCCTCAAATCAATAACTTAAAATTGCACTTCAAAACACTGGGAAAAGGGGGATAAATTAATCCTAAGGAAAGCAGAAGGAAGGAAATAATAACAATAGATCAGACATTAATAAAATAGAAGATCAGGAAATGAGACAAATCAATGACCAACAGATAATTCTTTGAAAAGATTAACAATATTGACAAAGCTTTAGCTATAATGATAAAGAGATAGAGAGAGTGGAGAGAGAGAGAGAGACAGAAGACTCCAATTGTAGAGTCAGTAAAGAATGAGGAGAGATTACTACTGACCTTGCAGAAATGAAAAGAATTAGAAGTGAATAGTATAAATAATTGTATGTCAAAACATTTGATAACTTATATTAAACTGACAAATTCCTAGAAAGGCACTAACTACCAAAACTGATTCAAGAAGAAGCAAACATGTTGAATAGATCTGTCACAAGTGAAGATATAAATCAGTAATCAAAAAACAAAAGTCAAAAAATGCCTGAAAAACCCAGCTCCAGATGGCTTCATTGCTAAATTGTAACAAACATTTAAAACTTTAATAGTAAACCTTTTCAAACTCTTCCAAAAAATAGAAGAGAAGTGTACACTTCCAACGTCACACTTTTTTTTTGAGATGAGTTTTGCTCTTGTTGCCCAGGCTGGAGTGCAATGGCATGATCTTGGCTCACCGCAACCTCCGCCTCCTGGGTTCAAGCAATTCTCCTGCCTTGCCCTCCCGAGGAGCTGGGATTACAGGCATGCGCCACCACGCCCTGCTAATTTTGCATTTTTAGTAGAGATGGGGTTTCTCCATGTTGGTCAGGCTGGTATCGAACTCCCAACCTTGGGTGGTCTGCCCTCCTCAACCTCCTAAAGTACTGGGATTACAGGAGTGAGTCACCGCTCCTGGCCCACACTCTTCGTAAGACAATGGAAAACCAAATCTTTCCAGAAGAGTCCTCAGGCCTCTTTGTGTCTTGCTACCTCTCCCCTTGAGATTGTGATATTTATGAGTAATATGAAATATAATTGATTCAAGTTTTTTTAAAGAGTTTATGGAACATTCCTATACTAAAATCCTATTCATTGTTTATCTGGAATTCTAATTTAACTGGGTACCTGGCGTTTTTTCTGGCAACCGCATTTTGTAAACCAGTTATGGACTGTGTGGGAAAGAGAAAGAAATTGTCCTGACCCTGGACGAGATCTCAGCAGAAACCGGCTGAAGACGCGCTACTGCAAGGCCGGGGCTGAGAAAGGAGAGAAGGGGACTCACGGAGGTGACATACATTTTCTAGTCAAAGGAACAGTCTTGTACTGCAGAGGAATTTTGAAGAAGCCATCAAGTGATCCTGAGGGAAGGAGTCAATTATAACCAGAATTTGTATTCAAACTCGCTAACCACCAGTGCACCATGAGTCCCAACCTGTCAGAATAGAAGCTGACTCAGGGCCCGGGATTCTCTCTACTGTGCCAGACTGGACTGTTTACTTGTCTGATTGTGAGAACGGGACAGCTTGTGATGTTGAGAGAGGGCCAGAAGGTGTGGGGAGCAGAGTGAGACCCTGTTGGCAGTGGGAAGGGAGGAGGTTGAATCAGTGGATAGGAACAGTTTGGCCATATGGAATAGTTTTGTATCTTAACAACTGCTCCAGCTGCAAGTAAGCCCTGAGTTTAACCATTTCCTGGGCTCAGAGTGCCCCCAGCAATCCCAGGGAAGGAGGCATCACCTCTTCCCCATTGCTTGCAACACAATGATGCTGAAACCTTCAGAAATCCTCCAGTAAATGAAGCAATGGAAAAGTGCCAGGAGGTAGAGCCCTGAGCAAAGAGAAAGGATCAAATAGGAGGCCCCCTCCCAGATTCCTATTTGGAGGTATCTAGCTGAGGGAAGAGCAGAAGTTTTGACATGCATCAAGTTTAGGAGTTTAGTTTGAATCTTGGCCTCAATACTCTATTTTCTGAGGTGAGAAAGAGTTTTTGATTAAAGTAAGTCTAGGAGAGTTTTATTTTTTTTCCAGAAAGTACGTGCAAATGTTTTAGCGCTTCCCGCATACTCATTGGCAAGATGGTAGTAAAGGTGGAAGAATTGCATTTGTATATATGAAAAAAACATAAAACTTTAATGTTAGGAATATCTGTTTTTACTTGCATATGATGTGCTAGGTACAATCTCATTGTTTACCAAAACATGACTTAGTTTAAGTTTCACACTATTTTTTGGGTAAAGAATATGAGTGCAACAGTTAAGAACTTCCCTTCAAAACACACAGCTAATAAACTACAGGGCCAATCTCTGTCTTCATGGGGAAAGGCAGTTTTCAGACGACCCTAATGGATCCCGATGACCATGAATAGGATGCATCAAGTGAGGATAGCTGGCTGACCTCAGCTAAAAAGTGCATTCTCACAACTTGTTTTTACATAGGAATAATAGTGACCTCTGTCCAAGCATGGAGGACTGAGAATATGACACTGTTTGCTGACGTAGGAGATTATTCTGATTAAAAAATGCAGCAAATTTCTCTTTGAGATGCAGAACCATGCAACAGTTGAGCAACTGTGTTGGGCTCTGATTATGTCCACACTTTGTTTATTGGTAAAATATGTAACACGTTGACCTAAATACCATAATAGCTGGTGTCCCAGTTCCTCACCTATACCTTGCTTGGGTTTTTCTGGGAGAAGCACATTCACGTGTTGGTTGTGTGGGTGTTTCAACCCTTGTGAGCTGAGCATTCTGAAGGCCAGCACTGGCTGATGGGAGCGAGAGAGACTAATTATGAGTAATGATGCAACCGTGTAGGAGGACGTACGCAAATGCCGTTAGGGGCAAAACATCAGCGGAAGAACGAGAGTGAAAGAAGAGATTCTATCAAGACATGAAGCTTCCTCATAGTGGGGCCAGATCTGGGAAAGCCAAATCAGCAAAATCTGAGAATGACTGGGTGAGGTCTTTCAGCTTCAGTCTAGAAACACGGATAACTGGGTATTCAGGAGTTCGTAAGAATGTCTCACGATGAAGGCCAGGCGAGACATAATTCAGAAGAAATCTAAGAGGGAGAGCAGCCGCAGTGTTCAGCCACTTACCTAACCACCCTGCTTTCAGTATATCTTAAAGTGCAATCTTCATGTGTAGTGCTACACATTTAACACTGACTCATTAAGTCGTGGTAATGAAGAATTTCTTAAATTCTTAGATGGGAAACTAAGACCTTATGCCGTAATCTCTGCTTGAAATTACTAGGTGAAAAAATAGTTTCACACATAGACATAAAAATTGGGGTTGCTTCTCTTTAGTCTTTGCTCTGTTTTGACTCATTTGGTGAATGCTGAAGGCCATCTCAGTTCTAGAACCACAGCACGTGCCATTGGCAATTGACTTTATGACAATGTGCGTCCACGCTGGCGCTACAGCAAGAATGCCGCAGCCAACAGTCTGCACGTGAAAAGAATGATCATAGCTGACTGTCCCCCGAGGGTGCTTCCCTTTCTGGGAGTTAAGGGACAGTCTGTTGAAAGTCATCCCATATGTTCAAAGGTCATGATTCTATGACTTAGGCTTACATTTATCACAGGGATAAGATAAGACCCATGTTCTGTGAAAAGGTCAGCTTCAGAAAAAGCATCAGAATCAGTGTGTTGGCTGGTCTCTGGTGACTTTATTATGTGCTTCACATTCTTTATAGCCTGCCTTTGAAACCACCTGTCTAGTGCGCTTCCTGCTTGTGACAATAACAGTTCCACCGTCCCATTAACACCACTCTAATTAGGATTACACTTCACCCACTGAGATTACCTGACTCTGTGGCACATTGCCATTAGCAGGCAGCAGACACTACCTTGCCATTTTTATAAGGAAAGGGGAAAACTTTCAAATGACTAATTGCTAGCAGTGGAAGAAGGGTTAATGGAGCATCTGCCTTATGAATAGAGTTAATTCAAATACAAAAGGAAATATTAAGAAACGAATAGAGTTAATTCAAATGCAAAAGGAAATATTAAGAAAATCATGTGCTCTGATTGATGAAGTCACAGAATGGAAAGTGTCAAAATATAATGATGCAGCAATCCTCCTTCAGAAATATTTTGGAGCACCAAATAAAACAACCCTATCTTAATCAAGTCTTAAAATAGCTTTTCCAGTGGGCTGTACTTTTGGAGTCAGTCTACTTTGTAGCATTAGGTGAGAAAGTTTCAGAGAAATAGCAGAAATAATCAAATCTACAGTTTTTTAGACTACAATCCTTTAATAGTGAAGATCATTTGGTCTAGCAGTTGATAATGGAAGTAAACTTCATTTTTCATTTTGTTAATATACAGTATTGCCAGACGCTGATGATGACCTTTTATTTCTTTAAAAAACTAAAACTAAAATTTCACTTGAAGGGGAATATTTTAGCAATTTTAAAATATTAAAACAAAAATTATCAGAGCATCTCTGTAATAAAACAAAAACAATTTTTTAAAAATCCCTAAAACTGCTCAACGGCTAGTGTAACTATTAACCTCTCTACTGATGCCGGCACAGCATCTGCCCTCATTTGGGAAACCTCAGAATCCCAAATGTAAACATGAGACTTTATTTTAAAATTTTACGTTAAATTCTGGGATACGGGTTCTGAACATGCAGTTTTGTTACATAGGTATACATGTGCCATGGAGGTTTGCTGCACCCATCAACCTGTCATCTCGGTTTTAATCCCCGCATGCTTTAGGCGTTTCTCCTAAGGTTCTCTCTCCTTTTTCCCCACCCCAACAGGCCCCGGTATGTGATGCTCCCCTCCCTGTGTCCATGTGTTCTCATTGTTCAACTCCCACCTAAGAGTGAGAACATGCGGTGCTTGATTTTCTGTTCCTGTTAGTTTGCTGACGATGAAGGTTTCCAGCTTCATCCATGTCCTGTTAAGCATGCTTTTAATTTAAATTAAAATAATAGTTTATTTTGCACATTCTATGTTCCAAATTTTATTAATTCCTTTATAAATTCAATTTTCAAGATTTCATTCAGGATGAAAAAAATGTGCAAACAAAGATCAAGTAGAAGAAATTGAAGTTTTTTCAGAAAATTGCCTACTTGATTCACTGATTCACTCTGTAGGCATAGATGTGTCATGAAATACACACTCACCTAAAGACTGCTCAAATTAGAGACTCTGACTTCAAGGGAAGATTCGTGGGATGTTGCTTTGCGTTGTGTGGATGGTAAAGGAGCAGATAATTTTAATTCAACTTTTTGAAGCTTGACTAGTCATACGACATTTTATCCAGAAAAATTTGAGGATTGTATATAAAAATGCTTTTGTTAGTGAATTGATTCCTGAATAACTCTCTGGAATATGTCAGTTCAATTCAATATTTGTTCTTGCTTACTTGTCAGAGTATGTCCAAATTAAATGTACTCTTATGCAAAGTTACACAGAAGATGAAAATAATTCCTTAGGCCAGACATTTTTCAGATATTTATTTATTTTATTTTATTAATTTATTTATTTTGAGATAGAAGCTTGCTCTTGTTGCCCAGACTGGAGTGCAATGGCGCGATCTCAGCTCACCACAACCTCCACCTCCCGGTTCAAGCGATTCTCCTGCCTCAGCCTCCAGAGTAGCTGGATTACAGGCATGCGCCACCATGCCCAGTTAATTTTGTATTTTTGGTAGAGACGGGGTTTCTCCATGTTGGTCAGGGTGATCTTGAACTCCCAATTTCAGGTCATCCACCCACCTTGGCCTCCCAAAGTGCTAAGATTCAGTTATTTTTTTTCTTAAGAGTTTTTATGTCTCTGTTTACCTTATATTTGTTAGTGAATATTCATATACACACCTATCCTCCTTAATAACATCTTTTTATTTTACTACATATCACTCACAGATCAAACATTTTTATTTAATTATGTTATTCTAGCTTTTGGAAGAATCTGACCTGGAAGAAATTTTTTCTAAGACTTCTATACTAAAAAGTACACACATTTAAAATAGCAACAACCAAGCAATGAACTTGTGCTATATTTTGCTTAAGTATTAGAAATTATTGTTGACTTTTCCTTTTTTTAAAAAACAGTTAATCAGCTTTTCTAGTTCTCTTTTCAAAAAATGTATGGTGAAATTCTAGAAGTGAGCTTGTATTTAAGAAAAAAAAGTGCAGACATAACAGAAATAGATTGATGGCAAAAGAGAATTTCAAACAACTAAGCAGAAAATTAAAATCTAGTAAGATTTCAGATAAAGGTCTAGAGAGTTGCAAAGAACAGCCATAAATAGGCTATTGTGCCATTCTTCATTTATATAGTGCAATATTGAAAACTGCATATTAAATTTGAACATGTCATTAAAGTGCTCTTTCACTGTCTTATGTCATTTTATTTTAATATGCATGTTTTAATTGAGACCAAGTTGGGGATTTGACACTTCATCACTAAGCCCAAAGCAAGTCTTTCGCTTGCTCATACTCCATTAGGGGGCGGTCTCCCCTCATGGGACCGCCTGTTAAGTAGCCCCAGTGAGACACAAAGCTCAGAATTGTGGTCTCTGCAATATATTGTCCATGAAACAATTCTTTTATCCTGTTCCCAAATCTCATTATGTTTCACTAGCTGAATAGAGATAAGCCTGGACAATGTTTAAGCTACGTATCGAGGTTGCCTCAGGAACTGCTTGAAGCACATTCTGATACATCATTTGTCAGCAAGAGACACCTTTTCTCCTTTAAAAAAAAGATGCCACAAACCAGCTGCACTTGATTAAGCTTTTGCGTGTGTGTGTGTGTGTGTGCGTGCGTGTGTGTGCGCGTGTGTGCGTGTGGTGGAGAGAGAGAAGAGAAAGATGTGTTTGTGTGTGTCAATTTTATTTAAGTTCCTATTTGCTGCCGTTACCATACACACACACGCGCACACACACACACACACACACCATTTCACAATGGGTTCCATTGGAGTTTTCAGCTCTGCTATTCGGGCCAAATTCCAAATTGGATAATTACATTTCCCTGGTTCTAACCCCTTTCTTTGTGTCCATTTAAGCTAAAATCACAGTCTTGATTCTTGTCATGCAAGTACCCACCTGGTTTTCATTAGGCTGTAGCACTAACATAATAACATATTAATTCCAATTTAATATATCCACTGGTGCTTGTAGGATAGACACGTTGGGGAAACACTTATTTATATATGAATAACTTCAAATGACATATGCTGATATTTTAATCTGTCTGGTTTAATCCTGTTTAAGGAATGTGAACAACACCTGATCTTCAGATACTTTGACTTGTGATTGTGTCAGAGATTGCTAGAAGCTCATGAAAACTGAATATCTGTTCTTGTTTCTGAACACACAGCTGGGCTACAGCTCTGACCCTCCCTTGTAGTTAGCTGTGCCCACGTGACTATGAAACAGTTAAAGGTAAACAAAATTGGTGTGTGGTGCTTCCAGCCCCAGCTCCTAAAAACTTGCCCTGAGTGCTTATCTACAATTTTATTCCTAGAGAAATAGATAGTGCCTCATGGTGAACAGGGATGTCCTATCTTGAAGATGCAGAGCTTTACTGCCCCGAGCCCTGTCAGCTACTCACTCACGACTGAATGTTAAATCCTCACATGCCTACCCACCGTCACAGGCAGTCCGTCTCTGCCTCCCTGCTCAGGTTTGCACTCAGAGCCAGCAGTCCCCCTCCTGGGTGGGCCCTTTGAAATGGGCTCTGCCCAGACCCCTTCTCTTAGCTTTCTCAAAGCCAAGGCCTCATGGAGACTGCAATTCCCCATGCTTCACAAGAGATTGACTGCAGAGGACAGTAGTCAACTGGGAACAGCTAGTTTCAAGGGATAAGATCGACACTGAGAATGGGCATGCTGGTATTCAAGAAAAAATTTAGGGACAACGCCTGTCCCCTTCAGAACTATGGAATGAGGACTTGCCAACGAGCTGCAGAGGCTTCCTGTGGGCGTCAGGTGGGCTCTCCAAGACTCCTCCAGCCCACAGGAACACAGGTTATGTGGGTTCCCCTGTGGGATCTCAGGAAAGCCCACTGCAGTGATAGAGGCCATAACTTCTGGGACCTGATTAGAATCCACAGGATGAATGGGAGCAGAGTCCTGGATGTTCCTTGCTGAACCTGGCATTAACCCTTCAGCAGCAGGATCATGAGGGATGTCTGGGTGATCTTGGAAGGAATCAGAATTCAGACTCATGGATAGACTCATAAGAGCTGGCTAAGCATCACCATGGTTAGGAGAATGCACGGGTGACTGGAGGAACAGAGTTGGCTCTGAAGTTGAGCAGTGAAGGGCAGAGTGGCAGGAGATGACAGAGACAGTTGGAGGAGTTGAGGAATTTTCTTTTTTTCTAAGGTCGATGAGAAGACGGTTTGTAATTCTGAATTATTCTAAGTGAAGGAATAGGTCAGGTTGACCTCTTAACAGGAGGACCCTGGAGAGAACATCCGCTAGAAGCAAAGGAAGAAGTGGAGGTCCAAATAGGAGACTCCTGTGTTGATGGAGAGAGTGTGAGAAAGAGCCGCTTAGAAAGGCAAGAAGGAGGACATCAAGGAAATGTAAACACTCTTCATTTACTAACGCGAAACCTTCGAATGGCCCTTAGTGAGATGACAGACACAGAGCAGGGTGATGATTTCAGGCTTTAAGGTTATTGGAAGAAGCAGAATTTAAAGTCTATGGATATTACATATTTAAAAAGGTTGAGAAATGCAAATTCACCTAAAAGATGGAAAAAAAATCCTAAAACTATAAAAACATAAACATAAACTATAAAATTTAAAAATAAAAGTCAGTTGAATTATAGATTACTATTTTCCTCTTGCAAACATTTGGTTTAATTGCATGTATTTTGAGAAGAAATACTAAACTGAAACGTGATGAAAAGCGCTGCTGAGGAGAATGACTGTTGGGTCACACTCGCCACTCTCTTTCTTAGACTCTAAAGCTCATTGGAATATGAACATGAGAGGAGTAAAGAGCTTTAAACAACAGGTTTCTTATCATAATGACCCTGAAGGTAGCCTTGAAGAGAGGCTTGGGCTGTGAAAAACCATGACGTCAAACTCTTCTCAGCCTCTCAGATCTAATCATGGAGCTTAGTCAACAGGTGAGTGTCCTGGAGAAGAAGGGCCCATCCGAGGTTAACCCCTCTGCCAAGAAGAGCACAGACCTCAAGAGCTATCAACAGAATCTGCCTGTGTTCACTGCAATCAGTATGTGCATGTGCCTCAGAGCCCTACAGGGTCCTAATAATCAGTAGAGCAACAGAAATAGATTCAAAATCATTAAAGAACTCTGTAAACTGCACAGAGTCTCTGGACCCAGTGAAAAGCATTCTGGTGATAAAAATGGACTATTTGTCTCTTTCCTACGGCATCTCATCTCTGGCTGTTGATTCCCTCACTTCTCTACATGTATCAAAGGTGTCTCACCCTGAACGTATCCAAAATTGAGCTCAGTATTGCCCCACCAACAATATATTCTTCTGCAGCTTTTTTTAAAATCACCTAAAAATATATTAAAAAAAAAAAAAAATATATATATATATATATATATATATATATATATATATATATATATTGAGACGGAGTTTCGCTCCGTCAAGGAGTTTTGCTCTTGTTACCCAGGCTGGAGTGCAATGGCGCGATCTCAGCTCACCACAACCTCCGCCTCCTGGGTTCAGGCACTTCTCCTGCCTCAGCCTCCTGAGTAGCTGGGATTGCAGGCACGCATCACCGTGCCCAGCAAAAAATATATTTTTAAAATATATTCTTCTGCATCTTTTTTTTAATCAGTCAATGTGAGAAATTTCAGCATTAGATGTGATTTTTTTCTTCTTCCTAACTGTTCATGTCAAATCATTTACCAGCTCCTGAATTTCTCTCAAGACAATCTATTGTTTATTCATTGCCAAAATAGCAGCTCTAATCTAGCCCATCATCTCCTCTTACCCAAACTATTGCAGCCACTTCCGAGCCAGTCTCAAAACATCTCCTTTGCTTCCCTTTCCTTTAACGTACTCACTGTGCATCAGTCATAATGGGGTTTTAAAATGTCCACCCATAGAAGACTATATAAAAATTGTCTATAACATAGCAATGAAAAGAGTGAATTATAGCTGTGTGCAGTAGCATGGGTGAATCTCACAGATATAATGGTAAGCAAAAGAAGACCCCCCAATAAACCCAAATCAATCTATGATGGTGAAGGTAAAAAGGGTGATTACCTTTGAGGCATATAACTTGGTGGGGGGCATGAGGAAACTTTCTATGGTTGCTGGAAATGGTCTGTAATTTCATGTGGGTAACGGCATACGTGGGTGTGCATATTTGTGAAGTTTAGTGAGCTGTGTAATTAAAATCTATGTATATTACTTTATGTAATCTACACTTCAACATAAAAGTTATAACTTTATATAGAAATGAAGTAAAATAAAAAATCAAATAATACAAACTAAATATCACCATGCTTAACATCTTGAAGAGGCTTCTCATTGCTCTACAATAAAGACAAAAACCTCTACTGGCTTGGTAGGCCTTTGGGCTCCCGTAATCTGTTTAAAGCCTCATCTCTTGATATCTTAGAACTGCCTCATGTCTTGTAGCTCCTCTCACAATATCACTCTACAAGCATATGTAAGAATAAGGACTAGGATGAGTCTCACTCAAATCACACCGTAAGTTCCCATGCATGGTGAGAACTATGGTTACATGCAACTTAATTGAATATCGGTAGAGAAAGCAGATTCTTCAAATTGACTAATATGGTTCCATATAAAGTTAAAATGAACCAAGAAGAAAGAAAATATGGAGTTATGCTGAAGCCGAAGATAACTATTTATACTGAAAGGCAGTATGGAAAGTCCATAGCTGATACTCAACAATGAATGAAAACAGCATATTTCTATCCTTGGAAAAGCATGAAAAGCTCAAAGGAAACTCATCAGTAAGGTTGTTTCAGCCAGTGAACAGTGGTTGAGTCGTACTTGCATTTTCCATCATATAGTTCACTATTCTTTCCACACTCCACAACTTACTGAAACAATGATTGCCTGGTAGCAACACTGAAGTAAATGAATGAAGGGCATTGTATTGCAAAGCAGCCACATACTGAAGTAGCATTGTATTTTCTTGATAAAGCAAAACAAAAAGATACATATTTTGTATCACAGCATGCAACTTTCCACATAATAGAGTGAGTGTAAGGTATGAATGATACTATGTCGATGTTCCTATCAATATTCTATAACTACTCTTTTCAAAACTGACAACATTATATTCAATGCACAACAAGGGGAAAATGGAAAGAAAAGTTAGGTGGATAAATATCGAAATATTGAGTATTCATACTATATGCTAAAAAGTTTTGCAGTGAGCAGCAAATAATATTCAAGTCACAAGTCATGACTGCGCAATTAATTTCCAAGCTTTACTGGAAAACTACCCTACACTGACTTTCAATACGGTTCAGCTGATCCTCTTTGTTTTTATCAGGTAACAAACCATTGATGTTGGCTTGGAAAATGTTTGCATTGAAAAGGGAAAAATGACAATATCATTTAATTATTTTATATAACTTATACACATTATTATTATACTTATAAAATGGTTATTATTTATAACAACTCTGTGTGCTAGGCTTCATAGGTGCAACTGTGCAGGTGTGAAAGTTGAGTCTCCAGCGGTATACATGACAGGATGCAGGCAGTGCCACCTACACTGTCCACACTGAAGTTGGAGTTATGAGAGACAGTGTGAAAGAGAACTTTCTAGAACTCCATCCTTCTTGCCTCTTTCTCTGACGTTCTCACTCATTCCTCTTCTTCAAATCTTTGTTCCCTCTCATCAAATGCACAGCTTAGCGAAAGATAAGACTGTTCTCATGTTAGTGAGTTAAGTCTCACAAGATCTGGTGGTTTTAGAAGGGGTTTCCCCTTTCACTTGGTTCTTATTCTCTCTTGCCTGCCACCACGTAAGATGTGCTTTTCACCTTCCACCACGATGTGAGGCCTCCCAGTCATGTGGAACTGTGAATCCATTAAGCCTCTGTTTCCTTAAAAATTACCCAGTCTTAAGTATGTCTTTATCAGCAGTGGGAGAACAGACTAATACACCCTTCTTCGCTGTCAATATACTACTGCTGTCAGGTCACCATGTGGGCTGTATTGTTTTTGTGATGAATATCATCCACTGTGATCTAAACAAGAAAGACCATTGTAGACATTCAATCGAGTGGAGCATGTGCATGGGGAATTAGCCTGAGGAACAAGAGTGACAACATGATGCTTTGGGGAAAAACCCAAGAAACAAAAGCAAACTATGTCTGGAAAAAAGAGACCTGGTTCTAGTCTAATGTCTAACCAGCTCTGCAATCTAGCACAACAAGCTTAAACTTGTGATCATAAAATGCAAGACAAACAGGTCATTTTTTTTAGATTCACTTCTATCTTTCCAATTCGTCAAATTTATATCAACAATCTAAAGGATCAAATTTTAAGAATGACTTTAAAATGTAAGAGATCACAGCCTGAATCCTGACTCAGCGATGTATTAGCTATGACACTTTGGACAGATTGCACTATCCTTTTAAGCATCCATTTGCTCACCTAGAAAGTTAATAACAAGTGTTTATGGACCTCCGAAAAAGACAGGAGATAGTACAGACAGTTTGCTGAACAAAGTGTCTACTGTTAGTAGACAAACAACATTGTGGTGCTTGCTATTAATTTCTTATTTAATTCAATTGTTTATCTAAAAAGATAATTCTCCAATTCCAATGTATTCTCATCTGTGTAGGGACTTAACATTCCTGGCTGGATTCTTTATTTATCCTTTCAGCTACTTAGCAATCCTAAGCAGAACTGGCCTTTTGTGTTATCAAAATCAGCCTTTTTACTTCTAATTACACAGTATTAGCTGTATCTCTCCAAGACATCAAAGCTGTTTGGGCTTAAAAACTCCTCCTTTTATAATGCAAGTAGCTCAGAGATTGGCCATCCTCAATTTCTTAATTTCTAAGCTGTGCATTTGATGAGAGGGAGCAAAGGTTTGGAGAAGAAGAAGGAAGAGGCAAGAAGGATGGAGTTCCATAGTTTCTCTTGTCTGTAAGAGAGTTCCCTTTCATACTGCCTCTCATAACTCTGTGTACTCATTACCCAGAAACAGGCGAAAGAAGCATCAGCTTTGCAGATTTGGCTCAGGACGTCAACTTGTGATTGTGCCAGGAATCTGTCCTTGACTTTGGGTATAATCCTTAACTTCTAGGACACAGTTTTTTCTGGTAAGACTGATGTCATCTCTGATCTACTTATCTAAAAAGCTTCAGATGGGGGAGCAATTGGGAATGTTTTTCAAATAGAAATCCTTAAGCAATAGGGAGTTATCATTCCTAGTACTTTTACACATATTCTATACATTTTGCTGACTTCCTGAATTAACCAGTTTCTTAAAAAGTTATAATTCTTTTATAGGCCATAAGATTAGATTTTATTAGTTAGATGTACTTCTTATGTAAAATTAATAGGAGTATATGGAAATGCAAATTTATGTAAATATCATGCAAATAGAAACTCAATGCATCTTGTTGAGCTCTCCATAGAATACAAAAAAATAGGCATGGATCCTTTTACAGAGTCAAACATAAGCTTGAACATACAAATTTTATGGCATAATTAATCACATGCAGTATTATAACAGTGGTATGCCAAATTTTCAGTAAATAAAAATGAATTATGAGGCGTGAACACTTTTAATTTGGTGCATTTGTCTTAGGGTTTACGAAGCATGGGTTGACTCTAGCAGTTGCTGGGGAGCTGGGTGTGATTCTCCTGTTTCCTCTTAGGAAGTGTTGGAATTAGGACACAGATGGGGCATAATGAGTGGCAGAACAAGACTGAAGGGTTCCCAGGTAAGAGTAGGACTCGTTAGTGTAGGAGCTATATGTTGTTCTTATATTTATTTATTTATATTTAGCAGATTTGTGGTGTATTACACTGTCTGGGTCATAATAGGTCTTCCATTAGCACTTAATGATACTTAGTATTCTGTAATAAATCACTCTGAACATATTTATTTATTCAGTAGAGGTTTAATGATTACTTAATATGCACAAAATTGGATGCTAAGTACAAAGGAAAGTCCTTTGCTCTCAGGAAGTTCTGGGATAACAAGGAATATAAGACAAGAACACAATTCATTAGAATTCATGGTGGAAGACCAGAATAGGAAAAAGAAGGCTTTGGGGCGGGGATAGGGTTGAATTGTGTTATTGAAAGACAAACAGAATTTATCACTTTGATACATGTTTAGAATTCTGTTAGAACTTCTTTTCTGAAAGAATTATTTTTCAGACTAATTTGATTATTATTATGAAATTTCTACAGGTTTGGCTTTCTCTTTAGAAATACTTTTTATTATTATCAAACATACGTCATTTCTTTTTTTCTCTGTGGTCTCTAAATACTGTATTTATTAGACAAATAGTTTTGAATACCTATTATGTATCAGGCATTAGGTACCAGTTATTTAAAATAAAAATATTCATAAGGTAGGGTAACTGCTGGCCATCTTGGAGTATTTCACTTGGCAGAAAAGAGAGGTATTGGGTAATTGAATAGACAATGGTAGTCATTGTGAAAAATGCTGTGAAGGGTAAGTGTAGGATCCTGTAATGATCATACTCACCGCATGACCAAACAATAATTAGAAGAAAACCAAATAAGGTAAAAGGTGGGATGCTTGGGTATATCAGGAAAAGGACAGCGTGGCTAGAGGATAGTGATCAAGGGATAGAGTGCCCAGAGCTGTGGACAGGTGCCAGGTCATGATGCTTTTTTGGGGACCTGGTTATCCTGAGCAATGGGAGTGTTTTGAAAATTTCAATCAAATGTAGAGCATGATTACTTTTACTTTTTCAAAATGGAATTCCTATGAATTCTGGGATAAAGAAAGAACTAGGAGGAGGCGAGAGTGATTGTAAAGAGAACATTTGGAATATTTTGCAGTATGCTGAGCAAGAAATAATGGGCATTTAGACTAAAGCAGTGGCAATAGAGGTTGATATAAGTGGACATACATAAATAAAACTTAGGTAGAATTACCTGCATTTGATGACTGTCCCAGTGCATCAACAGAGAAAAAAACATAGAGGATAATTTGAGATAAACAGGGCCTTTGTTGAGAAGAACACTAGATAGAACAGGAACATATTTTTTTTGGTACATTAACTTTAGATTGCTGTTTGCCCAACTAATGATAACAAAGTTAACAAGAGATTATCTGTCTTTCTCTTTCTCTCTCAAATTTGATAGTCATGGACTTCTTAGCTATGGGGAAGGCCATGGAGTCGAGGGTTTCCTTGGGGATATAGTGCAGAGGAAGACGTGGGCACAGGACAGAGCAATGGTGAACAGGGAAGGTCAGGCAGGGCAAAGGATGCCCATGAAATTAGGATTAAAATAAATATCGGAGAGGAAAACACTAAATCCAGGATATGCCCAGAAAATAGAAATAAACAAAACATAAAGGGATAAAGTAATCCAAGAAGAAGGAAGTGGTCCACATGTGGAAAGGAACTGGAGTAGTTGATAACTTAGCTGTCTCCCAACTCAGACTTCTCAGTTTCTCCCTCCCCTATCCAAACTGGAAAAAAAGAAGAAAAGAAAGGAGGAAATGAACACACCGATGAAAAAGTGAGCAGACTGAGCACCGTGATGGACTAGACGTATGACAGCGGACTGATGCCAGGCTCTCACACCTTTCACTGTATCCTAAGGATAAAATGTACTTTTTTAGAACATTCTGCTTCAGTGCAATAATAGGTCGTGAGCTCACGGCACAGTGGAATTAGGCAAAGACAGTTTTAATCCTCAACTCTAGGCTCTCCCTCTTGGCTCTGTCCTTTCCCCTTCATCCCCAACAAATACATGCAGGCTTGATTTCTGTTTCCTGTTTTCCATCTCAAGAGAACATTTAAAACATCCTGGAACGTACATGGAATACATAGGCTTTAATGATGTTTCATTCCTCACGGATACACACAGACACAGGCATTCATATATAAAATCATAAAAGGCTACAATTAAAAAAATAAGGACAGTTTACAAGCTCAGGAGCAGGTGCCGTCAGCTCAGGCTATAGAATCATAAGCTGAAAACCAAAGAGTGAGAAGACAAACCGACACATAGAACCAGGGCATTTGTAAGTTCTACAGTTTTACATTTATTACTGAGTTCAAAGAACTCAAAACAAGAACAGATTATTAGAAAATAACAAACACTACATAAAAACAGACTGAGAGTATGTGTTAATTTGTTTTTGTCTAAACAAACATAAAAAAATCAAACCAAACAGTCAGCCCACAGTGAAGAAAACAAACAAAACAGAAAAGTAGCTGTACTGGTCCTTTGTGCCGACACCACGCGTCTCTGGGTCTCCTCCCAGACACGGGAGAGAGGCACTTTGTAGCCTCCAGAATCGGGGGTGGCCACATGACTTTTGCTATGCAAGTGATGTGTGTTGTGGAACAGCTGATGCTCTGAGGACCAGGGTTTCATCGGCCATGCTGTCTTTATAACAGAACTATGGAGACTCCAGTATTCCAGACTGTATTTCCCAGAGTGAAGACCACTCAGCGAACTGCTCTCCCAACCTGCCACAGATCCAAAACAGGAGCAAGAAATAGAAAGTTAATGCTTTAGGCACTGAGATTTTGCAATTGCGTGTTGCAAGGCAGTTCTCCCGACGGTCTTTCACCAACTCAGATCTCCCCGCTTTCTTACCAGCAATTCTTAAGAACCACTGTAGTATGTGCTGGAGATGCAATATCCTAAGATAGGGACTGCCTGGGCTCCGTTTCTGTCTCCCCTGGAAGCAGGATGTTTTTAAAGCTTTGCCCAGTGAGTTGCACAGCCCCTGGTGTACACAGGTATCACCCAGGGAGGGCTGCCTTCCAGGGTCCTTCAGCTGGGATGCAAGCGGGGTGTGCCCAGGTGAGACTCTGTCCACCCTGCACAGCCTTCCCAAGCCCTGGGGGATGAGCTTGCATTGAGTCCTACCTGGGCTTAAGTTGGTCCTTGGAATAAATCTGCATCATGTGATCCTTGCATCTGAGTGTTTTCCATCTCAACAGACTCAGACAAGTTGGAAACCAGTGCACAGGGAACCCGCTTCACATGTGTTACTTCCTGTCACATGTGTAACGCCTGTCCCGGAAGACATGCCCAGGAAATGCATCCAAATAAAGAAAAACATCAAAAACAACAGTGAAAATTAATGAAATAGAATGGCTCATGCCACACAAAAGATAAATTTGAGACACTGATGAATTTTTAATTCATTAAATAAAAATAACTGGGAAAACACACACATAAGAAAATTTGACCGCAAGTAAGAGGATAAAAACCACAGTCCTAGAGGACACACTTTTAAGAAAATCTTATAAATGTTATATGGCATCTATGTCTTATGTTAATACATTTGAAAATATTTTGAATATATGTTTACTAGGAGAACATAAATAATTATAAAGATAAAAACGATTCTATAAAAAAACTGTCTTGTTCATATATTTTAGGAGTTTTATACATTCTTCAAAGAATTTCGAGCTTCAAAGCATAGTAAAATATCAATAATCTTAAGAAGAGTATTATGGACTGGATGTTTATGCCCCTCCATAACCCCCAAATTCTTAAGTTGCCTCCCTAACTCCCAGTGTGATGATACATGGAGGTAAGTTCTTCCGGAAGTGTCAGGTTGTGAAAGCAGAGCCTTCATGGTGGGGTTCATTCTGTAAGAGCCTCCAGAGAGCCTGCTTTCTCTGTCATGGAAGGGCATTGCGAGCAGGCCTCCTCTGCAAGCCAGGAAGGAACTCTCACCAAGAACCGAATCTGTCCTCAGCCTGACCTCAGACTTCCAGCCTCCAGAACTGTGAAAAATAAATGTCCTTGCCACTCAGTCTATGGTAATTTGTTAAAACAGGCATAGCCAACAGAGATTTTATAACCTTAGTATCTATACCCGCGTGAATGCAAATACACACACACACACGCACACACACACAATTTCAAGATTACAAAGATGCTCCAATGCTGCAAAGATATTATTGCATATTTCCCAATTAATGTGCATAATTTGTCCAAGTAATAGAAGAGGAAATCCATCCACTCTTTTTGAGTGGTATTAGATCAATTTTAAAATATAAAATATTTTCCTGATTAAAGGAGATGTCAGTAAACTTGATAAGCAAGAGGGCTATCTTACTATGAAAAATGGAATATATCTCACACTGGTTTCAAGTATGCTAATTAACGTGAGATATAAAGGAATTCCTATTAAAATAGTTCACAGTCAGGCACATGATTTCCCTGTAATTCAACATTGCTCCTCAAGTTCCAGCCAATGCACCAGGCAGGAAATCTCAACATGTAGCATAAACACGGCAAGAGAGCCACTGTACTCAGTCATCCAAAAGTTCATCTAAACGTTCAATAGTATCAGAGGAAGAATTGCTCAAATTTTGAAAATAATTAAATTTTATCTTGTAAAGAGTAGACGCATTACATTTACAGTTTGTGGGGAAAAAATTCATAAACAGTTTGCGATCATTGAATATAAGCTAATACTAACAATGAAAAAAGAGAACATATGCATTAATTTTATTCATCATAAAAATAGTAAAAATATTACTTTTAATTATGACTTTGACAGTTTGTGCTGTTACAAAGAGTAAGCTCTTCAAAAGGGCTCAGTTCTAGTGCTAGAACTATGCCCATCTTAATTTACCTCCATACTTTGGTTTAAGACAAAGGTAATATCAGAAAATTTAATTGTCTTTTATTGAAGTATTGTACAAGTTACTCTCTCTTTCCACACATAGCTAGTCAAAGGTATTTTAAAACTCTGAAGGAGTAAAAACAAAGTCCTTTGCTATTTTAAAACATGTCCCTACCAGTCTGCCTGACACACGGCATTTTTTCACTGCAGGCATTAAGCAACAACCCTCGCCTCTACCACTGCCTCCTCCTCTCAACTTTTGAGTTGGAGAAATAATCTTAGATGTCATAGCAAAACTGAACAGTACTTATTTCCTTTCTATTCTCGAAGCTAAGTATGAGTTTGCTCCTGGTTAGAGAAATGTAAATAAATGTCTTTCACCTCTATGAAACCACTGATCACGTTCGTTATTGGTAAGTTGTGACTTAGTGGTTAAGATCACAGATATTCCTTTCAAGTGGATCTACTGGAGAAACTTCCTATGAGACTAGGTTCAAAAACAGCTGCACTTTTGAGAAACTTGTTTGCTCCAATCCTATGAAGAGTTAACTCATGTAATTGTCATGTTTTATCTTTACTTTAGCCGCTGGGGAACTGTAACTCCATGTAGCACAAAATTCTGTGCTAAGTATTTTTCTGTGCTGGATTAACACTAGCTGAAAGCTATTCTACCTTCTTATGTTCTCTCACCCTTAATTCCATCTCTATTTAAATTCTATTTATTGATGTTTTCACTGTATGATACCCTAGTATTTTTACAGTGAACTAAGCAATATACATAAGGAATATACATGTACCAATATTACTTACATTTCACAAATTGCATTGCATGTAATCTCTCATATTCTCCCTGCCTGCTTCCCTCCAATTCTCAACAATTTGTATTTATCTCTTGTATATGTCTATTATTCTTCAAGTCAGAATACTTTCTGATGGAAAGAATAAGCCTTAACTAAGCTGTAAACCGACTCCACTCCAGAAAGATAAGATAGTGATTACTTTTCCTGTTATGGATCTGAGATTATTTGCTTGTTTTTTTTTTTTTTTTTTTTTTATTGAGAGCTCAGTTATGTACATGAAGAAAGGGAAAGAGGAGAAATTTCATAAGGGACAAAGTCAGGCAGGTCCTTGGGGACACCCAAGTACCAGTAAGATCTTGTGAGCTGCTAATTGCTTTAAATACCACTCTTGAAAGTGGTGCAGGGGACAGTGAGTCTGTACTCTGTGTCTGTGCAGGGTTTTATTATCTGAATCAATATCAATGCTTTAAAAACTGGCAGGAACATAAAGACCTTGAAGCTTCTCTTGTTGCAAGGAAACCAAAATGGAATATTAAATATTTAAAAAGTAGGTCAGACTTAATAAATGCATTTTCAAGTAATCCAGTCTTTAAATTAAACCACAGTGTAGAATAGATGGATTTGAAGCCATGTGCCAGCTGCAACACCAGTCCTTGCTGGGCTCCCGTTATGTCAAAATCCTATTTACACAAAAATAGCTTAATGCAAGTTTACATCCAAAAAGGGACAGTAAGGATCTAGAAAGTAAACCACCTAATTCTCAGTTGAAGCAAACGCTCAGGGAGGGCGGGGATTACACCAAGACGTGGTGTCATGAAGTCCGGGAAACACAGTTACAGAGAAATGAGGTTGTAACACACACACGCGCGTGGCCACTGGAGATGTCAAAATTCGCATCTTGCTTTCACCACAAAATGACAGGGTTTTCCCCACTGTGTTGAGAATGATCTTTCCCAGTTGCTGCTAACAGGTTCTGGGAATGGGGTAGTTTTAATGAAATACACTCTGGCTTCTGCAGTCCTTCAGTGCATGAGTAAGTGGATGCATCTCATAACCTTTTCTCTGTCACTGTCCCTGGGATGGTGCTGCTGGCACTGTTTCATGAAGATCATCTTCCTGGGAAAGATGTGAGGCCCAGAACTGTCAGCCTCTGTCACTATTTGAGGCAAAACCAGAGGACTTTGCTGCGACTTGTCTCCTGAATAGAGAAGTAATGATCAAAGCACAAATCCACCCTCTATTAAAACTCTATCAATCAATGCCAGTGTTTTGCATTAGGACTGCTTTGCTGTGCGGACAGCCCAGATTGATACCCCAGTTATTTTCAATTGTTTTAACTTAGATTCATGCAAGTTCTCACAAAAAGCTCAGATTCATTCCGTGAGAAACAATTCTAGAAATCAACTAGTGTAGGTGTTCTCAATCTTTAGTGCACATTAGAACAACCTGGGGAGCTTATTCTAATCACTGCTTAAAACGAAACAGAGTGAAGCCCTAACCCAGAACAGGCGAATCTGAATCTTTGTGGCTGGGAGCAAGGCATCCTTAAACTAGACTGGGAACACTTGAAGTCCTAGCCCTGCCTGATATATGGACTTAGAATTGGATGCCCTTTACCAGAGCTGGTCAGCTCTCCAAGAGTTATAACACCTTGTAAATTACTACTGCAACAGTCTAATTCAATTTTGGAGAACTGTCCTTTTCTCTAAAGTAATTCTTTACATTAAAAAATGTTTTCTAACATTCACCCTTTGAAATCCCAGAGAGCACATTTTATCTTCTCTGTATTTGAAGATCATTCACATTACTATGGTCTCATTATGTTTCTTCCTGCAGGCGTCTTAATTTTCTCTTTCTGGTTCTAGACTATGTGTCTACACATGCACAAAAAAAAAAAAAAAAATGCTTCCTAATCATCAGTTTAAGTAAACATATAAATCAGGAAACCTCCCTTGAATGTGAAGGTTAAATGTCATGGATACCTTTGAAACTATGTCTTAGAAAGGTAATGGACACAAGGGAAAAGTCTTAGAAAAACCCTCTTAAGTACTAAGGTCAAACTTCCACAGAGGAGTGCTTGTGGAGCATTGCTTGAACTTAAATTCTTGCATTGTGTGAGCTAGCCATTTGCACGTTGTGGCACTGAACCAAAATAAATTTGTTTATCCAGGAAGTTAATTATCCTTGTACCTCACAAACTATTGATGCCTTTGGAAAACACCAAGGTTTGCAATCTTTCCCTTGTGTCTATGTGCTTCTTTAAGCTAAAATGTATTAAAAGCTCTAATTTCCGCAATGTTCAGACTTCTCTCAATCCACTGATCTTCTCCTCTGTATTGTAATATTTGACTTAAAAATATAATAGACATTTTAAAAATAGCTTCACCTTGGGAAAATTGTAATAAAATACACACTGAGGAAAACAGTCCTGAATTTTAATTCCAATACATCTTTCTTTAACTGTGTAATGACGGGAACATTACATGATTTGAAGATAAAAATGCATTGTGTTTTGCATTTAATAACATACTGAGGGCTCAAATCACCTTATTTAATACTAAAAGCATCTCTATAAATAGGCATTATTGTTGTTACCATTTTACAGATGTGAATACAAAGTTTTAGAAAGGACAAAAAACTAAGCAAGCTAATAAATTGTGGATCTGTGGTTGACTATAATTATTTTGATTCCAAATAAATTAGTCTTTCCTTATTTTCCAATAAGCTAAGAGAAAAAAAAAAAGGCCGGGCACAGTGGCTCACACCTGTAATCCCAACACTTCAGGAGGCCAAGGCAGGTGAATCATCTGAGGTCAGGAGTTCAAGACCAGCTTGGCCAACATAGTGAACCTCGTCTCTACTAAAAATATAAAAATTATCTGGGCATGGTGGCAGGTGCCTGTAACACCAGCTACTCAGGAGTCTGAGGCAGGAGAATCATTGCTTGGACCTGGGAGGCAGAGGTTGCAGTGAGCCAAGATCGTGCTATTGCACTCCAGCTTTCCAACCTGGGTGACAACAGTGAAACTTCTCTCTCTCTTGCTCTTTCTCTGGAGAGATGGAGTCGCTCTGTTGCGTAGGCTGCAGTGCAGTGGCATGATCTCAGCTCACTGCAACCTCTGCCTCCCGAGTTCAAGTGATTCTCCTGCTTCAGCCTCCCAAGTAGCTGGGACTACAGGCATGCAACACCACGCCCCACTAATTTTTGGATTTTATAGGAGAGACCAGGTTTCACCATATTGGCCAGACTGGTCTTGAACTCCTGACCTCAGTGATTCACCCTCCTTAGCCTCCCAAAGTGCTGAAATTACAGGTGTGAGCCACCTCATCCAGCCAAAGGAAAACATTTCTAATGGGAAAGCTATTGCTCTCTCCTCCCCAATCTCAATCCCCTCTTACGTATGCATCCCCAAAATTGAGAAAAATAAAGAACTAATTACTAAATCGCCATGATGTGAGCAAAAAAGAATATTTACATAAAATATGTCTTAACTTCTTAGAAACGGGACCAGTAATAGCCTCTTAGTAGATTTTGTTTTTCTGTCTATACACATCCATCTTTCCTACACCAGGTCACTGATGTATATTGACTTATAGAAAAAGAGTACAGTTATTTTCATTAGTAAATCATGTATTTGTACACGTCCTTTGCTACCCAGAATCCCAAATTAGATTGCAGAGAGACAGGTGCTTTGCAAGTTCATGCGAGCAAAGATCTTCCGTGAACAGCTTCTGGGAGGAGGCCGACTCTACTCCAGCCTTCCACACCTACCTCTCTGACTAACACTTAATTTCTCATGTTACAGATTAGACTGTCCTCTGCCCTAATACCTTCAAACCATAATGAGCTTTTTTATATCTTTGATTAGATGCGAAGTCCCAGAACTATTCATGGCTACCCTGCTCACCTGTGCCCACCTGGGTACTCAGTATTTCAGCACTGTGACTTCCATGTTGTTGGGACCCTTAGCCTTCTATTAAATGAATACATGAATTAAAATAGGGCATGTTATCGGGGAAGAGAGCTAGTCCCTGACTAAAAACTCCTTTTCATCTTCTGTTATTTGAAAGCAACTTTCATATGTCCGTGAGTGGATGAAGAGGACTTCGGTGAAGAAGTCACATACCAAGAGACAAGCATGCTTTCTGAACTTGCAAATGACGCGGTAACTCCCGGCCAGAAATGAAACAGCTGCATTCATAATGAGATAGCCACATTCATCACAAGTAGATAGTCACATTTGTTCTTTCCTGCACTCATCCAATGGCTGTGGCATGCTCCGTGTTTGGGCGTTCCTTCGTTCTTGGGAATACCATAGGGAATTCAAACACAACGTCCATGCTGTACACATCATACCTTAGTGTTTATGTTCCCATCCCAAACATGCATTGACAGACTCCTTTCTAGAATGGAAATAAAGGTCAGTGTTCTTCTCATAGCTCCAAACACTATCAGGTAGCAGGACTTTGGAATGATAAGGGTGTGTTTGCTTAGCTTAAATCAAAAAACAAATAAGTTTTTTTTTCTTTTTAGAAAAAATATACATCTATTGAAAAAGATATTTTCCAAAACAGAGTAAATGAAAATTTAAAACAAAAATAAATTTTTAAAAGGTTGACATTTGAACCTAATGTAATAGCTTATAGCACAACATAGAATTCATGGTTTGGATGAGTCCCTGGTAAAGACGGGTAAGGTCCCGGTGCCCTGACGGGAAAGGGTAGAGATCTTCAGAGGCAGCCAGTTACCAGCACAATGTATTGTATCCTGGTAATATTGTCCTGAGGACATACAGTGTTGAGAGGTGAGCACCAGGGACCCCTGTGTGTGTCTAGGCATGCAGGTGGGTGGGGTGACAGTGGCTGATGTGCTCCTGAAGTCACAGGCTGTCCTTGCCAGGACCGTGAGCAGGAGCCCGGGACAGCAGCAGCTCTGACATTGTGGGCGCAGCAGGGTGAGGTGTCATGCGGAGCTCTGAGACCACGGCTGTCACTCAAGGAATCATTAGCACTGAAGGGAAGGCGGTGAGGCCTGTTGTGTTGTCATCACACTGCGAGAAGGTTGGCTGCCGACCAAATTAGCTTGCTTAGGGAGTGTGAATCAAAATGACATGTAATCTGAATGGTAATGAAAATTTTCTCTTGCTTCAGGCTTCAGATTTCATCCAGAAAGCCGTCATCTGGAGGACATTATCTTCTCTCTCTCTTGCTCTCTCTGGCGCTCTCTCTCATTTTGGCTTAAGTTTTCAAGTTTACATACAATGTAAAAATAATTTTTAGCCAGCAGTGCTTGGACAACTGATGTTTAGTGAATTACATGGCTGAGTCAGCGGTGGGAGACTTTCCCTAAGGAAGAAAAAGATTTCATGATAGCAATATAGTTATTTCTTGGATTTGTCTATGAAATATGAAAGCTCTATTCCTAAGTGAAAATACTGAAACCAAAAAAGATCCAGTGACATTGGTAGCAAGAATACACATTACAAAACAAAGTGAATGACATCAAAGGTGACGAGTTATTAAGCAGTTCTAGCTTTGAATAGGCTACCATATGTAACCACTTACCACCCTGTTTACTTTCTACAAAGACCTATCAAATTGTGTAACATCAAGCATAGTTATGTTTTGCTATAAAATGTTTTCAGATTTGTGTTGAAAAAGTTGTGAAATCAGTTAACCAGGATTATGCAGGTACGGTAAGGCATATAACACAATTCGTGCACTCTGATCTGTTAGTGTTGATGAATGATGTTCAATGGTGAGTGTTGAAATATGAGTTAATATTTCTAAACTGTTAAAAATGAAGAAAAACATCTGCTTGATTGGTGATCATTCTTTTCCATTGGACACGGAGTTTATCAGAAAAGGGGGTTTGTAGAACTAGACGTACTCACGTCAAAGTTGAGTCGTAGGAAACTAATTCCAAAATGTATGTAATGGAGAAACCATATGTGTGGTTCCTGTGTCATAAGTGACATAAAATCAGCCCTGTGCTCTTTATCAAAAGCAACATGAAGCTGTAAAAAAGAAATAATGTATGTTCTGTCTGCGTTTATTCTACCATTATTTTGAAAACATGAATAATTATATGTTGTAATAGATCACTTGTCTGGAAGACAACCTGTGTCCAGTTCTAGTTTCATAATTATTATCTACTTTGGAATTGTTTTAAAAATCATGCCATAGCCCTTCACTTCAGTTAACATATTTGTAGTATATAATTCTTTTATATTTTTTATTTAAAATAAAATAAAATATTAAATTCTCCATTAAAAATATTAATGGAAAAATATGATCTGTAAGCAAACAAAATAATAATAATAATAGCATATTATTGTTTTACCATGTGCCAAGGACTGTGCTAACTACCTAATAAGCACTATTGCATTTACTTTTCACACAAATGCTGCAAAAATTATCTTTGTTTAAAGATTTTCAAAAATCCCTGATGCTTACAGAGGATAAATAACTTAGTCAAAAAAGTACAAGATGCTACGAAGCATAGATTTATTTGAATTCAGATCTTTCTGACTCCAAAATATATTTTATTAATATGTCTCATTTAGTGGTTTAGATGCCTATCAATGTTTCCAAGACAGTTGTTTTAAAATACACTGATACATTTTAATTGTGGCAAATTTAATATTTGAAAATAATAAAAATAAATCAACATATAAATCAAATAAATATAATGTATAATCATGCTTTTAAAATACCATTTGGTTCAAAATATTGATCTCAGTGTAATTTGTGAAACTGATTTTTCTCTATGGCTCTGATGGCAATTCTAACACCATAACTGAAATGTTTTTAGCTGTGGAAGCATAGAAATGATTATTGGCCTTCTGCTCTGTGCAGGACCTGCACTATGAGATTTTAATCCTCCCAACAGCCTTATGAAATAATTATTGACATTTAAAAGTACAGGAAACTGAGACATAGTTGGAATAAATGAGACATAGGTGTAATAAGCTGCCACATAGAGTACTTCAGCGTGGCTGTTCCACAATCATTTCTCCAGCAGGGTTTATTTTTGAAAGGGTTTTAGATTTACAGAAAAATTGAGAGGATAGAACAGAGAGTCCTCATTTTTAGTCACACAAAGAGTGTCCCATTTATTACCATCTTGCATTATGGTACCTTTCCTAAAATTAATGAAATAATATTGTTAGATTGTTATTAACTAAAGTCTAGAGCCTACTCAGAGGCTTCAGTTTTCACCTAATGTCTTTCCTCTCTTCCAGGGTTCCATTAAGCTTGATACAATGCATTTAGTCAGGATGTCTCCTATGTTCCTTCTGGCTGGGATAGTTTCTCACACTTTTTCATGTTTTTGATGTCTTTCACAGTTGTGAGAAATATAGGTCAGATACAGCATAGAATTTATTTCAATTAGGATTTGTCTTATTTATTTTACTCATGGTTAGACTGGGGTTGTGAGGCTTGGGTAGGAAGATTACAGAGAGTGTCATTTTCATCACATGAAGGGCACGTAAGATCAGCATGATTCATGATTGTCGATGTTGACTTTGAACACTTGGCTAACATAGCGCCTGTGAGGTTTTCTCACTGTAAAGTTACTAATTCTCCCCTCCACTGTCTTTTCCACATCGTACTTTGCAAGGAGACTCTGTGCCATCTGCACTTGAAAAGTGAAGAGTTACGTTCTCCCTCATGCAGGACAGACTATCTATGTCAATTATTTGTAATTCTTCTCCATGGGAGACTTATCTCTTTTGCATTTATGTATTAAGTGCTACTGATATCAGTATGCATTGTGCTATTTTATACTTTGAATTATAATTCAATACTTTGCTTTTTGCTAAAATGGTTCTAGCTTTGTCTCATGGGAGCACTTTCAGTGGGTTCCTATGCTCCTTTGACTTACATCAAAGTGGTTGCTGTTGTTCTTTTTGAACACGCCAAACTGTCTGTCACTACTAAATGTTTCAGGCTCATCTTACATCTTTTCTGTCTCAGTCCTAGAATCAGGCATTTTTTCAAATGTCTCATTTTTTTTGTTGTTTGTTTGTTTTGTTTTAATTGGAGAATGGTGTTAGAAGCCAAGATATGGGTACTAGGTGTGCTCATTGCTACTGGAGTGTTGTTTTATTTAGTTTGACAGGGTGAACAAAAATAGAAATATATATATTAACCTGTACATACACATACACACACACACACACACACACACACGTTTCCATGGATAACCATCTGTAACTATATTAATCTAAACGAGTTATTACTGGTGTCTCCATCTTTAATTTATTATCACACATATCTTTCTAGTCTCCTCCCTTTGTGTATCTATAAATTCCCACTCCAACGGTGAGAAATCTGGCTCTTACCATCTGCCATCCATTTACTTAATTGTTGAGTAAGTGTAGAGTAATACACAGGCACAGCACTATGGGAATTGTTATCCAGTTCCCCTGTGGGAAACAACTCTATCAACTAGAATACAGTGCTGACATGTCATACTTTTTGTTACTACTCTTATACACCCCACTCATTTTCAAAGTAATGTAGGCCAGCACCTTTCCCTGATACCCCCGTCATTAAGATTGTTTTCTGTGTTTGCAATAGCATTAGATTCTCTTATCACAATCTGCATCTTTTCCTGGAATGCCTCAAACTCTTAAATTATTTTTGTTTTAATTTATATACAATAAGGTTCACTCTTTGTACTATATAAAGTTCTATACATTTTGACAAATGTATGTAATATACCACAATTACAGAAACATATAAAATAGTTTTATCTCTTGAAAAATCCATGGTGTTCACCTATTTATTATTTCTCTCTTCTCATCTTGAACATCTGACTACCACTCATGAGTTTACTGTGCCTGTAGTCTTTTTCAGAATGTCACATAATTTGTACCATAGATTATGGAACCTTTTCAGACTGGTATCTTTCATTGAAAATATAAAGTTCAAGGATAAATATGTCTGTTTTTATTTTTCCTTGATAGTTTCTTTAAATCAGTGAATAATATTCCATTGTATGAATGTAATATTTGCTTATTCATTAACTTAATGGAGGACACTTTGATTGCTTCTTGTTTTGACCAATCAAAAATAGAGCACTATAAGTATTTGTGTTCAGATTTTTTGCGAACTTAAGTTTTCAAATTAATTGGCAAATACTTAAAAGCATAATTTTGAATAACATAGTAAACACCATGTTTAGCTTTTAAAACGCTGTTCAAGAATCTTCCATGTTGGATGTACCACTTTGCATTTCTACCAGTAAACCCTCATTCAGGAAGTCATATCGTTCCACATCCTCATCAGGATTCTTTTTTTAAAAATTTTAGTTACTAAATACCTTGATTTCTTTTTAACTTTTGATTCACTAATGATAAATATTTTGAGCATATTTTTATATGTTTAGTTGACACGTGAATGTATTTTGGTGAGATACATGTTTACATATTTTGTCTATATTTAATTAGATTCTTGTTCTCTTACTATTGAGTTTTAATAGTTATTTGAGTGCAGTTGACCCTTGAACAAAACTGGGATGGGGTGACAACTCCCTCCATTGTCAAAAATCCCTGTATAACTTTTGACTCCCCCAAAACTCCACAACTAATAGCCTTGTCAACAGAATAGTTAATTACCATATTTGCATATGTATCATACATTGTATTCTTCCAATAAGGTAAGCTAGAAGAAAGAAAATGTTATAAAGCAAATCATAAAGAAGAAAAAATACATTTACATTACTATACAGTATTTACTATACTGTAAATTTCTGTCTCTGCACCTTCAGAACTCAATCTGTGGTTCATATCAAGCAATTCAACTTTATCTTGTAATGTCCTGACTTTGCTCTCTCAGAGCATTTTTAGTATCAACTGTGGTACTTCATATGGGTCCCGCGGTGTTATTTTAGGTTTAAGATGTTGCGTTAAACATGATGAAATATATATAAAAACTGCAAGAGATCACTTTTTACCATATGCAATTTACTGGAGAGATGAATTACTCATGAGCAGAAGATGAGTGTTACAAGAGGTTTTAAGCAGATACATGATATGTGCTCATCATGATACCAACAGGAAGTGACTATGAAATGATGACGGCAGTACAGTGTGTGCTATACTTCTATGCAGTTAACATTTAACATTGCATCTTTACATTTCTTTCCACCGTTATGGTATCATGTACAATCTGTGTTTGTATGTGTACATTTTGATAAAGTTTAACTGAATAATAGATTTGCATACATTGTTTGGTAGTAAATGATAACATAGACTAGTATTTTTATATATTTTATGTATTCATTACATTATTACATTTGTCTTAATTTTTTCAATATTTCTAAGTTACATTGTTCACCTGGTAGTTTATTTCAAATTGTCACAAGTCTCTAACCAATTTTCCAAAACACTTTTTGAAAAAAAAAATTATACAAATGAACCCATATAGCTCAAATCTGAGTTCTTCAAGGGTCAGCTGTATTTTGAATATTAATCCTTAGTCACACAGGTTTTGCAAATATTCTCTCCCAGTCTGTGGCTTATCATTATTTTTTGTTCTCTTAATGTTTTATTTCACAGAGCAGAAGTGTTTTCTTTTTTTTTTAAGTTTTAGGGAAGTCAAATATATCAGTATTTCTTTTATGTATTATGTTGTGCTCTTGGTATTGTATCTTAAAGTTATCACCAATTTAAGATTGTCTATTTTTTTATCCTAGAAGTTTCATAGTTTTACATTTTATACACAGGTGTATGATTCAGTTGATTTTGTGAAAGATGTAAGGTCTGAATCTAGTTTTGTGGAGTCGGGGGATGCTTATAGGCATCCAATTATTCTAGTGCCATTTGTTATAAAGATCTATTTCATTGAAGTTATCAAACTTTTTTGCATTGAGTTATTCATAATTTTTCATGTCTAAGAAACCATTAGTGATAACTTCTTTTTAATTGTCTGATATTAGCAATTTATAGTATCTTCTTTTTTATTGGTTAGCTTGGCTGGAGGTCTATCTATTTGATTGGCTTTTCAAAAAAACAAGTTTTTGGTTTCATTGATTTTCCTCCATTTCTGTTCTTAGTTCTATTGATTTCTTCACTGAATTTTATTATTTCTTGTTTTCTGCTTGCTTTAGCCTTTAATTGGTCTTTTTTCTCCAGTTTCCCAAGACAGAAGCTAAGATTATTAATTATTTGATACTTTTTTAATAGGTACATTCAGTGCTATAAATTTTACTGTGATCACTACTTTCACTGCATACAACGAATTTTTGTGTTGTTATTTCATTTTTATTGAGGTTCAATTAAAAAAAACTAGTGACTTTTTCTTTGACCTATGTGTTATTTAGAAGTAACTTTGTTTAACCACCTAGTATTTGGGATTTTCTAATTATCTTTCTGTTGCTGATTTCCAGATTAATTTCAAAAATTTATTATTTCATATAGTCTCTATTCCTATAAAAATTTTATTGTGTGTTTCCCAGGGTAAGTGTTGCTGTTAAATGTTCCATGGGAGCTTGAGCAGAAAGTGCATTCTGCTCTTCTTGGATGAAGTGTTTGTATGCCAATTACATCGAGTTGATTAAGAGTGTTGTCGGTTCAACTAAACTCTTATGGATTTTCTGACCACGGCAGGTATTAATTACTAAAAGAGAGTGTTAAAGTCTTCAAATATAAAAGTGAATTCATCCATTTCTTCTGGCAGCTGTCATTTTTGTTTCACATTCTTTGATTCTCTTTTTTAAGGTGTGTATAAACGAAGGATTGAAATATCTTATTGGAGAATTATTAGTAATTATTTAATGTTCTTTATTCCTGTAATTTTTGTTGTTATACAATCTATTTTATCTGAAGTTAGTATGGTCACTCCAGTATTCTTATGATTAGATTTGGTATAATATGTATATATATATATTTTTCCCACTCTTTCCCTTTAATCTATGTCTTTATATTTAAAATTGATTTCTCACAGATAATGTAGAGCTGGATGAAGTATTTTATACCTATTCCGATAATCTCTGTTTTTAATTGGTATATTTAGACCATCCCTACTTAAAATAATTATTGATGTACAGTAGTTGGAGTAACAGGTACCATTATTTAATTGTATTCAATTTGTTGCAACCATTCTCTGTTTCTTTTTTAATTCACCGTTTTATATGATTTAATTATTTGTCTTCTCTCAGTATGTCAATTACACTTCCTTATAAAACTATGCTAGTGTTTCCCCTGATAGATGAGATAGATAGATAGACAGATAGATAAGAAATTTCTAACTAAACAATGTATACATCCAATTAACACTATTCAAATTCATGTGTTATGCAGGTACCTTGTCTGTCTGTTCTTGGATGTTGCCTATTTTTTCCATTAACTCTTAAAATATTTATCGTAGTGATATTCACATTCCCTATCTGATTACCCAGAGTAGGCCAGACTGTTCAGTTAAGGGCATAGTCTTCCAGAAAGCCAGCACTGACCAATATTTCTAACAGCTGCAAAGAGTAAGGGTCCAACTTCCAACTGAGAGGAAAGAATCCATAGGAGACTGCTCTCACTGTGAACATGAGCTGCAGTGTTAGAGGTTTCCCCAAATCATCTTCCACTGCAATGGTTTATTAGAAAGACTCACAGAATTCACTGAAAGCTATTACACTCACAGATAAAGTTTACTACAGGGCAGAGACACAAATTTAAACAAGGCAAAGGAAGAAATGCATAGGGTAGAGTCTAGGAGTGTCCCTAGTACAAGGCTTTCATTGTCTTCAGGACACACTCTCTCCCTCCCTGCTATCTTCATGTGACACTACACATAGGCATGGAGCATTGCCAATCTAGCTTTTCACCCATCCTCTCCCAAAGGTGAAACTCATACTACATGATCTGAGGGACCCAGCATGAGTCTCAGTGTTGGTACAGTCTATGCTCTGAGGAGCCTTCCATGAGAAACGACGACAATCCTCTCACTCAGAAATCCCAATGATTTACAAGTTTCAAAAGCTCCCAGCTACAGGATAAAAAGTCCAGCTCTCTCTTTGGACAAGGTCAGTTTCTTCACTACATGTGGATAATCTCAAATCTCTGTTATATCTGAGTCTGATTTTGATGTTTGCTTTGTCTCTCAAACTGTGTTTTTTCTTGCCTTTTAGCATACATTAAATTTGTGTTTGTTTGATTGTTTTTCTGTTGAAATGCAGACGTGGTGTTTCGGATAGTAGGAACTAAGGTAAATGGCCTTTAGAGTGAGCTTTTATGGTAATCTGGCTAGAAATTGGGCTGTGTTTAATGCTCATGCCAGCTGTAGGTGCTAAGGCAACAGTTTCCTCTTCCTTCCTTGTTTTTGTCTCCACTCTTGCCTCAAGTTTCTCTGAGAATTCTTTCTTAAATAGTGCCCATGTCTTGCACCTCTTTCCACTTGATTTTATTGATAATACACCTGATTTTATTGGTGCCTTGTTGACCTGGTATTAAGGTTTGTGTGCGTGGAGGGACAGAAGTGGGGATGGTTGAAGCATGTCGCTATCTTACAATTAAATCTCAGCCTGTTAGCTTCTCACGTCCCTGTGCTGTGAACTTCAGAAGTTTTTCTTAACCTCCCCCACTTCTGCTTTGCTGGACAGAGCAGCTCGAGTCAGATAACTGCACTTCCCTATGTTTGCAAGTATCTGGCAATGCCTTTTCCTTGGACAGTGTGCCATCATTACAGATAATGCTCTAGGAGCATTTCAGAAAGTTTACTTTTCTCTCCTCTTGTCAGAAACAGAATAGGGTTCTTCTTATGCTTTTACCAGGAGAACTTGGTGGGGTTCCTGGAAGTAAAACCCATGAAAATGTGCACGTATTTCCAAGACTAGCCCCCCAGGAGCCTCCAATCTCAAGCGAGTCCACACTCAGCCTCCAGAAAGTTCACAGTTAACATAGCAATGTTCCCACCAGTTTATGGCTTCAGCAACTTCTGCATCTGATCAACTACTCTTGGCTGGGATTCTCTGTATTTACATCTGTCCAGATTTCAGGGTTACTGTTTTGTATGGTTTAGCTGCGTCCCCACCCAAAATCTCTTCTTGAAACATAATCTACATAATCTCCATAATCCCTGTATGTCTAGGGAGAGACCAGGTGGAAGTAATTGAATCATGGGGTGGTTTCCTCATGCTGTTCTTGTGATAGTGAGTGAGTTCTCACGAGGTCTGATGGTTTTATGTGTTTGGTATTTCCTACTGCATTCATTCTCCCTCCTGCAGCTTTGTGAAGAAGGTGCTTTGCTTCACCTTCACCTTCCACCACGATCATGAGTTTTCTGAGGCCTCCCCAGCCATGTGAAACTGTAAGTCAATTCAAACTCTTTCCGTTTTAAATTACCCAGTCTTGGGCAATTCTTTAGAGTAGTGTAAAAATGGACTAATACACTGTCTATTCTGATCTCATTTCTCCATGAGTTCAAGAAAACCTATCATTTTTCGGTTTGTTCAGGGTTTTTGCTTCTTATAATAGAGTGATTACTTCCAAGCTCTTTATATGTTAAAGCTAACTATGCCTTAATTTTTTAAAAGACTGTTTAAAAATTAAGTCAAAGTGAAGTCGTTTTATTACAAATTGCTCTACATTTAAACTGGGCAAATGAGTATCGACCTTTATTTAGCTAAATATTTCATACATTTAGTCTTTTGTTATGTCTTTTTTAACAACTATGTTGTCTTTTATACTTAAGTGGATCACATCATTACACTTACATATTTTAATTATCCAGTTTTAGTGAAGTGTACTATTTTAGTGACACTGTATTGCTGTTGTATGACTGAATGGCCTGCATAGTCCAATAGACTTGGATGAGAGTCCTAGTTCTACCAATCACAGACCATTTGATTTTAAACAGATATTAGGGTTATCTTCAAGAAAGAGAGTTTTACTTTTTAAATCTGTATTCCTTTTCCTTTTCTTGCTTTATTGTTCATTCTATATACAACCTCCAATACAATGTTTTGAATAGACGTGGCAATGCAGAATATTCTTGGTTGCTCCTGATCTTGGGGAAAACATTTAGCTTTAGAACATTATATATCTGGTTAGCTGTAAGATTTTAATAAGTGCTAGCTATCAAGTTGAAGAAGTTCTCATCTATTCCCAGTGCTGAGTTTATCTGGAACAAATACTGGATTTTACTACTTTGTTTGTTCCATGTCTAAAGAGAACATTGTGGATTTTTTTTTTCTTTTTCAGTTTGTGAATGTAGTGGATTTTATTCAATGATTTGAGAATGGGAAACCAACCATGCATTCCAGGAATACATTCCACTTGGTGATAATGTTTTATTATTTTATTTATTATTTATAAAATTGTTATTTATAAGCCTGATTCGCTCAAGTTTAGTTTATAATTATTACATTTTTGTCCATGAGGAATTCTGGTTTCCCATTTTATTTTGTTTGTTTCTTTTCTTGTACTTTTTCTTTGGCTATTTTTGTGTTAGGGTTAATACTGACCTTACAGAACGTATGGAGAAGTATTCCTACTTCTTTAATTTTCTGGAAGTATTTACATAGATTGGTATTATTTCTTCCTGAAGTACTGATCAAATTAACATTGATATCATGTGTGCATATAGTTTTCTTCATGGGAAGGTTTAAAAGTACACATTTAAATCAATTTATTTAATAGATATGGGTTAATCATTTTTCTTTTTTGAGCAAATTTTACTAGTTTTTTTAAATTGTTCATTTCATTCAAGTTATTAAATGGAAAAAAAAGTTGTTCATATCACTTGTTTATTCTTTGTTTAAATAATAAGCGTTGACATCATTTCTTTAATTCCTGATATTGGTGATGTGTTTTTTTCTTCCTCTTTCCATCAGTCTTGCTACAAGTTTTATAATTACAATAATCATTTCAATGAGTCAAAGTTTTTTCATTGATTTTCTGTTTTGCTTTCCTGTTTTCAACCTTGTTGATTTCTGATGTAACCTTTATTATTATATTTTCTTTATTTCACTTGCTTTTGGTTTAACTTGAGTTGTCTTTTTCTAGGTTTTTCAGATGAAACATAAGATTTGTTATGTTTCTTATATCCTAAAGTAGCCATTTGCTGTTATAAATATCCCTCTAAATACTGCCTTAGCAGCATGCCACAAATGGTGGTACATTATGTTTTCACTTTTATTCAATTCAGAATACTTTCTAATAGTTCCTTTGATTTTTTTTTTTTTTTTTTGGTTAACTCATGAGGTCATTTAGCAGTGTGTTATTTATTTTCCAAACTTTGAGGATCACAAGATAGCATTTTGTTATTGAATTCAAATGTAGTCAAATGTGCTAAGAGAATATATTTTGTATAAATTGAATCCTTTTAAATTAATTGAGTTATTTTATAGCTGAGGAAGTCATCTAGGTTCCTAAATGTCTCACCTGAACATGAAAATGATGTTTATATTTTGATATTAAGTGGGATATCCTATGACATTAGATCAGTTTAGTTGGCAGAGTTATTTTAGCCATCTATATTTTTACTGATTTTCTGACTAAATGTTCTATCAATAGTTGAGAGAAGGTATGGAAATCTTTGATGATAAGTTTGAACTTACCTATTTCTTCTTGTAGTTGCACTGGTTTTTTGCTTCATGTATTGTGAACCTGTTATTAGGTTCATAAATGTTTAGAAATATTATTTTCTCTTAATGAATTGATAGTTTATCATTATAAAATCTGATTCTATACCTCTGAAAAATTATTTTCTCTGAAAAGGATTTTGTCAAATATTTGTATTACCATTTTGGCTTTCTTTCCTGAGGGCTGTTAGTGTTTTGCACCTTTTGTCAACTAATTTGTTTAACCTGTTTGTATGTTGATACTGTAGTGCATTTCTGGTGAGGAGTATGCACTTGAGTCTGTCTTTATTATTTAAATGACCACCTCTTTTAGCTGATGTATTTATTCCCATTACATTAGTGTCATAATTAGTGTAGTTAAATTTAAATCTACCATATTCCTATTTTTAATTATATCTTCCATCTGCTCTTTTTTCTTCTTTTTTGTCATCATTTGGATTTTTTATTTTATTGTTTCATTGGCTTTCTATCTATATTTTTGTTATTTGTGTTTTCATATGCTCTTTTGGACTCCTTGGACTTTTCTTGCTCTAGAACTCAGGCATGACACCAGATATCAGATATTGAAGAAAACCTGAGTGACACGCAGAAAACTCCATTCAAATACACCTTTCTCTTTTGCCAAAAGTCTGAGATCTAATCAGAAACATGGGCACATGAATAGTCTATCTCCTGCAGGTTATAAGACCACACATGCAAATGCAACAGTAGCCAGATTGGTCTTCCCACAGTTTTCCAGACTTGTTCTGAAACATGCAAATTGTTATTTTAACAAAACTTTGACTCATACTATGTAGAAGAACTCCTGGTAAGACTTGTTCAAGGTGCAGTATTTTGTCTTAGATCAGCTCCTTATAAATTATTTTGTGGAATACATGTCCTATATGTCCTAAATATATTAGATGACATAAAATATTTGGAAATAGTTATAATATTTAGAATTGTCAGGCTCATGTGACCACCTAATACTCTAATTAACTATGTGATTATATTTCTGAATAACATAATGAACTACAGCTCATAGGAGTTTAGATTAGTTGGAAGCAGGCTGGTTTGATCTCATGCACAGGGACAATGATTCATAAAATAGCCATGGGAATGTGTAAGGAAACACCAAAAGTATAAAAAATGTCTTCCATTTCAACATTTCTGTTTATTGTCTTTACAAGTAATAAACATTGTCTACCTTTGTAAAAAGCTTCAGCAATATAACACTCTAAAATTCAATTTTGTGTAGATGTAAAAAAAATCCTCTGAGGAGTACGTGTGCATAAAATTTGACATGCTAATATTTCTGTGGGAAAGCATTTTCAATATTTTTTCATAAAGACACAATCTCCACTTTCTAACTATGAGTATGTGAGGTGATTAATTTGGAATAGGAAACTAGGTAATTTTTAAAATAATTTGATAGCTAAAATCCCTGCTCTGAAAGACACAAATTATTTAGATTGGCTGTCATAGAAACTGCTGATCGATTTAGACAGCAGCATATCTCCACTGATAAAGGAAGTCTATGGAGTGGACCAATCATTGAAACCATTTCAGCAACCTCAGTCCCTTCCACCAATCCCACACAGCACACACATCCACATTCCCAGTTCCCTCTCTAGTTCTCATAAATAGTCTCTATGTTTAAGAAAATTGTAGAAATGGAACCTGGCATTTTAGAGATTGATTGCTTTTGTTTGCCATCAGAGACTTTGCTGGATAGTATGTTTAAAATTTAAAGAACTGATTATCAAATTTCCACTGCAGATCACTTAAACTGGACTTTGCTTTTAAAAATAAATGTGGAAATGCATCATTGTACTGGGCAGAAATTTCACAAATAAGGCCCAAAGAGAGAGGAGAAGTAAATACAATCAGAACAGACTTGGGGTAGTCACCCTGTGTGAATGCAATTCATTTTGATGTAATGTTTATTTAAACATCCTGCTCGTGCTGATCCCCTGATTATAAGGCAGATAACTCATCTGTGTTCATTTTACAATAGTATTGAAAAATACGTAACATTTTATTAGGATTCTGTTAAATGATACCTGTGAGATTAAATTTCTATACTTTTGTTTATTCTAATGATTCTCTAGGGGACTAATTAGGAGCTCTTTGGATATTTTTTATGCTTTTCCAAAATTGTATATGTACTCTCAAGGAGACTGCATGACTGTATGAATTGCGAGGGCTCATGTTTCAGCTTTTAAATAAACAAGCACTGTTATAAAAAGTACAATGAAGGTGGAGTGCAGTGGCTCACATCTGTAATCTCAGCTCTTTGAGAGGTGGAGGTGGGAGGATTGCTTGAGGCCAGGACTTTGAGACCAGCCTGGGTAACATAGAGATACTCTGGTTGCTACAAAAAATAAAAAAGTTAGGCAGGCATACTTGACCTGTAGTCCCAGCTACTCAGGGAGGCAGGAGGAGCGCCAGAGATCAGAAATTCAAGGTTTTATCGTGAGCCATAATTGCACCACTGCACTTCAGCCTGAGTAACAGAGTAAGAACCTGTCTCAGGAAAAGAAAGTATAATGGGTTTAGATGTTAATATATGCAAAATTGAGACTAAATAAAAAACTAAAGATAAAAATGTTGAATTGAAATTTTCATGAGAAAAGAAAGTTATAAGTAAATATAATGCAATGTCTGCATTTGAATGAATCTTTTCTGGTTCATTGTACAGTTGTGTGTAAAAATTGGAAAAATGGAAATTTCCTGGCAGCTTTATTTATATCTATATCTTACTGTGTATATTTAGTAGAACTTTTTAAAGTACTTCGGAAAAATTAAATGTACATACATTAGCATATAACAATGTAAATTTAATTATGTCATTTTACATTATATAAGTGGAGGGTGCCAATACTAAAATCGTAAATCCGATTAGGCTATTATATGTTTTAAGTTAGTTCTAACTTCAGCAGTGTATTTCCTGGAAGTCAAGACAATATTGACAATATTTATGCAGTTTGTATTTTCTAATGAAATGAAGAAAGCAGATTCTGTAGGAACTGAAAATATTTTCATGGAACCAAGATCTCTAAGGTATTTAGGTATTTATCATGTATGATTTTATATAAAGAGATAAGAAATAAAAGTATGAACAAATACTGTAGAAATTTTTTTAAAGTGACACTAAGTAAACCTAAGAACATGATTTAAATGTCTCTGTTAATGGCTTCATTTTTATGAGAATTTGAACCAAGCAGACCTATTTAGCGTTCTCATTTCTAGCAACAGGAATAAGACTAGACTTACAGTGTCCTATAGTATGCCAGTATGAGCAAAATTTTGTTGAACAATGATTTTGACTTTGTAGCTACATGAAATTTCTTACAGGTTAGTTGCAGTCACTCTAACTTGCTAGTTTCGTGTTTGACACAGGACATGCATACTTAGCATTCACAAATTAGAAAATACTTCTCCAAAGTGATGTTTAGAATTCTGGTTCTGAGAAAAAGGGGTAGGTACACTTCACCCAGACTTTTCCACTGAATTTGTGTATAAACTTGGAAGGAATTCCTGAAACAGTTACACGAAGACTCTGTAAAGTAAATAGCAGCAGGTGGATTGAAGAATAACAGGATGCAAAATACTATCAAGCTGGGTACAGGTTTAATGCACTGCTTTTCTTTCTGGTTTTCCAGCCTAGGATCAAGGCATCTTGAAATCAGGAAGTAAGCATTCTTGGAGAGTCACAGGAGGAACCTTATGGGTATAGGGAGTAAGGAAGTGAGTGGCCTTTGGCAGGGACCCTGCCGTGATGTGTGTGGCATGTGAAACTCTCCAGTCAGAAGATGTGGGGTTCAGGAGAGTGGGGTGACCTCTGATGTTTACCTTGCCTCTGTTTTCCCACTGTGTGGAGCTATGTGTGAGTGCAGTTGTAGGGAGTATGGCAGAGAAGGATAAGTGAAACCTCAGGTTTGGTGCTGAAAGAGCAGAAAGGGGAGCCTCAGGAAATCGGAGAGTACTTGGATATCAGAGAGATGGAGAAGCTGGTGACTGCAACCCTGTGAAGTCATTGATGAGCTACTGGCTCATTTATGAACTGCTCATGCAGGACTCTGCATGCATAGTTAGCATGCCAAAGACTCTAAGAATTGAGCTAAAGGACAGACCTTCCCCCATGTCCCAGATTGAACACGGGGTGATGCACCCATGGAAAAGATCTGAGTTGCACAGAAAAGGCTTTAAAAACTGAGATCAATCTTGGAGTCATAACCTGCAGATAGTGGGTTAAAAACTGTTGCTCAATCTAGGCCAGTTGGTTGCCTACCAAATAAAAAATGCCAACACTAAACAAGATCCATAGTTTTATAAGATAATATCCAAAATATACTGGATAAAATTTAAAGGTGCTCAGCATAGAAAGAATTATAGAAAATGATTGTCAACTTGTATAAATATTTTCAAGTGCCGGTCTCCAATGATGAAATGGCAAAAATGTTGGAATTATTAATCAAAGATTTTAAAGCAATTATAAAAGTGCTCCAATGAGTAATTGGAGCATGGATGTAACAATATAAATAAGAATGCATCTGCACAAACAAAAAGCTTTTAAAAGAAGCTGTTAAGAGGAAACAATTGAAATTTTTAAAAATAGAAAAATGCAATATTACAATAAAAATGTACTAGATGACTTGATAGATTAATGGATATGTCAGAGAAAAAGAATTTCAAAGATAAAACCAGCTTTAAAAATCTGTGTGACAGTAGCAAATGATTTGTCTTTTATGTCATTGGGGTTTCAGAAGGAGAGGGAAAGGGAAAAATGAAAAACTCTTTTGAGAAAAATAACTAAAAGTTTCCCCAAATTTAGCAATAATGATGGCAGATTATTATAAGAATTTCTGAAGACTGTTCTCAGTCAGAAAAAAAGAATAAGAATAGAAAGTTAAGGCAGCAAGAATAAGGGAAGAGCAACAAAAATAGTAACTTTTGGGAAATACAATACATTATTCTTCTATTTGATTCTCCAAAGTATGTTTGGTGTTGGAAAGCAAAAATAAGAAGAAAATAACATTGATATGATTGTCAGTGTACATAAATATAATATATATGAGACAGCTAAAAAGCATGTGATATATTATATAGGGGACCTATATGGTAGCAAGGCTTCTATACTGTACTTAAAATTGTAAAATATTGATTCTATGTAGGCTGTGAAAAGGTATGCATATGTATTGTAAACAGTAGACAAAACACTAACAAAATACAAAGATAAATAGCAAAAAAATCACAGTAGCAAAAGTAGAATAGAATTTTAAAACAAAAAAGTTAAAATAATTCAAAAAAGGGAGAAAAAACACCAGATAAATGAAAATCAAAAGGTTTAAAAATGAATATAAAAATGATGGACCTAAATGAACATGTATCAATATACATTTATTAAATGTACATCATTTGGTCACAACCATTTTTATGATGTTATAATGCAAATACTTGCTACCTATAAGAAATTAACTTCAAATAATCTGATAAGGTAGGATAAAAGTCAAAAAATTAAAAATATTATGTAAAAAAGAAATTAAGATCAGAGTGACTATATTAATATCAGACAAATTAGACATCAAAGTAAACTACTACAGATAACTAAATAAATTACACCATCATAAACAGTTAATTTTCCCAAAAGAAATACAGTTTAAAGTTTATATGCATTTCACCACAGTATAATAGAAACATAAAATGCATGAAAAGAAAAAAAAATTGATGGAATTGAAGGGAGAAACAAACACATGCAGAGTGACATTCGAGATTTTAACATTTCATCTTCAGTATAAGAAACAGACAAAAAGCAGCAAGCATATGGAAGAATTAAACTAAATCAATAAACTGGATTTAATTGATGGCGATAGGACAATCTACCCAACAAAAAGATAATGCAAAGTTTTTTCAAGTGACTATGAAATATTCATCAAGAAAGGCCACATCTGCATCACAAAACAAACCAACAAATTTCAAACAATTGAAATAATACAAAACATGTTTTATGACCATAAATGAATTAAGGTAAAAATAAATAGCAGAAAGATAACCTAAAAACCTTTGCACATGTAGACGTAAAACAATAGGCTCCTACAAAATTAATGAGTAAAAGAGAAAATCTCAAGGAAAGTAATTTTTTGTTTCTTTTAATTTTTTTATTGATATATATATTTTTGGAGCTATATGTGATGATTTTGATAATTCATGTAATGTGTAAACATCCAAACCAGGGTAATTGCGGTATCCATCACCTTAAATATTTATCTTTTCTTTATTCTAGAAATATTCAAATTATTCTCTACTTTGAAATGTACAGAAGATTTTGTGAACAGTAGTTACCCTCTTGATCTATCAAACACCAGGTCTTATTTCTTCTAACTGTGTATTTGTACCCATTAATCAACCTCTCTTTATCTCTTCTCCTCCCTACCCTTCCTGACTCCTGGCAAACACCAATATACTCTATTTCCATGAGATCCACTTGTTTAGCTCTCACACATGAGTAATAATGTGATATTTGTCTTTCTGTGCTTGGCTTATTTCACTTTATATAAGGACCTCCAGTTCCATCCATGTTGCTGTAATAAGACAATTTCAAAATATTTTATGGCTAAACAATATTCCATATGTATATATACCACATTTTCTGTATCCATTCATCTATTGATTATGTATTACATATACATAGAGTGACAATCATAATCCATGGGCAGTTGGGTTGACTCCATATTTTGGCTACTCATCCCCCACATTTTAAGTTTTAGGTTTCTCAATTTATAAATGTATATTGACTATCTCTTATCAGGTTGCTATAGCTATTATTTTTATAGATTTTTTTCTAGGCTTTATCCCAAAGTTATGAACAGATTGCACACCACCATTACAATATTAGAGTTTTCTGGGCTTGTCTATGTATGTACATTTACCAATGAATTTTATATCTTTGGATATTTTCTTTTCGCATGTTCACATTTTTCTTTTCTTTCTTCTTTTTTTTTCTTGATGAAGAACTTCCTTTAGCATTTCTTGTAAGAAAAGTCTGGTCATGGTGAATTATCAGTTGTTGTTTTGTTGTTGTTGTTGTTGTTGTTGTCTGAAAAGACCATATCTCTCTTTTATGTTTGAAGAATGGCTTTGCTGATCACAGTATTCTTTGATGGCAGTTTCTTTTTTTTAGCACCTTAAATATGTCTTCCTACTGTCCTCTGGTATGTATGATTTCTTTTTGTAAAGCTATGGCTAGATAAACTGGAGCTCCTTTGAATATTATTTGCTTCTTTATCCTGCTGCTCTTATGTTCCTCTCTTTGTCCTTGACTTTCAAGAGTTTGTTTATTACATGCCTTGGATGAGTGTTCTTAGGGTTGGAACTTTCTGGTGTTCTCTGGCTTCCCTGTACCTATATACTTAGATCTCTCTTTAATTTTGGAGTGTTTATTATTATTATTTCTTCAAATAAGTTTTCTAAACCTCACTTTTGCTCAAGTATCTCTTGAAGACTAATAATGCTTAGATTTGTTTTCTATGACGTAATTTTTATATCTTATAGGTTATCTTCATTCTTTTACATTCTTTTGTTATTTTCTTCTCTGTTTCTTTTTAAATAGTTTGTCTTTTTGTTCTCTATTTCTTTCCTATGCTTGCTACATTCTACTGTTGAGAGCCTCTAATGAATTTTCAGTTCAGTATATGTATTTCTCAGTTCCAAGATCTCTCTTTGATTGTTAAAACTATTTCAATCTTTTTGTCAGTTTTCTCAGATACATTTCTGAAGTACTTATCTGTGTTATCTTGGTGATCACTGAGTTTCTTTAAAATTACTATTTTGAATTTCTCAGAGAGCTCACATATCATTATCTTCTTAGTTTTAATCATCTGTTCCCTGATTTGTCTGAGAAAGTCATGGTTCTCTGTTTACTGTTGTGTCTTGTGAGTATACCTCTATGTATTTTCATTGAATAATTAATTATTTATTTTTAGTCTTCTTTGTCCAGCTTGTCTTTGCTTTTGATTGGATATACTCATTGAGAGATTCCTTATAATTTACCAGTTAATTCCCCCCTCCCCATTAGGTTCTTGCCTTCTTTTTAGCACTAGGTGATGCCTTCATCCCAGGTTTGTCTTGTCTCTAGTAAATTATCAGAGAGATGACTGTTCTGAATGGAAGAGGTCCCCAAAGGGATATCCTAGAAGTATAAGAGGGCAGGCTGGAGGTTTGTGCTCAGTGGAGCTCAGCAGAACATTTCTCCTACAGTGTGGTGCTATTGGAAAAAATCACTGTAATTTGGCCTCTCTTTTTACTGAGTTAGAGAACAAACTTTTCAGGAGTGGGAATGGTAGTTCTATCTTCCCCTTTGTCTGTTTCTGTCCTCAGAGATGTTTCTCCCTTCAGGCACTCACAATACCTCTGGTGCATTGAGGCAGAGACAGGTCTACTGCTCGGAAATTCAAGATTGTGGGGAAACTGTTTGTCCACCTCAATCTTAGTTTTCCAGAATTAAAATCATGAGTTGGTGGAAGAGTCAGGGAAGGAGACATTGCAGACAGGGAAGTCCTATATTCTTTTAATCTGCTCAGAATATTTTAACTTCTTTTTGATCCTGGGAACTGTCTCATCCTCATGTAACTTTTGGGATATTTCTGGTGATAATGTCAGCACTGTCTATTTATTTTTTTATTTTCTGTGGCAGGGAGTGAAGCCAGCTTGCTTCTGTGTATTAAAACTGGAAATTCTTTAAAAATACTTTGAAATGAACACACATTAAAATAAAACATATAATTTATAAAATGGAATTCAAACAGTGCAACTTCACAATATGTGCCCATGTGAGAAGAGAAGACTCAAGTCGATAATCTATGCTTCTACTTTAGAAAACTAGAGAAAGATTAGCAAAATAAAACTAAGTAATTTAGATGGGAGAAAATAATAGAGATCATAGAAGAAAAAACAGAGAAAATTAAACAAACCAAAAGCTGTTCCTTTAAAAAGAACAATACAATTTATAAAACTATATCAAGAATAACCAAAAAAGAGAGAGAGAAAAAAAGAAGCCAACTACCAATGCAAAAATTTAAAAAGGAAATAACTACAATGTACCTTAAAAATACACTAAAAGAAACTGTAAAAAAAAAAGTCTATGCATGTGAATTGTACCACTTAAAAGAAATGGACCAGTTTCTCAAAAACATGTTATCAAAACTTACCTAAGAAAAAATAGAAAACCTCAATAGTTATGTAATTATTAGATATATCTGATTGTATTTAAACTAGTCTCCAGTTATCTAGGCCAAGATTGTCTCAACGGTGAATTCTACCAAATGTTTTAAGAATAAATAATGTCAATTCTACACAATCTATTTGTAAGATAGGATGAAGAAAACACCCACAGACATTGTATATTAGCATTAGCCTTCAACCAAAACCAAACAAAAAACAGTACAAGAAAAGAAAAACAATATTTTTCATGAATAATTCTTCAATATAAAATTAGAAAATCAATTCTAATTCTAATTATATGTAAAACAAATACTGTATGATGATCAAATGGACTTTATCCTGATAATTCAAAGCTACTTCAATATTTTTAAATCAATTAGTATAATCCATTATAAAAACAACTTAAAAAAGAAAAATAACATGATTATATGAATTGATACAGAAAAAGCACTGAGGAAAGTTCAACACCAAATCATAAAATCCTATCCTAAGTAGGAATAGAAGAAGACTTCCTCAACCTGATAAAAGGTATTATACAAAAATCATAGAGCTAATATTATACTTAATATCAAACTTGAATGCTTTTCCCCTAAGAACCAGGCAAGCATTTTCACTCTCACTGCCCCTATTCAGCATTTTAATGAAAATACTAGCCAATGCAATAAGGCAAGAAAAAATATATAATTTTTTAAAGGAGGATATAAACCTATTCCTGTTTACAGACAACATGACTCTTTACGTGGAATTTCAACTAATATGTAAAGAAGAGGAAGAAGAAGAGATGGAGAAGGAAGAGAAAGAAGAAGAAGGGGGAGGGAAGGGGAGGAGGAAAGAAGATGAAAAGAAGAACAAGAAGAAGAGGAAGGGGAAGAAAAAGGAAGAGGAGAAGGAGTGGGAGGAGGAAGAGGGGAAGGAGGAAAGCAATTCTAGCAAAATTATAGAATACAATGGAAACAAATATCAATTGGGTTTCTATATATAAAGAATTAAAAATGGAGATAAAAAACAACCACATTTTTTAAAATAGCTTCAAAATACAACATTTTTAGAAATTTGACATAATAATAAAACATATAAAGAATATGCATGTTAAATACTGGACAAATTGCTGGTTAAATATATCAATTAAGAGCTAAATGAAAAGACACATACTGTGTGAATTAGAAGACAACACTGAAAAGCTACTGATATTATAGACATCTCTAAGTCCTTTAATTATTGAATGTTACTGTAAATAAGCCTGATTTCAGATTCATTTTCTATCTTGCAAGTGATGAAAACCTTGCCTTGTTAGCAGTAGAATTATTTTTATAATCAGTAACTTCACCAGGAGAAATTTAATATTGTTATTTGTCAAAATTTTCTGAGACATAATACACTCTTTTGTTTGCAAATGTGGGTACTATTTTATTTCAGAAATTACTTTCTGTATTATATGTCTACACAGATTTCTCTGTTTGCTTGCATCTCTCAGAATTGATGTAGGGTAAGTACTATTTATCTCCTTTATATAGCTACCAACTTTTTTTCAGCAACTTTAACTTCCTTTTGCTGTTTTACTTCCTTTGGTCATTTTATGCATCTCCAGCATTTTACTCTTTTCCATTTTAATCCTAATTTTAAATTTAAAAATATATTTAATTCAGAAAAGAAAATTTTAATTCAATTGTCCGCTCACCCTTCATTTCTTTTGTTGTCCAAAAATTTCTTTTATATTCCATATACCTCTTCTGTGACTCTTGAAATATATATATATATATATATATATATATATATATATATTTTTTTTTTTTTTTTTCTTTTTTTTGAGACAGAGTTTCGCTCTTGTTACCCAGGCTGGAGTGCGATGGCGCAATCTCGGCTCACCACAACCTCAGCCTCCTGGGTTCAGGCAATTCTCCTGCCTCAGCCTCCTGAGTAGCTGGGATTACAAGCACGTGCCACCATGACCAGCTAATTTTTTGTATTTTTAGTAGAGATGGGGTTTCACCATGTTGACCAGGATGGTCTCGATCTCTTGACCTCGTGATCCACCCTCCTCGGCCTCCCAAAGTGCTGGGATTACAGGCGTGAGCCACTGCGCCCGGTCCAAAAAATATTTATATTTTTGTTTATTTGTCAAGAATGTAAAGATTTTAAAAATTAATTATTCTATTGTTATGTATACATTATCTAAATATTATTGTTATTTCTGGTGATTTGAGTATATTTTTTATGTTGATTATTTCTTTTTAGCAGGTTATGATTGGCTACTGTAAATTCTTTTAACAATATGTTTTCTTCATTTTCTGTTCTTCTTATTATTGAAAGTGTGGTATTAAAGTCTTCAATCATTATTGTTTGTTTCTTCCTTTAATTCTGTCAGTCTTTTGCTTTATTTATGTTGTGGCTCTGTTAGTTGTATATATGTTTATAATTGTTGTTTTTTGTATACGTTTGTATAGTTTATATAGTTGAAATGATTAAGGGTAATAAATGTAAATTACAATGCCCGGAATATAGCAGATGCTCTATAAATGCTAATACCTTCTCTTAATATTATAAATACTTTATAAGCACGCTTTTTTTTGGCACCAATATTTCTCAGTCGTATTAGAAAATTTTGACTAATGATAGCTGATTAAATGTTTAAACAACTTTTAGTACCACTGAACCAATATTGTTTATGTTACACATATAATTATTCCGTTTGCAATAACTATAACATTATATAGTTATATAACAGCCAAACTGTTGCATATGTAAGAAAAAAGTTATTGAAATTAAGCAAAGGAAGTGTTAGAATTATAGTCGTTCAATAGAATGATTGGTTTCATTTAGAGGCAACTCAGTCAGACTTATCAAGCCTTCCTTAAAACTATAATTTTCTTCTTCTGTTCTGTCATTTTCCCAGTTTGAAACAAGTTCTCTAAACTGGAATTGACAGTAAATTAAACCCTGACTTCTGACTATGTAGATGTTTGCTAATTTATTCCTCCTGGTGTGTATTTAACGAATACATTCAGAAAAGCAAGATAAAATGACTCCTTGGACAAGCTGTTAAGAAATCCTAATACTTTTTACTTGGTATTTTCCTAAAATTATTCATAGCATCTATTAGGTTAGTACACAAGTAATTGCAGTTTTTGCCATTGAAAGTAATTTTGTACCAATGTACTATCACAGTATGGTATTTTCATGATGACAAATACCTTAGGATATTAAAAAGATTAATCACACTATACTTGCTCTCAGAAGTAAGACATATCTAAGTATTTTACATATATAAATAAATATAAATACTGATTAATATAATTGCATATATTTGGAAAATACTATTGAGTTCCGAGGCAGAAAACTTGTCTCTTGCTAGCAAACATGTAAATCTCCAAATGTAATTATGCTTGTTTATTAATTTTAAAACATTGATTGACAATTTTCTGTCAGGTTTAAAAATAAGCACTAGATATATAGGAATGAGCAGTTTATTTACTTTGCTTTTCAGCAAGCAACTATTGAGTACTTACTATTTGTTTCCAGCATACTTCCTCTCTTTTAAAGTAGAGAGAGTAAGACAGAAAGAAAGCTATAACATGGAGTAACGAGCATCAAGACAAGAGTGACTATTGTATGCTGTGAGGGGATACAGGAAGAGTCATTACGGCTTTTTTACTTGTTTACACTTTACAGAGAAAATGACATGTGAGCTGAGGAGTAGTGGCTGATCAGGGAAATATAAGACTGTGGAGATGATTCCAGATAGAGGTATGGTGCAAAGTTTCATGTGTGCGATTATGCGGCAAATTTGAAGATTGGAAGAAATTTGGACTAACCTAAAGTTTAAGTTTTAGGGTAGAGGAGTGGAGAGAGTGGAATGTGGCAAGTTTAGCTTGAACAGGGCAGTGTTAACAGAAACCAGAAGTAAAAAACCACAGGCATTGTTCCTGGGAGAGACACCTTAGTGCAGGTAAATGACTAAACAGATTTGCATGTGGGTAGATCTGCCGTTTACCAGGACAGGAAACAAAGATGAAGGGGGAGAAGTTCTCCCTTCAAGAAACTCAACATCTTAAATTCAAGTCATTTTATTATCTGCCACTCATTGAATAAATCATTTGGACTGACAACTAATAGACAAAATATTTTTATAGATTTTATCAGGAAAATATTTGTATAAAATTTGAGACTCCAACATTCTCCTGCAGGTATTTGTTAAGTCGAGGAATCTAGGAAAACAAGATGCCCAAATTCCACAAGTGAGGGGGAACAGATTGTTCAACCTGTCTGTTATTTAGATATAAAATATCACTACCTACACATCCTCCTCACTCCCAATACCACCAGGCACGTCTCACCAGCTGCCACAGACAAACACCAGGGTAACCCAGAGCCAGGCAGTACAATGATAATTCATGTCTAAGCATCACTCCCTACCCTATACAAGATGGCTTTTTGCCTAAAATATTTCACTATCAACACTTATTAAGTATTATGGTGTTTGCTCTGTGTGTGTGTGTGTGTGTGTATACACATGCAATATGTTTGAGTATGAATTTGAGAAGTTAGGATATTTTCTCTTATTTTTGCCTCATTTATATGTGTCGGGCAATTCAAAAACATAACACTATCTACTTTCTAATATATGTAACCACCATTATATAAGACTCTATCTGGTTTTCTACAGGCTACAAAATATACAAATAAATTTGAGAGATTTTCATTTAGGGTTAGGTACATTTATGGTCATACACTATGTATGTCCTACATGTCAAAGACTATGCTAGGAACCAAAAATACTCATGAGATATATTTACAAATTTGCCCTGGAGAGGTTCACAATTCAATGAAAAAGAGAAACACTAAGCATCAAGTGTCTGCACAGTAAAAGAAGTAATTTCACAGAGATATGTACAAATATCTCTAGACGCACAGACCCTAAAACATTTTGTGGACTTTCTTTCTCAGGAATTTTCAAGAGAATATATGAAATATTAAAATATTTATTCTTAATATCATTGAAATATGCTTATAAGTTTGTGTATATATATACAAAATGCAATTTGTACATATATACAAAATATAAATTTTATATATATATTTAAATTTGTATATATAGACAAATTTACAAACATACATATATAAATTTATAAATATATATACACTTACATATATACATACACATTATATTTTATGATGTATAGTCTATATGTGTATGTAAAATATACATATATGGTCATACGATATGAGAGACTTAACCAAAAGTTAGCCTATTGTTACACTCCATGGTTGTAACTTTCAGGCATATAGATCACGGTGTATGTGTGTTTAATTAGGATACATACACATGTGTGAGGCACTCCAGGAAGCAGGGTGCCTTCGGTTTGTTACCTCTTGAGAAGAGAGAAGAAAGTTTTCAAATGTCCTGAGGTTAGTTTGGTTCAATATGCATCTAACAAGGTGTCTTATATCTACCCCTCTCCAATGCTCTACAGATATGGATACAGTAAGACACAGATCCTGCCCTTAAGAACATCACATTCTTGTGCAGCGATGAACTTGTCACAGACAACAGCAGAGATAATACGGGCAGGGAACTGTGGAAGCAAAGAAGAAGAGCATGAAACCAGAAGGGCCTAATAGCATGCCACGGGTTACAAAAAAACAGTCTTCTTGGAGAGGGTTACAGCTAAATCGAATCTTTCAAAATAGTTTAGAGCATGAATGAAACATAGAAGCTTCTGTTAGAAAATTTCCCAGCCTTCTCTGAGAGTTCTTTTTTGTGAATATAGACCACCTTTCTTTTATTAGGAATTCAAGGAAGGACAAAGATTGTCCCAACAAGCACCAGTCTTATACTGGGACTCATGGATGCACTTTTGACTTTAACTCATTAGAATAGTGATACTTCAGGCATCACAGTTTTATTTTAATTGATCCTACTGATAATCAATAGTATAGGAGTTTGGATCTCATCTCTGTCACCTTGTGCAAGTCACTGTATCTCTCTATGTCCATGCCTCAATGTCCTTATCTATGTGAGGATCACACATGGTCTGACTAATTCTTACAAATAGTGTAAATATTCTAATGCATTCAATATTAAGAATTAAAGCTTTGAAGTTATCGATATTGCCTAATTCAATATTGTGCAATATAACTTAGTCATGAAAAACACTGCTCACATTATTCACACGCTATCATGGCTCCTTGCTGTAAGAAGATATTTTAGGCTAGACGCAGCTGTGCACATCTGTAGTCTCAGCTACTTGGGAGGATGAGACAAGGAGATTGCTTGAGCCCAGGAGTTTGAGACTGTAGTGTGCTACGTTCATGCCTTTGAATAGCCACTGCATTCCAACCTGGGCAGCATAACAAGACCCTATTTCCGAAAAAAAAAAGGAGAAGAAGAAGCAGTCACTGTACTTACAAGTAGAAACCTAATTTCTCTAAGCTAAATACTTATCCTCTGACCTTTTATATGAGAAGGAAACTGAAGTTTAAAGAGATGAACCAAATACATATACAATATTATTGCAATATTATTATATTATAATAATTTATGTAAAGTTTTATATATATATTAATTTGAGCAATTCATCACTACTTACAAACAAGAAAAAGAACAAGATTTCCATGTAAGACTCCAACTAACCTTTACATGTATGGGTTAGTTTTTTCTTCTTACGAAAAGCTTTGTTAGCTCAGACAGATACCCAAAGGGTCATAAGAGAGTATTGTTTATTTTTGTATCCACAGATTCTGCCTGTGAACCCTGTCTCTGTCCATTCAAAGCAGAACAACTCACCTTCACCACCTGTTGACTCATGCAGGTGAGCCCTGAGCATACATGGTGGTGCCTAATACTTGGCCTGCCTTCCCAGCCACCCTGCTTGGAAACTCCTTTTCTTCCTTGGTCTATGCAAATTGCTTCCCAGGATCTTAACTGTATTAGTCTGTTCTCATGTTGCTAATAAAGACATACCTGAGACTGGGTAATGATAAAGGAAAGAGATTTAACTGACCCACAGTTCCACGTGACTGGGCAGGCCTTACAATCATAGTGGAAGGAAAGGAAAAGCAAGTTACATCTTCGGTTTGACTGTGGCAGGCAAGCGAGCATGTGCAGGGGAACTCCCTTTATAAAACCATCAGATCGTGTGAGATTTATTCACTATCATGAGAAGAGGACGGAAAAAACCCACCCTCATGATTCAACACCATACACTGGGTGCCTCCCATGACACATGGGGACTTGGGGAGCTACAGTTTCAAGATGAGATTTGGGTGGGGACACAGCCAAACGATATCATTGACAGTCCCCTAAGTAGTCACATCTCTCTCTCAGAGTAAAACTTCACAACCATGACTTCTAAACTTCCTTTGGCCTTCTGAAGTTGGGTGTTTTCCTCCACCTGTAGTCTTGAGTGACTTCCTTTCAGGCATTTATTTGATCCCTGCATACTGTGTTAACACAGAGATGACTTCTTCCTCTAGATTATAGCTATGTAGAACACAAGTCATTGTTTTTCCCAAATCAATTCAAGTAAAGTTTATTCCACTACAAGAGTAGAGTAGTTGAGTATTTCTTTACACCAAACAATATTTGACTATGGAAATATATAAAAAATATTTATTATCCAGGATGCTTCTCTCCCAAATCCTCACAAGAAATGCTGAAACTGGAGAGTTCCCTTACCCCCTCACAGGGCATGCAACAGTCGTGTGGCTTGCTTCTTTGATGTCTTGCTTCTGAAACCCCAGGGGAAGCATGCAGATGGGTGGGTGCAGAGGTCATGGGGAGCACTTTTGGGCTTCAACCCCATGGCAGCATCTAGCGGTGAGTGTTTATGAACCCCAAACCAAGTGGGCATGTGTTACAGTGTGCTCTTCCAGCTTTACCATCTGCAGATGGCTTGTGTTCGTCAGCTCAATTAGACCCTCTGCCTTATCACAAGGGCAGATGGCTTTCTGTATCCCAAATTCTTGTGCAGTGTACTGGAAAAACCGAATTACATATGGTCTTGGAGGATGAGTGCAAGGTTTTATTGGGTGGTGGAGGTAGCCCTCAGCAAGATAGATGGGGAGCCAAAAAGGGAATGGAGTGGGAAGGTGGTCCTCCCCTAGAGTAGGCAGCCCAGCAGCTGGACTCTCCTCTGACCACTCCCAGCTGAACTCCTCTCAGTGTCCGCATTGTTTCGATTGCTGGTCTGCCAGTGTCTGCTGGTGTGTTCCTCTGCTTCTCTTGACATCCAGCTCCTTGTGTCTGTGTTCACGTAAGATCTCAGGTTTATGTTGGCACAGGATGGGGGATGTGATGGGCCAAAAGGCAACCTTCTGGGCACAAAAACAGAAATGCCTGTCCTCATTTAGGTCTGTGGGCACAGGCTCAAGGGTGGAGCTCTCCCCGTGGAACCTGTCTTTCTCTACCCAGCACTTCCCTGCCCTTTCCCACATCAATGCTATACTTCACTTGAAACGTTTCAAATGCATACCACCCAGAATGTCTAAGACAGATCACATTGACCACAAGACTATCATAGCAGATAAGAAGTACTTGGACCTTCATCCTGAGCTGGTGAGGTATAAGCAGGTGTGATCATTTTAGAAAGACATTTGAAAGTACCTAGTAAGTTTTAAGGTATCAATTGCTCATGACCCAGTACTTTTACTGCTAGGTATATGCATAAATACACACACAGAGCAACATTAGTAACAATAGCCTCAACTGGAAATGAATCAGTTAAGTGGTGAAATAAATTTGAATAGTTTCTGTAATGGAATATGATACAGCAATGAAAATGACATTGTACAACTAAAAGTAAACTGTAATGAAATTGAATCTTACAAACATTGTGTTGAGTAAAATAACTCAGAATCAAAAGAAATTCACTGACTATTCATTTATATAAAGTTATAAAAATCCTAGGAGAATGAACCTAAGTACTTTAGCTATATGTTTAGAAGGTGAAACTGTAGAGAAAAATGAGAAGTCATTGTCGTATGTATTAGTCTGTTTTCACATTGATCATAAAGACATACCTGAGACTGGGCAATTTTTAAAAGAAAGAGGTTTAATTGGACTCACAGATCCACGTGCCTGGGGAGGCCTCACAATCATGGTAGAAGGTGAAGAGGAGCAAGTCACACTTTACATGGATGGTGGCAAGCAAAGGGAGAGCTTGTGCAGGGAAACTCACACTTTTAAAATCATCAGATTTTGTGAGACCCATTTGCTATCATGACAACAGCACTGGAAAGGCCTGCCCCCATGATTCAATCATCTCCCACTGGGACCCTCCCACAACACATGGGAATTATGGGAGATACAAGATGAGATTTGGGTGAGGACACAGAGCCAAACTATGTCACTGTAAGAATCAGATTCATTAGGATGGCAACCTGAGGGCCCTGGGAGTCCCGTTATGCTGTACTTCTCTATAAGGCTTTGGATACATTGATATCCACACCATGGTACTCACAGAACCTGGGAGTCCCATCATGCTGTACTTCTCTATAAGGCTTTGGATACATTGATATCCACACCATGGTACTCACAGAACCATTGGACATTCTTTTCTGCATTTCTATGGGCATATTATGGTTTACAGTTTAAAGAATGTTATGCTTGTGTCAAACAAGTTCTGTGGGAAAAGGTAGTTTTCCCTCTTGATACATAACAGCTTCTTTAAGCAGAAACACTGATTTTGATAGTCAAAATAATATTGACCTGCACATACAGAGAAACCCTCCATTTGGAATAGTGAACCCTCTTCATTTTGTTTTTCAAATCCAGCAGGCTATCTGTGCTTCTGCTTCACCAGCTCCCTGGCTTCACCTTCAGAGTAAGCTTCAGGCCTTCAGTGAAGTCACACCAAACTCATGACAGGGATGAGCTTTCTCCTCTTATCAAAACTGATGCTGGCCATGATGACGTTTACCTAAAAATAGGTTCAAAACAGGTCAGAAATGCAGTTCATAGTAGGGTACCCATGTTTGTTTCTAAGTTTCAGCCAACATACCTGGGTCATGTGAAGTACTGGCAAGGGAGAACCCCCGTGTGAGAAGGACAGAGTCTGTCTCTACTATTACTCCAAATTTTCTGCACATCTTAAATTATTCCAAAACACAGAGTTTGTCTTTTTAATAAAGGGATAGAAACTAGCTATGAGGATGCCTCATACCGTTTCTCCTCCTCAAGAGCTCTTAACAAAGAAAATGGAGACAAAGTATTGGGGAATAACCATCACTTTTTAAATTTTGATAAAAGAGAGGGAACTTCAAGGCTCCTGAAGCTGGAAACATGAGACAATTAATTCTGGCATCTCTTCCAATGTCCTCTCTCATTCAATCTTGTAAAGAGAGAAAGGAGTGACTGAGTCTGGGTAAGATGGGAAAAAGAGGCTGAGTGTGTGTGGCTTTGGATGTGTGGGTTTAGTTCACGGGTCCTCCCCACGCTCAAATTCTCCTCCTGGGACACAGCTGGCCCCACTGAGGAGGCCTCCAGGTTGCTAATTCATACTGTGATGGAGGAAGTAAGTATATTTTCAGGGGAAGGGGCAGCACTGAAATATGTGAAATCCATTTGGCCTAGATATAAGCTACGTCCTTCAATTCAGCTTGGAAAATAAAGTTAATATTTTGAACTCCATCTGTTTCATTTCTATATTTACTTTTCTTTTGATGATGAACTTGGAAGTGAGTTTTGCTTTACTGGAAAGAATTTAGTCTCAGTGCAGTAATCATTTAAGATTGCTAAATTACTTTACTCATCTCTGATTCCCTTGATCAATTCTAATTCACTAAGATCTGGACACAGTTGAAAACCCAGCTGTATATATTTTCATAGAGTCCAAATGCAAAAGAAACAGAAAAAAAGATTTCATGATATCTCTTTTTTAATTAAAGAAATTAATGGACAAATTAAAATTGTATATTTTATGGTGTTTGATATGATGCTTTAAATATGCATGCAATGTGAAATGGTTAAACCAAGCTACTTAACATATATACTACCTCACTTACTATTTTTTGTGGTAAGAATAAAAAGTCTACTGTCTTAGCAATTATCAAGTATACAATACATTGTTACTATTGACTATAGTCACCATGTTGTATAATGGATCTTTTGAACTTATCCCTCCTGTGTAACTAAAATATTGTGTTTTCTCACAAATATCTCCCCGATATCACCTTACTCCAACTCTACTCTCTGCTTCTGAGTTCTGCTCTTATGGATTCCATCTGTAAATGAGATCATGGGATATTTTTCTTTCTGTGCATGGCTTATTTCACTTCAGTTGTTTTAAGGCTAAATAATATTCCATTGTATATAAATACCATACTTTACCAACCAAAAAACACTTAGATTGATTCCATATCTTGGCTATTTGGAAACATGCTGCAATGGATATGGGAGTGCAGACATCCCTTAGACAGACTGATTCCATTTCCTTTGGATACACACTGCAGGAATAGGATTGCTGGATCATAGGGTAATTATATTTTTAGGTTTTTAAGAAACCTCCATACTGTTTCTCATAAGGGTTTTACTAATTTACATTTTCATCGACTGTGTAGAAGAGTTTCCTTTTCCCCACATCCATGGCAATACTTGATATCTTTTGTTTTTCTAACAGCCATTCTAACAGGTGTGAAGTGATATCTTATTGCAGTTTTAATTTGTATTTCCCTGATAATTAGTGATAATGAGTTTTTTTTTTTTTTTTACGTGTACCTGCTGGCCATTTGAATGCCTTCTTTTGAGAAATGTCTATCAAGGCAATTTGTCCATTTTTTAAAAATTGGGCTATTGATTTTCTTGCTGCTGACTTATTTGACTTCCTTATAGATTTTCAAATTACTCAGATGAATGACTTGTAAATATTTCTCCCATTCTGTAGGTTATTTCTTCTGATGATATTTTTGATCTAACTTTGAACATGGAATTTAAATTGTGTTGTCTTCCAGCCCTGGGTGAACATTGGAGATTAGGAAAAAATAAGATGGAATTGTGATTAACTCTTGAAAGACTGTGCCTATATGTATGCAGGTGCATTTGCTTATTAATTTTACCATAAGAGAAGCATCCTCAATAATGATTTATAAAAAATATTTTGTGCACCTTAAACATGAGTATCAGCTATACTATTAATACCATTAAGCATTTTATATTCATAGTTTTTTGGCTACTTCCCTAAATGTCAGTGATATGATCATAAAATTATTTTGCTATGTTGAAATTGAAACAGAAAGTTACATATATGTATTTTGGCCAGGCTGGCCATCTAAATGCAGAGCGTATTTTTACTTTACTCTTTAGCAATTATATGTTTGTTTCTTCTACCATCTGCTCCCTGGACTTACCTGTCCTTCCTCCTGCCTCTCCATGTCCTTCTTGCGGAAGCTTTGCCTGAGTGGCTATACTTTCAAAGGTGTCATTTTCTGCTTTCCCTAGAAACCAGAACTCAGGTCTCAGGATTTTTTAAATTTCATCAAGGCTTATAGATGGATAGAAGAGATGATTGGTGGATAGATAGATAGATGGATAGATACAGAGATAGATAGAGACACATGTTAGATAAACAGATATATAGAGAGATAGATGACTAGATTTAAAATCTAAAGGCTTTTCTGCATTTTTAAAGAGTCCTAGATCCTGTTTCATTTTTTTTTTCAATTATCAATACTCCAAATTACTCAAGATTCATGTATAATAGAACTGAAGTGACACGTTTAACAACAAGTTATTAATATAGAAAAATTTCTGGGTATTCATAGACTATGAAAAATTTTGGGATAGAAGTCTGGCTGCATTGACCACTGAGTTTGTGATTCAGGCATTACTAGATTAACTAAGGCAATAACTGAGAAACCAACAGCAAGAAATGCATATTTTTATGAAGTTGGTAAACAGAGTTGCTAATTACTCAGAATCCAGCCACAAATGTGATCCAAGACAATGTGTGTACCTCCTCAAAGCAGAAGTCATCTGAATTATTAAGAGGATTTCAAAATCCAGTACATTGACCAAAAATGTTTGATGACTTATTCCTTATTTCACTTTTGTTAATTTTATTTTATTTCCACTCTTCATGAAGAAACCTCCTCAAGGAAACATAAGGATGTTTTGGATCCCTGCTGAGACTGAAGCAGTCTAGGAATTGTGAGTCTCCTTTCTTAATCTGACCAAATTCAACTTACCCTTTCACTGTTAAAACTGACACCTTGACCAGTGAGATTTGTTACAGTGAGAGTGGGTGTTACTTCCTGGTTCCTTCAACCTACCACATTACATGCCAGGTAACCCTTAAGTCACATAGAAAAGCCAGTGTTCAAGATGCCCTCTTCTTACCACCTGCTCAGGTGTTCCTACCAGAAGATGTCGTCCCGTGCTTCTCCATTTTTAACCTCATGCTCCAAATAGAATCCCTGCTCTCGCCCACTACAGTATTTTCTTTTTCATTATAGCCTCACCATACTTCAGTCTTCCATTTGCCAGCTACATATTTGTATTAGTCAGGGTTTCCTAGAGGGACAGAAGTAATAAGATAGATGTATATACGAAGGTATGAAGGGAGTTTATCAGGGGGTGTTGACTCACACTATCTCAAGGTGAAATCCCACAATAGGCAGTCTCCAAGCTGAGAAGCAGGGAAGACAGTCTGAGTCCCCAAACTTCAAAAGCAGGGAAGCTGACGGTGGAGCTCTCAGTCTGTGGTCAAAGGCCTGAGAGCCCCTGGCAAACTACTGGTGTAAGTTCAAGAGTCCAAAAGCTGAAGAACTTGGAGTTTGATGTTGGAGAGCAGGAGGCATTCAGCACGGGAGAAAGATGGAGGTCGGAAGACTCAGCAAATCTGCTCCTTCCAACTTCTGCCTACTTTATTCTGGCCATGCTGACAGTGGATTAGATGGTGCCCACCCAGACTGAGGGTGGATCTGCCAACCCCAGATCACTGATTTAAATGTTCATCTCCTTTGGCACCACCCTAACTGGCACACCCAGGAGGAATACTTGACATCCTTCAATCCACTCAAGTTGACACTCACTATTAACCATCACAGTGTTGAATTGGCTTGCCCATCCAATCTTGGCAATGCACAGTACTCTGGATAGAAACTATTCTTCTTAGAGTTGGCTATGCCGAACCTAACCTCAGATGCCTGACACTGGAAAACAATGCGATTTGACCAGTCCCACTCTGCAACCTGGTAGAGGGAATGCGGACAAGGTGGAGAGATGGGCTGAATTCCTGTATTTGGCGAAATATCTCCTTAGAGCATTATTTAAGGAGCTGTCATAGACAAGGTTTTTCATAACATTTTCATTTATTTCATGTCTCCTCCTAATTGCCAACAATATTGTTAATTTAGTAAATATATTATTAGATAGTTTCAAGTTGGTGAGACATAAAAATAAATGCTTTTATGTACTGCCAGTATAGTAAATATATTATTTGGTAGTTTAGGTGAGATATAAAAATTAGTTGGCCACTCTACTGTATTTTGAAATCCTCTTAATAATTCAGATGGCTTCTACTTTAAGGAGGTATGCACCTACCTCCTAGTTTCAAGTTGGTGAGATATAAAAATAAATGCTTTCTTACTGCCAATATACTAAATACATTATTAGATAGTTTCAAGTTGATGAGATAAAAAATAAATGCCTTTATGTACTGCCAGCCACTGTCTTCAAACATGCTCTGTGTATCACCTTTCTCTGCCACTTAATGACATCTTGAGCATAACAATCTTGTGTCAGCAATTTAGTCAGTTTCACGTATCAGCAAGTCATGCCAAGTTTCAATCACATTTCGCTTCCCACCTCTAACTCCAAGTCCCACCTCTAACTCCAAGTCCCACCTCTAACTCCAAGTCCCACCTCTAACTCCAAGTCTCTCTCCTTGACACACATCTCCACCCACACCTGCTCCCTCCAGAGCTAGTTTGAGGCTCCCAGATCCGCTGTGGGAGGACACGGGAGGTCAGTTCATTCTTCTTCTTCCACTCCATGGTTTCTTCCTCTTCTGGCTTACTTGGGTTGGTAAAATATGGGAGAAAAGGGGTGAAGTGTTTGCAGGTTTGTCCATTAACTCAGCTGTTTCTGCCAGTACAGGTGTCTGCTGCTTGACATTGGCTCACCATTGGTTCCCTCTATAGGGAGTGCTACAAAGCTGACACCTTCTGTGATATATAAGGCTCGTTCTCACAGCTCCTGCTCCAGGGGATCCCCACAGCCTGACCACTGATCAAATTCTCACTGGGAATCCTGTGCTTCTGGGAGGATATCTTACAGACATCAAGGCTTCAACTTCCATGGCACCCATATGCCAAAACGTTCACGAGATGGATTAACTCCATGCCTGCCAAGTCGAGCTCTCCCCAGCCTCTCACCTTCAAAGTCCTTCAATAGAAAAATAGAAGCTCCTGCAATTGCTTACTCAAATTTTGAGAGACACGTATCAAACTGTTTAAAGAAGTTTTTCAACGTACTCCGGTTCTGGGGCAGGATTCCCAGGAGCTACAAGTGTCTGAAGCTGAGCAAGCATCCAGCCATGAAGACAGAGATGCCCCCTTCTTCCATCACAAAATGCAGCCACCGTGCCATCAGTTATAAACTCTCCACGTCGGTGTCTTCTTCAGAAGGTCTAGAATTCTCTTTCAGGTGTGTTTGTGAGAGAAGGGGAAGCGGATCGTAGTTGGGTGAAGTTCCAGGCAGGGCCGGATTGCAACTGCTTAAGTGCGCTGCTCTTTACTGCTGTCTCTTCACTGCCGACTCTTCACTGCAGATACGTTACAACTTCAGTTTTCAGTTTGGGGACTTGGACAAAGCTCTAGCCAAGAAAATCAGCGTTAAATGTCCCAAATCACTGCTTACAAATGTTTATGGAGCTTGATTAGCAATTGCATGACCCATTTTACAGACATAGAATATGAGATCTGAAGACCATGAAATACTTGATTAACTAAGGTATGCATTTAAGATTACAAGCACTTTTTAAATTGTGCAAAAACTTCAAATGATGTATTTTCTTAGTCAAAAAAAAATTCTGTGCAATTTCAGTTTACTTGACTTCTACTTGTAAATACATGTACAGTAATTTCAGACTAAAACAGCATCTAAATGGCAGGTGCTTTGCAGAACACATGATTAGACTCTGTTCACACATAAAAGGCTTTTTAATCCAAAAGATAAATTACAAGTGAAATTATTTTTTGTTATTTGGTTTATTTATTTATTTATTAATTTTGAGACGGTGTCTTGCTCTGTTGCCAGGCTGGAGCACAGTGGCACAGTCTCGGCTCACTGCAACCTCTGCCTCCCAGGTTCAAGTGATCCTTCCATCTCAGCCTCCCGAGTAGCTGGGATTACAGGCGTGAGCCACCGAGCCCGGCCATGAAATTGTTAATAAGTTTTTCTGTCTCTCAGGTTTACATGGAGTTTTTCTTTATAACATTTCAATAAACTTAACTTCAAGGATATGATAATATTTCAAAACCAAATAGCTACAATATTCTTAAAAAAATAAAACTGAAAGAATCAAAATACTTTGAAAGCTACTGTGAACTGGGATCATAGTGTGCGCTATCACTTTAATTCACAGTTCAAAACGTGAACAAAACATGAACTCATAATTCCTTAATACTGACCTATGAAGCTCTCAAACTTCCCAGGACGCGTTTGATGAATTCAGCTCACCTGAGTTCTGTACAATCAGGATAAGAGCAGAAATAAACAGTATTTATAGTTAGTGAGGATGGAGCTGAAGTGTTCGTAGCAGAATTGTGTTCAAGAGATAGTTAAATGATAAAACAAGCAAGAATGTCTGAAATGAATTTTCAGAGAAAAGGGAGAAAAGATGAATGTTGAGAAGCCGTGGTGCAGAGCCAGACCTGGAAATTGAATCAGGGCGAGCAAAAGTGAAGAGCAGCCACTCAGAGCAAGCGAGAGCACGGTAGGCCTGCAGGGCATTGAAGGCAGCAGTGCTTGAATCCAGATTTTACACACCCCTATTTACCATTTTCCTAGAGAGGCTTCCATATCCAAAAACGTGCAGCGTAAAAGCCATCCCAGCTTGACTTTCACCAGCTGCTTTCTCTCCTGTTCATCCCCACTCACACTGACGGGGCGGAGAAGGCCGCAGAAGAGTGCCGTTCTCTTCTCTGAAAGGGCGGTGGGACAGAAGACTCAGGTCTTGGGTTAATGCACCCCACATCTTTAAATCTGGGGAGTGATATGCTGAAAACAAAATGTATTTCTACCTTGTTCCCTGGATGTCTGTAACAGTGAAGCCAGTGCGTTCCCTGAGCAGAAGCGCAGACTCAGGAGAGATCTGCTCAACACACATCCACTTCTCTTTTAATTAATGTTAGTTTGTATCTAATTTTTGCAGTAGAGCTTCAGGGTTTTTATTATTTTTTTATCTTCTGTGTTGCCATTCTATGGTATTTTAGCGAGAAGGTGGGTGCAGATACAGTAAATACCATATACTGACTCCAATGCTTAACTGTGAAGAAATGAGCAACCTTAGCTTGATTACAAATTAGTAACTTTAGGCATTATTTTATATACTTACAAAATGTTCTGAACTTTAATAAAAATATTTCTAATATTGATGCACAATGCAAGATCTTTTATTTAAATGCTGTCGAGACACCTCTGGGGTGCTAATAACATTTTCTACATATCTTTGGGGCCCTTAATCTCTTAATCAATACTAGTTTGAGGCTAACATGATGAATTCAGGACTAATTGTAGGGATGCATATTATTAACATCAGACATTTATCCTAATTATGCAGTCAGTGTTCATTTTTGAGATGAGTAAATTAAAGATTAATTTCTATGGTAGCAAAACAGCCAGCATGCTGTCGTATCTCTGATTCATGGTATGAATAGTGCAGACAGACAGTCGCGTGAGTTTCTGTTCATTAAATGTTTCCCATCAGTTATTTGGAGCAGTCCAACCATTCTCTGAACTCAGTGTGTTAAAAAATAATGTGCATTTCAGGAAGGAAGTATAATGTAGCTTCCCTTCACCCTGGCAAAATATTAACACACATACATGCTTCTCATTCCTTTCTTTATTTTCCCTCCCTGATGCCAGGCAGGCCTGGGCGCTGGCAGTGCAGCCCTGCTCTTAGAGCATGGGCTAAGGACACGGTGGTCCGGGCCTGCAGGCTGGTTCTTTTAGGGATGTAACTTTGGGCAAGTGACTTAATCTTCATGTGCCTAATTCCATCGATTATGAGGTGCTGATAGGAGCACTTACCACTCAGGGTTGTTGTGAGAATCAGGTGGGCCAATCTGGTTGGTTATTTAGACAGTGACCGGGACATAGAGAGCGAGCTAGTGATGAGTTAACTACTACTAGTACTACCAGGACCAGCACTATGGAAGTTAACCAAACCCTGGATGGAAATAAGGAAGAGGAAGGAGAAAACACAGAAGTGAGAATGAAGCATTTCCAATGTGGATAAGCACAGAGAGGCAAGGAGGCAAGGAGAGGCTGGAAGAGAGGGGCAGCAGACAGCGAGCAAACCCCGTGATCCGCCTCCACAGCCTCTCCAGCCTCCAGCCTCCTGGTAATGCAAGCTCCGCCTCACTGTCTACACAGCATCCCCAATGGTTTTCAGTGTCCAGCAGACAGCAATGTCCCATTGCAGAATGTGGCCTGTGCACTTTTTGTTCCCTTTAACTGACAGTCTTTTCCTCCTAATCAACCATGTTCTATTTTCTTTTTTTCTTTTTCTTTTTTTTTTTTTTTTTTTTGAGACAGAGTTTCACTCTTGTTGCCCAGGCTGGAGTGCAATGACACGATCTTGACTCATGGCAACCTCCGCCTCCCGGAGGTTCAAGCGATTCTCCTGCCTCAGCCTCTCGAGTGTCTGGGATTACAGGCATGCACCACCACGCCTGGCTAATTTTGTATTTTTAGTAGAGTAGAGAGGGGGTTTCTCCCTGTTGGTTAGGCTGATCTCAAACTCCCGACCTCAGGTGATCTACCCGCCTCGGCCTCCCAAAGTGCTGGGGTTACAGATGTGAGCCACCAAGCCTGGCCACCATATTCTATTTTCTGATGTTCCTCAAAGTCAGCTCATCTGTGCCACTCTCCCTGACCCCACGTGTTGCCTTGGAGTCCTCCTAGACACCTTCTCATATCTCTGCTCTTCACTGCACTAATCAAATTTGTAGGCAAACATTGATTTGTTGAAGTGTGTGAATGCTGTCTTCCACATGCTATCATTAATACATTTGGGCAGAGACTTCCTGACATCTTCCACAGTAGACATTCATAAAATATTTGTCAAAGAGCGACTGATCCTAACTTCAAAGTCCAGATCAAATTTCATCTCCTTCAGAAGCACCTCTCTGGTCCTCCCTTGAGGTTTTATCCCTTCTGACACTGAAACCCAGAAGCATTGCCTATGACTTCTGTTACAGTTATTTGTTGCAAGGATGTTTCTGCCATCTGAGAGCACTGGCAATCCCAAAACAAGTTCCATTTTTTATTGTCTTGTTTTTCAGCCAGTAATCTACATATACCTTTACACTATGGGAGTATTTGTGTGATGGACAAAAAAGTACTTGTGAAAATCCCTGAATCTCTTACAATTAAAAAAAATGGTTTGCAATTACATTGCAGTGATTTTACAAAGATGTTGTTTAAGAAAGTTTGTAATATAGAAACTGCTGTTGAATGTCATGGAAGCTCTCTCTCCAAAAAGGGCTCGCGTTCAGAGTTCCTTCATAATGCGCTTTATATTGCGGTAAAATAAGATTCAAAAACTTGCTATCTAGGTCTATCACTGTAGCACCACTCAACTACTGAGCGATGAGGGAATACTGATTTCACTACCTTAGCTCATCCCTCCACAGAATGCCGTGTCTCTCCCAAAGCCGGCGCACACAGGTAAGAGTTCTTTGCAAGTTCTCTTCTCCCTGTGGCAGAATTGGCCTGATTGTCATTTGTCAAGGAGGAAGCATTCTCCTCCGTCTCCTCTCATCACGTGTCCCTGCGGGCAGGTCTACCTCACCTGCAGATCGCCTTAACATACAGGGAATAGCACGGTGGGTAGTGACTCAGAGAGAGGGTTAACCACATTTTTTGGTTTTGGCTGATTCCAGTCTTCTCCACAGGAAGATATTATAAGCATCATTTCACATATCTGAGTAAGGAAGCCAAAACTTTTGCAAAATATAAGCAAGATAAAAGTTTTTGGATAAGAGGGTGAAATGATGCTGGTGAGTTCATGTCCTGAGTTCAGGGATCAATCATTCCTTGTCATTGTCAAAACCCTGAGGTTTAACTGAACAGCACCTTGCACATAATAGGCAAATGATAAATAGCTATAGAATCAATAGTGGAGTAGTGAGCAACTGCCTAACACACACAGAAATGTGGCCAGTGCTTACTTAACACTACTTGAGTGAAGATTTGAGTGGATGGACAATGATATTACCAAACAGAGCTAGTGAGGGGAAATGCTAAGGCTATGATCTAGTTCTTCTCTTAGCCTGTAAATTAGTCGTGGTCATTCGTTTTTGATTATGTAAGCTGACACTGATATGTTGCCTTATTTTTACTTTTTCTATTTTTATTTTTTGAGACAGAGTCTCACTCTGTTGCCCAGGCTGGAGTGCAGTGGCACAATCTCGGCTTCCTGCAACCTCTGCCTCCAGGATTCAAGTGATTCTAGTGCCTCAGTCTCCAAAGTAGCTGGGATTACAGGCATGCACCACTATGCCTAATTTTTGTGTTTTTAGTAGAGACAGGGATTTGCCATGTTGGCCAGGCTGGTCTCAAACTCCTTACCTCAAGTGATCCACCCACCTCACCTCCCAAAGTGCTGGATTACAGGTGTGAGCCGCTGCACTTGTCCTAATATAGCCTTATTAAAAAAAAAAAAAAAAAAAAAAAAAAAAGTCTGTCCTGAATAAATTTTCCTGTCTAATATGCTGACTTAAAGTTAATGTTGACATAGCAGCCATAGACTGTGTATTCTGTGCCTTCACATAGTCCCTAGAATCTATGAAATTAAATCATTAATCCTCCCCTACATATCATCAGACAGATACTATCAACCTTATTCCTCAAGGTTATAGAACTTGTGAGTACATCTGGGATTTGAACTCAAAAAAATACACTCCAAGAATATGTACTATTAAAAATAAAATTCTACAAAATTATTATCACATTATACAAATGAACACAAAAAATGCAAAGTAAGTGTAACTCCTGGACCCAGTTCACTTCCATAACAGTAAAAACGCATAAAACCAACTCCAATCCCAGGAAAAGACTTGGATTTTGTCGAAAAGCTCATGGTGGGGTGGGCTCTGGTTGTATGGCCCAGGGCAAAGTCAGAGTGAGAATGAGCCTTGTAGAAGCTGAGTGAATTACTCACAGACTCCCACCCTGGACACCTTGACCATTTCCTCCCAGATGCCCTGGACAGCTCCCTCCTTCACTAGGGTTTGATCTCGCTATTCACTGATCCTTCTTACCTCACAGGCATGCAGGCAAAGCCAGGCGGATATGTGTAGCAGCTTAAACCAGAAAAAGTGGAGGCACTTTCCGAGGACACATAGTCTAGCCAGTTCTGAGGTATTGATCTCATAGTTTTCAACATTATTTTTACTCCTCACTATACATATGTGTGTGTGTGTGTGTGTGTGTGTGTGTGTGTATGTAATTATTTTATTTATTTATTTATTTTTGTGAGATAGAGTCTTGCTCTGTCACCCAGGCTGGAGTGCAGTGGCATGATCTCAGCTCACTGCAATCTCCACCTCCCAGGTTTAAGCAATTCTCCTGCCTCAGTTTCCTGAGTAGCTAAGATTACAGGCGTGTACCACCATGCCCAGCTAATTTTTGTATTTTTTTGGAAGAGACGGAGTTTCACCATGTTGGTCAGGCTGGTTTTGAACTCCTGACCTTGTGATCCCCCCGCTTTGGCATCCCAAAGTGTTGGGATTACAGGGGTCAGCCACCATGCCCGACTACCACACTGTATTTCTCTTTTTTTCATGTTTTCAAGCAAACATACCACCCATTCCTTAGTAGTCCTGCTACTCCGTGGTATACACGCATGCATTTCACTTACCCATTTGTCAGAGATGGATACCCAGTGTTGCTTCAATTTCCTGAGAGTATGTACAAGTTGCAATAAGCACCCTCAACCTGTTTATTTGCAAACATTCATAAGCATTACTAGGTCATAGCTGTGCCTGATCAGTTTCAATATAAAGTGCCAATAGCTCTTTAGAATGCCCACCACAGGCTGTGCCCCCAGCATCAATGCACGAGGGCTTCTGGGTTCCGTGTCTCGGCCCTCACTGGTCATTGGCCCATTCTCTAACTTTTGCCAGCCAAACAAGTGTACAATTGTATGTAGATGTGTAGTGTGATATGTGTTGTTCTATTTGGTCTCTTCCTGACTCTATGATTTTTTACCTCTCTTGATATGATTACTAACCTTTCAAGGCTTTTCTTATTTTGGAAATTTCCTATTTATAATATCTGTTTGTTTTTCTACTGGGATGCTGAGTTTTCTCCCTGATTTTCAGGAAATATTTGAATAGTGTAAATATTCATGCCATGTCAACTTTAGGCCTGGCAATTTGTCTCTTCCCTGTGGTCACTAACTCTGGACATTGTGTTACTTTCTAAAAACAAATGCTTAATTTTTACATAATCGCATACATAATTTTTCCATTTGCTATTTATGCTTCAGATTTTAAGAACTCTCTAACACCTCTATATCTAAAAACAGTCTCCTTCAATTAACTTTAAATCAGCCAATAATGAATTTTCTTCAAGTTACTTTGTTATTTCTTTTACACCCTCAATATTTAATATTTCCAGAGTTTATCTGTATATATGAAGTTATATGATAATCAAGTGTTGTTTTTCTTTCAATAGAATGCTATTTTTTCATTCCATTTACTAAACAGTATTTTTTTTTTTTTTTTTTTTTTAGACAGATTCTTCCTCTGTAGCCCAGGCTAGATTTTAGTGCCACCATCTCTGCTCACTGCAACTTCTCCCTCCCGGATTGAAGACATTCTCCTGCTTCAGCCTCCCAAGAGGCTGGGATTACAGGTGTGTGCCATCATCTCTAGCTGATTTTGCAGTTTTAGTAGAGACAGGATTTTGCCATTTTGACTAGGCTGGTCTCAAACTCCTGCCCTCAGGTGATCCAGGTGCCTTGGCTTCCAAAAGTGCTGGGAGTACAGGCATGAGACACCGCACCTGGATAACAGTCTGTTGCTGATCACCAATTTTTATATACTTTTTCTTTTGAACACAAGAATATGACAAAAACACTTGAAAGGAGTATTCAAAAATTGATTTTGAATATCTGGTTAAAGTTTTGGGTATGCTTATTTTCCTATTTTGAAATGCAAAGGTGATAAACTCACAGAAGAAAACAATGATGTTCACAGAACATCAACAGATGGGGGATTGTAGCCTATCGCTGGGTGAAAGGAAGCAGATGGGAGGCCATTTACTGCTGAAGTAGTATGAGAAGTTGTAGTTAAAAACCCGAATTAGTCAGTAAACAATCTTCCAGTTGGAGCCTATGACAGGATCAGGAGGTATATTTGGAGGTATGAAAGTTAAGGAAAAGATGAGTTCCAAAATAATGAAGGGTCTATTGAAACGCTGAAGAAAGAAACTTTAAACCACATGTTCTCAAATAGAACAAGTAAAGAATGTGAAAAATAAAAGTAATAAATGAAAACGACCACAAAGAAAGAGGTCTCTTTTTAAAAACATCTGAACGTAATCTTGGGAATAATAAGGGTTGTCAGAAGTACCCATATCTACAACAAAGACTTACTTCCTAAATCTGGAAATGAGGAACCCTCAGGCTAGTGGCTCCTTTTGTCCCCAAAACTAGCCTAAAAATGAAAAACACAGCTCTCATGCTTATCACAGCTCTCATTCACATTTCCCATGAAAAGAAACAAGGATTTTGTTTTGCTTTATTCATACAGACAACAAGGAAATCCCGAGGAGAAAGCAAGAGTGATAATCGGTCTTCTAAATGGTAAATAGGCAATCAAGATTCACCAGTACTTACAGAATGAAAATGAAAACTCAACATAGACAAAGGAAGATTTGATCTAAATGAATTTGGAGGTCAAAATAAAATTTTTAATATTATTATTACCTTCCCCAAAGTTTCAAATAGACTTTGAATAAGAAATTTGTTTCAATGTTGTTATTAACAAAATAAGCAGAGAACAAGAAAGAGTCATGGAACAGTTGAACAAGCAATTAGCAAATAAAATAAAACTTCAATATGCAAGTTGGACCATAAAGTTAAAACAAACTTTCAAGAATATAGAGCAAATAGACAAAGAAATGAAAATACAATGGAAAACAAACAAACAAAAAAGAGAACTAGAGACTCAGCCACCAGGGATATTCAACATAAACACTGAGAATTTCCTAGAAAAGAGCATGAAAGATGAATGAGAGAAAATGTTCAAGTAAAGAACACAGAAAATTCCCAGAACTTAAAAAGAATTTTTTTTCTCATATAAAATGTTTGTAATGAGAAATAATAGGATTAAAGAGGAAAAAAAGCCCATCACTAGATGTGTTCCTGTGAAATGTCAGAACATCAAGGATAAAGATTATTCTAAATCCGTTAAAAACATAAAAGAAAACCTATTATACCTCTCATATAATCTAAGAGGAAATAATAACCAGTCTGTCATAAATGACACTGGGTACAGGAAGACAATAAGGTGAAGCCTTTCAGGTTCTGAGGAAATATTATTTTGAACTTAGACTTCTAAACTCAGCCAAACCATCTATCGAGTGTGAGACAAATTTTATATACACATATATGCATATATTATCTATATGTTTCCATTATGCTTAAAATATTTTCCATGTGAAAGGGCCATTGGAAGTCTACCATAAAAACTATACAGAATCAGATGACACTTTATTCAGTTAGAGCTAAAAGGACAAGGTGCTGTGGAATGGTGTCTTTTGGAAAAAATAATGCAAGCAATAGCTATTATAATTGAGAATTTTAATGAATGTAAGGACATAAGAAAAACTTCATATTTTTTGTCCAAAAAATAAAATAAAGGCAAATGGAAATGACAATTATATAGAAAGTTATATCATTAATTCAAGGTCCAAATCTAAAGCTCAGAAGTACTTGAAATATGCAAGTAATTAAACCTGAATCTTTAACCGGATATCTCGAATCAAATTCTGTGTATGCCCTTTCTAGTGTTTTTGAATGTTATTCATGTTAGTAAGAAAATATATAGCATTATATTTAGGATTTAACAAAGTACAAAAAAAAAGCAAAACAATTTATTTGTTCAAGATCCACCAAAAACATCTTCCTTAAAGTGGCATGTGTTGGCATTGAAACTTAAAGGAAAGTAATATAATCCTATACCAAGTGGCTCTGTAGAAAACAATATTGTTCTGGTTACAATAACTTAAATGCTATTTATGAGATTTTCATGTTTAGTGTTAAGTTTTGGGAAAATCCAAAGATTTAGCTGTGGCAGAAAATGGAAATGTGATAAAATAGAAAAAAAAAATAAATTTGTAACTGGCAAAATTTGGGCAATTAAAAACAGAAATATCACAAGAAAGGGAGAATTTACAAATACCCCCAGTATACACAGTGAGTAATATAGTCTCAACTGATGCAATAAATGGATAATGTTTAAGTAGATTATTTGTTAACATGATAATATTATTTAAATCCACAAAATAAGCTAATTGAGTATCTAAAGTTAATAACTATCAAAAATATACAAGAAGAGAACTATGGAGAAATTAAAAAAGCTATTTATATATTTGACTTTGATAGATGTAAGGCAGTATACTCTAAGTATGATGAAAACACAGTGAATTAAAACTCAATTTACCTGTGTGGTTTAATATTGGAAGGGTAGAAAGAAAAAACAGTTGAGAGAGGGAAAGAGAGAGAGAGAGGTTATTGAAGGGACATTCCATCTAAAGTGTATGCTACCAGCTTGAAAATGTTGTTCAGTTATAAGAGGGAGAGAAAAAGAATGACTAAAAAAATCATTTTATTAACTTGGTTGCTACTTCATAATGTGTTTATTTTGTAATAGTACTTAAATAGCCAGACTTCACGCTACTCCTCAAAAGACAATCTTTCAAGCTCTCTCTTTTTCCCATAGAGCCATTAGCTGTCATGCAGTAGAGTATAACATATGACTGTTAAATGATTTTTCTCATTTAGCATTCCCTCTTTGCATAAAAATTGCCTGATGTTGCTGACCTATAAGAATAGTTAATCCTAATAGTAGACTACAGTGTATTTGGCATGGAATTTTATTATTTATGGCACAGATATTAATTCAAAAATCAACTGGGAAAGGAAAAATATTAAGGATGTCCAGCAAATTTTGCCAATGAACAAGAAAATAATCTTTTCACTCAGTATCTGGGGATTACTGTGTTTTGTATATACACCATTTCTTTCACAGACTACAAAAGAGTACTGCCTTGGAGATATAGCATTGCAGAAATGTAGCTAACATAATTTTTTGGTACCCATGTTTAATTCAAAAGGATTAAGTAAGTATATTCATAGATTTTAAACCAATGAAATCACAAAGTCAATTCCTGCATTAATTTCTCAGCAAATTTAATCATACAGCCCCAAGCTCTGACTTCTCATCAATTAATCGAGCTGTAAAAACCTGGATCCTAATTCTACAATGTATTAATCAACACATCTGATATAGGAAAACAGACTCTATTGTAATCTCTCAGCTAAAAATCAAACCAGGAACCACTGTTGATTTAATTATATTCAACTTAAAACACATTAGTATTTTAACGAATTAATTCCTAAATATTCTGCCAGTTGACCAGATGAGACAGCAAAGTAGATCTTTAAAAAACAAGAAAATGAGAGTGGTAGTGACTGAGCACTAAGTAAAATTACTTTAAAAATTAAACAAAGGTGTAAAAATGGAGCAGTTTCAAGCAGAAGTAAAAAGCTGTTTAAACGTGGTTTAAAAAAAAAAAAAGATGTAAAACCATCGTGGGCAATCAAGACCCTTCTCAAGGAGTACTGCAGAAGACAGCTTCCGTGCATTTGGTGGTGAAGTCTAGTGTTAGTTGTCAAATCTAGCAAAGTTAGACAAAGATTCATGCTCTGTTCCCATTTCAAGTTTTTAATATTATATCATTAGGGACTTTTCCCCAAAGATGACTGAAAGTTGATATGCTAGGCTTGGATGACAACTCCTTTTCAGGAAAGGTAAAAAGATAAAAAATAGTTAGTAAAATTCTAAAGTACCTTTTACTGTAGAGATACAATAGTTCATGACCTCATAGATCACACATGTTTAAGTACAAAATTGTCAGATATCTGAAACTTGTAATCTATAATTATGAAGAATAGAAGAAAACAATTTTGGAGAGGAGTGTGAATTAATTACAGTTAAAGAAAACACATTTAAACATTTGTACATACTGATATTTGCCAAACTGATATGGCATTCAGGTCAATATTAAATTAAAACTAACATGAATTCTGTAGAGTTAAGATTTACATATTATCTAAAGAGTGAGTTCTAAAGACTCCAAAATGGTACTGTATTTCAGCCTTACATCACCGTTTTATGACAAATAGAAAAGTTTTAAAATGGACAAAACAACTCAATTTTATAAGCTTTTCTCCTCCGTTTTGTTTGCTCTTTGCATTTGCTAAAAATTTAGTGAAAATAACCTATTTTATGCTTATTTTCCAAGCTAGAAAGTAGATAAACAGAAGAGATTCTTCACTACTTTCTCCTCTAGTACAACCTCAGGCCATTTCTGTCTCCACTTCCCTGAAGGACATTGACCATTTACCTTTGGAAAAGCTTTTTCCTCTACCTCTCCATCCACATTATATCCTCATTTTAATGTCTCCATTCCTTCCGTGACCTGGATGTTAACTGCATAACCTTAATCAGATGCTTTTAAACTGATGTCTTAAGTTCCAAAGCAATTAGATCGTTATTACATACTTTGACAACCCCAAAGAAAGGAAGACTTTGGAGTTGTGAAAGTATGTAATAACGATCTAATTGCTTTGGAACTTAAGACATAGAGTCTGCTGCGGTAGTCATGGTTAAAATATGCTCTGTTTGATAGCAGTAAAATTACATGATGCACAGGTTTCTGTGTAAATTTTATACCTACATTCCCATGCTACAAGCTTAAGGAAGAGGTAGGGCTATTTATACATGTAAAAGCCAGGAACTCTACTAGGCACTTACATAGATTTAATTCTCACAACTATTCTCAAGACTGAGATGCTTTGGTCCTCATACTAGACTGACAGACTCAGGTTCAAGATCCCTAGCTGGGATTTCGTCTTAGGTGTGTTTGTCTCTAGTGTAAAGTGGTGTATTTTATTTTTTAACCCATGCTCTATACACCTCCCCTTCATTTATATGTGGGCCATTTCCTTTCATTAGCACATAATACGTGATTTAGGGAAGACAGAATTTTGTTAATATTAAAACAAAAATTTAAAGTAAATCTTTAGACATAACTGAATTATTTTGAGGATTCAAATAATACATGATTAAACAGAGATACCTTAAAATATGGTGGGATTTGAAATTTCAGTTCCTTTTACCTTTTCTGTGTCTTACAATGTTTTTATAAAAAGTGTAAGTGATTTTACTGTGGACTTAATAAACATTATTTTTTTTAAAAGACACCTGTGAAGAAAAAATTTGTTACTTTCTTGGTGGGATCAAACCAAATTAAAGCTTTAGAACACACTTTTAAATGGAAAAGTATGATTAAAATTTAATGTAATATATTAATATATGTATGTTAAATTCAGAAAGATTCGATTGAGTTTATTGTACAGAATTTGGTAATGCAAACAATAGAATTGATTATAAGGATTCTGTATGATTCATATATGATTCCGCCATTTAATACCAGTGCTGTTTAGTCACTCTTAGGTCTTTTGTCCACAAAATAAAAACAAATAAATCATCATAGAGTTACTATGATAGCTCAATGGCTTTAAAAGAGATAATATGAGTGAAGTGCCTAGCCAAGTGCTTGGCATATCATAAGCACTGAGTACATAGAAGCTATTATATGATATGAAGAAGCCATTATAAAAGGTTCTTGATTTATGAATATTATGGAGTAGCTATTATGACTAAGTGATCAAATGATCTTCATGAAGGTTTTATAGAAGTGAGTTATTTTTGGAGTCATATTATTTCAGAACTAGAAAGGTCCTTGAAGATAAAATACAGTTTTAAAATATATAAGGATGGAGGTGATTACGCCCTCAGCCAGAGAATCAGAAGGCCTGGAGGATGGGCACTTGTAATTTTCAAAGCAGTTTCAATGGACTTATAGCTTGTATGATGCCCTCTGCTGAAGAAGAGCCCTGCATCATTTCCTGTTCTTGTGGGGATATGCAAATGACAGAATGAGAAAACAAATATGAAAATGAGGACCCAGAAAAGCTAAGTAACATATTTCAGGTCATAGTACCTATAATAGCAATATAAGAAGTAGTCTCAGGAACACTGACTCCTAACCTAGGATTTTTCCTTCTATAACATGCCAGCTCTTTTAAAAAAGACCGTTGAGGCCGGGCGCGGTGGCTCACGCCTGTAATCCCAGCACTTTAGGAGGCCGAGGCGGGTGGATCACGAGGTCAAGAGATCGAGACCATCCTGGTCAACATGGTGAAACCCCGTCTCTACTAATACAAAAAATTAGCTGGGCATGGTGGTGCGTGCCTGTAATCCCAGCTACTCAGGAGGCTGAGGCAGGAGAATTGCCTGAACCCAGGAGGCGGAGGTTGCTGTGAGCCGAGATCGCACCATTGCACTCCAGCCTGGGTAACAAGAGAGAAACTCCGTCTCAAAAAAAAAAAAAAAAAAAAAAAAAAAAAACCGTTGTATAATGGAATTTAATTGCTTCCCTTTGCTATTCCATTCCACTAAAGTTGTATTCTTCTCAGCCAAGGAATTATAAATAGTTTTGGAAAAGATTGTTTTAAAACAAGACCTGGCCTAAACGAGCCCATGGTGCAAATCATACACCCAGCCCCGCAGGGACACTTGCTCCACAGTGACAACCACAGGCAGAGACCCTGTCTCAACTTGGGGAAGAAAAGCTATCTTGGATCTCAGTGGGAAAGGCCCTTTTTAATCACCATGGAAAGTGATTTCAAACAGCAGGTAATTTTAGATTTCTCTCAAAGTCAGAAGAACTGTCTGTGTGTGCCTGTGTGAAGGAGAAAAGGAGAGAGGGAAAGAGACAGAGAGAGACAAAGAGAGGCAGAGAGAGACAAAGAGAGACACACAGAGAGACAGAGGTGTCTGGATATCCATGTGCGTTTGTTAACATTTACTGTGTGTATGCATCCTCTCCTATCATACGGCAGATAATCATGAAGAAAACAGCAGAGAGAAGTAAAATAAGGCTTTATTAAGATAATTGCTTCAATATATATTTGAAGGTGTTAACACCAGGTAATGTGAAGCAATAATCAGGAAAATATTTCACCCAAGCTGTCTGGTGATACTGCTGACAGTCTGTCCTTTCAGAATCAGATGAACTACTAGCAGACACCCTGTCCTTTTCATTTAAGAAAAGCTCAAGGACTTCTCTAATTCCAAAAAAAAAAAAATAGTAAGTTTAAAGAAAGAATTAGGTTCCTTACTAAAGAGAATCATAGGAACACCAAACGGGTCAAATCATAGTACTATTTATGCCAGTCTGGTTTGATAAACATGATCTATACATACAGTACATTATTACAGGGCAAGCAAATGCAGCAAAGCCGCTCCACCTCCTCCCTGGTTGCTGCAGGCCTCTCTGTTCCCAGTTCAACAGGAACCAGCGTGGGTGCAGCAGGCTCTCAATCAAGGGCAGATGACGATCCCTCATCGTAGGGGCTGCTGCTCTTCTTTGGGGATGGCTCAAGTCTTCACCCTGTGCAGTCACTCTTTCCAACGGATTTTTAAGAAGGTTTATAAGTACCTCTCATCCCTAACATTTCGTGATGATTTTGTCTACTGGTAGACGCTACAGCAATCTCTTAACAAAACTAAACAACAGCAAAGTAATCATTTTGCTCACTTGGTAAGAGAGTGCAAAGGCAAGGCAAGAACTCATCTTTTGGTGTTTTTTGTTAATCATCTGCTGATAAAAACATACCTAAGTAGATTAAAAATCTCCTCACTCCAGTTATAAGCAGTTCAACAATTTCCAAACTTGTTGACATGCTTTGGAACCAAACAGTTCTTGTTTCCATCCCAGTCAAGCTGCTTTCTGGTTGGTGATCTCAGGCCGTTATTACTCTTTGGTCTTAGATTTCTTCACCTGTGGAATGGGGTGAAGAACGAGAATGGCTTGATAGGCAGGGTTTGCTGGAGTCAGGTCCCAGCGGCTCACTAGACCCAACTGTGTACACCCCTTCCAAACTTTGCACTTTCCAGCAGGACACTGGTGGTGGGAAATCTGCCACCTCTGGGATATTACATCATAGAAATTGGAGAACACTAAAAATCTTTTCTTCTCCTGACAGCTGTACTTAAACGTTTACCAGCACACCACTGATCATAACCTTGTGACACTTTTTAAATGATATAGAGGGTTTAGCGCAGGTAAATGTTTAGTCATTTAGAGCTACTTGCCCCCTTCTCCCACTTCGTTTTCTCCCTCTGATGAACTTTGCACTTGTCCTCTAATATTTCTCACCACAACATTCAGATTTTATCCTTACAGCTACGTAACTGAGACTATGTAGAAACAAAAAGGATTTTGGAGTCACGCAGAGAGAGAGAGAGAGAGAGAGAAAGAAAGAGAGAGAGAGAGGGATGCCAGCCCATAGGCACTGGCTGTATGACCACCAAAAATTAGTGCCAATCTGTTTCCTCATCTGATAAATAAATAGAAAAATACCTCCTTGCAGTCTTTACAAAGGACACTGAGACAGGAAAATTAAAGGTCAATTATTAATAAAGGTCAATTTAATAATAAATTCAATGCCAAGCAAATACTCATTGCTTGGCATTTAGGAAAAATTTAATTTTCTTGCCTTTTTAAGAAAGATTCTAGAGACTTTGAATAACTAAAATAAAAATAAAAAACAATAAATTTCCTGCTTTATTTGAAGTGATGCATTTCTGAGCATTGTAGGAAGTGTGCTAGGGGTGGGCAGCAGGCATCACCCCTTCAAGATTATGTTTCTCAGGTCCATGATCTGTTTATTCATCTTAGGACTTGGGGAAAACAAGGAAGTCCTGGGTAATCCTGTCCTGACAGAACCCTGGATAAGGCTTCCCTGAAGGAGAGGCAAATTTTCAGACAAAAATTGAATAGCTATAAATCTGCCTAAATGTTACTTTACACATTGTCATATAGAAAAAAAAAAAATCAAATGTCAACTCTTATGAGTATGAATTACAATAGAAAAAGGTGTAAGCTAATAGGGAGAGATAAATATATGTAAATGATGTGGATAATGGTGTTGGTAATCTTCAGCAAATAACATTTTGTGTATCAAAGAATATGCTCTTCAAGTCCTAAAGGGAAACTAAGCCATGAATCTGAGAACGAATGTGGCTGTAGATTAAATGGTTTTCACCAGGGTCATTTTAGCATGTGATTTTCTTTTGCCCCCAACTAGCACAAAAATCTGCTTTTGCATTTGCAAGTGAAGTCCTAGACATGTGTACAGCAGTAATCTTAGATACAGTCACCTTGGGTGATTTAAATTTTAGTTTAAGTCTCATGTAATCTTACCCAGTTCACCCTCTTCTTATTCATCAAGGACTATTTACAGAAAAATAAGAGGTGGTGAATACATATCCTGTTGGAATTTTATAATAAAACAATCTAATTTACAAAGCCCTTTTCTCTTATAAAGGCATTGAGGGAGCTACATAATTAAATGGCTGTCATAAAATTAAGAGAATCTATTTTTAACCTCATTTGAAAAGTTAGCTGCAATCGTAACATGATAGCTATATTATTTTTGTACGTTTTTTATTCCTGTTTCTCTTTGTGCATGCTGTAGCCTACTTAATGACGTCTCTGCGCTGTTTCTTTTGAAGTGCACCTCATGCCATTAAATACAAAGTGTTTCTGTGTGTCTGCAAGAAGGAACATTTGAAAATGTTCATTCCATGCAGTGACCAACTGTTAATATGTCCAAGAAGGAATTAAAATACCCTAATACATAACTTGAGAAGCCATCAAGAGATGGCTCTTTATTTTTCTCCAACAAGTTGAAAGAAGAAAACAAATACATCAAACTAGTTTAAATTCTAAAATAAAGTTATTCAACCATTCCTCAACAGACTTACTACTAACCAGCCCCGTGGCTGACCCTAATTCCCCAAGACCAGCAGGCACATGATCCAAACTATCTATCTTTTTTCTGAAGTAACCTATGTGTCTGGCAAGAATTTTCCCTTTTTTTTTTTTTTTTTTTACTAAAATTACGGTGATGACTGTTTTTATGTCATCACAGGAGCTGATCCTTATCGCTGCTTTCACTCTCCTCTCAGTGCCCTTCCATGCTCAGGCCACTGCTCTTCACCGCTCCAAGTTCTCTCTCCCCCTTCCTTCTCTCCACACAGCCCTGAGGGGCCATGTGGTCATAGGGCCATGACTCACAGGCTGACTCTGAGAGCTGCCTGCTGGCCTCATGTGTCTTTGCACCTTCCCAACCACAGTGAGACTATAATTCCCTTGGAGTCAATGAAGACTAACTGAAAAATATGATTTAACCACAAACTGGGTCACTCAGGATTCTGTACAGGAAAGAGAAAACACTATCAGCATTGAAATAGACGGTAACATCCTAAAGGGAACTTGGTGCTTCAAAAAAAATGTTTTGGAGAAAAACATTTGGTGTGCCTCCAGGAATGAATTTCAGAGTGAAAAACATCAAGCTCACCGGAAGTCTCATCCCTATGAAACCACTACCAAAACTGTTAAACTCAAGAACACATTTCAGCTGTGATCTGCAGAACTGGGCAGTCAGAAATCGGAAGCCTCCAGTCACCTGGAAAATGTGGGTGTGGCCATCACATGCTACTGCATAGACTTCTTATTTTGACGTGTTATTAGCATCTCAGAATCAGCCCAAAGGACCAGGAAGATGGTTTCCATTTCACTTCTACATTTAAAGCATTATAAGAGAAACTAGGACTCAGTTGCAAATGAATCCAAGAAATTCAGTCTTGGTTTCCTACCCTTTACTGTATCCATGAGTACAGACGAAGGGTGGATGGAAGTTTATCAGCTAATGCATACCTGCTGTTTTAGTTCATGTATTAGTCAGGGTTCTCTAAGGGACAGAACTAATAGGATGTATGTGTATATACATATAAATCATAGGGGAGTTTCCCGGGAGAATTGACACACATGGTGTCACAAGGTGAAGTCCTACAATAGGCCGTCTGCAAGCTGAGGATCAAGGAAGCCAGTCCAAGTCCCAAAACCTGAAAAGTAATGAAATTCACAGTGTAGCCTTCAATCTGTGGCTGACGGCTGGAAAGACCCCAGAAAACCACAGGTGTAAGTCCCAGAGTTCGAAAGCTGAAGGACTTGGAGTCTGATGTTCAAGGGCAGGAAACATCCACATGGGACAAAGACAAAGTCTGGAAGACTCAGCAATTCAAGTCTTTCACATTCTTCTGTCTGCTTTATTCTAGCAGCCCTGACAGCTGATTAGATGGTGCCCACCTAGATTGAGGGCGGGTCTGCCTCTCCCAGTCCACGGAACCAAATGTTAATCTTCTTTGGCAACACCCTCACAGACACACCCAGGAACAATACTTTGCATCCTTCAATCCAATCAAGTTCACATTCAATACTAACCATTACAGTTCATTTTCTGTTGCTTATAACAGAACCTCTGAAACTGGGTAACATGTTTGGGATGTTTGTGCCCTCCAGAATCTTGTGTTGAAATGTGGACTCCCATGTTAGAGGGAGCACCCGGTGGGAGGTTTTGGATTATGGAAGTAGATCTCTCATGAATGGCTTAGCACCATCCCCCTGGTGATAAGTGAGTTTTTTATCAGTTAGTTCATGTGATACCTTGTTGTTTAAGAGTCTGGGACCTCCCAGCCCTTTTGTTCTTGCTTCCTCTCTTGCCGTGTGACACACCTTCTTGCCATTCACCTTCCTCCATGATCAGCAGCGTCCTGAGGCCTCACCAGGAGCAGATGCCAGCACTGCATGTCGTGTACGGTCGTCTGTAAAACCATCAGCCGATTAAATATCTTTATAGATTACCCAGTCTCAGGTATTTCATTAATGCAACTGGACTAATACAAAAATTGGTAACAAGGAATAGAGGATTGCTATAAAGAAAACTGAAAATGTGGAAGCAGCTTTGAAATTGGGTAATGGGCAGAGGTTTGGAAGAGTTTGGAGGTCTTCAAAGAAGATAGGAACATGAGGAAAACTTTGAAACTTCTTAGAAACTTGTTAAGTGTCTGTGACCAAAATGCTGATAGAAACGTGGACAGTGAAGGCCAGACTGAGGGAATTTCAGGTGGAAGTGTGGAACTTACTGAGAACTGGAATGAAGGTCGCCCACGTTACACCCTAGCAAAATCCTTGGCTGCATTGTGTTCATGCTCTAGGGATGTGTGGAGGTTTAAACTTAAAAGTGATGTGGAAGAGTGTCTTGTGGAAGACGTTTCTAAGCAGCAAAGCATTTCAGAGTTGATCTGGCTGCTTCTAACAACCTATGATCAACTGTGAGAACAAACAAATGACTTTAAATTGAAATGTATATTTAAATGTTTGAATAATTTGCAGCCTAACCATGTGGCAGAGAAAGAAAAAGGTTTTGGGGGGAAATAAATCTAAGCACCCTGTGGAGCAACTACTTGCTAGAAAAATTAGCCCTACTAAAGTTTTAGACACCCAGAATGCAAACATGAAGGTGATTCAGCCGTTTCTAACTATATTTCAGAGGATGTATGGTAAACCCTAAGTGCCAGGTAAAAGCTTGCTTCAGGGGCAGGGCCCCTACAGAGATACTCTACTAGGGTATTGCTAAGGGGAATTGTGAGGTTGGAGGCCCCACACAGAGTCACCACCAGAGCACTGCTTAATAGAGCTGTGGAAAGGGGACCACCATCTTTCAGATCCCAGAATAGTGGAGCCATGGGCAGCTAGCACCTTGAGCCTGAAAGAGCCACAGGCACTCAACTCCAACATGTGAAAGCAACCATAGGGGCTGCACCTTGCAAAGCCACAGGGATGGAGTTACCCAAGGCATTGGGAACACACCCCTTCCATCAGTGGGCCCTGGAGGCAGGACATGAATCATAGACTATGTTGGAGCTTTAAGCTTTAATGCCTGCCCTGCTGGCTTCATATTTGTGTGGGGCCTAGTACTCTTTTCTCTTTTTTTTGTAATGGTAATACTTATCCAATGCCTGTGACACCATTCATTGTAACTTGGGTGTGAATAACTTGTTTTAATTTTACAGGCTCATAGGTGGAAGATGAGTCTCAGGTGAGACTTGATGCTTGAACAAGTTATGAATTTGGAGGACTATTGAAAAGAGATTATTGTACTTTGAAATATGAGAGGGATTTGAGATTTGGGGGTTCAGGGGTAGAATGCTTTTTTTTGGTTACTTGTTCCCTCCAAATTTTGTGTTGAAATGTGACCTCCAGTGTTGGACATGGGGCTTGGTGGGAGGTATCGGATCATGCGGGCACATCTCTCAATAATGACTCCGTGCCATCCCCTTGTGATTAGTGAGTTCTTTCTCAGTTAATTGATGTGAGGTCTGGTTGTTTAAAAGAGAGTAGCAACCCCTACCCCTTGCTGCTGCTCTCATGATGTGACATGCTGGCCCCCCCACCCCTTTGCGTTACAACATTGTTGTAAGATTCCTGAGACCCTCACCCTAAGTAGATGCCAGCACCACACTTCCTGTATATCCTAGAGAACTGTGAGCCAATTAGGCTTCTTTTGAATATAAATTACCCAGTCTCATATATTTTTATATAGTAACATGAACAGTCTGATACATTGAGTAATTAATATACAGATGAATTTATTTCTCATAGTTTTGGAGGCAGAGAAATCCTAAGTCAAGGGGCGGCATCTGGTGAAGTTCTTTTTGCTTGTGAGGACTCTCAACAGAGTCCTGGGGCATCTCAGAGCATCACATGGCTGGGGCTGAGTGTGCTAGCTCTGGTCTGTCTGCTTCCTCCTGTAAAGCCACCAGTCTCACTCTCATAATAACTCATTAATCCCTTAATTCATGAATGATTCATGAACACTTTCATGAGGGCTCTGCTCTCTTTAAGGCCCCACCACTCAAAACAGGCACAGTTGGGATTAAATTTCAGCATCAGTTTTGAAGGGGTCAAATTTCCAAACCACAGTACCCTCTATGATTCAAATGTGTCCTCCAAAATTCTTATGTTGGAAATTTGATCTCCTATGGAGCAGTGTTAAGAGGCGAGACCTTTAAGAGGAGATTAGGTCATGAGGATACTGCTCTAGCGAATGAAGTAATGTTATTATAGGAGGGAGTTTGTTATAAAAACAAGTTCAGTCACTTCTTGCTCTTTCTCATTCTCTCTTGCCCTTTTACCTTTCACCGCGGGATGAAGAAGGATGAAGGCTCTCCGCAGATGCTGAGAAGATGCTGACATCATGCTCCTGTAATTTTCAGCATCCAGAATTGTGAGTCAATAAATTCCTTATCTTCATAAATTACTCAGTTTCAGGTATTCTGTTATAGCAGCACAAAGTGACCTAAGACAGTATCCACACATGATATTCCCGGTACTACGCTGAGCACTTTCACATGACATCATATTTAACTCTTACAAAAATTCTATGAGTTAATAACTTTATCCACTTATTAAAGACAGAAAAATTGAGACTCAAGGGAAATAGGTAAGTAAATGATGTCTACATATGCCCGACAGTGCTAGATGATTTTCACTCTTTACTTCCCTTCATCCTTCCGTGGTCTTATGGCTGTATAGATAATATCGAAGCTTAGAGAGACTAAACAGCTTTACCCATATAATACAGACATGATACAATTGCATTTCAAAAAAGTATTTGTCTGATGACAAACTCCGTAACCTCCTCAGCAAAATATTATTTCAAAACACTTCAGAAATGCTATTTTATTTCCTTTGATGTCAGGCATATCTTACATGATCAAAGTAATGTATTGATTTATTAATCCTAATTTCCAGAATAAGAGATCGTGAGTAAAAACGACTCACATTGCTCTCTAGGCCAGAAAGTAAATTTTCTACATAAAAGTTAATATTATGCAGTCTTTTGATGCAATAAAAACAGTCTTTATTTACATTTCTTTATATAGGGATGTGACATTTTGCTAAATGAGTCAACTAACCTACAACATCCTAATTTATACACAAATACACACTATAATGTAGGTTCTATCATTTTAGTTTATATACTGAATATAATCATTTTAAAAATATTGTCATTAACTGACCAATAATTCTTAAATTACTATGGTAACTAGATGAAGTTACATTGTTGAAAGTCAGGAAAATCTGTGACAAATTGTACACAAAGAATAACTTTATTTTCATGATATCTGTCTTACAGTGAGAAAGTAATCTTCCAATAATAATGATGAAACACAATCAGTAACAGGACTTTATTATATCCAAAAAGCACATAACTGAATTAGACTCAGTGCTCATCACTCTGGAAGGTATCACAATCTTCTCATTTATGATTGAGTGTACAGGGCTCAGCAACAGAGGTCATTTGAAAATAAAAATTTTCAACGGACAAAGAAAACAAAAGCCAACTTTTGCTACCAACTTTGAATTTTAGCTTGAAGGTCAGGACTTACGAACATGATATTCTGACAAGATGGTATTTTTATGAAGGAGTGAAGGTGAATGACCCATACGATATGCAATCTGGATTGGCAAAGTACAAAGACATGGCTAAGAAAATATTAAACATGTCTTTTTCAGGGAAGCTGCCAAGTAGCTCTTAGAAATGAAACTTATTTTTTAATATATTTCATTATGGAGCAACACTATTAATAAAATTGACAACTAGATTCTGTTTTGCTAGTAACTAGCTTAGGTGTTAAATTTAAGATGTCTAATCATGTTGTGGGAGAAGGATCGTCAAAACCTAGAGCCAAATAATAAGTGGTATCGAAACGCATGAAATCAGAAGAACAGAAACAGCTTGAGTTTTAATTCCTAGCTTTTGCATGACATTTTTTGTATTTGCTATGTTCTGTATTACTTAATTTTTAAAATAAAACTTCCAAGCTTCAGAAGAATCAAATAATAAATTATTCTTTAAGAACACTGTTTACATAAGAAGAGAAACCTTAAGTTATTAAAAGTCTAAGAATATGAAAAATGAAATTACCTTCAAACGAAACCTGAAGCACAGCAAACTGTGGTTCTGTTCTGGATTTCAAAAATTTTTCCTCTTCAGAACTTCAAAAAAGTAGAGAAGCTCTTTGTTTATAACTCATGATAATGAAAGAATAAGGGCCCCTCCCATGAAAAGGACATAGGAAGGAATCCTGCCTTGCCTTTTCTGGCGTCTGGTTTTGCCTACATCTCTTGCATTCTTTGGTTTGTGGCGGCATGGCTCCAATTTCTGCCTCTTTCTTCACAAAACTTTCTCCCCTGTGTTTTCTCTGTGTCTTCAAATCGCTCTCCTTATAAAGACACCAGTCACTGGGTTTAGAGAATGCCCTAATCCAGTGTGACCTCCTTTTAACTTGAGTGGTTATTTATTTATTTATTTATTTAAATTTAGTGTCTGCAAATATCTTATTTTCAAATAACGTTACATTCACAGATTCCAGGGGTTAGGACTTAAACTTACCTTTGTTCAACCCACAATAATTATAATAATAGTTACATTGAACCATCATTTTCCTCAGTCTACAAAGTGTAACCAGATATTATTCCACATCATATATTTATTTTCAAGCTTGTTTTACTTGTGCCTTATCCATTCTCTTTAGATAGCCACATTTAGAACTTAAAATTGCCTTTTGAGTACTGCTTCTTTCAGAGCTTGATTTGATTACTCTGCAAGAAGAACCCGTGCCCTATTTCTTCCATTCAGATAGGTTTCAAATTCAACCTTGAATTCTTTTCTCCCTGACACTCAAGATGTGACATTGACATTTCCGATGTCTTAGACATCTTTCCTAACTTTATTTCCTCAAACTTTTCACAGTCCAGAGCTAAGAGATTTTTGAAATTCCATTTAGGACAAGAGACAGGGAAATTCCAGAATTCTGAAAATATTTTCAGTTTGAAGCGTACTATCTAGGTGCATCTTCTTAACTCTAATATGCTTCTTGTAGGAAAGAGATGAGTGAATGAAACTGTGTTTTATCTGAACATTCCCCTATTCAGAGTGACAATGCATAAAAAATATGATTAAATGATTACCATAATCTTTGTTAACTGTGTATGTGGTTCATTGAGTTCTGGACGTGTACTGTCCATGTTCAAGCAGGCGTGGTGGGGCTGCTCATTCTGCACATACATGCTACAAAGGAGTAAGTGGAGTCAGGTGGGTCTGACCATTCAAGAACAAGGCTGGCTTATGCAAATTTACCATTGCCTACCACGTGGCTCTTCTTTTAGTAACAAACTTTATTTTTCTTTAGAAAAAACTTCTTTCATTGTGTTCAGTTTTGGGGAAGTCTCTTACTTAAGGCACCTTGTACGCACTTGAAAAGAAAATGTACCTCATACAAAATATGTCAGAACAGAGGCCTCAGAAACAACATCACACATCTACAATCATCTGATCTTAGACAAACCTGACAAAAACAAGCAATGGGGAAAGGATTCCCCATTTAATAAATAATGTTGGGAAAACTGGCTAGCTATGTGCAGAAAGCAGAAACTGGACCCCTTCCTGACACCTTACACTAAAATTAACTCCAGACGGATTAAAGACTTAAACATAAGACCTAACACCATAAAAACCCTAGAAGAAAACTTAGGCAAAATCATTCAGGACATAGGTATAGGCAAAGACTTCATGCCTAAAACACCAAAAGCAGTAGCAACAAAAGCCAAAATAGACAAATGGGACCTAATTAAACTCCAGAGCTTCTGCACAGCAAAGGAAACAATCACTAAAGCCAACCAGCAACCAACAGAATGGGAAAAAATTTTTGCAATCTATCCATCTGACAAAGGGCTAATATCCAGAATCTACAAAGAACTAAAACAAATGTACAAGAAAAAAACAAATAAACCCATTCAAAAGTGGGCGAAGGACATGAACAGACACTTTACAAAAGAAGACATCAATGAGGCCAATGAACACATGAAAAAATGCTCATCATCACAGTCATTAGAGAAATGCAAATCAAAACCACATTGAGATACCATCTCACACCAGTTAGAATGGTGATCATTAAAAAATCTGGAGACAACAGATGCTGGAGAGGATGTGGAGAAATAGGAACACTTTTATACTGTTGGTGGGAGTGTAAATTAGTTCAACCATTGTGGAAGACAGTGTGGTGATTCCTCAAGGACCAAGAAATAGAAATACCATTTGATCCAGCAATCCCATTACTGGGTATATACCCAGAGAATTTTAAATTATTCTATTGCAAAGACACATGCACACGTATGTTCATTGCGGAACTGTTTACAAGAGCAAAGACCTGGAACCAACCCAAATGCCCATCGATGATAGACTGGATAAAGAAAATATGGCACATATACACCATGGAATACTATGCAGCCATAAAAAACAATGAGTTCGTGTCCTTCATAGGGACATGGATGAATCTGGAAACCATCATTTTCAGCAAACTGATACAAGAACAGCAAACCAAACACCATATGTTATCACTCATAGATGGGTGTTGAACAATTAGAACACGAGGACACAGGGAGGGGAGCATCACACACTGTGGTCAGTAGGGCGGGCTAGGGGAGGGACAGTGAGGGTGGGGAGGGATAATGAGGAGAGAAATACCAGTTGTAGGTGATTGGGGGATGAAGGCAGCAAACCACCTTGCCATGTATGTACCTATGTAACAATCCTGCATGATCTGCACATGTACCCCAGAACCTAAAGTACAAAAAAAAAAAGTCAGATTCCCTCTTTTGCAATTTTGAATTATGGGAAAAGTGATGAAGAAAAAGAAAAAATACATGAATTATTCATTCCAATGACTGTGTTTTGGTTCACAAGTAAGTTAATTCCAGCTATTTAGATACCAGAGGGTCCTTCTTCCTGAGCATTTTTTTTGTCAGTCTTTTTATTATTCTTTCCAGATTCTGTGAGGCACAACCTTTCTTTGAAAATATGTGATTTCTGCCTTGTGACCAAAAATCTGCTTCTGTTATCTGCAGCCAAAGAACCCTGATACAGCAATTGATACTGAAGTAGGCATCGAGTGAGCAGATTGCCTTTTATCATCTCATTTTATCCCTGCAGTAGCTCAGTGAGGTAGCTAGTAGATTTGCAATGTTAGAAACAAAGAAAATGAATTGCTCAGGTATTTTGTAATATTAATCTAAAGTCACGTAACTAGTTACCTCCAAGATCATGGACAAAACGAAGTAATTCTGATTCTCGGTGCATAACTAATTACATTCCATCATGTGGTCTCAAATATGGTTTTATAAAGTCTATCTAATACGTTGATGGACTCAGTGGTTTGAAACTGATTGCTCAGAGGAGACAGGGGCTGCTGTGAGAATTGAGGGACAGGCCTAGCTTAGTCTCTGATCCTTGCTCCATCCAGGGCAGTGCAGTTTTGTCTCTCTGATAATTAGAGGTTTCATATACATTTTCTTTAGAAAATTATGTTTCATAAGTAAAATACCTTTTAAATATGAAGGTATGATAAAAATATTTTATATAATAAAAAATGATATCTTTCATGATTAGCAGATTCTTATAAAAATAAATGCTTCAGGTGGACAGAAACTGATTCCAGAATGAAGCACAAGCATGAATGAAGGTAAAAAAAGGATAAATATGTGGCTAACTCTAAATCAATATTGATTATAGAAAACAATAATTGTTTGAAGGGTTATAATATAAAAATAGAATTATTATACATTACATCTAAATGTAAAAGGTGTAAAGAAAAAAATGTGATTTAAAGCCTTGCAGGACCCTTGTATTGTTGGGTGGTAGTCAACAAATTTATACTGAATATAACTGAAAATACATTTCACATCTCTAGGATAACTTACTTGGAAGAAATTTAAGAATGTATAACTAAAAAGCTATTACAGGAAAAAAAATGGAATAGTAAAAACAATTCAAAAGAAAGCAAAAAAAAAACAAAAATGTAGCATAGAAAAGGTAGTACAAGTGTATCATGGTTGAAACATGTTATACTAATTACATTCATCAGCACCAAGCCATATTGCTTCTCTCTGGAACTCACACTCCCAGATAAACTGATGTGGCCTTAAAGAGAAGCTTTGCCATGTACCGGGAAAGTCTCAGGCACGTTCATTCAACACACACAGTGAGCACCTAATGAGTGCCAGGTATTGTTGTAGGCACTGCAGTTAGAGTGGTGAACAAAGTAGGAGTAACCTCTGTGCATACAGACCTTACATTTTAGTGGGGAAGAAGGGCAATAAAAGTAAAATGCCATGCTAGTGGTGGGCAGTCACATAAAGAGAAACAAAGCCACAGACAGGGTTATAAAATGACAGGGTAACATCAGTGTAAATGTTCTTAGTTCATAAAATAATTCCATCCTTGGGAAAACTGTCCCTTGTGTAAGGAGGGTTTCTTCTCTGAGCACCATACGGTAAACAAGGCCATTCTCTGTGGATCTGTTTGATAGCGAGCTGTGGTCATGGAGAAAATACTGACCAGTAAGAATCTCTGCCTGGCGGAGGCCACCTGCATTGGGGGGTAGCCTGCTTCCAAGGAAGTTACTGTCTGGGTAGTGTTTTAGCCAATAAAGGGCAGAGCAAATCAATGTTGGCTTCCTCCCCTTTGTTTTTATGTATGTATATATGCATGTGTGCATTTATTTTTGGCCAGAAGTTAAAGTACTTCATAAGGGGTGGGAGAGGGAATTCCAAAATGATTTGCTAAGATTTCCCCTGTCCTACCACCATAAGATATTATACCAATGGTTATTTATATCACTAGGTCAGTGCAAAAGTAATTGCACTTTTTGACATTACTTTCGATGGCAAAAAACAATAACTTTTGCACTAACCCAATACACAGAAAAGGGGATTTCACACATTAAATTGCCACTACTAATCCACTGATTTTGTTAATTAAAAAGGAAGCTACCAAAGATAAATGAATGCTGTTTTAGAATGCTGTTTGTGGTGATTTGTTACATACAGAGAGAAAATGAGTACAACAATAAAAAATATAAGTGATAGTGTAAGTATCTCATAATACAGAAACTCGAACGCTTCTTATTTGCTATCAACTGTACTCATGGTGTGGATAAGAAACATTTTCTGTCTGGTGCTGAGTTTCATAATTTGTGGAGTGATAAGGTTAAATAGCTGCTGTCTAAAATACGTCTCAACTTCCAAATTCTGTGATTCACTGGGTGCTTTATACGTCCCAGGAAACCTTCAATCACCGCCTGAAACAGGCATTCACAACAGCCACCCACGTTAATAATGGCGTCCTCACTGTTGAGGATGATGAGATTGTCCAGAGTTGTCAGTCAGTTTTAGCGATTCAACTTGGGAGAATCCAATTCTTCTGACTTCTAATGTTCTTACACCTTCACTGTGTCCATTGTTCATTTGTAGAGATACGTTAACTTCATCCGTGTTATTTTGAGAGATACCAGTAATTTAGGAAATCTGCCTTCTGAAATGTTCTATAAGTATGTCATTCAAGCTTACCCTTGACCACATGTCCATAAACCCCTCGTAAGGTACTAAATAGGAAATTTATTTTGGCATTTTGTCATCTGATCTACCACTTTTATGATTAAGAAGTTTTAGAAGAAATGTTTAAAGCCGGCAAATGAAAGGACAATTATCTTGTTCAATTTCACTCTTTCTCTATACAGGTAACTTTCTCACCCTAGCCACAAGCTCTAGGACTTTAGACTTCTAAATTCAAAGTTCGATTGAAAACCCTAAAATATCTGCTGAGAATGAGTACGTCAAGTGCTGTTGAGGTGCAAGGTAAGTTTACTTAGAAAGCAATGAGAGTCCTTGTGCAGGCATAACACAGAGAGGGTGACAATGGACACTTGTGACTGGTGTACTGAAAATTGCCTGGTTTGACAGGTCATTTTCATTTGTGGATACACTTATCTCTACAAAAACAGGATCTGCATTATGTTATTATCACTCTATTGTCCTTAAATATTTTAAAGAAATACACAGTTGAGTCCATTAGAATATTTTTTATGAAAGGTAAATCAAGAATATAGCACAAATAACCCAACATGACACCCTTTGGAATATGACTATCATTAGATAAATAAGGGAATATTGAAGATACAACCAAATATTTAAACAAAGATGCTTAACACCTCACTGGTTAAGAGAGATACAATGTATGAATAAGCAATGATTATCAACATTATCAATAGAAATTGTTTAAGTAAATTACAGAACACTCATTTAGCAGAATAATATAGTCATTTAAAAAAAAGTTCCTATGTGTTAATATAGAAAAATGTATATTCATTAGACTATGAAAGCAGGACAAAAACCTGCATACTGTATGAATATTTTTATAAAATAAATGAATAGGAAATTAAGGTATACACTACATTTTTCTGTGCTTGTTTTTAAACAAAAGAACTACGAGTAAATTATCTTCTCTTTGCTTAACTACATTTTAAAGTAACACAATTTTTAAGTTATAGGAGTACTTTATTTATATGTCATTAAAAGAAAGTTTTTTAAAACAGTTCTAAGACTTCACCAATTCTGAGTCTATTACTAAATGCCCTGCATGAGGTAAGAGTATGCAGTGGTGTGTGTTTGTGTAGTTTGTGTGTTGTGTGTGCTGTGTCTGTGTACACATGAACCTGTGTGTGCACATGCCTCTGTGTGCACATGCCTCAGTGCTGTGTATACCCGTGTGAGGTACCCGTGTGAGGGTGTGTGCGTGGGTGGTGTGCATGTGTGTCTTTGCAGTGGTGTGTGTGTATGTGCATGCAATGGTATGAGTGTGCAGGGTATGTGAGTGTGTGTAAGTACACACATATGCATCCTTGTGTACACGTGTTCAACCTCATGCCAGTGGCCTTGGTTAGCACCGTTCCTGAGGTGAGGAATCTGTGTGTGTTTGTGCGTGTTTGTATGCATGTGTGTGCACAATGGTGCATGTGTATGGTATGTGTGTTGTGTGTGCATACATGTGTACACATGTGCATGCAATGCTGCATGAGTAGTGTGTGTCAGTGTTGTGTGGGTGTATGTGTATGGGTGAACATGCAGAGATGTGTATAGCATGTGTGCAGTGTGTGTGGTGCACATGCAGTGGTATATGTGTTGTGTGTGTGCAATGGTATGTATTTTTGTGTGTTCACACACATGTGTGTCCCCTTATTTTCAATGAACTTGTTTTGCACCATAGCTGGGTGGGCAGGGAGTGACACCCTAGGGGGCAGTAGGAGACCAGGCCGCCCTTGCCGATGACTCAGCCCTCACTGAGTCAGACTCAGGTAGATGTAACCAGAGCCTTCCTGACTCTGCTGCGTAGGAACAGCAAGATCCTTTGCCTTCCTCAGTAATCCTGGCTTCCTTTCAACCATACAGAGCTGTATGAGGAAGCACTGACAACCTTGGCTAATTTGAAGAGATTAAATTGAAAGAGACCATCAATATGGAATTTTTCGTAGAATAAGCTGGAGAATTTCCTGTGATAAGACCACTTACAAGGAGGTCATCCGGAGAGTTTCTCCATAGCAGCATTGTTGCACTAAATACGGTGGCCACTTGGCCACTGCTCGTGCTGTGAGGGACTGGAAGCTGTAGATTTTGAGAATGGGAAGCAGGGCCAAGATCTACAGAGACGCAGAACCAGACAGAAAGGAAGCTGTGATGCAGAATCACAGTACCTGGCCCACAGCTTGGCAGTGTCCCTGAATGGTGACTTTATCTTGTGCAAGTCACAGCCTCTGACACAATGGGTTATGATAGCACCTCGGGTTATTCTCAAAGGGTCCAATGCGTCTCCTTTATCTGATGACACCCTTGCACTTTCAGAATATGTGGTGTATTTTAACACAATGAGGCAATTTTGATTTCTGCTTTCCTAAATCTTTACCTCATAATTTATGATTATTTTGCTTCTTTGCCTTTCCTTGAAAAAAATCAAATTAACTTGTGTTTGAACTTACATCCTGTCTGTTCCTTGTAACTTCAACCTTTTACTTGAGAACGGTAACTAAGTGACCGCGGAAAGAGGAAACAACAATGAGTGTCCGTATATCTTTTCTTCTCTGTTGCTTCCCTAGAACAGCTAAGATTTACCTTGCCAGGGAATTTTGTGATGTATGTATCACTATATCTTGCTTTCCATTTATTTATTTTACAAATATTTATTTGGAGCTCATTATGTGGTACAAATTCTCCTAGGTATGGGACAAATAGAGCTGGTTTCTACTCTCATGAATAGAGGAGACAGATATTAAATAATGCATGCCTAGCTGCTGAATTTTAATCGAGATAAGCTCTTTGCAGAAAAAAGTGCAGGGTGATAGGTGTGTCTTTTTGGGGCTGAATCATGTCCTCTCCAAAATTCATGCGCTAAGATCTTAACCCCCAGTACTTCAGAATGTCGCTATGTTTGGATATGAAGTCTTTAGAGAAGGGATTAAAGTTTAGAAAGGTCATAAGGGTCCCTAATCGGATAGATTTTGTGATGTCATAAAAAAAGGAGAGGAAGACACAGACTTGATGTTTGGTTAGTGTAGCCTTGTCATATAGTCTGAAGTCAGGTAGTGTGATGCCTCCAGCTTTGTTCTTGTTGCTTAGGATGGTTTTGGCTTTTTGGGTTGTTTTGGTTACATGTAAATTTTAGAAAAGTCTTTTCTAATTCTGTGAAAAATGACCTTGGTAGTTGGATGGAAACATTACTGAATCTATAAATTGCTTAGGGTAATATGGCCATTTTAACAATTTTATTTACTTATTTATTTATTATACTTTAAATTCTGGGGTACATGTGCAGATTGTGTGTCAGTTTGGTGAGAATAATGGTTTCCAGTTTCATCCATGTCTCTGCAAAGGACGTGAACTCATCTTTTTTATGGCTGCATAGTATTCCATTGTATATATGTGCCAACCCAAATGCCTATCAATGATAGACTGGATAAAGGAAAATATACATTTTTCTTTATCCAGTCTATCATTGATGGGCATTTAAAATATAAAGAAATGTATTAAAATATAAAGAAATAAATTAAAATATAAAGAAAATGTATATTTTCTTTATCCAGTCTATCATTGATGGGCATTTGGGTTGGTTCCAAGTCTTTCCTATTGTGAACAGTGCTGCAGTAAACATATGTGTGTATGTGTCTTTATAATAGAATAATTTATAATCCTCTGGGTATATAACCAGTAATGGGATTGCTGGGTCAAATGGTATTTCTATTTCTAGATCCTTGAGGAATTGCCACACTGTTTTCCACAATGGTTGAATTAATTTACACTCCCACCAACTTGCTATTCGTAAGCATGGAATGTTTTTCCATTTGTTTGTGTCACCTTTGATTTATTCCAGCAATGTTTTATAATTCTTCCTGTAGAGATCTTTTACCTTCCTGGTTAGCGTATTTCTACGCTTTTCTGCACATTTGATAAACTTTACCACACGCAAGGGGAACTTACTCAAAATCTATGGGCAGGTGCAGAGCAATGTGACTGAAGTGATACACACAATCCCATTTTCAGAAGGCACTGCTGTGTTCTCCTTTATCACACTCTTCCTAGTTGTCTATCATAAACAGATGCATTAAGAAACAGATGCATTAAGAAATAGCTGTTTCTTAAATGCAATCTGTAAGCCACCTTCATAAGAATTGCCCAGATGTGGCCAGGAATGGTGACTCATGCCTGTAATTCCAACACTTTGGGAGGCCGAGGCAGGTGGGTCACTTGAAGTCAAGAGTTCAAGACCAGCCTTACCAACATAGTGAAACCCTGTCTCTACTAAAGATACAAAATTAGCTGGGTGTGGTGGTGCATGCCTGTAATCCCAGCTACTTGGGAAGCTGAGGCAGGAGAATCGCTTGAACTGATGAGATGGAGGTTGCAGTGAGCCAAGATCTTGCTATTGCACTCCAGCCTGGGCAGCAAGAGTGAAACTGCATCTCAAAAAAATGGAAGAATCCAGATGCTTAAAAGTCAGTTCTTGCATCTCAACCCAAGTCTGTTGACTTCTACATTGAGATTGAGGCCTGGAAACCTACATTTTAAAATGGCTTTCAGCCCATGATTATCTTGATACGTGTAGACTCAGAGATCTATGGTTATCTTCCTTCTCTCTACTATCTGTAGCTCCTATCTCTCTCTGTCTCTCTCTGTTTCTGTCTCTCTCTGTCTCTGTATCTCTCTCTCAGTCAAGCACTGTCCTAATTGCCTTACATGTATTAACTAACTTACATATGTTAACTAAGAGGACTGGGCAAATCTTACAGCATCTCTTATTGAACCACAGTCTCAGCATGTGCCAGTTACTTAGAACTAAATTTATTTTACCCTCTTTTAATTCCATAGAAAGAATAGGAAAGACATATTTTCACAAAAACTTAATAGATGAGCAAAGTAATTAAAAAAAGTCAGTAAGTGTAAGTGAAGTTAGCAAAGTTTCCATCAGCTCTGGAACTCACATTTCCCAAATTCATTGCAATGGTTTTTGTGAGAGCATCAGACTCTTTCTCAATGAATGTGTACATTGAGCAGCTAATAGCAAATCAGACAACATCATGTGCACACTATAGAAATTCTGTCATTTATCTCCACAGTGGCATGTAAAGACATTGTTTGGCTGACTAAAGCCCTCTTTACTGGAGGGTCTGTCTTGTGAGCAAACCTTCCGAGGCTTACCCTGGAGATGACTAAGTCAGGCTCTATGATTCTACAAGACATGTACTAATTTGCTTTCTTAGGTTTTTATGATTTTCTCTGCATTTTTAATGGCAGGTAGACTTTTAAGCCATCTTTTCTAATATGCATGGTTTACCTATAATTGAAGATTTCTTCCACAAAGAACCTTGCAGCTGGCCTGTGGTATTTTGTGAAAAAAAAAAAAAAAAAAAAGAAAGAAATAAAACATCTTTCAAAATGTATACTGAAAAGAAATAAGATACAATATTAGCATCCACAGTGAGGATCCACAACACTACTTTCAATCAGTTTCACTCTATGGGACCCCCCCATGAAGTATTAATAAAATAATCTGTTATGTTTTAAATAAAAGGGACTGAAAGAAGCACAGAATTGACCTCAATTAAACAAAGTTAAACCAAGTGAAAATTAAAAGAAGGTAACTAAACAAATCTGAGTGTCTGTAGGTCAAATGCATTTCTGCAAAATTTACAAACAGAATATACAAACTGTTGGCTGCCATGACTTGCCTAAATGTCAGTGACTTGAAGCAATCACCCTCAGAGTAAGGACTTGGATATGTTACAGGATCCTCCGGGTGTTATTTCACCAGCAGAAACCTCTGAGGCTAGTGACGCCTTAGCCCAAATTTTGTTCGAGCCCACTGAGCCACAGGGCTGCACTCGGCTCACGCTACCAATCTGGATCTCATGCCTGCCAAGTGTGAGTGGAGCGGCGAGGGTGTGTGAGCAAGCATGAGTGGGGTCTGGCCACTGTGCAGAGCCAGGCACACTGGCTGAGGCGGGCACGTAGCTCCAGGAGCTGGCTCACTGTGAGGCTGTGGCTAGACCAGGCACACTGCAAGTAGCTTCCATGGCTGGCACTGGGGAACATGGTAGCACCTGGAAGCTTAGAGATACCAGGAACTGCAGTGACCCAAAGAAGGTGTCACAGCCCTGGCTTGGAGTGCTCCCAGGTCTGGGGTCCCTGAAGGACCATAGCACTTCTCTCCTTCTTGTCACCTGCAACGTTGTGAGCAAGGAGTGTGTTTCAGCCCTTTTTATGTTGCAGCTCTTTCAGCCATGCTGTTTGGCAGGTCCCGAGTTCTTGCCCCACATGCCCAGGAAGAATGAGGTATGTGGGTAAGTGGAGGGAGAGCAAGGTGAAGAGGAGATTTATTGAGCAATTGAACAGCTCCAAGGAGACTCTGGAGTGGGTAGCTCCTCTCTGCAGGCAGGTCATCCCTTCCTCTTCTCAGCTCTCAGCAAAGAGGAGACCCTGGGGTGGGTAGCTCCTCTCCATGGCTGGTCATCCTGTCATCTCTCATTCTGAGTCTGGCTGCATGGGGAGAAGGGGGACTTTTATGGGCTTTAGAAGAGAGGAAGTGAATGCTGATTGGTCCATGGATGACCATGGGTGGGCCAGCTAAAGCACCTTAAGTTTCCACTCTGGTCCACAGTTTGGTAGCTGGGGCCCCAGGCTTCAGGCCTTCCCTGGTTTGAAGGTGGGGCTTCACCAGGGACCTGCCCCTTTCCACCCAGGGGCCTGTCTCCCTTCACCACCATTCATGGCATCCAGGCTGTTCCTAACCAGGGGCACCTGCAGACTAGGAGCAAGCTACCCTCAGCACCCCCTAGGCCTCCTTCCTGTCCCTTTTGGCACCCAAAGCCCGGAGGCTGCCAAGGCAACATGGAGCTGGGGTATCAGCACTGCTGAAAGCCTGCACACACCTGCCTGGGTTGCGACAGTGCCTAGGCTCAGCCTCAACTCCCCTCTGAGACCAGACAGGGTCCAGGAGCCGGGAGAGGCCAGGCAGCAGGAGCAGGCACTTTGGAGCCTGTGGGGATGGGGTGGCCTTCCTGAGCCCCCCAACAGTGCAGAGATACCCGGGTCCACAGCCATGGCTTCGGTAGCTGAGGGGGCTTTCCTGCCTGCTCCTGGCTTCCAAGAGCACAGGGAGGTCTAGGTCCACAACTGTGGCTGGGCAGCTGCAGCTGTACCCAGGAAGCACAAGGCTCCCGCACTGCCAACTCAGAAGAGGGCGGGGCTTCCACCTATTTCCAGCTCCCGCCCACTCAGTGAAAGAGCAGCCACAGTCATGCCTTCCCCACTGCAGCTGGTGTCGTGACCGTGGCAGCTCCAAGCTTTCTTCCATCAGAAAGCTCAATCTATTACTCACCAAGTATGTCCTCAGTCAGAATTCTATTATTAATATAGTGGCTAAGACACCCTCAAGATCCCAGATTATTTTAAACAATACACGTTTTCCATTTTTTAAAAAAGAAAAAGCCAGTAATGTACCAGTGGACTCTACAAATAGATATTATATAAAATAGTCAATACATTATTTTCTGCCTTTATTCAAAATTTTTACTAAAGAATTATGAGTTTATAGTTTATTCCGGCTAAAGCAAGGGTTAACAAAATTTACTACATTTATTTTCTTCTAGCTTGTATACACTAGCTTCTACGTTATTAGAAAGCAAACTTAATAACTTAAACTCTGTGTACATGGCTTTGTTGATTTTAGGTAAAAAGCGAATCTCTTGAAATTATCTTTGTTCTAAAGGCACATGTCAATATTTAAGACATAATATCTGAATTAGTTCTGTAATTGTTTTCCACAATTAAATGTTTAAAAAAAGCACTATATACAAATTGCATGTGAATGCATTTCTAAGTCAATGACACACTGCTTGCTAATAATGAGTATTCATTGCTGTATTATTGTTGAGTTTTAGCTGCTCTTTGCATATTCTGGATGCACATTATTTATCCAGTGTGTGCTTTGCAAATATTTCTTCCTAGTTTTTCAAAATTCTTTTCTTATTGTTTTTCGGAGAACAAAATATTTGAATTTTGATAAAGTACAATTCTTGATAGATTTATTTTGGTGTATTGTCTAGAAACTCTACCAGTCCAAGTTCATACAGAATCTCTCCTGTTCTTTTTTAAATGTTTTATAGTTGTACATTATACACTTAGGTCTACAGTCAAATTTAGTTAACTTTGTACAAGATATGAGTTATGGGTTAAAGTTGCTATTTGTTTGTTTGCATATAGACATCTAATTCATCTAGAACCATTTGGTGAAAATACTATTTTGATTCCATTGAAATCTTTTTTCACTTTTTGCAAAAGTTAGTTAATTATATTTGTATGAATCTATTTCTGGTATGGTGCCCAAATAGAAAAAAGTAGTTTTAACTTTTCTGCTTGTATCTCCTAATTGTCAACTCAGTGGTCTCAAATTTTTCGTGAATGTATTTTCAATAGAATATGTGTCTGCTGACTCCTGCTTCTGGAGACAGTCATATTCAGCTTCCATTGACTTGTTTATGTTTTTATTGTGTCCCACACTTTCCCTTTTTTGCATATCAGTAATTTTTCTTTGAAAACCTAACATGGAAAATAATACATTGTGTTAGGTTTAAAATCTACTGTGTACTTCTGAGAGTTATTAGATTTGCATTCTAATTTTTAACTTCCTGAACTAAAAATGTACATTTTGTCACTCCAAAATTCACAGCTGCTGGGACCTGGGCTTTGCTCTGATAAATTCCCCTGTAGTGTTGCTGTTAATTCTTAGCTCTCCCTCCTGTGAATCTTCTCTGTGCCTGTGAAATAGGTTATTCACCCAAGAACTTAAATAGAGATGAGCCTCATCCTCTTTTAGGTTCCCTTGCTTCTAAAATTTTTCCCGTAATTTCCAACTTTGATCTCTGTAGTCTAACACTTCATGTTCTCTGTCACCTAAATGGTACACGTCTCTGTTAAGAAATTCATCGAATCACAGTTCTGGATCTGAGCAACTACTTTTCTGTAAGGTCTTTTAGGCTGACATGGACACCATGGTGACCACCATGACCCACACATACACCTCTGGATGGCCTCCCTGAATTAGAAAATCTGAAGTTACTGGAAGACCATGAAAACAGGAAGAATGATTAACCCCTGCAGTGCCTAACTAACTTGAGACAGTCTTCTATTTGTTCCTTATTCTGACTTCAATTGACAAGGCAATTGATCTTTGTAACTGACCTTGATCAACCTCATGACTCCAGACCCTACAACCCCCTCCCAGTTTGCAAAAACTGCCCTAAACTGTAACTTCTGTAACTTTCCACTGCCTACCCCAAACCTATAAAACCAACTCCTACCCCACCACCCTCCACTGACTCTCTTTTCAGACTCAGCCTGTCTGCACCCGGGTGAACAAACAGCCATGTTGCTCACACAATATCTGTTTGGGGGGGGAGTCTCTTCATTCAGAGCACGCATTTAAACATTTGGTGCTGAAATCAGGGACAGGAATACTCCTTTGGGGAGATCAGCCCCTGTCCCTGCTCCCCGTCTGAGAAGAGACCCACCTGAGACCTCAACACATCAGATCAGCCCAGCAGCTCACGCTTAGTGTGCCAAACAGCTCTCTTGCCACCTTCAGATCAGATAAGCAATCTCTCTCCCTCTTTCTCTCTTTTCCTTCAGAGAAGAGGAGACAAGTCTCCCTTTTTCTCTCTCTTTTTCTTTAAGTCTTTCTTCTCCTAGCAGAAAAAAAGGAGATACTCTTTATCCACGTAGAGACAGTGGAGACAAGTCTTTCCCTCTCACTCAAAAACTCTGATGTCAGTCACGGATTCGGGAAGCCAATCTTCCCTTGGTGTCTGGTCAATTGCAGGGATGCCTGCCTTGATCACTCATCCACGTGACAGCCCAGGAATCAGTCAGGGACGCCTCCTGAAAATCCTGGTAGCTGCTCACTCCTTCTCCTAGTCTTTACCCCTTTCCTTAAAATTTATCTCCTTCAACAAAGGCAATATTCTGCCCTCCATTCTATCTTTGCCTCTAGTTTGCATCCGAAAAGCCCTAAAACCTCTGAAACCTAAACATCTGATTTTTTCTGCAACACAGCCTGGCCTCAATACATATTAGACAATGGTTCCAAATGACCTGAAAATGGCACTTTCAATTTTTCTATTCTGAGAGATCTAGACAATTTTGTCCATACATGGGCAATGGTCTAAGGTGGCCAATGTCCAGGCATTTTTTTTACACTCGAATCCCTCCCTTATCTCTGCTGTCACACAACCCATCCCCAATTTTCCTTCCCTCCCTTCTTTTTGCCCCCGCTGCCTCTGCTGGTGACCCAGAATCCTCCTTGTCCACAGACCCTTCCAAACTTTCTCCTCCACACCTATCCGAACCCAACCCTAATCCAGGCCTTAACCGCCCCCACCAGAGCCTCCCTCCTCTTCCTCTTCCCACAGCCCACCTCCTTATGCCCCTCCTGTCACCTCCCCACCTCATACCCAATCCGGCTTACAGTTTAGACCTGTGGTTAACTCCTCCGCCTCTGCCCAAAATTCCCCCTTCAAGAGGTGGCTGGAGCCAAAGGCATAGTTATGGTCCACGTTTCTTTCTCTTTATCCGACTTTTACCAAACTGGCCAACAGTTAGGTTCCTGATCATCAGACCCTACTAAATATATACAAGAGTTCCGATACTTAACCCAGTCCTATGATCTCACCTGGAGTTTCTTAAATGTCATCCTTACTTCTATCCTCACCCCTGAAGAACCCTTAATATGCATTTTATCACCCAATCAGCCCCTGACATTACAAAGAGCTACAGAAATTAAGATCCGGCCCTCAAACCCCACAACAGGAATTAAGCAACCTCGCCTTCAAGGTGTTCAGTAATAGGGAAGGGGCTGCCCGGCAGCAGCGCATCTCAGAACTACAGATGCTTCCTCTGCCCTGAGACAAACCCCAGCCACATCACCGGCTCACAGAGACTTCAAAGCGCCCAGACTGCAGCATCCAGCCGCCCCTACTGACCTTGCTTCAAGTGTCGGAAACCTGGCCACTGGGCCGAGGAATGCCCGCAGCCCAGGATTCCTCCTGAGCCTGCCCCGTCTGTGCGGGGCCCCCATGGAGAGTCAGACTGTCTGACTCACATGGCTGTTCCCAGAGCTCCTAGAGCTCCAACCCAAAGTTCCCGGACTGAATACTTGCCAGTGGCTAAAGACTGGTGCTGCCCGGACATCCCGGAGGCCCTCTGGACCGTCATGGACTCCGAGGTTCGGGTAACTCATACAGTGGAGGGTAAGTCCATCCCCTTCTTAATCAACATGGGGGCACCCACTCCTAGGCCTCCATAACTGTTGTGGGAATTGACAGCAAGGCTTCCAGGCTTCTCAAAACTCCCCATGTCTGGTGTCAGGCCAGCAATCCTTTCCACATTCTTTCCTAATCATCCCCACTTGTCTAGTTCCCCCGTTAGGCCAAGATACACTAACAAAATTATCTTCCTCCTTAACTATTCCTGGGCTACGGCCACACCTCATTGCCACCCTCCTCCCCGAACCCGTATCTCCCTTAATAGCTCCCCTTATATTCCCCTACCTTAACCCTAGGGTGCAGGACACCATCTCCCCATCCCTTGGTACAAGTCACTCAAGCCTCATCATCCCCTTAAAACCTAATCACCCTTATCCCGCCCAGCGCCAGTACCCCATCCCAGCACAGGCCTTAAGAGGCCTAAAGCCTGTTATTACTTGCTTACTGCAACATGGCCTGTTAGTTCACACTAACTCTCCTTACAATTCCCCTGTCCTACCTGTCCAAAAACGTTTTTTCCAAAACCCAAATTTCTTCCCCATCTGTTATAATCCTTCACCAGTATACACACACTCTCCCTGCCAACTGTATCCAGTTAATTTCCCAAATCCCAGCCCCTTCCACTAAACAACAACTTCTCTCCTTCTTAGGGGTTGTGGGACACCTTCGCTCTGGATACCAGGTTTATCCCCACTAACCAAACCTCAAGGAAACTTAGCTGACCCCATAGACCAAAAATCCCTCCCCCATTCTTCCTTCCATTCTCTAAGAAATGCCTTAGCGACTGCTCCTACTTTAGCATTCCCCAACTCCTCTCAACCCTTCCCTCTCTACATAGCAGAAATAAAAGGCTGCGCCACTGGAATTCTTACACAGAACCAGGCCCATGGCCTGTAGCCTTTTTATCCAAACAACTTAACCTCACAGTCCTGGACTGGCCTCATGTCTACGTGTGGCAGCAGCTGCCGCCCAGATACTCTTAGAATCCCTCAAAATCACAGGCTCTGCCCCACTTACCGTCTACAGCTCTCACAATCTCCAAAGTTTAGTTTCCTCTTCACACCTTTCACACGTACTATCCGCCTCTCACCTCCTCCAACTCTGTTCACTATTCATTGAAACACCCACAGTAACCATTGCTCTCGGGTCTGACTTCAACCCAGCCTCTCACTTAAAACCTAACACAAATCCCAAACCCCATGACTGTATCTCCCTAATCTATACAGCATCCTCCCCATTTCCCCATATTTCTCTGTTTCCTATTCCAGACCCAGACCACACATGGTTTATTGATAGCAGCTCCTCCAAGCCCAGTTGGTTGGCACAGGCCAAAGCTGGCTATGCTGTTGTATCCCACTCATCTATTATCAAGGCTGCCACACTTCCCTCTTCCACCACTTTTCAGCAAGCTGAGCTGCTTGCCTTAACCCATGCTCTTACTCTTGCCAAAGGACTACATGTTAACATCCATACTGACTCTAAACACGCCTTCCACATCCTACACCACCATGCTGCCATATGGGCAGGAAGAGGCTTTCTCACCACACAGGGTTCCTCCATTATCAACGCTCCCCTGATAAAAACCCTTCTTAAAGCCGCTTTACTTTCAGCCAAGGCCGGAGTCATTCACTGCAAGGGACACCAAAAGCCATCAGATCCCATTACTCAAGGAGACGCTTATGCTGATAAAGCAGCTGGAGAAGCAGCTAACGCTCCGATACCTGCCCCTCAAGGCCAGTATTTCTCCTTCTCATCTTTCTCCCCTATACCTATTCTCCCTCTGAAAACTCATGTTCACATAATGCTCCTTCTAACAATCCCACAGTATCACCCCTTGCCCTGAGATCTCCTAGCAGTCTAAATTCTTTCCCATTTTCAGGTTTCAGTGCCACCCCTAATCCTGCTCAAAGAAGCCCAGAGAAACATCACCCCATCACCCCGTTCTGCCAGCCTTCCTAATATTCCACTGCCCTCCAATCTTCATTTCTTTTTCCTTTATATTGCTAGTATAAAAAAAAAAAAACAGAAATGTAAGGTCTGTTAGGCTGACTGACAGCGCCATGGATTCCATGGTGACCCCTGTTACCTGCACATACACCTCTGTATGGCCTCCTGGAATTAGAAAATCTGGAGTAACTGGAGGGCCATGAAAAAAGCAAGAATGATCAACTCCTGCAGCACATAACTAGCTTGAGACATTCTTCTATTTGTTCCTTATTCCACTCTCAGTTGACAAGGCCATTGGACTTTGTAACCGACCTTGGTCATCCTTGTGACTCCAGACCCTATGACCCACTCTCAGTTTGCAAAAACCACCCTAACCTGTAACATCTGTAACTTTCCACTGCCTCCCCCAAACCTATAAAACCACCTCCTGTCCCACCACCCTCCACTGACTCTCTTTTCGGGCTCAGCCCACCAGCACCCGGGTGAGTAAACAGCCATATTGCTCACACAAAGCCTGTTTGCGGGGTCTCTTCTTTCAGAGCACATGTTTTAACACTTTCCACAGTAGACTCCTCTCTACTCTGCTTATTTGCTCCTGGGTATCTCCAAGAACAAGGAATTTAGCTGTCATTCAGATAGTTGAAGAATTTATGCATTTAAAGTTGGGTTCCATGTCTGTGCTTCTTATACTACTGGGATTTTTCCACTAAATGTTTCAATTTCCAGGTGATTTCCCATTCTGGAATCACAATCTCTGAAACCTTTTTTTAGTAAGCTTGCAGAGTGCCCCCACCCAACGCTGCCATAGCTCAGTGGGGTGGGCAGTGCCTTAGGTCTGAAGCCACCGGTTTGTAATTCTTACCATTCATCACGTTTTTGAGATTATGCCATCTTCTCTCTTTGGTCAGCTTTGGGAAGTTTATAAATTATTGTTTTTGTAATTTCTATTTGCAGATGGTCTACAAAACAAATTCACTTGTCCACCATTATAAGAAGCAAATAACTTGTTTTTACATCTGGGTTTCACCAGTTTGATTATGACATACTTAAAGTGTGTGTGTGTGTGTGTATGTGTGTGTGCGTGTGCGTGTGCGTGCTGTGTTAATGCTCCCTCAAACGTGCAGAGCTTTCTATGTCAGTGACTCACTGCTTTAAATCAATTTGGAAAACTACAGAAAAGATTCCTCAAATATTTTTCACCCCATTTTCTCTCTCCTTCATTACCGGGACTCCAGCATCAGAGTACTCGGTATTAACTTGTAGGCTATCGATGTTCAGTTTTATTTTGTCTTGTATTATCCATTCATTTTCAATGTGTTCTCACTCTCCTTTAGTTCAAAGAATGTCTAGTGGCCTTCCCTCAAAGTAGCTGATCCTTTCTCCTGTGTATCTAACGTGTTATTAACCACATTCATTGTCATTGTCGTAGCTGTTGTTCAGGTGTCGTGTGTCTCAGTTGTAAGATGGCAGTGCCAATCTACTATGAAGCTTCCAAACCTCTCCCGATGTCTCTGATTTCTCCACTCATTTTACCCATCTCTTCTAATATTTGGGTGTTGTTTAGGGGTCTGATTCACCAATTTATTGACTTTTCACTATGGACCACGTTATCTTTCTCTTTTATATTTCTCATAATTCTTGATAGTATGTGAGATACTGTGTTTAAAAGCACGGTGGAATTGACAGTAAATAAGCTTGAAAGTGTCCTTATTTTCTGTCATCTTTCTTTCTCATTCAGTGGGCGTTTACACAAACCCCATGGTGTGTAATTTACACAACACTCTAGGAGTTGAGTTTCCATTGTCAGAAATTAGAAGTCCTCAGGGCAAGTGAATGGGAGAGTAGCTTGATGGCACTGGCTTTTGTGCATCAAAATTCATTTTGCAATACTAGTACTAGTCTAGTTTTAAAATATCATATTTCATGTACCAGGCTGCCTCTAAGCAGGAAATACCTCCAGATAAAAATATGTGTTCAAGAATATGGTTCCAAAAATGCAAGAGAGGCATGTCTAGTAATAATATCTCCAGTCAGAATTCTGGGTGGCAGACAGAAACTCTCAGAGGAAGGGTGATTGGCATCAACAATGTCCTTGTTAAAAGTTGTGCATGCCCCGAAAACACCCTCAGTGTGTATAACAAGGTAAGATTTGATTTTCTATAAAGAAATCATCTAAATATTTCAAATGAATATATTTTTGTGTATAGCGTTAGGAGTAAGGCCATGGCTTGTTATGGCCAGGGACCAGGAAAAGAAGTCCAACATCTCACCAGACATTTGAGTCTTTTATACTTGCCCAGGTGTCAAAGGATCTGCAATTCAGAGAAGAGTCTCTAAATGGGAATAAAGTAACATTTTACTATGAGTCCACAAAAATACTGCTCTAATATATTTGGACTGGGTCATGTCAAGGCTAATGTTTATACTACAAAATTATGTTAGATTTGCTGATACTGTTCAATCTCAAGGGAAAAGAAAACCAAAGAGAAGAAAAATGAAAAGTTGGCTCTTTGTAGAAGTCAGTTCCATAATTTAACCAGCTGCTGTTAGGGTAATATTGCTTTCATTCGTCTTATTTTTCTCTTTTACACATTTAGTCCATTTCACCTAGTATTAATATTCTAAACTTCAGAGTACATTGTTTTGTTAATCAATCTTTTTACTCAATAATTTTATCTAGCATCTCAGTTATGAAATATGCTTTAATGATTTTTGTTTTTATCTACAAGTGTTATAAGAGAGCTCAAAATATCTTAAAATCATAAGGTTCTATGAGTTTTGATTAGTACAATGCTACCAACCACAGGAAATACTTCATGTAAATATGTGATGTGTATAGATATAAAACTGCTTTTTCCACAATATTCTTTACAGAGACTTTCTCAAGGTAGTTATTATTTGATAACTACCATTCGGCTAGCCAAATGGTGGTTATCAAATAATTATTAACATATACTAATATGAAATCAAGTTGACATATAAAACCTATTTTTATGCATGCTTTAATTTCAAAAAGTGTTACAGAAAACATTATTTAATAGGAAGCTAAAGGTAATTTTCCAGGATTTCTCACTATCTTACACAAGGAAACTGTTTTACCAATGATTCAGTCAAACTTAAGGAACGTTAAACGGGTAAGCAGTGATGCCGTGTGTGTTCTTAGAAGGTACAGCAAAGATGAGTTTTCCAAATGACCAAAAAAGCATTCTGTTTGAACATGCTACATTTAAAAAATACACAGCCAATGATGATAATGTCTGAAAAGTTTTATCAATTGCCTGAGTAAATGCTTTGCATCTTGTTATCTCAAGAAAACAGAAGTGAACCTATCTGAAATGAACTTGCCTTTACGTGAATTGAATGGTATGTTTATTCAAGAATGAAGAAGGCTCGTCTGTTCCTTCCCCTCAGTGTTAGTAGAGTCTCCTTGCTTGGCACCACATTCATGCCAATCAAAGACGTCTTTAGTTCAAGTTCAGGGTGAAACAGGAATTGCAGTTGCATGCTTTGTACTTATAAATTATCAGTGTGGTGCCAGCTCTTAAAAGAAACAGACTTAGTTTTTGGCATATTACAGAGGAGGCAATTGTTCAAAGAAAAATTTTAAGGCAAAACATTTAGGATGATGTTATATAAACAAGAAATAGGACTTCCTGGAGCTTTGGCTTTTTTTTTTTTTTAATTTCTTTATTTTCTTAGTTCTTATTCTGCCTTGCAAGTTTTTACTTATCAGGATTCTGTACGATCTCATTATTTCCTCTTGGCACTTTCTTTAGCCAAGGCAACAGCTGCATAATATTGATAAACTCTAAGAAGGCTGGAATGCACTACAACTGCTATGACTTTAATCTAAATGGAACATACACGTAAACGGAGTTGGCATATTTCTCTTGTGAAACCTTCATCTCTCTCTTACACGAAAATGGATTGTCTAAAAGCTGTGCACAGTTATTTTCTCCAAGTATCTTTATTCTAATCTTACAGTAATTTTCATATTTAGTATAGGGTATTACAATTGAATGTGGTAATAAAAGTTAGATCTCAAAAATGATGAATAATTAAATTGTCAAGATGGCTGTATAAAAGTATTTCTCAATAATATTACATCTTTTTAAAGCAGATCCAGCTTCTTTCAGTCCAAACCCAAGCCATGTATTGATGCTTTATTAAACAATTCAGATCAGGAAAGAGATACAATGACCAAGCACAAAATAACAAGTGAGCTCACAAAGGAAAAAGGAAATTATGTGTAGATTCCAAAAGCAAAAGCAAAGCATTAAATAACAATAATAAAAACAAACACCAAATATGAGGGAAGCGGGAAATAGATTCAATTAGAATTCAGAGAGACAAATGTTTTAAAAGATAAATACCTCTTTAAAAATGCTAATAGAAAAACAGACAAATGATACATATAGTCAATTTCTAAAAATGTTACAGTCAATAAGTATTAAAAAAACTTAATCCACCGTTAATCCAAGCCATGCAAAACAAAATCCTATTAATAGTGCTACAGATACAAAAAGATAGGCACCATCAAGACCTGACGGGGAGACAATTGAAATGATTTTCTTCAGCATTCTGAAGGAGTTTCAAAATGTGATATGTGTCTTATGTGAACCATATATGAGATCCATTAAGTTTAAAACAAAGCGCGTATGAACAGTATAATAATTGACAGCGTTTGACAATTATATACTAAAAAGATGAATTTATACTCTTAAAATTTGATACCTCTTAGTTTTTTATAAATATACAAGTAGCTGACCCATAATTTGGGCAACTGTTTACATCAATAAAAGAACTACCCCAAAGTCAACTTATTTGTGAAATAAAGAGATTTTTAGGAATTTAAAATTATGTTCGTCCCCATACAACCCTAACTCCAAACTTAGGGTTGGGGACCTGCCAAGTAATATTTCACTCAAAACCTACCAAGTAATATTTCTATACTTTAACAAGTACACTTTTACAAAGGTTTTCTTTCTTTGAATTTATTTAAAAACACTTTTTTTCTTTTGAGACAGAGTCTTATTCTGTCACCCAGGCTTCAGTACAATGGTGTGATCTTGGCTCACTGCAACCTCCACCTCCCAGGTTCAAGTGATTCTCCTGCCTCAGCCTCCCAAGTAGCTGGGACTACAGGCGTGTGCCACCACATCTTGCTAATTTTTTGTATTTTTATTAGAGACGGGGTTGCACCATGTTGGCCAGGCTAGTCTCGAACTCCTGATCCCAGGTGATATACCCGCCTCAGCCTCCCAAAGTGTTGGAATTACAGGCATAAAGCCAGTGCACCCAGCCTAAAAATACTTATTTTAAATAAGAATCTAAATTATAAACTAATAAGATGGGTAAACAGTGTACATAGAAACATAATCATCAATCTCAATTTAATGGAAATGTGACCTAGTCTTAAAATATGTAGATTCAGTGCTGTTCTTAAAAGGTACCAAAGTACAGAATTAAAAAAAAAAAAAGGACATATAAAATACAAATCTTTCCTTATATAATAAAAATATAAATTAGTCATTATATTCATCAAAAAGTAACACGCAACTGTTACCCACCTCCCAGTTTCAGGCACACAAATAACCTTACTTCTTCCAATCTCAAGCCCAGGCTATTTCTTCTCAGAAAGTGAATAACATTTTTCAGGAAGGAGAACTCTACCAAGGATCATAGCAATTACTAAAAATCCAACAGGAAGTAAAATAGGTAAAAAATCCAAAAGGAGGTAAAATATTGATGTATTCATGTAAGAGAACATGGGAGAGCAGAGAGCAGCAGAGAAAACGTTGCATGAACTGGGAAAAGTTCTAAAGTCACTGATATGTGAGTTGGGGCATAGAGGGAATTTTTTTTTTTTTCTGGAGAAGAAAGGAGTGGGTATTTCAGATAGAGAGGATACCACTGCATCATTGAAAAAAATATAGATAGATGCTGTCTTTAGGCATTAAGAGAATATCAGATGATTGAAGTTTCTAGGGGTGGAACGGAGAAGATAAATGATGTCTTGAAACATAACTGGGAGCCAGATTTAAAGACCTGCAAGATATGCCAAGATCATGGAACTTTATCTCCTGAAGTTACTGATTTTATAATGAAGTTGAGTGTTAGAGTCATACTTGCACTTCAGAAAAATTTACACTGCCAGGAGGGTGGGAGTGAATTGACACTTCAGAGCAGATAAAACAAGTCTTAGGTTTGTATAAAAGGTTGATTCAAGAAGAGAAACAGAACCAGTTGGAGATTATATATATATATATATATATACACACACACACACACATATATACACATATATATATAACCAACCCCACAATTGTAAAGACATTTCCTTGCAATCAGTACATATATACATTTGTATATATATATGTGGATTGATATGTGTATCTATATATACAGTACATATATATATACATACTGTGTGTATATATATACACATATATGTACAGATATACAGTACATATATATGTGGACTAATATGTATATATACACACATATACATACACATATATACATACATATATATGTATTGTATGTATATATATGTATACAGTATATATACACAGTACATATACATATATACTTATATATACAGTACACATGTATATGTACTGTATATATATACACACATACATCAGTCCACACACACACATATATATATATGTACGTATATATGGACTGATAGCAAGGAAATGTCTTATACAATTGTGGGGCTGGTTGGACAAGTACAAAATCCATAGGAAAGGTGATCAGGAGAGATAGGCTGGAACTCTTGGCACCAGGTGAAGTTGCTATCCACAGGCGGGATTTCCTCTTCTCTAGGGAAACTCAGTTCTTCTCCTCATGCCCTTCAACTGGATGCATCGGACCCACCCAGATTTTCTAGAATAATTTCTATCACTTAAATCAACTGGTAATAAACATTGGTTGCATCAGCAAACCACCTTCCCAGCACCACCACAATTAGTGATTGATTGAGGAGCTCGGCCTAGAATCTGGCCGAGCTGCCACATTAAACTGACCGTGACAATGCAGTGGTCTATTGCAATAATCGAGACTACGTATAGAAGGATTCTAGTGAAGTTACGGACACAGAAATTGAGGACATTAAAAAAAAAGTGTATCATATTGCCCAATAGGCTATCAAGAAAATTGCTTGGTGTGATGACACAGGAAAAGAGACAGAGTCAAAGCATATCAAAAATGAATGTTTTATTTATTCATGCTTTGTAAATAACGTGAGTTAATGTCACTTTTTATAATAATATAACAAACTATGAAAGCCATAATGATTTTTGAGAAAAATGGTATAGTGCAAACCTAAGAGCATGGAGTTAGAAATACTTGATTTGATTTCGCCTCTGCCTGTCTAAACAGTTGACAGTCATTCTGAGATTCTGTTTCTTTATCTGCCAAATAAATGGGTTTCACTTCATGATTTTTAAATGCTTTCCAGCCCAGTTGCCCTATGTCTTTTTGCTAACATAGCTCATGACTGTGTGCATATCAGACAACTTCCCTGCATCTGCTTTCAGCAGCTCACATGAAGGTGGATGATGACAGAGCCACAGCGTGTATTGCACGTACAGCCCGCTTGTCTGCAGTTTTTATTTCTGTGCTTTCAGTTACCTTTGTCAAGAAGAAGGGTGAGTGCAGTACTATAAAACATTTTGAGAGAGAATGAAGACATAACTTTTCCATACATAACTTCTATTCCAACGTATTTTTATGTTTTTTCTGTTTTCTTATTCATTGTTTTTAATCTCTAAGCCTAATTTATATAATAACCTTTATTATAGTTATATTATAGTTACATATATAGAGAAAAAGTTATAGTTTATACAGGCAGCCTTTTGTATCCATAGGTTCAATATCCATGGATTCAACCAATGGCAGATTGCAAATATTAAAGAAAGAAAAAAAATTGCATCTGTACTGAACATGTACAGACTCCTTTTCTTGCCACCATTCCCTAAACCAAGTCTCCCCAACCCCTGGGCCACTGACTGGTATGGGTCCATGGCCTGTTAGGAACCAGGCCACACAGCAGGAGGGGAGCAGTGGGGGAGAGAGTATCACCACCTGAGCTCTACCTCCTGTTGGATCAGCGGTGCGTTAGATTCTCATAGGATCGAAAACCCTACTGTGAACTGCGCTTATGAGGGATCTAGGTTGTGTGCTCCTTATGAGAATCTAATTAATGCCTGATGATCTGAGGTGGAACAATTTTATCCCGAACCATCTTCTACAACCCCAGTCTGTGGAAAAATTGCCTTCTACGAAACCAGTCCCTGGTGCCAAAATGGTTGGGGACCATTGCCCTCAACGATACAGTGTAACAACATTATATCCAGTATTACAAGTCATCCAGAAATGATTTAGAGCATACAGGAGAATGTGCATAGTTTATATGCATATATTATGGCATTTTACATCAGGGACTTGAGTATCCATGAATTTTTATATCCCTCGAACGTCTTGGAACCAATCCCCGATGGATTCCTAGGGATAATTGAATAGGGTTTGGTACCATATGGGGTTTCAGGCACTCACTGGGAATCTTAGAAATGTCCATCATGGATAAGGGGGGGAGCTTCTGTAATAATACATATGTGAGATGTGTATTATGTATAATGTAACAGATAAGATGACATATATAATTATATATTATACATAACATTATTAATGATATATAGTACAGATATTATAAACTGTATAATGCATATACTATGTAATATGTGTGTGTGTATATATATATAATATGCAACTACATATTTATTCATTTTAATCAGACATTAAAACTTTTCAGGGAATTAATTCTACTCTGTAACAAGCCACCTGAGCATGTTTGGGAGATCATCTGCAATGGGATAATTTGCTGTTTTAAGCAGCTACATGAATCTTTTTCAGTTACTTTTCAGCTTAAATAGATCAAGCCACCTTTCAAAGAGTGAGAAACAGCTAGATTTGCAAAACACTATGAGTTGCCCTCTTGTGCGAATGGGGCTATTGAATTAGGGAAAAAGACAAGATGCTGTTGTGGACAAACTCCTTTGTAAACTTACATTTACATAGGAAACCCAAGAGAGGGACTCTGTATTGTTATATGGACCATAATCTAAAAATCTTAAGGGTGCTTGATTTTCTGATCAGATAAAAAAGTGGAAGAAAACCTTACCACGTAGCCTGGAGACCATCAACCCTAACATGAGACAGACTCGGCCTGTAGAGTCAGGTCTCACACTCTCAGCTCTCCAAATTGGACAAATTACTTAAACTTCACTACCCTACCTATATCAAAAAGGGATGATCACAAGAATACTGGGAGTTTGGGGTGACATGTTACACATGGTAGTTTCACCAATATAAAAGTGTGTGTGTGTGTGTATATACACATATATATGTATATATATACATATATATGTATATAAAGAAAGAAAAAAAATTAAAGAAAGAAAGTGAAATAAATATTTTTATACATATATATGTACATATATATACATATATATATGTATATACATACATATACATATATATGTGTATATATATACAGTACATATATATGTATAAAAATATTTAAAACATGCTTTTAAAAGAGTAATTAAATAATCTTTAGCCTCACTTTTTACCCAAAAAAGAAACACATTTCTTCATTGTGAAAATAGATGTGCAGCCCTTCGACTTGAAGAGAACTGCTGAGGAGTAGACTTGTGATACAGTTGGCTTATGGACACTTGTGGATATTAGCCCAGCTCATAAGGAAATCAGTGCTGATCATAGCTGTTATGACAACCCCTTTATCAAAAAACAAAAGGTGAATAGTTTTATAAAATGCAATTTGAAAAGGTTAGTCTTCTGTTAAGTCCCTCCGTTGGCTTGGCTGCCTGGATACATTCAATTGCTGAGCAAAGCATTATGAGATTCCCAGGAAGGCATACCCTAAGCTCTACCTATTTAGAACCATCTGAAGTTCATCAAATATGCCAGATGGTTATGGAGCATTTTGTTCCGGCTACAGAAAATGCTTTTGTTACCTCTTCTAACCAACCTGATGTTTATGGTTGTGTAGTCAACACCCACCTCTGCTTCTCCTACCCCAGAGATTGATACCTGCAAAGACTTCCATGGAAGAACATGTATGACTTTATCAAAATTTTGGGTTGATAGATCTCTTTCCCATCCCCTAAAAGGAGGTATTATTTTTAATTTCTGGATTTTATTTCTTGTTTGTGTGTATGATATGCTCTCACTTAATGACTGTCACATAAAGGGTTGAACGAATGGATGGATAAATAAATGAGTGGGTGAATAGATAGATGAACCAATGAAAACACATTTTTTGTAGCATGTATGGAATGCAGATCAGGTTGGGGAAAGAATGGAGAAAAAAACAGCATGATCTTTCTACATTCCGTAGTAACAAACTTTTCCAAATAAATTTTTCAAAAAAATCCTTCATGATTCATGATTTTAGGGCCAAATGATGTGCAATTTTCATGCTTAAAGGATAATTGTATCCCAAAGGAAAGAGAATAAAAGATATACTTTATTCATCCTGACTGCAATGTATACACTTCACACAAGAATATATTTTTATCAGCTAACACTGTAAGATATTATTAAAATTTACCAGGTAAAACTTACTCTAACTCTGATCAAATCGATTAATGCAGGAAGAAAAATAAATCAGCGCACCTTTAGGATTATGATAGCCTCTAGAAAAGAGATGGTCAATACAGTGGAATAAGAACAGCCCTAATGTACATCAAACCCAGGTTCTCATTCCAGCAGAAAACTTCCTAGCCTGTGTTAAAAGTAGAACAGTGATCATGTATTTAGCACTCACCCTGTACCAGACTATATTCTAAGTGATTGCTACAACATTCTCTGTAACCTGCAAACAGCTTTATGATGATGGCATTGTTATCCCTCTGAAGAAATAAATGCTCAGAGGAAAAGCAAATTGTCTCACACAGTACACTTGCTAAGTAATCAGGGAAGCATGGTCTGAAATGGGAACCCTCTAATACCAGTGACTATGCTTTTAGTCTTGAAGCTGCGCTACTCCATGACTCTACTAAAGTAACCTGACACCCAGGCCCCATTTTTTTCCTTATCGCTAACTAAGGGAACTAAGAATCAGAAAATCTCTCCTAGACAGTAATTATTTTGTTGTTTCTCTCCTGCAATGAAGACTGACCAAAGTCACTCTCATAAAAATACCATACCTAAAGATAGACATGCATTTTTGTCATGTATGAAAACACTTTCAGAAGTGGTTGCATACTCAGACAGTATGATCATTTGTTTACACAAGGATTGACATGGCTTTCACCTTGCTGTCAGGAGGATAAGAATCTTTATCTCACCCTTGCAATTACAATTCAATTCAGCCTGTTTCCTATTTGCTCAGAACCATGGCCTGAACCCATAAAACGTGTTAATATGACAATCTGTTCAGGAACAATGGCTCATCAGAACGCTGTGGTCAGCACCAGCCATGGGGATCATAGTTTTCAAAAATAGTAGCAATGATCTGGCTCTCATTACAAGTATTGCTCTATCATTTTATTCAATTAATATATAAAACTCATTAATCACCGTGTCTGAATTATGGTAGCAGCTGTGAAAATTATTTCTCTGTCTCTGTTTAAGTTACATAAATTATTTCTCTGTCTCCGTCTCTATTTGAGTCTTTCTAATTCATTCATGATACTGTGGATAAAATAACCATTTTAACTGCAAGTATGACCATTTCATGCCTCTTTAAAATTTATGGATAAATCTTACTGACTTCAGATTAATCTAAACTTCTCAGCAGGACGTAAGGGTTCATCAAGACCTGCTTTTTAACCCTTCTTTTACTGTTCTTACTGTACTCTAACATCCAAGAATCCCGAGAGACGTTCCTCAGCTTTGACGGTGCCGTTCTGTCTCCCAAGACTGCCGGCTCCACACTCTCTGTGTGTGGCCAACTCCTACTCACCCTTTAGAAGTTAACTCATAGGTCACCATCTCCAGAAACGCTTCTGTGCTCAAATCAGTCTGAGTTTTGTAGCTATCACAGACTTTGCTGTGATTCAACATTACAAATAAGAATTGTGAGCTGGGCAGAAATCTCCCATAGGGATATAAATATGAATAAGACAAAGAGCCTGGGATTTAAAAAATAAGTCATCCGGTAGCACAGAACATAGATCAAAGATGCCGATGAGGGATGTGAGAGACTGGAATAGCACAGCTTAATACGCCTTTCCCAAAAGACTAAAAATGGCTCTAAAGAGACATCAAGAATCAAAGTGCAATTTATGATTAAATAAAGAAAAAAAGTCAATTAATTCAGAGCGGATGAAGTAAAATGCAACATGTGTGGGAAAAAGTTCAATGTGTTAATTTGTTCTCAACTTTGTTTATTAGAATTTTGTCAGTTTGTTCTTAAACTTTACTATCAGATTAATACTGCTTTTAGATATACCATAGGAATTAGAGAAAACTATTTGAAAATCCAAATTAAAAAAATAAATAGTTGAAAACAGCGAAAGGGGTAAGCTTCATCTGGCATTTAAAAAAGCCAGAAAAGTGCAAGATTAAATAAGATTAGCACAGCCATAAGACTGGACCTATGGAGAGGAAACACCAAAAACAACCCCAAAATAGGCCTTGGTGGGTAAGAACTTAATATAATAAAAGTAGACAGTAAGAGCAATATAAATGGAAAGTGTTTCAAGTAATTTAATGTTGATTAGCATTTTGGAAAATATATATTTAATATTTATTTCACAGTATAGATGAAATACATTTTACAACAATTTAAGTATTAGAGAAAAAAATTCTCATGTCTAGTGTCTGGTAGATTAAATGTGCAGAAAAACTGATCTCATAACTGACACATTTTGGTTACAGACAAAAGCATCACTTTAAAAAAATGAGGGAATAAGTGTTAAAACAAGAAAAACTACTGGAAACCAAACAGCAAGAAGGCTAACTCCACAGACAGAATTTCTCCTGAGCACACCTACTGAGCTCTAGGGGCCTAGGGCCTGTTTGTTTTTCTTCTTCTTCTCTTTCATTCATAGGCAAAGAAACAACATTTGGGGATATGTTTTACAAAATATTGTACTATAAAAGTTTGCAGAAAACTGTATGCCCAAGTGTGACATAATCAGGAAGTAAGTGCTAGTTAAGACTTGGTGGTACAGTAAAATGTGATTGTCCACAACGAACAAAAACAATTCAATGGAAACAAAACAGTCTTTTCAAAAACCTGTGCTGAGTCAATTATAAATGTATATGCAAAAGTAAAGTTAAAAATGAAATTAGACCCTTTAAAATGAATGTTATTCAGCCTTAAAAGAAAGGAAATCTTGACACATGCTTCAACATGGATGAATCTTGAAGACATGGTGCTAATGGAAATAAGCCAGACCCAAAGAGACACACACTATATGATTCCACTTGCATGAGGTACATACAATAATAAAATTTATAAAAAGATAAAGTAGAATGGTGGTTACCAGGGGCTGTGGGGGGAAGGAAAGGAGGAGTTGTTTTTGAACTGGTATGGAGTTTCAGTTTTGCAAATTAAAGGTTCTGGAGCTCTGTTTTCCAACAATGGAAATATACTTAACACGATTGAACTGTACAGTTAAAAGTGACTAAAACGATAAATTTTATGTTCTGTGTTTTCTACCATAATAAAAAATGCATTAGAAATAACATTAGATGCTTACCTCACATCATTTACAAAAATGATTTAAAATAAATTATAGAACTAAATGGAAGAGCTAACAGTATAATATTTCTTGAAGGAAATATAAGATAACTTTGCTTTTATATTTAGGCAAAGAGTTCTCAGGCATGAAATAAAAGTACCAACCATACAAGCAAAACATTGATAAACTCGATGTTATTAAAAGTTAAAATATTTACATTTCAAAATATACTATATGAAAATGAAAAGTCAAGCCAAAGACTGAAAGCAAACACTTAAAAATCATAAACCTGATAAAGAACATTGGTCCAGAAAATATGAGGAACCTTTCAACACAATAAGAAGAAGAAAAACAGCACATTTTTTAACGTGCTGAAGATTTAAAAGAAAGTTCACAAAAAAACCCATATAAACAGCGAATAAGTGTAAGGTCTGTTCTCGCCAAGGATAAAATGAAGAAACTGAGGCCAGCAGAAAAATAATCCAATGCGAAGGAATTTATTCAGGCTCCCAGGTGAGGTACTGCAGTCTGACAGGAAGGACTGGAGAAGTCGCTGGGGACTCCTCTTAGACATGGGGTTTTATAGGGAATGGAGGTGCTTGATTGGTTGTGCCCAAGGTGAGTGGGACAAAACGGCGGGGAGTGGGGCCCAGATGGAACAAAATGGCAGGCAGGGAGTGGGGCCTGGATTGGACAAAATGGTATCAGGTAGGTCCTGGCGGGGCTTTTTTCCCCCAGGCTCCTGGGGGCGGCGGGGCGGTGGAGGTGTCCGAGGTCTCTGCGAGGGAAGGGGATGTGTCCGAGGTCTCCGGGACGCAACCAGCCTTACAATAAGCACCTAATAAGGAGCCCAGCATCATGAGCCATTAGGAAAATGCAAATGAAAAGCATAATGTGATACTGTAATTTCCCCACAGAGTGGCTACAATATAAAACATAATAGGGTTTGGCAGGACAAAATTGGAACTCTCATATATTGACTGTGGGGATGGAATTGGCATAGCCACTTGGAACACATGCAATTTCTTAAACAGACATTTACAATTAGACACAGCATTTTCAGTCTATTATTGCCACCCTGCCAAAAACGGAAAGACTCCACCACCACCACCACCCATACTTTGGTTCAGATGTGGAGGCTGACGATGAAACACACACAACAGAGTGGTGGGAAAAGATGTGTTCCTTGCAAGCAACGTTTCCAGGGGGAGAGCAGAAGATGGCTCCCAAGCTTGTCCAAAAATGGCTTGAGAGAGCGGGAAAAGAGCCTGGCTTGGGGTTTTACCACGGTACAGTAAGAACAGTAAAAGAAGAGTTAAAAAGCAGATCTTGATGAACCCTTACGTCCTGCTGAGAAGTTTAGATTCATCTGAAGTCATCTTATATGTATAAGAAGGGGCTTGTGTCGCTTGAATTTTCTGCTGGCATCAAAGAAAGAAATACCAAAGTTTTCTTATCAACTTGCTCAGTGTGGGACACGAAAGAGGGTGGTGAGACTTAGAAGCTGTCGGTCGTCAAACATCAAAAAATGCAGTCAAAGCTGCAAAACAATGAGACACTGTTCATTTTGCCTAATTCCAAGGTGTCAGGAAGACAATATGGCACCTGAAAGATACTTTGCTTACAGACAGAAAAAAAATCTAGGAAATGCCTCTGCAATTGAGCAATACAGCCATTTTTCCAGGATGGAAACTAATTATGTTAGAAAAGTTTTTTCCTTATTTTTCATCAGTGTGTTTTGGATCAGAGATCTGCATTTAGAAAATACAAGCTGTGTTTTTTTGTTCATTTTGGTTTGTTTTTTAACTGGGGAAAGGACACCCTGTTCAATAAATGGTTCTGGAAAAATTAGATAGGCACATGTAGAAGAATGAAACTGGATTCCTCTCACCATATGCAAAAATTAACCCAAGACGGATTAAAGACTTACATCTAAGGCCTGAAACCATAAAAATTCTAGAAGAAAACTTAGGAAAAAAAACTCTTCTGGACATCAGCCTAGGCAAAGAACTTATGCTAAGACCCCAAAAACAAATGCAACAAAACAAAAATGAATACATGAGACCTAATTAAACCAAAAAGCTTCTGCACAGAGAAAGAAATAATCCTCAGAGTAAGCAGCCCGGGGGTGGGGAAGGAGGACCCCATGCTATGCAGGGCCACAGGTGCTGCATGTGGGAACAGCAGGAACAGCAGGGCCATGGGAGGCAGCTTTGAGGGTGTGGCACCCTGGTTCCCATGGGAGGTCATGACTGGATTTCTTTGAATAATTCTGTAGGCTAGAAAAGAGCTGAAGCCCCACTATTCAGGGACAAGCAGGACGCAAATCTGACCTTCTTGGTGAGAATGGCTTGAATACGAGGCCGATCCGCCAAAGCAAACTGAGGTGAGGGACTTGCAGTCAGGCCACTGGGAGACCCTCCTGGTTTCCCCACGTGGCCCTAGTTTTAGCTTTTACACCACAGTTGGACCAGATAGGAAACCCTCATAAAACATCAGCTACACTTCCACACATAGACTACAACATTTGGAAAACACCACGGTTGAAGTACGAAAGCAAGCACAGCAGAAGGAAGCCACCGGGAGGTTTCAGCCTTTCGGGATGAAACATGAGCCTTTATTCAAAGTAATTAAGAAAGACTCAAATCAGTGTAGAAATGCGTTAGATTGATGGACTGAAGGACTCCTTGTAAAAATTTCAACTCTTCCCAAACAGTATTTCAAGAATTAGGTTTTTCATGGAACTTGACAAGTACATTCTCAAATTATATAGAATTTCAAAAATTGCCAATATATTGTTAAGAAAGGAACAGATGGAGAGAATCATTCTTTTTGACATTATTACTTAATACAAATCTACAAAATTTAGGATGATATAGGCTGGCAGTGACTGACATGAATAGATCAGAACAGAAAGAAACAGAATAAATGGCCCTAAAATAATAAAAACCTGCATTTATGAAAAAACTAGTTTTATTATACATAAGCGAGTACAAATTAGTCTTCAATAAGTGGTGCTAGAGCAACTTATCCATATTTACTTTTTAAAGTAAAATATATACTTATTTGATGTACCTACCTCCCTAAAAATTAAACCCACATGGATTACAGATTTGCATGCAATGTCAAAAATTTTACAAATGATGGAAAAAAGCAACAGAATACTTTCAGTTTCCCAAATCAAGAAAGGAGTTCATAAACAAGCCTATGAAACCCAAACTATAAGGAAAACAAATATTGTTAGCTTAATTTACATAAAACTAATAAATTATGTTAAACAAAAGGCACCATGAAGACATTAACCACTGGGAGAAGATATTTGCAAAACATATAGCCCAGGAGAGTTCATAACATATAAATATGTTATATAAAAAACTGATAAGACAAATTAAAAAGGGCACATGTGCGCGCGTGCACACACACACACACACACACATTAAGAAAATGAGCAAAAGCCGTAAGCCATCATTGTACAGAAGAGAAAATAGAAATGTCTATAAAAATATGAAAATAAATGGGACCTTATTCATCATAAACATGAAAATTAAAACCATCAGCATTTGGCATTTCACATCTGGTAATACAAATGATAAAATACTATTGGACAGTGATTCAGCATTTCTTAAAAATGATGATGTGCACACGTGCTTTGGCCAAGCACCTCTTCTCCCAGCCAGGTGTCCTGAAACCTCCTGTTTCGAAGCACTAGATTAGCATGAAGAGATTTGCTTCCGTCATAAGCTACTGCCACCCAGCTCCAAGACCACCTTTCTTGACCCTGCTTTGTGATCATGGAGAGGATTCCCATGAACATTTCTCCTGTATTTGCTGTCTTAAAAATGAAGCTCTGTCTCTAGATAGAGCTGGGGGCACTATAAAACAGTTGCAGGGGAGAGGGGCTTCCTTTTTTTTTTTTTTGGTCCTTTTGTGCTGCTTGTAGCATGGCAACTAGAAAGTTGGTGTTGCAAGAGGCTCAGTAGGATTAATCTCTGTGGCTCTGATGGGTCAGCTGCATCCTGAGCCCCTGCAAATTTCTTGACCTCTTGGTGCACTGGACCGGCTCTACCCACATCTTCCAGCAAGTCCCTTCCTCCACAGATGCTGTCCTGCTCCGTAAAGCCTTCTCCAAAGAGGCAGGGCTCTCAGCCTGGTTCTTCCTTGTTCTCTGGGTAGTCACTGCTTTCCGTGTTCGCTACTTTTGCACTCCTCTTTCATTCACTATAGTAGTTAAGAATACATCTTACTAGTTAACAATTCTTCATAGCAAACGTTCACACTACCAGCAATATTTCTCTCCTGGTTGACACAGTGTTTACAGCAACATATTTTATAATAGAAACATATTGAAAAGAATAAAATATTCCTCAACATCAGAATATATAATTAGACTGTGCTATACATATGTGAAATGACGTATATAGCAATGAAAATGTAAAAATCACAACTATATACATAAACGTAAGTGAAACTAAAATGTATCATATTTGGAAAACAAAGGCATGAAAAACTGAAGAGGATTCATATACATAAATTTTTTAAATGAGCAAAATGAAATAATATATTGTCTAGAGAATTATACACACATTTTACAACCAAAATGAATATTAAGAGAATCCTAAGCAGAAAACTGATTATAATGGTTTACCTGTTGGGGCAGAATGATGGATGTGATTGGTCAAAACTACTATGATTCTGTTTCCTAAGCTGTAGAGCACATACGACTGTTTGTTTTATTTTATTTATTTATTTATTTTTGAGACGGAGATTCGCTTTTGTTTCCCAGGCTGGAGTTCAATGGCATAATCTCGGCTCACGGTAACCTCCATCTCCCGGGTTCAAGTGATTCTCCTGCCTCAAGCCTCCCGAGTAGCTGGGATTATAGGCATATGCCACCATGACCGGCTAATTTTTGTATTTTTAGTAGAAACGGAGTTTCTCCATGTTGGTCACGCTGGTCTTGAACTCCCGACCTCAGAGTAACCGCCCGCCTCGGTCTCCCAAAGTGCTGGGATTACAGGCATGAACCACTGTGCTCATCCAGGACTATTTGTTTTAATATTGTGCTTTTAAAATATGTGTGTATAATATTTCATGTTTTTCTTTTAAATGTATGTGGGTGAGTGAGATTTTCTAAGCCTAAAATCAAGAGGTGAAATCATATGTTCTAACAGCATCAAAGGAGACATTCAGATTTCTAAATTAACAGTCAAATGTATTACTGCAACTAATACATAAATTGTGTATTATAAATTAATTGGTAAATAAAATCATGAACAACATACAATGAATGTAAAGATAAGATAAAATACGATACAATGACTAAATGATATTAATAGATGACTAATAAGCAAGTTAATAGTATTTTGTAATAAGCATAAAAGACGTACCAATGCTAGGATGACATCAATACTGGTTGATGCAAAGTCACATGTTTTCTGCTTTGGTTTTAGTTGAGTGACATGGTAGTGATGACGGGCTGCAAGCATTTGGGCTGTACCTGCTTCCACCGGACATATAATACTACATCTTCCTCTGAATCTCATTTGTTAATAATTACCAGAAATTTTTAACATCTCCAGATTTTAGCTCCACTAAGTCTATTTGTGAAAGTCACAGTTCTTGTGCAAGTACGTAGACACAGTAAGCTTACCAGCCCAAACAGGAAACCTCCAGGAGCTGCTACCTAAATGTCTTGATAAAGTAACATTGGTACATCCATATAAACAAATAGTGCAATTGCTGGAAATGTTGCTGATTGAAAAATACTTAGTGATGTAGAAAATAACTATAATACAATGCTAATACAGAAATGTATATGGCACTTTATGACACACATATGTGCTCATATATAATTAAAAGTAACATATTTGCCTAAATGTTAATTGTCTTGATTCTAGGTAAAGAGATTTGATGTGACATTTTTCTCTTTCTCAATCGTTCGTGTCATTGTCTCTAATGGTTTTTGTATTTTCTAAATCTCCTTACTTTTAGCTTTTACCATTTAGACAATTGTCGGAGGACAGGGAGGAAGGAAAGTATAAATAATGTCAGCATCGACATAATTATTTTTTGTCAAGCTTCCTTATATTAAGCTGCAGTAAAACTTATATTTTGTTCACCATAAGTGCATACAAATGTCCGGTTTAGTAAAGAAAGATGAAGGAGTGAGGGATGACATAGACAGAGGCCTCTTTTACCCATGCGTGCAGAATGTTTGCCTGAATAGGAATTACTAAATGTAAAATACTTGCACTGAAGAATCGAATAATTTTCCTTTTCCCATCTTACTTTCTTTTAAAACATTTAGCCTCTCAATGATGGGTTCAATTTACACATACAGCCAAATAAGGGCGTTCTGGAGTGAAGGTTTTCTGGGCAGAAGTCAGAATCTGCTTCTGTGTTGCTCAGATTGCTGCAGTGTCTTCATGGCTGACCAATCCTTCCTGCTTTTAAAGCACACATGTTCATCTTGGCAGGAAGTAGAGCAGCAGGGGCTCTGCAATGATTGCTACCTGGGTTCTTTTTCCAATTGGAATGTTTCACAGCTCCTTTACCTTGAAAAACGAATGCTGATGTAAGTCATGCTTCACAGGAGCCATGGAATTGGAGATCAGTGTTGGTTCCTGGTTTTCTTGCAGTCGAGATGATTTCATTGCTGCGAGGAACCTCAGGGGTTACCCCTGTGCAATGGTGCCAAATCTGACTAATGATCAGAGACCCTGAGGAGACAAGACCCCCAGCTAGAGAACTGGATCGGTGATTCCCATGCTCAGCCGGCTGTGAGAAGCATTTGGGGAAGTTTCTGCGTTTTCTGTTAGACAAACGCAGGAATATCCAGGTAGAGTGGCAGGGCTGGGGCAAAGTGGATTACCAGGAGGTTGTGATTTTCAGTTTCTGGTGCAGAGGTGGCATAGACACTGGTGGTGCAGCTGGAGCCAGGTAGAGCCTGGCATTTAGCATTCAGCCACAGCACTGAGGCCATTTGGGTGGGAGTGGAGGTTGAGAGATCACTTTGGCTTCCAAAGCTGAACCTAGAGGCAACACATCTGTACACCTAATGCCTTTTAACAGCCTTTGATCAATGCCTTTCCTGCTGGAGGTAGACAGAGAGGTTTTGGCACAGTAGGGATTCCTGACTAATAAAGAAATTGGTGAAATCCTCTGCATTTATACTTATGGAGTCCAAGTAGTATTACTGTTGTGGGATTGTTTTTCCTCGTTTCCACAGAGCAAATTTTTAAAAATCCATCCAGGGAACAGGAATAAAAAAACCTTTTTTTCTCTCTCTCTTCCCCACCCCTCAACACACACACACACGTGCGCGCACACACACGCGCATACACACACATGCTCACAACAGCGTTCCATTCAGGGTCCGTTTAGACATTGCAGACAAAATCCAGTAAACCATATCACATAGAAAAATAGTGTTCGTGCAGAGGAGTCAATTCCACTTGCTTGGTGTTCTTTCTCAGGTCAAGTGGCTGCCGTTTCTTATCCTATTTCAGTCAACATAAGAGCTCTTTAAATCTGTTTCAAGGCCAGCAAAGGGGATGAGTGAGAAAGACGGAGGCAGAACTCACAGGAGCTCTTTCTTCAGGCTTTTAAGCTTCAACTACTTGAGGTTCACTTAGGAGGGGCACAGGAGCCCTGAACTTCTGCACCCTGGGCCAGGTACAAATTACCGAAGAGACTGCTCCTCAGCCCAACCATAAAACTAAAGATACATTCAGAAGACGAACGAAATTGGCCATAAAATTTTCAGTCTCTTCAGACATAAAAATCCTAGAGATGAGCAGCGCAGAATTTAGACTCTGTTTTCTACCTAACTGGCTGTGGGCAAATCACTTATCCCTCTCTTGTTTCTTCTACCTTTTTTTTTCTTTTAATTAGGAGACAGGTCAGATGTCAAGCTCCAACATTCCACAATCTTTTATATTTAGAATTATATATTCTAGAAGATTTATTTTGCAAATTTCTATATTTAGAATTTGATCTTGGGTTAGAGATACCTGGGACACTGATAGAAAATAAAATCCAACCCTCTCATTTTCCAGGTAGCAATTGCATTCGATTTTTTAAGCCTCATGCTTTCCATCTGTGGAGGGTGGAATACAGGCCCTGCTTCTTTCAGGTGTGAAGATAAAATGCGATCATAAATATCTGATGGTTGGAGACAAGTAAGGGGTCAATAAATTTTGATTTTTTTTATAACCAAGAATAATGAAAATATTTTGAGCTGCTTCCTGTAACTGGTCATTTGCCTGCAATTTTTAGTGTACTCATTAGTTTCGAAAGCAGTTTCTGGATGGAAGTAAGAGATGTGGTTGTTGTGTTTAAGTACACAGGAGATTTTAACTTACAAGGAAGTTTGTAAAGGAGGCACAGAAATGGCACCGCAGACAGAAGATAGCCAAGCAGCGAGAGCGATGGAGCAGGAATAGGCAGGACCCTTCTTCAGCAAACATTTATTGCTTCAGTCATTGCAGGACTAATGAGAAGCCAAAAACTCTCTAGAGGGAAGTTGAGGAAAATTAGGGATATAAATTAGAATATGTTAAATAGTCTAGCAATAGCAAACGCAGGTTACCTGCTGGCAATAAGTCACATAAAACTCCCTTATTGACTGCTGGTGTGAATCCCCATGGGCTTGGTAGAAGCCAGGACTTCTGCACCTGCATGTTTTCCTCCCCCTTAAGAAATGAGTCAGTGCATCTACTTAACATTTACGTAGTTGCTAAAAAGATATGAGAATGGTTAGACTTTTATTAATTCTTAAGTGAAGTTGATTTCTCATTTCTTAAAACAGTTCAGAGACTTGAGGCGATAAATGACTCTCAGCTTCTCCGATTCATTAGTCCATCTTGTCTCACTTACCTCAAGAGAAAAAAAAAAATTAGAAAGAGGCAGAAATGAGAAAAAAATGACTTCCTTGGGCAATTCTAAGGCAGAAAAATTGTTTGAGAATTATCCTCATTATCTTCCTGACCACCTCACATACCCTGTAGGTGGAAAGATTTCATTCTTAACTACTTCTTAGACTGATGGGACTGAAGTATAATGTTTCTTGTTCAAAGTCATAGTTCACTGGATGTTTTTCCAACAGAAATGTTGGACAAATTGGCTATTCAGAGAGTGAAGGAGAGGAATTCCAGAGAGCGACTGGCCTCTGAAAGGAACCCGGACTTCCTGCCCTTTGCTGGGTTTGTTCATGTGCTGCTCCTGCCAGCAAGCACTCGGGGATGATCTGCACCAAAAATGCATTGCAGTAGGCTGGGCATTGTGGCTCATGCCTGTAATTCCAGTTCTTTGGGAGGCCAAGGCAGGTGGCTCACCTGAAGTTGGCAGTTCGAGACCAGACTGGCCAACATGGTGAAAACCTGTCTCTACTGAAAATACAAAATTAGCCGGACATGCTGGCAGATGCTTGTAATCTCAGCTACTTGGGAGGATGAAGCATGAGAATCTCTTGAACCCAGGTGGTGGAGGTTACAGTGAGTCAAGATCGTACCACTGCACTCCAGCCTGGGTGACAGAGTGAGACTCTATCAAAAAAAAAAAAAAAAAAAAAAAAGCATTGCAGTTTGGTTTGGTGTAAGGAACAATTGCAAGTCCTGTCCCAACTGCCTGTCTGCCTCTGCCCTCAGAGATGCTTCCTCCTGTTCTAGATGCAGGTTATTATTCACTGCAAATTACATATACAAGAGAAATAGAAGAGAAGCACACACCATTTAATAAATGTCTAATTTTATATGTTAATACACCAAAGCAGTAAGTCTATTTTCTAATGAAGGATCTCAGGAAGGTTTGTGTGGGATTCTAATCCAAAAGGTGACCAACACATTAAATAGTGGCCATGTGCCTATACACAAATGTCCACTCCTCAGTCACACTTAGTTCCTGTAAGAGTGTTCTCACATGTGTATGAGCCATATGGGATCAGTTCTTCTTGACCAACTTGCAGCAGGTTTCAATCAGCGTGTGTTTAGTTTAACTTTAATTCACTCTTTCATTCTTCATTCATTCATTCCTACATTGACCCAAATAACCATATACTCCTCTGAACACCAGGTAATTTGCATAGTTCTGAGGATTTGATTATGAATTGAAGTTAGTCCCTATCTAGTCAGAAGAGAGGAAAGTATACTAAATTCAGTAGAATACAGTGTGTTCAGTAATAATAAAAAAAATCAAGTGTATCACAAGATATTCTGTGATTCCTATGAAGAGTAATTCTCTTTGAGTAGGAGAGAGGGGGCAGGGAAGTCCTGGCCGAGGGAGTAGCTTGTGCAGAGTCACAGAGAAGGGAGACCAACTTGGGAGCACCTTCATGAGATGCATGAAGATGGAAAGGCTTTCTAAGATTTGGTATAAAATTCTTTTTCTCTGAGCTTTTACATTCTTTGTAGTATAATATGTTGCTATTCATTTCCTAAACATCTATTCATCATATTTAAAATGTGTTTAAATAACTTAAAGCATTAGTATATTTGGGATTAATAGTCTAGTAACACTTCAGATAAGCAGAATTTTGCAAAACTAAGATTATAATCAACACACGACACTGACTTTCATTTTCTTTTCTAAGGATCAAACTCACCCATGTGCCCAAGTCTACCCCATACTGGGCTTCGCAATGAAAACTATTTGAGTTCAGTTGTAGGCTTCGTGGCTGGCTGCCCCAACATCCATTCCCAGTCCCCTTGTTTCTGATACCCAAACAGAGGGCCTGCCGAGCTAAGCACACATTCCTCAGGCTTCCCAGGTGTACCTAGCAGCATCCACACAGGGAGGCGTTGGTGGTAATGATCATGATAGGGTCACAAAACTTTGGCTTACTGACTAAATCAACAAAAAATGGACAAATCACCTTCCTTCTACTTCCTAGCGTGAATACTAACAACGTGTCATCAATATAGGCTGTTCCATCTTGCAGTGGTGATGGAAAGGGCAAGAGAGCTGCAAAGCCATCCGTTTTGAAATTCCAAAGCTGGTGGCTGCAGGCACATCTCCAGAATTCTTGCTTTGTGAGAAATAGACTTATTTGTACATAAGTAACACTGATTTGGGTCTCTGTCCCTTGTATTCAAATGCATTATTAACCAATATTTATTCTTCATTTATAAGAATACCTCTATTACACAGTATAGATCATTATACTGATTTTATGCAGAACAGAGCAGAAGTGGTATTCCAAAACTGAACTGGCATCACCCTCTCTGTGACAGTACATTCTAGGTCACTTTTCTGAAGTTCTGGCTGTCACTCTTTTATCAGAGTTCTCATTGGAGGCCTATCACCACTTACTCTCCAGTCTACCCTCATTTCAGCCACGTTCTTGTTCTTAGGAGCATAGCTGTCTCACTAGAGTTCCTATCACAATTCTGCCTATACAGTAGTGTCATTTCCCTGTTATTAAACAGATGGAATAGATATTTGATCTCTTTGGGGAAAAAAAAGGAACACCTTGAATTCAAGCTGGATTTTGTTGCTTTTATTTATTCTGCTAAAAGTTTGTTAAATCTGTCCAGCGGTATGCAGTGGTAACCAAACTAGTTCCTTTGTTCTATTACATTTTACCAGTATTGATTGATTGATTGATTGCTTGTTGTGTGCTAGCTTGGGAGTTACAAAAGTATAAATGATGTAGCTCTTAACTTTCAGGAATCTGGTGCCAACGCGAAGCTAAAGTAAAGGGGCCTGATGAATGCTAAGCTATTTTTTTTTTTTTAACATTTTCTGCATAACTTGATTCTCTCTAGTACAAATGTAAGATCATCATGGTAAGCAATCTATTACCTTGCTAATAACTAGATTGTTGAAATAATTTAAGACGTAAATAATCTGTATTATGAAATTCAAGTATAATTTTTGTAAGCAGGATACATATAACTTGGTCTTAATCCTTTAAATAATTTTAGAGTATGTCATTTTTACATCATTATCTACAACAATGAATATACTACTAAGTCCTTAGAAACAGCACAAAGACATGAATTGAATTGAATTAACAGAAGGAATCTAATAAAATGTTCAACATCCCTGCATTTATTCTCAAAATATACATGCAGAAAGTTATACATTCAGCTGTATTCCTAGCAGGGAGAAGAAGTGAAAGAGAAAATTAGAATTATGGGTCCTATTTTTCACAACTTACACTCTTTTGGGGGAGATATGGCACACACTGAAGAGATGTCTTCCATATTTGCAGATAAAGCATTTAGTTCTCTTATGACATGAGGTCTAGTGTCTAGTTTAATCAGGGATCTTCTGAAATACTATGTTTTAGAAAACGTAGTTTAATTTGAGCAAAAGACAAATGCAATACAGATAAGCTACATTAGGAATACAGTCTGGCTGTCTATTTATTCACGCACGCATCCATTCAGCCTTTATCAAGATGTTGAGGGGGAGTTTTCTCATGGTCCATGTGTTGTGACTAAAGATACAATAAGAAAGGGGGAAAAAAGTAACTCCAAATGTTTATGAGTGCCACCAGGGATCTGCTACATTTCAAGTTCATGTATCTCCCTACGTAGAGCTGAGCTGTGTCTACTCCAAACCCCATCCAGTGTGTGGTCACTAGGACAGCCGTGGGAGAGAGGCACCTGCCAGCATCAGCCTTATGCAAAGTGCGGTTCCCCATGTGGGAAAGTAAGAACTACTGTTTCCTTCTCTGAAGTCACATGTGTATAAATCCGACGGGAAAGCTTCTGAATGACTGAGGAAAAGGGAGCCAGAGAAGAAGGAAGAGTAAGACCCCCCAGCAGAGATGAGCACGTGTCTGCTGAAGAGAGAGGAGACAGAAGTATGGAGATAGCTCTCCACTTGTCTGTAGGAGGTGGCTGAGGCTGGGGCCACTGCAGGAGCTCATGCAGCAAGGCCATTATCCAGTGTGTCTGAGCAAAGATGAGATGACCCTCTCTCTATTCATCCCTTCAGCCTTTAGAGAGTGCTGAAGAGATTCCAGAATTTCCATTTGTTCTCTTTCACAAGAACCATGGGAATAGAGGGGCAAGATCTGAAGAGAGGATGAGATTATGTACCAGGGGAGTGGGACCAACAAGAAAAGTACCTTCAATTCTGGAATGGTCATCAGTGATAGATGGGACCAAGCTGAAGGTGACAACTTCCTGAAAGAAGCCACAGCCACATAGACATCGCCCACAAGCTGGACAGAACTGGAGCAGTAGCCAGACTTCTTTCCTTTCTAGTATTTGGTCAGCCATGAGAAGAGAATCTCATCCCCATCTCTGTTCCCGTTTCTCCTTTGACGGTGTTATAGGGAAGATGAGGAGGCATCTCAAATTGAGACACCCTTCCCCGACTCCAGGCTGCGGAGATCAGAGCTGTGGCCTGCACTGAGGGTGGGATAAAATCAGATACAAGATTAAATTTTTTAAAGTTTCAGAAATACAAATGGTGAGAAATTTATGGATTCTGACCAATGATGTCTCAAGAATTGGAAAAATACATGCAATATTTCACAGGTGAAAGTTATCATTAGAAAATAAATAAGTATATAATCACAAGATGATGTATTCTATATAAATTTGTAAGATATTCTGAGGATTAGCTGCAGGCTGACACTGATCTAGGTTCTAAGTGTATAAAGATGCACTCTCTGGGCCCTTGTCCCCTGCAGTCATAATTATGGCATGCAGATGGACAATGGCAGTACAGTTTGATGAGTGCCAGATGTACTAAGAGGATGTTTCTTTGGGTGAGGAGTTGGTAGGGGGGCAGATAAATGATAGAGAATTATATTTTATAAGAAGTGCTTATTTTGACTTAATTAACTTCCCAGAACCACCTAGTGATATCTGTAAGAATAATGTTAAATAAAGACCATAAAATGCTGGAAGAAATAAAGTATCATATTAATGGCTTAGTGATGACTAAGTGTGGTTTGTATGTGGCTGTAGGGAATTGTATCTTAGATCATTCTCTAGGGAGGCTCCAATTAAAGAATGAGTCATCACTGGGATGAATATTTCACCAAGAAAAGGAATGTAGTGAAACAAAAACGTTTACAATGGTCTACATATGACTTTGTGAATTTCTTCCTCACCAGATATGTTTCTAATTGTTTGGCATTTATTCAGTAAATATTTATGCAGAGCCAACAGTATGTTTGGATATTATGAGAAAGATAAAAGCCAATGCAGAAGATTGTCCTTGTAATTTCAGAGCTAAAAAAAATTCTCCAGAAGGAGGCACAGCCTATATAGGTAGAACTGCTAAATAATATTGAGAGGTAGTGTGATGTTAAATCCCTACATGAAAAGACAGGGTAATAGATGCTAAGCATAGTTGTTAAATTTTTAAGACTTTGTCTTTCTTCTAATAATGAATAAAAATACTTTTCCTTGTTCACAATAATAGATCTGGGCTGGGCGCAGTGGCTCACGCCTATAATCCCAGCACTTTGGGAGGCCAAGGCGGGTGGATCACGAGGTCAACAGATCGAGACCATCCTGGTCAACAAGGTGAAAACCCGTCTCTACTAAAAAACACAAAAATTAGCTGGGCATGGTGGCGCGTGCCTGTAGTCCCAGCTACTCGGGAGGCTGAGGCAGGAGAATTGCTTGAACCCAGGAGGCGGAGGTTGCGGTGAGCCGAGATCGCTCCATTGCACTCCAGCCTGGGTAACAAGAGCGAAACTCCATTTCAAAAATAAATAAATAAATAAATAAATAAATAATAGATCTGACTGGTCTATAAACTGGTGATTTTCTTCTGCCACAATTTGCTTTTAGCTTCTTTAAAAATATTTTATGCAAGATGTATTCTGATGCTGTAGTAATGAAGTACAATATATATTACTACGGAAGTTCATTGACCGTAATTACTTTGAGTTTTTCTGTTCTTTTACACATGTTGTCGTCTTTTATTCATAGAGTTCGAGGTGCCATAGTGTTTGCTGATCAATCTTGACAATGATTTGCTAGAATTAATCAAGCCTACGGATATTTAGAAATGCCACTTCTGAGGGACCAGTTAACACAGCAGTGCTCCCAATGCCTCTTGGCAATGCCAGAGTGAAATAAAATGTGTAGAGTTTTTATTCTGTAAGTCTGCATTTTTATATATCCCAGACTCTGCTCTGATATATACGCTACTTTATAACATTTGAAAGTACTAAAGTATAACATAAAACCTCTCTCACAAGAGTGGGTTAGTTCACCTGAACAGTTACCAGCAGGAAACTCCCCTCTGTTCAACATTATCTCAACAGGTGAATTCTACAGTGGTAACTTCTAGATACCAAAATACAGCATTCTTTAAAAACATTAAGTATTTGATATTTACCAGGTAATATATATATCATATACATGTTTGTTGTAAAGCAGAATATTTAAATGTAGCATCATATTTATAATATTTAAATGAAACATAAACATTACGAAATATAGAATTCCACTTGGAGGGAGACAAAAACCAAGACCAAAATAGGAGAAAGCCCCTGAAGTGAGTTTGCATTAACATTTCTTGCCACATTTATGTTTACTCCATCAGAGCAGAAAGAGAATGTTTTTGCTACAGAATTTTTACTAATTCCAATTATTATTTCTAATCATTAATAGGACTCAATTATTCTGAAAAATTTGCTTTCAAAGTTTGCAAATTCTAAATGATCAAAATATACTAACAGATACAAATAATCCTAGCATGTTTACCATTTCCCAAAGTAAGGTGATTCTTTTTCATGCCTGAGTAAAACTTAAAAAAAAAAAAAAGAATTCCACAAATATGGAGTCAAATGTCTCATCACAAAATGCAGGCTTTCCTAGCTGGAAGTAATATTAGGACTGAAGAATGATATAACTCATTATGTAAAAATTTACTTTGCCATCTCAGTGGCATAGCCAGTACCTCCAGTAGGAGATCAACCATCCACTCCAGATGATCAAAGTGTTTGGATTAGGGCCTCTCCAATAATTTGAAATAAGGGGTCAAGCTGAGAGTCAGGATCCCAGAACTTAAGCAAGAACTCACGGCGAAATGAAGGTGATGGATGTTGAGCGCACTCAGAGGAACCAGGGAGGCAGGAGTTTGACCCTGGCGTTTCTTGCCTGACATCATCCCAGCTGCTTGAGCTCTCTGAGACACCGGTACATTAGAGATGCCAACATTTACCCCACGGGGCTGCCTTCAGGAGGAACGAGCCACCACACATGAAGTGCTTAAGCACAGTGACTGTGGGTAACGGTTCTCATGATGAGTGCCTGGGGAGCGTTGCCATTCCACATTCTGGATGTCAAGCTGCAGTCACCTGGAAATCTACAGTGTGGGGGACCTGGGGATTCCATGTGTGTCTGCTGGTTACCAGGTCCAAGCCTACTAATATTTCAGAACCCTGGAAAGAGCTTGGGGTTTAGGTCCTGAAGTTTAATTTTGATTCTACTTTCTTCTAATTAGGTGAAAATTTCCTTATCTGGAAAATTGGAATAATAGTAAGTTTTACCGTTTTTACTAAGATTCTACATAATGTATGCAAAGCCTCTGACACAGGGGCTAGTCCTTGGCCCTCACGCAGTTGGCCAGTTGCTGTGATGGTCGTATCCCTTGGGCAAGGGACTGGCCTGGCTAACCCTACGTGTTTTTTGTTTGTTTGTTTTGTTATTGTTTTAATTTTTTTTTTTTTTTTTTTAACTTTAAGTTCCAGGATACATGTGCAGAACATGCAGGTTTCTTACATAGGTATGCATGTGTCATGGTAGTTTGCTGAACCAATCGACCAGTCACCTTGGTTTTATGCCCCACATACATTAGTTGTTTGTCCTGATGCTCTCCCTCCCCTTGCCCCCAATCTCACAACAGGACCTTGGGTGTGTTGTTCCCCTCCCTGTGTCCATGTGTTCTCATTGTTCAACTCCCACTTATGAGTGAGAACATGAGGAGTTTGGTTTTCTGTCTATGTATTACTTTGGTGAAGATAATAGCTTCCAGCTTCATCCATGTCCTTGCAAAGGACACGATCTACTTCATTTATATGATTCCATAATATTCCATTATGTATATGTACCATATTTTCTTTAACCAGTTTATCATTGATGGGCATTTGGGTTGGTTCCAAGTCTTTGCTATTGTGAATAGTGCTGCAGTAAACATACATGTGCATGTATCTTTATAACAGAATAATTTATATTCCTTTGAGTATATACCTAGTAATGGGATTGCTGGGGCAAATGGTGTTTCTGGTTCTAGATCCTTGAGGAATCGCCACATTGTCTTCTACAATGGTTGAGCTAATTTACGTTCCTACCAACAGTATATAAGTGTTCCTATTTCTTCACAGCCTCGCCAGCATCTGTTGTTTCTTGACTTTTTAGTAACTGCAATTCTGACTGGAATGAGATGGTATCTCATTGTGGTTTCGATTTGCATTTCTCAAATGATCAGTGACATTGAGCTTTTTTTCATATGTTTGTTGGCCCCATAAATGTCTTATTTTGAGAAGTGTCTGTTCATATCCTTTGCCCACTTTTTGATGGAACTGTTTGTTTTCTTTTTGTAAATTTGTTTAAGTTCCTTGTAAATTCTGGATATTAGACCTTTGTCAGATGGGTAGATAGCAGAAGTTTTCTCCCATTCTGTAGGTTGCGTATTTTCTCTGATGATAGCTGCTTCTTAAGCCGGCTCTTTAAAGGTATCTGCAACCACATCTGAGAAAATCTGACAACATAAGAGAGTAAACCAAAGTTGACACATTCTTCCCCACATTCTTTCCAAATGGTAATGGTCAATCTGAATTATTCTTGATAAGTATCACAACCTGATTATGGTGTGAAAATTTACAAAGCAAAGCCCACATTTATAATCTGGAACTCAAATGCTAGCTGGCATTAAGATGATGAAATAGATAATTAGAGTGATTTTGAAAACCAAACTTGTTTGTCTCTTAAAATATACATTTTGTTGTTTATAAAAACAATTGACATTGCATCTTCAATCAACCGTAGCCATCATTAACATTTAGAAGAGGTGGAAGTAATTATAGAAGGGGACCTGAACTAAATGGCAGTTGAACTGGGATCAGCGTGAAGGAGAGAGGCTGAGTGGGGTAGACCACAAATGAGAACTGGAAGAAGGGTGATCAGTGGCATAAAATGGACAAAACCATCAGGATAAAAGCCAACCACTGACTGGCTGACCACAAGTGCCATGTAATATCTGGGACATCAGCAGGAGACTTTCAGAGGGAGTCAGAGTTAAATACATACGGTAGCAAAAGGAAGGGAAACCTATATCCAGTCAGGTGCACCCACAGGGAAAGAACCAACAGGGAATGCTCTAAATGTCAGCCCTGCTATAGTCCTCCTGTAATTACATGATAATGTGTGCATTCTGGGCTTAGACATAAATGTTTGGCTCAATTTCTAGTTTCAAGAGCATTTCTCTCACCAGGTCCCTTGTGTGTGACTGGTTAATAATACCTATCAATGGGTGGTTGTGAAAATTCAGTGTAATTAGTACTAAGGAACTGGTGCAGTAGCTGACATGTGGCAGGCTCCTTCTATACCCTACAAGGTACCTGTAAAAGCAGGTGATAATCTCCAAAAGCGAAGACTAGGTGCTTTTACCCTATGCCCTTCCCAAAAATCTGTAAACAAAAATACTGCAATATTTTTTAGCAAAGTACGGTTTTATCAGTGAGAACAGCCAATATCTCTCTTGATGTATTCAAAAAGAATGTGAGAAAATTAATGAAATGCAGATGTTCAAACTTTCATAGAAATTTTAATTAGTATTTAAAAGCTATATATTATTTGTAAACACAAGAAATTTCTCATGTAATTTTTAAGCAAATAAATAGGCAACTATTTAAACATAATACTATTTTAAATTATAAAAATATTTACTGTTGTCGATATTAAGTATTTTATAATGACACAGTCCCACTAGCTTGACATGGTCATTTTATTTGTCTATTTATTTTAATACTCAGATCACACATACACATGTTGTAAAATACTGACAGCCAAGTATATGTGCTTATTTTGTATTTTTCTTGTCTTATTTAACACTATATTATTTCTTAGAATCCACAAAGAAACAGACAATTCCAGGGAGTAACACAATTAAGTGAAACAATATATTTTAAGGTATGACCCAAGTAAAAGAAAATATACCATTAATTAATATAATGCTCACATTTGTAATTATAATCATAATTTGTAATTATGATTACAGTTACAATTATATTTAAGTTTTCTACCTTGTTTCTTTTACTTTATTGTCTACATTTTATTACTATTTTAAGGAATACCTAGATGAGGTCAGCACAAATCTAGGAAGTAAAATCAGACAGAGGGCCTGTGTTTACTTTTTATAGCTCCAAGGCAAACAAGCCATGTTATCCTGGTAGACAGGCAGTCAGACATTACAGGCCATGACCTAGCTATAAAGAGATTTGAATGCCATCAATGAATCATTCCCTAATTAACCTTCCAAATAGCAAAGTGCAAAAGAGCTGGTTAAGATAAAACCACCATAAAAAATTGATGTACAATCATAGCTATTTTGAAAAAGTTTGGCATATTTAGGAATATTTGCTGAAGTAGTCCCAGTGATCAACTAAATAGAATGATCAACAAAACATTTTAAAATGTTTGTATGAATAATTACATTGCCATATTTACATATGTAAATTTTACTATGCCAGAAAGTTCCTTATTTACTTGCTCTCAATATTTGTACCATAGTTTTATTTCAGCTAATTCATGGTCAAGGAAAAGTAAAATATGCTAAATTCCATAAAATATAGAATTATTCAAAGTTCATTATTAACTTTTTTAATGAACTGAAGTTTATAATTCTTTTTGTTTCAAAGTTAGAATACTTGAAATTAGCTAAGCAAGAATACCATCTGTGGTGCATCCATCTCTGAATTTTCTTATGAAGAAAATTTATAGAACTGAAGATATTTATTCTGAAAAAAAAAAGACTAAGGTAAGCATGCGGGCAGGTTAATGTTTAAAACACGAGAATTCACCTGTAGAATAAAACTTAGAAAGAAAAGAAAAGAAAAATGAGGAATGACATATAGATAAGTAAATGTTGGTTCATTTTAATTCCTTTTCAGATAACAGGATGCAGTCATGGTAAAGAGTGAAATCTGTATGGCTAAACTACGGGGGTATCCGATATAGGTTCTTAAGTGCTGAGGGACTTTGCATAGATTCCTGACGCTGTGATTTTAGTTTTCTCCAGCGTGAATAGTATTGAATGTAGTATCCATAAAACACCTGAAGAGGTTAATAAAGGAGATGTGTATAAAGTGGTCAAAAAGAGACTGACACAAAGTAAGTATTCTGCAAAAATTACCCGTAAACATAAGATTACCACAAATAATGTTGTCTTTTTAATGTATTTATTAAATATATATGATACTAAATAAATGCATATATACATAAATATATTTTAAGACACATAATATGCCCTACATACATATTATTTTAAAATAAATAAATATTGGTGATATGCTTTGTCTGTGTCCCCACCCATATTGCATCCACAATTGCAATCCAAATTGTAATCCACATGTGTCAAGGGAGGGACCTGGTGGGAGGTGATTGGCTCATGCAGGAGATGCCCTATGAGATCTGATGGTTTTATAAGGCAGTTTTCCCTGCTCTTGCTCTCTCTCTCTCACCTGCTGCCATGTAAGACATGCCTGCTTCTCCTTCTGCTGTGATTGTAAGTTTCCTGAGGCCTCACCAGACATGAGGAACTGTGAGTCAATTAAACTTCTTTTCTTATAAGCTACGCAGTCTCTGGTCATTCTTTATAGAAGTAGGAAAAAGGAGTACCAATTGCAGAAATTTGAAAATATAGAAAAATAGAGAAAAGAAAAGTCATCTCTAATCCTACTATTGTTATCTAAATTTGCTAAAAGGCAGAACCACTTCTCCATTTACACTTAAATGTCTTTTTTTTTTCATTTCTTGCATTACTTCCCTGCTAGAATCTCCAGTACAATGTTGAATAGAAGTAGTGCAAGTGGACATCTTAAATTTGCTTCTGTTCTGGGGGAAAACTGTTGTTTTTATCAATATGTGCATATTGAACTTTTTCCAGACTCTATACATTCTAGCACATTGATCTATTCATCTATCATTTTGTTAATAACACTGTCTTTATTCCCATACACTTAATTGTCTTCGGTAGTGTTAGTCTTCCAAATTTGTCTGATTTTAAAAAGTTGTTTTGGTTAGTGGATATTCTATGCATTTTCATATTTGTTATAGAATCAGCTAGTCAATTTCCATAAATAAAAAGCTGCTGTGATTTTCATTGTAATCACATTGAACCTATTGCTCAATATGCAATCAATTGACACATTAACTAAAAAAAAAATACTTCTCAATTTCTGTAAGACTTCTATACTCTCTGTCACCAATATTTTATATTTTTCAGTGTAGGGGTCTTAAGCATATGTAGTAAAACTTATTCCCAATAACCTAAAATCTTTGTTGCTATTGTGAATGGTGCTTTTTTATTTCAATTTCTAGTCAGTTGCTGCCAGTCATAATACATACACAAATGCATATAATACATTATATCATGCAAGATCATTTCTTACCTATCTATGTGTTCTAGTAATTTTCTATGGCTCTCACAGGATTTTCTACCTAGATAATCCTCTCATCTTGAATAAAGATAACTTCACATCTTCTTTTGAAATCTAGTTGTCTTTCATTATTTTTGTTCCCTTATCAAGTCTCCAGTACATTGTTACTTGTTATTTATCTTAGAGAAAAAACATTCAGTCTTTTACTATTAAGTGCGATGTTAGCTGTTACCTGTAGGCTTTTTGTAAATGCCTTTATTAGGTTCAGGATGTTCCTTTCTCTCCCTTGTTTGCCCTAACTCTTTTTAAGGAAAGGGATATTGGATTTCTTATAACTTCTTCTACATCTAGGCAGAAAATAATGTTTTTTAAAAGTCTATTATTATGATAAATTACGTTTGATTTTCATGTGTAAACTAACTTTGCATTCTTTGAACAGACGCTACTTCATCGTAGTGTATTATTCATTTTATGTTATTGGATTTTACTTGCAAATGTTTTGTTAGAAATGTTTCCATCTATGTTCATGAGAAAAATGCATCCATAAGATGGAGTCGAAAATATTCTTCCCAGTTCCAGCCCCTACTGCAGACTAAACTACTTCCACTACACGGAGAGACGGTGGTGGATTCTGAATGTTCTTATTTTCATAAATTCAAAATTCCCTTTTCCCTGCCCCAGCAAATCTTACCCAGTACAATTCTTTCAATATTAACACTCTTCTACTTTGCATGCAATTGAAATGTGTCCAATGTCTTCAAATAGTTGTGTCGTATGTGTGCACATACACACACGTACACTTACGTAATTTAATTCTTTGTCCAGAGGTTAAAATTATATTTGTCTTATACAATTTATTTCACTATTAACAAAAGCAGAATCACTATTTTACTTTATTTTATTTCATTTTATTTTATTTTATTTTTGAGGCAGGGTCTCCCTCTGTTACCCAGGCTAGAGTGCAATGGCGCAATCTTGGTTCACTGCAACCTCTGCCTCCCAGGTTCAAATGATTCTGCTGCCTCGGCTTCCCAAGTAGCTGAGATTACAGGAGCCCACCACAACATCAGGCTAATTTTTTATTTTTATTAAAGATAGGGTTTTGCTATGTTGGCCAGGCTGGTCTCAAACTCCTAACCTCAGATGATCTGCCTGCCTCAGTCTCCCAAAGTGATGGGATTGCAGATGTGAGCCAATGCGCCCAGCCCAGAACCACTGTTTTAAAACAACAAATATTATTTCTTTTTAGTTATGGAAAATTATTCAGTTAAATTTTCTTTTAAATTAGTGCTTCTTCATGGAAAATAAATTTTCTAAAATTAAGGCTAAAGTAGATAAAATAATTTGAGAAGAACCACTTGCCACTTAAGAAACCCTTCGAGAAATATAATGCCTATTCTTCTAATAGTTGGGTTTAGTTTGACTTAAATATTTATTTAATATTCACTCTGTTCCCTTTTTCAGGCACTGTGCTAAGCTTGAGTTACAGAGACGAGTAAGATTTGGCCACATCTTCAAGGATCTCAGACCTTCCTGAACATACCAAATATATACAGAACTAACTCTAATGCTTATCACAATGAGAGCTGTGCCATGGACATTTGGAAACTAGAGAGATTTATTTTTAACCAAATAATAAAGTCAACTTTCACAAACTGGTGACAGATGATCTGGGCCTTGCAGACAGAGTAGGACTGATGGATTCAGAAGAATATTTTGGTTAAAAATGGATCGTAAATTGTTATAAATATCTAAACAAGTTCATGAGAATGAGGAGAGTCAAGCACAATAAAATAACTCAAAGATATATCAGATAAACCTAGATGCAAAAGTCATGACTTTTTTTTTTCCAGTTGACTGAACAATTTACAATAACTTCCTGAATTCTTATTTGTCTCATTTTAACACTTTATAATAACAGCTATGTCTCCATATTGGTGTCAAGATTAAATGGAAACATATAAATGTTAGATAGTCCCTCAGTCTAATCCCAGACATAAGTCCACCCTCTCCAGCATCATGTGATCACATGCAGGTGCACATGCACAAACACATCCATGGTTTTGGCTCCACATGGGAACAGTCACTGCAAATACTAATATTACTCTGGTTGTCACTCAGATATTTGCACAAGTCTAGACCTCTGGATCAACACATGTATGTATGTGTATGTGTTACAAATGTATGGCTAATAATGCTTAGGTTTTATAGATATACCTTGAAATCGATTTATTAAATGGATGTGTTCTTCACATGCTGATTCATCTACTGAGGCCCAAAAGCAACAACGTAAACTGCCCTGGATAAAACATTTAGAGACAAGAGATCTCTAAGCTAAGCTATAGCTTCATAAAGCACAGAGTTGTCTCATTTCACAGCTTCACATACACACACACACACACACACACACACACACACACACACAGGCATGCAGTTCTCAGATGGAGACCGTCAGGGAAGACAAGTGCCAGTGAGACCTGGGGATCTTAATTTGATTTTGTCTTCTGGGTGAGGCTGTGTTGAAACACTTTGACAGAGGGCTCTTCTCTTGGGGCTCATCACATATTGCTGGTAGAGAGTTTGCTTGCTTTAAATATCCCTTTCCTCAGGTAATGAAGAATACCATGTAATTTGTAATGATAACTTGGATAATGAATGCACACTGTAGTCAGCCATTACCAGTGGTAATTGGTGTTCCTTTCATCTCCTGTCAAGCAGAGTGGTTAGGATTAGGACCAAAAGGCAGCTATCATCTCTCTCATTTCCTGACTCAGACAAAAGGCAAAAAAAGGTGCCTGCTTGTGCTGATAGGTGTCTGATCAAAGTGGCTGAAAGCTGTCAGAAGCCAGCCAGCCTCAGCACCTGACTACTTCTTAATGCAGCTTTGCCTTTGATGTACAGGCAGTCTGACTAGGGTTCTAGTTATGTAAAAAAAATAATAATCAGGGTTGAAATAGAACAGAAGAAAGTGCCATTTTCTATTTTGATGCAATCTTACACCTCTATGAAATGTGGACTAATTCTGTCCAGAGTATAGGGTGTGTGTGTGTATGCAATTCGCTTAATAAATTATCTTTGAAACTTCATCAAATACATTTGACAGAGAGCAGAAATCAGATTGCTGGTAGAAAAAAATTATCCTTCTTGGAAGGTAAAAAAGAAAAAGGCTTAAGTAAAATTGCAGCAGTTTTGACATCTGTATTTTATATTTCAGAAATTCTGCTGGTTACAGGTTTGTGAATGGATGACTGGACTTGGATTTAAATAAATTGGCACCATATCTCAGACTTCTAGCTTTCTAGCCATGTGAATGTAGCTATATGTTTTAACTTTATCACTGGCTACATATATGTTTACTTTCATATATACCTGAGCTTTGAATGAAAATACCTGGCATGTGGTTGTTACAAGCAATCGACGATTTTTGGCCAGAGACCCAGGTAGACAAGTGTTAATGTCGTTTAATCCCTGTGTCTCAAGTTCAAAATTTCCAAAATGAGTCTAATAGTATATTATATAAATGACTGTAATATTTGTTTGAATTAAAGTATACAAAGCCTGTATCTCAGTGTCTAAGACATTGCAAGACACCAATACATGGCCAATATTTCTGTTGTTGTTGGTATAAATTTTTTATTAAGGGATTCCTGAATTCATACACTAACCCTAGGGAATTGCTGCCCTGTATTCCTCAGCACTGTGAGTCTCTCCATGAACAAGACAAACTGTCTTTTGCTTCTGGCATAAAGTTTGTTGAATGAGTGTATGAATAAATAAATGTGAACAGGAACTGATGAAGTCTTACTTGGGGAACTAGAGTGCTGTAGGGATGTTTTTGAGTAAAGCTACATTTTTGTCTTGATTACCATAATTGTTAGTGGTTTATCTGAACTGAGCCTGAGTATGTACACACACAAACTCACATACGTAGACACAGCTTCATACACGTGGACCATACACGCTCATGCACGTTCTTCTCCTCCTCTTTTCCCTCCTTCTCCTCTTGGTGTTTCTCCTCCTTCTTCATCGTCCTCCTCTTCCTTCTTCTTTCAAAAAGTTGGGTATTCTAAATATTAAAGTGACATCTGACTCCTCAATTTTATCAATATTTTTAAAATAAGAAAAAGATGGTTCAAAAGCCAAATTAAAAAATCCTAAGGTGTATTCAGGTCACAAACCACCCATTCTATGTGAGCTCAGCCTAATTCTGAGGAATTTACCTTGATGGAACTAGTGGAGAGTGAGAACAAGTAAATAAATGAATTGCCATCTCAAAGCCTATCTTCTACGCTGGAGAATACAAACAAGGACTTAGAAACCCTTTAAACTTGTCAGGTAATTGCCCCTATGCAAGACAGTCATAAAATCTAAACAGTGCTTCTCAGCCACATTTCTCCACCATGGAGTGTAAAGGGTAGAGGGACATTTGGAGGCCCTTCAGTTGACCATCAGCTCCACTGTTCTCCTTTTTCTTCTGCAAAACAAAGTTGAGGTCACTAAGTACTTAAGTTTCCTGGTGGCTTTATTTGTGTTGTTTCAATTATACTTCAATTGCTCCAGTTTATCAAATAGTCATTGATATTGTTCTCTACTTTATGTGGTATATTTTATAAGTTGTGAATGGTAATAAAGAAATGTGAATCTCTAGAACCCCTCAAAGGAAAGGCTCTGAATTTAGAAGAGACCAAATGTGTGTGTGTGTGTGTATGTGTCTGTATGTGTGTGTGTGTGTCTGCATGTGTCTGTATGTGTGTGTGTGTCTGCATGTGTCTGTATGTGTGTGTGTGTGTCTGCATGTGTCTGTATGTGTGTGTGTTTGTCTGCATGTGTCTGTATGTGTGTGTGTGTGTCTGCATGTGTCTGTATGTGTGTGTGTGTCTGCATGTGTCTGTATGTGTGTGTGTGTGTCTGCATGTGTCAGAATAAATATGTGCCATAAAAGTGAGGATAAGTAAATAACATACACCTAAAATAATTCCCCCTGTCATCTGGTAACAGTCTGCATTTTCTTTGCAAAATAATCTCCCCGTGATGGTTACATTATGCTAACTTAGCTGAGACAAGGTATCTAGATATTTGGTTATACATTATTCTGGAGCCGGGTGAGGTGGCTTATGCCCGTAATTCCAGCACTTTGGGAGTCTGAGGCAGGCAGATTATTTGAGGTCAGGAGTTTGAGACCAGCCTGGCCAACATGGTGAAACCTCATCTCTACTAAAAATACAAAAATTAGCCAGGTGTGGTGGCAGGTGTCTGTAATTCCAGCAACTTGGGAGGCTGAGGCATGAATATCACCACCAAGGAGACAGAGTTTGCAGTGAGCGGAGATCACGCCACTGCACTCCAGGGTAACACTATGTCACAAACAAAACAAAACATTATTCTGGATGTTTCTCTGAGAGTGTTTTTAGATGAGATTTACACTTAAATCAAAATGTGGATTTTGAGTAGAGAAAATTTCTTTCTCTAATGTGGGTGGGCTTCATCCAGTCAATTAAAGGTCTTAAATTAAAGACCGATCTCCGCTGAGCAAGAAAAGATTCTGCCAGGAGCTGGCTTTCGAGCTTCAACTGCAATATCAGCTTTTTCTGCATCTCTAACCTGCTGGCAGACCATCCCAGTCTCCATAATCACATCAGAACTATTCCTTAAAATCTCTCTCAGTGTGTGTGTGTGTGCACACACACACACACACACACACACACTGATGCTTCTGTTTGCTGGTGAGCCCTGACTGATGCACTTTGTATTTTGAGATCTCGTGAACCTCTCTGTTTGAGATCTCATGAAGATCTCGTTGCTGTCTCTTCTGCCCTACTCTCAGCCCAAGAAGGACCTGTGTCTTCACTGAGGTTTGATCCTTGGTCCCTGGCATGGACAGAAGTTTCCTTTGTCCCCTGAGGTTCTGAATTTTAAGGGGATGGTGCCCGAAGCATTATTTCCTGGCTGCCAGGAGAGAGTCAAATGCAGTGAGAAGAAGGAAAAAAGCCAAGCCAAGCAAGAAAGCAGAGGTAAGGGATGGAGAGAGAAAGGTTTCTTGAGCTCAGGTTCCAACAGGGTCTAAAGCCAGCGACCCTACTGTTTCCCAGTTATGGGAGACAAATATTTTCTTTTTCTGTTTAAGTTTATTTGGGTTTGGTTTCTGGTGCTTTAAATGTTAATAAATAGTGTTAAGGGGGTTTTTAAAAAGGAAGATACCCTATGCTCAAGAAATTCAGAAAGAAAGACAGATATGATGATTAAGATTAAAGGACAGGTCTATAAACTGGCACCCTATTTAGAGGCTCTCAAACACCAGGTTGAATAACTTTTTAAATTATCTGGCCATCAGGAGGCAGAGAGAGACTGGCTTCCCAAAGTGACAGCATCAGATTTGTGGTTTAGCAAGCTTAACTTTGAAGCAATCTAAAGATTACTTGGAAGAGAAAGACCAAAGTGACATTTTGTAACTAGTTTAAATTCTCCCTATTTGCTTTTGCCAGGATGGGACATTTACAGGTGAAAGTCTAAATCATGCATAATTGATGTTAGAATTTTCTTGAAACTTTCTGAGTGTACTCCCTAGAATTCTACTGGTTTTCACCCCACCCCCAAACCCAGGGTCAAGAAGCTCTGCTTTAAACCCACTGTTTCCTTTCCTACCTTCCCATTCTTTTCTTCTAAAGAAGTCCATACTATTGTCTACCTGTATACCTACCTATCTACGCATTCATCCTTCTATCCATCCGTCTATCCATCCTTCATCCATCCATCCATGTAACCATCCATCTACATATATGCAAATTACACACACATACACACACACAGAGAGAGAGAAAGAGAGAGAGGAGAGAGAGAGAGAAAAAAAAAAACAGTTTCATTTACAAATAGCCCCTAGCATTCAATTTACTCACTTTGTCTAAAGATATTTCAGTCAATCTAATCGTTAGGGTAATTATTTCAGAATTAATTTATTTGTCTAATTTAATACTAATATCATATTGAGAAGTTTCTTTTTTTAAAGAATACCTCATAATGAAAATATAAATTATTCTAGGGAAAAAAGATAATAGGCTGTTATCTCAGTTACTAAATTTCTATTGGTGTTTTATAACTAATAAAGCCTGATCTGCATATCCAAAAAAGTACCTTAGTTTTGGAGCTATTTACCATGACAACGTATTTGCCAGCATAGTTTAGTTCACAAAAGAAAACCCTTATATTTGATGATCACAATAATTAGGTGAAGAGGGTATCACCGTAATCCCTGCGTGTAGATGGAGTCACCAAAGCCCAGAGCAATGACATGGCTCGTCTGAAAAATTATAGCCAAGAAACTCCAGAGCCAGGACTTGAACCCATGTCTGATTCCCCATTGTATGTTGCTCAGTGAAATCGATGCAAAGAATTATTGATTTTCTAGTAAAAGAATCTCACTCGTTTATTTCAATATGCTGTCATAATGTCAAAAGGACTGCTACTAACATGTTAGGTGGAAATTGTCATTTCTTTCATTCTATTTACTCTTCCAGAAACCAGAGGAAGTGCATCTCAGACAAGGCTGAACCAAGCTGACAGTAAGGCAAGTGATTGTGTTTGGAGGGACAAAACTCCTCAGATCTTTGTAGATTTTGAATGAGGCATTCAAGACGCACAGAAAGACAATCTTTGGACAGAAATCCTGTAATACACAGAGGCTGGATACAATGGGATAAAGGATGAAATGCACATTTATTGCCAAGATTTGGGATTTTGGTATGGCTAAGGAAGAAGAATTTAAAGTCTGCATAGGTAAGCACAGATTCTCAACTCAGCTGAGATTCTCAAACACCAATCTCTTCAAATGTTTCCTCCATTCCCACCTATGAAGAAATGAATAACATTCATCAATGTAGATGATTTAGAAATGTACTTAATTAACACGTGTGAAAAACATCATGATTCCCCAAAGTACTGTACTTTAAACTCGGAAAGTAAACATCAAATTAACAGGCAAGAAAATATGATAGCTTGAAACCCAGGCTTCAAGACTAGCTACTTTACCTAAACAAATTTATTGTGATTTTGTTTGTGTTTATAGACTTATAAGTACATATAAAAACAAAATCCATTAAAGAAATTTATTTATTTTTTTCCTTAATAGTTTTTGAAGAGCATACTCCTTTTCTCACAAGAACCAGTAGCCTGTGGTCTCCAGACAGATAAATTCTTCTAGGTAGTATATAAAATGCGAGTCTGTAAAGGTAGAATTAATAGTATTTGACCAAAGGGCACCATTTATGGGGAGGAGACTCTCTAACTTTGTCACCATTTTCTCAGCTCCCACAGGCTCTACTTCCTACTACCATCACTTTGGTGACTACATTTCAACATGCGAATCTGGGGGAGAGACAAACACTCAGGCTATAGTGACTCAGGATTCTTTTAGTGCCACTTTGCCAGCTGGAAACTTCTGTGGCTGGTGGCGCCTCTGCCCAAGCTTCACCTTTGGCCACAGAGCTGGCTCCATCCACTTACCTGTCAGGCTGTACTTGCTATCGGCCCAAATTCCACTCTTGCCTTGGACAAGCCAGGCAGAGTGGTGAGGGGTAAGGAAGTGAGTATGGGGTCTGGCCACAGTGCACAGCCAGGCATGCTGGCGGCTGCAATGGGGCGGGCAGTTCCAGCCACCAGCATAGGACTGAGCCCCATGCAAGGCTGTGGTTGGACCAGGCATGCCATCTTCTGCTTTGGGCCCTGGCATCTGGACAAGGGGGGCACAGTGACACCCAAAAACTTGGGATACCAGCAACTGTGGAGCCTCAAGGGGGTGTTACAGTAGATCAAAGCTCTGGCTCAGGGAGTCCTGAGTTCTGAGCCCCGAGAAGGGTCACAGTTCTTCACTCATAGTCTGGAGAATGAAAGTGTGTCACTGCCCACAGCTGGGCAGGCTGGCCAGGAATGCGTTTCAGCTTGTTCATTTGGTCCCGCCACCCCAGTGAGGCCCGCATCTCCTGGCCTGGCCAGGCCCTGCCTTCCCATGGCTTCCCGTCATGTGGGGTGGCTGCCCAGAACCAGGGAAAGGCATGAGGGCTACAGTGTTACCGCTTCTTTCTCTCTGCCATTCAGCAGGTCCTGGATCTTGTCCCGCATCCAAGAAGAATGAGGTTATGTGGACAACCAGAGACTGAACAAGGTGGAGAAGAGTTTTACTGAGTGACAGAACTATTCTTAATGTGAGAGGTGACCTGAAGTGGCAGGCTCTACCCGAAAGCGAGTAGTCCCAACATGTATCTGAGTCCAGGATTTTTGTGGGCTCAAAATTGGGGAGTGTGTGCTAACTGGTCCATGGACAGGCCTAGGAAAAGCACCATTAGATTGGCTTAAAGACATCAAGGAAGTTGTCACTCTGGGTCTTCTGGCAGCTTTGTTTTCAGGCTTCAGGCTTTTTGGCTTGAAGGTTGGGTTTCACTGGGGACATGCCCCTGTCTGCCTAGGAATATGTCTGCCTCTTGCAGCTATGAATAGCAGTCTGGAAGTTGAGTTTCCTAGACTACTTCTGTTCATGGAGTTGTCTATGACCTGAACTACGCAATCACATCCTCTTTCCAAGGAAGTTGGAATATGTGTATAGTGATAGCAGACACACATTTAATCAATCCTGCAGGAGGTATTCAATGAATTGGTCTGTTATTTTCCACCAACCAGATACCTAAATCAACTGGGTTTCTACTCTCTTCAAGGACTGGCTGTTTGACATTTGCCTCACTTCTGTGACCTCTTACATATTCTTCCAATAACTGCTTGTTTTGTGTTTATTTTATTATTGTTGTTAGTTGCATCTAAAACAATTTGCCACATATTTATTTAGCAAATAATTTTCTAAATAGTGCATGAAAACAGTAAATGTTCATTAGAGTGGCCATGTGACTATAAGTGACAAAATTTCTGACTATAATAGCTTCTTACATGAGAACAGAAGGACAATCCAGATACCACACAACACTAGACAGTCTATCTTTTCCTGATTCTTAAATGCCTGACAGGTTGATATTTGAAGTTTGGTGCTTGATAAAGTCAATATGTCTGTTCTCTGAGTCACTGGGGGTAAAAATATTGCCCTTTCAAAATGGGCTATCAGAAGTAGTAAACTTTTCAGCCCTTCTCCCATCCCTATATAAAATATAAGAGGTAATTCCCAAGCAATAATTTATTTCTGTTTCATGTTAAATATTTCACAAGAAGAGGATAGGGAAAACCTTAGGGCAAAGCAGACAGACTTCAAACTTAAGCCCTCATGAGAGTGGGTAGTGACTGTCTGTAGGCATGATTCTAAGTACTTATATTAAATACCACAAAAATGCACATAGTTGTTCCAGTGGATATTATAATGTGGTACCAATTTCCAAAGTCTAGATCCTTGGAAATTTGAAAAGAATGCTTTACAATAAATAAATATAATCTCTTCTCTTGAGAAATTGTATAGAAAATGTTTGTTGAAAGATATACACTCAGTGAACAGAATAAAATCAAGAACAGCTGGTGCTTTGAAAATCATGTCACAACTTTCTGCTTCAACTCTCTCCTTTTGGAAAACGAGCCTATATCTAGAGAATCTACTAGATTTATAGTTATTTTGCTGAAGAAATGGTCTGTAGATACATATTTGTTCCTGGAGGCATTGAATGGATATTGAGCTCTGAGGCATAGAGGGACTTCAGTGTCCTCATTACATAGGTGTTACAAAGTTAACAAAATGCACACCAGAAGTCATTTAAGGATTCGTTGGCATAAAACAGTTTTAAAGATATTTAGAGTTTGGTTTTGTATTATTTTTATATTGTTTACCTTGGAGAAAAGATGTGTGTTAAAACAGGATTTTTGTTTGTTGAATTGCTTAATAAATGTAGCCATTTTAATTGTACGAGAAAACCACATTTTAGGAGAAATTATAGGCAATTATGTTGACAAAAAATCCTCCATAAATTGTTAATTAATAATTTGCTTATTTGTTTATTCATTCAACCAATATTTATTGAGCATTCACTCTCTTGGCTGTGGGGTCGTGGTGGTAAACTGAACAATCCAAGTCTGAGGCGTGCTGATGTCCAAATTCCAATAAACAGAGACCAAAACCAGCGTCAACTGTGCTTTGAAAATATGAGTTTTATTTAAATGAATCACGTAGTTTCTACCATCTGGAGCGTCTTCCCCATCTCTAAGATTATCCCTGTCTTATACTCCAGAACTCCAGGCATTATGCACATGTAAAAGCCATGTACATTTTTATTTTATTTTATTTTATTTATTTATGTTTTTATTTTTTTGAGGTGGAGTCTCAGTCTGTTACCCAGGCTGGAGTGTGGTGGCATGATCTCGGCTCACGGCAAACTCCGCCTCCCGGGTTCAAGTGATTCTCCTGCCTCTGCCTCCCAAGTAGCTGGGACTACAGTCATGCACCATCACACCTGACTAATTTTTGTATTTTTAGTAGAGATGGAGTTTCGCCATGTTGGCCGGGCTGGTCTCAAATTCCTGAGCTCTGGTTTTCTGCCCAGCTCAGCCTCCCAAAGTGCTGGGATTACAGGCGTGAGGCCCCACACCCAGCCCCATGTACATATTTAAACCTGTACTCATCTGGAATAGTAAACAACCTGTATCAGTTCCCTGCACGGGAACATATTTGAATGAGAAGTTGTCAGTGAATATGACTATGTCCAGGGCAAACACAGGTGTACAGTGAGCCTGGTCATTAATAACCGTTCTTAATTGTGACAATCAGTAGCCTTTATAAGGATATCTTAGAATCAAAGAATAATAGTAAACAGTGGTGTGACTGCCAGAAATATTTTAAGTGACTGTGACCCTAAATAGTCTATGACCCAAGAACAAAGATGAGTTTAAATATAATTACTAGACTCTATTTTTAATTGGCTTTTCATCTGAAGGAAGAAATAATATTCGGCGTATCTGCTCTTCTCTCATAAAAAGCTTATGACTCAGTTTATTGCGTTCATGATAATATCTTACGTTTATTTAATGTCTTTGCTCCCTAGCCAAGAAATTCAGAAATTAGATTGAGCTTTCTCCAAATGAAGATCTTTATACAACTCTTAAAAGAAAGATAGTTTGTGCTTGTTCTTTCTAATATAGCTTAACCACACAACTTCTACCATTCCGTCCTACAGTTTAAAGGACAATAGGGAATTTAGCATCAGGATAATCTACCCCAGCTCCCACACATCATGTGGCTTCACGGATGGTGTGGAGAGATGGCTCCGAGCACCAGAAGAAGCCGGTCTGAATCACTGCTTTTGGTGCGGGAGATGGAACTAACTCTAAATACTTTCAGTAATGATAGGTCACATGCGTATGTATGAAACAAATTCTATGTATGTAGGATTGCGCAGGCACCAGGAAAAGGGATTTGTGGTAAATAGAGATCATTACATGTGCTGTCAAGCTGCTGAGTCATTGCCTCAGTCCCACTCAGAACATCAGACCCTTTCTTGCCTAAAGTATCTCGGTGGTTTTCTACGGTCCTCGACGCCATGCTCCTGAGCCAGGGAAGCACTTGCCAATCTCACTGCTGTTTCTCTTGGCCACTCCCCTTTCTTGTTTCCCTTTTCCAAGGATGCTTTCTATTCCATTTTCCCCGAAGAACTTCTACTTACCCTTCCTCTGCCACATTCAACTCACCGATGTTTATCTCTTCTGACTCACAGAAAAAGTCATACACTTCCTCATCTGTGCACCAGTGTGCCCTGCACACCATTCTTATGTAAATGGTAAATGATAAACAGCACACGTTTTTTTCTGTGCGTCTCTCTCTCTCTCTTGATTTTTTAAATGTAGCCCTAAGCAGTGCCCATTTGAGCTCTGTTACATCAATAAACAGCCTAAAGCCTAGGTTATAAATTAATTTATGACACAAGCAGGAAACAGCATGAATTGGAAATGGCCTCCACTGAACCCCCATAACATAAGAAGGATGGCATCCTTGATTTCCTGGTACAGGGCTTTGCCAGTGTTTTCTGTAAAGGCCAGGTGTAAATACTTCAGGCTTTGTGGCTCCTGTGGCATCTGTTGCAGCTGCTCAACCCTGCTGTTGCAGCGTGAAAGCACCAAAAACAACTCTATTTACAAAACAATAACTGTAATAAAACAAAGAGGCTGAGGGCCAGATTTGGCTTGCGGGTCTTAGTCTACTCAGTCTCCCTCCCATTCTAGAGGGAGGTTGGAAGAGAACATACTTAACCTCCATACAACTATCAAAGCATATCCATTACATTCTTGTGGAACTTCTTCAGCCTTGCTGGCACAACATCACGTCTTGCAAAGGGAAAAGAGAAGAAGGAAGAGGGAGAGAGGCAAATGGACATTCCAGAACAGTAGCAGGGTCTCCAGCCCTGAGGCAGACTCAGTGCTGACCTTAGCCTGGGCCAGTGGATCCAGCTTGGCCATCCCTATAGGCAGTAAAGGTCTAGAGGAATGATGTATATCTGACACATTGTTTGGATGTCATTAACTACTAGCAGTTTGGACCTTAGACAAGGTGCTTTACTTCTCTGGACCTCATTTTCTTCATCTGTGAATTGAAAACAGCCATGAGTACTTCGAGTCTAACTGTGAGGATTGAGATGGTACATGACATGTAGCAGCCAGTCCTCCACACTCCTTCCCTTCTTCCTCTCACCTGCAGATTGATAGGGGGTGATGGGCTTTGTTGCAAATGAATGACCGCTTGAGGTCACATATGAACACGACTTTTAGGTAGTTGACCTTCTCAGGTGGAGTTTAATGTGAACCTCCCACATGATACAGGGCATTTCTTTTCGGGTATGAAAACAGCTATTCTACCCATTGACTAATTCAGTGGAATTAATTTTGAGAAAGACAACTGCTATAGTCTGCATATTGGTGCCCTCCAAGATTCATATGTTAATATGAGTATGTTTAATATCCAATGAGATGGTATTAAGAGGTAGGTTCTTTGGGAAGTGATTAAGTCATGAATGAGATTAGTGCCTTTATCAAAAGGAGAGAGTTCCTCTTCCACATGAAGATGAGCCAGAAGGCACCATCTCTGAAGCAGAGAAAGCCAGCTCTCACCAGCACTGAACTGTTGGCACCTTGATATTTACTTTCTAGCCTGCAGGACTGTGAGCAATACATTTGTGCTATTTGTAAGTTACCCAGTCAAAGATTATTTTAATAACAGCCTAAATGAATTAGGATAACAACATAAAGCCATCTCTGGGAATATAACACTGAACAGTGTCTCTACCTTCACCTTGGTAGGAAATATTGGCATGTTAATAACTCCTATTCTAAAATTCTTCTCATGTTTACAGCCCTTTTCCAAATAGCCCCTTCCAAACAGCAACCACAGGATTTCTCTGGGACTCCACCACCTTGCTATAGCTGACTGAATTACAGGTACATGTTTAATTCTCATAAAAATATATATTGGCTCATTGGCAGAGAATGAGGGGTCTTGGAATTGCATCTCCCACCAAAAAGAACCCAAGAATCTAACAAAAAATGATTGCCAAAATACATCAAAAGCCAGTTCTGAGAATAATTTCACTTGACAACAAAAGAGAGGCATTATCCAGTCATTAATAATCAGAGCAAGAAGAAACTGATTCTGTTTGTTTTGGGGGCACGAGAATGCACAGGAACTGAGAGTTTCTTCTGAGGAGAGAAAATTACTAGGATTATCAGGGAGTCAGCACAACTCCCAATGACTGCACAGAGCTGCAGCTGAATGCTGAACAGCTTTGAATCATGCTCCAGCACTAGACAGCGTGCATGTGCACTTTGCACTTATATCCTCTTGTGATACTTGCAATGCATTGAGGTATTCTGACCAGATATGGACGCTCTGTCATCTAATAGAGCATAACTACAGAACCAGGGGAGAGGAAGGATATTGAAGAGTAACAGTGTGCATGCATAGACCACAATTACAAAAGATTCCAAAGGACAGATTTGCAGCTGTGTCCTTTATCCTGTAGAGTAATAGGAATCCAGTGTTGTTTAAATAAGGAAGAGCAAAACTTGAGGAAATATATCTTGGGAAGAAAGTGATGACTCGTAGAACATAAGGAGGAAGGAGAAAAAGGAGTTTTTCCAGCATGGCTGAAGACAAGAGTTTGAGCTTAGACAGGGCAGTGTCAAGAAACAAAAGCCAAATGGTAGCCACCTCTGGCAGGACTTGTACAAAACATTTTCCATATCATTGCTTCTAAGAATCTGACTGATGGCACCAGTCTTAATTTGTTCTAAGGCCTCTGTAGCTTTACCCACTATTGATTTGGCACCCTCAGTACAGAGGTCACCACAGCGAAAAAAGTCAAATTTTATCTTCAAATTATTAGAAAACATTTTTGACTTCTCAGACATGCTGAGTGGAACTTAGGTCTTCCAGTGACCCACAGATCAAAGTTGTAAAACTGCTCTTCTATAGCAATGCTGTGCGTTGACTAAATGCAAGGGGAATGAAGTCAGATTTCTTAGATTTTATTCTTAGATTCAAATTACATAGATACTGTAAATCATAAATAAAATTCTAAGCTCTGCCTCCCTGCTCCCCTCCAACAAAAAAAAGTGTATGGACCCTTCCCTTGCCGATGGGACCTCAGCAAACAAGCCAAGATGGGAAGAGGGAGTGGTCAGACATGCCTCATCATACTCTCCACCCTTGGAGTTCAGACCAGCATTAACATTAATATGCAGATCCTAAGACTGACAGAATAGACTCTTGGTGGCAGAAAGATACCAACTCCAACCTGACTCTGGTATAACATCACATGAAGATAAGAGGCCCTGAAAGGAAATCAAAGTATTTTTACCCCAAAATATATTTCTTTGGACATATTTTGAAACGGCCCTGCAAAGCTGTCTCTTATGAAGAAAGCTTGTCTTCTGTGGTGAATCACCTTCCCTAACAAGGTCTCTCCAGAGAGTCTGTCATGTTTGATAAGAGACATTCACATCTTTTGTCTCTGAAGCCAGCTACCTGAAGGCTTCATCTATATGATGAAAGCTTTGGCTTCCACAACCCTCCTCTTACCTTAACTCAAACTGATTTCAACTCTTCAGGCAGAGCTTAAACCTTTCAACCAATTGCCAGTCAAGAATCTTTAAATCTACCCATGACCAGTAAGACCCCAGCTTGAGATGTCCCATTTTTTCAGGTCAAACCAATGTATACCTGACATGCATCAACTGATGTCTTTGCCTGCAATGTTTGTCTCTCTAAAATGTATAAATCAAAGCTGTAACTCAAACACCTTGGGCACAAGTTCTCAGGACCTCCTGAGGCTGTGATAGAGGTCATTATCCTTAACCTTGGCAAAATAAACTTCCAACTCGATTGTGACCTATCTCAGATATTTTTTGATTTAAAATACAAGACACATCTTCTCAAAACAATAGTCCTCTGTCTGCTCTCTAATACTTCTTATTTAATTTTGTCATGGGACCTAATGGCTGAACAAAGTATAGTTAGTCATAAGGTTTGAAGAGCACACAAGTCTAAGAGTGAGAAAAAGATGATTTTCTAAGGTATAAATCATTGCTGACAAATTTTTTATTTCTTTTTATTTTTTATTTTGAAAGCAGATTTTACAATGTAATGTGACAAAGATTAAAAATTTTTTAAGTGTGAAAATTACTAATTCAAAATCTAAGCTATTGGAATTTTAAAGTATTTTGAGACTTAAAGGAATGTGATTATGGAGCCCAGGTCATGTGATAGGCAGCTGTAATCTAGGCAGGTGTAACCTTTGTTACTCTGATTATAGATTAGCCTTCTTCCTTATCCACATTGTTTTATAAAATGGGATAAATGACTAAGGAGTTCTAGGGAAGACTCCTTCCCTTTCACTATTGATCTTCATTATATATTGACTCCCCTTTTACCTCTGACACAAAGGCATTATGTCTATCACATTTTCTAAGATGAAGTGTTAAATATACATTTTTAAATCAGAAAGGAAAGTTGTATGAAAAACAAACTGTAATCAATTAAATTATTATAACTCATAAATCAGAATTACATGGAAAATGTTGTAATCCTGTTGAACTCCTTGATTTTCTTCCTATATATAAGCAAGATCTTAACTTTTAATTTGGAGCACTGACCCCATTTCTCTGGAGTTTGTGTTTCTTAGAGGATCATTTCCACCCAGCTTTTTGCTTGAATAAACTTTTAAAAACTGGATTCTCATCCTTTTATATTTTGGGTTGATATAAAGAACCCCGAAGAGAAGTTTTGCTAGTTTGAGGCTATTGTCTGAAACCATGTGTGCTAGCATACACATGAGGAATCCAGACGTATAGATAATTTTTTTTCCTCCAAGCAAATTTATCCAGGTTCAGAAGAAACAGTCTGCTTTTTAATACCAAACCACTGACCAAGTCAATTAACATGGTTGTCTTCCCAACACAGTGTATCCCACATCTGCTAGCTGAAGCCAGCGTGGAAGACATAAGCAGATTAACTCTAACTTTAGGAAGTGTCTAATATGTGCATTCTGATAGAAGCTAAGACTACAGAGGTGAACAAAACACATTTTAGCCTTTTTAGCATTAAGTATGTATTTGATCCTTGACCCCTTTCGTGACATATAGCCCATAAAACTTTTGGATCACCAGAAAGATGAGTTTCTTTTATATGCTAGTGGAATAACTGGGGGCTGGGGCTCCTCTATAGCTTCAGGGTAAGTGCTGGCCACTGGAAGAAACAAGGCTTGAGACTCTCAGCCCCACCTTCAACCTCCAGGAAGAGGAGAGGGGTTGAGATGAAGTTGCTCACCCATGGCCAGTAATTTAATAAGTTATGCCTACATATTGGAGCTTTCATAAAACCCAGCTGAGTTCCAGAGGTACTTAATTTCAGAACACATGGAGGCTCCTGGATGGTGACATGCCTGGGGAGGGCGTGGAAAATCAACACCCTTCCCCCATGATTCACCCTGTATATCTCTTCCACCTGGCTGTTCATCTGTGCCCTTTGTAACATTCTTTATCATAAACTGGTAACTGTAAGTTTCATCTTGAGTTCTGTGTGCTACTCAAGCAAATTTTAAAAACCTGAGTAGGGGATTGTGGGAACCCTAATTTATAACTATTCAGTCAGAAGCATAAGCCATAATCTAGGGCTTGCAACCCCAGTCTTCAGGGTGATCTTCTGTGGGGACAGTCTTGTGGGACTGAGCCCTCAACCCATGGAGATCTAACACTATGTCCAGGAAAATAGTGTCCGAATTGAATTGAATTCGAATTAACTGCCAGGTGTGTAGGGAGGAATCCCTACACATCTCGTGTCAGAAGTATTATTCAGTTTTGAGAGCAGAGAGTAGAAAAAAGTACTTTTTTATTCTATTTTACACAGCAATAGAAAAGCTACAGCTTAGTAGCCAAGACTGATAGAATTTACAAAACAGTGTTATAAATGTTTAAAATAAGAGCTGAAATCTCTTCTAACATTCTTCCTTAGAAGAAGAGCACGATTTGTAAATAAAATAGGTGGGTTCAAAACTTAATCCCACTATGTATTAATTGTGACATTTTAGATTAAGTTGTGTATTTGAATTACTTAATTTAAAAATAAAGCTATTTTCATCATGGAGATTGGTCTGAAGTTTTCTTTTTTTGTTGAGTCTCTGCCGGGTTTTGGTATCAGGATGATGTCGGTCTCATAAAATGATTTGGGAAGGACTCCCTCTTTTTGGATTGTTTGGAATAGTTTCAGAAGGAATGGTACTGTCTCCTCTTTGTACATCTGGTAGAATTCAGCTGTGAACCTGTCTGGACCTGGACTTTTTTTGGTTGGTAGGCTATTAATTGCTGCCTCAACTTCAGCCCTTGTTATTGGTCCATTCAAGTTTTCAACTTCTTTCTGGTTTAGTCTTGAGAGGGTGTAAGTGTTCAGGAATTTATCCATTTCTTCCGGGTTTATTGGTTTATGTGCATAGAGTTGTTTGTTATAATCTCTGATGATGGTTTGTATTTCTGTGGAATCTATGCTGATATCCTCTTTATCATTTTTTATTGCATCTATTTGATTCTTCTCTCTTTTCTTTTTTATTAATCTGGCTAGCAGTCTATTTTGTTGACCTTTTCAAAAAACCAGCTCCTGGATTTATTGATTTTTTGAAGGGTTTTTGTGTCTCTATATGCTTCAGTTCTGCTCTGATCTTAGTTATTTCTTGTCTTCTGCTAGTTTTTGAGGTTTTTTTTGTTTTATCTTGCTCCTCTAGCTCTTTCAATTTTGACTATAGAGTGTCAATTTTAGATCTTTCCTCGCTTCTTATGTAGGAGTGTAAACTAGTTCAACCATTGTGGAAGATAGTATGGTGCTTCCTCAAGGACTTAGAAATAGAAATTCCATTTGACCCAGCAATCAAGTTACTGGGTATATACCCAAAGGATTATAAATCGTTCTATTATAAAGACACATGCACACGTATGTTCATAGCAGCACTGTTTACAATAGCAAAGACCTAGAACCAACCCAACTGCCCATCAACGATAGACTGGACAAGGAAAATGTGGCACGTATACACCATAGAATACTATGCAGCCATAAAAAATGTTGAGTTCATGTTCTTTGTAGGGACATGGATGAATCTGACACCATAATTCTCAGCAAACTGACACAAGAACAGAAATTCAAACACTTCATATTCTCACTCACAGGCAGGTGAGTGAGAACACATGAACATAGGGAGGGGAGCATCACACACTGGGGTCTCTTGGGGGGATCAACAGAGGGACAGCAGGGGCGGGGAGGCTGGGGAGAGATAACATGGGGAGAAATGTCAGATGTAAGTGATGGGGGGATGGAGGCAGCAAACCACATGGCCATGTGTGTACCTATGCAACAATCCTGCATGATCTACACATGTACCCAGAACCTAAAGTACAATTAAAAATAAAAATATAAAATAAAATAAAGCTATCATCATTTTGCTTACTTCTATTTTTAAAATTTCCAATCATAAACAAGAAATAAAGGTAATTAAAATTTAGATAGTATTTAAGATGATTGTTATAAAGAACAAATATTAAAAGTATTACATAAAATTTAAAATTATAAATTAGATATATATGTTTGTATTACACCAAGCAGAATTTAGATTTATCACTTTTACCTACTCAAAAATATATTTGCTTTTATTTAGGTTTACACAAACCAGTTGCTTTTCTCACCTTATGTAAAATAAAATTATTTTGTGAAATTTTGGAAACTTACATGTTCACCTAGGTCTCTGAATCCTGATTGTTGAATTCATTTAGTGAAAATAAACTCATTATGCATGGGAGGGCTTACTCCATCTTAATTACCCATCAATGCCTTCTTTTGTTTCATTTTCCTTAAGAAAAATAAATGTTAATATAAAATATCTTGAAAATTTTTCTTTTTATTTGGAAAATTATTTTATTTTATTTCAGCATTTTTCTCATCTGTATACAGGCAGCCTTTGACACTGGTAATGCAAACATCTACTTCACCATAAATACACAACTACCCTTACCTTAATTTTAATTGTCCAATAAAATTGTATTTCCTATTTTGATTATTTCTCATGCATAATGCTTATTCCATAGCCATGCCTGGAGAGCAATGTGACAGCATTCGCCTTATGATTTTAGACTTAAAAAAAAAATGCTGCAGATCAATTACTTTTTCTTAAGATAGTTTATTAACACTTCTCCTCCTCCTCCTCCTCCTCCTCCTCCTCCTCCTCCTCCTCCTCCTCCTCCTTCTTTTTCTTTCTTCTTCTTAACCAATATTAGACCCTCATCTTTTATGCTGCATACTGGGTTCAGGATACAGACAAACTAGATATAGAGAAGAGTGATGGTGAAATTATAGGATAATTCTAGAAAAGGAAACCCTGGGAATTATACTAATAATGCCAGAGCAGGGCTGTAATGAGATATCATTTGTTCATTTAATTAAACAGACATATATTTGTTCTATAATCCCTAGCATTGCCACAATAAATTATAATAAAAGGCCTAAGAGTTCTATACAAATTGTCTTTATATCATCAGCACATATGATTGACAATGGTCCCAAAGACACCAGAAGAGAGGTTATACATGTGGGGGCAGAGGTGAAACAGTGTTGGAAGAAGGGACCCAAAGAGGTCATCACATGGTTTCAGCATGAGTACATTGGCAGGCCCTACTCTATAAAAAGACTTCATGAGCCTATGTCCTTGTCAGTTGAATGCATGCTTTTCACATTTCTTCTTCAAAACAAAATCATGGGCATTGGGCTGGCAGGCAAATGTTTCATGTCTATGCCATCCAAACTAAAAACGTGATTAGCAATTTTTACCCAGGTGGCATTGGCATCTCCTTGGTTTTGAAAAGTGTATTGTTCATTGTTTAATACTGAGACTGAGGTTTAGTTCTTTCTTTCTCTTCCTTTTTTGGGAGATGGGGTCTGTTGAAGATTTTCACATCTTTCTCTCGCTGTCCTCACACCTCTTTTTTAAAAATGGGAAAAATACATCAGTGCAGAAATCAGTAGACACTGACTGCCTCCATCTTCACGACCAACAGTGGCTGTTCTGGGATGATCACAGCACCAGCATTTGAATCCGCTCTGAATGTGATTTTTCTTGCCTTGTCTTGAGGAATTTCCAGTATAAAATTCATTTATTTTCTTTCTGTCTTGTAACAATTTTGTGTCCACAAGGATTTCAGAGAGGAACAAGAAACTGAACTGGAACAAAGGTATTGTGGCTTTGGGGAAATTCAGGAACTCTGAATCCATCATTTGGATGTCATCTTATTCTGAGTGTGTATGAGGCTAACCTTGTTCCACAGCTGTACCCTGGTCTTAGAAATACTTCCATACAAATTACAGCATTTTCGTCATTTTTGCTTTTATTTTAAATCCCAGTTAATTCAAACCTAAAATCTCTTCACAGTAATGGCAGATTCATTTTTTCTTAAATCATCCCTATTATGTGTCCACCACATTGAAAGTTCCATTAAAGCAGCTACATACTTCTAAGTCTATTGATAAGAGCTTCTGAATGCCGTCCATGAAAAGTTCTTTTAGACACTAAATTATGACAGTTTTCAGAAAGAAAGAAAAAGCATGCTATTCTGTGAACACAGGTGTATTCACACACACCAGAAAATTGAAATCCAATTCAGAAGGCAATATTGGAAACAATTTGAGCCTGAATCCAATCTGACCAGAGCTGAAATAGTGCAAAAAATGACTCTGAAGATGATTCTGCCACTTTTTTTCAGTTCATTCTATATGACTGAAGCCATCAATATGGAATTAACTGAAAAACTCACATTAAATCTCTTTTCATGTCATTTCAGTCAGATCAGAGGCTGAAAATTACTTCAGACTATCCCATTTAAATACAGTGTCAAACAATGAAATTGGAGAATTAGGCAGAAAGCAAAATAAAAGTGTTCTTAACTTTTAAAAAAATGTAATTACAAAAACACCTCTTCAGTATTATTTTAAATAATAAATAGGAATCCACAATTCAGATACAAACCCTTACACATTGTCCCATATTGTTAGAATCTATATGTTGACTATATATTTCATTTTAGACAATAATTCACCCATAACATTTTATTGTTCTTATTGTTTTGAGGAAAATTTTTCACCACAAAAAGTGTTATTCATGTATTAAGTGGAAGTTGAGTAGAAGTCCTTAGTAAAAAGAATCATTTTGTCATATAGATAATCAGTTCTATCAATTTGTATTTTATTTGTTTTTCCATAAAACCATTAAAGGATCTCTGAAGGTGGCTAATGTTTCTTGAAGTGGGTTGCCCAGAATCAGTTGGGAGTGCCAGGGCTCCAGTGTGTGTGGCTTCCATGAGCCTGGGCGTTCTCTGGGTATGAGAGAGCACAGGATAGGCTCAGAAGCTGCTCTTGAGGTCAGAGTTCTTGCTTGCCTCCTGCTTCGGTGATCTTGCAGCTAGGGTTTTAGTTTTCCTAGAACTGGCTGGGTTGACCTCTGCTGCTCGGTCCTTCTACTCTCTGAAGTTGCCTGGCTGTGACAGTAAACTATATGGTCAACCATCTTACAACTAGTGCTGGGAACTGCCAGACCTCAGACCTAGCTGCAGGGATCCTCATCAGCCTCAATGGGGCTCATTCTTCCTGCCTTCACAGATACCTGATAAGGATAGATGTTCTCAGGATTACAAGAGCAGAGGAGGTTATTTGAGTAAGATACAGCACCGATTCATATCTTTCACCATGGGTGACATACAAAAAGAAAGTTGTTATCAAAAGAGGATAAAAAGTTAGTGGTACCCAGTGGGCAGAGATGTACAAAGAGCCAGGAGCATAACCCATGGCTGTTGAGTACACAGAGCATAAGATTCGGGGCACTGGTGGTAGGATTTTGGTAGCACGAATGATTTTTGTTAAGTGTTCTTAAAACAGACCTTCTCAACCAAGACTCTCAAAGCTGGGATTTTGGATCTAAGTACAGACTTTACATTTATCTCTGATAATCTTTAACTGGTTAGATAAAACGTAACATCTTAGTCCCCTCTAAAATACCTCTAGAATGTGATAATTTCATTGCTCCTTGATTGTGAGAGATAGTGTGTGTGTGTGTGTGTGTGTGTGTGTGTGTGTGTGTGTGTGTGTATGTGAAGAGAATCTTACTCCATCCTGCAGTAGACATCTACTTTTGAGTAGAAACCATCCTTTCTAGTCTTTTGGAGGACACAGACATCATCTGATAAAACCAGTTTCTCAGCTCCTGTAATTCACTGTTTGCTTATGTCAATCTGAATGATTTCAGCAGAATTTATCTTTTCCACAAATAATTTTCTTAATATCTTCCTGCTCTGTTAAACTACCAATTTCTTACCTCATTTTCTGCTTTTAAACGACGGTTCATACATAGATCCTTGTTTTTTAAAATACTTCTGCTTTGTGGCTGACTTCTGGTTTTCCATTTTGTCACCTTCTTACCTTGGCTGCAGGCTCCATCACTTCCAGGTAAACGCTGTGCCCAACCCACCCTGGCCCTGGGGCCACCTTTTTCAGAGCCCCAAAACAAGACACCCGGAATTAGTTAAACTAAGATGGAGCACAGTTCCCGATATTTTTAATGCTCCCTATGTGATTTTAATATTCAACCATGATTGAAATCTACTGCCCTGAAAAAAATTTCCATACTATGATTCTTCCAAAATACACTGTAGCCTTCTAGACAAAAACAAAATTCCAGTAACTTGTAAAGTTTGCCCTCCGATTTGCCCATTGACAATGTAGAGCAATCTTTCCACCGCATATTATAGACATTCTCATATTCCGATTTACTTCTGACTTCTAAGTTAAACCTCTCCAGAATTCACTTTTAACTATTCTTCTCTAATAATTTAAATTTGTGACAGCACAAATGTGACACAAGATGTCATGTATATTCTAATTATCTGTGCAGGGAGAAACAATTTCATGCTCCCCACTTCCTGCTTTCCACATGCCAACAGCTTGGCCTTGGCATTACCTGTCACTTTATATCAAGATGACCTTTTGCAGAAGGAACCGAATACCGTTAATTCGTGGCATGATAATAGCCAACAGAAGTCCCTGGTTGCTGTTATTATTGTTAATACTGACACCAAACATAAGGCTTAAGGAGTAGAATGTTCTAAAAGAATTGGTGAAAGTTTTTTGTAGTTTTAAGTTCATATTTTCTTAATTTTTATTAATTAAATCAGTGGTCAGCTATTTATATAACTTTCCTTATCTCTTTGGTCTCCTAGTTAAATGATTTAGAATAAGTCCGTAATACTCAGCATTTTTCTCCTCACTAATTTTATTTATCTCTGATAGAAAGCAAGTGTGCCCTAATTAGTAGGTAAAAGATATGTAATTTGGGATCTGCAGAGCACATCATCAGTTTTAAACATGATAGCTACCTCTGAAATCTAGGACACTTGAAGAAGCTTGGAAGTTGAATGCTTTGCATTAAGAAGTTGTTTCTGGAGAGATAAGGACAAACATTTTCCCGGTTAAAGAATCTGGCAAGAGGGCTGGATTTGGGAGGAGGTTTAGAATTGGGGGCAGGCCTCAACTTTACACATATTTTTGGAAATTGAACTTGTTGGAGTCAGTCTTTTAGGGGACTGAGCCTGTTGCCAATACTCCTAAGTAGGGAGACAGATATTTCCTTTAGAGACAGATTCCAGGACTCATGTGTATTCAATGCCCAGGAGAGGTTCTCAGCAGGGAAGGAGTGGGCGCCCACGGGACAGTGATACTAGAACTTAAGGGTAGAGGGAGCAGTTCTCATGCTGGAAGTCCACAAACCTTTTTTGAACTCTGAGCTCCGGAATTGTAAGATATAAATTTGTGTTGTTTAAGTCATTAAGTCTTGATAATTTGTCATAGTAGCAATAGGATATGAATACATAAGCTAGCATCTTCCTTGAGATTAGAGTCATAAACCCCAGCCTCAGTTTTCATAAAGAGATGCATTTTTGTAATAGTTAGGTAGCATGTTTCTTCTTCTATTTAAGGATATTTACATATAATCTATAAAGATAAATTGTGACTTGAGGCATGTGAAAAAAAGCGGAGTAAAATGAGAGTTTATAAGATGGAAAAAGCAGGATTTTGGGGAGGCACTGGCCATCACTGACAGAAGTATAAATAATAGATAATATTTACGCATCCCCCCAACCCCATCACTAATCTAGATTCATGGATTATTTAAAAGTCTCAAGTAGAGTCTTAATCCTTTGGCTCCTGGGAGATGAAGACTCTGTAAAGCCCTACTAAATATTATGGAAATATAAGAAAGGAAAAATTAAGTTAGAAGTAGATTAAAAAAAGTATCTGATAACCATGACTTGAAAGTCAAAGGGAGAGGAAAGCTCCTGGGAAGGAAATTGGAGGGAAGGAAAGTATGAAGGAGGGAAGAAACCACTGTCCTGTGCAGAAGCAGCTAATGAGTCTGGGCTGGAGTGTATTGACTAAGGCTCCTATGAGAGGCGAGTTTTCTTTAGTGAAAACACATGGTGGGGAGCAACACACACTGGGCCCTATCGAAGGGGGCAGGGTGGGGAGGGAGAGCATCAAGAAGAAGAGCTAAGGGATGCTGGGCTTAATACCTAGGTGATGGGATGCTCTGTGCAGCAAACCACCATGGCCCACTTTTACCCACGGAACAAACCTGCACATCCTGCACGTGTACCCCTGAACTTAAAATGAAAATTGAAGAAAACGCAACAAGAAAAAAAGAAAGTAACAAGTTATTTCTTTAGAGTTATGTAAGTAAAGACTAGTGTGCTGAACTCTTGGCGAATATGTGTCTTTTTGGATGATGTTTTCATTATACAGAGATTTTAGGGAAAAGTAAGCTTCACACAGTTTTCTAACAATTAATGGCTCTTTTAAAAGTTTTTAAAAAGAGAATGTTCATTGCAGCACAGTTTACAATAGCAAAGACCTGGAACCAACCCAAATGCCCATCGATGATAGACTGGACAGGAAAAATGTGGCACATATACACCATGGAATATTATGCAGCCATTAAAAATGAGGAGTTCGCGTCCTTTGTAGGGACATGGATGAACCTGGAAACCATCATTCTCAGCAAACTGACACAAGAACACAAAACCAAACACCACATGTTCTCACTCATAGGAGGGTGTTGAACAAGGAGAACACATGGACACAGGGAGGGGAGCACTATACACGGGGGTCTGTTGCGGGGGAGTGGAGGGGACAGCGGGGGGGGAGTTGGGGAGGGATAGCATGGGGAGAAATGCCAGATATGGGTGAGGGGGAGGGAGGCAGCAAATCACACTGCCATGAATGCACCTATGCAACAACTTTGCATGTTTTTCACATGTACCCCAAAACCTAAAATGCAATAAAAAAAATAAAAAAAATAAAAAAAGATACATTATTCCAAAAAAAAAAAAGAAAATGCTTATATACATACATATGTATATATATAAATGTATATATGTGTGTGCGTATATATATGTGTGCGTATATATAGATATATAAATGCTTATATATATACACACACAAACACATACATTCATATTTTCTCTGACTGGGTACTTGGACAAGTGTAGAGTTGATGTAAGGAGAGTTTTCCCAGTGGTAATCAATTGTGGGCTATCCACCTGCGGGTACATAGGCACATCCTGCTTTTTCCATGGTGACCAGAAATAAGTCAAAACACCTGGGCCCTTTCAGCTCCTCCTTCATCACTTCAGTTTCCTACAAATTTTCAAGGACAACCCATAGTCATTCAGTAGCCTCATGTACAAGTTTTGTTTGCCCTAATCAAGGTTAAGACTCAGATTAGTAAAAATTGTTTTTCTTGTTTGTTTTTGTTTTTGTTTTTTAATTATTTTGGTTTCAAGTGATAGAAACTTAGCTCACACTTGCCTAAAAGCACACGGGTAAAGGATGCAGAATTATTTAATATTGAGATTCACTGAGTTGAAGAAAGGACAGCTCTCCAGAAGCAAAGAGCTGGAACTGGGAATGCAGTGACCATTAGGACTCATTCTGATTCTGCCTTTTACTCTTTCAGTATACAAGGGTGTTATCTTCATGATCACCAACCCAGGTTCTTGATTCAACAGACAACAGAAAATCCATCCTTCCAGCTTCCTGGGAAAGAAAAACATTTGGCTAGGTTGTGATTATAACACATTGTGTTAAGAAAGATGGCGTTCTATGATTGACTCTTTCTGATTCATCTGCCTATCTCTGAGTAAGAATGAGTAGAGCCTATTTTCGGAAAAGAGGAGTAAATGGATTCTAGACAGGTTTAAAAAGATGCCGCAGACTCGTACTCATTTAGAGCATCTGGGTGTTTTTTTAGAATTATCTCATCTATCTTGAGTGGCAACTCTTTAATAGGAAATTTGCTTTACAATTTTTCTCCTGAAAATTGTTTCTCTTGTCAAAGAAGGCAGAAACAAAAATAGACTTGAGACTTTTTTTTCTCAGATTCTCTTACTAAAGCTTCATGATCTTGCCTTAGTTTTCTTTTTTTCTCTCTGAAAATCATTTTTTCATTTTCATTGAAATTTTACGAATTCTCAGGTTATTTAAAATGTAGATTCCTGAAAATAATTATTTTAGGCATGTTCTATATCTATATTTTCATCTCTGTCTAGGAACCTTGAATTTTTTTAAATGTTATTTTAAAATCCAAGAGTATGAGTTCTTTGTGTTGTAACCGTGGTCTCTTTAGATGTGCTTCTTTGCTTCCCCTTTCAAGCCATTTGAAATTACAGTGCCTGGATATGTGATAGTGTCCCAGTTATCTAGATCATCTCTGATCCTATACACCAGATTTAAAAAAATGAATGAATGAAGGTTGATACCAGTAATTTTTAAGATGAGGAGGACATCCAGCAATCTCTAACTAGGATATTTAAAACTTACAAGCACGTTCTGTCTTCTTAACTTTACTATTTTTTATTGTTTAGAAATAATTCGAAAGTGGCAATATTCTTTCCATTTTCACTAGATTCAGCAACAAGTGATTATCAGAAACACAACTCAAGAAATATCAGAGCTCTTTAACATTTGTTAGTTTGGTTTGGTTTGGTTTGATTTTAGCTGAATAAGATGAGTAGCAGATGGTTTAGGTCTATCTTGTCACCACAAATGGCTACTGTGCCAGTTGACTGGCTTCAGCGGAAACATTCACTCACTTTCGCAATCTCTTTTACGACTCCACGTTTCCCTCGCTGCCCAAGAGTTCTCCAAACTGGCATAACCCAGGTCCATGGATCTTACGGAAGAATAGAGATTCTGTTACACATTGCTATGTTGCCTTTCCTACCAAGTAACCACTGTATTTGAAAAAGTGATACGCTGTTTGTTTACATGAGTGGGTGACTGGCATGTTATGAAAGTTTGGATGGACTGTCTGGCAGGGTCTTGCTGAGTGACACTGATTTGATATGGTTTTCTCATTCTTGGCTCTGGTCCTGGGAACCTTAAATGTTCCTCTCAGTCATGAAGTTGTATAGGGAAGACTCACACTAACAAAACTCATAAAAACCGCACATATAAACTAGAATATTCATAGATGTGTTTTAGTGAAATGTGTGATTATCTAGCACAGTGGATTGTGTTTGTATCTCTGCATATTCTTTCTGAGAATAGTAAACAGCTAAAAAATATTTAAATATATTCTGAGAGATAGGTACAAAGATTAAGCTGGAGGAAATAAATGTCACTGAGTTGCTGTCACCAAGTTAGAATATCTTCACTTTTGTTCTTATTTATGGAGTTCTAACAGTTTTAGATAAACACTTCCAGTATTGAGTCTACATTTTTCTATTTTTGAGCTGACCACCCCTTTGTTATCCATATTTTGTTATTGTTAGGCAATAAGCTCACACTGCTATTTTTTGGGAAACTACTTCTTGTTTCGCCTTTTCCTTTTGGTAGATATGTGATCGCCTTCCTGGATATTGATTTTACTTCCTCAATCTCAAAGTTCTCACAGTGCCTCCCTATTCATCCGCAGCACGAATACCAATGACATCTCTGCAATTATTGTTAAATCTGTCTTCAGACTCTGCTCTTCCCCTTCAGTCTATCACCAGGCCCTCAACGTGGTAGACTGAAGACTAGTCTCACTCAGTCCCCAGTCCTGTTGACAGACTGAAGTCATTTCAAAGGCACTAAGACAGCTTCCCAAATGTACACAATTCTCCAAAATAGTGATTCATTATTTGCATTTAAGGTGCTTTAATTTCCTAGCTAGATTTTAGATTCTTCATGAGAAATAACAGCAGCTTGTCATTGTATACTGGCTACCTAGACAATATACAGGATATAACAGGTGCCTGAAAAGAATGCTCTCTGAATTATTCTTAAAATTCTCAGGGGAGAGAAGACAGTATTGAATTGCAAGTCTTGCTAATTAGCATAGTTCATTCTTAATTAAATTTTTATTTTGAGAGCAGAAAGTTAAAAGGGAGGAAGACGCTCTCTGGATTGTTGATGGAATGGGTAGAAGCACTCTTAGAGAAGGACAGCAGGAGGACATGCTGCAAACCAAAAACACACACTTGTACTGCACAGTCTAGCTCAGACCCCTTCCCCCATCCACGGAATGTCATGTGCAGTAGAAATTTAAACCGTAGGGACTTTCCAAGAATAAATTCCTTAAGGGATATTGCAAGATGCTTTAATTCGTATGTTGAAAACTCATCGGTTTTAATGTAATTGACAGCTGATGATTTCACAGTGGCTTCCCCTCTCCTGCATCAGTGGCTTATTGAAATGACATTTATAATAAAAAATGCAAGAAGTTATTCTTTGTACATTTTCTTGCTTCAAGTAATTCTATAGGTGAGCACAGCAGCTACACAGGATTCCTAGTACATTAATATGAAGAAAATCATTAGAATTCAGAGAGATTTATGATTCCACTTTTAGTTTCAGCAAAAATGACTGTGATAATCCCAGCATAATTGATATATTTGGGATATTGTAAAATTCAATCTCAGTAATGATTCAGTTCCATTCAATCCATTTAAACAGCTATCCTTCACGGGGGAAGGGGAGCCATTCAGTGATATATAAGAAATTAATACCTATTTCTTCTTTCTTTCTTTCCTTCTTTCCTTCTTTCCTTCTTTCTTTCTTTCTTTTTTCTTTCTTTCTTTCCCAAATTCTACCCATTTCTTGAGGCTAAGGTAAAGTCCCAGCCTCTCCATTAAACCATCCTCGACTCTATTCACCCTCAACCATCCTTTTTCCTCTGAAGGAAAAGTTGACTCTGAGTTATGCAGCCTATTTTTCCCCTTGCTCTTTTGATTATCTTGTCTCTAAAATAGAGTTTCAGATTTCCTCATGCCCTCTCCACTATAGATGTCACTGTTTTCAGGTTGCTTGACATTAAAAAGAGATCCAATTCCTCTAATAGGAAAAATTCCTTTTATATATGAAATGTGTAATAGTACATTAGTAGACTTTGTAAGATGTGACAATATCTCAGATTATGTCATTTCAATCAGAGTAACTATTAGTTGTTTGTTTATTTATTTAAAATAATTGCAATGGTTAAGATAATTTTAAAAACTAAGAAAAAATCAGGTTGGGTACAGTGGTTCATGCCTGTAATCCCAGCACTTTGGGAGGCTGAGGTGAAAGCATGTCTTGATTCTAGGAGTTCAAGATCAGCCTGGATAACAAGGCAAGACCCTGTCTCTACAAAAAATATAAAAATTAGCAAGGTGTGGTGGTGTGTACCTGTAGTCCCAGGTACTCTGGAGGCTGAAGTGGGAGAATTGCTTGAGCTCTGGAGGTCAAGATTCAGTGAGCCGAGATCATGCCACTGCACTCCAGTCTAGGTGACAGAATGAGACCCTGCTACTAAAAAACAAAAAGAAAAAAATCAAAGATGTACAAAAATTATCCCACGTTATACATAAAAACCTACTTTAAAGTGTTTCTTTGAAATTGTAGTCAGTATTTGTGTACAATTAAATCTAGAATACTAGCTCAAAAGCTAGATAGCTACTGGATTAATTTTTTTCTTGAGTGTACACTTAAAGTGGGTGTTACCAAGAGCAAAACTTCGTACAATACCTGTCATTTTAGCACATAATATTTTGCAATTTAAATTTATTCAACCTTATACATCTTCTAAAAGCCCAAAGCTAAAGAAGTGTTAAGGATCAATTATTTTAGCTAACTCCATTTGTTAATCTTTACTAAGATTAATACATAAAGTTATATAATTTGGTGAAATGAAAAGATCTATATGCAGTCTGCAAAGCACATCTCTAGGATACATTAAGATGTAGGGAAAGAATAAAATGAATCCAAATTCTCAGCTGCTTCCAGCTATCAGTCCATCTAAAGTTACACACCCTCACACTCCCTAAGTTTTGTCCATAAACAGAAAAAAAAAGACCAGGAAGATATTTCTTGGAAACCCAAACACTTGTTCTGAGAATCATATAACACAAACATTTCTCCCAGTCAAGTCACAATGAATACAATGAGCAAAAATTAAGAAATAAATAAAAGCAAACAAAAGCAAACACATCTACCACATTTGTGATTTTTAGGCATAAACTTGGCTGTGATACTTGCCATTTGATAGCCCCCTTGCAACTAAATACATGGGTATCTGCAGGACTAATTCCTAACCTAACCCTACCTCTCAGACATGCTCTGCCACTGCTCAGCCTGTTCTCTACGCCATCTTGTCTACCATATGCTCTGGAGTAATGGTTTTCATTCTCATTCCGCCTCCAAATCATTTTGCTTCTGCCTGGATTAATTATCTGGTTTTGGAAACTATGGATCCTATAAACAGTCTTGTTGGGCATTCTAAAACAATTCTGCAACTTATAGCATCCCTTTGGATCCATTTAGAATTTGTCTGCTACGTACTTCCTTCTGTTTTTATTGATAATCATTAATATTTAAAAGCACACTGATATTCATAAAAATATTGTTGTGTGACTATGCCTGCTTCTATATATGTAGTGATATTAATCAGTGATTCAGATCAAGAAAAGTTTTCATTTGTTGTATGAGTACATTAACATCATTACTGATTTCCACAAACTACAAATGTATCTCTTTGCTATGCTGCATCAGTTGTGTTTATGCTTAGAAAGATCATATTCCTCTAACATTAAGCAGAAAGGAATGGAAGTATTTTTCCCTACAAGACATCAAATAATCCACATTAACATATTAAGATAATAAATACTTTTGACCATTGGAGAAGGTATGGACTGTACTGAAATCATGTAGGTGGTTTGCAGATTGATTATTCATTCTGAAGACAGCCCTTGCTCACCAGCTGCTAGCCTTTTTTTCAGCTTTTTCCCTTGATTAAAGGTGATTAGGTTATAACATGTATTCCTCAAAGTAGTTACAATTACATGGTCTTTATTACTATAAAGATAAAATGACTGCATCTATTATATGAAAATTTAATACTTTCCATCCTAGAAAATTTGATTATATGCCTGGCAAAAACACACACACATGCACATTCATATGTACACACACAAACACAAACACATACATACATATGCACATACACACACATACATACACATATTCATACATGCACAAAAATAGTCTTACACTTTCTGGACAAAATATTTTTCCTCCTAATCCAGAATAACACTACAAACTTCCTTATAGTAAAAAAAGAAAAAATGTCTACACTGACAAACTTAAATCCCTTTTTCTCCAGGAGAATCTCAGGCATATAAGTGTGCATGTATTTTCTTGGAGTAGGAAGAGGGTGGATCATGAGGGCTGTGCTAATAGTGATAAACGAGAAGTCCATGGACTTAAATCAAAAATATTTGTTAAATGTCTACTTCATAGCAGGAACTTCCAGATGCTGTGGAATGCAACGTTAAACAAAATACATTTGAACTGGTGCTTAGCTACCATTATTAGAATAATTATTACTTATTGGTGTTTAGCCAATCTCATCCAACAGACAGAAATCTCTTTTATCACATACCTAATAAAGCCCTTCAATCTGTGCAAATGAAAATGAGTCAGATAGTGACAGTTCTTTGAAAGTTTTATCATTATTAATACTTGCTAAAAGCTTCATATTTTATACCATAATATCATTAGCAATTATTTCATTTTCTATAATAAAATAGATACATCTACTCAATTTTCAAAACTAAAGATCCCTACATGTGGCAAGCTCTCTTTCTAATGCAATTTTCTACTTACCATCATTTTCCCTATTCATTACTAAGTGCATAATTTTGTTATCCATTTAATATGTAAGTGGCCCAAACTAAACAAAATGGAGAGAGAGTTTTTGGAGTAGTCACTGTGGTCTTTGATTAGATTCTCTTATTCAACATATATGATGACTGTAATGACTTACAGACCAATCAGCACATATTCAAGGAGCTCAGAAAGTAATCACTTCAATGGCACAAAGCTAATACATGAAGATATGAGAATTTGAGCCCAGGCTTATCTCACTCTAGATCCTATGTTATTTTCATCACACCCTGCCATTATGTAACCAATGCAACTGCAGATGAATCGTGGCCAAGGTAGTCTGAACACTCTGACTAGCTGGGCTGTGGATGGAGGTGCTGTGGCCAATTCAGATCTCAGGGGAAACAAGACGGGAACCGTTTGCATGTGTGATGTGGCATCTAGCAGGTTCCTGGTACTTACAGCTTCATGTTCTCCTCCTGACATAAGGTTCCTCAGAATATATTTCAAAAGTAAAGAGAGTTTTAAAAAACTAAAATGTGTTTTTAAGTAGTTCATTTTCCTTAATCTTGACATCTAATTTGGTAATACTTCACTTAACTAAAAAATATGCCAGCATTGTATTAATTATTCAGCCCTTCCCAGGCTTCTGCAAGCTTTAATTAGTGAAAGACATTTTCAGGACAAGTTATAATTTGCATGCCAACAAATTTGTTTATAAATTACACAGTAAAGGTAAAATTTGGTAGTGTGTCAACTTCCTTAACTGGGATCTATGACACAGCTAGGTTTGCTACAGTTCGTACCTGAATCTGCAGCCCTAAAACTTGGTGAACACCTGCTCCTTTGTATTTCCTTACCTTAGACCTATGATCACAATTTAATTTGTTTTTTGTTGCTCTGCAAATCCCTATTTGTCATAATTGCACCTCAATTCAAAAGTCAAAGTAACTCTGTCCATAAACAATGCATTTGTGATCTTAGATATTTCCATAAAAATAAATGGTTTTGACTTGGCCTAGAAGAGGACTCCCTATCCAGTAAGTAAACAATATAACATCAGAGTAGTTAATAGATTTTGGAAGACAGACTTATTTCAGGATGAAAAAGCAAGAATACTTGACTTCAGTAAGGCCACTTTGCCATGATGCCCCTTGGTCACTTGGTCAAGGGACCAAGTGTCAGGATTATTATTATTATTAACATAAATTCATTTTCTACAGTATACTCTGACTTTCTTACTCTAAATAAAGATCAATGTATATCAATTTGTTAAAGCACTATATTTGGCTTACAAATCCTTCTTGCTCTTGCAAAAATGAACTATCTAAAGGAGTTCATTTTCTAGATTTCAAATTTTGCTTTAAAGTCATTTCCTCAAAAAATTGTATCAGAAGATGTTCTTATAAATATCAACGAATCCCAAAACTGGACCTATTAGATAGTACGCTGCTACCGTCTCAGTGATTCTTTCCATGTAGAAAAAACTGTGCCTGGATGAACAATTGATTGGTGGAGAAATGATGGCAAACACACTACTAATAAATATATAGAAGTCCTGATTTCCTTCACAGTTCATTAATATTTTTGAGGTTGGAGAAAACCTTCAGACAGTCAGAGGCCATGAGATTAGATCCAAATCGGCAGAGATACTGACGGACATGGAGGAGACCACCAGCATCTGGCTTACAAGAGTCTTGGGGCAGAAATATATTGCTTTTTATGCTCAGCACCACAAGTGATTTATCATAAAATCAGCTCCTCTGTGTTTTAATTTGAGCTGCTTCTCTCCATAGGACCCTGACATGGGACTTTTGGTTCAGAGATGAAGACAAAAGACTTCTCTATAGCATCTGATGCTATTTGATAGTATTTTACCCAAAAGAGAGCTTTTTAAATTGAGGTCAATTCTTTCAAATCCTGATACTGCGTTATTTACTAAGTTTATGTAATATTCTAAATTCTTTGCTAACATTTCAACACTGTTAATAGTATCTTCACCAGGAGTAGATTCCATCCCAATAAAACATTTTCTTTGTTCACCTGTAAGAAGCAAGTCCTCATCCATTCAAGTTTTATCATGAAATTATAGCACTTCACTCCCATCTTCAGGTTCCATTTCTAATTGTACTTCTCTTACCACTTCTACCACATTTACAGTTATTTTTCTTCACTGAAGTCTTGAAATATTCAGGTCATCCATGAGGGGTGGAATCAACTTCTTCTAAACTCCTATTACTGTTGATATTTTGAACTTCTCCCATGAATCCTGAATGTTCCTGATGGTATCTAGAATGATAAATTCTTTCCAGAAGGTTTTTCAGTATACTTTGCCCAGATTCATCTGAGGAATCACTATCTACAGCAGTTGCAGGCTACAAAAGGTATTTCCTAAATAATATGGCTTGAAAGTCAAAACTACTTCTTGATTCCTGGACTTCAGAATAAATGTTGTGTCAGCAGTCATGAAAACATTAATCTCCTCATACATCTCCATCAGAGCTCTTGGGTGACCAGACACATTGTCAAAAAGCTCTAATATTTTGAAAAGAATATTTTTTCCTTAGCAGTAGGTCTCATTAGTGAGCTTAAAATATTCAGTAAAACATGTTGTAATCAGTCACTGTCATCCAGGCTTTGTTGTTCTACGGCGCTTGTAGAGTAGTTCTAGCATAATTCTTAAGGGACTTAGGATTTTCAAGATTGTAAGTGAACAATGAGTTCAATGTAAAGTCATCAGTTGCATTAACCACTAACAAGAGAATCAGGGTGTCATTTGAAGCCTTGAAGCCAGACATTGACTTCTCTCAGGTTAGGAAAGCCCCAGTTGGCATCTACTTCCAGTAACAGCTGTTTTGTCTGCACTGAAAATCTATTAGTGTAGCCACCTTTATCAATGATCTCAGCCAGATCTTCTGGATACCTTGCTTCAGCTTCTCCATCAAAACTTGCTGCTTCGTCTTGCTCTTTTATGAGAACAGCTTCTTTCCTTAAACTTCACTAGCCAACCTCTGCTAGCTTCAAACGGTTATTTTCCCTCTTTCCCACCTCTCAGTCTTTGTAGAAGAGAGTTACGGCTTTACTCTGGATCAGGCAGTGGTTTAAGAACATGACGTGACTGGTTCGATTGTCTATGTAGACCACTAAAATTTTCTTCATATCAACAATAAGTCTGTTTCACTTTCTTATTATTTGTGTTTTTATTGGGGTAGTACTTTTAATTTTATTACAGAATCTCTCATTTGCATTCACAACTTAGCAATTTGGTGCAAGAAGCTTTTTTTCAGCTTTTGGTATGCCTTCCTTACAATCCTTAATCATTTCTAGCTTTTGATTTAAAGTGAAGAATGAGACACAAAACTTTTCCTTTCACTCGAACATTTAGAGGTCATTGTAGTGTATTAATTAGCCTAATTTCAATATTGTTTCATAGGAAGGCCCAAGGAGAGTAAGAAAAATGGAAGAGGAGCAAGGTGGTGGAGCACTCATAACACACACATTTATTGATTAACTTTTCCATTGTATTTGGGCACAATTCATGGTGCCCCAAGCCCATTACAGTAATATCATCAAAGATCACTTATCATAGATCACCATAACAGGCATAGTAATAGTCTGTTTTCTAATAGTTATGTAAAAGTTTGAAATATTGTGAAAATACAAAAGTGTGGCACAGAGACAGAAAGTGAGCATATATTGTTGAAAACTAGCACTGGTAGACTTGCTCAGTACAGGCTTGCTGCAAACCTTTGGTGAGAAGCACGTTGAAACTAAGTCCAGTCAAATGAGGTGCGCCTGTACCTTGCTGGGAAATTTCTTCTTGATTTCCTAAAGTAAGGTTGGTTCAACTCCTCTTTACTGACATGGGACCATGCATCTTCACTATCAAAGAACACAGTATGCCATGCTGGGAATGTCAGTTTACAGTTCACAGTAGTGAGAACTACTCCATTTAAAAAGTAAAAACAAAACCAAAAGCTGTTCTGAAGTGAGACTTCCAGTGTGACAAAATAAGTAATAAAACTGGACACTATTGCCAGCAATTACCCCAACAGGACTCTGGAAACTGACCAAAGCAAACGTTGAACTAAGAAGTCATTGTTTATCGTAAAGAAACAATTGGATTTTGAGAAAGAACAGCGGGCACCTGTGGCATCCTCGCTTGGGGCTTCACCCATCCCCCACCACAGCTGAGTCACAGTGATAGTTCTACCAGAGTAGGAAAAACTGAAAGTCTTTGCCAGAGGAGCCTGACCTGATAAGAAGTAGAACAACCTAAGACACCATGCTCAAGCAGCACCTTCGGGAACAAGAGCAATATTGACGATGGAGCTACAGAAGAAAAGTGACTCAGCAAGGATACAGCTGTGGCATGGATTCAGGCAAACAGAATGGCAGAATGCCCAGGCATCTATCAGGGACACCCAAGGAAGGAGACAGATATGGGGACCTTGGTAAGCTTTTGTAAGTCTATGAGACTTCAGAGGGCCCAAGATCTTCACACATTCCTCACTTTGGCCTGTGATTATCTATAGAAGACATAAGAGCATACACAACAAAATTAAACAAGGAACAGACTCAAAAGCTGCTGAACCATTGAAAGTGTCCCCCGCCCCACACAGATCCACTGTCACACAATGGGAGACTTCCTGTTTCAAGGTGTTAGAACACAACCCTTGATTAATGACTGACTGACCAACATGCTACTCAGACACAAAGATGACCCTAGGAAACCAGGGTCAAAAATAACAATAATAATTATACATAAAATAAGAGTCATGTGCCACTTAATGTTTTGGCCAACAGAGACAACATATATAATAGTGGTCCCATAAGATTACGGTATCATGTTTTTGCTATAATATGTTCAGATACACAAATACTTGCCATTGTGTTACAATTGCCAGCAGTACTCAGTACAGTCCCTTGCTGTACAAGTTTGCAGCCCAGGAACAAAAGACGACATCACGTAGCCTAGGTTTGCAGATGCTATACCATCTAGGTGTGTGTAAGCTGACTCTTCTATGATGTTCATACAATGTGGAAATTTCCTGGCAATGCATTTCTCAGAATGCACTCCCATTGTTAAGTGATGCAGGGCTACACACACACACACACACACACACACACCCCTGACCAAAAACATCAGGAGTCACATGCCATGGGGAACAGAATCCACAGCTTTAGTAAAGACAAGTCATTATACAAACAAAAGATGAATTTAAAACTTCAACAACAACCCTTGAGGGACAAAAGATCCAAATCCACAAGGTAGAACTATGTTATAAAAACATTCAGGCTTCAGTGAGCAGTTATGAGACGAGGAAAGGAACAGTAAGGTTTTTCCTACTTTTCAAAAACACAAAAGCAAATCAAAACCAGGTGATAAAAACTGTCACTGAAGTGGCATAAGTATTGGGCTTAGGAAACAAACAAATGCAAGCAAGCTCCTTTAAATGTATCGGGGGGAAAATCTAAACAAAACCGTTTTTAGGAATTGAAGAAAACGTGATGAAAACAGCTCAGTAACTAGAGCATTACCTCCAACAGTGGTCATTATTTTTTAAATGACCTGGTAAAAATGTCAGAGTTGAAAAGTACAATAACTCAAACTTTAAGAAGAAATTACTATAGTGAATTAATACTCAATTCTACATGGCAAACACCACACGCGCACACACAGGGATCAGTAAACTAAAGAGTAAACTTCACCAATATTTTACAAACTCTCAGAAAATAGGAAAATAGAGGACATCTATTCAAATTATTCTATAATGGCAGCATTAACTTGAAACCAAATCCAGACAAAGACATTGCACACACACACACACAATAATAAAACTATAATTTAATACCCCTTATTAACATAGACACAAAATCCTAATAAACATTAGGAAACCTAGTCAACCGACATAAAAAATGTATTAAATAACAAAACAAAGTAAATTTATTCCCCAAAAGCAAGTTTGGTATAACATTTAAAAATCAAAATATTTAAGATTGTATTAATATAATAGAAAAAAGTAGATACAGGAAAAGCATTTGGTAAACTTCAACCAATATTTACAATAAACATTTTCAAGAAATTAAGAAAAGAAAGAAATTATCTGAATTTCATATAAAGAATCTGTGAAAATACTGTGGTTCACATTATATTTCATTGGAAAAGGCCAAATGTCCTCTACGTCACACAATTAGGAACCAGGCAGAGATGTCCATTCCCATGACCTCTACTCAATATTTTACTGAAGATTGTACTCAGTGGAACAAGAAAAGAAAAGAAAGAGAGAGAAAGAGAAGGAAGGAAGGAAGGGAGGGAGGAAGGGAGGGACAGAGAGAGGAAGGGAGGGAGGAAGAAAGGAGAAAGGAAGGAGAAAGAAAGAGAAAAAGGGAAGGAGTTAAAGACATCCAGATTGGAGAAAATCAAGTATATAACATTTTTTATTTACAGATGACATGATCCTTCAGATAGAAAAATTTAAGTAATTTTTTAAATGCCAGTACTAATGCATTAAACATGGTCACAAGATACATTACTTTACAAAAATTATATATTATATATACATATATATATAAACAACTACTAATTCAAACAAAATTTAAAAATTCTAATCACAGTATTATCAAAATAATATGCTTAGATATAAATTTATATTAAAAATTACAAGACTTGCTTACTGAATATTACAAAACATTGTTGAGAAAAATTTAAGAAAATCTGAATAAATGATAGATCTTCTAAGCTAAAATTAGAATATTCAAAGAGGTTAAGATACCAATACTCCTTAAGTTTATCTGTAGACTTTACATAATTCCTATCAAACCCCAGCAAGCAGTTTTACAGAAATTCACAAGCTTGTGCTAAAATATACAGTTAATGTTAAAAAATACATAATTAGAAAAGGAAGTTGAAGGAGATACAATAAACAATTTTAAAACTTACTGCAAAACATATAAAATAATTAAGATAATGTAGTACTTGCGTGAAGATAAACATATGAATTAACAAAGCATAGCTTAGAATTCAGAAATAAACTTCCATTATGGCTGAACAATTTTCAACAAAAGGCCCAAGACATTTTAATTGACAAAGGATAGTCTCTTCAATAAATAATACTGAAACAATTTGATATCCAAGTACAAAGGACAGATTTAGATTCTTACCTCATGCCACACACAAAACATTCCTTTAGAATAGATTTTAAAACTAAATGTAAGAGCTTAAGCTATAAAATTTCTGGAAGGAAATCAAAGAGAAGCTTTCATTTACCTTGAGTTATGTAGAGAGCTATCAGTGATTATACCAATAACACAGTCCAAAAAAGACAAAATTGGTACATTACACTCTATCAAAATTACAAACATTGGACTTTAAAAAACATCATTAAGAAAATAAAAGTTCAGGCCCCATAAAACATTTTAAACTAATATATCTGATGGTAAAAAATGTTTTCTAATTATATATCTGAGCACTAAGTAACTTGTCTCCAGGATATATAAAGAAGACTTTTCACTCAATATAAAGAAAATAAATAACCCAATTTAATTGTAGGCAAAATGTTTTCATAGGCATTTTACAAAGTAAGATATATGGACAGCTAATATGCACATGAAATGTTCAGCATTATTAGTCTTTAAGGAAATGCAGGAAGGAAGGAAGGAAGGAAGGAAGGAAGGAAGGAAGGAAGGAAGGAAGGAAGGAAGGAAGGAAGGAGAAGCAGAAGTTATTTGTTAACTTTCTCCATTGCACGTCTTTCAGCCCACAACACATCCACCTTCATTGCAAACCCGAGCACCATTTCTCTCCCTGACCATGTTCCCTTTTTGGTTCTGTGTGTTTCCTCTTGACCTTTCTTTCTTTTTTTTTTTTTTTTAATTTATTGCATTTTAGGTTTTGGGGTACATGTAAAGAACATGCAAGATTGTTGCATAGGTACACACATGGCAGTGTAATTTGCGGCCTTCCTCCCCATTACCTATATCTGGCATTTCTCCCCATGCTATCTCTCCCCAACTCTCCATCCCTTGCTGTCCCTCCCCTATTTCTCCTCTACAGACCCCAGTGTGTGATGCTCCCCTCCCTGTGTCTATGTGTTCTCACTGTTCAACATCCACCTATAAGTGAGAACATGTGGTGTTTGATTTTCTGTTCTTGTGTCAGTTTGCTGAGAATGATGGTTTCCAGCTTCATCCATATCCCTACAAAGGACATGAACTCATCGTTTTTGATGGCTGCATGGTATTCCATGGTTTATATGTGCCACATTTTCCCTGTCCAGTCTATCATCGATGGGCATTTGGGTTGGTTCCAGGTCTTTGCTATTGTAAACAGTGCTGCAATGAACATTCGTGTGCATGTGTCCTAGTAGTAGAACATTTTATAATCCTTTGGATATATACCCAGGAATGGGATTGCTGGGTCAAATGGAATTTCTATTTCTAGGTCCTTGAGGAATCGCCACACTGTGTTCCACAATGGTTGAACTAATTTACACTCCCACCAACAGTGTAAAAATGTTCCTATTTCTCCACATCCTCTCCAGCATCTGTTGTCTCCAGATTTTTTAATGATTGCCATTCTAACTGGCATGAGATGGTATCTAAATGTAGTTTTGATTTGCATTTCTCTAATGACCAGAGATGATGAGCATTTTTCCATATGTTTGTTGGCCTCATGTATGTCTTCTTTTGTAAAGTGTCTGTTCATATCCTTGGCCCACTTTTGAATGGACTTGTTTGTTTTTTTCTTGTAAATCTGTTTTAGTTCTTTGTAGATTCTGGGTATCATCCCTTTCTCAGATGCGTAGATTGGAAAAATTTTTCCCAATTCTGTTGGTTGCCAATTCACTCTAATGACTGTTTCTTTTGCTGTGCAGAAGCTGTGGAGTTTGGTTAGGTCCCATTTGTCTATTTTGGCTTTTTTTGCCAATGCTTTTGGTGTTTTGGTCATGAAGTCCTTGCCTACGCCTATGTCCTGAATGGTTTTGCCTAGATTTTCTTCATGGTTTTTAGGGTGTTAGGTCTTATGTTTAAGTTTTTAATCCGCCTGGAGTTAATTTTAGTGTAAGGTGTCAGGAAGGGGTCCAGTTTCTGCTTTCTGCACATGGCTAGCCAGTTTTCACAACACCATTTATTAAACAGGGAATCCTTTCCCTGTTGCTTTTTTTTTGTCAGGTTTGTCAAATATCAGATGGTTGTAGATGTATGGTGTTGCCTCCAAGGCCTCTGTTCTGTTCCATTGGTCTATATCTCTGTTTTGGTACCAGTACCATGCTGTTTTGATTACTGTAGCCTTGTAGTATAGTTTGAAGTCTAGTAGTGTGATGCCTCCAGCTTTGTTCTTTTTGCTTAGAATTGACTTGACTATGCGGGCTCTCTTTTGGTTCCATATGAAGTTTAAGGTGGTGTTTTCCAGTTCTGTGAAGAAGGTCATTGGTAGCTTGATGGGAATAGCTTTGAATCTGTAAATTACTTTGGGCAGTATGGCTGTTTTCACAATATTGATTCTTCCTAACCATGAGCATGGAATGTTTTTGCATCTGTTTGTGTCCTCTCTTATTTTGTTGAGCAGTGGTTTGTAGTTCTCCTTGAAGAGGTCCTTTACATCCTTTGTTAGTTGTATTCCTAGGTATTTTATTCTCTTTGTAGCAATTGTGAATGACAGTTCGTTCTTGATTTGGCTCTCTTTAAGTCTGTTATTGGTGTATAGGAATGCTTGTGATTTTTGCACATTGATTTTGTATCCCTTGTTCTTCTCTGGCAAAGGCATAGTTCCATCCTTATTCAGACAGTGCTGGTTCTTTTAGGCAATGAGGATGTTCCTTCTGGCTTTATCCTGAAGGAGACTCTTCCTACGGACATTCTTGGTCTCTCTTAGGAAGGTTTAGATTTATACTCAGAGTAGAAAATCTAAAATGCAATCAAGCTTTTAAAATGTATATATTACTCTTAGCTTTAAATTATCTATGTGCTATCATGTTAACACTCTCCTTCCTCATTTTTATCAAAGACTTCTCCTCATCAGGATGTAAAATGATGAAGATGCAAAGACGTTTCTGCCCACATACTCATTTTGTAATTATTTACCGAGCCCTTGCTGTGCCAGACACTTTGCTAGGACTAGGGAGTCACAGGTGTTCATGGAACAATCTTTTCCCTCAAAACCTTACATTTGTTTGGCCTAGGTGGGGCAAGAGGTGGGAACTGTCAAGAAAAAAAGTAAATGTAGTATAATGTGATTTGAGCTATGATAGAACCAAATGGTGCATTGTGAGGACATCCAATGCAGACTGCTTTGTTTGGCTTTTTTGGAAAACAAGAAAGGGCTTGCTGGTCAGCTTCAGATTTCTTCCTTCATTTAAGAAACATCTACTGAGTGCCTACATTGTAATGAACACAACCTGATCCTGGAAATACAAATATGAATACGTATAGGCTCTGTCTTAGAAAATTTCAAAATCTAATTGGGGAAGTAGAAAAGTAAAAAACAAACAAACAAACAAATTACACATGTCAATGTTTTATGTGCAACTTACTATAATTCTGTGTTTCCAGGAAAATACAGAAGCCATGGAAAAGCCTAAATGCTAAAGGATCCAGTAACTGTAAATTTTCATTGAGATGGCTCTTTGGAAAATGGCTTTTGCAGAGTTGAAGCAACTAAACCTTAAAAATTTAATCTATAAATACTACCTATCTCAAGTTCACTGTGAGGCTAGAAGAGGCTGATATATGCAAAGGGTACAGTAATAGCCTTATTATTGATATGAAACAATTTTCTTAATATTATTTAGATATAGCATTTCATTCAAGTAATCTGGTAACTAATTCAATACAATTTAGAACACATAATTTGAGTAGAATTCAATTTTAGCATAAAATACGCTAAGGAAGTAATATATTCTTTTTTAAGTTCAGAATCAAATACAATATGGACTTTCCCTCATAAATTTGTTCAGATAATAAAACTCTCCAATGTTACAATCACTATCAGTTTGACTGATCTCAGATTATTAAAAGATTGTAAAATACCCTAGACCAAAGTTGATACAAAGAGTACTTTATCTCTTGATGAATATTAGTCTGATTAAAAGTGAACTGCTCTGCCCAGAGAAGACTGTGGGTTCGTTTCAATGTTAATTAATGATTAGAGCTTTAGAAAATTATGAAAACTTTATGATTTCACAATCATCATGTGTTATATTTCTTGCCTCAAACGTTTAAAGAATTCTAAGGGGCAGATACAGGCCTAATATGGTTGTTGTTGTTTTTAAAGATGGTCATAATGATTGGTCTTTGAAGACCAGGTAGAACTGAATTCAATTCCTCCCTCTGAAGCAATAGCCATTTTTTCTTAAGAGATTACTGATGAGACATAAATGCTCTAACAACCCTTGGGTTGTTTGTTGAATTATCCAAATGTCTGAAGTTTCAATTTAAAGAACAATTATGGATATTTATAGATTTCAAATATCAAAATGGTGTTAGAAAAAATACAATTTTAAGTAATCAATATATTCTGTTCTTCAGTCTGATTACATTGATTTTAGTTCTAAGAACTTCATTTTTGCCTATATTTACATGACCTTCTCTTTACCAGAATGTGTAAAAATTGATGACTCTTTTAAAACTTTGTTTATTGTTTTTTTGTGCAGTCCTATAAAGTAGAACTGAGGAAACTGAGTTATTGAACTCATCTAAAAAGCTTATCTAAGGTTCTCTCATCTCACTTACTTATGTCTGTAAGTAAAATAATATACTCACATTTTCTGTTTTTTTTTAAATTTGCAGACTTAAACTTGTGTAACTTCTCCCTAGAGATGAAAAACATATTACAACATACTGACACTAATAAAGCTTATGATTTTAAAGAAATAAAACGATTTCAAATTAAAAAGAGAGAGAGAGCAAGAAGGGCTCCATAACCTTCCTTTCCTAAAGTAGAAAATGTTCTTATTTTATGAATTCATATAACTCCATATAGTGATTGATATTTGTCCATTATCAATCATGAATACACAAAGTGCACATTAATTTCTCATATTTTCTTTTTATCACTGTGTTTCCTCTTTAGTAAATATCTATCTATTTATTTATTTGAGACAGCCTGTCACCAGGCTGGAGTGCAGTGGCAAAATCTCGGTTCACTGCAACCTCCACCTCCTGGGTTCAAGCAATTCTCCTGCCTCAGCCTCCCGAGTAGCTGGTACTACAAGCTTGCACCACCATGCCCAGCTAATTTTTATGTTTTTAGTAGAGACAGAGTTTCACTATGTTGGCTAAAATTGCCTCCATTTTTGACCTCATGATCTTTCTGCCTCAGCCTCCAAAGTGCTGGGATTAAAAGCATGAGCCACTGTGCCCATCCTAGTAATATTTTTGTTAGTTGAAATATACTGAGGTTTTTGAAGTTCAACTCTAATTTCAAAATATGTTTCTCTCAGAAATTATGACTTAACAAAATTACAACATTTACTAGAAGGTATAATTTAATACATTATGTTTCAGCACTATAACAGAATTATATTAGAATTTGGCAAGTTTCCCAAACTGAACATATTCAAAGAGGAGTTGGGTTTATTGAGTCAAGGAAGTGAAAGACTTTTACAATAAAACTACAAAGATTGCTAAAATAACTTTTAAAAGACCTAAGTAAATGGAAACAAATACTATGTTCATGGATTGGAAGATTTAATATTGTTGTGATGGCAATACTCTTCAAAGTGATCTACAGATTCAGTATACTCTGTATCAAAATCCCAATGGCCTTTTTGAAGAAATGGAAAAATTTATCTTAAAATGTGTACAAAATTGCAAGGGGCCCTGAATAGCCAAAACATAATGAAAAATGATAATAAAGTTGAATGACTTACAACTCACTGTTGTTTCAAATTTTTACAATTATACTGTAATCAAAATGGTATGGTACTGCTGTAGAGATACACATATAGACAAATGGAATAAAGTTGAAAGTCCAGAAATAAACTCAATTATCTATAGTCAACTGATTTTCAACGAGAATGCTGAGACCATCCAATGGGGAAGGAACAAATGGATATCTTATCTCAAATCACATATAAAAATTAACTCAAAAAGGATCAACAACCTAAATATAAAAGCCTGAAGATTAAAACTCTTAGAATAAATCAAAGGCAAATTCTTGTGACCTTGTATTTGGCAATAGTGTCTTAAATATGACATCAAGAGCAGAAGTAACAGAAAGAAAAGTTGTCAAGCCACACACCATCAAATTTTTAAAAACAAACTTGTCTGTTAATGAACACTATCAAGATATTGAAAAGACAACCCACAAAATGAGAGAAAATATTTGCAAATCTTGTAACTGATAAGGTCTAGCATTTAGAATTTAAGAAGAAAAGGCAGGAGAATTGCTTGAACTCAGGAAGCGGAGGTTGCAGTGAGCCGAGGTCGCACCACCACACTCCAGCCTGGCGCCTGGTGACAGAGTGAGACTCTGCCTTAAAAAAAATAAAGAAAGAAATAAAGAATTTAAGACAAAATATTACAATTCAATAACAAAATACAAAAAATTCAATTAAAAATGGGAAAATAACTGGAACAGATATTCGTTGAAGGAAGACATAAAAATGGCCAACAATCACATAGAAAATGCTCAATATCATTACTCACTGGAGAACTGAAAATCAAAACTACAGTGAGGGACCTCATGACACCTACTAGGATGGCCAACATAAAACACTAATTAAAAATATCAAGCACTGTAATCCCAGCACTTTGGGAGGGCGAGGCGGGTGGATCCCGAGGTCAAGAGATCGAGACCATCCTGGTCAACACGGTGAAACCCCGTCTCTACTAAAAATAGAAAAAATTAGCCGGGCATGGTGGCGCGTGCCTGTAATCCCAGCTACTCAGGAGGCTGAGGCAGGAGAATTGCCTGAACCCAGGAGGCGGAGAGCCGAGATCGCGCCATTGCACTCTAGCCTGGGTAACAAGAGCGAAACTCCATCTCAAAAAAAAAAAAAAAATCAAGCATTGGCAAGTGTGGTGGTTTGAGTGTTTTCCCAGAAATATGTGTTAGAAATTTTGCCCCAGTGTGGCACTGTTGGTGAAGTAGTACCTTTAAGAGGTGATTTGGTCATTTAAAGGAATTAATGCACTCTTGGGAAACTGGGCTATTTCTTGCAGAAGTGAGTGACTTCTCATTACGTTGGGACTAGATTAGTTACTGCAAGACTGGGTGGTCATAAAGTGAGGCCACTCCTTGTGTTTCGCCTTTTTTGCACACGTCTGCCTTCCCCTATGTTTTTCTGCCATGATACTAACCTCATCAGATGCAGCCACCTGATCTTGGACTTTCGAGCTCTAGAACGATGAATAAAATAATTATCTTTCCTTTGTGAGTTACTCTGTCCCAGAGTTCTGTTGTAGCAACAAAAAAGGGACTAAGACAAGCAAGATGAAGACAAATTGAAAGGCTTATGGATTGCTTTTTAGAATGTCACATGATGCAGCACTGTGTAACACAGTTTGTTGGCTTATCAATAAGCTAAGCAAAGAGTTACCATATGACCAAGCAATTCCACTCCTTGGCATAATACACCCTCCAAACCTGAAACCCTGTGCTCAAACAAAGACGTGTACATAAATGTTCAGAGCAGGTCTAGTCATTATACCCTAAAGAAGAAAGAGCTTGAATGTTCATCAACAGATGAACAAGCAAACATAATCTGGTATATCTATACAATAAAATAGTTTTCAGCTATAAACAGGACTGAAAAGCTGATATATGCTACAACATGGATGAGCTTTGAAAATATTTTTCCAAGTAAATCAGACACAGAAGGATCAATATAAGATTACTCCACTTACAAAGAATCAACAAATTTATAAATATAAAAAGTGGATTAGTGATTGCCTCAGAACTGAGAGGAAGAAGGAATCAGGAGTGACTATTTAATTAGGCATTACATTTGAGGTAATGAAAATGTTTTGAAATAAGGTAGTTACATGGTTGCACAACTTTGTGACTGTATAAAATGTCAATAAATGGTATTCCTTAGTACAGTTAATAATGGTAAATTTTATGTTGTGTGCATTTTGCCACAATAAAAATATTTTGAGCAAAAAGAAAAAGAAAAGAAAGAGAGAGAACCAAAAACATTTATTGAGCAATCTGCAATCCTATAGGAGGATTCCGTTAGCCTGATGAGACAGAGTTGTATAAAATTCAGTCCTTGTACTTTCAAGTACATATGGTACTATGTAAACAGAGCACCTAAACAACTATTACACAATATTTTACAGTTGACTGTAGGTGATGATTAAACTGCCATAGAAACACTGAGAAAAGAATATCTGATTCTTCCTGCACTCAGGGAGGTATTGACTTGGGAAAACAACAAAGAACGTAACTTTGTTATGCTAATGAATAATACATGCGATTTCTTCTCTTAGAAAGAAGGGGAAGGATGGTCTAGGGAAGGCGAGCAAAGAAAACAGCAGCGAACACGTCCACAGGCACAAACGTGAAACAAAAGTGTATATTCAGTCAACTTAATGAAGTAGCTTCTGTAAGAAAAGCTGATAATCTTTTAGAATGTTAAATTATTTAATGTTCTTCACAGCTCAGATAAAGAGGCCCAATAATCATTGCCTTTATTTTATAAAAGTTGAAACTATGGCTGGAAAGAGATTAGTATTTTTCTCCAAATCAGAAAGCTGGTAAGTGATGAAGCGGCAACTAACCAAGTCCATAAAATGCCAGGGTTTGTTCTTTTAGCCATTATTTCATTATATTTTGAAGCAGTTAGAATTAAGAATTGCGACACAGGCAAGAACTGGATGAAGAAGGTCTGTCATAATATGCTGTTATTTGGATTTTAATTTTGAGGAAATGAAAGCAATTGCACAGTTTTATGCATGGGAGTAATTGCATGTGAAGTTAGAAGTATTATTCTGGCAACGATGTGGAGAGGATGAACTAATATGTACTCAGAGGTTTTACACTGATCGCCTGTCTGGGATGCCTTGGAATTGTGAGAAGTAACAAAAGAGAAATGCAAATAAGGGAAAAGGAATTAACATCTGAACAGATATGTTGTCCTTGAACTTTATATTCAACATATTATTAATTCCAGCAATGATGCAGAGGGTTTAAGATTACATTTTCCATTTTATCATAAAGAACTAAAGGTTTAGAGATTTTAAATGGCCTGTGTATATTACCTAGCTAGAATGTCATGGATTTGGGACTAAATCTGTGTCCTTTTACAACCAAAGTTTATTTCACTATTGTCTCAGTATGTCTAGGCTGCTTTAACAAGAAGAAATTGATTACTCACAGTTCCAGAATCTGACAAGTCCCAGATCAAGGCAGAAGTATCTGATGAGGGCCTGTTCCTCATAGATTGTACCTTCTGTGTGTCCTCACAAAGCAGAAAGAAGAAAACAGGCTCCTTCAAGCCGTTTTCTTAAGGATACTAATTCCATTCATAAGGACAGAGACCTGATGAGCTACACACTTCATTTCCTAAAAACCCCACCTTTTAATATCACCACAGTGGGAATTCGTTTCAACATGAATTTTGGAGGGGTACAAACATTTAAACCATCACAACTATGTCATGACAGCCAAGCAATTTTCTAATCTTAAAAAAGGTGCTAAGCCTTGCAAAACTAGTGAGCAGAATGCAAAAACACGGCATGTGTGCATTTAACAAACGCTAACGAGTATTCCATTACAGAAATACTCTCAAGGTTGACAGCGATAAGAACTTTCTTCTATTGTTCTCTTTTGACTTGATACAGTCCAAATAGCTTTATCATTTCAATGTCTCTGCTGCTGTAACTGTGGAGTGGCTGTTCTGTTTTCACACTAATCCATGCGAGCTTTCCCTGGTCTTTTTAGCTCAAGTGAAAATTGTCCATTTCTTTTTCCACTAAACCACCAACTAAAATGTATTCTATTTAATAAAAATTTTAATCATCATAAGAAAAAAATGAATTTGAGTCATCAATAAATGTATACTTACTGTTTCCATCCTTTAGCCAGATGGAAAAAGTAAAATTAATGTTTACCACTCTCAAGTTAGTGACAAATACATGTTGAAGACAAACAGCCATACAATCAAAAACACTATATTCCAAAAGGGAAGTTAGCAAATGGAATATCGTGTGTGTGTGTGTGTGTGTGCGCGTGTGTGTGTGTATACACACACACAGACATATATATATGTATTTAAGTAATATATTTATTTACCATTTTAAGAGTAAAATATTAAGCAGAAAATAACACATTTTGACTAGAAAAAGAAAAGCATGAATTCTTAAAACTCTCAACAAAACATCTCTACAGATTCCTGGGTTAACCTCCAGGGATCCTGACTTAGTAGGTTTAACACCTGGGGATCTGCATGTTTAGTAAGCTCCTAAGTGATTCTTGTTCACCAAATATATTGAAAAATCACTGACCTCCTTAGTATAATAACCTGAGAAGCAGAACATTTGGAGTGCTTCTTAATGTGATCTATGTCTTCTTAGATCACTGCAATTCAAATCTCTAGTGATGATTTTGAAAATGGTGCCAATATGCACTTAGGTACAGATTTAATGTTCATGAAAATGAACAAGTACTTGAGGGTATTTGAAAAATATAATCTTGGGGTTTACAGAAAGATGGAAAGGTAAATAGGTTGCAGTATCACAAGTGAAATCAGCTGTAGATAATAGCTTTCTCCATCTGTGGATAATAGCACAAAATAGACTTGAAGAGAATCAAAGAAAATAGAGATGGAATTCATATTCATTTTAGAATGAAGCTGGATGCTTTATTCAACATTAACATTGTTTTTTCAATCTTCCAAAAGTTAACAAAGAACCAGATTGAAAAAATATTTTAGGCTAGTTTAATATAAAATTCATTAAACTACTATTTGAAAGATACAGGTTAGAATCGCAAATAAACAATGAATTTATCCTATTACTTGTAGTCCAAAGATCCTCTTCATTGATTCATGCATCTACTGGGTTTATATGTAACATATTCTTGACCACCTCGAGCCGTCTAATACCACAGATGTGTTTACATCCTCGTGAGTCCTTTCCCACCTTTAGTACTTTTGTAGAAGATAAGGTTTGAGGCTACTAAGGAATCATACTCTTGCAAAGGCCTCACTAATGGCTGCACAGAATAATTAATCTTAGTAGTGGGTTGTCATTAAAGCGGCTAATTCTGGCATAAGTTAACAGATCTGAGGAGCTACTCAACAGATGAAAGCAAACCTGGTAGAATTATAGAAACAGTTTTCTGGGAAGTGTTTCAATGTTTTTGCATCTTGAATATCTTTCAGCTCAAGGACATTTTTCATAATTTATGTACTGTCTAAAAAGAAAATTATGATTGTTTAGGTTAAGGTAACATGTGTACATTGATATTGCTTGTGAAATTGATTACGCTAAAAATATATTGGGTGAACTTAATTATCTGTGAGGTCTATAAGCCATAATAGGTTGAGAAAAACACTGGAACCAATATACATATATTTTTAATTTTACTTTAAGTTCTGGGATACCTGTGCAGAATATGCAGGTTTGTTACATAGGTAAACATGTGCCATGGTGGTTTGCTGCACCCAGAAACTCATCATCTAGGTTTTAAACCCCACATGCATTAGGTGTTTGTCCTAATGCTCTCCCTCCCCTTGACCCCTACCTCTGACAGGCCCCTGTGTGTGATGTTCCCCTTCCTGTGTCCATGTGTTCTGATTGTTCAACTCCCACTAATGAGTGATAACATGCAGTGTTTGGTTTTCTGTTCGTGTGTCAGTTTGCTGAGAATGATTGTTTCCAGCTTCATCCATGTCCCTGCAAAGGACATGAACTCATTCTTTTTTATGGCTGCATAGTATTCCATGGTGTATATATGCCACATTTTCTTCCAGTCTATCACTGATGGGCATTTGGGTTGGTTCCAACCCTTTGCTATTGTGAATAGTGCTGCAATAAATGTACATGTACATGTGTCTTTATAGTAGAATGATTTATAATCCTTTGGGGTATATATCCAGTAATGAGATTGCTCTGTCAAACAGTTTTTCTTGTTCTAGATCCTTGAGGAATCGCCACACTATCTTCCACAATGGTTCAACTGATTTACACTCCCACCAACAGTGTAAAGGCATTCCTATTTCTCCACATTCTCACCAGCATCTGTTGTTTCTTGATTTCTTAATGATTGCCATTCTAACTAGTGTGAGATAGTATCTCCTTGTGGTTTTGATTTGTGTTTCTCTAATGACCAGTGATTTTTCATATGTTTGTTCATCACATAAATGTCTCCTTTTGAAAAGTATCTGTTTATATCCTTCGCCCACTTTTTGATGGGATTGTTTTCTTTCTTGTAAATCTGTTTAAGTTCTTTGTAGATTCTGATATTAGCCCTTTGTCAAATGGATAGATTGCAAAAATTTCTCCCATTCTGTAGGTTGCCTATTCACTCTCATGATAGTTTCCTATGCTGTGCAGAAGCTCTTTAGTTTAATTAGATTCCACTTGTCAATTTTGGCTTTTGTTGCTATTGCTTTTGGTATGTTAGTCATGAAGTCTTTGCTATGCCTATGTTCTGAATGGTATTGCCTAGGTTTTCTTCTAGGGTTTTTATGGTTTTAGGTCTTACATTTAAGTCTTTAATCCATCTTGAGTTAATTTTTGTATAAGCTGTAATAAAGGGATCCAGTTTTAGCTTTCTGTATTTGGCTAGCCAGTTTCTCCAACACCGTTTATTAAATAGGGAATCCTTTCTCCATTGCTTATTTGTGTCAGGTTTGTCGAATATCAGATGGTTATAAATGTGTGGCATTATTTCTTAGGCCTCTGTTCTGTTCCATTGGTCTATGTATCTGTTTTGGTACCAGTACCAAAGGTGACTGTAGCCTTGTAGTATAGTTTGAAGTCAGGTAGCGTGATGCCTCCAGCTTGGTTGATTTTGCTTATGATTGTCTTGGCTATACAGGGTTGTTTGTTTTTTTGTTGTTGTTTTCTTTGTTTTGTTTTGTGTCTTTATTTATTTATTTATTTATTTATTTATTTATTGGTTCTCTATGAAATTTGAAGTAGTTTTTTCTAGTTCTGTGAAGAAAGTCAATGGAAGCTTGATGGGAATAGCATTGAATCTATCAATTACTTTGTGTGGTATGGCCATTTTCATGATATTGATTCTTCCTATCCATGAGCATGGAATGTTTTTCCACTTGTTTTTGTCCTCTCTGATTTCCTTGAGCAGTGGTTTGTAGTTCTTCACCTCCCTTGCAAGTTGTATTTCCTAGGTATTTTAGTCTCTTTGTAACAATTGTGACTGGGAGTTCACTCATGATTTGGTTTTCTGCTTGTCTATTATTGGTGTATAGGAATGTTTGTAATTTTTGCATGTTGATTTTGTATCCTGAGACTTTGCTGAAGTTGCTTATCAGCTTAAGGAGTATTGGGGCTAAGATGATGTGAATTTCTAAATGTACAATCATGTCATCTGCAAACAAGAGACAATTTGACTTCCTGTCTTCCTATTTGAATACTATTTATTTCTTCCTCTTGCCTGATTGCCAATACTATGTTGAATAGAAGTGATATGAGAGGGCATGTTTGTTTTGTGCCAGTTTTCAAAGGAAATGCTTCCAGCTTTTCCCATTCAGTATCTTGGTTATAGGTCATAAATAGCTCTTATTATTTTAAGATATGTTCCATCAATACCTAGTTTATTGAGTGTGTGTAGCATGGATGGGTGTTGAATTTTATCAAAGGCCTTTTCTGAATCTATTGAGATAATCATGTGGTTTTTGTCATTGGAAACCACTATTTTCTAGGATTCCTCCAGACCTAATATTTGAAATTCTGTGATTCTAGAATTTGGTGATAAGATAAATACTTGAAGTGTTCCTTTTTGTATTATTGCCAGAAATTGATCTTCAATTACACTGATATTTATTTTGGAGCAGAGAATTCTTACAAAGGTTTCATAGGTGGAGTGTAGGTAAAGTATTTTATAAAATCACATAATTAAATTTAAAATATCAAAAATTGTTAGACTGTTTTAGCTCAAGATGTAGAAAAGTAAAAAGAGGAGCACTATCCACTCTTCCAACAACAACAAAAAAAAACTAGAATAAAAATGGATATTGGCTGGTCATGGTGACTCATGCCTGTAATCTCAACACTTCGGGAGGCTGAGGCAGGTGGATCACTAGGTCAAGAGATTGAGACCATCCTGGCCAACATGGTGAAACCCTGTCTCTACTAAAACTACAAAAAATTAGCTAGGCCCGGTGGTGTGCACCTGTAGTCCCAGCTACTAGAGAGGGTAAGGAAGGAGAATCACTTAAGTTGGGGAAGAGGAGGTCACAGTGAGCCAAGATCATGCCACTGCACTCTAGCCTGGCAATAGAGTGAGACTCTGTCTCAAAAAAAAAAAAAAAGGAAAAGGAAAAACATATTAATGACTTTTGTGAAATCTATTAGAGAACTAAGGTCACAGGGAAAGCAACTGACCCAAAATGTGGGGAGAGACAATTGGTGCACTGAGAAACAAGTCCTAGGGCAGACAGTGTCAGACAACACATAATCCAATTACCTAGTTTTGGGCTACTTTGGGTGTCAGTAAAACTGAAATGGGGAAACAATAGGGAAAACAATTAGTAAATTCAGAAGCTGCTTCCTAGAAAAGATCAATAATGTTGATGAACTTCTACTCAGACTGACCAAAGAAAAACAGATCAACCAGATATTATTACTATCAACAATTAAAGAAAGGACATTATTAGTGAGCACTTGGATGTGAAAAGGATAATAAGAAAATGCTGCAATTATATGGTGGAAAATTTGACATCTGTTTCTATTGAGATTAATTTGACTAATTCTTTCAATATATACAAATAATGGTACGTTAAGACCAAGTTGGGTTGTACCTGGAAAGAAATTCAAGGCTACCTTAACATTTGAAAGTCAATCAATATAATTTATCATGTAAACAGACTAAATAAAAACAGAATTGTATCAATAGGTATAAATAAATTATATGACAAAATTCATATTTATTCTGTTAAAAATTCTCAGCAAGAGATTTCTGGAAAGATTGTGGAGTAGGAAGCACCAAAATTCTGTAAGAAAAATTAATCAGTAATCAAAAAACCTAAAAAAGAGAAGTCCTGGACCTAATGACGTCACTGGTGAATTGTGTCAGATATTTAAAGGAGAATTACACCAATTCATCTCAAAGTTTTCCAGAAAAACTAAGATGAGGGAGCACTTTTTAAATAGTTCTAAGGCCAGCATTATCCTGATACTAAGAACAGAAAATGACACTACAGAAAAAGAAAACTACAGACCAATATCTTTATGAAAATAAACCCCAAAATCCACAACAAAATACCTGCAAACTGAATTTAGCACCATATTAAAAGGATTCAACTCAATCCCTATCAAAATACCAATGACAGTTTTCACTGAAATAGAAAAAGTAATCCTAAAATTCATATCGAACCACAAGAGACCCAGAATAACCAGAGCTATCCTGAGCAAAGAGCACAAAACATTATCTGACTTCAGATTATACTACAGAGCTATAATAGCCAAAAAAGCATGATACTGGCATAAAAGCAGACAGATAGACCAATGAAAAAGGATAGAGAACCTAGAAATGAATCTATACATCTACAATGAACTCATTTTCAAGAAAGTTGCCAGGAACATACATTGGGGGAAAAAAAGTATCTTCAATTAATGGTGTTGGGAAAACTAGATATCCATAAGCAAAAGAATAAAACTAGACTCCTGCCACTCACCACAGAAAAACTTAAATCAAATGGACTAAATAATTAAATCTAAGACCTCAAACTATGAAACTACTAAAAGAAAATTTTGGGGAAACTCTTCAGGACATTGGTTCAGGCAAAGATTTGTTGAACAATACTCCACAAACACAGGCAACCACAACAAAAATGGACAAATGGAGTCACTTCGGGTGAAAAAGCTTCTGCACAGCAAAGGAAACAATCAATAAAATGAAGAGATAACCCACAGAATGGGAGAAAATATTTGCAAGTTATCAGTCTGACAAGAGATAAATCATGAGAATATATTAGGAGCTCAAAAAGTCCATAGGAAAAAGTCTAACAATCCAATTAAAAATGAGCTAATTATAGATGTAGATATTTCTCAAAAGAAGACATACAAATGACCAACAAGTGTACCACAAGATGCTTAACATCATTGGTCATCAAGGAAATACAAATCAAAACTACATTGAGATATCATCTCACCCTCATTAAAATGGCTTATATCCAAATGACAGGCAATAAAAAATGCTGGGGAGGATATGGGGAAAAGACAACCCTTATACACAATTCATTGGAATATGAACTAATACAACAATTATGGAGAGCAGTTTAAAGGTTCCTCAAGAAACTAAAAGTAGAACTATCATATTATTCAGCAATCTCACTGCTAGTTATATAACCAAAATAAAGGAAATCAGTATATCAGAGAGATAAATACACTCACATGTTCATTGTAGCACTATTCACAGTAGTCACAATTTGGAACCAACCTAAGTGTCCATCAGCAGATGAATGGATAAAGAAAATGTGATAATACACACACTGGAGTGATATTCAGCCATAAGAAAATGAGATTCTGTCATTTATAACAACTACAAGATAAGAAAACTACAGAGCAATATGTTTATGAAAATAAATGCAAAAATCCACAACAAAATACTTGCAAACCGAATTTAGCACCATATTAAAAGGATTCAACAAAATGGATGGTACTAGAGAGGATGTTATGTTAAGCAAAATAAGCCAGACACAAAAAACAAACTTCAAATGTTCTTATTTATTTGTGGAGGGAACTAATAATTAAAACAATGGAACTCATGAAGATAGAAAATAGGACAATGGTTACCAGATGCTGGGAAGAGTAGATGAAGGGAGGCTGGGGGAGTGCTGAGAGTGATTAATGGATACAAAAATACAGTTAGAATGAATGAGCTCTAGTATTTGATAGGACAACAGGGTTATTACAAACAATAATAATTTATAGTATATTTAAATAACTAAAAGATTATAAATGGATTGTTTGCAGCACAAAGAATCAATGCTTGAGGTGATGAATACTCCAGTTACCCTGGTGTAATCATTATGCATTGTATGCCTATATCAATATATCTCATGTACCCAAAATACATACACCTACTCTGTACCCACAGACATTAAAAATAACAAATAAAAATAAATAGAAGAATGAAATAAATTATTGAAATTATCTTTGAAAAATTATATGGTACTGTTTATAAAGATAGACCTATAGATTGATAGAACAGAGTAAAATATGCAAACAAATAAACCTCAGCACATACCTTACATTTATACATAAATTAAATATAAATCATTGATGTAAATGTGCAATATAGAATCTTAACTTTATAAGGAAACAGGAAAAAGTCTATGTAACCTTAGACTTGTTTATTAGCTATTAAATAAAACACTATATTCTTGAACAATAAACATTTTTAATGATTAATACATTTTACTGACTCAAAATTTAAAATTTGCTCTTTGAATTACATTATAAAGGAAAGAAAAAGATAAGACATAGACTGTCAGAAAATGCTTTAGAACCACATAGCTGGTAAAGGACTTGTATTAGTAAATCCTAAAACTCAACAATAAGAAAACATATAACTCAATAAAAAGGTATGAAGAAAGGTCTAAACAGATTCTTAACCAAAAAAGATATATAAAGGGCAAATAAACGTATAAAAACATGTTCAACATATTTTGTCATTAGAAAAATATAAATTAAAACAATGAGATATTGATGTACGTGTATTAGAATCTATAAAATTCCAAAAAACAACAGACAAAAAAACCTGAAAATACCATTTGCTAATTAAGCTGCAGAGCAACAGAAACTTTCATTCATTGCAGGAGATAATGCAAAATTATACAGCCACTTTGGAAAATGGTATGGCAGCTTCTTATTAAATGAAATATAAAGTTGGTAGTCAAAATTGCAATTCTACTCATAGGTATTTACACAGGGAATTTAAAGCTTATGTTTACACAAGATCTAGATAGATAGATAGATAGATAGATAGATAGGTACATAGATAGATATAGGTGATAGTTGATAGATAGTGGATTGATAGATAGATAGAGATATAGCAGGTACTTTCTTCACAGTTGTCAAAACCTGTATGAAATCAACATGACTAGCAACACATTAAGGAAAAAACAAACTATAATATGTGCATGTAATGGAATATTATTCAGAGATAATAAGGAAAAAGCTATTAATTAATGCAAGAACACTGATGAATCTTAAATCCATTGTGCAAGAATACAGATATTTATGTATTATACTAGGAGAGACAAAACTATAGGGAAGGAAGACAGATAGTGATTGCCCTAGTTCAGAAGACAGAAGAATAGTTGACAACAAAGAGAAAACCCAGAGAAAATTTTATGGTGTTGAAATACTCTGTATGATACCAGGGTGAGTGATCTGTGAGTTTGTGCATTTCTTCAAAAACAAAGGACTGTATGACATTAAAACTGAATTTTACTGTATGCAAATACAAACAAATCAGAATTTGGGGGGAACTAAGAATAAAATTCAGTCTAATATAAATTAATAGTCTACATTGTAACATCATATTGTATTGCAAATGTATGATATAACTGCCCTGAAGTGGTTGGGTAAAAAAAAAAAAAAGTGACCACAATAGATTGGAAAATTAGTTTTGATACTATGAGACTAAGTAACTTGGGAGGCCAAGCGGGGTGGATCACGAGGTCAAGAGATCAAGACCATCCTGGTCAACATGGTGAAACCCCGTCTCTACTAAAAATACAAAAAATTAGCTGAGCATGGTGGCACGTGCCTGTAATCCCAGCTACTCAGGAGGCTGAGGCAGGAGAATTGGCTGAACCCAGGAGGCGGAGGTTGCAGTGAGCCGAGATCGCGCCATTGCATTCCAGCCTGGGTAACAAGAGCGAAACTCTGTCTCAAAAAAAAAAAAAAAAAAAAAAGGCATACGAACACTGATAAACACTGAACTATTGTTGGTAAATGTGTCCTTCATCGGGTATAGATTAGCAATTTTGAAGCTACTTCATTTTTATATTTGAGTTAAAATTAAATAAATAATGACCAGTGATGATGAGCATTTTTTCATATGTTTGTTGGCCTCATGTATGTCTTCTTTTGTAAAGTATCTGTTCATATCCTTCGCCCATTTTTGAATGGGCTTGTTTGTTTTTTTCTTGTAAATCTTTTTTAGTTCATTGTAAATTCTGGATATCAGCCCTTTGTCAGATGGGTAGGCTGCAAAAATTTTTTCCCATTCTGTTGGTTGCCGATTCAGTCTATTGACTGTTTCTTTTGCCGTGCAGAAGCTGTGGAGTTTGATTAGGTCCCATTTGTCTATTTTGGCTTTTGTTGCCAGTGCTTTTGGTGTTTTGGTCATAAAGTCCTTGCCTACGCCTATGTCCTGAATGGTTTTGCCTAGGTTTCCTTCTAGTGTTTTTATGGTGTTACGTCTTATGTTTAAGTCTTTAATCCATCTGGAGTCAATTTTAGTGTAAGGTGTCAGGAAGGGGTCCAGTTTCTGCTTTCTGCATATGGCTAGCCAGTTTTCCCAACACCACTTATTGAACAGGGAATCCTTTCCCCATTGCTTGTTTTTTTCGGGTTTGTCAAAGATCAGGTGGTTGTAGATATGTTGTGTTGCCTCCGATGCCTCTGTTCTGTTCCATTGGTCTATATCTCTGTTTTGGTACCAGTACATTGAGATACCATCTCACGCCAGTTAGAATGGCGATCATTAAAAAATCTGGAGAAAACAGATGCTGGAGAGGATGTGGAGAAATAGGAACACTTTTACACTGTTGGTGGGAGTGTAAATTAGTTCAACCACTGTGGAAAACAGTGTGACAATTCCTCAAGGCCCTAGAAATAGAAATTCCATTTGACCCAGCAATCCCATTACTGGGCATATATCCAAAGGATTATAAATCGTTCTACTATAAGGACACATGCACACGGATGTTCATTGCAGCACAGTTTACAATAGCAAAGTCCTGGAAACAACCCAAATGCCCATCGATGATAGACTGGACAGGAAAAATGTGGCACATATACACCATGGAATATTATGCAGCCATAAAAAACGAGGAGTTCACGACCTTTGTAGGGACATGGATGAACCTGGAAACCATCATTCTCAGCAAACTGACACAAGAACACAAAATCAAACACCACATGTTCTCACTCATAGGCAGGTGTTGAACAAGGAGAACACATGGTCAAGGGGAGCACTATACACGGGGGTCTGTAGGGGGGGAGGGGGGATAGCGGGGGGTGGGGAGTTGGGGAGGGATAGCATGGGGAGAAATGCCAGATATAGGTGAAGGGGAGGGAGGCAGCAAATCATACTGCCACATATGCACCTATGCAACAACCTTGCATGTTTTTCACATGTACCCCAAAACCTAAAATGCAATTAAAAAAAAAATTAAATAAATATAAATAATGAGAGCTGGGTCATTCACTGACAGAAAATTTACAAACAAACCAGGAAAAAATATTAAATAAACCTTGTGGTGCTAGATTAGAATTAGATATGTCAATATGGGATAATCAAGTAAATATGGTATGAATGTATACATGAGTTAGTGTACATACATGTATTTTCTAACTCTGTCTTATGTGAGAGCCCAGAAGCTGTGACACCCTATTTGCAATGAGCACATCTAATGCTCAGATGTTGGTTTCTAAATACAATTCTCCAATAAAAGGTAACCAAGGGTTCCTTGTGGAAAAGACATAATAAAGCTAGGACATGGAAAATACAAGATAAGCTGGAATACCTTATCAGTTCAGAAAGTAAGAAAGGGCCAAAAAGAGGTAATGTCAAAAGGATATAAACAGTGGTCTGACAGAGCACCCAATCACAAAGCTGGAACAATTTGTACAGAATTAGTAAGAATATCATATTGGGTTATAACTCTTAAAATATCTAGGAATTCAAACTTAACAAAACGCATGTTTGAGGCCAGGTACAGTGGATCATTCCTATAATCCCAACACTTTGGGAAGCCAAAGTGAGGTATCGCTTGAGGCCAGTAGTTTGAGACCAACCTAGATGACATAGTAAGACCCCATTTCTATGAAAAACAAAATTATTAACTGGGTGTCATTGCAAACAACTGTAGTCACAGCTTCCCTGGAGGCTGAGGCAAGAAGCTGCCTTGAACCCAGGAGTTAGAGGTTACAGTGAGCTTGTGAGCTATGATTAACCACTGCATTCCAGCCTGGACAACAGAGTAAGACCCTGTCTCAAGAAAAAAATGAATCCTTGAATAATTAAGTGAATGAACAAGAAAGAACAATTATTTTATAGAATTCTAGTTAATAAATGTAGACAAAATGAGAAAAAGAGAAAATCATCATTAAAACAGCATGATTAATAATATTTAAAAATTTTTTATTTTCATAAGTTTTTGGGAAACAGGTAGTATTTTGTTACACGAGTAAGTTCCTTAGTGGTGATTTGTGAGATTTTGGTGCACTCATCACCCAAGCAGTATAGACTGAACCCAGTTTGTAGTCTTTTATCCCTCACCTGCTTCCTGCTCTTCCCCAAGTCTCCAAAGACCATGGTGTCATTCTTATGCCTTTGCATCCTCATAACTTACGAATGAGAACATATGATGTTTGGTTTTTCATTTCTGAGTTACTTCTCTTAGAATAATGGTCTCCAGTTCCATCCAGGTTGCTGGAAATGCCATTATTTTGTTCCTTTTTATGGCTAAGTAGTATTCCATCATATATATAAATGTATTCAATCACATATATAATTATATCATATATAATTATATATACTAATATAATCTGTGTGTATATACATATATATATCACACTTTATCCACCCATTGATTGATGGGCATTTTGATTGGTTCTGTATTTTTGCAATTGTAAATTGTGCTGCTATAAACATGCATGTGCAAGTATGCTTTTCATATAATGACTTTTTTTTCCTCTGGGTAGATACCCAGTACTAGGACTGCTGGGTCAAATGGCAGTTCTACTTTTAGTTCTTTAAGAAACCTCCACACTGTTTTCTGTAATGTCTGTACTTGTTTACATTTCCACCGGCAGTGCAGAAGTGTTCCTTTTCACTGCATCTACGCCAACATCTATTATTTTTTAATTTTTTTATTATGACCATTCTTGCAGGAGCAAGGTGGAAAGCATTGTGGTTTTGATTTGCATTTCCCTGATAATTAGTGATGCTGAGCATTTTTATATGTTTGTTGTCTATTTGTATATCATCCTGTGAGACTTGTCTATTCATTTCCTTAGCCCACTTTTTCATGGGATATTTTTTCTTGCTGACTTGTTTGAATTCCTTCTAAATTCTGGATATTAGTCTTTCATTGGATGTATAGATTACAAAGATTTTATCCCACTGCGTGTCTGTTCACTCTGCTGACTATTCCTTTTCTGTGCAAAAACCTTTTAGTTTAATTACATACCACTTATTTATCTTTGTTTTTGTTGCATTTGCTTTTGAGTTCTTCGCCATGAAGTCTCTGCCTAAGCCAATGCCTAGAAAGGTTTTTCCAATGTAACCGTGGTTAATAATTACTGCAGGCAAAATTATTTGATGAATTCTAAAACTAGTGGACACAACTTTAAGGAGAAACAATATTTTTATAGCCTTAGACTATCTCCTTCTAAATATTATTTATACTAATTACTTATGTGGTTTTAGCACACCTTCAGATGTTTTGATAATGATTTTTCTGTAGGGTAGAATTCAATTTACCACTTCTTGTATATGGTTTACACTTGTAGTGACACCTTTTAACACTTCCGGTGTGAAAAGAAAAACATGTAAATTTACAGCGCAAAAACTAGGCAGATACCACCTTATCCAAGTGATTAAGGTCACCAGAAATAAGTCACATTGACATCAAATGCCATTCTTACGTTGCGATGAGTAGCATGCATCACTTTTGTGTTCATGTGATCTGTGGCAATCTTCTTCCAAACTCATCACTTCAGATTAATTATGAGAAAATATTAGACCACCCGATTTAAGTGACAGTTTACAAACACTTGAGTAGTATTCTACAAAATTGTAAAGATCGAAGAAGACAAGGAAAAATGATAAACTTTTACAGATTGGATGGGTTTAAGGACACATGATAAGTACTCACAATGTAAGCTCCTGAACTGAATCTTGAAACTGCAAAGAATATTAGTGCAAAAAAAAAAAGAGAAAATTTGATCAAATCTAAGATTAGTTAATATTACTGTGCCAGCATTCATTTCTTAATTATATTCAATGTTAGCATGAGGGCAGTTTAAGTGAAAGCCATGTAGAAACTCTATAGTATCCTTGCAACTTTTCTGTAAATGTAATATATTCCAAAAATAAAAAATACTAATATTAGAACAACAAAATTTCATAAATGTGTAATTATTTGTTTATTCATTTATTCATTATTTTTTATTATTTGTAAGTGTTTAAAAATGTTTATTATATGCAAAGTACTTACTCATTTACTGAGTCCTCTGTGCCCAGCAGTAGAATATGCAAAGGGAAAATAACCACATCATCAAGAGAATTAGCATAGAAGCAAATGTTTTGGAAGAATAGAAAGAGCTGTTTCTTTGAGATCTCTGAGGATACATGATTGTTGATGGATTAGATGTTTGGGTGGGAGGAGGAGTACCAGAAGGATTAGCTAGAGATTACTTCCACATTTGTAGCACCTCTTTGTGATACTACCTTTAGGTAATTACCCATTTGATAAATTAGATGTTATTTCCAGTAAACTAAACTTTTTCTATCTTATTTTTGTTTATCTTGTCTTTTCCAGTCAACATGACAAACCCTACTTTGGGTGTAGATTTTGGACAAATTTGGAAATGCAAAATTAGCATATAATTCAGCAGTCATTCCTCTTTTTGGAGACATAATTCCTCCATTTAATTTATTCTACTAATTAAGGAAATGTTACAAGAGGTGTAGTCACAGTTTCATTGTTATTGACTTGTTTTCACTGCAGCCAGTTCCCTCTGGGGACCCTGCTTCCATTTCAGTGGCGAAATCAGTGCTGTTTGCTCTCCTTCACCCATCACCTCTGCCATGCATTCAAACACCCAAGACTCCATTTTTCTTAAAAATAAGTGTGCTTTCAACAGTATGAGGTACACTTGAACTATGATAGCATCCTGTTAGTTTTGATTTAAAAGGAATATACATATATATGTATATGTATGAAATGTAATAAAAGTATAAAAATTACCCCCTCACACTCATGAAATGAAGTTCAAGCTCCAATGAACACTATTAGTTGAGATTTAACGTTTTTCAAAGGCTAAATTCAGTTGCTTTGAAGTCTTTCTGGAGTAGGTGTGCTTTGAAATAGACACATCTGCCTTGAATGAAAATAAATTGAAGATCAACCATATTCTACCAACGGAAACAATTTGAAGATGCTGTAAAAACAATTTCTTACTGGACAGCTTATTCTCCTGCAAGGCAATCTATGACTTTCTTAGGCATCTTGCTCACACTTCAATTCTTCAACAATATATTGCTGGACTTGCCTCAGAGCTCTAGCTTTGAAATTCATCAAGCCGAAAATGGCTGAGCAAATGTGCATCACCAGACTGCAGGGCTTTGAAGAGGTGTCAGCAACCATGAATTTCAAATCCAACCAACTGGCAAAATGATTCCCTCAGATATTATGGGGTTTTGCATTTGTGAGGAGTATCTCCAAAGGTCGAATTATCTAATGTTGTCCACGTTTTTACCTGAAAATTGATGACAGAGTGTATCAAATTGAAAAAAAAAATACTTATGCCCCGGGGATGTAAGAAATTAATCTGGGTGAGAAGAAAAGCAAATGGAAATAAGAATAATTCTGAATTGTTATCTCTACCACATTCGTTTCAACCCCTAGAATCTCTTCATGGCTTGACCTAGTGTTTCTAAAGCACACACCAGGAATGTCTGTTAATCCTTGGGCTGATGCAAATATTTAAAGTCCTTCATTTTTAATGAATAAAGTTGTAATTTATTTCATTTATTATTCTAAGGCATTTTAGAAAAGCCATTATCTTCCTCTTTACCTCTGTACTTTCTTACATTTAGTCCTAAATGTAAAGATAGAAAGGCCTGTACATGAGTGATACAGTTGAAAGCAAAGTGCGGTGATAGAACAAGACTGGGATACATGGGCATGGACATAAACTTCTAGGTATGAACCCAAGGTGCACTCTCTATTAACCGTATGTTAAGCCCAATACTCAACCTCTTATAACTTCAGCTATTATATCTGGGAATTGAATATAATTGTGTATAATAATCTTGATTTGGTTGAGTTGGTTAAATAATATAATGCGAACTGCCTTTTACCTAAGGAGAGTGTTTAATAGGGTGGTTCAGAGTGTCGGATCTTTAGTGATGTGCCCAAGTTTAATGCCCGTTAACCATTTACTAGCTGTGGGCCTTAGACTTATTCTCCCTTAGTTTCTAGATCTGCAGAATGGGGATAATTATAATTACAGCGTATTCATATCATAGTATTGATAAAGGGCTTAAGTGAGGGGGTGTATGTGTGTGTGTGTGTGTGTGTGCTTGTGTGTGTGAAATATATCTTAGGATAGGACTTGGCACATAGTAGGCATTAAACAGAAATATGAGATTATGTTTATTAACAACTAAAATATTTTTTTTGAGACAGAGTCTTGCTCTGTTGCCCAGGCTGGAGTGCAGTGGCATAATCTCAGTTCACTGCAATCCCTGCCTCCCAGGTTTAAGGAATTCTCCTGCCTCAGCCTCCTGAGTAGCTGGGAGTACAGGCACATGCCGCCACGCCTGGCTATTTTTTGTATTTTTAGTAGAGACAGATTTTTGTCTTCTTGGCCAGACTGGTCTCGAACTCCTGACCTCAGGTGATTCACATGCCTCGGCCTTCCAAAGTGCTGGGAGTCCAGATGTAAGCCAACACTCCCGGCCAATAACTAAATTTTTGTTACTCTCTTTGTTCTTCTTCAGATTTCATTAATAAATTGCTTTCTATTTTTGATATGGTTGAATTTATGGCTCTTAATATTAAAAGTACTTGAAATATTTACTTCAATAAAATTCAATTTATTCAAATATGGATTTGAAATTTTCTAAATTAAACTAATCAGCCTCAAGTAACTGGCACTCACAACAGAATAAGAGTCTTTGAAATTAGAATGTCACCCACTGCCAAGTGTGAAAGGTTTTGTTATCCATAAGAAAAATGTTACTGAAGCAACAATGCCTGAAAAGAACTGTGCTTTGTACAGATAAACAGTATTTGTAAAAGTTGGGAGAGATATTTTTTGAACCGTGGCTGGTCTAATGCTTTGCTTTCAGAAGTAAAAGCTTTATGTATATACTGATCTCTGTTGAAATTGAGATTATTAAAGCTGTAAATTACAATTGTTTTATTCTACTTTTGCTCAACTTTTTTTTTTTCTTTGTGACAGAGTCTCACTCTGTTGCCCATGCTGGAGTACAGTGACACAATTTTGGCTCACTGCAAACTCTACCTCCCGGGTTCAAGCAATTCTACCATCTCAGCCTCCCGAGTAGCTGGGACCAGAGGCACCCGCCACCACGCTTGGCTAATTTTTGTGTTTTTGTAGGGATGGGGTTTCACCAAGTCAGCCAGGATGCTCTCAGACTCCTGACCTCAGGTGATCTGCCCACCTTGGACTTCCAAAGTGCTGGGATTACAGGCATGAGCCACTGTGCCCGGCCCCCCACAATTTTAAAACGTATTGAATATTATTATATTAAGCTATTGCAAAAGTTCGCCAATTAGAAAATTAAGCATGGAATAATATTAAAGGTAATATGAATAAGCAATCTGTATATAAATTATTAAAGCTGAGGAAAATTTTGAACCTTTATATAGAAAATTCCAAATTGTAATGGCACAGTTATTTAATATTTTTAATTAACCCAATGTTTTGTGTAGTATATTTGTAAAGATTATAAAACTAATTAAGTGACTTAGCCTAAGCACACCTTCAATCAACACTTTCATGTTTTCTATCAGATTATAGCTCTGGGTCATAATTTTAGGTACCAATAATGACAAAAAAGAATATGCTAATTGATGAAAAAATTTTATCTAGTCAAATTCCACTTATTTTATGTATACTGTAACTCTTAAGAAAGGAAGTGCATTAAAAATATCTTCAAAATTTTTTTTTCAAAACAATGGTTAAAACATAAAAGGTAACTTTGACTAACAAGAAATTCTAAGCTGTCAGCTATAACTGTTCCACTAATTAGGGATATTTAAATTTTATTATTTGTAAAAAACAAATATCTCTTGATTCATTTATCAACTAATAATTAGACATCTTTAACATGTAGTTGTACAAGATAATGAACGTTGGGAATAAAAGAATATAACAAATTATCATACTGAATAGGCTATGACGGACATAGTGGTATTAGGGTAATTTAAATCACAGGTTATTATCAAAGGAATAAAATAGGAGAAAGAAAAAGATAATTTTTAAAATGTGATTGATGCCAACTGGAATTACCTGAGTGTTTTTAGATTCAAACAATCTTAGCTTGAAGCTCCGTCCCAAGTGCACTGGTGCACTCTCTCTCCCTTAAAACGTGACTCTCCTGAGTGAGCAGTGCCATGGCCATGCTCTCTTGCCCTATACTGATAGCTGCCTAAATATTTTCCACCATCAAATGTCATCTCCACAAAGTCAGTTTGTGCAGTGTAACATGTATTGAATGTCCAGTAAAATGGAAGAGGTTTGCATTAGGGCAGGAGCAGTATACGTGTGAGTTTGCAATATTATGTTTTGTAGAACTGTGCAAACAAGAAGAAAAACATCTTACTAGAAGCTCTGTTCTTGCCTTGAACAAAATCTTAAAATCAAATATGAGAAATGTCTATCAAAATTCTACTGATGCCGCACCAGCAGAAATTTCTCTGAATTGATGTTCTTCATGGGATTCAGTTCACTCTCATCCTGCCGCCTTTATTCACCTGCTCTTCAGTTTTCTTCCCTTTCCTCTGTCACTGCTTGCCCCAGCTCCCAGATCCTGTCTATTCCAGAGCAGTTTGGCAAATACAAACAATTCTCTTCCTATAAGGAACTGTATTGCTTATTTGAAACTAACATATTTTTTTCATGTAACTTTATGACTAAGTTGAACGCCTACTACATGGTGTATTTTTGCATACATTGGATTCTTTTAATTCCTGAAAGCAGGTACTATCATCTCACTCATATGCAAGGAAAGTGAGGTCAGTTCGGTTAATATATCAAAATGGGAAAATGGCATTTTAACATGTTCAAATTCACAGGTGGAAAAGGCAGTCAAGATTTGAACCCAGGTCTACCAGGCTCCAAAATACAAGGATATTTTACAATTAAATGATATTTCTTTCCCTGATTAGAAAATAAATACACAATTTTATTCAGCAGAATGACATCATTTAAACTAAGACAAATGAAAATGCCAGGTATTTTCTCTAGAACATAGCTAAATCAAAAAAAGTTACATTTAGATTTGGTACATATGCTGTACCTTAATGATCCCTGTCCATGCTGTTTAAGGTGTGATCCTCAGAAGAACAGCAGCAGCTAAACATGGGTCTTGTGAAAAATATAGAATCTCAAGTCCACTCTGGAAGTACTGACTCGGAATCTACATGTTAGTGAGATTCTGAGGTCATCCCTCAGCACTTTGAGAAAGACTCATTATAGCATGTTATTTTTCAAAGTGGTGAATCAAAAATTTATCATCTGAAACTTAAATGGAAGTTGTCTGGCATGTGATGCTACGGGCTTGCAAATAGTCATGCTTCTATAGCAACATATGATGGCACATTCACGAACTCGCACCTGATTCCTGGGTAAAAAAATGCATATCTTAAAGTAGAGATTACTAACTTGATTCTGTGGCTATGGTGATAGGATTGGCAGAAACACCCACACTCATTGACAAAATCTATAAAGGAAAGAACAGGAGAGAGTCTCATCTGCCTCTACTTCCCTCTCCCGTCTCTGCCCACTGAGTCATGGTTGTTCTTGGACTTCAGCCCCCTATGACACAGACAGGCTGTGCTGGAATTAGACAGGGTACAAGAGTGGCCACCCCACCCACAACCCCCTGCTTATTTACCCCAGCCCAGCCCTAACCCGCTTTCTATTTCAGGGCGAATGACTCAATTCACACCATGGATGACACTCAGCTCCGTGATGGTGCCGTTTCCCAGAGGTCTGGAATCAAACTTCCAACATCTCTACATCCTGTTAATGTTTCCTCTCTGGCAACAATTTTAAAAAAAAGTAATATTTTAATGCTGTTAAGGTGCCAGTGTAATGTAGTGGCTTCCAAAATTTACAGTTTATGCAAGTCTTTCAGAGATCGTGCTAAAAGGAAGATTCTGATTCTGCAGCTGGATGTGAGATTTTGCATTAAAAAATTTTTTTAAATCCCAGGTGAGGAAGGTTCTCTGACTACACTGTAAAAGTGCCCCATAGGTTTATGCTGTAAACTGTTACTTACATTCACAATGAATTGAAAATTTAGCAAAAACTGTGTTTTGAAAAGGTAACTAGGAGGTAAGTTTCAAAAGTCTTTAACATATTTTGACTCTGTGATTGACTTTCTAATGAATTTATGCATATAAATGTGCAGAAATATAGACAAAATGTACATAAAAGAGTATTCTCCACATTCTTACCATGATAGTAAAAATAAAGTGAAAATAATGCTCACAAAATAGAAATTTGACAAAACAAAACAAAATAAACCTGGTTCCTATGTGTAATTTAAAGTCATTTAAATGTAGGTTATTGAGTAAAATGTATAGGCATGAAAAATATTCAAAATACAATTTAAAAAGAAAAATAGGCTATGAAATGATATGTTGAAGTTACCCCCTATTTTATTTGTTTATATGGATATTTAGAAGTATCTGAATATTTAAAAGCACTAAAAGTGCCCTATAGATTACATCTAGATAGTTACATTGGGGTTAATTTCCTGTGTCTTCTTCATATATTCTTTCAAAAAAATGTATGAAAAATTCACAAAACTAAAATTAATTTTTTTAAGTATTTAAATTTATAATCTATAAGATACATGCCTTTTTTAATTTTTCTATATTTTATAGAGAAATTATTCCATATTATGTTTTCATTAATTGTAACAATAATTTATCTGCATAGATTAAAAAGTAAAAATCTATTTTACATAATCCAGCCTCAGTATATCCCAATGGGAATCCCTATCGGAAGCTGCCTCTGGTCCCAGATGTCCCCTTCTTCACTCTCTGCTCAAGTGTGTTTGATTCCGCCATGGTTACTCTCCTGGCCTCTTCCCATTTGCCATTCACTGGGATCATTGATCTGGTGTTGAACTCCACACTTTCAGGAAAAGACGCCTCAAGAAATATCTAACTGAGGCCCTGCACGAGAGCTTCTGGGAGAGGCATTCAGGTCCCTCCCCAGACCCAGAGTCTTCGGCTCCCTCGAAGAAAGAATGAGAACAACTCTTATTTCAATGCATCAGCGCCACAAATGTGTGACTTGAAGGTCAGGGGAGAGAATCCTAAGGTTTGTCGTGGGCAAGCTGCTGCGGAGTGCTTAGCGGTTCCATACCATGCAAACCCTACAACACCATGCAGCCTTGGTGGCTCTGGGTCGCGGAATCTCCACTTTACTGATGATAAGGCTGAGATACAGAGTGTGAAACAACGTTGCTCAGCTCTTAGGGGCAGGAAGTGCCTGAGCTGGCATGAAAGTCCAAGTCTTTAGGTTCCTGATTGGTTTTCTCTACACATTAAATATGGGATGCATACAGTTAAAATATGGGACATTTTGGTAAATATGGACTTCAGATAATCAGCAAGTAATATTATTTTGATATAAATATGTCTTGTACAGTGTGTCTATGCAAGTCTGCAAGAAAGCTCTCACTAGGAACTGAATCAGCAGTTACCTGGATCTTGAACCTCCAGCCCCCAGAGCTGTGGGAAATAAATATCTGTTGTTGAAATGACCCAGTCTGTGGTATCTTGTCATGGCAGCCTGAACAGACTGATTCATTTATATTAAAAACCAAAAATTGTATTCATCATTTATCTGACATTAAAATTGAATGGGAAGTCATCTATTGTGATTTACTAAATTAGGCATCTATCTTATTGCCCACACTCCTAGTATGATTCAAAATTAGATGACCTTTCAATATTATTTCTTATTTTCCAAATACCAGGAATGTCTCAAAAGTATTTCTCAGGAGTCTCACTGTTGTTAGAAAGATCTGAATTTTCATGATAAACGGTAAAGTTATCGGAAACTCTGTTCAGATGAGATGCTCAGGGTAGGGATCTCTGCTTCCTTCCCTCCACCTAAAACCTTGTGTGGGAACCTGCTGGGCCAGAGCTTTGTGTACAGGACAGAGGGTTAGATACACAGGAAAAATAAATTTATGACTGGGGATTGTTTGTATGTGAAACTAAGATTGCCTCATTCCCTGTATTCTAAAAGCAGTTCTCAGATTATTATTTTACACTTTCTGGCCCTTGTTAACTTTCATGTTTACTGTAATTGGTTAAAAACTGAACTCAACTTCAGTATAGTAGTGTATTTTGTCCTATGCATCATTTCCAGAAGCTAATTTACCAAAGGAAGAGAGAGAACCCTCAAGGAAAGGTTATCCGTTACTCTGGAGAGAGAACAGTTCTAATAAACATCCTGCGTTTTACTGTGATGCCACACTCGGGGCTGCTGCAATAGACCTCAGGCTTTTTATACGTGAAGCTCACTTGGGAACACGGCAAAGCATGCAGACCTCCCATGTGGGCACTGCTTTGGGCGGCTGCCTTCTTACAATGCTCTGTGGATGATTCTGGGCAGCTCTTCCACAGATCCCACTTCTGCAACGCAGTGCTAGGGAACACTCCCCAAGTACAGCCAAATTATGAGACACTTCGGTGAATACGTAATGCAACTGGCCTAAGTAAGAATTGACTTGGATAACTGATAGAACACGTGCCAAAATAAGTACAAGTTTAGAGGAAACAGCATGCCCACGTGTCTGATTTACTGTTTTTCTGCAGGGAAGAAAAGAACAAGGGCATTTCTTATTTAAGCAGTTCTAAGCACTATTTGGCTAAAATAATCTTTCAATTTGGCATTACATTTAAAGGCTGTGAAGTGCTTAAAGGCCTTATGACTTATGTGGGACAGGTACGATTGTTGCAGAAAATGAGACTGGAAAAGTTGAGAAGGTCACTGAGCTTCTCATTTATGCAGCAGGTATTGGAGTCAGGACTGGACCTCAGACTCCAAATTCAGTGCTTTTTAACACCGTTTCATGTTCCCCACCAGGTGGACCCTTTGGCAGTATCATGGTGCTTTGAGAAAAGAAATGGCTTTGAAACCAAAAAATCCTACATTTAAGTGAGATTCCACCGTTTGTTAACTGGCCAATTCCAAACAACTTAATAAACTTCCCTGAGTCTGTCAATTTGGGTTTGAGTCACTCACTCAGCATAGACCAAGCTTCTACAATTAAGAGCAAAACAAGTTAAGCCTTCTCTTTCACGGAACGTTCCTTTGGTCGCCCAAAATGGTTTTGAATATTAAAAATTAAACTCTTAAAACAATTAATGGGCCTCGTGAGTGATACATATGCATTTTGTCGTCTACATCAACTCTGTAAGCAGAGCTATGACATCGGGTGGCAGGGCGTAATTCATATTTGTTTCTAGGAAGATACTCTGGAAAACCAATGGTGCAGCATGTGTCTGTTCACGTTTTACGTGATGGGCGCTGCCTTTGTGATTCTGCACATAACAGGAAGAGCAGCAAGAGCAAAACAAAACCAAAACGAGAATCTTTGAAATCATTAGTTCATATTTTTAAAAAGCCATTTATTTGTTGCTGCTACTTTCAGTGATTGTTTCTCTTTAGGCTTTTCGGATAACTCGGTGGGCAGCAGAGACATCTCTGGAGTCCTTCCTTTTATGATGATATAGGGAACATGGAATCATTTTTTTCTTTCACCTTGTCTCATCGTTATAGTTGATGGGAACACGTTTCTGTAGCTGCCTGGAAGAAAGAATCTGTCAGGCTGCCCTCATTGTACCATTATTAAAGAGCTTAAAATCTTTCAGATAAAAAAAATATATTCTGGGCAGTGGCTCATCCTGGGGAATATGTTCACACTCAGAAAAAAAGCACCGGGGAAATCAACATTTCAACATTTTTTACTGCATCAGCAGTGTATTTGTATTCCAGAAGATTAAAAGTTGCAGTCTCCACAGCTGTCACTTTCTACCATCAGAGGTAAAACATAACAGCAGTTCAGAAGGAAGTAGCGAAATGTCCCTCCTTTGACCTGCTGGCTTTGAGCCTGCCCTTTGAGTGGGATTGCACGCACCATTCAAGTGGGTGTGGCCATGCATTGGGCAAGGGTCCTAGCCAGGCACCAGGCTGTGACACCTCAGAGAAAAATGCATTTGCACTGGGCACTCTTTTGCCACAAAGGGGAAGCTACTCTCTGAATGTCGCTCTTTGCTGAGATGCAGAATTTCTTCACCCTGAAAATGTATAAGATCTGACTTAGAAAAGGAAGCAGAGTTCTTCCATGCCATCAGTGGTCTACTGGAGCTGGCTCATACCAGCTATAGGAGACATTTTTTTCAATTTTAAGAATTTTGTAAGTCAGTTGCTAAACACTGTAATTATTTAAAAACAAGGTATCTAAACTTCAGTAAATAAACTATATTAAAAGGAAACGTCATGACTATTCCAGTACATCAAGTCCTAATTATTACACTAAATTTTACTATTACCTATGCATTTTAGGTTATCTGAGTGTTTCATATCTATAAAGTAGAAATGTTATATAATGGGGCACTAGTGAATCTCTCTTCTCAATCTCTCATTTGGTAATTTTCTGTTTGGTAGCTGCAAGTGGCTATGGTGAGAATATTCACACCATGGAAATTGGCAACTGATAAAAATGTAGCTATTTTCCTCAAGGGCTGGTTATTAAATATTTACCAGTACAATCCTAATGCCATCACTTTAGTTAAAATACTATCACTTCTGCATTATATATGCTAATGGAAAAAAAATTAAGTGCTAACTACTTTTAATAGACAAGTTCTAAAACAGTTTTGGTTGTCTTCAGGTAGTAAGTCAGGAAGATAAGATAGTTCCTCTGCCTCTGTCTTGGGCAGATACACATAAACAACACATAAACAAATGTTTTATGACTTGTCTTATCTCATTTTTTGAATCCCCCTTGGGATACCATTACTTTTTCCACCTAGTGAATTTCAATTCTTGATGTAAGGCCTAGCTCAGCTGTCACTTTTCCATGAAAGCATTTTACACGTTTCCAGGCAAACTCTGAAAGTTCATACCTTTGTGCTAAATTCTCAATGAGTTCTACCCTAGCATTTCTATTTAAAATTTTAACTGGCCACCATCACCTATTCTTGGCACACTGTTTTCCTCTTAATCTGCTTTGTCATTTACGTCATGACACTTACCATCTTCCCACTCATACACAACTTCTTAAATCATGTCTATTTCAGGTTCTATGAAGGGAAGGGATTCTAGTTTTCTTAGCTATCTCACGTGCCTAAAACAGTGCTTAGTGTGTAGTAGATACTCAGTACATTGTAGAAAACGGAATGAATTACATTTGCAAGGTGGCATGTTAAGTTGGGTTCCAGAGTAGGACAGATCCTTACTGACTCTCTGGCTTGGGCAAGTTTTGTAAACTCTCTGGGTTTTATTTCACTGAGTAGTTATAACACTGAGATTTTACACACACACACACACACACACACGCACACACACTATGACATAATATTAATATAAGTGATGTATATAGCCCTAACCTCATTAACTAGCATCTTGTACGTACTCCAAAAGTGTTACCGTCATTTCCTCTCATAGAGTCTTTCTTTCCTCATGGACTTTATTATTTATCGAAGGACTACACACAGTGTTAACTCTGTAACAGTCTGTTTGCCAAAGTGGTGAGTTGCCTCATCCTCTGTTACAAGCAGACAGAATCAGACTTGACAACACAGGGAATCTGGGGAGGAGTCATAACTGGATTGCCATGGACAACCTGCTAAGAGGATAATGCGTTTTCAGCCACGATGATGAAGCTCCTTGTAGCAAACTGTGATTTGGCCCACTGCTGTAGCCTCTGCCAGTCTCCCACAGATCTCATATGGAAAAGCAACTCACATGGTGATTAACCTTGAGGTTTCAATTATGAATGAACTAGGAAATGCCTGCCGACCTGTTTCAGATTATTAAACATGAGACACCCAAACATTTTAAAAATGTCTTAAATTATTCAGATGCCAGCCTTTGGGAGTTCAAAGGTTTGGAGTCTTTTCTCATGTTGGGTGGTTCAGTGAGGCATGATGCATGAAGCACTGAGCCGTGCACATCCGTGGTGGGAGGTGTGCTGGAAGCATATTGGGGAAAGCTTCACATGCTGCTTCCAGTAGGTACAGTAAGACAGGGTTTTTTATCAATGGCTCACTCCACCTGATAGCTAAATTCATATAAAGTGCCTCTGTGGAGTTTTTGCTTTCTGCTACATCCATTCAAGAAAAAAAAAAATTAAAGACACATTATCCCTCCTTTTATTTACTGATAAGCATGGTATTTAATTCACTTAATAAATAATGACATTCTTCCAGGCCTAATAAGAATGATACTTCATATACCAACCACATGATAATTTTTTTAAATAAATTTCCTGGAAATACTCCTTTCTATAGAGTAGAAAGATTGGGCAAGAAAAGTAATTTAAAGGTTTCATTGTGGGTTTCTTTCTCTGTACCCTGTGTAGCAAGTTTATGAACAGGAAATATTTCTGAAGTATTGTAGAATTCAGAAATACCTGAGAACAGTCTGTGAAGCATGACTGAGCTGATAAGTGATAGATAATATGATGGGATCTTGAGCTTTCCATGTGCTCCTTGTGGTCTGAAATATCTCTATTTTGTCCAAAGCAAGGCATAGGAAATGTAATCCTATTTCTTCTTAGTTTGCAAAGTAGAGAGTATCTCTGAAACATTGGGAAATACGTTAAAAAATTATTTGATTACCTTTGCCCATCCAAGTGTGGCAACAGTAGCTGTTTAGGTTAAGATAACACACAACATCCAAGACCTAAAGAAACAACAATTTTGGTAGAAAACCTGGCTAACCTGAATGTCATCTGCATGTAAGCAAGGAGAGATAAACAAGGTCTCTGACCCTTAATGAGTGCCTCTCACGTGACAAGGGTCTCGATGTACTAATCTCAGTTGATCCTCCCAACAACACTCCGAGGTATATGTAATCTTACCTGCATTTCACAGCTGACATAATCTAGAAAGCAGAGCTCATGACAAAGCTTCTATGTTGATAATTTTGGGGGGGCAATCCTAGGGCAATGATTTAGACAGCAAAAAGGAACTGAAGTAAGGAATAAGGGCAAAGAAATTCCAGGAAGGGATCCCTTAGTTCCTACAAGCCTGGGAGAAACTAGCAAGCTGCTTGATCACAAACGGCACCTCAAAAGCAGGAAAATCACCCATTGTGCCTATTTGGTAAATTCGTATGTAGTGATGAAAGTCACGTGGATGATTGCCAAGTGACAGAAAAATAGCTACATGAGTAGAGTAACCAATATACATCCAAGTGGTTGCTTGGTAAGCTGAGTTTTATTTAAATATAACTTTGTACAACAGATGTGTTAAGAGGTTTTCATGATAAATTTGTGATAAGAATCTTGGAGGACAGTCTCTGTATGACAGAACCAAGGATAAAATATGATTAGAAAATTAAAACAGCAAAACTATTTTCAATGTTTTCTTACTCTATTATATAGAGTAGGCAGGGTAAACTGATTTTCTGAGTGCTAAGGAGCATAAAGATATTTCCCACTTTCCACTTTATGGAGTGAGAACACAAAATAAAAATAAATCATAGAAGTTTAACATTTCTTAATGAGGGACAGATTGGCAGATAGGAATGTGTCATGAAAACTCTATTAGTTCCGTGCTGAGGAAAAGAAAGCTGATTGAAATACGCTCTTTTGAGAGCCTAGAAATTCTGAATATTCACAGTCCACAAATAATAGGGATTAGGTATAAAAGTTTATCTAAAAAGGAAGTGAATGAAAAGAGGGTTTAATAGATAAACTTAAACGGCCATTGACACAGTGCGGCCGATGTGATGGACAATAGGCTGTTACCTGTAGCTTCCTTGTGGTGACTGTTTTCTCATAGCATCTCAGAGCAATTGTTTTTAAACTTTTGATTTTGTAATAATTTTAGAATTACATAATAGTTACAAAAATTATGGAGAGATTTTCGATAGAGCCTTTATTTCCATTAGCATTAACATCATATCTGACCATAGTATAATAATCAAAGCAAGGAAAGAAACATTGATACAATACTAGTAGCTAAACTATAAGCCCTATTCACATTTCCAAGTTGTCATTGTATTGTCTTTTATCCAGTCGAAAACCAAATTTAGATTCCCAGGTTCCCAGCTGACATTTACTTGTTAGGTACCCTTCATGTCCTGGGTCTATTTTAGTCTTTGGTGACCTGGACACTGTTAAAGGGGATTAACCCATTATTTTTTGAAATATGCCTCAATTGCAATTTGCCTGATGCTTTCTCATGAGTACTGAGGCTATGAATTTTTAGGATGGAATCTAGAGAATTGCCAACGCATCCTTCTCAGTATATCATGTCAAGAGTTAAATTATATCAATAGGTTTCATTGCCTGTGATGTTAACTTCCATTACTGGTTAAGGTGGTATCTACCAGAATTTTCCTTTGTAAAATTATCATTTTACAGGCTATAATTAATAAGTACCTCATGGAAAGCTCCTTAGATCTATACACATATTTGGGTTTCATCATACTTTTACCTACTAATGTTAGAATCTCTTGGTGATTTTTTTTATTTTTGTCACTCTGTCGCCTGGCTGGAGTGCAATGGTTCAATCTCGACTCGCCGCAACCTCCACCTCCCTGGTTCAAGCAATTATCTTGCCTCAGCCTCCTAAGTAGCTGGGATTAAAGGTGCCCACCACCACACCTAGCTAATTTTTGCATTTTTAGTAGAGATGTGGTTTCACTATGTTGGTCAGACTGATCTCGAGCTCCTGACCTCAGGTGATCTGTCCACCTCAGTCTCCCAAAGTACTGGGATTACAGGTGTGAACCACAGTGCTTGACCTCTTGGTGATTCTTGATTGAACTATGAGTACTATAGTGTTTGAAAAATGATGATTTTCTCTTTTTATTGATTCTGCTATGTTTAATTGAATTCCATTGTAAGGAAAAGCTGTCTTTCCCTCTACACTTGTTCAAACAACTATTTTTTGCATAAGTATAAACTCATGAATATTTATTTTATTCTATGGATTATAATTTATATAATCATGTCTATTTATTTTGTGGCTCCAATTATCTTAAGTTTGCCCATATGGATCTCTTTCAGGTTGAATCTTTTTACCCTAACTTTTTTTGTTTTTTAGCATTTTCTTACTTTCTGACGCCACAAAATATTTCAGATTCATTTTATATTTTCTCTGTTCCAGCCCTAGAGTCAACTATGTTTCCAAGGATCTCTGACTCCTTTTATTCAAATCCAAAATATTGTCGCTAGCTGTGGTCATTGTCACTGGGGAGTCGTAGATTCTAGACGTTCTTTGTAGACAAAAGTGGGAAGTACATGCAAGTATGCTCACACTTGCAGACAAATGATAGATATAGAGATACCGATAGCTATGTAGATAGATAAATCATGGGTCACAGATAATATATAGATAATTAATAGATCAATGACATGTAGATGGATAGCATAAGTTCATCCTGATATTGTTTTACTGTTAATTCACCTCACAGGATTCATTTGACCTTTTATCCCTTTCTTATGCATAATTGTATTGTTTGACAAAGCGAAACCCAACTCTCACCATTAACAACTACTTACCTATTTGCTTAATCCCAGTTAATGTATAAAGTATTTTCAGAATTGCTAACCAATACTCCTGTGAAAAACAAATTTACTACCTGGAGTATGATATTTGTGTACAATTTTTTTGTTTGTTTTTAGCCTCACATTATCTAGCCAAGATACTCTTCCAAAATTGCTGAGATTCGTACTTTTCTTAAGCACTCCCTTTAGCATGGTTTTGTTATCCATTTATAAGAGTTGATTTCAAATCTATTGTGTTTATTTCATTTTATGCTTTCTCAGCATCCTTGTATATCTTATTCTCTCTCTCTCTCTCTCTGTCTAGAATGTATATAAAATATTGCTATAGCCCTGAGAGTCAATGCTATACACAAGGAAATACTCACAACAGCAGCACTGTTTCCTAATAGCCCATCACCATTCTCCAATCTCTCCATAGCCTTTCCAACAACCCTTGGACACAACAAATCTCATTCATTTCTGGTTCTTCCCTTATATGTTTATTTTGCATAAATAAGCTAAGGTGTATACATTTTTTCACAGCTCTTTCTTTCTTAGATGAAATGTAACATATTATAGAAACAATGTTGGGTTTTACAGGTGACATACTACAGAAACAATGTTGCGTTTTACATTTTGTAAAAGTAAAAATGTATCCTTTAAAACATTGCCAATCAGTTCATAGAGTTGTTCTTTCTGCTTATTTACGGTTGCATGATACACCACTGGTTACATTTACCACAGTTTACTTAATAATTCTCCCATATGTAGGCATTTATGTTGTTTCCCATACTGGGATAGCAAACAATGCTAAAATGCATATGAAGGTTTGTATTTTTAAAGTTTTTTTTAAAGAGTACATTCAAGGAAGTAGAATTGTTTGGTCAAGAGTTAAGGGAACACATAATTTTAAGTGTTATCAAAGTCCCGTCCAGAAGATTGTACCACTTTGCATTCTCTCCGGCTACGTATGACAGTACTAATATCCTAGAGCCCTACCAACAGAATGTGATATTACATAGGTTTTGTTATTTTAATGGCTTTATGTTACATTTTAGTGTCTGGTAGGGTGAAGGCCCCAACCTACATTATCTTATCCTCAGTGTTGCATGACTACTTTTGCGTATTTTTTAACCCATGTAAACTTTAATATGAAAGTATCTAACTCTGTATAAATCAACTCTGTCCCATAATTGGATTTTCAATAAATGTATAAATTATTACAGGAAAAACTGGCAACTTTATATTGTTGGAGTTTGCTGTCCAAGAAAAGGTTTAATATTCTATTTGCTTAATTCTACTTTTGTGTATTCCATTAGTGCTTTAAGATTTTTCTCATACAGGAGTTCAACATTTATTTATAAGCTTATTCCTAAGTAATTACTCTTAGTTGCTATTGTAAGTGGAAAATTCTTTACTCTTGTGATCTAATGTCTAAGTCCTCCTCAAAGTTTATATGTCAGAATCAAATCCTCAGTGCAATGGTATTAAAAGATGGTGCCTTTGGGGGTGATTAAATCATGAAGGTGGAACCCTCGTGTATGGGATTAGTGGCCTAAGAAACAGGCCCCAGGGAGATCCTTGCCTCCTCTGCCGTGGGAGGACACAGAGAGAAGACCCTGCATATAAGCCAGAAAGCAGATCCTCACCAGACAGTGACTCTGCCTTGATGCTGCGCTTCCCAGCTTCAGAGTTGTGAGAAACAAACTGTTGTTGTTTATAAGCTGACAAGTTTATGGTAGTTTGCTAGAGAAGCCTGAACAGACTAAAATGGTAGGGTAGCAACTCCTCCTGTGGTCACTTAAAGCCCAGACCTCTTCCCACTTCTTGTTCCTTCATTCCCAGGGTCTGTCTTCTACCTGTAGACCTGAAAATGCCACCATCGCATCTAGTTTCAGAAACTGGAGAGGAAAACATTTGTTAACAGGAGCAGTAATACGTTTCATATACAACTTCTACTCATATTCCACTGGGAGAAATCTATTCGTAATAATTAATGCACTTACTCATTTGTTCCTAAATATTGATTGAGCAAGTGCTGTGCTAGAAACATTGCTGGGACCTGAGAGAATATAATGAGAAAGGGCCCGATGAGGTCTCTGACCACAGTGAACTTCTATATTGTCACTAACTGATACTATTTCAGATGACTTAAAGGTGGAATCTCACTCAGCAGTAGGCATGCATCTGTGACGGAGAGAGCACAAGCCGAAAGTGGCTAAGGGGAGGCCTCTGGAAAACTCTGATGCTACAGATCAAATGTGTGTACCTTCATTCATGTTGAAACCTAATTCTACAATCCAAGTGTATTTGGAAGTGAGGTCTTTTGGAAGTGATTAGGTCATGAGGATGGAGGCTTCAGGAGTGCATTAGTATTTTTTTTATATATACAGAGTCTTACTCTGTTACGCGGGCTGGAGGGCAGTGGTGCAATCTCAGCTCACTGCAACCTCCTCCTCCCAGGTTCAAGCAATTTTCCTGCCTCAGCTTCCCAAGTAGCTGGGATTACAGGTGTGCACCTACATGCCTGGCTAATTTTTGTAATTTTAGTAGATATAGGGTTTCACCATGTTGGCCAGGCTGATCTTGAACTCTTTATGATCTACCCGCCTCGGCCTCCCAAAGTGCTGGGATTACAAGCATGAGCCACATTCAAGATAAGATTTTGGCAGGGACATAGCCAAACTGTATCAATTTTTCTCATGATTATATGTTTCCTGAGGCCCCCACAGAAGCTGAACATATGCCAGCATCATGCTTTCTGTACAGTCAACAGAACTATGAGCCAACAAACCTTCTTTTCTTTATAAATTAGCCAGTTTCAGGCATTTCTTCATAGCAGTGTGAGAACAGACCAAGTGTATTAGTATTCTTATAAAAGAGATCTGGAGGAACTCCTCATCATCTTCTTTCATATGAGGTTATGGAGAGAAGATGGCCACCTATCAGAAAATGGGCTGTAACCAGATACCCAAATCTGCCAGCACCTTGATTTTGGACTTCCCAACCTCCGCAACTGTAAAAAATAAATTTCTGTTGTTTATAAGCCACTAGCAGCCTGAATGGACTGAGACAGAAAATTGTTACCAGACGTGAGGTGCTACTGTAATGAATACCTAAAATGCGGAAGTGGCCTTGGCACTGGGTAGTAGATAGAGGGTGTATAAGTTTAGAAGTGAATGCTGGTAAAAGGCTGCATTGCCATGAATGACAATATGCTTTGAATCTGTTTTCCCACCAAATCTCATATAGAATTGCAAATCCCCAGTGTTGAACATGACTGTGAAGCCTGGTGGGAGGTGATGGGATCACGGAGGTGGTTTTCATGAATAGTTTAGCACCATCCTCTTGGCACTGTTTGATTTTGACTGTGAGTGAGTTCTGGTGAGATCTGGTCATTCAAAAGTGTGTAGCACCATTCCTTGCTTCTTGCTCCTCTCCTGCCATGTAAGACGTGCCTGCTCCCACTTTGCCTTCTGGATTAGTCCATTTTGATACTACTATGAAGAAATACCTGAGACTGGGTAATATATAAAGGAAAAGAGGGTTAAGGGAATCACAGTTCCACATGGCTGGGAAGGTCTCATAATCATGGGGGAAGCTGAGGGAGGAGCAAAAACATTCTTACATGGCAACAGGCAAGAGAGTGTGTGCAGGGAGTCTGTCCTTTAGAAAACCATCAGATCTCATGAGATTCATTGACTACCACAAGAACAGCACATGTTTCAATTACCTCTCACCAAGTCCTTCCCATGACACATGGGGATTGTGGGAGCTACAATGCAAGATAAGATTTGTTGGGGAACACAGCCAAACCATATCACCTTCTCCCCTTCAGGTCTGCAGATGGAAGACAGATCCTGGGAATGAAGGAACAAGAAGGGGGAAGAGGGCTGAGCTTTAAGTGACCACAGGAGGAATTGCTACCCTACCATTTATGTTTCCTGAGGCCCCTGCAGAAGCTGAACATATGCCAACATCATGCTTCCCGTACAGTCTACAGAACTGTGAGCCAACAAAAACTCTTTTCCTTATAAATTAGCCACTCTTTGGTATTTCTTTACAGCAATGTGAGAACAGACTGATGCAAATGTATGTTACAGGTAAGTCTGAAGAAAGCTCATAAGGAGAAGAGGAGAGCTGCAGAGAAATCCACAGTAATGTTAGAGAACATGTGGATAATCCTGAACAGAATTTGGGTAGAAAAATGGATAGTCAAGGCCATTCTAATGAGCTGAGGCCTTTGGGTGAAGCCCTCATGATTGGCATTAATGGTTTTATAAAAGGGTCCCCAGAGAGATCTCTCACGGCTTCTGTCACTGGGGGACACAGTTAAAAGACTGCCATCTACGAAGAATGGGCCCTCCCAGGCACCATTATCTGCTGGCTCCTTGATTCTGGACTTCTCAGTTTCCATAAAAGGAGAAAGAAATTTCTGTCGTTTATAACCTACCTAGCTTATGGTGTTTTGCTATGGAAGCCCTAATGTGCTAAATATGAAGCTCTTAATTTCTGTGTACTAATTTTTATTGAGTTACTTTTATTATGGATGCTTTAGAATTTTCCAGGTAAAACTCTTACATCAATGGCATATAAAAATACCTTTATTTCTTCTTCACCAATTCTGATGTATCTTATTGATTTTTCTTGTCTCTTCTATTGACCTTAAGGGTTGAATAGTAGTAGAGATAAAAAATTATTCTTTACTTTTCCCTGTTACTGAACTTAGGGAATTGTCTCTTTACTTGGTATAACTGTAAAAGTCTCTCTCTCTCTCTCTCTCTCTCTCTCTCTCTCATATGTATATTTGTACATATTAGATATAGATGTACATATAATTATATATACTTTAAGTATCTCTTATATAAAGAAATACATATATAAATATGCACAAAGAGAAAGAGAGAGAATTAGGTTTAGAAAGTATATTTCAGTTCTCATTTTCTTGAGTGTTTTTAGTTAGGCATCAAATTTTGTTAAAGACTTTCTCAGCGACTGTTGAGAAAATAATAACATTTTTTGTGATCTATTAATATACTTTAAGATATGAATGGATTTCTTAATATAAAACAATTTTTATATTGCTATAATAAATGTCATGGTATACTATTTTTACGTAGTATGGGTACTGTATGTTAGTATTTTATTTAGTATCATTGCATTAATTTTCCTGAGTGATGGTCTGTCGATTCTCCTTACATGTATTTATTTATTTCAACTATCTGCATCTGGTTTAGCTTTCATTTTTTGTAATATTTTTGTGTTGAGGATTTAATTCATTATTTTTTTTTATTGGTTAAAAATATGATAGGTAGTGATCCAGATAGCAGACAAATTAGAATTCAACTTTTCGGACACTTATGAAATAAGGTGATCGTACATTAGGGTACAAGGAACATGCTAGTAAGCCCACTTTTTGCTCTAAGTTAGAATCACAAAACTTCACTGATAAATCATAATTTTAGTTTGTACAATGTGGAAAAATATATTCACTTTTCAAAAAAGAAAAATTAATATTTAAAATCCGTTTCTGCCCAGACATACAATATACCCTTTCTATTTATTTCTTGAAACTATAAATGCATTTTTACAAATCATTTCTCAGGAAGGCGGAAATTAAAAATGATTCAATTGGAAATGACCAGTAAAAAAAAGGGATATTTTTATTTATTTATTTTTAAGCATTTGCTAAAATCATCATACTTCTCTCATTTTTTATTATAGTTTTCTTTAAATAAAATCTGGTATTTATGGGTACTAATTCTGAAGTTTTGTGGGGGGTGATAAAGCTCCCCTCAAAGAATCATCTTAACTGAAGATACAGACTTTTAGCAGATGAAAAAGTCAACTGACAAATAACTGTATAAGCAACTATTTGTAAAAATCCAGGGAAGAGATTTTGTGGGCAAAGGCATCATTAATTGCAAATAAAATATTCAGAACACTGATGGCCAATACTTAGAAAGCATTGTCTCTTCTAGTCTTGTTAACCAACCCTCACTTGACTGTATTAAAGGATGCTCATTTTTATTTCAATCAGATATCTCCTTAGCACATCACACACTTTCCTGATGAGCCTGTTGGGAACATCAGAATCCTCAGCTCCGCACCTTCCTCTTCCATCACCAGCTGATAGGAGTTGGCTGGTGCATTAAAATATATTTGTGCTCCCGTTACAGGCACTCGTTGCTATAAAGATTACTTCTAGTTTGCATTTTAAGAGAAGAATTTAAATAGGAGATGCAATGAACAGTTTTTTTAAAAAAATGGTAACTTTTAATGGATGGGTCAAGAGGAAAAGAAATTGTGGGGTTCCAAAAAGAATTCTGAAAGTTTAGAAAGGGCAAAGTCTGCTGTATGATAAAGGATAGGTTTTCTTGGCTGATACAATTTTCTGTAGTAAATAGAGTTAGGGTTGCAAGGAGTAAGATGAGGATTTGGGTCATTACCCTGTAGTGAAAGGAAAAATTTATTTTAATAAAAATATCTTTTAAGAAGTTTTGATTCCCAGGATGAATTATAGGAAAGAGAGAAAGGACTTATGAGACTATTTGGTAAGATTCTAATGAAGAGAGGGACTTTTAAAACTGAATAGTCTCTAACAGAGAATCAAGACCTTAACTTGAATACTGATGCAGAAAAAATTGAGGAGAGACATGAGAGATATGTAGGGCTTCAGGACATGCCACCCCAAAATATGACACCTTGGCGTTTGAGGAACAGCAGAAGCAGCCTGCAAAAGTCCTTGACTGAGTCCAGCCATTCTGCACTGGAGGCTGCCAAGATTGTGGTTTGGCTTCCTGGAGTGCTGGCTGCAGAGGCTGTAGATCTGAATGCTATGGTCAGAGGTGGCCTGGCATGGGTCTAATGGGGCTCTGTGCAATGGCTCTAGCCCACTGAGTAGAGGGGCACCCCTGATGATCTTGGAATTGACTTTGAAATCATTATTTCATTGTCTTGGAAAATAGTTTCTGGTTTCTCTTTAGATGTTTGAGGACTTTCCTTACCAGATGGACCAGACCCTTTGTGTTCTATGCCATACAGACTGCAATGTATGCATTCTGCCTCTCAAGCTATACACCCAAAGTGGCAGGTGAGGTGTTCAATTAAATATTAGAAACTTTCAGTAACGATTGTATCTAATGAGCTTGTTGTCCAGAATCTACTTTTTAAAATTTACTTTTAATTGCCTTGAGAGATTACTGATGATTCAAACACAAGCGATTTAATGTAGTAAGTGAGAAGAACATGCGGAGACAGACTCCATTCCTGAAATGCTTAATGAACAAGGACGTTGCCTCTGAATCTGGTTAATCTACTGTTTCCTCTTTGTGATACTCTTTCCCATTTTGTTGCTTTAAGAAAATGTGACTCAGTTAGTAAGAAAATAATGTTTTAGCTGAACAATAAAGGGTATCTGTCTGTAAACGGTTGTCATGGCTTGTGGGGTATGAATCATTTTTCCTCCCATGACAATGAAAATTAAAATTATCTACAAAATCCATTAGGATTAATTAAATAACAAGAAATTAACTTGTTGGCACAAATAGTCATTTAAGTGATATGACAAGTTAACCCAATTTTGAAAATCAAGTGTGATCTTTTAAAGCCATTTTCAGCCTCCATAGTCTACTAGGAGTTTTTTTTTTTTTTTTTTTTTTTGTTTCCTTTTTATTATACTTTAAGGTCTGGGGAACTTGTGCAGAACGTGCAGGTTTGTTACTTAGGTATATATGTGCCCTGGTGGTTTGCTGCATCCATCACCCAGTCATCTAGATTAGGTATTTCGCCTAATGCTCACCCTCCCCTATCCCCACACCCCTGCTATCCCTCCCCTGGCCCCACACCCCCAGACAGGCCCTGGTATGTGATGTTCACCTCCCTGTGCCCATGCGTTCCCACTGTTCAACAATATCCAGAATCTACAAAGAACTTAAACAAATTTACAAGAAAAAAACAAATAACCCCATCAAAAAGTGGGCAAATGATATGAACAGACACTTCTCAAAAGAAGACATTTATGCAACCAACAAATGCATGAAAAAAAAGCTCATTATCACTGGTCATTAGAGAATTATATTATTTTTAAGGAACTTTATAATAAAAACATGCTCATACTCAATTTTATTATTTCTCATCTGGTTAGTCGTGATAATCTTGATGTGTGGCTCCTCTACTAAAACATTTTAAAGTAAAAATAATTAATAATTAAAATTCTTTTCAGTTTCTGGAGATTAATATTAACACACCAAAAAAAAAAAAAAAAAAAAAACCTTCTTAAAGTATTTGACTTAAAAAACATCTAATCTGATACTATGCTAGCACATCTTTTTAAAATTAAAAAGTACTTTTTTGAAAGCATATCTATTACAGTTTTCAGAAACATATAAGATTGCCTTGGTAAAATCTGGTATTATACACCACAGTAAATTATATACCTTAGATTTAAAGACTGTTAACCCACTTTTAAAATAGTTTTATTGCTTGAGACATTCTGATAGTCTAACCTGAAACTGAAAAATGAATGAATTTTACCATTTATTTAGAGAATCTATTACTGGAAACAAAATTTTCACCTTAATTGCTTCTCAGATGATATATTAAAGCATAATAGCACTGTGCCCTGTACTTAATAGCACTGTACCACACACCAGCATCCTGAGTTTAAAGTGTTTTCTCAAATGGTGGCAAGATTTCCTGCTTACAGGGCTACTTGAGTCTTTTCATCTTCTTTCTTTTTTGTCTTTCTGATCTGCCCTTTTGTTGGTATTTTAAAGAGATTAGCTTTTTGCTATATTTGGGTAGAGTTTGTCTTAATGAGTTTTCAAAATTGATCGTATTTCTAGTCCCCAGAATACATAAACTATCTTTTAGGATACACTGCAAATATTGAAACAGTATTTATTACTATGGCACATTTGTAAAAATAGCCCAATAGCATTATATGTTTGTACAACCACCTCTCTAAACAGCACCCATTGATATTATTACCCAAATGTCATTTATATTTATATTTGTTTAATCTCCTTCGCTTTTGTTCCACAACTCATAATGACTTTTGGAAAACATCTTTGCTTATCCTAGGAAATAAAGCTTCTGGTTTCATCAATATTAAACCATATCCATTGCAGCTCTAGTGACAAGGTGAACATTTTTTTTTATAAGTGCATTTTAATGTTCATAGAAGGAGGCTAATCAACATTACTCCTCAAATTCCAGTTTTCATATTGACTTCAGATGAAAAAGCAATTAATGTAGTCATCCTAAATTAATCTCGGCATTTCCTTCTCCATTCCTACTCACTGCACTGCGATTATTTTTGCTCTGAAATATAAATTTCACCAAATACTTTGGAACAAATGAATTTTATAGGCGTAGAAAGAGAACCAGCTTAGATTTTAGCCTACAGTTTTTCATATCATTTTTATTCGAATTTTTAAAATTTAACTTAAATGCAACATTAAAGTCCTTTATCATTAATCTTCTTGATTTTCATGAGTGGAGTTAGAGGAAAGGAAAAATAAGATAATTCTCTAAAGGGATAAAGAAAACAGACACAGGAATGGCTGCTTCCCTAAATCAAATGTTAACTAGAGTTCGATATTTCTCACTGAATTGTTTATTTTGTAAACTTTATAATGAGGAGAGGTGGAAAGACTTTTATTAGGTTAAATAAATGACTCTGTTCAGAACAATATGTTTAACATTTAACAATCAGAAATTGGTCACTCAATGACTCTTAATTCCAGTTGATTTTTTTTAAGAGTGTGTTAAAGAGAAAAACACACTCTTAAGGGAAAAATGTCTTGTTCATTTCACTTGCCCAAAAATATGAGTTTATGTTTTCTTTTTTTTTTTTTAGGCAGAATTTAGAAAGGAAATGAGAGAGAGTATAAATTGGAGAAATAAAAAGGTGAGAAATAAGGAATTTCTTTTTTTTTTTTTTTGAAAGAAAGAAAGAGAAAGAGAGAGGGAGAGAGAACAGAAGTCTTGCTCTATTGCCCAGGCTGGAATGCAATCTAAAAATAGGTGTTAAACACCTCTTTTTTGCCGATAATTGTGCTTAACAGCGGAGACAGGAAGGAATAAGAGAAGAAAATAACAAACAAACAGCCAACCAATATTTCATTAAGTCTGTGAAATGCTATGCAAATGCTGAAGAGTGATTTACTTCCAATTATGTGGTCACTTTCAAAATAGGTGTAATGTGATACTGAGAAAAATGTATGTTCTGTGGACCTGGGGTGAAGAATTCTATAAATATTCACTGAGTTTACTTGTTCCAGGTCTGAGTTCAAATCATAGATGTCCCTGTTAATTTTCTATCTTGTTGATCCTTCGAATATTAACAATATGATGTCAAAGTCTCCCGCTATTATTGCGCGGGAGTCCAAGTCTCTTTATAAGTCATTAAGAACTTGTCTTATGTATCTGGGTGTTCCTGTATTGGGTGCATATATATTTATGATCATTGACTCCTGTTGTTGCATTGATCCTTTTACCATTATGTAATGTCCTTCTTTGTTTCTTTTAGTCTTTGTTACTGTTAAAGTCTATTTTGTCAGAGATGAAAGTTACAACTCCTGCTTTTTTTTTTTTTTTCCTTTTCTCTCCATTTGATTGGTGAGTCTTCCTCCAATCCTTTGTTTTGAGTCTTTGTGTGTCCTTGCCTAAGAGATGGATCTGGATACAGCATACCGATGGGTTTTGACTTTTCATTCATTTTGCCTGTCTGTGTCTTTGATTGGGGCATTTAATCCATTTAAATTTAGGATTAATCTTGATATTTGTGAGTTTAATATTGTTGTTTAATGCTAGCTGGCTATTTTGCTCATTAGTTGATGTAGATTCTTCATTATGGAGATACTCTTTACCTTTCAGTAAGTTTTTGGGATGACTGATACTGGTTGTTCCTTTCGGTGTATAGTGCTTCTTTCAGAAGCTCTTGTAAAGCATTATCACCTGGTGGTGACGAAATCTCTGAGTGCTTGCTTGTTTGCAAAAAATTTTATTTTTCCTTCATTTATGAAGCTTAGTTTGGCTGGATATGAGATGCTGGGTTGAAAATTCTTTTCTTTGAGGATATTGAATATTGACCCCCACTCTTTTCTAGTTTGTAGGGTTTCTGCTGAGAGATCTGCTGTGAGTCTGATAGGCTTCCCTTCATGGGTAACCTGACCTTTCTCTCTAGCTGCCCTTAGAATTTTCTCCTTTATTTCAACCCTGGTGAATCTAATGATTATGTGTCTTGGGGTTGCTCTACTTGAGGAATATCTTTGTGGTGTTCTCTGTTGAATATTGGCCTGCCTTACTAGGTTGGGAAAGTTTTCCTGAGTAATATCCTGAAGAATATTTTCCAGCTTGGATTCATTCTCTTCATGACATTCAGGTACACCTAACAAATGTAAATTAGGTCTTTTCACATAGTCCCATATTTCTTGGAGACTTTGCTTATTCCTTTTTACTCTTTCTTCTCTAATCTTGTCTTCTCATTTCATTTCATTAAGTTGGTCTTCAACCTCTGATATCCTTTCTTCTGCTTGATCAATTTGACTGTTAAAACCTGTGCATACTTCGCAGAGCTCTCGTATTGTATTCTTCAGTTCCATTAATTCACTTATATTCCTCTCTAAATTGTCTGTTCTTGTTAGGATCTTGTCAAACTTTTTTTCAAGGTTCTTAGTTTCTTTACATTGGGCTAGGACATGTTCTTTTAACTCACAGAAGTTTCTTATTATCCACTTTCTGAAGCCTAATTCTGTTATTGGAACACACTCATTCTCCATCAGGCCTTGATTTCTTGTTGATGAGGAACTGTGATCCCCTGTAGAGGGAGAGACATTCTGATTTTGGGTATTCTCAGCCTTTTTATACTGGTTTCTTCCCATCATTGTGAATTTATCCACCTGTTGTCTTTTTAATTACCGACTTTCAAATTAGGTCTCTGAGTGGGCATCCAACTTGTTGATTCCCAGCGCTGGAATCTGAGCAACCCACTGTGCTGGCTAAAACAGCAGTGTTAAGATTGATGGTGCTTTTCTGCCTGGGAATCTCCAGTCTAGCTCCCTTCTTGAGTCCCTTTATCAACCAGCTGAATAGGTGACACTGCCTTCCCAGAGCTCCAAATGTTGACAAAAAGGGGACCCAGTCCCATTTACTCTGCACCAAGAACTGCCACGCCAGGGTGCCGGCAAAACCGCCACACCAGTCACAAGAGTCGTACTGGCGACCCGTGGGGCTCCTCCTCTGGGAATCTCCTGGTCCATGAGCAACAAATATTCATCTGAAAGTGTGGTGTCCTCTCGTTCTCTGCACTTTCACTGGGAGCTACAACCCTGAGCTTCTAGTAATCGATCATCTTGGATCTCTCTCCAAATTCTAGCTGATTTTACAGATTGTCTTCAACTCTTTAATGAAATAGGACATAATTTTCAAAATTAATGTGCATTTCAATTAGCAAAAAGTACATGTCAATGGTACAGATTTATTACAAAGAACAGCAATTTCTTAGAAGGATTTTGAATATGTAAATAATCAACATTTCTTTCGAAAAGGAAATTCTCATACTATTTCTTGTACAATTTCTTGTAGTATTCTTGTACTATTCTGAATCAAAAAAAAGTCATCATCAAGAGTGGACATTAGACAACATCCTGTGAGCAGCTGCAGGGCAAGGACATTAATCCTTTCTCTTGTGTGTGCTCTCCTACTGAGTGTGGGTTTTAGATTCAGAGGAGCCTGAATTTTAAGAGTTCTGTCTTCTTTTAGCCAAAGTTTTTCTGTTTTAGATAGTTTCTGATTCTTAATGTTTTTGGGTAGTGGGAGGATGAGAACATCTACTGCTTTCTGAAGGCTTCCATAACAAAGCATCACAAACTGTGTGGCTTAAAGCCATAGACATTTATTCTCTCACTGCTCTGGAAGATGGAAGTCTGAGAGCAAGGTGTCTGCAGCGCTGATTCTTCCCAGGATGGAGAAGGAGAATCTGTCCCAGGCTCTCCTCTAGCCTCCAGGTGTTTGCTGGCCATCTTTGGTGATCCTTGCCCTGTTAGAAGCAGAAGCCTGGTCTCTGCTCTCATCTTTGCATGTGTTCTTCCTGTGTATCTGTGCATCAATTGCTACTCTTTATATGACACCAGTCATACTGGATTAAGACCCACCCTAATCCAGAATGATTCATTTTAACTAACAATTGCATCTGTAATAACCCTATTCCCAAATAAAGTCACATTCTGGAGTCCTGGAGGCTAAGACTTCAACATAAGAATTTGTTTTAGACACAATTCAACCCACAACAGTATCTATTCTATAGGATTGCTATAATTGATTATGTATAAAAATTGACTCAAAACTTTACAAATTCTTGCAAGAGGCAATTGTGGTCACTATATGAATAAAAAGCCTCCTGTAAATACAGTGTCCGAGTGAGAATTCCAGATCTTTGCTTTTCTGTATAACTTTACCGAGCCTCAGCACTTCTCTTAGTAAAATGGAGGTATTTAATGCAACAAAATACGTGAAATGTTTACCATGGTATGGAGTTCATAGCCTGTGCCCGATAAATGCTAAGGAATTTTTTCAGTATGTCTGCACACATACCAATATAATATTGCATTTCAGAATTTTTTCTCTTTTTCTAATTAAATATGTCATTTGTTTCCCCATTTATATTTCTAAAGGCCAGGCAGAGACTAACCACTTAAAATTTTGGCCAGCTTATTAATTGGTTTCACTCAGTTGGTGTTCTGTGGGTGTCAGATTACTTGTCTTAGAAATTTGGAATATTTTAACCATCATAAAATATATTTATTAATTATTTTTATTATGAAAATCATTTAAATTTAAGTTTCTGCAAGAATAAAAATGCGTAGTTCAAATTAATATAAATTTTAAAGTGTGGTTTCATTTTTTTGTTTTTTGCTAGAAAAAGAATCGAGTTTCCATAGCAGTTTTTTATGAAGATTGTTTAAAAACCTAATGGTCTAGTATTTCAGTACACTGAAATAAACTGTTTTGAACAAAGACCAAACTAAACTTTATATATTACAACAAAGAAATAGATGCTTTCATTTATTAGGTATCATGCAAGTCTTTACTTTCCTTGTCCAGCTGTGCCTGTATGAAGGGTGGCTGCATGTGCTAAACAGAAATACGTGTCTTTAAAACAGACCTTTACAGGGTTCATTGCTTATCTGGGCTATGCGTAGTGTTATTCAGCCAATTTAAATATTTGTCTATAAATACACAGAGAATCTTTTAAAGATGATGTGGAGGTTTTCTTAAAAAGAGAAAACCTCCCCTCTGAATGGAGAATGACATGGTTTCCCACACAACTGAGCCCACATCCTGTGGTGTTCTGGGGTTATGCTTCCTATCTTCTCCAAATAAAACAGCTTGAGTTCCTTTTTTGTATGTCACCCAGAGTCCTCTCCCATTATTTTGAAGTGTGCTCAGCAGAAGTGTGGTGAAAAGGGTACACTTGTGTTTGCCTGAATCGTTTCTCCTTAATGGCATAACTTGTAACAATTATGGTTTTTTTGTTTGTTTGTTTGTTTTTTGCCAGAGTCTCTCTGGCACTAGGCACCAGGATGGAGTGCAGTAGTGCAATCTTGGCTCACTGCAATCTCCACCTCCCAGGTTCAAGCAATTGTCCTGCCTCAGTCTCCTGAGTAGCCGGGACTACAGGCACACGCCACCATGTCCAGCTAATTTTTGTATTTTAATAGAGACGAGGTTTCACCATGTTGGCCAGGATGGTCTCAATCTCTTGACCTTGTGATCCACCTGCCTCAGCCTTCCAAAGTGCTGACATTACAGGCGTGAGCCACCGTGCCCTGCCACAATTATAGTTTTTAACTTTTCTCCCCTCTGTTTAACTCCATTCATTCCCCAAATCACATTAGCAGAACACTGAAGTTATAATAGACCTTTGATGATGTATGTTTTCAAAGAATAGCCATGAATTGCAGAATAAACTAAAAAAGGCTAAGTTATTGGTGTAATTGCGTTGGCCTTGAAGCCAAATTGCCTCTACTGAACTTCATTTGCTGTACAACTTTTGAGGTAATGGTTATCTATTATTTTTGACTTACCCTGAATCTAGTAATATTTTTTCTATTGGTAGAACCTCATTTATGCTTTGAGGAATCACCCTTTCCTACATCTAGTCCATGGGTTCCGTTGGGGCTGACTTTATACTTTATGCTCCAGGAACTTGTATGGGTTTAGTCCCAGTAATTGACAATCACAGTGATTTCTAACAAAATAGATATAGGCTCAATACATTAAATTATGAGAAACAACCCAGAACTTTTGCTAGGGCTCCTTAGGAGAAGCATGCTCTCTCTAGCAGTGTTGCTAGGGCATGTGAAATGCAAGGGTGCTACCGCTGGGGAGCGCTTGTGCAGGACACTGAAGAGTTTTCTAAGCAGATGAAAGCAAAGCTGAGAAATTGAGCCAGAGCCCTGGTGACATTCATTCAACAAGGACATGAAGTGCTTCCAAGGTGCATGGCCTACCTTCGTGCTTTTGTGACATGAGTCAGCTTCTTATCGGAGGGGTAAAAATGTGGCATTGGAGCCAGATGGCTTCAATTCCAAACACAGATTGACTCTTCCCAGCCGTGTGATCATGAACAAAGCATGCGCCCTCTACTTCACAGGCCTGGAAAACTAATCTATCAAAAACTTAGGACAGTGACTGCAATATAGTATGAGCTTTATAAGTCTGAATTATCATCATGTATTATTGCTAGTAGTTTTTCTTTAAACCAATTACAACTTGGTTTCTGTCACTCCTAATCAAAAAGATCTGTGCCAAACAGCTCATACTGCTGTTGTTGGATTACATGAAGAGTTTCAAAAGCCCAGGCACATACAGGCTATTCAAGTGTTGTTATTGTTATTACTGTTAGCAAAGACATAATTATTCCCATCTTCTTTTCCTTCTTCAAATTATCATTCTTATTAAATGAAACTATTATTCCTCAATTCTGAGAATTTGTCCATGGCCATATTCAATCCTTAAGAATGTACACCTTATATATTGTGCATTCTTTTCTCTTTCTCTCTTTTCTGATGCAGGCATAAAAGAAGCAAAAAGCTTTTATTATAAAGTTCATATCTGCACAACAAGCATGTCATTTCTTAAATATCCAAGAGCTATTAAAATACAGTGTTCGGTATCATTTTTCCCACTCTAGACCTTCATCTTAGACATACCAATTACTAATAGATGCTTTATAATTATAAATTTATCTTTAATCTATTTTGGATTTAATTCTTATGAATAGTCCCATACCCAGCCATGGTCACAAACAGCAAAGATTGAAGGACAAAAGGTTTCTTACATTATATCCACCAGTCATAAATGGTAAGCAGTGAGTTTTGACGTCCATCTCTTCACCTGTCCACTAAAGAACTATGAGAGCCCATAACTGATGGGATTCAGGGAATTGATTCCACACTGGTTTAATGTGGAAAAGGAATCTATTCTTGGTCTCAGGATATTCTTACACTCCTTGGTCTTGTGTCCCCAGAATATCCGTTTTTTCCTTCAGAGTATATATTATTGACCAAAGAGCAATCATTTCTTAGTTTAAACACATATTTAGCTTACAATGTGGAAATACTTAATTATTAATGTGCTCTTTCAATAATGGCTGATAAAACCATAGTAGCCTCTGTCTCTAATCTAAGCACAGTTTATATTTGTGTTTCCATTTTCTCTGTGGGATCACTGCAGGCTGCACACCCTCAACAATTCAATGACTAGCTGGGGTGGGGAGTTAATGTCACCCCAGGGGACAGTGCTGTTCCAGCAGAGAATCTCAACTATGAAAGTCGACTCTCTGTTACAAAGCACTGTGATATTTCCTGCACAACACCTTTAAATGCTCTGATGAGAAGAGCCTGTATCATTGTAGTTTAATGACTATACTCAGTATCATGTATACTATCCAGAGGATACTCCCTTCACTAAGAATTCAGTTCTGACTCTCCCTGGAAACTCATCCCATCACACACACAGGCACACACACACATACACACACACATACACAGAGAGAGAGAGAGAGAGAGAGAGAGAGAGAGAGAGAGAAACTTCTTCCTATCTTCCAGAATATTGCTCATTCTTGTTTCAAGTTGCCTCTTGTATTCTCTGGGAAACCTTCCGTAATGCCACCAGTTGGATTAAGCACTCTTCTCTTCTGGGGCTTCCTTGGTGCTTTGTGTATGTTTCTCATGCACCACGGTGAGCCAAGTTAACTATTTCAGTGATCCCTCCCTCATTTAACCGTAAGCTCCCAGAGCATGGCATTAACACGACCGTGAATATTTGCTGTGCTGACTGCTCTTGATTGTCTTATTCATGGGCTCCTCTCCAGTGTGATGGGCTCAGGGTATGTCAGACGTGAACACTGCAGTCTCTCTTGCCTGGGAGTGAGTTAAACCTCGTATGCCTAGCAGTCGGAGTTCTTGGTTGCAAACCTCAGGAACCAACTCAGGCTTTGCAGTTAATGCTTTGAATCTAATTCAGTGGTGAAACCATGTGTTCACACAAACACTGATACAGCAAGAAATTCCTCAAGTACTCAGAGATCACAGATATTATGGGATGACCAAGTCAATCAAAAGTATAGTCAAACATTTGTAATCCTCTAACAAAGTCAGTACATAGACAGTTATACTGTAGAGATGTTTACGGCAGGAGAGCACGCGTTTGGGGCGTCCTCAGCTGCACTCGGGAGAAGCTGCCCTGCTCCGTCTCTCCAAGCCACCCCCACCCCAAGCCTTTGCTTAAGATCTTAGCTCAGGCATCAGGAGGAAAAAACATTTTCCTCTGAATTGGCCTCATTTAGCGGCTATTTGAGCTTTGTGTAAGCGGAATTATCGTTGGAAAAATGCAGTAAAAAGGAATAGTGATTTGCAATTTCATTTGCAATTATATTTTTATTAAAACAGTAAATGACTGAAATTCAGATTTCATACAACATATAGTCACCTTAATAGCAATAAAATTTGCATGTTAAATATAAATGAAAATGGCAAAACCAAGGTATTTTAGTGGTCTGTGGAATCTAAATTTGTATAATGGTTGATAGAAAAAGTAAATTTCTTGATTACATAACAGTTGGTACAGATTTAAAACACTGCTTAGTCTTCTGATGACTAACAGTGTTTCTAATAAGAAACATGAAAATACCAACATAAAAATAACTTCAGAGGTAAAGCAAGAAACACAGAAAAAATATAAAAATTATTTTTTAAAAATAACCATAGGTAGGCGCAGAGGGGATGAATACTTTTTTTAGTTGAGATATTGTAATTATAAGAAAATAAAGCAATGTAGAATGCACTACAGATTACATTCTAGGTAAGATTCTATTACTTCACGAGTACTTCATGAAGTATGTTTTAATACAACGGATCACTGAGTGTGAAGCCTATTGGGGGTTACCTATCAGGCATATTTACTAAATCAAAAACATACCATCACAACAAGTTTAAATAAATATCATTTATGAAAATCATTATAAGAATATGAAGTACATGAAATATCTTGATCCTAAATCATCTGCTTGCCTACAGGGGTAGGACTACGTGTTTTATTAAGTACAACTGCTGAATAATTTGCAGAAATTATTTTTTGTTTGCTCATTTGAGTTCAATATATATTTTCCCTTTTTAGTCCTGAAATTAATTTGTATGAAGAATTTGCCCAAATAAAAATCACTCACTTTATGAAGATCCCTCCTATGAATCAAGAAGACAAATACAGACATGAATTAATGATTATAAATACAAAATTTAAAGACACATTGTAATGCAGTTCTATTATATAAATAATTTTAATTTAGTTTGACATTTTTATTCTTTTTAATTGACAATAAGAATTGTATGTATTTATCACATGAGGTGTGACATATATTTACACAATGGAATAGTATTTAGCCTTAACAAAACAAGGGCTGTCATTTGTGACCACGTGGATGAACCTGGGGACGTTCTGCTAAGTGGAAGAGGCAGGCAGGAAAAGATAAAAACCACGTGATTATCACACTTACATGTGGGACCTGAAGCAGTTGAACTTCTAGAACTAGAAAGTAAAATAATGATTGCCAGGGGCTGGGGGCTGGGGTGCAATGTTGGCCGAAGGGTATGCGGTTCAGTTAGGCAGAAGGAATAAGTTCAAGAGCTCTCATGAACAGCATGGAGACCAGAGTTGATAATGGTGTATTACATTCTTCAACATTGCTGACAGTAGCTACTAAAACATGATTTTTTTGTGATTAAAAATAACTACAAAAAAACATAAGCATGCGAGGTAATGCACGTTAGTGAACTCAAGGCCTCCCACCCCTTCCCCATCCCTGAATTCTGGGGCCAGCCTCTGCTGTCTCTTCCAGGGTAGAAGCCCAGGTTCTAAGTTTGTGAGGCCCGCCCTGGTCCATCCCCACCTCCTGTGTTACATCCACTCCACACTTCACCATCTCTCGTCCCCTCTGACCCTTTGCTGTCTGGAACCTCACCCAGGTGCACACCCTTCCCTAGCCTTGCACAGGCTGCTCTGTCCTCTGGAGCACCTGCCTGGGGCCTGTCTTGCCATCCTCGGCCACATCACTGCTCAGAGAGCCAGGCCCAGGCAGCACAGTCACAAAGCCCCTTGGAATGGGTCAAGTGGAACTGATCTGTGGAAATAGAGACCTGCCTTGCCTTGCAAAACAAACCCTATGTGTGTGAAGCATTGAGATTCTCTAACACTTTGGCTGCAAAGATAAATTATGATGTGCATCGTGAAGAAAAACAAAATATAGAGAGAAGTCACACCAAAGTTGTTTTCCCTAATGTATGATATAGTTAAGCATGAATATGTCTCCAAAAACGTATCTTTAGGTGACAGCATCTTTTAAGTCTACGTGGCAGAAGACAACTTGAACTAGAGTACGTCAAACAAGGACAGAAGCATGCAGGCTCAAAGAACAGATGAGGATTCATCTCTCAGAAATGACGCAAGGCTGTGAAACTCAATGTCTGAACCATGGAGTTTCGGGTTGTTTGGGAATTCCTGGAAGCAACGGCAAAAACAAAAATAGTTGAATCTCTTGGCTAATCAAGAAAATGTGGGGTTTTGTGGTTGCTTGTAGGTTGTCTTTATTGATTTTACCTGTTAAAAGGAAGAGAATTTGCCTCAGATAATTGTAGAACAGTGGACATTTCATACAGCCTTTTCATCATATGTAAATTACATAATCTGCATTCCAGATATTTACATGTCTAGAAGGCTCTTGTAATAAGTCAAACTTTATTATGTGTTACGCAGATTTTATATTTTTGTTTTTAATTTCCTGAACATAATTATAAAATATTAGCCGTAGAAACTCAAATCAGACACTGAAGCACATTTCCAGATGGCAGAAGTGAAGATCTGAAGGTCACAGATATGAGGAAGTGGTCTGACATGATGGGGAAACTTCCTGTGGTGTAATGTGGTGTAATGCATGGAAAATCTACATGCCCAAAGGGCGGCACTACCTTTGCACAGAGTGGGTGGTCCGGGCAGCTCTGGGCATGGGATGATAGTGAATTTAACTTACTCAGGAAACTTTTGCCAGATCAAAAAGCTTCCCACGAGTTCAATCTGTCTCAAAAACACAAATGCTAACTACAGAGACAGACTTTAAGTGATGGTTGCTTAAGCCCCACACCTCCACCCACTTCATCCACCCTGGTGTGGAGTGGGCCCCCTGCCTTTGTCCTGTGAATCACGTGAGCTGGGGCAGTCTTCACCCCTGTGGGCTTGGCGATACTTTACTTTCTGAGGTTTTAAGACACCTCCTCTAATAATTTTTTCTCTAGCACTCCATTCACTTCTCTTTGCTCCTTCCTCTTTAAATAAAATATAACCTTTTATTTCTCTGAACTATGGTCTCTTGCAGGCATTGTCAAGACAACCACCATCTTCCATGTGTGTTTTTGCACACAGAGCATCATTTGTCTTTATAGGCTTCCTCCAGGCACTTCTCTACAGCCCTTTCTTTGTAAACTAAAAGCCCCATAAAGAAATATTCCTAATCAAAGTTTTTTCACTAAAAATAAAATTAGTACAGATTGTAAAAAAACTAAGTTATATCTAAGCATTAAGTTGTAGTTACATATTCTCACTACAAGGACTTGGAAACCAACTCATTGTGGGGACTGGTGGTTGCTGCCACCCAAATGGGTGCATTTTAGCTACCCCAACCTTCAGCCTGGGCAGCAGGAGAGGTGTTCCTCCTCAGCCTGACCAGCAGGGGCTCAATGTCTTGAGGCTTAATGTCTTGGAAATGTCTCTCTCTCCTCCCCCACCTTCCTTCCTTCCTTCTTTCCTTCCTTCCTTCCTTCCTCCCTTCCTCCCTTCCTTCCTTCCTTCCTTTCCTTCTTCCTTCCTTCCTTCTTCCTTCCCTCCCTACCTCCCTGCCACCCTTCCCTCCTTCCCTCCTTCCCTCCTTCCTTCCCTCCCTTTCTTCTCTCCTTCCCTCCCTTCCTCCCTCCCTCCCTTCCTTCCTTTTCCTTCCCTCCCTCCCTTCCTCCCTCCTTCTCTCCCTCCCTTTCTCTCTCTCTTTTTTCCTTCTTTCTTCTCTCTTTCCCTTTCTTCTCTTTTTCTTTCATTAATCATCTATATACCTCCTACCCATTTTCCAAACTGACGTAACTCAAGATAAATATAAATAAGTAAGGAAACCGCAAAAATATAAATATAGGAACATAAGAACACTGCCAAAGGCAAAGATTAGAAGGAAAAAAATAGATAATGCAGAGATGAAGTATTATAAGAAAAAAAGTCTGCTGAAATGCTGTGCACTTGCAAATGTGTTGCTAACCTTTTTGGAAGCTGAGACAGAAGACAAATCACTCATGAGAAAACACGACTGTTTTTTCATGAAGACCTAAAATAATTCTTCTGCAGTTATTATTAGAGAAGATGCAGATGACAAATATGACTAGCATCATCAAGAGCATCACTGAGTCAATGTGCTAACCTATGGGGCTGTCCCTTAGTTTAAAATGTGCATATTTCCTGTTGCTTAAATACAGTTCAGTTAAAAACACTTGTTGAAGAGGTCAGTGATAGTTTCTAGAAGACAGTTAAAGTGCGTCCTGAGCCTCCTGTGTACCCAAAGTGTCCTGTGAGTCTCATTATTAACATTAGCAGTGTCCGTGATCTCAGCTTATGTGTGCAAAATGTTAACAGATAAGCAAGTAAATTTTACCCTGCATGCCCAGTTTCTGACTTTACAGTCCTAACAACTGAGGGTAGAATAAACTTCACATACATACATTAAATCCACATTTTACAGAAGAAATTAATAAATAGTATAGTTTGAGAAGCAATATAAGATATAAGAAACGTGTATTAGAATAATGCTAAATGAGCATCTATTTAAAAGGAAAACATAACTTCATTTTGTATAAAAAATAGTAGCTAAAATAAATCTAAAATAGAATTTTCCATATAGCTATACATTAAATAAATATAAATGAATGAATGGACAGATGTCATTTTAAGAGTAGAGCTTTATTTCAAATACATATGTCAAGTATATTTTACTTCTATAAGAGAAAACATGAACTTTCGATAAAATGTGAACATGAATGTTGCTGATGTATGCACTGAAATATATCTACTGTTATTATAAAAGCTCCAGGTCAGGCGTGGTGGCTCATGCTTGTAATCCCAGCACTTTGGGAGGCTGAGGTGGGCGAATCACCCGAGGGCTGGAGTTCGAGACCAGCCTGACCAACATGGTGAAACTCCTTCTCTACTAAAAACGTAAAATTAGTTAGGCATGATGGTGGGTGCCTGTAATCCTAGCTATGCGGGAGCCTGAGGCAGGAGAATCGCTTGAACCCAGGAGGCAGAGGTGCACTGAGCCAAGATCACAGGATCACGCCATTGTACTCCAGCCTGGGCAACAAGAGTGAAACTCTGTCAAAAAAAAAAAAAAAAAAACCTCCAATTGAGTATTTTTCTCTTCACTTTCAAAACACATACCTGCATATACACCCTTTGATGTTTTCATAAATACATACACTCATGTAACCACCACCATGATCAAGATATGGAACATTTGTATCCATCCAACAAAGATGCCCCTTCATGGCTGACCCTTCACGACCTCGACCAAGACAAGCACTGAATTGTTTATTGCCCTTAGAGTTTGTCCTTTCCTAGGATGACATATTATAAAACCATAGCATATGTATTTTTTAATTTCTGGCTTCAATTTGCTTGAAACTTTTGAAATTCATTTATTTCTGTATATACATCAATAGTTTATTGTTGAATAGTAGCCAATTTTGTGAATATACCACAATTCATTTATCCATTCATCAGATTATGTACATTTGAGTTGTGTGCAATTTTTAACTTTCATGAACAAAATTTAAAAAAAAAATGTGTACAGATATCTTTGTTCCTAGTTATTTTCATTTTTCATTGATAAATACTTAAGACTAGCATTGCTGGATCATAAGATAAGTAGATTTTGGCTTCATAAAAGCTTTCCTAAGAGATTTCACAATTTTTCTCTTACCACTAATGTACAATACTTTCAGTAGCTACACATCCTCACCAATACTTGGTATTACAGGAAATTTCACTTTGCCACTCTGATGGGTGTACATATGGTCTTAATGTGTATTTCCCTAATTGCTAATAATGATGAACACATTATTGCTTCTAATTGGCCATTCTTATATCTCTTTGGAAGGTACCTGTTTGCCTACTTTGTAATTACATTGTCTTCTTATTGAATTGCAAGGATTTCTTATTTATGCAGAATACATTAAAAATATGATATGTAGTATAAATTTTTACAAGTACTTTCTCCCAATTTGTGGCTTCTGTTTCATTTCTCTCTGCAATGGCCTGTAACATTCAGTGCACAGGTGTTGCACATATTTTGTGAAATTCACTACAAAATATTTCACAATTTTTATGTGATTATAAGTAGTACTGGTTTTTAAGTTCAAACTACCACTGGTTATAATATATCAAAATAAAATGGCTTCTAGTTTGTGGACCTTATATCCTGTGACCATCTTAAACATTCCAAACTGCTACCAATTTTAGAAATCCTTAGAATTTTCTAACTAGATGATCATGTCACTTCTGAATAAAGGTAATTTTGTTTCTTTCTTCCTGATCAGTGTGCCTTTAATTTCTCTGCCTCACTTTATTCTATTAGGTAGAATTTTCAATATAATTTTGAGTAAAAGTGGCATGGTTGGACATACTTTCCCTGGCAGCTTCCCTTTCTTTTCCTGTTTCTTAGGGCAAAAGCATTCATCTAAGTTTTCAAATTTATCGCAATAAGTTGTTCACAATATCCTGTTACAATCATTTTAATATCTGTTGTATCTGTTTGAAAGGCGTATCTTTTCGAAAGATGGCCTATCTTTCAAATTTCATAATTTGTGCCTCCTCTATTTCTCCCAATGAAACTGAATAGAACTTAATGATTTTATTCGTCTCTGCTTTTGCTTTTGTTAACTTTCATTTTCACTGATTTCTGTTTTCATTTGTATTATGTCCCTCTGTTAGATAGGTCTGAATTAAATTTGCTCTTCTTTTTTGTAGTTTTCTAGGTTTAAGTGTAGATGAGTGATCTCAGGTTTTTGTTTCTGAAGCAAACACTTAATGCTATCAGTATTTCTCTATGCAACGTTTTAGCTCCATCTGACATATTTTGATATGATGTGTTTTTATACAATCCAGTTGAAAATATTTCCTTTCCCTTGTAATTTTTTATCTGACCAGTGAATTATTTACAAATGTCATTTTTAATTTAAAAATATTTTGGAGTCTGGGCATGGCAGCGCTACAATTCCAGAACTTTGGGAGGCCGAGGTAGGAGGAAAGCTTTGTTTTACCCAGGAGTTGCAGGCTGCAGTGGGAGCTGTTGCTGTAACACCACCTTCCAGTCAGTCCTGGCCACAGCGCAAGATCCAGCATCCAAAAAACAAAAAACAAAGCAAAAGTTTCATAGTGTCCTTTGAATCTTCTATATCTTTACTAATTTTCTGTGTATGTCTCCCATCAATAATGGGGAGAGAAAGAAGTGTTTAAATTTCCAACCATATTTACGAAATTCAAAAAAAAATGTTTTGTTGGGTTTCGCTTGATATTATTGGAAGCTCTGTTATATATTTAGAATTTTTTTTTTTTTAATTCTTGATGAATTGACTCTTATTATGCAATGTTTCTCTTTATTCCTGGTAATATCACTTGTTTGGAAATCTGCTTCTTCCAGTGTTTACACAGCTAATCCAGCTTCCGTGTGAATTGTGGTGTCACCATGATCTACTGTTTCCTCTACTTATTCACAGTGTGGGTTTCATGTAGATAGCACGTCGTTGGTCCTTGCTTTTCATTCAATATGAACGTCTTGAACTTTAATTTTATCTTTCAAGAGACTAATAGCTTACATAATTATTAATGTATTTTATTAAAATTTGACCTCTAATTTGTTGTCTCCTATATGTGCTATCTTTTTTTTTTCTGTATTTTTTCCATTTTCTCAGTTTGAAATAATTACGTTTTCATGTTTTCATCTTATCGCTACTTTTGGCTTATCGGCCTCATTCTTTTTTATTATTTATTCATTTCTCTGATTTCTCTGGGGTTTGCAGCATTCACGTTATTGTTAACACAGATGACCTTTAAATAATATTAAACCACAGCAGATGTAATATACAATCCTAGCACGTTTTTCCTCTCTCCTCCCATCCTTTGTACGATCGTCATACATTTTTTTTAGTTTTATTTTCAATGTTTAAGGAATATCCATATTATTTCCTTTAATGGTTTCACTAATTTACATTCCCATCAACAGTATGCAAGAGTTCCTTTGTTCTTTTTTTTTTTTTTTTTTTTTCTGGAGACAGTGTCTCACTCCCTCCATCACTCAGGCTGGAGTGCAGTGGTGCCATCTTGGCTCACTGCAGCATTGACCTCCAGAGCTCAAGTGATCCTCCCACTTTTTTTTTATTTTTTATTTTTTTATTTTTATTTTTATTGCATTGTAGGTTTTGGGGTACATGTGAAGAACATGCAAGATTGTTGCATAGGTGCATACATGGCAGTGTGATTTGCTGCCTTCCTCCCCTTCACCTATATCTGGCACTTCTCCCCATGCTCTCTCTCGCCAACTCCCCAAACCCGCTGTCCCTCCCCTATTTCCCCCCAACAGACCCCAGTGTATAGTGCTCTCCTCACATTTTGTTCTTATATGTCATCAAGGCTACAACCCTTTTCGTTATTTTTATTCAAATGTTCTAATTATTTTAACATGAATAAAATAGGAAACGTGTCTCATATAGGTAGCTTATATTTACAAATTATGGCTCTTGCATTCCTTTGTGCATATTTTAATTTCCACTTGATACCATTTTTCTTTTGCCTCCTGAATTCCCCCAGCTTTTATTTTCGTGAGAAAGGCTTTAAACACCTTTATTCATGAAAGATATGTATGCTGGGTGTAGAAACTGGTCTCTGTAAAAACAGAATATTCACTTATAGAGCCGACTTTTTTCTGCCAGGCTCTTACAGGAACAATGTGTTGAGTCCACGGAGTCAGCACTTGAGCCCTACCCGGGTTTTGTTGTTTCTGAAGTGACCTTGGGTGTCCAGCAACCTTCAAATCCTTTCAGTAGTAGCCTGCCACTGTCCTGAACTTACCCTGGCCCCTGGAGTGCCAGCGAGCACGTTCTGCCATTCTGCTTTACTGTCGGGGTACTGCCCATTCCCACCACATGCCCTTCTCAGTGGCTGGTTTCCCACTACCCATTGGAAGAGGCTACTGCTGTTACTGAGAGCAAAGCCTGTGTTTTCTCTGCTTCTGACTCAGGCTTAAGGCAGGCCCAGTGTAGTCTGAGCCTCAGGAAAACAACTTTCTTAGCATCCTTTCCTCCCACAGGGAAATCACTCTGCATAGTCTGGAAGGCAAACCTGTGTCCTCCAGACACCCCATCCCCACTCACAGGTGAGAGAGCAAACTCCGCTTCTTCAGATCTGAATGCGTGGTGTCTCCATCTCTGCCTCCACAGCCAGCTCCTAGGTTCATTCTATCAGTGCAGACTCCTGGGAGGAGTGAGTGTTTTGTCCAGTGTCATGCAGGGAGAGGGGTGTTTTTTACCTTTCCTCAAGGCTAGACAAACCGTTTCCTGTTATGGGAACAGGTGTGTCTCCAGTCCTCCCTCAGGGGCAGATGGCATTTGCCCCACACTAAGAAGGGCACTGAGTGCAGGCAAGTTTTATGTCTGTGTGTAAATGCACATGTTTTGCCCATGGACTCCTGTTTCACTCTTAAAGCTGGGCAGTCCCTGCACACCTGTGCCACTGAAGTGGGGAGGGGCCTTTGGGGTATGCAGTGCTCCCTGCAACCCTTCCTGTGAGCACCTGAACTGCCTGTGGGGAAAAGCCAGCTGTAGGGGTTATGGGGGCAGGTGCCTGGTGTCTAGAGCTCCCGGGGATTCAACCTGCCAGGAATGTTGGCCCTGGGCCTTCAGGGGTCCTCTTTTCCTGGAGTGCCTCATGGAACCATTTGTATGCCCCATGCTCCTCAGAGGAAACTCAGGTCACGTGGGGGCCTCGCGCCTTCAGAGTTTCAATAGTCTGATAGTTGCAATAGTGCTGAATAGTCTCGAAAATTATGGTTATTAGATTATCCACTTTTTTTCACTGTTAGACTAAAACAACTTTCTCTTTTCTGCTGTTGAACATGTTTCCCTCCTTAATGCTTATTATCCTCTAGAAATACGGAAACCTGTGTTTAGAGAAGCTCTTTGGGGGTGGAACCTAGTGGGTGAGTATTGGGTGCAGACCCAGTGTGAAGTAGTTATTATGGACTCAGCTAAACCTAATCACAGGCGGGGCTGCCTGATTTTAAAGGTTAGCGAGCATCGCTTTCTGTTACTTATATCTTGAAATGACATTGGAATATCTTCAAGTGGAAAAAGGGCACATGGGTGTGATTTTGATGCTTTTTAATGTAAACGTATTTTTTAGAACAGTTTGGGTTTATAGAAAAATTGGAGAGTGCGTACATTGTTCCCGCATCTCCTCCCCTCGACGCAGCTTCCCCTACTGTTTGCGTCTTGCATTGCCTTTTACAATCGAGGAGCCGATACTGGCGTATTCTTATTAATGGAAGTCCATAGCTGACATCAGTGTTCCCTCTTGGTGTGGCAAAGTTCTATGGGTTTTGACAAATGCATAAGCAAATCTACCCACTACTATAGTATCATACAGAACAGTTTCACTGCCATCAGAATCCTCTATGTGCCATCTATTCAGCCCTGCCCATCCCCACTCCTGGCAACTGCTGATGTTTTTACCGATGCATAATTTTGCCCTTTCCAGAATGTCACACAGTTGGAATCATATATAGTTTTTTCAGACTGACTGATTTCACTTTGTAATAACGCATTTAAGAATCCTACTTTTTCTAAGTGTTTTCTACAAAGAAGTAGATTATTTTTATGAAAATAGTGTTCTGAAATTCTAAAAGATATCATTCACCTTCCTCAACTTCAGTTTCTTTATTCGTAAAATAGGGATCATATATTAATTTCTATCCCAAGAGTTTTGTGAGTACTGAAAGAGATAATTTACAAGTAAAAAAGTAAAATGTTAGACAAGTATCATTTTTCTTAAAATGTTGAACGAATGCAAAGATATGAAGGATTTGGGGAGGGAAATTAAAATTAAAATGGAAGCCAATTCCTAACATGGGTGAGATAGGAAAGTGTAAGGGTCCTATCTGTTTTTGCTTTTTACATTGTTTGATAATAATGTCTTTAAATTACATATGTTGTGAAGATACTACCGTGATTATTCAATGAGAACACTTTAACTCAGAGAAAGATACATAATCATCTTTAGTTTAGTTTGTTTTATAATGAAAAACTAATATTTTAACTTTTGCTTAGAGCTCCTAAAACATATTGGGCCGAAATTATTTTAAGTAAAAGGATAATTTTTGTGTGTGTGAACTGAGTGTTTAATTTACAGACACCATATCATCTTATCTAAAACAGAGACTTTTTTGCTCCACAAGATTTTATTTTTCTCCCAATGGCTTTTATTTTGAACGAAAGAAATTTACTTTTGATATCTGCACTGACTTGTCTAGGGCTGATGATACTTTGTTGATTGTTACATTAGCTGGCTGTGTTGGCTGCTCAGTATCCTTCAAGAAGTACAAGTGCATATTTAACTGTCAGAGAAAATCTAAAATCGTGGGGAAAAATATATTTATGTCTCGTGAAATGATGGCTATTCTTGGATAATTTGGGGAGTTTCTAAAATACTTTTTGATAAAAGATTTAAAAGTCTGTTCTCTGAATCAACTTTCTCAACTTTAACTTAAGCTTTATTGTGAGAAAAATATAGTATTTTTATGACCTTTTTTTTTGCTTAAAAATAGAGTTTAGGTTGCCTAAATTTTAATAACTTTTATATAAATGAATTTATGTTCTTAGGTATCAGAAGGCTAGAAGAAACAAAAGAACTATATAATGTGTACATTTTAGTCTTACCAGACCAGAACAAAGACTATGTTATGTGGTGATGCTTATTTTGAAAATCTATCTGGACAATACCCTGAACATCAAGGGCATAGTTCAAATATGTGCTGAAATTGCTATGTATGTTGACAGAATTTACAATCGAATGGAAAAATGAGAAATTTTTATTTTAAAACCTGCCCTCTACCATGCCATTAGCACTACAACCCCACAAATAGCATGAGATAAGTTGCATTTTGAGAATGATTGCAGTGCCTTGGACTGTAAACCTCCTGTTGTGACCCTAGTTTGAGGCATTGCATCAAATCCCAAGATTTAATAATCTGATCTGGAAAGTCACTGCCCAAGACTTCACGGTTTCTAATTCTGGTGTCTAACAAGTCGCAAGACATCTATTATTCTGCTTTAGATTTCCAGCAAAATTTTTTGCCAAATGAGGAATATAGTCTATGAAGTTTTATTTCTAACTGTCTTTTAGGTATTTATTACTTTAGAAATTTGATAAAGAGAATTATAAATGTCTGCTTTATAACCAAGCATAAACTTGTTTGCCTAAGCCAAACACTTCAGCTTCCTTCTGTAAAGGTGCCAGGAATTTGCAACCTGCTCTTCCTCCTGTTGTCTGGTAGACATGGACACTAAAATCATCATCTCCTTTTGTGAAAAGTGTCTTCTAAGGGAGACAACTCCATTAGCAGTTTCATTAGTCAGCATAAAAGTATCATATTCGTACTGACACTTGGGTGTGTCTTTTTTCTTTCCTTATTATTAGTTCATTTCAGAAAAAAAAATACCGCATTAAAAAGAAATTATTCTGTAGTCACTGCTTCACCAGTCCAGGAGGAAAAGCAGAGAGTTCTGGCTGAGAACATCCTGCGAGGAATTGCTGCTGTTTCATCTCATTACCATCTGAGCATGCATGGAAGCTGCCCTTGCTATCTGTCATTGAAGCAGAGATTTTGGGACAAGGTTGTTTCCAGGTTACTTTTCAAGGAACTTTTCCTGTCTTCTTTTGCCTCAAGTTCCAACGGAGAGACCTGAGAAGCTGACAGTGTCACATAGCTCAGATCTTTTCCATTTGAAGGCATTCTGGTTCTAGTTGTAGAGAACTCCACAGCACTGTGTAGCTCATATCTTTTGTGGCCTGGATGACACTGTACATGTAGGATGACTCTCAAGGTCATTTGTATCCTGGGTTTACATCAACTGCTGACATCTGTAGTCCTGGGACTCTCCAGCCTCCCAGGCGACAGTTATGTTACTGGTGGCGAATCTATTTCCATATGGGTCTGCAGCAACCTCAATTCTTGCCTCCTCAGAAGAAAGAATCTGACTAAGGCATAAGGCAGAAAGAGAAACCAAGGCAAGTTTTAGAGCAGGGGTGAAAGTGTATTAAAAAGCTTTGGAACAGGAACAAAAGGAAGGAAAGTACCCTTGGAAGAGGGCCAAGCAGGCGACTTGAAAGGCTGGTTCGTGGTTTGACCTTTTGACTTGGGGTTTTACACGTTGGCACGCTTCCAGGGTCTTGCACTGCTTCTCCCGACTGCCCAAGTCCTTGGGAAGCTGCTGATCATCAGTGTCAGGTGTTTTCTGTCTTTTAGGAGACTGGCTTTCTCCGGTGCCAGTTGTGACCAATTATTACTTTAGAGAGACAGTTAACAACCACTTGACCATCATCTGATGGTCTCTGAACACTCCTGGTGTGTGTCTGGCGGGGGCGCCCTCTCCTGCCCTGCTCATACCCACAGTAGCTACCCACTGTGACAGCTTCAGTGGAGCCACTTGAGTTATTGAAAATCCGTTCCTAAGCCTAAAACATAACTCTAGCAATTTTCTTGGCATTCTATGCTACCCCCAAAGGATTTTATCTTTAGCTGCCCTGAGATTATAGACTCTGGTTGTCCCTTGAGAATGAGCAGGGTTAATTTCTTCAGTGAGAAACTCATTTTGCAAAAATACAGCTCTTGACAGTCAATGTTCTGCTCTGCGAAAAACTTGCTCATCTACTTCCTCAACACAGATTTGCATTTCTCATCAGCTCCTCTAATTCAAAAAAAGTTTATTGCGCTGATACTTAATTTTAAGACCTTCTGGTATACTCATCACCCCTCCTTCCTTGTGTACCTTGATTCTATTCCTCTGCTCATCTCTCCACCTGTATTTTTATTTATTTTTACATCCTATTCTTCAACTTTAAACTTTAGTTAATCCATATAAAAATCTCAAAATAGAAACATAGCACATTTATATAGTCCATGAAAATATTTCTGCTAATCCAAATAACTGAATCATTTTACCTATTAAAGCTGATTTCTAACATCACACAAGCCACTATTTTCATTGATGAAAATCTAACATGTATTATAGTAATTAGTAAAGCCTCTGAAATTGATGAGAGGTATACACAGTTGAAAGAACTTATAATAATAGCCTTCTCTAAAAATTAGACATTCAAAGTAAATGGCAGCTGATCACCAGCACTGGGCTATGAATACCTAGAAAATAGATTAAGCTAACCCAATGCAAAAGCATGCATTCTCATACACTGACACATAAACATACACTGAATTTTTTTTTAATTACAGTCTCATAATACTTCCCTCCAGACTGTGAGATTTAGGGTACTGAGAATTTTTTGTTCATCAGTGCACCATTACTTCCTACGACTATGTCTAGTACACAGCAGGCACTCACCAAACCTTTCTTGAACACCTTTTCTCAAATATAATTAATACACCATCAGATCATTGAAGAGGTGCATGAACAGAGACTAAAATCTGGCAAGAGAGACTCTAGAGGAAGGAGCCCATGTCCCATCAACTTCTGGGGACAAGACAGAACACAGAGCAGGACTTTGTCTCAGAGTGACTGCTTTAGAAACCCTGGTGACACGTCATCACCAGCTTCATCCCTAGATGGTCTTACATCCAAACTTTGTTACACAAGACTCTGGCTAATATCTCAGTTTTCATTCCCTTTTTTGTGGTCATTAACATTCTTCTCTTTAGCAAAATGAACTGTTTCAGAACAGGGATTGTTCATCGTCTTCCTAGTTTTTAAAGTTCTCAAGTTCAGTAAAATTTTGTACTCAGTATTTATTGTGTGAATGCAAATAAATAAAAAAACTCTGAACATTATTGATCATTTTCAGGTGCATAGATAATTATAATCTAAATTAGTAGATGGAAACTGTATTGGCATCAGCATATCCTCTGAATGTCTCTTTGTGTTATTATTTGAAGGAATTTTTAAAACATTTTAAATAAAATCTTGCATGAGAAGATATTTTTTAAGTTGTTTTTTAATGCAGAATGCAAGATAAAGTAAGAAGTTCTGGCTAATTGATAGTTAAATTGGCCTCCGACAGAAAAAATAGATACTCATCAGAATTGTTTCTTGGTTCTGTATGAGAGGAGACATTAATAAAGCATGTTGCATAAAACTGAACCAAAATAAATGGTCTGCTATAATCCTTTTCTGAGGCAGAGTTGAGACATAAAGGACTTTCTCCACAGTTTGAAAATATCCAGAGTTTGAAGATAATATATGCTTTCTTCTCAGCGTAGGCAATGTCTGTGCATTTCAGGGAGGAAAAAGCTCACGGAGGGGCTCGTCAGCACCTATCTGTGCTCACCCGCCACTCAACGAGCATATTTTGCCTACAGCTAATGTCTGCTGTGATTGATTCCCGGCAAACCTCTCAAAATGGATGTCACTCCAGGCTCTTAAAGGATATTTTTTTTTGGAATTGTTTAACCTCCTAAGAAGCAATAGAAGTTCTTAAAAATAACTTTTATGCCAGAAGTTGAATAACTTTGTACAGCTTGTTTTTGTTTTTACCAGAATATGTAGAGAGAACTTAATGAGGTGCCATATGTCAAGTCTGGAGTCAGATTAAAAACAAATAATTAAAATATATCCCTTTTCCATCAAAACAGATTGTGATATGTTGGTGGAAGGAAGCTGAATCTGACATGTCATGTTTTGACAGTTTTTTTTTTTTTTTTCAAGAAAAAAATCAGTCATATTGTTAGAAGTATTGTACTTGAAAGTTGTATTTTTCTTCCTGTGGAATAAAAAACTGGAAACTTAAAATTGTGGAAAGTTTTAAGTCATAATTAATTGAACCTGCCATATCTATTAACCTGCCATAAAGAAATAAGGAAGGCACATATTTTGGGACATATGGAAGCATCTGAGGAACATTCGTTTGGCATATAGACGTCAAAGAGTAAGAGAAATGTTGAGAGGTTTTATGTGTGTTGATGGTGGGATGTGTGCGTATGTGTGTGTTGTGTGTTTGGGCAATTTCATTTCTCCTTAAATTCAACTTGACTTTAACTATACAACAGATTATTCCTCAATGAGGACAGACATTTTCCAGTATTTTTTTTACATGAATGAGAGAGTGATAAGTTCTTGTAGACTTTTTTTAACATTAAATTATAATACTTTAGGCCAAATCTTCAGCATGTAAAAGTAAGAATATAACTTCTATATATAATAAGATTCTTATTTCCCAGTATGGCATAGAAATAAAGCATTCAAATCACCACTTTGGTCAGTCCAACATGGGAATATTTGACGGCATCCTCATCACAGGGGATTTTAAACACATAACCTGGCCGTAGAGTGGGGACTTTTAAGACCCCACCTGGAGATAACTAAGCAGTGGGGCTTCTCAGCAGCAGAGGCAAAACCCTGGCATCTCTTCTTCAGCCGACATCACACAGGGAAATTACATGAGCCTGGAAGCTCCACCAGGTCACAGGATTAATTAAGATGGTCAAAAATAACAACACTTTCTAGAGATGAAGGTTGGGGATGCTCAGAATGCACCAGCCAGCAGAGGTAGAATCATCCAAAAGCTGATTTCTCCCCTGGAGAGCCCAGTTCCTTGACAGCACACTTCCTTTTGGTTGGGTGAAGCTAGGAAGGTCTCTCAGAAGGTTTTTTGAGCTATTCGTGCCAATTAGATCTGTGACAAAGTCACACCATCGGGGCTTTTGGCCAGACTTTTGGTTAGCAAGACTGTGTGACACTATGGGAGTTTACCTGCTCTTTAAAATAGAAGGACCCCTGGTGTCATTCTGTCCGGCACTGCTGTTCTCTTGAGCACTAGTCATTCATCTCTGTCCGCCTTCTCCCACACCTAAGTGCCTGCCACCACCTCATGGAAGATTTTATGGGCACGGACATGCACCCCCTGAGGCCCCAGAACTATCTTTTCAGTTGTGAACTAAAGGCCAACAAAGATTATCACTATAAGGTGGATAATGATGAAAATGAGCACCAGTTATCATTAAGAAAGTCAGTTTAGGGGCTGGTACAAAGGCTGAATTGCTCATTGTTGAGGCAGAGGCAGTAAATTACGAAGGCAGTCCAATTAAAGTAACACTGGCAACTTTGAAAATCTCTGTACAGCCAACAGTTTCCCTTAGGGATTTTGAAATAACATCACCAGTTGTTTTCACTGGTCATTAGAGAAATGCACATCAAAACTACATTGAGATACTATCTCACTCCAGTTAGAATGGCAATCATTAAAAAATCTAGAAGCAACAGATGCTGGAGAGGATGTGGAGAAACAGGAACACTCTTACACTGTTGGTGAGAGTGTAAATTAGTTCAATCATTGTGGAAGACAGTGTGGCGATTCCTCAAGGACCTAGAAATAGAAATTCCATTTGACCCAGCAATCCCATTACTGGGCATATATCCAAAGGATTACAAATCTTTCTATTATAAGGACACATGCACATGAATGTTCATTGCAGCACTGTTCACAATAGCAAAGACCTGGAACCAACCCAAATGCCCATTGATGATAGACTGGACAGGGAAAATATGGCACATAGACACCATGGAATACTATGCAGCCATAAAAAACGATGAGTTCATGTCCTTTGTAGGAACATAGATGAACCTGGAAACCATCATTCTCAGCAAACTGGCACAAGAACAGAAAATCAAACACCTCATGTTCTCACTCATAGGTGGGTGTTGAACAATGAGAACACATGGACACAGGGAGGGAAGCATCACACACTGGGGTCTGTGGTGGGGGAACTAGGGGAGGGAGAGTAAGGGGTGGGGAATTGGGGAGGGTTAATGTGGGGAGAAATGTCAGATATAGATGATGGGGAGGAAGGCAGCAAACCACATTGCCATGTATGTCCCTATGCAACAATCTTGCATGTTATTCACATGTACCCCAAAACCTAAAATGCAATAAAATATATATTTTTAAAAAAAACTAAAAAAAAAAAAAACTCACCAATTGTTTTACCATGGACGTGTGCTTCAGGGCCAGTGCATATTAGTGGACAGCACTTAGTAGCTGTGGAGGAAGAGGCAGAGTCAGGAGATGAAGTGGAGGAGGATGTGAAACTCTTCAGTATATCTGGAAAGCAATCTGCCGCTGGAGATGGTAGCAAGTTGCCACAGAAAACAGTAAAACTTGCTGCTGATGAAGATGATGACGATGATGAAAATGATGAGAAAACTGAAGAAAAAGTGCCAGTGAAGAAATCCATATAAGGTACTCTAGCCGAAAGTGCATCGAAGTCCAATCAGAATGGCAAAGACCCAAAGCCATCAACACCAAGATCAAAAGGACAAGAATCCTTCAAAAACAGGAAAAAAAAAAAAAAAACTCCTAAATCACCAAAAGGGCCTAATTCTATGGAAGACATTAAAGCAAAAATACAAGGAAGTATAGAAAAAGGAGGTTCTCTTCCCAAATCAGAAGCCAAGTTCGTCAATTATGTGAAGAATTGCTTTCGGATGACTGCCTGGCTATTCAAGATCTCTGGCAGTGGAGGAAGTCTCTTTAAGAAAATAATTTAAACAATTTGTTAAAATTTTTCCATCTTATTTCATTTCTGCAACAGTTGATATCTGGCTGTCCTTTTTATAATGCAGAGTGAGAATTTTCCCTACAGTGTTTGATAAATGTTGTCCAAGTTCCATTGCCAAGAATGTGTTGTCCAAAATGCCAGTTTAGTTTTTAAAGATGGAACTCCACCCTTTGCTTGGTTTTAGGTACGTATGGAATGTTATGATAGGACATAGTAGTGGCGGTCAGACATGGGAATGGTGGGCGACTAAAATACACATTGGAAACAAAACTCAGTATTTTAATAAACTTATAAAATACAAGGATCATCCCATCTTTTATTCCTTAGAAGTGAGCATCTAAGCATCATCCCAGATATTCCTTTGTAGAGATTTCCAGAAATCATCTCCTAGCTCAGTCGTGAGATCTCTTATCTCAATCATGCCTCCATCGCTGTCCCCTCTGGGGTTTTGTTGTTCAACTGAGGAAGGTCACAGAGACCATGTACTTTTCTCTAGATTGCCAACGTCATGAACCACCAGCTGAGGGGCAGCATACAGTTTGTAAACTATTTTGATCTGAAAGTCAGGAAACTTGGATTGTAATCCCGTCTCTGCCATGAACCAGTGTCTTGACCTTTCACATTCAACAACTTTTACCTCAATTTTTCTCCCTAACATTGACGTCGTTGTCATGCTGACCTCATAGGGTTATGGAAAAGATAAACTGATGATACCATTGTTGCCTTATGCTCGTAGCATGAGAGCACTGGTGACCCTTAGCAGAGGGGACTGCAGGAGGAAACTAAAGAATTAACTAAAGAATTCTCTTAGAGGTCAAGAGTACAAGTTTGAGTGTGGGACTACTCACATTCAAGCCTGAGCTCTGGCATTTACCATGAGATCTCAAGTAAATTAATCTCCCTGTGCCTCAGTTTCTTCACCTGTTAAAGTGCTAATTTCATAAGGTTTCAAATATAAATGATTGTAAATTCAAAACTTAAGGTTGTGTGTGGATTAAGTGGTCTTATGTGTATATTACTGTATCCCCTAATGCTACACAATGAGGCTTGCAATTGAATATTTCAAACCCGTTTTTCCTCACTACCCACACACATCTTCCTCCTGGGCAGTAGAACATGTCCATGCTGTGACTGACTTCTGGCTCTGCAGGTTCATATTGTGTGTTGATGCTATGGGTGGTAGGAGTGTTCCTGGAGGTACTCCACCCCTGAACAGCTGGCAACAGCATGACTGTGCAACCACGTAAATATTACCAACTTGAGCCAAACTAACTGTGTCTCCATGGTTGACAACCAACAAATACAATACACAATAAAATCATACAGTATTATATTGGAGTTTCATGAAGATATGTAAAGAAGGAAAAGGTACAACAGGCAGGGGAAATCAGGAATCACAGGTGGATGCAGTGAAGGAGGTGGAGCTGAAGATGGACGCAATATTAAACACAGGGCTTACGAGAGGCCACATTAAGAAAGCAAGATTTGGCTAGGTGCATTGGCTTATGGCTGAAATCCCAGCATTTTGGGAAGCTGAGGCAGGCAGATCAGTTGATCCCAAGAGTTTGAGACCAGCCTGGGAAATATAGAGAAACCCCATCTCTACAAAAAATACACAAATCAGCCAGTTATGGCACAGCTGCCATCCCAGCAGCTTGGCTGAGGTGGGAGGATCACCTGAGTCCTGGAGGTGAAGGCTGCAGTGAGCAGAGATAATGCCACTCATTGCATTCCGGCCTGGGAGACAGAGTAAGACTCTGTCTCAGAAAAATAAATAAATAAATAAATAAAATAAAAAAATAAAAACAGTGATATTTGTGTAAAGACTTGCTAGTAGTGAGAAAATTAACAAAGCAGATTATTTCCAAGAAGATGAGCAAAAACCCCACAAAAACTAATGGCAGATACCCAAAGGGAAGCATGTCTGCTATTCAAGGACCAGGAATAAGGGTCAATGGGGTTGGAGTATAGCGAGGGAGGTGGAGAGTGATAGGAAGGGGTGTGCAGAAAAGGGAGCCAGGGGAAGGAGAAGCAGAAAAATCAAGTAACGCCTTCTGACCTTACTAACTGATTCTTTTCTCAGAGTAAAATGAAACCATTATATGGTTTTAAGCAGAGTAAAGACTCACTTTAATTTAATGTTTAAAGAGGGTTATAGTAGTTACCTGGAGTAAATACACTGGACTGCTACAGCAATCCAGGTAAAAGAAGATGGTTTCAAGCACTGTGAAGAGACAAGGGCAAATGTAAAAAGTAATGCCAAGTGGCCAGAGATGCAATTTAAGCAGATCCAACAGGACGAGCTCAGAAAGTAGACACAGAGGAAACAAAACAGAAGAGTCAAGGATGACTTTATTAAGATGCTCGGGCCAGAGAAATGAAAATGATCAAGTTGGTATCAACCGAGATGAAGAGGTCTGGGATGGAGCAACTTAGTGGAAAAAGATCCGTTTAATCTAGGACTTGAGTTTCAGAGACCTGTTAAACAGCTAAGCAAAGATGTGAATAGGCATTTGAATATTTGAGTATGGAATTTGGGAGAGAGGTCTGAGCCTGTGACTTAAATTTGAGAGTGGTTTTCATGTAAATGTTGTTTAAAATCAAGTGACTGGATGAGGTCATCAAGGAAACAAGCACTACATAAATAAAGACAAGACCAAAAATATACCTTCCCGTTACAAGGCTTCTAAATAGAACTAAACCTGTGAGAAGTGTTAAATATCACAGTCTTCAACTTATCATCCAAAAGTCAGTCCATATGCTTGTCAATCTATAATTGCCAAACGCATTGGAAGTGATGAGAAAGCTATTTAACTAAGTATGTTCTACAGAATTACTTTCATAGACCATGATTCAAAAGTAGGCGCTGACTGTCACCAAGAGTGATACAAGCAGTGGTGTTATGGGGAAGACCTCTGCATGATTTTGCAAACTTGCTTCTGGGAATTGTATCTATTTATTACCCACTTCCACAAGAGAAATCCTGGTTTAGTACTTTCATTCTGAATCCTCAGAAAGACAGATATAACTTGTCTTTCCAAACACCTGATATTTTTGGTTTTGATGCAATAATGAGAAATGCATATTTCTTGAGTTTCCTTTCTGTGGCTACTGTTGCATTAATATGGGAGAATGGTTAAATGCCAATAATCTGGAGGTAGACCACCTGGTTTCTTGTCCCCCTCTATCACTGACTCACTGGTATATTGGGAAGTTACTTAACTTGCCTTTTCCTTAGTTTTCTCATTTGTAAAATAAGGACAATAACATTAGCTACTAGATCTGGGAAAGGATAAAATTAACTAATTTATCCAAGGCGTTTATAATACTTATTTAACATATATTAAGCCCTATGTAAAGTTTAGCTATAATTATTGGTAGTACTGCTATTAACAGGCAATATTTACAGAGATTTGACTATGTTCTAGGCATTATTTTAAGCAGTTTACACAGATGATCTCATTTAGCCTTCTACCTTATAAACTGCACATCCTCACTGCTGCTACCCTATGAATGGTGTACACAGAAAAGGAGGAAATCATCACTTTCTGTAGCCTGAACTTTCCATTACGCATTCTCTGTTTCTTTTCCTATTTGACATTAGTTGTTTATTCTTCAGCAGTTGTTTAGTCTTATTAAAGAAAAAAATTTCAATGTGTCTTCAAACGTGAAGGTAAAAAAATACAAGCATTGTTTTAAAGCTCCAAAAGTTTTCCAAATCATGTATAACTGCTCTTTAGAACATTACACATTTTGCACTACATCATTGAAAGGCATGAGAAGCAAAGGATTGAGCATCAGAACATGTGGTCCTACTGGCAGTTTTGCACTAATTCCCGGGTAATTTATGTCTAGACATTTAAACCCTCTAGATTGCTGCTACTCCAAGTGCCAGTCTGTCAGACATGAGAATCGAGTGCAGTGTGCTCAAGGACATTAACACAGTGCTTCCTCCACCAAAACGTTGTTTTCCGGAAAAACTGTAAGCCGAAAGAACCTGCTTATGAATGTGATAGACTCACTTGTGGCTAGCTCCTGATCTCTCAGCAGAGGGATGATCGTAGCTGTGGGTTGCCACAGCAGCAGTCTGTCTGTGGACGGCCGTTCTAGCAGCATCGCTCCAGAACTTAACGATCATCATCTATAACATGATAGGGAGGGCTGTTTTGCTAGTGGACTCAGTGACTTATATTTGTAACAATCTGTGAAAATCCTTGATTGCCAGTGTAATACCGAGAGAAAAGCCAAGTCAAGTGGAATTCATAGGCCTCGCTTGACTACCTCTATATGAGAAAAATGATACCTGCATCAGTTGTCCTCCAGCATCAAAGCCACCGTTTGCACCCACAGCTCAGGTCTTACCCTGAGGGAACAATCCTCTCGTGGAGGAGAGGAACAGCTGTACAGCTCCTCAGACTTCATGGTCAGCACCTGCTTGTCACTGAAGGAAGCGTTCTCTGACTGCAGAGTCCTGCATGTGCCGTTGGTACTTAGTCTTACTTACAAGACGTTTATTCTACTTTTCTCCTCCTTTAAAAAGAAACTCATTCAAGTGGTCACTTCATACAGCAGCTGGAAGTCTTTAGGAAGGAGTTTTGGGGTTCACAAAGAAGAAGGAGGAGGCACGCCTTGTCTTTCTGAAGCGGTTTGGACTGAATCCCACAAACTCCTCTGGTTGGCAAGTGCTACACCAAGCCTGCCCTACGTGCCTCTAGAGCAAACATTTTTTGATCAAGAAGACTCACGGTATGGGAAGTGCAAGCCAATACACTGCATAACAGACAGTCCAGCAGCTCTAATCTCCAGCCACCACCTTAGGCTGTGCATAACATAGAGAGCACCCAGGGCCACACGCTCTCCATCAGCCCAGGAGGAGCTGCAGCTGCAGTAGTTTGGGTCAGATTCTGTTGTACAGCTTGAGAGAAATGGAAGAAAATTAGATGGGAAAATTACATAAGTTTCCACTGAGCGGGTAAACTCATTTGACATATACTCATTTAAACCAAAGGTGCAGCACATTCACATAGTTCTAGAATAAATGTGGATATTTGTTACACAAGTGGGCACCTAAATTCCATGCAGGAGGCAAGAAGGGAGGACCTGAACTGCTGGCATCTTCATTGTCACTGTGGACTTTTTCTCAGAACAATTAATTTTCCTTGCCGCTCTGTTTTACCTGACTAAGGTGCTTGCTCAGGCTCTGTCCCCGTGAGTTTGTGCTGTCCCACTACAGTCCTTATTACATAAATTCCCACTTAGGTGTGCCTTTATACCTTAGGGGAGAGGAGTCAATGTTTATTGAGCACTTGCTATCTGCCTGGTTTTGTATGGGATACTTGTCCACCATGAATTCCTCAAAAGCGTACAGCAACCTTAGAGATAGCTAAGATTATTCTCATTTCATACCTGATCTATTTTGTTCAAAAGATAACTACAAATACACAGTTCTAGAAGTGAAACAATTACTGATTATTTCTACTGGATGTTGACCATCACACCAGTTGATTTCTATTTCAGGAAGACATATTCACCCACACGTGGGTCTTCGTGGTCACAATGATTTGAATTGGCGTGTCTCATTTCTTATTGTTGCCTAAAACACAGCCAATAGCCACGCTTATGACAACCTGTGTTGCCTTGCATATTAACTTCCCCTGCATAATTTTTTTCTTAATGGTCATTAGCAGCAGCTGCTATGAAACAATAACTGCCAATGTCTACTTAGCACAGAAACAAAAACAGTAGGTGTGATTTATCCAAAGTTAACACACATACCAGGGACGGTTGTATTGATGGAAGACATCCTGGCGCAGGGCCTGAGGACACTGATGTTTGTAGCCAGGGCTGTGTCCCAGGGAGACCCACATAATTGGTTTCTAAAATATCCATACTGCAGGAAGAGAGTTGCCAGGGAAATCTAATCCCTTTTCCACCTCCCCTGCAACCTGGGAACATTAACAAGGAAGTGGAGCCGAGGAGGAATCCTGGGGCACCTGTTGCGGCCGAGTGGCACAGGAAAGGGGCAGCTAATTGAGTTTGAGGTCTAATTGCGCTCAGGCTCTAGGGCTTTCAGCTGTTGTTAGTTTGGATGCCAATTAAGATCTTATTTCCTCTTTCATAAGAGAAGTCTTCTGAGGAAGCGGCGGTTTTATTTCTTTTCGAGGTGGCATGTCTCCCTTATTGACCCTTTGTTTCATTGGGAGCCACTTAATACACTGTTGGCTGAAAGGGAATTAGGCTCAATCCTACACGTGAGTGAAGTAAAACAACATTCCTCCTATAGAGCTGCAATCTACCTGTTAGACCTAAAACAAGACAACACAAATGGGAAGTGAAATGAGCATGAAACTAGCCAGCTCACATTCACGTAATATTTTATTGTTTCCAAAGAAAATGTACGACGAGTACCAAACCCAGAGAACGTAAAATAAGAGAAGACTCTGGAGGTTTGGGATTTTGTTCTGTTTTGCTTTATGGCTCGTTTGTCCAATACTGTGTTTGAGAGGAGTCAGGGATAGTGGCTGCAACGGTTAGTTAGGCTCTATCTAATCTAAACAGCTATTTTTGACAATATGGGGAAAAGAAAACATTTTCTGAAAGAAGGAACATCTCACTGTCATTAATAAGAACAAAATAGTTCAATAAAGCCACTACATGTTTTATGAAGGTAGTAGTCTCCCTTTGAATTCTTTTATGTTAAAAATATTTTTATTGAACTTAGTTTTTTAAATGCATTTGGTTAGGATAAGGTTATATCTTCTGGTCCAATCTGGATGGTTCTTGTTTCTTTCATTATAATGCGACTTTCAGTCTTCTCACCGTGTGGACGTACTCCAGTCCTGAATTCACACTCTCAGCAGAAAAGTTTCAGGCTCCATTTCTGCCTTATCTGGAAAAGAGAAACTCTTGTTCCCTCAGGACTACTAGGGAGAAAACATAAGACATTCTCAACACTCAAACTCATCTTCTTGGAACCGAAGTGACTTACTTGATAGCAAGACTAGACCCAGGGTGGCCAAGCTCATATTTATTTAAATCAATGTGAGATACATTTTTGCCCCCTCCACGGGATCCATTTGCCAGCAAAACTATTTTCTGCCTCCACTTTCCTCCATCCTTTTTGCCAACCTGGAGAGGCCCAACTCTCTTGTGGAGCCACCTTTCCTATGCCTGGGATGTCTAGATTCAATCAGAAAAATAGAAGACACCCTAATTTAACGGAGACTTCAATAGAAAGAATGCATTACATTAGTGTCAGAAGGCAGAGACACCAAATAGAACTCATAATACAACAGTCAGAAAACATTGTTAATAGAATGCCCCCCTCCAGGCTGGAAGGACAAAAGAAGCATGCCAGAACCCGAGGGCAGCTACAACTGTGGTAATCCTACCGCTACCAGAGACGTCTCCAAGATAAAGAAAAAGGAAAACACTCTCACTTCTTCCTCACTTCTTTCTTCCCACGCTCTAATCTTTGAGCCTTCCAATGACCAAAGCAGTCAACATCAGATGAGACGGAATACAGAAGGGCCTGGAAAATCAGCAGTATTCCTTGAGGTTGAGAAAAAATCAGAAATATTCAGAAGAAATTCAGTTATGCAAAGTTAAAATGTTTAAACACCCTCCATCAACTCGGCGAAAATGGTTATTTCCTGCCAGTGGTCTCTGATAAATTTCTATTGCCTGTTAAATGTTTTTTGACAATGTTTTTTAAAACTATTTCTTTGAACTTTCAGTTATCTCTATGTATTTTCTCTAAGCTATACAAATGTCTTAGCAGAAATATTAATTTCTAGATTGGGTCTTAGATGGAAAAAAAAAAACCTAAACTTTTCAACTGGAGAGAAGCAAATTTCTTATTAAGGATAAAAATTAAATTGTTAACCAGTACTGGTAAGACTACTCCTTATTCTTACCCCATTTCTGCACTCATATTCTGAGATGTAAACTGAGATTAAGTAGCTTGCCTATCTTATATTTTAGAACTAAATCGGACTGAAAGCACACAAATACCCCACAGTGACTTAAATAAGCAAAGGTTCCATGTATTTCATGCAATGAGAAGCAGCTATGACGTACCCCAACGGCCTGCACAGTGACTCTGCAAGTCACCAAAGACCCATTTTCCTCCCATATTTTTTACTTTTCTATATTATTGCTGCAAAATGGCTGCTGTGCCCGTTAATATTGTATCAACATTTTAAGCATAAAGAAGGTGGAAGGGCATAGGAAAAAGAGAAAATTGGATCTCTTCCTTTTCAAAGACTCTTAAGAAGGATTGTTCATTTACATGTATCCTGAAGAAGACCAGACTAGAGAGCATGAGTGTAACAAGGAAAATTAATAATTTTGACTGAGCACTTTTCTACCTTGCTCAAAGCAAGTTCCGCTACCTTGTAACAAAGGGAGATTGAGATCATCTGGACAAGTGTCGGTATCCAATACAGTCCATTCCTTGGTCTATCCAACATCCAGACCTGCATTCTTTCCATCCATACACATCCACAAAATACACTTCCTAGCCCCCCGAGGGAAATGACTACAAAATCTCACCCACCCTAAAGTCCGGCATTTCTGCAAACTATATACTCCTGTGCCTAAGGTAAGATATGATTCTTAACCATCTGATAATGAATTGGCACAAGATACCCATTATAAAATAATGGAGAAGAAACAAGATAATCTCTGGGTCTGGAATGGGTAGAAAAGGCAACACAATGGTTCCTGGAACACAGCACAACTCAAGACCATCTGAAATGGAATGGTCGGTACCTTGCCCTAATAAAGAGGTGAGTCTCTCGGTCTTGTTTATGGAATATTTTTCTCCGCTGTTGCTCTTCACGCCCCAACAGCTCTGCCCTCTGGGTGGATTGCCCACATTCATTTCTCCATTAACACAGTGGGATGGGCCCCAGGGAGGACAGCCTTCCTGGAAGATGGACCATTTGGCAGCCCACTTCTGCGATACAAATTTAGGGCATTAGGGAATTTCTTAGTTGATGATGAAACAGGTTGTTGATTCTCTGCTTGGAGTTGGCAATGCACTTTTCTCAGACAACACAGAAGTCATGTCTATCTGCCTCTGTAGCCAAAGTTCTTGTCTAGGCATATGTGTCAGGCCATTTTACTTTTTAATCTCAGCAGCAGTTCTCTGTGGTCTATCCTTCTCTCTCCCTTAAGTTACAGTCTGTGTTCTGAGGCAATTCAAAACAATAGTCTCTAGAGAAACGACATCCTTGATCATGATCTGGTGGAAAATTTTCCCTCTTTGTCTTGCAGATTCTAACTGACAGGTGTTTGAAAGGCGCTAAGACCCCAAATTTATCTACTGCTAAAATGATTGCTTTTCAGCTGCAGCATATGCAAGTTTCAGTTTAAGATATAGAAACTGGCTTTTTAAATCATGTAATCTTGATTTAGAAACTCATGCTAGGTAATGGTTTAACTAGACTTGACAGTCTAGTTAATAGATAAGAAATATTTAAAATATGAAATAATAAAATAAGAAATAATAGATAAGAAATATTTAAAAATACGTGAATTTGAAAATGAGTGGAGAAAAGTGAAGCCAAAAACTGTTGTGTTTTCTTCATAATTGAATTATATAGCAGTCACAGGATGCTCACCTATTGTTTATCTGTTTCCTCTATTCCTAATTTGATGCTTGTAAGTATCCAAATTTAAGAAAAACAAATCCTAAAAGTCTAATGTCAACACAAGGGCTAAAGTTAATAGAATTGGATTGTATTAGGCATTTTTGCAAACAAATAGGTTGTTTTAACACAAAGTAACTGAGGTAATAGATATATTAATCTGCTTCACTACTGTCACCATTTTCCTAGTGTATCCCAAAATATCAAATTGCCAACCTCAAATAGATGCAAGATAATGTATTAACATTTTAAAAACAAACAGAAAATCAGTCTCAGTCAACACAGATTTTGGACTGCTGGTAGAAAATACCCCTTACAGGAAGGTTTCTCTTCCTATCTCTGTTTAAAGACTGACAGTGCGACACCAAGTTCATGCTTCTTCACCAGGAGGACTTTACCAAAGACAGCATGCAGCAGCCAACACAGCCACACGTTTTGTTCTTTTCCTACCATTTATCCTCACTCTACAGTTACGGTTGGTGCTTGGTTGTATGTGCCCAAAGTAACACAAAATACAGTTTCCAAAAATGTTTTTATTGACCAAAATTAATCTCAAGTTTCTAAGCTGTGATGGTTGCATCTTCATTTCCCACTACCTTTCTCCTCTTCTCTACTAATTCCAAAATCTAAGCTTGTTATTTTCATTACCACTTTGTAGTAAATGAAAGCATGCTTAAAAGAGTAAGACTTTTATTTTAAATTTGTAACCTACAAGGAGAAGAATGGAGATGAGCAGCCCGGGTCTGAAAAGGGCCCTCTGCAGTACCCTCTAAGACCCATCATCTTCCCATTCCACCACACTTCCAGTGGGGCTCTTCTCCACATGACTGCAAGGCATGACAGCATCTTGTGCTATCACAACTTTACTCAAATGAAAAAGATGAGGGAAAACAGTGAAGACAGGAAAGAGACAATGGATTCAAAAAACAGGCCAAATAGAATGTCCTTTTGGGGAGGTTAACCCAGAGGCCACACCTGGAAGCATCTGCTTATATTCACTCAGCCAACACAAGGTGGGGTGACCATTCCCACTCATAAGGGGTTTACTACAAGGACACAACTTTGATGGGCACATTAATATCTCAAAATTGATTATTATGCAATATTTGATTATTAAAATGTTTCATCATGCAGAAAAGTTGGAAAATGATGCACTGAAAACTCAAGTAAACACCACGTAAGTTCTGCAGCAAGTTCTGCAGTGAGTTCTACAGTGAGTTCTACAGTGAGTTCTGCAGTGAGTTCTACAGTGAGTTCTGCAGTGAGTTCTACAGTGAGTTCTGCAGTGAGTTCTACAGTGAGTTCTGCAGTGAGTTCTGCAGTGAGTTCTACAGTGAGTTCTACAGTGAGTTCTGCAGTGAGTTCTGCAGCAAGTTCTGCAGTGAGTTCTACAGTGAGTTCTGCAGTGAGTTCTGCAGCAAGTTCTGCAGTGAGTTCTACAGTGAGTTCTACAGTAAGTTCTGCAGTGAGTTCTACAGTGAGTTCTGCAGTGAGTTCTGCAGTGAGTTCTACAGTGAGTTCCGCAGTGAGTTCTGCAGTGAGTTCTACAGTGAGTTCTGCAGTGAGTTCTACAGTGAGTTCTGCAGTGAGTTCTGCAGTGAGTTCTACAGTGAGTTCTACAGTGAGTTCTACAGTGAGTTCTACAGTAAGTTCTGCAGTGAGTTCTGCAGCGAGTTCTGCAGTGAGTTCTGCAGCAAGTTCTGCAGTGAGTTCTACAGTGAGTTCTACAGTGAGTTCTGCAGTGAGTTCTGCAGTGAGTTCTACAGTGAGTTCTACAGTAAGTTCTGCAGTGAGTTCTGCAGTGGACGTGTGTTCGATTTGTGCTATCACTTACCTACCCTTTTATGAGCCATTAATCCATCCTGTTGTTTGATGCATTTCCAATATGTTGCATATTCCTGTATATGCCACCCCTAAGCATTTCAGAATCTGTATCATTAACTACAATTTAATAGTTTATGCTTATATAAGTAAACTTTACATTGTGTGAAATAAACAAAACTTAAATGTATCTTCATTAAAAGTTAGCAGATGCACACACTTGTGTAACCAAAGCTTAAGCTGCAGAGCACTGCTTACCCTTGAGAAAGTAGCCATGGAACCCTCCCTGTTAATGCTCACCCCATTTCCCCACTTTTCTGTTTAAAAAAAAAAATCTCCTTTCAACAACAGATGCTGGAGAGGATGTGGAGAATAGGAATGCTTTTATATTCTTGGTGGGAGTATAAGTTAGTTCAATCATTGTGGAAGACAGTGTGGCGATTCCTCAAGGATCTAGAATAGAAATACCATTTGACCCAGCAATCCCATTACTGAGTATATACTCAAAGGATTATAAATCATTCTATTATAAAGACACATGCACACATATGTTCATTGCTGCACTGTTTACAATAGCAAAGACTTGGAACCAACCCAAATGCCCATCAGTGATAGACTGGATAAAGAAAATGTGGCACATATACACCATGAAATACTATGCAGTCATAAAAAGGATGAGTTCATGTCCATTGTAGGGACATGAACGAATCTAGAAACCATAATTCTCAGCAAACTGACTCAAGAACAGAAAACCAAACACTGCATGTTCTCAACTCATAACTGGGTGTCGAATAATGAGAACACATGGACACAGGGAGGAGGACATCACACACCGGGGTCTTTTGGGGGATGGGGGGCTACAGGAGGGATAGCAGCAGGCAGGGAGATTGGGGAGGGATAACATTAGGAGAAATACCTAATGTAGGTTATGGTGGAATGGAGACAGTAAACCACCATGCCATGTGTATATCTATGTAACAATCCTGCTAGATGTGCACATGTACCCCAGAACTTAAAGTAAAATTAAAAAAAAAAAGTCTCCTTTCACCTGTCTTAGCACTTTCTATGAATGGAATCCTACAGCGTATATGCTTCTGTGTCTGGTTTCTTTTGCTCAGCAGATGAGGTTTGTGCACCTGTACTCAGCCTTTGTTGTTTCTGAGCAGTATTCCATTATAGGAACACATCCATTCTCCTGTTGATTGACACCTGGGCCATTTTCAGGTTTTAGCTATTTTGAATGAAGCTGCTTTAAACATTCATGTACAAGTAATTTTGTGAATGTATGCTTCATTTCCTTTGAGAAAATGTCTAGGGGTAGAACTGCTGGGTCATAACGTAAGTGTATGTTTATTTTTCTAAGCAAATGCTAGACATTTTTCCAAAGTGGTTATACAATTTACACTCTTACCAAAAATATATAAGAGTTCTGGTTGTTTCACAGTCTTGCAATTATTTGGTGTTGTGAGTCTTTTTAATTTAATAAATTCTGTTGGTCACATAGTGCTATCTCATTGTGATTTCAATTTACATTTCCCTATTCAATAATGATGTTTCATATCTAGTTATAGCTTGCTATTTGCATGTATTCTTTAAGAACACAGAGAAGCTGTATACCCATTATATTATTTCATATAAGATAAAATAAAGAGTTGTATTTAATGTTTGACTTGTAGGAGTTATTTGCATATTCTGCATGTAAGTTTTTTATCATTCATACATATAAATACTAGGTAGCTGATATTCGAAGACAAACGCTAAGTATTCTAGTCCTTAAATCAAATGAGTTTGAAATATAGACTGAGTGAATTTGATTAATGATTCATATCCTTTTAATTGAACATATTTTGGGGAGCATTTTCTACCCTAACGCAGAAGCCTTATTATGGAGTCATGAAATCGTAGGCTGGGTTAGTCTACGAGTTTCCTAGGCTGCTTTAACAAAGAACCACAGCTGAGTGGCTTAAACCACAGGAATGTTTTGTCTCACAGTTCCAGAGGCTGGAAGTCCAAGAGCAAAGTGTTGACAGGGCTGTGCTTCCCCAGGAGGTGCTCAGGGAGGATCAGTCCCACGCCGCTCTCCCAGCTCCTGGTGACTTGCTAGCAACTTCTGGTGTTCCTTGACTTATAGAAGTGACCCCAAATCTTTGCCTTCACAGTCACATGCGTTATCCGTGTGTGTGTCTCTGTGTCAAAATCTTTCCTTTTGGTAAGAACACAGTCATATTGGATTAGGGCCCACACTAATGACTATATTTTAACTAATTACATCTGCAAAGACCATATGTCCAAATAAGGTCACATGCATAGCATAGGTCCTCAGTGTTAAGACATCAATATCTTTTTTGGGGAGACAACGCAACCTATAACAGATGGGCTCTTCAAGGTGGATTTTTGACGATTTCTTGGCACATGTTTGACCCCTCTGGGACCTCACTGCCAATATTTCTGTTAGCCTCTGCTCCATTGCCTCTGATAATGAAGGCACAGCTGCCTGACACAAGTTCCTCCATGAAAAAGCTGACAGGAAGAAGATCCTGTGTCCCAATGAGTGAGCATTTGTCTTGTCACCCTGTTGTGTTCCAAGCCTGTACCTACACTAGAAGCAGAAGACTGGGTTTTGGTGTGGTCCTCTTATAGAGATATCATTGAAGATAGGAGTGCTTCCAAACTTAAGTGAAGCTTTCATTTTAGGTGAGAACAGCTAATATGTTACATCTTTGGCTATCCTTGTATTTCAGATAATCAAACTTTGGGCTTATTTGTAATATATAACAGGAATTTTCTAACATGAGTATGAATAAGTTACTTCTATAACTCCCTTGTCAGCAGCAGCTTCATTTGTTGGCACAGACCACTTGCAGAAACACTAGGAAAAGTAATGCATAGTTGATATTTAACAATGTTATTCAAGTTATTTGTCCTGGGGGTCTATAAATAATATGGTGAACAATCAGGATCCAGTGCTTAGCTTTAGCAACATGGCCGTATATACCCATATAATCATGAGGAGGTTAATATGAAACCACAGAGGTCATTTTTTTCAACAAAACAAGAGCAAATAACATTTGCTCTCCATAGCAGAACAGTGTCATTAAGCAGTGTCTTCACGAGACTAAGCTTAATGCACTGTCATTAGGCAAGATCAAGGAATGAGCACCAACAGTCCATGATCTATTCACATTTGAGTACAGTCATAAAAAAGAGAAAAGAATATGGAGGAGATAGTGTAGGGGATAGGTAATAGACCAGGAAGCATAATGAAATAAAGGCACTTTTGGAAAACAATTATTCTTATGGTGTAACATTTGTTAAAAGCTTCTATTTATCATTATTTCATCCTAAATCCAGTGTGGGGCTAATACTATTATTATGACACAAATAAGGTTCTATATGAAGATGCATCTTCATTCACAAGATTCTTCCAGGTTGACTTCAGCCATAAGAGATGGCTGCATTTCCAGTAGACTCTTGGCAATTCCTTTTAACAAGAGCCTAGAGTCTTTTCTCTGATGACACATGTATATGTTAAACAGAGTTCTTGCATGTATTCCTTTACCATTATTCATACCAGATTTTAACTTTATAATATAGCCCCACCAAAAGACAAAAACCCCAAAACAAAGAAACAATAATGAAATAATAGCTACAATAAGAATGAAAAATAAAAGGCAGATGTGATTATTTAAAAAAACAATTTAGCCCACAATTAATTTTTCTAAATACGATTTACACTCAGTCACCAACAATCTGAGCATTTGTTGGATCATTTGGTTGGCAAGTGCTGCTGGATGAACAGCTGAAAGTGGGCAAAAAGCTCTTCCAGCGCAGCTCGGCTGGGTTCTCAGGGATGTGGAAAGCCTGCTGTCACTCAACAGAGAGTTTGCCTTGTGAATATGTAGGAGAACTGTCAATGAGAAGGTGCAACTAGAAATAGAAGACTGAGAGCCCTGGTACAGTGTGATTAGTTTGAATGATTCCTGACAAGGTCCCTCAATGTGCCAGAAGTCCAAGTGAGCTCTCCCTAGGGGCGATCGGCCTACAGTGGGTGTTCTTTCTGTGAGTCAAGGCCACTTTTCATAACCCAGGTGAGTTCAGTTCCAGTGGGGCATGGATGACACCCTTTCTACTGCCTCCTCCACTCCTCCAGCTCAGGGGGAAACTGCCTGAAGCTTGCACAAGACTTGTCTATGAAAAGGCCTTGCATGTCTCTCTCCATCTCCCCAGCCTCTCGGGAACTAAGAGAAATGCCATCTATAAGGAATTGTTTGCACACCAGAATGAAATACTCTTCTAGAGAACAAATAGAAATATATAAATATTTTCCATTTGAAGATATGAATCGAAAAATACCAAAGATGTTCTCCCCAGTGAAGGCAATATCAATAATCGTCTATTCATTCCTGGTATCTCATAGATTTCTCACTGGGAGTTTTTAAAGTCACAGAATGTGTCCTGTTTGTGGTTAAGATTTAGAGAACAATCAGTTCAACATTTAAAAATGAACATCTAACTTTATCTTCATATTGGATCATTTGAGATGCTACTTTAAAATATATTAATTCCTAGCATCCACTCCAAAAATTTGGATTAGTTCCCTCTGGATGGAGGATGGTATGTTTTTTAAATCTTCCCAACTAATTCACTATGAAGTGAAGTTTGAAAACCACTAATCTATTATAACCAAATTCTAATTTTCTAATTATAGAAAAAATTATCATTAATCATTAACCAGGACTCTACAATCTTTTCTTTTGAAAATCACAAAGAAAACGTGTCCTAACTCATTCTATAAGGCCAGCATTATGCTAATACCCAAACCAGATAAGGCATTATTAAAAAAACTACAGACAAAATGACTTTTATGAATACTGTTGCAAAAACCCTCAACAAAATATTAACAAACCAAATTCAACAACACATAAAAATAGTTATATATCACTACCAAGCAAGATTTGGTATACAAAGGTATACAAAGATGGCTCAACATTAAATCATGTTAATGCAATTAACCATATTAATAGGTTAAAGAAGAAAAACCATGTAATCATTTCAACTGATGGAAAAGAAATTAGAGAAAATCACACATCATCTATTTATAATTTAAAACTCTCAGAAAATAAATAATAAAAGGGAAATTGAAGAACTACACAAACCTATATTTAACATCATATTTAATGGTGAGGGACTAGGCAATTTCTCACTAAAATCAGAAATAAAGACAAAATATTTTGTCTCACCACTAGTGTCTGCAAATATACAAAAGTCAATTGCTTTCCTATATTTCAGAAATGACCAATTTAGTTGAGACAAAAATTTGCTGCCATTTGCAGTAGCACCAGAAAATAAAATACTTGGGTATAAATAGAATAAAATATGTGAAGGATCAGTACTTATAAAACTGCAAGTCACTAATGAAATAAATCAGAGAATATCTAAATAGATGGCAGCCTATGTTTATGGATTGAAATTTTCAATATGGTTAAGATCTCACTACTTCCCAAATTGAACTATAGTGTCTATGAAATCCTAATAAAAATTCAGCAAACTATTATCCAGATATCAGCAAACTGATAGGCAAGAACCCGGAATAATCCACACATACTGAAGAAGAAGAGCAATTTGGGGGATTCCACCACATTATTTAAAGACATTGTAACCCCACAGTAACCAAGACAGTGAGGTACTGGTGAAGAAATATGCACCCAGTCCAGCAAAAAGCCACATAAATACATTGGTGATTTTTGACAAAAGCACAAAGACATTTCAATTGAGAAAGTCCAGTTTTGTTTGTTATTTTCAGTGAATGGTTCTGGTACATTTCAGTGCTCATGTGAATACAAAGTTAAACCAAAAATCAATACACATTAAATAAAGAATTAATAAGCTAGTTTTTTGGGTTTTTTTTTTTTTTACAAGTTCTCACTCTATCCCCCAGACTGGAGTGCAGTGGCAGGATCGTGGCTTACTGCAAACTCAACCTCGTGGGCTCAAGCAATTCTTCTGCCTCAGCCTCCCAAGTAGCTGGGACTACAGGCTTGCACCATGAGACCTGGCTAATTTCTGTATTTTTTGTAGAGATGGGGTTTTGTCATGTTGCCAAGGCTGATCTTAAACTCCTGGGCTTAAGCAATCTGTCTGTCTCAGCCTCCCAGAGTTCTGGGACTACCGGTGTGACCAACTGTGCCTGGTGAGCTGGATATTATTAATATTAAAAATTTTAGTTAAATAAAGACACTGTTTAGAGAATAAAAAGGCAAGCAAAAAACAAAGACTTGGAGAAAATATTTGCAAAATAAATTTGACAAAGGTGGTGTTTTTAAGATATATATAAAAAATTCAAGCTTAATAAAACCATAATAAGTTAATAATAACTCAGAATAAAAGCTCAATTAAAAATTAGGCAAGGATTTGAATGAGTACCTCACAAATAAGGTATAAAGATGGCAAATAAACATAAGAAATTATGTCTAAAATTGTCATTAGGGAAATACAAATTAAAACAGTAATGAAAGACACATCTATTAGCATGGTTAAAATTTTAAAAACACCACCAATTGCTGATAAAGATGCAGAACAACAGGAATTCTCATTCATTGTGGATGAGAATACAAACAGGTACATTTATTTTGGAAGAGAGTTCAGCAGCTTTTTACAAAGCAAAACATAGTCTTACCACACAATCCAGCAATCAATCACACACCTAGGTATTTACCAACTGATTTGAAAACTTATGCTCACACACCATGCACATGAATGTTTATAGCAGCTTTATAATTGCTCCAAACTGGAAGCAACTAAGATATTCTTAAGCAAATGAATAAACAAACTCTGGCACACTCTCACTATAAACTACTATTTAGCAATAAACAAAAATGAACTATCAAGGCACACAAAGATATTGGTGAATCTTTTCTGTATTTTATGAAATGAAAGCAGCTAGCTTATGATTGTATATATAAATGATTCCATTTCCATGGCAATCTGAAAAGAGGAAAAACTATGAAGGTGATAAAAAGATTAGTGATTGCCAAGCGTTAGTGGGTAGGGAGGATTAACATGTGAAGCCCAGGGAATTTTACAGAACAGTGAAAATATTCATTGTGTGAATCTGCAATGGTGGATACATAGCATTAGGCATATGTCAAAACCCATAGAAATTTATAGTGCAAAGACTTAACTTTAAAGTATACAAATTAAGAAAAATTAGGATATTGGGGCCATCCAAGAGTGGAATGTAGCTTGTGACAAAAGCAGTTTAACTGTATTATAAACATAAGGAAAAAAAAAAAAAAAACCTCACTGAAGTGATTTAAAAATGAGCAAAGGGGCCGGGCGCGGTGGCTCACGCCTGTAATCCCAGCACTTTGGGAGGCTGAGGCGGGTGGATCACGAGGTCAAGAGATCGAGACCATCCCGGTCAACATGGTGAAACCCCGTCTCTACTAAAAATACAAAAAATTAGCTGGGCATGGTGGCGCGTGCCTGTAATCCCAGCTACTCCTGAGGTAGGAGAATTGCCTGAACCCAGGAGGCGGAGGTGCGGTGAGCCGAGATCACGCCATTGCACTCCAGTCTGGGTGGCAAGAGCGAAACTCCATCTCAAAAAAAAAAAAAAAATGAGCAAAGGACTTGAATAGACATTTCCACAAACAAGACAGTCAAATGGTTAATAAGCACATGAAATATGTTCAGCATTCCCAATCATTAGGGAAATGCAAATCAAACCCCCATGAGATTCTACTCCACACCTATTAGATGTCTATTATCAACAACAACGATAAAAACCCAGAAAATAGAAAGTGCTGGCAAAAATTTGCAGTAAACTCATACACCGTTAGTGATAATGCAAGATGGTGCAACCACAGTGAAATGTGTATGGGAGTTACTAAAAATAATAAAAATAGAACTACCATAGGATCCAACAATTTCATTTCTGGATACACACCTCAAATAATCAAAACCAGGGCCTCAATGATATATTTACACACCCATGTTTATAGCAGGATTATTCACAATAACTAAAACATGGAAGGAACCCAAGTGTCCATTGAAGAATGAATGGATAAGCAGAATGTGCTATCCACATATAATGAAATATTATTCAGCCTTAAAAAGGAAGTAAATTCTGACACATGCTACAAAATGGATGAAACGTGAGGACACAATGCTAAGAGAATAAGACAATCACAAAATGACAAGTACTGTATAATTCCACTGGTATGTGGTACTTAGAAATCGTAGAGACGGAAAGTAGAATGGCAGTTGCCAGGAGCTGCAGGGGGTGGGTAATGTTTAATGGGTTATGATAATGTTAGTTTTTAATGGGTCCAAAATTTCAGTTTCACACAAATAAAAGTGTTCTGGATGTGGCTGGTGCTGATGGTTGTACAGTATTAACAACAATGAACTCTCCACTTAAAAATGGTTTATATATAAATTTTATGTCATGTGTATTTTACCACAACGAAGAATATGGGGAAAATGTGTTACCAAGAAACACATTTTAAGTATACGAATGCAAAATAATTAAAAATGAAAGAATATAAAAGACATAATGTATAGATAATTATCAAAGAAATATGAAATAAAAACAGATTTACTATTACGAGGAAAAGATTTTAAGCAAAGAAACATGAATAGGAATAATCAATCCAACAGGAAGTTATCACAATCCCAAATCTGTGAAAATGTATTCATGGTTTCAAAGAAATTTATCCATAGTTTCTTAAAAACCTAGAAAGAATAAGTAAATAAAAGATAAAATCCAAGGAATAAAATGATAATAAAAAAACAAAAAAGTCAATGGAATAGAATATATACATAAAATAGAGAAAATAAAGCTAAAATTGGTTCTAAGCCACAGGCACTATAGATCAAAGAAAAAGAGAAAAGAAATTATAAAAATTAGGAATGAACAAGGATACATCATTAGCGATCTCAAATAAATAGAATTATATCTTTCCTGAATACTAAGAATGCTTGAGATATTCAGTTCTAGGCTTAATTCACTGCTTTAATAATTTCAGGGCATCTGGCCTTTCTTTCTCTGTTGCAAGGTAGCTGCCACAACTCCAGATGTTACTTCCTCAATGAACTGTGATCAGAAGCATTAAATGGAATTGAGATTTTCTCCTCACCTACTCTATATTAGCAAAAGAAAATCACATTTTAGAATTAAGCAAATAGACATCATTCATACGCCATTGGTTGGAACTAGGGTTCCAAGTCTTCTATAGCAGAGACTCTAAAACCTATACTATGGCCTCAAAGTTCCCCACCTCTATTTTGACATTTTTTGATGATCAACGAAGAAGAGGGGCAATAGCTTTTGGGGAAGCTAACAAGATTCTCTGCCACATTTAGCATTTTCCTCAGATGCATGAGTAAGTAGGTTACTTCTTTTGCAAAAGCTAGTATTGAAAGACATTTGAAACCAGCATGGTACAGGCTGATACAAACTGGATCCTACTTATCTGTTAATATCTATCTTTGGGAATCAAAATAATGAATGTACTAGATACAAATGACTCAGTCATTAAAAATATTCATCCTTCACTCCCAACCATTCCTATATGTGCCACTACATATTTTAATAGATAATAAAACTATTTATTTTATAATGCAAAGGTACATTTTTTACTCTGCAGTACAGATATACAAAGTATACTGGCATATTTTGTAAATAAAATGGTAAGTAAAATGCAATTTTATTCAAGAAGTAGTTCTAATTGACAACCATGGACCAGATATTGGACCATGGCTTTGCTATGTGAGAAATAGATTGATCACCAGGTGCTCTCAGTTTGTAGGATACACAAACTAATTCCAACTTACTGAGGTAGGTGCTTTGTTGGAAATAAATTTAAGGAGATAAGAGAGAACAGACAGCGATACAAGAAAAAATGAAGTATTCTTCTGGAAGAGAAGCATTGGGTAAATATGTACATCCTGATGGTTGATCGCATGTTTTTTTAAATAGAAATAGTTGCTGATCAGTGTTGTGGAGTTCATCCATCTATTGCACTGACTGTTTATGACGGAAGTCTGATGTGAATTGTTTATCATCAACTGGGTGGTGCATAAAATGTTGGTGCTATGATTGAATCAGACATATATTTGGATCACCTACATATCAGAGTTTGTTTCCTAAACAAATCCCTTTAAAACAAACATCAAAGATATTTTTGAAAAAATAAAACTTAGGAAAACAAATTCAGTCCAGCTGACATTAAACTCTGCTCCTGTCAAACCAAACAGGATTTTAATGTCCCTTGTCTGTTAAGTATTAGTGAGGAATCTGTCCAAACAGTAAAAAATAAAATCCCACAGTCATTAAATCAAAGTAATTAGAACTCCAGTGATGGGTGAAAGTGGAATCATATGTTCTTCCTTGCTGAGAGTTACTAGTTGGCTGGGGTATTTAAAATCCATGACTTCAGGTGGAGAGTTGAAGCTAGAGATTATGATGTGCTTTGTGTATGCATTATGCAAGTTATTCTGAGCTAAATTTTTTCACTCTCACATAGGAGATAAATTATATAGTGAAACTAGATGTTTAAAAACCATGTGCTACTCTTTGATTGCAACATATAGTAGTCCCCAGATGTTTAATATTTGCCTGATGTATTGTTGATGTAGAATTCTTCTTTACTTTGGGATTCTGGTATATTTTATTCACCAAACTCCCAAAACAAAGTGGAAGTTTTATTAAATATGCTGTGGATACAAAATTACCTCCATCAAAAGGCAGAGTAAGATACCAGAAGGAACAGTAGCCACAGACGCTTCATGAATAAAAGCAGCACTCAACCTTGAGTTAAGTGGCTGAATGGCAAGAGGCTCGTTCTCTGTTAAGCAGATTCTAATACTATAAAACATTTCTACATCTATTTTTAATCCTGAAATGCAACATACATAGCAGAGTATACAGTAAAAATAAATTTAAAAACATAAATTCTAAAAATGCAACAAAATAAGCCATAAACGGGATTACCTGAATGATTTTGTATCAAATTAAATATTTATCCTACATTATGGTAACAGTCACCAGTGACCCTTCATTATGTCATATATTAAAAAAACCATACCTTCAATGTTGCAGTGACTAATATTTGGAATTGGCATAGACATTGGTATACTTTGCATTCCTAGATTAATATTAATAAAATAATAATGAATGTTAAACATACATCAACCCATCACTATGTGGCAGGCAAAGCATTCAAGCTTGAAGTGCAATGCAGTCAGTAAGCCTCAAAATGTGCATTTAAGCATTATTACTTAGAGATGAGAAAATTATGGCCTTGCCTCACTCATGTAAGTATAGTGCTGAGTATCATGCAACTTCTAAATTGGGGGTCTGGGATTTTGACTCTGGGCTATATGACCAGGCAATTACATCAAAGCTAATCCATTGAGCCACTTTCCTTTGCCACCTTCTCACTAAAAAACATGGCACTTCAGGAAAGTGTGTTACATAAAACAGTTTTGAAATGATTTCATAAATAGTAATATTCAGCCTTTAATTTCAAATATATCACATGCTACCATTTTTAAACTTTCCTTTTACATCAGTAATTTACTTCACAGTCATTAATAATGATCATGACATTTTACAACCAATAAGGATTTTGGAGGGATGGCACATTTGGCAGAGAAGAGACAGACCAGAGTTATTGATTGTGTTGATTTTGACACCAGCTGTCATGGCCAGTTCTCTCTGCAGTCCTCCCCGCAGCCTCCATGTGACATGTGTAGGCAGATGGTGTGTTGTCAATAATGCATTTCTTTCTCTTTTCTTCCTTTTCCTCCATCATCCCAAGTTTATCATCAGGGTAGTGCTGGTGGAGATTCATGGAAATTGGGCAGGTTTACCAGGCAGCCAGCTAACGATGCTATGCCAGGCAGGGCCCACATCCCTTCTGCTCTGACTTAAAATTTCCAGAACTACTGTTTATTCTGGGCAGAGATGACATTGTACCTCTAACAGCTCCCTGGCTTCCCCAAAAACATCACCTGGAAGGAAGAGCTTATCAGCTGGTTCCTCACAATGCCCTCCATGAAGAGGCCAGTGGGACAGAAGGGCATGCCAGCAGCTTGTCTCTGCTGAGCCCATGCCCCCACATTTCATTCTCTAAGCATTCCATGTGACATGTGAATATCTCTGTCTTACAAATTAGAAAATTAAGGTATGCTACAGCCAGTTTTATTACACAAGTTTACTTTATCAGTTCGTTTTCACAATGCTAATAAAGATACATCAGAGACTGGACAATTTACAAAAGAAAGAAGGTTAATAGACTTACAGTTCCCCATGACTGGGGAGGCCTCACAATCATGGCAGAAGGCAAACAGAAGCAACTCACATGTTATGTGGATGGTAGCCAAAGAGAGAGCCTGTATAGGGAAACTCCCCCTTACAAAACCATCAGATCTCATGAGACTTATTCACTATCACAAGAACAGCACAGGAAAGACCCGCCCCCATGATCCAATCATCTCCCACTGGGTCCCTCCCACAACACGTGGAATGTGTGGGAACTACAATTCAAGATGAGATCTGGATGGGAAACACAAAGCCAAGCCATACCATTCTGCCCCTGGCCCCTCCCAAACCTTTTGCTGTCACATTTCAAAACCGATCATGCCTTTCTAACTGTTGATGGTTAATACTGAGTGTCAACTTGATTGGATTGAAGGATACAAAGTACTGATCCTGTGTGTGTCTGTGAGGGTGTTGCCAAATGAGAATAACATTTGAGTCTGTGGGCCTGGGAAAGGCAGACCCACACTTAATCTGGGTGGGCACAGTCTAATCAGCTGCCAGTGTAGCTAGAATATAAATAGGCAGAAAAATGTGAAAAGAGAGACTAGTCTAGCCTCCAGCCTACATCTTTCACCTGTGCTGGATGCTTCCTGCCCTTGAACATCAGACTCCAAGTTACTTAGTCTGGGAACCTGGACTGACTCTTCTTGCTCCTCAGCCTGCAGACAGCCTATTGTGGGACCTTGTGATCATGTGAGTTAATACTTAATAACTCCTTTATATATATATAGTATACTGTATCAGTTCATTTATACTTTATATATATATAGTATACTGTATCAGTTCATTTATAGATATACTTTATATATATATATACTATATATATAGTATAGTATATATACTATATATATAATACATACTATATATATAAAGTATACACTATATAAATTTATATATATATAAAGGAGTTATATATATAGTGTGTGTATATATATATACACTATATATATATAGTATATATATGATATATATATATATTTAGTATACCCTTGACCAATACTATATATATATATATATATATATATATATATATTCACTTTGGGCCCACTAAGTAGGGCATTTAATATATAGTATATATATAGTATTTATGTTCATTAAGTTTATATATTTATTAAGGTTATGAATATATTCCATTAATTCTGTGCCTCTAAAGAACAGAACTAATACAGATTTTGATACCAAGAGTGGTTCTAGAGGAACAGAATACTAAGGATTGAGTTTTTTCATTGGTTTGTGGGCTTCTGTGTTGGCCACTTGATGTGATTAGACCAAAAATACCAAGGAGTCTACTTCTAATTGTATGAACACTGATAGTCCTTGGCATGAACTGTTTACAGAGTTATGCAAAATAAATGCAATTAACACTCCTAATTCATTGCTCATAAGAGACAAGGAATTTAGTGACTCTATACGTAATACTTTGACCATATGTGGAGAACCAAGGAGCATAATGAAGCTGGTTGGTTCCTCCTAAGTTCGGTGGACAAAGTGATGAGAGAAAATGATAAACTGAGGAATTCTGTCTCCTGGCTTCAGAAGCAGATATTGAGCCTCAAAGCTGCTAAGATTGCCCTGAGTGAAAGTGTTATCTCCTGTAGAGAAAGAGCTGAAAATGTAGAAAAACAGACTGAAGGCCTTATCATGTGAGTGGCTGACCTACAACAAAAGGGCATGCACAGCCTCACCAGGTGCCTGCTGTTAAAATGAGGGCATTGATTGGAAAAGAATGGGATCCTGCAACTTGGAATGGGGACATATGGGAGAACCCTGATGAAGCTAGGGATACTGAGTTTGTAAACTCTAATGAAACCTTTTTGCCAGAAGAAATAGCTTCCCCATCCCCAGTAGTGGCAATGTCCCATCCCTGACCCATGCTGCCATCAGCCTTTCCACCTTTGTCTGAGGAGACAAACCCTGCACCTCCTGAGGCAACAATGATGGCCTCCCCTGAGGCAGTTTCCAGGCACGATAATGTTGATTCTCCTCAGGAGCCACCCCAACACCCTTGTTTGCTTCTAGACCTATTAGTAGACTAAAGTATTGGTGGGCCCCCAGAAGTGAGGGTGAGAGTGTGATGCATGAGGAGGTACACTACACTCAAAAAGAACTACTTGTGTTTTCTAATTTATACACACAGAAATCTGAAGAATACGCATGGAAATGGATATTAAGGGTGTGAATTAATGGTGGAAGGAAAATAGAGTTGGATCAGGCTGAATTTACTGACTTGGTCCCACTAAGTAGGGCATTTAATGTTGCAGCTCAGGGAGTTAAAAAGGGTTCTAATAGTTGATTCACTTAGTTAGCTGAAACATAGATTCAGAGATGACCCACTTTGAGTGAGCTGGAAATGCCTGATCTCCCTTGGTTTAATGTAGAGGAAGGGATCCAAAGGCTTAGGGAGACTTGGGATGGTGGAATGGATTAGTCATTTAGACCTACTCATCCCAGCTGGGATGATCCAGGAGAAATACCCTTGACCAATGCCTTGTGAAATAGATTTGTGAGGGCAGAACCTTCATCTTTGAAGAGTACTGTAATTGCTCTTCTCTGTATTTAGATCTAAGAATGAGAACTGCAGTCACTCAACTACAAAATTTAAACACAAAGGGAATAATTGGGTCCCAAAATGGCAGGGGCCAAATGGCAGCACTCAACCATCAAAGGCAAGGTGGGCATAGCTACTTTAATATGCAGTAGAGGCAAAGCAGCAATCAGAATAGTTGACTTGCATAGAGTTCTGGCATTGACTAATTAATCACAGTGTTCCTAGAAGTGAAATCAGTAGGAAGCCTATTGGACTCCTACTTAAATTATATAAGCAGAAAACTTCTAGGTTGAATTGACAAAACACTAATTTGAATTATAAAAACAGAGAATCATGGTTCTTAATCAATTTGCAGTCTTGAGCCAGTTTACAGGCCCAGAACCCCTTGAATGAAGGGAAGGCCAGGTTCCGTCAAGGAAGGACCATACTATATTACCACAATTTATGCAGTGAATCTTTCTCCCATTCTTCCCCAAGCAGCACTCCAGCCTTTTACCAGGGTAACTGTGCACTGGGGAAAGGAAAATGATCAGACATTTTGGGGACTACTGGATACTGGCTCTGAGCGGATATGATTCCAGGGGACCCAAAAAGTCATTGTGGTTCACCAGTTAAAGTCAGGGCTTATTGAAGTCAGATCTGACTTCTAGTGGGTCCAGTGGGTCCCCAGACTCATCCTGTAGTTATTTCCCCAGTGCCAGAATGCATAACTGGCATAGACATACTTAACAGCTGGCAGAAACCCCACATCAGCTCTCTGACTGGTAGGGTAAGCACTATTATGGTGGGAAAGGCCAAATGGAAGCCATTAGAGCTGCCTCTACCTAGAAAAAAGTAGTAAATCAAAAACCATATCGCATCCCTGGAGGGATTGCCAAGATTAGTGCCACCATCAAGGACTTGAAAGACACAAGGGTGGTGATTCCCACCACATCCCCATTCAACTCTCCCATTTGGCCTGTGCAGAAGACAGATGGATCTTGGAGAATGACAGTGGATTGTTGTAAGCTTAACCAAGTTGTGACTCCAATTGCAGCTACTGTACCAGATGCAGTTTTACTGCTTGAGCAAATTAACACATCTCCTGGTACCTGGTATGCAGCCACTGACTCAGCAAATGGACCTCTTCCATCATGGAAGGGGCAGAGATTTGTTCTTACTGGAATAGACACTTATTCCAGATATGGGTTTGCCTATACTGCATGCAATGCTTCTGCCAAGACTACCATCCCTGGACTCAGGGAATGCTTTATCCACTGTTATGGTATTCCACACAGCATCCCTTCTGACCAAGGCACTCACTTTATGGCTAAAGTAGAGTGTCAGTGGGCTCATGCTCATGGAATTCACTGGTCTTACCATGTTCCCCATCATCCTGAGACATCATCCTGCATTGATAGAATGGTAGAATGGCCTTTTGAAGTGACAATTACAATGCCAATTAGGTGACAATACTTTGCATGGCTGGGGGCAAATTTCTCCAGAAAACCATGTATGCTCTGAATCAGTGTCCAACATATGGTACTCTTTCTCTGCTAGCCAGGATTCATAGGTCCAGGAATCAAGGGGTGGAAGTGGAAGTGGTACCACCCTCCATCACCCCTAGTAACTCACTAGCAAAATTGTTGCTTCCTGTTCCTGTGACATTATGTGCTGCTGGCCTAGAGGTCTCAGTTCCAGAGGGAGGAACGCTGCCACCAGGAGATACAACAATGATTACATTAAATTGGAAGTTAAGTTGCCATCTAGACACTTTGGGCTTCTCATACATTTAAGTTAACAGACTAAGAAGGGAGTTACAGTGTGGCCTGGGGTGATTAGCCTGGACCATCAAGGTGAAATCAGTCTACTACTCTACAATGGAGGTAAGGAAGAGTGTTCATGGAATACAGGAGATCCATTAGGGCATCTCTTAGTATTACCATGCCCTGTGATTAAGATCAACAGGAAACTACAACAGCCCAGTCCAGATAGGACTACAAATGGTCCAGATCCTTCAGAAATGAAGATTTGGGACACTCCATGAGGAAAAACAAACAAACAAACAAACACTACTTGCTGAAGTCCTTGCTGAAGGCAAAGGGAATACAGAATGGGCAGTAGAAGAAGGTAGTCATTAATACCAGCTTTGACCACATGACCAGCTGCATAAATGAGAAATTAATTGTCATTAGTATTTCCTCCTTTTCTTAAACACGTTTGTGCATACACTTGTACTCATATCTTCATTTTATTTTCTTTCTCCGTTATCATATAACATAAGATTGATTGAGTTCACATCAGCATTTAGGTACTGTTAACTTTATGTAATACTATTTGGATTGGGGATTGGTGTATTTCTGGTTGTATGAAGGACAGTTGTATTATGTTAGGCATAATTATGAGCTTATGACTGTCTTTATTTGAAGATTATGTATGATCTCAGAAGATGTATATGGGTTGAAATTGACAAGGGGTGGATTTGTGATGGTGAATACTGAGCATCAGTGTGATTGCCTTGAACGGTACAAAGCACTGATCTTGGGTGTGCCTATGAGGGTGTTGTCAAAGGAGATTAACCTTTGAGTCACTGGGCTGGAAAAGGCAGATTCACCCTTAATCTGGGTGGACAAAACTGAATCAACTGCCAGCACAGCTAGAATATATGCGGGCAGAAAAATGTGAAAAGAAAGACTGACCTAGCATCCCAGCCTACATCTTTCTCCCATGCTGGATGTTTCCTGTCCTCGAATATAAGATTCCAAGTTCTTCAGTTTTGGAACTTGGACTGGCTCTCCTTGCTCCTCAGCCTGTAGGCAGCCTATTGTAAGCCCTTGTGATCATGTGAGGTAATACTTTATAAACTACTTTATATGTGTGTGTGTGTGTGTGTGTGTGTGTGTGTGTGTGTGTGTATTCCATTAATTCTATACCTCTAGAGAACCCTGACTAATACACCAGCAGTCTCCCAAAGCTTAAAGTATTTCAACATTAACCCAAAAGTCCACAGTCCAAAGTCTTGTCAGAGACAAAGTCCTTTCCACCTATGAGCCTGTAAGTTCAAAAGCAAGTTAGTTACTTCCTAGACAGAATGCAGGTATAGGCATTTGGTAAATACAGTCATTCCAAGTGGGAGAAATTGGCCAAAACAAAGGGAGCACAGGCCCTTTGTAAGTCCAAAATCCAGTGGGCAGTCAAATCTTAAAGCTTCAAAATGATCTCCTCTGACTCCATGTCTCACATCCAGGTCACTCTGGTACAAGAAGTGGGTTCCCATGGACTTGGGCAGCTCCTCCCCTGTGGCTTTGCAGGGTACAGCCCCTCTCCTGGCTGCTTTTGTGGGCTGGTGTTGAATGTCTGCAACTTGTCCAGGTGCACTGTACAAGTTGGTGGATCTACCATTCTGAGGTCTGGAGATTGGTGATCCTCTTCTCACAGCTGCACTAAATAGTACCCCAGTAGGGACTCTGTGTGGGGGCTCTGACCCCAAATTTCCCTTCTGTACTGCCCTGGCAGAGGTTATCCGTAAGGGCTCTGCCCCTACAGCAAACTTTGGCCTGGGAATCCACGCACTAACATACCTCCTCTGAAAGCTAGGCAGAGGTTTCCAAACCTCAATTCTTGACTTCTGTGCACCTGTAGGCTCAACACCATGTGGAAGCTGCCAAGGCTTCGGGCTTCCACCCTCTGAAGCAACAGCGTGAGATGTACCTTGACCACTCTTAGTCATGGCTTGAGCGGCTGGGATGCAGGGCACCAAGTCCCTAGACTGCACACAGCAAAGGGAACCTGGGCCCAGACCATAAAACCATTTTTTCCTCCTAAATCTCCAGGCCTGTGATGGGAGGGGATGTTGCCAAGTTGTCTGATAATCCCTGGAGACATTTTTTCCATTGTCTTAGTAATTAGCATTTGGCTTTTCATTATTCATGCAAATTTCTGTAGCTGGCTTAAATTTTTCCTCAGAAAATGGGATTTACTTTTCTATTTCACTGTCAGGCAGCAAATTTTCCAAACTTTTACACTCTGCTTCCCTTATAAAATTGAATGCCTTTAACAGCACCCATGTCATATCTTGAATGCTTTGCTGCTTAAAAATTTCTTCCACCAGATACCCTAAATTATCTCTCTCAAGTTCAAAGTTCCACAAATCTCTAGGGCAGGGGCCACCAGTCTCTTTGCTAAATTGTAACAAGAGTCATCTTTGATCCAGCTTCCAACAAGCTCCTCATTTCCATCTGAGACCATCTCAGCCTTGACCTTATTGTACATATTACTATCAGCATTTTGAGCAAAGCCATTCAACAAGTATCTAGGAAGTTCCAAACTTTCCCACATTTTCCTTATCTTCTTCTGAGCCCTTCGAACTCTTTCTGACCCTGCCCATTACCCAATTCTAAAGTTGGCCTCCATTTTGGGTATCTACAGCAGTGACCTACCCTACTGGTACCAATATCTATATAATTCAGAGTCCTCTAGAGGGACAGAACTATTAGGAAATGCATATATTTAACACTATATATATATATATATATTTTTTTTTTTCACACAATCACAAGGTCTCACAATAAGCTGTCTGCAAGCTCGGGGCAAGGAAGCCAGTCCAAGTCCCAAAGCTGAAGAACTTGGAGTTAGATATTCGAGGGCAGGAAGCATTCAGCATGGGAGAAAGATGTAGGATTGGAGGCCAGTCTAGTCTTTTCACATTCGTCTGCCTGCTTTTCTTATTCTGGGTGTGCTGGCAGCTGATTAGATGGTGCCCACCTGGATTAAAAGTGGGTCTGCCTTTCCCAGCTCACTGGCTTAAATGTTAATTTCTTTGGGCAACAGCCTCACAGGCACACCCAGGATCAGTATCCTTCATTCTTCAATTCAATCAAGTTGACACTCAGTATTAATCATCACAGTTACAGACTTTAAAACTATCAAAGTCTAGAGTCAAACCAAAGCACTTAGACTATGCTTGGAAGACAAGACAGAATTTCTATGGGAAGAAATATCTCCACAGACTGACCCCGTGGAGCTTGGGCACTTTGTCCAGCCTAGTGCTGGATGGTAGCACAGTCCCAGCCCCTTCATTTCTCTCACCCCGGAACGTTTCCATAATTAAAGGGTGAATTTCTCTCTTGCAGCCCAAATTCAGAGGATTGACCTTGTACTTCAAATAATTAGCCAAATATTGTCTTCAAAGAATGTGTTTTCCACCCTAAATGTGTCTGCCTCACTTTGCTTTCAGAAGTTGGCTCATTAAGAAGAAGCAGAGAATTCTTTTTGCCATGTCATCTCAGCTTCCAAGAGAGTAACAAAATGAACATAATCACAGGAAATGCAGGGGTTTACTGGGAAGTCTAAAAATGTAAATACAGATGTGGAGATGGAAGTCCGGCACTGTGTTAGAAGCATTTGAGATGAAACTTCCTACACATTTTCTGCTTTCAAATAAGGATTTCTACCTTGATGTGTAATATAGTTTGAATATGTCCACTCCAAATCTCATGTTGATTTGTGATCCCAATGTTGGGTATGGGGCCTGGTGGGAGGTGTTTGGGTCATGGAGGTGGATTCTTCATGGCTTGTTGCTGTCCTTAAGATAGTGAGTGAGTTATTTGTTCTCACAAGATCTGGTTGTTTAAAAGCGTGTGGCTTCTCTCACTCCCCTGCTCCTGCTTTTACCATGTGAAATATCTGCTTCTGCTTCACATTCTGCCATGAGTAAAAGTACCCTTGAGATCTCCCCAGAAGCCAAGCAGATGCTGGTGCCATGGTTTTATAACCTACACAACCATGAGGCAATCAAACCTCTTTTCTTAATGAATTACCCAGTCTCATGTATCTTTTCACAGCAATGCAAGAACAGCCTAACACAGAAAATTGGCACCAAGGCATTTCTATGAAAATGTGGAAGCAGCATTGAAACTGGGTAAGAAGCAGAGGTTGAAAGAGTTTGGAGGGCTCAGAAGAAGATAGGAAGATGAGAGAATGTCTGTAGCTTCTTAGAGACTGGTTAAACGGTTGTGACCAAAATGCAAATAGTAATATGGATTGTGAAATTCAGATTGATGAGGTTTCAGAAGGAAATGAAGAACTTACTGGGAACTGGAGCAAAAGCCATGCATGTTACACCTTAGCAAATAACTTGGATGCATGTGCCCCTGCCCTAGTGATCTGTGGCAGTTTGAACTTGAGAGTGATGACCCAGAATATCTGGTGGAAGAAATTTCTAAGCAGCAACACATCAAGGTGTGGCCCGGCTCTTTCTGACAACCTATACTCAGATGCAGGAGCAAAGAAATGACTTACAGTTGGAACTTATATTTACACAGAAAGCAGAGCATAAAAGTTTTAAAAATGTGCAGGCTAAACCATGTGGCAATGAAAGACAAAGCTTTTTCAAGAGAGGAATTCAAGCAGGCTGTGGAACAACCATGTACTAGAGATATTTACATAATTAAAAGGGAGTCAAGTGCAAACATCCAAGACAATGAGAAAAAGGCCTCAAAGGCATCTCAGAGACCCTCACCGCAGACCCAACCATCATAGGCACAGAGGCCTAGGAAGGCAGATCGGTTTCCTGGGCCAAACCCCGCTGCCCTGAAAATATTGAAACACTGCTCCCCACCTGCTGGCTGCTCCACCTCCAGCCAGGACTCAAAGGGACCCAGGTAGAGCTTGAGCTGCCACTTTGAAGAATGCAAGTCGAAAGGCTTGATAGTTTCCATGTGGTATTAAGCCTGTGAGTGCAAAGAGTGTCAGAATGAAGGCTTCACCACCTCCACGAAGATTTCAGAAGATGTATGAGAAAGCCTGAGTGCTCAGGCAGAAGCCTGCCACAGGGTTGGTGCCCTCACAGAGTACCTTTACTAAGATGCTGTGGACGGGAACTATAAGGCCGGAGTCCCCACATAGAATTTCCACTGGGGCACTGTCTAGTGAAGCTGTGGGAAAGGAGGTATCATCCTCCAGAACTCAGAATAATAGCTCCACTGGCAGGTTCCACCCAACACCTACCTGGAAAAGTTGCATGCAGTCAGTATCTTGTGAGAGCAGCCATGGTGCTGAACCCTGCAAAGACATAGGGCTGGAGCTGCTCAAGGCCTTGGGAGCCTACCCTTTACACCAGTGTGCCCAACATGTGGACCATGAAGTCAAAGGAGACTACTAGGAAGCTTTAGGTTTCAGAACTGTGTGAGCCTATAGCCCCTTCCTTCTGACCAATTCTGACTTTTAGAATGGGAATGTGTATCCAGTGCTGCTAACCCCATTGTATCTTGGAAGTAAATAACTTATTTTGATTTTACAGCCTTGTAGGTAGAAGAAATTCATTTCCAGACAAGACTTTGGACTTGAACTTGGGACTTAGAACTTTTGAGTTTATGCTGGAGCACCTTAAGACTTTGAGAGAAGGTATGATTGTATTTTGCAATGTGAGAAGGACAGGCATGAGATTTGGAGGGATCAGGGGCAGAATTATACAGTTTGAATATGTGCCCTACCAAATCTCATGTTGAATTGTGATCCCCAATGTTGGGCTTGGGGCTTGGTGGGAGGTGTTTGGCTCGTGGGTATAGGTCGCTCATGGCTAGGTGCTGTTCTTGAGATAATGAGTGAGTTCTCAGGAGATCTGGTTTCCTAAAAGTATATGGCTCCTCCCCACCCCCTTGCTCCTGCTTAAGACAAGTGAAGTAGCTGCTCCTGCTTTGCCTTCTGCCATGAGCAAAAGCTCCCTGAGGCCTAGCCAGAAACCAAGCAGATAGCAACAGCATGTTTTTACGGTCTGCAGAACCATGAGTCAATTAAACCTTTTTTAGTTATGAATTATTCAGTATCAGGAATTTCTGGATAGCCATGAAAGAACAGCCTAATGCAATGTACTGGCTGTCAAATATTTCAGTAGGTTAGTTCACATGTGAACTGAAGGAGGTCCATGAGACAGACAACCATGATAACTAGTTTCAGGACTCAGTTCAGTCCTCCAATAGCAGTACTCTTAGGCAATTAAGTTCTTCAGTGTATCAGTCTCCTTACTTTTAAAATGGGGATGACAATAAAACATGATGCTAACATGTTTTTGAGAGTCATAATGAAATTTTATATGTAAAAATACTAAACAAAACTGTATGGTACTATAGCAATGCCAACTGGTATGTGTCTATTACTAATACTATTACTAGCACTATTTTTATTATCATACTATTATTACTAGTATTATCATTATTATTACTAAAGTACATAGTGACTATTCAATGTGATGTAAGACTTACCTGTGATTACTGATGAGGCATGACCTCATCTATTCTATGGATATCTCACTAGGGGTCATTGGACAGAAGAATGTTTTGAGGGAGGACAATGGGCTGAATACTGCTTGTTTTACAGAAATAGATCCCCAAAGACAGCAGTGAACATTACATCCACTCTTTGACAAACTTCTGTGTGGAATTTGTCTCCGAGCCTGGATGCTGTGATCATCCTATGACTTGCCTATTCCACAGAAGTTCTCAGGGGCTCTAGTCTGCTCTTTCCCCAGCAGGCACAGGCACTAATGGGGTCCTGTCACTCCCCAGCCATGTTCCACAGGCTAGTACACCCAGAGATATTAGCCTTGCATTTGTGGCCTCTGGCTAGAGCATATGCTATTTGTGTTCCTGAGAAATGATATCATTCTGCAGTGAGCTCTTCAGCACAGAAATTGATGTGTGCCCACAGAGCATATGAATGCCCCCTGGTTTTTCTATCTGTGTTTATTCTGGAGGTCATATGGATCAAGGTTGGAAATTCATACAGAGAGACTCACCTGCTTTCTGACACTCTCAAAATTGCTGCTACAACAATCACACTTGTATTACACTAGCAAGTGTGCACTAGGCTGATGGTAGAAAAAGAAAGATAATATTTTTCCTGGGGACCATTTCTATCTGAAGCTTGAGAAATAGTGTTTGACTTGCAAATCACCAACAAAAGACACTAAATGGTTATCTGTTCTCACAAGATCTGATTGTTTAAAAGTGTGTGGACAAAAACAGTTGCTTTTGATTTTTCAGTAAGTCTTTTAGCCTTGGGCTTAATGCATGAATGAAAATAGAGAAATGCTGCTTACCTAGATTGAGTGACCAGAGAGAGGAGTGAACAGCACACACCATGTTCCTCCTGCTCATGTGAACACATGGGGCATGAGGTTGAGGCTCTTAAAACAGGTGGCTGGGTCCTTCTGCTTCCAGTCCTCACCGGCCATGCACAGGCCATGCACCGATCCAAAGAAAATGCAGTTTTGTTGGGCACAGTTTTGCAGAAGAAACCTCTATTTCTCTTAAGCAAGCTATGGGTCATGCAGTAATGAACATTGTTTACACCATAATGAACTTGCAGTGAGCAGGCACCTCATACCCTCAAGCACTTCACAATTGCTTAGAAACAGAAGTGAATAACCTGCTTCACTCTAACAAAGTCACATAGAACAGAAAGGCACAGAATCAATTATCAATGTCATCATGGGGTAAATACTTTAACAAGATGGTACACAGACTGTTACTGGGGCATAGTATTAGGCTGTTTTCATGCTGCTGATAAAGATATACCTGAGACTGGGTAACTCATAAAGAAAAAGAGGTTTAATGGACTCCCAGTTCCATGTGGCTGGGAAGGTCTCACAATCACGGCAGAAGGCAAAAGCCATGTCTTACATGGTGGCAAACGAGAGAATTAGAACCAAGCAAAAGGGGTTTCCCCTTATAAAACCAACAGACCTATGAGACTTATTGACTACCAGGAGAACATTACTGGGGATACTGCCTCCATGATTCAATTATTTTCCACCAGATACCGCCCACAACATGTGGGAATTATGGGAACTATAATCCAAGATGAGATTTGGGTGGGGACACAGCCAACCCATATCGGGCACTGAGGAGGAAGTAACCATTTCTGCCGTGGGAGTTTCAAAGTGCTTCACAGGCAAGTGACATTTTATCCAAGTTTTAATAGGTGAATGGAGTTTTCCATGTGAGGAAGAGAGCAATGGTGGCGTAAGTATTTGCGTGTAGAAATGCATAATGTTGTAGCAAGGCTTGCCATGTTCTGGGGAGCCATAGAAGAAAAATGTGTCCACTTAGCACATATTTGCTTTGGCAAATGGCCAAAAAGGAATTGGAGACTGGGTAAAATTTGAAGGCCTTATAATACTCTTCAAACAAATTTATGTTTTATTATATGCACAAGAGGAGACAACAAAAATATTTACATGCAAAGTGGCATGATCAGATTTGCCTTTTAGGAAGGAACTTCTCATGGTGAGCCTGGAAACACAGGTCTGCAGCAAGTCAGGAAGACTTATGTAATCAAAGGGGTAGAAACAGTCAGAGGATGAATAAAAAGGAATTGGCGCCTAGAATTCTGCATTAAAAATGACAAGATTACACAAATGTGAAAAGGCATGAGTAGGGCTTTGAAATGAGGGTTATTGAATAACCAAAGCTGGACGTTGATGGATGGAGGTATCATTCACCAACATAATAAACCCAGGAAGAATAGGTGAGGATTTTAAAGTATATGATCACAAAATTAGACTTAGATGTGTCTCTGTTGCTTTCTATTCAGGACACAGGCAGAGGTGACACCTGGAGCTAATGCATTATGAACACACGTGACAGACTGGGAAACTGGAAGTTTTCTGTTGTGCTTAGCACAGATGGTGGTGACTGTCATGGGTAGCTATTAGGGATAGATTGTGAAAGGCCATTGAAGACAGGAACTCTGTCCATTCATAAATGGAGCCTGCAGAATCCTGAATAAGTATTATGGCAGCAGAAAGAATGAATATGAGAATCATTTTATTCTTTAAAAGATGGCCAGAGTGTAAATGGGAGGGATGAGTCAAGGATGACTCCAACTTTTCAAATATGGCCAAAGAATTTGACAGACATGTATTTTGTTATATGGCATTAGTATAATTTAGTGAATGTAACCATTAAGAAGTCTAGTAATGTGTAACTAATGAGTGGGTCAAACTTACAGCAATGCCATGTATCTGGAACCCATGCATTCTACATAAAGGAAGTCTGCTGAACCATTCAACTGCCATTAAGTCAACACACTTCATTCAGTAAGCTAGATATGGATAAAGCAAACTGAAAGACAGCACACTGACAGACAGCAACAGGGACACTGGACATCAAAGGTATGATTCAGAGAAGATACCTAAAGCCCAAAGAGACTGAGAACAGTTGTTACAAAGGGAAGCAGTCCAACATCTTTCAGTAGCCCATGATAGAGGCCCTGTGAATTGTCCATTTTTAAAATGGAGATAAGGACCTCTCACATTGATTAAAAGTATAGAAATATGTACAATAAATGCTGGAGTTATTTCATAAAAACTCTTAATGTTTTAGTAAATACTAAAGTTTTAGTTACTGGAAATATTTTTACTTATGTAAATTATCTCTTTGCCAAATAATACTGGACAAATAGATGAATACTGTATTAGTAAATAGAAATACTCTATGTGGAGAAATAAAAATAGCAAATGTAACTTATTTTTCTCTACTACTCGTTCAATTGAATTATCTCCATTCAAAATTTCTTCCATAGCTTTAAATTATAATGCCAATTTGATCTAAGAAATCTACAATAATTAATATAATCAATTATATCTGCTATTCACTTGGGATCTGTTTATTCAAATCCTGCACTCTATTGAATTTCACTTTCTAAAAATAGAAATTATGTCTCAGCATACACAAGCAATAAAACAATGGTAATAGATGTGACTTTTACCTCAGGATACACATGCTAATGAGGGCAGTTAAGCTGTTTTCTTGACCTTTTATTAACATTAAAGCAATATACTGCTTTATAACCACCATAATCTTATAATTATCATTGTTATTATTATTTTAATTTCTAAGAGTTGTTGGTCTCTTTGGTTTTTTTTTTTTTTTATCATTCACTACTTATTTACCATACAGAGTTTTAAACATCAACATTTTATTTTGGAAGACTGGTAGCAGGAAAAGTCATTGGCTCTCAAACTTTTTAGTAAAAATTGAATTACATATGATTTCTATAATAATATTCTTAGGATTATCTGTTTTAAGAATGAAAAAACTAGTTATTTTTGAAATATGAAATTAAGTGCACTGGAAAATCTCTCCGTACCTAAAATTAGCGTTCTAGGCAGGGGGTCATTCCTGATAGAAGGTATCTTAGTCAGTCTGGGCTGTTACAACAAATTACCAGTCACTGGGTGACTTAAATGACAAACTTTAATTTTGTACAGTTCTGGCGGCTGGGAAGTCCAAGATCAAAGTACTGGCAGATTCAGTGTCCTTTGAGGGCTGCTTACTACTCCATTGCTGACTATCTTCTTTCTGTGTCTCCATGTGGCAGAAAGGGGACAGGAGAGCTCCCTGGGGTGTCTCATGATCCTACTCTCTTGACCTAATTACCTTGCATAGATTCCACCTCCTAATACCATTACCTGAGAGTCAAGATTAGAAAACATGAATTTTGGAGGCACACAAACATTTTGTCTACAAAACAGGCCATGAGTTGTAAAAGGAAGTCAAAATCTAGAATTAGATATCGATAGGAACTCAGCTACCCACTGTCCATAGTCAATGTTTTAAGGTGTAAATTAACACAATAGATGCTTTTTCTTTTGTCTTAGTTTTTTTTTTTTTTTTGGTCCAATGGCAGATCCATCCAATCATGTTAAGACATTAAGTAGTCATTGTTATAAAGTAGCAAAGGGAGTGCTGGAGTGCAACCTGAATGTTAGTTCAGATTAGGTGCATCCGGGGCTTTCTAGGAAAGTATTACGGTATATTGGAACTGTCGCCACAGACTATGTGTCCTTTTCAACATTATTTTAACTTTCAGAAATTTTATTTTCCTCACCTGCAAAATGGAAATAATGAAAACTACAAGACCAAGTTGTAAAAAATAAATATAATGATAAAGATAGATAATAGTTGACTCAGAGGAGGTAACAAATAATGTGGATGATCTCTAGCCTTTTTCCCTTAAGATACATGATGGTTAATGTTGAGAGTCAACTAAACTGGATTGAGGGATGGATGTATACACAAAGTATTGTTACTGAGTGTTTCCGTGAGGGTGTGGCTTCTGGCCTCCATCTTTCTCCCATGCTGGATGCTTCTGCCCTTGAACATCAGACTCCAAGTTCTTCAGCTTTTGGACTCTTGAATTTACACCAGTGGTTTGCCAGAGGCTCTCAGGCCTTAGACCACAGACTGAAGGCTACACTGTCGGCTTCCCTACTTTTGAGGTTTGGGGACTCAGACTGGCTTCTCTGCTCCTCAGCTTGCAGGCGGCCTGTTGTGGGACTTCCCCTTGTGATCGTGTGAGTCAATACTCCTTAGTAAACTAACCTTCAAATATACATCTCTCCTATTATTTCTGTTTCTTTAGAGAATCCTGACAAATACAAGATGGAAGAGTTGTCCAGGTCTTAATTCTATCGTCCGAGGCACTCAGGAAGTCACAGAATTTCTAACCATTTGTAAGACCTTGTTTTTATGTCAGTTCTCAAACAATTAACGTACTAGAAGACTTTAGGACAGAATTCCTCGGTAGAATCGTTGCTGTGGGGCTGAATTCCTTGTCATCCCTGGATTTCTATCTTGCTTGTTTCAATAGAGTATCTGGTTTTTTCCTAAGACCTAGAACACATCAAAGTGAAGAAAATATACTTAGAAAGACAGTTGGAGTAGTTTCAGAGTTCCTGGTGGCTCAGCATCCCAGGTGCTTCTGTGACAGGTGAGATAATAGCAGCAGTTAAAGACTGAGGGTCCTTACTACAACATGAGCTGGCCATAATAAAGTTGGATGTTTCACTCCTAGTGAAACAGGTGCCGTTTCCAGAAAATGGCCACCAACATGGCAGAGTATACGAAAACATTCCTAGCTAGCTTTCAGAGGAAGAACTTAAAGAGGAAACAAGAGGAAACTTTACTTGTTTCTCAGAGCTGGGTGAGTATAGAGTGTTCTTTCACACAGAGGAAGGGGGTGAGCAGAGAAAATTTCGTCAGGCAAGAAGATTTCCAGCCAACTGTTTCTTGCTAAAAATCTAGATTATAACACAAATTTCCAAAGACAAAAGAGTTCTGGGCCCCAGTGCCTAAGTTAGAGAAGTCCATGGGTCATTGCTATGCTGTTCGTGATTGGAGCCCACCTTTACACACCTTAGCATGAATGAGTTTTCTGTTCCAGACTGAAGAGAGATTTGCAAGATGAAGAAGATACAGAAACCCACAGGTGTGACTGAGTCAAATCTGATGGGACACGAATATTAAAGGTATAGATTGGCCTGCCTCTGGGGTCTCTTTGATTGTGCCCTCTGGTTTCTCTGTGGCCTCCCCTCATCCAGGTACATGAGTTTTGCTTTGCAGATGAGTTTTGTTTTTGTTTTTGTTTTTGCTTTTGCCTTGTTTTCTTGTTATAAGTGCTTCTAGATGAGAACAGCTATTCTACTTTCAAACAAGTCACAAAGCTACAAACTTTGCAGCCTGAGATTCATTAACCTTGAAGATTTATGGCAGAAATGCCATGTAAAACAGAGGACTTCTGGTGTATGAGTATAATCCTATTTTAATTGGCTGTGTGAAAATCTATTTACTTTTCCTAGGTAAAACCAAGGATTACTATACCTTTAGGCACTTGGCTTCTTAGGAAACCAAGGGATTGCGTTCTTCAAAGGGCCATTTCGGCCTGTTAAAGGCATCTTGACTGATGCATGAATCCTTGGATGGTGAATAGGACAACTTCTACCCTCATTTATTATATATATACACCATATAATTTATGTATAATGTTATATACGTATATATTAAATGTGTTCAGATAAGTGTTGAAAATGTGAAGCATATTTGAATTTTCTAAGCATGTTGTTTTACCTAATTCAGCATTTATTATTTTATTTATATAGGAAAAATGACATAGATATTTAATGTTTGTCTATTTCTATTTTGCATTGTGAACGATTCTGATAGAGAACATCATTTCGAATGTTTTACCCTCAATGCCTAGCAGAGCTCCAGATGCATCAAAAGTATTTAATAAATTTGTGGTAAAAGGGAAAATGGGAAGAACATAAGAAAAGAGGACCAACAGATTAATACAAGAAGGTTAGGGTCAAAGAAATGTGTATGTCACGTTTTTCTTCAAAGTTTAAGTCTTTGAACACTTTAGGATCCTTTTTTAAAAAAAAAAAAAACAAATTTGTGTAATTTATTTGAAGGACTTAGTGTGTAAAAACAATGATATTAAATTGCTATGCCAGCTTATAGATTTTTTTAAATGTGGGTTTCTTTGTTATTTTTACAGGTAAAACAGTAGAAGAACAAGTTTGATATTTTGCAAGATAATTTATCTAAGGATACAAATTCCGTGTTAGACACTTACGTTCTTTTCCCCTTGCCTTTGTTATATAAGCAACCTTTCACTTGTTTGGTGATTGCTTAGACAATGTGCTAGAATTAGATGCCTTACCCAGCTGTCTGAAACAAAACTAAAATCTAAAAGTTTGTGTGTGTGTGTGTCATAAAAATACAAAGCATTGCTATGATAGTTCTTATGTGTTGTCTAGTTTTTCCACTGTATTATATTCTCTCACTTGCTATTATGTATGCTTAAAATCAAAGCTAGAAAGAGAAAGAGTTCCCTGAATCAACATAAACCATTCCAGTGGAAAGTCACACAAATCAGAAGCTCTTCCTCCTCGTTCTTCTCCTCCTCCTCATTCTCCTTCCCCTCCTCCTCCTCCTGCCTCTCCTCCTCCTCCCTCCATGATGGGATGGTAGTCCTCCTTTGTCATGTGCAAGGATCACATGTTTAAGTGCTACCCTGAATTTAACCCAGGACAGGGCTTCTTCAACATCTGGGTTATCTTAACCTCAAAGAGACAAAATATATGTCCTTAAATTTGAATCTTGTCTTCAGGTGGGAAACTCTCCTGGTTTCCACTGTAGCATATCACACACACACACACAAACACACACACACACTCCACAAATACACACATACACATACAGTAATTCCTCTGTCACTTAGTCACATGACTACATCCAAACATGGTTATAAAGATTTTCCCTCAAATTATCACACTCTTCCTGATGATTCTCTCCAGGAAGTAATGAAAAGCCACTTCCTGCCCACCTGTGGGTGCCTGTGTAGGTTCTTCCTTCAGGCTGAAGTTCCCTTTGACCCTTCTCTGCCTACTGAAAGCTGATTTAACGTAAAAGTGACAACCCAGCTGTTAAATGATTAAGGACACCATCCTGCATTGCCTACTTAATATGAGTCAATCACGGGCTCCCCCATGCTCCCATATGAGCTTTCTCCATCACTCTGCACATGAGGAATGATTCAGGATTCCCTTGACTTGTATAATGGTTAGATATTTGCATGCCTGCTAGTAGCAGCCTTAGGAGATAACTTCTTTTTCTCTGGTACATTTCAATGACTATTATTAAATTTAATCATAGAAGAGATAAATGTAAGATGCAAATGTTAGCTCACTCCATTCAGCTGCTGCCTGTTGCCATTTGAAGACCTATAGCCTCTCAAATCAAAATCTTCATGACTCCCAATAATCTTAAGAAAACCTAAATCACTATTTTGGGAAATGCCATTGTAGGTGCCATGGGAGGTTGTCCAGGTAGGTGAAATTATGGTGACTATGTAGCCCAGAGTCACTGTCAATGCCTGAAGAAGGGGGAGGAAGGCACCAGTCAGGGGAGGTCTCAGAGACTGAGGTGGGTAAAGAGGATGCCAAGGAGGCGGGTGGATGCCTGCCCAAGCATGGTGGACTGGACCCATGCATGGAAGGATTGGCAGAAGTGACTGGAGGTGAGTTCCATACAAGAGGATTGAGCAAATAAGAATGTAAAATAACTCTATGCTTATTTTACATTCTTATTTCCATTTCTAGCAGAATGGAAGTTGGATTTCTCACTGTTGAAAAGGGAATTACAAACACGGAAAGACTGGGAGGTGGAAACCAGAATGAATCCTATAGAGTGGGACTGGAATCAGAATTATCTGTGCGGACTCCTAGGTCTTTAACATATAAATATAGAGATAGATCTAGAGATGCATACAACTATAAATGTGTATATGTGTGTGTCGATACATACACATTCTCCAGCTCTACCCACTGACAAGGTCCGAATGCAGGAAAGCGCCAAAAGCCTTGGCCACAGACTATGCCAGTCCTTGATTATAAATATCAGCCTCTGAAAAAAAACAAATTGGGGCTAAGAAGGGAAGTGGGAGGGGAGTTTGAAGGGAAGTTGGATAATGGGTGCAAAAATACAGTTTAGATCATAGGAAAAAGTTTTAACATTCAATAGCACAATAGGGGAATAAAAAGAAATCAGGTTTTCTCAGAGAAATAGCTGATCAGGGAAAGAACAAAATAAGCCTGGAACATCTTGTGCCAGCAAGTAATGAGGTTCTCAAAAAAATGATAGGAACATGTCAAAAGGATGCAGAAGCCAGCATGACGTGCTGGCAATATTATGACGTGATATAAATATGATGGAAATTTGAACATCCAAATAAATGCTGACAGTAATGATTTATAATCCACTAAATAAAATGAAAAATACAAGTTCCTACTGATTAATAAATAACTTATATGTGTGTTAAGAAACACAGTATTTATAATAACAGAGCACCATCGCACAACATACTTATTTATTAAAAAGTATGAAAGAGTGAGTCAAAAATGGAGAAGCCTGAGAGATACTCCCTTGATCATGTGATGGAAGTTAACCTCCTGAATAGTGGAAGGGGTCCAAGTGAATGCTAGCATTTAGGGTGCAGTGAGAGCAGAACATCACTTCTGCGATTTTCCTGCCAAAGACTCAGACCTGGACACCATCGTGAGTAAACATCAGAAGGCTCCAAACCAGGCATCCTGTAAAATGACAAATGCACAGTCTTCAAAAATGTCAAGTTTATAATAGTCTGGGGAACTGTCTTAGGTTGTAGGAAAGGAATGCAATATTGCAACTAATAGCAATGTACAACTCTGAAATAGATCCTTCTCTGTAAAGGACACTTACAACAATTGGAGAAGCTTGATTGCTGTGGACTTAGATGGCAGGAGTATATCGACATGAATTTCCTGATTCTCATGGCTGTGTCATGATTGTGTAGGAGAACAGCCCTGTTTATACGAAAAATACACTAAACACCCAGAGTGATGAAGCATTCTGTTAACAACTTGTCATCAAATAATTTTTTAAACTATCTGTAATTTTTCTATAAGTATGAAAGTGATTCAAAATTAGCAGAATAATACAAGGACATAAAATATGGCTGTGTTTGGTTTAACTGCTCAGTGATAACTTTATTGCTCCTTTATATAATTCAGATATGTAGTAGATGCTTACTAAAGATTTACCAAAGTAACACATGAATTAGTAAATAAAGGAAAGATTTACTCACATTTTATAAACTTTCAGTTTACAAAATTGCCTTTTAAATATTTCTGACTGTATCTTTTTAAAATTTGTCAGCATTGGTAACTATTTACATAAAATTAAAATTAAATTTCCCCGCTGTGTTTATGAAATTTTCTGGCATACTTCTATATAAACAGTACAAGTCATTATAAATTCAGCTGCAGGAAACAACACTCCAGTGTGCTGGTTAAACATATTGACTCTTATTATCTCTCCTAGCAAGCAAGCAAAAGGCTAAGGGGCTCTGGAGTGGGCCGGCTACTCAACCCTGCTGCGTCATCTGGGTCTAGAAGCTTCCTTCTTCCTCTTGACCTTCCACGTGCTCACTTTTGGCCATTGCTTTGTTCCTTGATGGCTGCCACCACTCCAGACATTTCCTCATCATACAGCCATATCTGTTCATAAAAAGAAACAACCCTTCACATGACTCTTTTTAAGAGTTAAGAAGATGCTTCTCAGAAGAGACCCCAAGTGTTGTCACCTCATGTACTAGAATTTTCATAAGCCTTGCCTCAACCAAGTATTGGCAGAGGAATCACCATAATTGGTTCAAAACAATCAAAATTGATGCTGAAGTCTGGTGGTGGTGCTGGGGAGTGTTTTTTACCCCTGGTTACATAACCATACTAAAGATGGATAATGTTGGGGAAAAAAAAAGATGAGGCTCTATTAGCAAAAAATAAAATGGCAGCAAAGCATCTGGAGAGATAACCAAAAGGTGTATAATGATGGGCGAAACAGCACTGGTAACTAAGAGGAAAAGCAACATGCATGGAAAACAATGAAACCTGAGGTGAGCGTCAGATAATCTCTACCACTGCCTTTTGTAACCAAGAATATCTTTTTCTTTGTCAGGATGTGCACCCTTCCTGTTATGATTTCAACAGAAGGAACACACACACAGAGACACACAGACACACACACACACACACACACACATACTGCTTCATATCACTTTTGTAGAAAAATATGTGCCTTTTCAAAATAACTTATCCTGACCTCTGGCAGCCTGTTATTTTCCTCCAAATTTCAACACATGATACCCATAAAGACTTCAGACACAAAGGATATTGGTTAGTTGTTATTTAAAAGTGGTTCACTTGAAAAGCAACACACAAAGTATATTTGTATTAAGAATTTTGGGGGCAGAGGAGACAAGAGAAAAGCAATTTGAAAAGGTTACTTTATCAGGTGCCAACTCTGTATCAACCCCTGAGATGGATGGAGCTGTAAGTCTGGTGACATTCGCACTGGGACCAAGTGCCCAGCATAGCACATAAAATACAGCTGAGCACCAATACATACTCATTAAATCAATCACTTCTGTTAATATTTATAATGACTGAAGCTCATTATCCCAGGTCCCATTTTACCAAGGAGGAAATGCGATTTAGAGAGATCGATTAATATGACCTATGACCCACATTTGACAGAGGTCAGAGCCAAAAAGCTGGCTTTTTCTTACAGTTGTATTGTTTTGAAATCTGACATTGATTTTACAGGGCTAAAATCAAGGTGTTGGCAGGGTGTCTTCCCTTCTGGAGGCTGTGTGGAAGATCCTTTTTCTTGCCTTTTCAAGCATTTAGAGGTCATTTTTCTTGGTTCATGGTCCCCTTCCTACACCTTCAAATTCAGAAATGTAGGGCTGATTTCTCACGCTGCCATCCTCTCTTCCCTTTAAGGACACATATTCTTACATTGGTGCTACCTGGATAATCCAGGATAACCACCTGTTTTAAGGTCAGCTGATTAGCAACATTAATTTTATACGAAATATTAATTTCCCTTTGCAATGGGACCTAACCTATTCACTGGTTCTGGGGACTAGGATGTAAGTATCTGGTGGGGAGGGGATGATTCTGCCTACTACACTCTCATTCTATCACTGCTATCAGGAACATTCCAATCTTCACAAACATACATGATCAAAGTATCTATTGACAAGATTTGTAATCACATAAATCCTTCTCTTAATCTGGTCTGCATTCCATTTGATAATAAGAGCAAAAAAAAAAAATAATAATAGAATCCATGTTCAAATCCTCAAAAAGCTTTCCTCATAGTTGTAAAAACAATATTGTATTTTCAAATAAAACAGATAAAAATATACCAAGAAGTACCTACTTGTGTGGTACAAGCAAAATAAAATATCAAAATTCTAAGAGAGTGCTCAGTGATGGTTGATTTGTCCCAGGAACTTCTTACTATTTTCACCAGCTCTTCAGACAAGCCTTTTCACTTGTTGACTCTGCTTTTCTAGACTACTCTGAGTAACACAAAGCATCTAGGACTGTCTAGAATCAGGCATGGTACCACGTCACCATCTACTTAGAGCTGTGCCCTTTTCCTTTGAGCAAGATTAGAATTTTGATTGGTCTACCAAAGACTTGTCTTTACAAATCTATCTGATGGAATGAGAACAAATTGTAGGAAAATTTATCAAACTTATACCAACAGATTACTATGATGCTGAAAAAGCCCTTGCTGTCATATGGTGACATCACAGTCTGCATCTGCAGTGTTTAGGTGACTCTGCCCTCCCTCAGCCGTGAAAGCAAGATGTGTGTGTGCATCCTGGAGAACAGTCATGGCAGCTGCCAGCGCAGTACCAGACCCCAGGATTGCAGTCAGGAAATGGGAAGTTTTGTCCCCTTGAGAACACATGCCACTGATAAGAACCCTAAATTCAACAGTGACTATTTTTTTCTTTTACAGACTGTTTTTATAAATGATCTACCAGGATGATTTTGAGGTATAAAAACAAGAAAACTTGGAAAAACACTTTCACAAAGGAAAGAAGCAATACACTGGAAAAGTCCAAAATTATTTACATGAAATTCTCAAAAAGTATGAGAATTTTTTGACATTTTGATTCATTTTCATGGACAAAGATAAACATTTGTTGAAGACCTAGAAATTTCACTCTTTAATGACACTAATCACTATTCTAAGGCCAGGAGTTTTAGTGGAAGGGCTGAGAAGAACATGTCGAAAACCATTGAGAAAATGCCTGGGTAGAGAATAGGTTCATCCATCCAATCATTCCTACAAAATAACTTTTGGACGTGCCAAAATGTGTGTATTAAAATGATCATCAGGAAAGCAAAAAAATACATAAGATCTTTAAATCTAATGTTGTACATAATAAAAATAAATGCAGCAACAGATTATATCTGCAGTTATGAACCCCAAAACAAGTGATCATTTCTAATAGGATAAATAATGAATGATTTTGTAAGAATAATTCTGTTTAATTAATTAGCCCAGGAAAATAAATGAAAAAAAAGTAGCATATACCAAGAATTTCTGTAGGCACTAGGTATACTATGAAGATTTAAAAAATTATATTCTATGTCCACATGAGCCTTACAATATAGAAAACTATCCAGTAACTTAAAAAGATGAGTTCTACACTGGAAGAGTACTGAATATTCCAGGATTACGTAATTCAGAATTGAAGAATTGAGGCAGATTTCCGGGAAGTAATGACACCTAGGTTAGAATCTCAAGGCTAAGAAGTTATTCCAGCAAGAAGGCAGGGAAAGGGAAATAGCTTTGGTCACAGGGAAAGAACATATTAATACATCAAGAAGCTAACGAAATCCTGGACATTTAGATAATGTTAAAGATTGAAATATGTGCATTTGTTCTATTAATCCATGAGTTTTAATAAACATGACCAGAGGAATTTCTGTGGCGTAGTTACTACCACAATGCCTTAGAAAATTGACTGTGAGAAGAGTATGAAAATATAGAAGCTGTAGAAAACTCTTTCAAAAAGTCTAGTTTTAGAAAAGGTAAAAAAAAATAGGTCAAGCGACATAGGGTAACTTAGGCATGGTTAGGCTGTGCTTAGGAGAGTTGACTTCACTGCAATTAGACATAGGAGAACATTTTGTTATGATGACAACTTCCATTACCTCAATTGTGATTATTTCATGTGTATAGATAATATTTATATAGATATAGGTATAGGCATACAGATATATACATAAATATAAATACACATATAATAGAAACATAATCATAATAAAATCTAAGTATACAGTAAGTCCTTACTTAAAATCTTTAATAGGTTCTTGGAAACTTCTACTTTAAGTGAAACAACTAATAACAAACCGTTTTGTTTCTCATCAATGTTATCATGAAATGAACTTAAAGGAAGTGATGTTATTCCAGGACCTGCTGTATGTCTTTTGCTTGAAGTCACAGTTTCCAAGAACCTATCAAGGACATTAAGTGAGAGCTTACTGTATTTTAAACATACATAAAATTGCAGTATAATAAATATAATGTAATGTACTATATAAATATAGAGAGACATATGTGTATGTTAAAACTCATCAAACTATACACCTAATTTGGTGCCTTTTATTGTATGTTTAATAGTGCCTGACACAAGATAATCACATTACTTTCAAAGAAATATGACATTGAATTAATTCATTATATGTAAATTATTTCTCAATAAAACTGATTGAAATAACAAACTCATGGCTGGGTATCATGGCTCACACACAGGCCATGAACTTTGGAAAGCCAAGATGGGCATATCACTTGAGCCCAGGAATTCAATACCTGCTTGGGCAACATGGTGAGACCCCCATATCTACACACAAGTTTCAGAAATTAGCTGGGTGTGGTAGTTGTTCATGTCTGTGGTCCCTGCTACTCAGGAGGCTGAGGTGTGAAGACCTACTTGAACCCCAGAGGTTGAGGCTGCAGCGTGCTGTGATTGCACCACTGCATGTCAGCCTAGGGGACAGAGTGAGACCATCTCAAAAAAACAAAAATCATAAAACAAAAAAGCAGAAGGAAACTTCGCGGATGGTTAATTAGATTTCATGGGGCAAATATTTACTCTTTTCCTTTTCTCCATGTGCTTGATTCTAGGATGCTAATGTTAAGCTGGGCCCATGACGGTCTTGGTATCCTTGTAGGTACAGTGTACTTCCCAGCCAACAGGGTTTGGACTCGTCCATGCAACTTGCTTTGCCAACAAAATATTAGGCACAAGCACAGCCTTAAAATGCTGGGGCTTTCTTGGTCTCCCTGTCTTACACTTTGACCATCCCTATTGAAAGAGCTTTCCCTGGCTGGCTGCAGCTCCAGAATGAATAGCCATGGAACAATGTGAGGCAAAGCTGCAGTAATGATTGAAGGCCAGCTGGAGACACTCTTGAAAAAGTGTCTGTTTCAAGCCCAACCTAGACCAGGTGAATTACATCTGACTCACCACAATGTGATGAACAGATAATCAAGTATTATTTTAAGCCACTAAATTTGGGTCTGCTTTGTTATATGCCATTACTGTGATGATAAATAACATATACCAAGAAATACATAAAATATAAAGGGACTAAAATAATTTTCAATACTGTGTATCTTTCATAAGGTAATTAACAAGTACAAAATAGTGTACATATATTTTATGGTGTATATCTTAAGGAGATATCCTAAGCATTTTTTTATGTTAACATCAGAGAAAAAGAATTGACAAACATAAACAATGTTTAAGGTAAAAATTTTATTGCACTCCTATGTGTAAATGATTCTATATCTATCTTACATTACCAACTGGAATTTGTGTAACATTTATCTGTACTAACCACAGTCAGGACATGATTTAATCTATAATGTAGTGAGCACTCCCAGAAAACTATCCAAAATACTTCAAATATAAAGTCACTCATTATTTCTTCATGGATTTTAGAAGTAGAGCACCATTTAATTAATCTCAGTACACATTATCCCGTAATACTTAAACCTCCTCTGTTTTTAAATGAAATATATTGAACTATATATTGCAATGTAAATAGAATATGAGGATATAGCCAATCGTAAATCTAAATGTTATATGCCTAACTTTTGTTTACTTACAAACTGCTTTCAGAAAATAATTTGTCTTCTCAGCTTCAAAACAGTCCCATTCATCAGTTATTATTTGCCTCAATTTAAAATATTAAACTCAGAGAATTTATGATTTGGGTGAAGATTATCAGTTATTAATGGTAAAATGAAGGTTCAAAATAAAGGTCATTAATTCTTTAGTCTGCTCTAGCTTTAATATCTATAGTTTAAATTATATTATAATATATATAATTATTGTATAATAATACATATTAGACAGTATTTATAAAATGTCTATTAACATTATAACACAACAAAAATTAATATAGTGCGGTTCCTGCATATTATATTGGTGTATTATTTATGGAGCACTAACTCCTCCCTTATAAACTGGAAGGAGTTAGTTACAGTTTATATGGAAGGAGTATGATACAGGACAGCATATCATTATAAAAAATAATTATATTGCAATTATATTTAAATTGCAATATAATTATTTTTTATAATGATATGCTGTCCTGTATCATAAAAAAAAATTGAACCAGTATCACAAATAAATGCATTAAATCAATAGTGAGACTAAGCCTACTTCAGCCTCAGAGTGTACAACTTTGTAGAGAAACGTAAGTTAAAGTCAAATTAATTAATTATTTTCTTGGCTTCATTATCCACCAAATATTTAAGCTCACTAAACAAATCTGTCTAAAGGGACATCAAAGATATCTTCAATATGAAAGAATTGAAGTAAATAAATTAGATCCAACTGACTTTATGAATAGACCTCTAAAAGAAAACCAAATTTTAATGTTACTTTTCTGCTCCAGATTAGTGAGGAATTTCTCTGATCAGTAAAAATAAAATCCCACAGCTATTCTTTCAACGTAATTAGAACCTCAGCAATGGATTAAAGTGGAATCAGATGTCTTTTCTGAAAGCTATTAAGCACCTAAAGTGTGTTTTTGTAAATTTGATGCATGGGTTTGTAACTGTATTAAAAGAAATGTTTATTCTTATACCAAAGACTGTCAAGATAAATTTATTAGGAACTGATATTAGATAATCATATTACTTTAAAAGGAATATGATATTAAATGTAAAGACATAAGGCCAATGTACATTATTAATGATAATGAAAATCGTGGGAATTATGTAAGAGACCAACTCCCAGAATAACTCCCAGACTTTAGGATCTTTCACTAATACTATAAACATTACATGAAACATGAATCAGCCTTAACTTTATATGCATAATTTAGCTTGACTGGTAATGTTACCATGAAATGTATGTTTCACTAATAGATGCACAAGTGGAATTACCTGGACTTATCACTTAATACTTGGAAGAAGGGTTTTTTCCTAAAAATATTTTCAATTTTTTTTCTTATGGACAAGCACAAAGAGTTGTGAGAAATGTGATCAATTTCATTTAAAATTACATTTTTTCATTGATTCGAGTTATACTATAGGAGCTTGTCCTCAAGTTGGAGACTGTCATATTCAGTACGTTGTATGAATTACACTCACGTTTGTGAAAAAGACCATTCTACGTGAGCATTGTTTGTAGAAAATATTTTAAAAACATTCTGCCACCATCAAAAAATCAGTGGGAAGAATCATTGAGATAAAATTTGCATATATTAAAAACTAGTTCAACTCATTTAAGTATATACAGAGTTAATTTCTGTTTCATTTAAAGTGACCACTTTGCTTTCTGGGTAATTTTTCAGAGAGTCCACGGTTTAATCACATGTAGGCTGCCCCATTCATTGGCCACATTATTTCTTCTTTTGCAAGTGTTCAGCTGATTTCACCAGCTGAAAGAACTGCAGGGATATTTGTATGAACTGAACCTGTCACTTCATTAGTACCAAGTACCTCTCGGTTGAGAGTCAAGGGTCATTAGCTCTTAAAAGTCAAAACCAATTTTACAAATCCCTTCATCAATCCTTGTTAGGATCTAGGTAAATTTTATTCAAGAAGCATTAAGCAAATTTCAGATAAGCATCCAGTGGTGCTAATGAACCCTACAGGGGATCTTTGAAGGTCACTCAATTTTTGTAGTTTCTTTGAAATTTTGCACAGCCCAAGGCAAATAGAAAAAAAAAGCTTAACTGATTAAATGTTTTACAGCAAAACTATTTTAAGTAAGTATTCTCACAGATTGACTATATAATTTCTGGGTATAAATTTATATATAAAATGGAGATGTGACCTTTAATAAAGCTGAACAATTTTTAAATATTTCAAACAATACCTGAGACATCAAACTTTTGATTGTCTAACAGCTTTGTATGATGCTTCATTACATCACTTTCCCTGTTCTAAAATAGTATGTTCTCCCTGAAACTTTGAGAAGCAACTAAAATGTGATCATCTGTATAAAGAAATAACAGTCTCGACAAATGTTAGAATATAAAATTGTGCATGATGTTCCTTAACAAAGAGTTTTCAAATTAATTTTTGTAGAAAAAAACATCTAATTTGCAAAGGAAGAATAAAAATATGTACATGAATCATTGATATTTCGTTACATAATCTGTTAACAAAGCTTCTGTCTGTTCAGAAAAGAAATACTGTTTGGTAGTCAGTGGCTGATGGAATACATGCTTCTGCCACTTCCCTATCATAGATTACTTAGAAGTATTACCCATGTCCTCCATCTTCCCTTAACAGCAAATGGCTACTTTATAATACAAGCATTTCAAAGTATATAAAGTAATTTATCCTCAAAAGTTTTCTTTTCCCTCACATAATCGCTTTTATTTTATTTTGTTTTAATTGTGCTTTAGGTTCTGGGGTACATGTGCAGATCATGCAGGATTGTTGCATAGGTACATACACGGCAATGTGGTTTGCTGCCTCCATCCCCCCATCACCTATATTTGGCATTTCTCCCCATGTTATCCCTTCCTGACCTCCCCAAACCCCACTGTCTCCCCCAGCCCAGCAACAGACCCCAGTGTGTGATGCTCCCCTCCCTGTGTCCATGTGTTCTCATTGTTCAACACCCGCCAATGAGCCCTGATGTAATTGTTTAGCTGTATATGTAAACAGCAGTAGTAACAGATACCAAGGATATGGAGTGTTGAAACAGACCTTCTCTGGTACTGAAAAAATTCTCCAAAATTAATTAAATACTATAAGATATCTCTATTTAAACTGTATTCTTTATAAGCCTTGCCTAATTTATTAATGTATTTCAAGTTCTTTAAAGAAAATGATTATTAACCATCAAATCATCATCATCTCCCATTTTGGTTAATACTCATTGGGCGTCTACATGTCAGACAACAGACTGTTCTCTCCATCAGCATATTACTGTCCTGCCATGTAACCATTGTTTTTCCCACACAACACACAGGCTCTGCATTGGTGTCTCAGAGAAATAAAGGCATTGTCCTAAGAAAACACAAGGTGTCTATGTAGTTCTGATTTACTCTTTAAGGTCTTTTTTAGGTCAAGAACCCGTATTTATTGCATTCTACTCCTGGGCCTCCCAATTTTCACCTTGGCCTTGAGTAACAATACGATTCTTTATTTTGACAATAAAATCTACTTTGGAAAATATGTAACTGCTCCACCAAGGATGTTCCTATATACCTTGGAAACTGCAAAACACTGTGTTCTCAAGTATCTGTTAAATACTAATGTTACAATACTCCATTGAGCAATATGTATGTATGTTTATGAGTATGTACATATGTAAGCAGGGAAAGAGAAGGCAAGAGAGAGGGGAGCACTTTGGCTGACACGGTCACCTTCGGACACTGTGTGAGAAATAAGAAGACACGGTCTAATACAATAGCTTTCTTTCTTATCATGTGCCTATGTGCACTGCCACCATCCATCATCTCAAGTCCATGGGAACTCAGATGTGGAAGGAGAGTGAATATGGATACCATCGCAGCAAGAGGGACACAGGGATTCATTCGGTAACATCTTTCCTATCCACAAGCATCAGGTGATGGGTGCTCTGGTTTTATGGGTAATCAATAATCAGATTCTATGGATAGATTATGGTTATTCTCTGCTTAAACAACAGGTTTCACACACTCTGCCAGAGTGATTTCTTTAAATGCAAATCCGATCATGCAAAATCCTTCATCATTTTATTTTTTTATTTTATTTTATTTTCTCAGCATCTACATTAAGGACACATGTCCAAACTATGTAACTTGGCATATTAGATTGCTCTTTTACCCCTTTGTGTAGACTCAGCTCTTGTTACCTTCGACTTTACTGGACCACCTGCGGCTCACAGTACTCTTTCCTACTGAGACATGTTTGCACATCCTCTGCTCTCAGCCTGGAATGCACCCTACTCTCCAGTCTCTGCCTCACCCTGATGATCTGACTGACCAACCCAACTCATCCCTCAGGAGCTAGCATTGAGATGACCTGAGCCTGCTTGTTTGCTTTAAATTATATGTCATGGAGGTGTTCATGACCAGGACCTGCGCTTCAGAAAATATTTGGAAATAAAGCATTGGAGCATTTTCATCTGAGATTAGCTTTTTCTATTATGTAATGTTCAATTCTGGTTTTCTTTTACAATAAATATAATTGCTCTTCCAATATCACCTCCACAGTACAACATGGAGGGAGTATAATGACATGAATTCCCAACTTCATGGTTTTAACCAAGCTTTCCAGGCAGTAACTGAAAATTTCTTAAGACTTTACCTTCTTAAGACCTTACCTTTCTAAAATACTATGCAAAGACCTACAATATCGGTGGGAGACCACAACATAGGCGGGAGACCATCTACATTGTAGGTCTTTGCATACTATTTTAGTCACTGCCACTTACAGGTCTAAAATCATCTCCCAACAAAAAATAGACTTTCCCAAAAATTCCATAAGGAGATAAACAAGTACTCACATTCGTTAGCAATAAACAAAGATTTTTTTTTCCTCCAGTGCTCCTTCCCTCGAAAAACAACAGTTTTACTGCTTCCTTTCTCTTTCTCTCTGCATATTCTCCTCTCAGGAATTACAAGTCATTTTCTTCTTTATGAGACAAAGAAATTCAATCCTTTTTGGCTTTTATTACCAAACACACATGGCAGCATCTCCGAACATTCAGAACCATAGTGTCCTTTTTAATTTATCTGTAGAAGGTAGTCATGATTACAAGGAAGTTTTTTCTGATGCATAGTTCATTTTGTAGTTATCTTATTTTCTAGTTTACCTCTATCTTTTCTTTCTTCCGCCTATATGCCTATACAGTTTTAAAATCGGTCACACCTGCTTCTAGCAGCAAATTTTCCACTCATAATTTTGTTACTAGTATACTTAACTGCCAACCAGCTCATGCTATCTACAAAATAAAATAGATACAATGAGAGCCTGCGGAATTCTCTCATAAGTGTACTGTACATGTTTCAATTCACATATGGGTTATGCTAACAACACACACACACATTTCTTAAGGTCCTTGTTGCAAATGATCAGCCATGTTCCTGCCAGATGTGCTACTTTGTTAATAGTACCTAATACTGCAGTCAATAAATCACGACAGTTATTAAGTAAAAAATATATATAGTAAGCTTTTAAAGCGCCAGTTTTACCTCACATAATTTTAGACTTAAAATTAGTATCATATTTGTAAATATCATGATCATTATTTGGAGAAAGATAGAGTCAAGGCCATGCAACCTTCTTTACTGCTACCTCCTCTTTCTGTTCTCTGACAGATTACTTCATCTATTCTGTTGTCTAGGAAAATCTTTGGCTCCTCACACTAATCTAAAAATGGACTATGTTGTAATGCTAATAAGAACATGACAAACCATGAAGCAATTAAATTCACCCCAGAACATAATGCATTTAGGCAGACTAACCACTCAAAAAAATTTAAAGTCTTTAATAAAATTTTTCTCGAACTTTATAGTGTATGAAAATCACTTGGGGGGCTTGGTACAACACACATTGTTTCAACACTAAGGGCTACATATTCTAATTCAAGCAGCCTGGACTGCGGACCAGTTACCTATACTTTACAAGCAGCTCAGGACTTTGGGAAATAGGTTATTGTTAAGAGCACACTGGGAGATGGCCCCTTGATGGGTGTGTTTGGCTAATAGGAGCCTCCAGAGTGCCTGACTGCAAGAGGGAGAGGAGCAGCCGTGTGCCCTGAAATGGCAACGACCGGCCTCTGGAAAACAGCACCACCACCACCATCTGAGTTTCCATAATGCCAACACCCCACCATGAGCAGTATCATGCAATCAAGATGGCATCACTGAATGTGAAGTTGGAGAGAGACACACAGTGGGTTCTTACTAGTCAATGTGAGTTATCACACCATCAGTGGGGCACACTCAAAACTTGTGCTCTGGAGAGATCTGACTGGGCAAACGATGGAACTCAGAAACTTCTGATGAAAGAAACATGCTGCAGAAGTCACCAATCTCTGGACAGAGCATGACTGTGTCCTTTACAAACAAAATGTTGAAAAGTGTTTCTTACAATGGAATCAAAACACTAATTTATTTTTGTCTTCTGTTGTCTGCTTCTTTATTCTTTTCAGGGAAGGTTTTCATCCCTAGACCCTGGGTAGCAAATTCAGGCTCACTCCTAGGATTTTCTTCTTCTTCACAGCAGATTGTTCCTGTGGAACTGGACACAAGTACATCCTAATTCAGTGTCAGAAAAAATTATCTTAAACTAATAAATAGATGAAGGAGATCATAGTATTTCAATGCAGTGCTAGTCTTGAATGTGTTTTCTTGGCTATTGCACGATTCTGAAAGAAGAGAGCATAATATGTAGGTTTTCATCCAGCGGAGAGACAAATGATTTCTGTTTGATAGAAAGAATAACCCCAGAACTTTAGGCTGATTGCCCTGTAACATGCTAACCAGTTTTGTCTCTATCCAAGCATAATGTTTAAACATTTATTTTTATTTCATTTTATTTATTTATTTTTTTACTTAAAGGGAATAGTACTGCTTTTTATTAGCGAGCAATGATTTTAGTATACCAAAATGAATCATTTCATGAAAACAACAAGAGCAGGGATACATTCATGGCAGTGGTTACAGGAGTTGTTGTTGTTGTTTGCTATGATTCCTTTTATCTCCTTTCCTGTTAGCAAAATACAGTCTGTACAATTCGCTGTATTTTCTCCAACTTTTTCAGTCTTGTAAGTAAGGTTTGGGGCTTCATTGCACCATGTGGTAACATCTGTCTCTGATCACTGCCCTCGTTGGGAAGACTTTCCAGAACAATGACTTTTCTCCTCCGTGGCTGAATTACTATTGATATCAGCTTATTTTTTTTCAAAGTTCTTCCAGTTTCCCTCAGATTTAGGCATTCAACTAGGTAATTCCCACATGACTGACTGTTCTTTATGCAGCCAAAAAACATATGAAAAACTCAGCATCACTGATTATTAGAGAAATGTAAATCAAAACCACAATCAGATACCAATCATGCCAGTTAGAATGGCAATTATTAAAAAGTCAAGAAACACTAGATGCTGGCAAAGCTGTGGAGAAGTAGAACACTTTTACACTGTTGGTGGGAATATACATTAGTTCAACCATTGTGGAAGACAGTGTGGTGATTCCTCAAGGATCTAGCACCAGAAATACCATTTGACCCGGCAATACATTACTGGGTATATATTCAAAGGAATATAAATCATTCTACTATAAAGACACACTCATGTATATTTACCGCTGCACTGTTTACAACAGCAAAGACATGGAACCAACCCAAATGCCCATCAATGATAGACTGGATAAAGAAAACGTGGTACATATACACTATGGAATACTATGCAGCCATAAAAAGGAACGAGATCATGTCCTTTGCAGGAACATGGATGAAGCTGGAAGACATCATCCTCAGCAAACTAACACAGAAACAGAAAACCAAACACCACATGTTCCACTCATAAGCAGGAATTAAACAATGAGAACGCATGGACACAAGGAGGGAAATGACACACACCAGGGCCTGTCAGGGCCTGTGGGTTGAGGGGAGGAAGAGCATCAGGACAAATAACTAATGCATGCCAGGCCTAAAACCTAGATGACAGGTTGATAGTGGCAGCAAACCACATGGCACATGTATACTTACATAACAAACCTGCACTTTCTGCACATGTATCTCGAATATTAAAATATATGTAATTCTTTATAAAATTTTCTATATATACCAAATTCCTCAAATATTCTTTGAATTAACATAAAAATTATATTTGGTCTCTTATTAATGACTTAAATGAAATCCTTTAAATAAGTTCACTTGATATTTGCCTGTCATGATTTTCACCTGTTTTAAAATTACACTTCACCATTAGTAATTTGAATATCCAGTCCTACGACAGCGATCAAAATTCTACACTTGGCTTGTTGTTAGTAGCTCTCCACTTCTTACTAACACAGAAAGCAGCAGGAAAAGAAGACAAGACAAAACAAAAACACGGTTGGCCTCTGCATTTCAATTTCCTCTCCTTTCTGCCTCTCCAATGCGTGACTTGAATTGAGGGTGGGAAGGGGGAATACGAGGGGGTGGTAGTTTTTACTTCAAGTCCGTGGCCTGGTTGGCATAGCCAATGACTAAAGCTGACTCCTTGTACTGTGGGACACTCATTTTGATCTCTTCGATAGGTCTCTTCTGGGCCCACTTTTCTCCAGGACCTTTTCCCAAAATTTAGCTACTTTACTTGGGATGATTACTGTGGATTCTCCCTTAGCCATTTGGCATCTAGCCACATTCTCTGACCTCCTTCCACTGTAATCTCTCCGCCCCACCAGACAGCTTTTGTGGAAAAACCACCTTCTGGCACTCCCTTCCACATCTGAATTATGGGAAGCACGGCCATAGCCCTTGCCATGACAAACTCTGGTATTCATGGAATTCCTTTGTGGCATCACTATCTTGGACCCTTTATCAAAACAAGGATTCAGTTCTCACACCTCCAGATTGTCTAAACTTGAGGCAGACCTCTGTCATCTACTCTGTCAGGCAAGAGGCATGCCTGATAGAACACTATCAGGCATAAACTGAGACTCTCTCATGCATCTCGCAACATCTCTAAGCCCTCTGGGTGATTTTAAAACCCCACTCAACAAGCTTGGGGGCAGAGAATCGTGTATAAAGGAGGCCAAGATCGGAGACCACAGAGAGTCACCAACACTCCCACCACGATATTGCTTATGGTGGGGATATTGGCGCTAAAATTGGCAACCACAGCAACTCAGAAATCACAGCAGCTTGCTCACAGAAATCACATGGCTCTTATCCTCCAGCAGCAGCTGAGCAGCTTATCTCCACATCTCACTTATTTCGTGTTTTCATGTTGCTGAGGGGTGTAAGAGTTTTGAAATACATTTCCCATTAACCTCTTTCACAAAACCTATGTATGAGGTGGTTGTTTTACACTTACTTTGGCATCCTTATAGCCACTGCATTAGCTCCACAGTGAAAACCAACGATGGAGGTACTCCGTTCTAATGGCTTATTGGTATACATCTCGCTCCTCACCTGTCCATCACCATGACAGAATTACTGGGGCCTCGGTAGAAAGAACAACATGGACTTGGCTGGTGTATTAGTCTGTTTTCATATTGCTGATAAACACATACTTGAGATTGTGTAATTTATTTTTTAAAAGAGAGGTTTAATGGACTCACAGTTCCATGTGGCTGGGGAGTCCTAACAATCATCACAGAAGGCAAGAGGCATGTCTTACATGGCGGCAGGCAAGAGAGAGAATGAGGAAGATGCAAAAGGGGAAGCCCCTGATAAAACCATCAGATTTCGTGAGACTTAGTCACTCCCATGAGAACAGTATGGGGGAACAGCCCCCATGATTCAATTATCTCCCACTGGGTCCCTCCCAAAATGCATGGGAATTATGGGAGCTACAATTCAAGATGAGATTTGGGTGGAGACAGAGCCAAACTCTATCAGCTGGAGAAACTACCTACTATGTGCTAGATTTACAAAACAGTAACACCACCAATTGAAAATTTTAAAACATACATTTGGCTTTTTAATATTATTGACTTGATGACATTTCTCTAATAGATTTTTCTCTCTTTTTTTGTATGCTGTAGACATTAGCCACTTTAATTTCCAGTTGTTCCCCCCATCCTCTTTTGTTTCCAGGAAGATTCTATTCTTTTTCCTGTTGTTTCCCGTGTACTTTTAGGTTTTTAGCAAGTCTGCCATATTCCTCTCTTATTTATTTATTCACTCAAGTCTGCATGAATACTAGGCACTGTGCTGAAACTGAGGATGCAAAGATAAGTGAACCATGGTCTTCACCATCGAGGAGTTCTCATGCTTGATGGTCAAGAGAATATGTGGAGTGCTTCTGGATGGGGACTGCTTAATATTAAAGGCTATCAAGCAGACAAATGACAAACTGTTTCAAAGGTAGGTAAAGGCAGAAATCCAGGAATGTACCTGGTTGTGTGGAATATGTGGAAAGTTACAATGGGTGATTTGAAGACTTCATTCACATGTTAAAATAAAGAGACACATTAGTTCAAAATCTGGCACATAATTGGTATTCAGTAATACTTCATTAGAAAATTAAATCTTTGAATTTTTATATTTCAATCACTAAAATTAAAATGGAAAAGAATTACCTTTATGTTATCATATTATTACTTGTAAGTTTAGTATATTGTTGGCCTGAAACAGACAAGCTTTGTGGGACTTTCCAGAAGAGAAGAGTGGGAGAAATAAATTGAAATCACTTGATGAAATCATAATGTTAGCATGTTGCTTGATATACAGTGGTTACATCTGAATGTCTACCGAATGAACAAGACTGTTCTTCTAACATGTTTTAGGAGATTTGAGATGCTCTGTACTTTCAGAATTGTGCAATAGCCAAGTCAATAAATTCAAGTTAGCACTACCTGAAAGACTGTGATCTCTGTCATCTACTTATAAGTTTAAAATTTTCCTGACACTGGATTAAAATGTACTTGTGTCCAGTTCCACAGGAACAACCTGCTACCTATGAAGAAGAAAAAATTCCTTGGAGTGAGCCTGAATTTGCTACCCAGGGTCTAGGGATGAAAACCCTCCCTGAAAAGAATAAAGAAGCAGACAACAGAAGACAAAAATATAGTGTTTGATTCCATTATAATAAACACTTTTCAAAATTTTGTTTATAAAGGGCACAGTTATTCTCTGCCCAGCAACTGGTGACTTCTGCAGCATGGGCCTTTCCTCAGAAGTTTCTGAGTTCATTCCTTTTCCTGGTCAAATATTTTAGGGCAAATGTTTTGAGTGTGCCTCACTGATGGTGTGATGACTCACACTGACTCAGGAGAGCCAACTGTGTGTGTCTTTCCCCAATTCCACATTCAGTGATGCCATCTAGACTGTATGATATTGCTCATGGAGGGAGTGTGGACACTATGGAAGCGGGAAACCACTACAGCTCAGATGGTGGTGGTGGTAGTGGTGGTGCTGTTTTCCAGAGACCGGTTGTTGAGATTTTAGAGCACATGGCTGCTCCTCTTCCTCTGACAGGCAGGCACTCTCTGAAGGCTCCTATTAACCAAGCACACTCACCAAGGCACTTCATCAGAATGTTCTCTGAGTCTCAGTATAATAACAAACCCAACTTCTTGACTTACTTACAAATAAGATACTTCCATCTGAAGAATGTTGGTATATTTTAACTTGACATTTTTCAGATTTACTAAATTATTGTTGACAAATGACATTGTATATATTTAAGGTGTATGATATTTTTATGTATGAATACATTATGAAATGATTACCACAATTATGTTAATTAATACATTCATCATCTCACAGTTAACCCTTGTGTGTGAGGTGGGTTGAAGACACTTTAGAGCTAGAAATATCATTTAACCCAGCAATCCCATTACTGGGTATATACCCAAAGGATTATAAATCATTCTATTATGAAGACACATGCATATGCATGTTTATTGCAGCACTGTTCACAATAGCAAAGACTTGGAACCAACCCAATGCCCATCAAGATAGGCTAGAGAAAGAAAATGTGACATACATACACCATGGAATACTATGCAGCCATAAAAAAGGATGAGCTCATATCCTTTGCAGGAACATAGATGAAGCTGGAAATAATCATTCTCAGCAAACTGACACAAGAACAGAAAACCAAACACAAACACTGCATGCTCTCACTCATAAGTGTGTGTTGAACAGTGAAAACACATGGACACAGGAAGGGGAACATCACACACTGTGGCCTGTCGGGAGCTAGGGGAGGGATAGCATTAGGAGAAATACCTAATGTAGATGACAGGGTGATGGATGCAGCATACCACCGTGGCACGTGTACACCTATGTATACACATACATGTACCCCAGAACTTAGAGTATAATTAAAAAAAAAAAGAAATTTTCAAGTATACAATAACTAAGTTTTGAAACAATCATTATATAGACTCACAAAAATATGAAAGTCTATGTATATGTGATTGACCACAATTCAAGTTTCAAAATATTAATGAAACCTTTCCCTGTGTATAGGAGATTTGAGCAATGAACTATTATTCTTTGTATAACTCTTTGAATGTGAAAAATACACATTAAATAACTACATTCAGTGTAAATTTAAATGAGCTCATCATACACCCTCATCATGTCTGTAGGCGCTATTTCTGCTGGGTAAACAACGTGATCTTCATTGTTGCTACTATTCTAATTGTGTTGATTTAGAACCATTTTCACTATTTTATAATAGGCCAATGAATGAACACTTCAAGCCTTATTATCAATGTTAAAAACTTCTTTGATACTCAGTTCTCCCAGCTTACTGATGTACTCTGAAGATACATGCTTTTTACATATGTAAGGAAATCAGACACCACCTTTTTCTCATTGACATATGGATTCCTTCAAAGTTACTATCTTGATCATCATCACCCCTGAACCTAATCACAGGCCAGAGGTTGTACTAGGCATGTACAACAATATCTCCAGTAGCTGTGTTCCGAAAATTGGCAACAGCATTTCTAGCATCCTTCATGTTAAATGCTGTGTGTAAGCCTTCCACACCCACATCTCTGCTCACTGTTGCTAACACACTTTTCAAGAAAGTGTTTTTATATTTACTCTTTATTGATTTAAGGATACCCTGGTCACATGGCTGAATTAAAGAAAACGCATTTGGAAGAAAGTACATGTATAAACATGATATTTTATGTAATTTTCAGCTGGAGGATGAGTAGAGCAGCTGCCAAGGAATAACAAAATCTTGTGGTCAGCTTCCAGTCTGGCTTCCCTACAAGGAGCACAACCCACTGGTATAAAATATTTGTGAAAACAGTCAGAAGAGATGCTCCTGTTATTCCCTGAATTTTCTTAGCATAATAGTGGACTGTTAAGAAACTCACTCTAAAAACACTGAGGATGAAAACTTTGCCTATCACAGCAGTTTACATTTGTGCATCGCTGCTGCATTGGCACATCCCAGCACAATCATGCCTTCGTTTGTATCTTTAACTACTGTAGGGGCTTCTTCATCAGCTGTAGTCAGTGTCTTTCTGGGGCAATAACTCAAAAGCAGTGATGTGTCATTAGCACTATAGACTTATTCTGGTATCAGATTTTCAGCAATGGTGACCTTGGCAAACTTGTCAATGAATTTGTCCACTCTAGGGTGATCAGCAGGTGTTTTATCAACACAGATCTTTAAAAAGTTAACATGTCTTTTCTTAAGTAGCCACAGTTCCCTTCAATTTTCAGTTCCTGATAAATCTTCGATTGTTTCAGGATCAGCATACCATGAAGTGGCAAGTGTTCACTGTGACGCTGATGGATCCACTCTTTCAATACACAATCAAGATCTTCATGTTTAGCTTTAAGCAGTGTTTCCTTCTATTTTTCATTAATGTCTGCGTATCTGTTTTGGCATAGAACTTCACAGTTTAGCCTCTGTTTCTTCAGGTCGTATCTGGTGGTCACTTCAATATCATACTCCTCTGTAAGCAGTTTCACACTTGTAACACCATCAAGTTTCTCCAACAGCTTGACTTTCTATGTTAGAGATAAATACAAACGCTTCCTCTTCTCCTTCACTGTTATCTATGGGGTATCTGTAGGCCTTTTTGATCTTTTCAACAAGATTTTTACAACAGAGAACAAAGAACAAGCAAAAAGCCTAAGTGAGTAAGGCACAAAGATCTTGGTCCCATGTGGGGCATCGTGGGGAGCCTGACATTGTCATGACTGGTTTGAACATGTGACATTTTATTCCTATTTATGGGTGTGCTTGCAAGGCAGAATCCAAGTGTGCACAAAAAAATATATACCACAGCTGCACAGCTGAAAGGGGCTGGAAGGGTCTCTTTTCCACTGGAGTTGCTGAATAAACCATGTGTTTTGTGCCTGTGTTTCGACTCAGACCCATCACATAAGATTAAGTGCAGAATTTCCACTTCTGGCATTATTTTGGTGCTCAAAACGTTTTAGATTTTGAACATTGTGAATTACAAATTATTGAATTACAGATGCACAGTCTGTACCTCATTAAAAAAATTAAATTTGGTATATAATTGTAATTTACTTAACAATTATGTAATAGAATGATTTAAATTTCTACTAAAGGAACATTTTGGATTCTGTCATATTCTTCAGTTTTACTATTGCATTGCAGTCACAGAATGAACTTCTACATATTTCTACAACATGAAGTTACTGAGATTTTATGTTCAGCAAAAAATAATTAAGTCATTTGTAATTGTTCTTGGGAGTAAGCCACATTCTTTATCATTGGGGTATATGGTTGTATTTTCATAAAATCTAAATATTTGATATATTTAGATGATATATGTATCTATAAAAATAGATGATATATAGATATAATTTGATATATATAAATATATATAAATTATATAAATATAAATATTATATTTATATAATTTATATAAAAATAAATTTGATAGCACCTAAAAAATTATTATTATTACTTATTTGTTTCCATGATGGTTCTAATAACCTATGAACCTTAGAGACACTTATAGAAGTGCTTGGTATGACTGGTCTCCTATTATCCCAATCATTGTATGTTAAATATACTCTGTGATATTATGTTTGTTGTGTATCTTTCATTATCTGATCTGATTTCTAAACTTTTAAAGTTGATATTTTATTTTTGAAAGAGCTAATTGAGGTAAATGTGCAATAAACTGCATATACTTAAATTGTACAACTTGATAGGTTTTGACCTATTTATACAACAATGGAATTATCACCACAATCAAGATAGTGAATGTATCTACCATCCCCATTGCCCTTTCTAATCCTCCTTCTAGCCTTTCCCCATCCTAAAGGCACTAGTGATGTGCTTTCTGTAACATTAGTCTGCATATAACAGCCATTTATATAAATGGAGTCATGTGGTATTTTATTTGTTTGTTTGTTTTTCTTGATCTGGCTTCCTTTACTCCAAATAATTATTCTGAGATTCATTCATGTTGTTGCGCATGTCATAAGTATTTTTTTTAATTGTTGAATGGCAGTGTTCTATTGGATGAATCTACCACAACTTATCTATGTACTTTTTGATGGACACTTGAATTGCTTCCAGCTTTGGACTATTATGAATAAAACTCTATGAAGATAATGTACAAGTTTTGGGTGGGTATATGTTATCACTTATCTTGGGTAAAACATAAAAAAAGGAAAAATGAAATGATTAGTTCACATAGTAGGATACTTTAAATTTTTTAATAAACTGTCAAATTGCTTTTCAATGGGCTATGCCATATTACAATCTCACCAGCAGTGACAGGTATATAGTTGCATCATACTATTTATTAAGTTAGTGATTTCTTAATGACTAAGGGTGTTAAACATCTTTTATAGGCTTATTTGTAATCCGTATTTTTTTCTGAATATATTTTTAAATATTTTATCTTTTTTAAACTGACATTTGTTTTTATACTGAGGGTTGAGAATTCTCTGTGTGATGATATATTTCTTTTGTCAGAAACATTTTTTTTGAGTCTCAGGTTTGTTTTTTATTCTTTTAAAAGCATCTTTCAAAGAACAGAGGTCCACAGTATAGCAAGAATTGAGAATAATTCCAAAATAAAAAACACAAAGATGAGACGCAAGAACTGGAACTCTTTTACTTGACAACTGGGGTCAGTTTTACTCAAAATACAGTCAAATTCAGCAACCAGATAGCCAAAATATTGCTCATTTAAAAAATATAATACTAATCTTGATTTGGTCCTGAGATTCACAGCTCCAATTGAGTTACATGCTTCATTATTTTGGAACTTAATTCAAGACACTCAGCTGCACTACCACATAGAAATCATATAAAACCAAATGATGGTAGAAAATTCTAATGTCAAGTTGCAGATCATATGCAAATGCACTCTCTGAGTTTGGGAGGGAAAGGCTAGAAAACACATCATGTATGTATGTTATAATGTGAAAGTAAACTGTATTAAGAAATAAAAATAAAAGCCATGAAATCATCATCCTCAGGAGATAAAATATCAGAATTTACTTTTATTCTCAGTTTTCATAGACACCCAATCTTTTTACTAAGTTAGAATTCTCTTTGCATAACGACAGAATTAGGATGTCACATTCTTTTAGAAAGACCAGTTAAAACACGTTAGCACCTTCATAGATATGTTATCCCATCACACTAGAGCTATAATTTTTAACAAAATATTTTTTAAAGATTTCTAAACATTTCTACAAGTTACTTGTTACCAGAAACTTGAGAAAATATATATAAGTACTTTTACAGAGTCTGGTAAAAGAAATTCAGAATCGCAATTTGAAGAGTAACATTAATAGGACCAGAAGGAGAAATGACAGAGAGAGAGAGAGAGAAGAAAGGAAAAAGAAAGAGAAGGAAAAGAATAAACAGAAGAAGGGGGAGGAGGAAAGGAGGGGGAGGAGAAGGGTACTGAAATGTGTGAAAGTATACATGAGGCCAAGAAACATATGAAAAAATGCTCATCATCACTGGTCATTAGAGAAATGCAAATCAAAACCACATTGAGATAGCATCTCACGCCAGGTAGAATGGCGATCATTAAAAAATCTGGAGACAACAGATGCTGGAGAGGATGTGGAGAAATAGGAACACTTTTACACTGTTGGTGGGAGTGTAAATTAGTTCAACCATTGTGGAAGACAGTGTGACAATTCCTCAAGGACCTAGAAATAGAAATTCCATTTGACCCAGCAATCCCATTACTGGGTATATATCCAAAGGATTATAAATCTTTCTACTATAAGGACACATGCACACGAATGTTCATTGCAGCACACTTTACAATAGCAAAGACCTGGAACCAACCTAAATGCCCATCGATGATAGACTGGACAGGGAAAATGTGGCACATATACACCATGGAATATTATGCAGCCATCAAAAAAGATGAGTTCGTGTCCTTTGTAGGGACATGGATGAACCTGGAAACCATCATTCTCAGCAAACTGACACAAGAACAGAAAATCAAACACCTCATGTTCTCACTCATAGGTGAGTGTTGAACAATGAGAACACATGGACACAGGGAGGGGAGCACTACACACTGGGGTCTGTTGGGGGGAAATAGGGGAGGGGACAGTGGGGGGTGGGGAGTTGGGGAGAGATAGCATGGGGAGAAATGCCAAATATAGGTGAAGGGGAGGAAGGCAGCAAATCACACTGCCATGTGTGCACCTATGCAACAATCTTGCATGTTCTTCACATGTACCCCAAAACCTAAAATACAATTAAAAAAAAAAAAGAAGAGAGAGACATGAATTTAAAGAACGATTTAAATACTCATTGCCAGGAATGCTGCTAGAAGCTTACATTTAATATTTTACTTTCCTCATAATCAGTCATTTAATTCAACAGTGCTAGGAAGCAGGTGATGTTATTGCCCTCACTTTCACCACTAAGGCAGAGCCTCCTGAGCCTTATTCCTGCGCTCCTTCCACAACACTGGTGACATGAACACGACGGCTTTATGTATTGATCACCATGCTACCCAGGTGGTCCTTTGGGCAGGGTAGGGCACACGCAAGGGATCCTGGGGAGGTCTTTGCTAGGTCTCAGCAGAAGGGCTCCCTGAGCTCCTGTTGATCCCCAAGACCACATTTCTTCATGGTCAATATAGACTTTCTATGTCCTTCAACACCTAGGAGCTCTTTGACAAGCCATGGGAAAAATCTCAATGTGGTTCTTTTTATTCATGGCACCCACCAGTGACTTCAGGTTTCCATATATATATTTAATTTCAAAGGGAGGAAGTCATACCAGAGCTCTTTCAGGTGGACATTGACAGGATTTTATGTGTCTCAAGCTCCTCAAGGCCCTGGAATATTTCAGTGTTGTGTGACTTATACTTAGGATTTGCCATTCTTAAAAATAAATGTATTTGTGAAACCAGTGTTAGTTTTCAGGCTTCATTGTTGTTAAAAAGTGAAAAATAAAAAGTATACAAAACTTATCAAATAGTATATAATACACCGGGAATTCTACTATGATCTAATCATCTCTGCAAACCTTCCAAGCCTAGCTAATGCAAATGTTTGAAATCAATCTCTATGTGTCCCTGGTCCTTCCTATGAGACTTCTTATTTTCAACATTCATACATTACTTGAGAATAGAAGAAAATTCCCTCATTATGGAGGAAAAAAAATAAAATATGGACACAAATTGTCAAAGGCTTTGGATACACTCTCCCCCAAAGGCATGGACGGGGCCTCCTGAAACCTGGGTGGAGTCACCGCAGAGCTGGAAACAGCTGTTTCCTTGTTTCTTCCACCCCTTGCCTTTCTGTTCCCCTCTCTCAGTTTCCCCATGCCTTAAAACAGCTGTTAACTGAAAGAAAACACACACACACACACACACACACACACACACACACACAATTTATAAACTTGGAAAAGGAGAGGTTATTTCTTGTAAAGAGTTACAATCTGCAAGGTGGCATCTCGCAGGCTGGGAAGCACAGCCTGCCATAGAGAGCAGAGACAGGCACCTTGGAGGAGAAGGGGTTGGGGCAGGAGCTTTGTTCTGAACAGGATGGATGAACATACATATTCAACAGGTTACAGGAGGAGCTATGAATATTCATAAAGGTGATCCTGACACATGTGTATTGAACACACATGCACATAACATGCAACTCAAGTTCATTTTTGGATGGAGATTTAACATCTAAATGTATTACAATCTAGACCTTAGGCATCAAAAGATCTTTTCAAGACATGAAGGCAGCCTCTGCAGATGGGCCAGAACCAGTCCATGGTGGGTGGTCTTCCCGTCTGTAAGAAGAAAGTCACTGAAATCAGTCCCTCGTTCAGTGAAAGCTGTAGTTACGGCTTGTGGACGGGGTTAGTGAGTTCTGTGAGCTGGATGGTTTGTAATGGGTTTAATCTCGCTAATTTTGAGGTCAGTGTTTGTTTAGCTGCTAGAGAAAATGAAAAACCTGTGGGAGTGAGAACATCACTTACTTCTTAAGGTTAGGGTGTGAGACTTCACCTCGGCCTAGCATGGCCTTAGGTCCTGTTTATAATTTGGTATCTTATTGCCACAAAGAGTAGTCTGTCTGTCAATCTTACAATCTTTAACACTAATGCTTGTCAGTTGTTTCTAAACTACAAAAGCCAGGAGCGGGTATAACGAGGCCTGTTTGACCTCCCAATCCTGTCATGGCCAGGATCTCAGTTTGTAATGTTATTTTGGGGCCCTGTTGGCAAGGAGGGGTCTGTTCATGCAATGCGGAACTTAGGATTTTAATTTTAGTTTACGAGGCCTTCCAGAAGTAATAGTCTAGATGTTGCTGCTACGTATAGTAATTGTGGTATGAATTAGAGCGTTGTAATTTCCCTACAATCTTAAGCTCAATCAGAAATTGCAGAAACCTGCCACTTGCTGAAAAAGCTATTCAGTGTGCAATAGGAGGCGGCCTAGTGGTTTTTAAATCTGCAAAAATAAAATAAGTAAAATATAATACCTACTACCATAAACCTAGAACATTTTAAACTATTTTAAGCAAATTGATTTTGTAAACCCCTCCCATAAAAATACTTAAAAATAAAATTCACCATACTTAAGACCTTAGCGTGAGTAAAAAGGAGCCCCTGGGGCGTCCTGGAGACAGCTGAGAGTGGGTGTTTGTTTTTGCAAATATAATGTCTGCTTTTTCTCACCTGCGGGCTCCTCATACAAAGGTTTCCATTTCTGCTCATGGCTTGTTGAGACAGGAATCAGACATGAAATTGCCTTTTAAATAATGACGCTTAGGAGACTCTGCCGCACCCCAGAAGAAGAGCCAGAGCAGAGGAGACCCTGACCTGCCTTCAGCATCTGAGGCCACTGTGAACACACTGAGGACTCTCCCTGATGCAGTGGAAGGCCTGCTTATGGAGCGATGGAAGCCAGGCACTATGATGGTCCCAGTTCAACAGAAAGATAAACGCTAAGGTCCTCAATTCCTGTCTGCAGCAAACACACGGTCTAGTCAGAAAGACAGGTGTGCAAACAGACCATTAGGAAAAGGTGTTGTCTATTGGGGGCAGCGTGGGAGTGGGGATGAAGGGCCCCTAATCCAGGTAAGGTGACAAGGATGGAGATGACACCTGAGCTGAGATTCCAAGTCCAGCTAGGTGAGGAAGTGCATGTGCATGTGTGTGTGCGTGTGATGTATATGTATACACGTGTATAGTGTGTGTACATGTTGTATGCATGTGAATATGGCATGGTGCGTATATGTGTATGGTGTGGTGTGTGTGGTATGTATATGTGTGCATAGGATGTGAATATGGCATGAGGGGTGTGTGCGTGTGTAGTGTGGTGTGTGTGGTATATATGTGTATGTGTGCATAGTATGTATATGTGACAACGGCATGGTGTGTGTGTGTTCCGTGTGTATATTGTATAAGTGTTCTGTGTGTATAGTGTGTTTTTGTTCTGTTGTGTCTGCATCTTTGTACAAGGGTGTCTGTGCATGTGTGTGAGGTATGTGAAGTGGAGGGCGGGGTCAGGGAAGGGGGAGTGTAAGGGGAAGATCCCGTAAGTGCCAAGGCAGGAGCCAAAAGCCTCAGCCTATTTCCATATAAATAATAAGAAGAAAGAAACTAGAAATATAATGGTAGTAGTTATTAGCTATTCATAGGTGATCTTAATTCCTTTACTAATGCCTCTCAGGTCAGAAGCCTGAACCCGGGGCAACATTGTGACATGAATGACCCTAAGGCAAGATGCTTTAAGCCCTCTGTCACTCTCAAGTAAGGATCTTCCCCCTACAGGGGAAGGGAGAAGAAGGTGTTTTGCAGAGAGAACAGCGAGGCACAGACACCTTTGGAGTCACAGTTCCACAAGGGGAGTTACAGAAATCTCTCACCAGTGGCAAAACTCTTATCCCCAGGCAACCGAGAATTGATTTTAAGCCTTTAGTAGAAACACATGACCATTCCAGAAACTCATTTCTGAATGTTTCTAGAAAAAAAAAAAAAAATCTAAAGTAATTTATTTTTCCTGGTTTTAATAAAAAACATTATTTCCTACTATAGGTCAGATAATATTTAAGATCTGTTGTTTGCAATTGCCCTAATTCTCTCAAGAATTATGAAGTGAGGTACTTCATTCTGTAGGAGGTGGGGTGGGGAAAGCAGGCTCACTCAATGAACCATAAAAACTGTGTCCAAAGTCCTGCTTGCCCCTTCCCTTGCTGTCTTTTCAGTCAGCACCTTCCCAGTGAGTTCAGCCTGGGCCACAGCCATGGCTTGATGCACCACCCACTCCTCTGAGGCAGCCACCATGTGCCCTTCCTCCTCGTCCCAGCTGGGTACAAACAGCTCTGTGTAAATGACTGTACTGAGTTGGCTGTGCATTTATGGCTGAGCCCATAACGTGTACTCTCTTGTCTCTGAACAGCTGTTAAAATTCTTCATTCTCATTATGTTCAAGATGAGATAATGAACCTTAGTGATATTCAGATATACAATTGTGGATTGGCTTCTCGATTTAATCACTAAAAACACTGATCATTTTTCTTGGAGAAATGTCTCTCGAATAGCTTTCTACAAATGGCAATGGGTAAAAGAGGAACTTCTGATGTTTTAGGAACTTCGAGATAAAACATGTTCAGGCAGTAAGATCTAGAGTTGTCTTGCTTCATAGTTGTAATGAATACCGGAAGCTCTGAGAGTCTTAACAGTCGTGCAAATATTTATATAGAAGTGCCATTATTATAAGACAAAGAGAAATAGTAGACAAAAGACATTCAAGTATGCTGTGGCCATCTGATGTGTGGTGGGCTCTTCATCAATATCATGTCATTTGCTGCTCACACAGCCCTGCTAGGTAATATTAATGTCCCCACCTCACAGATTAGGAAGATGAAGTTCCTAAGGGCTAAATTGCTCATTCAGACAAAGTAAATAAATCACTTATACAGGCATTTGCATGACTAAGAATTGTTACTGTCTTTTTTTCATATGTTAAATTCTTGAATGTATTCTAATAAAATGATTCTAAAGCAAAATAAATAAATAAATAAATAAATAAAATAATTACAGCAGCAGGAATTTGAAAGAGATCTATTGTTTTCGAAGCCCATGGCAACACCCTTAAAGTATTAAGCACTATAGATCACAGCTTTGCAATCACCATTTAGGTTCACATAAACCCAGCAATGTGGGACACTCTCCATCTACACAAGTTAGCAATTGGCTGTACTGGACAGCAAGTCCATAACAACAGCGGCACATACTATGTAAAGTTTATTATTCTCTTATGCAAAAGAATTTCAGGGTTAGGCATCAACACATCTGTGACAACTCCATAGCCATCAAGGATCCAGGCTCCAAAATCACTCTTGTGCCGTTTTTCAAAAGTGATCCTCATCTTTGTGTTCTGAGGTGGCTGTAGAGGCCGGAGCTATAACAAGTTTTGTGGAGTTGGATGAAGGGGGAAGAAGAAAGTCATCATTTCCTCCCTTCAAAGGAAACTTCCCAGGTACTGTACACCATTCTTTCCATGTCTCCATGTTAGAACTTGATTACGTGGTCATACCTAGTGACAGGGGAAGCTTTGCCAACCCAAATGGAAGAGGGATGAGATAAGACACATCCTACCTCTTTCCATGAGCATTATGAGCTGTGATTCTCACGCGGGACTGCCATTAAGAAAGAGGTATTCTAGAACAGCTTCTCAAGAAATTTTTGTATGCCTCCCTCCCTCCTTGGCAAGTAAAGAAATTCTACATTCATATAATAAAAATAAGTACTTCAAACTCTTGTTTGTGAAAGTATTTGTGTATTTACCCTGAGTTACTATTACTGAAGTAATCTTAATGAATGTTATAGTTTAATTTGTGAAATTCATATTGATTCAAACAACTGAAGACAGAAAGAGTTGTTTGGTAAAGGCTCTTGTTTTATTTTTTTGAGATGGAGTCTCACTCTCTCACCCAGGCTGGAGTGCAATGGCGCAGTCTCAGCTCACTGCAACCTCTGCCTCACAGGTTCAAATGGTTCTCCTGCCTCAGCCCCCTGAGTAGCTGAGACTACAGGCATATGCCACCACACTTGGCCAATTTTTGTATTTTTAATAGAGACAGGGTTTCACTATGTTGGCCAGGCTGGTCTCAAACTCCCACTGTGCCTGGCTGGCAAAGGCTTTTTAAGTGTCTGAGTTGAACCATATATGATCTTCCCAACCTCAACTTTAAACTTGAATTTAAGTATACCCACTAATAAAAACGTTAAATAGGCTGGCTACAGTGGCTCATGCCTGTATTCCCAGCACTTTGGGAGGCCGAGGGGAGTGGATCACCTGAGGTCAGGAGTTTGAGACCAGCCTGGCCAACATATAGAATTTTTGAATTTTAGAAAGACAATAGGGTACTTGTACAATATTATATAGCATATTTAGCAGTGTCTAGGGTACATCCTTTCATCAAACACATTAATATTTCTCATATTCATAAGTGAGACAAATTAAGGATATGATTTATCTCACATTATTCTCACAAAAATTCAGCTCAAGTTTTGCTGACCACATGAATCATAAAAATTTCTGTTAAGTTCAGAAATTTTGGGGTTTCTTAATTTTATGTAAGAGATTGTGGATCTGTAATTAGTGGAGACAAGGATGTGGGGAAGGAGAAACTCCCATATGATGTATAACATGCTGGCTGGTCAACCATCTCCAAGGGAAAAATACTGGACATATACCCTCTTATTCAACTGTTCTTCCCAAGATAGAATAAATGGTGTATACATCCACAAAGACCCTTGTTTTAGCATTGTCTTTGTGTATTGGTGGAATGCTACAATAAAGTACCATAGATTGGGAGACTTAAACAACAAACATTCATTTCTTACAGTTCTAGAAACTAGGAAGTCCAAGATGAAGGTGGAAGCCAGGCAAGATGATTGGTTTTGAGGCCTCACTTCTTGTCTTGGCAGCCACCATCTTGAGGTGTGCTCATATGACCTCTGCTTCATTCAAGGGTGAGAGCTGGAGAGGCAGAGCACGTGCTCTGTGTAGGTATGATTAATTGGATACCTACCCTATGCCTGACACTTTATATGCCCACTGTTCAACTTAAATTTCTTCTTAACCCAGTTTAACAAGGAAGACTCCTATACACAGAGAAGTTAACCTGTCCTGTAGACATCAAACTAGCATTTGAACCTCGGCTGTATAAAACCCATCTTTTCTGAGCAAGGATCAAATGAGCCACCACTACAGCCTCTGTTTCCTTCAAAACCATCTGGTAGGGATATGAGAGAAAATGTTTCATCCTTAGTAATCAATTATCTACATTTTGAAATATTAATGTGATGCAAAACATAAGATAATTTAAAATGTGAATGTTTACATTTTATGTGCTGTTATGTTTCTGTATTTAGAGGGTAATAAAAACAGTTGCAGTAGCAAATATAGTAGTCGCAGTAGCAGCTGCAGGTCTGATACTGTTACTACTGTTATAGCAGTAGGAATAACAGTAATAGCTGACCCTTTTTGAAGGCTCTCTATGTGCCAGGCGCTATTTAAACACTTTACGTATAATAACTCATTTATATTCAAAATAACCCTGTAAGGCAAGTATTATAACTATCTTTATTTTACAGGTAGTAAATCAGAAGCAAAAGTTTTAGGTAATTTTCTCTGTTTTATATGTAGAAAATAGTAAACCCAGAAATATGGTCGGAGGTTATAATGATCTCTCAAGAGTTTTATTTAACGAAAGAATCTAATACACCAAGAAGAAGCTAAAACTTTCTAGCTAAGAGACGAAGAGAAAGAATAAAAGTAAGCCTGTTTCTGGGCATAGAGCCTGCCCCTACCTATTTTGGGACTTATATGGCATAAAGGATAACTCTGATCTTAATTATTTGTATTTGTAAAAGAAGAGTGGGAATGATAAGATGTTTAAACAACTAATTTTTAGAAAAAAGTTTGGCAAAAATATATAAGCATCAGGAACTTGATTTGGGGACTCATTACTCTGGCTCCAGAACAAGCACTTCACATCTCTTTGATTGTTTAAGTTACGGAACTACTAAGTTTTGGGATGGGTTGTCAGGCACAAAAACCAAGCTAATGCAAGCATCCTACTAAAAACTCTCACAAAGCAGTTTCAGGTTTAAGGTTCATAAGTAGGAAAATATTAATGGTACTTTAAGTGTGTGGGAATTATGCTATAATTGAGGGATCAGATGAAGTAAAAATATGTCCCCAGAAAGTTAACACTTTAGTAAGGAGAGATACATGCCTAAGTAAATACAATACTGAAGAGTCTGTGGGATCCACTGTGTGAGTACAAGCTCGTAGCTTGGGTTAAGTTTATGAGAGAGATAATCACAAATAAATCAGAAAGATGGTCACAAAATCTTTGTGGCTGAAGACATTAGGACAAGGTGATGTTTAAGCTCACCCAAGTGAAGAGCTGACGTTGAGATACAAGGAGGGAAGGATTATGTAGTATATCTTAGAGAGAAGGCCAAATTAAGATAGAGCAAGAAAAGTTCGAGGAAAGGCCATCCATCCGTCTGGTTTGGCGTCATAGCAGAGTATATATATGTACTCATGATGGAAAATTCTGTGCAAAAACAAGCAAAGTCACTGGAGGCTTCGAATGCCCTTCATTTTCTAAAAGGCTGTAGGCAGGTATGTAGTACATTCTAATAAAACTTGAAAAAGACAAAGCTTGCTTCTGGCAGGATGAACTAAGACAGTCAACACTGAAGGCAGTAGGATTCATAAAGTAATGCAGAGAAGAAAAGAAGGGGAATCCGTTGGAATAACCACAGTCATTGCAGAATCACTAAGAGATTAGATTGATTATGCATTTTAAAGCATGTGTGTGATGGGTCATATGTTCTAACAATTTTTTAAGCAGCAGGGCGTTATCTGAAAATGGTAATTCTGTTCCAATATCTTATGAGGGAAGAGCTCTCAGGAAAAAGTGAGCAAGACAAACAGGACGGGGCAGGTGCTACGGCTGAGCAGAACATCAGGAAATGTGGGCTTGGGGGCGTCTACCTTGGGCGTGATCGGGGGCACTCTGCAGGACAGCTGGCCCCAGGGTCAGGCCCACCCAGGAGGTGAGGGGCGGCCTCTGAGCCTCGTGCCAGGCATTGGCCCTGGTTGGAGGAGGAGCTCAAGGTGCTCCCACTGGACTGTGACCAGAACTGGGGGTGCTGAGTCCCTGAAAGCAGGAGGGATGAAGGGCAGCTCCAGGACACAGGGCTGAGCAGGGACCAATGACTCCCATCACAGAACCCCCTCCTCTCCCTGCTCTCCCTGCCCTCCACATACAATTTCTTTCTTAAAAGTCTTTACCATGTATCTTCATGGAAAATCTGGGGCAAAGCTTTAAAAGCATATAGCAATTATTTATAATGTATGGCTTTCCATTTCAAATTCAATTTTCATATTGTATTTCCTGACCAACAGCAACTGGTTAAAAGTTTCTTTCTTTCTCTCTCTCTCCTTCCTAACCTCTCTTTCACTCCTTGTCTTCCCTCCTCCCTTCCTCCCTTCCTTTCTTTCATTTTTTTCTTAGCATTTTAGCAGTTAAAGAAAAAAAAAATAAGTTAAATGCTACATTCAGAATGACATATCTTGGCAAAAACAGATGGCTATTTAAGCACTCAAAACTAGTAATGTGCAATAAACCATTCCATGATAGTAAGTTGAAAGTGGTATCACGTGCCTGAATATTTTGTTCCTACGTGGATGCAAACAGAATAAATGAAAAGCTTCTATGTGTACAGCTTAAAATTTAAGAAAACTAGCCTAAGAGCTTTAAAAAACATCAAGAAATACACATGGGATTTTAATCTTCCCTTATTTTATTTTATGAGTACTTAAATATTTGAGAATTATGTAAGTCTCTCCAGAAAAGGCTGAGCAGTGTGCAGTATGTCATAGAATTTTTATTTTTATTTTTATTTATTTATTTAGAGATGGAGTCTCACTCTGTTGCCCAGGCTGGAGTGCAATGGCACGATCTTGGCTCACTGCAACCTCTGCCTCCCGGGTTCAAACGATTCTCCTGCCTCAGCCTCCCAAGTAGCGGGGATTACAGTGTCCTGACACTATACTCAGCTAATTTTTTGTATTTTTAGTCAAGATGGGGTTTTACTATGTTGGCTAGGTATTGTGTGCTGGTCTTGAACTCCTGACCTCAGGTGATCCGCCTGCCTTGGCCTCCCAAAGTGCTGGGATTACAGGCATGAGCCACCGCACACAGCCAGTATGTCACAGAATTAAGTGGGGTACATATTGCAATGAGTGTTGCAGCCTCCCCTTATCTGAGGGAGATACATTTCAAGACCCCCAGAGGATGCCTGAAACTGCAGAAGATACCAAGCCTCGCTGCTGTCATTAGGAACGTCTTCCACTTACAATGTAATGCCTTTCCCGCCTTAACTAAGCACTTATCATGCACTAGGACCACAACTTTCGCAGTTTGAGGTGCAACAGTCAAACCTAGCACAAACTTCTTCTTTCTTCACATTTTCACAGAAAGATGGTTTTTTTTGAACATAAAGTATAGCAACCTTTTCTTTTCTAATTAAGTTGAGAACTTTCACTTTTTCACTGAAAGCAAGCACTTCAAGGCTTCTCTTTGACATATCCCAATGACCAGCATAGCCATTTGTGTGCTTTGGGGCCATTATTAAGTGAAATAAGAGTGACTTGAATACAAGCACTGTGCCGTGACAGCTGATACTCAGAGAGCTAGTGAGTGACTAACGGGCAGTCAGTGTAGAAAGTGTGGATCCAGGGGACAAAGGGAGGAGCCGTGTCCCAGGCAGGACACAGCAGGATGGCTCACGATTCCATCACAATGCTCAGAACAGCAGGCAATTTCAAACGTGTTAATTCTTTATTTCTGGAGTTTTCTATTTAATATTTTCAGACTGTGTTTGACCAGGAGCAATGGAGACCCTGGAAGGTGAAACCGTGGGTGGTGGGGGGCACTACTGAATCTTGAAGCGCTCTTTGTCCTTCCAGAATAATCATGATGCACCAAGCCTTCAGTTACCTTTCACCGGTTACATTGCCATCTAGTTACATAACACAATATGCTGAAGAGACACTTTTTCTCTTAATTGCTTCCAAATGATTGCAGTAATTTGCCCAATTGAAAAGGGGGAGGGTTACGTGGAACCTTTGAATGCTCCTTCCAGAAGCGCTCTTCCATCCTCCAGGTGTTCTGGAAGCCCCAGAGAGCGGCCAGGAGTTAGGTCGCCTCTGGCCTGATGATTCCACTTCCTCAGAGAAGCATAGGGAGCTTTGATGTCTTGAATCATGTTTGGAGAATTTTGTTCTTTAAGTGAGGAGCGGAAGCCATTTTAGCTTGCAGGGAACAGTGTTCTATCTTTTGAAAGTGGGGAAATGGTGCGTCCCCCATCTAATTACACACTGCCAGCAACAAGGCAGCTCACACCTGCTGCAAAGAGAACAAAGACAGCAAGTTCTGGAAGTGACAAGTGACAAGTGGCTCTATCCTGCCTACTTTACCCCTGCCTCTCCTGGAATACAGAACGGGATATTGGGCACTTTTCATCACAAGGTGGCCTTCTTCCCAGGTCCTCTTCCTCTCCACACCCTGGGTGGTCAAGGCGGAATCACTGGTGAAAGGGTGGAGCCGGGGGCGCGTGGGGCTGGGCGGGGCGTGGGGCAGGTTAGGGATAGGACACCTCTCTGGTCAGGTGACTCACCCAGGCAGTGAAGATGTAGTTCAAGGAAGCTGCAAGGAGTGCCAGGGGTTGGAATAAATCCTCCTCTATCACCAGAGGGCTGGATGTGGTCTATTTGGAGGTATCTGGAGTTTAGCTGCCTCATTTTCAAAATGGGAATTAAAAGCCTTCCCAGGTTACCTCGCAGAGTAGTTTAAGGTCAAGGGCATGGCATAATTTTATATTGAGTACCAAGTTCTAGAATGTGCATGGTATTTCCATTGAGTTACTTTTAAAACATGGACATGGGGTTCAAGGCTGTGCTGTAGCTGATGCACGTCGGTTTGCTAGATCCATGGATTAACGGTTATTGGTGGGAAAGCCAAGGCCACTGCTACAGCTGTGCAGAGTAGGTTTCTACCAGAACTCAGGATGCAGCCAGCCAGCCTCACGACACCCCCGTTCTTTGTGCACAGCGGCAGCTTGGGTTCTGTTCAGAGTAGAACATCCTGTGACGCTGCCCACGGTCATTACACACTCTGCTTCCTCACAGGCTCTCAACCTCAAAAGCTATAAGCATAAATCTCTCAGTGGCACATGCTCACGATGTTTTCATCTTGAAAATCTTTAGTTGGCTTTCTATTTAAATCACAGTATTAAAACTACCTCCTGTAGGCTCAAGGGATCTTCCCACTGCCGTTAGCACTCTCTTCCTAGGACAAAGGTCTGAGCAGGACCCTGCCCTTCAGTGGCTCCTGTCTGTGTCTGTTTACCTCCTGCACCTGCCATCCTGCTCTTGAATTCACAGCAAGATTAGGCTGCGTCCAGCTCCGTTCTCAGTCCTGGCTCCCTCTCCTTCCTGCTCGATGGTCTCCTGCATCAGAGTCACGCCCTTTCTCAGCCCTGCAACATCTGCCTATCCAAACATTGTTTTTACTTCAAAATTCAGTGCAGACACTGCCACTCTTCTGCTCAGCTCATATGATGTCTCCTCCAGGACTCATATAGATACACTCTGACAGTTCTCCACTACCCTGACACACACACACACACACACTCAGGGTGAGTTAAACCCTTCTTTCTTCTGTGAAGTGATTTCTGCATTTGCTCCATGTACTGTGTCATGATTTATTCTCTTCATGTCTCCATCTCCCACTCTAAGTTTTTGGTTTTTAAAATTTTCTGTTGTTTTTCAGAGCTTTTGTGTGTTGTATCTTTGAACCCTGATCACCTGGAATGCCTGAAACAAAAACACATTCAACAAATGCTGGGGAAACAGAATTTAATTAAAACAATAGGAGAAAATTAAAACAATCAATAAATGCTTCTCTAGCTCCTATAAGAAGCTAATCAGAATTTCATAAACTGTGAACATATTACTTATTATTATCCCTAGCCTCTTAGCAGCCATGACGTGAAACCTAGTCAACCTATCATCTGCCCTTAGCCTGCCCCATCAGCCTAGACTGTGCAAGCTGGCAGACGCACAGGCACTGGGCACTTGCCATGGGTACTAGCATCTCCAATTGGTTTCGATGCCAACATAACAGCAACAGCTAGTTCCTGAATAAGCCTTGGGGATCAAGTGCCTACCAGCTATATGCCCTAAACCCAGTGAGAGCTTTCTGTCCATGTAGCTATCTTCCTTGACTCTTTCCACTGAGATGGAAGCTGAGCCGAGGCCTTAGCCTGGATATCTGCTCAAGGTTTGGGGAAAATTTTATTCATTTGCCGATATTCTACTGGTGATCTTGTTCCAAAGAGAATGGCCTGCTAGAACCCCAGCTTAGCTCCCACCTGACTCGGATCAGCTCCAGACCACCCAGACAGTGACTCCCACTGGTAAGCCTCCCACACAAGAACATCATGTCTTCAAATTCCCAAGTTTTTTGGACAATAATGCTCAGTCCAGACCACACCCTGGGACAAAAGCCTGACTTACTTTTGGGCAGGTATCCTGCTGCAATTCCAAATTGTCCTGATGTTCTCTCTTCTGTTTAAGACTCACTGTTAGAATATCAACATCCCTCACAGCTAAAGACACAGATTTGTGATGGCAACAAGGAAGTAAGATGTAGATCTTGAACTGAAAGGACTTTCTGAGTCGCTACAGAAATGACTGAGAAGAATGGAACCATAGAGCACCTGATGAAACAGATATAAGTGGGGGTGTAGAAAAGAAAGAGATAAACAGGAGCCAAAGGGCCAAGGGATCATGGAAGTCTTGTTGGAGGAAGCCTCTTAAGGCCACAGATCAGGCATCTCAGAAACAAATTCTTTCAAAAGGACCAAGCATGCAGTGTGTCCAATGGGCCTGATTCATGGAAACAGAAAGTCCAGAAGAGTCCAGAGCCTACATGGTACCAAAGAGCAGTTTCTCAATGCAGAAGGACCTCAAATCAATGAAACAAAGCCAAACACATTTGCAAGTCAACTACATTATTCTGAGGACCACCCTGGGTCTTCGGGTGGCCCATTTGGAATGCCCCATCTGCCAAAATGAAAGGAAGACACATGTCACCAGAAGAAATGGTCTGACAAGGACAGAAAGGAAGGGTGACTGTGGCACACAGATGTGTGAGCACAGTCGGGAACTGAAGCATCATAGCACGAGTGGTGTGTAGACCATTTTTAAGAAATTTGAATAATGGCCGAGATAATTCGAAATGCTCTCATAAGAAATATGAAGTCAACAGAGGTTCCAGAACAGATGACCAGCAAAATGGATATGCTGTTTCAGAAGTAATGCTCCACAAATAATATGCATAGTGACAGAATTATTCCAGAAAAGGACAGAAAAGACATACTTTCACTTTCTAAAAGATTCTGTTCATTTCAGGCGATAAGACTTTTGTAGTTTCTAAGCATATTAATGATTTCAATCTTTTTCGTTTTTTTTTTCTTTGAGACAGAGTCTCACTCTGTCACGCAGGCTGGGGTGCAGTGGCACCATCTCAGCTCACTGCAACCTCCGCCTCCCAGGTTAAAGAGATTCTCCTGCCTCAGCCTCCCAAGTAGCTCAGACTACAGGCATGTGCCACCACGCCCAGTTAATTTTTTGTATTTTTAGGAGAGACAGGGTTTCACCATGTTAGCCAGGATAGTCTTGATCTCCTGACCTCAAGATCCACCCACCTCAGCCTCCCAAAGTACTGGGATTACAGGCATGAACCACCACGCCCGGCCAACAATTTCAATTTTTTACTGTGAATAACTTTTGTAGTGGAATTTCTCATGTACAGTGATTTCATTTAGGACAATAGGATAATTCAAATAAAATTATAATTTAAACATGAAAGAATCAACATCTGTAACATAAATATGTAGTAAATATTTGATATTTATAATACTTAGGGGTTTTTTTTCTGGCTATTTAGGCTTCTGAAGCTTTCTTGTGTTTTAATTTCCTAAAGAAAACCTGGATAAATAATTTAAGATAATATTTTCATTCATGGGAAGTGGTGTCAGCAACAAAGATTTGTCTTGGCATCACGCTTAGTCCATTTTATTGGATTTCCCTTCTTCACCTACAAAGATGAATTAATTTTTGATGTGTGCTCGGAGGTATGCTTTTGCTCCTCTCTTTTCTCACTTTGATTCTTCTAAAACATGGATTCAGTGTCATTGAGTGAAATTATCTAACTCAAATCTGCTGACAAGATTTCCTATATTAACTGTTAAATAAGTTAAAAACATGTAAAGGTAAAGAACTACGGGGTCCAGAAAATTTCAGCAGAACAGGAAGGTGAACTCTTACGTGAGGTGGCAGCTTTCACTTTAAAACTGAGCTGCGGTATTAAAGGGACTTACCTCCCCCAAGTGTATGTGTGTGAAATGCCATTTGGAGGCCACTAGGAGGTCGAGCTGTCATCAGCTGAGAAAGGCTTCTCTGCAGCTTTACTCCAAAGGGAAAACCACCAAGGTCGAGCTCTCACCCGTCTCTCCTCATTAAGGGATGGAACGTGTACACTTCCCCTTCTTCTTTTGGAGAGCAGAGTTGCACCCTGAAAGGCCAGAAAAAGGGTTCTGAAGCTACTTATTTATAAACGCACTCTTATCTCAAAAACAAATGACAATACAAAAGTGATCGTACCGTCGTCCAATTGCATACATTTAAGGAAGTAACCCGAATGTAAGTTCTATCAGTTTGCAGCATCTGTTCCATATGCTAAGACGTTATCAGACTTATTAGTAATCAGTACTATCTGACAAGTTTGTTGTGCTTGAGAGAATGACTCTTATTTCTGTTTTAACCTATCCTCAAACAAACCCTTAAAATTATTTTTAATGGGAAATTGTGTTGTTAGGTATATGAAAAAATTATAGCATCAGACAGACCTGGATTCTAATTTCGTGTGCCCAGTATAAGCCATACAAAAGCAATGGAGTTGTCCTTACTGTGTGTCAGACCTTGGGTACAGGGAGTTTAGTGATAAAGACACGAAATGCTTGCCCTCAAGAGCTTACAGTAAACCAAGACAGACAGTTAGATGTGACAGCAACAGGCACGACTAATACTAAAAGAGAGGGATCATGCCTAGTTCATTGGGGTTTTTTATTGCATTTTAGGTTTTGGGGTACATGTGAAGAACATGCAAGATTGTTGCATAGGTACATACATGGCAGTGTGATTTTCTGCCTTCCTCCCCATCACCTATATCTGCCATTTCCCCCATGCTATCTCTCCCCAACTCCCCACCACCCGTTGTCCCTCCCCTATTTCCTCCCCCGACAGACCCCAGTGGGTGATGCTCCCCTCCCTGTGTCCATGTGTTCTCATTGTTCAACACCCACCTATGAGTGAGAACATGCGGTGTTTGTTTTTCTGTTCTTGTGTCAGTTTCCTGAGAATGATGGTTTCCAGGTTCATCCATGTGCCTACAAAGGACACAAACTCATTGTTTTTGATGGCTGCATAATATTCCATGGTGTATATGTGCCATATTTTCCTTGTCCACTCTATCATCGATGGGCATTTGGGTTGGTTCCAGGTCTTTGCTATTGTAAACTGTGCTGCAATGAACATTCGTGTGCATGTGTCCTTATAGTAGAACGATTTATAATCCTTTGGATATATACCCAGTAATGGGATTGCTGGGTCAGATGGAATTTCTATTTCTAGGTCCTTGAAGTTTAAGTAAAAGAAGTGCCTGGCTGTGTCTGTCAGGATTCAATAAAGAAAAGAGAACTATTCTAGGCATTTCAAGCAGGAAAAAAAAAATATAAGTGATTTGGGTGCTTACATAGCAATTGCGAAGTCTGAAAAAATAAAAGTCAAGGTGACCACTACCCTGATTTACAGGTTTATTGACATGCTGAAGTTTAGAGGGTCTGAATTGCACCCACTATTCAGAGGTCTAGAAACAGCTGGAAGCTTCTAGTTCCAAGTTCCTCTGTAGATCTAAGTGGAGGATTGACAGAGAATGAATGGCTTCTGCCCCCTCTGCCCTCCAGAACTCAGGGAATCAAATCCCATGGCCAGACCAGTACATAGATTTTACCCAGCATCCCCGAGGAGGGAAGATAATTTGCCTCCTGATGTCTAACTTGCTGAACTTCAGGGAGCATGCTACAGCCCAAGTAGGAAAGATGGCCCGTCAGTCACTCGGTAGCCTGGAGCCTTGGGCTGTGCACATGTGGACACATAAAAGTGTGTTTTACAGGAAGAAAAAGGCACACTTGGGTACTTGGGGACAGAAAATAATCCATAGCAGAAATAGCTAATTTTCTTTTTCTTTTTTTCTTTTTTAATGTAGTCTCACTCTGTCATCCAGGCTGGAGTACAGTGGTGCAATCTCGCCTCACTGCAACTTCCACCTCCTGGGTTCAACCTGATTCTCCTGTCTCAGCTTTCCAAGTAGCTGGGATTACAGATACATGCCACCACACTCGGCTGATTTTTTCTTTATTTTTAGTAGAGAGAGGGTTTCACCATGTTGACCAGGCTGGTTTCAAACTCCTGACCTCAGGTGATCCACCCACCTCGGCCTCCCAAAGTGCTAGGATTACAAGTGTGAGCCACCATGCCTGGCCAAATTTCTACCAAAATCAACTGTTCTTACATATTTATTTAACTTTTAAGTTCAGGGGTACATGTGCAGTTTGTAATGTAGGTGAACTTGTGTCATGTGGGTTTGCTGTACAGAGTATTTTCTCATCCAGATATTAACCCTAGTACTCATTAATTATTATTCCTAATCCTCTTCCTCCTCCCAATCTCCACCCCCAAGTAGGCCCCAGTGTCTGCTGTTCCCCTCTATGTGTCCATGTGTTCTGATCATTTAGCTCCCACTTGTAAGTGAAAACATGTGGTATTTTTCTGTTCCTGTGTTAGTTTATTAAGGGTAATGGCCTCCAGCTCCAACCATGTTCCCGCAGAGAACATGATCTCATTCTTTTTTATAGCTGTGTAGTATTATATGGTACATATGTATCATGCTTTCTTTATCCAGTTTATCATTGAGGGGCATTCAGGTTGATTTTATGTCTTTGCTATTGTGAATAGTGCTGTGAATAGTGCTGCAATGAACATACTTGTGCATGTGTCTTTATGAAAGAATGATTTCCATTCCTTTGGGTATCCACCCAGTAATTTCTAAAGAAATGTATAATATGAAGAACAGCGTTGAGCACAGAGGCAAGATGTCTCCCATGGAAGGTGAGCCAGGGGATGCGTGTGCCTTGGTAAGGGCTGTTAGGAGATGCGCGTCTTCCATGGAATCTTTCTCTGTTCCTGTGTGTTCTCATAGTGGTGACCAAATGTGGGTATTACTTTTAGAGTAGCTGATGGTGGCGAGCAGGTAGGGGGTAAAATAAGTTGGTAGAAAAGGGGCTGTGGCAGGAAGAACAGTAAATTTGTTTGCAGAGGAAATAAAATTTATGTGTGTGTGCATGCATGTGTCTGTCTCTGTACGCCTGTGCATGTGTGTTTCTATGTGTTGCAAGGCATGAGTAAGAGGTAAGGAACTGGACTGAAAGTGTGGACTCTATTATGTTGTTGACTTTGAATTTCTTGGCCTTGTAGCTTGGATGCAGAGATTGCTTACACGGGGGCAATCCTTGCTCTGAAGACATTGCTGGTGATTACGCTTTGAGGAATCTATGAGTCCTGTGTTCTGAAAGTTTAGCCTAGAATAGAATGTCTCTTTAAATCTTGTATGAACAGAGGAAGTAGGCAGTGGGAAAAGCAGAGAGCTCCTTGTTAGCCAGGCCCATCCAGAATTTAGAAGCAAAGAAACAGTCTCTATACATTTCTTATGTAACATACGTTTCTTGGCTCTCAAATTTGGTGAAAATGAACTCGTTCTATGATTCCACTGCATAAGAATTATTCCTTTTTCTTAACATGCAACTTAGCTATTACAGAGCATGTATGAAAATGTTTACAAAGGATTGTTCCTCTGCAGAAATCCCCAGGTAATAAAAAAAGAAATATTAATGAATAATTTTAATTAATTTAGTTAATCCACAAGTTTAATCCATGTAAATAATTATGCTAGGTGTTGTGTAAGTAAAAACAAATGAAAGATAAAATTTCTGTAACTAAAAAGACTCCAATATTTAGTGAGATAAGAATGCAAATACCGAAAGTGTGCTGCAGTATATGATCAGTTTCAAAAGAGTTGCACTAAAGGATAAAGAAGGCAAGGCTCACATTTGGATCTCCATCTGGCAGATGCAGGAACGGAGGATCCAATTGGCATATCTGAATGATGTGCCCAAATGCATTCAGCCAAGGAGTGAAGGTCTGGGAATCGCATACTCCACATCTACTTCGCTTTCAACTGTACCAAGGAGGGAGTTGTCAGCACTTAGATTAGAAATTCAGATTGCTGTCAGATTGCTGAAGGCTTGGATGAGGGGAAAAAAAAAATTAAGATAGATTCCATAGGCTAATGAAGGTTTATTTTCAGCAGCAGAATGGCAGCATTTAAATGATATTTTTTAAAAGTTTGAGTGTATAACAAGATGCAGGACAGATTCAGAAATGTAAAGACTGAAAGCAGGGAGAGCACTAACAGATTATTCATTGAGACTGAGAAGTCCTTAATGACAATTTTGTGATTGCAGCTTGGTCAAGATGCAAAATACTTGCCTTGACTCCTCTGTGCCTAAAATTTATTTTCTGAATGTTTTAATCTTCATCCTTGATAGTTAGATTTAGGATACATATAAAATAGGCATTTTCATTTCTATTAAAAAATCTTTCAAAAGAAAATATGAAAAATTTTAATTATGATGTATACTATTTAGAATTTCATTCCCCTTTTTGGTACATGAGGCAATTATAGACATAACTATACATGATGGATGACTGGCAACACAATGACTTTATTATTTCTTTACAGTGCTATTATGTATATCACACCTAGAAAAAACTGTAATAATTATCCTTGAAATGTTAGCTTTACTTTTCATTTTTACTGGGAAATTATACCATAAAAGTATGCTTTGTAACACACAGCAAATTAAAAATATTAATAAAGGCCAATTTATACTCGAAGAACATTTTAATATGCCTTCAGGTACATGCGTTATCATTTAATTTCTTATTTTAAATTTAGTGATTGTCCCTATTTCTTCTGTGAGAAAAACAGCAACCTGTATTTTGTATTTCCTCCTGAAAGCATCATATCCTGAGTCTGATTGCCGCCACTGACCTTCAAATGCCTTCTAGCACATTATATCCATAAGTTTGTTTTAATCGCTTCACTCCCCTAATTACCTGGATCATTCTATACCATTCCCTATAGGGAAATCTGCTGAAGTTTGGATTTTTAAATACTAATTAAAAAATTCATTAGTGTGTAAATTAATTTCCTCTCTTTGTGTTTTCCTCTCCCTCTTGATAGCCATCAGAGTTGGAGAAGCAATCTCATCATTCCCACACAGAGATCCAGAACTTGCTTTAATTATTCTGCTTGGGGTCCCACATCAGTCAGCAGTGCCAGGGAGTAAACTTGAACACAAGGAAATCTCGCTCAGGCAGCTCTTGGGGATAAGTGAACATTTTATGACTATCCCTTCAACAGTCTAAACATTTCGGCACTGCATCTTCTGCAGACACATCTGCTGGTGTTTCTCCTGTTTGAAAATACTCTTCTCTGAGATGTAATGGTGAAGAGCCACACATTAATCAGGTCAACACAAGCAAGGGAAAGTGGACACTTGAAATAATTAGCAACATAATTCACGTTCTCCAAAAATGATATTCTGGTACTAACACCACAGGAATAATCTCCACAGATGTGTCTACTTTTAGATCAGGCTGCTTAGAGAATTCTTGCTGTAATAGACAGTGCGTGGAAGATAAGCTACACTTTAATCTCTGATGGACACCAGTTCACAAAATAATTAGCTTTATATATTTAGCAACCACTTAACATGACTGGAAAAATGTTTATTGTTAACAGTAACATCAGGGTCCAATTTATTTCTCATTATTTCTCTTGGGCCCTTAGAAAGACTACATCCATCAAATAGTGAAAAAGAAGGTTGTCTAGAGTTTTGCATTTTTTTAAATTTACAATAAACTATCTATCAACCTAAATAGTAAAGAACCATGTTTGAAAGTTAGTAAAAATTCAGATTATTTTCGGTTTCTGTCATTTATTAAAAGCTGTGTCATCAAATGCTGTTCTTAAAAATTAGCCATTAAATATTCTTTGAAGCAACAATTTGCATTCTCCTACCATAGTAACAATCATATTTGTCACCACTAGATTGGAGAAAATGTCTAATTCATATTTATATCCTCAGAGATTTGCACAGCGGCCCGTCATGTTTCAGATTCTCTGTAAACATTTATAGAATGAATGCCAGTGTAAACATTTATCAGACCACTAAGATCCTGTCAAATATTCTTCCAGAGAAGTGATTCTGTTTCTGAAAATTCAAGAAAAAGACTCAGGATCAGCTCTCCCCACTAAAATATACATGTGGGTATGTGGCACATGCTTAAAATGGCATTCAAATTGAATGGCACTCAAAACTATGCAACTCTTTAAATTTTCTGCAAAGATTTATTAAGTAATTTATTTATACATCCAAAAGCATTTACTGAGTGTGTAGTATATGCCAGGTACTGGAGAGATAACACTGGACAAGATAGACAAACCCCTCCCATCCCCTGGGCCAAATGCCAGTGAGGGAAGTAGACAGTAAGCAAATGAGCATGTAGGTAATGCCATCAGCATACAGGAATATATCAGCACAGGTGCTCCTCGACATGTGGGTGGAGGGCTACATCCTGATAAACCCATTGTAAGATGAAAATATGTGTATACCTTGTTTTATTGCATTTTCCTTTATTGTGCTTCATGGATACTGCATTTTTTTTTAACAAATTGAAGGTTGTGAAAATCCTGCATTGAGCAAGTCAATTGACAGCATTTTTACAACACTATATGCTCATTTAATGTCTCTGTGTCAGCATTATTTAGCAATAAAACATTTTTAATTAAGATACATTAATTTTTAGATGTGACGGACACTTAATAAACTACAGTATAGAGTAAGCATAACTTTTATATGCACTTCAAAACCAAGTAAGAAAATTATGTATGACTCATTTTATTACGATATTCATTTTATTGTGGTGGTCTGGAACCAAACCCAAAATATCTCTAAGGTGCGCAGGTATCATAAGTTAAAAATGTGTTTAATACACTCAACCTACCAAACATCACAGTTTAATGTAGCCTACCTTAAACATGCTCACATCACTTACATTAGCCCACATTTGGGTAAAATCATTGAATACACAGCCTATTTTTACAGTCAGGTGTTGAATATCTCATGTAATTTATTGAATTCTGCATATTGTGTGGAAATTGACATGATTTTATTTATACCATTACAAAGTCATAAATCCTAAGTTGAACAATGGTAAGTCAGGAACTGTTTGTGTACGTCAGTCAGTGATAAGGGCTTCGAAAAACAGGGAAGCTGAGGGAGGGTCCACGTGGGGGACTATGTTAACTTCTCTTCGGAGTCCACAGGCGCGTGGTTTCAAAGGCAAAAACTTCCCAGGGCCATGCCTCCATCCACCTCCCCATTTGGGAACCTAGAGTTCTTTGTCTAACTTTCCCGCCCTCCAGCTAGGTAAAACGCCAGGTAAGCTTCCTTTGTTCAGAAAGCCCCCCAAAAGCCCTGGAAGGAGGGGTTCCGTTGTGGGCCCAAGCAACCAATTTGGAATCAAAGTCAAAGATCAATCACTCCAGAGGAAGTTTGAAAGAACTGCTCTCATTGGACAAAAACATGAATGGGCAGGAATAACTCCCTGTACTTTACCTGCCTGGTTTCCCTCTCTGGGATCCCCTCCTACAACAGCATGGGAGGCCCCCCCCCCCCCGCCTCTCTCTCTCTCTCTCTCGCTCGCTCGCTCGCTCTCTCTCACTCGCTCTCTCGCTCTCAATTTCTCTCTCTCTCTCTCTCTCTCTCTCCTCTCTCCTCTCTCTCTCTCTCTCTTTCCCCCCTCCCCCAATAAATCGCTCTCTGCAAAACTCTTTGGGTCCAATATTTACTTGACTGGTGAGCTCACTGTCCCTCCAGGGCCCTCTTCCCCATTCCTGAGACAAGGGAGGCCAAGAACCTCAGGGCACATCCAATCAGGAGGGAGCTGAGTCCCATCACGCAACCTGGTTACACAAGAGGCAGGGGATGTGACGCTGAGAGGACGGCGGGTCACAGTGTGCGATGTTGGATGAGATTGTCCAGCAGGACCACGTGAGAAGAGGACAGCCCAGTGGACCCGAATGGAGACTGCTCCCAGTCCTGCCAAGGTCTGGGGCAAGCCTCGGAGGAGGAGCTAGCTTTGTGTGTTCAAATAACTCAAGGCCAGTGGGGCTGCAGCAAGGGGAGAGGAGGAAAGGCTGAAATATTACTCTGGAGAGTGTGGCGACAGCCAGGTCCTGCAAGGCAGGGGGCTTGGGCTGAATTCCAAATCTGACAGGAAACAGGGAGTTTTGAGTACAGGAGGGGCATTACTTGAGTTCTGTGACAGCGAGAGGTATCTCCACGCTGTGAGAAAGGACCATAGGGAAATAGAGAGACAGGGAGGGAGGTGACAGCAGAAATACTGGTGAGAGAAGGTCATAGCTTGGGCAAGTGTAGGAGGAGGGAGGAGAGGTTGGCACCTCTGTGGGGCAGGCATTGTGGTGGATAGCATGGAAATAGCATCTAAGGGCTTAGATTTAAGGACCTCGAAATGTTATCAAAATGTAAAATACAGAGGAGGGACATAACAATACAAAAGGAGACAAAATAATATTAAGATCCTAAGTGTTCAATTCAGGCAACACAATAAATTATATTTCATAGAACTAGTTGGGTTTTTTTTTTTATTTGATGTGCATTTTAACAAGACGTGTAGCTGTTACATTTTGAATGATTCCTGTTTTGAAAGATAGTTGTAATTGTTCCTGGAGTCAAGTCCAGGAAGGCACTATGCTGCATCTGATCACCTGCCTATGTCTATAGACAGAATGTAGGCTGAAGTTGTAGAGAATGGATGGAACTGTGCCACACTAAAGGAGCACGAGAGAAATTGAGAATCCCAGGAAAAGTAGGTGGAAAGATGGCGACACAGATGAGCTCTGTGCAATTTAGAAACAGCAAAGCATTGTAAGTGGGAAAGATTCGGGTAGACCCAAGAAGGCAGCAGAGACTGAAGCTAAAACAATGAATTGGAGACAGCTTGTTGACAAAGTGAGAGACCTAAACTTTATCAATGAAAAATGTGTTCAGGATGTGTGCAGCTGCAAATCTCCCTCTGACAGACATGCACATACACACACACATACTCAAAACTAGCAGCTTCAGAAACAGCCATGTCTTCCCATCACATATAGAGAAACCTGAGGTAGCCAATTCCAGGCTTGTGGCAGCAACATACCAATGTTATCAAGGACCCAGACCTTCTCTTCTCTCTGCTCTGACAGCTGCAATGCATTGGCTTTTCAAATCCTTGATAACTCACATTGACAGAAATGGTTGCTATGGTCCAAGCATTGAATTCCAACAGCAGTGTACCTCAAGCAAGAGGAAGAACACCGTCTTCCATGCTTTTATTTGAGTTTTAGGGAACAAAATTCTTTTTAGACTCCACCTGACACACTTTCGCCTGGGTTCAATGACTGGAACTGAATTAAATCCCCCACCCACTCACCGGTCACTAAAGAGAAAAACAGTGTGACTGCCTGGCCTACAGTGGTTTTTGTTTTTCTCCTCTTTGAGATAGGAGGCTCAACTCTGAGGGGGAGTTTGTGCTCTCCACATCAAGGGAAAAAGTGCTATTGGACTAAATGTTTGCTTTCCCTCAAAATTCTTAAGTTGAATGCTATAGTGCTTGGAGGTGGAACGTTTGGAAAATAATTAGGGTGAGCTGACGTCATGTGGGCAGAGTTCTCATGATGGGATCAGTATTCTTTTAGACAAAAAAGAGACACAGGGTCTCTCTCTCTCTCTCTCTCTGCCATGTCAGAACACAGGGAGAAGTTTCTCTGCACACCAGGAAGAGGGTTCTCACCTTGACCTGAATCTGACAGCAACGGTGTCTTAAATTTACAGCCTTCAGAACTGTAAGGAATAAAGTTCTGGGGTTTAACAATGCTCCAAAATTTATGATTTTTTTACAGCAACCCTGACTGACTGCATCTGCTATAGAAGTTATTGAAAGTTTCTAAGCAAAAGGAGGAAAGCGTTAACTTTATTTATGAGCATATAACATAGGAGGGTAACTACTACCACAAAACAAATCGAAAAATGCAACAGAAAGGAGCTGCCATTTAGTGAGTACCTACTGTGTCCTGGCATTTTTATATGCCATTTCAGTTGTTTCTCATAATTACCTGGTGAGCTGAATATGATTAACTCCAGTCTTAGAGGTGAGGAAGGAAGACAGAGAGATGAATTCCAAGAGAAGACCTATGATCTCATGTAAAGATGGATGAACAGTCACAAAGTTAAGACGCCCGTGCAGTGCAAGTTTATAAACGATTCTGAAAGTTTTCATTTTATGGATCTCTGTAAGAACTAACATTTCAATGAGTTTACATGCATCTACTGTCAAGCAAGAAAAAAAAGTTATTTGGAATTGCAATTCATTTACAAGAAAATCATTTATTATAATATAATTATACGTATATGGTACGTGTACGAGCAAGAAATAGTTTTTCTATAAATAAAAATCATTCCACTAAAACCATAACCACAAAGCTAAAGGCACTGGAGAAGAACTAAGTTTGGGTTGATATAAATCTCCCTACATCATGGAAATAGCCATAGTGTTGGGAAGGGAGAGTGGAAGGGAACACTGGGGCAGGGGAGGGAGGGAGGGAGAAAGGAAGGAAGGGAGGGAGGGAGGGAGGGAAGGAAAAAAGGAAGGAGGGAAGGAAGGAAAGGAGGAAAGAAGGAAGGAAGGAGGGAGGGAGGGAAGGAGGAAAGAAAAGGAGGGAGGGAGGGAAGGGAGGGAGGAGGGAGGGAAGGAGGGAAGAAAAGAAGGCAGGGGAGGGAGAGGAGGAAGATAGGGAGGGAGGTCACTCAGATTGGCCATGGAGGGAAGAGTGTATGGGTGGATATAAAAGAGGCATTTTCTGTTTTACACACAGTGAATCAAAAGAAGTTAATGCACTAGATAATCTTTCCAGAACAACATTTGTATGTGAATCTAATTTCTTTTTGTTCTATACAAAAGCCTGAACTGTATTTATTTTATTTAAATATCGTAATGTAAATGCTATGCTAAAAGAAGAACAAATTGATGTGCACGAACATACGGGCATTGAAGCACTCTTTGTAATAGTGCAAATGTAGGAAGAACATAAAGGCAGACCAATAGAAAATTGGTTAGCTAAAAGATAGACTAGCCACACAATGCTATTATTAAAATCACTCATAGATCTCTGTTTCTGTTGAAATGAAAAACTTCATTTATATTGTTAGGTGAGAAAAGCAGATTATAAAACAGCATATGAATTATAATCTATTTATACACAATAGCATACGTATAATCTAAATGTGTATAAGAATGTAGAATGATGTCTGGAAAGAGGTTTGTTTAAATGGGCACTGGCTTCCTTGGACTATTAAATGATGCTTACTTCTTTTTATGTTTCTGAATTGTTGAGTTTTTTACTATGTGAATGTCTCTCCTTTAGAAAAGTAATGAAGCAATCTGTAACAGCAAAAAAAGAAAACCTAATTGAAATACATAAAAATTTTAGCAATGTTAGTAAAATAAACTAAGTTTTTTTTTATATATATATAGAATTCTAGCATGATAAAGCTTATTTCACTATGGACATGATTTGTAGTATATAATCAGAGAAAAGAATTAGAGTCATCCACACAACAGTGACCTCCAATTTGGTGCTCTGCTCTCTGACTCTAATAGAAAGCACATGTGTGTCCAAGCAAAGCAACAAGTACTTGGTATTGTCTGTTGTGAGAACCATGTGCTGTAGCCATCGGGCATAGCCTTGGAGGTTGTTATTTGAAGCCATTGGAACAGCGGATTCCACTATGTTTGTTTGTCGGATATCAGTGGGGCTCTGAATGTGTCTTCCAACTCCTGTTGCGAGGTAAAGAGATGCTTTGCTCCCAGCCTTGCAGGATGAAGTTTCTACTTGAGTGCTTAAATACAAACAGGAGACACGAGGAAGCCATGCAGCGGGAGGTGTCATTCACACTCGCAGGTTCACAAATTATCAAGAAAACAAGCCAAAATCTTGATGCAGGTGCTGTTTTGACCATTATTTCTGGTCAAGAATGACAACTTAACTGAAAGATTTTAGAAAGAGCTATGTGAAAGCTCTGGAATGAGAGGAATGGGCAACAGAGTAAAATAAAACCCATTAACAAGGGATGAAACAAATTTATCCAAATTTTATGTCATCCCGCTTCTTTTTATATTAAAAATAGTGTGGATAACAAGTTAATAAAAGCCCCAAGAGTTTCATTCATTCAAAGGTGCACCGTCTATGCTCTTCTAGCTAGCATGTTCAGAGGCAATATGTCACATAACCTCTTTGTAATTCTGAAATGTGAAGAAGGACACACGCTCATGTGGCCTTGCTCCTCTGGAGAGTGAGAGAAAATCACCTGCCATAGAGACTCAGGAGCAGAAGTAACTACGCTGGAAATTCATCATATGTTCAAGAGGAATACCTAGATCTTACAAATAACCAGAAAATGAATCTTACTATATTATGTTCTATTGGTGGTGAGGGATGAATTATTATAAATACAAAGCTTAAACAATATCCATTTATTAGCACTCAGTTTGTTGATATCACACAACTGGTTTCTCTGCCCAGAGCTGAAACCAAGGTATCACTCAGCTTCTGTTCTCGTCTGAAGGCTTGGCAGAGGAAGCACCACTCCCAGCTCACTAAAGTTGTTGGCTAATTCAGTTCCTCATGGTTGGAGGGCTGAGGTCCCTCCCTGCTTCCTGGCTGGCTGTCAGCCAGGGGCCGGTCTCAACAACTAGAGGTCTCCAGCATTTTTTGCAATGTGACCCCCTCCATCTTTAAATCCAGCCAGAGGCTTCTCAAGGATTGAATTCCCTCCATGCTTCCCGTCCATCCCACAGGCTCACCTGATGGAGTCAGGCCCACCAAGGATACTCGCCCATGTTAAGGCCAATTGATGAAGAGCCTTAATGACATCTGCACTGTCCCTTCCCTGCAACACATAGGTCAGGGTTTGATTGAATAACTGGAAGGTGTTTGCACATGAGAAACCAAAAATCTTAGGAGTCATCTTAGAATTCCACCTGCCATCCTTGCCATCTATCTAATTAAATACAATAATAAATGAAAACTATGTAATGCCTTTAACACTGAATAAATATGCATACTGCAAACACCCATCCACTGAAAGTATATCAAGCTCAACTGTGAACTTTAAAAGATTAACTGATTTTATGGTGCGGCACAATGGCTCATGCTTGTAATCTCAGCACTTTGGGAGGCCAAGGTGAGAGGATTGGTTCAGCCCAGCCTAGGCAACATAGGGAGACCTCGTCTCCACAAAAATTAAGAAAAAAAATCTAGCCAGGTATGATGGTATATGTCTGTGGTTGTAGCTACTCTGGAGGCTAAGGTGGGAAGATCTCTTGAGCCCAGGAAGTTGAGGCTGCAGCAAACATTGATCATGCCACTGCACTCCAGCCTGGGTGACAGAGTGAGACCTTGTCTCTTAATAAAAAAATGACAATAAATAAAAAATTAACAATTTTGTATTGAAAAGATATTCACAAGCAATAGGACATTTTTAACTTAAACACTGGTTAAAAAGCTTGCTCATAGATAGTGCTCCACTATATCCAAGCATTTTCACATTCACTGAACTCCATTGTTCACAACCACACACACACACACACACACACATACACATATACACATAACTATAGAGGTGGGTGTAAGATGCATCTTCTTGACTTTGCAGTTAAGAAATTTTGGAACAGATTGGTAAAGAAACTTCTTTGATATTACCCAGATGTCCATGGTCTCAGGGGTCTAGAAAACAATTCTTTTATCTCTTCCTCACATGTTGTTCAGAAAGAAAGTTATTTTAGAAAGTGGAAGTGGAGGTTCTGAGAAGTAATTTGGCAAAAAATTATCAACTTTATAATATGAGCCACAGCCAAACACAGAACTTCTACAAAAACTATATGATCCCCCTTTAATTTGAATTTGAAAAGCGGAACATGTACTACACACATAGTAAGCTTCCCAAATTAAACCTTAAAGAAAACAATTTGATCCCAAAATTAAAACATAAAAATATTCTATATAAATATCAAAAAACCCACTTAGAGCATCAATAGTTTCAAAACCCTCAAAATCAAGGGGAAATGACATATTTCTCCTCTTGCTTCACAATACAGCCTAAAGTGATCCTGCTTTGAAAGGATTTGGAAATAGACATTCATCTCCTAGGTGTCCATGGCATAAGAATTCCACAAACTGTTTCCTAACTAAAGGGCTGATCCTGTTCAAGGCAGACGACTCAGAAGGCCCAAAAGGGTCAAGGCTGAAATGCCAGACTAGGAAATTTAAAGAAAGGTTATGCAGAAGCCTTAACGAATGACTACACACACACACACACACACACACCCCACCAGCTTCATTCTCTGTGGCAATTTGTCACAATCATGGGTGGCAGTTTCACCAGAGAAGCAGGGCAAACAAAGATCCAAGACACTGAGCAGCCAGAATGAGGCACACTGTCCAGACAGGCCAGAGTGCCAGTGACTCCTGGGTGTGTTCCTAGAAAGCGTGGTAATTCCACAGACCAGGATCGTGTGGGATGGCCACACAGTAATATTCCACCTGGCTTTCACAGGCAACCACCTAAAAAGCTACACGAAGACACTATTATACAATTGAGGACTGTTATATGCAAAGCAAATGTCTAAGATGTTGCTCCTTAACAGAAGCCATGACACTAGAACTTTTAAGGTCTCTAATTTACCAGAGAAGTGAGGCTTAGAGCACTTAAATAACCTGCACAGGGTCACACAGCTGGCAAAAAGAAAATCCAAACTTCAGGCAAAAACCAGGACTTCAGAGCCCTACCGGTGTTATTCCATTAAGGATAATCTCACATATTTTTATTGATTGCTCTGTCACATATTTGGTTCTCAGAGATCACATCCTTTAATCTGCATATTTGTACAAAGCTCTGCTTATATGATGTCTGAAACGTGAGGGGTGGGGGACTAGAACGGACGTGGAAATTGTAATGGGGAGAAATTGAGGAAAGTCAAATTCATGTGACATTTTAGGATGGCGTTTGGTTTTCGTAATTCACTTGTTTTTGACTGTTTTGATATTTTGAGGTTTTGACAGCTCTAAGTGTTATTTTCATAATAAATTGGGAGGCGGTTGGCTTGGAATGTGTAGCCCTACCTGGATCACTGGACTGCTGTGCCTCACCTCTTGCAATAAAGAATGACACGCTAGATCTATCCTCTTATTTTATGGGTGCACAGCTACATTGGAAAGTAAAGTGGTTTTGTCAAGGTCAGTGCTGTCGCTGGGAAGTGACAAGGGCAAGAGTCCTTGACCTGCAGCCTCACCTCTCAGGGAACAAGCTGCTTTGTGGTCCCCAGGCAAGCACAGTCCTCACAGCTTCAGTCTGCAGCAAGAAAAAGGAGCATTTCAACCCAATCACATTTAAGGCCCCCTTCAACCATCATGTTCTGTGACTTTGTATCAGAAGTAAACGTGTATAATGTAAAAGGGACGAAAAGCCTGTTACGTGCTAGTTAAAGAAGCACAATGCATTCCAGCTCTACGTGTGTGATCATTGAATGAAGTGCTCCCAGTGAGGAAATACATTATTGAGCAGTGTTTCCTGCTCAGAATTGCATGCATTTTTCATTTAAGAAGCAGGTCACTTACAATGTGAAACGTGACCTCAAAGGGGATAAATAATTCAGACTGGAAGAAGTTGATGCTTTTACATTCATAGGATAATTGCTAAAATCTGTGCATATTATAAACATGATTATATCATAAAAATTCTCCATTCCTTTCTCCTTTCTGCCTAAATTACACTACAATATTCACCATTCATCGTTCTAAGTTGTGTATTATATGAGACATGGAAGTTTATACATCTAAACCAAAAGAATATGTCTCTGAAATACGAATAGAAAAGAAAATCTTGTTTACTAGAAAAAATCTATAATTTCTGCACTCAAAGTCAAGATAATTTAGCAAATGTGAATAATATTAAACCACTGAAAACCATTGTAAATTTCAAAACTGGCAACTTCTTGGTAGCCAGAGAAGCACTAGGCTTGCTATTAAAGGGACTATGTTGAGGTTGAGACTGTCCCATTTAGTCAACAGAGTTAATTCTAGAGATTCAATTACCTCATCTATACACCTGGATGTTACAAGAGGACAGGTCTCCAGACGGCCTAGGCAGACTCCGCTCGCCCCGCTAGAGTTTGCAATTCTCTGGCAGAAGGACCAAGAATGCATGAACCTGAGATAAAGAAATGTGCGGAACAACCTACCTGTGTCCTTGTTCACAGAGCAGGATGTTTTTCAGTGCTTGTGTTCAGTGACCCAAGTGTCACTCAAGGTATGAAACCCAGAGCAGAGTCTCTCAGCTGACACCTGGGGCACATGCAGACATGACTCTGCCTACCTGGGCAACTTCCCTCAGAATTGGAGGACCGACCTGCCATGGATCCTAGGCTTCTGTCTGTCCTTGCTTTGACTGAGTCATAAATTTGCTTGACCTGACTTGTTGTGCAAGCATGCTATCTCACCTTATCAGATCCAGGAAACTGCAGATAATCCTTAATTTATATATATATGCTATGATAATTCAGTGAGCTTGCTTATAAAAAAGTGCTTTACAAACTTATTTGCTATACACGGTAATTGGCTCTTTAAAACTCTGAATAAAGTTCTCAAGCCATTGGTAAAGGAAAATATTTTCAAGTTGAAAAAGCACAGCAATAGGAGGAGAATCAGCATCGTTATTTTTACTTTAAAAAATAATAGACAATAAGCAGGTAAGCAAATGATAAATAAACAAAATAGAGGAAAAGAAACCTTGAAATGGGTTTATGTCACAGTATTTAGAACACTGTAGTTTCGATAGACACAAGAGGACAGCTTAATGAGCTGAAGGACCCAAGTAGCATCCCAGATAGAACAATCACATGTCGTTAAAGAGCACAGGGTCTGAAGCCAGAGTTCCTGGGTTGCCAAGCTGGTTCACAGTTTGCTAAGTGTGGACAATTAACCCCTCAGTCCATCAATTTTCTTCTTGATAAAATTGGGAGATTAATAGTGCTACCTCTCAGTATTTCTATAAGGGTTAAATTAATTAAATTGCCTAAAACATTTAAAATAGTGCCTGTTACATAATGTGATGCTAGCATTGCTCGCATGAGTATTTCATAACCTGTTCTTAGATATATCTGCCAAAGAAACATTAAATATATCTCAGCAAGCACACGATGTCCAAGTTTCTTTTAGTTACATGTTACTGACCCTAGGCATTGCTTTTTCCAAATTTTCTTTACTCTAGTGAAATGCTCTACTGTATCGCTTATTCAACCCAAGAAGAATGTTTCATAAAGTTCTAGTGATCTACTGCTCAGTAACAAATGACCCCCAAGTTTAGCAGCTTAAAAGTAGATTTTACTCAAAGCTGTGTGGATCATGAATCTGCAATGACTCGGGCTGGCTTGCCTAAGGGTGGAGGACCAACTGCCAAGCAGTTTATTCACTCCAATGTCGTACATTTTTGCCCCCAGGGCTTTGCTCCACAATCTTTCTCATTCTCCAGGATGGAGTGCACACACTTTTTTCTAACAGGCTAGATAAGAAATATCCTGGGCGGTGTAGGCCTAAGAGTCTCTGTTGCAACTACTTACTCTGCTGTTGCAGAAAAAGCAGCCATAGACAACACTAAATAAACGGAGATGGCCAAATTCAGCGCACAGTGGGGCAGAGTTGGCCCCAGGTGAGGATTTGCCAGCCCTGGCTCTTGGGTGTCTCCACGGGTCTTAATGTTCCCACAGCACCGTGGTCTCAGGGTAGTCGAACTCCTTCTATGGAAGCTGAAGGTTCATATTAAGAGATGCAGGCTGAAGTCACAAGGATTTTTACGACCTAGCTCCTGAAGTCCCAAGTATGTTACTTCCTTCCTTTGTTGATCATAAAGTCACTAACACCAGTCCAGATTCAAAGGAATTCAAGTGAATTAGATCTCATCTCTCAATGGGGAGAATAGCAAAGAACTTATTGCAATCTTTGGACTTTCACACTTATATAAATTATAAAACAATTATGTCTTTTATGTAAAATGAACTCCTCATGTTTCACATTCTGCCTCCTGGGTTTAAGTTTTGGGGAGTGATAGCAAGTAAGTCCATATTTACGTTCTTATGACCTTTGGAATTATATTGATTTCTGGAATTTTAATGTATTATTTCTATGAATATTCACTAAGTGTCTATGTACTGAGAAATATGCCAGCCTCTACATCAGGCTCAAATATACAATAAGCCACCTGTTTTTGATCAAAAAGTTTCTAGTTGTTGAGGGTTTTTGCTGTGTTTTCTAAGTGCAGTTAGGAAGTAGGATGGCATAGAAAGTGACAAGTCTGTTTATAACAATAGTCACCTTCAAAGAAGAGTCAATTACATTACATGAAAGACCATTTTGCTCTTCCTAGCACTTGAATAGATGCAGCTATTTCAGGTCAGGCTAAACCAGGACTTGGCCTAGGACCTGGAAATAAAAAAATTTAAAAAGTGATCCACATAATAGAGTAGGAAAAATGTGGGAAATATTAAGTAATCAAAAGGAGGAGAGAGGGGAGGCGTGTTCATTTCCTAAGGTTGCCATGACAAATTACCACATACTCAGTGACTTAAAACAGCAACTTACGATCTTATAATTCAAAAATCTCGAAGTCTAAAGTCATGGTGTGACTACACCATGCTCCCTCTAAAGGCTCTAGGAAAGAATGCATCCTTCCCTCCCCAGCAGCAGAAGCTGGTTACCAGCAATCAATCCTCTGTGCCCCTTGGCTTGTAGCCACATCACTCCAACTTCTGCCTCCATTGCTATGTGGACCTCTTACCAATGTGTCTGACTGTCTCCTATCTCTCTCTCCTCATAAGGACAACAGTAATTGGATGAAGGCCCATTCTAATCCATTCTGATCTCATCTCAAATTGACCTTGTAACTGCACAGACTATTTCTAAATAAGGCTGCATTCATAAATACTGCAGATCAGAGATTTGACATAGTTGGGGGGTAACACAATTCAACCCACAGAAAAGGAGATAGGATAAAGGAAGATGGACAGGATATTGAGGGAGACTTAGAAGGTGAAGTTAACAGTGGAAAAATGCTACTAAGGAGTGGCCATAGAACCATTACATTTGTATTTTTGTTACATTTAGAGAATTTTTTTTTTTTGCTTTTAGAGATTTTTTGCATTGTTTTCATGCAAACCCCTTTCCTACATTATCCTTCTAACATTCAGGTATGCCTACAACTCCTGCAGAGGTTTTGTGTGAAGAGAATTTTTAAGATTTTCAAAATGGGCTAAAATTTATATCTGAGTCAATATATTAATAATATGTGAAAGAGTAACACATATATGAATGTAGTAATATAATCCATTCACTGAGTAGAGCAGAAGCAGGAGTTAGAAATCAAAGTTATTTACTATCATCTGTGTCTCACTTTCACATTAATCTAATTGTTTACCTCCAAAATGAAATATTTTGGTGGGGTGCAGTGGCTCATGTCTATAATCCCAGCACTTTGGGAGGCTGAGGCAGGCAGAACACCTGAGGTCAGGAGTTTGAGACCAGCCTGGCCAACGTGGGAAAAACCCTGTCTCTACTAAAAATACAAAACTTAGCTGGGTGTGATGGTGGGTACCTGTAATCCCAGCTACTCAGGAGTCTGAGGCAGGAGAATCACTTGAACCCGGGAGGCAGAGGTTGCAGCGAGCTGAGGTCGAGCCACTGAACTCCAGCCTGGGTGACAGTAACAGAGTGAGACTCTGTCTCAAAAATAAATAAATAAAAATATAAAAAAAAAATACATCAAAGAGGTAGGGATCACAACAAAATGACAACTGTATAGGGTTAGGTAAGTGATGCCACTAGCCAAATCCCCATGCATTTAACAAAGTATTGGCTAAACTCTTTTTTTTTTTTTTGAGATGGAGTCTCACTCTACGGCCCAGGTTGGAGTGCAGTGGTGCCATCTCAGCTAACAGCAACCTCTGCCTCTTGAGTTGAAGCAATTCTCCTGCCTCAGCCTCCCAAGTAGCTGGGACAACAGGCACCCACCACCACACCTGTCTAATTTTTGTATTTTTAGTGGAAATGGGGTTTCAGCATGTTTACCAGGCTGGTCTCAAACTCCTGACCTCAGGTGATCCACCAGCCTTGGCCTCCCAAAGTGCTGGAATTACAGGCGTGAGCCACTGCACCTGGCTCCAACTGGCTAAACTCTTAAAAGACCCAGATGATAGTCAAAAACAATTCCAAATACAAAAGTGGCATGCATTTTTTCTCAGAAAGTGACTTCTCAACCTTAATCTAAGTCTAAAACAGCAGGAAAAGTTTGTATCATGCACACATTTTAATATATTTGATGTTTTGTTTGTCCTTTCATATGGAACATTATTAGGAATTATTATATTATTCCTAAACATTTTGAAATGATAACAGCAAAAGTTTTAGCAAGACTTGATCTAAATAATTATGATAATGATTAGATTTAACTATATATTATGCTTATGTAAAGTAAGGAATTTAAGATAAAATATAATAAATTTAAAATATGAATTCGTCACAGGCCTTTGGAAAGTTTTCAATTTTTGGCATAACATAAAATGATTACCAGTAGTAAGCAAGAATATCGCTGTCATAAATGACATTTCCAGTTAAAGAGATTAGATGGCCCAGAATAATTAGAAAATGATTATTGATCATTGGGGAAAATGCTGAAGTATATCAAACAAAACTGTGTCTAAAAGCCAATAGATAAAATAAAATGAAATTCAAAAAAAGGAAAGGTAAATAATTCAAAATAGCTAAGCAAGGAGAAAAACATAGGAAGAATGGAGGGATGGCACAAAGAAAACAAATAATAATATAGATCTAAAGCTAATCATATCAAAAATTACATTAAATGTTAATGAACAAAACACTACAATTAAAAGTCAGATGCTGAGTGATTGATAGAATTCATTTGGACAAGCAATTCTAAATTATATGTTATCTATCAAATATTCTTCTAATATTAGGCAAATACAAATGAAAATGTGTATCTCTCTATATATAATCAGAGGAATAGCTCCCTTGAGATAAGAATGGTTTTATTACTATCAAATAAAATGGACTTTAAGACTATTAGCAAAGAACAAAGAAATATATTTTCTAATATTAATGAACCAATTCAATAGGAAGACATGACAATTTTAAATATATATACATCTAAATTATCAACTTTAACATACATGATTAAAAATTAATAGAATGAAAAAATGAAAAATTTGAAAATTTAAATTTTCTTAATAGCAAGAAAATTTTCATGTTTTACCTTGAAATATTTAATACTCATTTATAGTAATCATTTAAAAAAACAAAGAAATTAAAAAAAAACAAAACTTCTTCAACCTGATAGAAAGAAGCTATGAGAAGTTTTAGATTTTATCATACTTTTAATGGTAAAATGCTGAATGTTTCCCTGAAAGAGCAGAATCAAGGCAAGAATGCCTATTCTCAACACTTTCATTCAGTATTATACTCAATATATTGACCACTGCAATAAGGCAAGAAAAAATGTAAAAGGCATATAGATGAAAAACAGTTAGTAAATGCCCATCTCATTAAATAACATGATAACTTACATAGAGAATTCTCAGATATTTATAAGACAAATAGTAGAACACATAAATAATTTTACTAAGGTTGTAGGTCAGAATGTCACTGTTGTAAATACGTGTATGTTTTGTAGGCTAATATTAAACTACTTTAAAATAGAATGTAAAATAAATTATATTTATAATAAATCAGAATGTATAAAATGCTTATGAGTAAATTAATCAAAACATGTAAAAGGTTTTTTTTATTCTAGAACATTGCTGAGAAAAATAATATTTTAATAAATATGTACTTAAAATTCTTTATTGTTAAAATGTCAATTTCTACAAAATTGATAGAAATTGATAAGCTATCTTAAAAATTAAATCAAAATTTGTAGATAGAAATTGATAGGTTGGTTTTTAAAACTAAACAGAAATTTGAAGAAACTACAATAGCCTAAGCAATTATTGAAAAACAAAGCTGGAGAAAATTTCTACCTAATTTCAAGATTTAATATACAGTATTCAACACAGTTTGATATTGGCTGTGATGTTGGCTAAATAATATACATTTAGAACAGTAGAACAGAAGTAAAATCAAGAAATAGACTCATATATATGATCAGTTGATTTATGCTAAAAATGCCAAGAAACTTCTGTTTTACATAAATCAGAGATCCAAATTTCAATTTAAAATAACAGAATTCCTAGAATAAATATAGGAGAAAATCTTTCTGGCCTAATACTAGTATTTATTCCATTAACATATTAAACATGAACTATAAAAAATATGTATTGAAGTTTAAATTTTTCTCTTTAATTATTTTTCTTTTCAATTTTTCTCTTTCTTCAAGAAACAAATATGCAAGTCATATAACACATAATTTGAATTCAATCGTAAGTAAACATTAAGCAGTTCCTGGTTAAGAGACATTCTAATTAAAAGTTGTTTTAAGTTTTTCAAAACTCTACATTGAATGCCAAAACATATTTTCCTTTTGAATGTGAAAGCAATTTTAAAAATGTTTAATTTAATATTGTAACAGAGGTCCTAAAGAGCGAAATAAGAGAGGGAAAGAAATAAAAAGTTATGAAGTTTAGAAGTGAACAAATTAAACTTTACATTGTAAATTATAAGATTTTACATAGAGAAATCAAAAATAATCCATTAGAAAATTATCAGTAATAATAAGTAAATTCAGCAGGTTTACTATGTCAATATATTTCTAAATTCCAGCACCAAAAAAAAAAAAAAAAAAGAATTGAGATAAAGCATACTAACATACCTACAAAACATAAAATTCTAATATCTAGGAAAAATGAAATATGTGCACAAGCTCCACGTTGCAAACACTAAAATATACATTAAAATCTGAAAAACAGTGTGAAGGAAAAGTCAAGGAATATCTTTTAAAAATGAAGATCTATATTGATTTCATAGATTGCATGGATTAAAAAGCTCACTATTTTCAATGTCACCATTCTCTTCAACTTGACATATAGTTTCAACAAAATTTTAGCCAAAATTCCAAAAAGCTTTTCCCACAGATACAGACAGAAACATATGAAAATACAAAAGATCTTAAATAGCCAAATTTTGCATGTGTTTTAAAACAAAATTCAAAAACTCATATAATTTAATTTCTAGATTCACCAGCTACAAGACATAAAACTGACATTGGCATAAAAATAGACATAGATTGAAGGCAGATAATTTATTAAGAAATATACTCATACACATATGGTCAATTGATTTCCAACAAAGTCACCAAGACAATTCAATCAGAAAAGAAAAGTTATTCAACAAATGGCACTGGCAAACCAAATATTCATATTAAAAAGTTAAAAAAAAAGAGAAATTGATATTGACTTTGTAAAAAATGCCAAAATTAACTGAAAATGTAATATCTCCAATGAAGAAGGTTTAGGAGAAAAAAAAAGCTTTGTGACTTTTTAGTAGACAAAGATTTATTTAAATCCAAAAAGCACTATCAAGAAAAAAATAAAGTAGATGTATTTAAAATTAAAGAACACAAATTTTAAATACAAATTTAAAATTGAGAGTGGAGGCAGAGAAAAGCAGCTGAAGAGAACTCTCTAGAGATCATCCCTCACAAAATAATACAAAATTGAACAACTATTTAGTCAACAAATCACTTTCATAAGAACCAAAAAATTAAGTGGGCAATCACAGTACCTGGTTTTAGTATAATATCAAAGAAAGAGGCATTGAAAAGAGTAGGAAAGACGTGCTGCATTTCCTGTACCACCCTTCCCCATCTTCCATTCTATGCCAATAAACTAGAATAGCTAGAAGAAATGGATGACTTCCTAGACACATATAACCTAACCAAGATTGAACCATGAATAAATCCAAAACCTGAATAGACCAATAACAAGTAATGATATAGAAGCAATAATAAATAGTCTCACATCCATGAAAATCTCAGAACTTCATTGTTTCACAGGTGACTTCTATCGATCATTTAAAGAACTAATACCAATCCTACTCAAATTTGTCCAAAAAATTGAGATAATACCTCCAAACTCATTCTATGAGGCCAGTGTTATGCTGATACTAAAACCACACAAAGGTACCAAATAAAATAAAATTAGAAGCCAATGTCTCTGATGGACATAGATGCAAATACTCTCAACAAAATACAAGCAAGCTAAATTCAATAACCATTAAATACATCATCCATCATGACCAAGAGACATTCATCCTCAAGATGCAAAGATGAATCAACATATGCAAATTGATAAATGTGATACATCACATCTGCAGAATGAAGGACAGCGTCCATATGATCATTTCAATTGATGCTGAAAAAGCATTTGATAAAATGCAACATTTCTTCATGATAAAAACTCTCAAAAAACTAAGGATAGAAAGAGTATACCCCAACATGGTAAAAGCCAGCACTACAAACCCACAGCTGATATCATACTGAATGAGAAAAAAAACTGTAAGCCTTTCCTTTACAACCCTGAACAAAACAAGGATAACCACTTTCACCACTTTTATTCAACATAGTCCTGGAAGTTCTAGCCAGAGCAGTTAGACAAGAGAAAGAAATAAGAGGTATCTGAATTGGAAAGAAAGAAGTCAAATTATCCTTGTTTGCAGATGATATAATCTTATTTTTAGAAAAACCAAAAGACACCACCAAAAAGCTATTAGAGCTGATAAACAAATTCAATGAAGTTGTAGGATACTAATCGACATACAAAAAATCAGAAGTATTTCCATATACCAACAGCCAACATCTAAAAGAAAAAACAACCAAGAAGTAATCCCACTTACAATAGCTATAAGCAAAATAAAATAGCTAGGAATAAACTTAACCAAAGGAGTGAAAGATCTCTAAAATGAAAACTATAAAATGCCAATGAAATAAGTTGAAGAGTGCATACACACAGAAGTGAACAGGTATTCTATGTTCATGGGTTGGAAAAATCAATATTGTTAAAATATCTATACTACCCAAAGAAATATACAGATTGAATACAATCCTTAACAAAATACCAATGACATTCTTCATGGAAATAGAAAACAAATCCTAAAATTTACATGGAACTGCAAAAATTCATAATAACCAAAGCCATACTGAGCAAAAAGAACAAAGCTGGAGGAATCATATTACCTGACTTCAAATTATACTACAAAGCTATAAGTAAACAAAACCACATGGTACTGGCACAAAGACTAAGGGAGCAGAATAGAAAGCCCAAAAGTCAGTCTGCATTTTAATACAACTTGTTTTTGACAAAGGTGTCAAGAACATACATCAGGAAAAGGACATTTTTCTTCAATAAATGGTGCTGTGAAAATTAGCAATCCGTATACAGAAGAATGAAACAAGACCCCTTGCCTTTCACTATATGCAATATTAAGTAAAAGTGGGTGAAAGACAAATATAAAACCTGAAGCTATAAAACCACGGAAAGAAAACATTGAGGAAACTCTCAGGACATTGGTCCCAACAACGATTTTTAAAGAACCTCAAAACACAGGCAACCAAAGCAAAAATGGACAAATGTGATTATGTGTAGTTTGAAACCTTCTGTCCAGCAGAGGAAACAATCAAGAAACTGTGCAGACAGTCCACAGAATGGGAGAACATGTTTGAGAACCATTCACCCAACAACACATATTCTGACTAATAACCGTAACATACAAGGAACTCAACAGGAAAAAAACATCACCTGATTAAAAAGGGCAAATGATCTGAACAGACATTTCTCAAAAGAAGACATAAAAATGGCCAATAAAATACATGAAAAACATGCAGAACATCACTAATATCAGAGAAACACAAATCAAAACTATGAGATATCATCTCCCTCCAATTAAAATGCCTTTTATCCAAAGGACAGGCAATAATAAATACAGGTAAGAATGTAGAGAAAGGAGAAACACTTGTATGCTGTTGGTGGGAATGTAAATTAGTAGAGCCGCTATGGAGAACAATATTGAAGTTTCTCAAAAAATTATAAACAGAACCATCATATGATCCAGCAATCCCACTGCTGAGTATATATCTAAAAGAAATTTGAAATAAGTGTACCAAAGAGATATCTGCACTTCTATGTTTACTGTAGCACTATTCACAATAGCCTAGGTATGGAATCAACCCAAGTTTCCCTCAGTGGATAAATGGATAAAGAAAATGTGGCACAGATAAACAATGGGATGATATTCATCCATTTAAAAAGATGAAGTTCTGTGTAACTGGCAGTGACATGGGTGGGACACCAGGACATTATGTTACAGAAAAAATAAGTCAGACACAGTAAGACAACTGTCACATGTTCTCACTCATATGTGAAAGTTTAAAAACTGACCTTGGAGATAGAGAGTGGAATGTTGGCTGCCAGAGGCTGGGAAGGGTAGTAGACAGGGAGGATAAAGAGGGGATGGTTAATGAGCACAAAATTAGAGTTAGAGAGAAGGAATAAGATCTGATATCTGATAGCACAATAGGGTGACTATAGTTAACAATAATTTATTACGTATTTTAAAATAAAAGAGTAAAATTAGAATGTTGTGTCAAAGGGTAGGGGAAGGGAAAGCATCAAGATAAATAGCTAATGCATGTGGGGTTTAATACCTAGGTAATGGGTTGATCGGTGCAGCAAACCACCACCACAACACATGTTTAGCTATGTGACAAAGCTGCACATTCTGCAGCTACAGAACTTAAAATAAAATAAAATGTGGAAAAAAAGGGGGGCCAAGCGTGGTGGCTCACACCTGTAATCCCAGCACATGGGAGGCCAAGGTGGGTGGATTACCTGACCACCCCATCTCTATTAAAAATACAAAATTAGCTGGGCTTGGTGGCGCATGCCTGTGATCTCAGCTACTCGGGAGGCTGAGGCAGAAGAATCACTTGAACCCAGGAGATGGAGGTTGTGGAGCTGAGATCATGCCCTTGCACTCTAGCCTGGGTAACAAGAGCGAAACTTCATCTCAAAAAAAAAAAAAAAAAGAATTAGAATGTTACTACAACAACATATAAATAAATAAATGCTTAATGTAATGAATACTCCAAATACTTTGATTTGATCATTACATATTGTATGTATCAAAACACTACATATATTTCATGTATATAACTCCATAATAATTAAAAATTTAAAAATTAAGAAATTTTGCTTATGAAAATAAGAGTTAGAAAACGGTGAACCAGCTATTTTAACAATATAAATTAAACACGTAAATTATTTATAAAGACATAAAACGGCATATAAGATGAAGAATTTATATCAATAACAAAATGTGTTTTTATAAATCAGTGTTAAAAATATGTATAACTGAGTAAAAATTAAGGCTGAGGATCTGAATAGGCAAATCCCGAGTGAAGCTATTCTCTTGGCCAAATAGCATGTGAAAATAATAAAATGATACTTTGTAGAAAAATTAAAACCATAATGACATATCAATACACACATATCAGAATGGCTAAAGACAAGTGACAGTCATAAGAGTTACCTAAAGTACCTGAGCAAATGGAATCCTCATGTGTTGATGCTATACATGTACATTCAAAAGAAAAATATGAACATATGTTTGGCGATAGCTATGACACAGCAACTCTACCACTCCTTTAGATGTAGCCAAGAAAGAGAAAGCATGTATCTATCAAAGACAGGTGCAAAAGTGTGGATGGAAACATTATTATTAATATAGAAAAATGAATAGAGGTAACTCAATTCTTTATATAAATTATTGGAGAATAAGTAAATTGTGGTCCATACACACAATGGACTATTACACAGCAATAAAAAATAACCATTTACATCGAAAAACAGTATCATCAAGGATCTCACAGAAATAACGATAAAATAATTTTAAAAAGACTCATGAAAAATTGTATACTCTGTGAATTCATTTAAAAAACTGGCAAACTAATACCTGATGATAGAAATAAGAATGACTGTTAGTTACTTCAAGTGAGAGGCATTGAATAGAAAAGAGCGTTACAGCTTTCTGAAGTGTTAAAAATATTCTACAAGTGATTTATGTGGTGGCTAAAGAAGCTATAATTTTATGATTTGTATACTGAAGATACGTGCATATTACTGTAGATATGTTATATCTCATTAAAACATTTTTAAAAGCAAAAATGACTTCTTGTGTAAAAGAAGGATAAAAATGATACATATTTTATTTTTAGTGTTTTTATTGTGAAACACTATCACATATAAAATATTAATTAAAATGTTGGCATGGTGAGAGAGAAGAAAGCAATTAAGAATGGGCATGGCATGAGGCTCCTCGCATATTTTTATATACTTTTGATTTTTGAATCCTGTGAAGACAATTCTAAAAACACTAAATTTAATTTTAAAATTTCTAAACATAAATTACAGGCTCAGACCTTTTTCTTAACAAGTATCTTTTTATGCACAGTTTTTTTTTATTGGGTACTTGAGTATTCAAACATATTTTTGTCCAATCTTCTATCATTTATCTTCACGCTATTTCAAATTTGAAAATAGAAATTGTGCTGAACTCTGCTTGGACGTGGTTATGATGCTGTGAACCCCAAATATCTGAGACAGATCTCAGTCAATTTAAGCTGATTTTGCCAAAGTTAAGGATGTGTGCCCATGCCACAGCTCAAGAGGGCTTGACATGCACACAAGATGGCTGGGGCACAGCTTGAGTTTATACATTTTAGGGAGACATGAGACATCAGTCACTATATGTAACATGTACAGTTGTTCTGTCCAGAAAGGTGGAACATCTCGAAGCAGGAGGGGACTTCCAGGTCATAGGTAGGTTAAGAAGCAAAATGTTGCATTGAGTTTTTAATTAGCTTTTCCAAAGGAGGCAAGCAGACATGCATTTATTTCAGTGAGCAGAGGGATGACTGAGTTCTCTCTGTCCTTCGTCCACAAGCAAATTCCTGGTGAGGTAGGTATGTAGCTTTTTTATCTTAGTAGCTATCTTTTTTAGGAATAGCATGAGGGGCAGATTTGCCCTAAACAGTTCCTAGCTTGACTTTTTTCTTTGGGTTAGTGAATTCAGGGCTCCAAGATTTATTTTCCTTTCACAATGCTGTATTTTTGTTCTGCTTTATTCATCTCTCCCCAACCATCTTGGTGGATATTATGCCACAGATCTGCCAGAGGTGGGAAATGCATAGATGTTATGTAAGCAATCTAGATATAAAGAACATCTGAACTTTAGGTTTTTATGTTACCAGGGGAATGAAAGAAGGTGACTTAAATGGCTTGGTCATCACTTCCAAGATGGTTTCCAGTAATTCCTGGTATTCATGTCCTTGTGCCATCCCCCCCAACACTGTACCAGGGCTGTCCTGTGTCATCAGTATTAGTAGCTTATGGAAAAGGTGATGGGACATGACTTCCAAAATCAGGTTATAGAAAGACACAGCTTCCATTCTGGGTGCCTGTTTTACCTCTGTGTCTCTTGCTCGTTCTTGAATCATTAGCTCCATATAGTCTTTGATGGCTTTAATTCTCTTGAAAATATAATATCCACTAAATATTTTGAACAAATGAGAAAATCTTTGCACAATTAAATAAAAAGTAAAAGGTTTATATATTTCAATAAAAATGTAATTATTAGAATTTAAAGTGTATGTGAGGGGGTGAGTGTGTTGTGTGGGAGGGTTAAAATGCTATTCTAGAACCCAGAATCTTTTCAACAGAATGAAAGATCTTGGAATAATAACTTTTCTGGAAGAGAAGATAACTGTGCTGTTTACTTTTTATATGCGTGTAATTATTCATGTTTTTATTTAGTGACTTTTTTTTTAGCACTTTGAAAGTACCTGACACTTTTGGGGATCTTGGAGACGTAAAGATAAAAAGACATTCCTCACTTTTGGAAGCTCCATTTAGCAGCGTGATGACTTCTGTGGCATGCCTACCAACACCTCACACTGAAGGGTAAATGGAACCCTTGCTTCTCTTCACCACTTCCCTGCTGCTAACATGGAGCCATAGGAATGGGCATGAAATGAGAGTGAATTGTGAGAGGCAACTGTGAGAGGCTTGCTTTTTAGTCCTGAGACTGCAACTTGAATCTAGAACTGTCTTATTTCAAAATTCATGTATTTTCTTTTTCTGTTATGTGATTCCATGTTATAAAGAATATCTCTGAGACACATATTCAATTAGAAAAAAGAAAATCAGAGTATTTTGAAGCTGTGTCTATCAATGAAATCTTCCAAATATTTGTCATTTATTTTGTACTAACAGATGTCATAGTCTTGCCTTTTTCTTCATGCATTTATCAGAACCTAGAGCAGCTCTGTTAGGGTTATTTATACTTCCAATGGATCTCTGGCAATCGCATGTCTGATGATCAGCTGGTCTATATACTGGGGATAACTGAAAAGAGTAAAAATTTTGAAGAACTAAAGACACCCTACAGCAGTAGGCAACCACACTTAGTCAGATTGAAATCACAAAGACCTCATTAGGATGTCCCTGTTCTGCTATAGTTAACATTTGATTAAGTGGGTACCTGAAGTTACTGCCTTTCTTAATTAAATCAGACTCCGCTTTTACCCATCCCCAGGAAAAAGAGAAAAGAAAAGATGGATTCAGCACCCTTCCCTTCAAATGCTAATTACCATAAGCAGTGAAAGTCCTAAATCAGGAGGTTCATTCAGCTGGCTGCCCCATCCTTGAGGAAGCCCCAGCTCACATTTACAAGTGAGGTCTGCTCTATTGTGTCCCTAATAATAGGCGCAGATGTTGGGCCCGCCTTTCTCTGAGCGACTTTTGCCTAATAACTACCGTCAACGTGTCCCAGTTGCACCTGTTCAGCATTTTAAAATGAATTAGTGTGCTTGATTGCCTCCAAAAATCTTGTCCACTTTTGTCAACCTGATTATACTGCCACAATGCAAAGCAATTATATGAGCGGCAGCCATTCAGCAAGCTGGAAGGAGGCCAACCCTACCAGCAGTCTAAGCATTTTTTTGTTTTTGTTGTTGTTGTTATTCTTAATGATTGCCTGACTTTAGAGAGGTCCTGAATTAATAACCACACAAGATGGCTCTCAGCGGCAGTCAGGTTGGGAAGGTCACCAAGGCGAATCCAGGTAGTAGTGAGGATGGGGGTGGCTAACAAATCAGAGCTTGCCAGGCCAAGGGTATCGGGAGTGATGTTAAATTATCTCAGCTAGGGAGCTGAGATCCTGAAGGACACGTTACTAGGAAAGACACACAGACATTCAACAAGATAGATAAGCTACAAAGGACGTGCCCCAATTCTTTGCAGTGCCAGTCAGCCACAGAAATTCTGAGACCAATTCAAGGGCCTGCTTTTATTTTTAAAAACACAGCCATTTTATGTTTTTTTTATATCTCTGTTCTCTCCTGTTACATATACTACACTAATTTCATTTTCAGTGAAGTTAGGACAGAAACAATTATAAAACATATTAATGTGGGCATACAGAACATTTGTTTACTGAGTGTCTGAATCTCTCTATCTTACTTAAAACTCAACTAATACCTCAAGCCTGGGAAATAATTGAGGGAGTTATTTAAAAATATACAGCTGGTCATTAAGCGAGCATTAAAAATGACATTTAAAGAAATTGAAGGCATGGGTAAATTCTTATTGTCTTGTTTCTGATTAATTCCCCAGGACCTGCTTTGGTGCCACGCACAGAGTAGAAATTCAGGTGACATATATGGAATGAATAATTACATAAATAACGAGATGAAATATAATACTAAGTAAAACAACTAAAGTCTAAATCGCAAATGTAGGAGGATCTATATAAATATTTATAAAAAGTGTTGCAAATGCTTCTAGTAGATATGCAATGAATGGATTATAATATTATTACTGTTTTTCTTCTTGCTTTATTTTCTAAAATAAAATTGTAAAGATTTTTACAATGCTTAAAAATAAAATAAGCTTATTGACATATTTAAGTTCCTTACAAATCCTGAACATTAGACTTTTGTCAGATGCATAGTTTGTGAGTATCTTCTCCCATCCTATAGGTTTCCGTTTACCCCCTTGAAAGTTTCTCTTGCTATGCAGAAACTCTTTCATTTAATTAGGGCCTACTTGGCAATTTTTGGTTTTGTTGTAACTGCTTTTGAGGACTTAGCCATAAATTCTTTGCTAAGGGCAGTATGAAGAAGTGTAATTCCTAGGTTTTCTTTAAGGATTTTTATAGTTTGGTATCTTACATTTAATTCTTTAATTCATCTTGAGTTAATTTTTGTGTATGGTAATAGGTAAGGGTGCTGTTTCATTCTTTTGCATATAGATAGCAGTTATCCCAGCACCATTTATTGAATAGGGAGTGTTTTCACCATTACTTGTTTTTATCCACTTTGTAGAAAATCAGATTGTTGTAGGTATGCAGCTTTATTTCTGTGTTCTCTCTTTTTTTTTTTTTAATTGCATTTTAGGTTTTTATTTCTGTGTTCTCTATTCTGTTCCACTGGTCTATGTATCTGCTTTTGTACTAGTACCATTCTGTTTTGGTTACTGTAGCCTTATAATATAGTTCGAGGTCAGGTAATGTGAATGCATCCAGCTTTGTTCTTTGTGGCAAAGGACATAAACAGATACTTCTCAAAAGAATACATGCAAATAAGTGGCCAACAAACATATGAAAAAATGTACATCATCATTAATGCAAACCCAAACCACAATGAGATATCCTCTCACAACAGTCAGAATGTCTTTTGTTAAAAAGTCAAAAATAGCAATGTTGGCAAGGCTGCAGGGAAAAGGGAAAACTTATACACTGTTAGTTAGAATGTAATTTAGTTCAGCCACTGTGGAGAGCAGTTTGGAGATTTCTTAAAGAGCTAAGAGTTGAACTACTATATGATCCAGCAATCTCATAACTGGGTATATACCCAAAGGAAAATAAATTCTTCTATCAAAAAGTTAGATGTACTCATTTGTTCATTGCAGTGCTATTTACAATGAAAAGATGTGGATCAACCCAGGTGCCCATCAATGGTGGATTGGATAAAGAAAATGTGGTACATGTACACCATGGAATACTATGCAACCACAAAAAAGAAATGAAATCACGTTCTTTGCAGCAACATGGATGCAGTTGGAAGCTGCTACCCTAACTAAACTAACAAGTAACACAGAAACGGAAAACCAAATACCGTATGTTCTTACTTAGAAGTAGGAGCTGAATTTTAGGTATATGTGGACATAAAGGTGGGAACAACAGACACTGGGGAATACAAGATTGAGGAGGAAGAGAAGGGAACAAGGGTTGGGAAGCTATCTATTGGGTACTAGGCTCATTACCTATGTGACAGATTCATTCATACTCCTAACTTAGCATCATATAACATACATATACCAACTGATTCTAAAAAAGTGAAAAATAGCAATAAAATAAAACATAAAATAACCTTTAGGAGGAAAAAATTATTTTTTTACTTGGGAAGTGATACACAAAGCTGAAAATCTTCCCTGGTCTCTGCCAGTATTTGCTAAAGAAAATTAGCTGCACACAATTCAAAACTCTACTAATAAACAATGGAGAGTATGAAATAATAATTTTTTTTTTTGAGACCGAGTCTTACTCTGTTGCTTAGAGTGGAGTGCAGTAGTACCATCTTGGCTTACTGCAACCTCTGCCTCCTGGGTTCAAGTGATTCTTGTACCTCAGCCTCCCAAGTAGCTGGGATTACATACTAGGCTAATTTTTCTATTTTTAGTAGAGATGGGGTTTCTCCATATTAGCTAGACTCTGCCCACCTTGGCCTCACAAAGTGCTGCAATTACACATGTGAGCCACCATGCCCAGCCCCAAATCATTCTTATAGTGTCATCATCTGCCAATACATTCTCATACCTGTTAAAATACACCCCCACCAATAGGCAAAATGGACTCCTCATGGCTAACTTTCTCAGAGTTAGAGCAAGGAGGCCATGGCTAGGTGAGGGAGAGTCACCTACTTGCTGTTCTCAGGAAGACATTCTAAAAATGTCACAGGACCGGAGAGATCCAAGATGGCCGATTACTAGCAGCTCAGGATTGTAGTTCCCAGTGAAAGTGCAGAGAACGAGAGGACACCACCCTTTCAAACGAATTTTTGTTGCTCACGGACCAGGAGATTCCCAGCGGAGGAGCCCCATGGGTCAACAGCATGACTCTTGTGGCCAGCACGGTGGTTTTGCCGGCACCTCGGTGTGGCGGTTCTCGATGCAGAGTAAACGGGACTGGGCCCCCTTTCCGTCGACATTTGGGGCTCCGGGAAGACAGAGTCGCCTATTCAGCTGATTGGAAAAGGGACTCAAGAGGGAAGCCAGACTGGAGATTCCCAGGCAGAAAAGCACCATGAATCTTAATGCCACTGTTTTAGCTGGTGCAGTGGGTTGCTCAGATTCCGGCACTGGGAATCAACAAATTGGACATCCACTCAGAGACCTAATTTGAAAGTCAGTAATTACAAAGACGACAGGTGGACAAATTTATAATGATGGGAAGAAACTAGCGTAAAAAGGCTGAGAATACCCAAAATCAGAATGCCTCTCTCTCTACAGGGGATCACGGTTCCTCATCAACAGGGGAACAAGGCCTGATGGAGAACAAGTGCATTCTGATAACACAATTAGGCTTCAGAAGGTAGATAATAAGAAACTTCTGTGAGTTAAAAGAACATGTTCTAGCCCAATGTAAAGAAACTAAGAACCTTGAAAAAAGGTTTCACGAAATCCTAACGAGAATAGACAATTTAGAGAGGAATATAAATGAATTAATGGAACTGAAGAATACGATATGAGAACTCCATGAAGTATGCACAGGTTTTAACAGTCGAATTGATCAAGCAGAAGAAAGGATATCAGAGGTCGAAGACCAACTTAATGAAATGAAACGAGAAGACAAGATTAGAGAAGAAAGAGTAAAAAGGAATGAGCAAAGTCTCCAAGAAATATGGGACTATGTGAAAAGACCTAATTTACGTTTGATAGGTGTACCTGAATGTCATGAAGAGAACGAATCCAAGCTGGAAAATATTCTTCAGAATATTGTTCAGGAAAACTTTCCTAACATAGTAAGGCATGACAATACTCAACTCCAGGTAATACAGAGAACACCACAAAGATATTCCTCAAGTAGAGCAACCCCAAGACACATAATCGTTAGATTCACCAGGGTTGAAATAAAGGAGAAAATTCTAAGGGCAGCTAGAGAGAAAGGTCAGGTTACCCATAAAGGGAAGCCTATCAGACTCACAGTAGATCTCTCAGCAGAAACCCTACAAACTAGAAGAGAGTGGGGGTCAATATTCAATATCCTCAAAGAAAAGAATTTTCAACCCAGAATCTCATATCCAGCCAAACTAAGCTTCATAAATGAAGGAAAAATAAAATTTTTTGCGAACAAGCAAGCACTCAGAGATTTCATCACCACCAGGCCTGCTTTACAAGAGCTTCTGAAAGAAGCATTAAACACAGAAAGGAACAACCAATATCAGTCATCCCAAAACCTTGCCAAAAGGTAAAGAGTATCTCCATAATGAAGAATCTATATCAACTAATGGGCAAAATAGCCAGATAGCATTAAATGACAATATTAAACTCACAAATATCAAGATTAATCCTAAATTTAAATGGATTAAATGCCCCAATTAAAGACACAGACAGGCAAATTGAATAAAAAGTCAAAACCCATTGGTATGCTGTATCCAGATCCATCTCATAAGCAAGGACACACAAAGACTTAAAATAAAGGATTGGAGGAAGACTCACCAATCAAATGGAGAGAAAAAAAAAAAACAGGAGTTGTAACTTTCGTCTCTGACAAAATAGACTTTAATAGTAACAAAGACTAAAAGAAACAAAGAAGGACATTACATAATGGTAAAAGGATCAATGCAACAACAGAAGTCAATGATCATAAATATATATGCACCCAATATAGGAGCACCCAGGTACATAAGACAAGTTCTTAATGACTTATAAAGAGACTTGGACTCCCGCACAATAATAGCGGGAGACTTTGACACTACATTGTTAATATTCGACGAATCAACAATATAGAAAATTAACAGGGACATCTATGATTTGAACTCAGACCTGGAACAAGTAAACTCAGTGAATATTTATAGAATTCTTCACCCCAGGTCCACAGAACATACATTTTTCTCAGTATCACATTACACCTATTTTGAAAGTTACCACATAATTGGAAGTAAATCACTTTTCAGCATTTGCATAGCATTTCACAGACTTAAATGAAATATTGGTTGGCTGTTTTGTTTGTTATTTTCTTCCTTTATTCCTTCCTGTCTCCAACGTTAAGCACAATTATCGGCATAAAAGAGGTTTTTAATACCTATTTTTAGATTGCATTCCATCCTGGGCAATAGAGCAAGACTCCTGTTCTCTCTCCCCCTTTCTCTTTCTCCTTTCTTTCTTTCAAAAAAAAAAAAAAAAAAATCTAAAAAAAAAAAAAGTCACAGGACCTCCCTTTCTAGAATCAAACCAAACCTGCTCCTGTTGTCACAGTGCTGAACTAGACCAGGGCTGGAAATTCCCCACTGACCACCCACAGGCCACCTGATGCCAACCCACTGGACACCTGGAACCAGCCCATTAAGAGAGACTGATGATTCTGGGCTTAGAGGTCATCATTCAGACTCTTCCTTGCCCCCCAGCCTGCCCTTCCCCTGCCCTGTGGTTTTACCTTTATAATCCTGCACTCTCCAACCCCCGTTTCCCCCTGCTCCCCTCACACACAGAGCCCACTTTCATTCTTTACCAGAGGCTGCATCTCCCCAGTCTATAGATAGTTTATTCAGGAAACAAAATTCTCTCTTTCTTTTTCCCAAAGATTTTACAGCAACAAGGATGGGATCCCAAGTATCCCCCAGTGCATTCCCGCAGGGTCATGCCCTGCCCATTGAGCTCAGTGGCCTTCCTGCCTGCCTTGGGGAGGAATTGGAGAATCCCTCTGGGACCCAAGGTCTTCTGTTTTGAGGATGAGGTCTCAGAGACTGTTTTCTTCAGGGAGCCTGCCCATCTGGCTACACACAGGACCCATTTGTGTGAACCACTTGCCCTTTGTGGGGCACATATGCTTTTCAGATATGCTCCCACTTCAGTTTTGTCAGGACATGCACTTTGGTTACACCTGAAGGGACACCTTTATAAGGTGAGTGCTGTGGGGAACCTGGGTTCTAAGAGAATGGTCGCTGACTGGTCACCATCAAGTATTTCCACAGCTTATGCTCTGACCAACCACCATCATGTACCCTGGTAGTTTTTCAAATTTAAAGATTAAGGCTAAATAAAAATTGACCTTAAAGATACATCCATATTGCTCTAGTTACACATGAAATTAGAAGAAAGAAGAGTCTGAACTACTCAAAAATAATTTCTTGTCTCAGCCCTCCCACTTGGGTGATGGTCTTGAGTGTTGTTCAGCCTGTCACTCTCACTCCATGACAATGGAAAAGCCTTCCCTCAGCCCCTACGGTTTTGGTTGAGGTGCTGTGAGCCATATTCCAAAGCCACTCTGCTATTTCAGAAGCCACAGTGAAGGGAACCTAGGACCTGACAAACCAGTAGAACAGCAGGAATCCCTTCCCTGTCTGTCTGTGAAACCCGGTTGAACAGAGAGTTAAATCACTATTTGTCTCCTCTACAAAATTTGCATTGATGGGAGAAAATGATCTGTGTGAAGAGTCTTGGGTGCAGCAGCCCTGGTGTCCTTGTTAGTACTGTTTGGTATGAATAATCCTATTGTTGAATCTATTTCCATGTGAAAGAAGTCCTTGTTTCCTCTTCACTTTTCATCATGATTGTAAGTTTCCTGAGGCCTCCCCAGTTATGTGGAAGTGTGAGTCAATTAAATCTCTTTCCTTTATAAATTACCCAGTCCCAAGTACTTCTTTATCACAGTGTGAAAATGGACTAATTTAAATTGGCATTGCAGAGAGTGGGGCATTGCTATACAGATACCTGAAAATGTGGAAGCAGCTTTGGAACTGGATAATGGGCAAAGGTTGGAACAATTTGGAGGGCTCAGAAGAAGAAAGGAAGATTTCAGAAAGTTTGGAACTTCTGAGAAACTTGTTGACTGGCTGAACAAAATGCTGATAGTGATATGGACAATGAAATCCAGACTGAGGTGGTGTCAGATGGAGATGAATAACTTCTTGAGAACAGGAGTAAAGGTCACTCTTGCTATATGCTTTAGCAAAGAGACTGGTGGTATTTTTCCCCTGCCCTAGAGATCTGTAGAACTTTGAACTTTAGGGAGATGATATGAAATTGGAATTTATGTTTAAACGGGAAGCAGAGCATAAAAGTTTGGAAAATTTTCAGCCTGATGATGCAATAGAAAAGAAAACCTCATTTTCTGGAGAGAAATTCAAGCTGGCTGTAGAAATTTGCACAAGTTATCAGCAGTCAAATGTTAATTGCCAAGACAATGAGGAAAATGTCTCTAGAGCATGTCAGAGATCTTGGCAGCAGCCCCTCCTATCACAGGCCCAGAAGCCTTAGGGGTGAATCTTGTTTTTGTAGGGCAGTCCCCAGCTCCCCATAATCTGTGCAGCCTCGGGACTTGGTGTCCTGTGTCCCAGCTACTCCAGCTCCAGTTGTGGCTGGGTCAAGGTACATCTCAAGCTGTGGCTTCAAAGGGTACAAGCCCCAAGCCTTGGCAGCTTCCACATGGTGCTGGGCATGTGGGTGCACAGAATACAAGAGTGAGCTTTGGGAGTCTCCGCCCAGATTTCAGAGGATGTATGGAAATGCCTGGATGTCCATACAGAAGTGTACTGCCAGCCCTCTTGGAGAAACTCTATTAGGACAATGCAGAAGGGAAATGTAGGGTGGAATACTCCACAGAGAGTCTCTACTGGGTCACTGCCTAGTGGAGCTGTGAGAAGAGAGCCACTGTCCTTCAGGCCCCAGAATGTTAGATCCACCAATAGCTTGCACCATGCACCTGGAAGAGCCACAGGCTCTCAATGCCAGCCTGTAGAAGAGCTGCTCTAGGCCACGGGAGCCCACCCCTTGCATCAGCATGCTCCATAGGTGAGACATGGAGTCAAAGTAGATCATTTCAGATCTTTAAGATTTAATAATTGCCCCACTGGGTTTCAGACTTTCATGGGGCCTATGGCCTCTTTGTTTTGGCCAATTTAATTGGGAATAACATTTATCTAATGCCTGTACTCCCATTTTATCTTGGAAGGAACTAACTTGCTTTTGGTTTTACAGGCTCATAGGTGGAAGGGACTTGCCTTGTTTCAGAAGAGACTTTGGACTTGGACTTTTGAGTTAATGTTGGAGTGAGCTAAGACTTCGGAGGACTATTGGAAAGGCATGATTGGTTTTGAAATGTATTAAAGACATGAGATTTGGGAGGCCCATGAGTGGAATGATACGGTTTGGCTCTGCGTCCTCATCTAAATTTCATCTCGAATCGTAATCCCTTGTGTTGAGGGAGAGACCTGTAATCCCCACATGTCCAGGGAGGGAGGTGGTTGGATCATGGGGGTGCTTCCCTTTATGCTGTTCTCATGATAGTGAGTGAGTTCTCATGAAATCTGATGGTCTTATAAGTGTGTGGCATTTTCCTTGCTTTCACTTTTCTCTCCTGCCATCATAGGAAGAAGGTTCTTGCTTGTTCTTCAGCTTCCACTGTGATTATAAGTTTCCTGAGGCCTTCCTAGCCATATGCAACGGTAAGTCAATTAAACCTCTTTTCTTTATAAACTACCCAGTCTCAGGTAATTCTCTGAGCAGTGTGAAAACAGACTAATACAGTAGCCATTGCTTTAATTGCACTTCATCTTCAGAATCATACTGGTAGAGACATTCTTCATCTCCTGTTACAATTTTATAAATTTATTTATATATTTATCTATAGCTATATGTTTTATTTCAAGGAATTGATAACTCATATGATTGTGTGGGCTGGCAGGTCCAAAAAATCTGCAGCACAAGCTAGCATGCTGCAAATTCAGGTAAGACTGATGTTTCAGTATTGGGTGTAAAATCTGTAGAGAACATTGGCAGGCTGGAAGTTCTGGATTATTGTTTCTTACTCTCCAGGAAATTTGCTTTTACTCTTAAGGCCTTCATTGATTGTCTGAGGCTCACTCACATTATCAAAAATAATGTCCTTTACTTAAATTCAACTGATTGTAAATTGTGAATCACTTGTACAAAACACCCTCACAGCAACCTCTAGATTAGTGTTTGACCAAACACCTGGACCACTTGCCTCACCAAGCTGACACATAAAACTAACCATCACACTTACTCATTTTGTTTTTCATCCTGCAAATATTTTCTCTGCTCTTCATTTGCTTCTTAGCTACCTTTTTTACACAGATTATGGAGACAGGAATCACTTCTTATTAACATCTATATCTTCAGTACAAAGGACAAAATTCTGCCTAGAACAAATGCATAAAAATTTTAGATGACTAAATGTATAAAGGGTTGGATGAATATATTGATGGATAAATGGATGGAATAAGGGATGAAGAGAAGGAAGGAAGAAAGGAAGGGAGGAGGAGAGGAAAGTTTAAATTCCTTGTTTCTACAGTAATCTCTTCCTTACTAAATTCTTATACTTTGTTTATATCACAGCTCATGGTACTGATCTAATGCTGGCCATTTGTCAGTTTGCTTTTTCCAAATAAAAATCTAAACTCTGCAAAAAATGTTTTCTATAAATCTTTACACATTTTTAGTACCTAGCAAATAAATGGAAACATAAATAAACCAATAATTATTTATAATTCTAAAATTTAAATTTTACAATTTTTATTTTTAAAAAATAATAAAGCATTTGCACATTCATGGCTGCTCATCAAAAACTTTCAGATGCATCTTTAAATTTTTACACTTCTGTGATTAAGGCCTTATTATTTTTCTCACTTAACAGTAACAGAAACTATAATTCCCTAATGGGTTGTCGTTTCACTATGTGCTTTGTGCTGTTCCAGTGGTAGTTTATATCATCTTGAACAAGACATAAGTCCTGATGTAATGATTTAGAACATGGAAAAGAAAAGAAAAACTAAACGATTATGTGCTGCATATCTTCCATGTGTCCTTTCAGATTCATTCTTTCACCTTTATTTTTCTCTACTTTGCTTTCTGGCCCAGGGAAGTCACCTGTGGGGGTTACATTAATGGTTTCACTTGCCTTTTGTCTTTAGGTTGAGTTCAGGAAATTAGAAATTGAAGGAAAGAGAATGACATAAGTGTAGAGAAGAAAAACTAGTAAACAAAAGTTTATGGCTCTTGTTAGGTAGCCTTCTCAAATGCCGGAGGCTTCAACTAACAACCTCTTCAATTATCCAGCTGTCATGATAAACTCCTGACAACTCCAACAGGGATATAACCAGGTTCAAAAGACTGAAAAAGAGACCCAGAGGTAGCAAGCAAGACAAGAGGTGTTACTGGGGGCTTACATACAGGGAAGAGTCCAGTGGCAGCGGGATGGACAGGAGAAACACCTCACATGCAGTTCAGTGGTGGCACGCTGGATAAGATAACCACAACTGCTTGCAAAAGACTTGTAGTAGATATACCATTTTTACTTAGCACCTTCCTCCTAAAGGTCTCTACCTGGAAAGCTCTTCACTTAACCCAATACCAGTGGCCTTGATCTCCCATAAGGCCTATGTTCCATGGGATGGGACAAGGGCTCAGATGTTCACCATAGACAAGGAATGAATCTCCAGGCTGTCCACTCTCAGAATCCCTAGCTTGGAATACACATTCAGGTGCATCTGCCTTACAGGGTCATTCCTGGGATATGCTTAAGTTATTGCTATAAGGTACATTTACACCAGTCTTCACTAATACCTTCGACAGAATCCTCCCAACTGCCATTCACTACCCAGTTATGAAACTTCTTCTACATTTTGGATTTCTATTACACTAGCACCCACTTCCAGGAACCAAATTATGTATTAGCTATCTATAACTGCATAACAAATTATCCCAAATGTTGGTAACTTCAGAATAAACATTTATTATTTTACAAGATGTCTATATTTCAGCAATTCAGCAATGGCTAGGCATGGTGATCCTGGCTAGTATTCTTTCAAGAAATTGTAATAAAGATCTTGGCTCAAACTATAGTCATTAGAAGTCTTAGCTGGAAGACCCACTTTCAAGACAAATCACTCACGTGGCTGGCAGAGTATGCTAGACCACTTTATAGGCAACTTGAGAATCTTCATGAGATGGTAACTGGCCTACATTGGAGTGAGTGACTCAAGAGAAGCAAGGTGAAAGACACATCATATGCCTTTGATCGTCTCATCTAGGAGTCACATGCCATCATTTCCACAGTATGTTCTTGGGTGCACAGATTGTCACTATGTAAGACGAAAGCATAAAAAAACTTGAATGTCAGGAGGTGAGGATTCTTAAAGGCTACCTTTGAGGGTTCCTACCACAGATGTCTCATGTCTTACTCTTTATTTGGAGAACTGAAGGGATGGTAAGAAGCCATGAGTGGAAACGTGTTTTGCGACAATTTCACAAGGTGAACATATGTATTTGGCAATATAAATTTTTGTTTATATTCTTCTCATGGTTTCTCTGTTTCATTTTCTTCATTCAATAAGAATATTAGCTTCATTCTCTTCATTCAGTATGTATATCTTGGGAAATAATAAAATTAGCATGCAAGTAATCCTGGCTTTTGCTTACCAAAATCTCAAAGCTCAGAAGTGCAAAAATATATGCTGTATTTAGTCTGTCTTGAAAAAAAAAACAGGAAAATATCAGATTCTTCCATATCTAAATAGTGCTGTCATATATGTACTATCTTGGAAGTAGCAAGACCTCTGACAGAAAAATATTTTATGTTTAGTGCAGAATGATGTGAACACAAAAAAGTTTCTAGTAATGCAATCTAGCACAGAAGCCAAAGAGAAATTCCCAGGCTCGAAGTAAAACTAGCAACTGTAGACAGCTGCCAGAACCTGAAACACCAAGGGGACAATGCCAGAAATATCTCACATCTATCCTGTGTGGCTTGATGCTGAAGGATGAGAGAAACCACCTTTTTAATGTTTTGTCTCTGTCTAAGACTCTGGTTCAAGTGGAGATACAGACTGAGATATTTAATTTGCCAATAGAATGGGAATTCAAAGTCTAAAATTAAACTGATCAACTGCTAATAGTTACATTCATTGCATATTGTTCAAATTCTGTTCATAAGTACAATGACTACACAAGTTCCACCTCAAAGAATACACTGTATTAGTTGGGTATATCCTATAAGACTTCTGTATTTTAAGAAAGTCCCAGGTCTGTACATAATAAAGGCAGGTAACTTATTTCAAAGATTCTTCATTTTGATAAAAATGGTTCATCACAAACAATTGCCTATATATTAGAAAATATAGGCAAATTTGCCAATTTCCTATATACCAGATTCATCTAGATACCCATATAATTGCTTTTCACATATAATTTTTTAATGTCCCATTTTCTGGGATAATATTATGACTAAAAAAGTCTGAAAGAAATTGTTGACTTCATAAAGAAACTGCTCCCTTTTCCTGAAATCTTCTCTATCTTTCAAGCCCCCATTTGTAGATCCTCTCAAACATGCTATCATCCTCAATTCTCCTTATAATGATCCATCAATTTCCATTCTGTGCTTCTATAACTTTTTGTGTTTCACTTACTGGTTTTGTGAGCCTCTGTCTGTGTGTGTTTTTGTCTAGGTCTTTAACTTCTTAAAGTCACAATCTGTCTTATTTTCATGTCTATAGACAGGAGCAGTGACTCAACCAAAGAAATACATAAATAAATTATAATTTATTAAATTCAAGCAAAAATATGAAATTGGCACCCTCAGCACACCACTTTTTAAAAATCATAACTGTGGTATCTTCCCTTTGCTCCTTTCTCGTCCTCTCTTCTTCCCTCCCCACATAATCACTGTTCCTCCACACCGAAACTTATGCATGAACTCATTGAAGACACATTTACTCATTCAAAATCAAAGCCTGTTCTCAGGAAAAGCTCCAGTATAAATAACGTGCATCCTTGTAGAAAAGCAAGTCATCTGCCAATCCTAAGGAGGACATACAATGCAATCAGACAATTGTAGATTCAAGATCTATCTCAACACTTGCCAGACATCTGACCTGCAACAAATTATTAAACCTCTTGCCTTCATTTTTCAGTCTGTAAAGGCAACGTGATAATGCCTCTTCCAGAGGGTTGCCTAAGTGATTTATGAAGAATCATTACAATTCTTAGCTGAGACAGCAGGCTGTGTATATAGTTGACTTTCAGGAGACACACAGAGCATGGTGATGCTTTTCCAGTGTTGGTCGGGGACACCTCTTCCTGAATTCTCCCTGAAGTCCAGTGTGTTATATTCAGAACTAGCTGCTACGGTGAGGAATATAGCTAGACTATTTTGTCTTGTTTTTCCCTCCTTCAAGAACATCTCCAAGTAGCTGAGAAAGCACAATTAGTGGACAGTAACACGTTGTGCTCAAAAGTACTTCTCCCACTGAGATCTCAAATCACATAGGAAAGGAGGCAAACCAAGTCCCATATAAACTTCACAGCTGTAAACTCTGAAATCCTCTGCCAGATTCATATAAAGTCAAGGCAAGAACTAGCACTAAAGCTCCCAACTCTCTCCCATCCCAATTTCCTCAAGCTGCTCCAAGTAAAGCTACGCTTTTGGGAAATACTCCATGAATTCACTGATTCAGTTTTATGCAGCTATCCAAACACTGAGCTTAATTTTGTTTACTTTAAGAAGAGGGAAAATAATCTCCAAAAGTAGTAAATCAGGTAAAATTATTTCAGTTACTAAGTCCTTCTCAATGAAACTTGAAGTCAGCAGTTGAAATGATCAACCTCTTAAAAATAATTAAAAGCAGACATCTGGAAAATACTAGTAACTATAGCACTCACAGCTCCAGAAACATATTCCATGAATAACTAAGTCTTCATTTTTCAAAAAATACTTACTTTTCATTTTATTTTAAACAGAAGCTTATCACCCATGAACATAAACACAAATGTCCAATAAAATTTACTTTTAAAAAATTTCAGTAAGTTAATGTCAACACATGGTATTAATTTTTGCTAGGAAGCCAGTCTTAATGGGGAGTCTGGAAGCATGGCCAACCAGGGTTTAATGAGCTGGTGGTTTTTCCATAGCACATGCATCACAATGAGACCAGGTGGGCCATTAAATTTCATCCTCCACATTCTTTTTTGGAATGTCAAAATATTGTCCCCTATATCTCTGGCACACCTCTAAATTTCTACAAAATTCTTTTTTAGGTCATATCAATGTACCTTCACAGAGTCTCTAGAACAAATATTAATCCTGGTCACAATCTTGGATCCTTAGCATCCAGCAGCCTGTGAGCTGAAGCATCTCTGCCATTCATTCTATTTTATTTCAAAGAATGACCACCACAGCATCAACAACAATACATGTATACCCAGCTTCCACATCCGCCTGTGGATCCAGCCTCCAAACTGTTCTCACAGGTCCATGTTGTAGGCCAGCTTCTCTGGCTCCAGGGATAAGGCCAGTCCCCACAATACCAGGCTCCATGCCTACCCCAGCATCAGGCCAGGCCAGGATCCTACCCACTCCCTGGGGCCTAAAACATCAGTGGATCCAGGAACCAGGATCCAGCAGACCCATGGTTCAGGGCCATTGCAGTAGATTCACGTGTTAGGCTGCCCCTACAGGCAAAGGCTTCAGAACTACCCTTGCATACTCAGGTGTCAGTTCAGCCTCTGTGGACTCAGGCTCCAGATATGTCCCTGTGGACTTGGGTACCAAACCCATTCCTGTGCCAGGCCAACCACTATAGACTAAGGATCACTTCAGCATGATGTTAGCCCCTGGGGACCCAGGCTGCAGGCCAGTACCCACAGATACATGTTGTGGGCCTGCTTGCAGGAATCTAGGCTCCAAGTCCACTTCCATGAAGCCAATCAAGAGGTCAATTCCAGAAGATCCAGGATTCAGGGGCAACCCCCTGGACCTATAAACCAGGCCTGCTGACCTAGGCAGCAAGATAGCCATCCTGAGAACTCTAGCAGCAATCCACCCTTGGACCATGCCAGATAGCCTGCCAAAACCTCTGGACAGGCTGACTAGAGAAGGCTTTAACGATAAAACTAGTCTGCAAAAAATGGACTAAATTCCCACTTCTTAAATCCATGGATACCAATTCATAGCAACAAGGACCAAGAGCAATCAGGGAAATATGACACAACCAAAGAAACAAAATACATCACCAGTTACTGACTCTAAAGAAATGGAGATATATAAACTGCATGACAAACAATTCAGTGATTTTAAGGAAGCTCAGCAAGCCTTAATAAAATACAGAAAAACAATTCAATTAAATCAGAAAAACAATAAGTGAACAAAATTAGAAATTTAGCAGAGAGATTGAAATAATTTTAAAACCTCAGAAATTCTGGAGTGGAAAATTATGATGAATAAAATAAAAAATATAATCAATAGCAAAGAGAATAAACATTAGAAATAATCAAGCAAAAAAGATAAACTGAACTTGAAGACAGAAAATTTGGAAATATATAATGAGAGAGGAAGAAAGAATAAAAAGTCATTAAAAAAGCTTACAAGATGTGTGAGAAGGCATCAAAAGGGCATTTGTTTTAAAACTATAAGAGTTCAAGATACAGAAAAGAGAGATAAAGGAATAGAAAACTTATTTAAATAAATAAATAATGAAACTTTCCAAATATAGGGAAAAATATTAAACATCCAGATAGAGAAAAGTCAAGATCTCCAATCAGATTCAATTCAAACAAGACTACAATGAGACACATTGTAACAAAACTGTACAAAATCAAAGACAAAATGCAGAGCCTGAAAGCAGCAAGAGAACAGAGGCAAATTCCATATAGCTTTACAAATCCTCTAAGACTAGTAGCACATTTCTCAGCAGAAATCTTACAAGCCAGGAGAAAATAGAATACTCTAGTCAAAGTGCTGAATAAAAACATCAAAAACAAAAACAAAAACTGCCAGCCAAGACTATCTCATTTGCAAAATGATGTTAGCAATGAGATTTTAGAAATGAAGGAAAGGTAAAGACTTTTTCAGACAAACAGAAACTGAAGGAGTTCATCACCACAAGACCCATCTTATAAGAAATGCTAAACGGAATTTTTTAAGCTGAAGAGAACAACACTGGTTAGTAACATAAAAACATGGGAAAGTATAAAACTCACTGGTAAAGGTAATTATACCATCAAATTCAGAACATTATAATACTGAAATAGTGGTATGTAAATCACTTATATCTTTATGATAAAGATTAAAAGACACAACATAAAAATAATAGTTGCAATCAATTATTAAGGAATATATAATAAAATAAGATGTGACAATGATATCAAAACATAAAATGTGGTGGATGGAATAAACGTGGTTTTATTTTAGTTTTATTTTACCTACTTATTTATTTATTTATTTATTTTTATTTAAAGACAGGGTCTTGCTGTCACCCAGACTGGAATGCAGTTGCACAAATATAGCTCACTGCATCCTTGAACTCCTGGGCTCAAGGGATCCTCCTTGATAAAGAAGGCCATTATATAAAGATGTCAACTCATTAAGAGGATATGATAATTATATATGTATCCAATATCAGAGCACTCAAATATATAAAGCAAATATGAATAGATCTGAAGGAAAAGATAGCATAGTACTTCAATATACCAGTTTCAGCAACAAACAGAAAGACAGTAAGAAGACATCAGACCTAAATTATGCTTTGATCCAAATGGATCTTACAGGCCTGCACAGAACATTCTATCCAACAGCAGCAGAATACACATTCTTTTCGAATGAACACAGGGCATTCTCTAAGATAAATCATATGTTAAACTACACATTGTCACTAATTTAAAAAAATGATTAAAGTCATAGCAAGTGCCTTTTCCTATCACAGTATTTGAAACTAGAAATCAATAACAGGCAGAATTTTGGAAAATTCACAAACACATGAAAATTAAACAACATGCTTCTGAACAAGCAATGAGTCAAATAAAAAATTTAAAAGGAAATGAAGAAATAACTTGAGATGAATGAAATGTCCACACAACAGACCAAACTGATGGAACACAGCAAAAACAGTTCTAAGAGGAAGGTTTATAGCAATGTATACGTGTGTGTGTGTGTGTGTGTGTGTGTGTGTGTGTAAACACATATATATGTGTGTATATGTTATATATTAATATATATTGTGTATGTATATATATAACAAGATCTCAAATAAACAACCTAACATTACAAGAAACTGGCAAAAAAAAAAAAGAACAGCCCAAATTTAGTATAAGGGAAGAAAAAATAAAGATTAAAGCAGAAATAAATGCCATAGAGCCTAGAAAAACAATAGAAGTGGTAAATAAAACTAAGCACTAGCTGTTTGATAACATAAACAAAATTGATAAAGCTGTAACTACACTATGAAAAAGAGACTATTCAAATAAATAAAATCAGAAATAAAAGAGAATTATAATTGGTAAAAGAGAAATATAAAGAATCGTAAGAGACTACTATGAACAAAGATATACCAACAAATTGGATAATCTAGAAGAAATGTATCAATTTATAGAAAAACTGAAACTACCAAAGCTTAATCATGAAGAAACAGAAAATCTGAACAGACCAATAAAGAGTAAGGGCATTGAATCAGTAATAAAAAGTCTCTCAGCAAAGAAAAGCTCAGAAGCTGATAAATTCTACCAAACATTTTTAAAAGAACTAATGTTAATTCTTTTCAAGCTATTCTGAAACAGTGAAGGAGAGGAAATACTCATTTTACTCATCTTACAAGGTTAGCACTATCCTGATACCAAAGACAAAGATGTTACAAGAAAAATAATTACAAGTCTATATTCTCAATGAACATAGATGCATGAATTGTCAATAAAATACTAACATATAAAGTTATTGTTCAATAACTTCAAATGGGATTTATTACTAGAATGCAGGGATGTTTCAACATACACAAATTTATAAATTCGATATATCACTTTAAAAGGATAAAGGACCAGAAATCGTTATGATCTTCTTAAAAGTTGCAGAAAAAGCATTCAACAAATCTCAACATCATTCTCTGATTAAAATCAAAAAATAAATTAGATAGAAAATATATGTACATCAACAAAGTGAAAAACATATATGGCAAATTCAAAGTTGACATAATACCTAATGGTAAAAAGCTGAAAACTTTTCTGCTGAGATCAGGAACAATACAAGGATGCTCACTCTTACTAATTCTATTCAACTTAGTAATGAATGTTTTATATAGAGAAATTAGGCAAGAAGATGAAATAACAGTCACCCAAATTGAAAAAGAAGATGTTAAATTGTCATTGCTTAGATGTGACATAATCTCATATACAGAAAACTCAAAAGACTAAAAAAAAAAAAAAAAAATTAGAACTATTAAATAAATTTAGTAAAGTTGTAGGATACAAAATCATCACACAAAAATCAGTAATGTTTCTGTCACTACCCAAAAGTAAAATCAAGAAAATAATCCTATTTCTACTAGCTACTAAAAAAAAAAATTAGGGATACATTTAACCAAGGAGATAAAACTCCTGATCAGTGAAAACTATAAAACATTAATGAAAGAATTTGAAGAAGACACAAATAAATTGAAAGAGATTCCATGTTCACAAATTGAAAGAATTAATAGTTTAAATACCCATAACCCAAGTGACCTGCAGATTCAATGTGACAGCTATCAAAATTCCAATGACATTATTTTCACAAAAATAGAAAAAATGATTCTAAAATTCACATGGAGCTACAAAAGACCTCAGGTAGCCAAAGCCACCTTGAGGAAAAAGAACAATGCTGGGACATCACTTTATCTGACTTCAAAACATACTACAAATTAATATTAATCAAAACAGCATGACACTAGCATTAAAACAGACACATAGACCAATGAGACAGAATAGAGAACCCATATATAAATCCACACAATTGTAGTCAATTGAACTGTGACAAAGTTGCCATAAATGCAAAATGGGGACATGGTAGTCTATTCAATAAACGGTTTTGAGATAGCTGGATATCCATATGCAGAATAAAAGTGTAATCTCACACTACATACAAAAATCAATTCGAAATGATTTAAAGATTTAAATGTAAGACATGAAACTGTAAAACTACCAGAAGGAAACAAGGGAGAAGCTCCATGACATTGGTCTGGACAATGATGTTTTTGAATATGACCCCAGAACCACAGGTAATAAAAGCAAAATAGACAAATGGAATTGCATCAAATGAAAAAGCTTCCGCTTAGCCAAGAAAACAATAAAGAGTGAAGAAACAACCTGCAGAATGGGAGAAAATATCTGCAAACCATATATCTGATTAGCAGTGAATACCTCAGATCTGTACAGCAGGTAAATGACTCAACAGCAAAAAAAAATGACCTACTTTAAAAAATGGCCAAAGGACCTGAATAGACATTTCCCAAAAGAAGAATGCAAATCACCATGCAACCGTATATGAAAAAAATCTGTTGAATATTACTAATAATTAAGGAAATCAAATTAAAACCACAATGAGATATTATGTCACACCTGTTAGAAAGGCTATTATCAAAAAGTTAAAATATAACAAGTATTGGCAAAGATATGGAAAAAAGGGAACCCTTGAATACTGTCGATAGGAACGTAAATTAGTACATCCATTATGGGAAATAGAACGAACATTAAAACATTAAAAATAGAATTACTGGGTATACATCCAAAGGCAATGAATCAGTATGTTAAAAAGATACCTGAACTCATATGTTTGTTGCAACATTATTAACAATAGCCAAGGTATGAAATCAACCTGTAATCCTCATGCATAGATGGATAAAGAAAATACAATACACACATATACTGAAATAACCTTAAAACATAAGACGATTCTGTCATTTGCAACAACATGGATGGACCTGGAGGCATTAAATTACTTGAAATAAGCCAGACACAGGAAGACAAATATTACATGATCTTATTATACTTACATGTGAATCCAAAATCATCAATTCTTAGAAGCAGAGAGTAGACGGTGGTTGCCAGGGGCTGCAAGGGAGGAGGTTTTGGGAAGATGTTGGTCAAAGGACGTGAAATTTCATTTAGACAGGAGCAATAAGTTCAAGAGATAGCTTGCACAACATGATGACCATAGTTAATAAACAAGGTGTTATACTTTTGAAATCTGCTAAGAAGGCAGATTTTAAGTGTTCTCACCACACACACAAAAGATAAGTATGTAAAGTAACTAATGCATATGTTAATTAGCTCAGTTTAGCCATTTTACAAAGTATATGTAATTCAAAACATCATGTTTTATACTACTATAAATATATACAATATTTTATTTTTCAGTTAGAAACACACACAAGTATTGTATCTCTTGCAGTTTATTTACTTCTAATCCCTGATAGACAGGAAAACAATCCGTGTCCATTAAGTCAATTCTGTAAGATGGACTATCGAAGTTTTCATTTTTATCAGAAGTGCTAGTTTACTTCAGTCTCAAATTTTGAAGAAACTAGGCTTCTGTGTGAGATCAACCTAAATTATTAATGGTGTTTTAATTATTTTCCTTTTAAAGCAAAGAAAATAGGCAAACCTTTGGGCACAGGCAAATCTTCTTTAAACAGTAGAATGGTTAGCTGACTTCAACATGTGGTGGTGATGGTGACTTTTAAAATAAAGAAATAACTCAACAAACTGGCCTTTGGGAACTTTTCAGTGCACATGGCATTGATTTCATCAATGTAATAGGTAGCAACTTGCCGAGCACCTGCCACGTGTGTGAGCTACTTCAGTATATCCGGTGGTCACATAAGAGTGACAAGGAGTGACTCTTAGGCCATGTTTTGTGGTCTCTGAAACAGTGATCCCAAAGAAAGGAGGCCACACAGAAAGTGAGGGTGAACGGGGGTATTAGCATACCCTGTAGAATGTTGGCTTTGTCTTATGATCTTCCGTGGGCCCCCCAAAGCAACCTGGCTTCCTTTTTCTCATTGCATGATGGTTGCGGATTTCCTTCTCCCTACCTAGACAGTGAGCAGGTCCCTTGTTATATTCATCTTTACATCATCAGCACCTCAACAAAATGACTGGTGCAACATGGGTGATTTTCTACACACATATGCAGAGAGAGAGGCAATGAACACATGAACTACTTGTGATACTGCTGAATGCAACTGCATCCATAAGGTCCTGAGAAGTGACCATCACCTATACTAAGTGAAAGAAAACATAGTAAGTAGAGAAAATGACTTTTCCACAGGTTCTCCATTTTACTTCAAGGTATCCTTCCTAACCATGGTGAGTTTATCTGGATATAAAGGTCCTGTAAGACCAAGGTACCACCAAAGACTGAGTCTCAAGCACTGGAAAGAACTATTTTGAGTCAGAACATCTAGGTTTAACGGTGAACTCCATCACATAACTCACACATTCATTTAGTTATCTGGTATTGCTTTATCCCGAGCACCTATTCACTAGTGGACAGAGCTGGAAATGGCCTGTGCAAAAAAGAATTGAAGATGTGAAGGGTGAATCTTTAGGATAAAGTAGTCAAACAGAGTCTAAGTCATTCACCAAAGAGTTATGTGATGATGAGGATGGAGAATTAGCCAAAGAAGTCCCATTTCTTAAAGTATGCTATTTGTCGTATTTTCTGGTTAAGATTCATGATATGGCATTATACTTCCTGTGTAGCCACAACTTTCACAGAAGTACAAATATGACTCTATCAGTAAATATAAACCAAACACAAATCAACTTTACAGGTGACGTAGAACAGGGCCCAAGAATTCCTGAGGTTTTTTAGTATAATTCTCATAGGGGAGAAAGAGTACAGGGCTTTGGTGATGACAGTAACAATGACCATAGCTATTCATATGGAGCTCTAACTATGAGGGTAACACGGTCCTAAAATCTACATATTTTAACTCATCTAATCCTCAAAACTGCATAAGGAATTTAAAACTCTACTAGTATCATTGTTTTTTTCTTTAGATGGAGACTTATATAGAGAGAGTTTGAAAGCCTTGCTCAAGGTCATATAACTACTAAAAGGTAGAGTTTGGATTTAAACAGACATTTTGACTTTAAAGTGATACCACACTACATGGCCAAGACTTTAGATATGCACATTACTCAATACCTGATGTAACTCTTTGTTTATCAATATTAACTTTTAGAATAAATAAATGTAATTGAACATTAATTTCAGTAATTTTAATTTAACATTAGAATTCAGGTCAAATACCAGTTTATTGTAGAAACAAATAAACCAAATTGAAAACAAGGGACTGTATTGTCTTAACCTTTTCAAAACTTGGCATGCAGTTATAATCTCTCAAGTGAATACTTCATCAGGAAATATTTCTAAATTAATTCCAAGTCCATCATTAAATCTCACTGTAAAAAACTACCCTTTAACAAATTATGCATATCTATGCCATTATATCAAGTTGTCCATCAGTCTCAAAATTGCTGTAATATGAATGCTGGAGATATTTCCGTCTAGTTGGAAAGTTTCTATTTAGTTGATCTATCAGTATAGGTCAACAAAGCTGTAGATAAGGCACACTCTTATTCCACCTGAGTCAATTAACTGTGCCCCAAAAGAAAACACAGTTATTGACCTTAGAATTCGCCCTCAGCTCCAGCCAATCAAATGTTTTACCTTGATCTTCTTTTTTTTTTTTTTAAATACAAACTAATGTGCTTGACCCATTGTCATAGTTGAAGTAATAACTCAAAAAATGTTCTACTAATATATCATTAATTCATTAGGTAACATAGATTGAAATAAGTTAAACATGATTGTATACTTTAATATAATGTTCATAGAGACAAGTTATTATATTGCAAAATTTCATGAGAAACCAGAGATAGAAAATTGTACAGGAGGCAATAGTTCCCGTGAATGTAGCATGTTCTCCTGAATCATATTACTGAGAATAAAAATATTTTTTAGTAATTTTATTGCCTTTAGTACACTGGAAATAAAATATCAAAGACTATTTTCATGTCCAAGCAAAAATTAAATGGTATTAAGTTTAACATTACACTGAACATAGAGCTATTAATGAAAAAAGTAACCTTACCACAAATTGTTAATAAATTGGGCCTTGGTTACATTTTTAATTTAAAGACTAATTTCAAAAAATAAAATAAAATTGAGTTATTTGTATTTTGTTGCTATGGCTAAAATTTGGCAATTAATGCTGCTTTGCTTTAATCTTCATGGAAACAAAAGCATGGCCATGTCTTTATGTCTCCAGCATCTAAACAGTTAAACATTGCTGCTGTTTTCTTTCTTTTTTTTTTTTTTTTTTTTCAAAAAAACAACCTGGATTGAAGGTAAGGAGAAGCACCCGTTCAACAATTCTAAGTGGCAGAATTGAAGCAAACTCTGGAAAAGAAAGCTATCCTCTTGATCTGACATGCACGGATGACTGCACATCAGCAGCACAAAGGACTCCATTATTTCTGTATCAACATAAATAGGAGCAAAAAATTAAACCACAGAGATGAATGATGAGCTGAGAGTCAGACACCGGGCAGCCACAGAGCGCAAACCGGAGCACAGCCTTGTCTTTCCAAAGAACATGGCACATGTTAACTCCTTCCTTTCCCCAGTGGAATATATGCTTTGGGGATTCCTTGGCAAAAGATCTCTACAGAAGGCAAAACAAGAATTACTATTTCAGTGAACGACGAAGTTGAACTGTAATAGAATCATACTTATAAATGTGTGTGATGGGACACAGCAAGGACTCTGACTTTGGCTGGATTCTATTCAACCCAGACTATCCTGCCCATAAAATTTGTTTACATTTATTTCATGTATGCATTCTGATATTATATTGTAAATTTTACATAGATTTACACTCTTGTGTAGATTAGAATGCATATGAGCAAATGTATATACTGTAAATTAAATGTATATGAGATGATAGTATGTATATATATATAAGAAAATTAGAACACGTATATTAAATATATGTATACGTTAAATTTAAATGAAGATATATGTACATATATATTTTTAAATGAAGTTATATATATTTTTAAATGAAGTTATATATATGTGTGTGTGGAACCATCCTTCAGCTGAAATTGTGAATTTTGCAATTCAAAATGTAATAGGGTGATATCAGACTGCAAGTAACAAAGGAAACTGATATTGACACGCTACCGTATCTGCTTTACAAAATATACTATCATTTTTTTTCCTCACAATTTCTTACTACCCCCACTTTGCAAATAAGTAATTGTGGCTCTCAGAATTAGACCAACTAGTTCAATGTTGAGTGCTACTGGAAGCAGCGCTGGTTTGGGGTTCCAGGTCTTTGAGCCTCTATAACCTCATACTTTTTGTCATGTCATGTTGCCTCTTGAGTTTTCAGCATGCAGACATAAAAGACACACAACTTTAGAAATAGGATTTACCCATATGTTTTCCTATGCGAAGTCTCCTATTTATAGGTGAGAAACTACAACCTAGAAAGCTGAACCAATTTTTCAGGCTAACGTGTGGAGTAAGATCAGAACTCCAGTATCCTTGACTGACTGCCCTGTGCTCCCTTCATATCTTCTGTTTTGACAAGCATCGCTTAACACATCAAAGTGACTAGGAAGACAAACCCCATGGAGGTCTCTCAGCAGTCTATCAGGAGCTGGTCTGTAGGAGCCTGGCACTTGGGCTCCTGAATAAAAGGAACAAGAAAGCCGAATGATGGGGCACATGGGGAGCAGGAGAGAGCAAGGGGCATCCTCGCTCATCTAGGGCACTGTGGGGATGGAACGCCAAGAAGGAAATGTGCTTTTCAGAACATCTTGCACAGAGCAGACAACTCATCTATATTAATTTTCTTCTCCTTCTGCATGATTTTTCCTGTAGGGTTTATCGTGTCTACTAAAAGATACTGCCTGCCCATCTCTAGAATTCCACACTGGGTTAGCGCTGTCAAGCAAAAGTTAAAAAATAGAAATAAAATAAAAATCTATCCTTCTGCTTCTCTGTGCAAAATTAGTGGAGCTGAGACACTGCCCCTTTCTTTAATGGGTCAAGAGAGAATTAGAGAGCTTTCATAAAGCAGCTGGGATTCGGTTGAGGTTCGAAGATTTCCAGCAGCATATTTTGGTGATGAAGAAAAGCAAGTGCTTAATTCCTCACTAGCGGTGTCTGCCAGACCTGACACTTCGACTGGCTTCTGAGAAGTTGAGTCCTTTTTTCTCTCCCTCTTCCAAATACAAACATTCACACATTTCACTTTTAATATGGCATGTTAACGGGATGTGGGTTTTCATCTCTTTCACTTCTGTTAGTATCTGAATATTTTTCATTAGGGAGTAAACTGTCTACTGAGAACTGGGGATGGCAGCACTTGCATAAGATCCTTGGAAAATCACAACACCAGAGATCTCAGCCCAAATCATGTTGTTTGAGGATATCCTGGGCTTTATAGAAGGACAAAAAGTAAAGATAAAGGAGACTGTGATAACAGAATAAAGGTTTTTGTGTTTTATTTCTTTGTTTTTTGACTTGAATGTGTTTTTCCCAAGATTTTACTTTAGAATGTAGAAAAATAGAAAAGGAATACCCTATATTAGGCTGAACATATATTAAAAAATTGGTTTACATTTAGCCAAGTGTATATATTTGCTCATGTGTATCTTCTCCTTGGACGATTTAAAATAAGTAGCAGACAGCACGACCCTCTAGTTCCATAAAATTTGGTATGCTTCTCTTGAAAATAAGGACATTCTTTGAGATAAACATCTGTCACTTCAAAGCTAACAACAATAATAACAAATTTCAATTGCATCGTAAATAAGCAACCCATGTATATATGTTTTTAGTTTTGAAAGAATATCTTTTTACCTCGAGGGTTTTTTTTTTTCTTTTCTATTCTTTCTTTTCCTCTTCCTTCTCCTTCTTTTATCTGAAGTCCAATTAAGGTTCATGCATTTTTAATCTCTTTTATTACTGGACAGACTTCCCTCATGTGCATTCTTGTTTGTTTAATTTTAATTATAGTATATTATTTGTGTGGTCAGTGATTTTGTAGATATCTCATTCTCCAAATTTCTGTGACTGTTTCCTGTCCGCGTCATTCCTCATGATGTCATTTCACTTGCTTTAAAATCTCCTTCAATCTCTTTGAACTGGAATTTCAGTTTAGAGTAAGGGTCAACACAATACTGGCCATGGCCTAGCCTATAACTTGTTTTGTGAATAAACATTTATTGCAACACAACCAAACCATCTGTATGCCAATTATTTAAATATTGTCTGCTTTTACATTATGTCAGACTTAAATAGGTGTGATGGTTCATATGGTTCACAAAGCCAAAAATATGTACTCTTCAACCCTTTACGTAAAAACTTTGCCTATTTCCAGGGTTTTACCATCTTGGCCAGGCTGGTCTCGAACTCATGACCTCAGCTGATCCACCAACCTCAGTCTCCCAAAGTGCTGGGATTACAGATGTAAGCCACTGCACCCAACCCACTTTGCCCTTTTATCTCATCATAGAAATAGACTGAATAATGTATAATTTATAGTTTATCATCATATTTCTTTGGCTTTCAGACCACTTCTAGAAAACATTTCTAATTACATGTATGTGTATATGTGCATATATACTATAATAACTATCATAATCGTTTACAGTGGAGCTGCATGAAGAAAAAAATAAAAGAGTAAAGTTAAGTAGAAAATGCCAAAAAAAAAAAAAAAATCTGTCTATTTCTGGTCTAGAAGTTTGATTAGATGCAAACCAAAAATTTGGGAGGAAGAATCCTTTAGAGATGTTATCGCATCCCTCCTGTGACATCACATCCAGGCAAGTGCATCAGATTTTCCCACTATCAGCGATGCTCAGTTTTACCATCATCTCTCCACTAGAAACATCCATCTTTTATTTTTTTTTTTAAGTTACTAAGTAACCTGTGGATAAATATTTGGACACTATGAAAATATTCTTTCCCAACAATCTCACACAGGTTTTTAATAGCAATTTTTGCCTAAATCAGTTACCTCTACTCTATTATGCCTTTTCTATGTTTTTGCTGCCATTCTGGTATAAAGAAAAAAAGCATCATTTGTTTGCTTTTTGTTAGTTTTGCTTTCTTTTAGTTCTTATTATTTTTATTTTTTCATAAATAAAATCTTATTATTTTTGATGTTCAAATTGTCCCATTTGCAAATGGGAGTCTCTTATAAAGGTTTTTTGTAGCCTTTTTGACATGATCCCTTATCATTTAAGACTCCCTAGCACACTGATGTATAAAGGGTGGCCCAAAGTAGTTTGTACATTTCCCAGCCCAGAGCCAGGATCAGCCATTCCCTTAAGAGGCCCTAATTGCTTTTCCTGGGGAAAGGTGTTTAGGATCTGGGCATCTGTTTTCATTACTTCAGAGGGGTCATTGCTCATAGGTCCATTGAGTAGTTCAGTGCAAGAAAAAAAAAAATCTCATAAAGTGATATTGCTCCGTCGAACTCAGATTCAACATTAGCTGGTTCTCCTCATGCATCTGCGTCGGTTTTCTTTTTCACTAAAGAGCCTGCTTCCTAAACCCTTACTGTATTTACTTATGCACCTTATCTTATAATATATATAAAATAATTTTGAAATTTCAGAAGCAATATTACCAGTAATGGGAAACATACTGTATAAAGTTACATGCTTTTTTTCTTCTCCTCTTTAAAAGATAATCCATGGGACATACAATCTGGGCATTCTGCCAAAATTTATTTATTTGTGTGGTGTGTGTGATTATAAACTTTGTGTTTGCAACTTTAGGGGATTTTCTCCTTTTTATTATATAAAACATTTTTATGTATGTTTTGATCTTGGTTTCCTGGAGAAGCCATTCATAGTCAGAGGTAGTGCCTTGGAACTTACTGCAAAACAAAGAGGTGTTAGAGGAACACACTGGCCTCCAAGTACAGTCCTGTGGTGGATGCTGAGGACCAGAAGAGAGTTTCCTGCCCATCACCCAGAGATAAATGAGGTTTACTTCCACTGATCCCCCGGAAGTCTTTGGGGTCAGAAGATTTGCAGTTCCTTCCTTGAGAGCTCAAAGATCTTGTTTGGAAAAGCACTGGGCTTCAGGAGCAAAGTCCTAGAGAAGTTGTAGGTGCTGTAGGAGCCTGTGAGGGAAACACATCTGATCCAGGAAGAGACAGTCTGGTTATCACCCTCTACTGGCAGAGTTTATGTGCCAGCTGCAGAGGACAAACATCTATAGGGTCCAGCTCCATTCACACAGAGCAGGGGAGGCAGGGTAGAGTTGGAACTGAGAGACAATAAATTAATAGCTGACATGAATAGTTTCCCACAGCTCTTGACTTCAATGTTTATGTCACTTTTTTTCTTCTTGTGTTTCATTTTGGATAATCATAAAGTCATAGATTCACATTATCTTTCATCTGTTTCCAATCTTCTGATAAGCCTACTGTGGAATTTTTAAATATGCATCTTGTTTAAATTACTTGGGTTTTTTTTAAGCATTTTCATTTAATTTTTCTATAGTTTCCATCTCTTCTAAAATCCAGCTGTTTATGCTTGTGATATTTCCTCCATGGGATCATTTATTATATTAATCATTGTTAGTTTATAGTCCCTGCCTCATAGTTTGAACATCTGAGTCATCTCTGAGTCTGATTCTATTGATAGCTTTATCTCTTAACAAGGAGCCATTTTTATTTTACTTGCCTTGCGTGTCTTGTAATTTTTTATTGAGTGCCTAACATCATATATAGAACAGTGAAAACTTAAATAAGTAGTTTTATATGTAGAAATAGACACTCTTCTTCTTTGAGCTGTTGTGTGAGATTGGATCAATCTCACTGGGTTTGAGTTTTGTTATTGCTAATGTTATTTTCAGTTTTTCACAGGCTTTATGTTTCTTTAGCAGTGTTAGGGTGTCAGAGTTTTTCTGTTTCTGTTCCCACACAGATTTCGGTATTCCTGCAGTCCTGCTTCCTGGAGAAGGTTTTTTCTGTGTTTTTGTTCTTCCGCCTACAGTAGATGTCTCTTGTGTACTTCTTGGTGCTAGTCCTGTGGTGGATGCTGAGGACCAGAAGACAGTTTCCTGCCCATCACCCAGAGATAAATGAATTTTACTTCCATTGATCCTCCCAGTGGTCCTTGGGGTTAGAAGATTTGCAGTTCCCTCCTTGGGAGCTCAAGGATATTGTTTTATTTGAGCAAAAAGTTCACATGTACAGTGTGTTTTGTGCCTCCACCCCAGTTGTGACTAATCACCTCCTGCATAGCTGGTGTATTAGACAGAGTTCTCTAATGGGACAGAACTAATAGGATAGATATATGTATGAAGGGGAGTTTATTAGGATAATTGACTCATGATCGCAAGATAAAGTCCCTCAACAGTCCATCTTCAAGCCGAGGAGCAAGGAAGCCAGTCTGAGTCTCAAAACCTCAAGAGTAGGGAAGCTGATAGTGCAGCCTTCAGTCTGTGGCCAAAGGTGTGAGAGCCCCTGGCAAACCACTGGTGTAAGTCTAAGAATCCAAAAGCTGAAGAACTTGGAGTCTGATGTTCAAGGTCAGGGAGCATCCAGCATGGGAGAAAGGTGAAAGCCAGAAGACTCAGCAAGTGAAGTCCTTCCAGCTTCTCCTGCTTTGTCTTAGCCTTGCTGGCAGCTCATTAGATGGTGCCCACCCAGATTGAGGGTGGGCCTGTGTCTCCCAGTTCAATGACTCAAATGTTAATCTCCTTGGGCAACACCCTCACAGACACGCCCAGGATCTTCACTTTGCATCCTTCAATCAAATCAAGCAGACACTCAGTATCAACCATCACAGCTAGCTGGCTGATGGGGGCCTGATTACTTCCTAGATAGCTGACGTAAGCTCTCGCTCAGTGTAAATTCCTGCTCCTCATCTTTGTGAGCATCTAGGAGAGACCTGTGGAGAAGAGCTTAAACATGAGTGAGAACTCATCCTCACTCTGTTTATCGGGCTCCTAATTATTCTAAGTTAGTATCCAACTTATATGAGACCTTTACGCATGGCTTAAATTTGTAGCTAATTTCTTCTTCTTCATTTTTACACTGTCATACTTATTTCTCCCTTGCTCTTGCAAGAGGAAGAGATGTCTCCAGTTTCCACTCAGAAGGCATTGACACTCGAATTCATTACTTTGGAATTCAATGTGTTTGAACTCTTGCAACCAGAGTTCTTTGAAAAATTTTTAAAAAGCTAGGATTTTGCAGATAATCTGGCTTTTTTTCCCACTGATTGCATGGTAGTGATGTTCTTTTGTGGCTGTCTCCTTCTTAAGTGAAAATACAATTAGACAGGCAATAATTTAAGAGCTGGATAATGCCAAGTATTTTTCACATAAGAATAATCATTTGCTGAGGAGTAAAAATTGGTCAATCCATTTTGAAGCATAATTTTGGAAAACTCAATCGAACTGTAAATAAGCATAGCCTGTTGTTATGCAGTGCTACTCATGGTTATATATTAAACTAATTTCTCAAATGGGTTCAAAGTGGACTTTTTCAAGGTTGTTCATCACACGATTGTTTGCGATGGAGAGAGAGAGAGAGCCTCCTGTCATGGAATTTGTCTTGTCACAGGCAGTCTTGGCAGCTGTCACTGGGAGAGTAGGTAGCTGAAATATGGTAGGTGTACACCATGTGGCAGCTCACAGAAACTGGTCCGAAGTATTCACAGTAACCTGAGTGGATCTTAGAGCTTTACTATTTATGTATGTAACATAGTACCATTTACATAAATATAAACTGATACACATGAATCCATAATGCGTAGTTGGTAAGAACAGATATAAGCAAAAGGATATGTATTAACATATCCAAAAGACTGCTAATAGAAACAGAGAAAATATGATTGGTAAATGAGAATACAAAGTAATAATAATAACTAATAAAAATGATAGAAACTTACTACATGCTGAATATAGGGTTTTACACAAATTGACTTTTTAAATCCTCAGAACAACCCTAAGAGATTGAAACCATTCTTACATTCATTTTACAAATGAAAAAATTGAAGCACAGAGAAGTGAAATAAACAGCCCCAGATAACATGGATAGTAGGTCGTTAAATAAAATAGGTAGATCAGTGACAATAAAAGACCATTCACTGAGGTGTATGATTAACTCAACACACTGAACCTGAAGTTTAATAAGAAATAAAAATTTTAAAAAATACACAATAGTGGCCACAACAAAAAATATGTGTGAACTGGTTTTCTTATAGTGTTCATAGTAATTGGTCTAATAAAAGCATAATCTAAGCTGCTATTTTTAATAAATGAGACTCCAAATTATCTTGACATAAATAATACAGAATCTTATTTTGCTTCACTTCTGGATCCTAACTGGATCTTCCAACTCAACTGCCATTATCTTTTGTTTTGTTTTTCTTATTTTGCATCTAACTGGCAGGAATGCAAAAAGGCCATGGAAACACATATCCACTTCCTTTGGGACATAACTCGGGTGTTGCATGCATTGTTCCATTTGTAGCTCACCGACCAGTACTTCATCAAATGGCCAGACCTGGTCTCAGATTAAATGCTTGTCTCTCGCTAAGTAGCTATGAATCCAGGTAGAACTGGGGAGTCCTATTAACAGAAGCAAGGTAGAAATAGATAGAATGAAAATAATTTTTATCTGTTGCTCTTCTTAATTCAGAGGAAAGTATCACTTATTATTTTTATCTTCCACGTTCTCATCAAATAACTTTAGACTGCTTAAAAAGTTTAGGGAAAGTTGGATGTCTTCAGATTAAGGTTAAGAGTTTCCAGTAATCTTTACACTGAGTGGTACAAATTGGCCAATCCATTTTGAGGAAATAATGAAAAATCAAAAACTTCCTTATACCTTCTCACTTTTAATTTTTACCATATCCAGCATTGAAGCCAGGCTAAAAACGAGCTTGTTCTCTGCCTGTTCACACACTAAGCTGCATCTTCAGTTCAATACAGAATGTAGTATGCTCCTGACACTCTATGGACCAATAGAGCACTGCAGACACAAATGTCTGTCCACTACTGACAAACTCTTTAATGCCTCTGCTTTTTGTTCTGTAAAATGCTGTGTAGCAAAGGGAGGGGTTGGAGGTAGAAGCAGCTTTCTCAAATCATGAAGCCATTATCATGAAGAGTTTGGCCTCAAATATATTATAATTGCCAGCTGTATCCTTAGGTGATTCCAGGATTTCCAAGTATAAATTGTATTTGTTTTGAATACTGTATGTATCAGACGGTACAGTCTGAGTTATACTGCCTTAAAACAAACTCAAATCATAGCGGCTTAAAACAACACATCTACTTTGATTCACTGGGGGCTCAGTTCTGCATTACGTAATAAGGTCCAAAGCCAACGGAGCAGCCAATCTTTGGAGAATTGCTCCTAACTGTGGAATAGGGAAAGAGGGAAGGGGCCAAACTCAATAATGCACCCATTTCTTCTATTGACATCTTGTGACCAAAGTACAGCACAAGGAAATTGCTGTTCAGACCTGTGCCCGGAAGGCAGAGATCTGGAAATATTTAATAAATGGCACTAAGAACTATCATAATTGCAACTGCTAAATGAATGTTTTAAATTACATCTTTATATTTTTAAAAATGTATTTTTAAGATATTTATCTTACAAAGAATTTCTCAAACTGAGGCAACCTGTGACTCCCAAACAGTATTTTAGAAATAATATTCTGTAGAAGTTGCAAGGAAAATATGTGTATTAGCCTTCTGTTTCTATTTCTTTTGCTTGTGTTAGACACAATTAATCCTGGCTATTGTTTTACAAGTAAACACTTTACTGTCAGCATCTTTATCAAAGCTTCTATTTCAGGGACCCCCGCCCTCCTCCACTGTGGGAAGCAGAGGTTTGTTTTCACAGGCAATGTGTAAAACTCATGATAAACACTTTGCAACTGAATAAAAATGAATACATACTTTTATAATGGGTACTACAATAAGATATTCTTTAAAAAAGAAATGCAACTTCTAGAAATCCTGACAGATTCCAGCTATCGGTGGGAGAGCATAAAATCTCTCCATGGTCCAAACCAGTTCCTATCCTGTAGACTAGTTACAACCTGTGTAAATAAATCTATTCATTCACAAGTTCTCCTACAACATTGACTTGCTGGAAAACTTATTAGGGCTGTTGTGCTGATTATTCTTGCCCTAAGTTAATTTTCCATTCCCGCTTGCCTTGATCTCCATGCAAAAAGGCTACTACATTGAACTGCATTGTCCAGGCTTCTTTAATGAGCACTGGTGGGTTCTCATTAAAGGGAGACCGTCAGAACCTGGGAGGACTACCGGAACCTGCCAGGGTGGAGGATAGTGTGGTATGTTTTTTCTTCTCCTTCTTGGCTTATCCCTGCATCTCTGGCACTATCAGTGCTTCCACAATGATAGCACTCACCAGCAAGCACCTCTTCTTTGGCTCCGGGAAATGTGATGTCGAGCCTTTGATCCTGATCCCTAGAGATGCCAATGGCTTCCTGCTGGAGCTAGCGTCTGGTTCTCAGAAGCCCATGATTGCTCCCGTATTTGTGCCCATAGCCCTGCATGGTCTCTTTATTAAATTCTGGTTATTTGAATAATCTGAGGTGATTCTATTTTTTGCATTGATTCTGACAGGCACAGCTTCCCAAATCCAGTGACAATGAGCACTTGCACATTCACTCATTTGTACATGGGTTAAATCATTCACTCACTGTCTTAATAGAAAAACACTAAGCCGTAAACATATGAAAAGCTATTACCAAATTCTGCTCTCTCTTTTTCAACTTCTGGAAGCCAAGTCCTCAACATTTATATTTCATGATTACTTCCTGGGATTTTCTATTCTTCAAAGGTTTACTGAGTTGTTTGTTTGTTTGTTTTATGAAGCAGGTATTGTGTGAAGAGAGTTCACATCTTGCTTATTCCAGTTAGCTAGTTAGTGGCCAGTCAACCTTGGAACATCTGCCAAAGATCTCTGACTGTGTTCAGGCTCCCATCCAATAATTAGATGGTATGTTGCCTTTAATCAAGTGTATATAGTGTTATTTTCCAGTTGAAGTTATATACATGCTTTGTTGAGTATCACGCTGCGGTCCTATGCTTCCAACCCATGCTTCTCTACTCTCTGGGCATCAGCTCCATCCTTGGTTCAGCCAATAGGGAGCTCCAGAGGGAAGCTGGACGGAGTAGGAGTGGCATGGGATTGTTCCCTCCCACTTCTGCACCTGAGATACATCAGCAATGAGTCTATGCCCGGGGATCCCAGTTGCAGCTCTGTGGGTCCTTCTGTGCTCCAAAAGTACTTGCACTACGTGTGCAGCAATTCCACCTCCTAACTCTGCTGTCTACTCCCTTCCCCAAGCATCTGTGTATTAATCATTACAGTCTCTTTCCTATGTTCCCTTAAGCCCTAGGTGTACTCGTTGCTTCATACAACTGTTATCTGTAATACTTCAGTGTTTTCTCGTGCCACTCCATTTCTGGACTATCAGGTTAACAATTCTTTGTAATTTTTCTGTGTAAATGTGTGTTTTCTGTGTTCTGACTTGTCTCTGATTGATATATATGCCAATTACAAAAATGTATGCAATACTTTTTAGAAAAGTATAAATAAACTTACCACCCAACAATGGCTAGTATTAATATTTGTCCTATTTCTCCCAGCACTTCTTAGGTTTGATACTGACATTCATTGCTGGGACTATATAAACAAAACAAATTATCTGCTTTTTCTATTTTAAGAAAATAATGGACAAGTAGTCAACAAATTAAAAATTGTCATACATGTCACATGCTCTATTCAAATTTTTAATGGGAAACTCTATAAGGCATCTCAAAGTTATAGGCACGCTCATCCCAGGGTACATGACAGTGGGTAGAGCAGAGCAGGAGGCTGCCGATGAGGGCCACCATGCATGGACAGAGAAGCAAACAGAGCCACAAGCAAAAACTGAGTGGCAAATCCTCTGGATTCTCAGCTTCACACAATTGTGTACATCTCACTGGACTACTTAGTACAGTGTTTTCTGGATTGAGTGTCAGCTGGGATTGAATTACTAAATGATGTTTAATGACTTAAAAGCACTGCAGGTGACACATCAAGGTTTGTGTGGAACGATCAGGCTTACAGAAACTGTCTTACGTCACTCAGGAGTCATTTGAGAGTGTGAAGATGGAGACACCATGGTGGGGTTAAATACGCCAGAGATTCATGGGGTTCATCTCTCTGAAGGATAAAAGGGAGAAAGCAGGGAAGGTGGCAAGGCTCCACATTGTGAGGATGGCTTGCACCTGGGAAAGGTAAAGGAAAGACAGAGTACCAGGAAGAAAAGCCTTTGCACCAGCATGGTTGGGAGAAAATAATTCCCCATCAGCCTGGCCAAGGGTGATGGGGAGTAACTGAGTAAAGTGAAATGTTGAGTCAAAAAGCACATGAGGCGTGGCAGGTTATCCATGCTCAACCGGCACGGATTAAAGTCTCAGTTAGTAGAAAAGAGTCCCCCAAATTAGTACAGGATAGTTAAATGAAAATAATATATTTTCTAACCATAAATGCATGTTTGTTGTTAAAAATCAGATAAAAAGAAGAAGCTGAAATTATTTGCAAGAAAATCCCAAGCACCCGTAACATTTTTGTGTGTTTCATGGAGAGTTGTGCTGCATGCTTCCCTTTATTTTTTTCACACAGGTAATCCACACATCAGCTGCCTAGTTTTCCTCTAGCTTCAGAGCCGCTGTAGGCAGCCTCTGTCTGTCCTGGATTCATAATTCAGCACATCCTTTCATTTCGTGTTCTACCAACATAAACTCTTCACAATGAAAGTATTAGGTGTGAGCTACACAGAACTTATTGCAGACTTCGCAAGGGATACAGCTGAGATTGTTTATACTGCACATCCCACAGTGAAAAAAACACACATCTCCATTAAAATTTATTTTCTCCCTCAAGTACAATACAGCATCAATCATATAGCTACCTATATTTTTTCTATGCCCTTTCTTCATCAACATGCAGCTTCTTCTGACATATTTCTCAGTAACTTGCCATTTTATTATGCAAAATAATTTGGTTCTTTCTTAGCTGATACTCTATAATTTACATGCCTAAACCTATCTTGATGAACTAAGTGCCTATGATTTAATAATATCTGTTTTCTTTAGAAGGCAAACACGTGATATATGAATATGCTTTGATGCCACGAAATCATTTTCTCTCAAGCATATATGAAGCTTCTGTCCAAGACTAATATCAGTAGATAATTTTTTGTTATCTCATTGGAAGAAAAAAGAAAAACGATCAACTTTTGTATTCCAGTGCACCTAACATTTTTACTCTGTGATTTCACTTAAAATATACAGTGGCTATTATTCCAGGGAAAATAATGGCTGGTGACTGGTAACATTTCCTTTTATGAAAACACTATGTAATGTCTTTAATAATTCTACTTGGAAAGGGCACTTTATGTATACATGTATGGATGTATGCAATTGTCTTAAAATCGATAAGATATACTTCTTTTGAATTGATATGTGTGGTGGGGAGAGGATTTGCACTTTCAGGTTTTTTGTTATATTAAATTCCTAGATTTAAAGTTGCCAGAAATGTTTTACCAATTTATATCCTTACAAACAGAATGAAAACAAGCTGTCTTTTTGTACTCTAAAATTGACTTGGCTAGTCTTTATATCTTGACATTCCATATAAATATGGAATTTATAAAAATGGTATTTTCAAGTCCAAAAAGTATATTCATATTTTGATGGGAATATCATTGGGCCTACATATAATTTTGATGAAAATCCTTAACTTCATAATAGTGAGTTTTATTCATTTTTCCTGTAAGTGCCTTGTATGATTTTTGGTAAATACATTCCTGTTCATTTTTATTTGTTTCTAATTGCTGCATGACACCTGGCCACAAACATAGTGACTTAACAGTGGCTCTGAAGTCTGAGCATGGCATGACTGGATTCTGTGATCAAGATTTCAAGAGGCTGAGATGATGATTTGGGCTGGGCTGTGGCTGCTTCTGGAGGCTCTGAGGGATAATGCATTTCTAAGCCACTCAGGTTTGCCAAATGTAACATCTTATAATTTTAGCACTGAGGTCCATGTTGCTGGCTGTCGGCCAAAGACCTCTTTCTGGCTCTAGAGGCCACTCACATTTCTTGACATGTGGCTCGCTTCATATTTAAAGCCAGCAACAAATAATTTCTATTGCTTTTTAAAATGTATTATTTTTGAGACAGGGTCTCATCATGTCACCCAGGCTGGAATGAAGAGGCATGATCATGTTAAGTCTGACGATAGCCTCAACCCCAGGCTCAAGTGATCCTCCTGCCTCAACCTCCTGGGTAGCTGGGATTACAGGCACAAACTACCACACCTGGCTATTTTTCGTTTGTTTATTTGTAGAAACAGAGTCTACCTTGTTGCCCAGGTTGGCTTGAGCTCCTGATTCAAGGGATCCTCCTGCTTCAGCTTCCTAAAATGCTGGGATGACAGGTGTGGGCCACCAGCCTGGCTTCCATTGTGTTGAATTCCCCTCACTTTGAATTTCTGACTTCTGTTTCTGACCATATACTTTAGTTATTTCAGGCCACTTTCCTTTCTTGAAAACAACTGTATCCTACATAACACAACCTAATCCCACAAACAGATACCCATCATATTTAAAGCCCCAGGGCCTATTCAGTGTGTGCACACTGTTGTGCAGGAATCTTGGGGGACATTGCAACTCTGACTACTACACTAATGAAGAATTATTAATTATGCTGCTCAAGTCTTCTATAGCTATACAACTATTTTATACATATATTTTATGTTATGCTATTGAGGATTTGTCATACTTTCCTCCATTAATTATATCAATTTTTTGTTTATGTACTTTGTGGCTAGTTTTGCATGCACAAACATTTTGGATACTATAACAATTCAGCCACACTATACCCCAATTTTTGATATATAGGACTGTCTGCAAATAAAAACTAATAACTAGTTAAGTCTATTAAGTACTGATCCTTCAAGTTCCTAAAATTACTTATTTTTTCCTTAGGGTATACACAAAATTAACAAGGATGTAGAAGACTTGGTCAAGTTTCAACCAAATTAAAATAACTAGAATTTATTCACTCTCCATCAAACAACAGTAAAATGTACATTTTTTTAAGTGTCCATGAGACATTCACCGAGTTATACTATGTTTCAGGTATAAAATAAACCATAATACATTTATAAGTATTGAGGTAATACAAAATATGTTATCTGACATAAAGGAATTAAACTTGATATTAATAACAGAGACATTTAGAAAATCCCCAAATATCTGGAAAATAAATAATATACTTCACAAAAAACAAGAGAAAAGGAAAAAATATCAAGGTAAATTAAGAAATATTTAAACTAAATGAAAATAAACACATACCATATTAAAATTTGTGGGATTAATCTAAAGAAGTGCTTAAAGGAAGACATATTGTTAAAAGGCTTATATTAGTACAAAAAATCTTCAAAATAAAAATGTATGCTGCTTCCTTAATAAGCCAGAAAACAAAGTAAATTGAATTCAAAGAAAGCAGAAGAAAGCAAAAAACATTAAAAACCAGTGAAATTGAAAACTTAAATAATAGAAAAATAATTATATATTGAAAGCTAGCTCTTTACAAAGATTAAAAACTTGTAAACTTCAGACAAGACTGACCCATAAAAAAATAAAGAAGACAAAAATCACCAACATCAGGAATGAAATAAGTGATATGACTACAGATACAGATGCTAGAATAATTAGATAAACTATGAATAACTGTACTCCATAAATCAATTTGGGTAAAGTGGAACAATTTCTTGAAAGACATAATCTACCAAAATTCTCCCAAAAAGAAATAAATAACCTAAAAAGTCCTACATCTTCTAAAGAAAATGAATGTTCAGTTAAAACAACATTTCTCAAATAAAACTTCAGGCTTATATGGCTTCTACAAAACATTTAATTAAAAATAATATGAATTCCACACAATCTCTTCTTGAAAATTAAAGAGGAGAGAATAATTTGCTACATTTTTATAAAGCCAGAATCATTCAGATAAGGAAACTAGATGAAGACTTTACAAGAAAACAAAATTACGAACTAATAATATCTACTATGAACATAAGCAGAAACTTAGTGAATTGAGTCCCTCTCCATATATAAAAATAACAAAATACACCACGGTTGGAATGCAAATTAAGTTGAACAACTGAAAATCAAACTATGTAATTAATCATTGTATTCATTTTAAATTGCTATCATAACAAAATACCACAAAATTAGTGGCTTACAACAACAAAAATTTGTGGTCTTGCAGGTCTTTAGGTTAGAATTCTGGCATGGGTCTCACTGGGTTAAAATCAGAAAGGCTGCCTTTCTTTCTGGAGGGTCTAGAGGAAAAGACGCTTTCTTTTCTTTTTCTGCTTCTAGAGGTCACACAATCCTTTGCTCATGGCCACTTCCTACATCTTCAAAGCAGATAATAGTAGGTTGAGCCTCTTCTGACGTCACTGACCTCTCTCTGTGGTCACATCTCCCTCTAGCTCTCTCCTGCTTCCTGCCTTTCCACTTCTAAGGCCCCTCCTTTGTATCAGGCCTGTCCACATATCAGAAGAGTCTTCTTACTTTAAGATTACCTGATTAACTTCTTCAATTCCATCTACAGCCTTAATGCTCCTTTGCATTGTAATCTAACTTCTACTCTATCTTCCACAACCATGATGACAGACTAAAGAAAAAAACATACAATCATCCCAATTAGTAAATAAAAAATGCACTATCCATTCCTAATTGTATATATAAATACATACACACACACCACACATTACCATACACACACACACAAACACACACACACATACAAACACACACACACATTTATCAGTAAACTAGAACTGGAAGAGAGCTTTCTTAACATGATGAAAAGTATGTAGAAAAACTTATAGCTAACATCATGCTCAATGTGAAAGACGGTGATTTATTTATCTTGATATTGTAACCAATAAGAGTGTCTATTTTTAAATATTGTATTAGAAATTGTAGCCATTTGATAATTTTAACAATTTTTGTTTTTTTTAATATCATAGATGTCTATGCTAAAATTTCCAAAGGAGCCATGCAAATTTCTAGAACTGATAACTGAGTTTAGCAAGATTATAGAATTCAAAGTCAATTTAAAAAGAAATCTATTGTATTTTTACATGACAGTAATAAAATCAGAAAAACAAATATAGAAGTCTCATTTATAATAGCACCAGAAGAATAGTTACAAAGGTCAATGAAACAGAATAGAATGTTCAGAAATAGCCATGTTTGTGTTTGGCTTATTTTTAACAAGCGTGTGGAGGCAACTTAGAAATAATAAAGTTTTTTTAAGTAAGTGGTGGTAAAATGTCTATTCACATTCAAAACAAGGAACTGGAACCCATAACTCATACTACATACAAAAAGTTCAAAATGTGTCATAAACTTAAATGTAAAATGTAATACTTCTATAAAACATAAAACTATAGAAGAAAATGTAAAAATACCATCGTGCCATTGGATTAAACAAAGGGTGCCTAGGCACAACACCAAAAGCACAATTCATGAAAGAAAAATAATAAATTGGACTTCGTATTTTTTTTTAAAGTTGTTCTGTTAAAGATACTACTAAGAAACAGAAAAGATTAACCAAACTAGTGGAAAATGTTTTCACAAATACGTGCATGTAAATATTTATAGCAGCATTATTCTTATTCTCTAATGACCAGATATAACATGATTGTACTTTAGCCTATGAATAGATGAATAAATTTCAGTACCTTCATACAATGTACTACTACTTAGCAATATAAAGGAACAAACCGCTGATACATCCAGTAATATGAATAGCTCTCAAATGTACTATATTAAGTGAAAGAAGCCAAGCTTACAACATTGTATAATGTATGATTCCATTTATATGATATTATGAAAATGTGAAATTATATGAGTGCAAAACATCAGTGGTTGCTAGCTTTTGAGGGTGAGGGGAAAGGTTGACATTTTGAGGGGAGAGAGATAGCACCAAAATAATTTATGGTGGTCATAGAACATTTATGCATTTTGATTATATTGGTGATTATATGACTATGCATTTGTCGAAACTCAGAAACGAAAAACCAAAAGAGTGATATTTGTATTTATATTCATATTACTGATATTTATATTATATATAAATTTTGAAATAGACACACAAAAATTTTATCAGGCAATTAAGATGCAACTTGGACTTATATATATTCTTATTTGCTTTGTATATTAAACTATCTTAAAAATTTAGACATATACATACATATATAATTGATGAGAGTTTACAATATTGATTCATTATAGTAAAATCTGCCAATCTTTCAATAAAAACAATTACTGAGAATGTTTAGATAGGTAGTATAGGAAAACAGAATGATGATTCACCGGTATATTAAAAAGGGTATATTATTACAGCAATACATCCCTTATCCATGATAAGGGATAAAACTCACTTTCTGTGGTTTCAGTGACCTGTGACTAATGGCAATATAAAAATATTATATGAAAGTTTCCAGAAATAAACAATTCATACATTTTAAATTGCTTGCCTTCTAAGTAGTATAATAAAATATCATTCCATTTCACCCCGTCCCACTTGGGATGTGAATCATACTTTTGTCCAGCATTTCTACACTTTATAAGTTATCTGCCCATGAGTCAGTAGCTGACTCAGTTATCAGATTCACTATCATAATATCACACTGCATGTGTTTAAGTAACCCTTATTTTACTTACTAATGATCCCAAGGCACAAGAATAGTGATGTTGGCAATTTCACATGTTCCAAAGAGAAGTTGTAAAGTGCTTCCTTTAAGTGGAAAGGTGAAAGTTCTCAACTTAAGAAAAGAAAAAATAAAAGTGTATATTGAGATTGCTAAAATTGTAAGACTGAATCTCCTATTTTTAAAATTGTGAAAAAGGGAAAAGAAACAAGTGCTAGTTTTCATATTGTAACTCAAACTACAGACATTATAACTACAGCATGTGACAAGTGCTTAAGATGAAAAAGGCATTAACTTTTGGGGTTAAAATCCTGAACGAAAATTTGTTTCAAGTGACAACAGTTAGGTTCAATGCTATTGGCAACTTCAAACAACCGTTGGGTGTCTTGGAATATATCCTCCATAGACATGAAGAAACTCTTGTATATAAACTATACTAAAATTAGTATATTTCTTTTGAGGGAACAAATATTTGTGAATGTAAAAAAATTATAAAGCATAATAGGGATTAAGTGACACGGTGTTCTTTTTATAGAATTGCTTTGAGTACTAACATTTATAATGGGAAAAAGCCATATTTGCTGTTTGGTTTTTAAATGTAAATCAGGTCTTTAATCTTTTAAGAAAAAGCTTTTTTGGATTTTTAAAAATATCTTGTAATAATGATTGAAAAGCCAATTGTCCACTTGATGTCTTTTCATCTGATAACTTTGTTTCTAAGAATAACTTTAAAACCATATTTTAAAATCATCCATAATTAGTCTTCTCTGATCTAGACAAAGTTTAGAATACATTAATAAAAGAAAAATAAAGTAACAAAGAAAATGAGAAAATAAAAATAAAATTTTTCCATTACTCAAACCAATTAAAATGTTTCTTTGCCATAGTTACTGGAACAAAATTTATAAGCAAATTTCTCTAAGTTGAGTGTGTAAATTTGACAGATGCAATAATATCATAAGTAAAAAGTATAAAGCAGTAATTATTGCAATAATCAAGTCTGTTTATGAAAGTATTTCAACAGCATTTTTCTTTAAGAACTACAAAAGATTCAGTTTGTGGCTATGCTTCTATAAAACTGTCACCATTATGGAACAATACTAGACTAGATTATCAAAGGAAAGCATCGCAAAACTCAAAGACATGTCATTGTAAGTCATCCAGTCAAGGAACCAAAATATTTAAAAATAAAATAATAAAAACAGTGAAGATAGCTTATAGGACCTATTGAACACCATCAAGTGGACCAATATACAAATTTTGAGAATTCCAGAAGGAGAAGAGAAAGAGAAAGGAGTAGAAGCTTATTTAAAGTAATAATGACAGAAAACTTTGCAAATCTGGACAAGAAAATATATATCTAGATCCAGGAAGGCTAAAGGACACTGTAAGGTTGGCTGCGTCGTGGAGAGTTCGGACACGCCCTCTCCCCTCGCGGGGCGTTCGGACACGCCCCCTCCCCTCGCGGGGCGTTCGGACACGCCCTCTCCCCTCGCGGGGCGTTCGGACACGCCCCCTCCCCTCGCGGGGCGTTCGGACACGCCCCTTCCCCTCGCGGGGAGTTCGGACACGCCTCCTTCCCTTGCCAGGAGCTCAGACATGCCTCCTCCCCTCCGCCGGGAGCTCGGGAAAAAAAGCCCCATCAGGACTTACCTGATACCATTTTGTCCCATCCAGGCTCCACTCCCTGCCTACTATTTTGTCCTATCTGGGTCCCACTCCCCACCATCCGGGTCCGACTCCCCTCCATTTTGTTTCATACGGGTCCCACTCCCCTCCATTTTGTCCCACTCACCTTGGCCACAGCCAATCGAACGCCTCCACTCCCTATAAAACCCCGTGCCTGAGAGGAGTCCGTGCGACTTCTCCGGCCCCTCCTGTCAGGCCGCAGAACCTCGTCTGGGAGCCTGAATAAAACCCCTTTCATTGGATTATTTTCGTGCTGGCCTCAGTTTCTTCGTTTCGTTCTCGGCGAGAACAGACCTTACAGACACCAGGTAAACTAAACCCAAAGAAAGAGCCCACACCAAGATACATTGTAATCAAATTTCAAAATGATAAGACAGAATCGAAAGTATGAAGAGAAAGTGACTTGTTATATACAAGGGAACCCTATACTATTATCAGTAAATTTTACAGCAGAAATTTTGCAGGCCAAAAGGAATTGACATAATATATTCTAAAAGAAAGAAAAGTGCCAATGGAGATTACTCTGCCCTCAAAAACTTTCCTCAGTAATACAGGGTAAATAATGACTTTCTCAGACAACAAATGCTGAGGGAGTTCATTACCACTAGATCTACCTTATATAAAATGCTAAAGGCGGTTTTTCAAGTTGAAATGAAAGAACACAAAATAGCAACAATAAAGCATAAGAAAGTATAAAGCTCATTGGTAAGGTGAATATACAAAAAAAAAAAAAACTATTATTTTAACAATGGCAGGTAAATCACATTTAATTCTATTATAAACACTAAAAGAAAAGAAAATTAAAATAGCTATGACTAAAATTGTGTTAGTGGATGCATAATTTATGTACATATACATTTTGAAAACAAGAACACATATGTAGAGGGATGAGAAGTAAAAGTATAGAGTACTTGTATGCAAGTGAATTTAAGTTGTTATTACCTTAGAAGCTGTTATAACTGTCAGATATTGTATGGAAACTCCATGGTGATCACAAAGAAAATGTCTATAGAAGTTACCCACAAAACAGGGAGGGAATAAGAGCCTATTAGTAAAAGAAACAATAGGAAGGAAGGAAGATAGAAAAAAAAAACACAGGAAGACATAAAAAAAAAGTAGAGCAAAAGGCTTATAAGACAAATAGAAAAGAGTTAACAAAATTGACAAAATAAATCCTACCCAGACTGAATCAAGAAGAAATAGAAATCATGAAGAGACTAATAACAAATAATGAGATTGAATCTGTAATCAAAAGACCCAACAAGTCTGGCTATGGTGGCTCATGCCTATAACACCTGCACCGTGGGAGGCCAAAGCAGGATCCCTTGAGGCTAGGAGTTTGAGACTAGCCTAGGCAACGTAGTAAGACCCCCATCTCTACAAAAAGTAAAAAAAATTAATCAGTTGTAGTAGCATAAACCCGTAGTCCCAGCTACTAAGGCTGACTTGGGAAAATCACATGAATCCAGGAGGCTGCAGGAAGGTATCATCACACCACTGCAATTTAGCCTGGGTAACGGAGCAAGACTGTCATAAAACAACAACAGCAACAGCAACAAAGACAATCCCAGGAACAGATAGTTCCACAAATGAATTCTACAAAATAGTCAAAGAAGAATTAAAACCACTTATTTTCAAACTTTTCCCAAAATAAGAGGAAATGTTTCTAAACTCATTTTATGAGGCTGTGATTACCCTATTATCAAAGACAAAAAAATGATACCAAGAAAAGAAAACTATAGGTCAATATTTCTGTTGAAAACAGATGTAAAAATCCTCAATAAAATACTGCCAAACAAAATTCAACAGCATACTGGAAGAATTATACACCATGACCCACTGAGAATTACCCCTGTGATACAAACAATAGAAAAATCAATGCAATACACTGTATTAACAGAATGAAAGAAAAAATCTATTTTTATTATAAAATTGCTTTTGGTTAGATGTTTTGCCCATCTATAGACTAAAATGGGGAGACTAAGCTATGATATTAAGGGGTTCATTGTATTAAACATATTTTATGCTTACAATGTTGAATCTAGGCAATAGCACTCAGGACATAGGCATAGGCAAAGACTTCATGACAAAAATGCCAAAAACAATTTCAACAAAAGCCAAAATTGACAAATGGGATATAATTAAACTAAAGAGCTTCTGCACAGCAAAAGAAACTATCATCAAAGTGAATAGGAAACCTACAGAATGGGAGAAGGTGTTTGCAATCTACCCATCTGACTAAGATCTAATATCCAGAATTTACAATGAAATTAAACATATTTACAATAAAAAAACAACACCATCAAAAAGTGGTCAAATGAACAAACACTTCTCAAAAGAAGATATTTGCATGGCCAAGAAACATATGAAAAAAACCTCAACATCACATGATCATTAGAGGAATGCAAATCAAAACCTCAATGAGATACCATCTCACACCAGTTAGAATGGCAATTATCAAAAAATCAGAAAAAAATCAATGCTGGTGAGGCTGTGGAGAAATAAGAACTTTTACACTGCTGGTGGGAATGTAAATTAGTTCAACCATTGTGGAAGACAGTGTGGCAATTCTTCAAGGATCTAGAACCAGAAATACCATTTGACCGAGCAATCCCATTACTGGGTATATACCCAAAGGATTATAAATTATTCTACTATAAAGACAAATGCACGCATATGTTTACTGCAACACTATTTACAATAGCAAAAACATGGAACTAACCCAAATGACCATCAGTGATACACTGGATAAAGATAACGTGGTACATATAAACCATGGAATACTATGTAGCCATAAAAAAGAATGAGTTCATGTCCTTTGCAGGGACATAGATGAAGCTGGAAGCCATATCCTTAGCTAACACCCACAGGAACAGAAAACCAAACACTGCATGTTCTCACTCATAAGTGGAATTCAAACATTGAGAACACATGGACACAGACAGGGGAACAACCCACACCAGGGCCTGTTGGGGGACTGGGGGTAACAGGAGGGAACTTAGAGGATAGGTCAATAGGTGCAGCAAACCCCCATGGCACACATATACCTGTGTAACAAACCTGCACATTCTGCACATATATCATGTTTTTTTTTTTTTAGAAGAAATTTTAATTAAGATCCAGAACCAGGCAAGAATGCACAGTATCACCACTTCCATTGAACTTCATTTTCGAAGTCTAGCTAGAGTAATAGTAAAGGAAAAGAAATAAAAGATATCCATATCAAAAAGAAATAATTAAAATTATCTGTTTGCAAACAACCTATTCATTTATGGAGATAACCGTAGAAATTCAACAAAAAACTATGAGAACTAATAAACACATTTAGTAACAGTGAAAATACAAAATCAACATATAAAAATCAGAAGCATTTCTATATATTACCAACAAACTATTCAAAAAGGAAATTAAAAAAAAAATGCCATTTGCAATAGCAACAGAGAATAAAGTACGTAGGAATAAACTTAACCAAAATGGTGAAAGACATTTACTGAAAATTAAAAAATATTAATGAAGGTAATTAGAGAAGATACATATAAATATAATGTCATTTGTGTGATCTGTGGAATCAAAGAATAAACATTGTTAAAATGTTCATATAATTCAAAGTGTTCAATACATTTAATGCAATCCCTGTCAAAACTCCAAAGGCATTTTTCATTTTTTAATAGAAAAAACAATACAAAAATTCATCTGAAACCACAAAAGATCATTAATAGCTAAACTATTCTTGAGCAAAAAGTACTGCAGAACAAGTAAGTTTTCTTGAGCAAGAAAGCTTCAAGCATCACATTTCTGATTTCAAAACATATTACAAAGCTGTTATCAAAACATTATGATATTGGCATTAAAACAGAAATATAGAACAATGAAACAGAATAGAGAGCCTAAAACTTAATCCTGGCATTTACAGTCAACTGATATTTGACAACGGTGCCAAGAACACATAATAGGGAAAGGACAGCAAATGATATTGGAAAAACTGTATATTTACATGCTAGCATGAAACTGAACCCTTATCTTAAACCATATAAACATCAATTTAAAATGAATTAAAAACTTAAATGTTAGATCTTAAGCCAGCCATTAAAGCACTACTAGAAATCAAAGAGAAAAATCTTCTTGACATTTGTTTTAGGAGTGGTTTGTTTTTTTGTTTTGTTTTGTTTTGTTTGTTTGTTTGTTTGTTTGGACGTGACACCACCAAAGTCACAGGCAACAAAAGCAAAATTAGATCAGTAGAATGAGTCCAAACTATACAAGTATCTGCATAGCAAAGAAAATAATCAATAAATGAGAAGGCAACTTGTAAAATGGGAGAAAATGTTTGCAAACTATATATATGATTAGGGCATAATATCCAAAATATAAGTCAACAACAAAAGTACAAATAACCCAATTAAATACATGGGCAAATGATCTGAATAGACATCTCTCAAAAGCAGATATTCAAATAGCCAACAGGCATATGGAAAGGTGCTCAACATCACTGAGCCTCAGGGAAATCAAGTCAAACCCCAATGAGATAGCATTTTACATCTGTTAGAATAGCTATTATCAAAAAGGCAAAAGATAAGTGTGGACAATGATGTCAAGAAAAGAAAACACTTGCACACTCTTGGTGGAAAGGCTCTAGCCACTATGCAAAACATTATGGAGGTTCCTCATAAAGTGAAAAATAGAACCACCATATGATCTAGCAATAGCATTACTGGGTATATATTCAAAGAAAATGAAAATAGTATGTCAATGATCTTCACTGCTACATTTATTGCAGCATTATTTACAACAGCCAAGATATGAACAAAACCTGAATGCCTATCAATGGATAAAGAAAATGTGGTATATATGTACGATGGAATATCATTCAGCCTTAAAAGTAGAAAATTCTGTCATTTGTGACAACATGTATGAACCTGGGGGCATTATGCTAAGTGAAATAAGCCCAGCACAGGAAGACTCATACTTATAGTATGAATCTAAAATAGTCAGACTTATAGAAACAGAGAGTAGAATGGTAGTCACCAAGGGTAGGGGAGTATGGAGAGAGATTGATTAAAGGGGAGAAAAATATTTCAGTTATGTTAAATGAGTAAATTCTGGAGATCTAATGTACAGCATAATGACTAAAGCAGATTTACAAGAAAAAAACAAACCCATTCAAAAGTGGGCAAAGGACATGAACACTTTTCAAAAGAAGACATTTATGAGGCCAACAAACATGAAAAAATGTTCATCACTGGTCATTAGAGAAATGCAAATCAAAACCACATTGAGATACCATCTCACACCAGTTAGAATGGCGATCATTAAATAACCTGGAGACAACAGATGCTGGAGAGGATGTGGAGAAATAGGAACACTTTTATACTGTTGGTGGGAGTGTAAATTAGTTCAACCATTGTGGAAGACAGTGTGGTGAGTCCTTGAGGATCTAGAAATAGAAATTCCATTTGACACAGTAATCCCATTACTGGGTGTATACCCAAAGGATTATAAGTTGTTCTATTATAAAGATACATGCACATGTATGTTCATTTCGGCACTGTTTACAATAGCAAAGACCTGGAACTAACCCAAATGCCCATCAATGATAGACTGCATAAAGAAAATGTGGCACATATACACCATGCAATACTATGCAGCCATAAAAAAAAAAAATGAGTTTGTCCTTTGCAGGGACATGGATGAATCTGTAAACCATTATTCTCAGCAAACTAACACAGAACAGAAAACCAAACACCACATGTTCTCACTCATAGGCAGATGTTGAACAATGAGAACACATGGGCACAGGGAGGGGAACATCACACACTGGGGTCTGTTGGGGGGTGGGAGGCTAGGGGAGGGACGATGGGGGGTGGGAAGGTTGGGGAGGGATAACACTGGGAGAAATGTGTGATGTAGGTGATGGGGGGATGGAGACAGCAAACCACCATGGCATGTGTGTACCTATGCAATAATCCTGCAAAATCTGCACATGTACCCCAGAACTTAGAGTACAATAAAAAAGGTGCTAAATTATAATTTAAAAATTTGTTAAGAGGTTTGATCATACATGTTCTTACCACAAGAAGAAGGAAGAAGGAGGAAGAGAAGCAGGAGGAGAGAGAAAAATGAGGAAACAAAAAATAACTATGTGAGGTGATGGATAAGACTGATTGTATGATAAATATATATGTATATATACTGATAATATTCAACTTATGATGGGTTACATCCCAATAAACCCAACATAAGTTGAAAACATTGTGACTAGAAAATACATTTAATACATCTAACCCCAAATATCATAGCTTAGTCTACCCAATTTTAGTCTACAGTTGGGCAAAAGCATCTAACCCAAAGCCAATTTTATAATAAAAATTACGAAATAAAAATCAAAATTCAAATTTCAAAGTACAGTTTCCACTGAAGATGTATAGCTTTTGTACCAGAATATTGTCAAAATATCACATCAAACCATTATAAACCACAAACTGTCTGTATATCAAAACATTAAGTTGTTTATCTTAAATATATATAATTCCTATTATATAAGATGGATATTATAAAGATGGATATGAACAAGTGATTATCAACTGAAACACTAGAAAAGAATTTCACTAGACATAACTACTGGAGAAAACTAATGGATGTCTGGAAGTCAGTGATATGTTGTGAGAACGGGTAGCAGTCTGGTGAACTAGAGTAAGAGGATACAAATACTTTCCATTAACGGTCAAATAATAAATATTTTATTCTTTGTGGGTCATGCATTACCTGCTTCAATTACTCGATTCTGCCATCAAGTCAGAAAACAGCATGCCTAAATCCACATCCCTAAATGAACAGCCATAGTTGTGTTTTGATAAAACTTTATTTACAGAAACAGATAGTGATCCAGCCTTGGCCATGGGCTATAGTTTGCTAATTTCAGTTCAAGCATTGCACTTTGCTTTTGGAGCCATCATTTCTAAATAGTATCTTCTTTGTTGAATTTGGTAAAAATCAAGAGTTATTGGTGTGCTAAAAAAAAATAATTCATCATAAATATTCTGTTCCTAGATTTATATTCTTCCAACTTCCATTTTTAAATAATTTTATTCATCTCATTCCAGACTGTTTATACATGTGACTACAGACCACATTATTCATTAATCAGTTACTTTGTGACATAAAATTTGCTCATAGTCATGTGAACATATTTTTTAGATTAAGTACAGAATTTTGATTAAAACATAAAAATAAAATATGGCCTTGCTCTTGCATTTGTAAACTATCGGCGTTCTCTGCAACTGCAATAAGAATGATGAAATACATGGTGTTACATGAAAAGGACAACATACATAAGACAAATGATAACTTTTTGCTTTATATCTCATAAAGCTTATTTTCAATTCTTTTCCTTTACAGTTTTATTATGTTGATTTATATAAATAAATCAAACTTGTATAACCCTTAGAAATGCTAATCTAATAAGACTTTTAATTCCTTTGATATGTAGAAGACCCTTATTAATTATAGCAAACTAATCTGTGTTACTTTAACTATGTAAAGCCTTCTGTGGAATTTGCAATGCAGCCTTGCACTAATTAGCATAGCTACTGTTAACAATTCAGACAACTTTCTGTTCAGGTCATTGTGTTTAACATTTAATATTTTATAGCAAATTATTTACCTCATCAATATGCCATACACACAAAATGAAACTGGGAAATTAGTCTATAAAACTTTTTGCATTTTTTTTCTTAATATTCAAAAATCTAGAGCTTTTACTACAGATGGTGGTAAGCTAGACAAAATTTAAACCCAGCTGTCCAAGGAAAACACTCAATGCAAATATGCACTTGACATAAAGCTGTGTAGGAGATAAATGCAGAATATTTTTCTTTAACCATTGATTTTTCTAAATGTCTTCAAACCAAAGTGAATCAGGTGATGAAGTTTTTGGCTTCTGTTTAAATATGGAGAGCGACAGTCACGTTCTAAATGTTGCATTTGTTATTGATGGCAGGACCTGGAATAATGGAGAATGACAAATAAGTTGCAGGGGTTAATACTGGGTGTCAACTTGATTGGATTGAAGGATGAAAAGTGCTGATCCTGGGTGTCTGTGAGGGTGTTGCCAAAGGAGATTAACATTTGAGTCAGTGGCTGGGAAAGGCAGACCCACCCTCAATGTGCGTGGGCACCATCTAATCAGCTGCCAGTGTGGCTAGAATGTAAAGCAGGCAGAAAAATGCGAAAAGACCAGACCAGCCTAGCCCCCCAGCCTACATCTTTCATGCTGGATGCTTCCTGTCCTCGAACATCTGACTCCAAAGTCTTCAGTTTGGGACTCTGACCGGCTCTCTTTGCTCCTCGATTTGCAGACGGCCCCTTGTGGGACCTTGTGATCATGTGAGTTAGTACTTAATAACACCCCTCTACATGTATATATCTATCCTATTAGTTCTATCACTCTAGAGAACTCTGATTAGTACATAAGTTATAGAAGACTTTGAAGGAAATTTTAAAAATTAATAAATAATAATCATTCCAAACTTATAGTATGCTGCCCACTATATTAAGTATTTTACATGTTATGTTACATTTAATCCTCATAATAATCCCATTGTTATTGCCAATTTCAGACTGCAGAGATTTAGCATACCAAAGTTACATCATTTGCCCAGGGTCAGAGTCTCTGACTAAATAAGAATTTTGAACATATAACTATCTAACACTGTGACTTTAGTTCCATCTAAGAGGAAAAATGGTTAAGAGAACATGAGAACCCAGACCGGGAGTAAGGAGGTAAGCCTTTGGCGCAGGGCAAGTGTGTGGAGTCCCAGGCCTGTACACCACCACATAGTCACCCTAGGATGCTAACTGACCAATTTACTACTTGTGAACAGAAAGTTGGCTTCTGAAGGCCATCAGCACTCAAGTCTAATTGGGCTCTACTTGGGCTCATTACACACATGTCATAAGCCAACGTGCTGCATTGCTTTGGAGTAGCATCAGTGAAGGAATGTAGCCTGAGTCTAATCTGCTTTATTTCAGAAATTACATGAAACTCCACTTTTTGACATCTTATAATGATTATCACTTAAAATTTTTGGCTTGTTTTTTCTTTAAGCCACAGCCAAATAACAGGTGTTATTTAAGAACTAACTCCTAGTACCCAGGGGCTGCTCAGTAAATTCTAATGTATCAATAGTGGGTTTTGTTTTGCAGAGTTTATTATCAAAGGATGAATAAATTAAATACATATTTGAAACAGTTTCAAATAATTCAAAATTATTATTGAGGTTGAACAACTAAACTGAATGTAAAAATAAAAGACTCGTATTGATTCCATGTGCTTGCTATTGTGAATAGTGTTGCAATGAACATAGGCATGCACATGTCTTTGTAACAGAATGATTTATACTCCTTTGAGTATATACCCAGTAATGGGATTGCTGGGCCAGATGGTGTTTCTGGTTCTAGACCTTTGAGAAATTGCCATACCATCTTCCACAACTGTTGAACTAATTTACATTCCCACTAATAGTATAAGAGAGTTCCTATTTCTCTGCAACTTCACCAGCATCTGCGGTTTCTTGACTTTTTAGTAATGGGCATTCTGACTGGCATGATATGGTATCTATTGTTTTTTTGACTTGCATTTCTCTAAAGATCAGTGAAATGGCCATCAGTGATAGACTGGTTTTAAAAAGTATACACCATGGAATACTATGCAGCCATAAAAAGTAACGAGATCATGTTTTTTGCAGGGACATGGATGAAGACAGAAGCCATTATCCCCAGCAACTAATGCGGGAACAGAAAATCAAATACCACATGTTCTCACTTATAAGTGAGAGCTGAACAATGAGATCACATGGACACAGGGAGGGAAACAACACACACTGGGGTCTGTTGGGGGTGGGAGAAGAAAGAGTATTAGAAAAAATAGCTAATGCGTGCTGGGCTTAACACCTAGGTGAGAGGTTGATAGGTGCAGCAAACCACCATGTCACATGTTTACCCATGTAACAAACCTGCATGTCCTACAAATGTACCCCAGAACTAAAAATTAAAATAAAGAGGTTTTAAAAAGAAAAGAAGTAATAAAAATAAAAAATAAAAGACTTACAGGGGAAGATTTGAGGTCTTTAAGCTCTACTCATTTTGTTCATTTTATTCTCTATACCAGCAGTGACCTTGGAGGATTTCACAGACTGAGCTTGAAAATTGCTGGCAGTATCTATAGAATCTGAGACCTAAACACTAGGCATCTGTGGCACAAATTTATTATGTGGCTTTGAATGTCACTTAAAACCTCCTGGGGCTAGTTTCCTCATCTATCAAAAAAGATACCCTGCTGAAGTCTGCCAGAGTGAACATTCAATGGCCAATGGTAATTTTTACTGTCATTGTTGTTATGCTGCTGTCTTTTTGATCTATGTATCTTTCTCTGGCCTTTACTGCATTGCCTAATAATCATTATACTGAAAAGAATTAATATGTTTGCTAATTGCTTTTAGCTTATGTTTCCCCAAACTACCATGTATTTTTCCAACCTGGTGTTTATTCAGTGTCGTTAGAAGTGGGTTTGTAGCTTTGTTTTGTTTTTATAAGTCATGGATATTTGTTAAATGTGTTTTAAATATAAACATTACAATGTCTATTTAAACTATTAATATTTAACCTAGAATTTTTACTTGTTACATTAGTATTTCCAAGGAAGGGAAGGCTCTTCCTGGATGCCAACAACTTCGTGTGGCCGAAGGCTTTAAAATTACCAGCACCGTTTTTTGGATAAATAGGATCAAAAGGATTGCCCTTATTTTACAAATGATAAACTGAGACTTAGGTAAATTGGTAAGTTTCTTCACCCATCATGAGTCATAGACATAGGACTAAAGTTTAGACTGGAATTTAGGCCTTCAGCAAGCGTTTGTTGAGTGCATACAACCTTCCAGATGACAAAGACATGGCCTCTGCTCCCTAAAGGGCCTCACTTCTTGGCTTTCAGTCTAACACATCCTGAAAATACAGCTGGGCTGTCTCAGACTTTCTTTTACTTTAGTTAAAGGTTAATTGATATGAAGAAAGAATAATAGCATTTAATTTATAATGCTGTAATTTGTTCCTGAAAGTATTTATATCTCAACCAAAAATTAACTTTCTATTTTTCTATCACATTTTAAATAAGCATTTCTCCTGGCAGCTCATGCCATTGTTGCCATTGAAAACCCTGCTGTTGTCAGCGTTATATCCTCCAGGAATACTGGCCAGAGGGCCGTGCTGAAGTTTGCTGCTGCCACTGGAGCCACTGCAATTGCTGGCCGCTTTACTCCTGGAACCTTCACCAACCAGATCCAGGCAGCCTTCCGGGAGCCACGGCTGCTTGTGGTTACTGACCCAAGGGCTGACCACCAGCCTCTCACAGAGGTGTCTTACGTTAACCTACCTACCATTGCTCTATGTAACACAGATTCTCCTCTGCGCTATGTGGACATTGCCATCCCATGCAACAAGAGAGCTCACTCAGAGGGTTTGATGTGGTGGATGCTGGCTCAGGAAGTTTTGCGCATGCATGGCACCATTTCCCATGAACACCCGTGGGAGGTCATGCCTGATCTCTACTTCTACAGAGATCCTGAAGAGATTGAAAAAGAAGAGCAGGCTGCTGCTGAAAAGGCTGTGACCAAGGAGGAATTTCAGGGCAAATGGACTGCTCCAGCTCCTGAGTTCACTGCTACTCAGCCTGAGGTTGCCAACTGGTCTGAAGGCACGCAGGTGCCCTCTGTGCCAGTCCAGCAGTTCCCTACTGAAGATTGGAGCACCCAGCCTGCCACGGAAGACTGGTCTGCAGCTCCCACTGCTCAGGCCACTGAATGGGTAGGAGCAACCACTGAATGGTCTTAAGCTGTTATTGTGTGGGCTCATAAACAACATATAAGATTCATGGAAAATAAACATCGAGTTTCAAAAAAAAAAAAAATTAAGAATCACTGCCTTAGCCCCAAAGTTTTCTAAACTTCCAGAAATCTATGTAATCCAGTCTATATTCTAAGGCAACCTAATTTGTTACTAATATATTTATTTATTTTGGCATATGTAAAACATATATATAGCAATTGGCAAGTGTAGCTTCTTGACACATAAGCAAAAAAGAGGCCGGGCGCAGTGGCTCACGCCTGTAATCCCAGCACTTTGGGAGGCCGAGGCGGGTGGATCACGAGGTCAAGAGATCGAGACCATCCTGGTCAACATGGTGAAATCCCGTCTCTACTAAAAATACAAAAAAATTATCTGGGCATGGTGGCGCGTGTCTGTAATCCCAGCCACTCAGGAGGCTGAGGCAGGAGAATTGCCTGAACCCAGGAGGCGGAGGTTGCGGTGAGCCGAGATCGCGCCATTGCACTCCAGCCTGGGTAACAAGAGTGAAACTCCGTCTCGGGAAAAAAAAAAAAAAAAAAAAAAAAAAAAAAAAAAATTTTGGTCAGTTCTCCTAAAAATGGAAATAAACCAACTGACCAATAAGAGTCAGACGAGTTTGTCAAAAATGAGTTTCAATACTGTTGACAAATAGTCATTGCGGAACTTCAGGTACCAGTGGAACCAGAATTGTGATGATTAATACTGAGTGTCAACTTGATTGGACTGAAGGAAGCAAAGTATTGTTCCTGGGTGTGTCTGTGAGGGTGTTGCCAAAGGTTAACATTCGAGTCAGTGGCCTGGGAAAGGCAGACACACCCTCAATGTGGGTAGGCACCATCTAATCAGCTGTCAGTGTGGCTAGAGTAAAGCAGGCAGAAGAGAGTCAAAGAGCAGACTTGCTGAGTCTTCTGGCCTCCACCTTTCTCCCTTGAATATCAGACTCCAGTTCTTCAGCCTTTGGACCCTGGGACCTACAGCAGTGGTTTGCCAGGGGCTCTCAGACCTTTGGCCACAGACTGAAGGTGACACTGTCAGCTTCCCTACTTTGGAGGTTTCAGGACTCAAACTGGGGTTCTTGCTCCTTGGTTTGCAGATGGTCTATTGTGGGACTTTGCGTTATGATCTTGTGAGTCAATACTCCCTAACAGACTCCCCTTTATACATGCATCTATCTATATATGTTGATTACTGTTAGAAATCTTTTATTGCCTAGATGTTCCTGAACAAAAAGAAGGAAATATCTTTTTATGTTGTCAATGTTTGTGACTAACTGGTAAGGTTAACTGTATGCATAGTTATTTCCTTAAGGCTTTATGGCAAAACCTAAAATAGTTTGAAGATAAACATGCAAGATTGTTGCATAGGTGCATATGTGGCACTGTGATTTGCTGCCTTCCTCCCTTCACCTATATGTGGCATTTCTCCCCATGCTATCTCTCCCCAACTCCCCACCCCCCACTGTCCCTCCCCTATTTCCCCCCAACAGACCCCAGTGTGTAGTGCTCCCCTCCCTGTGTCCATGTGTTCTCATTGTTCAACACCCACCTATGAGTGAGAACATGCTGTGTTTGATTTTCTGTTCTTGTGTCAGTTTGCTGAGAATGATGGTTTCCAGGTTCATCCATGTCCCCACAAAGGATGCGAACTGATCATTTTTGATGGCTGCATAATATTCCATGGTGTATATGTGCCACATTTTCCTTGTCCAGTCTATCATCGATGGGCATTTGGGTTGGTTCCAGGTCTTTGCTATTGTAAACTGTGCTGCAATGAACATTCGTGTGCATGTGTCCTTATAGTAGAACGATTTATAATCCTTTGGATATATGCCCAGTAATGGGATTGCTGGGTCAAATGGAATTTCTATTTCTAGGTCCTTGAGGAATCACCACACTGTCTTCCACAATGGTTGAACTAATTTACACTCCCACCAACAGTGTAAAAGTGTTCCTATTTCTCCACATCCTCTCCAGCATCTGTTGTCTCCAGATTTTTTAATGATCGCCATTCTAACTGACGTGAGATGGTATCTCAATGCAGTTTTGATTTGCATTTCTCTAATGACCAGTGATGATGAGCATTTTTTCATATGCTTGTTGGCCTCATGTATGTCTTCTTTTGTAAAGTATCTGTTCATATCCTTCACCCACTTTTGAATGGGCTTGTTTGTTTGTTTTAGTTCTTTGTAAATTCTGGATATCAGCCCTTTGTCAGATGGGTAAGCTGCAAAAATTTTTTCCCATTCTGTTGGTTGCCGATTCACTCTAGTGACTGTTTCTTTTGCAGTGCAGAAGCTGTGGAGTTTGATTAGGTCCCATTTGTCTATTTTGGCTTTTGTTGCCAATGCTTTTGCTATTTTGGTCATGAAGTCCTTGCCTACACCTACGTCCTGAACAGTTTTGCCTAGATTTTCTTCCATGGTTTTTATGGTGTTAGGCCTTACGTTTAAGTCTTTAATCCATCTGGAGTTAATTTTAGTGTAAGGTATCAGGAAGGGGTCCAGTTTCTGCTTTCTGCATATGGCTAGCCAGTTTTCCCAACACCATTTATTAAACAGGGAATCCTTTCCCCATTGCTTGTTTTTGTCAGGTTTGTCAAAGATCAGATGGTTGTAGATATGTTGTGTTGCCTCTGAGGCCTCTGTTCTGTTCCATTGGTCTATATCTCTGTTTTGGTACCAGTACCATGCTGTTTTGATTACTGTAGCATTGTAGTATAGTTTGATGTCTGGTAGTGTGATGCCTCCAGCTTTGTTCTTTTTACTTAGAATTGACTTGGCTATGCAGGCTCTCTTTTGGTTCCATATGAAGTTTAAGGTGGTTTTTTCCAGTTCTGTGAAGAAGGTCATTGGTAGTTTGATGGAGATAGCATTGAATCTGTAAATTATTTTGGGCAGTATGGCCATTTTTATGATATCGATTCTTCCTAGCCATGAACATGGAATGTTTTTCCATCTGTTTGTATCCTCTCTTATTTCATTGAGCAGTGGTTTGTAGTTCTCCTTGAAGAGGTCCTTTACGTTCCTTGTTAGTTGTATTCCTAGGGACTTTATTCTCTTTATAGCAATTGTGAATGGCAGTTCATTCTTGATTTGGCTCTCTTTAAGTCTGTTGTTGGTGTATAGGAATGCTTGTGATTTCTGCACATTGATTTTGTATCCTGAGACTTTGCTGAAGTTGCTTATCAGTTTCAGAAGATTTTGGGCTGAGACGATGGGGTCTTCTAGATATACAATCATGTTGTCTGCAAATAGAGACAATTTGACTTCCTCCTTTCCTATTTGAATACCCTTTATTTCTTTTTCTTGCCTGATTGCTCTGGCTAGAACTTCCAGTACTATATTGAATAGGAGTGGTAAGAGAGGGCATCCTTGTCTAATGCCAGATTTCAAAGGGAATGCTTCCAGTTTTTGCCCATTCAGTATGATATTGGCTGTTGGTTTGACGTAAATAGCTTTTATTATTTTGAGCTACGTTCCGTCAATACCTAGTTTATTGAGGGTTTTTAGCATAAAGGGCTGTTGAATTTTGTGGAAGGCCTTCTCTGCATCAATTGAGATAATCATGTGGTTTTTGTCTTTGGTTCTGTTTATGTGGTGAATTACATTTATAGACTTGCGTATGTTGAACCAGCCTTGCATCCCTGGGATGAATTCTACTTGATCATGGTGGATAAGCTTTTTGATGTGCTGTTGCAATTGGCTTGCCAGTATTTTATTGAAGATTTTTGCATCTATGTTCATCATGGATATTGACCTGAAGTTTTCTTTTCCTGTTGATTCTCTGCCGGGGTTTGGTATCAGGATGATGTTGGTCTCATAAAACGACTTGGGAAGGATTCCTTTTTTTTGGATTCTTTGGAATAGTTTCAGAAGGAATGGTACCAGCTCCTCTTTGTATGTCTGGTAGAATTTGGCTGGGAACCCATCTGGACCAGGGCTTTTTTGGGTGGTAGGCTCTTAATTGCTGCCTCCACTTCAGACCTTGTTATTGGTCTATTCAGGGTTTCAACTTCTTCCTGGTTTAGACTTGGGAGGAGGCAAGTGTCCAGGAATTTATCCATTTCCTCCAGGTTTCCTAGTTTATGTGCACAGAGCTGTTTGTAATAATCTCTGATGATGGTTTGAATTTCTGTGGAATCTGTGGTGATATCCCCTTTATCGGTTTTTTTTTTTTTTTTTTTTTGACTACAACTTAAACTTTATTTACTTGATTGAGAGCTTACTATACATGAAATGTTTTATGTGGTTGATCTTAGCTGCATTCACACTGACTTCAGGGAGTCTGGTTTTCTATGCTCAAGGTGGTTCAATTGCTGCTGTTACGGCTGTTTTGTTTTCTTTCAGGATCGAGGTGGGTACCTTCATATAATAACTTATTTTTCATTTCATCTGTTTGGTTATTCTCTCTTTTCTTTTTTATTAATCTGGCTATTGGTCTATTTTGTTGATCTTTTCAAAAAACTAGCTCCTGGATTTATTGATTTTTTGAAGGGTTTTTTGTGTCTCTATCTCCTTCAGTTCTGCTCTGATCTTAGTTATTTCTTGTCTTCTGCTAGGTTTTGAGTTTTTTTGATCTTGCTCTTCTAGCTCTTTCAATTTGGATGATAGGGTGTCAATTTTAGATCTCTCCTTTCTTCTCATGTGGGCACTTATTGCTATATATTTTCCTCTAGAGACTGCTTTAAATGTGTCCCAGAGATTCTGGTATGTGGTGTCTTCATTCTCATTGGTTTCAAAGCACATCTTTATTTCTGCCTTCATTTCATTGTTTATCCAGTCAACATTCAAGAGAAAGTTGTTCAGTTTTCATGAAGCTGTGTGGTTCTGGGTTGGTTTCTGAATTCTGAGTTCTAACTTGATTGCACTGTGGTCTGAGAGACTGTTTGTTATGATTTCCATTCTTTTGCATTTGCTGAGGAGTGATTTACTTCCAATTATGTGGTCAATATTAGAGTAGATGTGATGTGGTGCTGAGAAGAATGTATATTCTGTGGATTTGGGGTGGAGAGTTCTGTAAATGTCTATTAGGTTTGCTTGTTCCAGGTCTGAGTTCAAGTCCTGGATATCCTTGTTCATTTTCTGTCTCATTGATCTGTCTAATATTGTCAATGGTGTGTTAAAGTCTCCTCTATTATTGTGTGGGAGTCTAAGTCTCTTTGTAAGTCAGTAAGAACTTGCCTTATGTATCTGGGTGCTCCTGTATTGGATGCATATATATTTAGGATTGTTAGCTCTACTTGTTGCATTGATCCTTTTACCATTATGTAATGTCCTTCTTTGTCTCTCTTAATCTTTTTTGCTTTAAAGTCTATTTTATCAGAGATGAGAATTGCAACTCCTGCTTTTTTTTGCTCTCCATTTGCTTGGTAAATCTTCCTCTATCCCTTTAATTTGAGCCTTTGTGTATCCTTGCATGTGAGATGGGTTTCCTGGATACAGCAAACCGATGGGTTTTGGCTTTTTATCCAATTTGCCAGTTTGTGTCTTTTGATTGGGGCATTTAGTCCATTTACATTTAGCGTTAATATTGTTATGTGTGATTTTGATACTGCCATTTTGATGCTAGTTGGCTGTTTTCCCCATTAGTTGATGCAGATTCTTCATTGTGTTGATGCTCTTTACCATTTGGTATGTTTTTGGAGTGACTGGTACTGGTTGTTCTTTTCTATGTGTAGTGCCTCTTTCAGGAGCTCTTGTAAAGCAGGCCCGGTTGTGATGTAATCTCTAAGTACTTTCTTGTTTTCAAAGGATTTTATTTTTCCTTCACTTATGAAGCTTAGTTTGGCTGGATATGAAATTCTGGGTTAAAAGTTCTTTTCTTTAAGGATGTTGAATATTGGCCCCCACTCTCTTCTGGCTTGTAGGGTTTCTGCTGAGAGATCTGCTGTGAGTCTGATGGGCTTCCCTTTGTGGGTAACCCGACCTTTCTCTCTGGCTGCCCTTAGCATTTTCTCCTTCATTTCAACCCTGGTGAATCTGACAATTATGTGCCTTGGGGTTGCTCTTCTTGAGGAATATCTTTGTGGTGTTCTCTGTATTTCCTGTACTTGAATATTGGCCTGCTTTGCTAGGTTGGGGAAGTTTTCCTGGATAATATCCTGAAGAGTATTTTCCATCTTGGATTCATTCTCTTCGTCACATTCAGGTACACCTATCAAACGTAGGTTAGGTCTTTTCACATAGTCCCATATTTCTTGTTGACTTTGTTCATTCCTTTTTACCCTGTTTTCTCTAATCTTGCCTTCTCATTTTATTTCATTGAGTTGATCTTTAACCTCTGATATCCTTTCTTCTGTTTGGTCAATTCGGCTGTTGAAACTTGTGCATGCTTCGCGAAGTTCTCTTGTTGTATTTTTCAGCTTCATCGATTCACTTATATTCCTCTCTAAGTTGTCCATTCTTGTTAGCATTTCATCAAACCTTTTTTCAAGGTTCTTAGTTTCTTTGCATTGGGTTAGAACATGTTCTTTTAGCTCACGGAAGTTTCTTATTACCCACCTTCTGAAGCCTGATTCTGTCATTTCATCACATTCATTCTCCATCCAGTCTTGTTCCCTTGCTGGTGAGGAGTTGTGATCCCTTGTAGGAGGAGAGGTGCTCTGGTTTCAGGTGTTTTCATCCTTTTTGTGCTGGTTTCTTCCCATCTTTGTGGATTTATCCACCTGTCGGCTTTGTAGTTGTTGACTTTCTGATTGGGTCTCTGAGTGGACATCCTGTTTGTTGTTGATGAAGTTATTTCTGTTTCTTAGTTTTCCTTTTAACTGTCTGGCCTCTCTGCTGTAGGACTGCTGAGGTCCACTCCAGGCCCTGTTTGCCTGGGGATCACTTGCAGCAGCTGCCGAACAGTAAAGATTGCTACCAGTTTCTTCTTCTGCTTTGTCCCAGAAGGATACCTGCCAAATGTCAGTCTGAGTTCTCCTTTATGAGGTGACTCTGGATATACGGGGGTCAGGGAGCTGCTTGAGGAGACAGTGTGTCCTTTATCATAACTCAAGTGCTGAGCTGTGACCTCTGTTGTTCATTCAGAGCTGCTGGGCAGGTACGTTTAAGTCTGCTGCATCAGAAATCATAAACCCCTTTTTTTTTTCCCAAGTGTTCTGTCCCAGGGAGTTAGGGCTTTATTTATGAGGTTCCACTGTGCTGCTGCCTTTTTTTTTTTTTTTCAGGGCTGCCCTGCCAAATAAGGAGGCAGCTTAGTTACTGTCTGCCTGCAGAGGCTTCGCTGAGCTGCTGTGGGCTCCGCCCAGCTGCCATGTGAACTTCCCTGCAGTCCTGTTTATATGGGTGTAGTTAGAACTGCCTCTTCAATGATGGCCCACCTCTGTAATGACAGACTCTCTCTGAAATGGCAGGTTACCTCAGCAACGACAGACTGCCTCAGCAATGGCAGACTGCCTCCATAGTGGTGGAGTGCCTCGGTAATGGCGGACGCCCCTCCCCGACAGAGCTGGACTGTACCAGGTTCAGCTGTGCTTGCTGTGAAGCTCTCAACCCAGAGCGTTTCCAATTGCTGTTTTTTTGTGTGTTTTTTTTTGCGTGTGTGGGGGTGGGACCAGCCGAGCCTGATCACCTGGCTCCCTGCCTCAGAGCCTTTTGTTTTTTAGTTTAATGGTCGGCTCTCTCCCAGGTGTTATAGTCCCCTGTTGAAAACGTGCCGGGATCTGTGTGATTTCCCGTGTGGTGACCCACTGCGCCGGCTGAAACAGTGGTGCTGAGATTTGTGGCGCTTTTTTGCCCGGGAATCTCCTAGCCTGGCTCCCTGTTTCAGTCCCCTTTTTTTTCAATAAGATGAGTGAGTGACTCTGCCTTCCCGGAGCTTCCTAGAGCTTCCCGGAGCTCCCCTTGCTGGCTAACGGGGGGGCCCAGTCCCATTTACTCTGCAGCAGGAACCACTGCACCAGGGCACCGGCAAAACAGCCGCGCCGGCCAAAACAGCCACGCTGGTGACCCGTGGGGCTCCTCTGCCTGGGAATCTCCTGGTCTGTGGGCAATAAAAATCCATCTGGAAATGCAGCATCCACTCATCCTCTGAACTTTCACTGGGAGCTGGATCCTAAGCTGCTCCTAACCGGCCATCTTGGATCTCTCCCCCCAAATTCTTATTGTTCAATTGTAAAGGAAAGACATAGAGAGATAAAAAGGAAAATATTTGATGAATATAGAAAAAATCAGCAAACAAACAGAAGATAGTTATTTTCCACAAGAATTTAGTTACACAGAAAATAAAGAAAATCAGAACTCATGTTGTGGCCACTACATGACAATAGTTTTGAGCTAGATTTGAAAAGTTCAGATGATCAGAGATAAAAGGAAGGGGCAGTAATGGCTAAAGTAATGATTCAGAAGCAAAAGAAGGGATGGGATCAATATATGGCAGTTTTGGGACATCCAGAAGCAATCTATTAGAGATTCTGTTTATGAAGAGGCATAGAAAAGTGATCCAGGAAACACAGACTGAACTAGACTAAGAAGACCTGTGTGCTGAGCTTGGTTACTTTATACTATAAAAGATATAGTATATTTGAATATTGAGAGTATTGAGTAAAGAGAATATTGACAATCTTGAGTGATGCCTCGACGATACAAGTTTTGTGTGTGTGTGTGTGTGTGTGTGTGTGCACGCATATAAGATGAAGTGGAATTAGAAAGACATGGAGAAAAGAAATTGTGTACTGTGTATTGAATTTTTTCATAGTGTTGCAAGTACTGTCCCAAGTGTTTTATATTAATTACATTAATTTGTTTAATTAATTGCATTAATTACTTGATTTGATCCACTGCCAGAGAAAAAGTAAACCCCCTTATGAAGGAAGGTAATATCATGACAGTATGTAGCAGTCAATCAAAAATTGCCAGCATGCAAAGATACAGAACCAAATAATCTGAAATTACTTTACTGCCTCAGGAAGGAAGAATAGGGATGGAGTGACTTTATCTGTAATTTATCCTCTTATTTCTTTAAATTGTGATCTGAAGCAAGATGACTTGTATTAAGACTAGTGTTCATTACATGAGTCTGTACTTTTGTATATTTACAATATTTTACACTTAATATTTATATGATAGTAGATTTAGAGCGATATTTTATACACCTAATTTATTTATCATCTATTATTTCTTATGCCAATGGGAAAACAATAACATTTATTAAAAGCTCATTATAGGTTTTTGGCAGGCACTGTAAGTAATGTATGTTGGTAATCTTACTTAATTCTCTCTTGACAACCTCATGAGCTTAGAATTTAAGTCTCTCTTTGCACCATAGACGTAAAATTGATCTGAAAAAACTCAGCCCCATCTGGTACATGAATGAATAATTCATGCTTCAAAATGGCAAAGACAGCAGAGCAGGGGGCTATCTCAGGAAGACCTTAGAGCTTCAGGTCTTGTCACAGAGTACTTTGAGAGTCCAAGAGTGGAGATAAAAAGAGACAGATCCAAGCACAGGACTCCACCTGGTCATGTCTAGAGTGGCCTTCCCAGGCTTAGGCCAGGTGAGCTCAGTTATGGGCAGCCTGCCTCCGTGTCAATGTGGTTTCAGCACAGGCTCTCTTAAGTTCACTGGAGGTTGCTTCATTTCTCTTCATTGGAAGAGAGTAAGAAATTAAAAAAAAAAAAAAAAAATGCTTCAAATTGCATTTATTTTCCTCAGTCCATGAGGCATCTCCCTTCCGGGGCTGAATAAAAATCAAGTTATCTGTGATCTAACACTGAAACCTGTGAGTTAAGAGCAGGAAGCCCAAAAACAAATGTTAAGGAATAAAAATCTAACCTCGGCATTTACTTGGAAAACCATCAGTTAATGAATCGATGGCATTTAAAATATTATCTTTCTCATTTGATTTTTGTGTGCTTCCTTCATTTTCAGAAAGCTACTTTTGCTATATATCACTTGTTGATAGAAACACTTTGTTAACTTCTAGAAACCCTGAGTTGGCACCACTGTTTCCAAAAAACATTTCAATAAATGAATACTTTCAATTAATTTTTCAAGGACATAACTTGTCTGTAATTATTGTTATAATTGTGCTTGCAAGTCCATGTAACCGACATCAGCTTTATGTATAGCATCTAGAAACATAGTATCCATTCACTGCTTTGTCTTTAAACTTTTAAAGACTGAACTCCATGGTCAAATTGAAATTAGTGTTTCAAACTGCTTCAAAGTCCTGACCAACCCCTTTAAGACCATGAACTCTCTCTTGGGTTTCCTAGAAAAGGCTGCTAAAATTAATTTCCCCAACTTTTGTTCTATGAACCAGCTCATGTGATTTTGTTGGGCACCACTAAGAAATCACTTGTCTCGGCTTTCACTTTTTCCTTCTCTTGGGGATTTTTACTCACTTCCAAGGCCAAACGGCAAAGAGTTTCAAATTCAGAACAATGTAATTGCCAGTTCTGATTTCTGGAACTCCAGCTGTCAGAGACTCCCAGAAAGAGCTCTTGGTTCATCCAATGGCCTAGAAGAAGACTTATGCTGGCCTGGAATAAAATACCAGCAAGAAGACTAAATATAAAGCACTGAGCCATAGATAATGAGATGGACCATGAAAAAGAAAGATAATCTTTATCTAGAGCCAGATAACTGGTGTTACAGACTATTTATCATCACTAGTAAAGTCAGCAACTTCATCAGATGTTTCTGTGGATGATCTGGAATTTGTACTAGAGATGTGAATATCCTAGCTGATAAAATGGGCACATTAGCTAGTATCACTGAGAAACCAGTGGAGCAACTATTATTCTGCAATACCTCATGCATACTCAGAAATGAAAAGATTTATTCTACAACTGCAAATAACATTTATTCCACAGTGAATGTTATTACATAATTTCCATCTTGAGTCTCCATTCTGTTGAAAAACTAGAAATCTAATCTTACTACATTTCCTGGAACTGCACACAAATTTCAAGGTATTTTCGTAACTTCATAACATTATAATGTGTATATATAATTTTTGATGATGAAGATGATAATGACGATCCTAATAATAGCATAACAATAGCAATAGCTGATATTCATTAGGATGTTATTATATACTAGTGACTAAGTTAAGAGTTTTACGTATCACATTTTATCCATGAGGCTGCTGTAACAGAGATGCTAAGCAACTTGCTCAAAGCACACAGTCTTAGAAGGTAGAGCTCTCAGCATGCTTTACCATCTGCCTATTTGTTTGCTAGTGTCTTGTTGCTTGTATGGGATTCTAGCTACTACGCAGTATATACGTTCCTCTGATTTAGGTACCACAGACTAGTCTCGGCTCACTGTATCTCCCTGAATTTCTGCCCTAAAGGTACAATGCAAAGTGACTCAACACAATTGCCTATGCCATTTTCCAAAGAATTTTAGTGCATTAAATATGAAAACCAGAAAGAGACAATATTTTTCTTTTCTTTGTTTTGACCCTGTCATATCCTTCCCCAGGGTCCAGATGACTTAGTTGCTTAGTTAGAATCTTATGCATTTAAAATGATATTTATAAACATTTGTAATAAATAGAAGAAGCTATGTTAAGATATTAAGTAAAAAACTTATAATACAAACAGTTTAACTTTAAATTTTTAAAAATCCATAGGAATAAAAAATCTAGAGAGAATAGTAACAAAATAATCCAAGTCAGGTTTTCATGATGGAAATCTGGGTAATTTACACAATTCTATATATATTTTGAGTTTTTAAGATATTCAACACTGAGTATTTATTAATCTTATATTATAAAATTATTTTAAAAGAAGACAGCTTCTAGTTACCTGTTATAAATAGCTAAAGATGAGTTACTAATAGTGCAGCTTTGGCAATTGCTGAGGGAAGGTAATAAGATAAATTGACCACCTCATGAGAAAAATTTAATAAATGGAAGCCTCTGCTAAAGGATGGCATCGATTGTGTTTTATTGGAATGAGGTACACTGAGCCCAATTGGCCAATGTGTAACCAGCTCCTTCGTTACCTCGGTGTTAATAAATATTTGACTTCTACACTTGCACACTGCTGCAGTGGTCTTCCTGCATCATCAGCCTTGCAGGCAAACACTGAGACCTTTGACCTTTCTCATTGATTGCTTCCTGTGTTTATCGGTCATAGTCACACAAGAGCCATCCTCATTTCTTTTTCTTTAAGAAAAAAGCACTCAATGTAAGTCAATAATGCAAATATGATCATTTTTAAAAGAATCTCATGAAAAGATTAATTGATTAAGGGAACTGCAGAGAATCCTTGCTGTTCTGATGCTTTGTAGACATTTAAATTAATGTGTAGTAGAAATAATACAATCTCCCATTTAGACTGGAGCAAATAACATGTGATAAAATTAGAGAAAGAAGAAATTAAATAGTCATCTTTTAATTGGAAACCATACTAGATTTGACCATGGGGGAAGGTTGGGCTAACATCTTGCTTGCATGTTTTTTATGAAGAAAATGATATATGTGAAAAAAGTGGCATGTAGCCTGCCTATCAATACTCAGCTGATAATCATTACTTCCATTTTATCGCTACCTTTTTCAGTTTGGTTTTCCCCAAGTTTTTCTACTCTAGAAAGTGTATTTTTTTTTTTATCAGCCACAACAAAAACACCTGCATGCTGATCCATCCTTCATGCTCACTGCTCTACCTGCATTTCCCATCTTAATATCTCCATCCTTATAATTACTCAGGTCAGAGGTTCAGAGTCATCTTGCCTTCCTTTGTCTTAACACTTCATAGACAACACACCAGCAAATATTTTGGGCTCTGCATTTAAAACCCATTCAGAATCCAGCCTCTCCTCCTTCATCCTTAGATCCTCACTACGTCCTGGTCCGACACCAGCGTGTCTCCCCTGAGTTATTGTAAGATTACCCTGGTCGCCCTCCCTCAGCACTTGCCTCACTTTTCTCATTTCAAAAAAAGCAGCTAGAGGAGTCTTTATGAAACAGGAGTCATGTGTTTTCACCCCTCTTCCCAAAACTCTCCCATGTCCCACTGTTTCATCCCAGATAAAAGCCAAAGCCTTATCGTAGCCAATAATGAAGGATTGGATTCCAAATTTATACTTTATTTCTGGGCATCACATGAGTTGTCTCTGCCTTTCTCAGCACTAAAGATCTATGGGGAAAAGAGGAAGCCTGTTAAGGAACGGAGGAAGAGAACAAAGAACCCATTGAAAAAGCAAAGTGGAAAGAGAGCCTGATGCTCTTCTCTCTGCTCTATTTATCAGGCTTGTGCAAAAGCCCAGACGAGTTTAAAACGCCAGACCAGGCTTCAAAATTTCCACTTCTCATGAACCAAGAAAACTGACAAAAGGACACATAGACTTCTGCCACTGTGACAAAAATCTAAAAGACTTTCCTCATGATACGAGGCAGATCAATTCACCTGAAATAAGACCTCAGGTGCCGACACATCATTGTGTTTCTGGGAAGGGCTACTCAGTGCTTCAGAAAATAAATGTAGAGTGTGTGTATATGTGTATGTGTGTGGTGTAGCGGGTGTGTCCTGCAGTGTATGGTGTAATGCATGTGTGTGGTATGGTGTATGTGTTGTATATTGTGACGTATGTGTGGTGGCATGGTGTGGTGTGTGTGGTGGCATGGTGTGGTATGTGTGCACACACAGGCACAGTTGTGAGTGAGACGGACAGGTGAGTGTGTGGGAGATTCTAGCCATACTCATGAGCCTTACCTAATGTGGACAAGTAAAGGCTGAGGTGTTGGGGGCTGTGGGAGCCTTGGCTGCCATATGGGAAGCCCCACTTCCTTTCTGAATGGTGAGCAGAGACTGCACTGGAATTGCCAGACCCTTCCCAAACACTCTGAGTCTACTTCTGAAATGCAGCATGGATTCGAAAGTTTACCAACCCAGAAGGAAGACTAAATTCTGGTGTTCTTTGCACAGTAGGTAGACTACAACTATTATTGATGTGGTGTATAATTTTAAGATTGCCAGAAGAGGGGGTTTTGAATGTTATCAACACATAGAAATGATAAATGTTTAAAGTGATGGATGGATATGCCAATTTCATCATCATACCACGTATACATGCATTGAAACGTTACACTGTACCCTTTAAATATGTGCAATTTTATGTGTCAATTATAAATTTTACAAATGTAAAAAGAAGAAATGTTTTGAAATGGAAAAACCAGGAACATATGAGGTTGGTTTTGAATTTCTACTTCACGAATTAAATAACAAAAAATAATTTAGCCATAGTTAAAAGAGCTTTGAAGGAAAGGGGTTTGAGCACAATTCATTATAATCCCAGACATGAAAGGACTGAAGAAATGGATTAGTTTTCTGATAAACTTATTGACTGTGTACTCTAATCAATCAGAAAATAAAACCATGGACTCACAAATGTAAAAGTCACTGACAAAGGAGTTATGAGGATCATAACAGCCCCATTTTAGACAGAGCTAAGTCAATTATAAAACATGATGAAATAACACACTTAAGAGGATAAAATGTGAAGGCAGTACATACATGTGAAAGACCAGCACAAAATTCCTGAGCGCCCCCACACCAGCGCAAGCTCACTATTTGTTGCAGGTAATGGATATCTGAACTAATAGAGCCAAATAAAAATCTTCCCCGGGGCTTTTTTTCTTCCTTTAAATGGAACTGAGAAAGGAAGCAATAGAATGTGGGAGCCATATTCCCTGTTGTGTGGAAGAAACCATCTGTGAGGATGAAGCCAGCAAGCTGAGAGAAATAGAGACAAGAAATGGTGCCAAAGAGAGTCCCCGTGTCATCTGTGCCGTCTTTGGGGCCTTGTGGCAACGCTGCTGTTTCATAGCATGGTCATCAGAGCCAGTAAAGTCTTCTTTGTACTTAAGCTAATTCAAGTAATGCTGATTTCACTTGTTTCCAAAAGCATCTGCACTAAGACAAAGTACTACAGATCAAACTAAAGGACTTACGGCCTTCAAATTCCCGGAGGAAAACATATATGTGTAAAAGATAACACACGCAAAAAGCAAAATTTTGAAAGCGAAGTTATTAAGATACTAGCCTAGAAATGGAAAAAAAAGTTTAAAGGTCAATTACTATTACAACACTTAGTATAAATGAAACACTCTAGGGGAAAAGCTGATCAAGTAAAAAAGTCCATTGAAATAAAAAATGGGCAAATGCAAATGGATATAGTGTATTACTGTGGATTTTTTTAAAAACCGGAAGTAGAAATATTAAAAAGCAAAATAAGGTTTTGGGCAAAAATATAAATGATTTGAACAGTCATTTGTATTGAAAAGTTAAATACAAGAAGCTCCTACGAACATGCATGCTCTGTTAAATTTTACTTAGAAATATTTGAAGTCAATTTTTTTCTTAATTCCAGTAAATGCTGGTGATGTTTGATATGTGAAGGGAAGGTTTCACTGTGCAGATGCCCTTGTCTTGAGTCATTATCTAAAACCCAATGGAAATAGCAGACTTTATCACAGCACTCTCAGTCTTTAAAAAATCATACAGATAAAATAAAGGGGATTATAATAATATAATTGTAAATATCATTCACATATGTGCATATTTACATCTAAGTCCTAAAAACAAAGAATACATTATTGTTTCAAGATTAGTGGAATAAAGAAATACTTTTTTAAAAAAATCAATGTTTATAATTTCATCCAGTTTATCTAAAAATGGACCACAAGAGTTTCGTTACCCTTTTGTAGCCAAAACGTTCGAAGTGCAGTATGGGAACTGCCTCTCATATTGTAAAAACTCTGTCACTGAAGGTTTTCTTTATAATGTTCTCATGAAATCTATTTCAAAAGTAATTTTTTCTTTTCTAGGTGGGAGATGTTTATTATTAAAAGATCCACAAAACTTTTATCCAAAGAATTCCAAGGGGTATTTCTATGATGAGCCCTATCCAGACTATTATCAAAGGGCTAAGGTATGGTAATAAAATAAGCCTTGACTTTTAAACATTTATTTGCTCACTCATTTACTGTTCATTCAACAAATATTTATTTTGCACCAACTGGGTACCAGATCCTATATTTGCCAGTGAATACACAGGAGTGAACAATACAGGTTTAGCATCAATTAAATTATCATTTAAATGTACATTGTGAAAACGTTATGAAGAAAAAGAACAAAGTGACATCAGCAAGCATCCAAACTTCAAAAACCAAAAGCAGGCATGCAGTCGCAATAATTGAACTTAGAAACATCCCAGCCAGGAAACTTCTATTTTCATCGTAACAAAGAGTTACTTAAATTATCTGAGCTGTGATTTCCTTATCTATAACACTGAAATATCAACGTACAAATGAATGCAATAATGTAAAGCAATTACTTGGCATAATAGGTGTGTTATGAATGTCTGAGCCCCTCGAACTTTAACTGTTATCTAGAGAGTGAGGAGAAATGTATGCAGACTTTGAAGCCAGACAGAAGGGATTCAGACCCTGCTCTACTGTGATTCTACTTTTTGTCACTGCTATATAAAGTGGGGGTAAAATATTAATTTGAATCATGTAAATTTCTGGGTATTTGACTATCATTTGATATAGAGCAACGATTGCATGTGGCTCAACAGTTAACCTTTCTTGAGGATTCTGAGGATTTAACAGTGTCATATAAAATGAGAGCCTAGTTTCTGAAACAGAGTCCGTGCTTAACATATAATAGGTTTCCTTACTTTTATGTCCACACATTTGAATAATTTACAAAAAAAAATGAAAGTTTATGATTGCATGAAAATATTCTCTGTTTGTGCGCTTTCTTTTTTGCTCTCAAGTCATTGAACAGGTTAAAGCAGATCATGGAATTAGAGCCAGCTCAAGAGAGAGGTGATGGTCTGAGTCACCAGATGTGATGTCAGTGCCCTCCACATGCCCAGGTCCACGCTTCATTGGCATCTCAGAAGCAGCTGTGGGCCCATTAAGCTTCCTCCCCAGGTGGCAATTCAAACATACAGGAAAAATACACACAATCTAAGTTTTAATTATCAACAGTGGGTAATGAAGACTCCTCTTCAGTTTTGATATGAGAAGGGACGGTTTCAATTAGCAGATGCCCTTGTCTAAAGACTGAGTCCTTCGTTTAAATACTTGTGGTTAACTCAGGCACAGGTGCAGAGGTATGGGAGTATTACTGAGGAAAGAAAACAATCTGCACAAGTCTAACCTGTAGTCATGGTTGCTAGTCCTGCTAAGCTAATAAAGCGCAGATATGGAGCCTCATTCATTAACATTAATGCTGTCTGTAGTCCACGCCTGTCAGCAGGATGCAAGGTGCAGGGTGTGGCCTCCTCTGCATGAATGCATCTAGCACAGGTGTGGAACATATTGGTTGGTCCAGATAACTGAGCAGTAAAAACATGATTTAGTGACAGCCTGGCAAAGCTTCCCAGATGCATGGATATTAAAACAATTAAATTTATTGGAACAAAATGGAAAGTATAAGAGTTCAACCTTAATCAACCTGGCATGCCAGCTACCCTGGTCTTATTACTGGTACTAGAGGCCTAGAAGAGGGAAGAGCAGTGATTATGAAGACAGATACCATCGCATCCCAGTGAGCCAGCTCACTTTGCCATTTTCACGAGGCCTGGAGACTCTATGTTCAATATATTCCACATCTAGTACCTGATCTCCTTATAGTGTTTTCTTATGAATTGGTCGATATACAATATAAAGCAATGCAGGAATTAATTCAGCCTGGGAGATAGGAATTACTGAAAATATAGTCTTCTTTTTCTTAAAATAGCTCATTGAGAACTTAGACTCAACTGTAAATTTGTATGTCCAGATTCCTCATTTCCTGGGAGCAGCCCCCATCCCCGACACATGGCTAAGACATATAACTTATGACGATTTTACAAATCAACTTGCGTCTCCCACGACCCTCGGGAGGGCTGGGAGAAGCCCATACACATGACACTCTAGTGCAGTGTTTCATCTTTTCCACAATACTATTTTTCCAGTTTTTATTTTATTTTCCCCCAAGTCTCATCTCATACACAATCCTGGGATTCCTTGACTTGAGCAAATGAATCATCTCCTCCTTCAGAAAGAATATTAAAGACCACAGCAGACTGATATACCCTTTGGTCTCTAGAGGAGATAAACAACAAAAAGAATAAAAAGAATTTCTGAGTGGAATGCATGAACCTCAAAACAGGTTTCCCGAAACAGTAAATGACAAGCACATAAAATATATAACTTTAAACTATTTTCACCCTGCAAAATCAGCAATTCGAAATGTTCTTCGGTAAGAACTCAGTTAACTCATTATTGATCTATTGTGTGAATAAAAGTCATTGTAAGATGTTTGGAAATAGTTCTAATAGTATCAGAAAATATTCAATATTTTAATATTTCACTTACTTTTAATATAAAGAGTAAATGAAAAAGACAAATTAAAAATGTATAAGTTTCAATTCCAGATATGTCAAATCAATGTACACTCACAGATAGAGAAAAATTAAATATCAACAGTGATGGGTTTCATGGAGATTTTAGCCTCTTCTCTATGATTTTCTGTATTTTATATTAGCTTATAATTAAGAAAATATAGTTCTATTTGCATTATCTAATTTTTAACTCAAAAGGCCTTTATGAAACACTTCTTGTAAGTGTATATACTTTCCAAATAGTTTTAGCAGTTTCTAAAGAAAGATAAAATAATAATATGAAATACTATTAACTGGTAAGAAATCAGTGAGTCAAGAACAGCACATCCCTGGAAAATGAAAGATTTTTTTTTCAAGTTTTTCATACTACACAAAACAATTACTTTACATTTTTTACATACTAATTAAGGCCCAAGGGCAGGACATTTCTTAGCAGCTAAAAACTATCAGGGTTAACTACTGAGAACAAGCCTTTCCTTTATTGCTTAATTATATCAAATCAATTTCATTTTCAATTTTTGCAAAGCAGAAATGTCTTAGTGAGGCCAATTTAACATATTTCTGCACAGTTGCCCGTAAAATGAATGTAAGCCATGCCTCACAGTGCCATGACTTTTACAATACGAGAGATACTATATATCAAAAATACTGGGTTGTAAAGAAAGCAACAAATATTTTAAGACATATTTAAAAGAGAATTAATATTCACTGATAAAATATTAGTTCATAGGGTAAAATGCCACCATATGAAGCGATTAAAAGAAAAAAAAAACAGTTCGAAAGTGGCCTGAGGTGGAGGTAGAGAAATGAGCCACAGACACGTCTGCCTGATTGAATAGACATCCTGTCCTTTCAAGGAACAGCAGATCAGGAGAGGAGAGAGAGAGAAACAATCACATTTTCCTTTCTATTGTTCCAGTTTCAGTTAAAATCATAGATGAAAGAAAGGTCTACAGAAATTTAATTTTGGTATTGTCTTTGCTACTCTTGCAAAACACTTAACTTCTTTTAGTTTGTACTTCTTCCAGGTAACTTGACCCAGGGTGGTAGAAAGGCATCTTCTCAGGTGCCAGTCTTTGCCCCAGGCCAAGTCCCTGAGAGCACTGGCTTGAAAAGGACCATGAACCTGCACAGTGGTTTTTATAGGATAGAGTAGATAGATAGTAGACCAACGTGGCAACCTGTAGTCATGGGTGCATAAAGGAAGCATGGCATCATGCAGGTGACTAGAGGAGAAAAACAATACCAGACAATCTAACGTTAAAGTATGATACGTTTTCTTCCATTTTTTTCTGAAGTATTGAGCTTCAGAAAAGAATAGAAAAAGCACACATGCAATAAAGTCTAATGTTATAAACCATAAGTTAAGGATATTTGGCAGTGACGTAAACAGTGATATTAGTCTGGAAGTACTGGTAAATGAATGCTTTGCAAAAATCCCGTTCAGAGCCCACTTCTGTTAACAGTGAATGTATGGTTGAAAATAAGTGAAAAATCAGTATATCACTCTGTTTCAGCTGTCTGTCATAGTGCACTTGAAAGAAGTAGAATTGTGTTTTTATAGAGTTAAATCTATGCCCATCCCTCAGACAATAGAAACGTATTAACTGAAACACTGAGAGCATAACATGCTGTACATTCTTGTTAAACTCGTTGTCACTTTAACAATAATATTCTTGATTAGCTCCCAGAATAATCGTTAAACTGGTCTAAGAAATTTTGAACTCCATTTTTGCAAAAAGCCAATATGATTACATTAATATAATGCTAGGAATAAACACAACCATTTAAATATAAGAAAAAGGAGAATAACAACATTAAAATAAATGTAAGTAAACACCAGTCTACCTAAGACAAAACCCAAACGTAAAAAAGACATAGTCATGTTTTTAAAAGGCATATATATTAAACTGTTTCTTGTAGTTCTTCTTGGTGACAGCAATGAGACTTCATCAGATCACCCAGGCAGCGTTTTCAATTAAGAAGCACTAGTCACTCACCATCCCACCACACTGACATTCTGGCATATTTAGAATGCCTAAAACTCAGAATCCTGCATTTACTTAGCATGCCTACAATTCATAAGTCTGAATTCTAAATTCCACAGTTCTGAGACAGGACCAGAAATATACCTTTTAAAGAAACATCTCAGTATTTTTAGGTTCAGTTTCTGGATCACACTTTAGGGGACATTAGCCCAGGAAGTGAAATAGGGAGATGACTTGGAAGTCACTACATACTAGTGTCCATGCTATAGATAAGGAAACAGACAGACACGTACATATTCTAAGACACTGAACTGCTTTAAGATTCCTCCTCAGACACATGAAAAATATAGAAAAAGCAAGAACATGGTTCTATGGAATGAAGAAAACTCAAAATATGATTATGAGGATCTGATTATGAACACATGATGTATATCAACTTGATTTGTATAAAATAAAAAGGAGACACAACAACCAATTTGGTCCCAAATGTTTATATATATAGTCATTCACGCTGAAAATGAAAATTTATGATAGGTTGAGTAACTATATTAATAACAAATTCAGGAACCTACTATGTATCACATGCAGCAGAAAGAGTAAAATATGCATATTAAATTCATGACAGTATAGACCACATAATATGTAAGCAATTTCTATATTTGGGCTTGTCTGCTGAGGTTGAACTTCTGATATTTTTTAATCCAATGTTGAGATACTGGAAAAAATACTGTTGTAAAGTTTTTAGTAAATTTCTATATTCCAAAAAGTAAAATTTTGAATTTACCTGTGGAGCAGAATACTTTTTTTGTATTGTGTAACAAACAGTCATTTTTATTGGGGAAATATGGAGTGTTAGTCCCATACCTGGCCATGCATGTTTTAATGGTATGCAATTGACCAAGAGCAAATAATCCAAAGGTTATTACTGACCAAAAGGTAGATTAAGGAGAATAAAACCGATGTAAGTATTTAGAAACTAGTAACACATAAAATGTAATGCAAAAATGAAACCAGAAAGAATGTTCAAGGGAAATGTATATTCACATTTAATTAATTTTTAAATGTAGAGCTATTTTCTAAAAATGAGTTGATTGGTGGATAAAAGATTGATTTGTTTATTGCAGCACTATTTACAATAGCAAAGACAGGGAACCATCAATGATAGACTGGATAAAGAATATGTGGTACATATACACCGTGGAATACTATGCAGACATAAAAAGAATGAGCTCATGTCCTTGCAGGGACATGGATGAAGATGGATGCCATCATCCTCAGCAAACTAACACAGGAAAACCAAACATTGCATGTTCTCATTCATAAGTGGGAGTTGAACAATGAGAACACATGGACACAAGTAGGGCAACATCATACACCAGGGCCTGTTGGGGGCTGGGGACCAACGAAAGGGAGAGCATTAGGACAAATACCTTATGCATGCAGAACTTAAAACCTAGATGACAAATTGATAAGAGCAGCAAACAACCATGGCGCAGGTATACCTATGTAAGAAACCTGCACATTCTGCACAGGTATCCTGGAATTTAAATAAAATAAAAATAATTAAAATATTTGTTAATTATAAGCATTATGAACAAAAGTAACATCCAAACAGACCAGGAAAAAACTGCAGACATTTAAAGTGTCCTTATCATAAGGAAAAAAAAACATAAACCAATAGAAAAATGGGCAAAATATAAGAACAGGCAAAGCATAGAAGACAAAACTACTATTTGAAAAGCATTTGAAATGTTCAGCCTTACTATTGAAGGAAGCATGAATAATGATGATATTGGGTAGAATTTGCTTTCTTCCAATTCTGTAATTTTTTAAATGGTACTACCTTAAGCAAGAAGGGATATCAGCACTGTGCTTGTATATTAGATTAACTTTTCTGTTAATATGCAAACAATCAGAAAAATGCACACAGATATCTAATGAAGGACATTCAATGAAGCACTACATACAAGATAAAAAATGGAATGTTTCACAATATTTATGATCGATTTCTAACCCACAACAATATAAAGTTTACCAGTAAGACTTCAATACAGTCTTCTATTGAAGAAAAAGTACACTAGATCAAAAGAACAATAGAAATCCTAAGAACAGCAGCAACAAAATCAAAACAAACCATAAATAACCCATTTGTTCAGTCATTTTCAGAGGATTACTTTGACTCCTTGGTAAAAATGCAGATCACTGGGGATACAGAACCTGCTTTAAATCCACAGAATCAGAATCTCTAGATTCTGGGACTAGATAACTGCTATTTAAGAGAAGACAGCATTTTTTAAAATATGCTAAAAATAGATCATCATTGCAGAAAACCTTGTTTCATTTTGTGGCTCTAAAGACTTCTGAGGAATTCTACACTGCAATATCAATGCCCTGGAATCCAGGTAGGACTCTGATCCTAGGACCTTAATTATAGTAAATCTACCTGCTTTTATTCATGGTCCCTAGCAGGGACTGTGTCTTGTGAGTGACCTTTAGTGCAAAGAGAATAGCGCTCAGAGAATCTTCTTTGTCTAATAAGCCATCTGGAATGAAGCCTGGCATTTATTTTTTTAAAAGAAAGTCTTTATTTAATCCTGTCTGAGGATAGTTCAGACATGTTTGAGGTATCTGTCTCTTATTAATCCATCAGGAAAGAATCATGGTGAGGAGTTTGTAATGACCTTCTAAGCATGGAGTAACACGTCCAGCAATTCACTCTGTCCACAAAACAATTTGCTTTGGGCCATGCTTAGAAGTTTATACTATCATTGTAGTCCATTTGCTTTAGAGTGATGAAGTGTTATGAAGACAGCTTAGATGTGATTTTCTTCTTAAATTACTTAATACGAATGAAATAAATGAAAGATTGTCAGAAGCAATAACATCTGGCAATATAAGTGAACACAACTATGATTGAGTTCTGACATCGAGATGAACTTATAAGTGCTTAATTTTATTTGGATTAATATATGATATTCAAAAATTATATTCCTAGATTTTCCTTGAAAAAAAATATAATCCTTAACCACAGGTTCTCCCTAGAAAAGTATATTGTTGAAACTGCTTATGCTTATGTTTATTATCTGGAACATATTATAACACTCTTTGATAAGCCAATTTTAGGGAACCAGATAAAAGCTTGGACTTCACATTTCACTTGAACAAATTTTGCATGTACAGAAAACAGAAAGATGAAGAAAGTGTGATGACTACTGTTTGGAATAATTGTCATTTCTTTCTGTATAGACATAATCTAATGTGCGCACTATTCTAATGAAATGCATGATTTTATCCATAATTTTATCAGAGATATTACAATGAGCTAAAGGTATCTGGATGTGGCATAATCTCCCAAGTGTAAATGCAAACAGTCACAAGTATTGAGCAAAAAGAAGTCTGGAAATACACATCCAGTAATCTAATTAAAGAAACAGAAATGTCTGGAAGAGTATTATGAAATGTTATGAATGTCCAATCATTTGTAGTCTGTTGGGACAACCACAGGACTTGGTTGACAATGGATATGACTTTGTTCTGAGAGTGCTTTTGTTTAGAATGTAAGTTATTGGTGCTTTAGAGATCTTTGCTTCTGTCACATAGATAGTACTAATGGCTCCTGGAAATGGGGCTGGCAGATAAACATAGCTTCCTAGCATTGAGGAGTGTTAGCTATTGAGAGGGAGAACAATAGGACTGCTAAAATATGGAGTAAAATTAACTGCCAGGTACGTGTACAAAAACCACAATCCCCAGTAAATTTGTAAGTTAAAAAGTCTTCCTAAGAGTATCTCTAGAAGAGAAAAACAACATTTTGACATGGCTTGGGAAGCATTCAACATTTACATAGAAAGAAAAAACAAACAAACAATAAAGAACAAACCTTTAACTGTGTAGGTGTCAGAAACTGGGACAATACATAATACTCTGAGAATTTGAAACCCAAAAAGAATGAAGCAGATTGACGTCCTGTGAAGAGAGCAGATTGAGGATACAACTACCTGAGTCTGTACACCAGGGCTTTTCTCACACTCTAAACATGTTGAGCCTGCAGCTCTAAGCACCAGTGCCCTATTTGTTTCCAAACCACATTGACTAATGGAAAGAGAGCTCAAAGAGCCAGTAAGATAATGCTCCCCAAAGAGGTTTCTGAAGCATACATTTAGATTATCGGGTGAGGGCTAAGACTGGTCTGAAACTAAGTGCAATTTTTAAAAACTTTATACTATAAGACATATGAAGATATTTCACAATGAATGCTCCCTAGTCTAAATTTGCACATCATCTTGAATCAGAACAACTGACTGATAATTGTAGATCATCCTCATGACTATAATGTGAACTCAGTGCACCTTTTTCAGGAGGGAATGTGAGTAAGGCTACAGATGTGAGGTGGTGGATGGGTGGCAAGCGCATTGGATTTGGAATAGAGATACCTTCAAAACCGTTAAAATATTTTTAGCTTTAAGTGGTAAGAAAAGATATTACAGAGTTTTGAGCAGAAGGTTGACACATCCTAATGTAACTCTTAGGAGAACTATCCTGGCTGCCCTGCTGATAATGGAAAACGAGGATTTCTAGATACAGGAGAGTAGGTGGCTGCTGTAATAAAATAAACAAGAGCAAAGAGTGGCCTTGATCAGAGTGGAACATGGCAGAGGTAGAAGGCATATTGGCAGGTATCAGGTATGCAATATCTTAAAACAAGGGCCTACTAGGTGAGCTGATGTGTTGAGGTCTGGTATAAAGAAGTTAAGGTCAACAAAAGACATTTAGCTTAAACAACTGGAAGCAGTGAGTTTTCACCTCCCAACACTAGGAAAGTGATGGAAGTGTAACACTTTAGGGATAAAATGAGGTATTTCAAACAGGCTGATCCAGAGATGCCTATGATACAGACAGAACTGTTATACAAGCAGTGGGGCTAAGTCTTGAGTTCAGGCAAGAGGCCAGTCCTGGAGATGAAATGTATGAACAATTAGCATATGCAGGCATTTAAAGGCATGAGAGAAGTAAATCACTGAGAAAATGAGTGCAGAAGTAAAGAGAAGAAAATTAAGCACTGAGCCTTGAATCATTTTTGAGAAGAAATAAGAAAAAGAGATTGGGCAGGAGAAGCCAGTAAAATACATTCTGTACGTAGCTAGCGAGGTAACTGGAAAAGCTACACCACAAAGGACAAGTTAGGGGTCAACTGTGCTAAACGCTGATGACAGGTCAAGTAAGACAAGGATAATTAACCACAATATTTCTCAATGCAGAGGTCATTTGTGGAGGCAATTATCCCAGTGGAGTTTGCTACAAAGGAGGGCAGAGAAATAGGTAAAAGGAATCACTCAAAAGGAAATCAGAGAGAAGATTTTCTTGGATTGTTGTGATTGCTCTTTTGAGCTTCAGTTGGGAGAAATTGCAGCAATGTTTATAATAATTGGAGTCATCTAGGAAAGAGAACAAGGAGAAAAAGGAGGAGGAGAAGGAGGAAGAGGAGGAGGAGGAGGAGAAAGAGGAGGAGAACAGAAGACTCCATTACTGCTAGAGAAATTTCCTTGAGTAAACTAGAGGAGGTATTACAGATTCTATGTAAAAAGGGGTGCATCAGATGGGAAAAAGGATGGCTCAGGAACAGGAAGGCAGACAGACTGTAAGAAAGCAGTCATACAGGTCTGTGCATAGACAGTAATGGAAGCTTGTGTGCATTTTCTCCTCAGTGTTTCTATATTCTCGATGAATTAGTAGAGAAATTGTCTGCTGAGGTTGAGGAGGTAAGAAAAAGTGTAGGAGGTTCGAGGAGAAAAGAAGAAAGTTTTAGTCTTTTACATCAAAATAATGACAGATTGAATAGACCAGTGGATCTGGTAGAGTTTCTAGGTGACATTAAAGATCAACTTGCATACGTTGAACCATCCTTGCATCTCTGCTATAAGACCCACTTGATCATGATGTATTATCTTCTTGATGTGTTGTTGGATTCAGTTTATTGGCATATTGTTGAGAATTTTTGTGTCCGTCTATATCAGGAATATTGATTTGTAATTTTTTTTTTATCCTTTTTTGGTTTGGGTATCAAGGTGATACTGGCCATATAGAAAGAGTTAGGGAGAATTCTCTCCTCTGTTTTTGGAAGAGTTTCAGGAGGACTGGTAGCAGGTCTTCTTTGTAAGTTTGATGGAATTAAGGTCTGAATCCATCTGGTCCTGGAATTTTTGTTGTTGTTGTTATTGGGAGACTTTTTAAAATTATTGATTCAATCTAGCTACACATTATTGGTCTATTCAGAATTTCTATTTCTTCTTGGTTCAATCTTGGGAGGTTGTATATTTCTAAGAATTTATCCATTTTCTCTAGGTTTTCTAATTTGTGAGCTTATATATGTTCATAATGGTCTCTGAGAATCTTTTGTATTGTATTTAATGCTATAAATTTCCCATTTAGAACTGCTTTTGCTGTATCTCAGAGGTTTTGGTATGCTCTTAACAGAGGCCTAATATCCAGATTTTACAAGGCATACAAATTACTGTCCATAAAGTAAAAAAAAAAAAAAAAAATTAAATCCCTGTTAAAAAAAAAAAAGAGAGACATACAATGGCCAAAAAGCATATGAAAAATATAATGCTCAACATCACTAATTATCAGGGAAATGCAAATTAAAACCACAATCAAATGTCATATTATACCAGTCAGAATAGCTGTTATTAACAAAATAATAATAACAGGTGATGAGAATGTGGAGAGAAGGGAACAGTTACACACTCTTGGTGGGAATGTACATTTTTGTTTGGATCTTTCCAACTTCTATGGAAAACAGTATGGAGATTTCCCAAACAACTGAAAAAGAACTACCATTTGATTCAGAAATACCATTACTGGGTATCTACCCAGAGGAAATTATTATACCAAAAAGACACCTGCATTCACATGTTTATCACAGGACTATTCACAGTAGCAAAGATATGGAGTCTTTTGCAGCTACATGGGTGGGAATGAAGACCATAATCTTAAGTAAATTCAGAAACAGAAAGACAAATGCTGCATGTTCTCCTTTATAAGTGGGAGCTAAATAGTGTGTACAAATGCGCAGTGGCTCACACCTGTAATTCCAGGACTTTGGGAAGCTGATGTGGGAGGATAGCTTGAACCCAGGAGTTCAACACCAGCCTAGGCAACATAGTGAGACCCTGTCTCTATTTTAAAAATGCAAATAGAGTGTTGAATAAAAGGCATTAGATACTTGGATGGCTGGAAGGTTGTGGGGCGGGAGTGGATGATGAGAAATTACTTAATGGGTACAAAGTACACAAATTGGGTGATGGCTATACTAAAAGCATAAACTTCACCACTACGCAATATATCCATGTAACAAAATTGCACCTGTACCCTTTAAATTAATACAAAAAAAGGCCAACTTGAAGTTAGTGGTCATTAATTTAAAATAAAATCAGTCATCATTATAGGTTTTCAATTCTAGACATTTCTGTTTTGAATTTCTGCAGGACCAAAAACATTCTTCCCTCTGCAAAGGAATGGTAGAATGTGTCATGTAAGGCATGAGGTTGGTGATGAGAAAGGGATGTGGAGGAGTGCAGATAAAGCACTCTATGAGGCACTGAGGTTTACCCCAAGATTACAGAGCCGAGAGAAGAAAATAGGTGCATGAAATCACTATGGAAACACATTTTCAAGTGTACTCACAAATGGGTAGTCTCAGCAATATGAACCAGAAAAATAAATGGAGACAGAGACTTAACAACAAATGGAAGAAAATAATTGCACCTGTTATGCCAATGTGAAATGCCTATTGTTCCCAGCAATCTGAGGCTATCAACAGGTATTCTTCTTTTCTGCCAATTTAAATGTCTGGTTTTTCATAATTCCCTTTAGTCTGGAAAATAAATTGTTTTGTCTGCAGTGACTTATAATCTATTTGTTCTTATCATTTTCTTCAGTGAAATGAAGTAGACAGCAATTTTCAAATTGTGACCAGTCTCCAAGTTCACCTGAAGTCTCATGAGGCTTTTAGAATTCACATCATAAACTTTGGTTTTAGCCTACACTTAATGACCACGTCATTTTCTATTTGATAGCATTCTTTCATATCAAAGCAAATGCTAAAGGATTGTACACACATAGTAGAATCACTGAGTGTTTCGGGTGAATTCACACCCTTGGATATAACCAGATACAAAAATGTAAAATTGTAGAAATGCACTGGACACAGATAACAGATGATATAAAATAATACGGCATTGCTTATCTAATTCATATGTGATAAATCACTACAAATATAAATTTTAATAATTATTTGAAAAGCAAAGTATGTGAAACTTGTGAAATACATTTTTTAAAGATAACAAATGCTGTCTTCATAATTTCTATTGCTGAATGAAATTATGCTAGTTTATAATTTTTATTGCTGCTATTATTACAGCTTTTATTAATGTAAGATTTGCAGTTAACAATATATTCTTATGCATCATTATCTATTATAAGTAGAAACACCTGATTGTTTATAGGACCAAAGGAGAAATTTGGAGGTCAAAGAGGTTAAGTACATGCCCAGACTTACAAAGAATATGAAGGCAGGTCTTGAATCTCAGTTTTTCTGATTTGCCTCTACACATTGACTATTCTCTCACTGATTTCTTGTATTTCCTCCAAATATAGTTTCAAAATTCATATAAAAGTGTTTTTGTGGGTCAAGATAGCCGGGGGAGACCTATGTTAATTCTAGCTAAATAATTATAAGCTTGCTTAGCTCACAGTACACTGAAGTTTATACACCAAACTAAACTATATTATTGGTGCCGTTAATTAGAAATCAAGACGCAACAGGAGGCCTAAGGTAAAGACCATCCGAGAGCACAATAACAACGGGGAACACCTCGGGGTGGTTGCAGAGCAGACAATACTGCTCTGGTCCCATGAATGCCTTCTCAACACGGAGACTGCATAAGGGCCTCGCAAATACGGCTTATGCAAATATCGCTGACAAGGGAGGCGACCTCTGCTCACAAGATCCAGGACGGACTTTGCAGATGGGAGCTGGCAAGGAAGAGAAAAAAGCCTTGCAGGGCAGAGATCACAGAACACATCCGGCTCTGCCTAGGTTCTCTCGGACTATGCAGTGATTTTAATTGCTCTATGTCCTCACGTCCTCAATGCTCAGGAGATAAAAGCCCCTTGATGCATTGGGTGTGGTCAGACCCGGTGGCTCCTAATCCGCTATACTTCTGATGCAGCTGCACCCTGATAACAATCCCTGATAAACTCAGAGTACTAGTTTAGCATGTCTTAGAAGGATCTCATGTGCTCTCCACCCATAGATCTTACCTAACCCTTTACCCTCCCCTTCCACGCCCATAAGATCACTGAGATTGTGCACATAATAAAAGTGTTTGGAGCCCAGAGCTTGGGGGCCAAGGAGTTTTCCATGCTTGTGTTGGTCCCCTGGACACATGCTGTAAATTCTACTCTTGTGTCTCTGTCTTTATTTCCTTTACTCAATCCCTCCTCACCGCCAGGACTAAGGGTACCCACGTACGGGGTTGGGCTGGTTCACAACAGTTTTCACATATAAAATTTACCTTTCTGAGATACGTAATCTTTGTTAATCATCCTTAAACTCCCAAGGATGTTATTATGTTGTTTTCCCAGCTAAAACTTGTATTTTGTGTTCTACAACTTAAAGACATTTTATTTTTCGTTTATTCATTAATTCAACAAGCATTTATTAAATTCACTCAGGACATTCTGGACTGTGTGAGATGACATTGACGATGCAAGGAGAAAACAAGGGAGCAAGATGGCCAAGTAGAACCCTTCGGTGATTGTCCTCCCTACAGGAGCACCAAATCGAGCAACGACCCACAGAAGAAATCGCCTTCATAAGAACAAAAAGCAAATGAGTGATCACAGTACCTGGTTTTAACATCGTATTAAGGAAAGAGACGCTGAAGAAGGTAGGGAAAGACACCACCTTCCCCCGTCCCCTGGTGGCGCCATGTAGGGCAAAAGAGAGAATCTGTATACTTGGGGGAAGGAGAGTACAGCAATTGTGGGGTTTGCACTGGAATTCAGGGCTGCTCTGTCACTGCAGAAAGCAATACAGGGCAGAATTCAGTCAGCACCCATGGGGGGATCATTTAGACCAGCCCTAGCCAGAGGGGAATTGTCCGTCCTAGTAGTGGGAATCTGAGGTCCATCAAGCCCTACCATCATAGGGTCCCAAATAAACTTAAAAGGCAGTCTAGGCCACAAGGACTGCTGTTCCTGGGCAAGTTCTAGGGCTGTGCTGGGCTTGGCACTGGCGGACTTCGGGTGTCCATGACCCAGTGAAGCACCGGCTGAGGTGGCCAAGGGAGCGTGTGCTTCCCTACTCCTCCAACTCCAGCCAGCACAGCTTGCAGCTCTGGGAGAAGAGGAAAGAATAAAGAGGAGTTTGTCTTGCAACTTGGATACCAGCTCAGTCACAGCAAAATAAAGCACCAAGCAGAGCCCTGAAGCCCCTCATATCCAGACCTAGCTCCTGGACAATATTTCTAGACCCATCCTGGGCCAGAAGAGAACCCACTGCCCTGAAGTGAAAGACTCAGTTCTGGCAGAATTCACTGCCTGCTGACCAAAGAGCTCTTGGGTCTTGAATAAACGTCAGCAGTAGACAGGCAATAGTCACCCCGGGCCTTGGGCAAGACCCAGCACAGTCTCAGCAGGGTGGCCACAGGAGTGCTTGCATCACCCCTTCCCCAACTACAGGCAGGTCAGCAGAGAGAGAGATTAAAAAAAGAGAGAGAGAGAGAATCTCATTTTTCTGGGGGAAACTCTGCCTGGTAATCCAGGGAAATCTCCCATATCTTACACAAAACCACCAAGGTGGTACCTCTATAAGTCTGCAAATCACAACATTACCGGGCTTGGAGTAGCCCTAATGCATATATGTTTCCAGTGACCAGAGATTTAGATCACAACATTCAATTTTCTTTGAATACCTGGAAAGGATTTCTCAAGCAGAATAGGTACAAACAAGCTCAGACAGAGACGATTAGAATAAATACCTCACTCTTCATTGCACATTGATGAATATCCACAAGCATTAAGACCACCCAGGAAAACATGACCTTACAAAATGAGCTAAATAAGACACCAGTTACCAATTCCAGAGTGACAGAGATAGGTGACCTTTCAGATAGAGAATTCAAAATAGCTGTTTTCAGAAAACTCAATGAAATTCAAGATAACACAGAGAAGGAATTCAGAAGATTATCAGACGAATTTAACAGAGAGACAGAAATAATTAAAAAGAATCAAGCAAAAATTCTGGAAATGAAGATTTGGATTTACAAAATGAAGAATGCATCAGAGTCTCTTCACAGCAGAATTGATAAAGCAGAGGAAAGAATTAGTGAGCTTGAATACAGGCTATTTGAAAATCCACAGCCAGAGGAGTGAAAAGAAAAATAATAAAAAATAATAAAGCATACTACAGGATCTGGAAAATAGCAAATCTAAGAATTCTGGGCCTTCAAGTAAAGGTAGAGAGAGATTGGGGCACAAAGGTTACTCAAAGAGATAATAACAAAGAACTTTTGAAACCTAGAGAAAGATGCCAATATTCAAACACAAGAAGGGTTAGAACACCAAGCAGATGTAACCCAGATCAAACTACCTCACAACATTTAATAATGAAACTTCAAAAGGTAAAGGATAAAGAAAGGATCCTAAAAGCAGCAAGAGAAAAGACAAAAATATAACATACAAAGGAGCTCTAAAACATCTGGCCGCATAATCCTCAGTAGAAAACTTCCAGGCCTGGAGAGAGTGGCACGGTATATCTAAAGTGCTTATATATTCTAGTTGTTTATCCTTTATTAGATGTATGGTTTTCAAATACTTTCTCCCATTCTGTGTTATCTCTTTTTGTATTGTTTCCTTTGCTGTACAGAAGCTTTTGAACTTGATATGATTTCATTTGTCCATTTTTGCTTTAGTAGCCTGTGCTTTTGGGATACTACTCAGTACATCTTTGCCCAGACCAGTGTCTTGGAGGGTTTCCCTGAAGAGCAATATTTTACTCTCAACACACTTTCTGGAGCCACCTGCTGGCAATTCCTGTTCTATCTGGAGATCTAAATTCTTAACCACCCAACCTGAGGTGTCTCTGGACGGCCACCCAGCTTTTAAGCTTGGTCAGTTCAGTCTTTGTAGAGCCTATGTTACACCTCAGCTTCTCTGCCCAGCCTTGCTTCCTGTTCTTCCCTTCCACAGTCATTGATTCTAAAAGTTCCCCCACTCTGCACAATAACTGTCTTAGAATTGGATTCTTGTGGGATCCAAACTGTGACATCATTGGAAGCTCTCCTTTGTCTGTGCCTATAGTGGTCATTTACCAAAAGGGGTCAGAGGACTCACAAGAGAATATTGTCCCTTATGGTGGTAGAAGAAGCTGTGAGTAGCCAGGAAAGGTTTTTAAAACCTTTTATGCAATTGTACTTCAATTTCGACATTCCCTCCAAGGACCATATATGACACACCACGTTCTTTCAAAAGTCCATGTTATTATAGGTGGCTCAGAGTAGTGTTTTTGGCTAATGGTCGTAGTAAAATTTTAGGTAAAAATAGATACGGTTATTGTTGAAATGAATCATAAAGATCAAAGCAGATATTTTTATATGAGAATTGAAGAGTTAGCTTGCCTTGGAGCAAAACCATTAAATATACACAGTTTTCCACTCCAAATAAATATGAATATTTCTGATCTTCCCTTTGGATAAGAATGGGAAAGAGCACAGTTAGAACATTGATGGCTGCGTATCACATAACTGAGGCTGTGTTCATCTGCTCTGATAAGAGCACCATATCTAGCACAGCAGCTGAAGCTGGGCTTACCTGGTTGAGCTTGCCATAGTCTTCTGGTTTCTTCTAAGGTCTGCCCAGGTTTTTTAGGAGCTACAATGGAAAATTAAATGCAGACATGCATTTCACCATCAACATTATGTAGGTCTTTAAGCAAGGGATTCTTCCCTGCCATTTTCCCCAGAATGGAATGTGAGTTTTCATTTACTGTGTGACTGGGGTGGGAGCAGGTAGTGGGCACAACTTTAGTATCTACAACTTTACTGACCTTACTCTGGTAACTTACTCCAGAGGCCAAAGATCTGTGGACCATGTGCCAACCATCAGTAGTTCCATTGCTATTATACATTGAGGGACAAAGACAAGTTATACTGTGAGCTGTAACTGGGCAGGACTCCACTCATTACCCAGGCTCTTAGGCACCATTATTAAGGGGGCCCATGATGACACTTCAGGTCACTGAGTGTCAGTCAAATTCCACTCTGTGCACAACAGTCATCCAAATGCTAGGTAGCTCCCGGTCCGCAATGTATGGGTACCCCAGGGCATGCATATGGATTTATCTGGGGAGGCTCTGGGGAAGAGCTGCCATGTACGCTTGTTAACATGTAGGCTAACGGGGTCCTCTCTCCTGGGATCAGGTTTCTCCCTCACATGAAAGAGGTTGGGTCTGAAATTCAGCTGAGGTCCAGAAGCTGGACACAGGATTATGAGTTTGCCTTGGAGGAATGCCTTTAGCTTCTAGTCATCCACCCTTGATTTCACTTCCTTAAAGAATCTTGGTGGAGTTCTTCTTCACTAACCCACTGTTTTGTCTCTAACAATGCCATGTCCTGTTAACCCTCCTCATAACTCTGTGCCCCTCAGGACTTCCACGCTGTCATTCCGACCTTGCTACTTACTGTAAAAGTACATGCAAGGCCTGTAATCATTAAGTGTTGCCACCTGACCCTTCACGTTCTGAAGTCCTGCCATCCTCTCTGCCATGACAGAGCCCAGTTCTGTGACCAACCATCAGCCCAGCCCTACAAAGGAGAGCTGGTGCCCCTCTCATTAACACACTAAGTATCTGCTCATTACTTGAATAATTGGTGCATAAGCCAGGCCCCTATTGGAATAAAGCCATCTGGTAGCTTTTCCAACCTTACACAGTGCGCACAGTCTAAAGACATGCCTGTTTATAACTTGAGAAACTCTGTCTATTTATAAACACAAGACCTGTACAGACCAAATTTGAGTACTGACCTGAATAGATCGGCGATGTTGGAATTAGGATATATGGATTAAGACGTGTGTAAGTCATTTCTCCCTAGGATAAATGCTTTTCCCAAAGTCATGCAGCTGAAGGACATAGTTAGATATCTTAGGCCCCTTGCCTGTTTGCCTAATAAACTCTTCATCTAACCATATCCCAACTAAAAGTCAAAAGACAGTGCCACTTTCTACCACGGAAGTCTTTCACAAAGCCAGGATCAGCATGACCAATGCTATCTATGTAGCTAGTTACTTTTTTCTCCTATTGCAAATGTTGCATATCTTCATTTGACAAAAATGAAAAACGACAGCCAACGTAAAAAGCTATAACCACGTCCATCTAGAGATAGTGATTTTTAATATCCACACATATATACCTACAAATATGCATTTCATAATTAAAAACAGAATTTTAATGAACTTTTTTTATTCATATAATTTTGGACACAGTTTTAATTTTTAATAGTAATTCTGTATCTTACAAGGTACTATCTTAGTTAGTTTGGGCTGCTGTAACAAAAATATCATCAACTTGTCTTAAACAGCAAACACTTATTTCTCACACACCTGGAGGCTGGAGGTCCAAGATCAAGGTGCTGGCAGACTGAATTTCTGGCGAGGGCTGCTTCCCGGTTCACAGACAACATGTTTTCTCTGTGTCCTCACATGGTAGAAGGGACAAGGCAGCTCTCTGGGGCCTATTTTTAAGGGCACTAATCCCATTGTGGGAACTCTACCCTCATCACTCTTCAAAGGCCCCACCTGCTAGCACCATCACAATGGGAGTTACGATTTCAACATATACATTTGGGGGACACATTTAGTCTATGGCACGTATAGATTCATTACTTTGTTTTATAAAAACAGAAAAGGCCTTTCTTTCTTGGCAAAGCTACTTGTTTGTTTTTTATGTGAATTTGCTTCAGAAGTGAACTTAAAATGCTATAGAATGTGCTATATTTATATGGTTGTTACTCTGTTCTTTCAGGGAACCAGCTCCATAATTTGGGCCTTGGTATCTTGCCATGGGACAATCTCTATAGCAATAGTGTGGCTCGGGAGGAAATGTTCTGATGTGTGTACACCTGTTCTCACACAGGGTCTGCAGAGGCATTTCTGTGGAAATAGAGAATGCTTAAAATACGGTAACGCAGTTCCATGAAAATATGACTCCAAGGCTTTCAGAGTATCCGTATTGAGGTCACTTAATTCTGGAGTGTATGATTTGGCAAAGCCACCAAAGAGACTAATGGCCAATCCACTCTGGTGTTCCTTGGCCACCCAGACACAGCCATTTCCGGCAGAATCACAGGAGTAATGGTATGGGTTGACATCATGCTCATTCACTTGACTTTGTGTCACTGATTCCTCCAAGCTTCACATGAAGTCAGTGTACATCACCCCAACCTTCTCTGCTTGCTGCTCTAAAGAGTAACAGTTATGTTCTCTTGAGAACAAACTCACAGATGCAAACATTGGGTCAGGGGATCAATAACACAAAACCTTTGCAATATCTATCCCTCATTTGTTTACCATAGATGAATAAATCAAAACACTGATAAAGTAATCAATATTTAAATAGTATGTAAGTTATACATACTAAATGTTACCTCGAATAGATAGATAATGCAGAACCCCCAGAAACAAACTGAAAGGTATTTGCCACTCGGAAATGGCCTCTTGTTCAGTGAAGAAGGTTGTGATAACATTAGGAGGACGAGATGGATAAGCAGATGCTTTTAAGTGGTGTTGGTGAGTGGGTATGTCATCATGGTGTTTCAAACCTAGTTCACCCAAACCTTTTCTGTAGTTTAGAAGAGCACTGCAATAGTTAATTAAGTGTTTGATATTTGAGCTAATGGATTACTTGACCAAACTGGGGAAGTAAGAGAGTCTGTTTGGGACTTAGAGACAGATGCTACAGAACCCACCCTCTGCCCTCCAGATGAAGAGCGTCAGTGGGCCAAAGGCTCAAGTCTGCTTCTGGACAGCTGTACACATTTTGGAAAGGGAATTCCACTTTGCCACTTTCACCCCAACAGAAAAGTTCTTTCTCAGTGAGCCATTGTCAAAAAAATTACAGAGTAGCCTTCAGAATTAAGGTTGCCAGAAATATGTTTTATTTCTACTCTATTACAAACACCCTTTCAAAACTATGTCATATGTATATTCTTTCATCTATTTAATTGCCATCGCTAGAGTTTGATAGAAGCATGTCTTCATTTCTCTTTAAAAATTGAGGGACTTTTGGTGTAGAGTGGGTTTTGTGTAGATTTGCTATCCCACAGCCTGTGGTTCAACTGTGTGGGCATATTTCAGGTCTTGCAAGAGCTAACAGTGCACATAAGCCCTTAAAAGAAATAGTGCTCATTAAAATTTAACTAAGATAGTTTTGCCAAGTGAACAGTACTGCATATTAACATAGGAGAGAATTCTATTATAAGTAGTGCACAAGCCTTGATTATACAAGGGGAAAACATTGACTAACCCACAGGACACGAGGCATGAAAGAAATGAAGAGTAATCCTCATGCACTCCTGCAGCTGGGCAGGAGTAAGGGACGTAAGTTAACAGAGCCTTGTAGGAAATGACTGTTCTACCCAATGGAGGAGCAGTTTTTATCACTATCTTCAATAATCAACTTTCTCTTCCTCTATCAAGATTTAGCATTAAAAAAATCTTATCTATAATAGATAGAACCCTAGGGTCCTAAAAGAAAGAGTAATCTTCATGTAATTAGTAAATTAAATGATAGGATTGAATCAACCAAGAACTTCTGAAGATTTTTAAGAAAAAAGATACTCCTTCTTAAAAACCAAACAATGATGGAGATGAAGTAAATATTGAGCAAATTTATGAGTAGAAGATGAGAAAAATAATTTTATTTAATGAATTGATATCCCAGAGCAGAATGCTATGTGGCAAAAAAAAAAAAAATGAATGTTACTGTGGAAAAGCATCCACCTATCTCTACTTTTTGAGGGTGACTTTTAATAAGGTGAATAGGAAAATCTGTAAGAATGCTAATTTCCAGCAGTGCAAAAGATATAAAAAAGGAAGAGATATAAAAGAATGAACTAACAGTGGATACACGTCATTCTATATTTGTCCAGACTGGTAGAATGTACAACACCCAGTGAACCCGGATGCAAACTGTGGACGTCAGTGATGAGCGGTGTCAATGCAGGTTCATCAACTGTAGCAAACGTACCGTTCTGCTGGGATGTTGATAACGGGGAAGGCTGTGGTGTGGAAGAGCACAAGTACGTGGGAGATCTCCGAACCTTCCCCTCAATTTTGCTATGAGCCTAAAACTGCTCTAAACGATAAAGCATTTTAAATAAAAAACTGGGGACAACAAGGAGGAAAGCATACTTTTTAAGTCTGTCACAGTTATCCAAGAAACAAGTTAGGTGGAAACAGATACTCAATTAGAATTCCATTTCATTCCTATGGCAGCCCAGACCCAAGAAAAGACCCTCGAGGCAGGGAAAATTGAGAGTTCAATCTTCTCCTACCTGGGGTTTCTGTTTTACTAAAATGTATGTGAAGAGAACTGGTTCAGGTTCTGGAGAACCGGGAGCATGCCAGAACATCCTTTAATCTTACTTGAGAAAACATCTACATTTTGTGTCTTATATGTATATTTGAATAAAACATTCCAGGGGAGCACAAAACCGTAGGAGACCAGCTGGTCATGAGTGAGAAAGCAACGTGAAGATGGGGCCTCAGCTCTGATAGCAGGCCAGCTGACCTCCATCCCCAGCCTCCTCCAAATGATCATGGAGACCACAGAGGAAACGTCCAACCTGCATATGCTTGAGGTTTTGATACATTTCCCCGGGTCAAGGGATTGTGGCAATTCCAAAACTGACACAGTTCTGAGCTAGAATGCGTTCTAAATATAAGGCCAGGCAAATCTTAATCATGTGGCTGTTGAATTGAAATGCCCCAAGCGTAATTTGAGATGGTGAAAATCATTTTCCTCGTTGAGCCCGCTAACAAGAGGGTTGTGAGTCCTTGAGACCATCCCTGCCTCTGAAAAGAGCTGTGCTCCACCAGACCAATCAAACCAAGCGTCAGTCACAGGCGGTTAGGAAGGACCTTGCCAGGAGGAAATGGGATGGAAGCTCAGAATGAAGGCAACAGATTCCAGGAGGGAGAAATGTCCGTGGGCCAGGTGACCATGGGGGTGTCCCTGCCTTGCACTGTGAGTGGCCACATGTCAGCGTTACCTGGCTGGGGTCAGACTGGCCTCATGTGGGTCCTCAGAGCAGACCTCTACCTCTGTCTGCACAGGAGTCTCCTGAAGACCTTGTTAAAACGCAGATTTGCTTTTGGACAACATACCACATGCTTATCCTATGTACTAGAGAAGCAGAGACAAAAGCTTAAGTTGAAATGAGGGCATTTTTATTCATTCAAAATGTATTTCTTTTGCTTTTGGTAACAACATTTGCTTCTCTTTTGTTACATTATCATCCCATTATGTGGCTCTCAGGGAAAATTTTAATCAAAAAACCCTGTTTTCCTCAGCCAAGTAGTGAGCAAGTGACTTAAAGGCAGAGCCAAAATTTGAAAAGATAAACAGATAGGTAAGTGATAGGTAGTAGATGACAGAGATAGATGATCGATAGAAGAGAGATGATATATGGGTGATGATTGATAGAAGAAGATAGCTAGACGATAGATAATAGGTAAATGTATAGACAGAGATAGATGATAGAGAGGTGATATGTAGGTAGATGATAGAAACAGAGATGATGTATGCATGGTGGGTAATTAATAGATAGAAGACAGATGATAGATAATAGATTTTAGGTAATTGATATATAATTGATATAGATATTTAAGAATAACAAATTCAGACACAACATTAGTACACCACGAATGACAGTGTTCCTACCCAACCACAATGAACACTTCAAAAATAAAATAGATTACATTGGTTTATGTGCCAGTTATGGCAAACCTTTAAAAACTAGATGACTCTTATTTATATAAATTGTTTCAGAATATAGAAAAGAACAAAAAACTACCCTAAACTCATTTATTATGCTAGCCTTTATATCAAAACTAGGCAAGGAAAAAAAATACAGCTATCAGTATAAGTATAATTAAAAATATAAACATATAATCTCACTTTTGAACATAAAAGTAAAACAGAAGATAAAATACATTAAAATAATGCACAACAGTATTTTTAAAGAAAAGAATGATAAATCATGATAAAGTACTGGCCAGAGTCTAGGGAACTGAGGGCTCTCATTGGCTTTCTATTAAAATATGCCACAGGTCCTCCTTTTTCATACAATTTTACAATTCTAAAAGTAAAACTGGCTATACAATGTTTTAAGTATATAGGCAAAATATATAAGTATGGTTTATAATTGAGAGGAATTGGAAAAAACTGAAATTTTCATTAATAAGGAATTAGGAAAGAAAACTGAAGCACGCTCACACACACTAGGGTTTAATAAAATTGTTGATATAATTATTTTATTGACAAGGGTAGAGTTCTAAAGTTTGTTGTAGAGGGAAAGTCAGAGTGATAGAAAATAATTTACCATATAATCCATTTATAAAATATTAGTGGGAATGTGCAGAGGGAGATAACTCAAGTTCTGGTCATCAAAATGTTCTACAAAAGATTATTTTATTGTTACTATTTTTTTGAGACAGGGTCTCACTGTGTTGCCCAGGCTGAAGGGCAATGGCATGATCTCGGCTCACTGCAGCGTAGACCGCCCAGCCTCAACCAATCCTCCCACTTTAGCCTCCCACCTATCTGGGACTACAGGCAAGTTCCATCACGCTCAGCTAATTTTTTTCTTATATTTTTTGTAAAGATAGCATCTCACTGTTGCCTGGGCTGGTCTCGAACTTCTGGACTCAAGCTATCTGCCCACCTCAGCCTCCCAAAGTGCTGGAATTACAGGAGTGGGTTACCTACTACATCCGGCCTACAGATACTTTTTTCTAGGTAATGTGATTTGGGATATTTTGTATTTATTTATTTTAATCCATTTTAACACTTTTCAAAGAACATGTGTAATTTTTCAAAAACAAAGAACAATTTATCAATAAATATTATCTCATTATAAATATATATTCTCAGTAGAAATATCAGAGAACAAAGCAAACTGAAGAAAAAAATTAAAAATCATATGAATTCAGCCATCCTGAGTCACCATTAACCTTTTTGTTTTTATTCATCTATATATTTATTTACATGTTTTTAAGTGAAGAAAATAAGCCTGTTACATAACGACTTCAATGTTTTATATTACAGTTGATCATAAGTGATTTTTAATGTTAGAGAATATTCTCATGAAATGAACTTTTTAATGTCCACACATTGTAAAATACACATAATTCATTTAACCAACTACCTATTACTGAACAATTAGTAGGAGAGCTGTGTTTTAAAATAGCCATTAGGAGTTAATGACCTAGGTTTGTGTTCTTTTCAAAACAATATTAGCTCATAAAAATGCATAGCTTTTGTGAGCTCTGTATTCCGTAAAATGTCTAACATGAGAGTATTCCAATAAAAAAAGATGATTCCAGCCAGCCAGAATCAATCCCCACAGTTAGAGTGAAAATTTTGTGCCATTAAGACTGGGGAAAATGTAACACATTTTCCTATTCCTCACATTTCAAAGCACATCTAGGTCAACCTAAGACTTATGTCTCTTCCATTGCTATATTGATAAAGCTTGACGATTTTGCTGTTGTGTGCACAGTACTGAATCTTTAGAGCTTAGGAGATGGGGCTGCATTTCTTTTATATCACTTAATAGCTTGGACGGGTTATTTAACCTTTTCCTGAGCCTCAGTTCTCTCATCTCTAAAATGGGGCTCATGTCATTTACGGTGTGCAGTTCTTAGTTAGGTCCAAGGCCAAGGTTCACAGTTGACTCACAGCACAGGGTTCGTTGCCATTATCATGGCTGCCCCTAGTGCTGTTTCTTAAATAGTGTGCCCAGGAATCTGCCGGGATATTTACTGCTACATTTTCAAATCAGCATTTAAATTTTGCACTTCAAAAATGAAATGTACCTTACTATTCATTTCCTAAAAGATCACTAGGGTGAGTTGTTAGGACATTTCTGACATGCTATACTTTATGGTATATTATTGTTTGAACATACACACCACTTGGTGGAAGGCTAAGCTCCTGTGCAGCTCTGACATGCCTAACCCCAAAGACAGATACTTTACCCCCAACACATCCAATGCACATTGATGGAGAAGGATTAGGATGAGGACAATGAAATTCACATTTTTAGAGGGGAGGATGGGACACCTGGCAGTCACTTGTTCCTGGAACTACCACAGCCACACCCTTTATGGCCACTGGTTCTGCTCCTTGGAAGGGCTGTGAGCATTGCGAGATGTCTTATGAATATAGGTCCCAGGATTCCAGGTTTCATGGCTGTTAGAGGCCAGACTTTGGTTTTATTTGGTAGTAGATTTTTCTCAGAATGTGGTGAGATTCCAGTTTACTGGCTTTTAGTTAATGGCATAATGAGTACAAAACCCTACCTCCTCCTCTGTGCAAACTGTTACTTCTTAGGTTAAATGTATTATTTCTTAGTACCAAATTCCCTATTGCTGATTAGGCTAGATCGACTTTAGCTTCTCTTTCACCTGTGAAAGGGCCCGGGTGTCTGGAACCCAGGGCTTCTGCACAGCTCCACTCAGCAGGCACCAGCTTCCTTTTATTTCTGCTCTACCCTACTGGGATTGCAGTTCCTCTCATAGCTGAAGGTACTTCACAGAAAGAGCACAACGGTGCAGAACTACCTCTTTTTACAGGGTTTCAGGTAATGAAAACAGGCATATGAGACAGGCAACTGCAAGGCTACCCCTTTCATGTCACTAATTTTCATAATTTAAATGATTGCCTTAGTTATTTTTCTATTACAGCGCCTTTCCGTTCAACTTGCAAAAATGCATGGCTAACAGAAAGCTAGAAATTTCCAGGGAAGTCCAAGAAGGAAAAGGAAACTAACAGAACTTACATCTTTCCACAAGACAAGATCTATTTAGATAGCTGTTATTTAGCTTTCAACTCTCACAAGCTACTATATCAAATATTAAATAACTACTGTACTTTACAGTAATATTTTAATTTGGTAGCATATTAGAAAGTTCTATTTTTCCTTCTAAAAGAGCACATCTTAAATTCTTGGCAAAGTCATATATGACTTGGAATTTCATAAATAGAAATCTATTTTATAGAAACCCTGTAGAAAAAGATTCTATAAAATGTACATGTAGCATATCTTAAACATAAATGAATTATCTGTATTTACTTCAGATTCAATGAGAGACCAAGAGTGTATCAAAATAAAACAAGAATCATGGACCTAAATACAGAGTATTAGTCCATTCTTGTGCTGCTATAAAGAAATACCTGAAACTGGGTAGTTTATAAAGAAAAGAGGTTTAATCGGCTCATGGTTCCACAGGCTGTACAGGAAGCATGGTTGAGGAGGCCTCAGGAAACTAGAATCATGACAGAAGGTGAACAGGAAGCAGGCATGTCTTATATGGCAAGAGGAGGAGGAAGAGAGAGAAGGGAGAAGTGTCGTACACTTTTAAACAACCAGATCTTGTAAGAACTCACTCACTGTCACGAGAACAGCAAGGGGGAACTCTGCCCCCATGATCCAATCATCTCCTACAAGGCCCCACCTCCAACACCGGAGATTAGAATTCAACATGAGATTTGGGTGGGCACGCAAATCCAAACCATGTCACTTATAAACCTGATGAGTGTTCTAGTCACAAATCTTAATATGCATATCTTGTATTCATTTTATAAATTAATAGTTATATGTCATTGCTTTTTTATATGTATAAAATTAACTTCTTTATTCTAGCAATATTTCATATTTTTTGTAATAGTCTCAAAATTATACCATATGTTAAATTTCTTTTGGTTAATGCAGCAAATTACCCATGTCTTAGACATTCATCTATACTAACAATGTTGTGTTTTAATTATAGAGGGAGACTATTTCTTTAATATGTTTGTCATATGCAGTATTTAAAGAGCAAATAAGAAAAAGACACAAATTGCTATTTTTATGTTAGAATGTTTATCCTTTCCTTATCTAAACAATGCAAATATGTTCATTAAAGTATAGTTAGAAAGCATAGATAATTAGAAAAAATAAGCTAGCCCATTACAACAATCGCAACCACCATTAACATTTCAATGTCTTTTCGCCCAGTTTTCAGTTGTAAACATATCACATATATCGCACGCCTATTTAGTATATTTTATCAACTAGCACTTTGTTGTAAATGTAATTTTAACAGCCTTAATATTTTTAAAATAGATGTATTGCAGTTCATTCGGTATTTCCAACATTTGGATAATTTAGTGGTGTTTAGGGTTTCGTAATCATAAATAATATTGCATTGTTTAACATTTATGGTTTTGCCTAATACTTATAGTCCAAAAGTATGATAGGTGACCACTTTCACTGGCAACATATAATGATTCTTACCCTTACTGAGCTTGCCACCAGTAGGGAGACAACCATTAAAACAAATAAACTGAATACAATATGCAAAGTGGATTGGGATCACAGTGATAAGAGACTTTAATGCGTACTGCCTGATCAGCTTTGTTTCTTAATTTGGGATAATTTTCTTTGAATAAGTTTCTTTCTGGAAGTGTAATAAGTGAATCAATAGGTAAGGGTATTTTTATTTTATTTTATATATATATATTTAAATTTTACTTTAAGTTCTGGGATACATGTACAGAACATGCAGGTTTGTTACATAGTGCCATGGTGGTTTACTGCACCTATAAGCCCATCATCTAGGTTTTCAGCCCTGAATACATTAGGTGTTTGTCCTGATGCTCTCCCTCCAGTGTTTGGTTTTCCATTTCTGTGTTAGTTTGCTGAGAATGATGGTTTCCAGTTTCATCCATGTCCCTGCAAAGGACATGAACTCATTCTTTTTTTATGGCTGCATAGTATTCCATGGTGTATATGCGCAACGTTTTTTTTTATCCAGTGAATCATTGATGGACATTTGGGTTGGTTCTAACTCTTTGCTATTGTGAACAGTGCTGCAATGAACATACGTGTGCATGTGTCTTTATAGTAGAATGATTTATAATCCTTTGGGTACATACCCAGTAATGGGATTGCTGGGGCAAATGATATTTCAGATTCTAGATCCTTGAAGAATCGCCACACTGTCTTCCACAATGGTTGAACTAATTTACACTCCCACCAACAGTGTAAAAGCATTCCTTTTGTTTCTTAATTTGGGATAATTTGCTTTGGATAATCCTCCTTCTGCAAGTGCAGTAAGTAAATCACAGGTAAGGGCATTTTTAAAGCTTTTGAAAAACTGGCAGCATTTCCAGATCAACGTTAAGTAACAATGGTGGTTACTTCTGCAATCTGATTCTGAGTTTTTTCTCCCCAGTCACATCAAGGTTAGGCACAATTAAGTATAAGTGCCACTTTGAAATAGATACGTTTTATTGTAATGAAGACTTTTTCATTTACTAACATGATAAACAATGAGTTTTGAACTCCATGGAAATCCTTCTCAAGACCTATGAGCATTCAACTTTTCTTAATTGACTTATTGATGTATTATATGTATTACATTGATGGAAATACATTTCTTAATAGTCATTTTTTCACATTCTTCATGTCTATATAACCGGGTCTTAGTTATTGTATTTGTCAGTGTACTTTTCAATTATATTTGGTAGTGTTTTAGAAGTATTCATTCATATTCATAAATAAAATATCTATTATTTTCTTCTTAAATGATTTCTTTCTTTTTTCTGTCATACGTGTTCTTTCTAGAATACAAGTGATTTTCCAACGATTTTTCTTCCACTCACTTACTAGATGTGTAACCAATGTTATTTAACCTCATCTGTAAGATGCTTACATCTACTGTACCCCTACTTCGTAAGGCTGTTTTTAGGACTAAATTTAAAGCATAAAACAGTGCCTAGAATACTTAGAAAAGACGTTTTAATGCTCCAAACATTGTGTTATTCTGGAACATCTAAAATTGCCATGTGCGACGTGCCAGCTTCCCCTTCGCCTTCCACCATGATCCTGTTTCCTGAGACTTCCACAACCATGCTTCCTGTACAGCCTGTGGAACCATGAGCCAAATTAAACCTCTTTTCTTTATAAATTACCCAGCTTCAGGTATTTATTTATTTATGTTTCATTTATGTTTGAAATAATTTACCACTAAAAGTGGTCATAGGCTTTTTGTTTGTTTGTTTATTTTTTTGGTCAGACGAGTCTCTCTTTGTAACCCAGGCTGGAGTGCAGTGGTGCGATCTCAACTCACTGCAAGCTTGCCTCCTGGGTCAAGTGTTTCTCCTGCCTCAGCCTCCCGAGTAGCTGTGATGACAGATGTGTACCACCAAGCCTGGCTAATTTTTATATTTTTAGTAGACTCAGGGTTTCACCATGTTGGCCACACTAGTCTTGAACTGCTTACCTTAAATCTACCTGCTTTGGCCTCCCAAAGTGCTGGGATTTACAGGTGTGAGTCATCACACCCCACCATAGGTTTTTTGTTTGTTTGTTTGTTTTTGTTGTTGTTGTTTTAACTTCAGGGCAGGAGGTAGAGCATGTGAAGATTGATCATGTATCGCTGATAACATCACAGTTTCTTCTTTGGGTTCTCACCAACTTCCTGGCCTCTAATACAATGCCGATTGTGTTGTTTTTTTTTTTTTTAATTTGTCTTGTTTAGAATTTCTGTTTTACTCTATATATTTATTTTATAGTGTTTGTTGTAATGCTTTTTACCTCTTTTTTTTAAACTGTGGGGGTTTTTTTGGTGTTTATTGCCCTATGAGTCTTGACAAATTAATATAGTACTATAATCATCATTATTAAGACATAGATTTCTTCCAATACCCCAGAAAGTTACCCAATGTTCTTCTATAGAGAAGTGCTTTACTTACTCCCAGACCAGGCAACTAGTAAACTGCTTTGTCTCTAGGTTTTTTCTTTCTCAAGATATAATATAAATTCAATTATATAATATGTAGCCTTCTGTGTTATTCTCATAAAAACATCTTTTACTGAATACATTGCATGTGAGAATTATCCATGTAGTTGCTTTTTTATTACTGAGTAGTATTTTGTTTTATGATTGCACCATAGTTTATATATGTATTTCCTAGTTGAAAGGCATTTGTTTCCAAAATGTGATATTCATAAATAAAGTGTATAGTTCTATCTGTGACCACAGGTTTAATTTCAGGTGATCAGATACCCAGGAACTGAACTGATGAGGCATATGAGCAATAATATTTAATTTCTGGTTAGAATGTAATAATAAAAATCAAATTTACTCTGGTTACTGAAAGAAAACTTAAAAATACTGGGTAATATATATGAAGCAATTGTTTTAAGATGTTAGACATTAAGCAATGGAAGACAGTGATCCTTGAGAGAGGAGAGAAGCAAGCAGGATGAGATCTAGGATTGTCTCAGTTTCCCATCTGAACAAAAGTTTCCAGGCCACACACAGAAAAGGAGAACACTTTTTAAATATAAAGGAAAACAGATTAAAATTAAAATGACGAATGCAAGATATACCATGAAAACACTATTCAAAAGAAGTTGGTGTGGCTATCTGACATCAGACAAAGAAGATTTCAGAACCAACACTATTACTTTGCATAAAGTCATTTCCTAATGAAAAAGAAGTCATATTATCTGGAGAATATAAAACTTTTAAATGTTTTTATGACTAATACCAGAACTTCAAAATACATGAAGTAAAAGCTAATAGAAGTTCAAGGAAAAATGAACAAATCCACAGTCAGAGTTCCCAACATGGGTGTTTAAACATTGTCAGACAAGTGAACAGAAATTTGGACTTGTCTGTCTTGGTGAATGTTTGTTGAGTCCTTGAAAATAACAGACAGCTATTGGCTAGAGTGTTCTGTAAATGTCAGTTAGATTCTGTTAGTTAATATGTTTCTGCTGATATAATTTTCTGAACCATCTTGTGGGTTTTCTGTGTATGATACAGAATTCACTCCATTTACATAAGCAGCTCATTCACAAATCTCTCTATTTTCTATTTTTGGCTTCTGCTGAGAAGGCTGGATTTCTATACCCTTAAGTTTCCCAGATGTTCTCTGGTCTCATTAAAAGGATTTTTTATTCACAAAGTTAATCTCTTGTAAGAGCGTTTTCTATGACTGGACACTCTAGATAGGCTGAGAATTTCTCAAATTATGAAGTCCTGGACCAATTTCATTTTATAGTTCTTCCCTAATTTGTCACTTTCTTCTCACATTTTACTATAAACAGAAAAACAAAAACAAAAAACTGTTTGCACCTTCAATATTTTACTTGGCAATCACCTCCACTAACTGAGTTCATCATTTAAAAGTTCTGCTTACCACACAATTACAAGATACAACCCACTCAGTTTTCTGCCACATACAACGATTCCCTCTCCTTCACTTTCCACTTAGGTGTCTGTTCTTTTCCTCCTGAGCTCTCAGCAACAATGACTTTAATGTCTATGTTTCTACTAGTCTCTCTAATATGAATTAGGGTTTTCTACACGCTCCTCACTTAATTCTGAGTCCTTGCTATCAGAATCATTACAGTGCATGTTTCTGCGAACTGTCTGTTTAAAACAATCTAGGCTGTTTTTATTATTCTACTCAAAATTCTTTCAGTTTTTGCCCATTGGCCAATAGCAAATTTACCTCCCTGTTTTTGGGAGTTTTCTACAACAGCACCTCAATTCTGAGCATCAAAAGCTAGACATATTAGTCTATTCTCAGGCTGCGAATAAAGACATACCCAAGACTGGGTAATTTATAAAGAAAAAGAAGTTTAACAGACTCACAGTTTCACATGGCTGGGGAGGCCTCATAATCCTGGCGGAAGGTGAAGAAGAAACAAAGCATGTCTCACACGGCAGCAGTGAAGAGAAGAATGAGTGCCCAGTGAAGCGGGGTGCCCCTTACAAACCACCAGATCTCCTGAGAACTAATCACTATCATGAGAACAGGATGGGGGAAAACACCTCGTGATTCAATTATCTCCACCTGGTCCCTCTCACAACACATGGGGACTATGGAAACTAAAATTCAAGGTAGATGAGATTTGGGTGTGGACACAGCCACACCGTATCATTCCACCCTGGCCCCTCCCAGGTCTCGTGTTCTCACATTTCAAAACACAATCATGCCCTTCCAACAATATCCCAAAATCTTAACTCATTACAGCATTAACCCAAAAGTTCAAGTCCAAAGTCTCATCTGAGACAAGGCAAGTCTTCAACTAGGAACCTGTAAAATCAAAAGCACGTTAGTTACTTCCTAGATACAAGTGGGGATAAAGCATTGAGTAAATACAGCCATTCCAAATGGGAGAAATTGGCCAGAACAAAGGGGCTCCAGGCCCCACACATGTTCGAAATTCAATAGGGCAGTCATTACACCTTAAAGTTACAAGATAATCTCCTTTGAGTCCGTGTCTTACATCCAGGTCATAGTGATGCGAGAGGTGGGATCCCACGGCCTTGGGTACTGGGTAACTTTTGTGTTGCTAATGTAATAAATTACCACAAACTTGACTTAACGAAAACTTATTTTCTTATAGTTGTGTAAGTTACAAGTCCCACATGGGTCTCAATGGCTTACACACACAGTATCAGCAGGGCTGCATTCCTTCCTGGAAACTCTAGGGGACAGTCCACTTATTTTCCCTTTCCAGTCTCTAGATGCCACCCATACTCCTTGGTTCATGGTTCTACTTCATCTTCCAAGCCAGCACCATCGCATCTTTCTGACCACTCTTTCATCGTCACAACTTCTGATCCTAACCTCAGCTGGGAAAGGTGTTTTTTTTTAGGAGCGCATGTGATTTTATTGGGTTCACCTGGGGCCAGGCTACTCTTCCCTTCTTGAGGCCATAATCTTATTCTATCCACAAAATTCCTTTCTTTATGTAAGGTAACATATTTACTGGTTTCTGGGATGGCGGTGTGAACATTTCTGGGGCTCTGTAATTCTGCCTTCCATGCCAGCTCAAATATTTTTTTATTACTCAATACTAATACACAACAAAATTAATAATCGTCTTGTGATTAGTTAACATACTCCTTTCATTACTTGATTCAATACTGTGTTTTATTGGCAAATAGTAAATCTTAGGGACATTTCACTTTTGTTAAGAACTTTGCATACATTCGTTAGCAAATGGCCCCATTATGTCATATTTCCATACACATACATATTAACATAAATTTAGGCAAAGGCAATAATCCAGAAAATAAGAAGAGTGGGCATCTCATTGCCATTAGAGTTTTTCTGGAAAATTGGAACAGATGCTAGTGCCTCTCTAATGCATGTCACTGCTGCTCTGGCTACACCAGAGAAGAAGTCATGTTTCTCCTTATAAAACAATGTGCAAAGAATCTGTCCCAGTGTTTTGGAGTTTCAGCTAAGACCTCCCAGGTCTCGAGAGTTATTGACTGTAAGTGTCCTTTGTTTTAGAGAGGAATTGTGTATAAGCCTAGAGGATTTGTTAAAAGGTAGACAGACTGAACCAGCAAACATAATTCTCAAGAGTTTACATTATAAAAATAAAGTCTAGCATTTTACTGGGAAAATGTATTTGAAGGAAATTTGTAGTAATAGAGAATGCTATCTTGTAGGTGAAAGGGAAGGAGGCACTTGTCCCTTTCATCCAAACGAGACACTCTCAAGAGACCTCAAACACTAACACTCATAATAATACATTTTAAATGCTTACCACGTTTCTGATGCTGTTGTATGTTACGTGAATTGATTGAAACTTCAGCACTTTATGAAGTTGATTTTATCTTCCCTATTTTAAAGCTGAGTAAATTGAGACACGTAGATGTTAAGCGATGGCTTCTATTAACATAAACCCTTGGCAGAGCTGTAGAAATTTATAGCTGCACCCAGTACTGCAATTCTCAGCAGAACTTGACATCTGTCCTCTGAGGTTTAGGGGCACAAACACTGGTGTCTGCTCCTCATCCAGCGAAGCCTTAGAATGAGGGGCTTGCGGAGCAGCCCACAATGCCAGAGTGAGGAAGCAAATGAGAACAGCCTGTGCCTCTCAGGAAAAGAATGTACCGGCTTCCCAAGACCTGAGGGTGCCCCACAGGACAGAGAGAGGTTTCCATAGCTTGAAGAAAACATTTCCAAGAACGAGGCCATTCAAGAGGAGACACCAGGGATATACTGCCAGGGACAGGAACTGATGGGAGGTCAGCACCGTGAACATCGCCCAAGTCAGAGAAAGATGCAGTGCGGGGGTCTTAGTGGGGATCTCTGCAGAGTCTACACAGTGCTCTCTGAGACAGAACCAGTGTTTGGAGGCCTTCCCAACAGAGAGCATTCAACAGCCAAAAATGAACTAGCACAAAACAAACATTCTGCCATTTTATCTTGAGTTTCTGTAGCTTTCTGGAATTGCTCAACCTTCCTGAGCCTCAAAGTTATTATTTGTAAAATAGAGGCAATAAGCCTGCCTTGTAGGAGGTAGCTGTGGAACACGATCTACGGAATGGAAAGCGCGTGGCACACTTTCCGACACTATCGAGTGCAAAATAATGATCACCAATATTAGAGATGCAGGGAAGCCTGGATCCAATGTACACCTGAAGGAGTTTTAGCAGCCTTCATCGTATCCTTTGCTTGAAGAGACCACCTACTATAGCTGAAAGGTAGAATTTTTATTTATATTTAGCTGAGAAGTAATATTTGCATTTATATTCTGAGTTAAAAGATACACAGGTACAAAATAGAAGCCATAACTGGAAAACTGAAAAAATATTATTCTTTTACTTTTTTAATTGTAAAAATAGTGGCCATCTAATTCAAGTTTTCTTATCATCTATTTTGTGCAAGACAATGTGTAAGCTGCAATGAGTAATCCCATCAGCAGTGAGGGGATCAAGATGAAAATAAGAATTAAGATGAGATAACACATCGCACGAGGGAAACAACTCAAACACAAGTTAAATAAAAGAACTTTGAAATGTGAAAAAACAGTAACATTTTGGTACACCCCAAACTAGAGAGGCAGTGGGAAAACCAGCAGAGAACACACAAACGAAAGCACGGAGGAGGGTGGAAAACGAAGAGTGACACGGGTCTGAAGAGCGCCAGGAAACCTCACTTTCAGCCTGTTTTCTCGAGTACGTATGAGTCGTGGAGTGAAAGATACCAAAATCAAGCTAAAGAAGTCTGTATGCAGCCGGACGCAGTGACTCACGCCTTTATTCCCAGCACTTTAGAAGGCTGAGGCAGGTGGATCACGAGGTCAAAAGTTCAAGACCAGCCTGGCCAACATGGTGAAACCCTGTCTCTACTAAAACTACAAAAATTAGCTGGGAGCGGTGGCAGGCACCTGTCATCCCAGCTGCTCGGGAGGCTGAGGCAGGAGAATCACTTGAACCTGGAGGGCAGAGGTTGCAGTGAGCTGAGATCGCACCACTGCACTCCAGCCTGGGCGATAGAGTGAGACTCTGTCTCAAAAAAAGAAAAAAAAAGTCTGTATGGAATGGGAATTTCTGGAAGACTTCTAGAGACTGAAATGCATGGAAATCATTGATTTAGAGCAAAGGGGGTTGCGCTGTTTAAGAGAGAATGAATGAGGTATGGGATAGAAGCAGGGAGATTTCATGGGAAACCATTGGAGAAGTACTTAACTGGCAAGAGGTAGCAAAATCATGGACAGAGACTGGAATTGGTAAAAAGACAGAACATGTAGGGGCTTATTAAGATGCAATGGCCCACCACAAGAATCGCTTGAACCCTGGAGCTGGAGGTTGCAATGAGTCAAGATCATGCCACTGCACTCCAGCCTGGGTGACAGAGTGAGACTCTGTCTCAAAAAAAAAAAAAAAAAAAAAAAAGAAGAGCTGTAAGTGGCCCACATTTCACATTTATACTACTATTTGGATAAATTCAATAATAGAAAATACAATGAATATCTAAAACAACTTTAAACAAAATCAATTTCATAATATAATCGGGAAGCCGAAAAGATTGGTCCAATGGGAGTCATTAACAAGAAATAGTGAAGAACAATGTCTGTCTCTGAATTAACTAACTAAATAATATGGAACTTTAAAAGTATAATATAAATGAAGCCACTGGGTCATTAAGCATACACATTAAGATCTTATTCTGACCAACTTTGGTATTGCTGGAAAAATGAGAGAAACCACAACATTGCTATGACTAGATCTTTCAAAAATTCGACCAATAAAATGTATGCTAAAGGAAGCAATCTTACACATTTCTGGAGCATTTAGGGATACAATATATCAGGGGAAAGTTTTATTTTAATGGAAGTTATAAAATGTATCTGTAGAAAGGGAAACAGAAAATCGGCTCACATTTAAAGGTGTTTTCGTTAACGTTTTATTGTATATGTTGAAGGCGTACAACATGTTGTTTTGACATAGGAGGTATACATTGTAAAATTATTACCATTGTCAAGCAAATGAACACATCTATCATCTCTCAGTTACCTTTTCTTGTGTGTGCAGTAAAAGCACTAAAAATCTACTCTCTTATCATATCTTCAGTATATAATACAATATTATTAACTGTAATCTTGATACTACATTGGATGACTTTCTAGTCTTCCTGTTCCCAAGATATTACATATGAAGAAAGCAGGGTCATTAATAGTGACTGCTTGTGTCAAGTGACATGTAGAGAAGACATGTTTGTATCATAGATGGCTTAAAGTGAGCACTCTAACATTAGGGCATTTATTTAATATAGATTTGTAGTGATTTTAAAAATACTACCTTCCATGGATATGAAAATATTGAATTTTCAAAGATATTCTATGTACTTTCTGCTGGGCTCTTAGGCATACCACACACTCTGGGCTGTGGCAATTGTTACTATTTTGTTTCTACTAACAAAAAATTCGTGACATCCAAAAACTTGACACATAATTTGTGGTTGTATCCAGGCTAGAAATGGCATCCCAAGTTTTCTTTCTCCACAGTTTATAAAGAGATGCTATTTAATTGTATTAAGATTGAATATAAACACCAAAGAGATAATTATTGTGAGCTGCAGTGTGTGTGTACACAGGGGTGCGATATCTTTATAACTGTTAAGAGATTAGTTAGGGTGGTAATGAATATATTATCATAATTTTGTGATTGTATTACATAATCCTAAAGAAATACCCCAGAATAATTTTCAGCTTTGTATTAAGAAAGCACTGACTTTCTATTAAAAGAAGTTAAAAGTATGTTCCTGAATTGAGAGCCTGGCCAAAGCTGTATTCAGTGGGGAATAAATCTTATCAAATTAATACATTTTATTTTGTTTTCAAGCACAAATCACAAGTTCAATTATTTGTTGACTTATGCAAAGAATTTTGACTTGAGATTTTAAAAAAACTTGTTAAAGTGCCCATTAGTTAGGACATAAATGAGTGTTAGACATATTTATAAATAAAATCATATTTGAGTTATAGACTGTAATCCAAAGAGGCGAAAAACACGTGTCTTTACAATGTGACACACATAAAATAAAACACTGTTTCCTGTTTTGCTTACTATTTACTCCTGTAGACAAAAGATAACAATTCTGTACTTAGTTATAGAGACATGCAGTCAGACTGAATCGTGGAGCAGAATTTATTAAAAACAGTCAGCCACCATCTAAAATAAGGTTCAATAATTTTAATTTGAAGAGAAGTGAGGTAAAAATAGAAGTGAACTTATTTCCAATTCATTTTTACTGTTTGCAATTTAATTATAGAAGTGCTTTACATCTGGTACAAGATTTCTATTTTATCTCATCTTTCCTTAAAAATGTTTTCAAAGCTATTATTTACCGTTTTTAAGATACCAGCAGAAAAATAATTCATAAGTTCCCTGAATAAATATGAGTATGTTACACTAATCATGTATATACCTCAAGCAATGTATATCTATCTCAGAATTGAATTTGGTGGATTAAGACCATATAAATTATGTTCTATTCGAAACCTTGGGATTCCAAAATTTATGGCTTAGGTACTTTAAAACACTAATATTCTTCTTGGCATTTTTCTTGTGAAATTTCAATCCCAAATAATCTCATAGGAACAACTCATTTCATTTTAGGAAAGCTGCCCCATTTATTGATGGTAGTAAAACCATAGATTAATTAAAATATATAGATTAACTTCTCCACGTTTCTTTAACAGTTCTCTGCACACATTCATATAGTGTTATGTGGAAGATATTCAAGTGCCCTTTTCTGGAACAGATGGTTTAGACACAATTAATAAGGAGCCTTGAGTTATTTGCATATTCATCAGATAATATCAGTTATTCCTCAGCCAGAACAAAGAATAACACAAATGGCATTCATGTTTCCTCCCATTAACACATCATTAAAAGCAAAATGTCTGTGTTAAAAATGAGACAGACAGTGATCCTTGACTTTATAGCAACCCAGCATTATCCATCTGGGTTTTGAACATGATAATAAAAGCGTGTTGCCCTCATGTAATTTATTCCTGATTTTATAGCAGAGGATAAATGAAGACATCGTCACACTGCACACTTCGGCCCTGTGTCTATGATTTTGCCTGCCCATATTGATGATTGCCAGGAAGAGTCAGGTCAGTAAAAATTAAATAAATTTTATTTTAATCTTTAAAAAGTTAGAAACTAGAAGAAAAACTATTAACTAAAAAACATAAAACTTTGTGATAGATACTGAAATGCATTTTTTTGTTGTTTGTTTTTCAGATGGAGTTTCACTCTTGCTGCCCAGTCTGAAGGAGTGTAATGGCATCGTCTCGGCTCACTGCAACCTCCACCCCCTGGGTTCAAGCGATTCTCTTGCGTCAGCCTCCCAAGTAGCTGGGATTACGGGTTTCTGCAACCATGCCTGGCTAATTTTTGTATTTTTAGTAGAGATGAGGTTTCACCATGTTGCCCATGCTGGTCTTGAACTCCTGACCTCAGGTGATCCGCCCATCTCAGCCTCCCAAAGTACTGGGATTACAGGTATGAGCCACCACACCCAGCCTAGAATGTATTTTATAAAAGGCTTTCTAATGACTGTTTTGCTGATAAACCCAGAAAAAATTACTGATAAAATAACAAATCACAACTTGAAATAATATCAAAGATCGCCTAGTGAATTTTTAATCTGATTTTTAGGCTTAAAAATTTAAATAGAACTACTTTGCCTTTATGCTATGAATTATTTATGGTCACTTACCTTGTCATCAATATACAAGAGTGACTAGAACATTGTCATAAATTGAAAATAAATTGTCTTTGCATTGATTTAAAAATTTAAATAAAGCTATTTCTTTAAAAAGGCCCAGTTTCTTGGAGGATAAATATAGGCACATGTGAGGGAAATATACAAGGTTGTGGTGCCTGATTAGGTCACTGACAGCGCTGTGCTTTGGTGGGTGGCAAAGGAGGCACTGCCTCCTAGAACTGCTGTCCCATATGGCCAACCCTAGCCACGTGGCTGTTCTAATTACAAGGAAATAAAAATAAATATACAGTTTCTCAGCCACACTGACCACATTTCAAGTGTTCTAGAGCCACATGGGGCCAGTAGCTCCTAGAATAGACAGTGCAGGTGGGAATGTTGGCCTCACCACAGAAATTCAACAGGACAGCACTTTCCTAGGACTTTCCTACTTAAGATGGACAACAGAGGTCCACGGATAACTGAAAATGACTTGCAGACAGTAACAAAAAGCAAATTACCACAAGAATACACAGTTAGTTACTGTTATTAGAAGTAGTTAAAAGTGAAGATAATTGAATGAAGGGAGACATGTATATTTGGGTGCAGTTTGGAATCATTTATGAGAGAATGTCAAAATCTAGACAATTTAAAAACAAGGCATTCCATACACTTTTTGATTCAATGTTTTTAACATTTATTACGTACATGTTAAATTGCATAAATGTTGAAAACATTGAACATGAAGAGAGTTCTTTAGAGAGTTTCAAAGAAAATATTTTGTACTCAACTGCTCTACTTCAGATTTGAGAGATTAAGGAAGAAATTTCCATATACAATCTGGGATTCATTCAGCAGACATTTATTTATTTATTTATTTATTTATTTTGATTGCATTTTAGGTTTTGGGGTACATGTGAAGAACATGCAAGATTGTTGCATAGGTGCATATGTGGCAGTGTGATTTGCTGCCTTCCTCCCCTTCACCTATATGTGGCATTTCTCCCCATGCTATCTCTCCCCAACTCCCCACCTCCCGCTGTCCCTCCCCTATTTCCCCCCAACAGACCCCAGTGTGTGATGCTCCCCTCCCTGTGTCCATGTGTTCTCATTGTTCAACACCCACCTATGAGTGAGAACATGCGGTGTTTGATTTTGTGTTCTTGTGTCAGTTTGCTGAGAATGATGGTTTCCAGGTTCATCCAAGTCCCTACAAAGGACACGAACTCCTCGTTTTTTATGACTGCGTAGTATTCCATGGTGTATATGTGCCACATTTTCCCTGTCCAGTCTATCATCCATGGGCATTTGGGCTGGTTCCAGATCTTTGCTATTGTAAACTGTGCTGCAATGAACATTTGTGTGCATGTGTCCTTATAGTAGAACGATTTATAATCCTTTGGATATATACCCAGTAAATGGGATTGCTGGGTCAAATGGAATTTCTATTTCTAGGCCCTTGAGGAATCGCCACACTGTCTTCCACAATGGTTGAACTAATTTACACTCCCACCCCAGCAGACATTTATTGAGCAACTTAGTTTGCATCAACATTCCCTAGCTTTAAGATTTCAAGATGCAAGACATACTGCTCCTGAAGAGCCGCAGACACACTTACCTGTAAACAGGGCAATTAGAATACGCCATATGCGTCTGTATAAAGTGGCATGAGCACTGATACACATTATTGAGCAACGGTGCAGCTCAGGAGAGTCCACTTTAGAGGAAAAGAAAACCTAGTGGGAATCACAGCATTAAGACGGAAGCCCAAGAGACGAAGTTCAGGTTGGAGAAATGTGGAGACAGATAAGGACAAAACTGTTTTCTGAATTCTTAGAACTATGGAAAGACAGTGACAAGAACAAAGATGCAATGTGGTGAAAACAAGCAGACAGGTCGACTGATCTCAAAAGAGCAGAGTTCACTCCCAGTTGTCTTTTCAATGAACATTCACGATTCTCTAATGTCATTTTAAAGAAAAACCTCACAAGCATGTGTGGGAATTGGCAACTGCAGGCAGAGTCATCCATGGCCCACTTGATGCCCTTGGGAGAGGGCCTGAGCAGGAGTGGGGTGCGGAGCTGGTATGACAGAGCAAGAACTCCTGGAGGGGAAAGGGCAGAGGTTGCTACTGGAGGGTTAATGTGAGCTGAGATGGGAGGGTGCACCCTGCAGACCTGCTAACTGCAGTGGGTCAGCCTCGGTGATGCATCTCACCCTGTGTCACAGAAGCCCTGGGAACCCAGCCCTGGGGAAAAAAGGCCCCTGCTCTAGTGCCCATTGGAAAAGCTGAGGAGCCTGAGCTGCCCAGATCAAGGTTGGCTCCTGCAAGGGCTCCCTTCCTCTTTGACCAGAAGGAGAGAAGAGGCTGCTGTGTAAACTCTGAGAACTAACAGGACTAGCTAACTCTACCAGAAGGCTGGGAAGGTTTCCTTAAGAAATGAATAAGATGAATTGTGTTTGGGAGAATTAGCAGAAAAAAAAACAAAACAGTAACAATAGAGGTAGCAAGCGCAAGAGAGAAGCCAAACTGACTGTGTCCCTAGAGCCTGTCCATGGTCCTAGGCGAATCTCATTAGGAGTTCCTTAGGACACCTGAGAGGTTGGACCACGTGGTAGGACCCAGAATTTCAGCAGCAGGAGTTTATTAAAAATAATCTGCCCAGGAGAATACACTAGTGTGGAGGGGACACATAAAGTGTGACAACTCAAAGCACAACCAACTTGAGCACTTTCAACAAAACTATCATGAAAATGTTGGATTTCCATATTCTCAGGCTTTCAGTTGATAATTCTAAAATGTCTATCCCTAATTTATCTTCCAAGTTAAAATCCACAATTCTATCTTCCAGCTTAAAATCTCTATCTTCCAAGTTAAAATCCATAATCATATTTCAGAAAATATGGGTCAAATATCCTATAATAAGTACAACTCAGTAACATTTTCAGCTCTGGATATGTGATAGTGACTTATTTTTTAATTAAGAATATAACAAATGTAAATAGACACACAGACACACACACATGCTGTCAGGAGCGCATATACACATGTGCACGGGATGCTGGACAACATTAGTGAAGGACTAATGGACTTGAAGGCAATTTCTTGGATCTCCCATGAATTCATGTCTTCTGGAGTCTCCCTAAATTGTTTAAATCATACTCATCATCCTCACTTTGCCTAAGTCTAATTTTTCACATGCAATGGGGATTAAATAGAATGCATCTCAGTTTACAGTGCTGATGACGTCACCCAAGAATGAATACATCCTCAGCTCCCATGTTCTCATCCAGTACATAGAATCAAACCAGTTAGGTCTGCCTCTGAGATCTCCTTTGATCAGACAGCTCCTGGCCCTCTTCTCTGCCCCAGCCTTGGTCAGGATGTGGACTACTTACTTAAGTTTGTTTCCCAGCCTCCAGGTTCTCCTTATTCCCGTCAATTTTGGGAGGTGGCAATCCCCATGACATGTTAGCACTCAGAGCTCCTCATCCCACCCCTGTAGACAGTTAACTTAATTGAGATAAAAGGTACATTCAAATGATCTTCAGGTTTAAGAAATGGACGTTTTTGAATAAACGTACATTAAGAATATTTTTATTTATTCATGTATAAATTATCAAAAGACTGTGAAGGGTATCCAGATAGGAAGCATGGTGCTGGACAGTATGGAGTCCAATTAAACAGGATGAAGTACGCGCTTCAAGATGAACACCACCACAATCTCTGTGCCGTGGCTTTCTCACAATGAACCTCAGCCAACTGTACACAGGATGACTACTAAGGTTATTCCATAAACAGATCTAAATTTTGCCTTTCTTAGGATGAACTTTAAATAGTAAAACACTCCGTTTCACAAAATTTTTTAGAAATTGAAACCTCATTTATGTCTTGCTGATCTTAATTAGCCAAGGAAAATCTGAAAATTTAAACTCAGATCTGAAGATCTTAAATTAGAAGGAGTTTATTTACTTATAAAGGGGTATGAGAAATAAAGTTAAATAAAACAGCTCAAATAATTTATGATAAACTATATATTTCTGATACAGATTTAATATTTAAATTTTTGAATACTTCTAATGATCAATATTCATAAAATATGGGTCAAATATCCTATAATAAGTACAACTCAGTAATGTCTTCAGCATTTTCGGCTACAGGTATGTGAGAGCGACTTATTTTTTAATTATTAAGGATATAACAAATGTAAATAGACACACACACACATGCAGGTAGGAGCTCATGTACACATGTGCATGGGATGCTGGACAGCATCAGTAAAGGCGTCTTATGAAAGCTAGTTCACCCACACTCTGGTGCTCTGCACAGTGGAAATTACTTAGGCTACTCCACTCTGGAAGTAACCTCTCCCTTTAAATCTGCTACTTTTCTCCTTTCTAAAGTGGTCTAGTTCTCATAATGTGCAAGAACTACCACTTTACCAAATATGTTACCTCATCCTGTCAAATGTTTTTTAGCTCCTGGATTCTAGGCTTTCTGCTTGCCACAAAGCAAGGGAGGCTGAACCTCGGGCTCTGACACACAGCCATCCTATTCTCTCCTGGTTGAAGGAACAGCCATCAGGAGAAACCAACTCAGTCTATATTCATAACCTGGCAAGGATGGCTAGAACCCACATCGACATGCTTCTCACATGTTCACTATCAGGTCTGACGAGAAAATACTTTTAAAACCCCACAATCCTTAGAAGTAAGTCAAGAGGTTAAATTGTCTTCCTTCTTAAACACACACACGCACGCCCTCGCAACCCTTTTTCCCAACACACTTACTGTTGAGTGCACTTTCACATACACAAAAATAACTTTTAGAGGTTGAAAAGCTGATTTTAGTGGAAAATGTATGTTCAAATTTTCTTGTGCATCTTGTGTGATGATAAAAGGTGCAAGGACAAAAATAGCTGAACATCAGAAAGAGTAACATGCTTTTAAGAGAAATGTCACATCTCACGTCAGAAAGAGAAAAATGCAGTAACATTTGTAATGCCTGGTAGATAACCAACAAAACGCACACACAAACATACACGCACACACTCACACATATGCGAAAACATATTTTTTATTTAATTCTCACGATTACCTTATAAAATAGGGAGTATCATCTAAAACAAAAATGCTCAGCTTTATTTGTTCATAAAGATAAGCATCTGTCCTGTTTACTGTGATTAATCAAGTACCACATATGAAGAATCTGAGATTCAGAGAAATTATGTAATATATGAAGGTTAGATATTTAGTAAATAGTTGAGGCAAGATTTAACCATTCATCATCATAACAGTTATGTTCTTATTGCAATGAATTGTATTATTTATTTTGGAATCATATATAAGCTCCTGGTAGAGATTTTCTTCTTTGAGAAGAGTAGATTTTCTATAAATGGTGCCTTACAGAATATGGTGAATGATTATGAAGAAAGTATGAAGAAATCTCTTGTACTTGAGGTATTGCTAACATTAAAACTTGAGTCTTGACAGATGCTTCTGAAAATATCTTAGGATAATTAGATGCAATAAGCACATTGTATCTATTTCTCAGTAGGATAAAAAATTTAAAGTGGGATATAAATTGACAGAACCGAAAATAAACGTTTTTCAAGTACCCAATTTAGCTAGTTTACACTTTTATAAAATTTAATCTATACTCAATAATTACTTACTATGTATTTTGCAACAGGTATTAAGGGGCCCACAAATCAATCAGAATCTCCCTTAAATTCTCAAGAAGAACAAAATACTTTAACAGCGAAAGTATAATTTAAGACAATATGCAATGAGTTATTAAAATACAAAATATTTTTATAATTTGTGGAGTGATGACCAAAGTCACAGTTTAGCTAAATTTAAATAAGAAAAAAGTTCAATAGGTAGGGAAAGTGGGGAGGAAGATACTGACAGAGTAATTCACATGGACAGTACCTCAGTGATCAGATACCACATGGTATAAGAAGCCTCTCATTCGGCTGGAGCATAAGGCAGGAACAGAGTAAGAAACAAAGATATTAAAGATGACTGGAGTCAGACCCAGGAAGGCAAATTAGTTTCACGGGTAAGCCAAGAGGAGGCACCAGATGTTTCTCAGCGGAAGAGTTGTGTGTTTGGCCTGATGGACAGAAAGGTAGCCTCACCACGGCTTCCAAGCAGCACCCATGGCTTGCTCTTGCAGGTGGAGCACAGATGTGCCATGCGATGCTCACCAGTCCTGCCTCTCTGGCAGCTTCATGGCCAGCAGCCACATCCCAGGTGCTTCAGAGGCTAGTTCCAGAGGGGAGGATGGGTTTGCACATAGGATCCCGGCTGGCCTGGAGCTGAGTGGCTGACACGGAGCACGCAGGACTCCACCACAGCACTCCTACCTTGTCTAGCGAAGTGCTGCCTCCAGGCAGCCGGCGATCACACTGCTGCTCGCTGTGACAAAGGGAACCACGCAGCAGCCACGCAGCTCTTCTTGAGGTGCCCAAAGTGGGACTGACACTTCACTTAGCGTGCGGTTACTCAGCTGTGCCAAAGCAGGGAGGCCACAGAGGGGCTCGCGTCAGGCACCTCCCCACGCAGTGGCCCTGATGTGCTGTCTTCATATTCAGCCTCTGATGCTGCCTCCTGCAGCCACGTGTCCTTCAGCTGGAGCCTAAGCCAACAGCAGGGCGTCGCTCTACAAATGCACGCACGTTCTGTAAATAAGAGCTTCGCACTCTTTCGAATTATCCTAAGGTGACTAACACGGGAACAGAAAACCAAATACCACCTATTCTCAGTTTTAAGTGAAAGCTAAACTTCGATAGACATAGACACAGAGAAGAGAACAACAGACACTGGGGCCTCCTCGAGGGCGAGGGGAGGAGGAGGGTGAGAATGGAAAAAATCCCTGTCAGGCACCATATTACCTGGGTGATTAAAAAATCTGTACCCCAAACCCCAGCGACACGCAATTTACTCAAATAACAAACCTGTACATGTACCCTGAACCTAAAAGTTTAAAAATATATTTAAAATATAGACTGTGCATTAAATTATATTGAGGAATTATGATAAACATTGCTAGTTGTATAATGATATTATGCAAATATACAAAATGTCCTAATTTTGTTGGGTATTAAAGTATTGAAGGGTAAAAAAAGTTTGATTAGATTTAAAATCTATTTGCAGTATTACCAAGGAAATTGAACATTACATTTGTCAATTAAATGAATTATTGTAAAATTAGAGTTGTTGCAAACGGTTTTTTTAGGTTTCTGATTTTATTTTATTTTATTTTATTTTACTGAGTCTCTGTCACCCAGACTGGAGTGCAGTGGTGCGATCTTGGCTCACTGCATCCTATGCCTCTTGGGTGTAAGCAATTCTTCTGTTTCAGCTGTTGGCCACCATGCCTGGATAATTTTTGAATTTTTGGTAGAGACAGGGTTTCACCATGTTGGCCAGACTGGTCTCAAACTTCTAACCTCAGGTGACCCACCAGACTCAGCTTCCCAAAGTGCTGGGATTACAGGTGTGAGCCAAAGCACCCAGTCTCAATTTTATTTTGTAACCACCTTACATGGACAAATCTTCACATCAATGTGACTCTCAAGAATTTGAAGACATTTTAAATCTAATCAAACATTTTTTCACCCCTCAACCCTTTAATATTCATCTCCACAAAATTAGAACATTTTGTACATGTGTGTAATATTGTTATACAACTAGCAAATGTTTATCATAATTCCTTAATATTATTTAGCTTGTCAGGAATTGGACGTTGCTATTTCAAACGTAAAATCTATTCTGTCACTGAATGTAAAATCTATTCTGTCACATAATATTTTATATCAGATTTTTAAATCTGATATAAAATACCATGTTCCTAGAAACAAGCTTCAATTTCTCACAAAAAGTTCTGAGAATGTTTTATTTGGCAGTTTTATAAAATTCCAGCTTTTAAATGGCTTTTTCCTATACTTAAGTATAAGGAATTTTTCCAGCTACTGTCAACACCCAGCCCCAGAAAAGGCAATTGCCTTTAAAGAATGAATCAATACTGGTTAGCAATGCTCATTCTTTTAAATGTAGCTGAGAAAAAAAATGCTATGAATAACAATTTTATGATTTCTTTTAGAATGAATATGCTTCTTTAAAAAAGTAGTTAAAATCTATTTTACCAAATCATTATGAATATTCATTCTAATTATAGTCAATCCTCATCTTACTTCATTGCATAAAATGTTTAATATTTTCGACCTCCTATTAAAAAATAGAATCACATTCTAGGTCATGGATCAATTAAGCTTTTAGTATTTTTTTCTCTTTCTTTTACATAGCACATATAAGAAAAGTTTGATCATGTTGTTTCATGAAATCTGTGAACTAATTTATAAAATTTGAAAATTTAATCTCACATTAAACAGTTGCTAAAATATGAACACAATTATTCCATATGCATGCACACATCCGTGTGTACATATTTACCAAATAATATGTACTTCTGGTATTCTTTTCACTTTATTAACAATTTTAAATTGTAACTATGTATTGCACTATCCAATTAAAAAATAAGCAAAGACTAACTGCATATAAATTTACTTTTGCTTTTAGAAGTTATTTAAAACATAAATCAGCATCTGGAAAATTTAAATATTGATTTCTTTGTAATTTTATCTACCAAGTTGCATTAAGTAATATGCACTAAAATATTTACTTTAATTGAAAAATGGGAGTCAGACTTTTATTTTCAGACAACAAAATATTTTGCTGATTGGTATTAAAATGAAAATGAACTTTATGTAATAGGTTATAGAGAAGACAGGCTCAACTAATTGAAATAACTAACAGGAAGAGCACATGATAACATTTATTGAACATTATTATATTCAAACACATCGAGATTAACATTTAATTGCTTCATGTTGACAAACCAACTCAGTTTCAGTGGCTTAAAACAATCATCTGTTGGTGCTCACAAGTTGACTGGTGAACTGGATATTCTTGCTGACCTGAGCTGGGGCAGCCTATGTTGTCTGTGCTTGCTGACATGTCTCCGTCCAGTCCATCTGGCTGGTCCTGTCTGGCTCTGAGAGGCTTACCCACTGGCTTGGTGACAAAGCAGCAGGCTGCCATGGTATTGCTATGATTGGGCCCTGTGTCTCCTCACCCAGCAGGCTAACCTTGGCTCCAGGCGCATGTCAAGTGGGCTCCTAGGAGAGCAATGAGCATGTGCTCCCATGGGAAGAACATTTCAGGGCTCCCTGTGTTGCTTATGCTATTGTCCTGGTGGCCAAAGCAGGTCACATGCCAAACCCAGGGCAGGTTTATAGGCAATAATGACCCTGAGACTTAGACACAAGAGCTTTAGAAAAATCAAGAGCCTCACCACAGCAATCACCAGGGCGATGTTTTGATATTTGCAACTCTGTCACAGAATTTTGGAGTAAATAAATATTTTTCCCATCTTTTCATGTGGAAAAAAAATATATATATATATATACACACACACAGACACACATATGTATATATACCATGTATATATGTGTATATATATGCATACATATATATACTTATATATTTCCCATCTTCTCCCATCTTTTCTCATCTTTTCATATGAATATATATGTATATACACATACATATATATACATATGTGTACATAAAATTAGAATATATATATTATTGTTATACATGTCTTTCACCTTTTACTTGATTTATATTAATTGTACATATTTTCAGGTTATGGTTGATAATTTGATACCTGTATAAAATCTGTAATGATCAAGTCAGGGTAATTGGGATATCTATCACCTCAATCATTTATCAATGAGGTGTATTTAGCTAAAAAAACCATAATAATAGTAACAGTGTTTGATTAATCTTGAGAGAAACCAAAAATGGCATACCTTTCAGATTTTAAAGCCTAAAGAACTTTATTAATGAACGATACGTCTTTTCACTAAGTCGTAGGTGACTCTCTGTTTTCACGAAGTTAGTATATAATCTAATGCCGTTGTCTGCTGATTTACATGTAGAATAAGTTTTGATAACACAATATGTCATGAATAGAACTTTTAGAAAAGAGTAACATTATTATCATAAGCCCCTCACTACTCCACCTACTTAATTGTAAGGGCACTTGTCTTACATCTATAAAAATTAAAAGTATTGAATAGAATTTATCTGAATACTGATATTGATTTGACAAAAAGTGTAGTTCATCTCATTAAGTGATAGTTTTCCAATGAAATTTTATGATTCATTACATACTTGCCAAATTTCTAATTTATTTATGTGTATTTATATTTTTAGTAATTATATATTAGTAATAATTTTAATAAAACTATTTTAAAGGTAAGTATTGTTACTTAGCATCTTATGGGTACAGGAAATAATTCTTTAAATTTCGATATGTGGTGGCAGGTGTGTGGTGTGCTTTCATTATGTGACAACTGATTATTTTCAAACACAAGCATATTGTAACTGAGTAAGAAATTTGGGAGGAGAAATAGAATTTAAATGTTAGGTAAAGGAGAAAATGATTTAAGATTCCCCACTTTTAAAGAAGAACATGTTCATATACACATGCACACACATGTACACATACAGGAATGTATCTATGTGTAAGAATACATATGTAACACTAAACTGTATAGTTAAACACATTACTTATCATGCTTATTTTTTTGGAGACAGTTTTGCTCTGTTGCCCAGGCTGGAGTGCAGTGGCACAATCTCAGCTGACTGCAGCCTCCAACTCCCGGGTTCAAGTGATTTTCCTGCCTCAGCCTCCTGAGTAGCGGGGATTACAGGTTCACGCCACCATGCCTGGCTAATTTTTTGTATTTTTATTAGAAAGACAAGGTTTCACCTGTTGACCAGGCTGGTCTCAAACTCCTGACCTCAAGTGATCCACCTGCCTCAGCCTCCCAAAGTGCTCAGATTACAGGCATGAGCCACTGTGCCTGGTCTGATCATGCATTTTTAAACACATTAAAGTGAGCACAAATGTGCTACATTTAGAAGTCACTGGATGTGTTAAAAAGAGTTCCGTATCAATTTTATTATATTACTAATATGCCAGAAATGATACATTTTGTAGGCATTTAAAGTTATGGTGAATAATTTTAGAGATCAACTGAAAATATCTGATGGGATACGTGATTGTTTTTAGCACTGAGACAGGAAATGAGTTTGAAGTTGGAGAAAATGAGCTGAGAGGAAATGATGTGCCCAGAAGTGTGTGAAAAGCCCCCCTGAGACTGTCTCTCCAGCCAGCCTCTCTACAAGACAAAGACGTCCCATCAGCTGCTGTCACTGGCTGTGGGACACCACTCTGCTGCTGGTGTGAGGTACCTGCAGGCCCACTGTGGGCACTCCTCTAATGCACACCCTCCAGTCAAGATGCCCCCAGCAAAAGGCAGATAGCGGGATCTCCAGCTACCTGACTCTGTTAACTGTCTTTTCATTATTCAATATGGAGGGAAAGATGAGCATCATTTATTGAAATCCCACAAATCCCAAAAGTTAGCAAAAACATTGTTAGAAAAATTTGCATTTCCACTGCTACCTGACTCTTAAAGTAACTTCAGGAAAAAAAAAGAAAAGACTTGAGGGAAAAACACGCATTTGACCATGCAAAGTTAATCATCTGGTCATACAGAGCAAAGGAAAGTGACCTTTCGTTTGAAGTCACATTTTAAAACCTCTGGTTCTCATTTGAATATTGCATTAAATCAATAAATAATTACTGCTAATTAATTCAAGAAATAATTACTACTATGGTAGGTCAAGTACCATGCCCAGGTGACACAGCGAATAAAATATGGTTTCTGCTTTCAAAATTGCTACGATGTAATAAATAAAGACAAATGTAAAAACAATATAATGAATTACTTCTGTGTTATAAAAACAATAAATAGGGTAATGTAGAAAACAAAGGAGGGGAAGAATTTGCCTGCATAAAGGGCAGGACCAGAAGCTGGGGGTGGGAGAAATGGAGACATGTTGGCCAAAGGAGGCAAACTTCCAGCCATCAGATGAACAGGCTCTGGAGGTTTAAAGTACGGCATGAGTGGTTAGAGATGAGCTTATTAATTTCATTGTGCCAATCACATGCGATGTATACGTATGGGAGATCAAGTATAACATAAATCAATTCCATTGTATACCTTGAATATATTCAATCTTTGCTTGACAATTAAGTGTTTTAAAAGAATAAAAGGAAAAAAAAAACAGGAACACTGGAACATTCTCAGAGTTAGAACGATTTTGGAAATTAAAACATCGTAGCAAAATAAAAATTCAACACATTAAAAAAAAAAAGCCATTTAATTCCATGAAAAGCAAAGATAGTACAAGAAAGAAAATGTTACCCAGGAACATCGCTTGTCAGCAGTGAACATTTGCTACTTAGCTACCATGGGACAAATAATGAGTATTGATGAGATTTTTAAAATGTGATTAAAAGTATTAGAGAATAAAGAGAGGGGAATGGGGTGTGAGAGGCGTACAAGTCAGTGTATCAAGAAACATCAGGGCTGGGCGCAGTGGCTCACGCCTGTAATCCCAGCACTTTGGGAGGCCGAGGCGGGTGGATCACGAGGTCAAGAGATCGAGACCATCCTGGTCAACATGGTGAAACCCCGTCTCTACTAAAAATACAAAAAATTAGCTGGGCATGGTGGCGCTTGCCTGTAATCCCAGCTACTCGGGAGGCTGAGGCAGGAGAATTGCCTGAACCCAGGAGGCGGAGGTTGCGGTGAGCCGAGATCGCGCCATTGCACTCCAGCCTGGGTAACAAGAGCAAAACTCCGTCTCAAAAAAAGAAAAAGAAATATCAGAAAAGGAATATTATTGAGAAATGTAAAACTAGCTATAAAACGAATAGCCCAAACAACTTTAAATGTGAGAGTCGGGAACAGTGTGTTCTATAAAGTCCAGTTGTTGTTGCTGTTTTGTTTTGTTTTGTTTTTGTTTTTGTTTTTTTGAGGTAGAATCTGGCCCTCTCCCCCAGGCTGGAGTGCAGTGGCGCAAAACTGGTTCACTGCAGCCTCCATCTCCCAAGCTCAGGCGATCCTCTCACCTCAGCCTCCCAAGTTCAGATTTTTCTTTCAATTGTTAAATGTCAATAATATATTAGAAAGGAAGAAGAGAGAAAGAAGGAAATTTGTAAAACTACTGAGCTGGTTCCTCAAGGTTTTAATTCCAAAGACATCAAGAAAAAGGGAGCGCGCTCTCTCTCTCTCTCTATCATCTCTCTCTCTCTCTCTCTCTCTCTCTCTCTCTCTCTCTCTCTCATTCAGTACTCATTTTCCATGACAAATAGTTCTTCACTTGGCAATAAATTGTACTGGCAGTTTTGTGAAGTGGTGCGAAGCCAAGGTAAGGGCAGCTGTGGCTCCCTATGTACAGCAAAAACTCAAAGCTGCTGCCTCGGGCTTACAGACTCTGTTAAAAGCTTTATAAAACGCATTATATTTTGTATCTTAAATAATGAATTCCTAATGGGATTTATGGCATTTGTAAAAGGTTTCAGCAAATTTCATCAAATTAATATCTAGTCTCACAACAGAAAAACTATCAGAAGGAGATTGGGTTAAAGAAATTGTATAAATAACAAGGAGAAATACAGAGAAGCATGTCATTAATCATTTGAATGAAACTTCCGGGTTTTATATTTACAGGAAGTGACAGATATCTCCAATGATTTAGTAGAAAAGAGTAGCAAAAGAACGTAAAGCTATGGAAACAGATATAAAATCAGTTGAAAAAAAGGTCTAAAGTACTATGTGAATGTTAAATTTTTTATTATAAAACATTACAATGACACAAAGAAAACTCAGATTGCTTACTTATTTATACCTGTGTCAGAGACTGTTTTCTGTTTGTTCACTATCTATTTTCACCTCTTTTCTTACTAACGGATTTTTTTTTGGAGTAGCTATACGTCCATCGCAGAACAGCCAGCCAGCCATGTAGATTGTCCCCCAGCATAGCTCCTGCCAATCATGTGGGGGTGAGAGGCCCCGGCTGGAGCTGCTGGGAACGCATTAGGTGCGGTCTGACTCAACTGGTAGGTGCTTTTTGACCGGCTTGTTCCCTTTTTTTGCTGTCGGGAAGTAGGTACGATGCTGCACATGGCTGAACCGCAAGGCCACCAGGGAGGAAAGACCAAAGAAAAACCAGCCCTTTCATTCTTGAACCCCTGGACCAACCTGCAGAATTATCTTTGTGATCGTCAGATTCAGGCCATCGGTACCACTAGTTTCTTAAGGCCGCGGTGTCTGGGTTCTCTGATATTTTCAGGTGAATTTAATATCTAGCTGACACAATAGCCCACATTATTATGAAAAGAGAGAGACAGATTCATGAAAGAAAGCGCGGGAATCGTGAAACGTAAATACAAATGAGGAGAGTAAAGTGTTAGAAAAATAAGGTCAGAGAACAGACAAAGCTGGGGTAGTCTGGTACACGGAAAGTAACAGCGTAAGGCACTTCACGACAGTTAAAAATGGGCCACACAAATTCAGTTCCGTGCTTTCTAACAACCAAAAGTAAATGCAAGATTAATTAAGACGCCCATAGAATCCATAACGTAAGAATGTATTAACTGTTCATGAAAAGTATTACTTTTTTTAGATTTTATGATGAGAAGATAATTTCTCTTATTAGTCTTTATAAAACGGACACTTTGCAATACTTCGGAAAGTTCTAAACAATATCCTTCAAAACAAAAACATGAGCATATTTCATGCAGCTACTGTTTATAGCATGTGCGAACAGAAGCCCATTAAAAAAACTGGATTTTCAAGAGTGCAGACCCAGTGACTACTAGCCAAAGACAGGAAACACAGAAGTCCTGCTGTCCACAATTGCGGCGAGTTTGAGGGTCTCGGTGAGCAGACTGAATCTTCATCTTTTGCCTGTCTTCCTCTAGAAAAGAAGCACCACAAAAAGCAAGAATTTTGACTTTTTAAAAAATTGCTCCCTCTCTTAGACCTGAGAACAGTGCTGTCAGTCAGTATCAGTCACATAGTAGGTCCTTAATAATGTTTTTAAGCTAATGAATGTTGCTTTCCACAAGCCAGGAGGCCTCAGAGATAGCAACAGCAGAGTCCAGACAACATCCCCCAGCAGGCTTCAAACTGCCAAGCTTCCAGAGAGAAAGTGATCATACACCTGTGAAGATTGTCAGCTCAAGTTCTCCGTCTGGGTGTCATACGTCAATAGCAAAGGAGGCAGTGTCATAGGGAGGTTACAAAACATGGCACCAGAGTCACATTTATATTTGTCAAAGAAAGTATACGCTTGAACCTAAGGGGGGAGTCAATCTTGTTGACAAATGAGAATTAAGAAATTTTGAATATGCATAAGTTTGCAAAGATTAAAGTTGTTCCATATTCAATCATTTCTTCATCCATAGCTTTCCCTTCTTTCTCCTTCCCTCTTCTATTTTTCATTACTTTTTCCTCATTTATACATCTTTCCCTTCTTTCTTTTCTTTTCTATAAACATTTCTTATCTTTTTTATGCCAGAAAAAATTAGGTTTTACCCTCTCAAATCCCATAGTCTCTTAGAAAAGAAAGTGACATGCATAGTGACCACATTAAAAAGGTGCTAAGAAAAAAGTCTTCTGAGTGTTCATATGAAAAAGCAGCTTTCCTGGTCAGGAACAGTCTGCAAATGGCTGCTAGAGAAGAAAGCAACTGAACCGGACCTTCCTGACTTCTTTTGTTTTTCTTTTTTGTTTTTGTTTCTTTTCTGTTTTTTAAACAGGGTCTCGCTCTGTCATCCAGGCTGGAGTGCAGTGGCACAACCTCAGCTCACTGCAACCTCTGCCTCCCTAGTTCAGGCGATTATCCTTCCTCAGCCTCCTGAGTATCTGGGATTACAGGCACTTGCCACCACACCTGACTAGTTTTTGTATTTTTAGTAGAGATGAGGTTTTGCCATGATGGGCAGGCTGGTCTTGAATTTCTGGCCTCAAGTGATCTGCCCACATCGGTCTCCCAAAGTGCTGGGATTACCGACATTCGCCACCATAGCTGGCCTCCTTTTGTTTTTCTTCCCAAGTTTTTTTCTGTTCCTCAGTACAGATCCCTGTTCTGTGCCAATGACATGAGGATGATACCCTGAGCAGAACGGAGTGAAGGAATTTAGATCTAACAAGGACAGATTCTGGAGACAGCAAGTGAGGAGCAGAAGCTAAACTCTGGCTCGAGCCACAAGTCACCCTAGATGTGATGTTTAATGTTGAGCGTCAACTTGATTGGATGGAAAGATGCAAAGTATGATTCCTGGGTGGGTGTTGCCAAAGGATATTAACACTGGAGTCAGTGGACTGGGAGAGGCAGACCCACCCTCAGTCTGGCTGGGCATAATCTAATCTGCTGCCAGGGCCGCTAGAATAAAGCAGGCAAAGAAAGTGAAAGAGCAGCCTTGCCGAGTCTTCTGGTCTTCATCTTTCTCCCGTGCTGGATGCTTCCTGCCCTTGAACATCAGACTCCAAGTTCTTCAGCTTTTGGACTCTTGAACTTGCAGACAGCCTATCGTGGGACTTTGTGATCATCAGAGTCAATTCTCCTTAATAAACTCATCTATGAGTGTGTGTGTGTGTGTGTGTGTGTGCACGTGTGTGCATGCATGTGTATGGAATATACATACACGTATACACCATGGAATACTACTCAGCCTTAATTATACATTATATATACATTATATGTGTCTATATATAATCTATACATTATATATACCTTATATATACTGTATATATACAAAATCATGTTAGTTCTGTCCCTCTAGGAAACCCTGACATACACTAGAGAAGCAGGGTAGAAGCAGAGTGAGGCTTAGACACAGGCACACAGGCGGGAACCCAGGTCATGCTGACGGAGCTGGTGCTTGAACAAAACTCTTAAAGGTTTGGCTGCTTTTTGTACAATTTGTGTTTCCAAATCACTGATTAGTCCTTGCCTCTAAAATTAGTTATACTTAAAAATAAACTAGATCATTCTGTGATATTTGAATGTATGAAATTGGAAAAAAATAACCATCAATTTATCGAGATGTCTAATAGATATCACCATAGGTTGGTTTTGCAAAGCACTCTATCCCATTGGCTCCATTCTTGCTTCCTGGAGCTCAGTTCATCAAACAAGAAAAATGAGATTAAGTGATTCTTCATGTTTTTTCAAGGTATAAAATCTGTCATTCTGTGGTTTGAGGTGAGGAGCATGGACGTGATGAGTCCCATTCTTTTCCTTTATTGGCAGGACTCAGGGTGGATTATGATAAAAGATGCCATTTCTGGACAGCTTAGGAAGAGCACATTGTCTGGGAAGGCAGCACAGGGAGGCAGGCAGGAAACTTGTGATGAAGAAGATTGTCAAACGCACAGCCACAAGGTCAAAGTTGTACTAAAAACTAAAAGAAAGGGCATACTGAGCAAGCACTGGCAGCTAAATTGGGTCAGATTCCAGTAAGGGATGTTGCACCAGCAAAAGACAGCAACACAGGAGAAGGCATGGAGAGAGAACTGAGATTGACCACACACCTCGCATGCACCGGGAGAGGCACCGTTGAGCTTGCAGGTGATTTTTAATGGATCAACTTTATTTATCTTCCGCAAGCTCCAAATCAGAGCAGTTTTAGCCTGGTCCTGGCTTACCCTAAGTGTCTTAGTCTCATGAGGACAAAAGCTATGTCTTCTTTTATTAAGGAGTTTTCTGAATGTTCTTCTGGAGAAGTGATTATCTTCCTCTAATTAGGTAAATGGGGCATAAGTGCCAATTCCTGAAATAGGATTTACTAGAGAAGGAGAGAAATTATAAATTGAAAAAAAAATGTGATTTCTATTTTGGGATTTTTGATTTGGTATGGCTGTAAAACATTCAGATTTGTTTACAGCTGTGGACATTTTTAGGGGCCAGTGTATTATATGGACCAGTATTCTTATGCACATAGATGGAGAATTCATTTAATAGGCATAGATGAGATCACAGATTAGGAGAAGAGAAATGAGAAGCAAAAATACAAAAGAAGAAAGCTAAAAATGGAAATCCATAGTTAAACGAAAAAGTCAGAATAAAGAGGACCCAGTGCAGGTGACATATAAAGCCGTAAAACAGTTATTGTTTCTTATTCCTTCTTAGAGACTTCTGAATAGTGCCATGTTTCCATCAATGACTCAGTCAGTTGGCAAACTATGTCATGAAGGCATGTCGACTTAAGATAAATGTTTTTCTCCAATGGATGAGTAGATCACCAGAGGATAATAATAACAGAGGTTCTGTGGGTAGATCAGTACACAAGAAATAGTAGATATCTGAAACTCCTTTTATAGTATTGTTTTATTTTTAATTGGCAAATAATAGTTGCATGTATTTATGGGGTACAATGTGATGTCTCACTATGGGGTATATACCCAAAGGAATTGAAATAAGTAAGCCAAAGAGCTGCCTGTATGCCCATGTTAATTGCAGCTTTATTTACAATAGTGTCCATAAGTGTCCATCACAAGATGAGTGGATTTCAAAACATGGCATCTATCCACCACGGAATACCACTCCGCCTTAAAAACAAACAAATAAACAAAACCAGAAAATTCTGTAATTTGCAACAACATGGATTAACCTAAAGGACATTATGATTTTGGAAACTCTTGAAAGTCATCCTAAAGGATTTATAGGCAACATGACCCAAGAGGTCTTTTGTACAGAGAGATATTAAGAATTATGTGTTTGAGAAAAGCAAAATATGAAGAATGGATTAGATTTCAGAGAGTAAGAGGCTTAATGACCAGTTATAGTATCATCACAAGAGAGTAACTGAAAAAATAATTAGACTTTGAACCAAGGCAATGAGCAAAAATACAATAATTGATTCAAGACTGACCTGTAAAACCAAGTGAACTAAGTACTAATTGAATGAGAATGTACAATTTAAAGATGACTGCATTTTTAGTCTGTGTTTGAAATCAAAAGTGGAATAAATTTAACAGGAAACATCTTGCATCTGATCATAAACATAGGCCAGGTTTGAGACATCAATGGAATGTCAACTTGGAGCTTTTCCTTAGACATTAAGAAATATCTCCATGTGCAAAGAAAGCTGGCATTGAGTAAAGTGCCTGCAATTTAATTAGACTGTCTATTATCCAGTGGGTGAAGGAAGCAATTGTGGAACAAATGATCAACCAGAGAGATGCAGAAGACTGGTCTGCAATCATGAGGGGGAGGAAAAGTGATGGAACAAAGAAAGCTGGCAGGAATCAGAAGCTGCTAACCAAGGAAGAGCCCCAGACCCTTCAATAAGTAATCTTGGGAGCATTTTACCCAGAAACCATATTACACTTCCTCTTCCTCCCCTTCTTTTCTCTCTCTCTCCCCCTCCCACCACCATGTCTCAATTCCTCTTCCAATAGACAACCTATTTAGGCAGTTGCATTTTTTATTAATATGTCTTCCCCAACTCTTTCCACTGTTTGTAGAAATAGCTAATTAAGAATGTTCATTGCAGCACAGTTTACAATAGCAAAGACCTGGAACCAATCCAAATGCCCATCGATAATAGACTGGACAGGAAAAATGTGGCACATATACACCATGGAATATTATGCAGCCATCAAAAACGATGAGTTCACATCCTTTGTAGGGACATGGATGAACCTGGAAACCATCATTCTCAGCAAACTGACACAAGAACACAAAATCAAACATCGCATGTTCTCACTCATAGACGGGTGTTGAACAATGGGAACACATGGACACAGGGAGGGGAGCACTATACACTGGGGTCTGTTGGGGGGGAGTGGGGGAGACAGCAGAGGGTGGGGAGTTGGGGAGAGATAGCATGGGGAGAAATGCCATATATAGGTGAAGGGGAGGAAGGCAGCAAATCACACTGCCACGTATGCACCTATGCAACAATCTTGCATGTTTTTCACATGTACCCCAAAACCTAAAATGCAATAAAAAAAAAATAAAATAAAATAACAAGGACAGTTAAAAAAAAAAAGAATTGTAATAAAGTTTCTGTGAATTGTGTATTTAAAAATTATTTGTTGTTTGCTAGTTAGACTTAGTTATTTTAAGGATCACTGAGAAACTTTTAAAAAGTATATATACTGGGTAATTTTAGAACTTTGTCTTTGCCTCTCAATATTTTTTCTGACATGATAAAGACTGCTTAATCCAATGAAGACTAACATTTCTGCTATTTACTTAATGTGCATTCATCTGTTAAGCTTGAGGCTTACTCAGCACTCTCTTTTGAGGCTTCTTTCTCCGTACCTGACATAGTGTTAGATGCTTCATATGCATTTTTTTCTCTCACTCACTAGAGTATTTCTATTTGACAAATGTGAAAATTGAGCCTGCCTTGGCTCTAATACAAGTACATAGAATTATACAGTTATACCTCTTTTCTCCTAAGCATGCTAACATTTCTGTTTCCTAAATGTATACTGATTGGTCATGGTCCTTGGCAGCCCACCTGGAGAAGACCCTGTAGCTGGTTATGCAGAAAAGGAATTATTAGGGGATATGTTGAACTCATGGAAATTTCGTGAGTGCTGTTAAGACAGAATCTAGGTCAAATTTCAAGAAACCATTCTCAAAACTTTACTCCAGAATGGGTTTGACAAGAGGGTTGCAGCCCCTGAGCAGGAAGCGCAGAACTGAGGCGTCACTGCCCACGAACGTGCAGCTTCAGAACTTGTATTAGTCCATTCTCACACTGCTATAAAGAACTACCTGAGACTGGGTAGTTTATAAAGAAAAGAGGTTTAACTGACTCACAGTTCTGCAGGCTGTACAGGAAGCATGGCTGGGAGGCCTCAGGAAACTTATCATCATGGTGGAAGACAAAGGGGAATCAGGTGCGTCTTCTCATGGTGGGGTAGGAGAGAGAGCAAAGGGAGAAGTGTTACAGTCCTTCAAACAGGTCTCATGAGAACTCACGCACTGTCATGAGAACAGCAAGGGGAATATCTGCCCCGTGATCTGATCACCTCCCAGCACACCCCTCCTCCAGCACTGAGGATCATAACTCAACACGATTTGGGTGCACACCCGGAGCCAAGCGATATCAGAACTGATTGCCTTTGTCATCATGCCGTCATCTCAGCCAACAACATTCCTGTATTTGGCCTCTTCCATATAAATCATTTGAAATCAAGGTCTTATATAGGTGTATTATTTTGCCAATTCCTAAATCACAATGCCTGTTCCTAGAAGCAAGAGAAAATGGTAGTTTTAGATTTTTGGTTGTTATTCTTGTTTTTATTTTTGATTCTCCATTGTAAAAGTGAGATTTTCACTGTCAGTTACTATTAGAATATAGTAAGAAGGTTTTGATCAGTCACAGATGGAATGTCTTCACTATACACATAAAACAACAGAAGCATGGGGATATCACATCATCCTACTCAGAGACTACTCCAGGGATGTTCCAGTCTGGGTCCAGATACTGTCTGAATTTCTCCTTAGAAAAGCAGCAGGACCTTTCTCTAGGCTAAAGGGGGTTCTGTCAGGTTTCTAGGAGTAGGTAAACCACCTGAAGAATTCTGAACCAATGATAGAAATAAGTGCAATGCAGGCAAAAGTCTTCAAAGCCAAGCTGAAAGTCAGAAACGTGAGAAGCCAGTTCCAAACACCAAGTCAAAAACAGCAGCAGTGGGTCCCAGCTAGGAGCAGTGGTATCAGGATAGACCTGGCTGGACAGAGTGAGAGCACACTCAGAACATGCTCAGAGGCCAGCCAGGCAGCACTCGGCTGACAACTGTGGGTGCCAGCGACAGCTCTGCGCAGGGCTGGAGTGCGGTGCAGCCAAAGGTGAGTGGTGTCAAGACTCAAGCATGAAGTTAAGAGCTGGGCTGGTACTGGAGAGAGGAGCAGAGTGCTTTGCGCTTCCAGATCAATGTTCCAAGCTCCACATCTTATGTTCACAATTTAAATGCAGTCCACCCCTCTACAGTGTTGTTGAAAAATGAATCCTAACGTTTAAGTCAATGCTTTAGGCTGGCTGATGTCATGATGTGCTCAATGTTTCCATTGTCCTTTTTTTGTGAAGGAGGACTTCTTGTGTTCTCATTCATTTGTTCTGAGCTTTTAGCTTTAAACATCAGTAAACAGCCATTTAATTCAATCAAATCTACAAACAGAAAGAACAACTGCCCGGATAAATGCCTGTATTAATTCAGGAATTACCACTGGAAAGATGGAAGCAGAGGTGCCCGGTGACGAAACCTGAAGCCTGAGTGGAAGCCCACACAAGTGCCTTTCCGCCGAGACTGTTTCCGGGCTATCACTGGGCTCCACTGAAAGGATTAGGCTGTTTTCTCACCAAACATTTCTCACTCTCTCTTTTCCCAGACCTTTCTACCATCTACCAACCTTCTTAATCAGGGAGACTGATACCAGGAGGAATGGAGGGAGGACAGCCATGGGCGGCCCTAGAACTTCTGATGGCCCAGTAATTCTGGATGTTTTCAGAAATATTGTCACTTCCAGCAAAAGTATACAATTTCCAAGTGTCCTTTAACAGCTATGTCTCTGGATTTACAATTCCCTAGAGCTCAATTATTTTTTTTTTAGTAAGACAGCACCAATTGTAATTTTAGAGAACTTGTTTTTAATAAAATGCAGCTTCTTCAGATAAATACATTTTGCTTCTTTAAAAATACTTCAATCCAATTACCCATTTCAGGACAACTTTAAAGAAAAAAGCTTGCTTATAGCATGCTTTGTTGACATTTTTCTTAAGCAGAAAATCACTTCCAGTCACCTTCATTGCACAGGCAAATGTGCAGGCTAGGGTGGGGAGTGGGCAAGTCAACTGGTGATTATTGTAGGATGTTCATGATGTCCAGTATTTGTGAGGCCAGAAATAAATCTTAAAACATGCAAATTGGATCCTATCTCTAAGCTCGAAATATTAGAAAATGAGTTATTAAAATCTTGCTGTTCTGCTTTACAAAATAGACACACATAAGGAAAAAATGGACACCATTATATTGCAGTACCTAGCACTTTAAAAACCCTAGTGATAACTTGTTGCCTATCAGGGCACTTTCTTTAGGAACCACATATTTAAGTTATGCTATAGGATGTCTGCCGCATTATAAAAAATTGTTTTCACCTGTCTTATTCTTCAAGGCACTCAAAATACTACCTACAGTACTGCTCTGTCTTCAGGCTTCTGTTATTTCTTTTTTATGCCTGTGACCACAGCCAAATGGATAAAATTGTAGTTGTATGGAGGTTAAAGCTTATCTCTAATTAAAGTAAAATGACAGGAGAGACACCAAAATCCCCCAAAAGACACACAATGTATGAGGCACCAGCTTTCCAGTAGAGAGTAACTTGAAGCTTATGCTCACTATGGCTACTCTCACTTGGGGACACTGTCCAGGTCCAGCACCCTGACACCACCGGTGCTTCTACAGAGCTGCTCCAGTACTGCTGACTGGTCCCATTTATGCATTAAAACCTCCAAATGCTAATACCTGGAAATTGCAGGAGAGATTCCAGGAAGGGTAGATATCTGAGGACCAAAGACATATAAATTAAAATCAAAGTTGATTTAGGGAACTACCAAAGGTCAGCTTTCCACCTGCTGTTGTGATGGGTGTCAGTTAAATCTAGTAGAGATTTTAGTGCTACGCGGCATGTCTCGAAACATATCACATCCAAGTTAGGTTGGATGGTTCAGATCCTTTCAAACCTCCCACCCAATGTTGCTCCATTTATTCAGTCAAAATATTCCAGCAACGCAATAAGAGACTCACTGAAACACAGTGGATTTTCAAATTGCAAATCAGAGTATGAGCTTGAAACAAATATGAGATTTACTATGGATCTTAGAGAGGCACTGGATACCTATTTTCATATATAAATTATTCTCTAATTTTACAAGGTTCTGGAAATTGTAATCCACAGATAAATAAGAAAGTTGCAGAAATTTCAGTTCAAATAGCTATGACCTCATTTGTTTAAGAAGAATCAGGTGGTCAAGCAGTCTCTAGAAGCAGGGGGCTGCTGGGTTGGCTAACTGGACCTCCATTGACTGGCCTATCAGGAAATAAAGAACTGAAATGGGCATCCAGGCAACACGTGCTTCAAGTTCACATTGGTTCCCATGAAGGCAATGCAGAGATGGGCCCTGGCAGATACTCACAGCTGAGGACTTCGTGGTTAGATACGCTACACAGCAGATGCTGGCAACCTTCCCCGCTTCTCTTCCAGAAAGAGGCATTTTCCTTACTGCCAGTTTTATCTGGAGAAGTGGGGGAGATGACCTAGCTTTCTCACCTGGGAGGTCTCTGGGCAGAGATGTGTGTAAATCTCTCCAATTTGAGATGCTATTCTTATCTTTCCAAGGGTGTCTGAGAATGTTCTTGAACAAAGCTATCAATACCCTTTGTTCACAGGATGTGCAGAAATACCAGACACATGGAGAATTATTCCCAACAGTATATTTTCATATTTCGTCTTTAAACCAAACCATAGACGCTCTTCTATTTAGCATGTTTTGAGGTTTAAAGTTTTAAGCAGTTAAGCAAATTGCCTTTGCTTCTGAAAGCTTCTTCACAATTTGAACTTATCAAATTTGGAATGTCAGCACTACAATGATTTCAGAAAGGGCATTTTATTGTTCCATATTATCTTCCATATTGTTCCATATTTATCTGTTCCATAGTCAATGTTTATTTGCATATATTATTAGTTCTTCACAGAAAAATCCATCACAGTGATCCATTTGTAGTTTTTAATATGTTTCAATACTTTTTCATTTTAAAATATTACTATAGTTTAAAGTATAGCTGTTATATCTATCAAAGTAGATGTACATCACCCAGCATTGATATTGATGGGTACCAATTTTGAAACTCCCCCCTGACACGGACTACTCAGGCGGATTTTCATGAAAGGTGTTTTTATTGGGGAGGGGGAGATGACAATGATTGAAACAAACTAGAAGAGTGAAGAAAGAAAATGTGAAAAGCATAATTTCTGTAACACAACATTTAGAAAAGGAGACAAAAAGAGATGCAGCCACAGTGAAGTCATCTCTCAATCTCAATTCAACAAAACCTAAATGAAATGAAACAATGTTTGCAATCTACCCATCTGACAAAGGGCTAATATCCAGAATCAACAAAGAACTTAAACAAATTTACAAGAAAAAAGCAACCCCATCAAAAAGTACGCAAAGGGTATGAACAGACACTTTCAAAAGAAGACATTTATGCAGCCAACAAACATATGAAAAAAAGCTCATCACTGGTCATTAGAGAAATGCAAATCAAAACCACATTGAGATACCACCTCGTGCCAGTTAGAATGGCGATCATTATAAAATCAGCAGACAACAGATGCTGGAGAGGATGTGGAGAAAAAGGAACACTTTTACACTGTTGGTGGGAGTGTAAATTAGTATAACCATTGTGGAAGACAGTGTGGCGATTCCTCAAGGATCTAGAAATAGAAATACCATTTGACCCAGCAATTGCATTACTGGGTATATACCCAAAGGATTGTAGATCATTCTATTATAAAGACACATGTACATGTATGTTTATTGTGGCACTGTTCACAATAGCAAACACTTGGAACCAATCCAAATGCCCATCAATGATAGACTGGATAAAGAAAATATGGCACATTTACACCATGGAATACTATGCAGCCATGAAAAAGGATGAGTTCATGTCCTTTACAGGGACATGGATCAATCTGGAAACCATCATTCTCAGCAAACTGGCACAAAAACAGAAAACCAAATACTGCATGTTATCACTTATAGTTGAACAATGAGAACACATGGACACAGGGAGGGGAACATTCCATACCAGGGCCTTGGGGGTGGGGAGGCTAGGGGAGGAATAGCAGGGGGTGGGAAGATTGGGGAGGGATAGCATTAGGAGAAATACCTAATGTAGATGATGGGCGATTGATGCAGTAAACCACCACCGTGGAATGTGTATATCTATGCAACAAACCTGCATGATCTGCACTTGTACCCCAGAAGTTAAAGTATAATTTAAAAAAATGAAAAATGAAAAAATATATATGTATATTAAGAAACGATTTTTATCAGCTCATCGGGGTAAGTTTTTCTCGACTCTGGAGGCCACTGAAGGAATGAGTTTCTTGGCTTACTCTGAGTCAAAGATAATTAAGCCAGTCAGAGTTCCAAAACCGTCGGCTTCGAACTGATTCAGACCTTTCAGTAAATTAGACCATCTCAGAATGTGTCAAAATAGTGAAGTTTTTGCCAGCTGTATAATCAGTTTCATATTCAATTCCTTAAGTAGATTTTTTGATAAAACAACCTACATTTGTAAAATGTAGTTTTGTCTTCAAAAAAAATAGTAAAGCCTTTCTTTAAAAAAAAATCTAAATGAAGAGGAGCTTAAACTGGTCATATATACCCTATGCCTATTAATAAAAATGTTTTATAAGAAAATAAATTCATTGATATATCTACTTTGGGTGGAATATTATTTATTTGGAAACTGAAACCCTTAATAACATCAGTCCTCCAACAAAAATCCGATTGTATTCAATATAATTAATTATAAGAGCAGAAAGGCCAATATAGTTTTTAAATAGTTTTCATTAGGTATCAAAATTTTGACTTAACTAGAAAGTTGAATTAAATTTAAAAATCTTATTTTATTATTATCATTATAGTTTGATATTCCCGATGAATCCATAGTGTGCTGAGCATCTCTTGTGCGGCAAAAGCCTATAATGATTTCCCAAATGTTTGAATTATGGTGGAATCCCTGACTGTGAGCTTAACCACCTATGCTGATCCGTACTGAAGTCAAAGTGATAATAAGAAGGGAGTAGGTGATAATAATTAAGCTCCAGAGAGTTCAGGGCATCGTGGCAGAAGGGAGGCAAGACTAGATTGCAGCTCCCACGTTGATGTGCTGAGCAGTGTGTGGAGGTCCATGTCATGAACTTTTGCTCCAGAATGTTTGCAGGAATACATTAGGAAAGCCAAGAGAACCCACAGACCCTCTGTTGGAAGCAGACGGCTCCTGCAGGACTCGGGAGACATCCCAAACACTGTGAGTGCCCAAACTGTGGAAGTGGGAAAGAGAGACCATCCACCCTGGAATACACACCCCCAGTGGGGAAGCTGAAGTTCTGGATTATGGGAGACGATTCTGACCTTACCTGGAGCTGAGTCAATTTAGAGAGCCAATTGAAATACAGGGGTGGAGGAAGCAGCGAGAAAAGCCCCATGGGCTTGCTGGCTTCCCTAGCAAGTGATTTCTGCCCTGCCTCACAGGGTTCCTTGGGGAGGAAATCCAGAAGCACTGGAGAAAGGCCACAGGGAGAAGGAAGCCTCCAGCTGAACTCTTTAACAATTTGAACCAATCAAGAAGTTTCTGGCCAGAACCTAGGGATGGGCATGAATCTGGCATGCAGACTCCATAGACAGGGGAAGAATGAAAGTCCTACTTGTTTTCACAGCTGAGAGGCAGGTAGTCTGGGGCAAGTTCTCCGCCCTGCTCACCCACTGCCTAGAAACAGTCTCAGTGCTGTTGTGAGGGGCATGGTGGGAGTGAAACCTGTCCTTTCAGTTGCATGGGAAGTGGGTGAAGCCTGTGACTGCCAGGATTCCCCCACTTCCCTAACAACCTGCACTGCACAGCAAAGATAGCCATAATCCTCCTAGGAACATAACTCTATTGACCTTGGAACCTCACCCCTACCCTCAGCAGCAGCCACAGCAAGACCCACCCAAGGAGAGTCTGAGCTCAGATATGCTTAGCCCTGCCCCACCCAATGGTCCTTCCCTTCCCACCTAGGTAACTGAAGACAAAGAGTACATACTCTTGAAAGTTCTAGGACCTCACCCACTGCCTATTCCTCACCATACCACCACAGCTGATGCTCTCTTGAAAGCACTATCTCCTGGCAGGAGGACAACCAGCACAAAAACAGTGCATTAAACAGTCAAAACTAAGGACCCTCACAGAGCCCAATTCACCCCCCTGCCACCTCTACCAGAGCAGATGCTGGTATTCATGGCTGAGAAGCCCACAGATGGTCCATATCACAGGACTCTGCAGATAACCCCCATACCAGCCTGGAACCTGGTAGACTTGCTGGGTGGCTAGACCTACAAGAAAGATATTAATCACTACAGCTCAGTTCTCAGGAAGCCACATCACTAGGAAAGGAGGAGAGTACTTCATCAAGGGAACACCTCATGGGACAAAAGAATCTGAACAGCATCCTTGAGCCCTAGACCTTCCCTCTAACAGAGCCTATGCAAATGAGAAGGAATCAGAAAATCAACTCTGGTAATATGATAAAACAAGGTTATTTAACACTCCCAAAAATCATACTAGCTCACCAGCAATGAATCCAAACCAAGAAGAAATCTGTGACTTACCTGAAAAAGATTCAGAAGGTTTGTTCTTAAGCTAATCAGAGAGGCACCAGAGCAAGGTGAAGCCCAATGTAAGGAAATCCAAAAAATGATACAAGAATGAAAGAGAAATAGTCAATGAAATAGACAGCATAAATAAAAACAATCAAAACTTCAGGAAACATCGGACACACTTAGAGAAATACAAAATGCTCCGGAAAGTCGCAGCAATAGAATCAAATGGCAGAAGAAAGAACTTCAGAGCTCTAAGACAAGGTCTTTAAATTAACCCAATCCAACAAAGACAAAGAAAAAAGAATAAATATGAAGAAAGCCTCCAAGATGTCTGGGATCACATTAAAAGACCAAACCAAGAATAGTTGGCATTCCTGAGGAAAAAGAGAAGTATGAAAGTTTGAAAAACATATTTGGGGAAGCAACTGATGAAAACTTCCCTAGCTTTGTTGGAGACCTACACATCCGAATACAAGAGGATCAAAGAACACCTGGGAAATTCATCGCAAGAAGATCATTGCCTAGGCACACTGTCATCAGGTTATCTAAAATTAAGATGAAGAAAAGAAACTTAAGAGCTGTGAGACAAAAGCACCAGGTAATCTATAAAGGAAAACCTATCCAATTAGCAGAGATTTCTCAACAGAAACCCTACAAGCTAGAGGGGATCGGGGTCCTATCTTCAGCCTCCTCAAATGAAACAATTACCAGCCAAGAATTTTGTGTCCAGTGAAACTAAGTTTCATAAATAAAGGAAAGATACTGTCTTTTTCAGATAAACAAATGCTGAGAGAATTTGCCACAACCAAGCCAGCACAACAAGAACTGCTAAAAGAAGCTCTAAGTCTTGAAGCAAGTCCTGGAAGCACATCAAAACAGAACTTCATTAAAGCATAAACCTCACTGGACCTATACAACAAAAATGCAATTAAAAAAAAAGGTATGCAGGCAACAAATAGCATGATGAATGGAATGGCACCTTACATTGCAATACTAATGTTGAATGTAAATGGTCTAAATGCTCCACTTTAAAGATACAGAACTGCAGAATGAATAAGAACTCATCAGCAAACTATCTTCTACTTTCAAGAGACTCACCTGACACATAAGGACTCATATACATTTAAGGTAAAGGGGTAAAAAAGGACATTCTCATGCAAAGGGACACCAAAAGTGAGCAGGAGTAGCTATTCTTATATCAGTCAAAACAAACTTTAAAGCAACAGCAGTTAAAAAAGACAAAGAGTAACATTACATAATGATAAAAGGCCTTGTCCAACAGGAAAACATAACAATCCTAAATATAAATGCACCTAACATTGGAGCTCACATATTTATAAAACAATTACTAATATACCTAAGAAATGAGATGGACAGCAACACAAGAATAGTGGAGGACTTCAATACTCCCCTGACGGCACTAGAGAGGTCAAGACAGAAAACCGAAAGAGAAATAGTGGATTTAAACTATACCCTGGGACAAATGGACTTAACGGATATTTACAGAACATTCATCCAACAACCACAGAATATACATTCTATTCAACAGCGCATGAAACTTTCTCCAAAACAGACCATATGATAGGCCACAAAATGAGCCTCAATAAATTCAAGAAAACTGAAATTATATCAAGCACTCTCTCAGACCACAGTGGAATAAATCTGGAAATCAACTCCAAAAGAAACCTTCAAAACCATGCAAATACATGGAAACTAAATAACCTGCTCCTGAATGATTATTGAGTCAAAAATGAAATCAAAATGGAAATTGAAAAATTATTTGCACTAAATGACAATAATGACACAACCTGTCAAAACCCCTGGAATACAGCAAAGGCAGTGCTAAGAGGAAAGTTCATAGCCCTAAATGCCTACATCAGGAACTCTGGAAAAGCAAATAGACCATCTAATGTCACACCTCAAGGAACTAGAGAAAAAAGAAGAAACCAAACCCCAGCCCAGCAGAAGAAAGAATCTAACCAAGATCAGAGCAGAACTAAGTGAAATTGAAACAAAAAATAAAATAAAATTGATAGACCAGCAGTAAGATAACCAAGAAAAGAAAAGATCCACATAAGCTCTATTAGAAACAAAACAGAAGATATTTCAACTGACACCACAGAAATACAAAAGATCAATCAAGGCTACTAGGAACACCTTTATGCTTTTCTAGTTTTCTTACACTAGAAAACCTAGAGGAGATGGATAAATTCTGGAAAAGATATATTCTTCCTAACTTAAATCAGAAAGAATTAGATACTCTGAACAGACCAATAACAAGCAGTGAGATTGAAATGGTAATAAAAAAAAAAAAAAACTAACCAAAAAAGTCCAGGACCAGATGGATTCACAGCAGAATTCTACCAGATATTCAAAGAAAAATTGGTACCAATCTTGTTGACACTATTCCACAAGACAGAGAAAGAGGGAACCCTTCCTAAATCATTCTATGAAGCCAGTATCACCCTAATACCAAAACCAGGAAAAGACATAACCAAAAAAGAAAACTATACACCACTATCCCTGATGAACATAGATGCTAAAATCCTTAACAAAATACTAGCTAACTGAATCCAAAAACATATCAAAAAGATAATCTACCATGATTAAATGGGTTTCATACCAGGGATGCAGGAATGGTTTAACATATACAAGTCAACAAATGTGAGACACCACATAAACAGAATCAAAAACGAAAATCACAACATTTCAATAGATGCAGAAAAAACCTTCAACAAAATCCAGCATCGCTTTATGATTAAAACTCTCAGAAAAATCAGCATACAAGGGACATACCTCAATGTAATAAAAGCCATCTATGACAAACCCACAGCCAACATAATACTGAATGGGGAAAAGTTGAAAGCATTCCCTCTGAGAACTGGAACAAGGCAAGGATGCCCACTCTGACCACTCCTCTTCAACATAGTACTGGAAGTCCTAGCGAGAGCAATCAGACAAGAGAAATAAATAAAGTACATCCAAGTCAGTAAAGAGGAAGCCAAACTGTCACTGTTTGCTGATGATATGATTGTTTTCCTAGAAAATCCTAAAGACTCCTCCAGGAAGCTCCTAGAACTGATAAAATCATTCACCAAAGTTTCTGGATACAAAATTAATGTATACAGATCAGTGGCACTTTTATACACCAACAGTGACCAAGCTGAGAATCAAATCAAGAACTCAACCCCTTTCATAATAGCTGCAAAACAAAGTAAAATACTTAGAAATATACCTAACCAAGGAGGTGAAAGATCTTTACAAGAAAAATTACAAAACACAGCTGAAAGAAATCACAGATGACACAAATGGAAACACATTCCATGTTCATGGATGGGTAGAATCAATAATATAAAAATGACCATACTGCCAAAAGCAATCTACAAATTCAACACAATTCTCATCAATATACCACCATCATTCTTCACAGAATTAGAAAAAACAATCCTAAAATTCATATGGAACCAAAAAAGATCCCACATAGCCAAAGCAAAACTAAGCAAAAAGAACAAATCTAGAGGCATCACATTACCTGATTTCAAACTATACTATAAAGCCACAGTCACCAAAACAGCATGGTACTGTTATAAAAATAGGCACACTGACCAATGAAACAGAATAGAGAATCAAGAAATAAACCCAACTACTTACAGCCAACTGATCTTTGAAAAAGCAAACCAAAACATAAAGTGGGGAAAGGACACCTTTTTCAACAACTGATGCTGAGATAATTGGCAAGCAACATGTAGGAGAATGAAACTGGATCCTCATCTCTCACCTTAGACAAAATTCAACTCAAGATGGATCAAGGATGTAAATCTAAGACCTGAAACTATACAAATTCTGGAAGGTAACATTGGAAAAACTCTTGTAGACATTGGCTTAGTCAAAGATTTCATGACAAATAACTCAAAAGCAAATGCAATATAAAAATAAAGATAAATAACTGGGATCTAATTAACCTAGAGCTTTTGCATGGCAAAAGAAACAGCAGAGTAAACAGACCACACACAGAATGGGAGAAAATCTTCACAATCTATACATCTGTCAAAGGACTAATATCCAGAATCTACAACAAACTCAAATCAGTAAGAAAAAAACAAACAATCCCATCAAAAAGTGGGCTAACGAATGGACAATTCTCAAAGGAAGATATACAAATATCTTCTTTTATATACAAATATATAAAAAGAAGATATACAAATGGCCAATAAACACATTAAAACATGCTCAACGTCACTAATAATCAGGAAAATGCAAATCAAAACCACAATGCGATAGTATCTTACTCCTGCAAGAATGGTCAAATAAAAAAAATAATGGATGTTGGCATGGATGCAGTGAACAGGGAACACTTCTACACTGCTGGTGGGAATGTAAAATAGCACAACCACTACGAAAAACAGTGTAGAAAAAAAAAAAAGAAAAACAGTGTAGTGATTCCTTAAAGAACTGTAAGTAGAACTACCATTTAATCCAGCAATGCCACTACTGGGTATCTACCTAGAGGAAAAGAAGTCATTACATGAAAAAGATACTTGCACACGCATGTTTATAGCAGCACAATTCTCAATTGCAAAAATGTGGAACCAACCCAAATGCCCATCAATCAATGAGTGGATAAAGAAACTGTGGTGTGTATATATATATATATATATATATATATATATATATATATATACTGAATGGGGATAAGTTGAAAGCATTCCCTCTGAGAACTGGAACAAGACAAGGATGCCCACTCTGACCACTCCTCTTCAACATAGTACTAGAAGTCCCAGCCAGAGCAATCAGACAAGGTTTTGACCATATATATATATATATATATATATATGATGATGGGATATATATATATGATGGGATACTACTCAGCCTTAAAAAGGAAAGAATTAATGGCATTTGCAGTGGCCTGGATAATATTGGAGACTGTGATTCTAAGTGAAATAACTCAGGAAAAGAAAACCAAACACCATATGTTCTCACTCATAAGTCAGGAGCTAAGCTATAAGGATGCAAAGGCACAAGAATGACAAAATGGACTTTGGGGAATCAGTGGGAAAGAGCAGGAAGCAGCTGAGAGATAAAAGGCCACAAATTGGGTGCAGTGCAGTGTACACTGCTTGGGTGATGGGTGCACTGAAATCTCACATATCACCACTAAAGAATTTACTCATGTAACCAAACACTACCTGTTCCCCAACAACCTATAGAAAAAAAAATTAAAGAATTAAGCTCCCCATAACAAGGCCACCAGGTGTAAGTGATGAGGATGCTCACTGATTCAACCAAAAAAACACACCCTCTCTGGTTTCTTTTCACATCCCAGAAAGAAGAAAACTAACAGATCATGACTTTCATAGAGTTTTAAATCAGCACACATGTTGAAGAGATTTTTTTAAAAGTATGTGGCAAATCTGATTTTTATTTCAATAACGTATTTATTAAAAAGTGCCAGTGGTTTGGGAAATATAAAGAAAGACAATGGCTTGGAAAGGGAGAGCACGAAAATTGGAAAAGTGATATTCCTGAATGAAAGATAAGAGCTGAAGATGAAGGACGCCCAAAAGCAACTCAATGTGTGGTTAATCCCATGAACTTGAGGAAAGGAATGATCTCTCAAAACTGAGCTAGTCTGGGAAGAATTACTTGACGAAGAAGAAAATTAATGCTGGCTGTGAAATTTGATAGAGTTGCTTTTTGAAATCTGCTGTTTTTAGTGATGCTATTTCTGAAGTCACATCCTACATGTTGAGTGCCTTTTGTGTCTTCCTCATGCAGAGGTGCCTGAAGAGAATATCGGGAAGCTTCAGGGTCAGAAGTAATATATAAATGTAATATATATAGAAGCATAAAATGTATACTATTAAAATATAAGCATGCTATATTAATTGCAATACATCGATTATGATTATATTGCAAATATAATATATAATATACATATAAGTGCACAAACACCAGCAAAATCTTAGTGGCTTAAAATTACAATGGTTTCTTTCTTTCCCATTTCACCACCTACTGCATGTTGTTTCAGGTTGGCTGAAGACTGTCTGCAGAGCTGTTCAACTGCGTGTTGGGGACATGCTGCTGTGTTAGATCTGCAGACCATGCACCGGGTCCTAAGATTCTGCTCAGACGCCATGTATCATGTTTCCTCACAGGTATAGGTGTAGCAAAGCAGAGGGTGGGGCCCATATCCACGGGGCATGGATACATCACTCAGCCTTGGGAGGCACTGCGAGTTATATGGCCATGAGAGGCCATGTGTAACTTTATAGGAAGGCTAAATAAATATTTGGGAATAAAAATGCAATGTTAAAAAGTCTGCTTTTTTTCCACAATGGGCTAACATACCACAGTGAAAATGAGTTAACTACAGCTACAAACAATAGCATCCCACAAATATAAGGTTAAACCATCACTACAAGCCACTAAGGAATATATACAGTATATATTCAATTCAATTTATATGAAGATTTAAAAAGAGGACAATTAAAATATTTTTAGGGATGCATACTTGGGTAGTAAAATTATTTTTGAAAGCAAGAAAGTATTTATAAGAAAAGTCAGGTTAATTTTTCATGAGGAAGGGTTGCAATTGGGGCATCCAGGTTTGTGATAACTTTCTACTTTTTATCTGATTTATAATGATAGGAGTGTGTATATAACTATGTTGAATGTTTATAATTATTCATTATATTTATTTAGTCTACCTGTATGCTTTATATGCATGTGCATACATACATACAAATTATGTAAAGAAATATGTATGCAGTGTTGGAATCTTTGACTTGTATTCACAGAAGATGAAGATAAGAAGAGAAACATCCTGGAACTGTGTGAACATCAGGTAAAGATGATGAAATCTATCCACGTGCTCTGCGGAGGAGCATTAGAACCAACACCCAGTGAATCTTATATTTCTGTTTTGGATACATCCAGGCATGTGGCTATCACTTTTGCAACAGTTTTCAAATTTACCAGGTAATTACAAACAGGAAATTATCTAGATAGTAAAGGATGATCCTGAGCAGCCTCTGAAGATGACTCCGTCTTGAGACTTAAGTCGGTTTTGACCTGGTTGTCCTCTGAGGGTCTTCAGTCAACAAAATGCTGTGGAAACCAGCCCTGCTACTGGGTAGAGGCAAGAACAGTGGAGGTGGAGCCGGCCACCTCCAACAGGCCAGGTTCTCCATTCAGCAGGAAAATCCTACCTAAATGCCATGTACTCTGAGCCTCATCTCTGAAGTTATACAGTGCCAAGTGAAGAGCATGAATACTGGAGTAAGACACAGTGGATTCTCACGAGGTATGCGGGCTTACCCTCTCCCAGCGCCTGCTCCATTGTTAGAAGGGAGCTCTGACTGTGTGCACACCATTCAGCTAGGGCCAGGGTACCTGATATGGTTTGGCTGTGTCCCCACCCAAATCTCACCTAGAATTGTAGCTCCCATAATTCCCAAGTGTTGTGGGAGGGACCTGGTGGGAGATTATTGAGTCATGGAGGTGATTTCTCCCAGACTGTTCTCATGGTAGCGAATAAGTCTCACCAGATATGATGACTTAATAAGGGAAAACACACCTTTTGCTTGGTTCTTATTCTGTGGTTGCCTGCCGCCATGTGAGACATGGCTTTCACCTTCCACCATGATGTGAGTCCTCCCCAGCCGCAAGGAACCGTGAGTCCATTAAACCTCTTTTGCTTTATAAATTATCCAGTCTTGGGTATGTCTTTACCAGCAGCAGGAAAACAGACTAATACAGGACCCCAGACCCACTGAACAGCTGCCTGAAGAGGAAATGAATTCCCTCCCAGTGGGGGTGGCCAGAGGTCTGAGATCAGGGTGCCAGCTGCTGTGGCTCTTCCTGGGCCTCTTCCCTGGGCTTGCAGGCAGCTGTGGTCACCCTCTGACTTCACATGGTCTTGTCTATGAACCTGCCTGTCCTCATGTCCTCCTCCAATAAGTACACCAGTCACACTGGATCAGAGCCCACCCTCATAACATTTTCACTCAGTCACCTCTTTAAAGACTATCTCCAAAGGCAGTCACATTCTGAGGTGCTGGGGGCTTAGGATTTTTTCACCCTAGGAATTTAGGGGGACACAAGGCAGCCCATCGGAAGCAGGTAGGGTTGAGGAGGAAGGTCTGACTCAGCTTCTGGGAGCAGTTAACAGCTATGTCTTTCTGAATGAGTAGAAGGGACACAGTGGGGCAGAAGGGGTTTTCTGGGGAAGGGAAGAGCTCCGCAAAAGCCGTCACAGGACAGAGCCATGACAGGCGGCAGAGCCTGTGCTCACCTCCCCAGCGAACACTGGCTCAGGTCTGAGCTGCCCCAACAAATCGCTGTCCTTCCTCACCAGCTACAAGGAAAAGAAAGGTCACAGGAAAGGCCATGCAGTGAAAGGGCCAGGCTAGCAGGTGCCCTCCTGTACTGCCAGTGTCGGCCTTGGCACACTCTCCTTGGTCCTGCCACACGGGGAGGGGCCAGAGCACCAGCCACTTCTGCAAAGATCCCAGCAGCTGCTCTTCTGTCCATGAGGGAGCCACTGAACAGGAAAAATGGGGCTGGAATGCACAGTGAAAGGAGGAGAGGCTTGAGTGAAACAGGATGGCAAGGCATAGGACTGAAAAGGAGGGAAAAGGAGGCTGTTCTGTTCATGACACCAACATGTTTCTGGGGAAGAAAAGCATGTCAGGGATGCCTCAGGCACAGTGAAAAGAACTCTGGTTTCCCAGAGACCTGTGCTCTTTTCCAGCCTCTCCCCTTGCAGACCCCGTGACCCTGGGCAGTGCCTCACCTTAATGAGCTTCTGGTTGCTTCTCTGTAAAATGCAAGTGATAGCAATCTCCTGTAAGAGTTCTAGTGAGAGTTAATGGGTAGCATATACACAGCAGGTACGGCAGGTATGTGTGCAAAAAAGATCACGTCCTTCCCTCCCGCAGAGTTCCTGAAGAGGGAGGCACAGGGGGAGCCATCCACGAAGGAGGGCAGGCTGCGTGCCAGGAAACCAGCCCTCTCTCGCCAAGGCAGCAGCGGGCATGAACTGCCGTGCAGGCCACCAGGCACAGGCACTAAGGTCAGTTTTCCCCAAGCTCAGGTCTCCCTGTACATCTCTGGCTGCAGTTTCGCATCAGAACTTAAACTTGACCAGAGGTTTAGGGCAACACATCATACAATTATCATCTGCTGCAGCTGAATGTGGGGCCAAGGAGAGACGGAATCCCAGTGTAGGGGAGCCTTGTTCATTGCAGTCAGAAGCCCCTCCTCGCACCAGTCACCCCAGGCCTTCTGGCTACAAGCCTGTCTCCATGTGAATGCCTCTGAAGGTAAAACGCCAGAAAGAACAAAACCTATTGACTTGTCTGCAGAAAGATTTGCAGCTGTTTGCTTTCTTGTAATGTAAAAATAACAAGGTTGATGTGAACAAACAGAAAGACATAAAGTAGCCAAAAGTTGTCAATAAGAAAGACAAAGCATTGTCTGCTGAAGCTCATCCCATTCCATGGAGGACTCTCTTTAAAGCAAGTTTCGTTTACCCCACAGCCTTAGAGAAAATGCTTCCTAAATGATTCAGAAACTTCAGGCGTTCACAGGTAAGCCTATGAATAGCGTTCTGTGATTACTTTGGACATACGAAGAATAACATGTGTTTCTGTAGCTTTCTAATTTACAAATGAAAGTTCCTAAAAACTTAGCATATAATTAATGTGTCATAAAAAGAAAAAATATGTACCTGAAACGTAACCCTTTGTGTTTTTCTTGTAAATTATAGAAGTATATACATCAAAGCTATCTTTCTGAACTCTGCACTTTACCATCAAACTTTGTCAGGATTAGGACTCATAAATTTAGCTGAACAAGAGAATATCACATTACATCTGCTAAACCAATAAAATTTCAATGTAGCAGAAGAACCCATAAGTAAGTTATTCTTATTTATAAATCTAAGATAAACAAAGTCTTAATGTAAGTACCAAAAACCCCCAACTTCCTACCTTCCTTCGTCTTTATTTTGGTGAAACTAAAATCATTTTTTAAAAAAATGATACTACCGATTTTTGTAGGGGTTAAGGGAGATGGCTGACTCTTGGGTTTGACTCTGAATATCAAGTCCTGCATCTACGCCACCCTTCCCAACTCAAATGTTCAGAAGGTGGTAACAAAGGCGTGAATTTCACTGAAATAAAGAAAACTTTGAATTATCCTTCTCAATCTCTTTCTGAACTTTTTTTTTCAAATTTTGGTTCCTGACAAAAACTTGGTTTCTTAATAATTTTCACTATCACCTAAAAGTGGATAGCAGCCAAAAGTCACTAATTTGAGGACCCCATGAGTGATTTAGTTCATTTAACGGATTTTTATTGATTCATTTAATATTAGGAATATAGGCATGATTTGTGTTCTCTAAGGGAAGCACAGCAAACCCACACTTACACTATCCCTGCAGGGACAGCCGCCAAGTGTATGGAGCACTGCGCCAAGGAACTGCCCCAATCCTTCTCCGTCGTTCTACAGTAACCCTTTCCATGATTACTGATACCTACGCATTTCCATAAAATACTTCTGCCAAATTCCTATAGCTCTTCAAATCTAATAGAATCAGGATAGCATATTGATGTGACAATCTGGTAACCCGTAGTAAGGACAGGGAATATCAGGCATCACACAATGGAGAATGTACCCTAGTTCTCATGTAAATTTTTCATCACAATTCAAATTTACATGAAGAAAATAGTCCAAGAATTTATTTTTCCATAAGGTAAATATATTGCCACTTTCAATAAACTCGTCACCTCGTCCACATTCCCATGGTGGGTGCCATTTTTTCCCTCTAACCTAGTGATTTGACTTGTTCATCCTGACATAACAACTCTACCAAGTCAAAGAAAATCCACCCCGAAGGACAGTATAAAAGCGTATTTCTAGTCCACACATTCCTTCGGTTAGGAATTGCAATGCATCAATCTGTTTTCGACAGAACTTAAGTCACTTGAGTAACTAATCTTCATATTTACCAATTTTTATCAGTTACTGTTTTGTGTACTGAACCTTCACCTTCACGCTGGTGACCAACATAAAGTCATGCTGCGGACAGGTGTTCCCCACCCAGCCCCCTGCACATGTGCATGGCTTCAGCCTGTTCCCACCTCCCCCTAGCACGATGGGATCCTGTCCACACCTCTGCTAGTCAGGCTCCCGATTTGGTGGGGGTGGGTCCTATTCAGTCTGACTGTGGCACTCCTGCCTAAGGCATAAGAATGCCCTTCACTCCCAGGAGGAGCCTGAGCTGCAGCCCCACCCTTCCTTTGCTTACCACCCTTATTACTCACCTTGCCTCTCTGGCAGCCTCTCTGGCTTCCTGCAGTCAGGACATAGCCGTCCCTCTCCCCCTTCCTGCCTCCACAAACATTCACATACATAAAACATTTACACAGAATAAAACCGCTTTAAAACAAAAACAAAAGCAGCAGATCCCCTGAAATGACAAGTCACTCTCCGCAGGAACACACTGTCCTCAGAGAGCGTCCTGGCACGCCACATCCCACCTTGCCCTGAACTCGAAGCTGGTCCGCCATCTACAGCTCACCAAGATCCTGCTGCCCCTGCCCTCTCTTTGACATGTTCTCTTTCTCTGTCGGTCCACACTAGCCTGTCCTTTGCATGACCCTCCTCTAGCACTTACTGGTCACATCACGCGCTTTCCCATTTAATCGTATCTGACTCTAAAATATCTTTCAACCCTGACTCTTTCTGGTCTTATTTACTACCGAGACACGCAGGGAGACCTTAGCTTGGGGAAAATTGACCTTGAGTGCCTGTGCCTTGTGGTCCAGAGAGCTATGCGTGCACACTGCTGCCTGAAGCGAGCTGGCCGGTTTCCTGGCACGCAGCCCTTCCTCCTTCGTGAATGGCTCTCCCATGTGCTGCTCTCTTCAGGCACTCAAAGGGAAGTACATGACCTTTTTGCACACCGACCTGCCATACCTGTCTTGTGTGTGCTGTTCATTTATTCTCACTAAAACTCTTCCAGGTGATTGCAGAGAGGCACCCTGAAGCCCATAAAGTGAGGCACCGCCCAGGGTCACCAGACCTGCAAGCAGGAAGGAAGACAGGAGCGTGGGTCTCTGGAAGACGGGGGTTCTTTCCACTGTGGCTGCGGACTCCTGACAATGCATACTTTGCAAATTCCACCTGAAACAATTTGTGAATCCATTCTCATAAAGAAACAAGATCTCTTCTCACCAGAAGACCTCACCCAATTGATCTTGGGCCTTTTCTCCCATTCTTTGTTTATTGATCCTACCCTTGAGACTGGACTTGCCTTAGTTCCTGGATGAGGCTGGAATCTTCCCTGAAAGCAATGCCTGTCAACTGTAGACCTTGAAATTCCACTTATTTCATACTAACAACACCCTGTCACACACATCTACCCCTGGAAATGTACCCTTTTCCCCAAACCCTCTATTTGATTGAATTATAACCTCAGGTTAAACGAATGGCCCAGAAATACCATTTTCCCTGCTTGTCTTAGCATAACCACTCCCTGCACGTCACAATGTGCTGTCCATCACCTGTTGGCCTCTTGGTTAACATCTCTGGATAGACGTTTGGCCAGTTTGGCCCATCCTAACACCGAGTCCATTCTCCTAACACTGGCACTCATTAGACCAACAGTCAGGTCTTAGCAGGCTTTACCAATCCTATCTGAGTAGTAGCATAATTCTCTGATTTTGACAAGTATTAGGTAGACTGTGGGTTTCTTTGAGACAGCAATAATCTAACACTTCTCATTGCACACGTAGTCAGTAATGACAGGTTCCATTCACTGAAAACCTCTGTGTTTCATGTACTATGTTAAGTGTCTTATAAACATCACCTTTTTTCATTGAGAACCCTTTTAACAAATAAGGGAAAACAACCACAGATGCTAATTGCGTTGCCACAACCCACTTATCTAATATTTGTTTTATTCAGGATTTAAGCCTGAATTATACTGGCTCCAAAGTATGGGATCTTTTCCCTGGACAAGGCCCTCACTTCGTAATTCTTATAAGATTGTGTAATACTATTCCAGAGTTTCTTTACTTAGCATCAATGTCCCTTAAAGAAAAAGATTCATTTGTATATGCCTATACTTCCCTTACAATTAAGCTAAGAAATTAATAACACAACTGACAATTTCTGGATTAATTTATTAAGCAAAAACCATAGTGTGAATAAACTTCTAAGTTTGGCATATGGTAAAAGTATAATACACACATGTTGAATGAAATCTGAGAAATTATTGCCAGTTTTTCAAATTTATATTTACAGGATATAAGAATATCCAAGCTAAAAGTCATCTAACCCTCAAATAATAAAATTGAACATTCTCTACTGCCCAATAGTCACAAATAGGCAGTAGAAAAAATACTTGAATTTTTACTTTCTATATTGAAAATAGTACCCCTCATTAATGACGGCCAAAATACTCTGGGCTTTACACATAAAACAAACACAAGAAGACTCTGCAAGGTGAAAAGAAGAAGACATACAGGACAGGAACCTTGGGGCCCGAGGAGTCCTTGTCTCATATATCCCACACTGGGTCTTGGAAAAGCGAGCATCCCAAAAGCACCAATGGCCTCCAAAAATAAAAATTAAAGAACACCATGTGAATCCTGTTCTCTCTTACCACATGGCAAGCAATGGGGCAGCCAAGCAACACAGAAAACCGTAGATGATAACTGCACTATTCTAGGCAAAAGCTGTAGGAAATGGGACGTGGGGGCGCCTATGCCCCCCTGACCTTGCTGGAAGAACAGGAAATCTATCCATAGACTCAAGAAACTGAGAAAATACCAAAAAGGACAGATCCAAAGAAATTCATGTCAAGGCACATCATAATCAAACTTCCAAAGATTAAAAAAAAAATCTTGAATGCGATAAGAGAGAAAAAACTTACCTATAAGAGGAAGCACAATTTGAATGACGGCAGATTTCTCATCAAGAACCACAGAAGCCAAGAAGAAATGACACAATATTTTCCAAGAGATAAAAGAAAAGAACTGTCAACCTGAAATCATGCAAAATCATCTTACCATGCAAAATCATCCTGCAAAATGAAGAGAAAGTCAAGGTCCTCTGAGATGAAAAACCTAAGATAATTTGTCACCAGCAGAACTATCTTAAAGGAATGGCTGAAGAACATTCTCTAAAGAGGAAGGAGATGATAAAAGGGGAAACCTTGGAATGCCAAGAAAAAGAATAAAGAATAAAGTAAGTAAAAAGATTCTTCTGCTCTTTTTAAGTTTTCTAAATTACATTTAAAGATTGAAGCAAAAATTAATAACATTGTATGATGTGGTCCCAAAGTATGCAGAGAGAATATTTGCTTAGGATTGCCTTGGCTATTCAGGGGTTTTTTTCCATATTAATTTTAGAATATTTTTTCTAATTCTGTAAAAAATGTCATTGGTAGTTTGATAAAAATAGCATTGAATCTGTACATTGCTTTTGATAGTATGGCAATTTAAACAATATTGATTCTTCCTACCCATGAGCACAGAACATTTTTCCATGTGTTTATGTTGTCTCTGATTTCTTACAGCAGTGATTTGTAATTTTCATTGTAGAGATCTTTTGCCTACCTGGTTAACTGTATTCCTAGACATTTTATTATTTTTGTGGCTACCGTGAATGGGATTCCATTCTTAATGTGGCTCTCAACTTGGACATTATTGTTGTATAGAAATGCTACTGATTTGTGTACATTGACTTTGTGTCCTGAAACATTGCTGAAGTTGTTTGTCAGATCTAGGAGCCTTTGGGCAGAGACTATGAGGTTTTATAGGTATAGAATTATATCATCTGTGAAGAGAGAGACTTTGACTTCCTCTCTTCCTATTTGGTTGCCTTTTCTTATTTTCTTTGGCCTGATTGCTCTGCCTAGGATTTCTAGGTCATTCTTGAATATTTACATTTTTCATGATGTGAGTCAATAAATTCCCCGTTTTCATGAGCCAGGTAAGTCTAGGGTTTCTGTCATTAGCCATCAACAACAATGTGCTGACTAACCTAGCAAATGTGGAGTGAGAATTTTTCCACTTACTTGCTACTTTCCAAATTATCAGGATTCCTTATTTGGTGAAGAGTAGAGGGTGGTGATGAAGCAGATACCAAGACATGGTAAAGACTCCGAGCAAAGAATAAGGTAGTTGATCAAAATATGACCTAAGTTTTGAGTGTTCCTTCCTGCTCTTCTTGAAGTGAACATGTGTTCTTCATTTCCAATACACAGCTTCATTCGCTTGCAATGCCAATTTAGTAGTATCCCTGTAAGAGCAGAACAATGTATTTTTTTGTATAAAAAGCTATTATATTCAATCCTGTTCAGTGCCAACACCAAAGACATACTCAAATATGATTGCAATATTAATATATAAAAATTTAAACATTTTATACACAAGGAAGAAGTAATTAAAACAATACCAATGGAAAGATGGATCTGGGATGAAAATAGCAGAATGTAACAGAATTGTGCTATTAACCCTAATAAGTTGTTCTGATTTAAACTTTGTAGAATAGTGTAGAATAAAACATCTTACCAGTGCATTTTCTCAGAGTTTAAATGATAAGGTCTTCTAAGTTTTATATATATGAATAAACTAATAAGACACCTTGACATTTTTAGCAAGGTATACCAATTTGGAAAAATAACTACAAATTAAAAAATACAATTGATTTCCAAGAGTCTAAGCAAGACATACGTTGTCATTTGACTTTAAACTTCTAAAACAGTCCATTGTTTTCCTGTTTATCCATGAAAACTGTTAAGTCCATAAAATCTCCACATGATTTATTGACAAGCTTGCTACCTGATTTCACTGTGGAATGTTGTCTTACAAAAACAGGGAAAGAATTACAGTTTAGGATCAAGTACAATGACATAAAATAGTCAGTGTTTCAGCTTTTTAAAAATTTCAGATTGTTTAAACCTTTAAAAAACATGTAATTGTCTGTAGACAACATTACTTCAAGTTGAAGGAACGTGGTAGAAGATAACACATTTTCTGTTGTCCTAATCCCTCGTGGTAAACACTACTTGTTGTCGGGGAGGAAGCAAATAGTGGGGACAACTGGAGGAGCAGTTGAAGCCAGTATAATTCAAATACCAGGGTTCAGCGTGACACCTGGGTCACATATGTGTCCCTCTCATATTTCTTACTCAGTGGTGTTTCTCTATTTAACCATTTGCCACCTGTGAACACACAAGCACGTACTCATGCTTGGGCACAAGCAGTAGAGCACAATATTAGGAAGACTTTTCAGTGAATGCTTGCTGACTTTAATGAAATAAGCATGTTGCTCTTGTATTTCTAAGTATCAATATGAATATCACCTTTTCAAATAGTCACTCACCTACAAAAGGGTCTTCTTCTACTGCACATGCTCTTCTCTCATGCAGAATAATAAGTACATAAACGCAGAGCTGCCCTGATGGGTTGGTTCTTGAAAACACAATGTGAAGTAATCAATGCAAATTCCTTTCTAGTTGTTGGTGAGAGGCATCCGTTGGCTAGAAAGATTAACAAAAATGCTTGCTAATAAAACTGAATGAAGGTCATGAACTCTAAAAGTCAATATTTAAACCAATCAAAATGAGCACCTTTTATAAAAGAAACGTTTTGTTGAAATTAAGGTCCCCAGCTGGTTCATACTCAGTAACCAAGAAGAATCAGGTACTTGATCATTTCTACATGTAATTGTAATGAACTGAAATTTAAAGACAACCATTCCTTTGTTTTGTTTTGTTTTGTTTTGTTTTTGAGACAGAGTCTTGCTCTGTCTCCCGGGCTAGAGTGCAGTGGTCTGATCTGGGCTCACTGCAACCTCCGCCTCCTGAGTTCAAGCTATTCTCCTGCCTCAGCCTCCCGAGCAGCTGAGATTACAGGCATTTGCCACTACATCCCACCCGGCTTATTTTTGTATTTTTAATAGAGACAGTATTTCACCATGTTGGCTACACTGGTCTCAAACTCCTGACCTCAGGTGATCCACCCACCTCGGCCTCCCAAAGTTCTGGGATTACAGGTGTGACCCACCACACCTGGCCCAACCATTCCTTTTTTATAAGAACCAAATGTTTCATTAAAATTATCCAAGATTCACAAAGTTTGTTTTAATTGAGAGACTTTGCTAAATTCAAAGTAAGAAAAAGTGGTCACAATTATGATCAGACCACAGAAGCTCCACACATCTGCCCAATATTTTAAACACTACCCAGTTTGCTTAAAAAGTCACATAATTATGCTAAGCATTGCATTTTTATTACTTAGGTTTTTGTATGTCTATTAGACTGAATTACTTTCTTTCAGGCTTTGAGGCCATTTCTAGTTTCCGTGCTGCATTATATTTTAGTAATAATTTATTCATTTATTTAGCAAGTATCTTTGAGAACCTTTTTGGCGCCACACACCATTCCAAGAGTGTAAATAAGAGTAAAATATTTGTCTGCTTTTAAAGACAAGGAGAAACAACCTTAACAAATGTCTGCAGCCCAATGTCATAGATTGCAAAACAGTCATATGACAGCGCACAGGAGCAAACAATTCATTCTTTCTATGACATGCAGTATCACAGTATTTGAGCTGGATTCATCCCAACAGATGTACTTTAGGTATTTAGGATATGGGACATTGATTCCAAGCAATGGAACAAAGACACAAGAATGAGATTAAAAGTATTCACCTGCCACAGTAACCGAACACAGGGAGAATGGAAGACTTGGTGGCTGGTAAGGGTGAAACAAAATTCGATGCCTTTTATGCTGTTTTAATGAGAGGAAGAGAGAGAGAGAAATAATAAAAATGTATTTTAGCATGGTTGTCTACAAAAAAAGAATGTGTTGGACAAACAAATCTTTATGAATAGAAAATCCTTCAACTTTCCAGCAAAATCTTAGTATGAGGACATCTAACATCCCATCTCCATTTCCTGGGCAGGAAGTGACACTGGGGTAAAGCTATTGCCAGTCAACATCATTTTAAGGGCCCTAGCGTGGTGCTTTCTTCAACCCACTCTATTGACCTCAGGGAATTCTTTGTGTTCATAACACTCTCTTACACCAGAGAGGAAGTGCAGGATGCTGATACCCACAGTCGTTGAGGCGCATTGGGATGAACCCATTTACTTTGCACCTGCTATGAACGTGTACTTTGCACCTGCTGTGCAGCAGCCACTATGCTGTACCTAACGGTATGGGAACAGATGAAATACAGCCCTTCTCACCAGTCTATTCGAAATTCATTTCTTCCTTCCTACCAGAATCTCAGTTAGGCTCAGTCTCCCACTCCTTCTGCATAAGCAAATGCATTAGAAGAAAATTGTAGTCTCTTTTCATAGTGTTTTAGGGGTTGTCTTTGTATAAGAAAAAAAGTTATAAATATTAAATGAGTCTGTGAACAAAAGAGCATTCAATTCTCCTGACTAAATGTATCTGAAAATTCTCTGTTAAGATCCAGATGGAATACTTTTGATCAAGAAAGTGCTTCATCCAGTAGCTTTCCAAAGCAAAGGTCCTACTTGTTAACATGGGAAAATAATTAAAAAAAAAAAAAAAAAAAAACTTAGCAAGAAGCATTTTAACCAGTGATTATATATATTGAAATTTTTAAAAAACAGAAAAATTGTTACCTAGCCTACCATAAACACAGTACAGAGAGGCTTTGATGGTTACCCCATCAACTTGAAGAACTGCTCACTTCATTCTTAATTAAAATTTATTTAAAAAAACAATTTCCCAGCACGTATTTGAGCTTCTTTTCAAGTATCCACTTAAAATATTTATCTTAAAGTAACAAGTTATCAAATAATTGCATATTTCTGATCACAGAAATGATGCCTATCTTGATGAATTCAAATATAATTCAAACGTGACATATTGAAATTTCTATTGCAGATAAAATGCATCTATTTATCTCAAATGGCACAGAATTGGCTAAAGCAATGTTTGCCAAGTCATGAAAATTTAGTAATAGCAAACTTGTGTAAAGAATGTGAAGGCCTGGCAGCTCCTGGAGCCCAAGCCCATGCAATTTTCTCTTCATTTTGCAGCAGGGAAATATTGATTATTTGCATTCCAGGACTACCTGTATCCAATTTATTTGTGGGTTTTGTGTGTGTATGTTTGTGTGCGTGTGGACAGTGGTAAAATTGGTTCTATATGAGAAATAAACCCATAAAACACACACATTAAGAAAAAAAAAGGACGATTATCTTAAGGCTGAAAATCTTTTTTTTTTTTGCCTTAAAACATATGGTATAGGATAATGCTTTATCAAGTGAATATTGTGAAATAACACCAGGCGTTGTTATAATCTTAAACAGAACTAAAATGAAAAACAAAAATAAGCACAAGTCAAGTCCCCTCTTTGGGAACAGCAGCTGGGAGCTGCCAGCACTTTCTCCATATCCTCTCGGCATCACCATTCCCTGCAGCACGTCCCTTTCTTGGTGTTTTGGATGCAAGCCTCGCTGCTGCCCAAGAACTGTTTTGGCTACTAGAGCCTTCTCGGCCTGGGCAAGATAGTCTAGAAATGCTCTGAAATCAATGCCGTGGGAGCAGCCACCACTGACAAATAACTAATGGGACATGGTGGCTAAATACTGCAGCTCCCTCACCCGTGGGTGGCAGAACTCCTGGACACACTCTGCACTGTCCCAGAGTCCGAAGAATAAAGCCCTGCTGACCGCAGCAGTATCCGCCCTCCACCCTTTGTCTTACCTACCTGCCCTCCAACCAGCGTTTCCTAGGATGACCTCCCAAAGAATTTTTATGCAAATTTTTATATCAATGTCTATCTCCTGAGGGCTGCGACCTGAGACAAAAATGGTTGAGTAATGTACTACAAAAATCATACACTTTAGAATAAGGACAGAACTGTGACCCCCAGCTCTGCTAGTGAGTAATGATGGAATTGTGTCACACAGTGCACAAGAGTGCAGTTTTGAGTTGATACTTCTCAAAGAGTTTTAGGGGTCACCACTGAAAACAGAAAGCAAAGTTAGCAATACTAAAATCAGTACCAATGTAAATATTTTATTTTAAATGAAAAAAGAAACCACATGAATTATAAATGCTTTAAAATGTTAGAAAAATCACAAATACAAATACAGAAACTATTTTTTTTTACTAATTAGGCACCCGATTCACCTCTATAATATTTTTGCTTCTATGTATTTTGGCTGAATAATGTTTGAATGTCTTTTCCTGTGAAAATAAGTCTTCAATTTTTTCTATAGATAAGTACTATGTAAAGAATAAAAAGATAATTTGGTATTACCTCTGTAGACAATTAACTTTTCCTAGATTGAATACATTGTTTGTTGATAGTTTAATAACACTAGTTCCTGCTTCACCTTTCATTTTTCTTAATGCCGTGTAAAAGTTTAGCATTTTGGTCAAACCTAGGAAACACTTAAGTAATACTGTTTAAAACTACATCTAATGCATTATACAATTGGGTAGGTAGGGATGGGCTGAGCATTTCCATGCTGACTAGGTGTTGATAAGCCCTGAATCTTTCTGCTTAGAAGTTTTCACAGACACATTTCTGGGTTTGTTTTTTTCAAACCTTGTTTCTCCTCTACAAACTTCATATATCTGGTGCTGGATGACTTGGAATATGTTTTTATTTCACAAACACCTCTGTATGAGTGGAAACAGGAGGTAGCAGGAACACCCTGAAGTTATTCCTACTGTGGAAGGTCAACACTACCTTACTTCTGCGCAATGAATGCAGCCACATAAATACACCGATCCCCAATGCAAACAAAACCGATCCCCAATGCAACCTCGAAGCCAAATCTGTAACAGGTTCTCAGCCATTCCAGTGCAAACCGGCCCAAGAAGGGCAACCCAGAGGAAGCTGGAGTCCAAAAAGACAAAGGTCCTCAATGAAGAGGCACAATTTCTTTGGGAAATTCACACAGTCTACATACGGGGTCCTCCTGAGAGCCTTTGAAGGGTTCCGCGTAATGAGGGACCTTAAAGCTTAACTTCATGGCAAATCCTGTGACAGCCGTCAGTAAATGGAAAAGATGGTGCCTACCCATCAGGGTTATGGGGAAAGCAAATGGCACAGACAGAAAACTCGGTGGAACGATTTCATGAAATACTTTTTAATAAAGGAACTGGATATGGAGGTGTTACAGAAGTTTAGGAGCAAGAAAAGTTAAGATTGGGCACTAAGGGCCTACCAACACCGGGAAGATGGACAGGGAAGGGGGAGGGAGCACAGAGAGGAAACGCTGGAGGAAGGCAACTGGACAGAAGCTGAGGACGCTGCAAAAGCACGCGCTGCCAGAAGCACGTGGCCTCTGCCCTGTGGGGGTGGCCGGAACCTTCATCAAAAAAAGGCAGCAGAACTCAGACAAGAGAGCCTGAACAATGCGTTCTATAGAGGCCACCTTCCTGGACATGGAACAGGGTAGGGTGGGGCCCAGCATGGATCTGAGGGGTCAAAATTAAAATAGCTCATACAGTACAAGTAACTTCACAGGGTAATACTAAATCCATATGCATATATATACATATATAAACAGCACAGAATCAGACACATACAATGATGCTGATTTTGTCATTTTGGGACAAGATACCAATGTATGAGTTCTTCAGTGACTTTAGAACAACACAGCAACCCAACCACAGCATTTGGTGGTGAGAGAAATCTAATCAGATTATGCCAGAAGACAAGTAAGACATGTTTCTAATTCCTGTTGTTTTCAGCAAAGCTCTGCTCAATACTGCACTCTCCAGTGAAGGCTGAATTTACAGAGTACCAAGCCTTCTCCAGTGACTGGATTTTCACCATCTAAGCATGATAGGCAGCTCCTTCGAACAGAGCAGGGATTCCTGGTGTAGATTTGGAAAGTGAGGATGCCTGAAGGACCCAGACACTCGAGCCAGAAAGAACATATCAAGGCCAGGGTGACCAAGAAACACCCAGGACAGTGGAGAGGAAAGGTACTCAGATCCTAACAAGATAAGGGGTATGTGAGGGAGAAAGCGTTTCCGCTCCCGGCTGTAGCACGCTCATCTGTGACGTGGAGTGCTGAGGCAAGAACGTGGATCTTGAACTGTCGGGCACGCAGCCCTCAGGGCTCACCTCACCTCAGAGCTCTGGGGGGTCTTCTTCTTCAGTTGGGGTATCTCTACTTTTATTCATCCATGCCAACGTCACAAAAAAGAGTCCACAGTCAAAAGAAAAGTTTGGAAATTAAGCAGAATCCCAGTGGTTTTCTCTTGCTTCAAAACAACAGAATGTCAAGACTCAGCATTTTTCAAAAACCCATTTTTTCATGGCCCAACATTTCATCTCGATTTACATCGCAGCTAAGTAACAGATAGCTTACTCTTTACTTCAAATGAGTGGATATTTCTTACATGTTCACACTCTGCAAAGCACAGATAGAGGGATATGACTTCTTAGACTCATTCCAGCTAAACAGTACGAAGGAAAAAAGACAGGCATAGAAATTCTAAATTCTACCCAGAATTCAAACAATTTACAAACAACTGCATTAACTTATAGATCATTTCTCATATTATAGAAAAATTAATATATTCAGTTCTATTATTTTTTTTCAGTTCTATTATTTAAAAGTTTGTGAGAACTCAGTAGTGTTTATATACGTAAAAATTATAAAACACATATTTTTTTCTGAATTCTTTAGCAAATAACTATCTTCTTTCTCAGGGAGGAGCCTATGTCTCCGACCATGTAATTAAAATAACTGACTTGTTTAAACACAGCCTGGTTGTACTAGTTAATCCCTATGCTAAGAAACGTCCTCCAGAAACATGACTACATAGTGAACCAAGGGGACAGAAGGGACCGCAGCAGGCGGAGTTTTGGTTTCAGGATAAACAGATAGCAACGAAACCCTGAAAGTTAGTCATATAAAATGTTCTTGAACTATTAGGTTGGTGCAAAAGTAATTATGGTTTTTGCCATTACTTTCAACGGCAAAAATTGCAATTACTTCTGCACCAACATAATACATGTGACTTGGCATTAACTGCTTTACAAAATTTGTGTTAAATTGCTCTGTGAAGAACTGACTTGCATTTTAAAAGGCTTGGAAGAAAAAATATATATCAGCCATTATCAAAAAAAAGGTGATGTATCAAAAAGTAACCAAGTGCAATAGTTAAGACCAAAGGCAATTTTGCAAATGACTGTCAAATACCGTCTGGCAGAAACCGCTCCTAAAATACAGGCTGAGCATGTCCTCTGATGCCCTGGCTTCGTTGAGGCATGAAATAATGCCAATAGTTGAGTTCTGTGTGTGATAAAATTTTATAGGGACTAAAATGGGAATGGTGCCTCTAATTATCTCTTTCTGTATTGGTAATCAAGATCAAGTTCACGAAACACTAGTTGACTGGTTTCAAATTTAGCCCTTTCCCTCCCCTTCACCCTGGCCACTGCCTCAAGCTGCTTATTCATAACAAGGCAACCACCCAGCCTCACCTATTTCTGGACTTTTCCTTTGACGAAATGGGTCCCACTGCGGTGGCATTCTGGAGGCTAAGAACACGTGTTCCATCCCCACGTGGTACTGTTTGACAAACACATCCCAGCCAGCCCTGCGAGATGCCCGTCAGTGCTGGGATGCTAACTGCAGATGTTCTGGCAGCTCTTTTCCACCCCATTGGCCACACAAATCTCCGTGTGATTCCTGTGTTGTCTTTGCCACCTTGCGGTCAGTGCATGTGACCTATTTTGATTTTTATTCTGAGGGCAGGGAATTAAAATTCCTTTTCGAAAGATGCCACATTTTTTTTTCTGTTTTTCTCAAATTCCAACATGACTGTTTCTTATTATTTGTTGGTCTGTGTATATACATACATATCACAAACCTGCAAAATGAAAACAATTTACAAAACTTCAGATTTGGTCATATTGAATGGGCAGTAGAGAAATTACATTTATAACTATTTTCTAAATTATAGAAACAAAATTCTGTCCTTTTGCATAGGTTATCTCTATTATGAGTATTAAAATTCTCTGCGTTTATAGGTCAGTTATCTTCAATTGTAATCTTATTTTATAAACGGGGTAACTGTAACTTAAAGAAGTCCTCAACCTGGCTTCAGGTCATACAATACTAATAAGAAAAGTTTGTGTTCCAACTTAAGCTAACAAAATTTAAAATATCTGCGTGTTTTCAACTAGCAAAATAACATACATAGAATTTCAGTGGAAGACAATAAAAGAAGTGTGTCTCATGCCTTCACAACACAGAAATACTTAAAATACCACCACTGTGGAGGCAGTTCCCAGCTAAAGCATTTTAGCTGAAACCAGCAAAGATACATGAACTGCATGAAAAGGAGCCTTGAAAGGTACTGAGGTCAAAATATTCCCTGACCCTGAATACCAGCCATTTGTAGACAATTCTGTTAAGAGGTTGTGGGACCTCACGGATCACACTGGCTTTCTCCCAGCAGAGGTGCCTTTTCAGGCAAACACAGTGGATATTATTCCATCCATTCTCTTTGAACACAGGTGTCCTGCTGGCTATTAGACCCTGAAGGCTGGATAAATGGTATTCCCATTGATATTAACTAGACCCTTTCTGTGGAACATCTTTGAAATGCAGCATATTAAGGTACTTACCTTTTCTGGAGGAAGACAGAAAGACCTAGCTTCAAACCAACACTTCCCAATTCTAGCTGTTCTACCACATAAGATTTATTCTAGAGTTAATATTACCATCTGTAAATTGAGGGAATGAATAGGCATAACGCCCATGAAAATGAAATAGGTCATTTAAAGTGGTTAGCACAGGGGATGGCACTATTACCTTTATTGTCGGAGTGGAATCTACCCTCCCACCTAGCGCTGTGCCTGTCTCAGCCTGGCTTCTCACCTTGGCAAACGTCTATGTGCCCTATGGGTTTAGGGTTTATTTTGTCAATAAATTGATAAATGCCATAAACTCAATATGTTTCTTAAAAACATCTCCAATATATACTTCAGATTCATTTATTAGATGCTAAAAAGACAGATTTCAGTGCTGAGAGTATGTTGGCTGCTCCCCACGACTAAAATCCTATAAATGGATTTGAAACACTTCATTATTTCGGAAACCAAGGACTTGATTAACATCTCTCAGAATCTTCACATACAGCCACAAATCAGGCACGCTAAATACTAGTTGGAAACACGGGAAATATTAAGTATAGACACCTGTTGTTTGAAAGACTAGAGTCAGGCTAGCTCCTGGAGACACTAAAGTGCCATCTGAAACTCCAAGTCCCTGAAGTACTGGGATGGAGCAACAGAAACATCCCCAGCCTGGGAGATCTCATCACTTTCACAGTAACTTCTGTCTGTAGCCCCTTTTCATTCCCAGAGTCCCTACTAGAGATGTTTGTTGAGGCATAGACAAAACAGACGGGGAGAGCTCTTATCTGTTAAGAATTATCACATTTAGGTCACAATATCACTGAAAGCCCAAATCTTCTAGGAAGGGAGTAAAGTAAACATTTTCTGCTCATTAAAACTCCCCAAATATGTTTCCTTAAAACAAAAGTGAATAAATAGAGGCAGCCAGCTGAACTGCTTTCTTCAATGGCAGATGTAGAAATTTTCTTCCAGAGCAACTCTTTGTAGAGATGATCTCCATCTCTTTATGGTAAGTCTAAAGAAGGACTCAAGATACTGATTTAGGGCCAAGAGAGGGTGAGTAACTTTGCAGAAAGATCAATTCACAAACAAGTAATTTGATCCTGAAGACTTCTGTATTGGTGCAGAGTTTATGGGAAACATTCTGGTGTTATTGAAAGACAAAAAGGCTGGGGGCAATAAAAACCCGATTCTTTATTACCAGTTTTCTCCAAGCTGTGTGATATTCAACAAATCAATGAACAATCCTGGACCTCAGTTCCTCCTGTATAAAACAACTTTTACTGATTGTTCCCCCTGACTCAGAGACTTATGCAATAATAATCTAACATTACCCATAACAAACTTTGAAAAGTATAAAGCACTGAGAGACTTATGCAATAATAATCTAATATTATACATAAAAAACTTAGAAAAGTACAAAGCTGTTGTTAGTTTTTATTAATATCACTGTTATTATTATTGCCTATTAAATGAGATTACACCAAACAAAACATTACACAGAGATTGCATTAATATAGGGCAAATATCAGCTCTTATATCTCATTGAGGAAACACGTTGATTATTTTAAAATTCAACCAATGAACAATTTTTCCAGGCATAAGTTATTTTGAAAATGATAAACACACACACAAAAAAAGAAAATGATAAACACATATAGTATTTACGATAAACATGACGACTTACTCCAGGAAACAACATAATTTTGCTGTATCAAGAACTGTAGTGTGAAAATATACCACCACTTTCTTCTCCTCTGAATAGGTCCTTAACTACTAAGAGTGAACTTTGATTCTAGAATAATGCTTTTATATAAGAATAAGAATGTTCATAATATATCATTATCAACTTACGTTCAGGCAGTGGTATTTCTTTTTAATTGGAGACCTGAACATATATATAACTACAGAATATATTTGGTGAAGAAAGAATTAATTGCTTTGAGATAAATAACTAACCAAAGGTACTGGGACCCAGAAAACCTTCCTGCATGCCACATGTGTAATAATTATGATCGCTACTGTGTAAACAGAAATCAATTATGTTATAAGGAGCAAATAGAGAAGTAATTAATGAAATCACAAGATTAGACAAATCATATTAGTCCAACCACACAACAACCTCTTCCCAACCCTCATCCCAAAGTCTGTTTGCATGACTCCAACAGGAGAAAATGGTCACCTCCAGGAATCCCACATTTTATTTTCTCATAGCAATGAGATTTCAAAGAGAATCCATCTTGCCTCGGCCTGAAATCTGTCTTCTAGCATCTTCGCATCATGAGAAGTCATGCACAGAGAGCCCTAGCCCCTTTGCTACATAAGCATCTCATACCTTTGCAGGCAGGCACTCACAGTTCCCTGGATTTCTGCTACTCACAGCCAATATCACTGATGTTTTCAAGCATTCCTTAAATAGTTTCAAATGAATTGCTTTTACCCCCTTCTCCCTAAATGATTTTTTTACATCTCAATTTTTTTTTAAATGGCCTAAAATGCATGCTTCCCAATCAGATGTTGAAGGTCAAAGCAAGGTGAAAGATATTGATGATACAGAGGGGAAAAGGAGATAAATTCTATTCTTAAAACAAGATAAGGGCATTTAGAGATCTATGAAAACAATGAGGCCTTCACAGATTAATATTTCTGTGGAAGGAGACCCATTCAGAAACAAAGTCATGATACCAGCTGTTTTCTCCCTAGAGACATTTGCCAGTTCTGAGTACGGCTAGTGTTTCTGGTTTGGGCCAGGCAGAAGGCTGATTTCAAGGGAAAGAGGAACCAGACAGGTGTTTAATGACCAAGCAGGTCTATAATAACAAATTGGAGAGCTTCAAATATGCAACTGGTTTTCACTACGGGACATGTGCTGTATCCTGAGGCTGCACAGGGGCTGAAGGGCTAGGTTGGGAGCTTCAGAAACAACCTGAGATTTCCTGTGCTCTCACAGCACCCGGATACCACGAGGCTCCAGGGGAAGTTCTGAACATAAAACACCTGTGAGGCAAAAGCTAAAGAGGCACTGAATTAACAGGAAAGATCCATAACCAAGACTAAACTGGAGCACCTGATTCTCACGGATGTACAGAGAATGGGAATCCAGGAGCCAGCAATGGCCTATGGCAAAAGGTTGTTTCTGGAGGAGAGAGGAACCAGGCAAGAATCAGGGTTCTCTTGGCAACAGACATGTCTTTACCAAGACATTTACCCAATTAGATGCTGTTTGTGACCTTAAAAAAAATAAAAATAAAAAAAAAAATAACTGATTCTCTCTCAGTTTGGGGCCTGGGATGATCAACACTGGCCAGGCTGTCCATTGAAAAGCTGGAACATCATGCCTCAGAAAAGAGAGACCCAGAGTCTTCAGAAAACCAAAACCCAGACTTGACTAATTAATTCCCTGAGTTGATGAGGTGACTAGGCCCTATGATGATATCTGCCAAACATGTGGTTAAATTTCACCATCACCAGAGCTTCCATAGGTCTCTAATACATTGTCCAATCCAAAACATAACTAGAAATGACTAAACATGCAAAGAGGCAAGACTATATGACAAAAAGAAAATGAGGAAGGAAAATGAAACAACTGAAGCGTTTCTCAACATGATCAATATAATGTAATTAATAACAGAATAAAAATAACTGTGAATAATATATTCAACAATATCACAAAAGATAAAGATGTAATAGAGACTAAATGATAACCACATAATTGAAATCTGTATAAAATATTTAAATGATCACTTCAATCCAACAAATAAATCTAAAAGGCACCACCTCAGTGAATGAATGTAATAGCATATTAAATACAACAATAGAAAAAAATGAGATCTGGAAGTCAGGTAAGTATTAAGGACCCAAACTGAATACCAAAGAAATTATAGAAGTGAAATAAAGCATGCAGAAGTTAGGGTAATAAAAGCGTGGAACATATCCAAAGTGAAGCTGGGGTCTCAGTGAGAGAGAACAGAGAGAATGGCCAAAAGCAATAGCAGTGAGATAAAGATCCAAGATGTTTTAAAACTGATGAAAAACATCAAAATAAGGTTTAAGAGGCTCAGTAGGAAAAACACAGAGAAATAATACTTGACCACATCATCGTAAAACTATTTAAAATCTGATATGGTTTAGCTGTGTCCCTACCCAAATCTCACCTTGAATTGTGGCTCCCATAATTCCCTCCCCATAGGAGGGACCCAGAGGAAGGTAATTGAGTCATGGGTGGGGCTTTCCCATGCTCTTTTCATGACAGTGAACGAGTCTCACAAGATCTGGTGGTTTTATAAAGGGGAGTTCCTTTGAACACTCTCTCTCTCTCTTGCCTGCCACCACATAAGATGTCCCTTTACTCTTTCTTCAACTTCTGACATGATAGTGAGGCCTCTCCAACCCTGTGGAATTGTGAGTCCAATAAACCTCTTTCCTTTATAAATTACCCAATCTCGGGTATGTCTTCCTTAGCAGGGTGAGAACAGACTAATGCAAAATCAGAAGTAAAACCTTAAAAGTTTCAAGTGGAAAAATGCACAGGTCTTTAAAAGAGCAGCAGCAGGATTCATAATGGACTTCCCAAGAGAAAAATATCAGAAACCTGAAGACAAAGAACCATATCTTTCAAGTGCGCAGGTCTTTGTGTGGACATACGTCTTCATTTCTCTTGGGTAATGATATGGTCTGGATCTGTGTCCCCGCCCAAATCTCATGTGGAATTGTAATCCCCCGTGTTGGAGGTGGCGCATGGTGGAGGATGACTGCATTATGGGACAGTTTCTCATGAATGAGTTAACATCAGCCCCTTTGATGTTATTCTTCTGATAGTGAGTTCTTGTGAGATCTTGTTGTTTAAAAGTGTGTGGCACCTTCCACATCTCTCTTCTCCAGCTCCAGCAACGTAAGACATACCTGCTTCCCCTTCACCTTCTGCCATGATTGAAAATTTTCCTGAGGCCTCCCCTCTGAAACTATCATGCTTCTTGTACAGCCTGTGAGCCAATTAAACCTCTTATTTATAAATTACTGCTGTAAATAGCAGTGCAAGAACAGACTATAACACAGGTAAATATCTAGAAATACAACTGCTTGGCTAAATGAAGTGTTGGATTAACTCTGGAAGAAACTGCCAAGCTGCATATATTTCTATTCCATGACTCAGCCATTCTACTGAGATACAGCTAACGGAATTATATACATTTGCTTGCCAGAAGACAGGCACAAGAGCGGTTATAGGTTTACTACTTTTAGCAGTTCTAAACTGGAAACATTTCAATGCTAATCAATAGTAAAATAGAAAAATAAGTCTTAGGAGGTTTACCTAATAGACTATTTCATATGTACAACAATGAAAATAAATGATCTGTAACTCATTTATACACAACAATACACAACAATATGGAAAAATATCAATAACATAATGTTCACTATAGAGGCCAAACACAAAATAACACATACTGTAGGATTCCTTTCTATAATGGTCAGAAACAGAAAAGCTAACTAATGCTATCAGAATCCAGAAGGATGGCAGAGGTTGGCAGGGGCAGGCGAGAGCATCAGGTTTGTTTATTATCTAGGTGCTGGCTACATGATAGCAGCCCATCTCCTGAAGGAAATGTCACAGGAGCCAAGATTCAAGGTGCAAAAGGAGTGAGGAAGATGTTCCAGACCAAGAGAGCAGCATGTACAATATATGGAGGAAGGCAGCAGAGGGTGATGGCCTTGAGAAGGTGCAAGGAGGGAGCCGGAGGGCAGTGGAGAGGCGGGCAGGGTAGGAGGGAATCAAGTTGATTGACAGAGACTGACCCTTTGTCCCTGGTCAGTAGATGCTGCTGCTTCAAAAACCAGTGTGGAGTACGGAAGGAAGAGGACAAACTTAATAGGAAAGAAAACTCAAGGCACTGCATAATAATCAAGATGTATCTTCTAATAATTTAATGAATTATCTTCCTCATTAGAATACAACTTTCTCTTTAGTCTATGGACTGTCTCTTTTGGTTATCTATATTTCAGTATAATATTCTGCACACTGTCAACACAGATGAACACTTACAGAACACCTCATTGACATTGAATTAGAGCTGGACATCGGTTTTGCAAAATACACTGTGATTATTACATATGCTGATGCTGATTCGATTCACGCTCTTTTCCTGCCTGAGACACCTTCTCCACCTCACTACAACCTACCTGCCTGAGAAGTGTCTACTCATCCTTCAAATTCCAAGAAATGCACAGTGCTTTGTCTCTTGCTTTCTCGTAATGCCTTGCTCACCCTTCGGTGGGACATCTACCATGTTGTAGTATTTTCTTAATCAATTCATTCCTAAGCATCATGGCTCATTCATGTTTCTGTATTATGGGCCTACCAAGGTGTCTGCTATTAAATAGAAGCAGCTCCATGGACATCTGGAAAGAAGTATTGCAATCTCTTTTTCAGTTGCTGGCAAGAGAGTGAGTGATATTCATTCTCAAATCTTAAGAGGAATTATAAATTAAATATCCAGAGACACCATTAGATGACTTTTTGTCCTATCAAATCAGATGTTTGTGTAATAGTATGAAATAAACTTTAGTCATCGCTCTAAACCTGAAGTCATGCATGGAAAAATTAATTTCAAATTTACAATAAAATTGGAGATGATTATGGTATTTTAGGCTTAATCATTTGCACCATAAAGGAAGCTTTGAAAGGGCTCCTTCTGATAACTTTTCTGTTTGCTGTTATCTTTAAGTATTTTTTTATTCCTTTATAATGAGGCTGTATAGGATCCAGTAATTATCATTTATCATGGAGAATTGAAAAGAAGAGACATTGAGAATTTTCACTAGTTGTGCTTATAACCAAGATGATTATTACAACCCTCAGAGGGGGAGAATAATTTTTACCAGCAAGCAGCCAGGTGCTAGAACAGTGTTTGCAGCACGTATGAATCAGCTTCACACTACTGAGCTTACCACATACTGGTGCATTCAAACAGTGACTTAACAAGAATAATTTATTTAAAGAGTGGATCATAAGCTTAACACAAAAATGCTGTCACAAAATTGTTTAGGCTTAAAATCAGGAAATTCTTTTCATCCTCCAAACCATACAGGAAATCATTTAAGAAAACAACGGATCCATTAAAGAATGGAAAGTTATTTCCAGTTAATTATTCCTGTAATTAACTGTGCCTTTTCTGTAAGATTGGGACTCCTTCCTGCATGTTAATAAATTATTTCCCTTGTCATACCAGTTGTAAAAGATTCATTTCTGTATTTCTAAGTTAATTATAAGAATTGAGTTATAAATTTCAAATCTGCCTACTTCTGTAGTTACCTGTAATAATTTTTAAACTTTTTTTTGTTGCAGGTACTTTTTAAAAAATCTCATCTAGTTTCAGCTGGCTTTTAATTATGCTCACAAACTATGTATTTTTCAGGTTTAGCCTTAGATTTGTGTTTTTCCCTTTTTAATGACCACCACATGTGGCACTTTCCATGCCTCCTACTGGGCTCTTGAAGCTTCTTGACAGTGTTAATACTGATTCTATTAAAAGAACAGCATTTGAGACCACAAAAGGAAAAAAATCTCCTCCTGTGAAAAGAAAAAGTATTTTGTATTTTGATGAGGGATGACTAAATAAACTATTATAACAGAAATAGCTTTTATAGTCCTAAAGCCAGAAAAGTTACAAAGGCTCTGAATGTCAGACACACTCATAATCAACCTTTAAGTGGGACCGTGTCAGGAAAACAAAAATGCAATTACAATTTTGTCACCAGAATCTAGTCCATAATTAAATTGATGGATGTTTATATTTACCTCTTTTCTCTCCAAATAATGCATCAATATTTTATTATTTTGCTAGTTACCTTATAAATATACTTGATAACTTGTAAAACCACAATACACTCTTTCTATAGATAACTTTTGACCCTGATCACTTAAGCTTTAAAGATTTAAGCCATTCTTTACAGTCTACATTTTTCATCATTTAAGTCTCAACCTACCAGCTAGTCTAGTAGTTTTTCATCAAAAAATAATTTCTTAAAATATCATGTATGATTTTAATTGAAAATCACTTGTATATCAAATAAAATGTACTTTCTCAGAGACAAGTAAGTTATATATAGAAAGGAATAGAAATAGCTTTAATTTAGTAGCTACCTAAAGTATCAAATATTATAATAGATTGAAACATATGCTCTATTGTATAATGTTTACAACAATGTGAGAGCGTATATTATTATTTCCCTTCACATATGGGAAACTAAAGTTCCAAACTGCTAAGTGCTTTGCCCAAGGCTTTAGGCTTTCGGTAGATCCAGAACTAGAGAATTTCTTTTTTTTTTTTCTTTAATTTAATTTAATTTAATTTAATTTTTTTAATGTTTTTATTTCAATAACTTTAGGGGTACATGTGGTTTTTGGTTACATAGATGAATTGTACAGTGGTGAAGTCTACGAGTTTCTATGTATTCTAACTCTCACTAATTATTTTTTCACTACAGAAAATTGTTTGCTAGTATAAATGCAGAATTTTTTTAAAAAAGCTTTATTTGGAAAGCATAATTAAAAAAATGTCGTGTATTCATATTTACCAATACTCCAAGAAAAACAGCAATAAAATATTTAGAAAGCTTCTCCCATAATTTCCTTTGGCTTTTTAACTCTACCAGATGGTTGAGAATGCATGCTGTTGATGATTAACCAGATGAACCACCCTCTTCTTACTAGTTCTGCAAGATTCAATATTATCTGTGTTCTCCAGCACTCTAAAGTAATCAACTAGCTGTTAGGAAAATCATGGTATTTCAGAAAAAGTTTCTTTGTGACAAGTAAATAAGCCGAAAGGATAAAAAGAAAATATGATGTTCCAATTTGGGAAAAATAATGCAATGAGGACTGCATCTGATGCACCATTTAAGAAAGAGAGAAAATAAAAATGCTCATTTCTAACTGCCTCACTTCAACAGCTTCCCAAATATTCGTCTATTTTTTCCTGTTAAGTAATTGCCACATAATCATATCTGCTGAATTATGAAGAAACCAGCACATTATTTTCCCACCAGAATGTTTTTGTTTGTTTGTTTGCTTTTCTTACACTCCATTTACAAAACCGCTTATCATTTGGGGGACATTAGACTAATTACTTATTTTCAATCTGCAGTTTTCTCACTGGTAGAATCCAAGCTACGACAATGATGACAATGATTCTGATGACGATGATAATAATGTCCCCTACTTCATGGAGGTGGTTGTGAAGATGAAACAGGGTGTGTACATCCCTTAGCATGTGAGCTGGCACAAATGATTTCTCTATCAGTGTGTTACAGGAGGCAAAAAAAGAGAAGTATTCTTAAAATGATTGTTATAAAAATAATTTTAAAAATTGTTGCATCATTATGCAATAATTTTGTATGTGTGTCTCAAATATTTGGTAATGCTTCAGATGGTATCTTCTTAACATCAAAGTAAATATCTGGAAAGATCTGCAAGAAGCTTCTAAATTTTAATTTTTCCAAAAATTTTGACAGTTGAGTTCAAAGGTCACAACATTTTAATTGATTACCTTCAATAGCTACATGAAGTTTTAATTCTTACCTAGTTTTAGAAAAGCCTTACCAAGTCTGAAGGGCAGGAGGGGATTATAGTGCTAGGGGGACTGATTCCTTTGCTGAAGATAGATTCATAGCGGGACCTATCTGATGAAAACCCAGGATCACGGTGATGAAGGATCACTGTGGAAGTTCTCTGTTCATCTAACCAGACATTATCTCCACGCTCCTAACACATCTACAAGGAACAGATAATTCCATACATTCTTGTGCCTATATAGGGTTATTCTAAATTACAATATAGACCACAATAAAGTTTGATTTTTATTTTAATACTAATTACTCTTTACTATTATCTTATCTAGCAACTAAATGGAGCTTTCATAGTTATTGAGCTCAAATCCCAGATGTGGCCATTCTTAATTTTACTCAGAAATTGTCAACTAAAGGAAAAATGTATATCATTTATCTCTAATGTGTATTATCTCTAAATAAAATCAAGTAATTCAGAGACACTCATTCGTTTTTGTACTACAAGACAAGAAGCAAATATATATATTTTTTTCTCGGCTTTATCTGTGACAAAACTTGTATAATCTGATATAAAAATGAATTTGCATTCTAACACAGCTCAAGCACATTTATCAATAAACACATACATGAAGCTTTTACAAGAAGCAGACAATCATGGAGAATTATCCCGCGAGGTCTAGAAAGTCAAAATTGACCTAAATTTATGTTTTTATATAACAGGAATACTCTCATAAGTTTTTAGTTCATTGTTGGGCATTGGGTTTGGTTTTTGGTGTGTATGTGTGTGTGTGTATGCGACCAGTTTCCATTTGAAGGGAAAGAGGAATTCTGCGGGTGAGTTTCCTCAAAGTGAAATCCAAATATAGAGAAACACCAAAGCATGTAAAAATCATCTCAAACTTTGCAGCTACAATTTGAAAAGTCATTAAACACTATTTGGAGCTGTAGGACTTTGGGAAAGCCATGCCATCCACACTTTAGCCTCTGTAAATTTGGAACCCCAAATTTACAGAGGCTAAAGCCTACTTTAATTACTTTGATATAGAAATGGGAAGAATATGTTTTAACAATAATAGCTCCTAGAGGCCGGTCACAGTGGCTCACGTCTGTAATCCCAGCGCTTTGGGAGGCCGAGGCAGGCAGATCACTTGAGACCAGGTGTTAGAGATCAGACTTGCCAACATGGCAAAACTTCGTCTCTACTGAAATTACAAAAAATTAGTCAGGCACGGTGACAGGTGCCTGTAACCACAGCTACTCAGGAGACTGAGGCAGGAGAATCACTTGAACCTAGGAGATGAAGGTTGCAGTGAGCTAAGAGAGCTGAGATTGTGCCACTGCACTCCAGCCTGGGTGTCAGAGCAAGATTCTGTCTCCAAAAAAAAAAAGAAAAAGCTCCTAGAAATAGACCCCTGTAAACCAGAACTATCCTCAAAATAAAGTTCCCTTCCCAATATCTTACAGCTGGAGACAGTAAGTACCACCTTCAAATGGCACATCACTATCATATTTGATAAATAAGGAATAGGAGATGAATACAGGCTGAGGGTCTATACTGCTTCAGGCATTGAACAAAGGGCTTTACTTTTTCTGTCTACATATAATCTTTCTAGTATGCCATTACCTCCTTTGAGAGGTAATAAATGTGAAGTCCAGGGAGGTTAGCTAATTTCCTCAAAGTCACCCATCTAATGACTGTACACACACTCTGATTTCACTTTATATTCTACATGGGCTTTATAACAAAGTTCGTCATAGGAAGTATCTCAACAATAATGGAGAAAGGGTAATATGCTTAGACAGAGCTCTCCTCTCAGAAATATATATTCTAACAACAAATGAAAAACAGAAATAGGGTAATGAGTAGCAAGAAATGTTTGTCTCATCAAAAGTCAGGTTAGAGAAAACCATGAAAAATTTATGATCTGTGTTGTAAGGTCCTTTCTGGCTCTACAAATATCACCACTCCAAGTTTCCTGGTGTTCAGCACAGATAAGTATAAGAATTATGCAATGTTCCAGTGACTCCCAGGAAAGAATGCCCTAAACTCAAAAGAAGGAAAGGTCAGAATTTCAGCAGCGGTAAAATCACACACAGCAAGGTGGTAGGAAATAAGATTAAAAAGCTGAGACGCACTAAAGATATAATAATATCACATTTTAAAATAGTGCATTGGATGCCGAAAGCCCAGCTGTTAAGGTAGGAGTGAGACAGTCTCAGTCAGGGTGAGAACAAAGGCTCTCACGTGGGGTACAGTTAGTGGCCATGAAACATTTAACATGGTCACAGCTGGGCTCGCTTAAGGAATGGCAGCCCAGCAGTTGGAGGTGAGGAGGCTGCTGTTGCTGGATCGCTTCCTTTCTGTGAGGCAGCGGTTCTCGAAGTGCCATTCCTTGAACCAGAGCCTCAGCATCACTGGGGAACTTGTCAGAAATGCAAATTCTCACAGACCTACTGAGTCAGAAACCCTGAATGTGAAACCCAGCAACCTGTGTTGTAACAAGCACCCCGGGCGGTTCTGTTGCACACTAACATTGAGAATCACTGGAGTGTGGAAAGCTGCAATCCTAAAATGTTTTAACAACTCCATGCAGTCTAGAAGACGAAGTCCAAGCTCCCTGTCATGGTGTATAAAGAATGATTCTCTGTAACTCTGTTCTGCTATGGGCTCCAGCCCAACTTGCGCGTTCTCTCTACTTAACAATTTGCACTTGAGTTGTTTTAAACCATTTTAACTCCCTATATTCACATGATTAGTTTCCATTATATGTTGTTGCTCATACTATTCTCTCTGTCTGCATCGTTCTCGCCTCCTTCGTCTTTCTTACTTAACTCTTACTCATTGTTAAAATTTTAGGCAGATGTCATCTCACAAAGCGAACTTCATTCTCTTTTCCCACACTAAATCCGACATGGGACTCTCTCCCTTGACTCCATCATGCTCAGTCTGTATTTAAAAACTCAAAATTATCCTCCCAAACCACTGAACACCTTAAGGTGCAGGACCTTGTTTGTATTTTTATCTGCATGCTCTATCAAAATGGCTGGCACACCATCGATACCTTAATAATTAAACTGACCTCCTGCCATCATTTACATATCCACTGAGTTGAGGATTTAAAAATCGTATGTAAAAATTGGCAACTCAGTGATATATTTCATATAAAAAATGCTTAGAATAGACACTGCCATTCAATAAACATTAGCTATTAGTTGAAGATTTTAAAATTCATATATAAAAATTGGCATGTCAGTGATCTATTTTACATAAAACCCTTAAAATAGACACTGCAATTCAATAAACATTACTAATATTACAGAAGCCTGAGAAAGTATGGGTTTAAAAAGTTCGTGATTAAATACTTAGTACTCCTTTGTTAACAATTAAAGACAAAGAAATTAGAAAAATTATATTGCACTCTGCAACTCATATGAGGAAAATAATCTGACATATATGATAATATACATAAGTAAAGTATGTGATATATGAATATTTTCATGTGACTTTGATTATATAATTTTAGTTTTTAATGTGACAGCAGAAAAATGCAATCCAATTATTCTCTGCAGATAGCACTCTACATAGGAGCGGTATCAGTAGTCTTGTTTTTTATAAGGTGGTCCTCATTCTTATTAGGTCAGGTTAAAGTTCAAAATCCTTAACGATAAAAATGCTCAATAAACTGGATATAGAAGAAAGGTTCATCAACATAATAAAGGTTACATTTGATAAGCCCACAGTCAACGTGATGCTCAATCTTGAAAAATTGAACGCAACAGAATAAAAAATAGGTAAATTGGACTTTATCAAAATTAAAAATGTTGAGGTTCAAATGATACTATCAAAAATATGAAAAGACAAAACACAGAATATGAGAAATATTTGCAAATCATATATCTGATAAGGGATTGGTTACCAGAAAATATGAAGAACTTTCACAACAATAAAAATACAACCCAATTAACAAATGATTTAATAGACATGTATTCAAAGCAAATATACTGATGCACAATCAGCACATGAAAAGGTGCGCAGCATCATTAGTTGCTAGAGAAATACAAATCAAATACCTACTAAAATGAATATAATCAAATGATAGACAATAACGAGCATTGCCAAAGATGTGTACAAATTGAAATCTTCATACTTTTCTGGCTGAATGAAAAATTGGGGTAGGCATTTTGGAAACAGTTTGCCAGTTCCTTAAAAAATAAACATAATGTTATCATCTGACCAAGCAATTTCATTCCTAGGTATGAAGGGAATTGAAAACAAACGTCCACACAAAAATGGTACATAAAATTTCCTACAGCATTATTCACAATAGCCCAGAAGAAGAAATAACCCATATGTCCGTCAATTTATGAATGCATACATATAAAATAGAGCACGTCCGTTGAATTGAATATTATTGAGTCTTTAAAAAAAGACAAAAGCAGTAACACTTGCTACAACACGAATGAAACTTGAAAACACACTAAATGACAGAGCCAGGCACAAAAGACCACAGACTTTATGATTCCATTTGTATGAAATTTCCAGAATAGACAAACTGATAAAAACAGAATTTAGATCAGTGGTTGCCTGTGGCTGAGACTGAGGTAGGAATAGAAAGTCGCTGCTGCTCTCCTTTCTCTTTCCCTACAGATTGGTGTTCCTGACTGCTCATTTGTCTGCTGTGATACTAGATTTTTTAAAAAATGCACAACACGTAAGATTTTACTTTCATTTTACTTTCTATGACAAGTGTTACTTTAAAATAATAAGATTGATGGGAGATCCAAGATGGCCACTTAGGAGGAACTCGGGAATGCAGCTCCGAGAGAAAGCACAGAGGGTGAGTGGACGCCGTATTTCCAGACTGATTTTTACTGCCCACAGACCAGGAGATTCACACGCAGAGAAGCCACACGGGTCGCCAGCGCCGCTGGCGCCGCTGGCTTGAACGGCGCAGCCGCTGGGCCGGCACCCTGAGGCAACGGCTCACTGTACAAAGTGAGAGAGTCTGAGTCCCCTATAAGCCAGCAAGGGGAGCTGAAACGGGGAGCCAGGCCAGCGCCACGAATCTCAGAGCCGCGGCTTTAGCCAACGCAGCGGCTCCGGAGGCAGATCAGACGAGACGGTGTCCCCTCTTACCCAGCAAGAAGACCTGAAACACAACTGAAACCGGGACGGTCCAGCTCTGTGGAGGAGGGGCATTCTCCATAGGCACCCTGCTGTTCCCAGGGCAATCTAACAAGGCAATCCGCCACTACAGAGACTCCGTCACTACAGGGGCGGGCCAACATAGCGGAAGCAGTTCTAACTACACCCAGAAGTTCACACGGAGGCTGGGTGGAGCCCACAGCAGCTTAACGAAGCCTCTGCAACCTGAGTGTGACTAGGCTGCCACCTTGTGGGCAGGGAAAACAGCAACCGCACAGGGGAACATCGTAAAACCGTAACTCCCTGGGACAGAACACCTGGGGGGAAGAGCAGGGGGTTTATGAGTTCTGCCACAGCAGACTTAAAATTACCAAAATCAGAAAGACAACAACTACAAAGTCAACAGGTGGATAAATCCACAAAGATGGGAAGAAACCAGCGCAAAAAGGATGAAAACACCCAAAACCAGAACACTTCTCCTCCTACAAGGGATCACAACTCCTTACCAGCAAGGGAACAAGACTGGATGGAGAATGAGTGTGATGAAATGACAGAATCAGCTTTCAGAAAGTGGATAATAAGAAACTTCTGTGAGCTAAAAGAACATGTTCTAACCCAATGCAAAGAAACTAAGAACCTTGAAAAAAGACTTGACGAAATGCTAACAAGAATGGACAACTTAGAGAGGAATATGAGCGAATTGATGGAGTTGAAAAACACAACACGAGAACTTCGTGAAGCATGCACAAGTTTCAACAGCCGAATTGACCAAGCAGAAGAAAGGATATCAGAGGTCGAAGATCAACTCAATGAAATAAAACGAGAAGGCAAGATTAGAGAAAACAGGGTAAAAAGGAATGAACAAAGTCAACAAGAAATATGGGACTATGTGAAAAGACCTAATCTACGTTTGATAGGTGTACCTGAATGTGACGAAGAGAATGCATCCAAGCTGGAAAATACTCTTCAGGATATTATCCAGGAAAACTTCCCCAACCTAACAAGGCAGGCCAAGATTCAAGTCCAGGAAATACAGAGAACACCACAAAGATACTCCTCTAGAAGAGCAACCCCAAGACACATAATCATCAGATTCACCAGGGTTGAAATGAAGGAGAAAATACTAAGGGCAGCCAGAGAGAAAGGTCAGGTTACCCACAAAGGGAAGCCCATCAGACTCACTGCAGATCTCTCAGCAGAAACCCTACAGGCCAGAAGAGAGTGGGGGCCGATATTCAACATCCTTAAGGAAAAGAACTTTCAACCCAGAATTTCGTATCCAGCCAAACTAAGCTTCATAAGTGAAGGAAAAATAAAATCCTTTGTGAACAAGCAAGAACTCAGAGAGTTCATCACCACCAGACCAGCTCTACAAGAGCTCCTGAAGGAGGCACTACACATAGAAAAGAACAACCAGTACCAACCACTCCAAAAACACACGAAAAGGTAAAGAGCATCAACACAATGAAGAATCTGCATCAACCAAAGGGCAAAACAGCCACCTAGCACCAAAATGACAGGATCGAATTCACACATAACAATATTAACCCTAAATGTAAACGGACTAAATGCCCCAATCAAAAGACACAGACTGGCAAATTGGATAAAAAGCCAAAACCCATCAGTGTGCTGTATCCAGGAAACCCATCTCGCATGCAAGGATACACAAAGGCTCAAAATAAAGGGATGGAGGAAGATTTACCAAGCAAATGGAGAGCAAAAAAAAGCAGGAGTTGCAATTCTCATCTCTGATAAAATAGACTTTAAAGCAACAAAGATCAAAAGAGACAAAGAAGGACATTACATAATGGTAAAAGGATCAATGCAGCAAGAAGAGCTAACGATCCTAAATATATATGCACCTAATACAGGAGCACCCAGATACATAAGGCAAGTTCTTAAAGACTTACAAAGAGACTTAGACTCCCACACAATAATAGTGGGAGACTTCAACACACCATTGTCAATATTAGACAGATCAACGAGACAGAAAATTAACAAGGATATCCAGGACTTGAACTCAGACCTGGAACAAGCAAACCTAATAGACATTTACAGAACTCTCCACCCCAAATCCACAGAATATACATTCTTCTCAGCACCACATCACACCTACTCTAAAATTGACCACATAATTGGAAGTAAATCACTCCTCAGCAAATGCAAAAGAACGGAAACCATAACAAACAGTCTCTCAGACCACAGTGCAATCAAGTTAGAACTCAGAATTCAGAAGCCAACCCAGAACCGCACAGCCTCATGGAAAATGAACAACTTTCTCCTGAATGTTGACTGGATAAACAATGAAATGAAGGCAGAAATAAAGACGTTCTTCGAAATCAACGAGAATGAAGACACCACATACCAGAATCTCTGGGACACATTTAAAGCAGTCTCTAGAGGAAAATATATAGCAATAAGTGCCCACATGAGAAGAAAGCAGAGATCTAAAATTGACACCCTATCGTCAAAATTGAAAGAGCTAGAGGAGCAAGATCAAAAAAACTCAAAACCTAGCAGAAGACAAGAAATAACTAAGATCAAAGCAGAATTGAAGGAGATAGAGACACGAAAAACCCTTCAAAAAATCAATAAATCCAGGAGCTGGTTTTTTGAAAAGATCAATAAAATAGACAGACCACTAGCCAGACTAATAAAAAAGAAAAGAGAGAATAATCAAATAGATGCAATAAAAAATGACAAAGGGGATATCACCACAGATTCCACAGAAATTCAAACCATCATCAGAGATTATTACAAACAACTCTATGCACATAAATTAGAAAACCTGGAGGAAATGGATAAATTCCTGGACAGTAGCCTCCTCCCATGCCTAAACCAGGAAGAAGTCGAAACCCTGAATAGACCAATAACAAGGTCTGAAGTCGAGGCAGCAATTAAGAGCCTACCACCCAAAAAAAGCCCAGGTCCAGATGGGTTCACAGCAGAATTCTACCAGACATACAAAGAGGAACTGATACCATTCCTACTGAAACTATTCCAAATAATCCAAAAAGAGGGAATCCTTCCCAAATCATTTTATGAGACCAACATCATCCTAATACCAAAACCTGGCAGAGACTCAACAAGAAAAGAAAACTACAGGCCAATATCCATGATGAACATAGATGCAAAAATCTTCAATAAAATAATGGCAAGCCGATTACAACAGCACATCAAAAAGCTTATCCACCATGATCAAGTAGGATTCATCCCGGGGATGCAAGGCTGGTTCAATATACGCAAGTCTATAAATGTAATTCACCACATAAACAGAACCAAAGACAAAAACCACATGATTATCTCAATCGATGCAGAGAAGGCCTTCGACAAAATTCAACAGCCCTTTATGCTAAAAACCCTCAATAAACTAGGTATCGATGGAACGTATCTCAAAATAATAAAAGCTATTTACGACAAACCGACAGCCAATATCATACTGAACGGGCAAAAACTGGAAGCATTCCCTTTGAAATCTGGCACTAGACAAGGATGCCCTCTCTCACCACTCCTATTCAATATAGTACTGGAAGTTCTAGCCAGAGCAATCAGGCAAGAAAAAGAAATAAAGGGTATTCAATTAGGAAAGGAGGAAGTCAAATTGTCTCTATTTGCAGACGACATGATTGTATATCTAGAAGACCCCCTCATCTCAGCCCAAAAGCTCCTGAAACTGATAAGCAACTTCAGCAAAGTCTCAGGATACAAAATCAATGTGCAAAAATCACAAGCATTCCTATACACCAATAACAGACTTAAAGAGAGCCAAATCAAGAACGAACTGCCATTCACAGTTGCTACAAAGAGAATAAAATACCTAGGAATACAACTAACAAGGAACGTAAAGGACCTCTTCAAGGAGAACTACAAATCACTGCTCAACGAAATAAGAGAGGACACAAACAGATGGAGAAACATTCCATGTTCATGGTTAGGAAGAATCAATATCGTGAAAATGGCCATACTGCCCAAAGTAATATACAGATTCAATGCTATCCCCATCAAGCTACCAATGACCTTCTTCACAGAACTGGAAAAAACCACCTTAAACTTCATATGGAACCAAAAGAGAGCCCGCATAGCCAAGTCAATTCTAAGCAAAAAGAACAAAGCGGGAGGCATCACACTACCAGACATCAAACTCTACTACAAGGCTACAGTAATCAAAACAGCATGGTACTGGTACCAAAACAGAGATATAGACCAATGGAACAGAACAGAGGCGTCGGAGGCAACACAACATATCTACAACCACCCAATCTTTGACAAACCTGATAAAAACAAGCAATGGGGAAAGGATTCCCTGTTCAATAAGTGGTGTTGGGAAAACTGGCTAGCCATATGCAGAAAGCAGAAACTGGACCCCTTCCTGACACCTTACACTAAAATTGACTCCAGATGGATTAAAGACTTAAACATAAGACCTAACACCATAAAATCACTAGAAGGAAACCTAGGCAAAACCATTCAGGACATAGGCGTAGGCAAGGACTTCATGACCAAAACACCAAAAGCATTGGCAACAAAAGCCAAAATAGACAAATGGGACCTAATCAAACTCCACAGCTTCTGCACAGCAAAAGAAACAGTAAATAGAGTGAATCGGCAACCAACAGAATGGGAAAAAATTTTTTCAGCCTACCCATCTGACAAAGGGCTGATATCCAGAATTTACAACGAGCTAAAAAAGATTTACAAGAAAAAAACAAACAAGCCCATTCAAAAGTGGGCGAAGGATATGAACAGATACTTTACAAAAGAAGACATACATGAGGCCAACAAGCATATGAAAAAATGCTCATCATCACTGGCCATTAGAGAAATGCAAATCAAAACTACATTGAGATACCATCTCACACCAGTCAGAATGGCAATCATTAAAAAATCTGGAGACAACAGATGCTGGAGAGGATGTGGAGAAATAGGAACACTTTTACACTGTTGGTGGGAGTGTAAACTAGTTCAACCATTGTGGAAAACAGTGTGGCGATTCCTCAAGGACCTAGAAATAGAAATTCCATTTGACCCAGCAATCCCATTACTGGGCATATATCCAAAGGATTATAAATCGTTCTACTATAAGGACACATGCACACGAATGTTCATTGCAGCACAGTTTACAATAGCAAAGACCTGGAACCAACCCAAATGCCCATCGATGATAGACTGGACAGGAAAAATGTGGCACATATACACCATGGAATATTATGCAGCCATTAAAAACGAGGAGTTCGCGACCTTTGTAGGGACATGGATGAACCTGGAAACCATCATTCTCAGCAAACTGACACAAGAACACAAAATCAAACACCACATGTTCTCACTCATAGGCGGGTGTTGAACAAGGAGAACACATGGACACAGGGAGGGGAGCACTATACATGGGGGTCTGTTGTGGGGGAGTGGGGGGGACAGCGGGGGGGGTGGGGAATTGGGGAGGGATAGCATGGGGAGAAATGCCAGATATGGGTGAAGGGGAGGAAGGCAGCAAATCACACTGCCACGTATGCACCTATGCTACAACCTTGCATGTTTTCCACATGTACCCCAAAACCTAAAATGCAATAAAAAAAAAAAAAAAAAAAAAAAAAAAAGAAAGTCGCTGCTAATGGTATAGTGTTCTTTATAAGCTGCTGAAATGTTCTGAAATTAGTGGTGGTGGTTTCACAACTGAGTGAATGTACTAAAAATCACCAAATTGTACAGTTTTAAAGGATCTGATTTAGGACATAAAATATGTCTTCATAAAATACTTTAATTAATGAAGTCTCACACTACCCCACCCTCTTCCCTTTACCGTCATTATCTAAATTCTATTAATGATAAAGCAGTAGGGCATTTACATGAGCATAGGTGAACACTTTTATGACCTAAGAGTAGGCAAACATTTCTCAAACTGGAAACAAAAAGGGAAATAATTTGATGCATTTTTAAAATTACATAATTCTGTCGATATAAAGAAACATTTCGAGTAATCCATATGGAATAGGAAAATACTTAAAATGCCTAAATCTGACAAAGTGCCTATATCCAAAATGAATAACTTTCAAAAATTTCTATAAGGGAAAAAAAAAAGACAGGGAACTCCATAGAATAAAGGTCAAAACAATTGAATATGTACCTCACAAAGAGAAGCTTCAAATGCCCAATAAACACATAAAAATGTGTCCAATATTATTAATTAAGAAGGAAATATAACTTAAGACCACACTGTAATATACCATTGCAAATCCACCCTGATGGCTAAAATTAAAAGGTGGAAAATACCAATTGTGTTAAAGATGTGAGTGGTACTCAGAACACTCATATACCCCTGCAGAAGTATAAACTGGTACAACTAAACCAACTAAACTATTTGGTAATATCTACTAAAGCTGAACATATACATGTTGACTGATTTATTGATGCTACTCTAAAGTACGTTCTTAACAAGATGAGCACAATCTTTACCAAAACACATGTACCAAAATGTTCAGCACAGCACAATTTGTAATAATTCCAAAATGTAAACCACCTAAACTGCCCATTGACAACAAAATTAATAAATTAAATATTCATAATAGGCACTACTTAAATGAGAATGAAGTAAGTCTAACTGAGCACAATCACATAAATAAAACAAAATAATACTAAGTGGAGGAATTCAGACACAAAACAGAACATATAGTAAAGTTTTATGTACAAGCTGAGAAATAGGCAAAACCAATCTCTCTCATCCTAAGTCCGGACAGCATTGAGTACCATGGGGAGAGTGACAGGATGCTGTAATCTGTTTCCTGACCGGGGTTTCTGTTTACACATGGGTATTCACATTGTAGAGGTCCATTGAACTGAACATATAGTTGTGCACAATCTATAGACATTTTAAAATTTAATAAATTTGCTAAAGAAAAAGTAAAAGTGGTGTGACTTGGAGGAAAGAAATTTGGAATACAGTCAAAAATCACATACCCTAGTCTTAAAATTTCCATGAGAAACTAATTTAGCCTTTGAGACTTTCAGAAAATAATCTCTCCTTTTCCATTCCTAGTTATTTAACTTCTGAATGGGATGTGAATCCTATGGACAGGCGTATTTTAGGAAGAAGTGAAGAGAAAGCAGTATCAAGGCTTGGGTACTCGCATTATTCAAATAAATGCAAGAAAATATTTGGAAATTGAAACTTTTTAACAGAAAGTAGACTTTGGCATTAACAAAGATATATATAACTTTGGCAACATTTAAACATATAGGACTGTCATGCTGGTTCCAACCAAGAATAGAGTGCAGACTTCTGTCTGACTGCTGGTATAACACAAACCTGCAGCATAGGGGTGGGTCAGACAAGACTGAAGAATGTGGGCTCTGGGCAAGAAGTCGCCTCCTTGGTTCTGCCCTCAGGAGATCTACTGGGCTATTCATCTACTCCGCTCACATCTTAGAATTCTATGCTACTTGAATGACCTTGGACTTTTTCTTCTTCAAATCTTGTTTTATTATTTAACTTTATTTCTTACTCTATTTAGCAAATTTCAAATTTCTACTTTCTAAATTTCTAAATTCTACTTTCCAAATTTCAATTGAATTTATTTTTATTTTTTCCTTAATGTTCCTGGTTTTAAAAAATGCTTGTTCTGAACCTTTTTGTATGATTTCCTTTCATCATTTAGTCATATGTTTCTAAAAAGTTCATTGAAGCTGGGTGCAGTGACTCACGCCTGTAATCCCTGCAGTTTGGGAGGCCAAGGAAGGTGGATCATGAGGTCAAGATTGAGACCATCCTGGCTAACATGTTGAAACCCTGTCTCTAACTATGTCTTCTGTATTTTTGTAAAAATACAAAAAATTAGCCTGGCATGGTGGCGCCAGCCTGTAATCCCAGCTACCCGGGAGGCTGAGGCAGGATAATTGCTTGAACCCAGGAGGCAGAGGTTACAGTGAGCCAAGATCACACCATTGCACTCCAGCCTGGTCGATAGAGCAAGACTCTGTCAAAAAAAAAAAAAAAAGCACATTAAGTACATTGAATTATTTTAACTTATTCTAACCTTTATACTTCCTATTGTTTATGGTGAAACTTTCCTCCTTAGGGTTTTATCATCTATTTCTAGCATTGTCATCCATCCATTTTTTTAGATTTTTATTAACTTATATGATCTTTTTAATATTCTTATTTTATTATCTAAGTTAATTTTATTTCCCTAAATTATTTTAATGAACTTCTCAATTTCTCAAAAGAAAAATTAAGTCTTCTGGAATTTTGGTTGGCTTTTCATTGAATTCGTAGATTACAACAAGAATAGACAGCAACATTGAGTCTTTCAGTCTAAGAAAATGTTATATTTCTCCTTTTCTTTAGGTCTTGCTTTTTTTTGTTGTTGTTTTTTGTTTTTTGTTTTTAAGAAATCTGTTATAGTTTTCAGTATAGAAATATTGGTCACCTTTTATTAAATTTATCCTCAGAAACATTCACTACCTAGTGAAAGTCATCTACAAAATAATCTACAGTTTATATAACATCTAAGGATGAAAGATTGAATGTTTTCCCCTAAATTGAGAAAAAGGCAAGGCTATCCACTCTTACCACTGCTATTCACATATTACTGGATGAATTAGCCAGTGCAATATGGCAAGAATAGGAAATTTAAAAATGAAAATTATACAGAAGCAAGAGTAAGAATAAACCTATCTGTACTTATAGACTACATGCTTGTTTATAAGCTAACTTCAAAGAATATAAGAAAAAGCTACTAGAACTAATAAATTATATTAGCAAGGTATAAGATACAAGATCCACACAAAAATCAATTGCATGGCAATGAAAACAGAAAGTTGAAATTCTTAAAGAGTACCATTAATAATAGAACCAAAACTCTGAGGTTCTTAGGTATAAATCTAATAAAATATGTGTGGCAGATCTGTATACTAACAACAAGAAGCAGTGAAGAAATAAAGGAGGAAGAAAACCTAAATGAATGGATAGATACAGTGTGTTCATATTTTGGATGATAATTCCCATAAAATGTTAGCTCTCTCCAAATGTATATACATAGTCCATGCAGTTTCATTCAAAATCCAACAGAATTTTTGTAGAAATTGATCAGCCAATTCTAAAATGTAATGAAAGGAAAAGGGAATCAGAATAACTTTTAGAGTTTTCAATAAAGAATAATATTGGAAGACTTATATTGCCAAGTTTCAAGATTTATAATAAAGTTACAGTAATCAAGACAGTGTGTATTGATGAAGAAATAAATGTAGATCAAGAGAACAGAACATATCTAAAAAGGGACCCCAAAATTCTTGGCCAGTCCATTTTTTACAATGAAAGACAATTTAATGGAGAAAGGATAGTCTCTTCAATAGTGGTACTGAACAAAGTTGGAATTCTATATTCATGCAAAAAGACCTCTACAGCTCACACAACATTAAAAATAAAACTAAAAATTTCAAAATAGAACACAGATATATACATAAAATCTAAAATAATGAAATTTTTAGAAAACATAAGAAAAAACTTTCTGATACTGGGTTAAATAAAAATTCTATATCCCACTAATTGCACAATCCGACGTCTGGGCTGAGGGCAAAGAAAACAGGAATATGAAAAGAAAGAGAAATTATAAATATCAACTACAACCTTATGGCTAGTTACATAAATGTAGACTATAGTATCTACGAATATTTTCTTTGTTGATTACATGTGTATGTGTGTATATTTGTCTATATTAATATGAATTCATCTCTCCCCACATTTTATATTTTACAAGCTTTGTTGTAGCTTACCTTTACAATTTATCTTTTGGGTAACATAATATTTAGATGGGACTATGACTGAATTTAAAGGGTAATTAACATATGCCAGAGAGGGACAGTGTGCACGTTCAGCAGAGACAGATGGTTGAAGCATCTTTTTTCCTCATTGTCAAAAGAGGGTGAGAGTGTCCTACATTGTATGAATGATCACTGTATCTTGTTAGACAGAATCATGGAATTTGGGGTAAGTTCCAATATGTGCACAAAGTGTGTGTTGGTGCTAGGTAGACCAAGGGGTGGACGGTATTAGCTGTTATATTAGGCTGCTGTCTCTAGAAATGTGTGGCCCTGCAAATCCCATTCTGCTCTGTTGTCTGACTTGTTAGACGCTGCTGGGTAAGCAGACCAGCGCTTGGTCCTGGGGGTGCTGCGGGAAGGAGAAGGAAACCACCCTTCCTCTTTGCTCATGGTTCCCACCAGTGCAACTCAGCCTTGCCTCTTCACTCGGGTTATATTAGCTTTCTATTGTCGTTTAATAAAATACTCTAAAATTTACTGACTTAAAACAAAAAATATTTTATCTCAAAATTTCTTTGGGTCAAGTAGGCTCAGCTTGGTTGGGTGGTTCTGAGTTAGGAGGCAGGACTGGACTCCAGAGGCAGGGCTCGGACACTGGACCAAATTGAGGACTAGCTAAAACAGGTCCAGGGTGGAAGCAGCTTTCCATGAGACACACTCACCGCTGTGCCATGTCACTTTCCCATTGCCATGGCAACTCCCAGAAGTTACTGCCCCTTTTCATGGCAACGATCCTGATAATCCAGAAGTTGCCACCCTTTTCCTATATATTTCTGCATAAACCACTCCTTAATTTGCATATAATTTAAAGTGGGTGTAAGTGTGACTGCAGCACTGCTTCCGAGCTGCTATTCTGGCACACTGCCCGTGGGGAGGCCCCGCTCCACAAGGAGCTCCACGAGTTGAGCTCTTTCCTCTCACCCTCCTTTCGAGTCCTCCCAAGCCCTCCTGGGCTTTCCAGTTGTGTGCATGACAGCTTCAGTAAAAGCTGCTGCTTAACACCACTGGCTGGCTCTTGAATTCTTTCCTGGGCAAGCCAAGAACCCTCCCAGGTTAAGTCCCAATTTGGGGGCTCACCTGTCCTGCTTCAGTTCTGGCTCAGGGTTTCTTGTGAGTGTCAGCAAGGGCTGCATATTTGCCCGAGGCTGGAGGAGGATCACTTGGGGCTCTAAATCAGCTTCTCCCATGTAGGCTTCTCTATAAAGCTGCCTATGTCTGCTTATGGCATGGAAACTGTCCTCCTCCAGGGCAAATTATCTGAAAGAAAGGGAGAAGATGCACACATGAGAGAGCACGCTATGAAGCTGCTATGCTGATGTTCACGACCTGCTCTCTGAAATCCCTGCACGGCCCCTTGCCATTTAAAGAGACAGGCAGAAGGTGGCCAACTGCAAGCCAAGAAGGGAGTCCTCAAAAGGAGCCCAATCAGCAGGTACCTTGATCTTGGACCTCCAGCCTCCAGAACGGTGAGGAATAAATGTCTGTTGTTTAGCCACTCCTCTGTGGCAATTAGTTATAGCAATCCAAACTCACTCAGATGCTTACGGTCTGCACAGATCTGCAATGTTGCCCATTTTGCTATGTGTGATCAAGAGTCCTCTAAAAACAGTCACTGACAAGGGGCTTAATGATCAAATAATTGGAAAAAAAGCAGATACCACTTTAAAAGACAATATTGATGAGGTCAAGTCTGTGATAGGTAAGACTGTAGGGGTGGTTAACCCAGACTGAGGCCATTGTGCTGTCGAATACTGCACCAAGCACTACCTTTTCAAAGTGTCTCTTCAATATAAGGTGTGTGGCCCTTACCTTCTAAAGTGTCAAAAATGGTAAAACTGAACAAAGTAAAAGAACAACAACAAAAAGAAATGGTGGTTCAAATACTACTTTTAAAACAGATTGCAGTGAAGTTGACATGGATTTAGAAAGGTTACTCCTTTGCATGCCCTTGAAGATACTGATTATAGTTCTCAGACTCCGAGTTGACTTTTTTTCATGAAACAAAAAAGCCAGCCTGATAGACACCAGTACAACCTGGACAAGGAGAAGGATGAATTCCTCCTAACTGGGAAGTATCTTCCAGTACATTAATTTGTTCAGCTAATATTTTTCTAAGGCTGGATGCCCTGAATTAATAACTGCACAGCAATACTCTCAATGTATTTTAAATGTACACACAAGATAACTGCTATAAAAACAAAATTTGAGACTGCAATTCTCTTATTACTGCCACTGAAACTACAACTTCTAATTCACATTTCTTACACTTGGTCTTAGCCAAAGGGCTAAGAAGTGATTACTAATTTGTATTTCTTAAGAGTTCTTAACAGAAGTCAGAAAATATGTTAAGCACTCTGTATGCATCATTTAATTCTTATAACATTGTAAGATGTGACCTTTATTATCTCGAGATCAGGAAACTTCAGTGAAAGGTGATCACATGGCCAGTCAGGAATCCAGCTGTGTTTCTATTATTCCTAACCCTCGTCTTAGGCACTGTTTTCCTTGAAAAGAGTTGCTTCTTGGAACCAGAAAAGGAGACTAGGAATGGAATCAGACTAGAAAAGGAACCAGAAAGGAATCGAAAAAGAGCCTCTTATCTACATATAGTAACAAAGAGAAATAAAAGGAATTATGTTTTCTAGGAAAAAAAAAAAGACTCTGATGAATCTTTCTAAGAAAGAGTCAAAGAGCTAATGAGGAAACAGGAACTTCCAAGATGCTGTATCACATTCTTCCGACCTCATAACCAGACGTTTCTCCGGAAGTTCCACCAACTTGAAAAGGCATTGCCGTGGGAGACTTTCAGAACCATGATCAAATGATGCCACTGACAAACCAGTTGTAAGCTATTTCCTCCTTACAAGAAAAACAGGTTATACCAAGCTCCTTGTGCCTCTTCCAATAAGATAAACTACAGATATGCAGAGAATGAGGAGAAATAACGCTGTCTGCAAACCCGGGCTTAAATCCACTTTGACTTTTTCATCACTTTTGGTGGATGCGTCCTGTATAATATTCCTCCAGACGGATTAGACAGAAACTTGTACCTTTCTGCTACCCTTTCAAACCAGAAAGGTAAACCATTTTCCTAGACTTTTTTCTGATTGTTGCTGTTGTGAAATATTATTCTCTATGGATCTTTTATGGAATAGGATCCAAAATTCAAAATGATTTTTAAAATCAAGTGCAAAACTTCAAATAAACGTCAGACTCTTTATTAAACACTTCTTCTAGAGGCCCCGAGACCACCCTCCGATCCCGCCCAGTCGGAAGCATTTCCTCCCCCTCCCGCTCTGACATGAAGGATGTTTTGATGAAAACTTGAGCAGCATCAGCTATAGTAACATCTAGCTTTTCAGCTACCTGTGAGACTTCGCTTACAAAGGCGGAATCCAACAGACAACACAGGTACTCATCTTCTTCTCTTCTCAGCTGCATTTGACCGTGTTGATCAAATTTGTCCACTCTACTCCCCTTTTTGCTTATTCTTTTCCATTCTGTCTATGAGGTGTGCCTTCAATGTTCATGTTTCCCAAGTCTTGGCTCCCTGTTCTTCTTCTGAATTTTTCCTTCCTCAACTCCCAACCGTTGTGACCACACATGTGACCACATCGTTGTAAACGTTTGGATCATCTGCAATCCAGACACCCTCTCCTGACCTGGCACCTCCCTTCCTTAAAGCTTACCTGCTGTCCTCTGCCTGCTCTACCAGTTTTTAAATCTCACTCAAATACTCATTGCACTGATTTTATCCATCCAGTCTGTCACTATATTACATGTCCCTGTGTTCCCACTTCCCTCCATAGCCAAAGTACGTCCCACGGTCCCTCATAATAATTATTTCTTTGCAAACACACTTCAGTCCTTTACTTCTGTCTCACTACATAGAGCCTATGTGATGCAGACTCAACCTTAGTCAAATCCAACCACGTGGAGCGGTCCATCTCCACACACAGCACTGGGCATCTCCCTCTACAATAGCTGGTGTTCCCCCCGCCTTCTCTGGTTTCCGGTGGAGAGCCTTCACTGCACTCCCTGCTTTGAGCATTAAATGCTATTGTTACGGCTGGTTAAGGTTTCCTAGCTATTTGTAGGAAACTCTTCAATTTATTAATGTATTGATAAATTGATTTATTAATACAAATTTACACATTTATAATATGAATATAAATGGCATAGTAGAAATAATATAAATTTATTTACTAACAGACACTGCTTTATTACCTTGTTGTGAGAACTTCTGTTTTTTGCATTTTTCCTCCCTGTCTTCTAGGCTACAATGAATGTAATACGATCTCTCTGATATCTATCATAAAACGACTGAAACTGTAGTTTTGTGCTTGTGTTTGGACAGACTTTCTTTCTTCCTAATAGCTATAAGATATAACAAGATGAATCATGTTTCCAAAAGAAAAACAAGCTCTTAATAGTATAATGTTACTCTGGTTTGAGCATCACAAAAGTCTTCTGATTGGAGTGTCTCTGGCTAGAAAGACAAATTAAAACAAATAAATTTCTCGAAATGAGCACTTCAAATGGTTACTGGTGCTGCATGGAACATATTACCCCTTCCTGCTTTTTACCTCATCATTTCATTTTCTTTTCTTTCAACTGCTGATCAACTTTGAAGAAGTGAAAATATGGAAAGACTTTACTTTTGATCTATTTCCAGTTCTCTGTTACTCTTCTAGTGATTTTTTACAATCAACCTAACTAAACAAAGCAGGTCTCAGGATATATAACCAAAGTGTCAAATCATTCCTCCATTTAGTTAACCCTTTCTCCAAGATCTTGGAGCGCTTCTGCAATGTCCACAGTAGAGATCATAAGTATAATTTTACAGTACAAGTGATTTTTTCTACTTAAGCTCATAAACTAAGCTCACATAAGCTCAATACATTAGGGTGATTGTTGTTTAACCGAAAATCTAAAAAGCAAGCTATTTCCTCCTGTAAATTTATGTCATGAAGTAAACTTCCCTGTAGCAAACGTCTTCTCATTGATATATGCCAATAATTCCCTGCACCACACTTCATCACCCACACTCCCAAAGCTGACAGCCCAAAGCAAATCTGACCTGTCACTGTGTCCTAGGCACACATCTCCGGTAGCGCCAGAGGCGAACCCAGGACGTTCCAGGGGGTCACCAGCCTCCCCATCAGGTGTGCACAGCCCCCCCTTCCCTGCCACATGCACACACACACTGCCCACAGCTGTGGCTCAGGCAGATCTCCCCCTTTATGGAGCATGTTCCACTGCGCTCCCAGCTCCCCACTCTCTCAGCACACTTTGATGCAGGTACAAAAAGCAAATAATCAAAGTCTTTTTTTTTTCCAAACTGAAGATAGCTTTAAACCTCAGTTATGAATAGTTTATACAATTTAAAATGTTTTTGTTTTTGAGATGGGAGTTTCACTATTTTGCCCAGCCTGGAGCGCAGGGTCACAATCACAGCTCACTACAACCTCCACCTTCGAGGCTCGGGTGATCCTCCTGACTCAGCCCACCACGTCACTGGAACCTTAGGCACGTTCCACCACACCTGGCTAATGTGGTTTTTTTTTTTTTGGCATTTTTTTTTTAGAGATGGGGACTCACCCGCTGTTGTCCGGGCTGGTCTCAAACTCCTGGGCTCAAGCGATCTGCTCACCTCAGCCTCCCAAAGTGCTGGCATTGCAGGCATGAGCCACCACACCCAGACTAAAAATGTATTATTTTAAAAGTTATAGTCATTTGTAGTTTTCATAGATGATCAGAGTTTTCATGGTGGGAATGTCTTTGCAAATATTTTATACACATATTCACACAGAATTGCAATGCCCTGGTTTTCTGATACAGAGAGCACCTTGTCCCTGTGTAATTCCACCCCACCTTCTGCAGCAAGAGTGAACACATACCTAATTGGTAAAATTCTAGGAAACTTATCCAAGGAAGTTTCACTAAGGAACTGGTCGCTGCACATTATGAGTCCCCTAACTTAGGTTTGTCTCTCTGATCACTCTCCTGCTTCCTCCTCTGTGCCCTTCAGTAGTCATAGGATTAAAACTTTTCCTGGATGGGAAAAGGTGAAGCCATTTCAATGTTTATTTGTTAAATCCTGAAAGCAAACTCAAGATTTCTAAATCAGAAATTAGACAATTACTTACAGCAATAACCATGCTGACTCCTGTCACAGCAACTGCCCTGGGGCAATATGATGAGGGCAAATGGCAGCTGCTTATGGCAGGGGGCTGGGCATCCAGACTGTGGGAGAGGACCCCAAAACTATGACTCTCGGAGCTTATGAAGTAGTTGGAAAGTCCACACCTCCCCCACCAACTAGTGAGAGAGAGAAAGAGACAGAAACAAAGAGTGAGAGAGATAGAAAGATGAATAAATGGTGTCAGGATAACTGGCCAGCCATATGCAGGAAACTGAAAGTGGACCCTTTCCTTACACCTTATACAAAAATTAATTCCAGATGGATTAAAGATTTAAACATAAGAACTAACACTATAAAAACCCTAGAAGAAAATCTCGGCAAAACCATTCAGGACATAGGCATAGGCAAGGACTTCATGACTAAAACACCAAAAGCAATGGCAACCAAAGCCAAAATAGACAAATGGGATCTAATTAAACTCCAGAGCTTCTGCACAACAAAAGAAACAATCATTAGAGTGAACCAGCAACCAACAGAATGGGAAAAAAATTTTGCAATATACCCATCTGACAAAGGGCTAATATCTAGAACTAAAGCAGATTTATAAGAAAAAAAAAAAAACCCATTCGAAAGTGGTCAAAGGATATGAATAGACACTTTTCAAAAGAAGATATATATGTGGCCAACAAACATATGAAAAAATGCTCTTCATCATTGGTCAGTAGAGAAATGCAAATCAAAACCACATTGAGATGCCATCTCACACCAGTTAGAATGGCAATCATTAAAAAATCTGAGACAAGAGATGCTGAAAAGGATGTGAAGAAAAAGGAACACTTTTACACTGTTGGTGGGAGTGTACATTAGTTCAACCATTGTGGAAGACAGTGTGGTAATTCCTCAAGGATCTAGAAATAGAAATTCCATTTGACCCAGCAATCCCATTACTGGGTATATACCAAAAGGATTATAAATCATTCTATTATAAAGACACATGCACATGTATGTTCACTGTGGCACTCTTTACAATAGCAAAGACCTGGAACCAACCCAAATGCCCATCGATGATAGACTGGACAAACAAAATGTGGCACATCTACACTATGGAATACTCTGCAGCCATAAAAAATGACAAGCTCATGCCCTTTGTAGAGACATGGATGAATCTTGAAGCTATCACTCTCAGCAAACTGAGACAAGAACAGAAAACCAAACACCACATGTTTTCACTCATAGACGGGTGATGAACAATGAGAACACTTGGGCACAGGGAAGGGAACAACACTCACAGGGCTAGGTGGGGGGTGGAGGGGAAGGGAGGGAAGGGACAGCGGTGGGATGGGGAGGATGGGGAGGGATAACACCAAGAGAAATGCCTGATGTAGAAGACGTAGGGGAAGAGGGATGGAGACAGGAAACCACCATGGCATGTATGTACCTATGCAACAATCCTGCAGGATGCAGGAAGTGCACGTGTTCCCCAGAGCCCAAATATAATAATAATAAAAAAAGACAGAGAAAGAAAGAGACAGAGATAAAGGGAGAGAGTGAAAAAGAGAAGGACAGGAAAAGACAGGCAGAGAGACATGACAGAGAAAGAGTGAGAGAGAGAGGGGGAAAAGAAAAACAGAGAGAGAGAGGCTCTGTGTTACTTTGGAATATTAACAGGTCTCTCTTGGAAGAGGAGATGCCTTCTGCCACGGAAAGCGAGCATTTGGCTTGGGGGTGGTGAGTAAATAACCTTCAGCATGGGGGCGGATGACTGCCACAACATCCTTAGAATGTGAGGAGCTGAGGGGTCCTCCTTCCCCTCTCATCCCAGTGACCGACTGTCTTTGCCCAAAACACCTTACATGCGGTCTCCTGAACACTTTTCCCATGGACCCCTGCAGACCCACACACTCAGTGCGGCTTGCTACAGCTGGGCACAGGAGCGATGCTCAGTCAGCATTCATACACTCCTGGGTCCCTTGAATCTGATGCTGCTGCAAAAAGCCCCAGTGACATGCTATTCCTATAAAACGTAGCTAAACTGTACTAGTATGGCCTCTATTTCGACTGAGGCCTCAACACTAGAAACCACACAATGGATGCATACACCTCCACATCCTAAAATGAGGCAGGAGACCACGCGTATGGGGCAGGTGGAAAGCTGTGAGAACGTGACACCAGCAGGTACCATGTTACAGCATCATCACTGTCATTATCATCATCATCATCACAGTCACAATAAAGCATTCTCTCTCCCATTTCTTTCAAATACTACCTTTGTCATGTTATAAATTATACTTGGGACTTTTCTTAGTTTTCTAGTATTTCCATTCATAGTCTATTTGCTGCTAATAAAGATTGTTTTAATTTTTGTGGCTTTAAAATATGCCATAATATCAAGTAGCATATGGCATACCTACTTTTTCTTTTACAAAGCATTGGCCATGATGAAGTTTTCTTCCACATAAACTTTGAAATTATTTTTTCAGGCTCAAAATATCACTGAGATTTATATGAATGACATTAACATTTTAGAGTTATTTGGAGAATACTAATATAAAATGTTACTTTTCTCATACAGAAATATGGTAACTTTCTTCTTCAAGATCTCACATTTTGTTTTTCTAAAAAATAGAGGTTTATGATATTTATAGAGCTTTGTATTTTGCTTCTGCTGTGATGTGTACTTGATACCATTAAATGGTGTTACTCCATAGCTAAATAGAAAAGCTTATAATTTATCTGTGTTTATTTTGTAATAAACCACTTTAATAAATTCTCTTTTTAGCACAAATAGAATTGGTCACTTTTCTTGATTTTTCATGTAATAATTGTATTGACTGCATATAATAGTAATTTTGCTGCTTCTCCAATTATACCTAATTTTATTTTAAACTTTCTGTTGATTTTTAAGGTGCTTGTACAATGTAAATAATAAGTCACATGAAGTGTCATTTGTCTATTTGTGCTTTTAGCTGAAGCACCTTGTTTTGCAGGTTAATCATGTTTTTAATTAATAACGTTTTATCATCACTCTGGTGTAAGGGACACGCATCCTCTGTCACGTTCACCTCCTTGAAAGATGCTCAGATCTGGGTGTGTCAGCGCTTTTCATCTATGTTAGTATTATTGTGTTCTTAGGGTGCTCCTTTTTAAATGCCATTGTGTGTTTATGTCCATAAGAGCTTATGTGTAATTTATATTTAAGTTATGAAACAAAACTGTAAATGACCATTAGTGAAACCATCACACACCTGAAGAAACAGAACAGAACCATCCCAAGCCGCCCTTTCTCTCATTTATTTCTCTACTTCATTCCTCTGCTTCCCACCCATATGGCAACAATTAGCCTGACTTTGAGGCTTATCTTCTACGTTTTTTTCCTAAACCCCTGTATCATCATTGTATACATCTCAAAAACACTATTTTATTTGGGTTGTATTTAGACCTTATAAATGTGGATTCATGCTGCTTATCTTCACCAAAATCACTACAAAGAAGACTTTATTCCACTGCTTAGCAAGGCTTTTCTGCTGCTTTCAAGGACCTAAGGGGAAAACATCCCTGCCCAAATAAAATAAATAAATAAATGTTTATGGAAAAAATTATTTCTCCCTATTTATGATTTATGTTTTCCCATCCCCAATTTATGAAGCATGAATGCAAAGTGCATTTATCTATATCTGTACTGAGAAGTTATTAAACACAGATTTTTATTCAGAATTACTTGCCAGAAAAGTGTTCTCAATGGCTAGCTATGCAGTATTAAACTAAAATGTTTCCAGAGACCAAAATCAAATTCTGCATTTTAAAAATTTATTTGAAAAACATTTTACTTTTTGAACTGATGAAACTGCCATGTATTTGTATATATAGACCTAAAAGCAATTTCAAAAGGGAGTGTTGCTCTTAACCTTAATCAGCATATGAACCACAAGGTAAGACAGCATTTCTCATATTTTCCTGAAGCTCGTCAGCTTTCGGCAGCATGCTATGCATGATGTACACACGTAATCAGAAACTGTTCATCTATCAGAGAATTAGCTTGTGCCTAACCCATTTATTTTTCTAACTCCAGGAAAATTGATTTTGAAAACACTCCCATGCTGTATATATTTATCTGGCTAACCTGAAATATCTCCAATGCAATTTGAGGTAATTTCATGATTATCACCTTTTTCAAGACCCAGAACTGCTCTTCCTGGGTGGACTGGAGTGTGGGAATGCCACTCACCCTTTGCTCAGGTCATCTGGCTGGGAGTCAGTTATTTTTATGTCTCTCTCTGAACTCCATGTCATCAGATTCCCAAGACGCTGACTCAAAATACTCGCTATTCCAAAAGTCTGCATTTCTTCCACTCTACGCCCTAGTCCAAGCCAGGCCCTCCTGTCATCAAGACCCCTGCCACAGTCCCCCATCAGTTCCTTTGCTTATGTTTCTCCCCATGCCAGATATTCTCTACTGAGCAGCTAGAATCATTCTTCATAGAACCAGATGACATTTCCTTTCTTCCTCAGTACTCAGTGCCTCTCCTCCACGGACAAGTTAGAAATCCAAGTCAAACACTGGCCTACGCCCTGCCTGGTCTGCCCCTGACAGCCTCTCTAATCTCAGCCCTTTCTGTCTTCTCCCACCTTCAGGTGAGGCCATGCTGGCCCCTGGCTATTGCCATGTCATGCTAAGAAGCAACATAATGTATAGAGAATTTCCTGAAGCCTCAGAAATTAATAGCACCAGTTTCCTTTGAAAATGAGGATCCAAAGAGTAGTTAAAATAAAGAGAATCTATAGAATGCTTGTTTAAAAAAAAGTTAAATTATCAACTTTTGTCTCCACTCTACATAGGTAGGATGTGATAATTCCACTTTTATCTTAGCAAAAGACTCAAAGTTTATTCTGGATAAAGGAAAATTTCTATGTGAGAAAAAAATGAGACATAGTTTAGGTTGAAAGTATTTTACAGAAACATACAAATTAATAAATGTTAATAAAAGTGTTTTCTATTTAAAGATTACACTGAGAAAGCAATACAATATATAAAATAGTTAACAAATAAAAAAGCAAAAATCATCATAAAATTTTGTAATACTACTGACAGAGTGCCCAAGAAGTTTTTAGAGAGAAAATTAAGAAATGAGAATTATTTTCTATGTCTAAAAGGGAATGCTAGAACCTGGAATATAATGGATCAATTCCTTAGGAACTCTGAAAAAAACACAACTCCCTAACTAAAATTCTAAACCCAACCGACTGATCAAACAAGTGTAAGAGTGGGATAAATAAATTTTCAGAAATTAGTCTCACAGAGGTACAGGAGAATGGGCTCACCCAAAATAAACAAATAACTGAAGGAAAAGAAGGCCTGGGGTAGAAGAAATGCCAGACCCAATACAGGGGAAGCCAGCTGGGCTCTTCAGCATGGTGGTGAAGAAGAACTCATGGTAGATCCCACGACCCAGGTGAGGAAAGCCATCACTTCCAACTGGAGTTTGTCAGAAGAATCCAAGAACAAATTATCTATGAAGATGAAATCAAAGGAATACCTCCTTGCTTGGCTGAGAGGAGATTTAGACAATTGTGGTGTGTTTGAGATGGAATTCGTAATCAGTATAGATAAAACTAAACAAACAAACATAAATACAACCTCCCTCCAATAAAATAATAATACACTTCACCCAAAAACTATAACAGGAAAAGTCATCATTTACTGCATAGTCCGTGTAAATCAGGCTTATATAATCAAGTGAATGTGAACACTGAATATAGAGCTAATAATTATGATAACATTGAAATGGGAGAAGTTCCCTTATCCCCCTTGCAGAGCAAGCATGGGGGGTGTGGCTCGCTTCTCCTGTGTCCTGTTGCTCAAACCTCTAGGGGAATCATGCAGACGGGCAGGTTGTGGGCCACATAGACTCTGACCCCGTAACAGCATCTAGGGGTGAATGTTTACAGCTCCAGTGGGCATGTTACAGTGTGCTCTTTTAGTTTCGCCATCTGTAGGCAGCTTGTATTAATCAGCTCAATTAGACCCTCTGGCTTATTGCATGGACAGAGGGCTCTCTATATCCTGGGGTTCTTGCCTTGGTGTACTGGCAAAATCAGATCACATGTGGGGTTGGAGAATAAGTGCAAAGTTTAATGGAATGGTGGAAGTAGCTCTCCACAGATGGATGGGGAGCTAGAAGGGGGATGGAGTAGAAAGCTGGTTTTCCCCTGGAGTCAGGTCACTCAGCAGCCAGACTTTCCTCTAACCACCCCGGCCAAATTCACCTCAGCTTCCACATCATTCCACCAGTCAATGGCATTTGCCAGTGCCTGTCAAAGCACTCTTCTGCATTTCTTGATGCCTCTCTGCACCTCTCTGCCAGTGTATTCCTCTCAACATTCAGCTGGTTGTGTCTGTGTCTGCTAGGATCTTGGGTTTTTTATTGGTCACAGGATTGGGGCATGGCACGTCAGAGTGCTCTTGGAAAATGCAACATTTGGGCACAAAATTAGAAATGCCCATCCTCACCTAGGTCGTGGGCACAGGCCTGGGGGTGGAGCCCTAGCCAGGGACCCTACCCTTCTCCTCCCAGCACTTCCCTGACCCCCTTCAATATCAGCATGACTATAAAGGAACCTGTGGGGCAGAGAGGTATGAGCATAGCAGATAAATCAAATTGATGGAACAACAGAGATTACAAGCACAGAGAGATTGGAGAGGCCTGTGTGCTGATAGGGACTGGCGGAGAGAAAAGTGGAGAGCAGTGTCCGATATGGTTTGGCTGTGCCCACACCCAAAACTCATTTTGAATTGTAATTCTCCTAATCCCCACATGTTGTGGGAGGGACCCAGGGGGAGGTAATTGAATTATGGGGGCAGTTACCTCCATGCTATTCTTGTGATAGTGAGTGAGTTGTCACAAGATCTGTTGGTTTTATCAGGGGTTGTTCCTCCCTTCATTCTGCACTTCTTCTTGCTGCCACCATGTGAAGAAGGACGTGTTTGCTTCCACTTCCACCCTGATTGTATGCTTCCCAAGGCCCCTCCTCAGCCCTCAGAATTGTGAATGAATTAAACCTCTTCTTTTTATAAATTACCCAGTCTCGGCTAAGTCTTTATTCACAGTGTAAGAATGGACTAACACAGTAAATTGATAGCAGAAGTGGGGTGCTGCTCTAAGGATACCCAAAAATGTGGAAGCAATTTTGGAACTGGGTAACAGGCAGAGGTTGAAACAGGTTGGAGGGCTCAGAAGAAGACAGGAAAATGTGGGAAGGTTTGGAACTTCCTAGAGACTTGTTGAATGGCTTTGACCAAAATGCTGATAATGATATGGACAATAAAGTCCAGGCTGAGGTGGTCTCAAATGGAGATGAGGAACTTGTTAGAAACTGGAGTAAAGGTCACACTTGTTATGCTTCCGCAAAGAGACTGGCAGCATTTCCCCCCTGCCCTAGAGATCTGTGGAACTTTAAATTTGAGAGATGGTTTATGGTATCTTGCAGAAGAAATTTTCAAGCAGCAAAGAATTCAAGTGCAAGCAGAGCATAAAAGCTAGGAATATTTGCAGCCTGATGATGCAATAGAAAAGAAAAACCCATTTTCTGGGGATAAATTCAAGCCTGCCTCATAAATTTACATGAATAACAAGAAACCAGATGTTAATCACGAAGACAATGAGCAAAATGCTTCCAGGGCATATCAGAGACCTTCACAGCAGCCCCTCCCATTGCAGAACAGGAGGAAAAAATGGTTTTGCGGGCTGAGCCCAGGGCCCTCCTGCTGTGTGCAGCCTCAGGACTTTGTGTCCTGTGTCCCAGATGCTCCAGCCATGGCAAAATGGGCCAAGGTACAGCTCAGGCTGTGGCTTCAGAGGTGCAAGCCCCAAGCCTTGGCAGCTGGTGTTGATCCCGCAGGTGCACAGAAGTCAAGAATTGAGGTTTGGGAACCTCTGCCTAGATTTCAGAGGTTGTATGGAAACACCTGGATATCTGGGCAAAAGTTTGCTTCAGGGGTGGGACCCTCATGGAGAACATTGGCTAGGGCAGTGAAGAAGGGAAATTTGAGGTCAGAGTCACCACACAGAGTCCCCACAGGGACACTGCCTAGTGGAGATATGAGAAGAGGGCCACCATCCTTCAGTCCCCAGAATGGTAGATCCATGCACCTGGAAAAGCACTCAATGCCACAGACACTCAATGACAACTTGTGAAAGCAGCTAGGAGGGGTGCTATACTCTGCAAAGCCACAGGGGCAGAGCTGTCTAAGGCTGTGGGAGCCCACCTCTTGCATCAGCATGCCCTGGAGTGAAGGGCACGTGAGACATGTTGTCAAAGATTATTTTGGAACTTTAAGGTTTAATGACTGCCCTGTTGGATTTTGCATTTCTGCGGGGCCTGTGGTCTCTTTGTTTTGGCCAATTTCTCCAATTTTGAATGGGTGTATTTGCCCAATGCCTGTACCCCCATTGTACCTAGGAAGTAACTAACTTGCTTTTGATTTTACAGGCTCATAGGTGGAAGGGACTTGCTTTGTCTCAGATGAGACTTTGCACTTAGACTTTTGAGTTAAAGCTGGAATCAGTTAAGACTTTGGGAGATTGTTATAAGGGCATGATAATGTGCTGAATTGTGAGGACATGAAATTAGGGAGGGGCCAGGGGTGGGATAATATGGTTTGACTGTGTCCCCACCCAAATTCATCTTAAACTGTAGTTCCCATAATTCCCATGTATCATGAGAAGGACTCAGTGGGAGGTAATTGAATCATGGGTGTAGTTACCTCCATGTTGTTCTCATGATAGTGAGTTAGTTCTCATGAGATCTGACAGTTTCATCAGGTGCTTTCCCCCGCTTCTCTCTGCACTTCTCTTTGCTGCCGCCATGTGAAGAATACTGGGTTTTCTTCTCCTTCTGCCATGATTTTAAGTTTCCCAAGGCCTCCCCAGCCCCGCAGAACTGTGAGTCAGTGAAACCTCTTTCCCTTAAAAATTACCTAGTTTGGGATGTGTCTTTATTAGCAGTGAGAGAATGGACTAATACAGTGTCTAAAACTGGAAAACTGAGAAATGGCCAAAGAAGCATATTTCATAGATGTCTTCATTGGCTCAGGTTGCCATAACAGAATTCTATAGACTGGGTGTCTTAAACAACAAAAATTTATTTTCTGGAGCCTGAGAAGTCCAAAAGCAAGGTGTTGGCCAATTTGGCCCCTGGCAAGGGCTATCTTCCTGGCTTGCAGATGGCTGCCCTTCACTGTCCTAACTTGGCAAAGAGAGTGGCTCTGTAGCTCTTCCTCTTATAAGGACATCAGCCCTGTTTGGTCAAGGCTTTACTCTTATGACCTCATTTAAACTTAATTATTTTCTTAAAAGTTCAATCTCTAATACAGTAACATTTAGGGTAAGGGTTTCAACATATGAATTTGGGGGAGATATGGTTTGTACTAAAGCAATAGAAATACATAGACTAATGCCCAAGGAATCTGCTAAAAGTTTTGCCTCCTGCAGGGAAAATAGAAAGCAGTAGGAAATTGCAGGATTTTCTTTAAAGACTTATACCACTAAGTGATAAAATTATATGCATGTACAATTTGGTTAAAAATAAAATCTAAAGAAGCATCAGATCTGAAATAAATCAACAATTGCAGGTGATTTTTCCCTTTATTTGGAAAATTTGCCTAATTCTAAAGCCTGTCTAATACCAAAAAAAGAAGAGAGAGAAAAAAGAAAAAAAACTACTTCCTTGACAGGAAATTCAATTTGAGTCAACACTAAACACTGTGAGGAAACCTCACAAAACAGATTGTTATCTTCAACTGCATTCAGGAAAGTCAAGGGTATAACCCGAGGGAGCCACAACGCTACTCTATCATGCAGTAGTGTACGGGTAAAGAAGCTCTAATTTGTAGTGTGTGCTAATTTCCAGTATGATACTGCCCATGGCTGACTTCAGTGACATCACTGAAGGGGGACTTGGGAAAAGGCAGACATGATGAACTCCTGCACGCCAGCGTGTGCCAGCCCCAGTCCACACTATAACAGATCAGAGCAGTTGGAGGAATCCTTTTCTTCCTTTATATAATTTTTTCTAATGCAGACATTAAATTTTGAAAATAAGACCAATAAAATAAAAAGCTTATGTATTCACATAAAATACTTTTAAAAAATTAAATCAGATGAGACATAGTTCAAAGAAGAAATGTTTAAGCTGAAGATAATAAAAAGTTACAATTTTTGAATTGCCATAATTTGTTTACAATGTCAAGATCTCCAGGCACTTGATGACTGACTTCAAATATCTGAAGGTTTTATTGGGACAATATCTTTGAACATCCATTTTTACCACCCTGTACACACAGACACACACACACACACACACACACACACACACACACCTACAATGTTCTTATTTATCTTTCATAAGGTATAACAAATTCTGCCTCCTCCATGGACATTCTCTGATTTAATTAATATCCATACTCTAATCCTGTTTTCCAGAGATTTCTATTGCTTCCTACAGCACTTTATGGGTAATTTTTCTCCTTGTATATCTGTCTCTCCTGCTAATATGAGTGCCTCTTAAGGACAGGGAACACATCTTATTCATCATATTTCCTGACGCATATAGACATTCAAAAAGTTTTGATTGAAGGAAAACTTGAAGCAAGTTTCAGTTCAGTAAAAGGAAGTTCTGAATCATCAGAGATTTTTTATATAAGAACAAGTTCCCTTGAAGAGCATAATTCTGATGACTCTGGCTGTCCGGGCATAAATTGGAAGCCCCATATTGTAGACAAGTGCATGGACTAGATGACCCCATGGTGCCTTCTGTGCACTAACTGTGCGATTGACCTTGAACAAGCTGCTCTGGCTTTAGTCATGAATCATGCAACAGTGACACTGCCCTTTCATCATCTGTAGGAAACACTTTTTCTGATGTTCAGATGGATGTTACGATACTTGCTTATACTTTCTGAAACTTTCAAAGTTTTGCCACTCACATTTCAGTCGGTAATTCCCTTGTCATTCATTTCAGTATGATGTTAAGTAGGAATTTAATTTCTTTTCATCTTTTTTCTTGTTGAGAGGTAAGGGCTCACTTGTCCAGGACTAATTTCATTCAGGGGAGTTTATCTTCTGAGCAGGATTGTTATCTGTGCCTGAGAAAACACTGAGGTGGTGGAGTAGAGGTAAAGATCATGTGTGCCATGCCATACAACTACACCCTAGACACGGGGCCCAGCTCCTGATCACCCCAGCAAAGGGCCTGGGTTTCTCCTAATCATGCGTCTTTTGCTTTCCACAACCAGTAGTCTCATCACACTTCATGGGTGGCCATGATGGAACCCCACGCACTGCCCCACAGCAGGGGCATCATGCCCTTGTTAACACTTTGGCTATGCAGGATTTCCTCAATAAATGCTGTTTCTTACTTGGTGAATGTGCTCTTGAGTAAGCATCCTCATGTTCCTGAAATATATTGACAACCAAAATTTCCAGCATGATTTATTTTACCGACTAGCCAGCCTTTTCCCATGGACATACAAAGTGACCTTTTTTTGAATACATGCTATATACACACAAATCTGTCTTGTAGGTTAATTGTATTTCCCAAAAAGATAGGTTCAAGTCCTAATCTCTGGTATCTGGGAATGTGACTTTATTTAATGTCTTAGTCCATTTGCATTACAACAAAATACCACAGACTGTTTACTTGATAAAGAATAGCAATGTATTTTCTCATACTTCTGGAGGCTGGGGGTCCCAGATCCAGGCACCGGCAGGTTCGGTGTCTGCTGAAGGCTTTATTGCTGCTTTAAAGATGGTGCCCTGTTGTTACATCTGCCAGAGGGATCAAGCCATGTCCTCACATGGCAGTGAGCAGAAGGCCAAGAGAGGGGAACTCTATGCAGCCTCTTTTATAACGGCATTAATCCAGGCTCTGGCCTCCTGACTTAATCACTTTCTAAATGGCTCTACCTCTTAATAGTACCATAACAGGAATTAAATTTGAACTTGAATTTTGGAGAGGACACACATTTAAACAACAGCAGGGTCTTTGCAGATGTAATCATATTAAGATGCCAAGGGCTGCCAGCCATCACCAGAAACTAGAAGGCGTGAGGACAGTCCTTCCCTAAAACCTTCAGAGGGGGCATGGTGTATAGTCTGTTTTCACATTGCTGATAAAGACATACCCCAAACTGGGCAATTTATGAAAGAAAGAGGTTTAATGATCTTACTGATGGCTGAGGAAGACTCATCATCTTGGCAGAAGGCAAGGAGAAGCAAGTCATGTCTTAGATGGATGGCAGCAGGCAGAGAGAGAGCTTGTGCAGGGAAATTCTCCCTTATAAAACCATCAGCTTTCGTGAGACTTACTCACTGTCACAAGAACGGCATGGAAAAGACCTGCCACCCATGATTCAATTACCTCTCACTGGTTTCTCTGACAACATGTGGGAATTCAAGATGAGATTTGGGTGGGGACACAGCCAAACCATACATGGCTCTACTGACTTGCTGAATTTGGACTTCTATTTTCCAGAACTATGAAGCAACACATTTTGTTGTTTCAAGCCACCTAGTTTGTAGTACTTTGTCATTGCAACCCTAGGATGCTAATGGGGTCTCATTCTAAGCTCTGTATTTTGTTCACTGTTGTTTGTTTCAATTTCTGTAATAATACAACAATTACTAGGGACTTATAATAAAGCTCAAGAGCTAGAAGGGCAAATTCCCCTGTAATCCTTCAGTTTCCTAACTTTCCCTCCCATTCTGCTCTTCCCTGTGAACATGAGGATCAGTTTACAAAGGTCTATAAAACACTTATATTAGATTTTCATCACGATTTAATGGAATCAGAAGGCTAACTTAGGAAGTATTAATATATTTAAGATAAACTGTTTCTAGTTATGAAAGTAGAATGAGTATTCAAATATTCAGCCATGTTTTATTATTTTCTCTATAAATATTTTACACATATTTGGTAGGTTTATTCCTAGAGCTGTATAAATATTGTTGAAATCATGAATGGGATCTTCCTGACAGTGATCGTTACTAGTGTATAAAACGACTATTGATCTTTGTATGCGCCTCACTCTCAGCAAAAGTGCTGGAGGCCAATTATTACTTTGGATTTGTCTATAGACAATCAGCACTTGCATAAAAAGACATTTTATTCTCTCATATCTAATTCTTATATTGCTTTATACTTTTGTCTTGTTAAATCAGCATAAACTTTAATAGAAGCAGGGATAATGGGCATGCTTGTATCATTGCTGAGTGTAATGAGATCAATTATAAATTGCCACCACTAATTATGAAGTTTTAAAAAGATTTTTTTTGATGAATACTTACTATCTGCATGAGAAAGTTTTCTTCTGTTAAGACCCTGCCAAGATTTTTTTTTTAAACAATGAATGTGTGGAACTTTTTCGAGTAACTTTTATATCTTTCTATATAATAATTTGTTCTTCCATTTGTTATCCTGACAAATGAGATAATGTATACTCACATTTTTAAATGTTAGTAATAAATAATTCTGTAATGTCTAATCATTGTGGAATTTCTAGAACTACATAGAGTTCCCTCAGTTTTGCTTATAGCAACAATATTTCTACCTCTTAGTAAAACTGATTATCTTTTTGGGGGGCATCCTTAAGTCCTACACATTTCTAATTTCTAATTCTTCTAACTAGAGTGACGCCAAAATGCAAGTGGACAAGGTTTAAAATAACATTTGACTACGTGAATTCTGAAATATTTGTCTCATGAAGTCCAGGCACATTTCAGAAGCTCCCAATGAAATTAGAAATGCACTCAAGGCCAGGCATGGTGGCTCATGCCTGTAATCCCAGCATTTTGGGAGGCCGAGGAGGGCAGATTGCTTTAGGTCAGGTTCTTCCTAGCCAACACGGTGAAACCCTGTCTCTTCTAAAACTACAAAAATTAGCTAGGTGTGATGGTGGGCACTGTAATCCCAGCTACTCAGGAGGCTGAGGCAGGAACACTGCTTGAACCCAGGAGGTGAAGGTTGCAGTGAGCCAAGATTGCACCACGGCACTCCAGTCTGGGCAACAGAGTGAGACTCCATCTCAAAAAAAAAAACAAAACTTGACATTATCTTATCAATCTGCATGAAATTCAAGGGTAAGCAGACTTTCCCTGAGACGTGAATCAAGAGGGTGCACGTGTGCATTTGCTCCTGTCCTTCGAAGGACTCAGAAGCACTGGGAATGGTTCGGAATTCCGCAAAAATCAAAAAGATGCTTTTACTTCATTTGAAATAATATTATTTCATTATCAATTACAATTATCGTTTGAACTTACGTACTTTTAGCAAGTGAGAAATGTTTTTCTCTGTTTAGAAAAATTGAACCAAGTTCACCAGCGTTCGCTGTATACCTGCCCTTTGTGAAGCACTGCAGAGCTGTGCAAGGTGTGAAGATGCAAAACAAAACCTTCCCTGGAGACGCTCATGTGGCTAAGAAGATAGTGGTTTTCACAGTTGATTTTCCATGAAAAAATCCTATGTGGCTTACACCTGATACTCAGAGCGATAGGAACTTACTGAAGAGAAACTCAATTGTGCTCAAGGATGAAAGAGAAGTGCTCAAGGGAAACAAGAGGGAGTAGAAAAAGAAGTTGGATAAAAAGCAAAAGCTCCAGAAAGAAAAAAGCAAGCAAGGCATTCCAGTGCCCCAACTCCATTACCTCTTGGACCCGCTCACCGCTGCTCTGTTCCTAGACCTGCAGGCCTTTCTGCTGCTCCCACCTCCGGGCCTCACCAGCGCTGATCTGCCCCAGCTGTGCCCATGGCTGCGTCTCCCCTCTCTTTCATCTGTGCTCAAACGTCAGCCTTTCAGGGAGGCCTCACTGGACAACCCCATTCAAAATTGGAATTGGCTTCCCTCACGTGTTTTCAGTCCCACTATACCCTATTCCACTTTCTTTTTATTCTCCTCTTGCTCAAAACTTTTAGAAAGCTTACTTATGGGGCCGGGTGCAGCAGCTCAGACCTGTAATCCCAGTGCTTTAGGAGGCCAATGTGGGTGAATTACTTGGGTGCAGGAGTTCAATACCAGCCTGGGCAACATGGTGAAACCTGGTCTCTACAAAAAACTACAAAAATTAGCTGGGCATGGGGATATATAACTGTGGTCTCAGCTACTGAGAAGACTGAGGTGGAAGGATTGCTTGAGCCAGGGAGGTGGAGGTTCCAGTGAGACATGATTACACCACTGCACTCCAGCCTGGGCATCAGAGTAAGTCACTGTCTAAAAAAAAAAAAAAAATTGGCCAGGCGCAGTGGCTCATGCCTGTAATCCCAGCACATTGGGAGGCCAAGATGGATGTATCACAAGGTCAGGAGATTGAGACCATCCTGGCCAACATGGTAAAATCCCATTTCTACTAAAAATACAAAAATTAGCTGGGCGTGGTGGTGCACGGCTGTAAGCCCAGCTACGTGGGAGGCTGGCGCAGGAGAATTGCTCGTACCCAAGAGGTGGAGGGTGCAGTGAGCCAAGATCACCCCACTGTACTCCAGTCTGGTGACAGAGCGAGACTCCATCTCAAAAAATAACAATAAATAAAAAGAAAATGTATTTATGTGTTTATTTTTATTTCCTCCCTTCTCCCTTACCCCAGGGAAAATACAAGTTTGGAAAGGCAGGGAGAGAAGCATGTCTTCACTGACGTATTCCAAGTGCCCAGAACTGCATCATGAGAACATCACAGGGACACAACACTTGTTGAATGAATAAATAAAAGTACTTTAAATTAACTCATTTAAATTTCACAGCAATCTAGTGAGGTAAGTGCTGTTATACTGCATATTTTATAGACAAGAAAACTGAGGTCTAGGGAAGTTAAATATTTTCCAAGACTATACTATTGTTTAGTAACAAATAGAGAATTCAAAAGATGGTCTTTCTGACTCCAGAGCTCAAAAACTACTTCCTACACTGATACAGGTCCTTGTGGTCAAATCAACAAGGCCCATCTTTGCAGCAGTCTGGGTTCGAGCACCCTCTGACTTTTCTTTCTAATTTCACCAAAGTACATATAGCAAAGTATTAGGCCCTTAGTGTAAAGAAATTCCCAGTGAATCAAGTCAAGGAATTAATTTGTGGAAAGAATCGAGAAGCTGGATGCAAAACAGTGCTGGCGAGTTTCCTAATCCTGCTAGTGGAGGAACAGCAGCTTCCATCCCTGTGCCCGCAGGCTCATCGCGAACCAGGCAGCTGGCCAGGTGTGGGGGTGCTAACACCGCAGCCTCACAGAGAGCCAGGCTTCAGCTGTAGAAAAGAAAAGGAGATCAAGATGACCCACTGAACGAGCCAGAACAGCTAGTATGGTGTTACAACAGAAAATAAACAAACAGAGAAAGGTTAGTTCTCATGTCTCTAAATGAATAGTGTTGTGTTCTGTAGACTCCACTGTTTAAAATGGAAGTGCTCACAATAATTTGATGGAAAGACGGGGTGGCCCAGGTATCTGAGCCAGGATCTTTCTGGGGATTAAACTGCACAGACAGGAAACACAAAACACATTTAAGAGAGAGGTGCTTTTCAGAGTACCCTGAGAGCAGACATCTTTTTTCTGTTAAAGAGAGAGGAAGTTTTGTTATTTGACTAGAGCTAATTTATAAAAAACAGCTGAAGTATCTGGTATGAAGTAAAGGTACATATTTACTTAGGGCATTGTAAGTTCAGGTGTGTACAAATCACACAATTGCAAAGATTTTATTTATTTCCACACAGAAAATAGTAAGGCCAATTGTCATGTGCAAACATGACGCTATGATTTTTAAAGATCCTGTGATGTCTTAATATTCACCAATTTCAGCCTGAAGTAAAAGGACATTTCCATTTCTTTAAGGCAAAAAAAGGGGTTTATGCAAACCTCCAAATGCCCTGGCTCATTGACTTGTTCCTGCCATAAAAAATGTCAAGCTCACCAATCAGGAGCACATGGCTAGAAAGCACTCCCTTGAGCTCTTTTGCTAACCAGACAAAACAAATCATAGCTGGGCGCAAAACTGCCGGTTGACCTCAGAGACCCTGCAGGACTCTCCTCTTCCTTCCTCCTGGCAGCCCAGCAATAATAACCAACCTGAGTCCACGGGGAAACCCAGGGCATGCATGGGAGGCCCCCTGCACCTTCTCAAGGGTCTACATTCTAAGCTCAAATTTTCAAGCTTTCCTGAGTATGAGGGAAGCTTTAAGACATTAAGAAAGTCATAAACTTCACAAAATAATAACTGCATTTTAAAAACCTATTGATTGAGAAAACAGATGATGACAGTTCTTAAGATTCCAGTAATAATCTTACACTGTTTTGTATTTTTTAAATTACAACATGACCTATATCTAAAGAAGGTCGAAAGCAGAGGGAAAAGCCCATGCTCCACCTGCAGAGGATGTCTAATGCCCAGACTGATCCATGGGACACTCACAGGGGTTCGTTGCCCACAACACACCCACAAGGACCCAAGTCCACAGGTGGGAACCCTTCTCAGAAAGCAGAGAGGCCGAGGAACGCTGCCTTTCCGCAAGGGTCCTGGCATTCTTTTAGCAGCCACTCGCCTGTATGAGTAGGGCTTAACGTCTCCTATATTTGGGAAACAAACTACAGATAAATCTGTATTTGTAGGATTTCCTTATATCCTTTTTAGACTAATATTATGCCCAAAACAAATAAAATAAATAATCCTGGGAAGTCTGGCCACTTTGGAAGGCTTCCAGGAGCCGTGATTTTGAATATTGACTCCTTCCATTACTACTGGCTTCTTCCACATGCTAATAATAGTGATAAATCAAAGGATGTTTTTTTCCTTTCTTCTGGAGCCCAGGGTTTGAAGGACTAGCTACAAGTATACAAGGGTGCTGGGGCCCCAGTTCCTCATCACTGCTTCAAAGATCAAGGAAACTATTGGTGACCAGTAGCAGGAATTTCCTAGATTTTTTTTTTTTTTTTTGAGATGAAGTCTCACTCTTGTCACCCAGACTGGAGTGCAATGGTGTGATCTCGGCTCACTGCAACCTCCACCTCCTGGGTTCAAGTGATTCTCTTGCCTCAGCCTCCTCAGTAGCTGAAATTATAGGTACCCACAACCACGCCCGGCTGTTTTTTTTTTTTTTTATTAGAGACAGGGTTTCACCATGTGGGCCAGGCTGGTCTTGAACTCCTGACCTCAGGTGATCTGCCCGCTTCAGCCTCCCAAAGTGCTGGGATTACAGGCATAAGCCACAATGCCTGGTCCATTTCTTAGATTTGTTTCTTAAAACAGGGTCTACTCCTAGAAATACACTCTTAAAAAAACATAAAACACATTTATTTGCATAGCAAAATGTACAGAGAAACAATTTTCCATGGACCTCCTGAACTGCATTAGCAGATGAGTGAAAACTCAAAATAGAGTCACCATGACATTCATTACAGATCTAAACACAAGGGAATTCACATACACGTGTAGTTATCCAGCACCAGCCTGTGCTGCTCCTGAGTGTAGGGTTTACATCCTGGTGTGAAAAAGGGCGTAGGAAAAATGGCAAGAAAGTATTGCAGTTTGACAAGGGCGACCTCACTCTGAAGACTGTAGCCAGGATAATTCAGTGCTGATGTTTTGGTAGAAAAACGACGGAACTCGTTTGTGTGACGTTTTCCCTTGAAGATACAGACAAATGTGTCCGAGAGAAACAGGCTATACTTGGCGTCACAAGACTTGTCTAGTAAACTTTTACACTGTGAAAACCTTTTCTTTTCCATAATTTATCTCCAAAACTCAGCTGCTTTTAGAACAAAACACACTGCAAACTATAGTGTGCGTTTTAAAACTCAGCGGCAAAGTGGGTGTATGTGGTGTATGTACATGAGAGAGAAAGAGTTTGGGGGGGAAAGAGAACAGGGAGAGAGAATTCTTCTCAAGTCCTTCTAAATGCTCTTGGCTATCTTCACAGCAATTCTGAGCATGTCTGGACTGTGGAGTAATCAGGCTAACACCATCATTTTGTTGTCCTTTTTGTTCCTGAAGCTCGTTCTTTAACACGCATCTAAATAATTTAATTTATGGATTGTATGCTGAGCAGGTTCAGCAAAAGTGGGGCAGGAATCCCATGAATCTTAATGTCTCACTTTACTATAAGTCTCTCTACATTAGTAAGAGAGATTTGCCAGTCCTTTCTAAAAAGATCCACCACAATCTCTAGCCTACAGCTCCTGATGATAATAGCTAGATTAGTTTGCATTAAATGCCTCCATAAATGATATGCAGAAGTGCTATTATTTCTAAATATCTGCAAGACAATTTTGAATAGCATTAACTCAGATGAAACAAAGAGAAACAGACGTTTTAATTTACACGATAATTTCACAGTGAACAAAGTTGAACCAGCTAGAAACAATGAAAAGACAAAAACCTTCCCTAATTGTTAAATGTGGTTTTCATCTTTAAAATTTATTCTTTAAGAGAACTGACATTTCACCAGCCTTGTGTCTTCATCCATTTATTTAAAGCCGCACTGGAAAAGAGAAAGTGATCTCTGTTCCTGATAAAATGCATAGAGCACCCACTGTGAGCAAATCAGTGTGCCAGGCCCCACAGCACATGGGTTGGGAGGAGCCGGGGAAGGCAGGGACTGTGCGCTTCCAGTGAAGAAGGAGGAACTGGAAGCAATAGGAAAATGGAGCTTAAATTTAGTCACGAGTGAGCTATATAGGATGGTCACTTACTATCACCAAATACACAAGCAGTCTTCATCGGGGTGCTTCAGGAATACTTTTTAGTTAAATAAAAGCGGAATCTTAAAACGTTGTTTTAATTCATGCTAATGAAGGAAAGGTGTAAATAAGTCAACTTTCCTGACCAAATATAATAAAAAAAAAACCTCACTTATCTAATAAATAAAGACCATTGTCCTAAACACCATATGTTTTTATTCTAGAATACAGGAGCTTTAGAAACCGGGCAAGTCTAGGAAAGATGCTATAAGGAGAGCTTTTAAAAAAATTCTGATTTATCAATTCATTATGTTAAGATTTGTTTCTCTGATTTTAAGTGCTGTATTTTTTTAAGCTGATAAATAGGATAGAAGAAAGATAAAGAAGACCAAAAGAGAAATCAAAGAAAAAGAATGACAAAAATGGAAAGCTTAATGAGGAAAATGCTTGTGGTGGGATCTGAATCCTCCCAAATCACTACATAACAGTAGGCAAATACTAGGAGGGTAAACCCCAAAACCAACAGATAACATCTACAATAAAATCAGGGGGAGGGCATCCGTATGAACCTCCAAATAGGAGCAGATGAGGCAAATCTCCATAATTTAACAGCCTATGTTGTCAGAACCGTGCAGTAGAAAGCAGAGGAAGGAAACAGATTCATCCTGGCCTAAGCTGCTGTCAGACACGCAGGTAAACTCGGCAGTCCATGCTGAGAGCAGCAGGAGAAACCTGGAGTGGGCTGTGAGACTCCAATTGATGGAACAAATCTCACTTTTTGGAGAAACTGCTGGGAGTAGAATCCAAACCAAGCAGAACAAGGACAATGTATACAAAGAAGAATGACGATAAAAGGAATGTGGAATAGGGCAGGTGGATCTCAGAATGGATGCTGCCTGTAGTCAGTTTCATGCTACTGATAAAGACATATCTGAGACTGGGCAATTTACAAAAGAAAGAGGTTTATAGCACTTACAGTTCCACGTGTCTGGGGAGGCATCACAATCATGGTGGAAGGCGAATGGCACATCTCACATGGAGGCAGAGAAGAGAAGATAGCTTATGCAGGGAAACTCCCATTTTTAAAACCATCAGATCTCGTGAGACTCATCACTATCATGAGAGAGCACAGGAAAGACCCACCCCTATGATTCAGTTATCTCCCACAACATGTGGGAATTATGGGAGCTCCAAGACGAGATTTGGGTGGGGACACAGCCAAACCATATCACCACAGTATTTTAAATTTATTTTTTAGGTTGTGGTAAAATACGCATAACTAAGGTTTACCACCTTAGATGTGCAGTTCAGTGGCATTAAGTGCATTTAGACTGTTGTACCATCATCACCATCATCTATTTACAGAATTTTTTCTCTTACAAAACAAACTCCTTATCCGTTAAACAGTTACTCCCCATTCCCTGTGTTTCTCAGTGCCCAGCAACCACCATTCTACTTTCTATCCTTATGAATTTGGCTCAAGTATGACATATGAGTGGAATCGTACAGCATTTGTCCTTTTAGGTCTGGCTTGTTTACTTACCATAATGTCTTCAAGGTTCATTTATATTGTAGCATGTGTCAGAAAGTCCTTCCTTGTAAAGGTTATATAATATTCCATTGTATATATACATATATACCACACATTGTATTTATCTGCTTATATGTACCAAAAGATTCAGCAATTCTACCTCTGACTATACACACAAAGGTGTTAAAAGCAGTCTTGAAGATATATTTGCACACAAATGTTCATAGCAGCAATATTCACAACAGACAAAAGTTAGAAGCAAACCAAGTGGCCACCATGTTTTTATCACAGCATAAAAACAAAAGGAGAGGGAGTTCCCTCACAGCGAAGCTAGACTAGGTACCTCTGGCATGCCTGTCGTGTATCAAAGGAAAGAAAACTTCTTTTAAACAACAACTATATGAAAACTAAAAAGAAAATAAAATCCCTGCCATGATAACACACTATAAAGGCATGCCCACAAAACAGATGAAAAATGTAATAAAATATATCTAAATAAACTAAAAGAAAAATTGAAAAATATAAGCTATAAAAATGACATAACTAACGTTATTTAGAAAAACTAAAAAATGATATGATTCCACAAACAGATTTGAGAAGAGAGACACACTAAGGAAATAATTTAAAATAAAACGATATTTTTATGAAATGATTGCTAAAATAGTAGTAATGTAAGAGTCAATAAACATGATTGATATATATTAAAATTAAGAGGTAGGAGAAAAAAACATATTCCAAATCAATTAAAATATTTTCAAAGTTGAAAGAAAGTTGCTATAGGAGAGAAGCAAAGAAGATAATTTATACTTGTAGAAAAAGTCAATGAAGAAAGAAATCAAAGCAAAATACAGAAATACAATAAAGTATTTCTAAAGGTTTTATTTTAAAGATGTAATTCCATTGTAAAAGGGCTTCCATATTCCTTGGGAAACCTAACCATAAGGGATATAACTAAGATATTCACCTAAAACTACTGAACTTTAATTAATTAAAAAGAAATCCTCAATGAATGGAAACACACAGTCAAGTCATTCATAAGGTGGCAAAATAAAATTGTAATCAGAATTTTCAACATAAACAGGTAATGACAGAAGACAATGCTTAAAGATGTTTCAAATACCCAAAAAGAAAAAAATATGAGCTAAAAATTTTATACCCAGCCAAATGGACTTTATGGGTGTAGACAAACCACAGTAGACAAACTACTATAAAAATACACCAACTCAGAAAATGTTGCTGCCCTGCGCCTCTGTAATGTAAGCTGCTAGACAAGGAGCTTTAAACAACAAAGGAAAGGGTAGGTGACAGTATAAGGAGTGGAAGTGAGTGATAAACTTGCAATTATTGTAATACAAAGATTAAAGGGTTATCATACATTGTGTGATACAGTATGTAAGGGCACTATTCTCTGACAAGGTAGATGCAGTGTGACTATCAAAATTGGAGGGGAATGGCAAGATATAAAATTAATTAAGTTCATGAGTGTTATGGAAATTAACTAGGTGGCAGAAAATAATGTTAAATTATTAATAAGTAATTTATAATTAATTAATTAAGAGAGAGATGTTAGGGGGTACCATGTCAGAAAAAAGAGGAGAAAGGGAAAGAATTTGGTAGAGAATTTTATTATTGTTCACAATAGGAGATCAATTGAAAATGGACAAATAAGAGGGGACCTAGAGTATCACATAAATGTTATTTTAAAGATAAACATGTAAACAAAAACACAAGCCTTGCTGGATAGTAAATGCATACAAAATAAGAGAAAAAAGCCAATAGACCAAATAGTGGCCAATTATATAAATAAAAATGCATTTAGTATATATTAAATGCAAAACCATATGACAGAGCTAAAGCAAACATAGTGAGTAAATCAATAAATGTCAATTGGTTTAATTCATTTCCTGCAAGATGTAAAGAATAAATTATGGTATCAGATCACAAAAGATTAATTTCAGTGGCAGTTTGGGGCCATTGATAATCTCTATGACCACTTTGAGCTAAAATAAAAATGGTAAATTTTCTGAACATCCAACAGTAGATGATGAATTAAAAATCAAAACATTATACCTCATAATGGTGTCAGAGATAAATTATTGACATAGAAAGATGTTTATAAAATATAGTTTTAAAATTCAATTTTAAAAGTATATAGAAATTATTCTGCTCTTCAACATTTGGCCCTGCCATTCTGTTCCCCAGGGAAGGTTTATCTCTTCCCTTTGCCTCTGCAGATGCTTTCAGGTAACTTTTGATTGAACTCTGGGACCTTCCAACTATGAACATTTCCTGGCTACCAGTAAACTTTATATCATGCCATTCTGAGCTTTGCCATCGCCCTGCCGAAGCTGCGGATGCGTAAATGCTTTCTTCACTAAAAATTCAACAGTTCTGTAGGTCACTGACTCTCTGGGGCAATGCTTAGTGTGTAAGGAAGGTATCGATGTGTGCATGTGTGTGTGCATGTGGATGTGTGCGTGTGGTTTCTGTACGTAAATATTTTTTTCTCTCAAGTTAAAACTTATTCTAATACTATGATGACGTTATCCCTAGAAATATATGAGATTTTGCTTCTTTAGGACTTCACTGAGGAAATAAGAAAATAATTTGTATTGTAGTTAGAATTTATAAGAATATGACAGAAAACTAATTTAAGGAATTTCTGCAATATCCTCTTTACTGACTAGTAATCCAGTCAACATTAAGAGAGTAAAAGTCAAGGATATCCTCCCGTATTTATGCCATTGCCAAAACTTTGAAACACAGTATAGAGTTATTATATTCAAAGGATGCGCTTTCTATGTCATTCTGAATCACTTAGTAATATAGATGTTTAATTATACAATTAGATTTTGAAATCAAGTGCCACTGAGGATTAACTTAATTTGCAATGTAAAATTGTAAAAAGCAAATAAATCAATTCTTTAAGGGTAAACTTACATTCCAGAATTATAAAAGACACTTTTCATATAATGTGCAAAAATATATTGAGCATTTTAAAGAGAGCGAAAGACAAATTAATAGAAAAATTGTTTTATAGGGATAGTCACATATCAAATTTATAGATTACTTCGTTTGCTTAATACAGAATACCAATTATGTGAAATTATATTAGAGTATACATTAGGCCATTTAAAATGTGCAAGATAATACTATAAAATATCACTATCAGCAAAAAAAGGGAGTAAAACTCAAATGGGTAAAATAATATTCATAATCATAACAATAAATATAGCATATTTGGTACAATTCCTATACTGAGAACTTAGATGATGATTAAAACAGAGTTTGTCACCTTGTAATGTTAATATAAATCCAAATATTAGCTTACATCAAAGACGTAATCAAACCTTGTTAGTAGTTTGAAATATGATAGTGAGTGCCTAAGAACACTGCCCTCCCACAAACTGCAGCTATAAATCCTGCGCAAAACACAGCATTTTCTGAATGCCCTGAAAACTGAACAAAAGCAGCCAGATTTTGGAGACAGTCAAAACTTGGAGCAAATGATTAGCAGGAATTCCCTGTATTTTGTGGTTGTGGCCTGCGGGCAGTTACTTGCACGGCAGGTGGCTGGGTAAGGGGAGTTAGTTAGAACTCTAATAAAATGTCCATTGTCTTTCTGTCTGTAATAATCAGGTCAAGGAAATCTGGACAACAAAAGCAACAAAAAAAGGGAAACTTAGAAAGAAAGAAGTAGAGCCCCAACTTATGTGTTTAAGCTTGAGTCTCTGGCTGATCCTGAACCACAAAAGCTGCAGCTCAGGCTTAAAGTACTGAACAGAGACCTTGTGTCATCACTCATCGTACGCCCAGCAATTTCCAGTTTGATTCTAATCAAGCTAATTGCATCCTAAAGCAAAACTACAAAAACTGTTTGAAGTAATATAACAAAATTTGGAATCCCTACTATATAACTTTCAAAATGTCTAAGAAAAAATTCAAAATTATTTGACATATGAACAGACAGAAAAATGTAAACTTATCTCAAGAGAAAATATTATGAATGCATGACAACATTAAGAAAACACAGAAATTGGAATTATTAGAAACTGGAAAACTAATTAATACATTCCTACCCTGGAATGACTAATAAAATGGACCCTATTTATGCTATTTATCAATATATAAGTATATACATATATCATATATTCACATGTAATTATACATATATGAATATGTATATATATATGCATCTATGCATGTACGCATATTGTATGTAAATAAGAATATACAATATATTGTATACATATATTTTATGCATACTTATATATGTATATATCTTGCTTCATAGAAATGTAGTCTTATTTTACATACATTATAAATAAGAATACATTTCTATGAAGCAATATATATACATATATATGAATAAAATTATATACTGACGTACACACTTATAAAAGAATATACATCCGCACAAACACACACACACACACACACACACACATACGCATATAGGTTTAACCTTAATAAGAAGTGTGTGTCAGCTTCTATTTCACAATGACAGGCCTTTAAGGCAACCATTATTACTATGCTCAGTCAAATAAAGAAAAATAAATTTGTAATAGATAAAAAGATAAATCCCAGCAAAAAGGAAAACATATAAAATAAACAAATGAAAATTTTTACATGAAAAATACACCTAAAATTTTTAAAAATTCTCTGGATGGACTTAATAGCAGAATAAAGATGATACAGAGAAAAATCACTAAACCTAAAGATGAATCAACCAAAATTAGTCAATCTGAGGAAGAATAAGACATCATTTTTTTTTTTTTCAAAATGAGTGAAACCTCAGGGACTTATAAGACAATTTTGAAAGGCCTAACATAAAAGGCTGCAATTTTTAGAATGGCAAAGAAAAAAAGAAAGCAAGACCCAACTATACATCGTTTATGAGAGACACACATTATATATATAAATGTACAGGTACATTGAAAGTAAAGGAATGGAGAAAAAAAACCTCAAAAACAGTGAATACAAGAAAGAAAGATTGGCTAAATGAGATTTTAAGACAATAAATATAACCAAAGATAACGAGGGATATTTTTAATTATAAGAGAATAAAATCATCAGAAAGAGAAAACAATCATGACTGTGTATGCAACTAATAACTGATTCTCAAAAATGAATGAGGCAAAAATCAGTATCATAAAATAAATCTACAATTACGGTATTTTCATATCTTCTCGCAGCAATTGATAGAACTAGACAAAAATGATAAAAAGAATAGAGACAGTGAACAAGACTGTCAATTCATATTGACCTAATTGATGTTTACAGAACATTGCAACTAACCCAACACTCCTCATTCTTGTAGTAAATGTGATATGTTTACTAAGTAGGACTATGTTCTGAGCCATAAACAAAAAAAAAGTTCTTAAATTTCAGAAGCTATAAAAATATTTTGCATCTGATTAGTCAAAACAAATATTTTTAATATTATTAACAGAGTACTTGAATTAATAACTATATTTCTTGAATAGTACAGCTTAAGGAAAATTGTACATATTTATACTTCTGTATATATGTATATAGGTATATGTACATATGTCTGTTTTAATTTCTTTCAATATAAATATTATTCTTTTTTTAAAAAGTGGAACTTATGGAATTATTTCTCACAGTGACTGAGATCTATGCTCCTGGCACGCGGCTTGCTCTGCCATCCACCCTGCATCCTAGTTTCTTTCCATCAACTCCCACCAAGTTAGTTTTATTCTTAGAAAATTCAGTTGTTTTTTCTCAACTGTTTGTATCACCTCTATATCTTATTCTATTTAAATAATTGATAAAAACAGTATGCAAACCAAAGAATTGGAATCACAATAAAAGTTATTCATATGAGATATAATTGAATGTTTTATAAAGTCTTAATTTGAAAAAGAAAGTAAAAAAATAAATCACCGTAAATTGCAAGTTCCAAAGGAAATAAATATTATTCAGAAAGGTTCTGAAATCATATTTCTTCCCAAACTCTGCAATGCCTCATGTCTCATTCCACTTTAAAGGAAATGCCATAGAAAATTACAAATAACACGTGTGTGTGTGTGTGTGTGTGTGTGTGTGTGTTTTCTAAACAAAGCTGAAATGATCAATTATCAAATCTATACTCAGGAAAGCTGGCTTTGATAAATAACTAAACACTCAAATGTCTTAACCTAAATGAATGGAAAATATATAATCTGAATAGGCATAGTATATCGAACAAATTGAATCAATAATTACCTTCCAAAACAGAAAGCACACAGCCTAGCTGGTTCACTGCTGAATTCAACCAAACCTTTAGAAAGAAAATTATATCAATTTTTAAATAAACTCTCATAAGATAGGAGCAGAAGGGATATTTCCTAACTCATTCTATGAGGCCAGCATCACACTTACATTAAAACCAAAGACACTACAAGAAAATTATAGACCAATGTCACTAATGAGCATGGATGCAAAAATCTTCAACAATATATTAGAAAATCAAATCTACCTATGTATAAAGGAATTGCATAGCACAACTGTATTGGTCAGGGTTCTCTAAAGGGACAGAACTAATAGGATAGATATATCTATGAAGGAGAGCTTATTAAGAAGTATTGACTCAAATGATCACAAGGTGAAGTCACACAAAAGGCCGTCTGAAAGCTGAGAAGCAGGGAAGCCAAAACCTCAAAAGTATGGAAGCTGTTCGGTCTGTGGCTGAAGGCCAAAAAGCCCCAGTAAACCACTGGTATAAGTCTAAAAGTCTAATGTTTGAGGGCAGGAAGCATCCAGCATGGGAGAAAGACGAAGGCTGGAAGACTCAGCAATTCAAGTTCTTCCACATTCCTCTGCCTGCTTTATTCTAGCCACACTAGCAGCTGATTAGCTTATGCCCACCCTGCTTGAGGGTGGGTCTGCCTCTCCTAGTCAACAAATTCAAATGTTAATCTCCTTTGGCAACACCATCACAGACAAAACCAGAAACAATATTTTCATCCTTCAGTCCAATCAAGTTGACACTCAATATTAACCATCACAAGTCCACCCCTTGTCAACTTGAACCTCTGTACATCTCCTGAAATCATAATCTTTAAATAAACACAATAATAAGGTCATAATTATGCCTAACATAATACAGCTATCCTTTGTACAATCAGAAGCACACTAATTCTTAACCTAAATACTATTACATAAAGTTAACAACACTTAAATGCTGATATAAAGTTAATAAATCTAATGTCACAATATAAAAAGAAAGGAAATAAAATGAAGATTTTTTGAGACAGGAGTTAAGAAATTACTTAAGCAGATAGTGAGGGTACTGAAGTCCTCAGTAAGATTTCCCTTTTTTTGTTTGTTTGCTTCTTTTCTTTTCTTTTTTTTTTTTTTTTAAAGATAGGGTTTCACCATGATGGCCAGGCTGGTCTTGAACTCCTGACCTCAGGTGATCCACCCACCTCCGCCTCCCAAACTGCTAGGATTACAGGCGTGAGCCATCGCGTCCGGCCAAGATTTCCCTTTTAGTGAAAAGTAGCCCCAGATTATTTTCCTAACAAAGAGCAGCCTGTAAAGTCAAACTGCAGACATAGATGCCGGCAGCTCTGCCAATCATGTTCAAAATGGGAGCTCCATCTTCCCTTCTTTTTGTCAGCCATGTGTACGGTAAGGAGCAGACAAGACAGCACTGGCTATAAGGAAAGTTTATTTGCTTGGTAAGATTATGGTGGGGCAGCAAGTCTTCCCCACATGCTATGCAAACATCACATCCGATCAAACCAATCTGTGAGTGCTACGTGAATCAGACACCACCTCCTCAAACCAGACTATAAAATCTGGGACATCTGCCACCAGTTGATCTTTTCTCTCAGAATTCCCCTTTCTCTCAATAGAGAGAGAACTGTCTTTCTTTCTCTTTCTTCTGCCTATTAAACCTAAACTCCTAAACTCATATGTGTCCATTTCCTAAAATTTTCTGGTGTGAGATGATGAACCCTGGGTGTATACCCCAACTAATGTAGCCAGTTCATACTGGGGACTTGTCCAGGATACCAATATGTAACATTTATCAAAACAGTAAGAAGAGGAGTGGACTCCAACTTTGTCCTTTCATGGGCTCTCTGCCTCCATTTTAGAACCAAATCAGTTAAATAATAGGAATCCATCAGTCAGTAAAAAGATGATTCACATGGCTACCATTCTTTAAAGACTCAAATGTGAGGCTTACTGAGAAGAACATGGGGAATCCTCCAGCATCCACGTGTTGCTGGCCATGTTGGCCATGTTTGAACCAGCGTCCTTTCATGGAGGACTGAGCCATTGCTTGGGGCTGAAAGAGGACCTGGGCAGCTGAGGATTTCTGGCTGTGGCTACCCTCAGTGACAGCCAAAGGATTCTAGACAGACTCCAGCCTCCAACTGCCCAGTGGGGTGTTAGAAAGAGGATCTCCAATGTTTCTATCATAATTTCCTCTTTTCTTGTCCATGACCACCTATCCCCTATCCTCTCTGTGTATGCAATGTGTGGGAAGCTTTACAGTTCAGGGAAGTAATCTTGTTAGGCAAGATCAGGGAATGCCATAGTAACTGGAATTATAGCTCAAGGGAATGCTGTATTTGTGATTTTTTAGGAAAAGAGGGTCTCCCCCTACAGTGAGGTCACTCTCTGCCCTTGATCTGAAGAGCACATGGCACTTCCAGGTCGCTGTCTTCCCTTGGTCTGGTGAGCACATGGCATTTTCAGCTCTCTCTCTCTGCCCTTGGTTTGGAGAGCACATGGCATGTCAACGTCACTCTATCTATGACCTAGAGAGAACATGGCATTTCTAGGTAAACAGTGCCACCTACTGGAATAGGAATCCTCTCCGTGAGGGACATTGTCAGATCTTTACCAAAACAACCTAGCTTCCCAATTCTCTTCCCGTTTAGTTTCTCTCATAAACCAGGCTTTATGCTGCTTCTGTGAACAGGAAAACTCAGCCCTGAACAATTAGGAGTAAAACGTCCTTCAGAACAAAATTTTAGTCACAGTACTATCTCATCAGCAGGAAAATGACCATTCAGTTTCTATGTTTTTTAAGGCAATTATTCTGCCTCCAATTAAAATCTCCTTAATTAGTAAGGAGATTTTAAGTTTGGCAACCAACAAGCCATAATTAACAACAACCATTCTCTAAGAGTAAATGTTTTAGTACAAGTCATAATAATAGCAAGATATAGAGCTCAAACCAGCACATTTCCTCCACTAAGGAGGAAAATGCAACTGTCACATAGCCTCTCCTGAGATCCATTTTTCAAGGAGCCAGTCAGGTCACACAAGTCTAGGAAGTCAAAGACAAATCACAGGCAGAGGACTAGAGCTGTGTGTGTGAGTGTGACTAATCCCAATTACTTAGTTCCTCTAGTTCCATGGCTGAGGGTCATGCCTAAAACCATGGGCAGCATGTTCAACAAGGTACTGAGAATCAGGAACCATGGAGGGAAAACAGCAGGGGGGACATCCCCACTATCTTCCTCTCCACCCTGGGTCACCCCAAAAGGAAGGACATAAAAGGGGTGCCTTTTCCTTGCTACCCTTTCTACATGGATAAGAGATCATCTTTAGCATGCACCCCTCTGGAGTGCATTGTATAACACAAGAACTCCTTTGACCCTGAAACTTTAAAGAATAAAGCAGCTCATTTTCTTCTGCACAAGGGAATGCCCTTCTTACTAGCCATTTGAAGGCCTTACAAAATCAACCCAACTCTTTTAGTAGTCATGTCAGGCAGGCCTATAGAGAATGATTTCCCAAAGTTACTGAAGCAACTTCCAGGGGAACAATCTGAGGATCCCCCTGTTTGGGGCCCCCTCAAGTTCCCTTCTCATTTTAGGACCTTAGGCAAATAAAGGGAGACTTAGGCCAATTTCCTAATGACCCTGATAGGTATATACAAGCTTTCCAAATTTTAATTCAGGTGTTTGGCCTCTCATGAAGGGATGTTAGGCTACTCCTAAGCCAAATCCTAACTGTGGTTGAAAAATAGGCAGCTTTGCAGGCAGGTGAGAATTTTGGAGATGAACAATATATCTCCTAGAGTAGGTCAAAAGGGAAAAGACAAAACAGGGAAGGTGAAGAAATAGGGGAAACATTGTTGCCAATAGGAAGGGAATCAGTACCTCTTGACAACTCTAATTAGAACTCCCAAAATTCTCTATAGTGTTTTTTTCTTCTTTTACGGTTTAAAATGGCTTCTATCTAATTTTATAATGTTCTTCCAACATGTGAAAAGAAGTTAATTTCCCCAAACTTTAAAATGCTTGGCTTAGAGATGAGCAAGGGGAAGGTAACCTAGAAGCCTGACATGCCACCACCAAAAGAGTAGAAGTTTTGTTTTGTTTTGTTTTAACCAGTCAGCAGTCTCTCTCCTTGTGCAAACCAGTGAAAGAAATCATAAGGATTACTGCTTACATTATCTGTAAAGTTTTGATTAATGAAAAATAACTTGTGAGGTTGGTCTTAAGCTGCAGCCAACCTGTTGTGCTTTGTGTGTATACTGTATGGTTCTGTCAAAAGAAAGGCTAGTATGTCGGACCAGGACCCCATAAGCCTGCTGTTCACGCCAGCCCAATAAAATGGTCAGTAACAAACTTGGCTACAGACCTCCATCTTGTGTCATGTCTTTGGAAACATGAGCAGTACCCATGTGGCAATACTTCATTTTAGTCTCTGTTATTTTACAATGGTGACTGTCTCATGCTAAGTCAGTTCCTGGGTGAGAGCCAGAAAATCAGATAAGCCAGTTTATCAATCTGGGTGGGGCCAGCTAAGTCATCAAGGTCAGGGTTTACAAAATATCTTAAGCACTGATCTTGAGAGCAGTTAAGGGAGGGTCAAAATCTTTTATCCTCCAGCTACATGACTCCTAAGCCATGGTTTCTGATCTTAAGGCTAGTTTCTTGGTCTGGTCCCCAGTCAACAGGGAAGTATATCTTAGAAAGATGATGTTATTACCTTTGTTTTGTACTATAAACTGTAAACCAGGCTCCTCCCAAAGTTGGTTTGACCTGTGCCCAGGGTTGGGCAAGGAGAGCTTGGGGACTGGAAACAGATGGAGTTGGTTGGGTTGGATCCCTTTTGCTGTCTCAGTCACAATTTTGTAATAACGATATCAAAAGCTGCTTACCACACCTTTAAAAATACCTTGTACGCCGTGGCTAAGACATAACCTAATTATGGCTTGTTGGTTTCACCTGTGAGGTAAGTTCAAAAGCTGAAAATCTTAGCTTGCCATGGCTAAAGTTGAGTAACAAGAGATTTAAAAGTATTTTCTTAAAGGGCGCTCAGCTTAATTAAAAGTGGATATTCAAGTTATAGGTATATTTAAAAGGCATTTATGTTTTGCTCTTCTTGGATCTTGTTTTTCTGGTAAAAGATTTCCTTTTTCATTATCAGTGAACTGAATTATTTTTCTCCATTATTTGTCTTGCCATTCTTATGCACACGAAAGGCCCTAAAATAACTTCTGGTAGCCTGGGACTCCTTGGGAAAAACATAGCAGGTGCCACAGACCCCATTTTGGGAAAAAAAAATTTGTTTTCCTCATGAAACCCCAGGAATTAAAAGCTCTGCTCTGTTCTGTATTCTGTTATCTGACAATTTCGAGTTTTTGGATTATCTAATTATTTCACATTACGAGAGAGATTTGGTGTGTGATGACTAGGTAGGAAACACACTTTCAGGGATGGCTAATGGTAGTTCTGGAGCGACACTTAGCTATTCGCACATTTGAACCACAGAAGCATGCTCTTGGTCACCTTAAAGATATGGAGACATCCCCACCCCCACTGAAAGATGAGACTCCCATGGGGGATGGGCTGATTACAAAATAAGTCAATTGACTTTGGGTTGCCTTGAAATAAAATGCATGGTAGAAGCACCACACTGTCTTCTCCCATAGTAACTCCCTCTTTTTGAGGATCCAAGATCCAGCATAAAACGGCACCCTTGATTTTGGGAATCTGTCTTTGCCTTCCACTGTGCTTGCTTATTAGGACCTAAAAATGCATGCTCTCCTGGCCCTGTTCCTCCAAGGGCTTTAGCCTGAAGCCAGTGATCCAATCAAGAAACTGCCAGATGAAAAATTTTACAAGTTCTGACTCTTCTGTTTGTGCCGCTATATATGTGTTGTGTGTAATATCTATAAAAAGAGCCTTGGATTAAAGAAAAATAAGCACTTAAATCAAATATTTTTTAGTTCCTGTGACATTAATCTTTAAGAAATAAAAACAATCTTAACAATTATTGGTAAAATGCAAGCATCATCAAAATGCAAATAGGTGGTCTAAATTATACAACTTAGATCCTAGGTTTGCTAAATGTTCCACGGTAGTATACTGCATGCTTTACAGATAGGTGAGGCCTGGGACATGTAGAGTTACATGCTGCAAAGAGACCTTATCTGCCCTTCTATCTGAGTTCTAGGCTCCACATCTGGTACCTAATTAAAATCGCTAACTAATCAGGTTTTTTGCCAAAAGTTGCTAAGACTTAACAGTGCAATCTGTATTTGAGACCACTAAACAGTTTTACATGCAAGGCATATAAAAACAGTAAAATGTATTTCTAGTAAAAGATTATGAAAAGGCATGGTAATGTAAATATTGCCTAGTCATAAAGAATTAACTTAAACTAGAAAAGAAAGCTGAAGGCTCAAACAAGTTATAAAAAGATTATAAAAAATTATTCTTGCAAAAAATGTGTAAATATTAACTAAATTCAACAGGGTATTATAGGCTCTTTTCATAAATTGAGCATTGAAATAAAAGCACAGCAATGTTGTCCTAGGATGCAAATCTGCCCTTTAGCAAAAGGGGCTGTAAAAGGTTTGTAAAATTCTCACCTCATGGTCAAATTGGTTAAGATTAGATGAAATCATCCATAATGTTTCATTTAAACAACACGGGGTTAAAATAAAATTATGCAAGGGTTAAATTTGACTTTGAACAGGATTTTTATGTGGTAGTAAAGGCTAATGAAAGGTTGTTGCCTTTTGAGTCATCATTTTGGCAAAATAAATAATTTATGCAAAGTGGAATTCTATTTCATAACATCAAATATTTAAAAACTCTAACATTTAACAAAATCAAACTTCAAGTTTCAAAATTGTCTTTCCTGTTGCCTGCCTTCTGGATGGTTCTGAGGGCCTCAGAAACATTCAGAGAAGAGGTAAACAGGATTATTTGACATGTTCAGTCACATGAGATTGCCAAAATGATGTCCAATCTAATTTCAGTTATATTTTGATGAATACTAATATATGTCTCAAAATTATACGGGATTTTTAAAATTGTAATGTCTAAGTATATGCCAGCAATCAGAAAAGTTACTAAAGTTATTCTAAACCACTGAGATAACTAAATTTCTTTGTCAGTCATGTTTTTAACTGTAACTACCCTGAAAATTTTGCCACTTGCAGACAATGGTGGTTTTGCTTTGTTTCCTCTCAAAAGATGATTTATAATCAAGCTATACGATTTTAACAAGTGTTCTCAAATGTGGGTTTTTAATAACTTTGACGATTCTAACATTGAAATAGAGGTAAAAAATAACAGGACTCATAAGGAACTGAAACATGGATGAATATCAAACAAAACAAGAGTTAACTAAATGGATTGCATTCAGAAAGCTAAAGCAAACTTTTTTACTTTTGCCTGGAATACTGCTGATCCTTGTTTTTCGGAGTCAAGGAAACTTATTTTGAACTATTTATAGCCTTTAACAATTGAGTAAGGTATACTCCTGTGAACGAAATTTGGAGCATGTTTATTTATCTTTGCCTGATTTATCTAGAATTTGGAAACTATCTGTGAGTATTCTTAACTTATGGCAATTCAGTTGTTTGCATCAGTGCAATCAGAATCTATTTTTGTTTTGCAAGAGGACACAAGTGGAAAAAGAAGCAGGTTATTTTACCAAGGCTTTGACTGGAAAGGTGTGTTTTCCTTTAAGGAATCAAGCTTGATGTGCCGAGCCAATAAAAGCACCCTGGGGAAAACTGACTTCATACCTTGTCTACACAGTTCCCATACAGAGTTCCTAACCTGTGATCAGTAAAGAACGCAACTTTCTAACAGGTTCAGGAGCTCCCAGTTTATCTTGGGACCTTAAGAGGAAAGGATCACTCAACTCACAGGTATTTGAGGATACAAACCCATGGCTGAGCTTAGCTTTAAAAGGTCTTACCTAAGATTCCTGTGGAACAGAGTTCCATCAAAGGCAATCTAAAAGGCCTCTGTAGAAATAATTATTCTTTCCACACTTTATGCAAATAATCAGGCCAAGTATAAAGGTAAAGTTTATTCTATGAACAACATGCATAGTCCTATCATAATTTGTTTTTACCAAAAAATGAGAACTGGAGAGAGAAATTGTGCTCCAAAGCTTATACATTTGTCACTAAATTCTAGTCTCATAGATTGTTAAGTTTTTTGCCTACATTTTAGATTAACCCTGATTATTCCTGTAAATCAAATAATGATCTTCTGCAGCTCAGAAGAAACAAGAAGCAATGGGGAATGTAAAAATCTGGATCAATATGCTAGTTCTGGACAATTATCTTGCAAATTCTATCAGGTAATAAAAGCAAATAGGATGCCCATAGCCCAGGAGTTTCTTCATTTGGGAAAATAAAACCAAGGAACTTCAAAGACCCCCAAAAGGAAATTCTATATCTTGGTAAGTAAAATTTTAGATAGAAATAATCTACTATATCACCCTTGCAGGAATTGCTATACTGACTCGACTATTTGCAGTAGACCTATATGTGGTAGCACCTTCTAACTGAAATATTGGACAGAGAGTTTCCATTGCTATAGTATTTTGCTCAATTATTATCCTTATAGCAGGGATAATAGTTATCAACAAAAAGAAATGTGAAAATTTTACTATCACTAAGTCTGCTAGAACTTCTTATTGTATTTGGTAATATGTCACACCTTGGCTATGCAAAGAAGGTTATAATGAAAAGAGTTTTTTTTATAAGAAAAGATCTTTTATGGTAAATGCTTGTCCTAAAGGGAATAGTTGATCGTTTAAAAGAGGGATATTTGGGACAATTCAGAAAGTTTAAGCATGTCATAGATAATTCGTGGAGCTCATAAAAGGATTATAAAAATGGTAACTACTTGTCCTAAAAAGAATAGTTGATTGTTTAAAAAGAAGGATGTTTAGGATAAGTTGGAAAGTTTAAGCATGTCTTAGATGGTCTGTGGAAATCATGAAGGGATTAATAATTGCTGGAAAGATTAGACAAGGTTAACATAACACTAAAGTTACTCTAGCCACCCCAAATCCAATGCCACTTATCCTAAAAGAAAGGTTACTTTTATATTAACGTTTCAGCATCATCTGATGGAGGCAAACCAGTGTTACAACCCATTGGAATGGTTGACAGCCATCAAACTCCAAATGGTGCTACAGAGAGAAACATGCATGGACACACTTTCTTCTGAGGACCCTTAGATCAACCCCAGCTGCTGTTCCCCACACAACACCCCTTTTCAGCAAGAAACAGCCAGAAAGAGTCATCATCCACACAATCACATGGTGAATACTCACAGTAGTCTGTCTATAAGCTGAGGAGCAGAGAAGCCAGTCCAAGTCCCAAAACCTCAAAAGTAGGGAAGCCAGCAGTCTTCAATCTGTGGCTGAAGGCTCAAGAACCCCTGGCAAATGACTGGAAACCCACTTGTGTAAATCCAAGAGTCTAAAAGCTGAAGAACTTGGAGTCTGATTATTGAGGGCAGGAAGCATCCAGCATGAGAGAAAGATGAAGTACAGAAGACTCAGCAAGTCAAGTCCTTCCCCGTTCTTCTGCCTGCTTTATTCTAGCCATGCTGTAAATGGTGCCCACCCAGAATAAGGGTGAATCTGACTCTCTCAGTTCACTGATTCAAATATTAATCTCCTTCAGCAACATCCTCACAGACTCACCCAGAAACAATACTTTGCATCTTTCAATCAAGTTGACATTCAATACTAACCAACACAACAACCACATGGGATTTATCCCAGATATGCAAGGCTGGTACGATATTCGAAAATAATTAATTTATCACATCAATAGAGAAATCACATAATCATATAAATAGATGCAGTAAAAGGATTTTACAAAATCCCACACTAATGATAAATACTCTCAATAAATTAAAATAGTGAACCATTTCCTCAACGTTATATAGAATATCTATAAAACATCTACAGCTAACATTATCTTTTATAGTAAGAAGCTCAAATATTTTTCACTAAGATCAGAAACAAGGCAAGGATATTCTCTCCCACCACACCTTTTCAACATTGTACTGGAAGTTCTAGCTAATGCAATACAGCAATAAAAGATAATAAAGAGATATGCTGACTAGGAAATAAGAAATAAAATTTTCTTTAATTGCAGATGACATATTTATCTATGTAGAAAATCTGAAAGAGTCAATGAAAAAATGTCTGGAACTAATAAACAATGATAGCAAAGTTGTAGAATATAAGGCTAATATACAAATGTCAATGGCTTTCCTATAAACCAGCAGTAAACAGATGGAACTAGAAATTAAAAACACAATACCATTTCGATAGCACTCCCAAAAATGAAATACATAGGTATAAATATAACAAAAAAAAATGCACAAGATCTATTTGAGGAAAGTGGCCAAAAACTCTAATGAAAGGAATAATAGAAGAATTAAATAAGCAGAAAGACATGCCATATTCATGAAGAGGAAGACTCAATATTGTCAAGATGTCAGTTCTTCCCATATTAATCTATGTGTTATCAAAATCAAAAATCCCAGCAAGTAATTTTATAGATATCAACAAACTGATTCTAAAGTTTATGAGGACAAAAACAAAGAATAGCTAATACATATTGAAAGAAAGGAACAAAGATGTAAGACTGACACTATCCCAACTTTAAGACTTCCTGTGAAGCCACAGTAATCAAGACATTGTGCTATTGGTTGAAGAATAGACAAATAGATCAACGGAACAGAATACAGAGCTGAGAAACAGACCCACATAAATACAGTCGACTAATCTTTGACAAAGGAACAAAGGCAATACAATGGAGAAAAGACAGTCTTTTCAACAAATGGTGCAGGACAACTGAACAGCCACATGCAAAAACATAATCTAGACACACATCTTAAACTCTTCAAAAAGAAAAAACCTCAAAATGGGTTATAGATATAAATGTAAAATAAAAACTATAAAATTCCTGGAATTAGCAAAAAAGGAAATCTACTATAGATGACATTGGGTTTGACAATGATACAATACCAAATGTACCCAATGGGGGTAACAACAGTATACACTCGAGGTTCTGTGTGAGGATTAAATGAGTTAAAATACAAAGCACTTACTTGAATAGAAAGTGGTACACAGGAAGTAATCAATAACACATATGAATGATCCATGAAAAAATTGATAAGCTGGGATTTATTAAAATTAAAATTTTCTGCCCTGTGAAAGACAATTTCAAGAAAATAAGACAAGCCACAAATGGAAAAAAAAAGTTTGCAAAAAACATATCTGATAAAGGACTATTATTCAAATATACAAAAAATTCTTAGAACTCAACAATAAGAAAATAAACAACCCTATTAAAAATGGGTCAATGACCTTAGCAGATACTTCTACAAAGAAGTTATAAGGATGGCAAACAAGCATATGAAATCATGTTTCATATTATATGTCATCAGGGAAATGCAGATTCAAACTATCTCATGCCACTACATACCCAATTTAATGACCAACATCCAGAACACTGACACCACCACATGCTAATAAGGATGGAGAGCAACAGGAACTCCCATTCATTGCTAATGGGGATGCAAAATGGTGCAGTCACTTTGGAAAACAGGTTCTTACCATACTAAACATACTCTCACCATATGAACCAGAAATCACATTCCTTGGTATTTACTCAAATAAGGTTGAAAAACATGTTCACAGAAAAACCCGCCTATGCCTATGAATGTTTAGAGCAACTTTATTCACAATTGTCAAAAGTTTATTCATAATTGCCAAAGCAATCAAGGTGTCCTTCATTAGATGAATGGATTAATAGACATCTAAACAATGGAAAATTATTCAGAAATTAACTATCGAGGCAGTAAAGACATGAAGGAAGCTTAAATGCATATTAATAAGTGAATGTAACCAATCTGAAAAGGCTGTCTACTGCATGATTCCAACTATGGGACACTCTGGATGGACACAGCTATAGAGACAGTAAAAAGACCAGTAGCTGTTGTGGGAGTGGGGAGGGAGGGATGAATATGCAGAGTACAGAGGATCTGGGGGGCAGTAAAAATTCTCTGTGTGATACTACAATGGTAAGTACATCATTACACATTTGTCCAACACCATAGAATGTCAACACAAAGGACAAACCTAATGTAAACAATGGACTTTGAATGATAATGATGTGTCAAAGCAGGTGCATCACCTGTAATAGTGAACCACCATAGTGGGGGGTGTTGCTAATGTGGGAGGCTGGGCATGTATCAGAACAGGCAGAGGGACGGAACACTGTGCACCTTCCTCTCGATTTTGCTGTGAACCTAAAATTGTTCTTTTAAAGTGTCTTTAAAATCAGGTAGCTTTGGCTATATACCAGAAGATTGGCTGATGATATCATCTGTATGACTTAAAATAGAATAAAATGCTTAACAAATTTATCATGTATGTTTTTAATAAAATCTTATAGAAAATTATAATTTATTACCTTTTCAAATGATCTATTATTTCTATTTTTATTAGCATTGGAAATACTTCGTATTTTAAAATTTCTCCTTATTGTAGCTTTTTTTAGATTGAGGTTATTGCTAGTGCTGGCAAGTGTTAAGTAATGTTGTATTAGTTTCCTGGTGCTGCCATAACAAAGTACTGCAGACTGGGTGGTTCACACAACAGAAATTTATTCTTTCCAGGCTCTGGAGGATAGAAGTCCATGATTGAGGGGTTGTCAGGGTTGATTTTGTTGAGGGCTGAGGGAAAGATCTGGTTCAGGCCTTTCTTGGCTTGTAGATGCCTCTTCTCCATGCATTTTCATATCATCCTTCCTCTTTGTACGTCTGTCTCTACGTCTAGTTTTTCCCATTTTATAAGGACACTAGTCATATTGGATTAGGCCCATCCTAATGATGACATTTTAACTCAGTCACCTCGGTAAGGACCGTATCTTTGAATAAGGTAACATCTTGAGGTACAGGGAGTTAGGCCTTCAGTCTCCTTGGGTAGACACATTTCAACGCATAACAAATGTCTTTTAACCCTCAGAGCAATCTGGAGAGGTAGGTATAATTATTCAACAGATGAACAAACATCCTGGCGATAAAACAGTATTGTATCTCCAGGATGTGGAGAAGCAAATGCAAAATATCAAATAAAGACCAAGTTCTTAAACACGACAGCATACTGCACAGCCTTCCCCTTGGAAAAGTTGTCTTTACTTGGGAACACACACACACACACACACACACACATATGCACAGACACACACACACACATACAAACACACTCTTAGACACACACACACCCTCTTAAGCCATCTCAACTGCTGACAGAGACCTTAGGTGGACGTTCTGAATTAGAAAATATTTGAGAGAAACCTGCTTAAATATTGCATTTCCGTTGTTCTTTTGATCCAAGGATCTCTTCTCTAGCAGTTCAGGAGAATTATCTGCAAAGCATTTTAAAACTTACTACTGCCCATAATAACCCTTTACAGATCAGATTTTTTTTTATTCCTCAGGTATTTGTAAGATTCAGCCAGGGCTGAGAACACTGTATCATTGGTGAATATTGTGAGACATGTTATTTGTTATATGAACATGAAGAATTAAATACCCCAGAATAAAATTTATGTCAGTCATGAATCAAAACTACTAATCCAATGAGGAGAAAAAATTTAATTACTGAACACATCTTCCGTATCAAGTTTCATGCCAAGAACATTGCCTTTTCTTTTTTATCAGGAAAAAATATGTGGTGGTGATAAAATATGCTTTTCTCGCACTCTGTGACAAATTAGGCAAGTGACCTAGGGCCATTTCTTAAATGTTCTGTTTCTTTGATTTCTCTTCAGTAGAAGAAAATTATAAAACCAACCATTTCTATCAAGAATATGTAAAGAGTGATTGAGAAGAAGAAAAAGACAGCATTTTGCAGGTGTAAAGCATTCCACAGAAAATTATTGGCAGCACGGATTATTGTGACTGCCATCCTATGAACTGCTATATTATTATATCTGGCACCATTACAGCTTTTGTGTGCTACATCTCTTTGCAAACTCGCAGCATTAAGAAATTAGAGAAGAAAGACAATTACGAATAAGAAAAGTAACCCTACAGCATTCATACTTCTAAATGCAGTGAGTATATATATTGCTTTCATTTTCTATAATATATGACATGAGTTTAAAAACCTTGTTTTCTATATATATCCCAAAATCTACTGATGAAAGATGGATATTGAGCTTCTGATGAAAAAATGCAGAATGCAAGGGAAAGGAGGCAAAGTGTCAGGAAGGCAGAAATAGGAAAAAAATATACACCAAAAATACAGGAAAGAAATTGACATTTATTAAGTACCTACTAGGTTGTACTGTCCTGGACACTTAACATTTAATCACCCCAACAACAATAAAATTCTGTAAGTGTCTCTCTTTTCCATAACCTCTTCAAAGGTGTTCAGTTTCCGTTAGCGACCTCTCAATGCTACTCTGCTTGATGCCAGGAGCCTGCATGATATCTGACCATGAAATTCAATAAACCAAAAGCTATCTTGCCACTGTCTGCCGTGGCCTGGGAGCAGCATGTCCAGTAAAAGGAAGGACTGTTTGGAAGACCACAAACCACACATGAGGGCACCATCCTACATCCCTCTGTGGGTCATCGAGCCGTACAGGGTGCTGTAGTACTCTGCACACTGCTCTGTGTGCACGTTTAAGTCCCTAACAAATGTATTAGTGAATCAATAGAAACCAGCAGAGTCCTGTCCTTATCAGAAGTATAAACAAGTCTGATGACCTCTGCAACAAATCACATCTAAGAGTACCTAAGAGAGCAACACGTGACTCTAGAGCATGGTCCAGTGTCATGTCCGGGGTCACAGACCATTTTGAGATTCTCATGAGAAATATGAACCTGCTAGCCAGAAAAAAAAGTGAACATTTATGCCCATACTGAAAATTTTACAAGCAATATTTGGGGATTCATTAGTCACTTGCAGCACACCATGGCAGACATGGTTTGCTACCTGGCCACATCCACCCTGCTTTTCTCCGTTCCATAAAGAGCTGCAGGTGGACTTGGAGTCCAGTCAGCCCAGCTAAACGATGCCATTTCCACATCTCTCTTACAACTATAGCAAGACAATGAGATAGAAGCAGAAGCAGTTGAGTGGGGCTTCCAAGAAACTTCCAGAAAAGCTAGAGATGCTTGCATCTACCTTTTATTTATTTTCTTTGTTCTCTGGGAAATTCCCAGATAAAATGACACTAGTATGAGCCTAATACATTCTTAAGAAAGAGCACTGCAGGAAGAAGAAAGAGTCTGGGGTCATCTGTGCTTTACAACTTTGAGGAAAAAGACCAGTGGGCTAGAGTCAGTGAGTGAGGGAAGAGGTGGGCAACGTGCTCAAGGTGGGAACAGGAACATGATCCTGCGAGGCCTCATGAGCCCATGAGAAGGTCTCTGTGTTTTACGCAGAATGCCACGTGAAGCCACTGCAGGATTCCAAGCAAAAAAGTGACAGGATCTGATGTTCTAAAGTATCATTCTGTGTCTTATGCAGTTAATAGACCATAACATGGCAAGAGAGAGCTCCATTTTTAGATAATCACTGCAATCTACAGGGAACAACTTTAATGAATATAAAATTGCGAACATTAACATGAGCCACACACACACACACACACACACACACACGCACATGCACACGTACATGTTCAAAAGCAAATCATGTTTTAAGTTAGACGTAATTCTTAGAAACATGGTCTAAGCCTCTGCTCTGCCTTGCTCCCTCATCTAGAGATAAGAAATCTAGATCCAGAAAGAGGTTGAATGGATGAGGTCTAGAACTAGAACTAGGGTCATACACGGATGACCTGAGGAAAATGAGATAACTGTGTATCTTAAATACAATTTATTTGCTGAAATGGGACTTCTAAATGTTACTGGAGTACCTTGAAGCAAGAAATGTACTCTGATTTACCACAGGACTCACAAATCCCTAAGGCCTTGTACTTGTGTGACTAGATAGGTAGGTAAGTAGGTAGATTAGTAGATAAATGATAGATGGATAGAGAGATGATGGATAGATAGATAAATAAGACTTGTCCCTGGTCTCTGTTTTAAAATACCTCAGTTGCATGACCTCAAAACCTTTTGTTTTTAATAGGAACAATTACTTTCCTTCAGCCTATCACCTCTGCCCAAGTCCAGTCCAATCTCCTACCCATGCAACATCTGAACATGAAGTTCCCCAGCCTCTGCTTGACCATCTTCATAAGCAAGAAGCTCACTCATAGACTAGTGGTTTATTTTTGGACAGCTCTGGATGATTGAAAATATCCTTAATATTGAGCCCAATTTTCCTCCCTGTAACTTACATTCAACTTGCTCCTGCCCTCCAAAGCTGTACGTCAGAATCCCACTCCCATGTGACATCGCTTCAAATATTTAACAAAAGCTAAAAGACCCTTTCTTAGCCTTCCCAGTTACACAGCCAATATGTCCAGTTTTTATAAATATTCTCCAGTACTTTATTTTGAGACTATTCTACATACAGTTTACTCTTTTATAAGGGGTCTTGAGATTTCAAGTGACATTGAGAACTGGCCATACGTTTCGTAGAATGTAATGTGCATAGAGTGGAAAACAGGTTTACCAAGAAATTCCGCAATGGAGGAAAAAGACCATTTACGCCTCGATTCCCAATCCTAAGGTGTGGTGATGGGAGAGAATAAACCGCACCTGGGAGGTCCACAGTCCATCCTAAGAGGAGAGCCTGTTCTCACTTAAGGCAAGAAGGTGGAGGATCATTTGGAAAAGAGGGTGAGGGTGACAAGGAGTTTGCTGACTGAGAAGCATTTCCAGAAGGCAGAGCGGATGGCTTTGGAGTAAGGACACTGAGAGTTGGGTCAGGGCTAGAGGCTGTCATCACTCTTGTTGGTCCTAGGACAATGTACTACTTTTTAAATTAACTTTACCAACCCCTGCACTGACCTGTAGAATGGCCCTTTATTAAAGTCTTCTAAAGTGAGTCTGTTGGAATGTGTCATCTACTTACCTCTGAGTGTGTAAAGGGAGTGCAACTCTCAGTATTTGTTCATGAAATGAAGAGCTCACCTTTACTGTACAATTGTCACATTATATTCTAAGGAGCATGTGGCCATTCTCAATGTCACTTCTATGTATAATAAGGAAATGAACAGATATTAGAGAATATAAAATTTAAAATTTAAATTCCACTTTAAATACTACACACTTCCTCATGATTCAACCGACAAGCTGCATTACAAGACCTCTCATACCAATTTAATCTTCTCACATGTATCAATAGTTGGATTAAAACATAAAAATCAATAAATACAATCTCTTTTGACTTTAGCAAGACTCTTGACTAAGTTGTTGACAGAAGAAAACTCAAAACGCTGAAAATGTGGTCATGACGCAATGTTTTGTACCAACTAGAACATTCGCAGCTACATCAGCATTACCTTGTATTCTATAGTATTTTCTTCTTCGGTGAAGGAGGGTGCTCATGGCTCAGAAGAAGGGGATAAAACAGAAATACAAAATAAATTATTACAGAAAGAATATAACTGCCTTTTTAGAGTTACCAAAAAAGTGCCATGATGGCTCAAAAGAGGCAAGGTAAAAATGGCTAGTTAGCATCATCGAAGGTTTGACCAAGGAAGTAGAATCTCAGATGGTACCAGTTGTAAGTATTAAATAAAATTATACATAATAGAGCTTAAAACAGTGATTTACACAAATTAATGTTTTTTAAACACACACACACTGCTATTAAAAAGAGGCTGGTGATGACAATGATCTGAAGGATAGAGTGTCCTATAATCAGAGTATTGAGGCAGAAAACTAGTAGGGGGTAAGTTAAAGGCCTTAATTGGTATTTGAATACAATTGTTTTAGAATTAGCCATCAAAGGGAGGTAGGCATGGTTGTGAGTGCAGTTGTGGTATTATGGTGGCTCTGATTCCAAACAGAAGCTCTGTGAGCCAAGCAATACATCCCAGAATGAGGAGACCTGGAAGCAAGCTTGCAGATGTCAGCAGCAACCTGGACCACGGTGGTAACAGAGGGGTAGGGGAAGATACCTGCAGAAAATACTGCAGAAGCAGGACCTACAGACTCTGTGCTCTGCATGTGGAAAGGAAAGACGAGAAGGGGCCCGAGATGACTCTGTGGTTTCAAGCCTGGAGGAGTGAGAGAAATAAGGCACCATTCACAGAAATAAAATGTGAGGAGATGGTTTGTAAGGGAATAGGAATCAGGTTTTTTGCCTACATTATTACCTTTATTTGCATCTTACCTTTGTCCAAAAGGATTTTGTGCACACACGCATGCACACACACACACACACACACACACACCACTCACTGCATGCAGAAACACCCCAAATGCAAAGCAATGAAACAATCCCTTGTCAGACCCAGTGATATCTAGAAATAATCAATGAATCTATTTTCCTCTCTTCCACAATAAAGAAAGTAATTGTAAATCTTTCAGCACTCAGTTTTTTTTATCAATAACTCCCCCTTGATTGGAGGGAAGCACTTGCTTCCAAACATTCTGAAACGCAATATAAACCAATGTATTTTCATCAGCCTACCAAACAACTTTCCATATACCCATTCAGAGGTCAGGTTGCTTCAAAGGTGATAAAAACCCAAAGTGGCTCCCAAACCTACTTCATCTTTAAGCTTCCTATAAAGAAAAGGCTCCCAAAGTTACTAATTAGGAGCAAGTACTGGGAACACCATTAAGAGCTGAGATGCCCAGAAGAAGAGAAGGAACAATAAGATTTAATGGAAGGAAAACTGAATTGGGACTTTTATTTCAAGCTCTCTAATTAACTTGCTAGGTGACCTTGGGAAAATCTCTTGATTTTTCCTCACTTGTGTTCTTCCTGCTGTAAAAAGGAGTGACGATGGTATTTACCAACCACCTACCTCCCTGGGGTATTGCAAAGATTAACAAGATACAATTTATAAAGCACTGTTAGCCCTACTCTGAAATGGGCTCCGGAAGTCGAACTTTACCCATGTTAAATCTATGCACACTCAAAATGCATCTCCTATGATGTCGTTTACATAATGTTACTTATATCTCTGGCTACATGAAATGTCTACCCACATGCATGAGTAGTTTGTCCATCAAGCCCCTTCTGGCCTCACCAACTGTGATTTCCCCGCCCTGTTTAATTAGCTAACCCCGCCTGAATGCTGCTCAGCCCCTTTTCTTTATTAAACATGCTAAAATAAATGGTCTCTCCACCAGTTTTTTAAAGACTTTAAATAAATGCTTTAAAACCATAAAGAATTAAATGCCCCTTGAAGTAAGATGCTTTACTTCCATTGCTCAATATTTCGTGTATCTGAGACATGTATTTGACTTTATGTAACTGGCAAATGCTCGCTTCAATTCTTTTGAATTAGACAGAATCCCTAGCTTCCAGCTTGCCACAGCTGTTTTTTGTCTTTTTACTTTTAATACACTACGCTACAGACAAAGATTTGTATAGCAGAAAGGAGCCGCTTTTTCCTCAATTTTTCTCAAGAACAACAACAAAATGTCACCTAATAGCAAGAATAGTAACTTACAAAAGACAGCGTGCAGTTGAGATTCTCCAAAGCTAAAGTGTTTATAATGCAAAGCAAATTCCAGTGAAAGAGAAAGAGAGAAAAAGGCAGGCAGGCAGGCAAAAGGAAGGAAGAAAGAAAAGGAAAGAAAGAAGGAGGGAGGGAGTGAGGGAAGGAGGGAAGGAGGGAAGGAGGGAGGGAAGGAAGGAAGGAAGGAAGGAAGGAAGGAAGGAAGGAAGGAGGGAGGGAGGGAGGGAGGGAAGGAGGGAAGGAGGGGGGAAGGAGTGATGGATGGAGGGAGAAAGGGAGGGGAGGGAGGGGAGGAAGGGAGGGAGGTTTATTTGATTACAGCACACATTCAGGTCTATGGTTTATCCCAGGTGCAAAAGCCAGTTCAGATGTTAAACCTCAGCATTCGGCACAAACGTCCCTTTGCCTGCAGGGTACCAACATGAGACGCTGAAATTGTTGCCATCAATTAAACTAGAATTCACTGGCCAGACTTGGCTGAGCTGACATGGGCTTGAGAACCGCCCAGCTACCCCTGACTGTTCTCACTGAAGTGATTAGAACCACCTGCAAGTCTGTCATCATTGTACTTCATCCAGGCCACTGTGGAGTGAGTCTTACGCAAACACTCCCTGCTGAACCAGGAAATGGGGTCCACAGGATAGACTCTGACAAGGGGTTGAAACAAGACTGATCAGGCCAATTTAAATGATCCCCCTTTCATCAGAAAATTAGATTACCATAGAAAATGAATGTCTTGAAGAGGACTGTTTAATGAGTTCACTTCATTTGCAAAATGCCATTAATTTTATGTGGATGCCTGTGGTCCCAAACCAGCATACTTCTCTCTGTGGCTCATTAACATGAACACCTATCACTGGCTGAGAGGAGAAAACGAAAGAAGGCAAAGAAATAGGAAAAAAAAGCTGTACCTTAGAATGCTCAGCTTTGTACATTTTCTAAGCATTTCAAAATGACTTGTTCATAAGCCTCTCAGTATATCTGTGTAAATTAGGATAAAAACTAAAGGAAAAGGCACTTGCAGCTTCAATTTGGAGATCAAAGTTCAAATCAAGATTGGAGAAGAAAGTAAATTAAGACTTTTTATCACAGATCCCTGGTGATTATTTTTCCACAGCTGAAAGAAGTTAGGATTAGTAGCTGCTGATGGATGTAAGAAACTCCTATAGCTCATTAGCAGGAGTTCAACCCTTCCCTCAGCATGTGAATTCTAGGATTCATGACATTCACAAGGGTCAAGGCAGCTAAATACAGAAGTGTCCCATTTGTCAAGAAAAAAATGTTATACAGTTAAAGACAGAATTAGAAGATACCAGATAAAATGGACTATAAAATCATTATATCATGTTTTTCCTTTTTCTAAAGTAACTTTTTCACTGGACTTTTTCTTAACTATAATATTCTAACCAAAACACCCATACTAGCATACTTGATAAGGATGGAGTGAAAGGGTGATAAAACCTTCTCCCCCAAAAAACAAATATTGAATGGAAAAAAAATCAAAACAACTATTTTAAAGACTCTGATAACTCACCAAAATGGAGAAATATTTGCTTATGAATACCATTGAATTTTAGATCACAGCAGTGGGAGTTCACAGTGTTCTTGCCTGGGGCTGCTTTCATCTCCCCTGCGAGCTCAGTGAATGTAACAGTGCTTCCAGGACAGGAGAGGAAGGACACACCATAAAGGAGACATCCAGCATACTCTAAAACTACCTGAACATTGAATACACTCAGATCCATCAGCAGAGTAGAAACTTCACTGGCATAGAATTTTGGCATAAACTTTAAACAACTGCTGGCTAAAAAAATAAGTAATGCAGACTCTGGAGAAACCTTTAGGAAGCTAGACTCAAAAATGATAATTTAAACAAAAACAAGCAAAGACATCATCAGCTTCACATTATAGAGGAAACAAATACTGCAGATTAAGTCCAGGCAAGTTACAATTAAAGACAAAAATAGCAATAGCAGTAGTAACCCTCAAGAAAAAAATTCAATAATGTCTTGTCTAAAATGTCAAAATCTTTATAAAAATATCATGAGACATGCAAAAATCAGGAAGTGTGACCCACATTTAGGGAAAGAAAATAGTCACTAGAAACTGTGAGTTGGCCCAGATGTCGAATTTAGCAGACAAAAATTTCAAAGCAACTAACATGATGCTTTAAAAAATTCCAGAAACTGTATATATTCAAAGAATTAAAATATGATTAAAATGACTCTACAAATAGGTATTCTCAATAAAGATATAGAAACTATAAAAAATAACCAGTGGAAATCCTGGAGTTATAAAGTACAATGACTGAAATGAAAACTTTCCCAGATGGGCTCAACCACTGACTATGGAATGGTAAAGGAAAGACTCAGTGAACATGAAGAAGGATTAATAGAAATAATTCAGTCTAAACAAAAGAGAAAAAAAATAAAGAAAATGAATAAAAATGGATTAAAGATAGATAGCTATAGAACAGCAACAGACATATCAGCATAAATATGACAGGAGTTCCAGACAAAGAGAAGAGTGAGAAAGGGGCAGAAAAATAATGGAAGAGTGGCCAATAGCTTCCCAAATTAGGTTAAAAAAAAAACAGTAATAAACAGATCCAAGATGTTCATAACTCACCACATATCATCACATGTATAGAAGTATTTATACAATTAATATCTAATTGTTCAACTGAAACAATGGAGGACAGAATGCAATGGAATGAACTGTTCAAAGTACTAAAAGAAAAATATCAGCAAGAATTCTATATCCAGTGAAACTGTCCTTTAAAAATGAAAGTGAAATAACAGTATTCCCAAAGACTGAGAGAATATATTAATAGCAGATGTGTCTCATGACGAAGACTAAAGGCCTTTAAACTGAAAGGAGATGGCATCAGATGGTAACTTGGAACCATAGGAAGAAAAGAAGAAAACTGCAAATATTTAATAGGAACCTTCATATCAAAGGCTTTGTAAAGTCTTTTGCTTCTTAACTTTTTTAAAAAAGATATCATCAACTAAAGAAATAATTATAACTGTGTATTAGGAGGTTTGTAAAAAATATACACATCACAGTTATAACAAAAAGGAGGGGTCAGGGAATGGGAATATATTAGAGAAAAAGTTTAAGGTGGTACTAATCTAAGTAAATTGTTCTACTACATGATGAATATTGTAATACATAGCGCAAAATTAGAAAAGTACCTAAAAATATAGCAAAAAACTAAAATGATGCACTAAAAATATGTGTTTAATACAAAGACAATAAATGAAGATCAGAGAAAAAATAAGATACGTAACATAAAGAATACAAGTAACATATGGCAGATGTAAATATAGCTATATCATAGTTACATTAAATGTTAATGAATTACATACCCTAACCAAAAGGCAGAGATTGGCATACTGGTTTAAAAGGCAAGATTCAACTATATGCTCTCTACAGGAGACAAATTTAAGATTCAAATAGACAAACATATTGAAAGTAAATGAATGGAATAATAAATTCTATGTAAATCTTAACCATAAGACATACATTGATTTAGACAAAATATAATTTAAAACAAGAAATATCTCTAGAAAAAGGAAGGACATATCTTAATAAAAAGAGTCAGTACTTCAAAATATTTTAAGAGTACAAATATATATGTGCCTAACAATAAAACCCCTAAATTCACTAAACCAATATTGACAACTGAATAAAAAAAGTAAATGATTCAACAATTGTAGTTGGAGCCCATACCTCTTTCTAAATAATTGATGAAACAGATATACAGAAAATCATCAGAGATATAGATAACTTACAGTATCAACCAACATGACCAAACTGACCATTAGAGAACACTCTACCCATGTAGAATACATACATACTTTTTAAGAACATGAAGATTATTCTCCAGGATAGACCATATGATAATCCAGTAAAAAGTTTCAAATTTAAAGGAATTTAAACAATTTCATCTGACTTATCAGATTATAGCAGTTAAATTAGAAGTCTATAATAGAAAGAAATTAAAGGCATCTCAAGTACTTAAAAATAAAACAAAATGCATTTTTAAAAGAACTTTAAAATATTTTAAACTAAATAGCCAAATACTGGAATTAAACCAAATATCCATCAACTTGTGAGTGATAAAAAACTGTAACATGACAAGTATTTAGCAATTAAAAGTAATGAACACCTTCAATGCAGATAAGCCTCAAAAATATAATGCTATGTGAAGAATGCCATATAGACTTTAAATACTACATAATGTATGATTTCATTTACATGACGTTTTATTAAAAAGCAAGTCTAGATACACAGAGAGAAGATAAAAGATTGCCTAGAGTGGAGCTTGGGATTGATCATAAGAGGAATTTACTAAAAATTACTGAATTGTACACTTATAGTGGGTAAAGTTGTGGTATATAAATTACACCTAAATAGAACTGTTAAAAATGAGGAAAAATCATCATTACCAGAGAAACCATTCATGTGTGAATCTCACAGTCCATAATACACTTGTTTAAAAACATTGAATGAGGAACCAGAAGTCTATCCATCCCCTGGAATGTATCCTCAAGAAAGTCATTTGATATTTTAGAATTTCAGTTTCTTTACTTGTAAATCAAACACAACAAACACCACTATGCTCTATTGAAATTTTCATTCACTAAGTCAGCCCTTCATTCATTCAGCAACTATCCATTGGGTGACAATCACTCTGCAAGGAATTAGAGGTACAACCCTGAGAACATAGGGCATAATAGCTTCCTATAGATGAAGCTTCCTTGGAAGAACACACAAGACATGTCCACAGGAAACTGTAGAGTCTCATACAAATGGAAGTGTATATTATTATCAAAAGAGCTAGCGTTGGAAATTACCATAAAATGGAGCACTTTTATGACAATATGAAAATGATATTTGCCCTCAAACCCAGAAATATCCAAACTGTGACTGAAAAGAACAATGTAAGAGCCCTCTACCTACAATCCCAAAGAAAAGAAATATCCCAGAGAGACAGTGCAAACTACAGCTTCATTATTAGGTGGGATTTTTGACAGAAAGCCCAACATAAACTTAGGTAAGCTGGAGCCCATGGAGTGATGGGGAACCTGAGGGTGTCCTTAGTCTTGGGCCCAAGATTGCATTTTATATATATCTTATATATATAATTGCACTTTAGGTTCTGGGTACATGTGTAGAACATGCAAGATTGTTGCATAGGTACATACATAACAATGTGGTTTGCTGCCTCCATCCCCATCACCTATATCTGGCATTTCTCCACGTTATCCCTCTCCAAATCCCTACCCTCTGCTGTCCCTACCCTAGTCCCCCCACAACAGACCCCAGTGTGTGATGCTCCCCTCCCTGTGTCCATGTGTTCTCATTGTTCAATGCCCATCTATGATTGAGAACATGCAGTGTTTGATTTTCTGTTCTTGTTTCAGTTTGCTGAGAAGATGGTTTCCAGGTTCATCCATGTCCCTACAAAGGACATGAACTCATCGTTTTTTATGGCTGTATAATATTCCATGGTGTATATGCGCCATATTTTCCCTGTCCAGTCTATCATCAAAGAGTATTTAGACTGGTTCCAGGACTTTGCTATTGTAAACAGTGCTGCACTGAACATATGTGTTCAGTTTTATAAACACGTCTGTTTATAAAAGAATGATTTATAATCCCTTGGATATATACCTAGCAATGGAATTGCTGGGTCAAATGGAATTTCTATTTCTAGGTCCTTGAGGAATTGCCACACTGTCTTCCACAATGGTTGAACTAATTTACACTCCTACCAACAGTATAAAAGTGTTCCTATTTCTCCACATCCACTCCAGCATCTGTTGTCTCCAGATTTTTTAATGACTGTCATTCTAACTGGTGTGAGATGGTATCTCAATGTGGTTTTGATTTGCATTTCTCTAACGACCGGTGATGATAAGTACTTTTTCATGTTTGTTGGCCTCATATGTCTTCTTTTGAAAAGTTTCTGTTCATGTCCTTTGACCACTTTTGAATGGGTTTGTTTTTTTCTTGTAAATCTGTTTTAGTTCTTTATAGATTCTGAATATTAGCCCTTTGTCAGATGGGTAGATTGCAAAATTTTTTTTGCATTCTGTTGGTTGCTGGTTCACTCTAATGATTGTTTCTTTTGCTGTGCAGAAGCTGTGGAGTTTGATTAGATCCCATTTGTCTATTTTGGCTTTTGTTGCCAATGCTTTTGGTGTTTTAGTCATGAAGTCCTTGCCTATGCCTATGTCCTGAATGGTTTTGCCTAGGTTTTCTTCTAGAGTTTTTATGGTGTTAGGTCTTATGTTTAAGTCTTTAACCCATCTGGAGTTAATTTTAGTGTAAGGTGTCAGGAAGGGGTCCAGTTTCTGCTTTCTGCACATGGCTAGCCAGTTTTCCCAATACCATTTATTAAACAGGGAATCCTTTCCCCATTGCTTGTTTTTGTCAGGTTTGTCAAAGATCAGATGGTTGTAGATATGTTGTGTTGCCTTCAAGGCCTCTGTTCTGTTCCATTGGTCTATATTTCTGTTTTGGTACCAGTACCATGCTGTTTTGATTACTGTAGCCTTGTAGTATAGTTTGAAGTTAGGTAGCGTGATGCCTCCAGCTTTGTTCCTTTTGCTTAGAACTGACTAGGCTATATGTGCTCTCTTTTGGTTCCATATGAACTTTAAGGTGATTTTTTCCAGTTCTGTGAAGAGGGTCATAGGTAGCTTGATGGGGATAGCATTGAATCTATAAATTATTTTGGGTAGCATGGCCACTTTTACAATATTGATTTTTCCTAACCATGAACATGGAATGTTTCTCCATCTGTTTGTGTCCTCTCTTATTTCCTTGAGTAGTGGTTTGTAGTTCTCCTTGAAGAGGTCCTTTACATCCTTTGTTAGTTGTATTCCTAGGGATTTTATTCTCTTTGTAGCAATTGTGAATGGCAGTTCGTTCTTGATTTGGATCTCCTTAAGTCTGTTATTGGTGTATAGGAATGCCTGTGATTTCTGCACATTGATTTTGTGTCCTGAGACTTTGCTGAAGTTGCTTATCAGTTTCAGGAGATTTTTGGCTGAAACTTTGGGGTCTGCTAAATATATAATCATGTTGTCTGCGAATAGAGACAGTTTGACTTCCTCCTTTCCTAATTGAATACGCTTTATTTCTTGTTCTTACCTGATTGCTCTGGCTAGAACTTCCAATACTATATTGAATAGGAGTGCTGAGAGAGGGTATCCTTGTCTAGTGCCAGATTTCAAAGGAAATGCTTCCAGTTTTTGCCCATTCAGTATGACATTGGCTGTGGTTTCATCATAAATAGCTTTTATTATTTTGAGTCACATTCCATTGATACCTAGTTTCTAGAGAGCTTTCATCATAAAGGGCTGTTGAATTTTGTCAAAGGCCTTCTTCGCATCTATTGAGATAATCGTGAGTTTTGTGTTTGGTTCTGTTTATGTGGTGAATTACGTTTATAGACTTGCATATGTTGAACCAGCCTTGCATCCCCAAGATGAAGCCTACTTGGTCATGATGGATAAGCTTTTTGATGTGCTATTGCAATGGTTTGCCAGTATTTTATTGAAGATTTTTGCATCTATGTTCACCATGGATATTGGCCTCAAGTTTTCTTGTTGAGTCTCTGCCAGTTTTTGGTATCAGGATGATGTTGGTCTCATAAAATGATTTGGGAAGGATTCCCTCTTTTTGGTTTGTTTGGAATAGTTTCTGAAGGACTGGTACCAGCACCTCTTTGTATCTCTGGTAGAATTCAGCTGTGAACCTGTCTGGACCTTGGATTTTTTGGTTATTAGGCTATTAATTGCTGCCTCAACTTCAGCCCTTGTTATTGGTCTATTCAAGGTTTCGACCTCTTCCTGGTTTAGGCTTGGGAAGATGCAAGTATCCAGGAATTTATCCATTTCTTCCAGGTTTACTGGTCTATGTACATAGAGTTGTTTGTAGTAATCTCTGATGGTAGTTTGTATTTCTGTGGAATCTGTGGTGATATCCCCTTTATGATTTTTTATTGCATCTATTTGATTCTTCTCTCTTTTCTTTTTTATTAATCTGGCTAGTGGTCTATTTTGTTGATCTTTTTCAAAAATCAGCTCCTTGATTTATTGATATTTTGAAGAGTTTTTTGTGTCTCTATCTCCTTCAGTTCTGCTCTGATCTTAGTTATTTCTTGTCTTCTGCTAGCTTTTGAGTTTTTTTTTTTTTATCTTGCTCCTCTAGCTCTTTCAATTTTGATGATAGGGTGTTGATTTTAGATCTTTCCTTGCTTCTCATGTTGGCCTTTATTGCTATAAATTTTCCTCTAGACACTGCTTTAATGTGTCCCAGAGATACTGGAACATTGTGTCTTCATTCTCGTTGGTTTCAAATAATATCGTTATTTCTGCCTCAATTTCATTGTTTATCCAGTCAACAATCAAGAGCCAGTTGTTCAGTTTCCATGAAGTTGTGCAGTTTTGTGTGAGGTTTTTAATCCTGAGTTCTAATCTGATTGCACTGTGGTCTGAGAGACTGTTTATGATTTCCATTCTTTTGCATTTGCTGAGGAGTGATTTACTTCCAATTATGTGGTCAATTTTAGAGTAGGAGTGATGTGGTGCTGAGAAGAATGCATATTCTGTGGATTTGGGGTGGAGAGTTCTGTAAATGTCTATTAGGTTTGCTTGGTGCAGATCTGAGTTCAAGTCCTGGATATCCTTGTTAATTTTCTGTCTGGTTGATCTGTCTAATATTGACAGTGGAGTGTTAAAGTCTCCTACTCTTATTGTGTGGGAGTCTGTCTCTTTGAAGGTCGTTAATACCTTGCTTTATGTATCTGGGTGCTCCTGTATTGGATGCGTACATATTTAGGATCATTAGCTCTTCTTGTTGCATTGATCCTTTTACCATTACGTAAAGCCCTTCTTTGTCTCTTTCGATATTTATTGGTTTAATGTCTATTTTTTCAGAGACTAGGATTGCAAGTCCTGCTTTTTTTTTTTTTTCTTTTTTTTTTTTTTTTTTTTTTTTTTTTTTTTTGCCTCTCCAGTTGCTTGGTAAATCTTCCTCCATCCCTTTATTTTGAGCCTATATGTGTCCTTGCATGTGAGATGGGTTTCCTGGATACAGCACAGTGATGGGTTTTGACTTTTTATCCAATTTACCAGTCTGTGTCTTTTGATTGGGGCATTTAGCCCATTTACATTTAAGGTTAATATTGTTATATGTGAATTTGATCCTGCCATTTTGATGCTAGCTGGTTGTTTTACCCATTAGTTGATACAGTTTCTTCATTGTGTCGATGCTCTTTACCATTTGGCATGTTTTTGGAGTGGCTGGTACTGGTTGTTCCTTTCTATGTTTAGTGCTTCTTTCAGGAGCTCTTGTAAGGCAGGCCTGCTGGTCATGAAATCTCTGAGCAATTGTTTTTTCAAAAAGGATTTTATTTCTCCTTCACTTATGAAGCTTAGTTTGACTGGATATGAGATTTTGGGTTCAAAATTCTTTTCTTTAAGGATGTTGAATATTGGGCCCCACTCTCTTCTGGCTTGTAGGGTTTCTGCCAAGAGATCTGCTATGAGTCTGATGGGTTTCCCTTTGTGGGTAACCCGACTTTTCTCTTTAGCTGCCCTTAGCACTTTTTTCTTCATTTCAACCCTAGTGTACCTGATGATTATGTGCCTTGGAGTTGCTCTTCTTGAGGAATATCTTTGTGGTGTTCTCTGTATTTTCTGGACTTGAATATTGGCCTGCCTTGCTAGGTTGGGGAAGTTCTCCTGAATAATATTCTGAAGAGTGTTTTCCAGCTTGGATTCATTGTCTCTGTCACATTCAGGTACACCTATCAAATGTAGATTAGGTCTTTTCACATAATCCCATATTTCTTGGAGGCTTTGTTCATTTCTTTTTACTCTTTTTTCTCTAATCTTGCCTTCTCATTTTATTTCATTGAGTTGATCTTCAATCTCTGATATCGCTTCTTCTGCTTAGTCGATTCGGCTATTGAAACTTGTGTATGCTTTGCGAAGTTCTTGTATTGTTTTTCAGCTCCATCAATTCATTTATATTCTTCTCTAAGTTGTTTATTCTCATTAGCATTTCATCAAACCTTTTTTCTAGGTTCTTAGTTTCTTTGCAATGGGTTAGAATGTGTTCTTTTAGCTGAGAGAAGTTTGTTATTACCCACTTTCTGAAGCTTGTTTCTGTCAATTCATCAGACTCATTCTCCATCCAGCCTTGTTCTCTTGCTGGTGAGGAGTTGTGATCCCTTGGAGGAGGAGAGGCATCCTGGTTTTGGGTGTTTTCATCCTTTGTGTGCTGGTTTCTTCCCATCTTTGTGGATTTACCTACTTGTGGTCTTTGTAGTTGGTGACTTTCGGATGGGGTCTGAATGGACATCCTTTTTGTTGATGATGAAGTTATTTCTTTCTGTTTTTTAGTTTTCCTTCTAACAGTCAGGCTCCTCTGCTGTAGGACTGCTGGAGGTCCACTCCAGACCCTGCTTGCCTGGGGATCACCTGCAGCAGCTGCAGAACATTAAGGGTTGCTGCCAGTTTCTTCTTCTGTTATCTTTGTCCCAGAAGGATACTCACCAGATATCAGCCTGAGTTCTCCTTTATGAGGTGTCTCTTTGGATATACAGGGGTTGGAGAGTTGCTTGAGGAGACAGTCTGACCCTTATAGGAGCTCAAGTGCTGAGCTGTGAGCTCCATTGTTCCATCCAGAGATGCTGGGTAGGTACGTTTAAGTCTGCTGCAGCGGTACTCATAATAGCCTTTTTTTCCCAGGTGCTCTGTCCTGGGAAGGTGGGGCTTTATTTATAAGTTCCTGATGTGCTGCTGCCTTTTTTCAGAGATGCCCTGCCCAGCGATGAGGTAGCTTAGTCACAGTCTGCCAGCAGAGGCATTGCTGAGCTGCCTTGGGCTCTGCTCAGCTGCTGTCTGAACTTCCTTGTGGTTTTGTTTATAGAGGTATAGTTCAAACTGCCTTGGTAATAGCAGTCTCACTCGGTAATGGTGGACTGCCTTGGTAGTGGTGGACTGTCTCAGTAATGGCAGACACCCTTCCCCCCAACAGCGCTGTACCATCCAGGTCCAGCTATGCTTGCTGTGAAACTCTCAATCCAGATTGTTTCAGATTGCTGTTCTTTGTGGGGGTGGGACCCGCCAAGACAGATCACCTGGCTCCCTGTTTCAGCCCCCTTTTTTTCAGCTGAATGGGTGACTGTCTCCCAGGCATTCCAGGAGCCAGTTGAAATGGCCGCTGAGATTTGTGTGAGTTTTTATACAGAGACCCACTGTGCCGGCTGAAACAGCCATGCTGGAAACTTGTGGTGCTTTTCTGCCTGGGGATATTCTGGTCTGTGGGCAGTAAAAACTCATTTGGGGAAATGTGGTGATGACTCTCCCTCTGCGTTCTAGCTGTGAACTACACTACAGAGCTGTTCCTATTCGGCCATCTTGAACACTCCCCCCGCCCCGAGATTACATCTTATTGTAACTTTTGCTGGTATCCTAGTAGAAAGAGACCAAAAGTGGAAGAATGCCAGAAAACTTAGCAATTAAGCCACATATGGAAAAAAATTGAATGTGCTCCCAACTACAGGATTTTTTAACGCACACAGTCTACGCCAGGCCATGGGGGGGCTTGCACCTGCCTTCTCACTGGTGTACTATCTTCTCTGAGGAAAGACCAATGAGTCAGAGTGGTTCCTCCATCTAAGCTTGAGAATGTGTGGTCCAGTTCTAGGTTCTAGGGTGAGCTCCATCAGGAAAGTACACCTTGAAGAAGTTATTCATCTGCCCTGTGCTTTATGTTGGCTTCTTCGTCAAACTTCAAAATAAAAATAATTACATGTGGACTACTTCATTATCTCACAGAGTGTATATGTGTGTGGAGCCCAGTGTAAAGAAAGTCTTAAGTAGGTTAAAAACTTTCTCTTTTGTTCTTCTATAGATGTGTGCATGCATGTATTCTGAACATATTTATTCAACAAATATTTAGTGAGTGTCTGCAATTTTCTAAGCACCAAGCATACAGTTATATTCACTCTCATGGAAGAAACAGAAAATGGTGGGGAACATAATCATTAATCAAATAATTACAGTAGTGGAGTCATAATTACAGAAAAAAAATTGAATATTCCAAAAGAAAGGGAACCTAGGTCTCCAGGAGTGCACAGGAGAGGAAGCAGGCTGAGGCTGGGAAGTAAGGGAAGGTGTCCCAGAGAAGAGCACACTTGAGCTGAGTTCTGATGGATGAGTAGGGTGACTGAACTGCACTGGCTGAAGATGGAACAACCAGGGGTGCAGTGAAGGGACGGGAGGTCAGCCAGGCACAGGGATAGAATGAGCTAACGTGTCCATCCAAGCTGGAGAGAGTAGGACCATGCCAAGGACCTGGATAGGGGAATATGCACCAAGGAGGACAGAATGGGTGGAGAGTGGTAGGAATCAAAGATGGACAGGCAGGCAGAGACCTGGTTCAGCCTGACTCGGAGCTTGAAAAGGGTTTTGATCTTCATGGAGGATATGACAGTTGATGTCAAATGTACTAACTACCTTTATACTCACACTCAAAGAGTGCAAATAATCATTATTCATATTGGTCAGAATCCTAGATATGGAAAAGATGTAACAAAACATTCAATGCAAATAACTCACTGCACAGCTGAGATAATTAAGCAATGAACTGCATTATCTCAGCAGCTGGCAGAAGCCAGGCTTTCTGGGTTCCCATCGAATGCTCTATCTGACTTGTAGGCACCTTTTCTCTTATAATTTCATATGACATTAGGGGGATTAAACCTTATTTATATGACAAACCTCATTTTTAATTCAATTATTCATTTATTTAATAAATATTTATTGAGCATGTATGTGCCAGTCTCTGTGCTTAATAAATTATTAAATTTTAATTATGGTGTGCACGGACAAGTGCCATGGATATGAAAGAGTATAATACGCCCACTTATGTTCTCATTTATGACCAGAATTGATATTAGACTGTCATAAAATTACTGATTATAGCCCAGTTCTTCCAATTATTGCAGTGCCATTGAATTATCTCTATAGAAGGAAAATATTTTATGAAATCCAGACCTTAAAGATCTTTTGTAAAGGGATTTCCTTTACTCGATATAAAAGTAATACTTGTTCATTATAAAAATTAATATGAAAATACAAAGAATAAAAAAACCCTCAATTCCACTACAAAAAAGGTAAGCATTAACTATATATCTGTATATTAGGCCAGATTTTTATTTCCTATGGGTAAGTTTCTTCAGATGATATCTTGAGGTTTATCCGGCTTTTTAAATTTAATATTTCTACAATAGCATTTTCTAACATCATTAAAAACTCACTGTAAACCTCATTTGATTTCCCAAATATAAATCAAATAAAATGATAAAATTTCTCTAGATTTCTTTTACCTTTCTTGTCACTATAAATTGTACAGCAAAAAGTGATTTGTTGATATAAATGTTGTGCCAAACATAGTAGCCACTAGCATTTATTTTGTGTTCACTACATGCTTTGCACGCATAACCTTAATTAATCTCCACAGTAATCCTTTTAGGTAAAAGCTGTTATCTATATTCTATAAATAAGGAAACTGACTAGGGGAGAGGGCTGGGAGGATTATCTAACTTTTATTGAGCGCCTGTTAGATGCGCAGTTGTGTGCTACAGGCTTTGTATGCTTTCATCTGTTCCGTGAGGTCACCTTTATCGTACTTCCCATTTTGCAGATACGGTGACGAAGGCAGGGGCTCAGTAGGGAACTTTCCCAGTTACACATGCCACGCGTGTCTGTGCTGTGATTTGAACGGCAGGCTGGCTCTGCAGACTGGCCCTTTAGCAGTCCCAGGCATGCCCAGCTAGTAAACTGGAGGAATTTACAATCATCCCCTCAGGATGTGCTCCCAGAAGTCAAATTACTACTCTTGAAACATTCCTCTAAGCTGCTTTACAACCATTTACCAAGTTACACTCCAACGAGGAAAGTGAGAAAGTGCCCATGGACACAGGGCCTTCCGTTGGTTTTTAATCTTGCAGGCATGAAAGAGGCCTATTCTTAAAAGTTTAAAGCGGAGCAAAGTAAGCTCATATACCGCTTGACTTCTATGTTTTACATTTAACCGTGGCATGCTCTGCTTCTGGTACGGTCACTGTCACTGAGCCTCACAGAGGTGACCCTTGGACATACAGGCACCCATGTCATGGCTGTCACTCAGCAAGGGAAGAAAATGAAAGGAGAATCCAGTGAAGGGAAAGGAAAAAGGAGGCAGAAGGAAACACAAGAAGTTCCCCTTACCAGGAGGAAAAATCAGTAAACCTCACGGTTGAATGTCAGAAATAGACACTAGGCATTTATAATTTGGGAATCATGAATTCGTGTGCCGTGGCGAGTGCCTGCTGCTGAGCTGCTGGGCGCAGCCTCATGCCTGCCGGGGGAAGCCATGTGTGACACCTTCCCAGCTCCCAGCCAGGGCAGGGAGAGGTGAGCTAAGTTACAGGCCAATCAGAAGACACAGCTCCGTAGCTCCCTACAGACGCCCTCAGTCAGTGTGGAGTTTATTTGCCTTTGGGAAAAGGTGACATGGAATATTTAAGTAAAGAAAAAGTGAGAAGAGGTTCACAAATAAGCTCACTTCAGGTTTTCAGGACGTCAACTAGAACTCACAAAACACTTGACTGATTTCGGTGTGAGTGAAGCAGAAGCGTATAGATCAAATTTCTCTTAAACTGCACATGCAGTTCGAAAATTCCAAGTGAAAACTGCCTTGGCCATAAGTCATTTATTTTTATTTTGAATTTAAAAATCAATGTGTTCTTCAGGGCAGCCTCTGGGTAAAGATACAACAACATAAATATAATTACTGACCAATGAGCAGCAGAACTCCACTAGACTGAAACCTCATCTCCCTCATTCTTGTCATTTATTTGTTGAAATATCAACTTCCCATAAAGATGGAACAGTCTGAACCCCAGCTTTCTGGTTTAGAAAAGCACTAACCTTACAAGCATGTGGTGAAACCAGAGCTAATATTTACAGAACACTTTGACCGCCTAATATGCTATGCTGGCAGCAAATATAATTGTGAACTTTCTCTCTCAGATCATTTAAACCTGTTCACCATAGCAAGGACTTGGAACCAACCCAAATGCCCATCAATGATAGACTGGATAAAGAAAATGTGGCACATATACACTATGGAATACTATACAGCCATAAAAAAGGATGAGTTCATGTCCTTTGCAGGGACATGGATGAAGCTGGAAACCATCATTCTCACCAAACTAACACACGAACAGAAAACCAAACACTGCATGTTCTCACTCATAAGTGGGTGTTGAACGGTGAGAACGCATGGACACAGGGAGGGGAACATCACACACCGGGCCTGGGGGGTGGGGAGCTAGGGGAGGAATAGCAGGGGGCGAAGAGACTGGGGAGTGATAGCATTAGGAGAAACACCTAATGTAGATGATGGGGTGATGGATGCAGCAAACCACCACCATGGCACGTGCATACCTATGTAAAAAACCTGCATGATCTGCACACGTACCCCAGAACTTAAAGTATAATAAAATAAAAATTATTTTAAAAACCTGTTTGCATAATACCAAGATCAAAAATGCAATGAATCACTTTTTTAAAAAGTGAAAGACTTTAAGAGATTCAACTGACAATAATTCTGTCAACTGGGCATATGGCATTGTTTCTAGGCACTGTACAGACGTTTGCTGGAAATAACATTGCCATAGTGACTGTGTAAAGGTATCATACACTTCAGCTGCATCTTCCAATGGCCAACGATGGTCAATGGTTGCAACACTTTCAAGGTGTGTGAGATTCCTCAGGTGCTCCAGGGCAGTGGATCTCACACTTGAGCAAGCATCAGCATCCCGTGAAGGCTGTTCAAACGCAGAGCCCCACGTCCAGGGTTCTGGTTGAGTAGCTCTGGAGTAGAGCCTGAGAATGTAAGTTTCTAGCCAATTTTAAGGTCATGCACATGCTGTTGTCCTAGGTACTATACTTTGTTGTTTTTGAGACAGTCTCACTCTGTCACCCAGGCTGGCATGCAGTGGTACTATCTCAGCTCACTGCACCCTCTGCCTCCCAGGTTCAAGTGATTCTCCTGCCTCAGTCTCCTGAGTAGCTGGGATTACAGGCACTCACCACCACACCCCGCTAATTTTTGTATTTTTAGTAGAGATGGGTTTCACCATGCTGGCCAGGCTGGTCTTGAACTCCTGACCTCAGGTGATCTGCCCATCTCAGCCTCCTAGAGTGCTGGGATTACAGGCACAAGTCAGTGCACCCAGCCCCCAGGTACTATACTTTGAAATTCACTCTTCTACCAAATGCACATTCTTAAAGCTGTTGTCTAAGTCCATTAGGGCTACCATAACAAAATACCTTAGACCAGGTGACTTATAAACAACAGAAATTTATTTCTCCCTGTTCTGGAGGCTGAGAAGTTCAGGATCAAGCCACCAGCAAATTAAATGTCTGGTGAGGATCCAGTTTCTGGTTAATAGATGACACCCTCTCACTATGTCTTCACACGGCAGGAGGACAAACAGGCTCCCCTGAGCCTCTTGTACAAGGGCATTAATCCCAATAATGAAGGCCCCAACCTAAAGGTCCTTCTTCTTAATACTAACGCATTGGAAATTAGGTTTCAACATAGGAGTCTAGGGAGACACAGACCTTCAGATCATAGCAGACAGGAATAGATCCTGTTTCCACTTCTCTTTATAATCAATCAATCAATCGTTGCTTCCTCTAACAGGAGCCATTTAGAGAAGCCCTAAGGCTATAGAGAGGAAGCATGCGTGGCCAAAGGTGGACATTAGGTATGTGGGCACATGACTTGGTCACCAGGTCCCCTCATCACTCAGCTGACAGCACTCCCTACCTTGGGGCTTTTAACTTCTTAAAGTCTTAACGCTTTTGTTCTTTGTGTTAATCTTGTATTGCTTATTCCTTGTTTCTCACACAAGCCCCACAAAGTTGAGATTATTAACCCATCTGACAGATATGGTGCCTGAGTTTTAAGCTGCTTAAGCAATTTAACTATGTTTACCCAGTTGGTGTCAGACACTAAGTGCCAGAGCTGGGATTTAGATTTGAAACTGCATCAGTTTGACCCAGTGAATTTGTCCATACCCTTATAGTACACAGTACTATACACAGTATCACATATGTACTATATATCATGTACATATACATGTAGTACTATATATAGGAAGCTATATATATACACACACGTATAATTATACATATATTGTTTAGGTTTATGTTTATTTGGTGCCCCTACTACTGTGGGGATCCTGAGGGGCATACCTCTATTCTGTATTGCTAGCTCCTTGCTCAACTCTAGGTACATAACACGTGCTCCTTCGTTCAGTATTTCTGAATTCCTTCTGTGTGCCAGATACCGCCTTAATAAAACCAGAGGACAAAAGAAATTTAGGTCACTACTCTGTGAAAGACTGACAATAGACATAACAGCAAAGTCATACGTCATCTTAGCAGATGAAAAGTGCTGTGTACAAAAATTAGAGCACGGTAAGAGGGGCCTGAATGGGCAAATGAACGGATGAATTATTAATTCCTAGAAAATACACTTTCCGAATAGTAGTGTCCCTTTATATTTCTATGTTAAAGACACTCAGATTAGGTTACAAATTGAGTTTCCCTTCTGCCTATGAAAACACAGCTTGAGAATTTTTCTCAAGTCACTTTCAGTAATTTCTTCCATATTTTCAATTCTGCTCTGCCTCTATCTTATTTTTGTTATATGCCAAGTGTTATTTTTTTAATTTTTCCTTAGACTAACTTCCTCTTTCATATGTCCAAGATTTCAGCAAACATTTCATTTTCCCCTATCTTGCCTTCCAACTCCTTTCATCCAAAACAATCTTACTGTTTCTTCTAGACAGCCTAAGATCTCAGTACAGGTTTACTAATCAATCACTGTTTCATTGTACCTCTGGGAATGTGGCATGTTATTGTTAATGGTACATGTGACAGTTTCTCTCACATGAACAGAGGCTTTTTAGGAAACAACAATCATGTAAAGGACAAAGAAGTTGATTCTGGAGAAAATCATGAGATCTACAGGTGAGCAAGCTCAAAGCCCAACACGGAAATCACCGTGGTGACTCGGGCCTGGTTGGCCACATCAGATCCATGTACAGCTCAGCACTCTTGAGGGTGTTTTTTCTAATCAGGAATCTTCTTTATGGAGGTGGGGAAGCTTTTGTATATAATAGTTTTCTCCTTTCCACAACGTCGTGTATTTTTCTAATGGGCTGAAATACGTTGGATGCAGCTCAGATGACATGTGTGGGCTCCTGGGCTGTGAAAACCATTTTTCAGAGGGCCATGAACTCCAGTGGCTCTGAGTTAAGGGTAAAATCCAACTACAGAGGAATGAAGTCTTCTTGACAAGAAAGGCGTTGGATGGGCAGTCTCTGCCTCTTGTCATCCACAGATCAGATGGGGACGCTAGTGAATTGGGGCTGAGTGGGAAGAACTGGCTTCCAAGCCCCAACACGAAAATGCCAATTAAGGAAGCACCTCTGCACAAGAGGCTCTTTTTACTAAAGGAAGCGAATACAGACTAGCAACTTAGACCTTGCTGGGGAGCAGCAGGGAAGATGATCCAAAAGACCGATGCACAGAGAAACCCTTTTTGTTTTCTTTTTTTTTAGAAAAACAGAAGAGATGTGAATATTCTTTGATAACAGCTGCCAAGAATTACAAGACTCAGAAGAAATTAGGAGGCAGCGGCTGTAAATGCACAGCATGAAAGGTGATGCATCTCACAATTTTAAGGGGAAATGGGGCCTCCTCCACTCAAAGACCAACAGTAAAATTCATCTGAAGGCATGGGGCATCCCTGGGAGGACTGAAGGGAGCGTCACAGGCTCTTTCATGTCAATCAGGGAAAAATATATACTTGATGAAATGTTTTTCTCAAGTTAGTTAAAACGTGGCTAAGTATCAACTTTATAAAAGTATCAACTTTGGGGGCACCAAAAAATTGCTTTATGGCTCATGCATTAATTTAATAAACTGTCAATAAGAACATACTGTGTAATGTGCCAGTTGCTAGATATTGAAAAGCCAGTAAGAAATGGCTTTCATTCTTGTACTCTAAGAGCTCACAGCCTTGTAAAGATTAAAGTATTTAAATTATTCCATCATATGTCTCTTGAGTTTCCCAACTAATCAGTTAAAACAAGGAGCCCGAGTTTCTTGGTCAGTGGTAATTAGCTTCTCTGGAGAGGCACGTTATACAGCAGTAACACCATGCATTTGAATTCTCTCTCTGCCACACAGTGGTTGAATGACCCTTAGCAGAGTTTCTCAACCTCAGTACTGTTGACGTTTGGGGGTAGATATGGAGACACGAGACTTCCCTGTCATGGGTGCCATCCTGTGCACTGTAGGGTTCAGGGCATCCCTGGCCTCTACCCCCTAGATGCCAGGAGTGCCTCCCATTTTTGACTACCAAAAATGTCTCCAAACTTTGTCAAATGGCCCCCCATTAACTGCGCTAGTGCACAAATTTTTTTAAAAAAAATCAAGATGTTAACATTGCTTCCTTTTACTTTCCATGGCCCTCTGTAAAAAGAGGAGTTTGAACTAAATTATGACAGTAGTCCACGGTTTTGGACTATTAAAGGGAGGGTGTTTTAGGGGAACAGTCATGGCTTTAGATTCCAACCCAATTCCATCCATTTCTGGTTGTTAGCTTTGGGTAAATTCCTCACTCTTACTGAGGCCTGGACTCCTGTGCAAACGTAGGCATGGCCTGGGGACTTAAAGGGTGCCTTCTAGAGTGCCTAGCACACAGGAGATGCTACTCAATTCAGGACCAAGCTCTTGCAGCAATTCTCAAAAACTGGTCTTTCTGATCTAATTTGATGATTGCATATTGCGATTGATAAATTTATCAGTAAGAAAGATAAACCAGCTGTTCTAACAGTCTCAAAATGTCAAAATGAGTAACAAAATTAAAGTTTTCTCTTGCTATACCAAGTCTGGTAGAGACATTCCTCACAGGCTCTGCTCCAGAAAGCGTGAGGAATCCAAGCTCCCTCCATTGCTAACATGGCCATTCACAGTCTCTAAGCCACCACACGTGGGCCAGGTGCACAGACACCCCACCGTGGCCTGGAGGGGACACATTCTGTGCTCTCACATCCCAGCAGCCGGGAGAGCCACACGATGCCACCTGCACACAGGAAGTTTGTGGAGGGCAAATAGTTCTCACTGCCAGTTAGGCACTAAAAATAAAAATTAAATTAAAATGCTAGCTTTGTTACAAACACTTTATAGTATAAAGGGAAACAGAAGCAGAAACAACCTAAGATACAAATATTAAGTGATGTATAAGCTTCCACTTACATTGTCAAATAAGAGTGAATTATAAGGCCCTTAAGAGAAAACTGAAAATGCACTACCAGCAACTCTAGAGCAGGCAGGCAAGTGCTCAGAGGCTTTTCCAAGAAAGCCAGAGGTAACATCTAAGGAAGCTTCCTCTGCCCTTCAGTAAAGCTTCTCAAGACAGCTGATCTCATCTTCAATCACTCTAGAATGTTAAATCCACATTCACAATGGGATAATCTTTAGCAAGAAACTGATGTGAATATAAAAAAATAGAAATAAAAAATACATAACTCGTAAGTTGCTTTAGGGATATGTATAAATGATTAGATCTATTATGTGCCTTTTTTAGAAATGAAGGTTATGAAATGCCACTGAAAAAATAATTTTAGTGACTGTATCCATTTTCTATCACTTCCATAACCAAATACCACAAACTCAGTGGCTTCAAACAGCACAAATGTATTATCTTACACTTTGAAAGATCAGAACTCTGAAGTGGGTTTCCTACACTAAAAGCAAAGTATGAGCTCAGCTGCATTCTTTCCAGAGGCTCCAGGAAGGAACTCACTTCTGTGCCTTTTCCAGCTTCCAGAGGCTGCCCTCACTGCCTGGCTCATGGTCCCATCCTCCATCGCCAAAGCCAGAAGGATGAGTCTCTTTCTGACTCTGCCTCTCTCTGCTTCTACTGTCACCTAGGCTTCCCCCCACATGACCTTCTGCATCCTCTTAGAAGGACCCTTGTGACTACACTGGTCCCCTCTAGAAAGTCTAGAAGCATCCCTTATCTCAAGGTCCTAAACTAAGCCCTATCTGGAAAGGCCCCTTTACCATGTAAGTAAGATAACATATTCATGGGTTCTGGGATTTCGATGTGGGCATCTTTGCAGGTCCACTACTCACCTACAGCCGGGAGTCGTGTGCAGATGTTATGACTGCTGCAGCTCATTTGTGTATTAAGCACAGACACATTGCACAATTTCCTCCTCGAGTTAAATTAAAGAGTAAATGATGACAATGTTTATGATGATGCTGGACTTCATACCTTTAAAATAGTGGAATATGAAGAACTTAATCTTCGCACTATTTCAGAAGAGCCCAGCTGCAAGCAGTCATGGTGAGTGGGTTGGCTTCAGGGAGAATCATCAAACCTAGACAAGATATTTAAAAGGCAATAATAACTGGAGGATTTTTTTTCAAGACATCCAAAGACAGCATCTAAAGGATAGTATTCCATGCCTGAAACATGGGAAGGCAATGGAAAGGTTCACGAGTTTGCAGCTTTTTGCTGAAGAGCATTCTCCCATCCACATGTGGCTCTGGACAGAGCATATAGAAAGTTAGGGTAAAATCCTGAAGGAGAGGGAGCCCAGAAGAGGATGCACTAAAACATGCATATAAATTCTGCCTAACTCATTGGTGGGCTGCTAAATACACAGGTGCAGTGGGAGATGCCCCATGGGGCCCAACAAAAAAATGAAGCAGCAAGAAACTGAAGAACTGAGAGTCCATTTCAGCTACTGACATCTGCAGAGGAGACACAGGGTGGAGCTGAGTTCAGAGGAGCCCGCTGCCTCCTAAAACAAGCTCAGCACACTTCAAGGGAACAAAAACTCAGAGTCTCCATATGTATCATGTGTGTTCAAATTACAATCCAAAATCACTAGGCATAGGAAGAAGCAAGAAAATGGAACCAAAAATCAAGCAAAATAAGTCAATAGAAATTAAACCCAAAAGGTTTCAGATCTTGAAATGAGCAGACAAAGTCTGTAGAGTAGGTACTATAAATATGTTTAAGGATTTCTAGGAAAATATACAGAATGAATGACAGAGGAGAAATGGAATCTAATGCAAAAAGCACAATATCTGATATGATATTTTTAATGGGTAGGCTTAACAACAGACTGAGTGACACAAAAAAAAATAAGTAAACTTGAAGATCGAGCAACAGGAATAATACATTTTAAAGGAGAGAGAGAATCAAGGCTATATTAACACAACAAAAACATAATCACAGTCTTAGTAAACTGTGGGAAAATGTCAAGCAGCCTAACATATGTGCTACTGCCACACAAGAAAGAGAAGGCAGATATCATGGGTAAGAAAATAAAATATTTAAAGAAACAATGGCTGGAAAAAACTCCCAATATAGCGATAAGCATGACCTAATGAGTCCGAAAACTCATCGAAACCTAAGTGAAACAAGAAGAAAACCACAACCGGGTCCATCATAATTATTGCTAAACTATAAATTTGCTAAAGCCAAAGTTAAAAAGAAAATCCTATGTGTACCTACAGAGAAACAACACTTCTCATCTAGAGAAGGAAATGAGAGGAGTATCATATGACTTCTCATTATAAATGACGTAAGGCAGAAGTCAATGAAACACAGTTTTAAGGGCTGAAATAAATCTATAGCTAGTGAAAAATAGCCTGGAAAATGAGGCTGAAAAAGACATATCGGATTTTTTAAAACTGAGATTGTTCACCAATAAACCTGAACTTAAAAAACTGCTAAAAGGAAGTTCTTCTAGCCTAAAATAAATGATATCAGGGCTAGACGTGGTGGCTCACACCTGTAATCCCAGCACTTTGAGAGGCTGAGGTGGACAGATCACCTGATGTCGAGAGTTCAAGACCAGCCTGGCCAACATGGCGAAATCTCGTCTCTACTAAAAATACAAAAGTTAGCCAGGTGTGGTGGCGGGTGCCTGTAATCCCAGCTACTTGGGAGGCTGAGGCAGGAGAATTGCTTGAACCCAGGAGGTGGAGGTTGTGGTAAGCCGAGATGGCGCCATTGCACTCCAGCCTGGGAAACAAGAGTGAAACTCCATAAGAAAAGAAGAGGGGAGGGGAGGGGAGAAGAGGAGAGGGATCTGCATAAAGGAGTAAAGAATACCAGAATTGGAAAGATTGCAAATAGCTTTCTTTTTTCCATAATTTATTTAGAAGACATATTACTGTTTAAAGCAATACTTATAACAGTGTATTTGGGGTTAATAATGTTTGTACGGATTATATATATACACACACACACATATAAATATATATATATATATATATACACAATATCAACACAAAAGCTGTATTGGCCATGCCCGCCCAGTGCAATAAATCAAGAAAAGGGAGTAGCATATGGAAAGAGAGAAGCCCAACAGTCTTTATTTATTGCTATTGTGATTGTCTATGTAGAAATCTTAAAAATTTGTTTTCCTACTCAGTATGGTATTTAAAAGGAATTGATGTTAAACATTTCAGAAACCACTCCACATCACTGCAGATATTCTACATTTTTCTGGTCATGGTCCATGGAGGTCAAGCTTTTTTGTCAGACCATGTCTTTCCCAGATGACTTTATAAAATTGCTCACAAGGAGAAGAGGTTGCAGCAACTAGACATTTGTTCTGTTTAGTCTAAAGCAAAGCTCCTCTCAACTACCAGAAGACAGGGTCACCGGTATCCATGATCTGATAGGAACCATTTGACATGACAGCTTGCAACATATAGGTGAAAGGGCTCAGTAAAGAACGAACATGTGATGAACCTTTCTTAGAGTACTGGCTGATTAAAGAGATGCCAGAGGACATGAGGGAGAAGCAGTTCCCTCCTCTCAGCAAAGCTGTTTGTGTACACCATTCATTCAGATGGGCTCTAGAAGTATCCAGGTCATCACTGAGGCTCACAGCAAAAGCCAATCTTCAAGAGAGACACAGATAGTGGCCTCAGATTTCCAGCTCACTTAGTTAAGCCATCGCTAAAAAAATCCATACAGAACATGGATTGGAATTCTGGTAAAATCAGAAGCCACTGTCAGGTGACATTCAGGCAATGGCTGTGTGACCTTAGCAATGACTACTAAGGTATGGTCTGATCTATTCAGTCTGAAGAACTATAGACTTCGTTAGAAAATACATCAAGTCACTAAACTGGCTTCTTTTTCTCCATTTACTGTAATTGTAATTGTCTATGTAGAAAAACTTAAAATATCTTCAAATATGAGGTCATACACAAAATGAAATTTTATTTCTCATTCCAGGAAAATAAAGAAAATAATATGTTTAAATATTAATGTACAGAAGACTCAAAATAATAAAATGCTTAGATATAAACTTAACAAAAATGAACAAGTTTTTAATTTTAAAAAAGTAGTTTAATATAAAATCTAAGTAGACAGTATGTATAGTGTAATACATGAAACAAACACTAAAAAAAGTACTAAAAGAAAATAAAATATGTTTAAACAGAATGAAAAACATATTTGGTTCATCCAAAAGGTCATGAGGAAAAAACAATTTGGAGAACAAAAATTAGATAAGACCCTCCCATAGAAAAGTGTAAGTAGCAATATGATAGACCTTAATCAAACCATATCAATGATCGCATTAGATGAAAACCGATCACACGCCAAATAGTATAAAGAAGGGTGAAATGAATATAGCTAAGTGTGCAATTAATTCAGGTCTCAACGTTAGCCTGTTTTGTAAAAATGCATGAATGTATAGTTGCATGTGTTGAGATTATTTTATGTAGCATCAACACTCTTTAAAGGATTTCATTAAATAATGTAACTTTCAGAATTTTTGAGTCTTTATTGTGGGTTCAGTCTATTATTTAATAGATAGCACAATATTCGGAAAGAGTTGAAGTTCTCCCACTTTTACTCACAGTTGCAAATCCAAGCTGTGATCAGGAACACGAGCAGAAAGAAGCCTCCAGAAGCACCGAAGTGACGTAACCACAGCAGGGAAGGGCCAGCTGCATGGCTCCCTCAGAGTCACTGGCCTCTCATTAAACTCGAAGGACTATTACTCATTTTTGGAAATGAACAGTAGAGCCAGAAAACAACATACATGCCATTATACAATATGTGGATATTAGAAATTTTAAAAATTAGGTAATATGCATCGGAATGTTAGAGAAGGGAAAAGTTCATCGCTGGCTCCCTCGATGACATTTTGAAAAGTTAGATTCACGTGGAATGAAAAGGAGGAAAACATGACCCCATTATTTTAAAAATGGCAAAACTATAAACCAAAGGTCTCTACGCCAGCAAGTGTAACAATAGCCACCAAAAGAACTTGGCAAAGTCCGTGAAAGACACAGTTAGAAGAAGCCCTGGCAAAGCAAAGTTGAAGATGACTGGGCAGGAGAGGCCATGCTGAGATGACCTGGAGGAACTTCTGAAGTCATTATCGCTGCGAAGAATAGTAACACTGCATTTTCCAAGTAGCATTTGACAATGTTCAACTTCACGGATTCCAAGGTGAGCAAAGAAAAGCATCATATACAGGATGAGACAGCTGATTTTTAAAGTCCAAAGAGCACCTGCATAGCAGCGTGCTTCAACTCCCCATAACTTGAATCTTGGGAAACTTATGACATTTTGAAGCCACAAACACAAGTTGAGAGCCAGAAACATTTCCTGGTGACCTAATATTACTTGTTCAAGATAAGCAACATTTAAAGAGGAGGAAAGACAACTAGCACAACCAAGCACTGCTTGTGAATTCAAAATAAAACTCTAGCTAACCACAGAAGGTAAATGAAACACTGATCATCCATGGAAGGCTGCCAGAAGTCTCTTAAGCTGGTAGGCGAAGAGCCTGGGATAGAGACCAATACCCCACCACCGCTGCACCCATACACAGCATTTCATTACACACAATAGCCCTGCAATTTCCACCACACCCCACACTACTAAAACCTCCTTTTCTCCAACCCAGAAATACAGCAAGATTTAACAGCATGGCCAACTAGGCTATGTATCATTTGAGACCTTTTTCACATCAGTCTCATTTTTTTCTTTTTTTGAGATGGAGCCTCACTCTATCGCCAGTCTGGAGTGCAGTGGTACAGTCTCGGCTCACTGCAACCTCCACCTCTTGGGTTCAAGCGATTATCCTGCCTCAGCCTCCTGAGTAGCTGGGATTACAGGCACGTGCCACCACACCCAGCTAATTTTTATATTTTTAGTAGAGATGGGGTTTCACTATGTTAACCAGGCTGGTCTCAAACTCTCGACCTAAAGTGATCCGTCCACCTCAGCCTCCCAAAGTGCTGGGATTGCAGGCGTGAGCCACTGTGCCTGGTCCACATCAGTCTAATTTTTAATTGCATCTAAGGAAAAAAATAATATCTACATGCTAAGCAATGTTACTACTCCTAGGAACTTCTGGACATCCCTCTCTAAGTTGCAGAACTTACCGCCATAGCTCAGTTCTCCACTTTGCATAATAATGATGGCAGCACTCACTGAGCATTTACTATGTATCAGAACCCAGTCATTCACTTACCAGTTGATGCAGTCCTGCAGAGATGGTGTTATTACTGCCTTGTAAAATGAGAAGACTAAGCCACTCAGCAATTAAAATCTTCACACAAAATATTATAATATTTTGTTCTAGTTTATTCAGCAATAATCCCCAACCGTGGTCTGTATTGATCACTGTGTTCAATTTTGAATCTACCAAAAAAAAAAAAAAAACTTATATAAGGTAATTGAGCTTCCGAAACTTGCAATCTAGAAAAAAAAAAAAACTTACATAAGGTAATTGAGCTTCTGAAACTTGCAATCTAGAAAAAGCTTATAAAAGGCAAACAAACACTAGCTATATGGCAAGGACAAATTTTTTTTTTTAGAAATTGACAAATATTATGATTGTACATATTCACGGAGTACATAGTGATATTTTGATATACATAATGTATAGTGATCAGTTCAGGATAATTAGCATATCCATCATCATCACTGAGCATGTTGGGAACGGTCAATATCCTTCTTCTAGCTGCTGAAATTGTGTATTATTATTAACTGTGGTCATCCTGCAGTGCTATGGAACACTAAGACTTGTCCTGCTATCTGGCTGTGACTGCATATCCTTTAACAAATCTTTCCCTTTTCCACCCTTCCAACTTCCCTTCCCACTCTGCAGTTTCCTCCGTTCTTCTTTTTACTTCCATGAGATCACCTTTTTTTTTTTTTTTGACTCTGGGACAACTTTTTATCTTTTTGTGCCTCCTTTCTTCATCTCTAAAAATAACACAATAATATTATCTGTGCCTTCTTTATTCATGTCTAAAAAGAAGATAATAACTACCTCTTCAACTTGAAAAGAAGATTAAATAAGCTAATGCATACACTGTAAAATACCACCTGCTATTTAGTGCCCATTAAATATTAGATGGTAGTAATAATAGTAACAGCAGCAAGACGACAGTTGCAGCAAAAGCATCAATAGTGGTAGAAGCTGTAAACCAGCTGTAATAGTAGCAGTAGTAACAGAAGTACTACTAGTAGCAGGAGCTGCTAGCAGCAGCAGTAGCATAGTACCAGCAATAGTAGTAATGGCTGTAGTAGTGGTAGAGGCTTCAGCAGCAGTAGTAACACTAGTAATCATAGAAGTAGTAATAGCAATAGAAGCTGCAGCATAAGGGCAAGCACAAAATGCAATGGAAATCCATAAAGAAAACATCTAAACCCAGAGTTTGGAAGGTTAGAGAAAACATCCCAGACCAAGTGAAATTTAAAGTGATGGCTAAAAGGTGAGTAGGATTTGCCAGGCGATGCAGGGCACTGATGGGAGGGAAGGGGGAGTGTGCAGCACACGGAGGAGCTGGGAAACGTCCAGAGTGGCTCACAGCGAAGGGTGCAAAGGAGAGTCAGGGGCCAGGCCAGACGGGTCTTGATGCCCAAGTTAGAGGTGGGCCTCTTTCAAGGTAGCTGCTGTCATAGTGAGAATTACCAAAGTGAAGAAGAAAGGGTTCTTATTATTTTAAAGCTCCTAGAGGACACCAATCCGTGTTTAGCACTTTGCATTGTTTTATTTCATTTAATCAGCTTGCCTAGTTGTACTTTCTCTGTCACATAATCCCCTAACTGCAAAAGTGAAAAACAGGGTGGCAGGCAATCCCTAGGATGTCCCCCATGATCTACACCTCCTGATACTCACAACTTTGTAAAATCCCCCCTGGGTTACTACTTCTCACCATCAAAATGTGCCAGGGTTGAGGGAACCTCTGTTCCTTGATTTGGTTATAAAAGACTGTGACTTCTATCTTGTTGGCTGATGTGCTGTCTTTTGGGCTTTGATGAGGGAGTTTCCCACATTGGAGAATTCTGCATTAAATAAACTGAGGGTGGTTTCTGGTCAACAGCCAACGACAAACTGAGACCCTTGGTCCAACAGCCCTAGAGGAACCAAGGCCTTGGAACTGAGCATGCAAGCAGCTCTTTCCCTAGTCAAGCATTCAGATGAAACCACAGCCCTGCCCAACACCTCACTGCAGTATTGTGGAAGAGCAGGAAGCAGAGGCCCCGTTTTGCCACTTCCAGACTTCTGAGCCACAGAAACCATGAGATTGTCAACACCTGCTGCTTTAGGCCACTGTGTTTTGGAGTAACTTATCACACAGCAATAGATAACTAACACAAGTGACCTACCTAAGTCAAGTACCTTGAGATCTTATCTAAACTAAGATTAAATGAAGACAAAGAAAGGATTAAAAATGACTGAATTTATCAATCTAACAAATATACTTAGCAAATTTAAACATAATTACATGCAACAAATGACAAAAGTTGTCCAGTAAGCTTCTGATATTAACTTTCAATTTTATCCCAAACAAAGAATTTTTAAAAATTAGTTGGGTATGAGAATCTTTGTTCTGGTCCTCTCTGAATTCCTGCTTTCCGTGTTGCTCAGATTCTGCATGGATACCACCACCACTACAGGGTTTTCTTAAACCTGTTTCCTGGGTCTGAACCTACTTCTGTTTTGGAAAGAAAAAAGTCTCATTTTATGTACTAAGTCTTTGCCAATAGAATTCCTAAGCAGGATTTGCTTTCCTCTCGCAATGCTTGCAATATCCTGCCACCATTCATTGATCCTCTAGGACTGCTCCTCCCTGTGTTTGCTGCTATGGTTCTACTTGCTAATGCAAACACTCAGAACTCCAGGCCATCAGTCTTCATCCCTTCGTGTTCTGGGCTGCCTGGCAAATTCTAGCAAAGGCTGATGAATGGGGTGGACTTTTTCCTGCTCATTCCTCACGAGACTGACCGGGGTCCGAAATTTTAAAGATTTCCCTTTCTGTACTCTATAACTATTCCCCAGCACTCCTTCATCCATTTCTCTTCCCTACACACATATATTCACACACACACACACACACACACACACACACACACACACACGCAGAGAGAGAGGAGATAAACATGGATGTTCCTGTAAACTGCCATTAACTACTCTCAGTGGTTATAACAGTTCAAGACTGGTACTGCTTAATCCAATGCTATGTTGGCTGATTATATTATGCTAGAACCTTGCAAACAGGCTGCTAAGACCAGAGGTTTTACTTAAAACATTAGAGAACACCACAAAAGTACATGTGTATGGGTTAAATTGGGTGATGTAGCTCATGAGATAATTTTATTTGGGGAGGAAAGAGTCAGATATTATTGCCCTTGGTATTTCTTAGCTTTCTCTACATGCATTTTACAAGTAAAAAGCATAATTGTTATTAAACAAAACAGGTTTTGATTTTAAGTCAGCAAAACAAAAGCAGTACCCAAGGCTTTATCGTTGTCATTAAAGTTGGTCCCTGGTCCATGTTACTGCCAGGAATGTATGATAGTTTTGATAGTCACTTTGTGTTTCTGAATAATATCGATCACTCTTTGTTTATCTCTAGCATACAATTATGAACATCTACACTTACAATTCAAATACTCATTAGATTTCCAGTCAATAAAGATTGATACCTTTCTAATTTGAAGCAAATAAAAATATCAAGTGAATTTTCTGCAGTTTTCAAAACTGACGATGAACACTTGCAGGCTGTTTTTGCTCTGATGGATCTAGAAATGTTATCCAGTAAGCTGCAAAATGTAGTGAATGACACTTTACTGGAATCTTTTGTAAAATTGGTAATAAAAATAGCAAACATTCTGCTAGCACTTTCTATGTGTTATGTGGTGCTCTAAGGGCTTTAGATGTTTTAATATGTTTAATCTCAGCAATAACACTATGAGATTAAGGGCTATCGTTAACATTCCCACTTTGCAGGTGAAGAAACGGAACCAGGGAGAGGTTACGTAGCTTTCCCAAGGTTAATTAATTGGTAGGGCTTGGCCTTGAACCCAGGCAAGCTGGTTTAAAAATTGATGTGGTTCAATGAGATATCACCTCATACCTCTTAGAATGGCTACTATGAAAAAGACAAAGGATAAAAAGTGCTGATGAGATGTAGAGAAAAAGGAACATTTGTACATTGTTGGTGGGAATGTAAATTAGTATAACCATTAAGTAAAACAGTATGGAAGTTCCTAAAAAATTAAAGATAGAACTACTATGTTATTCAGCAATCCTACCAGTGGGTATATATACAAAGCAAATGCAATCAATATGTTGAAAAGATATTTGCACTCCCATGTTGTTTGCAGCATTATTAATAAAAGCCAAGAAAAAAAAATTGATGTGGTTAACAATGTGACTACAGTTTTTCTCAAGAGTTTACTAAGTCTTTTAACTGTATCATTCGTTTTAGAAAAAGAGAAATGAATGGAGGGAGGAAGAGTGAGAGGGAGGGAGGGAGGGAATGAGTAGGAATTATAATTTAAGAGATGCCAATTCCATCTGCTGGCTCAATTACTAGTTTCTATGAGTACAACCTTGTAGAAGGACCAAAGGTATTAAATAAACCTATGCCTAAGGATAAAGTCACTGAAATTTTGGGAGGAAGTAGGATGATAAATTACTTTAGACAAATTGAGACCTAAAGGGATAATGGAAAGGAATCAAAATTTACAAAAGGAACCGCATTGGCTTCAACTATAGCCAAGGCCCAGGGTTCTACTGGCATGACACTCGTGGCTGAAAATGAGTGCTCAAATCCCTAGTCACATGTAGGTAGTTTAAAATCTCCACATGCCCCAAAGACTATCAACCAGGTTTTCAAATAGCCTAACCTTAAACCCAAGGGCCATAGTCTAAGGATGGTGCCTTTTGAGCATCTTTCACAAGATGATGCAGCTGCAACAAGCTGTAAGAGTGACCTAAAAAATGTATTTGCACAGTGATATACCTGGTAGTCAAAGGCCATGCTAAAGTGGCTTTCTTACACCATGTTCTGGAATAAATCAACATTATAACTCTACACCCCAATCAGCAAAACAGTTACTATGCTCCCAGAGTAGAAGCCTTAATACAATAGCCATTTAGTGGGAACTTTACCAAAGTCAACATAGGAAAAACAATAAAATCAAGCAAGAAAATAATAGTCCGTGGCTCTGACAGAAAGCCAAAAGAAGCTGTGACTGTAAAGGAAAAATAAAGTAAACCAAAATCCCTCAGTAAATAGCATGGTTTATGTACACCAGTAAAATGTTTACAAGAATTGAGATCTGCTTGGCTTTGGCTCAATTCAGAAGAAGGAGCTTAAAGAAACAAGTAATTGTAACAAGATTTAATCAGGAAAAAAAGGTATTTTAATTGACTTGGCCAAAAGAAACAACATTTATTTTAAAATTAACAATTATTTCTCATGAGATGTAAAATAATTACCCTCCAGACATTTGTAAAGAGTCTTTTTCTTGGTATCTCTTGGTTTGCTTTCACTTACTTAAAGTTACTTTTTATTTAACCACTTCACAGAAAAAAAGGAAAATGAGATTCACCTTTATCATCAATAAAATGTAAATAGTTTTCGTTTTTACAAAACCATTGTAGAAAGGAAACAGAACAACATTAATGAAAAACCTGGACATTTATTTATGTGGTGCTCATCAGTTATTCATGCTCTCAGGTGTTCATTCATTCATTCATTCCTAGATTACAGATGAAGCAACTAAAGACTAAAGTGACTGAATAATTTACCAAAGTTCTCATGTGTATTTTTAAATTCATCTTATTCTTCATATGCATGGTGACTCTTTGACCTGAAATTCCTATTTCACGTTTGAGTTAAAAAAAAAATGTTGCATACTCTCTAATGTGATCTGCAGCAAATATTATGTGAATTACATGTTTACAAAACAAGAACTCTTTTACAGAATAGAATAATTACACAAAAGATTGTTTCATTAGATGCATTTTGGACGATTTAAAATGTACCTTCAATCGAAAAGCTGTTAGATAATAATTTAAACTAATCTATTTGGTTATTTAAGGAAAATTAACATATGTGATACTGTTTAATTTTGTAAAACCGCATTCAATTTCCATTGCAGCGTATAACAAAAGCTCTAAAGGCTTTTGTGTTTTGTAGCTAGTAGTTTTCTACAAAGTTCTATCTTGCACAGATGGCATGATATAAAACTGCTAGCATCATTATTTATTTCAAAACATTTTAGTAGAAATAATAGACAACACATCTCCAATTTAAGAATGTCCTAGGGCAAAAAGAGAATAACAACATCTAAAATTTTAATTTCAAATAAAACTTTTGATAAGGAACATTTTAGGAATAATTATAAACACATCAGTTATTCAGACAATAAGATTTCAAAGCCTTTACAATAAATGGGCCTCCTTAGGAATTCTACTGGCAAAGACTTAGTATATAAAATGATACTTTATTCTTTCAAAATAGAAATAGGTTCAGACCCAGTAAACAGGTTTAAGAAAACCCTGTAGTGGAGATGGCAGCCACACAGAATCTGAGCAACATGGAAAGCAGGAATTCAGAGAGGACCAGAACAAAGATTCTCATACCCAACTAATTTTTAAAAATTCTTTGTTCACTCCTGTAATCCCAGCACTTTGGGAGGCCAAGGAGGGTGGATCACGAGGTCAAGAGATCGAGACCATCCTGGTCAACATGGTGAAACCCCGTCTCTACTAAAAATACAAAAAATTAGCTGGGCATGGTGGCGCATGCCTGTAGTCCCAGCTACTCAGGAGGCTGAGGCAGGAGAATTGCCTGAACCCAAGAGGCGGAGGTTGCGGTGAGCCGAGATCGCGCCATTGCACTCCAGCCTGGGTAACAAGAGCGAGACTCCGTCTAAAAAAAAAAAAAAAAAAAAAAAATTCTTTGTTTGGGATAAAATTGAAAGTTAGTATCAGAAGCTTACTGGACACCTTTTGTCATTTGTTGCATGTAATTATGTTTAAATTTGCTGAGTATATTTGTTAGATTGATGAATTGTTATTTTTAATCCTTTCTTTGTCTTCATTTAATCTTAGTTTAGATAAGATCTCAAGGTACTTGACTTAAGTAGGTCACTTGTGTTAGTTATCTATTGCTGTGTGATAAGTTATGCCAAAACATAGGGGCCTAAAACAGCACATGTTGACAATCTCATGGTTTTGTGGCTCAGAAGTCTGGAAGTGGCACAATGGGGCCACTGTTTTATGCTCTTCCACAATCCCACACTGAGGCACTGGATAGGGCTGTGGTTTCATCTGAATGCTTGACTAGGGAAAGAGCTGCTTGCATGCTCAGTTCCAAGGCCTTGGTTCCTCTAGGGCTGTTGGACCACGGGCCTCAGTTTGTCCTTGGCTGTTGACCAGAAGCCACCCTCAGTTCATTTTTATGCCACATTGGAATGAAAGTAGAAATTATCAGCAGAAAGAAAACTGAAAACTTCACAAATACATAAAAGTTAAACAACACAGTTTTGAACAAACAAATGGGTCAAGAATAAATTAAAAGGAAAATTAGAAAATATCTTGAGACAAATGAAAATGAAAATAAAACATAGCAAAATGTATGGGACACAACAGAAACAGTACTAAGATGGAAGTTACGGCAATGAATGCCTACATGGAAAAGAAGAAAGAGCTCAAGTAAACAACCTAACTTTACACCTCAAGGAGCTAAAAAAGGACCAAACTAAGCTAGTTACTATCCAATATGTATAAGGGATTCCTATCTATCAATAGCAAGACAACTAATAACCTGGTTAAAAGGAGACTGGGAACTTGCATAGGCATTTCTCCAAAGAAGACAAACCATTGCCCAAAGACATGTGAAGGTATGGTCAATATCACTAATAATCAGAGAAATGTGATCAAACCCACAATGCGATACCACCTTATACGTGTCAGGTTAGCTATTGTCGACAAAATGAAAGAGAGGTGTTCACGAAACCTGGAGACACTGAACTCTTTCATACTGCTGGTGGCAGCTCAAACTGGTGCCACAGCAATGGAAAACAGTATGGATGTTCCTCAAGACTACCATACGGTCCCACAGTCCCATTTCTGTGTATTTATCCAATAGAATTGAAATGAAGATCTCAGCTATATTAGCATTCCCATATTGACTGCAGCATTATTTACAACTGCCAAGGTGTGAAAATAACCTAAAATGTTCATTGCCAGATGAATGGATACAGAAAATGTAATATACATTCAATAGAATAGTATTCATCTTAAAAAAAATCCTGCAATAGGTGACAACATAGATGATCCTTGAGGACATTATGCTACATGAAATAAAACAGTCATAGAAAGAAACAAGGTGTATTATTCCACTTACACAAGTATCTAAAACAGTCTAACTGGAAACTGGAGGGAGGCGGTCACAGGGAGTTGCTGATGAATGTGTTTAAAGTTTCAGTTATGCAAGATGAGTAATTTCTGAAGACCCATGGGCAACACTGTGCCTGTAGACAATAGTACTGAATTTTTCACTTAAAAATTTGTTAAGAGTATAGATTCCATATTAAGCTCTTACCATGATAAAAGAGATATATTTTAAAGTACATTCATGGCTTATTTGTGTACAAGGATCCAGGCTCTAATAATCAAAGAACATGTTAATGTTTGATTTTTTTTTCTGATTAAAATAAAGTTTATATCTTTTATACTAACTTTTAAAAACTAACCACCATGTAAAATATGACCAGTAACTGTGTGCATGCAAGTCTATGTAACTAATTAATGAAACAAACTAGATGTGGCTATATTCATAGAGCAGGTCACACTGCATACACCAGCCAAAGTCTGTCAAATGATGGTATCCACACAGGATCTGCCCATTAAAGGGGTCATTTTGAACACAATATGCAAGCAGAAAGTGACTCAATCTTTTAAATTGGATTTAAATTTCCCTCCTATTTCCACAGCAAACAAAATGCTTATGGCATTAAATAAAATGCATCCAGACAGACTACATCTGGAAAACACAACAGAGAACAGAAATTTTACAGTGCTGTTACCCTTCTATGATTACTCGTAGAGTTTGAGTCAATGTTTAACAGAGTACATTTGAATGTTTTCCATCATGTAGAAACAAAACAGGAAAACAAATGAAACATCACTTGACCATTCTACATTTTCCTAAATCTAAAAATTTAGTAATAAATGACTGGAAATAAAGAAATATTTATTTATCCCTCAATGAAATCCCTAACCCCATAGCCAAGGAATGTCAAAGAACATGTGCAGAAAAGGAGAAAAAAGTAGAAGCGGGAAAACACAAAGTGCAAGGGAGAAGTGATGATAAAACAACTCGTTTTAAGGAGCTCTATTCTTAAAAGACAAGTGACTTTTATTCTGCTCAAATGTTTTACCCTAATGTTTTGTGGGAACCCTATAAATAGTAGGCTACCTGCTTCTACCTGTCTGAAGTGAATACACATTCATAGTCTTTCCCCAGAGGAACAGGATGACAAATGTTTATCACAGAGCAAAGGACAAATAGCACCCTGCCTATGCAGAAACATGTGGTGCTCTTCTGTAGGTGAGAGAGACTGAGTAAAGAAATAATCTGGACAGCCCAGGCAAGATGGCTGACTAGGAACAGCTCCCATCTGCAGCTCCCAGTGAGACCAATGTAGAAAGCAGATGATGTCTGCATTTCCAAATGAGGTTCCTGGCTCATCTCATTGGAACTGGTTGGACAGTGGGTGCAGCTCATGGAGGGCAAGCAAAGCAGGGTGGAGTGTCACCTCACCTGGGAAGCAAAAGGGGTTGGGGAACTCCCTCTCATAACCAAGGGAAGCCGTAAGTGAAGGACAGTGCTATCCAGCCCAGATACTAAACATTTCCCATGGTCTTCACAACCTGCAGACCAGGAGATTCCCTCGTGTGCCTATACCACCAGAGCCCCGGGTTTCAAGCACAAAACCAGGTGGTCATGACACCAAGATAGCTGCAGGAGTTTTTTTCGTACTCCAGTGGCACCTGGAATGCCAGCAAGATAGAACTGTTCATCCCCATGGAAAGGGGACTGATGCCAGGGAGCCAAGTGGTCTAGCTCAGCAGATCCCACCATCACAGAATCCAACAAGCTAAGATCTGAAGTCAACCTGGGACACTCCATATTGGAGAGGGGAGGGGCATCTGCCATTACTGAGGCTTGAGTAGGTGGTTTTCCCTCACAGTGTAAACAAAGCCTCCAGGAAGTTTGGATTAGGTGGAGCCGACCACAACATAGCCAGACTGCCTCTCTAAATTCCTCCTCTCTGGGCAGGGCATCTCTGAAAGAAAGGCAGCAGCCCCAGTCAGGGGCTGATAGATAAAACCCCATTTCCCTGAGACAGAGCACCTGGGGAAAGGGGCGCCTGTGGGCACAGCTTCAGCAGACTTAAACGTATCTACCTGCCAGCTCTGAGGAGAGCAGCAGATGTCCCAGCACAGTGCTTGAGCTCTGCTAAGGGACAGACCACCTCTCAAGTAGGTCTTTGACACCCATGCCTCCTGATGGGGAGACACCTCCCAGAGGGGTCAACAGACACCACATACAGGAGAGCTCCAGCTGACATCTGGCAGGTGCCCCTCAGGGATAAAGCTTCCAGAGGAAGGAGCAGACAGCAATCGCTGCTGTTCTGCAGCTTCTGCTGGTGATACCCAGGCAAACAGAGGCTGTGTGGGCATTTGGCAAACCCCAGCAGACCTGCAGCAGGGGGGCCTGGCTGTTAGAAGGAAAACTAACAAACAGAAAGCAATAGCATCAACATCAACAAAAAGGATGACCCTGCAGAAACCCCATCCAAAGGTCATCAACATCAAAGAACTAAGGTAGATAAATCCATGAAGATGAGGAAAAATCAGCGTAAAAAGGTTGAAAATTCAAAAAACCTTAGAGAAAGCCTCTTCTCTGCTAAAGGATCACAACTCCTCACCATCAAGGAAACAAAACTGGATGAAGAATGAGTTTGATGAATTGACAGAAGTAGTCTTCAGAAGGTAGGTAATAGCAAACTCCTTTGAGCTAAAGGAGCATGTTCTGACCCAATGCAAGGAAGCTAAGAGCCTTGATAAAAGATAACAGGAACTGCTAATTAGAATAACCAATTTAGAGAAGAACATAAATGACCTTCTGGAGCTAAAAAACAAAGCATGAGAACTTTGTGAAGCATTGACAAGTATCAATAGCCAAATTGATCAAGAGGAAGAAAAATATCAGAGATTGAAGATCAACATAATGAAATAAAGCATGAAGACTAGAGTAGAGAAAAAGGAATGAAAAGGAATGAACAAAGCCTCCAAGAAATATGGGACTATGTGAAAAGACCAAACCTATGTTTGATTGTTGTACCTGAAAGTGACAGGCAGAATGGAACCAAGTTAGAAAACACACTTCAGGATGTTATCAAGGAGAACTTACACAACTTAGTGAGACAGGCCAATATTCAAATTCAAGCAATACAGAGAACACTGCAAAGATATTCCTCTAGAAGAGCAACCCCAAGACACATAATTGTCAGATTCACCCAGATTGAAATGAAGGAAAAAATGTTAAGGGCAGTCAGAGAGAAAGGTTGGGTTACCCACAAAGGGAAGCCCATCTGACTAACAGCGGATCTCTTGGCAGAAACCGTACAAGCTAGAATAGAGTGGGAGCCAGTATTTAACATTCTTAAAGAAAAGAATTTTCAACCAGAATTTTATTCCAGCCAAACTAAGCTTCAAAACTGAAGGAGAAATAAAATCCTTTACAGACAAGCAAATGCTGAGGGATTTTATCACCACCAGGAAAGACTTACAAGAGCTCCTGAGGGAAGCACTAAACATGGAAAGCAGAAGCCAGTACCAGCCACTGCAGCAACATACAAAATGTACAGGCCATCGACACTGTGAAGAAACTACATCAACCAAAGGGCAAAATAACCAGCTAGCATCATAATGACAAGATCAAATTCACACATAGCAATATTAACCTTAAATGAAAAGGGGTAAATACCCTAATTGAAAGACACAGACTGGCAAATTGGGTAAAGAGTCAAGACCCATCAGTGTGCTGTATTCAGGAGACCCATCTCACATGCAAAGACACACAAAGGTTCAAAATAAAGGGATGGAAGAAGATTTACCAAGCAAATGGAATGCAAAAAAAAGCCGAGGTTGCAACCCTAGTCTCTGGTAAAATAGACTTTAAGCAAACAAAGATCAAAAGAGACAAAGAAGGGCATCAGTTAATAGTAAAGGGATCAATGCAACAAGAAAAGCTAACTATCCTAAATACATATTCACCCAATACAGGAGCACCCAGCTTCATAAAGCATGTTCTTAGAGACCTACAAAGAGACTTATACTCCCACACAATAATAGAGGGAGACTTTACCATCTCACTGTCAAAATTAGACAGATCAACAAGGCAGAATATTAATGATTAAATTCAGGACTTGAACTCAGCTCTGGACCAAGTGGACCTAATAGACATCTACAGAACTCTCCACCCCAAATCAACAGAATATACATTCTTCTCAGCACCACATCACACCTACTCTAAAACTGACCACATCATTGGAAGTAAATCACTCCTCGGCAAATGCAAAAGAATGGAAATCATAACAGTCTCTCAGACCACAGTGCAAACAAATTAGAACTCAGGATTGAGAAATTCCCTCAAAACCGCACAACTACATGGAAACTGAATAATATGCACCTGAATGACTCCTGGGTAAATAATGAAATTAAGGCAGAAATAAATAAGGTTTTTGAAACCAGTGAGAACGAAGGCACAATGTATCAGAATCTTTGGGACACAGCATAAACAGTGTTTAGAGGGAAATTTATAGCACTAAATGCCCCCAGGAGAAAGCAAGAAAGATCTAAAATCAATACCCTAACATCACAATGAAATGAACTAGAGAAGCAAGAGCAAACCGTTTCAAAAGCTAGCAGAAGACAAGAAAGAGCTAAAATCAGAGCAGAACTAAAGGAGATAGAGAAATGAAAAACCCTTCAAAAAAATCAATGAATCCAGAGCTGTGGTACTTTATTTTTGAAAAGATTAACAAATTATATAGACTGCTAGCCAGACTAATAAAGAAGGCAAGAGAAAAGAATAAAATAGACACAATAAAAAATGATAAAGGGGATATCACCACTGACCCCAGAGAAATACAAACAACCATCAGAGAATACTATAAACACTTCTATGAAAATAAACTAGAAAATCTAGAAGGAATAGATAAATTCCTGGACACATACACCCTCACAAGACTAAACCAGGAAGAAGTTGAATCCCTGAATAGACCAATCACAAGTTTTGAAATTGAGGCAGTAATTAATAGCCTACCAACCAAAATAAGCCCAGGACTAGAAAAATGTACAGCTAAGTTCTACCACAGGCAAAAAGAGGAGCTGGTACCATTCCTTCTAAAATTATTCCAAACAATAGAAAGAGAGGGACTCCTCCCTAACTCATTTTAAGAGGCCAGCGTCATCCTGATACCAAAACCTGAAAAAGACAAAACAAAAAAAGGAAATTTCAGGCCAATATCCATGATGAACATCGATGCGAAAATCCTCAATAAAATACTGGAAAACCAATCTAACCGCACATTAAAAAGCTTATTCACCACGATCAACTTGGATTCATCCCTGGGATGCAAGGCTTGTTCAACATACTCAAATAAATAAACATAAACCATCACATAAACAGAACCAATGACAAAACCACAATTAACAGGTTCAGAAAAGGCCTTCAATAAAATTCAACACCCATTCATGCTAAAAACACTCAATAAACTATGTATTGATGGAACATATCTCAAAATAATAAGAGCTATTTATTACAAACCCACAGCCAATATCATACTGAATAGCCAAAAGCTAGAAGCATTCCCTTTGAAAACTGGCACAAGACAAGGGTGCCCTTTCTCACCACTCCTATTCAACATAGTATTGGAAGTTCTGACCAGGGCAATCAGGCAAGAGAAAGAAATAAAGGATATTCAAATAGGAAGAGAGGAAGTCAAATTATCTCTGTTTGCAGATGACATCATTGTTCCATCGTCTCAGTCCAAAAACTCCTGAAGCTAGTAAGCAACTACAGCAAAGTCTCAGGGTACAAAATCAATGTGCGAAAATCACAGGCATTCCTATACACCAATAATAGGGAGCCAAATTATGAGTGAACTCCCATTCATAATTGCTACTAAGAGAATAAAATATCTAGGAATACAACTTACAAGGGATATGAAGGACCTCTTCAAGGAGAACTACAAACTACTACTCAAGGAGATAAGAGAGGACACAAACAAATGGAAAAACATTCCATGCTTATGGATAGGAAGAATCAATATTATGAAAATGGCCATACTGCCCAAAGTAACTTATAGATTCAATGCTCTTCCTATCAAGCTACCATTGACTTTCTTCACAGAATTAGAAAAAACTACTTTAAATTTCAAATGGAACCAAAAAAGGGCCCATATAGCCAAGACAATCCTAAGCAAAAAGAACAAAGCTAGAGGTATCATGCTACCTGACTTCAAATTCTACTACAAGGCTATAGTAACAAAAACAGCATGGTACTGGTACCAAAACAGAGACAGAGACCAACAGAACAGAGCAGAGGCCTCAGAAATAACACCACACATCTACAACCATCTGATCTTTGACAAACCTGACAAAAACAATCAGTTGGGAAAGGATTCCCTATTTAATAAACGGTGTTGGGAAAACTGGCTAGTCATATGCAGAAAACTGAAACTAGACCCCTTCCTTACACCTATACAAAAATAACTCAAGATGGGTTAAAGATTTAAATGTGAGACCTAAAACCACAAAAACCCTAAAAGAAAACCCAGGCAATACCACTCAGGACATAGGCATGGGCAAAGACTTCATGACTAAAACACCAAAAGCAATTGCAACAAAAGCCAACATTGACAAGTGTGATCTAACTAAACTAAAGAGCTTCTGCACAACAAAGCAAACTGTCATCAGTGTGAATAGGCAACTTACAGAATAGGAGAAAATCTTTGCAATCTATGCATCTGACAAAGGGCTAAAATCCAGAATCTACAAGGAACTTAAACAAATTTACAAGAAAAAACAACCCCATTAAAAAGTGGATGAAGGATATGAACAGACAGTTTTCAAAAGAAGATATTTATGCAGCCAATGAACATATGAAAAAAAGCTCATTGGCCGGGTGCAGTGGCTCACACCAGTAATTCCAGAACTTTGGGAGGCCAAGGCAGGCGGATCACGAGGTCAAGAGATTGAGACCACCCTGGCCAACATGGTGAAATCACATCTTTACTAAAAATACGAAAATTAGCCTGACATGGTGGCATGTGCCTGTAGTCCCAGCTACTCGGGAGGCTGAGGTGGAAGGATCACTTGAACCCGGGAGGCAGAGGTTGCAGTGAGCCGAGACTGCGCTACTGTGCTCCAGCCTAGTGACAGAGCAAGACTCTGTCTCAGAAAAAAAAAAAGAAAGAAAGAAAGAAGGAAAGCAAGCTCATCATCACTTGTCATTAGAGAAATGCAAATCAAAACCACAATGAGATACCATCTCACGCCAGTTAGAATGGCGATCATTAAAAAGTGAGGAAATAGCCGGGCATGGTGGCTCACACCTGTCATCGCAGCACTTTGGAAGGCTGAGGCAGGTGGATTGCCTGAGCTCAGAAGTCTGCGACCAGTCTGGGCAACATGATGAAACCCCCGTCTCTACTAAAAAAAAACAAAAAACAAAAAATAAGCTGGGCGTAGTGGCATGTGCCTGTAGTCCCAGCTACTCCAGAGGCTGAGGCAAGAGAATTGCTTGAACCTGGGAGATGGAGTTTGCAGTGAGCTGAGATTGTGCCGCTGAACTCCAGCTTGGGCAACAGAGCAAGACTTCATCAAAAAAAAAAAAAGGAAACAATACATGCTGGAGAGGATGTGAAGAAATAGCGCTTTACACTAATGGTGGCAGTGTAAATTAGTGGAAGACAAGCACTGTGGAAACTGTGGCAATTCATCACGGATCTAGAACTAGAAATACCATTTGATCCTGTAATCCTATTCCTGGGTGTATACTCAAAGGATTATAAATCATTCTACTGTAAAGACACATGCACATATATGCTTACTGTAGCACTATACACAATAGCAAAGGCTTCGAACCAACCCAGATGCCCATCAAAGATACATTAGATAAAGAAAATGTGGCACATACACACCATGGAATACTATGCGGCCATAAAAAAGAATGATTTCATGTCCTTTGCAGGGACGTGGATGAAGCTGGAAACCTTCATCCATTCTCAGTAAACTAACACAGGAACAGAAAACCAAACACTGCATGTTCTCACTCATAAGTGGGAGTTGAACAATGAGAACACATGGACACAGGGAGGGGAACATTACACACCGGGGCATGTCAGGGGGTGGGGGGTCTAGGGGAGGGAGAGCATTAGGAGAAATACCTAGTGTAGATGACGGGTTGATGGGTACAGCAAACCACCATGGCACATGTATACCTATGCGACAAACTTGCACATTCTGCACATGTATCCCAGACCTTAAAGTATAATAAAAAAATTAAAAAATAAATAATCTGAGTCAGTGCTCTTGCCTTTGCAATAATACTGGGAAATCTTTTGTAAGAAAATAGAAGTGGACTCTGAACTGAAAGTGGCATTTATGGAGGTGGACTGGCCTGCACAGTAAGAGGTACCTCTGGAGCAGTTATGACCCCAGGCACTCAGTGGATGAAAGCCTGAAAGCCAGCAGGTATTAGGTATGTCTGCCTAATTCTCCAGGTTGCCAGGCAAGGGTAGAAATGCATCCCACAAGTCCACATTGCTAGACCAAGCCAGATTCTTACTAAGTCAGTAATTTTACATTTTATCTTCTTCTGCAACAATAAATCTTCAGAAACTATTTAAATGTCATTTCAACAGAACTTTGTTTCTACGGTTCATTTTGGTAGAACTGTAAAATAACCAAATATTTGGCGACACAAAGTGCTATTGATGAGAGTTTCGTATATTTTTCTTCTTCATTCCCTCCTACGTGCCTTGTCTTCTGCCACTAGAAAAACATTTCAAACTATGCCACTGTCATTACATGCTTTACTCACCAGCTTAAGATCACAAGTGACGTAGTAGGTCCGCGTGTAGTGCACATACACTCTCACTTACCTTTACAATGTTTACAAGCAGTGATAATCTTATTGCTGTGACCCCCAGAAGTAAATAATAACTGCTTATGGGAGATAAAACGGTGGGACAGAGAAGCCGAGCAATACACCTGCAGTGTAGCGCTGAGATGTGCTTTGAACCCTGATCCCTCCACTCCAAGTCCTGTATGCCTTCCGGGTCACGGTCGTGCTCTGTAGACTTCAGCTCAGGAACTCACATGGATTCCAACGTGGATCCTGGAGTGCTTCTGCTACAGCCTACATAGCAATAAGGATGTCTCACAATTCCCCAAAACAGCTTTTCATTCATCTCGATCAAGTCACTCTGTTTCACACCAAACCCTTTCCAACACACACAATTAGCTGTATTATTTTCCCACCAATCTCAGCCCTACAGATGTCAGTCCATAAGCATTTCCACAGTACCTTCCGTAGGGTAAGCATTTCAGACCTCGAAGAGATGCAAAGAGGGCTAAGTGGAGCTCCCTGCCTGATACGAGCTTGCAATTGTGCAGCACAGTCTTGGAATCCTTTCCACCTGTCCCAGCCCATGTGTGGTCCTGGCTTCTATTACCCTGATGTTCCTGATAGCTGTGACAAAGCCAGTGCTTAATTGCTCTTTAATTGTATGCTTTGTTGTTGGTATCTGCTCCCTAAACTCAGTTGGGAAACTCCTTAATGGATCATACACCATTTAGGAAATAATCTACCTAGGTCTCAAGGAATTAGATAAAGTCCTCGTCAGTGGAATGCCCAAATTTGGCAAGCTGACCTTTTTAAAAATCAAGGCCTTAAGAAAATGAACCATGTGGGATGGAAATCTTTCTAAAACACTTTACACATGGAATGGCCTTACGAAAGAGAACATTTGAGATCTATATTACCCTGTTTCTCCTGACTCAGGTCTTCACGAACCCCAACTGTTACATTCATGCACCAGTGATTTTCTTTGATGCTGATGAGAGGGGCAGCGAGCTGAAAGCGGACCCCTTGTGGCCTCAAAATGTGCGATTTCTTTGCTCTCACGATTCAGGAGAATCGGAGCCTCGCTCTCCACCTGGGTATAAATGGGTCATCAGCTGCTGGTCACCAAGGCCACCAGACATCCTTTGCCCACTTCCTCCTCACTTCCAATCTGCTTCCAGTTGTCGTAGCCTAGGAAAGCAAGGGGTCAAGCTTATTGCCAATTTTAAAGAGTTTAAATTAGAACAAACGGACCAAAAGCAGCTTTCCAGGAGTTGAGCACATGGATTTGGCACTGAGTTTGCATGCTCACTGGCCCTTTTTTGCTTTTATTTAGAAAACACTGCAATTGTGTACCACTGCAATGTTTGCAAGCAGTGATGATCTTATTGTTGTGACCCCTGAGAAATATAGCCTTTTTACGTAAGATGAAACAATGGGACAGAGTAGCCAAAGCAATATACCCAAAGCTGAGCTTTGGAGTGTGATTTGAACCGCAATCCCTTGAGTGCAAGTCCTATACACCTTCTGGGTCATGGTGGTGATCTGCAGTCTCTGAACAGCCACTGTAGACCAGGTCCTGTACAGCAATTAAGAAATAAAGAAGACAGATACAAATTCCTGCCTTTATGAAGCCCATATTCTAGTGAAGGGAGAAGCAAAGATAAATTGACAAAGTCTTCATGACTTTAGTGACTGATGAATGCAACAAAAAAATCTAAGCAGGGATAAGAAACAGGGAATGTTAAGAGTCACAGAAACTGTGACAGGCGTATCTGAGCAGAAGCCAGAACGAAGCAAGGAGGCACACCTGCAGGAAGAAAGTCACGGCAGGAGGGGGTGGGCAGGGCAAAGGCTGGGAGGAGCTCAGGAAAAGATGGAGGCTACTGCATCACCTGGACCTGAAGAAGGTCAGCCAAGATGGAAGGAGGGACCCTTGCAGGGTCTTTTAGGTAACTCTCACAAGGTCAGCTTGGACCTGGAGGGAGATGGAAAGCTATCAGAGTTCTGACCAGAAAAGTCATATGAAAATTTTTGTTTTGAAAGGATCCCGGCTAGGCATGGTGGCTCATACATGTAATCCCAGCACCTTGGGAGGCTAAGGCAGGCAGATCACTTGAGGTCAGGAGTTTGTGACCAGCCTGGCCAACATGGTGAAGCCCCATCTCTACTAAAAAAAAAAAATACAAAAATTAGCCAGGCATGGTGGTGAGTGCCTGTAATCCCAGCTACTTGGGAGGCTGAGGCAGGAGAATCATTTGAAACTGGGAGGTGGAGGTTGCAGTGAGCCAAGATCGCATTGCACTCCAGCCTGGGCAACAAGAGCGAAACTCTGTCTCAAAAACAAATAAACAAACAAACAAACAAACAAAATAAAAAGTATCCCCCTGCCTGCCAAGTTGAAAATACAGTAAAGTAAGGAAAGAAAAATGAGAAAATGCAGGGAAAACAATTTTGAGGCCACTGCTGCCATCCAGGAAACTGGACCTCGGTGGTGCAATTGAGGTGGGGAGCTGCTGCAGTCAGAGTCTACGTGGAAGATGGACCCACTAGGTTTTGCTGCCATGTTGAATATGGGGTAAAAGTTAAAAAGGTGGGGGAAAAGATGACTACAGGATTCCTGTCATGAGCAGCTGGAAGAATTAAGCTTTTTACTGAGATGCGGGTGGAACTGATTTGAAATGCCCTGAGGTAGCCAAGCAGAGAGATCCACGAGCAGTTTCTGTGTGATTTGGGATCTCAGGGAACACACTCGGGAGCTGTCAGCGGCAGCGGAATCAGAAGCTCTGATACTGAGGTTACAAAGTCTGAGACTTCCCAGAGTGGAGTCCTGGGCCATTTAACATTCAGAGTCCAAGGAAATGAGAAGCAGCCAAGAAGTCTGAGGAGGAACAGGGAGTGGGGCTGAGACAGAAGTGAGGAAGCTGGAGGCAGGGTCACCTGAAACGACCAAAAAGTGGCCAACATGAAGGTCGTCAGGAACCGAGACTTCCACAGCTCAGGCGTCCAAGAAGGAGCTCAGGGAGAGGATGCGGACCGTGCATGTGGATAACTGCCCAGAAGCACTGCTACCAAGAGAATAGACACACAGGAGAGGCGGGAGGGAAAACAGAGTCAGAGAACAGATACATCTGTGTGCTGAGGGGAAGGTCCTATAAAGAGGGAAGCACTGATGCGGGAGAGAAAGAAAAGACAGAGAAGGAAAGGGAGAGGAAGGAAAGAAAGGAAGAAAGGAGGGAGGGGGAGGGGAAGGGGAGGGGAGAAGGAGGGGGGAGGGGGAAGGGGGAAGGGGGAAGGGGGGAGGGGAGAAGGAGGGGGAAGGGGGAAGGGGGAGGGGAGAGAGAGTGGGAAGGGGAAGGGCGGAGGGGGAAGGGAGTGGGGGGGAGGGAAGGGGGGGAAGGGGGAAGGTGGGGAGGGGGGAGGGGGAGGGGAGAAGGAGGAGGAAGGGGGAGGGGGAAGGGAGTGGGGGGGAGGGAAGGGGGGAAGGGGGAAGGGGGAGGGGAGAGGGAGGGGGAAGGGGGGAGGGGGAGGAAAGGGGGAAGGGGGAAGGTGGGGAGGGGGGAGGGGGAGAAGATGGCTGAAGCGATGTCCTTCGAAGGGCAAGCAGAGCCCAGGTGCCTGCCCCACAAGGAAGGTGGTCTTTTCTGCCACCAGTGCCCACCCCCATCAAAGAAGGAGCACAGGGAAAAGGGCATAGGCTCAATGCCAGCAGCAAGTTGTGCTCAGGTTAGGGTGAGAGACTGAGAACGTTCTCTCTTTGCTACTAGTTTCTCGCTAACATAGTAGGCATGGTCATCAGCTGAGAAGATAGTTTGAAAGATAAAATGAGACTTTAAAAATCACGTAGGAGAGAAGGAAAGCACATGTACTGAGGGAATTCAGAATACCCGACCAAGCAGAGCGGTGGACCCACCGCAGGTCTGTGGCCACCATGCTACAGCGGTAGGGGGGCAGCAGGAGGCTGCCTTTTCCAGAGGCACATTTCATTGTGTGGTGCAGGTATCAGCAGGCATGGAGGTAGGTATTTTCCTAAGTAGGCAAGAGAGGAGTGTGGAAGGGAAGACAGCCAACTCTTGAGAAGAATGGAGGGAAGCAGATCAAAAAGGAGGCTGTGCTGGGTATGGTGGTTCACACCTGCAATCCCAGCACTTCGGGAGGCCGAGGCGGGTGTGTCACCTGAGGTCAGGAGTTCAAGACCATCCTGGCTATCATGGTGCAACACATTTTACTAAAAACAAAAGAATTAGCCAGGAATGGTGGTGTGAGCCTGCAACCCCAGCTACTGGGGAGGCTGATGCAGGAGAATCGCCTGAACCTGGGAGGCAGAGGTTGCAGTGAGCCAAGATAGCACCATCACACCCCAGCTTGGGCAACAAGAGTGAAACTCCAGCTTGAAAAAAAAAAAAAAAGCTGCATGCAGGCAGGTGGAGGAGGCAGAGAAGCATCCAGAGAACAGCTAACAGTAGAGGAGACTTTGCAAATGGTTATGTGCAAAGAGTTATGGTTAATGCAATGGCATGCTTCATATAATCAACATAACATAATGTAACATAAAATATATGACATAACATAAAACATAAGAAACTATTCAAGGAGCGTAAGAGAAAGCACTGCCGATGTTAGGTTACTAGGAGGGTTGAGCTGGGAAAACATGAGCTGGCCTCACGGTAGACACCAATGCCATAATGGCACTGCAGCCACTGGCAACGGCAGAGTCAGGGGCACGACCTTGTGAACAAGTGCTTGAGATGCCTTGCGGGAAAAATATGGGGAGGCCAAGAGGTCAAGGAGGTAAAAGGCCAGGAGTTGCAGAAGTTCTGGGAAAGATTTTGAAATCAACAATTCATACAAGCTCTGTTGAAGCCAGAGAACTGGAGCCTAAGGAATGGGGGTGGGGGTGTTAACCCAGCATCTGTAGATGGCACGTAGCATAGGCTTGACGTGAGATTCACAGCTGGGACTTTTAGAAAGGAAGAAGAGAGAATGGTCCGCAAGTGCAGTGGGGAGCCAGGAAGACATGAACCCCATTAACATCCAATGAACCCCATTAACTCCCCAGGCGAAAGAGCATGGAGAGGAAACAGCCACTCCATAGGGAGATGCAGGGAAGCAGAGTCCTCCAGGGCAAGGCTGCTGTACAGACAGAAGTGGGAGAGTTGCAGGGGTGAGAGAGTTTGCAAATAACACATTCCAGGGGACACACCGTGTGGGTTTTAGGAATTGGGAAGGAGTCGGAGTTGAGGGTCAGAAAAGAACTAGCTACAAACGAAAATGTAGCTCCCTTGTTAAAGGTTAATAAGAATTTTGAGATGGCAGCCTCAGCACATTAAGCCAGACCTTGGTCTCAGTGCAGGGCCCTTAGTTAAAACTGCACATGTCCCTGAAGGATGCCCATGGAACCAGCCTGCGTCCTGCGTCCTGCGTCCTGCGTCCTGCGTCCTGCGTCCTGCGTCCTGCGTCCTGCGTCCTGCGTCCTGCGTCCTGCGTCAGAAAGGGCGATTACAGTTCCTGGGGTCAGAGATGTCCTGGAAGTCTGCAGCTTTCTGTGGCGGCTTATAACACAGGGCAAAGGGCAGGATATGTGGTCCTGATGGTCCCAAATAGATAATGGTGGCAAGTCTGTGAGGACGGGGAGAAGGGAAGGCAGGGGTCTTGCAGGGAATGAGCAGAAGCCTGGGACGTGTGTTCTGCTCTCCCTGACGGAGCCTTGAAAGCCGGAAGAGAGTGGCTTCACTCTGAACCCAAACGCTGCCCTGACGAAGCAAGGGTTTCCCTGCCTTTTAAACTGTGTTCCCCACAGAGGAAGCTGCGAGGCCTGCAGGCACCCTGGAAGTGACAACATTCTGCTTCCCTGGTTCCCAGGGCTCACAGGACATCTGTGGGTCCTTGGAAGGGTTTTAATAATAAATACTCTTAATACATTGAAGGTTTTCAAACATTTCCCTTCCTTGTATTGTTAGATCTTGGGAAGTCGTGGCAAAAATTATCAGACAGGTCATCTAAGTGTCAGAGTAGGGGGCTCTGCAGTTACAGGTATCATCTTCCAAACCTCAGAGCTGCTCACGGTGAAAATCTCAGTGATAAACCCATTCCCTTTATTTGCCACATAAACACTGAGCACACTGGGTATTGGCTTTGGAATCAGACAGATCTGGATTTGAATCTAGGCTCTGCCAGGTACTTCCCAGGTTTCTTAAGTTACTAGGTGACTCTGACTCAGTTCACTTCATGGTTGAATCAAATAGATTAAATGAAAATGGGAGAATGTATATAACGTTCCTTCATTCTTGAAGATGGCAAAACGGTAAGTATTAGCTCCACTGCATTTAAGGGGCAGAGGTGATGAATGTCCTACAGTAGAGGATCTTCTCCCCGCTTGTGAGGAGGAGGAAGAAGGGCCCTGTGCCTGCCGCACGTTCCCCAGGTATGCGTCCTGGGGCATGACTGGGGCTGATAATAGGAGCCCAGCCCTGAGCCCCAGGCCACTGGCCGCCTCTTTTCTTACTGACTTTCCTTGCTTCAGCATGATTTGTGTTTATTACACATTAATGTCACTCACCCATTTAGAGCCACTAATGAAAACAATTTATGTAAGTAATGAAAACAATTTATGTAACGAATGGCTAATTATGTGACACTTGGAGAAGAATTAAACATTCAGAACATGAAATTCAATAATGTGTACATTTGATATCCAATTTACCACCAAATGTGGAAACCAGGGACAGATATTAAATCAAGTTGATTTTGTTGGCCACTGTCAGAATGAGCTGGGAGCCAGTTCCTTTTCCGCAAACCAGTCCCACATCTCCCCAGGAGTGGAAACCTTGGATGCCGGAAAGAGCATGGGCCCAGCCTGACATGGAGCTGGGTTCTAATTCCTACGCCACTGCTTGGAGAAGGCACTTAAGTTTGCTGAGTCCCCGTGGGCTCATACATCTGCTTTAGAAGGTGATTGTGAGGATTGTGCGAGGCCGTTGTGTATGGACCCGGCACTTGATACTGGTCCATAGCAGCAGGAAGGTGACAAAGGAGAGTGCTCTTATCTCCAGGGTGCGAGCTTCAGAGCAGACACCACTTGATTCTTTGCACAGCACACTCATGCCCTATGCACATGTGCACATGTGCACACATACACACGCGCGCGCACACACACACACACACAGATAAAGGAAAAGCGGCAACCAGGTCAAGTCCCATGAAGAAGATACATCAGTCATCCCTGAAAGGCAGAGGCGGCACAGGAAAGGATGGTGTCCAGAGGGCTCCCTGTGGGAGCGAAGTTTAGCCGACACACTGGGGGCTCTGCCTGCTTCCCCAGGTGTTCCTGGGCAGGAGCTAGAGACAGTTCTCACGGTCCCATGAGTCCTTGTATATCTCTTACTGGACTCTGAGCAGCAGGCGAGAAGCCGCAGGGTGTGTGGCAATGCATCCTAGAGCAGCCCTCAGCTAAGGAGAGGAGGGCGTCATCCGATGAGTCCCCCAGCCCTTGCCCTCAGTGCCTGGCTCTACGTACATCCTGCATACGCTTTCAGAAGACCCCGAGGCAGCCCGTGCCCCATCTCCCGCAGCAATCACCTGCTCCAGAAAGTGCCTCTTGTTGACTTTGCTCCCTGTCTTACTTCCTCAGCCCCTAGAATGCTTTGTGGAATCATCTCCAGAATCAACTAATAGAATCCTAACCCTGGATTCAAGGTTAGCCTTGATTCGGGAGATGTCACAAAGAAGCCACCAACAAGCCTGCACTATGTACACAACCTGCTGAGAAATCTCCGTAGAGGCCTAAACAGTCGCATCATCCAAAACGAGTCCTGGAGCAGCTGAGGTCCTGCATCCTGTCTAAAAGGATGGCTCCCACAAAAAGAAATGCATTCACCAAGGGTCCGCCCCAGTTGCCTTCCTGAGAACGGGCACTTCAGATGTGCCTCCCAAAGCACCCACTGGCCAAACGATAGGACCCGTTCAAAGGGGCAAAACACAGACAAATGCTGCTGAGGAGCAGGAAGACGGGGAAGCTCCGGGCCCTGCCCTGGTCTCGCCTGGAATGCACTGGGCTGAGCAGAGTATCACAGGTGTGCAGGGCTGTCCACGGCAGCAGGTGCCTGGCAATGGAGAAGTCACGGGACCCCACCCCGCAACACACACACAGGGCAACAGTGGCCTCAGCCACACCAAGGTCCTAACACTTTCACCAACCCTTGGCAGATCTCATTTGCCACTATCTGTACCTAGTAATGCCCCCAGGAACCACCCATGTCATATTGCTGATTGCATTATAGACTCAGCCAGACATCAGTGACAGGCCAGCCAGGTCCTTCTTGTGACTAAACCTCTCTGAACGGGTTTAAAGGCCCAAAGTCCTACCTGTAATAAATCCTACAGATAAATTCTGCACTTGATAATTCTCTAAACATGCCCCAGGGAGGCAAACTCTGACACTGTTCCCTCCTGTGTGCTGAAGAAGAGCTCACCCTGCCAGACCCTCTTCCCTCGGGAAGGCACCCACTGTCAATGACGGCAGTTTTATCCCAATTGTTCCTGTACGCTTTAACAATGCACACGGTGCTGTACGTGTGTATACTGTACAATTCATAAGTACTTCAAAGCTACGTGGAAACTAAATCGTGAGGATCAAATGAGACACTGGAGCCCCCTCCACTGCTGGCCGTGCTGCCTCTGGAAGGGTTAGGGCGGGGCCAGTACCCCAGTCCCGCAGTGAGCCCGCCCATCTGAAATAGGAAGAAGCACCTGACCTGAGTTTGTGCGGTCCACGCTTTCGTAGGATTGGGCGGTGGGGGAAGCACAGCTCCACTGGATGTGTGGCTCCTGTAGTCAGTCAGGTCTCACCAAGACCGTGACAGCAGAGGCAGCTTTCGCCTCCCGCCAGCGCGCCCAGGCAGTCCAGGCTGAAATAAAGTTCCAGCTGCTCCATCCAACATGTCCATCACCAACCTCTTCCCTAAGGTGGGTCACTGTGCCCTATAGATGTGGCGCTGAGCACTGGACTGTGCCCCACTGATGGAGCAGCCGTATCGTGAGGTTGGAGCCCTGGTCAGGAGGATTCTCCCAGATGAGCTGACTAGTGACAGGCCCTCGGTAGGAAAGATGCTTGGGCTTACCGTGTCTTCTCTCCTTTATTTTTCTTTTGAAGGTGGCAATGGGTCGGAAAACTGTACAGTTGTTAAGCTGGGTTCTGTTTCCAACAAATGGCTAAGGCCTCCGACATCCTTCTTCTGGGAGAAGTGTTTCAACTCATGAATAAAGCTCTTATGAAATCAGAAGAAAGGGGAACAGCTGTAAACCTGCAGGGACGGGTTCTGTGATGCTGTGGTCTTCCTGTGGCCATGTCCCTTGTCCACACCTGGAAAGGCACAGAGCTTCAATGGCCACTTCAGAGAAGCACATTAACAGACCCCACTCAGGATCAGGACCAGGAACCCATACATTTTAAGGCATCACATTCTCACTGTCAGGTTCCATGTCTAATGGGTAAAATTGAAACGCCCTGGCCCAGCATCTGAGGGCTCCCTCGTCTGGCATCAGCTCCTGTTCTCACCTCTCCTTCCTCCTTCTTGACATTTTGTCCCCCATATTCTCTATTTGCACTCAGCACCTCCACTTGTCCCTGTTAGGGGCTGGGCTGTGTCCACCACGTATCTTGAAGTCCTAATCCCCAGCACCTGAGAATATAACCTTATTTGTGTTTTGCTTGTTTGTTTGCTTTTGTTTTTTGTTTTTTGTTTTTTCTTTTGAGATGGAGTTTCACTCTTGTTGCCCAGGCTGGAGTGAAATGGCACGATCTTGGCTCACCACCGCCTCCTGGGTTCAAGCGATTCTCCTGCCTCAGCCTCCCAGGTAGCTGGGATTACAGGCATGCGCCACCACCTCGGGCTAAGTTTGCAGAATATGACCTTATTTGGAAGTGGGGCGGGCCCTAATCGATGTCTGGTGTCTAATAAGAAGGAAGAGGACTTAATGAAGACATGAAGACACGGGAGATGGCCACATGACCACAGAGGCCGAGACGGGAGAGAGGGGTCCACAAGCCAAGGAACGCAAGGATTGAAGGAACACCAGAGGCTGGCACCCAGTGTGGCTCTGCTGACCGCGGGTCCCCTGTGCCTGAGAGGCCAGGCACCCCTGCTGCTTGGGGGCATCCAGCTGGTGGTATTTTGCTACTTCAGCCCCAGGACACAAATTCACTCTCCTTTTAGAGAATCCTCCTCAACCTCCTACCAGATCAAAGTCAAGCTCCACACGCTCTGTCTGCAAAGCTGTATCTCTGTCTGCTTCCTCACCCCACCTTCCTCAGCAGCACCCACTGTCTAGGCCCTGCTCTGGCCCAGTCATGAGCCGCATCCTCCTACACCTGCCCGTTCTCCAGCATTCCTTATGCACAGACACCCTCTCTCTAGCCTGACTCACTCCTCAAGGCAGAGACGACAAGCTTCATTTATAATCCTCCCTTATCTTGTCTAGAACTTATGCATCCAGTAAACAATGAACACTTGTTTAACATCTTACTTCGAATCAAGAAGTGGAATCAATTGACAAAGCTGCTTCCCTGGTGGAGAAGTGTCTCTGCTTTTGTCTTTCTTTTCCTCTCCATTCACTGAGACAAGGCAATAAAAAGGCCCCAGTCGCTGATCGTGCGGAGTGCAGCACAAATGGGCTGTCACTAAGTGTGGCCCGTTAGATACTATGTAACCTGTAGTGAGAATTATAGCCTCCCCTTCCATTCCTGATCATGGAGTACTCTATCTATTTATAAAATTGTTGACATTACGAATAGTTATTTTGCCTTTTATTGAGGTGTGGTGAATATTTACCACTTAATTTTCTTGTCCTAATAAAAACAGAAAATCGACATTTGTGCGACTTCAAAAATTACAAAGGCGATTCATATTCAATAACGATCTGAAATAGTCCTTTACAACAAATGGTACAAAATCCACGCAGCACCAGTCCTAAGTCCAACCTCAGTTATAATTAACTGTGGAAGATTTCTGCAGTGTGAATACCTGAAGTCCACAGAATATTCTAAACTGGGGACATCAGTACTCCTGGGTAACATGTTGCTCTGTCTCTCCCCAAATACAATTGTCACCAAAACATGTTGTATAATAATATTGTAAAGTTATCCTATGATCAAAAAACAAAAAACAAAAAAAGAGAGCCAAAATAGGAATAACTCATTTATAACAGTTAACGTAAGAACAGAATTGCCTTTTAAATAATAAAATGTTTGTTTTCATATGAAAATAGTGACTATTTTGAGAAATGACTACAATCCTTTTTTTCTTACACATATTTATAAAACCTTAATGTAACTCCAGCAACACAATCCCATAATAGTGGAAGATTAGCTTGTTTTGTTTTAAACTTACCAATGGTTGGCTTTAATTGTGAAGACTACACAATTTTGTAAGGCTTCAAATAATTAAGAATATCTCATATAATCTACAAAATACTAATATTAGGTTAACTAGAACGAGGCTAGACTTTCTCTTAAGGAGCTCCTGCTTCCCGTTATGATTTTACAACATGCAATGCAAGAATACCCTGCACTTACGTAACATCTTCAAGTTTCCAAAGGTAGCTGGTGCCTGTTCAGTGAGCTTAGATGTGTTTAGAACATCCAAATTATTAATATATTCAAATTAACAAATGCCTGCTCCCTCCTCAAATGCAGACCCAGCATCAATCATTTTGGGGTCAGTCATTCTTACCCCATGTCCAGAAATCAGAAAGCAGATCTTGGGTGGTCTGGAAGTAGGGATGTCCCGGGACTCTCTGGGTCTGAACACATGAGCTGAGACTTATGGGAAGAGATGTCTGAGAATGGCACCTAAGACAGTCCCATGTAGAGAATGCACGTCCAGATCTGAGGCATAAACAGCTGCATAAACACCAAGGAGAAACCAAATCCACCCAGCATCCGGCGATGCCCTGGTTTAGCCAGTGTTTTATCCTGAGTCTTTAGTACAGCTTTGCTTGTTCTGAAGATGCCACTTCTGGCTTATTTATGCCACTAAAAGTTAGTGGAAGGAATAAGATTTTCACCATATCAAAATTAGAAGGTGAGTAGCTTTTCTTAAGTAATGAAGTAAGATCACCAAAAGAAAAGAGAAGTGAAAATCTCTCAAACCAGGAATAAGGCCGGGATGCCCTCAAGTCACATGCTCCCACACACTCACAAGTATACACTTTGTTTCCACGTGGGGGAAGCTTACGTGGCGGTTTAGGTTTCTGATTACACCCCACTAGTGCAGAACATTCCATCAATAAAACAAACAAACAAAACGCATTGAGCACCATGCTAGCTCATAGGGACCACAAAAAGGCATAGTGTTCTAAATTCCTATTGTAACCAGATAATTAAAAAGGACTATCATGGCCAATAGCAGCATTTTTTTTTGTTTTTTGAGATGGAGTCTCACTCTGTCGCCAGGCTGCAGTGCAGTGGCTCGATCTCAACCTCCAGCTGAGATCACTGCAACCTCCACCTCCCAGGTTCAAGCGATTCTCCTGCCTCAGTCTCCTGAGCAGCTGAGACTACAGTTGTGCACCACTATGCCCAGCTAATTATTGTATTTTTAGTAGAGATTGGGTTTCACCATGTTGGCCAGAATGATCTCGATCTCATGACCTTGTGATTCACTTGCCTCAGCCGCCCAAAGTGCTGGGGTTACAGGCATGAGCCACCGCGCCCAGCCGAAGCATTTTTAACATATACCACTCTGTAATGTAACTACCTGAATTACAGGAACATGTGACAAAATTCTTTAGAATATTTGTGTTACTATAACAAATTTAGCACAATTTGAAACCAATCTAGAATCAGAATTTTTAAAAGAAATAGAATAGAATTCTGTTTCTTGGTATGAAGGGGAACAGAAATGTGAGATTATGCAACTGGCCAAAACAGAAGCAGCAACAGCTTTCAGTCTCTGGGCAGTAGAACGCGCAAGACTGCAATCCTTGGAAGGAGAGCCGGGGTCCATACTCCCCAGGCTCCCTCAGCCACACAGGGCAGAGAGCCCATGTCACTGTGCTGAGGAGGTCCACACCATAGCCTCAGTTATGGTGGCACAAAACCAAACAGTCTCGCAGACATGGAATTCAGTCCCCAAGTGATAGGAAGGAAAAAAATGGAAGAGACAAAATATATGAGGATAAATGGCTCCAATTCCCCAAATTTGTTGCAAAACATCCACCTAGATATCTAAGAAGCTCAGCAAAGCCCAACCATAATAAATATAAAGACCACCACACCTCACTCATCAAACTGTTGAAAACCAAAGGCAAAAAGAAAAAAAAACTTAAAAGTCACAAGAGAAAAAAAAATACTTACAATATACAGGAAAACAATGATATGACTTAGAGCTGACTTCTCACTAAAACACTTGAGGCCAGGATAAATGGAGTGAAACGATGAAAGGAATAAAAGAAAAAGTATGGTGAACCTAGAATTCTCTAACCAGCAAAAAGCATCCCCCAAAAATTAAGGTAAGAGAAATACCTTTTAGAGAAACAGAAATTAAGGAAATTTGTCACTAACACATCTGCATTAAAAGAAAGAGTAAAAGAATTTCTTCAGGATGAAGAAAAATGATACCAGATGGAAAAATCATAAGAGAGAATGAAGAGTACCAAACACAGACACAGACATAGAACACAGACATAAAAATCGATGATAAGGAGTGTATATTTACTCTTCTCAATAATTCTAAAAGACTCTTTCCTTAATTACTTTTGGCAGATCAAAGCAGAAATAAAAATTGCACTGTGGAGTTCATTAGGAATACTGTGTAAGACATTGTACCGCAAAGAAACTGTGATGTGAATAAAATCATACAGTTACAAGATTCTTAAACGTTGCATCAGGTGATACAGTATAGATGCTAGATAGGCTATAAAAGAGTAAGAATGAATATTAAAATTCTCACAGCAACACTAAGGACACAACAGAAGGAGTTACAGCTTAAAAGCAGTAGAGGAATTATATCGGAATATAAAAATGAATAAATAGCAATGGAAGGGAAAGGAAAAGAACAGAGAAACAAAATGCAACGAACAAAAGACAACTGGGAAAAGTAAAACAAACAGCAAGATGGTAAACAGACAAACTACATAAATAATTACCTAAAATATAAATAGAGTAAATGCCAATCAAAAGGCATAAACTGTCAAGATAAAAAAGCCAATCGTCTCCCTGTGTCTTCACATGGGCTTTGCTCTGTGTCAATCTGTGTCCCAATTCCTTCTTCGTAAAGGACACTGGTGACCCTAATGACCTCATTTTAATCTAATTGCCCATTTAAAGGCTCAATCTCCAAATATGGGCACATTCTGAGATCCAGGGGGTTAAGACTCTGACATATGAATTTTGGGGGAGATACAGTCCAGCCCACACTATCAGGTATAAAAACCACAATCCAGTAAGACATCAGAAAAGAAGAACTTCATGATAATCCAACTACAGTCATCAAAATCAGTACTATTATGGCTTAAATAAAAGCAACCTAAGTTAAACAGGAATTGGAAAAATACTCCCTAAAATAATCCAAATGTATATCTGTACTTTTTTTTCTTTTATATTGGTTTCAGGGTTTGTTTTGCTTTTTGATAATTTTGGAATCCCCATGAATTTTCCAAAAATTGTGTATCTGGTTCTGGTCCTGGTAATGAGGTTTTCAGATAGGGATGTGGGAGATGTGGGGGACGGTTTGTGGGAAGATGTTAACACTAACAGAGACTGGCTTGAGCAAATTCAAGAAAGTAAGCCTGGGCGAATGGGGACTAGGAGGACAGGAGTCATCCTGAATGGCAAAGTGGCCATTGGTATCTTTGTGAATAGTGACCTTCCCCTTAATTTAAGCGGCAGATCAAGGTCTTTTTTCTCACCGGCGTGCACTTCCTCCAGAAGTTCTCCATGCACAGTAGAGACAACCATCTTCCCTGGCTTTAGAAGAGTGATTCTGCACACTCAGGTGAAGCCCATGCACCACGTGGGGTCTAAACAGGGTTTCCAGTCCCAATAATACCTTCCAGAGATTGCCTGGGAGATAGATGAACAAGGCTTTTCTCTGTTAACAGAATTAAAATCACGTGGAGCATTCAGAAGGTGATATCTGGTGTAGAGTGCAGATGCCAGGGAGGTTTCATCCGTAAACCTGCACAGCACAGATGTGCCACAGCGGGGGTCCTGGGTTGTAAAATACGCAAGGCTAATATGGAAATCTTGAATACTGCGGCCAAATGCAGGCAGGCAAACCCTACTGTAACCAATGCAGACTCGTTTCACTGCTGTAATTCTAAGTCAGTCGTCTGGTCTGCCTGAAAGTACATAATTTGGGGTACAGTGTACATTATTTGAGTGATGTTTACTTTAAAAGCCCACACTTCACCACCACACAGTATCTCTGTGTAACAAGACTGCACTTGTACCCCTTACATTTATACAAATTTTTTAAATCAACAAGTAACTAATATATTTAAATCAAGAGATGTGTTACATTAAAAAATATATCGCTGATAACGTTGTTCAGTTGATAGTGTTTCACAGAACTGTGGCATCCCAAATTCTGCTCTCTCTACCACAACCATTAAAACAAGTCTCTCATTCTGATAGATGGCGCATTCCAAACAGCAGGGATTTTACTTGCTAAAAGCGTTGGGGGTCAGAAAAGCCACACAATAATGACACATGAGGTGTGCTCCATTTAGGAAATCTAATGAAACAGGGGCTCGGCCATTAACCTTCAGGGAAGAAAAGCTGGGCCTGGTGCTCTCAAAATTAGCAAGGCCAATATTTCACCATGACAAGCATTAGTAATGAATAATTAAGTGTTTAATATAATGTTGCTTTGGTGAAAAATGATAATTTTACAATTGATGGGCTTTAAACCTATTCTATCCTATTATGTGGCATTAAAATGAAGGGGAGGGAGTGCTAACAAAATAAATGGTCTTCTGATGGCTGAGCTGTAGCAATTCTGAGGTTAAAAATCTTTTTAGAACCCAACGGTGACCCTGCTGAGAGAATTTCATAAAAAATTTAAGAGGAAAATTTCGACCTGGAACAAGCTCCTGTCTCACGCCAGCTCGCCTGAGGTCAAACAGTGTTTCTTCCTGTAATGCTTAGTTAATGTCACACATATAAATCATTCAGCAGATGCAGATGTTGCTATATCTTAAAATGAAACTTTAGCTGTCCTTCAAATCCTATTTTTATTAGGTGCTAGAGTTATTTAAAACAATTTAACAAATTCATTCATGCATTCATGCATGGCTTCCTACAAAAAATGCTTATTGCAAGATTTTTTTTTTTCCTCTCAGTAAATAGAGTTCCTACTCCGAGGGGCCCGTCCATCACGTGGACTGCTGCAGAGCTTGCTGGCTGGTGAGCACGGCTGTCAGCAGCAGCACTGCCCTTGCTAAGAATTATCACCGCTATCTGAAAAGAAAAATTGCATTTCAAAGATCATCTATTTCTTCCCAGTAACATTTCTTTAAGTATGGGGAAGAGTAATTTCTTTAATATGCAGGAAGTACTAATTAGAATCTGCATTTTTATTCATTCATTCTAGTTTTGTTGAAAAGTACAAAAGTTCCAGAGAAAGGTTTAATTAGGGCAACGTTTAGAAGGGAGAAATTAAGAGTTAGCCACAAGGAATCACAGCAGATTTCTATTCGGGGTAAATAAAAACATGCTAATTGTTTTCTTTGCGTTTATTGAGCTGTAACTTAAACAGTAGAACTAAGCTCTGTGCCTTTCATCTGAGAGGTGAACAACTTAATTTGTCAAGAATTTGAACCTCAGAGAATCAGCCCTCAATGCAGAAAGAATGGCGATACTTGGATCAACATTATAGCGACCACCTATGCTGGTACAGCTCTTCGGGCAAAGCTGGTTCAATGCCCAGGAAGGACAGAGACACACAGATGTCAGAGGGTTTAGTACAAAACAGAATTCTGCTTCTTTCTGTCATGACTCCCTGGACCTGAGGTTCCACACTACAGCAGCTGGACACATCCAGCACTGGCTGCCACAGGGTTGCTGGCTTGGCACACATTCCCCGCTTCTCTCTCATGGTCATCAGGGCTGCTCCCCAAGGCCCTGCCGCCGCCTGGACTCCTGGAAGCCAGTCACCCTTCCCCCCACTGTGCCCCATTCACCCCTCAGTGCCGTGGCCCTGATCTCAGGAGATTTACTATTTTCACTCATCCATATCCCACCTCCCCCAGAGGATGAGCTCCCTTCCTCTTCTAACTGTGGAGCCTGAATGAATCCAGTGCTTCAAGATTACAAAGCTGGGATCCACGCTCGTAGATATTCAGGTAACAAAACTTCCCTGAGTCCCCCCGCCCCTGCCCCAGGCAGCAGGCACTCACAGGGTCACATTAACATGAATCACTCAGTCTACAGTGGGTCGTGCACTCACCTGCAAAATGCAAATCCTCTGAAAAATTCTCACCCTTTCCTCCAGCTCCCAAAATTCTCAGCAAGTATGAGGGTTCTTCCAGGGGCTAGTGTTCCAGAGTTATCACAGCCTTCTCAGTCTCCACTCCAGCCCTCCACAAAGCCACTTGCAAGCTCACCTCCACCCCAGATTTCTGCTCCAGGGACATCCAGGAGAACCCAGATATCCATGCTGAGGGGCCTTTCTCAGTGTTCCCGAAGCTAGAGGCTCTGGGCCAAAGATCAGTGGTAAACAGTTTTTCCCACATTGCACAAAAACAGAAAAAGTTTCTGCCCAGAAGTGAGGCAAGGGTCCCTCTAGCCTGGCTTCTTGTGCCCTTTGCCGCAGGCCCCAAGGCCACATGGCTCACACCCTCATTTTTCGAGGCTTCCTTACAGGGCTGGCATCTCCCTTTCTCACCATGAACCTTCTCTCCACAGTTACACATGAGTTAATGGGCCAACCCTTCGACAGCCTCTGCCCTCCTTTCCTTCCTTGCCCTCTGCCCTTGGATCAACATTATAGCAACCAGCTGTGCTGCTACAGCTCCTCGGCAAAGCTGGTTCCCACAGGCCTTTCCTCTACCGTGAGCAAATCACTCATACAGATGCCTGCTGACACCTGCCCTGTGAACAGACAAGATACTCTCAGGAAGGCCAGAGTCCAAGGTTCAGGCTCAAAGACACATTTGACTATACAGTAAGCATTTACTCTGTCCCAGGGGTGAGTACCCACCACAACCCTATGAAGGAGGTGTAACCTCTTACAGATTACGAAATGAGTCTCAGAGAAGGTAGGACATTTCCGCAAACCAGAATCACAGAATCACACTGCACTAGGGTTTCAACCCGACCTATCCAACTGCAAACTCCACACTTCTCACACCGATGCAATACACTCCTTGATACAAACGCTGCCTACAAGACATGCAAAATTCCACCGACACCAAAACAAAGCAGACCAAAACTTGCTGTCTTCATTTATTTTCGGAGCCAGAATACAGCAGCAAAGATGCTGCAGGGGGCTGGGAAGCAGAACTCTTGGGTTCTGGCTCTGGATTTGCCGTGTATTCACCTGCATGACTGTGGGCAAACCTGGGTAAACTTTCTGAGCTCCAGCCCCTTGGTCACTAAAACAATGATAAATTTACTCATTTTATCACCTCTTAAAATAGTGAAATTCAAGGGACATCATGCCTGGGAAGAGTCTTTGAAAACTGTGAAGCCAGTGCTACCGTGAGAAAACGAGAACAAGGATGATTACCTTCCTGGAGAGAGTGAACCTCCTTCCCGTGTTTGCAGTGATAGAAGCACAACGTCCCACAGGTACCCAGAGACAGTTAACTGCATGCAGAGGAGAAAACAAAACCACGTGAAACAGACCCTCTTCGGGTAATGAGAACGCACTTCATGCATTCCACGTGGACCTTCAGATTCCTCTCTCCCAGGCCGCTTCTTCTGACATACTTCTCCGACCCTTTCCTTACGTGCTCTGTGACTCTCGGGGCACAGAATGAGCATCTGCCCCGTTCGTGCTGTGCAGAGTTCATGGCGAGACATTCTGATCTGGATATTTTATGTGTTTGCTTGCCATGTAAGGTTTAAACAAGCTTGTAGGTACCCATAACTGTAGGGGCAGAATTTAAAAAAAAAAAAAAAACAGAAACCAAATATAAAATATTGCCTTCCAGGAAGTGGACTGTTGGATCCACTGTAGAAAGCATTCTGCTTGTAAGAAGCAGCCTGTGTTAGCCACCTGGCTTCAGAGAGTGACTTTTATTTATGCTCGTGAATAAACACGAAGAGCTGTCTGCATTTTGCTCATCAACTAGCAGTTCTTTGGCCGCAGCAGTTACGTTAATATTACAGGCTCCATTTACATTTATTTAAAAGGGACTATGTACTAACGTGTCGCAGTTTCCTCTGGAGCACACAGCCTCGGTGATGCCAATAACGCCCATTTCTGGGAAGCTCCGCAACTGCTGGAATTCCGTTTGCCAACATCTCTTGGGGCACACAGAGACCCCCAGCCACAGGTAGTGTATTTGCATTTATTATTCCTCCTTGTTGTCCTGGACCCCAGAGAAGCACGCGTGTGCTCTTATTCACTTCCGTTTATGTGTCTACGGGGTGACATGAAATGGACAGTACTGATGGCCAATTAATAATTGTGTGGTTTCTTATATCTGCAGGATTCTGTGCAATCATCGTGAAATAATGTGAACTCAAATCTAACACCCTAGAGGCCAGTGAGCAGGCAAAATAACACACGCAGAAGCTCTCCTGGACACCAGTTAATAACCTGCCCTGAAGCCTGTGAGGAGAGCTATGTCTTCTGGCTTCAAGGTGGCCCCCCTCAAACTCCCTCTCGGAAGCTTCAAGTAGAATAGTGACTGGGGAGAAGTGTCTGAAGGGGATGGTCTGAGCAGAGAAGTTGCTAATTACAGAATAATCTATGACTGGGTTCTCATTACTTAGTGAAAACAAGTATCTGCAACAAGTTTCAGGTCTGAAACATCCACAGAATTACAGCCAAATTAAAAGAGCAAGGTGGAGTGACAAAGCTGTGACCGTCACGTAGGTATACTAAGTTTTATTCCAGTGTATTTGACCAGTCCTCTCTCCAGCATCCTGCCCTGTCCCTGAGAGCCCCGCGGGACAGCAAGCCCAGAGTGTGCTGAGAAGTAGAAGGGCATTTTTCCTGCACCGGTACCTGTTCTCTTAAAATAATTGATATCAGCCATGTATGTATTCATCAATACAAACTACATAATTTCCTATGACTTCTAATATTACATGAACTCAAAGAAGTATCTTTAAGGCTGTCTAAAATGCTTGGGATAAGAATTACATATGATAGAAAACTTGAGGAAGGTACTTTTGAGAGCAACGGCCCCGCTTCAGAAACCACACCATTTTGACAATTACTTGTCGATAATGAAGTCAGCACCACCATTCTCTTCAAAGAAAAATAACTATGAAGCAAGCCCTTGACTTTCCTTTCTTCTGGGCTCTTCTATTCTCATTCTTTATGACACACAAACACATACACACACACACACACACACGATGCACACTCAGAACATGTGCACATTCAAATCTTTTTGAATTCAAGTGCATTAAAATATTTTTGGAAATATGAACAATTGAGGGGTTTACAGACACTCTGATTTTTTACAGGGTCCAAAACAAGGAAATACTTATTTCAAAAGAATTCATCAAGAAAGCGTCATTTTATTGCTGTTTTAAAATGCACCCTCCTAAGTATATCGACCAGCTCTAACCAGAAGAAAGCTAGTCTACCTCTGGATTGCAGACCAAAAGACTAGACCTGTTTTCTGTTCTACCGTTTTGTAGTTATAAAGGGTTGGGCCCATTTTGTTTTGTCTGTGTGTGGCATTCCTTGAGTTTAAAAATGGAAATCGTAATAGAAAATCATTTAATGGTATCAATAGGAAAACAAGAAAAGATTACACTCTGTCTTGTACAAAACTAGAAAACAAAGATAAGCCTGGACGAAATTCCTGAGAATATGCTAAAGCCAGGAAGCCACGTTGGTAGCACAGACCCCAGATATGACCGGCAGAACACAGCTCTGATTTTCTAGGCACCAGGCAGCAAGCCCGGGCTTTACACACTTGCTCATGGCTCATTTTTCAATGACATGAAAAAATGCTCACCATCACTAGTAATCAGGGAAGTGCAAGTCAATACCAGAATGCACTAGTACCTCACCCCATTAGAATAGAAAACAGTATGAAGCTTTCTCCAAAAACTAAAAACAGAACTACCATATGGTCCAGCAATCCTGCTATTGAAAATTTATCAAAAGAAAGGAAATCAGTATGTTGAAGAGATTCCTGAAGCCTCATGTTTACTGCAGCACTATTCACAATAGCCAAGATACGGAATCAACCTAGATGTCCATCAGTAGATGAATGGATATAGAAAATGCGGTACATACACACAGTGGAATACTATTCAGCCATAAAAAAGAATGAAATTCTGTCATTCTTGGCAACATGGATGAACATGGAGGATATTATGAGAAGTGAAATAAATCAGATACAGAGAGACAAACACCACACGTTCTCACTCATATGAAGGAGCTGGAAAAAAATTGACCTCATAGAACTAAAGAGTGAAATTACAGTTATTACGTGTGGGGAAGGGAAGAGGAGAGGAGGATAGGAAGAAGTTGGTTGTTGGATATAAAATTACAGCTAAATAGGAGGAATCAGTCCTAGTGTTCTAAATAATACTGCAGCGTGAATATAGTTCACAAGTATTTATTGTATATATTCAAAAATCTAGGAAAGAAGATTTTGAATGTTCCCAATATGAAGAGATGATAAATGTTTGAGGTGACGGATATGCTAGTTACCGATCTGACCATGATACATTGTGTACACGTACTGAAATATCGCTCTGTGCCCCATAGATGTGTATAATCGTTACATGGCAACTAAAAATAACATAAAAAATAAAACTCACTCAGAAAATCTTTTCCTTTTGTTGGATGATCTGCTGAGAGCTGATGGCTGTACCCTCTGAGGATGAGACACAGCAGCTGCCTGTCATCTCCCTAACTCGTCGTGACTGTGACCACGGTCCTATATTTTCCTCTCATCTCTGACTGACTCCTTTCGGGAACCATTCCCAAGCTGTATCCTGCACCTTGACTTGACAGGACTGAGGCTGTCACAGCCTCCCCTTGTTCTGAGAGCAGAAACGGCACTTGCCCCAGCTCATCCACTGGAACATCTGAGGAAGAGCTCAAATAACATTAGCCTGAGGATGCTGTGTGTCCAGAGAGTGTATTCCATGCTCAGAGTCGGCCACATCCTGGGGTCTGTTTAATTTCTGCTGAACAAAATATTCCTACCTCTACCAAGGCCCCTTCCAAGCTTGGAATCTCTCTGGATGAATCCATAGCTTAACGTGTTGCCATGACAACAGGAGAGCACCCCCCCCCACAAGCCTAAGAACAAATTGTATTGATTTCTTTTTTGTTCAGTTCAAGATAACACAGAGCTTAAGTGTCAGAATAACTCCCTTCTTTACAGCATGGGCTGCTACTTCTCTTACGTGAGCTCCACTTTTGTGAAGATATAATTACATTAATGTTTCTGGGAAAAAAAAAATACAAACTCCTGTAAATAAAATGTACTGATGATGGCTAGACTCAACACTTTAATAACCCCTGGGTACAGAGCAGCAAATGTTCTCGTAAATCCCAGGCATCCTGGCTCCCTGCCCTCCTCTTTTCCTCTGACCGGCCACCCTTCAGCGCCTGGCCTGTTTGGGTCTCGCTGGACCCTGAACAAGTAATAGAATCCCTGGAGACCACCTGTGGCTCTCAGGGCAGTTCTAAAACAAGTGTTATTTACATGCAAGTAAGACTTGGAAGGGTTTAAGAATGCAAAGGAAGAGTTCTCCCAGCCCACTACCTCTAACTATCCTTGAAATCATGATGGTTCACTTTTTCTCAAGTCCTTAGGTACCCTCCAGCCGTCCCAGAGCTGGCAACGAGTGGGAACCTGGAGATCAGAGATCGCCACAGCCAGCCCTATGCTGTGCCCATCACAACTTACGATGGGTAGAGGAGCACCACCCTCCCCTCCTCCAGAGGAAACAAGTCACACACACAGCCCTGATAAGCCACTGTCCCCCAAGTCTGGTGAAGGTATTTTAGCTGTTAAGTGTTACATTGTTGCAGTTTTAGGTCTATGTATCCTAAATCTTCAGTGGGAGTGAATGCTTCCCAAGGAGTGGACAATGCCTCATGTGACTTCCTAGGTATCCTTAGATCCCCGATTAAAACTCGAGTGCATAGAAAGCACTCAGTAGGCCGGGCGCGGTGGCTCAAGCCTGTAATCCCAGCACGTTGGGAGGCCGAGGCGGGTGGATCACTAGGTCAAGAGATCGAGACCATCCTGGTCAACATGGTGAAACCCCGTCTCTACTAATACAAAAAATTAGCTGGGCATGGTGGCGCGTGCCTGTAATCCCAGCTACTCAGGAGGCTGAGGCAGGAGAATTGCCTGAACCCGGGAGGCGGAGGTTGCGGTGAGCCGAGATCGCGCCATTGCACTCCAGCCTGGGTAACGAGAGCGAAACTCCGTCTCAAAAAAAAAAAAAAAAAAAAAAAAAAAGAAAGCACTCAGTAAACATTTTCACTGTTCTTAAGAGTAGCAGAGAAAAACATGTCCACATCAAAGACATCATGAGACTTTGCGTCACTTCTTTTTTAACCCTAGAGACGCTAATGTCTAAGTTGGAGAAAACAGAAGGAATAGCTAATACTGACTGACGGCTTGTCATTGACTCGCGTTGGGTGCAATGTTTCACTTAGTTCACAGCACGACCCTGGGAAAGTCCTTTTACTCCCATTTTGCTGACGAGGAAACTGCCTATGAAAAAGGCTTCATGATCAGCCTATAGTTAGCCAACTTGTAAATTGTACAACAGGATGCAAGAGGAGAAGGAAAGGTTCCCAGGCTCTGACTTCAAGCCTGGCTCTGCAGCGTTACACTTTGGAAGAGGGAAGGGAGGGACACCCAGAGCCACCATGACCTCACATATCAGCATTATCATTGGGTAAAATCAGGGGCCATAGGCGCAGACGGAAGCCCAGGGAGGTGCCTGGGTGGGTGGAGGCTGGAAGCAAGGCTCACAGCCCAGGGGCAACTCTGGAGGAAGCACCAGCACCTAGAGGGTGAGGCGAGGGGGCAGCTGAGGAGAGGGGAGTCCCTGCATGAGGAGAGGGGAGTCCCTGCATGAGGTGAGGGGAGTCCCTGCATGAGGAGAGGGGAGTCCCTGCATGAGGAGAGGGGAGTCCCTGCATGAGGAGAGGGGAGTCCCTGCATGAGGTGAGGGGAGTCCCTGCATGGGGTGAGGGCAGCAGTGAGACATTCATGGGAAAGGGCATTTGGAAACAGAGGTTTGAATTCCTAGGGCTTCCACCCCACTCTTCTTTTGATGACCTCCACATCTATCTCCTGTCTATTCATTCTGTCCCATACACATCCAACTACCAATGACATCTCTATGTGAATGTTCCCTGCATACCTCAAACCCATACTGGACAAAACCACCTTGCCACACACTCCCACACCCCTCCTCTTCATCCCCCTCTCTCCAGTGGCTTCATGTTCCACTGTCCCTCCACCTAAAACATCTCATGGTGTTCGGTCACTCCTCACTGCCTCATCCATCCAAGCCATCGAGAGCCCTGTTCACTGTATCTTCAGAAATGTCTCATGGTTCTCTCAACTTTACCTGCATCACACGTTGTGGCTTCAGCCCTTTTCTTCCCATTTTAATTGCTTACAGAGTTTATTCTCTTAATCTGTCTTTAAACCAGTACCTAAAGTGTCTTTTAAAACACATCATGTTGTATCTCCACAGTTTAGAAACTTCTAGACTCCCCATCACATGCAGAACAAAGCCCACACCCCTTAGCCCTGAAAGAGACAAAGGCCCCACAGAAATGGGACCCACGTGTCTTATCTCCTCACACTCCTTCCCAAGAACACCCACACTCCAGCCCCAGGGACCACCTGACCCTGCCAAGCAGAGGACGGCCACAAGTTCATGCCTGGACGCCCGCTCTTTCCTCATCTGCAGCCCCCTCTCCCACTCTCTAGCATACCTGTTTCTATCCTTAGAACCCAACTCAAAAGCAACTCTCCAGAACCAACACAAATGCCCATCGATGATAGACTGGACAAAGAAAATGTGGTACGTATACAACATGGAATACAATGCAGCCCTAAAAAACGATGAGTTCGTGTCCTTTCTAGGGACTTGAATGAATCTGGAAACCATCATTCTCAGCAAACTGACAGAAGAACACAAAATCAAACACCGCATGTTCTCACTCATAGGTGGGTGTTGAACAATGAGAACACGTGGACTCAGGGAGAGGAGCATCACACACTGGGAGCAGTTGGGGGAGGGGGAGGGGAGAGACAGCAGGGGGGTGAGGAGGGTGGGGAGGGTGGGAAGGGATAACATGAGGAGAAATGCCAGCTATAGTATGCACCTAAAGTAAATAAATAAATAAATAAAAGCAATTCTCCTGGCGAGGGCTGAGTCCCATGGTAGCACCAGTTACTCCACTTTCCGTGATCTTTTAGGACTTTTATATTGTCTAGTGAGGCACTTGTCAGGGACACAGCAGTCATTCTCTCCCTTCTTCTTGAGCCTAAGGGTAGGCTTCTGAGTATCCCTACTCACCCTTCAGTTGGGCACGAGATGTTGTGTGTGGCTAATCTTCATAATGAGGGAAGCTCTGAACAACTACACTGGTCCATAAACTTCTAGGGAGGGATGTGCCTACTGAGGCTACTGTGTAGGTGCAATATGTGTTTATTGCATGAATGAAATTGTCCGGAAATGCTGGGAGATCAGGCTGAACAGGAAGGCTGAGACCATCAGGGCCTTGAAAACCAGTAAGAGGAGTCTGGCCTTAATGTGTTAGGTTGGATTTCACTGGAACTGGGCATCTATTTGGTCTCCTTCCATAGTCATCAGAGGCTAGAGTTACCGTAGCAGCTCATTGAATAAGCAATTTTAAAGCTCAATAGTGTTTTAGAACACATTTTCCATTCCCTTGTGGTTCATGTGGACATGGAAGTGAGGGCCAAGCATTTCGGTGTGGAGTGGAAAAGCCAGGTCTTTGAGCACTTTCAGTCCAGTCAAGGCTGGACTCAGGTCATACAATGCCAGGGCAAAGAGAAGAGGGGGGCAACACACGCCTGGAGGGAAGGGGCAGTGGGCAATGACAATGGGCTTACCCCATCTCTCCTGACAGTGCTACCCACAGGCTCTTGCTATTCATACAGCCCATCAGGTAGCAATGACAGACAGATGATAGATATAGGTACATCAACCAATCGATTCATCGATAGGTAGACGATGTATGAGTAAATGCATGGATGGAGGATGGATGAACACATGCTTATACACATACAAAGATTTAGCTATATACATAAATAAACCAGCAATTTTGGTGCTATGTTGAAATGAAACTGAAATTAGAAGACTGCCTACACACATGTTATGTGTTATGTATTATCCTGCTGAGTACACCTACTATTATTCAACACCCTACTGGGAAAAGTGGTTTCTTATGAGATATACTGGTCAAAAATCTGTACCTCTGAGCAGTCGTAAGAGGTTTATTCCCCAGCTCCTGGCTAGCCCCTGGGTCAAGAAGATCGCTGCATTTCTGAAGAAACAGCCAGCTACATCAGCCTCTGACTGTTTAATGTAGCATCAGACCATCCAAGAGTGAAACTTCACAGGCAGAGTGTAGCCGCAGGTAAGAGACAGAGGCAACAGGGTACCTCCGCAGGTTCAGGAACAAGGAAGGATGCTGTGGCACAGTGAGAACAACGCTGAGTTCAGACAAGCTTGGATTTGGATCCCAGCTCCTTTTATTATACTGTGTAATCTTGGTCAAACTGTCTAACTCCATTGAGCCTCAATTCATCCATCTGTAAAGTGGGTATAATTTTTACTACAAGGTAGCTTAGTTGCCCCACCTATAGAGACTCCGGCTCTTCTATTTTTTTTTTTTTTAATAAACATCTTCAAGCATGAGGCCAATTCCTTTTCTGACTAAATTTATGTAGTCTTCATCATGACTTTATTAGCAACTTAATGATGAATATATGCCATGTTTATAGAGACAATCAGAAAACATGATTGATAACCACATCATCCAATGATTCATCAAGAACTAGAAAATGCCTTGAAAGTTCAGGGAGTTCTTCTCTCTCTCTTTTTTTTATACTACTTTCTTTCTTTCTTTCTTTCTTTTTTTTGAAATAGAGTCTTGCTCTTGTTGCCCAGGCTTGAGTACAATGCATAATCTCAGCTCTCTGCAACCTCCACCTCCCAGGTTCAAGTGACTCTCCTCCCTCAGCCTCCTGAGTAGCTGAGATTACAGGTGCCTGCCAACACGCCCCACTAATTTTTTGTATTTTTAGTAGAAACGGGATTTCACCATGTTGGCCATGCTGGTCTTGAACTCCTGACCTCAGGTGATCCACCCGCCTCAGCCACCCAAAGTGCTGGGACTACAGGCGTGAGCCACTGCGCCCGGCCTTTAACACTACTTTCAATGATACATACGTCATTCACAGGGCTCTTCAGGGCAGACCATATTGGAATCTCTTTTGCACAATAGTGCAGATTAGACTTCAAGATGTGAAGACAGTGAGGCCAGCCATACCACGCTTCCCAGCAGCCACCTTCATGCCGTGGGCTGAGTGTGTTCCCAAATCCACATGTTGAAATCCTCACCCTCAATGTGTTAGTGTTAGGAAGTGGGGCCTTGGGGAGGCGCTGAGGCCATGAGGGTGGAGCCCTCATCATGGGATTAGTACTCTTGAAAAAGGAGCCCACGGAAGTTTATTACACTTCCAAAACATGAGGACACAAGAGGTCAGAGCTGTCTGCAACCCGGAAGAAGGCCCTCACCAGAAGCTGACCATGCTGACGCCCCAATCTTAGACTTCCAACCTCCAGAACTATGAGCAATGAATTCACTACGCAGTTTATGGTAGTTTGTTATAGCAGTCCACACAGACTAAGACCACAATCTCCTCACTTTATTTCTTTTAGCTTCAAATTCTCCAGTGGAGACATGCCTTGCCTATCTCAGAAGATGCATGTAAATGTTGAATACAAATATGCACACTCTTGACCAACATGTCGGCACTGTTGCCGTCTACACAAAACCTTCTTAAGGAAGTATGTTTTGTGTGCTTGTTTCCATCTGAGGCGGAAGAGGGCTGGACACTTCTGTAATGACCTTTCATGTTGTCAAAGATTTAGGAAAAAAAATGGATTATGGATTATGGGAATTTGTAACTCTCCAGGGACTTTATCTGCATCTACTTTGTTCCTTTGGCAGAAACTAAAACCAAAATAATTACCCAGTTAACTCTCACCTTCAGCATCAATGAGTCATTTTTTCTTAGAACTAACTCTAGAAAATAAATGGATGATTTCTAGGAGGGCCCATAATTTATGATCACACCTAATGGAAACAGTTGTGAATAAATGTAATTTACTGAGATAAACCCAGTAGCTGATGTCACAAAGGGACAGGGCAGCTCTGTCAATCTGTGACCCCCAGTAATCCCAGCCACAGTGTGGCATCAGGGGCCTTGGCCCCTCCTCAAACTCCAGGGTGACTTGCTACAAATGAAGGCTCTAACCAGAGCTTCTGGGTGCTGGTCAGTAGAGCCTGGGGCCCCACGAGTGGGCAGTAGATTCTCCTTGCTCACTGGGCGGCCAGGATCCTCAGACACTGCAGACCTTCCAGGGACTCTGATGTGTCTTAAAAATCAACACCCGCATTTCCTAGGCTCCCCATGACAAGAAAAACACACTGCTACAAAACAGCTTTTAAAATATGAAATGCCTGAAAGACAAAGGAAATGTGCCTTTACACAGTTGTCAACTTCAGTCACAGCAACACACATTTCCTCGTCAACAAAAGTATCTCCCAAGAACTTGATCTGATAACACATACGTAAAATGCAATGAAGACAGTTGTTCCTCTAGAAGGCTCAGGCAAAAACTTCTGTAGGCAGACAGGGAGGAACTCGCTGAAATTTGTTATTTGCATTCCACCCGGAAGTGGGATGAGAGCGCTCACTAAGGTGATAAGGGAAACAGCAAGGGCCGTGGAGGTGGAGCTCACACACTGGCTGGCGGTGCATGGACAGAGCATATGTTAAGGTTCATTGAAAGTGTTCACCGCCTTTGGGCAAAATTTCCTAACACGTATTTTTTATATGCTTTATGTCAGTACATTGTAAATTACAAAATGGCAAGAATGGAGACGAAATGGCTTTGAGAACTCACTACGTGCGAGGGACTGTGCTAAGCACGTTAAAAACACCGCAAGTGATGGCAAGCTTTCTAAGAGACAATCGATTTTTACACTGCTTTAGTTTCTACAGAAGTGAGTTTCTTCTCCTTTTGCTAGGAACGCAAATAAAAATGCTTTGAGGGGATTTACTCTTCACAACATCAGTGAATGATTTAACTAATTTTTTTTTCTCCTTGTGATCTAGGCCCTGAAAACAGTGGGTTTCACAGCAAACATAATATTGATCCCAAAACAGTGAAAATAATCATGGGCTTTAGCAAACTCGGGTTCAATCCCAAATTCACCTCCTAGCCACTACTCAGCCTTAGCCAGAGCCTTCGCTTCCTCATCTTCTAAAACACAGTTGTAATCTTCACACACTGAGTTATTTCTAATAATAATAAACACTGGTAGCTAATGCTCATAGAATGCTTAGTCTTTACCAGACAGCTTTGTAAGCATTGCATTTTTCGGCTAATTTATTCTCCATGACAAACCCATAGCATGGTTAGAAATGGGTCTAGTTATTCAACAAAACTGCACTACCTTTTTTTTTCTGGGTACATGGGTGGACTCCATCCCCAGTCTCTCTGCATACCAGAGAAGCCATGTGACTGATTTAGAGCCAGCAGATTGTGAACGGGAGTGACGAGTGCCTTTTCCAGACCTGGCCTGTAACAACGGCCCACTCACCTCCTCCATCACACTCAAGCATCCTCCCAGAAATGTGGAAGGAAAATGACCCCAGAGCAAACCAGAAAGCCACGTGCTGACATCGACAGAACTTTCATCAGCCTAGGCTCCTGGATGACTGACAGGCAGAAGTTAAGTGAGGGAGAAAGGCGCTTCTATTGGGTTTGAGCCCTTACACATTTTGAGTCTCCTGTTCATCCACCTTAATCGAAGTCAGTACTGAAGGACAAGGCTCATTAACTTCCCTAGGGGCATACCGTCAGCAATGGCAGGAAAGGGATTTGAATCAGTCTAAATGAGATCAGATTTGTAAGACTTCTCACAAATAGAATATGCCCATTGCATATCACCCATTATTGTGCTCTGTTTTCACGTGCGAATGAGACTGTAGCCAACAAAATCAGAAAGGTAAGTGTCTTGAGGAGGAAAAAGCACTGACAGCGTAAGGGCTCCTCCTTTCAGAGCAGGACACACAGCCCCTGTCCTGGCACTGGGACGTGGCATTGCCTAAGCAGGGCTCTGTGCAGGGAGCGAGGTGGCCTTAAAGACTTAAATGGGGGCAGCAAGAGGATGCCCTAAGCATTGGAAACGTGGTGCAGCTGAGAAACAGGTTTGCTTAAAAGCCCAACCAAGAGAAAGCCAGGAAAGGATGAGTTCGCTGGAGCTGACTTCTGGGAAGAACCAGGTCATCCAAAATGCTCGTCATGCCCAGTTTTAGAGAACAAAGGCAAAACTATAAAATTGTAATTTGACAGCTCTGAGTCCTTCTTTCCAGGCCATCTGACACCACCACCTGGCATTAGGATACGCGACCGTGGTTTTCCTCCTCTGTGACCACACAGCCCTTCAACAAAAACAAGTGGCCACCTTGGGCTGGATACTCAATCGCATCTGTGCTGCCCTTCTCGTCTGCTCACCTGCACTCCTTCCTGCTGTTAATTTCCTCCCCTTTCATATTTTATAACACAGCCATGGATATCTAAAAGGGCCCTTTGGCCCTTATGGATAGAGACTGTGATTTGCTAAAGCCAGTTTTTCTCTGCTCAGGTTGGGGATGGCAGATCCCAGTCTGCGTGCCATGCTGGGACCCTGCGTAAAGCGACAGAAGCCTCCAGCAGGCTGGCTTGTCTCCACACTGTCCGGGGTGGGTTTTTGTCATCATGCATTTAGAATATGTGCAGATGCCCATCAGAAAGCACATGGGGGTGTGGGCTGGGCCCTGTGAGAGCCCACAGTTTTTGATAACAACAGTTATAAAATCCCAAGAAACGTAGAGCTGAAATTCATTGCTGAGACGTCACTAACAGTCACTCTCTCTCTTCCCCTCGAGTGACATGGGAAAGCTTAGATGGTCAAACCAACTCCCTCCTGGCTCCTCCATCTGGTACCCCCCACCGTCACCAGCAATGCACCTCCCTGGGCCGAGAACCCTGCACGGCCAGACGGTCTCATAAGACAGTCAAATCCTGCAGCTCTGTGAAGAGCCACTTCCATGGGTACAAATGTGTCTCCTCTAGCTCCTTTCTGTGTGCCAGATTTCCTGACATCTCCAAAAATATTTACAATATAGGCCTATTATGATCCTTTATTTACACCATTTTATTTCAAAATGATAAACTCAGTGCATATCTTGATAGCTTTTGTAATGGACTTGTTTTGAAATAAATCACAGTCAACATAAACAAAAATATATATTTATAGAAAAATTACAAAATACTAAGCATTCCATGAAAACAGGCACATTGGCCAATAAGGGGGTAACCCACATAGGAATATTTAGACAGCAAATTATATCTGGAGTATAAACCAATTGGATATTGGCATTTTGGAGAAATGGAGTGTTTCTAGGAAAATGTATGGCCAATTCCAGGTTATACGTTATTTCAGAAATACAGTTTTTGCTTTATTCAATAAATAGAAAAATGTAAAGCCAGATGAGCACTTGCTCTTTGTAAGATACAGATCACTCCAGTTCCAGAACTTACATACCTGGCTCAAGGGAAGTTGTTTCCCAGTGTTTTTGCTAAGTAATGGTAATATTTTTCTTATTGAGGGGAGGGGGTCGGGGACTAGGGGACAAATAGCAGGGGGTGCAGGGATTGGGGAGGGATAGCATTAGGAGAAATACCTAATGTAGATAACAGGGGCATGGATGCAGCAAACCACCATAGCACGTGTATACCTATGTAACAAACCTGCACGATCTGCACATGTACCCCAGAATTTAAAGTATAATAACAAAAAAAATGTGTTAGTCATGGAAGAAAAATGAAATTTTTCCCAGGCACATGTTCTGGCAAAAGGCCTCATGGAATTTTATAAGAATAAGACTTGACACTTACCATCACATATCCAAAACATTGCACATGCATCACTAAGTGGTTGTTATTAACAAGGAGTTTCACATGTGGAAAACCCCAGAGGCCTCTCTTATCTCCAAGGCATCTCAGTATTTCTGTGGAGTCTCCTGATGAGACATTTCAGCGCCATGAAGTGACGTACATGGGCCTGTCTAACCTCCTACCGCCTTCCCAGGGCATCTGAGCCATTCAGTCTTCTCCACACCAGGGTTCTCCTGTGTGATTCCCACTCGGGCTGAGCTGAGCTCTCTCATTGTAACCTAAAGAATAAATAACCACAGTTATTGGGAAAATTTAAGAGCTAAAACAAATCGCATGAGGGCAATTATCATTTTAAAATTTTCTGTCAAAAGCTATGTTCCTAATTCAATTTGTAAATACGACTTGCCTACCTTTATGAAGACAATCTTCCCCATTTGGTTTCAGCATTCCCCATGTGAAATTCCTGCCACTGAGATCATTTAGAATACAGATTTTGAAGTCTTCAAGTCAAGGCTAAACTTTGAGATGTTTGCCCATGTTACCTTGGCTCTCTAGACCATAAAGTGAGAGCCAGCGAGTTTTGAGGACTAGGGTTATAAAGTCCCAGAAGTTGGAAAGCTGCTAATTAATTTTTGGTAATATCTCTAACAGTATGTCTCTTATTTTTTCTACAAGTAAAATGGGAAAACTTAGTGATAGGTGATAAAAGAAAGATTGATATTAAAGCAGAGAGCACAGATTAAATATATTTTATAAACTATAAAGTGCTCTACAAATGTTACTTCTTACTTATGCTACTCTGACACCAGTCATTTATCATGGATAAAAGGGAGTGGCAGAATTTTTGAGTTTCCAGCAAAAGGCCAACATGTATAGATTAGCATTTTCTGTGCTCTACAACTTATTTTTTCTGAATGCAAGATTTGAGTGTGCTTATTCCTAGAGTTATAAAAAGAAATATGTCCCTAGCATTGGGTCCCTGCTTTGTTTCTGCTAACAATGAACCACTGAGCTAGACATGTTCCTTAAAGTCACATCATGTGATCAGCAAATTAGATAAATAGGAAGCCACAAGGTGCATCTTTGCAGATTTGTGAACTCTTTCATCTTTTACGAGCAGCATTCTGAGTATAGTATAGTTGCTCTCAAGGTGTCGGATAGAAAAGACTGGCTGTTTGCATCCAAGGAAGTGAGAATTGTGGGAAGGAAGGACGCAGACACTCAGGTGGCGCCGAATGGAGCAGTGTGTGATAAGACAGGAGGAGGCTACCACTCCCATCTTCGTGTATTTACAACCTGGCATTGGGCTGCTCTCCAGTCATTTAATCTGGCATTGAATCACAAATGACAGTTCTATTGAGTTCAGTAAAATCAATACTTCCTACACTCTTTAATTCAGGCAAAGCCCTAATAGAAAGTATTCTGTTTGTTTAATGCTTTCAAAGTCTATTCAGTTAAATCAGATTCACAAGGTTATGATATTCCCAAGCCACTTTAGAGCACTCTCTTATCTCACAGTCTCTCTCTGCTGAGGAAATATGCTTGTCGACCAAAGTAGCATATTCTTAAAATAAAATATAGATATAGTCAAAGGCTTACATTCTCTGACCTCCTAGGGACGACCACCCCAGTATCAACATCTCAAGGCCACCCAGGTACCAGCCCACAAGCTTCGTAGCTTAATTCTTTGATTTATATAGAATGTAGAAATGTTAAGAAAACAGCATGAGAGGGTAACTTCCAGCCTGAAAACAACAAACAGTGCATAAACTCTGGTTGCCCGGCTATAATTCCGCTAACAACAACCTCGTGACAGCTGAGGCTTCAGACCCAGAGAAAAGTGGCTGAAGGTGGGAGAGGGCTACATGCTGATAAATCTTTTATATATATATATATATATGTATTTAATTCTCACTAAAGAAAAAAAGAGAGAAACCAAAAGAAAAAAAAATGCTCACAATACCAGATACACCCTCTGTTGCCACCTCAGTATGTATTTTTCCAGACAGAATTTTATGTTCACATGTACATGTTCTTACCAAAGTGAAACTGTAATATAAGTAATATTTTATAACCCATTTTACCTTTTGAAATTTACAACTTTGTGAACAACATTCTATGTCAATAAATATTCATCTATAAAATTTTGAAATGGTTGGATAGAATTTCAGTGTATAGGTGGGCCATATTTATTTAATCAATTCCATAACATTACTTACAAAATCCCCCATTTCAAATATTATAAACACCTAAAATTAAAAGTTTTGCTTTTAAATGTTAATTATTTCCTTTGAATAGTGCCTAATCATGACCTGGATGTATTATGAACACTCCGAGGGCCAAATCGTCCTTCCGGAAAAAAATCAAGTCATAGCCCTACCCAAGTGGAAGGGAGCACTCACTTCCCTATTCAGGAGATGATTATTTTTATATTTATCAATATACATGAGCAATGCTATCACGACTGGCTTAATTTTCATTTGATTAATCAATAGCCAGGTTCAAACTTTTTTCCCTATTTGTATTAACTATTAGAACTGCATCTGGGCACACTGTCTTACCAAAGAGCAGATTCAACTCTATGAAGCAAGAAGACTGCCTTGTACACTCATATACTTTGTTACGAGTGTATAATCATGAAAGGAGAAAGAAAGGGCCAGAGCTTCGCCAAGATGGCTAAATAGGAATAGTTCCAGAGTGCAGTTCCCAGCGAGAGTGATGCAGAGGGCGAATGATGGCCACATTTCCAACCGAGGTACCAGCTGCATCTCAATGGGACTGGTTGGACAGTGGGTGTAGCCCAAGGAGGGCAAATCGAGGCAGAGTGGGGCACTGCCTCACCCTGGATGTGCATTGAACTGGAGGACCCCCCTCCTACCCAACAGAGGTCATCAGGGGCTTTTCTGGACACTCCAGCACTCTGGTTCAGATACTGCACTTCTCCTATGGTCTTTATGGCCCACAGACCAGGAGATTCCTTCTGGCCAACAAGCACCATGAGCTTCCAGCACAAAAACCCACACAAATCTGGGCAGCCATTTTAACTGGTGCCTGGAATGCCTGTGAGACAGAGCTGCACATTCCCCCAAAAAGAAGGGGCTGAATGCAGGGAGCTAGGTGATCTGGCTTGGTGGGTCCCACCCCTACAAAGACCAGCAATCTGAAATGTACTGGCTTGAGAGTTTCACAGCCAGAACAGTAGTTTGAGCTTGACCCAGGACGGTCAAGCTCCATGAGGGGAAGGGCATCTGCCATTACCAAGGCAGTCTGCCATTACTGAGGCAGTTCTAACCTTACCTGTGTAAACAAAACTACAAGGAAGGTCACACAGCAGCTGGGCAGAGCCCACAGCAGCTCAGCAGCATCTCTGCAGGCACACTGGGACTAGACTCCCTCCTTGCTGAGCAGGACATCTCTGAAAAAAGGCAGCAGCACGTCATGGACTTATAAATAAAGCCCCACCTTCCTGGGACAGAGCACCTGGGAAAAGAGGCGGTTGTGAGTTCTGCTGCAGCAGACATAAATGTCCCTTCCCAGCAGCTCTGAATGGAACAATGGAGTTCCCAGCACAGCACTTGAGCTCTGATAAGGAACAAACTGCCTCCTCAAGCAGCTCCCTGGCCCCTGTATATCCAAAGAGGCACCTTATAAAGGAGAGCTCTGGCTGATATCTGGCAGGTATTCTTCTGGGATGAAGATATCAGAAGAAGGAACAGGCAGCAACCCTTACTGTTCTGCAACCTGCAGGTGATTCCCAGGCAAGCAGAGTCTGGAGTGAACCTCCAGCAGTTCTGCAGCAGAGGGGCCTGACTGTTAGAAGGAAACCACAAAACAGAGAGAAATAGGTTCAACATCATCAGAAAGGACGTCCACTCAGAGGCCCCATCCAAAAGTCACCAACTTCAAAGACCAAAGGTAGATAAATCCATAAAGATTGGAAGAAACCAGTGAAAAAAGGATGAAATCACCAAAAATCATAACACCTCTCCTCCTCCAAGGGATCACAACTCCTCACCAGCAAGAAAACAAAGCTGGATGGAGAATGAGTCTGATGAATTGACAGAAACAAGCTTCAGAAGGTGGGTAAATTTCTCTGAGCTAAAGGAAAATGTTCTAACCCAATGCAAAGAAACTAAGAACCTTGAAAAAAGGTTTGATGAAATGATAACTAGAATAGCCAGCTTAGAGAAGAATATGAACAACTTGATGGAGCTGAAAAACACAGCACAAGAACTTTGTGAAGCATACACAAATTTCAATAGCAGAATCGATCAAGCAGAAGAAAGGATATCAGACATTAAAGATCAACTCTATGAAATCAAACGAGAAGGCAAGATTAGAGAAAAAAAGTGAAAGAAATGAACAAAGCCTCCAAGAAATATGGGATTATGTGAAAAGACCTAATCTGCATTTGATCAGTGTACCTGAATGTGACAGGGAGAATGAATCCAAGCTGGAAAACACTCTTCAGGATATTAACCAGGAGAACTTCCCCAACCTAGCAAATCAGGCCAATATTCAAGTCCAGGAAATACAGAGAACACCACAAAGATATTCCTCAAGAAGAGCAACCCCGAGGCACATAATTGTCAGATTCACCAGGGTTGAAATGAAGGAAAAAATGCTAAGGGCAGCCAGAGAGAAAGGTCGGGTTACCCACGAAGGGAACCCATCAGACTCACAGTAGATCTCTCAACAGAAACCCTACAAGCCAGAAGAGAGTGGGGGCCCATATTCAACATTCTTAAAGAAAAAAATTTTCAACCCAGAATTTCATATCCAGCCAAACTAAGCTTCATTAGTGAAGGAGAAACAAAATCCTTCATGGACAAGCAATTGCTGAGAGATTTTGTCACCACCAGACCTGCCTTACAAGAGCTCCTGAAGAAAGCAGTAAACATGGAAAGGAACAACCAGTAACAGCCACTACAAAAACATACCAAATGGTAAAGGCCATCAACACAATGAAGAAACGGCATCAACTATCAGGCAAAACAATCAGCTAGTATCAAAATGACAGGATCAAATTCACACATAATATTAACCTTAAATGTAAAGGGGCTAAATGCCCCAATCAAAAGACACAGACTGGCAAACTAGATAAACAGTCAAGACCCATCAGTGTGCTATATTCAGGAAACCCATCTCACATGCAAGGATACACATAGACTCAAAATAAACGGATGGAGGAAGATTTACCAAGCAAATAGAGGGAAAAAAAGCAAGGACTGCAATCCTAGTCTCTGATAAAACAGACTTCAAACCAATAAAGATCAAAAGAGACAAAGAAGGGCATTACATAATGGTAAAGTGATCAATGCAACAAGAAGGGCTAACTATCCTAAATATATATGCACCCAATATAGGAGCACCCAGATACATAAAGCAAGTTCTTAATGACCTACAAAGAGACTTAGACTCCCACACAATAATAGTGGGAGACTTTAACACTCCACTGTCAATATGAGACAGATCAATGAAACAGAAAATTAACAAGGATATCCAGGACTTGAACTCAGATCTGGACCAAGCGGACCTAACAGACATCTGCAGAACTCTCCACCCTAAATCCACAGAATATACATTCTTCTCAGCACCACATTGCACCTACTCTAAAATTGATCACATAATTGGAAGTAAATCCCTCCTCAGCAAATGCAAAAGAATGGAAATCATAACAAACAGTCTCTCAGACCATAGTGCAATAAATTGGAACTCAGGATTTAAAAATTCACTCAAAACTGCACAATCACATGGAAACTAAACAACCTGGTCCTGAATGACTACTGGGTAAATATTGAAATGAAAGCAGAAATAAAGATGTTCTTTGAAACCAATGAGAGCAAAGACGCAACATACCAGAATCTCTGGGACACATTTAAAGCAGTGTCTAGAGAAAAATTTATAGCACTAAATGTCCATATGAGAAGCAAGGAAAGATCTAAAATCGACGCCCTATCATCAAAATTAAAAGAGCTAGAGGAGCAAAATCAAACAAATTCAAAAGCTAGCAGAAGACAAGAAATAACTAAGATCAGAGCAGAAGTGAAGGAGATAGAGACACAAAAAACTCTTCAAAAAATCAATAAATCCCGGAGGTGATTTTTTGAAAAGATCAACAAAATAGATCGCTAGCCAGACTAATAAAAAAGAAAAGAGAGAAGAATTGAATAGATGCAATAAAAATGATAAAGGGGATAACACCACCAATTCCACAGAAATATAAACTACCATCAGAGAGTACTACAAACAACTCTATGCATACCAACCAGTAAATCTAGAATAAATGAATAAATTCCTGGACAGTTACACCCTCCCAAGACTAAACCAGGAAGAAGTTGAATCCCTGAATAGACCAATAACAAGGTCTGAAATAGAGGCAGCAAGTAATAGTCTACCAACCAAAAAAAGTCCAGATCCAGACAGGTTCACAGCTGAATTCTAACAGATGTACAAAAAGGAGCTGGTACCATTCCTTCTGAAATTATTCCAAACAATACAAAAAGAGGGGATCCTCCCTAACTCATTTTATGAGACCAACATCAACCCAATACTAAAACCTGGCAGAGATACAACTAAAAAAGAAAATTTCAGGTCAATATCCATGATGGACATCAATGCAAAAATATTCAATAAAATAGAGGTAAACTGAATGCAACAGCACATCAAAAAGCTTATCGACCACAATCAAGTAGACTTCATCCCGGGGATGCAAGGCTGGTTCAACATATGCAAATCTATAAACATAATCCATCACAAAAACAGAACCAAAGGCGAAAAACACATGATTATTACAATAGTTGCAGAGAAGGCCTTTGACAAAATTCAACAGCCCTTTATGCTAAAAACTCTTAATAAACTAGGTATAGATGGAACATATCTCAAAATTATAAAAGCTATTTATGACAAATCCACAGTCAATATCATAATGAATGGGCGAAAACTGGAAACATTCTCTTTGAAAATTGGCACTAGACAAGGATGCCTTCTCTCATCATTCCTATTCAACATAGTATTAGAAGTTCTAGCCAGAGGAATTAGGCAAGAAAAAGAAATAAAGTGTATGCAATTAGGAAAAGAGGAAGTCAAGTTGTCTCTATTTACATATGACATGATTGTATATTTAGAAGACCACATTGTCTTAGCCCAAAATCTCCTTAAGATGATAAGCAACTTCAGCAAAGTCTCAGGATACGAAATCAATGTGCAAATATCACAAGCATTTCTATACATCAATAACAGACAAACAGAGAGCCAAATCATGAGCAAAGTCCAATTCACAATTGCTACAAAGAGAATAAAATACCTAGGAATACAACTAACAAAGGACGTGAAGGACCTCTTCAAAGAGAACTACAAACCACTGCTCAAGGAAATAAGAGAGGACACAAACAGATGGAAAAACATTCCATGCTCGTGGTTAGGAACAATCAACATCATGAAAATGGTCATACTGCCCAAAGTAATTTATAGATTCAATGCTACCTATGACCCTCTTCACAGAACTGGAAAAAACCACCTTAAACTTCATATGGAACCAAAAAAGAGCCCACATAGCCAAGACAATCCTAAGCAAAAAGAACAAAGCTGGAAGCATCACACTACCTGACTTCAAACTATACAACAAGTCTACAGTAATCAAAACAGCATGATACTGGTACCAAAACAGAGATATAGACCAATGGAACAGAACAGAGTCCTCGGAGGCAACGTCACACATCTACAACCATCTAATCTTTGACAAATCGGACAAAAACAAGCAATGGGGAAAGGATTCCCTGTTAAATAAATGGTGTTAGGAAAACTGGCTAGCCATGTGCGGAAAGCTGAAACTGGATCTCTTCCTTACACCTTATACAAAAATTAACTCCAGATGGATGAAAGATTTAAACATAAGATCTAACACCATAAAAACCCTAAAAAAAAAAAAACCTAGACAAAATTATTCAGGACATAGGCATAGACAAGGACTTCATGACTAAAACACCAAAAGCAATGGCCTCAAAAGCCAAAATAGACAAATGGGATCTAATTAAACTTAAAAGCCTCTGCACAGCAAAAGAAACTGTCATTAGAGTGAACTGGCAACCAACAGAATGGGAAAAAATTTTTGCGATCTACCCATCTGACAAAGGGCTAATATCCAGAATCTACAAAGAACTAAAACAAATATACAAGAAAAAAAAAACCCCCATCAAAAAGTGAGTGAAAGATATAAACAGACACTTTTCAAAAGAAGACATCTATGTGACCAACAAACATATGAAAAAATGCTCATCATCACTGGTCATTAGAGAAATGCAAATCAAAACCACACTGAGACACCATGTCATGCCAGTTAGAATGGCAATCATTAAAAAATCTGGAGACAACAGATGCTGGAGAGGATGTGGAGAAATAGGGATGCTTTTACACTGTTGGTGAGATTGTAAATTAGTTCAACCATTGTGGAAGACAGTGTGGTGATTCGTCAAGGACCTAGAAATAGAAATTCCATTTGACCCAGCATCCCATTGCTGGGTATATATCCAAAGGATTATAAAATGTTCTACTACTAGGACACATGCACACGAATGTTCATTGCAGCACTGTTTACAATAGCAAAGACTTGGAATCAACCCAAATGACCATCAAAGATAGACTACATAAAGAACATGTGGCACATATACACCATGGAATACTATACAACCATAAAAAAGGATGAGTTCATGTCCTCTGGAGGGACATGGATGAATCTGGAAACCATCATTGTCAGCAAACTGACAAAAGCACAGAAAACCAAACACTGCATATTCTCACTCATAAGTTGGTGCTGAACAATAACACATGGACACAGGGTGGGAACATCATACACTGGGGTCTGTTGAGTGGTGGTGGGCTAGGGGAGGGATAGCAGGGGTGGAGAGATTGGAGAGGGATAACATTAGGAGAAATACCCAATGTAGATGACAGAGGGGATGGAGGCAGCAAACCACCATGGCATGTGTATACCTATGTAACAATCCTGCAAGATCTGCACGTGTACCCCAGAACTTAAAGTTATATTTTAAAAAAAGAAGAAGAAAGAAAGAGAGAGGGAGGGAGGGAGGGAAGGAGGGAGGGAGGGAGAGAAAGGCAGTAGGAAAGAAGGAAGGAAGGAAGGAAGGGAGAAAGGGAGGGAAGGAGGAAGGGAGGGAGAGAGGGAGGGAGGGAAAAACTTACTGGCTAGTAGGTTCTTATAAATGTAAATGAGGTTATATATTAGGTTAAAAGTATAAGAACTCCTGAAGGACTAAAAGAATATTCTTAACCAGCTCTGAGATCAGAAATGTATAATAGAATTGCAATTGGGTGAGTTGAGCTCTCACAAAATTCCTATGCTGAAGTCCTCACCTAGCAGAGCCTCCAAATGTGACCTTATTTGGATCCTGGAACCTGGTTTGGTGACAACTGGGCTCAGATCTGTGCTGCTTATGTGGCCTCAGACACATGGCTTCACTCTTCTGAATCTCACTCTACCACCTGGAAATCTGAGGGCCCAATGCTTATTTTGCAAAATTCCTCCAGAATTGGAGGTAGCATTCATGAGGTTCTTCATGCATACACAAACTTCCTCAAGTTTCCAGGCAGTAGAGTGATATTCACGAGAGTGAAGCAGAGGTAACCAAGTTGAAATGTGGTGGTTAGGGAGGTGCTAATTCGATATGACTGGTGTGCTCATAAAAAGTGGGAATCTGGACACACACCTTAATGGCACCATTGAAACATAAAGGCGACCATCCCCAAGCCAGGGAGAGGGCCCTGGAGCAGGTTCTCCCCAGCAGCCCTCACTCAGAAGGAGCCCACCCTCCTGACACCTTGATCTCAGATGTCCAGTCTCCAGAACTGTGAGAGAGCAGATTGTTGTTGTTTATGCTCTCAGTATGCAACACCCCAAGGAAATTAATATGTAACTTTGCTGTAACACCCCAATGAAACAAACATGAATTCACCTTTATTTCCAAGAGATACTAATAGATATGATTTCAGCCACCTGGTCTCTCGCCACAATAACAGTAACAGAAGTATGAAATACTGTTTATGAGGAACCTCACTCTTGCTACCTCCAACTCCAGAAGAATTTTGCAAAATAAGCATTGGGCCCTCAGGTTTCCAGGTGGTAGAGTGAGATTCAGAAGAGTGAAGCCATGTGTCTGAGGCCACATAAGCAGCTCAGCTCTGAGCCCAGTTGTCACCACACCAGGTCCCTGTGATCCTATGGGGATCACTCCACCAGCGTAGAGACCCCTCCGTGTCTCCGCCATTACAGAGTTAGAGCCCAGACATATTCTCCCCCCACTGAAGGCAGTCAAGCTAAGAAAAAAGAAGGAAGTGATAGAAGCCTGAGTTTGCAGAAGCCTATTCTTGATCCACTGAGCTAATGGCATGTCTGGGTGAGGCCTACAAGACCATTTACGAGACTATTGTCTCCCTTGAAGTTCCCATTCTGGGCTGGTTTTATGACTCTGTTTACCTGCATTCACTAAATCCCGTGATCGCTCACATGTTACTAGAAAATTGCTACCCCTCAAATTATCGCTTGCCTTGATGTTACTTACTGTAACTGTAGTTATTGATAAGAGGATAAGAATCTTTATAGGATAAGAATCTTTTGTTTGTTTTGTGTTCAGTGACCTCTGGATAAACCTGTATGCTACCCCCTCCCCTGCTTACTTTGTAATTTTCTGTTCCCTCCTGATAAAACTTTTGTAATGGGACCTACGTCAGTCACTGTATGTAAAAACATATATAAACTCTTGTACGCGAGAATAAACTGCTTTCTTGGGCCTGGCCTGATTCAGCCCTCCAGACCTCATTCTTTCTGTCATTCTTTCCTTCCATGCACTCTCTCTTCCAGGTATTGGGACCCTCTTGCTGGTCAAGAGACCCCCGGCAGATGTGCCGATCTCACGGACCACAACATGATCCCAAAACACAGGCTCAGAATTCCGATATGCTGACATCATTCCTGATTGCATAAGAGTCTAAGAAAATACGATGAACCTTTGTTCCTTATTAATAAATACATTTTAAGGATTTTAAGAAGTGAAAAGGAATACTCTGTAAAGCAGCAGTCCCCAACCTTTTTGGCACCAGGGACCGGTTTCACAAAAGACAGACATTGGGGGCGAAATGGTTTCAGGATGAAACAGTTCTACCTCAGATCACCAGGCATTAGATACTCATAAGGAGCACACAACCTAGATCCCTCACACACCTGGTTCACAACAGAACTCTGATATGGTTTGACTGTGTCCCCACCCAAATCTCACCCTGAATTTAGTTTCCACAATACCCACGTGTCATGGGAGGCACCTGGTGAAAGGTGACTTAATCAGGGGGGTGGTTACCCTTATGCTGTTCTTGTGATAGTGAGTGAGTTCCCACAAGATCTGATGGCTTCATAGGGGCTTTTCCCCCTTTGGCCCCTTTCCTTGCTGCCGACATGTGAAGAAGGACATGTATGCTTCCCCTTCTGTCAGGATCAAAAGTTTCCTGAGGTCTCCCCAGCCATGCTGAACCGTTAGTCAATTAAACCCCTTTTCTTTATAAACTACCCAGTCTCGGGTATGCCTTTAATGGCAGCATGAGGATGGATTAATACAGGTTCACACTCATATAAAATCTAATGCAGTCGCTGATCTGACAGGAGGCAGAGCTCAGACAGTAATGCGAGCAATGGGGAGCATCTGTAAATAGAGATGAAACTTCACTCCTTTACCCACCACTCACCTCCTGCTGTATGGACAGGTTCCTAACAGGCCACGGACCAGTACCGGACAGTGGCCTGGGGGATTGTGGGCCTTTGTTGTAAAGGGAAGGCTAAAATATTTTTAGACTTATCTATTAGAGAGCGGCTTGAATATCAGCTACAAATTACATTATCCTTAGCCTAATTAATTCAATGAGTGTCCTATCTTCTTTAAAATGCAGACTTTGGTGTTTTCTCAGGATGTGCTATGAAGCCCATGGGCTGACGTTCACATGAGCCTGATTATGCAAGTAAAGATCACATCATAATGACAGTGGAACGCTCATGGCACAGAACAGTGCCAGGCGCTGCTTGGAGCATATTGCACATGTGAACACATTCCACTGCCCACACACCTGCTGAGGTGGGTGCCATCCTGTTCCCCATTTCCCAGGCAGGAAACGAGATTTGCCTGACATGCAGTGACTGGCAGAGGCAGGATGTGAGTGAAGGCTACACTTCCTCTCCACCCTGCCTTCACCCCACGGCAGCAAGGCTGTCTTCTCCAGGCTGCGTTCCCTCTGGCCTCTCAAGGTCTTGGGCAAATCCCAGGTGTGTGAACCTCAGCACTTAGTTGGTAACTAGGAAACCCTGTGTCCTGACCTGAGTGCCCACTGCACGGCCAAGCAGGCCTGTGAGTTCACGGGTTAAAAGCATCTTCACTTCAACAGAATGTAGCCCTTTTCGAACTGTCCAGTGCTCCAGACCAGGCCACGATGAGTCTACCTGAGGGTCTCGTGCTGAGGCCTCTCCTGCTGGGCCTCCTTTCGGCTATGGGAGGACCTCGGTCCTGGAGGCTCCTCCCTGATCCCAAGCACTAGCTTTCTCTGCTTCCCTGGCAACTGACCACAACCCAGATTTGTTACCTCTGGGCACAAAGGACGGCTTTTCCATTCAATTAAGCATCCCTTAAAGATAGAGGGCAACGCAGAGTCTCCACTAAAGGGAGCAATGTTTGCAGTTTTACAGAAGTTAAAAAAAACCTCCCACAAACAGGAGCTAATTTTATAGCTGTTCTCCCTCTCTGTCTCTCTCTCTATATATATATATATGTACACACGCAAACAGATATCTGCTTTTATCATCATTGTGATGTATATTTTTAAAAACATATATCTATATATAATAGAGCATCTCTACATAAACATATATAGTTATATATAAAAATCATATCTATATATTTTTAAATATATATCTCATTATCACCCAGGGTGTCTGTTCATCTGAAAATCTGTTTCCAGGTTTAATCTACTTGGGTTACTTAAGTTTTCTCCTTCTCTTATTTTCCACATATGAATTCATTTTTTTCTGAATAACAAAATCAATCTGAAGTTACAAAGTAATTCTAAATAAGTGGGTTTGATTTATGTATTATTCTGATTCAAACGTAAATAGTCCAGCCTGGACAACATGACAAAATCCCATTCTTACAAAAAAAAAATTCAAAAATTAGCTGGGCATGGTGGCTCACGCCTGTAGTCCCAGCTACTCCGGAGGCTGGGGCAGGAAGATTGCTTGAGCCCAGGAGTTTGAGGCTTCCATGAGTTGAGATTGCACCACTGCACTCCAGCCTGGGCAACAGAGCAAGGCTCTGTCTGAAAAACATGTAAAAAAACATAAATAGCCTCACTTTAGTCTCCCCTTTCTATGCCTCATCTGTCCCCCAACACCCACCCCCCCACACACTCACACACTCACACCCACACACACACACTGACACCCACCCACTCCCCCACACACACACCCACACTCACACCCACACACACACTCACACACACACACTCACGAATACATACTTTATTGCACTCCCATATTACAGTTTCCTCCACCCAGTATTCATTGAATCCATGAGTCAAAAATAAATATTTGGCCTTTGTAGAATTTTATAAGTGTTCATGATTTGGAATGAGTGTTTTGTTCTAGCAGTGGCTTGATAAACCTGTCAGTATTTCTGTTTTCTATAGTTTTATTATTAATTTATTTGTTTTGGTTTTTATTAAATGCCACTGTTTAAAACAAATCCTTGACATCTGATTTGCACTATTTCAGCAGGTTTTAGCCAGGCAGAAGAAAAATATGTCTAAGCTTTCTTAGTCCAAAGAAAACGTGGGGAACACCAGCTCTGGGCACTTGAATCAGGAATGCAAACCAAAAGCTATTCAGCCTGGGGTGTGTGTGTGTGTGTGTGGTGGGGCAGGAGAAGGAATTCATGTAATACTCAAATGGATTATAAAAAGCAAGGAATTAAGCACTGGAAAAATCTAGCAATTGGTGTTCAAAGTAAATGGTGAAGTCGTTTGCACTCTAAGCAGGCATGAGAATAGCCAGCGCCAGTGGCAGAGACCACCCAGGAATGGCCAGACAGGCCACGTTGGTTGTAGCCCCAGGAGTGGAGCTGCGGGCATGGGAAAGACACACGCTGAGCCTCCCCACACCTCTCAAGACTGAGACACAGGCCTGCAGGTCTGTTTTGTCTACTCCACGCCCTGCGTTCACCCCTGAATAACTTTCTGCCTGGATATAAGAGAAATCTTTGTGCTTCGGTTTCTGCACTGTAACTATTCCCATCCCCAGCCAGTAACTTCACAAGGATTCGCGAAAAGTATAAGAAATCAGATGGCAAGTTCCATTTGACTTTTCAAAAAAAGGGTGCAACATTATTGTACCAACGTAATAATTAGTTACTAGCCATATTATTATCGGTCATTATTAATCATTATAATTCTATTATTTCTTATTCAATGTAATATTGGTAGTATATTAATGTTACATGTTAATGTTATATATCAGTACATTCTATTAGATGATTAACAATTATATACTAATATATTGTATATATTATGTCATATGTATTCATATATTTACTGTTAATGCATATGTGTTATATATAACATACAATGTTAACGCATATGCCACATTAACATGTTATAATTAATTATAGGTAATTGCTAATTATTATGATTAACTTTTATTAGTTACATTAATTATGGGTATATAAGAAACCCCAATAAAGATTTATGAAAGAAACCAAGATTGGTTTTCCAAACTTCCAAAATGACTCGTAAGGCTTTTATCAAAAAGTAGTCTCTTTTGTGATTTCCCTTTACTCAGTGCTTACAAAAGTGGCTGTGAAGACAAAATGAGCATCAAAGCTGAAATAGAGGCTCCAGGGGCAATTACAGGTCAATCAGATACTAAGTCATCATTGACATAAAAATCAAAATGAAAATATAATATTTGGTAAAAAGAGTTACACATTTTGGTTAACTGCCTCTATTTTGTAAAGCAGGAGGCAGGGCAGTGCGGTGGGAAGGACACAGGATTGGGAGTCCATGAACCTTCCTTCAGGCACCCAGCTTCCTGGCATCCCTGCTCTGGGACATCCAACCCCTGTCATCCAGCTGCACTCCCAGGACTGTTCTGCACGTGCATGATCTACTGCAGCATTTTGTACAAACCCAGGGCATGTCTCGATGCTGCTGCAGCATGCTGGTGGTTACCAGATCACTACTAAACAATTCCAGAAAGCACAAGTAAAAATGTGTCCTTCTTGTTGAACCTTGACAACTCTCCTTTATTTCCAAGAAAAAGAATGCCGTTATTATCCCTAATAAAAGCCATCAAATCTCGTGAGAACTCGCTCTCTAATACAAGAACAAAATTAACCTAGAGTTTGTACCTTGCCTCATCAAACTGTAAGAGATTCCTTTGCAGCCACCTGATTTCACACCCATGAAACACCACCTGCGTCCATAAATTCTTCATGAGACAAGATTGAAGGCTGTGGGCTTGTATGGCATGAGAAACCTCTCATGAGGCATCATTGGCTCTAAATGGAACCTCTGCTTTCCTTAACATGTAGAGTGAAAAATACTCAAATTTTATCTGGAAACAATTACAGGATTAAAAATTTAGTGGGCCTAATGTCTTTATCAACACATAGCAAATAAAATGATTACTTAAGTATGTTCAGTCTGAAGGCCACTCCATACAGAAATGGCTGTGGCAAAAGTGATATCACATCTTGAATAGTTAAGAAAAAATGACCTTCAAACTCCTTTGTCAACCTTGTAGACTAATCAACTGGAGGCATTATAATTTTGTGAAAATATATATGAAATGAAAAAGAAATTAGGCATAAAATTGCTAACCTTCCCTGAGTGCTTGTTGTGCTGTGGGCACTGTTCTGACCACTGTCTACACTGGGACAATGGAAGACTTTATTAGTTTGTTTTCACACTGCTATAAAGACACTACCCAAGACTGGGTAATTTATAAAAGAAAAAGGTTTAACTGATTCACAGTTCCACAAGGCTGGGGAGGCCTCAGGAAACTTACACTCATGGCAAAAGGGAAGCAAGGGCCTTCTTCACATGGTGGCAGGAGAGAGAGAAGAAATCAAAGTGGGAAAAGCCCATTGTAAAAACCATCAGATCTTATGAGAACTCACCCAGTATCACGAGAACGGCATGGGGGAAACCACCCACATGATCCAATCACATTCCTCCCTCAACACATGGGCATTATAGATCTCTCCCTTCACACATGAGGATTACATTTTTTTTTGAGATGGAGTCTCACTCTGTCACCTAGGCTGGAGTTCAGTGGCATGATCTTGGCTCATTGCAACCTCCCACTCCCTGGTTTGAGCAATTCTCCTGCCTCAGCCTCCTGAGTAGCTGGGATTTACATGTGTCCACCACCATGCCCAGCTAATTTTTGTATTTTTAGTGGAGATGGGGTTTCACCAAGTTAGCCAGGCTACTCTCAACCTTCTGACCTCAAGTGATCCACTTGCCTTGGCCTCCCAGAGTGCTGGGGTTACAGGCGTGAGCCACCGTGCATGGCCAGGGATTACAATTTGAGATGAGATTTGAGTGGGGACAGAGAGCCCAACCATATCAAAGACCCAGGAAGGATCAACCTGACCTCTATGCAGGGCTCCTCTCCTGTGGCTTCCAGCCCTGGCCAGGCTGCTCCTCCTTACCCCCCAAGAGAAAATATTAAATTACTGCCACATTCTTCAATTTAAATTATTCTCATTTTTAATAAAAATAAACATAATCCAATTTTATATGCTAGGCTTTCCACCCATAATTAATAGAATGAATCCAGTGGACCCATTTCTGTTCTCATAGAACCATTTATTAATAGCTGAATTGTGGTTCACAGCACTGAGGGCCTCTTCTTTGCACTGCATCATGAATTGTACAAAGTATTTTAACTTTATTCCAAGACTGCTATGGGAAAAAAGAAAAGACAGAAAGTACTAATGTTAACTGAGAAAAGGATGCCATTGGAAATTTAAGAAGAAAACCTGGCAGTCTAATTCCAAGCATATTACACAATCTAGTGTGTCTGTGACAACTCCCTCCCCATAAGACAACAGAAAAAAGCACCGTGAGATAGAAAGCTGGTTTGTACTCCAAGTAAATTGGTAAGAGCTCTGCAGCAGCCCAGCACAAAAGGAATGTCCATCTGTTAATAACCTCATTATCACACAATATGAAAATGTTTTATGGTTTTATACCATTTTAATAAATCATATTATCCCAAAAATCCATGCGTATAACTAGATCATCTTTAAACATACAATTAAAACCTCCCTGGGTTGAGGGGGAACATCACACACCGGGGCCCATCAGGGGGTCGGGGACAAGGGGAGGGAGAGCATTAGGATAAACACCTAATGCACACAGGGCTTAAAATCTAGATGATGGGTTGATGGGTGCACCCAACCACCATGGCACATGTACACCTATGTAACAAACCTGCATATTCTGCACACGTAACCCAGGACTTAAAGTAAAATTTAAAAATTAAAAAAAAAAAACCTCCCTAGGCTTTCCTTCTAGTTCCTGTATACACAGTATTCAATTGTTATTATACTTTAAATAAGGGAACCATCCTCATTGTGTTATACTTTGGGAAAATTCAAATTACCTAAAATCCTTTTAAACCTTTTTTTCTATAATGGGCTATGTAGTAGTGACATGGATGTATGAAGTCTGAACCAACCAAGAGAAAGGGAAGAGCAGAGGAAGGCCTTCTAGGGAGAGGAGACCACTGGAGCCAGAGCCCACATGGCCTGTGGCAATAGCAGAGGCTGGAAGGCCAGGCCGGGCCAGGTGATAAAGGATCAGGAAAGGACCTGTCAGGTCTGTGTCACTGGTGGTCTCTAAGTGTGGATTCAGTATGAGTGGCTTTATCCCATCCACTGAGCTCAATGGCTTGTCAGGGGTCGGGGGTGGGGGCTGGATTAAATGGAGGAGTAAACACAAGAAAGACACATTAGCAGGTCATCCTGCATGGGACGTGATGCCACTGACGAGGCACTAGCTGTAGGCGAAAGGAACGAAGACCAGAGTGATTTCATTTTCATCTCAGTCAGTGATCAACAGCCAATTATAAAGAAGTCAAGGGTGAGTTCTGCCTGCCTCATGCCGCCTGAGAGCTGGGGGTGGGTAGGAGGCTGGTCTGGGGCGATCTTCAGCTTCCATCCCACCTGCCTGCTCGGAACGCTCCCCACTCTCACTTCTAGTGCCCCCCCGCCACCTTGAAGCTGGATTCCTTCCCCCAAACCTAAAATAATCTGGCATAGAGAAGGCCTACTATCATGCTTTCAAATCTATTTTCCACAGGTGTAGAGGGCAAACAAATCAATAACTTCTGAACAAGTTGAATATGCAAATATTTGAAATGGTGGTTATTAAAACTCGTAACTCAGTCTCCGCAGTTTGCACTGCCTTTATTAAAGAAGTTTCTCAATTCTTTAGCCGGTATATAATGTGAGATAGAAGTTAATGATATTCATTGCTAGCTCTGAGAACATTCCCTTTCATTTGAAGGATATAAACACTGAATATTTATATTTTAAAGAAAAGGATGAGTTATGCTATATTACTTTTCAATAATTTTATATGAATTCAATAAACAGATTATGAATATCATAAATCTCATTTTATCAAAATAATGATATCTGCTGGGTAAAGTGACAGGTTGTTTAATCAAATAAGGAAAACGTCAATGTTTGATCTATAACATCTTTTTCATTGATCATGGTGTTCCATTTGTATTGGTATCTATGGACCGAAGTTTATGATCTACCATCTATACTAAGGCACAGGGGAGAAAGCAGTCAAGCATCAGCAGCACACAAACACACCTTACCTGGAGGTCAAGTATAATAGCAAGGAATCAGAAAACCCTCATGAGAAAACCTACTTCTGCCTCTCTGGGTCCAGAGGTGAGACACGCATGTTCCCCAGGCCTCCTCCTCCTCTCACATGTGCTTTTACAGTGTCTAGATTCTATTTGCTTTCTGAAAGCCCTCGGGTTACAGTGCATCTCTGTTTCCTATGAGCCCCCTCCATGTAGGTAAACTGATAAAGGAAGAAAAACCGACAATTGTGACATCAATCCTGTAAGTTTTTTAGAAGTCCGAAAGAGCTCTGGTGTGGAAGGAAAACAAAGGAAGAAGGAAATTAAATAGGAAAAAAGAGAAACTGGAAACACTCCTCCAACTCGGCTCAGATAACACTGGTTGAATAACACTCAATGGTTAGTGAAGAATTTAGAGACAGAAAGGCTGAAAAAGTTTTTATGAGAGTGCCCATCCAAATGACAATTAACAGGAAAATAAATTCCGGTAGATTTACAAAACAGAGCATCAGACATCTGATAACAGAGAGGAATCTTAAAAACACAATGTTGACTGAGAAAAGCAAGTCCCAGAAGATAACAAAATATGTTTCACCATGTTTATGGTGCTCAGAAATAAATTAAAATAATAATAATGTGTTTTTACACTTATATACTACCACATTAGGGTTGCCACGACAAAGTACCATATACAAGGTGGTGTAAACAACAGAAATGTATCATCCCACAGTTCTCGAGGCCAGAAGTCTGAGGATCAAGGTGTCATCGGGGCTGGTTCCTTCTGAGGTTGTGGGGAGGATTTGGTCCAAGCCTCTCTCATTGGCTTGTGATGGCTGTCTCTATGTTCCCATGATGCTCTCCCTATGTGTTTGTGTCCCCAAATTTTCCCCTTTTATAAGGATTCCAGTCATATCAGATTGGGGTCCACACTAATGACCCCATTTTAACTTGATTAGTTTTATAAAGCCCCTATCTCCAAGTAAGATCATATTCTGAGATACAGGAAGTAAGATTCTAACATAAGAATTTGGGAAGGAACAAAATTCAATACACAACAAATACACACACAATAAAACCATTGAAAGGAGCAAGTGGATAATAAACATACAATTGAGAGTTCAGCTCCAAGGGGCTGGCAGGAGAACAGGTATGAGATGAGGGACAGAGACTAAGGTAGGTCCTAGCCCTCCGGAAGGTGATGGGTTTGCACGTGTTCATGACCATGTCATGCTTTATAACTTCCTGTGGCATGAATATTGTTTTAAGTATGTTGGGTCTATATTTTAAAATATAATACAGAAGAAAGTGTTTAGCACTCTTTCTGAAAATGAGAGAATTGAAGTCCCTCAAGCATCAACAGAACTCCCCTCCAGCTCAGACGCTACAAGGGAGGCAGTGAGTCTTTATAAAATCTAACAAATAATAAGGCCAATGACAAGCAGAGTTCCATCTATGAGACAGTTCCCTCTTTCTAACTATTTATAACTATCATGGTTAGCACTATCATAAAACACATACCCTCCACTTGATCCACTTGATTTAAAGGATCTGAGAAATATGTCATTCCTGATGGCACTCTTAATACAAACTGGTTGTTGCCAAGCATCTTCCTGAAAAGGAGATGAACACCACCTGTGGAACTCCAGTTCCTTGACCAAAAGCCTCACGACTGCTTTCAACATTCAAAGGCACCTTCTGAAGCCCTCCTGCATAGTCCCTTTCCCACAGAATACTCCAGGATTCTAGGGGCATGGCTCCATGGGGCCCATTTGTATGAGTGTGACTCCTTAAGTCTCAAAACTGTATGGGTGTTTTTGCTTTCTTCGTGGAGGGGTATTTATTCTATTCTGCTAAATCCTGAATAACAATGACTAACACTTTCATAGCATTTACTGTGTTTGCTGGAGAATTTAAACACTTTGTGCAGATTAATTTACTTAACAACTCAATGAAGTAGGTGCTATTAGTATACCCACCTCACAGACAGAGAAACAAGGTGATTAAGTGGCCTTAGTCTCACAGCTAGTCGGTAAAGAGACTGATGTTTAAATCCTTTATCTAAGCATTTGAGGCACACATAAGCCTACAAACCCAGCTTGAGGTTCCAGCCTGACTCTCAGTGCTAACTTCAACATCTAGGGAACTGGATTATCCTGTGTAATATTTAAATTCTTCCTGAAGTGAAGCAAAAACTATCCAGATATTACTCAATGAACAGAGAATTTGAACTTACTTGCTTAATTGACCGAAATGAGTCTTTTTGACATGACTGAACTTTTAACTTGACTAATCAGCTCTCTGCAAGTAACTAATATCTGCATAAAATGTGTAGTGCATGGTGCTTTGCCCAAACAGAACTTTCATGTGGTCTGAAAAATATAGCCAGTTCCTTGAGTCACCGGCCTCTGACAATCAGAGCAGACGATGAATTGCTACCTAAGGAGAACCATGAAAGTGCCTTTACATCCATCTTCACCAGGGTCCCAGGCCCATGCATGAGTTTCAACAGACTCAGAAATTTCCAGCGGCCACAGTGGACTCTTAAAAAGTTTGACATGATAGACTGGACAGGAAAAATGTGGCACATATACACCATGGAATATTATGCAGCCATCAAAAACGATGAGTTTGCGTCCTTTGCAGGGACATGGATAAACCTGGAAACCATTATTCTCAGTAAACTGACACAAGACCACAAAATCAAACATCGCATGTTCTCACTCATAGATGGGTATTGAACAATAGGAACACTTGGACACAGGGAGGGGAGCACTACACACTGGGGTCTGTTGGGGGGGAGTGGGGGGGACAGTGGGGGGTGGGGAGTTGGGGAGAGATAGCATGGGGAGAAATGCCAGATATAGGTGAAGGGGAGGAAGGCAGCAAATCACACTGCCACGTATGCACCTATGCAACAACCTTGCATGTTTTTCACATGTACCCCAAAACCTAAAATGCAATTAAAAAAAAATAGTTTGACATGTGTGCTGTGGCTCAGGCCTGTAATCCCAGCACTTTGGGAGGCTGAGACAGGAGGATCATGAGGTCAGGAGATCGAGACCATCTTGGCCAACATGGTGAAACCCTGTCTCTACTAAATACAAAAAAAAAAAAAAAAAAAAAAATTATCCAGTTGTGGTGGCACGAGCCTGCAGTCCCAGCTACTCAGGAGGCTGAGGCAGGAGAATTGTTTGAACCTGGGCAGTGGAGGTTGCAGTGAGCTAAGATCGTGCCACTGCACTCCAGTCAGGCGACAGAGCAAGACTCCATCTCAAAAAAAAAAAAAAAAGTTTGATATGGCTACGTGCAGTGGCTCACGCTTCTAATCCTACCATTTTGGGATGCCAAGACAGGTGAATCACTTTAGTCCAGTCTGGGCAACATAGTGAGACTTGGTCTTTACAAAAAAAAAAAAAAAAAAAAAAATCCAAAAATTAGCCAGATGCACACCTATTCACATCACTGGAGTTCATACATAATCTTCAAATAAAGACAATAATGAGGTCATAATTATATCTAGTTGCAATCCCAGCTACCTGGGAGGCTGAAGTGGGAAGATCACTTGAGCCTGGGTGACAGAGGTTACAGTGAGCCAAGATCACACCACTGAATTCCAGCCTGGGTGATAGAGCAAGACTCTCAACGAAATAAATGAATAAGGCTTGATATTTTACCATGTGCTACCGTGTCTCTTCCCAAACCGTGGGCATAACTTTCAGTTTGGAGAAACCTTCAAAACATGTAGGTCCTCTTGTCCAGTCAGCTGATCAGGAGTTTGTCCTCCGTATGAGTGACAGCAGCAGGCCTGCCTTTTCCTGGTCTCCTTCTGCTAGACTCATGGCTGTTTTATTCTTACTCTAACATGCCCTTGATCCGAGTTCCCGTAAGCCAGCTGAAAAACATTAATTTCCTTAAGCCTATTACGCACGCTATTTGGTAATAAAACAATTGTTTATTCTAGCTCTTTTTAATAATATCCAGAGAATGGCTTGGTTGGTATGCTTTAGATGGGGAAGAATTACATGTGTGCCTGTGCACATGTATGTATACATATGTATTAGAATTCTCTAGAGGGATAGAACTAATAGAATATATATACACATATATATATACATATATATACACACACACACACACACATACACACACACACAGAGACACAGAGAGAGGAGTTTATTCAGCAGTACTAACTCACATAATCAGAAGGTCTCACAACAGGCCCTCTGCAAAGGATGGAGGAGCAAGGAAGCCAGTCTGAATCCCAAAGCTGAAGAACATGGAGTACCATGTTTGAGGGCAGGAGGCATCCAGCACGGGAGGAAGATGTAGCCTGGAAGGCTAACCAGTCTAGCCTTTTTACATTTTTCTGCCTGCTTTATATTCTAGCCACACTGGCAGCTGATTAGATTTTGCCCACCCAGATTAAGGGTGGGTCTGTCTACACCAGCCCACTGACTCAAATGTTTATCTCATTGGCAACATTCTCACAGATACACCCAGGATCAATACTTTGCATCCTTCAATCCAATCAAGTTGACTCCCAGTATTGACTATTACAAGTCCACCCTTTGTCAATTTGAATCCATACACATCTCCGGAGATCATACATAATCTTCAAATAAAGACAATAATAAGGTCATAATTATGCCTAACATAATACAACCATCCTTTGTACAACTGGAAATGCACCAATCCCCAAACCAAATACTATTACATAAAGCTAACAATACTTAAATGCTGATATGAAGTCAATAAATCTTATGTCACATGATAAAGGAAAAGGAAATAAAATGCAGATTTTTTTGTACAAGCGTACACATACACAAACACGGTTTTAACAAAAGAAGGAAGAAATACTCATGACGATTTCAGTCCTTGTTTCTGCAGCTGGTCAGGTGGTCATAGTTGGTGTCGATGACTACCTTCTTCTACTACTGTCCATTCTGTATTCCCTTTGCCTTTAGCAAGCACCTCAGCAGGTCATGGTTTTGTTCCTGGAGGAGTGAACCAAATCTTCATTCCTGAAGGGTATGAGCCATTTGTAGTCATGCCTGGATTGGGCTGTTGTAGTTTCCCATTCATCTTAATCACAGGGGATGGTATTAATAAGAGACACCCTAAAGGATCACCTGTATTTCATGCATACTCTTCCTTACCTCTGTTATGGACTAGTAGACTGATTTCATATTGATAGTCGGGGTCAATCACCCAGCCAATACCGTAACTCCCTTCTTAGCCTCTTGACTTAAAGATAAGAGGAGCCCAAAGTGTCTAGGTGGCAATCTTATCTTCCAGTTTAATAGAATTTTGTTTGTGTCTCCTGGTGCAATCTTCCTCCCTCTGGAACTAAGACCTCTAGGCCAGCAGAACGTAATGTCATGCAAACAGAAAGCAAAAATTTTGCTAGTGGATCACTAGGGATGATGGTGAGTGGTGCCACTTCCACCCCTTGATTTCTGGACCCATGATTCCTGGCTATGGAAGAAAGAGTACCATATATTGGACACTGATTCAGAGCATACATGGCCTTCTGGATAACTTTGCCCCAGCCCTGCAAAGTAATGTCATCTATTGTAATTGTGACTTCAAAAGGTCATTCCACTGTTCTATCAATCCATCTGCTTCAGGATGATGGGGAACATGGTAAGACCACTGAATTCCATGAGCATGAGCCCACTGCCACATTTCTTTAGCCATACAGTGGATGCCTTGGTCAGAGGCAGTGCTGTGTGGAATACCATGACAGTGGATAAGGCATTCCACAAGTCCACAGATGATAGTCTTGGTAGAAGCACTGCATGCAGGATAGGCAAACTCATATCCAGAGTAAGTGAGGACAAACCTCTGCCCTTTCATGATGGAAGAGATCCAATATAATCAACCTGCCACCAGGTAGCTGACTGATCACCCTGAAAAATGGTGCCATATTGAGGGCTCAGTGCTGGTCTCTGCTGCTGGCAAATTGGGCGCTCAGCAGTGGCCATAGCCAGGTCAGTCTTGGTGAGTGGAAGTCCACATTGCTGAGCCCATGCGTAACCTCCATTACTGCTACCAGGTCTATTTTGTTCATAGGACCATTAGGCAATGACAGTGGTGGCTAGGGAAAGAGGCTGAGTGGTGTCCACAGGATGGGTCACCCCATCCACTTGCCTATTAAAATCCTCCTCTGCTGAGGTCACCCACTGGTGAGCACTCCCATGGATACAAATGTCTTCACAGTTTTTGACCACTCAGAGAGGTCCATCCACACACCTCTTCCCCAGATTTGTCACCAATTATGCATCTTCTAAGAATGTATTACTTCTTCTAAGACCAGCCAAACCATTGGCTAAAGCCCATGAATCAGGACATAATCACACATCTGGCCATTTCTCCTTCCATGCAAAGTGCACAACCAGGTACACTGCTCAAAGTTCTGTCTACTAGGAAAATTTCCCTTCACCTCTGTCCTTCAGGGATGCCTTAGAAAGGGGCTGTGGTGCTTCAGCTCTCCACTTTCAGGTGGTGCCTGTGTATCATTCAGAGCCTTCTGTAAAATGACCACAGAAAGAGTCTGGGGACCCCCAAATCCACTGTAAGTCAGAGCTGAACTAACTGATCATGGGCAACTCTTCATAAGGTCATCACTGCAGGCTGTAGGAGAGAAGGCAGGTGGCAGGAGTGGAGACTACAGGCATTTGAGTCATTTCCCCATGTGACTTACTTGTGACTTCAGGACCTGCTTGAGCCCAATCATGTATATACCACTTTCATTTGATGATGGAATGCTGCTGTGCACAACCCACTTTATGGCTAGGTGGGTCAGAAAGCACCCAGTTCATGATAGGAAGTTCAGGTCACATGGTGACTTGATGACCCATAGTCAAACCTTCAGTTTCCACCAAAGCCCAATAACAGGCCAAGAGCTGTCTCTCAAAAGGAGAGTAGTTATCTGCAGAAGATGACAGAGTCTTGCTCCAAAATCCTTGAGGTCTCACTGTAATTCACTTGGGGACCCTGCCAGAGGCTCCAAACAGCATCCCTATCTGCCACTGACACCTCAAGCACCATTGGATCTGCTGGGTCATGTGGCCCAAGTGGCAGAACAGTTTGCACAGCAGCCTGGACTTCTTGCAGAGCCTTCTCCTGTTCTGGACCCCAGTCAAAACTGAGAGCCTTTCAGGTCACTCAATGATTGGGCTGAAGTAACACAATCAAATGAGGAACCTGTTGCCTACAAAATCCAAATAGACCCACTAGGCATTGTGCCTCTTTCTTGGTAGCAGGAGGATCCAAATGCAGCAACTTATCCTTCACCTTAGAAGGAATATCTCAACAGGCCCCACACCACTGGAACTCTAGAAATTTTACTGAGGTAGAAGATCCCAGAATTTTTGTCAGATTTATTGCCCATCCTCTGGCATGCAAATATCTTACCAATAAGTCCAGTATTTCTGCTACCTCTTGCTCACTGGATTAAATCAACATGTCATCAGTATAATGGACCAGTGCGATATCTTGCAGAAGCAAAAAGCAATCAAGGTCTCTCTTAATAAGATTTTGACACAAAGCCGGAGAGTTGATATACCCCTGAGGTAGGACAGTAAATGTATATTGCAGCCCTTGCCAACTGAAGGCAAATTGCCTCTGGTGGTCCTTATGGAAATGAAAGGCAAAAAAGACATTTACCAAGTCAATGACTGAATACAAGGTACCAGGAGATAGATAATTTGCTCAAGTAATCAAACAACATCTGGTGCAGCAGCTCCAATTGGAGTCACAACTTGGTTAATCTTACGATAATCCACTGTCATTTTCTGAGATCCATCTGTCTTCTGCACAGGTCAGACGGGAGAGTTGAATGGGGATGTAGTGGAAATCACCACTCCTTGGTCTTTCAAGTCCTTGATAGTGGAACTGATCTCTGCAATCCCTCCAGGGATGTTATATTGTTTTTGATTTACTATTTTTCTAAGTAGAGGCAGCTCTAATGGCTTCCATTTGCCTTTCCCACCATGACAGCCCTCACCCTACCAGTCAGGGAGCCAATCTTCCAGATGCTAAGTATGGCTATGCCAATTATGCATTCTGGCCCTGGGGAAATGGTCACAGGATGAGTCCAGGGACCCACCGAACCTACTGTAAGTTGGACCTGAGCTATAATTTTATTAATTACCTGACCTTAATAAGCCCCTACTTTAACTGGAGGATCACAGTGATATTTTGGGTCCCCTGGAATTAACCTCAGCTCAGAGCCAGTGTCCAGTAGTCCCCAAAATGTCTGATTATTTCCCCTTCCCCAATGCACAGTTACCTTGGTAAAAGGCTGGAGGTCTCCTTTGGGAAGGATGGGAGAAAGGTTAACAGCATAAGTTGTTGGTAGTGTAGCAGGGTCCTTCCTCAAGGGTACCTGGCCTCCCCTTCATTCAAGGGGTTTTGTGTCTGTAAACTGGCTCAAGTCTGGAAATTAATTGAGGGGCTGTGATATTCTGTTTTTATAATTCAAATTAGTCTTTTATCCATTTGACCTGGATGTTTTCTGCTTATGTAAATTAAGTAGGAATGCAATAGGCTTCCTAACAATTTCACTTCTAGGAACATGTTTGTGATTCATTAGCCAATGCCAGAGACTATTCTGATTGCTGCTTTGTCTCTGCTGTCCATTACGTCAAAGGCTGTGTCCACCTTGCCTTTGACTGTTGAGTGCTGCTGCTTGGACCCTGCCACCTCAGGATCCAATTATTACCATTGCATTTAAATTTTATAGTTGAATGACTGTGGTTCCCACTGTTAGATCTGACACACAGAGAAGAGTAATTAACAAGCTCTCCAAAGATGCAGGTGCTGCTCTCACAAATCTATTTCACAAAGCATTGGTCAAGGGTATATCTTCTCTTCCCACCTGTCTGGATGAGTGGGTCTAAAATGACTAACCCACTCCACCATCCCAGTCTCCCTAAGCTTTTGGATTCCTTCCTCTACATTAAACCAAGGAAAATCAAACTTCCAGCTTACTCACAGCAGGACCTCTGTTAATCCATATTTCAGCTAACCAAGCAAATAAACTACTAGAATCCTTTTTATCTCCTTGACCTGCAATATTAAATGCAGAATCCCTACTTAGTGGCCCCAAATCAATAAATTCAGCCTGATCCAACTCTATGTTTCTTCCACCATTATCCTACACCATTAATAGCCATTCTCATCCCTATTCTCCAGATTTCTGTTTATATAAATTAGAAAACTCAAGCAGTTTTTCAAGTGTAGTGCAGCTCCTCATGGGTCATATCCTGAACCTCACCTCTAGGGGCCTGTCAGGACTTTAGTCTAGTTATAGGTCTAGAAGCAAACAGGGGTATTGGGGTGGCTCCTGAGGCAAATCAACATTAACTTGCCTGGCAACTGCCTCAGGGAGGTCATCACTGTTGTCTCAGGCAGTGCAGGGTTTTTCTCCTCAAACGAAGGTGGAAAGGCGGATGGCAGCACGGGTCAGGGAGGGAATGTTGCCACTACTGGGGATAGGGAAGCCGTTCCTTCTGGCTAAAAAAGGTTCATCAGGGCTTACAAACTCAGTGTCCTCAGCTTCATCAGAGTCCTCCCATACATCCCCATTCCAAGTTGCAGGGCCCCATTCTTTTCCAATCAATGCCCTCACTTTAACAGTAGACATCTGATGAGGCTGTGCATGCACCTTTCATTGCAGGTCAGTCACTCACATGATAAGACCTTGGGTCTGATTTGCCACACTTTAAGATCTTTCTCTATAGGAGATAAGACTCTAACCAGGGTGATCTTAGATTTTAGCCTCAGTATCTGCTTCTGAAGCTGGGAGTTAGAGTCTCTGAGTTCATCATTTTCTTTCATCACTTTGTCCAGTGAACTTAGGAGGAACCAACCAGCTTCATTATGTTCCTTGGTTCTCCACATATGGTCAAAGGTATTATGCATAGAGTCACTAAACTCCTTGCCTCTCAAAAGTGGTGAATCAGGAATGTCAAATGCATTTATTTTGCATAACAGTTCACACCGAGGACTCTCAGTGTTCTCCATATCATCAGAAGTAGAGTTCTTAGCATTTTGAGGTCTAATCATATTAAGCAGCTAACTCCAGAAACCCAAAACCAACTAAAAAAAATACATCCTTAATATTCTGTTCGTCTACCAGCACTCCTGGTACCAAAATCTGTATTAGTCAGGGTTCTCTAGAGGGATAGAACTAATAGGATATGTGTGTGTGTGTGTGTGTGTGTGTGTGTGTGTGTGTGTATAAAGGGGGGCCTATTAAGTAGTATTGGCCAGGCGTTGTGGCTCACACCTGTAATCCCAGCACAATGGGAGGCCAAGGTGGGCAGATAACGACGTCAAAAGGTAGAGACCATCCTGGCCAACATAGTGAAACTCTGTCTCTACTAAAAATACAAAAATTGGCTAGGCATGGTGGCGTGTGCCTATAGTCCCATCTACTCAGGAGGCTGAGGCAGGAGAATGGCTTGAACCTGGGAGGCAGAGGTTGCAGAGAGCAGAGATTGCACCATTGCACTCCAGCCTGGCGATAGAGTGAGACTCCATCTCAAAAAAAAAAAAAAAATGTAGTATTAACTGACAGGATTACAAAGTCCCAAGATAGGCTGTCTGTAAGCTAAGGAGCAAGGAAGCTAGTCTGAGTCCCAAAGCTGAAGAACTTGGAGTCTAATGTTCAAAGGCAGGAAGCATCCAGCATGGGAGAAAGATGTAGGCTGGGAGGATAAGCCAGCCTAGACTTTTCACGTTTTTCTGCCTGCTTTATATTCACTGGCAGCTGATTAGATGGTGCCCATTCAAATTAAAGGTGGGTCTGCCTTTCCCAGCTCACTGACTTAAATGGTAATCTCCTTTGGCAGCACCCTCACAGACACACCCAGGATCAATACTTTGCATCCTTCAATCCAATCAAGTTGACACTCAGTATTGACCATCACAACATATACATTCAATTATATTCAACAGATGGTGACTAGAGATTACAGAAGCAGATAATATAGAGATAAGGATATGTAGATAAGCATAGGAGAGGGTCTTCATGAACCAAAGCTCAGTTTAGAGTAGGGAAGATATTTTCAAATGAAGTTTTTTAAAAATGAGTAAGAAAATAATGAACTGAGAAGAAACCTTTTTAAAATGCAAATGGAAGATATTTTAACAGAATCCATAGGCATTATCTCATAGAAGGAAGATGCCCACACAAATATACACACACATATGCATACACACACATATGCATACACACACATGCATGCACACATACACCCATGCACAATCTTGGTCTTGACCAGTTGTCAGATAGACTTCAAGAAAATGGTAATTCTTTGACATTATTCTCTTGATCGGTTGGGCTATAACCAGTTATGAGTTCTGACATTTGAGAGAATCCTGCTTCCATTTACTTTGGAGAAAGAGGAATTGGCAACCATCCATTCTCATAATTCACCGAAAATTTTAATGAGCAATAAATGAAAGTGCCATCAACAATCAAAATAAGTGAGATAGAAGGAAGAAACTTTGCTGAATGAAGTCTTAATTCCAGACTGGAGACATGGTAAAATCAAGTGATTTCTCAATCTGAAGTCCTTTCTAGATAACTACTGGCTTCTCTAGATCATGCATGGGTAGTTAAAATAATTGTTTAAATTACGTCAAGCTTTGAAGCTAAATATTTTACGTATATTATTAAAGTCTAAAGGCTAACCACATGGCAGAAATTATTTTTCCCAAATAAGCCATGGTGAGAAAGCATCTAAGGGGCAGAAATCTTGTGCATTTTCTTTCTCCTTGAACATGGCGATCTTCTCGTCAATACGAATCCTGAAGTAATAATATGCATATAGTATGCCTGAGCTTTTCAGGAAATGAATATGTATATCTGCCTAAAAGTGATTTTATTGAGTTGTTTAAAATGTATAATGTGATCTGCAGAATGACAATTGTTTTAAAGCAAGCAAAGTCACTTGCATTGAGGATGCCAGCCCTATGAGAAAGTGAGATGATACGTTGCAGAGTAATTGACGACAAGGAAATGCTGCCCTCCTTTCACAGAAAGGAAGCCAGAGCTGCAGTCCATGTGAGAAGGGCAGCTAGCCCTGAGCCGGCTCCTTATCTTCTCCATAGCATGCATGATACCCGCAACGTCTGTTATCTATTTACAGCTTGGTAATGGAAAATGTATTGTGTTATGTTAGACTCTCCTATTATTTCTGTCTTGAAAGCCTCTAATGCATTTCAAGAAGTATAGATATTTTACACATTTTGAATTGAGGTCATCCAATCCTCATAAAAATTTTGGAAAGTAAATATTATAACCAATACACACAGAGGGAAAATTTAATGCCATAAGGTAAAGTGAATATTCTGAGGTTATAATTAATAAGATGACAAGTTCGGGTCTTCTAGCTCTAGGTCACCAATGTCTCCACTACAGACCACCTCCAGGTGTCTCTCATTTTTAGAATATTTGTGTACATTGCCTGTGCTAGATGTTATCTATTGTCACTGGCTTCTATTTCCTCTCCACTGTCTCCTCCTTTCTCTCCTATCCTAGAGACGAGAGCTTGTCGCCAAGTTTTGGATGCAGTTTAGTTTCTGCCAAAGAGACTCACTCAAAGCTAGAACATAGAAAAGAGGCTAAAGTCATCCCTCCCATGGTGGCGGTGGCTGAGTGATGGGGTGGGGTGGCATCTGGCCCTCCCGTTTTGCTTTTCACCATCAGCTTCTTGGGTGGCAGGTGCTGTGGCAGCCACTGCTTCCTGACTGCCAATGCTGCCATGCAAGGCAGACCACAAAGACCTGGTGGTGACACAAAGGTTGGTTCACCTCTCGCCACTGAAGAGGAGTTTCGGTAGCATCTCAGAAGGGGACAATGAGGGTAGGGGGCTTATAGGGTGTGGAGGGCTGGACTAGGGTAGTATTAGGCAGAAGTCAGTCAGTGTGGTCTGAGGTGGTCAGAAGCTATTGCAGCATTTGGAACACATGCAACCACACAATGTCACTGTGAAATGTTTGCTTGCTGTCTCATCTTAGAAAATACAGACCCTCAAGGAGCCTGTGTGAAAACAATTTGAACTCAGAGAATGTATCTTGAACATTATGCTTTTGTACAGTTTGTGCATTCTTTGAGTCATACTTCATTTTGCCAATTTTTTCTGTGTTGTTTCTCTGGACCTGGGGATTACAGTTCTTCTCAGTTTCATCCTGAAGCTGAAAGTCTAGTGCTAACTCCCCGACTTGTTCTCTTATCATTCAATTTTTCAAGCATCTAATTTTCTAAATAGTAGTGGTTAACAGAAGTGTGTCCCACAGTAAGGTCTTCTCTCATTTTACAATAAATTATTCCAATTTAGATAAGATGACTTTCAAAAAATTAAATGTCTTTCAAATATTAGGAAAATATGTCTTTGCCAGCAGGTGGCAACCTCTCTGAATTGTAAATCCAAAATCCCAGAAAAATAACCTTCCTTCAGAGAGCCGATTCTTCCCTGTGTCTGCCCTCGAAACTACCTACAGAACGTTTTAAAAGGAAAGATGCCTAAACTTCACCCGCTAATACTTTAATGCAGTGGTTCTGGGGTAGAATCCAAGACACTTTTTTTGTAATGCAAGCCTGTGTTTTCTATGGAGAGGATCAGGAATTCAAGACAGAGGATCCAGAGGCATGGCAGGCAGGAAAAAGGTCCCTAAGGAATGATACGTACCCTCACCCCAGCCTGTGTGCAGAACACAGGCTAACTTCTACACCCAGGCCAGCTGTCAGAAGTTTCTGCTGTGGAAAAGCAGAAAGGCTTAGAGGAAAGCTCTCCAGATGCTGGCAGCTGGGGACCCCAAGCAAAGCCTCAGGAATCTGCCCCCATCACCCTCCTCAAGGTCAAACATCCATGTCTATGCACTTGCGGGTCTCAAAAAGTTTTTTTAATACCATCAGCTAATTTGAACCCAGGGCTTGCAAATTTATGGCCACCAGACTAAATCCAGCCCACAGCCTGCATTTGTAAGTAAAGTTTTATTGGAACACAGTCATGCCAATTTTTTTGTTGTTTATATCTGAATTCTCACTATAATAGCAGATTTGAGTAGTTGTAACAGAAACAGCAAAGCCACAAAGCATAAACAATTTACTCTCTGGCCTTTTATAGAACACAGCTTCCAATCCCGGCCTAAACTGTTAACTAATATTTAGGATCCCCAAATATTCAAGCGAAACTAATAACAGAAAAAGATAAAATTAAACAAATAGAAGAATGGAAACAAAGATGATGCTTGAAGTAGAAGAAAACAAAAACAAGAAAAATAGCCGATTACTATTCAAGTTGATAACATATACTTCAAAGAGATAAAAGATGATATCAAATACACAGTTTAAACAACAACAACAAAAAAAAGACCCGTCTTCTAGGAAGGAGGAGAGTGAGGATGAAGAGAGGTTGGCCAAAGGTGCAAACTTAGAGCTAGACAGAAGGAATAAGTTCCTTTGTTCGATAGCTCAGTAGGGTGACCGTGGCTAGCAATTTATTGTGTATTTCAAAATAGCTAAAAGAGGAGAGTTAAAATGTTCCCAACACAAAGAAATGATAAATGTTTGAGGTGATGGACAGGATATTTGTTCATATTTATGAGTACATGTGCTATTTTGATACATGCATACAATGTGTAATGATCAAACATTGTATGCATGTATCAAAATATCACATGTACCCCATGAATATGTACATACTACGTATCATTTTTTAAAAGGTAAAAAGTAAAAAAGAGCAATATGACAAGAAAAAATTTCTGAAATTCGTAAATGGTACTCCTACAAAATAATCAGTAAAAGGGTCAGAAATGAAATAAAGCAAATATCTCAAAAAGCAGAAATAAAAAACAAAGAAGCCAAAAACACCAACCAGAAAAGAGACTCACAGAATCAAAATCAATAAACCACCAGAAAAAAAAAGTTCAAAGGAAAAGGTATTGAGAAAATTATCTAAGAAAATGAAAAAAAAAAAAAAAACCTTTATAAAACTTTAAGATATAAGTTTTCCATCTGAGAGAGCTATCATATAACCAATGCAATAGAAGACAAAAATACAGTAACTAGGTGCAGTTATGTAAAATTTCAGGAGACTAAAAACAATGAGAAGATTCTTAAAGCTTCCAAAGAGAAAACAAAACTATGCAAAAGGATCAAGAATTAAAGTCGTTACTCTAATGTATATACTTAAATATATTAACAGCAACACTGAAAGGAGAATACAATGTAGAAAACTTGTACACCTAAGAAAATGTTTTATTTTGCCTAGAATCTTAAACCTAGCCAAATTATTAGTTGAGTGTGATGGCAAAAGGAGGACATCATCATCAGACATTTAGTGACTCAAAAATGGTCATGCAATATTTCTTAGGAGAGACAAGAAGACGGAATATAGAAACCAAAGAAAAGAAAGAAGGAAAATCTAGGAAACAAAAGGCACAGCCGTTTAATCTGTAAAGCAAAATCTTTCAAGATGGCCACGCTATAGACCTGGGTAGAGCTCAGCCCAGAGCAGAGAGGAGGCTGGAAGGCTACGAGAAAGAGAATCTCCAGATGACATAATGTGGCTCTTAAAAATGTTCTGTGGCTAACGAATCATCCAAGCGAAGAAATTTAAGAAAACCCAAGAAAAGTAAAATACTGTGTAGAAAAGGAAATGCAATTTTAGTATGTAATTCAATTTTGCAATGAATAATATTTATATAATTATAAAGAGTAAATTCTGATTTAGGTAAAATAGTGTTATTTTAAAAGGAGGACATGAAAGTGGAGAGAGCTAAATTCTCACGTACTGTAGCAGGAAATCAAGCGAGTATGTTTTAGCTTAACTAAGTAAGATAAACCTATCAAACCATATAACATGGAAATAAAGAAACCACCAAAAGAAATATAAGAATTATGTGCAGTTATCACTGGGAAACTGGTCTGAGGAGTGAAGAGAGGTATTTTGTTTCTTTTTTTTTTTATGATAGCTAATGGTACTTTTTTTTAAGGTATATGTGTGAATTTTTTTTAATTTTTTTTTTTAAGACAGGGTCTTGCTATGCTGACCAGGCTGGTCTTAAACTCCTGACCCTAAGGGTCCTCCCACCTCCACCTTCCAAAGTACTAAGATTATAGGCATGACCCACCACACCCAGCCTATATTTTAAATAAATAAATACAAACATGTAAAGAAATTATGTCAGTGCTATCCAAATTATTCTGCTGCATGGTCAGGTTTAAGGCAATCATTGCTGTCTTGATTTTATTTTATGGTGAAAAGTATTACAAGACTATTTCAAATGGACACAATAGTCTGTATGGCTTCCTCCTATGAGTCTAATGTTTGATCATATTTTATTGAGTGACTTCTTCCAAATAACAATTTTTATTTATTAAGGGATACATTAGTTATAAGATACAAGAAAGTAACTTAAATTAGTCAGAGGTAAGAAAAAATATATGTGGTCTATTGGAAGTTTTTGTTCATTTGCTGTTTTTAAAGAATAAAGACATAAAATGTGACTAATTATAAAGCCTATAAAAATATGTACTAAAGGTTTTATATTAATAAAGTTGGACCAAAAAAACTTTATATTTTTATAAGTCACAATTATACAATTTGCATACTTAATAAGATAAAATTGCTCAGAAGATATGTAACTATTGAGAAAAGTCATTTCCAGGGAGGTAGGGCGATACACCAATCTATAAGAAATGGACTAGAGTTAGAAGTGTCCATCTCTGTCCAGTGAGGGTTCTCTGAGTTCATAATGGCTGAGGATGTGTGAAACCTATATGAGATTTCTGTGGCTACAAAAATAACCTGTTTCATGTCTGGGAAGATCATGACAATTCAATAAGCAAATGTCCAGAGTCTCAGAATCCTAGAATTGGATGTGACCTGAAAGTCCATTAGTCTATTCTGCCCTGTGCTTTGACAAATTGGCTGCTGGAATACTAGAATGATGGTCCTAAATAAACACCTTTGAAGCTTGCCCCAAAATAATTGTGTTCAGGGAACACTGGGTTTTCCACCTTCTTGAACATAACACTCCACCTTCTCCCTCTAAGCATCAATCTTTCTTCCATTTTGGTGTCACTCAAACTTCATGGAAAATGGTATAAGGAGTTTGATCAACAGCATGCATTTCAAAGAGGCTCTTGAAATTTTTAAGTTGAATGAACTTACGCTCTAATGATAGAATACCAGGTAGCAAGTAAATTGTCCTCATTCATATTCCTCTGAATTCTGGGAACTTTCCAAATCACTTCCAAGCTCACAGAAGTGGACGCAAAAAAAGAAGTAAAAAATGAAGCTCAATGTTAACAATATCAGTCTACACCCACTCAGACTTGCCTGCCCCTTGCTACAAAGTCACCCATTCTTGGGTCCCCAGTTTCCCATCTGCTCCCATCCTAAGGGTGGCTTCTTGGTAGCCAAGATGACAATCCTGCTAAGCACTACACCCTACCCATTAGAGTGCTGGACTCTCATTCCTAGGCCACTGCTTATCCCATCCCATCCCATCCCATCCCAAGCCCTGTACCCTGATGCCGGTCACATCCTGGATACTTGTTGCTGTCTTGATCATACCATGAAGATGTTATCCCACCCTAGGCTTTTCACCTAGGCCCAAGCTGTTCCTGGAACCAAGCCAGGTCTGGCTCCATTTTCTCCAGGCCCAATAATGAGAAGCAGACAAACTAGGAAAGAAGGGAATTTATTGTTGTCACCAGATACAGGGGGAAGGCCGAGATAATTCCACCAGACCAACTCAAAGTGTTATGATTTTCTTAGTGCTTCTATAGGGTGGAGTTATGTGCCTACGTGCTATATAGCATTTGCCTAAGTCTATTGGTAACTAATTTTGTTTCAACTAGAAGGTCAGAGGCAAAAAATGCTTGTGAAGTTTGATGAAAAGGGCCCCTGTACCTTCAAGGCCTGTATACTGTGGTACTGGAGTGATTACTTCTATCTTATCTCCTTTACAGCTTGGTCCAGAGAGCTTCCTTAGACTCTCCAATGAATCTGCTCAAACAGCTGCCTCTGTTACCTTGACTTGTCTCAGATTCTGTCGACCTGAGACAGGTCCTGGTACGCAAGCATCAAGGAGGTGCTAACTGGAGCATAAAAGGCGAAAGAAAAGTGAGCAGAGATTCAACAGCGCAGGAAACCGCTGAGGAGAGGAGAGAAGGCAGCTGTCCCTGCATGTGCGATACAGTAAAATGGAGAGAGGTCATTTCATTTTCCGTTTCACCATCCAAGGCCTCTTCCCTAAGCTCAGCACATGTGCCACCCCAGGACCCACCATCCCTGTCACCGCATGCTCAATGTCTAGCCAGAAGGCTTGGAAGTGACTTAGTTCATTCATTCTGTCTACACCCTCACTGCTCCCAGCAAGGACCCTGGGACAGCAGCACCAGGGTCACCTGAGAGAAATGCAAGTTCTGGGGACACCCAAACCTAGCAAAGCAAAAGCTGCCTTGGAACAAGATCCACGGTAGTTTCTGTGCACAATAGAGTGCAGGAAGCACCCCAGAAAATGTCCCAAGTCCTTTTCATCTGCTCAGTCTGTGACTGCATCCCCCCAACATCTGAGCAGCTCTGCAGGGGACATCTCGGCCATGTGCTGAGGAACACATCCCAGTGTGCCCATACCTCATGCCGTGAAGAGGGCACATGCAGAGCCACAGAATCCACCTTTGGACTATAAAGCCACTGAAGTGGTCAGCTTTCTGGTCCAGTGCTCTCACTATATAGAGGAGGAAAAAGTCATGCCACGTAGCTGAGATCTCAAAGTGAAGCATTCACAGGGGTGAGGACGGGCCCCACAGCCTCCCTAATTTCTCATCTGCTTTGCTTCCTTCTCTCTCATGAACAAAGCCTGGGCTTGCAGCTCATGAGGGAGGTGGGAGGAGCTACTTATAAAGTGAAAATTTATCAGGAATCTTAGATATGGCTGGCCTCTCCACTTTCTATGTGCAGCAGGACCCCAGGGAGGCTGAGGCATTCGACAGCCATGCCAGAGGGCAGCAAACGGCCAGGCTGCACCCACATCTGCACCCAGGCGACCCCCATGCATTCCGTTTCCCAACATATCTTCCCCTGCTCTATTAGCTAAGACAGGTGCCCAGGTCACCCAAAGACTCCTGCTTACTGTCTCCTTCCTGTGGCCAACAACGTGGGACCTCCAGGGAGCAGACATCAGCTGCCCGCTTGTTCTAATGTGAGAAGCACTAAAAACTCTTCCTTCTGGGCCTCAGACATCCTCCAGACACCATCCACTGGGGTTCATGTGTTTTTCCACCTTTTGAGGTCTTAGGAGAAAAATGCATTTCTTCCTTCAATCACCGTAATAACCATCACTATTCTTACCCCTCTGCCTCTTGCTCACACTGGCAGGTTAATTTGCATAAGACATATGTTTGACAGAAGAGGGAGAAATCTCTTCAGTTGAGCCCCTGCCTGTTCCCGTGAACTGTGTAGATCAATTCTACATGGAAGCTTCAGTCCGTGCCTATCACGAAAGCTGCTCACCATTGTTGGGAGGAGGGGTGAAACTGGCTCACTAAATGTTCCAGTTAATTTTAACTGAAACCTTTTTAAAAAATAGAAAGTCACACTGGCTGTTGACAATATGTCATTCCAATTTGTCTCCTTAATCATGAGGAAAACCACTGTTTTAAGTGGTTAAAGGAGGTTGTGTTAGTCTGTTCTCAGGCTACTGACCAAGACATACCTGAGACTCCGTAATTTATAAAGGAAAGAGGTTTAATGGGCTCACAGTCTCACATGGCTGGAGAGGCCTCATGATCATGGCAGAAGGCGAAGGAGGAGCAAAGGCACATCTTACATGGCAGCAGGCGAGAGAGAGCGTGTGCAGGGGAACTACCTTTGATAAAACCATCAGATCTTGTGAGACTTGTTCACTATCACAATAACAGCACAGGAAAAACTCGCCCTATGACTCAATTACCTCCCACGGGGTCCCTCCCATGACACATGGGAATTATGGGAGCTACAATTCAAGATGAGATTTGGGTGAAGACACAGCCAAACCATATCAGAGGCCAAGCAGAAAGGGCCAGGCCAGCAGGATGGAAGGGAGGGAAGACCAAGAAGGAGGCAGCATCCTAAAGTGGAGAGAAGAATCAATTCTGCCCAATGGTTCAGAGGTCAAATAAGCTTAAAACCAAAAAATGCTGTCTGGAATTCTGTCTTCAGGTTCTAGGACTGCTGAAACAAAGCCTCACAGAAGATGGCTTCAGCCACAGAGGTGCATCTCCTCCTGCCCTGGATGCTGGGAGCCTGAAATGAAGGTGTCCACAGGCCCCACTTCCTCACCAGCTCTGGGTAGACTCCTCCCATGCCTCTTCTGTGTGCATGCCTGGCAGCCCTTGGTGCTCATGGGTTTGTGGATGCCACTTCAGCATGTGCCTCCACCTTTGCATGGCAGTCTTGCCTTCTATGTGCCTGGGTCCACATTTCTTTCTTCTGCCAAGGACACCAGTCATTATATAAGGGCCCAGTCTAAGCCGTTATGACCTGACCTTAACCTGAATATCTCTGGAAAGGCCCTGTTTCCAAAGAAGGTCACATCCACATGGAGTGAGAGTTACAGCATCCACATGTATTTTTTGAGAGGCATAAGTCAGCCTGCAACAGATGTCTACCAGACTTGGGTATAAGGAAGCCATTGGTGACCTTCCCACTACACTTGATCATATGCTAGAGAGAGCCAGGTGAGGACAGCAGAGATGTAAGCCAGGAGGGCAGGAGAAGAGTCCTTTTCAAGGAGCCTGGTTGGAGTCAGAAGAACAATGGCAATAGTTAACAAGGGCATACATGTTGGAGGTAGAACGCTGTCTGTGTGTTTTATGAACAGATATCAGCACGTTAAAGGGAAGGACCTGATGGAAAGTGAGAAGTTGGAGATGCAGAAGAGAAAGGTTTACTGTTGGAGTCATCTTGATGGAGACAAGTGTGGTAAGGGAAGAGCTCAGCCTCGGGCAGAAGAGGCTGAACGGAGGTGGGAGTCGGTCCTGGAAAGAGGTGGCAGAACCAGCAAACAGAATCAATTTGGAGGGAGGACTGCGGGAGGCCTGCTAATCCACTCTGCGAAGGTGTACCCAGCCAACTGGCACATCAGAGCTTCTGGGTGCCAGGAACCAACAAGGAACTAAACAAAAAACCCTTGTGTTCTGCTAGTGGGGGAAGGGAGGTGAGGCGTGGATGGGAGTCGGGATGGGGATGGGATGTAGGCTCATTTTAAAATAAAGTTAACTGTCACAATATTTTAGATGGGGAAATGCTATAAGAAAAATACATGAGCAGGGTAAGGGGAATCTGCTTGTGAAGGTGACAAAATTTGGAAAACACTGGTCCGGATGGGACTTTTAGGGAAATGCAGAGATTGCCAGGGAAGGGGGTCGTGTTCTAGAACCATCCAATGGATGTGTGGACGTTGAAGAGGCGTTGTTCCAGGGATGGAGACGTTCACCCAACTGCCTGTGTTCCTGGGAGGGCTCCTTACTGGCTCAGCCCCCTTGGGGATAGAGACATCCACCTGACTGCCTGCCTGTCTGCCTGGCAGGGCTCCTCACCAGCTCAGCCCCCTCAGTAATGGAGATGTCCACCTGACTGCCTTCTCACCTGGGAGGTCTCCTCACTGGCTCAGTACCCTCAGGAATGGAGACATACCCCCCAACTGTATGCGTGCCTGGGAGGGCTCCTCACCAGCTCAGCCCCCTCGGGGATGGAGACATACCCCTGACTGCCTTGTCGCCTGGGTGGGCTCCTCACTGGCTCAGCCCACTGAGGGATTGAGACATCCCCCAGACTGTCTGCGTGCCTAGGAGGGCTCCTCACTGGCTTAGCTCTCTGCACACCAGCTTCCATTTATCCGGAGGGCCTTTCCTCCACACTCCATCCACTGTCCTAGCTACTGCTCACCCTCAAGACTCAGAAAGACAGCCCAGTCTTCCAAGCACCTTCTCAGTCCCTTTCCAGGTGGATCGGAATATTGGGGCCCATCCTCCATGCCCTCCTCAGCACGTGTTGTCAATGTCCATCACCTGCTGCTCTGTCCTGCAGAATGTGCTCCTCCAGGCCCACAGGTGTGTTCCACCACCCACAGTCCTTCCCACCTGTGCCTGGTACAGGGCACGACACTTAGTTGCAGTTAGATTCCATGAGTAATTGCTGAATAAACAGGTGATGGAGAGGGAAGGGAAGAAGGCAGAGGAGAGTGAGAGAGAAGGAAAGAAGGGAAAGAGAGAGAAGAGGTCCTTGTGAATGGAAGAGGTGTCAGCCATGTGCAGGATCGTGAACCATGAGAAAGACATAGGACCGGCCAGGTGAAATGTGGAGGGAGCTTCCTGACCCCCATCTACCCATTCCAACCCATTCTCCATAGACTAGCAGATCTTTCCAAATCATACCTTAAGATTTTTTCTCTCCTGATCAAAGATCTTCAATGTCTCCCCTTTACCTACAGACTAATTAAAACTCATCAGCCCAAAAGAAAGACTTTCATCATTTGGCAAAACTTACCTCTGACAACTCCTCTAGGTGCAGGTGAAATTGTGGGACTTCCTGATATCGGAGCACACTCTTCACGCTACTGCTCTGACTTTGCTCCCTGGAACACCTCCTACAGCTGACATTGAAATTCCGTCCCTCACATGTGGTTACACTCAAAGAATTACCCCTTATAAAGTCTTCCAGGATCTTGTCCTTCGCCCTCACAGCCTCATTCCACATTTTGTTAACCCGGCCCTGGCTTTTGTCTGACTCTGCCTTAACGTTGGAACATTTGAATGTTGCTACATCTGTCTCATTAATCCACATGCTCCAGAGAGCAATGTGCAAAATTTTACTCATCTTTGTTTTTCCTTCAGTGTTCAGCATAATAATAGATATTTCATAAGTGGGTTGTACATGGATGAATGAATGAATGAATGAACGAATGAACATGGGTCAAAGGAGAGAGGCTGGAGGATGATGGAGACACCCCAGAGTTAGGGTTCAGAAGACATGGATTCTGGCCCTCCCACCTACTGACTGTGTGACCTTGGATGATGACTTAATCAGTACTAAGGTGCCTCTATAAAACATTGCACTTATAAGATATATTCTCTAAAGTTTCTCCTCCTCTAATAATTCACATACAGCAAAAATTCCAAGTAATTGAAAGCTGACTTCCAAGTCACTGATGTTTCGCAACATCCTCTTTCAGCATTTTTTTTTACAAGGTGGGTTTAATCATTCTGAATTACAGCAAGAGAATGAATATGACACCATGTAGATATAAAGTCTTTGAGGCCAGGAAATCCCTGAGGCCTAAGACAATTCTGAGATTGGCATCTCCTGATAATCAACATGGTAATGACGACAGCACCCAGACAAAATTGCCAAATGCACGGAGAGCAGCACTGTCCACGTTTGGGGGAGTAGCAAATTGAAATGCAGCCGGACTCTTCTATTTCCAGTAAGGACACCATTTATCACGGGCCGGCATGTGACCCTGCGGTGCACCTCGCTAGGGGGAGGGGATGCTCGGGGTGTGCCCTTGTGCTCTATCCATGTTGTGCACAAGAAAATGGGGCTTCAGGCATGGGCTCCGGCCACCTCTGGAAGTAATAAAGGCTGAACTGACACTCATGTGCTCGTAACACTCAAAGCGAGGGGGGAAGCAAAGTGCCGCCGCAGCATAATGACGTGTCCGCAGAGAAGCCAGTTCCATTTCCACCCTGAGAGCTACAGGGATGTGTCATCTACTTAGGACAAACGAGGGGCTGCGACAGAAGGTGCCAGATATTCTGGGTAGCCTAATGAGGAGAGGATGAAACATAGGAGGCATTTGGTCTGTTCATTTTCCAGGCAGTAACTGCTCATGCAAGGTTACTTCTGCACACCAAAAGGAAAGAGAATAAATCTACACTCTCTGTCAGCCAGGAGACAGTCTCCATATTCTATGAAGGGCGGAAATGGGCTCCCCTGGGAAATTAAACCAGCCACCTTGGTGAATCTTCAGGAGAACACGCAATTAAAATCACAATGTTTTTAAGTGACGTTTCCATCTCTGTGCTGTGTAGCTAGCTGCGGGAAAACCCCTAAAGGAAGATCTGCCCTCCTTCGCCAGTCATTTGCTAATGGGGCACTCACAGTCCACTGTGGGGGAGTGGGGGGAGCCTACATACTTTTTTCTTAGTTAAGACCCTTGGCTTTAAACATAAGCAATGGCGATCAAAGCACCACATTAAAGGAATAAGTGTTAGCAAACTCTTATTTTCCCAGGATCAAGATCAGCCGAAACTATTGAAAAGGAACATTCCAACGTTTTGAGATACTATCTAAAGATTTGCTGTCCCAAAAAGTTCAAGATAATTGTAACTACAGTGAATTGTCCCATTCACAGAACCTTCAAGTTGGCAGTTAAGTGACAAAAGCCCAGGAATTCAGATATGATAAAAATCTTGATGACCGCCCAAGCATAAGGGAGGGTACAAATGAGGAGCAGAGCAGAACTATCTCTGCTCGGTTTAAATCCTGTTCATTCTCATCACTGCTTCCTTCTCCCTTTTTTCCCCCTTTACATTCTCCTTCTTCCAAATTTTCCACTTTACATGATCTTTGCTTAAATTTTAGCAAAATTTCAGAGTGTGTTATGGCCAGTGAGCAAAGGCAGTAGTCTGTGTTCATAGCAGTTAAGTCATCTGAAATGACCATCATTTGCTGATTTAACATTTTTGAAGATTTTCTTATAAAGCTTATCATTTTCATATACACCCTAGTTGTTCTAATTCATTCGCTTTGATTCTGATACTACGTATTGGCACAATTGCTATAATTAAGTCTAATTATATAATTAGCATAACATATGTGATCATGTAATTAGAATGTGCAATTACATAATTACAATGTGTAATGGCATCAGGGTGTAAATATCTTTCCAAAATGTCAGGAAGAAATATCCTCTGTTTGCTCAAGAGGAGGTTTTAAAGTTCAGTTTCACATTTGATTACAGGATGGAAATTCAAATATTATTTGAATCAACCACTTTAATTATGCTTAGGGAATAAAAGCTTTATTTTCTCTTCATTTAATATCTTTTCTAACTGAAGTACAAGGTAAGAAACTCTGCAATGTATCAAAAGTATGTATTTTACTAATCTTCCTGCATTGTTTGAGTTGGGGAAATAAAATTATTAGAACTCCTGGCAAAATGAACCAGTCCTCAAAATTTATATACTTGGATCTAGCAAATTTAGATCTAAAAACATATTATTTCCTTTAATCACCAGTTAACCCCACGATTGCCACATGCTAGGCATGGGCTCCTGGATGCTTCACAACCTTCTCAAGCCCCAAAATACACAAAACCAAGCACATTTTTCATCCAGATCTGATTTTTCACCCATATTACCTCCCTCATTGGTTCTCAGACTTCAACATGAATGAGAATCACCTGAAAGGCTCCGAATAACAGATTTCTGAGTCTCACCTGAGAGTTTCTGATTAGGTAATCCTGAAGTAAATCAGAAAATGTGCAATTTTAACAGGTTCCCAGTTAACCTGTGGCTGCTGGTCCAGGGACCATACTTGAAGAAATATTGTCTTACCCATCACCAAGTTTCCCAAGCTAGAAATTCAGATTAACAATTGCCTCCTGTTGTTCATCTGCCCTCTACTCTCCACTCACCCGATCCCCAAGTCCTGTGGGTTCCACCTCAAGAAACCTCTGAGGTACTTCCCGACCCTCCTCTGCATCCCCACTGGCCGGGCTATGTTCACCTCTCCTGTGCTAGGACCATGCTGGTACCAAGAGGGAAGTGCTCCTCTCATTTCCTCCCCCAGTCAAACCCCAAACTAGCACCAACTTGATTACCCTTCAACCCTTCCTTTTTGAGAATGTAGTGCTCCCCTGACCTACAGAATGGCTTTCACTTCTCAGCACGGCAGCTCCCTTCCCAAGCACTCCACTGCACTCTCACCACTCCCACACCATGACTCCCTTTGCTAATGCTGTCCCCTTTGTGTGGATGGAGGGTCCAGGCAGGGCCTGACCTGTCACTAGAAATCAGAGACTCATGAAATGAGATCACACTGTGGACACAGGAAGCCATGGTTTTGTGCAAGTCCAGATGCAGAGACAAGCTGGAGACTATGGTGGGGGAGGGGTTGAGTAAGTGTAGGCAACGGGAAGGGAGGAGGGCTTTTTTTTTTTTTTTTCTTTTTTTTGAAACTGAGTCTCACTCTGTCCTCCAGGCTGGAGTGCAATGGCATGATCACAGCTCATTGCAACCCCTGCCTCCCAGGTTCAAGCAATTCTGCCTCGGCCTCCTGAGTAGCTGGGACTACAGGCAAGTGCCACCACACCCAGCTAATTTTTCTATTTTTAGTAAAGACAAGGTTTCACCATGTTGGCCAGGCTGGTCTCAAGCTCCTGACCTCATGATCTGCCTACCTTGGCCTCCCAAAGTGCTGGGATTACAGGAGTGGGCCACTGTGCCCAGCTGGGAGGATGGCTTTTTTAGGCAGGACAGTGTGCCCGGTGCTTTACCTATTATCTCATTTAGTTCTCACAAGTCTGTTTTATAAATTACATTTGCTACATGAGAAAACATGAGGCTCAGGAAGAGCACACAGCTTGTTTAAGGTCCAATATCCAGTAAACAGCACCATCAAGTTTGAAACCTACCTTGTAACAAATATGCTGTCTGCCTCCAAAATCCATACTTGTTTAGCACATTTCCACTGTTGGATGATTTCATGGTTAGATAAGGAAACATATTCAAGTAGTGCTGGAGAGCTGATGGATGTGGAACTGGAAAGCAATTTCTAGGGCAGAGGTCCCAGACCTTTTTGGCACCAGGGATGGATTTTGTGGGAGACAATTTTTCCATAGACTGGGTTGTGGGGGATAATTTCATGATGATTCAAGCACATTACATTTATTGTGTATTTTATTTCTATTATTATTACATTGTAATATGTAATGAAATAATATACAACTCACCACAATGTAGAATCAGTGAGAACCCTGAGCTTGTTTTCCTGCAACTAGAAGGTGGGGGCGGTAAGAGACAGTGAGAGATCATCAGGCATTAGATTTTCATAAAGAGCTCACAACCTAGATTCTCTCACATACACAGTTCACAATAGGGTTCTTGCTCCTATGAGATTCTAACAGTGGATCTGCCTGTCAGATCAGGCAGTGGAGCTCAGGTGGTAATGAGAGTGATGGGGAGCAGCTGTAAATACAGATGAATCTTTGCTCGCTTGCCCACTGCTCATCTCCTGCTGTGCTGGCGGGCTGTGCTCCTAACAGGCCGCCAGCCAGTACCAGTCTGTGACCCAGGAGTTGGTGACCCCTACTCTAGGGGACCTACAGTATGGCTCTATCTCAGGCGCTGCCCTTGTCAAACTTCTTAGTAAACCCTATAAGACCTAGAGCCTGAGGTTCTCAGAGTTCAGAAGGTCTGCTAATGAATCACTGAATCATCAATCACAATATTAAACGGGAACATGGACAAATGCAACACAGCACATTTAATTCCAAAATAATTGGACAACTTTCAGGATTCAAAGACATTTGATGTTGACAACATGTAATCTGTGAAGGATCTAGGGATTTCTCTTGACTATAAACTTAGCAAGGGCCATCAACATAATGTGACTTCTAAAAAATACATAAAAACAAAATTGTGTTTGTTTTCAACATGGCACTTGATTCAATCTTAAAATGACTCCCCTTCTCCAAAGCAAAGTATCTCAAATTATGGGAAAGACTTATCCACACTCAACAGCAAGAGAAAGATGCCCATAGTTTAGAAAGGAAAGAAACCATAGAGCACTAAAAAGGGAAAAAGCCATTAACCTGTGGGTTCTTAGTCAAGGTACGTGAAAAGTACAAACAGGTCCAGATATCACTGAGCATAAGGTAAAGAACTAGACCCGAGGTGGATGTCTGGTCCTGGTTCCTGTAGTGGATATCTATCTACAAGCTATATCCTTACAATGTAATGTAAATACAGTGTACAGATTTTACAAAAATAAAATCCACTCTAAAATCTCTTTTCCACTCCAAAAGGAAAAGAGAAAAGACTCCAAATTCTGGCCTTAGCTATAATTTTGATGAAAATTCATACCTGAGATGTGAAAGAAAAAAGATCTAGCTAAGCAATGAGCTACGGGCACCCATTGGCTCAGTGATGGCCCTAAAGATGCACCTGGAGCCAGCACTCCTGGGGTCTGGTTAGAAGGAACCCCGTTATCTCCATGGAGGGGTAGGGCTAAGCACAGATTAAGAGAAAAAAGAACTGCAAAACTAAAATTTCAAAACACAAAAGCAAAAGAACACTAAGAAAAACAACCAAAAATATCAACAATGAAAAGGTAAATTCATTCCAAGCAAATTCAAACAACAAATCAACATAAAAGTGAATATAAATGTTTGAAATCCTCAAATGAGTAAAGAATGATGTAACAGTCATAAAAATAGAGTAAGTAAGGAACAACTGAGATTACAAAAAAAAATGTGGATGTCAAGAAGAACTGATTGAAATTTTTGGAATAAAAAGTATATTCATTGAAATAAAAATTCCTGAAAATAAGATAAACTCTAAATTGGGTATGTCAAAGAAATAATAAGTAATAGATATTGCCAAGTAAATCACCTAAATGTGGGTTAAAATAAGAGATATGAATAAGAGGTGAAACTCCAAAAATTCACCTAGAATAGAATAAGAAGTTCCAGAAGAAGAAATAAGACAGAATTTGAAATAAGCAACATTTTAAAAGACACAAGCAAATGATTTTTTTCAGAATTGAAGCATCTTCAGATTGAAAGCAATCACCAGACATTAAGCTTATAAAATAAACTCATATAAAAATATATCCATATGAAACATCAGAAAACTATACATGAGAAAAGCATAAAACCAGAGAGAAAACAGTTTGCTTTCCAAACAACAATTAGATATCAGCAGAACTGTCATCAGAGTAAAAAATAGAAACCAAAAGATGTTAACTGAAGTCTTCAATGGGAATATAATTTTCAACCTAAAATTTTATGCCCAGCTGAACTATTTTTAAAGTGGGGCAACATAAAAAGACATTTTCAAATATGCAAGAGCCATGATGAGTTGCAACTTACACACTCTTTACTAAAGAGTGTTCTAAAGACACAGAAGGAACACATGTAACATAAGAAACCACAGTGAGCACGTGACTTAGCACACTGTATTAGTGGATCCACTTAATGAGTAGATGAAATACTTCTAAAATGTGTGCTTAAAATACAGAGGAATTTACAAATAACAATAGCAATGATGACAGAATGGGGAAATATATTTGGTAGATACATGTTTTATATATATGTATATATATGTGTATATATATGTATATATGTTTGTGTATATATGTATATATTTAAAAGGCTACATCTTTTATCTAATTCAAAAAGATTATAAAAGTTAATGAAAAATTTTAGAATATTTTAACATAATATGTTAAAGTGCAAAGTAAGCATAAAAAGGTATAAATACAGCTTATAGATTTTACAAAAATAATTATTTAAAACCTATGGAAATAAAAAAAGCAAAAGAGCAAGTTTTAGTAGAGATGGGGTTTCACCATCTTAGCTAGGCTGGTCTTGAACTCCTGACCTCATGATCCACCCACCTCGGCCTCCCAAGGTGTTGGAATTACAGGCATGAGCCACTGCGCCTGGCCAAAAGGCACTTTTCAACTCAGCATAAGGAAGAACCTTTGAACAAGCAGAGCTCCCACAAACTGGGGCAGTCCTCCTCCCCAGTCTCTGCAGAACAGGCATGGGGATCTGCTGCTACCAGGGCTTCCAAAGGATTTTGTTAATAAATATCTCACAAAGGTTCTCACCATCTCTCCCCCACACATAACAATTCCTCCACAAACTCTCACCTCCTGTGCATGCATGTATCATAGGCCATTCACATTTCCCCACCCAAATGTGGGTTCACTAAGTCAACTTCACACAGTTCATTGGAGTAATAGGATTTTTAAAGCTTTCTCAGTATAAAACATGTCAAAAACTGAAATATTATCTCATCTTTTAATACACAATAGGACATTAAGAATGAGCTACAATTAGAAAATAAATATGCAATTTTGAGGGATGATTTTAGTATATGCTTTAAATACAGGTTTTAATAGATTAAAAATATATGTGAATTTTAACTCTTTGTTAACCCTGTCTCTACTAAAAATACAAAAATTAGCTGGGTATGGTGGTGGGCACCTGTAATCTCAGCTACCTCGGAGGCTGAGGCAGGAGAATCACTTGAAACTGGGAGGTAGAGGTTGCGGTGAGCCGAGGTGGCACCACTATGCTGCAGCCTGGGTGACAGAGTGAGACTGTGTCTCAAAAAAAAAAAAACCATAATTAGCTACAGTTGCTGTGTTGTACAGCAGATCTCGTTACTTAATTTGCATCTGATACTTGGTTTTATTACCTATTAAGTGGTGGTGTTTTGAGAACTAGATGAGACAATATATGGGACTCACCTAGTATAGGTCTGGCATACAGTAAGAATTCAATAAATAATAGCTACGCTATTATGATCATCATTGATTGAGGGTTTACCCCTGCTACTACTGTTTATTTCAAATGATAACATGAGCTAACACTTATGGAGCCTTTACTTTGTATCTGGTACCATGGGAATTATCAGATGAGTTATTTCATTTAATCTTTAAACTTCTTATGAAGTAGGTGCTATCGTCACCTCCACTTTGCAGGTGAGGAAGCTGAGCCTTGAAGGGTAAGGACCTCGACTCAGGAGACCCTGCTGGTTAGTCAGAGCCCCAGCCCTGAGCCCCAGCATCGGGAGCCCTGGTGCTCGGCCTGCACCTGCTACCCAGGCCATGGTGAAGGTCTTCCTGGGTGTCTCCTGCTCTCTGCTATTCTCTAGTTGCTTATTCAAAGCTCACTTGTCTCCACACAGAAACGTGAATACTCAGCTCACCCTGGCAGCTCACGACTGTCAGATTCTCTGCAGCCTTTTGCAATGCAAGAACACAGACCACCAGGCTGGTCTCAAACTCATCCCTCAGGTGATCTGCCCGCTTCAGCCTCCCGAAGGGCGGGGATTATAGGTGTGAGCCACCGTGCCCGACCTAATTAGGTATTTTTTTAAATGGCTTAGAGAGACTTTAAGTGTTCTCACCACACACACAAAAAGTATAAGTACGTGAAATAGTGCACATGCTAGTTTAATTCAGTAATTCATCAATGTACACATATTTCAAAACATGATGCACACAATAAATATATACAATTTTTATTAATTTTTTAATCCATTAATTTAAAAGGGGGTTGCTGCTCAGTGCTCAGTGAGATCCGACCCACTGGCTGATTCTGAAGCAGAGGCTCTGCCTGTGTCACTTACACTCACTGAACCTTAACTGGCTTATCTACAAAACAGGAAGATACTGGAAGCTGGTGTGCAGATTGAAAGAGCTGTTGTCCTCTGCACACCTGGCTTCCTCACACCCTTTCCCTGCCTCTGTGAGATTCAGGGTGGCCTCTGGCACAAGGCCGGGGGCTTAGTTTTTATTCTCATTCGAGACTAGCTAGGGGTGAACCCAAAGCCAGGTGCCACATGAGCCACCCCCCAGAGTGCAAAATAAAGATCAGGATTGCCAGAGTTTCCTCTCTCAATTCCTGGCTCACAGTACCAGTCATCTCATGTCCTTAAAGCCTGGGAAGTGAGGAGCATACCGTGTCTCCTTCAAATCAAATGAAACAAAGCATATTTTTTGTGAAGATTCTCTAGAGCAGAAAAACAGTGAATGAGATAAAAGTAGCTTGCCAAAAATAGCACCTCAGGTTCTGAAGCTGTTACAGGTGGGTACATCATACATGACACCTGCTTTCAGAATTGAGGAGAGCATGGGTTGGAGGCTGTATTGGTCTGTTTTCACACTGCTGATAAAGACATCCCCAAGATCGGGCAATTTACAAAAGAAAGGTTTAATTGGACTTACAGTTCTACATGACTGGGAAGCCTCACAATCATAACGGAAGGCAAAAGCCACATCCCACGTGGTGACAGACAAGAGAGCTTGCGCAGGGGAACTCCCCTTTTCAAACCCATCAGATCTCCTGAAACTCACTCACTATAATGAGAACAGTGCAGAAGACCCGCCCCCATAATTCAATCACTTCCCACTGGGTTTCTCCCATGACATGCGGGAATTGTGGGTGGGGATGCAGCCAAACCATATCGAGGCCCCAAGTGTTTCAATCACCTCCTTTGCTTCTAGATTTTTTTTTTTTTTTTTTTTTTTTTTTTTTGAGAAAGAGTCTCGCTCTGTCACCAGGAGCCAGGCCGGAGTGCAGTGGCGCGATCCCGGCTCACTGTAACCTCCGTAGATTTTGCAGGTATACAGGAGAGGCCACTTTGCACAGGTGGCGATATTAAATCTATGACATTGTATTACGCCCAAGTCTGTAGCCCAGCAGCAAGGGGGTGGGCCAGGTGCTGGTCCTAGGCTCTGCTCTAACAGATCTCTTTGGCCAAATTATTTCCTCTCTCTGGGTTTAGTTTCCCTACAAGATACAAAAATTAGATGTCATGATGCCCAAGCTCTTTTCTAGCTCAATATGTGTGACTCCAACTGAATGGTTATAATGGACTGAATAAATGAGATATATGTGGAAAAGCAAATATTTGACCCAGGTTTTGTCTGGAGGAAATTTCAATGTCGTGCTGGGTAATGCTCTTGCTGACAGTCAAGAGTGTTGTCTGGTTCCCATAACGGGCAGTAATGGAGGAACTAATGGTTCCGGGAAGGCAGGCGGCCTGGTAGGGGCCATGGTGGGGCTCCACCATGTCTGAAGCAAGCCCTGCACGTCCCAGTCTACTGCTAACAAAGCAAAGGGCCTAGGCAAGTTCACGTCTCAGAAGAGGGGAGAGAATTAACTGCAGGAGGCAGAGTTTGGGAGCAATGTCCTAAGAAAATGAGCTCACTGGGAGGGCACTCTGCTGCAGTCAGCAGCCCCTTGACACCCCAGGGACACCTTGGAGCACCTGGCGGGAAACAGGATTCCAACCCCAGGTGTGCTGAAAGACTACCATAGAGGGCGAGGTGTGGGAATAGTGAGAATACGTATGCTCAGGAGAGTGATGGAAATAGTGAGAATACGTATGCTCAGGAGAGTGATGGAAATAGTGAGAATACGTATGCTCAGGAGAGTGATGGAAATAGCGAGAATACATATGCTCAGCAGAGCGAGCTCCTCTACTAACCAAGTGGCTCGCAAACCTGCCTAGACATTAGAATAGCCTGGGATGCTTTCCAAAAATCAGATTCCCAGACCCCAGCTCAGTACAAATGTCTAGATGCCTGACCCAGGAATATGTATGTTTCTTGGACCTCCCACGCATTTCTGATGATGAGCTGGTGAGTACAGAATCTCTTCGTAGATGTGTCTGGCGTATTAACCAAACTCAACAGAAAAGCAAAATGGGTACTCCAGGTTTTACTTGTTTTCATTTTTTGGAAGAAAGAGAGAAGGCAGCAGAGGTAAAAAGAAATGCAGGATGGAGTTTCAAACCTTCACAAATTCCTTCTCAAGAATCCTCCATATTACCAGCCTGGACAACATGGCAAGACCCTATCTCTACAGAAACACAAAAATTAGCTGGGCGTGGTGGTGCATGCTTGTCATCCCAGATACTCGGGAGGCTGAGTGGGGAGGATCACTTGAGCACAGGGAGGTTGAGGCTGCACTGAGCTGTGACCGCACCACTGCACTGCAGCCTGGAAGAGACAGGGAAAACCAGTCTCAGGAAAAGAAGAATCCTCCCCATGGGCGAGTGGAGGAATCTCTGGCTCTGGCTTGTGGCCCAGCCTCTCTCAACAACTCTGCTTTTGCCAAGTCCTGCCTACAGCCCTCCGGCTTCCACTTATCCTCAAAACCCAGGTCACCAGCGTCAGCAGTCTGGGAGCAAAGGAGCCTGAACTCGTGAGGAGGTCCCTGTCCAAAAGTGTCCCCACACTTCCCACTATGTCTTTTCTTACCTTATAGTGCAGAAAAACTTACATTGGGAAGATGTTTTCATACAACTTAAGGGCAAGACAGTATTTCCTAGCCCCCTCTATGGGCACTGGGTCAGCTAAATTAGAGAGATTAGAACTGCCCCCTGTAAAATATTTCCAAGCTCCCATCTCCAAACCCTCTATCTTCCAAAGCTGTTGCACTCAGTCTGTTTGCACCGGTTCTTTTTGAGCTTGTCTGTGTTTCTAGGGCCCCATTCGCCCACTCACTCTTCTATCTCATCAAGTGTCTATCATGGGGTAGCCATGTCACAAAATGCTGGGGTCACAAAAATATGAAGTCATCATCCCTGGACTTGACAACTTCACAACCTATCTTCTCCGACTCCGCCTCTAACACACTGAGCATCTAGGATAAACGCACTCTCCGTGATGTATAAACAGCACTCACATCCTTCTACGCCTCGGGGAGTAGGACTGAGACTGTGGTTTTAAAGTTATGTTCTATGTAGACCTTGCTCTGGAACGCTGCAGGGCTCGTGGTATGCAGGGCACTTACCAGCTAAATCCGTCTCCTCCCCACATCAGTGATTTTTACTCCTTGTATGAATTGTATGAATTATTGTTTTAATGACGTGCTGTCAAAATTCCTGGTGCAGATGAGATGTCAGTTTCTTTCCAGAGTTTGCATTTTATAGTTTTGAGATCATATTCGGAGGAGCTTTGAATAAAGACGACTTGGGTTGATGGCAGAGGTGAGAGGGAACCACTGTAAGGACCCATCTTAAGGCCACACATGCTGAAAGGAAAGTACTCGTTTTGAGTTACTCTCTTGAAACTAAGCATGGGCAGAGGATTGGAAAGTGTCCAAATGCTTTCACACTACCAGAATAGATCTGAATGATCACCTGGCAGCTTCCAAAATTATAGGTGTTAACATGGTTATTTTTATCCGTTGACACTCTTCAAAAGAATATCTGATGTGTTCCGTATTAGGTAAATGCCGATATGCACATTCCGTGACTAAATTATTCATCATTTCCTTATTCTAAGTGTCTAAGTGAATACTGCATGCCCAGTGTATTTGTTCATTTTCACGTTTCTAATGAAGACATACCGGAAACTGGGAATAAAAAGAGATTTAATTGGACTTAAAGTTCCACATGGCTGGGGAGGCCTCAGAATCACGGCAGGAGGTGGAAGACACTTCTTATGTGGTAGGGAGTGCACACAGCACTGAGCACCCAGCACCTCCAGACCCAGCTCTGGTAGAACCTAGCACAGCCAGCGGTCCTGCCGTGGTGGCCTGGAGGAGCTCAGAGGACTGCGACAGGAACCAGGACCCTGGTAGGGTTTGTTTTCCAGTTTCTGGGTAAAAAGGAAAGAGCTGAGACTAGGAATTCCACCCTAAGGAAACTCTGCTGGCCATGGGGGAGCCAGCAGCCTTTGGTGCCAGGGCTGAGGCCTAGAGGTGGGGGAGTTATGTTACCCAAAGGAAATTAGTCAGGAGTGGATTCCTGCAGCCCATCCAAACCAAAGTGAGTGGATAGCCAAAAACTCAGGAGACCAGATGCCCATGCCAAGATGGCAGAGTGACACTGAGCTGGCTGCGGCAGGTAGAGTGAGCAGGACAGTGCCTTGCTGGGAAGGACACATTGCACCTGCCTCAGGGCAGCATCCAAAGACTTAGGAAGCCCCCGGGCTACCATTCTCACCGCAGAACAGAGTCATAGCAGTTGGAATAGTTAGGGGAATAGATAGGTGAGAAGTCTAGAGGTGTATTTTTGGGAGAAAGAAGAGTGTGGGCTCCTAGGATTGAGTGGGTTTTGGGAGTTCAGGGTTCAGGGTTCCCTCTTCCCTTTGGCTCCAGGGAACTGCTGCTGGATTTGAGCTCTGCCCAAAAGAAGAAAAAAAATTCTGACTCTGAATTCAAGGGCAGCACAAGGGGACCCAGGAAGGACTGGTCCACAGGGTTTTATTCCCAGGTCCCCTTCCCTTCCTCCAAGGTTAGAGTTAGGGTTGAAATGCAAGGCAAAGTTTCCTGTGTTTGGAACTAAAAACGAAGCAATGCCTCCAAGGGCCGTGAGTAGGAGAAAAGCACGATTCCAAGGACAACCGTGGCAGATTTAAGTGCCGGCATGCAACAGGAGGCAGCTTCGTGGCCGGAGAAGACAACTTTGAAGAGCTCTCTGCTGCTTTTTAAATAAGAACTTGCAGAGGGAGACTATGGCTAACGGGGCGGGTACCCAGAGACTGACCCGGCGCCCCCAGGAGCCACGTGGACACTGCCTTTTGATGACGATGCCGGCGCGCAGAGGTGGCCTGCCCACAGCCCTGCATCCATTCTGTCCTCACCTTGACAAAAATCAGTCACTTACCAAAAAAATCAGGGGCGATCTGTAGGAAAAATGGGGAGAGAAGACTAGTTTGGCCTGTAACCTGAGTAGCGAATCTAATGCCTGCTTCCGTAAAAAAAAGAAAGAATTGATAGTTTGCCTCCTTCACCTCGTTTCCTCATTGCAAACCTGGCAATAGGGAAACGCTCTAAAGTCAACCTGAACAGCACTGAGATCATCCGGCCAACACGGAAGGCCCCCGCTTTGTATAAATCAGCAAAAGAACATCTGCATTCCCAGGAGAGTCTAGTTGATTTACAAAACAGGGACTAATAGGCTCGTGCAGAAAGAACCCTAAAAGAGAAAAACGTAGAACAGCTTCACCGCTAACAAAACATTCATCAACTACACTTCGTGTTAGGAAAAGACAGTTTCGCTGTATTTACTAACATCTATAAATTTTAAAGATTTTCCCTCCATCCTGTTTCTCGGCTTGTGGGCTCCAACTCAGCAGGCTCAGGCGTCTTCCCTCCCTGGCGGGCCTGGCTCTGCCCCCTGGCATCCAGCCTTCCTGATCCAGCCCCTCCTTCCCAGCATGTCATGTCCTCGTGACTCCCACCCATACTGCCCACCGCATCGTGCCGGGTCTGAATGGTTGGGAGAGCAGCATGTCACATCCCTGGCCCCTCACCCCCTCTCCTCCTCCCTATTCCCTCACTTAAAGAGCTCACTCAGGTCAGCTGGTTCTTCACGCCCTCCACGCCACTGCCTTCATTTCCTTTGTCCTCCAAGAACTCTTCATGCTCAGGTAGTGCTTGAATCCCCCCAAATTCTTATTTGAAATCCTAACCCTAACCTGTATTTGAAATCATAACCCCCAAATTCATATTTGAAATCCTAATACCCTAATATGAGGGTATTGGGAGGTGGGGCCTTCAGCTGGTGATGAGGGTAGAGCCTCACAAATCGGGTTAGTTCCCTTATAAAAGGGACCCCAGAGAGCCACCCCACTCTTCCACCATGTGAAGACACAGCCAGAAGCCACTGTCTATGAAGAATAGCTCCTCCCCAGACACGAAATCTGCCGGCGCCTTGATCTTGGGCTTCTAAGCTTCCAGAGCTGAGGTCCATCAATTTTTGTTTATTATAAGCCAACCAGTGCATGGTGTTTTGTTACAGAAGCCTAAATGGGTTAAATAGTTAATGTTCAGATTCACTATCTCACACCATTCCCTCATTGCTCCAGGCATGCTCCAACAAGATGGCTGGCAGGAAAGCCTATAATCGTATTTGATTTATTCACCTCGCAAACATTTGGAAACACAAACACGATGCCAAATGCTGTCCTCAGGTGCACAGTCTGGTGAGTGACACCAAGATTTGGCCCTCAGAAGAACCATGATGACACAGAGTAGGGAATGAAGTGAATCCCAGGAGCAGAGCGCGACTTGCTGGTTCTAGGGTTCCGTGTGGATCTCGGCCCACAGACAGCTTCTAGCAGGACTTGGTGGCTGACTCTTGTGGCACACAGGTGGAGGGGACACTGGAGCATGGGTACTGGGAGGCGAGGTTCCTGAGCATTGAATGAAGGATTAACATGAGGGTGAATTAACATGCAGGTGAAATTCTGTAAATTGGAGGGGTATCCCATGATATCCATGATAGAAAAGTAAACTGCAGGTGAAGAAGGGACTTACACCATCTCATAACCAGTGAGAGTCAATCCAGAATTTAAAGCCAGAGTTCCTAACTCCAAATCCTGTGTTCAGAAACTGGAAGGAGAAAGAAACCCAGCGATGGATGGGTACCAGATAGTGTGACGCCTCCACCGGCCACACAGGCGGCACAGCAGGGTCGGTGTCAGGTTCATGTCTACACCAGATGTCATGACGAGGCCTGAAGGGAGTGGGTGGATGAACAGAAAGAACACTCGGGACCGTAGGCAGGTGAAAGATGATTTTATTCAGGAGCAGCTCTCATCAGCAGCTTTCTCACGCTGTCCGCCCTGTCTCAGCTGCCTGAGCCGGCCCCGCAGCTCCTTTCAGCAGCTGGCTCCCACACACAGCTGCGCAGCCGGCTCTCCCTTGCCATCAGGACCAGCAGCTTAACTCTCTCTCTGGGCACCAGTAAACCAAGCTATGTCCTGGCTGACCCCTGTCCATCTGCCAAGATGGGCAACTTTGGCTCTCTCTCTCTGGGCATGAGCATCTGCAGTGTCAACAGGGCAATTATACCTTTTATAGAAAATAGTGGCTTAGAGCCAAATGATAAGCGTTCCCTGTGTTATGGCTGCAGTGGTGAGCTTCTTTATGGTACTTCTACATGGCTATAACAAGTGGAGTTATATTCCTGTGCTCTAGACTCACTGAGTCACTCTGGATATTTACCTCGGCCTATCCTTGACCAAAGCACAGCCCTTACCTGACAGTCGGGCTGCACTTTCTGCCATGTCTGCTTTCGGTTGTCCTGACAACAGCTTGGTTTATAAATATTATTTCACAGAAAAGCCTATTAATTACACTCCCACCTCCTTTGGGAGCTCATGCTTAACCAAGCAGAAGCAAGGACTTGTTGCCACCCTGGCCTAACTCTCTGCCCACAGTCAGGCCCACACAGGAGATGCATGTCACCAAACCACCCACCAGGAACAAAACCCACATGAAATGCCAGTGGCTGTGGATTTGTTTGGAGCTTCTCTCCTTTCATAAGTTCAATGAAAAAGCAGCAGCCAGTGGTGGAGAGAATACAGGATTTGGAGTCAGAAAGCCCAGCTTTAAGTTCCTGACTGACCCTAACTAGTTATGAGATGCCATAAGACACTTAACTCCTTCACCTGCAGTTTTCTCGTCTACAAATTGGAGGGACATCACTGGACTCACATTAATCCTTCATTTGAAGCTTGGTGGATGATATGGTTCAGCTGCATCCTCGCCAAAATCTTACCTTGAATTATAATAACTCCCACATGTCAAGGGTGGGGCCAGGTGGAGATAATTGAATCATGGTGGCAGTTTCCCCTATACTGTTCTCATAATAGTGAATAAGTCTCCTGAGATCTGATGGTTTTATAAAGGGGAGTTCCCCCACACATGCTGTCTTGCCTGCTGTAGTGTAAGATGTGACTTTGCTCCTCATTTGCCTTCTTCCATGACTGTGAGGCATCCCCTGCCATGTGGAACTGTGAGCCAATCAAACCTCTTTCCTTTGTAAATTACCCAATCTCAGGTATGTCTTTATTAGCAGTGTGAGAACAGAATAATACAATAAACTGGTACCAGTTAGTGGGGGGCTGCTCTAAAGATATGTTAAAATGTGGAAGCAACTTTGAAACTGGGTAGCAGGCAGAGGTTGATACCATTTGGAGGACTCAGAAGAAGACAGGAAGATTTGGGAAACTTTGGAACTCCCTAGAGACCAGTTGAATGACTTTGACCAAAATGCTGATAGCGATATGGGTAATAAAGTCCCGGCTGAGGTGGTCTCAGATGGACATGAGAAACTTGTTGAAAACTGGAGCTTTAAAACTATGCTTTAGCAAAGTGAGTGGTGGCATTTTGCTCCAGCCCTAGAGATTTGTGGAACTTTGAACTTAAGAGAGATGATTAAGGGCATCTGGTGGAAGAAATTTCTAAGCAGCAAAGCATTCAAGAGGTGACTTGGGTGCTGTTAAAAGTATGTAATTTTATGTATTCACAAAGATATGGTTTGGAATTGAAGCTTGTGTTTTAAAGAAAAGCAGAACATAAAAGTTTGGAATATTTTCAGCCTGTTTATGCAACAGAAAAGAAAAACCCGCTTTCTGAGGACAAATTTGAGCTGGCTGAAGAAATTTTCATAGGTAGCAGGGAGCCAAATGTTAATCACCAAGACAATGGGGAAAATGTCTTCAGGTCAATCAGGAATTTCCATGGCAGCCCCTCCCATCACAGGCCCAGAGGCCTAGAAGGAAAAAATGGTTTTGTGAGCCTGGCCCAGGGCCTTGCTGCTTTGTGCAGTCTTGGGAATTGGTGCCCTGCATCCCAGCTATGGCTAAAGCAGGCTAAGGTAGAGCTCAGGCCATTGCTTCAGAGGGTGCAAGCCCCAAGCCTTGGCAGCTTCCATGTGGTGTTGAGCCTTTGGGTGCATAGAAGTCAAGAATTGAGGTTTTGGAACTCTGCCTAGATTTCAGAAGATGTATCAAAATGCCTGGATGTCCAGACGAAAGTTTGCCACAGGATCAGAGCCCTCATGGAGAACCTCTGCTAGAGCAGTGAAGAAAGAAAAGGTGAGGTGGGAGCCCCACACACAGAGTCACCACTGGGGCACTGCCTAGTGGAGCTGTGATAAGAAGGCCACCATCCTCCAGACCCCAGAATGTCAGATCCACTGACAGCTTGCACCACACACCTGGAAAAGCTGCAGACACAACAGCAGCCCATGAAAGCAGCCGGGAGTGAGGCTGTACCCTGCAAAGCCTCAGGGGTAGAAATACTCAAGACCACGGGAGCCCACCTCTTGCATCAGCATGACCTGGACATGAGACATGGAGTCAAAGGAGATCGTTTTGGAGCTTTAAGATTTGACTTCCCTTCTGGATTTCAGACTTGCATGGGGCCTGTAGCCCCTTCATTTTGGCCAATTTCCCCCATTTGGAATGGCTGTATTTACCTATTGCCTGTACCTTCATGGTATCTAGGGAGTAACTACCTTGCTTTTGATTTTACAGGCTCATTGGTGTAAGGGACTTGCCTTGTCTCAGATAAGACTTTGGACTTGGACTTTTGAGTTAATGTTGAAATGAGTTAAGACTTTGGGGCACTGTTGGGAAAGCACGATTGGTTTTGAAATGTGAGGACATGAGATTTGGGAGGGGCCAGAGGCAGAATGATATGGTTTGGCTGTATCCCCAGCCAAATCTCAACTTGAATTGTAATAATCCCCACATGTAAAGGGCAGGGCCAGGTGTAGACAATTGAATCATGGGGGTGGTTCCCCCATACTGTTCTTATGGCAGTGAATAAGTCTCATGAGACCTGATGGTTTTATAAAGGGGAGTTCCCCTGCACAAGCTCTCTTGCCTGCCATCATGTAAGACATCACTTTGCTCCTCTGCCAAGACTGTGAAGCCTCCGCAGAGATGTGGAACTGTGAGTCAATTAAACCTCTTTCCTTTATACATTACCCAGTCTTGGGTATGTCTTTATTAGCAGCATGAGAACAGATTAATATAGTGGAACATGAAGATGTGTTCTGACTTGGGCAACTCTGTGGTCTTGATCATTAATTCTGGGAATGAAATAAATTCACAGTGTATCCCTGGATGATTATTCTTGTTCCATTTCACTTTACACCTGAAACAGCATGATGCTCAATTTCATGTGCCAGCTTGGCTGAATCAATGGAGCCTGTGGTGAACATTTCTGAGTGTGTCTGAGAGGACGTTTCCAGAAGAGGTTAGCATTTGAACTGATGGACTCAGTTAAGATCTCCTCCCAGTGCAAGTGGGCATCATTCAATCTGTTGAGGGCCTAAACAAAAGGCAGAAGAAGGGAGAATTCTGACTCCTCCTGCCTGCCTGTTGATCTGGAACTGGGTCTTCTCCTGCCTGTGGACTGGGATTTACACCATCCACTCCCCGAGTTCTCAGACCTTTGGACTCAGACTGAATAACACCAGTAACTCTCCTGGGTCTGCACCTTGCACCCAGCAGATAGTGGGGCTTCTCAGCTCCAAAATTGCATGTGCTAACTCCCACAATCAATGTGTGTGTGTGTGTGTGTGTGTGTGTGGCGTGTGAAACCCTACTAATGCAAACGTATTGAAGATGACATCTTCCCCATGTTTAAACCTTTCAAACTCTACAAGTTTTGCCCTGTCTTTGGGGAGCAGACATGGAGCAGTGGGAGGAACCCCTATTCTTTTCTCCATCTCTCCAGAGAATAAGTCATTTCTCTTCCCTGTGTCCTCCCTGCCCTGTAGTGGGTAAGAAGGAGCCACCACATCCAGGCTCCAGCACTGAGCATCTGGCTGAGGGGAGGGGAGGAAGGACTAATCACTTGAATGCAGCTCCTTAACTTCCAGATTGTCTGAAGAGCTGCTCATGGCAAGGAGTTTCTTCACAGTCAGGGAAACACTGCGCTCCAAGTGAAAAGAGCCCATTGAGGTCCACCTGGATGTCCTTGCACTTGATTGCAACCTCTGTGGGGCTGTTATAATCAGAGCACAGCCAGCCTCAGGGTAGAGGTATCCACCACACACCGTCTCAGCTCCAAACCTTCTCAGCATTTTGCATAGGTGAAGCGGTAAAGGCTAGAGCAGCCAAGTGAGATCCTCAAATGTTCCTCATACTGGGACATTTCCAAATGCCTTCTCCCTGGCTGATTTCCCCCTATTGCCTGACTCTGTAAGGCCATAATTCCCCACCTCTGAGCAGCCTAAAGTAACTTTTTACCTTCAGCCCAAACAGTTGACTCAGCAGTGGTTGTGGGCTTTCTGACATTTTTTTCCAAGTAATAATAATGATTTTAGCCTGTTGCTTCTATTCATAAACTAAATCATACATAGAACCCAGAAAATCCTGATTCATCTTCATCTCTTAAGAATGACTCTATCAAAATTGAAAGCACTAGAGGAGCAAGATCAAAAAAACTCAAAAGCTAGCAGAGGACAAGAGATAACTAAGATCAGAGCAGAACTGAAGGAGATAGAGACACAAAAAAACGCTTCAAAAAATCAATAAATCCAGGAGCTGGTTTTTTGAAAAGATCAACAAAATAGACAGACCACTAGCCAGATTAATAAAAAAGAAAAGGGAGAAGAATCAAATAGATGCAATTAAAAATGATAAAGGGGATATCACCACGGACTCCACAGAAATACAAACTACCATCAGAGATTACTACAAACAGCTCTACTCACATAAACCAGTAAACCAGGAAGAAATTGATAAATTCCTAGACACTTGTACTCTACCAAAACTAAACCAGGAGGAAGCTGAAACCCTGAATAGACCAATAATAAGGGCTGAAGTAGAGGCAGCAATCAATAGCCTAACAACCAAAAAGAGTCCAGGTCCACATGGGTTCACAGCCGAATTCTACCAGACGTACAAAGAGGAGCTGGTTCCATTCCTTCTGAAACTGTATCAAACAATACAAAAGGAGGGAATCCCCCCTAACTCATTTTTTGAGACCAACATCATCCTGATACCAAAACCAGGCAGAGACTCAACTGAAAAAGAAAACTTCAGGCCAATATCCACGATGAACATCGACACAAAAATCTTCAATAAAATACTGGCAAACAGATTGCAACAGCACATCAAGAAGCTTACCCATCACGACCAAGTAGGCTTCATTCCGGGGATGCAAGGTTGGTTCGACATATGCAAATCCATAAATGTAATCCATCACATAAATGGAACCAAAGACAAAAACCACATGATTATCTCAATAGATGCAGAGAAGGCCTTCGATAAAATTCAACAGCCCTTCATGCTAAAACTCTCAATAAACTAGGTATTGATGGAACATATCATAAAATGATAAAAGCTATATATGACAAACCTACAGCCAATATCATACTGAACGGGCAAAAGCTGGAAGAAATCCCTTTGAAATTAAGCACTACACAAGGATGCCCTCTCTCACCACTGCTATTCAACATAGTATTGGAAGTTCTAGTCAGAGCAATCAGGCAAGAAAAAGAAATAAAGGGCATTCAATTAGGAAAGGAGGAAGTCAAACTGTCTCTATTTGCAGATGACATGATTGTATATCTAGAAGCCCCATCGTCTCAGCCCAAAATCTCCTGAAACTGATAAGCAACTTCAGCAAAGTCTCAGGATACAAAATCAATGTGCAAAAATCACAAGCATTCCTATGTACCAATAACAGACAAACAGAGAGCCAAATCAAGAACGAACTCCCATTCACAATTGCTACAAAGAGAATAAAATACCTAGGAATACAACTAACAAAAGATGTAAAGGACCTCTTCAAGGAGAACTACAAACCGCTGCTCAACAAAATAAGAGAGGACACAAACAGTTGGAGAAACATTCCATGCTCATGGTTAGGAAGAATGAATATTGTGAAAATGGCAGTCAATGCAAACCCCATCAAGCTACGAATGGCCTTCTTCACAGAACTGGAAAAAAACACTTTAAACTTCATATGGAATCACAAAAGACCCCGCATAGCCAAGAAAATCCTAAGCAAAAAGAACAAAGCCAGAGGCATCACACTGCCAGACTTCAAACTATGCTACAAGGCAAAAGTAATCAAAACAGCATGGTACTGGTACCAAAACAGAGACATAGACCAATGGAACAGAACAGAGACCCCAGAAGAAACACCACACATCTACAACCATCTGGCCTTTGACAAACCCAGCAAAAACAAGCAATGGGGAAAGGACTCCATGTTTAACAAATGATGTCGGGAAAACTGACTAGCCATGTGCAGAAAGCAGAAACTGGACCCCTACCTGTCACCTTACACTAAAATTAACTCCAGATGGATCAGAGACTTAAACATAAAACCTAACACCATAAAAACACTAGAGGAAAACGTAGGCAAAACTATCCAGGACATAGGCATAGGCAAGGACTTCATGACTAAAACACCAAAAGCAATGGCAATAAAAGCCAAAATAGGTAAGTGGGATCTAATTAAACTCCAGAGCTTCTGTACAGCAAAAGAAACCATCATTAGAGTAAATCAGCAACCAACAGAATGGGAAAAAAAATTTGCAGCCTACCCATCTGACAAAGGGCTAATATGCAGAATCTACAAAGAACTAAAACAGATATACAAGGAAAAAAACAAGCCCATTCAAAAGTGGGCGAAGGATAAGAACAGACACTTTTCAAAAGAGGACATATATGAGGCCAACAAACATATGAAAAAATGCTCATGATCACTGATCATTAGAGAAATGCAAATCAAAAACCACACTGAGATATCATCTCATGCCAGTTAGAATGGTGATCATTAAAAAATCTGGAGACAACAGATGCTGGAGAGGATGTGGAGAAATAGGAACACTTTTACACTGTTGGTGGGAGTGCAAATTAGTTCAACCATTGTGGAAGACAGTGTGGCAATTTCTCAAGGATCTAGAAATAGAAATTCCATTTGATCCAGCAATCCCACTATTGGGTATATACACAAAGAACTATAAATCATTCTACTATAAAGACACATGCACATGTATGTTCATTGCAGCCCTGTGTACAATAGCAAAGACATGGAACCAACCCAAATGCCCATCAATGATAGACTGGACAAAGAAAATGTGGTACATATACAGCATGGAATACTACACAGCCATAAAAAATGATGAGTTCATGTCCTTTGTAGGAACTTGGATGAATCTGGAAACCATCATTCTCAGCAAACTGACCCAAGAACAGAAAGCCAAGCACCATATGTTCTAATTCATAGGTGAGTGTTGAACAATGAGAACACGTGGACTCAGGGAGAGGAGCATCACACACTGGGAGCAGTTGGGGCAGTAGAGGAGAGACAATGGGGGGTGGGGAGGGAGGGAAGGGTGGGGAGGGATAATATGGGGGGAAATGCCAGATATAGTATGCACCTAAAGTAAAATAAATATTTTAAAAAATGACCCTTTCTATGCTCATTAACTAGGAAAATGTTTTAGCTTTATTTTTAGAGCCTGTGTTTATACACATAAAATTGTGTTTTCAAAAATAACTTTAAATCAAAACGTTTAATTACTAAAAGTGCACATGCCTGAATGTGTGCCTAGATAAAGTCTTAGTGTGGCAGACCATCTGTGTCCTGGCACTAACTGAGACGGTATGCATGGGACGTGATGTCCTTCAGGAGCCTCCCCAAGTCATAGCTGAGTCAGTACTCACGTGGTTCCGTGGGGTTTTGCTGGATGGCTCTTGTCTATTGGGCTCTCAGCATCCAGGTGCACCTCTTGCACTCACTAATCACACCCCACTGTGCTTCCACCACCTCACCCTCAATACTTCAGGAGTTGTAAGACTAAAATCTAAATTTCCCAATCCCTCTGATGGCTCAGTTCCTGGATGCAGCTTAGGTTCTGCAACAAGATGCAGCTGCAGGTGGAGGTAAAGGTCACTTCCCAGCTGTTCTTATGCTTGACAAGTGTGCTCATTTTCTAGGGCTGCAGTGGCAAAGCACCTGCTGTGAACTCCACTGTGTTCCCCAGAACTCCGATGCCAACGCTCTAACCCCCAACCCCAACATGATAATTTTAGGAGGTGTAGCCTGTGGGAGGCAATTAGGTTGAGATGAAGCCATGAGGGGTGGCCCCTAGGAGGAGATTAGTGCTTCTATAAGGAGACACAGCAGAGATCCATTCCTGTTTTTCTCTGCAGCCAGGTTGAGATTAGTACCTCATAAAATAGCTGGAGGGGACTGACTAGGTGTTCTTGGCCTTCTGCCTTCCTCCACGTGAGGATGCAGTGTTCATGCCTTCTGCTATGTGAGGCACCACCCTGGAAGCAGAGGGCAGGCCCTGCCAGACACTGAACCTCCCAGCACTTAGATCATGGAGTCCCAGCCTCCAGAACTGAAAAGAATAAATGTCTGTTTTTATAAATCACTTAGTGCCAGGTATTTTGTTATAGCATCAGGAACAGACTAGGACAATCAATCACCAATTACTGTGCAATACCAAGAAATATTGCACATCTCTTCCATCCAATGCATCAACAATCCCCACAGCTCTACCTCACAGACATGTCCTGATCATCAATTACTTCTCCATTGTCACCTTTGCAGGCCCTATCATCTCTCATCCAGACACAGTCCCAACTGTTTTACTCTCCTGAGGATGTAGATTGGGTTATGTCAATCACCCGCCTAAATCTCCCAGTGTCGTCACAGTGCCTCTAGACCAAGATGTCAAGGTCTAGCTGAAACATACAGGGTCCTACACGACCTGGCCCTGGCCCCATCACTCATTGCTCTGTTCTTCAAACCACCAAGTAAGTTTCTGCTGCTTCTGCTATCTACTGTTCCCAACCACATCCACAGATGCAGGCTGGCTCCATCACATTACTCAAGGCTGATACCATCTCAGAGAGGCCTTCCTTAGCCACCCAAGTTAAAATAACTCCCTCTCCTACCAAGAGTCACTAGCCACCGTATTCCTCCATTTTTTGTACTCACAGCTGATGGCATTGCCTGTGGCTTCAATAGCAAGAGCTTTCTTGCCCTGTTCCCCAGGGTCTGGAATAAAACCGTGTAGAATGAATCAATAAATGAAAATCCCCTAACTCTAATGAGCTGATCTACCTGGGAAAGCAAGAGAGGCAAATGACAGGTTGGACAATCTTCAAGGGAGTGTACAACCACAGGAGAAGTGTGAACAAGCTTTGTTCAACTCAAAAATACTTTTAAAAATAAATCTACATCAAAAAAGAAAATAAGCATCATTGCATAGCTTAAATCTCACACAAAGGAATTCTAGAATGGTCTAATGGACATCATAAGAAGGCCTATAATGGCCACATAAAAATTAGCTTACAATAAGCACCAAACACAAAAACTACTCCCGCAGTTGTCCTGGAGAAGGCAGATACTCACACTAACGAGGAACTTTGATGAACTGGAAAAACAGACCAGTGGTATTGATGCGCAGTTCTGTTGTGATTCTCTGATTGCCCACTCAGTGTACACATTACTGACCCAAAGACAGGGATGCTTCTGGTTTGAGGGTTACTGAACAAGTATCTGGGAACAGGTGCCCACACACTTAAAAATAATTAAGGAGAGCACGAAGCCTGTGTCTGTCCTACTGCTGGGATATGGAAGGGGCCAACAGAATGAGTAGCAAACTGAAGGGGACAGTTCTTCTGAAATTGGACAGCCTCAGTTATTATTCTTGTACTAATTACTACTGACCTTAAAATTAAGGCTGACCCAGATATTTACACACCAGTGTTCATTGCAGTTCATTACACACAGAAGCCAAAAGGTAGAAGAAGCCAAGAGTCCATCAGATGAATGGATCAACAGAACATGGTCTATACATGCAATGGAATATTATTTAGCCATGAAAAGGAATGAAGTTCTGACACATGCTACCACATGGATGAAGCTTGAGGACATCCTACCAAGTGAAATAAGCTGGTCACAAGAAGACAAACACTGTAGATCACACTTACGTGAAATATTCAGAATAGGTCAAGTCACAGAAACAGGAAACACATCAGAGATTACAAGGTGGTCGAGAGGGGGAAATGGGAATTATTATTTAATGAGTGGAGAATTTTTGTTTGGGATGATAAAAAAAGTTTGTGAATGTAATTAATGCTACAAAAATAGGTGAATGGAAAGTTTTATTACATATATTTTATGATGCATTTAAATCTTAATAAAAATACTGAAGACATTGGATTAGACACTTTAAATGAGTGAACTGTAAAGTATGTGCATTATATATCATGAAAGTTGTTAAAAAGAAAATGATGATTGACTGTTGAGGTTCAGCATGAAATAGGATCTTTAACCCTTGGTCCAGTGTTCTGGATGTGGGGTATAAAAATATCCTCTCCATTTTAAAAATCACAAAGAAATCCCTTCAAGATGCAATTACTAGTTTGAAAACATTATCATGTATTGCATTGGCTTTTAGAATGTGTATTAGTCTGTTGTTACGTTGCTGATAAAGACATACCCGAGACTGGACTATTTACAAAAGAAAGAGGTTTAATGGATTCAGAGTTCCACGTGGCAGGGGAGGCCTCATGATCATGGTGGAAGGTGAAAGCCATGTCTCACATGGTGGCAGACAAGAGAAGAGAATGAGAGCCGAGGAAAAAAGGTTTCTCCTTATAAAACCATCAGATCTTGTAAGAATTACTACCAGGAGAACAGCATGGGGGAAACAGGCCCCATGATTCAATTATCTCCCCCCAGGTCCCTCCCACAGCATGAGGGGATTATGGGAGCTACAATTCAAGACAAGATTTGCGTGGGGACATAGCCAAACTATATCAGAGCTGGTGCATAGAGAGGCACTTAACCTCACAGACAGGACTTCACATGACATTCATTCAACCTATGTCAGAAACACAGCATGCCCGGCGCTCCCATTCCACAGGTGCTGGAGAGGCCCGTTAAGCCCCACACTGATTCCAAGAGAGGCTGTTACCTAGGAAAATGTTTAATCATGTGTTTGCATAGTTGATTCACTTGAAAAGTTATTTTTCAGAAATATATTCCCAAGTAATCAAGGTAGTGTCACCTCGGTGCCTTGTGTCATGGAACAAGTTGTGATGTTTTCTACTGAATATTAGTACTAGATAATTCCATCCTTACATATCCTTGGAATTCACTCAAAAAAGTAGGCAATAGGTGGAAAATCAAAAAAGTCAAAATACGAGGAGAGTGAATGTGGCAGTGCTGAGATCGGCCTTGGGCAGTCAGAGAATGCCCAATACTGAAAGCTTCCCTGGAACAAGGCAGTGCCGAGGACTAAGCCCCTTGCGGCCTGATGCCAGCACCAGTTTCTGCTCTGATTGGGTTTCTTACAACCCATAACAAAGCCCCAGCAATCCTTTCTTTGGGGTGCCGAACAGTTTATTTTTTTTTAGACGATGTCTCACTCTGTTGCCAAGGCTACAGTGCAGTGACACAATCTCAGCTCACTGCAACCTCTGCCTCCTGGGTTCAAGCAATTCTCTTCCTCAGCCTCCAGGCAGCTGGGAATACAGGCACCTGCCACCACATCCGGCTATTTTTTTGTTTGTATTTTTAGTAGAGATGAAGTTTCACCATCTTGGCCAGGCTGGTCTTGAACTCCTGACCTCGTGATCCACCTGCCTCGGCCTCTCAAAGTGCTGGGACTACAGGTGTGAGTCACTGTGCCCAGCCGGTTCTAATTTTTTATAACCCAAAAGGGTAGCCTCTTTGCATGGGCAAATGCAAACTCCACCAGACGTAACCATTTGTGGGCACAAGACGATGTGAAAGAAGCCACCTGCCAGTGCAGAGAGGCTCTCGCCCTCTACCGCAGGGTCTCCAGGTGTGAGCTGCTCCCTCAACCACAGGAGTCATCACACACACATGCCAGTTCCTGGAGATGATAACAAGCAAAATGGAGGTGGCTCCTTAAACATTGGAACACCTAACGCTACATCATTAGTCTGCTAATGTTTGCATCTGTTCCTCTTCTAAGCCCTTGCAAGGTGTCTTTCCGAAGCCAGGCTTCATGGTGGGTATTGAGAACATGATGGTAACAAACATAAAAAACCTCTGCGGCACAATAGTTATACCATAGAGCATTAGCTAAATGACAGCAATGGGTCACATGGCTGATTCTCCCCACATTCAGGCCGCTCAAGCTGCTTAGGGTGTGCAGGGGAGAGGGTATCTTCAGGAAACCAGGTTATGTGAGGAGTCCTGCACCCCATGTTCATCGCAGCAGTATGCACAATAGCCAAGATATGGAATCGACCTGGGTGTCCATCAACAGATGAAGGGGTAAAGAAAATGTGGCACATATATGCAGTGGAGTACAATTCAGCCATGAAAAAGAGTAAAAACTTGTGGCTACATGAATGAGCCTGAAGGTTCTACGTTAAGTGAAGTAAGTCAGGCGCAGAAGGTTACACACCACAGGTTCCCACTAACATGTAGAAGCTAAAAAAGTGAATCCAGGGAGGTGGAGAGAATAGTGGTTCCCAGGAGCTGGGAAGGCTGTGGGGAGAAGAGAAGAAGGGAGGGAGGTTAATGAGTACACAGGTACATTAGATGGGAGAAATAAACTCTCATGTTCAATAGCACCATTGGGTGACTAGTGACAACAGTAATCTATTGTATTTCAGGACAGCTGGAAGAGATTTGGAATGCTCCCAACACATGGAAATTATAAATATTTGAGGTGCTGGATAACCTAAATACTCTTATTTCATGGTGACACATTGTATGGATGTATCAAAATATCTATAGATGTGTAGTCTATAAATATGTACAGTTATTATGCATTGATTCAAAAAAAAGTATCTGAAGGAAGGAAGGAGTCTTTAGACAATGAGAGCTTCACCTCAGGAGGCCAGTAGAGACCCTGCCTACCCTTAGCATTTCCCACCCTGCTGAAAGTCCTGCACTGTATATGTGACTGACCCCAGGATGAGCAAGGAGCCCTTCAGAAAGCAGATTTCTACAAATTCCCTCAATGCAATTCTGCTAGTTCTATGTAGGAAACTCAACACACAGATACCTGGGGCAGAAGGCTCAGTACCCAGCATTGGCAACATGGCACCCACAGTGCCAGGGAGCCATCTCCCTGCCTCTTCCCAGGAGAGATTCCCTCCTCCACCCCACAATGGCAACGTGGCACCCACAGTGCCAGGCAGCCCTCTCCCTGCCTATTCTCAAGAGAAAAATTCCCTCTCCCTCCATTCTTGCCTCCTTTCCTCCCTTCCTTCCAGGGACACTTGCACACCTGTCACATACCCCACACTCTCCTGGGTAGGTGTTCAGTTCAAGCAACGAACAGAACCAAGCCCTTGCCCTGTCATGCTAGGATTTTAGCTGGAGAGACATTTAAATCAATAAACAAATAATGGATTCACAATTTAATATTATAAAGTGATGTGTTCAGTGAAAGGCAAGAGAAGGAAGGAAGTTGGCTGTTTGTGGGGAAGTGGTGAGCATGACGCTTGTGGATTCCACCTGACGATGGAGAGAGCGGAGACGTGATGAGGAGGATGGATCTGGGCATGGGGCCTCCCTTGCGTCAGGACACCGTTGTGCCTGGGTCCCCTGCAGCAAGGAGAAGCACCTCCAGGAGGAGAGCGCTGCTGCAGACAACCCCGTGGGAGAGGCCCAGCCCAGCGTCAGGCCAGAGGAGACAAGCCTTTGACTAATTCATTCATTGAAAGTGTTCTATGGGGGCAGTCAAACAGAATATTTGAAATCTCAGAAAATCTCAAGTCTAAAGTTGACGTCACAAGTAACAAACTTCTCACATCCCAGAATAAAGATCCTTCCTAGGACCAAGAGATGAAAAGGTAGTTTCCTACCTAGCAATTTTCTGAGAACCACTTCCACCAGTGAAACTGGTTTCTTTCTTGTCCTGGGACTCAACCAACTGCTAAGCCTGCCCTTTGCGGGTCAAGATGACTTGGCTGGCCCGGCCCCTGGGAAGGCCTTGGCAGCAAAGGCCTTGTGTCTAGGACACCCCAGACTCCCGTCCTGCTGCAAGCACAGGTGTTTCTCCTCCTACTAGACTTGCTGATCTCGTGGGGTTCCTGGATCCCTGACCACTTACCTCACCATAAGCCTCCCGATCCCTAGGTGTGAATCCCTAGCACACTCCCGTTTCCTGATCCTGATAATTTTATTCCCTGTTCCTTATCCAACAGAGACAGCATGAGTCAGCAAAGATGCACACTTGAACCACAGAGCCAGGTCCCTGACTTCACAGAGCTTAGGCTCTGCAGTGGGGTTCTCAGCCCTAGAAGCACATTTTTAAAATAGTTATATTTTAAAAATATATAAAATAGTTTTTAAAATAGTCATATGCTGGCCCCACCCCAAAACAGGAAAATTGGTGTCCTCATGGGTGGAAGCTAGGCGCTGGTATTCTTTAATAACTCTGAGATATTTGGATGTACAACCAAGATGACCTACAGACGGTCCTTGGGGCATACAGGCATAGATGCTTTTAAGGGAATTTATTCTCAAACCTTGATTTTCAAGTCGTTCTTCTGGATATTTATTCCCTTGAAATGGAGCCTGTGGCTCTCCTTTTCCATCAAGTCCATCACAAAGCCTTCTCCCACTCACAGAACAAAAGCACGCCTGTGCCTCCGTCCCACTGGAGCTTTGGGAGGGTGCACTGCTCTGCGATGGGAAGCCTTACCATTGCCACACAAGGAGCAGCTCTGCTCCTCTACGTAGGGAAAGTGATTGCTCCTCGTTTTCAGGCAAGAAATCCCGCTGCAAGGTATTTCCTGCATGCTTGCTTTCAACAAAATCAAGGGAAGATTTGATTGAGATGTGAACTAATTGATGATTATAATAAATCTTTGATAATATGTCAGTTATAAAATTTTTAGCTTCTAATTAAGAAGGCATTCAAAGAGGAACAAAGCGCCTATGAAATAACTTTTATTTTTATCAGGTTATTTCCCTGAACAGCATTCATCACTACTTATATCTATAACAAAATTAAGAACAGAGTTGACGCTAAAATAGATCTCATTCTGGCAATAATAGCACACATGAATACATAACTTAAAAGGGGAAAAACTGACAAATCAGAGACCCATCAATTAACAGAGCCATTTCCAATAGTGCTCTGTGTATATTTAATAATTTTTGAAATCAATGTTTTAATTTTTATCAATTTTGTACTATTATAATGATAATTTAATTACAAAGAATTTTAATACTTTCAGCCTTTTAGTCAAAAGAACTTTTAGAAATCAGTCCATATGCATATTTTTAAATAAATAGGACAACATAATCAATAAATGACCTTTGCTCTTTAAAATATTATTTTAAGATACAATTATCTACAGAAAGCAGAATGGAATTATGAGCCCAAGGAGAAAAAGCATGTAACATTTCTAATTAATGAGAAATATGTTCATGTGACTTTTAATCAACTAGTGATATCAAATCTCTATGGTGTCAAGATTACATTGTGTAATAATAAAAATTATATTTTAAAGTGTTAATAGTTACAGACCCTGGAACTTAATTGCTTTGTAAGTATTTGAAATTATGACAAAAATATTTAGAATTCAATCTAAAAATGCATAAATGAGTAGATAATATTTCTAAAGTATTTAGAGTGTATGTGAACAAAAGTGCATGAAGCCGCTGGTCAAGAACCTCAGTTCCCATCATCCACCATCTAATATGAATACGATCGACACTTCCTAGATTCAATCCACCACTTCTTTGCTGGGCTCTTGTATTGGTATTTCATGGGAAAGGAACAGCAGGCTGACTAGCTCCGTTCTGAAAAGGAGTGATTTTCTGAAATTACAGGAATCCAGGGAGAGAACAAGGATAGAACCATGACACTCTGATGCCCCGGCTTCCCAAAGCAGAGAGGTCTGAGTTCTTTCTGCCAAAGGGTGAGAGAGAAAGGTGAAACAGAGCCAGCAGAGGAGCCACATTCTCTTTGCAGTGCCTTCATTCACCTTGAGGTTCTTTTTTTCTTTTTGTGGTAAGATAGTTCACCAGAAAATTGTCTTAATAAAGACTGAAATACACAGAGGCTTGATATATCACAAATCTTAATCAAAGACCATGTTTAAAGTTCTCCAGAACCTGACTGAACAAAAGAGTTACATAAAAGAAGGACTGAGTGTGTGTTAGCAGAAAGTGTCAGAGAGATAGCAGATAGCAAATGAGAGCATTGTTCCCAATAGTGCAGGGGACCCCAGAAGTGCACATGGATGCATGGAGAGATGTGCATGCGTGCGCACACACACACACACACAAGCAGACATGCACAGAGATGCAAATGCCCACAGATGCACACACAGACACACAGAGAGATGCACACACAGATGCACATGCACACAGATGCACAGAGAGAGAGATATGAACACACAAAGACACACACATACAGAAATTCATACACACCCAGAGGCACACACAGATGCATAGAGATGCAGAAACACAAATATACACAGAGATGCACACACAGAAATGCACACACAGAGATGTGCACACAGATGCACACGCACACACACAGATGCACACGGTCACAACACTAGAGCTCACAGACCACCGTCTCCTGCGGCTGCATTGGACTTCCTTCAACACCACCAAGGAGAAGGCCTATGTGACAGGCTACACCCTGTATCAACAGAAAGAACAGGTGTCAGACCTGAGAAAGTAATAAAGCCCACCTAGGGACAAGATGCAGCTGACATGTTTGGGGGAAATGCCTCCTGACACTCCGTTTTTCCACCAACAGCAGGTGTGGAACGGCAGGGCTAGACTACAGAAATATTTTGTAAGCCCCCAAAATACCTTCCTCACTGGAGATGGTGCAGGCATAAAATGTATCAGCAAAGCAATTGAAACAGACGAAGAACCCATCAGGTGGGTCAGCCCTGTGGGAGCAGTGGATGAAAAGCCCATGAAAATGGAGTAACAGAGTGAAAAATAATCAGTTCTGAAATGTAGTGAAGAAGATCGAAAACAAAGCACCTCATGAAGCCTATTTCTGGTTTGTGCTCTACCCGGTGCCAGAATCTCTGCAGGTATCAACTGGGGAAGCTCTGAAACCATGGTAAGCCACGGGGTAATTTCTGAGATGTTACCGTGGCTCATAGCAGCTGTGGGAACATCATTCTGAAACCACTTTCAAGGTCATCAAGAAAACCAACCCGGTGCAGTCCCCAAAAGCCAGCTTTGGAGCCAGCGGCATGGCTCAAATCCTGAACTTGGAACCTTGATAAAACCCCTTGCAGGTTAGTGTCACTGTGTGTACAAATGGAAAATGTAGGAACTGCCTCAAAGTGTTGCTAGAATAATTAACTGTGTCCCTTAGAACAGTGCCTGACACAACAAAATGCTCTGTTTCTAATGTTCTTTCAGTATAGGAAAGAATCTTTCTTTGAAGATAATTTTTGAAAAGATTAAGACATAAATCAAAATAATTTTCACTGAACACAGTGCCCAAGCCAGAATATGCTGTTTGGGATTAAGAAAAAATAGCAAAGCTGGTGTGGGTGTGTGTGAGAGAGACAGACAGACTCCTTCAGAGCAGGGCAGCTCTGGAAACTCCATAACAGGTGCCATAGATCATTCAACAGTCAGAGGGGTAATGGAAGATCAAGAGCCGTGTCTGAAGGCTGCCTTTGCTGGGTAAATGTTTCCAATTTGGTTCTACGTCCATCTGGGGCACTCTGAAGCTAGTGTATTTGAAGTCCTTGAGGGAAGGCTTGTGGATGGGGGTGTCGTTTCAGTTCTGCTTTGGTTGCAACCATTGGACAGAGGTAATTATTTGAACGTGTTCATTCATTCCACCAGCATGTGGGTAATTTAGTGTGATCTGGCACCATCCACTGAGGCAAATGCAGAAGTGGAAAATGCATGGCCACGCCTCCAAAGAGACCTGCCTACATGTCCCCAAGGATCACATGGACAACCTAACGCAGAGTGGTGTGGAGGAGGGTGGGATTAACCGTGTGGGGGCAGGGACAGAGTGTGCAGTAGCTTCAGAATGAAGTAACAGCTCAGGTAGACTTTAGGGGTGTAGGAGGCAGGGAGCGGGGAGAAGGCAGCAGGGGTGCATGTTCGGAGAACGCTGGCAGATGGAACTGCAAGAGCAAAAGGTACAGAGATAGAATAAAGCAGTGTGGGATGTTCGGAGGTTCTGAAGAGCTTGGCACTTCCAAAGTGAGCAGTGAAGAGAAGCAAGAGAGGTGAACGGGGAGCGGGCAGAGGGATGGAAGGTGAGCTTAGAGAAGAAGAAAGGAGAGAAACCGGTGCAGAAAGAAGTGGCTGACATCTGCTATGTGTGTTTCAAAATCATTACTTTCATACCTTTAGAATCACATCTCATTCTTTATTCACCAATAATTTATTGAAAAGTTTGCTTTCCTGTGTTACTGGTATTGGAAATGTATCTAGAAAAAAATGCAGCTCATGGTGTGATATAATTCCTCCAGACACTCTGTTCTTTTGTTCTCATTAAAATGATTTCCATTTTCTTCCGCACTCCATAATATCATCTTCTGATTTACCTAGCACCTACCTCCGTATCAACACATAATGTTAGATATCTTGAGGTCAGGTTTTGGCTCAGCAATTTCTATTAAAAAGTCAGTTTTGCTAATAATTGGCAATAATAAACCTTTTTTAATTCAAAATTGCTTACTGCTTTATAGCATTTGCAGCTTAATAAAATATTGATAACACTTTCAGCTTATTAAAACACTTAAATCCTTAGGTACTATACATGGGATAAGTGTAAAATTGCCACATAGTTTTAAGAAAATAATTTCTCTTAAGGCAGAAGGTAGGCCTCCAAACCCAAGCTCTTGTAGCAGCCCTGAGGCCGGCCAAAAAAAAAAAAAAGAAAGAAAATAATTTCTATAAATACTAGTATTTCAGTGACTTCATACTCATCCCTTTTGCTGTTATATTATCATTTGAGTTAAAAATAATAGCCATTCTTTGTGCATCTTGAGATGACTGTAAAAGCAAATATGTTACCAAGTGTTTCTCAGAACATTAAACATTTTGAAGTTATGGTTTCCAATTCTTTGATGAAAACAAAAAAAAATTTTTAATGTGGCATCTTTCCTATTCTCAAAAACTATTGCTTATTACAATTGGAGGGTGATTATTTTAAAACAAAGAAGTTTGACAATAGTTTATTATATCAGAGAAATAAATCTGAGAGTCAATAATTTCCAGCCTGAAAAACACATTCAAATTTCTGATTTCAGTAAAAAGAATAATTCTTTCTAGTTTATTTGCCTTTGTGCAACTAGATACGATGGTTTAGGTAAAATCTTCTCACCCCAGGGTTTCCTCCCTGTACAACTGCAGCAAAGAATACGAGGGAGAATTGTGTGATGAGAGCGTTTGGCAGCAGCACCTGTTACCCTTGCCTCAAAAATAACACAATTTATAAAATATAACCGATCAATACCTTATTGCTTTATTCTGTGGTGCCAACATCTCCTTAAAAACTCTACCAAGGCTAAATAAGCATCTTCTATATTTAGAACACTATGGATGGCGACTTCTCATATCTTAAGGAAAATCCAGAAATCAAGCGTAGTGGTGAAGCTTATGAGTGTCAGGTCCCACAGACTTGGATCCCAATCCTTGTTTCACGTCCACCGGCTGTGTGAGCTGGGCAAGTATGCACCTGTCCAAGTGACACATTAATAAATAATGGTAATGTTATTAACACATACTTCATGAGACTGAGTGAAGTTTAAATTAAGGGACACTGGTAAAATGTTTAGCTCAGGATTTGGCAGGTAGTAAGTATGGTGAATTTTATGTGTCAAATTGACTCAGCTACACAGTGCCCAGATGAAACAGTGTTTCTGAATGTGTCTGTGAGGGTGTTTCTAGATGCGATCAGCATTGAAATGGGTGAACTCGGTAAAGCAAATTTCCCTCTCCAGTGTAGGAATCATACAATCCAAATCCACTCAGGGTCTGAAGAGGACAAAAGGCAGACAAAGCAGGAATCTGCCCCTTCTGTCTCCTGCCTATCTGTATGAGCGGGAACACCTCTCTCCCAGTTCTGGGACTAGCATCTGATTCACACCATCAGGCTGCCTCATTCTTAGACCTGTGGATCTGGGCTGAAGCTATACGGCCAGCTTTCTTGCATCTTCAGCTTACAGGTGGCAGATCATGGGATTTCACAGCCTCCATAATCACTTGAGCCAATGTCTCATAATAAATCTCCTTTTATATATATATGCATAGAGATATAGGAATATCCTAGTGTTTCTGTTTCCCTGGAGAACCCTAATATATTATGTCAATAATTATTTTCACTATTCCTATTACTACTGTGACTGCAATTATAGCAGACAATGAAGTTTTTATTCACTCTATTAAGTTTGAATGGGAAATTCTAAGGACCATATATAGATCACCTTTAACTGAAGGTTTAGAAGTTTATCAGAAAGACCAGCTGTTCTTTCTACCTGCCCAGGGACCTTGTGATGTGGGGAGGGGCCAGTGCTTGAAATAAGGATTGAGCGGTGAGCCAGGCATGACCCTGGCCATGGTGGTTGGTTATGGAGAGGCAGGTGACAAATGCAACCAGGCACAGAATTTTTCCTAGAAAAGAAGGTCATGCTGGCAGAGCATAAGCCTGGGTGTCTGACACCTGGGGAGAAGCTACCTGGGAAAGAATAGGAACTCTAGAAAGGCAGTAAATTTTAACTCTTTTGTTCACTGCTCTAACACTAGTGCCCAGTATATGATGCAAAATGCCTGACACATTATTTAAGTGTTCAATAAATAACAGAATAAAAATATATTAAATGAATGAAGTCAACACAGAGCAAAGCAGAGCTGAGAACAGGAGGAATTCCTATTTCTGAAACGTCTTGTGAGCACTCATCTCCTTGGCCTAGAGACTGCACTTTGACTATTAGGTTTCGTAAGCCGATAAATACCACTCCCTTTAAAAAAATCAATTATAATATAAATTTCATTTTTGTCACTTACAACAGAGTCTTGACTACTACAAAAGATGTTTATAATGTTTCCGAGATTTACTGTGATCTACCGGATTCTCAATCCTGAGAAAAATAGTTGGTTTTTCCCTTGTCTTCAGGATAATCGGTAATAATCCTGGCCTTAGAAGAAAATATGTTTTATTGAAAAATAGCATCATCCCCCTTTCAGCTACTGATCGCACTCTAAGGGTCTTAGGATTGTACCACATGTAGAGCCTCGTTTTGTTAGTTCTTCCCACTCTAAACTGCCTTTACTTAGGTGTGCAAAATAACCATTGTGGGGATTTTAAACTAGCATCTCAGGTGATCTGAATGCAGGTGGAGCAACTTTTTTTTTTTTTTCTTTTTTTTTGAGATGGAGTCTTGCTCTGTTGCCAGGCTGGAGTACAGTGACACGATCTTGGCTCACTGCAACCTCCATCTCCCGGGTTCAAGAAATTCCCCTGCCCTGGCCTCCTGAGTAGCTGGGACTACAGGCATGTGCCACCACACCTGGCTAATTTTTTGTATTTTAGTAGAGATAGGGTTTTACCATGTTGTCCAAGATGGTCTTGCTCTCCTGACTATTTGATCCACCTGCCTCGGCCTCCCAAAGTGCTGGGATTACAGGTGTGAGCCAACAGAGCAGCACTATTTATGGGCTCCTCTCACTGACCTGGAAGCCTAGGCGACTGTCCTCAAAGGTCAACTCTATACAATGAATAAAACTCTACTCCACAAAATTATGATCTAGACAGAGAACAAATATTACACAGGAAATGGGAATTGAGGAATAATTAAACAGAAGCTAACTGCCCATAAAAGTTCGATTAGTAAACACAGAAATAGGACAAATGCACAGTAGTTGGGGACAACATGGCAGAGCAGTCTTCAGAAAGGAGGAAGGACTAGACCCCAGATTTAAAGAATAAGAAGGAATTTGATGGAACAGAATTTGAAGAAACAGCATAAATCCTGAGGCTTGCTGGCAAATGATATCTTTAGATGATGTGCCAAGAGCACAGGGCAAGGGGTTCAGAGATGATACAGTTAGAAAAGGGCCAAGGAATCAGATCATTAAGGATTTTAAACATGGACTAAAGCATTTGCACTCAATGAAGAGACCTGGAGCCAAAAAGGGTTTGTTCAAGATTTAGAGCAGTGGAGTGATTTGAACTGATGAGGGGTTTCTAATGATACCTCTTGGGGAAGAATGAGGAGAGGACTGGAAAGGTGTGGAATCCGGTCATTGTATTAGTCCATTCTCACACTGCTATAAAGATACTACCTGAGACTGGGTAATTTATAAAGGAAAAGAGTTTAATTGACTCACAGTTCTTTATGGCTGGGGAGTCCTCAGGAAACTTACAATCATGGGAAGGCCAACCAGGCACCTTTTTCACAAGGTGGCAGGAGGGGAAGGGTAAGTAGTTAAGATGGTTATAAAACCATCAGAGTGGTGATGCCCTCTCTCACCACTCCTATTCAACATAGCATTGGAAATTCTGGCCAGGGCAAATCAGGCAAGAAAAAGAAATAAAGTATATTCAATTAGGAAAAGAGGAAGTCATATTGTCTCTATTTGCAGACCACATGATTGTATATTTAGAAGACCCCAACATCTCAGCCCAAAATCTCCTTAAGATGATCAGCAACTTCAGCAAAGTCTCAGGACACAAAATTAATGTGCAAAAATCACGAGCATTCTTATATACCAATAACAGAGAGCCAAATCATGAGTGAATGCCCATTCACAATTGCTACAAAGAGAATAAAATATCTAGGAATACAACTTACAAGGGATATGAAAGACCTCTTCAAGGAGAACAACAAACCACTACTCAAAGAAATAAGGACACAAACAGATGTAAAACATTCCATGTTCACGGTTAAGAAGAATCAATATTGTGAAAATGGCCATACTGCCCAAAGTAATTTATAGATTCAATGTTATCCTCATCAAACTACCATTGACATTCTACACAGAATTGGGAAAAACCACCTTAAACTTCATATGGAACCAAAAAAGAGCCCGCATAGCCAAGATAATCCTAAGCAAAAATAAAAAAAAAAAAAAAAAAAAAGCTGGAGGCATCATGCTACCTGACTTCAAACTATACTACAAGGCTACAGTAATCAAAACAGCATGGTACTGTACCAAAACAGAGATATAGACCAATGGAACAGAATAGAGGCCTCAGAAGTAACACCACACATCTGCAACCATCTGATCTTTGACAAACCGGACAAAAACAAACAATGGGGAAAGGATTCCCTATTTAATAAATGCTGTTGGGAAAACTGGCTACTCATACACAGAAAGCTGAAACTGAATCCCTTCCTTACACCTTATGCAAAAATTAAATCCAGATGGATTAAAGATTTAAACGTAAGACCTAACACCATAAAAACCCTAAAAGAAAACCTAGGCAAAACCATTCAGAACATAGGCATAGGCAAGGACTTTATGACTAAAATGACAAAAGCAATGGCAACAAAAGCCAAAATAGACAAATGGGACCTAATTAAACTTAAGGGCTTCTGCACAGCAAAAGAAACTATCATTACAGTGAACTGGCAACCAACAGAATTGGAAAAAAATTTTGCAATTTACCCATCTGACAAAGGACTAATAACCAGAATCTACAAAGAACTTAAACAAATTTACAAGAATAAAACAAACAATCCCATGAAAAAGTGGACAAAGGATATGAATAGACACTTTTCAAAAGAAGAAATTTATGCTGCCAAAACATATGAGAAAAAGCTCATCATCACTGGTCATTAGAGAAATGCAAAACAAAACCACATTGAAATAACATCTCACACCAGTTAGAAAGGCAATCATTAAAAAATCAGGAGACAACAGATGCTGGAGAGGATGTGAAGAAACAGGAATGCTTTTATACCATTGGTGGGAATGTAAATTAGTTCACCATTGTGGATGACAGTGTAGCGATTCCTCAAGGATCTAGAAATAGAAATACCATCTGACCCAGCAATCCCATTATTAATCCCAAAGGATTATAAATCATTCTATTATAAAGACACATGCACCCATATGTTTATTGCAGCACTGTTTACAATAGCAAAGACTTGGAACCAACCCAAATGCCCATCAATGATAGACTTGATAAAGAAAATGTGGTACATATACACCATGGAATACTATGCAGCCATAAGAAAGAATGAGTTCACATCCTTTGCAGAGACATGGATGAAACTGGAAATCATTCTCAGCAAACTGACACAAGAACAGAAAACCAAACACTGCATGTTCTCACTTATAAGTGGGTGTTAACAATGAGAACACATGGACACAGGGAGGGGAGTATCACACACTCCCTAGAGGGGGGGAGGGATAACAGGGGGGTAGGGGGATTGGAGAGGGATAACATTAGGAGAAATACCTAATGTAGATGATGGGGGGATGGATGCAGCAAACCACCATGGCATGTGTATACCTATATAACAAACCTGCACATTTTGCACATGTACCCCAGAACTTAAAGTATAATAATTTAAAAAAACAAAAAAGAAAAAATAAATAAAAATAAAAATAAACACATCAGAGCTCATGAGAACAGTATGGTAACCCTCTTCTCCACCCCATGACCCAATCACCTCCTAGCAGGTCCCACCCTCAATATGTGGGGATTATGGGGATTACAATTAAAGATGAGATTTGGATGGGGACACAGCCAAACCATATAAATCATAATCCATGGGAAAGGTCAAGGATAGAGGAAACCGATTATGGATTTATACATGAGCATGGAAACTGAGCATGGACTGATGATCTCAGCCCTGTAGGACATGGCAGCAGTGGAGCTGCCATGATATTCACATCAAGTTAGGATGGTCTCTCCTGTGCTTTATAACATCATTCATCCGGAGTTGTCATCAGACGATGGCAGAAAGCTGAAAAATACTATGGCAAATATGTGGGCACCCCAACTAACTGTGACTTAGTGTCTCATAGGAACGTTTGAAGCTATACTAGTAAAGAGGAAACTCATAGCTAATAGCCACTTTTATTGATGGATTGAGATTTGCAGCTTCAGTGGGAACTTCCAACTGATGAACATCATCTACCAAGTAAGCATGCTTCTTGGTCTCGGGAAGACTGTTCTTGACTTCACTGATTACTGTGGAAGTTCAAAATTTTCCCATTTTAATAATGTGAAGCATCCTGAGCATACCTTTTGGTACATCAGTCTTTCCCTCTAGTCTTGCAGTGTTAATTGTATTTGCTGTTAGCCATGATTTTTGCCAAATAAAAAATTTAATCATTTTCTATTAAGCTGTTTTAAATCCTTATTTGGAACAAAATAGTGATTTAAATAAAAAAACATATAAACAAATAAAAATTTTAAAGAGCAGCATACAGTCCTAGCTATTCAAATTGTCTCAATGCTATAATCATTTTTTCACATCCAAATTTGTGCACTTGGGCACCTACACATACTGTCTTGTGTTAGCACCTCATAGTACCTCTTTGTGCACCTTCAATTCCTAGTTATCTCTATATATGTCAATTTACCTTCATTACTCTGTTCTCTGCTCTCATTGGTGCCCTCAACACCTTGCCATCTATCCCAATATCCCAGGACTAACCTGGTGATACATTAGATGGGAAGCAAGGGCTGCCATAGCAAGTTTTCTGCTCTCATTTCCATTATGGCCAGGAGCTTCCACCTCTTTTCCACTGGGGAGATGTTATCTAAGAGAATACTCCTGATCATTACATTACATGAAGGAAAACAAAGATCAGGATGATAGGAGATTTCTTATTGGAAACATACAAGCTATATAATAGTAAAAGAACATCCATGAAGTGCTGAGAAAAAAAGCTGTCTATATAGAATTCTATAATCAATGGATATATTGTTGATAAATAATGGCAAAACAAATATTTTTCAGATATACAAAACCTGATGAATTAATATATGGTAGGCATGCACTATAAGAAATAATAAATGAAGGGAGAAGAAAAACTATATGATATAGAAATCTAGATCTACAGAAAGAAGTTTTTAAAATTAAAAATTGTAACAGCTTGCATGTTGTAAAAACAATATAAAATAAGTATCCCTTATAATTTAAATCACTTTAAAAGAATTGATCAAGGCAAAAATAATAGCAATGTGTTGTACAGTCTGTAAACATGAAGTAAAATATATCACAATAGCACAAAAACAAAGAGAAATGTAAACATTTTTATGAGTTCTTATACTACATTTGAGTGAAATAGTATCATTTAAATTTATACTGTGATAAGTTAAAGGCATATACTACAAACCCTAAAGCAACCTGTAAAACTGAAAACAAGGGCTTTGCCACCTGCAACAGCACATGGTCACATATGCTGCTTCTAATCTTTCTTGAATTTGATGCCAGATTAGAAGGAAAAAATGATGACTACTTTATTGGATGCCAGATTGGGGAAAAATATTATAATGACTTGAAAATGATTTAAATGTTTATATATTGAAGCCAAACCTAAGGGATTACATAGAAATTTAATCCCTCAGAGGAGGATCCAAGATCACCAAATAGGAACAGCTCTGGATTGTGGTTCCCAGCAAAAATGCAGAGGGTGAGTGATTACTGCATTTCCAAATGAATTTTTACTGCCCACAGACTAGGAGATTCCCAGGCAGAAAAGCACCATGAGTCTCCAGTGTGGCTGTTTCAGCTGGCACAGTGGGTCTCCACACAAAAACTCACACAAATCCGAGCACTGTTTCAAATGGCGACTGGAACACCTTGGAGACAGAGTCATGTGTTCAACTGAAAAAAAGGGAGCCGAAACAGGGAGCCAGGTGATCTGGCTCAGCTGGTCCCACCCCAACAAAGACCAGCAATCTGAAATGCTCTAGATTGAGAGTTTTGCAGCAAGCACAGCTGGACTCAGGATGGTCCAGCTCTGTTGGGGGAAGGGTGTCCACCATTACTGGGGCAGTCCACCACTATGAGGCAGTCTGCCATTACCGAGGCAGTCCTAACTATACCCCTATAAACAAAACTGCAAGGAAGTTCACACAACAGCTTGGCAGAGCCCACGGCAGCTCAGCAACACCTCTGCTGGCAGACTGTGACTACGCTACCCCCTCGCTGGGCAGGGCATCTCTGAAAAAAGGCAGCAGCACATCAGGAACTTATAAATAAAGCCCCACCTTTCCAGGACAGAGCACCTGGGAAAAAAGGTGGTTATGAGTTCCCCTGCAGCAGATTTAAAGGTACCTGCCCAGCAGCTCTGAACAGAGCAATGGAGCTCACAGCTCAGCACTTGAGCTCCTTGAAGGTACAGACTGTCTCCTCAAGCAACTCCCTGACCTCTGTATAACCAAAGAGACACTTCATAAAGGAGAGCTCAGGCTGACATCTAGCAGGTATCCTTCTGGCACAAAGATAACAGAAGAAGAAACTGGCAGCATCCCTTACTATTCTGCAGCTGCCACAGCTGATCCCCAGGCAAGCAGGGTCTGGAGTGGACCTCAGCAGTCCTAAAGCAGCAGGGTCTGACTATTAGAAGGAAAACTAAGAAACAGAAAGAAACAACTTCATCAGCAACAAAAAGGACATCTACTCAGAGACCCCATCTGAAAGTCACCGACCACAAAGACCACAGGTAGATAAATCCGCAAAGATGTGAAGAAACCATTGCAAAAAGGATGAAAATACCCAAAATCAGAATGCCTCTCCTCCTCCAAAGGATCACAACTCTTCACAAGGAAGGGAACAAGGCTGGATGGAGAGTCTGATGAATTGACAGAAACAGGCTTCAGAAGGTGGGTAATAACAAACTTCTCTGAGCTAAAAGATCATGTTCTAACCCAATGCAAACAAACTAAGAAACTTGAAAAAAGGTTTGACAAAATGCTAACGAGAATAAACAGCTTAAGGAGGAATATAAATGAATTGATGGAGCTAAAAAACAAGACGAGAACTTCACGAAGCATGCACAAGTTTCAATAGCCGAATTGACCAAGCAGAAGAAAGGATATAAGAGGTTCAAGATAAACTCAATGAAATAAAATGAGAAGGTAAGATTAGAGAAAAAAGAGTAAAAAGAAATGAACAAAGCCTCCGAGAAATATGGGATTATGTGAAAAGACCTAATCTACGTTTGATAGGTGTACCTGAATGTGATAGAGAGAATGAATCCAAGCTGGAAAACACTCTTTAGGATATTATCCAGGAGAACTTCCCCAACCTAGCAAGGCAGGCCAATACTCAAGTCCAGGAAATACAGAGAACACCACAAAGATACTCCTCAAGAAGAGCAACCCCAAGGAACATAATCGTCAGATTCACCAGGGTAGAAATAAAGGAAAAAGTGCTAAGGGCAGCCAGAAGGAAAGGTCAGGGAACCCACAAAGGTAAGCCCATCAGACTCACAGCAGATCTCTCAGCAGAAACCCTACAAGCCAGGAGAGAGTGGGGGCCAATATTCAACATCCTTAAAGAAAAGAACTTTCCACCTAGATTTCATATGCAGCCAAACTAAGCTTCATAAGCGAAGGAGAAATAAAATCCTTTAGGAACAGGCAACTGCTTAGAGATTTCATCACCACTAGGCCTGCTTTACAAGACCTCCTGAAAGAAGCACTAAACATAGAAAAGAACAACTGGTAACAGCCACTCCAAAAACATACCAAATGGTAAAGAGCATCAACACAATGAAGAAACTGCATCAACTAATGGGCAAAACACCCAGCTAGAATTGAAATGGCAGGATCAAATTCACACAAAACAATATTAACCTTAAGTGTAAATGGGCTAAATGCCCCAATCAAAAGACACAGATTGGCAAAGTGGATAAAAAGTCAAAACCCATCAGTGTGCTGTATCCAAGAAACCCATTTCACATGCAAGGATACACACAGGCGCAAAATAAAGGGATGGAGGAAGATCTACCAAGCAAATGCAGAGCAAAAAAAAAAAAAAAGCAAGAGTTGCAATCCCAGTCTCTGTTAAAATAGACCATAAACCAACAACCATCAAAAGAGACAAAGAAAGATATCACATAATGCTAAAGGGATCAACGCAACAAGAAGAGCCAATGATCCTAAATATATACACGTCCAATACAGGAGCACCCACATACATAAAGTGAGTTCCTAGTGACTTACAAAGAGACTTAGACTCCCACACAATAATAGTGGGAGAGTTTAACACTCCACTGTCAATATTAGACAGAACAATGAGAGAGAAAATTAACAAGGATATCCAGGACTTGAACTCAGACCTAGACCAAGGAAACCTAATGAACATTTACAGATCTCTCCACCCCAAATCCACAGAATATACATTCTTCTCAGCACCACATCACACCTACTCTAAAACTGACCACATCATTGGAAGTAAACCACTCCTCAGCAAATGCAGAAGAACGGAAATCATAACAGTCTCTCAGACTACAGTGCAATCAAGTTTAGAACCCAGAATTCAGAAACTGACTCAGAACCACACAACTTCATGGAAACTGAACAACTGGCTCTTGAATGTTGACTGGATAAACAATGAAATGAAGGCAGAAATAAAGATGTTCTTCGAAACCAATGAGAACAAAGATACAACGTACCAGAATCTCTGGGACACATTTAAGGCAGTGTCTAGAGGAAAATTTCTATCAATAAATGCCAACATGAGAAGCAAGGAAAGATCTTAAACTGACACTCTATCATCAAAATTGAAAGAGCTAGAGGAGCAAGATCAAAAAAACTCAAAAGCTAGCAGAAGACAAGAAATAACTAAGATCAGAGCAGAACTGAAGGAGACAGAGACACAAAAACCCCTTCACAAAATCAATAAATCCAGGAGCTGGTTTTTTTTAAAAGATCAACAAAATAGACCACTATCAAGAATAATAAAAAAGAAAAGAGAGAAGAATCGAATAGATGCAATAAAAAACGATAAAGGGGATATCACCACAGATTCCACAGAAATACAAACTACCATCAGAGATTATTACAAACAACTCTATGCACTTAAACCAGTAAACCTGAAAGAAATGCATAAATTCCTGGACACTTACACCCTCCCAAGCCTAAACCAGGAAGAAGTCAAAACCCTGAATAGACCAATAACAAGGGCTGAAGTTGAGGCAGCAATTAATAGCCCAACCAAAAAGCCCCGGTCCAGATGGGTTCACAGCCGAATTCTACCAGACATACAAAGAGGAGCTGGGACCACTCCTTCTGAAACTATTCCAAACAATCTAAAAAGAGGGAATTCTCCACAAATAATTTTATGAGACCAAAATCATCCTGATACCAAAACCTGGCAGAGACTCAACAAGAGAAGAAAACTTCAGGCCAATATCCATGAAGAACATAGATTCAAAAATCTTCAATAAAATACTGTCAAACTGATTGCAAGAGCACATCGAAAAGCTTATCCAACACGATCAAGTAGGATTCATCCTGGGGATGCAAGGCTGGTTCAACATACGCAAGTCTATAAATGTAATTCAACACATAAACAGAACCAAAGACAAAAAAACACATGATTATCTCAATAGATGCAGAGAAGGCCTTCAACAAAATTCAACAGGCCTTTATGCTAAAAACTCTCAGTAAACTAGGTATCAATGGAATGTATCTCAAAATAATAAAAGCTATTTACGACAAACCCACAGCCAATATCATACTGAATGGGCAAAAACTGGAAGCATTCCCTTTGAAATCTGGCACTAGAAAAGGATGCCCTCTCTCACCACTCCTATTCAATATAGTACTTGAAGGTCTAGCCAGAGCAATCAGGCAAGAAAAAGAAATAAAGCGTACTCAATTAAGAAAGAAGGAAGTCAAATTATCTCTATTTGCAGATGACATGATTGTATATTTAGAAGACCCTATCATCTCAACCCAAAATCTCCTGAAACTGATAAGCAACTTCAGCAAAATCTCAGGATACAAAATCAATGTGCAAAAATCGCAAGCATTCCTATACACCAATAACAGACTTAAAGAGAGCCAAATCAAGAATGAACTGCCATTCACAATTGCTACAAAGAGAATAAAATACCTAGGAATACAACTAACAAAAGATGTAAAGGACCTCTTCAAAGAGAACTACAAACCACTGCTCAAGGAAATAAGAGAGGACACAAACAGATAGAAAAACATTCCATGCTCATGGTTAAGAAGAATGAATACTGTGAAAATGGCTATACTGCCCAAAGTAATTTATAGATTCAACACTATCCCCATCAAGCTATCAATGACCTTCTTCACAGAACTGGAAAAAAACACCTTAAATTTCATATAGAACCAAAACAGAGAGCCCGCATAGCCAAGTCAATTCTAAGCAAAAAGAACAAAGCTGGAGGCATCACGCTACCTAACTTCAAACTATACTACAAGGCTACAGTAATCAAAACAGCATGGTACGGCTACCAAAACAGAGATATAGACCAATGGAACAGAACAGAGGCCTCGGAGGCAACACCACACATTTACAACCATCGGATCTTTGACAAACCTGACAAAAACAAGCAATAGGGAAAGGATTCCATGTTTAATAAATGGTGTTGTGAAAACTGACTAGCCATGTGCAGAAAGCAGGAACTGGACCCCTTCCTGACACCTTACACTAAAATTAACTCCAGTTAGATTAAGGACTTAAACATAAGACCTAACACCATAAAAATCCTAGAAGAAAACCTAGGCAAAACTATTCAGGACATAGGCATAGGCAAGGACTTCATGAATAAAACACCAAAAGCATTGGTAACAAAAGCCAAAATAGACAAATTGGATCTAATTAAACTCCAGTGCTTCTGCATGGCAAAAGAAACAATCATTAGAATGAACTGGCAACAAACAGAATGGGAAAAAATTTTTGCAATCTACCCATCTGACAAAGGGCTAATATCCAAAATCTACAAAGAACTAAAGCAGATTTACAAGAAAACAACAAACAAACCCATTCAAAAGTGGGCAAAAGATATGAACAGATATTTTTCTAAAGAAGACATATATAAGGCCAACAAACATGAAAAAATGCTCATCATCACTTGTCACTAGAGAAATGCAAATCAAAACCACACTGAGATACCATCTCACACCAGTTAGAATTGTGATCATTAAAATATCTAGAGACAACAGATGCTGGAGAGGATGTGGAGAAATAGGAATATTTTTACACTGTTGGTGGGAGTGTAAATTAGTTCAACCATTGTGGAATACAGTGTGGCATTTCCTCAAGGACCTAGAAATAGAAATTCCATTTGAACCAGTAATCCCATTACTGGGTATATATCCAAAGGATTATAAATTGTTCTATTATAAGGACACATGCACACATATGTTCATTGCAACACTGTTCACAATAGCAGACTTGGAACCAACCCAAATGCCCACCAATGATAGACTGGATAGGAAAAATGTGGCACATATACACCATGGAATACTATGTAGCCATAAAAAAGATGAGTTCATGTCCTTTGTAGGGACATGGATGAACCTGGAAACCATCATTCACAGCAAACTGACACAAGAACACAAAATCAAACACCACATGTTCTCACTCATAGGCGGGTGTTGAACAATGAGAACACATGGACACAGGGAGGGGAGCATCATACACTGAGGTCTGTGGCAGGAGACTGGGGAGGGACAGTGTGGGGTACAGAGTTGGAGAGGGATAACATGGGGAGAAATGCCAGATATAGGTGATGGGGATGGAGGCAGCAAACCACATTGCCATGTATGTACCTACGCAACAATCCTGCACTTTCTTTGCCTGTACCCCAGAACATAAAATGCAATAATATATATATATATATATATATATATATATATATATATTTTAAAAAATGAAAACAAAAAGATTTCTAGGTAAAATGCCAAAAAATGAGAGTTGGTTAAAAAAATAAAAACACTCAATTGCTCAAAAGAAGGCAGTTAAAGAGAAAAATGTTTAAGTACAAATAGAAAAAAAATCAAGATAAAAATTTAAATCAAGCCATCAACAATAATTGCATTTAACATAAATGGTCTAAACACTCCAATTAAATTATGGCAATTGTAAGACTGGATAAAGAAGCAAGACTCTAATATATGCTGCCTAAAAGAATTCCACTGTACAAACAGACTCAATATATTAAAAGTAAAATGACGGGAAAAACTAGCATGGTAACACCAAACAGAAGCATGCCAGGATAACTATGATTCCAGGCCAAAATGTTAAGCACTTGGAAGTTGTTACTTCCACCCTTATAACAAATGAAAACCTGTACATCAGCTGTTTTTGAATCCATTAAAGAGATTGGCAGAGAAAACTACCACCATGAAATCTGCAGAAAATGATAAATCCAGAGAATCAGAGCTGAGATCTGTTTACCAGAGGCAGAAGCTACTGAAGCCAAAAACTGGTAGAAATATGTAATTAGGAAGTCAGATGAATTGCTGGAGGCTAGATGTGGACTCTCAGGAGAATAAGAAACTCTGGAGCTACAGTCTTAGAGGGGGTCTCCACACTTTCACAGATCTTAACACAACAAACTTCACCAGGTTTGCCTGGTAATGATCTCAGAAAGATCCCATGGTAGCACTGGCAGGGTAGGGTGGGGAAAACTCATTGTGAAATGTCCAGAGCATTCTCCTTAACAAGGATCTATGATGCACACGAAGAGGCTTTACCAAAGATTTCTCTCACCCTTCAGTGAAGGGTATTCCTGCCACTTCAGACCCCTCCACCTTTCCTGACAAGGCCAAGAGAAAATAATAACCAATAATAATGGAAAAAGACTTGTGAAACCCACAGCCCAAAGACGCAGGTCCAGGAGGAGACTGAAACTTAATCATAAGATTACAGAATGCTTCCCTCTACAGTTTGCCAACAAACCAGTTTGCCAATAAATCAACATTTTGCCAACAAACCAACAAGGCTCAAGAATGATAATACTGGGCTACAGCTCAAAGAGAAGCAAGACATAGCCACATTCTCTGAGGAAGAGAACTTAAGCCCAGAGACAAGAGAGGAAATAGAAACAAGAGTACTAGAGCAGTTTGAAGCCTCTGGCAACTACAGTCATAACAAACACAAAACCAGCCCAAGACCCAACTGGAGTAACATTAATCCTCACACTAAAGGCCTATTTACATGAGTTCCTTTACTTGATACAACATGCTCAGGTTCCAGCAAAAAACTATACGGCATACAAAAGAGAAATACAGTCTGAAGAGACAAAACAAGCACTGAAACCATGACACAGCCATTGGAAGCGTAAGGTAGGGAATACAAAGTATCTAAGATTAATATGCTAAGTGCGGTAATGAAGAAAGTAGACATCACACAGACAGGTAATATAACAAGAGAGATTAGAAATATAAGAAAAAAACTTACTTAGTTGTTGGAAATAAAATAATGAATGAACTGCCATTCATGATTGCTACAAAGAGAATAAGATACCTAGGAATACAGCTAACAAGTGAAGTAAAGGGTAACAAGTGAAGTAAAGGGCCTCCCCAAAGAGAACTAGAAACCACTGCTCAAGGAAATCAAAGAGTACACAAATAAATGGAAAACATTCCATGCTCATGAAGAGGAAGACTCAAAATCATGAACATGGCTATACATCCTAAAGTAATTAATTCATAGATTCAATATTATTCCCATTAAACTATCATTGACATTCTTCACAGAATTGGTAAAAACTGTTAAAATTTATATTGAACCAAAAAAAAAAAAAAATCAACACCATCCAAAAAAAAAAAAACACAAAGCTGGAGGCATCATGCCACCCAGCTTCAAACTATACTACAAACCTACAGTAATCAAAACAGCATGGTACTGGCACAAAAACAGACACATAGACCAATGTAACAGGATAGAGAACTAAGAAATAAGACCAAACACCTACAACCATCTGATCTTCAACAAACCTGACAGAAACAAGTAATGGGGAAAGGATCGCCTATTCAGTGAATGGTGCTGGGAGAACTGGCTAGCCAAAGGCATAAAATTGAAACTAGACCCCTTCCTTACACCTTATATAAAAATTAACTCAAGATAGATTAAAGACTAAAATGTAAAACCCAAAACTATAAAAACCCTAGAAGAAAATATAGGCAATGCCCTTTAGGACATAGGCATGGGCAAAGATTTCATGATGTAAACACCAACAGCAATTGCAACAAAAGCAAAAATTGACAAATTGGATCTAATTAAACTAAAGAGCTTCTGCACAAGAGAAACTTTCATCAGAGTGAACAGACAACCTACAGAATGGGAGAAAATTTTTGCAATCTATTCATCTGACAAAGGTCTTATATATAGAGTGGATGAGGAACTTAAACAAATTTACAAGAAAAAAACCACCCAATTAAAAAGTGGGTAAAGGATATGAACAGATGCTGCTCAAAAGAAGACATTCATGGGGCCAACAATTATATGAAGAAAAGCTCAACATCATTGATTATTAGAGAAAAGCAAATCAAAACCACAATGAGATGCCATCTCACACCAGTTAGAACAGCAATTATTAAAAAGTCAAGACATAACAGATTCTGACGAGGACACAGAGAAATAAGAGTGCTTTTACACTGTTGGTGGGAATGTAAATTAGTTCAACCATTGTGGAAGACAATGTGACAATTCCTGCACCCATGAACCTCCTGAGGGAGTTGTTTCTGACCCTCATCTTCTTCAGGGTAGAATTTATACCCTCGGCCCCATTCTTTTAAACCTATGTCTATCATCACATTCATGACAATGTGGAGGATAGAAAAGACAGGATCCACATGCTCTTCTCCTCCCCAAAAACAAATATTTGCCTGTAATCCCAGCTACTTGGGAGGCTGAGGCAGGAGAATCACTTGAACCTGGGAGGTGGAGGCTGCAGTAAGCTGAGATCACACCACTAAAGTCCAGCCTGGGCAACAGAGTAAGACTCCATCTCAAAAAAAAAAAAAAAACTGACAATACCAAATGCTGACAAGTTCCCATAAACTTCTGGACACCTTCTGTTTTGACAATTGGAAGTCATTAAGGAAACTTCTCAAAGGTGCTTTTGTGTCTTCAACTCCTGATAGGAATCACATTCTTATATAAAGGCTTTTGGCCACAGTAGAGACCATTTGAACGATTCAAACCAACTTAACTAAATAGACATAGAGAATTTTAACCAAGAATTATAGAGTACTTTTTATGTGTGGAACATTTAATTTATAAAAATTAAATACCTAAAAAACCACAAGGCAAATAATTGATATTTTACAGATCAGAGTTTCTGACAACAGTGCAATTATGCTGGAAATCAGTGACAAAGCACAGCAATGCCCATGCACTGTTTATTTTTAATTTTTCTTGTAACATTTTTAATAAATTATAGTTAGAGAAAAAATCATAATAAAAATCATAAACTACTTAGGATTGAACTTAAGAAACTACTATGTATCTAAATTTGTGGTATGCTGATAAAATATTGTATTTGGGAAGTTTATATTCCTAAATGCTTTTATTAGAAAATAAGAAAAACTGAAAGTAATCATCTGATATGGTTTGGCTGTGTCCTCACCCAAATCTCATCTTGAATTGTAGTTCCCATAATTTCCATGTGCTGTGGAAGGGATCTGGTTGGAGGCAATTAAATCATGGGGGTGGGTTTTTCCCATGCTATTCTCATGAAAGTGAATAAATCTCATGAGATCTGATGGTTTTATAAATGGGAGTTCCCTTGTACAGGCTCTCTTGCCTGCTGCCATGTAAGACATGCCTTTGTTCTTCCTTTGCTTTTTGCCATGATTGTGAGGCCCTCTCAGCCATGTGGAACTATGAGTCCATTAAACCTCTTTTTCTTTATAAATTACCCTGTGTCCGGTATTTCTTCATAGCAATATGAGAATGGACTAATACATCATCTAAACACCCCACTTGATAAGTTCAAAACAAGAACAGCATAATAAGTAGCAAAAGACCAAATAAAGCAGAAAGAAGAAAACAGTAGCTGGATACTAAGGACAGAGAAAAGATGCACAGAGCAGAAAGTCCACATGGCCAAAGTGCTCTTCCATGAGATTAAGAAAATTGTTCAAAACAGCATGTTGTACATCATAAATATACACAAGTTTTGTCAATTAAAAATTAATTTTAAATAGAAAAGTGTTAAACTTCTACAGGATACAAAAAAACAAGTGAGAAGACACAAGCAAAGTGGGTATATATCCAAGCTGCAATTCCTAACAATGCCACTATGTATAACTACATGCCAAAAAATAAAAAGATTGGAAATGGACAAATTCCTAGATAAAATATAAGCATATAAATTACTTTGAAAAATTAAAATTTGAATAACCCTATTAAATAAAGGAAATTAATTGTTAAATATCTCCCCATAAAGAGTACAGCAGGTCTAACAACTTTACTAGACAGTTCTAACAAATAATGAGAACAAATAATCCTTAACTTAATCAAACTATCTAACAAATAATGAGAACAAATAATCCTTAACTTAATCAAACTATCTCCAAGAATTTACTTCCTAACTCATTATAAGTTCAGCAAAACTTTGATACCAAAGCCAGACAAAAACAATACGTGAAAGAAAAAGTCTCAAGTCAATCTGATTCACTAACAGGGATGTAAAAGTAATTTTTTAATTGAATCTGAAATTTATAAAAAACTAAATAAACTGACCAAATTGGATGTATGCCAAGAATACAACATTGATCTATCATTTAAAAATCTATTAATGTAACTCATGGTATAATAGAATAAATGACAAAACTCACAAGACTACCCCAATAGATGCAATTAGATAAAATTTAATAAAACTCAATATCCATCAAGGATAAAAATTCTTAGCCAACTAGGATCAACCTAATAAAGGGGCTTAAGTTGCTTCAAAAACAAGTCAACAGTAAAATGTTTGAAACATTTCCTTTAAGAACAGGAGTAAGACAAGAATATCCAGTGTTACCACTTTTATTTAATGCTAAACAGTAAAATGAAAAACTAAAAAGATACAAAAGGATATAAAAGAAACAAAATTGCACATAAAAAGCCCAAAAGAATTAACAGTTAAATTATTAGAATTAAGGATTTAGCAAGATTGCTGGACATAAAATCAATATACAAAAGTCAATGGTATTACTATAACCAGTAATAAATGTTAGAAAAGATAAACTTACGATTCTCCATAGCAAAAATAACAAAAATTACCAAAGAGAAACGTCTAACAAAAGATGTATAAGATCTTTACAGAGAATATTAAATGTCATTGAAAGACATTGGTCATGTTTTTGGGAAGTGTCTTTGTGAATATTGAGAAGATATTTTTTCATGATATATTTTAATACATAAAATATCTAATAAATTGAGAGAAATATTCATGTTCATGACAGGAAACAAATTCTTCCCAATTTTTCTCTCTTTAACACAGTCTCCATCAAAACTCCAATAGGTTTTTGCACAACTTACCAAGCTAGTTATTAGCAGATAAAGACAGACAAAGGTTCAGAAATAGCTAAACTCTTATGAAGATCAATAGCAGGAGCTACGGTTGTCAAGGCAACTGGGGGAATTGCCCTAAGAGAAACCACATTCATAAAATTATAGTAACTGAGATGGTGTGGGTTTGATGCAGTGAATAACATAGACCAACGAAACAGAGTAGAAAGTCAAGGGACACAGCAGTGAGTATATTAAAATTCAATTTATGACGGAGCTACAGTTACAAACTAAAGGAAATGAGACAATTACTCATTATGCATATGGAAGAAAACACCACTGGATCCCTACCTCAAATCATGCACAAAATCTACTTTGGTGCAATTAACAATCTTAGTGTGAAGTCAAGGCATACGAAATGCAAAAAGCAATATTCACCCCCATCCACGGGGGTTAACCAGGAATACTACCAAACCCGATATACACCATGTTTGTTTTTTTCCATACATGCAAACTTATGATAAAGTTTAATTTATAAATTAGGCACAGAAAGAGATTAACATCAATAATAGTAAAATAGAACAATATACTGCAATAAAAGGTAAATGTGCCCTCCCCCACCAATATCATAACGTTTTCAGACTGCTGGTAACTGAAATCACAGGAAGCAAAGCTGTGGCTAAGGGGAAGCTGCTGAATACAGGAATATCTTCATGAACTTCAGGAAAAGATGAGGTTCTATCTTCTCAGCCTGGGGCCTTTCTTCTATGCATTCTCTCCCCCAGTTTATCTGACATTCTGAACCAATGAGAAGAAAGGCAGTTCTGGTACAAAAGGGAGATAAATCAGTATAGAAAACACTGAATTGCCTGAGAGTAAAAACGACCTTAAGTCTGACATTGCTTCCAAATAACTACAGTTTCCGAGAAAGCGGCCAGAAGAGCCACAGTGTCCGTGACTGAAAGAACGCACCCAACACCGGGCAAGTGCTGACAGGAAGAAACCCTCTCCCCACGCTCCAGGAACAGAGGGAAGCCTCGCGGAGACGGGGCCATGCAAGTGACATCTGAACCTGTGTGACACCAAAGTGCTGCGTGTTCTCTGTTCTTTATTTCAGTCTTCAGGGGTTTTTAATATTGCCTTTCCATTATTATTTAACAAAACAGTAACTGCTGTTTTAAAATTTACTCTAATTTTTAAACAGCAATTTTCTGTGCCTTTGACAGTTTCTCTTATCTTATTTCTGACAGGCAAATATTTGTTTTGGGGGAGGAGAAGAGCATGTGAATCCTGCCTTTTCTATCCTCCACATTGTCATGAATGTGATGATAGACATAGGTTTAAAAGAACGGGACCGAGGGTATAAATCTACCCTGGAGAAGACGAGGGTCAGAAACAGTTCCCTCAGGGGGTGATGACTGAACCCGTGCTTCAAAGATGAGCAGAAAGTAACGTGGCAAAGTGAGTTGAAGCAAGTGTTTGAGACCAAAGAGATTTCAGGAAACGAACAACGTAAGACAAGTCCCGGGACATCCGAGGTAAACGGCGGTACAAAACCCTTTGCTTGCACAGATCTGGATTCCAATCCTGGCTCCATAACTCACCATCCTTGTGACTTACTGTGAGTGACATAGACTCTTACTTCTGAAGTTGATTCCTCAACGACTGTATAAGGATTACAAATAACACATGCAAAATACCTGGCACCTACTGGCTATTCCTTCAATGTGAGCTGTGACTATTATTATTAGTAAGATGTAGTGATATCTATTTTTCTGCACATGCTTGGACAATTACCAGGCCTTGGTCCTTAGTCATTTTATCATGAGTCATGTAATAGTGTATCCTTTCCTTAATGGTTTACATTTCCACATTGGTCATAAAGAAGCTCCCTTATGTGAGTCGGTTTCTCTCAGGGCTCTCTGGACTGTTTGATTTGTTGGTTTTTACCCACGCACCAGTACCATACCTCCCAATTGATTCAGCTTTATCATCTCATGGGGTCTAATGGAATAAATCCTTGTTCTTCAAATTGCCTGGAATATTTGTGGCAGGTTAAATTTTACACACACGCACACGCTCACGCACACGCACACACTCATCCATACACATGACGCTCATGCCACATGTTGCTGACACTACTCCCACCAGCAGGGGGTGCATATTCCCTTCCCTTGAATCTGAGTTGGGTCCTTTGACTAACACCCAATACGGAGTAGTGCAAATGATGCCTTTGTGAATTGTTTTTTTTTTTTTTTTGAGACGGAGTTTCACTCTTGTTACCCAGGCTGGAGTGCAATGGTGCTATCTCTGCTCTCTGCAACCTCCGCCTCCTGGGTTCAAGCAATTTTCCTGCCTCAGCCTCCCAAGTAGCTGGGACTACAGGCACGCGCCACCATGCCCAGCTAATTTTTTGTGTTTTTAGTAGAGACAGAGTTTCACCTTGTTGACCAGGATGGTCTCGATCTCTTGACCTCATGATCTACCCGCTTCGGCCTCTCAAAGTGCTGGGATTACAGGCGTGAGCCACCACACCTGGCCGCCTTTGTGACTTCTAAAGCTATGTCACCGAAGGATGCAGCTTCAGGCTGGCTCTTTTGGGATACACGCCTTCAGAGCCCCAAGCTGACATGTAAGTCCAGCCACCCTGATAGTGTGGGAAGATGACCTGCAGAGAGGGAAATGCACAAGGAGCCCATCCTGTACAGCCCTCCCAGCCAAGGCACTGGGGACATGAGTGAAAGTGACTTTAGATCATCCCAGCCAGCAGCCTTGAAGTCCTAGAGCTGATGCCAAGGAAAGCAGAAATGAGCTGTCCCCACCAGACCCCACAGCCAGATCTACTGTGAGTGACATATCCTCTTACCTCTAAAGTTGATTCCTCAAGGACATTACAAAGATTACAAGGTAAAGGGTTTGTAGCACTGAGCTTTGGGATCATTCGTTACAAAGCCCTAGTAGCAGGAAGAATATTCTGGGCCTTTTGCTGCTCCATCAGCTTGTTAAATTACAGAAGAAAAAAAAAAACTCTGGGAAAATATTTAATAGAATTGCTTTGAATTTGAGATGAACAAACATCTTTCCAATACTGAGTCTTCCTGTCATGATGTGCAAAACACCAAATCCTTCTTTGTATCTCTCAAAGTGAGATATGCTTTCTTCTCTTTTAATCATTTAAACGTCCTAAGTTACATCTATATTTCTAGTTGCAAACAACTCAGCATTCCCACGATAATCTCACCTTTGATAGCCTACATTTTTATACTTGTTTCTGGATTTGATTTGCTAATATTTTATTTGAGATGTCCCAGTCTAGATTCACAAGAGATAGGTATATAACTTTTTATTCTTCTCTGATTTTCATAAAAGGTCATATGGAACATATAAAATAAATTGGTTCATATCTCTTGTTATTCTGCTCTCTCAAAATTGGGATGTTGGATTCCTTGACTATTAGCTGGAATTTTCATGTAGAAGCCATTAGGCCTGGTGATTGGGAGAAGTCATTTGTTTTTGGAGTAAGTTTAAATTACTAATACTACAGCTTTAATGTTAGAAGTATGTTTGCCTAGTCTTGTTACACTTTGGTAAATTTTTAATATTCTAAGTAAATTAAAACATTTCAATTTTGTATTATGACTGGACAATGGCTTACCTAGATACAGAATTCTCTCTCTGATACCTTCTATCGTTTCTTGTTGATACTGCTGTCCTTCTAACTGCAGCTGTTACCTATTCTCTCTTCTAACAGTGTCTTTGCAGTTCTTCTGTTTCCTTGGCACATATCGAGATGCAGACCCTTCCCTGGGCTCATTGAGATGACGGAATCTGAGTGGCCATGGCCCTCTGGACACTGGGTGCTCTGCATTCCTCCTGTTCTGCCTCGAGTTCTGTTAGATGTGTGTTTGATCATCACGCTGTCCACGGTGTCCCAGGCTTGCTCTGGTACTTCCCGTCTCTTCTGTGCTCTGCAGTGCATTCTGTGCCATTTTCTCGTGTCACATTTCAGATCACTGATTATTCATTTCACTTAATGATCTGATCAGGGATTTTTTGTTTCAGTGAGTTTATATTTTATTTCTAAAAGTTCCATGGCGTGTCTTGCATGTTTTATTACAATTCCAAAACCTTCTTTGACATCTTTAAACATCCTGAAGGATTGGATCCTGCTATTTTTCGCATTTGACTTCCCACAGTAATTTTCTTCCCGTTTTGTAATTTCGGATTGCATGCCTACTGTGCTGGCTTCATCTAGAATGTACCGTGCACTCCGCTGAGGATCTGTGTCTCCAGGCCGTGTGTGTTTCCTTCTGCTAAGCATCCAGTAGTAACTCCAGCCTCTATTAGTTTTGTGGTATTTCCTCAGGCCAAGGATTCTCACGTCATGTAGAAAGGAAAAAGTCAACCTCTAATCATTGTGAGGATAGGTCTGTGGCTACAAAATCTCAGGGAGGTTGTTTATCATCCCCAAACCTAGATCAAGAAAAACAACGTTCCTTCATTTTCCAATTTTCTATTTCAAAATTTTTCAAACTTCCAGAAATGTAGGAAGAACCGTATAAAGGTTGCACATCTACCCACTCCCTGGAATATTAACATTTTGTCATAATGGTTTTATCTATACATTGAACTGTATGTATTCATATTTGCTGAACCACTATAAAAGTAAGTTGTATACACACCATAACACTTTAACCCTGAATACTTCTGCATGCAAATTCTAAGAATAGAATATTCTGACAATATTATTACATTTGAGAAAGTAACAAAAATTTCTTAATATGATCTACTATCCAGTCTATATTCAGTTTCCCCAATGGCCCACAAAGGGTCTTAGGGTCTTCTGTGCTTTGCTTTTTCATTTTTTTTCTTAACCAGATTCCATCAAGGTTTACACATTAGATTTGGTTGTAAATAATCTTTACTTTTATCTCCTAATAAAGGAAGGTGAGTTTATTTTTAGTCCATCTTTTAATGAGGCTTCATTCGGGGATAAGAAATCCATTTCCCCACCATGCACCAGCCTGGAATGTCACTTACTTTCCCTGAATTAGCATTGCGGTCCAAGGCCTGAAGGAGCAGGTGACAATCACTGCACCCTCCAACCCCAGCCTCAGGATGCCTGAGCACAAGGTCAGGTGCTGTCATTCTGGGTTTCAATTTCCTCTTCCATTTCAACCCTCAGATATTTTTATTTCATTTCCTGAGATCTCAGCTACTCACTAAAAATTCAATATTTAATTAAATATTTCTAAGTGTTTCATAGGTATCCCCTCCCCACTGCCATGTCTTTGAACTCTTTTTATGCCTCCAGCACCTAACACCCTACCTGAGACATCCAGGAGTACCCCAAGTGTTTTTTTTGAGTGGAACAGATTAAATGAAATCACACCCTTATTTTATCATGATTAAATTCACATGTGTCCACTTTAAAAAAATTTTTAGTATCAATTACTTTAATTCCTTAGTTCCAAATTTAAAAAGTGATTTTGAAGAAATACAGCCTACACCTGCCTGTCCCCAGCTATTCTATTCTATCATCCTCTATGGTCATTGACAGCACGGCCCAGAACTACAGAGGGCATCTGTTCCAATAAGCTAATCTTAGATCAATTTTCCTGTAAGAAGGTAGGTTGTTGGTGGGAGTGTAAATTAGTTCAACCATTGTGGAAGACAGTGTGGCGATTCCTCAAGGATCTAGAAATAGAAATTCCATTTGACCCCGCAATCCCATTACTGGGCATATATCCAAAGGATTATAAATCGTTCTACTATAAGGACACATGCACATGAATGTTCATTGCAGCACAGTTTACAATAGCAAAGACCTGGAACCAACCCAAATGCCCATCGATGATAGACTGGACAGGGAAAATGTGGCACATATACACCATGGAATATTATGCAGCCATCAAAAATGATGAGTTCGCGTCCTTTGTAGGGACATGGATGAACCTGGAAAACATCATTCTCAGCAAACTGACACAAGAACACAAAATCAAACACCACATGTTCTCACTCATAGGTGGGTGTTGAACAATGAGAACACATGGACACAGGGAGGGGAGCACTATACACTAGGGTCTGTTGGGGGGAGTTGGGGGGACAGCGGGGGGTGGGGAGTTGGGGAGAGACAGCATGGGGAGAAATGCCAGATATAGGTGAAGGGGAGGAAGGCAGCAAATCACACTGCCATGTATGCACCTATGCAACAATCTTGCATTTTCTTCACATGTACCCCAAAACCTAAAATGCAATAAAAAAAAAAAAAGAAGGTAGGTTGTTGATGTTCCCAGATGCAGAGGAAAAATACATTTTTGTTTTATTAAAATTGCCATGTCAACAGCCCTAGCTCACTTTGTATCTTAATATACACAAACCCATGCATGCACTTAATTTTTCATTATTTGAGTCACTATGTTATTATTTCACAATAGTATAGAGCTTCTGAGCTTTGCACTTAAATGATGTCTGAGTTCAACATCACATCATACCGAATTTGATCCCCAAAGCTCTAAATCGTAAGTCTCCCCAGGTTGGACACAAGAGCAGTGCACCCATTCTAGCAGCTGCATCCATCCTGGAAGGTGAGCTTGCCTTTTATCAACCACTGTGAACGCATGAATACCAGGTACAAAGTCTTGACAGATTCTCCTCACCCATCTACAAGGACTGACAATTCCAAATAACTACAGTTCTTCAAAGCAATTGCCTTTCTTTAAAAATTTTGTCTGGGATCTTTATTTTTCAATGCTCGTCACAGTCACACACAAACATGTATGGGTCTCGTGGCTATTTTAGTTCCAGAATGCCTTCCCTTAACTCCCCTCCACTCCTGTCGTCTTCACTTCTTTCATTGTTTCCTCTTTCCTAACCCCTTAACCAACTTCAAAATAGCTGTAGGGGGTGGAATTTGCTGCACTGGCAGACACTGAAGATGGTGAGATGAGGCAGAGAATTGAGAGCTGGGGGAGTCCCAGGGGCCCTTCATGAAGCAAGTCTATTGACACAAATGTACTCCTGGGCCACCCACCAGCCTGCAAGAGCTGTACCTGGGGACATGGGTGCAACTGATTGAGAGTGTCAGAGGGACCAAGCAGAGGGTGCAAGGCCATCCCATGAGCTCTACCTGCCGGGAGCCCCATCTGGAACATGGCATTATCCAAAATGGGGGTAACTTCGAGTACCCTCGTGGGCTGGAGGTGCTGTAGCTTGTGTTGGCACGGCCAAACCCACTTTGGGTCCTGAATATTGAGTTCATCCAGAATTTGAGCAACTTCCAGACTAAATTCAAAACCATCATTTTCTAAAAATTTCTATCCCCGTGAATAAATTTATAATGGATTCAGCACTCTAGCACTAACTGTGACTTGTGTCACTCAACTTTTGGATATTTGGGGTATCAGAATTAAGTATCAGAATTAGGAATCTGAAGGCAAGACACAGGACTAGCATTTGCCAAACTGCCTTGCACCTCCCACTCTTCTGTGTTCTCTCTTTGATACTGACTTGACCACGTAGTCCACCCATGCATGCCTGTTGCCAGTCCTGCTTCACAGATGAACAAACGGAAGCTCAGAGGGGCTAATAGGCCTGCACAGATAGCCATTCTTTAAGTGACAGAGCTAGAATGCAAGCCTAGATCTGTGCAGGAGGCGAACAGGTCTACGCAGCTCAGAGCTCCAGGCCTCCTCAGTCCATGCTCCTTCTACAATGTCACCACTTTGGACTGAGATTCGGGACTTGGCCTCGTGTCCTGGATCTACTATTGTCCAGCCACACCATCTAATTTTTTCTGAGTCTCAGTTTGCTAATCTATAAAAGAGGGAAGATGACAGCCTACCCTGGCTCCTCCACACAGCTGTCGTCAGAATGCAGTGACCTTAATGTGCACATAGAGGTAAGCTCTCAAGAGCTGCACGCATGCAAAGCACTGGAGAGGTCACCAGAAATGCCTGCCAGTGCTTTCCTGGGTATCTCTTCATCCAATTTCAGAAACAACACAGCTAGGGGACAAAATATATGGTCAGGAGAGGTAACAAGGCCAGGCAGTGGACACGGAAAAAGGAATCACAACCCAAGGCTGGCAGTGTGGTGATTTGTGTAGCTGTTGATTTTACAAATCATTAAACATAACAGCAAATATAAAGCAGGTGTTTCCTGCCAAGATTTAAAATGTGGAGTCAGAGGGTAACATTGTAACGTTTGCCGTGAGTGGCCATTACACGGGGCATTGTGTGCAGACTTGGTGGTCACTGCTTCAGCCTCAGGTCCCCCAGCAGCAGCTATGGCTGCTAATTGTGGCAGGGGCAGAAACCAGAGTGCCTCCTACAGTCAGAGCCAAAGGTCTCCCCAGGTCCAGACCTCACATCTGCTCCCAAGAAAACACTAGTGAGGCTGCCACAACAGAGCCGGGGAGACGTGCTGGGAAGATGCCGCCAGTATCTGTTCCTTGGCATGTATATCATCAGAAACGCCTTTCTTGTTGCACCCACCAAGATGGTTTCCAAGCACGAATAGACCCTAACAACCCGCATTTGCAAATAATGTCCACACCGAGCCTCTCTTCCCCTGTCCAAGACCTCAGTCCCTTGTCCTGTCCTTTCCACCTACAAAGATGTCTGGAATAAGGCTGACCCAGAAATTGTTTATGAAGGGAAGGAAAGGATGAGGGAGGGAGAAAGGGAGGAAAAGGGAAGAAAACCCTATAATAGAAATAATAAAAACCTGTCCTAAACAGCTCACAATGTTGCTGTGACGATCAGCTAAATAATACTTATGAAAGTAAAGCTCTATTTAAATGTGAATGATTGCTGCTAGCCACAGTGGCAACAGCAGGAGCAGCCGCCCAGCAGCACTCTACCTGCCTGGTAGACACTCCAGACTGGCCCCCCCTGGTGCTCAGTTTCCCAGAGGAAGCTTTGGCTGCCTCTAGCTCTGAGTGTGAGTATCTTTCTAGATGCTAGGCTCGGTTCAAATCCTCTATCCCCTGCATTACTTTACTAGGCAGCTATGGGCCAGGTCCTGTGTCCTCTGAGTCAGCCACTGCCAGTCACTAATAGAACAGCGCTGTCTTAGTCCATTAGGGCTGCTGTGACCGTCACAAACTGGGTGGCTCATAAACAACAGAAATGTCTTTATCGCATCTCTGAAACTGGAAAGTTCAAGCTCTAGGCGCCAGCAGATTCAGAATCTGGTGAGAGCTCGCTTTCACGTTCACAGATGGTGCCTTCTTGCTGGGTCTTCATAGGGTGGACGGGCCAACACAACTCTCAGGAGCCTCCTTTAGAAGGACACTAATCCCATTCATGAGGGCCCCACCCTCATGACCCGATTGCCTCCCAAAACACCCACCTCCACCAGTACTACATTTCAGCATGTGGATTTTCAGGTTTCAACGTAGGCATTTGAGGGAACACGAACATTCAGACCATAGCAAACGTGATCTCTTCAGACAGCATCACGGAGTGTGGACTGTGCACACTGAAGCTAAACGGAATTTCTAGAATATATTTAACAACTCGGGCCTTTGTTTTCTCATCTGCGAAACAGGAGCAGTGAAACGATTGAAGTTGGGAGCGTTCAATAAGACCATGCATACAAAGAGCCCAGCCAGGCACCCAGCACAGAGAGGACGTCCAACAAACACTACCCGCTCCTGCCTCCCACAGAAGATACCACAAAGGGGATGAAAAAAAATATCTGAATAAGATAGCTACCTTTTTTGTCTTTGGGCAAAGTAGAAAAGAGCTCTTTGGTCCCTGGAGACATGGCATTGCATCTTACTCAGAATGAGTTGCTTGACACATTTTGAAAGCATTGTCTTGTGCTTTGCTATCCGTGACCTGGACTTGGAAGAAAAGAGGAAGAGACACACAGAGGAGAAGCCTTTCCACAGGAAACCTTTGCTATCTAGACCATTGGTTACCCCTGGGCTACTCACCTCCTCATTTGTAGAAGCAAACGGAGAACCAGTATTGAGAATAAGTACTAACATTTTCTCTTTGCCTAATTTTAAAATGCCATTAAAGTGGCTTCCAAGGGTAAATATAACAGACTGAGATGAAATGTATTTTAAAAGTGAATTAAAAAATCTGGAGACAACAGATGCTGGAGAGGATGTGGAGAAATAGGAACATTTTTACACTGCTGGTGGGAGTGTAAATTAGTTCAACCATTGTGGAAGACAGTGTGGTGCTTCCTCAAGGACCTAGAAATAGAAATTCCATTTGACCCAGCAATCTCATTACTGGGTATATACCCAAAGGATTATAAATTGTTTTATTATAAAGACAGATGCACACGAATGTTCATTGTGGCACTGTTTACAATAGCAAAGACCTGGAACCAACCCAAATGCCCATCGATGATAGACTGGACAGGGAAAATATGGCACATATACACCATGGAATACTATGCAGCCATAAAAAGCAATGAGTTCATGTCCTTTGTAGGGACATGGATGAATCTGGAAACCATCATTCTCAGCAAACTGACACAAGAACAGAAAATCAAACAGCGTATGTTCTCACTCATAGGCGGGTGTTGAACAATGAGAATATATGGACACAGGAAGGGGAGCATCACACACTGGAGTCTGTTGGCGGGGATAGGGGAGGGACAGCGGAGGGTAGGGAGTTGGGGAGGAATAATATGGGGAGAAATGCCATATATAGGTGACGGGGATGGAGGCAGCAAACCACATTGCCATGTATGTACCTATGCAACAATCCTGCATGTTCTGCACATGTACCCCAGAACCTAAAGTGCAATATTTTTTTTAAAGTGAATTTAAAATGAAGGCAATTAGAAAAAAAAAAATGAAAGTAAAGCAAGTCAAATTACTTTACAAAATGTAAGCCCTGAAAGTCTGCATTTGCTAGACAGATGCCGCACACTAATGACTAAGCATCTCAGCATCCAAAGCAAAGCACAAGATACCATCAGCTACCAAACTCTAAGACAAAATCACCACTGAGAGCCATCAGTCCAACTGATAAGACTAACTTTAATTTGCAGGAGGGAATTTTTATATTCTGAAGGATGCCATAATATTTTGAGCACTTTACTCACTCTCATGCTGTGGTCCTCTGGTTGCTATTTGACTTTTCCATACAAAAATAGAAGTGCCATTTGCTTCAGCATACCTGGCAAGGCCTACAGATATTCCCAGCATGGTTCCGGTGACCTATACATTAGCTCATTTCATAGTCCTTGAGTTAAAAACCGTGCCCTATGCCCCATGGACCATTCTGGATTCTCAGCAGGGGAGTTTTAACTACTTTGACAACATGGAAACTTGAAAGGTGTTATTTCTACAGAATGAGAACGTGCCGCTAAATTGGAGATAAAAAGGAAATGCAAACTATTCCATAACATTGTGAACTCTTTTTCTTATTTCTATTTGTTTCTGCCAGTGGTTCTAAGATCTATTGGGCTGCTTATTGGTCATGACGGACTTAAATAAAGAGCTTTCAGATTCTGTGGGGCTCAAACCAGCTCCAGTGGCATCTATTTGTTGCGACCATGTTAAGTAACAATATTTTTGCTAGGGAGTACCTGCTACTTTCCATTAGTTTTATTTTGAGGGAAACAAAAAGCATTTTCATCTCTGACTTGCAGTAGATTTGATTTCTTTGGTTTTAACTGAGTGACTGCGTGGCTTGAGAAATGTTCATGGGAGCTCAATGGATTAAAGAAAGAAATATCCAAAATGTAAATGTAAAAAAAATAATAAATTTACAGAAAGGTATGACATTGGTTACTTTTCATTAAAAAAAAACTATGTTTCTTGAAAATTCTATTTTTCTTCCAAATGAAGACTGAATATATCCAATCTACACTGGACATAACTTTCCAGGGAAGTTGGTTCCAACTACAGACTCTTAGAGGTCACAGTGCACACTTCTCTCTAATCTCTGCTGTTCTTCTGCAGTTGTATGACTATTACTGTTCCTTTAAGTATTTGGAATATTTTTGCAGGAAAGGTGGTTCTTAAATTATCAAAAAAATAAACTGAAGAAAATCTACACATCTCTTATTTACTGATTTACATACAACAGATACCTTGCAACCAATTATCTGCCTTGTTTTAAAATGTTACCGAAGTGGCTTCTAAGGATGAATATAATAACAGTACACAGGGCATGAGGCACAACCAAAGATTCATTGCCCAAGCCACCCATGGACAGGAAGTCACTCCATGCCTATGACTGTGATTTCAGCGCCACCCGTGGACAGGAAGTCACTCCATGCCTATGACTGTGATTTCAGCGCCACCCGTGGACAGGAAGTCACTCCATGCCTATGACTGTGATTTCAGTGCCACCCGTGGACAGGAAGTCACTCCATGCCTATGACTGTGATTTCAGCGCCACCCGTGGACAGGAAGTCACTCCATGCCTATGACTGTGATTTCAGCGCCACCCGTGGACAGGAAGTCACTCCATGCCTATGACTGTGATTTCAGCGCCACCCGTGGACAGGAAGTCACTCCATGCCTATGACTGTGATTTCAGCGCCACCCGTGGACAGGAAGTCACTCCATGCCTATGACTGTGATTTCAGCGCCACCCGTGGACAGGAAGTCACTCCATGCCTATGACTGTGATTTCAGCGCCACCCGTGGACAGGAAGTCACTCCATGCCTATGACTGTGTTTTCAGCGCCACCCGTGGACAGGAAGTCACTCCATGCCTATGACTGTGATTTCAGCGCCACCCGTGGACAGGAAGTCACTCCATGCCTATGACTGTGATTTCAGCGCCACCCGTGGACAGGAAGTCACTCCATGCCTATGACTGTGATTTCAGCGCCACCCGTGGACAGGAAGTCACTCCATGCCTATGACTGTGATTTCAGCGCCACCCGTGGACAGGAAGTCACTCCATGCCTATGACTGTGATTTCAGCGCCACCCGTGGACAGGAAGTCACTCCATGCCTATGACTGTGATTTCAGCGCCACCCATGGACAGGAAGTCATTCCATGAACTACAGCTGTGATTTCAGTGTCATTAATATGGCACTTGCTATGTAAACACTTTCTGCTGGCAGGTCCTCAGAGTGTACCTGTGTTTTCAGAGCCCCAGCTAAATTGAGGTTCTCATTCCAGAGTGGTCAACAACGCTGCCCTAATAGGAGATGAAGGGGGAGCTGGGTGTGAGCATTTACAGAGTGCCTTTCATGGAATGCCTCTTTTACCTGTGGATGGCCTCACGCCTCATTGTTCAATCCACAACCAGGGAGTCTCTCACACTGGAAACATGTTTATACTGGCAGACACCCCTGTGACTCTTGTCTGACCCGTGCTCAGTTTATGCCTGTCTGGACATTGCTATGGTGCTAGGAGCCCAACCTTCTCTCCCCACCAACTGCCTCGCTGGCATCCCAGGAAAAGCCTGGCCTGAGGCCATCCCTGGTTCTTCAGATGGAAAACACAAATTCAATCCACACCACCACAGGAAACTAGTTCAAAGATTGATTACCTACAGATGCAGGTGGGGAGGGTGTAAGGAATCGGAGGGCAGTGCTCCATACCCAGGTCACGTACAGTGGGATGAGGGTCAGGCAGAGAGAGCGAGTGGAACTAGCAGTATGTATTTAATATGTGTGTGTGGCTGCTGCCTGGGTGTGTGTAAGGGGATAGGGTGTGGGGATGGTTTACATACTTTATGTACTTGAACAAAGACCTAAATGGTCCATTTAAAGGAAGACTGAGGTTCACACCTATAATCCCAGCACTTTGGGAGACCAAGGAGGGCAGATCACTTGAGTCCAGGAATTTGAGACCAGCCTGGGCAACATGGCAAAACCCTATCTCTACAAAAATAATACAAAAAAAAACACAAAAAACAAACAAACAAAAAAACCTGGGCATGGTGGTGAGTACCTGTAGTCCCAGCTACTGGGAAGGCTGGGGTGGAAGGATCATTTGAGCCTGGGAGACGGAGGTTGCGGTGAGCTGAGATCTCATCCCTGCATTCCAGCCTGGGTGACAGGGTGAGACTTTTTCTAAAAAGGAAGCCTGGGCAGGAAAGCGGAAGCTCCATCTGCTGAGTGAAAAGTGTCTCTAAATTCTGAATCTTGAGCCACCAGCTTGAGCCACTTCAGTGTGGTGTACAGCTAGAAACTGTGTTAAGGCTGACCGAAACTTACTTCTGAGAAAGTTAAACTTACATTCAAAATAGGTGCTAAGGCCACACAAAACTGTAAGAATTTACTACAACCTAATAATGTGAACGATGTATTTTTTAATTCATAAATGTTAAACTGTCTATCCAACTATCTATTACACACGCTCCATTTAGACAGAGTAATGCTATGTGCAATCGGGGACAAGTAATATTCTGAAATGAAATCCATTTAACTGTAGCATGCTACAACCTCCAGAATGTGAACACATCAAAGACAACATTGCCATATTTGTCTTTTAACCTCTGGAGCTCAGCTCCTACCCAGCCGCAGAAGGAGGCTCAGAGTGTGTTTCCTGATTGAAAAATATTGAACAAACTATGGCCGCCTCTCAGATGGCCACCAGCAGTCAACTTCCAGTTTTGTGTAATGAATGAAAATGTGTGGTGTTTGCCAGGTTCATCCTGCTGTGCTGTGACTTGCGTCTTCCTCAGTGTGATGGTTCCTGAAACGTTTCATCATGGGAAGTTTGCAGAGACCACATGATGCCCTGGTGGCTTTTGGGGATTCTCTTGGACTCCAACTTTCCAAAAGTAGCTCCAAAACAGGCAGTTATACATCCTTGATTATAATTTCACTCGTCAGATTTAAGAAGAGCAGTTGTTGCTATCAATGCTTCTGCCCTCTGGCAACCGAGAGCAACCCACCTGTGGCCACAGAGCTTGGAACGCCGTGGTAAATCCTAACCTGCCCTTGGTGCCCCAGACATTCTCAGTGGTGCTTACATGTAGAGATTTCCCATGGGAAGTTTAGAGCTCAGGCTGCCCACTTACCTGCAAGATGACAGGAGGCTCTTTGACTTCTTTCCAAAAGAAGAAACAACATACGATATCAGTGCATCTGTGTCTGTCTGGATAGATATCTAGCAAACTTCTTTACAAAATAGCTTCTCAAGAAAAACAATCCCAACTAGTTTTATCAAGTGAGGAATGCTGGGAAACACAGGTCAGTCGCAAAGCTAAATGGGATGGGGTACCTTTCACAGAAAAGGGAAAGAAGAATGAAAAAAGAGAGCAGATCACTATAGAGGGAGAGACACCACACCCAGCACCGAGTGGCGGCCTCACGCTCCACCCAAGTCAGGGCTGCCAATACCGCAGCCCCTTCGTGAAGGTGAAGAGACTCGTCCTCAGGGGGCAGAATTTGACCGAGGTTACCGAGGCAGCAAATTACTGACCTAAGATTCTAGCTCTGATCTTCAGATTCCAAAGCCTTCATTCTTTGCTGCACCCCACAACTGCCTCACAAAGCATCCCAAAGTCTGGTCAGCAGACAGCAGAGGAGATTGTCAGCAGACCATCTTGGAGGGATGCTTGGAGCTGCCAAATGTATGATTCAAAAATGAATTCCATGTCTTTGGAAAAGAAGCCCTAACCTCAAAACAAAGGTTGGCCACATTCCAGCCAAGGCAGCACAGAGCAAAGGCCCATGAAAGGAGAGCTGGGCTTTTCTGAACTGCTTTTGCACACCTCACCTTGCCTAGGCCTGCCGTGTTTCATCCTCATGGCTGGCCTCAGTGGTGTGCACGGTCATTGCTTCCTTCACAGCTGAGAAAACGGGCACAGGACCATCAGGGGACGTGTCCAAGGTCCCACAGCAGGAAAGGCTGGAGCCAGCATGTGGTCAGAGAGGCTGAACATACAAAGAGACAGTGGCTTGACCATCTGTACAAATGGAACTGTGACCCACACCCTGCAGCAGCCAGCCCGGACGTTGCCCTGCTCTCAGCAAGTCACGGGGTGGGAAGTCAGACCGCTATCTCTAGCCCCAATCTAGGAATCAAGCAACCCATAAGAGTCAGCCCCAGATGTCCAGGACTTGGTTAACTCACAGCTGCCCCAGTTCCTGCCCTGACATCACATTGAGGACAAACTGAGAAAGACAAACGTGCTCCCCTGACACTCACACGGGACGCCCTGATTCTAGATGCCATCCCAGCTGCCAGGCCAGCAGCCTCCTTCAGGGCTCACCAGGTGGCTTCTCTTCCACCGGGAAGTTCCCACGCCCAGCCTGCCAGAGTCTTGGCAAAAATGCAAGCGACAGTGGCCGGCTCTTTTGCTCTTACCCCAGCTGGGGAGAAGCAGCCACTGTCTGTCCTTATTTGGGCGCCTTCCTCCTTGCCAGGAGTCTAAGAGACTCTCCCGCCCCAGAGTATGGGCTCCACCCACCCTCCTGCCCGCTGTGGGAAGTCAGAAGGGTGAAGGTGAAGCTGGGCCTGGCCCAGAGGTGCCCACAGGAATGCCCAGAGCTGCACAAAGTTCACCCACGTTGCCTCTGGGACCAGCTCTGCATGGCTCCAAAGCCCTCATTGGAGTCTACTTTCTGTACAATAATAGAATACCTGAGATTGGGCGATTTATAAAGAAAAAAATTTGTATTTGACAGTTCTGGAGGCTGGAATTTCATGGCTGGGGGTGCATCAGGTAAGGGCCTCCCCGCTGCACCATGACTTAGCCGAGCACATCACATGGCAAAGGGCACGGGCGTTGCCCTGGGGTCTCCCTCTTCCTACAAAGCAGCCAACGCCATCGGCCCTCCCTAATCCCCTCTCAAAGGCCACACCTCCAAATGCCATCAACATATAAACTTGAGGAGTAAGGTTCCAGTCACACAGGCACGCACATGCACACTCCACACACAACACTCAGACTCACACACAGTTATACACACAACATATATACACTATGCACACAATACACACACAAACACATGCAAACACACACATGCACACTCCACACACAACACTCACACAGTTACACACACACACCATGCACACACACATTCACACACAACATTCACACACAACACACAGTTACACAAACACATACACCAGGCACACAACACTCAGTTACACACACAACACACATACACCATGGACACAACACACATTCACAACACACAAAACACACACCACACACATTCACACACACAACACACAACTGTTACACACACCCACATACACCATGCACACAACACACACACATAACACACAACACACATTCACACACATGCACATGCCACAACACTCACATTCACACAGTTACACAGACAACACACACATACACCATGCACACAACACACACAATACTCACACACAGTTACACACACAACACACATACACCATGAACACTCCACACACAACACTCACATAGTCACACACAACACACATACGACATGCACACAACACACATACACTACAAACACACATTCACACACACATGCACACTCCACACACCTTCACACACATGCACACACAACACATATTCAACAGTCACACACACAACACACATTCACACACACAACACACAACACACAACATTCACACAGTTGCACACACAACATACACACCATGTCCACAATGCAGACATACACAACACACACAAAACACAACACACACATTCACACACATGCACACGCCACATACAACATGCATACTGTCACACACAACACATTCACACACACACAACACATTCACACACCACATACAACACACACACAATACACACACCACACACAAAACACATATGCAACACACACCACACATTCACACACATGCACACACACAACACACTGTCACACACACATACATGCACACACAACACACACATATGCAACACACATACACACCACATATATACATACCACACACACATTCACACACGACACAGTTACATAGTACAAACACACATGCACACACATGCATATTCACACAATTTGCACACAACAGTCACACATGCACATACAACACACACAACACACATACACAACATACACATTCACTTACCACACACCACACTCACACATTCACACACAAAAAACACATATACCACACATTCACACATAACACACACATACAGCACACACATATTCACATGCCACATTCAACCCACACATTCACACAACACATACACACAACACACATTCATATACAACATATACATTCACACACCACATACACATACACACATACAGACACAACACACACATTCACACACACCACCCCAGTGTCCTCCCCTGCCCTCCCCGTTCCCCTCACAGGCTGCTTAATAACACAGCCTTGCTCCCTGTAATCTAAGCCCAAATCGCCAGAACCTTCAGAAGACAGTGGGGAAGTCAGTCGGAAAAGAAACAAGTGCCTGGCAGCCACACAGGAAAATCTCAGGCAAGTTTTTCTTTTTTGGATAAACTTTTAAACCAGGAGAAGAAGCACGTGGCCCCGCTGCCCCTATCCCAATGCTGCATCCAGAGCCCACATGGCCCCCGCTGGTCTGATTGTGAGGGCTACCCGGCAGTGCCGAGCCCCGGCTCAGGAGTGCTGTGGCCAGAGCTGTGTGGACAGAATGTCAGTAAGTTGGCCCCACCTGAAAACCTGATAAAAGTCTGAAACTGACATTACAGGCTGTGACTGCAGCTTGGTTTTCTGTAATAGGGAGCGGGGTGGACACGGGAATACTCAGCTTCTTTCACCATTTTCGCCTGTCCTAAATTGTGTTAGTTTTTCTCTCTAAAACCCTGCTCCTCACCCTTCACTCCCACTTCATCCAATGTCTTTCTTGGCCACTGAGCATTACTTCATACAATGTTTTATTTTTTAACTCAGAGCAATTGAGAATATCAGAGAAAGGGAAATTCCTCAATGGCACCAGATGATCCATTAAAGAACAATACAAAACCAACAGGTGTATGACATTGCCAGAAGTTTCCAGCCCAATTTTATGAACTGTGTCCCCTTTCCACATTAGAGAGCGCAGACAGATAAGTACTTGCATAGACAAATCAACAAATAGTTAAAGTCAAACTTGGATGATCTGCATTCATGGACAGATCAGTAAAGACAGGTCAGAAGCACCAGCTACCCAAATCTCAGTCAAGGTTTTACAATTTACATCAATTTTCCTTCCATCAAAGTTTATAGGAATATATCAAAGTTGGGGGGGAGAGGAGGAGGAAGAGAGAAATACAATCTTTTTCAAAAACAACGCTTAAATATCTTTGTTTTTCCCTTGCTTCTGTAAGTACTCATGAGTTTTAAAGTAGCAATCCTCGTGAACCAAACATTCGTAGTTTGAGTCACACACACCTGATTCAAATCTGGATTGAGCAACTGAATTAACAGTGAAGCCTTGGAGAAGTGACTTAAATATCCTAACCTAATCTTCTTTTTCTGGAAAGAGAATAATAGTCCGCTCGCTCACGGTGTGGGCATCAGCCAGGCACAGGGTTGACACTCGCCAACCACAGGGTTGACCATGAGGGTGGGCAGTGCCTGCAGTGGTTTCTAAACAAGCACAGGCAGCTCATAAACACGCCAGACCCAGTTTCTATCACCAAAGCCAAGCTCGTGGCACTGTCGTAGGTAAGAGGGTGTGCATCTTCCCTCCCCTCCACATGGACTCCAAAGGGTGCTCTGAGAATGTCCCACTGTCTGAGTGCCCTTGCATTAATGAGATTTAGCATGGCTACAAACAGGAAGGACCAGGAAGCAGCAGTGTTCCCACCTGGGTTTCTACATTACAGAAGGGACTGTCCTGTGTCCGTGGGGGACAGCAGGGAACAGGGGGAGGAAAAGTGTTAGCCAGGGCTCAGAGGACCCTAATCCGAGTGCACCAGTGCACCTCCATTCCAAAGGGGTACAGATGTTCTAGAAACTGAAATTGGACCTCCTTGAGTTCCAATTTCCTTTATTTGCAAAGAGCATAATCCTGAGTTATCTTTAAAGCCCTGGCATGGGCTTTGAAGTCAGAGAGATGTGTTTTGAGCTATGGTCTGTATTGCTATTTGCAGACATGCGAGCTCGGGCAACTGGTTTACATTCCTGAACCTCACAGTCCCCTTTTGAAAATCCCCTTACCCGATACCATTGCTATGGAAACACAGACATAAAATACACAGTCCTAAGAGCTCACTAGATGGTAGCTGCTATCGCTGTTATCGGCATCTCCATTATCATGACGATGATGATTACAAACCTAAATAATTAAGACATAAAGAAGAAAAAACACACTGAGCTGACTCCTGGACCTGGCGCTTCTTAAACCTTGGCTGTTCTTATTATCAGAGCATCTCAGTACTCCCCACACAGCCCTCCATGGCTGTGTAGAGGCCAGCATTCCCTCTGTAAATTGTGTCCTTTCTCATTGGTAGGAGCCCCCTTGCAGGGAGATCAGAGCCAGAGGGAGAGGCAGCGCTCTGGATGTGGCCAGTCCCAGACAGCAGGAGGCAGGATAGCACCTGCCTGGGAGGGAAAGATGGGGCCAGGGGGCTTGGACACTTGCTGAAATCCCCCAGCCTGAGCACATGCTGAGAGGAGATGCCGGCCACTCCGCATTCGACACCCATGACACCTTCACCCCTCTGCCTGGTCTCCTTCCTGCTCTCTGCCTGGCCCTCAGACATGGAGCCCCTGCGCCACTCCTTGTCTTTGGCCTCGAGACCTGTGGTATCTTCCCTTCAGCTCCTCCTGTCTCTCCCACCCTCTGGTATCCCCTCCAGGTGCCCATTGTATTAGTCCATTTACACGCCACTATAAAGACTGGGTAATTCATAAAGGAAGGAGGTTTAGTTGACTCACAGTTCAACATAGCTGGGGAGGCTTCAGGAAACTTACAGTCACGGCAGGAGGCAAAGGGGAAGAAAGGTATCTTCTTCCCAGGGCCGCAGGAAGGAGACGTGCAAGCAGGGGAAATGCCCGGCGCTTCTAAAACCATCCAGTCTCCTGAGACTCTCACTATCACGAGAACAGCACGGGGGAAACCGCCCCCGATCTGATCACATCCAGCTGGCCCCGCCCTTCACAGGTGGGGGTTATGGGGATTACAATTCTCAGTGAGACTTGGGCGGAGACAGAACCGAACCATCTCACTCATCCTGTCTCTCGGAGCTTGACTCTCATGCTCACTGCGCCTTCTTCTCCCCTCCCGTCCGCTTCCCTCCTCTCCTCTCCTCTCTTCTCAAGGGTATCCTCCTTGGAGAACATGGGAGGCCAAAATCCAAACATGGCAGGAGATAAAGAATGACTTGTCTGGGGGCTGAACCCTGAGCTGGGAGCACTGCCTGGAGAAAACTGTAAGCCCTCTGCCATCCTGTGCCTGGTCAGAAGGGACCTCACTGCAGAATTCCATTACCATGACAACAACCACCACACAGAATAATAACAAATCAGCAGTTATAGGCTGGGCACAGTGGCTCACACTTGTAATCCCAGTATTTTGGGGGGCTGAGTTAGAAGGACTGCTTGAGGCCAGGAGTTTGACGCTAGCCTGAACAACAGAATGAGACACCATCTCTACAAAAAACACAAAAATTAGCTAGGCATGGTGGCACATGCCTGCAGTCCCTGCTACTCGGGTGGCTGAGGCAGGAAGATCACTTGAACCAGGGAGTTTGAAACTACAGTGAGGTGTGATCACACCACTGCACTCCAGCCTGGGTGACAGAGAGAGCCCTGCCCCCCACCTCAAAAAAAAAAAAAGGTATTACACACTGGCTGTCCCAGGCACTACCCAAAGGACTTTGGGTAAATTATTTTCTGTGACCCTCATCATCTAGAGGCTGGACAGGAAGACCCCAGGCACTGCCATGCTGAAGTGGATGGTAATGAGTGCTTGGCTACTCCAGGGAGCTTCAGGAACCAGTCTTCGGAAATGGCCTTTGCAGTAAGACCTAGATCATCTTCTTACAGGCACAGGAGGAACGTGGCAAGAACTCCAGTGGGCGAGTTGGCAGGCCGAGACACCAGCCCTAGGGTTAGCATCAACAGATTGAAAGGCACGTGGGAAATCACTTGGTCTCAATGCTAAAATTAAATGGGACTGGACAATCTCTGAGGTTTTAAAGGCTTCTAGATTTTTAGAAACTTCTACTTTTACATCCAGACACTTTCACCTAATTAAATGTCAGTATCTTCCCATAGAGAAGGAACACATGAGGTACCAGCATAATTATCGGCAAACATTATGTCACACCTCTAGTGCAGCTTGATAAACACATGGAGTGTGTGAGAGATAAATGCTGCTCGTTAATACATCCAATTCTCCCCCTCGGGAAATGAGACTTGTACTTCCTGCCTCCCTGAAGTTAGACGTGGCCACGTGACTAGCTTGGACCAATGAAATATGAGCAGAACTAGCTTATGTTTCTTCTAGACAGTTGCCTTTCAGAATGAATGAACGATGCACCATTTCCTCTTCCCCTTGTCCTGGAGGCAGGGGATGTTTCAGAGCTCCTGCGTGCCAGAAAGTGACACACAAATGAACAAGAGATACACCCCTGAGAGCCGGGGCCTGTTTGTTACTGCAGCATACACAGGCTCTCCCGACTGATACACTGTCCACCTTGCAAGTGCCAGGCACATTTCCAGGCTCAAGAGATGCAGCTGCCCTCACCAGCTGCTGTTAACGAGTACCCCCTTGCCAGGAAACACCTGAGTTCTTCCAGGAAGACAGCTGGAAAGCTACAGGAGATTGGAAGAGACATCCTGAGACAGTCTGCAGTGCAGTTCTGTGGTCAGGACATGGCAGACCACAATGTCCTCTCAATGTCACACCACAAAGCCAACTGACTGCATCACAAGGGACCGTCAGTGTGTGTGAATGCCACCTGCACCAGCCAGTCCTGTCTGCTACAAGGACTGTAATGATACGGGGGAGGGGGGATGGGTGGGCCACTGTGTGATTAGCTCTTACACGCAGTCCCTTAGGCGTTTATGGAGTGGATCATCTGCTGTAGACAGAGCGGACTGGGTCCTTCGTGCACATTCTGTGCAAATGGAACTACCTGTGTGCAGCGCTCATGCTTTTAGCAAAGCGTTCTCACTGCGTAGCCACTTGGCTTGTCAAGACTGCAGTTCTAGGTCTGGGCCAAGACTGTCTGGGGAACAGTGACGCGAATGAGAACACCGAGGAAACACAGCAGTGAGCAGCGAGCCACAGCCGCCTGTCACCTTCATACCTGCCACGTTCCCTTCAGTGTGAGCTGACTCGCCGCCCCATCCATCCTTATCATCTGTCTGGGGGTCAGGTCTCTAGGAATGTCCAGGTCTCTGCTCACATATCTGATAAAACATGCCATTGATAAGGCAGTCGTTGAACAACTAGCATCTTCATTCCGAAGTGAAAATTAAAAATGCACAGTCCCTTTTAATTCAGTTTCTAATTACTGCACTATATACAACCCAGAATGATGGCAAATTGATAAAATATGCAAATGAAGGAACAATTCATAGACTATATTAAAATTTCCATTTAAACTGTTAGTTAAGCTGTACACATTTGTAAATGTAAACATTAACCCTCAGGAAAAATATTTTCTAAACTACAGCATAATTGGAAACTCCAGAATCATATATAACAGAAAAAAGATCATTACACAGACGAGTACCCTTATCGCTATAAATAAAAGAACATTTCCACAGAGTTCTTGCTTCCTCTGAGTTGCTCCCACAGCACGTCCCCGGCTCTCCGTGGAGACATTGTTTATGTCCTCCTCCATGGTAGGCAGCGGGGCCCGCATCCGCCTCCTAAACCGGCAAGCCACACCCTCGAGGGCAGCACCGAGCTCTGCCCACCCAAATCCCCCATATCACCCAGAGCCCTGGAGGTTCTGGCAGCCCTCAGCTCAACTGGTTGAAATTGAACAATATGGAGTTGAACTGAATTGGATCAAATTTAATGAAATTAAATGGCACGTGATGTCTGTAGGTTTCCATTTTAGAAGCTAAGTAAAGAAGTCCAAATTCCCTCCTCTTCTACCAGGTGAAGTGCCTCGGGTCAACAGGCCAGCAAGCCTGGGATCAGGGGTGCGTGGGGTGGAGCAGTCCACAAACTAAACCAGGCTGCCTGTCCACAGGTGCACTAACCACCATCCCGCCCAGAAAGCTGTCAGAACCCCACTCTCTGTGGAGAAAAGGGGCGCCTGGACAAGCTGGCACAGCCCCTCTTGTGAGCCCTCCCAGAATCCCTCCATGTGAATGATCTCTGCTAATGTGAGGCCAAATGACACAAGATTCAGAATCTTCAACACAGCTGCTGTGACCTGTTATTTCCATCAGTGTCTGCAAATAATTACATCATAATTTATGTTGAGGAAAAGGTGGCTTTCATGAAAAGTATCCTTAGGTCTTTTTTACCTGACAATGAAAAACACAAAAATCTTCTATTTTTACTCAATTTTGCCTAACCAGCTAGAAAGCTTAGAGGAAAAGAGTGTTCAAGAGCGGTGGTACCCCTTGACCTCCAGTTCTTGGTTGAGTATTGCCAACTCTCTTCTACTTGGTTTCTTATTTCTTTTTTTTTTTTTTTTTTTTGAGATGGAGTCTTGCTTTGTCTCCCAGGCTGGAGTGCAGTGGCACTATCTGGGCTCACTGCAACCTCCACCACTCGGATTCAAGTGATCCTCGTGCCTCAGCCTCCCGAGTAGCTAGGATTACAGGCCACCACCACATCCGGCTAATTTTTGTATTTTTAGTAGAGATGGGGTTTCACCATGTTGCCAAGGCTGGTCTCGAACTCTTGACCTCAGGTGATCCACCCACCTTAGCCTCCCAAAGTGCTGGAATTACAGGCGTGAGCCACCGCGCCAGACTCTTATTTCTTTTTGTTGTTGTTGTTGTTTTACTATATTCTCTACTGGTATTTATTGCAAATAGCCTCTAGTTCTTTTTGAAAGTACAAAGGCAATAAATAATAAACCAAAATAGAACAAATACCAAACTATATTAAAACTACTGAGCAATGGAAGCTGTGCTAGCTATCCAAAAGCTGCCATGAATTCCACTTCTAGCCGTCACGTCAAAATTCATAAACAGGTAACGAATTATATTGGGAAAATAAGATCACAATTTAGTATTGAAAAAAGACAAATGATTTGGAAAACAGCATTACTGATTTTCCAAAAGACCAATGAATTAATCCTATAAATAGGAGCCGCATTCCCAGGCATCGCCAGGCACTCTAATCACCTCTGCAAAAGACCAGTTGATAAGGAGCAAAAAATTAATAAGAGGTGGGAGGAGGAAGAAGCAGTGGCCGGGCCCGGTGGCTCACACCTGTACTCCCAGCTCTTTGGGAAGCCGAGGCAGATGGACCACTGGAGGTCGGGAGATTGAGACCAGCCTGGCCAACGTGGCAAAACCCCATCTCTACTAAAAATACAAAACTTAGCCGGGTATGGTGAGGCACAGCTGTAGTCCCAGCTACTTGGGAGGCTGAGGCAGGAGAATGGCTTGAACCCAGGAGGTGGAGGTTGCAGTGAGCTGAGATCGCACCACTGCACTCCAGCTTGGCAACAGAGTGAGACTCCATCTAAGAAAGAAAAAAAAAAAAGAAGCAGAGAGAGAAACTCTCATTATATGAATGTGCACTGTGTTTCAAATGATTTAGAGTATTCTACATAAAGTATCTATGGGATAGAATCATAATTCTTATTTTATAGATGAGACTAATTTTACCGAGGCCCAGACATAAATAACTCAGCCAATATCATAACGTTGGAAAAAGTCCTAAATGATCCATCCAATGTGAAGTCCTAAGTTTTTCTCTCCAAAAGGTACTACTGTACTGTTAGTAACTCCAAAACACGTTCACATGTTCTGTGTGCTTCACATTGATTATAACATTTCATTCCCCGACTGACTGTAGGTAGTAGTTAGAATAGGAATCCCCCCATCTTGGAAGTGAAGAAACCGAAGCCAAGAAGTGCAAGTGCCGAGTTGGGTCACGCTCATGCTCTGATATTTCACGGCAGAACCACACTCCAGCTCTCCCTGTCCCAGGGCTAGGACACTGTCATGCAGCTTCCTTTGCACCATCCTGTAGAAAAGCAAGGACTTGAGTCTTAAAGGCTCACCTTCCAGCTGCCCATTCCAGGAGAAGGAAGAGTCAAATGTGTCTGCGTGCACGTTATCCCACCAAGAGTGTTTATATGTGATTTTATGCCCCTTCCCTCCACTCTAGACTTAACCACAATATTTTAAAGTGTGGATAAGGCTTTAGGGATAAATCCAGAAATGTATTCTGTCCCCCAGATGCAATTAAATATATCTGGCCTGTGTGTCAAGCTCCTAAGGCTTCTGAAAATATCTTCCTCCTGACCATTTTGTAAGATAGCAGGGTCAAGAAAACAAAATTCCCAGAAAGAGGAGGTTAACTGGATGTCTGGTTGCCTCCAAAAAGCATTAAGACTCAAGCAGAAAGTTCAAGTTGATACTGAACCAGTTCAACCCTGCTATCCCCAAGCCCATGAAATCCCAGAGCAGCCCTGCCTCAATACAGACTGACATGTTTCCAATGGCCATGACGACACATATTCGGCAGCGTAAACACCATCAGCCTTTCCTAAATCAATATTAATGGAAACCCTCAGGCAATCAATATGCGGAGGGTAAGCCTTCCCCTGGGCTGCTTCAGCAATAAATGGCAGCAGGCCCCTCCCACCGTCTAAACCAAGACCCTCACACACTTCCCTGACACATACTAAATCTTCAAAACACATGCATGGGACTGCCCTCTGTGCGTATACACATTGATTCACACGGAAAACTCTCAGCCTCCCTAACAGCAATGCACCTTGCCCACCACTCATCAGAGATTTTGGCTGAGGATTGTAAATGGAGCAGGCTCTTTTTGTTTCAGCTTTGATTTTTTGTAAGTTTAACTGAGCTCCATCAGGTAGTTCTGAGAAGTCTGATTCCAACTTGCAGAGAAGGGGTGAGAACTGTGGACTCACGGTCGCCATGAAGCTAAGCAAGAAGGAAGAGAAGATGCCGTCAGCCAGTGCAGTGCTCAGCCGCCCAGAGCTGCTAAAGAACGCTTTCTTTAAAAAAAAATCTCATTTTTAATTTTTGTGGGCATGCAATAAATGCATTTATTTACGGGGTATATGAGAGATTTTGACACAGGCACGCGGCATTAGTCTGTTCTCACACTGCTACTAAAGACATACCTGAGATTGAGTAATTTATAAAGGAAGGGGGTTTCATAGACTCACAGTTCCACATGGCTGGGGAAGCCTCACAATCATGATGGAAGGCAAAGGAGAAACAAAGTCACGTCATACGTGGCAACAGGCCAGAGAGAGCGTGTGCAGGGGAACTCCCACTTATAAAACTAGCAGATCACGTGGAGCTATTCACAAACACGAGAACAGTATGGAGGAAACCGCCCCCATGATTCCCTTACCTTCACCTGACCCCCCTCCTTGACATATGGGGATTATTACAGTCCAAGGTGAGATTTGGGTGGGGACACAGGCAAACCATGTCACATACAATGTGCAATAGCCACATCAGGGTAAATGGGGCATCTAGAGAAATGGTTTCAGGAACAAAAGAGAAATTGAGTGAAATCCTCCTGTTCTTGCAGGTCTAGCTCTGTGTGGCTCCCAAGGCCTCCAGCATGAGCTCAAGGCAGTAACTGGCTGAAAAACCCTCTCTATCCCAGCACTTTGGGAGGCCGAGGCGGGTGGATCATGAGGTCAAGAGATCGAGACCATCCTGGTCAACATGGTGAAACCCCGTCTCTACTAAAAATACAAAAAATTAGCTGGGCATGGTGGCGCGTGCCTGTAATCCCAGCTACTCAGGAGGCTGAGGCAGGAGAATTGCCTGAACCCAGGAGGCAGAGGTTGCGGTGAGCCGAGATCGCGCCATTGCACTCCAGCCTGGGTAACAGGAGCGAAACTCCGTCTCAAAAAAAAAAAAAAAAAAAAAACCCTCTCTGTTACAGACCACAACGTTGAAGCCAACATGTCCCTGAGTAGGTGAATAGTTAAAAGCAAAGGAGTCACTGGGGGTCCTTGTGTTAAGTGAAATAAGCCCGGCATAGATAAACAAACATCCCAAGTTTTCACTCAAGTGTGGGAGGAAAAAAAAAAGTCGATTTCATGGAGGTAGAGACTAGAATGATGGATACCAGAGGCTAGGAAGGTTGTGTGGGTGGGAGGGAGGGTGAACAGAGACCAGTCAATGGGTATAAACATACGATTAGACAAAGGGTGTAAGTTCCAATGTTCAATTCAGTGTGGATGGCTATAGTCAACAACAATGTATGTTTCAGAGTAGCTGGAAGAAAGGACTTCAGATGTTTCCAAGACATAGGAATGATCAGTACCTGAGGTTCTGGACACCCAAAACACCTTGACTTGATCATTGAGAATTCTACGCGTGTAACAAAATATCACATATACCCCATAAATACGTAAAATACTGTGTATCAAGTTTTAAAAAGCAAGGGAAGCAGAAATCTCCAAGTGTGAGTTGGGAGATTTTGTGTAGGCTATTTAACCTCCATTGGTGCTCCGGTTTTCCAACCTGTGAATTAGGGAAATCTTGGAGCACCTCATGGGACTGTAGTGAGAATTAAACAAAATTGTGAAAATAAAAGACTTCGCACAAGTCCTGCGCAGAGAAAGGATTCAATTAACGGTAGCCACAACTATTCATCAGTCTGGAATGCATTCAATTCAGGAAACATAAGTTCTTATCTTTTTCTTCTCCTTTTAAAGTAGAGGATACCAAGATACAGTGAGGAATTAGCACAACTTTCACAGGGGAGGTGTGGGCAGGAAAGGAGGGCTGAGAAAGGAGTGGCCAGGGACTGTCTAACTAGGTTCTTTTTGTTTTCTGTAGGTTGTACTCACATCATTGGTCTTATAGGGAAATTTTAAGACCTCCCACTTGAAAGGTTTTAGAGCCCTCCATGGAATTTTGAAGAAAGAGTAAAATGTATCCAAGAAAAACAGAACTGGATACATTCTAAGGCTTCTTCAGATATTAAAATGGCCATTTTCTAGGTCCTCTTGCTGCAGCAGTGAAATCCACAAACGTGGACAAGTCAGTCAATGACGTGCCTTTCAGAGAACACTTCTGACTTAGGAATTCCAGCTATTTGGCCGAACCCATATCAGATGTGTTATAAAGACATGCTTCGTGTCCTTCATAGGGACATGGATGAATCTGGAAACCATCATTCTCAGTAAACTGACATAAGAACAGAAAACCAAACACCACATATTATCACTCATACGTGGGTGTTGAACAATTAGAACACGTGGACACAGGGAGGGGAGCATCACATATGCGGTCAGTGGGGGGTGCTGGGAAGGGACTGTGGGGGGTGGGGAGGGTGGGGAGGGATGATGAGGGGAGAAATACCAAATATAGGTGATGGGGGGATGAAGGCAGCAAACCACCTTGCCATGTATGTACCTATGCAACAATCCTGCATGATCTGCACATGTACCTCAGAACCTAAAGCACAAATTAAAAAAAAAAAAAGACATGGTAAATTATATTACAAAGGGAAGAGCAGAGGAAACATAATATTCCTGCGAGACCCATCAGCTCAAATTTTAGCAGAACACCGTGAAGGAGGAAAACAAGAAATTTTGAGTTTGAACTTGGGACTTCCCAGCAGCCCTGGGAGTGGGGTCAGAGCCCTGGTGGGGGCAGAGACTCCTGAGGATCAGAGATGTTGAGGATCACCTTAGTGGCCACAGATGAGAACAGTGAAGGTGGCAGTTGAAGTCCAAGCTATGCCTCTCACCAGAGAGGGAGAACGGCCTCTACTTCCAGAAACCCTCATGGAAACAATAATCACAATCCACTGAGCCTGACAAGGTGAGAATTTACCTTCAGTGCCTGCAGTAGCCTCCTATTAAAGTTACGTATGAAACCGCGCCGTCTTGTGCGAACTAATGTTCACACCAGAGTTCCTATTTTCAAAATAAATTGCAAAACAAAAACTCTTGTTTGTGTTAGCAAATGAAAACTTCTTTAGGAGGATGAAAGCAACATAAAAGAAGAAACGGAAAACACATCAGCCCTCCATCTAAATCACAGAAAGGAGAAAATATCCTGAATTGAATAACATACGAATCACTCTTTTCCCCCTGAGAAAACAGGTTACTTATGAGAAACGAGCGTTAAATCTCTGCACCTGGACCAGTTTCCAGAGGCTTTTGTCCCGACCAGGTGAGAGGGGAAAAATAAAAAATAAAAATAAAAATATTGAAAAGCTGATGGTCGGTCAGCGGGTAAACAGTGACACCCAGTGGTCATTTCAATAACCAGCTGTGCATTCTCCCAATTGAACTCCCCACGTTTAAAAAAAATGGTCAGTAGTATGCATTTTGTTATTCAACAGATATTTACTGAATAACTAGACAATGCTAGATGTTATTCTGTTTATTTTATACCACCCTTCAAATTATGGATGTTTCCACCAAAACCAATCATCCCAAAAGGAAAACTATCTGGGGCCTTGGATCCTCTTTCAAAGGCTCAAGGTGAGACCCACACAGAGGTGTCAGCAAATTGCAAAGGAGATAAAGGGCTTTTCCCAGGGTCACAACCAAACCAAGGTGCCACGTGGCGGCCAAGCAGGAGTCTCCAGAGGCTTCTCCCAGCGCTTCCACGGGAAAGAGTTTGTACATGTGGATTTCAGGCCCCATGAGCACTGCAGGCGTTGATCGTAGTGTTAATACGAGGATGCTTGTTCTTCCTGGCTTGCTTTGACTGTTCAGGATAACTTAGTTAAGCCACGTTATCTTCCACTTTTATGATGAGTAAACTTTCATCATTTCTTTGTAAGTGTATTTGGGGAAGTAAAGGAAATGGGGGAAGAAGGGGCTGAAAAATTGGTTTCCACCATGACCTTCGTGCGAGTTGTCAGCCTCATTGAGGATGAGTGTCCTTGATATCAAGGGAGGTCACTTTCCTCACCAGCTTGTTGTGAGGACTGAATGAAACCTTTTCTGTTTTCTTTCTTGGAGTGGCAGAGCAACGCCCCTGAATGGAGCCCCACACCGGCTTAAGCCCTATCATCGCTCAATAAAAGGTGCTTTCTCCCCTCCCCTCTGTGCTCCAGCTTACTCTGCAGTCGGGAGGTGACACCAGGATCCCCTCTAAGACTTTGCCACTTGGGTCAGCTGTGCCTCTGTGAAATTCCCTGTTTCTATTGCAGGCCACAAGGACAAGCTGAGAAATGCCTTCCAGTCACCGTCTACATTAGAAAACCTATATTTCAAATACAGAGATATCAGCTATACCTGTGAAAAGACATTAACTCCCATGGGGCTGTGGTTCCTACACTCTACGAATTTCATCTTGCACCGAACTTTATTATTTCATTTGTTATTCAGATTCTTCAAATTTAAGATGAGTGCCTGGCTCAAAATTATAATACCTACAACTATTCCAAAACTGGACTCTTGACTTGTCTTGCTGGAACCAGTAACTGATTCAAAGCGAAACGAAACGAAATTCCTCCTTTCTCTGATTTAGGGAATCAGTGACCTAACTGAACTCACTTCTGGACCGAGTCTGTGGCACATGCAGCCCTGCCGGATGTATTCCACCACCACCACCCTGAGCCTGCACTCCCGCCACGAAAACGAACATTGTGCTTATTCAGATTGGGGGTGAAGGGGGTCACAAAAGGGTTAATATGTGCAGCATTTCATTGTAATATGTACTCACTACTAACTAAATTAAAAGAGATGTGAGTTATCAAAAACTCTATCTTAATAAAGTTAAGTAACAGAAATCAGAGTTCAGACTCGCTGTTACTGAGTTTCGGCCGACACCTGTGAGTCAGACCTGCACACGGCCACCCTGAAAACGGTTCATGTTTTCAAAAGCGATTCTTCATCTAAGATGAGCTGCACCAAAGATTCATATTACATCTCATACTGCAACACGAAAATCAAACAAGGCCTTTCCATGTTCAATCATAACATTTAAAGAAAAGGAATATTTGTTTAGCCCGTTAGCCAGAAATTAGGTGTATCAGAATACCTCATTCTTTGAGCATTTTAGAAAATCATGGTATTTCTCCTTTGTGAGAGAGATTTCTCCTCTTTTTCTTTGTAAGACCTCAAAAAATATAGAGAATATTCCTGAAGTTACAGTGTTTATCTTCTGGAAGAAACAGTGCTAATCAAGGAAATCTACAGATTTGTTTCCTGAGCTTCCACAGCAAACACTGCGTGAGGAGGCTGGGGCTCAGAAGTCCAGACACTAAAAGGATTATTATTTCGATAATAATAGCTTATGTCTGCACAACATCTGAACTCAGTTCTTTCCTGAGGTTCATCTCATTCCTCAAGCAGCCTCTGAGATAGGCAGGGGGGATAATACAGGCTCCATTTTACAGTAAGAAAATAGAGGCTTATGGAGTCATAGGGCTGAGCAGGGAACATCCAGCCTTTTCTCTGGGTTCTGAAGAGCATAGTCATGAAGGCCATAAGCCATTTCACATTGTAAAAGGAAACAGATAACCCGTACTAAATGCATGTCCCAGCCCTGCCCTGAGGGCCCGGTGGGCTCCCCGTGGCCTGCAGAGCTGACCACGTGAGAGTGAAGCAAGCTGGGGAGGCTCCCTGGGGAGCTGGTGCAGAGCCTGGAGGACGAGGAAGATGTGGGGACACGGAGAAGGAGACAAGGAAGTCGCAGCGGGCGAGGGAGGAGGCCGGATTTCCTGTGATGCTGGGCACTGGCAGATGGGGAGAGCCCGTGGTGCTGCAGGGTGGCACGGAAGTCCTGGAAGGTCGCCTGCTCTACAGCAGCTCGAGGGAGCAAGAGGACTCTGTGGCTGGCAGGGTGAGAAGAAACCTAAGAGGACTGGGAGCTGTCACCTGCCCCCGAACTCAGGCTTCAGGCTTGCTTTCTCCAATTCCATGAAACTGAGGCTTCTCCATGACAGACGCTTCCCCAGCCCTCATGGTGCCCTCCTCGGGGTTCCACGGAACCCTGACTCACTCTCATTTCGTTCAGGCTTTGCTTTAATTTCAACCTGCTCAAGACATTAAAGCACTAGAGAGTCGGAAAATGTGTGGAGGACAACTTTCAAATCTCATGCTGCCAAGGCCCCCTGCTAGCTTGGCCACATTTAATCAAAAGCACCCGGTTGCCTGCTTTCAAAGTCGTTAGCCCAAGCCCCTGCCCAGCAGCCCTAAGTGGCGGTCCTTCGAAGCCTGGGTGGTCAGACCTCAGCCAATCAGACAGTGCTGAGAAATCCAGACCTGAACGCTGAGCACACGCCCGGTGTCATCTGCAGCTGAATGCAGGCGTGTAATGTGTGCTGGGTGATTCTCTGCCATGCATGGAAAGCAAGACAAGGATCTCTTTTTACTCCTTCCCTGACTGTTTTCAAATCTAATTCACAGAGAGCTCACAGAAGTCCAGCAAAAATTCTGCCCTAGTCAGTGGGTGAAAATATATTGTTTAATGAGAGAACAATCAAAAACTATGCAAGGAAATGAAGGAGAATGAGCTGGAGTAAGCTCGATTTAAGACAACAGTAACACACTGTATATTTTTAAAAATATAGTAGCAGAGACAGAGTGAGGGGAGAAGGAACAGATGGATGAGACCATCAGATTTCACTTTCCAGGACGGAAATTCATTAGTAATTCAGCTCTTTAATTATGAATGGGTCTATTTAATTCTCCAAGTTTACTACGATTTCCTGAATGGTATGCTTCTGAGTTGAACATGTTCATCAGCCCTTTCTGGTACCTTGCCGAATAGCTGAACAAATGACCCCTCACGCAGGTGAGCACCGGCATGGGGTTACCCACCCGTGACCATCTCCCCAGAAAGGTTGGATGACAAAAATGCTCACAATTCTTAATGAACGTGCACAGCTCTTGGGTAGGACATTTTTTAATGATTAACACTCGAATTTTAAAATTACCATGAATTATTGTCCCAAAGATTAAGAATTGAGTAAAAGAATCCTTCTGCATTTCCATAATAAACCCAGGAGGCTAATATTTCTGGCCCAACTCTATAAAACAGAATTAGGAAATTAAAGGGGGATGTCCTGCAATAGCATTTCTGAACATTCAATAATAATGTTGCTCACAGCTCCGCAGTTTGACAGGTAAGACAGATGTTTTCTGTAAATTCAGTTGTCATCTGCTTACAACAGAGGTCCCTAGAGGATAAGGCTGTAAGGCTGTTTCATTGAGATATATATAGATATACAGATATATATTTAATTATACATATATTTAATTATATATATAATTATGTATATAATTTAATATATCATCTATATATATTATATATAGAAGTTCAGGAAATAGACGTATTTTTTTTTTAATATCATTAAATATGTTCATTATGGAGAAGGGGCTTGACTTTGTGACTACAACTTTGTACCAAAAGGTCCAGACACAAGGCCTGTTTATAGAAGATATTTAAAGAAAATGTGGCTTTGGGCTAGCAGTGCTCGCTCTTAGTACACATCCATTTTGAGACCAGGCAAATAGAGGTTTAGTGAATATGAGATCATCCATAAAATCTACCAGAGGAGAAAACAACTTCCCTTTAAGAGAAGATAACACCAGTTTTTCTCTTGCAAACCTGTTCTGAGCTGTTACAGGTCTCCTGTCAAAACAAGCATGAAAGCACCAACAGCCACTACACCAGAGGTACACTGCCTCACACTAACTCTGCCCTGGAAAAGCGTAAGAAACCCTATGGATGTTAACTAGGGAGGTGGTCTAATAACTCAAGATGAGATTCAGCAGAGAAAAGCGAAGATGCTTCAAATGACTGCAGAAACTTCTGGCTGCTCTTTGGGCTTCAGTCTTCTCTCCTGTTCACTATTCTAGCCATCAGCAAGGAGCATCCAGGAAGCTTCTGAAGAGTTTGGTTCATAATCAAGGTGAGTTGCAACCTTCAGTCTCTTCCCCAAAGTCCTTACCTAACTCTCATGTTTGCAGGCTCAATCACTGGTTTTATTTTTGGGTCCTAGTCTCTGTGGCCTACTTTTTTTGTTTTTTTGCCACATCCTCTATTTCTGGTCCTTGATCTTCACTGCTCATTTCCTGAGTCTCCATATATATGTATTATATAGGTATATACATTATACTCCATATATAGTATATATCGGTAAATATATATTTATATATAAATATATGAATATTTATTTTTATATATAAATATAAGTTTATATAATATATAAATATAAATTAGATATATATAAATATATATTTATATAATATATAGATATAAATTAGATATTGTATATAAATATAAATTAGATATATATATTTTTATATATATATAAATTATATATAAACATAAATATAAATTATATATAAATATATATTTATATAATATACAAATATAAATTAGATATTATATAAATATATATAAATATAATCATATATAATATATAAAAATAAATTAGATAGTATATATAAATATAATCATATATAATATATAAATATAAATTAGATACTATATATAAATATAAATTAGATATTATATATAAATATAAATATAATCATATATAATATATAAATATAAATTAGATATTATATATAAATATAAATTAGATATTATATAAATATATATAAATATAATCATATATAATATATAAATTAGATATTATATATAAATACATATAAATATAATCATATATAATATATAAATATAAATTAGATATTATATATAAATATAATCATAATAAATAAATTAGATATTATATATAAATATAAATTAAATATTATATATAAATATATATAAATGCAATCCTATATAATATATAAATATAAATTAGATATATATTTATATAAATATCAATAAAACAGCCTTACATTATATATGAGAGAGATATATTTATATATATATATATGTAAGAAATAGACATGGGCTTTTAGATACACATATCTTGTAGTCCCTAGAACAGCTCTAGCTCCTACTATAACCTACACGTTGATGGATAAGAAACTACTACAATTCCAAATGGCAAAATACTTACAACCAAATCAGATTTTTCAATATGGGAAGAATCACTTTTCTATCAAGTGCTTGTTTATATAGTGGTTCACTCCATATAATGAATCAATACCTTATATTTAGGTTTAAAATCTATTTTTAATTCTTAAAAAACAACAATACTGATGTATACATATTTAAATAAATCTGTGCTTTCAACCCAATTAGTTCATTTGGGAAGACTAATACAATCTCAGATAGGAATTTTACATTTTTATATGAATGTTCATAAAGAAAGAAGGGGTTCAGGAAAAAGGAAAATGAGAAAAATATTTTATCTTTTTCAAACTACAAGAGCATTTATTTTTTGCTATAGTAACAAGAAGAGCAAACTTTCCTGGGTTTCAAGTAGGTCCTGACTTCATGCTCACAGGAGGGGTGGAGAAGAGTGATAATTTTTAACATTATTATATTTATATCTATAATGATGAATACATATTTTTAGATCTTATGCACAAAATCATCAAGTGCAAATTAAAAAAGGAGCCTAAAATAAAGCCACTCAGGGATTTTAAAGATACGCCTACCAACAGGAGCAAACATTCCATGAGAAACCAAAGACTCTTTGCAGAGGGAGCCGTGGTAGGCTGGGAAGGAAAGCAGGTAGAGGCTGAGCCCAGCTTTGAGGCTGTGATGGTCCCGTCCTGTCGGGGCCCATCTGCATCTCACTTTCCTGTTCTGCAAAATCTGACCAGATGATCTGAAAGCTCCCTTCCAGCTCTAAGCTGGCAATGCTTCCACAGAGAATAAAATGAACGCTCCCGCCCCTCCGGGGTTGCTACGGATCCACACAGACACACGCTCCCACTTCCTGTGTCTCCACGTTCACTACGTTAATCTCCATCTGATCATCAAGTTGCAAACTGGACCAGCGCCAAACAGCAACTTCTGTTGCAAAATCTCTCTCAATCTAATTCCCACATGGGAGAAAGGCACCAGGAAGATCCAGCGGCCCCATCTTCCTCTCCAAATGAAACAACTAAGACAGTGCGACCAGCCTGTGGTCCCAGCGACAGCTCTCAGCTCCAGATGTGGCAGTCTGATGTTGATGAGAGGTCAAGTCACAGATCCAAGATTCACCAGAAAAACTCACCACACAGAGAAAAAGGAAAAACAATTTCTTTTCTTATCCAGAGTGTCCATTAACCTCGAGGCACGTCCAACAGTCCTTGAAGTGGCAACAGTGGCACTCGGGTGGAGTGCAGGTGCGCCAGCCATTCCGTGCCGCCGCCAGGAGAGCCACCTGAGGGTCCCCAGAAGGGAGACCCCATGACCTTCCCATTCTCACCATGAGGCATCTGTTTTGGGGGTAAAATCATCCTAAGAAAGGATACTGTGTTGCTATTGACACAGGAGAAATATTCTTGTGCATTTCTGACAGTAAGCTGATTTGCAAATGGCCTAATCACAGTAAGCAAACATTTTCCAGCCCCAGGAGAGGCGGAAAAGAGGATGAGAATGTGCTCGCTCCCTGAGGACACGGCCCTTCCTCTTGTACTCCTAGGAGAACTCAGGACCAGGGTCATACCTTGTTCCCAGGGAACCGGGGAAGGAGGGTCTTTCGCTGGTCTCTGGGGTCCAGGGTGAAATCCGGATGGTTCCGCAATGTGGGAAGGGGAGAGTGAATGTGAAGGACGCCCAACCATGTCTGCTACACAATCACGTGGACGCGAGCCCCCACCCATCACTGGGACTCCAAAGGCTGGAATCTCTCCCACCCTCTTGTCAGCCCCCAGGTCTTAGCACAGCGAGTCAACATGAGAACATTGCTGAATGGAATGAGATCATAAATGCCATTTCTTTAGGCTCTGAGACATCGTGATTAGGTATCGTAATGGCCACATGGACTGAACACTCACCTGCGTCAGGCTGGGGTTCGCTCCCACCTGGAGGTGCACACCAGGGACATGCGTCACAGTCAGCATCAGATGGGGCCTCCGGGCAGATCCAGCCCCCCCAAGTCAGGCCCCGAAGGGCACCCCGCTGCCTGGCTGCCTGTGCAGGACTGGGGCGCTGTCTTACCTCTAGCCATGCAAAGAGAAAACCTCTGCAATTGCTTCTAGAAGGAAGCAATTAGCAGAGGCGCTTTCCCGTTGGTGGAGGAAGCCTCCCTCCGCTGAGCAACAGCTGCTGAACCCCATGCCCTCCTGCCTCCAGATGTTCCAGTTAAACCTGCACACGGCTCCGCAGCAGAGCCCCATGTTGACGGATGGCAGCCGTGGCCTTTGTGGGTGGACTGTGAGTGAGGGGGGGGGAGCAGTGTGCATGTGACTTCAGTGACGCCTGTGCTCTGATGACATTGTTTCAGGGTCAGCCTCTGTCTTGTGCTTATTTTAAAACCATTGCTAAAAACCTCACCAACAGTCACACTGCAGTGCCCCCCGTGCCATCACAGCATTATCAGGAAATTCGTGTTCAAAATTCAGCAGAACAGAATTCCTTCTAGAAAAAGCACTGTGGCGGACAGAACTCCTGGCTGAAAACGTGTAATTAGGAGATGCAAGGGAGTGATTTCCAGACGCCAGCAGGGACTGAGCCCTCACCCGCTAAGCCCCACAGTCCACACATCGTCAGAGCAAGCCTTGACAGGGTTGCTCCACCTCTTACATCAGAGTGGGGCCCCGGGGTCATGGGATGACTGCCCAGGTGTTGGCAATTGCCTGTCTCTGTTGAGGGATGGGTACAGGCTACAGGGAAGTTCCACGTTTCCTGCCTATCTGGAGAATCCAAATTGCTACAATATTTTAAATACACCTTTAGCTGCAGAAAGTGAGGGAGAGACCACTAAAATATGGGTTCCACAAGGGGAGGAGCCTTTTTGAGTTTGGTTCTGAGGCCCTAGAACAGTGCCTGACACATCATCGCCGTCAGTAAAATGTATTAAATAAACGTTAGCTCTGAAATAACACTAAGATAACTCAATACCCTATTTGTCTTCATGTTCTTTCTGTTTTTCCTGTGGGTGGCTTCTCTTTGGCCGTGTCCAGGCCACCCCAGGCCAATGACCTTCCGCTATCTCTGACTTTCTCCACTCGGTCCCTGCCAGCAGCCCCTGTTCTACCTCTGCACCATGAGCACACGTGGGGGTTCCATCGTGCACGGGGGTACTGGTCTGCACCCGAGGTACTGTCATGTATGTGGACACCTGCATGGGGGATACCGCCCAGCACAGGGCATACCATTTTGCACAGGGGGTGCCACCCTTCACTGGTGGTACGGTCCTACACCAGGGGTACCATCCTGCATAGGCGGTGCCACCCTTCACTGGGGGTACCATCCTGCACCAAGGTTCCTATTCTGCGTTGGGTGTACCACCTGCCAACAACTTCCTGCTAACCCACCAAGCACCACAGTCCAGTCAGGGTGTTCCCAGATTCTGTCCCTCAAGAAATAATAAAAACATTTGCCCAACACGTTATAGCGTGCATGGCATTTGGGACATGACATTATCTGTGAGCTACATTTATCTAGAAGCAGGCAGCAGTGAGGCATGTAAAGAGGGCATGAGCTTTGCAGGCGGGGACTCTAGAGCCCAGATCCTGCTTCAGTCACCAAAAACTGTGCAGCGTCGGAAAAGTGAGTTTACACGGATTTGAACCTAGTTTTCTCACGTAAAGTGAGATACAAATACTTTCTTCTCAGAGTTATGAAAAAGATTAGATCCCATGGATGCAAAACCGAACATGGTGAACAGCAAATAGGAACCCAAAAACAGTCATGAGCCTTCCCAGCATCCTATTCACGTGCTTGTCAGTATCATCACTTGGCAGGATGCTCCTGTGAGACGTGGCCCATTTCTTTTCTCCCATCAGAGCAGGCAGGCAACAGGGCAGGGGAAGGAGCCTCTCCATCTCTCTGACTTCTTCCCCAGACAGCTGAGTCCTTGGGGGACGTGGTAGGATCTATAGAGATAGAGGGTCTGAGGGAAGCACAGTTTCCCATAAATGGAACACACAAAGGTCTCGCGGGTTGTGGGAGCAGCAAAGAGTCGCCCTCCACTGGGGGCTCTGCAGGAAGCAGCACGCACAGAGGGCCCACCTGCAGAAGACACACCGGCTGGGAGCAAAGGACCAATTCCAGAGCCAAATGCGCTTTGCTTGCCCCAGTGATTTTATTTCCAAATTTAAATAGTTGTCAATATATAGTAACTGAGATGTTTTATAAAAATCTGGATTTCTGATTTCTTTTGGAAAACAAAAGCTGGCCACGTGGAGCCTACATGCCCACGTCAGCTAGAGCTCAACAGCCAACCAAGAGGACCAGAGAGCAAGGTCAGGCGCCCTGCTCACTGCCAGTGCCGCTGAGAACCAGTGGCTGCAAGTTCGTTACGTGGCAGGTCTTCGAAAGTCATATTAGAGCTGTCATGTAAATTAAAAATGGAGCTTTGATTGAACTGGAAAAGAATTACACTTTGCCAGCTCCATAAATAAGCTGAAATATTATTCAGGTTCTAAAGAAAGAAGCCCTATAAAAAATTGGTGCTCTTTATAAATAAGTAAATAATAAATCATTACCATATAGAATGCCGGCTAGCTGAGAAAAATCATGGTTTAAGAGAATTTTCAATGCTATAAAAATGCCCATGAATATGTTCTAGGTCAAAAAAAAATTAGCAAAAAGTATAAACAGCACAATCCCAACTTTGTAAAAATATGCATATGTGTGTGTATGTGTTTCACATAGAAACCCAGAACACAAAACAGAAAATAATTTAACAGTAATCTTTTGGATGGTGAAATTTTATTCTTCATACTTTTATGCAATTTCCAAAGTTTCTATAATTGCCATATATTAATTTCAAAACAAGTTACACTAGATAGGCTCTCTATCTTCTGAGCCTTCTATATTTCACTCCACTTGTAATTCAGTGTCTATTTTCTCTAAAAATAAAGAAAAATTTAATATTGTTTATTGCCTCTTCTTTGGTTCATTGAAACCTGAGCCAAAGCTCAAAACCTAGAAGATGACAGCTTCTTGCTCACCAACAAATTCAGCATGGAAAAAAGTAGGAATGTGCCGTTATAGTCAGTAAACGTGTGTTTCCCAGCCATTTATAAACGCCAAAGCTATTGATCTTCCACCAGGAAGACGCCGAAGGCTCCTCGAGGTTCCCGGCTGGCTTGCAGCACAGCGGCATTGCCTCCTGTCCTGGGGGTCTCAGTGCCACCCGCACAATAGCAACAAGACCTTCAAATGCTCACTGGAAGCATCTTCACGGAACGTCAGATAATGCCATGGGATTCTCTGTAGTCGTTTTTAATATGCGTTTCCTTCAATCAATTCTTGAATTGCCCAGGTTTTCAAACATTTGTGTTTACGGTGATTTAACATTAATTGATCAGCAATCCTGATTCAGCAGATCTGGGAGACACACCCTTCTGCGAGCACTCCATGGGCTTCCACGTGTGGTCCTCACACCCGCTTTTATGAATCACTGTTGAGCTGCCATGTGGGTTTCTTAGACACTCATGGGAATTGTACCAAAGTATATTTTAAAACTTTTGCCTCAGAATTATATGAAAGCTGTTGAAGGAAAGGTGATTTTGGGTTTCACTTTCCCCCCCTTGAAAAAACAAATTGAGTATAATATCAACCCTTATGACGCCCTCACTATGTGCCAGGAACTGTGTGCTACAGATTTTTAGATCATTTCATTCTCATGGCAGCCCTGTGGGGCAGGCAGTATTATCACCACTTTACAGACGAGGAAACTGAGGGTCAGGAAAGGTGTGTCCGAGCTCGCACAGTTAGAGAGTGGCAGCGGGAGGCTTCTTTTCTTATTTTTCTCTTAGAAATCCAAAGGTTAAATACGTTTATTCCTATTTTCCATTCTGTTGCTAAACTTCACTCTTGTCACAGGACATGTTTCTTCATGAATAGCAGACTGCACATTTTGTTCTTTCTCTGTCAGAAAGATAAAAAGTGAGCAGAGAAATATTTATCTCAGCTGGAGGAAGGAAGGAAAACACAGCGTGAGGTAGATGGGGAACACAGCCCTTGCAGACAGATTTGAGGAAAACCATATGATGAGGGACTTGACGGCCCGAACACAGCGTCGTGTCAGCTACATAAGGAACACTGTGAGGCAGCTCTCCAGGAAACAGGACACCGTAACTCGGTCACACACGCCAGGGTGGGTTGCAGTGCGATTAAAGTAGATCATCGCAGCTTTCAGCAAGCTCCTACTTGGGAACAAGCTAAGGTTTCCCAGCTTGTTGACCCCTCATGAAAATGAAATGCATCAGGGCATGTGGTACTCCTCAGGGAAATCCTTTTAGAAAACTGAGTGCGTCCAGAAACACAGCACAGTACAGCCTCTGGAGATAGGAAGAAAAGTCTCACCTAAAATTAAACATTTGGCACATCAGTCAACTGAAAAAGTTTCATGAGGAAATATCTGAGAGGGACCCACAGACAGAGCAGAATGGGTAACCATGGCACCAACTTTTTTTCCTTGTAATCATACTTTAAGTTCTGGGATACATGTGCAGAACATGCAGGTTTGTTACATAGGTATACGTGTGCCATGGTGGTTTGCCGCACCCGTCAACCACTCATCTAGGTTTTAAGCCCCACATGCATTAGGTATTTGTCCTAATGCTCTCCCTCCCCTTGTTCCCCACCTCCTAGCAGGCCCTGGTGTGTGATGTTCCCCTCCCTGTGTCCATGTGTTCTCATTGTTTAACTCCCACTTATGAGTGAGAACATTCGGTGTTTGGTTTTCTGTTCCTGTGTTAGTTTGCTGAGAATGATGGTTTCCAGCTTCATCCATGTACCTGCAAAGGACAGAAACTAATTCTTTTTTATGACTGCATAGTATTCCATGGTGTATATGTGCCACATTTTCTTTATCCAGTCTATCATTGATGGGCATTTGGGTTGGTTCCAAGTCTTTCCTGCTATAAAGACGTCAAAAGACAACATGGGTGTCTACACAGTTGAGGTTAGAAAGAGCCCATCAGCCTCAACTCCATAGTGAAAAACAGCAGTCACCTTCTGGAATCAGATCTTCAAAGCAGCCTCTTTAAAATGTATGTCATGGTCACACTTCTCTATTACCTGGCATGAAGGACCAAATGGTATTCCGTTGCTTCTTTGCAAATAACCTTGACACCTTGAATCCATCTCACATTTTCCAAATGAGAAGCTGTGGCCTGTGAGCAAGAGAAAGGGAGGAGGGGCACAGCTGCCAGGACCGGCGGGCACCTCCAGACGGCTACCAGCCTCTCGGCTCATGAAGCAGGTGCAGAGCTGCAGCACTGCATCTCCACTGCTCAGGAATTTTCTTTTCGGAAATTCAAACTAATATTAAAATTAGAAATAGTTTGAGTCCTTGGTTTTAAACATTGGTTTGAAAATTGGTTCCAAATGTCAACGTTGATTTTAAAGTTGGTTTTAAATGTCAAAAGGGAAGGCTCTAAAGCCATCTCCCTGAACCAGCACCTTTCATAGGAGGCCTCATAGTCATATTTATATTTTACATTCATATTTATATTTTATTTTCTGTTTAGATGCAACTGATGTCTTATCATGAAATGGTAAACTTCGAAATAGCATGCATGCTCAAAGAGTTTTTGCTATGGAATATAATTCTCTATGATTTCATCCTGATGGGGAGCTTTCCAAAGTAACCTCACTTTAGTTTCAACCACAAATACTTTCTAGAACCTACTATTTTTATAGAACTTTGTAGGATACCATGCAAAGAAATACAAAGTGAGCAAAGCCCTGACCTCAGAAAATGTGTGCTCATTGCTGTCTTCATTGCTACTAATAACTATGACCTAACCGGGCAAGAAAGACATCACCATAGAGGAAGATAAAGAGAAAGTGCTGAATTACTGGTCCCCCTGCAGCTCAGATCTCTAGACTCAGGAAAGGAAAAACCCAAGTGTGGGGAGTGGTCTGAAAGACGCTGCCACTTGGAATATTCTCAGTCACCTCTCTGCTTTCAGCTCCATCCCCTTCCAATTCCCTCCTCCCGTAATCATAAATTGGCTTTCTAAAACTTCTCTAAGTACACCATTTTTCCTTCTCAAACACTCTCATGGTTTTCTGTGTCTACAGACGCAGCCACTTAGCCTGACCTGCAAAGCCCTCCAGGTCTGGCCTCTGCCCCTGCATCTCCAAGAGACTTTGGTCATTCCACTTTGCCTCCTCTGAGCTTCCACGTTCCTACATGTTCTCTTCCTTGGCATGGCACACCATTCTTCCCCACCTGGCTCCTCCTTGTGAGCTTCTACTTGTTCCTCAAGGCCTGGGAAGCATTTCCCCTCTCTGAAATCTCCCCTCTCTTTCAAAAAGTAACACACTTCTTCTCCTGAGTCAGCACCATGGACACCCTCCCCGTTTGAATTATACGGATTGTGTCTGCCTTTGCTTCAAACCAACAGAGGGGTGTGTGTGCATGTGTGTTCCAGATCTCCAGCATGATGGGCACATAGTAGACGTTCTAGGTGTTCAAAACTGTTTCTTGAATGAATATTGGTTAGAGGAACCTGGACAAGTCCTTGGAAGATACAGAAAAGCTGAGACAAGGCAGGACCATCCAATATACAAACCAGCCTGAGTGCTCAACACGGATTCCTCCTGTGGCTGAGAGACCCGGGAAATAGGAGATCCTTAAAAAAATCATGTTGAATTCAAATTCTGAAAAGCCTTGAAGGTCAAGTGAAGGAATAGGAACTTCGTTTGTGCAAGATCTTCATTGAAGTTTGTAAACAAAGGTGTGACTTGACAAATACAGTATTAGAAAGATGAAACCAGTCATGATATCCCAGCGAATTGGAGTGGGTGGGGCATAATTGCAACAGAGCCATCAGGAAGCGAGGCGGCAGGAATCCACAATGAGAGATTGCAGGAAATCACAGCGGGATGCCTCAGCCTGGCTGTGAACAGGGTTTTGGTATGGCTTCCATATAGGGAGGGCCCCCTTATCTTGGCCTTGGTGCAAGGTAGGTGACAAAGCCAACATACTGTGTGTTTTGAACAAAGGGGGAAACGCATTTATGAGAAAATATAGATCTCGCCTTCCTGATCGTGACTACCGTTGCCAATTCAACATCGGACAATTTAATTTTCTTTCCAGAGTTGTCAAAATCTTTCCTTATTTATTGGCCGGCTCTCTGGATGTACTATCACAATGCACACATTTCCATATTAAACAATTTGATTTTGACAGGGATGATATTTGGATATATGCTCTTTGTTTAAAAGAAGATCCAATCAGCACGTGAGGGCAAAGGAGGGCAGGCGCGGGTCCAGGGAGGCCGCGTTACAAACGAGCACATAACATGCAGCTGCGTGTGCTTGGTGCTGACAAGGTGTTAGGAAGGCAATTTTCCAACCAAAGTAATCATGCTGAGCCTCTGGCTGGGTCCAGAGGCTAAAATATAAACATCAAATTTAAGGAGTGTATTTAGGGTCTTTCACAACAGAAATTATTTATGTGTCAGGTACCATCTATCACAAGAGCACAGATTTTGAAAACTTTTAAAATGCATATTAGCTACCTGATAGACTGACTGCAATTGGTCTTTTGAAATTACTGTAGTCTATCACATATACATGGAGGTGTGGGGCTTTTGAAAAAAGAAAATGTATGTGGTATATCCAGTGGAGGAAAACAGCCTCTCGGAGTCCCCTTGGCCCGTTATATTAGTCCCTGTAGATCCACATTTACTTAGCTTAGCTCCTTTATAAGGCACTGACACAACTGCACCGTGAAAATGTGATAAAACCAAATGAATTAGGCCTTGGACGTGATAATTGGCAGTGGTTCAATAGCATTTCACTTTATGCTCCAAAGTTACTGTGACATCATCCTCACTTGCTGATTTAATCCTCCTCTTCGGAACATCCCCTCCTCTGAGGGCGCCTTACTTAGGGGGAAGAGCTCAGGCCCTGTTAACTTTGGCACTGTTTGCCTGGAAACACCAAGGCCTTGGGAAGGATGTGAGGGAACTGGCAAGGACAGGGAGGTGCCCTCTCTGGAAGCTGGTCTTCAATGAGTCTCCTCCTGAGGGCTCTCTGTGTGTGTGCAGTGGCTTCAGGGAGGAGGGGAAGAGGAAGGGATGTGGGGCATTGTTTTGATTCATTCATTGGGCTTAGAATTTAAGGCAAAGCTTAGAAACTTGTCCATTACCTTATGCTGAAATAAATTTTCTAGAGGTAGAAACTTACGTACAGATTTCTATATTCCTATTTGTATGGTTCAACATAAAGAAGAACCTTTTTTTTCATGTTTTTTTTGTTTTATGAAATCAAATTCCAACACTGCCTTTCTGAAGACCTGAGGAGAAAATTTTACTTCCTTTGATCGAATCTAGACAGCCTGGCTGTCGCGTCTAGAGAGCGTCTGGCATTGAAGTGACACTAGGAGCGCTAGTATCTCATTATTTTGTTAAAAGGAGCATTTTTGTCTTTAGTTTGCCCCAGTAGGTCTTTAATGTTTCACAAGCTTACCCTGCTTTGTACACGCGCACGTCCCGGATAAGCCAGCTACCGTGAACCCCAGCTCATGTTTCAGAGATCTGGGCGGGCAGCTGTGCAGGAGGTGGAATAGTGCAGTGGTTAAGGATGGGCGTGTTGGAGTCAGAATAACTTAGAGGCAAACTAACACCCTGTACCTGCGTGTGTCTTTGGGGAAGTTACTTAATCACTCTGAGTCTAACTTGGATCATCCGCAAATCCAGCTAATTGTACTAACTCAGAGACGCACCCCAAGGGCACACAGGGCACATAGCGAGGGAGCTCAGCGAGTGTCCCCTCATGGAGTCTCCTCTGCCCAGGTGCACAACAGCAGCCACTGGACTCACAGGAAACGCGGGGTAAGAACAGGTGGACCCTGGCCCGGGGAGCTTAGAATACAGCGGAGATAGGAAAGCAAAGGTCTAGCTGTAATGTTGATGGCACCCAGAAAAGGAGTCTGGGGCACAAGAACTTCATTTGGTGTATTGGTGCAGGTCGCAGGCAGAGATTGGGCAGAGGGAGAAGTGGAATTGTGGCAACCCCAGGCACTGGCCGACCTCAGGGAGCTCTGCAGTGCCGCTGTCTAGAGCCCTGCATAGCCAGGAAGCCTAGGCTGAGTCCTGGCCCTCCGAGCAGAGCAGGGCAGGGCGTGCCAGGCCAGGTGGCTCCAGCGCTGACGCGTACCCGGGTCCTGCGGTCCGTGCACATGCAGTGGGCAGCGGGCAGCACAATCTCCAGAACAGAAGCTGGAAGGCTCGCTCCATGCTGGCACAGAGACTGCCACCAAGGCCCAGGTGGACACGGAGGGCCTCAGAGATAGGAGGAGGGCAGCACCTTGGTCCTGGGCTCCTTGAGTTCGCAGTGCCAGGACCCAGGGGGAGAGGACACAGCTGCAGCCCTCAGGACAAGCCATCTGGGGACCTGGTGGAGGGGCCGACAGCTGGGGCAAGGGGTCTGTCCATGTCGGTGATTTCTGGGGCACCTGCTCATTGCCATTGAGCATCTGATGTGCTGGACCCTCTCCCAAGTACTTGGGATACATGAGTTTAAGAAACAAAATGCAAACCAGTTCTTTTCCCTTGTGCTGCTGACACTCCAGAAGGGGCAGACCCAGCATTTTCTCACCTGAAGGACAAGAAGAATCATCATTTTTACGGTCATTGTAGGGACTGCATCTGAATGCCTCCGCTGGACACTTGGACACTGATCTCAGCAGAGCAGGAACCCACTCTCCCCTGCAGCGCCAGCTCTCACTGGTGCCATGTCCTCCTTCAACACACACGTCTGAGATCCCACAGCGCGCCTGGCACCACACTAAAATACTGGAGAAGCACAATTAGCATGATGCCCACCTGGCACTCATGGTGCAGAAAAAGACGCCCAACATCCTCAGCAGCTGCTCTCTTCCAGCCACTCCCAAGTTGCACTGAACATTTTTTTCTTATTTTTTACAGAGGTGACCGAGTGATGCATGGAACATTTTTGAAGTCTTCACATGCACCAGACACTGTTTTAATTTAATCTCAACAATAGTCCACGTTTAATCTTGGCAACAGCCCTGTGAGGAAAGCACTGTCATTATTTCGATTTACAGATGAGAGATGGGAGGATTAAATCTCCGGCCAGACTGCACAGCTCACAGGGCTGAAACTGAGACGTAACTCAGGCAGGCCGGCTCCGAGACCCCACGCTAAACCGGCCACCATGCTCTCTCCTCACTGGGACCTTACAATTAGTTCCGATGCTCAGCATATGCCTGGAATATAGGCGGTACTAAGAATGCCAAATGAATGAAATGCTATTCACAGATACGCAGTCAAACCACACTACATATGTGGAAATTAAGAGTGTGAAAAATAGTTTACATCCTGTATCTGTACCTCCAGGAGAAGACCACCTCATCCGGCCACACTGACATGCGTTTGCCCTCTCAGCTGGCCCGGAACGTTCCCAGGTGCACGTGTTTGAGTTGAATGTGCTGCTGCACAGCTATTTAAAGCCTTTCATTTTCATCTTAGGGTAGCAACAGAACAACAAATTTGTGTTTGAAATGAAGCCAGTAAAGACTTTCAGCTGAACGTAGATGGATGTTTGTACTTTGAGTATCATATTTTAGTTCATCTGACATATGTGGTAGGATTTGCACTTTCAAGTTAATCACCTAATTTTTTTAAAGTGAATGTATTAAGTATATTTAGTATTTGACTAAAATAAATCAAAACATTTAATGTCTGAATCTTCTACATTGTAAAATATTAAAGACAGACTAATCTTAGAGAAGTGCTCACCGTGTTTTGCAGATAAGGACTCTGTACTCCAGAGAAGCCAAGCAAGCTGTCTAAAATCACCCAGCTAGTTAGAGGCCGAGTTAGGACCACCACCAAAACATTTCCTACTCAACACGTATTTACTAAGCCTATGCTCTGAATCAAGGATTGTTCTAAATACTGAGTTTCTGTATTCTTTCTAGTACCTTGCAAACATGTGCCTGTCAGAAGTGTTAGCAGCTACCTGGTAATGTTTGCCTTGGTCAAGAATGACTTTTTCATGGATTCAGCAAGCATTTTGGGATCATATTAGAGGTACTGAAAGGTAAATGGAGATGAAGTAAATGAGGATTTTGTCTATAAAGAGCTTCGGGTCTGGCGGGGCGGCCAGGCGTGTGTGCGGGCTGCATCCCTGCAGATCTCATGGGGGAGCAGAGGATGTTCGGGAGTCAGAGGAGAGAGAGCTTTCTTTTACCAGGCCAATCCCAGCATTGCTGGTCAAGATGAGGCAGTACCCGAATGGACAGCACCCAGAGACCACTGAAGTGTGGCAGCAGCCCTGCAGCCTGGCCCTGGGTGAGTCACAAAGCAGACGGCCGGGGAGGGATGCAGGCTGTGGGAGCCAGCCACAGTGAGGACAGGGCAGTGGGGGCAGAACAGTGGCTCTTCCACCAGTGAACTCATGCAAGTCACTTTCTAAGCCTCAGTTTCTCTATCTGTAAAATGGGCCACATAATCAAATAAATTCTGAAGCACTATTATCCCAATGGAACAGTTGCTACTGATCTAGCAAATGCTAAACAGGACAGTGTTGGTGTTACAGGAATGGAGAAAATTTTCATCCCCAAACCAAGTGAGACCTATGCAGTATTTATAATGTATTCATGTATTACTGCTTTGGAGTTCATTCCTATCAGCATCCCCTTCAGCATGGTGAGCCATGAGTTAGAAGCCCAGCTGCAGCAGAAGATTGGCCATTTTTCCTTCCATAACTGAGCACTGTGGATGCAGCTCCTGATTTAGAGGGTGTCCATGGAAGGAAGACTCACAGGCCAGGACATAGGGGTTACATTCTAGATTCTGGCTGTTTCCTTCCTGCCTGGCCTCGGGGAGTTGACTCATCCTCTCTGAACTTCAGTCTCTTCATCTATAAAATGGAGCTGCTTCAGCTCTACCTTACATGGTAATTCTGAGTATAGAGCAAGACAGAATGTGTAAAGGACAGCACAGGGCCAGGTGTGCACCTGCTTTGGGGAGGCCGCTGAAGTGGAGGAAGCACAAATGACCTGGACCCCTCACCTGGTCAGACCACAAAAGCAGACACCCACGCAGAATAGCACCAATGAGGAAGAAGCACTTATATGAGGATCAAAAAATGTCCTGATCAATTTACAATCAGCCGGCTCCCCTGTTGTCCTCGTCATAATAACCTGCCTCTGATAGCCCTCTAAGCTTTGGCGAGTTACTGGTAAACAGCCCATGTCCTGGAAAAGTTCTTCCTTATGTCAGCTTCCCCATGCGCTTTTAAATCATGGAGCTTCCAAATCCTGGCTAATTCCTTCCTCATTTTATAAGTTAAGAAATCAAGCCAGGCAAGGCTGGGGAAGCTGAGATCCCACAGTGTCTGGTGGTAGAGCCTCTGGGCTCACAGGCCTGCTTTCCAAAGCTCGTCACAGACTAACTGCTGAGGCAAAGCTGGAGCTGAAGCCCTGAGCCACTGTGCTTGGACTCCCAGTCCGGGAATAACCCCGGAACTCAAGATAGTGCCACAGTAATGGGTGTGGGGAAATGGATGAGGAAGGGCCCTAGAGATGAAGGGCCCCCGAATAGCAACCCCATAAGATTGGAGGACTCCTGCCACCTCCACCCCAAGTCACCCAGTAACCCTGAACTCTGTGAATGGGGCTCGCTACTGAGTGGCATTAAGAGGAGAAACGTACTTCAGTTACAGCAAATGCCCAGGAACTTCAAACAGATGAGCCTGGTATTAAGAACACCTCACGGAGTGTGAGCTCCACCACGCACCCCAGCATGCTGCAAACCAGAGGAAAATGGGAATACAATATTAGGGGTGAGGAGGATTAACATGATTATTCCACCAAACATTGTCAGATGTGATGACTGCATGGCACACTGCCCTTAGCACTTTACCTACAGAGTCTCCGTTGACTCTCACAGCAGCCATGACAGAGACGCTGTCCCCAGTTCACCCCCTCTGCAGACGTGGGAGCTAAGTGTGCCTGCTGCATGCTGGGTGCGATACCCGCTCCACCTGGTCTGTGGTGGAAGATTTCAGGAGGGTCGTTGCCAAAGAGTGGTGAAAATTAAATGAGAAAATGTGCTTAGAGCGATGTCAGCCCCGCGCCATAACGCGCTCTCCAGAGTGTCCACTATCACTTGGTGCTCATTTTAAGTCTGACTCTGAAGCAATCACCAGTAGGTCCTGATTCATTTCAAAATTATTCCCAAGCCCCACACTCTTAGATTCTCAGATTATGATCCTTTTGTATTCATATGATTTCAAAAACAAATTTTCAAATTATGTAAATACAAAAGGACCATAATCTGAGAAGCAAAGAAAGTGAGGCCTGGGCAATTGAGAGACTCCTAATAGGTCAGACACGGTGAGGGCTTTCTTTAGCGCTCATTCAGGAGGGAGGGAGGAAGGAAATAAAGAGACCGTGAATGAGGAGGCCAGCAGATTTCTTCCGGCTGAGTGCTGAGCAGCCTCGGAGGCAGGGCTGCGTCTCTTGAGAGCACAGCTGGGCCTTGTCATCTTCCTGCACCCTGTGCCTGGGACACAGCGAATGCCCCCAGGTATGTGGAGAGTAAAGAAAAAGCAGATAGTTTCAAATACATCCTTGCCGTGAATGCCAGGAAGCTGCCAGAACTTCCCATCCACAATAACTACTCTAAAGCCCCAGGAAACAATCATACTTAGTTTCACCCAAAAACAACAGGAATGAAAGGGAAACTGCTAGGTAACACCGGTGGACCAGCATTGCCAGAATTGACGCTGCGTAGTGACGGCTTTTCCGCCAGGTATTAATTGCAGGTATGACCTACATTCAGAGGCCTGTGGATGTTTCTATGCAAAATCCAGGCACCTAAGTGCCTACAAGGATAAGAATTAGGGAATGGGGGAAAAATAGCCTATTTTCTTCTCAGATTTATATCATTTGAGTACAAAGGCAAAAGGGAAGCCTATCCAGAAATATATAAATAGAAAGCTATATATACCCATCACACCTACATAAGCTAATTATAGAACAGAATTGCTACCGTGGGATATTTCCCTTTCCTTACCATTTCACTAATTGCCTTGGTAATTATGCTTGTAAGACTACAAGGCACTAATGCGGAATAACATTTTTAAATTACGATGGAAGTTTGAGAGTGCGGGGACAGAATCAAGTACAATGAGCCACATTTCTGCAGAACCTCTTCCAGTCTTTTTTCCCACAGACTTATTTTTCACACCATTACAAACACAGGGAATTAAAGTCTATAACAAGTTTTTATACCAATTTTTCCAACTGGTGTACAAAAAAAAACATACGTGCTTGAATGTTGAGAAGTGGCTCATTTCACAGACATATTTTTTTTTTGACTTTCCAGTCGCTGGAATGACGGACCCACGAACTGATTTCAGTGTTAAGTCACCTCAACCTTCCTATGCAGCACACTTCACAGGAAGCTCAGACCCTGATGACGATGCGTGATCTCATCCCCAAAAAGGCTAAAATCCGGCACTGCAGGTGCCTCATCGTAACTCGATGGAAGCACATACCTGAACAGAATCAAATATAAAAGCTGCTGTGAGGCTCCGCTTTAGAAGCTCACGAGTGCGCACTCCTTGGAAGCGAAGCGAGGGCTGTGTTTATACGTGATTAAATTCCACAGTCCCAATTTATCTTTCTTAGAAGTAATAAATTGAGCTCTTTGATTTTTCTGGCATGCCTAGGCATGAGGATTTGCTGTTGTGTCCAACTGTCTTTACATTTGAGTGCACATAAATTCAGTCTTGAGGGAGGTCTGACCCTTATTAATTCACTTGACCAGGCTGGAAAACTGCTCTTTAAGAAAGGATGCAAAAAAAAAAAAAAAAAAATTCCCCTAGTTCACAAACTAGGAATTAGCAATATAATACGTATCAGGAAAATCAGACAGGCCAAAGAAAAGAGGAGCTCAACACTCACCACGCGATTAACATCCAGGCCCTCTCATGATTTCAATGTAATTGATAAAAAGTTCTTAAAATACTTCTTTTAGGATAAAGTTTCTCTTTCCACTACAATTGAGAAATGCTGATAAAACCATGTGCTGGCATCTGCTGCCTGACGCATCCTAAAGCTTGGGGTGGTCTTTATGTTTTGAAATTAAATGAGGACACTGAATTTCAAAGTGCTGGTGTAGGATGATGTGTTTTCCACAAACACCCCAAAGAAATAAATATTCCAAGCCTTCTAGCCAAGGTTGACCTATCGATCCAAGAGGAAAGGGCATTCTAAAAGGCAAAGTGTTTGAAAAAATTAACACTACCCAGATGCACCTTAATGCTTTTAAGAAATGTCTTTGGCAGATGGAACATCAATCTTAAAGAATCAAAGGAAAAAAAGTCAGCTTACGGCAGGAAAAAAAAGATGCTATTTAGAAAGCACAGCATACCTTCCTATAAGATGATCCCGCCTCAAAGAGAAGGGAAAATGAAAACGGAAAGAAAAGAAAGAAGGAACGAAGCTTTCTTTAAGGATGATAGAATCACATGCTTCAGTGGGCACAGATCCCCACAGCGCTCCTCACGCTGGAACGAGAGGGAAAGGCAGAGGTCGCGTGGTCTGCCAGGAGGTCTCGGCCTTCTGAAGCACTAGCTCCGTTCATAAACACCCAAGGCATGCAACGAAAAGAATGGAAACTCATTTATGTTTTGGAAAATATAATTGGGCCTGTGTACTCTAAGCAGAAGGCCACAGGAAGATGAGAAGAGGCCCTCCACCGAAGCTAACAAGGGCCAGACGCCCTGCACGGGGCAGAAGTTTCCTGTGCAGAGCCGGGCAGCAAGGACAGAGGGAGGGCCTGCGAGCCTTCGCACTCTCAGAGAACCACGATTTGAGAACATCTAAGTGCTGCCATGCCCTCTCCAGAATCCAAACAAGGTGTGCTCAAAGGTCGGGTCTGTTCTAAGGCTTGACTCTTGCTTTATGATCTAGGTTTCCACACTAAAGAGCAAGTCTCTGCTGTGAAAAGCAGGCTTGAAAAGAAGGCTCCAGTCTTGCATTCCCATCTATGGTTTGTTTCCCCCTGATCAATCTTGCTTACTGGTGCCTACCCGAGATCTCATGCCTGTGGTTTGCAATATGAGGCAGGGACTTACTGACAGCTGTCCCTCAACCAGGGACATCATGCTCAGGTGAACCCAGCAAGAAAAGTCACTAAGACCACTGCATCAAATGTCACATCCAAAGCTGCTGGTGTCTATTCTGCACGACCATGTAAGTGGCATCCCATAACCGCAAGATAGCTCCCCTGTCACTCCCTGAAAAGTTAAGACCAAAAGAAATGTATGGCCGGGTGTGGTGGCTCATACCTGTAATCCCAGCCCTTTGGGAGGCTGAGTCAGGCAGATCACCTGAGGTCAGGAGTTCGATACCAGCCTGGTCAACATGGCAAAACCCTGTCTCTACTAAAAATTCAAGTTAGCCAGACATGGTGGTGGTCGCCTGTAATCCCAGCACTTGGGAGGCTGACACAGGAGAATCGCTTAAGCCCGGGAGTTGGAGGTTGCCTCCCAAGTAGCTGGGATTACAGGCACGCACCACCACGCCCAGGTAATGTTTTGTATTTTTAGTAGAGACAGGGTTTCACCATGTTGGCCAGTCTGGTCTCAAACTCCTGACCTCAGATGATCCACCCACCTTGGCCTCCCAAAGAGGTGGGATTACAGGTGTGAGCCACAGCGCTCGCCCCCACCTTTTTGACTCCGAGCGCCACGCAGGCAGCCCGCGGACAAATTCTGATGGACGAAGGATGTCTCTGGAACACCCAGCCGTAAGGAATCAGGAAAGAAGTCTTAACCTCAGCACAAGCGGCAGCAGCTCTGCACACTTGGCTTTGAAAGTAGATGTCGAAGATGAAACGTGACAACGAGATCCTGAGTTACTGCTCTGATCAGCCAGGCACACGGCGGCCGGCTTCCCTTCAGGCTTACAGCCTGATCCATGGAGGAGAAATGATTCTAACTGAGAAAGAGGAAGGGAAGAAGAGTAGCCTTTGTTTTGGTACTCTGAAAATGATACTACAGAAGTTGTTTTCAGTTATATTTAAGCACGGTCTTATATTTAAGAAATATATCTGAAAGAACTCAATGTCTGCTGTTCCCAGCTCTTTTATGTAATAAGCTAAAAACTTAAATTTGCTTTTCTCCTAGGTCGAGAGTAAGCAGCACCACGCCACTTACAAGAGAGATTTCTCTCACTAGGTAATGAGAATTGAGTCAGAACGGGCGTCTGCGGCTGTGCCCTAGCCCATTAACTATGGTCAGCTTCTCTCAGCAGGAAAATCAACCTTGAGAAGCCAGAAGCCAGAGTCATGAAGGTCATTATCAATGACACAGTCCGCACTGTGTTTACATAGAAAAGAGCCGTTTCATTTGTATTTTGTTTCTTCTGTTGTAATGCTATCAGCCCCCTATTTTTATACGGCAGGTCTTTGGGAATACAATTTAAACATTTCTCAGAAAAATCAGGCCTACAGTTCAGTGACACACTGTCCCTTTTCATGTAATATTCATTGAACAAACTTCTATGAGCCCTGGCCGGAGATGCCTGGCACACCGTCCATGATGGGTCTCCTCTGGAACGCACCCGCTACTGGGCACCGGACATGTTTTAGAAGCCTCTGCGTCACCACAGGAACAAATCTTTCACTTGAATCCACTCGTGTTTTTCTGTTCTGTCTGTTCTCACTGCATTACGGCATGCACCGAATGGGGAAGGTGGAGGGCAGCTCTTCCAGGCCGTGTTGCGTCATAGGCTACGTGGGTTTGCTGTTGTCATTTGCTTTATTTTTAGGGCTAGGTTGGGCCAAAGTTGGGTTTTCAGCAACAAAAGATTGCCAATTAAAGCCTGTCTACTAGGGCGCACCATTATCTCTGGGTCTGTTTGTTTAAAACTGCTATTTATCCAACATCTTTTCCTATAGGGGAGGTGCCATTCTGGGTTGTGGGGGCAGGGGCACCTGTTTTAAGTACACACTTTATAATAAGCCATGTGATTCACAGGCCCCCCATAAGCACTTCAATACGACCTCCACCCTCAAAACCAAGCAGGCTGTTTTCGAAGTGGTCACTTTGTAGAATGCCATGTAGTAAGTCACCTAGCAAACAAGCTGCTAAAATGTCCGCGACAAGAAGTAAATGCAATCAGGGGCCCAAAGGTGCAGCTTCGTGCTGCAGACCCGCCCTCGCTCCTGGGTATGTCACTTGCTGCTGCTCACAGAGAACCTGGCTCTACCCTCTCTGCTGAGTGCCCCATCGGCCAACTGTTCCTCCCGCTCTTCTTGGCAGAAAATGAAGATGACCTGCCCTAGAGCTGGGAGCAACTTAAATATCAGAGTGAGAACTCCAGCGTGAAGAACAAATCAGCTTTGCACACAACTAGAGAAACAGCAGAAACCTGCGCATTAGCAGAACTCGAAGAACAGACCCTTAGGAGGAGAGGATGGGCTGAGTGTGCATCCTAGTAAGAAAATACTCTTCATCCGAGAGAACACTCCCGTAAGAAAATACTCTTCATCCAAGAGAACACCCTAGTAAGAAAATACTCTTCATCCGAGAGAACACCCTAGTAAGAAAATACTCTTCATCCGAGAGAACACCCTAGTAAGAAAATACTCTTCATCCGAGAGAACACCCTAGTAAGAAAATACTCTTCATCCGAGAGAACACCCTAGTAAGAAAATACTCTTCATCCGAGAGAACACCCTAGTAAGAAAATACTCTTCATCCGAGAGAACACTCCAGTAAGAAAATACTCTTCATCCGAGAGAACGCTCCAGTAAGAAAATACTCTTCATCCAAGAGAACGCTCTAGTAAGAAAATACTCTTCATCTGAAAGAACACTCTCTGGGAGTGAGGAGAAATTATGGGACATGAATGAACTTGGGTAATTCATCCAACCTATACATTAAACGTGTAGTGTTTGAAGATTTGTCCCCTTTATTCCAATAAAACATCCTCCTGATGTATTACAGACTGTTTACACTTGAGGGACCCTGAGCTACGTCATATTCTCCTCCAGATTTCTCAGTAGGGGCTTTCATGAAAAGGAATATGAATGCCAGGCACCCCCAAGAATATAGTTCAGGCATTTTTGCTGATGTTTGAGCCCCCAAATTATCTTTACTTGTGCTCATTTCAATAACTAACTCTCTTGACATAGTCTTTTAACTCCTGAGTGTTCCTGGCCAAAGGCAGCGGGAGAGACGTGGGGATGGGATGTGGAAGCAGAGGGGCTTATTCTGCCTGAGCCCGGAGGGCAGGGGAGCAACTCCAGGAGTCACATCTGGGAAGGGTGTCATTGTCAATGCTGGGGAAGGGACCCCAAGCAAGGCCCTCAATCAATGGGCATGAAGGACAGAACTGAACAGAGGGCCGATCACAAACCTAGAAAAGCCCAGGATGTCACAGCGAGGAGGGTACAGATGAGAGACCAGGGGTCATCACTTTTCCTGAACCCTCAGCACGAATTTGTCAGATAACTCATTTAAAGGTGTCAGGTCAGCATGGCCATCAAACCTGTATTATGTTTCAAGAACAGTGTTATCTTCAGAGCAAAATATTCACAAATTGACCAACGAGCTAAGAATGTTTATTTCCAGGAAGTCCGAAATGTCAAAAACTAATTATGTGATGGTGCTTTTCGAATCTATACTGTTTATCAATGTGACAGGCTGAATGTTGATGTCCCCTGAATTCAGTTTGAAATCCTAACACCCAAGGGTTAGGGGCTTGTGAGCATTTGTTAACAGTGGCCTCAGGAAGCTAAGCCACTGGCTTTCCAGCTTTGAAGGCTGAGTCTTCCTCTCGTGGTTCTTCTGCGCCACCCTGAAGCATTGTGTGCAGCGCTCGCCACCGTGTTTACAGCTACTAGTCTGGAAGTGCAATCTTAGATGTGGCTCTCATTGCTTTCCCAGAATCGTACTGGACCTTCACAAAGATTTTGGTATTTTAAGACTTCATCAATCAATCACATATTTTACCAAATGTTCCAAAAACAGCTCAAAGCACAGCTGACACTGGATGTGGGAGGAGGCCAGCGGTGCCTCTTTCACATCACATAGGGAGCGTTTGTCTTTCCACATCTGCCAGTAGAGTATCAGCTTCCTGAAGGTACCGATGAGACTGTGGTTGCTGTTTAATTCCCAGATGGATGCTGGGAAGACAGTGGCTAACAATTCACAGGCCCCATCTATGCTTATGAACTTAGAGTTTGGCAAAAACTTTTTTTTATATTATCTGATCTGTGTGACAGGTTCATATTAATAAATCCTCCATAAATCTTTACTGAATAAATAGAAATATTCAAGATGAGAAACTCATTTCAATGAATGCCTAAAGCACCTGCAGAAGTTCATTACCCATACAGGACGCCTCATGCAGGGTGGCCGCAATACCCCCGTGGCTTCTGCTCTCAGCCACAGATTTGCAAATATCTCAGGGAGTGGACCCCTCAGAGCCTCAGCCAGAAGTAGTGCCTGGTGATGGGGCATAAAAGGGGATAAAGCAATGTGGCACTAGCAGGCTATATGGTGCCAATCCTCCTTGAAGAAAAAAACAAAAGTCCTAAAAAAAAAGTTGATAAAGAATCCATATTCTAAGTGGATCAGCTGTACCTAGGTGGGCGGTGGAGATTGGTTTCATATAGACGACTTGAGGAATGCAGTTATGGGAAGGAAAGATGCCCCAAGTACTTTTGAGTAACAGTGGTACTAGAGGAAAACGGGAACCAGGCTCCTCACCACCCAGGAAGGGAGTTAACCCCACGGACGTGAGCAAAACAGGAATGGCCCTGTGGCGTTGAAGGGAATTGGAGGTGCGGCGTGAATCCTGGTTTTTAATGTGCACATGTAGAGATAGTTCTAGAACGTGTAACACATAGAGGTGCACACAAGAGCTCAGTCTCTGTGAATGTCCTGATCGGACGAGTGGACACAGTTGAAACCCGTGGAGACAACACGACAGAGCTCCGCTCAAGCAGGTACCGGCAAAACCAGACCCCATTTGTACCATTCTTGTAGCTTCTCTATGAGCTGGAAATTCGTTGTTTAATTCATATTGATGTAAAAACATTCCATGGACAGAACTATTTGTTGGAGTTGGGCTTCTTATTTGATTGCTCCAGTTTCTGTAACTGGTGCCTGCCACAACCGTGGACTGCTGTGCTTGCTGCCAGCCCCTCATGGAGGCGTTGCCAGGCTGGTGTGCTCTCCATCCCCAGCTCATCAAGGCCTGTCTGATTGGGGTCCTGAGTGAGCCATAGGGCTGCATCATCCCCAACAAATGGCTGGGCTCTGAGCATAGTGCCCACAGCAAGGTCTGAAAGGGAATACACAGAACTCGGACCACAGGCACGCCAGCAGGTCCTCTGCCCTGCTTGGCAGGAAGCCACAGGTAGGAATGGACTCAAGTTCCAAAAGTCCTACCTGGGCCACTCTCGCCTCGACCTGCCCGTGAGGACAATCAGACAATACCAACCATAACTCAATGCTCTGTGGCCCTTGACCCCCACTTCCCACAAACATCAGTCTTTCCTAGGACCCATAGAACTGTGCTAAGGCAGATCTCCGCCACTCTAACAGAAGTGGTTAGTCCCTGTGAAAATGGAGCCAGCATGGAGGTGCCTACACCAGGGACATCCCCAGGTCGATGTGCAAAATGCATCCTTAGACCTGCCCTTCCTGGGGCTGCGTGGGTGGTGGTGACCTCTCAAAGAATCTCTTGGGACCACAGAATGAAAAAAGCAATGACTCCTCTCTGGCTGGCACAGTTTCTGAAATAGACTCGCCTAGAAATCCACAATGTGTGCTGCCTGCCCTGGCTCCGGCTCCACTGATTTCAATGCAGTGATTTCAGGCAGGGCTAACCTCAGAGTCTCTTTGTACCAACAGGAAACTGTCTTCCAAAAGCTAGTTTTCTCTTCCCGGATTTTAAAGGTTGCCCCCTACTAGTCCAATGGTTACAGAAATGTGCTAATTTATACAAAACATCGCCAATTTCTCTCTGATTCCATCCTGAATTACCATCAACTTCTGGGTGGATTTACATAATAGCCCACTTTCAATGCAATATCTGGAATTCTGTGTTTCCTATCTTTAGACAATGCTAAATTTTTCCTGGGATCAAGAACAGATTCAAACCCACTTACCTCCTTCATACATAGTTCAAACAGAAGAGGGAGAAATACTTACTATGAATTGCTTCATGTATATGTGATTTCAATTCCACAAGACCATGGGAAATATGAGAAAACCAGAGGGGCCAAGATAGCTGATGAGAAGCAGCTGTGGTTTGCAGTACTCACAAAAAAGGAATGAAGGGAGGGAGTGAAATCAGCACCTTCAACTAAAATATCCAAGTTCTCGCGCTGGGACTGATGAGGCAAACAACTCAACCCACAGAAAATGAAGAAAGGCAGGGCGGGGCAACAGCCCACCGGGAGTGGCACAGAGCCAGAGGAACCCCCACCCCCAGCTAGGGGAAGTGGTAAGTGATTGTGCGAACCTGCCCAGGAAACCGCACTTCTCCCACAGATCCTTGCTACCCACAGAGCAGGAAATTCCCTTGTGGGCCCACACCACCAGGGCCTTGTGTCCAATACAGAGCTGTGTGGTCTGCAGGGCAGCTGCTCAGGCACACACACAGACCCAGGAGTTTTACATACTCTGGCCCCAGGAACCCCAGCAAGTTAGGAAATTTGTCTGTGCAAATTCCTAGAAAGGGTGCTGAATCAAGGGAGACAAGCAGCATCACTCTACAGGCCCCGTTTCTATAGCACCTCACAAGTTAAGACCCACTAGCTTGGAATTCCAGTCAGCCATGACAACAGCCTGGAGTCTTCCTGAGAAAGGACCAAGTTTCCAGGGGAAGGGGCAGACACCATCTCTGCAGTTTGGTAGACTCAGCAATTCCAGACTGCTGGCTTTGGAGAATACAAATGGTCCAAACAAAGAAGGATCCCCCACAACCAGCACAGCTGCCTTAGCAGATCATGGCCAGATTGCATCTTAAAGCAAAACCTCAATCCATGCCTCCTCACCTGGCAGGACCTACCCATAGGGGCGTCAGTCTCTCCAGCAAGGATTCTATGAATAGAGCTCTGGTCTTTCCCTTGGACAGAGCTCCCAGAGATGGGGCAACCCTCTCTGGTTCAGTAGACTCAGCCATTCTGGCCTATCAGCTTTGGAGAATACAGATGGCCTGGAAGAAGAAGCATACCTACTCTACCAAAAAGCAGCTAGACTGATTCTTTAAGTGGGTCCCAAATCTCATTTCTCCTGACAGGGTGAGACCTCCCAACAAGGGTCTCCAGCCACCTCCTACAGGCAGGTTCAGGCCAGCAACAGGTCACTACCCACCTGGGACAGGGCTTCCAGAGGAAGGAGCAGGCTGCCATTTTTGCTGTTTTCAGCCTTCACTGGTGATACCTCCAGGTACAGGAAACATGGAGCAACTAGGGTCTGGAACAAACCCCCAGCAAACCATAGCAGCCCTACAGAAGAGTAGCCTGACTGTTAAAAGAAAAACAAACAAACAGGAAACAACAACATCATCAACAAAAAGGACCCCACAAAATCCCATTCAAAGGTCAGCGACCTCAAAGATTAAGATAGATAAGCCCACAAAGATGAGAAAAAATCAATGCAAAATTGCTAAAAACTCAAAAAGCCAGAGTAATTCTCCTCCAAATGATGGCAACACCTCTCCAGCAAGGGCACAGAACTGGGCTGAGGCTGAGACGGCTGAATTGACAAAATTAGGTTCCAGAAGGTGAGTAATAACAGATTTCACTGAGCTAAAGGAGCAAGTTATAAACCAATGCAAAGAAGCTAAGAAGCATGATAAAACAACACAGGAGCTGATAGCAAGAGTACCCCATTTAGACAGGAACATAACTGACCCGATGCAGCTGAAAAATGCAGCACAACAACTTCACAATGTAACCACAAGTACCAACAGCAGAATAGACCAAGTGAAGGAAAGAATCTGAACTTGAAGACTATCTTTCCAACATAAGAAAGGCAGACACGAATAGAGAAAAAAGAATAAAAAGAAATGAACAAAACTTCTAGAAATATGGAATTATGCAGAGACAAAAGCTATGACTGTACCTGAAAGAGACAAGGAGAATAGAACCAACTTGGAAAACATACTTCAGGATATCATCCAGAAGAACTTCCCCAACATAGAAAGACAGGCCAACATTCAAATTCAGGAAATTCAGAGAACTTCAAAAAGGTACTCCATGAGAAGACCAACCCCAAGATATATAATCATCAGATTCTCCAAGTTTGACATGGATAAAAAGATGTTAAGAGCAGCCAGAGATAAAGGCTAGGTCACCTACAAAGGGAAGCCCATCAGGCTAACAATGGACTGCTCAGCAGAAACTCTACAAAAGCCAGAAGATATTGGAAGCCAATATTTAACATTCTTAAAGAAAAAACTTTCCAACCCAGAATTTCATATCCAGTCAAACTAAGCTTTGTAAGTGAAGGAGAAATAAGATCCTTTTCAGGCAAGCAAATGCTGACTGAATTCATTACCACCAGGCCTGCCTTGCAAGAGCTCATGAAGGAAGCACTAAATATGGAAAGGAAAAAGCATTACAAGCCACTAGAAAAACAAACTGAAGTACACAGACCAGTGACACTATAAAGCAACCACATAAACAACTCTGCAAGATAACCAGCTAGCATCATGATGACAGGATCAAATTCATACATAACAATAATAACCTTAAATGCAAATGGACTAAATACCTCAATTTAAAAACACAGAATGGTAAGCTGGATGAAGAGCCAAGACCCATAAGCATACTGTCTTCAAGAGACCCATCTCATGTGCAAAGGCACACATGGGCTCAAAATAAAGGGATGGAGAAAAACTTACCAAGCAAATGGAAAACAGAAAAAAGCAGGGGTTGAAATTCTACTTTCTGACAAAACAGATTTTAACCCAAATATCAAAAAGAGACAACGAAAGGCATTAAATAATAGTAAATGGTTCAATTTAACCAAAAAGATCTAACTATCTTAAATATATATGCATCCATCACAGGAGCTCCAAGATTCATAAAGCAAGTTCTTAGAGACCTACAAAAAGATTTAGACACCCACACAATAATAGTGGGAGACTTTAACACCCTACTGACAACATTAGAAAGATAATTGAGACAGAAAATTAACAAAGATATTCAGGACCTGAGCTCAACTCTCAATCAAGTGGACCTGACTTGATATCTACAGCACTCTCCACCCAAAAACAATAAAATATACATTCTTCTCCTCACCACATGGCACTTACTCTAAAATTGATCACATAATTGGAAGTAGAACACTCCTCAGCAAGTGCAAAGGAACTGAAATCATAGCAAACAGCCTCTCAGACCACAACATCATCAAATTGGAACTCAGGATTAATAGATTCACTGAAAACCACACAACTACATGGAAATTGGAATGACTCTCGAGTAAGTGACAAAATTGAAGCAAAAATTAAGTTCTTTGAAACTAATGAGAACAAAGATACAATGTACCAGAATCTCTTAGATGCAGTTAAAGCAGTGTTAAGAGTGAAATTTATAGCACTAAATGCTCATATCAAAAAGCTAGAAAGATTTCAAGTTAGCAACCTAACATCTCAAATAAAAGAACTAGAGAATCAAGAGCAAACAGACCCCAAAGCTACCAGAAGCCAAGAAAGAACCAAGATCAAAGCTGAACTGAAGGAGGTAGAGACATGAAAAACCCTTTTAAAAAATCAATAAATCAAGGAGCTGGATTTTTTAAAAAATTGATAAAATAGATAGATTACTAGCTAGACTAATAAAGAAGAAAAGAGAGAAGAATCAAAAAAACTCAACCAGAAATGATAAGGGGGATATTATCACTGACCCCACAGAAATATAACCAACCATCAGAAAATACTCTAAACACCTCTATGCACCAAAACTAGAAAATCTAGAAGAAATTGATCAATTCCTGTACACATACACCCCCCACGACTAAACCAGGAAGAAGTCCAATCCCTGAATATACCAATAGTAAGTTCTGAAATTGAGGGAGTAATAAATAGCCTACCAACCAAAAAAAGAAAGAAAGCAAAAGCCAGGGCCAGACGGATTCACCACTGAATTCTACCAGAGGTAAAAGCTGGTACCATTTCTATCAAAACTATTATAAACAATTAAAAAGGAGGGACTCCTTCCTAACTCACTCTATGAGGCCAGCATCATTCTGATTGCAAAATCAGGCAGAGATACAACAAGAAAAAAGAAAATTTCAGGGGCAATATCTTCGATGAACATTGAAGCAAAAATCCTCAATAAAATACTGGTAAATGGAATCTAGCAGCACCTCAAAAAGGTTGTCAAACTTCTGGGGAAAATGGCAGGTAGGAAACAGGACTAATTTGCAGGTCCCACACGAATGGACAGCAGCATGTGGAGACCCACATTGTAAACTTTTGCTCCAAGAACTGTTGGAGGAACATACTAGGAAAGCCAAGAGACTCCACAGACCCTTTGAAGGAGGTGGATTGCTGCTGCAGTCTCTGTGGGACAGCTAAGGAACTGTGAGCCTTCTTGCATTTCTCAGCTGGGAGGCTGGTAGCCTGGGACAAGTTCTCTGCCCCATTCACTGGCTGCCTGGAAATAAATTAGGTGTTATTGGCTGGGCACAGTGGGAGTGATACTGGCCTTTCAGGCTGCAGGCTGCATGGGAGCTGGATGAGGCCAGTGTCTTCCAGCTTTCCCACACTTCCCTGATAGCCTGTGTGATGCAGCAGAGGCAGGCATCATCACCTGGGAAACAACTCTGTTGACCTGAGAACCACACCCCCATCTTCCCACAGCAGCTGTGGCAAGCCCCACCCAAAAAGAGTCTGAGCTCAGACATGCCTAACCCTGCCCTAGCTGATGGTCTTTTCTCTACCTGTCCTGGGTAGCTAAAGACAAAAAACATAATTCCTTGGGAGCTCTATGGCCCTGCTCACCATCTGAGAAACCTGAGTACTTACCAAAAGGCAAACCTCTGGCAAACTTGTTTCCTCCCTATGCAACCCCAGCTGATACACTCTTGAAAATGCCACCTCCTGGCTGGAACCCAATCAACACAAATTCAGTGCACTTAACAAAACTACAACCAAAGATCTTCACAGAGTCCAGTTCACCCCGCTGCTACCTCCACTGGAGCAGGTGCTGGTATCTGCAGCTGAGAGACTTGAAGACAGATCATATCAGCGGACTCTTTGCAGACACTCCCCAGTACCAGCCCACAGCTCCGTAGCTCTGCTGGGTGACTAGATCCAGAAGAGAAATAACAATCACTACAGTTTAGCTCTCAACAAGCCCCATCACTAGGGGAAAAGGGAAAGCACCACATCAAAGGAGTGCCCCGTGGGACAAAATAATCTGAACAGCAGCCCTTGAGTCTCAGATCCCTCTAACAGAGTCTACCCAAATGAAAAGGAACCAGAAAAACAATTCTGGTAATATGATAAAACAAGGTTCTTTAACACTCCCAAAAACTCAAAATAGCTCACCAGCAATGGATCCAAACCAACACAAAATCTCTGAATTACCAGAAAAAGAACTCAGAAGTTCAACTATTAAGCTAATCAAGCAAGTGCCAGAGAAAGGTGAAGTCCAACTTGAAGACACCAAGAAAATTATACAGAATATGAATGGAAAAATCTCCAGTAAAATAACACAAATAAAAAACAATTACAACTTCTGGAAATGAAGGACACATGTAAAGAACTGTAAAATGCACTGGAAAGTCTCAGCAATAGAATTGAACAAACAGAAGAAAGAACTTCAGAGTGTGAACACAAAGTAACCCAATCTGACAAAGACAAAGGAAAAAAAATCAAAAATAATGAACAAAGCCTCCAAGAAGTTATGAACTATATTAAACAACCAAACCTAAGAATAGCTGGTATGCCTGAGAAAGAAGAAAAATCTAAAAGCTTGAAAAATATATTTAAGGGAATAATTGAGGAAAACTTGCCTGGCCTTACTAGAGATCTAGACAGCCAAATACAAGAAGCTCAAAGAACACCTGGGAAATTGATCACAAAACGACATCGCCTAGGCACATAATCATCAGGTTATCTAAAGTCAAGATGAAAGAAAAAATCTTAAGAGTCATTAGACAAAAGCATCAGGTAATCTATAAAGGAAAACTTATCCAATTAGGAGCAGATTTATCAGCAGAAACCCTACAAGCTAGAAGAGATTGGAGTTCTATCTTTAGCCTCCTTAAACAAAACAAGTAGCAGCCAAGAATTTTGTACCGAGCAAAACTAAGCTTCATAAATGAATGAAAGATAACAGTCTTTTTCAAACAAATAAATGCTGAGAGAATTTGCTACTGCCAAGCCAGCACTACAACAACTAATAAAAGGAGCTCTAAATCTTGAAACAAACCCTTGAAATAGAAGAAAAAAAAAATATCCTTAAAACTTAAACCTCACAGGACCTACAAAACAACGCCATGGGAAAAAAAAACAAGGTATTCAGGCAACAAATAATACAATGAATAGGATAGTACCTTACATCTCAATACCAACATCAAATGTAAATGGCCTAAATGCTTCCACTTAAAAGATACAGAATGGCAAAATGGGTAAGAATTCACCAACCAGTACCTGCTGTCTTCAAGAGACTCACCTGACACATAAGGATTCACATAAACGTAAGGTAATAAAGTGGAAAGAGACATTCCATGCAAATGGACACCAAAAGCAAGCAGGAGTAGCTATTCTTCTATCAGACAAAACAAACTTTAAAGCCACAGCAGCTAAAAAAGACAAAGACAGACATTGTATAATGATAAAGGGATTAGTCCAACAGGAAAATATAAAAAGGACTATAGGAGGCAGAGATACGTACAGGAAGCACCACCCTACCCTATTGACACAGCCTGGATCCAGAGTTCAGCAAACCTTGAGACATTAAAAATAAACTTGTTAATAATAATTTTAAAAAAGAAATCAAGATGGAAATTTAAAAATTCTTTGGGCCGGGTGCAGTGGCTCACGCCTGTAATCCCAGCACTTTGGGAGGCTGAGGTGGGTAGATCACGAGGTCAAGAGATCAAGACCAGCCTGGCCAATATGGTGAAACCCATCTCTACTAAAAATACAAAAATTAGCTGAGCATGGTGGCAGGTGCCTGTAATCCCAGCTACTTGGGAGGCTGAGGCAGGCGAATCACTTGAACTAAGGGGGCGGAGGTTGCAGTGAGCCAAGATCATGCCACTGTACTCCAGCCTGGGTGACAGAGTGAGACTCCATCTCAAAAAACAAAAAAAAACTCTTTGACCTGAATGATGATAGTAACACAACCTAACAAAACCTCTGGAATACAGAAAAAGCGGTGCTAAGAGTAAAGTTTATAGCATTGACTGTATCAAAAAGTCTGAAAGATCACAAATAGAAAATCTAAGTATACACCTTAAGGAGTTAGGGAAACAAGAAAAAATCAAACCCAGACTCAGCAGAAGAAGGGAAATAACCAAGATGAGAACAGAACTAAGTGAAATTGAAGCAAAAAAAAATACAAAAGATAAATAAAATGAAAAGCTGGTTCTTGAAAAGATAAATAAAATGGATAGACCTGTAGTAGGCTTAATCAATAAAATAACAGAGAAGATCCAAATAAGCTCAATTAGAAATAAAAAGGGAAAATATGGCACATATACTTCATGGAATATTATGCAGCCATCAAAAACAATGAGTTCGTGTCCTTTGTAGGGACATGGATGAACCTGGAAACCATCATTCTCAGCAAACCGACACAGGAACAGAAAATCAAACACCGCATGTTCTCACTCATAGGCGGGTGTTGAATAATGAGAACACATGGACACAGGGAGGGGAGCACTACACACTGGGGTCTGTTGGGGGGAAATAGGGGAGGGACAGTGAGGGGTGGGGAATTGGGGAGAGATAGCATGGGGAGAAATGCCAGATATAGGTGAAAGGGAGGAAGGCAGCAAATCACACTGCCACGTATGCATCTATGCAGCAATCTTGCATGTTCTTTACATGTACCCCAAAACCTAAAATGCAATTTAAAAAAAAGGAAATAAAACGAGAGATATTTTTGAACCACAGAAATACAAAAGGTCATTCAAGGCTACTGGTATAAAAATAGGCAGATAGACTAATGGAACAGAATAAAGAACTCAGAAATAAAGCCAAATACTTACAGATCTTTGACAAAGCAAACAAAAACATAAAGTGGAGAAAGGATACACTATTCAACAAATGGTGCTCGGATAATTGGCAAGTCACATGTAGAAGAATGAGTCTGGATCCTCATCTCTTACCTTATACAAAATCAATTCAAGATGGATCAAAGACTTAAATCTAAGACCTGAAACCATAAAAATTCTGGAAAATAATATTGGAAAACCCCTTCTAAACACTGGCTTAGGCAAAGACTTCTTGACCAAGAACTCAAAAGCAAATGCAACTAAAACAAAGATAATAGATGTGACTTAATTAAACTAAAATGCTTCTGCACAGCAAAAGGAATATTTGGCAGAGTAAACAGACAACCCACAGAATGTGAGAAGATCTTTGCAATCTATACACCTGACAAAGGACTAATAGCCAGAATCTACAAAAAGAAATCAGCAAGAAAAAAAACAAACAATCCCATCAAAAAGTGGGCTAATGACATGAATAGGCAAATCTCAAAAGAAGATATACAAGTGGCCAACTAATTTATGAAAAATGCTCAACATCACTAATTGTCAGGGAAATGCAAATCAAAACACATTGCAATACCACCCTACTCCGGCAAGAATGGCCATAATCAAATACATCAATAAATAATAGATGGTGTGGATGTGGTGAAAAGGGGGCATTTCCACACTGCTGGGGAGAATGTAAATTAGTGCAACCACTATGAAAAAACAGTGTGGTGATTCCTTAAAGAACTAAAAGTAGATCTACCATTTGATCCAGCAATCCCTCTACTGGGTATCTACCCACAGCAAAAGAAGTCATTATATGAAAAAAATATTTGCACATGCATGTTTATAGCAGCACAACTTGCAATTGAAAAAATATGGAACCAGGTCAAATGCCCACCAATCAACAAGTGGATAAAGCAAATCGAACACTACTCAGCCATAAAAAAAAGAATGAAATAATGGCATTTGCAGCAACCTGGATAGAATCAGAGACCCTTATTCTAAGTGAAGTAACTCGGGAATGGAAAACCAAAGATCACATGTTCTCACTCATAAGTGGGAGCTAAGCTCTGAGGACATAAAAGTCTAAGAACAATACAATGGCCTGGAGACTCTGGGAGAGGCATGGGGGGTTGTGAGGGAAAAAGATTACACATTGGGTACAGTGTACACTACTTGGGTGATGGGTGCACCAAAATCTCAGAAATCACCACTAAAAAACCTATTCATGCACCCAAACACCACTGGTTCCCCAAAAACCTATTGAAGTAAAGACATAGATTAAAGACTTAAATCTAAGACCTCAGACTATAAAACTGCTACAAGAAAACATTAGAGGAACTCTCCATCCAGGACACTGGCCTGAGCAAAAATTTCCTGAGTAATACTCAGTAAGCATAGGCAATGAAAGCACAAATGGACAAATGGGGTCACATCAAGTAAAAAGCTTCTGTACAGCAAAGGATACAGTCAGCAAAGTGAAGACACAATCCACAGAATGGTAGACAGTATTTGCAAACTACTCATCTGATGAGGTATTAATAACTAGAATATAGAAGAAGCTCAAACAAGGCTATAAAACAACTAATAATCCAATTAAAAAATGAGCAAAAGATCTGAATAGACATTTTTAAAAGAAGATATACAAATAGCAGACAGGCATATAAAAAGGTGTTGAACTTCATTGATCATCAGAGAAATGCAAGTCAAATGACAATGAGATATCATCTGACCCCAGTTTAAATGGCTTACATGCAAAAGATGAGCAGTAACAAATGCTGGCAAGGATGTGGAGAAAAGGGAACCCCATACACTGTTGGTGGGAATGTAAATTAGTACAGCTGCAATGGAGAATAGTTTGGAGGTTCCTCAAAAAACTAAAAATAGAGCTACCATATGATCCAGAAATCTCCCTACTGGATTCATACTCAAAAGAAAAGAAATCAGTATATCAAAGAGGTATCTTTACTCCCATGTTTGTTGCAGCACTGTTCACAATAGCCAACATTTGGAAGCAACCTAAGTGTCCATCAACAGATGAATGGATAAAGAAAATGAGGTACATATTCACAATGGAGTACTATTCAGCCATAATAAAAGGATGAGATCCTGTCATTTTCAACAACACAGATGGAACTGGATGGAGGTCATTATGCTAAATGAAATAAGCCAGGGACAGAAAGACAAACATCACATATTCTCACTTATTTGTGGGACCTAAAAATCAAAACAACTGAACTCATGGACATAGAGAATAGAAGAATAATTATCAGAAGCTAGGAAGGGTATTGGGGGTGGAGGAGAAGTGCGGATTTCTAATGGGTACCAAAAAATAGCTAGAAGGAATGAATAAAACCTTCTATTTGATAGCACAACAGGGTGACTACAGTCAATAATAACTGTACATTTTAAAATAACTAAAAATGTATAATTGTATTGTTTATTACACAAAGGATAAATGCTTGAGGGGACAGATACCCCATTCTCCATGATGTGATTATTATGCATTGCATGCCTGTATCAAAACATTTCGTGTACCTTATAAATATATATACCTACTATGTATGCACAATTGAAAATATTTTTAAAAGAGAATGTGATATATATAACATGGATACACGGATATATATAACATGGAATACTACTCTGCCATAAAATGGAATGAAATCACAGCATTCACAGCAACCTGGATGGAATTGAAGACCATCATTCTAAGTGAAGTAATTCAGGAATGAAAAACAAACATCATATGTTCTCATTCATAAGTGGGAGCTAAGCTATGAGGATGCAAAGGCATAAGAATGATGCAGTGGGCTTTGGGGACTCTAGGGGGAAGCATGGGGGGGCATGAGTGATAAAAGACTACACATGGGGTACAGTGTACACTGCTCAGGTGATGGGTGCACCAAAATCTCAGAAATCACTGTGAAAGAATGTATTAATGTGACAAAACACCACCTGTTCCCCAAAAATGTATTGAAAAAAAAAAAAAAAACTTATCCAGTACAATCAAGTTGGCTTCATCCCTGGGATGCAAGTTTGGTTCAATACATGCAACTCAATAAATGTGATTCATCACATAAAGAGAACTAAGACAAAAAACACATGATTCTCTCAACAGATGCAGAAAAGGCCTTTGATATAATTCAACACCCCTTCATGTTAAAAACTCTCAATAAACTAAGTATTGAAGGAACACATCTCAAATTAATAACTATATATGACAAACCCTCAGCCAATATCATACTAAAAGGACAAAAGCTAGAAGCATTCACCCTGAAAACAGTCACAAAACAAGAATGCCATCTCTCACCACTCCTATTCAACATAGTATTGGAAGTTCTGGCCAGGGCAATCAGGCAACAGAAAGAAAAAAAGCATATTCAATTAGGAAAAGAGGAAGCCAAACTATCTTTGTTTGGAGATGACATGACCCTATATCTATTGCAGAAAACCCCATCATCTCAACCCAAAAGCTTCTTAAGCTAATAAGCAACTTCAGCAAAGTCTCAGGATACAAAGTCAATGTGCAAAAATCACAAGCATTCCTGTAAACCAACAAGAGGCAAGCCAAGAGCCTAATCATAAATGAACTCTCATTCACAATTGCCACAAAAAGAATAAAATACCTAGGAATACACCTAACAAAGGACATGAAGGACCTCTTCAAGGAGAACTGCAAACCACTGCTCAAGGAAATAAGAAAGAACACAAACAAATGGAAAAACATTCCATGCTCATGGATAGGAAGAATCAATATTGTGAAAATGGTCATACTGTCCAAAGTAATTTATACATTCAATGCTATTCCCATTAAAGTATCATTGACATTCTTCACATAATTAGAAAAAAAATTTTTAATTTATATGAAATCAAAAAAGAGCCCAAATAGCCAAGACAATCCTAAGCTAAAAGAACAAAGCCAGAGGCATGATGCTACCTGACTTCAAGTTATGCTTCAGGGCTACAGTAACCAAAACAGTGTGGTTTTGGTATGAGAACAGACATATAGACCAATAAAACAGAATAGAGAACTCAGAAATAAGACCACACACCTACAACCATCTGATCTTCAACAAACCTGACAAAAACAAGCAATGGGGAAAGGATTCCTAATTGATAAATGGTGCTGGGAGAGCTGGCTAGCCATATGCAGAAAACAGAAACTGGATCCCTTCCTTACACCTTATACAAAAATCAACTAAGATGGATTAAAGACTTAAATGTAAAACTCAAAACCATCAAAACCCACAATGGTATTGCCTAGTAGAAAATCTAGGTAATACCATTCAGGACATAGACACAGGCAAAGATTTCATGACAAAAATGCCAAAAGCAATTGCAACAAAAGCAAAAATTGACAAATGGGATCTAATTAAAGTAAAGAGCTTCTGCACAGAAAAAGAAACTATGATCAGAGTGAACAGATAACCTACAGAACAGGAGAAAATTTTTGCATTCTATGCATCTGACAAAGGTCTAACATCCAGAGTTGACAAGAAACTTAAACAAATGTATGAGAAAAAAAGAACAACCCCATCAAAAAGTGAGCAAAGACATGAACAGACACTTCTCTAAAGAAGACATGCATGAGGTCAACAAACATAAAAAAAAAGCTCAACATCAGGCTTTAGAGAAATGCAAATCAAAACCACAATGAGATACCACCTCACTCCAGTCAGAATGGCTATAATTAAAAAGTCAAAAAAACAACAGATGCTGGTGAGGTTGTGAGGAAAAAAATAAATACTTTTACACTGTTGGTGAGAGTGTAAATGAGTTCAACCATTGTGGAAGACTGTGGAGATTCATCAAAGACCTAGAAACAGAAATACATTTGACCCAACGATCCCATTACTGGGTATATGCCCAAAGGAATATAGGTCATCGTATTATAAAGATACATGTACACGTATGTCTACTGCAGCACTGTTCACAATAGCAAAGACGTGGAATCAACTTAAATGCCCATCAATGGTAGACTGGATAAAGAAAATGTGGTACATATACACCATGAAATACGATGCAGCCATAAAAAGGAAAGAGATTATGTTTTTTGCAGGGACATGGATGGAGTTGGCAGCTGTTATCCTCAGCAAACTAACACATGAACAGAAAAACAAACACCATACGTTCTTACTTACAAGTGGAAGCTGAATGATGAGAACACATGAACACATGGGGGGGAACGACACACATTGGGCCTGGTTGGAGAGGGAGTATGAGGGGAGGGAGGGCATCAGGAAGAGTAGCTAATGGATGCTGGGGTTAATACCTAGGTGATGGGATGATCTGTGCCACAAACCATCATGGCACATGTTTACCTGTGTGACAAACCCACACATCCTGCACATGTACCCCTGAATAAAAGTTGAAGAAAAGTTAAAATAAAAGTTGAAGAAAAAAATTAGAAAACCACAGATCATCATCTCAAACTCTTCATTTTTCTGAATATGATGTATATTTATACCTTATAAAAGAAATCATACTGAGATTTTTTAATTGCTATTGTATGCTATACATACCAGGGAAATAGTTGATAAAGCTTCAAAACAAGATAAAATCCAAAGCATTTTTATATTGTATTATTATCTGGTTATTATACATATTATGCTTCAATATCTTTACTTTTCATTTTTTTTTCCCAAATAACCAAAATAACCTTAGAACATTTTTTAGGTAATAGCCCTCCTTCCATGTGATCTTTACTCATTTTGGGCCATTTAATGAGAAAATATTCTTTCCTTTGAGGATATTATCTCCAGTTGGGTAAAAAAAAAAAAAAAAATTTAACACCAAACATGCTTCAAAAATAATAAGATCCCATGGGCAAAGTTCTGCCATGAGATATATGATGGTAACCTTTGCTAAAACAAGCAGGAGCGCCACGTCTGTCTGTAAGCATAAAATTTAGCCAGTGAATTGTACTCCAAGTGGACACACCCAATTGTTGTGCAGTTGAATTTACACCAAATTGCAACAATTAATCTATGGCAATCTGGTTCGCTTGACTATACAAAAGGGAACATCCCTTGATTTTTTTGCCACTTCTGTATTTAATCCATAACCATTCTTCATTTAGTCTAGAAACAAAAGATATTTGAAGGGCTTTAAAAATAGAATCAGCTACCAGTCGCTTATGCCTAGGGTTTTAAATGGATGGTCAACCTGTTCTGTGTTAACAATTTTCCCAGAAAATGAGACTCTGGAAAGGGAAGACGGGTGTGCATGTCAGTGCACCTAACAAGCACTGGGGGTGCCAGGCCCCACGTGTAGTCACACTGGGATGAGGAAAGCCCCACATGCACAGGACTCACAGCCTGGGTATCGCTCTGATCCTGTCTCTAATGAGCCAAGGTAGAAATAAAAAATAATAAATAAAGAGTTCAGTAGCAGGAGACAGGCACATTCCTAGTGAGACAGGCTCTGTCTGGTGAAAACCCGGCTGAAATACGAACAACATTGTCCAGAAACACACAACTGGCCCAAAGGAGATCGGTTCTGAGGCAGCCTCAAAGGGCAAATTGGTTTTGATCAGTCAAAGGAGTGGGGGAAAAGGCTTCCTAATAGAACAGCATGGGCAAAGGTAGGGGATATGAAAACACAGGGCACGTTCAGGGAACAGCGAGACGGCAGCTATTAATCCCAGATCTTTGAGAAAGGAGTCGCACAGCACACTCGCACACTGAGAGCGGACGCGCCTCACTCCAGCCCTGATCCCATTAATTCTAAGAAGCTCAGCGTCCAGCTTCCTTATTCTCATCTCATTAGGCAAAAATGACAACCTGCATGGTTAGGAAGAACGTTTTTCACTCCAGCTACCACGGTTATTAGTCCAAAATTGCTATACTTTCTCCATGGTTTCACATCCACTTTCAACATCATTAGCTTGTAGTATGCCTCAGCCTCTACATTAATTTACAGTCATCAACTCAACATAGTGACTCTAAAATAATATGAGGAATGGCTGCTGTAGTCTAGGATCTGTAAGCAGAAAAACAAAAATGACTTTTTATTTACTGCAAGGGCTGTGGTCCTGTTCAGCCAAGGCTCATCTTTGACAACTTATGTGAGAAAAATTAAGAAAAGTCAAATTGAAAAAAGAACATGACAAGTATTTGTGAGTTAAAGACCAGATATAAGGCACATGGGTAAAACGCATGATAATCTAATTATAGGAGTCCAATAGATACAGAGATTTCTTACAGTTCCTGAAATTATCTGAATGGATATTGCTATGAAGAAGTGAAAGGAGGAAGGGTGAAAATGGTGTGCCAGGAGGCCTCATTCTGGAAGCCACCACCCAGCTTAACATCAGCGTGTGTACAGAGCTGGAAAAGAGGTTTAACTCTGAAGACTTTAAACAACGTACACTAATAATTTCCACACTACTTATGGCAGAATATACATACAAATGCAGATATTTCGGTGTATATGTATGTATATACATAAATCCTCCCAAAACAACAAAGAATTAAAGTGCGCAGAGCTGCTTAGAAAACACAAAATGATGCCTCCTACCCAGAAGCATCTTTAGCTTATCAATGAGCAGAATTATCAGGAGGCAAAAAAAAAAAGCAACAGATTTTTACTTTAGGAGAATATGAAAATTCTGCAGGTAAGTCCTACCCACAAACAATCCTGGCATAAAATACCTTTGCTTGAGGACATCTGGTAAAACTCATCCAGCTAGAAGGGCGGGTAAAAGTGTGCGTTCTAAACACTGGTCAGAGTTTTCATTGCAAAATAATCCATAAAGTGATTATTCTTTACCTCTATCCACAAAACAAACTTTTTTCCTCTAATTTTCTGCATCTTTCATTGAACTAAATGACCCCCCTAACAAGGTAGGAGAGTTGCCTCTACACTGGAATTTCTCCTGGTTCTCCCCATGCCTACAAAGTGCATCCAATTCTCAAAGGAGAAAAACTCTGGTAGGTTCCAGGTCAAATGAGGACAATGGATATGCCCTAAGCACCTTGTGAAAGTCAGACACCTCTGCTTTGTGTGTGCATGTATAACCTCATGGGATCCTAAGGAAGCCCTGGGGTGGGCCACTTAAAATTTAAAAAAAATAACATAGAGTTATTTTTATAGCTGAGAAGGCCACCCTCCTCTGTAGCCCTAAAATGTCCTCTCAATGTCTTGAAAAGTGGCCATGATACACCAGCCTAAGAGAGAATTTTTTTTTTTTTTTAGAGACAAGGTCTCACTCAGTTGCCCAAGCTGGAGTTACAGTGGCAAGATCAGGGCTGACTGCAAACTCCAAAGCACCTGTGATATGGTTTGACTGTCCCCACCCAAATCTCATCTTGAATCCCCATGTGTTGTGGGAGAGACCTGTTGCAAGGTAACTGAATCATGGGGGCAAGTTTTTCCCATGCTGTTCTCATGATAGAGAATAAGTCTCACGAGATCTGATGGTTTTAAAAAGGAGCATTCCCCTGCACAAACTCTCTCATGTTTTGCCTGCCGCCATCCATGTAAGATGTGACTTGCTCCTCCTTGCTCCTCGCCATGACTGTGAGGCTTCCCCAGCCAAGTGGAACTGTAAGTCCAACTAAACTTCTTTCTTTTGCAAAGTGCTCAGTCTCAGGTGTGTCTTTATCAGCACTGTGAAAATGGACTAATATAACCTGGAACAATAGGTGTGTGCCACCCTGCCAAGCTAATTTTAAAAAATCTGTAGAGACAGGTCTTGGCATGTTGCCCAGGCTATTCCCAAACCCCTGGTCTCAGGCATCCTCCTGCCTCGGCATCCCAAAATACTGGGATTACAGGTGTGAGCCACCACACCTGGCCAAGAAAGGATTTTTCTTAAATGCCTTATTCTCACAGAAACGTGCTGCTGTAAAGTATACTAACTACCTGGCCTCGAGCTGCACACATAGCATGGGGAGGGTGCACCAGCCGGTGGCTCAGGCTGAGGCAGGACCTGTGCCCATACATTCTCCTCCATGTGCCTCCCACAAAATCTCAGGGAGACAAACAATGAGAGCAGGAAAGAATCAACCAATAAGCTAATAACAACAGCTAACATGCAGCAGACCCTTGAGATGGACCAGGCGGGGCCCTGTGTCTTTGATTACTGAGCCACGCAAGATTCCCCTCACTCTAAGCAATGGTTGGTAACAGGTGTCAGCCTGACACTGAGGGATGCCCAGACAGCTGGTAAAGCTCTGCTTCTGGGTGTGTCTGTAAGGATGTTTCCAGCAAGGGCTGAGCATGTGCCTGCGGACTGCAGGAGGAAGACCTGCCTTCAACGTGGGCAGCACCGTCCTGTGGGCTGGGGGCCAAGCTCAGAGAAAGCAGAAGTAAAGGGGGAGTGCTCAGCCAGCTCCCTTGCCAAGCAGGACGTCCTTTTCTCCTCCTGCCCTTGGACATGAGACTCCAGGTTCCTTGGCTTTTGGACTCTGGGATTTGCACCAGCAGCTTCCTGGGGCCTCTCAGGCCTTTGACCTTGGACTAGGGGCTGCACTGCCAGGCCTCCCTGGTTCAAAGGTTTCTGGACTTGGACTGAGCCATGCCACCAGCCTCCCCAGGAATGGCACTAGGGAGCCAGGGAGATAGCCTGCAGGTGTCCTGTGGTGGGTGTATTAGTCAGGACTCTCTAGAGGGACAGAATAGGATGGATAGATAGATAATGGGGAGTTTATTAAGGAGTATTAAACTCACAGGATCACAGGGTCCCACAATAAGCAGTCTGCAAGCTGAGGAGCAAGGAAGCCAGTCTGAGCCCCAGAGCTGACGAACTTGAAGTCCGACGTTTGAGGGCAGGAAGCATCCAGCATGGGAGAAAGATGTGGGCTGGGACGTAGGCCAGTCTAGCCTTTCCACATTCTTCTACCTGCTTTATCCTAGCCATGCTGGCAGCTGATTAGATGGTGCCCACCCAGATTAAGGATATGTCTGCCTCTCCCAGTCCCCTGACCCAAATGTTAATCTCCTTTGGCAGCACCCTCACAGACACACCCAGGATCAATACTTTGCATCCTTCAATCCAATCAAATTGACACAAGTCACAAGTGGGACTTCACCTTTCTGAACGTGTGAGTCAATCCCCTCTAATAAACCCCCTCTCCTGTATATACACATATCTCCTATGGGTTCTGTCCCTCTAGAGAACCCTGGCTAATACGCCCCAGTTCCTGCCCAGCTGGGAGTCAAGGCTCAGCAGGCTGGCCCACGCCTTGGCTCCTCACCCTGGGCCAGACAGCACGTCCTGCCGAGGCCTCAGGATGAAACAGCTGCTGAGGGATGCAGGTCTTGTTTCCTTTCTCTGCCATCCAGACATGCCGCCGTCCTGTTCATGAGGATGATGGAACAGACAGCTCTGCACACACATTGTGGCTGTAAACGTCAGACCTCCTGCAGGACCAGACCAACAATTCGCCTCAGCAAACTCTCATCTTTTTGATTACCTTTACAAGTGGAGACTGCAGACTCTTTACTCAAGGAGATTACATCGAAACAATAATGCCATCAACTCTGGGTGCTGGGATTAGAGGGATTATTTTACAGTTAAAGTGTTATGCTTTCGCAAGTAATTTACACAATCAGCATGCATAATTTTTGTTTTCAGAGAAAAAGAGGACTCCATTTTCTTGAAGAATAATGACTTTAGCACCTTCCTTTTCTTCTGTAAGTTTACTGATTAGATTATGTGATTTGTGAGTTCATCAATAACTTTTATACTTGGGCAATTTTCAACAAATCCTAAATACAAAGATTCTTTGTGAAATTTATTGCCAGTGGAAAAGTCTATATTTACAGGGATATAAACGAAACTTCTCATATATTCAAAGGACAAGGTCAGGATGGGCAGAGGTAGCCCAGTCAAATTCAGCCAAGCACATCCACAATATTTACTGAAACAATATTGAATACAAAGCATATGCTAAATCCTATAAGATCTTTATCCTTTAAACATTAGACAACCACTAAAAGAAGTCAGCTGCTTTTAGTGTGGAAATCCCAATCCTCAGCTTGGCATATTGCAACCTTGGTAATAACGTCTCCATCACGTTTTTCAGCCTCAACTCCTAATGTGCCCATTCCTGAACTACACCTCACCCACCTCACACTAGGTCCCAATGCCCAGATACACCATGCAGTGTCTCACTTTCTAGCCTCTGCTGTGATTTCTCCTTCTACACAAAGGAAGCTTTATGTCTCCTCTAAAGGCCAAATCCTCTCTCTGCATTCTGGACCCTGCCTAGAGCCACTGCATGTGAAATCTGACCAGCCCTTGCCCTATTCCTACTTTCTTGGACTGTCAAGAGCATCTGGCTCTACTGATCCCACCTCCCCATCTCCTGGTACTTTACACCCTCCCTGTGTTTTCCCTTCCTCTCTGGAAGCTCCTTCTCAACTCCCCTTTTAAGTTCCTGTTCCTCAACCCAAGCCTTAGAGGGTGATGCTCCTCAGCAAGCTAGTGTCTCTTCTGACTCCACTTTCACTTTCTGAGTGACCTCAACAAATCCAAAGACTGCACCTCCAGCTGACCTTGTTATGAGTCAAATTGTGTCATAGTTTATTCCTGCTGCTACAATAAAATGCCTTAGACTGGGTAATTTCAAAACAAGAAAGATTTGTTGCTCACGTTTCTGGAGGCTGGAAAGTCCAAGATCAAGGTGCCAGCAGATTGTGTCTAATGAGGGGTGGCTCTCTCTGGCTTCAAAGATGGTCCTCACGTGGTGGAAGGCGCAAACAGATCCCTTCCACGTCTTTTCTAAGGGCACTACTCCCAATAAGAGCTGTGTCCTCATAACCTGATTCCCTCTTAAAGGTTCCACTTCTTACTACTATTGCATTTGCATTTGGACATCAATATATAAATCTCGGGGGGGGGGGGCACAGATATTCATACCACAGCAAATCAGGTTCTTCCAAAATTCAGATGCTGAAGTCCTAACCCTCAGCACCTCAGAATGTGACCTTATATTGAAATAGGGTCACTGCAAATGTAATTAGCTAAGATGAGGTCATACTAAAGTAGGGTGGACCCCTGATCCAGTATGTCTGGTGTCCTTATGAAAAGAGAAAATTTGGAGACAGACACACACAGGGAGACCACTGTGTGAATGTGAAGGCAGTGACCCATAAGCCAAGGAATGCCACAGGTTTTCAGCAAACCTCCAGAAGCAAGGAGAGAGAATAGAATGAGCCTCCCTCCTGCCCTCGGAAGGAACCAGCCTGCCAACACCTGGATCTCAGACTTCCAGCCTCCAGAACTGTGAGGACAGAAATGTCACTGCCTAAGCCCCCCAGTTTGTGGTACTTTGTTATAGAAGCCCTAGCAAACTAATACAGTAACTATGTTCAGCTGTCCCCTAGTCACCTCCACGGGCTCTCCCACCAGGCATATCCAAAAATAACTCCTTGCTCTCAGCCCCAGCCAGCTCCTGCTCCCATACTGCCAGGGTTGGTGGGTGACTGAATTGTTCCAGATGTTGCCCAAGCCAGGAAGCTGGCAGGACCCTGACTGACTCCCTCTCTACCTCAGCTCCCATGTCCCCAGTGCCATGTTCTCCAGCTTTTACCAACAGGTGACTCCTGTGCATCGTGAGTCCACCCATCATTCTCTGTTGCCACAGCCTTAATCCTCATCCAAAGCTTTATCCCACCTGGACTACTCCACAGCCTCCAAAAACCTATAAACAGCCCCAAAGCTTGCCCCACCCCTCCAATCTGTATTCCACTGTGGAGCCAAAATGGCCTCATGGAACACAGACCTGACTCTCATCGCCCTGTCTAGTACACTTCAACGGTTTTCTGCTGCTTTTAGGATAAAGCTCAAACGCTGCACGTGCCTACAGAGTCCTGGACGACTTACCCCGGCTTCCCTCTGCAGACTCAACACTCATCGCCCCGAGAAGCCACACTAAACTCCCACGTATTCCTTCATATTCCCTTTTCAAATCTTGTTTCTGCCCCAAGGAAATCTCTTTGGACACACTGACAGACAAACTTCAGCCCAGAAATGCCCTTCTGAGACTTCCTCATTGCCTGCAATATGCTAGGTTCTTCCTGTGATTTTATTAAATTGCATTAGCGTCTTCCAGTGATGGAAGTAGACCATGAGTTCTCTGAGAGGAGGGTCGAGGTCTGTCTCCTCTTTGTCGAGTCCCTGGCGTAAGACCTTGAACATATAAGGTATCCAATACTTCCTTAGCTGAACTCAGTCGTGAATGCACTTTTCCTGCCAAAGGCTGCATTACACTGAGGACAGCATGCACAGGACGCCATTCCTACGCTCAGGGCTACTCCAGTCTAGTGGGAGAAACGCATATAAAGGGAAAAATGTGTGAAATAGCATAGATAGGGAGTGTCTCACCTGATCTCAGATGATTAGAGATGCTTTTCTGACTATTTGGAATGGGGACCAAGAGCGGCAGCCTCCATGTGCCTGTGCTTTATTCATGGAAGAGATGGAGCCCTGGGAGCTAAGGGTGGTTCCTGAGCTGAGGAGGAAAAAGACTGAGGTAGCCACCAGCCACAGGTGACTATTTAAAGTTGTTAAATTAAATGAAATCAAACACTTAGCTTCCCTGTCAACCCTCAACTTCCAGAACGAGGTGAAAGCAGGGAAAGAGAAGTGTGGCTGTAGGTCATCCAGAAGGTTTTGACACAGGAACCAGAGAGACAGCCTCAACTCTGTCCGCAAAGCGGATCTGAACAGTCAGTCGGGGCAGAGGAGAAGCGACCCCTCCGGGGAAGCGCAGGGTTCCCAGTGACTGCCGTCCCTGTCGAGGAAGCTTCGATGTGGCTCTGAGCCTTCCTTCTCTCATCTGGAAGGTGGAGACATAACACACCACAAAGCAGTTACAAGAATAAAACCTTGGCCAGGCACCATGGCTGACACCTGTCATCTCAGCACTTTGGGAGGCCAAGGAGGGAGGATGGATTGAGGCCAGGAGTTCGAGACCAGCCCTGGTAATATAGTGAGAACTAGTGAGAACCTGTGTCTATAAAAATCTTTTTAAAAATTAGCTGGGCGTGGTGGCACGTGCCTGTAGTCCCAGATACTTGAGAGGCTAAGGTGGGAACACCGTTTGAGCCCAGGAGTTTGAGGCTGTAGTGAGCTGTGATCGTGCCACTGCACTGCAGCCTGGATGATGGAGCAAAACCGTGTCTCAAAAAAAAGAAGAAAATGTTATAATGTGTCTGAAAGCACATTGTCACATACAGACAGCTATGCAGACTTCACTTTCACTCTTTTTACCTGTTACTTTTACACTTAGACTGTTGGGTCTAAAAGCACGTATTTGTTTGTATGTATTCCAGTCTATTAAAATAAACTCTCTTTAAAGATGAGGACTCTGACTCAGGTCCAATTCACTAAAATCCAGCACAAGCCTGGCACCTGGGGAGCGTTTAATGCATGTGGCAGAATGAATGAATGAATGAATGAATGAATGTTGCTTTTGTTACTCAGTGGGAAAGTGGTGCCTTTTCAAAATCAGCTACTCATGTGTCTGATTAAATTTTTAAATCAGACTAACGTAAATGCTGAAACACAGTTCCCCAGACTGCGTTCTCTGCATGTTTGCTTTCCAAAGCTTTCCATTTTCAGGCTCAGGGATGTGTCCCTGAAGATGTGCTGTAGCACCTAATTCTTCAAAAGTACCCACCCACTTATGTCACGAGAACTTTGGGATCGGGGATTAAGTTCCAACTGTGTTCTGAGCTTTTTCAGCAATTGGAAAAGCAAATAGAACGTATCTGCAAGTGAGCTGAGGAATGTTTTATATGCTGAATGCTGAGATGAAACTGACAGGAATACAGCTCATCGTGTTGAAACAACTGAGAAAAACACGTTGAAAAGAAGTAAAACAATACAAAACATAGCTAGAACTCGCAAATGATAAGTAATTTGTTTTCCTCTCACACCATATTGGATCACAGAGGAGAGTGATGTCATTATTTTATTATTTATAACAACTGGGATTTAGCCATATGATACTTGGCTGAAGTATCTGGATTTCAGACCATTTGTTTTCTTCTTTTATCATTAATCATTCCTCCAGCCAAACACTGAAGCTATGGAAATGCAGAGCCCAAACTCACAGCTGTTGTGCGCATCGAAGACTGGCTGCCAAATAGCACGTCTGCACGTGCACCGTTTGGGCCAAAGACGGTGCAGACGGAGAACTCCAGGCAGTGCTAGCAGCGGAAGGGCCGTGAGAGGGCATCCGGTCCTACCACTCATCTTCCTGGTGGCAAGAGGGCAGACGAGGTAGGCGAGGACCCATTTTGCAGTAAGGACATGAGCCTCCGTCCTGACTCTACCACTTCCTTATGAATGCCTTTGGGCGAGCAAAACAAATGCTCCTGGTCTATTTTCCCACTTGCCAAACCATCCTCCTCACCCTCACGCTCCTCCTCCTCATCATGACACCCCTTTCCGACAGGTGCACTGCAAAGACAGAGATGGCTTATATGAAACATTCTGCAAACTGTGCATCGCTCCACAGAGACCGGCTCAGCCAATGGGCTCCAATCATCAGGGATCTGGCCGCTGATGTTTAAATGGCACAAATCACTCATCTCAAAAGGACGCCCCCAGTGCTGCGCCAACACAGCGCTGCCCAATGTGGCAGCCACTGGCCAGGTGAGGCTACTGAACACCACACTGAGATGTGCTGTAAATGTGAAATACGCACGAGATTTGAAGGCCTACTACAAAAGGGAGGATGTAAAATAGCTCATTCATATTTTTATATTGATTACACATGGAAATGACAATTTTTGGGAAAATCAAGTCGAAGAAATTATATCATTAAACCTGATTGTGCCTATTTTATTCCAATTCTTTCAATGTGGCAACTAGATTTGAAATTGTGTCTGTGACCACACTCGTGTCCTTCCAGATACCCAACCTCTCTGTGACACTGCACTTTCTCTCTTTCAGTGGTACACACCATAAGACAGCAGGCCACTGGGATGATGTGTGGGGCTACGCCAGGCGGTCAAACCCTTGGCCCAGTCTTCCTGTTATTGGAGTCTTGCCCACTAGTGAGAACTCACCCTACCACATCCTTCCTTGCCTTTTGTCCTGGAAACTTTTGCTGGTGACTTTTGGGCTTTCCATGGGGGTGTCATTTAAAACAAGCATCCCAGAGATATTTAGAATCCTGAACGTATGACAGAACTGGATGCTATAAGTTGAATTGTGTCCCCCAAAAAAGACGTGCTTAAGTTCTCACTTCTGTTATGTGTGCATGAGACCTTATTTAGAAAAAAGGGTCTTTGTAGATGTAATTAGTAAAGATGAGGTCAGATCGGTTATGGGAGACCCTAAATCCAACAAACTGGTGTCTTTAGAAGGAGGGGAAATACAGAGAAAGAGACAGCAAGGGCAGAGCTCGGAGGGACTGAAGAGACTGCCGAGGAATGCCGTGAACGGACAGCTAACATCAGCAGCTGGAAGACGCAAGGACTCGTTCTGCCCAGTGTCCCAGAGGGAGCACGGTCCTGCCAACACCTCGATTTGGGAACTCTGGCCTTCTGATCAGTGAAAGAATAAACTTCTATTGTTCAAAGACACTCAGCCTGGGGTGCTTCCTTTAGCAGCCCTGAAACATGAATACATGAGAACCGGGGGCAGAACGGCAGGTGTAGTCCAGCGTGCGCTCCCCTACAATGGAAAGAATTCATTTTGCAGATTCGCACCCAAATAACAGTGTTTCTGGAAAAAAAAAATGCATACTGTATCAGCAATTGCAAAATGCCAAAAACAAAACATAAAGAGGACATCCTGCGGAGTTCCACTTATGAATATGAAACTGAGTGACAGACAGCTGACCAGGGGCTCCCTGGGGCCAAAGATAGAGCAAGGAGTGAATAACAAGGGGACAGGAGGAACACCTGGGAATGAGGAAAATGTCCCTCATTTTGACATTTGTGGCAGGTTCGTGAGTGTATATATTTTTCAAAATTCTTCAATTACACTTTCAAATAAATATAGTTCATTGTCAATTATGTTGATAAAAATCTAAACACGGCATTGCAATAAACTTTGATATTATACTATACATTTTAAATACACTAAGCTAACAGAATAATCAGCAGCATGATTTGACATTAACAAAGGCACTGATAAGGTGTATACCTTCCAAGTGTCTATGCTGAGAAGTGAACCCCATTAAACCCTGAGTTGCAGTACTCATGGCATAGTTTCACATTATTTTCAATTTAAGGAAAGATTTTTATGCTGAAGATAATATGGAAGAAATTGGAAAATTGTTAACAAAGAACACACTTTTAAAATTGCATTCAGATAATAATTTATATAACAACATTTTAATATATTTGTAAATAGTTACTTTTTCACTGCTTAAACATTTCACACAATGTATGGTATAATTCTGGTAGATCACTTAACATTTCATTTACACTTTCTGAACCTTTTTTCACAATTGATTTTTTAATACATTGAAATAACAAGTGGAAATAAGCAATGCAAATAAATCATCAAGCATATTCATCTTTAAATCTCGTGCCTAGATGGATCATATTTAAGTCACGTTATGAAAAATGACGAAACACCAATACTTCATCTTTAAAAACTGCTAAAACTCAAAGGTTAGTTATAAATGTTCTCAGCTTATCAACAGAGTAAATAAATGATGCAAAAAAAAAAGATTTTAAATAAAATCAGATTTGGATAAAATTTTGGCTATTTAAAGGAGTTTTTCAAAGTGAGACACACACATCCAATTCCCCTAGCTTTGCAACAAGGACACTGTCCACCATTAGTATAAGATCTCAAGAAGATTCCTGCACCCTTTCAGCCAAACAGTGACCCCATCCAAAGGACTTACCAGTTGGGATGATGAGCCTTTGTTGTTGCCAATGCTCCCAGAAGAGCTATGGCACCTTTCAAGGAAAAAAAAAAGCTGTAGAAGGTCAGCACTGATAAAATCTCCCTGCCCATTATCATAATCCAGAAATTCCAATGAGCACAGTTAAAAATACCTTAAAGATTTTTAAAAAAAAAAAAAAACAGGAAACATCTGGATGTAAGAGGATACATTTGACAAACATCATGAGCTACAATGATACTATTTATATGCGTCTGTTTTTTCTTCCATACTACACAATTTCATCTTGCAACTGCTTAACCAATTCCAAGTTGGGAGAAGGTGGGACTTGGATATTACTTGGTAACTGATAGAACAATTGCTCCATAAATGGTCAAAATTATACATGATGCACTTCATTGTCTATGGAATTTCACCTACTCTATTGTTACACAAGCCCGATACTAAATTAAAATGTGCATATCAGCATTATATTACTCTGGTCAGATTTTTAAGAGAATTCACATAAGGTAGAATTCTTTTAAGTAAAATTATTTGTTAGCGATATCATACTGGATATTTAAAATGCATTAATTTTTCAATGGCCACGAAACCAACACCACTGAAACTTTCAAACCACCCCAGACCCTAGAACACAGGGCACAGCTGGCCAGGACCTCCTAGGTTTGCTTGCCTGAGTACATAAATCCAACCTAACCAGCTTTGACTCTAATAAATTGAGCCTGTCATTAACAGATAGGTTACCGTCCTTTACCTTGTGAATCACAGAAGTTTTACTCAAATGAGTAAGAGTCTGCCCAAAATTGTATCTGCTGACATTTATTTCATAGTTCTGAGTATAGCTGTAGCTCCCACCTAACATCTTAAAAAATTCTCACAGCTAACTGCAGTTCTTTCAGCATCTAAACAAAAGGAAATTCTTGGGCCAAACAAAGCTGATCTGATGGTTTTATCTTTATCCTCCAAAGCAAGAAAATGACTCAAGTTCAGCAGCAGCACTATCCTTGCTATGAGGAATTCTCCAGGGTCACACCATCCACAGGGGCGGTCCTGATTCTCAGACGCTGTGTCATTTTAGGATGCCTCTAACATCTTTTTAAATGAAAACAAACAAGATTACAACCCAAATGGTGACAGGAAAGTTCATTGTTTCCACGTTTGGCAGGGAGGAAGCTAAGCTGAGTCTTGATCACAGTTAACAACTGCGAAACTGAGGCTCTTCCTTTTATCGTTAGCTCACCATAGTGGGAAAATACAGGGCAACCGTGACCTTGTCAGAAATTGGTTGGAATGAAATATAATTGGGAAGAAATATGTGTCTCTACCTTATCTAGGAAAGTCAGACAACAAAGGCTATTCTTGTGAGTGGGGCAGGAAAACAGGCTGGGGCCCCAATTATAGTGCATTTAGACAGAAGCTCGGTCTGTCAAGTGACCGTCATAAGCAGACCAATCGGCCTGCTGCGCTTGTCTTGTAGAAGAGCACTGCACACACGTAATGGGGAGTGAACCCCGTTTTTGTGTTTAAATTACAAAGGAGTGCCATTTCCAAGACTTCACAATGCCTCCATGGTGCTGGTTAACCAGGAACGCCTGGATCAGTCCACGTACAAATCACCCCATTTTTGAGGATTATGAAAAACAGAGATTAATTCCAAATGTCCTGCTGATCAAGAGCTCTGGCAGCAAGATTCTTGTATCTCTTCTTCACCCTGAATTAATATGTACTCAGGAAATAAAAACAGACTACAAAACAGAATAGAGCTGGCTTTGGTCACAGAATTGAGATGTCGTCAGCAGGGACTCATTCAATAGATATTTATTGAGTGCTAATTATGTGCTAGACATAGTTCCGGATGCTGAAGATACAACAGGAACAAAACAGACCAACATCCCTGCGCTCCAGGAGCTGACAGAAGGATGCCGTGTCTGAGAACATGGATGCATCTAGCAGGCCCTGGGTCTAGATCATGTTAGAGATAGATTCAAATTTCAAGACTATGCATTGAGTACTTTCTGAATGCATGGCGCTAAGAAAAAGACACCTTCATAAAAAGCTTATTAAACTCCATTAAATAGCCACCATTTACTGAGCAGCAACTGTAAACTCTGCTAGGCACTTCGCAGTTTATCATTTAATAACACTGTTACATAGGTTTTCTTATCCCCACTCAAACCTAGAGAGGTTAGTCAGCTTGCCAAAATGACCAGGAGTGGTTGGACTAAAAGAGAAGAGCAGGTGCAGGTCTCACGTCAGAGCCTGTACTCTTCTCTCACTGCCACCGCCTTCTACCCCAGGAGTCCACAAGCCCAGGCCACAGACTGGGACCAGTCCCTGGCCTGTTAGGAACCTGGCCGCACAGCAGGAGGTGAACAGGGGTGAGTGAGTGAAGCTTCATGTGTATTTACTGCCACCCGCCATCACTCGCATTATCCCCAGAGCCCCTCCTCCCGTCAGATCAGCCCAGGCATTACAGTCTCATAGCACGAACCCTACTGTGAACTGCACTTGCGAGGGATCTGGGTTGCATGTTCCTTACAAGACTCTAATGCCTGATGATCTGTCACTGTCTCCCATCACCCCCAGATAGGACCATCTAGTTGCAGGAAAACAAGCTCAGGACTCCCACTGATTCTGCATTATGGTGAGTTATATAATTATTTCATTATAGATTACAATGTAGTCATAATAGAAATAAAGTGCACAATAAATGTCATGTGCTTGAATCATCCCAAAACCATTCCCATCCCCCACCGTCCATGGAAAAATTATGTGGCACATATACACCATGCAATACAGCCATAAAAAAGGATGAGTTCATGTCGTTTGCAGAGACATGAATAAAGCTGGAAATCATCCTTCTCAGCAAACTAACACAGGAACAGAAAACCAAATACTGCATGTTCTCACTCCTAAGTGGGAGCTGAACAATGAGAATACATGGACATAGAGAGGGGAACATCACACACTGGGGCTGTTGGCGGGTGGGGATTAGGGGAGGGATAGCATTAGGAGAAATACCTAACGTAGATGACGGGTTGACGGGTGCAGCAAACCACCATGGCATGTGTATACCTATGTAACAAACCTGCATGTTCTGCACACGTATCCCAGAACTTAAAGTATAATACATATATGTAGATGTAGATATGAAAAAAAGAAAAATTTTCTTCCACAAAACCAGTCTCTAGTGCCAAAGAGGTTGGGGGCAACTGTTCTATGTAAAGACTGGGGGCACTTTACCTATGAAATGAGCCCATAGAAATACAGTCGACCCTTGAACTACTTGGAGGTTAGAGGACCTGACTTCCTGCATACCCAAAACTCCAAGCAAATTTTTGAGTCCCCCAAAAGTTAAGTACCAATAGCCCACCATTGACCAGAAACCTTACAGATGACATAAACAGCCGATCAACACATATTTTTGGATACGTATTATACACTGTATTTTACAATCAAGTAAGCTAGAGAAGAGGAAATGTTTTTAAGAAAATGACAAGGAAAAGAAAGCACATTTCCAGTTCTGTCCTGTCCGTATCGATCCTGCCAGTTTATGTCTCCTGTTTAGAAGCCGAATCGTCTTTATGAAAGGCTGGGCAGCTGCAGCTACAGACCTCAAGGCATTTGACTTCTTCTAACAATGTCATGACTTTTCTTCTTGGGACCACTTCCAGCGTCCCTAGAGGCACCTCATGTGGGTTCCGTAGTGTTACACAAGGTGTACGATATTGCAGGAAGAAATATAGGTGAGGACTGCAAGGATCACTTCTTACTGCAATGAGAAACTTACCAGACAGACAGACTTCTCACACAGAGACAATGGATGTCACATGGTGCTTTCAGCCAATATTTGCATCACCGCCGTGACAATAGGAGGTAGCTACAAAATTAGTGCGGTATGCACTAGTTAACTTTATGAAGTTTTGATTTAATTTTACATCTTTATGTTTGTTACGTTTTTCTCAATCATGAATGGCACCTGGTACGGTCTGTGTTTCCAGGCATAAGTTTTGAGATATGTTGACATTGTATAATAGATTTGTACATATTTTATGGTAGCAAATGATAAAATAGACTAGTATCTACATGTATTTTATGCATTTATGACATCTCTAACTTTTTCTTAATTTTTTCAATATTTCTAGGCTATGCAGTTTGTCTACAAGTTCTTTCAAATTGTTACAAATCTCTAAAAAATGTTTCATTACATTTACAGGAAAAAAAACCACATACATGTGGATCCGCACGGTTCAAACCTGTGTCGTTCAAAGGTCAACCGAATATCCAAATTAAATCGAGGTCAAGAGAGCACAAATGTGAAACTGAAAAAGTGTTTTCATTTGTCAGAGCTGAGAGAAGAAGGGGTACGTGCTTGAGGAGTTGAGGGGGGTAAGGTGTGAGGAGTTGAAGAGCGACGCCCAGGCGGAGGTCAGAATCCAGGCAGAGGAGTCCAAGTGGCTGGGTGGGTGAGGGAAGCATTCAGGCTGAAGTCACACATAAAGCAAAGCAAGAGCCAGATTTCATGTGGGGCCACGGGCAGGCTGAGGTCATGACCCCAGCAACTCAGGAGGGATACGCAGTCCTGGCAGCACAGCTTACAATTATAGCAAAAGGCAAGAAGGTGCTAGTTTATCTCTTGAAAGCCAAGCTACATCCAAGTGACCCCTGTATTATTACACCCACATTCACACAATGGCATCATCGTTCTCCAGGACAGCCCCACCAAACACCTTCCAGACCCACGATCCCCACCAAGTACTGAATTCACGTTCCCATTCTTACAACTACATTCAAACCTAGAACACATCTACTCATTCAGATCCAGCTCTCAGTAATATAGTTATAATTTTGTCCGATATTCTGGTACTTTTTAATTCACAAGTTAGCGATAGTGGACCATTCTTCAATATTCTGCTACTCAGCTAAGTAGCCACAATATTAAACACAGAAGAACTTCAATAGTTGAGACTGTGAAGCCAAATTACTGATTTTATAAAATTCAGATTTTTCAAGTTTATATTTGAGTCTTGCTTTTTTTGTTGTTGTTGAGACAGAGTTCTGTTCTTGTTGCCCAGGCTGAAGTGCAAAGGCATGATCTCGGCTCACTGCAGCCTCTGCCTCCCGGCTTCAAGTAACTGAACCTCAGCCTCCTGAGTAGCTGGGATTACAGGCATATGCCACCACGTCCGGCTAATTTTGTATTTTTTCGTAGAGATGGGGTTTCTCCATGTTGGTCAGGATGGTCTCAAACTCCCAACCTCAGATTTTCTGCCCACCTCAGCCTCCCAAAGTGCTGGGATTACAGGCATGAGCCTCCATACCCAGCCAAGTCTTGCTATCTTAATATGTAAAATGTTTTGAAAGTACTTACACTTTTAAATAAGTATATCTCACTTTAGTCACTAGGTGTTTTACATATTTAAAATGTGCAAATTGAGCCACTTTTCAATTGTTAGTGGACTTCTCTTCCAAAATACCCTATAGAAAAAGGGATGTTAATCCAGTAGCCCTTCCTCATCTTCTTTAATTTTATGAACTTTGCTCACAGCAAATTCAGCAGATATGATCTCAAAGGACAAATACATCTGAGCAGGTTTGCATTCCTGCTGCTCTCTCCCAGGCACCAACACAGAACAGGCTCCCAGAAACCGCTGATCAGGTCAGGCCACGCAGCAGGCACCCCCGGCCGCCACGCCCAGCTCCGCCACCCTAGGAGGAGGCCTGCAGAAAAGGCAACCCGGAGGACAGAGGCAGGTGGGAAGGGGCCAAGCGCCAGATCTGAAAGAAGTTTCTTCTGCCCCAGAGTCCAAAGCACTTGGTGCCAAGCCGTCCTCTCCTAAGTAGGACCCACCTTTCAGAAGTCAGGGTCCTGGTAAACCTGAACACAAGGTGGGAGTTTGTGCACAGGAGGGGCCAAAGTGAAGCCACATCACCCGACAGGGACAGGCGGGGCGAGCCCTGGTGTCGGGACACTCCCAATCCATCAACACACACTGAAGGGGAAAGCAGGCTGCCGCGTGTTTGGGGCCATGACTTTCATTTTCCACGTGTAGCCACTACTAGGTTTAGCCTGAAGCTACCACTTTACATATTTTAAACTCAGCCTACGGGTCTTTCCATACTTGGTGAACTGTCACCTAGCTGGATGTGTAGGCAGACCGTGACCTGCCCTCGTGCCTATCACTGAGTTTTGGCAAATCCTAGGCAGCAGACTGTTCAAACTGTGTTCCAATAAGGCAAACTCTGAGCTGTAACCAATTCAGCTGTTTCTGACCTCACTTCCGTACTTCCCTTCCTGTCCTTTTTCTGTCTGTAAGTCTTGCATCATGAGGCAGGCCAGAGTTCCTCTGAACCTATCCTGGTTTTGTGGACTGCCAGATTCACGAATCATTCTTTGCTGGGTTTTCCTTTTAAAAAATTCAAAACAGGCCGGGCGCGGTGGCTCAAGCCTGTAATCCCAGCACTTTGGGAGGCCGAGGCGGGTGGATCACGAGGTCAAGAGATCAAGACCATCCTGGTCAACATGGTGAAACCCCGTCTCTACCTAAAAATACAAAAAATTAGCTGGGCATGGTGGCGCGTGCCTGTAATCCCAGCTACTCGGGAGACTGAGGCAGAAGAATTGCCTGAACCCAGGAGGCAGAGGTTGCAGCGAGCCGAGATCACACCATTGCACTCCAGCCTGGGTAACAAGAGCGAAACTCCGTCTCAAAAAAAAAAAAAAAAAAATTCAAAACAATTTTTTTAAATCACACTTTACGTTCCCTCTTGATTTCCTCAACATTCATAGAGTTCCTGGAATTCTGTTGTCGGCCCTAAACGGCTGCCAGGCACAGCTGGGTGGCAGTGAACAGGGATGGGGCCTGGCCAGGGCTCTCCAGCTGGGACCTCACTGTGATCCAGGTCAAGCCCCTGTCCCAGGATGAACGCGGCGTGCCTGGCAGTCCTGGTCACTTGCCCAGCCATCCTTTGAGAGAACCGGTGTGAGACAGGAATGTTTGGTGGTCATAGGAGACACGGGAAAATATCAAGCAGCGATTTCTCACAGCAGCAAGAGCTGAGAGCTGTTAAATCAGCTACCAGGACAAGGGTGAGCCTGGGCTGATGAGACACTAACAAACAGGAAGGGGCTTAGCCGGCTGAAATGGACTGAGTCCAACATAGCACTGAGTTTGACCTATGCCCTACCCCACATCTAATTACAGGCTCAGTACCATCCTAAATCACACACCCTCCAGCACCAAGACAGAACGGAGCAGGGCCATATTTACTATGGAAATCAGTGACACCTGAATTCTAAGAAATCTCTGCCTGTTTCCTAGAAGACCTCACGATTATTTCACTCACTAATTAAAAGAGCCCATAGAAATAGAAACCCAATCTCCCAAGTGCAGGGCTCACTCTCCCCAGCCGGCCATGCTTCACTCGCAAGCGTGTGCTTCACTCTGCATGAAAAGCTTCTTGCCTTTCACCTTATTCTGACTCCTCCCCGAATGCTTTCTCGTGATGGTGTCAATAACCTGGACACTGGCTGGGGCTAGGGTCTCACTGACATCTGAAGACCCTCCTGAGCCTTCTGGAAACAGATGAAGCCAATGGAGCCAGAGCCTGCATGATGCCGAAGAGACGTGGTCACTGCCTCTTGCACTGAGGATGCGTTGCTCATTGCTGTGCGATGTCTTCTTCCAAGGAAATGGCAAGGCTCCCTAGGTCCCACCTTGGCCTAGCATATCCCGGTTCGTTCTTCCTGCCCACTGCATAGACAAAAGGAATTCCCTGAGACTGCATTCAGGAGGCTGGCCCACGTGGGAGAACTGAGCGAACACTCAAATCAGTCTCCCTGAAGGCTCAAGCTTGGATTTTTATAGACAATTTGGTGGGCAGGGGGCTAAGAAATGGGTGCTGCTGAAGGATTGGAGATGAAATCATAGGGGTGTGAAAAACAGTCCACACCCCTCTATACACTCATTCCGCCTCTGGATGGGGCTGCAGGATCAGCTGAGTCATGAATCACGAGTTTAGGTGGAATCAGCCTGAAAGCTCCAAAAACCAATCTTAGGTTCTATAATAGTGATGTCATCTATAGGAGCAACTGGGGAAGTCACAATCTTGTGACCTCCGGCCACATGACTCCTGAGCAGTAATTTAGGATTATAGAAACTATGCCTACGTCTCAGCAGAGTTCAGGCCCCTCTCATCATCCTTACCCTGTGGCCTTTTATTAGTTTTACAAAGGCAGTTTAGTTTGGGGAAGGGCTGTTATTATCCTTGCTTTAAGGTTAAACTAGAAACTAAATTCCTCCCGAAGTCAGCCGGGCCTGCACCCAGGAATGACCAAAGGACAGCTTAGAGGTCAGAAGCAAGATGGAGTCAACTACGTCAGCTCTATCATAATTTCGCAAAGGCGGTTTTATATCTAGCATATATATCGAGGGTTGTTTAGTGCAACAAGGCCTTTAGCTAAGGTAGATTTACTAATCTGTTGAAGAATCTTAGGGAAAAGACAGCCTGTTTTTCAGATAGGTAAACTGAGGCTCAGAGACTCCAAGCTGGAAGATGAAGGTCATACAGCCAGGCACAGAGCAGGACCTGAAACCATGTCCTCTGACTCCAGGTCACTCCTTCCCACCCTGCTCACTACAGCTAGCTCAGGAGTGGAGTGTCCACAGCCTTCCCCTCGCCGCAGCCCCAAGTTCCTCTTCTCCCTGCAGGCACAGCCATGAGCAATGACACTTAAGGACACCAGAAAGACCAACCCTGGGCCTCTGTCCTATTTGAACTGGGGGACAGGAGGCTGGTGGGTGTCCAAAGGCCAGAACTGATGTTGTTGGATGATCTGTTAGTTTCAGGTGCCCATGGCACTCTGACCTCATGCAAATCATAACCACAAGCCAAACCTCTGCATATTCGATTTTCTCTCCAGCTGGACTAATGTAACCCCTGTTAGCACAAAATCGCAGTTCATTTCATACGACATGAGCAGCTCAATACAGTCCCTCATTGAACATTAGAAATTCAGGAAACAATTGAAGGCTAAAAGAGAGGGGAAAGGAAGAGGCAAACAGACGCAAATGACGTGCTTCATACCACTACTGGCATTTTGTCAGAGTATGAATTGTTTCAAAGTCTTTTCCATCCTTCAAGTGGACATGTACACAGAGCAGCTCAGCCCACGCTTCCATTAATTTAGATTTCTATCTTTGTCTTTCCAATCTGACATTTCTATACATCCAGAATGATTTTTATTTTGTGGTGAGGTCCTAGAATCTAAGTAAGGAAGACAAAAGGCTGGTTTACCCTTGCAAAGGAAATCTTTCTGGCTTTTTGCTTGCTGCAATGTAATACAGCATTAATGGAGTATTACATGCAGCTTGCCAGAGCAGCCCAGAATCAGAGCTAGCAATGCTTCAATGAGCCAGGGAGAGTCATAATTCCAAATTCCATTTAGGGAATCACTGGGAGCTGTTCTGTTATTTTCTCTGGAAGCCAAATATTCTTGCCTTGTCTCTCTAGAGCTGTCTGCAATTACTTCACTAAGGTGAAAAAGGCTCAACTGGAACAGAAGGACTGACCATCTCTTGTTATTCAATCCTGGTGGAGATCTATACAGCAAGCCCCTTCTGAGAAAATGCTCAAGAGTTGATAACCAGCCAACCAGAGCACAGGGCCGCCTCCTCCTCCCTTCAATTTATTGTTGATATTGACAATCCATGCCACCCGTGGAGAAATGGCAGATTAAAACTCCGAATAGCAATCTGTGGTGCTAAGCCAGATGGAGAGGAAAAAATCATTTAAAATTAGAGTTAACTCACATTCTTGCAAGAGGCAGGGGTCGGGTCGGGCCCTGCAGAGAACACACACCAGAAAAATAGCTGTATCCTGGCGGATAGAGCCTGGGTCCTGGGGGCCAGCTCACGGTTGGCAGCTGCTCTCCTGCGTAGGCCCAGGGAAGCAGGACCCACATCTCTGCTCTTGATCCTCCAAAGGCAGCGCCCCTAAGTGTCCTGCGGGTGCGAGCTCTGCACCTGCGGCGTTAGAGATGAGTCAGGACCCGAGTTGCACGGAGTTAAGGCCGCTCACCTGCCACGCCCTCCCTTGGAGAGCCTGAAGCCAACTTCAGCTGGGGCTTGTTCAGGTTATTAATTGGCATGGCATTAGCAACGGCTGTGCAAGGGGGCTGAGAGAGGCTCTGTAATATTCTGTAATATAAGCAATTCAGATGACTTTTCAATCTCTCTATGTATGTAGGCCTAAATTCACCATGAGGGAATTATAACACAGACTCCAGGTGTAGCATTCAAAAAGTATGATAATGATTCTTTATAACCAAACTAGATATACATTAAACACTAGCATTAGGAAATGCATTCATTTTTATAAAAGTATTTAATTAAATTTTGTAACAAATTTTACATTTTACTTTATTGGAATAATTTTGATTTTCGAATACTCATTAATTTTGCCTTTTAATTTTAATAATTTTGAGTATTTTAATAGAAAAATGGTACTATTGAAAAATTTGAAAAATAGCCTTAATTTTTAAAACTTAATTTGTCTAAATTTATATTTTATTGGTAAAATGTTCAAATTTCCTATTATGAATTTAATTACATTTTCCTTTCTAATCCTTTAGATTAGGGATTGGTTGGCAAGCTTTCCCTACAAAGGGCCTGCTCCGCATCTTAAGAATGGATAAAAATTGGTATTTTGCTAGAAATAGAAATTATAAAAATGCAGCTTAGAGAAAAAAATGGAAATAGCAACAGAAAATATGCAGAGAACAGCCTGTTTAGATTCTTTAAAACTAAAAATAGTGAAGATGAACAGACTTCTGTCTGTCCATGACCTACACAAAATTTGAGAACAGGGTGTTATAAGTTTATTTTGTGAAAATTTAGCTATTGATCAAAACAGTAAATATGAGCAAAAAAATTATTCATCAAATCCACAATTTGAATGATTTCACATTTCCAACTTTGGTCTTAAAACATATACTTTTACATATATTTTTATTTTGTTTTATGAACAAATACTGATTATGGACAAATGTTAGGAATTTTTGTTGTAGTCATTAATAGTTCAGTTTATAACTTTTAAATGTTAAAAAACACGTAGTGTGTGAGTCTCCATCTGTACCCTATCCCAGGCCCTGCAATGTTGATGGCAGGCCTGTAATAAATTGCAGCAGGGACTGTTTCCTGAAGGGACACAGACGAAATCTGCACACTCTCATCAGATTGTTCTTCCTTAAAAACGGCTTTTGATCATAGAAATCCCAAACTCAGAAGGTTCCCATTATCCCCATTGTCTCCAGTTCAAATTCCTCAGACTGACAGCATTCATTCTCCTGTGAGAATCTAGTGATGCAGCTGATCTGACGGGCTGCAGAGCTCAGGGGGTAATGCTCACTTCCTGCCGTGTGGCCCAGTTCCTAACTGGCCATGGACCAGTACCACTCCGTGAGTGGAGGGATGAGGACTCCCATGGCAAAGCATTATTTCTGAGTGTGTCTGTGAAGGTATGCCCAGTGGCTATTAGTGTGTGGGTCTGAATGGACTCGGTGGGGAAGACAGCCTTCACCCATACGGGAGGGCACCATGCAGTCAGCTGAGGCCCAGACAGAACAAAAAGGCAGAGGAAAGAGAATGTGCTCACTTCTCTCACTTTTGGAGCTGAGACACTCTTCTTCTCCTGCCCTTGGACATCAGAACTCCAGGCTCTTCGGTGTTCTCAGACCTTCAGCCTTGGACTGAGATTACACCATCGATTCCCCGGTTCCACGGCCTTCAGCCTAGGACTGAGATTACACCATAGATTCTCCTGGTTCCACGGCCTTCAGCCTTGAACTAAGTGACACTATCAGCTTCCCTGGTTCTCCAGCTGGCAGAAGGCCCAAAGTGGGACTTCTCAGCCTCCGTAATCATGTGAACTAATCCCCCCAATAAATCTCATATATAGATATCTAGCTACATATATACACACACATATAAATATATAAACCTCTACATATACGTGTGTGTGTGTGTATGTATATATATATATATATATATATATATATACAGAGAGAGAGAGAGAGAGATACCAAGTACTATAGCTAAATATATTCCTATATGAACCTATGTAGGTTACAAATACCTATATAAACCTATATATGTAACCTATATATATACATGTATATTTATATATATACATTAATATTCACATATACTTGTGTGCTTGTGTGTCTGTATATACATATATATATATGTTTTGTTTCTCTGAAAAATCTTAATACGACAACTGATATTCACCACAATGCTACAAAAACCAAAATTCTTTCCACTCTCTTATGTTCCACAAATTCCTGATGGTCAAATCTATGTCTTATACAAACCAAAATACTCCACAGCGCCTCATTAAATGCTGAGAGCAGAGTGGCCACTCAATAAAAATCCAGTATTGTTGTAGATGTCAAAGAGATAGCTAAGCTTCTAGGTAATCATGTAAAAATCACAGCTTATATGTGCATATTTCATTCATAAAAACAAACTCCTAGATAACCTTACCAACTTATATATGATGCATACAAAATGTTTATTTTTTCTGCAACCAAAATAAAGCAAATCCTAGAAAATTATTTCTCCAATTAACAGTTCTCCTGTAAACTCATTAGAATCCTAGAAAGCAGAGTAAAAGATTAATTATGATATGTAGATGTTATGCCATTTTTAAAAATTTCAATATACACAGATGAAACTAGAAAGAAACAATCTAGACATCTGGTTACTATTTCTCATTGACTGCTAAGCTAATTGTGGTAAAATATGAATGAGAACTCTAAAGTCTTGACTGCCTACTATCTGTAGGACTCATTATTTTGTATAAGTTCTCATAGAAACATGAGTACTCATAGTAAAAAGATAGTTTAAGATCAACTGTTTCAAGAAACATAGCCTTTAATCCAAAATGTTGAGTTTGTCACACATTCAAGATATTTAAAAACTACATCTTGAAATACATGTACCTTTGGGGAAATTAATACAAGAAGCTGTATTTTTCATCTACTCAGTGGTGATCTGGAGCCTGCTCTATGGGGCACAAAGTCAATTGCACACAACTCTTCCCAACAGCTTGGTCAGTGATGTCACCTTGGTAGCTGGGTGTCCACATGGGCGAGATGTTTATACCACAGAAACAGATAAATGTTTCTAGTAGGGCTTCCCACCCCTCCCCCGAAAGCTGGTTGTTAAACACTTTGTTTTTTGTCAGAATATTCTTGGTGGGTAGAAATATATGGAAAGGAGTGAAGCAACAATATAATTATTTTGAAATAACTTCAGAACTCATAAAAGAGCCAACATTACAGGAATTATCATAAGGAAGTTTGTAAAAGGACAATGAGTAGCCTCAGTGACTTTTGGTTAACAAACTAGGTTGTTGATAGGATAAATATAAAGTCAGTTTTCCATGCTTTCATTGACTCATGTCTTCCACCAACTCCAACCTCTGTGTTGAAACTTTAATATTATCATTAAACGTATAAACTATTTTTTGAGGTTTAAAAAATATGAAAATTGAAAACATACCAAAAAATCAGCATTTTGTGAGAAATTCTATGTTTTCATTGGTTTAATTTTTTAAAATGTTTAAGGGAGAAGTCATGACATCCAGAAGCTGTGCCTTGCTGGGAGCTCATCTGCAGATCTGGGGCAGAGCTGGAGTTCTCTGACCTTTCTACCACAGTGATATGGTTTGGCCATGTCCCCACCCAAATCTCATCTTGAATTGTAGCTCCCATAATTCCCATGTGTCATGGGAGGGAACCAATAGGAGGTAACTGAATTATGGGGGCGGGTCTGTACTGTTCTCGTGGTAATGAATAAGTCTCATGAGATCCAATGGTGTTGCAAATGGGAGCTCCCCTGCACAGGCCCTCTTGATTGCCACTATGTAAGACGTGCCTCTCTCCTCCTTTAACTTCCACTGTGATTGTGAGGCCTCCCCAGCCATGTGGAACTGTGAGTGCATTAAACCTCTTTTTCTTTATAAATTATCCAGTCTCGGGCATGTCTTTATTAGCAGTGTAAGAACAGACTAACATACACAGCAATCAGGAATTTGCCTACTATGCAGAATATCAGAATAGGTCAAAATATGTCAGCATGAGAAATAAGAAAAAAAAACATTGTAAATTTTTTAAATTTTTGAGTATTTCCTATATATGCTTTTTTTCTCAATTTTCAGAGCAGGGGTCAGCTTAACCAGTCTGTAAACTTGTTTCCCCACCTCAAAATACGAGACAGAAACTTTTAAGCCAATGTGTGTTATTACCAGTAACGTAGAGGTATTACCAGTAAATGATGCCAGAGTCATGCCATATTTAAATTTATTTTAAAGATTATCTGGGCAGGGCATTCTCAACCCCAAGTTCCTATTCCAGCTTCCTATTTTTCAGTATTTTGTGCAAGCATTTAAAATGGGAAATGCTTACTAAGGGGCAAATGAGGCATCAGATGAATCCACAATGTGCACTGACAGCTGGGCCTTCTCTGCACTTACTCGTCAATTGTTTAGCAGAATCACCAGCTGTTAATTATTCTAGATACATCTTTTCAATAAGCACAGAGACCACTTAAAATCAACCATTGTCTTAGTGATAAATCTGCCACCTCCAAATACAACTGGTATTTGACATCTCCAAATACAACTTGTGCCTGTTTCTGAATCTACTCAGCCATTACTGATATGTCATGAAAAGACAAGACACACCTATAGACGGCCCCAAAAGGCAGCAGGAAATGGCCAGGAAACCAGATCAAGGGAGCTGCCTATTTCAGACGTACAGAAGACATACAACTTCCTGCTCTACCAGGTCTCATCCACGACGCACCAGGCAGGCACCACAGCAGCTGCAACAGCGGACACAAAATCAATGTTTTGGACAAATGGGAACCTCCTTCCCTTGCACCCCCCGTCCCTGCATTTGCCCTGGTCTTCAGCACTCTTCATTTACAGGTCCATATAACAAATTTCGTTATCTTGTCTCTATTCCATATTGACTAGAAAGTAGCAAATTACAGCCAGGAAGAAGGACTATCTAGACAAGCACCATGCAGGCAGCGAGAAGAGCTAGCTGGCAGGGCAGAGCCAGAAAAAGACCCGCTAAAAAACAGCAGACCAAAGACCTCAAACACACCATAAAACGTTAATTTGTCTTTTTAGTATTCATCCTGAGTCAAGACAATTATGTTTAACGAGGATGCATGATGCCTTTTTATAAAGACTCACATGCCAAGGATTTCCATTGTGTACAGGTGTGCATGCAGGTGTGTGTGCAGGTGTGTGCACTCTGGCGCGACCAGAGCTCAGTGAAGAGATAAATCTCTACCCAGGGCTCTGTGTCCCACATGTCTGCTGCAGAGTGATTAAAAGCAAACTCTGACCTGAATTCGACTGCATTTCTGCCCATTCATGCTGTGCCTCTGCAAAGAGGCTGGACAGGTTCCAGGGAGAGTGGATTAAGTGGAGAGAGGCATCCTCCTCTCTGATGCCTTCACCTCAGTTTCTCAGGGGGAAAAAAAAAACTGACTCAAATCACCCCAGGAATAAAAATAATCACATAGCCTGTAATTGTTTATCTTTGCTTGGCAAAATCTCTCCACCTACTTCTCAAGTATTTCTTACCCTACTCATCTATTATCCTCCACATCCTCTTACCAAAAGGGAAAAAGGGCAAAAGGGCAAGAGAATGTTCTCTTTGGGACAGAGAAATCTTGCCAAGAAATCAAGCTCTTTAAACTACCTATGAAAAGGCAAAACCTAAGACAGCTGTTTCAGGCAAAGATGGAGTCACAGGGACTGGATTTACTCTCTTTGCTTAAGTAACTAGAAAACCAGACAAAAATATAAGATTTTCAGACAGCTGGCATTGCAGGACCACACTTCCTAAGCAAAGAAAAACAAAAAGGGAACCCAGGATTGCCCATCTGCTGCCTGGAGGAGGTTCCAGGCCCAAGGGCAGGGAGGGAGCACCCAAACAGACCCCAGACATCTTGGTGAGCTGTGAAGGTAGAAGACAGAAGGTCATGGAGGTAATGGGAGCAGAAATGCTCAGGGCAGAATAGCAGGGAGGAGGCAGCTGCCCCAGGAGCAGGCTCTACCATCTACAGAGCTGTTTGTGGATCTGCATATCCACAAGAAATAACCACAGCCAGGAAGGGCCAACCACCATGAAGAAGCAGGCAGGTGGTTTCTCAAAGCACACATGGGGATTGGAATAGCTCATGTTCCTGCCAAAGCGGGAAGACTGCATAACACACACACGGGGCATTGTTACTGCCCCCATGGTTCGGAAGCCCCAGCCAAGTGCCCGCCTGTGGTGCTGGCTTTGTTGGCTGGATGCTGTGCTTAAAAGCCCCTGCTCCAGACCCAGCCCACAGAGCAAGGATGAGAGAATGGTTGGAATAGAGTAACCTGTGTTGGCTGTCCAGGGAGCCATGAGGTGCCCCACACCTAAAGCTCCACCCAGAAGGGGCGCCTGATATCCCATGGAAACTGTCCAAGCCATCACATCTTCTCCCTTTGCGGCTCAACCTTTAAACATTGTTTTTTCTAAGTTAACCTTACTCCTTCTGAGCTTTCTTGCACACTTTCAGAATGTGAAGCTACAGGTGCCTGTGCCCCAGCTCCAGAAGAATATGAGAAGACTTGAGAGATGCCAGTTTCAGATCAGTATCGCCAGGCACTTCAAACAGAAAATCAACTTAATTACAATAGTTGTTTGATTTTTCGTTCAACTCATGGAATAAAATGAAAGTTTTTAGAATTTGGTTCTGTTGAAGATGAAAGCACCTGATATGACTGTGAATTATTATTTTTTTTTAATTGCATTTTAGGTTTTGGGGTACATGTGAAAAACATGCAAGGTTGTTGCATAGGTGCATACGTGGCAGTGTGATTTGCTGCCTCCCTCCCCCTCACCCATATCTGGCATTTCTCCCCATGCTATCCCTCCCCAACTCCCCCCCCGCTGTCCCCCCGACTCCCCCGCAACAGACCCCCGTGTATAGTGCTCCCCTCCCTGTGTCCATGTGTTCTCCTTGTTCAACACCCTCCTATGAGTGAGAACATGTGGTGTTTGGTTTTGTGTTCTTGTGTCAGTTTGCTGAGAATGATGGTTTCCAGGTTCATCCATGTCCCTACAAAGGAAGCGAACTCCTCATTTTTAATGGCTGCATAATATTCCATGGTGTATATGTGCCACATTTTTCCTGTCCAGTCTATCATCGATGGGCATTTGGGTTGGTTCCAGGTCTTTGCTATTGTAAACTGTGCTGCAATGAACATTCGTGTGCATGTGTCCTTATAGTAGAACGATTTATAATCCTTTGGATATATGCCCAACCCTAACCCTAACCCTAACCCTAACCCTAACCCTAACCCTAACCACCCAATCTTTGACAAACCTGATAAAAACAAGCAATGGGGAAAGGATTCCCTGTTCAATAAGTGGTGTTGGGAAAACTGGCTAGCCATATGCAGAAAGCAGAAACTCGACCCCTTCCTGACACCTTACACTAAAATTGACTCCAGATGGATTAAAGACTTAAACATAAGGCCTAACACCATAAAAACCCTAGAAGGAAACCTAGGCAAAACCATTCAGGACATAGGCGTAGGCAAGGACTTTATGACCAAAACACCAAAAGCATTGGCAACAAAAGCCAAAATAGACAAATGGGACCTAATCAAACTCCACAGCTTCTGCACGGCAAAAGAAACAGTCAATAGAGTGAATCGGCAACCAACAGAATGGGAAAAAATTTTTGCAGCCTACCCATCTGACAAAGGGCTGATATCCAGAATTTACAATGAGCTAAAAAAGATTTACAAGAAAAAAACAAACAAGCCCATTCAAAAATGGGCGAAGGATATGAACAGATACTTTACAAAAGAAGACATACAAGAGGCCAACAAACATATGAAAAAATGCTCATCATCACTGGTCATTAGAGAAATGCAAATCAAAACTACATTGAGATACCATCTCACACCAGTTAGAATGGCGATCATTAAAAAATCTGGAGAAAATAGATGCTGGAGAGGATGTGGAGAAATAGGAACACTTTTACACTGTTGGTGGGAGTGTAAATTAATGACTGTGAATTATATGGTAAATTCAGTTAAGACAAAACTGTATGTTTTTGTAGGGATCTTATGAAGCCACATTTAAGTGGAGCCCTGTGCTGTGATTTAATAATATTCTTACCAAATTAAGAAACCTATGGAAAAGAAACATACTTGGAATTGGTTGTGATATGCATGTATTTTTCTAACAGCCAGAATAGAAACTGTCATTGCCAAAACTGATATTTTTGGTCAGGCATGGTGGCTCACACCTGTAATCCCAGTACTTTGAGAGGCCAAAGCAGGCGGATCACCTGAGGTCGGGAGTTCGAGACCAGCCTGACCAACATGGAGAAACTCCATCTCTACTAAAAATGCAAAATTAGCTGGGCGTGGTGGCACATGCCTGTAATCCCAGTACTTTGGGAGGCCAAAGCAGGCGGATCACCTGAGGTCGGGAATTCGAGACCAGCCTGACCACCATGGAGAAACTCCATCTCTACTAAAAATGCAAAATTAGCTGGGCACGGTGGCGCACGCCTGTAATCCCAGCTACTCAGGAGGCTGAGGCAGGAGAATCGCTTGAACCTGGGAAGCAGAGGTTGTAGTGAGCTGAGATCATGCCATTGCACACCAGCCTGGGCAACAAGAGTGAAATTCCCCCCCGCCAAAAAAAAAAAAACAGATATTTTTATATAGCAAAGAACACACCAAACACAAAATGTTTTGGTAATTTTATGTTGTTAAACAAAAAACAACTTCAGCATGACAATAGGCTCTTTTCTCTCTTGGCTTCCTATCGTCTGTCCCGTTGTAAAAATGTCTGTTCTGTGAAGAAACACTCTGTGAATCAAAATAAGTCTTACAATAGATTAAATATTTTTTTTTTAATTTTTCTAAATTTTGGTTGCATTTTGTTCAAAATAAGTTTTGATCAAATTATTCAACAATTAAACAACAAAACCTCCAACCTTTGAAGTTTTGGTAATTTGTAATTATAGGAAAGAAAGGTTGAAAATAGTTCATTGAAATTTATTCTTTCAAAAGCAAGTGAGGTTTTCAACATACATAGACTGAGGAGAGCTCAAGTGGATTTTGAATTTCTATCTGGAGATATTTCAGCCTGTAGAATTTTCTGATAAAGCACCTATTTTTAACTGGATAAGTTCATATTTTGTACCACAATGGGATAAAACTAAGAGGCTCTGTGATTTTACAGCATATAAATTTAATAGGAAATTAAAAGAATATCAATAGAAACAACTTCTTTGATTAATTTTGTCTTGTAAAAACATTTGTCAATGATTGCCATCTTAAATGGAGACACAAAGACAGTATTTACAAAAATATTTGCTTAAAATATTTACAATTTCAGTATTTTTAAAATAGTATTGAGAGTTTCACAGGTTTAGCAAAATTTGCTCTGAGCTTAGCAGGCCCCTCAGCACTTCCAGAGAGAGGACTTCCTCAAATTAAAAATCTAATAGGAGAGCACAGAGAGGAGAGTCCATGGGAGACATGAAACATTTCGAATTTCCTCATCACAAAATTCTACTTTGAAGAAGATTTCAGGAAATTTCTTTAAAAATTAAAAATTATTCGACTATATTAAAGCATATGTCTTTGGGGAAAATACCAGAAATACATTGTTAAATAATTCTAAGAAAGTAATAAACACATTTGAGTATGTATGGTTATTTTGCTTTTTTAAAATTTAGATAACCCATATTAAAAGCACCTATTTGTTTTGCTTTAATGTACATAGATATTTTGTATTTACTTTATATGAAAACCTGTTTTGGCCAGGCGCAGTTTCCCTCCTGTAATCCAAGCACTTTGAGAAGCCAAGGTGGGTGGATCACCTGAGGTCAGGAGTTCAAGACCAGCCTGGCCAACACGGTGAAAACCTGTGTCTACTAAAAATACAAAAATTAGCCAGGTGTGGTGGTGCATGCCTGTAATCCCAGGTACTTGGGAGGCTGAGGCAGGAGAACTGCTTGAACCCAGGAGGCAGAGGTTACAGTGAGCCAAGATCATGCCACTGCACTCCAGCCTTGGCAACAGAGTGAGACTCAGTCAATAAATAAATAAATACAAACTTGTTTTGAAATGTTTTAAATAAAACTATCTTCAGAGGCACCAATCTTATAAAACTGACTTGGTGGTCATGAAATCTCTCTATTTCCCTGTCCCCTCTTTCCTCTCTCCTTTTCTCTCTCTTGCTTTTCACACACATACATAAATTATTATCAGTACCCACTTCTCACTATCAAAAGCATCCTGCTTCCAGTGATAAGTTATATGGTCATCCTAATCACTGGTTCAGTGGAGAGTACTTCAACTTTCCCTTCCCTCTTTCCCATAAGCAGAGGGGAAAAAAATACCCACTCAATGTCAGGGGAAGGAAGCTATCATGTATATCAGTCATAGAGATTGTGGGTCTACGGGAGAGAGGACCTGATGTGCCACCCGCAGCAAAATTGCTGTCTGGGCAGCCGACCTGCCAATCTACTTCTTGTACTTCTATGAACCGAGAGAGAACAGAATTAAAAATATGTGGCAGGCATAGCACCAAGGAAGCCAGCATTCCCACTATTTGCATGTCAAGAATTTTATGGAGAAGCACTTCTGAAACAGCGGACTAATGACCACCCAAAGCCCACTCCTCCATAAAAGTAAGAAGAATACTAGCTAAAAGTACCCAAATCACCTTTTTTGGAACTCTAGAAATTAGTCGAAAGGTTACAGCTACCCAAGGAGAATTTATTTAAGAAAAACTAACAATGTCAGTAATAACAATAAGTTCTGTGACATTTGAACTTGCCTGTTCCAACCTCTCTCTCTCTCTCAAGCTCAACGGTAGCCTTGAAAATTAGTGGACTTATAAATACAGTTGCTTTGAAAAATGCAGCTCAGCACCCCCTGGGGAAAGAAGAGTGGGTTTTGGAGCTTCCAACACTCATACTCAGAAAACTGTCACTATTTGACCTGTCTGTGTTATGAAAGCTCCACTCTCAAGGCATGCTCTTCTTTGACCTCAGGGTTCTCTCTGTATGAATGGCCCTATCCCTGGGACATTTGTCAAAAACAATTAGTGGCAGTTGTTTAACATCACAGCTACCTGACATGATAATACTAGTTGGGGCTAATAAGACTCTGACCAAAAAACTTTTTGTTACTAAGGAAAAACAAGGAAGTAAGGTGTTTACAAGGGACTTTGCAAAGTTCTGACATATCCTTGAGAATCAAGATGGCCATGTACGTGTGCATAGCTGTGTGCATGCCCAGGAAAGACCTGAGAAGGCCCTAAACCCTCACCTCTAGCTGACCTTGAGGCTCTGCACAAGCAGGAAGTTAAAGCTAAGGCAGAGTTGTAAGCTCACTGCTGGAATATTGAAGGTGTTCCCCAACACACACACAGAACCCCTCAAAAAAGACTAGAGACATTGAATCAAAACATTTCAGGAAATCTCTGTTCAATCATTAGCTTAACACTAAGCTCAACAAACTCTAAATAGAATAAAAACTCAAAGGGATCTGTACCCAGATACATTATTATCATACTATCAAAAGACAAAGTGAGAATCCAAAAAACAGCAAGAAGGAAGTAACGCCTCACAAACAAGGGAATCTCACTAAGATTCACACCATGTTACTAAACACTATAGCAAAAACAAAGAGAATCACCACTGGAAATCTGATGTCCTGCCTAAAATATTGTATCATCTTCAATTCATGGAATAATGCTTGAAATATTCTATTGTTGGTGTCTCAGTCCTCTCAAATCTAACTTGATATCATGCTAAGTCTTTAAAAGATTATGTCCAACACTCCTCCCTAAGTGATTTTATGAGGCCAGCATCATCCTGATACCAAAACCTGGCAGAGACACAACTAAAAAAGAAAATTTCAGGCCAATATCCCTGATGAGCATCGATACAAAAATCCTCAATAAAATACTGGCAAACCAAATCCAGCAGGACATCAAAAAGCTTAGCCACCATAATCAAGTCAGCTTCATCCCTGAGATGCAAGGCTGGCTCAACATACACAGATCAGTAAGCGTAATCTATCACATAAACAGAACCAATAACAAAAACCACTTAATTATCTCAATAGATGCAGAAAAGGTCTTTGATAAAATTCAACACCACTTCATGCTAAAAACTCTTAATAAACTAGGTATTAATGAAATGTATCTCAAAATAATAAGAGCTATTTATGACAACCCACAGCCAATATCATACTGAATGGGCAAAAGCTGGAAATATTCCCTTTGAAAACCAGCACAAGACAAGGATGCCCTCTCTCACCACTCCTATTCAACATAGTACTGGAGGTTCTGGCCAGGGCAGTCAGGCAAGAGAAAGAAATAAAGGGTATTCAAAGAGGAAGAGAGGAAATCAAATTGTTTCTGTGTGCAGATGACATGACTGTATATTTTGAAAACCACACCATCTCAGCCTAGAATCACCTTAAGCTGATAAACAACTTCAGCAAAGTCTCTGGATACAAAATCAATATACAAAAATTACAAGCATTACTTACACCAATAATAGACAAACAGAGAGCCAAATCATGAATGAACTCCCATTCACAGTTGCTACAAAGAGAATAAAATACCTAGGAATATAACATACAAGAGATGTGAAGGACCTCTTCAAGGAGAACTATAAACTACTGCTCAATGAAATAAGAGAGGACACAAACAAATGGAAAAACATTCCATGCTTATGGATAGGAAGACTCAAGATCATGAAAATGGCCATACTGCCCAAAGTAATTTATACATTCATTGCTATCCCCATCAAGCTACCATTGAATTTCTTCACATAGAAAAACTACTTTAAATTTCATATGGAACCAAAAAAGAGCCCGGATAGCCACGACAATCCTAAGCAAAAAGAACTAAGCTGGAGGTATCATGTTACCTGACTTCAAACTATACTACAAGGCTATAGTAACAAAAACAGCATGGTACTCGTACCAAAACAGATACATAGACCAATGGAACAGAACAGAGACCTCAGATATAATGCCACACATCTACAACCATCTGATGTTTGACAACCCTGACAAAAACAAGCAATGAGAAAAGGATTCACTACTTAATAAATGGTGTTGGAAAAACTAGTTAACCATATGCAGAAAACTGAAACTGGACCTCTTCCTTACACCTTACACAAAAATTAACTCAAGATGGATTAAAGACTTAAATGTAAGACCTAAAACCACAAAACCCTAGAAGAAAACCTAGGCAATACCATTCAGGATATAGGCATGGGCAAAGATTTCATGACTAAAACACCAAAAGCAATGGCAACAAAGGCCAAAATTGACAAGTGAGATCTAATTAAAGAGCTTCTGCACAGCAAAAGAAACTATCATCAGAGTGAACAGGCAACCTACAGAATGGGAGAACATTTTTGCAATCTATCCATCTGACAAAGGGCTAATATCCAGAATCTAAAAGGAACTTAAACAAATTTACAAAAAAAAAAATAGACAACCTCATCAAAAAGTAGGCAAAGGATATAAACAAACACTTCTCAAAAGAAGACATTTATGTGGCCAACAAACATGTAAAAAAGATCATCATCACTGGTCATTAGAGAAATGCAAATCAAAACCACAATGAGACACCATCTCATGCCAGTTAGAATGGTAATTATTGAAAAGTCAGGAAACAACAGATGCTGGGGAGGATATGGAGAAATAAGAGTGCTTTTACACTGTTGGTGAGAGTGTAAATTAGTTCAACCACTGTGGAAGACAGTGGCAATTCCTCAAGGATCTAGAACCAGAAATACCAGTGGACCAAGTAATCCCATTACTGGGTATATACACAAAGGATTACAAATCATTCTACTATAAAGACACATGCACATGTATGTTTATTGCAGCACTATTCACAATACCAAAGACTTGGAACTAATCCAAATGCCCATCAATGATAGACTGGATAAAGAAAATGGGGCACATTTACACCATGGAATACTATGCAGCCATAATAAAGGATGTTTGTGTCCTTTGCAGGCACATGGATGAAGCTGGAAACCATCATTCTCAGCAAACGAACACTGCAACAGAAAATCAAACACCACATGTTCTCACTCATAAGTGGGAGTTGAATAATGAGAACACATGGACACAGGGAGGGGAACGTCACACACCAGGGCATGTCAAGGGGTGGGGGGTCTAGGGGAGGGAGAGCATTAGGAGAAATACCTAATGTAGATGACAGGTTGATGGGTATAGCAAACCATGATGGCATGTGTATACCTATGCAACAAACCTGCACATTCTGCACACGTATCCCAGAACTTAAAGTATGATTAGAAAAAGAAAAGATGATGTCCAACAGTACTTACTATTGACTCCATGCCAACAGCTTCAAGGCGTGTCCCCCAAGAAGCTCTTCACTCCAGAACCCCCTTAAACTTTCTCTTCCTATGTTGTACTTCTTTAGGCACCGTCATTTTTCCTGATATAATAGCAACTTATAATCTTTTTCCTAGTCTTATATTTTAAAAGCAATTGTATAACTATCTAGCCTAGCCTTCATTATTAAAATTTCTCGAGATCTGAAAATATCACATATTCTCTTTCATACCTCCCTAAGCTATCCTCTACGATTGCCAACTTTGTCTCAAAGAAAGCTCTCTCATCTTCCAACTTGATGAGTTTATCATCCTTATTTTCCTTTCCATTTTTTCTTTTCAAATTGTCAGGGGTGTTTGAACAAGAGCAACTCTATCTTGAATAGGGGCTGGGTAAAATGAGGCTGAGACCTTCTGGGCTACGTTCCCAGATGGTTAGGTATTCTAGTCACAAGATGAGATCAGAGGTTAGCACAAGACACAGGTCATAAAGACCTTGCTGATAAAACAGGCTACAGTAAAGAAGCTGGCCAAAACCCACCAAAACCAAGATGGCAACGAGAGTGACCTCTGATTAGCCTCACTGCTACACCCTCACCAGCACCATGATAGTTTACAAATGCCATGGCAATGTCAAGAACTTTCCCTATGTGGTTGAAAAATGGGACGCATGAATAATCGATCCCTTGTCAATAACATATAATTAAGAAATAACCATAAAAATAGGCAATCAGCAGCCTTTGGGGCTGCTCTGCCTATGGAGTAACCATTCTTTTATTCCTTTATTTTCTTAATAAATTTGCTTTCACTTTGCACTGTGGACTTGTCCTGAATTCTTTCTTGTGCAAGATCAAAGAACCCTCTCTTGGGGTCTGGATCAGGATCACTTTACAGTAACAAAATCTCAAGATATAACCTTTAAATTGGCATTCGTCATTGTCCATTTTTCTTGTAAGTTTACTTAACCTTTTATTGCATATCCTTTGCTCTCTTAAAATTTCTTACATCCTCTCTTCACTCTTAATTGCTGACATGACTGTATGCTTCATGTGAAAATGTGAAAGCCACCAGAGAGATTACCACCATCTAACCTATGACTGTGCCTGCATCAGCATCAATATCTCATTCTGTCCTGTTCAAACAGCAATTTGAGTGAGATTTGGGTGGGGACATACAGTCAAACCATGTCACCAGCTAACCCTGGATTTTTTTTCTTTTCACGTTGAACTAGTCATTCAGAAGGTAAAGTATTTTTATACTTTAAACTTCACATAGCAAAGATTATCAGTACCTGTTTTTGTGACAACCTCCAAGTTACATACAAACGAGATACCTTCCCATACACATTCCAGGAAAAAAAAACTCGTGAGGGAAAAATACACACAGTGTTTTTCAAATTCCTCTCACTTTCAGGATGATCTTTATGGGGCTTAATGATAAACAACCATGTTTCATCTTTAAAATGTTTACTAAAAAGAAATATCACCAAGAAAGGGAATAAGAAGAATATGGGGCTCAACTGGGAAAACTTGTCCTTAGCTTTTGAGAAGACACCACTGTGTGGGGCTTTATTTTCACCCTAGATGTGATTTTCTTGCTGTTAACATGTCCATATGTGAGACGGAAGCCGCATGGTTGAAGAAAAGTGACTTCAGGTAGATAAATAAAGGTGGTTTTGTTAATCTACAGGTTTCCACTCCGGGGCCATCTGAAAGACATAGGAAAGCAGGTTAACAGAAAACATCTCCAAGCTGTGATCTGGCCACAGTTTGCTTCTGGTTCTCCCAGGAGCTGACATTTATGTCAAAGTCTGGATTCTGGGTGTTGTTCCAGTGAAGGGCGGGGTGGGCCCTGGGACCTGCAGCGCACACAGCTCCTCACGGCACACACAACGGCAACATGCCACACGCAGAACGACCGCAGGAAACAACCTGGAGCACTGATTTCAAAATCAGATTGTGTGCAGTGCTGGTGGCCGCTCCACTTCAGTTCATCTGAACACCGCTTGCCATTCCTCTGCCCCTTCCTTCATCTTCTCCCGCTTCTCACCCCACAGCCCCCATCCTGACCAACCAGGTTGAGTGTGCTGAGTCTACAGCACTGTTTGAATCTGCATTGCTTGGTTCAATTATGATGCTGAATAACTCTTTTGAAGAGCTATTTAAGCCATCTTCCTAGTACAAAGACCACTCTAAAACTAAGCCCCAAACATGAATATCTAGAGACAACATTTAAAATTTTTTTTATTATGTATCCATTAAGTAAAATGATTCTCTTTTACCTCTAGCAAAATGTTCAGAGTTTAATTCCACTTGATTCATACAACAATTCTATACTAAGGAAGATAGAGTACTATAATAGACCTGAAATCAGATTTTAGTAAAGAAGAAGCCTGAGCAACATAGTAAGACTCCATCTCTCCAATAAAAGTAGTCAGACATGATAGCTCACGCCTGTAGTCTCAGCTACACGGGAGGCTGGGGTGGGAGTATGCTTGAGCCTGCCATTGTGCCACTGCACTCCAGCCTGAGCAATAGAGCAAGATCGTGTCAAGAGAAAAAGGAGGAGGAGGAGGAGGAGGAAGAGGAGGAGGATAAGGAGGAAGAGGAGGAGGAGGAGGACGAGGAGAAGGAAGAGGAGAAGGAGGAGGAGGAGAAGAAGGAGGAGGAGGAGAAAGAGGAGGAGGAGAAGGAGGAGGAGGAGGAGAAGGAGGAGGAGGAGAAGGAAGAGGAGAAGAAGGAGGAGGAAGAGAAGGAGGAGGAGGAGGAGAAGGAGGAGGAGGAGAAGGAGGAGGAGGAGGAGGAGAAGGAGGAGGAGGAGGAGGAGGAGGAGGAGAAGGAGGAGGAGGAGGAGGAGGAGGAGGAGGAGAAGGAGGAGGAGGAGGAGAAGGAGGAGGAGGAAGAGGAGAAGAAGGAGGAGGAAGAGAAGGAGGAGGAGGAGGAGAAGGAAGAGGAGAAGGAGGAGGAGGAGAAGGAGGAGGAGGAGAAGGAAGAGGAGAAGAAGGAGGAGGAAGAGAAGGAGGAGGAGGAGGAGGAGAAGGAAGAGGAGAAGGAGGAGGAGGAGAAGGAGGAGGAGGAGGAGGAGGAGAAGGAGGAGGAGGAGAAGGAAGAGGAGAAGAAGGAGGAGGAAGAGAAGGAGGAGGAGGAGGAGGAGAAGGAAGAGGAGAAGGAGGAGGAGGAGAAGGAGGAGGAGGAGGAGGAGGAGAAGGAGGAGGAGGAGAAGGAGGAGGAAGAGAAGGAGGAGGAGGAGAAGGACGAGGAGGAGGAGGAGGAGAAGGAGGAGGAGGAGGAGGAAGGGAGCAGGGGAGGGAAGGAGGGAGCAGAGAAGAAGAAGGAAGAAGAGGACAGGTATGGGGAGAAGAAAGAAGATGACAAAGAAGGAGGAGGGGAGGAGGAAGCAGAAGAGGAGGAGGAAGGGAAGGAGGGAGGGAGGGAGGAAGGAAAGAAAAACATGAGTTCCAGTCCCATCCTTGCTCCCTCCAAGCTACAGGTCTCATGTGACTTCAGGCAAGCCACATAATCCCTATGGGTACTTCACAGTACAATGTCTGTTGGAAATTCTCTGATCTCGGAATTTGTTTCCAGCTCTAACAGTCTATGATCCTATTGTTCCCATTTTACAGAAGACAGCTAACGTTCAGGGAGGAAAAGTAAATTGTTCAAGACCCTGTGGTCAACAAACGGTGGCGCACAGGCCAGGGCCTGGCTCTCTAGCCCTAACCCGTTCCTTCCACAGCAGCTTGCTGGTCTAAACCGCAGGCACTAGGGCACTGGAAGAGAATTCGCCCACGAAAGCAATGAGAAATGCAGTGCTTCAAAGCTCTTTTCCAGCACTAAAATATATACTATATACTTACCATGGAGTCAAGTCAAAGTAGATGTGCTCTCCAGCAGAAACTTATTAATTAAAAAACACTCAAGATGAGATGGCGTTGGTTTCTATTTGATCACAAATTTCCCCCTTAAAGTGTAACAAACGCTCCAGTGAAGTCTAACAACAAATCCAGAAATGGAAATATGGTGAATAATAGTTTTTCTTTCTCCTTCCATGCGCAACACTGTCTATACCACTAATTGGCATATGGTGTGAGACTGGTCTGATCTTCAACAGGACTTGGACCATCCTAGAATCCCCGTTGCCATCTTTGAGCTGGCCGGCAGGAAGCTCAGCTAATCTGAAGTCAAGGGCAGGCCTCATCTTAGCAGGGAGTATGCCTGTCTTCTCTCGCTTGGTAACAGAAACAAAAGACACCCACCCACATGGAGTAACTGGAGTAGCTGACATTTCTTAGTGCCTTTTGCGTGTCCAGGACCTTTCTGCTTATGATAAGCAATTCTCCCAACAGCCTATGGGTTAGTTATTATTATTAGCTCTAAACTGAGACATGGACCTTAATGAGGGGAGAAGCCCAATCTGCATACTGACTTGAGAGTCCATTCTCTTAGCCACCAAAAATGTACATAGGTTTCTACAGTCCATTTAGGACATACAAGCCATATATATGTACCTATGTTGGCAAAGATATGTACATATATGTGTGTTTTGTGTGTAGATAAAAATAGACATGCATAGTTATTATAATATGCCTTAATTCACTTTTTAAAAGGAAGAATAAATTACAGATAACTATGTGACACGTGCCATTTGTAAGGTGGCCAAGTCACTCTGGAATGCCAGGTATGGGCTGACAGCGTAAGAGGAGAAGGTCTGCCCCAACAGGCAGTACTTCACCCAGTCTCACCCTCCACCCTCTTCCCTCCCAGACTTGCACAGTTAGGGACTAGAGAAAGGAATTCCAGATGAATTTAGGCTTACAACATGTTTTTAAAAACTTTAAGTCTTGCCACCAAAATATGAAATTCACAATTTTAATATTCCACCAGTAAACCTCTTTAGCATAATGTAAAAAAATGTCTACTTTTATTTTCATTTGTCTCGTGATCCTTCCTAGTTTGTTTTCTTCACAACACGGCTGGCATTTTGTTCTCATGGGATTTGTTGTGTTATTTGTTACCCCCTGAGTCGTGTATTTCTGAGACGACCATGCCAGGCATAGCTGAGTGGGCAACTCTGGCCTCTCAGGTGTCTGCTCTCAGTATGACTGTCCCAAGGATGGCTGCATGGGGGACTCTGGCCTTTCAGGTGTCTGAACTCAGGATGACTGTCCTGAGAACAGCTGCATGGGGGACTCCAGAGTCTCAGGTGTCTGCTCGCGGGATGACTGTCCCAAGGATGGCTGCGTGGGGGACTCTGGCATCTCAGATGTCTGCACTTGGGATGACTGTCCCAAGGACGGCTGTGTGGAAGACTCTCGCATCTCAGGTGTCTGCACTCAGGACGACTGTCCCAAGGACGGCTGTGTGGAGGACTCCGGCCTCTCAGGTGTCTGATCTTGGTGTGATTGTCCCAGGCATGGCTGCGTGGGGGACTCTGGAGTCTGAGGTGTCTGCTCTCGGTATGGCTGTTCCAGGTATGGCTGCTCGGAGGACTCTTGCTCCTCAGGTGTTTGTTGTTCTTGTCTTGGTGACGATTTTTCTTGTGATTGTCCCATCGGTGGTTTGTTACGGGCTTCCATTTCTACTGGGGTTTCTAGTAGTACAGGTGCATTTTTTTCCTCTAGAAAGTCATATGGTTCCTTTTCTTGTTTTCAGTGAACAAAATAAAACAACAAAATCACCAATAAACACAGTAGCCATCTAAACCAACTGAAATAAATCAAAAAAGACAAATATTGCTGCTGTATTACTGACTTTGTAGTGACAGTGGTAATACTAACAAAAATATTTTCCACATAGGGTATTACACGTGCAATGTGTTTTTGTATGCATTATCTCCAACAAGCACAAAATAGGACGCAATACCATCAGAGGAGCTAGAATCAAAGTTGTGTTACCAAATGTTAATTACACAGACACAATCCAACAGTCATTTAAAAATTGAGAAGTCGCAGGGAAGACTGTTGCTTTTTCTATGAGTCAGTAAAACAGAAAAAGGCATTTTCAGTAAAATGAAAAAGAAAGAAATCAGAGTGCAGGAGAATCTAGAGGCCATGTTCTTCACAGTAGACCCCAACACATGAGAACCAGCCTTTGGAGCTCAGGAAGAATACCCCATGCAATCAACCTTTCACCAGCCAAACTACATTTCCCGAAGCTAACACTAACTTTCCTATGGGACGAATGCCATTTGGCAGAGAAATTAAAAAGATACTCCTGAAAACTGAAAACAACACTCTTTGAAATAACACTTGAAAAGATGTCTTCAGTGAGAAGCCTTGTAGAACCTGAGAGGGGCCAGGTAGCTCAGCTGACATGGAGAACTCAGCACGTTCACACACTCCCTTCCCCAAAACCTGCTCATCCCCTTGTTTTCAGAAGGAACGCCCAGACCCAAACTAGAAACCTCCACTCCAATTTCACTCTCGCTGCCCATATCCACTGTGCAGCTACGTGCGGTCAATTTTGTCTACTCCCAGGAATCTGTCACTTCCTGTCTAGCCCCTTCATACCTGATAGAGAATATGGGGCATGCACATAATCCTCTCATCCCTTTCCCTTCTCTCACTGCTGTCACAGCACTTCTTAGAAACATAAATGTGGTCACATCATCTCCCTGCTTTAGCATTTCCTACAAGATAAAGACCAGAATCCTTATGTTGATGTAGAGCTGCCCTGACTGTGTTACCAGACAGTGCACAGCAAAATGGAGCCAGGCGACTAGTTCAGACCAAAGGGACATGAAAGGTGGTGTGTCCCTTCTGGGCTGAGATGACTGGGTATCTAATGTGGCTTCCTTATGTCTTCCCTTTCTCCTCCTGTAGCAAACTCAGAGACCATGTGTTAAGGACAGCAGCATCACAAAATCAAGGATCCCTGAGTCACCATGTGGAGGAGAGCCACCCAGGAAAGCCTCCAATTCACAGTAGGCTGTTGTGATCAAGAAATAAGGATTTATTGTGGAAAGCCACTGAGATTGGGGATTGATTTTTTTTTACTATAAATTAGCCTTGCCTTTTCTCACTGATGGACCTTAAGAACTGAACCTTGTTTGTATCTCCATCTTCTTCACATACTATTCCTTCCTGAGGCACATTCACTTTTTGCTCCAACTGCACCAAACTCATTGCGAATGCACCCTCACTCTTCCATGCACTTGGCTATGCTAACTCCTCTGCCCACCATCCCCTTCCCCACTCTGTCAAGTTGGCAAATTCCTCCTACCAGCCCTTCCCAATTCGTTTTTGCAGTCCTCTCCTTTATAACACACTCTATAAATCCCTGCAGCCCCCCTCCCAGGCCCAGTCGATTGTCCTCTCTGTAGTATATTTCCAGGGCATCCAGTACACGCCTCTATTTTAACATTTATCTCTCTTACTCGACTTTCTTGTCTATGGATCTGTGCCCCAATCCCAATACACACGAGCTTCTTGAGAAAAACAAAACTGAGCCTCATTCCAGTGGATTCCCTCCACATTCTGGATAGCACTTGGCCCAGGGTCAGCAGTTCCATATTGTCTTTTTGTTTTTAAAAATGATTAATGGCACACAAGTCCTGGTGCCTCTGTCTACTTTCAGATTAATCTTGAACCGGTCACCTTCCTTTAACTGCAACTGGGTTTCAGTTAATTCTTTCTTTGCAAATAGAGATACAAACACGGATCTTTAGGAACTGTAGGATTAAGATGATATGACAATGAAAGCGCACTGTGAATGGAGAACATTGATACATACATGATATGATAGTCATTATCACTTAAAAGCTTAAACATAAAAAGGGGGTTGTTATTGAAGACAATACAAAGACTGTCACACGTTGTGATGTATGACTATGTGCCAAGCAAAAGGCAGGGGCTGAGTGCTCTGAGGGCGAAGCGACCCCCTGCTAACCCCACAGGGAGGCCTGCCGGCTGCTGACGCCGCACACTAACTTAGCGCTCTCTTGCACCTGGGCATGATTCTCTGTGTCAAGTCTTTCCACTAGACTGCCAGCAATAGAGCACAGGGATTGCGTTGACTCATCTTTGTTTCTGAAGTGCCCAGCTCAGCCTGGCACATGAAAGAAACTCAAAAAGACGTTTGATAAATAAAAGAATAAAAAATACATAATGAATGAACCAGCAGTCTGCCAGTCCCACACATAAGCATTCCCCAAAACACATAAGATTAGAATGTGCAGAATTAAAAATAGATTTAAGATATTAAAATGTATGTATATGAATATTAATATCTTGTGTAATGTAAAATATTAATATAAAATAATATTTGTGCTGTGTTACTACAGAGTAAAATGCATTTTCAAAAACTTTGGCGTTCACCTTGCCTTTTAAATCCAATCATCTAGGAGACGTTCCTGGCGTTGCATCTGTGTGCTCTGTTAGTGTTCTTTCAGAACTCAGCCCACAACCCAACAGGCACCTGAGTGGCTGAAAATGTGTCCCCTAAGGACACTCATGTGTGTCTAAAGTCTGTTGTCTAAAACTTACACTTCTTATCACAAGTTTCAGGAGCTTTTCTTTACAAAATATTATAAGAGTAAATGCAGTGAAAGATTAAAATAACTGAACGACGGAAAATCTGGCAAAGCTGCATTGTTGACTGACAGATCGTGCCACCGTACGGTACGCCAAAATCTTCATTTGTCAGCTGACCTGAAGCTTGCCATATGCAAGATGGCTTAGAGGGCTCCATGCATAGTCATGGAGCGTGGTTTATTCAAAGGCCACATGAGCACAGGGGATGGCTGCCTCTCAGTGGGAAGCTTGGCGACACCCCCTGTGGGGCAGTGAATCACCGGGGCCTCGCTGCAGACACTTTCACTGAGAAAGTCGCAGAGTGGCCACCTGCGCCGTGCCCTGCGTCACACAGAAGGGTCCGTGAGTGAGCACTGGTCATAGGTTCTTTTACCAGGAAACAGAACCACTTTTTCACTCTTGCTGAGGTTCTTGAGAGAGACTGGAACCAAGCAAATAACAACAAAAATCCAGACATTAGTAAGCTGACCAAAAAGTGTGAAACCATCACACTCTAATATAAGATCTACAGATAAAAGAATTACTGGAATGTACCCATTCTGACTAGCTTAGAGAACATTTAGGGCCAATTTCAGTAAAAAATATAATTATGCTTTTATTCTGCAGAAAGTCATGCCAACATTATGCAAATTGTACCTTCTGAGATTACAGGGCACTGGCAGAATTTTGATCTTATTTTTCTTCCCCCCAAAAAGCATATTTTACTTGAATTACGTTTTCTTTCCCTTCTTCCTCATAGGATTTCACAGCAGGCAGCCAGCCACACGTGGTGGCATTTCCTGTGCTCTCTATGAGATTTAGGAGGTGACAGGGTCTTTCCAGGTGACCAGTAAAATGCAGGTGCTGGGCGTTCTCTGTGAGCAACCAGCAAGTGTAAACCGGCTCGGCTTACGTAGCAGCTGCTTTGTCAAACCTCAACAGTAAATAGCAATAAAGGAATACTCACTCTAAGATGAAAAATACCAAAAGTACAAATGTATGTTTGCACCAACACTCACAAGATAAAACACACAAATGCACACAAGTATCACATCAATAAATGCAATAAAACTTTCCACAGATTTCCCCATGGAACAGCTTCTCCAACAATTCTACTTTGATCTCAGGTATTGTGAAGTCTGTGGGCGTCTCTGCCAATTCAGCAACTTAGCAGGAAAATATTTGTTCTAGTCTAGAAATATGCCCATAAGTGTATCTGTGTGTCAAAGCTCCTATCAGCATAATTAACACAGAAATCTCTTTGCTAATAAGCACTTCGGTTCCATTGAACTCAGTAGCCAAATAACTAGACGGAGGCTGTTCTGAATCCCTGACATCTTGGCGAGTGAGATGAAAAAGACGTGTGAGAGCAGATGCAGGAGCTGACAGCCGGGAAGGAGGAATTCCAGAAGCCGTCAGAAGAGCTGGTTGGAGAGATTAAACTGCCAACAGAAGCAGCTGGGGAAATCTGAAAATTGGAGCAGAGGGAAAAATGAACAGGAATGAAGAGTTTCAAGAGAAGGCTGGTTTTGATTACAATCGTGTGAGGTCAGAGGCCACAAGGAATCAGACTTACCATAACAGCAGGATGAGGTCGGAAAAACCACTGCCTTTGTCCACAAAGAATTTCCTCAATTGTACATTTTAAAGTATTATGTGATTTGAACATTATGTAAGTACTGTAGTCAATACTCGGTTTAAAACCTAGTTTTTATTTTCACTTATTTTTGTGGCTGCCAGAAGCCCCAGCAGCTGCTAGTTGTGAATTAAGACGTCAGGCTCAAATTTGTGAAAATAAATCAAATGTTTTGGTTGAAGGTATAATTAGTTCATGAAAAGTCAGAAACCCGGAGTTAGATAGCATTTAATTTCTATATTTGGTAACTATTACCTAGGCAACTGATTTCTCTGTGGGCTAGAACATTTCTAAATAAATCAGCAAAGACCTTACCAAGTCCTTATCGGGGTTACAATTTACATCAAAAAGTGGTTTGAATTCACAAAATCTCCGATGGTGGCTTGAAGGCTTTCCTGTCCTCTGTGCCCTAGAATAACAGGTTAACCTAACGATCTCTCCTGCAACCACTATAGACTTTTTTATTCTTAAAATATAAAAATATTTTTATTTTCTGTATTCAGACATGCTCATCATAGAAAATCTGAGAAACAGAGCAAAGCCAAAAACTGGAAATAAATATAAATCATAAACCCACCACGTGATACAAGTTGTAACCTAAATAAGTCTAACAACAGGGGATAAAAACTTAGCTCTAATTTTGTAACCTTGGGGCAAACTTCTAGACGGGGATGGCTGGTTCAAATGGCATATGTGTTTTTCAGACTTTTAAGACATACTTCAGAGTCTGACTCTCCTGAGGACACAGCCCCACAGTACCCTCTCAAATGATGCCTTTCTCTTCCACACACTTGAACCACCGGCCACTCCTGCTTGTACCCACCAGTCTCCAGATCCTTGCCCCATCCTCCTCCCTAAAACCCTTCAGCCTCTTGGAAGTTCCTGACATCAGACTCTACCATCCATCCCCGTTTCTTTCGAGTAGTCATCTACTGAGCTGCAGGCCACACCCCTTACTCCTAGCTCATGTTAGCCCTTGGTTTCTCTCTCTCTCTCTTTTTCTCTCTCTTTTTCTCTCTCTCCTTTCTCTCTCTGTCATAATCCTTGGAGACCACAACAGCTACTCAGTACAAACCTTCCAGTCCTGGTTTCTCAGTGCCTCGGCCTCATCACATCTCATGATCCTGCTCCTTACCACAGACCACACCCTAGACCCTGTGATTACCAGGAATTCTGACCCACCTCAATTCCACCCTCCCGTCTTTACAGCCCTCTCCCTCTAATGCCTCCAGTCCAATTCTCCTACCTCATCAGCACCTCTGTTCCACCAGCCCTGCCGCCATTTCATACTCCCACCCCTAATTGTCCACATCCTCCTTTACCAACTCTGGAGCCACTGTCTGCCCCTGGACTCACACCTTCCATTCACGATCACTAACTTCAAGGGCTCCTTAGTGCTACAACATAACCTGGATCGTTTCTCCTGTTCTTTCAAAAGCTCACTCTTCCAAGTAACTATCTCATGCTTCCTTTTTCTTCAAAGCTCCACCTCCCCCCATCCACACTCACAGTTCACAGTCCTGCCTCTGTGTATGAAAATAAGAGCACTCAGAAAAGATGTGCACAGGCCCTACCCCACACTTCCTCACCTCCCAGGATCTGTGTCCACATCCTCTGTCCTTCAGAGGGGCTGTCCTGTTCCTGTACAGAACCAACCCTCCCACTGCACACGGACTCCACACTACTGGCCAGCTGAGGAAGGCCCACCTGGCAGCTGTCGCCTCTCTTGATCCTGCATCCTCAGTTTGTTGCCATACAGGAAATGAGTGAGTTATGCCAACAAAGAAAGAAATAGAAATTTGAGATTCTCAGAAGAGTTACATGTAGTAGTAAGCAAAGTGTCTGAGGAGAAGAAAAATGTAGCGAACGCTCCTCTAGAATTGTTTGGCTCTTGCTCTGTGTAAAGGCAAGGAGTCTGGTTTCAGAGCTCAAACAACCACCCCTAGTGAGTCAAGGTCAATCCCACCACACAGCCCAAATGGACCACCAAGCCTCTGGCCCCACGGCTCCCTTTTACCCTGCGCAGCCGCATGGGGTGGGGTCGGGGCTGTGGGGGCAGCTCTCTGCTCATGCCCATCAGGCTCATGAAGACAAGCGGAAGGGCTGAACCTGTGTGGCGTTCACAAATCTCCTAAGAGTTGGAACCAAGAAGGAGAATCTAATTCTTTGGCCTCATCTTACCAGTGAGGACGTGGGGCCTCTGCAATGCGCCTGGGTGGGCACAGCCCCTCGACAGCAGGTCCAGGGCTACTGCCAGGTCTTTTGGATGCAGGGCTGGCTCTCCTCTGCACCACACTGCAGTCCTAGGCATCATTTTACACCTAAGCAGGAGATCACAGAACACCACCACATAGATGTACAAAAAACAAAAAAAAAAACCCTCCAATAAAAGCACTCATAGTTTCCAGGATCAAAAGAGACACCACGTGCCTAAGTTATCACCGACCAAATATTTGTGAAACTGCACAGAAGCATTTAGGTAAGCTGATAGATACACGAGCATTCTCAGCACAAACATCAGGGCCTGAAGCACCAAGCACACATGAACCATTTGGTTTTCCATCAGCTCCCCTTATCCTCGGGTAAAGTAAGATGTATATTCGGTGAAATAATTTGCTGCATGGCCAACATTCTTATCTATGGCCCAGGGCTGCCCTCACAGCCTACATGGCACTAACAGGATTCAGATCCCCTGATGGCTTCTTCACAGAAGGTGGCCACTTCCATTCCACAACAGAAGCCAAGACTTTCAAGGGCAAGCTTCAGAAGCTGATACTGACTTAATTTCACACTATGTGTCAGTAAGTGAAAACAGCCATCAAAGCAGAGGTTTCATCCACCGGCCACCTAACAGGAAGAGGAAACGCAGGGGCAAAAGGGTTCTCTAAGGGGTAAGAGAGACTGAAGGCTCTGAAACCCAGAGATTTTCCACTCTGCTTAGGGTGGCTTTAAGGAAATTCATAAAAACAGCAGGGAAAATGAGCAGAAGCCTGGTTCAGGGAAGTAAATCTCTATAGCTTTACCCAAAGATATAAAAAGAGAATTAAAAAATAAACCATTATGATTAATTTTGCTTGGAGTAAGCTGTTATCACAAGTCAAAGGAGGCTGTCAAAATAGACAGGAAAAGATAGTAGGAACCGTGCAGCATGGCAAGATGTGCTTTTGAACTGGAAACCTGTGATCAGAAAGGCGGGTCGGGCACGCAAGTGTGCGCTCTGTTCTCCACGAGGGCCACTCCTGCCTGCTAAACTCTGTCACCAAATGCCGGTCGCTTTTTGAACAACAATCAATAATGGTTCATCACAGAGCCGAGCTAATTTGTGATCATAAAAATGTTAATTCATTTTTAAGCATTCCTTAGTTGCCAGATCGACTAAAATCAAAGCAAAAAAAAAAAAAAGACATCTAATGAAGCCTTATGGAATGAGAATCTGGCCTGAAAACGCGATCCGTCCAGATTCTCAGGCTCACAGCACACAGAGACTGAGAGGTAAGAAGCGGATGTGTTGCACACACCCAAAGAAGAGGATTTCTACAGCCGGCGTCACAGGCCCTGGGCAGCGTGCCCGTGTGTTCCTGTGCTGGGGCTGCCGGAACTGCAAACACTTCGAAGCAAAGGAAAGCAGGCTGAAAAATCATTGTGGAAAATAACCGGCATTTTCTTTGTTTCTTCTGTGCCCTCTTTCTGAATACCCCTCCGCTTCCTAATTCTCAAAAACAAACAAAAATAACTTCAATCAAACAGCCAAAAATTATTCCCGGTGAGCTAAAGAAAAACTTATTATCGCCTTGAATTAAACTTCAGGGACTTAAAATTGCCTCATTCTCCCAGAAAAATGAAACTTGCAACCTCACAAAATATCAGAAGGCGCTGCAGTGTTCCGAAACAAGGTGTCGCAAGTGGTAAGAATTCCAGGACTTTTAAGCACCTGATTCTATAGAGTTTGGTAGGATTGATGGCCACTCACAGCCGTAAGCATTCAGCAGGAAAGGTAACATGTTTTAAGTGAAGTGTGAAATGGGCTCATTCCCGCCTCCCAAATAAATCTGCCTGCTGGGCCACAATTCCTGGTGGCCTCGGACTGGCTGATTAACTTCGATAGCCCTGTGTAACGCAGCACACTGAAAAACAGCTCAGAGACCTTGAAGGCTGTAATTGAACTATGATGCTATTGAGTAGAATCCAAAGGGTAACTGGGCACTTGGAAACAAACCAGTGAGCTTATAAAATAACTCACAGTCACCTGCCCAGGCTGCCCAGTGCTGACATGATGAGGAACTCACAGGCAAGCCCACAGAAAGAGGATGGCCCAGGGGGAGCGGCACCCACCCACACCCAGCCCCGCATCCAGCACACCACTTTCCTGGCCATGGAGTATAGGTGGGAAGAGGAGGCAATCTGCTTGAATTTCCGCTGTTTTCTATTGTCACCTTTGTCACCAAGCACAAGACAGGTAATCACTCTATTGAGAATAACCACCTGGCAAGGTTGTTACTGTGAAAATAAAAATCAAAAGGAAATGTCTACAAAGACATTTTATAATCTACACACATTTTTAAATTATGATTACAGCAGATGGTTCCATATATGTTTGATCGACTTAAGGCTCAATAAAGGTCTGCAGACTTTCATGTGATTTTTTAAAAAGTACTCAGAACCTTGACTTGAAAGGGCAGAGGAAGGGCTGAAAGAGGAAAACCGGCTAGATTTTGCCCACTGGTATTTTTTCTGGGGCAAACTGTCACCTGAACAGCATCCTTCGATTAAAAATGAAATAACAAGAAGAAAAGAGAGGTACAGTTCCGACCCGCATTCTAAAACTGGGTGGACACGTCGTCAAACTGGTTACGGCCAGCGGGTTCTTTTCTGGTCACTAGGTGGCGATCTGGGGCCCAAAGGCGCTTCTGCTCCAACGTGGTGAAAATCGCACCTTTGTACTTTAATATCTGGGGGAACCGCTTTATAAACCACTTTTCTTGAAAGCAGAAAAAGCTTCTCTGTTCATCTTGTTGGCATTTATCACACTGAATGACATCTTTTCTCTTAAGTTACCAGGAAGAATAGATCAGAAGGTAAACATTCCCTAGGATTCAACGGAAAGCACATTCCCCCAACATTCCGTAGAAATTGTTGAAAGATGTTGAATGAAGGAATATCAACGATTACAATGAAATTTTGAATTTGAAACCCCAAGTAGCATAATGTATGACAAGTCCCAAGTAAGCCTGTGTTCCTTTGTTCCTTGACCTGTCTCCACAGAAGAGAACAGCATGAAGATGACTGCCCACAGAGAGCTCTCACTCCAGCTTGGGACCTGAGAACCACATGACCCTCTTGTGTCCCTGTCTGACCCGTCACAGGCTCCTGCTTCCGACACACAAAGTGGACCCCCACCCCGGCCCTGCCCCTGCTGCCTCCCCTTCCACGTGGCTTTGCCTCTTGGTGCCCAACAAGGCCCAGATGTCCTCTACTCCATATGTAGCCTTCAGGCAGCTCTGAGATGATCTCTTCCCCTTCCAGGCTCCCCTCAGGGTTAATTTAATCTGATTTTAACCAAGTCTGAATTCTAAGAGAAGTCAGACACCGTGATGGGCGATGGGCTTCTGCCAGGACTGGGGTGTGGCTTGTCTGCCTCCCTGTGAGCTAGCAGAGCTCCTCTCAACCTCTCCTTTGGTCAAGACTCCTATATCTGTCTTCAAGAGGAACAATATTCAGGTCCTCACACATAGGTTCACTTAATAAACGATTAAGGGGGGGGAGGGGCAGGGAGGGGCGGGGAGGCCATAGAAATGCAATGCACATAGTATTAGATAATCCTTACTATTAGATAACCTCATAGGGCATATTATCTCATAGGCTCTTAATTACCATACTTTTTTTTAATGGGGGCTGCAGGTGCTTTATTTGCACTATAAATCACATCCAAAGAACACAAAGGTTATTGATAAAGATCTTAGACACAACGCAAAGCTGTGGAATGAGCTGTTGGGCTTTCCATTCCTACCCATGGAGAGGGGCCCTTCAAACCTCAGAAGATGTAGCTTGTTAGTGAGTGCCGGCTACCATGCTGCAAGGTCAGCAACATGGGAAATGACCTGTGACCTTGTTGGCCAGGGTACCTCCTTCTCTATGCCTCAGTTTCCTCATTTATAAAATATCTGACATACATAATTTAAAAACAATAGCTAACACCTACAAAAGATTTTTATAATTTGCAAAGCGCTTTCCCAAGCATTATATCAATTAATACTGTGATATATCATTTTTCTTCTTTTTATAGCTAATATGTTACACCAGAAAGTCATATACATGAAAACTCTTGGTAAACTGCTTTAAAAACTACAAATGGAAAAAAAAAATTATGGTAACAATTAAACAGCCATGAAAAACTACAGAAATTTACAATTTGGTGATATTATTATGAGGTTTTTATGGGGAGCAAGTAGGAGGTGGTAGACGGAAAGGAAGATCTTTTCCCTATGGAGTGTTCTCTGAATATTTTAAACTATATTTCAAGAAACAAAATTAGCCTACATTGTGCCAGCTGTTTGCAATAGGATCTTACAAGTATTTTCATCCATGGCTGAATTATTACAGAATATATACGTTTCTGTTTCTTTGACATACCTTTTTTCTTTGTGGTGTGTCTTAAGGGAAAGTTTTTCTTAAAAAGACACTCGTGAAATGTTTTCCTAAAATAGAAACCATCAATATTAGCAGCTGATACTCTTTTCTCTGAATAATAAACAGGAGTCCTCAGGATATGAGTGCTCAGCTACCACTGAATCCTGAGGCACAAGATTTGTGGTAAAGGTTAGTCCACTGAAGATGTCAATGTACTCAACGATGATTTGCCAAGACATGAGAGCCGGTGCTGGAAGGCCACCCGCCTCTCCTGGCTACAGCAGTGATCCGCTTCATTCTGCCCTGGAAGTCCAGACTAAGGTATATGAAGCCCACAGGATCCCGACTGTCTAGATAAGCTCTGCTAGTCAACATTCAGCCTCCACCCAAATCAGGGCAGTACCATGACCACGCTGGAGACCTGGACCTACAGACTCGTTTCATACTAATCCCCATGGCTCACTGCAAGCTTTCCACTGCCATCCTGTCTCCCTAAACATTTTCCATATCAAAAATGACCCAGCTTTAACTTCAAAAGAAAACAACTATAATGGCCGGATAATCTACAAAATTATAACTCTCTTGAACCCATCAGAGAGTTCAGGTCACAAGGCAACCAATTAGCCTGAAATCTAAGGAAAGACAAAATCCTCCTAGAAGACATAGGATTCGAGCCTGGCTTCCCTAGGGCACGGCCTAAGAGAAAGACAAGACTGCCAAAGAAAGGCATAAAAAGATTTCTGCTAAGAGTTTTGGTGAATGTAGGTGATTGTAGAAGCTGCTGGCACAGGAGAGCTTGCACTCACTCCCAGGGTATTTTCTGCAAACTTCACTGATTGCTCACAAAAGAGATGAGGGGCTGGGGCAGAAGGTAAGGGATGGTGTTCCCCATGATTCAAGGCTGGAAAGGGGACCAGCTGCGGCTGCAGGAAACCTCAGGGCCCTCACCAGAGCCTCCACCTAGGGGACAAAGCTTTAGCTTCTGAGCAAAAGACAGCAAAACCAGTCACCGGCAGGACACTGATGAAGACCCACTGTGGCTGGAGAAGGGAACAGAATAAAACCCTCCACCTTCAGGAAAGGGGCAAGAAACAGTTCTGGGTCCAGATTTTGATAGATCCCCTACTGCCGGAGAAGAGGCAGGACCACTGAGAAATCCTCATCTCCAAGACCCAGGTACACAAATCCTGCCTAAACATGAGGCTGAAAGAGAAATAAAGGGAACCCCCAGCAAACACCAGGCATCCAGTGACAAGTATCAGAAGTCTACAGCTAGGGAAGGGGCAAGAGCATGGAGTGAGACTGCTCCTGGGGGGAAGAGAAACCTAGAGCTGAAGGTGGGACAGGAGCAGTGAGAAAACCTGTCACAAGAAACCAGCCCCAACCCTAAGCACAAGGTAATGAATTTGCAGCAGTGGCGCACTGAAGGTAGTCAGAACCACAAGCCTCAACTAAACTCCTGTCTAGGCTGATTCAAGGCCCCCTAGAAAGGCCTAGCAGAAAAGGAGGTATGCACATTTCATGGCATATAGACTGTTTACCTTAGTCTCTACAGCCTCTGTATCAAATCCAGCCCACCATCTGTTTTTGTGTATAAAGGTTTATTGGGACACAGTCAAGCCTTTTCATTCAAGATTTGTCTATGTCTATGTTTGCAATAAAACAAAGTTGAGTAGTTGCAACAGAGTTGGTATAGCCTATGAAATCTAAATACTGCCTCTCTGGCACTTTGCAGAGAAGGTTTGGCAATCCCCGCTATACATGATGTCAAGCTTTTAACCAAAATTTTTCAAACACATGAAAAAGAGAAAAAAAATAACTCACCACCAAATCATACAGCAATCAATGGGACCAGATACAGATATAATCCACATGCTAGAACTATCAAATAGGGAATTCTAAATAACTCTAATAAATACATTTTCAACTTTAGAGCAGGAGTGAGCAAACTACAGTCCACGGACTGGATCCAGGCTTCTTCGTGATTCTGTAAATAATTCAATGGACCATGCCACACCCATGTGTTTACTCATTGTCTATGGCTGCTTCCTCACTACAGCAGCACGGCCAAGGAGTTGCAACAAAGGCTGTATGGCACACAGCCCAAAATACTTACCATCTCCCTTCCCGGAAAGGTTTGCCAAATCTTGCTCTAGTGGAAAAGGTGAACATCATGCATTAACTGTAGACACATAATATAAAGAGAAACAAAGATGAGAATTACACTTTCACTTGAGTTCTCACTTGAAACAATGAAAATCAGAAGTCAATGGGAATGACATTGATAAAAATATGAAAGAAAAAACTATCAACACAGAATTCTATAGCCATGAAAATATCCTTCACAAATGAAAAAGCCTAACATCAGAGTCCCAAAATACATGGAGCAAAAACTGACTGAATTGAGGAAATAAATAGAAAATTCAACATTAACAGTTGGAGAATTCAACACTTTACTTTCAACACCTAGGTGGAATATCAACAAAGAAATGAAAAACATGAACAACATAAACCAAGAAGACATAAGACCCTCTACTCCACCCAACAACAGCAGCATGTATCTTTTTCTCAAGTGCATGTAGAACATGACTCAGGATAAACCAAATATTAGGCCATAAAACAAGCCTCAATAAATGTAAAAGGCTTGAAATCATATGTTCTCTGAACACCATGGAATGACATTAGAAATCAATAATAGAAGGAAATTGGAAAACTTACTAATATGTAAAAATTTAAAAACATGCTCTTAAGTGAAAAAATAGATCAGAGAGGAAACCACAGAAAAATTAGAAAATACTTTGAGATGAATGAAAACTAAAACACAATAAAATTTACAGGATACAACTAGAGCAGTGCTTAGTGGGAAATTCTATTGGTCTATTTTCACACTGCTGATAAAGACATACCCGAGACTGGGCAATTTACAAAAGAAAGAGGTTTAATGGACTTATAGTTCCATGTGCCTGGAGAAGCTTCACAATCATGGTGGAAGGCAAGGAGGCGCAAATCATGCCTTATATGGATGGCAGCAGGCAAGAGTGGGTGCAGGGAAACTCTCACTTATAAAACCATCAGATCTCATGAGACTTATTCACTATCATGAGACCAGCACAGGAAAGACCACCCCATGATTCAACTACCTTCCACCAGGTCCCTCCTACAACAAGTGGGAATTCAAGATGAGACTTGGGTGGGGACACAGACGAACCATATCAAAAATGTATATCTTTAACTGCCATATTAAAAAGGAAGAAAGATCTCAATTCAGTTACCAAACCTTCCACCTTAAGAAGCTACACAAAAATAAAACAGCAAACAAAACTCAAAGCAAGCAGAAGGAAAAAATAATAAAGATTAAAGTGGAAAAAGTGAAATAGAAAATTAAAAAACTAGAGAAAATTCAGTGAAACAGAAAGTTAGTTTTTCAAAAAAAAGAATCAACAAAATTGACAAACTTTTAGCTAGACTGATCAAGAAAAAAGAGAATTATAAAACAGATAAAATGAAGAATATACAGGGAATAACACTATTGGCTTCACAGAAACAAAGTGGATTATAAGAGACTATCATAAACAATTGTTTGCCAATGAGTTAAATAACCTACATTTATAAATAACCTAAATTTATAAATTTGTAGAAAGATACAAACTACTGAAAGTAACTCAAGAAGAAATATAAAATATAAATAAAACTATAACAAGAAACTGAATAGTAATCAAAAAACTTCCCATAAAAAGAGAAAAAGCTAAGCACAAATGGCTTTACTTGTGAATTGTACCAAACATTTAAAGAACTAACATATAATGGAAAACTATTTGGCCGTTAAAAGAATAAAGTACTGCCAGGCACGGTGGGGCGTGCCTGTAGTCCCAGCTACTTGGGAGGCTAAGGCAGGAGGATCGCTTGACCCCAAGAGCTCTGGGCTGTAGTGCATGATGCCAATGGGGTGTCCACACTAAGTTCAGCATCAATATGGTGACCTCCCAGAAGCAGGGGACCACCAGGTTGCCTAAGGAGGAGTGAACCAGCCCAGGTCAGAAATGGAGCAGGTCAGAGAGATCCAAGATGGCTGAACAGTAACAGTTCTGGAGTGCAGTTCCCAGAGAGAATGAGTGATCACCGCATTTCCAAATGAGTTTTTACTGCCCACAGACCAGGAGATTCCCGGGAGGAGAAGCACCATGAGTCTCCAGCACAGCTGTTTCACCCAGCACAGCGGGTCACCACACGAAAACTCACACAAATCTAGGAAGCCATTTCAACTGGTGCCTGGAACACCTGGGAGACATAGTCACCCATTCAACTGAAAAAAAGGGGGCTGAAACAGGGAGCCAGGTGGTCTGGCTTGGCAGGTCCCACCCCAACAAAGACCAGCAATCTGAAACGCTCTGGATTGAGAGTTTCATAGCAAGCACAGTTGGAGCCAGGATGGTCCAGATCTGTGGGGCAAAGGGCATCTGCCATCAATGAAGCAGTCCCAGTCCACCACTACTGAGGCAGTCCACCATTACCGACGCAATCTGCCATTACCAAGGCTGTCTGCCATTACAGAGACATTTCGCCATTACTGAGGCAGACTGCCATTACCGAGGCAGTTCTAACTATATCCCTATACAAAAAACTGCAAGGAAGTTCACGTAGCAGCTGGGCAGAGCCCACAGCAGGTCAGCAACACCTCTGCTGGCAGACTGTGACTAGGCTACCTCCTTGCTGGGCAGGGCATCTCTGAAAAAAGGCAGCAGCATGTCAGGAACTTATAAATAAAGCCCCAACTTCCCAGGACACAGCACCAGGGGAAAAAAGGCAGTTATGAGTTCCCCTGAAGCAGACTGAAATGTACCTGTCCAGCAGTTCTGAATGGAACAACAGAGCTCACAGCTCAGCACCTGAGCTCCTATAAGATACACACTGTCTCCTCAAGCAGGTGTCTGAGCCTCATATATCCAAAGAGACACCTCGTAAAGGAGAGCTTAGGGTGACATCTGGTGGGTATCCTTCTGGGACAAAAATAACAGAAGAAGAAACTGGCAGCAACCCTTTCTGTTCTGCAGCTGCCACAGGTGATCCCCAGGCAAGCAGGGTCTGGAGTGGACCTCCAGCAGTCCTACAGCACAGGGGCCTGACTGTTAGAAGGAAAAATAAAAAACAGAAAGAAATAACTTCATCATCAACAAAAAGGACATCCACTCAGATATCCCATCCGAAAGTCACCAACTACAAAGACTTCAGGTAGATAAATCCACAAAGATGGGAAGAAACCAGCACAAAAAGGATGAACACAGCCAAAACCAGAATGCCTCTTCTCCTCCAAGGGATCACAATTCCTCACCAGCAAGAGAACAAGGCTGGATGGAGAGTGAGTCTGATTAATTGACAGAAACAGGCTTCAGAAGGTGGGTAATAACAAACTTCTCTGAGCTAAAAGGCCATGTTCTGACCCAATGCAAAGAAACTAAGAACTTTTTTTTTTTTTTTTTTTTTTTTTTTTTTTTTTTTTTGAGACGGAGTTTCGCTCGTTACCCAGGCTGGAGTGCAATGGCGTGATCTCGGCTCACCGCAACCTCTGCCTCCTGGGTTCAGGCAATTCTCCTGCCTCAGCCTCCTGAGTAGCTGGGATTACAGGCACGCACCACCGTGCCCAGCTAATTTTTTATATTAGTAGAGACGGGGTTTCACCATGTTGACCAGGATGGTCTCGATCTCTTGACCTCGTGATCCACCCGCCTCGGCCTCCCAAAGTGCTGGGATTACAGGCTTGAGCCACCGCGCCCGGCCGAAACTAAGAACTTTGAAAAAAGGTTTCATGAAAGGCTAATGAGAATAAACAGCTTAGAGAAGAATATAAATGAACTGATGTAGCTGAAAAACACAACACAGAAACTTTGCGAAGCATACACAAGTTTCAATAGCTGAATCGACCAAGCAGAAGAAAGGATATCAGAGATTGATGATCAACTCAATGAAAGAAAATGAGAAGGCAAGATTAGAGAAAAAAGAGTAAAAATAAATGAACAAAGCCTCCAAGAAATATGGGATTATGTGAAAAGACCTAATCTACGTTTGATAGGTGTACCTGAATGTGATAGAGAGAATGAATCCAAGCTGGAAAACACTCTTCAGGATATTATCCAGTAGAACTTCCCCAATCTTCCTAGCAAGGCAGGCCAACATTCAAGTCCAGAAAATACAGAGAACACCATAAACATATTCCTCAAGAAGAGCAACCCCAAGGCACATAATCGTCAGATTCACAAGGGTTGAAATGAAGGAAAAAATGCTAAGGGCAGCCAGGGAGAAAGGTTGGGTTACCCACAAAGGGAAGCCCATCAGACTCACAGCAGGTCTCTCAGCAGAAACTCTACAAGCCAGAAGAGAGTGGGGGCCAATATTCAACACCCTTAAAGAAATGAACTTTCCACCCAGAATTTCATATCCAGCCAAACTAAGCTTCATAAGCAAAGGAGAAATAAAATCCTTTATCAACAAGCAACTGCTGAGAGATTTTGCCACCACCAGGCCTGCCTTACAAGAGCTCCTGAAAGAAACACTAAACATTAGAAAGGAACAACCAGTACCAGCCACTCCAAAAATATACCAAGTAATAAAGACCATCCACACAATGAAGAAACTGCGTCAACTAATGCGCAAAACAACCAGTTAGCATCAAAATGGCAGGATCAAATTCACACATAACAATATTAACCCTAAATGTAAATAGGCTAAATGTCCCAATAAAAAGACATAGACTGGCAAATTGGATAAAAAGTCAAAACCCATCAGTGTGCTGTATTCAAGAAACCCATCTCATGTGCAAGGACACACATAGGCTCAAAATAAAGAGATGGACGGAGATTTACCAAACAAATGGAGAGCAAAAAAAAAGCAGGAGTTGCAATCCTAGTCTCTGATAAAATAGACTTTAAACCAACAAAGATCAAAAGAGACAAAGAAGAGGATTACATAATAGTAAAAGGGTGAATGCAACAAGAAGAGCTAACAATCCTAAATATATACACACCCAATACAGGAGCACCCAGATACATAAAGCAAGTTCTTAATGACCTACAAAGAAACTTAAACTCCCACACAATAATAGTGGGAGACTTTAACACTCCACTGTCAATATTAGACAGATCAATGAGACAGAAAATTAACAAGGATATCCAGGACTTGAACTCAGATCTGGAACAAGCAAACTTAATAGACATTTACAGAACTCTCCACCCCAAATCCACAGAACATATATTCTTCTCAGCACCACATCACATCTACTATAAAATTGACCACATCATTGGAAGTAAATCACTCCTCAGCAAATGCAAAAGAATGGAAATCATAACAAACAGTCTCTCAGACCACAGTGCAAACAAATTAGAACTCAGGATTAAGAAACCAACTCAGAATTGCACAACTTCATGGAAACTGAAAAACTGGCTCTTGAATGTTGACTGGGTAAACAATGAAATGAAGGCAGAAATAAAGATGTTCTTCAAAATCAATGAGAACAATGACACAAAGTACCAGAATCTCTGGGACACATTTAAAGCAGTGTCTAGAGGAAAATTTATAGCAATAAATGCCCACATGAGAAGCAAGGAAAGATTTAAAATCAACACCATATCATCAAAATTGAAAGAGCTAGAGGAACAAGATCAAAAAAGAAACTCAAAAGCTAGCAGAAAACAAGAAATAACTAAGACCAGAGAAGAACTGAAGGAGATAGAGAAACAAAACACCCTTCAAAAAATCAATAAATCTGTTTTTTGAAAAGATCAACAAAATAGACTGCTAGCCAGATTAATAAAAAAGAAAAGAGAAAAGAATCAAATAGATGCAATAAAAAATGATAAAAGGAATATCAATATCACCACAGATTCCACAGAAATACAAACTACCATCAGAGATTACTACAAACAACTCTATGCACATAAACCAGTAAACCTGGAAGAAATGGATAAATTCCTGAACACTTGCATCCTCCCAAGCCTAAACCAGGAAGAAGTTGAAACCCTGAATAGACCAATAACAAGGGCTGAAGTTGAGGCAGCAATTAATAGCCTACCAACCAAAAAAAGCCCAGGTCCAGATGGGTTCACAGTTGAATTCTACCAGACATACAAAGAGGAGCTGCTACCACTCCTTCTGGAACTATTCCAAACAATACAAAAAGAGGGAATCCTTCCCAAATCATTTTATGAGACCAACAATCATCCTGATACCAAAACCCAGCAGAGACTCAACAAGAGAAGAAAACGTCAGGCCAATATCCATGATGAACATAGATGCAAAAATCTTCAATAAAATGCTGGCAAACCAATTGCAACAGCACATCAAAAAGCTTATCCATCACGATCAAGTAAGCTTCATGCCAGAGATACAAGGTTGGTTCAACATACATAAGTCTATAAACGTAATTCACCACATAAACAGAACCAAAGACAAAAAACACATAATTATCTCAATAGATGCAGAGAAGGCCTTTGACAAAATTCAACAGCGCTTTATGCTAAAAACTCTCAATAAACTAGGTATCGATGGAAAGCATCACAAAATAATGAAAGCTATTTACGACAAACCCACAACCAATATCATACTGAATGGGCAAAAACTGGAAGCATTCCCTTTGAAATCTGGCACTAGACAAGGATGCCCTCTCTCACCATTCCTATTCAATATAGTACTAGAAGTACTAGCCAGAGTAATCAGGCAAGAAAAAGAAATAAAGGGCATTCAATTAGGAAAGGAGGAAGTCAAATTGTCTCTATTTGCAGACAACATGATTGTATATTTAGAAGACCCCATCATCTCAGCCCAGAATCTCCTGAAACTGATAAGCAACTTCAGCAAAGTCTCAGGATACAAAATCAATGTGCAGAGATCACAAGCATTCCTATACACCAATAACAGTCTTAAAGAGAGCCAAATCAAGTACAAACTCCCATTCACAATTGCTACAAAGAGAATAAAATACCTAGGAATACAACTAACAAAGGATGTAAAGTACCTCTTCAAAGAGAACTACAAACCACTGCTCAAGGAAATAGGAGAGGACACAAACAGATGGAAAATCATTCCATGCTCATGGTTAGGAAGAATCAATATTGTGAAAATGGCCATACTACCCAAAGTAATTTATACATTCAATGCTATCCCCATCAAGCTACCTATGACCCTCTTCACAGAACTGGAAAAAACCATATTAAACTTCATATGGAACCAAAACAGAGCCCGCATAGCCAAGTCAATTCTAAGCAAAAAGAACAAAGCTGGAAGCATCATGCTACCTGACTTCAAACTATACTACAAGGCTACAGTAATCAAAACAGCATGGTACTGCTACCAAAACAGAGATATAGACCAATGGAATGGAACAGAGATCTCAGAGATAAAGCCACACATCTTCAACCATCTGATTTTTAACAAACCTCACAAAAACAAGCAATGGGGAAAGGATTCCCTGTTTAATAAATGGTGTTGAGAAAACTGGCTAGCCATGTGCAGAAAGCAGAAACTGGACCCCTTCCTGACACCTTACACTAAAATTAACTCCAGATGGATTAAAAACTTAAACATAATACCTAACACCATAAAAACCCTAGAAGAAAACGTAGGCAAAACCATTCAGGACATAGGCGTAGGCAAGGACTTCATGAATAAAACACCAAAAGCATTGGCAACAAAAGCCAAAATAGACATATAGGATCTAATTAAACTCCAGAGCTTCTACACAGCAAAAGAAACTATCATTAGAGTGAAGCAGCAACCAACAGAATGGGAAAAAATTTTTGCAATCTACCCATCTGACAAAGGGCTAATATCCAGAATCTACAAAGAACTAAAACAGATTCACAAGAAAAAAACAAACCCATTTGAAAGTGGGTGAAGGATATGAACAGACCCTTTTCAAAAGAAGACATATATGAGGCCAAGAAAAATATGAAAAAATGCTCATCACTGGTCATTAGAGAAATGCAAATCAAAACCACATTGAGATACCATCTCGCGCCAGTTAGAATGGCAATTATTTAAAAAAATCATGAGACAACAGATGCTGGAGACGATGTAGAGAAATAGGAACATTTGTTGTTGGGAGTGTAAATTAGTTCAACCATTGTGGAAGACAGTGTGGTGATTCCTTAAGGACCTAGAAATAGAAATTCCATTTGACCCAGCAATCCCATCACTGGGTATATATCCAAAGGATTATAAATTGTTCTATTATAAAGACATGTGCACACGTATGTTCATTGTGGCACTGTTTACAATAGAAGAGACCTGGAACCAACCCAAATGCTCATTGATGATAGACTGCACAAGGAAAATATGGCACACGTACACCATGGAATACTATGCAGCCATAAAAAGTGATGAGTTCATGTCCTTTGTAGGGACATAGATGAATCTGGAAACCATCATTCTCAGCAAACTAACACAAGAACAGAAAATCAAACACAGCATTTTCTCACTCATAGGTGAGTGTTGAACAATGAGAACACATGGACACAGGGAGGGGAGCATCACACACTGGGGTCTGTTGAGGGGGACTAGAGGGGGATAGGGAGTTGGGGAGGGATAACATGGGGAGAAATGCCAGATATAGGTGACGGGGATGGAGGCAGCAATCCACATTGCCATGTATATACCTATGTTACAATCCTGCATGTTCTGCACATGTACCCCAGATCCTAAAGTGCAATAAAATGTATTTTTAGATAAATAAAAAAATAAACGGAGCATGTCAAAACTCCCATGCTCATCAGTAGTGAGATTGCACCTGTGAATAGCCACTGCACTCCAGCACATAGGGAGACCCTGTCTCTAAAAAATAAAATAAATAAATAAAATTTTTTTAAAAATTTAAAAAAGAATAAAGTACTAATACATGCTACAACACGGAATAACCTTGAAAACACTGTGCTGAGTAAGAGAAGCCAGACATAAAGGGACACATTATTTGATTCAATTTATATGGAATACTGATAATGGGCAAATCTGCAGATACTGAAGGTCGATTAGTAGACTAGGGGCAGGGAATAGGGAGCAACTGTTCGTGGGCACACAGTTTCCTTTAGGGTGATAAAAATATTCTAAAATTAGATAGTGTTGATGAACATCCAACTCTGTGAATATAATACAAAGCATTTAATTATACTTCTAAAGGGTCATTTTGATGGCATGTGAATTACAGAGTAATATGTAATTACAAAAATATAGGAAATTTGATTTCTAAATATCTTTCTGCAATTAAAGGTACCAGGGTTCCTTGAATCCATGAACGAGTGGGGTTTACCCCAGGAATGCAAGTCTGGCTCAACGTTTGAAAATCAATCAATATAATAATATGGTATCTCAACCAACACACAAGAAAACCACAAGTTATCTCAATAGATGCCGAAAAGCCATTTTACAAAATTCAACACCCTTTCATGGTAAAACTCTCAGCAAACCAGGAAACAAAGTAACTTTCTCCAGCTAATAAATGGCATCTAGGAAAAAAAATGTATATTAATCTATACATAGAAAGTCTGAATGTTTTCCCCTTATGATTAGGAGGAAGTCAAGTATGTCTGACCTCACCACTCCTATTCAGCATCTCATAGGAGATCCTAGCCAGTTCAGTAAGGCATCCACATAGGAAAAAAAGACACAATATGGTCTTGATTTACAGCCAAAGCAGTTGTATAAATAGAAAATCCCAAAGAATTTGCAATAAGTGACCAGAAGGGGTGGGACCAAGATGGCCGACTAGAAACAGCAGCATTTGGAGGCTCCCATTGAAGAAAACCATAATAACCATCTGAATCCTTCATCGGCAGCCAAGATATCCAGGTTCCTCATCTGAACTGGCTAGGAGCTGGAGGGAAGAAGGAAGAAGGAGGGAAGGAAGAACAGTGTGGTGCCACCGCCCACCTGAGAGCCACACAGGGCAGGGGAACCCCCTCCCCCCAGCAAGGGGAGGCAGTGAGTGAGCGTGCTAGTGTGCTTTTTCCATGGAACCTTGCATTCCTCTGATCGGAAGATCCCACTCGTGAACCCACACCACTGGGACCTAGCATCCCAACCCCAGAATGCACAGACGCACATACTCTTAACAGCCTCTCAGCTGGAATCTGCTTAAGTCTACTGAACTCCGAGGAGGAGGGCAATCAGCACCACTGCAGCTACCTGCTGTCTAAGCCATCTGAGCTCCTTCGAGGAGGGGTGGCAGCCAGTGCTGGGACCTTCCACTGCCTAACACACTAAGCTCCCTGGGAGGAGGGTGGGGGGGGGGGCGGCATCCATCTCTATGGCCCCGGGCTGTGCTTTTCCCCTGATGGAGCCAGGGAAGCTGGACGGCTTTGTCCCAAGACTTGTCCCCCACACCCAACACACCCCCTGTGGCACTCGGTGGCCAGACCCTGACCCATCCTTCCTCATTGGGTGGAGCTTTCCTGTAGGAACTCCAATAACTCCAGCCAGAGGCTTGAGGACAGAACCCGATTCCCTAGGGGGAGGGGTGGCCACAGTCTCTGCAGACCAGCAGACTTAGCCTTTCCTCCTAGCAGTTCTGAGAAAGAATCAACCTAAACATGCTAAAAAAAAAAAAAAAAAAAAACCAAAAGACCAGAGGGCCTCTTTTTTCCAAATGATCACAACATCTCTCCATCAAGGGCACAGAACTAGATGATCAGATGCATGAATTGACAGAAGTAGGGTTTAGAAGATGGATAATAAAAACTACACTGAGCTAAAGGAGCATGTTCTAACCCAAAGCAAAGAAGCTAAGAACTTTGATAAAAGGTTACAGGAATTGCCGACTAGAACAACCAGTTTAGAGAGGAACATAAACGACCTGATGGAGCTGGAAAACACAGCATGAGAACTTTGTGAAACATACACAAGTATTAATAGCCGAATCAACGAAGTGAAAGAAAGGATATCAGAGTTTGAAGGTCACCTTGCTGAAATAAGACATGCAGACAAGACTAGAGAAAAAAGAATGAAAAGGAATGAGCAAAGACTCCAAGAAATATGGGACATCATAAAAAGACTGAACCGATGATTAATTGGAGTACCAGATGGAGACAGGGTAAATGAGAACAAGCTGGAAAACACCCTTCTTGAAGGAAGCACTAAATATGGAGAGGAAAAAATATTACCAGGCACCACAAACACACACAGAAGTACACAGACCAGTGACACTATGAAGCAACCACACAAACAACTGCAAACTAACAAGCTAGCATCATGATGACAGGATCAAATTCTAACTTTAAATGCAAAGAGCCTAATGCCCTAATTAAAAGACACAGACTGGCAAATTGGATAAAGAGTCAAGACCCATCAGTGTGCTGTATTGAGGAAACCCATCTCATGTACAAAGACACACATAGGCTCAAAATAAAGGGGCGGAGGCAAATGTACCAAGCAAATGGAAAGCAGAAAAAAAAAGCAGGGGTTACAATCCTAGTCTCTGATAAAACAGACTTTAAACCAACAAAGATCAAAAAAGATAAAAACAGGCATTACACAACAGTAAAAAGAAAAAAAAAAAGAAATTCGACAAGAAGAGTTAACTATTCTGAACATACATGCACCCAATAGAGGAGCAACCAGATTCATGAAACGAGTTCTTAGAGACCTACAAAGAGATTGGACTCCCACACAATAATAGTGGGAGACTTTAACAACATACTGTCACTATTAGATCAACGAGACAGAAAATTAACAAGGATATTCTGAACTTGAACTCAACTCTGGATCAAGTGGACCTAGTAGCTGTCTACAGAACTCTCTACTCCAAATCAACAGAATATACATTTTTCTCAGTGTCACACAGCATTTATTCTAAAATAGACCACATAATTGGAAGTAAAACACTCCTCAGCAGATGCAAAAAAATGGAAATCATAACAAACAGTCTCTCAGACCACAGTACAATCAAATTAGAATTCAGAATTAAGAAATTCACTCAAAACCACATGGTTATATGGAAATTAAATAACCTGCTCCTGAATGACTCCTGGGTAAATAATGAAATTAAGGCAGAAATCAAGAAGTTCTTTGAAACCAATGAGAACAAAGAGACAATATACCAGAATCTCTGGGACACAACTATAGTAGTGTTAAGAGGGAAACACAGCACTAAATGCTCACATCAGAACGCTTGAAAGATCTCAAATCAACACCCTAACATCACCATTAAAAGAGCTAGAGAGGCAAGAAGAAACTAATCCAAAAGCTAACAGAAGACAGGAAATAACTAAGATTAAAGAAGAACTGAAGGAGATAGAGACACAAAAAACCCTCCAAAAAATCAATGAATCCAGGACCTGTTTTTTTTAACTTAACAAAATAGATACACCACTAGCTAGACTAATAAAGAAGACACGAGAGAAGAATCAAATAGACACAATAAAAAATGGTAAAGGGGATATCATCACTGACCCCCTAAAAATACAAACTACCAACAGAGAATACTATAAACACCTCTATGAAAATAAATTAGAAAATCTAGAAGAAATTGATACACTTCTAGACACATACATGCTCCCAAGACTAAACCAGGAAGAAGTCCAATCCCTGAATGAACCAATAACAAGTTCTGAAATTGAGGCAGTAATTAATAGCCTACCAACCAAAACAGCCCAGGACCAGACAGATACACAGCCAAATTCTACCAGAGGTATGAAGAGGAGCTGGTACCATTCATTCTGAAACTGTTCCAAATAATTGAAAAGGAGAGAGTCCTCCCTAACTCATTTTATGAAGCTAGCATCATCCTGATACCAAAACCAGGAAGAGACACAACAAAAAAAGAAAACTTCAGGCTAATATTCATGATGAACATTGATGTGAAAATCCTCAATAAAGTACTGGCTAACTGAATCCAGCAACACATTAAAAAGCTTATCCACCACAATCAAGTCGGCTTCATCCCTGGGATGCAAGGCTGGTTCAATATACCCAAATCAATAATTGATTTGGGTATGTTGAACCATACCAAAAAATAAAAAACACGTGATTATCTCAACAGATCCAGAAAAGGCCTTTGATAAAATTGAACATCCCTTTCTGTTAAAAACTCTCAACAAACTAGGTATTGATGGGACATAACTCAATAAGAACTATTTATGACAAGCCCACAGCTAGTATCTTATTGAATGGAACCATTTCCTTTGAAAACCAGCACAAGACAAGGATGCCCTCTCTTACCACTCCTATATTCAACATAGTATTGGAAGTCTGGCCAAGGCAATCAAGCAAGAGAGAGAAATAAATGATATTCAAAGAGGAAGAGAGGAAGTCAAATTGACTCTGTTGGCAGAGGACATGATTGTATATTTAGAAAACCCCATCATCTCAGCCCAAAAACTCCATAAACTGATAAGCTACTTCAGTCAAGCCTCAGGATACAAAATCAATGTGCAAAAATCACAAGCATTTCTTTACTCCAACAATAAACAAACAGACAGCAAAATTATGAATGAACTCCCATTAACAATCTCTACAAAGAGCATAAAATACCTAGGAATACAGCTAACAAGGGATACAGCCAAATTATGAATGAACTCCCATTAACAATCTCTACAAAGAGCATAAAATACCTAGGAATACAGCTAACAAGGGATGTGAAGGACCTCTTCAAGGAGAACTGCAAACCACTGCTGAAGGAAATACAAGAGGATGCAAACAAATGGAAAAACATTCCAAACTCTTGGACAGGAAGAATCAATATCGTGAAAATGGCCATACTGTCCAAAGTAATTTATAGATCCAATACTATTCCCATCAAACTACCATTGACATGCTTCATAGAATTAGAAATATCTATTTTAAGTTTCATAGGGAATCAAAGAAAACCCCATATAGCCAAGACAATCCTAGGCAAAAAGAACAAAGCTGGAGGCATCAGGCTACTTGACATCAAACTACACTACAAGGCTACAGTAACAAAAGCAGCATGGTACCAGTACTAAAACAGACATATAGACCAATGGAGCATAACAGAGACCTCAGAAATAACACCACATGTCTACAACCATCTGATCTTCGACAAACCTGACAAAAACAAGCAATAGGGAAAGGATCTCCTATTCAGTAAATGGTGATGGAAAAACTGGCTAGCCATATACAGAAAACTGAAACTGGACCCCTTCCTCACACCTTATACAAAAATTAACTCAAGATGGATTAAAGACTTATAAATATAAAACCTAACACCATAAAAACCCTAGAAGAAAACCTGGGTAGTACCATTCAGAACATAGGCATGGGCAAAGTCTTCATGACAAAAACACTAAAAGCAATTGAAACAAAAGCCAAAATTGACAAATGGGATCTAATTAAAGAGTTTCTGCATGGCAAAAGAAACTCTCATCAGCGTTAACAGGCAACCTACAGAATGGGAGAAAATGTTTGCAATCTTCCCATCTTACAAAGATCTAATATCCAGAATTTACAAGGAACTTAAATTTACAAGAAAAAATAAAGAACCCCAACTTTTTGCCCATCAAAAAGTGGGCAAAGGATATGAACAGACACTTCTCAAAAGAAGACATTTATGCAGCCAACAAACATGAGAAAAAGCTCAATATCACTGATCATCAGAGAAATGAAAAGCAAAACTACAATGAGATACTATCTCACACCAGTCAGAATGGCAATTATTAAAAAGTCAGGAAACAAGGGATGCTGGTGAAGCTTTGGAGAAACAGGAACACTTTTGCACTGTTTGTGGGAATGTAAATTAGCTCAACCATTGTGGAAGACAGTATAGTGATTCCTCAAGGATCTAGAACCAGAAATACCATTTGACCCAGCAATCCCATTACTGAGTATATATCCAAAGGATTATAAATCATTCTACTATAAAGACACATGCATATGTATGTTTATTGCAGCACTATTTACAATAGCAAAGACATGGAACCAACCCAAATGCCCATCAATGATAACTGGATAAAGAAAATGTAGTACATATACATCATGATTCTATGCAGCCGTAAAAAGGAATGAGATCATGTCTCATTCTACTAACACAGGGACGGAAAACCAAACAAGGCATGTTCTCACTCAGAAGTGAGGATTGAACAATGAGAGCACATGGACACAGGGAGGGGAACACCACACATACCGGGGCCTGTTGGGGGCTAGGGGAACTTAGAGGACAGGTCAATAGGTGCAGGAGACCACCATGGCACACGTAGACCTATGTAACAAACCTGCACGTTCTGTACATGTATCCCATTGTTTTAAAAAAAAGAAATTTATTTTAAAAAGCAACCAGAACTAATCAATGAGCTTATCTCATGAAGATTTCAGGATTCAGATCAATATAGAAAAAAATCAATTGTTTTTCTATATGTTAGCAATAAACAATATGAAATTTTAAGTGCCACGTACAATATCTACAAAATCAAAATACCGATGGATAAATCTGACAAAAAAGGTCAGGGCACTAAATGCTACAAAACACTAATTTAAAAAAATAGACATGAATAAGTGGAGAGATAGACCATGTTCATGGTATTTTATATCCAATATCATTAGCATGTAGATTCTCCCTGAATTGATCCCAATCAATACTAGCAGGATTGCTACAGAAATGGATAAGTCACATCTAATATTGATTTATTTATAAAAGGAAAAGATCTAAAATAGCTCAAAACAATGTTGAAAAGGAAGAATAAAATTGGAAGTTTTTATATAATCTGATTTCAAAACTGCAGTAATCAAGAAAGCTTCATATTGATGAAAGGAAAAAGAGATCGATGGGATAGAACAGAGAGTCTAGAAACAAACCACCACGACACAAATATGCTTAACGGATTTTTAAATATACAAATAATTTTTAAGCAGAAAATGTAGTTCAACAATGGTACAAGAACAATCAGAAATTCACATGCAAACTTTTTTTTAAATCCTTGTTCCTATACTGCACTACATATAAAAATTTACTCAAAATGGATTATGGATATAAATGTAAAACATGAAACCAGACTTCTAAAATAAAGCGAAAATCCTTGAGACTTTGGGTTAAACGTAGAAATTTTAGAAAGGACATGCAAAGCACAATCCATGAAAGAAAAGATTGATAAATCGGACTGCAAAATTCAGAGCTTCAGCTCTTCAAATACAATGTTAAGAGAACAAGAAGACAAGCCACATAGTGGCCAAAAAAAATTTTTTTTTCAAAACATCTGACAAAGAATTTTCCTTTGGGAGGCCAAAGCAGCCAGATCATGACAGCCAGATCATGAGGTCAGGAGATCAAGACCATCCTGGCCAACATGGTGAAACCCCAGCGCTACTAAAAATACAAAATGTAGCTGGGTGCGGTGGCGCACCCCTGTAATTCCAGCTACTCGGAAAGCTGATACAGCAGAATCACTTGAACCCAGGAGGTGGAGGTTGCAGTGAGCTAAGATCATGCCACTGCACTCCAGCCTGGTGAAGAGCGAGACTCCATCTCAAAAAAAAAAAAAAAGAATTTTCAAAGGGAACTCTCAAAACTCGATAAAATGGTAACAATCCATCCAAGTATAAAAACAGAGGCAACAGATTTGAATGAAGAGGTCTCCAAAGATGATATATGAATGGCAAATAAGCATATGAAAAGATGCCCAATGTCATTAGTCGTTAGGGAAATGCAAAGTAAAATCACAAATGAAACAGAACTCCAAGACAGTTTACTAAATAAAAATGTTTTTAATTGACAACGTAAACTGCTGGTAAGGCTGCAGTTCACCTGAAACTTCCATTCACTGTATGGTTGCAAAACTGTACATACAGCTGCTTAGCACAAGTTTGCCAGCTTCTTACACAATGAAAAATACATTCACCGCACGACCCAGCGACCCCACTCCTAGGTATTACACAATCTTTATGTCAATGGATAGCAGCTCTTTTTAAAATATTCCAAAATTGGACCCAAATGTCCTTCAACGGGGAATGAATAAATGAGTTGTGGTACATCTGTAAAATGGAGCACTGCCTGGCGATTGAGAGGAATGAGCTGTTGGTGCACACAGATGGGTGAACCTCCCATGTGCCACAGGGACAGGCGCACATACTCCGTAACTCCAGCCATATGACACTCTGAAAAGGGCAAAACTAGGGGACAGAAAACAGACCAATGGCTGCCAGGGCATACGGGTGGCAGGGGAATAGCGAGGTGACCACAGAGGGGCCCTAGGGAATTTGGGGGGTGGTGGCTGTTCCATACCTTGACTATGCTGGTAGTTATATGACTGTGTGTTCCTGAAACTCCTAGAACTGGACACCGACCGACAAGGATGAGTTCTACTGTGTATAAATTATAGCTTAAGTTTTAAAAAGAAGATAAAATGGCCCAAGAAGGAAACAGCGGCCTGAAGTGGTGGGCTGGGTGATTCTTCCTGCATATGAGAATCAAAAATCTGAATAAAATTACTACAAGTATTGAAAGCACTCATGAAGGCCCTTAAAAACTCCCAACAGAAGACAGCAGCACAGGAAGAGTCGACTGTTTACAGACTTCACAGAAAACGATGCACCTCCAGCCCTCTGCCTGGACACACCTCACCCACCCCTGCTGCGGCTGCCAAAAACCCCAGCCTTTCTGTTCAAGGCGGCAAACGGTGTGTGAGCAGCTGAGCATCTAGAAAGGGAAGAGGGAAATTTTGAAAGTGGAAAGCGCAGAAAGGCTGAGATGCACAGTCTGACAGGGAAGATCCCCGGGCTCTCCTCAACCACAATCACACATTCGCATACATGTGCCAAAACCCTCAAGTTCGAGCATATGCAAATATATCCTCGCGCAGTTGAAATAGCTTTCTGAAGAAAAAAAGTCCTAAGATAATACACTCTGGAGCTGGACTACCCGAGGTGCTGGCTGGGACAAGCAGAGACTATGCAAGGCCACCCCAGCTCCAGTCATGTTCAGAACGCAGCCCAGGATCCACCAAGGACTCTGTAGCAACACCTCACGCAACTGAAAACCACAGTACCTGGAAACATCACCCACCCAGAAGGCAGCCACAGGCAACAGAGAAACTCAGCGATGCATCACAAGCGCACGTGCTGAAGCTCATGTGCTTTGTCAACGAGGATTTCAAGACATGAGCCTCCACTCACACATCACAGGCACTCACACAACGCGGCCGAGCTTCACTCTGTTTCTCCCCCCGCTGCAGAGCAGAAGCCGCATGTCAGAAAGGTGTGAGAAGCTGCTAGAAGCATCCCAACAGCAACCATGGGGATTCCAGGGAGAGGAGAGACCAAAACTGCAGGAAGCACAGCAGGCTGGAACCATTTAGAACAAGAAAAAGCCCCAGACACCAGCCGTCCTTGAAAGCAGCAAACAATGCAGCAAAGGGAGTCGCGAAGCGCAAGATCGCGACCGATTTACCAGGGAACAGGGCTTTACTAACGAACTGAGGGCCAGGCGTGGTGGCTCATGCTTGTAAACCCAGCACTTTGGGAGGTCAAGGCAGGAGGACCACTTGAGCCCAGGAGTTCAAGACCAGCCTGGGCAACACAGCAAGACATAATCCCTACAAAACAAAACAACAAAAAATTTGTCAGGCATGGTGTTGCATGCTGGTAGTACCAGCCACTGGGGAGTCTGAGGGTGCAGTGAGCCGGGATCACACGCTGCACTCCAGCCTGGTTGACAGAGGGAGACCCTGTCTCAAAAAATAAAAAATAAAAATGAAGTGATTGTAGATTAATCACGGGGACATCAGATATATGAAAATTTCACTTTTGCAAAACATCTTTGCTTAAAAAGGAGGTAAGTGAGGCATTGCTGCATTTGTATGTTATCACCGTTCTCACTAAAACCGTTCCATGTGGCATGCAGCATCATTCAAAGCATGTGGCAAACAATGTGAGTCCTAATCACCACCTCTAACGTTAAACACTAAACACCATTTGCAAAAACCTAATTACTTCTTTTAAAATGTCATAAAATATTCTCTGAAACATTTCACAGAAGCACTGGACTGGAAACACGGCACAAGGTGACACATTACTTGGTGCTGTTTTTTCAAGGGTCACCGCAGCTGATGTGAGGCAGCAGTAATAAAGCCCCTCTTTTGACTTTGCTCCATTTACCACTGAAGAAACAGATTCTCCAGAAACATCCACCTCAGTCACATGACTCAGTATGGAGATGAGAGAATGAAGTTGCTGGATGTTTCCTCCCGTCCATTGTCAATCTTGTCCATTGTCAATCATGCTCTGAGCCTTTCTCCACCACGAGGGGTCTGATTCATCAACCTGGCAGGTTTTCCCGGGTGCCAGCCGGGAGCTGCTGCTGGATTTGAATGGCACCTCTCTCTGTGGTTCGCCCTAGATTACTTGGACCCTGTTCATGCTGTTTCTGAATTAACTGTCTGAAACTTCCACTTTCTCTTGACCACACTGCCGTCTAGAGACTGGACAGAGGGAATAAAAGGTATCAGTTGTCATCGGCCCTGAACTTGATTTCTTGTGGCTGGGGGAAGGCAATGTTTCACTTAGGTGAGGCTATTTGGCAATTTTCTTGATTTTCAGTTATTCGGGTTATCAATAAAGGAAAAACAGAAGGTAATTCTACATACATCAGTGCTCACATTCATCTCCTACTTTAGTTTATATTTCTAAGTTTTAAATAACAATCTAGTCTTGACAAAATAGACCTAGAAAGGGAATGTCGCCAATAATTCAGTAGAAGGTACACTTTTCCTCAGTCTACGCCGCAATGTTTAGAGGCCAGAATGGGGGTAAGAGCTGGTCACAGTCAGGTGTTTGCTGTGAAGACTTCTTCCGTTGTGAGTACAGCACAGGCAGAAGCACTCTGAAATTACATGAAGGCCATGTCTATCATAGCAATGACTCACTCTTTCTTATGCATCAGGTGTGCATTCAACAGAGAATTCCTTTCCTTCCTATAGGATGAAGGAAATGAGATCTTTTTAAATCAAAATTCTTACTTTTGATTATCAAAAGTGTTTACTGGCAAGATGCTAAGATTTCAGTAAATACTGGTGATAATGTAATAAATAGAAAAAGCAACTGTAAGCATGACAAGAAAATGTTTCTAAAAACAATTTATGAATTGACTGTCCTTTAAAGTGGGGCTCTTCAGAATCAGAAACCAGGAAAAGAAAAGCAGGAAATGAAATAATGTGCAAGGCATGAGGTGGAATGGAAACAGTGCTTCAATACGTTAGGCACGAAGGAAGAACACAGGAAAACAGAGCTCTTTTCTAAAAACAGAGGAAAATTTCCATTGCAGAGACAGAAAACTGAAGAGATCCTGATCCTTGTTTTAAATTTCCTGCAAATGTCAAATATCAGCAAATCACCAATTACCTTTTGAGGTAATTACCTACTCTATGACCAGGCTTCTGCAGGTCAGCATCACCGGCTACCAGGGAAATGTAAGGTATGGTCTCTGCACTCAGAGTACTTGCAATCACACTGAGGGACTAATAAATTAATTTGAAACACACACCAAAGGAGACAGTATAGGCCTAAGTGTCCAATTATGTTAATACAGACTAAGTTTTTCAGGATTTCAGAAGCTACCAAAGTTTGGAGTAGTCAGGGTAGTTTCACAGATGAGACCAGACTTATGTAGGGACAGTAAAGGTTTCAAACAGAGCAGTGACACAATTAAAGGGGCAAACACGGAAGAGTCACCTGCATGCAAGGGTGCATGGGGTCAGAGGAGCACAAGGCCAGGGGCTGACCTGCATCAGCCAGTAGTGAAGCCGTCAGAAGGGAGAGGAGGACATGGCACACTGGAAGGACCTGCAGAATGGCGGCTGGAAACAGGCGTGCTGTGAAAAGAGGCACAAATATCAGGCTCAGGCCTCCAGAGCCTGGCAGCTGAGAGGATAAAGGCGCAATTGATGGAGAAGAGGATGAAGGTGTCTGCTGGCTTAGGACACGGGACTTGAGATGAAGCAGCATCTTGAAATGGAAATGCAGAGGCAAATAAAGTCCTAAAGTTGGACTGCACGCTGCAGAAGCTCTGCAAAAATCAAATGCAGCAGAGGTTTCATTGACGAGGGACTGAAACAGCATTCGGAAACAGAAATGGGACAAACAAGACAACTGAGATGACGTTCAGAGTCTTCAGGGTAAACCCACCTACGAAGCGAAGCGGTGAGGAGGAGGAGAACCAGGAAGACAGGACGCGAGGTCTGTGTTTGGGACTGGAGCCAAGACGGAGAAGCCAGCACTGAGATGTGAACAACAGCGTGCCACAGAATAGAGGAGTCACAGCCAACAGATGGACAGGCAGGGTCCAAAAAAACCACCCAGAGACTACAAGGGTAGAGTAGATAATGAAGTAATCACTGAACTCAGCCATTAAAGATGGAAAGGTTCTGAGAAAGAAAGGCAGCGCAAGACTATCGGGGGTAGGGCCACACCTCAAGGGGCTGAGGAGAAAACAGGGAGAAAGTAAAATTATCACTTACCCATTATCGGCATGGAAAAGCAGCTGAAAGCAATCTTCACACGGAGCTCGTCACAGAGCAAACGACAGCAACTATTTCAGGTTAATAAGTGAATATAGGTGGGGGAACGAGGTGGTGGGCACATACGCTGGAAGGGCCAGGAGCAGCTTTTCAAAGTAGATGATGCCTCTGCTTACCAGTGAGTAGAGAGTCCTAAGAGAGGGGAAGACTCCTGACACTAACAAGGAGCACAGACGGAGGCCCAGGGACCCTTGAGAGTTGAGGAATGAAGACATCTTAGGGGAAAATGGAGGATGGGTCATTCAGGAAAGAAGGGTCTAACAGTCTGTGTTCCCCCAAAATGTATGTGTTGAAATCCTAACCCCCCTCCCCGAGTGATGACGTTACAAGGCTGGGCCTTTGAAAGGTGACCAGGTCAACAGGGTGGAGTCCCCATCATGGGATCAGTCCCTTCTAAAAGAGACCCCAGAGAGCTGGTTTGCCCCTTCCACCACATGAAGACACAGGAAAAGAGCATCATCTATTAAGCAGGAAACAAGCCCTCCCCAGACCGAGCCTGCCAGTACCCTGACCTTGGACTTCCCAGCCTCCCAAACTGGAGGGAATATACTTCTGTTGTTTATAATAAGCCTCCAACTCTAAGGTATTCTGCTATGGCAGCCGGAATGGACAACACACAAGGGGAACTTGTTTACTTCTGGGGCTGAGAGAAGCCATGTAACTTAAAAGTTAACCACATCTGGAATGCTGAACAAGAGGTCATCTCAACGTCTTTCCAAGGCTGAAACAGTCAAACCTGCATTGTTTGCATCTAAAGGTGCAGTGTCTGACCTTCAGCCCAGAGTTCAGAAAAACTGCCAGAAGGCGGTGAAGGGCAACCTTTACTTACTTCTAGCAACACTGGGATTTGCTGAAGATAGATGAAAGGTACGGCACAGCGGCGGTTTATTTGGAAAGAGTGGGAAAGGTCCAGCCTAGAACACACAGATTAAGATCCACAGATTGAGATCAGTGCATTCAAACTAAGCAACTTAAGTGCCTTGAACAGCATCAAGGGTCTGAGAACTAAGCATGACTTTCCATGAACTACAAACCACATTCACTTCATCTCCACACAGGACAAACAAATGACATCCTTCTTAACGGGAGCTCTTCTGAGTTATCTCACATAGCATTTCTATCAGGAACTTAGGAACGTGGTGTTGAGGGGACGCTGAGGTAGGAAAAGCTCAGCTGAACCCCAAGAGTTCCTGCCACGCCTTCCAGGAAGGGTCGACAAGGACAGCTGAACCTCAAAATGGGCTACACCCAGTAGCGTCCCATCAGCCCAGGGCTGGGAGCCCAGGAGTCCTGGGGGAGACAGGGGTATCTGGAGAACCATGATCAAAAAAGGAGATGCACTGAGCAGAGCTGGGTCAGCACGCACCCTGCAGGGAAAGGGAGGCAGCTTAGCCTCGGAGGAGCCTGTGAGTTCCCAGTGCAGAAGCCAAGGACCAGTAAACAGGGAGCCCGCAAGCTCCAGCTCCGTGCTGGGCTCCGGCCCAGGAGCCACCCAGGCCAAGACTCTGATGCTAAGTGGACACACTTTTCTACAGGGATTTGATCCCTTTTGTCCTAAACATATATACACAGCTATTGTTTTTCTACAGATGTGTTACAATTATAGAGATATTTTTCTTCTTAATTTCTGATTCATAAACATTAAGAAATGTGTTCTACTTCTAATATTTTCTCCTGTCAGTTCTCAAACAATGGCAACAGCTCATGATCACTGAGCTCCTCCTATGTGCCCAGCACTCACCCCTCCCACTAGCCCTTCAGGGTGCTGTCACCCATGCAGTAGAATGAGAAAGCCATGGCCTGGGACAGGGTACACGCTTAGGTCACACAGCCAGGGAGCAGCACAGACCTGCTCTCACCCTGCCCTGCAGTACTTCTGTCCACAACCTGGTATTCTAGGATATCAGCAGATGCTGGAAGAATCCTACTTCAATGAGTCCTGCTAGAATGCGAGACTGGAGTTGGAAGTGAACTGTTTTCATACTGTGGATGAGCATGCTATCACCACCACCCTCATCTAACGCATGACTTCCCAAAAGGTGGTCTGTGGACTCCTGGGGGTCTAGAGAATCCTCCAGGGGTCAGTGCGGTCAAAACTATGCTCATAATAGTACTAAGAGCCGTTTGCCTCTTTCCTTGTGTGCCATTTGCATTGATGGCACAACAACAGTGGCAGGTAAAGCTGTGGATGCCTGAGGACAAGTCAAAGCCACTGCCCTGCTCCCAGCTGTACTCACTACCACTGAATCACTCACCGCCACATACTTGCAGGGCTTGACACAATGCCAGTGTCACTTAAAATGTCCTTCATGAAGGAACGAAAATTATGAATGCGATTAAACACTGACCTTGAGTACATGACCTTTGTAATAACCTGTGTAAGGAAATGAGAAGAACTCATGAAGCACTTCTGGTGCACACTGGAGCAACACGATTACCTCAAGAAACAGCACCTGCGTGAGTGTGCACGTTGCAAGCTGAACTAGCCACTTGTTTCATGGAGCTACCTTACTGGAAAGAATAAGTAACCTACACACTATAGTTACTAATTCTCGGGTAGTTAGCAGGCATTTTCTCAAAAAGAGGCAATTACTTCTGTAAAAACAACTGACAGTATTTGGGTTGAAAAATAAAACTTGAGCACTCAAAAAAATGCAGATTTACGAAACACGCACATGCGTTTGACAGTGTCTCAATACTAAAAGTCTTTTCTAAAGCTACTGATGAAAATATTAATGCATGTGATTTTTTTATATCGTATAATCAAACATGCCATACACTTGCATAACTCATTGAACATTCGCGTAACTCAATGAACCAAAATTTTCCAAATGACCAATGCATCATGTTCCAAAATGCTGCATTGGTAAAAATGCATTCAAAGTACAGGATATAACAATAGATTTTAATGTAACAGAGAATAAAAAGTTCACTGATACGGTTTCTGATTTTGCATTGTAACCAACCTTTAAGAAGCTATCACTTGTCAAGTTTTGGTGTGGTACCAAAGAATATCCACAGTTATCAACAAAGTCTATTAAAATATCCCTCTCTTTTTCAAGTATATATTTATGTGATATTTTTATACAACACAAGCAAAATAGAAACATTGCATTAAAAATATGCTTCAAGCCCCCGTGCCCATAACCTGGCCTCTGTCCCCACACCCACCGCCTTTCTGCACAGCCTCTTGTCTCTGAGGAGGGCAACAGTCTAGATGTGGTGATCTGGTCTACACCTTGCTGCGTCTCACTGTGTCTGAACCTGGCACAGAGCGTGGCATGCCTGATAGGCACTAGATGCAGAAGATACCTTCACCTGATACCTGGAATTCATTTAAAACATTTCTATTGTAATAGAGATATAACTGAACATTTTTTTTTATTTTTTATTGTACCTTAGGTTCTGGGGTACATGTGCAGATCATGCAAGATTGTTGCATAGGTACACACATGGCGATGTGGTTTGTTGCCTCCATCCCCCTGTCACCTACATCTGGCATTTCTCCCCATGTTATCCCTCCCCGACCTCCCCACCCAACCCCACTGTCCCTCCCTTGGCTCTCCCAACAGATCCCAGTGTGTAGTGCTCCCCTCCCTGTGCCCATGTGTTCTCATTGTTCAATACCCGCCTGTGAGTGAGAACATGCAGTGTTTGATTTTCTGTTCTTGTGTCAGTTTGCTGAGAATGATGATTTCCAGATTCATCCATGTCCCTACAAAGGAGACGAACTCATCACTTTTTATGGCTGCATAGTATTCCATGGTGTATATGTGCCACATTTTCCCTGTCCAGTCTATGAACAATGGGCATTTGGGTTGCTTCCAGGTCTTTGCTATTGTAAACAGTGCTGCAATGAACATTCATGTGCATGTGTCCTTATAGCAAAACGATTTATAATCCTTTGGGTATATACCTATTAGTGGGATTGCTGGGTCAAATGGAATTTCTATTTCTAGGTCCTTGAGGAAGCGCCACACTGTCTTCCACAATGGTTGAACTAATTTACACTCCCACCAACAGTGTAAAAGTGTTCCTATTTCTCCACATCCTCTCCAGCATCTGTTGTCTCCAGATTTTGTAATGATCGCCATTCTAACTGGTGTGAGGTGGTATTTCAATCATCAAAATTGAAAGAGCTAGAGGAACAAGATCAAAAAAACTCAAAAGCTAGCAGAAGACAAGAAATAACTAAGATCAGAGCAGAACTGAAGGAGATAGAGACACAAAAAATCCTTCAAAAAATCAACAAATCCAGGAGCTGGTTGTTGAAAAATCAACAACAAAATAGACCACTAGCCAGATTAATAAAAAGGAAAAGGGAGAAGAATCAAATAGCTGCAATAAAAAACGATAAAGGGGATATCACCACGGACTCCGCAGAAATACAAACTACCATCAGAGATTACTACAAACAACTCTACGCACATAAACCAGTAAACCTGGAAGAAATGGATAAATTCCTGGACACTTGCACTCTCCCAAGCCTAAACCAGGAAGAAGTTGAAACCTTGAACAGACCAATAACAAGGGCTGAAGTTGAGGCAGCAATTAATAGCCTACCACCCAAAAAAAACCCCAGGTCCACACGGGTTCACAGCTGAATTCTACCAGATGTACAAAGAGGAGCCGGTACCAGTCCTTCTGAAACTATTCCAAACAATCCAAAAAGAGGGAGTCCTTCCCAAATCATTTTATGAGACCAACTGAACATTTTTAAATTACAGTATTAAGATTACCAAAGAGATGCTTCCATTTCCTCTCCACTCATATAAAAGCAATGGAGACTAATAATTTCCAGTGGTGTTTCTGGCTCAGAATTGTATGATCTCACAGACCCAGTCCATTCTGGTGATGGACGGCAGGACAGGGAGCCTGCCCGCCTGGCACAGGCACACTTGTCAGCTGCAGGTGCATAGAGGATGTAGCACATATTTGGATGGTAGTGACAAAGTCAGGTGGCAGGAACACTGTAAAGACTTCAGATGCAGAAGGTGGCACTGAAGGATGTTTAGAAGCATTTTCACCCAACCCAAGCATACAGACAGCCTGTTAAGTTCACATGCAATCTGTGTCTACAATATTTACCGATTTGTGATACGTATTCTTAAGTGTAAATCAAGGTATAAATTTGCATTTAGGTACACTACGACTTTTTTTAAGGCATACCTTTTTCTATTCATTCTATTTACAAGCAGAAAACGTGAGTTTGCAATTATGGAACTCGTTTTTGCAATGCTATGGATGCTTCTCCTTCATTGATCAGTAAAGACAAATCCTGAAGATGAACAAACAGGAAACAAAGGCCGTGCCTTAAATGGAAATTATACGGCCTTACGGATGGAATTGCACACAATCTGAACAGCGAGTCTCAGTTCTGAGTTACAGCTCCCAGCTGCTTCTCATGTTGGCTTTCTCTTGGGGAAAAGCTGCCAGGTTCCCAGAAGATGTGTGGAATCAAGAAAAAAAGGCCCCTGAGCAACCTTACTTGTCAATTCAAAGTGCCTGTGGACTTTCAAGCTCCTCTCCTCTTCACATTTGATTTTCTTTCCTCAAACTACTCATGGGAGAAGATACAGTTTTCTCCAAAATACGGCTGTCAATTTCAGGTAACTGAGTAATAAATTCCCCTAAAAGTACCTTCACAGAGTGCCGTGTAGGTAGCCAATAAAGATTTCTCATTAAGCATTCCCAAAAACGAAAATTTGAAATGTTACTTTTTGTGTCCAAAATTTATATTTACGACCATGTCTATGTTACACAAACCTAAACTCCAGCTTGTTTGGTGCCTTGCAGAAATATCATAAATTGACCATATATATAAGGATAATTTGAAATAATTCATATATTTTTTAAGTTACAGATAGCATCTCTATAACTCATGGGGAAACCAAGTAAATACAAATAAAATGCTTTCTTTTCGTTACTACGATGGCTTGTGTGTTATGTGGCCGTATTTTAATAAACACCTGCGAACCTGAGGCCAACAGAAGTAAGACCAGGGGCCACTCTTGGAGACCAGAAATGGATTCTGAAGCCCCAGAGGCCAGGGCCTGGTCACACAGCTCAGAGAAGACCATCCAGTTCAACCAGCAGGACTGTTTCTATTTTCTCCGGGGCCTATTCCTGTTGCTTAGGTGTTGCAAGGTGGGCATCAAGTTCTATGAACTACTGCAATGTACTCTCACCCCATGGGAGGTACCTACACTGACACTTCTAATTAAGAGTTTAAAATCCCATCGCTGCTCTTTGTCTATGTCATAGCAGATGGCCCAAAGTAAGAATTTTGTCCATCTGGTTAAAACCAATTTTCTGTAACGGATAATATGTGGATAACTGGTGAATGAAAAAAAAAAAAAAGAACTAATAAATGAATGGCCAAACAAAGTCTACCGAGGAATTGGGAACTTCTGAACACCCAGCTTCATCTCGTCTCCTTTCCCTTTCACTGTCAAGGTCAAAAATAAGTTAGAACATATCAGAGCGACAGAGAATGTCCTGTGGTGGTGTGTCATGAGAGCACTGCCTGGATCCTGCCCTCTGCCCAGAGGGCAGCCTCCAGGGGAAGACATTCTGCCAGTGGGAGGGGAGGAAAGGCACTGGCCTGGCCTTGGCATGGCACCCAGGCCACTGCAAACAACACAGTGCTGGAGAGGCATGAGGGTCATCAGGCCGCCAGGGTAGCTGAGAAGCACATCCGAGTCCACTGGGGAGTGGGAAAGAGGATGAGAATTTGAGTCCTCGGCCTAGAAACCAGGAGGAAAGTAGGGAAGCTTCCAAGATGGAAGACAAGGTGGTGAAAACCGACCTGTGTCCGCTGATCTTTGTTCACTGGCTACTTCTCCAGGCTAGACTGGAGCCATTTCACTTCCTTCTTCAGGACCCTGGCTGTGATTTCTAAAATTGTCATGAATACAACAAAACTGTTTCCATGGAGCCCACCATACGAAAAGGCAGACTGGTTCATCCGTGACTGTCTCTTATGAAACACCAATGCAATACCTTGTGTTTTATTAATGAAGAGGACCTCCCAGAACGTATATCTGGGACTGCAGAGGAGGTAAGGCATCTTTTCCATATTTAAGTGAAAATCCTTCTCCTATTATTTGAATCCAAATCAATCTCCTATGTATAGAGGGATCCAAGTTTTCTACTTCTAGAACCACATAATTTTCTAAAAGTTTCATTACTTAATATTTCACCACGACCCCACTTAGTATTACCGATGACCTTACACTTCATTTTTGAGACTCCAGTGTTGATCGCTATTGACTTTGTCTCTTAGAGAAGGAATAAAAGACTGAGCTGTGGTGACGGAGTGGTATCAACATAATAAAGAGAGAGAATGGTAAAGATACTGGGAGGCAATGAATCTTAAAAATCAATTAATGAATCAATGCCATTTTCATTTTGTCGCAAAAATCCTGAGTCAGAGACAATGCTGGATCCTGGTTTTATTGGCATTTCTGGCAACGTTAATTAAATGAACACCCTCCACTGACTGACTGAGAGAGCACGTGAAGAGAGGAAATGACTGTTACGGATTCGTGCATGCGTTTCACTTCAGTAAGACGCTTAAACGTTGTTTTCATCCGTAGCTGCAGGCGATGGAAATTGGCTAATGTTCTGAGCTTAGCATTTCTTAAGCACATTAAATCATTTAAATATTATTTATGTTCATTGATATAAACCACTGCTTTGATCATTTAAAGAGGCTGCACGGTTTTATCACTTGTCTCATAGCTAGTAGCACATCAACTACGCACTCCCTCCACCTGATCTCGTCTGGGGCATTCTGGGTAAACAATGGCAGAAGGCGCACAGTTTCTCAGCTTCCGCAGAGCACCTGAAGCACGAGGGGCCTCCTTGGGAAGACCCATCTCCTTCAAGATCCTTCGTCCGTCCGGTGGATTTCAATCCTCAATGAATTTCTAAGTACTCTATGATTTGGGGGACAGTCATCAAGACAAGAAGATTAAAAAGCAAAATAGACAAGACTGTTTTTGTTGTAAGAAAACAAGCACACAACCACACATAACGTTAATCAATCATAGATAACTCCTGTAACACTACTGTTCTGAAGTTACCCACTGTGCTCTTCTTATGTTCCTGTCATTATGACTCCACCCAAAGTGAAAAATGTCCTTGTTTTCAACAACATGAAACAAAGCCTAAAAGCTACAAGAGGATCAAATCTCTCTCTCTTTGATCCTAGAATGCCCAGGCTTAGTTAGTTAAGAATTTTTTGAGCAAGGAGTACTCCTGGACAGGGAAGGAGGAGACAGATAAACAGAAAATGTGCTCCAGACATAAAGAAGTAAGCATTTAGTAGGCAAAAAATTAACCATCCAATGGAGAGTTGTTGAAAACTTGAATGCAAATATAAAATAACTTGGGGGATAATTGGAAAAAGGCAAAGTATTTGAAAATGACATCATTATAATAGCATGCTTCCTGAAGGATGAGAGCATTAAGAGATGACCAGAATGGGTAATTATTTCTTTAGAGAGGTGACTCAGAACAATTAAAGGCATGGCATTAGAAAAAGAGTGAAAGATCAGGTCATAAATATAAATAAATATACTATAAATATAGAGTTGAGCAATGATGAGAATTGGTACTATTTACTATAAGGCATTTCTTTAAGAGAAGCACAGGGGCCAGCTCCCAGTTCAAAAGAAGTCTGGAAATCAGGGCAGGAAAAGGGCCTCCAGATTCCACGTGGAGTTTTGTGTGATGCTTGGCAGTTTTTCACTCTCATTTCTCCAAAGGGATAAAATATAAATGTTTCAAAGGCAGACAAAACCCACTATTTTTCTATCACACTGAAAACATTTGGCCAGGCAGAGTGGCTCACATCTGTAATCCCAGCACTTTCGGAGGCCGAGGTGGGTAGATCACTTGAGGTCAGAGGTTTGAGAGGAGCCTGGCCCACATGGTGAAACCCTTCTCTACTAAAAACATTTTGAAAAAAGTTAGCTTAACATAGTGGTGCACATGCCATGCCTATAATCCCAGCTACTCAGGTAGCTGAAGCACAAGAATTGAGAATCATTCGAACCTGGGAGGCAGAGCTTGCAGATGTCAGAGCAAGATCCTGTCTCAGAAAAAGAAAGAGAGAGAGAGAGAGAAGAAGGAGGAGGAGGAGGAGGAAGAGGAGGAGGGGGGAGGAAGGGAGGGGGGAGGGAGGGACGAAGAGAAGGAAGGAAGGGAGCGAGGGAAGAAAGGAGGGAAGGAGGACATTTAACAAAGGATGTTAGCAGGCTTTGAATGTTGCCTCCAACATTTATTTAAAAGGACTTTGCTTTGATATGATTATGCATAACATTGTCATAAAACTTACAAAGTACACCTTTAAAAGGTGATAGGCCATTTCACAAATTGATGACTATAAACACGAAAAATCTTATGTTAAGTACTTTTTTTTTTTTACTAATAGCACATTTATTGTCGATCAAAATTATACTTGATTTTTGAAGCCTTTGGGGAAAAAATGCCACAGTTATCTTCTTATATACGTTGCACCTGGAACTTGTCACTACGGCATCCTGTCGTGCTGCTTGGATGCTGGAAGGACTGATACGCTCATTTTGTATTCTATGATGCAAAAACACAAAATGAAACTACACACTGCACAGCCGGTGGATTCCGAATGCTCCTTGTTGGTGTGATAGTTCAGAAAGTCTAATATCTGTCCAACATACGATGGAAGTAGAATTGTTCAACATCTAGATTCATGACTTAAAACTGTAGCTTACACTTTAAAATCTATTGTGGATAAATTGTTCCATCTGTTTACTTTCCTTCCTAAGTCTCTCAACTTTTCACTATCATCACAAAAACACAGCCAATGAGAAATCAAATTGAATATTTGTTGCAGAAGAAAAAATAAAACTTTTTAAATTCTTTAAAACCTTTTGCATGGAATGTTTAAATTCTGATTTGAGATCAAATGTTCAGCAGATGACATCCAGGAAGCGGCACTGGCATCACGGCCCTGGAAAAGCTCCTCATGAGGACACCACGCCTGCTGTTTGGTTCTTGCTCTTTTTAAAGTGAACGGCAGCTCTACTCAAAAACGTTTACATCTATTTCAAATAAATAAAATCGACATTCTGAAGAAAAAAACCTAACATGTTGAAAATATCCTCAATACTGATTCATAGTATTTCTTAAAATATAATTTTCTATTATTTGACATGTTCCAACTCTCTTTCTACACAAAAAAGTAAATTTCGAGTGGAAAACAGTCCTGAAAAACATGCACAAAAGTGAGAACAGACTCTGAGCAGAGGAATTCAGGGGTTTCACTTTCGCATTTTTTTCTTACCTGCACTTTCTAATAAGTCTACAACCAACATAAATCCTTTATGACTTAATAAAGTACTCTTAATTTTAAAACTAGTGTGAGATATCATAGGAGAGAAGTTAATTTAAAAACATAATTAATGTTGACTGTGAGTAAGGCATTGTGCATGCCCAATGCTGAGTAAAATCTCATTCCTTCTTTCAAAGACGTCAGACCTCCACTGGAGGCGTGATTCAATCAGAGAATAACAGTAACATCAGTAGACGGCATTTATTCCCCGACCACTGAGTAAGGCACTTCTAAATACTTCTAATCTTTACACTCATTTCACAAGTTAGAAATTATTTCAGTTTCACAGATAAGGAAACTGAGGATCAGAGAAATGAAACTATTTGCTCAGTTTGCATGAGGCCAAATTCGCATTCTTTTCATTCCATTGCATTGGGTAAAATAGTCCCTTTAAAAGAGTAACATGTATGCCAAACAAGTGATAAATGTTCCAAAGAATTACTTGACATTAAAACCAGATATGATTTATGCCTATGGGAAGATCACAATGAACACAGATTATTGTTTTTCCAGCCACGTGCAGTTAGGTTAGCTGCAGAGAGTTCCAGAGGACGGATGCCACATCACAAAATGGATTACATGATTTTAACAAGGGAGTTAAGAGTGGGGACCACCAAATGTCTAATTTCAAGCTGAGGAACAAAAATTTTCATTATCTAGCTTAAGTACAAATAATATAAACACCATTTTAAACATAGATATGTTATACTTTTCAGGAACTTTCCAATCCATTGTCTCACTGATTCTTGAAAAGTAAGTAAACCTATAAACATGTAAAATGATTGTTGATTGAATTAATCAAGTTACTTAACAAAGGGCATCTAGCCAGTTGGTGGAAAAGCTGAAACAGGAATTTAGTGCTCTTCCGGCCACAAAGCTGCCTACACGTCTACACCAGGGGCTCCTGCAGGGGCGGGACACACCCCCACCAGAGGTTCGGTCCACAGGTGGGACACACCCACATGAGAGGCTCTGTCCATGGATGGGACACACCCACACCAGAGGCTCTGTCCACGGCAGGACACACCCGCACGAGAGGCTCTGTCCACGGCAGGACACACCTGCACCAGAGGCTCTGTCCACGGCAGGACACACCCGCATGAGAGGCTCTGTCCACGGCAGAACACACCCACACCAGAAGCTCTGTCCACGGCAGGATACACCCCCACAAGAGGCTCCATCCATGGGCAGGACACACCCACACCAGAGGCTCTGTCCACGGCAGGACACACCCGCACGAGAGGCTCTGTCCATGAGCGGGACACACCCACACCAGAGGCTCTGTCCACGGCAGGACACACCCGCATGAGAGGCTCTGTGCACAGGCAGGACACAGCTCACACCTGTTCCCCTCCCTCATGATACCATCTGGATTCTTTTGCAAGTCAGCTATTTCTAATAATAAGAAAAAAGGTGGTAACACTGAGCAGACTTTATGCATATTCTCTCCTGGAGGTTGACTTTGTTATAAATAAACAATCGGACAAACTTTGAACAGAGGAGGAAACTGAGGCAATAAGGTTTTGAGGAGTGTTCCAAAAGCCACACACCTGGCAGGTGCTGGAGCAGCCAAGGCCAGGCGGAGAGTGTCCACGTGCTGGCGTCAGTTAGGTTCACCCACCAAGTCATCACTCAGGGCTCACGTCCTTTGAGGAGTGCCGAGGAGTCTAAGAAAACTAAGGACTAAATAAATGAAACTTGACACAGCCAAAAATCACTATCATCACTTAGTCGTCCACCAACCTAGGATAAGAACTCAGTCCTGCTGAATGAGCTATTGATGATGGCGGGAAGAGCGACGCTTTGAGGTGGGGAGCACCTGCTTCTGCCAGGTGGGGTCCCCGGCGCAGCTACGGATCCACTTTCCCCAGGGTTGTGAGCCCCCCACTCCTACAGCCTCGCCAGGCAAGCACATCCACCCTTAGCTTCATGGCTGGCGTCTGATGGTGCAGATTTTATGACTGCCTGGAAGGCCTAAGTGAGTGACTACTACTCCATGGATGGAGCCTCTCGTGGGGGTGTGTCCTGCCCATAGACAGGTGCAGCTGGCAGATAATTCATATGCATTTTCCTGGAGTCATGATGGGTGCACCTTCAGATGCCAGCCACACGTGGCCCTAAAGCACTTTTCATTCCTGGTTCTTATTTGCCTTTCCCAAGGAACCATCCACCTCTGTGAAAGGCGTTGATTATGGTTCTTTTTCCTCCAAGTTTGTTTTCTAACTCTGGAAAACAGAGTGTATGACAGAGGCGTAAAGGTTATGTTCCTAAAAAGCACCTGCCAAGAGCTGGGGATCCATGCATTCTCTCGTTAGCTGTCTTCACAACAGAAAACACAAAACCACAGCTATTGTTGATACAAACCTTTCTTTCAATGTCTTCACAAAGCCTTGCATCTTCATTTTTCTAGTATTAAAAAAATAAATATAGGAATCAACTATCTGCAAGAAAGATGGTGTAAAATAAATCCTTAATCTCCGCCTGCCTCTACTCAGCTTCTTGGGGAGGTCAAATTCTTTCTCATCAACATCACTCAGGAGTTTGGCGTAAAGCCTCAAGCCTCTTCCTCACCACCGACTCACTGCTCTGTTCCTCCTGCTTCCTTCCACTTGGTATCCCATTCTAAATCCTTTGCTTTTATGTATATCTCTTTGCTCATTCTTATGCAAAAGGCAGCATGTTACACCCGTATTCTCCGTTCCACCTTGATTTTTTTTCCACTTAATATAACATCTTGGAGCTCCCATCCTTCAGTCATATGAGTCTATCTAACTATTTTCACAGCTATCTTGTATGCCATTCTATTGGTGAAGCATAAGTTAATCAAGCCCTGTAGATGAACACTACATTTGTTTCTATTATTAATAGCAATTAATTAATATATTATAATATATTAATAATTGTTATATTAATATAACAAACATATTATTATATTATATGTTAATATTTTCCAAAAGGCTGCATTGATTTATACATAACCCTAGTAAGAACATTGCTGCTTTTCTGCATCTGTATTAACATAAAAATATAGTGTTGAATTATCTGCAAGAGGGATAGTGTAAAACAAATCCTTCATCTGGATTTATTAAGCACTGGACATCGCCAACCTGATATAACGACAAAACACTCATTTTTATTATTTGCATTTCTTTAGTTAGGAATGACATGGACATATTTCCTTATGTCTTTCGGAAATTTGTATTATTCTCTGTGAATTTCCTGTTTGTCTTATTTGTCTTTCTTTTTTAACGGGCTTTGTGTTATTGATTTATGAGACTTGTGTAAATCAAGAAAATCTGATTTGTGCTGCAAATATTATCTTCCTTATTTTGTTTAGCTTTTGGCTTTATGGCATTTTCCAAAGAGAAAAGTTAGATTTTCATGTAGATAAACACTAAGGCTTTGGGGCTAATCACTTCCTCTGACATAGCCTTTTGAGACTCACTGAATATCTACCTTCACCTTTAGTCCCCTCTACTGGGGCCACGCTCAGCTCCGGGTTGGCCACACCCTGGCCTCAGGCCAGAGGCCATGCAATGGCCCCTCTGCCTCCAGTGCTGCACATGGGCCACCGAATATCTTCCAGGGTCTTACCAAACTCAAGATCAGTTACTCCAGGGTCTTACCAAACTCAGGATCAGTTACTCCAGAGTCTTACCAAAATCAAGATCAGTTACTCCAGGGTCTTACCAAACTCATCATCAGTTACTCCAGGGTCTTACCAAACTCAAGATCAGTTACTCCAGGGTCTTACCAAACTCAAGATCAGTTACTCCAGGGTCTTACCAAACTCAAGATCAGTTACTCCAGGGTCTTACCAAACTCAAGATCAGTTACTCCAGGGTCTTACCAAACTCAAGATCAGTTACTCCAGGGTCTTACCAAACTCAGGATCAGTTACTCCAGGGTCTTACCAAAATCAAGATCAGTTACTCCAGAGTCTTACCAAACTCAAGATCAGTTACTCCAGGGTCTTACCAAACTCAAGATCAGTTACTCCTGTGTGCCAGGTGATATGAAAGGTGCTAAAGATGACACCAAAATGAATTAAGTCAAGACTCTTCCTTCAAAAAATGTAAATCACTCAGAGGAGACAGTAGACGTACACAAACAGCTTTAAGTAAAGCCAAAGTGTGCTTTGGACAGCACAGGAAGGACAAAGAAAATCCTGTGGAGAGTGAGTGGAGGAAGAGATGCTCCCTGGGGCAGAAGGATCCAGAGAGCCTTAAGGAGGAGGCTGGCATCTGCAGAGAGCGCTGGCAGCGGGTGAGAGCTGGAAAGGCAGGGGCATAGCACCGGAGAGGCTACAACGTGCACAGCACGCTCTTGGAGGAGGAGAAAATCACCACCCCCAAATCGTAGCCAACCTCCCTCTCCCTCTCCCTCTTCCGCTCCCTCAGTCTCTTTATTGAATACACAAAATTGCCCATGAAATTTTTATATGGGCTTTTCAAAAGTAGGAAACACCTAAATACTATTAAAAGGTTGACAATTGAGAATCAGAAAAAAAACTGAGTCACACAATACCTGACCGCTCCTATGCATAACCCTCCTCTAAAGCATCCCTGCAGAGCTGGCTACCGACCACACGGAGGGACTTCCAAGGAGAAGAAACTCATGCCATCCTTGGAGAGCCCTACATATGCGGCCTGTGGGTACATTTTTCAGCATTTTCATTCATACTTTCCATCTTGCTTTGGAAAGGGATCGAACCTTTTCAAAATCTTAACAAATTGCTTGACAAACTTCGCAGGTAGCATAAATTAAAAAGTGCTGTTTGCACATAAGACATTTTAAAATCAATGAGTCCAAACAAATCAAGCACTGAGAACTGGAGAAAATTCCAGTCTACCCTGATTGAGACAGTTCTCAAGCACCCGATGTAATTAAAATTGCGGGCAATGAACACAGTTTCAAACAGGTAAAAGGAAAATGTACACACTTCATCTTTATTATCTCACAGGAGAGCTTTGCAAATTAATGTTAACATTCCATTTTTAAGAATGAAAAATATTATTACAGTGCCCAATATGGTCAGAATTGTCATGACCGTATAATTAACATGTTTAACGTATTCTGAGGATGACGAAGTGTCATCTAAAAGCACAGTTCTATTTTTGCTCTTGATTTCAATTGCTCCCACTCCTATGCTACTGACATACACAATTATAAAATAAATGCACCCTGGCTGCGGCGTGGGGCGGATCCCATCATAACACTTGCATCTGAATAGCTCCTTCGAGCTGGGATTGTTTTTACGTGCTTCAAATGACAACACAGTTGGGGCAAGGCAAAGCAAGGAACGGGGAGTTGGCACAGAGTTTCGGTGCGGGGAGATGAAAAGGTGTTGGAAACAGACAGTGGCCGTGACTGTGCAACACAGAGACCGTGATTAATGCCACTCAACTGCACGTTGAAAATGGCTCAATGGCAAATTGTCTTTATATGGCACCTCAAAAACCATGTGTATTTTTACCACAAAAATAACACCTTTGTGATCAAACATCAGAAATATTTTCTATATATAGTGGTTGTTTTTTTCTCTACACATGGTCTTGCTCTGTCACTCAGGCTGGAGTGGAGTGGCACCATTGTAGCTCACTGCAGCCGTGACCTCCTGGGCTCAAGCAATCCTCTCACCTCAGCCTCCCAAGGAGCTGGGACTACAGGTGCACAGCACTGCACCTGGCTACTTTTTTAATTTCACAACTTTTTGTAGAAACAGGGTCTCACTATGTTTACCAGGCTGGTCCCAAACTCCTGGCCTCAAGCGATCCTCCCGCCTTAGCTCCCCAAATTGCTAGGATTACAGACATGAGCCACTGTGCCTGAACAATATACATTTATAAATAACGTTTATAATATGTCTTCTTACAACTTTGCAAGGTAATTAGCATTTTACTCCAGGATTATATATTTAAGTAACTTCATTATAGGCGACTGAAAGCAAATCTGCAAATATTTATTAAACACCTACTATATATAAGACACTGAATGACACATGAGATCATAGGGCACAATCTCTGTCTTTGAGGAGGTCAAGCTGGCAACCATAAGCCTAAAAATTTTAATATAATCAATATCAAATAAATGTCATGTGATCAATTTGTCAAATGAATGTACAAACGAAATGCCAAGTGAACTACAGGTCACTGAGAGCAGGGGTAGCTCACTGCGGCTACCGGCCAGCAAGGGCTAATTGAGTCCTGCTTCTTTTTAATTGTTACTGCAGCTATTACAACGCATATAAAATGCTTGCTCTCCTTGAGCCCTCAAAAACATGGGCCAAATTTTAAAGCCAATTACCCTCAACCCCATGGGTCGCTTCACAGCAACAAAGTTTTGTTTCAGTCATGCTAGAAGCAAAGATGGAGCTTTTAGAACTAAGATGCTTGAGCCATCTTGCCCGCCTGGAAGCAGTACACACCACCAGTGAAGAATGGTATCTACAAGGGACACAGTGTGACGCCTGAGACAGAAAATACCTCTTCTGGGAAGTGATATATAACCAGCATGGTTCACAGGAAGCGGAAAACACAGCCTTTGGAATCGCTCAAAACGGGGTTCAATTCCAAGCCCCATCACCTTCTGTGTGACACCGACAAGCTACCTAATCTCCCCATCTCATTGTTTTTAATCTTGTTTACTCTGCCTTCCTTAAAGAGCGAGTGTGCGGTAGAGACAGGCCAGGCATGTGGGAACGTCGGCGCCGTGCCTGGTGCCCGTGACACTCGGGATGCCTCCGTTTGCTCCTCAGCCCTCCCGGTCCCATCTCCTGTCACTAAGGCTCAGGCAAGAGAACCACGGTATGGCTGTCCCCAGCACGTTTTCCCCAGCAGCTTAGGTCCTTAGCCCAGATTCCTAAGGACTAGATGCTTGGGTTTGCCACTGGATTCCAGTGATTTGCTGGAAAGACATTTTGATTCACTCTAAGAAATTAAATCTGCTACTGGCTGTTATCAGGTCACTAATATGCATCCTGAGTAGATTTCCATAACAAGTCAGTTAGGCATAGATGACAAATTCCACCGCCAGTGTGCACAGGGTCTTCAGCAGGCAGCATAAACTCACTGCAGTCAGAAGGCCTGCGTTATATCACTACTGAAATATGCCATTCACATGATAGCACCCTCTCCTCGAGGGTGACCAAGGTGAGCAAGTAGCCTGTTGCCCTTCTTAGCCTAATGCTCTGAGACAAACGTCTGCACTCACTCCTGCTCTCCGAACGCAGCCTTGCCCTCCATCACCAGAGAAAGGAAAAGCTGTCTTTGCTCTTCATCTGACAGTCTTCCCTACTCATCCAGATACAGACAGGACACCTTTCCAAAACTATCCAGGAATACAAGGAAGGAAGAATGAGCTGTCTTACAAGTGTATTATCATTGTTTTAGATCAGAAGCTGCCTTGGTGTTTTCTAAAACCTGAACTAACTTCCTGAGGACCCATATCCCTTCCAACAACCACCCTTTTCCAAGTTGTGTCAAGCACCGGGGGTGACCTGCGTGGCTCCAACACCTTCTCACAAGCTCCCTGGGGGTCACTCCTCCCCTTTCTTCGAGGTGGCAGCCAGGAAGCTGCAGGGCAAGTTTAAGACCAAAAAAAAAGCAACTCCTGGCAGGGCTGCGAGTGTCCCCACCTGTTTCCAGCCCCGGAGAATAGACTCAGACTGCACCTCCCAGACTTCATGAATCCAGGAGCTCATGACACGGCCTCCTGTGCAATTATCAATTTACACAGCTTCCTGCCTGTGGCCAAACTTTTGGATCACGAGGTCAGGAATTCAAGATCAGACTGACCAACATGTGAAACCCCGTCTCTACTAAAAAATACAGAAATTAGCTGGGCATGGTGGCTCGTGCCTATAATCCCACCTACTAAGAAGGCTGAGGTAGGAGAACTACTTGAATCGGGACCAGGGAGGCAGAGGTTGTAGTGAGCTGAGATCGAGATTGCACCACTGTACTCCAGCCTGGGCTACAGAGCAAGACTCCATCTCAAGAGGCTACCTTGAAACAAAAATAAAGATCCAGAGACAGAATTCTGAAAACAAGGTCCTCAAAGTCTACTTCTTAGCTAAAAAATGTGTATTTAAAATAAATTCTGTTTTTCCAATATACATATTTTATGTGGACGATGAGTTGCAGAATCTCATAAAGGACTACAGACACATGCTCCCTGGGTGGAGGAAGTTTCCAGGACACCCAGATAGGAAGAAGAGCAAGCCAAGCATCCCGCGCTGGTTCCCGCTGCCATCTGCGCACGTGCACCGCAAGCCCTCACCCTCGCGCTGGCCAGCGGGACCGGCTACTGACACTGCACCTCGAACCACACAAGCCAGCACCCCGGATGCCCCCAGCACACAGCCACCTGCACACTGCTGCCTTCCTTCACCTTCCCTGACGTTCCCTACTAAAAGTACTATCTTGAAACTTTCTGGGAAAAAGTTTTTAGGTTTGTAACTAGAGGTACAGTGGAAAGTAATTAGGACAGTATAGATGCGATTAAAATGACTCACGTAATTGTCTGGCACACAGGAAACCTGACCTTGGCCACGGCCTGTCTTAGAAATGCACTCGCTTCCAATTCTGTGCTGGTTGGTGCTTTAGAACCGACCTGTGATCCTGGATCCTTTCACCACCACACATGAGCTCTGTGCAATGTGTTAGGTGCCTTAGATCCAGGCCATTAAAACAAAACAAAATGAACTCACCTTGTCGCCCTCAAAATCGGGGGTGTTCTCATGTATCTCTTCATCTTCTTTAACTATCTCAGCTGGTCTCTGGGGAGAAAACACAGCACACTTTATCAACTACTTATGTCGAACTCCTTTAAAAGATCAGAGAGCACGTGAAACAGGGCGACCTTCTAAACCACTGCTATGGGTAGAGCCGGGGAAGTCACTGCAGTTTCTCCAAATACAGAATGGCGTCCGCTCTGCATTTTTGCCTTTGGTTCCACCAGCAAAGTGCCAACCTGCTTGGTAAAACTGCTGGAGAAACATCTTTCTTATAAGGAGTGGTAAGTTTGCTCCAGAGGATCTGGTCAGCAGGCGCTTTTGTAACTCTCGGGGCACCGTGAGGACCCTGCCCAGGGCCCTCTGCTCCCCGGTCAGCAGGTGCCTCCACAGCCTGCCTGACCTCACTCCTCACACAGCAGTGGGTTCTCACTCGCCACGGTTATTCCTAGTTTTCATGGCACACTGGCAGAAGACAAGGATCTGTCCCAATCTGTGTCCTGGAGCCTCTCTCTGCTCCTGGGGAGAAGCAGGTGGTTCGGTGGCCAAAGAAAAGACTCTCCAGGACCAACTTCCTTTATATTTCTGTAGCTGTCAGGACAGGCTGATGAGGCTGCAAGAACAAGCGAACCAAGTATGCGTGCTGCACGCCGCCACAGCTGGCCGGGATTGTCCTGGCCCCACAGTCACTCAGGAAACCCACCGATGGAGGCCCCGACGCTTCCTGATTGCAAAGGAAGAGAAGATGCAGTGTGGCAATCACACACTGGCTCTTCATGCCCCTGCCTGGGACCACTCACCCGTCACCAGGGAAGGCAGGTGGCATGGCCACCCTGAGTCGAAGTGGGTAGAGAAGTGCACTCTCACCGCGTGACACAGCAAAAGAACTGTCGTTAATAATGAGCCATAAAGACCCAACGACTCCGGCCAGCTGATCTTGAATGTGCAAGGACAGAGTTCCGCGGCGAGGCAAACGTGCAGGTCTGTCTTCAGTGTGGCCAGTCCCATCGGCCCAGACCTCAAACCTTCTGAAAATTCAGACCAAGCCTGTATGAGCACTATCTTCCCATAGCTTATGTAAAAAAGCAGTCGCAATAAATAAAACTCTATGGGGAGTGCTCAAACCACGTAAAAAATAAGCTTTCTATGCACATGAATGTTCATTGCAGCACTGTTTACAATAGCAAAGACCTGGAACCAACCCATATGCCCATCGATGATAGACTGGACAGGGAAAATGTGGCACATATACACCATGGAATACTATGCAGCCATCAAAAACGATGAGTTCGTGTCCTTTGTAGGGACATGGATGAACCTGGAAACCATCATTCTCAGTAAACTGACACAAGAATAGAAAATCAAACACCACATGTTCTCACTCATAGGTGGGTGTTGAACAATGAGAACACATGGACACAGGAAGGAGAGCACTATACACTGCGGTCTGTTGGGGGGAAATAGGGGAGGGACAGTGGGGGGTAGGGAGTTGGGGAGAGATAGCATGGGAAGAAATGCCAGAAATAGGTGAAGGGGAGGAAGGCAGCAAATCACACTGCCATGTGTGTACCTATGCAACAATCTTGCATGTCCTTCACATGTACCCCAAAGCCTAAAATGCAATTAAAAAAAAGCTTTTCTAAAACATGTTATTTTAAGAAACAATATAATGTGAATCAAAAACATGTTATTTTAAAGAATAATCAATATAATGTCAATCAAAAACATGTTATTTTAAAGAATAATCTATGTGATGTCAATCACTGATTCATTCATTTATTCAGCAAGGATATCGAGGAGACGTGCTGTAGTGAATACCACAGTGCCAGAAGACACAAGTGATTGTGAGTACTAACAAACATGGCCCTCAAGAAGGTGAGAGTCTTTTAGGGAAGACAGATATCAATTAAACAGTCACACAACAAAACAACTGTGACAGGCGCTACAAAGAGAGGTACATGGAACAGAAAGAAAATACAATAGTATTTAACAAATATGGGAGACCACCATTTAATAGTAATGGACTATTAAGGTAAAATCTGAAGGATGAAACAATGTTAATATACAAAAACAGAAGGAAAAACCATGCCTGGCGCGTGGAACAGCATGTGCCCTGTTGCAGGAAGAAACGCTGAGCTTCAGAGTTGCTGGGGGTCAGTGCGTGCAAAGCAGGAGTGACAGCAGTGATCTAACCAAGAGAGGAAGCTAGGTGGGGCCAGAGCGATGGTAACACAGGCAGAGAGGGGTGCAGAGATTCCAGACACGTTTAGGAGGTGAAAGTGACAGAGCCCAAGATCTGAATACGGAAGGGTTGAAGAGGTCAGTCTCAGAAATACCTCTTTTCTCTTTGTCTTGCTGAGTGGATTGGGTGTCGTTCACACAGAGACAGGACAAGAAGAAGGTCTGAGGACAGGGGAAGGAGATCGTGGTTGCATTGTCCCTCTGCTGAGCTTCAGTGTCTTAGGACATCACGGGAGACGTTAATTCGGCAGAGGTGCATATGTTCCTGGAGGTCACAGACACTGACGCCATGGCGATACAGAATTTTCTAGCATAGAGAGGACGTCCAGAGTGAGAGGGAAAGATGCCCCAGCCCTCATCCTTGCTGAACACCAGCACCTGATGGCCAGCGAGATGATCAGAAGCCTAAGAGAAGAAGGACAACGAGTGGCCGGAGAGAAAGGAAGTCAAGAAGATGCTCTTGCCAAAGGAAGAGAACATTAAAAGAGAGTGGCCAGGAGTGCCAATGTGCGACGAGAACTGAGGAATGTGTTGGGTTTGGTGGCATGGAGCAGAAAAGCTGCTTTGTGCCACTACAGGCAGAAGAAGAGGGGAGAAAATGGAGAAAGAGAGGAGACGCCACTCCCCGCAGACCGGCTCCGTGCAAGAGCGGAGAGAGACGCGCTCCAAGAGGACTGAGACCAGGGAAAGTCATTTTTATTCATACCAAGAGTGCTTTCGGCGTGCTCACATGCCAGCCAGAAGGACTTGGCATGGGAGAAGCTGAAGACACCAAGGAGAAAGAGAAATATTAAGCCGCTGATGACACGCAGCTCCTGAGAGGCTCTGAGCGGGACGGGGTCCAGCGTCTGGGAGGAGGGGAGATATGGGTAGGAAAGGATGGACCTCTCCTTCTATGATGAAGAAGGGGCAGATGGCACAGATTAAACATCCTGTACAGACACTAACAGCTGCTTGGCTCACAGCCACCGTCACCTTGTTCCTCACTTAAAAAAAAAATTCGGCCAGGAGCAGTGGCTTAAGCCTGTAATCCCAGCACTTTGGGAGTCAGAGGCAGGGGGATCACCTGAGGTCAGGAGTTCAAGACCAGCCTGACTAACATGGTGAAACCCCATCTCTACCAATTACAAAAATTAGCTGGCCGTGATGGCGCATGCCTACAATCCCAGCTACTTGGTAGTCTGAGACAGGAGAATCGCTTGAACCCAGGAGGCAGATGTTGCAGTGAGCTGAGATTGCACCACTGTACTCCAGTCTGGGCAACAAGAGCAAAACTCCATCTCAAAAAAAAAAAAAAAAAAAAAAATCCAGGGCGACTGGTCTCCTTTCCAGACATGAGAGGTAAAAGTTGATTCCTGTAAACCACCAGAGGTCAATCGCCTCTCCCTGGCTAGGGACCAAACTTTCAGAGGGGTCCCTGGGAAAGCCTTTCCTCCCTGTTTAAACGATGTGGTCTCTCCACTCTCCCCAGATTTCACATGTCTCAGTGTGCCCGCAGAGACTGCTGAGATCATGAGGAGACAACCCCAAGGCCAAAGGTAAAGGCACGGAGGGAGGCGGTGGAAGAACAGGGTGTCCAGCTACTCCCCGAGGCTCAAGGGGACCAACCCCAGAGCCCCTCCCACACAGAAGGCTTGAGTCCTTCTGTTCTGTGGCCTGATAAATGTTCCTGATTGTTAAGCCACTTCTTTTCAAGTTTCCCATTCTTTATAGCCAAAGCATCCATACAGATATAGTAGCTAATTATACTTTTAATTTATTCATTAAAGCCAGTGCCCCAAGGAGCCAGGTGGCCTCCATCTGAGTTACTCTACACACCTAAAAGTGCCAAAGCTTTAAAGCTTCATTAGGTTTTTTCTAATTAGACAATTCACAGATTACCCAAGTTTAGATTGACCTTCTCCTAATTAGTCCCAATTATGTTGGTTTCACTTTGGTTGGCGACTTATTCTTATCTCTTTCTCCGGAGGGAAATGCATCCCACCCCCGGGAGGCACAGTGCAGGGGGCACTGCCCTAGTTGCTATTTGAGAATCCAAGGAAAGATACTCTCCTTTTGCACCGACTCTTTGAGACTCTCTAAAAATAACCGAATTTTAGAAGAGTAGAAATGGACCCGATCTTTTGTGATTTCAGTCAAACCCTGCTTCTCACGCCTCAGCTGGAGACCTGGGGTTCACACAGCCTACTTGCCACCTGGGGAATGATGAAGCAGACTGCTCTACTAACATGGAATTGGCCATGTTCAGAGCAAATTCTAGACGATTTCCCCAAGAAAGGAATCGCAGGTGAGTGTCCTGGGCTCGGCAGGGCTTCTGATTATACACATTTCCCCACCTTCTTAAAGTAGTTACAAAAATAAATATAATCTTATCACTTGCAGAAGACATTGCTTTTGTAAAAATGTGGAACTTAAATTAGAATTTCAACATTCATGTTTTAACACCTGGGTGCCATTTTTTGCATGGATTGTAACTGCAAAAATGTGTTCCTTAACATTGGGGTAACATGACTTGAGACGTTAGTGTAAAACTTCACCGCGCTCTGAGAATGAGGCAGCAGGCACACAGGCAGGCACCCGTATCCATCTCCAAACTCCTCCGCTGATGGAAATGGTGGGAGGGGTGGATGCCAAGGGGATACACTACCTGCTGTATAACCAAAGAGAAACAAAAGTTTGAAAATAAATTATAATTTCTTAAAAATAAAAACTCAAGGAAGGAGGGAATGCATCCTAGGAGGGGAAAAAAAGTGTCGTTAAAGATGGGCGATTATCCAAGCCACACCACCAGTGAATCGCCCTCTGACAGCCGGCCACGCCCCAGAGCTTCCACCCCCCACCCTCTCCCTCTTGCTCCCATTCCAGCTCCCACAAGCTAAGCCTTCCATCCTCTTCACAACCACTTGGTTCAGGAAAAATGAGTTTCCGTGACTCTGAAGCTTCCCCGCTTTTATGACCCAGGTAACTGAGCTCATTGGATTGACTCAAGATACCACTTCCCTAACGCAGAACCCCAATCTTGATTCTCTCATGAGCCACAGATGGGCATTCACAGAGTTCTGTGACGGTCTCCGTGTCAAGTCAGTGCTACAAGATGAGCTTTCCAAACAGCCAGGAGCCCTGGGACGCCGGTGTGAACCTCCCAATACCTGCAGGTAAGCCATGGGCTCTGCAGAAATCCCTGTCTCAGTTGACAGAGACCCGAGTAACCGAAGCTGGAGGACAGAAAAGTGACTGGTATGATTAAAAGTATGTGTTGCTCTGGGAGTAAATAAATAAAAAAACAATTGAAAGCCGGACAAGAAAAATGGGAACATTCTAGAAATCCAAGTACAGGTCAAAATGCACAATGAACAGTCATCTTGCACTGTCAGGAAGACCAACGCCCAACACCCCCGGCGACCTGGCTTCCCAGCTGAGCCTCCGACCCTCCCTGCCCACACTCGGTGAGGCCAGGCTCCACTCTGTCCTCCCCGCACAGCTATGAGATGTTCCAGAAATGACTTACAAGTACTGGGAGAAGTTCCTAGACACTGGAATAAAGGATAGGTGACAGGAAAGGGGGCTGCGGAGTCAAAGTCTTACTTATCATCACAAATCATAAAGATAATGAGGCCCCTCCCTCTGCAGGGGCCAAGGACAGGCCACATCCTTCATGTATCCAAACCTGACGATGAGAGTTTAGTAACAGATACCAAAGTTGCCACAGGAAAACCGAAGCGTCCTCCCACATTGACATTCTGTCCAGGGACGCTCGATGCAGGATGCTGTGCAGTTAGTGTCACCGACCACGAAGCTACGGCCTGGAATTTAGAGGACTCTGCATTCTTGAGGTTCCCTTGTTCTATCTAGAAGGCTTGACTCCGAATTCATACATGTACTAGTCGGGATATTACATTTGATAATATTTTATCTTTTTAGCACCACTACACCAGAGAAAGCATAATACTGCAGACACAGGACTCATAGCGTGTGAGGCGCTCAGGCTAACCCACAAAGTTAAAACCAATTACTCAAAAATAAGAGACAGTGTTCCATGTCACTAAAGAAGTCAGCACCATAAAGGCATACTATCAGGGCCAAACTGTCCTGCATTAATGGCCTGGAAAGTTCTGACGGCACGGATATATGCACCTTCCCTGTGTCCATGGGGATGCCAGTCACCCTGACTCAGAGCCAAGAGCATGCCCAGCGTGCAGCACAGGGCCAGAGTGGGGCCGGGCAGGGCAGCCGGGCAGCCACCCTCGTGCACAGTTGTCCAGGCGGGGACGGCTCGGATGCGACCACCCACCCAGGCCATGACCGCCCCAGGAATAGAGGATCGCAGGAACCATATCCCATGTTCCTGCTCCACAGGAAGGAACGAGGTCCTTGGACAACGGCACACAGACAGGGCCTAAACTGTGTGTCACGAGAGTCCCAGCAAGAAAAGGTTCGTGGGGAAATAATTAGGATTCACCAAAAGCTCATATACAATTTTTGACTCTAGGATTTCTCGGAAACAATTACTACACTAATGTGCACCATGATTCCCCCAAGGAGGGAGATGAGAGGGCGCTTCCCGTGTGTGCTTTCCACAGGGACCTTCTTCAAAGATGCAGAACGCAGTTTGGGCAACACCACCCTGTCTACACGGCCTGAGCTTCATGCTTTGCCTCTGTTGATCAAGCACATGGGATTTTCTCGTATCAATTTCTGTCAGATTTCACAAACCTTTTTGGAACATCTGCTGCATGTCAGGACCTGATGGGTGGGAGATAAGATGAGTCATTATCCCCCCCACCAAGGTGTGCTGTGCAGGAAAGGTCCTCCCAGCACTCAGCTGTCCCCAGCATCCCAGCTGACAGCAGCTCTTTCTGCTCCCGTTCTGACACACACCATGCATGGAGGATGCGGAGAGAGGGCGGGTGACCCAGCTCACTCTCAGGAGGTCTTCATGTCCACAGACACCATCATGACTGAAAGCCTGTTTCTGTGTCGCTCAAAGCCACAGAACTTGACAGTGAGAAAGTTCCATTCACTGAGACTTCGCCCTACCTGGTATGGAGAATTGCTACACAGAAGACTCTTTCTGGAAGCCCCTCCTTCTCCACGGCTGGTAGGTGGAGTGTCCCAGGGACCTGCGGGCCCTCTTCCGTCCTCCCACGTCACATGAGTGTGGGGTAACCGAATTCACTCCACAGCCTCAAATACAATGGAACTCAAACTCGCCGGCAACCAGAACTTATGAACATGTTTATTACACGCGAGCAGTTACGACAGCAGTGCTCGCCATCCTCGGATCCCGCCACTTGTGTTGGACACACTCCGTCTACAACCCGGAGAGCCACAGCCACGTTCCAGTGACAACGGTACATTTAGCATACAGCAGCGTAAAATGTCCTGCTTTCCTCATCACTAGAAAACCTTAGTGAGCAATACAAAATGTTTTAACTGCTAGTTTGGCTTTTCAAAGAAAATCAAATATTTTAGTCACTTTTGCCATGTCGAGGAAAAGAGAAAATAATATTACAAGGAATTTAGAAAATACGACAGGACTCACAGGAAAGGTACCCAAAATGCCAAAAGCTGAAGTGGAAAGCTAGAATGTTGAGATGACGTCCACAACATTTTTCAAATGTGTCCCCGAAAATAAGAAACACAGCAGAAGTTAAAAAACAAAGTGCCAAAGGTAAGAGTGATCCACCCGGAGAGGAGTGGGAAGCTCCCCGTCCACCAGGAGTCGCTGCTCTGTGCTTACAGGAGCAGGGTGGAGACCCATCTATTTCAGAGGAATAAAAATGGAACTCTAATGCTAGTATTGACCTTTTAGAGAATACACATTCTTCACTCAAAAACTAAGAATTGGAAATGTGCTTGCTTTGCCTTAGGTGGGTGGTGAAGACAAAGCCATGCGTCTTGGGAGATCATCGAGCACAATCTGCCGTCTGCCCGAGTACTGGAGACTCACTCCGGTGCACAGTTGGACTGGAACCCCAGCCTGACCCCACCCCTTCTCAGAACGCTGCTCCCCACTCCTCCCTGCGGCCAGGAGGAGGGAACGGTGCCCCAGCGTCCACCACGCACCAGCGCTGGCCACAGGCCACACACAGACCTGCACAGAGACAGCATCCCCATCTGTGGATAAGGAAACAGAGACTCGAGGCTTCAGACCCATGCCATCGGACCACACTGTTTCTTCCACTATTCAGTCATCACTCCACAAAAACTACTAAGGCCTCCTCCATGCCAGGAACTCTGCAAGGTACAGGACCCAGTGGTGAGCGAGGCAGCCAGCCCCTTTCCTTACGGAGTCAGGAGCTTAGTGAGGGACAGACACAAGCATCACATAATGATGAAGCCAAATTTGCGGTCACACACAGTGAAGTGTTAAAAGGGGTCTCTCCAGCAGAACCTGTCGGGGAGGTGGGCACACAGGAGAATGCTTGACACAGGATCTGAGATGAGCAGTCTCTAACTAGGAGGAGCGCAGAACATTCTAGCGTCCAGAGAGAATTTGCAGGGAGAGGGTTAAGGATGACGCTGAGGCAGGCAGGAGCTGACGGAAGGGAGTGAAGACCCCAAGGACCTCGGCCCCCGACGCCCACCTGGTCCACAGGCACCGCCAGCTGCAGGTGGCCATACTCTTTGACTTCCAGTGCTCCTTGGGTTTCCTTGCTAGGAGTTGGTGCTTTATACACGTCACCTTCTGGGGAAAAATCACACAAACTTTTCAAACCCATGGAGAAACTGGAGTCCACTGCACATTTTCTGACCCAAACCCAAGTTACAAAGCCGGGCATCCTGGAGCTCCCTGCGCTGTCAGGCAGGCCACCTGGCCGGGGGTCCCAGACCCTGTCCGCCTCACCTCGTTTCCCTCTCGCCCTTCCTGTTTGCATCTGCCAAGGTATTCAGCATGGTGGCCTCAATTTTAGCCCCATCTGCTTTTGTCTCTGTCTCCAGGAAGGCCCTGGACCCTGAAAGTCATGGGATTGCTGTGGCCACCTGCCACCGTAGTCAGTCCATGAGATGAAATACAGGGAAGACCTCTGTCCAACAAGCCTGTGTCCAGTTAATTCAGTTAGAAATAAATACATGCAAAGTAACCCCATTGGACAGCAAAGTAATAGGATAAATTTTAAGAAAATACAGCTTTGGATGGGCGCACTGGCTTACGCCTGTAATCCCAGCACTTTGGGAGGCCAAGGCAGGTGGATCACTTGATGTCAGGAGTTCGAGACTAGCCTGGCCAACATGGTGAAACCCCATCTCTATTAAAAATACAGAAACTAGCCAGACACGGTGGCAGGAGCCTGTAATCCAAGCTACTCGGGAGGCTGAGGCAGGAGAACTGCTTGAACCTGGGAGGCAGAGGTTGCAGTGAGCCGAGATCGCGCTATTGTACTGCAACCTGGGGGACAAGAGTGAAACTCCGTCTGAAATCGAGAAAGAGAGAGAGAGGAGGAGGAGGAGGAGGAAGAGGAGCAGGAGGAGGAGGAGGAGGAGGAAGAAGAGGAGCAGGAGGAGGAGGAGGAGGAAGAAGACTGCAGCTTTGTTGCTTCTTATTTAACAACAGGGTTCAAACAACCAGGTGCTAAAGTTGTGCACTGCGAGGTAGTTAACTTAATGGATTGCTAGAAATCATTTTAATAGCATCACAATTAGATGCATTAAATGCTTATAAAATTCCAAGATTCTTGAAAAGTTGATTCTTACCCTGATAGAAGCAATAGGTGAGAGCAGAAGAAAAAGAAGTCAGCCAGCCGGTTCCTTCAACATCCGAAAAGATAGTACTGTGGCCCCTGGCAAGCACGATCATCCAAAACCAGAAACTCTAATGCAGACCCATTCATTTCTCAGCCATGAGTCCTGGGCCTACCTCACCCCTCACCTTGTCCATTCTCGCCCTTCTCCCCCTTCCCAGCCCTCAGCCCCAGGAGAACTGACCCTGGAGTCCTGAATTGAGCCAGAGGAGCCCCTACTCTTGCAGGTGACAGATTGGAAGGTGAGAGGGGGGCAGGGAAGTGACATTCATTGGGAACCCACTGTGTCCCAGGCATTTGATATTTAAAGCTCATGGCAATCCCCAAACAAACATATTCTGCCTATGATCCATAGGAATTGGCCCACAGTTACATGCTCTGTGAGGGCCACAGCAGGGATCAACAGCCACATCCTAGCACCAGGCTGCCTCCCAGATGGAAAGCCTGTGTGCCGGGCAGCCCCTGCTGCTGGGGTGGGATGTACATTGCCAAGGAGAGATTTTATACACAGTCATCAATTTCTATTACTCTTGATATATAGTAATATGTCAAGTGGAGTGGGTTCAGCAGGCTTTGGTCTAAGAGCCGCCTGTCCAATCTCCTGCCTACATGCTCACACACCTGCTTCACAGCCTCATGACCCCATAACCCTAACCGTAACCCTAACCCTACATGTATGAGGACGTAGGCCACTCTCCCACCTATGTACTCATGCACCTGCCTCGCCTCCCCGTGGCCTGGGCATTCGTTGCGGAGTGGGAAGGGCCAGGAAGGGAAAGGAGCGGGGGGAAGCTTTAGGGGATATCCAGATTTATAGCTGAGAAGTAGAGAGAGGAGCAACAGGAGGAGCTAAGAGATCATCAGGGTGCAAAGCGGAGAAACCTGAGAGGCGTTAGAAGGTAACAGCAGCCAAAGCGGGCTGAGTGCGGTGGCTCACACCTGTCATCCCAGCATTTTGGGAGGCTGAGGCAGGCAGATCACTTGGGATCAGGAGTTCAAGACCAGCCTGGGCAACATGGCAAAATCCTGTCTCTACTAAAAATACAAAAAATAGCTGGGTGCGCTGGCAGGTGCCTGTAGTCCCAGCTACTTGGGAGGCTAAGGCACAAAAATCACTTGAACCCGGGAGCTGCAGGTCACAGTGAGCAGAGATCATGCCACTGCACTCCAGTCTGCGCAACAGAACAAGATACCATCTCAAAATAAACGAAAAGAAGAAGCCAAGTGGGGAGGAAGGCTGTTTAGGAAAAACTACTTCCAAAAACGTTCAGCCGCTGCAGAGACGCGCAGGAAAGCCTCTCCCACCACCTTGCTTCCTCCTCCATAACCAGCCACACGACTCACCGTCTGTTACTAAGTATCCTACATACGCATAAATGAGACAGGACCTGAAAGTGCCTGCTCAGAGCTGGGCACCCAGTGAGAGCTCAGTAGGAGTTAGTAATGGTAGCAGAGAAATAGACGTAAGAGCACTTTCCAAATTACCTCATTTGAAAACCAGCTCTGAAGATCCATCTTTTAAATATCTCCTATACTCAAAAAGTACAGCTAAACAATCTAGGTGGTTTCTATCTTCATATTTCTCCCAAAAGACAGATTTGTGTGTGTGGCCTTCTGTGTCATCAGTCCTCAGGGTGAAGATCCTCAGTCCTGATGGAAACTGATTTGAAACACTATATTTATCTAGGAGGCCCTACTTAGGGAATCCCATTGCCTTCAGCAGTGAAATTTTGTTTTTCTGCTCTGCCCACAACTGACCTACCTACAAGCTGAACATTTTATTAATAAAGCAGATAGTTACAAGTCAAACAATATTTCTGGAGTATAAAATTTTTCTGAAAAAAAAAATTCCACATTCTTAGGCTGGTAACATTTCGAACTGCCTACAGTAGAAGAAATTGCAAGTCACCTCCGCCCCTTTCGACTAAAGGTTCTACCAATGTGTTCTTCTTTTCTTCCTTGGCATGATAAACAGAATCCTGGGTTTTAGGGGGTATGCCATCATATTTACGAGGTTCTTTTCCTTTGGAATCCACCTACAGGACAAATGAAGAAGAGAAAGTCCATTAGGAAGAGTGGGATTCAAGGAGTCCGACCAGGCTCTCTCTGTGGTCAGGAAGACACCGGCTCCTCCGAGAAAGAGCAGGAGGAAACGGAGGCACCGCCAAGAAGCCTCACTTCAAACGCAGCCTCGTCTACTCTGTCACTTGCATTCCCTGCTGAAAAGCAGCAAACATAAATCTCTCCCTCCCTCCCAGGACCTTGGCAGGCAGAGGTTACTCCACTTCCTAACTGTAGGTGGCCTTCCTAAAACCTGACCAAAGAAGGGCTTGCTTTAGGGAACAAGCACGCCAAAGAGGCGCCTCTGGTTTTTGGAGACACTCTTTAAAGCCGAATGGGAACTGCTGTTCAACCAGCATCACAAAGCCGTTCCTGCTGGAGCCTCTGAGCAGGATGAGAGGATCTGTGATGAAAATTAGCCATGTGGCGGTTTCCTTTGGGGTTGCAATAAAGGAGAACTCACATGTTTTTTAATCTGCAAACAATAACAACAAAGCACGACTAGAACACACAGTGAGACGATATGCAGATACCTGCACCTCAGATGAGGATGTGGTCACATCCTGATGAACGCGTCCAGTGTCTTCAGTGGAAAATGCATTTAACACACGTAGCCGACTGCACACCACGGTGCAGCCCTACCTTAAACCTGCTCGGAACATTTACATTGGCCTGGAGGCGGCAAAGCTCATCTGCCATCGCCGTCCACCGCAGAGGGCACGGGGCTGACAGGGAGCCGTGGCCGTCACTGCCTGGTGTTCCAAGAGAGTAGCCTACGGCTTTCTACTGAATGCGTGAGGCTTTCACACCATCACACAGCCAAAAATCCTAAGTCGAACTAAGTCAGGACGCCTGCGATTCCCTTAGCACCATTCCAATTCTATCCCATGAACTATCTTTATAACACTAACTGTCGTTTTTAGGTTTTCTTTTTTTTTTTTTTTTTTTATCTTTTCTCAAGTATTTGGAAGTGAATGGAGGCTGAAGTGTATAAATAGGTATTTCTCCCGAGCTCTCTATGTCAGTTAAGAAATGTCAAACTGGCCGGGCATGGTGGCTCACGCCTGTAATCCAAGCACTTTGGAGGCCAAGGTGGGCGGATCACCTGAGGTCAGGAGTTCAAGACCAGCCTGACCAACATGGTGAAACGCTGTCTTAAAAAAAAAAAAAAAAAAAAAAAAGAAATGTCAAACTAAAAACACCTGCTTCGTACCATTAATATATTGCATATGATGCAAACTACCAGGTTTTTTATCTTTGTGGAAATTAACATATGAAAATAGCCCTCCAACTTTGTACATGTGACCACACAAAATGTTTCTCCCTATTTTAAAGGGTTTTCCTATGAGTTGAAATTAAGTTCTTAAGTAGAAGAAATGAGATCTTAGCAGGTCATGGAAATGGAAAATGTATTTTGGCTGGGGATTGGGATTCTGAAAGTCTAGTTGATTCTTTTTAGCTTCCCTGAACTCTGGTTGTTGAGACACATTTTCCATATCTTTGGCCTCCAAGATAGACACCGTGTGTGTGTGTGTGTGTGTGTCCTATTATCTCTGGAACAGTACTCAAAGGACAATGACAAGCGTCCGTGACCCACCCTGGTAACGAGGGCACAGAAGCAGTTGTGACACAGAACACACCACAAACAAGAACCGCCCACGGTGTGACCCACTCCCACCACGCTGGGCACTGCAGTGAGACAGAAACACGGGGCCCCCACCCTGACCTGGAACAAAAGCAACTTCGGATGCTTCGGGATGACTGGATGAACGGGGCACCTGTCAGTACACCTATTTATTTCTCACCTCATACCTATCCAAGCACACGCAGGCAACGCGAGCTTTTGCAAACACCTCATTTCCGTGAAATCAGGGGCAGCACAGGGGCAGCCTCCTGTGAAGTATTGGCTCAACAGTCCCTCTGCCCTGTCGCTCCCAAGAGGGGTGCCCGGTCACTTCCCTTGCCCTTCACACTTTACCCACAGCAGCATATGTAATCCATAGACAATTGATTGATGATGTTTGTTGTGTTTTTCTTTCACCACAGAAGGCTAGAAGCCACCCAAGGGCAAGGATGTTGGGTTTTTTCTCCATTAATGAATTTCCAGAGCCTAGAACCATGCCTGGCACATTGCGGATGCCCAGTAAATATTTGTTAACCGAACAGGTGAATAATGCCAGCACACCTGATGACATCCCACCATTCAAACCCCGAAGGGGGTAGCCACAGCCTTGGGAGGACAGCCAAACTCCTGAGCCTGGCACAGTGGCTTTCGTGCTCCAAGATCCACCCACCTTCCTAGTTCAAGCATCCTTCCCTGCACCATACCTGTGCCCCCACAGCTCCCTTCCACCTGGAATTCCCTTCCTCACCTTCTTATGACAGCTCATCCTCCACACCCCAGCTCAAGCCCCGGTCTCTTTGGAGTGTTCCTGTGGACACCTGGACATAGCTAACCACAGCGCTAAACAGAGTCAGCTCTCAATATGTGCGTGTGTTCAATTAAGCGAGCATAACAGTTGCTCAGTAAATCTCTGCTGATTTAAGGAATTGAGCGGGAGGATGGAAAGAAAGTAGGAAAGAAGAGTTGAAAACCTGACATTCTTCAGACAAGAAATGGCAAGGCATTGACAGAGACAGATTCTGCAGGCCAGTGTCTATATTAAATACATATTGTTTCTGAACTATTTGGGAGAAGGTGTCTTACATCATGCACCTTTGCCTCTTAGTACTTTGGTACTTAATACTGAAGACAAGTGATCTATTTAATACTTCAGGGAGTGTTTCCTGACAACAGAAACATCATCCCTTACATGATCACAGACAATTACCAAATTCAGGATATTCACCTGATGTAGTGTTTTCATCTAACCTACCATCCATATTTCAATTTTGTAATTGCCCCAAAAATGTGCTTTATAGCATTTTTCACTCAAGAAAAGATCCGTCCAGGATTCAAATCACATTTAGATGCCAGGCCTCCTAAGTCTCCGTTCATCTAGAACAGCTCCTCAGACTTTGTCTCTTATGATCTTGGCATCTTTGAAGAATATAGGCCTGTCTTGCATTGTTTTATAGAAAGATCTAGAGTTGGCTGTGTGTTAGTCCTTTTTCATACAGCTATGGAGAAATACCAGAGACTGGGTAATTTATGAAGAAAAAGAGGTTTCATGAACTCACATTTCCACATGTCTGGGGAGGCCTCACAATCATGGTGGAAGGTAAAGGAGGAGCAAAGGCACATCTTACATGGTGGCAGGCAAGAGAGTGTGTGCAAGAGAACTGTCCTTTAGACAACCATCAGATCTCATGAGACCTACTCACTATCACAAGCACAGCATGGGAAAAACCCATCCCCATGATTCACTTACCTCCCACCAGGCCCCTCCCAAGACATGTGGGGATTATGGAAGCTAAATTCAAGATGAGATTTGGGTGGGGACACAGCCAAATCATACTGGGCTGTGTCTGCTGTTTCTGCCTGATTAGATGACAGTGACGCATCCCTCACTGGACACCCTCTCAGGTGTCACATCTTGGACTCAGGATGTCTGTCTACCCTTCACTGGTGATGTGGACCATGCATTCAGAGCACAAAGCAACACCACTGTCCTTTCCAGCTAATGCCATCAGTAGGACATGCAAATATGCTCTTCCCTCCCAAACTTCTCTGCCCTAAACTTTGGCCCAAGCCTGAGTCTGTCCCAGTCAACCTTCAGAATATAAAGCTTGTCGATGGATCTCACTTAAGTGGAAGATCTTGACTTCTTAAACAGCCCAAATTACAATATAAATTGGAAAAGTCACTAAAAGCAACAAAATTTTAATTCCATGGAAAAGAGAAAATATCATCTAACCCCCAAACACGACATGAGGATCTTACAAACTGAATCACACACAATCCTAGTATTACACTTACTTTTCTTAATTTTGCTCAACTTAAACTCTCTGTCTTTTAAACATGAAGTCTCAAAGCAGTTCACAATACTTGGGTCAGAGGAAAGCAGAGACTATATCTTCCTAGTTGCATATAACAGAGGTAAGTAACAATAACTGCTGAAGTCGATACCTCCTCTGGTAACATTACAATTATAATTTAGTCTGTTCGTGTAAACTATCATGCTAATAGACTAAACATTTGCAAAGGTTGTAATAAAGCAGGATTCAGATCTTCTTCCATTTTTCTTGTATCTGAGCAGTAGCATCCTCAACGGTCACTGAGCAGCTCTGGTGGGTGAATTCATTCATTCCGCCAGTAATCACCTACTGAGTGTCTACAAGGTATCCAGCTGGAAATACACAACTAAAGGGCACGGTTCTACCCTGGAGAGCACAGCAGAGAGAAACACACAGGTAACCCCAAGTGCGAGTGCCTCACTTGGTCTCGTGTCCAGCCCAAAAGAGCAGAGTCCATTCTAAAGGGTGGGCTGTGAAGGAAGGTGGAATGGGCCCAAAAACGGCTTTACAGAGAAAATGGTGCTTAGAGTCAGACAATGGGAATAGTCAACAGTGGGACACGTATTCCAGGGAGAGCGAAGAAAACTGGTAAGAGCAGAGGGCTGTGAGACCAGAGACCCTGTGCAGCATGGTGGGACTAGAGCCACCTTGGTGGGTGCTCTTGCACTGGTGACACAGAACTGGACAAGGACACAAAACCCTGGGTATGAGCCAAGGTCGAGGGCAAGGAGCCTTCAGTTACGGCACTAATTAAATCTCCCTTTTAGAAAAGTCCATGACCATTCTAGGTGCCTGGCCAGCAGCGGGCGCTCCCGAGCTGGGTGACATCCCAAGCCCCCCTCACCAGCGCTGGGTCTCGGTGCGCCATGTCAGCTGTGTGGTCTCAGGTCCCTCTGAGGTGCGATAGAATGGAGACGGTGCCTGCCTCCTGGGGTTGTGCTGGGGACCACAACACTTGAGACGGGGAGGGATCTCTGAGCCAGGCTGGCAGCTGGCAGAGCAAATGCCAGAATGAACCTCTGTGAGTGAATGGAGGGGTGAAACTTAACTCTGACCACATGAGCAGCAGTTGGGCATCAATGGTGGTCCAGGGGAGGGTTGTGGAGGGGCTCTCTCAGGCGAAAGAGTGGGTAGTGTACAGACATACCCCAAGCACTCAAGGTCCCCATCCCCCGAATAAGTCCAAACTCCTGCCACCCTCCGCCAGCACTCAGGCCTTCACCCACCCCAGGCTGCCTCCCTATCCCCATCCCAGGTAGCCTCACACACACTTGCTGTTCTCCAGCTTGTCAGCTCCCCCAAAGCCCTACTCTCTCCAGAACATCTGCCTTCTCTCAGTCACCTGGAGAACTCTCCCATACATTCTCCTAGACCCAACTCAAAGGTTGTCTTGTTCCTACACTGATATCGTTTGGATGTTTGTCCCCACCCAAATCCCATGTTGAATTGTGATCCTCATCCTTGCAGGTGGGGCCCGGTGGGAGGGTTTGGGTCATGTGGGTGGATCTCTGATGGCTTGGTGTTGTCCTCACGGCAGTGAGCGAGTTCTCACGAGATCAGGTTAAGCATGTGGTACCTCCCCCTACCCCCCACTGCCTCTCTTGCTCCTATTTTTGCCATGTGAGAGGTCTACTTCTCTTTCGCCTTCTGCCATGACTGGAAGCTCCCTGGAGCCTCCCCAGGAGCTAAGCAGATGCTACTGCCATGCTTCCTGCAGAACCTTGAGCCAATTAAATCTCTTTTCTTTATAAATTCCCCAGTCTCAGATATTTCTTTATAGCAGCGCAAGAATGAATGAATACACACAGCTTCCTTCCCCAATATCCCCTTTCCACAACCACATGCCTTGCAGTTTTCCATTTACACAATTGTTTCTCCTTCCGGCCTGCAAGTTTCCAAGGACAGGAGCAGGACCACGTGCTGAGTACTTGGGACAAAGTGCATGGCACTCCAAATGCCTTTTAATTGTCAGAGGAATGTGGATCTATCGCAGCACTTAGTAAAAAATTGATCCAGCAAGGAAACACAGATCAAGCAAGAATCCACGGCTTTCACAAGGAAGCACAGATGAACCTCACGTCTTACACCCACATTTCTCTCCATCTCAAGTCTCAAGCCCCTCCGAAATGAATGTGAGCTCTATTTACAAAGGTGACAGGTACCTCTTCTCAATTTCATTCATCTTTCTTCCTATTAAAAATGTTTTCAGAAAATGAACCTGAGGCATGTTGGTTTTATTTCTCTGTGGTGCTTTAAAGACTATTATTTTTCTCTGGAGCCTATTTCAATTAATCTAGCTTTATTTTAATGCTATTGTAAGAGATTGTCTAGCTCAGGCACACAAAAGGCAGCCTCCCAGGGTAACTTGGGATAAGTCAGACAGTTTGCCTAACTGAAGGACAGTAACAACCTGTTTCAGAGTTAGTCCATCCACAGGTAGGAAATGAAAAATGCCAACGGCAAAAGGTTCCCATGCGAATGTCCCAGCTCCATCCCAAGTGGGTCAAGGACCTCTACCAATGAACCAGCCCTGCTTTGAACATTTATTAAAGTGGAAGATTTGCAAACACTGCACCTGGCTGTTGCATCTTCAGGCTGCTAAAAGATGACAACAATTGTGGCCTTGACTGTTGTGAGATATAGCTCCAGCCTTGACATGATTAGCCAGCAAATGTCAATTCCAAAGCATTCATTTCACAGTGAACTTTACTGTTCAGACCAGGTTATTAAAGTGTGGGTCTCAGTGCGGCACCGCACATGCCTCTGCAACTATTTTCACACACACACAGGCACACATGCACGCACACACAGGCACACATGCACGCACACACACACGCACACACACACCACTTTAATTTATATGCTTTATCTCCTTTTCATTACTGTTCACTACCAACACTTGCACTCCATGCCTAAAAGACAAGTATTTAATATTAATGTTCTGATTGCAGATGTGATATCAATACAATGCTTATTAACCATTTACTGATTTCTCACAGATGCCTGCACCATAAAACATTCATTTTAATATGTGGATGCAATTTTAAACATTCATTAAATTAGCATTTCTTCTTTGGAAGGTAATAGCTATTAAAATCACAGTAAATGCAGTTCCTGTAAAACTGAATGCTACATAATAAAATAAGAGTAGCTTCATTCAATTACTTTCATTGGACCAAAAGCTCCAGTTAATTGTGCCGACCAGGACACCAGCAGACTCATAATGACATATTTTCCAGTGCTCAAGTATTTGAATCAAGCAGTAAGTGAATGAACCAACAGAATCATGCAGGCTATTTTCAAAGTACATTTCAGATGCGCTAATGAGTAAAACTGCACTCATGTTTTTTTTGCCATTTTCTTGAGAAATGGGCTTTTTTTTAATTTTACTTTAAGTTCTGGGATACATGTGCTGAATGTGCAAAATTACCGACGCCTTTGACTCACAGTCAAAAAGTAGCTCAGAAGAGTCAGACTATGGATGTAAAATCTTGGGGGTATTCAGGTGATTTGTTTCTGTTATATTCTCATTTTTCTTTAAGTACAACCATGCTTTGTCATAAAAATGGATGTCTAAATGGTTCTAGAAGGGCTTTTTCAGTAAGTAGAAAATAGAACTTCTAGGAAATTAAAGTAGACCTAAGCAACTTGTCACACAAATGCACAACATTCAACATAGGTATACGTGTGCCATGGTGGTCTGCTGCACCTATCAACCCATCATCTAGGTTTTAAGCCCTGCATGCATTAGGTATTTGTCCTAATGCTCTCCCTCCCCTTTCCCTGCACCCACCAACAGGCCCCGGTGTGTGGTGTTCCCCTCCCTCTGTCCACGTGTTCTCATTGTTCAACTCCCACTTATAAGTGAGAACATGTGGTGTTTGGTTTTCTGTTCCTGTGTTAGTTTGCTGAGAATCATCATCCATGTCCCTGCAAAGGACATGAACTCATTTTTTTTATGACTGCAGAGTATTCCATGGTGTATATGTGCCACATTTTCTTTATCCAGTCTATCATTGATGGGCATTTTGGTTGGTTACAAGTCTTTGCTATTAGAAATAGTGCTGCAATAAACATATGTGTGCATGTGTCTTTATAGTAGAATGATTTATAATCCTTTGGGTATATACCCAGTAATGGTATATACACAGTAATGGGATTGCTGGGTCAAATGGTAAGGAAAGGGGCATTTTTAACAGTGCAAATTCAAGTTCTTTTGCTGAATTAAGGCAAAAGTCTTCTTCTATTCAAAATGGAAACTGAGAACTAAGAGGCGAAGAGCTGTGCCCTCACATCTTTCCAACATTCTGGACCATCCACCTTCAACAGCTTAAATTAGAACTTCATGGGCTTGGAAAAAAGTCCGACGGCAGAGATCCAAAAAGAGTAAAACAGGAGGGAAGAGAGGAGGAAGTCAGCTTTCCCTGAGACCCACAGAGGGGAGTTCCAGTCAAGCCATGCAAATGTTAGGCACAGCTGGGATTCCAAGTGCAGAGGCCAGAGGCCAGACGCCTGCTCTTAAAACACTACAGCTTTGCCTTGATGGCAGCAGTTAGTTTACTAAGGAAGAACGTCATCACACACAGATGTCAGTCACTTCATAGACATCAGTTAGATGCGAAGGAGGCCCACCCTTCTACTCCGCAGAGAACCCACAATGATAATCCCAAACACAGAAGCAGATGTGTCCTCTGCTGGACATGCACGGAATTCTGCTTGACATCAAAAACACTTTTAGGCATGAATATCATCTCTCATGTAATAAATGTGCTCCTCTAGAGCTAAGCAACTTCTCACACAAATGCGCAAGCCCAAGTCCTGCTTCCTCCTCCTGCAGACCTCATCCCAGCTCCTGAATGCACCATCCTCCCGCCATCCCTGGAATTCTGAGGTCGGCCTTGACTTCTCCCTCTTCCTCCACAGTCATCTCGAGGTGCCACATTACTCTGTTATTCTCCTTCTCACTTCTTTGAATCAGGATTCCATGAATCATACTGCAAACACTCAGCTATTTTACGTACCACTAAGAAAGAAAGGACGTGCTATTTAAAGTATGTCGCCATGCTGTAATTTCCCAGAAGTTCTATTTTCTACTTACTGAAAAAGCCCTTCTAGAACCATTTAGACACCCATTTTTGTGACATAGTATGCTTGTACTTAAAGAAAAATGAGAATATAACAGAAACTAATCACCTGAATACCCCCAAGATTTTACATCCATAGTCTGACTCTTCTGAGCCACTTTTTGACTGCAAGTCAAAGGCATCAGTGCTCCTGCACGTAGCGTGGGAAGGCTGCCCTACCATCATCTCTGAAGAGCCTCCAAGTCGCTGGTATCTGATCTGCACATTTTGGCGCTGGTGCTTTATGCCCTGCAGAGTGGGAGGCAATCCTTCTGCACCACTCTCAAGAAAAAAACGTACCCAAATGTGGCTGGTTGCTTGCTGGCCACACAGCCCTCCCCTCTCAGGCTACACACAGGTTTGCAAAGCGAATCAGCTCTTCTGTGCTCCTCTGCTGAGGGAGAGCCTATTTCTCCACCTCCTGAAATCTGAGCTAGTTTGCGGCATCCTGCTGGAAGATGAGATGCCACGTGGAAGGGAATCAAAATGCTCAACAACCAGCACTAACTGCCAGACGTGTAGGTGAGGCCAGCTTGAACATCCCAATCCAGCAAACCTTCCACTGAACACAGCCTCGTAAGCAACCAAGGTGAAACCAGCCCAAGACCTGTGCAGCCAAGTCACAGAACTTAAAGAAGTCATAAACTCTTGTTGCCTGAAGCCCCTGGTTTGGGGGTGGCTCGTTACACCACATAGATCACTGATGCTGGCAGCTGCACCTGTGTGTGTCTACCTCCGTCTCAGGTCCTGCACAAGAGCTGGTTGTCACACCACAAGAATAGATGAATTGAAGAAGAATATAATCAATCGATAGCAAATTTGCATCTTGATGTTCTACTTTTAGGCCTGTGTATATAATAACTTTTTGTTTAAATTCTGTCATAGCAAAATCATTTTGAGAACATTTTACACAGCAGTTAAACTCAACATGTACAGAATCAACCCCGCCCCCAACTCAATTGAAGACACAGACAGATGAGCAGCTAAAGCCACGTTTCTCCATGAACAGCCAGCACCTGCAACGTAGCTGCCAACAGGAGTCCTGAGACGCCATCAACGTCAGCTGCACCTGTTCCAGAGATGCCAGGATGTGGGAACGTGCGCTCCATAGAATCCATGATACACAGCATCTCCCAAGTCCCACTGCTCTGCTCCACCTGTCACCTCACTGGGAATGTCACAGTTGCTCAGGACCAGCCCCTCCCTGTGTATTTTGCTCCCTTTTCAGTCCATACAATTTATTCCACCAGTAGTAGTGAGTATCAGGTAGATATGGTCCACTGTACTCCCTTGCTTAAATCTGGGTCCCTGCAAATAAAAACATCTTCCTGGGGAGCCCAGCTCCCCTGACCCCCTACCTGCCCACTCTCACAGTGCTTTCCCACCATGGGTATCAGGTGTTTCTGACTCCAAAGGGCAGTGTTGATGGGGAGACATAGGCAGATGTGGAAGTTAAACAGTTTATAGGAGAAGCATCACTGATCTGTTGGAATTGTGGAGGTGGGGAGGTGTTGGTGCTGGTGGAATCTGGGTTGATTTAATTTCTGGGATTTAATTCACTGAGCAGGAGGGCTGGATGAGGTCCACTAGGGTTACTGTCACGCTTATTGACACTGACTTCTCCAATTGTGGAAACTTACGATTCCCTCATGTTCGTGTCTCTCATGCTGGCAGGGTGTGCCTAGCATGCTGCCAACAACTCACCACGGCCTCTGGACGACCAGAGAGTTCAACAAGTGCCCCGTTCAGGCCTGATATCCTGGGGGTCACAGGCTCTAGGACATGTTTGTGATTTGTTCACTGAAGGGTCAAGAAAGACTTTCTGCTTTGTATTCTAGGTACTTTTTTTTAAGCTTGCAAATGTAAAAGAAAATCCAGCATGTAATTTTAGGAAAAGCTGATACTTTGATTGGCTGATGTTATGAGAGTGTCCACACCACCAAGGGTCCCAACAGCCCCCCACAAGGCAGTATCTTAATGGAAGGGCACTCCTGTAATTTTTTTTTTATTTTTTACCATCTTTTCCAAAAAGATGTTGTGGCAGTTCACATAGAAAACAGATAAAAGAGGTTTAGCAAGTCAGAAATGGAAAACCGGGGGCAAGCAAGTAAAGAAACACACATTTATCATAAATGGCGAAGTTGCTGCAACCATCATAAATTCCAGCCTCAGAGAAGTCCTGTGTGTGGAATTATTTTCATTCTTAGAAACACACCCGCTCTTCAAATGAAGCCAAAAGGTATTAATACTGAGTTCTAAGATAACACATCTTTACAGATGGAGACCTTTATATAAGGGACAACGAATACAGCAAGGCATGTCATTTTTGTATTCTCAATGATCATCATTCATTCATCCATTCAACAAACACCTAATATTAAAATACATTTCCTAGAAAAAGAAAATCCAAATAAAGAAGGCGATCACTTGACTCAAGAAGCTACAAAAAATAACGAGTCGATTCAGAAGAAAAGCCCTGGCAGCCAAAGCCAGACAAGGACGACGTGAGTAAGAAGTCAGACAGGCTCACGTCACTCATGAGCAGACATGCAAAAATCTCCAACAAAGCTTAGCAAAACGTATTCAGGGAAACTTTTTTTAAACATAAGGCTTAATCAGTGAGTGAAGGTGGATAAGGACCGTGGTTATGAACTCGGCGTGAAGACTCAGGTCAGCAGTGTCATTACCTCCAGTAGCAGCAAGCTGCATGAGTGCAAGTGTAGGGGAAGGGCGGAGGGGGGCTCACCCCGGGCCAGACGCTTGCCAGATGCACACGGTGGCTCACAGGTGAGAAAGTCAAAGCTATTTGCAGGAGGGTGATTAAAATGGCGATCATGAAACCTGAGCTGCAGCAGCAGCAAAGCCCAGGGCTGTTAGTTACTGGGAAAGAACAGACGAGGACAATGTGGACCCTCAAAACCAGTGTGCCACAGTAGGGAGGGCATGCAAGCCTGGGAGCCACGCAGACAGACACTGGCAAGGGTTTGCGTTCAACAGCTTTGTCAAATAAACATTAATGTCAGTTGAACCACTAAAAGACGGTTTTGGTAGGATGGTCAGGGATATATGAGGATCACATAAACGTTATAAGGACTGGTCAGCCCCTCTAGGATCCAACTTCTGCATACCTTTCTAGTCCTGTACCCTGATACCTCCTTGCCGTTCTTCCTCATGCATTATGCTGCAAATTCAAATTGTGTGTTGATTAGCAAACACATACACACACACACATAGGCATCCATACACATAGGTACACAGGCATACACACACACATATGTATCCATGCACACAAATGTATTCATATGCACACTCATGTATGCCTCCATACACAAACACATGCCTCTGTACACATGCATATGCATTCATACACACACATGCATACACACATGCACATATGCATCCATACACACACCTCCAAACATACATATGTATACACCAACATATATGCATTCATACACACATTCATACACACATATGCATCCATACACATTCACACATGGATGTACATCTGTACATGTACTCATGTGCACACATGCACACATATGCCTCCATACACACATGCATTCATACATATACATAAACACATCCTTACACACACATGCACCCATACACACATGCATATACACATATTCATCTATACACATGTGCACCTATACACACATATGTATTCATATGCACACACATGCATCCATACATACACATGCATCCACGTACACACATTCATCCACTCACACATGTATTCATGTGCACATACACATGCATCCATGTACACGCATATGCATCCATTCACACGTGTTTATATGCACACACATGCATTCATGCACACATGCATCCACTCACACATGTATTCATATGCATCCACTCACACATGTATTCATATGCACACACATGCATCCATATGCACAGATGCATCCACTCACACATGTATTCATGTGCACACACATGCATCCATGTACACACATGCATCCACGTGCACACACATGCATCCATGTACACACATGCATCCACTCACACATGTATTCATATGTGCACACGCATGCATCCATGTACACCTATGCATCCACTCACATATGTATTCATATGCACACACATGCATCCATGTACACGTGCATCCACTCACACATGTATTCATATGCACACACACATGCATCCACTCACACATGTATTCATATGCACACACATGCATCCATGTACATACATGCATCCACTCACACATGTATGCATATGCACACACATGCATCCACTCACACATGTATGCATATGCACACACATGCATCCATGTACACGTGCATCCACTCAAGCATATGTATTCATATGCGCACACACATGCATCCATGTACACATGCATCCACTCACACATGTATTCATATGCACACACATGCATCTATGTACATACATGCATCCACTCACACATGTATGCATATGCACACACATGCATCCACTCACGCATGTATGCATATGCACACACATGCATCCATGTACACATGCATCCACTCAAGCATATGTATTCATATGCGCACACACATGCATCCATGTACACACATGCATCCACTCACACATGTATTCATATGAACACACATGCATCCACTCACACATGTATGCATTTGCACACACATGCATCCATGTATGCACATATGCATCCACTCATACATATGTATTCATATTCACACACACATGCATCCATACATACACTTGCATGCCTCCATGCACATGTATTTATACACACACATGCACCAGTACATACATACACATATGTATTCATACACACATGCACATGCAGTGAGCTGCTTCTCCCCACTGCTGCCTTACTGTCACATCTGCCTGCAATGTTCTCCTCCCACCCTTTGCCAGAGCCCACTGCCACTCATGCTGAGCTTGAATCAATTACTCTCCTGTCTGTCCCATAAGAGTTCAAATATATTTTTGTCTTCACACCTACTGGGTTGCAAATACCTGTGTGCACCTCTCAGCTCTGGGCTCTGTGCTCCAAGCATAAACTTCCTCTCCTATTACACCATCCTCAGGAGTGTACCTGCTTTTTCTTTATAAGCCTGGTACTGACGCTGGCCCAGGAAGCTCTGTTTACAGTTCGGGCCCTCGCCCTGCACTGTGCCCTTGTTAATGCCAGGAGGCGCCAGAATCAGGAACAAGTTACTTACTTGTTTTAAAACGTTATTTACTTTTTTCTTTCTCTGTAGGTGTTTTTCAACATTCGCATACCTTCTGCAAGACAAAAGATATTCAACTTGAAATGTAACTCCCTGCGGAGTTATCTCTATAAAATGTAGGCCGCTGCCTGGTCTTTAGGAGGGGAGCAAGCTGTCCACAGAGGACATGGCTCACGGAACAATGATTTCCCGGCCTCAGGAACAGAAAGTGCACCAGGAATCTGTTCGATTTCCTTCCTGGAGATCAGATGGCCCATCCTCCTTCTACCACAGCACAGATCCCCTGCCCACCCGCCGCCTTTGCAAGTGCAGGCATCTCATTTCTAGTTCCTCTTTAGTGAGGATTTCTCCAATAGCTGCTACTCAGATTTGGAAATGCTTCTTCCCCAGGATTCTCTGCAAAAGAGCACCTCCTTGGTCTATTCTGTGTTAGCCGCATGAGCTTCAGTCTCTGAACGATCGCATGCAGCCTCCTGTTGACCCTAAGCTCAACAATGTCAGCAAAGGAAAAAGATATTTAAGCCACTCAGACTCAGTCACGGCTTCCGAATGAACAGATGATGGCAAAAAGCAAAACACATTGCGAGGTGGGAAACACGTGGGGTGCAGGTAGAAAGAACGACTCAACTCCACAGCGCCAAGATGCTCCTCCTCACTGTGCTATCAGGACTATTAGCACGAATTAAGTCAATAAAATCAAGAAATAGCCACGTGTGCCAGGCATGCAGGTGGGACTCCAACTAACCATCTGCCTGGATACCAAACTCTGTGGGGTTGTCCTCGGTAGACAGGACAAAGGGAGCCTTTCTCTGCCTTGAAGTACAAACACTAGCAGCACGTGAAGCAGCATGGGAGGAGGCCATCCCAGACACTGCACCCTCAACAGAGGTTCAAGCTCTCCAAATGCAGAAGGCGCTCACGCCACAAAACCTCAGGTGTAGAGGAAGGCTGGCCACCTGCATGGTGTGCAAACCATCTGTCCTGCTCCACAACGAGAGGAAAGATGACAGCTCTTTTTCTTTGCTTGAAATAATAACCATTAAAAACCCGATGACGAACTAGCTCCAGGAAGGTTGCTGGTAAGCCCTCAAGTCGTGTCCTACTCGAAATGTATTTCAAACACACCCGTCAGGGCTGAACAGCTGAGAATGAAGAATCCCACAGATGGGCTCCGGGACCACCCGTCTCGGCACGCTTCATCTCCCTCCCGGTCACTGCTTCATGGCAATAAACACGCATGCAGTGGGGCACCCGCTTAGCCACGCCCAGAATGACTACAAAAGTCATGGCTTTTTTCACCAGGAGAGAGCGACACTCAGCACAGACTGTATTTTAGATATGGGAAAGCAAGCCAAATCAAGAAAACAAAGCATCACGCTGGGTGCGCCACAGGCAGGCGTACTGTGCCTAGAATCGGCTCTGAAACTGCATCGCACATTTCAAGTCTCAATCTCTAAGACTCCCGGTTTCCCAGAGAAAAGCAGCAGACCCAGCGTAGATCTTGCTGTCCTTGTGAATACACCATACAAGAGCAGTTCCCCCACAGCTCATTTTTAAAATCTAAAATTGTATATGTAAGAATATTACGTTTCACTACTGAAAAATAACCAATAGCTGAACTGGACCTATTTGGGAGAGATGCTAGGGGAAAGGCAGTTTGTTTCCAGCACTCAGGAGGGGAAGGTATGAACCATGCTCACTGTAGGACCTCACTGGGCACCCTCGGAGACTTCCAGTAAGGAAAATACTTGAAGGTCTCCAGTCCCGCAGCAACGTAAAAGTGATTGTCTTGCAAATCCTTTGAGTTATCCAAAAGATGCCCATCCATTGTAAATAATCTGCTAAAACAGAAAGAAGAAATGGGATGGAGATGTGAGGATCAGTAACACAGGGCTTGGGGTATGAGTGCAGACACTATGAGTAGTGCGTGGACCGCTGGAGAAACAGCGCTCGTCATAAGCCAGGGTTACCCAAACGGGCCAATTAATCCCGAGGGGAGCTGCTCTTCCAGGATGAGACCTGCTTTCCATTTGTAGATTTTTTAAATTAAAGCGTATTTTTAATTATATGCAAGTGCTCAGAGGCTCTCAAGAACATGTTACACCCTTGGTTAGCGTTCAATTAATTTTAACTAATGACAGCTAAAATTACCACAAATTGGCTCATATTGTTACAACTACTTTGAAAACAAACCAGGATTTATTAGCAAATAATTGCATTTTTATAAGTACCAAAAGACTAATATTAGTCTACTTTTTACTCAGTACTCCTTTTCAGCAGGTACTCCTTCGCCGGTTTATTCAAGAAATGATTCCATTAATTCAATGCTGAGCCTCCACATGCATAAGACTATGCGGTAGGCAATGCATTGGCTAGACATCTGCATGAGAACGTCTCTGCCTCTCCAGAGTCAGGAAGCGCACAAAAGCCTGCAAAGCTGAACACGACAGGCGAAGTGCAAAGGGCTGGGGTCCCAAGAGAAGAAAGGCTGAACCCAGCGCAGGCTTCACAAAGGTGGAGGAACCTGAAACACGGTCGGGAGGGTGGGTGGGATTTCATCACGTACCGATGGGATGAAGCCATCTGGGCAGGAGGATTCTGTGCAAAAAGCTGGAAACCAGGGTGGGGAGGGGAGCTGACAGCCACTGAAGGTGAGGCGCAGACACAGCTGTGAATGAGCAGGACAGGGGCAGTTTCCAAAGAGCCTTGAATTCTGGGGAGGAGCATTTATCATTAATTTCGTCAGAGTGAAGATTTCCAAGGAAGAGTGGATAAAGGCTGTGTTTTAGCGCTAGTGAGCGGGCAGCTGTGGCCAGGACGTGACTGAGGAAGACTTGCCCCTGTGGGAGGAGACTCGGAGCTGCCGCAGAGCCTGAGAGGAAGGAACAAATTAGGGCAGGAAGAATAGGAGCAGAAGAGAAGAAACGCAGGGGGCATGGAAAGGAAGCAACTACGGACCCTATCCCTCGCAGAGCTGGGCATCAGAGCTGCCCGGAAGGCCAGCTTCAGAGTGCTGGGCCACCCACTGCAGGGCTCCCGGCTCAGGAAGCCTGGGAGAAGGCCTGTGCAGGGCATTTCTAACACGCTTCTGGCTGACGCTGCTGCTCCTGCTGCTCCTGGACCCTGTCCCGAGAGCTGCTACAGAGACGACCCCGGAGAAAACGCAAGAAGCATCAAGACAGGAGACTGGGAGAGGCATGGCGGAGCAACGTGTGGGGAGCCGGCCCGCTGGAGCAGAGGCTTCCACGGGACACCCAGCGCTTGGAATTCTGTTCTCCTCCGCCAGGGCCCGGGGACGGTCAGTCCCCTCTGGTGGACTTGGACAGCTGGTGCCAGCATCCCCAGGAGTAAATCAGGAACATGCAGAAGGCTGACCAGGGAACGGGGCACTGACAGTGGTCCTAAGGAGAAGGCATCCTCCCAGCGACTGCTCCCGGGGCCAAACGGCAAGGTTCTGAAGGGTGGGAACAGACGGACCAAGAATTCACACGTGAATACAAAAAATGCCATCGAAGAGGTGGCAGATATTCCCAGGACGAACAAGAATATGAAACCATAAAACAGAAGCAAGGGGCCGGGCGCGGTGCGGTGGCTCACGCCTGTAATCCCAGCACTTTGGGAGGCCGAGGCGGGTGGATCACGAGGTCAAGAGATCGAGACCATCCTGGTCAACATGGTGAAACCCCGTCTCTACTAAAAATACAAAAAATTAGCTGGGCATGGTGGCGCATGCCTGTAATCCCAGCTACTCAGGAGGCTGAGGCAGGAGAATTACCTGAACCCAGGAGGCGGAAGTTGTGGTGAGCTGAGATCGCGTCATTGCACTCCAGCCTGGGTAACAAAAGTGAAACTCCACCTCAAAAAAAAAAAAAAAAAAAAAAAACAGAAGCAAGTAGAAATACTGAGGTGAAACTCAAGTCCTGGAAAGAAAGATCACGATGGCGTGGATCGGAGAATGGACGTGGATGAGGTGCTAGCTGCTGTTTGGAGGTGAAATTGAGGAACGCACTTAGGGGAAGGCAGGGAGGAAGAAACAGGACCTGCAAAGGAAGAGCTGAGAGACCAGGGTGAGCAGCCGTGCCAACACCGCCGATAAGAATCCCAAAAGGAAGTTATGGCAAAAGTGCAAGGAGAAAATATGTGTAGAAATCATGAAAATTAATTTCCTGGAGTTGAGGAAAGAGGATAAGCTGCAGGTGAAAGAGTCCACAGATGTCAAAGGACAGAAACTACAGGAAAACTGGCTGGCAGATACCTGGGTGTGACACCTGGGGTCATAGACAGCATCCTTAAGGCACTGGGGCGGAAGACCCAGCTGCACCGCCCAGCAGGACAGGACTGACTGGGGCCTTTCAGCAGCAGCACAGATGGGAAAGATTTTGATATTTTCAAAATCTAGAAGAAAAGAACATGAAAGCCAGCCAGACCCTCACGTAAACAGAAGGGACGAGATAAAAATGTCCTCAGGCTTACAAGGCCTCGGGAGATTGGCCACACAGAGACCCATGCCAAGAGTATTTTTAAAGGACGTGGTTAAATAAGAAGAACAGCGAATCCAGGAGTCGCTATGAGAATGATGTGAAGTAAAGGTGACCAAACACAAGGCCAATTTGTATTATCCTTTTTTTTTTTTGAGACGGAGTCTCATTCTGTCGCCAGGCTGGAGTGCAGTGGCGCGATCTCAGCTCACTGCAACCTCCACCTCCCAAGTTCAACTCTCCTGCCTCAGCCTCCAAAGTAGCTGGGACTACAGGCACATGCCCCACACCCACACCATCACGCCCAGCTAATTTTTTTATTTTTAGTAGAGACGGCATTTCACCATGCTGGCCAAGATGGTCTCTATCTCTCGACCTTGTGATCCGCCTGCCTCAGCCTCCCAAAGTGCTGGGATTACAGGCGTGGGCCACTGCACCTGGCCTGTGTTGTCTTTTTTTAAAAAGCTAAGATCAAACAAAACATGTTCGTCATAACCCAAAATTCCAATTCTCGATCATAGCCATGCGAGAGGAGCTGCTGAGGGGAGACGAAGGGACATAAAAATGAGCTTATGTTCTTGGCTGGGGAGGGGGAAGACGCAGAAATCAATCAGCCTAGAATCACCAAGGCTTGGCGACTGGCAGGGGAGAAGGTGTGTGCGGTGTCCAGTGTGGGTCCAGGGATTCCGAGTGCTGAGCAGAATGCTGGAGACGAGGAGTAGGGCTGATGGCTTGGGTGGAGGGAGGTGGAAGGGCAAATGAGCTGTCAGCAGCGAAGTAACTGTAAAAAATGTGCCTGAAAAAGCTAAACTTGAATGTCTCCTCATAAACCAAAAGCGTGTCAGGCTTTCCTTGCAGCAGCAGCGTCTTGCAGGAATGAAGCTAGCTGTCTTTATGTTCATTTGTTTGCTTTTAGATAGCTGTGTTCTTTTCATTCAGGGATGGAAAAATAGATACCAAAGAACAGGACTCTGGATGGCTCCACGCGGGATTCAGGAGGTGCCCCCTAAATGGAGACAGAGCCATGCCACTGGTTAAAACCCTACAGGGCCAGCAGGACACCTGGCTGCCCACACGCTGGAGGCACACACGGCTCAGGCACGTTCCCCTCGGACTTCCCTAAACTCATCTCGGCCTCATTTTCTTCAAAGAGAGGTACAAAGTCTACTCCCAGGGTGAAGGGTAAGTAGAAATTCCTTGGTGGGATAAGACAGAAAGGAAGTCACAGACAGAAAAATGACACATGCATCCACGTGCAAATGTGAGCCTGTATAATACGTTCAGATGACACCTATGCAGACATAGAAATGTGGGCTGGGACGTCACATCCAGAGGACCGCAGCTTTTACTGAAGTGTGAGTCTCGTGCAAATGAAGAACAAGAATACAGACGACAACTGAGATCATGCGCGTAAATAACAGTGCTTTACATCATAAAATGCTAAACACTAGGGATTTCTATTGTTACCTGTATCAGAAAATGTAAGGACTAAATCAAACAGCCATTTGCAAAATTGTTTTGTAAACTGGAAAACATTATAAAAATGTCAATTATTAAGTGATTTTCAATGAACCTTAAAGACTGGGGATATAGTAGAGAATATAAATATCTCTAAATTAAATCCTTTACCAATAAACAGCCAGCTTGGCTGTTTTACCAAAATAAAGGTACAGTCTGTCTTACAGGAATTTTTAAATACTTGTGTTTAATGAGATTCCTTTTCAAGACCATGTGCAATTAAAAGATAGATCTGAGTTTCAGCTAAGGTTTCAGAATCTCTGGATGCACAGTCTCATTAGGCACCCTGAATCCTGGCCTCCACGTCTATGGGTCCCAGCTGTTAGGTCAGCTAGTTCCCCCACTATTAAGGGACTAAAAAGCAGAGATTTATCAGACAGGGTCTCAAACTTTAAGGAGCTTAAAATACGGAAGAGGAGAGACGACAAGTCCACAAATAACCATGTCCAAGGTTGATGGGCTATTTATCAGAAAGCTGAGGCCAGGACTCAGTCTTCAGGCCTCTCCTCCAACACCAACTCCATCCCACCCAGTGCCACAACCGTCGCATGACAGTCACATCATGTGTCCGTTTCTCCAACCTGACCTCTTCCCTGACTTCACACTCACATATACAGGCTGGTGCATCTCCACTCTGATGTCCAACATGCCTCGCAAACAGGGGGCATCCAAAATTTCATTCAAAACTCCCCCAAAACCCGTTTCTCCTCTCACCTCCCCCTTCTTAGGAATGGTACCGACAGTGTCCCAGCTGCTCTGATCAGAAGACTGGGAGTCTTCCTCCCCTTCTTTCTCCTCTCCCCTCCCTCATTGCCTCCCCTCCAACCCCACCCCGCCCCCATACCCCATCTCTCAATCACTCACTCCTACATGAGGAGGTTGATCAGCAAGCCCCATAGCATACAGAAACACAGCCAGAACCTGCTTGCCTTGGGCCCAGCCACTGTGGTCTCCCCTGGATCACCTGCAGGCGCCTCCAGGCAAATCTCCCATCCCACCCCATGGTCAGATGATGACACTCTGTGCCCAGAACCTGCCAATAGATTCACACCACACTCAAAACCCAAGCTTCTCAGCGAGGTCTACAAGCCAGCCTTCACTTCCGGGACCAGCAGCTCCCACCCTCCCTCCCTAGGCACTGCCCTGCCACTGGTGGCTCCCCCCACAGAGCCTGTGCGCCTGAGGGTCCCTCTAATGGAGACGATCTCCACCCAGATCACAATGTGTTTTACTTCTTTGTGCCATTCAGATGTGTTCTCAAATGTTGCCTCCGCAGAGAAGCCAACCCTGACCAGCCCCGTCACTCACCCCAGGCCCTGCCCTGCTTCATTCCTCTGTGTGCCACCCCTTGCATGGCATATCTCAGGGGTCTGCTCCTGAGCGTGCATCTGCTGTCTCTCCACCAGACAACATCCACCCTTTGAGGACCATGTGTTGTTGAGAAACATTAAGTTGACCGTGCCCCCATGGCTCCTCTGTGGAGGATACCTTTTAGTTTGTAATTAGTGGTAGGTGGGTTACAGCTGCCTACTTGGGAGATTCTTGAGTTATGAGTAAATGTAGAGCACCTGTGTATTAATAAGACTCACCTGTCTAAGAGCAAATAACTACGTGGATGAGACTCTGCTTGGGGCCTTCAGCCTAGAAAAGCTGTCAGCCTCTCAGCTGGCAGGCTGCGGGCCCCCGGATAGATCCACTGTGCTGTTCTATCTCGGTGTCTCTCTCTCAATACCTTCAGCGACACCTGGGTGGGGGTCTCCCAACCAAGCTGGTACTCGTTAAGCGGAGCCTAAGTGTGGGTACTTGAACCTAGGATGAAGGGTTGCCTGAGCAATGGAGAAAGAGGTGAAGCTGGCGGTATCCCAGGAATGTTTGAAAAGAATCTCCTAGGTGAGTCAGGGGAAGCCAGAAAGGCACCCAGGGGGAGACTCCCACATGAGATAGGCAGAACCCGAAAGTAGCCAGAGTACTATTGGAAAAAATCCCCGGGGTAAGTTGGGGAGCTCGGGAGGAGCCCGGGGAGACTCCCAGGTGAATTAGGGAGAAGTCGGAAGTAGACTGAGAACATTTGAAAAAAATCTCCCAGGGTTAGTTGGGGGAGCTCCAAATTAGCCCAAAAATGTCTGAAAAATTCTCTCAGGGTGGAAGCTGGGGGAGCTTGGCCATATTGGGGTAACATGGGACAAAGATCAAGCAAACACAGGGCTTATTTGGTGTGGTCTGTTAGGGCTTTGGTGAGTTCTGCCCTGGAGCTGTTCAGACAGACGATGAGGAAAAGGTTCAGGAGGGGAGGAGTGTGATGAATTATGTAGAGAAATTATAGAGCAAAAGGGTGAGAAGTCAAATGAGGAAAAGGTGTGCACGTCAGCACCCGCTCAGTATCTTGTAGAAAGATGGCCAGATCCTCCTGATAGTTCTACCTCTGCTTCTGCTGGCATGTGTATTCCTAGAGCTACGGTAACCAGTTCAGGCGTTTGTACTCCTAGAATTACGGTAACAGGTTCCAGCCAAGCCGGAATTCACCAAGCCGGAAAAGAGGGAGATTTCAAGGCATGGCAGCTTCCAGTTGTTGTACACCCTCAAGATAAGCAGGGGCAAGTGTGGGTTGCTTTTGAACCCTTTCTCTTGAAACTGCTGAAGGAGTTTGGACAGGCCGTCAGCCAGTATGGGCCTGAGTCTCCATTTGTGCTGGGATTGTTAGAAAATGTGACTACTTCTTACCAGCTGATTCCAATAGCCTGGGATACTTTAACCTGAACTTGTTTATAAAAAAACAAAGGCTTTTCCATCTTTGAAACAAAAGGGTGCTGAGCCTGGAGGATGTCCCAGATGTAGAAAAGGAAAGCATTGGGTAAATCAGTGTCGTTCAAGATTTGACAAGGAAGGAAATCTGATTTCAGGAAAGGGGTTGAGGGACCACCTCGGGCCTGATCCAAACTGGGGCCTGTGCAGTACGAACTGTTCCCTTATCCCTATACAATGCTTGTTCCCTGCCACGGCTGGGAGCGCAGCAGATTTGTGTAGTTCTCAAAGAGTACGCATTTTACTGGGAGAGCCACTGCATAAATATCTACAGCAGTTTGTGGCCCTTCACTTCTAGGGAGATCTAGTCTTACTGCTCAAGGAGTCAGAATTCATACAGGAGTTATTGATGCTGACTTTATAGGGGAAATTCAAATTGCAGTGTCCTCCGTTCCTTGGAGGGCTGAGCCTGGGAAATTCACAGCACAGCTTTTAGTTACACCACATGGAAAAAGTAGGAAAAAGTGAAACTACAAAAACAGGAGAATTTGGAGGCATAAACAAACAAGACAGAGCAGCATGTTGGGTAAATCAAATTACTGGCATCCTACATGCGAGGTTATGACACAAGGAAAGAAATGTAAAGGATTGGTGGGTACTGGAGCAGGTGCTTCTATTTCTTTCCAACATTGGCCACTGTCTTGGCCCATGGAAAATGTTCACTTTCATGTGCTTGGAGTAGGGCGGGCCTCTGAAGTGTACCAAAGTAGTCGCATTTTCACCTGAGAGGGGCCTGAGGGACAGCTTGGAACTATGCGGCCTGTTATGATGCAAATCCTTGTTAACTTGTGGTGAAGAGATTTGTTACAGCAATGGGAAGCTCAGGTTTTAATACCTGAACAATCATAGAGCACCCTAGGCCACCAAATGATGCAGGATAAGGGCTATGTGCCTGGGATGGGATTGGAAGAAAATCTGCAGAGCCCAAAGGAATTTTTAGAAGTTAAAGGACAAAACTCTTGCCAGGACTTAGGATGTTCTTTTTGATGGCAGCCATTGTGAAGCCCCCAGAGCCTATCGCCTTGACATAGATGACAAACAAACCCACATGGACAGAGCCACAGCCGCCAAAGAGAGAAAAACTGGAGGCTTTAGAAAATGTAGTTACTGAACAACACCTGAACAAACAATCCAAGGAAGAAACTGGAAGGCAGTTAACCTGGTGGCAAGGTCCACTCACAAAGAATCGGGAGAGGCGTGATAACCTGGGCGAGAGGATTTGATTGTATTTCTACAGGTCCAAATCAACAACCCGTGTGGGTACCATCCACACTTTTTTTTTTTTTTTTTGAGACGGGGTTTCACCATGTTGGCCAGGCTGGTCTCAAACTCCTGACCTCATGATCCACCTGCCTCGGCCTCCCAAAGTGCTAGGATTACAGGCATGAGCCACGGCGCCTGGCCAACCATCCAGAATTTTTAAAGTCACACTATGAGCCAGATACCAAAAAAGACTTGCAGGAGACCCCCCAGTTGCAGAGACGGTGAGACTAACATTGAGGTGGAGTATCGTTGCCACAAGGAGAACACGCCAAACGTCACCACTGACTTGGGGGTCAAACTGGGAGACTTTCACAAATAGCAGAGGAAACCCTGAAGCAAGCAGGACAGCCTGTTATGGTGATCGTGATGGTTACCACGGTTAAAGTGAGTATTTCTGGAGCTGGGATAGAAGTAAAAGAAAGTCTCACACATTGGGCATATTATTGTTTTCTTCCTTTAATGATCTCTGGCCTTAGTATTTTCTGTAATAATTTGGGAAATAAAGTAACAATGTTTTGGCCATCAAAACCTGAATACCAGTAAAGTAAAGAATGGTCCCCTAAATTAACATTAATCTGGAGAGATTGTGTTGTGATAGAGGCTGAGGTGCGGTGCAACAATTCCTAAGGAATTGTTGATTATTGGTCCCCTAAGGGGATACTTAGCATTGATTGCACCCATCAGTCCTCTTATAGTAACATAGAATTCAGATGGCAGATAAAGAACTACAGTTATTTAGAATTTATACATACTGAGATCAACAACTCGATTGTCTGGAGAGATGGGGAACTAGTGTGGCCGATGATGAGAGCTGAATGAAGAGAACGACCCTAAAACCAGTGAAAGTCTGGGAAGGAAAATACAGAGAATCAGGCCCTAATTCTTACACATCAGGAGTTTACAAGAAATAAAAGCTGTTTAGATTCAGAGCTGTGTTAACCACCCCCCTTCATATCTTTTGGTGGTAGGAGAGTTATAGATTAGCCTGGTAACTCTAAAAAATATGAGACTGAACGTAATCCGAACAGAAAAAAACAGCACCTGGAAAGGCCTTTGGGAAGTAAGCAAGGAGGAGGCACTCGGAAGACCCTCGGCCCCTTTTCAGCAGGAAGCAGTTACAGAAGAATGACCTCTGTCCTATTTCCCAAAAGATTTCTGGGTCCCGACTCCTTAAGGAAGAAATGTAAGAGTAGGCAGTCAGGCTCCGAGGTGCTTGAGGGAGCTGCTGATGGACTGGCAGCCCGAAAATTTGGATGAAAACACTTGGAGGATCTATGATTGCTGTTGTGATTATATTATTGATCAGTTTTCTCTTTGTGTAGTTTGCAGGTGCAAATCCAGAATCCTCCAAGAAATGGTTCACCAGGATAGAGCTGTACTTGCTTACCTAGCTGTGCTGAAACGAAGACGGGGGAAGATGTTGAGAAGCATTAAGTTGACCGTGCCCCCATGGCTCCTCTGTGGAGGATACCTTTTGGTTTGTAATTAGTGGTGGGCAGGTAACAGCTGCCTACTTGGGATATTCTTGAGTTATGAGTAAATGCAGAGCACCTGTGTATTAATAAGACTCACCTGTCTAAGAGCAAATAACTATGTGAATGAGAATCTGCTCGGGGCCTTCACCCTGGAGAGCTGTCAGCCGCAGAGGCTCTCAGGCTGTTGGTCCCTCGGATGGATCCACTCTGTTGTGCTATCTGAGTGTCTGCCTCTCAAATACCTTCAGTGTCGCCTGGGTGGGGGTCTCCTGGCCCAGATGGTACTCAGCACCCATGCTCAACCCATTCCCCTAGAGCTTAGAGGGAAACCCCTCAAGCTCTCAATAAACATTTGTTGAATCAACAAATAAAGGTTTGGTATGTTGTGAAGCAAAAGACATCACTTCTCCTTCGAGATGGGCGGGGTCAGGCCACACTCAACGTGTCCAGCGTGTGCGCTGCACCTGGCACCCAAGCTGGGATTTGGCTACTCCCTGGGCCGGGACACACTGTGCTGAGCCAGAAGTGACATCAACTGGGCAAGCAGCTGCCACAAACAGTGGTGGCCAGGCTGCTCCGTGGCAATGCCCCACTACGCCTCCCTCAGACCTTTCACTGCCTTTGGGGTGGGCACCTCTCTCTTTCCTAATCAGGTTAGTCAATATCAGCAACCTCAAGTTCATGGGTCACGACAGTCTCTCCAAAATGAGTGTCACCTAAATCATGGATGCTGACGTTCAAAACACACTGGTGGATAAGGGACAGCTGTGCCCACGATGTGAAGCAGCATGACTGACACTGGACCCTGTACAGAAAATGAGGCAGGAAGCCCCTGCCTCAGAGGGGACAGGGCCAGCTCACAGGTGTGGGCCATGGGAAGCACATGTGTGTGCTGTGTGTGTGTGTGTGTGTGTCCCACCCTGGCATTCATTAGCTCTTAAAACATCATAAAACTCTGCATATAGCCACTAAGGCCATCTGTCACCTGCTGCAGCCCTGGGTATCCACGCATATCTCCCAGCATTTTCTAAAACCCAAGTTTCACTACAGCCAGGCCCCTCTCACACTTCCTCGCTCCTACAGCCAGGCTGTGGTCCACTCAGTCCCCTCACCCAGAACATCTTCCTTACTTCCACCACCCAGTTCTCCAGAACGCAGGATAGATCCGCCGCCTCCTTAAAGCCTCCTTCTACTCCCAGCCATGTGGGCCTTCTGCTCTGAGACTCCCACGGAGCTCAAGGTCCTCCCTGTCCCACTGGCCCGGCCCCAGCACGGCCTCCTATTGCAATGTAACTGTTTCCCTTAGCGGACCTGTCTCCCAGCAAGCTGTGTGGTCCCGAGTGTCAAAGAACACGTTCTTCCAGATGTTTTGTTTACCACCTCCCAGCTCCTAGAATAGCGTCTGGTGCAGAGTATATACTCAACAGTGGGAAACTGAAAACGGAGAGTGCGGATCATTCCACGTTAGAGTCTCAGAGAAATTCACAAGCACAGCTCATCACCTTTTCCTTCCAGCAGGAGACAAGGACGGAATTTTCAGAATTGTTGACCTTGGGCAACTTGCCCTCTTTCGTCCTCCACGTACCCCACTCCGTGCTAAGCATCATTCCTTTCTCGGAGTGGGCCCTGCGGTTCCCATCCACTTCTGCTTTCCCTCCTGGCCTAGGGTGAGGCACAAGAGCCCGCAGGGTGCCGATGTGAGAAGGCGCCCTCCTGCCCCTAACCCTAACCCTCCTGCCCCGACTCCTGCGCGTCCGCCAGTTCTTGGAGCGTGTGTCTCTTCTGGGAGGTCTCCTAGACTGGGCTCCCCCGGAGCTGTGCTCCCTCTCGTGAACACGCTCCCCTCACCATAACTGCTCACCTGACGCCTTTCCTCTCTGCTGGGCTGCAGTGGGGCTGAGGGCCGAGTCCGCTCTGCTCACGGCTGCATCCCCGGCACTCAGCCAACAGCCACTATGAGCACCTTTTCTAACCGAGATCAGCAATCGTCTTGCACAGAGACCCACAGAATTTCACTCAGTATTTCTCTGGGCTATTTGGATGCATCACGCTAAAAGTTCAAACTATCCAATGAATCAAGGAATTTTTTTTTTAATTTCTATTAAAAAAAAAAATAGCCGTGAGTGGTGACTTACACCTGTAGACCCAGCTGCTCAGGAGGCTGAGGTGGGAGGATCCTCTGAGCCCAGGAGGTCAAGGCTGCAGTGAGCTGTGATCGAGCCACTGCACTGAGCCTGGGTGACAGAGAATCTCCTAAAAAAAAAGAACTGGCTTAGTTTCTAACCCACACAAGGAAAAGGTGTGATGGAAATCTCAGCTAAATCATATTAGCATTATCTAAAGAATGATAAATACAGAGAAATACAAATAACTGCTCAAATGCGTGAGAAGCAGTAGCCGCAGTTCCCATTCAACAGTAGCACACACATGGATTTTTTTAATTCTGCAGCGTGCGTATCGCATCACTCCTTAAAGCTCAGTATTTGTACTTTCTAAGCATTTCTTTCATTTCCAAGCTCTGCACTTTTTCTAAACCCAACCATAAAAAACTAATTTAAGTCTAGGGAAAAAAATAAATTAGCTTATTGATCTAATGTCCTTTTTTCCCTTTAAATATTCTATTCCCTTGCTTACTTCTACCATATGAGAATTTTCTCTCCTACTCTCACTACTATCATTCTATATGTGACACTTAAGATTTATTCCAAGGCCAGGCACAGTGTCTCATGCCTGTAATCCAAGCACTTTGGGACGCCGAGACACAGATCACCTGACGTCAGGAGTTCAAGAGCAGCCTGGCCAACGTGACAAAAACCCATCTCTACTAAAAATACAAAAATTAGCCAGGCATAGCGGCGGGTGCCTGTAGTCCCAGCCACTCTGGAGGCTGAGGCAGGAGGAGGTGGAGGTTGCAGCGAGCTGAGATTGCGCCACTGCACTCCAACCTGGGCAGCAACAGAGCGAATCTCAAAAAAAAAAAAATCAATTTCTTCCACTATCATTTCTAGCTTCTCCCAGAAATATACACAGGTCTACCTGCTGCACACAGCCTTATCTCTTTGAGAATAATACGCTAGTATTTACAGCTGCATTCTGGGGGTCGGGGGTATTCCCAGTACTGATCTGCGCACAAGCATCTAACTTCCACCGGCTCCTCGCCGCTGCTATGACTCAGGGCTCCACTGCCCTAAAGGGCCCAACACTTTACGCTCTACCCGAAAGCGTTCATCAGTTTTCATCACTGGTTTCACAACTGGTGACTGTAAATCCCTCTTTGATGTTTTTAATCTACCCCCGAGAGAGTGAGCTGACAAAAGCATAAGGCAGGATTAAACGTTTCTGCTCTTCCACCGCAGCGTCTACCATCAGGGACCAGGGCTGCCCATGGCGGGCTCCTCCCACCTCTCCCTGCCGCGCGGCGTTTGCCCACTCCTCAGCCTGGAAGACCTTCATCTCCCCTGCGCCTTCTCAGCTCCCCCCGCCTCCGGGGCAGTCCTTCGCACCTCATTATCCAGGTGGATGCCTCCACCTCGCCCCTGCAGCCTCTTGGCCTCCCAGTCTCCCGCTCTCCTCCTTCACCTTCCTCTAATCTGCTACAACAGCTAGACCCTGGGCCTGAGGCCTCCCAACTGGCTCTGGTTACCCGTCCACACCAGCAACGACTCCGCCTGCTGTGCCAGGAGCCCCGCCCCTGCCTGTCCCTCCCGGCCTTCACCCCATGCAACCGCCCGTCTGCCTTCTCCTCTCTCATCCCCGGCTCTGAGTGCCCGAGAGCACGCACAGCTACGGGTTGGTTCCGCTACGAATCTTCAGCGTGCGGCTACCCTGCTCAGCAATCCCCGCTTCCGTGTCCCTCCCACTGCCCCCATCCTCCTCTGTCCATTCGCAAGACACAATCTTTTCCCATTTTAGAGTCCATTAGACATTAACTTGCCACCTTCCTTCCCACCTACCTCAAAGCTTTCTGTGCCTGCACCCATCGTCACCTCCACCCCTGCCTCGCAGGAAGGGTGGCTCCCCACCTTGCACGGCTTACGCATCCACCCATCCTCCAGGTCACACCACCTGCCACCTGCTCAGGGTCTGGCTCCTGTGCCCCACTCCCTCCTCCACCTTCACCCTCTTCCCCTCCACTGGGACTTCACCCTCGGGAGAGAGGTGTGCTCAGGCCCCTCCTGTTCAGCGGTGACCACGTCTTTGCCCTGAACCCCTCAAGCCACAATCCCACGTCTCCTGCATCACCCCACTCACCCCCCTCACAGCTACGTGGTCCCTACACTCCAATGTCTGCTTTCTCACCCCTCACTCAAGCCCGCCCACAGGACCTGGCTTCCATCTCAAAGAGCGCATGGCCACGTGCTAAGTGCAGTCAGAGAGGACGCTCTAGGTCTCATCTCGCCGGCCTCAACCGTGGTGTTTGCTGGAAGCCGATCTGGCCCCGGCTTCCAGGCTGTGCCCTCCCGGGCCGCTCTGCCACCCCGGGCACCCACCACCACACCCTGCCTCCGCTCCAGAGTCTGCAGCTCCTCTGCACACTCCTCCGTGGCTTCCCTTCCTCCCACTCCAAACTCTACTCCCAAGAACTCCACCCCCAGCTGGTTCCCGGATCCAGGACAGGGAACAGGCAGAGGGCCAGGAGTCCATCTCACAGAAAACAAGGCGAAAAGAATTCAAAAAAATCGCATCTGGGCAAAGGCAGGATCAACTGCCAAGTGGTCAGACGAGGCACCAACGGGCAAGGCCACAAAGAGGTGGAAACCCGGTCCAGCATCAGGACCACGAGGGCGCGAACCTGAGGCCGAAGAGCTGCTGAGGAAAACAAAGCTCCCTTATAGGATACCCAAAACCTTGCCTGTGGGCAGAATGGGGGCATAAAAGCAACTGATTAGAGACGTTCTTGTCTTTGTTTTAAATGATTTGACGTTTCTGCCTTCTTGTGAAAAATGTGACCGCAACGCCACATTCTCACAAGATGACCAGCGGCTGATGCACCCGAGCTGGCTTCTCCATGGGGCCTCACCCACACACACATCCCCGGTCTCCAAGTCCGGCTTCCGGCTCCGTCTGCAGCCCAGGCTGGGGGTCCCACAGGCATGCTTAGTTGATTCTTCAACTCGCTGTCAACACCCAAACCTGCTCCCTGCAGGACTCCCCACCTCAGAAAAGGACCCTCCTTGGTGCAGTTGCTCTGGTATAATGTTGCAGGAATACCAACTCTGCCAGTCCATGAACATGGATGTCTTCCCATTTATTTGTATCTTTTTCAAGTTCTTTCATCAGTGTTTTATAGTTTTCAATGTAGAGAGCTCTCACTTGCTTGGTTAAATTTATTCCTAAGTATTTTACTCTTTTTGGTACTTTGGTAAACGGGATTGTTCTCCTAATTTCTTTTCCAGATAGCTCACTGGGATTAGGTGGGAACACAAGTGATTTCTGTATGTGGGTTTAGTATCCTGCAACGTTACTGAATTCTTTTATTCTAACAGTCTTTTGGTGCAGTCTCGGGTTTTCTACATATAAAATCATATCATCTGCAAACAGATTATTTGACTTCTTCCTTTCCAGTGTGGATGCTTTTGTTTCTTTTTCTTGTCTGATTTCCCTTGCTGGGACTTCAGCCTTATGCTGAATGTAAGTGGAACAAGTGGGCACCTTTCCCTTGTTCCTAATCTTAGAGGAAAAGCTTTCAGCTTTTTACCACTGAGTGTGACGTTAGCTGCAGGCTTGTCTTATTTGGCTTTTATTATGTTGAGATACATCCCTTCTATACTAATGGCTGAGAGCTTTGATGGTGACAGGATGTTGAATTTTGTCCAGTGCCTTTTCTGCATCTATTGAGATGATTGTATGATTTCTGTTGTTCATTCCATTAATAAAAGTGAGGTGTAAAGTTAGGTTGTTTGAGATCTTTCTTTTTCCTTAATATAAGCATTTTTCTTTTTTTCTTTTTTGAGGTAGTTTTGCTGGCTGGAGTACAATGGTGCAATCTTGGCTCACTGCAACCTCCACCTCCCCAGTTCAAGCGAGTCTCCTGCCTCAGCCTCCCGAGCAGCTGGTATTACAGGCGACCACCACCACACTCAGCTAATTTTTTGTATTTTTAGTAGAGACGGTTTTCACTATGTTGGCCAGGCTGGTCTTGAACTCCTGACCTCAGGTGATCCACCTACCTCAGCCTCCCAAAGTGCTGGGATTACAGGCATGAGCCACCACGCCTGGCCATTATAGGCATTTTTCTTTATAAAATTCACGCTTAGAACTGTGCTTGCTGACTCCCGTAAGGTCTAGTATGTATCTCCATTTCTCTTGGTCTCAAGATCCTTTCTTCATTTCCCTTTGATTTCTTCCTTGACCCAGTGGTTGTTCAGGAATGCACTGTGAAATTTCCACATATTCGTGAATTTTCCAATGTTGCTCCTATTCCTAATTTCTAGTTTTGTATCATTATAGTCAGAAAAAATACTCGATATGATTTCAGTCTCACGTTTGCTAAGACTTGGTTTGTGGCCTAACGGAGAAAGCTGTGTACACGAGAAGAATGTGTACTCTGCTGCTGGTGGGCAGAATGTTTGGAAGTATGTTAAGCTCATTGGGTTTCTATTGTTATTCAAGTCCATGGTTTCCTTATTGACCTTCTGTCTGGATGATGTATTCGTTGTTGAAAGTGGGGTACTGAAGTCGCCTCCTGTTATTGTATTGCTGTCTACGTCTCCCTTCAGTTCTGGTGATACTGGCATATTATGTATTTAGGTGCTCCAGTGATGGCTGCATATATATTTATAATTGTCGTATATTCTTGATGGACTGACCCTTTTAACATAATGCAGTGACCTTCTTTATCTCTTGCTGCAGTTTTTCACATGAGGTCTATTTTGTCTGATTTAAGTACAGCTGCCCCTGTTCTCTTCTGAGTTCCACTTGCATGGGATATTTTTGCCATCCCTTCACTCTCAGCCTGAATGTGGTTAAAGCTGAAGGCCAACTCAGATTATCTTCGCAGCCACCTGGCTCAGCGCCCGTCTCTCACCTCCTACTCTCAATCCGTCATCACGATGACCGCTGTGAGCTTTCCTTCATGCCAGTGGGACCCAGTGGCTGCAAGACAGCAAACCCCTTGTCTGGTCTGTAAGGTACTCATGGGACCTGCCGCTTCCCTCACAGTAGTGCTGAGTTTCCTGCGATGACAGTGGCGTGCTTCCTCAACGTGCTCTGCCTGTTTATGCCTCATCCACTGTCACAGTCATAATCACAAACCCCATTTCATGCTTACTATGCATCGAGCGTTACACTAAGCACTGTACATATATTAGGAACTTGGAAGTAGGTATTATTATTACTTCCAGTTTTCCAGATGACAAAATATGCATCGAGAAGTTGGAAATGTCCTGGAGATAACAAAGGCACGGATGGTGGAGAGATTTTGCTCCATGTCGGACCCCCAAGTTCATGCGAGAAGCCATTACACACACCAGCTCCTTCCCACATGCCCATCTCTGTCCCATGGAATTCAGTTCCCCCCATTTCTGCCAAGACTCAATTCAAACACCAGCTCCCACAGGCCTGGCTCCGCCAGACCAACTGCAGCTCCCCTGCACGCTCCTCCGTGGCTTCCCTTTCTCCCACCCCAAACTCTACTCCCGAGAACTCCACCCCAGCTGGTTCCCGGATCCAGGACAGGGAACAGGCAGAGGGCCAGGAGTCCATGTCACAGAACATGAACGACTGCAGCATTCTAGCAACTTAAATGGTTGGCCCAATCAGCAGGGTTTCAAGGGAGCAAGACTCTTTTTTGCAAGGCTCTATTCTCTACCCCTACCACATGGCAGATGTTCCATGGTTTGTTGAATGAATAAATTAATGAGACAGGTTAAAAGTAAGTATGGAACAAGATTGAGAAAATACCATCTGCTTGAAGAATTAAAATTAAGAGTTTGTGGTGAATCATTATAGACCTTGCTGGTCTGGCCAGAAAACTCTCATAGAAGAGAATAAACACAAGCTGCCACCCCCGGATGTCCTACAGGTGAGAGTCTCCTTACTTCCGGACACCTCCTAGAGGGAAGACTTTTTCTCCAATCATGGCCAGCATGATATCCCAATCACACAGACTAAATTTGGGTATAATAACTTTTGCGGGTGGAATAAATAATCTTCCATTTGTAAAAACACTGTAAGAATAAAAAGAAAAGCATCCATTAATACGTTAAGTTTAAGGGGGAAACACTGAAAACTCAAAGTATATATATACATATACATATATATAATAAGTCCTCCATATATATAAATATAAATATATATACATATACATATATAATAAATCCTCCATATATATAAATATAAATATATATATACATATACATATATAATAAATCCTCCATATATAAATAAAAATATATATACATATACATATATAAACATATACATATATAATAAATCCTCCATATATAAATAAAAATATATAAACATATACATATATATAATAAATCCTCCATATATATAAATATATATATAAATATACATATATAATAAATCCTCCATATATATAAATATAAATATATATATACATATACATATATAATAAATCCTCCATATATAAATAAAAATATATATACATATACATATATAAACATATACATATATATAATAAATCCTCCATATATAAATATATATATAAATATACATATATAATAAATCCTCCATATATATAAATATAAATATATATATACATATACATATATAATAAATCCTCCATATATAAATAAAAATATATATACATATACATATATAAACATATACATATATATAATAAATCCTCCATATATATAAATATAAATATATATATAAATATACATATATATAATAAATCCTCCATATATATAAATATATATACACATATACATATATATAATAAATCCTCCATATATAAATATAAATATATATACACATATACATATATATAATAAATCCTCCATATATAAATATAAATATATATACACATATACATATATATAATAAATCCTCCATATATAAATATAAATATATATATACATATACATATATATAATAAATCCTCCATATATAAATAAAAATATATATACATATACATATATAAACATATACATATATATAATAAATCCTCCATATATATAAATATAAATATATATATACACACACAGAGTATGCACTAAGCAGCCTCCAATACTGCATACCATACCCTATAGAGGACCTTATCAAGCTGCACAGAATGTCACAGAGCCTGGTGACATAAACATATATATATACATATATACTGTGGTTTTGTTGTAGACAAAAACCACAATAGCGGGCTACAGAAAGAGCATGAGTGAAGGTGCCTTAAGGTTAATAGTGGTTGTGAAACAGGAAAAGTTCCCTTGTCCCCCTCAGAGTGCGTGCGATGGGGGTGTGGCTCGATTCTTCAGTGGTCCGCTGCTCAAACCTCCAGGTAGGCATACAGACGGGCAGGCTGTGAGGCTCCAACCCCACAGTTGTGACATTCTGTGCAGCTTGATAAAATCTGGGTGTTTCATAAAGTCTAAAATGCCCAGATGAACAGGACATGACTCCACTGTTTAAAAACACGTCTTCCACGACTGTGATGGGTAAAATGAAAGAAAATTGTGTCCATTTGGAAAACGGGTAGATAATTTCACCTTAAAGAATGTAGCTATTTTCCCTTTCCCTGGAGCCAAGATCATCTCCCAGAGAAAATTATATGCATTCCTTTGAAAAATTAACAGAAACCACTTATTTCACTCCTGAGTTTTAAGGCAGCTTCGATGTAATCTTGGTGGGGGGGGAGTCATTTATTATTTCTATGTGTTGAGGGAAAGGAAGTACTTAGAAGATTTTCGAAACCCAATACCAAGTTAGAAGTGTTCATGAGACTAGGCCATAATCAGACACTTGCAATAGTTTCAAACTCTTGTAATTCACATTATAATAATGTAAAATATAAGGTGTATTGTTTAAGTCTAAAAATAATGAATGTTATCATTGATATCTTTTAACAATACAGAAGCTCACCTTTGCAATTCTGGTTGTTAATTTTTTTACATTATAATTTACTGTTACTGCCATTTTGTTGTCTTTTTCCTTAAATTCAAATAACTTAGAATTTGAGAAATATCTCACTTTAAAGTAAATGTAAATAGTAATTTAATATGTTTGTCACAATACAGAGAACCCATTTTCTCTGCTAAGGTTTTGTGGCAAAAGAGACTTCCAATCCACCCAGAGTCCAACTTCTTCCACAGTTAAGATGCCGCCCACAAGAAGTCATAAACAAAAAAAAAAAAAAAAAGAAGTCATAAACAGAAATCTTCTGCAAGTTACAGCATCGTTTATCATTGTGCTATTACAATTACAATAAAGGTTTGCTACAATGTTCTCAACTATTGGTTTTCTTACTTGGTTTAGGCTGAAAGTTTTTCTAAATATAGATTACTAACAGGAATAAAAGTAATAAATGTTTAAACAAGGTCTTGTTATATTTTTGTCTTGATTTTTAAGAAATTTAATGTATAGTGTTATCCTGAGTGTTGAGAAAGAGGCATACCAACCCACTGCTGATGTAGTCGGAAATCTGCACAGTCTTCTTGAAGGACACTTTGGCAAAATAGATCAATGTAATATAAGGGATCAATCATCACTGACCCAGCCATCCCACGCCACGAAACTCACCCCACAGAAAAGTGGACAAAGACTTATAGGTGATGATATTTCTCATGGAATTATGTATGAAGCCAAAAATACAAATTGTCTAAGTTTAGATGACTGGTTAAATAAATGATGCCACGGTCACACCGTAAAGTACACAGCCATTAAAAATTATTTATGCAGAATTTATATCTACAGGGGGAAAAGGGTCAAATATAATTAATGTTGTAGACAAAACCCACAACAGCGGGCTATAGAAAGAGCATGAGGAGCAAAGGTGCCTTAAGGTTAACAGCGGTTGTGAAACAGGAAAAGTTCCCTTGTCCCCGTCACAGGGCGTGCGAGGGGCATGTGGCTCACTTCTTCGGTGCCCCGCTGCTCAACCTGTAGGGGGCATCCAGACGGGCAGGCTGTGGGGCCCGACCCCTCAGCAGTGTGTAGGGGTAAATGTTTACAGCTCCCAAAGCCCTAGTGGGTGTGTGTCGCAGGGGGTTCTTTTAGTTTAGCCATCCGTAGGTGGCTTGTGTTAATCTGCTCAATTAGACCCCTGCCTTCTCGAAAGGACAGAGGAAGGGATCCTCTCCTGAATCAGGGTGTTAGACTCCACTGTGTCCCCAGGGACTCCTTTCCTCTCGTCTATGCTCCCTGACACTGTGACCGACTTCCCTAAGTTCTCTGCTTCCCTCCACCTGGCACTCATTTAGCCAAGGACATCGTCAGCTGTTAGGCAGGACTCCTCCTTCTCTGTGGATCACAAACTCCACAAATGTAAGATGTATTTGGAGGCAGAACCCTGAAAGATAGGAATAGATCCTTCCACGCCGCTCCCCAAGATTCCCAAAAATCATTTAAAACCGGAGGGACTTGAAAGGTACTGCCCGATATTTCTAGTCCATGCCACACTCCCATTCCAGCCTCTAAAAAGCCAAATGGAAAAATACCCACTGATCTAAGATCTGAGACTGATCAAAAAATTGTCAAATCGAGGTTTTTCTTAGTGCCTGACACTAACACTATCCTGGCTGTGATCACTTCTGACACCCAGTATTTCACGGTCATCGATGCGTGCCCTGCCTTTTTTAGAATTCCCTGTCATGAAAATTCCTCGTGCTTGTCACCTTCACCTGGGAAGATGAACCATATTCCTGGACCATTATGCCCAAGGATTTACTGAGGCCCCTACCTGCTTCTCACACACCCTAAGTGCAAATCTGAAGGAGGTAAAGTTCCCAGGAAACTCGACTGTAATCCAATTTGTGGATGATGTCCTCCTACGTTCTGAAAGTGACAACAGCTCCCTTCTGTGTGCTGAATGCCTCCTTAGGCCACGGAGTGGCTAGACACCAAGTTCAATTATCCTCTCTGTGTGTCTGGTATCCGGGCTATGATATCTTGGTCACACACACACACACAAAGACCAAGTTTCTAATCCTCAACGTTTTCCTTTCCTGGAAGCAAAAGGACAATTGGGGACGGGGGCGGGGGCCTTGTGGGACGCTGGAGGATATGGACGCCCAATTTCTCTCCAATTGCCTCTTCTTTTTAGGCCATGATGAGGGAGTCATCCCTGGACCCAGCAGTAAGGAACCCCCCACCTAAAGACATTTTTGAGAACCTGAAGGGCTCTCTAGTTTCACCCCACCTCGAACTTCCCAATTACTCCCTGCCTTTGTCCTTCCTTGTTAATGAAGGAGAGGATCATGTCTTGGAGTCTCATCCCCAACACATGAAAAGCTGGGTTGCGAGCGCTTCCGCCGAGCTCAGGAGTTGAGGCAAATCCCCCGCCAGCGAGCCAGGGCTGCAATCACCGGTCTTGTCCCGGCTGCCTCTCACTTGCAACTGGGTCACCTATTGGACACACGCATTCCTCATCCCATTCAGACCTTACAGACCCTACTGCTTAATGAGAATACCGCGTTTCTCTGTGGCCAAAATTCCCTCTTATGAAATCTACTGCTCTCCACCCTCACATAACCGTACTACACCATCAAAGCCTTAACCCTGCCACTTGCACCCACTAACCATGGACGGGACACCCAAGTCACTAACATCAGATGATCATCTCATCCTAGATTAGATTCATCAGAAACCCCTCTGCCCTAAGCAGATCTCACTCTTTATGGCTTCCATCTCTGGAGGGAGGATGAGCCGTTCCAGGCTGGATATCCCATCACTGATCAGCACACACCTCTTGGCGATGGAGCCCTGCCATGTGTTAAATCAGCCAAGGAGGCTGAATGAATCACTCTCACTCGGGCGTGCATGAAGACAGAAGGAATGAAGGTGAAACATCCACGCTGCCAGCCGCCATGGCTTTGCGGCAGTATGTGATGTTGGTGCTATGGAAACGGGGGGTTGATGACAGCAGCCGGTACCTGAGTCAAACAGCAGAACTTCTGGAAGCACTGTTATTACCCCAGCAAACTGCTATTATTAAAACGGAGGGACACGGTATAAAGAAATCAGATGAGACTTAGGGAAATAAATGGGCTAATAAATAAGACAAACTGGGACTTCTTCCCCGCCTCCGCTTGAGAAACCCACATGGTCTCCTGGCGTTGAGCCCATACCGCTGGCTCACCCTTCGAGGCCCCGGACCCCTGGTGGGGTTATTCGCCCTCTGCTACGGTCTGAATTCTGTGTCCCCTCATCCCCCAGTTCACGTTGAAACCAAATCCGCAATGCAAAAGCATTCAGAGGGGAGGCCTTTGAAAGGAGATTCGGTCATGAGGGGCTTAGGCTTATGACTGGGGTGAGTGCCCTTATACAAGAGGCCTCAGAGAGCTCGCCTGCCCCCTCTATCAGGGAGGACACAGCAAGAAGGCACCTCTGTGCAGCAGGGAGCAACCCTTGCCAGAGGCCAAACCCGCTGGAACCTCCATCTCGGCCTCCAGAACTGTGGGCCAAAAATTTCTGTTGTTTATAAACTACCCAGGCGCACGTGTTTTGTTATGGCAACCTCAACAGACCCCTCCCGTGAAGGAAACAACGTCTTCAAGATGCCTCCCAAGGAAATAACACAGGAGCTCCACATGCCCCACCCAAGTCTATCACCGGAGTCACTGTATGTGGTTTACACCTGACTCAGCCCAGAAAGGTCCAAGTGCAGCACGTACTGGACAAACAATGGCTTGAACCCTTTAGCTTTTATCTGGACCAAGCAGCTGCCCCTCACGCCATCTGCCGGAAACATAGCCCTGGGAAAATTCTAAACATGGGCTGAGGAAGGGAAACAGCTTTCCCTGGCCCCCTCCTTCACTGACAAGCAGACTTTATCCAATTACCAGAGTCCCAGCAGCCAATACGTCCCCAGTATGTCCCCACACTGATCTGCATGTTTTCTGAACGGTTAGAGGTTTTTCCGCTGCCAAAATGCCTCCACGATGTCAGTTGCCAACATTGTCCTGGAAGTAATCTATCCCACTTGGGGTATCCCCTCTATAATTTCTAATGAAAGATCACCTTTTACTAGCAAAATTACACAAGCAACTAAAAATACAACACATTAGTCAAAGACTCCACTGCCCTTACAGCCTCAGTCATCAGGCCCCTTAGGAAGAGCCCATGGTGTCCAAAGTCCAAGCTGGCTAAGCTGTCTGAAGAACTGGGCTTTCTATGGCCAGAGGTGTCACTCATCCTTCTTTTGACTCCCAGATCCTCACCCCATCCTCCTCAGACACGGTCTCCCTTTGAAACCATTACAGGAAGACCATGAGAATGCCCCACACCTCCTGGCTAACAAGGGATTTCAATTTAAGGCAGTCTGACATCCTCAGACACTGTCGGGAGTTCATTAAATACACACAGTCCTTCGTCTCAAACTCCTTGATCAGCCTTTACACAATTTGCAGATATGAGATCTGGTATTTTGGAAATGCCACCGTCAGGAAACTAACCTTGAACCCACACAAGAAGGACCTTGTGCTGTTTTGTTCATTTCTGTCCAATTACAAGGTGTTCAACTTTTGTCCGTATCTCATGGCTAAAAAAAACACATAAGGATGATTCAGACTGGAAAGCATCCAACCAGAGATCTCAAACCACAGTTGTACCGACAGCTTCCAGCAGCAGATGACAGCCAGAGGCAGACAACTGTCCCAACAACCGTGGAACCAGCAGGTGATGCCACGACACGGTGGCTTCTCTCCAGATCATGGAACAAGAGCCCACAGATGCTCCTGCCTTTTCACACTCCCCAACAGACTAAATCTTCTCCTGTGATTCCTGCATCTTCCTCCCAATTGCGTCAACTACTACTCGCTCCCAGAACCACGTCCAGCCTTCCGCTGGGCCCTCCCTGGTTCCCCCAGTCTCACTCTGCCTGCAAGTTCCTAGTGTGGTCACCACTCCCTCATTCTCTCGGCTCACCAGGCAGCCAATGAGACTAACAGGTGAATTCCTGGGTTTGCACTCACCGCCCCCTTCCCTATTCAGTCCTGAAACTGGGAACCCCTTCATAGCGGCCTCGTCTTACCCATAAATAAGGTCCTGACAGGAAACATCCCACACACACCACCAGAGCAGTCCCCTTCTGAAGTGGCACGAACTGTAACTTCAAGGCCCCCAAGCCTGGGACTACAACATGGCCTCATGAGCTCAGGAACATGACCGTTCACGGGAAATCAGCCTAATAGACTTGGCCTGTCTGTGGGACACAGGGAACCCTTCATGTCCCTGTGGCAGGACACTTTATATTCTCATGAAACAGGAGCTCAGTATGAGGGCCAGACTCCCTGTAGGCATCGTCTTCCTTCAATACCCCGTGATGTCAACATCACAGGAAATTATTTGGCAAAGAAACCAGGCAGATGGAATTGCGGGTTGAACACGACTAAAACGCCCAATGAGCGAGAAGACCGTAGTCAACGGTTACTTTTCTCCCTCTGGGGACTACTCCCGGTTAGCCCTTCAAGCCAGTCACAACCAGTACAGGCAATAGCCAATAACCTTATTCTCATAAGGGTCATTATTGGGTATGATGTGGTCACAAAACTTAGAAAGTGCAACCAGCCAGTGGACTGGGTCCTGGCATGTGGCCCATGCCGACCTTGAAATGGCTAAATGTGACAAACTTCGCAAAGGAGACTCAGAAACACGAGTGCTGCCCCAGCTGCTGGCCCTGAGACTTGTGGACCAAGCAGTGGTGGACATGGAGCTGCCTTAAGTGGGACCTGCTGCCCGGAGCCCGCCTAGTAGGGTGGTCTGTTCCTCCCACAGCACCCTCGCCTGTGACGACGGATACACTACAAGGTTACAAAGGGGGTCAGCAAAGCCAGCCCCAGAACTGGAAGATTCCATCTCCAACTTAGGACAAGCTGCGGCATCATTAACCCCAGAAGCTTCAGCACTTTGTAAATGACTTCACAAAACAGTCTAGCCTCAGACTACTGACTGGCAACCAGGGAGGTGTTTGTGCAGAGTCAGTCCTCAGTGCCACCCGTTTGTAGATGACACTCGAGAGGAAATTTGTCAAGAGACACTCACAGCAAAGGCTGACACCCAAGACACAGCTGAGAGCTTATACCCTCCAGAAAGACTGACTTGACTCTCCTTTAAATAATTTCCTCCTTGAGGGACTCAGTTTCTTATTTTTTTTTTTAGAGGCAGGGTCTCACTATGTTGCCCAGGATTGTCTCAAACTCCTAGGCTCCAGTGATCCTTCTGCCTCAGTCTCCCAAAGTGCCAGGATTACAGGCGTGAGCCACCGTGCCTGGCCTCTGGCTTCTTTGTATCCATCCCAGCTGTCATGCCTTCATCTCCCGATGCATACCACCCTTGCGGGAGGGTTGTGCTCCTCGGCCACCTCTCAGCTCCTCCTGAACATACAGCAGTTGGAAGCAACAGCTGGACCCTCCTCCTCAAGTCCCTCTTATGACAGGCAGTGGTTGTTCTACAAGAAATACACCTGCTCTTCCTCACGAACAAGAAGAGGGGCTGAGTGTCGCAGAACTCTGGCCTATGACAACTCTGCACCAAGATAATCAACCCTAGCCCACATCCAGCAGCAGCAGGCCACAGCCATAGGACGGCCCCAGCCCCACCACTAAACTCCCACCTGAAAAAACCCAGGGCTGCCAGGAACGTGTACTCTTCGTCCCAGTCAACACCTGAGATAGGCCCCCGACAGCTCTTTCTTAGAGCATTGATAAATATGCATCTCTCGCAATGAGACGCGTTCCTGCACCTAAGACCCCTCCCTTGAACTGCAAGCCTCAGGCCGGATGGGGCCTGTCTCCCAGTCTCTAGCGGAGGACAGAATTCTAACTTCCAGAACTGCCAGTCAGTGCCAGAACCAGAGCTTCCATCCAAGCCCTGACCTCCAGATCGATGACTTCCAACCCATGCACTCACCACCAGCTCAAGCCCCAGATGACCCCATTGCGGGAGCCCCAGGTTCTGTCTCCAGCATCCAGCTGCCGCAAAACACAGCTCAACAAGCCACTCAGCCCTCCCCGACCCTCCTCAGCCAGGAAGGGTTACGGCCTGCCTCTCTGTCCTGAGCATCTACGCCTCTGAAAGCCATCATAACTGTTGTTTATGTGTTTTTATAGTTACAAGGACTCCAAGGAACATAACCAGGACTTTTCGGGGTAGGAAGGACCCTGCATTCAGACGGATATTTGGGTCCATCTAGTGGAAGTTCCAACACACCGAGACAATGGCCAGTGCCACACAAGTGGGTGGCTTCTCACTGAAAAGAATCAGCACGTCTGTCAGGTGAGTGAGGCTCACTGACGGCCCGGGTCACATCCACAAAATGTGGCTTTAGCGATGGTGTCTTTGGCAAGAAGGACCCACAAAGCAACGATGTTCCCTGAGTTGCCATACGTTCTGCAGGAAAGATATCATTAACAAAACTTAGAAATACTGTGTCATTTATTATTTCAAAACAGCTCTCAGATACACGAAAGATGGCATGGAAAGACGTTGTGTATTTAGGTGGCCCCCTTGCAGAAGCTTAAAGTAACGTATTTTAAAGAAATGGCCGTTGAGATTCTAAGGAAAAGTGCAAGGAGCCAAGTCTGGCAAATTCACGGTCACCACCTTTCCTTCATCTTTTTCCTTCCCAGCCTGGGGATCTGTCGGGTGAATCAGGGAGTTTCCAGCCTCATGAGCCTCCAAGCCCTTGCCTCTCGGGACCGAGAGGACACAGAGTAGCGGTGACTCCAGCTCACACAGGGCTGGGATGAGACACCACTGCGGTGCCCCCACATGAACAGCTCAGGATTCTCTGGAAACTCACTAAAATTCCTTCCGTTTGGACCAGCATGTGGTAAAATGGAAAGATGTCCACGTCAGGGCTTTTAATCACTAAAATACTAAAACGTCCCAATAAAAGGACACAGGGAAGAGCTGTCGATCCGAGAACTGCTACACTGTGACAAGCACGGTGGGGCTAGCTGCAAACATTCCCGAAGCCACCCCCACCAGAGCGTGCCGCGCGGATATCCCCAGGCCTGTTTTCCACAGCGGGAGACAGCCCCAGAGTGAAGCAGCAGGTGCAGGTCCCAAGCTGATCAGAACAAAAGCCGGGATGTGAACCGACGGTGAGTGTGAGTCCAGTGCGCTTTCTCCGACCCCAAAAACATAATGCAGACTGACACACACAGGGCTCACAACTAGTCCCACTGCCTTCCGCTGAGCGCCTCCGTGCCTGGCGCTGCCAGGGGCATCCCAGGGCAGTGGCCAGCGAGGCTCTGACGCATTCTGCTCCTGCAGCAGCACCTGGCTCGGATGTGCTGTAGCCCGCAAGGGCCTTTCGTAGCAAGAGGTCATGGGGCGAGGAAACAGCTTTTACGTTTCCCTTCAACATGCTGCAGCTGCAACTGCTACATTAAAAACATCAAAACAAAATTTAAGAGCCTAAAACTGAGCTGTGTGTACGAAGCTCTGCTCTTCGCATCCCCAGGTGAACGTTCTGCGGACAACGGCATCGGATTGCTTTTCTTTTCCAAAATCAGGGCTCAAGAGGAGACAGCGCCTGAACAGCTGAAGCAGACAGAAGGTGGTCTAGGAGAAAGAAATCAGCTGTCGGGGCGCCAGAGCAGGAGAGGGCGGGGTGAGGAGGAGGAGGAGGAGGGACGGCAAGGACGCTAAGGAGCCTCTGTCGGGATAGAAAGTCTTGTTTTTAGGCAGCTATGGCACAGTTTGATTTTTTCACCCATAACACTGCACTCACTTTATATGTCGGGATATATGAGGATATGTTTGCCACTTGGAAGGCACATTTATATCACAATGCACCACTGGTTTGATCTGAAAAAGGAAAAAATAAGCCTGAGAATTCAGTTCAAATTAGCCAACACCTGCTAAATTCAACAGTGTGCACAGCAATGCCCTAAAACATAAGCAAAGGGGGAAATTCCTTTGTCACTAGAACACGCAGGGGCAGGTCCAGGAGGGATGCAAAGAAAGGCAGGTCAGGTGCTGGGGAGGAGAAGACCCAGCAAGTGCAACTCGAGGTGATCCAGGGCTGAGGGCTCTGCACTGCATGTGGGGGAGGTACAGGGTGTGGGGGCTGGGCCGATGGGCAAAGGTGCCACCAAAGGCCGGGCATCCATGCTAGAGAGGCTCCCCGTGGTGCCCAAGAAGCATGCATCGATGGCCTACTATGCCCAGGGGCTTTTCTGGCCAAGTTATGGGGCCCCAAGAATGGACATGTCGCTTCTGATTCCATCACAAGACTCCAACCAGAATGTCCTGGCCAGCAGGCAGAGCCCCTCCGCCTTCTCTCCTGGTTGCTGTGAATGCAGCCTGAGAGGCTGGCCAACCGTCACACATGGCCACAGCCTCAGTCTCAGGTCCACTGCGGATGAGACAAAAATGGGGAAAAGAACTTCTGAGACCTGTCCCAGGTAAGCAGAGCCCGTCGTCCTCACAGCTGTCCTGTTTAAGAGTGTGCAGAAAAGCAAATGGGGGAGCTCCTATTGGGAAGGGATGTTAGCCCCTCCCCCGTGCCGAGTGCCAAGGTCCTGACCCACTCACAAGGCTGAGGCTCACCGAGGACACCCAGCACCTCAGGCCTGGCCTTCCTCTGAAGAGCTGCTCCCCTGTCCATGTCCCGTCTCCACAACATCCCCCACCCACCCCTGGATTAGAAGCTTGGGTCCCTTCACACCTCCCACCCCTGGATTTTCCTGGATCGGGACCCTGTCTGCCTCTGCCCACACATCCGCTGCAGCCCCACTGCCTGGCTCACACCCCCCGGCTCTCACCTGGATGATGGTGACATCCACTCAAGGGCTCCTCACCAGGGTCCCACTCCGCCACCTCCCACGGACACCAACGACTTCCCCACAACACTGCTGGGCACAGTCTCCCTCCTGACCCAGCCAGCAGCCTCGTCACTCTGCACCCCACACCCTCCATGTTGTGCTCCTTCGGCCGCCCTGGCCCCCAGCCATGTGCTTCCCAGGGCCTCTGCTGCACAGTGAGGGCCTCTGCTCCAGCCCCCACAGCCTCCAGGGCCCACCTTCACTGTCCGTCCAAGGCCCAGCACTGGGAAGCCACCTCTCAGCTGCAGCAGAATCGATCATCCCTCCTGGCACTAAGCCGAATTCATTCGGCGTCCTTCCTACTGCCTACTTCATACCCACCCAGGAAACTCCCGGCACAGACACACCGTGGCACGGGCCCTGCCTACACCCCATCCCCCAGAAGGTCGGGGGGCCTGAACCTGTCAACAGGGCCTCCTTCCACATCTAAGGCTGTTAATCCACGCCCTCCTCTCCAAGCTGCAGCCCCTTCTCCCCTCCCAACCACACCCGACTTAGCACAGAAGAGGTTCCAGCAGCTCGGCGTCCAGGAGTCTATGCTGATGAGGAGTTCAGGTGGGACAAATGTGTCCCTCCCTCAGTTCCCAGCTCTGCCTTGAGACCCAGCTCTTAAACCTCACCTCTGCTGGGGTCCTGCTGCCTGCCCACTTGCCCACTCCAATGCTGGATCACCAGCTGGGGGGCTCTGCTCCCGAATCAGACGCAGTGGCAATAACTTTTCCTGCCTGGTCCAGCAGGGAGGGTCCTCCGGGGGCCCTGCTCCTCTGCTCCTCAACACCCCGACCCCGCCCCGCAGGGAGGGTCCTCCTGGGGCCCTGCTCCTCTGCTCCTCAACACCCAGACCCCGCCCCGCAGGGAGGGTCCTCCTGGGGCCCTGCTCCTCTGCTCCTCAACACCCAGACCCCGCCGGGTTCCACAACTCACACACAAGACCATGAGATGATCCACTTAACCTATTAATGTTACAGGAGCTGGCCCACATCACCCAAGTTGAATGTCACCTAAAAAAGCCTTGGCCAAGAAGAGCACCTAAGCCATGCACCCCAGATGCACAGTGAGAGAGAATGAGCTGCATACCTCATTATAGTGAGAACTGTGTTTTGAAAGAGGAGGGGGGATAGGAGTTACTCTGGGTCTCCTGTCCCTGAAGGAGACCAGGGAGGTGTGTCTCATCGGGGGCGTGGCAGAAGGGTGAGAGGAACTGAGAAGCCACAGCTGCCACTGAGAGGCCATTCTGGCACCTCCCTGAAATCCTACAGTGCCTGCCATCAGAACAGAGAGCTGCCTGAGAGGCAGCCTGGCAGACGGGAAGACCCCAGGCTTTGGAATTGGTCAAACCTGGATTCAAATCCCAGCTGTTACTATCCACGTGGTCTGGAGAGGCAACTACACCTCTCTGAGCCGCAGATGATTAAGTTTTAGAATGGGGATCGTCATGCCTTACAGAGTTCTTACGAGAATAACATTGAGATGACGATGAGATAACATTTTATAAAAGGCACAATGCAATACCTACAACAGTAATAAATATTCAATACAATAAATATGAAAGTCCCCCTCTCCCCGGGCACACACATACAGAAACACAGACAGAGACTGAGAAGGGGGGAGGAGAGCTGTTCAGGCACCTCCATGTTGATATGGCCCAAATAGAATTTCTGATTTTATCTGTAGCCAATGGATCAACCCAGGCTTCCCCACCTCAGAAAATGGAGCCACCCCAGCCCCATTTGTTCAACTATAAACTCTGGGTGGCATTCTTGGGTCTTCTCATCCTTTTTGCCATCCGTGCATCCATCAACTCGACTTCAAAGCCACACCTCTGACCCTTCGCTTCTCACCACTTCCACCATCTCTCCCCTGCCCCACGAGGATCCTTTCCTCGTGGCAAGCAAAGCAGCCTTTGGAAACACACATCAGAAGCCGGTGTGATGCCCCTCAGTGAGGCCCGCCCTTGCCCTACCTGCCTCCATGCTGACCCTCAGGCAGCTGGCACTGGCTGCCTCTCCACCCTGCCTCTGCACCCCTCCTGGCCTCCCTGCACTCCGGACATGCTTGCGTTCTTGCAGTTCCTGAAACACCAGCCTGTTCCCACACAGGACCTGAGCCTGGAACATCCTCGCCGATCTTCGCCTGCTTTGCCCCTCTTACGTTAAGAAGTCACTTCGATGTCAGCTCCTCAGAGAGGCTCCCCCTGCCTCCATCTGAGCACTTCATCCTGCCTCTCCTTTCTTGTTTGCTTATTTGCGTCCTTTTGTAGAATGGAAGCTTCCAAGAGCAGGGACCCATTGTCATGTTCAACCAAGTACCCCCAGTGCCTGAATGATGAGTGACCCCAATAGGAATTCATAACTATTTCATGATTACAAATGAATAATGAATGAATGAATGCTACCATGACAAGGGAGGAAGAGCTCTGCTGCTCTGGAAAGGATTCCAGGAAAAGAGGCCACGGAAGAATGTGGAAATGCACAACTACATCCACTCCACCCTGTTATCATACTATATATAAAATTAAACACACCTGCATACTCATGGGAAAAACCAACGTCATGAGTGTCAACAGCAAGCATGAATTTACAGACCTCATTTGAAAACAAAACAACAGAAACTATCCTCTGCAAAATTCTGTTAAAATACAGCCACCCTAAGAAGCAGCTTTCTGCTCGATTGCATAATATTACAGAAACAATGCGCTAATTGCTCTTTTGAGGTGTTAATGATTCATTAACCCTGATACCACCTGCCTAATTAAATAACTCCGGCAATTAGATAATGTGATTCTGGACATTTTTTTTCTCTGTACTTCATAATCTCCTGAGCAATGTCAAGCACATATGTCTGATGGTGATGACAGCCTCACTCACACTTGTCAGAGCCAAAGACTCACACCACTCATCTGTGCTGAGAGGCTGAAGGATGCTAGGAGGTTTAGACCTCTTCAACCAAGGCAATTCAACCAAATCCAAATCAAAGGTGGAAAACTCAAGCTGACCACAGGTATATCTCCCCAAGGAGCAACCACTGGTTTCTGAATACTCACCACGGATCAAGCATTGCAGTAGACTCTTTACCTGCATTCATACCTAACCCTCAATATAACCAGGCAAAATATCTAGGCAACAAAGAATCAGAGAGGTCACATAATTTTCCCAGGAACACAAAGCTATTAAGTGTCCTGGCCATGATAAGCCATCAAAAACATTGTATTTTACTTTTTAGCAAAATGAGTACTGGAATCCATGCCAATGTAGCCTAGTACTCAGGAGCCTGTGCTTTGAATCATCCAGGATTCCAGTACTGGCTCTGACACTTACTAGCTGTGTGGCCTCAGCTGCCTCCTGCATGCAATGCTAATAGCAATACTGCATGCCTCGTAAAGTTGTTGCCTCCAAAGTGAGTAGCGCGAAATGAGATAACACATTGTCAAGTGCTTAGCAGATGACTGACATGAAGGTTCAGTTGATAACAGTGTATCAGTTTGTTTTCACGCTGCTGATGAAGACATACCCAAGACTGGGTAATTTACAAAAGAAAGAGGTTTGATGGACTTACAGTTCCATGTGGCTGGGGAGGCCTCACAATCGTGGTGGAAGGCAAGGAGGAGCAAGTCACATCTTACGTTGATGGTGACAGGCACAGAGAGCTTGTGCAGGGCAACTCCCGTTTTTTTAAAACCATCAGATCTTATGAGACTCATTCACTAACACGACAACAGCACAGGAAAGACTCACCCCCATAATTTAATCCCTCCCACTGGGCTCCTCCTATGACACATGGGAATTGTGGGGTTACAATTCAAGATGAGATTTGGGTGGGGACACAGCAAAACCATATCACACAGCAATTACTGTGGCTTCGTTGTTCTTTTCTCTTGGGCTCCAAAGTCCCTGCTCTCTCCACCTCTTCATGCTGTGCCAGCTACCCTCCACGAATATCCCCATGGCCCTTTCCATGCAAAATATCCAACTAAAGCCTGCAGAGAATCTAGCATCAGGAAAGGATCACAGGAGGAGCTCATGCAAAGTAAATTGTTCTGATCAAGCTCTCGTGTATTCAGCAGGGTGAGTTAACAGAGAACGCTCTGCTGAACAACTGTGCAGCAGGTGCTTAGCCTGGGAGTCTAAAGAGACACAACTGCCACCATTCACAGAAACCTCAGAGAAGTGCTGTAGTCTTTACATTTCTTGCCTCATTTGTCAAGAAAAAACGTTACACTGGATCACCCCAAAGCCACTTCCAAGTCCCATTATGTGATGCTGTGAGTCAAAGAAACAATCAGCTTTCCTGTCTCCCCAAAACATCATGGAGCCTTACTAGGCTAGCCATTCTGAAACAGTGATGTAAGGAGTGTTCAGACACCAGAAATCTCCTCCCACCAACCCCTCACCACTTCCTGGAGAAATGTGGCAAACCTGGGCAAACAAAGCCTTCCACAGCCCTGTCTCTGGTTTCACATGGCACCATGGGCTGTGCAGGGAAACTCCCATTTTTTAAAACCATCAGATCTCGTGAGATTCATTCACTATCATGAGAATAGCACAGGAAAGACCCGCCCCCATAATTTAATCCCTCCACTGGGTTCCTCCCATGACACAAAATATCCAACTAAAGCAGGAGGACAGGCAAGTGTGGCTGAAATGGTTGGAGGAAAGGTTCCTCTGCCATCTTGGTCATGGTGATAATGAGGTTTTGTATTCCATCTTTCAGAAAATGTTGTGATTCTTTTACTTTAAAAAAAAAAGGTGAGGTTTCACGATTGACTTCACTGATTTCATGTGCTTTGTAAAGTTCCATCATCATTTTAAAGGCTGGGATTTTGCCTTCTCTGGAAAGCTGGGAAGGAAACAGGTGTCCCAGCTCACAAAGCCCCGTACCCCTAACTGAGACGCCCTGTCTGGGAAGTCTGTGTCTGAGTTCCTTTTATGTCTCTCTAGGATGGTGCCTGACCTGAAAAAAGATGGACCCTGGTTGGAAGTTGCCGGAGCTAGCGGAGCTCTGCACCATCCAGGCCAGCATCCCCATGCTCCTGATGAGAAGACTAAGGTTCAGAGAGCAGTGACTTCTCTAAAGTCAGCACAGCAGTGCCCAGGAAGCTAAAGCCAAGAGCTTTGCTCCTGATCAAGGGTGTTTGCCCCCTCACTGCTCTTCCTACATGGAATAAAATTTGAATTTTTATATTTCAAATCTTATTTGTTCAGAATGTATTTCTTTAAATTGAAAAATGCTTTCTCTTTTCTGAAGCATTCTGAATTACCAACATCTCCGCATCCCTAAGTTTCTTTCCTCATCACCATCATCACCACCCCAGCAACCTTAACCCCCTTCTCAAACAGTGGGGAGCACACATGCAAAGCAATTAACTAAGCAACAAGTATTCCTGAGTGGGCAACATTCAGAAGACACCCTTCCATTACACCTTTTGTAAAAAGAAAATAGTAACAAATGAGACCAATCACTCCTTCTGGCTTGATGTCAATCACCTACATTATCTGCACAGGGTTCGAGGATAGCCACTACAAAGAAAATAACTGAAAAGGAAGAAAGAGGGAAGATTGAAACTGTCAGAGTAATGAGCAGACAAAACCAAGAACAGAAGAGGTATGGTGAGTAGAGGGGCATGTAACTTACACCTCATCAGCACAAGTTTTGCCAAAGTTAACAGCTCCTTTCTGCCAATGGTTGGGTCATATACTTACAACAGAAGAGCAAAGCTGCTGACAAATGTTGACCTATGGATGGGGAAGAGATACTGATGATCTGTGCCCAGCCTAGGAACAGGAAGACGTCTACAGAGGAGTCATCAGGGAGGTGAGAAGGGAGGAAGCGAGACACAGTAGACTGGCCAATCTGATGTTCGAAAGCCTCTTCCCCTTGAGCCTGACACTGAAACTGAAATCTCCAACACTGGTTGCTCTTTGAGCCAAGGCGCTATCTCCAAAATGCCTCTGACAACAATGCAGAGAAAGGAAGTTAGCTGTCTGTCAACACAGCAGCAGGGATCATGCACAAATGCCTGAGCCCTGGAAAGGAAAGGTGTCTGGAGGAAAAGGACATCCCAAAGAGAAAGGGGAGACAGTGCTGGGGGGAGAGAAGAGATTCCCCAAAGAGATGCATACCTCCCTACACAATAGGAAGAATAAAAACTAGAACAAGAGCAATGAAGTAGAAAATGGGAGAAAAAGTAGAGAAAAACAATAAGCCAAAAGTTGGCTCTTTGAGGAGTTCAATAAAATTAATAAACCTGTAGATGGGCAGATAAGAAAACAGAAGACACAAACAATATCAGGAATGAGAGAGGCAACACCACTTCAGAGTCTACAAATATTAATAGAGTAAGAGAACATTATAAACAACTTCATGCCAAGAGAGTCCACAACATAAATTAAATGAACAAATTAAAAGGCACAAACTAGCAACGTTTACTCAAGAAGAAAGAACCTGAAGAGCCCTATCTTTACTGAAGCCTGGAATGTGTAGTTCATAGTCTTCACACCAAGAAAACTCGGCCCGGATAGTTACTGAAGAGTGGAATGTGTAGTTCATGGTCTTCACACCAAGACAACTCGGCCCAGATAGTTACTGAAGAGTGGAATGTGTAGTTCATGGTCTTCACACCAAGACAACTCAGCCCAGATAGTTACTGAAGAGTGGAATGTGTAGTTCATGGTCTTCACACCAAGACAACTCGGCCCAGATAGTTACTGAAGAGTGGAATGTGTAGCTCATGGTCTTCACACCAAGAAAACTCAGGCCCAGATAATTACTGAAGAGTGGAATGTGTAGCTCATGGTCTTCACACCAAGACAACTCGGCCCAGATAGTTACTGAAGAGTGGAATGTGTAGCTCATGGTCTTCACACCAAGACAACTCGGCCCAGATAGTTACTGAAGAGTGGAATGTGTAGTTCATGGTCTTCACACCAAGACAACTCGGCCCGGATAGTTACTGAAGAGTGGAATGTGTAGTTCATAGTCTTCACACCAAGACAACTCGGCCCAGATAGTTACTGAAGAGTGGAATGTGTAGTTCATAGTCTTCACACCAAGACAACTCGGCCCAGATAGTTACTGAAGAGTGGAATGTGTAGCTCATGGTCTTCACACCAAGACAATTCGGCCCAGATAGTTACTGAAGAGTGGAATGTGTAGTTCATGGTCTTCACACCAAGACAACTCAGCCCAGATAGTTACTGAAGAGTGGAATGTGTAGTTCATGGTCTTCACACCAAGACAACTCGGCCCAGATAGTTACTGAAGAGTGGAATGTGTAGCTCATGGTCTTCACACCAAGACAACTCAGCCCAGATAGTTACTGAAGAGTGGAATGTGTAGTTCATGGTCTTCACACCAAGACAACTCAGCCCAGATAGTTACTGAAGAGTGGAATGTGTAGTTCATGGTCTTCACACCAAGACAACTCGGCCCAGATAGTTACTGAAGACTGGAATGTGTAGTTCATAGTCTTCACACCAAGACAACTCGGCCCGGATAGTTACTGAAGAGTGGAATGTGTAGTTCATAGTCTTCACACCAAGACAACTTGGCCCAGATAGTTACTGAAGAGTGGAATGTGTAGTTCATGGTCTTCACACCAAGACAACTCAGCCCAGATAGTTATTGAAGAGTGGAATGTGTAGTTCATGGTCTTCACACCAAGACAACTCGGCCCAGATAGTTACTGAAGAGTGGAATGTGTGGATCATGGTCTTCACACCAAGAAAACTCAGGCCCAGATAGTTACTGAAGAGTGGAATGTGTAGCTCATGGTCTTCACACCAAGACAACTCAGCCCAGATAGTTACTGAAGAGTGGAATGTGTAGCTCATGGTCTTCACACCAAGACAACTCAGCCCAGATAGTTACTGAAGAGTGGAATGTGTAGTTCATAGTCTTCACACCAAGACAACTCGGCCCAGATAGTTACTGAAGAGTGGAATGTGTAGTTCATAGTCTTCACACCAAGACAACTCGGCCCAGATAGTTACTGAAGAGTGGAATGTGTAGTTCATAGTCTTCACACCAAGACAACTCGGCCCGGATAGTTACTGAAGAGTGGAATGTGTAGTTCATGGTCTTCACACCAAGACAACTCGGCCCAGATAGTTACTGAAGAGTGGAATGTGTAGCTCATGGTCTTCACACCAAGAAAACTCAGGCCCAGATAGTTACTGAAGAGTGGAATGTGTAGCTCATGGTCTTCACACCAAGACAACTCGGCCCAGATAGTTACTGAAGAGTGGAATGTGTAGCTCATGGTCTTCACACCAAGACAACTCAGGCCCAGATAGTTACTGAAGAGTGGAATGTGTAGCTCATGGTTTTCACACCAAGACAACTCGGCCCAGATAGTTACTGAAGAGTGGAATGTGTAGTTCATGGTCTTCACACCAAGACAACTCGGCCCAGATAGTTACTGAAGAGTGGAATGTGTAGTTCATGGTCTTCACACCAAGACAACTCGGCCCAGATAGTTACTGAAGAGTGGAATGTGTAGCTCATGGTCTTCACACCAAGACAACTCGGCCTAGATAGTTACTGAAGAGTGGAATGTGTAGCTCATGGTCTTCACACCAAGACAACTCGGCCCAGATAGTTACTGAAGAGTGGAATGTGTAGCTCATGGTCTTCACACCAAGACAACTCGGCCCAGATAGTTACTGAAGAGTGGAATGTGTAGTTCATGGTCTTCATACCAAGACAACTCGGCCCAGATAGTTACTGAAGAGTGGAATATGTAGTTCATGGTCTTCACACCAAGACAACTCAGCCCAGATAGTTACTGAAGAGTGGAATGTGTAGCTCATGGTCTTCACACCAAGACAACTCAGGCCCAGATAGTTACTGAAGAGTGGAATGTGTAGCTCATGGTTTTCACACCAAGACAACTCGGCCCAGATAGTTACTGAAGAGTGGAATGTGTAGTTCATGGTCTTCACACCAAGACAATTCAGGCCCAGATAGTTACTGAAGAGTGGAATGTGTAGTTCATCGTCTTCACACCAAGACAGCTCGGCCCAGATAGTTACTGAAGAGTGGAATGTGTAGCTCATGGTCTTCACACCAAGACAACTCAAGCCCAGAAAGCTCCACTGGTAAATTCCATCAAACACTTAAGGAAGAAACAGTACCAATTCTAGACAAGCTCTTCCAAATACCTTTCCATCAAGACAACTACAGGTCTGGATGGTATCACTAGTAAATTCTGCCGAACATTTAAGGAAGAAATGATACCAAAACCAGAGAAAGACACTACAAGAAGAAAAAAACAACAAATCAACATCCCTCTATGAACAGACACAAAATTTCTAAACAAAATTTTAGCAAATAAAATTCAACAAATATAAAAAGGATACTCTACGATCACATGGGGTTTGCCCCAGGAATGCAAGGTTGGCTCCATGTTTGAAAATCAGTTCATGTAATTCATAATATTAACAAACTAAAAATAAGAAATCATATGATGAGCTCAACAGACATAGACAATGTCCAGCCCAGTCCAATTTAAATCCTAATCCTGTATCCCATTGAGAGCTTCTCCCCTTAGCTCAAGCCTGACCCAGCTGCACGTGGGAAGGGTGCATGGTTATTTCATTGTTTCATAGGATTTTACTCTGCCTTCCACCTCCTACTCATCTTGGCATCAGAACAAGGGAGTGTCTAATACAACTGGAGCAACTGTCATCTGACCTCCTAGCTCCTCTTCCTTGGCAGGTGTCCAAATATGGCTCTTTGGGGAGGGAGGGAGGTTGCAGGCTTTAGTGAGTTCCTCTGAAAACCTCACAGAGACTCCAAGCTGGACTATTCCTGATGCAGAATATTTCTGATACCTTCCCCAGCTGACTCCTGTTGCAAATCACAACCCTTTGCTGCATCCCCACAGACCTTTACCGTGACTGGCAATGATTCTTAAACAGCTCAAGTCTGGCTACCTTTGAGGCATCGACTCACCTCCCAGGGAAAGGCACACACCTTTGCCACACCAGCTCCCCAGAGGGGACAAGTACAGTTTCCACAGCTGCGGTCTCCCCAAGCTGTCTTCACAGGCAGCACAGAGCCAACCATTCTTTAGGTGCCTTGAGGATGACAGAAGCAGGTGCCACCTCCACACTCACCTGCAAACCCAAATCCCTAGAACATGGGCTGTGTTGTCCCAAGCACACCCTCATCCTCTCAAGAGGTGCTTTACCCAGCAGCATCAGATCCAGTCCCTCCCACCACACCCCAGCACTCTGAGCTGTCCTCTGGAACCTCACCTCTGATTTGAAGGGGCATGAAGCACCCACAGGGAGGAGGGAGAAAATGCCACAGCGTTCACTACTCTCAATAGTTTCTTCATTCAATAAACTTGCTAGCTTACAGTCCTTATATAACGTTTAAGGGTGATATGGAGCCGGTTTGGTACCTGAAGCATCTGTGACATTTTTACACCTGATGCTTTAGAACATGGGGAGTGTCCACCAACATTCCAAGACATCAGGCAAAGCCCCATCCAGCCCTCTGTGGGATGGGCTGTAGAGGCAGGGGGATGCCTAACACGGCTGCCCATCCCCATTATCCTGACCTCCAACCCACATCAACCCTAATCTTCACTGTGACCCTTCAGCATGCTGGGAAAGGCAGGAAAGAGAAAGACAGCAGCTCCAGCTCAGAATGGGGAGCAGAATGACACCCAATGTGGACAGCCAGAGGCTTGGGAGGCAGCAGGGAAGAGCCCCTAGGGAATGAAAATGGCTGCACCAAGCCTGCAGGGTTTTGTAAGGCTCTAGGTAGGAAAATCCTCTGCCCCGCACAGTGCTAGTTTCAGAGTGGGTGCTCAGTGAGGGTCTGCTCAGTTCCAGTGTCGACTGCATGGCGATGAAAACTGACCCCCGTCTTCCCTATGCTGCCCCTCAGTCCACAAGGCACTGGACTTTCTCAGAGAGCAATAGCCAAACATGTCCCGGAGCTGAACACAGGAGAGGCTCACTCCTTGGGACCAACCCGCGGTCCGGCCACATGAATCTCATTGATGGAAATAGCCACACGCCTGATTTATGCATCATGTGCCCACAGAGGCACGCCCTGCTAAAAATGTAATGAGAACTGATTCTCTCAATGCCTCCAAAATTGCTGACTCTAAGAGCCAGAGAAGCTGTCCCATAGAATCAGACAGCCAGACAGTCTGTGGAGCCTGTGGTTGTCCTGGTCAGCCTCACTCAGAAGCAAGGCCTCATCTAGGCCAATCCACAGAAGCAGCAAGGAGAGGAGAAGGCCCCTAAGGCCCTGCCAACCTCCAGCCTTCCTGTAAGTACTCAATACTGCTTCATTCATTTATTCAATGCCTATTCATGGAGGACCCGCCTCTGATGGTAGGAACTGTGCTAACAGTTAGGACGCAGTGGTGGAAAAGACCAACATTACTCCCGGCCACGGAGGGCTGGGAGCACAGAAGGACACAGACAGACAAGTCAACAAGCAGTGACATCGCCCGGTGCCAGGGGCTCTGCTGAGGCCAGCATGGGTACCATGGAGGCACAGGAGAGGAACGTCTGACCCTCACTGGGGAGAAAGGAGGCTTTCTGGAGGAAGAGGCCTTTGATTGAGACCTGAATTATAAGCAGAAACCAGTCAATTGAGTTAAACAAGGCAGGAGGGACAGCATGCACAAAACCCTGGCTTGAGGAGGGGTGTATGGGGAGAAGCCCTTGGGAAACTGAACATCCATCAAGGACTAGATCCCAGACACAGAGTGGGGAGCAGTGAGAGGCAAAGCTGGAGAAGAACACAGAGCCTTAAAGGTCATGGTAAATAATACAGACTTCACCTCCCTGGAGCCAAAGGAAGTGCCTTAATGTGTGTGAACGAGGGGAGCAACGTGATCACACTGGAAAGGGACAAGGTTGGAAGCAGGGAGACCAGGGGAAGGCACAGACTCCTTCCAGGTGACCAAGCTCGGCAGCCTCAACAAGGCTAGGAGCAGCCGAGATGGCAGCAGGTGAGCCGACTCGAGAGTAGATCGGGAGGTGGGAGGGGTGGGCAGGGAGGGACCAGGGGTTGCTGGGAGAGGTAAGGGTTGAGAAAAATGCCCAGGTTTCTGGTTTTAGGAGCTGGGTGGACAGTTGCATCTTCTGGAATAGGAAACACAAAATAACAATTGGGTTTGGGGGCAGAGGCCAGAGTTCGAACAGGCATGCCGAGTTTGAGATGTCTTTGGGACATCCAAGTGACAGTGGCTAGAGATGTGGGTCCTGACTTTGTGCGTCTTCAGCACATGGATGATTATGAAAGTCACGGAGGGAACGGAGTGGCGGTGGCCTGAACTACAAGAGAAAAGGATTTGGAGAGCACCCTATAAAGCAGCAGTGTTCAAAGCACAGGCAATGACCACAGTCCCACGAGTAAAAGAAAAAAACAGTCAGAAAATGAGAAGAGAGAAGAGCTTCCGAAGAGAAGGAAAGAAATCATTTCCAGGATGAGAAAGAGGACCACCTCAGGCCTATCAGCAGGGCTATGACCAACAGGGCCCAAGTGTTCATCGCCTGATGGATGGGTAAACGACGTATGTGGCTCCACACAGCGGAATGGAATTCAGCCTGATACACGCTATGACGTGGATGAACCTTGAAAATACTATGCTAAGAGAAGCCACATGCAAAAGGCCACATATCGCCTGAATCTATTTACATGAAACGTCCAGAATATGCAGGTCCTATGGAGACAGCAGTTACTATTGTATATAATTCTATATCATTTTATATCATTATAATTCTATTATAATAATAATAATCCTCACCCACCCAAGGCCATTTCTCGAGTAATTCTCCCTCCTTCGTTCGCATCATCAACTTTCCCTCTGCAGTGCCTTCTCCCATCATCACACACACGATGTCACTTCTTAGAAAAATTCTCTTGGCTTTGTCTCCCCCTCCAGCTGCCCCTATGTTTCTCTCCTTCCTTTAGAGCAAACCCTGTTTAAAGAGCAATTTGTATCTCCCATCTCTCTTCTGTTCTTTTCTGCCCACAACCTCCACGTTACTAAATCCAACGGTCCCTTCTCAGTCTTCATCTTCTTTGACCAGCAGCGTTTGACACAAATGGCCCACCTCATCTCTCACCACCCAGCATCCTGCACTCACCCTGGCCTTTCTCCAGCCCTCTCTGCTCCTTCTCACCTCCCTGCCCTCTAAGCACTCCAGGACCCTGTCCTCAGAACTCCCCTTTGTTCCGTCCACACTGACTCCCAGCGTGAATTCATAATCACCAGTGCCACCACACTGACCTGAATCCCCACTGTCCGTTGCCTGGATCACTGCAGCAGCCTCCTACTCATGGCTATCAACATGGCAGCCAGACACTCTGGCTCAAAGTCAAATGTCACTCCCTGAACAACAAGCCAGGGGCCTTTGTACCGTCAGTTCTCCCTCTCAGGATGCTTTTACCCAAGATATCTAAATAGCCAGCTCCCTCACTTCTTTTGAGCCTGGGCTTGAAAGTCACCTCCTCAATGAAGACCACCTGGTCATCCTCTCTAAAATCAAACAGCCCCCGGCATGACATTTCATATCCCCCACATACTCTATATTGTATGGATTTTGTTTATTTTCAGTCTCACCACCTGAAGTGCAAGCTCCTTGAGGGCAGGGATGTTTTTCCTTTTTGTACAACTGCTTCAAACAGTACTTGGTACATAATCAGTGCTCAAGAATTATTTAGTGAAAGAACCATTGGGCTTAGTGAACATATGCTTATTATTTGATGATGTGTTGCTGCTCTGGTGCAATCAGCCACAGGAAAGCAAACACTTTCAAATACACAAGCCTTGGGATTAAATCTGATGGATGGATGGATGGATGGAAACTTTAGAATATTGTGATGACCAGAATACATGCATAATTACATTTAACCTTTATTGCATAGATACAGTCATACGCATTAACTGAGCATCAGAGAAGTTAATTTATCCAAATGACAGAGCCCATGATACTTCCACAAAGCCATGGCACCAGCATGGCAATGTGTCAGGAAAATTAAGGATAACACACACAGCATTTGGGAGGTGTGGGGAACACCCAGTCTCACAATGGGCACAGATTTAACTTGGTATAACCTCGCAAGAGAGCAGTTTAGTAGGATATATAAAAATGTTCTCTAAATGTCAAGCAAAAGATGGCTGGTTTTAAAAACATAAGTCACACGTCACTTCATGCAATACTCTAAATCCACTAAAAAGTATTACAGGAGCCTATTTCTTGACATGTAGAGATTTCACGATACATCGTTAAATAGAAAGGAATTTCAAAAAAAATGTAGATTATGCTCCCATTTTGCTTAAATATATTTATAAAGCTAGAAGTATATACATGTATGTAGGTATATGTGTACATGTCAAAAGCATGTGGAAAACCAGTGGTTAATCTCGAATGATAGGATTATGAATACGTTTTTCTTTTAAATTACATATGTTTTCTCATTTTTCTACAATGAGCATGAATTATATGGTACTTTTTTATTATTATTATTATACTTTAAGTTCTGGGGTACATGTGCAGAATGTGCAGGTTTGTTATATAGGTATACACTTGCCATGGTGGTTTCCTGCATCCATCACCCCATCATCTACATGAGGTATTTCTCCTAATGCTATCCCTCCACCATCCCCCAACCCCCTGCTATCCCTCCCCTAGCCCCCAACCTCCCAACAGACCCCGGTGTGTGATGTTCCCCTCCCTGAAAATGGAAACGAAAGCTTCAAAAAAATGTGTTCCCAACAGGTCAACAGCAAACAGCAAACAGTGGTCTTGCCATTGGCAAGATCACTAAGAAATATGGTGGAAGTGAATATTGGTTGAGCCAGATGGAAGTCTGCAGCCTAAGCTTGAGTCACTTGGACAAAGTTAAATTTTACTCTCCAGGCTTTTCAATAAGGCAGGAAATCATGTAAAACACTTTATTAAAATGCATATTTAAATTAATTTTAAAACACCTTTAAGTTAGATTCACTGGTAGCTACTGGTATTTTCTGGCAGCTATGATCTAAAAAATTCATCTCAGCAAATCACATCCTTCTCTTCCATGACAAAAGTGTGGTCTAATGAATAGTACACTTGTTGTTAGTCCAGGATAGGAGCCCTGAAAGAGCAGAACTGGAACACATCCTTCATGGGGGAAAAAACATTGAACTGGGATTTATCTGTTCCTAGTAAATCTGCCCAAATATCTAAAACTTGAGATTGCAAACCAGAAATGTCAATGTTGTTCAAAAGGACTACTATCAGAGAAGTCCTTCCCTTGAAGTAAGACCAAGGACACTTTTCTCATCAACCAACACGACACAGTCAATGAAAGCCAAGATCTCAAGAGCATTTTTTGCTGATCTAATTTTCCTTGTCCCTCCATTTAATGAAAAGCAATTTCAAATTCATTATGTTGAAGTATTTTAAAAATCATTTCCATGATAATATTAAATGTATATTATAGTATTCTAATTAATTTTAAGTAAATTTCTACATAAATCAAAATCTCTTGGGAAGCTTCTTCAATTTTCCCACTAACATATTTTGACCAAAACAGAAATTATGTGAAAGAATAACTTACAGAAGCTAGGTCTTCCTATTCTGTATTAATGTATCACAAAATAAGACTAAATAACTTAGTAAAACATTTAAACACTGAATTTTTGGACTTGGCAAAAGCTTATGCCACATTGAATTTGTAAAACAGTTTACACTGGGATTCATATTGCAAGCAATAATGGATCTGAAATTTGGGTAAGATGAGCTGCAATGTCAAGGCATTATGAATAATAATAGCACCGACTACTTACTGAGCTCTTGCTGTTTGTCAAAAGTGCCAGGCTGAGCATTTTACAGAGATCATCTCACTTAATCCTGCCCACAGTCTGAAAGATATCATTTTAGATCAATCCCTATGGCTCTAATCCCAGATGACATACCACGAGTCATCAGCCATTTCTGTATTGGTGGACATTCAGGTTGTCCCCAACTTTTTGTAATTTAGAAACAAAATGCTACTGTAAACATCCTTAAACCCCAGTGTGTGAACAGACCAAGGCCTGTCAAGCTGGAACCCGTGCAGGAAGGGCTGCACATGGCCTTAGCTTCCAACGAGGTCTCCAGGAGTTTTTAGGGCTGAGGCACGCAGCTCCCCTGACCCTGGGCGCCCAGGATGTGGCTGTTCTCAACTCACCCTAGAAAGAGGTGGAGCGGCAGAGGGGGAAGGCCCTCATCCTGGTGCTCTTCCTACAGAAGCCTCCCCAGCCCCTCACATGGCTCTTGGAGAACGCTGTGCCCCATCCTGCTGGTTTCCTGCATTTTCCCTGGGAGAACTGCTTTGTACCTTCACTCAAAACACCGGTGGGGGGTGCCTTCTGCTGCCACTGCACACCAGGGTTCTCTCTCTGTGATGTAAGGGCTTGAACATCCATCAGAAAAAAATTCCTGCGGTGACTTAATTCTATGAATTAAATGGAAGAAATTCATTTAACACTAGCAAGTTGTACAAAAGCAGTCATGGGTCTTTCCCTGGGAAAAGAGTGGGAGAAATCCTGGAATCATTCCTAGAATGCCTGGTTTTAGTCCAAGCTCTACTGCAAACGAGCCACCCAACTGCAGATGGTGCGTAACGTTTCTTGAACTCTTTATTCATCTTTTAAATGGCAGGTATTAAGGCCTGCTCTGCCTCACTCACACAGTTGCTATTTTTCCATTTTTGTAGATGAGACTATAGGTGTGAAAAGTTGCTGAGAACATAAGCCACACAACATTCCATGTTAAAAGAGAAGAAACTTCAGGACATTGAACACGATGATGAAGCGTTCAAGGACTGACATGACTCTCCAACGCCCAGTGTGATGTGCAGGCATCTCAGCCCTGGTTACGTGAAGATGGTCACATACAAAGTCGATGGCATGGAGGGCTTACAAAGAAACACATGCAGTCCTAGCACTTGGCATCTGACCAAAGCGTTTCTATTTCTGGAACATAAAGAAAACAAGCAAAGACAAGTCTTTTTTGTTGAGAGAGGGTTTCACTCTGTTGCTCAGGCTGGAGTGCGGTTGTGCAATCGTAGCTCACTGCACCCTCAAACTCCTGGGCTCAAGTGATCCACCTCAGCTTCCCATGCGCCACCATGCCTGGCTAATTTTTTTTTTTTTTTTTTTTACTTTTTGTAGAGATAGGGTCTTGCTGGTCTAGAATTTCTGGGCTCAAGTAATTCTCCCACCTTGGCCTCCCAAAGTACTGGGATTACAAGTGTGAGGCATGGCATCGGCTGACAAGTCTTTTAACTCATTAGGTTTTATACTGTCTCTGTGATCATAGGTGCACGCCCATACGCCACAAGGCAGGCAAACTGTGGTTTAGTAAGTAGTAGTAACGCCACCAGGAGTGGCAGGCAGCCTTCAGTCCTGTGACCGGCTGGCTCTGTGTCCTCATGTGTGGCAGCAGGACACAGCTCTAAATCTCAGCTACTCTTACAGTCCCCTCCAGGCTCAGCAGAGTTCCTGGAGTGAATCATGTGTGTCGGCCAAAGCTCTCAGTGATGGCTCCAACTCATGCAGGGTTAGCTCCACCACTGACCTGTGTCCAAGCAAATGCTTGTCCCACCAGGACAAGCGTTTACACAACAAACAATAATAATTGCAAACCCTTTTTAGGGGTGACTACTTCCACAAAAGAAAACGGGGGCGGATCATGAGCATCAGGCACATCCAGGCCATGCACATTGACATGATACTGCTCCATCCTCACAAGCAACTTGAGTTTTTAGAAATATTATGGGAGCCAGTCCAGAAGTAAATAGTAAAGACATTAAAATTATGCATGTTAATTCTACTTCTCTATAAATAATCATTAACGTGAACAAACATGTCTCTACAAGAGGTCCATTATATTATATCACTGATTAAAATAGCAAAAAGGCGAAGTGTGCTCAAAGAGGTTGGGCTAAGTAATTACGATAGATGCACATGGTGGAATCGTTTTCGGGCATTAAAAAATCATGTTGCAAAAGGACATTTACAATGAGAAAATGGTCATGGCACGTAGTGAATAAAAGGCAGATTAGGCCAGGTGCGGTGGCTCACGCCTGTAATCCCAGCACTTTGGGAGGCTGGGGCGGGTGGATCACGAGGTCAAGAGATCAAGACCATCCTGGTCAACATGGTGAAACCCCTCTCTACTAAAGATACAAAAAATTAGCTGGGCATGGTGGCGCGTGCCTGTAATCCCAGCTACTCAGGAGGCTGAGGCAGGAGAATTGCCTGAACCCAGGAGGTGGAGGTTGCGGTGAGCCGAGATCGCACCATTGCACTCCAGCCTGGGTAACAAGAGTCAAACTTCATCTCAAAAAAAAAAAAAAGAAAAAGGCAGATTAGAAAAGAGTATTATTGGATCCTGTTTCTGGAAATACATATGTCTACACGTATGTGCATACATGTGTGTTTGTGTATCTGTATTTGCTACCTGTGCATAGAAAAACAGAAATAGACATGACAAAATGCAAAGCGGTAATCTTTGGGAGGTAAGACTGGTAATTATTTTCATTCTCTTCATTGAGCTTTCCTGTGCAGTATATTTTTTAATAATTTCAACTTTTAGATTCGGGGGTACATGTGCGGGTTACATGAGTACATTGCGTGATGCTGAGCTTTGGGGTATAATTTATTCTGTCACCCAGGCAGTGAGCACAGTATCCAATAGTTAGTTTTCAGCCCTCGCCCCGCTGCCTCCCTCCCCGACCTATTAATAGTGGTCCCCAGTGTCTACTGCCATCATCTTGCACCCATGACTACCTACTGTTCAGCTCCCACTGGTAGGTGAGAATATGCAGTATTTTGTTTCTGTTCCTGCGTTAATTCACTTCGGATGATGGCTCCAGCTGCATCCACGTTCCTGAAAAGGACAGGATTTTGATCTTTTATGGCTGCATAGTATTCAATGGTGTATATGTACCACATTTTCTTTATCCATCCACCCCTGATGGGCACACGTTGATTCAATGACTTTACTATTATGAATAGTGCTGCAATTAATGTATGAATGCATGTGTCTTTTTGGTTATTTTCTTTTTTAAATGGTAGTTCTGTTTTAAGTTCTTTGAGAAACTTCCAATGGCCCTGCACAGTGGTTAAATTAATTACATTCCCACCACCAGTGTATAAGCATTCCCTTTTCTCCATGGTCTCACCAGCAACTTCTGTTTTTTGACTTTTTAAAAATAGCCATTTTGATATTATTAAAAGTCAAAAAACAGATGCTAGCAAGGTTGTGGAGAAAGAGAACACTTTTACACCGTTGGTGGGAGGTAAATTAGTTCTACCATTGTGGAAGACAGCATGGTGTTTCCTCAAAGACATAAAGGCAGAAATACCATTTGGCCCAGCAATCCCATTACTGGGTATATAACCAAGGGAATATAAATCATTCTATCATAAAGACACATGCACACATAGGTTCACTGCAGCACTATTCACAATAGAAAAGACAGGGAACCAACCTAAATGCCCATCAATGACAGACTGGATAAAGAAAATGTGGTACATATACACCATGGAATACTATGAAGCCATAAAAGAGAGTAAGCCCATGTCCTTTGCAGGGACATGGATGGAGCTGGAAGCCATCATCCTCAGCAAACTAACGCAGGAAGAGAAAACCAAACACCACGTGTACTCACTTGTAAGCGGGCACCAAATGACAAGAGCACATGGACACAGGGAGGTGAACAACACACACTGGTGCCTGGAGGAGGGGAGGAGAGCGGGGAGAGCGTAAGGAAGCGTAGCTAATGGATACTGGGCTTAACACCTAGGTGATGGGATGCTCTGTGCAGCAAACCCCATCGCACACGTTTACCTGTGTAACAAACTGCACGTCCTGCATACGTACCCCTGAACTTAAAAGTTGAAGAAAAAAATATAAAATGATTTTTAAAATAGCCATTCTGGCTGGTATGAGATGGTATCTCACTGTAATTTTAATTTTCTGCACAGTACTCTTGATACTTCTCTCAATGGGAGTTACTTTTATAATCACATTTTTGAAAAGAACAAAGTAGGAATTCAAAAATAAAACATGTTTAAACTCTTTTGGGTAATGTAGCCTCATAGAGTGAGTGCCCAGCAACCTGGTGCCTGCTCTAGGAGGACAAGGCTCGCGTGGGTGTGGAAATCCTGGCGTGCCTGCTCAGCGTTTCACTTCTGTAGACCAAGGCTTCCTCTATGAGAAAACAAGAAGTTTTCACAAGATAGTCTGAAACTCCCCCCCATCCTGACATACTGCCTTTTAAGTCATATCTTATTTAAATCACTGAAATATTTAAAGGATGAACCGAGACTCACACTCTAACAAATGTTCTCGAGGATAATTTCCAGAATTGTTACTTAATCCCACTCCCAGCCCCACACGGAGAGCGGAAGCAGGTACAGAGGTGTCAGGATGACCACAAATCATTTCCATGCTCTTTATTCAGGAAACCCTGAAATTCAATGACTGCCAGAATTGCTGTCTCGTTGGAAACCTGCCCTCGTGCCCTTGGCAAGTTACAACCTAAGGTGAGTAAAGTAATAAATTTGACTTATTTTAACTGCCCTGAAGGGTAGACTGCAAGAAAGCAGCTGAACGCTTCCAGAAGCTGGTGCTTGTGAACCGCGCTGGGGCTGCTGGTGTGTCTGCATGGAGCTCTGGGTGGTGCTCCAAAGACATAGAGAAGAGCAGCTTCTGTAAGACGTGACAGGGAAGCACGCACCTAGTGCTGGCACATTGTGTATATTTTATCATTTAGTCCTCACAACAAGCTTCTGAGGTATCGATTATCATCTCCATTGCACAGGTGAGCAAACGTAAGAACAGGAATATTACAACTTACAGAAGTAGATGCCCTCAAAATAATTCACCCATGTAACATTCCACAAAGTAAGTCCATTTTTTAAGTAAAAAATATGTTAAATTCTAAATATCAACAGGCTCTCTGGCTTAAAACTGTGGTTTTATTGCTTACAAAATAAGGATGTCTCTTTAAACGAATTAAATGGCTATTTTTACTAAGAATCAAGTGATACAAACAGCGTGATGGAATGTTCTGTCCTGTAGACCTAATAAATGTCTATCAAGTATAAAAATGTTGAGAACTTGCGACACATCTTTAAATTTAGCATTATAATTAGCTTCAGCACTGCATAACTCTAAATAACTCTTCCTGATACCTGTCTTTCCAAAACCCCCCCCCAAAAAAAGGAAAGTAAAGACTTTAATTAATTGTGTGGCGTGTCTCTAAGATGACTATCTCCTCTGCACGTCTTAGCCTCTCTTCACTACCTCCCACCGCTTGGTTACTTAAGTGCTTTGACACGTATGACAAGCTTGCACAGCCTGTTCTGACTTCAAGAGCAACGCGTCCTCGTAGGCATTCCCTGCTAAACACTGCTTCTGTAAAACTTCAATTGTTCTACGCTGACACTTCGATTTTTACCAAGTTGTCCAATTTATTCCATTATTAGTTGTTAGAAGCGAGCACTTACTTCCTTCAACTTCCTTATCTTTGCAGGTTTTCGGGGAACTATATGAATATAACTGCAGAAGAAGAAAAAGAAAACATAATTAGAAGGTAGAGAGTTACATAGAAAGTTCAGACTCTTTAGAGATGAGTCCTTTTCGGGCTTAATAGATACAACCCCACAGCAGTTTGGAACTAGAATCTAAAACCTTCCTGGTGTTGGAACCCACGTCAGAATACAGCAGCAATGCTGTGGTAGGACAGTTTTCACACTGGGCCCCATTGGCATTGCCCCTTTGAAGTGTCTCTTAACTGACATTGCTTTCCCTTATTAAAGAGAAACCTGAGAAATCATCTAATTAACATCATTTTTTAAGCAGATCACTGAAGGCTCAGAACTGCGAGTTCATCAATGTTCCCACGACAGGCTAAGGTGGGAACAGAAACCCAGACCCTCCTCCAGCTCCCCTGCACCTCCCCTGCTCCCTCCTCGCTCCCAGAAATTCAACACTTCCCCTTTTGCCAAAACTGCAAACTGGAAAAGAGGCCCCATCATAAAATGTGTCTGGGTCCCATTCACACAATTTTTTTTACTGTTGGGGACTTTGGGGACTTCCATATTCCTCAAAAATAAAATGTTTTAATGGATAATAAATAATACCTTCAAATTTATATGTGATATTAAGGTTTATTCCTGATTTTAAAAATATATGTATTTGAGATTATCATTTTTGATAGTTTTAGCAATAGTCAGAGACGGGTCAATTTAGACTGGTAAATAGAAGGGAAAGAAATAACTAAGCATCCAATCAAGAGGCACAGACGCAGGTCCCCACCAAATGATGACACTCGCCAAGGGTGGTCTCAGGGACTGGTGGGGCTGTGGCTAGCGGGAGCGTCCTTTCCCGTCTGAGGTGGACAGTGCCTCACAGGTCCAGACGGTGGAGACGCACGCAACTACAACCAAGTCCTCTGAACAGACAAATCCTGTTTTTTTCAAGGAAGACCAAAAGTTCATATTATTACATGAATTCTCCCAATTATAAAATGTTGCAGCCAACTCAGATCTTTGAAAACTGTATGAATGAAACGAACATGGCTGCCGGCTGAGCACGCCTCTCCACTTGCTCACGGGCCCTGTATCCGCTCTTCAACAGCCCAGTCTAGTCCACCTATTTTCCAAATAAATACTTCAGAGTGGTTCTAAGTTCCCAAACTTCTTATTTGCATATGAACATTAATCTTTCAGGAGACATCTGATTTTCATTACACGGAACCAAAAAATCAAATTTAACACAGAAAAACTAACATAAAAAGATCCTTCAAAAACACAAAATACTATTTATTATTTCAGTGTTGCACTCCCAAGAACATATATAAACAGAAAGAAAGGACCATAGATCCTCAGAGAGCCTCTGACCTGAGGTCTTTAACCCAGGCGCTTAGAGAAGCCTGCTGGGTGGGCTGGAGTCACCCTGAGGTGGGCGGGGAGTGGGTCTGGGAAGCAGAGATGGGACCGTTAGGTGCAAGCTCCCTCCTGGCTACTTCCAGAGAACAAAGGAAGGGAAGAGACCACCCATGAGAGTCAGTGCCAGGCATTTCACAGTACTGCATTCATTCTGTTCTCCCAACGGTCCTGTAGAGTGGGTGTTAGGCCAGGCTGCTTTACTGAAGAGGAAACCAAGTCTTGGAGAGGTTATTTAACTAGTTAAACATTTCTCAGATAGAGAAAGCCAGGATTAAATTCCACCTGTCTCTGGCTCTAACGCCAACATTCCTCTATCACCGCTTCCTCTCCACTCACTTTTCCTCTTTCTCCTGTCATCTGCTAGTTCCCAGGGTACAAATGGGTGGCCAGGGAGATGAGAAGAAAATGCTGGGGTGAGGAAGAACCAGGATAGTTTGATTCAAATAGCACATTCACACTCATGTCTAAGCAACAAGCTCTAAGGTAAACAGGGTAATATTCCTAAGCATTCAGATTCTCTGGGGTCCCTCCCCTAAACACACACACACACACACACACACACACACATGCACACACACACAACACCCTGATTTCGATTTAGTTGTAAATATGGCTTTCTCCACAAAAGAAATATTAGTTCTAGGCTTTATATGACACTTTTAATTTTTTTGAAAAGTAATTATCTTATAATATTTTGTTTTATAAAGAAAAAAATTACGTTCTTTGGGTCTCAAATTAATGTATTCCAGATAATGCAGGAAATGTCTGAATAATGATTGGATATTGGAGAAATCTGTTGGTGTTTCTTTTTAATGCACCATCTCGAAACCACTATTATGAGGAGGGGGGCTCCTGGATCACTAATCTATCAAAAGTCCTCACTTCAAAGTTCATTTGCTGGTGACACAATTAGAGTATTATTTTCTGGTGAATATTAATCGAACTGCTCAACAGCTTAGAAATTACAGAATATAAATTTCCAGTGCTAGTTTACTTTACTAATACCAGTGAAAATTCAGCAAAAATCCAGCCACATTTTTCAGAGCTTTGTTCACCAGAGTCTGAATTCCAATTTCATACTCATTGACCTAAAAAAACTGAAGAAAAGGAACCCCATGTGCTCTCCGTGTTGAGCTTCACACGCAGACATGGCCGCTCTATTTTACAGCAGTGAGCATGCATGGAAAATGCAACATAACCAGGCAATCTGCCACATGGACCCCAACTCCCCTGCCTCTTCAGTGGGTGACATCTCTTTCCTCCCACAAAGTCATCAGAAACATGAAGAGCACTGGGAAGGAAAACATCTCAGTGTCTTCTCAATATATTTGCTACATGTCCACAACATTTTAAATAAACCATGAGACTGGACACTCTCTCTACAAAACTGGAGGTGTAACAGGGTCTGTCAGGAAATGCCTAGCCCCACAGGAAGGGAAAGAGTAACATCTCCCAGGAATGCTCCAGACTCTGGGGCAGGTGCTTCTGTGGCAGGTGCTTCCATGGCAGGTGTTTCTGTGGCAGGTGCTTCTGTGGCAGGTGCTTGACAGGTTTCCTTCCTCATTTACTAACATGCAAAACATAGGCCAATTGTACAAGGAAATATCTTGGGATAAAATCAAATACTTTTCATTATATATGTATTGAAAAGGACTTTAAAGTCTGTTTTTGTAGAAATATATTCTTTAATTGTAAAACAACACAACGCTGGATTCTGGGCAGGGTATCAGTTCTAGATGTTCATGCCATCTGACCAACTCTGCAAATAATCACAAATCACATGGCTATAAAGGAATATAATTTTGTCCATGAATTCTCATACATAACAGGATTATCACAGTAATAAATTTCAATCTGAAATGTGCTAATCTAGATTCCACCTCTTCACAATTGTGATGCCTGTGACTTATGATCTTTCTTCAGAAACAACTGGATGGTAAATTTGCTTCTTTGCAAATGCCGCTAAGAATCTGGAACCATACACAAGCCCTCACCCTAACTCCTACTACTTTTTCAAAAATACCAAACAAAACTCAAGCTGCTGATTTTTTTTTATTGCATTTTAGGTTTTGGGGTACATGTGAAGAACATGCAAGATTGTTGCATAGGTGCATACGTGGCAGTGTGATTTGCTGCCTTCCTCCCCTTCGCCTATATCTGGCATTGCTCCCCATGTTATCTCTCCCCAACTCCCCACCCCCCACTGTCCCTCCCCATTTCCCCCCAACAGACCCCAGTGTGTAGTGCTCCCCTCCCTGTGTCCATGTGTTCTCATTGTTCAATACCCACCTATGAGTGAGAACATGCGGTGTTTGATTTTGTGTTCTTGTGTCAGTTTGCTGAGAATGATGGTTTCCAGGTTCATCCATGTCTCTACAAAGGACGTGAACTCATCGTTTTTGATGGCTGCATAATATTCCATGGTGTACATATGCCACATTTTCCCTGTCCAGTCTATCATCGATGGGCATTTAGGTTGGTTCCAAGTCTTTGCTATTGTACACTGTGCTGCAATGAACATTCGTGTGCATGTGTCCTTATAGTAGAATAATTTATAATCCTTTGGATATATACCCAGTAATGGGATTCCTGGGTCAAATGGAATTTCTATTTCTAGGTCCTTGAGGAATCGCCACACTGTCTTCCACAATGGTTGAACTAATTTACACTCCCACCAACAGTGTAAAAATGTTCCTATTTCTCCACATCCTCTCCAGCATCTGTTGTCTCCAGATTTTTTAATGATCACCATTCTAACTGGAGTAAGATGGTATCTCAATGTAGTTTTGATTTGCATTTCTCTAATGACCAGTGATGATGAGCATTTTTTCATATGTTTGTTGGCCTCATGTATATCTTCTTTTGTAAAGTATCTGTTCATATCCTTGGCCCACTTTTGAATGGGCTTGTTTTTTTCTTGTAAATCTGTTTTAGTTCTTTGTAAATTCTGGATATCAGCCCTATGTCAGATGGGTAAGCTGCAAAAATTTTTTCCCATTCTGTTGGTTGCTGATTCACTCTAATGACTGTTTCTTTTGCCGTGCAGAAGCTGTGGAGTTTGATTAGGTCCCATTTGTCTATTTTGGCTTTTGTTGCCAATCTTTTGGTGTTTTGGTCATGAAGTCCTTGCCTACACCTATGTCCTGAATGGTTTTGCCTAGATTTTCTTCTATGCTTTTTATGGTGTTAGGTCTTATGTTTAAGTCTCTAATCCATCTGGAGTTAATTTTAATGTAGGGTGTCAGGAAGGGGTCCAGTTTCTGTTTTCTGCATATGGCTAGCTAGTTTTCCCAACACCACTTATTAAACAGGGAATCCTTTCCCCATTGCTTGTTTTTGTCAGGTTTGTCAAAGATCAGATGGTTGTAGATATGTTGTGTTGCCTCCGAGGCCTCTGTTCTGTTCCATTGGTCTATCTCTCTGTTTTGGTACCAGTACCATGCTGTTTTGACTACTGTAGCCTTGTAGTATAGTTTGATATCCGGTAGTGTGATGCCTCCCGCTTTGTTCTTTTTGCTTAGAATTGACTTGGCTATGTGGGCTCTCTTTTGGTTCCATATGAAGTTTAAGGTGGTTTTTTCCAGTTCTGTGAAGAAGGTCATTGGTAGCTTGATGGGGATAGCATTGAATCTGTAAATTACTTTGGGCAGTATGGCCATTTTCACGATATTGATTCTTCCTAACCATGAACATGGAATGTTTCTCCATCTGTTTGTGTCCTCTCTTATTTCATTGAGCAGTGGTTTGTAGTTCTCCGTGAAGAGGTCCTTTACTTTCCTTGTTAGTTGTATTCCTAGGTATTTTATTCTCTTTGTAGCAATTGTGAATGGCAGTTCATTCTTGATCTGGCTCTCTTTAAGTCTGTTATTGGTGTATAGGAATGCTTGTGATTTTTGCACATTGATTTTGTATCCTGAGACTTTGCTGAAGTTGCTTATCAGTTTCAGGAGATTTTGGGCTGAGACGATGGGGTCTTCTAGATATGCAATCATGTCATCTGCAAATAGAGACAATTTGACTTCCTCCTTTCCTATTTGAATACCCTTTATTTCTTTTTCTTGCCTGATTGCTCTGGCTAGAACTTCCAGTACTATATTGAATAGGAGTGGTAAGAGAGGGCATCCTTGTCTAGTGCCAGATTTCAAAGGGAATGCTTCCAGTTTTTGCCCATTCAGTATAATATTGGCTGTTGGTTTGTCATAAATAGCTTTTATTATTTTGAGATACGTTCTGTCAATACCTAGTTTATTGAGGGTTTTTAGCATAAAAGGGCGTTGAATTTTGTCAAAGGCCTTCTCTGCATCAATTGAGATAATCATGTGGTTTTTGTCTTTGGTTCTGTTTATGTGGTGAATTACATTTATAGACTTGCGTATGTTGAACCAGCCTTGCATCCCCGGGATGAATCCTACTTGATCATGGTGGATAAGCTTTTTGATGTGCTGTTGCAATCGGCTTGCCAGTATTTTATTGAAGATTTTTGCATCTATGTCATGGATATTGGCCTATAGTTTTCTTTTCTTGTTGAGTCTCTGCCAGGTTTGGGTATCAGGATGATGTTGGTCTCATAAAATGATTTGGGAAGGATTCCCTCTTTTTGGATTATTTGGAATAGTTTCAGAAGGAATGGTACCAGCTCCTCTTTGTATGTCTGGTAGTGGGAGACTTTAACACCCCATTGTCAATGTTAGACAGATCAACGAGACAGAAAATTAACAAGGATATCCAGGACTTGAACTCAGACCTGGACCAAGCAAACCTAATAGATATTTACATAAGTCTCCACCCTAAATCCACAGAACATACATTCTTCTCAGCACCACATCACACCTACTCTAAAATTGACCACATAATTGGAAGTAAATCACTCCTCGGCAAATGCAAAAGAATGGAAACCATAACAGTCTCTCAGACCACAGTGCAATCAAGTTAGAATTCAGAATTCAGAAACCAACCCAGAACCGCACAGCTTCATGGAAACTGAACAACTTTCTCTTGAATGTTGACTGGATAAACAATGAAATGAAGGCAGAAATAAAGATGTTCTTCAAAACCAACGAGAACGAAGACACCACATACCAGAATCTCTGGGACACATTTAAAGCAGTCTCTAGAGGAAAATATATAGCAATAAGTGCCCACGTGAGAAGCAAGGAGAGATCTAAAATTGACAGCCTATTGTCAAAATTGAAAGAGCTAGAGAAGCAAGATCAAAAAAACTCAAAACCTAGCAGAAAACAAGAAATAACTAAGATCAAAGCAGAACTGAAGGAGATAGAGACACAAAAAACCCTTCAAAAAATCAATAACTCCAGGAGCTGGTTTTTTGAAAAGATCAACAAAATAGACCACTAGCCAGATTAATAAAAAAGAAAAGGGAGAATAACCAAATAGATGCAATAAAAAACGATAAAGGGGATATCACCACAGATTCCACAGAAATTCAAACCATCATCAGAGATTATTACAAACAACTCTATGCACATAAACTAGGAAACCTGGAAGAAATGGATAAATTCCTGGACACTTGCCTCCTCCCAAGCCTAAACCAGGAAGAAGTCGAAACCCTGAATAGACCAATAACAAGATCTGAAGTCGAGGCAGCAATTAAGAGCCTACCACCCAAAAAAAGCCCAGGTCCAGATGGGTTCACAGCCGAATTCTATCAAGCTGCTGATTTAATTCAGAGGATTTCTGAACTAGGAGCACTCCTGGCATTTGAAAGAAGAAAATGGAAATCCTCTCCGGAGAATCTCACTTTTACCTAAGCCCTTGAAGAATGTCCCCACATAAAGCTATACAAAAGGAGTAGTTCGGAGTCAAACTACAAGTAAACCTGCAAGGAAACAGAGGACCAGGAGAGAAAAGCAGCTGAGATCACAAAAGGCAGACACAGGCTTCAGTAACGGGATTACAGACACAAACCGTGGAAGGACAGTATTTTCATTAAAGGCAAGCTTGAAAATGCACGCAGGACCAAGAAGTGATGAACATAGAGTTAGAGCGACCACCCTGAGCGATTTCAAATGGGAACTGCCCAAGCCGCCCCATTCCCACGCCGTGCCCCCACGTCTCCCACGCCCCTCCCCACGCCCTCCCCACACCCTCCCTTAGGCCCCTCTCCACACCCCTCCCCAGTGTTTCTGCCCCACGCCCTCCTGGCCGGTCTCGCCTCCTGATTCGCTGCCGGCCAGAGCCCGCCCTGCCGGAACCCTGGGGTCCGGGCTGCCCAGGCTTCGCCCCCAGGAAACCACGTGGCCCCGGGGCGGCCCGTTGCGGGCGGCACCGGATCCACGCAGGAAGAGGGGCGCCCGAGCCGGGAGGGTGCCTGGGGAGCACACCTGGGGAGCACGGCCCTGACCACGCTCAGGCCCTAGAGGCCGCGGGGCGCACTTACTGCAGCTCCTGGAAGCGCTCGCGACCCGCCGCCACGTACTTGCCGCCCGCCTGCAGCGCGTCCAGCGCCAGCACCGGGCGCCCCCGCGTGGCCGTGAAGAGGCGGCGCACGCCGGACGGGACGTCCACCTGCTCCGTGAGCTGCTCCAGCAGCGCCTCGAAAGTGGCGGCGCGGCGCCGCGACAGCACGAACCTCCTGCCCGGGTAGAACGGGTCCCCGTTGCGGTACACCACGATGGTCTTGGCGGGCGTGGTGTCCAGCAGCGCGGGGGGCCCGCGGGTGCCCATGGCCGCGCCCCGCTCCTCACTCGCGGGGGCCGAGAGGCGGCAACGCGGGCAGAGACGCCTGCAGAGCCGCGCCCAGGCCCAGGCACCGCGGACCGGAGGTCGCTCCAGCCGCGGGCGCGGGACTGAGACGGACGGGGCTGCCGGGCGGGGGCTGCATGGTGACGTGACCCCGGGCGATTGTGACCGCCAGGGCGAGGGGCGCGGCGCCGGGGCAGGAGAGGGGTAACTCTGGGAGCCCAGGCAGCTGAGGGGGGTAACGGGGAGCCCGGGTAGCTGAGGGGTAACGGGGAGCCCGGGTAGCTGAGGGGTAACGGGGAACCCGGGCAAGTGAGGGGGGTAACGGGGAGCCCGGGCAGGTGAGGGGGTAACGGGGAGCCCGGGCACGTGAGGGGTTAATGGGGAGCCCGGGCACGTGAGACAACGGGGAGCCCTGGCAGGTGAGGCGGTAACGGGGAGCCCTGGCAGGTGAGAGGGTTATGGGGAGCCCGGACAGATGAGGGGTGACGGGGAACTCCAGGCAGGTGAGGGGTAACAGGGAACCCTGGGCAGGTGAGGGGGTTATGGGGAGCCCAGGCAGGTGAGGGGGTAATGGGGAGCCCAGACAGATGAGGGGTAATGGGGAACCCCGGGCAGTTGAGGGGGTAACAGGGAGCCCTGGGCAGGTGAGTGTCCTGGTGGCAGAGCTCAGGAAAAGAAAAGGAGGAGGTCAGAGTGATTGTGCTGAGCGCCCAGAGCCCTCCTGCTACACTTGCTGCCCTCCTCTGCAGAAGCCTTAGAGAGGCGGGGAGGGAGGGAGGGACCAAGGCTGTCTAGACAATCAGCACTTGATGGGTGCTGGGAGCCTCTTCACATTTTTGAGCCTCTGTGTCTTTGATCTTAGGTTGAATTTGACCAGTTCAGCCCCAGAACCTTCTAGGACTCCTGGCCCAGGTGGGGAATTTGAGCTTCTCCACCCGAGGAGGAGCTGTGCAGAGCCACTGGGAGCCTGTGAGGAGCAGCCGCTGCAGCCGCTGGCATGTGGTGTCAGGCGTGTCCCACTCAGAACACAGCCTCATTTGAGTTAAGAATGATTCAAAGTGAGAGGTGGTCTTTGGAAAAATCGTTCCTATTCTGGGTAAAGATAGACCAGTCCTCCTGAGTGATCCTAGAAATCACTCAAGTGATTCTAGAAATAAATTTTCCCAGTGGTTTTGATGAGCTTGACAAAGTTTCAAAGACAGTAGGCTACATGTGCCTGCTGGAAGTCCACACTGAAGGTATGGAATACTGATATTATCAATATCAACATCTTATATGTGAATATCAATATCTTACAGTGTCCAAAAGAAAGTAATTCCTCAGAGACCACCTACCATTCGCAGCCACAGCCAGTATGTAACCTACCAAATGCCTCATATCAGCATTAAATGCAGAGATCAATTTGTGCGATGACCACTTTATTAAATCACCAGGTGTTGAACACACTTGACAAGAAGCCTATGACCGGGAAATTACTGCCATGTATCCGACACCAGGGCTTTGTGTGTGTTAAGGGTTTGCTCTGAGGCCCACGTTCACCGAGAACTTCATCATGGGCTTCTCCCAGGGCCTCAGGAGGCAGATGGAGCTGGGGAAGCCCCTGAGCCGAAGGCGGCTCACTCCCCCGTCGGGGACAATGATGAGCCTGGCGTGAGTGATAACATCTTGGAGCTCCAGGGTCAGGCTGTCGAACAGGTGACTTTGGTTGGGGGACAGCTGAAAAGCAAGCAGATGCAAGGGATCCCAGTCTGTTAAGAGGGCATGTGTGGCCAAATGACCCCACACCCAGGGCAAACCTTTGCCTTGGACTTGGGCTTTAAAATAAGTGATTCACTGATGATAATTGGGCTTTCCATGAAAATCTGGTAGTAGGGACAGGTTGCCCAAATAATACATGAATAATCAGGCCCCAATAAACAGCCGATGGGCAACCTAAATGCCCATCAAGTATCTCTTATAGTTGATTATACATAAGCAAATTGTAAGAAAATGAAAGGAGATTATCTTGGTCTCTCCTCGAGATTATTTCCTGTCTTTACATGGGAGCAGCTCTCACCTCCAGCCTGACCCTCGTTCTAAATCAAAGAAGACACTTGTGAAATATTTCAGAGTGTCCATCCTGCAGGTGGACACTCCACGATTGCTTTAAATGTGCCAGTCACCCCTTCTACAAAGTTTCCAGGTATGCATTCTGAGCACTTAACAGTCTCGTTCTAACAAAATTTGACTAGAAATACAAAAGTGGAGAGAAATGGAGACTTTCTTCTTATTTAAGTTAGCAGATATGGGTTTTACAACCTCATTCATTTTACCATTAAACTGAGAAGAAACCTTGGAGTTGTATCCTAATCCTTCAAAAGAGAATCTTAGGGAAATAGCCCAGTCTGAGTGCTGGCTCCCACCAGCACCACACGAAGCTTGGTCACCAGAAGCAGAGGTTTCCACTTGTGGGCCAGGAGAATCCACTTTTGCTTGATCATGTCTTCTTCTTCCTGAGTTGCCAGGATGCACCCATCCACTTCACAGCTGTCAGGAGCATTGCCTGTTGCAGCAAAACACAGAGTGACTTTCTGCCCTTGTAATAAGAATGAAAAACCCAGCAAAAGCAGAGGTATGAAGACGTGAGAGAAGGAACAAACCAGTTTGTGATGCTCAGATTGCCTCATGAAATAGACACTTCCTTTTCAGAACAATCAGAATCAGTCACCATATGTGAAGGGGCTGGTGCCTTTCAGTTTGCATGCATAGTGTTCTTACTTTGAAATCTGAATGTATTTGATAAGCTTCCTCAATTGCAGATTTAATGACTTGCAGACTGTTGTGTGGCTCATCTGAAATTATTATGAAGATGGAAAATATTTTCCTATGATATCATATTTTTTAACATGATGATCAAAAGGAAATACTGAGTTGTATGTCAGCTAGTGCTGGGCATCAGTCACACACATGTATTTGGGAATTTCTGAATCATCTTCAGGTGAGAGTATACACTCCTGAGAGTCTTCTGTCTTTGGAATACCATAGGAATCATGTGCTCAGTGGAGTTAGAGGACCCTGGGGGGAAGGTCCCCCTCTCTTTATGAAGAACGCTTCTATTGGGGCTCTTTGAGACTTTAAGACCCACAGAGAAGAGCTGCTAATCAAGAACCCTGGACAAGAGGAGGCAATGGCTCACATGCCCCCTTTGTGGCCCATCTCTTAAAACAGTGGTCTCCAGGATGGCTGAATATGCCCCTGGGGTACATACAGACACAAAGGATGCAAGTAGAGAACATTAGGGATGCTATTTCTATTTGATATACATACGTGTGTGTGTATATATTAAGCTTTGTGTATTTGATATAACTCACTATATTGCTATAAGTGGATACCACCATGCTTCCTGATTTCCATGATAGTCAGCATATTGTTCCAGAGGTATCCTGAGTGATTGACAGTGGTAGCTTCATGACCTGTTGCAATTCTGGTTACCTGCTTAAGTGGATTTACTGTTTAGTTTTAACTAAAGCATCCCTCACAAAAATAAACAAGTTATTTTAAACCATTCATGCAGAGAACTGTGGATTAAACATACCACAAAAAATGCAAGCATGTATGAACAAGAAAATAGCAGAGCTGCCATTTCACCTGACCCTCAGGCAGCCACATTGAAAAGAAAAAAACATGGCCACATAACCAGGTCTAAAATGCAGTCTTAAAAAAACAGGCAGTGGGGAAAGGTGTTGGGATAACTGGCTAGCCATATGCAAAAGATTGAAACAGGACCCCTTCCTTATACCATATACAAAAATCAACTCAAGATGGATTACAGGCTTAAATGTAAAACCCAAAACTATAAGCACCCTGGAAGATAACTTAGGAAATACCATTCTGGACACAGGAACTGGCAAAGATTTCATGATGAAGATGCCAAAAGCAATTGCAACAAAAGCAAAAAGAAAATGACAAATGGGATCTAAGTAAACTAAGGAGCTTCTGCACAGCAACATAAACCATCAACAGACGACCTACATAATGGGAGAAAATGTTTTCTACCTCTGCTTCTGACAAAGGTCTAATATCCAGAATCTATAAGGAATTTAAACAAATTTCCAACCAAAAATAACCCCATTAAAAAATGGACCAAGGACATAAACAGATGCTTTTCAAAAGAAGACACATACACAGGCAACAAGCACATGAAAAAATGCCTGACATCGCTAATCACTGGAGAAATGCAAATCAAAACCACTGTGAGATACCGTCTCACACCAGTCAGAATGGCTGTTACAAAAAAATCAAAAAATAACATGCTGGCAAGGCTGTGAAAAAAGAGAACAGGTATAAACTGCTGGTGGGAGTTTAAATTGGTTCAGCCACATGGAAAGTGGTGTAGCGATTCCTCAAAGAACTAAAAACAGAATTACCATTTGACTCAGCAATCCCATTATTTGGTGTCTACCCAAAGGAACACAAATCACTCCACCATAAAGACACATGCACGTGTATGTTCACTGCAGCACTGTTTACAATAGCAAAGACATGGAGTCAACCTAAACGTCCATCACTTGTAGACTGGCTAAAGAAAACATGATACATACACAACATGGAATACTTTACAGCCATAAAATAGAAGAGATAATATCCTTCACAGTAACATGGATGCAGCTGGAGACCATTATTCTTAGCCAACTAACAGAGGAACAGAAAACCAAGTACCACGTGTTTTCATAAGTGGATGCCAAATAATGGGAACACATGGGCACATGGACACTGGGGCCTACTTGAAGGTGCAGGGTGGGAGAAGGGAAATCAGAAAAAAATTACCTACTGGGTACTATACTTGATACCTAGGTGATAAAATAATCTGTACATCAAACCCCCATGACACAAGTTTACCTATATAACAAACCTGCACATTTACCTTTAAACCTAAAATAATAATTAAAAGAAAAAATAGATAAAAAGAAGTCTTTTTTAAATAAGTTAAAATAAATTAAAATTACTAAGATTAACTATAGACACTACTGTTGATGATGAGCCTAACCTTAAACTTGATATCATGGTTAACAATTGAGTAAAATCACAATGATTCCCAAGGCATTGAAAAACCACTCACCCAAAACATGAATATAAACTGCCACAACTTATTCAAAGATGGCTAATGTGGAATACTCAATCCAGTACTTATAAAATCTCACATAACAATTATAAAAGTGTGGCAACTTCTGAATTTTCTTATTAATACACATAATGTATTTCATAAGAAAGTAAACATAGAATATCACGGTTGTTTGTCCAAGTATTTTTTTTTTTTTACAAATAGAAGAGCACAGTTTTAAAAAATGTGTAAATCACTGCCTTAAAAGTGAAGCCTGGGGAAGAAATAGTCACTCCCCTCCCCCGGTCAATCTGCTTAGGACCCTTCCCTATAAAATGGTGCCTGCCATCCCTGTGCTTCTCACAGGCTCTCTCCGAGGGGGATGCAGAGCCTAGTAAAGAGCCGGACAGTGTCATTGAATCTTGTATGACATTGGGGATCATCCAGCCAAACTGTGAATTTTATAGAGGGGTTACTAAAGTTCAAAGCATTGGCTGGGCGTGGTGACTAACACCTGTAATCCCACCACTTTGGGAGGCCAAGGCGGTTGTATCAGCTGAGGTCGGGAGCTCGAGACCAGCCTGGTCAACATGGTGAAACCCCGTCTCTACTGAAAATACACAAATTAGCCAGGCGTGGTTGTAATCCCAGGTACTCAAGAGGCTGAGGCAGGAACAATCACTTGAACACAGGAGGCAGAGGTTATAGCGAGCCAAAATTGCACCATATGTTTTCATAAGTGGTGCTCCCCTGCACTCCAGCCTGGGCAACAGAATGAGATTCTGTCTCAAAAATAAGTAAGTAAGGACTGGGCACGGTGGCTCAGACCTGTAATCCCAGCACTTTGGGAGGCTGCAGCAGGTGAATCACCTGAGGTCAGGAGTTCGAGACCAGCCTGACCAACATGACAAAACCCCATCTCTACTAAAAATATAAAAATTAGCTGGATGTGGTGTTGGGTGCCTGTAATCCCAGCTACTTGGGAGATTGAGGCAGGAGAATCATTTGGACCTGGGAGGTGGAGGTTGCAGTGAGCTGAGATGGTACCACTGCACTCCAGCCTGGGAGACACAGCAAGACTCCATCTCAATAAATAAACGATAGATAGATAGATAGATAGATAGATAGATAGATAGATAGATGGGGCCAGGTGCGGTGGCTCACGCCTGTAATCCCAGCACTTTGGGAGGCCAAGGCGAGTGGATCACAAGGTCAAGAGATCGAGACCATCCTGGTCAACATGGTGAAACCCCGTCTCTACTAAAAATACAAAAAAATTAGCTGGGCATGGTGGCGCGTGTCTGTAATCCCAGCTACTCAGGAGGCTGAGGCAGGAGAATTGCCTGAACCCAGGATGCGGAGGTTGCAGTGAGCCAAGATCGCGCCATTGCACTCCAGCCTGGGTAACAAGAGTGAAACTCCATCTCAAAAAAAACAAAGATAGATAGATGATAGAGTTCTGAGAGTTAAAGTAGCATGCTCAAAATTATACAGCTTAAGTGGGGATTCCACACTGAGAGCCCAGTGTCCTCAGTTTCACTTCCATAGAACGCAGTCTTTAGAATTTTGTGTCAATTTCAATTTGCCTTATTACTCCAGGATGTGCCAATCAGAAAACTGCCCATTCACAACCCGGAACCAAGAGAATGCCATTCCCATCATTCTGGAATTTGGAAAAGAAGAAAATGGTAAACGAACTTGAAGCCATTCAAGAAACCAGTCCGGAAAACCAACAAGTGAAAAAGGTTGACGTGTTTCTTTTATTTCCTACTATAGAAGAATGTTTCCTGTGACCAGATGTATAAATGACTTTCATGTAAATTGTCTCTTTGCTATCATTCCTTAAATGTCTCATGCCAATTTGTGAGTTCATTGGATCCCAGATAAGTTTTTCTAAATTTCTGATATGATTTTCTATGTCAATTACAGATCCCTGCAAAATGTTATACCTGCAGGGATCTTTATCTAATCCAGCCCATAGGTCTTCTAATTAGTTTGTTTTGACCTTTCAAGGTACATATTTTGTTGGTCAAACCTATACTGATACGTGATGTGCATCCAAACCTTAGTTTTGAGAACAGAGAGTTTGTTCATTGATATCTTAAAGCATCAGGTGACATGGAATCCAACTTAGGAAGGGGAAGGCACTTTTCTGACCAAGTGTTCCGTGGGACTTGCAAACTGAAAGGCATCGTCTTGCTTTGTTTCACTTCATCTTGGTTTCTCTATCTTGAATCAGTTACTGGCCAAATTAAACAACCGTATGAACTCTAGAGCGCTCTGTTTGTCACATGTTTATATAAGTGGTGTAATCCTGAGATTCACAGATACTAAACATTACTAAACCAGTGGCTCTTCCCCAGATCTCCCAACACATTTATTCATAACTTTTGTATTATTAAATTGCAGCTCCTTTTGTTTCTTTATTGAAGAAACAGAGGAATGTTCCAAAAATGCATTGGAGTATCTGACAGTGACCAGTACGTTTGGCCTTCTGAGTCTCTGCCCTGATATTATCATGAAAACAGGAGGAAATTTGGAAAATGTAGATCACAGTAATTAGCGTTTAGAACAATGCGTATGAGGTTTCTAAAATAAGCAAACGTTTATTTAAACGAAAAAGAAGTTCCAAAAATACTTTGTAGAAAAATCACAGTTGTGTTTAACTTCTTACTTCTAATATCAGTGGCCTGTCCAGCCTTCCTGCAGTTTCCCAGCCACCATAGACTTTGCCCTGCCAACTCCTACAGAAAATAACACTGTTGAATGGTAAGCTGCATGATTTTAAGTGTGAGGAGGAATACATTGCTGTAATTATATTACAGATCTTACGCACCTGAGCACTGCTACATATTATTTTCACTAAAGTGAATGTTTCCATAAATTCACAAACAATCATAGGGTTAGTTAAATTTTACTTTTCCTTTTAAAGCAGCTACTTAGGCCAAAATTAGGAAGAAAAGTTGCTAATATTGACTTATTTCATGTTGTAAAAACATCAAATCATACACATGGAAGATTAATCTCATCTCCTCCAATGCTTTGAGATATGCCTTTCCTTTTAAAATATTCTGACCATATTGGGGTATTTATTGCTGGTAGCCAGACTTCCTAAATAAGCCAGCTCTGAGAATATCTTCTTACCTATTATATTGTTTGGGTGCCCAAAATTAGCATTACTAAATCCTACACAGGCGATGGCCGCTAGGTCTTCAGGTTCTTTGGGGTCAGTTGCAGTCCAGTCTTTTTGTCCAGTACCGAATACTCTAAGCCGTGCAATTCCACCGTCTGGAAAGGAAAGGTGCCTTAGTTATTGTTTATAAAAATGGTTGCTTGTGTGTCATAAACTGCAGGCCCTCCTGTCTTCTCTAGTCTCCTCCCTTGGTAGGATTTGGCCACACCTGCCTGCTGTTTCTTAAGTACAACAAGCCCACTGCCCCAGAGCCTTTGCACTTGACATTACCCTGTGCCAGAACAACTTTCTCCGCTTTCCAAAAGACTACTTATGTTCCTCACCTTAAGGCCATGGCCTCAGAAAAGCCTTCCCTCTCATCCGCTGAAGGTACCTCCTCCCTGCTCCATCCGGCCACTGCCTGACTCCCCAGGTTACATGTTATCATATCCCTTTGCTTATTTACTCCAGAGCTCTAATCACAGTCTGAAGTTATCTTTTTAAGTTCCTGCTAAAATCAGTCTCCCAAACCCAGAATGCAAAATCCTTGCAGGCCAGACCAGTTAGCTATGTTGTTCACTTCTGTACGACTCTTGTATCATTTCTACCTAGAAGAGGTCCAGGCATATAGTAGGCATTGAAGTTTTTTTTAATTAAATGAACAACTCCAAGTCAAACAGCATTTTGGAAATTTACCATACACATAATGTTTGGTGCTAGAAATGAGCATTGCTGACTCCCACAGACTCAGACAAGAGAACCTTCTGTTTTTATATTTACAACACCACACTGCTTAGCAATGCAATTGAGAATACAAAAGATAATATTCACAAAATCAAATTGCTGCTGAGAACCACAGCAGCCTGAAATTAGGTCTGCAGAGCAGCAAAGCGCTACCAAGATCAACTCACAGCATTAGATTCTAGTAGAATGAATGTTTTGTTTCTTTGAATATTAATTCCTAGAAGGTGGAAGCCAAGCTTTTTTAACATAGAAAATTAATTTAAGCAAAACATTTTTCTAAAACAAGCCCTACATGTTTTTATTTTACGAATTTAGTGAAAATGAGTGATCTGAAAAACTTTTTGGCAAAACAATGGAAGTCTTGCGGTTTACAACAAATAAAACCAAACTTCATTGGCATAAAACCCTAGAAAATATCCTAGCGGGAGTAATTCAGCAGGAGCTAGACTGTGAGAGTAATATCACTGCCATTCTGGTTCATTAAATGTTATAATTGGCTTTAATGGTATAGAAGATATTCATCTGTTGAAAGTAAAGTCGATTTCACATTTTAAAAAATAAGGTTTTTCTTTACAGAGTTAATATCCAAACTTGTATTTAATCAAAACTGTCAAGGGATCCCAGAAATTACTCTTCATTCTCTGAGGACATCTCATTTAAACCAACCCATTCTCACCCAGTGTGTCCCTGTGACACCAGCCTGGTATTCCCCTGCTTCCTTTCCCTTTACACCTGGATCCCAGGCAGAATCCTCATGGAGGAGTTAAAGATGCCGTAAGAGTCGGGGCGTGAAATCTGCATATAGATACTGCCCCTCTCTCCTCTTCAGGCAGTCAACACTGACCAATTAGGAAAGAGCTTGTATGTGCTTAGGGACCCTTCATATTCAACCCAGAAAAGCAGAGCTTCCAGTCAGATACTATTTTAGACCTTCCCTTGACTCATGAATCCTATACAAATTGGGTTGGACATATAAAGTTGCTATTTTGGTGGGTCAGAAATAGTAAAATAGAAATGTTTATGACTCTACCAAAATACTTTTGTTATGATGTGTATCACTATTTTGCAGTTATGTTTTTTATCTGTCTCCCATTGGGTTATTCACTTCATAAGGACAAGAACTCTGTCAATTAAAGCTAACAACAGATAGTTATTGAGCTTCTCCTCTGTTCCCCATGCTGTGCTAAGTGTCAGGTGTATAAAAATGATGATCTGGACCCATGGCCCTTTCTTCATGAAGCTTACACTCTGTTGGCTCTGCCCTACACATTGCCAGGAAAAGAATTACATGGCCAATGCCCAGTCTCTAGCTCAAAGTCGTTATTTCATAGTGTATGTTAAATTAACAAGTGGGGAAAGGCCTGAATCTCTTGTAAGTTTTGCCCATCCTTGTAAGTAAATGACTTGTTTTTAGATCAGATGATTTCGGTGAGTAATTAATATTAGTAAACATGTGTTTAGATCTTTCCATTTTTGTGTCTCACTTTAAAGCATGATCACCAGAGAAACATTGCATCAAAAATAAAGCTCCAGAGAGCCACTTCTGGCATGACAGCATGAGGAGCTTTGCTGTCCTATTCCTCAGTGGAGCTGGTGAAATTTAGAGGGGTTGGGAGATGGGAAAACACTTCAGGTCTCTGGGAATGGCCCTAAAGGCATACAGAAAATTCAGCAACATCTATTCAAGAATATCTGCTAAAATTCAGAAAGAATGGTGAGAGTCTGTGGTATACGAATGAAGACCTCTCCTTCACTCCTTCTCCCACATCAGCAAAGTGGAGACTGAAAAGAAGTGCAGCCCATGTTGCGGGGCTGTCTTCCCAGGAGAGGCAGGACATCAGAGCTCCTCATGCTGCCCCTACATGCCTGTTGCTGAGGCTAAGTCCTGGGTGAGTGTGGCTGAGAGGCGGGGTCTCCTTTATTTGACCCAGCCCTGACTCCTAGGGCAGGGTTCTACCTTACACATGGACACTGAGATACTGGGGCCACAGTGACCCATCTCACGGTCCATAAGGTGGAGGCTTCACACTGAGAGTGAGACATCCATCCCCAGCCCTGCAAACTCTGTGCTTCAGCCAGAGGAAACACAAAATCAGAGTTGCTGTTCAGCAGCACCATGCTGTAAGAGGTTCCGTCCACAGGTCCTCCGGGGACAAGCACCTAGCTAACCCTCCCACACCACTAGAACACGTCCTGAGGACCTCCCCTATTCCGATGGGCAGTAATTTGATTGTTTAATAAAAATGAGGCAATCCTGGGCTTAAGGTGCCATCTAGTGCTGAAAAGGAGGCAGCTACCTAGCAGGAAATAAAATCAACAGGTAATTTATAAAGATTCTCTAAGCTAAGCATGTCCAGCCCATGGCCAGTGGGTCTTAGGAGGCTGATGGTGGCTCTGAATGCAGCCCAGCACAAATCCATAAACTTTCTTAAAACAGTATGAGATTTGTGTGTGTGTGTGTGTATGTGTGTGTGTGTTTTGGCTCATCAGCTATCGTTAGTGTTATTTTATGTATGTCCCAAGACAATTCTTCTTCTAATGTGGCCCAGGTAAGCTAAAATGTTGGACACTTCCTACATCTAAGCAAGCATATTCAGTAAAAATGGAAACAAACCAGACAGAAAAGACTGGAATAAATAACTAATCCTTCAATGCACAGGCATAGATGCACATTCATAAGAAACAACAGCAAAGAACCATAACATCCCCAAATGGATAAAGCAAGGAACCAGTGGCTGATCGTAATAACACAGTGACATACGAACTCTGTGACCAATAATTCCAAATATCAATTTTAAGGAAACTCAGTGACCTCAAAGATAACACACAAAAGCAGCTTAGAAGTTTATCAGAGAAATTTAACAAAGAGATTTAAATAATTTTCAAAAATCAAACAGAAATTTTTGAATGGAAAAACACATTTGCTGAACCAAAAAATTCATTAGAGGCTCTTAAGAGTAGAACGAAGCAAGCAGAGGAATGAATCAGTGAGCTCAAAAATGGGCTGTTTAAAAATACACAGAAGAGAAAAAAATGAAAAAGAATAAAGATTGCTTACAAGATATAAAAAATGACCTCAAAAGAACAAATCTAAGAATTATTGGTGTTCAGGAGGAAGTTGCACAAGAGCAAGGGGTAGAAAGCTTATTCAAAGAAATAATAGAAAACTTCTCAAAACTTGATAAAGAGATAAATATCCTGGTACAGAAAGGTCAGACAATACCAAATGAATTGTATCCAAATAAGACTACTCCAAGGCATAAAAGTCAAGGACAGGCTGGGTACGGTGGCTCACGCCTATAATTCCAGCACTTTGGGAGTTCAAGGTGGATGGATTGCTTGAGCCCAGGATTTTTTTTTTTTTTTTTTTTTTGAGACGGAGTTTCGCTCTTGATACCCAGGCTGGAGTGCAATGGCGCGATCTCGGCTCACCGCAACCTCCGCCTCCTGGGTCCAGGCAATTCTCCTGCCTCAGCCTCCTGAGTAGCTGGGATTACAGACACGCGCCACCATGCCCAGCTAATTTTTTGTATTAGTAGAGACGGGGTTTCACCATGTCGACCAGGATGGTCTCGATCTCTTGACCTCGTGATCCACCCGCCTCGGCCTCCCAAAGTGCTGGGATTACAGGCTTGAGCCACCGCGCCCGGCCTGAGCCCAGGATTTTTAAACCAGCCTAGGCAATATGGTAAAACCCCGTTTCTACAAAAATTAGCCAGGCATGGTGGTGTGTACCAGGGGTCCCAGCTACTTGGGATGCTGATGTGGGAGGATCATCTGAGCCAAAGGAGGTTGAAGCTGCAGTAAGCTATGATCACACCATTGGACTCCAGCTGGGTGTAAAATGATACCCTGTTTCAAGAAACAAAAAGGTAAAGGATAAAAAATCCTGAAAGCAGCAAGATTAAAAAAAAAAAAAAAAAAAGCAAATAACATAAAGAAGCTTCAATTAATCTGGCAACAGACTTCTCAGTGGAAACCATACAGGCCAAGAAGAAGTGGGATGGGATGACATTTTAAAGTGCTGAAGGAAAAAAAGACTGCCATCCAAGAATTTTGCATCTAGAAAAACTATCTTTCATATATGAAAGAGAGAGAAAATCTTTCCTGAATAAACAAAAGCTGAGAGACTTTACCACCACCACTCTTAAATGAAATGCTAAAGTTCTTCAGTTTGAGAGAAAAAAAAAACACTAATGTGCAAAAAGAAAACATTTGAATTTATAAAAGCCACTAGTAAAATTAAGTGCATTAACAAACTCAGAATTCTCTAACATTGTAATTGTAGTGTGCAATTCACTCATAACTCTATTATGAAGTCCAAAAGACAAATCTATCAAAAATAGTAATCTTTTTGTTGATCTCTTTGACAGGTGTTAAAATATAGGCAATATAAAAACATGCAAATTGAGACAACATAAAGTCAAATGTGGGAGGAGGGATAAAGTTAAAAACGTAGAGTTTTTTAGCTTGTCTTTGTTTATTTCTATTTTTTCTTTGTGATCTAAGATGAGTTGGCATCTCTTTAAAATAACTTGTTATATCTATAAGACGTTTTTGTAAGCCTCATGGTAACCACAATACAACAACCTATAATAGATTCACTAAAAATAAAAATCAATTAAAACATACCATCAGAGAAAATTAGTTAACCACTAAGGCAGAAAGAAAGAAAAAGAGAAGAAAAGAAAGTCACATAACAACCAGAAAAAAGCAACAAAATGACAGTAAGCTCTTATTTCATGACAATACTTAATGTAAATAGACTCAATGTTCCCAATAAAAGCATACTGTTGCTTAATAGATTGAGAAACAAGACCCAACTATATACTGCCTACAAGAAACCCATTTGATCTATAAAGACACAAGTAGGCTGACAGTGAAGAGATAGAAAAAGATATCTCATGCAACCAGAGACCAAAAGAGAGTAGGAGTAGCTACACTTATATCAGATACTACAAATCAAAGACTGTTAAAAAAAAAAAAAAAAAAAAGACAAGACACTGTATTATGATAAATGGGGTTAATTCAGCAAGAGGATATAACAATTATGAATATCTATGTGTCCAACACCAGAGCTTCCAAGTGCGTAAAGCAAACGTTAATAAATAGACTACAATACAATAATAATAAGGGACTTCCACACCTGACCTTCAGTAATAGACAAATAGTCCAGACAGGAAATCAACAAAGGAGTACTGAAGCTAAACTACACACTGGATCTAACGGACCTAACTGACATTGCAGAACATTTTACCCAACTGCTGCAGAATACACATTCTTTTCATCAGTACACGGAATACTCCCTAGAATAGACCAAGTCTTGGGCCATGAAACAAGTCTAAACAAATTCAAAAAAGTAAAATCATATCAAGTATCTTTTCTGACTTCAGTGGAATAAAACTAGTAATCAAGAATAAGAGGAACCTTGGAAAATACACAAACACATAGAAATTAAACAACATGTTTCTGAACAACAAATGGGCCAATAATTAAGAAGAAAATTTTAAAAGTGCTTGAAACAAATGAAAATGGAAATACAACATACAAAAATAAATGTGATACAACAAATGCAGTACTAGGAGGGAAGTTTATAGCAATAAATACCTGTATCAAAGAAGTAAAAACACTTCAAAGTAATCTAACAATGCATCTCAAAAGATTAGAAAAGCAAGTATAAACCAAACCCAAAATTAGTAGCAGAAAGAAAATAAAGATCAGAGGATAAATAAATGAAATTGTGACTAAAATAATACAGAGGATCAACGAAACAAAAATGTTGCTTTTTTGAAAAGAAACAAAAGTGATGAACCTTTAGCTAGACTAATTACAAAGAGAAAAAACCCAAAAAATCAGAAATAGAAAAGGATACTTAAAAAATGAGATGGCTCTCTTCTCTTTTTCCATTTGATAGACACCTACATTTTCTTATACAGTGCCAGCCATGTCCCTTAGGCACCAAGGTGAAAATGAAGGCCAGAGTAAACAAGTTTGGCCATACGGAGCACCTGGTCACCAAGGCTGCTTTTAGCTCTGGCAAAATGGATGTTGTCATCAACAATGATGCCTTCATTGACCTCAACTACCTGGTCTACATGTTCCAGTATGCTTCCACCCATGGCAAGTTCCACAACATCATCAAGGCTCAGAATGGGAAGCCTGACATCAATGGAAATCTCATCATTATCTTCCAGTAGCAAGACCACCCCCCCAAAATCAAATGAAATGAAACCAATGCCAGTTATGTTGTTGAGTCCATTAGAATCTCCATTACCATGGAGAAGGCTGGGGCTCACTGAGAGGGGTAAGCCAAAAAAGCCATCATCTCTGCCCCCTCTGCTGGTGCCCCTTATGTTTATGTGGGGTGTGAATCATGAGAAGTATGAAAACAGCCTCAAGATCACTAGCAATGCCTCATACACCACTCACCGTTTAGCCCTCCTGTCCAAGGTCATCCATGACAACTTTGGCATCATGGAGGGACTCATGACCACAGCCTATGCCATCACTACCACCCAGAAGATTGTGGGTGCCCTTTCTTGGGAACATTGGCAGGATGGCCACAGGGCTCTACAGAACATCATCTCTTCATCTATTGGCAATGCCAAAGCTGTTGGAAAAGTCGTCCCCAGGCTGAATGGAAAGCTCGGTAGCATGGTGTTCCATATCCTCACCTCCATGTCATTTTGGACATGACCTGCCATCTGGAGAAGCCTGACAAATATGGTACCATCAGAAAGGTGGTGAAGCAGGCATTGAAGGGCCCCCTCAAGGGCTTCCTGGGCTATAGTGAGCGCCACGTTTTCTCCTCTGACTTTAACAGACATGCACTTTTTCAACTTTGATGCTGGGGTTGGTATTGCCCTCAATGACCACTTTGTCAAGCTCATTTCCTGGTATGGCAATGAATTTGGCTACAGCAACAGGGTAGTGGACCTCATGGTTCACATGGCCTCCAAAGAGTAAGAGCCCCTGGACCATCAGCCCCAGCAAGAACGCAAGAGGATGAGAGAGGTTCTCCGCTGCTATGGAGTCCCTGCCACACTCAGTCTCCCACCATACTGAGAATCTCCCCTTGACACAGTTTCCATGCCAGACCCCCTAAAGAGAGAGGGGTCTAGAGAGCCACACCCTGTCTTGTACCATCAATAAAGCCCACTGTACTCAGCCAAAAGGAAATGTGACCACATAATTACAAAGACTAATTAGAGATTATTATAAACACCTACAAACCGACAAATTGGAAAACCTAGAAGAAATGGATGTACTTCTGAACACATACAATCTATGAAGACTGAGCCATGAAGAAATAGAAAACCTTAATAAACCGATAATGATGAGATCAAAGCTGAAATTTTAAAAGTCTCCCATCAAAGAAAATTCCAAAACCTATGGCTTCACTGTTGAATTCTACCAAACATAAAAGAAAAAACTAATACCAATTTTACTCAAACCCTTCAAGAAAATTGAAGCAGAAGGAAGACTTCCAAACTCATTACCCTGATACCAAAACCAGACAAAGACACAACAAAAAAAGGAAAACTACAGGTTAATATAGCTGATGGACATACATGTAAAAATCCTCAACAAAACACCAGCAAACTGATTTTAACAATGCAATAAACAGATCATTCGCCATGATCAGGTGAAATTCATTCCAGGAAGGCAAGGATGGCTCAACATACATGAATCAATAAACATGATACATCACTAACTGAACCAAGAACAAAAACCATATGATCATTTCCACAGATGCTGGAAAGCACTTGATAAATTCAATGTGACTTCGTGCTAAAAAAAAAAAAACCCTCAATAAACTGAGTATAGAAAAAAATGTACCTCAAAATAACAAAAACCACATATGACACATATGACAAACCCACAGGTAACATCATACTGAATGGACAAAAAATGAAAGCCTTTTCTCTAAGATCTGGAACAATACAAGGATGCCCACTTTCACCACTTTTATTAACAAAATATTGGAAGTCCTGGCTGGAGCAATTACGCAAGAGAAAGAAATGGCATCCAAATTGAAAAGAAAGAAGTCAAGTTAGCCATCACAGAGAGAAGACAGCCAAATAGGAACAGCTCTGGAGTGCAGTTCCCAGTGAGAACACAGAGAGTGAGTGACCACTGCATTTCCAAACGATTTTTTACTGCCCACAGACCAGGAGATTCCTGGGCAGAAAAGTGCCATAAGGTTCCAGCACAGCTGTTTCTGCCAGCACAGTGGGTCTCCATACAAAAGCTCACACAAATTTGAGCGGCCATTTCAACTGGCACCTGGAATGTCTGGGAGACAGAGTTACCCATGCAATTGAAAAAAATGGGGCTGAAACAGGGAGCCAGGTCATCTGGCTTGGTGGGTCCCACACCCACAAAGACTAGCAATCTGAAATGCTCTAGATTGAGAGTTACACAGCAAGCATAGTTGGACCCAGGATGGTCCAGCTCTGCAGCAGGAAGGGCGTCCACCGTTATCAAGGCAATCCACCACTACCAAGGCAGTCCACTATTACTGAGGCAGTCCACCATTACCAAGGCAGTCCGCCATTACCGAGGCAGTTCTAACTATACCTCTATAAACAAAACCACAAGGAAATTCACACAGCAGCTGGGCAGAGCCCACAGCAGTTCAGCAATGCCTCTGTTGGCAGACTGTGACTAGGCTACCTCCTGGCTGGGCAGGGCATCTCTGAAAAAAGACAGCAGTATGTCAGGAACTTATAAATAAAGCCCTATATATATATAATTATATATATTTATATATATAAATATATATAAAGTCAAGTTAGCCTTCTTTACAGACAACATGATCTTATACTTAGAAAAACCTAAAGACTCAACCCAAAAACTGTTAGAACTGATAAACTAATTCAGTAAATGTGCAGGATACAAAATCAACATACAAAAATCAGTAGCATGTATATATACCAACAGTGAACAATCTGAAAAATAAATCAAGAAAGCAATTGCATATACAGTAGCTATGAGGACTATAAAATACTGAGGAATCCATTTATCCTAAGAAGTAAAAGAGCTATACATGGAAAACTATAGAACCCTGATGAAATAAACTGAAGAAGACACAGAAAAAAATGGAAAGATGTTCCATGCTCCTAGATTGAAAGAATTAATATTGTTAAAATGACAATACTATCCAAAGCAATTTACAGATTCAATTCAATCCCTATTAAAATACCAATGACATTCTTTTCAGAAATATTTTTAAAATCCTAAAATTTAAATGAAAGACCCCAAATAACCAAAGCAAAAAAAAACAAAGCTGAAGGCATCACACTACTTGACTTTAAAATGTGCTGTGAAGCTATATAACCAAATCAGCATGGCAATGGCACAAAAACAGACACACACTACAGAACCCAGATATAATTCCACACATTTACAGCCAGCTCATTTTCAACAAAGACACCAAGAACATGAAATGGGGAACAGTCTCTTCAGTAAAGGTGCTGGGAAAACTGGATAACCACATGCAGAAGAATGAAATTAGACCCCTCTCTCTCACCATATGCAAAATAAAATCAAAATGGATTAAAACCTTAAATCTAAAACCTGAAACTGTGAAAATTCTAGAAGAAAACATTGGGGAAATGCTCTAGGACATTGGTCTTAGCAAATATTTGAGTGTAAAAGCACAGGCGACAATAGGAAAAATAGACAAATGGGATGACCTCAAGCTAAAACGCTACTGTGCAGCAAAGGGAATAACAAAGTGAAGCGACAACCCACAGAATAGGAAAAACATATTTGCGAACTATCCAACTGAGAAGGGATTCATAACAAGAATGTATAAGGACAACTCGATAGCTAACAGTTCAGTAGCAAAAAAAAATTATAAATGGGTAAAAGATATGAGTAGATATTTCTCAAAAGAAGACACACAAATTGACCACAGGTATATTTTCAAAATGTTCAACATCTCTAATCCTCAGAAAAACACAACTCAAAACCGCAACAAAATGTCATTCCACCTCAATTAAAATGGCTTTTCATATGGTTTGGCTCTGTATCCCCATTCAAATCTCATCTCTAATTGTAATCCCCACATGTCAATGGAGAGACCTGGTGAGAGGTGATTGGATCATGGAGTGGTTTTTCCCATGCTGTTCTTGTGATAGGGAGTTCTCATGAGATCTGATGGTTTGAAAGTGGCACTTCCCCCTTTCTCTCCCCCACCCCCTCCCCCTCCCCCCCCCCCCCGCCACCATGTAAGACATGCTTGCTTCCCCTTCTCTTTCTGCCATGATTGTAAGTTTCCTGAGGCCTCTCCCACCATGTAGAACTGTGAGTCAGTTAAACCTCTTTTGTTCATAACTTATCCAGTCTCAAGTAGTATCTTTATAGCAATGTGAGAGCAGACTAACACAGCTTTTATTTAAGAATGGAGAATAGCAGACGTTAGCAAGGATGAGGAGAAAGTGAGGCTCATGTACACTATTGGTGAGAATGTAAATTAGCACACTCACTATGGAAAACTATGAAAATTCCTCAAAAACTAAAAAGAGAACAACAATAGATTCATCCAGCAATCTCACTACTGTATATATATCCAAAGAAAGAAAATCAATATGTTGAAGAGATGTCTGCACTTCCCTGTTTATGTGTCACTGTTTACAATGTTGCAGCCAAAATATGAAATCAAACTAAGTGCTCATTAATGGACAAATAGATTTAAAAAGTGGGATATATACACAATGGATTGGGGATGGATACCCCATTCTTCATGATGTGATTATTATGCATTGCCTGTATTATGCCTGTATTAAAACATTTCATGTACTCCATAAATATATATATATATCAAACTAAGTGCCCATTAATGGATGAATAGGTTTAAAAAGTGGGATATATACACAATGGATTGGGGATGGATACCCCATTCTTCATGATGTGATTATTATTCATTGCCTGTATTATGCCTGTATTAAAACATTTCATGTATCCCATAAATATATATACCTACTATGTACCCATATTGAAAATAAAAAATTTTAAAAAAGAAAATATGGTACGTATACATATACCATGGAATACTACACAGCCATAAAAAGGAATGAAATAATGACATTCACAGCAACCTGGATGGAATTGTAAATAATTATTCTAAGTAAAGCAGTTCAGGAATGGAAAACCAAACATCATATGTTCTCACTGATAAGTGGGAGCTAAGCTATTAGTATGTAAAGACACATAAAGACATAAGAATCATACAATGGGAGGAGGGGTGGGGGTGAGGGATAAAATACTACATGTTGGTTACAGTGTACACTGCTCTGGTGATGGGTGCACCAAAATCTCAGAAATCACCACTAAAGAACTTGTCCATGTAACCAAGCACCAACTGTTCCCCCAAAACCCTATTGAAATTTGCTTAAGACAAGCCAATAGAGATCTGAAGAGAAAGTTTTCCAAATAAAATATACAAATGGCCAGTAAGCAGATGCAAAGATGCTCATCCTCATTAGTCATGAGGAAAATGCAAATCAAAACCACAGTGAGATACCACCTTACATCCACTAGGATGAGTGTGAACACAAGGTATGAGAGCAAGTGTTGGAAAGACTGGGAAACACCAGCACTCCCTCACGTGGGTGGTAAGAATGTAAAACAGCGCAGCGCTTTTGGAAAAGCCTCGTCATTCTTCAAACAGTTAAACACAGAGCTATCATATGACCCAGAAATTCCAATTTTAGGTAAACACTCGACAAATGAAAGCATATGTCCGCACAAAATCTTGTATACAAATGTTTACACCAGCATTATTCAAAATAGCCAACAGACAGAAACAAGTGTCTGTCAACTAATGAATGGGTAAACAAAACGTGATAGCAGCTGAGTATCCCTTATCTGAAATGCTGGAGACCAGAGTGTTTGGATTTCAGGGTTTTTTTTAATACTTGCATTATACTTACAGGTAGAATATCCTAAATCTAAAATCCGAAATACTTCAATGAACGTTTCCTTTGAGCATCATGTCAGCACTCAAAAAGTTCTGGATTTTGGAATATTTCAGATTTTGGGTTTTCAGATTTGAGATGCTCAACCTGTATATCCATACAATGGAATATTAGTCTTACACAAAAAGAAATGAAGTGTTAATACACACTACAACATGGATGAATCTTGAAAACATTATACTAAATGGAAGAAGTCAGACACAAAAGACCAGTATTATATAATTCCCATTTATATGAAATGTCCAAAATAGTCACAACTATCAAGACAGAAAGTAAATTAGTGGTTGTTCAGGATAGGGGAGATGAGGGGTGATAGCTGAAGGGTAAGGGGTTTCTTTTTGAGGCGATAAAAATGTTCTAAAGTCATGGTGATGGTTGTACATGTCTGTGCATATACTATAATCATTGATTGCACACTTCAAATGGGTGAATTGCATCTTAATTATATCACAATAAAGCTATTAAAAATAAGATGAGTCATTTCTACATACCCCCACATACCACTTCAGCTGCTAATGTAACATACTTGTGAAATCTAGTTAGGATCTATCTAACCTAATACAACTTAGTTCTACCACATCCTCATTTACATGATAATTTTTCAATAACCACCTAGTGATGGGTGGATTAAAACAAGAATTTTCTGGAACATTAAAAAGGGCAAATCACAATCCTGAAATGCTAGAGAGATAAATCACCAAGAAGGAAAGAGCAATTCATTTCCTATTTTCTAAACATATCAACATAAAAGAAAGAAGCCATGGAACTGGAGATAAGTTCCTGTCACATTTACCTGGGAAAATGTTGAGTCTGATATGAGTCCATCTCTGCTGGGAATTGACAAGAAAATAGTTGTGGACAGAAGCAGGGTTTCCTGGCTTAAGCTCTGTCATGGGAACCAAGTAACTCCAGTCATCGGATTTTAGCTAGAAATAAATATAGAAAGGTCAGCAACTGCTCTTGAAAACAATAAATTCTGGCATCCTGTTGCCTCTGTGGGACTTAAGGGGCAGAGATACTTTGAAAAAAAAATTAATGATGGATACCTAAAGAAACACTTTAATAAAAACAGCACATATCAAGCCCATGTTTAATAATAAACAGAATAAAAGCTGATTTTGTTTTCACACTGATCAAAATAGCCAGTTGGTGATGGTGGCAGAGGCTTGCAAATGAAGGACAAGATCTCAGACCCCTCCTAATGTCTTCACCTTGAGGAGGAGTGACATGAACATTCAAATAAAAACCAAGGCTATTGCCATGCACCCTGACATCTGGGGAAATCTGTTGGCCTGAGCCTTGCAATAATTTTCTCTAGGTCAGCACTTCTCAAATCAGAGGCCCTGTTTACTGTTGCTGTTATTTACTATTTACTTTCCTGTCGGTTATGGATCAACATTTCTGTAAAAAACAATATAAATTAATTATTAAATAAACTTAAAAAAAAAAAAAAACAAGAATGTACCAAAACACAAGCCCTGTTTTTTTCCCCAACTGTTTCTTTTATTAAAGTCATCACACACAAAAGTTACCTCATCAAGTTGCTATAAGAAGTGTTTAAACGCTTACTGTGTTTCCATGTGTGTGCTCATCGGGGCCAGCAGCCATTTGCAGGTGGGTGCTGGTGGGACTCTGAGAAGCAGGGCTCCACGTCCCTAATGGGCCATGATGCTTACTCTTCCTGGGTTGAATGAACACTGAGACGTTTGTAAGACCACAGTGGGTGAGCAAATGATGTGGGGAGCACCAGGGTGGGGTGTCGCCTTGCACAGCCAGGTGTGCAGAGCAGTTTCCCTACTGTCCTGACGGTTGGTGACAAGACCCAACTCATTTGGGTGAGAGGTACGTCGGCAATGGCTTCAAACTCCTCGGGTGTGGCTGCGGCTCCGGTCCTCATTCCTCTTTCTGGAATTTCTGGTAGTTTATCTATAGTCGGATTGACCATTCAGGATTAAGATTAGAGTTCAAAATCAAAGAGAATCTACTCTCTTTGTGGGTTGTATGGTAATTCTCACTTTGCAAATAACACTGAAGATATTTCGAAGTATCAAATGATCAAAGTAATAGACACACTTGTTGAAGTTCTTCAATATTTGATATATTAACAAAGTCATTTCAAAAAGTAGTGCAATATGTTTGATACTACATTTGCTTGTCAAATAGTAAATGCCATCTCCAAGTTAGCTCAAACTTTAACAAGTTTATCACATCACTAGAGTTTTCAAAGTTGGATTATTACAAAGGCAATTCCAGAAACACCAACTCTTCCAGTGCCTCCTTAGGATTCATAATTGGGCAATTCAGAAATAGAAGCACCGTGGACAATCGAGGGGCTCATCAAAACAACCTTAGTCATTCGTCATTGGTCATTTCTTGCTTTTAGAGTAACATCTCTCACAGCATCATTTACCGCTCAGGTGCCCCAGCCATTTTCGGGGGTCAGCGCCCGTTCACGTCCACAGAGCCTCTTGCCGTACTGTGCACACTGCACGTTCAGTGTAAACTTGGCAACCAACATTGACTTATCTTCCCTAAGTACATGTATAAACACACACATAGCTGTTGATGTTTTTTTAAAATTAATGCTAAAGTCAACATCAGATATCTATTACAGAATAAAAATACAGGTGTGTGGAGACAAAGTGACTCCATCTTGGATGCGACCTGCCATGTTGATGTCTGATTAATGTCTGATGTCAATCCTGTCAATATGATTCCAACTTGATTTACTGTCCTTAGTCCAGAACATGTGGACTTTGATGTTATCACACAAGTCAGAGGCTATGACACACACAGCACTCCCCCCCCTCCTGGAGGCTGCCTTCAATCGTCCTGCAGGAGCACACGGACACTTTCCCTATAGCATGTGAGCCCTGGATCTGGGGAGTAACAGTGCAGAGACCTAGCCATCTCACGCTTCTGTCTGTAAGTCCCCCCAATAAAACACCCATTACCAACAAACGGATTTGTCGGCCTCTTTCTTTGGCTTCTTGGTTTCTCTGGCACCTGAGGTCTGCTCTGTGCATATGGTCCTTTCACAGAATAGGTCTTATTTACAGAGCCTGCGGGATTCATATGCCCAGCAATCCAAGATGCAGATAGGAACCCTTATGAAAAATGCCATAGCAGCTGCCCCATCACACGCACTGGGACAGCCCAAAGCAAGGTGCTGCTCACCCACAGCTGTCCCCGACATGGCTCCACATCAGCCAGGTCATCTGAGGCGCAACCCACTCCCTTCTGCCCACCCAGCAACCTGCTCACCCACGTTCCAGGGATGACAGCCTGCCTCTGTGTGAGGCCTAAGGACCGTGGGAATGATAAAATCTATATCCGGCCAAAGAATGCTGTTAAGCCACAAATCAAAAACTACAGAGCCCTCTATTAGGAGTCCCAGTCCTACAGCCCTGTTACAGTAAAGTGGCCATGGTCAGTTCCTGAAGCTGTCTAGGTCATATCGAAAGTGAGCAGTTGTTGGGGTGTGGCTGGCCAGAGGAACCATGTGACTCCATAATTCTCATTTGGGGGACAGTGGTTCCCAAGTCACCTTCTTCCAAGTTTGCTGCTTGAATCGACATTCGAGGAGCGTAATCTCCCATGAAGTAAGAAACGTCCACGTCGAAGCCCCAGATGACTCCTTGGATCCCCAGCCTAAGGACGCACCAGTCGTGACCTGCACAAGGCAGGGGACAAGAGCAGCCTCGTTAGGGCCGATGCAGCAGATGCCGCACGTGAGGCAGCGCACCCCACATGCACCTGGCCCGCAGCAGAGACCACTTCTGTCCATCACAGGAAAACCTGTTAGGGTAGTTCTTAGCGAACATGACTGCAGGATCTCTCACAACCTGGCCACATGTGACCACCATTCCCCAACAGAAATCCTCAGTTCAAGCCAGATCAGAAAATGCATAGGCCTGGGATTCAGGAAGACCTGATTCTGGTTCCAAATAGATCATTTCCTACGACCGTCCTTGGCAAATTTACCTCTTAGAGTTGAGAATCTCATTTTCTCAAGACAACTGTAAATTAGAGTCGCCATTAGCGTCCATAAAGCTTAGATTAAGTGGTGTGATGTAGAAAGCACCTCGCCAAGCTCAGCAGGTAGTAAGCAGAGCTGGTTCTCCTGCAGACACTCTGTTCGTTGTCATCTCAAGCTCGGGAATTGCCACAGTGCCCTCCAGCCCCCAGCCCACCATGGGCCAGACACCCTGCCTGCATCTACCAAAGCCTTCCGAGTCTTGAAGTCAGGTCTGCCACTAGGGAGTTCTTGGTTTTTTGCTGCCAGATATAAAACCACCTTAAAATGTCCAGATTGATTAGAAATTAATACTGCCTCAAGGACTATAGGAAGTTAGAAACAAACAAACAAACCCACTCAAAAGTGGGTGAAGGACATGAACAGACACTTCTCAAAAGAGACATACATGAGGCCAACAAACATGAAAAAATGCTCATCAGCAGCGGTCATTAGAGAAATGCAAATCAAAACCACATTGAGATACCATCTCACACCAGTTAGAATGGTGACCATTAAAAAATCTGGAGACAACAGATGCTGGAGAGGATGTGGAGAAATAGGAACACTTTTACACTGTTGGGAGTGTAAATTAGTTCAACCATTGTGGAAGACAGTGTGGCGATTCCTCAAGGATCTAGAAATAGAAATTCCATCTGACCCAGCAATCCCATTACTGGGTATATACCCAAAAGATTATAAATCTTTCTATTATAAAGACATATGCACACGTATGTTTATTGTGGCACTGTTTACAAGAGCAAAGACCTGGAACCAACCCAAATGCCTATGAATGATAGACTGGACAAAGAAAATGTGACACATAGACACCATGAAATACTATGCAGCCATAAAAAAAGATGAATTCATGTCCTTTGTAGGGACATGGATGAACCTGGAAACCATCATTCTCGGCAAACTGATACAAGAACAGAAAACAAAACACCACGTGTTCTCACTCATAGGTAGGTGTTGAACAGTGAGAACACGTGGACTCAGGGAGAGGAGCATCACACACTGGGTGCAGTGGGGGGGTGCTAGGGGAGGGACAGTCGGGGGTGGGGAGGGTGGGGAGGGATAACATGGGGAGAAATGCCAGATACAGATGAAGGGGGAATGGAGGCAGCAAACCACCTGGTTATGTATGCACCTATGCAACACCCTGCATGATCTGCACATGTACCCCAGAACCTAAAGTGCAACAAAAAAAAAGAGAGAGAAAAAAAACAGAAAGTTAGAAAACTAGAAACATCGAGTATCTCTGTAATATTTGAGATAGTAGCAAGTAAAAACTCAATTATCAACCTAATGCCTGGATTTGTTTCCTTTTCTTCACATTCGAAAGGTATATTTTGATTGAGACTGAGTAGTAGCAATGAATAAAAATCACGTCTCACAGTAAAGTGAAAGACAGCAGGTACAGCAGTGAAGGACAGACCCAGCCCAGTTCCCAGCTTATCTTCCTAAGGGTGTGCCCTGGGCTGAGTCCGGGAATCTGTTTCCACGGCAGTTAAACGGGATTAAGGAGATCTACTCCGGAGGGCGGTGATGAGGACCCAGGAGATGCATGCTGACTGAGGTATGTCTGCCACGTTGCTCAGTTAGGATCCTCTCTTCTTTCCATCTGCAGACCTTACCAGCATTTTCATTTTCCCAACAAAGTGCTTCTCACCCTTTGTGCCTGGTGGGACATTAGTGACCTGGGCTCATGCCACCCCTTCCTGACTTACAGCCTGATGTTCAGATAAGGACATCCAAGATTACAGAGCATTCCAAGGGCCCCAAGTTAAAGCTGACCTGAAACAGACGCCGGCTTTGCAACAGCCCGTTTTTAACTCTGCAGTGTTAGATGCACTGCAATGAACAAGCCACTGTTATTACCTGGAATCCTTTTTCTCCTGGTCCCCCAGCCATCCATCCATTTCCCAAACTTAGTATATTCATGCTCCTTAAGGCACAGGCTGTCACTCTAGGGCAAAGACACACAACAAGTCGATCATTAACATTCATATGATCTCCTAGTTTCCAACATGTCCACTTCCGTCCCACAGGGCCAGAGGAATGGTGCATGCACGGGTCTAGGGGAGCCTCTGCTACCACTTCATGCCAGCTAGCCCCTTCCAGATGGAGGGATGCCTCTGCTTTTATCGTCTTCAGAGAAAGAAATGTCACTTCTCTGTGGGCCTCAGCACACAAAACTGACCACTGATAGCAGCAGGTACAACCACATCACCAGGCACTCTGTGGGCCCCACAAATGCAATTTCCAACAGCAACCTACATGGTGTTAAAGTGAGAGAGGCTGGTCAGATTTCCAAGCAGGCCAGGTAGACTATTCAATAAGGAATTCCTCCAAAGTCATCAGAAGAGCAGGCTGGACGCTCAGGGTCCAGATAAACCCACACAGTATACTCTGTAAGCCCTGAGGAAATGCATGAGCTCTGACGCCCCACAAAGCCTCCTTAGACAGCTGAGCGCACTTCTTCACCTTCCAGAATGAGGAGAAAGAATAAACACATCCTTGCAAGAGTGTCATGGTTGAAATAACCAACATGAAAGATCCTCGAATGGTGTGGATGCTCAGAAGTTGTTGTGCTTGGCGGATGGCCCAGCATGAGGATACGTTTCCTGTTTCCATCAAGTCGTGCAAAGAGGATCTTACGTTCCTGCTTAAGGAGCTCCCCAAGCAGGAGCAGAGGAAGGGACTAGAGGTAGCCTGGTCCGGGGTGGAGGGGTCCCCTGATGGGAGCCACTGCATGTGATGCTTACCAGGGACCCCACCAGATCCCGGGTGTGCCACCCAGCCCAGCCTCCCAGACAGGGGACCTGTGGCCAACGGTACCCGCACTCCTGTGCCTCAGTGTTCCTCCTCCGTCAAATGCAAACAGCCGTTGTGCTATGTACCTCCCACGGCTGTGGTCAGCCTCATATGTGCCTGGCGCATAGTAAGTGCCAAGTATTTAGCATTATACATGAAAGTTGATGGTATTTTGAATGTTATTACAATCAAATCACATTTTAAAGATAGCGCACACTCCAGCCTTTCCATTATTCATCAGGAATTGCAAAACTCTGTTCTGGACCCAGAAGGAGAAAAGGAGGTACACCTCACACTTAAACCCCAGACCTCCAAGGCTCCAAACTTTTTGTGTTTAGTTTTGGTGGGAAGTTTTTTGTTTCGGGTGTGCTGCTGGTGCTGCTGTTGTGACCGGACCGAGACTGAGAAGTGTGAGGGACATTGGAGACGCACGCTGCTGAACCAGTGGCAGGAAAACGGTGCCGCTGTAAAGCTGGCACAGGCCATGTGATGACAGACGTGTTCTTTTTCTTTTTGAGACGGAGTCTTGCTCTGTCACCAGGCTGGAGTGCAGTGGCGCAATCTCGGTTCACTTCAACCTCCACCTCCTGGGTTCAAGTGATTCTTCCGCCTCAGCCTCCCGAGTAGCTGGGACCACAGGCGCGTGCCACCACGCCCAGCTAATTTTTTTATATTTTTAGTAGAGACGGGGTTTCACCGTGTTGGCAAGGATGGTCTCGATCTCTTGACCCCATGATCTGCCTGCCTCAGCCTCCCAAAGTGCTGGGATTACAGGCATGAGCCACCGTGCCTGGCCAACAGACGTGTTCTTAAAAAGAGAGAAAAACCAAGGACCAATCCCAGAGGTAGAGCCACACAGGTGCACACACACTTGCACAGGATGTTTGCAATACTTGCAAAATGTCACCAACCTAAATGTGTATCGACGGGAGAGGAGGCCATAAAATGGGCCACGACGTGGACAGTTGTTATTCAGCAGCCAAGAGGGTGGCCTGGCCCCACCGCATCAGCACACGTGGGATTCAGAGGGTGGCCTGGCCCCACTGCATCAGCACACATGGGATTCAGAGGGTGGCCTGGCCCCACCGCATCAGCACACATGGGATTCAGAGGGTGGCCTGGCCCCACCGCATCAGCACACATGGGATTCAGAGGGTGGCCTGGCCCCACCGCATCAGCACACATGGGATTCAGAGGGTGGCCTGGCCCCACCGCATCAGCACAGATGGGATTCAGAGGGTGGCCTGGCCCCACCGCATCAGCACACATGGGATTCAGAGGGTGGCCTGGCCCCACCGCATCAGCACACATGGGATTCAGAGGGTGGCCTGGCCCCACTGCATCAGCACAGATGGGATTCAGAGGGTGGTCTGGCCCCACCGCATCAGCACACATGGGATTCAGAGGGTGGTCTGGCCCCACCGCATCAGCACACATGGGATTCAGAGGGTGGCCTGGCCCCACCGCATCAGCACACATGGGATTCAGAGGGTGGCCTGGCCCCACCGCATCAGCACACATGGGATTCAGAGGGTGGCCTGGCCCCACCGCATCAGCACACATGGGATTCAGAGGGTGGCCTGGCCCCACCGCATCAGCACACATGGGATTCAGAGGGTGGCCTGGCCCCACTGCATCAGCACAGATGGGATTCAGAGGGTGGCCTGGCCCCACTGCATCAGCACACATGGGATTCAGAGGGTGGCCTGGCCCCACTGCATCAGCACAGATGGGATTCAGAGGGTGGCCTGGCCCCACTGCATCAGCACACATGGGATTCAGAGGGTGGCCTGGCCCCACCGCATCAGCACACATGGGATTCAGAGGGCGGTCTGGCCCCACTGCATCAGCGCACATGGGATTCAGAGGGCGGCCTGGCCCCACTGCATCAGCACAGATGGGATTCAGAGGGTGGTCTGGCCCCACTGCATCAGCACACGTGGGATTCAGAGGGTGGCCTGGCCCCACTGCATCAGCACACATGGGATTCACAAACAGCAGTGAGGTAAGAAAGTTTAGGGCGGGGCACGGTGGCTCACACCTGCAATCCCAGCAACTTTGGAGGCCGAGGCAGGAGGATTGCTTGAGCCCAGGAGCTCAAGACCTCATCTCTACAAAAAATTTTAAAATTAGCTAAGCATGGTGGTGTATGCCTGTAGTCCCAGCGAGGCAGGAGGATGGCTTGAGCCCAGGAAGTCGAGGCTGCAGCGGGCCATGACCGCACCATTGCACCCCAGTTCGACAGCCTGACCAGAGCGAGATCCGGCCCCACCCCACAAAAAAAAAAAGTGCGCAGAATGTTAAGTGCTTTGTGATACTATGTATATAAATTTTAAAATATAAAACATCTTACATATTTATGAATAGATATGTATTTAAGTGTATAAAATACATTAGAAGAATTCTCTGCAATGGACTGAATGTTTGTCCTCTGCCAAAATTCGTATGTTGGCTCCTAATCCCCAAAGTGATGGGATTCAGAGGTGAGGACATTGGAAGGCGATGAGGTCACGAGGGTGGAGCCCCCAGGACGAGATGAATGCCCGTCCAGGAAGAGGCAGGAGATGGCCTTTTTCCTCTCTCTCCTCTGTCACCTGAGGGTATCACCAGCAGGCGGCCATCCCAAGGTGGCCTCACCAAACGCTGGAGCTGCCACTGTTTCAGGCTCAGTCTCAGACTTCCAGCCCCCAGGACGTCAAGAAATCACTGTGTGTAAGCCACCACCCATCTGCGGTATTTTCTTTTAGCAGCCCCAACTGACTAAAGCTTTCTCCAACCCTACAACAGTGTTAATGGTGGGGAGGGAGGGGGCGGATTGGCATTCAGGTTGGAGGTGAAAGGTGAACTTTATATTTATCTGTAATGTTATGTTTTTCAAAAAGGAGAAATATATATGTATTATATTATATATTATATATATAGTCGCACCATAAAATCATGAGAAATATATGTAAATATATTTATATATAATTTACATATATTTTTATATGTAAATTATATATTATATGTAAATATATGTAATGATATAATATATGTGTAAATTATATGTATATATGTAAATATATGTGTGTGAATTATAAATTTATATATATTTCTCATGATTTTATGGTATGCATATATATATACAGCATATATATGTATAGATATATATATTTGTATATATTTACATATATTTATATATATCTCTCTCTCGTAATTTTATGATGTGACTATATATACACCTATGTATGCGTGTGTGTTTATATTGTGTATGCTCAAGCATAAAATATAAGAAATAATGCCCCACCCTGTCTCTCTGCCACTCTATTTCCAAGCCCACCTCTCTTCACAGATAATCACATCTCACTGTTTGATATGTGTGCCTTCAAACCCTGTCTTACGCACATAAAATATACATGGATCTCTCTTGTTGCCAGTGAATGCAGAGCTTGCCTTTTTTCAATCCTCCCAGCTCAGCCTTCTTAGTAGCTGGGACTATAGGTACACACAGCCATGGCTGGCTCATTGTTTTTATTTTTAGAAATGGGATCTTGCTTTGTTGCCCAGGCTGGTCCCAAATTCCTAGGCTCAAGTGATCCTCCTGCCTTGGCCTCCCAAGGTGCTGGGATGACAGTTGTGAGCCACGGTGCCAGGCCTGACTCATTTTAGTAGCCACATAATAGTCCATGTCTGGAAGAGCTGTAATTTCTTTAGTTCCCTATCAATGAACGTTTAGGCTGGCTATCTCCTCTCCAAACAACATCAGAACGAATGTTTATTTTCTACCTGTATCTGCCCACTTGTGCAAACGATGTAAATCCGTGGGACAGCTAGGTCAAGGTGTGCGGGCACGTAAGTATTTCAAAGATAGGACGTGTGGTAAAATGGTAAGAGCTTTGGCCTTTAGTAACTGTGTGACCTACAACGAATTAATTCACATTTCCCTTCCTCATTTGATTTTCACTTTCTCCCTCTCAGGGTCAAATGTCAATTTGCTCTGGACCCAGCCAGGTCCTGCCCAGATAGACAGCAGCCACCTCACCAGGGTGACGAGACAGCCGCTGCCCACATTGGAGGCCCGGAGGCCCCAGCCACAGTCACGCGTGCCTTACGTGGGCACGAACTCGATGTGCACCTGCGTTTGTCTCTCCACTCACAAGAACCCGCATCTCCACACTGGGTGCGACAGAGGAGTAGGACTCCAGCAGAGCCACCATTTCTTCCCTGTGTTCGTCAGCATTTTCTCTATTTGTTTAATAAGCTGTCCTGCACTTTTATAATTAGGCAGGTAAGACATATCCCAGAAAACTCAAGACATAGATCAGATTTCTCCCTAACACAGATTATGAAATTCACCTTGGCCAGAAGAGCAGTATTTGAGGACTTTGGTATTTTCCCCTTGAAACAATGCAGTCCTGGGCCAGGTGGTGGCTCACACCTGTAATCCTAGCACTTTGGGAGGCCAAGGCCGGCGGATCACCTGAGGTCAGGAGTTCGAGACCAGCCTGACCAACATGGAGAAACCCCATCTCTACAAAAAATTAGCTGGCCATGGCGGCACATGCCTATAGTCCCAGCTACTTGGGAGGCTGAGGCAAGAGAATCGCTTGAGCCTGGGAGGCAGAGGTTGCGGTGAGCTGAGATCACGCCATTGCACCCCAGCCTGGGCAACAAGAGCGAAATTCTGTCTCAAAAAAAAACACAGTCCCAAATTCCGTGGTCAGATCCCTGTCTCTGCTGTGTTTTGCTGTGAGTTCATGCTGATTTGCACGTCTTTCTAATGTTCTAATACGCTAATTTGTTGGTGCATATCACATGACTCTAGTCTCAAACATACAGGTGGATTTTAATTAACATGGCTGCCTAGATTTCTCTACATCACCCTTTACATTGCAGAATGCCGATTTACTATACCTTTATGAGGTTTTCTGCAGAAGCAAAAAAGTCATCTGATGCAAATAAAATCTAGACAAAGAAAGAAAGAAAGAAAGATAAAGTAACCATAAATCTGAAACCATTTTATTTTATTCTCTAGTGAAACATTATAAGATGAAGTAAAAAGAAAGCTTGAAATCGCCTGGGGAAGCCCATGGCTGCACTTAAGCCACGATGCCTTTAAATGTTTCCACGGCATTGCCGCCTCCTCCTCCATCTTCTCTTCCCACCCTTTTTTCTGATTCCCCCTTACCATCTGGAGGTGAGAGCACTAACTTCTTACACTCAGGAAGCAAATAAACCAACTTTCCCTTTTTCATGAACCAGAGGTTTTGTGGTACTTTGACAAACAATGGCCTAAAAAGCTCTGCATCACACAGGTGGTTGGTGGCTCTGTGTTCTCCACAAGGGCCACCACAGGTCACCCTGCAGGCGGGCTGCCCTGGTCATTCATCCACCAAAGCAGGGTCGTTTTGAGAGTGAGGTTGATGCTACTCATTGCACACCCAGAAACAAGGTAAACCAGATTTTCCTGAGCCAAACAGGCTGTGGTCACCCCACCCAACCCAGGACTCGGTGCTGCTGCAGCCTGGAGGGCACCCTGCCCCAGGCTCTGTCTCTAGCCCAAGAGTTCAAAAGGCAGGAGGAACGAGCTGTTTCGCAGCTGCCAGCTGTTTTGGTGGCAGAGCCGAGGGGAGACCTGATGCATGGGGTGACCTGTGCCAGGGTTCAAGTGGCAGGTAGGGGGACATATCGGGGTCCACCCTGCTCCATATTTCCCTGTGTCTCCTCAGCAGAAGCCTTCAGAGAGCACACGGGGCCACTCCTACCTCTCCAGACTCGTTTTCCCAACTCTCCTCACAATGCCCAACGTGCTCTTGAAACACTGAGCCCCCTGGAGTATGTGGGCTCCCCTGCTCCTCCTCACAGGCACCTCTGCCTGAACTGCCCTGTGCCCTGTCCCTGCCCGCCAGCTGCTCTCCAGCAAGCAACCTCCAGCAGCACACGGGTGGTCCTTCCCCACCCCAACCCCCATGCCTCCCACCCCAACCCCCACCCCGGGCCTGCCCACAGCTGAAGTCCACCTGCTCTCCCAGCACTCTGGCCTTATGCTAGTCACAGCACTAGTCTGAACTTATATCTGTCTCCCTGCTAGAGTGTAAGCTTCCTGGGGACAGGCACAGGGCCTTCCCTTTCTGTACCAGACAGAGTGTTTCTGAGCGCAGCCTGCACGCCAGCATCTATGTACAATATGTTTAATGAATTATCCAGGTGACCCTCATTACACACTAGAGTCAGAGGACCGCCAGCCTAACCAGAGCTAGAGAACCTCCAATCTAATTAGAGCTAGAGGACCTCCGATCTAACTACAGCTAGAGAAACTCACACCTAATTAGAGCTAGAGAAACTCAGATCTAACTAGAGCTAGAGGACCTCCGATCTAACTACAGCTAGAGAAACTCCGATCCAACTACAGCTACAGGACCTCCGATCTAATAGAGCTAGAGGGCCTGCGATCCAACTATAGCTAGAGGACCTCCAATCTAACTACAGCTAGAGAAACTCCAATCCAACTACAGCTACAGGACCTCCGATCTAACTAGAGCTAGAGGACCTGCAATCTAAGAGCTACAGGACTTCCGATCTAACTACAGCTAGAGGACCACTGGCCTACTAGAGCAGAGGACCACAGTTTGTCCTCTAGTGAAAGACACAGAACATAAGGCAGTGTTGTTCTTGCTGAGAATTATCACCAGTTTAAGATAAATTATTTGGAAGTCTTTCTTGCTAACTGGCTTCCTCGGACAGGCCATCCCTTAAGCCTGGTTCTTGCTGATTCTTGCATGAGGGTCTCTGCACTGGTGAGTTGCACCCTTAGCACGGATGTGTTATACACTTGTTCTAGCCATGAGAGACCCACTTACTTTTCCTCCTACAGATTCAGATGCCATGTCTATCAGCTGGGTGAAGTCCAGAAATCGGGTCAATCTTCCCTCCTTTGGAGCATCAGCCATGTGTCCTGGAAGGGAGAGGGTAGCTCAGTCAACCTCCGGGGCTGCGGGAGTGAGTGAGGCCTCGCCCAGGCTCCTGATGCCAAGGTTTGAGACGTTCAAAAGTCAGGCAGTGATAGAACTGGATGTACTGTCATCTGGACCTGAAAGCTGCCCTCTGCTCGATGAGTAGGGACTTTGCTTAAACACACTGAAATGGGAAAGGAATTACAGCATGGCTTCCTTCTAAAGTATTTAAAACTAAAATATCACTCACTATACAAACCCAATCACCATAAAATGCAAAGTTTTCTTTTATTGTTTAAAAGGGAGAAATTATTTCCATTTAGAAAAGAATAACTTGCTTTTAATACTCTTTGAAACAATTCAAAACACACATATTGAGCCCTGGGTGGTAGGCCCCAGCTAGGCGTGGGTAACAGCAGAGCCCACCCGCCCACAAGAGCACCCCATGTGGGAACAGAAGTCCACTGACAGGCAGGCTGGGCCACGCTCTGGAGCCAGCAGAGACTGAGCCACAGAGACGTCTCCAGCCAGGGGGACTCGGGGCCGTGCGGCCATGGCGGGTCCTAACACAGAACTTAGCCCAACTCCAGCACCCTCGTGTTGCGGTTGAGAAAGCAGAGCCTTGGAGAACTGGGAAGAGAACCTGAGGGCAGCAGGGAGAGCGGGCACTGGCCCCAGCGCCTCCCGCCCCGAGGCCAAGAGGCGGTCTTTGTTCCTAGCCTTTTTTCTACCCCTCGTGATGAAAGAGAAACACTACACAAAAACATCTTACTAAGAACTATGTTCATTCACAAAGGAAGGAATACAAACAGCCCATGCACATGAAAAGTCAGCTCTTCCTTGAAATCGCAGGAATATAATTAATGATAAAATACCATTTTGCCTATGAAACTGACACTTTTTTAAAGCAAACAGCTGCTTCCATAGTCCATGGTCAGGAACCTGAATGGGAACAGCCCCTCCAGGGTGACTCAGTCACACCTGCAGGTGGGAAGGCGTTCCCGCCATCCTGCTTCGCTGGTTCTTCCCTGAGTCTTGGTGCTGACGCCCCTGGTCTCACTGGAGTCTCCTGCTCATGCGCCCTTACCCCTGGTAATGTCAACCAGACTCGTGGCTCCTAAGATCATCTGCACTCCAATTGTCCCAAACGCATAGCGCCTTCCTGACATGAACTTCCATCTGCCGACTCAGAACCTTCCCCCTTGGATGTCCAACCGAATCTCAAAGCCGACAGTCCAGGCCTCAGCTCTGGCTCTCCCTCAGCCTGCCTCGCCACAGCCTCCCACCTCAGGGAGGAGCAGCCCCATCCTCCCGGTCGCTGCAGCAAAAGCCTTGGCGGCATCTTCAGACCCCTTCCTCACACCCACAGTCTGTGCAGCATCCTGTCCATCTGCCCATCGGACCCAGAACGTGGAATTATCTTTTGTTTTTTTTCAGATGGAGTCTCCATCTGTCACCCAGGCTGGAGTGCAGTGGTGCAATCTTGGCTCACTGCAACCTCCACCTCCCCGGTTCAAGCAATTCTCCTGCCTCAGCCACCTGAGTAGCTGGAATTACATGTGCCCACCACCACACCTGGCTAATTTTTGTATTTTTAGTAGAGATGGGGTTTCACCATGTTGGCCAGGCTGGTGTCGAACTCCTGACCTCAGGTGATCCACCCGCCGTGGCCTCCCAAGATTACAGGTGTGAGCCTCTGTGCCCAGCCAGAATTATCCTCTAAACAATCTGAGAAGGAAGGAAGTGTATGAGGCCAAAGGTGAACTAAGACAGGCTGTGCGCTGGTGACCATTGTTACCGCTGGACAGTGGGAACGCTCAGGGACCATCTGATATTTTTACCTATCTGGGGTAGGTTTGAAATCCTTCACAATCAAAGTCATACACATGGCCGGGCACAGTGGCTCATGCCTGTAATCCCAACACTGGGAGGCTGAGGTGGGCAGATCACCTGAGGTCAAGAGTTCAAGACCAGCCTGGCCAATATGGTGAAATCTCATTCCTACTAAAAAAAATACAAAAATTAGCCAGGCTTGGTGGCAGATGCCTGTAATCCCAGCTATTTGAGAGGCTGAGGCAGGAGAATCGCCTGAACTCGGGAGGGTTGCAGTGAGCTGAGATTGCATCACTGCACTCCAGCCTGGGCGACAGACCAAGACTGTCTCAAAAAAAAAAAAAAAATGTCATATACATTATGCACATTACATACTCACAGGGGTGGAGAGGGAGAGAGGGGAGAGACACTGGCACCATCTGTCTCCTGGGAAATAAAATATCCCCAACACATGTGCCCATGCCTGTCTACAGGCCGTTCTTCGCCCAGCCCCAGAGCAAGCTTCCAAAAACAAAAGTCAGCTTGTTACCAGTCCTGCAAGGGTTCCCGGTTCACTCGGAATGAAAGCTGCTCTCCTTACCTCCGCCACAAGCACCCCCTCACCCAGGGCCCTTTCCCCTCTGTCCTGCCTCTGTGACTTTGCAAAGGTGGCTCCCACTGCTGGGAATGCTCTTTCCCACACAGCTGTGTGTTTGCTCCTTGCCTCCCTCCAAGCTTTTACTGACAATCACCGCCTCAGCAACACTGCCCTGACCTCCTACTTAGAGGTCAGATGCCACCCCCAGACATCCCAACACCCTTTCCCGGCCCGCCTTAGTTCCCAGATAATGTGAGCACACGTGCCACTGCTTGTCTACAGCATTTATTATCTGCCTTTCCTGATTAGATGCACACTCCATGCCAGCAGTAAGTCTTGTCTGGTTCACCGGCCTATCCCTAGTGAATCCCCTAACATTGACCGTGAGCTCACAGGAGTGTCACGCCCTGTTCATACGGTTTCTCTCAATTTAATCATCAGAACAACCTGCAATTTTGGTATTATTCACATCCTACAAGTGAAAAGGAACACATCTTTGAGACATCCAGTAAATTGTTGAAGCCTGAAGCTGCAAGTGAACCATACGGCCAGCCGCGACGTGTCCAAACGTGAGCGACACTGGGAGCCTCCAGAAGAGCGCGGAGCAAGATGAGTGTCGCGGGAGTGTCAGCCAGACAGCCTCCACCTGGTCGTGCTCATTCACTCGACACCGTGTCTGGAGCTCCTGGAGGTGCAGGTGCCGTGCCCAGGGCTAGCCACGCACTTGCCCTTCAGCGGCTTGTGGTGCAGTGGAGGGGACAGACGGGGTGGTGACCATCCCCGGGAATGCAGTGGCAGAGGCACCCAGGAGGTGCAGCAGGGGACGGAAGACACTCAGTGAGCTCTGGGGGCTCAGGAACCTCCCTTTAAGAGTGGACGCCACACCAGGCTGGACAGGGAAGGACGGACAGCCAGGCAGGGGAGACCTCGGGTGCAGGCACAGAGACCAGTGGCCCCAGGAAACACTGGGGCGGATGGCGCCTTTGCCAGGACCCACACTGTCCAATCTGAAAGCCACTAGCCACACCCAGGTATTTTGCAAATTTAAGCTTCAATTTCTTGAATGAAACTCAAAATCTAGTTCCTCCTTTGCTCTGGCCACATTTCGTGTGCTCCCAGGGCACCAGCAGCCTCCCTGCTGAGCAGCACAGGTGTGGAACAGGCCTGTCATCAAGACAACTTTACTGGACTGTGTGGAAAAGCTCTGAAAAGATTACAGTGCAGAACCCACCCACCAGTCATCCCACCATGCAATGCAGAATTTAAAACAGCGCTAATGAAAATATACATATATATAATAAAATAAAATAAAAATAATAAAACAGCGCTAAACCACCAGACACACAGACACACAGCCTACAGAGCGACTAGAATTAAACTCACTTCTTCACAGAGCTCTTGGCGACGCTGCAGCCGCTCATCGAGGCTGGGTGACGTAACTGAGCGGTGTCCTGTTTGCTGCATCCCTGGCTGAGCGCCGCGGGGAGGCTGTCGCGTGGGCAGGTTAGAGACTCAGCAGCCTGGCTGTGCCCCATGGGTCTCCTCGCCAAGTCCCCGGGCTCCCCCTGCACACACCTCTTCATCATCGTCCTCCGCTGCACACAGAATCACGCAGTGCCAGGCCAGTCACGGGCCCACAGCTGAGGCTTGCCAACTACATGATACGCCAAGTCATGACAGAACTCTGGATGCTCCCAATAGTTCTCTGGAAACAGCTGAACATTTTCCCCATCAGTTCCAGCAAGCTCACCATGCCCCTTGCAGAGCGCTCCAGCATTTTGCCTAAGTCAATAATGTGATGTTCCCTCCCAACCACCCCCATGTGGTGGGGACGTCAGGGGTCCTGGTAACGTGGGGCGTGACCCACACCCATCTGTATTGCTCGGCGTCCCTGCAAAGCAGAGGGCACTGGAGATGCAGGCTGGCCTTTTGTGTTTACAGTCTTTCATCTTTCCCTTTGGCATGCCTCCGACAACCTACACCGGGCATTCCATCTTACACGCATGTACCAGAGGCTGTAAATTCAACAGAGAAAGAGATCAAAAGAAAGAGAAAAGCATTTACATGCTTTCTCAAGGTACCAGCAGCCTCCACGCTTCATTCTATGTAGCCCCACCCCACTGAAGCTCACACTCAACTTAGACAATAAAACTCCCCAATTTGACCCAGCAATCCCATTACTGGGTACACGCCAAAAGGAATAAACATCGTTCTACTACAAAGACACATGCGCACATTCATTGCAGCACTATTCACAATAGCAAAGACATGGAACCAACCCAAATGTCCATTGATGATAGACTGGATAAATAAAACGTGGTACATATACACCATGGAATACTATGCAGCCATAAAAAGGAATGAGATCATGTCCTCTGCAGGAACATGGGTGGATCCGGAAGCCACTATCCTCAGCAAACTAACACAGAAACAGAAAACCAAATACCACATGTTCTCACTTATAAGTGGGAGCTGAACAATGAGAACACATGGACGCAGGGAGGGGAACATCACACACTCGGGCCTGTCAGGGGGTGGGGAGGGAAGAACATCAGGACAAGTAACTAATGAATGTGGGGATTAATACCCAGGTGATGGGTTGATCTCTGCAGCAAACCACCATGGACACATTTACCTACGTAACAAACACGCACATCCTGCACGCGTCTTCCAGAACTTAAAATAAAATGTAATTTAAAAAAAAAAAACTTAACTCACTACATAAAAAAAAAAGGAAAAGAATGATCCCTCTGTAAATGTTTCTCTTTGGGAAATAAATTAATTAAAAGCTCTTCTTCAGAAAACATTAGTCAGCGTAGTGATGCCATCTACAGCTAATGCCATCAAGCCAGCGGGCCCTTTCCAGGATCCGTCTGGCTTCGCCAGCTGCCACCCAGGGTGAACACGCAGACTGACTCTGTTATTCAAACTGGGTGAACACACTTTCCTCAAGCTCATTAAAAATATTTTCATACATAAGTATATATTTACATATATTTGAGGTGCCATTTGCGGTACTTCAAAACCCATAACAAGTTTTCAAGACTAAGTTTGTTTTATCAAACGAAATCCTGCACTTGGAAACATCTGGTTTGGGTGGTTTGGGTTGGGTTGTTTTTGTTTTTTTCTTTTTTTGGAGACAGAGTCTGTGTGTTGCCCAGGTTGGAATGCAGTGGCACGATCATAGCTCACTACAGCCTCAAACTCCTGGGCTCAAGCGATCCTCCCACCTCAACCTCTGAGTAGCTGGGATCACAGGTGCGCACCATGACACCAGACAATATTTTCACATTTTCTGTAGAGTCAGGGTCTCACTATGCTGTTCAGGTAGGTTGTCTTGAAGTCCTATCTTCAAGTGATCCTCCCACCCGGACCTCCCAAAATGCCAGGATTAAGGGCGCGAGTCACCACACCCAGCCAGAAACATCTGTCTTCCTTGCCAGAAATGAATTTAATTTGGGGTGGGAAATTCTCCACAGCCTTTGTCCTTAGCCTTCCACAAGTCGATGTCCACTCACTGACCCCATGCCTGTAAGCTTCTCTAGAGAACAGGAGTTATAAAGAGACCTTTCGGCAGCTTCCGAGAAATAGTTCCTTAAACTCTTTTTGTTATTCTGTTGAATAGAATAAGCTGTATTTGCAGTGAAGGCCCTGCTACTCAAATGTGTTTAAAATGTGTTACCTTGAGATAAAAGCAAAACAGACTCTTGTAAAATCCTACAGAAGAGCCACCATAGAGATAAGTTTCAAAGACACATTCACCCCCCATTTAATAAACTGCTTCCGTTTAATAGAAGCAGCAGGGGTGGTAAAGTGGTGGGGGGGGTATAAAATTCAGCCCCGTTTTTTCTGTGGCTACTCATAACCTTTTCAACTATTTTGTCTTTAGGCAAAAAAGGCAGACCTTTAACTAGGAGAGACACCCCCCCACGAGGCACTGGCATGAGCTTCACACGGTTCGGTGCTGCCAGCAGGAGAGGGGACCTCAGTCCCACCAGCTCGAGGAGCTGGATTCTGCCACCAACCTCAGCGAGCCCATGAGGATGAGCCCAGAGCCTCTGAGGGGAACCCGCCCACCTGTATTTGAGTTCAGCCTCAGGAAACCCAGAGCAGAGGGATCTGAGAAGCCCACCCGGAGGTCCGCCAAACAGGCCATGAGACGAGGAATCGGCATTCTGTAAGACACCGGGGACCTGTGACAACAGCAACATGAAACTATAATACACACCTGGAGCTTTTCATCCACACTTCCCCACAACCAGGAAGAGTTATCCATCGCTACCAAACTGGCAAGCATCATCGGAGAGCTGCTGAGAGGTTTAGGCTGAGCGGGGCAACGACTCTTCACAGCCTCCCGAAGCCAAAGACTTGCAGCACCTTTTGTGTGCGTTTCACAAGCCCGGGACACTTAACCTGAATCCCCGGGAAGAGCCCCAGCGCTGCTCTGTTTCTCTGGAAATGGTCATTCTTTTCCCTCCAGCAGATGCTCTGGGCCCTAAGCGTTTCCCCAAGAACATGAAGCTCCTCTTGTTTCCCGGCGGATCCAGCCCAGGAGCAGCCCCCACATGCCAAGCTCAGTTAAAGCCTTCCCTGAACCCCAACTTGAGGCTTTTCTGCCAATGACCCCTCAGCTAAACGCCTGGGTGCATTAAGGTCAGATCCCCGGCATGGTTTTAAAAACATACGTGTGCTATGAGCTGGGAGCAGGAGGACGGGAACTGACATCTGTAAGCATCAACTCTATAGCGCCCTCTTTGTTCTCGCATCTCCCGGACCCCAAGTCCTGGAGTCGCACATGATTATACCCATTGCTAAGCCCAGAGACGGGATGGAGGCTGTCGCCCAATGTCATACAGCTAATGAACGGGGAAGGGGATGGGCTGTGAATGCACATGAGTCGGACCCCAGGTCCGCGCTGCCTGAAACCACAGCCCCTCTCACTTTACTATGAAAAACAGCAAAGGCAGCATCATCTCCCCAAATATTGCAAAATTTATTATCTGTGTTCTCCCAATGTCTTAGCCTATTTGTGTTGCCATGAAGGAGTGCCTGAGGCTGGACAACTCATAAAGAAACGCTTCTGAGGGCCGTTCAGAAAGCGTGACGCCAGCACGTGCTTCCAGTGGGGGCCTCAGGCTGCTTCCACTCGTGGCGGGAGGTGAGCGGAGCCGGCGTGCAGAGGAGGGGAGCCAGGCTGTTCCTAACAAGCAGCTCTCACAGGACTAACAGCAAGAACCCACTCACTCACCACCTCCAGAACCACTGAGCCGTTCATGTGGGACCCGCCCCATGACCCAGAGTCCCCACGCTCTGCCCCACGTCCGACGCGGGATTAGATTTCACCATGAGGCTGGAGAGGAGGAACATCCAAACCATAGCACCCACAGTCCCAAAAGCTGTTATGCGAAAAGTGTCTCCACCCCTAAGATTAAACAATGTGAGAAAGAAGAGACGATGCTTAAAGGTGGGCCCCCAGGCCACAGCGCAGGCCCAAACACTCGCCCCTCAGAGCGGGGTTAAAGGTCAAATCCCAGCCATGGCGCAGGCCCAGCCGCTCTCCCCTCAGACCTGGGACTGGTCAGCGTCTGCCGTGATAGGGCCGTGACATCTGTCTTTGGTAAATTTCTCTCCTCAGCCACAAATCCCAAAAGTATTCACAGTGGCCTGTGCTGTGCAGGGTGCCGGGGAGGTTCCTGAGAGATTCCAGCAGCCGAGAGCTGGCCGCGTCCGGAGCCATTCCCCACCCGGTGGAGGGCACAACTCCACGATTCTCGTGCCGGGAGCTTGCTAAGTTCTCTGCTCAGTGGTCGCTGCTGTTTCTGTTGATAAAATGGCCAAGGTCTAGGCGAGAAAAGCAGGAGCTACGAGACCTCGGCTGAGCCACCAGCTCCCCGGCACACAGGGCTCAGGTGGCCCATGGCGGCTGTTCTGAACGCGGTGCTACAACCCCTCCCACCACCTGCTCAAGTGAGCTCTTAAGTACATTTCCTGCTGTGGCTGAGACCAGACCCAGGGTCAGCGCTGACGCTCGATGGACACGCTGAAGCTCTGCATGCAAATTTCAACTTCATCACCGCACACGAGGAGCGTTGTCATGGGCTATGACGACGGACGAGGCAATGACTCGCAAATAGAGCCGTGAAATGGCATGCGGTCAAGTGGTGCTCACACCATTTTTTCTTTTGAGATTAGCCTTAAAACAAGAAAAGGCAGCCGGGCGCGGTGCCTCACGCCTGTAATCCCAGCACTTTGGGTGGCTGAGGCGGGCGGATCACAAGATCAGGAGTTCGAGACCAGCCTGGCCAACATGGTGAAACCCCGTCTCTACTAAAAATACAAAAAAAAATAGGCCGGGCACGGTGGCTCAAGCCTGTAATCCCAGCACTTTGGGAGGCCGAGGCGGGTGGATCACGAAGTCAAGAGATCGAGATCATCCTGGTCAACATGGTGAAACCCCGTCTCTACTAAAGATACAAAAAATTAGCTGGGCATGGTGGCGCGTGCCTGTAATCCCAGCTACTCGGGAGGCTGAGGCAGGAGAATTGCCTGAACCCAGGAGGCGGAGGTTGCGGTGAGCCGAGATTGCGCCATTGCACTCCAGCCTGGGTAACAAGAGCAAAACTCCGTCTCAAAAAAAAAAAAAAAATTAGCTGGGCGTGGTGGTGGGCACCTGTAATCCCAGCTACTCAGGAGCCTGAGGCAGAAGAATCTTTTGAACCCGGGAGGCGGAGGTTGCAGTGAGCCGAGATCAAGCCCCTGCACTCCAGCCTGGGTGACAGAGCAAGACTCCATCTCAAAAAGAAGCAACGAGAGAAAGAGAGAGAGAGAAAGAGGCATGAGCAGGCAAGTCTGGGAGGGCACAGGAGAGCGAGCCCTCGCTCTGGGAAGCTGGGAGGCTGATGGAAGAGTTATTCCCTCGTAAGGAAGAAAACCTTCAGGGACTTTGTCATCACTGTCGGAAAGTTCCGAAGAAGCCTTGGACAAAAGTGTGAGATGTGTGGTGAATAACAGAAGAGGTTTGTGCCAGTTTCGGACAAAACTAGAGTGACCTTGAGCAGGGACCCCCAGGAGCCGGCGGCTGTTGTATGTTGACGTTTAGTTCTCCTTTGTGACTCTTCATTTGAATCCAGGTGTTTTGCTTCACCGTGGCCTTAGTTCTTTAGCTTTTTTTGTTTGCTTTGTTTTTTTGAGACAGGGTCTCACTCTGTCATCCAGGCTGGAGAGCAGTGGCGTGATCTTGGCGCATGGCAACCTCCACCCCCACCCCATCCTGGGCTCAAGCAATTCTCTCACATCAGCCTCCAAAGTAGCTAGAACCACAGGCATGCACCACCATGCCCGGCTATTGTTTTGTATTTTTGGTAGAAATGGGGTCTTACCATGTTGCCCAGGCTGGTCTAGAACTCCTCAGCTCAAGCAGTCCACCCTACTCGGCCTCCCAAAGTGCTGGGATTACAGGCATGAGCCACCATGCCAGGCCTCTTTAGACTTTTTTTAAAAAGACCAAAGTCACATGACTTAAAACCAAGCAGATCAGAGACCAGAGCCCAGAAGCCTGACCCGCCTCTGGGGCCCCTCCATGTACCTGGGCTATGCCCGATACCAACACAGTTCCACAGCACCCAGTGGGTCTGCCACCCCTCCAGGTCCGATACCAACACGGTTCCACAGCACCCAGCGGGGTCTGCCACCCCTCCAGTTCTGATACCAACACAGTTCCACAGCACCCAGCGGGGTCTACCACCCCTCCAGGTCTGATACCAACACGGTTCCACAGCACCCAGCAGGTCTGCCACCCCTCCAGGTCTGATACCAACACGGTTCCACAGCACCCAGCGGGGTCTACCACCCCTCCAGGTATGATACCAACACGGTTCCACAGCACCCAGCGGGTCTGCCACCCCTCCAGGTCCGATACCAACACGGTTCCACAGCACCCAGCGGGTCTGCCACCCCTCCAGGTCTGATACCAACACGGTTCCACAGCACCCAGCCGCCACCTGCCCACTCTCTCCTTCCTGGCATCCAATGTTGTCTGCGTTACTGAAATTCATCTCTGTCACCCTGCTCTTTCAGCAGTGCCAACCTTAAAGATAGCAAGGTATTTATAAACCACACTCCAGCTCACCAAGGAGTCAGAAATCCAGTATTTAGAAATGGATTTCTTGCTCACCAGAAGCCAGCCAAGGTCTCATCGTGCTTGAGTGTCCCCTCAGAGAGAAGTATAGGGGCCTGAGGCAGGGAAAGAAGTTTCCAGAGATTGGCTGTGCCTGTACGATGTCACGAGGGCTGCAGAGAGATGGAAGCGAGAGGGAGAGCAGCCCCTCCCCGGAGAAGCCACACAGGCCTCAGCGAGACTCTCACACAAGGCCTGGAGCCAGACCTGGTCCCTACGTGTCCCAGGGCCTGTCACTGCCCCTACAAAGCTGCCTCCGACACTGGCCTGCGCCTGAAACCCCCGCCTTCCTGGTCCGGCCAGTACCCTGAGTTAAAGTTTCCTCTCTAGACGTCACCTACTCACTAATCATTATTAATGGAAACAGTGAGCACAGCCAGCAGTGGGTCCTGACCTACCAGAGAAGACGGGGGCCCTTGGGGGAGTCTGAAGAAGGCTAGGGCCCCTCAGCCCCAGAAAAAGCAAATGCACACAACATCTTCATTGAATTTGAAGAAGCCCACAAACGCTTGAGAAAGGGCCCCTTGCCAAGCGGACACTAAGCCCATGGCACACAAAACAAATGCATTTCTCCCGCCATCACAGGCCCCATCGTCTACGGAAGAATTTTCCATGGGAAAAGAAACTTCTGAGCCCAGCTTCGAGGCACGGTCACAGATGTGACTGCCCTGCTTCGACACAGCCACCCTACGGGCCAGCTCTCCGCTCTGCAGATGAATCAGTGGAGGCCCTGAAGGCAGGAAAGCCACCGAGGTCTCCTGCGCAGGGAGGGGCTGAGCCGGAACCAGAACGCCGGCACCACAGACCGCACACACGGGGGCCTTCGGGGCTCCAGAAAGACAACCTGCGTCCCAGGGAGATCCATCACCCACACGCTGTTTTTTCCTTCCTGGGTTTCCTTTCCCCGGGGCCTGACCGGGCCTTCTCCTGAACTCCGTCTCTCCTTGAGGAAAGCAAAGCCATCTGAAAGGCCGGCTCAAGGCCACCTCCATGAACCCTACCCTCACCCCGGCCTCTGAGCCCCACCATGCCCACGCCACCCGGGCCATAGTGAGGACGCGTCCAGCTCCCATTCTCTGATCTCAGTTCCCCTGACCTTCGAGTCCATGTTTACACATCCGTCTCCCCATCCAGATGAAATCCTTTAATATCAAAACCACATCCTGTGCTTCCTCCCATAGCTGACTGTATTTTAATGAATTAACGCACGTGGCTTCGTCCCTGGCAGTTCTTGTCACCTGTGACTTCCCCACAGCAGCAGCTAGGTGCTCCCGCTGGCTGCCTCCGATCACGGTGCAGAGAACAGAAAGGCCCGTTTTTATTCTGTGGTTTCGCTAAGCCTCGGCCATGGCACAGACAGATAAACGCATGGAAGAAGCCACCCTGACCCCCACCCTCCACACCGAGCTGGCTCCTGCAATCTAATGTGCTTCCAAATTGCCCGGGAGCTAGTTAAAGCTTGGATTCTCAGGCTGCAGATCTGAGATGCAGCCTGAGGCTTGAGATTTCCCTGAGCTCCAGGGCGATGCTGGGGCTGCGGGACTGTGGCCAGATGTTGGGCCCAGGGCTCTGCCAGCTAGCCGCCCCATCCGACATGGGCCCAGGGCTCTGCTAGCTAGCGGCCCCATCCGACACGGGCACAGGGCTCTGCCAGCTAGCCGCCCCATCTGACATGGGCTCAGGGCTCTGCCAGCTAGCAGCCGCATCCGACATGGGCCCAGGGCTCTGCCAGCTAGCGGCCCCATCCGACATGAGCCCAGGGCTCTGACAGCTAGCTGCCCCATCCGACATGGGCCCAGGGCTCTGCCAGCTAGCTGCCCCATCCGACATGAGCCAGGGCTCTGCCAGCTAGCTGCCCCATCCGACATGGCAGACACTCACTATGCTAAATTCAGTACTTCTCTAACACTAAAATTAATTTAATTCAGTGAAGTTGAAATGTTGGGTACCCTGTCTCATGAGCTGCTTCTAGTGCCCATCAACCACAGGCTGCAGTGGCGCCAGGCTGGGCTGCACAGCTGCAGAACCTTCCATGGTGGCAGCAGACATCCTGTGGACCAATCCGTGGGGGGAGGAGAACAAGAGAAGGCGGGGAGGTGGTCCCGGAGCAGCGGCCTGAGCCAGACATGAGGCTGTTCTTGGAGCTCCGTAAGGGCTTCGGCACCCCGGCCTTGGTCCTGCCAAGACGAGGATTCTCACGAAAAGGGCTGGAGTGTCCTCAGAATAATGTCGCCATCCATGGCCTCCCGGGCTCCCAGCAGGCAAGGAGATCAGCCAGCGATGCTGGAGGGGCTGGATGGAGTCCCCCCAACCCCTGTGTAGCCCTTGGCTGGAGGGGGGTCCTGCTCACTAGGTGGGGACCTGATGTTGGGGAAGTGTCCACTCTTCAGGGACGACCACCTCCCACCTCTTCTTCCACACCCCATTCCAGTGGGAGCTCGCTGGCTCTGCTGACAGCAGGTTACCCACCGCCCCGCCGGAGCAGGCGACAGGCTGTGCGATGCCACAACAGAAACACAGGGCAGCGCTCAGGGCGACGCTCGGGGCCTGTCTTCTGGCTCCAGTTGTAAGAGGCTAGTGGTTTCCTTAACGCTGTCCCTTTAATTTGCAAATACTTGTCATTCAGGCTGGGCACAATGGGCCATGCCTATAATCCCAGCACCTTGGGAGGCTGAGGTGGGAGGATCTCTTGAGCCCAGGGGTTTGAGACCAAGCTGGGCAACACAGTGAGTCCCCATCTCTGAAAAAAAAAAAATTTAATTAGCCAAGCATGGTGACACACACCTGTAGTCCCAGCTACTTGGGAGGCTGAGGTGGGAGGATTGCTTGAGCCCAGGAGTTCGAGGCTACAGTGAGCTGTGACTGCACCACTGCTCTCCTGCCTGGGCAACAGAGTAAGACCCTGTCTCAAAAACAAACTAGTCATTCCTGTGGTAGTCACATGAGCTGTGCATGTTTTCCATGTTGCCCACCCTCATGCAACACTCCTGGGATGCACGTGCCAGCCTGGGCAGGGCGGGTTCACGGTGCCCGCCCCTCCACCTGCATCCATGCCTGATCCTTCACCCCAAATGTGGGCGGAGCCCAGCGGCGCACTTGTGGTGAAGAGGACGCAGCAGAGGTGATGGGTGTCACTTCCCAGGCGAGGTTCCAGAAGCCTGTGACTTACGTCTTGACCCCACCCCTGGCTTTTATCCTTTATTGCCCTGAAGGAGCAGCTCCGGCCCTGTGAGCTGCTCTACAGAGAGGCCGGCAGCCAGCTCGCCAGTAGCCTTGGGAGTGCACGAGGAGGCAGGTCCTGTCGGCAGAGGCAGGGGAGCAGCCCAGATGCCTGGACTGCAGCCTGAGAGGGGGTCCAGGGAGCGGCTCAGACACTGACCACAGATACCGGGAGGCGGATGCTGGTTTAAGCCTCTAACTCAGCTGGCTTGCTGTGCGGCATCACACAGCTGACACAAAGCATATCCACACAACCTTTGCCTGAAAACAGTCACACGGTCCTGCCTCTGTGCTTTCCAGGCAGAGCTGCACATGCCCTGTCTGTGACACGACCCCAGGGAAATGGGGCACGAAGTCCAGAACTGACTGAGCATGTTTCTTCCACTCAGCTGAATGGAAACATGCAGAAAAGACAGTCACATTGCCCACGCACCCGAGGGTTCACTGAGAGTTGCACAGACTGACTGTGTCATCCCAGAGCTTCTGGCAGTGTCTGGCTCATGATGAGCGCTCAGGTAATGTGTCTTGAGCTCTTCAGCTTCCATCAGACAATCACCTGAATATGTGGGTCGGAGGAACCGGCTTTCACCTACAAAAAGCACAACCCTGAGAAGTGAGCGTGGGCAGCCGCGTAGATGGCCCCAACAATCCTCACGTCCTGGCTCTCACACGGTGATAAATCCCTTCCATGCTGAGCAGGGCCTCGCAGTGCAACCAGCAGGACATTATGGGAATGACAGCGTGTGGCTCTGAGGCTCGCCATTGAAGCCACCGTGGCCCCTGCTTTCCCTCCCGTGTGTGGGGGAAACAGCCATGCCACAGCCCACCACCTCTCCTCACGCCCACACCTCTGTGCAACGTGACTTTACAGCTTCTCCCATCAAGGGCTCTTGGATCACTCACACGGAGGGAAGCCAGCCACCTTGTCATAAGGTCATGCAGCAGCCCTCTAGAGAGACCCGAGTGTCAGGACCCAAGGTCTCCTCCCAACAGCCAGCAATAACTCACAAGCATGTGAGCGGACCAGCTTGGAAGCTGATCCTCTGGCCCAGTCAAGCCTTCAGATAAGACCATGGCCCCAGCAGATGACTTGAGTGCAATTTCTCGAGACTCCTTGAGACAGAGCCACCCAGCAAAGCTCCTCCCAAGTTCTTGGGCCAAATAAACAATGCAAGCTAAGGTCTATTCATCGTGGAACAATTCATTACACACCCAGAGACGCTGAGCCCAGGCAGGGAAGCCTGATGGGGGTTGAGGGATGAGAAAGGCTTATGTATGACTGAGGACTGCAGCACAGGAAGGCGAGGACACATAGGACCCGCTGGAATAGGCTTGGCCCTCACCAGAGTCTTCCCTCAGCTCTGCCACGCACCATCATGGCCCATGGGATGAGGGAAGTGAGGTGACCTCGAGGTCACCAAGGATGCCCAGAACATCTCGGCATGGCCAGGCAGCACCCTTGTGGTACTTGAGTCCCAGAGCAATGGCAGAAACTGTCTACTTGACACCTACAGGTGCCACCATCTCCCAACTAACCCTGATGGAACTTTTTCAGCAAAAGGACCTACCCCAGCTCACCGTGCCAGGCACACTGTCAGGGAAAGAGGCCAGGGCTTAATCGCAGCTGTCGGGGCAGGTCCACTTCGGCCACCGGCCCTTCAGCTTAACACATGTCCCTTGCAGATCGCCTGGAATGCCTTTCCCTCTCCTCCCCAGATCCGGCCACAGTGGATGTCTGTCCTGATTCTAGCCACATCTGAACTTCCTTCACACAAGTGGCAGACTGCAAAGGTGGCCACAGTCCCAAGCACCCCCTGTGCAACGGAACTCCACAGCTTCTCCTGTCGTGGGTGGCGTCTATTTCCTGACTCCTGGGCTCATCTCATGACCGACGTTGGCGCAGAATGAGACAGAGTGATGCTCCAGCTCTGAGCCTTCACTTCAGGGGGCCTCACGTGCACCCACTCTTGCTTTTCGAAGCAGCGCCAAAATGCTGCTGCCACCCTGCTAGAGCCAGTTACCTGAGGGGAGAAATTGCAGGCTACAGAACGGGCCTCCCAGTGGAGGCACTGGAGACCTGCCACCCGCCAGCTATCCAGAGACACGAAGACCAGAACTGCCCAGCTTAGCTCAGTCCAAACTGCTGACCACAGAGTTAAGATTAATGGTTAAATGGGTGGTTATTGCTTAAAATCCCAAAGTTGTGGCTGGGTGTGGTGGCTCACTCCTGTAATCCTAGCACTTTGGGAGGCTGAGGCATGAGCAGATTGCCTAGCTCAGGAGTTCAAGATCAGCCTGGGCAACATGGTGAAACCCCGCCTTTACTAAAATACAAAAAATTAGCCAGGCGTGGTGGTGTGCACCTGTAGTCCCAGCTACTTGGGAGGCTAAGGCAGGAGAATCGCTTGAACCCAGGAGGCAGAGGTTGCAGTGAGCCCAGATGGCGCCCCTGCACTCCAGCCTGGGTGGCAGAGCAAGACTCCACCTCCAAAAAAACAAAATCACCAAGTTTTGGGGTGATTTGTTCCACAGCAAAAGCTAACTGGTATACAATGTTCGGGGTATCCCCATCCTTAGGAAGCACACTTTCCTCCCCCCATAGAAACTGAAAAACATGTGCCTCCCACCTCCTCTGTGTCTACGGCGTGGATGCCTGCAAAGCTGCCACGGATGACTTGTGCAGATTGGAGTTCTAGGAAGAGTGGCTCTGGATTTGTGCAGTGCACAACCCGTGCAGGCCCACAGAATGGCCCTGAGCTCCAGGTACAGACAGACCCGCCCCGAGGCTCTGCATGGGCAGCTAGAGAAATGCAAACAGCAGCACAGCTGCTCCCACGGCAACAGCAGGCAGCCTAGCAAGCAACCGCATCTGCTGCCCGCAGCAGAGGGGCCCTCGCAGGCCGCGGTCGTGGTCAGCCGCACGATCCCCGGGCTTTGTTCCCTTCCACTCACACCCAGGCAGGGCTCCAGGTCGCCCAGAATTCCTGCACGCTCCCAAAACGCTTTCAACAAATTCCCTTTGTGCTTAAATTAGCCACACTGCGATTTTCCTGCTTGAACTAAGAAACGTGCGGTTCGTGGTTCAGAGCTGCTGAACGGAGCCAGGTCGTGCCTGGTGACCTCAGCCCTCACTGACCACAGCCCCCGATGGGCGCACTCGGGAAGGAGGGGCACGGTTTCCATGCCAGTGACCGTGAGTCGCCTTCTGCAGTGTCAGCAGAGCTCGAGAGCAGTTTCAGGACTGAGAGAGGAGGAACATTGGATGAACAGCTGCCTGTAAATGAGGACGATTGAGAGCCACACGACATCTGTCAGGGACCTGGGCCTGCCCCTGACGAAACGCGTGCACGCCTCCTGCCTCCACCTGCAGCTCGGCTTTGCCATCCACGGCCACAGTGACCCATCTTTCTCCTGACTGCTCTTTCAGTCATCATGTCTGCGTGGCTGCTGTCACCACAGGGACACAGCGTGGGTGTCACTGAGGATGCGAACTCTGGCGGAGCAGGGCCGGGTGCTTTCCGGAGAGTCTGACACCTCGGCCTCTGCCTGGGGCTGCTGCAGCCTGCTCTTTGTTCTTTCCACGCTTCTCACTGTCGGCGGCTCGTCTCCCCTCCCACCTCATGCACACGCATATTCATGCACACACACACATGCACGCACACACACGCGTGCACACACGCGTGCACACACACACACACCATCCAAAAGAAAGAATTCCTGCCGGGACCCGCGGCCTGAGCGCCCTCCTCGGTTCTGCAAACCTCCCCCCGCCTGGGTGGGCGCCGCCGTCCTGGTCCTCGTTGCCCACTAGATGGCAGTATAGAGCCGCGGATCTGCAGCCACCGCCAGGCAGCCCCGGGCGGCGTCTGGGCGCTCATCCATCTCAGCCCACGCTGGAGAGACGGCTCTGAAAAATACGTGCGTGCCAGCTTTCCGGTCATGCCTCAATGCAGCACCTAATAAATCCCGGCTCTCCCCTTAACCAAAGCGTTTCCTTCCCACTTTGCAGATCAGAGTCTGCAGTCTACACAATAGGCCCCTCGTCGAAGGTTGTGGGAATTAAATCGGGTAATGGTTCTGAGTTCACGCCCAGTGTTTATAGCTCATCACGTTTGCTTTAAAGCAAGCATAATCCTGCACCGCTGTATTAACCAGGTACAAAGAAAGGCCCCGTGCGCCTTCACCATGCCTGCTGTTAACACAGACTCCCCTCCATGAAGCCGGCTGGAGGGCTGGAGGTGGGGGTCTGCGTGGCAGTGGGTACCCAGATGTGAAGGGTAGTGCGGAGGCACAGAGGTGTTTTTGTCCAGGCTCCTCACCTGAATGGGGAGGAAACAGCCTTAGACAGGTGTGGGGCGTCCCAGGAGCAGAGCATCTGAAAGGGAGGTGCATGCACTGCTGACCCCCACAGATCTATGGGGCAGGGAGCTCCCAGGGCCGTTGCATTCACCAGGCAGAGGGGCTTCAGGATGCTGCTGGGTGGAGCTGCCCCCTCTCCCCAGCCTCACCAGGCTTCCACCTGTCAGTCACTGTGCCGTGCCATTCTCTCACCCACTCCCCAGCAGATGGTGCTCAGCTTCGGTCCTGGCAAGGCAGGGCGCTTGGGTCAACTCAGGGGCCATCAGCCTGGTGGCCGGCCACAGACAGGGAATCCCGGCTGCCCCAACAGCCCTGTGGGTGCCACTCCAGCCCCCGGGAGGAGCAGTGGGGGCTCCTACAGGAACCTGGAGCCAAGCTTTTCTGCTTATTTCCCTAAACCCCAGAACACAGAGAATGTTCTGTCCTCCAGGAGGTCTCCCGGCTTCCTCTGCCCTCTCAGCCAGCGCTGCCCTCTTCCCTTCACATAGGTGCTTCCCAGCCTCCTTGTGTCTACGGCGTGGATGCCTGCAAAGCTGCCATGGATACTTGTGCAGATTGGAGCTCTAGGAAGAGTGGCTCTGGATTTGTGCAGTGCACAACCCGTGCAGGCCCACAGAATGGCCCTGAGCTCCAGGTACAGACAGACCCGCCCCCAGGCTCTGCATGGGCAGCTAGTGAGGTCACTCTGCCGCCAGTGCCAAATGGCTCTTGTTTTCTGGCCGAATCAGGTATAAGAGTGGAGGAAGGGGTGGAGGCCCACAGATGACGGCTCTGTGGCTTTCAGGGCAGTCACACGTCACACCCAGGTCATGACAGAGCAAGTTTGGAAAATGCCTTGGATGCTGCTGAAGCGTGGTGGCTGGGCAGCTATGGGCAGCAGGTCCCCGAATCTCCGTGTCCCGTCCAACCTCGCTTCGTCCCAGCACTGAGGAGGAACATGCCTGTTCCCAGCTGGGGCCACCGTCTGTGGCGTCCGCTCGTTCTCCCCGTGTCTGCGTGGATTGTCTGTGGACACGCTGCTTTCCTCCTACATCCACACGTGTGCACGAGTCCCTGCGTGTGAGTGAGTGCGGGTGTGTGTGTCACCCTGCGGGGGTAGGGCGTCCTCTCCAGGACTGGAGCCCACCCGGCACCCTGAGCTGCCAGGTCAGGCTCGGGCCACCCGCACCCCTGAACTGGAATCGCTGGGTGACACGGATCTCAGTTTTTATTAATCTTTCTTAACTGTATGTGCAGACCACATTTACTGCAGAATTTGATATTAGAAGTGTCTGGAGTCTTTGTTTCGAAGTCGGGTGATAACTGTGATCAGAGTTATGCTCTGGGCACACCAGTCTTGCTCATCAATTCGCCCAGTGTGGAACTGGTTTCATCAGATGCCACTTCACCTGAGCCTGCCGTTTCCAGAAGCTACGACATGCATGAGGACTTACTGTCCGGGGTTATGTCACCGCTGCCTTGTCTCGTGGCTTCTCTACGGGGTCAAGTACTCAGTACTCAACACCCAGCACTCCACCACACTGACTGCTCTGCACACACGGTGTCGTGTAATCCTCACAAGGCCTCAGTGGGAGGTGTGAAAATCATTCACTCCACAGATGAGGACACTGAGGCCTAGGAACTTTCAGTAACTTCATGAAGATCATACTGTCACTTGACGGCGTGTCCCAGCCTGGGCCACAGCAGATCATGTGATGTGCAGCGGAACAGGCGGCCATCTGTCTGAATGGATTCACAGGAGGATGGGGTTGGTGTTGGAGCAGAGAATGGGGGGGTGGTGGGCAGCCCACGGCCCGTGGACACAGGGACAAAGGGCTGCAGGCAGCCCTGTGGGAGTGGAGGCCCGGCTGGCAGGCTCCCTGGTGGCCAGGGAACCAGGGAATCCACACATGGAAGCAGGGTCTCCACCCACTCTGAGGGCAGTACCCCACACCCCACAGGGTCCCAAAGCCCAGCGGCACCCAGGACTGGTGGACCTGGGGCAGCCAGGGAGGCTCTGTGGGCAGTGGACGCTCCTGAGCAGGTGAGGAAGAGCCAGCCAGCCTCACATGCACAAAACCAACACCCTGTGTGCACGAGAGCTTCTCCAGCGACACGAGCGTCTTGGCTCCCCCAGCCGAGGCAGAGCAGCCTCGAGCATGTGAAAGGCTCATTAAAGACAGATGGGAAGACATGCTTTCCTGTTTGACTGGGAGACGTGTCAGGGAGAAGCCACTCCACATAATGAATAAGACTCATCCATTAAAATAATTGCCTCTGCTCCTTAATGGGGGAAGAAATGGAAGAGGACAAGCCTCTCTAGGCCAAAGATCTCTCCTCCTCCCACCCCGAGGGTCCAGACTCATCACGAGCAGAGGGTGGAGAGGCTGGCAGGGCTGCCGGAGCCCCTGGCGCTGCTGCCTCCAGGACGCCCACCGCCCATTGCCCCCATACCCACCCACGGCACCATCATCAGCAGAGCCTGGTCTCTCCTCTGCCACCTGCAAATAACAGGTCTAGACTCGGCACTGGATCTGTTCTCAAAACTCTAAGTGCAGCCATTCAGCTGCCAGCTCTGCTTCTCCCCTTCAGATGGGGTCTCAACGGAGGGGGTGCACCTCAAGGCGCAGTCCAGGAGCCTGAGGCAGCCCTGTTGCAAGAGTGAAGGCTGAAACAGTGCTAGCGTCCATCAGGAGAGGATGGTGAGTGACCCCCAGGGATGGTGAGCGACCCCAGGGGCCGCACTCTGGAATACTCTGCAGCAGGATGGAAGGAGCAGGCAGACCCCAGGAGCAGCATGGGAATTGCTCCAAGACAAGTTGTCAATGAAGAAGGCAGGGTGAGAAAGGATGCCACCCCGCCCGTTCTCCAGTTACGTTTTAATCATGTGTGTGTGCACGCATATAATTGCATGTGTGTGTGCATATAATTGTGTGTATGTGCACATAATCACGTTGGTGTGCATATAATGTGTGTGTGCATATAATCACGTTGTGTGTGCATATAATCGCATGTGTGTGCATACAATTGTGTGTATGTGCATATAATCACGTCGGTGTGCACATAATCACGTCGGTGTGCATATAATGTGTGTGTGCATATAATCAAGTTGTGTGTGCATATAATCGCATGTGTGTGCATACAATTGTGTGTATGTGCATATAATCACGTCGGTGTGCATATAATCACGTCGGTGTGCATATAATCACATGTGTGTGTATATAATTGCATGTATGTGTGTGTGCATATGCACGCTTTTGAAAAAGGCCTATAAAAACTGACCCCCAACTAGAGCAAAGTTGATTGAAGAAAAGGAGGATTTTTACTTCTTAGACATATGTGTGTGTTGCATTGAACATATTACAAATTACCTTTACATGGTCTAACACACGCAACCCCCACAGCCTGTGTGGGGCCCTACATTTCAAGGCCAACCTCAGTCAACCAGAGAGTTCCGAGGCAATGGGGGGCTGAGGGTTGAGGGGTGGAGAGCTGAGAAAGTGGCTCTGCGTCCTCACGGGGATGATGGACAGCAGAACACAGCCTGTGAGACAGGAAGTGGGGACCACTGAGGACCTGCCCATTCAGTGAGATGACCTGCTCAGTGACCGCCCTCCCCACACACAGCCTGGCCCCCGCAACACACACAGCATCGTTGCCCAATTCCTCAGCTACACTCCAGGTATTGGTGGAACTGCCACACAGAGAACCATGGGTCTGATAGTCAGAAACAGAGAACTATTCAGACTGACTGCTGAGTAACGAATGCACGGTGAGCAGATAGAGGGTGAGCGGATGGCTGCAGTAACTTGTAAGCACCAGAAGGATATACGCACCTGCAGAAGACTCAGTCTCTCACACACAGAGTCTGCGCCACTGAAGCCAAAGCCTGGCGGCTCTCCTGGGCTCCCCTCCAGCAGGCGAGGCCCGGCACCTGCTTCTCCAGCTGCGCGTCACTCACTGGAACCTGCTCCATGAAGACAAGGTGCTCCTCTTCTCATCCAGCCAAACCAGGGACCGCTCAGGTCTGGAATAAACTTTTGCTGTGTCCTTCCAAAGAGATGAGAATTAAATTCAAGGAAATGTCAAGAAATTCCTGTCAAGAACGGTGAAAGGGCTGAGATTTTACCCTCCTTACAGCCCCAGGTTCTTGGGTGCCGGCTGAAGACATGAGACTCCTGGGTCAGAGACAAAGGACTTTGCTACTCACAGCAACAGCCATGGCCAGGGATTTGGCATTTCTGCAGCGGTATCCTGAGCTCCATTCCATGCAGGGTTTAGGAAGAAGGCAGACACCACCTGCGGTGGGTCCATTACAGGGAGGACCCCAGAGCCTAGGGAAGCCAGCTCTTCTCTGGCAGATAGGACGCGTGCCTGCCCTTTTTCCTGGAGGGAGATACCATCTTTATTATGCTGGACGGTAACCATGCCTGCCTGTGCCCCAGAACAAGACACTCTCTCTATCTTCCAAGGCTGCAGGCAAACCTGCCCTGTTCTCTGGAGGGGAGATAGGGGAGGGAGACACTCTCTTTATCTTCCAAGGCTTTTCCCTGTTCAAACACCCAGAACAGACAACTGATCACAAAGGGCCGTGGGAACCTCCCTCGCAGGATGTGCACAAATACACGAGCCCCGGGAGTGGCTCCACTACTCCACCGCCCCACGATACCAACCGGGGTGGAGCACGCGTGGACCTGTGTTCTAGTTTAGAAATGAAGATACGTTATTTTTATTGGGATTCTGAAATACAAAAAACATAACTGTGAGGTACTGAGGCTGGCCGCTTCTGAACTGACCCCCAGCGGTCCCCGCCTCCCGGACTCCCCCCATGTGTCGGCTGCCCCGGGTGCCTGGCCTCAAGCCGGCAGAGCACGGCAGAGGGAAGGCACGTGCTGTGGTTTCCTGCTTGGCCTCTCTGGATCTGGTGTTGAAACGTGACCCTCAGCCTGATAGGAGGTATTTGGGTCAGGGGTTGGGGGCCCCTCATGAGTGTCTTGGTGCTGTGGTCAGGCCTCAGTCCTCAGCGTAGTGAGCAAGTTCCCACCCTCTCCGTTCCCCAGCGTGGTGATGCAGAACAGCCCAGTGCCTCCCTCTCTTTCTTTGCAGCTTCCCTCCCCCAGGTGATCTCTGTGGGCACCGGCTCCCCCTCCCCCTCCTCCAAGAGCAGACACAGCCTGAGGCCTCACGAGGAGCAGATGCTGGCACCACCAGCCTGCAGAACCGTGAGCCAAATAAACCTCTTTCTTGATCTGTTGCCCAGCCTCGGGGTTCCTTTATGGCGAGGCAGTGGACACAGATAGCAGGGCACGTCCAGGTCAGCTTAGGAAGGGCCTAGGCTTCTCTCTTCAGCTCTTCTCCTGGGCTGCCCTGGGGAAGGCACTGTCAGGGGCAGCCCAGGGGAAGGGCCCCTGTGACAGAACTGCGGGAGCCTGTGACCCACAAATGGTGGGAAACTGAGGCCCTCCATCCAACAACCCAGGAGGATCTGAGTTCTCCCCAAACCACACGAGGAGTGGCCTGGGTTCCAGCTTGGGAGAGGCCCTGAAGCAGAAGACCGAGCTAAGCCCTGTGCAAATTCCTGATCTGCGAGGTGATAAATCTTTCTGTCTTAGGCCACTGAGTCTTGGGGTAATTTGTTAGGCAGCAATAGATAACTAATACAAGTTGGCAGTAGTGACTCCTGCCTGGAGTCCCAGCTACCCAGGAGGCCGAGGGGGGTGCATCACTCGAGCCCAGGATTTCAAGGCCAGCCCGGGCAACACAGCAAAATGTCACCGCCACAGAAATTAATGAATGAAAATTAAAGATAACTAATACAGCTATTGAAAAAATTAAGGAAAAAAATGACTACACACATTTAGTAGTAAAGTTTGGAGAATTTTGTTGTTGTTTCTCTGAAATCTGAGTTGGAAGCAAAGCAAAATTGTTTTTACTTGGATAACAGTGCAAAGGAACCTATATTGTAATGTAATCTACAGAAGCGTTTGTCAAAGTTAAGTGAGTTATTTTCCATATAGAAATTAAAAGCTAGTAATTCAAGACCCCATTACCACTATTTGTACTTAACTACTGCACTACTTAAAGATTTTATTGGATAGCTTGGACAAAGGCAGGAGCTTTAGGGAAGAGCCGTTCTGGGTATAATTACATAGCGACATTTGGGCTACAACACGGGTAGTGAAACTGCCTCTCCAGAGACAGAACCCCGGGGCACCTTCCTTTTCCTCTGAAGCCTGCGCCATTCCCTCCATTCCGTGAGCCTCCGCCCTGAAGCGGCCGCCCTCTGCGCAGAGGGACAGCTCCCGGGCTGGCACCGTGACCTGGGCGCTGGCCCTGCCAACCCCGCGGGGACACGCGGGGCCCCCAGCGGGCAGCCGCCCGAGGCTCACATGTTGTCCTTGTCGAACTCGCACATGAAGTACATGGTGGTGTGGCAGGCCACGTCGTTCCAGCCGCCCGAGGCCACCATCTCCACGCAGTCCTCCTCGTCGTAGGCGTTGTTGGGCTCGCCGCTGCGCCACTTGTTGAAGGTCTGCATGGGGGAGCGGTCAGAGTACACGAAGGCGCCCTCCCGCTCCAGGTCGTTGATGCCGATGAAGACCCGGGCCAGGCCGGCCTGCGCCAGGTATGCGGCCATCAGGCCGTTGGCAGCCTCGTCCTTGGGCATGCCCAGCGTGCCTCCGCGGCCCTGGCAGGACAGCTGGGCGTCCGCGTAGCGCTTCTCCTCCTTCACCAGCAGGTAGATCTTGCTCTCCGTCTCCCGTACACCCGCGACAGCTGTGGGGAGGGCGGCGCTGAAAAGCCAGCGCTTGCATCTCTGCGACAGACTTAGGGCACCGCCATCCGCAGCAGGGGCCGGCAGGGCAGGCATGGGCACGGCAGGGCCTTCACTGGGGGGCTTCGGACAGGCTGGGAGGTGGGAGGTGGGAGGTGGGAGGTGGGAGGGAGGGCGGGCAGGCGGGTGGCGCTGGGAGCCACATACCATTCTTGATGAACTTGAGCTCGCTGGTCAGCTGGGAGACCTGGTCGTCCATCTCCCCAATGGCCTTGCGCAGCTGGCCGCACTCACACGGGAGGCCTGCAGGGGACGGGCCCACGAGTTACAAAGGCTGGACGAGGGCTCCGGCTCAGAAGAGAGGCAAGGACCCCTCCCCAGAAAGACGCATTTTACTCAATAAACACGCCACACGGGCGTTTCTGGCCACAACAACCATCTCCCACCTCATCCTAAAGGCAGGGGGAGCAGTGGAAGCTCGACAGGAGCGGAGGGAGGGCAGACACGTGTATTCGAAACCTTGCCGGCTGTAGGGGAGGAGAAGTGGAGATGCAGGCGGGCGAAGCAGCCCGGGGCAGGTCGGACCCGGGGAAGTGGGCCTGGCTGAGGGCGTGCAGTGAGAAAAGCTAGATCCCCTGAGGAAGACGGCAAGGAGGGCCAGCAGGCCTCCATGGCTTGGGGCACCGCAGGGCTGAGGGGAGCTGAAGGGGGCAGCGGCGTCTGCTGTCAGAGCTGTAGAGGCAGCCTCGGGGCCATCCCTGGCTGAGCACAGGAGGCGGAATCTGCCAACACAGAGGTGCCTGTGACACGTCAGCTGGGAAGTGGGCACAGAGCTGGGCACTGTTGGCACACACAGGGGCTGAGGGATGGCTCAGGGAGGGGGTTCAGGGCAGCATCACCGGGAGCACCTGCCAGCCATGGGTGAGCCTGGGAGGAAGTGAGGAGGGCAGGCCTGCACTGGTGGGAGGACGGCCAGAGCGGCCCTGGGACCCACCACCTAGGGGCCAGGGGCTGTCCCAACTGGACGATGGGGCAGGAGTGTGGAGGGCAAGGCAGAGTCCCAGAGTATAGAACTCGGGTGAGCTGCAGACGGGCAGCCGCTAGAGAGGGGCTCTGGGGCTTTGCAGCCGTTCTGCTTTAAGACAGGAATTGCTTGCATGTATTGAAATGGTGGTAAGAGGGAGCCGACGGGGAGGGAGAAATGAAGCTGGTGTCTGCCCTTCCTTACACACAAGAGGGAGCAGCACAGGTGTCCTGATGAGGGAGACGCACAGCCCCAGCGGGAAGCCACCTCCCGCACCGAAATAACAGGGAGCTCCTCGCAGCCCTTCCGGGCAGCAGATCCCATTCTCCGTGAGCTCATTCTGTTCCCACATGCCTGGGACCACATGTGGCTGCTAGCCCTGCACCACATCTGAGGCCACTGAGAGCCACGGGCCACAGAGAGTCTGAGATCTGGGCCCAGGCAGACAGTCTGGGCTCCAAAATTGAGTTTCTGCGCCCGTCTGGCGAGGTGAGAAGTCCCTCTGATGCTCGCAGGCGGCACGGGGCCCAGCACACGCAGCTGTCCTAAGCCCTCTCTAGCTGACTGATCAGCTGAGTTACCCTCCATCCTCCCAGCTCTACCAGCCAGTCTCCAGGCTGCGAGTCTGTTCCTAGTCCCCAGGCAGACCCCAGCCTTCCTCCTGTGAAGGGCCACACCTGGTCATCGCCTCCATGGTGCTGGGGCTCCCCGTGGCCCGGCTGCCTCTGCCTGTCCCCAGAATCGGGGCCTGGGCCTGCCCAGCACCCGCCATCCACCCCACAGCTGTGGCATGCAGGCGGGCTTTGCGACTTTTCCCAGTTTCCCGTGTGGAGTCTCAGCCCCCACTGCAGTCTGGCACATCCTGCAGAAGTTTAATCCCATCTTCCTGGACATCAGCAATCACTTACAGCCCAAACCACCTCCCTCGCACCCATACGTGAGACCCCTCACTCACAACTGCACATTCGAAACTCTATCTTTCGGGCCAGGTGAGGTGGCTCATGCCTGTAATCCCAGTATTTTGGGAGGCCGAGGCAGGTGGATCACAAGGTCAGGAGTTTAAGACCAGCCTGACCAACATAGTGAAACCCCATCTCTACAAAAAATTTAAAAATTAGTCGGGCGTGGTGGTGCATACCTGTAGTCCCAGCTACTTGGGAGGCTGAGGCAGGAGAATCGCTTGAACCTGGGAGGCGGAGGTTGTGGTGAGCCAAGATGGCACCACTGGACTCTAGCCAGGGCAACAGAGCGAGACTCCGTCTTAAAAAAAAAGGAACTCGATCTTTCTTGGGTTTGCTTTGGTTTTGGGGTTTTTTAATGGAAGTTTTATCTGAGACACATTTTCTAAAATCTATTTTATCATCAAGCTCGCTGCGTTTGAGGTGATAGAGGCTCTCTGAGGAGATGCTGCCAGGAAGGATGGATTCCTTTCCTCTTTTAACCTCCACGCTCTCTGACCAAGGTAGGCCTGACGGCAGCAACTCAGCCCCGGATGTCCCCTCTCCTGGCCCCGCCCTCACCTGCCTCGGCGTCCTCCTGTCTCCCAGAGGCTTTGTCCAGGCGGCTCAGGTTGGCTGAGTGACTAGAGGTACCCTGAGTGATGGTCACACAGGCAGGGACACCCTATGTCTGTGGTGTTGGAGGAGCTACTGAAACAAAGACTTTTATTCTGAAATCTAGCCCCTCTCTTTTCTCTCTGGTTTCCAAGGGTCAAATCCTTCTCAGGGAGGGAGCACCTTCTGAACGGTGCTGCAAAGTGAGCGAGATCACAGAGTCACAGTGTGTCTGGGGGACAAAGTCTGACTCCAGCGAGCAGACGCCTGCGAAGGACACTCTCCGCTACCCCACTGAACACACTGGACGCACTGAATTCTCTTCCTGGGTCCTGCTGTACAGCTTCTTGGTTGAGGGAGGAGGGGGAGGTTGGAATCTGACTGAAAGAATATTCTAGTCACTGAAACACTGTATCTTCCACCCAAATCTAGTGTCTCTTAAGTATCTCTCGTGGTCACCAAAAAAGGACTGGAGAGCACACAGTCATCAGGATGCTATTCCAGGAATTCAGCTGGAAAGCAATGAGGCCTGAATGGGGGAGGGGGTGGGAGTGAGAGGGGCCAGTCTGTGGGGGCAGCAACAACCCCAGCCCAGAGGCGCTGAAGCAGAGGGAAGATTAGAGGACGCATGCCTGACATGGTCAAGGGGGATGAGTGAGCAGCTTGGGAGTTGTGGGGGGGTGGGAGTGCAGTGTGGGGAGTTAGGGGGTGGGAGTGCAGTGTGGGGAGTTAGGGGGTGGGAGTGCAGCGTGGGGAGTTAGGGGGTGGGAGTGCAGCGTGGGGAGTGAGGGGGTGGGAGTGCAGCGTGGGGAGTGAGGGGGTGGGAGTGCAGCGTGGGGAGTGGGGGGGTGGGAGTGCAGCGTGGGGAGTGGGGGGGTGGGAGTGCAGCGTGGGGAGTGGGGGGGTGGGAGTGCAGTGTGGGGAGTTAGGGGGTGGGAGTGCAGTGTGGGGAGTTAGGGGGTGGGAGTGCAATGTGGGGAGTGAGGGGGTGGGAGTGCAGGGCGGGGAGTGAGGGGGTGGGAGTGCAGTGTGGGGAGTGGGGGGGTGGGAGTGCAGCGTGGGGAGTGAGGGGGTGGGAGTGCAGTGTGGGGAGTGAGGGGGTGGGAGTGCAGTGTGGGGAGTTAGGGGGTGGGAGTGCAATGTGGGGAGTGAGGGGGTGGGAGTGCAGGGCGGGGAGTGAGGGGGTGGGAGTGCAGTGTGGGGAGTGGGGGGGTGGGAGTGCAGTGTGGGGAGTGAGGGGGTGGGTGTGCAGTGTGGGGAGTGGGGGGGTGGGAGTGCAGCGTGGGGAGTGAGGGGGTGGGAGTGCAGCGTGGGGAGTGAGGGGGTGGGAGTGCAGGGCGGGGAGTGAGGGGGTGGGAGTGCAATGTGGGGAGTGAGGGGGTGGGAGTGCAGCGTGGGGAGTGAGGGGGTGGGTGTGCAGTGTGGGGAGTGAGGGGGTGGGAGTGCAGGGCGGGCTGTGAGGGGATGGGAGTGCAGTGTGGGGAGTGAGGGGGTGGGAGTGCAGTGTGGGGAGTGAGGGGGTGGGAGTGCAGTGTGGGGAGTGAGGGGGTGGGAGTGCAGGGCGAGGTGTGAGGGGGTGGGAGTGCTGGGCGGGGTGTGAGGGGGTGGGTGTGCAGTGTGGGGAGTGAGGGAGTGAGAGTGCAGTGTAGCGAGTGAGGGGGCAGGCGTGCAGTGTGGGGTGTGAGGGGGTGGGTGTGCAGTGTAGAGTGTGAGGGGCTGGGTGTGCAGTGTGGGGTGTGAGGGGGTGCGAGTGCAGCGTGGGGAGTGATGGGGTGCGTGTGCAGTGAGGGGTGTGACAGGGTGGGCGTGCAGTGCGGGGTGTGAGGGCGTGAGCCTGCAGTGCGGGGCGTGAGGGGGTGGCTGTGCAGTGCAGGGTGTGCGTGGGGCATGAGTGTTCAGTGTGGGTGATCCAGGGCATGAGGGAAGAACTGCAGTGAGCAAGATGGGGAGCATGAGGCCCCAGTGGAGATGCCCACCAGACACGGGTCCTTGGGGCTTGACCTCATGAGGGCCACTGTGTAGGGGCATGAGGGTGAGGGCTGTGCCAGGGCTGAAGGAGGTCACCGTTCTGGAGAGGGAGCAGAAGGGCTGCAGAAGGAGCTTTGGGAGAAAAAGAGCAGAGTGGGGGGTGTGAAAGTGGCCAGAGGGCAGGGGCAGAGGACAGGGCACGCTGTGTCCTGGTGACTCAGCAGCAGGAAGCAGGTGCCCCCACAGGGAAGCCACATCCACCTGGGCTGGACCCCAGCTTCTGGGACCTCCACAGGGAGCTGTGTCAGTGGAGCACCATCGGGGAAGTTGGCTGCAGGGACGTCTGAAACCAGGGAAAGAGCCGCAGAGTTCAGATGTGCCTTCTGAGAAGTCTGGTGGTAGAAGGAGGAGACCCCTAGCGCCCACAGAGGTAAAGAGGTGGAGAATGCTCACCCTAGGACCGGTGTCACTGAGCCCCGCTATGCACACAGAGAGAATAACACCGTGGACAGGCAGACGATGCTCCTGAGCGGTCGTTACACATTCAGGTAGAAGGAAATCAAACACGGAAGCATCTCTGAGACTATCACCGGCACGGGGACCGCATGTCCAGCACCTGCGCTCTGTTCCACAGCCCGCTGCACTTCTATTTAACAACTTACATTGTTTTCAAAACTGCAAGTTTTAATACGTTTTATTAAAAATCCTTGAACCCTTTATGCCATACCTGGTTCTCCATCAGGACCAGGGGGTCCTATGTCACCAGAATCTCCTTTCTCACCTGAAAACGAAAAACAAGGTCCAAGTCACTACGAAGAGGCGGACGTGATCTACGCATTAAAGACATCAGGACTGAAAATGAGATTTCTCAGGTGGGTTTCTCCCAGGCCCTCTTGTAGCTGTGACGTGCCGGAGCTCCATTCTGCAGGTAATTCCTGCTTCTGGCGCTTTTTATGTGATATGAAGCATATATGTCATGGGATGACGGGGATTATCAGGTGATCATTCTTTAAGTCGGTTCTGGGAAATCCAGGATACCTGACAGAACACTCTGCAGACACCGTCTCATGAATCCCTGGTGACATGAGTAAGCGGCCACTCCTGCCAACAGCACCACCCCCTCCCCTGCCCCCACGTCTCTCACAACAGCAGGAAAATTCGGATCGAGCATGAAAAGGGAGCACAGGGCCGGCCTTAGAGCTCATCTAATCCAAGAGTCTTTCCTGCCCCGGCTCATGGCTGCCTGATGTCCTGGAGGGCCCAGACGCCAGGGGCCCTGGACCCCATCCTGGCCTGGACCCAACTTCCTATTAGGTGGGACAAGCCATCTTACCACCCTGCCCCTCGACTTACAAAACAAGGGGGTTGAACAAAATGACGGCAACAGGGCTTTCCAGCGGCTCTAAAGTTAAGTCATGTGACTTAATAGAAACAAGTCCTGGCCGGGCCTGGTGGCTCACACCCGTAATCCCAGCACTTTGGGAGGCCAAGGCAGGTGGATCACGAGGTCAGGAGATCGAGACCATCCTGGCTAACACAGTAAAACCCCGTCTCTACTAAAAATACAAAAAATTAGCCAGGTGTGATGGCACACACCTGTAATCCCAGCTACTCAGGAGGCTGAGGCAGGAGAATTGCTTGAATCCAGGAGGTGGGGGTTGCAGTGAGCCGAGATCATGCCATTGCACTCCAGCCTGGGCAACAGAGCAAGACTCCGTCTCAGAAAAACAAAAGACAGAAAGAAACAAGTCCTAACGCATTTGCTTTATTCTCACGGAGAGGGCCTAAACCCTCTGCGAAGGAACGCGTGTGGGTCCAGATTCCAACGGCAGAAGGAGAGAAGGGGTTCAGCCTCCGCCCACCTGATTCCTTTGTGTTCTTTTATCAGCATCGGGAGCTTGGGAATGAAAGCACAGCTTGACCAGACCCAGGATGACAATCTCAGCAAAGCTAAACAAGGCCGGCCTGGACCAGCTGCCCCTTAGGAGATGCTGGAATCCGCCCAGAGCACACACCGTATGGGAAAGGTGTACACATCCCTTCGTGTGTGTCAGTGTGCAACGTGGCATTATTCACAAGAGGCAACAGGTGGAAAGAGCCGTGTCCGTCGACAGGTGAATGGATAACAAATGTGGTCCATCCATACAGTGGAACGTTATTCCTTAAAAAGCAGGGAATTCTGACCACACGGCCACGTAGGTGAACCCTGAAAACATGACACTAAGTGAAATCAGCTAGACACAAAAGGACAAACGTTGTTAGAATTGCACAGATGTGAAATACCTAGAATGGGTCAGTCCAGAGACAGAAAGCAGATCGGAGGTGACCGGGGTGGGGGAGGAGGAACGGGGAGCACTGCTTGGTGCGTACAGAGTTTCTCTTTGGAGAGACAGAGGGTTTTGGAAATGGTGCTGATGGCTGTAAAACACTGCGAATGTACTCAGTGCTCCTGAGTTGTACGCTTAAAATACTTCAAATGGCAAGTTTGGGGCCATGAGCCTCTTACCATAACGTCAGGTGGGTTTGTGAAGCACGCACTTCCCTCGGATTCCGTGGATCTCTGCGTGCTCTTCCCTGGGTTGGCCGTGGCAGGGAAGGTGCCTTCCAGGAGGAGGCCCGTGGCTGAGCTGGGCCCCTCCCCATCGCTCTCCTGGCCACAGACCCCTTTCTGCCAGGTACAGGCTGGGCTAGGGGGAGGTCTGTGACCATGGATCCAAGCAAACCACCAGAACCCCTCACAGCTCAAGCCCCGACCGTGGCCTCTTGATACCTGGGCCATCCTGCTCTGAGACAGATGAATGAGACAGAAGAACCTGGCCCCGGAATCGGACAGACCACAGCAGACTCCCCCATCGCCGGTGCTCAGGGCAGCTCAGCCGCATTGCCACACCTCACAGGAACCCTCAGAGACTCATGAGTCTGCACTGCAGAGCTCAGGGACGGCCAGCTCCTTGCCCTCCCACCGGCTCTGTCCCCGAAGCCCAGCACAAGCCTGGAACGAGCCAATCGCTCCAAAGACGTCCACTGACCAGATGTCCCCCGGGGCACAGGAGCAGCCTTCTGAGCAACCCCTTGGCTGTCCTGGCCTCAGTCTTTCATCAGGGAGGCACAGCTGATCTGCCCGCCTCACCAAGGCGGTGCAGCAAATGCAGCAGCAGAGACAGTGCGATTAGAACCCACAGGTGCGGCCTGAGCCTGGGTGGCACCATAGCTGCTGCTCACACCCGCCGCTGCCATCCCAGTCCTGTTCTCACCAACGCCTCGAAACCTGAGAGACCCGAGCTGGCGGGGAGCAGACGCCACATCTCCCAAGCAGGGTCTGTCTGCTCCTTACGTGAGGCGCAAAGCGTGTTACCAGACTTGTTAAGGGCTTTGTGGCTGCACAGCCAGAGTCTTGCCCACACGTGATAGCTGCAGCCCCTCCATCCTGGGGCGCTGTGAAAATCCCGCAGCATGGGGGGCACTTCACCCCACGCTGCAGGCACAGAGCCAGCAACTAGCTCCAAGCACCCCAAAAATGTAGGCACTGCTGCAGATTTCTTACCTACCGTGCCGAGAAAATGAATAAGCGCACCAGACAGGACGGTTCAGGCTAGAGGTATTCTCAGGGAATCCAGACCCTGAGCCTGGGGCTGGGGAAACGAGGCAAGAATCGCATCACAAATACCTTTAGAGCCAATGGGACCGATTTTTCCATGGCGACCCACATTGCCTTTCTGTCCTTTGTCCCCCATGTCTCCTGTAGAAAACAACAAGAACAAAGTTGGTTGATGCACAGGTGACCCTGTGGCCTCCTCCCTCACACACACACCCGGGTGAGCCTGTGACCTCCTCCATCACACACACACCCGGGTGACCCTGCGGCCTCCGCCATCACACACACGCCCGGGTGACCCTGTGGCCTCCTCCATCCCACACACGCCCGGGTGACCCTGTGGCCTCCTCCATCACACACACACCCAGGTGAGCCTGTGGACTCCTCCATCACACACACTCCCGGGTGAGCCTGTGGCCTCCGCCATCACACACACACCCGGGTGAGCCTGTGGCCTCCTCCATCACACACACGCCCGGGTGAGCCTGTGGACTCCTCCATCACACACACTCCCGGGTGAGCCTGTGGCCTCCGCCATCACACACACACCCGGGTGAGCCTGTGGCCTCCTCCATCACACACACGCCTGGGTGAGCCTGTGGCCTCCGCCATCACACACACACCCGGGTGAGCCTGTGGACTCCTCCATCACACACACGCCCGGGTGAGCCTGTGGCCTCCGCCATCACACACACGCCCGGGTGAGCCTGTGGACTCCTCCATCACACACACTCCCGGGTGAGCCTGTGGCCTCCTCCATCACACACACTCCCGGGTGAGCCTGTGGCCTCCGCCATCACACACACACCCGGGTGAGCCTGTGGCCTCCTCCATCACACACACGCCCGGGTGAGCCTGTGGACTCCTCCATCACACACACTCCCGGGTGAGCCTGTGGCCTCCGCCATCACACACACACCCGGGTGAGCCTGTGGCCTCCTCCATCACACACACGCCTGGGTGAGCCTGTGGCCTCCGCCATCACACACACACCCGGGTGAGCCTGTGGACTCCTCCATCACACACACGCCCGGGTGAGCCTGTGGCCTCCGCCATCACACACACGCCCGGGTGAGCCTGTGGACTCCTCCATCACACACACTCCCGGGTGAGCCTGTGGCCTCCTCCATCACACACACTCCCGGGTGAGCCTGTGGCCTCCGCCATCACACACACGCCCGGGTGAGCCTGTGGACTCCTCCATCACACACACGCCTGGGTGAGCCTGTGGACTCCTCCATCACACACACACCCGGGTGAGCCTGTGGCCTCCGCCATCACACACACACCCGGGTGAGCCTGTGGCCTCCTCCATCACACACACGCCTGGGTGAGCCTGTGGCCTCCGCCATCACACACACACCCAGGTGAGCCTGTGGACTCCTCCATCACACACACGCCCGGGTGAGCCTGTGGCCTCCGCCATCACACACACACCCGGGTGAGCCTGTGGACTCCTCCATCACACACACTCCCGGGTGAGCCTGTGGCCTCCGCCATCACACACACACCCGGGTGAGCCTGTGGCCTCCTCCATCACACACACGCCTGGGTGAGCCTGTGGCCTCCGCCATCACACACACACCCGGGTGAGCCTGTGGACTCCTCCATCACACACACGCCCGGGTGAGCCTGTGGCCTCCGCCATCACACACACGCCCGGGTGAGCCTGTGGACTCCTCCATCACACACACTCCCGGGTGAGCCTGTGGCCTCCGCCATCACACACACACCCGGGTGAGCCTGTGGCCTCCTCCATCACACACACGCCTGGGTGAGCCTGTGGCCTCCGCCATCACACACACACCCGGGTGAGCCTGTGGACTCCTCCATCACACACACGCCCGGGTGAGCCTGTGGCCTCCGCCATCACACACACGCCCGGGTGAGCCTGTGGACTCCTCCATCACACACACTCCCGGGTGAGCCTGTGGCCTCCGCCATCACACACACACCCGGGTGAGCCTGTGGCCTCCGCCATCACACACACACCCGGGTGAGCCTGTGGCCTCCTCCATCACACACACGCCTGGGTGAGCCTGTGGCCTCCGCCATCACACACACACCCGGGTGAGCCTGTGGACTCCTCCATCACACACACGCCCGGGTGAGCCTGTGGCCTCCGCCATCACACACACGCCCGGGTGAGCCTGTGGACTCCTCCATCACACACACTCCCGGGTGAGCCTGTGGCCTCCGCCATCACACACACACCCGGGTGAGCCTGTGGCCTCCTCCATCACACACACGCCTGGGTGAGCCTGTGGCCTCCGCCATCACACACACACCCGGGTGAGCCTGTGGACTCCTCCATCACACACACGCCCGGGTGAGCCTGTGGCCTCCGCCATCACACACACGCCCGGGTGAGCCTGTGGACTCCTCCATCACACACACTCCCGGGTGAGCCTGTGGCCTCCTCCATCACACACACTCCCGGGTGAGCCTGTGGCCTCCGCCATCACACACACACCCGGGTGAGCCTGTGGACTCCTCCATCACACACACGCCCGGGTGACCCTGTGGACTCCTCCATCACACACACACCCAGGTGAGCCTGTGGACTCCTCCATCACACACACGCCCGGGTGAGCCTGTGGCCTCCGCCATCACACACACGCCCGGGTGAGCCTGTGGACTCCTCCATCACACACACGCCCGGGTGACCCTGTGGCCTCCTCCATCACACACATGCCCGGGTGACCCGATGGCCTCCTCCATCACACACACGCCCGGGTGGCCCAATGGCCCTCCTCCCTAACATCACAGACATAGAAGAGACCAAGAAAGACAGCTCTACATCTCTTCAGGGTCACGTATGTGACTGTCACAAGGAGGCCACCTGTTGATGCAGCTCCCAGAGGACAACGTGTTCCCCTTAGAAGTCACACACACTATAGAATGGAGGGCCCAAACGGGGCATCCCTAAGTTCCAGACCCGACCACGGCCCATCCCCTCCGTGCCTGTGTGAGGGGAGAGCTCGCCTTTCCTCCATCCCAGCAAGGCAGTGCCACCCAGCCCTTACTCCTGCACCCACACTCTGCAGGCACGGACATAACCGGCACTGTCCAGAACACAGTGTGGGGGTGGGTGGTGGGTGGCGGGTGGCAAAGCCCGGGCTCCTCTCTAGTGTGTGAACTTGAGCCAGGGAGGAGGGTCCCAGGAGCACTTCACAGAGGCCTCCCGACTTGACCTGCTCTAGAGCAGGATGCCCAATGCCCACAACCTGCTGGCCCCTGTCCCCAGCGTGGGTGTGTGCAGCAGTGGTGTGGGGCAGTGTGTGTCCCCCACCCTTCTCCTCTCATTCATAGCAAAAGGGACACCAAGATCCCACAGGACTGTCTCTGTGATCACTGGACCAAGCTTAAGAGTGCCACTGTCACCCAGTCTCTAGAACAAGTTAAGTGAGCGGGAGGAGTTTCTCAGCGCTCCCCTCATGGAGTGTTAAGCCCTCAGCATCTGCTCCTACCTGTCTGCTGGTGATTACCACTGATCACCGGCCCAACCAGCAAACAGCAAACAAGTACATAGGGGAAAACCAGGAAAAGAAACAGGCAATCCGATTTAACTCAGGATTTCATGATCAGTTATAACCCACAGTTACAGGAACTAATGAAATTCAATGTGGGCCATCCTGCAAGGTGGCGGGGGTGGGAAGGGCTTCCTACTGGACGCAGATAATACTCTGTCCCGCCATGACAACACCTGCCTCCTTAGAATCAAGGGCTTCCCTGCCAGGAACTCCGAGTCTGTTTTATGAAGCAGATGTAACATTCCCTCAATTCAGAATAAATAGAAACCAGAGAATGGAATACAGACTCCAGTGAGCTTTGCTAAAGTGAAACCACATACACACCCACAAAAACTGGCTTACATCGCATAAAAACGCAGCCTTGATCCACAAAGCACATTCACGTGCATTCTCATATGTGCTACGAAAATGACACAGCCCAGCATGGCAGAGCCAGGACCAGAGCCACGCTCTGCTGCTCTGAGGCCCAGGCTGCTCTCCTGATGATGGCAGCTGGGGGCCACATCCAGCCTGAGGGACGATGGGGTGATGAGGGAGGCAGGGGACAATCCTAATGGCGCCCAGGCTGGGCCCAGCCAGGATGGAGGCGACTCTGCTTCACACACCGGGCACTGTGTGCCGCCCGCTGTGCAGGGTGCCGGCTGCCAGATTCAGAGCTCAGGGCCTGCTGGTGAATCGGGGAAGCCGTCCAGCAAGCGCATGTGAAGGAAGGGAATAGAAAAGGGGCATGGGACACAGCTTCCTCGTCCGTCCTCAGAGCCTGAGAGGGCGTGGTGCGTGCTCCGTGCCGTGGGGGTTGTGGAGGGTTGGAGAAGAGGGCAGCCAGATCAGACCTGTGTCCAGCAACACCGGCAGGAGACTGGAAGGCGCGAAAGGAGGCCGAGGGCAGAGGCCGGGGTGACGGGGGTCGTGGCAGGCGGCGTCTGGGAGGGTGGGAAGAGCTGCCCAGATTGAGAGACACCCAGAAGGCAGCGTTAGCAGAGGCTCGTGCCTGATGGGACCCGTGGGTGAGGCGCACATGGCGGCACTGGGTGCAAGCCCCCTCTGAGGCGGGGCAGGGAGAGGCGGCTTTGGAGAGGTACAGAGGTGGAGGCCACGGGGCACACGGGAGACGGGGACAGACAGGGGAGACAGAGGACACCGGAGAAAAGCTCCCAGTGGGAGGCAGGGGCCGTGGCGGCCCTCAGGAGCCCCAGGTGAGGAAGAGGAGCTCGGGGAGGGACCCAAGGACAGCAGAGCAGGCAGGGACACAGCGAGGCAGTGAGAGGCACTGGGGGGCACCCAGTGAAGACGGGGCCCGAGACCCAGGTAGGCCCAGGACCAGGCAGACAGCCAGGAGGTCTCACAGAGGGAGGGGCAGAGCCCCACACCAGAGGGAGTGCCAGCGTGTCACCCTCGTCCTCAGGGCGCCAGCCCTGCACTGCTCTGAATCCCTTTCTGCAGCAGCCTGCGTGCCCAGTGCCTGCCAGAGCCACCTGGCCTGCTCTTCCTATGGCAGGCGCTGGGCACCCAGGCCTGCTGTTGGGTCATGACTATTCCAACCTGGAGATTTCATAACAGCAAGATGCCAGAGCAGGGAGAGAGAAGGGCGACCGAGACAAATAGCTTCGATCAACCAGCCACGCTGTACATGCGCAAAGCTCACTGCAAGGGAGGATGCCTGCCACTGCAACTCTACCCTGGAGTGTGACGGAGGGCACCGCTTTGCTGCGGAAGGAGGCACGCTGTGGTCAGCTCTCAGGGCGGGGGGAGCGGGGAAGCTGCCCCTCTGCTGGGTCCGCCCAGCAAGCCTGGTTTTGACCCACAGAAATTCAAAGCTAGCTGAATTCACCTTCTCCAGGAGTCCCCCAAACATTTAGAAACTGTTATCTATCTGAAATCTTCCCTTCACCCAGCTAGAAACCCTCAGTCCCTGCCCCAGCCTGCCTGCCTTTCCCCAGGACATATCCTGGTGTGTCCTGGTTCCCTGGAAGGATGGACACAGCCACCCACCCTGAGTGCCCAGGCACGGCCTGAGCATGTCACTCCCTGCAGTGGACGGAACTGTGCCCCCCACCAAATTCCTCTGTTGAAGCCATGACCCCAGGGTGACGGTATCTGGAGACAAGGCCTTTGGGAGACATTTAGGGTGAGATGGGTTTGTAAGGGCGGGGCCCCCCCAACCGAGATCTGAAGCTGTGAGCTGAGCCCCCCACCACCGCCCTGCTTCTGCTCATCCTCCCACAGAGGGCCCCACAGAAAAGTTCATGTTCCCTGAAACGCACACCTGCTGTTTAGCGTGGTCCCAGGCCCTGTCTGTGCATTGCAGGGAACACGCATCTTCTTCAGGCCTTCTGTCCAAAGACAAACTCTCCTGTCCCCACCTCTCCACCGCTCTGTTCCTGAGGTTCTGTGCTGACCATTAGGAGGAAGGTCAGGACGCGTCCATATTTATGTTTCTTACCGCCCCCGCTCCCCGTCTTCAGTCAGCTGTGGTCCCCCTGTACCCTCTCGAGGAGGTTCAGGCCTCCAGATCAGGCTGGACGCACTCACAGCACCCTCACCATCAGCAAGCAGTCAGAGAGAGGCTTCCACATTTGTGTCTGGTTTCTCGAAACCCCCACATTTGCATCTGGTTTCCAGGAACCCCTATGGCAGGAAGTGGCTGACATATTCTCCAGGGGCAGGAGCTGAGCTCTACTCGCTGGAGACAGGTGCCGAGTGTCAGCGACGACCTTGGGTTTGCATTAACATCCGGCTGTGCGATTTAGAGATGGCTAAAGGCCAAATGCTCTCAACTCAATCTCGAGTTTTAACTTGTGTAAACAGCAGGACGAGTGCCTCCTCCAGTAGACGGACTGAACCGCTAACGAGTCTTTCTCCAAGGTGGGAGGAGCGCACCTCTCCAAGTGCATCTGCGCCCCAGGGGCTTCTCCTCCGCCATCTCCTGGGCCTGTCATCCCAACTACCTGTCAGCCTGGGGGCCTGACCTCGTCCTCCAGGGAGGAGCTCTCTGGGTGGGAAGACAGGGGAAGGGGGTCTTCAGGTCGCTTCTCTCTCCCCGCCAGTGTCCTTGACCAGCTTCATATCTCACCTCTCAGGGGTATCAGGGAGAAATTGCTCCCAGGTCGGGAGGAAGCCCCTTGCGCCATCCCCATCTTTTCCAGGTGGAAGCTTTTTAGCAAATAGTTGACTCTTCATTCAGGTGAAGGGTCACATCCGCCTCTGCCACGAGGCTCCTCGGCTCCTGTGGTGTTTGGGCTTTTCCATGGGAAGGTGACTCTGATGCCGCCCCTCTGCAAGTGGGGACTCGGTGAGGGTCCCGGGATCCTGCTCATGTTTCCATCTTTCAGAAATAAATTTGAATACTCCCAGGCAGACTGTGCCAGGAAAGCACCTCCACATGTGCGCGCTGAGTTCAGCTTCGCAACATTCCCATCACCGCCATCTGTTAGGGCTGAATTACATCCGCCTAAATCCCGACGTTGGAGCCCTAACCCCAATGTGACCCAATGGAAGCAGGGTCTTCAAAGAGGTCGCACAGGTGGGCCCCGGTCCAACAGGACCATGACTTTACATGAAGAGAAGGAGATGCCAGGGTTGTGCGCCACGGAGGAAAGGCCACGTGAGACAGAGCAGGACGATGCTCCGCCGGCACCCGGACCCCTGACTTCCAGCCTCCAGCCTCCACCACGGGGGGAAGGGGGAAACCATCTCTGTCCTTCACGCTGCCCGCTGTGTGGTATCTGTTTCAACTGCCTGAGCAGACTGAGCCACTGCCTTCTGCTCCAGAAGGTAAGTGAGCGAGGGCTGTATCTCTGAACTGAGAGTAAAGTGACCAGCGCAGGTCACACCATGAGCCAGGAAGGAACACAGCGCCCTGTGACTCAGAGCACAGCCTCTGCCATCAGACAGGCCTGGCCTGAATCCCAGCGCTCCACCACGAAACCTTCCATAAGTTACCACCCTCTGTAAGCCTCAGTTTCCTTGTCTGTCAGGTGGCACCTCAGGGCATTCAGTGCCTCGGGAACAGCAGCACACACTGATGGCATGGATGTCACTCAGGCCGAGGCCGCCTGACTCCACGCCCAGGGCTGCAAACCCAGCACCTCCACTGTGGGCAGGCCCCAGCCTGCAGGGCTTCCACCCCACCATGCAGCCAAAGCTGCCCTCCACGGGCCAGGAACTGCAGGGAGGCTGTCTTGCTTAGAGCCGAGGCTATACGCCTGGTGTGGGTTTGTGCTACTGTGGGAGGACAAGCAGTGCCCCACTCCCAAGCCCATGGGGAGGAGACAGAGGCCAAGAGACCAGGCTGCGCAAAGCAGCAGCCAGAGCCCGCTCCGAGCAGAGACCCTCCCAGCAGAGCCCCCCTCCCGGCAGAGCCCGCTCCAAGCAGAGCCCCTCCCAGCAGAGCCCCTCCCAGCAGGGCCCCCTCCCAGCAGGGCCCCCTCCCAGCAGGGCCCCTCCCAGCAGAGCCCCTCCTAGAAGAGCCCGCTCCAAGCAGAGCCCCTCCCAGCAGAGCCCCTCCCAGCAGGGCCCCCTCCCAGCAGGGCCCCCTCCCAGCAGAGCCCCTCCCAGCAGAGCCCCTCCCAGCAGGGCCCCCTCCCAGCAGAGTCCCCCTCCCCCGGAGCAGAGCCCCCTCCCAGCAGAGCCCTCTGAGCCTGCTGGCCTGTGTCAGCTGTGACCAAGGGCACTGGGCTGGTGGGGAGTTGGGGCGGCTACAGGTGGCCCAAAACCTCCTGTCCCCTTTTATTCCCTTCTGCCCTAAACCCATGGCTTGGACCACGAGGGTCCCCTCAGCCTTGCAGGGAGGCCTTTGGAGGAAGAGCCAGGCACTGGGCGCAGCTGGGCCTGGGCTGGCCAAACGCTCCCTCAGCCGGATGAGCCAGCGCTAACCCTCCAGACACGCTGGCAGTAGGCAGAGATTACTGTTCTCTGGCCCTCCAGAAAGGGAACAAGCAAAACGCCTTGAGCACCTGAAAAGCCTGTTGCTGCGACCTTTGCTCTTGGCCAGTCTGCTTTGCTTTGCTGTTAAAATTCTTTGAAGAATGTCTCAGGAACATTTTTAAAATGTTTTCCTTAACTTTTTTTTTGAGACAGAGTCTTGCTCTGTTGCTCAGGCTGGAGTGCAATGGTGCAGTCTTGGCTCACTGCAATCACTGCCTCCCAGGTTCAAGTGACTCCCTCCTTCAGCCTCCCGAGTAACTGGGACTACAGGTGTGCGCCATCACATCCATCTAATTTTTGTATTTTTAGTAGGAACCGTGGTGTTTAGTTTCACCATGGTGGCCAGGCTGGCCTCGAACTCCTGACCTCAGGTGATCCACTCACCTAGGCCTCCCAAAGTGCTGGGATCACAGGCATGTATTGTATTGCATTTCTTCAAAGCATTGTAACAGAAGATGAACTGGCTTTATCAGTACAATCCTGGTGACAAAACAATCAAACAGTGGCTACCGAGAGGTGGAAGTGGTCCAGCAAAGCCAAGCAGCCTGGCCGAGAGCAACAGGCTTTTCAGGTGCTCAAAGCGTTTTGCTCGTTCTCTTTCTAGAGGGCCAGAGAACAGTGACCTCTGCCTACTGCCAGCGTGTTTGGAGGAAGTCAGCCAAAGCTTCAGCAGAAAATGCCCAGGAACGCCTCAGCAGGGCCCTTCTCCACAGCAACGCTCCCACTCATTCTCCTTAGAAAACAAGCACAGTGTTGCAAGAGTTTCCATTGGAAATCGTTCAGCAGACACTTTGCTGCCCCAATTTGGCTCGTTCTGATCTCTTTTAGTTTCCTAATCCTAAAAAAATCTGTAAAGGGCACTATTTTTCTTCAACAAACAATGTAAAAAAGACTACATTGACATGGCTCTATTCCCAGGACCCTCAGTTCTTCAGGGATGGGCTAAATGGCTGGTGTAATTACTTACAAAAGTGTCTTGAACTTGATGGTGCTTCTATTGAGAAATAAAGTTTATATATTTATTTTTTAATTCCATTTTTCCACAAACTTTTTGAAGTTCCCTCACACATTATATACAGACATACACACAAATACTACACACACACATGCATGTACACATACACACACAGATATGCATACACACACATATGCACACATACATACACACACGCATGCACACTACACACATGCACATGCAGCCATATGCACATAAAGACATGCATAGTCATCACCACATACATACATGTGCACAAACATATACATATTAACAGAGATATGCAATATGCAAACACATAACACATGCACACATAAATACACACATGCATTATACATGCATGCAGGCACATTCATACAAACGTGCATGTAGAAATACAACCACACATAGCATGTATGTGCACATGGCATATATCTACATATAAACATACCATATACACATACAACTAAAACTTACAAACCTTCGTACATACATGAATACAAACACACACATATACATACATGGAAAAGCGCTTGGAATTCCAATTCCTCAGCGATGTTTAACAGCTGGGCTTTCTCTGGACCCAGGGCCTGGCTTTATCTCAAAACAAGGCATCCAGCAGCACGTACATAGACACAGGCATACTCACATCACACGTCCATGCATACTATTCACATACATGCCATATGCACATACACACAACTGCACATATGTACATACACAGTATTACATATACATATGCACACATGCATGCACATATTACAACATGTGTGTGTCCATACATACAAGCATACATTCGCAAACATATGCTGTGTGTGTATGCATGCACATGCTATACACACGTGTGCATGAGTGCATGTACATGAGCACACTTTTATCCTCACAGAACTCAAGCTTATACAGCTAGTTTAAACCTCGGTTTAACTGAGAACCCCGAAAGCACCCAGGAGACCTTCACTAGCACTACACCCCAACATCCACACAGCAGCCACACACACTGGAACCTATTGGTGTGAGCTGCTGTTTCTGACAGAAATATTCTATTTTAGGGTGTTTAGGGGAAGAAGAAAAGCTAAGAACTGTTAAAATCCACTGAGATTATCCACACATTCTCCGCTTCATACCACAGCCTTTTCTGTAGCCGACTTGTTTCAACTTGAAGACATTTCTTGGAAACTAACCCCTGTGCAGAACAGCAGTGTGGTTACAGACCCAGAGGTTCTCCCAGGACAGCAGCCTGGAACAAGAGCTCTAACACCTTTTTCCTTCTCCCAAGGCCTCATGCACCTCCAAACAACAGAAAGCTCTTTGCAAGAAGCAAGCAATGCCCCCTCCCGCTGGCTGCGTGCGGCAACAGGAATGCACCAGCTGCCCCCCACCCCATCCTTTCCCTCTCCCGCCACAGGAGCTTCTTGGCTACGGCACCCGGTGCACTGGGCACTAATGCTGTGGCCCAGCCCACACTTCATCAATGTCATGAGCGGCGCCGTGCCTCCCATCTGTCCTCTGGACACGCATGAGGAGTGAGGGCAGCTCAAAGCAGGTGCTGAGTTCTTATCAATTTTAATGAACACGTCACACAGTCTCTGAAGTGGAGAAGGGGCAAAAAGAGGCTTTGGAAGTCAGCTTCCTCGGCGATTTTAGCAGCTGGGCTTTCCCTGGGCCACGGCCTGGCTTTGTTAGCTCAGCACAGGCCATCCAGCAGCACCGCCTCCCAAGTGGAGGTGGTGGGGGTCTCGCTTTGGCGACAGGACACCCCCTCAACACCCCCCATGCACACCCAGCCACCTGTCCAGAGCAGCACCCCCTGCAGCCAGGCCCCTATGTGGGCAGAGCATGCACTTTGCAGAGGCAGAGGCATCTCGACCCCCACCAGCAGGGACAGCCCAGGCCTTCAGCAGTAGCACCTGGGTGCTATTAAGACCAGTGCAGGGTCCCAGGTCGCCCGCCTGGGCCAAGAGCTGCATTCCAACAAGAGCCCATGGGTACCCCTGAAGCAGAGCCCGGACTCCATAGACAAGCAAAGAGCACAGCCCCCACCCAGCACGGCCAAAAGCCTCACCCCACAGACCAGCTCTCTAGAACCCGGCAGGCAGCTCCTTCACCTGGGGAAGGGAGGACGACACAGATGGGGGGCCCTAGGCCATAGACTGGGATCACCCACAGATTACAGAGGTATTTGAAGATATAAAACCTCAAGATATTTTTCCATCATGGACGGAGGGCCTTCCGAACGCCGGGTCTTGGGCTAGGACCTGAAGACACAAGGATGAGAGCGCATCTGCAGCCCCGGGCTGTGATTTTGATGTCAGGAGTTGAAAATGTTTTGGAGTGGCCACAGGCTGGGCAGCAGCACGGCTGGCATGAGAGCAACACTGTCACACCCAGGCCCTACTCTTCCCAGCCGTGCTCCTCTTTCTCAGGACCCCCTGCGAGAAGCACTGGGACAGGTGCCCAGACCCACCTCATCATCATGCCCAGCATCGTGCCCAGCATTGTCATGTGCACTGTTGTGCCCAGCACCATCATGCCCAGCGTCATCACACCTAGATCCACCCTGTCATCGTGCCCCGCACCGTCGTGCTCAGCGTCATCGTGCCCAGAGTCGTGTCCAGCGTCATCATGCCCAGATCCACTTTGTCATTGTGCCCTGTCTTCATGCCCAGCATAATTGTGCCCAATGTCATTGTGCTCAGCGTCATTATGCCCAGTATCGTCGTGCCCAGATCCACTCCATCATCATGTCCTGTCTTCATGCCCAGCATCATGGTGCCCAGAGTCATCATGCCCAGACACAGCCCATCATCATCATCCCTAGTGTCATCGTGCCCAGCATCATTGTGCTCAGCAGCATCATGCCCAGAGGTATCATGCCCAGAGCCACCCCGTCATTGTGCCCAGATTAACTCTGTCATTGTGCCCAGATCCACTCCTTCATCGTGTTCCGTCTTCATGCCCAGCATCATCATGCCCAGAGGTGTCATGCCCAGAGCCACCCCATCATTGTGCCCAGATTCACTCCATCATTGTGTCCTGTCTTCATGCCCAGTGTCATCGTGCCGAGTCGTTATGCCCAGATCCACTCTGTCATCATGTCAACTGTCTTCATGCCCAGAGTCATCGTGTCCAGCGTCATCGTGCCCAGAGTCGTCATGCCCAGATGCAGCCTGTCATCATGCTCAGTGTCATCATGCTCAGCGCCATCGTGCCAAGCATCATAGTGCCCACCTTCATCGTGCCCACCATCATCGTGCTCAGCATCATGGTGCCCACCATCATCGTGCCCAGCGTCATAGTGCCCAGCGTCATCGTGCTCAGCGTCATCGTGCCCTGCGTCATCATGCCCAGCATCATCGTGCCCAGTGTCATCATGCTCAGCGTCATGGTGCCCACCGTCATCGTGCCCTGCGTCATTGTGCTCAGCGTCATCGTGCCCAGCATCATCGTGCCCACCGTCATCATGCCCAGCATCATGGTGCCCAGCATCATCGTGCCCTGCGTCATAGTGCTCAGTGTCATCATGCTCAGCGTCATGGTGCCCACTGTCATCGTGCTCAGCATCATCGTGCCCACTGTCATCGTGCCCAGCATCATGGTGCCCAGCGTCATCGTGCCCAGCATCATCATGCCCAGCATCATCATTGTGCCCAGATCTACCCCCATCATTGTGCTCAGATTCAACCCGTCACCATGCCCTCATCATCCTGGCCCCTATCACAGTGCCCAGTGTCGTCGTCACAGCATCACTGTGCCCAGAGGAAGCTGAGTTGCAGCCCCAGTTTGACTGGCACTGCAGTGGTTCCCAGGACCCTAGAACCAGGGAAGTCCTGGACCCCAAGTTCCCGCAGAGGTCACTGGTTTTCTCCAGGTGAGTGTCCGCAGCGTAATGCCATGGAAGCCACAGACGTCAGTGATGGGACATCAGGGAACAACCACTGTGCCCCTGCTGCAATCAACTAGAAAACCATCCACCAGCACTCAGCCAGCAAGCCCATGGCCAGGAGAGCCAGTGGGCCAGGGGAGCTGGCAGAGCTGCTTCCCACTGCAGAGCGAGACTCCAGGGAGAGTGTATGGAGGGTGCTGGTGGTTGAGGTCCTGGTTCCCAGCACATCTGAGCCCCCTGGGGCCTGGGCACCGCTTACCACACAGGCAGAGCGCCCAGAGTGTCCTAAGTCTCAGGGAGGGGATTCGTTCCAGGTTGCATATAAAAAGTCCCAAGTTTATTCCCATAAACACCACATCACATGTAAACATATTCTATTCTCTCTTTGACCTAATGTCCTTGAGAATAAACATTATCCAGAACAGAGCACTAACAGCTGACAGAAACAGCCACGATTATCAGAAAGAACGTCAGTTGGTTACTGCAGAGGCCGGAAGTCACACTCATTCCCTAGTGAGTTCCCATGAACAAAAGCACTGGGGCCCAGACTTTCTTCTGTGCAAACGGAGAATAATAACAGCGACCACCAGGCACCAGGCAGCTGCCGCATCCAAGACATAGTGTGTGTATCCTTCCATTCCACCCTCCTGGTAGTCCTGAGAGGTAGAGGCCCAACCCCCACTCCCCACGTTATAGGTACGTAAAAAGGAGGCTTGGGAAGACGAAGCCAGTTCCAGAAGCTGACATGACTGACAGGTGGTAGAGCCACAATGCAGACAGGCCCGGTGTGCCTAGGACAGTCCGGCTCTACCTCTGTGGTCTCTGCACTGCTCAGCTGAGGCTGGGACCACATCGTGCCTAACAATACTGCTCCCTCCCTGCAAACCACTTCCACCTAGAGATGGGGCTCCTAGTTCTGTCCAAGCCATGTGGCCATGGACAGGGTGGTTGCCTATTCTCTGCATCTCGGGGTCCAGCTAAGCATGAAGGTGGGATTTCCAGACGTGACTGCTTTTTCAAATGAGAAAACAGCAATGTAAGATTTTAAGGAATATAAAATATCAAGGAAACATGACACTACCAAAGGAACACAGTAATATTCTAGTAAACCAATCCCAAAGAAATAGAGATCTACAAATTGCCTAACAAATAACTCAAAATAATCATTTTAAGGAAGCTCAGGGAGATACAAGAGAACATACACACACAACTCAACAAAATCAGAAAAACAATACACTAAAAATGAGAAATTCAATGATGAGATAGAGATTTAAAAAAATAAACAAACAAAAACTCTAAAGCTGAAGAACAGAATGAATACAATTTTAAATGCAGTAGAGAGCATCAACAGCAGAATTGATCAAGCAAAAGAAAAGAAAGAGGCTGGTTGCAGTGGCTCACACCTGTAATCCCAGCACTCTGGGAGGCCAAAGCTGATGGATCATGAGATCAGGAGATTGAGACCATCCTGGCCAACCTGGTGAAAACCTGTCTCTACTAAAATACAAAAAATTAGCCAGGCATGGTAGTGAACACCTGTAGTCCCACTACTCGAGAGGCTGAGGCAGGGGAATCGCTTAAACCCAGGAAGTGGAGATTGCAGTGAGCCAAGATCGCACCACTGCACTCCAACCTGGTGACAGAGCAAGACTCCATCTCAAAAACAAAAAAGAAAAAAAAAGAATATGTGAGCTTGATGACGGGTCATTTGAAAATATCCCATTAGAGAAAAAAAAGAAAAAAAGCATTAAAAGAAATTAAGAAAGCCTATGAGATCTAAAGGACACCACCAAGAAAGCTAACATTCACGTTATGGAAGTTGCATTAGGAGAATGTAGAGAGAAGGTGATAGAAAGCTTATTTAAAGAATTAATGGCTAAAAATTTTCCAAACTGGGGAGCAATGTAGACATCAAAGTACATGAAGCTTAAAGTTTCCAAATAGTTTCAACCCACAGAAAACTTCACCAAAACACATTATAATCAAACTACCAAAAAACACAAGAGAGAATTCTGAAAGCAGAAAGAGAAAAAAGACTCATTACATACAAGAGAACCCTCATGAGGCTATCAGCACACTTCTCAGCGGAAAACTTGCAGACCCGGAGAGAGTAGGATCAGATGTTCAAAGAACTGAAACAAAAAGACTGGCAATAAGATTACGTACTCAGCAAAGCCATCCTTCAAAAATGAAGGAAACAGAGTCTCCCAGATACACGGAAGCTAAAGAAGTTCCCACCACCAGACCTGCCTTGCAAGAAATGTAAAGGAAAGTTATTCAAACTGAAACAAAAGGGTGGTAATTAGTCCCCTTTTGAAGTTAGTACACGAAAACATTTGAAAGTGTAGAGATAACTGAGAGAACTAACATATACTCGTCCTAGTCCGTTTTCTGTTGCCATTACTGAATATCTGCAATATTCAATAGAATAGATGAAAAGAAAAGAAATTATTTTTTACAGTTCTGGAGGCTGGGAATCCGAGATCAAGAGGCCACATCTGATGAAGACTCTCCACAGAGTCTTGAGGTGCACAGGGCATCACACGGTCGGGGGCTCACAAGAGAGCCCACCCAGCTTTTCTAATAGTCCCACTCTCATAATGACAGGCCCACTCCTGTCACAGCACATTAACCTATTAACTCACAAATGGATCTATTGTTTTTTTTTTTTTGAGACAGAGTTTCACTCTGTCACCAGGTGCCAGACTGGAGTGCAGTGGAGCGATCTCGGCTCACTGCAACCTCTGCCTCCCAGGTTCCAGCAATTCTCCTGCCTCAGCCTCCCGAGTAGCTGAGACTACAGGCTCACGCCACCACGCCTGGCTAATTTTTGTATTTTTTTAGTAGAGACGGGTTTTCACCATGTTGGCCAGGATGGTCTCAATCTCTTGACCTCGTGATCTGCCTGCCTCAGCCTCCCAAAGTGCTGGGATTACAGGTGTGAGCCACCGCACCCCGCCTGGATCAATTCTTCTATAATGTCAGAGAACTCGTGGTCCAATCACCTCCTAAAGACCCCATCTCTCAATACTGTTACATTGAAGATCAAGTTTCTCACTGCAGCATGATAAAGACGGAAAAAAAAAAAGATTAAGTTTCAACATGAGTTTTGGAGGGGGCAAACATTCAAATGATAGCAGTAGTCAAATTCAGAATACTCTGAGAATGTCATGGTTATGTGTAAGTCATATATAACACTAGTACAAAGGTTAGAAGACAAAGATATTAAAAATAACTATAGTGACAATAATTTGTTGGTTTTTGTTTTTAAAGACAGGGTCTCTCACCCAGGCTGGAGTGCAGTGACACCACCATAGCTCACTGCAGCCTCCAGGTACTGGGTTCAAACAATCTTCCTGCCTCAGCCATGACTACAGGCACGTGCCACCACACACAGCTAATATAGTTTACTTTTTTTTTTTTGAAACAGAGTCTCACTCGGTCACCCAAGCTGGAGTGCAGCGGCACAATCTTGGCTCACTACAACCTCTGCCTCTTGGGTTCAAGCGATTCTCCTGCCTCAGCCTCCCGAGTAGCTGGGACTACAGACACGCACCACCATGCCTGGCTAATTTTTGCATTTTTAGTAGAGACGGGGTTTCACTACACTGGCCAGGCTGGTCTTGAACTTTTGACCTTATGATCTGCCCGCCTCTTCCTCCCAAAGTGCCAGAATTTACAGGTGTGAGCCATTGCACCTGGCTCAATAATTTGTTAATGGATGTACAATTTAAAAAAGATGTAAATTGTGATATCAAAAACATAAAATGTTGGGTGGGTGTAAAAGTGTAGCGTTCTTGCGTGTGATCAAAGCTAAGTTGTTATCAGTTTAACATAAACTGTTATAACTATGAAACATTTTATATGAGCCTTGTGGTAACCGCAAATAAAAAACCAAGTACATACACAAAAGATAAAGAAAAAGTGCTCAAAGCACACTACGACAGGAAAAAGGAAGAAAGAAACAAAGGATCTACCAAGTGACCAGAGAACAATTAACAAAACGGCAATGGTACATCCTTAACTATCAATAATTACTTTAAACGCAAATGAATTAAATTATCCAATCAAAAGACACGGCGTAGCTTAGTGAACAAAAAAATAAGAAGAAGACTCAACTCTATACACTGCCTACAGAAGACACACTTCCGCTTTAAGGGCATGCATTGACTAAAAATGAGGAGATGGAAAAAGATATTCCACACAAATTGAAACCAAAACAGAATAGGAGTAGCTATATTTATTTTATATCAGACAAAATAGGCTATGTCAAAAACTGTAGCCAAGAGTAAAAAGGGTTTTATGTAATGATAAAGGGTCAACTCATCAAGAAAACATAATAATTACCAATATACACTCATTCAACATTGGAGCACCTACATGTGTAAAGCAAATATTAACAGATCTGAAGGGAAATAGTAGGGACTTCAGAACCTCACTTTCAACAGTGGGAAGATCACCCAGACAGAAAATCAGTAAGAAAACATTGGACATAGTCTCCACTTGAGACCGAATGGAGCTAATGCACATAACGAGAACATTCTCTCCAACAGCAGCAGAAGACACGGCTCCCTCAAGCGCACATGCAGCGCTCTTCAGGATAGATCATACATTAGGCCACAAAACAAGTCTTAACAAATTCAAGGCGACTGAAATCACATCAAGCATCTCTTCTGAACACAACAGTATAAAACCAGGAATCAGCAAGAGGAGGAAAACTGGAAAATTCACAAACACGAGAAAATTAAACAACACATTCCTGAACAATCAATGAGTCAAAAAAGAAATCAAAAAATATCTTGAAGCAATTAAAATGAAAACACAACATACCAAAACTTATGGAATACGGCCAAAAGCTGTTCTAAGAGGAAAGGTTGTAATAATAAATACCTACACGGGAGGAAAATAAAGATTACAAATAAACAATCTAACTTTATACCATAAGGGACTAGAAAAACAAAGCCCAAAGTTAGCAGGAGCAAGAAAGTAACAAAGAGCAGAGCAGAAATAATCAAACAGAGACGAGAAAAGCAACAAAACGGAGTTGCTTTTTGAAAAGGCAAAAAAGATGGACAAAGCTTTAGCTAGACTAAGAAAAAACAGAGAACTCAGATAAAATCAGAAACGCAGTGGAGAAAGGTTAAAAGACAAAGATATTAAAAATAGCTATACTCACTGGTGAAAAGCTGAAAGCTTTTACTCTAAAATCAGAAACAAGACAAGGATGCCCATTCTCACCTCTTGTATTCAATATAGTGCTGGAAGTCCTGGCCGGAATGATTAGGCAAGAAAGAGAAAAGGAAAGGGGAAAGGAGATAAAAGGAAAGGGAGAAAGACAGAGCAAGAGAGGAAGAGGAAGGAAGGAGGGAGAGAGGGAAGGAAGGAGGGAGGGAGGGAGGAAGGGAGGGAAGGAGGGAGGGAAGGAAGGAGGGAAGGAAGGAGGGAAGGAAGGAAGGGAGGGAAGGATGGAGGGAGGGAAGGAGGGAGGGAGGGAAGGAGGAGGGGGAAGGGAGGGAAGGAAGGAGGGAAGAAGGAGGGAGGGAGGGAAGGAAGGAGGGAGGGAGGGAGGGAAGGAAGGAAGGGAGGGAAGGAGGGAGTGAGGGAAGGAGGGAGGGGGAAGGGAGGGAAGGAAGGAGGGAAGAAGGAGGGAGGGAGGGAAGGTAGGAGGGAGGGAGGGGAGGAGGGAGGGAGGGAGGGAGGGAAGGAAGGAGGGAGGGAGGGAGGGAAGGAAGGAGGGAGGAAGGGAGGGAAGGGAGGAAGGGAGGGAAGGAGGGAGGGAGGGAAGGAGGGAGGGAAGGAGGGAGGGAGGAAGGGAGGGAAGGAAGGAGGGAAGAGAGAGGGAGGAAGGGAAGGAAGGAGGGAGGGAGGGAGAGAGGAAGGAAGGGAAGGGGGAAGGGAGGGAAGGAGGGAGGGAGGGAAGGAAGGAGGGAGGGAGGGAGGAAGGGAGGGAAGGAGGGAGGGAAGGAAGGAGGGAAGGAAGGAAGGGAGGGAAGGATGGAGGGAGGGAAGGAGGGAGGGAGGGAAGGAGGAAGGGAGGAAGGGAATGAAGGAGGGAGGAAGGGAGGGAAGGGAGGAAGGGAAGGAAGGAGGGAGGGAAGAAGGGAGGGAAGGAGGGAGGGAAGGAGGGAGGGAGGAAGGGAGGGAAGGAAGGAGGGAAGAGGGAGGGAGGAAGGGAAGGAAGGAAGGAGGGAGGAAGGGAGGGAAGGGAGGAAGGGAGGGAAGGAGGGAGGGAGGGAAGGAGGGAGGGAAGGAGGGAGGGAGGAAGGGAGGGAAGGAAGGAGGGAAGAGGGAGGGAGGAAGGGAAGGAAGGAGGGAGGGAGGGAGCAAAGGAAGGAGAGAAGGAGGGAGGGAGGGAAGGAAGGAGGGAGGGAGGGAGGGAAGGAGGAAAGGAGGGAGGGAGGAAGGAAGGGAGGGAAGGAAGGAGGGAGGGAGGGAGTGAAGAAAGGGAGGGAAGGAAGGAAGGAGGGAGGGAGGGAAGGGAGGAAGGGAGGGAAGGAAGGAGGGAAGAGGGAGGGAGAGAAGGAAGGAGGGAGGGAGGGAAGGAAGGAGGGAGGGAGGGAGGGAAGGAGGGAAGGAGGGAGGGAGGGAGGGAGGGAGGGAAATAAATGCCATCCAAATTGGAAAGTGAGAAGTAAAGCTGGCTCTGTTTGCAGACGGCATGATCTCATATAAATAAAATCGTAGACGTAAAGTTGCAGGATAGAAAATCAACACACAAAAATCAGCAGCATTTCTAAACACTAACAATGAGATACCTGAAAAAAATTAGGGAAACAATCTCCCCGACTGTAGCACCAAACAGAATGATATATTTAGGAATAAATTTAACCAAGGAAGTATTGCACACCTGTACACTGAAAACTATGAAACATTGAAGACACAAATAAATGAAAAAATATCTCATGTTCATGGATCCAAAAAATTAATATTTCAAAATGTCCATACTACTCAAAGCAATCTACAGATTCAGTGAAATCCCCATCAAAATTCCAAAAGGGCTTTTCACAGAAACGGAAAAAGAAATCATAAAATTCATATGAAACCATAAAAGGCCATATATAGCCAATGCAGTCTCGAGCAAGAAAAACAAAGCTGGAGGCACCGCACTTCCTGATTTCGAATTATATTCTAGAGAGATGGTAATCCAACCAGATACTTGTTCAAACAGGCACTGGTAGAAAAACAAAGACGCAGACAGCAGAGCAGAACAGAAAGCACAGAATAAGCCGTGCACACCCACAGCCAACTCAGCTTCCGCAAAGGCGCGAAGCAACGCCACCGGGAAAACTGAATATTCACATGCGAGAAAAACGAAATTGAATCCTTGTCTTATACCACACACAAAAATCAGCTCAAAAAAGAAGACTTAGACGTAAAACCTGGAGTCACAGATTGCCTACAAGCAAACGTAAGGGAAAGCTCCCGACACCGGCCTCGGCATAGTGTTTTTGGATATGACACCAAAAGCAACAGTAAGGACGCGGGACGAACCCACCCAGCTAACGCGTTTCTGCACAGCAAAGAAAGCGATCAACAACCCGGAAGGGCGCCTCTGGAACGGGAGACAGGATCTGCAAACCATATCTGACAAGAGGTTATTATCCAAAATAGATAAGGAACTCATAAAACTCAATAGCCAAAAAACAGATAACCCAATTTAAAAATGGTCAAAGGATCTGAATAGACATTTCTCTAAAGAAGACATGCGGGTGTGCAACAGATGCATGAAAAGGGGCCCAACGTCACTCATCATCAGGAAGAGAGAAAGCAAAGCCGCGATGAGACACCGTCTCACGCCTGTTAGGATGGCTGGTAACGAAACAGCAAAAGGGAGCACGTATTGGAGAAGATGTGGAGAAAGGGGAGGCCTTCTGCCTCGCTGTGGGAATGGAAAACAGTCCACAGGCTCCTTGAGAAAATCAAAAGCGGAACTACCACGTGCTCCAGCAGTGTCTCCGCTGGGTGCACAGCCAAAGGGCTGAAATAAGGGTCCTGAAGAGATACCTAAAGTTTCAACCTACATGTCTATTGACCAATGAGTGGATAAAGAAAACGTGGCATATTTATAGTGGAATATTACTCAGTCTTAAAATATAAGAGAATCCTACCATTTGTGACCTGGATAAACCTGGAAGGCATCACGCTAAGTGAAATAAGAATGTTCTAGCTCTTGCTTAGGATGAGGCTACAGAGGTGGATGTGATGGTCAAAACTGATTGTACTGTAATCTCAAAATGGGAATGTCCATAAATTATACCTCAAAAACATTTCAAAAAGACAGTGCATGGGTTTAAATATATATTTAACTATATTTGTGTTGTTATAATAATTTTTAATCAGAAACAACCCTCAAATGTTAGAAGACTGGTTGGGGGATTGGCTAAGTGTAGTATATATTCTCATAGAATGATGTGTACATATTGAGCAAGCATTTCTAGAGACAATTTTTAATGACTTGAAAAAAAAATGTATTGCTTGAGGCCAGGAGTTCGAAACCAGCCAGGCTAACATGGTGAAACCTTGTCTCAACTAAAAAATGAAAAAAAAAAATTAGCTGGGCATGATGGCACATGCCAGCTACTCGAGAGGTTGAGGCAGGAGAATGGCTTGAACCTGGGAGATTGAGGTTACAGTGAGCCAAGACTGTGCCACTGCACTGCAGGCTGGGTGGCAGAGCAAGATTCTGTCTCAAAAAAAAAGAAAGAAAGAAAACACATTTTTAAAACTGTAAAGCAGTAACAAGGAGTATATCCTGAAGATAATGGCCATCATGTATTCCACCCTGCCACGTATGACACATTTCCTTCACATGTATGATCCAGCTCCCATGAGCCTCCGCACAGTCCCACAAGGCAGGCAGAATCACGAGACTTTACTGAGGAGGAAACAGCTGCAAAGCGATAAGGGTCCTGTCTGCGTCCTTTACCACGCCACCTTCATAACTACACTGATTCACTCAGCACTCACAGATGATCTGGAAGCTGTTATTCGTGTCGTACAGATGATCCTTAGAGAGGCCAGGAGGCTGCGCTGACTCCCAGGGCACACTTTCTTTCCTGGGGCCCCACAAACAGGTCAGCACAAGGAGTACTGTTGAAGGAGCATTCTCCTCCCTGCCCCCTGCCGTCTGCCTCCCTGGGACCCAGAAGGCAGGGCCTGTCCTCTCTGGAACCACCACCCCCTCCTCCCAACCCAGCTTTAGTGGGAGCGGGGCTTCCATCCGCAGAGCTCTGCAGGCTGGCTTGGAGATGCAGGTACCTTTTTCTCCAGTGGGGCCGACTCTTCCAGGCCGTCCTGGGGCGCCTTTGTCTCCCTTCTCTCCCGCATCTCCTGTGGAAGAAGTCACATCCATTTAGCAGCTCGTTCTGGCCAGCACAGCATCCCAGAGTGATTTGTGGAGGAAGAACAGTTAGAAGGGGCTCTCCTCCCCGACCCCGTCCCTGCAAGCTGCCAGACCCCTTCTCCCCGCCCCTCTCCACCTGCAGCCCAGCCCCTACCCTGGGTGCCCCCAATTCTGTTTTCAGGGCTCTTTCTCTCCCTGTCCTACCTTCTCTCTTAGAAAGGGCCTCTGTTTTTCTTGCCGGTTCCCATCTGGGGGTGCTCCTAGTCTGCCTCTGGGCATACAGTGCCCCCCAAGCACCATCTAAATGCCAGCTCTCCCCCACACTAACACCAATGAGAAGGGCAGCAGGATCTCCGGGTGCCCCCCATGGAAGCGTCACCCCGGTCTCTCTCTGCACTTCATCTGGTTGGCACTCCCGAGCTATGTCAGCCTCCCCTGGCCCCGACAGCGTGGGCCCCCCAGGGCACAGGCTCCTGCTCAACCATAGCCTCCATCGTGGGTGCTGCTGTGACCAGGTGGGCACGTCTACCTGCTTCCGGGGCTCAGTCACCAGCGGCAGGAGGAAGAGTGTGAATTACTGGTGGAGACCCCCTGCAAGGCGCAGTTCAGAGATGGGCGCAGTGCAGAGGTGTGCGCGGTGCAGAGAGGGGCGCGGGGCAGAGAGGCGTGCGGCGCAGAGCTGGGTGCGGTGCAGAGAGGGGCGCAGTGCAGAGGTGTGCACGGTGCAGAGGTGTGCGCGGTACAGAGGTATGCGCGGTGCAGAGGTATGCGCGGTGCAGAGGTGTGCGCGGTGCAGAGAGGGGCGCAGTGCAGAGGTGTGCGCGGTGCAGAGGTGTGCGCGGTGCAGAGGTATGCGCGGTGCAGAGGTGTGCGCGGTGCAGAGAGGGGCGCAGTGCAGAGGTGTGCGCGGTGCAGAGGTGTACGCAGTGAGGCCAGGGGCCCCAGGAAGGCCTGTGGGCACCAGCACCTCCACTCCAGTCCGCACCCGCCTCTAATCCACACCAAAATGCTTGTCCTGAAGCAAATGGAATTCTATCATGTCCCTAGATTTAGCTGTAAATGACGCGTCCAGCACTTGAGCCTGTCCTCAGTGTGGCTCTACCTGGACCCTCTCCTTACTCTGTGCCCTCTGCCCAGCCTGCCTGGTCAGCGGCTCCTGTCCGGGCTCCGCCCTCTCAGCTAGCTCTCCAGATCCTCCTCCGGATTCTCTCAACAGAGCCGCTCTGCTCTGCTGGCTGGGACTCTGCTCTGTACTCATTTTTATATGGCTGCATTTCCTTACCTGTTGCACTATTCCTCCACTGAACAGCTGCAGAGAGGCAGTGTGTGTGTACATGTATGTGTGCGTGTGTGCACGTGCAGTGTGTGCCTATGTGTGTACACGTGTGTGTGCATATGTGCATGTGTGTGTGCTGATATGCTGCAAGTTCACCTTCCCGCTCTGCACAATCGTGCCAGCGTTCACATAAAGTTTACTTCTCTGTAACTCTCCATCTGCACCTTGTCTTGCAGAGAGGCTCAATTGAAATGAAAGATCCCGCCACAAAATCCCCAAAGCTGATTATCTGGCTTCATGGAGGGAACATTCCATTGAAATCAAGTAACAAGAAGAAAAGCACAGCGACGGCAGCCGGCGGCACAAGCCCACCTCATCTCCGTGCCCCACCCCCAGCCCCGCAGGGCCACCTGCCGAAGACCCCATGGCTGCTCCTGGGCTGACGCACCATCCACACTCACCACCCACCGTCCACACCCACGCGCCGCCCACCGTCCACACTCACTCCCCAGGGCACACGCACCATCCACACTCACATCCCGCCCACCACCCACACCCACTCCCCCGCCCACCACCCACACCCACTCCCCGCCCACTGCCCACACCAACTCCCCGCCCACCGTCCACACCCACTCCCCGCCCACCGTCCACACCCACTCCCCGCCCACCGTCCACACCCACGCACCACACATCATCCACACTCACTCCCCGCCCACTGTCCACACCCACTCCCTGCCCACCGCCCACACCCATCCCCACCCACCGTCCACACCCACTCCCCCGCCCACCACCCACACCCACTCCCCATCCACACCCACTCCCCGCCCACCACCCACACCCACTCCCCATCCACACCCACTCCCTGCCCACCGTCCACACCCACTCCCCGCCCACCGTCCACACCCACTCCCCGCCCACTGCCCACACCCACTCCCCGCCCACCGTCCACACCCACTCCCCGCCCACCGTCCACACCCACGCACCACACACCATCCACACTCACTCCCCGCCCACTGCCCACACCCACTCCCCGCCCACTGTCCACACCCACTCCCTGCCCACTGCCCACACCCACTCCCCATCCACACCCATCCCCACCCACTGTCCACACCCACTCCCCCGCCCACCGCCCACACCCACTCCCCATCCACACCCACTCCCCGCCCACCGTCCACACTCACTCCCCGCCCACCGCCCACACCCACTCCCTATCCACACCCACTCCCCGCCCACCGTCCACACCCACTCCCCGCCCAACGCCCACACCCACGCACCACACACCGTCCACACTCACTCCCCATCCACACCCACTCCCCGCCCACCGTCCACACTCACTCCCTGCCCACCGTCCACACCCACACGCCTCCCTGAGGCTCCAAGTCGCTCTCAAGTTTGCTTTCTTATCTTGTAAAAAGGAAAGAGAAGTGTCAGAAATACCCACTAACAAGATGACCTCGGCATTAAGAACTCCCGAGGTTTGAGGGGCACCAGCACCACGGAGGAGAAAAGGAGGCGGAAGGGTGGCGGCGCGGGACGCTGGCTGCGCAGCCGGTGACCTGAGCGGCCTCGGGACACGGGACACGGGACACGGGACACGGGACAGGCGCTCGGTCAGCAGCAGCCTGCGGCGGAAGGAACCGCGGACAGACGCTGGCGGGGCGGGTCTGCGGAGAGGCCCAGTCCCCTCGGGAGGCCGGGTCAGGAGGAAGCGTTGTTCCCAGCGCAGCACCAAGAGACTGCAGCGCTCTTTGCTTTGTTTCGAGGCCGTGAAGCCGAGAGTTGAAGGAAAAACTCGCGAAGGCCAGTGTCCATCTTGCAGCAGTTCCGGAAAGAGAGGAACAAAGCCTGCATGGCTGAGAAGACTCGGCAGCTGCGCCTTCCCGGCTGCGAAAGGCCGGGAGAACCACACGGGAAAACCAGAGAAAAGGGGCTCAGACGTGTCGGAACGACACCGCAGAACACCGAGAATAGAGGAAATTGCCAGCTCCGCAGGAGGGAGAACGTTCTGAAGACTGCGAGCCTGTGAATGAGAATCAGATTGACATAAGATTCTCATTAGCAACACGGGACGCAAGAGTAAACTGAGGCAATAACCTCACAAAGGAGCCGTCATTCCGACGGCACGATCCGAGCGTCCCTCTGAGCTGTCTCGGGCAGGGCTGCTGGATGAGCAGGGGCAGCCGGGCGCTGAGTCAGACGTGTTCCGAGGACAGGGTCAGCAGGTGCACAGATGAGGGGGAAGGCTGGAGGCACTGACGAGAGCCAGGCGTGTGGGCAGAGCGAGCCTCGAGGCTGGGGCGCAGGCAGACCAGGGACTTCTTGGCTGGGGCCCACGGGACAACATGACCACCCATGCCTAGGCCAACGGTGCCCAAGATAAGGCAGAAGAATGTTTCCTTCAGGAAGCGTTTCACACCGCTCACATGACAGCACTCTGCGCTCTCCCACTGGCTGAAAGCCTGGAGAAGACACAGCTCCATCTCACCCAACGCTGGGGCCCCAGAGCACCCGGAAGAAGGTGTGTGCCCCATCAGTGCTGGCAGAGAAGTAACACTAAGCTGGCCTGCCAGGGTCTTCTCACATTAATAAAGGCCCTGGAGCTTGTACTCGGCATTGACTTATTTGCATAATAATTTCAACCCTCCCCCATGTGGGGCGGGCACTATGTCCACCCTACAGGTGAAGACACGGCTATGAGAATAAGTGACGTTCCCAAGCTGGGATGTGCCGGCGCCAGTGTGTCTTTACCATGCCTTCCTCAGGCATCAAAACCTCAGAACGATCACTAACCAGCACGCCTACTCGCCCTGCCCCTCTCCTCCTAATGAGAAGGCAGTAAGGACAAGCTTGTCATGATGGCTTCTGACCGACCTCCACCTGCGTCCATCTGCCTGTCTCTCATCGGATTTTTTTTCATTGTTGGCCAGGTGCAGTGGCTCACGCCTGTGATCCCAGCACTTTGGGAGGCCAAGGCAGGAGGATCGCTTGAAGGCAGGAGTTTGAGACCAGCCTGGGCAACATAGTGAGATCCCATCTCTACAAAAAAATTTAGCAGGGGCCGGATGCAGTGGCTCACGCCTGTAATCCCAGCACTTTGGGAGGTTGAGGCGGGTGGATCACCTGAGGTCAGGAGTTCGAGACTACCCTGGCCAACATGGTGAAACCCCATCTCTACCAAAAATACAAAAATTAGCTGGGCATGGTGGCTGGCACCTGTAATCCCAGCTACTCAAGAGGCTGAGGTAGGAAGAATTACTTGAACCCAGGAGGCAAAGGTTGCAGTGAGCCAAAATCGCACCACTGTACTCCAGCCTGGGTGACAGAGCAAGACTCTACCTCAAAAATAAATAAATAAAGACTGGGCGTGGTGGCTCAGGCTTGTAATCCTGCAAACTCTGGTTACTAAAGGAAAGAAAGAATAATAAGTCATTAAAAACAGTAAGACTTTCTAAAGAATAGGATTTAACATGGATTTTCTTTATATCTCTCAGCTAATCACAAAATCCACTTAACTGCCATCTCTCAAGGGCTCTGCTTAACGGACCTCTGTCTGCAGTCGAACAGGCCGGGTGCATTTCAGCCAGCACTGGGTGCAGGAAGCCCAGATGCCTCGTGGCTGTGCCTGCAATGTGGGGAGCCCACCCTGGAGTCAGAAACCGCTCTCCTCCCTATGCAAAACCCAGTGTAAGCCCGCCCAGCCTGGCCCTCCTCAGCTCTGATGAGGACTGAAGGAAATCTACCCTGGAAGACACCGTGCTGGTTGTCATGAGAAAAAGGTGTTTAAATCCCTGGCTCAGGCCCAGCAGCACTGAGGACCAGAGAGTAGAGAGGCCTCCCGTCCACGGCGGGGCTGCCCTGGTTTCTCTGCGGTCCCCATTGGCTCTGCCATACAGACTCGCCCTGTCCACGCATCTGAAGAACTAAGGCTGTTTTCAAGCACTGCTCACAATTTATTGGGTTTTGTGTTTTGTTTTTTCAGAGATTAGGTGTTTTTTTTTTTTTTTTTTTTTTTTTGAGATGGAGTCTTGCTCTGTCACCCAGGCTGGAGTCCAGTGGCGCGATCTCAGTTCACTGAAACCTCTGCCTCCCAAGTTCAAGCGATTCTCCTGCCTCAGCCTTCCAAGTAGCTGGGACTACAGGCGTCTGCCACTATGCCTGGCTAATTTTTTGTATCTTTAGTAGAGATGGGGTTTCACCATGTTGGCCAGGCTGGTCTTGAACTCCTGACCTTGTGATCCACCCACCTCGGCCTACCAAAGCGCTGGGATCACGGGCATGAGCCACTGCACCTGGCCCATTTGTCAGGGTTGGAAGTGTTCATTCTCCACTGGTCCCAGGGTTCATAAAGATATATGGCCTGCAGGTAATGACTCCAGAGCAGGCTTTCTATAAGCCTCCCTGCTGTAAACTCCGTGCATTTTATCACGTAGACCCAGTGAGCACAACGCCATTTTCCCCACGTCCGTTCCTGTTCCAGGATGATTGGCTCTATAAAGTTTTAATGACACATTACTTCTCTGCCAGGAGAGGCGCATGTTTCCACTGTCTGGTTCACTTTCCACAATCACCACAACACTGCTCCCTCCTCGCTCAGAGACACAAAGAAAACGTGGCCGGCATTCAGTAGTTGCTTGGCTTCCCTGCAACTCATGTACGCATCTACGAACAAAAAGCTTTTGCCTAGATCGAATTTGGGGTCATTTCCGACCCAGCCAGGAAGGCACACATCAGTTGTTTTATGCAGAACCCGAGATACTTTGACATATTCGCAGTCAGCGGAGGAAGATCTGTGGACAGTGCCTGACGGTGATGCTACCTGCTTCTCAGGCTGCATGAACTTGTGCACCAGCGACTTCATCCCTGCCGGCCACAGCGAGTGTCACGGCACCCCAAGGCCATGGGAGGTCAGAGAAGGGAGAGCCAGGACCTCAGCCCGCCTGGCTCGTTCTACAGAGGCGGAGATGGGCACAGACAGGCTGACAGGTGTCAGAGGAGCAAACCCCCCACCGCGCATGCTGTTCAGGCCCCATTACTGGTTTTGTCAATGTTGTTTTAAGGAATGACAGTAAATGATTTTAAAATTAATTGGTAAGCTGGGCACAGTAGCTCATGCCTATAATCCCAGCACTTTGGGAGGCCGAGGTGGGTGGATTACCTGAGGTCAGGAGTTCAAGACCAGCCTGGACAACATGGTGAAACCTTGTCTCTACTAAAAATACAAAAATTAGCCCGTCATGGTGTGCACCTGCAGTCCCAGCTACTCGGGAGGCTCAGGTGGGAGAATCGCTTGAACCCAAGAGGCGGAGGTTGCAGTGAGCCAAGATCATGCCACCACACTCCAGCCTGGCCAACAAGAGGGAAACTCTGTCTCAAAAACAATAAGCAAAAACAAATTAATTTGATAAAATCTATAAGAAGAACTATGACCTTTCCACGTTCTGGACAACACAGTTGGTAATACAGATAAACGTTTTCCCACCTACAGTCACTTTTTTGGCCATGAAAAAAAGAGTGTTTCTTCCCATTAAAAGGAGTTGTCATTCTCTCTAAACATAAAGATAATGTATTATTGTCAGGCCTGCAATGGCAAATCAATGTCATCTTAAGAACCCTAGCAGTCAGCGGAGCCTGGCGCGTGTGCCCAGGAGGATTCCTCAGCCAAATGTGGACTCGGCAGAAGTTTCAGGATCCAAAACACAAGGGGGCAGCGTGGCGAGGGGCGCATGCTGTGTTTCTCAGACCAGATGCCACCCATGTCCGGGGCTGAATGGCGGGACCGTGAGAGACAGGCAGTGGCTTCTTCGTCCCAGCCCTGAGCCTGGCTGGTAGATTCTCACGGACGTTTGTCTAACAAATGAATGGTGACTACGTATGTGTCTGTTTCCTTAGACGCAGGCACTGTCCTGGATGGGGTCTCTCCTCTCTGACCTCCAACGGCCCTGGGGTGCTATGGCACTTGCTGCAGCCGGCAGGGACGAGGTCTGCTGGCACACAACATTTTCTCCACTGGGTAACCAATTCCTGACACACTGGGCGTCCTCAGCCTTTTAAAGCTCTCCTCGCCCTGGTGCTCACCTCTCACTTGCGGACTCGCTGGACACGTGCTGGACGGGCACCTGATCTGCACCCTGGGTGGGCTCGCTTCCTGCCCAGGGTTAGTGCCTTGTAAGTCACTGTCCCAGAGCAGGGAGCAGGGGCTGGGTCCCGGGTCGCTGTGTGTCCACTCCTGGTGCCACCATTGCATCCCCACAGTCCCCAAAGCCGGCATCGCCTCCCCAACCTCACACACCAGGAGGCTGAGGCTTGGGAGGACAGGTGACCTATCACGCAGCTCGGCTGACCCAGCACACGCAGACCTGCCCTACTTCCCAGCCTGCGAGGGTTGGGAAGGGACCCTACCCATGTGGGAAATGACAGCACATCCAGGGGACCCAGGATGTGGAGGCCGGGAAGGACCCTCCCAACAGCACCTGGGAAAGGCAGCATCCAGAAGGGACCCTGGACCCCAACCCACAGCCCCCACCTGTGCAGGCCACAGACCTGGCAAAGCGCAGGGAAGAGAATGGCTGGGACTCGGGGGCACCCACCACGTCGGATGGGGACGTGACCTCCACAGCCAAAGTCCAGCTCCCCACAGACATGGCTTCCAATTTAAAGCTGAAGGTTCCACTCACAAACCCACACATGCTACCGTGAAGTCGGGGGCCAAAGCACTTTCACCAAAACTTCTTAGAGAGCCGTACACATCCAGCAGTTTAAGTTGCTTCCAACATAATTCAACATTTCTAAAGCAAGCACATCAATCAGAATTAAAAGCACAGAAGCCACTGGGCTGGGCTGGGCTGCAGGGCGGCCCGCTTGGTTCCAACAGCAGGGTGAACACAGCTGAAAAGAGGCCCCGACCAGAGTCACGCAGCCCAGCGGGGTGGATACAGCCGGAAAGAGCCCGTGACCAGAGCCACGCAGCCCGGCGGGGTGGACACAGCCGGAAAGAGCCCGTGACCAGAGCCACACAGCCCGGCAAAGTGGTCTGAACTGTCTAGACCCGGAGCCCCAAGAGAGGGCTGATCATTTTATTTTGTACAATACAATACGGGCTAAGTGGGGCTTGTCTTTAGTGGTAGCTGTTTTGATCATGGGTTTGAATCCACTTTTCTGTAATGTTTCAATAAAAAGAGCTACCGCCGCTCCACAAGAAACGCCCACGGCCCAAGCAGCCCACATGGGGATGAGGAGGGGGTGGACTTGACTCAGGGCACAGAAGGTCAATGTCGCCCTCCCCCTCCTCAGCACCCACATGGCTCCCCTCAGCCTCAGCCTGGACTCCGCTATGCCCAAGCAGCCCCCACCCTGCCGCCCCACACTGGACACACACTCTGCTGTCCCTTTTTGGTCTCTGTACTTTTGAAAAGACGGGGCCCACAGTTTCATTTCACACTGGCCCGCACAAGGTCTGGGGACCTCTTGCCTATGCTTTGTAGAAGCTGGTGATTTTCTAACTTGAAGATGCTACTCAAAGGCTTCAGAGACTGCAGCCTCAGGGACTTCCTCCCCGTGCCCGACCTGCAGAACTATCTCTATCTGGAAGTGGATTATAGGCAAAGCAACAAGAAAAAAAATGTTTCTTATTTTTTCCCCTAACCACTAGACCACCAGGGATTTTTTTTAATTTTTAAAATAAAATATTAAGGGCTCCCAGGAAGCAACGCAGAAGCACTTTGAGACCTTACACAAATTGCAAATATTCTCTGAGCCTCAATTTCCTTATCTGTAAAATAGCGCAAATGGGATCATCTTATGGGGAGGCTGACCGGGGCCGCGTGTGCAGGGCCTGACGCAAACGCCAGGTGCCTTCCCGCAAGGTCCCCCTGGAGAAGGCTGAGTTGCAAGTAAACTGCTATCCTCAGAATGAGGGAATCCCATGGCCAGAGACGGTTTAGATATCATGTCGCCCAATCCTTGATTTCCAGATGGGGCAACTAAGGCCCAGTGGGGTGGGCAGACCTTCCCAGGCTTTGTGCTTCTCCGCAGAACTGCCCGGCTGCATGGGAGTCTCTGAGCCGCCCCGGAGGCCACTGCCTGGCGGCGCGGAGTCCAGGGAGCAGTTACCTTTGAGGCCAGGGAGGAGGATCTGCACAGAGCAGGCGTCTTCGGAGGCCGGCTGAGGATGTCCAGGCGGTGGCAGTGACAGGAAGGCCAGGCTGACCAGAACGCCCACCAGGGCCAGGTGTCCCCTCATCCTGAGCGCAGGATGCCGACTCCTACACGGAGGAGGAATAATGAACAGTGATGGGAGCTGCAGTAGCCGGCCACCTGCAGCGAGCAGGCCTCCAAGGCCAGGGGCATAGCCCGCCTGGCACCTGGCAGGGCTGTCTGGGCCCCCACGGGTACTCCTCAGTCACTTGCTCACTCAGGCACCAGTCATGAGCCTCCAGTGAGAGTCTTCCAGAGTCAGGGTCAGGCACCGGGCACCAAGAGCATGCCAGCCCCGGCCAGTGAGCCTTGCTTGAAGACCTACAGCGTGCCCACCCCAAGGAGTTCCATCTGGATTCCTACACAGAGAATTCCTACTCAGCCGCTAGAGAAAGGCCATCTGCAGTATTGGGATTCCCACATCAACAGCCCTGTGAGAGCTACAAAAGCCAGGGGAGAGGGGTCTGGACATTGCCTCGAAGCCAGGGCCCTGTGGAATCTACAGAGACCTTGCCTCTGGCTGGCGCTAGCCCACCTTTGCAACCAGAAGTCCTGCTCCCAGAAATGTGTGGAGGCCAGGATGCCTGTGGCAGCCCCGCAGCTTAAAGGGAAGTCATTTGAAACCCTTCTCCCAAATCTGAAAAAAAATCCCCTCTAATGGTAATAGAAAGAAGGATGACGTGGAGACCGCTAGCGTCAGCGCCCTGAACATCCCGTGTTAGAAGTCCTTTACCACTGAGGCAAGGGTTAATGAAGACGGGGGGAAGGGAGAGAGAGTTAGAGGCAGGGCGGAGCCAGAGTTGGGGCGTGCAGGTTGGAGAGCTTCCCTTGCCGAAGATGACAGAACCTGTCCTATCTCTGTGAAAACCTAGAGGCCTTGAAGCGGAGGCTGCCTCTCATCCTGGGTGTTCAAGAACGGCTCGGGGGAGAAAGGTCCTTTAAAGCTCAAAGTCACAGCGGCTCACGCCTGTAACCCCAGCACTTTGGGAGGCCAAGGCCAGCAGATTGCATAAGTCCAGGAGTTTGAGACCAGCCTGGGCAACATGGCTAAACCCCATCTCTACAAAAAATTAGCCAGGTGTGGTGACACACACCTGCAGTCCCAGCTACTGTGGAGGCTGAAGTGGGAGCATCACCTGAGCCCAGGAGGCTGAGGGTGCAGTGAGCCATGATCACACCACTGCACTCCAGCCTGGGCAGGCAGAGTGACACCCTGTCTCAAACACACACACACACACACACACACACACACACACACACACACAGAGGAAAGAAAAGAAAACAAAAAGCTCGAAGTCACAAAAAGTAAAGCAATGAGCTTTGGCTACACCACGATGCTCCACGTGGTCCACACGCCAGCCTGTCACCGGAGGCCCTGCTCAAATCTCGGCTCCGCTCCCGCCACTCTGGGCCCCCCTGAGTGTGTGGGAAGGGTGGTGGGAAACGGGGTTAATTCAGAAACTGCCCACACCCCCCTTTATTCAAACATCCTGCAAGAATCCACAGGAATCGGAAGTAGATATGACTTCACAAAGCGCAGGCGTGGGGAAGCCAGGAGGAAAGTGGGGGCTTCCAGCTCCCTCTGAGAAGGGGCGTGGGTGGGAGCCCACCCCATGCAGTGACATAGTCATCACGGGGCCTGGCACTGTACTGTTGAGGCTCTCATCATTACTAACATTCATGATGGAAAATTTCAAATACACACAAAACCAGTACCATGAACCTCCATGTACCCATCGCTCAGCTTCAGCAATTTATATACCTCCAGCTGCCATTTTTGATGCTCACTTGCTAGTTCTTAGGAGTTCATGTGTGTATACAACTACAGGATGACGAGGCCTAACCACACAGCACACACCTGTGAGCGCACCTGCCTCGCCAGCCCCAAAGCCCCAGCCCCGCCCCATCCACACGGCCTCCCCTGAGGAACGCCATCCCAAATGTGAACTCCTCCTCTGGCAGGGTTTAAGCGGCATTCCTACATTATTTGTTCTTAAACCATATTGGGTCAGGTTTGCTTGTGTTTTTTTGAGGGGACAGAGTTGGAGGGCAGTGGTGCCATCTTGGCTCATTGCAGCCTCAATTTCCTGGGCTCAGAGGATTCTCCCACCTCAGCCTCCCTAGTAGCTGAGACTACAAACACGTGCCATGATGCCTGGACAATTTTTGTCTTTTTTGTAGAGATGGGGGTCTCACCACATTGCCCAGGCTGGTTTTGAACTCCTGGGCTGAAGTGATCTGCCCATCTCGGCCTCCCAAGGTGCTGGGATTGCAGGCATGAGCCACCGCACCCGGCCTTGCTTGCTTTTGATAAGATATCACAGCACAGTATACATAGGCTTCAGTGTCTTTTTACTCAACTTTACGTGGTTGTAGCGTATGGATTATCTAATCTTACGAAGGCAGAGTGCATGCCACTGGCAGGTGCTGGAAGGAGAGGAAGGGTACAGCCGGCGGCGTGGAGCTCACCCTCGTGACTGTGGGGCTGGCAGGCCAGCGCTTGCCTTCCTGTGCCACGGAGGGGCCGTGGCCAAGGCCTCCCGGGACTTGGCATCCTGAAGGCAGTGGGTGAGAGGCAGCCACACGTCCGCTGAACCACTTCCCAGTACCTTGGCCACACCGCAGGCCCTTTGCAAGCCCCTGTTCTTCTCTTAAAATGGAGATAGGAACGGCGAGGCACGGTGGCTCATGCCGGTAATCCTAGTACTTTGGGAGGCCGAGGCAGGTGGCTCATGAGGTCAGGATTTCGAGACCAGCCTGGCCAACATGGTAAAACCCCGTCTCTACTAAAAATACAAAAATTAGCCAGGCATGGTGGTATGTGCCTGTAATCCCAGCTACTCGGGAGGCTGAGGCAGGAGAATCACTTGTACCCGGGAGCGGAGGTTGCAGTGAGCCAAGATCATGCTACTGCACTCCGGCCTGGAGACAGAGTGAGACTCCACCTCAAAAAAATAAAACAAAACAGAATAAAATAAAACGGAGCTAGGCTATTCTAAGGGATAGCAGAGGAAATTAACACCTGTGCCACCGTGACAGTGTGGCACACGGAAATGCTCGTCCAGTGGCAGCTACTGATCCTCCTGTGGGCTCCCAGTCCCGGGAAAGGGCTGGAAGCTCCTCATCCGAGAACACCTGTGCCCCGCACAGTGCCTCTGTGTCAGTTCTCCCACGGAAGGGACACGGGGAGACCGTTTCCATCCAGTGCCACCCTGCAGTGCAGGGCAACATGCACCAGGTGAGGATGCGGCCTCTTCTGCAGTCCCTTGTAGAAACGGCCTTGTAAAGGACCAGGTGCAGAATGTCCACTGAGTTGGAGAAAAATAACTCCCATCACTGCACAGAGATCGGCACCATCAGGCTCATGCCACAGATGAGGAAGCCAAAGAAAAGAGACATTAAGAACACTTCCCAGCATTGTGTGACCAGCGCGTGCTGAGGGTGGGGCTGAAGGCCAGGGCTTCCCCTCACTGTCACGGCTTTCCTCTTTCTCCCGGCTCTCAGCTCCCCACGCACCAAAGGAAGGGCCCCCCTTCCTCCTCCAGCCATGACTGTAAGGGACTTTTTAAAAATAGGGTTTGATGGAGAGAAAAGGAGCTCATTTACATTGTATACCAAATGTGGACACATATCTGATTTAATTCCCAAAACAACCTTGTACAATATTACAATTCCTCAATGCAATATGAAGAGGTGAACGATCAGCCCCAACTCCACCACCCGGCCATGCAACTGGGCACTCTGCCTCCAGCATCCCTGCACACCCACAGCCTGCCTCCAGCCTCCCTCCACACCCACAGCCTCCCTCCAGCCTCCCTGCACACCCACAGCCTCCCTCCAGCCTCCCCTCCACACCCACAGCCTGCCTCCAGCCTCCCTGCACACCCACAGCCTGCCTCCAGCCTCCCTCCACACCCACAGCCTCCCTCCAGCCTCCCTTCCACACCCACAGCCTCCCTCCAGCCTCCCTCCACACCCACAGCCTTTCAGCCTCCTTCCACACCCACAGCCTCCCTCCAGCCTCCCCTCCACACCCACAGCCTGCCTCCAGCCTCCCCTCCACACCCACAGCCTGCCTCCAGCCTCCCCTCCACACCCACAGCCTCCTTCCAGCCTCCTTCCACACCCACAGCCTCCCTCCAGCCTCCTTCCACACCCACAGCCCACCTCCAGCCTCCCCTCCACACCCACAGCCCACCTCCAGCCTCCCCTCCACACCCACAGCCTCCCTCCAGCCTCCTTCCACACCCACAGCGCGCCTCCAGCCTCCTCTCCAGCCTCCCCTCCACACCCCTCACCCACAGCCCACCTCCAGCCTCCTCTCCCCACACCCCTCACCTGCTGCTTCTGCCCACACCCTGCTCCCCTGTGCCCACACGGATATTAGAATAAGGATGACTGAAAAGCAGAAACCCAGGATCCCACCAGCTGACTTCAATCCTCCCACCTGCCTTCCTCGTTGGGTCCATGTGCGAGTGATTTGTGCAAGCTACAGCTTCTTAAAGGTCTCCGGGCACTCAGAAGCCCGCAGTTTAGCAGACACCAACCTGAGTGAACGAATGAATGAGTGAATAAAGGAACAAACAACAGAAGGAAAGCTCACAATCGCATCGCAAATAGAACCTCCTGCTCTTCCCTGACGGCGCTTCTGTGTTTGCAGAATCTTCATCCTATCTAACGTCCACGTGGTTTTCCCAGCCAGGCAGGCAGTCTGCAGACATGGGTTATTCCCCTGTCTCATTGTCCTAAAATTCCTAATAATGTTGACTTGGGCCAGGCTCAGTGGCTCACGCCTGTAATCCCAGCACTTTGGGGGGCCAAGGCGGGTGGATCACCTGAGGTCAGCAGTTCCAGACCAGCCTGGCCAACATGGTGAAACCCATCTCTACTAAAAATATAAACATACTGGGCATGGTGGCAGGCACCTGTCATCCCAGCTACTCAGGAGGCTGAGGCAAGAGAATCACTTGAAGCCGGGAGGTGGAAGCAGCAGTGAGCCGAGATCGCACCACTGCACTCCAGCCTGGGTGACAGAGCGAGACTCTATCCCCCCAAAAATGAAATCAATAAAATAAAAATAAAAAGTAAAAAGGGCACCACAAGGTTTGTGCCAGTCGTGCTGGTCCACCGAACTCCTAGGCATCGTCTACCCAGCTGCTGCCGAGCAGCTCCTCCCACTCTGCCCAAGGCAAGCCTCACTTCTTAGTGTTAGCAGGATACAAACTGGGTTTAGACATTTCTTTTCAATGTCTCAGGAATCAAAGTCTGGCAAGGGAATTTCCTCTCTAGTTAGAAATGATTCTGTCCAGATAGAACCAGGTGTTCAGCAAGGCTTTTATCACCCTCACGCCGCAGAAGCCCTAAGAGTTCAACAAAGACTGGTCTCCATCTCCCAAGAGAAGGTTAGTAGTAGGTGGGAGAAACCCAGAGCAGCCGGGCTGGACCTTCTCACGCCTTCACTCACTCACACTCACCCGCTGATCCCAGAGCAGCCGGGCTGGACCTTCTCACGCCTTCACTCACTCACACTCACCCACTGAGCCCAGAGCAGCCCGGCCGGGCCTTCTCACGCCTTCACTCACTCACACTCACCCGCTGATCCCAGAGTAGCCGGGCTGGGCCTTCTCACGCCTTCACTCACTCACACTCACCCACTGAGCCCAGAGCAGCCCGGCCGGGCCTTCTCACGCCTTCACTCACTCACACCCACCCGCTGATCCCCAGAGCAGCCGGGCTGGGCCTTCTCATGCCTTCACTCACTCACACTCACCCGCTGATCCCAGAGCAGCCGGGCTGGGCCTTCTCACGCCTTCACTCACTCACACTGACCCACTGATCCCCAGAGCAGCCGGGCTGGGCCTTCTCATGCCTTCACTCACTCACACTCACCCACTGATCCCCAGAGCAGCCGGGCTGGGCCTTCTCACGCCTTCACTCACTCACACTCACCCACTGATCCCCAGAACAGCCAGGCTGGGCCTTCTCATGCCTTCACTCACTCACACTCACCCACTGATCCCCAGAGCAGCCGGGCCGGGCCTTCTCACGCCTTCACTCACTCACACTCACCCGCTGATCCCCAGAGCAGCCGGGCTGGGCCTTCTCACGCCTTCACTCACTCACACTGACCCACTGATCCCCAGAGCAGCCGGGCTGGGCCTTCTCACGCCTTCACTCACTCACACTCACCCAGTGAGCCCGGAGCAGCCGGGCCGGGCCTTCTCACGCCTTCACTCACTCACACTGACCCACTGATCCCCAGAGCAGCCGGGCTGGGCCTTCTCATGCCTTCACTCACTCACACTCACCCAGTGAGCCCGGAGCAGCCGGGCCGGGCCTTCTCATGCCTTCACTCACTCACACTCACCCACTGATCCCCAGAGCAGCCAGGCTGGGCCTTCTCACGCTTTCACTCACTCACAATCACCCACTGATCCCCAGAGCAGCCGGGCTGGGCCTTCTCACGCCTTCACTCACTCACACTCACCTGCTGATCCCCAGAGCAGCCGGGCCGGGCCTTCTCATGCCTTCACTCACTCACACTGACCCGCTGATCCTGGAGCAGCCGGGCCGGGCCTTCTCATGCCTTCACTCACTCACACTCACCCACTGATCCCCAGAGCAGCCAGGCTGGGCCTTCTCACGCTTTCACTCACTCACAATCACCCACTGATCCCCAGAGCAGCCGGGCTGGGCCTTCTCACGCCTTCACTCACTCACACTCACCTGCTGATCCCCAGAGCAGCCAGGCTGGGCCTTCTCACGCTTTCACTCACTCACAATCACCCACTGATCCCCGAGCAGCCAGGCTGGGCCTTCTCACGCCTTCACTCACTCACACTAACCTGCTGATCCCCAGAGCAGCCGGGCCGGGCCTTCTCATGCCTTCACTCACTTACACTCACCCACTGATCCCAGAGCAGCCGGGCCGGGCCTTCTCATGCCTTCACTCACTCACACTCACCCACTGATCCCCAGAGCAGCCAGGCTGGGCCTTCTCATGCTTTCACTCACTCACACTCACCCACTGATTCCAGAGCAGCCGGGCCGGGCCTTCTCACGCCTTCACTCACTCACAATCACCCACTGATCCCCAGAGCAGCTGGGCTGGGCCTTCTCACGCCTTCACTCACTCACACTGACCCGCTGAGCCCAGAACAGCCGGGCCAGGCCTTCTCATGTCTTCACTCACTCACACTCACCCACTGATCCCCAGAGCAGCCGGGCTGGGCCTTCTCACACCTTCACTCACTCACAATCACCCACTGATCCCCAGAGCAGCCGGGCCGGGCCTTCTCACGCCTTCACTCACTCACACTCACCCACTGATCCCAGAGCAGCCGGGCCGGGCCTTCTCATGCCTTCACTCACTCACACTCACCCGCTGATCCCCAGAGCAGCCGGGCTGGGCCTTCTCATGCCTTCACTCACACTCACCTGCTGATCCCCAGAGCAGCCGGGCCGGGCCTTCTCATGCCTTCACTCACTTACACTCACCCACTGATCCCAGAGCAGCCGGGCCGGGCCTTCTCATGCCTTCACTCACTCACACTCACCCACTGATCCCCAGAGCAGCCGGGCCGGGTCTTCTCACGCCTTCACTCACTCACACTCACCCACTGATCCCCAGAGCAGCCGGGCCGGGTCTTCTCACGCCTTCACTCACTCACACTCACCCACTGATCCCCAGAGCAGCCGGGCCGGGCCTTCTCATGCCTTCACTCACTCACACTCACCCACTGATCCCCAGAGCAGCCGGGCCAGGCCTTCTCATGCCTTCACTCACTCACACTCGCCCACTGAGCCCAGAGCAGCCGGGCCGGGCCGGGCCTTCTCATGCTTTCTCTCACTTCATTCATCCACTGACCCCTAGAGCAGCCCCAGACAGGATTTCTCGTGCCTTCCCTCGCTCCACTCATTCACTGACCCCGCTACCCATTCACAGGTTTCCTGTCCACTTTCCTGCGACAGGCCCTACCTAGACCTATGGGCACAGAGGAGGCCCAGGCTTGCATCTGGTGCTCTCAGATGCACAGCAGGAGCCCAGGTAGGTGGGCACAGGGTGAGGGCACCCAGGCCTCTGAAAGCGCCTCTACTTCCCAGAGGTCTTGCCCACTGACTGCCTTCCCACACGAGGAATTTCATTTCTAAACAGAGAAGCCACATCACCCTCCCACCTCTCTAAGAACAGCATCCTTATCCCCAGCCCGGGCCTCAGACAGTTAGACCCTCCCATCAGTGGAAAAGGCAGACTTGATAAGCCAGGGAGATGGGGCTAAACGTGGAATCCTGAGAAGAAATTCATGTTAAAAATGAAATCGACAATGGGGCTGGGTGTGGTGGCTCATGCCTGTAATCCCAGCACTTTGAGGCCAAGGTGGGCGGATCACCTGAGGTCAAGAGTTCGAGACCAGCTTGGCCAACATGGTGAAACCCCTCTCCAATAAAAATACAAAAATTAGCTGGGCGCTGTGGTGCACGCCTGTAATCCCAGCTACTCAGGAAGCTGAGGCAGGAGAATCGCTTGAGCCTGGGAGGTGGAGGTTTCAGTGAGCCGAGATCACGCCATTGCACCCCAGCCTGGGTGACAGAGCCAGACTCCATCACAAGAAAAAAAAAAAAAAAGACAGAAATAGACAATGGGAAAAAATCATGACTTCAGTTGCCCAACAGGGTATTCTACATTTTCATTAAGTATCCACAGCAAGGTCCAGCATCTTACAGGCACCACAAACACCTCCTGAGAACCACATCCCGAAGCACGGGGAGCCCCGTCTCTCCGTGACTGCCCCAGCCCAGCCCCTGCGGCGTCTCCCTCCCTACAGTGACAGTGTGCGCTCCAGGGCAGCTGGGATCCCACCCCACAACAGCACGCGCTCCGCCTAGCTTCCCAGCAGGAGCACAGAGTTAGAAGGGCCCCTGCCCTCTCCGTGTCCCGCAGCCGTCAGCACATCGCTGCTGTGCTCTCTTCCCCGGCACATGGATTTTTCAAAATTCTAAATAAAATCGAGTAGCTGTGAAAGATTGGGGCACTGCTCTGCCTACCACAGGCAAAGTGTTTCCCATCAAGCCAAAATTCCAGCTACACACACACGGTGGCTTTAAAGGTTCATCTTTAAAGTGAGAACGATCACTTCACCCCAGCTCTAAACAGACAGCCAGTGCCTAGTGCAAGGCACCCAGGCAAGAGGCGGTGGCCCTAGGAAACCTTCCTCCTTTCCAGTTTTGGAGACAGGAGGCCCCCACTCGGTTTGAGATGACCCCATCTGAACTCAAAGTCCGTCCCTTGAAAGTTGCCACCGCAAGACCCACCTGTCCCTCACCCCTCTGATCCCCATTCCTGAGCGCCACACAGAGCCACTCCTGACCCCAACACAGAGCTGCTGGTCCCTGAGTGCGGTGGCGGCTGCTGTCTGCCTGACCCCTCAGACGCTGCACAGGAGCAATCGTCAGGCTGTGCGACCAAGTACTGCACTGAGGTTGGAATCAGCAAAGATGGCTTCGCCCTCTGGGTCTTGGGCTCTTTGAAATCTGCCACCCAGGAGGGTGACTCCGCCATCCAGTAACTCATCAGTCTGAACCCCTCTCCTCAATAGGCTCCATGAATTTCCGCCATGAACTAATCAAACTTTGGAACTCTGGTGCCAGATTTATTGAGATTCAATCTCTTGCCTGGATCTAGGGACAAATTCCCATCCTCCTCGCTCAGCCCGAGCCCACCTCGTGCCCCGTTTGGACCCCCGCCTGCCTCTCCTCTCCAGGGTCTCAGCACCTTCAAACCCTCAGCTGCAGTCCCAGGCAGCAGCATGTCCTACCTGAGCACACGCTAGGCAAACGGGGTGTCCTGGCCGTCGCTGACCTGCGGGGACACTGCCCCGAGGCGCCTCATGGCTGCTATTTAGAGAGGCGGCAGCAGTCCCAGGCGCAGGGAGAAGCCTCGGCCTGGGCCATCAGACAGCCCAGCAAATCAGGCTGCCCGGCCAGCTGCAGCGTTATCTCCGGGTGGCTTCCTGTCTGCCCTGCGTCCACCAGGCTCCTGCAGAGTGGCCTGCGGGGTGTGGGAACGCCAGGAACTCCCGGAGGCCGGCTTGGGGAGGGGGCAGGACCTTCCGGGGGAGGCCGCTGCTGACTCCCCAACCCAAACACCTCCATCCTGTTTCTTTGTTGGCTTTCTCTTTTTTCCTTTTTTGAACAAACAAGCATGACTACTGTGGAAGTTCAGAAGAGTGACGCTCATGCCTGGCACCAAGCAGACAGAAGCCAGCGCGGCCGACTGACTTCCTTCCTCGTTCCTACGGGACTTCGCTTCAAAAGGCAGTAAGAGCTTGACGCGGCCTGTGGAGACCTGGCCCCAGGTGAGTCTGGAAACTCACTTCACGCATTTCAGTTTCATTCAAAGGCAAGTTTCATTTAATGCCAGAAACAAATCTTAGGGCTGGACAGACCCAGCTTCTGTGCAGCCTGAACCTTGCATGTCTTGGAGGATGGCGGAAGCTTCTTTAAGAAAAAAATACATATAAAATTACAATCGTAAGAAGCTAGGTTCAAAGGTGAATATTTATTTAGACTGAAAAATCATAAAATAAAAATGTAAAAATGGAGAAATTCCACACAAATCATAAAATCCAGGAAAAATAATGGATTCTTTATTTTAAATATATTATTACAGCTATACATAATGAACCACTTCCTAAAACACAAACTATACAGCATGCCCAGTGTGAAACAGATAATTCAATAGCCCTATACCAAGGAAGGAAATTGAATTTGCAATTTAAACACTCCCCAGAAAGACATTTCAAGGCCAGATGGTTTCACAGGAGAAACTACCAAACGTTTAAAGAAAAATTAACACCAATTCTACACATCCTCTTCCAGAAAATAGAAGAGGAGGGAATATTTACCAATTCATTTATAAAGTTGATATTACCCTGATATCAAAACCAAAGAGAACCAAAAAACTCTAGACCAATAACCCTCATGAATAGAGATGAGAAAATCCTTAATAAGTTATTCACAAAGAGAGAACAGGTGGAGAGAGATCCAAGATGGCTGATTACTAGCAGCTCAGGATTGTAGCTCCCAGTGAAAGCGCAGAGAACGAGAGGACGCCACACTTTCAGATGAATTTTTGTTGCTCACGGACCAGGAGATTCCCAGCAGAGGAACCCTACGGGTCGCCAGCACGACTCTTGTGGCCGGCGCATCGGTTTTGCCGGCACCTTGGCGTGGCGGTTCTCAGTGCCGAGTAAACGGGACTGGGTCCCCTTTCGGTCGACATTTGGAGCTCCAGGAAGGCAGAGTCACCCATTCAGCTGATTGAAAAAGGGATTCAAGAAGGAAGCCAGACCGGAGATTCCCAGGCAGAAAAGCACCAAGAATCTTAATGCCGCTGTTTTAGCCGGTGCAGTGGGTTGCTCAGATTCCGGCGCTGGGAATCAACAAGTTGGATGTCCACTCAGAGACCTAATTTGAAAGTCGGTAATTACAAAGATGACAGATGGATAAATTCACAATGATGGGAAGAAACCAGCGTAAAAAGGCTGAGAATACCCAAAATCAGAATGCCTCTCCCTCTACAGGGGATCACAGTTCCTCATCAGCAACGGAACAAGGCCTGATGGAGAACGAGCGCATTCCATTAACAGAATTAGGCTTCAGAAAGTGGATAATAAGAAACTTCTGTGCGTTAAAAGAACATGTTCTAGCCCAATGTAAAGAAACTAAGAACCTTGAAAGAAGGTTTGAGAAATCCTAACGAGAATAGACAATTTAGAGAGGAATCTAAGTGAATTAATGGAACTGAAGAATACAATAGGAGAACTCCGCAAAGTATGCGCAGGTTTTAACAGTCGAATTGATCAAGCAGAAGAAAGGATATCAGAGGTTGAAGACCAACTTAATGAAATGAAACGAGAAGACAAGCCTAGAGAAGAGTAAAAAGGAATGAGCAAAGTCTCCAAGAAATATGGGACTATGTGAAAAGACCTAATTTACGTTTGATAGGTGTACCTGAATGTCATGAAGAGAATGAATCCAAGCTGGAAAATATTCTTCAGGATATCATTCAGGAAAACTTTCCTAACCTAGTAAGGCAGGACAATACTCAACTCCAGGTAATACAGAGAACACCACAAAGATATTCCTCAAGTAGAGCAACCCCAAGACACATAATCATTAGATTCACCAGGGTTGAAATAAAGGAGAAAATTCTAAGGGCAGCTAGAGAGAAAGGTCAGGTTACCCATAAAGGGAAGCCTATCAGACTCACAGTAGATCTCTCAGCAGAAACCCTACAAACTTGAAGAGAGTGGGGGTCAATATTCAATATCCTCAAAAACAAGAATTTTCTACTCAGAATCTCATATCCAGCCAAACTAAGCTTCATAAATGAAGGAAAAATAAAATTTTTCGTGAACAAGCAAGCACTCAGAGATTTCATCACCACTAGGCCTGCTTTACAAGAGCTTCTGAAAGAAGCACTACACACAGAAAGGAATAACCAGTATCAGTCATCCCAAAAACTTACCAAAAGGTAAAGAGTATCTCCATAATGAAGAATCTACATCAACTAATGGGCAAAATAGCCAGCTAGCATTAAATGACAATATTAAACTCACAAAAATTAATATTAATCCTAAATTTAAATGGATTAAATGCCCCAATCAAAGACACAGACAGGCAAATTGAATAAAAATTCAAAACCCATCGGTACGCTGTATCCAGACCCATCTCATAAGCAAGGACACACAAAGACTCAAAACAAAGGATTGGAGGAAGACTCACCAATCAAATGGAGAGAAAAAAAAAAAACAGGAGTTGTAACTTTCATCTCTGACAAAATAGACTTTAATAGTAACAAAAACAAAGATTAAAAGAAACAAAGAAGGACATTACATGATGGTAAAAGGATCAATGCAACAACAGGAGTCAATGATCATAAATATATATGCACCCAATATAGGAGCACCCAGATACATAAGACAAGTTCTTAATGACTTATAAAGAGACTTGGACTTCCGCACAATAATAGTGGGAGACTTTAACACCATATTGTTAATATTTGATGGATCAACGAGATAGAAAATTAACAGGGACATCTATCATTTGAACTCAGACCTGGAACAAGTAAACTCAGTGAATATTTATAGAATTCTTCACCCCGGGTCCACAGAACATACATTTTTCTCAGTATCACATTACACCTATTTTGATCGTGAGCTGTTTGTTTTTTTCTTCCCTTATTCCTTCCTGTCTCCACTGTTAAAAAAAAAAATTCACAAACAGAATTCAGCAATATAGAAGAAGATTTATAAACTCTGACCAAACGAGGTTTCATCCAGGAATATGAGGCTATGTCAATATTCAGAGCTCCACTGATGCAACCCACCACATTAACACGCTAACAAAACCCCATGAGTATATCACTGCTGCAGAAACAGCATTTGGCATAAGTCGACACCCTTTCATGAAAGAAACTCTCAACTTGATAAAGACCATCTTTCTTAAAAACTCTCAACTTGTTACAGTATGATGTTAGCAAAGCCACAGCTGACATCATACTTCATGGGCAAAAACAGAATGTTTCCTTCCTGAGATCAAGACACGCAAGGATGTCCACTCTCACCTCTGACTCAATGCAGTGCTAACGTTCTAGGCACAACGGCAGGGCACGAAAAGGATATAAACAGCGCGTAGATTCAGAAACTGAAATAAAACTGTGCCTTGTTGCAGATGACATGGTTGTCTACTTAGAAAATCCCAGAGTCTACAAAAGAGCTCCTGGAAACTATTAAATCAGTGCAACAGGTGACAGGATACAAGGCAATCATTTAAAAACCAAGTAGCCGAGCGCCGTAGCTCACACCTGTAATCCCAGCACTTTGGGAGGCTGAGGTCTGCAGATTACTTGCAGTCAGGAGTTCGAGACCAGCCTGACCAACAAGCCAAAACCCTGTCTCTACTAAAAATACAAAAATCAGCCAGGCGTAGTGGTACATGCCTGTAATCCCAGCTACTCAGGAGGCTGAGGCAGGAGAACCGCTTGACTCCAGAAGGCAGAGGTTGCAGTGAGTTGAGGTCATACCATTGCACTCCAGCCTGGGTAACAGAGTGAGACTCTGTCTCCAAATAAATAATAAAAATAAACTGTGAAAAACCAAGCAGATTTCTATAAAATAGTAATGAACTCATAGACACTAAAATTCAAAACAATATTTACAATTGCTTTAAAAAAGGAATACTTAGGTGTAAATCTAACAAAACATATATAGAACTTATATGCTAAAAACTACAAAATGTTGCTGAAAAGCTCAAAAAAGATCTGAATAAACAGAGAGACATATCGCCTTTATAGATTAGGAGAGTCATCCAGGCACAGTGGCTCAGGCCTGTAATTCCAGCACTTTGGGAGGCTGAAATGGGAGGATCACTTGATTTCAGGAGTTCAAGACCAGCTTGGGCAACATGGTGAAACCCCATCTCTAACAAAAAGAATACAAAATTAGCTGGGCCCAGTAGCATGGTCCCCACTGCTCAGGAGGCTGAGGTGGGAGGATCACCTGAGCCTGGCAAGTGGATGCTGCAGTTAGCTGAGATCGTGCCACTGCACCCTAGCCTGGGTGACAGAGTGGTACCCTGTTTCAGAAATAATAATAAAAATTTAAAAGCATAGTTTAGGAGACTCAACAGAGTAAAAAAATGTTGATTCTCCCCAAAATTAATACATAGTACAAGCTTAACACAACTTTTTTTTTTAATATTTGGACACAACACAATTTCTATCAAAATCATAACAATAATCTTTGTATATATAGACAAGACTATTCTAAAATTTATATGAAAAGAGAAAGGAACTAGAATAGCTGAAACAATTTTGAAAAAGCATAAAGTAGGAGGAATCAATCTACGCAATTCTAAGACATTATACAGTGGAACAGAGCAGAGAGCCCGGAAGCAGATCTTCACCGATACACTCAACTGCTTTTTCACAAAAGTACAAAAGCGACTCAATAGAGGGAAGATGGCGCGTGCCACAAGCAGTGCTGGAGCCACCGGACACCCGCAGGCGAAAAAGATAACCCCAATATAACTACCATACAAAAGCTATCTCAAAACAGATCATGGGCTTCAACGCAAAATGTAAAGTTGCAAAACTCTTAGAAAAAAGCACAGAAGAAAAATCTTCAGGATCTAAGGCTCAGCAAACCATTCTTTGATATTCTAACATCAAAGTACAGTCTCCAAAAGTAATAACTGATAAATTGAACTTCATCAAAATTAAAACCTGTTGCCCTGCAAAAGATCCCGTTAAGAAGATGCAAAGACAAGCTACAGGATGGGAGGAAGCTTAGTTTTTAAAAAGCCACCTGACAGCCCTTATGTTTTTGTTGACGGAGTCTCGCTCTGTTGCCCAGGCTGGAGTGCAGTGGCACGATCTCAGCTCACTGCAACCTCCACCTCCCAGGTTCAAGCAATTCTCATGCCTCAGCCTCCTGAGTAGCTGGAATTACAGGCGCCTGCCATCACTACTGGCTAATTTTTGTATTTTCAGTAGAGACGGGGTTTCACCATGTTGGCCAGGCTGGTCTCAAACTCCCCAAGTGCTAGGATTACAGGCATGAGCCACCGTGCCCGGCCCAGCCCTTATGATTCTATATTATTTGGCAGTATATTCTTTCATTGCCTGCTCCCATGAACACAAATTTCTATAGAAAGAACAGAAGATGACTCAGTATTTGCTCCATCTTTCATGGTTATTTAAGTTTTTTATCACTGGTAGCTTCAAAACAGTTTACTTCCGCTCCACACGCCTTTACCGGTAACGTCACGAGCATTTTCGGGTGGTTGTCACATTCGGGGAAGCCTCTGCCAGTTTTTTTTTCATACACGAAGTGTACGATTTCGGGCATTTCACCTTTTGGGGTTTGGTTTATTTTGTGCAGAGTAACCCTAGTCTTTGAAATGACCACACCGCTGACCAATTGTAGCTCATGCCCTCTTCCTACACCGTGAGCCACTGAGCATACCCAGCTGAAATCCAAAATCATATAACCCCGACTCCACTTCAGTGTGCTCTCCCACCCCTCGGACTCAGGGGACACTTGACAACGTGCAGGAGACATTTTTAGTTGTCACTACTGGGGAGATGGCACTGGCTTCTAGTGGGAAAGGCCAGCGATGCTGCCAAGCACCCCACAATGCCTGCGATGGCCCCACAGCACCCAACGCTCCAGCTCTAAAAGCCAACGGTGCCACGGTGGGGAAACGCTGAGCCGGAGCCAGAGAGGGCCAGGCCACTTCGGCAGCACTCAGTGGGAGGCTGTGACGGAGGACCAGACAGCGGCCTTCACTCATTGAGCTTGATATTTTCTTTGTGCTAACTGTATAAAAATATCTGACCACAGAACTCAATGCTAGGGCCCCCAGCCGGATCTTGATGGCCTCGGGGTGAATCTGCCCCTGGGGTCTGAAGCAGGTGCGGGGCACAGGCCCATCACTCCACGTCCTGTGGGCAGCCATCCCTCTGCCCGTGCGGGACGCTAACTGGAGTGAAGAGAGCGGAACCGCGTGCAGAACCCGGCGCCAGCTGGGATCAGTCACAATCGCTCACGAATGGAGGCCTCGCAGCTACCCTCAGAGCGGGGCATCCTCACCCCCGTTCAGAGTTCAACAATGAGAGAGCTTGCCCAAGATCACAGTTCACAAAAAACATGCCAGTCAGAGTCTGGGCCCCCGCACTAATGCTGCACTTGTCACCAAGCAAGCCAGCGAGGCCCACGTGGACCGTCCCGAGACCCGACCGCCCGGCTTCTGCTTCACAGCTGACGTGGGTGTTTTCCATTTGTTTCTGTGTTTCTGAAATATTAAAGCCTTTTTTTTTTAAATGCCAATAACCTGCTCATTACTCTGTTACATAAATAAGTGATCATTTAACTTCCCATTTCAAGCAGACTACAGGGGAAGTGCGGTTAGACCATCAACCGTGTTCACACCTGCACTGGGAACGGGGACCAGGCCTCCCCCGCTCCCTTTTCCTCCCCTCCCCGAAGGTTTTTCTTGAAAGCGTTTAAGTCGTGGCTGCTGGGAACAGCCTTTTGCCTAGTGAACTCTGACCCTCTCATGGAGCCGGTCCACGCCAGGGGGGCCAGGACAAGGCTCTGGTGCAAATCCCAACTTATATTTACATTTTTCAGAGATAACTCAGAAATCTGGACAGCAGGAGGCGGATGAAAACCCTGCTTGTCTCTGGATGGGAATTCTCACTGGGGTCACACCGTATGTGCTGCCAAATCTCTGGGACAGTGTCCCATGAGGACATTAAAGGCGGCAACCTCTCCCCGTCCCTGAGTGCCCTGAGAGAACGGAGCCCCGCTGGCCTCCCGCTTCAGCAGTGTGGGGCTGGGTCTCCATCCTCTCCTGGGCACTGCCCTCTCACCGTGCCACTCCGGCAACACACGGCCATCCAGGAGCACAGGCACGCCACCCGGAGCACAGCCTCACTGCGTGGAAGCATGAGCTCAGGCAGGGCCTGTCGCTACCGTATCACCAGAGACTATCAGGGAGTCAACTGTCAGAGGTCCTCAAACCCGAGCCTGCATCAGAATCAAGTGGAAAACTTCTTAAACACATCACCAGGCCCCACCCTATACCTGCCGATGGGATCTGCTGCCAGTGCGGCCTGAGTGTTCTCATTTCTAACACTTCCCAAGCAACACCGAGGCTGCTGGGCCTGGGACCTCATGTTGGGAACCACTGTCTATCTCAGGGGACCCTTGTAAGGATTTGAGCTGATCCCTTTAAGAGTCTACCCCAGCACCTGACCCACATAGACAGATGCTCAGTGAATACACACGAGCTGCTGTGGTGTCCCCAAACACCATCCCACTCGCCCCCACTGTCTGCCACACTAGACACTCCTGCTCCAGCACAGGCCTTGAAACTGAAAATCAAGTTAACCTCAGGCCAGCACGGTGGCTCACACCTGTAATTCCAGCACTTGGGAGACCAAGGAGGGAGGCTCACTTGAGCCCAGGAGTTCAAAATCAGCCTGGGCAATCTAGCAAGACCCTGTCTTTACAAAAACATGTTAAAACATTAGCTGGGCATGTGCCTGTAGTCCCAGCTACTCAGGAGGCTGAGGTGGGAGGATTGCTTGAGCTGGGAGTTTGGGGCTGCCTTGAGCCATGATTGCACCTATGCACTCCAGCCTGGGAGACAGAGCAAGACTCTGCTTTGAAAATGTAAAGTCAGCCGGGCACGGTGGCTCACGCCTGTAATCCCAGCACTTTGGGAGGCCGAGGTGGGCAGATCACAAGGTCAAGAGATCAAGACCATCCTGGTCAACACAATGAAACCCCATCTCAAAAAAAAAAAAAGAAAGAAAGAAAAAGTAAAGTCTAAACTGATTTGGTTTTCAAGGACAGGAAAACACTTTCATTCATCTTTACTAAGTGCCAAATACTCTGAGAAATTGTCTATATTTACTGATTCTTTAAACTTGTATTACTTAAAGTCAGTGATTTTCAGAATTAGAGGGCCCCTCAGACTCCGCTGGTGCAGGCTAACCCTTTCATCTCATAATGGGAAGCCTGAGGTCCAGAGAGGATGATGCAGCTTGTCTGCAGGCCACAACCCAGACACAGGGAGGGACTCCCCACCCACCCGTCAAGCTCCCCTAGAGCTTCAGGTGAAGACTTAGCCACATCAGATGAAGACGTGGTCAGTGCTGCTTTCATGTCCCTAAGTGGAACGCTCAGGTCCTATTCCAGGCTTGCGGAATGCCAGAGCACAGGAATACACCTGGCAGCTGGTAAGGGAGTTCTGACAGAGTGATTTAAAAACAGAGTAAGCGGTGATTTGCTCCACTTTCAAGAGGAAGCTCGGGCCATTTTAGATGCAGACAATAAACAGCATACTAACTTTAACGGGAGCCTTATTAAGTGTGTTATCACAGAGCATGGCCTTGATTTTATCTGCATAGAATTTTGAGTAAAAATGTAATTGCAAAAGAGGCATTCAGACTAATTTCATTACAATCACTCATCCACTGTTGCTGCTATTGATTATAGTGAGAAAATTCAGTGGAGTTAAAACATTTCATTTCTGTTTTTTTTTTTTGAGACAGATCGCTGTCACCAGCCTGGATGTAGTGGCACAGTCTTGGCTCACTGCAACCTCCAACTCCCTGGTTCAAGCGATTCTCCTGCCTCAGCCTCCCAAGTAGCTGGGATTACAGGCACGTGCCACCATGCCCAGCTAATTTTTGCATTTTTAGTAGAGATTGGGTTTTACCTCAATCTCCTGACCACTTCAACTGCCTGCCCCAGCCTCCCAAAGTGCTGGGACTACAGGCATGGGCCACTGTGCCCAACTGAGTTAAATAATTTCTAACAGCTCATCTAGCAGTAACAGGAATCTTAACAACCAGGCCCATCTCATCATTGAAATGGCTTTCCCTAGACTGTGGTTGTATCGTACTGTTATAAGTTTTAATAAAGTTCAAGTCTAATACGTGTTCTAATATCTCAGTGCCTAAAAAAATTCAAAATGATGTACTACTTAAGAAATGTGTAACTTTGTAAACCTTCACTAGTTCGTTACTGTGTTGTATGAATCACGGAGAAAAGGCTGGACTAATAAATAGAAGGGAAAAGGAGGATTTTTAAAAACCACAATTACTTCCTGTAGCAACTGCATACACATTCAAGCTTGCACATTTACTACGTAATCTTTAACACAATCGTGAAAAAGTTTACATTTACCTTTCAAAAATATTTGATATAGTTAAGCTTTCTTGACAAAAAGATATGCTTAAGCTTTCTTGACCAAGTTTACTGATAAAAATTGTGCATGTTTAGCACGCTGGTCCCCAAGCTGTTCTATTGTGCACCCCAAGTAAAACTTTGAGTGTCTCCAGTGTGTAGTTATACAGAATGCACCACAGTACTAATAGGGTATGTATATTATAAAAACACAGAAGTTGGCTGGGCGCAGTGGCTCACACCTGCAATTCCAGCACTTCAGGAGGCTGAGGCAGGCGGATCACCTGAGGTCAGGAGTTCGAAACCAGCTTGACCAACATGGAGAGATCCTGTCTCTACTAAAAATACAAAATTAGCTGGACATGGCAGCGCCTGTCTGTAATCCCAGCTACTCGGGAGGCTGAGGGAGGAGAATCGCTTGAACCCGGGAGGCAGATGTTGCAGTGAACCAAGATCACGCCATTGCACTCCATCCTGGGCAACAAAGCAAAACTCCATCTCAAAAAAAAAACAGACGTTTAAAATGAGTAAGAATAGTAATGATATCTAAGTCTTTTTGTTCACCAAGGTATTAATTTTAGTAAAAGCAATGATTGACTCAGTTTACAAAACCATGCTTTCATACTTTGATGAAACAATTTAAAATCTAGTTTTAAGTTTGGCACTTGATTTTAACAATTATCACAGCTAAAAGGTTCCTAAGTAATATGTTCAGAATTTGCTTCAAAATCTCCAGCAAAAAAGGGGTGAGAATAGATGAAACAGGCTTAGTAATATATCAGTACTTGCTCAAGCTGGGCGCTGGGACGGAGACCCACGACTGATTCTGTTATTCTTTTTTTTTTTTTTTTTTTTTTAGACAGAGTTTCGCTCTTGTTACCCAGGTTGGAGTGCAATGGCACGATCTTGGCTCACCGCAACCTCTGCCTCCTAGGTTCAGGCAATTCTTCTGCCTCAGACTCCTGAGTAGCTGGGATTACAGACACGAGCCACCATGTCTAGCTAATTTTTTTGTATTTTTAGTAGAGACAGGGTTTCACCATGTTGACCAGGATGGTCTCGATCTCTTGACCTTGTGATCCACCTGCCTCGGCCTCCCAAAGTGCTGGGATTACAGGCGTGAGCCACCGCGCACAGCCTGTTATTCTTTTGAACATGACCGAAAACTTCGACTATGAGTTTTTTTGGTTTTTTTTAAGATCCTTTACAAAGATAGATGCAAACAGAAGCATATTTTTGGCTATGCTTCCTATCTAGCAAATGTGCAAGTTTTTGTTGAAAATCAACCAAAATTTTCCATCTTTCTTGGTATTCTGGTCACCTTTGTTCTCGCAAAGTAATTGAAAGGGATTATTAATAGATTCAAAGCCAACTGAGACTCTTCATAAGCATCTTAAATAGGTAAGAATATCATTTCCAAGCGTTTATGTTACTGATACCTTACATGTCAATGTAACTTTCACCTAAAATGGAAGCATTTCCCAATGGACATCTTAGCATAAGCTCATTCCTTACACTAATTTCAAAAAACAATTGTTTTCTCACATAATGTCAAAGTTTCTTCTTTTCCTGGAGATGGATTTTTTAATGTCTACTAGGTATACTATTGATAGCCACTCACATCATAGGAAAATCAGAAAATTCAGATTTTTGTTTTTTTGGTTCAGAGTCTCACTTTTGTACCAGTCTGGGGTGCCGTGGCGCAATCTCGGCTCACTGCAAACTCCGCCTCCCGGGCTCAAGTGATTCTCCTCAGCCTCCCAAGTAGCTGGGATTACAGGAGCCTGCCACTATGCTTGGATAATTTTTGTATTTTTAGTAGAGACAGGGTTTCACCATGTTGGCCAGGCTGGTCTCGAATTCCTGACCTCAGGTGATCTGCCCACCTCAGCCTCCCAAAGTGCTGGGATTACAGGAGTGAGCCACCACGCCTGGCCCAGAACATTTTTTAAAGGGAAAATTCATGGCCAGGCACAGTGGCTCATGCCTATAATCCCAGTACTCTGGGAGACTGAGGCAGGCAGATCACCAGAGGTCAGGAGTTTGAGACCAGCCTGACCAAAATGGAGAAACTGTCTCTACCAAAAATACAAAATTAGCTGGGTGTGGTGGCAGGCACCTGTAATCCCAGCTACTTGGGAGGCTGAGGCAAGAGAATCGCTTGAACCCGGGAGGTAGATATTGCAGTGAGCCAAGTGAGATCATGCCATTGCACTCCAGCCTGGGCAACAAGAGTGAAATTCAGTCTCAAAAAAGACAACCTGTGTAAATCTTGTTCCCCAAACCAGGGAATCTGTGAATGATACTGGCAAGCTTCACAACCACACCCCAGCCTCCTCAGAGCCAAACGTTCAGCCACCTAATCCAATCCAAAGACCCCTGTAACTGCTTCTATGTAATTGCAGTGTAAGCTGATAAAGCCAAGACTGAATTTGCTGGTCGGAGGTGAAGGCGCCTCCGAATTAACACACACCATGTGCCACCCTCTGTGAGGTTAAAAGGATCTTCACGGCCCCTCTGAGGACTCTCAGCTTATAGAGCTGAGGTTAAGTCCAGCTTAATGAAGGACATACTTAAAAATCTCTGGCACTAATTAGCTACTGCTTTGAAAAGAACTCTATTACAGAAATTTACTACATATCATGAAGTAGGTAATGTCACTTTATATGCCAGAAAACTGAGGCTAGCATGGCGGCACCCACAGAAAATTATAATCTTAGGATTACACTCAAGTAAAAATATGCATCACCTGCAGCAAATCAGATCAGTTCCCAGGTTTATGGCCACAGAAACTGAGATGTTTCCTTTACCCTCCTCCAGCATTTTCTTAAGACCAATACGCTAGATGAGATGACAGGCATGAAGCCTCCAGAAAACGACTAAACACAGATGGCCAGGAAAGTGGGAGGAGCTCCATGCTGGAAAAGGGTGAGAATAGGTCTGCAGAACCCGGGCCTAAGTAAATACCTCGTTCCAGAGAAAACAAGGCAACCCCAACAGGCACAGGGCATAGTCAGCAGAAACGGGGATGGGACCGATGGACTACTGAGGATAAAGGGCCAGCCTTGGTAACTGCTTGCCAGGGCACCCTCCTCACTCACCCACTCACCTACAAAGGCCTCAGCCAAGTATGAACAAGAGCACTTGCCCAAGGTTTGAAGCATCCAGTATGCCCGCACCACTTTCATTCTGCCTCTGCCACAGCAGCAGGAGTCTGGCCCTCACTTGCAAAATGGGAAAATACTATCATGGCCCCTCAAAGGCTTCCCAGAATTAAGTCTACCTGAAGGAGTAATTTGATGCAAACGTGTTATTTGCGGCTGTTCAGTAAGATTACTTCTTCACCCTATATAAGCAGGAAGGGAAGTTTTACGAGGTAATTTCAAGGCTTCTCCATACCTGAAAGTAACTCGGCACAAAGCCGAAACTGAGGCAATAATTCTCTTGAGGCGTCTGCTCCACTCTACAAAGACCTGGTACAATCAGTCACCTAATTTTCCTCCAGGGTCCCAACTTCAGAGCTTTCGTTTCACCCAATGCCTTCATTTGATGAACTGGAAACCTAAGTTAGTGGGGAACTGGACTACTCAAGTCTACACACCATCCAGCAAATACCAAATCTGTTAATCAGACCCTTACATTTAACTTGTGAAAGTCCATTTAACACCTAACATGGATTTACGTATAAAAAATTCAATGAATCTGAGGGAATGAGAAGTGGAGTTGTTGTTTAATGAGTAATTTCAGTTCTACAAGATGAATGAAAAAGTTCCAGAGATCTGTTTCCCAACTTTGTAGATGTTCTTAGGCTACTGAGCCATAAACTTAAAAATGGGTAAAACGATAAATTTTACTTACATCACAGTAAAAAACAGTGCCTGGTCTGCTTTTAGTTTGAACCATGCAAAAGTGCCGATATTCAGCTATTTCTGAGTATCACGTGATGACACCTTACATCACATCCCAAATACAAGCAGAACCTCACAGGCGTCAAGCTTCCTCGCACAGACACCCTCCCGCTGAAATCCTCCAGCCCACACAGGACGCTACTGGTACTGAAGACCGCTGTGCACAGATGAATGTGGGATTTTGAAAAACAAGCCTGAAACAGAGTACTGTGAATATATTTTTTATTTAGTCATTCTGTTTACAATTGAAACTCTGGGAATTCAAAATTAACATCCTTGCCCGTGAGCTTCTTATAGACACCAGAAAAAGTTTCAACCTACAAGAAAAGAAAGAATTCATCACAAAACTTTGAAAATACACACTCAGCTTAAAACCTAATCGTTTTGCGAAACGGTGCCCTCTATGATTCTCCTCCTCAGCAACCGAGTACTGAGAAGATAAGGAATACTCAGGCATGCACGCAGCAGTCTTCCGACCGGGGACAAGCTCCTCTGAAATGTCACGTGACAGGACTCTACACCACTCTGCTCCTCCGCGCCACACGGACAAAGCCACCAGTGGACCCCAGCAGTCGTCCACATGGTTATGTCCTGATCAGTTATGACAACTAATACCATCATCATCACCCACCCCTAACTTACCAAGAATACACAGCCTAACTAAAAGTCAGACCACAGAATTGTTCTGCTTCCAAAAGGTATAGAGAATTTCAAGTGTTCAATTCTTGAAACATCTCCATTTCAAACCTGACACATAATCCAAAGGACAGCAGGCTGAAGTGCGGGTGAAAAGAGCTGGCCCTGAGTGTACAGTCATTGCTCTGGGGGCGCATGAAGCAGGTGACACTACAATCCGCTCTCACTGTGGCTGAACCTTTCCATGGGAACGTGTTGACCTGTTACCTTGTGTTCCACATTGTTCTGCTGTGCTTTGTCCAAATGAACCTTTATGAGCCGGCTGCCATCCAGTTTCACGCGGATTCTCTTGCCCACAATTTCACTTGGGAAGACCAGGTCCTCAAGGATTGCATCGTGCACAGCTGTCAGTGTACGGCTAAAAGAAGAGTTAAAAAGTAAGTAGCCTAGCAATGCCCGCCTTCCAATTCCAGAGGGCACCTCTTAACTGAAAATGCAAATCCCAGATTCCTGAAGTCAAATTAACCCTCGCTTTCAAATAAACTTGTTATACTTCATGTACCAAACTAAAGCCTGTGCCTACCTAGAATAGGGTAACAGCTTACTGATTTATTTTAAAAGCTTAGTCAATTTTAAATGTTACTCTGGGGTAAGCTACAAACTCACCAAGGCAGTATGAGTGACCATCTCAATGTGAGATTAGTGAGGCCTTTTATACATCTTTATTTTCACTTGTTTGATTTCTTAACTAAATCACTACAACAACTTTTTGCTCATCTACAAAACCACCCCCCCTTCCAATGTCAAGGTAATCTTTCTAAAAAACTGATATGATCACGTAATTTACCTATAAAAGACCCTTCAAGAGCTCTCCTAGACAGACCTCCAAGATACCATCAAAACTCCTTGTTCTCCAGGATCAAATGAGGCAACATTCCATCCCAAGGCACTGTTCCATCACCAGCTCCAGGACAGCTGCCCCTCCCCGCATGAGGGTCTGTGATTTTCAACCCATCAGCGTCACAAAAACTGCCAGTGCAATCTTGCTCCTCATCTGAGTATCTCTATCAAATTCAAAACCTACCTACCTGCTACCTGACAAATGAGGACTTTCAATTAACTGCAAGCTTTTGGGACAGCTACCACGTACCATGAGACATGAGGAGTAAGTCGAGACAGTTCTTAGCTTCAGCGTTTCCGGAGCTGCCTTGTACATGGTTATCTGTCTAGGTCTCACCCCACAGTAGCTAACAGGAACACTATAGTCTATCATTTGTATTTCCTATCTGGCAGCGTCCATATACACCATTAACATTTTCTGGTGGCTCTCAATTTTACTGCCAACATCTTAATGTTCCACAGCCACAAACGGCAAAAGCTGGAACAAAGTCCATTCCCCAAAGCCCTCATCACCTTTCAGAACTCATAAATTAAGCACATTCTTCCAATATTAGGAAAGCACCCAATATGGAAACCAGATTCCAATGTTATCTACTATCTTTTTAAATGGGGAGCAATGGCACCACACGTCAACTACCACAAACCACAGGGGCTGGAGCGCTTCAGAGGAAAACCCTGCTATACCCGAAAACTGGATCAATTTCGGCATTTAACCTGAGTTAGATAAAGCTAGCCGTATGGAATAGGGAAAATAAATCTGAAAGTAGGAAGCCAGATTGGAAAAGTGGTAGAATCACTACGACCTACCAACCAGGCTTAGTGTGAAGGAGGAAAGGCTTTCAATGTACACGCTGGATCATACCAGAAACACTGTGAAGCCTTCGTCTGAGAAAATCTGGAAAATACGGATTTGTACTGAGAGGGAACTAAAGCTATAGATTTGAAGGACAGTCCTTTAGCTGTGTAGAAAGCAAAGGGACTGGTTTTTTTTTTTTCCTTTTTTTTTTTGAGACAGAATCTTGCTCTGTCACCCAGGCTAAAATGCAGTGGTGCTATCTCAGCTCAGTGCAATCTCCACCTCCCTGTTTTTTTTATTTTTGTTATTTTTTTATTTGGGCATACCAGCATCCAGATTGGGTTTAAGCAATAATTCTCCTGCCTCAGCCTCCTGAGTAATTGGGATTACAGGCGCCCACCACCACACCCGGCTATTTTTATATTTTTGGTAGAGCTGAAGTCTCACCATGTTGGCCAGGCTGGTCTTGAACTCCTGACCTCAGGTGATCCACCCACCTCAGCCTCCCAAAGTGCTGGGACCACAGGCGTGAGCCGCGCGCGGCCAAAGGGGCTGTTTTATACTCATTTCCTAACTCAGGTTATCAGAACTAAGTTTCCAAAACTCTCTTTAAGTGTCATGATTTTTAAAAATTACATTTTCTAGGTCACAGAATTCTAGTTCTAGAAAACCTGGCACGTACCTTTCCGCATACCATAATTCAATACAATAACACGTTACCAGATTCCCAACACTTTCTATTTTCTAGTGGTTTTCAGAACCAGACTAAATTTTTTTAAAAAAATCTTAACATTACTAGGTTTAGCTGCAATGAGCAAATTCTCCAAGCCCAGACCAGTTTTCTCATCCACTGAGGACAGCAATACAAATTATACATTTCACAGGGCACAGGCACAGCGACATTTGTCTTCTCAAACCCATGCCTAGGCAAGAGTCCCCAGGGATCTAATAGTTCCCATTTGTAAAACAATGTACAGAGACTAACAAAATACCAAAAGATCTAGTTAAAGACAACTACCAATATTTGAGTTTATGCCAGATAACCTGTAAGTCAATCAAGTTCACGTATCATTTCCACTGGCATCTTCAACTGCAGTGATGTTTTAACCTGTGATGTCGTCACCAAAATCCACCTACGTTTTTCACTTCCAATCCACAGCAAAAACAAAAATCCAAGCCCACGTCCACTATGTCTAGCAGGCTTCATCACACAGAATGAGTTCCTTCTCATCATTCCTATCCTGTGCACAGACAATCGGAGGAAATCATCTCATCTTGTGACAGCACTGACCCACTAGATGTAAAATGACTATGAGAATACACTTGTTTTACATCTGAAATTCTAAAACACATCACGTGCAACTGTAGAGGAAACCAAATGCTGTCACTCAAAAATCCCCACTTGAGTATCTTCTGTTTTTATAAACTAAAACTTACACAAAGTGAGTTGTTAATAAGAGGGGTACACACATTTCTGAAACTACTATAATACTCACCTCCTGGGACGCTTTTGTTTATTTTTTGTACGGCTTTTTCGAGTTGGCTTAGGCAGAATTCTCCTCTGTAAAGTAAAAATTACCATGTGACAAAATTAAGACCTTAAATTTACAAAAAACTGCAACTGTCAAACTGCTTTAAAAGCAAGAAGAGTGGCAGGGTTAAGTTCAAAGTTCGAGAAAGCTGCACAACCTAGACCAAACAATTTACCGAGAAAATCCTTCTATGGAGTTACTTCCTGATCCTAGAATAACTCAAGAATCCACAGCTTCTATTAATAAGCCAGTGGTAAAAAACTCCCAGATATGCCTTTCCCCATGCCTGCTGAGCCAGAATAAATACTTCTTTTCTTCCTGATCAATCCTGGCACTTCATTCCCCATCGACTTCAGTTCACGCCAAAGCCAGATCTGAACTGTAACAGGTTTCTTAGATTGATCATCTCGGTAAGCAACACACCACACTTGTGAAATTTAATTTTAACTGCAGGAAATCATTTCTATAACTTAAAACACAGCAGACTGTCACTTTACAGATTTCTTGTTTCAACTCTTAATTAAAAACTGTACTTTATCTTTCTTTTTAAAACTTCTTATTTTTCTGTTTTTGTAGACAGGGTCTCACCATGTTCCCCAAGCTGGTCTACAGTGATCCACCCGCCTCCACCTCGCAGTGCTGGCAGGAGCCCAGGAGCCCATGAGCCCATGAGCCCCCACGCCCTGCCTGTTACTTTATCTTTCTACCCAGGGCAATCAACTTACCTAGCAGCCTGCCACTTCGGATTCATGAAAGGATTGCTTTCATGACTCCAACTACCAGTGCAGTCTAAACACAAGCAATTTTAGCAAAATTCAAGAAGAGAAACATGTAACAGCAGAACAGATACCTGAGCGATAAAGACAACATGTTTCCCACTGAACTTTTTCTCCAATTCGCGTACTAGCCGGACTTGGATTTTCTGGAAAGATTTTAGTTGAGGAACGGGAACAAAGATTATGATAGCTTTCCGGCCACCACCAACTTCAATTTCCTAAAGGAAAAAAAAAATCCCCTTTGTTAACTCCTTCAGAAAGTAAAAAACGTTGTGGTCAAATTAGAGTCTAAGAAGACCTCATCATCAACGTCGTAGCTGCACTACGAATGAATACTAGTTTTGAGTTAATGTTCAGGGCAACCTTCGGAGATGTTCTCATCTCTCACCAATCTTCCTATTTCCTTATTCCAGGAAAAAGGGAGAATGAGCAGGCCTGAGGTCAATCACTGCCACTTCTGCACGCCCGCATGCGGCAACTCTGGGCTAAGTGTAGAGAAGTCTGCATCCTAGGAGCTCCCCAAAGCTCTTTGCTGTATCTATCATTCAGTCAGAGCTAATAAGGTCCCAAACGGGCCCAGGCCCTCCCTGCTCCACGTTGACAGCGACAGCTTAAAGTGCAGGGGACCTGCAACCCCACTCCCTGCACCGGGGCGGTATCTGAGTTCAGGTGAGGCAGCCGGGCGGCAAGTCATCAACAACCGTAACCCAAGGCGTGCAACAACCCTCCCAGGCAGTGCGCGGGGGACGCGCCGCGACCTCTCTTCCAGCCGACGGAGCCCCAGCTTACCTTGGCTGCCGTAATATTCAGCTCCCTGAGCTGAGCCTTGAGGTCCGAGTTCATCTCCAGCTCCAGAAGAGCCTAAGAAGCAAACAACAGCAGGGCCGACCCTCAGCGCGCGTCCGAGCACCCCGGGCCCCGCACACAGGCGGCCGCCTTCCCTCCAGGGCGGGGAGCCTCCGCCCACCCCGGACCCCGGGGAACCCTCTCACCTGGGAGATACCGGACTCGAACTCGTCTGGCTTCTCGCCATTGGGCTTCACGATCTTGGCGCTCGAACTGAACATGGCTTTCTCCTGGGAGAACAGGAGGCACAGCGGTCAGCGTTACGCGGCCCGGGCTGCAGGCGCCGCTGGCTCGCCCTCCTGCCCGCACCGCACCGCACCCCACCGCACCGCACCGCACCCCGGTCCCTGGCCCGGCCCCGCTCGCCCCGCAGAAGCCATCGGAGGGCACATGCCGGATAATCGGCTGTATCTCCACCCGGTGAGCAAGGCCCGCCGCTCCAGGGATGACTCCAGAAGGCGTCTTCTTCAACACAGGCAAAAAAGTCCGACCCGACCGGTGACAACCAACATACGTTGGCGAGCGCCGACTTAGGAAAAGACCTAAATCTCGCGAGAGCACGTCAAAATCCGGTGGCGGAAGGGAAGAGGCGGAAACAGCGCGAGGAGAAAGCCGAAAACCGGAAAACCATTGAGAAGCGGTCGCAAGCTAGAGAGTCCCAGGAAGCGGCTCGGGGGACGAGTGTCTTGGTAACGCTTTTCCGTCCTAGGATTCGTAGTTTGGTGCTGTTCCCGAGCGTTCCGGTACCCGCTCCCAAGGTTCCGGTCTTCATTGTAAGTGGTCAGGCGGCAGCCGGCCTCGTATCAGCCCTGATCCTGGGCGAGAGAAGGAGACCGAAGAAAACCAACTTCGGCAACCTCCGGAGACGGGACGTTTAAAAAGGCTAACTTGCCTGGGCGCTGAGGCTCACGCCTATAATCCTAGCTCTTTGGGTGGCCGAGGCAGGAGGATCACTTGAGCTCAGGAACCAGCCTGGGCAACATGGCGAGACCCCAGGCCTACCCCCTCCCCCTCAAAAAAAAATCAGCCTGTCACGGTGGCGCGCGCCTGCAGTCCCAGCTACTCCGGAGGCCGAGGCGGGAGGAGAGGCGGGAGGATAGCCGGACCTGAGAGCTCAAGGCTGCAGTGAGCCGAGGTCGCACCACTGCACTCCAGCCTGGGTGACAGAGCAAGACCCTGTCTAAAAACAAATTTTTAAAAAAATTATGAGGGGGCCGGGCACGGTGGCTCAAGCCTGTAATCCCAGCACTTTGGGAGGCCGAGGCGGGTGGATCACGAGGTCAAGAGATCGAGACCATCTTGGTCAACATGGTGAAACCCCGTCTCTACTAATACAAAAAATTAGCTGGGCATGGTGGCGCGTGCCTGTAATCCCAGCTACTTAGGAGGCTGAGGCAGGAGAATTGCCTGAACCCAGGAGGCGGAGATTGCGGTGAGCCGAGATCGCGCCATTGCGCTCCAGCCTGGGTATCAAGAGCGAAAACTCCGTCTCAAAAAAAAAAAAAAAAAAATTATGAGGGCTTCACTCTATGCTAGTACTGTACTAGGTGCTAATTATTAAGTAAAACCGAGTGAACTCTTGCGCTCATGGAGCTTACAGTTTAGTGGAGAAGACGTTACATAAACAGTATGACTAAATATATAATGACAAATTGTAATAACTTACATAACAGTAAAATGAGAGATTGGGGAGGAATTACTTATGCTTTAAGAAGTCGGGAATCCTGGAACAGGATGGCATTAACGTGAGACATGAAGAGCCGCAGGGTCTATCGCCTGGGGAAGAGCATTCCAGACAGGAAGGAACTCATTCTGAATAATCCGGCTGTGGACAAGTAATTTAATCAGAGCTTCAGTTTCCTCTTCTGTCAAATGTCATGCAAGAGTTATTTCTGCCGTGGGCCAGTCACTGTGAAAAATGCAAAAACATTACACTAGGTGCCCTCTCAGGATTCCCAGCCACGTTTACTGAGCAGAGATGGTATTCATCTCACATTTTTAATGCTAGCTATGCTCCCAGCTCATGCTTCTCTAACAATATTTTTTAAAAAGGGCAAGTGACTGTCTCCTTGGAAAATTAAGGGATAACTTGAGGTTTTTTCCGAATAGAAAGGAAACTACAGCTGCATCTACAGTCTCATCTGGGCAGTCATTCTGAGGCCCCTTGTGGAACTAGCTGCATTTCCTTACTCCACATGCACTTGTCGACCTGGCTTTTATCTCTGCTGCTCTATAAAAGTAACAATCTAAAAGTTCATCCTGTTCATCTTTCTCTGTGAACCTATGAATTGAGAAAAAATTAAAGTTCTTTCTGGTTTCCAGTCCTTTGTTGAATGGGAATGGTGAGCAAGGACACCCGTGCCTTGTTCCCCATCTTAGGGGAAAGCATTCAGTCTTTCTCCATTGAGGATAATATTAGCTCTAGGGTCTTTGCAGATTTTTTTAATGTAATTCAGGAAATTCTCCTCTATTCCTGCATTTCTGAGTTTTTTTTTTAAATCATGAATGGATGTTGGAATATGTCAAATGCTTTGTGTCTATGAACTAATATAATGATGTGAGTTTTTCTTCTTAGCCTGTTAATATGCTGGACTACAAACTCCACTTGGTCATGACATATAATTATTTTCCAAATTGCTGCATGTAATCATTGAGGATTTTTTTCTATCTGTGTAAGGGAGGAAAACAGGGTCTGGAGGCAGGAACATAAGGCCGACTCACACTTCAGCTGTGACAGGAAATACCCTCTCCATAGTAAATGACTTTATAACTTTATTTCATCCTCCTCATTTACATAGGGCATACCCCAAGTAACCAGTGGAATCCTCTAGAGGATATTTAAACTCCCAGAAATTCTGTAACAGGCCTTTAGGCCCCTGTGCCCGGGCTGCTCCCACGCTGGAGTGCACTTTCATTTGCTGTACATCGATCAGACTCAGCCACTATTCTCCCTGGATGCTCAGATTGTCTCAGTTGTGGCCAGGACAGGCCCCTCTTAGATAAGCACCTGAGTCTTGTCATCTCCATGAATGTCTGAACATAGTCTCGTTTACTGGCATAAGATGTTCCAGGCTCCTCTTGTAATTTTCTGCCTGAGACATAGAATGAACCTTTTCTCCTAGAAGTGCTGATACTTTTTTTTTTCCAAAAAATAGTACTGGAGATCAGAATCTTCACAGCAGGAAGCATTGTGGGGGTCCTCATAAGCCATTTCAGTGGACAGAGCTTAAAAACATGCATTTAAAATAATTGTTTTGTAAAAGATACAAGTTCACAATGACATTCTCAATCCACTTCTAACAGGACGGTTCCTTCTGAAAGCCTCAGCTCTATCATAGCATCTCTTTGTCTCCTGTAATAAAAAACTTGATAAACACAAAAATACAATTACTTACTTGCTTTATCTGACAATATGAGAGAATACATTCAAAGTAACAATTCAGGCGGGCCGCAGTGGCTCACACCTGTAATCCCAGCACTTTGGGAGGCCGGAGTATATGGATCACTTGAGGTCAGGAGACTAGCCTGGCCAACATGGTAAAGCCCCATCTCTATTAAAAATACAAAAATTAGCCAGGTGTTGTGGTACATGCCTGTAGTCCCAGCTACCTGGGAGGCTGAGGCATGAGAATAGCTTGAACCCAACAGGTGGAGGTTGCAGTGAGCCAAGATTGTGCCACTGCACTGCACTCCAGCCTGGACAACAGAGTGAGACTTTGTCTCAAAAACAATAGAAAGCAATCATGCGGTCAGTCTGTTATCCCCGCTTCTCCAGCACCCAGTGTGTGGTCTCACCTTCCCCCTTCCCATATTTGGAATTCCCTCCTCCAACAGTGAGAATCGGGATCCGCACCCCCTCCCCCGATTTCCACAGTGTGTTTACTCTCTCAGCCCTGGATTGCACCATGGGGAGCTTCAATGCTGCTGACTGTGTGCTGTGAAAACACACTCCTCACCCACCGCAGTTCAGTACTGGGGGGTTCTTTGTGTCTTTCATCATAGGATGAAGGTTGACCTGACTTACTACGATTTACTTCAAGGCACCTCCTCATCCCCATGCCCTGTGTCGTCATGTGATTCATTTAAAATCCAGATATATTTGTTGAATTAGGTTTTCACTTCATTTTGGTTTTCTCCCCCATCCTTGCTGACTTTTTTTTTTTTTTTTTTTTTTTTTTTTTTTTTTTTTTTGATATTTAGATTCTATCTTTATTTAAATTATTGATATTTTTCCATCATGGATTTTGCATTAATTTGAATTTTTTTTAAATTTGCTTTCCATTTATCTTGATTACTGAGTTTTTTGTCACCATCCTAAATTCTGTGCCAGAGGTAAAGTTTCACTTACCTCACTGTAGTCCATCCTAGGTTTTACCAACTCAGTCTTCCTTTTTTTTTTTTTTTTTGAGATGGAGTCTAGCTCTGTTGCCCAGGCTGGAGTGCAGTGGTACGATTTCTGCTCACTGCAACCTCCGCCTCCTGCGTTCAAGCGATTCTCCTGCCTCAGCCTCCCAAGTAGCTGGGATTACAGGCATGTGCCACCACACCTGACTAATTTTTACATTTTTAGTAGAGACAGGGTTTTACCACGTTGGCCAAGCTGGTCTCAAACTCCTGACCTCTTGTGATCTCCCCACCTCAGCCTCCCAAAATGTTGGAATTATAGGCATGAGCCACTGCACCCCGCCCTTGTTGACTTCTGAATGAATATGTGAAACACTCTGCTTCTGAAAAAAGCCATCTGAGAAGGTGACTCCCTTGAGAAGGCCACACTCCACAGGTCTCTGCCTGCCTTCCTCCGCCCCACCTTGCTTTCTGGTTCATCCTTCCTGGGTTTCTTTCTGCTTGAATGTACGTTTGCTTACCACCCCTTCATTCTTACACAAAAGCAGCATTTGAGTTTTGTATTTTGTGTTCCTCTAACCATATTTCCTGGAAATCCCTCCACGTCGGTTCAGGAGGTCACCCTCGTGGTCTTTCACCGTGGCTTTGCGCAGCGTCGCTCTCCACTGGGCGGTTAGATCATTTTCACCCAGTCCGTGCTCTGCGGAGACACTCGGACTGCATCCGAGTCATACCCAACATTTTGTAATTGTCAACAATGCCCAACAATGAAACTCGTGCATGGGTCTTAGCATGCTTACGCTGGAGGAGCCCCTTCAGGGTAAATTTCTACAAGTGGGATCTCAGCCTCAAAAATAAAGGCATAATTTTTTTATGCATCGCCACCTTCCCCTGGAAAAGCATTGTGTGTCATACGGGAATTCTTGTTTTCCACAGCATTCCCAACAGAATCTGTCATCATACTTTTTAATTTGCGTCTGACAGGTGAAAAATGAAACTGCAGCGTAATTTAATTTGTGTTCTCTAATTTGGAGTGAAGTTGGCATCTTTCCATGTGTTTCACATGTTTAAGGACCATTTTGAAGCATTTTATACCTTTTTGTGTGATTTTTCTGCTCATATTTTAAACATTTTTCTTTTTTTTTTAGGTTGAGAGCAGAAGTTTAATAGGCAAAAGAAAGAGAAGAGCTCTCTACTGCTGAGAGGGTTCCCGGAGATATGGGTTGCCCTCTTTTTTCTTTTTCTTTTTTTGAGACAGGCTCTCACTCTGTCACCCAGGCTGGAGTTCGGTGCTGCACTCACAGCTCACTGCAGCCTCAACCTCCCAGGCTCAATCGATCCTCCCACCACCTAGTTTTGGTCTTCCCCACCCCTCACCACAGATTTTTTTATTTAGAGGGCACTTTTCCAAACAAATGATTCTTAAGGTCCTGCTATCTCTGAATATTATTTGTATAGAACAGGCATAACTATAATTGGATCAATCATCTAATCTTTCAGCTCCTCAACTTAGTCTTCTGCTAATGAGAGGATTAAATTCATGAGTTAAATGATCTCTAAGAATCAGTGTGTCTCCAGCTTCAGTGTACAAACAGCAGGTCACCCAGGGATCGCGGTGGGACGCAGATGCTGATTCCACAGTTCCGGACTTGGTGGGGGCGGGTGCTATCTCAGCCTATCAGGGCTGCTGAGACAAACTGCCACAGACAGAGTGGCTTATAAACAACAGTCATTTCTCACCCCCTGGAGACTGGAAGCCCAAGATCAAGGTGGCAGAAAATGCAGTGTCTGAAGAGGAACCATCTCCTCCTTGTTCACAGTATCTCCTCACTGTGTCCTCACGTAGGAGAAGGGCTGAGGGAGCTCTCCAGGTGCCTCTTTCATAAAGGCACTCATCCCATTATGGGACCCCGCTCTCACAACCTCACTGTGGGGGTTAGGATTTCACATATGCACTTTGGGGGGACACACACATTCAGTCCACAGCAGGTCCAATATGTTGCATTTCTGATTAGCTCACAGGCAATGCTGATGATACTAATCTGGGGGCCACACTTTGAGCAGCAACAAACCAGCCAGCCACAGACGGGAATTAAGAAATGCAGCATCAAGGAACAAAGATTCCTTCCAGTACCAAGGGAACTCGGCACAGTACTACAATACAGTGTCATCTTGGAGGGACCAAGAGACCCAAGACAGTTGGCCCAGGACAGAATACTGCTGGGGGCTGGAAGGTAGCAGTTTAAAAGCCAAGATCTATTTACCTGTTAAAATATAGTACTTTTTCATTAAAAATATGTATATTACATATATATAATTTCTTCTCTATTATGTAGGATGCTGTGCTTGGAATATATAATCTCTGTGCTGCGGAAAGCCTAGAGGTCAGATAGGTGAGGGAGGCCACCGGTGTCCAAGTCATTCTCCCCCTCCAAATCTTAATGTGAATGACAGGGTGACAGAAGGAAAGTTCCTAATGAGTCCTTGCATGTGAGATGAATTTATGGACCTGTCTGCTTGATCAAGAATTAATGGACTGCATTTCACAGAAGGTCCTTTCTCTCCCATCCACTTACAGCTGGCGGAGCCTTTATTATCATCATCATCCATGGACCAATGCAAGTGAGATGAATGTGCAAGGCTGTAGTAAGGGCGAACTCCTGGGTTAGCGCACGCTTACCTCAAGCAAGGTCACTGGCCTGCTCTGTAAAGTCAAGGCCACTTTTCCTATATGGCAGTAAACCATCCTTAGACATGGGTGACCTGTGGGTGTTTGGAAGGTAATTGCTCATATATTAACATTTAAAATATAGAAATATTCACACTCATGATGTTTATCATAATTTGGTAATTTGCTCCCCTTCGACATATCTCATCAAAAGAAACACTATTATTACCATTAATTGCCACAAAAAATGAGTGTTCTTTTCATCCTGTACATGCCCGGATAATTTTTGTATTTTTAGTAGAGACAGGGTTTCACCATGTTGGCCAGGCTGGTCTCAAACTCCTGACCTCAGGTGATCTGCCCGCCTCGGCCTCCCAAAGTGCTGGATTACAGGTGTGAGCCACCACACCTGGGCAATTCTCTCCATTTTTCACAGGAGAGAACAGAGTTGGAGCAACACCCCAGATGTACACAACCAGCAAACCATGGAGCTGGAATCCAAAGTCAAAGCATGTGAACGTCCCAGGTGAGGGAGAGGCGGTGAGCAGGAGAGGACTGGGTGAAAACGGTTCATACATCAACCTGTGTCTTCATCATTCAGTTCTCCAGGCCGTCACATCGACTATGCCACCTTGACCTCCACAGCAATTCTGTGGCGTTTGTGCACCAGGAACTTTATCCCCATTTTGCCAGCAAGGAAACTTAGGTTTGGAGTGGGTGAATCACCGCACAAAGCCTTACTGAAAAGAGCGCCAGGCATCAAACTTTTGCTGGCACTGTCCTCCTTCACAGCTTACTTTAGGGCCTGTCATTTACTGGCGTAAAACATACAAGCACCTTGTCCCCGGAAGACTGCAGTTAAAGGCCATCAGAACAGTAATGTGCCACTGATTCCCAGGGCCACAAGGGGCATTTCCACTGCTCTTCAGTCTCAGGGCAAACTGGAGAGTTCTCCCACAACGAGCAGATTCCGAGGGGATGTGTACATGGAAGGACTCACGCAGGGGTTGTGGCAGTAGCAGTGACGTTCTGTCCGAGCCTGTTTGTGTTGCTATAAAGGAACACTCGAGGCTGGGTAACTTATGAAGAAAAGAGGCTTATTTGGCTCAAGATTCTGCAGGCTATACAAGAAGCGTGGCGCCAGCACCTGCTTCCGGTGAGGCCCTCAGGGAGCTTCTGCTCATGGCAGAAGGGGAAGGGGAGCTGGCATCAGATCACCAGAGAGGAAGGAAGAGAGGAGTGTGGGAGGTGCCAGGCTCGTTCCAACAATCAGCTCTGGCAATAACTAACAGCGAGAACTTACTCCTGACCAAGAGGACAAGAGGATGGCACGAAGAGGCGCACGACCCAAAGACGTCCCAGTTAGCTCCACCAGCAGCACCGGGACTCAGATTTCAACATGAGATGTGGAGGGACCAGGTATCTAATCTATATCCATTCCAAGCATGTCGGACACCCACAATGGATGATTTCAGCACCCATGTCCATTCAACAAAAGTATTTCATGCTCAGTTAATTATTAGTTACAAATAAGCAACAAATTTTTAAAAAAAGTCTTTTCAATTATAACCATGTAATAGGAGTAATCATCATTTTCCTAATTCTTCTTTGGTTTTAAAACCAACAATTGGTGGGGCACGGTGGCTCACACCTGTACTCCCAGCACTTTGGGAGGAAAAAGCAGGTGGATCACCTGAGGTCAAGCGTTCGAGAGCAGCCTAGCCAACTGGCTGAAGCTCCGTCTCTACTAAAAATACAAAAATTTGCTGGGCATGGTGGCAACCGCTTATAATCCCAGCTACTCAGGAGGCTGAGGCAGGAGAATCGCTTGAACCCGGGTGGTGGAGGTTGCAGTGAGCCGATATCGTGCCATTGCACTCCAGCCTAGGTACAACAGCAAAACTCCATCTCAAAAAACAAAAAATTACACTTTTAAAAAGTAATAAATTTCCTTTTTTTTTTTCGAGACAAGGTCTCACTCTGTTGCCAAGGCTGGAGTACAGTAGCTCAATGACGGCTTACTGCAGCCTCAGCCTCCCAGGCTTAAGAGATCCTCCCACCTCAGGCTCCCAAGAAGTTAGGACCACAAGCATGCTTGGCTAATCTTTAAAATTTTTTGTAGAGACAGGGTCTCACTGTGTTGCCCAGGCTGGTCTCAAGCTCCCGGCCTCAAGTAATCCTCCTGCACTGACCTCCCAAAGCATGAGCCAATGTACCTGGCCAAAAAAATATATTTCGATTTTAAAGACATTATTCAAATTCAGTAAAATATGTAATATATGAGCTAAAATCTGCACTATAATAAAAAGATTTCACTTTGCGTTCCCACTGCCCTGTTTCACGGATTCACATTTTAAACACAGGTGATCACACAGAATGAAGTGAAGTAAAGCAAGTTCTCCTTGCTTGTCTTTATAGTCAGAGTGCTACCACGGTTTGCTTCAAACCTGCTGTTTACATGCAGGAGGTCGCGGTGCCCGCCAGTTGGATCAAACTGTGCCTGAAGCTGGCATTTTGCTTCTGAACCAAATAAATTTATTATGGCTGACCGAACATGTGTTGGAACCAAGTGCAGAGATGGGAGCCCTTGGGATTAACTCCCATGAAAGAAATGTTCATTACGATATTAGGAATTAAAATGGAATTACAGACATATAATTAAAACCCAGCAGTAACCACAACTATTTGCTTAGACTTAGACCAACAAGAGAGTTGTTGTTCTTTTTTCTGGGAAGATTATTTCTCCCTGACGGTGTTTAGAATTCCCGTGCTTAGTTATAATAACAGAGCACTCTGACGCTCAGTCGGGCTTGACCGCTCTTTCCAGGTTCTCTATGGATAAGGTGACCCCACACGGCCTGCACCAGAGTGAAGTTCCCACTCCCCAACCTTAGGCATCAGGGCAGGATGTGAAGGTGTGGGGATTGCTGAATAATGAATGGAATGTGACCAGGTTGCATCAGGAAATGGAGGCTGAGCACAGTGGCTCCCGCCTGTAATCCCAGTCCTTTGAGAGGCCCACACAGGAGGATTGCTTGAGGCCCGGAGTTTGAGACCAGCCTGAGCAATAGAGTGAAACCTTGTCTCTACAAAGAATTTTTTTCTTTTTTTAAGAGACAGTGTCTTGCTCTGTTGTCTAGACTGGAATGCAGTGGTGCTATCACAGATCCCTGTAACCTCGAAACATTTTTTTTTTTTAATTATACAGGAGGTGCCCACCTGTAATGCCAGCTGTTTTGGAGGCTGAGGTGGGAAGATGACTTGAGCCCGGGAGGTTGAGGCTGCAGTGCACACGACTGCGCCAATGCATTCCAGCCTCGGCGACAGAGCAAGACCCGGTCACCACAACAAAAACTCAGGAAATGGAACACTTATGGCAAACTACTTCTGCCCTGAGATTTCCTATGGGTTTTGCATGACTGGCTCTCAGGATGTGGGCAGTTAAGGTTTCAAACTGTACTGCTGAATCCTAGTACAGCACAAATGGCTTGCAGGAGATAAGACAGAAGCTCATCAGCACATCAGAGTAAGTGCCCCGCTATCGTGGCTCAGACCATGGAGGAGAAGCCGCGCTCTGGGCCTCCCTCTCCTCCTTCACTACAGGCAGTGAAATGAGGCACTAGCTCCTGCTCTGACCTTACGGCTCCCAGAGTCCTTGTTGGTGCTAGTTACAGCCTCAGACTAGAACCAGATCTGCCAGTGAAGTTTCAGTTCCAAAACTAATGTGATGACTTTGGTTAAGTTATAAAACCTCAAGGCTCAGTTTCTTCATCTGTTAAATAAATCGACCTCTGCCTTGCCGGCCTCATAGGGTTGTTGTAAGAAGAAGATGGAATAACAGAAATGAAGGAGGGAGGCCGGCTGCCACAGGGTGGGGACCGTCACGCACAGTGGCCTCTATTTTGATGAAGGAGTCAGAGTCAGCTGCGGTTGCCCAAACACAAACCGCCAGGCTCCACCCCAGGGCTCCCCATGCTGAGGCCCTGAATTTCCAAGTCTAACGAGCATCCAGGTGGTGCTTTTGCTGCTGGTCAGAGGACCATACTTTGAAAATCGTGACTGAGGTTTACGAGGATGGGCTTTGGAGGCAGGTTTGAGTCCTGGCTGTACCACTTCCTGTCTACATGTCTGAGGGCAAGTGACTTAATCTCTACATTTCAGCTTTCTCAGCTATAGACAATGTAATATTGGGAGTGGAAATTAGTTCAGCCATTGCAGAAACAGCATAGTGATTCCACAAATAACTTTTTTTTTTTTTTGGATGGAGTCTCACTCTGTTGCCCAGGCTGGAGTGCAGTGGCATGATCTTGGCTCACTGTAACCTCTGCCTCCTGGGCTCAAGCTATTCTCCTGCCTCAGCCTCCCAAGTAGCTGGGACTACAGCCACGCACCACCTCACCGGGCTATTTTTCATATTTTTAGTAGAGACAGGGTTTCACCGTATTAGTCAGGCTGGTCTTGAACTCCTGACCTCATAACCCACCCACCTTCGCCTCTCAAGGTGCTGGGATTACAGGTGTGAGCCACCACATCCGGCCTCCACAAAGAACTTAAAACAGAACTACCATTCAACCCAGCAATGCCATTAATGGGTAGATACCCAGAGGAATATAAATCATTCTACCATAAAGACACATGCCTGTGTGTGTTCTTTTCACTATTCACAATAGCAAAGACATGGAATCAACATAAATGCCCATCACAGTAGACTAGGATAAAGCAAATGTGGTATATATACATCGTGGAATAATACTATGAAGCCATACAAAGGAATCAGAGCATGTCTTTTACAGCACCATGGATACAGCTGGAGGCTATTATCCTAAGCAAACTAAGGCAGAAACAGAAAACCGAAAGCCACGTGTTCTCACTTACACATGGGAGTTCCAAAATAAGAATGCAAGGGTATTAGGAGGGGAACAGAGGGCACTGGGGACTACCTGAGGGTGGAGGATGGGGGGAGGGAGAGGATCAGAAAAAATACCTATCAGGTACTAGGCTTATTCCTGGGAGATGAAATGATCTGTACACCAATCCCCTGTGACAGGGATTGTGGGGATTACAGTCACCCGCTACCGCGCCAGGCTAATTTTTGTATTTCTAGTAGATGGGGGTTTCGCCATGTTGGCCACTCTGGTCTCGAACTCCTGACCTCAGGTGATCCACGCATCTCGGCCTCCCAAAGTGCTGGGATTACAGGCGTGAGTCACCGTGCCTGGCCATAGTTGCCTTCTCAATTCAGTTTTCTCCCAGTTGGTACTCCTTGAGGCACTGGACATCCCCTCGTTAAACACCCGTGTGCAGCGGAGCAGGGAGGGGGACGCGCCCCTTCGGGGGTGTGGGCCCAAGGCAAGGAGAGGAACGCGGCTTCCGCGGCCTCCCCTCTGGCCCTCCTTTGTGCTTATTCTAATTCATGATTCCTTACATCCTTCTGCCCACTACAAAATGTGCGTTCGTTCATTTGGCCCCAGCCCTGAGAGCAGATCCGCATTCCCGGAGCCCTCGAGGACCCGCGGTCACCGCACGTTGGTGCTGGGCGCCCGGGGGTTGAAGGGCTTCCCTCGGTGCCGCGAGCGCGCCGGGGCGTGGCCCCCGAACTGCGGCCTCGGGGAGGGGAGAGAAGGGGTTCCACAGCGTCCATCGCGACCCTCCTCTGCGGGGCCCTAGGCTTCAGTCTGGCCAAGTGCGCCTCAGGCCCGGCTCCCATAGGCTCGGTCCCATCCCAGACGTCGCCCGCCTTTGGGACCTCAGCCCTGGCTCAGCTTCCTCCAAGACCGACCGGAAGCTGACGAGTTCAGGCTGGTCAGCGGCCGGGTCAGCTCTGCGACCCCGCCCCTCCGTAAGCCCCGCCCTGACTCCGCCCAGACGTGCGTCATCTTCCCGCGCCTCTGACGGAAATGCGACGGTGAGCGCGCCGGGTCTTGCCCGCGCTGAGCGGGGAGCGGAAATGCTTCCCGGTGACGGGAGTGAGCGATGAGCCGGCTTCTGTTTCTGGCCCACAGAGTCGCCTTGGCCGCCGTGCGCTGTCGCTCCGCCTCTCGCGGGTTCGGGATGTTCTATGCCGTGAGGAGGGGCCGCAAGACCGGGGTCTTTCTGACCTGGTGAGTGGCCCGCCCGTCGAGGGGCCTCCCTGCCGGCACCGGGGCGAAGGGAGGCCGGGGCTCAGCGAATCCCGGCGGCGGGAGCCTGGCCGTCCGAGCCTGTGCAGTGCGCGGTGGCTGTGGGTGGTCTGGGGGCCGCCTCGCCTTCCTCCTCAGCCGACGGGGTTCCAGGAGGCTCATGGCCAGGGGCTGGTCCTGAATCCTCGTTTGGAATATCAGAAACGCCACATAAAGCTTACGGGTGGTCTAATAAACCCTGTGTTTGATTCTTCATCTTTGTTGCAGTTAAAGTGCAACAAAAAGTGACACGTAATCAGAACCAAGCCACATTACCAGAAGAGTTTCCGTACCAGCTAAGTTGGAACTGGAACTCAGTACCTAACCTGACCTTCCGATTTAAAAAAGATAAATTCTATATAAGCTAGTATTTGCAGTGGATCCTTGTAACAACACTTGGAGGTGAGTGGGATTATTCTCATTTTCAGGTGTAGTTACTGTCGTCAGGAAGTTCACAGGTTGAGTAACTGACAGAGGAAGGACTTGAGCCCAGGTGTTCCGTGTTTACCACCAGAACCCTTTCCCCTACAAGATATCAAAGTTCCTTACGTGTGTTTCCCTATGCATGCCAGCTAAAGTAGTGAGGAAGAAGCATCTCAGAAGTTGACCTTTTTGCTGTAATGAAATGATTCATTTTTTTTTTTCTAAGACCCCAGTATTATTTTATGCTTTGTGTTTGACAAAAGCCTGTGGTGCTGGTGTGCTAGCTGGCTGGCATACAGAACAACACAGGTGTAGAGTCTGACGCGCAAGATAAAACTATGAACTGTAAGATGTGACCCTTTGCCCTTTTCACACAAAAATTGATCTTCCATGTCCAGTTTGTATCCTCAGTTTCAGCTAACCATAGATCAAAAATATTTGGAAAAAATAAAAATAGTGTAATTTTTAAATATGCATGAAAAGACAATACAACAATTGTATACATTGTATTAGGTATTATAAGCTAGAGGTGATTTAAAGCATACAAGAAGATTTGCATAGGTTTTGTGCAAATATACCATTTAATACAAAGGACCTAAGCATCCTCTGATGCAGGTATCTGATGGGGTTGGAGGACCTTCCTGGAACCAGTCCCCCTCTGATACCAAGGGACAACTGTACTTCCAACCTTACAAATCTTAATTACAAAGGGGTAAGTTAGGGAGGGAAGAAGGCAATAACATTGCGCATCTTTTCCAGGAATGAGTGCAAGGCTCAGGTGGACCGGTTTCCTGCTGCCAGATTTAAGAAGTTTGCCACAGAGGATGAGGCCTGGGCCTTTGTCAGGAAATCTGCAAGCCGAGAAACTTCAGAAGGTAGTCACCTCTCATGTCCCATCAGTGTGACGTTTTAACCTATTCAAAGGTTTTCATATGCCAGATGGTATTTGATCTATAGAGCTACCCTCCAGGCACATAGAGAAGACAGTGTGATTGTTTTCATTTTGCAAATTAGGAAATAGGCTGAGAACAGTTAAAAATAGTGATTCATGTTACGTACAGTATTAGGGACAAGTCAGGACTGAGATCTCCTGCTCCATTCAACTCTTTATGCCATCATTCTTTGTCTTTTCAAAAAATATTTGTTTGGCCTGGCCAACATAATGAGACTCCATCTCTATTAAAATACAAAAATTAGCCAGCCATGGTGGCGTGCACCTGTAATCACAGCTACTCAAGAGGCTAAGGCAGAATTGCTTGAGCCTGGGAGGTAGAGGCTGCAGTGAGCCGAGATTGCACCATTGCACTCCAGCCTGGGCGTCAGGACAAGACGACTCAAAAAAAAAAAAAATACTTGCATAGTTATTAGACTGATTGGACTATAATTTTACAGGAATGAGTGTGGTTCTTTTCCTGGCATGCACCTTTGTGGTGTTTCCTTTCTATTGAGGACAGAGTTACACAATCTTAATTTCTTCCTTTTTTTTTTTTTTTTTGGAGACAGTGTCTTGCTCTGTTGCCCAGGCTGGAGTGCAGTGTTGCAGTCTCAGCTCACTGCAATCTCTGCCTCCTGGGTTCAAGTGAGTCTCCTGCCTCAGCGTCCCAAGTAGTTGGGATTACAGGTGTGTGCCACCACGCCTGGCTCATTTTTGTATTTTTTTAGTAGAAATGGGATTTCACCATATTGGCTAGGCTGGTCTTGAACTCCTGCTCAAGTGCTCCACCTGCCTCAGCCTCCCAAAGTGCTAGGATTACAGGCGTGAGCCACCATGCCCGGCCAATTTCTTCCAATTTTATGTGTAATAGAAAGTATGGTTATTCGAAGTTTAAAGCTCAGTATAAGATTAATGCCTGATATAATTGGAAGTTGAAAGTGCAATATGCAGACTCAGATGAGCAGGGTGATGACTTTAGAGCACAAGATTTTTAAAATATTTCTGAATCCACCCTGAAGTGATCTTACATGAATGTTACTTACAGACTTTTACTACAGCAAATTAAGACTGAGCAGAGCATAGTTTTAATTATCTTATGTTGAACAGTCTCTCTAGAGGCGACTGAGATGCTTGAACACTGAACAACTGCTCCTTTGAGTCATCATAACAATCCTGGACAAAGCACAATTTAGAGAGAGGCAGGTTGTGTCCAGAATTGAGCTGGATATGTAACCACTGATGTTATATACACAATTGTGGTCCACGTTTTTCCTGGAGGAAGAGCCCCTCGGATTTTCAAACTGTCCATGATCCCTAAAGGGTCAAGAACCCTTAGTATTATTATCTCCATCAAAACCAGGTTTTATTTTCAACAGGAGCCTTGCTGTTGTCCTCACATTGTCTTTCTCAAACTTCTCTTGGAAAATTCGGAATGATTTCTCAGCATATGGAAGTCTGAGATGGTGTGAGTGGAGTCATTCCCTTGTTGTAGGGCCACGTGCAGAGGGTGTTTAAGTCTGATTTAATGGTGCTAAATAACTTACTGGGTTTCTTCATCCTCTAGCATTTCAAGTTATGCTCATTGTTTCCAGCTCACAAGTGGACTCTTTCAGGGCAGGAAAATCAACATGGACAAGAATCACAGACGAAAGCCAGCAAGCGACTCCGTGAACCACTGGATGGAGATGGAGATGAAGGCACAGAGCCGTATGCAAAGCACTTGAAGCCCAGTGTGGAGCCGGCGCCTCCAGTTAGCAGAGACATGTTTTCCTACATGGGTACATCTTCCTTGGGTTTCCCTGATTGTTACATCATGAAAATACATGTGCAAAAGATATTTCCCACTTAATGGGGGAAGTTTGAGCTGATGTTTTTCATCTTCATTGTTACATGTAAAGATTGTTTAGAAATCACTAAGGTCATTACTTTATAATTGATCAAGTGGTACAGAATTAAACTTTTGGCTGTTCTTAGGAAAACCCTTATGTATAAATGAGTAACTGTAATCTTTTGAAATACCAATATATTCCCTATGCATGCGGTACTTAACGTTACCAAGATAAAACGCAAAGGCTTCAGCTTTTTCAAATAAGGAACGCCCCACATACAGCTGCTTGTTATAATCGATTAGCACCAGCATTTTAAGCTTTCATTTGCAATCTTTGGAAAACAGGAGATTCTGTTTTATCCTGAGAAGTAGGGTAGTAGTGAGCTTAAGTCTCCTTTGTGTCTTTTACACATATGTGCAAAAAAACAGAAATAAGTAGCATTTAAAAATATAAATCAGTATATTTGTAGGTTCTGATTTAATTCAAGGGAAACCAGTAGAAAATGTTGTGCCAAGCTGTATTATTTATAGATAAGTTTTGCAGTTATCTAAAAAAAGATCACACAAGTATTCTTTATTGGGGGATTTACTAGTAGGAATTAAAGCAGAGATTTGTGGAGTAGCAGGGAAATGAGCTGTTTCCAGCCACTGACCATGCTTGAGGCTCGGTGACCTGGAACATGGCAGATGGCAGTGCTGGCTCCAACAGTTCAGTGGCTGGGCGGAAAGTTTGTAGTCGTGCTGATACAGTCATGTTCCAGCTGAACTAAGGAGCCTTGTCCGACACCCACACTCCACTCGGCCCTCTGACCCACTCCCATGAGGAGCACGTCCTCGTCTCTAACCCTTTGCTGCCACTGTGCTCAGTCTGCCGTTCTTAGGACAAGCATTTCTACTTCCTGCGCGTCTGACCTCTATTTGCCCTCTTGCCCAGCTCTTTTAACACTTTACAACCTGACCTCTGCTCCCACCACACTACTGAAGTGTCCTGGTCACCAGGGGCCTGAGAGTGGCCCCATCAGTCCTTTTTCACCTTGTTGTTTACAGCCTTGGTATGTCAATCACACTGTCTGTCTAGAGGGAAAGGAACAGATGGGAACCACAGTGAAGTAGTAGCGAATATGCCAGGGAAGAAATGGGACCAGCACTGGTCAGGAGACTGGGCCCTCTGGCAGGCAGACTCACTGCCATGCTGAGGCTCTGCTTGTCTCTGGAAGGACGGCTCCCTGGGAGTGAAGGTGGCCCTGTTGTGGAGACAGAGTCATTGTCATTTGAACCCTCAGTGTAGGGTGTGAACAGTAGTTCTTACTGCAGCAGGCTCTAGTTGACAAAGTAACTGCCTTTACCCTGAACTTGCCTGGCCTGCAAGACCAAAATGTAAGTGGATTCCGAGCATAAATGCTGGGTGCCCCCTTGTAAGGAATTGAGCACGTTTTCCTAGACAACATGTGAGGTCAGCCCAGTAGTGTTTATTTCTCTCTTCCCACAGGAGACTCGGTTGTCGTCTACACGGATGGCTGCTGCTCCAGTAATGGGCGGAGGAGACCACGAGCAGGAATCGGCGTTTACTGGGGGCCGGGCCATCCTTTGTAAGTAATCGAAGGAAGCTGAGTTTTCCTGAATCATGCTCCACAACTTGTGAGCTGAGGCGGATCTGCTTATTGGTTGACTATTGGGAAAACCTGCAGATAAATAGCTTTGGCAGGGAGTAGCAGAGGCACAGCTTGGATTGTGTTGGTGCTGAGCAGCGTCGCTCTTCAGAATGTTGGTACCTCAGCTTTACTTCGTTTTGTTTTGTTTTTTAGACAGAATGTCACTCTGTTGCCCAGGCTGGAGTGCAGTGCCAGAAACAGCTCACTGCATCTTTGACCTTCTGGGCTCAAGTGATCCTCCTGCCTTGAAAAAAGTGCTGGGATTATAGATGTGAGCCACCCCGCCTGGCTTTGGTGTTGCTTTCTTGCCCTGTGGAGGAGTCTTTTTTTTTTTAAAGTAGAGATGAGGTCTCACTATGTGGGTCAGGCTGGTCTCAAAGTTCTGGGCTCACGCGATCCTCCCACCTTGTCCTCCCAAAGTGCTGGGATTACAGGTGTGAGCCACCACGCCTGGTCCAAAAATTGCTCCTTTTTTTAGGAAACTCTGGATCTCCTGGTGACCCCAAATTTTAAATAACTTATCTGAGGGTTTTTCTGATTTCTTGATTTCATTTTCCTCCTTTATTTCCTGGAAGTTTTTAGTAGTTTCAGTCTGAGGTCTCACTCCCTCCATTCTTATTCCTGAGTTTTCTCCTGGGATTCTTTTTGCTGGAGCCACAGGTCCTAACTCAGGGTCCACAGAGAACTAGCTCTTACTTCCTCTGCCCTAGTGGGACCCCAGAGAGTCAACAGGTTCCCGAATATGGAAACCTTTTATCCTCTCTGCTTCTGGCAGTCTCTCTGTTAGTTTGACTTTTATTTGATGCTTTTATATTTCAAATAAAAATACATACTAGTTTATTGTTATCCATTAAGAAGAATCACTTTGAGAATTCACCTTATAATTTTACTTTCTTTTGTACTGTTTTGAAACAGAAATGTAGGCATTAGACTTCCTGGGCGGCAGACAAACCAAAGAGCAGAAATTCATGTAAGTTATCAGATTTATTGAAGCCTCTAATTACTGAGCATCGAGTGTGAGCAAATCAAATAAATCAGCTAATTTTTTTCCTACCTATAGATATAAGATATTTGAAGATGAGGCTTGGGTTTAATAATAATTCTGAAAAATTGGAATTTTGTAGAAAAATTCTAAAAACTTATTTCAGATAGGTGTCTCTGCAGGAGGATTGTAATGGTAGTGCTTCATACAGAGAGTATAATCATCACAGCACAGAAGGGATGTTTCAGTTTTGAGGACTTTGAGCATCAATAATGTCAAAGTTGAACATTTTCTGTGGAATGACTCTTGACTTGTCTTTTCAAGGCAGCCTGCAAAGCCATTGAACAAGCAAAGGCTCAAAACATCAATAAATTGGTTCTGTATACGGACAGTATGTTTACTATAAATGGTAAGTTTTCACAGTTGATTTCTTCTGTTTTTCCAGTAACCAGGAAGGGAAATTGGTAAGAGGTGTTGTAACAGTGCAAGACCGAAATGGAAATAGGGGGATGACACTGGCTCGTCAGGTACTAAGCAGAGTGGGGATTCGGAGTGTCTCATCTGCTCTGATGTTTTCCACATGCCTGTTTCGTTGCGAGGCATCAGAGATGCCGTCAGACGTGGAAGTGGCTCTGCTGTAGTGGTACTTCTAGTCTGTGTATGCATAAGTCACTTCAGACGGCGTGTTGACCGCTTCTTTGGGAAATGCCCTGTAGGGGATGCTTATGAGGCTGCGGAGGGCTTCCTGGGAGAAGTGACATCTTAAGCTGACAGCTATAGGTAGAATACAAGTTCGGGGAAAGGGAAGAGAGAGCAGTATTTCAGGCTGTGCCAAAGGCCAAAGCAACTAAGGCCAGCTAAGGAAGTAGAAGAGTCAAGGATGGTGACTCATTACAAGTGGGATGGATTATAAGAGGTAAGACTAGGGAAGTGAAGAAGGCAGGACGCTCAAGATTGACTCACCAGTGATCAGGCATTCTTGTAGGTATAACTAACTGGGTTCAAGGTTGGAAGAAAAATGGGTGGAAGACAAGTACAGGGAAAGAGGTGATCAACAAAGAGGACTTTGTGGCACTGGAGAGGCTCACCCAGGGCATGGACATCCAGTGGGTGAGTATCTTCTCAATGTTAATGTCTTACGGCAATTATGACCAGATAAGCTAAATTTACTAGAGATTAATGGTATACGTAAGTGGTTTAAAGACATAACAACTTCCATGAAATCAACATCATAATTTATACTAACACATATCTGAGGCTGGACACAGTGGTCCCTTCATAATCTAGCACTTTAGGAGGCCCAAGCAGACTGACTACTTAAGCCCAGAAGTTCGAGACCAGCCTGGGTAACATGGTGAGACTCTGTTTCTAGAAAAAATAAAAAATTAGCCAGGCATAGTGGCGCATGCCTGTAGTCTAGCTACTCAGAAGGCTGAGGTGGGAGGATGACTTGAGCTGGGGAGGTCAAGGTTACAGTGAGCCAAGATTGTACCACTGCACTCTAGCCTGAGCAACAGCAAGACCCGTCTCAAAAAAAAAACCAAACCCACCCACAGACACACATTTGATTCTTTTAATCACCGTATGAGTAATACAGTTTTTTGGTTTGGTTTGGATTTTGAAACAGAGTCTCTGTCACTCCAGGCTGTGGTGTGATCTCACTGCAACCTCTGCCTTCTGGGAGCCAGGGATTCTTGTGCCTCAGCCTCCTAAGTATCTGGGTTTACAGGCATGTGCCACCACACCTGGCTAATTTTTGTGTTTTTAGTAGAGATGGGGTTTTGTTGTGTTACCCAGGCTGGTCTCAAACTCTTGACGTCAAACAATGCACCTGCCTTGGCCTCTCAAAAGTGCTTTGAGATTACAGACATGAGCTACTACTAGTAATACAGTTTTAATGAGAGTATCACTAGGCATATACACAGGCAGTGTGGTTTGAGGGATGTTCTACAATCCTTATATTTTAAGAGCACAAAGTAATGCCCAACCTGGGCACAGGGCATTACTGTGACAGCTGTACATCCCCGTCTTTGTTTCTTTGGAATGTGTCATATGTTAAAACTAACTTGCAGTGTATCTTGTTTAAAACACTAGTAAGGATGTGTGATGAAAGCCTTGGTAACAGAACTTTTACTCCAAGATGGAAGCATTTTTTTAAACAATCATTTTTATTTATTTTTTATTTTTTATTTATTTTTATTGCATTTTAGGTTTTGGGGTACATGTGAAAAACATGCAGGGTTGTTGCATAGGTGCATACGTGGCAGTATGATTTGCTGCCTCCCTCCCCTTCACCTATATCTGGCATTTCTCCCCATGCTATCCCTCCCCAACTCCCCACCCCCCCCGCTGTCCCCCCTCCCCCCAACAGACCCCTGTGTATAGTGCTCCCCTCCCTGTGTCCATGTGTTCTCCTTGTTCAACACCCACCTATGAGTGAGAACATGTGGTGTTTGATTTTGTGTTCTTGTGTCAGTTTGCTGAGAATGATGGTTTCCAGGTTCATCCATGTCCCTACAAAGGACGTGAACTCCTCGTTTTTAATGGCTGCATAATATTCCATGGTGTATATGTGCCACATTTTTCCTGTCCAGTCTATCATCGATGAGCATTTGGGCTGGTTCCAGGTCTTTGCTATTGTAAACTGTGCTGCAATGAACATCCGTGTGCATGTGTCCTTATAGTAGAACGATTTATAATCCTTTGGATATATACCCAGTAATGGGATTGCTGGGTCAAATGGAATTTCTATTTCTAGGTCCTTGAGGAATCGCCACACTGTTTTCCACAGTGGTTGACCTAATTTACCACAGCCACCAACAGTGTAAAAGTGTTCCTATTTCTCCACATCCTCTCCAGCATCTGTTTTCTAAACAATCATTTTTATTAAAAAAGTTTTTTTCAAGCAATACAGAACAAATTAAAGTACAGCCATTGTCTCAACCCTGCCTTGCTCTGCCTTCCCAGAAGCACTGATAACAGTTTGGTGGCCTGGCATGTGAATCGGCTTTGGCAACATAAGTGTGCACAGTAGTTCCATACGTGCATGATTCTTTCTGACGGTGCTGCAAGGGAGCGTGTGCGTGTGTTGCATACTTATCTGTCCACCCATCTGTACATACCTGTGTTTTCCCTGGAAAACTTATCAAGTCCAATTGATACGTGGGGGAGGAAATAACATTATGAACGGTAAAATCAAATTTGTAGAAAAACAAAATGGAATGTTTGTAAATATATCCATTGCATAAGTGCACGAAGAATCTCCAGCATGCTGTTCAGGGTCAGGTAGAGGAGTGCTGGAGCGAGCTTCTGCTACTCAGTCTATTCTGAATGGTTGAGCTTTTATAATGAGAATATAGTTGTGTGTTGCTTATGTAAAGATGAGGAAAAATAAAAGGAAAACATTTATTTTAACAGATGCACATTCCTGGTCATTCGGGATTTACGGGCAATGAAGAAGCTGATAGATTAGCCAGAGAAGGAGCTAAACAATTGGAAGACTGACCCATGTGACGTGAGTCCTTGGGAAGACTTGAGCCAGTGGCTGTTCTGCTGCTTGTACTTACTGGTGTGGAAAAGAGCCTGCAGGTGGGACCGGTGCAGTGGATGGGCAGACGTGGCTTTCACACGGCATCAGGGAGGCGCAGTGGCATTCTGTGACCCAATTTTATAAAAAATCGTTAAGTATATAATAAATTGAACATCTTTGAGATTGGAGAGTTATGTGAGATTTCAGCATTACGCTTACTGGGTTCCATACGTTCTTGCTTGTTTTATTGCAGGCAAGCAAGGCAAATGGACTAAAATGCTGCAGCTTACATTTATTTTGATAAGAAATCTAAAAAACATTGGTTAAAAGATGCAACTCAGAAGTCTGGGAGTATTCTGAAAGCATCCATTTACCGTCCGGTTTATAGGAGTGAGTCTCCTGCTTGTATAGTGACTTGTGCCTGTGGATACATTAGAGAAACATGCAGCCTAGGGCCTGGGCAGGCAGCTCAGTGAGCAGGATGTGTGCTAGGTCTCAGCCCCGCGCGCCTGCTTGCAGGGCACTTAGTATAGGGCAAAGCCGCAGGCAACCCTGGCTGCCAGGCCATTCTCTAGGAACAGTTACAACTTGTAAAGACCAAGATGTGTAAATAAGTCTTTCAAAAATTTATTTGGTTCTTCTGTTAAAAACTGAGCAAATTAAAAAAAAAAAATGTGTGACCCTGGCCGGGCGTGGTGGCTCACATCTATAATCCCAGCACTTTGGGAGGCCAAGGCGGGCAGATCACCTGAGGTCAGGAGTTCAGGACCTTCTTGGCCAACATGGCAAAACCCTGTCTCTACTAAAAATACAAAAGTTATCTGGGTGTGGTGACACGTGCATGTAGTCCTAGCTACTCGGGAGGCTGAGGCACAAGAATCACTTGAGCCTGGGAGGCAGAGGTTGCAGTGAGCAGAGATCGTGCACCACTGCACTCCAGCCTGGGCAACAGAACGAGACTCTCTCAAAAATAAATAAATAAAAGTTTGACATGATTATTTAGTTTTAAACCTTTTTATCACAAAATAAAAACATACAGGAAATGACACAAAACAAATACATAGATTATTGAATGTAATGATTGTAAGGTGAATACCTTTGTGTCCACCATCCAGGGAAGAAGAATTACTTTGCCGGATACCCCAGAAGGCTCTCCAAGTGCCCCTCCAGCCACAGCCCCCTTCTCCTGCTCCTTGGCTGCAGAAGTATTTCTGACTTTGACAGAGTGACTTCCTTGGTTTCTTGATGGCAGTTTAGTCTTGTCCGCTTTCTTTTTTAACTTGATCAGTCTCCGTTTGCAGTCCTGTCTGCCTCGCTCTTCTCCCTGCCGTTATCTGTTGAAGAGCCTGGGCCGTTCGTCCCGTCGCTTCCCACGGTGTAGATTTCGCTGACCGCGTGGTCATGGTGCGTTCAGCATGATCCTCTGTCCTCTGTGTCCTGTGGATTGGCAGCTGGGTCTAGAGGCTTTGTGAGCCTCAGATTTGAGCCCTTTGGCAGGAGATTAGGCGGTTAGGGGCTCTCCTCGGGAGTCCTTGTCCATGTTAACAGCAGCTGATGCTCAGGGCCAAGATCTGTTAATTATTTGGGGTTGCAAAATGGTAATATTCTGTCTTTTTGCTTGCCTTTATTCGCTGGAATGGTTTTCTAGGAAAGTGTTTTCTTTTGTATACTATTTGGTTACCCAGTGGTACAGTTCATATAGGAAGGGCAGGATAAATGCTTGATTCTTTGCTCTTGCACAGTAAGTTTTTAAGATAATGCATTAGTTCTCTGTCATCCTTAGAAGGTGAGCTGTTAAGGTTTTTTACTTATATATATTAAGAATTCATGGGCTGGGCATGGTGGCTTATGCCTATAATCCCAGCACTTTGGGAGGCTGAGGCAGGAGGATCACTTGAGCCCAGGAGTTTGAGACTAGCCTGGGTAATGTAGCGATACCCTGTCTCTACAGAAAATTAAAGTAAAAGTAGGCGGCTGTGGTGGTGCCTGCCTGTTGTCCCAGCTACTCTGGAGGCTGAGATGGGAGGCTCTCTTAAGCCCAGGAGGTTGAGGATGCAGTGAGCTGTGACAATGCCACTCCACTCCAGCCTGGGTGACAGCAAGTCCTGGTCTTTAAAAAAAACCAGAATTTGTGGAGTTAAGCATATTTGATGGGTTTCAATCCATTGTGATATTTATCTTCGTTTAACTTGGACTCACTCCTTTGGTCAGTGAGAGGGAGCCTCTTCAGCTGGGCTCCTGAGTTTTGATAAGCATGCGTGCATGCGCATTCACGGACGCACTGCATAGCGCCTGCAGTCCGGCCTGTGCAGGTGCTCTAGGCCCATCTCGTACAGCTTCTGCCCCAAACTTTTCTTAAAGGAAAAACCTTAGACAAGTTCGCAGTTTAATTGAGCAGAAAATAGTTGCTTCAGCCGGGTAGCACTCAGGACCAAAAGCAGGTCAGAACGCTCCCTTGCGCATCACGTGCAGGCTGCAGTTACAGCTGGAAGAAGGGAAAGACACGTGGACATGGCCAGGCTCACAGCAGTGCCGCCTCCGCTTCTCATCACCATGTTTTGCAGCCTTCAGCCTGTGATCGGTGAGACTCTGCTGCTTATCACAGGAGTATACTCTCACATCAGGGCGCAGTCTGTTTACATGTTCAGTGAGGTTCTAAGTCAAAGTCAGTATGCACAGAGGCAGTTTTAGGCCAAACTTAATGCTGTTTAACATTGGGAATCCATTATTTTTCCAAGAGTCTCTGGTGGAGCTGGTAATTTAGATCCACAGTCTAGGATGCTCATTGCTATAGGTTTGGTCATTGTTTCCAGACTTTTTATTGGACAGAGCTTTAAAAAAATACAAACATTACACACACACATTTAAAGAAAAAATATTTTCTGAACCTGTATCGATATTCCCAATACAAATTCAGCGTTGTGGGGCCCATACATAGCCTCTCCTATAAGATGTCTGTGTCTCCCACACCCAAGACAGGACGATGGCGTGGAATATTCCGTAATCACTCACTCATTTTATTCCACTTTAACATTTAGTGTTTTTAAAAATACTAATACCGTAGCACTAGTTGTGATGATGAAAACAGCACTGTGTCTACACTGTCAGAAAAATCGCTCCCTTTTACCGCCATTGACTCTCATTTCTGTGTGTTCAGTTGTCTTAACCTGTGTATGGTCAGTGAGTTTCTAATGTTGAATTCAGTTTTGCCGGAGATGAAACTCTTGGCTCAGATTTTCTTTGAGGATCTGAATTGTTTTATTCTGTTTTCTTCCAGCATACAGTGATGCATGAAAAGCCTGATGAATCTTATTTGCTTCCCCTGACAAGTCGTATGCTGTTGTTGCTTAGATGCCTGAAGGATTTTTTCCTTTTTCTCTCAAGTCAGCAGTGGTATTCGAATGTATCATGTGTTGGTGTTGGTTGTCCTGGTCCTTGTTTGCAGGTGTATGGGTGCGCTTTCTACGCGTACTTTCAAATCTGTTATTTTAAGATTGCTTGAACTGTAGTTTAGTGTTATATTTTTCTTGCTACATTTTTTTCCTTTGGCGATCCCCGTTATCTGTGTGTCGAAACCTAAGTTGCCTGTTTTCAGTGTTTGCCACCGTCTCTGGAATCTCTTTCACCTCTTTCTTTGTTTCTTTTTGAGTTGTAAATGTTATCGCACCACTTTTTTTGAGTTGTAAATGTTGTTATCTCACCACTTTTGTTATTTGAAATAGAAACAGTGTCTCTCTCTGTAGCCCAGGCTGGTCTTAAACTCCTGGCCTCAAGGAATCCTCCCTTAGCCTCCTAAAGTTCTGGGATTACAGGTGTGAGCCACCAAACCCAGCCCCACCTTGCTTTTTAAAACGGCTCTATTGAGGTGTAACTGACAGATAATAAATTGCACATATGTAAAGTGACCAATGCATATTCCCATGAAGCTATCAGCAAAACACGTCCATCACCACCAACAGTATTTTCACAGCTTTTGTAAACTGTTCCTCCGTGTCCCCCATCCTCAGGCAACCACTGTTCTGCTTGCTCTCGCTAAAGATTAATTTATATTTTCTAGAATTATATATGAGTGGAATCCTAGAACAAGTACTGTGGGGGGAGGTGCTTCTTTGCTCCACATAATTGTTTTAGCATTCACTGTGTGTATCAGCAGTCCGCACTGTGTTGTATGGCTGTGCCACAGTGTTTACCTGCTGACTGGCACGTTTCCATTGTTTTCGTTTTCTGACTAAATACGATAAAGCAAGTAAAGCTGCCGTGAACATTTATGTCCTCGTCTTTGTCTTCTGTTTCTCTGGGGTAAATGCCTTGGAGCGGATGCCTGGGTCACATGACAGGTGTATGCTTCTTAAGAAACGGAAACTTTTCCAAGTGTGAGCTTTACATTTTCCATTCCCTCCAGCCAGGCAGGAAAGTTCCAGCTCACTCCACATCCTTGGCAACACTGTCACCTCATTCTGTTACAAATGTCGGTGCGTTTTTGGTTTTGCTGTTTAGTCGTGTTTTTAGGTGAGGATCTGAGAAGATCCAAAAGTATGCTCCTACTGCTGCCCCTGCCATTTGAGAATCTGTGATTTAAAAAAGTGAAAAATTACACCAGAATTGAAAGTACAGAGATGAAAAGTTGTGCCTCCAAAATCTTGACAGTCTGTGGATTTTCACAAATACGGTGTCAGTGCAGCAGAACGCACGTGAAGCCGGAGGAACGAAGGTCCAGCCACACTCGGCTAAGAAGGAATCATAAAGTTTTAGGGGGCAATTTCATCAATTTTCTTTTTATTAAAAGGAAATACATTACTGAGAATCAAAATATCAGCTGCATTTTTTATATCTTTAGAAATTTACAATGATATATAATTACATCTTCATCAGCTCCAATTCAGAAGATACTTGAGTGACTGTTACATATCAGATTGTGCTGTATATTGTGGAATATATAAGCTTTCAACGGGTGCTGCTTCCAAAATCAGATGTTCACGCTGTACAAACAGGCTGTGGAAGAAGTGTTCTCCGTGCAGCACTCCCCTCCCGGTGTCATGCCATTGCTGAAGCTTGAAGAAAGCCCCTCTGCTGTCTTGTAGGACAGGCACAAAAGCGCATGAGGTTGGAGGTCAAACAGACTGAGAAGGAAAAAGCCCTCCTGGCTAGTGATCAGCTTGGGTAACTAAGTAGGAACCAGTGAATGCTGCATTCCTGATTCAGGTGATATTGTTTATTTCAGGTTGAGCAAGTCTGGGCCTCAGATCGTGTGTCTGAAAAGGAGGCCCTTGGTGTTTTTTGGTCTTTTTCCTAATTCTAATATTCCAGCAGTTCTGGAGCAAGAAGGAATAGGTCACTCAACTAAAGCCCCCTTTTTATTCATGTGATGAGTTGATGTTCAGAACTCAGTAAAAGGATGTCATCAGAACAAAACACATAGCAATGATCATGGTGGTCAGTCATGGTTCCTGAGTTCACAAACACTCAGGAGTAGTACTGGGAGGGCTGGCTGCATCTGCCCGCGTTGTGCCTCCCGGCACACAGAAGACACTATTTGCTGGGTGAATACCTGGCCAGCTAGTTAAACTAGCTTTGGTTCTTAATAGCCCATTGAGAGCCAGGAGTTGGCACAAGGCAACTCTGATCTTGTGTTGACATAAGTATTTGTCAAAGAACAACTTTCATCAAAATATGCCTCCAAATTAAGATGATCTGGTGATAGGGAAAGCTGCCAGTATACGGTGGTAGGGTTTTAGACAAAGACAAATGTGGTCAATGAAGTGAGAAAAGGCGAGTGGGCTGCTTTCTCTACCCCCAGCAGAAGAGCTCTGTTCTCTAGACCTAAGTATGCACAGTGTCGTGTATATTAAAGGCAGTACCTCAACAGTAAGCAAGGGCCTTTAACCTAGGATTTAACATCCAGCCACCATGAAAGACGACTACGAGTAAAAGCTTAATACAAAAGAGTTTTGAAGAGCTGTAAGCAAAAGCAAATTAGGAAAAGAATTTGCAACTCGTATCACAAAGGACTAATTTCCCTAATATGTAAGAACTTCTAGAAATTGGTAAAACAACTAATAACTCAGGAGAATGGATTAGTCAAATTGTTTACAGAAAAAGAAACAGCGTCCTTTAGGAATGAAAAGATGCTCAACTTCACTCATGAGAGAATGCAAATTAAAACACCAAGACGTCGTTTTCTCTATGATATTAGCAACAGTGCACACGTTGCTGAGGCTGCCTGGAAACATGTGCTCCCCTGTGTGGTGCTGAGTGCACATTGGCACCCCTCAACCCCAGGCAGGCGCGGCCCACTGTCCGCACTACAGATGCAATACTCTAACCCACCAGTCCCCACTCTGCGGAATTCATGCTGTAGATACACCTGCATGCATAAAAATAAAAGACGGCCAGGTTTTTAATATCCGATAACTGGAAACAGTACTGGCATCTGAAGCGGCTGTGGAATAAACAGCGTTAGAAGGAGTGACAGCTCGTAAGTACCCACAGACCAGCAGGATCTCTGGGCGCTGTTAGGTGGAAAACGGAAAGTACTGATTCGTGTTTCAGCAGGCTGCCTTGTGCCTCGGAACACACAATTCACAAACACTGAGCGGTTACTCCACTATGCTGGGAATGGGGAGAGGATGCTAAAGTACTGATCCGTGTTTCAGCAGGCTGCCTTGTGCCTCGGGACACAAAACAGTTCCCAAACACTGAGTGGTTACCCCACTACGCTGGGAATGGGGAGAGGATGCTGTGGGTGGGAATAGGGGAATGATGAGACTGCTGCATGCATCTCTGTATGATTTTTAATTTTTTATGTTATTTTATATATATATGTACATATAATTTTTTTTTTTTAAATGGAGTTTTGCTCTTGTTGCCCAGGCTAGAGTGCAGTGGCACCATCTTGGCTCACTGCAGCCTTCACCTCCTGGGTTCAAATGATTCTCCTGCCTCAACCTCCAGAGTAGCTGGGACTACAGGTGCCCACCACCACGCCTGGCTAATTTTTTTGTATTTTTAGTAGAGATAGGGTTTCTCCATGTTGGGCCAGGCTGGTCTCCAACTCCTGACTTCAGGTGATCCACCTCAGCCTCCCAAAGTGCTAGGATTACAGGCGTGAGCCACCACACCCAGCCTGTATGCTATCTTAAACAAAAAAAAAATTTTTTTTTTTGAGACAGAGTTTCACTCTTGTTGCCCAGCCTGGAGTGCAATGGCATGACCTCAGCTCACCGCATCCTCCACCTCCCGGGTTCAAGCAATTCTCCTGCCTCAGCCTCCTGAGTAGCTGGGTGACACATTAACAGACATGTGCCACTACGCCAAGCTAATTTTGTATTTTTAGTAGAGACAGGGTTTTTCCATGTTGGTAGGCTGGTCCCAAACTCCCGACCTCAGGTGATCTGCCTACCTCAGCCTCCCAAAATGCTGGGATTACAAGTGTGAGCCACCGTGCTCAGCCAAAAAAAATTTTTTTTAAATCTCTTTTTTCTTTTGAGACAGGGTCTTTCTGTGTCACCCAGGTTAGAGTACAGTGGCACTGTCATAGCTTACTGCAGCCTTACCTCCTGAGCTCAAGTGATCCTCCAGCCTCAGCCTCCTGAGTAGCTGGGACTACAAGTGTGTGCCACCATGCCCAGCTAATTTTTATTTTTCTTAGAGGTGGGGTCTTCCGGGTCTTACTATGTTGTCCAGGCTGGTCTTCAACTTCTGGGCTCAAGCAGTTCTTCAGCCTCAGCCTCCAGCATGCTGGGATCGGAGCCACAAACCTTGTTTCCCATTTCATTGACATTTGTTTTTGTCCAAAACCCTCATCATATACTGGCGGCTTCCCGTATCACCAAAGAATCTTAATTTGCAAGCATATTTTGATGAAAGTTGTTCTTTGACAAACACTTATGTCAACACAAGATCAGAGTCACCTTGTGCCAACTCCTGTCTCTTGATGGGCAATCAAGGACCAAAGCTGCTTTAACTATCACAGTTATATCATTTTGATCTTTGAATCATGTTGTAATACCTGTTTTAAAATATTTGGTGAAAATATTTGAAAGGTCTGCTTCAAAGAGGCCAAATAAAGGGCATGGGTTTGCAACGTGTGGAACTCTCCCCAGCAGAAACCCCGGTGGCCAGGTGGACACGTGCTGAGCTGAGGTGTTCAGATCCCACCCCAGTCCCTCTGTGGAAGAAACACTGTGACACAGCGCCGTGTGCTGAGTATCTGAGATTCATATAATATGTAGTGTGCTCCTTTTAGGTAGACGACATGCTTTAACCTAACATTACCCAGAGGAAAACTTAGGGGGATCACAGTTATGAACTGAATGTGTCCCCCAAAATTCATGTGAAACCCCTAACCCTTGCTGTGGCTGTGTTTGGAGAGGGGCCTCTAAGGAGGTACTGGGGTGAAGGTTATAAGGGTGGGGCCCTGACCCGCTGGGTTTGGTGTCCCTGTGAGGAGAGACCCCGAGGGCCTGTGCTCCCTCCCGCCCCAGGAGCACTCTCTGGGAAAGGCCGCGCGCCAGCCTCTGCAAGCCAGGAAGGAGTCTCACCAGAAACAATCAGTGGGAACCTTGATCTCAGACTTGGAGCCTTCCGAGCTATGAGAAACAGATTTCTGTTGTTTCAAGCCCCTGAGCCTGTGGTGTTGTCACAGCAGCCTGAGCAGGCTGAGAAGGTAGCTAAGGGTGTTTGGTAAAGAAAAAAAATGAATTATCCTTGTTAGGGTGTGAAGAGGCCTTACTGAAGGGCCCACCCCAGTGGGGTGTTGCAGTAGGGGAGAGAGACGGGGGTCAGTTCCGAGTACAGGGATAGGTGAGAGCTGGCCCGGAGCAGGGTGGGGCCTGTGGACAGAAATTCCTCAGAGGGAACATCAGGAGTCGGAGGGCAGGGCGGGTTTCCCCAGGCAGGCTCAGCAGGATCTGCCCCTACGGAGCCCGCCCAGGACAGACCCAAGGTCACAGCCTGGTCCGAGAGGGGACTTGGAGGAGTGGACACAAGCTTGGTCCAAGGCAGGGTCTTTGTCAAAGATCATTTGTTTTATTTTACAGGGAGGAAACTGCAGCCCAGTCAGCTTTTCCGACTCTAGGCCGACACTCTTCACTGTGCTGACGTGTGACTCACCAGATAAAGCCACACATGCCGTTCTTTTAACCTTCTCTCCTCTGTGAGTGCAGTGAAGTTAGTGCTTTTCAACAAGTCCTTTCCTTTTCTAATACATAAAGTGAGAGGCAGAGCCTGCCCTGGTCTCTGGGCCCGCCCTCTGCTGGCCACGTTCCTTTTCTTGTTTGGACCATCTGAGCAGCACACCACCCCCTGCCTTGGGGCAGTGACGTGTCTGTGGTCAGTGCAGGGCCTGGTGCTGGCCCCCTCGTGGCCGGGACTCAAAGTGGTCACGCCCGGCCCCTGCTCCGTGTTCCGTGTGCCGGCACGGGCTTCTGGACCAGTTTTCAGCACATCTCGAGTGTGATCAGGCCTGATCTCCACCCAGGCTGCGCCTTCCCTGCCTGCTCCCGTGCGCCCGGCGGGTGTACACCTCTGTCGCCCCACTCCTCCCTCTCCAGGTAGCAGCCAGGAAGGCACTTTCTTTTCTTTCTTTTTTCTTTTGAGATGGAGTCTTGCTCTGTTGCCAGGCTGGAGTGCAGTGGCGCGATCTCGGCTTACTGTAAACTTTGCCTCCTGGATTCGATTCTCCTGCCTCAGCCTCCGGAGTAGCTGGGACTACAGGCACACGCCATCACGCCCAGCTAATTTTTGTATTTTTTACTAATAGAGACAGGGTTTCACCATGTTAGCCAGGATGCTCTCGATCACTTAACCTCATGATCCACCCACTTCAGCCTCCTAAAGTGCTGGGATTACAGGCGGGAGCCACCGGCCACCCAGCCTGGCACTTTCGAGCCATGTCAGATCACACCACTCCCATGCTCAGGATCCTCCTATGACTTCCTTGTCCCTCAGTATAAAATGCAAAGTCCCCCTCCCACACCCTCAGCTGTCCCCTGCCCCTACCCCACCCCTCCCCTGCACTCCCCACTGCACCCTTCCCCTGCACTTCCCACCTCACCCCTCCCATGCACTCCCCACCCCACCCCTCCCTTCACCTTCCCTGCACTCCTCTCCCCTCCCCTGCACTCCCCTCCCCTGCCCTGCACTCCCCTCCCCCGTACTCCCCTCTCCTCCTCTCCCCACCCCTCCCCTGCACGCCCCACCTCTCCCCTCCCCTCCCCACCCTTCCCCTGCACTCTCCAGCTCCAGCCATGTGGCTTTTCCTGCTGTTCTTCAGCGTGTGGGGAACACTCCTGCCTCAGGGCTGTGCTGTTCCACTGCCTGGGCTTTACTCAGATGGAACTTGCTCTGTAAAAATTATTGATTTCTAAATTATGGTAAAATATACATAACATAAAGTTAACATCTTAGCTTTTTTTTTTTTTTTTGAGACAGGAGTGTAAGGCCGGTGCCTCCTTGGGAGCCGAGTGGACACCTCCCCCCTCCCCGCGCCTAAAAACTACGTCATCATTCTGAGCGCCTTGCTCAGCATTTGCCCTCTCCACGCGGACCCCCCCTTTCCCATTTCCGCATTCCAATCTCAGCCTGCACTCGCCAGAAATTTTGAAAAAGCCCGCCAAGAACCTGCCCTATAGTAGCCCCCCAGCACGTTCTTGGCCAGCCCCTCGTCGGTGCTCACTCCCTTTATACCCAATGGAAATGCCCCCGCTTTGTTCACCTAGCCCGTCTCCAGTTTTTAATAACCAATAGAACTACCTCGTCTTTGTTTCCCCCGTAGTCAATCAGCTACCTCTATTCCCTATAAAACCCCATGCCGCAAGAAGAGAAGCGCGACTTCTCTGGCCCCTCCCGGACCATAGAACCTCGCCCGGGAGCCGAATAAATTGGCTTTTGATTTCCTCACTAAACTCGGAGAGAAATCTAACAAGGAGGGTCTCACCCTGTCACCCAGGCTGGAGTGCAGTGGTGTGATCACAGCTCACTGCAGCCTCTACCTCCTGGATTCAAGTGATTCTCCTGTCTCAGCCTCCCGAGTAGCTGGGACTATAGGCATGCGCCACCATGCCTGGCTAATTGTGTGTGTGTGTGTGTATTTTTATTTTTAGTAGAGATAGAGTTTTGCCATATTGGCTGGGCTGGTCTCAAACTCCTGACCTCAAGTGATCTGCCTGCCTCAGCCTCCCAAAGTGCTGGGATTACAGGTGCGAGCCACCGTACCCAGCCCATCTGTTTTCAAGTGTACAGTTGAAAACATTAGCTACACTCACACTGTTGCACAACCAGCACCACCGTCCAGCTCCAGAGCGTCTCATCCTCCCAGGGGGAAACTCTGTTTCTGTTGGGCATGTGGGGCATGGGCTCCCCGTCCCCCCGCCAGCCCCTGGCAGCGCCGATCTGCTTTCCATCTCTATGAATGTGACTCCTCTAGTGACCCCATGTAAAAGGAATCATGCAGGATTTGTTCTTTTGTGCCTAATTTCACTGACCCTGATGTCCCCAAGGTTCCTCCATGTGGGAGCAGGTGTCAGAATTCCCTTTTAAGGCTGAAGAATACTCTATTGTATGGATGTGGCACAGGATTTTTTCGGTGTCTTCACCAGCCAGAGACCTCCATGGCCGCCGGCACCCCTCTGGGCCTCACCTGGCTCCAGGCTCGCTGCTGGCGGTACCCTGCACACTGGGCCCAGCGGGCTGTGCTCAGCTTGCACCCCGGCCCAGATCCCACTCGCCACAGGATCCACGCTCAGCTGGCAATCGGGCCAGGTGTGCCACGACCTGCTTCTGCCTTGGGCACCAGCGTCTGGATGAGGGGAACATGGCAGCTCCCAAAAACTCAGAGACACCAGGAACCGCAGAGCCTCCAGGCTGTTGCAGCTTGACTGCTCCCGCCACCTGTGGCTTGGCGAGCGGGGGCCGTGTTCCAGCCCTGGTTCTGGGACTCAAGGTGTGGGCTCTGGCGAGGCACTACAGCTCTAGTTCATTCCTGCTGCCCGCAACCTCAGCAAACGGGTGTGTGGCACCCAGCGGCTTCTGCTCAGCGAGCAGGACAGAGGGTTGTGGTGTTACAGCCCTTTTCAAACCCACGATTCGGCGGGTGCCAAGTTCTTGTCCCACATCCAGAAGAATGAGGTTACGCAGACAACCAGAGAGTGAGCAGGGCAGAAAAAACTTTGATTGCACAACGGAGAGGTCCCAGCGGAAAGGGGACCTGAAGTGGGCAGCCCTTACCCTAAGGCCAGTAGTCCCCACCAAAGGTGGTGGTCCCACTGTGTGGCTGAATCCAGGGTTTTTATGGGCTCACCATGGGAGAGTGTGTGCTGATTGGTCTATGGGTGGGCCTAGAAAAATCACCATTTGATTGGCTAAAATGCATCGAGGAAGTTCTCACTCCAGGTTGTGGACTTCACCTGGAAGGGGGGGCTGGTTTTCTGGCCTCGGGCTGCCTTTGGCTTGAAGGTCTGGTTTCACTGGGGACTCGCCCCCCTCTTCCTAGGAATGGTCTTCTGCCGCTGTCAGAGGGCCCACACTTCGTTTATCCAGTGGTCATTCAAGGGATCCGGCGTTGTCTCTGCCTTTTGGGCACTGTGAAGAAGCTGCTGTGAGCTGGGCGTGGCCCTGCCTGCACGTGTCCCTGCTTTCTGTTTCTCTGGGATGAACGTGGTGGGAGATCGCGGGGTCCTGTGGCTCTTGGCAGAGCAGGCGTCATGTTTTCCACAGCAGCTCTCCATCAGATGGCACTTTCTTTTTTTATTTTTTGAGATGGTATCTTGCTCTGTCACCCAGGCTGGAATGCAGTGGCACCATCTCAGCTCGCTGCTCTGCCTCCCAGGTACAAGCAATTCTTCTGCCTCAGCCTCCAGAGTAGCTGGGACTACGGGTGTGTGCCACTACACTTGGCTAATTTTGTATTTTTTGTAGAGATGGGGTTTCACCATGTTGGCCAGGCTGGTCTCGAACTCCTGACCTCGTGATCCGCCTGCCCCAGCCTCCCAAAGTGCTGGGATTACAGGCGTGAGCCACCTGCACAGCTTCAAATGGCACTTTTGTAGCGATTCCTCCCGTATCTCTCCCCATAAACACTGCAACTCCACCTGCGTTCCTTCTTTCTGTGACTTGTCATGTGGAAACTTCAGATGTGCCCGAGCCGGCTGCAGCAGCCCAGGAGAGCTGCTGTGAGCACCTTCCCCGCCCCGTGGCCGGCACCTTCACACACGGCGTCCGGAGGTGGCTGGAGTGGGAGGACTCACACAGAAATCAGCAAGTGTGCAGGTCAGGCCCGCCGTCCCCCAGAGCAGCTGTGACATGTTTACCAGCACACCGGTGGCCTGCTTTCTACTTGTGTTATTCGTATCTATTTTGGTCTGTTTCCCTATAGAAAATAAACTCCGTGTGGCAGAAGTTTTATCTCTCCGCTCCCTTCTTGGTTCCCAGCTTCTGGAACAGTGCCAGACCTCTGGCCGGGCTCAGTCAGTGCTTGCGAATGCTTGCTGGCCCCAGGACATGCAGGAGAGGTGAGCTCCGAGAGGGCGGGGTCGGGAGGGAGCAGCCTGGCGGCTTTTTGGAGAAAAGGCCTGGGTGACATTTTCTGCATCCTTTCCCCTCCCCTGAGGCAGCAGTTGGCTTCCCTGTGGGCACAGAGGGCTGGCCCTCACCTGGCTCTGCCCATCAGTCCCGGCTGCGGGAGCGGGCCTCCATGCAACGCTTCCCGGCCTTTATAATGTCAGGGCGTGCCTGGAAAATAGGATTTCCACAGCACATTGTGGTGAAGTGGAGGGGGCTGGGCACATCTCTGGGGGCCTCGGTGAAAATGTTCATTACATTTAAAAATATTCCTTACACGCAGTCGTGCACTGCATAGCAACATTTCTGTCAACGCCGCACTGCGCGTACACCAGCGGTCCCATCAGATTAGAATACCGTGTTTTACTGAACCTTTTCTATGCTTAGATACACAGATCCTTACCATTGTGTGACAGCTGCCTGCAGGATTCAGAGCAGTGACGTGCTGTACAGGGTTACGGCGCAGAAGCCACAGGCTGTAGCTCATCGCCCGGGTGTGCAGGGGGCTGTGCCATCGAGGCCCTGCAGGTGCGCGCTGTGGTGTTCCTGTCAAGTGACTGAGGCTGCTAACTGGGCCCCTGGGAGTTCAGCACTCAGCACTTTCCAGTGAGGACTGAAACAATGAATGTTCTGATCGGGCAGCTCTGGCTGGCACAGGTGAATCACGCGCTTTGTGCCCAGTATTTCTTGTTCCCACATCATCATTGTACGCTGCCGATCTACTGTTTCTTTGTCAAGCAGGAGGAGATCACGTCCAGGTCATAAAAAATGTTTGCATGTGAACAAATGCCTTGAAGGTGCTGGGACCAGGCGCTGACGCCAGAAGTCTGGCTGCTAGAGGTGTTGGCCGACATGGAAGAAACGCGGACTTTCCCTCCATTCCCTGAAACCCCCTCCTGACTCACCAGCTGCATAAAAACTCTCTTCACCTCTTTGTCAAGGCGGATTTGAGAACTCTTGCTCTCTTGTCTTCTTGCTTGGGCCAAATGGAATAAGCATTTCTCCGTCTCCGGCACCTGTGTCTCAGTGTTCGGCGTCAGCCTCACAGCAGGTGCACGAACCTGGCATTTGGGCTGCTACAGCAGCTGTGCTTATAACAAAAATAAAGTGCCAAGTGTTAGGGGAGAGTGTGAGTATGAAACCTGTACACAGCCTCCAAATAAACGCTCTTCAGAACGTTTCATGAGCAACTTCTGGACACATAACTTTTCCTATCAGGTTTATAATTAAAATAGCCATAGACTTCCCAACCACAGCTTTTTAATGGTGATCTCTTTAAATTATTATTATTATTATTATTTTTAGAAACAGGGCCTCACTTTGTCATCCAGGCTGGAGTGCAGTGAAGCAATCATAGCTCACTGCAGCCTTGAACTCCTGGGCTCAAGCAATCCTCCCACCTCAGCCTCTTGAGTAGCTGGAACTACAGGTGTGCGCCACCACACCTAGCTACTTTTTAATTTTTTTTTTTGTAAAGGCAGGGTCTCACTGTGTTGCCCAGGCTGGTCTTCACACCTGTGCCCATGCAATAGTCCTGCCTTGGCCTCCCAAAGCACTCAAATTACAGGTGTGAGCCACCCGCCCAGCCTCCTCAAATTCTTGACAGTCACCATTAATAAGAAACTTTATATGCAAAAATAGATGAAAATGTTAAATAGCCCTTCCTTTCTTTTCTTTTCTTTTTTGTTTGCCTTTTCTGCACTAGTATCTTCCTTTCTTTTTATTGACAAATGTAAAGTTGAAATTCGATTTTATATACACTCGAGCATTTCCATATCAAGAACTTTTTCATAGCATCGAAGCTCTCCATTGCAAAACACATGCATTATCAGTCAGTCACCCTGCAACTGCTTCACAACTCTCTAAAAGGGCATTTTAGCCTCAAGCGGTCTCCAAAACACAGCTTTTGGGCTACTGCCTGGAGCCGGGCCCCAGAGACCCACCAAGCCATTTCCGGAAGCCCCCATCTGAGCTGTCCTCCTCTTTCCTCTGCCTTGACCTCAAGCTCCCAGCAGCCCCAGGCCCTGATCCTGAAGTTGCCTCGTGGTCTGGGGCCATCTGCTGAAGTTGGGTGTGGCCAGCACCCTTGGCCACACCAGGACTATGCGTCTGGATGCTGTTGGCTGGCTGTCGCCCGGCTGTCGCCCAGCATGTGCGTCATCAGTGGCCGTCTGTCCTGCTTAGCTCAGTGGGCCCTCCTGGGAGCCCTGAGCAGAGTTACTCCTGGTTCAGGGGCTCAGGCCACCTCGGGCCCTGTGCAGCTGCCCAGAGGGCCAAGGAATCAGAGTTCCAAGGCATATCTGCAAAGGGCTGGACACGGTCTAATGCGGGTTTTGGTGGTGTGGGTGATGGCCCAGTGCTCCCACCCTGAGAGAGCAACGCCCGTGTTTACAAAAGGATCCAGTGACCTTTCTCTGCATTGGTTTGTTCTCGGATTGTAAAGAACTATTCAATTTTTAATCAGGGGCTTCTTATTTCTTCACGTGCTCATTCATCTCTAATTCAACATTATTGTTAAATTTTTCTTTGCAAAAGAAGCTCACTAGTTTCTAGTGGAGAGTCACAGAAGATTATATGACTTTTTCAAAGGACAGAAAAATGCAATGTGAATTTCAGTTGATCAGTAAACTAATTTCTCACTTTCCAGCCTCACACCCACCTTCAGCAGAAGCCTGCTACCCTCCCATGTGCCTGAGGGTCTGCCTGCAGGTGTGAGAAGTTTTCCTTTTGTTCGGTTTTAGAGTCTGCTGGGCAGGCATTGTGTTGAGATTACTGGTAACAAGAGAATGAATCAGACCAGGAAAGAATGTGAAAGGTGATCTGGTTTTATATAAACAAACAACTTATCCTACAATGCAGCGCCCTAAGTTTTTTCTAAAAGGCTCAGGGAAAGATACTTGGACCATTGAACCACAGCTCCTTGGCCACCACATTGCCCTGATTCAGTGCCACACACGTCCTTTACACATGGCAGTGTTGCTGGCCCCTCAGAAGGGCCTCTGCGAGGGCTCATTAGCAGCAATGACCTCAGTGGGACCCCCGCCCCTGCTGTTGCCATGAGTAGCTTGCAGTGGAAGTTCCTTCCTGCCATCTCTCTGTGCACTTGTCCTCCAAACCTACCTGAAGACCTGCAGGAGGAAGGCCTGCCGTGCTCTCTTCTTCGGGCAGGAGTGAGAAAACATTTCTACAAAGGGATGGTGAAAGAGGACCGGTTGTCATGGAATCTGCCCTAAGCTTTGACCAAGACAGACAGAAGGACACCCTACTTAGATGTCCTTGAGCCCACAGGAGAGGGAGAGGGAGGAAATGCTGGGTCATGTATACCCACACCACACACGATGCACCACACACCACACCACACAACACAGCGCACCACACAGCACACTGCAACACACACCACACACCATATACAATGCACCACACACCACACAACACAGCGCACCACACACCATACCACAGCACACACCACACACCATACACAATGCACCACACAACAGAACACACACCACATACAATGCACCACACACAACACACCACACCACACACCATACACCATATGCAATGCACCACACACCACACAACACACACAATGCACCACACACATACCACACTGCACACACACCACATACACAGCACACACCACACATACAACACACCATAGCATAAACATGCCACACAACATACCATACATACACTACACACCATATCACACACCCCATACACCACACACCACACCATATACACCACACCACACACATACAACACACCACACCGTACACACCACACACATATCACACACACCCACCTTACCACACAACATACACACAACACACTATACACACCACACATACCACACACACCACACCACACACTACAGATATCACATATGCACACCACAAATATACAAGACACCATACTACACACAACACACTATACGCACACCACAGACCACACACACCACACCACACACACACACCATCACATGGTTAGACACAGTACACCACACCCACATCACATACACCATACATACCATACACCACACTTACCACACAACACACCATACCATATACACTCCACTATATACACACCACATGCATTCAACACACATCATACTATATACTTACCACACACACCAGGCATTACATGCACCACAACACACCACAGCATACACACACACCATATACCACACCACAGACACACATCACACACCACACCATATATACACACCACTCCCCTCACACATCACACATACACCACACCATACACACACCACACCACAGACACACATCACACACCACACAACATACACCACACCACATACACACACCACTCCCCTCACACACCACACATACACCACACCATACACACACACACACCACACACCAACTTCCGCACACACAGCACTGTGCTCCCCACCCTGTGCCACGCTCTCTCCCTAGTGTGTGATTTTTCTCTTTTGCGGGGTGTTGGGGGACCCTGCAGACTTGAGGAGAGGTGCAGGCTGGGCGGGCAGGGTGCCTCTTAGCCCTGCGCTCTCCCTGTGTGTCGGGACCCACTCTGCTGGGTCAGGGTGTGTGGAGCCCACGCTGCCAGCCTGCCCGTGAGGACTAAGCCAGGGGTGTGGAGCCGCCTCCCTGATTCCTAAACCGACTCAGTTGTTCGGCCTTCTTGGGTCTCTGCTTCCCTGCCTGGGCCTCCCCAGCTCCCAACATTCACCAAAGGATGTTCTGTGGGACATTTTCAGAGTCAGTAGATGCTCTCCCAAAAGAGCCAGCAGTTGTGTTACCTGAAACAGTGTCTTCATCGCAGGCCTTCCCGCCGTCCAGGACGGAGCTAGTAGGCATGGAGTTTGCTCACATGTTTTTTAACCTCAAAACCCTTTCTGGTAATCATCTCACAACTTAGGTGACGTGAGACACATTTTGGGAGACATCTTGCTGGAGTGTTTTGGGGACAGTGCGACCTTGAAGATGATGACAAATGCGGAATGAGATACCCCAGTGGGGGGACGTGTGGTTAGACTCCATCCTGGGGCACAGGGGTCTGGCGTCATTCACTGAAATGCTGTCAATCAGCCTGCATTTTCTCCCAGGAAAAAACCTCCATCTTTACTTCAAAGCTGTATGAAGACCAAGAGAAATGTTTCCCTTTTAATTAGTTTCAACAAAATTTTGCTGACTGTGGCCTCCAGGCAGCTGTTTCTGAATGCTGCTTCTTTGTGAAGAAATTCGTACCCACACTCCCTTTCTTCAATTAAGAAAATTTACATGCACAGATGGGTTGCTTCTTGATTTATGGGTAACATAACTTTTTAATTTATTTTATTATTTTTTTTGAGACGGAGTCTTGCTCTGTCACCCAGGCCGGAGTACAATGACACGATCTTGGCTCACTGCAACCTCTGTCTCCCAGGTTCAAGCGATTCTCCTGCCTCAGCGTCCCAAGTAGCTGGGGTTACAGGCACCCACCGCCATGCCCAGCTCATGTTTGTATTTCTAGTAGAGATGGGTTTTCGCCATGTTGGCCAGGCTGGTCTCGAACTCCTGACCTCAGGTGATCCGGCCTGCCTCAGCCTCCCAAAGTGCTGGGATTACAGGCTTGAGTCACAGCGCCCGACCTATAGATTATACAACTTTTTTAAAAATTGGAAATTTTCAAAAAATTTGAAATACACAAGAGAATGGTTTGGTGACTGCCCAAACACCTCTGTCACCTACCTTCAATAACTATCAAGGCTTGCTAACTGAATTTGGAAGAGTGTTCTGGAAGTGTTTTTTTTTCATATGCAGTACGAGGCTTGACTCTGAGACAGGAATCTGTTACAGTCTCCTGCCACTTGAGGTGTCCTCTGTGGTCCTGCCTGGCTTCCTTGACTGGTAGGGTCTGGGACAGTCTCACTGGCTGTCATTTCAGGTCTCATTGTTGACCCCAGGCTTATTTACAGAGGGACCCTTGCTTTCACTGCAGTCATACTACATGGTAGCTGTTAGCTGTCAAAAGCTCCCGAAACAGCCTCTTGACCCAGGTGCTCCTCAGCAGCTTCCAGCCATCAGCCCCTCTCCCATTATGTATTATGCCCCCGCTCCCTTACCATTTCCTCTATTTCCCAGCAAGCCCTCCAGGCTGCTCCATTTAGAAGACATTAGTCAGTTTTGGCCCTCCCAGGGAGGGCAGTGTAGACCCGGGCTCCTCCACCGAATCGAGCTGGCCCTGGCGGCACTCAGGCTGGGTTCAGCAGGCAACAGCCGGGAGCGTGTAAGGCCTGAAGGCCTGGCGTTGAGAGCAGCTTTGCTCATCTCTTTCATTTGCAAGCTGTTGGAAACACTCACCAGTAGGACACCTTGGCAGCTTAGGATTTGCCATGGACATCTGGCCTGCTGGGCTGCCCTTCCACCACCCCTCTCCCTAACCGCTCTCAGGGCTGAGGGGCTGCCAGGCAGAGCACCTCCCAGGCTGGGCACCTGGCCAGGCCCAGGGAGTGGAGCGTGCACCTCGGGCTCCCACAGAGATCTAAGGGGCTGGGCAGTCTGGAATCTCCCATGAGACCGGCTATCCAGCGTTACATAAGAGAGCTCTTTTTCCTTGAATTACAAGCAAGTGCAGTCTTAGAGCTACTGGCGGCTGTTTCCCGACCTATGCAGAGAGCTCCTTTTAGTAGCTGAGTATTCAGCCAATGCACAGAGGAAAGAGGGGAGAGATATGGCAGAGAGAGAAAGAGAGAAGGAGAGACAGAGGGAAGAGAGAGAGAGACAGCAGGAGGGAGTACCGGGGGAGAAAGAGAGAAAGGGAGAGAAAGAAGAAAAGCTAAGCGAAGAGAGAGAGACACACAGAGAAGACAGAGACAGGGACAGGGACAGAGCTGTCGACGCGCTCCCAGTCGTGAATCCAGCCATTCGCCAGGCGCGTTCCCCTCTAACCCGTCTCAGTTTTGTGAGCCAACATAGCTTTGTTTGGTTTGTCTGCTTAGGTAACTTGTTGGATTTCTGTCGCCTGCAACCTAAGGTACCCTGAAGGAAAAGGATGAGAGCTGAGGTTCTTACGGTATTGGGACGTCTCAAGTCAAAACTATTTTTCTGACAATGCCAGGGTGGCACGTGCCCTCTTCTCTGTGTGGAGCATGGCACTCATGGTGTAGAGTCAGTGCCGGGCTCGGCTGTGCATGCCCAGGAGAGCCCAGGAGAGCCATGCTGTGGGACACACGGTGCCAGCGGTCACTGTGTTTTTCACACACCTGCACTCAAATGACAAAAACAAAAAAATAAAATAACCTTCTCTTAAAAATGTCTTTAATGAAGCTGTAAAAATGACTGATTTTATTGAATTTCGACCTTTGAGTAGCCATCTTTTTAACATTCTCTGACAAATTGGGAGGTACACAGGAAGCATTTCTGCTGAATAGTGAGTATGACCAGTTATCTGGCGGCAAATATTGTGGTTTTCCCAAACTCAAAGTTCCTCCCCTATCACGCAACCCGCGGAGAATGCAGGTACCACCCCTCTTCAAGTCCTCTGCCGGGGACTGGGGTTCAGGAACACTATGGCCCCAGCTACCGCTGTTGAGCCGAGTGACCAACCGTGCTTTGTCCCTGAGCCAGGAATCTCATGTCTTCTGTTAACACCCATGACTCTGGGACAGGCTAACTTCTTAGCTTGCAAGGAGGGTGAACATCCCAGACTCCTGGCAGTTCTTCCCACGGGCCGGAGGTAAGGTACACTTGATCATCAGGTAAAAATTAACTATTATTAATGGTTTACAGCAGGCACTGGCAAACTCCAGGCTGTGAGCCAGATTCAGTCTGCTGCCCGTGTGTATGTTCCGTGAACTAAGAGTGGATTTTCCACTTTCATGTGGTTGTTGTGTAAGGACCTACATACTAGCCTCAGTTTTCACTGCTGCTCCACAAAACCTAAATGGTTTACTATCTGGCCTTTTCCAGAGAAAACCTGCCGCCCGTCTGTAGTGCCTTGCCTGCGTTCCACATTCCAGCAGCTTGGATTTTCCTGGTCTGCGTGGCTCTGCTGTTTCCCTGTGTGGGTTGTTAATGCGCCCCTGGGTTGAGAGCACTTCACAGAACCCAGACGGCTAACAGTCTGCTCAGGTCTGAGGCGATGGCGACCATCTGCCTTTCAAAACATCTCAACGGATTCTTCCCAAGCGTCTTACACTGGGGTGATAAATTCTGGTCATGAAACATATTTTTGGGCTGCTGCTGGCTATTCTTCTGGAAGAGATAGTTCAAGTTCCAACAATTCCCCTTCAAAGGAGTAACTCCCTGGGCCGGCAATGTCCGTGCGAAATACCGAGCGCTGTTCTCATCTGATTCTGCCGCTTGAACTGCTGCCAGGAGAAAGTGCTGGGCTGCCGCGGCAATTCTTCAGGGCCTCTCGATCATCTTGCTTTTTATGGTATAAAACTGTTTCCCCTTACCTAACAGGAAGAAAGGACATCTACCGAAGACAGAAGCTGACGGATGGTGGACTCGCCGTTGTGTGCGCGGCTGCGGCCTGGGGTGGCAGGGGAACTGGAAGTGGTCTTCCAATTTCAAGATGAAGTTCATTCTACGTCGGGAGGAAACCGTATCCTGACTGCTTGTACTAGGTCTTAGCAGTTACGTGTACAGCCCATCGCACTAGGCTCCCTGAGCGCGGCGCCGGCTTTGTCGTTTCCGGCCATGTGACCACAGTTGCTTAAGCTTTTTGTGTCCTTGTTGTCTCATTGGTTTTTAAATGACACGAGGTCCTGCTACATTGCCGAGACTGGTCTCAAACATCTGGGCTGAAACTTCTGCCTCAGCCTCCCATGTCTCATCTTTAAAATGTGGATAATAAATCATACCACCTTCATAGTGTAATCACGAGGAGCAAACAGAATAATATGCATCAAATCTTTAAAATATTACCCAGCATACATTGCTATTATTACTGTCAGAACTACTGTTTTCTTTTTGTTTTAATATAATTTTTTTTTGTAGAGAGGGGGTCTTGCTGTGTTGCCCAGACTGGTCTGGAACTCCTGGCCTCAAGTGATCCTCCCACTTTGGCCTCCCAGTATAAGCCACTGCACCCAGGCTACTGTTATATTTTCTAGGGAATGAGCAGCATTAGAGTTGAGACAGGGGTGCAATTCCAGTAGCTAGTAAAGACGATTTGGAGTGTTCCTCATCCTATCTCTTCATTTTCATTCAACAAACTTTTTTAAAAAATTGTCTACTATGTACCAAGCACTGAAGGACTAATAAGACACCTTCTCTGACCTCAAGGTATAGGCAGCACTCAGCAATACAGACAAATGCGTTCATTCAGCAAGTACCAAACAGCACATGGGGTTGTCAGTCCTACGGCGAAAAGACGCTAAGTCAGTATGTCCTTACAGACTCTAGCACCGTGAAAGTGTTTAACGGGGAGGGCTCATCTGGTTGTCTCGGGAGTGGTCAGAGAGGCTTCTCTAAGAAAGGGATAATTAAGCTGAAATTAGAATTTTGTACAGCAAAAAAGTACTTGGAGGAAGAGCATTTTAGGTGGAAAAACTGCATGGTTGAAGGGCCCAAAGGAAGCGGAACATACGACTCAAAGACACCGAAAGGCTGATGTATCTGGAGGGCAGAGAACAAGATGGGAGGGCGATGGGCTGGGAGGTGGTCGGGCCGGCCATAGAAAGGAAGGTCGAAGGACAGAAGGGGCTTGACTGGGTTCCTTTTTTTTTTCTGAGACTGAGTCTTGCTCTGTCACCTAGGCTAGAGTGCAGTAGTACAATCTTGACTCACTACAACTTCAGACTCCAGGCTCAAGTGACCCTCCTGTCTCAGCCTGCAGAGTAGCTGGGAGTAGAGGTCCATACCACCACAGCCAGCTAATCTTTGTATTTTTAGTAGAGACGGGGTTTCACCATGTTGCCTCAGCTGGTCTTAAAACTCCTGGGCTCAAGCAATCTGCCCTCCTTAGGATCCCAAAGTGCTGGAATTACAGGCATGAGCCACTGTGCCTAGCATCTGGTTCCTATTTTTTTTTTTTTTTGAGACAGAGTTTCACTCTTGTTACCCAGGCTGGAGTGCAATGGCGCGATCTCGGCTCACCGCAGCCTCCGCCTCCTGGGTTCAAGCAGTTCTCCTGCCTCAGCCTCCTGAGTACCTGGGATTACAGGCACGCGCCACCATGCCCAGCTAATTTTTTGTATTTTTAGTAGAGACGGGGTTTCACCATGTTGATCAGGATGGTCTCGATCTCTTGACCTCGTGATCCACCGGCCTCGGCCTCCCAAAGTGCTGGGATTATAGGCGTGAGCCACCGCGCCCGGCCCCTGGTTCCTATTTTTAAAAGGTCACTCTGGGTGCTCTACATCAAATAGATTGCACTGGGGCAAAAATGGAAGTGGTGGGGGCCAATTTCAGTAGTCAATCCCATTAGGCAAGAAAAGATGGCGGAAAGAGTTGGGATGGAGAGAAGTGAACGGGTTTGCGGGGTGTTTTGAAGTTCAAAGCGACATGACTTGCTGACAGATTGGACTGGATGTTCAGGGCGAGGGCAAGAGAAACTGAGAGTACACCTAGATTTTTTTATGCACACCGGGCAGTCGGTGCTGCCGCTGACTGAGACAGGAAGGGCCAGGGAGAAGCATGTTCAGGTGTGTCTGGGGCCATGTTACTCAAGCCTGAGGTTCTGGAACGAGGTCCAGGTTGGAGACGTGGCTGTAGGAGTAGGCGACATCATGAAAGGTGGCCTGGAGCGCATGGACAGGAACAGGACGAGGAGAGTCTGGAATGCTCCGCCAACCAGTGGTTAGAGAAGCAGTAGCTAGGAGGGGTCTGGGAGGAAGCAGCCAGGATGCCCTCATGAACGAAACGAGAAAAAGTTTCTTTTTCTTTATTTTTTTCTTTTTGAGACGGACTCTCACTCTGTCGCCCAGGCTGAAGTGCAGTGGTGCGATCTCGGCTCACTGCAACCTCTGCCTCCCGGGTTCAAATGATTCTCCTGCCTCCGCCTTTCGAGTAGCTGGGATTATAGGTGTGCGCCACCATGCTTGGCTAATTTTTGTATTTTTAGTAGAGACAGGGTTTCACCAAGTTGGTCAGGCTGGTCTTGAACTCCTGACCTCGTGATCTGCCCGCCTCAGCCTCCCAAAATGCTGGGATTACAGGAGTGAGCCACCGCGCCCAGCCGAGAAAGTGTTTCAAGAAGGGCATGGGCAACTGTCATGAATGCTGCCGGTAAGAACAGAAGTGCCATAATTGGATCTGGCAGTTCTCCAGTGGTGAGAAGCGCAGCCTCACTGCAGTGGGTTAAGGAGAGATTGCAAGGTGCGAGATTACCATTGGACTTGCACGGATCTTTGTCATGAGTGCAGCAGAAAAATGGGCCAGACGTCTAAGGTGCGTCTTGAAGGATGAGTAGAAACGGGTCAAGTGAAGAGGTGGAGAGGTCAGCTCTCTAACGAGGATGCATTTGCAGTCACTAGAGCAAGGGAACAAAAATGAAGTAAGTGTGTATTTTCTGTGCAGTATTTCTGGAAGTTCAAGAGTCAATTGCATGCTTTGGAGTTGTGCTCTTACAGCAGTCTCGTTTAAATTCTGTCTGCGTTACCGTTATGTATTAAAGAGACTGAGGGTATGGCTGAGATGGTCTGATCTTTTAGCTGGCTGGTTTGAAAAAACATCTAGGATGGCAAGTGACTGGACTTGATCAGCTACATTGAGAAATTCAGAATGGGGTAGGGGAAGCTTGTTTTTATTCTAGGACTAGCATATTACAGTGTATGGGGAAGGGAGAAACAATGAAAAAAGGAAAAAGGAGGAAGTTTAAAAAATTAACTGACACAAGAACAGAAAATCAAACAACGCATGTTCTCACTCATAGGTGGGTGTTGAACAATGGAACACATGAACACAGGGAGGGGTGCATCACACACTGGGGTCTGTCGCGGGGGAGGGAATAGGGGAGGGACAGCGGGCAGTGGGGAGTTGGGGAGAGATAGCATGGGGAGAAATGCCACATATAGGTGATGGGGAGGAAGGCAGCAAATGACACTGCCATGTGTGTACCTATGCAACAATCTTGCATGTTCTTCACATGTACCCCCAACCCTAAAATGCAATAAAAAAAAAAAAAAGAAAAAAAAATTCCTCCTGCCCACAAATCCCCATCTCAGAATGTTTCCCAGGGAACCTGACCTATGACACTTTATACTAAACATAGCAAAATAAAATAAAACAAAAAAATTCCAAAAAAAAATTACAGGACAGCATTGCAGATTGCCGGCACTGCAAAAGTCCGGAGAGTGGGGAGGTGGCGGACCAGGTCTCGCCCGATACTGCCTGGGGTCCGAGCCGTCAACTCTCACCTGTGCCCCATATGGGCTTCATGCGCTTAACACAATCCTTACTCTTTCTTCTTCTTTTTGCATTTGCCTTCCTTGGTGAAAACACATTTAACCTCGTTAGCCTCACAAGATTGCTCTGAGGGTGGCAAGAGACAGACGGCAGCCCCACACACAAGGCACGTGCGATGCCTGCACTGAGCGTCACGGCGCGCGGCGCGTCTGGCAAACGGCTGGCTCCGGCCCGCGGGCCTCAGGCAGGACCCAGGGCGCCCAGGACAGGGCCGGGGCTTGAATGCCTTTGCCTAGGAAGGAAGAGCGGACCCATGGGGCCTGCCCCCGCCTCAGTCCCTGCGGCCTGCCCCGCGCCGGCCCTGCCTCCGCCCCGCTGCCCAATCCTGGCTCCGCGGCGCGTCTACGCCTCCCTATAAAAGAAGGCGCGGCCGGAGCGCGGCCCCCGGGTTCGAACGCAGCCCTCGCCCTGGGCGCCATGGTGCAGGCTTGGTATATGGACGACGCCCTAGGCGACCCGCGGCAACCCCACCGCCCGGATCCCGACCGCCCGGTGGGCCTGGAGCAGCTGCGGCGACTCGGGGTGCTCTACTGGAAGGTACGCGGGCCCAGGGCTCGCAGAGCGTGCAGGCGACACCGACCCCCGAGCGCCCCGCAGAGCTCAGCCCCCTCGGGGTGCGGGGCAGCGGCCCGGTGCCGGCTACGCTGCGCATGCTCAGCAGTGGGGATGGGAGTCGGTGCCTGGCCCCGGTGCCTGGGGTGGGATGCGCATGCTCAGCAGCGGCGTTCAGGGGTCGGCGGTCAGCTCCCAGCGCCTGGGGTGTGCTGCGCATGCTCAGCAGCGGAGTATAAGGCGTGGGCGGTCGGCTCACGGGGCCCGAGGTGTGCTGCGCATGCTCAACAGCGGGGCTGGTGGGAGCGATGCGTTTCGGGGGAGTCTGGGGGTTCGCGCCGAATGGTGGGGTGAGGACGGTTCGCGCCAGGTGGTGGGGTGGGGACGGTTACCGCGAGCGGTGGAGCTGGCTGGGATCCCGGCCGGCGCCGGTGTCGGCCCTGCCTCTGTGGCGCTAGCTTTGCAAGGCATGGCTGGGCTTTGCACAGGTGCCCCATTGCTTGCTCCCCACTGGTCCTGATCGGTTCACCTTGTTTATTTGCAAATGGCTTTGCGGTACAAAGGTTTACTGCAGAGGAGAGGGCAAGGGGAGGCTCAGGGATAGGCTGAGGGTGACTGGATCTAATCTGCACAGGCTGGCCGGGCACGCCTATAATCCCAGCACTTTGGGAGGCCGAGGCGGGTGGATCACGAGGTCAAGAGATCGAGACCATCCTGGTCAACACGGTGAAACCCCGTCTCTACTAAAAATACAAAAAAATTTAGCTGGGCATGGTGGCGCACGCCTGTATTCCCAGCTACTTGGGATGCTGAGGCAGGAGAATTGCTTGAACCCAGGAGGCGGAGGTTGCGGTGAGCCGAGATCGCGCCACTGCACTCCAGCCTGGGTAACAAGAGCGAAACTCCGTCTCAAAAAAAAAAAAAAAAAAGAAATACACAGGCTTACCCTGGCACCACACTTTTTCCCTGGATAAAGGATTATAGAATATTCCAGCATAATATATTTGGAGATCATCTTGTTCCATCCTACATAACAGAAGAGGGAAATGACAATTGGCATACCAATGCCAAACAAGGCGAGCATGTTAATGTTTACATAGTATTTGCCTTTTCCCAGGATAAGGTTTAACACCTACCTTGCTGGAGGGTACTATCTTCAAAGGAATCAAGTGGTTTATAGTTTCACATTAATAAGAGGAAAATAAGTTTTGGCTTATGTCTAATTTATCCACAATCCAAACAACCAGAGGGTTCAGATTAATACACTTGGGGAGTTTCATTGTGCATTTGACTGTTTTAAGAACAAGAATGCAAATTACAGGTCAACTTCTGAATGTATTCAAAGAATAAAACAAGATTATTTAAATAGGCATCTTTTAGATTATTACATGGGGTCAAACATAGTTTTTCCTTCTCTCTCCGTCTCTCTCTCTCTCTCTTTCTCTCTCTCTCTCTCTCTCTCTCTCTCTCTCTCTCTCTCTCTCTCTCTCTCTCTCTCGTTCGTTTAGACGGAGTTTTGCTCTTGTTGCCCAGGCTGGAGTGCAATGACGCAATCTCGGCTCATCGCAACCTCTGCCTCCTGGGTTCAAGCAATTCTCCTGCCTCAGCCTCCTGAGTAGCTGGAATTTCATGGATGCGCCACCGCGCCTGGCTAATTTTGTATTTTCAGTAGAAACCGGGTTTCTCCATGTTGGTCAGTCTGGTCTTAAACTCCCTATCTCAGGTGATCCTTCCACCTTGGCCTCCCATAGTGCTGAGATTACAGATATGAGCCACTGCTCCCGGCCTATATGCTTTCTTAATATTCTTTCTGGATCAGTGATGTTGAAAGACAAAATTGCAACAAATTTAGTTAAAGATCTAATTGGCTTTTATTCTTGATTTGTGAATAGGGCAGCCTCTATTTTACAGAATAGAATGAGAGTTCCGCGGGGTAATAGCATAACAATGGGTCTCATACGGTGACAACAAAGAAACAGAACAATAGGGAAAAAAGCGGATGTTAACATCAAGTTACTTTTTTTCTAGGGGTTAAAGCCAAATCGACTTCCTTATTTTTTTAATTTTATTTTTGAGATGGGAGTCTCGCTCTGTTGTCTAGGCCGGAGTGCAGTGGCACGATTTCGGCTCACTGCAACCTCCCCCTCCCAGGTTCAAGTGATTCTCCTGGCTCAGCCACCCTAGGAGCTGGGACTACAGGCACCTGCCACTACGCCCGGCTAAGTTTTGTATTTTTAGTAGAGATGAGGTTTCACCATGTTGGCCATGCTGGTCTAGAACTCCTGACCTTGTGATCCGTTGGCCTCAGTCTTCCAAAGTGCTGGGATTACAGGCGTGAGCACTGTGCCCGGCCGCAAATTCCTTATTTATGCTGACTCAGGAAGACTGGAATCTTCTGATCTCAGGAAAAGCTGGTCTGTTTGAGATCCACCTTCTTCTTTAAAGTTTTAGTTTGATCATGTGGCATATGGCATGAGTGGCTCTATTTTGGTTTAGTGTCATCTTGGAGCTTAGTGCAGGGGCTCAATCCAAAATAATGACCTCGCCTGGGCCGGGCATGATGGCTTCTGTCATTCCAGCACTTTGGTAGGCCAAGGCGGGCAAATTGCCTGAAGCCAGAAGTTTGAGACCAGACTGGGCAACATAGTGACATAGTGAGACCTCATTACATACACACACACACACACACACACACACACGTAATGTATGTATGTAATGTATATATACACATATATATGTAATGTGGGCGAGCCACTGTACCCAGCTCCATCTCTCTTATAAGGCCACTAATCCTATAAATGAGCGCTTGTGTCTGAGCGTGGTGGCTCACACCTGTAATCCGAGCACTTTGGGAGGCTGAGACGGGTGGATCACAAGGTCAGGGGTTTGAGACCAGCCTGACCAACATGGTAAAACCCCATCTCTACTAAAAATACAGAAATTAGCTAGGCATGGTGGCACACGCCTGTAATCCCAACTACTCAGGAGGCTGAGGCAGGAGAATTGCTTGAACCCAAGAGGCAGAAGTTGCAGTGAGTTGAGATTACACCACTGCACTCCAGCCTGGGTGACAAAGGAGACTCATCTCAAAAAAAAAAAAAAAAAAAAAAAAAAAAATGAGGGCTTGCTGTCATGACTCAATCACATCCTAAAGGTCCCGCCCCTTAATACTATCACATTGGGATTAGGTTTCAACATAAGAATTTGGGGGACATTGTCAGACTACAGCAAATAGTACTATGCATATCATGCAGTGGATATGCTAAGTTTTAGAGTTATCGTTTTAGAAAATCACATATCAATGACTAGCACTTTGAGATATTCTGGAGTTTGTTGTTCAGTAAGTAGTGATGATATAATGTGCAGTTTATTGCAAAACATAAAGTATGCTAAATTCACTGCCAGTAGTTTTAAGTAAGAGTTCAGACTCATTCTGTCTGGGGCTTCATCAGGGAAGTGTTTCATAGGAAGGAACAGTAAAATTAAACCTTAAAAAATAGAGAAAGGATTGTGATAAATGAAAATGAAAATGTTGATTGGGAATTTTAGGCATAGAAAGCTGCCGTGAGTAAGGGTGTGGGATGTGAAATATCAAATATTTTTAAGATAGCCAATCCTCCGATTTGGTTTAGAATGTAGAGTTCTTTAAAACGTAGGGGACAAAGACCAGATAGAAAAGTCAGCTGGGGCCAGATGATGAAGGTGTCTCATTCCAGCCTAATTCACTTGAGTTTTACCTGCAGGCTGGGAGGATATACAGTGTTTTGGCTCATGGAAACAAACCACCAAAGAAATGCCATCGAGGGTCAGTGAGACGAGTGGGATGGTGGCAGAGAAACGGCACAGTGAGGGGCCTGTGGGTAGGTCAGACAGGAGGTGGCGAGACCGTCATCTCAAAAATGGAATGGACTGTTGCAGAGAAGGGAGGCAGAAAGCAAACAATTCTATTATGTAGAGCTGGTGTTTTGGAGAATGGAAAATCCATTAAATAGAGAGAAGAGATGAGGAGAGTTGGTTTAGGGTTGAAAAAATAACAAATGATAAATTTGAAGTGTAAAATCACATTGGAGATCCAGAAAGAGAATGTTTCTACATCTCCTTGTTAATCTGAGCTCTTGTTTGTGGTGGCTTAACTCTTTTAGCTGGATGCTGACAAATATGAGAATGATCCAGAATTAGAAAAGATCCGAAGAGAGAGGAACTACTCCTGGATGGACATCATAACCATATGCAAAGATACACTACCTAATTATGAAGAAAAGGTAAGGGAGCCCTGTATTACTTGGAAAGGGGGAATCATGATATTCATTACTAATAAACACAATATTTTCTTTTTTCTTTTAATGTCTATATGAGACCATTCTTGCATTGCTATAAAGAAATACCTGAAACTGTGTAATTTATAAGAAAAGAGATTTAATTGGCTAATGGTTCTGCAGGATTTCCAGGAAGCATTTGCTTCCTGGCACCACCATCTGCTTCTGGGGAGGCCTCAGGAAGCTACAGTCATGGCAGAAGGCAAAGTGGGAGCAGGCGTTTCACATAACAGGCGTGGGAACAAGAGAGAGAGAGCAAGGTGCCATCATGTTTTAAACAGCCAGATCTCACAAGAAGTTACTCACTGTAGTGAGGATAGCACCAAGAAGATAGTGTACGCCATTCATGAGAAATCCACCCCCACGATCCAGTCACCTCCCACCAGGTCCCACGGGCAGTACTGGGGCTTACATTTCAGTATGAAATTGGGTGGAGACACAAATCTAAGCTCTGTTATTCTGCCCCGGCCCCTCCCAAGTCCCATGCCCTCTGCCCTGGCCCCTCCCAAGTCCCATGCCCTCTGCCCCGGCCCCTCCCAAATGCCATGCCCTTCTGGCATTTCAAAATACAATAATCTCTTCCCAATAGTCCCCCAAAGTCTTAACTTGTTCTAGGATTAACTCAAAAGTCCTGAGTCTCATCTGATACTCATCTCCTTTTACCTGTGAGCCTGTAAAATCAAAACAAATTAGTTACTCCCAAGATACAAAGTGGGTAAAAGCATTAGGTAAATGTTCTTATTCCAAAAGGGAGAAATTGGCCAAAAGAAAGGAGCTCCAGGACTCACGAAAGTTTCAAACTCAGCAGGGCAGCCACTAAATCTTAAAACTCCAAAATAATCTCCTTTGACTCCATGTCTCACATCTAAGGCACGTTGGTGCAAGGAGTGGGCTCCCAAGGCCTTATGCAGCTCTGCTCCTGTGGTGTTGCAGGGCTCCTGAGGGTGCTCTCATGGGTTGGCTTTTAGTGCCTATAGCTTTCGCAGGTGCAGGGTGCAAGCTGCCGGTGGATCTACCATTCTTGGGTCTGGAGGATGGTGGCTGTCTTCCCACAGCTCCTAGGCAGTGCCCTGGTGAGGACTTTGTGTGGAGGCTTCAACCCCACATTTTCCCTCTGCACTGCCCTAGGAGAGGTTCTCCATGAGGGTTTCTACCTTGCAGCAGACACTTGCCTAGACACCCAGGCTTTTCCAGATGTCCTCTGAAATCTAGGTGAATGACAGGGTCCCTACCTGCGGGGGTCTGTCCTGCAGACCCTGACTCAACATCAGATGAATAAAGCACACTGACACACAGATATTAGGCTTTGCCAGTTTGACCAAGTGTCTGGGCCACTTACAGACTCCATGCAGAGTGCTGTAAACAGTTTCGCCCTGACACGCTGGCCTCACCGGCCTTTATTTAGCACACATTAAATGACAAAAGCCCTGAGTCAACACCACTAGAGGTTAAAGATTAAAGGACAGGTTCCGAGGGGAGGCCTAAAACAAGCACTATTAGAGGATAATCTCCCTGGCCGAACTCCCCCTGAGAGGGTCATCAGGCTCAAAAATTAATTTTAAGACCACATGAATAAACAAGTTATTCAGATAAACTCCCCTACATGCCCTAGCTATTTGCTATTCTTATTAACAAAATGTAAGGGGGATTTAGGCTGCCTTCAGCTGAAACTTCTGCTGAAAAGATGCAAACTTCTTGGCCTTCCAAGGAGGTTTGTGATTATTCCTTAAAGCTATCTCCAATACTTTTCCTTTAATATTTTTGTCACCATCTTGAGTGAATCCCCACAGGTGGAGAATCCCAAGCCTCACCCCTTGCACTCTGTGCGTTCACAGGTTTAATAATACATGGACGCCACCAGGGCTTATGGCTTGTGCCCTCTGGAGCTGTGGCCCAAGCTGTACCTGGCCCCTTTGATCCGAGGCTAGAATTCTAGCAGAACTCAGCAGCTGCGATGCAGGGAGCAGTGTCCTGAGGCTATGCAGGGCAGAGGGGCTCTGGGCCTTGCCCATGAAACCATTCTCTCCTTTCAGGCCACTGGCCCTGTAATGAGAGGGGCTGTTGGAAGGTCTCTGAAATGCCCTTGATGTTTTTTTCCTCATTATCTTGGCTATCAGCCCTTGGCTTCTTTGTAGTTATGCAAATTTATCTAGGAAGTGGTTGCTCTACAAGCCTGCTTGAATTGTCTCTCAAAAAAATCTTTTCTTTCTTTGCCATGTGGCCAAGTTGCAAATGTTCCAAACTTTTATGCTCTGTTTCCCTTTTAAATATAAGTTCCAACTTCAGGTAATTCCTTTGCTCTTGCATCTGAGCATAGGCTGTTAGAAGCAGCCAGGAAACATTTTGAACAATTTGGTGCTTAGAAATTTCTTCTACTGGGAGGGAGGACGCGGGCAGAAAAAGAAAAAAACAAATTTCTTCTACCACATATCCCAAGTCATCACTCTCAAGTTCAAACTTCCACACATTCCTAGGCTGTGAACAGAATGCAGCCAAGCTCTTTGCTAAGGCAAACACATGGGATGTTTGCTCCAGTCCCCAATAAATTCCTTATTTCCATCTGGGACCTCACTAGCCTGGACTTCATTGTCTGTATGACTATCAGCATTTTGGTCACAACCAATTAACCAGTCTGTAAAAAGTTCCAAACTTTCCCTCATCTTTCTGTCTCCTTCTGAGCCTTCTACATACTTCTAATCTCTGCCTGTTACTCAATTCCAAAGCTGCTTCCATGTTTTCAGGTATCTTATAGCAATGCCTTGGTACCATTTTTTCTATATTAGGTTGTTCTTGCATTGCTACAAAGAAATATCTGAGACTCCGTAATATATAAGACAAGAGATTTAATTGGCTCACAGTTCTTCAGGCTGTGTAGGAAGCATCTCCTTCCTGGCAACACCATCTGCTTATAGCCTCAGGAAGCTTACAGTCATGGCAGAAGGCAAAATGGGAGCAGGCATCTCACATAATAGGAGTGGGAACAAGAGAGAGAATGAGGTGCCACCCAGTTTTAAATAGCCAGATCTTGCAGGAAGTCACTCACTGTGGTGAAGACAGCACCAAGGGGGTGGTGCTAAGCCATTCATGAGAAATCCGTTCCTGTGATCCAGTCACCTCCAACCAGGCCCCACCTCCAACACTGAGGATTACAGTTTAACATGGGATTTGGGTGGGGACACATTGTCAAACTCTATCAATGTCTTAGTTTGGATTTTGTATGAGAGTAATGCTGATCCCATAAAATGATTTGAGAAGTAGTCCCTCCTGTTCAGGTTTTTGGAAGAGTATGTGTAGATAGTACTATTCTTTCCTTATGTTTGGAGATTCACCAGTGAAGCCATCTGGGCTTGTAGTTTTCTTTGTGGGAAGGTTTTTAACTGTGAGTTCGATTTCTTTACTAGATGTAGGGCTATTCAGGTGATCCATTTCTTCTTGAATGAGCATTAGTTGTTTGTTTCTCTCAAGGCATTTGTCCATTTCATCTGAGTTGTTAAACTTATTGCCATAAAATTATCTGGAATATTTTTTATTATCCTTTTAATATCTGTAGAGAATGGAGTGCTGGCTTCTCTCATTCCTGATACTGATAATTTGTGTCTTCTCTCTCTTTCCTGAGTCTGGATAGAGACTTATCAGTTATATTGATCCTCTCAAAGGACTTTAGGCTTCATTGATTTTTCTCTTTTTCTATTTTGTATTTCATTGGTTTCTGCTGTGACCTTTATAATTTGCTTTCTTTTGCATGTTTTGTGTTTAATTTGCTCTTTTTTCTAAGTTCTCTAGGTGGAAGCTGAAATCACTGATCTGAGTTTTTTCTTCATCATAATAATTATTATTTTAGAGACAGACATTAGTATTATTATTATTGTGTTGTGCACCAGGCTAAAGTGTAGTGGTGCAATCATAGCTCACTGCAGTCTTGAAGGCTTGAGCTCAAGCACTCCTTCCACTTCAGCCTCCTGAGTAGCTAGGACTACAGGTGTGTGCCATCATGCTGGCAAATTTTTTTTTTTTTAAGTTTTTGTAGAGAAGGAGTCTTACCAGATTGTTCAGGTTGGTTTTGAACTCCTGGCCTCAAGTGATCCTCCCGCCTTGGCCTCACAGAGTGTCATTTTTCTTTCCTTAATACGGGTGTTTAGTGCTGTAAATGTCCCCCAGAGTACTATTGTAGTGGCATCACATACATTTTGATAATTTTGATGCATTTTAATTTTCATGTAATTTAAAATACATTCTAATTAATTTACCATTTAATTTTATCTTTGACTCATGTGGGGATGTTTTGTTTTGCTTTTAGATATTTATTAGTTTTCAATTATTTGGGGATTTTTCTAGATTTTTTTTATTGTTTCTAATTTATTTCTGGTGTAAAGAATAAACTTTGTTTGATTTGAGTCCTTGTAAATAGAAAACTGGTTTTATGGCCCAGAATGTTGACTGTCTTGGTGAATGTTTCATGTGAGCTTAAGAAGAATGGGTATTCCGTTCTTGTCAAATGAAATAATCTACAAATGCCAATAAGAACAGTTGATTGATAGTATTATTCAGATCAGCTATACTGATTGCCTACTTGCTGGATGTCAGTTACTGTTAGTATTGAAATTTCCTGCTATAATAGTGAGTTTTTCTATCTTTCTTTGCAATTCTATCAGTGTTAGCCTCACATGTTTTGCTGCTCAGCTATTTGTTACGTATATGTTAAAGATGGTTATGTTCTCTTGGAAGATTGACCCTTTTCTTGTTATATAATGTCCCCCTTTATCTCTGATGATTCTGCTGTTTTGAAATTAAGATAGCTCCTTCCACTTCTTCTTTTCTTTTTCTCTTTCTTTCCTTTCCTTTTTTTTTTTGACAGAGTATTGCTCTGTTGCCCAGGCTGCAGTGCAGTGGTGCAGTTGAGGTGGCTCATTGCAGCCTCAACCTTTCAGGCTCAGTGATCCTCCCATCTTAGCCTCCCAAGTAGCTGGGACTGCAGGTGCACATCATCATAACTGGCTAATTCATTTTTATTTTTCATAGAGATGGGGCCTCCCTATTTTGCCCAGGTTGCTTTTGAACTCCTGGGCTCAAGTGATCTTCTTGCCTTGGCCTCCAGAAGCGCTGGGATTACTGGCATGAGCCACTGTGCCTGGCCAAAATTTTTTTTATTAGTGTTAATATGGTATATCTTTCTCCATTCCTTTACTTTTAGCTATTTGTGTCTTTATATTTAGAGTGGGCTTCTTGTAGGTGACATGTATTACAGTTAGGTTTTTTCCCCCATACTTTAAGTTCTGGTGTACATGTGTAGAACATGCAGGTTTGATACATAGGTATACATGTACCATGGATGCACCATGGTGGTTTGATGCACCTATCAACCCATCATCTACATTAGGTATTTCTCCTAATGCTATCCCTGCCTCAGCACCCCCAGCCCCTGACAGGCCCTGGTGTGTGCTGTTCCTCTCCCTGTGTCCATGTGTTCTCATTGTTCAACTCTCACTTATGAGTTAGAATATGTAGTATTTGGTTTTTCTGTTCTTGTGTTTGCTGAGAATGATGGTTTCCAGCTTTATCCATGTCCCTGTAAAGGACATGAATTCATCCTTTTTTATGGCTGCATAGATAGTGTATATGTGCCACATTTTCTTTATCCAGTCTATCATTGATGGACATTTGGCTTGGTTCCAAGTCTTTGCTATTGTGCATAGTGCCGCAATGAACATACGTGTGCATGTGTCTTTTTTGTTTGTTTGTTTTGAGACAGAGTCTTGCACTGTCGCTAGGCATCAGGCTGGAGTGCAGTGGCACAATCTCGGCTCACTACAACCTCCGCCTCCTGGGTTCAAGCAATTCTCCTGCCTCAGCCTCCTGAGTGGCTGGGACTACAGGCGCGTGCCACCACGCCCAGCTAATTTTTGTATTTTAGTAGAGATGGGGTTTCACTATGTTGGCCAGGATGGTCTTGATCTCTTGACCTCGTGATCTGCCTGCCTAGGCCTCCCAAAGTGCTGGGATTACAGGGGTGAGCCACCACGCCTGGCCTGCATTGGTCTTTATAATAGAATAATTTATAATCCTTTGGGTATATACTCAGTAATGGGATTGCTGGGTCAAATGGTATTTCTAGTTCTAGATCCTTGAGGAATTGCCACACTGTCTTCCACAACGGTTGAACTAATTTACACTTCCACCAACAGTGTAAAAGTGTTCCTATTTTTTCACTTCTTCTCTAGCATCTGTTGTTTCCTGATGGATAAGCTTTTTGATGTGCTGTTGGATTTAGTCTGTCATTATTTTATTGAGGAGTTTTGCATTGATATTCATCATGGATATTGGCCTGAAATTTTCTTTTTTAGTTGTGTCTCTGCTAGGTTTTGATATCAGGATGATGTTGGTCTTATAAAATGAGTTAGGGAGGATTCCCACTTTTTCTGTTGTTTGGAATAGTTTCAGAAGGAATGATACGAGCTCCTCTTTGTACCTCTGGTAGAATTCAGCTGTGAACGCATCTGGTCCTGGACTTATTTTGGTTGGTAGACTATTAATTGCTGCCTCAATTTCAGACCTTGTTATTGGTCTGTTGGGAGGGTGTGTCTAGGAATTTATCCATTTCTTCTAGATTTTCTGGTTTATTTGCATAGAGGTGTTTATAATATTCTCTGATGGCAGTTAGTATTTCTGTGGGATTGGTGGTGATAGCTCCTTTATCATTTTTTTATTGTGTCTATTTGATTCTTCTCTCTTTTCTTCTTTATTGGTCTGGTTAGTGGTCTATCTATTTTGTTGATCTTTTCAAAAAACCAACTCCTTGATTTATTAATTTTTTGAATGGTTTTTCATGTCTCTGTCTCCTTCAGTTCTGCTCTGATCTTGTTTATTGTCTTCTGCTAGCTTTTGAATTTGTTTGCTCTTGCTTCTCAAGTTCTTTTAATTGTGATGTTAGGGTATCAATTTTAGATTTTTCCTGCTTTCTCTTATGGACACTTAGTGCCATAAATTTCTCTCTACACACTGCTTTAAATGTGTCCTAGAGATTCTGGTACATTGTGTCTTTGCTCTCATTGGTTCAAAGAACATCTTTATTTCTGTCTTAATTTCATTATTTACCTGGTAGTCATTCAGGAACAGGTTGTTAGGTTTTTATGTAGTTGTGCAATTTTGAGTGAGTTTCTTAATCCTGAGTTCTAATTTGATTACACTGTGATCTGAGAGACTGTTTGTTATGATTTACCTTCTTTTGCATTTGCTGAGGAGTGTTTTACTTCCAATTATGTGGTCAATTTTAGAGTAAGTATGATGTGGTGCTGAGAAGAATGTATATTCTGTTGATTTGGGGTGGAGAGTTCTGTAGATGTCTGTCAGGTCCATTTGGTCCAGAGCTGAGATTAAGTCCTGGAAATCCTTGATAATTTTCTATCTTGTCGATCTGTCTAATATTGACAGTGGGGTGTTAAGGTCTCCCACTATTATTGTGTGGAAGTCTTAGTCTTCTTGCAGGTCTCTAAGAACTTGCTTTATGAAGCTGGGTGCTCCTGTGTTGGGTACGTATATATGTAGGATAGTTAGCTCTTCTTGTGAATTGATCCTTTTACCATTATGTAATGTCTTATTTTTGTCTCTTTTGATGTTTGTCGGTTTAAAGTCTCTTATCAGAGACTAGGATTGCAACCTCTGCTTTTTTGTGCTTTCCATTTGCTTGGTAAATATTTCTTCATCCCTTTATTTTGAGCCTATGTGTGTCTTTGCACGTGAGATGGGTCTCCTAAATACCGCACACTGATTCTTGACTCTTTATTCAATTTGCCAGTCTGTGTCTTTTAGTTGGGGCATTTAGCCCGTTTACATTTAAGGTTAATATTGTTATGTGTGAATTTGATTCTGTCATTATGATGCTAACTGTTTTTTTTTGCCCGTTAGTTGATGCGGTTTTTTCATAGCATCAATGGTCTTTATAATTTGGTATGTTTTTGCAGCGGCTGGTACTGGTTGTTCCTTTCCATGTTTAGTGCTTCCTTCAGGAGCTCTTGCAGGGCAGGCCTGGTGGTTAAAAAAAATCTCAGCATTTGTTTGTCCATAAAGGATTTTATTTCTCCTTCACTTATGAAGCTTAGTTTGGCTGGATATAAAATCCTGGGTTGAAAATTCTTTTCTTGAAGGATGTTGAATATTGGCCCCCACTCTCTTCTGGCTTGTAGGGTTTCTGCTGAGAGATCCACTGTGAGTCTGATGGGCTTCCCTTTGTGGGTAACTCAACCTTTTTCTCTGGCTGCCCTGAGCATTTTTTCTTCCATTTCAACCTTGGTGAATCTGACGATTATGTGTCTTGGGGTTGCTCTTCTTGAGAAGTGTCTTTGTGGTGGTCTCTGAATTTCCTGAATTTAAATGTTGGCCTACCTTGTTAGGTTGGGGAAGTTCTCCTGGCTAATATCTTGAAGTGTGTTTTCCAACTTGGTTCCATTCTCCCTGTCACTTTTAAGTACAATAATCAAACATAGATTTGGTCTTTTCACATAGTCCCATATTTTTTGGAGGCTTTTTTCGTTTCTTTTCACTCTTTTTTCTCTAATCTTCTTGCTTCATTTCATTAAGTTGATCTTCAATCTCTGATATCCTTTCTTCTGCTTGATCGATTTGACTATTGAAACTTGTGTATGCTTCACAAAGTTCTCGTGCTGTGTTTTTCAGCTCCATCAGGTCATTTACGTTCTTCTCTAAACTGGTTATTCTAAGTTATCATTTCATCTTTTTCTTCAAGGTTCTTATCTTCCTTGCATTGGGTTATAACATGCTGCTTTAGCTCAGAGGAGTTTGTTATTACCTACCTTCTAAAGCCTACTTCTGTCAATTCGTCAAACTCATTCTTTATCCAGTTTTGTTTCCATGTTGGCAAGGAGTTGTGATCCTTTGGAGGAGAAGAGGCGTTCTGGTTTTTGGAATTTTCAGGCTTTTTTTTCACTGGTTTCTCCCCGTCTTTATGGATTTATTTACCTTTGGTTTTTGAAGTCGGTGACTTTCAGATGGAGTCTCTGAATGGGCGTCCTGTTCGTTGATGCTATTCCTTTCTATTTGTTAGTTTTCCTTCTAACAGTTCGTCCCGTCAGCTGCAGGTCTGCTGGAGTTTGCTGGAGGTCCACTCCAGACCCTGTTTGCCTGAATATTACCAGCAGAGGCTGTAGAACGGCAAAGATTGCTGCCTGTTCCTTCCTCTAGAAGCTTCTTTTCAGAGGGGCACCCGCCAGATGCCAGCCAGAGCTCTCCTGTATGAGGTGTCTTGGCCCCTACTGGGATGATTCTCCCAGTCAGGATACATGGGGGTCAGGGACCCACTTGAGGAGGCAGTCTGTCCCTTATCAGAGCTCGAACACTGTGCTGGGAGATCTGCTGTTCTCCTTAGAGCAGTCAGGCAGGCACGTTTCAATCTGCTGAAGCTGCGCCCACAGCTGCCCCTTCCCCTAGGTGCTCTGTCTCAGGGAGGTGGGGGTTTTATCTATAAGTCCCTGACTGGGGCTGCTGCCTTTTTTTCAGAGATGCCCTGCCCAGAGTGGAGGAATCTGGCTGCAGAGGTAATATGGCTGGGCTCTGCCCAGTTTGAATTTCCTGGGGGCTTTGTTTACACCTTGAGGATAAAATTTCCTATTCAAGCCTCAGCAATGGTGGATGCCCCTCCCCCCACCAAGCTCGAGCGTCCCAGGTCAACCTCAGACTGCTGTGTTAGTGGTGAGAATTTCAAGCCAGTAGATATTAGCTTGGTTGGCTCCATTGGGGTGAGACTTGTTGAGCCAGGCACTGGAGGGAATCTCCTGGTCTGCCAGTTGTGAAGACCTTGGAAAAAGCACAGTATCTGAGGCAGAGAGCACCATTCCTCCTGATACAGTCTCTCACATCTTCCCTTGGCTAGGAAAGGGAAATCTCCTGACCCCTTGTGCTTCCTGGGTGAGGCGACACCCCATCCTGCTTCGGCTGGCCCTCCAAGGGCTGTACCCATTGTCCAACCAGTCCCCATGAGATGAACCAGGCACCTTAGTTGGAAATGCAGAAATCACCCGCCTTCTGCGTAGATCTCTTTGGGAGCTGCAGACCAGAGCTGTTCCTATTTGGCCATCTTGCCCAGTACTCCATAGTTAGTTTTCTTTTTAAATCCATTTTGATAGTTTCTTTCTGTTAATGGTATATTTAGATCATTCATGTTTAAATTGGTTATTAATACTGTTGAATTAATGTCTACCATATTTGTGACTGTTTTCTATTTGTTGTGCTTGCTCTTTGTTATTGTTGTTTTTAAAGATCCCCTCTTTTTCTGCCTTGTCTGGTTTTAATTAAATATCTTATATGATTCAACTTTCTCTTCTCTTATCATTAAAAAAAATTTTTACTGGTTGCCTTAGAGTTTGCAGTATACATTTACCCAGTAACTGAGTATTCTGAATTCCTCCCTCCCAGCTCTTATATTGCTGTTAATTATTTTATTCTCCATATGTCATAATTATCTAATAGATTGTTACTGACATTACTTTGAATAAACAGTTGTCTATTAGATCAATGAAGAACAAATAAATAAAAGATTTTATTTTATTTTTCTTATTTCCATTCTCTCTTTCCATTTTACATAGATCTCAGGTTCAGACCTGTATAATTTTCTTTTTCATTTGAAAAACTTCTGTAAACATTTATTTGCAAGGTAGGTCAGTCTAGTGGTGACAAATTCTTTTCATTTTTGTTTGTCCGAGAAAGTCTTTACTTCTTTTTCACTTTTAAGGGATAATTCTGCTGGCTACAGGTTGCTAGGTTGGTAGTTTTTTTTTTGTTTTTTTCTTTTTTGCTTGTATAGTTTCTGAGAAGCAGTCTGGTGTAATTCTTTATCTTCATTCTTCTATAGATTAGGTGCATTTTTTCCTTCGGTCTTTTTCAAGGTTTTCTGTCTGCTGCTTTCTGCAGTTTTAATATGATATGCCCAGGTATAATATTTTGGTATTTATTCTGCTTGGTGTTCTCTCAGTTTCCTGGATCTGTGGTTTCATGTCTGTCACCAATTTTGGAAAATTTGTGGACATTTTTTCAAATATTTATTCTACCTTTTTTTCTTCCTTCTACTTCTGTTATACCATTTATACATATCTTTTGTAATTGTTCCATAGTTCAGGGCTATTTTGTTTCCCCCCAACGCCCCCTCCATTCGTTTTTCTCTTTTCACTTCAGTTTGGGAAGTTTCAATAGACGTCTTCAAGCTTGCTGATTCTTTCTTCAGCTGAGTCCATTCTACTAATGAACTCATCAAAGGCATTCTTTGTGTTAGAGTGATTTTGATCTCCAGCATTTTCTTTTGATTCTGAGCTTCCCCCTCTCTGCTTACATTACCCATCTGTTATGCATGCTGTCTACTTTTTCCATTGAGCCCTTTGTATTAGTTTGCTCTCATGCTGCTATAAACAACTGCCCAAGACTTGGTAATTTATAAACGAAAGAGGTTTAATTGACTCACAGTTCTGCAGGGCTGGGGAGGCCTCAGGAAACTTACAATCGTGGCAGAAGGGGAAGCAGACACATCCTTCTTCACATGGTGTCAGGAGGAAGAATGAGAGCTGAACAGAGGGGGAAGCCCCTTCTAAAACCATCAGATCTTGTGAGAACTACTCACTCTCATGAGAACAGCATGGGAGAAACTGCCTTCATGATTCAATACCTCTGGATACTTCCTACTATACATGGGGATTATGGGAATACAATTCAAGGTGAGATTCAGGTGGGGACACAGACAAACCGTATCACCTTTACTATATAGCCGTAGTTTTCAAAATTCCCTCTCTGATAATTCCAAAATATGTGACATGTCCCAGTCAGGCTCTGCGGCTTGCTTCGTCTCTTCGTGCTGTGTTTTTTCTTGCCTTATATCACGCCTTGTTATTTTTGTTGATAGCCTGGCATGCTGTATCTGTTAATAGAAGCTGAGGTAAAGAGGCCAGTCCTGGGGGGTTTTTTGTTATCTGGGTAGAAGCTGTGCTGGTTTAATGTCTGCTGTAGCTGTAGATGCCAGAGGCTTCGGTTTGCTTGCTTGTTTTGTCTCCTCTGGATTCTTTGCTTTTCTAAAAACTCCTTTGTAAAGAGATTTATCTCCTGAAGCTTTAATGCACTTACTGTTGTGGAGCCCTGTTGATGTGGGGGTAAGGTGTGGGGGAGGAGAAGTGTTCTATAAACTTAGGCTTATCATTAGATCTTAGTCTTTCAGTGGGCCTGAGCTTTTGGTCTGACCTTCAGAAGTGTTTGTTAGCTTCTTTTTGTTCCTTTGGGCTAGAGGGAGCTGGAGTTGGTCACTTGCCCTTCCCCCACATCAGAGGAGGCTCTGGTAAAGGTTTTCCCTTGATTGTTGTTATGGACAGAGTTCTGGGTTTTGTTTTTTTTTTTTAAATGGTTCCTTTTTCCCTTTTATTGCCTGATATGTGAGGGGATTTTTTTCAGATCTTCATTGTGAGAACTAGATGGGGGTTTCTGGATGTGCGAACCCATAAAAGTGCAGTGACCCTGTAATGCCAGGCACCCAGGATCTCTCTCTCAATCTAGTCCACACTCAGCCTCCAGAAGTTTGTCATAATTGCCTTGGAGGTGTTCCTACCAGTTCATGGCTCCTGGGAACTGATCTCAGCTGTGGTTCTGTGTATCTGCTTCTCTCTCCAGATTCAGGGTAGTCATTTGTCCTGGGACTTTATTTCTCTGTTGGATCTAAGAAAAGAAGGGAAGTAAGACTTCCAATTGCTTTACATGTCCAGCTGGAAACCAGAAGTTCCACCCTTGACCGATCTGCCCCCTCCAAGTGTTATTGCACCTGTGCGTGTGGTGCACACCATGTGCTTCCGTCTCTCCCCTCCTCATCTTGGTGCTGTAAAAGTAAAAAAAATTGCCCCGGGTGGTCTTGAACTCCTGAGCTCAAGTTATCTCAGCCTCCCAAAGTGCTGTGATTACAGGCAGGCATAAGCATGCCCAGCCCAATTTACTTTTATAAATGCCATGTTGCATTGTTTTTATTTTTGTTTAGTTATCTTGTGAAGAAATTTGAATAATAAGAAGAAAATCTTCTCTAATTACTGTGTAGCTCTCATTCCAAGTGCTCCTCGTTCAGGGGTGTAGGGTCCATGTTTCTGTCTGATATTCTTTTCCTACTGCCTGAAGGACTTCCTGTAACATTTCTTGTAGTGCACATCTGTTGTTAAGGATTCCTTCAGCTTCTGTGTGTCTGAATGCTTTCAGTCTAAAACATTTTTTATTGGACTAGTGTTAACTTCACAGCAAAATTGAGAGGTGGATATGGAAGCTTCCCATACACACCCATCCCCCTGACATACACACCCATCCCCGATATACACACCCATCCCCCTGATATACCCACCCATCCCCCTGACATACACACCCATCCCCCTCATATACACACCCATCCCCCTGACATGCACAGCCTTTCACCTGACATACCCATCCCCAATATACACACTCATCCCCCTAATATACACACCCATCTCCCTGACATGCACACCCATCCCCCTGATATACACACCCATCCCCCTGACATGCACAGCCTTTCACCTGACATACACACCCATCCCCGATATACACACCCATCCCCCTGATATACACACCCATCTCCCTGACATGCACACCCATCCCCCTCATATACACACCCATCCCTGATATACACACCCATCCCCCTGACATGCACAGCCTTCCCCGATATACACACCCATCCCCCTGATATACACACCCATCTCCCTGACATGCATACCCATCCCCCTCATATACACACCCATCCCTGATATACACACCCATCCCTGATATACACACCCATCCCCCTGATATACACACCCATCCCCCTGATATACACACCCATCCCCCTCATATACACACCCATCCCTGATATACACACCCATCCCCCGATATATACACCCATCCCCCTGACATACACACCCATCCCCCTGACATACACACGCATCCCCCTGACATACACACGCATCCCCCCGATATATACACCCATCCCCCTGACATACACACCCATCCCCCTGACATACACACACATCCCCCTGACATACACACGCATCCCCCGATATACACACCCATCCCCCTGACATACACACCCATCCCCCTGATATACACACGCATCCCCCTGACATACACACGCATCCCCCCGATATACACACCCATCCCCCTGACATACACACCCATCCCCCTGATATATACACCCATCCCCCTGACATACACACCCATCCCCCTGACATACACACGCATCCCCCTGACATACACACGCATCCCCCGATATACACACCCATCCCCCTGACATACACATCCATCCCCCTGATATATACACCCATCCCCCTGACATACACACCCATCCCCCTGACATACACACGCATCCCCCTGACATACACACGCATCCCCCTGATATACACACCCATCCCCCTGATATACACACCCATCCCCCTGACATACACACGCATCCCCCTGACATGCACAGCCTTCCCCTTTATCAACATCACCAGAGCAGTACATTGTTTCAAATGATGAACCTGCATTGACACATCAGTATCATGCAAAGTCCACAGTTCACATTAGGGTCCACTCTTGGTGTTGTACATTCTGTGGATTTGAACAAATGTATAATGGCACGTGTTCACCATTCTCATGTCATACAGAGAGGTTTCACTGCCCTAAAAACGCTCTGTGTCCACTTACCCATCCCTCCCCACCCAACCCCAGGGAACCACCGATCTTCTCACTGCCTCCATAGCTTCGCCTTTTCCAGAATATCACATAGTTGGAATCATACAGTTGATAGCCTTTTTACATTAGCTCCTTTCACATAATAAGATGCATTTAAGGGTCTTCCTTGTCTTTTTGTGGCTTGGTAGCTCATTTCTTTTTATTGCTGAGTAATATTCCACTGTCTGGATGTACCACAGTTTATTCATTTACCTGCTGAAGGGCATCTTGCCTGTTTCCGAGTTTTGACAATTAATGGACAGTTGCTATAAACATCCTCTTGCAGGTATTTGTGTGGACATAAGCTCTCAACTTCTTTCGGTAAATACCAAGGAACACAACTGCTGGAAAGCGTATTAGGGTTTTCTAGAGGGACAGAACTAATAGGACAGAGATATTAGGGGAGTTTACTAAGTATTAACTCACACGATCATAAGATCCTGCAATAGGTCATCTGCAGGCTGAGGAGCAAGGAGAGCCAGTCTGAGTCCCAGAACGGAACAATTTGGAGTCTGATGTTCGAGGGCAGGAAGCATCCAGCACAGGAGAAAGATGTAGGCTGGGAGGCTGGGCCCGTCTGGCTTTTTCACGTTTTTCTGCCTGCTTTATATTCCAGCTGTGCTGGCTGCTGATGAGATGGTGCCTGCCCAGATTGAGGGTGGGCTGCCTCTCCCAGCCCACCGACCCAAATGTGAATCTCCTTTGGCAGCACCCTCACAGACACACCCAGGATCAGCACTTTGCCTCCTTCAATCCACTCATGCTGACACTCAGTATTAACCATCACAGGTAGTAGGGTAGGAGTTTGTTTAGTTGACTGTCCCAGTTGTTCCTGTCAGCAGTGAGTGAGAAGTCCTGGTGGCCGGTATCCTCCCAGCCTGCTCCTGGGTGTACAGCTTCATCTCCTTGTTGTAATCTGCAGTCCCTGATGACATGTGACAAGGAACATATTTTCATGTGCCTACTTGCCTTCTGTACATCTTCTGTGGTGAGGTATCTGTTAAGGTCCTTGGCCCTTTTTTAATCAGTTTGTTTTCTTATGGTTGAACTTTAAGAGGTCCTTGTATATTTTGGATAATAGCTCTTTATCAGATACATCTTTTGCAAATATATTCTCCTAGTCTGTGGCTTGTCTTCATTCTCCTGAGAGCAGGACAGAAAGCCTTAGTTTCAGTGAAGTCCAGCTTATCTGTTCTTTCCTTTATGGGCTGTGCCTTTGGTGCCACATCTAAAAAGTTATTGCCAAACCTAAGATTGTCTAGATTTTCTCCTATCTCAGATGTTATCTTAGAAGTTTTATAGTTTTGCATTTTATTTTATTTTTTTTGAGATGGCATCTCGCTCTGTCGCTTAGGCTGGAGTGCAGTGGTATAATCTCAGCTCACTGCAACCTCGGCCTCCCGGGTTTAAGCAATTCTGCTGCCTCTGCCTCCCAGTAGCTGGGACTACAGGCGTCCACCACCATGCCTGGCTAATGTTTGTATTTTTAGTAGAGATGAGGTTTCACCATATTGGTCAGGCTGGTCTTGAACTTCTGACCCAAAATGATCTGGCTGCCTTGGCCACCCAGAGTGCTGGGATTACAGGCATGACCCACCATACCTGGCTGGGTCTTGCATTTTATATTTAGGTCTGTAATCATTTTTGTAAAAAATTATTTTTAGGAGACAGGGACTCGCTCTGTTGCCCAGGCCAGAGTGCAGCGGCATGATCATCGTTCATTGCAGCTTTAAACTCCTGGGCTCAAGTGACCCTCACGCTTCTGCTCCCTAAGGAGCTGGGACTACAGGTGTACACCACAATGCCTGGCTTTTTTTTTAATTTGCAAAGATGGGATCTCTCTGTGTTGCCCAGGCTGGTCTCAAACTCCTGGCCTCAAGTGATCCTCTCACCTCAGTGGCCCAAAGCCCTGGGATTATAGGTGTAAGCCACTGCACCTGGCATGTGACCCATATTATTTTAGTTTTTGTTAAGGGTGTAAGGTCTGTATCTAGAGTAATTTTTTTGCATATGGATGTACCATTGTTTCAGTACCATTTGTTGAAAAGATTATTTTTTTCATTGTATTGCCTTTGGTCCTTTGTCAAAGATCAATTGACTATATTTATATGGTTCATTTCCGGGATCTCTATTCTGTTCCATTGATCTGTTTTTCTATTATTTCACCATTGTCACAGTCTTGATGACTATAACTTTATAGTAAGTCTTGATATGGGGAGTGTCAGTTCTTCAACCTTGTTCTCCTTCAATATCGTGTTGGGTATTCTGGGTCTTGTGCCTCTCCAGATAAACTTCACAATCAATTTGCTGATATGTACAAAATAACCAGCTGGAGTTTTGAATTGGATTGTATTGAGCCTATAGATTCAGTTGGGAAAAATGGACATCTTAACACTACTGAGTCTTCCTGTTCATGAACATGGAATATCTCCCAATTTATTTAGTTTTTGATTTGTTTCACCAGAGTTTTGTAGTTTTTCTCATAGATCTTACGCATATTTTGTTAGACTCATACCTGAACATTTCATTTTTGGGGGTGCTAATGTACATAGTTTTGTGTTTTTAATTTCAAATATCATCTGTTGTGTTTCTGGTGTATAGGAAGGTGATTAACTGTTGTGTGTTTGCCTTGTATCCTGCAAACTTGCTATAATTGCTTGTTAGTTCCAGGAGCTTTTTTTTGTTGATTCTTTTGGATTTTCTACCTAGACAGTCATGTCATCTGTGAGCAAGGAGAGTTGTATTTCTTCCTTTCTAATCAGTTGCCTTGTATTTCTTTTTCCTGTCATATTGCATTAGCTAGGACAGTCTCAGTCTTGTAGTGAGCCTGTGCCTCTCGACTCTGAACTTCACACGCGCTTCTCAGACTCCCTCTTTTAAGTGGGACATGATGGCTAGAGGCGGCTGGATTTGGGGTTTCCGTTCCTCTCCGGTCTTAGTCAGCTCTGTGAACTGAGTGGCTTAAACACAAACATTTATTTCTCACAGTCTGCAGGCAGGGACATCCAAGGTCAGGACACCCAGCTTTGGTGTCTTGTGAGAGCGGCTTCCTGGTTTATAGATGGCTGTGTTTTGCCGTGTTCTCACATTGGGGGGTAGAAGCAGCAAGCTCTTTTGGGACTTTTATAAGGACACTAATCCCATTCATGAGGGCTCCACCCTCATCACCTTATCGAATCCTAATCCCTTCCCAAAGACACCACCTGCCAATACCCTCACATTAGAGGGTGGGGTTTCAGCCATGAACCTGGGGGAGGTGAGTAATAGTATTCAGTCCAAAACACCCACCTGGAGTTCTGGAGGGGGCTGGAGTTGTGTGTTTCTCTTCACCCGGGTCAGGTTCTGATAAAAGCCCAGCAAGCTGGGATCTGGCTAGCTCAGCTCTCCTGACTTCAGGCCTTCATAAGAACAGATTTCAGATATGTTCTGAGATTTCAGAATGGTTCACTTTCCCTGCCCCTGCCAGAAGCACAGGGAATTTTTCTGATACTCACTGTTGGGACCTGGTAGAGCGTTTGCAGGTAAAATTTACAGAAGTGTGGGGCCCCTGATGACTGGGTCTGGAGTTTTCTGCTCTCAGACTTGTCCACACTGAGCCCCCAGCGGGTCAAGTACAGCTCGGGTTTGTGGACTCTGGCCCTGGCTCCGCTGGCGGCTTCTGCTCTGGCTGGGGGTGGATGTTTCTGTTGGCCTGTCTCTCCAGTGTTGGGGGCGGTGCTTTGCTCTGCGACCTTGCTTCGCTTACAGATTTAAAAATAGTTGATTCTTCAGTTTGTTCAGCTTTTACTTGTTAGGATGGAGTGGTGACTTCTAAGCTCCTTAGAAAACATACGTAAGTGAACAAACCATACCAGACAGAACTAAGAGCAGAAGAGCCTAAGAATGTGGAAATTGTTCAAAAATAGATCTGTCATGTGATTTGAGTTCCTTCGCTCTATGTCAAATGATTCTTGCTGGTCAGAGAACAAGTCCTGTAGACATTTCTCACTGAGTGCCCTAACGATTCATTAGATTCTGGTGGATGTAAATGGTGTGGCTTTGACGTGGAACTTTAATGAGCCGGCCTCTTCTTAGCCACGTTTTATCTCACGTAGCAGAGGCTGGCCTGCTGCTATGCTGTAAGTTACATTAGCTTCATCATCGCTGTCTTCTGGAATTAGGTCTCTCCTGGTACAGAAGCCTCTTGCTGATACAGGCTTATCCCTTGTTTTTCTAAAATAACCTTATTTTCTGACGATTTTCTGATTGCCATTGGTTTCCTGGGTGTTGGATAGGTTGTGTGTTCTTAGCGGGAATCCTCTGTGATGGCGTTGTGAGTAAGCGTGCCTCAGGGTCCCCTCATTGCTGATGTCAGCGTGGCCTGGGTGAAGCCAGCGTCCATCGAGGTTCTCCATGGGGAACTTCCTTTCCCTCTCCGCTGTACCTAGTCAGAAATGTGTGGAGAGTTACTTTTAGACCACGAAAATCCCATTTTTCCTCAAACTTTCACTTAACATTTTTAGTAAGTGTTGATGCTTCCTGCCTTCGTGGGTGTGACTGTCATGCCGCGCAGTGGTGCTCCCCGGGGTGGGTTTCACTGTCGGGAGTCACGTCCCCTCCTCTGCTGTTGATTCGCCACCACGGTGCCCGAGGCGCGTCCCCTCCTCCACCATTCACTCGCCGCCACGGTGCCCAAGGCGCGTCCCCTCCTCCGCCGTTCACTCGCCGCCGCGGTGCCCAAGGCCTTCCTGTCTCACTTGTTGGTCTGTGGTCCATTCTTGCTGGGTTTATTTTGATCTTCTCATTGTCCCAGACCTCAGACTTGGTGAGCAGAAGCCTCATTAGCTGGCTTCTGTCTCCTGGCATCTCCCCAGCCCGTCACTTTCTGGATCCACAGCATGTCCAGGCTCACCTCCTGCTTTTCCTGACCTCATGCGGGGTCAGCTGCTCTTCCTGGCACCTATCCCTGGTGTTTAGAAGCTCGGATGGGAGTGCCACTGAGGAGTCACTGTGCTCAGGTGCTTTAAGTGGATGGGATGAGTACGGTGTGTGTGTGAATGCATGTGTGTGAGTGTGTACATGTGTGTGAACACACGTGTGCAAGTGTGTACGTGTGTGAATGCATGCGCGTGAGTGTGTACGTGTGTGTGAATGCATGCGTGTGAGTGTGTACGTGTGTGTGAATGCATGTGCGTGTGTACGTGTGTGAGCACATGCACGTGAGAGTGTGTACATGAGTGAACACACGCACGCAAGTGTGTACATGTGTGTGTGAATGCATGCACGTGAGTGTGTACATGTGTGTGAATGCATGTGCGTGAGTGTGTACGTGTGTGAACACACGCACGTGAGAATGTGTACATGTGAGTGAACACACGCACGCAAGAGTGTGTACATGTGTGTGAATGCACACGCGTGAGTGTGTACATGTGTGAACACACGTGTGCGAGAGCGTGTACATGTGAGTGTGAACACACACACAAGAGTGTACATGTGTGTGCATGCATGCCCATGAGAGTGTACCTATGAGTGTGTGTGAATGCACGTGCGTGAGTGTGTACATGTGAGTGTGCGAATGCACGCATGTGAGAGTGTGTACATGTGAGTGTGTACGAATGCACGTGCATGAGTGTGAATGCTAGCATGTGAGTGTGTGTGAGTGTGCATGTGTCTGTGTGTGTGCATATCAAGTAGTTCAAACGGGCACCTCTAACTCTGGTGAAATCCGCAGGGCTTTCCTTTGTCTTCTTCATAGTGTTTCCATCTTTCCTCCCGCTGTGAGAAGGCCGGCTCCCGGTCATAGCGTATTTTTCCCATTCTCTCAGTCCCGCAACACACACAAAACAGTGTCAGCATGGCTACACCCAGACCATTACAGACAACAGGCCTACTGGGGAGAAACTAAGCTTGGATTGCAGTTTTTCTGTCTTAGACTGAGGATGTCATCAAAACAATATGTTTAAAAGTTATTTCAGTTTGCCTTTTTTTTTTTTTTTGAGATGGAGTTTTGCTCTTGTTGCCCAGGCTGGAGTGCAATGGCATGATCTTGGCTCACCACAACCTCCACCTCATGGGTTCAAGTGATTCTCTTACCTCAGCCTCCTAAGTAGCTGGGATTACAGGCATGCGCCACCATGCCCAGTTAATTTTGTATTTTTAGTAGAAATGGGATTTCTCCACGTTGGTCATGCTGGTCTCGAACTCCCAATCTCAGATGATCTGCCCGCCTCAGCCTCCCAAAGTGCTGGGATTACAGGTATGAGCCACCACACCTGGCCAGTTTGTCTTTTCTTTCTGTGTGGCTATGAATAGATTGATTTCAAATTTAAGGTTTTCTTCCTAATCTTGTTTTCTTCTTATTTATGATTTTGTAAAGCATAACAATGTAGGCTGGGTGCAGTGGCTCATGCCTGTAATCCCGGTGCTTTGGGAGGCCAAGGCTGGAGGATTGCTTGAGGCCAGGAGTTTGAGAGTAGCTTGGGCAGCATAGTAAGACCCTGTCTCTAGAAAAAACAATTTTTAAAAAATTAGCCAGGTATGGTTGTGCATGCCTGTCATCCAAGCTACTTGGAAGGTTAGGCAGGAGGATCTCTTGAGCTGGAGTTTGAGGCTGCAGTGAGTTAGGATTGTGCCGCTGCACTCCAGCTTGGGCAACACAGTGAGACCCTGTATGTATATACATGGAAAGGTGCCCTCATTCTCCCCTATCTTTTCCATACTGTAACCGGCCCTTGGCCACGCCCCTGCCCCAGGAATGGCGGAAGAGGCCCTGGAGGTGCGGTGGGCTACTTCCAAGTAAATATCAGACCCAAAGAGTTTTGCAGAAAAGCGATTTATTAGGCAGAGAGAGAGAAAGAGAAGTAGGGAAAGAGAGAAAGCCAGCTCTCATGCTGTCGTGGAAGGGGATCCCAGAGAGGAAAAATCCACACAGGTGAGATGCAGGGGGTCTTTTAAGCTGGGAGTTACTCCCGCCCCATTCAAGTTCCTGTCCCATGAGAGGAGTTCCTTCAGACTTCAGCTGGAGTGATTGATCTTTGATTCTGACATCTGATTGTTCAGCCCACAGTCCTCCCATAGCTTTTCGTGGGGTTTCTAAATAAAAGGAGCTCACCTGGGCAGTCTACCTTCCCTTGGCAAGTTAGACAAAGACCTCTAAGCTCCCAGATGGAGACAGATGGAGACGTGAAAGAAGGCAGGTCAGGCATGTCTTGGGAAGTTCCTGCCTTTGAAACCACACCCCTTGTGGACCTGGGAAGAGAAGTTACACATTCCCTCAATACTGTTCTCACCCACCTCCTGTTGATAACCAATGTTATTATTTTCTGGTTGTCACGACAGGGTTTTATATGAAACCTGTCTGCGCCATACACCCTGTGTAGACATGCCATGATTTGGCCTGTCACTCTTCTGTTTTGGGCATTTGAGTTGTTTTCAGTATTACAGGAGGAAAATAATCCAGCGATGAGTGGCCTTGTGGGAACTTAGTTTGTGCTGCTGGCGGTGCATGTGCAGGGTTTGCTCCTTGAGTGGGATTGCAGGGGGATGGGCCGTGTGTGGTGGATGGCCGCATGCTGTGGATGGGCTGCCACATGCTGTGGATGAGCCACGTGCTGTGGATGAGCCACGTGCTGTGGATGGGCCACGCGCTGTGGATGGGCTGCGTGCTGTGGGTGGGCCGCGTGCTGTGGATGGGCCGCCTGCTGTGGATGAGCTGTGGATGGGCTGCCACCTGCTATGGATGAGCTGTGTGCTGTGGATGAGCTGCTGCGTGCTGTGGATGAGCCGCGTGCTGTGGATGGGCCGCTTGCTGTGGATGGGCCGCGTGCTGTGGATGAGCTGCTGCGTGCTGTGGATGAGCTGCTGCGTGCTGTGGATGAGCTGTGTGCTGTGGATGAGCTGCTGCATGCTGTGGATGGGCCGCGTGCTGTGGATGAGCTGCCGCGTGCTGTGGATGAGCTGCCGCGTGCTGTGGATGAGCTTCATGCTGTGGATGAGCTGTGTGCTGTGGATGAGCTGTGTGCTGTGGATGAGCTGTGTGCTGTGGATGAGCTGTGTGCTGTGGATGAGCTGTGTGCTGTGGATGGGCTGCCACCTGCTGTGGATGAGCTGCATGCTGTGGATGGGCCACGTGCTGTGGATGAGCCACTTGCTGTGGATGGGCCGCGTGCTGTGGATGAGCTGCTGCATGCTGTGGATGGGCCATGTGCTGTGGATGAGCTGCCGTGTGCTGTGGATGGGCTGTCACCTGCTGTGGAAGAGCCATGTGCTGTGGATGGGCCGTGTGCTGTGGATGAGCTGCCGCGTGCTGTGGATGGGCCGTGTGCTGTGGATGAGCTGCCGCGTGCTGTGGATGGGCCGTGTGCTGTGGATGAGCTGCCGCGTGCTGTGGATGGGCCGTGTGCTGTGGATGAGCCGCATGCTGTGGATGGGCTGTCAGTTGCATTCCCGCAGACGAGTTGGTGGCTGCTTCAGAGCATGAGGATCTGCTGAGCGGGATATGATGTCTCAGCGAGGTTCTTACCTCAGGCGCTGCTTTTCCGCACATGCATGGGTTTTCCTGAAGCGTGTAAACTTTACATAAGGAAACTTTCAGACACTCCCGAGTGGGAGCTGTGGAGATGTGAGCAGTGCAAGCAGAGATCACAGGGGCACAGTCTTGGTGAGGGGAATGGATATTTACTGCACAGTTCTTTCAATGTTTTTGCGTACTTGAATATTTTGACTATAAAATGTTAGGGAGAAAAGACCTTCAGAAAGACACAAAAGTCAGGCATGGTGGCTCGCGCCTGTAATCCCAGCTACTTGGGAGGCTGAGGCACGAGAATCACTTGAACTGAGGAGGTGGAGGTCACAGTGAGCCGAGATCACACCACAGCACTCCAGCCTGGGCGACAGAGCACAACTCCATCTCAAAAAAAAAAGACGCAAATTCAATGTGGGGAGATAGAAAGCGCCCGCGGAATGTGTGCCTGCCTCCCTGCAGCGTCCCCTGGCTTCTCACCCACACTTCATGTTGTAATTTCATGACTGCCATGATGGGGGTGAGCATGGGGTCAGGGTGTCCTTGGGGCGGTGTCACTGTGAGGTTGGGCCAGTGACTTGGCTTCTCTGTGCCACCGTTCCCGCGTCTGTACAATGGGGAAGACAGAGCAGCCGCCTGGCGGGGCCGTGCGGGCTTGGTGAGTCAGCCCGTGTGAAGTGTGCAGAGCCCTGCTACACGTCTCTTCCCTCCTTCAGTTACTCCCTTTTGTTGACAGGCTTCATAAAATAGTCCAGCTCTGGCCCTTGTACTTGTTAGGAGAATAATTCTTAGCAAGTGTAGTTTTCATTTTGATGGAGAGAAGTTCCATTCTCTGCAGTCCTGGCCCACCGAAGGCTCAGGCTGCTGAGCGGGTGGGTGCTAGCTTGTGTGACGGGTGTCCTGTAGACTCACAGAACTGTCCCTCCTGGGCTAGATTAAGATGTTTTACGAGGAACATTTGCACCTGGATGACGAGATCCGCTACATCCTGGACGGCAGTGGGTACTTCGACGTGAGGGACAAGGAGGACAAATGGATCCGGATCTTCATGGAGAAGGGAGACATGATCACGCTCCCCGCGGGGATCTACCACCGCTTCACGGTGGACGAGAAGGTGGGTGCGCTGTGCTTTTCCCACGCGTGGCCCGTGTGCTGTCCTTGGCTGTGCAGGAGAAGGTGGGTGCGCCGTGCTTTCCCCACGCGTGGCCCGTGTGCTGTCCCTGGCTGTGCAGGAGAAGGTGGGTGCGCTGTGCTTTCCCCACGCGTGGCCTGTGTGCTGTCCCTGGCTGTGCAGGAGAAGGTGGGTGTGCTGTGCTTTCCCCACGCATGGCCCGTGTGCTGTCCCTGGCTGTGCAGGAGAAGGTGGGTGTGCCGTGCTTTCCCCACGCGTGGCCCGTGTGCTGTCCCTGGCTGTGCAGGAGAAGGTGGGCTCGCTGTGCTTTCCCCACGCCTGGCCGTGTGCTGTCCCTGGCCGTGGAGGAGAAGGTGGGCCCACTGTGCTTTCCCCACGCCTGGCCCATGTGCCATCCCTGGCTGTGCAGGAGAAGGTGGGCGCGCTGTGCTTTCCCCACGCGTGGCCTGTGTGCTGTCCCTGGCTGTGGAGGAGAAGGTGGGCCCGCTGTGCTTTCCCCACGCCTGGCCCGTGTGCCATCCCTGGCTGTGCAGGAGAAGGTGGGCGCGCTGTGCTTTCCCCACGCCTGGCCCGTGTGCCATCCCTGGCTGTGCAGGAGAAGGTGGGTGCGCTGTGCTTTCCCCACGCCTGGCCTGTGTGCCGTCCCTGGCTGTGCAGGAGAAGGTGGGCGCGCTGTGCTTTCCCCACGCGTGGCCCGTGTGCTGTCCCTGGCCGTGGAGGTGGGCACGCTGTGCTTTCCCCACGCGTGGCCCGTGTGCTGTCCCTGGCCGTGGAGGTGGGCGCGCTGTGCTTTCCCCACGCGTGGCCCGTGTGCTGTCCCTGGCCGTGGAGGTGGGCGCGCTGTGCTTTCCCCACGCGTGGCCCGTGTGCTGTCCCTGGCCGTGGAGGTGGGCGCGCTGTGCTTTCCCCACGCGTGGCCCGTGTGCTGTCCCTGGCCGTGGAGGTGGGCGCGCTGTGCTTTCCCCACGCCTGGCCCGTGTGCTGTCCCTGGCTGTGGCATCCCTGCCGCTGAACTGCGTGGCTTTGTGGACTCCAGGTGTGCTTGCCAGGCTCGGGACTCCTTGCTCTGTGCTGCAAGGAGAGTCCCCGTGGAGCCGCAGGCAGGGTCCGAGGTGACAGCTCTCCTTCCTTCCATGGCAGCCCCAGCGGCCTCTGCCTGCCATCCTGGTGGACGGACGTCCGTTTCATACCCAGGCAGGGCACACCCAGCAGCCGTGGCCCTGCCCCAGCCTGTGCTTGGCAGTGAGGCGTCTGTAGGGTTGTCGTGTTGCCACGCTGTCACTTTTAAAGACTCTTCAGTTTTGGAATTAACAGTAGCTCAGTCCAGTCAGGATTGGCAATAAACACAAATAAGGTAGCTTTGGGGTTCACTGGAGGCGATGGGGGCTAATGCTGAGACTGAAGTAGATTTTTGAGTAAATACTAAATGCACGTTTACCATTTAGAAATATGAAAGGGTACCCGTCATCGCAGTCTCCCTCTGACCCCCGTTCCCAGCCCCCCAGTTTCTCTCCCTGAAAGTAACCAGTATTCCATTAAAAAATTATTTTTAGAGTGACTTTATGCATACCCAAGTGCGTGTCAGTCAGGATTCTTTTTTGAGATGGAGTCTCGGTCCGTTGCCCAGGCTGGAGTGTGATGGTGTGATCTCGGCTCACTGAGACCTCTGCCTCTCAAGCTCAAGCGATTCTCCTGCCTCAGCCTCCCGAGTAGCTGGGATTTCAGGTGCCTGCCACCACGCCTGGCTAATTTTTGTGTTGTTAGTAGAGACGGGGTTTCATCATGTTGGTCAGGCTGGTCTTGAACTTGACCTCAAGTGATCCACCCGCCTTGGCCTCCCAAAGTGCTGGATGACAGGCGTGAGCCACCGCGCCCGGCCTGGTCAGGATGCTTACTATTCCCCTTTTCAAACAAAAGGCAGCAGACTCTGCCTGTGGTTCTACATTTACCTTTTCTGCATGCTGTGCACTGGGGGCTGTTTCATATCAGTAGCTGCCGGCCTTAGCCCTTGTTACAGCTGCGCAGTACTCTGGCGCCGGACACGCTGCACTGGATTTGACCATTAATTGATTTCAGTGACTGGTTCACCCCCGAGTGATGAGTATTTACATTGTCTCCAAGCTTTTGCTCTTGTGAACAGTGCTGTAATAAATACCCTTACTTGCTTGTCATTTTGCACTTACGTATGTTTTTCTGGAGGGTAAATTCCTAAACGTGAAAACTGAATTAAAAGGCATGTGCGTTTTTAGTTTGGACGGATGTGCTGAATTGACCTCTCTTGCCCACCAGCAACACGGGGGCCCTGGTGTGGATTCTTAGGAAAACTGTAGCCAAGCCAGGCGGAAAGGAGGTGCAGGGGCGTGGAACTGGAGTCGGGGCTTTTCCTAACGGTGTTTCTTAGGTGTGGAGTTCAACACCAGGCTCGGCTGCAAACGCTCTTACCTGGCGTGTGAGGACAGGCAGCAGCCGCCACACCACTGTGGGGGTTTAGGGGTGCCCTTAGCTTTCCTGAGAGGATGTTTTTCCAAGGTTTTTGGTTTTCTGCTTTCTCAAGAATGAGAAAGGGGACCAGGTGCTCTTGCAAAGTAAATACCCGACCCCAAACAGTTTCTGCAGAAAGTGAATTTATTTGGGTAGAGAAAGAGGAACAGGAGAAGGAGAAACAGCTGGCTCTTACACTGAGTGAGAGAATCCGGAAAGATGGAATTAGGAGAGGAAAGACAGCTTTCACACCGGGTGGAAGGGAACTGAGAAAGAGAGAGATGGAGTATAGGAGGGGAAGACAGGCTTCCACGGGAGAGTGTTCGTGGAAGGGGATTCAGACATGAAGTCCAAAGGGGTGTGGAAGAAGGGGACTTACAACCTGGGAGGAACCCCCACTTCTCCAAGACCTTTGGCCGATGAAAGGAGCTTCTTAGAACTTCCGCTGAAGTGATTGACTTTTGATTTTTCCCGCATCCTCGAAAATTAAAACAGAAACCGTTAAATCTCCCAGATGGAGAGAGATGGAAGTGGGGGCATGGCGCTGGGAAATTCTTGCCCCTACAAACTACGCCCCCTCGTGGACCCGGAAAGAGAACACATTCCCTCACCACCTGATACGAATTTTCCTTCCAAGAGTAAAATGTGGCCTAAATTGTGAAAGACACAGAATAAAAATAGCAAGGAAAGTGTTTGTAGCAATTAATGTTAACAAGTTGATATGTTAATAAATGAAAGTAAGCAGAAGCCGGCTGGTTTAACGAGGGGCTGCGTGTGTTGGTCTGTCTTCCAGAACTACGCGAAGGCCATGCGGCTGTTCGTGGGAGAGCCGGTGTGGACGGCGTACAACCGGCCCGCTGACCATTTCGAAGCCCGCGGGCAGTACGTGAAGTTTCTGGCACAGACAGCCTAGCAGTGCTCCCTGGGAGCTAACACGCACCTCGGAAAGGTCCTCAGTACGGTGACTGAGCAGAAAATCAGTCATTTTCTCTTTGCTTTTATAGGGTAGACTCGAGGCTAGCTTCCTCTGTAGGTTGATTTGATCAGAATATTTTGTGATGAAAGGATCTAGAAAGCAGCTTGGAAGTGTAAGCAAGTCACCTTCATTTTCTCTAACTCGATCGAGACTAGTGGGTCCATGGCCCTGTGTTCGTTCATGCATTCATCTCAGACCCAAATGAAGTGTCATCTCCCGAAGTGCTTTTCCTTAGATGCTCCTCTGGACGTGATGCTGCGGCTGCCATGTAAGAAGGTGTGATCATGGAGAGCAAGCTAGCCAGAGAGGAGACACTTTTTTCTCCCAAAATTCTGCCTTGGGGCGGGGCGTGCTGGGGGGGAAGGGCTCCCATCTTAAAGGGCACAGACTGAGTTGCTTACGCCACTTCCTTGTTCAAAATAAAGTTAACTGCCTTAATCTTGTGCTCATGGCTTGGAGTTACCTTATATTCAAGTATATATGATACTTTGCCTGGTTTGTTAAAATTGCTCCATTTAGATTCTTTCTATAATTGTTCTTGTATATAAGTGATTTACAGATGAGCTGTGTTAGTATTTTTTCACTGCGAGATCTCTAGATTCTTTCACAATCAAGCTCTTGAATTTTAACAGGAGTATTAGTACATACATTTTCTACCCACCAATTCTGAGATACGATTATGCCTAGTGTGTTATATCATAGAAAAACCCCAAGTTAACCTTATGTTTTGGAAGGACAGGTCGTTTTCTAAGTATTTTTATTTAACTGGATAAAAAATCTTCATGTTAGGATTAATTTTTTAATTCCCTCCACACTGTACAGAGGAAACTCAAGCCTTAAATGTGTAAGGAAACTCCGTCCCAATTTAAAATATACGCAGGTGGTGTGATGCTAACATGGACATCCCGGACAGGCTCTGCGAGGTATGGCTCTGTTTCAGTAATTAAAGTAAGTGCTGATCTACTGATGTTTTTATGAATTCATTTCTAAGTGGGCATTATAAATAGAGCCTGTTCATTTTTAAGAATTAAACGTTCATGTGATAAACTGTCTCTGTAAGTTGCCTTTCTTGCTTCATGTAACTTTTCCCCGTTAGAATTCGTAGCGTTTGAAACTCCTCGTGCTGGGCTGGCTTCCCGCGGACTCCGCTTTCGCCTCCTCGGCCTCCTGGATATGGCGCCTCAGGTTTCTTGGCTTCAGATTAGGGGCAAGAGTAAGTTTCTGGGCGCAGCAGCTCACGCCTGCAATCTCTGCTATTCACGAGGCTGAGGTGGGAGGATTATTACAGCCTGGGAAGTCGAGGCTGCAGTGAGCTGTGATTGTGGCCACTGCACTCCAGCCTGCACGACAGGGCAAGAATGTCTCAAAGGAGAAAAAAAAGAGTAAGAGCTGAGGCAGATAATAGAATTCTGCTAAAGCACTTAAGGTGAAATTACATTTTCTTTTCCCAGGAAATGGTTCACATCTTTCGTTTCTATTGAGTTATCATTTACATACAATAAAATGCACTCATTTTAAGTGTTCTCGAATTGTGGCAGATGCAACATGAACAGAGGCAGAACAACACAGGACATTTTTATCACCCAAAAAAGGTTCTCATGCCCCTTCTTCGTCCCCTCCACCGTCTCCTAAGCACCCTGTGTGGGTGGGTTTTGCCTTTTCTAGAGTTTGACGCGCACGGAGGCCTGCAGCGTGTCCGCATTTGTGCCTGGCATTTTGCGTTCCTGCTTCTGTTCCCTGATCCCCACTTACACCATCTCCCAGGTCACGGCAGCCCCTTGCTAGTATCTTAAACACTGGACTGTTTGAGGAGAGCTCGAGGGTTGGAAAACCCTAAGCGAGAGGAAATTGACTGTAGTGAGAAGCAGAACTGTAGGCGGGGAGAAAACCTAGGGAGGTGAAAGGCTGTCCTAAACCAGTGGGCATCTCTCTTCAAGCCGAATGTTACAGAAGATGGATCCTTGGCTGGGCGTGGTAGCTCACCCCTGTAATCCCGGCACTTTGGGAGGCTGAGGCAGGTGGGTCACCTGAAGTCAGGAGTTCAATACCAGCCTGGCCAACATGGTGAAACCCCTGTCTCTACAAACACAAAAATTAGCTGGGCATGATGGCGGGCGCCTGTAATCCCAGCTACTTGGGAGGCTGAGGTGGGAGAATTGCTTGAACCTGGGAGGCGGAGGTTGCAGCGAGTGGAGATTGCGCCATTGCACTCCAGACTGGGCGACAGAGCGAGACCCCATCTCAAAAAAAAAAAAGAAGATGGATCCTTTGTGTGAACACACCTTCGTCAGGATTCTAAATCAGGCATTTTTCCAAGAAGCCCAGCTCTTAGTTTCCCAGGTGGGGCGGCTGTTGGTTTTCCCTGTGTCCGGGTTTGTCCGTTTAGAAAGGGCTCTGCCTGTGACTGAGTCAGATACACCTGGACACGTGTGATTTTTCCAGTGTGCCCTCTTTTTACAGGCACAGATGTATTTATTGCTATGGTGTTTCTGACTAGGATATTAATAAATCAGATTATGAATTACTGCACTTCCGTGTGGCTTCAAACTGGGTAATGTGTTGGCATTTTCAAGGCACCTCCGTTTATCCCTGCTGTCTTGCTGCTCAGGGTAGATGCCACACTGCGGACCACGCAGGCCACCCCATGAGAGGCTGCCAGGCTTGTGGGCACCTCACCCTCGTTTCTAAGGAGGAGGCGCAGATCATCCAGGAAATGTCCAACCTTGTTCTGTCTTGCTCCAGATTCAACATCTTATCCCAGTGAAGTCCTAGCCCCAGGATACTTTTCCCAGTTTGGGATGTAGCTGTTTAAGGCTTCTTCATTCCTGTGGGGTTTCGGTCCGCTGTTTGGTTTTCTCCTCACTCCCGAAGAGTGAATAGGTCATTTCCTTTATGATTTTTTATTTATCTTCTTGACCATCCATTTCTTCATCCAGTTAACTAAAAGATGACACGATTTATCAATTTAGAAAAGGAGATGTTATTTCTTTCTTTCTTTTTTTTTTTTCTGTTTTTGAGATGGAGTTTCGCTCATGTTGCCCAGGCTGGAGTACAGGGGCATGATCTTGGCTCACTGCAACCTCTGCCTCCCGGGTTCAAGCAATTCTCCTGCCTCAGCCTCCCGAGTGGATTACAAAGGGCGTGCCACCACACTTGGCTAATTTTTTTATATTTTTAGTAGAGATGGGGTTTCACCATGTTGGCCAGGCTGGTCCTGAACTCCTGACCTCAGGTGATTCATCTGCCTCGGCCTCCCAAAGTGCTGGGATTACAGACGTGAGCCGCCATGCCTGGCCTAAAGACAAATTTCTTGTAAAGAGTTACAATCTGCAAAGTGGCATCTCGCAGGCTGGGAAGCACAGCCTCCCGCGGAGACCCGAGACAGGCACCTGGAGTAGAAGGGGCTGGGGCAGGAGCTTCATGCGGAACCGGGTGGATGAACATACATATTCAACAGGTTACGGGAGGAGTATGAATATTCATGAGGTGGTTCTGGCGCATGCGTATTGAGCAAACATGCATGTGACATAGGACCATGTTCACCTTGGAGAGGAGACTCGGCATCTAAGTGCGTCCCCGGCGGGCCCTGCGCTTCCAAAGGTGAAGCAGCGCCAGGAGGGCGCCCGGCGCGCAGCCGCTGTAAAGCGGCCAGAGCCCGTCTGTGGGCTTATTTTTGTCAGGAGGAAGTGACTGAAATCAGCCTCTGGTTCCATCAAAGCTGTAGTTACGGCTGGCAGAACGGGCCGGTTAGCCACGCTGGTGGTGGATGAACTGCACGGCCAGCGCTGATTTAGCTGGTGGAGAAGGAAACCCGTGGCGGTGAGGACGGTTTATTATTTAATCGCAGGGTGGGAGACTCCACCCTCGCCTGGCAGGGCCTTAGGTCCTGCGTCTGATTTGGTGTCCTAATGCCGCAGTCTGTTCTGTGGTCTCGCGATCTCAGTTTTAACCTGAATGCTGGCCCGTTGTGTCTAAACCCCAAAAAGGACGGTGTACAGGGAGGTGTGTCTGACCTTCCGGCCCGTCGTGCCTGGGAACTCGGGTTTTAGGGTTTCTAGGGGGTCTCCTTTGCCAAGGGGTCCATTCAGTCAGTTGGGGGCTTAGGATTTTACTTTAAATTTGTGATCCTCATCATTCAGTGTGGAAGAGCTGGACAGCCCCACGAGAGGCTCCGCTGGCCTCTGAGCAGCGGCTGTCAGCGGACGCCCTCCTTAGCCAGGGCCCCAGTGACGGTCCCTGCGTGTGAGCTGATGGAAAACGACGACGACAAGGCCTCCTCTATCAGCTCACAGCCCTGAACTCTCCATTTAAAAAAAGCCTAAATTGACCTCTTCCAGAAGGAAGGAGAAGACAGACTCCTCATCAGACTGGAGCTAGGTGGAAGCCAGGGAGGAGCTGGGTCCGCAGGGACTGCGTGCCTCACTTTATCTTCTGCAGTCCCCATTTCTCGGTTTTTAAGAGAAAACTTAAAATCTCGTCCTCTGGCCATATGTGTACAGACCACGGATTCTAATTTTTGATTAGAAATTATAGCTACTAAATTCAATTATTGCATCGGATTGTTAAAATATAAACAGATGGTTGGTCCTGCGCAATGAGCGGTTACTTTGTTTGTACACGGAGTTCACATTTAGCCTCACGCCTGATCGTGGCTTCCATCCACTGTGACGGGCAGATTCTTCCCAGGGGCCTCCCCTGACTGTGTCCACTGTGAACGCCACCCCTGCCTCCCACCCACACCGCTGCGACCTGGCTCACAGAATACCACACTCTCCATCCAGCCCAGCCAGCTCAGGGCACCAGATGCCCACACTGCCCACGCTGCCATAGTTCACCCAAGACTTTGGAGGAAATATTCATTCTTAAATTTGTGTCAGTAAGCCAGGCAGTTTTCCAGCTTCCACAGAAGTAGTTGTCCTGTGGAGTGTGGACTTCGTTCTTTACCTCCTTCAATAAAGATGACCAGTGGAAAGGCAAGCCGGGCTGCAGCGGGCACCTGACTGCACACAGTGGCTGCCGATTGGCTGATTTGCAGGAGATTAAACCCAATTCCAGATGAAGGGGTCTCCTGTCTCTGCTCATCTCTGTCACGTGTGCAGGGGCGTCTGTGTGCACGTGGGTCTACTTGTGTGTGTTAGGCATGCTCTGAACGAAGAGACCACCTAAATAAATAGGCTTTGTGTGAGCGACAAGGCTGTTTATTCACCCGGGTGTGTGTGAGCTGAGTCTGAAAAGAGAGTCAGTGGAGGGCGGTGGGACAGGAGTTGATTTTTAGGTTTGGGGTAGGCGGTGGAAAGTTACAGAAGTAACAGTTCAGGGTGGTTTTTGGAAGCTGGCGGAGGGGGCGTCGCTGTGGGGGGGTGTCACGAGGTCCAAGGTCCAGTGTCACAAGGTTGGCTTATCAGTTGAGGCAGGAACAGTTGAGGCAGCAGCAATGGTGGAATGTTGCAAGGCTGGTTAATCAGACACTGCAGGAGCTAGCCATTCTTTTTTCTGGAGGTGTACGTGCGGCTCACGGGGTCACCATGGTGTAGTCCATGGTGCAGTCGGTTCAGAGAACCGGGTAGTGTGCACCCCTGCAACGTGTGCTGCTGTGAGCTTTCCAGAGAGCCTGAGAGGCTGGCGGTTATCAATTGTGGGATGTGAAGCAGCCACTCTGGGCTCTATGACCTTTCTTTCCCTGCCTGTTCCCCAAGGAGGCGACATGTGAGGTACTCACTGCAAACGTGCTGCTGCCTGTCCACGCGGAGATCGTTGGTTCTACTGATGGAGGTATTTCCTAGTTATGCGGTGAAGCTGGCAGCTTCAGACGTTTCATTCTCATGATGCAGCTCTGACAACTAACACAGGGCTCCCTTACCTTGGCTGGGCTCCTTGGTTTCCCGAGAGTGAGGCCTCTGTTGGCTGATCGGGCTCCTCGGTTTCCTGAGAGCGAGCCCTCTGTCAGTCGATCGCGTTGCTGGGTGGCTGTGAGTTATGCAACTCACCAAAGCAAAACATCTCACCCGGATGGGCAAGGGGCGGGACGGCAGCCCCAGGAGCTGAGAATAACTTCCCATCATGCGGGCTCCTTGTGCGTTCCCAGAGCCTGGTGTGTGGTGCCAGAGCCCTGTGGGTGGGTGGATGGCTGGAGTCTGGTTTGTCACACAGACCAAGAATGTGACATTTCAGTGTGATCTGAAAACAGCCATTTTTCTGAAAGCTGTTTCCTGTTAGAAAGGATATGATGCAGCAGTTTCTGGAGGCCTCTAATCATTTTATGAGTTACGCAGTGAAAAATTAATTATGAAAAGGATGGGCACAGTGGCTCACACCTGTAATCCCAGCACTTTGGGAGGCCAAGGCGGGCAGGTCACTTGTGGTCAGAAGTTTGAGACCAGCCTTGCCAACATGGTGAAACCCCGTCTCTACTAAAAATACAAAATTAGCCAAGTGTGGTGGTGGGCACCTGTGGTCCCAGATACTTGGGAGGCTGAGGTGGGAGGATCACTTGAGCCTGGGAGGCGGAGGCTGCAGTGAGCCGAGATCCAGCCTGGGCAACAGAGAGACCCTGTCTCAAAAAAACCCCAAAAAACAAACAAGCAAAAACTTAATTCAGAAAGAAAATTGGAAAGATCTGAGGATGGAAGCAGAAGGAAGTGCAGTGCTGGCCCCGCTGCTCGTGGGGCTGGGAGTAAGGCGCCCTGAGATCTCCTGAAGGGAGGGACCGTAGGGTTAGGCAGGGGTGGCGCTAAATGCTTCCTCATTTTAGAATCTGGCAAGGAAACAAAACAAGAAAGACAAGATGCAAGAAACAGGCCAGTGGCCGTTCTGCCTGTTGGAGAAGACTCCGCCCTGCGATTTCTGCAGCGGTGTCTGGCCAGCCCAGCTTCTCCTGCCCAAAGCTGCTGGGGGTCCCCACGTGGTACCGCTGCCCCGTCCTTCATCCCAGGGAGAACCGGGAGCCCCCGGAGGTGGCCTTGACGTGAGTGGCCCTGAGCACTGACAGGCGTGTACAGGGGCTGAGCGGCAGGTACTTTCTGAATCTCAAGGGAAGACCTGCAGCCCGTGAGCACTTCAAGGGCCAGTGGAGGGAGCACCTGTCAGCCGTGTGGGAGACTCTAGCGAGGCGGCTGGGCCGAGGCCGGTGGCTGCAGGTGCACGGCCGGCGAGCTGGGCTCTTTCCAGCAATGCTCTCAGGAGACTCTTTGCTGGTTTCTTTTCTCATTTTCTGATGAAGAGGACGCTGGGCGTGCTGTGCATCTGACATCTGAGGAGGGCTTGCCTCCTGTGTGCCGGACGCGGGGCCAGCGCTGGCGATGAATGGGGCCGTGCAGCCAGTTCATCCGGAGAGTCCCTTTGCACACATCTCTTTTTTTTTTTTTTTTGAGATGGAGTTTTGCTCTTGTTGCCCAGGCTGGAGTGCAGTGGTGTGATCTTGGCTCACTGCAACCTCTGCCTCCTGGGTTCAAGTGATTCTACTGCCTCAGCCTACTGAGTAGCTGGGCTTACAGGTACCCACCACCACACCCAGCTAATTTTGTATTTTTAGTAGAGATTGGCTTTCTCCTTGTTAGTCAGGCTGGTCTTGAACTCCTGACCTCAGGTGATCCACCTGCCTTGGCCTCCCATAATTCCATAGTGCTGGGATTATAGGCCTGAGCCACTGTGCCTAGCCCTTTGCACATATCTCTTTTTATGTGTGTGTTGAGACTGAAAATAAAGTCTGGAACCAGGGTGTCACAGAAGCGGGTCACAGACACACAGCAGGTACAGCATGGGACTTGTGGGGAGCTCCCAGCAGAGATGCAGGAGAGCACGTGCAGTCCCCTGACTCAGCCTAGGTGCAGCAAGAAATTCATTAGGGGATCTCTGGCCCTGGGTGCCATCTGGGAGCATGCGTGTGCAGGGCCACTGGCCAGTGATGGCCCTGGGATGGCCTGACCCGTCAGCAGTGCTGACAGCAGGGGCTGGCTCAGTTACCATAAGGGGAAACAGAGGCTCTCCAGGGCCTCTCTGGGGCCCACACCCTGCTGAGGTCTTCAGTCCCCCTGGAGATGGAAGGGAGGTGGCTGAGTGGCCTGCAGCACAGGGCTCCTTCCCTGATCCTTGCAGCCTGGGGGTCTCTGACTCTTGGAGCTGAGTGACAGGTGGGGATTTTTGCCCCTCTAAGCGTCTGTGGATGATAAGCTCCCAGCTGATGCTCCAGGCCTGTGTCTGTACGGTGCATGCTCTGAGGAAAGCTGGTCTGTGAACTGATGCATTAAAGGGTTCTGTAATGGGTGGGAGTCTGTGTGCACCCTCGCGGGACAGCCGTGGTGCCAGGAGCAGCTGGAGTCCTCGGGGCTGTGCTTAGCTTTGCTCTCCAGCTTTGCTGACCCCAACAAGCTCTTTCCCACATGGTACCTGTCAGCAGCGCAATGGGAAGTTCTGTGTGTGTTAAACCACACGTGGGGTCCAGAGCCATCCCCAGGGCAGGCCTGGAGTTTTTCTGGCATTCCTTAAAAGCATCCGATGAATATTGAGATGAATTTCCTGAAGAACCTGGAAGAGAGTTTCTCTCTCCTTTCTGAAAACTAAATGTTAAGATCAGCACATGGTAGAAATCTGGATGGTGGGGGAGAAGACGTGGGCCAGTCTCCCCAGTGCCCCAAATCCAGTGAAATGACAGCGATTTAAAAAAAAATTAAGTGTGTTGTTTTAAAAAATACACCCACCAGTTTCTGACGCTCTCCCTCCATCTCTCCTCCCCTTCAGCATGGTCTCTCTTGCTCACTTGCTTCTAACGAGTAGGAAGTGGCTGAGGTGGCCGTGGGTGGCCTCTGTTGACATGTGGTTTCCTGCTTGCCTTCGGATACTGCGCTCTGGGGAAGCTGGCTGCCAGCACACTTATGCAGCTCTCTGGGAAGATCTCTGCTCGCAGTGCTGCTGGCCGGCCAGGTGTGTGAAAGCAGGTTCTCCAGCCCCGGTCAAGCCTTCAGATGATGCAGCCCAAGCCATCACCTTGAGGGCAACCTCAGGAGAGCCCTGGCACCGCCCAGCTAACCCAGAGACCGGAGGTGAGAATGTGTGTTCCTGTTGTAAGGCCTCGGAGTGGATGGGGCCTCGGAGTGGACGGAGGCAGGCTGGTGGTATTGCAGCGGGGGGTGCGTTCTGTTCCCGCTCCCCAGGCTGTGCCCACCCGCAGGGCAGAGGCTGCCGGCCTGCTGTCCCCTTCTGCATGGTGCCCAGGACACCAGGCTCCTGGGGTGCACTCAGTTACTGCGCAGGTTAGAGGGACTAGGAAGGAGGACTTCTAGTCCCAGGGAACCTGCAGAGGCCGAGAGCCCCGGGAGGCCCTGGGAGGAGCCCTGGGAGGAAGGGCTCTGGCTCCCTGTCCGCCTGGGGTTTTGCCTAGGATTGCTGTTCCCGTCTGCCCAGGATTCCGACTGTGCTTTGAAACATTGTGACACGATCTCTTCTGTCTTAGTTGGGGCTCTTTTTGTTGCAAGCGCCAGAAGCTCAATGTGGAGGAGCCTGGGCCTGGGGGCTCCTGCTCTGGGGGCTCCTGCCCTGGGGGCTCCTGCTCTTGGGCCTCCTGCCCTGGGGCTCCTACTCTGGGGACTCCTGCCCTGGGGGCTCCTGCCCTGGGGGCTCCTGCTCTGCTCTAGGGACTCCTGCTCTGGGGAATCCTGCCCTGGGGACTCCTGCTCTGGGGGCTCCTGCCCTGGGGGCTCCTGCTCTGCTCTAGGGACTCCTGCTCTGGGGACTCCTGCCCTGGGGACTCCTGCTCTGGGGACTCCTGCCCTGGGGGCTCCTGCCCTGGGGGCTCCTGCTCTGGGGCACCTGCCCTGGGGGTTCCTGCTCTGGGGGCTCCTGCTCTGGGGCACCTGCCCTGGGGGTTCCTGCCCTGGGGGCTCCTGCTCTGGGGGTTCCTGCTCTGGGGCACCTGCCCTGGGGGTTCCTACTCTGGGGGCTCCTGCTCTGGGGCACCTGCCCTGGGGGCTCCTGCCCTGGGGGTTCCTGCTCTGGGGCACCTGCCCTGGGGGCTCCTGCCCTGGGGGCTCCTGCCCTGGGGGCTCCTGCTCTGGGGGTTCCTGCCCTGGGGGCTCCTGCTCTGGGGGCTCCTGCTCTGGGGGCTCCTGCTCTGGGGGCTCCTGCCCTGGGGGTTCCTGCTCTGGGGCACCTGCCCTGGGGGCTCCTGCTCTGGGGGTTCCTGCTCTGGGGGCTCCTGCTCTGGGGCACCTGCCCTGGGGGCTCCTGCTCTGGGGGCTCCTGCTCTGGGGGCTCCTGCTCTGGGGGTTCCTGCCCTGGGGGTTCCTGCCCTGGGGGTTCCTGCTCTGGGGGCTCCTGCTCTGCTCTAGGGACTCCTGCCCTGGGGGCTCCTGCTCTGGGGGCTCCTGCCCTGGGGGCTCCTGCTCTGGGGCTTCCTGCTCTGGGGGCTCCTGCCCTGGGGGTTCCTGCTCTGGGGGTTCCTGCTCTTGGGCCTCCTGCCTTGGGGTCTCCTGCCCTGGGGGCTCCTGCCCTGGGGGTTCCTGCTCTGGGGGTTCCTGCTCTGGGGCACCTGCCCTGGGGGTTCCTGCTCTGGGGGCTCCTGCTCTGGGGCACCTGCCCTGGGGGCTCCTGCCCTGGGGGTTCCTGCTCTGGGGCACCTGCCCTGGGGGTTCCTGCCCTGGGGGCTCCTGCTCTGGGGGTTCCTGCTCTGGGGCACCTGCCCTGGGGGTTCCTGCTCTGGGGGCTCCTGCTCTGGGGCACCTGCCCTGGGGGCTCCTGCCCTGGGGGTTCCTGCTCTGGGGCACCTGCCCTGGGGGTTCCTGCCCTGGGGGCTCCTGCTCTGGGGGTTCCTGCTCTGGGGCACCTGCCCTGGGGGTTCCTGCTCTGGGGGCTCCTGCTCTGGGGCACCTGCCCTGGGGGCTCCTGCCCTGGGGGTTCCTGCTCTGGGGCACCTGCCCTGGGGGTTCCTGCCCTGGGGGCTCCTGCCCTGGGGGCTCCTGCTCTGGGGGCTCCTGCCCTGGGGGCTCCTGCTCTGGGGGCTCCTGCTCTGGGGGCTCCTGCTCTGGGGGTTCCTGCTCTGGGGGCTCCTGCTCTGGGGGTTCCTGCTCTGGGGGCTCCTGCTCTGGGGGCTCCTGCCCTGGGGACTCCTGCCCTGGGGGCTCCTGCTCTGGGGGCTCCTGCCCTGGGGGTTCCTGCTCTGGGGCACCTGCCCTGGGGGCTCCTGCTCTGGGGGTTCCTGCTCTGGGGGCTCCTGCTCTGGGGCACCTGCCCTGGGGGCTCCTGCTCTGGGGGCTCCTGCTCTGGGGGCTCCTGCTCTGGGGGTTCCTGCTCTGGGGGTTCCTGCCCTGGGGGTTCCTGCTCTGGGGGCTCCTGCTCTGCTCTAGGGACTCCTGCCCTGGGGGCTCCTGCTCTGGGGGCTCCTGCCCTGGGGGCTCCTGCTCTGGGGGTTCCTGCTCTGGGGGCTCCTGCCCTGGGGGTTCCTGCTCTGGGGGTTCCTGCTCTTGGGCCTCCTGCCTTGGGGTCTCCTGCCCTGGGGGCTCCTGCCCTGGGGACTCCTGCCCTGGGGGCTCCTGCTCTGCTCTAGGGACTCCTGCCCTGGGGACTCCTGCCCTGGGGGCTCCCACCTTGGGCAGTGCCTGTGCCTTCCTGCAAATGGCTTTACTCTCTACTGCCAACAGGACGTCCGCTCATGGTGGGACATAGTGTCGACACAGTGTCACCATCTCAGAGACTCACTTCTTCCACTACACAGGGGAGTGACTTCAGCCACCAGCCCTGGTCCCCAAGGCTCCAGGAGAGGCTCTGTGGGACCAGACCTGGGCCAGCGGCTCTGACGGGGACAGGATCGTGCAGTGCAGGTGTGGCTGTTGGCAAAGGTCTCCTGTGGTGCTCAGGCCGCTGCTGGTGCGTGTCCAGGTCAATTTATCCCACGCCACGAATCCTGCTTGCGCAAAGTAAAAATGGAGCTTGTGAGGTTAGCACGGTGGACATTTGCACACCTATGGGACAGAGAAGGCTTGAACTTCATTCCGAGGGGAAAGAAACCAGCCCTGCCTTTATTACTCTGGTAGAGAACCCTGTCTTTCTAAGTTTTGAAAACAGCACCCCATCACAAGTGACCAGGAGGGACTTCTGGGCCTCAACCGCCTTCTACCGCAGTGAGTCGCGAGCACTGGTGCGATGCCCTGTGGGCTGAGTCAGGGCTCCCGAGTGCTCTGCCTGCTGTGATGTGGGAAGCTCTTCTGTGCACCATGTCTCTCAGTGAAACTTGGTCCCACAAGCCCCCCGAGAGCTGCTTTTGTCACCTGAGTGCCGAAATGCATAAGAAAGTGGCCGGTAGTCCTTAGGATGCCACATTCCAGTGAGGAGAGCAGAGGGTGGAGCAGCCTTATGGCCGGCGGAGGGGTCCAGGGGCTCTGGGCGGGACAGCTACTTAGAGAGAGGGTTAGGGTCGGGTGGATGGCTGAGGCAGGAGGTCACTGCGGGCTCACTGGCCCCAGTCCTGCCCTGACCAGATTTGCTGTGACCACCTGGCTATGCCCATGGGGCTGAGGCCTGCAGTCCAGCCATGGCAGGTTGCAGAGAACGTCTGGGGCACCCTGGGAGCAGGCGCCTCTCCTGAATTGCTCCGTGTTCTGCTGTTTCCTGCCTTGGAAAGTGATTATTTTTCAAAACGTTCTCTTAAATGCAGCGGGGGCAGCACACTGGAAGCATCCAGGCATGAAGACAGCGCCCAGGTCACCGGGGCTGGGGAGCTGCGCTGGGGTGCTGGCGGGCAGGGGACCGTGCTCCCACCGCGGTCTGTCCCTGGCGTGAGCAGAGCTGGTCGCGGTGGTTCTGGGGCGGAGCTTGCTTTTCCGCTGAAGCCACTCTCCCCACGACATGCTCGCCTGCCTGCCTGCCTTTATTATTACAGTTTCATGTTTTTCATTTTCCATGTTAAAAATGCTTGTGTTTAGTTTGCACCAACTGTTCAAAAAAACCCACCCATTCTAAAATCCAGATAGGCTTTCATCGGAGTTACACAACAGCCTGGCAAAGGGCAAGTCAATGAAATCGATACGGTCTGCCCTAGTGTCTGCGGATTTAGTCCGCTCCATTGCTAATCACTCCTCAAGGCTCCTTGGCGCCTGGCTTTATTGATTGCCTCTGAAGAAGAATGTGGAGGGGCGGTCCCCAAGGACACAGGGATGCCACTGGCAGGGGCAGAAACAGAAGCACTCTCTCCGGAGGCCTGTCCTGCTGCTGCTGCTGAGCAGGACTTCGGGCCATGGCCACCCATCATGACCTCAAAGGTGGCCCCAGAGGTCCCAGGACAGAGGCCCTGGGAGAGCATCACCTGCTCCACCTCCGCAGAGAGAGGTCCCTGTGAGCTCGGGGTGTGGAGAGACGAGGGGAAGAGCCCTCCACGGATGCTTGGGCAGGGAGGTGTCCGTGTAGATGAAGGCTCAGACGGCTGACTCACCCCAGTTCTGCTACTCCAGTAGCTGTGTGGCCTTGGGTGGGTTCTTCAAGCTCTCTGTGCCTCAGTTTCCCTGTCTGTAAAGTGGGATGTCATGTAGCCGCAGAGCAGGGTTGAGGTGAGGAGTCCATGAGAGCCTGTCTGTGAGATGGAAGGTCTCAAATAACATCCACCAAAAGTTCACATCTGCTCGGAACCTCGGAATATGACCTTTTTGGAAATGGTGTCTGCAGCATAATGACGTAGTTTGAGATGAAATCCTCCTGGACGAGGGTGGGCCCTAGACCCAAGGACTCGCGCCTCCGCAGGACTAGAAGACAGAGGCTCGGGAGACTGGGGCCATGCCACCGCAAGCCAGGGGCACCGAGGACTGCCACAGCCACCGTGGAGAGAGGCCCGGGACAGACGCTGCTGCAGAGCCTCCAGAGATCACAGCCCGCCCACAGCTCGCTCACAGCCTTCTGGCCGCCTGAACTGTGAGAAGATAAATTTCTGTTTTAAGCTGCCCCATTGAAATGGAGCAGGCTGGAAAATACACGGATGCTAGGGCAGATTGGGCAGCTCGTTACAGCAGCCTCTGGAGGCTCCTCAGTGGGCCTCTGTGGCTGGCCTCTGATCATTCCCAAAGTCACGTTCCCATCCTAAGCCCTGGGACCTGTGCACGTGACCTGTTTTGGAAAAAGGGCCTTGCAGATGTGGTTAGCTTGAGCCTCTTGAAATGAGAAGATGATCCTGGATTACCGGGGCCCAAATCCCAGCTCGAATCTCCACGAGAGATTCGGCACACAGAGGAGGCCGTGTGACTAGAGGAGAGACTGGAGTGATACGGCCACAAGCCAAGGGCAGTGGGAGCCCCCCGAGGCTGGAAGAGGAGAGGAAGGAGCCTCTCCAGGACTGGCCCGCTGACAGCAGCCTCCAGAATGGGGAGGGAATCAGTTCTGTGCTCTCACACTTGTGTGTCTTACGGCAGCTTCGGGAAACAGACACACTGTTTCTCATTCGCAGCCTGGTGTCTTCCCCCAGCCTGGCCTCTGTCCCCAGCAGGGGACTCCCCGCAGCCCGGGGTTTCCCCACAGCCCGGGGCCTCCCCACAGCCCGGGGCCTCCCCACAGTCTACCCAAGGAGCCAAGGCCACGCTTCCTCCTGGCAGGTGTGAGGGGCCCTGGGGTGCAGAGAATACACTCCATCCATCGGATGTGAATTCCAGCAGCGCTGGCATTGGGGTGAGTTTCCTGAAGTAGTGGCTGAGGGTCAGGGGTGCAGTTTGCCGACTGTCCAGCTCAGCACGCCGTGGGAGCTGGCGGGGCCCCCTGATACCAGGCAGCAGGTGGAAGCTGAGACAGAGGCCGAGCCAGCTGGGGGCTTTAGGGAGACGCGCCGGGCCCACTGCACAGGCAGCAGGACCCTGGGCTCACTGTGGGCATTCAGGGAGTGGGTGGCCAGAACTCTGTGTTCCAGGAAAAACTGCTTTTAATGCTGACTTACACTCAACACTTCAAGGCCATGGAGCAGGGGAAACACCTTGTCCCATGCCCCACGCCCTTGGAGGGTGAGGTCAGCACGGTCAGCATCTGCCTAGCCCGTGGTGGCCTCAGTCCCCAGAGAGCAGCCATGGCTGCCTGGAACCGTCGGGCAGAAAGCCACACACTGACCATGGGCAAAGCAGGGCTCTTCTGCAGGGGCTTTTCCGTGTTGGGTTCTTTGGCGCCACCCAATAGAAACAGGACGGGAGCCACAAATGGGCGCCACATATGTAACTTCAAGTTTTCTAGTCGCCATGTTAAACCGTTTGAAGGGCATCTTAATTTTAATAATATGTTTTATCTAATCTGCTATAACCAAAATTCCTATCATTTTAACAGGTACTCAATATAAAATTATTACTGAGACTTTTAACACCTTTTAGAAGCGTTTCATCAAGTCTCTGCAGCAGCACATCTCAGGTAGGACGTGCCACGTTCCCCACACTCAGCGGTGGCTCCCAGCCTGGGTGGCAGCTGGTGTAGACCTGAGCTGTGGGCAGGACTCTTCCTGGTCCTGGCGGAGCGCAGTGCCAGTCGGGCAGTGCATGCTGGAAGACCATGGGCCGCGCTGGTCCTGGCTCTGCACTGTTGCTGTGACCCTGGGGATGTTGCCCAGCGTCTTTTGGGGATGGTTCCTTTTCCGTAAGGTGCGAGGCGTTGTGAGCATTTCAGTTGTGTGCAGTGCTGGCCTAGTAACCTCAGGGACCCTCGGTCGGTCAGCCAGGGACTGCACCCACCTGACACCCTAGGAGGACGGCAGACTCGGGGTCAGGACTGCAGAAGCGGGTCCCTGGGGGTCTCGCAGCAGATCCCGGGGTGTTCCTGGTGTGGCTGCAGTGCACGTGGGGCTCAGGACGGGAGGCCCATGCCGGCCCCGGGGCCAGGGCTGCTGGGAACCGGCCTCTCAGGACCTCCAGAGCTGGCAGAAGGCACCGGCCTGCATGGCCCCGGGCCTGGCCCCGTGCAGTGTGCACGTCCCGCTGTCCTGCCGGCCGACGGTTTACAACCCAAACCAAAGACTATGCCGCGGGGACAGCGCGTGGCCCACAAGGCCTCAAACACCGACTCTGGCCCTTCACAGAGCACGTGTTCTGGAACACGTGTGGAACGAGCAGAGAGGACATCCCAGCTCGCGGGGCTGGGGGCTTGCCGGGTGGGGACGGGCTTCAGGACGTGGCTTGTGACTTCCCACGAGGGTGATCCCACAGGGCTTCGTGGACACGGGGGTGTTTAACGGCCCAGGAAGAACTGGAAGGGATCAGAGGCGGGAGGGACCCGCCCCTGTGGGCGGAAGGCCCGCGGCTGCAGACGCTGCTCCCCGTCAGGCAGGCCCCAGTCCGCACGTTATAAACTTGGTTACCGCAGAACGTTGTGTCAACAGTACTGTGTTCTCGAACACACGCCGAGAACAGGCCGAGGTAGCATTTATGCAGCACATGCCCAGGTGTGCAACGGGTTAGTCCGGCTTTTTCCTCAGTCTCGGAGGAGGGCAGGGAGAAGGCAGCATTGCTCCTGAGCGGGCCAGGCCAATTTCAGCCTGAGCGATGGTGACAGTAATGACTGCTAAGAAGGAGATCACGACTTCTCACACGCAGAGCTTGACAAATGGCCGACTCTTTCTCCATCTCTTGGTGCTCAGGCTGGAGCCGCCAGGCACTCCCTCCACTCCTGAGTGCACATGCTGGAGAGTGACAGGCCTTCCCTCCAATGCTCCTGTTCCTGCTGGAGAGTGACAGGCCTTTCCTCCAATGCTCCTGTTCCTGCTGGAGAGTGACAGGCCTTTCCTCCAATGCTCCTGTTCCTGCTGGAGAGTGACAGGCCTTTCCTCCAATGGTCCTGTTCCTGCTGGAGAATGACAGGCCTTTCCTCCAATCCTCCTGTTCCTGCTGGAACGTGACAGGCTCTCCCTCCACTGGGTGCACGAGCTGGAGAGTAAAGGGCCCTCCCTCCGATCCTTGATGCTCCTGCTGGAGAGCAATGGGCCCTCCCTCCACTCCTGTGCTCTTGCTAGCGAGAGACGGCCCACCTTCCAATCGGCACGTGGTGACAGGCCCTCCCCTCCCTCCCGGCCCTTTCTCCAATCCTTGGTGCACTGCTGGAGAGTGACAGGCCCTCCCTCCACTCCTCGTACTTCTGCTGGAGAGCGACGGGCCCTTCCTCCAATCGTCGGTGCACGTGCTTGAGAGTGACAGGCCCTCCCTCCACTCCGTGTGCTCCTGCTGGAGAGTGATGGGCTCTCTTTCCAATCCTCAGCGCTTGCTGGAGAGTGATAGCGCCCCCCCACCTCCACGCCCTCCACTCCGTGTGCTCCTGCTGGAGAGCGACGGGCCCTCCCTCCAATCCTCTGCGCTTGCTGGAGAGCTGCAGGAGCTCGGCCTTCTTTTTTTTTTTTTTTTTCTAATTTCTATTAAAGGGGAGAATGGAAGAGAGTCGGAGCTCGGCCTTCTTAGGGTGTTTGGGACTGAGTGCAGCGTGGTTTTGCTTTAGTTCCCGCCTAGACAGAGGAGCTCGGCAAGCAGCACCAGGTTTATTCTCGCTCATTTATTCAAAGGAAAGGTGCTGTGTTTGAAAATGCACCAAGCACTGGAGAGAAGAGAAAGGCGAAAGGACCTCGGGGCTGCCTGTAAGAGGCTCAAGGTGTGGCCGGGGGTGAGGCCGGGTAGCAGCTCCCCCGCGGCGATGGAGGCCTGGCGCCCAGCGTCAGGGCACTGCCAGCAGCTATGACTGGGATGGGGCTGGGGAGGGAGGGTCGATTTGGGCTTACCAGCCTGCTGGGGCACCCTGACCTCCGTGTCTGGTGGGAGCCTAGGAACTGCTGTCCGCGTTCACGCACAGCTGGCCGGGGACGGCTCTGAGCCACCGGCCTGGAAAGCACAGGCTCATCTTCCACTGGCAGTTCCCGCGAGATGCCTGCAGTGCGCTGCCGGGTTTGTGCGGAGGAACAGCCTGGCATCTCACTCCTGAAGGCAGATTTGAAGGAAGACCCTCAAGGTGAAGAGCTTCTAATCACATCACCAGTTTTTCTGGGCTGGAAAACAGTTTCTTCTTCTTTCTGAAGAGAAAGATTTTGAAACCTTCTCAGTGTCCAGCAGCCAAAACCTCTTTTTTCTTCTATTTTAATGCATAATCTAGATTTCAGCAAATGGGTTGAGACTGTCTGGTAGATGCTGTGTTGGTGTTTCTTCTCTATTACAAAAATTAACAGAAATATGGCTTCGCCTTGTGCAGATGTTTATATCAGAGTCCTTAAAATGAATTATATTTAAAGCTACATATTTAGAGAACCCTTGTCAGAGTTCTCTCATAAAGTGAAGAAATTTTCAGGTACTTTTAAGTTCTTTAAAAGCAGGAATAGCTCTGTAAACGTGAAAGCAAAAGGCCCGGCTTTCAGGCATGAAAGCACCCGTGAAAACCATGTGCCTGGCTTCAAAACCGCCCCCAGCCCCTGCCCGCCCGCCTTTTACGGGCTCTTCCTTTGCTTGACTATGCTCCTGGTTCCTATTCCACTCAGCCACTCTCCCTGTGGGTGTATAAACTGCGGGAGAAAGGGTGATGGCCTCTCCACCAGGCTGTCAGGGGTGTTCGGCGGGCATCAGGCCGAGGAGACTTGGATTAATGAGACCAACGCACTTAGTTTTGGCTTGTGGGGAGGGTAAGGGGAGCATGGGCGGCTTCGTCCCTGCTGTAAATCCCCTGCACATACAGGCGCGTGGTGAGAGGGCCCTGCCACACCTCCCAGCTTTCCTCTGAGGATGTCCAGAAGGAATGAGCAAAGCAGGATGGCCTCCAGGAACAAAGGCCCCGAGGCTGACCCCAGATTTCCTGTGTCTATGAGCTGTGTTCTCCCAGTACACCTGCCTCCTGCATTCATGAACAGTGGCTGAGCTGCAGGGACTGTGGGGCTGAAGGCCAGCCAGCTGCGGGGCAGCTGTGCCCCGGGCCGTGGCTTGGGATCAGGGAGACAGGCACCAAGACCTCAGTGAAGTAGGAGTTTTATTGAGTCCCTCCATGTCACATTAATGCATTAGCTTCACAGACAGTTTCAAAGACCGGGTCACACTGACGTAGCGTGCTGGGGTAAGCTAGGCCAGCTTGAGGCACTGCGTGTTAAAGCTGTCCCCCTCCTTGCTGGCCACAGCCTCGAGCAGGGACTGTTTCTTCTGCATGCTCCGCGAGGACTCCAGCTCGTACATGGTGGTGAGGTTGAAGAGGACGCTCTCGTGCAGGTAGTGCCTGGGGTCCCGCTGCACCATGGCCTCCAGCTGCCGCAGGGAGTCCTTGAGCTTGCCCAGGTAGAGCAGACACACGGCGGCGTTGTTGTTGGCCTGGGGAGCAGCACACGCACAGGATCAGCCACGCAACCAGGTTAGACACCCGCCCTCCAGGCTTTGTGCTGGGCCCTGTGTCGGGGGTCTGCAGGTGGCGCAGAGCTGTCGGGCAGAGCACAGGAGGCCCCGCTGGGTCACGTCCCCCAGTGGCCATGGCCACTGACTGGCGCCGGTGGACTGGAGAGAGAGAGAGTGTGCACAGGCCCGCAGGCCCCTGCTGAGACGTGTGTGGGTGCATGTTTCTGGTGTCTGACAGGCAGAGGGCGGGGGTCTGCGGTGTGGGGCTCTTACCACTGCGTTTGCTGGATCCATCCTTAAGATCTCCGTGAAGAACCGGTGGGCTTCCGCGAAGTTATTCTGCCCGAGGTAAAGGAACGCTCTGTAACACAGGTGATGATGGCAGTTAGCAGGGAAGGCCCAGGAGCCACTGTCCCCCAGCAAAACCCACAGGGGCTCTGGACACTGCACAGACCCAGTGTGTGACCCTGCGTGGCCTGGGGTTCCTGGTCCCCAGGCAGAGGTGGTGAGCTGCATTTTGCATTCGGGCTTGCAAATTAAGGACTCTAGTTTTGACGAACTGAGAGTAAGTTCACCTAAATGACTTCCTGCTAAAAACGGACACCTGCTTCATTTCTGCTTTCTGATCTTGAGTGCAGGCTTTGCCTGGGGTACGACTCCTCACAAACGTGCACTTGCACAGAGCTGTGCACTCTACCACAGCACGGCAGAGCACGACCCAGAATGGCCGCTATGCCAGCCTTTACACACGCACGCTGAAAATGGGGGCGATGTGAGCGGTACTCCGAAACAAGGGTTAATGTCTCCTTGAAAATCAGCTTCTGTGACTGAAAGCACATCACCAAAATTCAGGAGACACCCGTGTACTTCTGGTGTCTCAGTTCTGAGAGACACAGGGCAAGAGACGCAGAGAGAAGTGCTCTAGGGAGCTTTCCTGCTCAGTCAGCAGGGCTCAAACTCCTCTGGGAAACAGAAAACATCTATTTAGTTTTAAAATATTTACCTGTTCATTAAAACCATGATTTTACCCTGTAGTCCATCCAATTTCTGCGTTACTTTCTCAACGTCTTGAAAATACTTTTCAGCTGTTTTTATGTCTCCAATCTGCTTTGACAAAATCATTTAGTCAGTTTAGTTGACAAAAGAAATATGAAGTCTATACCCATATGTTTAGTTCCCTAATGGCACGTTAGAATATGAAGACACGTGTGTGACAGGCAGAGGAAAACCCGAGTGACCATTTAGTAACCGTTACTGTTCTGTAAGAAGACGAGACATTCGCCGTTCGGTGGAATGCTAACTCTATGTCAGAGACTAAGCTCTAGGATCCGTGCCTGACCTGAAAGTCTTAAGAGTTCAGTAACTTCTACCTTTCGGAATGAATTCTGGCAGAGCATTAAGTAAAATAAAATGAATAATAAGATGAAACATCAAATGCTTAAAATATTGGTATAATGTGAGCAGGCCCCAAGTCAACTTAGGAGTTACCTGTGGCTAGAAAAATGGTAGGTGCCATCACGTTTGCAAATGTCAAAGTAACATTTTGACCAAATAATACAGAATTCTGTAAAAAACAAGCCAGACCAAACCCAAAGTCAAACCCACTCTTACTGCATGTGTCAGGAACCTGCGGCTGCCTGAAGCAAATGCAGCCGGATTCACAGGGCTGGCGGCCGAGGGGCCCTGGGGAGCGGAAAGCTGAGTGCCCGGCCCTGACTCCTGACGCTACACCTTGGTTTTACAAAGGCAGACTCAGGTTTTCTTTCACCTCCAGAAGCACAAGGAAGGGAATATATGATCTAAGGCTTACAAGAATAGGTAAAAATGGAACAGTCCTGTTATGGCCCAGACTGCGCTCACGAGGGTGAAGACAAAGCTGCTTCATGTCGGGGGCGCCGCCTGCGGGCGCTGGACTCTCCAGCGGCGAGCTCTGCATCACAGCCGCAGCAGAAGCTTGTAGAACGTCGTCCTTTGTCCCTAGAGAAACAAGCTGAAGGTGTGCTGCTCACTTCCGTGAGGAGGAGGCTGAGGGGATCGATCGCTCAGCAGTCTGGTTAACTCTTAGACTTCCTGGAAAGCATCTGTCCAGCATTAAAATAAGCCTGCACATTCTCAGATGTGAGATGTGCATCTCTCAGGCTGGGAGATGGTTCTCAAGGGTCTGTCGTGTTTCTGCATGTCTTCCAAGCATAGACGCTGACAGGGTTTTGTTCAAAGCATCCACACAAGGATGCTTGTTTAGAGGACAGCCTTGTAAGCTAAACGGCATCCCTCTGGGGCGAAGGGCAGGCAGGCTCACCTCCCAGTAGCAAGGACTTGGCGTTCTAAGTTCAGGATTCCTCTCCAGCACAGCCCACTGCCGGCATCATCAGGTCCTCGGTGAAGACCCTGAGGAATCAGGGCCCAATGTCCGGTGAAAAGAACGCGACTCTGGCTGTACTGCTGCTGCTTTGAGAAATCTCCTTCCCCTCTAACCTAGGAATCTTACATGTTTTGCCAGCATCCAGGAAAATGGCAGCTAACTCCATGACTTGCAAATAGAGTAACATCTCAGGCCCTTCGCAACTGTTGCTGATAATACCGTACAAGGAGGGAGAAAAACGAAACAGAACGAGACGCAAAACGCAGGCGTGCACACACCACACACAGTGGCCCCGTCCACCACGGCCCTCGCCTGCACAGTCTGAAGCGTCTCAAGTCTACGACCGTGGACTTCTCACTTGCTAACTAAAAAGAAACCAGAGGCCGTGTGGGCTCCACAACGTGGCCCTCAGCTCCCACAGCTGCATGTCCTGCATTCACGAACGTCCTGTTTAACAGGACAGTGTTTGATATTGATCTAGAGATGATTACAGCTCATAATCAAGACTGATCAAGATTAACGCCTGCCGGTGGCTGTGGCGAGTGTTTCAGACACGGCTCTCCCGCCCTCGTAACAGCCTGTGCTGCAGACGCTGTCACCGGCTTTGCTTTCTGGATCAGTGAGGCTTGGCAAGATGCGGCAATCTTCTGAGGTCACACAGCTAACACAGAACATGTGGGGTTGACACCCAGGCCTGTCCAACGCCCAGACCACGTGCCGATCCTCCGCATGGCAAGGCCTCATGGGGCTGGCACGCGGCTTTACTGAAACAACGTCTCGGAGGAAGACAACAGAGCCATCTTGGGATATTCTTTGCTACCCACTGATTTTCCTGATGATTTAAAAGTAAGTTGATATTTTCAGAATTATTAAAATGTAATTAGGATATAAAATCCTACCGATTTCTAAAAGGAGCAACTGAAAAAATTAAACATAAAAAGGCAAGTAAAAGTATTCCAGAATATGTAGAAAACAAATCAGCAAAAGATACTATTAAAAAGAAAAAACTGTGGCTGGGCATGGTGGCTCACACCTCTAATCCCAGCCCTTTGGGAGGCCAAGGTGGGAGGATCACTTAATCTCAGGAGTTCAAGACCAGACTGGGGAACAAAGTGAGACCCTGTCTCTACAAAAAAAAAAAAGCCAGGTGTGGCCTAAGCGCCTGTGGTCCCCAGCTACGTGACAGCCTGAGGCAGGGGGATCTCTTAGCCCGGGAGTTCTGCAGTGAACCATAATTAAGCCACTGCACTCCAGCCTGGGAGACAGAGCAAGACCTTGCCTCAAAAACAAAAACCAAAAAATAATAAGTGAACAAACTAATCCAGAAAAAGCATAAACAAACAGAAATGTAAAGGGAGAAATAACTACAGGTGGAAAAAAGGGAATGGGAATACTGGTAAGAGCACTGTCTTTATTCTGTGCAAATCCATGACAAAGCAGGGAGCAAACACAGGTGCTTTCTAGAAAACTCTAAATTACCAAACCTGCTTTTGAGAAGTCAGCCATACACACACAAACCAGACACCAACATCACTTATAAACACAAAACCCAGGGCGATGCAGCCCCGGATCGCCACCCTACTGGTTCTGTGTCAGTGTTCCTGTGGCAGAAACCAGAGCTGTGCGCAGGGTCTGGCTCTCCCCTCCTTGGGAGCTGTGACGGTTAATACTGTCAACTTGACTGGATTGACGGATGCAAAGTACTGTTCCTGGGTTTGTCTGTGAGGGTGCTGCCAAAGGGGATGGCCATGTGAGTCAGTGGGCTGGGGGAGGCAGACGCACCCGCAATCTGGGTGGGTCCCATCTCATCAGCTGGCAGCGCAGCCAGAATAAAGCAGGCAGAGGCTGGAAGAGCAGACGTGCCATGCCTCCTGGCCTCATCTTTCTCCTGTGCTGGGTGCCTCCTGCCCTCCAACATCAGACTCCAAGTTCTTTGGCTTTTGGACTCTTGGACTTACACCAGTAATTTGCCAGGGGCTCCCAGGTCTTGGCCACAGATGGAAGGCTACACTGTTGGCTTCCCTGCTCGTCGGCTTGCAGACGGCCTACTGTGGAACTTCACCTTGTGATCCTGATAAACTCCCCTCCAGATATGCACCTCTCCTGTGAGTCCTGTTCCTCTAGAGAGCCCCGACTAATACAGGCACTGAGGGGTGGGGGGCCGCGGGTCTGCATTTGGCCTGGGCTGGGTCCTCCCCTTCGGCAGCAACCTGGAGGGCACAGGCTCCAGACGATAGGGCCACAGGAGAGGGCAGCCTGGGTCGAGACCAGTGCGTGGAGGGCATGCCCTACACAGCTGCTGGACCCCTGGGACTCTGCCAGGGTGGGCGAGGCCGCTGCCTCCCAACCCAGCCGATCTCTTCTCGACCGCTCTGTTCTGCACCTGGCAGCCCCCTGGTGGCAAAGAGAGCTCCAGTTCTCGGCTCTTTCACCTGCTTCTCTGTCACAGTTTTGGGATTCCTCACCACCTTGGTGGCACAGAAACCATTACAGATGGGCAATGGCCATTTTAAAGCATCCTCAAGGCAGAGTGTCCTGTAGTCCGTGGCTGTGAGCTGTTTCGTGGAGAGGAAGGCAAGAAGGATTCTTCTCTGTAGTGTGGGTGTCAGATGACTTTAAACCATCCAAAGACAGCAGAGCTGTTGTAACGGCCACATTAGGTTGTTAGATGGTATTAAATCTGTAGTCAGCTAGAAATCCTAGTTCTTTTCATATTTCCTACTGATAAACTTGAGTCACAGATACCTAGGTCTGAAAGTGATACAGAAAACTCATTTCAGCTGGGCCCAGTGGCTCATGCCTGTAATCCCAGCACTTTGGGAGGCAGAGGCAGCAGGCTTACTTGAGGCCAGGAGTTTGAGATCAACCTGGCAACACGGCGAGACCCCCATCTCTACAAAAAACTTAGCTGGGCGTGGTGGCACATTCCTATAGTCCCAGCTGCTTGGGAGGCTGAGGCGGGAGGACTGCTTGAGCCCAGGAGGTCAAGGCTGCAGGGAGCTGCATTTGTGCCCCTGCACTCCAGCCTGGGCGACAGAGCCTGTCTCAAAAACAAAACAAAAAAAACAAAGCCACCAAAAAAGCGCCACCCCAAACCAACACAGAAAATAAGTCTAAATTTGTATGTTATAAAACATGCTTATGAGGAAAACTTACATTTCAACTGGGCACATCCCCTCAGGCTAATGTACATAAATGAACAAAAGCAAGATGCAGCCGATTTCAGAACACCTAGCCTCTCTTCCGTGTTTTTGAGTTCTCCTTCCCCAGCTCCTCTTCCCGCCCCTCCGTGAGCACCACAGAGCTGGCCCCAGGGGTCCTCTCCTTTCCTCAGACCCTCCCTCACCTGCTCTCTCAGCAGAACCCAAGGGCCTGCTGGGAACCAGGCAGCCCATCAATGCATAAATTAGGCTGCATCCGTGCAGAAGCCTCCTCTACTAGACAAGCTCGACCTTGGCTTCCTTCTCTGTCCTTGTAGAATCCAGTGTGAGCAAGAATCCGGCTAAATCAGTTTAGAAAAATCCCCGCCCTCAGTGTCTGGGCACCTGGGGCTCCTACCACCCTGGCCGGCTGTCAGCAATGACCCTATCAAGTCTGCTTGGCCAGAAACCCCCTCCTGACACCTCCTCTGGGTAATTTTCCATCCGCTGACGCTGACCCTGACCCTGACGCGCTCCTTGGTTGTAAATTCCCACCTGTCCTCCTTGAAGTCGGAGTTGCGTCCAGGCTCTCCCCTTCTGCATGGAAGTGCCAGGAATCATTTTTCCGTTAGTAAGAGCTCTTCATATATTCTAGATGTAAGTCTCTTATCGGATACAGGATTTGCAAATAATCCTCCCATTCTGTAGGCTGTCTTTTTACCTCCTCTTTATGGTTTAAAGCACAACACTTTTTAGTTGTGGTAAAATCCCATTGACCTCTTTTTGTTTTGCTTGCACTTTGGTGTCACATCCAGGATGACGAGGCCTGACACGGTGGCAGGGGCTGCGGGACGCTCTCCCCACCCTTTCCCTGGCCGCAGCCGGCACATTCCACGCCTCGGGCTGGCAGCCAGCAGTCAGCCTCTTCTTTTTCTGTCTGAAGGTCTCCGCTGAGCTATGGCTGATGCACAGGAACCTGCATGTCTTCAGACTGTACAGCCTGAGGGATTCTGGTATATGGCCGTGTGCATAAAACCACCCTCCTGGTCGAGATGGTCAAGGTGACTGCACCCGGCCTGGAGCCGTGCTCCTCCATAAAACACGCTCAGGTCTTTCCCAGCTTAACAGCGCCTCCCTGGCCCTTCCTTCTCTTCCTCCACTGTGGTGTCTCCCTACCCTGCCCTGGGTCCCTGCCCTCTGGGAACTGGGTCAGAGGTGACCTTGGTTCTTGCTGAGGTCCTCTCAGCCACAGCGTTGACTGGTCCTGCATCCCGTCCCCCTTCGTCCTGCCTGGGGTGGCTGGTTTATCCCAGACTTCCCACTGCTCCCGCGGCGGCTGAGGCTTTCTCCTGCCTGATGACCTTCGGCTCTGCCCTTCGGTCCAGGACACTGAGGCCTGGGACTGACCATGACACTGTGGAACCGCCCTGTGCTCAGCTGCCCCCATGCCACGCACATGCCCCTTGTCTGTGCTTGGCTGCTGGACTTGCACCTGCGCACCAAGCTACTTTCCCAGTCCAAGTGCGGTCCTCTAAGACCCACGTCCAAGTGAGGACCCCCTAAGACCCAAGTCAAGAGCTTCTCAGGAGGCGGAATCTAAGTGGGAGTGAAGTAATTTGAGGAAGTATGAATATAAGGCTTCTTCTGTTTGAAGATGGATTGCTTCTGCCCTTCCTTAATTGAGATTATGTGAGAAACTCCTCTGGAATACAAATGTCTCAAATCTCGCTTACAACACAGATTTCTTTCAGAAGTGGAAATTCCCATTTGGCCCCACTCTCTCTCCTCCTAACCCCAGCACCCTTCTGTGTGGAAGGCGCCGGTGCTCTAGGGAGGCTCTGTGTGATGAAGATGAAGGGACTGTGGGAGTGGCCGTTGCAGGCATGTGAGTTTTCAATAGACAGCTGTCACCTGGCTGGCTGGTGCACCCCTTCTGAGAACACTGTCCCTGCACCTCCTCTTCGTGTTTAAAATTTTGCATTGAATGTAGGTGGCTCTAAAATATAAGCGAAAAATGGGAAACTCACTCACTTATCACACCAACAGCTGCCAGGTCGGACGAGAAGACACACTGGCGAGTGCCAGGGACAGCACAGCTGCCCTCACTTTGTGAGAGGGCTCCGAGGAGCAGACTTTCCATTGCATTATTTCAAAAGATATTACTTGTGAATAGCAATCCTTTTTCACAGCATAATTCTGGGCACTGAGCAAAGGGTCACAAACGGCTGTGTTCACAGGGGGCAAAACCGGCCTGCTTCATCTTTCTTCTGAGATCCAGCATCTTCAGACAGCACACTGACCTGCCCATGAGGGAACTCCTTCTTCTGAGATCCCGCATCTTCAACAACACACTGACCTGCCGAAGCAGGAACTTAGCGGGGGCTGGGTTTTCTGGACGTGCAGAGACGGCAGGCGATGGGAGGCTGCAGGGGCAGTCCTGCAGCGCCATGGCACACAGCATCTTAAGAGATACCCCAGACGGCTAAGTATTGCAATCTTCAATTCCTTTAGAAAAACACGGAATTCAGCAACTTTGTTCCTCAGCAACAACAAAAATATCAGTGAGAGAGGTCTAGTAATTAATTGGCAAGAGATGCAGATGGAACGGCACTTGTCTGGGGCTTCGGTGAGTCCAGGCAGCCCATGTGCCTCTGTCTTTCTGCCCATTCTCCTTTGGCGAAAGCTCCTGCCCGGAGGCAGCGCCCTCATCCCCTCCTGGGGTCCTGAGAACAGCGAACGCCGAGGGCGTCCCCCGCAGACAGTTTGGCACATTTCCTATGCTGGATGGGGGGCTTAAACCACGCTGTGGAAGCTGAGCCTCCCTCCTGAGACTCCAGCCTCACTGCCAGAGCCCTCAGTGTGGTCAAGCCAGTGGCTCCCACTGGAAGGAGAGGCACTTCCAGATGCAAAAGGGATTCCAGCATCTACTTCTCAAATTGTGCAAAACATGGCTCGGAAATAAAACTTCTGAGATCATCTCCAGGGCAGTGAGGAATGTGAGCAGGCCCGGGGTACTATGTTACTATGATAACCAGAGGACACATGCCAGGCACCCTGGAGGTCCCGGCCACGTGGGGCTTTCTCACAGGTAACAAGGGTTGCTGCAGGCATCCCAGGGCCGGCAAGAGCTGATGGTCACGGGGCAGCTCACGCGTCATGCATCTGTGCCTGCCCCGGGTTATTCAGTGACAGTCATCAGCTGTGCCACACACAGGGGGCCCATGGGAAGGGCTGTCCTCTAACACCATCCTGTGTCCCGTGAGGGCTTCCACAAGCAGGCAGCATGCAGGAGATGGTGTGTGCATGTGTGCAGATTAGTGTCAGTGCATGTGTGAGCCACTGGGTGGGGGAGAGGAGATGACCAGCGGTCGTTGAGAGTGTGGACCCTGAGTTCGCAGAGGCCCTCTTCAAATTCCGGCTCCCCCATTGTCTACGTGGCCTCCTGTAGCTGGATCTCACTGAACTGGGGACCTCAGTTCGCTGCTGTGTAAAACAGGCCAGTCCCACCGTGAGGTTAAATGCTCAGTGCAGGGCCTGGCTTACGGTGCGTGGGTGCCTGTGGAAGGTCTGTGCTGCTCCCCCCTCAGCCGTCCCTCGCTCGTGCCTCTTTCCCCTGGCCCAGATCTGGGACGTGACCTCAGAAGACTGTGAGTGAGGGGCGGAAGCTGCCCTGTGCTCGGCTGCAAGCGTGGGACTGACGGAGAGAGGGCGGGGCTCAACGCTCCCCGTGACCTTCCTGTCACCAAATATTCCAGGACAAGGCATTCCAGCTTCAAGGCCATTCTTAGCAAAGGGTGTCCTGTCCCAGCTTTGTGCCTCACTGAGACCACTGTTCATGAAGTCTGGACTTTCCTCTGTTCAGCAAACACGATCCAAGGGCTCTTTCAGGCAAAGTATCAGTGAGTGACTGTTACAGGCTGAGCTGAACTAAGATTCCTCACGGTTTAGTCAGTGCTGTTCTGACTGCAGCGGGACAGGGTTGGCCGTGAGGACACTTGATATGGGTTCACACTGAGCGACAGGCGCACGAGCCAGCAGGGCTTCCCACGGTCACGCCGGAGCGCCTGGAAGGAACCAACCCTCTTCATGGTCACACACATCTGAGATGGACTGTCTTCTGCACTCTTTCTTATAGTAAAATGACTCAAAGCAAACACTCGCCCACCCAAGCAACAACTCCTATCAGGGCGTGGCTCACTTCTGTCTCACACCTGACCGCGCACCGGTACCTGCAGGGCGATCCGTCCGATGCCGCTGAGCAGCTGGGGCTCCTGCTCTGGGTAATACGTGATAACGGAATGATAGGCCTCCACGGCGAGCACGTAATCCTGCAGGAAGAAAGACACACAGAACAGCACTGTGGGCCTCACACAGTCGGAAGAGCACGAGCATGTACAGATGCGGTGTGGCACGGACACGCTGGCACGTGAGCTGGCGAGGAGGCTGGACACCAGCGCGTGGTGCTCGGCCGCCCTCCCGACTGCGGTCAGGCCGGGATTCTGAGCTGTGTGCACCGGGCAGGCAGTGTCCTGCCCGTCACGGGGGCTGTCGGGGTTTAGTTGGGCCTGAGGGGTCTGTTTCCTGCTTCCAGCTTCTAAACAGTGTCTCGTATTTCACTCGGGCTGCACCTAACTCTGTCCTGACAGTTATGTGAATTGGCGAACTCTGTCTCAGCTCCATCCTCCAAACACATAAGCCAAATTTTTAAAGCGTCTCTTAAACATTTTCTATGCTAGAAACTAAGGTCAAATCTTTGAATGTAAAGAAAACTCACAAAACAGCTTTGCCGAGGGTGAGTGTGGCGACCGAGGTGGCCCCTGCAGAGAATGCGTGAATGTCGTCTGCTCTCTGTGGAGACAGCCGTGGGGGAACATTTAGGAGCGCTCTGCCGGCTGCTGCGCTCGGGGCATCTGCTTTCTGCCAAGGGCCTTCTCTGGATCCCTCATGGAGCCTCCCGTGCCTCCCAGGGGTGTGCTCCGCTCTGCCCTGTCTGTGGTGGCCTCTGGCTGATGGCCTCTCCTCAAGGGCAAGGCCTGGCAACACCGTTTCACTGTCCATCTGCCCAGTCATGCCCGCCCATCACAGGCACTTGGTGGATACTGAGTGGACCCAGTCACCCTTTCCAGGTGTGAGCAAAGTGGTCTCAGAGCAGGGAGGTCTTGCCTAAGTCACGTGGGACACAGTGGAAGCTTGTCTCAAGCCCCCGCAAACCTGGACTCTCTCCAGGATGATGGTGATCACCACACTCACTGAGCGAGCTCTGTGCAGCAGCCCTGCACCAAATGCTTCCCTGCAATCTGGCACGGAGCTCTAAGCACGTGGTCAGCAGTAACTATGGCCACCGATGGTGTTTTTCTTCTTAACTATTCATTGTAAAATCGCAGAAGGTACTTTTCTTTCTTTACTATTCTACATGTCCCATTTCCTCCAAACTGGGACTGGAGTTACTAGCTTGCTAATTGGGATGTTACAAAGAAAGACAGACAAGTACAGTTCCAGTTTGGTAGGAAGAAAAAAAAAAGACTCTCTCCAGTCTAGTACCTTCGAGTATAGCTCATTAAAACTAATTTTATTCAAGGCCTGATGCTCATGAGGAGCCAGACAGCACATGCCTCGGTCTCCTTTCCCACGCCTTCCTGCTGCCTGCCACTGCTGTCTAGTGTGTGTGTGTGTGTGTGTGTGTGTGTGTGTGTGTGTGTGTGTGTGTGCCTCCTTGCACAAGGGAGGGCTTTGTGACCTGGCACGGGGGCACTCGGGGTGACTAAGCTTGTGGTTGGGATGGACGTGACACCCCTGATGCTGCTGCGGGGCCTGTGCAGCCTGGGCTGGTCCTGCTCTGAGAAGTTTAGAGGAGCAGCCCCGCCTTCCAACAGGGGCTGCACCCACTGCCTAGCCCCAGCTTGGGGACAAGCAGTAGCTACCCCTCTAGGCTTCTCTGGGGAAGGTAGTGGGCTTCTGAGCACCCACCATACTGAGCAGTGTGTGTTCTAATCCCACACGTGCCCCGACCTTTGGTTTCAAGTAGACAAAAGGCGGGCTTTGACTTTCTTGGTATTAGCCCGGCAGTGTCACTGGGTCATTCCCGTGCCGCACTCCGACTGCTGATGCTCCAGGCTGAGGCGGCCACTGCAGAGTGCGCGGGGACGGGCCGTGGTGGGGTGCAGCACCTGCTGCTAGTGGGTGACCCTGTGGCCAGCCGCACCCCCCAACCACTCTTTGAGTGCTCGTGGCCAGGGGTCAGTGTTTCTGAAGATAATCTAACATGACAAAGGACAGGTTTTTAAAAAACCAAGCCATGATCCTTGAAGGGAAAAGTTATTTTAGGCATGGCTCTTCTGGAAAAGCGGGTGCACGGGGTTGGGAGCCATGTGAGGAAGTTGGATTCCAGGCCGGGGGCAGGTGGCAGAGAGGGGATCTCGGGGGCCCCACACCAGCTGGCAGCCACTCCCACCAGCTCAGCGACAGCAGTGCGCGCCAGTCCCGCAGGTGTGAGCAGGATATGAGTCCAGGCTGCAGAGGGGAAGGAATCCTGACAAACTTCAAGGAGCCCATTGTCAAGTAAAGCAGACGAGGAACTGGGACTGCGTCAGAAAGTTTCCTCAGGTTGACTGTTATTCAATGACTTTATTTACTGAAGATAGAGGAGACACAGCCCTTTTCAGGGAAAGTGGCCAGAGCAGCTCTGGTAGAGAGAGCTTAACCTACTCTCCAGATCACGTAGATTTGGCTTTGGAAAGGACATGAATGACTTGCTTCCAAGGACAAGCCTATTTTAGCTCAATTTCACCATCTCTTCTCAGCAGCCACACGTGTTTAGTGGCTGTGAAACTAGACTGACAACCTTTCTGCCACCAGAAAGGACTTGTGCAGTGTAATCTCAGCAAGACAGAAGGTAGCTGATGCAGCTGTGCGCTCCCTTCCATGACGTGCAGAGCCACAGCGGGTGGTGAGGTGCAGAGTGGCGAGCTGCAGGGACGCAGCAGCAGGAGGGAAGTGGACTCCCAGGGCTGCCCGGGAGGGGATGGCCAGGCCATCTAAGGTGGCGGGCACCTACATTCATATGGCCTGCCAGTGCAGCTGCCCTAAGGCTACATTGAGGCATGAAGAGAGTGACATTTTCAATGCTTAATAATACATGCCACTGTGCATTACAGCGTATCATGCAGATATCCAGGGCTAAAACGTATGAATATATTCATTGCTAAGAAGTTAAACTGATATTTATTTCAATGCAATAAAAATGTTATTCAAGATAATTAAATGGCTGATTAAATAACTCATTGTTAGCCCATACACATAATTTAATTAACAGGATACCCCTTATTATTGAGACCACTCACTGTTGCAGCACCCTGTATACCCACTAGATGGCAAGAGAGCGTATACGCTTGGGTTGGCTTTAATTGCAAATTATTTACTCCTTTTTTTAACTCATGAAAATGAAAGCTTAAGTTCAACTTTCAAATTAAATCACGTCCATTGTAAAAGTATGTTTGAAATGCAGTAATATGTTCTGTAGTGAGCCCCAGCAATACCGGAGGAAGACTCGCGTTTGGAGCCTGGTGGTGCTGTTACTGCTACAGCGGGAAAGCCCATTCCATCATTTTCTATTCATGTGCCTTAAAACGCAAATAAATGCTGCCAGTGGAACAGGGAACTTTCCTCCCTGGGGAGTTTTAGCCCCATGATTAATGAAAATCAGTCCTGTGAATTTATAATTTGTTCTTCATGTCTGCATAAGAACGTTCTGGCAAGCTGGTGACTTTCAGGTGAAGCTGACAGTGTCCTCAGCAGGCAGAGGCCTACTGCGGACCACCCAGGCTGCCAGGTGGGGGTGTCAGGGCTGGCCCCAGGCAGCACTGGGAGAATGGCCTGTTTTGGGGGGCAGAGGGGTCAGGCTGGGTACTTTGGGGTCACCTCCCGCCTTCCAGCACGGAGGCCTGGGGCAGGGGAGTGGGAGGGCCTACTTTTCACTCTCACTCAGAGGTGGGCAATCTCTGCTGCAGAAGCCAGAGGGTGCTGGAGAGGGAAGGGGGCTGGAGAGGGAAGGGGCCTAGAGAGGGAAGGGGCCTAGAGAGGGAAGGGGCCTGGAGAGGGAAGGAGGCTGGAGAGGGAAGGGGCCTGGAGAGGGAAGGGGCCTAGAGAGGGAAGGGGCCTGGAGAGGGAAGGGGCCTGGAGAGGGAAGGGGGCTGGAGAGGGAAGGGGCCTGGAGAGGGAAGGGTGCTGGAGAGGGAAGGGTGCTGGAGAGGGAAGGGGCCTAGAGAGGGAAGGGGGCTGGAGAGGGAAGGGGGCTGGAGAGGGAAGGGTGCTGGAGAGGGAAGGGTGCTGGAGAGGGAAGGGTGCTGGAGAGGGAAGGGGCCTGGAGAGGGAAGGGGGCTGGAGAGGGAAGGGGGCTGGAGAGGGAAGGGGCCTGGAGAGGGAAGGGGCCTGGAGAGGGAAGGGGGCTGGAGAGGGAAGGGGGCTGGAGAGGGAAGGGGCCTGGAGAGGGAAGGGTGCTGGAGAGGGAAGGGGCCTAGAGAGGGAAGGGTGCTGGAGAGGGAAGGGGCCTGGAGAGGGAAGGGGGCTGGAGAGGGAAGGGGGCTGGAGAGGGAAGGGTGCTGGAGAGGGAAGGGTGCTGGAGAGGGAAGGGGCCTGGAGAGGGAAGGGGCCTGGAGAGGGAAGGGGGCTGGAGAGGGAAGGGTGCTGGAGAGGGAAGGGTGCTGGAGAGGGAAGGGGCCTGGAGAGGGAAGGGGGCTGGAGAGGGAAGGGGCCTGGAGAGGGAAGGGGGCTGGAGAGGGAAGGGGGCTGGAGAGGGAAGGGGCCTGGAGAGGGAAGGGGCCTAGAGAGGGAAGGGGGCTGGAGAGGGAAGGGGCCTGGAGAGGGAAGGGTGCTGGAGAGGGAAGGGGCCTGGAGAGGGAAGGGTGCTGGAGAGGGAAGGGTGCTGGAGAGGGAAGGGTGCTGGAGAGGGAAGGGGCCTAGAGAGGGAAGGGGGCTGGAGAGGGAAGGGTGCTGGAGAGGGAAGGGTGCTGGAGAGGGAAGGGTGCTGGAGAGGGAAGGGGGCTGGAGAGGGAAGGGGCCTGGAGAGGGAAGGGGCCTGGAGAGGGAAGGGGCCTGGAGAGGGAAGGGTGCTGGAGAGGGAAGGGGCCTAGAGAGGGAAGGGGGCTGGAGAGGGAAGGGGCCTGGAGAGGGAAGGGGCCTGGAGAGGGAAGGGGGCTGGAGAGGGAAGGGGGCTGGAGAGGGAAGGGGCCTGGAGAGGGAAGGGGCCTGGAGAGGGAAGGTGGCTGGAGAGGGAAGGGGCCTGGAGAGGGAAGGGGCCTGGAGAGGGAAGGGGCCTGGAGAGGGAAGGGTGCTGGAGAGGGAAGGGGCCTGGAGAGGGAAGGGGGCTGGAGAGGGAAGGGGGCTGGAGAGGGAAGGGGCCTGGAGAGGGAAGGGGCCTGGAGAGGGAAGGGTGCTGGAGAGGGAAGGGGCCTGGAGAAGGAAGGGGCCTGGAGAGGGAAGGGGCCTGGAGAGGGAAGGGGGCTGGAGAGGGAAGGGGGCTGGAGAGGGAAGGGGGCTGGAGAAGGAAGGGGCCTGGAGAGGGAAGGGGCCTGGAGAGGGAAGGGGCCTGGAGAGGGAAGGGGGCTGGAGAGGGAAGGGGCCTGGAGAGGGAAGGGGGCTGGGCAAAAGGGGGGCAAGGACTAGAACCAAGTGACTGTGCGGGCACCTGACCTCAGTGGGATTATCTCAGGGGTGGCAACAGAAGTCAAACCTGCTCTGAGTAAAACCAGAGAACTTAAAAACCTTAATTTCCTTTATCCAGTGTGTTGAAGGAAGGAAAGAGCTGTGTGAATACCAGAGCTGGAAGGGATTTCAGTGATCTCAGTTCTACGCCCTTATTTTAAAGGAGGAGGCTGCATCACAGTCGCTTGTTACCAAGGACAAACAGGACGCCCTGAGTCTCCTTGTGCATCCAGCCCCATGCTGCTGCAGAGGTGCAGAGGCATTGGCCCTGCACTAAAGCTGGGGTGTGGGCTGCACGTCTTCCTGATGGAATGCCTGAGCTGCTGATGGTTGTGCATCTACACCCGCACCCAGCCCACTCGAAGCAGTGCCCGGGGTCACAGTGACCTCTGAGGATGCTGTGGGGTCTGTGCATAAAGCAGGGCTGCCACTTCAGGGTTCATGACAGAGCCCGTGAGCACAGTTCTCCACCTGGTAAATTGCCTGCTCTGCCTTTCTGAAAATCAAGCTCAGGAATGACCTTGGCTGCAGGAAAGCTGTGTGGGTGTGGGAGGAGTAATGATCGCTGTCTTAGAACAGCCCAGAAGGTGTTATGAGTGCTGCTCCAGGGCACCTGCTGCTGACTGATTCTTGCAGCCACTCCCAGGGCCCACAGCTGGCTGCAGGGCCACCAGCTCCCACACAGCACCCTGACGCCCAGTGTGGGAGGTGAGCTAGGCATGGGGTGTGTTCCAAACAAAGACAGGAGCTAAAAACACTGGCACAGGCTGGCGAGAGCCAGGAGACATGGAAAAACAAGTGACAGCCTCAGTTCAGCTCCTTGATTTCTAAGCTGTTTCCCCGGGGGCTGAGCTCTGGGGTGACGTCCCAAGCAGGGGGTCTTGTGGGAAAGCCTGTCTTCAGGTGTTGTTATCATCAATCATAAAATCAAAACCAAGAGGCGAAAAAACACCCTCCAGGAAGACAGGGAGAACAAAGAGCACCTTTTGGGGATGGAATTCAGAGAAAAACGGGGGAAGATGAACAATGCTTTTCATTAAATCATTTAGACCCACGTTTCAATAATGAAATCTGATCATGTAAATTCTACCTTCTGTTGAAATTTCTTGCAGTAGAAATGAAAGTAAATACAGCCCAGGAATGTGCCACTGGGCTCCCTGTTAAGCCAGTACTGAGCTGGCTTCTCTGCACGGCTACCCGCTTCCCGTCCCTGCCAGCGTCTATTACACCAGCGGCTCCCTCGAGGCTCCCTCCGACCCCCCTCTTCCAGACCACATGGCAGCCCTGCTCGGCCACCCACGTACCTTCATCAGGAGCAGACAGTTTGCCATGGAGTACATCACCCGGCCCAGACGTGACCTCCACAGCCGGATAGAGGCTGCAGGGGAAGAGCAGCCTGTGAGTGCACAAATAAATTGGAGGCTCTTTCTAGCCATCAATTCCCAGGTCCTGTGAATTCTGATTTCACTTGAAAAGATCCCTCTTGTTAATGCCACTGGATTTTGGCCTGGAATGTTGAATGCGCCGCAGGCTGCACTGAGGCGGAAAACACAGCACTTGCATTGGGACCAGGGGTGGCTTTGGGAAGTGACCTTTGGCATCAAGGAGGCAGCAGTGAGAACCAGGAAGGTCGCCGGTCAGCACTGGCCCAGACGCAAGGCCAAAAGGCCCGACCAGGAGCCCCGCTGCCAAAGCCAGAACCCCGAGAAAAGGAGCAAAGCTGAAGGAAACGATGACACTGCCTGCAGCTCGACAGGCGGGAGGGCCACTGGCCAGGGTGGCCTCCGGGTGGCCTCTCGCAGCATGCCCAGCCAGCCACAAGGCTTCCCCTGCCTCCAGGCCATGCAGATGCTGATTCCTCAAGGAGTGCCACACCCCGGCCCAGAACTCAAGTGGCTGGCACACACTCCCCTGGGGACTCGGCATTCCCCTGCAGCTGGCCTCCTTTCCTAGCCCCCGCTGCCACACGCTGGCTGGCAGTGACCCTGAGCCTGGCCCCCTCCCTACTCTCCCCTGCACATCCGTTAGTTAGCAGCCTTCCCCCCACTGCTTTCCAACCTTCAGGGCCCATCTCTTCTAGTAGTTTTCAAACTGGCTTTGTGGACTTGCTGGGGTCTGCAAAGGCCCCCTGGGAGCTGCCCTGGGGGAGGGCGGGCTGACCAATGGCGTCTGTTTGTCATTGGGATGACCAGGAGGAAGGTGAAGGTTGAGGATTGAGCTGATCTGAAATGAATATGTTACTGACAGGCAGGCTGAGGTCCCGACAGGCCAGGGATGTGTCCATTTGACCCCTCATCCAGTGCTCTTATGCCTATGCTGTGTCCACTTCCTCCAAGAAAAGTCCACACTTCCAACTGCCAAGTGCCAGGATGCTACCACAAGCAGCACCAGCCCCTGGGAGCGCTCCCAGCCTCCCTCATTGGCGGGCACTGGGAGCTGCGTGTCCCTGGCTGCTTCTGAGGCTGTGATTCAGGAGCCCGGAAGCTGACCTTCCTCCCGCTGCTGACACGGAGGGTGCACTGTGAGATCACAATCACCTAGGAATGATGTGTACTCATGGTGTGCTTCAGGAGAACACCCAGAAACGAATTGCTAAAATTGAAAACTTAACTCACTTTGCCTTTCAGCAATTAAAAACACATTAGCTTTATATGTTCCCCTTGTACCATTATTTCTGTGAAAAGAAATTCTGAGTATCTTCTCCTAATGGATGTAAACTACGGATTGTCTCAATGAATTGCATATTTACTCTGATGATCTCTGCAGACTCCTGCTCTGCATCCCCCACCCTCCTTAGGAATGCTCCTCTGTGTGGCCTTCTGTTCCATCTCCAGGAAGAGCCTTCTGACCTCTCATAACTACATGCTCATTCCCACCAAAGCCGGAGCCCAGGAAGCGGTAAAACGGCTGGGTGCCAAGAATGCTGAATGGGACAGCCACGAGCAGATGGTGATGGCGACGTCCCTCCTTCAGACCTTGTTACTCTGCATGCAATTAAATGACTAAAAAGAGAGTGCACAAGTGCACACACAGGCCCACACCACACCCACACCATCCACACACCACACACACACGTACAGTTCACACCAGCCAGCAGTTCCCCAGAAAGCCCAGCACACCTGCGGAGCCAGAGGCCGCCTGGTCTCGACTCAGCTCGCACACTGAGTAGGACAGAAGCTATGGGGAGGAGGAGATGACCAGGCAACCAGGACCGTCGGGAGACGCTGCCACCAGGGGTGAGGCAGTGAGGATAGGGTGGGGCTGACCGGGAGGAGTGATCAGGCCGGGTCTCCAGGCGTGATCGAAGCTCGTTCCCTGAGCTGCAGCCGGCATGGCCTCGCTGTAGAGATCAGCTCATGTCAACCCACCCAGTCCCCCAGTCCCCCCAGGCGGTTTCCACTGATCCAGGGAACTGCCCAGCCCTCTCAGCCTGCCCCCAGGCTCTGGCCAGCACCCGCTTCCTCTCCTGCTCCTTCCGAGCCTCCATCCCCAATGCGGAGGCCTCTTTGGGCCCTTTGGCTGGGCTGGGCCTTCCTCGCGCCCACTCAGACCACCACTCAGCGTGGCAGGTTCCGGGCTGTGTGCTTTTGTGGTGAGGGTGCGTCCTCTCCCCCGTGCACAGGGTGCAGGTCGGAAGCCGCACACTGCACCCACAGCATCACCCGGTGATGTGCTTGGCTTCCCCGAGAAAGGAGTGAGCGGCAAATCCACGAATGGATGCGCGCAGTGCTGACCGCAAAGGGAAAGGAGAAAGAGAGGAAGCGAGAGGCTTGGGGCGACATCCCTCAGTCACGTCCGAGAAGCGTCGTCAGAAGTCCGGCCGGCCTACCTTGTCTGCCCTCCTGAGTCACACTGCTCATGCCGCCATCTTCTGCTAAGCCTTGCTCCAAATTGGCCAGGATCTGCAACATTCCAAATGAGAAGGACAAAATCATGGGAATCAATTTGTGTCTGGACTTTGTTATAATATATTCTCAGTTCAGCAAATTTCCCTGGATGAAAACAATCTGTCAAGGGATGTTCACACAAACTTTTAAAAATATTTAACATTTGATATTTTATTTATTGCAAATTGCAACTTACGTGTGCAGGTTTGTTACTGGAGCATACTGTGTGATGCTGAGGGTGGGGGTGCAGCTGAAGCCATCACCCAGGTGGTCAGCATGGGATCCAATGGGTCGTTTTTAACCCTTCCCCCGCCCCGCCCTCCTCCCCGCTGGTAGTCCCTGGTGTTTATTTTTTGCTTCTCTATGTCCATGTGAATCCAATGTTTAGCTCCCACTTATGAGTGAAAATATTCAGTATTTGGGTTTCTGTTTCTGTGTTGATTCACTTAGGATCATGGCCTCCAGCTGCTTCCATGTTGCTGCAAAGGGCACAACGTGGTTCTCTCTGATGGCTGAATAGTATTTCACAGTGTATGTGCACTACCTTTTCCTCATCCAGTTCTCCCACGGGGACACATTTTCAACATTACCCTATGACATGGGGTGACAATGAATGAGCAGGGACTCTGCTCCTAGCTGATGGTGAAAGTGGTGCTTAGGATGTTCTTGAAGTATTTGCAGACATCATACATAGAGAATATGTTTTTTTAAAAAAGCATCAAGACCAGTGTGGTGGCTCAAGCCTGTAATCCCAACATTTTGGGAGGCTAAGGCAGGCGATCACCTGGGCCCAGGTGTTAGAGACCAGACTGGACAACGTGGCGAAACCCCACCTCTACAAAAATACAAAAAAATCAGCAGGGTGTGGTGGCGTGCACCTGTGGCCCCAGCTACCTGGGAGGCTGAGGTGGGAGGATCACCTGAGCATGGGAGGTCAAGGCTGCAGTGACCAGTGATCTCACCACTGCACTCCAGCCTGGGTGACAGAGACCCTGTCTTAAAAAAAAAAAAAGCATCAAGTATGTCACCTGAGAGTCGTGATAACTCCTGTGAAAATGTCAGCCCCATTCCTACCGGGCACTGCGCTTGTGGCCTTTTTAATGTACCAAATACGTTTGGAGCACACGTCACTTTCCACAGGTTTTGTAACTTTTGGGCACTTCTTTTGTGTTTTGGTTTTCTCTGAAAGGCAAGCTGCTGCTGCTGCTGTGATTTGCGTAGAGAATTTAGATCATCTTGCCAATCAACACTCCCACGTGACCCGCCCTAGGAGGCAAGGGTTTCCGTTCCTGTGACTCCCTAGTCCCCGCACGCTGAGGACGAAAGTGGCCTCTGTTCACCTGCAGGGCCGTTATTTAACACCAGATGGAGAACAATGTGCTGTGAACAAGAAGGACTTTTCCTCTTAACCATTATCTTGGGCTACCTTGATGACTCAGAGGACAACTTGGGATTCAAAACTGTAACCCTGAAAACAATCTAGCCAGTTTAAACTAGGCGAAATGACATTCTTCAGTGAATCTGTCTTCTGACGAATAATCACAAGAACAGAAATTGACAAAGAAGAAAACCTTGGTGTTACCATGAATTAACTTCCCTCAACCCCCGTACACAGTTGGCGGGAATGTAATCAGTGCAACCGCTATGGAGAACAGTTTGGAGTTTCTACAAAAACCTAAAAATAGAGCTGCTATACCACCCAACAGTCCCACACCCAGATATACACCCCAGAAAAAGGAAATCAGTCTATCGGAGAGATCTCTGCACGCCCGAGTGTGCGCCAGCACTGTTCACCACAGCCACGACCTGGAAGCAGCCTAGGTGTCCATCAGCAGATGAGGGGATAAAGGAAATGGCCACATACACGATGGAGTACTATTCAGCCATAAAAAAGAATGGGGTCCTGTCATTTACAACAACATGGATGGAACTGGAGGTCACTGTGTTAAGTGACATACGCCAGGCACAGAAAGATAAACATCGTATGTTCTCATTTATCTGTGGGGGCTAAAAATTAAACCACTCAACTTACGGAGATGGCAAGAAGATGGTTACTAGAGGCTCGGAACAGCAGTTGGGGATGGGAGTCGGGGTGGGAGTAGGGGATGGGAGTGGGAATGGGAGTGGGGGTGGGGATGGATGGCAGTCTGGTGGTGGGAGTGGTGGTGGGAGTGGGGATGGGAGTGGGGGTGGGGATGGATGGCAGTTGAGTGGGGGTGGTAGTAGGGGTGGGAATGGGGGTCTCTACGGGCCTGGGCGACCTCTTGACGTGGCGGGGACTCTACGGGCCTGGGCGACCTCTCCACGCAGGGGGGGCTCTACGGGCCTGGGCGACCTCTTGACGCGGCGGGGGCTCTACGGGCCTGGGCGATCTCTCCACGCAGCGGGGGCTCTATGGGCCTGGGTGACCTCTCCACGCAGGGGGGGCTCTATGGGCCTGGGCGACCTCTTGACGCGGCGGGGGCTCTACGGGCCTGGGCGGCCTCTCCACGTGGTGGGGGGGCTCTACAGGCCTGGGCGACCTCTTGACGCGGCGGGGGCTCTATGGGCCTGGGCGACCTCTCCACGTAGGGGGGACTCTACGGGCCTGGGCGACCTCTCCACGCAGGGGGTGCTCTACGGGCCTGGGCGACCTCTTGACGCGGCGGGGGCTCTACGGGCCTGGGCGATCTCTCCACGCGGGGGGGCTCTATGGGCCTGGGTGACCTCTCCATGCAGGGGGGGCTCTACGGGCCTGGGCGACCTCTTGACGCGGTGGGGGCTCTACGGGCCTGGGCGACCTCTCCATGCAGGGGGTACTCTATGGGCCTGGGTGACCTCTCCACGCAGGGGGGGCTCTACGGGCCTGGGTGACCTCTCCACGCAGGGGGCGCTCTATGGGCCCGGGCGACCTCTCCACACAGCGGGGGCTCTATGGGCCTGGGCAACCTCTCCACGCAGGGGGGCTCTATGGGACTGGGTGACCTCTCCACACAGGGGGCGCTCTATGGGCTGGGGTGACCTCACCACACAGCAGGGTCTCTGCGGGGCTGGGCCATCTCTCCACACCATGGGTGATCTCTCTATGTGCTGAGTGGAGAAGAAAACCCCGTGGAAACGCCCAGAGCTTTGTAGTGAGCACTCAAGGCCTGAGAGAAGACCTGCACCTACAGGGTCGTGGTGGCCTCTGCACAAGCTGTGCTGGGCTGGCGCTCCCTGTGGGCTGTCATGGCTAATGAAGGGAGGAGGAATGGGGTCCCTCAAAGGGCAGCAGGAGGAGAAAGGTCTAGAAAGAAGGAAAAAAGAGTTTCCCATCCCAATGATGCGTAAATGCAGGCAGAAACAGAAGCTCCATTGTAGCGGAGGCATCAAAAGCAGAGCACATGAGGAAACGGGAGCTCTACCTGCAGCAGCTGCTTTCGGCCCAGACGCACCTACCCAGCTGCGCAGGTGCACGGGTCAGACCCGGAGACACCAGCAGGCCACATCCCCCCAGATCCGCCTACCCAGTTGGGAGGGCGCATGGGTGGGACACGGGGACACCAGCAGGCCACATCCCCCCAGACCCGCCTACCGAGCTGCGCAGGTGCACGGGTCAGACCCGGAGACACCAGCAGGCCACATCCCCCCAGACCTGCCTACCCAGCTGCGCAGGTGCACGGGTCAGACACGGAGACACCAGCAGGCCACATCCCCCCAGACCCGCCTACCCAGTTGGGAGGGCGCTTAGGTAGGAGATGGAGACACCAGTAGGCCACATCCCCCCAGACCCGCCTACCCAGTTGGGAGGGCGCACGGGTAGGAGATGGAGACACCAGCAGGCCACATCCCCCCAGACCCGCCTACCCAGCTGCAAAGGCACATGGGTAGGATACGGAGACACCAGCAGGCCACATCCCCCCAGACCCGCCTACCCAGCTGCAAAGGCACATGGGTAGGATACGGAGACACCAGCAGGCCACATCCCCCCAGACCTGTCTACCCGGCTAGGAGGGTGCACGGGTCGAACACGGAGACACCAGCAGGCCACATCCCCCCAGACCTGCCTACCCAGTTGGGAGGGCGCATGGGTCGGACACGGGGACACCAGCAGGCCACATCCCCCTAGACCTGCCTACCCAGCTAGGAGGGTGCACGGGTCGAACACGGAGACACCAGCAGGCCACATCCCCCCAAACCTGCCTACCCAGTTGGGAGGGCGCATGGGTCGGACACGGGGACACCAGCAGGCCATATCCCCCCAGACCTGCCTACCCGGCTAGGAGGGTGCACAGGTCAGACATGGAGACACCAGCAGGCCACATCCCCCCAGACCTGTCTACCCAGCTGGGAGGGCGCATGGGTCGGACACGAGGACACCAGCAGGCCACATCCCCCCAGACCTGCCTACCCAGTTGGGAGGGCGCATGGGTCGGACACGGGGACACCAGCAGGCCATATCCCACCAGACCTGCCTACCCGGCTAGGAGGGTGCATGGGTCAGACATGGAGACACCAGCAGGCCACATCCCCCCAGACCTGCCTACCCAGCTAGGAGGGTGCACGGGTCGAACACGGAGACACCAGCAGGCCACATCCCCACAGACCTGCCTACCCAGTTGGGAGGGCGCATGGGTCGGACACGGGGACACCAGCAGGCCATATCCCCCCAGACCTGCCTACCCGGCTAGGAGGGTGCATGGGTCAGACATGGAGACACCAGCAGGCCACATCCCCCCAGACCTGCCTACCCAGCTAGGAGGGCGCACGGGTCGGACACAGAGACACCAGCAGGCCACATCCCCCCAGACCTGTCTACCCAGTTGGGAGAGCACACGGGTTGGACACGGAGACACCAGCAGGCTACATCCCTCCCTCTGAAAAAAGCACCCTCCTGGCTGGGGCAGAGGGATGCACAGAACGATGCCAAGTGCCTGCAGGGATCTGAGTCACTGAGGTGCTGCAGCCTGAGGAAGGGACAGCTGGAGAAGGCACCTATCAATGACATGAGCACAGGCACCTCAGACACAGCCTTCTGATCTAGTGTCAAACAAACTACAAACAAACTAGTCTACAAACAAACTAGTTTTGTTTGTAGGGTGTGTCATTTAATGTCAATTAAAAGGTCCCAGTGCGGTGCAGAAGAGCATCCACGAGTGAACGGGACAGAAACAGCAGTTCACAGTTGGTAGCCTGTATTGCTGTCTAGAGACAGTTGTCTGGCTTTATAAAGTAACAGTACATTGATTTACAAAAGGTTATTTCTATAAAGGAAAGTGACAGACACGCTCTCAATCCAAAGTCTGAATTATTTAGGAAATGCAGTTATTGCAAAAAAAAAGCCCGACAGCGTGTCGTTTACAAATGTGGCATGGCTGGAATTTCCTCCTTGGTTCCTTTTGCCCCAGACGAAAGGACCAGACTCCAGGGTCTATATCAGAGACCAATCAGCAGTCCTGTGTTCGCGTCCCAGAAGAATAAAGGCCCAACACACCACACCCAGCTCATTCGGGGAGAGGCCCTGAGGAGCAGGGGCACGATATGAAGCACAGGGTGACAGAACACCCCATGTGCCAGATCACGTCGCCCACACCTTCCCTGCAGGAAGCCGCTGAGGGCCCAGGCGAGGGCGTAGGAGGCAGAGGACAGAGATAAGGCAACAGTGCAAAGTGCTTGAGGAAGACGCACAGAGCAGTGATCGACTGACAGCAGGGGCAGAGGGACTGCAGAGGGCAGAGTGACCGCGGGGGCAGACGGACTGCAGAGGGCAGAGTGACCGCGGGGGCAGAGGGACTGCAGAGGGCAGAGTGACCGCGGGGGTAGAGGGACTGCAGAGGGCAGAGTGACCGCGGGGGCAGACGGACTGCAGAGGGCAGAGTGACCGCGGGAGCAGAGGGACTGCAGAGGGCAGAGTGACCGCGGGGGCAGAGGGACAGCAGAGGGCAGAGTGACCGCGGGGGCAGAGGGACTGCAGAGGGCAGAGTGACTGCGGGGGCAGACGGACTGCAGAGGGCAGAGTGACCGCGGGGGCAGAGGGACAGCAGAGGGCAGAGTGACCGCAGGGGCAGAGGGACTGCAGAGGGCTGCAGGGGCAGATGGACTGCGGAGGGCAGAGGGACTGCAGAGGGCAGAGGGACTGCAGAGGGCAGAGTGACTGCAGAGGGCAGAGGGACTGCAGAGGGCAGAGTGACCGCGGGGGCAGATGGACTGCAGAGGGCAGAGGGACTGCAGAGGGCAGAGTGACCGCGGGGGCAGACGGACTGCAGAGGGCAGAGGGACTGCAGAGGGCAGAGTGACTGCAGAGGGCAGAGGGACTGCAGAGAGCAGAGTGACCGCGGGGGCAGAGGGACTGCAGAGGGCAGAGTGACAGCAGAGGGCAGAAGGACTGCAGAGGGCAGAGTGACTGCAGAGGGCAGAGTGACTGCGGGGGCAGACGGACTGCAGAGGGCAGAGTGACCGCGGGGGCAGAGGGACTGCAGAGGGAAGAGTGACCGCAGGGGCAGAGGGACAGCAGAGGGCAGAGGGACCGCGGGGGCAGAGGGACTGCAGAGGGCAGAGTGACTGCGGGGGCAGATGGACTGCAGAGGGCAGAGTGACCGCGGGGGCAGAGGGACAGCAGAGGGCAGAGTGACCGCAGGGGCAGAGGGACTGCAGAGGGCCGCAGGGGCAGAGGGACTGCGGAGGGCAGAGGGACTGCAGAGGGCAGAGGGACTGCAGAGGGCAGAGGGACTGCAGAGGGCAGAGGGACTGCAGAGGGCAGAGGGACTGCAGAGGGCAGAGGGACAGCAGAGGGCAGAGTGACCGCGGGGGCAGAGGGACTGCAGAGGGCAGAGTGACTGCGGGGGCAGACGGACTGCAGAGGGCAGAGTGACCGCGGGGGCAGAGGGACAGCAGAGGGCAGAGTGACCGCAGGGGCAGAGGGACTGCAGAGGGCTGCAGGGGCAGATGGACTGTGGAGGGCAGAGGGACTGCAGAGGGCAGAGGGACTGCAGAGGGCAGAGGGACTGCAGAGGGCAGAGTGACTGCAGAGGGCAGAGGGACTGCAGAGGGCAGAGGGACTGCAGAGGGCAGAGTGACCGCGGGGGCCGAGGGACTGCAGAGGGCAGAGTGACAGCAGAGGGCAGAAGGACTGCAGAGGGCAGCGGGACTGCAGAGGGCAGAGTGACTGCAGAGGGCAGAGGGACTGCAGAGGGCAGAGTGACTGCAGAGGGCAGAGGGACTGCAGAGGGCAGAGTGACCGCGGGGGCAGAGGGACTGCAGAGGGAAGAGTGACCGCGGGGGCAGAGGGACAGCAGAGGGCAGAGTGACCGCGGGGGCAGAGGGACTGCAGAGGGCAGAGTGACTGCGGGGGCAGACGGACTGCAGAGGGCAGAGTGACCGCGGGGGCAGAGGGACAGCAGAGGGCAGAGTGACCGCGGGGGCAGAGGGACTGCAGAGGGCCGCAGGGGCAGATGGACTGCGGAGGGCAGAGGGACTGCAGAGGGCAGAGGGACTGCAGAGGGCAAAGGGACTGCAGAGGGCAGAGTGACCGCGGGGGCAGATGGACTGCAGAGGGCAGAGTGACCGCGGGGGCAGACGGACTGCAGAGGGCAGAGTGACTGCAGAGGGCAGAGTGACTGCAGAGGGCAGAGGGACTGCAGAGGGCAGAGTGACCGCGGGGGCAGAGGGACTGCAGAGGGCAGAGTGACAGCAGAGGGCAGAGGGACTGCAGAGGGCAGAGGGACTGCAGAGGGCAGAGTGACTGCAGAGGGCAGAGGGACTGCAGAGGGCAGAGTGACCGCGGGGGCAGAGGGACTGCAGAGGGCAGAGTGACCACGGTGGCAGACGGACTGCAGAGGGCAGAGGGACTGCAGAGGGCAGAGTGACAGCAGAGGGCAGAGGGACTGCAGAGGGCAGAGTGACCGCGGGGGCACAGGGACAGCAGAGAGCAGAGGGACCGCGGGGGCAGAGGGGCGGAAAGCGCCGGGTGCTGGAAGCACCTTCCTGCAGCTCCCAGCTGGTTGGAGCTGGGTCAGGAGCTCCGTGGAGTGGTCTGGTCAGGCGCCGGCAGCGTGGTGGTGCTCCGCACCTGCTGGGAAGTACCAGGGATGATGTACTTCACAGATGGGGGCCCAGGATGGTTTTTAAGCACAAACAGCATTCTGTCTGATTTCACAAAAATAAACCTGTGGCGGAGGCAGCATCGTGCCCATTGCAGGGCCCTTCGCGCTTTCTACACAGCAAAGTGCTGCAGTGACAAGAACAGGGATGTTCCCGACCAGGAGACGTGGGTTCCAGTTCAGGCTGACTTTCCGCGTGCCTTCTCTGACTTCCTATTTCCTTAGCTTCCAACTTTTTCACATGCCTGTATTACAAGTCATGAAACTCCAATGAGAATGTACTTGAAGCATTCTGTGAGCTTTAAAAATGCTGAATGGATATTAATTACAAATAGGAGAAGCAACCAGAAATGTAAAAATTCCACTGCCTCAGTTTTCCCTGTGGCTTCTCTTTCACCATCATCCCCGTGCTAAACTGTGAAAGGTTTCGGTATGTGGGATTGGGGAGCAGTTAAATTAATGCTGCACTGACTATTACATATTAAATGGGCCTTTGAAACCTCCAGGAGCTTCCACAACTCCGAGGTTTGGCTGAGCTTCCCAGCACGAGCTGCGTGCCCAAGCCTGCAGCTGGTGAGGTGAAGTGCAGCTCACATCCGCTGGGCCAGGCTGGGGTGGAGGCGGGAGCCCGCCCTGCAGGGCCAGGAGAGGCCGGTGCGTCCTGAAGTGGAATGGACCCCAGCTGACGGACACTGTGGCCACGAGTTCCTCAACACTCCTCAAAAGGAGAGCCTCGTTCCCATCCCTGCGTGTGGGCTGGACTTAGTGACAAGGTGGAGGGGACATGGAGGTCTCTGAGACCAGGCCCCGCAAGGTACAGTGGCTTCCTCCTCCTCCCTCCCTCTGTTGGGAGTCAGCTGCCATGCTGTGCGACACACGAGAAGCCCCACAGAAATAAGCCCAGGAACCCAGCCTCTCGCCAACAGCAGCAGAGCTTGTTGGGTGTAGGAGGGAGCCCCCAGAGCCCAGTTCTCCAGCCCCAGCCGAACCCTCAGGTGAGGCAGCTCGGCCAACATCATAACTGCAGCCTCAGGACAGGCCTGAGCCAGAGCGACCCAGAAGCCACGCTGGACTCCAGACCCACAGAAACAGCGAGGTCGTGCATCCCTGTGGCTGCAGCTCATGGAGCTGCAGATCGTCTGATGCAGATCAACCGATGGCGAACACACAGGCACAGCGAAGTCACCCAGCACCTTCCTTTAAGGCTTTACATGAGGAACAGTGTATTGAGACCAATGTACTGAAACACGCAGGAGGTTTAGTTTTGTTTAATTTGAAAATTCTGGGCTGGACGTGGTGGGTCACGCCTATAGTCAGTTCTAGCATTTCGGGAAGCTGAGGTGGGAGAACTGCTTGAGTCCAGGAGTTCAGGACCAGCCTGGGCAACATAGTGAGATCCCATCTCTACAAAAAGTTTAAAAATTAGCCAGGCATGGTGGCACATGCCTGTAGTCCCAGCTACTCAGGAGGGCAAGGCAGAAGAATTGCTTGAACTGGGGAGGTCACGGCTGCAGTAAGCCATGTTCATGCCACTATACTCCAGTCTGGGTGACAGAACAAGACCCTGTCTCAAAAAAAAAAAAGGAAAAAAAAATTCTGAACTGGGTTCTTCATTGGGCGTCTTAGCATGAGCTCATCTCTGAAAGCGACTGTAATCATGAGAAGATGCCGCTTGGAAATGCATGGAAGTGGAGTTTGGAGAAAGTAACAGAAGGAACAGCTGTGGGGCTGAAGAGACGACTCCAGACTCAGACTGTTCTGTTCACAGAGGGGTCTGTTTGGTGTGGAGGGGCTGCAGCCAGCCCCACCATGGGGGATACCACACCGGGCATGGCGTGGCCGGTCCAGGGATGAACAGGTTTCAGGCTAACAAGGTGGGCAACCATCAACATCCACCCACAGTACAGGAGAGAAGATCAATTATTCAGAGTTCAAAACCTGCTTGTGTTTTGTCCAAGGAGTGAAGAAAATTATATGCCTTGAACGAACATCCCAGCTGCTTGACTTCATATATAACTGCTACCACTTGATCTCAAGCAATATTTAAAAAGGCAATTTGTAACCTATTCATATTTAAAGAGACCCAAATCTGTGCTCTCATCATATGCAGCTATCTGGGATGTGGTGAAGCAGGTTTTCTGGCTGCGGGAGGCCTTGAGGAAGGAGCCTTCGCGCCTGTCCCTTTGGCAGCTGTCACGGGTCGTGGGGTGAGCATGGGATAGGTTTAAGGAACTGGTTTTGTTCCTGAGGCATCTAGTATACAAAGTACTGAGAAGCTGGCACTAAGTCAAGCAACTGAGGACTTCCTAAGTGGACCCTTCTGAGTCCAGACTAACGGTTAGAGCAGGTCTATTCTGGAGAGCCTCAGATTTTGGGAAGCCTAGGACCTTCCAGTCTCACCATGGCTTCCTAGGGGACCTCTTCAAAGTGAAGAGAGGTTTCTTGGAGCTGCTCCAAAGCTCTCAAGGAATCATGAAACACCAACCACGTGCCAGGGACCGTGCGGTGTCACTTACATGTGCCCCTGGCCACCCTGGGTATCAGCAATGTTCCTCGCTTGCAGAAAGGAGGCTGAGGCGGACCCAGGCTGGACAGCTGGTCACGTAGCTGGCACGTCGGAGCGGACCTGGAAGTTTCCAGACTGTCAGACTGACTCCAAAGCCGCTTTCACAACCACTGCTTTTGGGACAGTGTCCTCTGGGCCCCTCACCCCTTGAAAATACACTTTCTTCTTTCTAGTCACATCATACATTGCAACGTCTCAGCATTGGCCACGATGAACTCTAGCTAGTTTCTGAAGGTGTGAATTTCCACTGCCAGCCGAGTCCCCGATGCCCAGTGCTGCTCCGCTCCCTCACGCTCCTGCTTGCACATTCTGAGCACACACGGGGTTCCAGGAGCTTGGGCTTCAATGGCAAAGAGCAGGGACTCAGCCTCAATGGATAGCCATCCTCACTTGGCCTTTCTTTTCTCCACCTGCCAATCATTCCCATGTCATCTGATTAAGCCACAATCAATCTGTTCTCTGCAGGAGCAGCAGAAAAGCAGGGTGACCAAACCCTCTGGGTCAGACGTGGTGATGGCAGCAACTGGCCGCTGTTGGCGTGCGGGGGCTGGGCCCTGAACGGTGGCCCTGATGGTATTAGAGGCCCGCCACGCCTGTTCTCGCTTATATTTCTAACTTTGCTTACAAATAAGACAACAAAACTGAAGATGTCCATCTGTCAAAACCCCCTTAAGAAAAGATATTAACTCTTCCTACGAACAAAGCTCTCATGACTACATTACCAACTATCAAGACAGAAGCAAGCTACACTGACATTGTTGAATACATTTCTTTTCCAGAGTGCACAAAAATGTACCTTATCCTCTGCCTCCTCCAGCTGGGAGTGAGTCTGCAAAGCAGCAGTTCTATGAACATGGAACTCTCAGCCAAGCTGAGCTGGGGAGGCTGGAGGCTGCAGAAGTGCAGCGAGGAATGGAGCCGAACTCAAGACTGGCCAGGTGCATGCAGGTGAGTGATGAATGAAGCTACAGTCGAACTGTGCATCATTACGTATGGACTATGTCTGCTTAGGCAAATGGCTTTTAGAAGTGCATTTGCTCAGCTCTTTCCCAAAGGGTCTGTGACACTCTCTCAGGACCAAGAGGGAGACAGCCTACAGGGGACATGGGAGGAGCAGGGTCAGAGGAAGGAGGCACTGATTTTACCAAGCCACGGCAGCATGGGAAATTTCTTTTGAATCGTGGTGTATTTTCTTCTTCACTGATGAAATCACACTTGCACCAAACATTTACTGATTCACTCAGTGGCTCAAAGACAATGGATAAAATGAAGTACCCTGAAGTAGTTTGTAAAGATCATAAGTGAACTCCTACAACTGGGCCCCATATGAAAACTCACAACATGGTTCTAATCTAAAACACACGTGCTGAACAGACTCGAATCAGTCTTGGATGAATGTTCGACATAGGCACAGTTGGCCCCGAGAGTCCCACGGGGCTCCACTTTCCTGGCACGCCCTCCGCCCTCCGCTCTCCCATAACCGGCTGTACTTGGGCTTCCTTTGTTTTCGCTCCTGCCCCATGGTCCTCATTTTTTCAACAGCAAAAGGTCTTATTATGAGATAAAACGAATACATGCGTTAAGTGAAACATGGATAATAAAAGGGGAATTAAAATGACCTTTCATCACATTGTCTACGCCACTAACACACGGGGACATTCTTCCTCCGACGAATATCACTTATTTCATCACGGTCATACTGTAATTACAACTCTGGCTTTGAAATGAATGTGATATCACCAGCACTTCCCCACGTGGGGGGGCTGCGCCTCGCTTGACAGCCAGCACCCTGACCAGCCTCCTCCTCTGCTATCTCAGCAGCTACCGCATCTCAAACCACTGGACGCTCATGAGCGGCAGCCTGGAGATGACTGGGGCGGCTCTGTTCTGGCCTCTCTCCTAAGAGCTGAATGTCAAGCTCCACCCTGCATGAGGCCTGGTCTGAGCGACCGGGGGCCGCACTGCTGCCTCACTCGGCCGCTCCCACGGCCTCCCGCAACTCACTCTGCTGTCACCTAGGGCTGCTGCTTTTCCTGCGGGAAATCCATGCTGGGAACTGAACCTGAGAAGACTTGACTTCTGCTGGAGTGGCAATTATCAGACAGCAGGGCTCAGCACACTTCTGCACAAATGGCAGTGCTTCATTTTCTGAGCAACCTGAACGCTCTGCCTGACTTGATCACTACAGCATGAAAACCTTCCGCCATCTTTGCGCGGTGCCTGCGCTACTGTTTACTCCCTTCTGAAGCATTTGATTCTACAGTCATTCCTGACCTCCACCCTCAAAAATCCCCTTTGAAGATCAACAAGAGATGCCACACAAGCAGTGAAAACAAATGGGACAGGGTTCTTCGGGGAATAGGAACCAGATAACTTATCTGCTTTCTTTCTAGAAACAATGATCTCAGTTTCGTCGAATGTCCTTGAATTAAGCATCTCAGATCAGCGTCAAGGCTCCTGGTCGGCAGCCGGCCACCGAGTGCAGCCCCAGCACTGGCCTCCTGCCTGCTCAAGTCCCCCCGAAGACCCGAGACGAGGGTTCGTCCAGGACTCCAGGGCTCGGCCTGCGTGTGGCCCAGTTCAGGAACGGGGACTGGAAATTACCGTGAGAACAGTAGGCGGCTTCCCCACGCAGCTTCCCTTGGCGGCCTGAGTGAGGGGGAGGAGCTAACGGAAAATGGCACCAAAGGAAATATGTTTAACATTCTAGACTAATTTCTTTTCACTCTGCTTGACTCTCCGCACCCACTGGAAGAGTCCATAGTTCTCTGAAACTACTGAGACCAGTTTTTGGCAGGAGCAAGTGCAGTAGGGATTGCTGAAATTTCTGTAACTGTTTAATGACACTTAAGACCAAACGTTAGAGCCCCTGCTTTAAAAGGCATCAGAGAAGAGTTTGTATTTGGAGGAAAAAAGCCACACTCTTGATAGTCGAATTGCACAGAGAACAGCAGAGTGGCTCAAGGGCGAGGTTTCTGGAGCCGTGTGGCGGGGCTCAGCCAGGCTCCATGACTGCAGTCGTCAGGGGAAACTTCACCTCCCCGAAGCGGCTTTCCTCATCTGGGAACAGGATAATAAAACCACCTGCAGGTGCCGCGGGCATTAGAAGCGGTGATCAACACAATGTGTTCGGCACGGCGCCCGGTACCAGAAAGCACCTCGCACATCCATGCAGCGTCAACATGTCACAGCACCTCAGTGCTGGGAAGCACAGCACGTGTCCCGAGCAGGCTGTGTGTGTGGTTTGGGGCAGCTGTCGTGAATGCTTTAAACAACACAGCAAAGAGCAGTCCACGCAGGAAGAGGCCTCGCTAACACATCTTCCCCGAGTTGTGAAGGCCTCGCTAGCACATCCTTAGGTTTAAGACTTCCTGAGGATTTCCCTGAGTTGTCAAGGTCTGGGAAAATGAAAACATTCATGCTGGAGAACCGTGGAGACTCTGGTCTGACCTCTCTCTTTATTCACCAGTGGAGAGCAGAGGGGACCGAAGGCCACACCAAGCTGCTCACTTTCATCCACCAAATCAACACTGGCAGAAGAGTGGCGGGCTGGCTTTTCATACTGTTAGATTTCACACTAAGATGCCCCAGTGTTGGAGGTGGGACCTGGTGGGAGGTGTCTGTGTCCTGGGGGCAGATCCCTCACGGATGGCTTGGTGCCCTCCCTACAGTAATGAATGAGTTCTGGCTCCATTAGTCACCTTGGGATCTGGCTGTTAAACAGAGCCTGGTGCCTCCCCCTCCCTCCTCCTCCTCCTCTCCTCTTTTGCTCCCTTTCTCATCATGTGACACACTGGCTTCCCCTTTGCTTTCCACTATGATTAAAAGCTTCCTGGCCAGGTGCAGTGGTTCATGCCTGTAATCCTAGCACTTTGGGAAGCCAAGCGAGGTAGATCATTTGAGGTCAGGAGTTCAAGACTAGCCTGGCCAACATGCTGAAACTCTGTCTCTACTAAAAATACAAAAATTAGCTGGAAGTGGTGATGGGCACCTGTAATCCCAGCTATTCAGGAGGTGAGGCAGGAGAATCACTCGAACCTGGGAGGTGGAGATTGCAGTGAGCCGACTGCTAGACTGCACTCCAGCCTGGGTGACAGAACAAGACTCTGTTTCAAAAAAAAAAAGAAAAGCTTCCTGAGGCCACACCAGAAGCAGATGCTGACACCGTGCTTCTTGTATAGCATGCAGAACTGTGAGCCAAGATAAACCTTTTCTTTATAAATGACTCACTCTCGGGTATTCCTTTATGGTACTACCAAATGGACCAAGACACACTTCTTGAGTAAAGAAATTCTACCATAACACAGACTTTCCCTTTTTAAACTCTGGATGATCATGATGTATTGGTGATGGCTGCAAACCTAAAAGGAGGGGTGAAACAAGCATCGTCTACCAAACTGCGAACACACTGAGGGCGAGGCTGTGTTGTGGTGAGCCCTGAACTGCCAGCATGTGGCACTCAGTAGATGCTGATGGCCACTTGCTGCATGAACAAATGAACAAGCTCAGATAGAGCTGTTCTGGACAGCAGGGAGACAAATCACTCCATGTCCCAGAGTGCTTACGTGCCCAGTGCACATCCAGATGAAAACCAGTCACAGAAAGGTGAGGAATGCCCCGCATGCTGCCTCGAGCCCCTAATGTGTAAGGAAGTGAGAGAGGAAGCTGATGGCTGCCCTTCTCATGCTGCAGAAGGTGGCGGAGACACAAGGCTGACTGCATGGTCACGCTCTGGGTCTTTCCCTCCTTGCCCAGGCATCCACCAGCTGTGCCACAGTGGGGTTCTCTCTCTTAAGAAGAGGTCAGATTTTAAGTCAGCACATAAAGGAACACATAGAACTTACATATTGAAATTAACCATGAAAATCCTTTAAGGTAAAGCCCAACATACATCTTTCCATAAATCCAACTGCTTGTTTTTCTTCCAGGATTAGAACAAATTGTGATTTCCTCAATTAAGTACCACAAGAAATGCTGGCTTATATTTGGATCATGCCATAGAATACATATGCATCTTTAAACGTGAGCGTTGCCTGAAGTGTGGTGATGTGCTCACGCGATGAGAGGCAGGTGGAACTGCAGTCTGGCGGAGGGCACGAGAGGCAGGACGGCGCTCTCACTGGTGGTGGCCCCACCCAGTCAGCCCAAGAGAAACGTTCCTAGGATGTGACTGCACCAATCCTTCTGGTTTCTCCCACCCCCCCAATGCTTAGCTGTCAACTGCTGTCACTTGGAAGCCCCACAGAGTCTCAGAAGGGCCTGGCACAGCAGAGTACAGGCTTAAGCCCATCTCCAGAGGTCAGCCAGTGGGAAGGGGCAGTGCCCCCACTCAGCACGGGGGTCTTTTGTGTAGATGTCCAGCGACCTCGAACAGCACTGTCCTTCCTTGGAGCAGAAATACTGGTACAGGGTGGAAGAGAGGACTCTCAGTCTTCCTTCCTTCAAATGGGACATGTTACAGTGATGAAGGCAGTATGGGCTCTAGAGCCAGATGACTTGGGTTCAACTTGTGATCCTGAGTAAGTTAGCTAAGCACTCCATGCCTCAGTTTCCCCATGTATAAACTGGGATAATAACATCGCCTTCACAGGGTTGTTATACGGATTAAATGAGTTGATATTGGAACTCAGAGCAGTGGCTGGCTCATCATGAATGTGGCATAGGTGTCTGTCAGGAGGAGTAAGTGCAGTGCCTGGGCAGTGGTGTGGGAAGCTCCTGCTCTCTGTTCCACTGTCCCTGCTGCTGTGCAGCTGGTGCTGAGTGGCTCCCTGAGCGTTACACTGGAGTATGCATTTTATTTTTTTGAGACAGAGTCTCACTCTGTTGCCCAGACTGGAGTGCAGTGGCTCGATCTCGGCTTACTGCAACCTCAGCCTCCTGGGTTGAAGTGATTTTTGTGCCTCAGCCTTCTGAGTAGCTGAGGTTACAGGCATGAGCCTCTGCGCCCAGCCTGTAGTGTGCATTTAAGGAGCATAATACTGAAACAGGAAATACTTCAGGACTGGGATGGCTGACTTGCAAAACTACCTCAACTCACTTGGCTTCACCATCCACAAATCACCCTATGGCCCAGAACTTTCTCTCTCAAATGCTATAAAGATTTCCTACAATGTGACACGGAAGATAATAAAAAAAAATTGTGTACAATTTAGAAAGTCATTGATTTAGAATTTCTCAATTTCAAGTCATGTGCTTCCTATTTCTGTAAATAAAATTAAACCCTGTTTTAAGATTCAAGAAAAGTGTTGCAATATAAAAAAGTTGGTAACATGATTCTCCATCAACCGATCAAAGTATAGAAAGCAAACAGTTTTCTTTTTACCTTTCAGGTTATGGTACTAAAAGAATGGAAGTGGGCACAAAGCCCAGGGCACCAGCTGCCTGGAAGTGCCTGCTTCTCCTCCACAGGTAAGGAGGCCCTTCCTTCCTCACCAGGGACACTGACAACGACATCACCTGGGAACTCTGCAGAACTTCTGTAACTACCGCTGGCAAGTGAAAGGAGGAATGTGGCAAGAAGAATCTTAGTTTTCCCCAAAAGTATAATATGCTGCTGCTCCTACTGACCACCCGCCTGTTGTTACAGTTTTCGAAGCACTTGCGCATACCTATGTCCTCGAACCTCTACAGAACACTGGGACGTGGGCAGCAAAGGCAGGATGACTCCCAATCTGAGACAAATAATCTAACAGCCCGTAAACAGCGAAGGCTCTGGGTCCCACATTTCTTCCCAATGTCGGTTAGTGTAATAACGTCCTGGTTTGGTGCCTCCCACATGAACTGTGACTTCACAACCAAGAATGAGTCGGAAAACACTCTGACTCTGCCTTTGGAGTCAGGATCATGAGTGACAGTTGTCATAATGCAGGACTACTTACTTTGATGTGAAAGCTGAAACCATGATTGCTTTCAATACTGCTCCGGCACCTCTGTCTGCACCTGGCAGGTGAGTGTGAGCACTTGTGGGACACAGGAGTGCTCTGGCACACTGACTTTAAAGCTTTAGCTGGCAGCCTCGGCAAGAAAGATGCTTCTGCATTTCAGCTTCCCATAGCAGCAGGCAGTAAGAATCACAGGACTCAGCTCTGCTAGAAAGCCTTAGCATTCCTAAAAAAGGCTTCAGCAAGAGCCACGACAGCCAGGCCACACAAACCGGGTCACCCAGCCTTCCGAAGGCAGAAGCAGCAGTGGTGCATGGGGCAGGACAAGCAGGAAACCGCACAGGCACGTCCTGTGGGGAGGACGTGGAGGGCGCGTTATCCCACGTGGCGGGGAAGAATGGCAGCGTCACCTACCTTGCTGCAGACAGTCTTGACCCTGTGCAGTCTGTCCAGCGACTCCTGCGGGTTCCCCAGGTACTGCTGCAGCTCCGCGTGCAGGATGCGCATGGAGAAGGGGACCATGGAGCCTGGAATCCAATCAGCGCCGAGTGAGTTTGTTTGCCATAACTGAGCGCACATTCATACTTGGCACACTTGAAGGAGGCGTCGCAGATGTCCCAGCAGAAGTGATGACAGATCCCTTTATTTCTTGTGAAGTATTTAACGGTGTCAGCTATAAAATACATGCTGGTTTTCTCTGTGGAGCTCTATCTATGTATGTCTAGACAATGATCAGAGGAGACAGGTGGTTGTCACCACGCTTTCCATAGCTAAACTGTGATCATTTACAAACCACTCCCAAATGAATGAAATGTAGAGACCACCAACTCCTCCTCCAATAAAAGAGAAACCAGGATGCTCAGGTATTCTCTAATATTTCTTTAGTTTAGCAAGCTCGAATGGAAGGTTCCTAGGTTGGGTTCCCCAGAAGGAGACCCGGAAGGGAGAAGCTATAAGCCAGCCAGTAGTTCTGGAACTGCTCCCGGGGAACCCAGTAGGTAGGAGGGGAAACTGAGCACAGGTGAGTCTCAGGCCCGGGCCCTGGGAATGGGCCTCCCACTGGATTCTAAGTGGCCCTGGAGCCTATGTTCTGCCTCTGAGCTGTCCCAATAGGAGGCAAGGGATTGGACTTGAAAAATCCACTGCCCAGAGCCGCCTGGCTATGAGTGTGCTAAAAAGAGGAAGTTGCCCAAGAGAAACCACCTGGATATTGTACCACACGTGGCTGCCTCATCTCTCAGGGTAAGGGAAATATTTGTTACTATTATGTTCTCTTCTAACAGGATTTGGAAATCAATCTGTAATATGTATACCTGGTACATAACAATCGTCAAAAGATCAAATAGCATGTATTGATTAGAAATGAGATAAAGAACAGAGAAATGCCAGCAGAGGGCAATCACACAGATTCAGTAAAGCGCTTTTCAAAACAGGCCTAAGTGATGAATATTCAGATCTGGAATATAGTTTGAAAGATGGTGAGAAAACAAGCGTGTGACTTCTGTAAGCCACTTAACATCTCTGGGCCTCAATGCGTCCATCTGTCTATTCACTAGCCATTACTGAGAGTGTGGCACGACCACACTGAAATGGGCTTTGTGTTTATGCTCTTTAATAAAAAAGGTCCAAAAGGAAGAGAGTCAAAATTAAGGGATACTATGGAAAATAGTGCTGTTATGACTGTAAGCCTGGAGAAAAGAAATATAACAATTATTGAACTTAAAATGTTTAAACTTTCTTTTTTGATGCCACTAAATAATTTCTGTATCTTAAGAGAATGACTGAGCTTAAGTTACAGCCTGGGTTACTTTGGTTTCCTAGAAATCAACATTTCTAGTCTATCAGCATAATGACACAGGGGACTGGCCTCCGATGTAAGTCATGTCACTGTGAAACCAGCCCAACACGGTAAGTTATATGTAAGCTGTGTCACTTCCATCCTTCTGTCTCGTGTAGAGAAGGGGCCATAATCGCTCCTGTGTGGTTTATCACTTACTTCAAGGGAAAGACAATCTCAAGAACCCTTCAAGCTCCACAATATAAGCACAGAAACAACCTCTACTGGTAGTTCTCAAACCCAATTTATAGACTAGCTGTTAATACTCCCATCTGGAATACAGTTCGGAGGATGGGGAGAAAACAGGCTGTGGGACTCCTGCGAGCCACTTCACCTCAGAAGGTGGCAGAAAGTTATCTGCCCCTTCCCCTGACAACAGCCCATGGACATGGGGGTGCTTCTGCATGTAAAAAGGACATGTGAAAATATTTTGAACTAAGTGAAAATAAAAATACAACTTATCAAGATTTGTGGGAGCGAATGCAATGACAAGGGACAAGTCAAAGGTACGGCCTGAGAGGAAGGAAATAAAACTACTTGTTTGCAATGACATAATTACGAAGAAAAATCTCAAAGAACAAACGACTTCTAAACTAGTAAGTGACTGAAGGTCACAGGATACAAGATTCATACGCAAACGTCAACTGGCTTCCTAGATATTATAAATGACAGGAATTTGAAATTAAAAACAGTATCATTTCCATATAAATAAATGAAATATCCAGGTATAAACTGGACAAAATATGCATAAAAGCTGTAGGAAGAAAACTATAAAATTGATGAAAGAATTCACAGACTTGAATAAACTGAGAGACTCCACATTCACGAACAGGAAGAAAATACTGCTAAAATACCAGTTCTTTACATCTTGACCTACAGATTCGATATAGCCCCAATCAAAAAAAATTCCAGCCAATTATTTTGTGGTTATCAACAAAATGATTCTAAAGTTAATACGGAGAAGGAAAACACCCAGAATATCCAACACTATATTAAAGAGAACAAATCTGGAGGGCTACACCATCCACCTTACAGAGCCACTGCAGAGCTATTATGAAAAAGACTGGGTGACTGCGTGGTCCTGGCAGAAGAATGGGCAAACAGATCAACGGCCCAGAGCAGAAAGACGAGAGATGGGTCCTCACAAATACAGTCACCTTGATCTTTGACAAAGGAGTAAAGGTAATTCAGTGGAGAAAGGACAGGTTTTTCCAAAAATGATGCTGGGACAACAGGACGTCCAAATGAAAAAAAAAATGAACCTAGACAGAGATCTTACATCTCACACAAAAGTTAACTTGAGATCAACAACAGTCCTACATGTGAAGTGCAAAAACCATAAAACTTCTAGAATAGAACACAGATGAAAATCTAGGTGACCTGGGTTTGTGAGTAAGTTTTTAGATACAACACCAAAAACACAATTCATGACAGAAAAAAATCAGTAAGTTGGACTTCATTAAAATTATAAATGTATCCTCTGTAAAATGTAGTGTTAAAGTGACGAAGAGACAAGTCACAGATAGGAAGAAAATATTTGTAAAACACCTAGCTGATAAAGAACCTGTATCCAACACATACAAAGAATTCTTAAAAATCAACAACAGGCCAGGTGTGGTGGCTCATGCCTGTGATCCCAGCATGCAAATTGCTTTTTTATTTGTTTCTACAAAAAATACAAAAACTTAGGTAAGCAGGCTTCTTTTTTTTTTTCCTACAAAAAATATAAAAACTAGCCAGGTGTCTGTGGTCCCAGCTACTCCATTGGTTGAGGTGGGAAGACTGCTTAAGCACAGAGGCTGGAGGCTGCAGTGAACCATGATCGCACCACTGCACTCCAACCTGGGAGACAAGAGTGAGACTGTCTCAAAAAAAAAAAAACAAAACCACGATAAGAAAACAACCCAATTAATCAATAAGCAACAGATCTGAACAGACAGCTTGCCAATAAAGATTTATCAATGACAAGCATATAAAAAGATGCTCATTATATGTCATTAGGGAACTGCAAATTAAAATTTAAACAATGAGATAACACTACACATCTATTAGAACAGCTAAAAATCCAAAAACTAACATAAACAGGATCTCTCATTCATTGCTCTTAGGAATGCAAAACAGTGTGAAAGCGCTGGAAGATGCTTGGCAGATATTTACAAAGCTAAGAATACTTTTACTATAAGGTCCAGCAATCACAGTCCTAGGGATTTACCCAAGGATTGGAAAACTTGTATCTACACAAAACCCTGCAAAAAAATGTTTATAGCAGTTTTATTTGTAATTGTCAAAAACCAGAAGCAACCAAGATATTCTTCCGCAGAGGAGTGGATAAATAAGCTGTGGTATATCCATACAAGGGAATATTATTCACAGATAAGAAATGTACTATCAAACCAGAAAAAGAGATGGTGGACCCATAAATGCACATTCCTAGGTGAACGAAGCCAATCTGAAAAGACTATATACGATGTGAGTCCAACTCTAAGGCCTTCTGGAAAACGTGAAATAATGGAAAGACTCAATGTTCCCAGGGGTGGTGGGGGGATTAATCTAGGTTGGTGTGGGGGGATTAATCCAGGGGTGGTGGGGGTTAATCCAGGAGTGGTGGGGGGATTAATCCAGGGGTGGTGGGGGTTAATCCAGGGGTGGTGGGGGGATTAATCCAGGGGTGGTGGGAGGTTAATCCAGGGGTGGTGGGGGGATTAATCTAGGTTGGTGTGGGGGGATTAATCCAGGGGTAGTGGGAGGTTAATCCAGGGGTGGTGGGGGGATTAATCCAGGGGTAGTGGGGGGTTAATCTAGGCATGGTGGGGGGTTAATCCAAGGGTGGTGGGGGGATTAATCCAGGGGTGGTGGGGGGATTAATCCAGGGGTGGTGGGAGGTTAATCCAGGGGTGGTGGGGGGATTAATCTAGGTTGGTGTGGGGGGATTAATCCAGGGGTGGTGGGGGGTTAATCCAGGCATGGTGGGGGGTTAATCCAGGGTTGGTGGGGGGATTAATCCAGGGGTGGTGGGGGGATTAATCCAGAGGTGGTGGGGGGATTAATCTAGGGGTGGCGGGGGGTTAATCTAGGCGTGGTGGGGGGTTAATCCAGGGGTGGTGGGGGGATTAATCCAGGGGTGGTGGGGGGATTAATCCAGGGGTGGTGGGGGGATTAATCCAGGGGTGGTGGGGGGATTAATCCAGGAGTGGTGGGGGGTTAATCCAGGGGTGGTGGTGGGATTAATCCAGGGGTGGTGGTGGGATTAATCCAGCGGTGGTGGGGGATTAATCCAGGGATGGTGGGGGGATTAATCCAGGGGTGGTGGGGGTGATTAATCCAGGGGTGGTGGGGGATTAATCCAGGGGTGGTGGGGGGTTAATCCAGGGGTGGTGGGGGGTTAATCCAGGGGTGGTGGGGGGATTAATCCAGGGGTGGTGGTGCGATTAATCCAGGGGTGGTGGGGGGATTAATCCAGGGGTGGTGGGGGGTTAATCCAGGGTTGGTGGGGGGATTAATCCAGGGGTGGTGGGGGGATTAATGCAGGGGTGGTGGGGCATTAATCCAGGGGTGGTGGGGGGATTAATCCAGGGGTGGGGGGGGGTTAATCTAGGCGTGGTGGGGGGTTAATCCAGGGGTGGTGGGGGGATTAATCCAGGGGTGGTGGGGGGTTAATCTAGGCACGGTGGGGTGTTAATCCAGGGGTGGTGGGGGGATTAATCCAGGGGTGGTGGGGGGTTAATCTAGGCATGGTGGGGGGTTAATCCAGGGTTGGTGGGGGGATTAATCCAGGGGTGGTGGGGGGATTAATCCAGGGGTGGTGGGGGGTTAATCCATGGGTGGTGGGGGGAATTAATCCAGGGGTGGTGGGGGAATTAATCCAGGGGTGGTGGGGGGTTAATCCAGGGGTGGTGGGGGGTTAATCCAGGGGTGGTGGGGGGATTAATCCAGGGGTGGTGGAGGATTCATACACAGGGCAGTGAAACTGTTCTATATGACACTACAGTGAACATGCGACATCAGGAGTTTGTTGAAACCCACAGAATGAACAGCAAGAGCGAACCCTAAGGTAAACTATGTACTTTAATAACAATGTACTGATATTGGTTTATCAATTAAAATAAAAGTACTCCACAAATAAAAATTTTTATAGATATTAATAAAAATGCAAGATGTTATTAAAAACTGTGTGTAGAAGAAAAGAGGGTATATGGAACTCTCTACTCGATTTTTCTGTAAATTACAAAAAGGAAAGATAAACCCAACTACGTATATAATTTAGTATACAATAAAGATGGTATCTCCCAGGCATTAGATGGAAAATGGAGTTTTTAATGAACATGGTTTGGATATGGGGATTGCCACATGAAAATAGATAAAATCAGATCGACATCTTTGAGGGGAAGGACTGTGTTCTTGGGATTTCAAATTGGAACTTAAAATATGCATATTTTTTCTCAGAAATACTATTAAATATAGTGGCCAGCTGTAGCTGAAAGAGTAATATTAATACTTGATTCAAGGTGCATTCTGATCAGCTGCAATCTTATCGCCTGCGCCCTTGTTAGAACTTGAGAATCTCAGGCCCTGCCCAGACCTGCTGCGCCCGAGCCTGCTCTCCGTAAGAGGCTGGGTGACTCGTGTGCATGCTGCAATGGAGAAGCACTGCTCTGAAACATAAAACAGGACCTCACTGATGTGAAATTAAAATTCACTAACTCAAAGGTTATCAGGTAATAGCAATTATATTTTTATAATGTCTCAAAATGCACACTGACATTCCTTAGGATCAAATGAAAATGGGTGATCAGTACCACATCTAGTGCATTCGCTATGTACCAGACAGGAAAATGTCCTTCACTAGGTATGTATTGTTTCCTTACTGCCTCTACCCTGTTCCCTTGACCTCTACCACAGGAACTCTAACTTCTGGGCATCCTTGTTCCCATGGAGGGTGATCAGTTCTCCTGCTCCACCGGCCAGTCCCTCAGTCCAGATGGAAAACTGCGGCTTGAAGCGGACTGCCCAGGGTTCTGTGGCAGGGTAGGGAGTTGGCTGTGTCCTCATTATGGTGGCACTGTTCCCTCATGCTGCCGCCTCTCCTTGTGGACAACGGGTTATCAAGTAAAGAAACATTCCCTAATCCCAATTCATGAAAACCTGCCAACATATGGCCACCAGGCCACTTGTCAGCAGCTCTGCAGAGACTGTCAGCCGGAAGGTCTGGCAGCAGCCCCCAAGCAATCCTCTCTCAGGTGTCCCTCAGTGGGAACCGGAAAGCTGGGCCCTCCCCAGGCAGACGCAAAATCAGGAAAGACAGCAGTGGTGCCCCAAGCTGGCCAGGCTCTTCCTTAAACATTCTGTCATTGTTTGTGTCCTTCTTAGAAATACCTGCAGCAAAGTGAACACTGAAGTGGAAAGAGACCTTCTTCCTGGTTGACTTGCATTAGTGAAAAAGTCTTGTGCAGGCTAAAAATCTTAAGTAATAAAAATCCAAAGGAAAAACATACCTACAACTTTATATGAAAGAGAAAATGTAGAAAATTAAATCAGAAAAAAGTCACCCCTTCCTAGAAAAAATATATGGATCATAGAATTAAAACAAACAAACAAACAAAAAACAAACGGAAGCAGCCCGTGAGCTCCAGGTAGGGTGTGTGAATTTCACTGAGCTGACACTGACTCAGCAGCTCCTGGTGCTGGGCAGAAGGCTGGCACCGGGTACACACAATGGCAGCCATGCGGTCCGGTCCATGTCCTCAACCTAACTACTCCCTTCTTCAACAATACATACACAAGCTGCTTTGGTGTAATGCATACTTTTGTCTTAAGTAAATGCACATAAAAATACCCTTAAGCTGATTCTCTCGGTGACCAAACCTAGCCCCTGCCTCTGAAGAGCTACCTTGGGAATCTCAGTGAAATCCTCCATGCTGAGGTGGCTGTCAAGGTAGATGAAATATGTAAGCACTTCCACACCAGCCCTGAGGCCCGTCTCTCTCCTGCAGGGAGAAAGAGCATTGGAAAGGAAAAAAAAGGAGAGGTGAGTCAAAATCTGTGAGGAAAAACAATTCCTAGTGGATCTATTTTTCTGGAAGATTCCCATGTAGAGTTGTGACCTGCCAAAATCTAGGTTGATATAAATACTGTAGAAGGGTTCTCATTTAACGTTTAGAAAACATTAAATGAAAATACTTCTACAAAATTCATATCAGACAGTTCCCTGTTATGCTGAAAATCCATACTGCTACTATAGAAAAGAGAAATGTGCCAGGAATTGCCTGGGCCTTGGTGCTGGGCAGTGAGAAATGAAAGGGAAAAAGATGGCATTTCAGCTTCCCTTGGGTGGGGTACACCACCTGCCGCCACTCACTAGCTGTTTGTGCTGGTGGATATGGTGGACCACAGCCTCTCTGCAGCCTCCTGTGTCACCTGCAAACTAGGGCGGGAGGCACTGGATGCAGCTAGGTTGCTGAGGCCAGAGCAGGTGTGACGTGATGATGCCTGGATGCCTGTGCCACCTGCCTCAGAGAATGTGGCTGCAGGTGCCTTCCAGACCCTTTGCCCAATTTTAGCAGCTCTACCCTTTCTTCAATAAGGCACAAGCTTAAAAGTTTGCCCTGGCATTGCCACCTCATTTTCAAGTTATGTGAATGCTTTGCTGGGGAGACTGCTTTGTATTTATCTCCCTCTGTCTCCGCCTGCCTGGGTGTGTCCTTCTCTATCCTGACCTCAGCAGGCAGGAAAAGCCATGCCTTTGGCTTCTCTCTGCTCAATGCTGGGGATACTGCTTGGTGTCTGTGCCCGGCCAGGCACAGTGTCACACTGACAGCTCTCAACAAGTCATTTTTGACTTTAATGTGGCATTATCAATTAAAAAAAACATTTTTCTCTTAGGACTTTCTCACACAAAGACAGTGAGAAAGTCCTAAGAGAAAGAAATACCTTAAAGATTTATTATTTAAATAATTCACTGAACGAAAGTCTCCAAAGCCCTGAAGCATGAAGACAAATGATGCTTGGGTCACTGCCTCTGGCTAACGAGTCTGCCACAGCCATGTGCGACCCCCACGTGGCTCCAGCTACAGCCAGTGACTGGCCGAGTCCTGTATCTTGTGCAGACAGGGTAAGGAGAGGTCTCCATTCGGGTGTTCTCATGGTACACATGGAACCCCAAACTGAAAGTTCTCATATTTTTAGTAGTTTGTTCTAAGAAAAGACTGAAAATGCCAAACTTCATAAAAATGGTGAGCAAAATAAAAAGCAGTAAGATGAACTAATGAGCCTTCTCCAAACAAATAAACCAGCAATCACATGTCCAACAATGAACGCTTGGGAGTTATAAGTGAAGCATTACGACCTGGAATCGAACTCAAGCAGAACGTGGTCACTCTGCAAGGTGAGGTAATTTTGTCATGAAAAATAAAATCTGACATTTGAAACATGCTGAAAATTTAATTCTGAGATATCACGTATGGTTATGTGTTGACAAAAAAAAGTTTCAGAATTTAATTTGAGAACTTGAAATGTGGATTTCATGATTTTGGAGGGAGGATAAAAAGGGATGAAAGACCCAATGACAGTGTGCTTTACTTACACAGAGGAGCTGACAGCTGATGCAGGAGCAGAGAGATTTGGCATCCGATTAATTTAAGCGTTTGCCCCCTTAATTTTAATTTGACTTGATGGTAATCCATAAAGGATTAAGTTATGAAGTACGATTTCGTATGAAGTCACAGCTCTTGTAAGTTAGACTAAACGTACAGATCTGAATTTTGTATTAGAAGCAGCACTGCACGTCTTAAACAGCACAGTGTGGATAATCAAGTTGCTTTATTTCCAATGGGAAGAATTTTTGGCCTGTTTTGCCTCTAGTTGCGTGGAAACTTGAAGTGAGCGACTGAATGCAGAATGCAGCACTTTAAAAATTCAAAGCACTGTAAAGCTTACATGCTCACTGTCGCCATCAATTTTTCTTTGGAACGAGAGAGATGGGTAATTCCAAACAACAGATTAAAGAAATGGTGGTGGGGGTCTGGAAAAATTTAACTGAGAGAGGATGAAATTAACCTTGCCAGGAATGGACATTTAATTTTCTTTAACATAGTGAAAGTGTACAACACAAGAGTGAACCCAAGTGTAAGCTATGAACATTTGTTAATGCTGTACCAACACTGGTTCATCATTTGTAACAAACGTACCACACCATTGCAAGCTGTTAATACAAAACGCAATGAGTGATCTAGGAATATTGTTCATGGATATCCCTGTCAGCGCTTCTCATGGCTACGAACCCTATAGCGGGAGAAACAATCTGTTCCACAGACTAACAACTTAAAAAATAAATAATTTAATTAAAAGAAAATTAAAGAAAGAAGCCTTTCTTAAATTAAAGTACAGACATAGGAAGAATGGCTCTCAAAAGAGCAACTGTAGGATTTTGGAAAGGTATTTTAAAGCCCTAATGTGAACAGTAATTATGAAGTTATTAACATTTAAGACAAACAAAAACAAAAATACTTTTGGTGCTGGGAAAAGGTGGGCATCCATGGCGACCTTGCCGCCCTCTGGGGTGGAGGAGGAGGTGTCCTGGGAGGGTATGCTCCCTGCGGATGCTGAGGTACCAGTGAAAGCGGACGGCTGAGCTGTGCGGAGATCACAGAGTCTGTCTGTCTATAGGGCCAAAGACTGTGGGAGAAGATCCCGGGAGCATCCCGTTGAGTGCAGCCCAGCGCACTCGACTGAAGACGGCAGGGCAGCAGGTGCTGTAGGGCCGCAAGACTCTGCCAGGAGAGACAGCATCTTCAACAGGTGTGCATAGGGGCTCTGCGGGGCTGCCTCAGAGCTCTTGGAAGCTCCAGGTGAAGAGCTGCCTGTCACCTGGCAGAGAGGGTAGACTCTCTTCCCAACACTGCGTCTCCCAGAGCTCCTCCCATGCCCAGCGGACGGTCCCGACGGTGTGCAGCAGCTCCCTCAGGAAATGTTTCCGAGAGCTGTCTGCTAAATGTCCTTACCTGTCTCAGCCTACTTGGCAATGACAAAGGCATGATTGCTTTGCATTTATTATTCCTGATATAACAGTATGTGGACTCAAGAAGATACTCCTAAAACCTATTACGTTGCAAACAAAAAAGGTTATGTTTGTACTTTTAAATTAGAATTTTGTTTTCAGGGTTGAAGATAATATTTCCCAGAATGGGAGAATATATTAATATTTCCCAAATACGAAACGAATGAAGGATTAAATACCTACTATGTAGAATGAACCCCAACCAATTAATAACAAATATAACCCAACAGAAATACGGCCAAGATTATCAAAGAGTGAGTTACTGAAGAGGAAACTGCAGAAGGACACAGAATTCGGCAGAAATCAGAAAGACCTAATTTGCGACAGGAGGTAGAATTTTAGACACACTGGTGAAAGTCTGACAATCTTTAGTCATACAAGAGTGGGGAAACAGAAACTCACACACTGTGGCTGGGAGTGGAAATTAGCGTGGTCACTTTCACAAACCCACCTTGAATTTATACCTTAGAGAAATTCCTGAACATGTATAAAGAGAAATGTACAAGGGTGTCCATAACACCACTGCTCGTAATGGCCAAAGGCTGGAAAGATCCTAATCGTTCATCATATAGATACAGATACGGATTGATATGAATAATGGTAATCGGGAAAAAAAAGCAAATGAAGAAAGATGTGCTCACGATGCACATTTACAAAGCTTGTAAGACAATACTCTCTCTCTATGCATGTATTTCTCTGTGCGCATGTATGTGTGTGTAGATGAAGTGAGTGCGAGAACCTGACCTGGAAGGCTACACAAAAAGGCACGGCTGTGACTGCTTCTGGGAGGGACTGAGTGGGAAGGAGCGTCACCGGCTGCATCAGCAACAGGTGCTTTCATTTGTTAAAAAACGTCTGAGGCAAACACGAAAAAATATTTGTTAATTGCCTGCGTATTTAATATTTGTATTTAAATAAATATCACTTTTTGTTGAGCAAAGAGTAGATTCAACCGGATCCCCAGAGTTTCTCATAAGATACAGAAGTAGTGGGTTGGAATAAAAGTAAATAGCTTTTATTAAAAACCTATTAGAACAGAAAAAGAAGTAAAATAAAAGTAAACAGTAAATAGATGCGGGCAACATAGAAAATCAAATATCTGAATTTGCACAAATCAATCTGGAAGCAACAGTGACTTCCTGTGCAGTTAAAGAGCACTCCACCTCAACTAGCTGAAGAATTCACAGACAGGGAACTTCCATTTCAACATCAGAGAACCACCAATAGGAAAGGCAACCTGAGGATATGCTTATCTTTTCTCTGCCCCGGAAGATGCCTGATGCAGGGTATCACTATAAAACTGAGGTTCAATTTTCAGAGATAAGACCGTGGCTGAGAGCAAGTTTTATGCGTACTATTTTTATTCCTCTTGTTTTGACATCTTCTACCAGTATGACCACCACCGCTCCTCTGCATCTACTGAAGCCGCATGACAATTCTAGACAGAAGAGCTCGGCTGCCAAGTTATGTGTGAAGTCTGAGGAACTAAAGCTGCACACTCTGTAAGTGTGTCCTGCAGGGATGCAGGGGACTTCCAGTGAATGAAAAGATGTGGACAATTTGCTCACCACCCTCAGCCAGCTGGCTTCCAAACACAAATCTGAAGTTTCAATTACTACCCCGCAACCCATGATATGAACTCTGATAAAAGGCTTGATGCAAGAAGCTCCCAACTCTGCTCCTGGAACCTGTGTGCTAGGGATGAATGAAGCTAGGGAGGGATGGAGCTAGGGATGAATGGAGCTAGGGAGGGATGGAGCTAGGGAGGGATGAAGCTAGGGAGGGATGGAGCTGGGGAGGGATGGAGCTGGGGAGGGATAGAGCTGGAGAGGGATGGAGCTGGGGAGGGATGGAGCTAGGGAGGGAAGAGGCTAGGGAGGGATGGAGCTAGGGAGGGAAGAAGCTAGGGAGGGATGGAGGTAGGGAGGGATGGAGCTAGGGAGGGATGAAGCTAGGGAGAGATGGAGCTGGGCCCTGGGTGCTAGGGATGGATGTGGGGTGTGAGAGGGGAAGAAACAATGAATGCAGTGGAAGAGGAACAGGAAAAGGGGGTGAAGATTGAGGAGCCAGGAAGGAAATAAAGAGAGGACACTCAGGTAAGCGGCAGTGCTACCTGGCTTCTTGTGGCTTTGGGGGTCCCACCAGAACCATCCAGACCTCAGCTCCGGGAGAGCGGGGCTGGGTCAGCCCCTGCCCGTCATCCTCGGCACTCTTCCTGTGCACAGGAGGGAGCATCCGAACAACCAAGTGAAAGACAGTGCCAGGGTCAGAAATGGGCTGGGCTTTGGAGGTGGCTGAAATTGCTAGAAATGACATATAAACACATCAACCATAATACTGTTCCTTTCTTGGTTGAAATTTTTAAAAAAAACCTTCATGATTTTTACACACGATTCATTACATGTCTTGTTATGAATACTCTGAATGGGCAAAAATTACACCCAATATTTACATGAAATATATTAAAGCTCATTCATAAAAGTTGTTTTTATCATAATAGCATCCTTTTAAAGCACATTTTAACAACTTGGTTTGCTTATATATTGCAAGCTAAAATGAAGTGAATGAATCAAAATCTTACATTTATGCTTTGTTACACTACAAAATGGGAAGAAAAATGAGTAAACATCCAGCATATTTTTGAGAATGAATGTTAATACACTTTCACTAAAACATATATGTATGATTTATGTCTATTTCATAATTTAAATTAGCTGCTTAATGATGCATAGCTGCTATCTTCTTTTTATCCATTTACCAATGCAATTTAATTTCAGGCAGAATCAAAGCATGTTTTCCAGGCTCAACTGCACATCCTTAGGAAAACATGTCCTCAAAGTGAGAAGGAAAGATGATAGGTGGTTCTCTACCTGAACCCACGGATTTTTATTCTTTATCTTAAAGGAAACTCAGTGTCATTTCCATCAAAATCCTCTCCTTAGAGATGGGTAAACAAGGCCACGGAATCTTCAGGGCACTGTACAACAGGACACACAAGGTGAGGCTGGGCATCCCGAATGACTAAAGGTAAAGGTTAGAGACCAATGGGAGGTGCCGCTTTTCGTTGGTGAGACGGAGTCTTGCTCTGTCGCCCAGGCTGGAGTGCAGTGGTGCAATCTTGGCTCACTACAACCTCCACCTCCTGGGTTCAAGAGATTCTCGTGCCTCAGCCTCCCAAGTAGCTGGTATTATTATAGGTGTGCACCACCATGCCCAGCTAATTTTTTATGTTTTTAGTAGAGATGGGGTTTCACCATGCTGGCCAGGTTGGTCTCAAACTTCTGGCCTCAAGTGATCTGCCGACCACAGCCTCCCAAAGTGCTGGGATTACAGGCATTAGCCACCACGCCCGGCCAAGCTGGAGGTTTTTGTTTTGTCACTCACTACAGGAAACATCTGCCTTTCAGTCACACTCATTCTTAACCACCTGTCATAAAGTCAGAAGCAGGTGAGGAACAACAGTATTTTGAATCTATAATGCACAGGGCCCTCAGTAGGAAAAGGAACCAGAGCTTGGTGCAGTTCTGCGCTTCAGAGTATCTGGTGGTTCCAATTAAGGCCTGTGTGTTCAATGCCCTGAGATTTCTGTTAGCAGAAGAAAAAATGCCTAAAAAATCAGCTGTGAAGTCCCAGGCCGAGGCCCAGGCAGAGTCCCACAGACCTGGGTCCAGCCCCTTCCCAGGACTATGAACGACGTGGGAAGGGCGGGGTCGGAGGAGATGCTCAGCCTACAGCCAGGCTGAGGGGGAAGAAATGGTTGTATTTAGGTGGGGGGGAAAACACAGCTGATCCTTATAAGAAATATGAAAACTGCCACTTCTTGACTATGATAGCTACCAGGCATAACTGATTAAATAGAAACACTTCCAAACTCCCCCAATTAACAATGCCTTTAACTGTTCCATCTTTTCTTCACAACCTATCAAGTGACAGGCTCCCCACTCTTTTTGGACTGGAAATTTGGTCTTACATGGAAAGGATGACCCTCAAAAGGCAACGAAGTGGAGACAAGAAATGGACATGACAGAATCAGGAGCCCAACTAATTTACAAGATAGAAAAGTACCCTGGAATAACCAGCAATGGCTGTATCTCTCCAAACTCATGAGTGGATGTGGAACCACCCACGTGTGGACTGGATGAAACGCTGGAAGGACGCAGATGAGACTTACTGCTGGGGAGAGAGGATGGATAAAACCCTGCTCCTTGGGGACAGAGCTCAGGACTACCAGGCAGCTTCCTGGCTGGAGTGTGGGAGAAGAAATACTTCAGGGAAGAAGTAAAGACATTTTGATTCAACTTACGGCAGCAAAAGCCAGACTCCCGGGGACAGAAGGCCTGCTTGGCCAGCAACGCCAGCGAGAGCCCTTCAGTAAGTTCCCGAGACCCACCTGGCCCCACTTCCTCCACCTGTTGGCCATGCCATGGCAGACAGGGCTCCTGACATGCACCCTCACATGGCCCTGGCTTCGGCCTGTTCCTCCTGGTCATATGGAAGGGTAGCGGGACTGGACAGGCCAGTGGGTGGGCAGGAAGCGTCACACATTAAGGCCTGGAGTCTGTGTCCCTGGATGACACGGAGTCCTAAGGCCGAGAGTGACAGCAGTGTTACTGGTCCTTCCTGACTCTGTGGCTACCTCGCTTGGTCAGTTCACGTCCATGAAATCAAGCCGGCCCCAACAAGACGATCTCTTTGATGTATGCCCTATGTTAGGTACTAAAACTTACCCTTTCCATTTTTTCTTTTCTACAAGGGGCAAATTCCCTTAGTCAGAGGAAGAAATAATTTTAATACCAGTAAGACTAAAGGCCAAAAACACTTTATACTAAGAAATGATAAAAATCTCTATCAGTTCCGGGATAACTCAGAGTAATACGGACCAATTCCCTACTTGGAGAAAGGTAAAGATGATAAAGGACAGAGCACAGAGAATAAAGAAAGCTGGTGTCTGCATTCCTTCCTGTACCCTCCCCAGAAACAGAGCAGAGTTTTGAGAATAAAGAAAGCTAGCGCTCCTGTACCCTTCCGAAGAAACACAGCGGAGTTTTTTTTTTTTTTTTTTGAGACGGAGTTTCGCTCTTGTTACCCAGGCTGGAGTGCAATGGCGCGATCTCGGCTCACCACAACCTCCGCCTCCTGGGTTCAGGCAATTCTCCTGCCTCAGGCTCCTGAGTAGCTGGGATTACAGGCACGTGCCACCGTGCCCAGCTAATTTTTTGTGTTTTTAGTAGAGACGGGGTTTCACCATGTTGACCAGGATGGTCTCTATCTCTTGACCTCGTGATCCACCCGCCTCAGCCTCCCAAAGTGCTAGGATTACAGGCGTGAGCCACCGCGCCGGGCCCCAGAGCGGAGTTTTAAGCTAAAAACACACAAAGAAGTGGAAAGATCTGTTTTCACTCCAGCCTTTTTAGTTCATCTACTCACCTACTAGTATCAACCAAGTTAAACAGAATGTGTATTTAAATTTCCTGAGACTTCTATAAGAATTATTATTTTATTATTAATCAGGCCTTTGCATCTCTTGTGCCGCTGGTATTAAAGACTTTCTAGCTCCAATCTGGCTCTGCGTTTCCTGACAACCAGGACCAGTCTCTGTAGCTCACTCCCGCAGCCAATGAATGCTGACAATCGAGCCTGCAGCACGCGGCGGCACGACACTTTCCTGCCATTGATCAATCCGGAAGAGAGTAAGAAAACCAGCAAATACGGCTGGTACTAGATAGCAGCCACTAATCAGCTTACACACGACATCACTGAATCTTCATGACACCCCAGGAAGCAAGGAGGACTGTCATCTCTGTTTTACCAATAAGGACGCTGGGACACAGAGATGTCACATCACGCCCCCAAGGCTACAGTCAATGGGGAACCAGGATGTAACTGGGGATGCCTGACAGCAGGGCCTGGGCTTTCAACAGCTGCTTACACTGCCCTCACGAGACACCTGCCAGGACTGCTTTCTGCACAAGGCTACAGCACTGCAGACGGCTCTCCGTGACCCACCCTCTCCCTTCCCAACTGTTTCTTTCTTGTCACCCTCCTAGAACGGCCCTATGCTATAGCCCAGTGTTTTCCAAACAACGGTCGTGACTGTGACCCAAAGGATGAGCCACAAGCAGATTTTTAAAATAAATTACATCAGAATAGAGACAAATGGGAAATGTCAGGGCATGCGCCACGTGGCCAGACGCGTTTGGCTTCACTGCGCTGCGTCTCTGCGCATCAGGCCCCGGTATGGGATGGCTCTGCCCTGCGGAGCGCAGCTTGGAAGTCGACCACTGGCCCCTGCACTGAATCGTGCTGCCTTGACAGAGCAGGTGTGGGACAAATGGCTGCTGAATGTACAAACGGACGCACCACGGAGCGCCTCCAGGTCAGGGCATTAGTAAATCTGAGTGGGAGCATTCCCTAAGTCAAGGTTTGTTGCTAGGTACTTAACTGCTTTTTCAAGACTGGATAAATAAGGAAAACTGCGGTTACCCAATTATGTATAAACCAAAGCAAACCAGAGCGAAACACATACAAACGTACAAACATGAAACGCCACGGCCTTACCCCTGCGCCCAGGGTACACGTGCGGGTAGTACTCGTAATAAAGATCTGGCTGATCAAGGTTTCCAAAGGGTTCAAATTCCATCTCAGCATTCTGGAAGAGGCCCAACTTCACTAGCAGCGCCAGCCTCACAAACCAAAGCTAAAAACACAAAACACGATGGAAATAAGAGGTTATCTTCATATATTCAGTTCAGAAATTCCCATTCCTTATGAAGTTGGTGTTAAAGGTTAATTTCAGAAATATTAAAATAAGGGCTAACCTAACTTTCTATCTTTGCGTATTTACACAATTGTGTTTAAAAAATTATTCTTGAGGCTGGCTCATGCCTGCAGTTCCAGCTACTCAAGAGGCTGAGGTGGGAGGATCGCTTGAACCTGGAGTTCAAGTCCAGCCTGGGCAACATAGTGAGACCCTGACTCTAAAAAAAAAAAATTACTATTGAGTTTAATAACAATGTGAATGATTTTACGTAATTGTTTACTCAATAAGTAAACAGTGCTTACTGAGCAGGTGTGCGTGCAAAGCATTGTGCTACGTGTCATGAAGATGAAAAGGCACCAAAGGAATGTGCCACCTAGCTGGGGGCGGGGCGGGGGGGAATGGGAGCACGAAGGAGGGAAGCGCAGGGCTGGCTGGCTGCCTTCGAAGGCAGCTTTCAGGGCTGTGGAATTTCAAATGGCCACAGGCTACGGAAGGATCTGCTGTTCAGGGAACGTCAGGACAAAGGCACAGAGTGGACAGAATGCAACGTCTGAGGGCACAGTGTGCTCTGACAGCATCGAGTGCGTTCAGGAAAATGGGGGGAATTTGCACTAGAGAGCTGCAGAGCCAGAGACTTTTAGGATTAAAAGGGGTTCCTTAGAAATGACCTAATTTGATCTGACTTTACTGATGAGAAGAACGAATTTCGCCAAGTGTCTGCTGAGGACGGATGGATAAAGGAATGAGGCACGCCGCACAATGGAATCGCACTCCTCTTTCACGGAGGAAGTCCTGTCGTTTGTGACATGGATGAGCCTGGGGGACGTGACGTTAGACGAAACAAGCCAGGCACAGAAAGACAAACACCGCGCGATCCCACTTACACGTGGAATCTGAAAACGCCGAACTCACAGAGGCAGAGTAGATGGCGGGTGCCGGGGCTGCGGTGGGGAGGGGCAGGCAGGGGAGGTTAGAGAGATGTTAGTTACAGGGAACAAAATTCAGTGAGACAGGAGGAATAAGCTCAAGAGATCCACTGTAGACATGGTGACCACAGTTAACAAACACTGTACTGTATACTAAAAATCGCTCCACACACACAGCATGTGAGACAACGCATGTGATTTAGCCATTCCACAGTGTATACATATCTCGTCACGGTCCGAGGGTCTGCACACAACGTGAGAAGATGAGATTTCGCACGGGAGGCAATGGGAAGCCACCCAGCTCTTGACTAGCTCCGTTTCAGACTGGCTCCTAGTGTAGACCTCGCCTGCCCCCCCCCGCCCAGCCCCCAGCCCCGGCAACCACCATCTACTCTGCTTCTGGGACCTCAGCATTTTCAGATTCCATGCGTAAGGAGGCTGCTTCCCCCTCCTTAGGCAGCCTGGTGGTCCCCGGCTCCTGGGAGGTCATCATACTGGGGTTGGGTCAGTGCCGACACCTGATCAACCAAGTGCGCCACAGCCCGGAACCCCGGGCCCCAGCGACCCTCCCACCTCGGTCTCCCCAGTGGCTGGGACTTCAGTCACGTGCCACTGTGCCAGGCATAGTTTTTGAGCAGGAAAATGAGATTATCAAAACTGTGATTTAAGACTTTTTTGGAGGTAGTTTACAGAATGAATGTGAATAAAGAAACCTGAAGTAAGTTCCTATAGGAGGCTGAAGCCACACTGCAATGAGAGCTTGAACTGCGGGCGGTGGTGGGAGAAACGCTAGACTGTTTAGTCTAGGATTTAGCAAACCAATGGATGGACAGGTGATGGGGGATCGTGCGTTTAAAGCTAGAGTGGCTCTTCTTGTCAGCTCTTGGGGAAGAGGGAGAAGGAGAAGGAGCCTGCTGAAAATAGCTAAGTTGTCAGGGCTCCCCAAAGCTGCTCCTTTCAAAGCTCCTCACAGTTCTGAAGGACCTGATCATCGGTTCAGTCCCGGAGGATTCCCACCTAAGCTAGAATACCAGTTAAAAACTCCCCAGGGAAAGGTAAGACTTTATCAACGTTTGCGGCTGTTCCTTCTTATGAGATGAGTTTCCTTTTGTTCATGAATCTATGTTGTGCATTCCTTTTTCTTTTTTTTACATTTCAGAGCAAGTGATATCATACCAAGAGGAGCCAACCCATGGCACAGGGACCTCTGTCCTTGGGGTGTACAGAACCAGCTGCTCCTGCACCGTTTCCCACAGGCTCAGATGCACCCCGGAGTCCCGCTCGGGCCAGCCGCTGCTGCCAGTCGTGAGGTGAACCCACCTGCTGACCCAAAGCCATGCCAGTCCCGCCATGAGACTGAGTGTGAGCACCTGCGAGTGTGCTTCTGGGGCGCACACAGGCATCCTGACAGTGCACAGTGAGAATTCCAGTGCCTGAGTATGGTATATACAGTAGACTTAGGAGAGAAAGAAGCAGGATATGAAAATATACTTTCTGTTATTGGCATGAAAGGCCACGGTCCTGTCCACGTCCCCACACTGTGAAGAGCCAGATTAAGCGACAGCACCTGAAAGGTGTTCTGACCTGCAGCGAATCTGTCGTGTGGCTGGTGGGCAGCCCGCTCTTGCCGTAGCCCTGGCCATGGGCGGTGAGGAGGCGTCCGCACAGGTCCACTGCCGCCCTCCAGTTTCTGCAGCTCTGCAAGACAAGGCAGACACGTGACCAAACACACATGCAAGGCACGGGAGAATACAGACCTGAATGCACAGCCACTGGATATAGCCGCTCACCTTGCTGCAGGCAGTCCCAGCCAGCCATTAGTAACCACGACAAGGTCAGTGTGCTGGTGGCAGGGAGGGAATGCCATTTGTCAACGTTGCACGTGTAATTAGGCAATGAGAGACCCAAGCGTGAGACACAGTTCAAGCTGATCGAATCATAAAAGCATGAAAATTTAACAACCGATAGAACGTCAGGCGGGGCTTCTTATTGGAAAGCTCCCATCTCTCAATCTATGTGACTGCTTTCCTCGTTAGCAAGATTATCTTGTGATTTCTGTCAACTTAAGATCAATAAATTTGATGCTGTGTTGGATATATTTGTATCTGTAAGATCTGCATGTGACTCTAAGAGGCTCTAATGTTCATAATTCTAATTTATCAATATGAAAAAAATCAATGAACTATGTGGACACAACACGTTCCAGGCCCATGTGGCAATGCACAGCGGACTTTCCCACCAGTAAACATTACGCTTCCACTGTGGGAAGGCGGGCTGCTGCCGACAAACTGGCGGGTTCCCGTAGACACCTGTGTTTATCTCTGCCCTTATGCAACAGAGAAGGGAGGGCCATTAGGCAAATGAATGGGAAAATAAGATCAGAATGTTTAAACCTTTTAAGAAGCTAAAAGTGGACGCTCACTGTCTTTTCTCAATGTAACAGGCACTGTCTTCAAACCCTGTAGACGTCCCCGTTTCTGCGGCCAGTCAGTAAACAGGCTTTAAGCACCTCCTGCCTGGCAGAAGCCTCGAGGCTGCTGGGGAGGTTGCTGAATGAACGCTGTGTCCTTGCACTCATTAGTGGTATGATCCAGCGAGGGAGAGAGACAAACAATATGTTTCTCAAGAATTCACTCAATGATTTTGTGTGCACGCCAAGCGCTTCTCTGACAAGAAGTTTAAGAGTTTGTGTATTTTCAAAACGTGTGGTCGGGCCTGCCACACACTTCTGCACCCTAACTCACACACGTGCCGCGCCCTCTCTGCACCTCCTGCAGTCCACGCCAGGACACAGGAGACTCGGGCCCTGCTCGTGAAGCGCCTAGGAGGGAAACGAGCTCAGCTTTGCCCCAAAGTTGCTCTGCTGTCCTTTATTTGGGCGTCCCCAGGCGGGAGCTAAGGACTTGCTCTGAATTCCAGCTGCAGTGGGGGCTATGCCGCAGGCAGGAGAGGGGGGCTTGTGTCTTCCGGGGCTCTGACACTCACACTGCAGGCTCAGCGATGGCTGCGTTTACAGAGCGGGGGTCATCTGTCCCACCTCACAGATGTGACCATGAGATAAGATCTATGGAAGTGCTGAGCACAGTGCCGGGCACGAGGCAGACATTAAAAATGTGGACAATGCCACTACAAATTCCCAAACTGTCCCTACATAAATCCAGAGTTGGCGTGTGCGTGCCTAGTGAAACCACATGTGTGAGGGAAGGAACTGGTGCAGGGCCCGGAGCACCAGACAGGTCAGGCTCTATGACGGCTAGCCGTGTGACCTGTTACAAGCCGCCAGCTGTCTCTGGGCCGCAGGCATCTCAGCTCCTGCAGGTCCTCTCAGGGGTTGAGAGTTCGTCTTTCTTTTAAAACGCTGAACATTCTACTGTCCAGGTTACCAGTTCGTTTATCCGCTGACCTACGGAAGGACTTCTTGGTTTTGTCTAGTTTTTGGCAACTATGGATAAAACTGCTATCAACATCTTTGGGTAGATTCTTGTGCAGATATGAGCATTCAGCATGACTGGCAGAAATATCCAGGAGCCTAATGCAGTAACCAGATTGCTGGGTTGCATGTGAGAGTCTGTTCAGTGCTTCAGGAAGCCGCCGCGCTGCCTTCCTAAATGGCCGCACCATCCTGCCTTCCCCCGGCAGTGAGGTCCCGTGGGGCCGCACTGGGTGTCGCTGGTGTGGTTTTCAGCCACTCTGACTGGCATGCGTCTCACTGTCAGGTGGGCATGCCCACCGTCTCTCAGTTTCTCCTTTCACTGTACCTGCCACAGCCTCACCATGAGTACCAGCCTCCACGGCACCGACCAGCAATCTGCAAATATCAGCTGGACGACCCAAATGAGGTTTCTTAAAATGTATCTTGTAGCTTTCTTTATTGGAAATAAGATCAGAACATACACAGTGCAGTTGGCTTTTCAGCTGCTAAGGCAGCCCCACACAAGCACTGGAGTCTGCGGCTTTCTTCACTAGCTGGTGCGCGGCCACTAGCTCAAGTCTGAGAACCACTGATGGACGGTGAAGATCAAACTGGTGCCACGCTCCCCAAAACTGTCCACACTACAGCGAAGAATGTCACATAACACAGGATTTCTGTGTTCTGGTTGACAGTTCAGAAATATTTTTAGATTGGTTAAGATAATTTACTAAAATGATCTCCAAATGCCTACTCTAGTCTAAATTCAATGCAATAATCACTTTATATAATACAAATGGCTATGTATATTCTCTTTGAATTGCAAATGTGAAAGAGTGAGAGGGAAAGACACTGTGCCAAGTCTGAACCAGTTCTATATACACATCTCGGCAGAGCCCGTATCCAGGGGCAACTAATAACTGCTCCCTTCCCGGTTCCCTAGGCCTGAGGCTCTGGCCTTTCCTACTAGAGGCTGGGGTCCTCTTCCCTCAGGACATGACCTACAGTGAGGACAGACAGGAGTTAAGCAGGGAGGCGGGGAGGGGCAGAGGCCCTAGAAGAAGACAGAGTGTGTGCAAAACCTGGTGAAAGCAGGCTCGGGCGGCCCAGGGGCAGAGTGCAGGTGCAGGGCCGAGGGGATGCAGTGAGGACCAGGGGACCAGAGGGAGGCCGTGGAGGGGGCGCCGAGCAGGGAGGATGAGGCGAGGTTGGGGAAGCAGGCGAGGACGGGGTGGCATGAGGGAGGTGAGGCCGAGGAGGGTCGGGGGTTCTGGCCTTTGCAGGCTTCCACGAGCACGGGCCACAGCAGTGTCGGGTCATCACCACATTTGAAGGCACCAGTCTCCCTGCACTGATGGAGTGAACTTAAGGCGCCTGTGTAGATGTGAGCAAAGCTATCAGGAGGACGTTCCAGCAGCCAGGCCTGGTGCTGGCAATCTGTACATCTTGTGGGCACCCCGCCCCGCCACTAACTGCCTGAGTTGGCAAGCAGAGCTCACAGGAGCCCAGAGCGCAGCCTCCTGTGCATGTGCGTGGCGGGAAGGTTTTGTGCTGCCATGGAAGAGCTGGGCATCCACAGCAGAGCTGAGCAGCTGCCGCAGATGCCGTAAGGCCAGGAAGTCTACAAGGTTCACTCTGTGGCCTTTGACGGAGAATGCTTGTGGATCCCAGGTCTAGGCCCTCGTGGGTCAGTAGTTTATTTCTTCCGACTTCAAGGAGGACTGTGGGTGACTTCAGCCCGCGAGTGGCTTGTGACTGGCACCTGAGGACAAGGCACAGGAGCGGAGATGCCTCTGCAGTGACAGGAGCTTTACGTGTACTGCGTGCTGTGACAATGGAACAGTGGGCTGGTACTTGCCACGTGTTTTCCGTTTCGTTCTTTCATGGCTGATGACGGTGAATTAGTCATTACTTATGTTGCTGGTGCAGAGTGGCAGAAGCAGATGAGTATTCGTCCAGAGGGTCAGCGAGCAGACGTCTCCAGGAGGCAGCTGCAGGGGAACTCAACACCTGCCAGGTTCCATGCAAAGCTATCAGCAGCTTTGTTAAGAGCTGGCTGGACTGGAGTCAGATGAAAGTAAGACTTGTGGAAAGGCCGGGCACTGTGGCTCACGCCTGTAATCCTAGCACATTGGGAAGCCGAGTCAGGCAGATTGCTTGGGCTCAGGAACTTGATAAGGGCAATATGGTGAAACCCCATCTCTACAGAATAAAAATCAGCTGTGTTTAGTGGCACGCGTCTGTAGTCCCAGCTACTCGGGAGGCTGCAGTGTGAGGATCGTCTGAGCCCGGAGGCTGAGGTTGCAGTGACCTGAAATAATGACACTGCACTCCAGCCCACTGTCAGAGTGAAACCCTGTCTTAAAAAAAAAAAAACTGTGGAAACTGAGGAGAGGGAAGCAGAGAGATGGGCAGCTGCAGGGACTCTACGGAGGTCAGCACTACCAGGCTGTCGGGAGGAGAGGCAGGCGGCTGCGCAGGTGAGGCAGTGTCTGTGTTTAGCCAAACACCTAAGTGTGTAAAACACAGATGGGGAGGCTGTAGCTGGAGAAAGGCTGATCACACACGAGGAAGGAAGGATGACCCCTGGCTCCAGGTTCCTGGCATGAGGGCCAAAGGCCATCTGCAGGGAGGACAGTCTGCCCACTGACCTCAGCAGGTGTGTGTCCAGGACCAGGGTCATGAGGTGCTACCAGAACTCTGTTTTTGCTCCTAAGCTGGGGGAAAGTCACTCATTGTTAAAAGTGAGGAGGAAGGGGAGGGGTGGCAGGCTTGAGGTATTAGTAGTTTTTGGTGATTCTCGTGAGGATTCACAGTTAACACAGGTGAAGTACTCAGAACCATGCTGGGAGCACGGTGAGTGCTCAGGGAACACCATTCTCCCCACCTGGGCTCCTCAGCACAGCACTTCCGTAACCTCTCCACGTACGTCTTCCCTCCTGGACTTGTGGACTGTAAGCCCTGCAAATGCACGGGCCGTTATTTTTGGTCATAATAACATTACAAAGTAGGCATTATGATGACTTTTCTTTTGAGACAGGGTCTCGCTCTGTCATCCAGGTTGGAGTGCAGCGGTGCGATCACAGCTTGACTTCCTGGGCTCAAGTGATCCTCAGCCTCCGAGTAGTGGGACTACAGGCTGCGTGTGTCACCATGCCCAGCTAATTTTTGTATTTTTTGTAGAGACAGGGTTTCCCATGTTACCCAGGCTTGTCCTGAACTTCTGGGCTGAAGTGATCTACTCACCTCGGCCTCCCAGAGTGCTGGAATTACAAGCGTGAGCCACTGTGCCTGCCACTATGACAATTTTTTTTTTTTTAAGACGGAGTCTGTCGCCCAGGCTGGAGTGCAATGGCAATCTCGGTTCACTGCAAGTTCCGCCTCCTGGGTTCAAGCAATTCTCCTGCCTCAGCCTCCCGAATAGCTGGGACTACAGGCGCCTGCCATCATGCCTAGCTAAATAAAAATAATTTTTGTATTTTTAGTAGAGATGGGGTTTTGCCATGTTGGCCAGGCTAGTCTCGAATTCCTGACCTCCGGTGATCTGCCCATCTTGGCCTCTCAAAGTGCTGGGATTAGAGGCATGAGCCACTGCACCCGGCTGATGACCATTTTTAAAAATGAGAAACTTGAGGTTTTAATTCTCATGGAAAGGGTAACAAAGAAGGTGATGAGTAAAGTTGGCAGAATCTGCATTTTCTCATCTATTCACTCAGCGGCCACTTACTGACCACCTGCTGCGGGCCAGGCACTGTGCTAGGCTCGGGGGACACAAGGCCAATGAAGAGTCCAGGTCCCAGAAGCCAGGGCAAGCTTCGGACATCAGGTCACAAAGGTGAGATGCCAGTTCCACGCAGGAGGGGGCAGCTGGGTGCTCCTAAACAGAAATGCATTTTGAAATAAAGTGTTTGGAAAATGACTGCGGTGTACAGACCGACTGGGGCAGTCTAAAGAGCATAAGTGGTCAGGCGCTGCAACGCCCGGCCTGGCAGAGAGCAGAAGGCGGCAGAGGGGAGGGCGCTGGGGCTGCTCCTTAGAGGGTGAGAGAGACCCAGACACAAACTAACCAATGAAACGCCAACTCTGAAATCTGAGGATGGGGCGAACATGTCTCTACCCACCCTGGGCAGGCGGACATGGAGATGCAGCAGGCAGATGAGCTGGGCTTTACAAAATTACAGAACATAAAAAAACAATGACATAAGATGGTGGAGCAGTCAGGTGAAAGTGCCTGGTAAACGTGCAGATGGCAGGTTGCAGTTGAGGACAGAAGACACTGGAGATGTGGGATTGGGGGAAGCATGTGCCAGGGAGAGGAGGCCCAGCGAGGGAGGGAGGAAGGCTCTCCGGAGAAGAATGGGAGCAGGTTCCACAGAGCATCCGCCCTGCAGCCGAGGAAGGCCGCCCAGGAGGGCACAGGGAATGGGCAGGGGAGCGTGCCCAGGAAGCGGCCTGGGGGGCTGCCGTGCTTCTGCTCTCAGCTTCCAAGGACAGGACTGCTGCCTACGGACACAGGAAAGCTCACAGAATGCCCCTGATGTTTTGGGGAAGGGAATGAAGAAACCTACCTGTGGCAGTCATGGTGCGAATGCCTGTGAGGCACAGAAGCACCCAGTCACTCCTTCACTTAAGAAGCATTTTCTAAGCACCTACGAGGAGGTATGCCCTAGTCAGGCAACAGGAGTCCAAAGATGAATGTGGTATGAAGGACAGTCACACGGAACAAATGGCTACAAAGCAGCATGTCAAGACAGACACAGGTGCTCCGTCCACACCCACCGTGAGTTGAAAATAAGCGAATGCAGGCCGGGTGCGGTGGCTCACACCTGTAATCCCAGCACTTTGGGAGGCTGAGCTGGGTGGATCACCTGAGTTTAGGAGTTCGAGACCAGCCTGACCAACATGGGGAAACCCCAGCTCCACCAAAAATACAAAACTTAGCTGGGTGTGGTGGTGAGCGCCTGTAATCCCAGCTACTCAGAAGGCTGAGGCAGGAGAATCACTTGAACCTGGGAGACAGAGGTTATAGTGAGTTAAGATCGCACCACTGTACTCTAGCCTGGGCAACAGAGTGAAACTCTGTCTCAAAAAAAAAGAAAAAAAGAAAATAAGTGAATGCACCTAACCTACTGAATGTCACGGCACAGCCCAGCCCAGCCTACCTTAAACACACTCACAACACTAACATTAGCCTACAGCTGGGAAAATCAGAACACACAAGGCCTACTTTACAAAGTGCTGAACACTTGATGTAGTTTCTTGAATTCGCTGACACTGAGAAACAGAATGGCCGTGTGGGTGCTCACAGCACAGTTCCCACCGAATTGGGAGCGCTTTCACCCTTAAGTCAAACCACGTAAGTTGGGGACTGTCTGTATGTACACACAGAGCATAAACACACGCAGCAGACCCTCTATCTGCCGGGGACCAGTTTCAGGACCCCCAGGATACCAAATCCGTGACTGCTCAAGTCCTAGGCTGATCCCCCATATCTGCAGGTTCCACACACGTGGATTCTACCAACCACGGCTGAAAGGTTGCTGTGCACACTTTAGTGCGTTACCCACCTGCGGGTGGTAGAATCCATGGATGCGGAACCTGAGACATGAAGGGCCAACTGTACATTATCTACATATTAAACACACACATGCACATATGTGTTCATGAAACACGGACACCCAGTGTGGGAGACGCCAAGATCGGTGGCACAGGGGCAGAGTCTCGCACGATGAGCAAGAGCAATGCACGTGAACGAGGGGATGGCGTCCCTCGTGGGGCAGAGGGCGCACGTGGCACAGCATGGACACGCCTGACAGCCCTGTGGGGACACTGCTGCCACCGATGCCTGATGATTCAGGAGGAAATGGGCCAACACATGCAGAGCACATTCAGGGCACTGCACAGTGGGGGCAGCTGGAGGATGGGGTCAGGGGCATGGGGGGTGAGGCTGAGCTGGAGCTGCAGCTACAGGCCAGACCCCAGAGTGGCAGAGCCCGGAGTGGCAGGCAGGAGGGGAGGACAAGAACTCAGGGGGCTTTGCGGGGAGAGAACGAATTCTAAGGACTCAATCCAGAGTGGAGTGACTGTTGCCAGGACCCCACTGCCGTGCTGATCTGGATCACACGACGAAGTGAGATTTCTTCTGAGATCACACGTGCCTGGTTTGAGTGACTGGTTACGATGTGTACCGGCTGCCAAGTGGGTCACATTTCCCAAAATGGAATGAGCTGAATCTGCAGTCCTACGTGCTGATGGAAATATAATTAAATCACACATGCAACATACTATGTGCTAAAAATTAATTATATCCTTTGAAACCACTTAAATTTATGATAAAACATTTTAGATAGCTTAAAAATGTGTGAGGGGGTACCTAGTCTTCTAATTCTTTGGGGGGTATTATGTGAATAAAAAGGACACTGAGCTAGCTTAGCAAACAAGGCACAAAGAAACAAGGGCCTGAATTAGCACAGGAGGGGAGGCGCAGGCGGAGGAGATATTCACATGAACTATGTAGGAGGCAGAAGCCCTGGGTTCTGGCCAGCGCTAATGGTGACTACCATAAGCTAACTGAGAGGATACGGCAGAAACAGTCAGCCAAGGCGGCGGGTGCTGGTGAGATGATTCCGCATACGGATACCTTAGAAACAGTTCTGTCAGGCAGGTTAGCTGCTTAAACAGAGTTAGGTAACACCCCCATCTACTGGCTCACCTCCGTGCACCTTGTGGAATAGTACAAAGCAGTCAAGTATGAAGTGAAAAAACAAAGTCAACTGTGGACAATGATACAGTATTCTCATATGTAACCTTCTAATCTTTTTTTTTTAAACATATACTGTTTTGTATCTTTCACTCAAAACTTCCTTACATCTTCAAATATTTTCTTGGGACATGATTTATAATGGCTGCATGATATCCAATCACAAAAGTACACATTATTTGTTAATTGATATTTGAACATGTGTCACCTTTTCAGAAAATATAAAACTGATCACTAACAGAACACCACTCAATAGCACTGCTGGTGCTACTGAGCGGACCGAATGACACCCTACTCATGTTTTATCTAAAAGCTCTTAATCAAGGGTCTCTGGAATGACAATGAGTAATGAAGATAGTGAGACAATCCTTTGCCACTACAATGACCAGCTGTCCCAGAATAAAAGAAACCAAGATCATATTCCCTTGAGTCCAAGGAATCAAGTTTTTGACTATTACAAATGAAAGCAGTACAAAAAGCAACAGAAAAACCAGAGTCCTAGATCAAGAGGGTATGCACTGGTTAGACAAAGGAAACTGCCCATTTCTGTGAACACAGTTATGAACAGTTAAGAGGAGAAACTGTAAATACTCAAGTTCTACCAGTAACCTGGCGTTGTCCCTTTGCACTAAAGTGTTCAGCTGTTTTCTTCTGGAAGGGTCTTTGGTAGCAAAGACCACCATTTATTTTGCGTAACAAATGAACAGAATTCTGTACACGGCGATTTTCCTTACTTTTATGGTAATACAATTCCTGTTTGTGTCCAATACCCACGGCTAAGTGGGGCCTTTTCAGGTGGTACTTATCAGCTTATTTGGCTTCCTTTGTGTGAAAGGCATTCCTAATTTCATCAAGGTTGTAAGTTTAGACCAGGTCTAAACAGCACAGGCCGTGGGAGACACAATTCCATCAACGATTTACAACAGATGACGGCCCAGTCTTCGGCTGGCCACCCTGGAGTTGCAGATGACAGTGAATCGTTCTGGATGAAGGTGCAGCTGGCTGCCCTGAGTCACCGAGCCCTCATACCACGCCACCTCTCTCGCCTCCCCTCCAGTCAGAGCTCACCTACACTTGGTCACTGTAAGATGAATACCCTTCAAACCAACCTCAAACCTGATCTCAATGAGCCTTTCCTGCTCATGGTGAAACCTTCCTATTCTTAATTCCTGTCTCTCCTTTGGCTCCTTTGGGGCAGTGGCCTCATTCAATGCATTGCTTTTTAATTTCTAAAAGCCTTTCCTTAGTATGGCACTTGGCATGCACAAACAATTGTGGAACAGATAGTAAGTTCAAAGCACTACAAGAAGATAGTACAAGAATAAAATAATACTTAACCACACTAGTAATCAAAGAAATGCAAATTATAGCTTACTAGTGAGTTGATCTTCACTAGTAAAAAATTTTAAAAAGCAAATGCCATCGTTAGCCTAAAAAATTAGAAATTAAAAAAGTTTTAAAAAGATACAAGTCAGAGTAAGCAAGGAGACACTACAGCAAGCGCACTCGGGTGTTGCGGAGAACATGACCTGGAACGACCCTCTGAACGGCAAGGAGCAGTGTTTATCAACAGCCTCCAAAGTGGCCACACTCTTCGACCGTGTGATGCTCCTCCAAAGATTTATCCTAAAGAAATAACCACATATGTAGAAGTCTGTACAAGAGAGTTCATCCTAAGATTATTTATGAGAACTTCAGATTATGTGGCTATTAAAATGTTTTAAAAGACCCTTTAATATGGAGAAATACTAAATATATAATAAATAATAAAAAGACATAAACTGGGGCCAGATGCGGTGGCTCATGCCTGTAGTCCCAGCACTTTGGGAGGCCGAGATGGGCGGATCATGAGGTCAGGAGTTCGAGACTAGCCCGACCAACATGGTGAAACCCTGTCTCTACTAAAAATACAAAAATTAGCAGGCATGGTGGCACATGCCTGTAATCCCAGCTACTCAGGAGGCTGAGGCAGGAGAATCGCTTGAACCCGGGAGGCAGAGGTTGCAGTGAGCTGAGATCGCACCACTGCACTCCAGCCTAGGAGACAGAGAGAGACTCCATCTCAAAAAAAAAAAAAAAAAAAAAGACACAAACCAATAGAAGCATATGAATTTCGCGCATAGCATATATGCAAATATCTTCATACATGCACACTATGTATGGCATAGATACACACATATGCATATACACATACACTAAAATGTAGAAGAACAGTGGCTATATGAGCAATGGTTTTCAATGTTTCTTTTCTCTTTTTGATACAGAAACTTGCTATTTGTGAAGGTAAGAAAAAAGAGTTTTGTAAATTAAAAAATGAAAAAAGAGTTTTGTGAATTAAACTCAGGCAGACAGGGCTTTGATGTCCTGGCCTTTTAGAAACCAACTGTGTGCACGTCCACTGCTGTCTACACAGTGGCAGCCTCAGAGAAGATCATCCCTACCCCATCTCTGTACCTAGAACGGTGCTTGATATGCAGGAACCAAATTCATGCTGGCTGAAGTAATACAGCATTTTCACAACAAGTATGGAAGATGGAAATTACTATTAAGTACAGCTGCTAAAGCTTAAGCAAAGTTTTTGGGTTTTTCTGAAAAAATAAAAAGGATTTCAATATAGTAAATATAGAATCTCCTGATTTTCAATTCTCTGATGCCATACAATGCCCAGTGAACTCAGTTTATTATCTGTTTGATGGACCTCAAAGGAAATTAGAATTTGTGTGGGTACAAAAACATATAAATCGGAAAATCTGATTATGGATACTTATATATATATATTTTATTTTATAGATTTTTTATTTTATATATTTATTTTTTTTAATTTTTTTTTTTTTATAAAGATGGGGTTTCACCATGTTGATCAGGCTGGTCTTGAACTCCTGACCTCAGGTGATCCGCCCGCCTTGGCCTCCAAAGTGCTTGGATTACAGGCGTGAGCCACCACGCCTGGCCTTATATATTTTTTAAACAAGTAAGAAATATTCCACAGTAAAGGCTCCCATCTCAGTTTATACCCACTATGTATAGATACTCGCCACCAATAAAACATTTACATGTGCAATAAAATTATTTGCAAGGACTTTGCAAATATAAAGTACTCCATAAATGATTAAAAATAGTAAAACATGTCATATAAAAAGCCTTCAACTTTTGCTATGATTTCATATTCTAGGACTTGTTTTCTATGTCTCACACTAGATGGCAACTATTAAAAATAAAGCAAAAGCCTCACCATCTTAATTATTCATTTTTTTGGGAAATGTAAATCTTTTAAAAAAGTGGCTTCTTTCCTGACTGAAAATAGAAAGCAGAAATGTTTATGTTCTTGCTACAGTTTCTCCCAATATAATTTTCCCACAGATGACTGAAGATGAAAGATTTACTTGGATAATTGCTGCTATTGGTGAAGTGTATACTATTAGACTAAGCAATTTACTGGTTAATATCGATTGGCCTATAAATAACATGTAGTAATATCTACACAAACTTACACCAACCTGAGAGTCAATTTTCTAGGAGTCAAAACAACCCAGTTCCCTAAGACAGTAACACAAAAGAGCACACAGCACAGTCTGGGCAGCCTTTCCACCTGCATCTCCCGGGTGGAGGCGCAGAGGGCTTGGCGCTGGCAGACCTGTTGGAGGACACAGAGTGGGGAGCAAAGGGGCAAGGCCCAGACCCAGCCTCAGACGTCACCTGGGGAGGGCCCCCACCGCAATTCAGGACAGAGGTGACTGAAGAGCCCCTTCATCTCTAATTTAGATGTAGATCATCTTCTGGTGTGAGAGTCAGACACATCAGTAGAGGGAACAGAAAGATGATTCTTTCCTTCTCCTTCTCCCTTCTTTTTTTCTTTTTAAGACAGCGTCTTGCTTTGTTGCCCAGGCTGGAGTGCAGTGGTGTGATCATGACTCACTGCACCCTCGAGTGCCTGGGCTTAGGAGATCCTCCCACCTTAGCTTCCCGAGTAGCTGGGGCTACAGGTGCGTGCCACCACATCAGGCTAATTTTCTAATTATTTGTAGACACGGGGGTCTCCCTATGTTGCTCAGGCTGATCTTGAACTCCTAGACTCAACTGATTCCCCTGCCTCGGCCTCCCAAAAGTGTTGGTATTGCAGGCATGAGCCCCTGTACCCAGCCAGATGATTTTCTTTGTATAATGATTTAGAAAAACATTAAAGGAAAAAAACAGAAGAAAACACAAGTCGTGTTAGAAAAGTTTACCATTTACAATTTATACTTTCCCAAATGGTGTTGTTTTTTCTGAAAAGAGAATAATATTTATTTGGCTATAGTCAAGTTTACTTTGTATTTCAGAAACATTTCTAGGCACAAGAATATTTTTGTTCACGCCCACGGAGATCGGCTGAGACCATAACTGTCTCTCCTCACTGAGGTGAGGCTTTGCTATCACAGCCTTTGTCAGGGGCCTGCCAGGACATCACGGCTACTGTGTGGTCACAGGAGTTTCTGAAGAGAGTCTTAGGAAGAAACTTTTTTGCAAAGTTGTGAGCAAGGGACAGCGATGTTCCCAGGGCTTGGTGACAGAGGGAGGCCCTTAGCCGGCCTGCACCAGAAGGGACTGGGCTGCAGGACAGCAGTGGCAGCCTCAGGAAGAGGAACACAGCCACCAGGAGGCTGCCCCTGGCTGGGCAGGGTAGGAACAGAGGCGAGTGTGGGAACAGGTTCACGTGCCCGATACTCAGGGTGGCACCAAGTGAGTCTGGTCAGGTCGGATTGTGCTGCCCAAAATCATTTTTGGTTTTCAGAGGTTTCTGGATTTCACAGAAGGGGCTAAGGAATTACTGACCTGTTTTCAAAAATTAATAGAAGCTTGTACACTGTAGGCAGACTTTTGTAATTTGCTTTTATTGCTTTTGAAATTATCCATACTGATGAATGTGGCTCTAGTAAATTTATTTCAATTGCTCCAAAGAATTTAATTGATTGCATATAACGTATTCCCTTTTGGCTACTGAATATTAAGCTTTTAAATAAAATTTTTGCCGAATTAATACTAGTAATATGGCAGCAAACATTCTTGAATATGTCTTTTTTACACACATGTACAAGAGTTTTTCTAAAGTATATAATTGAAAGTGGGATTGTTGAGTCAAAGGTTATACAAAGTATGTACTTCACTAGCATTTTTTTCTAGTTTATTTTTTTTTTTTTTGAGACAGGGTTTTACTCTGTCACCCAGATGCCCGATCATGGCTCACTGCAGCCTTGACCTCCCAAGGCTCAGGTGATCCCCCTGCCTCAGGCCCCCAAGTAGGTGGGACTACAGGTGCATGCTACCGCGCCTGGCTAATTTTTGTATTTTTAGTAGAGATGAGGTTTTGCCCTGTTGCCCAGGCTGGTCTTGAACTCATGAGCTCAAACGATCCACCCACCTCAGCCTCCCAAAGTGCTGGGATTGTAGGTGTGAGCCACTGCGGCCAGCCTTATTAGCTATTGTTAAATTGCTCTGCAAGGCAATGCACGTTCCCATCAACAATGCGTGCTGCCCACCTTTACCAACTGGTGCTGCTGGTGTGACAGGCTTGTCAGTTTTTCTCTTCTTTAGCGTGTCTCCTAGTGCAAGCCTCCCACTGGAGGTACACATTGTCAAGCACACAAGTGTTCGGGGGTTTATTTTGCCAGCCTGGGCAGAGCAGAGCCTGAGCCTTCTGATCTTCAAACTTGTCCAAGAGGTGATGTGGAACTAGCAGAGCCAGGGCTCTTGGTTAACGGACAAATGATGGAGAGGGGAGGACTGGCCAGGAGGAACCAGCACAGCATCGTGCTCTAACGCCAGGCACTCTTTTCCTTCCAAAAGGGATGTGACTGTGGCCACCGTGAGAGCCACAGCCAGTTCTTATAATCGCATGCTGCCTGCTATTTGAATTTATCATTGCTTATTTTCTTAGTGTGGTTTCTACTATTTTTTTCTTGTTATTTTCCACCTTATTCTGCTTCCCAGTGGCCCTCCTCCATTTTCAATGATAGATATCAGAAATATGCAGCAAAGAAATTATTTTTAAAATCAGAATCTAAAGTATACCACCTAAAATTTTAAACGTTGTGAAGGAAATCTTACGATAATCTCATAATTACTGTACACAACATGTAGAATTCTAACAATGAAGTTAGTTTGATCTGAGATAAAGATTTTAGATCAGTATTACTTTTGCTTTTTTTACTGGGAATACAATACAGGGTCTATTCGAAAAACTGAACGTAGGCATTACACAACTCCAAATGTTGAGAAAAACAGTCTCATAAAAATCACTCAAGTAACTAATAGTATGTACATAACTTTTCCCCATCTAAGACTCAAAGGGAATTATTGCCTCTACGATACCATTAAAGTGATTAAAATGTCCTTCTCCCAGGCAGTGACATCCATTTCCCTGTAAACTACAATCTTAGGAACCTCTGACATAACTTAGGAAGATAATTCAGAAACCCTTTCCTGGCTGCCTTAAAGACAACAGGAATTATTTTAGGACATATTAGAATTAAAATACCAGGGCAATGTAAAGATCCTTTCATAAATACATATTTCACCTTACGTAAGCTCCCTTGTTAGGCCTGTTAATAAAGTTTCTGATGGGCTCAAGTATTTCCAACGTAAGGAAGACATCAAACCAGTGTATACATTTATTAATAACAGGAAGAATCAAAGAGGGTAAAAAGTAGCCTGCAGAAAAAATTAACTACGATTAACATGCATGGCTTTGTGTGTGACGTTTAAACCCATGATTATAAAGCACAGCCAGGCTGCCAGTCCAGCCGCTGCCTCAGGATGACGCATCACAGCAGCTTTTCCGCGGCCAAATCGAGGGGGCCACACCCACACCCTCGGGAATAGAGCATGGGCTGGGGAAACAGCTACCCTGCAGATCTATAACTGCATTAGCAAATTATAAAGTATACAGACATTTACAAATTAGCTATTTTCCCCCTTTAAAAAAAGAGTATCTCCATCTCTCTCCAAAGCTTTCCAATCATAGAAATAATTACAGAATCACTTCGGTAGCATCCGACTGACATTCACTCATATTTAAACTTAGTGTGATGTGTGAAAAGTCTGCTAACCCCCTAAGCAAGTGATGCTTGTTTACCTTTTTGAGGATGCACTACTGTAAATATGGTAAAAGATGCTGGGAAGAAAGGCAATTGGGGGAGCACACAGTTTCCAGTGGCTCACAGATCACCTGAAGCATTCGTATACCAAACAACTACAGTTCAGATCATCTCCTGCTTCTAGTTGAGGAGAGGGTCTCTGCCTGGGTTTTTGCACTTACTCTGAGTTAATGAGTAAAGACTTCTGCATGTTAGGTGATCATGTGAGTGACAATTCCACAGCCTGGGCAGCATGGTGCAGAGGAAGAAGGAGACGGGAGTGTCCTGGGGGAGGGTTTGGCTTCTCTGACTCTGGAAGGGTTCTTCGGACTCTGCAAGGTGGGGAACAGCTGGGAACTCTGCTCTGGGGCATGCTGGAGCTCTTGGGATTCCCACCAGTTAGAGACCCAGCCTTGTGGGAACTGGTATTCAACATGTGGTACCAGCAGCTTCTCTGTGCGAAGTGGATACAGGGCATGGGGAGAGAAAAGGGAAATTTCACTGCCGGAGGTTGGGAGTGCAGCTGAGTTTGTGTCTGTGTCTGAAGACACTGATGAAGAATCACAAGAGTTAGAATAAATGTGTGAATCTGGAATTTATACTTCCTTTAAAAATAGTGTATGATCTTCAAGTCAGTGACAAGTAAACTAAAAATAATAACAGAGTAGCACTTCTAAATGAGTAAATACCATAAATGGTAAAGAAGGCAGAACTTCACAGACCAAGAGCCCTATCTTAGCAATCTTTACTGTTACTGCTTGAAAGACAAGAGGCTTAGTATGTGTTTGCTCAATGAATACACAAAGAAACACAATTGAGAACGTGTTTGTTTCAATTCCATCAGACACAAGGTCTTCTCATGGGCAAATCCCACTCATGGATACCACCCATCCTAAAACGGAATGGCAAGGCATAATTCCCACAGCGCACAGATCCGACAGTTGTGAAGTACTAAGTCGTTTGGTGGGAAGTAGTCAACTGAGCCCTTCGCCGGGCTGTGTGGACTACGTAAGGGACGCTGGTAACCAGAGCGAGTGCATTTGTTTAGGGCCAACCTCTACACCTCTGTAGATCTCAGTTTCCTAATCTACAAAGTGAGGATTTTGGACTATATTAGTTTTCCAAACTTTTTAAATCGTAAAATTCATCCACCATTCCCCCTACCCCCCAGAAAAAGAAACCTCAAGAGAGACTTCCATATAAACTAGACCCTGCTGAAATGCTCCTCATGACACTCTGGCCCTACCTAGTCGCCTTCCCAGGCCATGGCCAGTCACCCGAGGCCCCTCTCTGGAGCCCTGGGGTTCTCAGAATCACAGTTTGAAACTGTGCTTGATTCGATTTTCATTCCTATCGCCTTCCTTTCCTTTTCTGTCATGGCAGAGGAAGAAATGTTCCCTCTCTCTCCAGACTCATCTTCCTGTGATTTCATTTCTTCTCACGCTTTGTGCTCTCCACTAGAAACCACCCCCACTCTATCCTTTTGCATCAGTTCCTTCTCTATTTCTTTAAACCCAACATTCTGACGCTACTTCTTTATCGAAAGAGTAGCTTACAGCCTGGGGGTCCTCTCCTCTATTCAGCCCCTCTTCCCTTTATTGTGTGCCCGTTCTGTGCCCGACTGTGCTGGGTCCTCAGATGCACTGGTGCATAAGACAGACGCTCCCTGACTGTCATGGTGCTTATTACAGATTTTTAATTTTCTTAGGTTGGCTCTGTCTCCCCCCACAAGTTACAGCATTTGTTATTGACACTGATGACATGTCACCTCCCAGTTCATGCATATAATGAAGTCAGGATAAAATCCAAGTAACTAAGGGTGCTTTGCCAATGTTCGGTACTTTCTCAAAAACAGGCTTTTTGGGCAAGACTCCAAAAAAGGTTTTTTGGGAAAAAGATCAGGGATCAAAGGAAGTTAACAATCAAGACTGAGAAGAAGATACAAGAAACTAACTTTTGAGTAAAATGGGGAGGATTCCAATTTTTTTCCCTTTAGGCTCTCTTGGGAAGTAAGAGAGCTGCTGACAATAGAACACTAGAAAGTGGAAAGTCAAAGCGAAGTTTAAAATCCAAAGAAAGGGACTAGAAAATCCAGGAACCCAGGGCATGATGTCCCTGCACGACATCACAGTGGAGCATGGCCCCCACCTGTGCTTCCGAAAGGCCCTCCCACATCTGCGATCTGGGTCATCACAGCCGGGCACCAGGCCCCAGGCTAAGGGGTTCCAGGCGGCCTGGTCGGTGCAGCAGGCAGCCCCCAACCCATCCTGAACCCAGGAAAGCTTCTAAAGTAGCACAGAAGTCACAAAACCACACATAATAAGGATGCGTCTGAATTCAAGAGAACTAGTCAATTAAGAAAAAACTGTTGTTACTTTGCTAAATGCTATTGTTAAAGAGGAAGAAACCACTCCTCTCCTGTGGCTCTGGCTCAGGACTTCACAAACACCCATAATTCCTGGCAGAATAGGGACAGGCTAGACCTCACTTTCAAATACCGAATTAGAGGCAGAGGTGATGTAATAAAAAAGGAACTGGGATTGTCTTATTCTGCATTTCACTGTAAAGTCTTTGTGTGACTAAGTGATTTACGTATCACTGTTTTAACACAAAGACAGTCACCTCTGAGCTGAGAATGAGCCATGTGCTACTCCAAAATAAACTTGAAAACATTTTCATTTTCTGTTTTAGTTCACAGGCTAACGAGGCTAACCCTCGCCTGCCATTTCAATGGGCTACAAAATTTAATCCTCAAGAAATTTCTAAACCTTTCAACTATTATATCTTTAGGAATTAAATTTGCTTAAAATAGGTGAAATCTGAAGCCTGGTGCAGAAGAATCAGTAACAATTGAGAGAAACAAGATAGGGAACTACTGGAAAAATAAGTGAAGTAAGAAATTCCATTCTCTCGAAGGTTGGAAAGTGAATATACGTCGTCCAGACTGTTCACCCAAACCAAGACTGAGTCCAGACCACGTGCCGCTGGAACAGCCAGGGTGAGTGCTGCATTTCAACGTGAGTTTCAGACAGCCATTGGGACTTATTCCCAAAACCAAGGACCTCACTTTCCAAACCCCTTCAAGAAAGCGCGCCCACTGACAGCATGCGGGCATGGGAGCATGGCTTTGCTAAGTCCACTCCTGGCATCCGTCTGGATGCGCTGGCGGAGCAATTCCACAGCCTCCTAACGAGATGACACTGGGGAGGTGAGATTCGGTGAGACGGGGCTCTCATTTCAGAGGACCTACCTGATGGCTACCTTAGGATTCCTTGAGGAAACATAACGACAAACTTCCAGTATCTTCTCCTTAATCTAGAAAAGCTATCCAACATGATTATAGCTGCCTTTAAGATTAAAAATTCATCGGAAACAAATCAACCTGTACAGCAGTGGTGATCCAGTATTAATGAATTTTAAAAACCTACTTACGGAATTCATGACAAAGCTTAAAAATGTTCAGAAATTCACCCATTTAATACAAACTTTCTACAAAAAAAATGTAGAAAATGCAATATATTTTACAAATGAACAGAAATCATTTATCTCCATTATATCTAATGAAGCATACTCCATCAAAGTGTATGCTGCCTTGAGTAATTCGATCACTTCCAATAATGGCTTTTTAACTGATTAGGCTTAAAAGTATCCGTGTGTTAATATGATGCTTTCTGGTGCACAGGACTAGCATCTACTCCAACAGAATTCTGCTTGTGTGCAAGAGCTCTGAATAATATTCAAAGTCATTAACTTCTAGAGAAAATATTATGAAGGCAGACAGGACTTATCAGAAAACAACACTGAAATCAAACACATTGTTACTTACGATTAGCTGTTTCAATCCAACAAAAGATGGTTCCACTGAGCTGGCATTTAGGACTTGTCTCTTTGCTGCAGCCTTTTCACCCAGAAAGCGAAGCATCAAGTCTTTAACTGCATCTCCCTGGGAAGAATATAAGAAAAATATGTCAAGACAATAAAATGGCAATTAAACTCAGCTAACCAGAACCCATAACTAAACAAAATTTCTTTCTTCTCCACTGGCTTATGGAGGTAAAAGTAATGGTTACCGTAAAACTTCAATTAACCAGAAGCTAAATTACCACAATTGTCAATAAAATGTGTAATTTTAGAATTGCACTTTATTCTTTTTATTTTTAAAATTATTTCTTTATTAACCACTGATCAGAAAGCATGCTCTTTATTCTGAAGAGGAAATGGTAAATCTTACCACCTGTACCAGGCCTGCAGTGAGATGCAAAGCCAAGCCAGCAGAGACCCGAGGTGAGGGGCCCAGGGAGGCCCAGGAGTGTGAAGGTGGCACTGCTGGGGACCAGGGGCTGCACCACGCAGTGGTCAGGCTTGCGCTGCTGCAGGCAGGCCTGAATCGTCTTCCCAAATCCCTTCAATGTCCCCGTGCTTGCCTGGACCTCCAGGAAAGCCGTGAGGGCTAGGGCTAAAGAAGTGACATCACCAGAGGCCCTCTCTTCAGTGCTGAGGTCACCAGCCAAGCCAAAGGAAAACCGAGACCCCCTTTAGCAGCAGGTCCCTGACAGCCTCGCTGAGCCAGGCCCTGCTCCAGGAGCTGGTAGGCGCACCTCATGCTGCAAGCCGGGGAAGAATCCAGTCACCTCTGCATGAGACCGTTTCTGTCTCCTGACCTGACTGCTCTGATACACTGATCTTTAGACGGCGCTGAAGAACACTGAAAGTGGAATCTGAAGCATGCTACTTACTTTAAAGGGAAGACATAGAGGGCAAGGGGAGGGAGAAGAGGTGCTCCTGTGTGGCTGGGGGCAGAAGGGATGTGCTGATGACCTGCACTGAGCCGGGAGCAATCTCGTAGCTCTCATGAAGCCAGGCTGCCAGTGAGAGGGCGAGTCGGCCTTCATGAGCCTCAGAGGTCGGCACAGCTCGGGGGGCACAGCTTGGGGGCCCCAGGGAAGGGCTCAAAGTTACCAAGGCTGTCATATGGGGACAAACTAGTCATCCCAACAGCGAGGAGAAAACCGTCCTGGTCCGCAGGCCTCAGTGCAGTTTTGGTGTCTGTATCGCAGGCTGAGGGAGAGCCCGAGGTAAGTAAAGGCAATGCTGTCCATGGGCGGCAGGAGAAGCCTCCACACAGAGCTGGGACCAGGACACAGCCCTGCACTCTCTCTCTCCCTTCTGGGGGTGCTGCTGACTGAGGAAAGGCACCCGGGGGGGCAGCAGTGCTGAGGTCTGGGGGTGCTGCTGACTGAGGAAAGGCACCCGGGGGGCAGCAGTGCTGAGGTCTGGGGGTGCTGCTGACTGAGGAAAGGCACCCGGGGGGGCAGCAGTGCTGAGGTCTGGGGGTGCTGCTGACTGAGGAAAGGCACCTGGGGGGGGGCAGCAGTGCTGAGGTCTGGGGGTGCTGCTGACTGAGGAAAGGCACCCGGGGGGGCAGCAGTGCTGAGGTCTGGAGGTGCTGCTGACTGAGGAAAGGCACCCGGGGGGCAGCAGTGCTGAGGTCTGGGGGTGCTGCTGACTGAGGAAAGGCACCTGGGGGGGCAGCAGTGCTGAGGTCTGTGGGTGCTGCTGACTGAGGAAAGGCACCCGGGGGGCAGCAGTGCTGAGGTCTGGGGGTGCTGCTGACTGAGGAAAGGCACCCGGGGGGCAGCAGTGCTGAGGTCTGGGGGTGCTGCTGACTGAGGAAAGGCACCCGGGGGGCAGCAGTGCTGAGGTCTGCGGGTGCTGCTGACTGAGGAAAGGTACCTGGCGGGGGGGCAGCAGTGCTGAGGTCCCTGAAATGCCTGAGGCGGGGACAGCGGTGGGGATAGAGCAGCCCAGGGGGAAAGGGCAGCTGCGCTGAGGTCCCTGAAATGCCAGAGACAGCGAGCTGCCCAGAGCTGGCGGGACCTTCCCTGACATGTGCTCTGGGCATCACCTGACATGTGACCTGTCAGCAGCTGCTGCCAGGGACACAGCACAAAGGCCCTTCAGTGTCTCCGGTGAGCAGAAGAAAGACTTGAACTAGGACAACCCCAAGATGCGGGAGGGGGGAGGGGGGCAGTAAAGCCAAGATCTCTCCATCTCAGCACAGAGCTGCCTCCCAGGCACAGGGAAGCTGATGCTCACGCTGCAGGCGACCACCGGGCGCACACAGTGACTCCGCCTGGACTTCACCACCAGCTCAGCTCTCTTCCTACTGTTCTCCTACCCTTTCTCGGGGGGGAAGAAAAAGCACAGAAGTAGTTTCTCCTAAGAAGCAAGGCTATTTCAATCTTTTGCTATCTTTTAAAATGGTGACACTTAAAAGAAGAACAATATCTAGACCATGAGAGCAAGAGCCACAGAAGAGCTGCTGACGTTGCTTCTGCCGCTCTGCAGTGTGCTTTCTACTGGGGGAGGTCAACAGCCTGTGGCAGGAGCGACTGGGCGGCTCCGGGTCATAGGTCTGTTTCTCCCCTGGGTGCTAAGCCTGGGGCTCGCAGAGGCCGACATCACATTTTCTTACACTGAGGCAAAGACCTAGGGGCAGCAGTTTTATAATTTCTGCTTTCAGAGTGTAAGGTGAAGTACTTCAAATATCAGATCCACAAAATCAGCGAACTGATCTAGCAGCAATAATTAAAGGGCAAAATAAAAGAGTGCAGACATAGGGCTCTACAGAGCTCTGCAGAAATGCAAGTCATCTCAGACAAAGAGCATTATCTCAGCCAGAGGCGCAGCGAGCTGGGTAAAGAGCAAACTCAAATCGCAGGGAGGGCAGGCCCATTCAACCCTCCATCCCGCAACACGCTCAGCTAATGAGACCACGCTGCAAAAATCTCTCGTCCTGAAAATTCTGTTAGTTAACATTTCAGTTACCGCAGGAAGTTCCTGAGACATTAGCATACGCATGACTGTCAACCATCCCACGGAGACAGGGCCAAGGATGTGACAAGCGTCTTACCACAAACCTCACCCTTGCTGTGTGGCTAGCGGAAGGCGGCGACGACGCAGGGAGACGGAGGCTCCTGCCCGGCCTCTCCTCCAGCGGTCACTGTGGGAGGTGAGGGGCTTCCCCAGGGTTTCCAGAGCTGTGCTGCTGCCCTGGGGAGGAACCCAGCTAGAGCCAACGATTCCTTGACACGGCGAGCTGTTCAGTGAGGGGTGACTTTATCCAGGGCCAGGTTCAGGGAACGCGAAGGAGATATGGGAACACATCACAATCTGGGACTCTTCGTGATCTGGCGGTGAAGATCGCCACCCCATTCTCTGGGTCAGGTATGTTTACGGAGGAGCAAGTGGCTGGTTCTCACAGCTGGCAGGCGGTCGGGGGCCTGGCTGCCCGTCCTGCCATGAACAGTCTCAGCAGTCCCTTCTTGATTTTGATGGTGAAAGACAAGACAGAAGCCAGAGCAGTGACTGAAAGTGTCTGGGCCTTACCGTCTGGGAAACCTGAAGACACAAATGCTCACGGGGTAGGTTCTGTGAGGCAGCGGCCCCCGCGCCCGGCACAGAATTTCCTGCCACATCACCAATGCAGCAACGCGGCTGTCCATTCTCGGAGGCCCCACCCTCTGCTCCAGGGAAACACGAAACCACCTGCACAAAAAGCTACGCCAAGTAACCAAAACACAAACCTGAACTCAAGGAGGTGGAGAAACTGGCACCCTCACACGTCGCATCACTGGTGGGAATTCAAAATGGAATAGCCATGTTAGAAAACAGTCTGGTGGTTCCTCAGCATGTTAAACAGAGTTGCCATGGAACCCAGCAGCTCCACACCTAGCTACACATCCCAGGTAACTGAGGACACGCAGACACAGACACCTGTGTGTGAGTGTTCACAGCAGCATTCCTCACACAAGCCAAAAGGGAGAAAGAGCCCAAATATCCACAACCAACGGACGAATGAAAAGCAGCAGGAAGTTCTGATCTGTCCACTTCGGGCTAAGCGGGACTGGACTCAACACTTTGATGCTAACGCCTGCAGCACTGCTCAGAATAAATCTAACAACCGTCTTCAGACACAGGAAAGGACTGTGACCTGACAGAAGGAAAGCGTGAGTTGAGCCCTTGAACCCAATGGCACTGTTCGGACCACTGTGCGGGAGGAGAATCCCCAGCAGGGTTTGGGACGTCAAGGAGGTTGAGGCTGTACTCAAATACGCTTTCCCAACATTCTTATTTGACTCAATTACTAACAACGACAGGTGAGGAAGTGTGAGAGTGTATGTGTGAGAAAGAATATACATTCTCTCTATATAGTAAATTCCACCTATGCAGTCCTTTGTGGTTTATTCTAAAAACCCAGCTACAACTTATAACATAATTTACTAGAAAATGGTTTTGGAACCTACTTACAAACTGGATAATTCTTATATCCAGAGACCTGGAAAGGAGGGAGCTAAGCAGAGAAAGGGTTTGTGTGGGAGCCCTTGGGTTCACTGCCGATCACTAAGCAGCTGTATGCGCACAGGGTGCAGCTCTGACTGACTAGAAAGGACAGGGTGCTGGGAGCTGGCCAGCCCAGAGCTCACGCAGGGCTGAAGGGTGCTGAGTGTGGGTCTGCCATGGTAGAGTGCTCTCACGGAACAGAGGGGCATTCACTAGAGACTTCAGAAAGGCCACTCAAGAGTAGACGCTACTACTCTAAAGGCACTCTAAAAAGTAAAAACAAACATGAAACTAAATCTGTAAATAAGTCACTTGCTATCAGAATAAAGGGCAAGTCTTTTTGAAGGAAGATAAAAAAGCTAGACACACAACAACATGACATCCACAACGTCCACCCTTTAATAAAAAATTATTAGACACACAAAACGTGTCTCATAAGTAAGAGAAAAATTACATAAACACAGGTCCACATATTACATAGATAATGGAACTTTCAGATAAGAACTTTTTGTTTTCTTTCTTTTTCTTTTTTTTTAAGAGACCTATGTTGCCCAGGCTGGCCTCCAACTCCTGGGCTCCAGTGATTCCTGCCTCGGCCTCCTGAGTAGCTGGACTGCAGGCATATGCCACTACACCGGGCTCAGAAAAGAACTTTAAGGTGTCTCTTACAAACGTTCTCAAGAGTTTAAAGTAGAGCTTGAAAATGATAAGAAAAGAAAAATGATACAAAAAAGAACCAAGTAAAAATTCCAGAGATAAAAAACAAGAAGTCACTGAACAGGATTAGCTGCAAACTAAAAAGTCAGAAGAAAAGACAAGTGAACTTAAGGACAGCAACAGAAATTCTAAACTTAACCACAAAGAGGAAAAGACAGTAACACAAACAGATGCTCAGGAACTTCTTTGGCAATATCGAGCAGTATGTACCTGGAGTTTCCAGAAGCAGGAGAGAGAGAAAAACAACAAAAAAACCCTGAAGAAATAATGACCAAAAATTTCCCCAAATTGACAAAAGTGATAAACTCACAGATCCAAGAAGGCCAAGGAATCCCAAGCAAGCTAAACATAAATCCCGTGTGAAGGTACATGGGAACCAAACTGCTGAAAAACCAGGGATAAACCTTAAAACCACCTAGAGAACAAATATACCCATTAGGTACAGAAGAGCAAGGATAAGAATTACTACAGACTTCCCATCAGAAACTATGCAAGTCAAAAGACAGTGGGATGGCATCTTCCAAGGTCTAAAAGGAAATAAAAGGCCTGTCAACCTAGAATTCTAGATACTATAAACATGTTGTGTATTTGGCAAAAATAAACTTTGAAAATGAACACAAGGCCAGGAATGACGGCTCATGCCTGCAATCCCAGCACTTTGGGAGGCCAAGGTGGGCAGATCACTTGAGGCCACGAGTTCGAGACCATCTTGACTGACATGGTGAACCCCTGTCTCTACCAAAAATACAAAGACTGGCCAGGCATGGTGGCTCACTCCTGTAATTCCAGCACTGTGGGAATTCAGGCAAGCGGCTCACTAGAGGTAAGGAGTTCAAGACCAGCCTGACCAACATGGCAAAACCTTGTGTCTAATATTAATACAAAAATTAGCTGGGTGTGGTAGTGCACACCTATAATCCCAGCTACTTAGGAGGCTGAGGCAGGGGAATTGCTTGAGCTTGGGAGGCGGAGGTTGCAGTGAGCCAAGATTGTGTCGCTGTACTCCAGCCTGAGTAACAGAGCGAGACTCCATGTCAAAAAAAAAAAAAAAAGGGCCAGGCGCGGTGGTTCATACCTGTAATCCTAGCACTTTGGAAGGCCAAGGTGGGCAGATTACGAGGTCAGAAGATTAAGACCATCCTGGCTAACATGGTGAAACCCCATCTCTACTAAAAATACAAAAACTTAGCCAGGTGTGGTGGCACGCGTCTGTAGTCCCAGCTACTCAGGAGGCTGAGGCAGGAGAATTGCTTGAACCCGGGGGGTGGAGGCTTCAGTGAACCGAGATCGCCCCACTGCACTCCAGCCTAGGTGACAGAGCAAGACTCTGTCTCCAAAAAAAAAAAAAAAAAGAAAAAGAGATGTAATAATTTTGAAACTAATAAACGATGTGAGAATCTGTAGCCAGTACACCTGCACCCCAAAATGAAAATTTCTGCTCTTCAAAAGACACCTACAAAATTCAAAAACAAGGCACAGAATAGTAAAAAATATTTGCAACACTCTGTTGTGTAGGATAGCTCACTTCCAACCAGGATACTTACAGAACTCTTAAAACACAGTAACAATAAGACAAATATCCAAAGTTTGAAAGATGGAAAAAACATTTGAACAGATACTTTATAAACATATACAAGTAGCCTATATATTAAAGGATTAATACATCAGATCCTATATATCAAGTAGCCTGTATAACCTCAGTCATCAGGGAAATGCAAAAATTGAAAAAATTGACTACGCCGCGGATATAAAATAACTGGAACTCTCTCATATGCTGCTGACGGAAATGTGAAATAATGTACCCACTTTGAAAATTGTTGTATTTCTTATAGAGCTAAACGCACGTTTATCATAAAACCCAGAAAATATTTTTACGCAAGAGAAACAAAAATATGTCCACACAAAAGACTGTACTTGAATATACTTTCCTAACATTCTTATTTTGCTAAATTACTAATAACAGGAGAGGGAAGAAGTGTATGTGTGAGACAGAATATACAACATTATCTCTATATAATAAGTTCCACCTAGATAGGCCTTTGTGGTTTATTCTAAAAACTCACCTACGATTTACAACATAATTTACTAGAAAATGGATTTTGAGGGCTGGGCACGGTGGCTCATGCCTGTAATCCCAGCATTTTGGGAGGCCAAGGTGGGCATATCACGAGAGCAGGAGTTCGAGACCAGCCTGACTAAAATAGTGAGAAACTGTCTCTACTAAAAGTACAAAATATTAGCTGGGTGTGGTGGTGGGCACCTGTAATCCCAGCTGCTTGGGAGGCTGAGGCAGGAGAATTGCTTGAACCTGGGAGGCGGAGGTTGCAGCGAGGCGGAATCGCACCATTGCACTCCAGCCCAGCAACAGTATAAGACTCCGTCTCAAAAAAAAGAAAAAGAAAAAGAAAATGGATTTTGAACCTACTTACAAGCTGGATAATTGTTAATATACAGAGCAGTGGGAATTATCAGCGATGGCTCAAGGCTGGCAGTAATTACGGATTCCAGATTCAGAGACTTTGGTGCTGGAAGGACTCACTGGAGGAGACTCTCAGCCATCCACCATCTCTGATCTCCTCTTTTTTTTTTTTTTTTTTTTTTTGAGACGGAGTTTCGCTCTTGTTACCCAGGCTGGAGTGCAATGGCGCGATCTCGGCTCACCACAACCTCTGCCTCCTGGGTTCAGGCAATTCTCCTGCCTCAGCCTCCTGAGTAGCTGGGATTACAGGCACGCGCCACCATGCCCAGCTAATTTTTTGTATTAGTAGAGACGGGGTTTCACCATGTTGACCAGGATGGTCTCGATCTCTTGACCTCGTGATCCACCCGCCTCGGCCTCCCTGATCTCCTCTTTTTAAAATTTTTTTTTTACTTTAGATGGAGTCCCACTCTGTTGCCCAGGCTGGATTGTGATGGCACAGTCTCAGCTCACTGCAACCTCTGCTTCCTGGGTTCAAGTGATTTTCCTGCCTCAGCCTCCCAAGTAGCTGGGACTATAGGCGTACGCCACCACATTTGGCTAATTTTTGTATTTTTAGTTGAAACAGGATTTCACCATGTTGGCCAGGCTTGTCTCCAACTCCTGACCTCGTGATCTGCCCTCCTTGGCCTCTCAAAGTGCTGGGATTACAGGTGTGAGTTACTGTGCCTGGCCCTCCCCTTCTTCTAGTAACAGAACTTCGGTTTTGCCTGGGCACATGGCCACCTACCTAAAGACTCTACTTCCAGCCTCCCTTGCATCTTGGTGTGGCCAGGTGACTACCCTAGGTAGCGGGAAGTGAACGGACATGCTGTCTTCCAGATAACACATGGTGAAAGGAACACTCCAGAACCCCAGAGCTTTCCAGCCTCTCCGTCCTTCCAGATGGCTGGAAGATAGCAATGGCAAAAACTTCCTGGACTTGGTTGAGGAAGGTGGAGTCAACCCACAGCATGGGTCCACAGATCTCCAGAATGTTCTACCACCCGGAAATAAACCTGTACCCTACTCTAGCCACCAGACCTCTGGCTTTCTTTGTTAGTGAAGCTTAGCGTACAGCCTAAGTGACAGACTCACCAAAACCTTCCATTTTACAGATAAGAAAATAGAGCCACAGATGTTCAATGAATCCCCTTAGGTTACACAGGTTATTGGCAAAGCAACAATTTGAAACCAATTCTTCTAATTCAAGGCTCTTGCTAAGTTCACGTACTGATCAGGGATATGTCCATGCATCAGGCAACTTCTGGGACCCTGGAGAAGGCTCCGCTACTCATTCTCTATGGAAGACTAAAATTCGGCCATTTGATTTCCAGGTTTTTTTTTTTTTTTAACATGGGTAAATAGAAAAGGCATTTTACATTTTATTTTTAAATTCTAGAATATTCAATTGACAAATATAAATGATATATATTCAAGGTATATAACATGATCATTTGATATAAGTAGACGCTGTGTACTGAATTCCAGAGTGAAAATAATTAACACAACAGTCACTATCCATAGTTACCGTGTGTGTATGTGTATTATGTGTGGGGGTGGTGAGGACACTTAAAACCTGCTCTCATCACACGTCAGGTAAACGATGCAGTGTTACTAACTACAGTCACTGTGCTCTCTGTGTGTTCTGCCCCAGCACACCTTCCTCCTACATAAATGAAGCTCTGTACCCTCTCAGTAACATCTTCCTGTGCCCCTCATACCCCGGAGCCCCAGCTTCTATGAGTTTGACTTTTGTAGAGTCCACATGTAAGTGTGATCACGTGGTATTCATCATTTTGTGTCTGGCTTATTTCACTTAACCTAATGTCTACTAGGTTCATGCACGTAGTCACAAATGGCAAGGTTTCCTCTTAAGGATTAAATAGAATTCTTTTTTCTTAAAAAATTTTTTTTTGTTTTTAAAGAGACAGGTCTCACTCTGTGACCCAGGCTTGAGTGCAGTGGTGCAATCACAGCTCACTGCAGCTTTGAACACCATGGCTCCGGTGATCCTCCTGCCTCAGCCTCCTGAGAAGTTGGGATTATGGGTGTGAGCCGCTATGTGCCACATTTTCTTTGTCCTCTCAGCTGTCGAAGGGCACTTAGGTTGATTTCCTATCTGGACTACTGTGAGTAATTCTGCAGTGACGCAGGAGTGCAGGCATCTCTCTCACATCCTGATTTTGACTCCTTTGGATACATACCCAGAACGGGGGGCTGTTAGATCATATGGTAGTTCTATTTTCAATTTCTTTGGGCACCTCCATAATGTTTTCCATAATGGCTGTATGAATCTACATTCCCACCAACAGTGTACAAGGGCCCCTTTCTCTACACCGTCATCAACTCTTGCTGTTTCCAGAGTTTTTGGTTAACAGTCATGATATCTCATTGTGGTTCTGATTTGCATTTCTCTGATGATTAGTGGTGTTTCTAGTTGTTTGACTTAAACAGAAGTCTTTCTGAGAGAATACAATTAGTCATTTTCTATGGTAGGGAGAAATACAACACAGGACAAAGAGCCCAGAACTAAGGCAAACAGGCCCTGCATTCTGGCACTGGCTCTGCAGTGCACTGGCTGCATTCCCTCAGGTAAACACACCCATGGGAATCGGCCTGACGTCCTCTGAGCCACAGGGCACTGTCATTATCCACCTGCAGGTCTGCCTTCTCTTGTCTAGGTCATCCGTCCTGGTCTGAGCTGGCGGGTGGGTATCACTCCCGCCTCTGTGTCATGAGGAAAGTGGATGCCTGGGACACTGCAGGTTTGCTGGTGAACACACAAGTCGTTCAGATCTGTTTCATCATAAAAGAAGAAACTGGCCTGGACAGAGACCGCTCGGCTCTTCTGAGGAACAGGTGCTTTCCATTCCTTGCAAGCTTTGAGCACCCACTCAACATCATATGCTCACCCCATCCCCTTTGTCAACCAAAGTAAAACACCTCTGCAAATCTCCAGATGCACCTAAGGCCCTGGACCCCAGCACCCAGTTGGGAAACAATGGGTTAAGTCTTTCTTGTGGCAGTCTTCAGATTTCCTCTGAGTTGCAGTCAGAGGGAGAAGCAAACAGCAAGGAACAGGGGTTTGCAAGAAAGTGCTAAAGGCAAGACTCACAGATGTTAAAGGAATTTCACAGCAGACAGGACAAAGACCCTGAGAGAGAAGGAAAGAAACAAGGAGAAGAACATGAAAGCCATCTTGGGGGTACAGGGTACAGAGGAGCCATCTTGGGGGTACAGGGTACAGAGATGCCATCTTGGGGGTACAGGGTACAGAGAAGCCATCTTGGGATGTGAGGCACAGAGGAGCCATCTTGGGGGTACAGGGTACAGAGGAGCCATCTTGGGGCAGTGGGGCACAGAAAAGCCATCTTGGGGGTACAGAGAAGACATCTTGGGATGTGAGGCACAGAGGAGCCATCTTGGGGGTACAGAGAAGGCATTCTGGAGATATTGGGTACAGAGACAAGACCAGAGAGTGGGAGAACAGGTAAGAACTCAGTGACAAAGTAAATCCAATCCTATACATCCAAACATCCTTTGAAATTAGAGTCTGGAATTGGTATTCATTACAAAGATCCTGCAAAGGTTAAACTATGCTTGGTATATTTTGCCTAGGAGGGTAAAGAGGGATGCCTAGCCCAATGCCTGGTAAAGCATAAGCCCACAATAAATATAGTAAATGAATATCAGTAAATTAGTAAATAAATATTCTGGAAAGACTGCCATGTAAAATACCCAAAATATGCGTGTCTATAGGTTTACACTTTAGTTATCTGAAAAAATTAATTGGCTTCATTTCTCCAGCATGTCACTTTTCTTTTCCTAGAGAATTCACCACTCCTAGGTCTCAGCCATCTACCAATTCAGTAAAAATACACATAGTCATACAATTGGCTTATTGACTCGCCTACTTGTGTTCAGGAGTAGGTGAGTGATTGCACTAGAGGGGGATGCAGGTCCTTCTTTCAGTTTCAGGAAGACAGACACACACAGGATCTGAGGCCAGTAAACTGGGGGGCGGCGGGGGGCGGCCCCCCACCACGTACAGTGCCATATGGAAACTACTAATCCTGTCCCACAATGTGGTTGCAATAAACTAAAATTGACATGCATATGATTCAATCTGATAAATATGTATACATATATTTATAAAATTTTTATCATACTATGCAGGCTACATGCTATCTTCTGTCCTGATTTTCAAATTTAACAGGATGAGATGAACCTCATTAAATATTCTGTTTTGATATCTTTTTAAAAATAGATTTTACAATTTATTTTATCATTCACCAATGATCGGAGGAATATTTTATTATTTAGAGCACGTTTAGTTTGCTGCAAAATTAAGCAGAAGGTATAGAGATTTTCCACACTGCCTGTTCCCACACACGCAGTCTTACCCATTACCAACACACCTCGCCAGAGTGGTTCACCTATGACAACCGATGAACCTACATGGACACGTCACTGTCACCCAAAGTCCACAGCTTACACTAGGGTAGACTTGCTGTGGTGCATTCCATGGGTTTGGTAAAATAAATAAGGACACGAACCCAGCATTAAAGTTTCACACAGAATAGTTTCATTGCCTTAAATCCTCTGTGTTCCACCTGTTCATGCCTTCCTCCCCCAACCCCTGGCATCATTTTTAAAAAGTACATAAATATTCCATTGGAAGATGAGGTGAGTCAAATGTATTCAAGCCTCCTAAGAACAGGCTTTTAGATTATTTCAGGTTCTTTGCAATGACGAACCACTCTGAGAGACATCTCAACAGCTGGTATATGTATACGAGTATGATTATTTCCTCACAATACATTCCTAAGAGTGGAATTTCTGGGTCAAAGGATATGCACATTTTGATGTGCATTTTAAAATTTACTTAAATGTGTTTGTACCGATTTTCGGTCCCATCGGGGCTGCCTCAGAGAGGCTATTTTCCCACACTTCCACAAACAGTAAATTATTGTTGATAGACAGAAATGGAAATGACTTGACTGTGATTGCTGCAGGAGGCGACGAATCCTAGGCAGACAGGGGTGGTCCCGGTGAAACCTGTCAGGTTGAAGACAGTTTAAAGCCTAGCTACAAGTCCTGGATAAATCCACGGAAGGGACTGGGAACCTCCCGTCCCATTTGGCGCACTTTCCTCTGATCGATTAACCCCTCTTCACCTATTTCACACACACCTACCCTTCCCCAATTGGTTTTTTACACTGTTGTGCCCACCTTTGAGGGGTGACTTTGTTTTAGCCTTTTTTTTTTTTTTTTTTTTTTTTTTTTTGCAAACTCACAATCAGCATGCACGCCTCCATTCTGAGTCCAAACAAGCCCCTGACCCAGCCACACTGGGGGAAAGACCACCTGACTTCTGGTGGGGAACCACCCTTGCCCCCATCCTCTGCTGAGAGCTGTTTTGTCCTTAATGAAATTCTTGTCCGCCCTCCTCACACTGGTTATCAACATAATCTCATTCTTCTTGGAGGCAGGACGAGAACTCAGGTCACTGCAGAATGCAGGTACCAGGACTGCAGTAATACTGTAACCCTCCACCCCCACCCGCTCTGCCTGCCCCACTCAGCGGAAGCAGTGATGGCCAGAAAGGGGCAACGGGGCTGAGAGGGCTGTTAACGCGCCCGTTGAGAGCTGTTAATATGCCGTTAGTCCCGGAACATCCTCTATGCTTCGGGGTCGTGGGCATCTATCTGTTTGGGTGCCATGGTGTTCCCCTCGCCTGGACGCAGGAGTCCGCCGAGGGAGTCACTTGCCACATGCCTGGTCTGGCTGCAAGCCCCGTGTGGAGCCCGCTCCTGTGCTGGCCATTGGAGCCCGCGGACCCCGCGCTGGTTTGCTTGCACAACCCTCCCACTTGGAGCTGAGAGCACAGTCACGTGGCCACCGGATAGGCCAAAGCCAAGCCAGGTGCGGCTCCTGGGCAGGGGCATCACCGGTTGCGGACGTGTCCGACTGGCAAAGCAGCACTGAAAAAAAATCCTGCGTCAACTGTCTTTCATTAGTGGTGAGAATGGAAATATTATGCTAATTACATTTAGCGTAATATTTACATATTTCTGTGATTTGTTACTTTTTGGGTCACTCATATTTTTCTTATTCAACCTATACAAATTCTACATCAAGCACGTTCTATGTAACAGGAGTATGTTTTTCCGTATTTAAAAAAAAGAAATGGATTTATCATTTACTGTTGTTCAAATGTCACAAATGTATTACAGGGCATAGAGAACTAACGGAGAGTTGTGGTGGAACGTCGCCTTGCTGGTGTTTATTTCTACATCTCTGAAAGTAGCTCATTAAATAGATTCTGTTGGGGAAACCAACAGATCCTAATTACCCCAGGGCAGAGTAACACAGCTTGCCATTAGGAACTACTGAAAACAAGGGCGTCCCTCCTGGGAAAGGCACCACGAGCATCTCACAGACTGCGCAGAGGGGAGGCCGCGCTGCGAAGGCAGCAGACCCAGGCTCACCTGGATGTTGTCGAACCTGAGCCCCGGCATGGTGAGCTTCTCCTTGTCCACGAACACGGCGCCGCGCTGCTGGGCCGCCACAGCCCGCAGGACTCCGCGCGTGGCCTCGCTGGGGAGCCAGGCGTCGTTCCTCCGGTCCATCTCGCTCATGCTCAGGGCGGTGGCGAAGGGGTCGTCACTCCCCGCAAACACGGCCTGGATGTGCGCGAACGGCTCCGGCGACGCCGGGGGCGCAGCGGCCTGGGGCCCTCGCGTGGCCGCGGGTTCGGGCCGCCCCTCGGTCCCTGGCACAGAGAGGGGAGGCGGGCTGGCAGGGGCCGGGGAGCCCGCGCCGGGGTTGCTGACGGAGACGAAGGCGGAGGTGGTGAAGGAGTCGAAGAAGTCCGAGGCCAAGGAGTGGCTGGCGGCCGCGTCTCCGAAGAACGTGCTGAGGCTGGGGCTGGGCTGCACCGCCTGGGGCGGCGTCCGGGCGGGGGCCTCGCTGGCGCCGCCGAAGCTGGGCGACTTCACCATCTGCGGCTCGAAGCCGTCCCCGGGGGCCGGGGGTGCGCGCTGGCTGAAGATGGTGCACACCGGGACCGGGTCCGCGGCGGGCGGCGTCTGCTCCGGGAGCGCGGCTTCGGCTTCGGCTTCGCTGCCCGGGGTCTCGCGGGCCGCGTCCTGCCTCGGGGCCCCACCAGTGCCGGGGACCGTGGCCTTGTCCTCCAGGGCGTCCCCGGGCGCACAGTCGCCGTCGGCCTCGCCGGTGGGACTCAGGGTGCCCTCGGGCTCCGGGCCTGGGTCACCTTCCCCTCGGGGCTCGGCTTCGTCACGCACCGGGCCCAGCTCACCCGCGTCGCCCTCGCTGTTGTTGGGGGAGTCGGAGATGAGGACGCTCTCCATCATGTGTTCGTTCAGCTTGTCCACGAGGGGACTCGAGTCTTCCGACACGCTCTCGTTCTCTTCGGAGCCAAACTCATCTCCGCCGAGATCGATGGTCTCCTCCTGGAAGAGCAACCCCTGCTGCTCCGCAGGCGCGAGCGGAGGGAGGTGCGGGGCCTCCGGGGCCGGGGTCTCCTCGCCGCCGCCAGCGTCCTCCATGCCTCTGAAAGCAAAGACAGAGAAGGCCCCTGAGCGTGATCGTGTCCTCAACCGAACATGCCTCTTGCTTATGGCCTGCAATGGCTTTGACTCCATTTCTCCAGCATCTTATCCATGTGCTTTTGATTACGGTGAAGCACACATGCAATGTACCACCTTAAGTTCAGTAGTGTCAATGCAACTAACCTCCAGAACTCTTTTCAACTTGCAAAACAAAAATGCTACCCCCATTAAACACCCCCCCTCACTACAAAATAAGTGGAATCACCAATATTACCTTCTTGTGACTGGCTTTTACTCAGCATAAAGTCCTCAAGGGCTACTTAGGCTGCAGCTTGGGCAGACTTTCCTTCCTTTTTACGGCTGAATCACATGCCACCCTACGCACACATTTTGTTGACCCAGCCATCTGCTGATGAACACGTGGGTTGCTCCCACCTTTAAGCCATTGTGAATGCTGCTGCAATGAACATGGGTGTACAAACATCCCTTTGAAAGCCTGCTTTCAATCATTTTGGGAATATACCTAGAAGGGACTGCTGGACAATATGGTAATTCTGTTTTTAATTCTTTTTTAGGAACCAAAAAACTTTTTCATAGTGGCTGAATTAGTTGTCATTCCTACCAACACTGCACAAGTGTTCCAATTCCTGTCCTTGCCAACCTTCGTTAGCCATTCCAGAGGTTTGAGGTTCCAGCCATTTAAACGCTGCTTTATTTTGAGACTCAGCTGAAGTCCCTCCTCTTTCATGAAGCCCTCCTAAGACTCTTCAACCTATAATAGTCTCTTCACTCTTCCCCATGCCGCCCCCCAACCATATTATCTGCCTAACTCTGGACTCTGAGACAGTGAGAATGACATGAAAAACCTAAACACTAAGAAAACAAAAGCACGCTCACTGAGCAACGATGGCTGAAGCTGACAACACAACCAGCTAACATTTATTGGCACATACCACGCCCCTGGCTGTATATACACCTGCGATTCTCAGAACACCCCGAGGCAGCTGCTATCACTGTTTCGCTTTGCAGATGAGGACGCTGAGGCCTCGGGAGGCTGTGTTAGCAGAAATCACACAGCAAGTGCGTGGGAAACCCGTGCCGCCGACGCCGGCATGCTGAGGGGCCACTGGCTGGCAGAGGCCACAGAACGCGGCAAAGAGCTCGAACTGTAAAAAAGGATTTGTTCCTTTCCTTGAAAAACTTTTCCTTTATGTAGTTTTACTCTCATAGTGAACAAATTCAAGTTAAGGAAATCTAAGAGACAATGATAAAAGATAAGGGCTATTTTTCAGAATAAAACAACATGCACCTTTTTTACTTGGCTGATCTCTAGATAAGATTACCTTTTTCTCACTGTCAACACTTCCATCACAATATTCCAAATCAGCTAGCCTCCCCGAAACATTAAAGTAGATAATCCAAGTTACATATTTTGAAGTTTCTGGTTCAGCCTGGTCAGTTATTAACTCCCTTACTCATACATTCATCCAATAATTATTAGTTATAAATGAATCAAAAACACAATGAAAAGGAGTGAAAGCTTTTTTTTCTTGCAATGTTTCACCGGGAGCCCAAAGAAGAAACTGCCCTAGAGTCTTTCCCTCCCCGGCTGTCTGAGGATAGGCCGCCGTCATGAACGACACAGTAACTATCCGCACTAGAAAGTTCATGACCAACCGACGACTCCAGAGGAAACAAATGGTCACCGATGTCCTTTGCCCCGGAAGGCAGCGGTGCCAAAGCAGAAATTCGGGAAAAACTGGCCAAAGTGTACAAGACCACACCGGATGTCATCTTCATATTTGGATTCAGAACTCACTTTGGTGGTGGCAAGACAACTGGCTTTGGCATGATTTATGATTCCCTGGAATTATGCAAAGAAAAATGAACCCAAACATAGACTTGCAAGGCATGGCCTGTATGAGAAGAAAAAGACCCCAAGAAAGCAACGAAAGGAACGCAGGAACAGAATGCAGGAAGTCAGGGGGACTCAAAGGCCAATGCTGCTGCCGGCAAAAAGCTGAAGGAGTAAAGGTGCTGCAATGATGTCATCTATGGCCGCTGTGGATTTTTCACGAGAAGCTTAATAAACTAAAAACTTTCGTGTGTCTGGTTGTTTGGAAAAAAATAAAAAAAGAAAAAAAAAAGAAGAAACTGCCCTAGAACCCCAAAGGGGGAAGCCTCTTTGCATGGAAAGGCTGCTCCTTCGGGTCCTATCGGGGCAGGGATGGAGGCTGGGCACAGGGGCCGACAGCGGCATGAGGCAGTGCCCTCTGCATCTCCCAGCAGAACCTGAAGGCACTGCTGTGGTCTGCGGATTTTATTTTAGAAAAAAGAGTTTATTTCCAGATAAGCTAATGATGAGAGAAAGGGATTTTCCCTCCCTCTAATCTCCCCTCAGACCTGATAAGATCCTAGGTTCTAAAGCTAACTCTGATTCAATCTTGTAGATCCTAAAAATTTTATTTCCTTTGTGAATAAACTTTTTTAAGAAAAAAATCTTACTGTTGTGAAGATGATGCTGCTTTAAACCTCTAAGATTTAGGGAAATCTGTTTATCAGAGATATGATAACAAAGAACATCGCCTAGAATAACATCATCGAAATAATAAAAAGGTAAAACGCTTCTAAATCATAAAGCTTAAAACCTTTATAAATTGTAAATTAAAAAGGAATCTCCAAAATTTCCATTAATACCTGCGAACCACTTTTGAGAAGAGAAGAAAATGAAAAAATAAATTTTATTCTTGAGTAAATACCAAAGTAATAAAAAGCCCTAATAATCTAGGGCAGGGATGATCGCTTTTGCTTTCACGCAAATAAAATCTAGATACGAGAAAGTGCTTGTAAGTGGGGATCTGAGAGTTCACTTCTCTAGAAAATCAAGAGAAATGCTCACATAAAAATGATGTAAAACATGATTTAGATGATGCTTTTATGAATGGGAAGACGTACATATTATAAAGCTACATCTATACAAATTATATATATAAGATTTCCTGAGAAGGGACATATAATTTGTAGCAAAATCGCTTCTTCACTTAACCGTTTCCTGACTCTAGTCTTATTCCAATGTAAAGTTCAAATGCAAAGCAGACACTAGTAATAACCAAGTATCTATGAGCAGATAGTTCTGCAACCATAAGAAAAGTACAGCCAATAGTTAAGTCTTCCCACAAAGAAAACAGAGGTTCCAGAAGGACTGCCGGTGAATTCCACCAACGATTCCCTACAGATAATTCCTACCGTACAAAAATCCTTGCAGAGAAGAAAAAAGACACGTGACCCAATTCACTTTATAAGGCTAATATAACCTTGAGACCAAAATTTGACTAGGCCATACTAAAAGGGAAACTATCATCCCACTCATAAACACACACGCAAAAATCTTGAAATAGTAGCTAACTGAATCGGCAATGTATTTATTTTCACACCATACTCAGGTTATCCCAGAAATGTGCTATTGGTTTAATGTTAGGAAATCTATTTATATAATTCAACACACTGATAGATTAATAAAAAGTACATGACTATCTCAATAGAGGCACCAGACAGTATAGGATAAAATTCAGCATCTGCTTCAGGTAAAACCTGCCAGCAAACTAGCAACAGAAAGTAACCCCCTTAATTCAATCAAGGGTATCTACTAAACCTAGAGGAAACCTCAAATTAACGGTGACACATTTAAAGCATTCTCTTAAAAGTATAAGAGACAAAAAATTGAAAAAAAGAGATAAAAGTAAAAGTGAAAAAAGATAGAGATGCCTCTTCAGTATTTGTATGCCGCCAACACTGGAGTCCTCAGCAGGATTAAGACAAGAAAAATAACTAAAAGCTACAATAAAAACTGAAAAGAAAAAAATTCTCGTGTATGATTATTTATTTAAAATACATAAAAAAATCTATGTTTTAAAGACTAAAATATCACAAGGGTATATGTACACACATCAAGGGAAGAGGTGGATTTTCCTTGAGTGATGTGTAGACAAATCATGCATCTGGGAAAAAATAAACTGGAGCCTTGCCTCACCTCAGATACAGCGTCAATCTCAGGCACAGTAAAAACTTAACTGTGGGCTGGGTATGGTGGCTTATGCCTGTAATCCTAGCACTCTGGGAGGCCAAGGTGGGTGGATCACAAGGTCAGGAGTTCGAGACCAGCCTGGCCATCATGGTGAAACCCTGTCTCTACTAAAAATACAAAAAAATTAGCCTGTTGTGGTGGTGAGCACCTATAATCCCAGCTACTCGGAAGGCCGAGGCAAGAGAATTGCTTGACCCAGGAGGCGGAGGTTGCAGTGAGCCGAGATCATGCCACGACAGTCCAGCCTGGGTGACGAGCAAGCCTCTGTCTCAGTGGGAAAAAAAAACAAACAACAAACCAAAACTTAACTGTGAAAGGCAAAACGCCAAACCTTTCAAAAGAAAATATAAGAGAATATATTTTCAAGGTAGGGAAAGCCTCTTAAACTAGGCATAATAAATAAGTACAAACCATAAAGGGAAAATGGATACATTTGCTATATTAAAATTGAAAGTTCTATCATTAAAAACCCCAAAAAATGAAACAATGTAACTGAGAAAGAATTAACACCAAGAATACATAACGAATTCCTACAAATTAACAGGACACTAAATAATCCATCAGAAAAATGAAAAACAGAGCTGAAGTGGGTATACATTTAAACATACATGTTGACAAACAACTTGGTATTATCTAGTAAAATTTAAAAAGCACAAATCCTATCACTTAGATAACTACACATCTTGATTTTTCCCAGAACAATTCAATTTTTCACCCATGGTCTAAGTTATTACTATTATTTTATCAGTATTATTATTTTCTGAGACATAGTCTCGCTCTGTCACCCTGGCTGGAGTGCAATGGCACGATGGTGGCTTACTGCAGCCTCAACTTTCTGGGCTCAAGCCATCCTCCTGCCTCAGCCTCCCAAGCAGCTGGGACTACAGATGTGTGTCCCCACACTCAGCTATTTTTGTATTTTTTGTAGAGATGGGGCCTCAATATGTTGGTCAGGCTGGTCTTGAATTCTGGACTCAAGTGATCCTCCTGCCTCGGCTTCACAAAGTGCTGAGATTACAGGTGTGAGCTGCTGTGCCTGGCCTCAGTAAAACCATTACGTGTCTCCGTTCACTCTGAAAGGAGTTTTGGTTGAGACAATAAATATGTGGTCACAGCACCTAGGACCTAGCAATCGCATTGTTACATACATACCACGGAGGAATTCCTGTGCATGAGCAGTGTAAGCGATGATGTTGAATTTCATAAACAACAAATCAAAATACCTTTCTTCTAAAGCTCTAAAAGAAAAAGTGGAAATAAACACTGCCTGTAGACAAAATAATAAGTAAATAAGTAGACTGGTATACTAAAACAGAAAATACTGAAACAGTGGTGAAAATCAGTGAACTGTTCCATATCTAACACATCAATTATGTTTGGATCTCACAAATTAAATTTTGCAGAAACAATGAGCAGAAAAATAAACAGCATGATTCTGTATATTCAAATATAAATTAAACAAAAATGTTGAATTCAAACACATTTTTTTTTTGCGTTAGGAACACAAACACATTTGGTCAAACTGAAAAGAAAAGCCAGGATATAGTAATACCCACTACATACCCACTATAGTGAAGGAGGGGTGGAAGGTGATGGCATGAGAATTTGACTGGGGAGGGACACACGTGAGTTTCACAGCAATGGGAAGTGGTCCCATCTTATGCTGGTAATGGAAGACTGGGTTGACTTGCTCTTTAAATCTCACGTGTTACAGGTAGTCTTTATCTTTCATAATTAAAAATGGAAAAACAGAGGTATCTGTTCTTGATTTGTACATAAGTCTTTACTCCCTCTTGTCATTGACTTTAGTTTTATTAAACCGTAAATAGAATTTTAAGCTTACATAAGCTTACAGAAGCTTTGCATCACAGTGCAGCAAAGAAATCTGACTTTTTCCTTGTCTGAGGGCTTTGTACAGACTGTGCTTAATTGTTTAAATTTTTTAAAAACACTAAATTTAAGTAATTCTGCATTTGAGAAATAAAAATTTCCTAATAACATTTAAAACTTGGTTTCTCAGGTTCATCTTCTGGACACAGACACTCTGTGAATATAAATCTTTTACCAAATTGCAGTCATGTAAAATTTCTTTCCATAGGGGCACTAGGGTGTGTAGTGGAAATCTAGGTAGCACGTATTAATAGAAGTCTCCAGGTAATGAACACTCACTACGGATCACGCATTTTATCTGTATTATTTAATACTCATCATAAACTTATGAAGTATTATTATTACCTCCATCATACAGCAGAGAAGGCCAAGTGATTTGCCTAACGTCACACTGATGATACCTGATGGTGAAACGCTACCCACACAGGGTTTTCTGCCAATAACCTTTTCTCTGTGCTGGTCACCTCAGCTCTCTTTGCAAGGTTGCTAGGCAGGGATGGGCAGAAAGAATTCTGAATGCAGGGTCTCAATAACTGCGTTGAGTCTTAGCTTCACGACCAAGTGAAGTAACCCCTGAAAATCTTGATCTTTTAGATGAGATCGGTACCTCAGAATAAAGAGGATTAAGCAGTGGTGCCCATGCACAGACATCTTTTAAAGTGTGAAGAGCTGCACAGATACGAGCATAGTAATTATCATTTTAATGAGAAAGCAGAATGGCAGCACAGTTTAGTCACTGTGAAGATCCAGTTAGAAATCACAAAACGTAACTGAATGAGTGACACTGTGACTGTAATATTTCATTTGCATTTTCCCTCTCCCTCTCCCACCCCAATCCCACACAGGGGCCTGGCTCATTATCCACCACTATCTTCTGAATTTACCAAAAGAAAAATGTTTGAATCCAAAGACACCATGCCTTCAAGTAGCCATAAAAAGGTACAAACCGTAGGTCCAAGAAAATTTTTCCTTGGGGCTACTAAAGTCTTTTGTAGTCAAGAGCGAAAAAATGACACGTTAAAACACATCTTTGACGCTATCGCTTTCTGTTGAATAAATGCTTTTCCCGTCTTCACAGTAAATATACTCTGCATATTTACTGTGAAGCAACAGCGGACATTTACACAGTGACTGAAATGCTTTCACGCTGCATTGCAGCCTCACAACGCTGAGTTTGGCAGGGCAGGTCGTTAGTAACCTCTTTCCGCAGGAGGGTGAATTAAGCCTAAGAGAAGTTAGGGGCTTGCTGGGGGCCAGGCTGGCACCGAGCCTGGAGCTGGGGGTCTCGGGGACGCCTGGGCTCGCCAACAGGCAGCTTCCCCTCCCTGCAACCGCCGCGGGCTGCGGAGACGCTTCCAGCCTCTGCAGACGTGGAGAGCGAGGGCCGCGGCGGCACGGAGCCTGGCACAAGGCCCGCGGAGCGCAGACGCTCTCGGGTGGGAGGCGACCCCGCGCCCGGACCCCACGCCCACAGCATCCGTCCCAGAGAAGAGCCCCCGGGCTGAGCCGAGGCCCTGATCCTCACCTGCCACCCGCCCACTGGGGCTGGGGGAAGGGGTCACCTGCGGCCGTGACCAGTGTCCGGGAGGAAGGTGGCAGTAGCCAGGAATCAGGGAGCTGAGCCAGCACCCGGCGGTCTTGTGCGCTTGCGCATGCCGGGCCGCAGCGCTCCTACTTCCGCGCATGCCCGGTGCAGGAACCGGTGGCCCTAGCCCCAGGCCGGAAGTGGGGTTCGTTTCCGGCTCGTCTGCTGTGGGCAGGGCCTGAAGCCCAAGGTGTGAACGTGCCCAGAGAACCAGGAGCCCGTAGTTGAGGGGAACGGACCCTGTAGTTGGAAATGGGAACAGAGACTACACTTCATCTAGCCTGATTCTATCACTCAGAGGCAATAGGCAAGCCTGTGGCAGACGGGGCGGGTGAAACGGAAACGCTTAGGCTATTCTTCTTGGCCAGCATATCCTAGAAATCGGTGTTTCTAGGGATTCGTCTTTGTGTTTATCTGTATTTTCTACGTTTCTTACCATGCACCTGCAGTACTTGTATAATAAAATTGATGATAAAGATAATATCAATGATAGGTGGGTGGATTTAGTCCCAAAGCATGATGACCCTCTTGGCTCTGCAAGGTAATGTCAGCAAACAGTGGCTGAATAGGATTCTCACGTCTCGGCTATTGCTTACTTGAGTTTTAATGGAATCTCTTAAATCTCATCCACTCAACAGATATTCATCCAGCCTTAACTCCATACCACGCATCGTGCGGGGTACAACTGATCAAAACCAGACCCAACCACTTGTCACGAACATCAATAAAGGGTAGAGGGAAAAGCTAAATAATCACAGATATGGAGGATAAGGTGTGTGGTCCTGGAAACCCCGGTGGAACCTGGCTAGCAGTGTGGTTCGGATATGATGTAGTTTTGAGTCCTTGTAATGCCATTTCTGCTGGCCCAAGGCCAGGGCAGGCACTTTGGGTGGGATGTGCAAGAGGGGCAGTCTCTCCACCAGAAATCGTCAGTCTTTGGAGACCTCTAGAAACCCCAGGGTCTTCCTATCCGAGTCTCATTTGGAAGCATATGCTGGTCCTGTACTACCAGTGGTGCGGCACTGGCTTTCATGATAACCCCATCCTTGGTAGTGCTTCTTTTGCCACACAGGGCTGGGCACCTGCAGAAATGCATTAGGTATGACCCTGACTTAGGGCACCTTTGGCCCATCCTAAGGGAGTCAGACAGCTCAAGTGCACTACCCAGGCCGGGCGCGGTGGCTCACGCCTATAATCCCAGCACTTCGGGAGGCCGAGGCGGGTGGATCACGAGGTCAAGAGATCGAGACCATCCTGGTAAACAAGGTGAAACCTTGTCTCTACTAAAAATACAAAAAATTAGCTGGGCATGGTGGCGCACGCCTGTAGTCCCAGCTACTCGGGAGGCTGAGGCAGGAGAATTGCTTGAACCCAGGAGGCGGAGGTTGCCGCGAGCCAAGATCGCGCCATTGCACTCCAGCCTGGGTAACAAAAGGGAAACTCCGTCTCAAAAAAAAAAAAAGTGCGCTACCCAATGCACTAATGAGCGCTGCGATTGTGTTAGTCAACTTTGCAGCTTCTCATCTGCAAAATGGAAGCCTAACAGTTTATTCATAAAGTTTTATGAAGCTCCCTAGGGCAGTGCGTGTGAAGCGTTGGCCCGGCGCTCGCGAATGCTAAGTACAGTACAAATGACAACACATGGCAGTGCCCAACTACAGCGTGAAAGATTCTTAGATGCGATAGCTGGCTAGAGCTAATCGCCGCACACTCCCGACCGCCTGAGCCTAGAGCCAGCCTTCACATCCCGCCTCCGCCCCACCACCCTATTTCCTCTTGGCGGGGCTCTCGCCTCCAGGAGTCAGCGCGCTGAGAGCCCGGATGTAAGCCCAAGTGGGCATGCGCACAAGCCAGCGCAGCTGCCATTGGTCGCTGTTGAGGAGCAGATTGATGACGCAACAGAAAAAGAGGAAGTGGCCACTACGGAAGCTGTTCTGGGCCAGAAAGACTGCCAGTTTGGAGCTGTTTGCTGTGGGGAGGGAATGAATGGGCGCTGGGAACACGCCCGTGAGGTTGAGACGCGCCGGCAGTAGCGAGGGCCTTAGCGTGTGAGTGGCCGGGGTTGGGTCGCTTCCCCGCAGCATGGAGGACGACGCACCAGTGATCTACGGGCTGGAGTTCCAGGTGGGTCACTTGGAGGGTGGCAGGTGCTGCTCGGCCTGTCTGCTGACTGCACGCACAGTCCCATGGTGACTTCGGTTTGTAGATATCTCACCAGCCCTACGAGGACCCGCGTCCGTCCCCCAGTTCCCATTTTGCAGAGGAGCAAACTGAGGCTTCAGGTGGTTAAACGGTTGTACTGGATAACAGGGTTGGCACAGCGAGCCTGCCTCCTTCCCCTTCACATCCTGTCCTGAACGTGACTTCTCACCTGGAAGTTATCACTCACTTTGGTGGACTCATTTGTTTACACGTCCACCTTTTCCTCTACAATTTGAGTTCCTGAAGGTAGGAACTGTATGTTATTTTTTTAAAAAGTGTTTGATTTTGAAACAGTTTAAAGTATTCGAAAGAGTTGCAAAGATACGCAGTTCTTCATTACCCTTCATCAGCTTCCCTTAATGTTAACACTTAACGTAACCACGGTACATTTATCAAAGCCTAGAAATTAACATTGGTACACCAATATTAAGTAAACCACAGACTGTCTTCGGATTTAACTGTTTTCGCACTAGTGGCCTATTTTTTATCTTGCATTTTCCAGTGCCTGTTCACCATGGCTGTCACATAGTAGGTGTTCAACAAATGACTATGAACTGAATGAGCCCCCAGAGCATAAGCAATGCACATGGCAGTTCAGGACAGCAAGAAAACTGATGTGGATAGAGTGAAGGAGTCAGGGGGAATGAGGTAGGAGATGAGATGAGGGGGAGGAAGATGAGGATTGTGCAGGGTCTGTAGAGCCCTGTACTGTTTTTCATCTGTTCAAGTAGCTTTTGAGAATGTGTTTTGCCTAAAGCATTGAGGGATAAATACAGAGATAGAAACACAGTTCACTGCCATATGAAGTACTTGATACTAATTTTGTGCAGCAATATATGTTAAAAATATAAATGATGTCTGCTTTTAAGTCAGTTACAGTCAGAGAGGCAGCAGTGTTAGTAAAATAATAGATGCCACCAAGACACCTAAGTTTTATATCCTGACTCTAGCACTTATTAACTCTGTGACCTTGGGCCTCACTCAATTTCCTTGCCAATAAGATAAGGATCTACCCCCCCCCCCCCCCGCCCCACCGTGGCTGTTACAAAATTAAATGAGTTAATTGGTACACAGTATGTTCAATAGGTATTATTCTAATTGTTATAATGAGACAAAGTTCCTTTTTTTTTTTCTTTGTAGAAACAGGGTTTTGCCATGTTGCCCGGGCTGGTCTTGCACTCCTGAGCTCAAGCGATCTGCCCATCTCGGCCTCCCAAGGTGCTGGGATTATAGTCGTGAGCTATAACACCCTAAGACAAAATTCTTACAAATAAATTTTACACAGGGCAGCAACTAGGTGTCTTGCATAATAAACTGTGCTATAGGGTTTGACCGTATCACATTCATGAGACTGACGGCTGAGCTACCAGTGATTGAGCTCTGGACTGTGTGTCAGACACTCTGCTTAGCACTGTACAGACATTCCGTTTAATTCTCACAGCAATCATCGGTAGACGTTATTGTTCCTGTTTTACAGATGAAGAAACAGGCTCAGAGAGAATAGTTACCTGTCCAAGGCCACTTAGCTAGTCAATGACAGACCTTGGATTCTGAGCTGACTAGGCTGTCAACCCAGACTGACCTCAAAGCCCCTTACCTGCTAAGTTCTGTTTTCTCCTTAGCTAGATATATGTAGGGATACATCGGGAGAGACCTCATGGGTAGATTGAAGGTTCCATCATCTTGTACTGCCTGAAGGTGCATGCTTTGCCAGTGCTAATTAATATAACTTCTTGATCTCCTTAAGAAATCTCTCAAAAAACTCAGTATTGTATCTTTGAGGTTAACTGAAATGTTATTTTCTGAGATTTGAAAAATGAATGAAATTGATTCTCCTAAGGGAGTCAAATATATTACTGGATTTTTGTCTTTGTCTTAAAAGAGGTAGCTGACTTTGGCAACTTGGATTTTATTGGTTAGTTCCATGGACCAAGACTTTCTTGAGTTTGAAGAACCATCATTGCAGTAAACAAAAAAAGAACTCAAAATGATAGTGTTTTTCTTTGCTTGTCAGTGACATTCGAATCCCATGGAAAACACTTTACATGAAAAGATAGAGATCTGATTATTGACCATTGAATGAAGGCAATGAGGCTTGAAAGGTAAAGGGAAGTACTACAACTGCAAATAAAAGACCAACATAGAGGGTCGTTAAGATAGCAAAATGCTGAGCGAATTAATGGCAATTGTTCTGAATTTTTTATAATTATATTTGAAATGAATGAAATGTCAAATGATATTTGAAATACTTTTGCACACTTTTCATTTACTAGTTAGTAGAAATCCATTTTCTCAATATGAGTTTAATGAACACTTGTCAGTTAACATAACAGCAGTTCTTTGTGACTGTCTCAGAGTGTATACAAACAGTATGATTTCTCTCCTGCAATCATGTTTTTTCGAACTTTTGACATTAAGAGACCTTCTTTAGTTGTGTGGGTCAGATCGCCACGTGGCAAATATGCCTAGTGATGGGAAGAGTGAATCTCTAGCCAGCGGTGGCTCTGCCCATGTGTAGGTCTGGGGGCAGGCATGTGACTAAGATAGACTAGTGGCCCGCAGGGCCTGCAGGTTTGGGCAGAGCGAGGGCTGTGTCAGTCAACTCCCATTTGAGCCCACTGCTGCCGAGTGAGCTGGGCCAGACCGGAAAGGATGTTCAAGGTGGGAAGGTGGATGGCAGTGATGACCTGGGCTTGTTTCAAGTCTCCTTCCCTTGGGGTTACCACCAAAACCAGTAAGAAACAGGGCAGGTTGTAAGCCATGCAAGGGTATGAGTGCCTCCTTTCTGTTCTGGGAGGTTCTCCTGGAGTCCTGTAAGCCACGCAAGGGTATGAGTGCCTCCTTTCTGTTCTGGGAGGTTGTCCTGGAGTCCTGAGATCAGTGTAGTCAGGTCAGAGGGGTAAAGAGACTGTGGCTTGTGTCCATCGGGCTGAGGGACAGACGGACCAGGCCCACATTCAAGGGTCTGCCTGTTGCCAAGTGAGGAAAGAGTTTTGAAATGGAAGATAGAGATTAAATTTTCAAATGCTTTTTTATATCCATGGAAGTGATAATTTGGTTTTAGGATTTTTCTCTTTTGATCTCTTTGGTCAGTTACCTTAATAGCTTTTTAAGTATTGGCCTAGCCTTGCATTCTTAGAAAGAATTCCACTTGATTGCGGAACAGGACTCTGCTGGATTCGGTGTACAAGTTGTTTCCTTAGAGTTTTCCTGTTAATATCTGTGTATTTTCTTGGCTGAGTTTTGTTTCACTGCTGTGCTGGCTGCATAAAAAGCACTTGGGAATCTTCCTTCTGTTTCTGTGTTTGAGACCACTGAAGGCAGTGTTGCTATTGCCCGCTCCTAAGGCGTGGGGCTCTTACAACGTGGGCTTTCTAATCCGTGCTAGCTAGTTGTTCAGATTTCTTATCTTTCTTTTCTGATCAGTTTTGATAACTTACGTTTTTCTGGAAAATTCATCATTTACTCAGTGGACAAATATTTCTTTATTTATAATGCAATAGGCACTTTGCATGTGCCTGGAACACAGCATAGGAGGAAACAGACAAAATCCCAGCCCTCCTGGGTGTACCCACCCAAGACTCAGCCTTGCAGAGGTATTTCTGTAGAGGAACAAAGTCTCTGAGAATTGAGGATTTGCCTTTTAGGTTGTTCCCATTTTTTAACAAATTTCATCAGTTGAAAATTTTAATACAAAACATTAAAAACAATTTCCATTTATTTGCTCAGCATTTTTCTATCTTTTTTTTTTATTGAGATGGAGTTTTGCTCTGTTGTGCAGTGGTGCAGTCTCGGCTCACTGAACCTCCGCCTCCCAGGTTCAAGCGATTCTCCTGCCTCAGCCTCCTGAGTAGCTGGCACTACAGGCGCACGCCACCACGCCCGGCTATTTTGTATTTTTTAGTAGAGATGGGATTTCACCATGTTGGCCAGGATGGTCTCAATCTCTTGACCTCGTGATCCCTCCACCTTGGCCTCCCAAAGTGCTGGGATTGCAGGCGTGAGCCACTACGCGTGGCCAGCATTTTTCTATCTTAATTACCCTCCATGTGGGTCTTCTGTCTTTTATTTGCAGTTGCTTAAATTATTTATTTTTATTTTTATTGATACGAGCATTTTAGACACGTGGATTTTCTTCCGAACATTCACTTCTTGATTTTATTGTTTTGTGGATATTTTGCAGTTTTGAATTTAATTTTGAATTTCAGGTCAAATTTCTTTTTTGACCTGAAATTCCCTGAAGGGACCCTTCTCAACTCTGTCCCTGCCACCTGCTGTGATTAGGGTTGTCTATCTTTGTGTCCTTTCCACCGCAGACTTCCTTCCTGTGCTGAAAGTTTTCATTCCCATGAGCTGGAAGTTTTCCTTCCCATGAGCTGGAAGTTTTCCTTCCCATGAGCTGGAAGTTTTCCTTCCCATGAGCTGGAAGTTTTCCTTCCCATGAGCTGGAAGTTTTCATTTCCATGAGCTGGAAGTTTTCATTTCCATGAGCTGGAAGTTTTCATTCCCATGAGCTGGAAGTTTTCATTTCCATGAGCTGGAAGTTTTCCTTCCCATGAGCTGGAAGTTTTCCTTCCCATGAGCTGAAAGTTTTCATTTCCATGAGCTGGAAGTTTTCATTTCCATGAGCTGGAAGTTTTCCTTCCCATCTAGTTGTCTTGGGTTGTCTTGCAGTGTCTTCTTTGAGTTCTGCTTTGAATTTTTCTCTTTTACTTTTCTTTTCTTTTTTCTTTTGAAACAAGGTTTTGCTGTCATCAAGGTTGGAGTGCAGTGGCACAATCTCAGCTCACTGCAACCTCTGCTTCCTGGGCCCAAGTGATTTTCCTGTCTCAGCCTCCCAAGTAGCTGGGATTACAGGTTCATGCCACCTCACCCAGCTAATTTTTCTATTTTTGGTAGAAACAGCATTTCGCCATGTTGGCCAGGCTGATCTTTGACTCTTGACCTTAAGGGATCTGCCCGCCTGAGCTTCCCAAAGTGCTGGAATTACAGGAGTGAGCCACCACGCTCAGCCTCTTTTTTAAAAAAGTTTTTTGAGACAAGGTCTTGCTCTGTCACCCAGGCTGGAGTACAGTAGTGCAATCATGGCTCATGGCAGCCTGGGACTCCTGGGCTCAAGCCATCCTCCTGCTTCTGCCTCCCGAGTAGCTGATACTACAGGTCCAGCTCTTTATTATTATTTATTTGTTTCTATCTATCTAATCAATCAATCAATTAATCAATGACATGGGGTCTCATCATATTGTCCAGGATGGTCTTGAACTCCTGGGCTCAAGCAGTCTTTCCACGTTGGCCTCTTACAGTTGTGGAATCACAGTCCTGAGCCACCACACCCAGCCTTTTTTTTTTTTTTTTTATTAAAACAATTTTTAAAGTTGATTCATATTAACTGTATATAGTTTCAGGGTATATGTGATAATACATTCATATGATTGAGATATTCATCACCTTAAATATTTGTCTTTTCTTTATGTCAGAACCATTCAAATTATTCTCTTTTAGCTATTTTGAAATGTACAGTAGACTATTGTCAGCTGTAGTCAACCTGCTGATATACCAAACACTATGTCTTATTTCATCTGTCCCACTGTGTATTTGTACCTGTGAACCAATTTTTCTTTATCCAGCCGTCCTGCTGCTTTTCACAGTCTCTGGTAAGCATCAGTTTACTCTGTCTTCAGAAGATCCACTTTTTTTTTTAGCTCCCACATATGACTGAGAACATGTGTTGTCTTTCTTTCTGTTCTTGGCTTAGTACACTTACCATAATGACCTTCTATTTTTTGAGACAGAGTCTCATGCTGTCACCCAGGCTGGAGTGCAGTGGTGCGGTCTCGGCTCACTGCACCCTCTGCCGCCCAGGCTTCCTCGAAGCCCCCGCCTCAGGCCCTGGAGTGGCTGTGACTCCAGGTGCACATCATCACACCAAGTCAAGTTTTTTGTATTCTTTGTAGAGATGGGATTTTGCCTTGTTGCCCAGGCTGGTCTTGAACTCCTGAGCTCCTCCTGCCTCGGCCTCCCAAAGTACAGGGATTGCAGGCATGGTCCACTGTGCCTGGCAGCCTCATTCTTTTTTATGGCTGAGTAATATTCCACTGTGTGTGTATAGCACATTTTCTTTAACCATTCATCTGTTGATGGGCACTTGTTGATTCCAGGTCTTGCTGTTGTGAACAGTGCTGCAGTATACCTGGGGGTGCAAGTGTTCCTTCAACATACCGGTTTCCTTTCCTTTGTGGGATTGCTGGATGATATGGTAGCTTTATTTTTAGTTTTCTGAGGCGCCTCCATGCTCTTTTCCACAGTGACTGCACTAATTTATATTCCTGTCAGTAGTGTATGAGGGATCCCATCCTTGCTAGCATCTGCTATTTTTTTTTTTCGTACTGAGTTGCCTGAGCTTCTTATATGTCATGGTTATTAATCCCTTGACAGATGGATAGTTTGAAAATCTTTTCCCCATTCTGTGTCTTTTTCTTTTCTTATTTATTTGTCTGTGACGAGGTCTCACTCTGTCGCCCAGGCTGGAGTGCAGTGGTGCAGTCTCTGCTCATTGCAGCCTCGGTGCTCAAGCCTCCCACCTCAGCCTCCAGGCGCACACCCCCACACTTGGCTGATTTTTATATATTTTTTGTAGAGACGGGATTTCACCATGTTGCCCAGGCTGGTCCCAAACCCTTGAGCTCAAGCCATCCACCCACCTTGGCCTCCCAAAGTACTGGGATTACAGGCACAAGCCACCGCTCCTGGCTGCTTTTCTTTTCTTTCCTGTTTTTAGAAGATGATTGGTCCATTAAGTTTTATGGTTTTTGTTGATACGCTTGATGACAACTTTCAGCTATCCTGTGGCAACACTTCCTGGTTTGTGTTTTCCATCCTTTGATGCCTTTTTCTGTTTTTCTTCCCTGCCCATCTCCCTTTGCTTGGAGCCTGTGCTGGTTTCTTTTGATCTCTGGTCTTTTCATGGTGAGTCTTGCCTGGTCCAGCAGGATGTCTATGTGGAGCTGGGCCCGGCCCCATTGTGGGCTGGCAGGAAGGCTCACCACCTCACCACGTAACATACGGTTGTGTTTGTGAGGAAAGTCTTTGAGCTGTCATTTATGCCAAGCCAAAGGAGATGGGCAGATGCAGGCTGCCCAGGATGCAGCGCCTCTCCCCTCAGCTTGAAGAGCCAGAAACAGCTTCCCGAGAAGACACCAGGCGGCCCTGCCTGCCCTGCTCTCCTTCCTACCACGTGGTGTGCGGGAAGCACTTGCCACCAGCCGGGAACATGTTGCTGTCATCCCCTCCATGGTTTCAGCATTGCTTCCAGGGCATGCACATGGTCGGGGGACTGCTCCCTGGGGTGTGCATGGCTTTGGCTCCCCCAGCCCGCCTCCAGCATCTGCTCCTTCCTGACCTCAGCAGCCAATGTTTTGAGACAGAGTCTCGCTCTGTCGCCTAGGCTGGAGTGCAGTGGTGCAATCTCCTCCTTCATGCTTTTGTGTGATTTCCCAGAGTCTGAGACGAAAGAAGTGAAGTCTTCAACCCATTGCTTAAAACCTGTGGTCCAGATCTGACTTGATAAAATAGCTTTTGTGGCAAGCTTGAAGGTAAACTGGAACATGAACTTGGTCAGGAAAATTGGTTAAGAGGTTGTTAAAATGTAATTTAAGCACGGAATGGGGAGAGGAGAGTGGAGATGGAGCAAGCTGGAAGAGCGGATCCCAGGTATTGGGTGATTGGGTGTGGGGCTTGCGGGGAGGGGCTCACCCAGTGTGTATGAATGGGGCCCTCTGGGAAAGAGGGCTCATCCCAAGTGTATGAATGGGGCAGGCTGGGAGGGAGGGTCTCATCTCCCTGTGTATGAATGGGGCAGGCTGGGAGGGAGGGGCTCATCTGCCTGTGTATGAATGGGGCAGGCTGGGAGGGAGGGGCTTATCTCCCTGTGTATGAATGGGGCAGGCTGGAGGAGAGGGACGCATCTCCCTGTGTATGAATGGGGCAGGCTGGGAGGGAGGGGCTCATCTCCCTGTGTATGAATGGGACAGGCTGGGAGGGAGGGGCTTATCTGCCTGTGTATGAATGGGGCAGGCTGGGAGGGAGGGGCTCATCTCCTTGTGTATGAATGGGGCAGGCTGGGAGGGAGGGTCTCATCTCCCTGTGTATGAATGGGGCAGGCTGGGAGGGAGGGGCTCATCCCCATGTGTATGAATGGGGCAGGCTGGGAGGGAGGGGCTCATCCCCATGTGTATGACTGGGACAGGCTGGGAAGGAGGGGCTTATCCCCATGTGTATGAATGGGGCAGACTAGGAGGGAGGGTCTCATCTCCCTGTGTATGAATGGGGCAGGCTGGAAGGGAGGGGCTCATCTCCCTGTGCATGAATGGGGCAGGCTGGGAGGGAGGGGCTCATCTCCCTGTGTATGAATGGGGCAGGCTGGGAGGGAGGGGCTCATCCTCATGTGTATGAATGGGGCAGGCTGGGAGGGAGGGTCTCATCTCCCTGTGTATGAATGGGGCAGGCTGGGAGGGAGGGGCTCATCTCCCTGTGTATGAATGGGGCAGGCTGGGAGGGAGGTTCTCATCTCCCTGTGTACAAATGGGGCAGGCTGGGAGGGAGGATCTCATCCCCATGTGTATGAATGGGGCAGGCTGGGAGGGAGGGTCTCATCTCCCTGTGTATGAATGGGGCAGGCTGGGAGGGAGGGGCTCATCTCCCTGTGTATGAATGGGGCAGGCTGGGAGGGAGGGGCTCATCTCCCTGTGTATGAATGGGGCAGGCTGGGAGGGAGGTTCTCATCTCCCTGTGTATGAATGGGGCAGGCTGGGAGGGAGGGATTCTTCTCCCTGTGTATGAATGGGGCAGGCTGGGAGGGAGGGTCTCATCTCCCTGTGTATGAATGGGGCAGGCTGGGAGGGAGGGTCTCATCCCCATGTGTATGAATGGGGCAGGCTGGGAGGGAGGTTCTCATCTCCCTGTGTATGAATGGGGCAGGCTGGGAGGGAGGGGCTCATCCTCATGTGTATGAATGGGGCAAGCTGGGAGGGAGGGGCTCATCTGCCTGTGCATGAATGGGGCAGGCTGGGAGGGAGGGGCTCATCTCCCTGTGTATGAATGGGGCAGGCTGGGAGGGAGGGGCTCATCCTCATGTGTATGAATGGGGCAGGCTGGGAGGGAGGGGCTTATTTCCCTATGTATGAATGGGGCAGGCTGGGAGGGAGGGGCTCATCTCCCTGTGTATGAATGGGGCAGGCTGGGAGGGAGGGGCTCATCTCCCTGTGTATGAATGGGGCAGGCTGGGAGGGAGGTTCTCATCTCCCTGTGTACAAATGGGGCAGGCTGGGAGGAAGGATCTCATCCCCATGTGTATGAATGGGGCAGGCTGGGAGGGAGGGGCTCATCTCCCTGTGTATGAATGGGGCAGGCTGGGAGGGAGGGGCTCATCTGCCTGTGTATGAATGGGGCAGGCTGGGAGGGAGGTTCTCATCTCCCTGTGTATGAATGGGGCAGGCTGGAGGAGAGGGACTCATCTCCCTGTGTATGAATGGGGCAGGCTGGGAGGGAGGGGCTCATCTCCCTGTGTATGAATGGGGCAGGCTGGGAGGGAGGATCTCATCCCCATGTGTATGAATGGGGCAGACTGGGAGGGAGGTTCTCATCTCCCTGTGTATGAATTGGGCAGGCTGGGAGGGAGGGGCTCATCCCCATTTGTATGAATGGGACAGGCTGGGAAGGAGGGGCTTATCCCCATGTGTATGAATGGGCCAGGCTGGGAGGGAGGTTCTCATCTCCCTGTGTATGAATGGGGCAGGCTGGGAGGGAGGGGCTCATCCCCATGTGTATGAATGGGGCAGGCTGGGAGGGAGGGACGCATCTCCCTGTGTATAAATGGGGCAGGCTGGAAGGGAGGGTCTCATCTGCCTGTGTATGAATGGGGCAGGCTGGGAGGGAGGGTCTCATCCCCATGTGTATGAATGGGACAGGCTGGGAGGGAGGTTCTCATCTCCCTGTGTATGAATTGGGCAGGCTGGGAGGGAGGGGCTCATCCTCATTTGTATGAATGGGGCAGGTGGGACTGTGGAGGGACAGTAACCACGAGAGTAGTTGAAGTCCAAGCACTGAGTGGACGTGCCCAGGGGTGCTTAGTGCAGGCCTGGCTCGGGCAGTTTAGGAGGTTTCTGGGCACCAGATTTGCATTTGGGAAGCATGGGCCTAACTCACAGAAAAGGGAGCGTGTCTGGGAGGAAGGTGTGGATGAGAAAAGTCAAGATAGAATTCCAGAAGCAAAAATGTAGCTGAAGAGCAAGAAGAGCGGGAAGCGATTGGGAAGGGCTTTGCGGGGTGTGCAGAGGATGGATCTGCCCATGCTGGGGAGTACAAGGGCTTGGGCAGGGTGGTCGAATTAAATCATTTTTGGAAAGCTCTTAAAAGTAAACTTTTTGTTTCACTGTGGTTTTTTTTTTTTGAGATGAGGTCTCACTCTGTCACCCAGGCTGGAGTGCAATGGCTGTGGTCTCAGTTCACGGCAACCTCCGCCTCTTGGGTTCAAGCGATTCTCCCACCTCAGCCTCCCAAGTAGCTGGAACTACAGGCCTGTACCACCACACTTGGCTAATTTTTGTATTTTTGGTAGAGACGGGGTTTCACTATTGTTGGCCAGGCTGTTCTCGAACTCCTGACCTTGTGATCCGCCTGCCTCGACCTCCCAAAGTGCTGGGATTACAGGTGTGAGCCACCATGCCTGACCCTCACTTTGATTTTTAAAGATATATTTTAGATATGTTTATACAAATAATTTTCCGCTCATGTCCTTTCTTTTTTTAAAGTGTCTTTTCTTGTGTGAGCTTGAACAAGATAGTTCCACATTCTCAGTGCTTTTCTAAAACTGGCTGCTTCACTCTGTCTGAAGCAGACGATGTATTTAGACTTGTTTTTCTGCCTGCTTACCATGATCCTCTTCAGGTATGCGGCTCTCGGCTCTGCAGATTGCTTTAGAATGGAGCAAATTGAATGCTGGTTCATTATTGTCACTCAAGTAGCTGCTGCATTTTCTAAATTGCCCTTCTCTTTCTCAGTATGATAGCCACTGATACAATTTACTTATTTTTGGTTTTCTTCTATTTTAAAGTGGTGGCATTTAATCCTGCCTTCTGTCTAACTTTGACCCCCGGGTTCATTTTGATACATGCTGATTTGTTGTTATTATGGTCTGTGCCAGTGTTTTTAGTCGTGTATCATCGTGTCTTTTTATCTTTTTGAGACTTTGTCTCCTCTGTCCTAATGAGAGTCCAAGTTTCCCGAGGGCAGGGGCGGCGCGTCGTGCCTCTGATACCTCCACAGCACCTGCCACTAGGCAGCCCTTCATCACTGACTTGAGGCGTAGACAAGCCTTTCCGTGGACAATGACATTCCCTTTCAGGTGGTCCTCGGCTAGGTGCCATTTTTGGGGCTTTTCGGGCTTTTTAAGGTCTAGGGTGACAACACAGTCCTGCGTTTGAAAACCTTGATGTTCTTGTCCGAAGGTGGACCTGTCCCAGTTTCTCGCTCCTGACTTGCGGTTCAGCCTTGGAGCAGGCTTTGTCCTTCAGGAGTGGCGTGCACTCCTCCTCATCAGAGTCATCTTTCTCCAAGCCAGAGGGGTTTAAATTGGGTAGAGTCAGAGGCTCTGTGAACTTGCTGATAATTATATGCAAAATTTTCTGAGCATATCCATACATTTTTAGGAGAAGGCCTATAACTTTACAAACCTGAAGCTCCAAAAATTGTCCAGGGAAGCTGCAGAAGAGGGTGGAGGTCTACGGACAGTGGGACCCTCACAGGTCCCTCGAAGCGCTGAATTGGCTCACGTAGAAATGTTCTCCAAGTGTCTAATCGTGGGAACGTTGCTCTAGACAGGTGTATTCCTGGTTTTAGTAGTTGAAGTTTTTGTGCCGCTACTTTGGGAAGGTTGGGAACACAGATACTATGGTTATGTTTTCTGAGAATAGTTCATGAAATTGTTCTCTCTCAACTTTTTTTTGCGATGGACACCCAAGAGATGTCATTGTTTTGCTCCAGTTGTGGAGAGCAAGTCAAAACTAGACAGACTAAATGGTCAGGGCAATGGATCACTTGTTTCTCTTACCCCGTTTTGAAAGAAAGGAATCAAAACACCGGAAAGAACATGTCAGAGCTGGATGTGACCGCCGACGACGTGGGTGTCAGGTTGGATGTGACCGCCGACGACGTGGGTGTCAGGTTGGATGTGACCGCTCATGAAGTGGGTGTCAGGTGTGTTCCTGGCTCCGTGTGGGAAGGAGTGTGGCTGAATGGGGCGTTTGGTGAACCGTGCAGTGCAGGGTTAGTTTCCTGTTGCTGCCTAACAAAGTCCCACAAACGTAGTGGCTCAAAGTAACATCATTTTATTATTTTACAGTTCTGTAGGTTAGAAACCTAAAATGAACCTCCTTGGGCTAAAGTCAAGATGTGAGTAGGTCTTTTACTTCCTGGAGGCACTAGGGGAGAATCTGTATCTTCATGTTTTTTAACTTCCAGAGGCACCTACATTCCTTGGCTCACGGACTCTGTTAAAAGAAAAGCTTCTGCTGAATTAAATTTAAAGGAGTTTACTTGAGCAATGATCAACTCTTGAATCGGGCAGCCCCCAGAATCACAGCAGATTCAGAGAGAGTTCAGGGATGCCTCATGGTCAGACAAATTTATAGGCAATAGAGGGAAGTGATGTACAGAAATCAGAAGTAAAGTACAGAAACAGCTGGATGGGTTACAGGCCAGCGTTTGCCTTGTTTGAACACAGTTGAGCACTCAGCAGTGTTTGAGTGGTTGAAGTGTGGCTGCTGGGATGGGCCAAGACTCAGGTATTGTTACAGGTGCGTACTCCTAAGTTAGGTTCTCAGTCTTGCTTACATATTAAGTTAGGTTATGGTTCATCCACAAGGACTCAGATATAGAAGTACAGAGTCCTCAGGCCATATTTCATTTGCTTTAACAACTCCCTCATTCATCTTTAAATCCAGCAATAGCCAGCCGAGTCCCCCTCACTGCTGCCATTGTTACTGTTGGAGGGTGTCCAGGTTCTTGGCATCTTGAACAAAGAATTGGACAACACACACAAAGTGAGGAAAGAATGTAGCAACAAAAGCAGTTATTGAAAATGAAAGTGCACTCCACAGAGTGTGAATGGCCTAACAGGGGCTCAAAGGCCCTGAATACAGAATCTTCCCAGGTCCAAATAACTCCCAGAGGTTTCCCATTGGCCACTTGGTGTTTACCACATGTAAATGAAGTGGTGGCCCACAGCCAGTGTGATTGGTTGTGGAAAGCAACCAATCAGAAGCTAAAGTGAAGTTACAAAGTTACAGTCCTATGCAAATGTCTGATTAGTTGCAAAAAGCAACCAATCAGAGGTACTTTGAATTTGCCTACTGCCATGCAGAAAAGGTGAGTGTTTGCAGAGGCTGTAGCCTCTGGTCCTTCTGTTGCTTGGGTGTGGAAAGTTAATTTCCTTTCAATTTAGTTCTAGGAAGTCAGTGTGAAGTGGCTTTAGGTTCCCTGCCTCCAGACCCTGTTCTGCTGCCTCACCACCTCTCTGATTCTCTTTTCTGTGGTCACATTTCTCTGGGACTACAGCCAGGGAAGGTTCTCTGATTTTGTGACCCCTGTGATTAAATCATCCAGGAGAGACTCCTCATCTCAAGGTCCTTAATTTAAGCACATTGGCGGAGTCCCTTTACTATGCGAATAAACATTCACAGGTTCTGGGGATTAGAATGTGGCTAAGGTTGGAGGGTCATTATTACACTGGCCACGGGGACTTGGTCCAGGTGCAGTTAATGCTTGTCCTAAAACAGATGGATTTGAATTTATAAGCCTGCAGTGCGAGTCACAGCTCTAGTAACCAGTTGTATAACTTTCGTCTCTAAGCCTCAGGTTCATCAACTGAGATCTTAGTTTTATCTTTTAATTATTAAGCATATTAACTATAGCTATTGTAATTTATGCTGTTGTGTACCGCCTACATTTCTCTTTGAGGAAATCCAGCCGCTTCTGAGATTGTTGGAGGCTGATAGCTGTCAGCTGGGCTCTGCTCCAAGAATTGCCCTCAGCTGAACAGAGGCACTTTGCCCAAGGCCACACCCCTCCTCAGGGACAGCCTGCATCCAGTGACTGACCCATGGGGGTAGGGGGTGGGTGGTATAAAGGCCTGGCTGTCTGGCCTTAACTCTAAAGGGCCGCCCAGCTCCAGCTCCGTTGGATTGGCTGGGGCCTCCATTGCGCATGTGGTACATTTCATCCTCTCCCTCTGCCCAGCCCTTCCTCCTTCGCCCCAACATGGAATAGTTCCCAGGAGCACTGTCTAGTAAGCCTCTACATACCTTTAGAGCTTTAGAGCTTGCTTCCCCGGGAACCCGTCTGAATCCTCTGTAACCCTTTTTCTGTTGGTGGTTGTTTCTTTTGGTTTTTGATCATGTGGTTTTGTCTTACTGGATGACTGGCTATTTTAATTAATTATTTTATTTCATTTAGACAGGGTCTTGTTCGCTTGCCTAGGTTAGAGTGCAGTGGTGTGATCATGGCTCATGTTAACCTCCACCTCCTAGGCTCCAGTGATCCTTTTGCCCCAGCCTCTTGAGTAGCTAAGACAACAGGCATGAACCACCATACCCAGATAATTTTTACAATTGTTTTTAGCTGAGACAGAGTCTTGCTGTGTTGCCCAGATTGGTTGGCCAGAACTCTTGGACTCAAGTGATCTGACTACCTCAGTCTCCCAAAGTGCTGGGATTAGAGGTGTGAGGCCACCATGCTTGGCCTTATGACTGGCCATTTTTGAGTAAATGTTAGACATTTCTGTGTGTGTGTCAGATTTTAGAGACTCTGGATATTATCTTCCTCCAGAGGATTGACTTCTGGCAGGAGGCTGGCTCGCCTAGGAGCACTGGCCTGCTGCAGCCAGGATTGAGACGACCTGGAGCTTGAGTCTGTGCAGGCTGATCTCATTCTAGCTTGTCTTTACTCCTGGGCTGCACACCTGTGGGGTTGGCGCTTTGCAGCCTCTTCTCCCGGGTCGGCGCTGTGCTGGGGTTTTGTGCCCTGGGCTCCGTGAGTCTGTCAAAGCTCTCCTCAGCATCAGCCTCTCAGCCAGGCTTTCCAGATGGGCAGATGCCTTTAGGGGAAGAGGGACCAGGTGCTGGCTTCCCCCCAGGCTTCTTCCTGTCCTGGATCTTGGCGTTTCTTTGTTGCCTTGGTAGCTCTCTGAGGCCGTGAAACGGATGCAGGTCATTCCTTGAGTTTTTCTAGTTCTCTGCAGAAGAGTTGGTTTAAACCCCTTGCTCTGTGTTGCTGGAAGCTATTTCCTGCAGTATTGTTGAAGTACAATTTGTTTAACCAGTCTTTTACCGTTGAAATAATAGTTTTACTAAAAAATAATTTAGCCGTTGATGTGTAAATAATTTACATCTTTATTACTTAATTTTATACCCACTTACAATTATTTCCATATACAAGTTTGAAGTGGAATTGTGCTAAAAGTGTGCAAAAGTCGAAGGTTTTTAATACGTTTCTCAATTGCTTTTTAGATACTCTGTACTAATTTATACTTCTTCAACAGTAGATGAGATAAGCTGCCTTTTCAATCTCTATTAAATCTGACTTCATAAATGTGCTTTTCCTTCCCTCCTGCAGGCACGTGCTTTAACACCTCAAACTGCAGAAACAGATGCCATTCGCTTTTTGGTTGGGACGCAGTCTCTTAAATATGATAATCAGGTAACTTTTTGACAAATGTATACATGATAATTACTAAGCCTATTCTTGGTGTTATAACCGTTTTGCTCTTGATTTTCCAGCAATATTTGAGAAAAAAATTAATACCACATAAACAAAATAAAACTTTCAGTGGATTTAAGTTGATCTTCAAATCAAAGAATATTCTCCATCTGTATGTACCGACTGAGTTCAGTAATTTAAACTGACTCCATTTTGCATGACTTTTGTAGTTTTGTGTTGCTCTTGTGGCTGGATAGACTTCACGTTATAGGCAATTGAAAAGTGAGGTTATGTGGTCACCACTACCCCTTCTATTTGGGCTGTGGATTACTTCTTTAATTGTTCGCAGAATTCTTTCCCTGTGAGTGTGGGCTGGGTCACAACCTCACCCAGTTGATCCAGGCCACTTGATCTGTCACTGCCACTTGATCCAGGCGGGCATACAGATGGAACCTTTTAGCTGTTCTGGCCACTGTAGCAGACACTTATGAGATCTGGATTCAGTTCATGGCCTGGCAGTAACCATGTGACCTTGAGAACATGGTTCTCCTGCTGGACTCCACTGTCCTTGTTGCTAAAGTGGAGATTGAAATGAGACGCCGTGGTGACTGTGCAGATGTGCATTGTTTTCGGCACAGGGAAAGTGTGCATGAGGCCACGTCAGGCATGGTCTAGGGCCTCTGCCCTGCTTACCTGATCACGCAGGGGAAAGGGCATTAAAATAGCTATCGAACACTGTGCAGGCCTGGATAGGATGTAGTGAGGCTGTCACTCTCATACGTCGATAAGGATTTAAAATCCACATAGTCACTTGGCAACTAATCAGTGATAGTTTTAGAGCTTTATAAATAAATGCTTATGGACTTAATTTGCAATTCCTGTATCCCAAACCTAGACAAAAATCATTATACACAAAAAATATTAAGTGTAATGATACTTATAGTCATAAATTACAAGCAATCAGAATATCAAAATGTGTGAATGTTAGGTTGAACAATATGAAGTTGCCACTTGTAATGGCAGATTTACCCACTTCCCTTGGGTTGAATCTGTTACTCACAGTAAATAGTATTCACTTATTACACTCATTAAAAGTTGCAAACTCCTAAGAAACATGGCAACTTAAGAATCGATAGATGATTCAGTGGGATGTTAAAATTGTGTTTACAGTATGATCAATGTGGTGTAAAAAAGCAAAGCAAAGTACACAGTGAATTTCCTCTTAGAATAAAGACTGGAAGGACATAAGCCAAAATGCACTAAAAATTGAGCCCAGGGTTATCTTCAGATGTTATTCACCTGGGAGATGTGCCACCACCACCCGGTGGATGCCTGAAACCTTGGCAAGTACTGAACCCTATACATTGTGATTTCCCCTGTCCTTACATATAGAGAAACTTTAAGTCATGAATTAGGTACAACAAGAGATTAGCAACATAACTAATAATAGAAAAATGATTGTTCGTTATGTACTATACTCCCCCTTCTTTTCTTTTTTTGAGACAGAGTCTCACTCTGTTGCCCAGGCTGGAGTGTGATGGCACGATCTCGGCTCACTGCAACCTCTGCCTCCTGGGTTCAAGCAGTTCTCCTGCCTCAGCCTCCTGAGTAGCTGGGACTACAGGCATGAACCACCACACCCAGCTAATTTTTGTATTTTTAGTAGAGACGGAGTTTCACCGTGTTGGCCAGGATGGTCTCGAACGCCTGACCACAGGTGATCTGCCTGCCACCTCAGCCTCCAAAAGTGCTGGGATTACAGGCATGAGTCAGTGTGCCCAGCTACTCAGCCTTCTTCTTGAGAAGCTGTGCGATGGTATAAGGCCTGCATGATGAGGTGAAGTGAGGGGAATGATATTGGCATTGTGACATAGCATTGGGCTATTATTGACCTTCTGAGGATACGTCAAAAGCAGGAGCATCTGTTACGGGTGATCCGGGTCATCACGACATACAATGTTGATGGTTGGATGTCAGGAGTAGTGCGGATGGCTCGGGGCAGGTAGCTTTTGTAGCATGGATATGCTAGTCAAAGGGACGACTCGTGTTCCGGGTGGGGCGGAGTGGGATGGCTCAATATGTCACCACACTACTCAGAATTTGAACTTATGAATTGCTTATTTCTGGAATTTTTTATTTAATATTTTTGTGCTACACTTGACCACAGGTAACTGAAACCTCGGAAAGCAAAACCTCAAATTGGGGTGGTATGGGGGCAACGTTTATTCAGGATGTAAAATTTTTGTCTTTTGAATATTTTGTTTTGGAATGTGTATATATGTATGTGTGTTACTTTTCTACTGGAAAAAAAATATAAGAAGGGAATTACTTATTTATAAAAATAGTTACCAGTGGCCACCTCAAAGGGTGGTTTTAGGAATGGTGCTTACGGGGGAATCCGTGAGTAAAACCCATGCCCATGCCTGAGCGATGGTGGTGCAGAGACAGGATGGGAGGCACGCCAGTTTGCCTTCCAAACGCAGCTCCAGGAAGCAGAAGCCAGAAGAAACCCAGGAATTCAACACGAAATGGGGCCACAGAAAGCACAATAGTTATGAGCAAACTATCGTGTACCTGCTCTTAGCCGGAATTTGGTAATGGCATTTCCATTAATGACATTAATGAAGAATCATTGGTACCAAAGTTATCAAAATAGAAAAAATAAAAAAATAAAGAGGCCTGGCATGGTGTCTCACACCTGTAGTCCCAGCACTTTGGGAGGCCGAGGCGGGTGGATCACTTGAGGTCAGGAGTTCAACCTGCCTCAGCATCACCACCTGGCCAACGTGGTGAAACCCCGTCTCTACTAAAAATACAAAATTAGCTGAGTGTGGTGGCGTGCGCCTGTAATCCCAGCTACTTGGGAGCCTGAGGCAGAAGAATCACTGGACAACTGGGAAAGCGGAGGTTGCAGTGAGCCGGGATCCTGCCACTGCACTCCAGCCTGGGGTTCAGAGCGAGATTCTGTCTCAAAAAAAAGAGGAAAGAATCAGCCTTAAATGACACAAAATGTTTTAATCTGCCTTAATTTATATCTTTTGGAATGAAGTAATGTCCAGTGAACTATTTTAAAGACGTTTTCCCATTTTTCTCTTCCCTTCTAAATTGAAGAGTTCTGATAATTACTCAGGTTAGTTTCCCAGTATCTTATTGTTTGAGTCAGCGGCATGTTTCATTACGCACTTTACGTATTTCCACACTTGCCTGCAGTTCTCTGCGTGTGAATCCGTACGATAGGTGTGAAGCTGCGTTTTTGACTTGCTGGTTTTGTCTTTCTGCTTCTAGTAAAGGCATGTGACATGGTTGAGCTGTTCATTCATCCATTCAACAAATGCTTACTTCATAGATTAACAGAACTCTTTAATTTCTCTTTTTTATGTGCTGGGTACACAAAAACTGAACAGATATTTCTGTCCTGAGTTCAGTGTTGAGTGAAATGGCGAAATGGATAAGCAGTGACTCACACTGCTACTCATGTTACCTTCCGGTATGCTTGGCTCTGTGTCTGCACCCAAATCTTACGTTAAATTGCAACCCCCAGTGTTGAGGGAGGGACCTGGTTGGAGGTGATTGGATCATGAGCGTGGAGTCCCCTTTGCTGTTCTCGTGACAGCGAATGCATTCCCAGCAGAGCTGATTGTTTGAACGTGGTGTGGCACTTTCCCCCTTCACGCTCTCTCCTGTTGCCACGTGAAGATGTGCCTGCTTTCCATTTGCCCTCTGCTGTGATTGTAAGATTCCTGAGGCCTCCCCAGCCATACCTCCTGTACAGCCTGTGGCACTGGGAGTCAATTAAACCTCTTTCCTTTATATAAACTACCCAGTCTAAGGTAGCTCTCTTTTTTGAGACAGAGTCTCACTCTGTCACCCAGGCTGGAGTGCAGTGGTGTAATCTTGGCTCACTGCAACCTCTGCCAGGTTCAAGCAATCCTCCTGCCTCAGCCTCCCGAGCAACTGGGATTACAGGCACACACCACCATGCCCGGCTAATTTTTGTATTTTTAGTAGAGACAGGGTTTTGCCATGTTTACCAGGCTGGTCTCAAACTCCTGACCTCAGGTGATCTGCCCGCCTTGGCCTCCCAAAATGCTGGGATTATAGATGTGAGCCGCCGTGCCTGGCCTCAGGTAGTTCTTTATAACTGTGTGAGAACGGACTAATACACCCTCTCACAGTTTTCTCCACGTCCTCATCTTGCAGCATCCTCTCTGTCTCTGTCTTGTAGTGTCTTCCCTGTCCCTGTTTTGCGGCGTCCTCTCTGTCCCCATCTTGTGGCATCCTCCCTGTTCCTATTTTGCGTGTCCTCCCTGTCCCTGTTTTGCAGCATGCTTTCTGTCCTGTCTCATGGCATCCTCCTTGTCCCCATTTCGCAGTGTGCTCCCTGTCCCTGTCTCATGGCATCCTCCCTGTCCCCATCTCGCAGCGTCCTCCCTGTCCCCGTCTCACAGCGTGCTCCCTGTCTTGTCTCATGGTGTCCTCCCTGTCCCCGTTTTGCAGCATGCTTTCTGTCCTGTCTCATGGCGTCCTCCCTGTCCCTGTCCCTGTCTCATGGCATCCTCCCTGTCCCCATTTCACGGTGTCCTCCCTGTCCCCCCGTTTTGCAGCATGCTTTCTGTCCTGTCTCATGGCGTCCTCCCTGTCCCTGTCCCCGTCTCACAGCATCCTCCCTGTCCCCGTTTCACGGTGTGCTCCCTGTCCTGTCTCATGGCATCCTCCTGTCCCCGTCTCACAGCGTGCTCCCTGTCTTGTCTGTCCCCGTCTCGCGGTGACCTCCCTGTTCCCATCTTGCAGCATGCTCCCTGTCACGTCTTGTGGCATCCTCTGTCCCCGTCTTGCAGTGGTATTGTGCAGTTCTTTGGCAGCTGTTTGCCATGGGTGTGTTTGGAGCCTGCTGGGAGCAGCTGTGTGGGCAGTGCCAGCACTGAGATCACTAAAGCGGGCCCTGCCCTCACAGTCTTCCTGGGGCTCACAGCTGGTTGAGGCTTGTGGAGATGGGGAGGTGGGTGAGTGGCTGGAGGAGGTACCTGTTCTGGAGCAGGGCCGGTCAGGGCTGCTTCCCAGCAGAGCGGGTTTTCTGCTGAGGCAGGCGGCCCTGCACAGTGTGGAGCTGGTGTGTGGCAGGATTGGGACTGAAACCTGCATGTGTCCTCTCTCTGCCCTCTTCCCTCCTGTGAATTTGCAGTTCAGCTCAGACGCATATACCGGGGAGATGCTCTTGTACCTGGAGTGTGCACTTTTGTGCAGACACTCGTGGAAAGAGTGTACCCGTGCTGTTGCCGTTCGGCATCTCTGTTTGGTGGGATGTCCCGAAAGTCAGGACAGCTCCATCCTGAGCAGCCTGGGCCTGTGGTTCCAGCTGTGAGCAGCCGCCTGTGCGCATCTGCGCAGAGCAGGAGAGACAAAGGAAGGCTGTGCTGGCCGTGGGTGCAGCCTTGCCCCTGTGCCTTCGGTGACTGTTAATAGGTCTGGCCTCCTCCCGCACACTGGGAAGCCCCTGCCCCTGGCTCTGGAGCTACAGCTCTGAGAGGGGCTGGGAAGTGTTAATGGCTCCTGGCATTACCTCAGGCCCTGGCTCCCCTCAGGCAGTCATTAATTCCCTGGAAGTGCTGGGCACCTGCATCATTACTCCACACTGCAGCTGCGCTGGCTTTCTGGAAATGTGGCGACTGTCACAGTGGCCGACTTTCCTTAGAGGGACATACTGATTTCTGTCTGTTTCCTCCTGGGGCATGGGACTCTGTTGTAGCTCCCTGTGCTCAGGGTGGAACAAAGATTTCTGGGGTCCTCGCTCTCTTTCTGGGGCTCTCCTTTGAGGAGGAGCTGGAGTTCTTCTGGGGGGTGTGAGCTCATGGCTTAGCATGGGCGGGGTTTCCCACCTGAGGTGCTTCAACTGCTTCTGGGGTTGGCTTTTCCCAGAGACTTTCCCTGTATATTTGTATTCCCCTCTTTCTTATGTAGATAAGGGATGAGTATTAATCTTCCTTCTGGGGACTTCTGGGAGTGCCTGGGTGAAAAGGGGACCGGCTTTGCCTCTTCTAACATGGAAGCATTGCCCCGGTGGTTGGGATCCTCATCAGTGAAAAGAGTGACGTTGCAGAAGGGCAGTGCCAGAGCGACTGCTTTCTTTCCCTGGGTGACTACTTAGCTTCTCAGCTCAGCTGTGTGTTCTGCGTCTGTTTGGATTCACGAAGCTTTGTTCCTGCAGGCCCTCTGCCTGCCTGTCCTGTCCTTGCCTGTGCTCAGAATCACCAGGGCGCTTGGTCAGGATTCAGATTCCCAGCCCCATTCCAGACTCACGGAGCCTTGATTTCTTCCCCACTTCTCCTGCCCTCCTCCCTCAGCCTTCTCTCTTCCTTTAATGCTAAAAGGACCTGGTTGCCCTTGGCCACTGAAGCATCACAGGGTGACCTGGCTTCCTTCAGTGAGACCTGATCCAGAGGCTCCAGCCTGTGCCCGAGCGTCCCTGACTGTCATTTCTGTCTCTTACTGTCTTCAGTGTGAGCTTCGTCTTCAGGGGTCCTGTATTTGTCGGATGCATCCCTAGATGATCTGCTGTACTTGGAAATTCTTTAACTGGTTCTTTCCAGTTCGAGTCTTAAGATCTAACATACAAAATGCTCTCTGATCCTCCCCTTTTCCTTCACTCTTGAAGAATCGGTTTGACCCTGCATCGGTCTGTTTCCATGCTGCTGATAGAGACATACCTGAGACTGGGAAGAAAAAGAGGTTTAATGGACTTACAGTTCCACATGGCTGGGGAGGCCTGACAGTCATGGTGGAAGGCAAGGAGGAGCAGGTTATGTTTGACATGGTTGGCGGCAGGCAAAGAGGGAGAACTTGTGCCAGGAAACTCCCCTTATCATACTGCTGGATCCCATGAGACTTACTCGCTATCAGGAGGACAGCACGGGAACAACCTGCCCCCATGATTCGATGACCTCCCACCAGGTCCTTGCCACAACACGTGGGAATTCCAGATGAGATTTGGGTGGGGACACAGTCACACCATATCACACCCTCAGGTCTGCTGGGGTATCAGGCCATTCTTGCATTGCTATATGGAAATATCTGAGACTGGGTGATTTATAAAGAAAAGAGGTTTAATAGTTCTACAGCTGTACAGGAAGCATGGCTCTGACGTCTGCTTCTGGGATGGCCTCGAGAAGCTTCCCATCATGGCGGAAGGCAGAGTGGGAGCAAGGAGTGAGGGGAGGGCCATAGGCTGAAATGGCCAGATCTCAGGAGAGCTAACTGTCACCAAGACAGCTCCCGGCCACGAGGGATCCGCCCCCAGGATCCGACACCTCCCAGCAGGCCCCGCCTCCAGCACTGCGGATTTCCACAGGGACAAATATCCAAACTATATCAGCTGGCATTCCTACAGGTCTTCAGCTGGGAGGGTTCTGTGGGTTTGAGGAGAAATGTATGACTTTTATCCAAGGTTTTTGAGTCCTGACTCTCCTACAAACAGCTTCTGTCGTCTTCTCTGTGAAGTCTTTCCGTGTTTGCCCCCTTTCCAATTCTTGAGCTTGAACCAATTCACGTCTTTTCTCCACTCTCGTCTGACTTTGCGTATGCATGCCTCTAATATAAGGCTTAACATGAGAGGATCCTGTTACTTCTATTTTGTATTTATTTTTCTCCAAGGTCCTTGACACCTTGCCATCCCTGACACGTACTGTGAGGCCGAGGACCATCCACTGCTGTGTCCTTTCAATGCCTGGTGCTGAGCAGGTTGTTGGATGGATGTATTTTAAGGAAAGTCACAGACTTTTGCAAAAATTAGTTCTGCTGTAGCAAACATACTTACTTTTCACAAGTAAATCTTGTGATGTCCTGTTGGACATCTATTACCTTTTCCGACTAACATCAGATTCGTTTCTGTCTAGAGAAGTCACAATATCCAGAAACTCCATGTCTGGCCATCCAGCTCCGGGATTTTGCTGCAAATTCCATCAGATTCCCGGGTGTACATATCAGGGAGCATTGGGTCAAAACCCCTGGCCAATTTCGTTTGTCCCACCAGCGTCACAAGGAGTCAACGCCCAGAACCTCCCATGGGCCGTGCTGCTGCCCTTGGGCCAGCTCCCATGGCGGCCCTCTCTCATGGGTGGGCTTGTGCTGTGTTTGCCTGTGCTCAGTGTGTGGGGTGTGGGGGGCAGGGTGTCTGTCACTGCTTCAGATGAACAAAGCATGCTGGGAGAAGTGCGTGTGGACTCTGGATCATAGGGTTTCCCCAGTCAACTGTTTCATAAGGGTTTCCTTAAAGCACTTCTCGGGCACGTTGGTGATGGTGGTGGTTTGCATTGGACTTCTGTACCAGGAACAAGTCATACGTGTGCACCAATAGGAATCAAGGGAAAGATGAACCTGGTGTCACAGTGCCCCATTCCCCTCTGTGTGCACCACGGTAGATCTAGGGAAAGATAAATGTGGTGCCACAGGGCCGCGTGCCCTCCTCCGTCTGTATCCCTGTCAAGAGAAACGGAAACGTCATGCCACGGCGCCACCTCCCGCCATGCACTTTCAGATTTTCCTCTATGAATTGTGCCCCACTTTGCTTTCTGAGAATTTTGGTCTCACTATATGTATACATATTTTTCTTTTCTTTTCTTTTCTTTGAGACAGAATCTTGCTCTGTTGCCCAGGCTGGAGTGTAGCAGCGTGATCTCAGCTCACTGTAACCTCTGCCTCCAGGTTCAAGTGATTCTCCTGCCTCAGCCTCCCGAGTAGCGGAGCATGCACCACCATGCCTGGGTAATTTTTGTGTTTTGTTAGAGAGGTGTTTCACCATGTTGGCCAGGCTGGTCTTGAACTTCTGACCTCAGGTGATCCACCTGCCTCGGCCTCCCAAAGTGCTGGGAATACAGGTGTGAGCCACACCCAGCCTGCTCTCCCTGTATTGATTATGCCCCAAGATTTTTTTTTTTTTTTTTGTACAGAGTTCTACTTACGTCTTTCTGATTTTTAGAGTGAGAGGCAGCTCTCGACTGGAAGGAAGAGCTGGTACTTCAGCCCTGTTCTCTGCTACCAGAGGCAGCGGGTGGCATTCCAGTGACCCCGTTAGGTTCCAGCCTCCCCGCCGCGCTGACCACACGCTGCACAGCCTGTCTTACCGTCTACGCCGTTCTGAGAAGCGCGCTTCTGGGGCACAGGGAGTTCCTGGAACGTGGAGTCTTTTTTCTCCCCCACTGCCAAGTGTACTTTTTGGGCTTCATGGGCAAGGGCTATTAATACCCTGGGCTTTAATTGCCTAAGAGAGAAGTATTAACATGTTTACAGAAGTGGTGGTTATTGTATGGGACTCATAAGCATTGGAAAATCTGTAACACACTTAATAACTCTATTACTTCCTGTTTACGTTCTTAGCCTAGGACCAGTATGTGTTTCTGCTAGAACAAAGGGATCTTAGAAATGCAGTCAAAATGTACAAATGCTGAGAAGAGCCCAAATGTACAAAAAGCCCAGAAAGGGTTGGTGACTTGCCCAAGGTCACACAGCCAGGAATGGCAGAATCCAAATGAGAAACCAGGTCTCCTGACTGGCAGATCGCTTTCATGTCAGCACCAAGCTGAAGCGTGAGGCCGACTGCAGTAGAAACTGTGTTTTCAGGGTTGCTTGCTGTAACAGAGAGTAAAGAAACCAGCGATATGGGCCATGGCTTGTCCTGTCCACATTTGGCCCCAGGCCGTATTCTGCATAACTCTTAAAGGATTACCATTGAGCAGGTGGGTTTAGTAATGGATAACGTGGCAGGGAAGGCATCTCCTGTCATCTGCCTGGTGGTCATCCAGGGTGAGAACTGGAGAGGTTTGCCATCAGTGGCCGAGGGAATCTCCTGCCTGTGGGGAAGCCATTGGATCATTCACTTTCCCTAGGAGAGTGGCTCTTGATTTTTAAATATCCAGTCTTATTTATGTGCAGTATTTTTTATTTTTATTTTTTCTGCAGAGATGGGATCTTGCCATGTTGCCCAGGCTGGTCTTGAACTCCTGGGCTCAAGCCATCCTCCCACTTCAGCTCCCCAAAATGCTGGGATCACAGGTGTGAGCCATCGTGCCAGCCTCCCCCGCCCCTTTTTTTTTTTCCCCAATTCTCAAGAATTTTTAAAAAGTTTCAGTTCAAAGCGTAGGTGAAATGGACAGCGCGGCGGCCTCAGCTCTGTACTCAGCAGCCTGGCCCTGGCCCACGGCCACACAGCGTTTCTCTCCAATCCTGATTCTTCCAGGAAAGGAGGGAGAGGTGATTAAGTTCATCTTTACAGACTTCCTAATAAATTTTTATAACTCTTTATTCTAAATCCTTATAGTGTCATCTGTGGCCCTAGCCCAGCACTGGTAAAATCAACTTTAAAAATTTTAATGATGATTCAAAACATCTGAGTTTGATCTTCATTGTAAACGATTAACACAGTAAAAAAATCCAATGTGGCGTGAAAAGTTGAAAGTAACATTTCAGCTCTGCTCACAGGGCGGCGTCTTTCTGGACCTGCCTGGATAGTGTTAACGGGTCTTTCTTTGGCCTCTGGTAATCTTTTGCGTTCCCCATAGTTATGGTGTTTCTGTCTCGTGCTGCTTGGTTTTGGAGCTGGCCTGTACCTGCATATGTTTATTCAACAAAACAGTTGTTTTTACTTTCGGGTGAGCTGGGTGTGGAACGATGCCCTGAGAACAGAGAGTCGAGGTACTGGTTCTTCCTTCCAGCTGGGAGCCGCCTCTCACTCTGGCTTGCTGCTGCCCTGCAGAGCAAATCCACAGGGCAGGCGGCGGGGCTGCAGAGCTCGCCAGGACCGGGGGCTCCTGTAGGCCTGGCTCTGCCATGTGTGACTGAAGGAGCCCAGGCGCCTCCGCTCTTCAAGCCTCAGTCTTTTCACCTGTGGACTGTGGTTAATGGTAATATATTACAGGGCTATTTCAAGGATTAAGGCGCTAAAGTGTATCGAATACTTAGCATCGTGCCTGGCGCAATGTAAATTCAGCCGCTGCTTTGTGATTTTTGCTGACCGTGGTTGGTGGCCTCCTCTTTGAACATCCCCATGTTAAAACAGCTCGTGGAGATGTGTACTTTGCACTACTCTATGAATCATCCATAAAATGAGGATACGTGGGAAAATCTCCAGACTCTTTAGGCTCAGAAATGAAGGTTAAAGACCATTTCTGCTGCAGTGTCCCAGATTAGGAGACGTTGAGGAGGATGGGTTCCTGTCTGCCCTCTGCGTGCTTGCCGGCTGGAGGAGCGGAACATAGAGGAGATGCGTGCAGCCAGGAGCGGAGTCTCATTGGAAAGCTGTGCCTTGTGTCTCCACAAGAACGAAAACAGCTTGACGGGGAGAAAGGTGGGCCCAGGCGGAGGTGGGCCCAGGCGGAGGCGAGCCTGTGGGGAGGCAGGAGACAGGAGACAGGGTCTGCTGGGACCTGGAGCCAGGCCGAGGGGCCAGCGTGGGGGCTGCGCTGCACACGCACAGAAAGCTCCCGGCTGTGCCTGATGTCCTGGTGCATTTCAGAGGAGCAGATTTGCAAAGAAGTACATTTAAGTGCATCCCTTTTTTCAGTGCTAATGGATTTCCTGATAAGTAGGAAATGTGAAAAATACTGAAGAAAAAAATCCCTAGCAACATGAAAATTATTTCTGATGTTCTAGATCACCTGTGGTCTGTTCACATGTGATGGTGTTATATAATCACATGACAGTTTATAGCCTGCTTTTAAAATGTACTACTCTTGTAACATTTTTGGTATTCATAATTGCTCTTAATCATCATAACTTTTAAAGCTATATCACATTTCGTAATATACTTTTTTTGTACATTTATTCTTTGGGACGGATTTCACAAAATCAAATTATTGTTTCAGTTTCAACACTTATATAGTTCTTATTTACATACTATGACAAACCTTCTTCTAGAGGAATTGGACAGATGATAATGTGGGCCGATTCTAACATGCCCTTCCCTGTACTGGCTACCACCACTTGAAAAAGTTGGCTAATATAATAAATATTAATTGGTATCATGAAATTCTCATTTTTAAATTTTTAAGTCATTGGTTATAATAAAGAATGAATTTTCTTTATGTATTTGTGACTAGTTTTTACTCGAATGGATTTCTGCCTGTAAGGTATAACTATAGCTTACCATGCATCGAAGTGCACGCATTTAGAATGTACAACTGGGGGCATCTTTACACACGCATGCACCGATTCCCCACACCCACCTACGCCTACACACCCACACAGCCATGCACCCACACCCTCCCACACACCTGCACCTGCCCCACACCCGCACCTGCACACACGTGCATTCACACCCATGTACACCTCCCATACCCATGTGCCCACAGACCCCCACACACTCCCTTACACACACACCTGCCCCACCCCCACCCCCACACATCTGCACCTCCCCCACAGCCACACTCACGCACATATACACGTGGGCCACATACCCATGCTCCCATACACCCACGCACATGCATAGACCACACCAACGCTCCCACACACAGGTGCACCCCTGCATGCGCACCGACCCACAGCCACGTGCACCTGTGCCACAGCCGTGGGGAGCACCCTAGCAGTCCCCTCCGATTCTTGGAGTCTGGGCCAACTGCAGGCCTGCGGCGATGGTCTCTGTTGTCGCCCTGCTGGCTCTGCCTCAGGTCGTCACACAAGGTGCTCCTCCTGTGTCCGATCGTTCTCACTCCGCGCTGTCTGTGCGTGTGTTGTTGTTACCTATCATTACTGGGAGAATTGTATTTGTGAATATACCCAACTGATTCACCCATTCTGTTGTGTTTTATTTTTTTATTTTATTTATCTTTTTTGAGACAGAGTCTCACTCTGTTGTCCAACTTGGAGTGCAGTGGTGTGATCTTGGCTCACTGCAACCTCCACGTCCTGAGTTCAAGTGATTCTCCTGCCTCAGCCTTCCGAGTAGCTGGGACTACAGGCACCCACCACCAGGCCTGGCTAATTTTTATATTTTTAGTAGAGACAGGGTTTCACCACATTGGCCAGGCTGGCCTCAAACTCCTGACCTCAAGTGATCTGCCCGCCTTGGCCTCCCGAAGTGCTGGGATTACAGGTGTGAACCACCGCGCCCGGCCTGCCCATTGTTGATGGACCTCTGAGACGTTTGCTGCTCTCGGCTGTCGTAAATATACCTGCCGTGAAAATCCTCGCACTTGCCTTTTCTTTGGGGTTTGTAGGGTCTATCCCCAGGTGTAGTGATGTGGGGTCATAGGGCATATGTATTTCCGCCAAATATTTTTCTCGATATGACTTAGTAATTACTTAATAATTAATAATATAAAATGTGTAACAGATCCACAGAGGGAAAATCTGTTTATAGGTAAACTTTCCTTGGGCATGGAAAGGAAAAAGCGTACAATAAACGTTCACGTATAGAAACAAATGCTGTGTTATTTTCCCTGGTTCTTAGATGTGTGGTTTGTAATTGGAAGCTGTTCACTGGGAATGGTTTTGAACCTGCTGTGAAAACCTCTGTGGGCCCTGATTGGAAAGTGCAGGCGGGCGTGCTCACTGGGCCCCTGCTCTGCATCGGGCAAGCTAGCCACATCCGGCTTTTCCTTGGCCCCAGGCCCAGGTGCTGGCGGCCCTGCTGCACTCCTGGGAGACTGTGGTTCAGCTCCCATGGCTCTGGGCGGTGGCCGAGTATGAACTCCCCTCTGAGCAAGTCCAGAATGACTCCTTAGGGGGACCTTGTGTTAGTTTGTTCTCACACTGCTATTAAGAAATAACTGAGACTGGGTAATTTATAAAGATCAGAGGTTTGATTGGCTCACAGTTCTGCAGCTGTACAGGAAACAGCAACATCTGCTTCTGGGGAGGCCTCAGGAAGCTTCCGATCATGGCGGAAGGCGAGGAGGGAGCAGGCACCTCACACGGCAGAAGGAGGAGCAAGCAGAGGGAGGGGCGCTGCCGCTCACTTTTAAATGACCTGGTCTCAGGAGAGCTCACTGTCGTGAGGACATTACCAAGTGGGGATGGTGCTAACCCGTTGGTGAAGGCCCATCTCCCATCACCCATAGTAACGTGTCTCATAGGATCTGTTTCTCTACCTTGTAAGCCAGAACCTCCCACCAGGCCCCGAGTGCGACCCTGGGATTACAATTTGACGTGAGATTTGGACAGGACACAAACCGTATCAGATCCTGGGAAGAGCAGTTGGAAGTAATGAAAGGGCCGTCTGAGGCATGGACGATGCGTAGGTGCTGCTGGGTATCGTGGGGACAGCTCAAAAACAGCATTTAATGTTTGTTTTGATGGCAAAAGTATTGCAGAGTGGGCCAGGCACGGTCAGTCCCAGACCTAATTAGGCAGAAAACGTTAGAAATACAAATAAAGCACAAAGAAGTGAAGGAAAGCCGCCTCTGATCCCGCCATTTGGACGCCGCTCAGGTGCCTGCCAGTTCTCTTGTTTGGACACGCATACTTTTTTAAAGCAAACAAACAAAAGAAGGGTGTAGCATTCACACAGTTTCTTTCGTTGCTTTCTGCCTTATTTCTTTCATACATTCTCTTCTCCTAAAATGTGTATTACAGACGTCGTTCCATGTCACTAAGTAGTCTACAGTACACTGCATGGCTTCATAATATTATATTACCGTCAAGTACTGCAGTTTATTTGAATCGTTTCCTATTACCAAACATTTAGGTGACTTCTAATTTTTTTATTACATAGTTGACTTCTAATTTTTTTAGTCATTGCAATAGTAAACGTACTTGGATATAAATCTTTTGTGCAGATCCATGAGTATTTTCTTAGTACATATTTAAAAGAAGAATTATGCTTTCTCATTGACTTGGGTATTGGTAAGAAATTAAACGTGAAATCATTTTAATTCCTCTAAAAATTATCCTGGAAAGCATGGAGACAGTATATTTAACTTTTTTATGTAGTGGCTAAAATGTTACACTATTTAATGTCATAAGACAATGGGCACCAGTGGCTGTGGGCTTGTTTTTAAGATGGAAATGTGTGAATATACAGCCCTTTCTCACCCTCGCCTGCCTTACTCATGTCTGATGTATGGGTTGAGCTCTGCCCACTACAGATAGAGTGGGCCAGGCACGGTCAGTCCCAGACCTAATTAGGCAGCCTCGCCCTGCCCTCCCCAGCAGCCGCACCCTGCTGCCCCGCCCTCCCCAGAAGCCTTGCAGCAGGCTGGAAGGACCTTGCCAACATGGACAGCCCTGGGCAGCTCTGGCCTTGGCACCAGCAGAGGCTCAGTCTTAGAGCCACCTGGGGACACAGCGTTTGGGTGCCTCATTTCTTTAAGACTGGATATGACCAGAGGGCAGTCTTACGTAGCTTGCAATCAAAAATGCGCCACAGGGATTTTCCTACCTTATCTTCGGAGAGGAGTCCAGTGAGAATGAAATTATAGGAGTCCATACTGTTGGCACAATAACAGTTAATTAAAGCTGTATCCGTCATGAAATGTGCATGTGATTCTTCTTGGTAATCGTGATGTGAATGAAGGTACTGAGGAGATTTCTGAGATCCTGATGTGCTCTTTCCTTGTGTTTGTAGATCCACATCATAGATTTTGACGATGAAAATAACATTATAAATAAAAATGTCCTCCTCCATCAAGCGGGTGAAATCTGGCACATCAGTGCGAGTCCTGCAGACAAAGGCGTGCTGGCTACCTGCTACAGCAGAAGTAAGTGCGGCTTTTCTAAGGTCATTTGGTAACCGGAGGTAATTTGTAAGACTGGTTTTGTATTGCTAATGGGTTGACACATGACTTAAAAGATTTAACCATTAATGAAGGTGTTGCATACACAGAGAAGCTGTGATGTTGCGAGATGTTTGCAGAAATTACTGGAATCTTAAGATTCTAAGAATTGAGGCTGGAATCAGCTGTTCGAGGAACGTTGACCCCTTGGTCAGGGGAGGACAGTGCTGGAGGTTCTTAGGAGGCAGACACAGGTGTCCTGATGCGGAGACTGCGCTGTGGGGAGCAGCAGGGACGCGCCTCTTTCCCGTAGTGTCTTGGTGACCGTCTTCCAGTCCTCTGGTAAGAGCAGTTGCGTGCACACACGCTTGTGGACTGGGGCTGTGTCTGATAGGCCTCTTCCTGCCCGCCGTTGGGCTGTGCAGGCTCGCAGGGCTCCGGGGCTGTACGCCTGTGTCAGTGCAGACATCTCAGTCGCTGAACTGAGCCTCCCTTTCCCCAGTTCTCCTCACTCTGTCGTCGTCAGTAACTATTTTCTAAATTCTGGCTCGGTGGAGAGATATCTCATAGGATCTTTCTCTACCGTGTAAGCCAGAACAAAGTCTTCGTGGTTTTCGATATGCAGTTTCTAGAGTGTTGCCTTCATTCGTCCCATAGGCTGAATGACTTTTTAGATAACTTTAATGCGTTCTGTCTGATCTTCCCTCTCATACCCTGGCTTCAAAATATTACTATGTAGGGATCGCATGGCTCGTGTATCAGGCAGGTCACCAGGACGCCCTGGTCTAAAATTCTGTGATTAGGCTCTGCTTTCACCAAGTTCTGTGTATGTTTCCTTCCACGTTATTTATTTATTTATTTAAGGTGGAGTTTTACTCGTTGTCCAGGCTGGTGTGCAGTGTACGATCTTGGTTCACTGCAACCTCTGCCTCCTGGGTTCAAGCCATTCTCCTGCCTCAGCCTCCTGAGTAGCTGAGATTACAGGTGTCTGCAAAACGCTTGGCTAATTTTTGTATTTTTAGTATAGACGGGGTTTCACCATTTTGGCCAGGTTGGTCTTGAACTCCTGACCTCAGGTGATCGGCCCGCGTGAGCCTCCCAAAATGCTAGGCTTACAGATGTGAACCACTGCGCCCAGCCCTCCTTCTGCTTTAACTTCATGGCTGCCCTGTGTCTGCCCTCTGAGGGTCCTGCCTTCCGCCTGGAGGGCAGTGTGGTGTGTGGCTGAGTGCGGCTGTGCACCTCCCTCCTGCCAGTGGGAGGTTGGGGGTCCAAGAGTCTCCTATATTTTGTCTGCTCTCTGTGCTGATTGGCCCAGCTGACAGTGTCTCAGCCGAAACACATTTCTCAAAAATCGGTGGGTCTTCAGTAGATTTCCTGGGGCTTCACTTCCTCAGACAAGAGCCTAGCTGCAGACCTGTTAGAGGCGATCTCTTCTCTGCCTCAGTCTCCTGCTCAGATGGCCAAGGGACTGCTCTCTTCACCCTTGACCCGTTACCTCCACCCTTCACCCTCCCCTCCACCCTTCACCCTCTCATCTGCTGAGGATGTGTGAGGCGCTCCCTCGGCTTCTTGAAAGGCTTTTCCTAGGACTGTGCTCTGGCCTCCTGACCTTCCCTAGGCTTTAACCACATGCAGTGTGGCCCATCCTCAGCCTTTTCTCAGGGGCACACGCTCCTGACAGTCGGGGTATTAGTCCATTCTCGCACTGCTATGAAGAACTACCTGGGACTGGGTAATTTATGAAGAGGTTTAATTGACTCACACAGTTCTGTAGGCTTAACAGGAAGCTTGACTGGGAGGCCTTAGGAAACTTACAATCACGGTGTGAGGTGAAGGGGAAGCAAGGACCTTCTTCAAAGCCAGCAGGAGAGAGAGCAAAGTGGGAAGAGCCACATACCTTAAACAGCCAGATCTCCTGAGAACTCACTCGCTGTCCCAAGAACAGCACGGGGGAAATCCACCCCACGGTCCGTCATCTCCCACCAGGTTCCTCCCCTGACAGGTGGGGATCACAGTTCGAGATGAGATTTGGGTGGGGACACAGGCCCAACCATATCAGTTAGGCTTTTCATTTCAGCACCTTTGCTGCTGGAGAGGCTGGGCTTGGAGTTACTCTGCCATCCAACAGCTCTTCCCCCGTTTGCCCTCTTCTCCACCCTTGCCCTGTCCCTGCACCGGGAAACCCCTCGAGTGCAGGACCAGCCTCAGCATGACAGGAGGTACCTCCATGGCCCTGCAGGACACCACCTCTCTGCCTCCTGTAGCAAGCGCCCGCCTTCCTCCTGGATGTTCCAAGCAAGCTCTGCTCTTTCTGTGGCTCCTCAGAAACCTTCCAGCCTCTACCCACTGCTGGAATCCAGAGCTCCTCCCACGTTTCAGGCATTTGTTACCATGGCCCCTGCTTCCATAGTCATTATACACTGCATGAGAGATTCCCACACACACAGTGGCTTCCAACAGCACACACCTCTTCAGCAGTCGGCACTGGCCTGGGGTCTCCAGGCTGCCGTCCAGGCCCCACCAGGCTGTGTCAGGGCTCTCGCCTGATGTGGCTCCTGAGGTTGTAGGACACAGGCTTACTTCCTGGCTGGCTGCAGGGACCGCCCTCAGCTGCTCCCCGCTGTCACTGGGCTTTGGGTTAGGCTGCCAAGTTTGTGGCAATTTGCAGGAGCAACAGAAAACGAACACGATTGCCAAGAACTCTTGGTCTTGTTCTGGTCGTCCGCAGGCGTAAGTTGATTGCGTCCTTCAAGTTACCCTGGCTCTCGTGATTCCCAGTCGTGGCTTTCAGAGACCGACTCTTTCTGCCAGTCTTTGAAGGCAGTGTAGCTCTTCTGTTAAATACTTCCTTAATCTGTCAGCCTCTCGAGGAAGAAAGACAAAAGTGTTCCACAACATTCGTGTCTAAGTTCCAAGAATTCTGTTTTATTCCTGTCATAGGCAGAACTGAGATTTCTGTCCCTCATGGAAGGCCGTTTTCCAGTGTGAAATGCTGCGAGCACCTGCTCTCACCAGGAAGGGGCGGCACAGCTGCTTGGCGTGTGCTCAACCCGGCTCTTCGCCCTTTGAAGCGCGTGGTGCTGTGCCTCCTCTGAATCAGGTCCTCTGCAGCGGCAGTCGTGCCCCTGGGACAAGGCACCAGCCCCTCCTGCTTCAGGTGCCTCCAGAAAAGCCTGGGGTCACAGACCTAAGCTTGCTGTGTGTAACGCAGTGCAGGGAAAATGTTTTAGAGACTTCATATGTTTTGCAAACACACTTGTGCTCTGTTCATTTTGTACGTAGCTTGCCTGTAAGTCACTAGGCTTCCACATTGCAATGAATTAAATATGAATTAATCCAAAGGCACCACAAACATATATTATACCGGATTGCTTAAATTGTCACTTCATTATTACGAGTCTCTTTGCAGAGATCAGAGTTGCACTTTGTCCTCTGTCTGCCCCGCTCGCCGGGGTGGGTGGGAGCTGCCTGCGGCGCATGCTCCCGTTGTGCTGTCGACTAGGGTGTGCCCTCAGAGGAGCTCCTGCCATCGGCTGTCCTTGGAGCCCCCACGTGCTCTCTTTGTCCCTGCTCTTTTGCAGCCCCTTCCTTCTTTTTGTTTCCATTAGTTTGTATGATATTTTGGTGAACCGTAGCATCTTTTAATGAAGAGACTCAGGGCTTCTGAGACACGCCTTTCAGCACACACCCAGCATGGGGCAGGGCCAGACAGTGTGGGAAGCAGAGCCGTAGGTGGAGAGGGCGGGCAGGTCCCAGAGCCCACTGGTGTGTGTTGTTAGGAGCGCTCTCCTTCCAGTAGGCAGTTGCCCTCTTCTTTCCTTCTTCACAGGTGTCCTGAAATCCTTTTCCATGGAGATAGTGTCTCGCTCTTGGTTCTTGTCACCCAGGCTGGAGTACAGTGGTGCAATCTTGGCTCACTGCATCCTCTGCCTGCCAGGCTCAAGCAATCCACCCACCTCAGCCTCTTGAGTAGCTCGGAACACAGGTATGCACTACCATATCTGGCTGACTTTTAAAAAAATTTCTATAGAAATGAGGTCTCACTGTGTTGCCCAGGCTGGTCTTGAACTCCTGAGCTCAAGTGATCTGCCTGCTTCAGCCTCTGAAAGTACTGAGATTACAGGTGTGAGCCTCCACACCTGGCCTTCTGTGGATCTTATGAGCGGAAAGGAGAAAGGAGCCATGGAAAAGGGGCCTCTGGGGAGAGTGTCTAGACGCAGAATGCGTTTGGAGCTCCCCGCTCTTCTTTAGGAATCTTGCTACTGGTTATTTGTCGAAAACAGCAGTGTTTGCATTATGTCTGTTGTTGCAGCACACCGAATCTCTGCCAATCAGTGCAAGTCTGCAGCATGGTAGAACTCTTGTGCACAAAGCACACACGCTGGGATGAACATCACAAATACGCGTAAACGGATGAACTCGTGGCTTATTTTCTTCAATGCAAGCAAGAAACCCTTTCTCTGTTCTCTTATTCTTAAGAAGAGTGGTCAGGAACGACGTTTTGAGTTCCCCGTGCACAGCTGAAGGGTCTGGCGCTCACAGGCAAAGGCTCCTTGCAGAGTGATGTTCTCGTCACACTGTCTAGAAAATGATAGAAAATTTATAGGAGGTTAAAGTATCCTAAAAATTCACACTTTTTCAGATGAAACCATATCTCTCTCTCTTCTAGCTTAAATCTCTATTCATGCAAGGAACAAGTGACAGATTGCCAGCGATTACTGATAGGGATTTATAACTGCTGTTGATCGTTTCACTCATTACCTGTGATGATTGTGAAAAATACATTCTTGGAATTTGTGGAAGGGGGAGTTGTTGTGCAATAAACTCATGAAATGTTTTCTACATAGATGATGAAGATTAAGAAAACAACTTTTACTCTCCTTTCTGATAATTTTATAAGGAAAAATGCGTCCCTATGAGAACAAATGAGGGATGGTGCCCAGGTTAGAAGCTGTCTTGACAGGGCAGCACACACTTGCAACGAGAGAGATCTCGACAGTAACCATCCTGTGGGGGCAGATCGAGGGTCGGACATAGAAGTGGGGACAGTGGCAAGTGGCAGGCTGGCCTCTTAGGAGGACACAGGCCTCCACACACAGCAAATAACAACACAACCTTCAGCTCTCAATTGGACCTGGAGCCGCTAAAGGCTGCGGTGTTGCCACCTGGAAGAAGCCTGGTCACGCAGGGAATTAGCATGAGTGACACATTCCTCTCATGATTTCTCCCTTTGGAGCTGCCGGGAACTTCCAGTCGCCTCCCTCCCCTATGTGCATGCCCTTCGGAACGTGCTGCCAGCAGGCCTTGACCTTTCTGTGCAACTCACTTCCTTTATTTACAAGCTGTTTCACCCAAGGTTTTCTTAAGGTTCATTGAGAAAAAAACGTGTTTCAGATAAACATAAAAAAAACCCAGCTTTGCTGCTTTAATTTCTAATGTTTGTTTCTGAATTGGGGTATGCCATGTGCACCTGCCTCTGCTCACACTGTCTAATGATTGTGTGCCTGCCTCTGCTCACACCGTCTCATGAGTGTACACATGCCTGCCTCTGCTCACACTGTCTCATGAGTGTGTGCCTGCCTCTGCTCACACCGTCTCATGAGTGTACACATGCCTGCCTCTGCTCACACTGTCTCATGAGTGTGTGCCTGCCTCTGCTCACACCGTCTCATGAGTGTACACATGCCTGCCTCTGCTCACACTGTCTCATGAGTGTGTGCCTGCCTCTGCTCACACTGTCTCATGAGTGTGTGCCTGCCTCTGCTCACACTCATGAGTGTGTGCCTGCCTCTGCTCACACTGTCTCATGAGTGTACATGTACCTGTCTCTGTTCACACTATTTCATGAGTGTGTGCCTGCCTCTGCTCACACCGTCTCATGTGTACACATGCCTGCCTCTGCTCACACCGTCTCATGAGTGTACATGTGCCTGCCTCTGCTCACACCATCTCATGAGTGTACACGTGCCTGCCTCTGCTCACACCGTCTCATGAGTGTACACGTGCCTGCCTCTGCTCACACCGTCTCATGAGTGTACAAGTGCCTGCCTCTGCTCACACCGTCTCATAAGTGTGCATGTGCCTGCCTCTGCTCACACCGTCTCATGAGTGTGCACATGCCTACCTCTGCTCACACTCTCATGAGTGTGTGCCTGCCTCTGCTCACACTGTCTCATGAGTGTACATGTGCCTGCCTCTGTTCACAGTTTCATGAGTATACACGTGCCTGCCTCTGATCACACTGTCTCATGAGTGTGTGCCTGCCTCTGCTCACACTGTCTCATGAGTGTGTGCCTGCCTCTGTTCACACTGTTTCATGAGTATACACATGCCTGCCTCTGCTCACACTGTCTCATGAGTGTGTGCCTGCCTCTGCTCACACCGTCTCATGAGTGTACACATGTCTGCCTCTGCTCACACCATCTCATGAGTGTGTGCCTGCCTCTGCTTGCACTGTCTCTGAGTGTACACGTGCCTGCCTCTGTTCTTACCATCTCATGATTGTGTGCCTGCCTCTGCTCACACTGTGTCATGAGTGTACACTTGCCTGCCTCTGCTCACACTGTGTCATGAGTGTACACGTGCCTACCTCTGCTCACACTGTTTCAAGAGTGTGTGTCTGCCTCTGCTCACACAGTCTCATGAGTGTACACATGCCTGCCTCTGCTCACACTCTGAGTGTACATGTGTCTGCCTCTGCTCACACTGTCTCATGAGTGTGTCTGCCTCTGCTCACACAGTCTCATGAGTGTACACATGCCTGCCTCTGCTCACACTCTGAGTGTACATGTGTCTGCCTCTGCTCACACAGTCTCATGAGTGTACACATGCCTGCCTCTGCTCACACTCTGAGTGTACATGTGTCTGCCTCTGCTCACACAGTCTCATGAGTGTACACATGCCTGCCTCTGCTCACACTCTGAGTGTACATGTGTCTGCCTCTGCTCACACTGTCTCATGAGTGTACACGTGCCTGCCTCTGCTCTCACCATCTCATGAGTGTGTGCCTGCCTTCGCTCACAGTTTCATGAGTGTGTGCCTGCCTCTGCTCACACCATCTGTCCCTTTGTGTGCCTGCCACTGCTCACACAGTCTTATGAATGTACACGTGCCTGCCTCTGCTCTCACAGTCTCATGAGTGTGTGCCTGCCTCTGCTCACAGTTTCATGAGTGTGTGCCTGCCTCTGCTCTCACCATCTCATGATTGTGCACCTGCCTCTGCTCATGCTGTATCATGAATGTACACACATCTTCTGCTCACACTGTATCATGAGTGCCTCTACTCAGTGTCTCATGAGTGTACATGTGTCAGCTTCTGCTCACACAGTCTCATGAGTGTGTGCACCTGTCTCTGCTCACACCATCTTGTGAGTGTACATGCATCTACCTCTGTTCACACTATCTTGAGTGTGTGCCCATCTCTGCTCACACTCTCATGAGTGCATGCACACCTACCTCTGCTCATACCATCTCATGTGTGCGTACCTGCCTCTGTTCATACTGTCTTATGAGTGTGCACATGCTTGCCTCTGCTTGTCCTGTCTTGTGACTCTGTGTACTTGCCTTCGCTCACACTGTCTTATGTATGTGCCCCGTCTCTGCTCACACCATCTCATGAGTGTGTGCGCCTGCCTCCGCTCACTGTCTCCTGTGTGTGTACTTACCTCTGCTCATGCTGTCTCATGAGTGTGTGCATACTTACCTTGCTCACACTAACTCATGGATGTACATGCACCTGCCTCTGCTCATGTCTCATGAGTGTGTGCCACTGCCTCTGCTCACACTGTCTCCTGTGTGCGTACTTGCCTCTGCTCACACCGTCTCATGAGTGTGCATGTACCTATCTCTGCTCACACTGTCTCCTGTGTGCATACCTGCCTGTGCTCACACTGTCTCATGAGTGTGTGTGTACCTATCTCTGCTCACACTGTCTCCTGGGTGGGTACATCTGCCTCTTCTCACACTGTTTCATGAGTGTGTGCCTGCCTCTGCTCACGCCGTCCTTGGTGACACTGTGTGGTGGCCTTACAATCAGCAGAGGGCACCAGTGGTCTGGCTCTGTGCCTCCTTCGCTCTGGACCTTCCATTGTCTCCCCTTCTGTGTCTCTGTGACCATGTCCTAACTTGATCCCTTATTCTGGTGCAAGCCATTTTTAAAACTTTCATCCTCTTCTCTTGCTGCTCTCTATATCTTTTCACAGCCTTTTACAACTTGCTTGGAAAACATGTTTACAGAGTGAAAGTAACTCCTGCATTTAGCTGAGGTTATACGCATTGAATGGTGGTCGCTCTAGAGCACTTTGTGGTTTCTATAGAAAAGCGAGAATGGGGGCCGGGCGCGGTGGCTCACGCCTGTAATCCCAGCACTTTGGGAGGCCGAGGCGGGTGGATCACGAGGTCAAGAGATCGAGACCATCCCGGTCAACATGGTGAAACCCTGTCTCCACTAAAAAAATACAAAAAATTAGCTGGGCATGGTGGCGCGTGCCTGTAATCCCAGCAACTCAGGAGGCTGAGGCAGGAGAATTGCCTGAACCCAGGAGGCGGAGGTTGCGGTGAGCTGAGATCGCGCCATTGCACTCCAGCCTGGGTAACAAGAACGAAACTCCGTCTCAAAAAAAAAAAAAAAAAAAAAAAAAAAAAGAAAAGCGAGAATGGAATTTAGTTCTTCACTCTTAAACTTCAGGAATTCACCGAGGGAAACCTTGTCAATATCTGAGGACCTCTGTTCCAGGGGATCCCAGGCTGGGGCCCCAAGATCATTAGAGAGTAGTCATAGAACCATCATCTGGGGGAGTGCAGGCTGGTGTGATTATTAGCGCGTGGTAGGTGGAGTCTGATCCAGGGGAGCCTGGGCTGGTGCCCTGAGATCATTTGTGCGTGGTGGGTAGACTGATGCAAGGGAGCCCAGGCTGGCACCCGAGATAATTAGAGCATGGTGGGTGAACCTGTGATCCAGGGTAACCCAGGCCCGTGCCCTGAGATCATTAGAGCATGGTGGGTAGATCTGTGATCCAGGAGCGCTCAGGCTGGCATCCCGAGGTCATTAGAGCATGGTAGGTAGAGTCTGATGCAGGGGAGCCCAGGCTGGCACCCCAAGATCATTAGAGCATGATGGATGGACTCTGATGCAAGGGAGCCCAGGCTGGCACCTGAGATAATTAGAGCATGGTGGGTGAACCTGTGATCCAGGGTAACCCAGGCTGGTGCCCTGAGATCATTAGAGCGTGGTGGGTAGACTGATGCAAGGGAGCCCAGGCTGGCGCCCTGAGATCATTAGAGTATGGTGGAGTGGGCTCTGATTCAGGGGAACCCAGGCTGGCATCTCGAGTCTGATTTAGGGGAGCCCAGCCTGGTACCTTGAGATCATTAGAGCAGAGTGTGGTGGGTGGGCTCTGATTCAGAGGAACCCTGCTGGTGCCCTGAAATCATTAGAGCGTGGTCAGGGGAGTGCGATCCAGGGAGCCCAGGCTGACCTCTTTAGATTATTAGGGTGTGGTGGACCCCATGTGATGAGCAGGTGGTAGGGGTGGCACAACCAGGTGGAAATGGTCCTTAGAGAGGGTCATCTCTGTGAGGCAGACTCATGTGCTTCCCGTCTGAGGTACTCTGCTGTGACAGATGTGAGCACAGATGTTTAGATCTGGAGGTCTAAGTTCCAGGGACTGGTGCCAGCACACGAGCTTCCCGCAGTTCCCTAGGTGACATCCCTCTGCCTTTGTGCCTTTCTGTGGCTCTGGCCCGCTCCCCACCCTCTCTTTTGTCTACACATTGGAGCTCTTTTTCACCCTTAGAAATGGAGGTCAAGGTAGGTGGATTGCTGGAGCCCAGGAGTTCAAGACCAGTCTGGGCAACATGACAAGATCCTGTCTCTACCAAAAAAAAAAAAAAAGTAAAAACAAGAAAAATTAAAAAATTAGCTGGTCGTGATGGCATGTGTCTGTGATCCATGCTAGGCTGAGAGGGGAGGAGCACTTGAGTCCAGGAATCTGAGGCTGCAGTGAGCCGTGATTGTGCCACTGCACTCCAGCCTGGGTGACAGGGTTAGACCCTATCTCAAAAAGAAAAAAAAAAATACAGGATAGCTCATCTATGCAGTTTAAACAACAAAACAAGTTTAGTATACAGAGATGGAGAATGAAACCGTGGTTAGTGGTGAAGGAAGGGGCACTGGGAATTGCAGGTCTAAGGATACAGAGTAGCAGCTATGTAGGACGGAGAAGGCCCCAGCCCTCATTTACAGCAGGGCTGTTGTTGATTATCTTGTATCAATTTGGGATTTTTGCTAAATGACTGGATTGTAGCTGCTCTTGCCACAAAAAAAGAAAATGAGTAGCTATGTGATAGGATAGATATGTGAATTCGCTTCATGTAGTGACCTTTTCGCTCTATCTCATAGCATCGTGTTGCAGACCTTCAGTATAGGCAATAAAATATTTTAAAAAATAAAAAAGGGCCAGCGCAGTGACCCACATCTATTATTCCAGCACTTTGGGAGGCCAAGGCAGGCAGATCACTTGAGGTCAGGAGCTCGAGATGAGCCTGGCCAACATGGTGAAACCCCATCTCTACTAAAAACACAAAAATTAGCCAGATGTGGTGGCAGGTACCTGTAGTCCCAGCTACTTGGGAGGTTGAGGCAGGAGAATCGCTTGACTGTGGGAGACAGAGGTTACGGTGAGCTGAGATTGTACCACTGCACTCTAGCCTGGGCGACAGAATGAGACTCCATCTCAAAAAAATAAATAAAAAAACAAAGAAAGAAATATGGCATATCCACTTCCTCCTGAAAGCCCCTCTCTACCCTGGCCACACCAGGTGCCAGCCTGTCTCCCTGCCCCGTGAGGCCGTTTCTGCCAGAGCACTTGCCTCCATGTTTCCTGTCTCGTCGCCTGCCGACTGGAAGCCTCCGGCAGGCCTGGACGCAGCCTGCAGGGGCCACACAGCGTCAGCCACTTGTCCTGGCACCCTCTTCTTCTGAAACGTGGCTCAGTTCGAGTGATAAGCCATATTGCTACATCATAGCTACCCAGAACATAGTGACAGACTGAATCGGCTAATTTGACTATGTTGAAATCATCATCTCAGTGACATTTAGGAAGATACAGTGGGTTTTTCTTGGGAGCAAGGGTGCTGAGGTGTCATAAATCAGCAGGAGACGTAAGAACATGAGCAGCTGAGCAGCTCACTTTGTCTGGGTCTGCATCACCTCGGCGTCCTGGAAGTGAGTGTGTGTGACCTGGAACGCGTCCCTTACCCTTTCTCTGTCTCGCTTCCTCTGTCACACCCTGGATGTGAAAACTTAGCACACCCCATGGAGGCATTTGTGAATGAGTGAGACCCATTGTCAGACTGCACTGAAAAATTAGACAGCGAAGCTAAATGTCAAAAGGTCCAGTTCTTTTCCCAGCCTTTCCCCTCAGGTGGGTGTGGTGGGAGCAGGGCAGTGGAGGCTGGGGAGGCAGCAGCCTCACAGGGGTCCCAGCAGCGGAGCGGGCACCAGGTTTGGTGGCTGGAAAACCTGGAGTCTCTGCATTTTCCTCTGCTTCTTACTAGCTCTCTAATCCTGGACTAATCATGTAACCTCTGCAGCTTTCATCTGTCAATGGACGCAATTAACCAACACCGCTGTTAAATAATGAGAAAACCTGAGGCTGTGGTGAACAGGTTCATCTCAGGCTTGGATCTACGTACCCGCAAGGACGGGACCCAGGGGTCTGTGCGAGCAGTCCTGAACAGTGGGCTCTGTGCATCTGGAGTGCACCATATGCCCAGCCCAGTGCCCCTTCCCCCAGTAGAGGTGGGTAGTGGCAGCAGTGGCCTCTCTCCACTGGGGGGCCACCGCAGGAGCTCCCGGCACAGGCTGCAGAGCCCATTGCAGGTCCCCATGGGGCCAGCTCAGCCCATCCGCCCTCACTGCTCACTGACCGAGCCTTCCCTCTATGATGGCAGCTTCTGTAGCTGGGCACAGCACCTCCAGGGGTTGGTGGCAGAGTGCAGGGGCGCATGAAGCTACAGGATAAGGGTGGTATGTCTTTCTGTAGTGTCACTTCTATTTGATTTTAAGTAATGAAAATATGATTTATAGACTGAAATGAATGTAGATATGTTCCAAACTAGTCTGTGTGGTCATCTCATGAATGACACATGAGGCTCACTGAGGGCCCCTTCACAGAAGGTCCCCACACCATTATGCAAGCACCTCACAGTGTGCAGAGGACGCTGTCACAGCAAGATGCGCCTTCTCTTTCCTGAAGTCAGGGACAGGAGCTGTTCCTGGGGATTGGGAGTCGGGAGGGTCGCATGGGGACGGAGGATTTAGTGCTGAAATGGGCCCTTTCACTGGGTGGCTGGCAAGTGGAGGCGGCCCGCCCCAGCTTCCTGTCACCACTTCCCTGTCTTGGTTTTTCTTTGCCAAATCCAAAGGGCCACGGGGACAGGATGCTGCTCCTCTCTGAAGACCCGCCTCCCTTTCACCTCAGCTCGTCCGTAGTGGGAGAATTCCCACCTTCTGGAGATGCACCTCCGACTGTGACCCGTGAGAATCACGTGTGCTCTGCATGCGAGGGCCCCACTCTGGGGACACCTCTTGGGGCTACTGGGTGATGCAGGGTGATATTTGGGGTGGTCCTGACCCCTGGCCCTGGCAGGGAGCCCAGCGCTTGACCTTCTCCTCAGCTTCCCTCTTTGGGCCCAGTTTTAGCTGTGTTTCCCTGGGAACCAGATAGGGGCAGTGCTCTAGCGGGTCACTAGGCAGGGTTGCTTATGGTGACAGGTAAAGAGACCCGATGAGGCAGTTGCATCTGGACTGAGGCATCTGAGCCTAAGCCCCGGAGGCCGTTCTTTGGCCTTGCTGAGGGTGTGGGCCTGCCGGACTGTGGGAAGCTGGAAGCGCTGCTTTTCAAGTTGTTACAGCTCCTGTGAGGCCTGAGGCCCTAAAGCCAAGGCGCTGCTGACCCAAGCCTGACGAGGCCTGGCCCCGTGCTGGAGGCGTGGCAGTGGCCACTTGGCAAGTCTGAATATGCAGGCTGCCGGCACCCACCCGCGTGACCGGGGCGCTTGAGGCTGAGCCCCAGGGATATCCTGGCGGGCCTCCCTCCTGCCGTGTCATTCCACCAACCAGAATTCAGGACGTCCTGAGAGAAGGCATTCCCAGTCCAGGGACACACGGAGGGACTGGTTATCAGAGCAAGGAGAAGTCACAAAACGCTTCATAGACAGTTGGTGCCCTGGGCAGGGCTGGCTCTCAGAAGGCACTGCCCTGAGCAGGTGCGTGGCCAGAGGCTGCCATGAGGCTCCTGCCCTGATTGGCACTAAGGGAGAATCCCCCCAGGGCAGACAGCTGCCCGAAGCTGCAGGGCCTGTGTGTAACTGTGGCCTGGGAGTCCAGACCAGAGGGCAGCGTCCTGAGGAGCTGCAGGGGGCACGTGGAGGGGTGCAACCTACGCGCTGGGCCATTGCCCAGGAGGAGCCAGGAAAGCCAGGTGGGTGCCGGGAACGCACAGGCACGTGTGCTGCTCACCGCGGGCTTTGTGGGTGTCCCTGCTGGGGGCATGAATCATGTCCCCCAGGGCAGTGAGCTGTCATGGGTGGGTCCTGTGCTCCAGGGGCTTGGGACTACTACGCTGGCTTTCACAGCACCACGTCATCCGTGCAGTGCCCAGGGAGGAGTTGCTGCTGTCTCTGAGCCTCAGTTTTCTCATCTATAAGATGGGAGGAATTCCGTCTGCCTGGACTACTTTAGACTTGGTTGGGTTCATAGGAAGGCCGTGTGCGGGACATGCTTTTGTTACGTGATTTCTCATGTTGTTCTGTCATTCTTATTTTACATAATATAATACTCAAATATTTTATCTTAGAAATCAAAGCACTTGACAGTTGATATTCACAGTATATATGAAAGTGGCATTACGAGCATGGTTTTGTAGTTGCTGAAAATTTAGGAGATAAATCTATTCTGGTTTTCAGTGGTAAAAAGATTCCAGAAATGTGATTAAATTTACTGGCTAAGTTACCCACAAAAACTGAAACAGACTCATTTACCAGTTCTTTATCTTTCAGACTCTGATTCTGGACAGATTTTAAGAGGTTTAGAATCTGTCCAGTATAGAATTAAGGCCAAATGACTTCTGTGAAAGAATCATGAAAAGTATAGAGAACACACCTGTCATTCATATGATAACAGGAAAGCTCACCCAACTCGTAGTCTAGGAAATTCCCAGTCTTACTGGCTTTTACATTGGCAGAAGGCGGGTTGTCTGAGTACCTGACACAACATAAGCACTCTTCAGGTTTTGCCCAGTTGCCCAGAATCCCCCAGAACCGACGGCTGCTCCTGCCAGCTCCTAAGAAGACACACACCCAGTATCCATGTAAGCTCATTTCCCCTTCTACCTCCCAGTGATGTCAGCAGAACTAAATCCCTGAGAGCCCAGGACAACAGGGCAGACATAACATCTTCCTGGGTTATAACAAATGCCCTGAGCTCTTTTCATTTAGAGTAACAATACACAGTTTCAGTCTTTCTCCGCAGTATTCTGGCTTGGACAGAATTATCAAGCCATTTCATGAAAGTCGATGTGATTCTGGATCTTGACACCGCACATCCTCCACTCATTGTCTCTGAGGATAGAAAAGCTCTGCGATACGGAAGAACAAAACCAAACATTTGTTATAACCGGTCACCGTTTTCACGCTGGCGCCGTGAATTCCGTCTTCTTATGTGTCTGGGCCTTGACTCTGAACGCGTACCATTCACTGTGCTGTCTCCTTACGCAGGTTGGTTCATTTTGCCCTGTGACACTGTTGGAATCCCAGCTTTCCAGATGAGGAAACGGGGTTCGTAGAGGTTCTCTGGAGGCCGATTCAAACCTGGGCCCATCCAGACCCTGCTCTGGGTGTCTTCACTTCTTGTCACCTTAGCTCCCAGACTGTCTCTCACATGGTAATTCTCTGTAAGGGTGAACTTTAAGGCTACTCCTCAGGAGGACGCTGCTCACGTGGCTGGTTTCGTGGAGGCGGACAATAGGCGAACGTTGGCTGAGGGACCATGTCCATCATGGACCCGTGCCCCGAGGCTGCAAGGAGAAAACGCAGATGGAAGACCTTGTCGCATGCCATGCTCAGAGGAAACTTCAGAACTCTTTACCCTCATCCGTGAAGGAGACTAAAAATATGAACCGATGAAGGAAGTGCATGCACGTCCTCATGGGGGCAGATTTGTTGTGGGAAGCTGGGGATATTGGCATCAGTTTCCCAAACCATTCAGGCAGATATCACACCCACATCGCCTTTGGTGCTCCCGCCAGCAGCCTCGTTCCTGGCTGGGTAGACTAAGTGTCTAACCAGGAATGCCACGCCTTGAGCCTGAAACTTTCAATTTCTAGTCTTCTGACATGCTTATATGGAATCCTTGCAAATATGGAATGAAGTTTTATCATTTCTGTTATTCTGGGAGGTTAGCCTCTTCAGTGACTAGGGTTGTTTTAAAAAGAGAAGATCATAGAAAGGAATTGTAATATGAGATTAGCCTATCTGCCAATTTCTGAATCTCCAAAAAGAGCCAGAGGTTATGGGGACTTGAAAGTTTTTGCGTTTTCATCAAGTTTGTCGCTTTTAGTTTCTGTACTGGCTGTGGCGACGGGGGGCCTTGCACATGCACTGATGCATCCCAGCCAGGTCACCCGCTCACTTCAGTGGCTGCAGGAGCGGCAGTGCTGATGGGCTCAGGCCCTGCCCGAAGCTCCTTAGTGAGCACTGGCCTGGGGACTTCCCATTTTGCTGATGAAGGAACTGGGGCAATGTAAGTGACTCTATCAAGGCCACATGGGCTGTGCGAGGGCAGATATGGGGTTCTGGCTTTGGGCTCTCCCTCCAGGCTGTCTTCACTGTGTCATGTGCCCCCTCTATTCAGCCAAAGGCTTAGAAATCAAAGCACTTGACAATTAATATTCATAGTGTCAATGAAAATCCATTGTCAGAGGGACTCTGTCAGTGGAACTCATCCCAAGGGTGTTCACCAAGTTAGGGCATCCACAGTCAGCGCTGGATGAGGAAGACCACGGGATTGCAACTTAGGAGACTTGAGTTTTGCCATGATTTTGCCAAAAATCACTGCTATGACACTTGAACTTTTTTTTTTTTTTTTTTTTTTTGAGATGGAGTTTTGTTCTTGCTGAGGCTGGAGTGCAATGGTGTGATCTCAGCTCACCACAACCTCCACCTCCTAGGTTCAACCTCCTGCCTCAGCCTTCCAAGTAGCTGAGATTACAGGCATGCACCACCACATCCAGATAATTTTGTATTTTTAGTAGAGACAAGGGTTCTCCATGTTGGTCAGGGTGGTCTTGAACTCCCAACCTCAGGTGATCCGCCCACCTCAGCCTCCCAGAGTGCTGGGATTATAGGCGTGAGCCACCGTGCCCGGCTGATACTGCCTCAGCTTCCCAGAGTGCTGGGATTACAGGCGTGAGCCACCGTGCCCGGCTGATACTGCCTCAGCCTCCCAGGGTGTTGAGATTACAGGTGTGAGCCACCATGCCCAGCTGATAATTGAGCTTTCTAGGTTCCATTTCTGTCATCTGCAGAAAAGGAACTTACTCTTGGTTACGGCTAAGACCCTTTTCTGTTTCCGGCTTTAGACATTCATTGTCATTTGCCTTTTTGAAAAAAATATTTGAGCTTCTGTTGTGATTGTGACAAAACAATAAGTCCTCAGGACAGAGAGGTGAGAAGACCTGGTCCCAAACTCCAGGCCGCCACCGTCTAACGGGGCAGACGAGAGACACAGCCAGTGTGGCCTGGCCAGTGAGTGCAGTTTAAACACCGCTTTAGGGTCCTTACCGTGATGTGCAAATAGCCTGAAATCCGTCAGTCCTAAATCCACAGCACCATGGAGGCCCCGCCAGGAGGGAACTGTTCTGACCCCACTGGGAAGAGTGGATTTCAGAATCGCAAGTTGGCTCCTGATCCTACAGTGCAGTGCCCTGGGGCTGGGTCTTTGGACATCTTCCCATGAAGTCAGGGTGGAATTCACCACTGACCCCTCGGATAAGATGCTATTGACAATTGGCTTCCAGAACCCTTCATTGTTAAAGGCAGCCTGTATCATTTGAGTTCGTGCGTGTCCGTGGGTGGTGTGGCCTTTGTGGAGATTTCCACTGCTGAGGACTCTGTGGATGAGTGTAGTGTCTGTGCCTTCTGTTCACTTGGAGTGATGTCTGAGCGCCTGCCTGGTCCAGGAAATGCTTTTAAAGCTGTAGAAAGAAGGTGCTGAGCTGGAGGGTTCCTCAGATTCTTAGAGTTTTGAGTTCCGAGGTCCGGAGGCTGCTTGTAGAGAAAACTGTATCCTTCTCCGCAGATACAACAAGAAAGTCAAGATACAATTGTTCTTGTTTAAAGATACATTTCCCCCTTGATCTCTGCACCAAATGAGAAGAAAGTTGCATTTCTAAGTGGTTACTTTGCTTTGTGAAAATAAGCTAAGAGGATAACTGGGTTTTCCCTGGAACATGGTATTCTTAGGCTCCTCTTTGTGAAAGCAGAATTCTGAAAGAATGACTGAGAGGAAGGATGGAGTGCGCAAGAGGCGGGAGAAAAGTTGGAATCCATCAGCATCATTGTCAAGTATATGCTTAATTAAGACGCGGGGGCCCAGAGGACGCTCTGCTGCACACAAGATGCTGGTATGTCTCAAGCATGCCGGCTCGTGTGTCTCCGGTTAAAGTTTACTTCCTAATTTCTGTGCAGGATATAGGTGCTCAGCTAGGAAAGGTGAGAGTTAAATTTTCGCATGATGCTGGTGCCAAGAAATGGCACCTTGAAAAGAGAAAGCAGTCAAGACATGCTCCCCCGGGAGCACATGCCCGAGAGCTCTCACTGAGCGGGAGGCTGCCTGGCGCCCTTGCCGTCAGCAGCACGCTTTGGGCGGAGCCTCCGCCCTGTTCAGATATGTCACGTGAAAACATCTTGACCATGCCAGCCCCTGTCTTTAATTTTCACACCATCTCAAGTAAAATATGTTTTGAAGTGAAAACATTTTGCATTTTATTTTAAACTTATTTTTTGGGCTCTAATTTTTTCAAGACAACAAAAATAGAGTCGGTTGACCTGTCTGCTCTGGAATAGCTGTGCGCTAACCGATTTGTCAGCTGAGGAGGGTTTTGCTTTGGAGGCATGAGCCAGACAGGTGTGAAGTTGAGTGTGTCTGCTGAATGGACATCGGAAAGGATTTCTTTTGGCCCTTTTTCGTTTGGGATTCTTATGGAAATAGTTCACTGGGGTCACTTTGGTGAGAGAGAGGAAAACAGCATGAAATATCAATTCACTGGAGTTCTGCATTTGCCATAAACTGGGAGTTTCATTGCTGTCTGGTCTAATAAATAGTTCATTCGTTAGTGATAAATGTAACATAGCCTAGCAAAGGGAGAGAATGTGATGTAGCCTGCCCACCTCCAGGTTCTGTACCTCCCACCTTAGTGTAAGAAGAGGAGGCAGAGTTGCTGGGGACTGCCTCCTGGACTTTGTGTGCAGGACCTGGAGTGCCTGGTGCAGTTTTGCTCGCAGGTGTGGTGTTGCTCGCAAGTGTGGTGTCGTCTGCAGGTGTGGTGTCGCCTGCAGGTGTGGTGTCGCCCGCAGGTGTGGTGTCGCCTGCAGGTGTGGTGTTGCCCGCAGGTGTGGTGTCGTCCGCAGGTGTGGTGTTGTCACAGGTGTGGTGATGCTCACAGGTGTGGTGACGCCTGCAGGTGTGGTGTCACCTGCAGGTGTGGTGATGCCCGCAGGTGTAGTGTCGTCCACAGGTGTGGTGTTGTCACAGGTGTGGTGACGCCCGCAGGTGTGGTGACGCCCGCAGGTGTGGTGTTGTCACAGGTGTGGTGTCGTCCGCAGGTGTGGTGTCACCTGTAGGTGTGGTGATGCCCGCAGGTGTGGTGTCGTCCACAGGTGTGGTGTTGTCACAGGTGTGATGCCCGCAGGTGTGGTGTCGCTTGCAGGTGTGGTGATGCCCACAGGTATGGTGTCATTTGCTGGTGTGGTGACACCCTCAGGTGTGGTGACGCCTGCAGGTGTGGTGTCGTCCGCAGGTGTGGTGTTGTCACAGGTATGATGCCCGCAGGTGTGGTGATGCCCGCAGGTGTGGTGATGCCCACAGGTGTGGTGTCATTTGCTGGTGTGGTGATGCCCCCAGGTGTGATGTCATTTGCTGATGTGGTGATACCCACAGGTTTGGTGACGCCCACAGGTGTGGTGTCATCCGCAGGTGTGGTGTTGTGACAGGTGCGATGCCTGCAGGTGTGGTGTCACCCGCAGGTGTGGTGTTGCCCTGCCCACAGGTGTGGTGTCACCACAGGTACAGTGTGGTTTGCTGGAAGGAGGAAGAGCACCCTGGGCGTGGTGGATTGCCACCAGTACTTGGGCATGAGAACGATGGAAACCTCAGAAGACTTGAGCTTAGGCCCCAACTCCACTGCTCGTGGTGGGTTCTTGGGCAGGGCATTTACTGTTTCTGGCATTTATCATTTTCATCATCCTTGTCTTATACATGAGCAAATAGGATAATGATGATGACAGTGAAGACGATGACAGTGACAGCTCCCATTGAGTGCTTGCGTGCCAGGCATGGGGATCCGGGCTTTCTGGGAATGATCAAGTTGGATCCTCTGTTTCACTGGCGCTTTCTCCTCGAGGGAGTTGTTGCAGTGACCCGCCGGGCCAGCAGCGCTAGCTTGGAGCTCACAGCGCACTTCCAGAGCACCGGGCCTGCAGCTACACGGCTTCCAGGATGCTGCTTCCCAGGCACGGATTCCATAAACAGGCCTTGTTGTATAAACGTGTTTTCTTCTTGCTGGTTTTTGTTGCGTAGGATGGAGATGGAACTGTTGCTTTTGAGTGACATTTGTAATGACAGTCAAGCACTGGAGTTTAGAGGCCGAAGAGACAAAAGATCTTAAACACTTTCCTCCCTCCTGCCTTTAGAAGTGGACTAGATGTTACGGACCCCACTATTTTGTTGCTTGGGTAGGTTCCAAGTCTCTTCATTCCTCCTCGTCTTTTTTGGGGATGTAGTAGAATCCTTTGGCATTTTCTTCCTCTAGCACGGGGTCCCATGATTGTCTTTGTAAACACATTCACCCGGGTCTTCTTGGGGGACAGGTCGCAGGTGAGCTCAAAGGTGTTCGTTCATGTGAGTGAGCAGCCTCCTGAGTGTGGGTTGCACGCGTGGGGATCGAGGAATGCCTCGTCACTGGATGTGTTTTGGCTTCGGAGTTTGGAAGGGCGTGTGAGGAGAGCTCTGACTGCTGGGGCACAGCTGAGCAGTGCAGAATGAGAGTCTTGGCTGTGAGCGTGAAGGGCTTGAATAGCAAGGGGCCCCGACAGCAGGGACACGTTGCTTTTCTCCAGTGGTGTTACGGAAAGGAGGCGTGGCTCCGGAATAGTGGGCCAGGTTTTGTTCTTCCTTTGTTCGAGGCCGACTCCCGTGTTGTTTCTTGCATTCCTCGCTGAGTCCTCGGATCCCGTTTGTATCATCTCTGCGTCCTCATTGACTTTCTGTAGCACCTCCACATTCAGTGTCATCTGGCAGTGGAATTAATGTGCTGTTTACGGCTCCTTCCAGATCACTAATGAGCGTGTGAAATAAGGCTTGTCCCGGAGCAGCCCACGACGGCTCCTCACGGCGTCCTGCTCTGTCATTTGCTGCTGCGCTTTGTTTATGGCCCTTTCTCCAGGTTTCAGCCCACGAGGGGGTGCTTAGGAAAGCCCAATTTGAATTAATCTTTCCAGTAAGACTAAAGAACACGCGGCCAGTTCCTCCCTCAACCCCAGGTGTGTGGTGTGCCGTGTTCTTCTGCGGCCTGCGGGTCTGCGCCCTGCCCTTGGCCCACACCTGCTTCCACGCGGCAGCATTTCCACTTGGAGGCGCAGAGATGAGCTGTTAGGAGCCACGGCTGCATGCCTGGGACCCAGTGGGAAGCAGACGTGACCTTGAGGTGATGCCCTTCTGACGTGCTGTGTCCTGTTAGGCAGGGGCTGAGCCCTGTCTCGGGTGGCCTGGGCGGCCGAAGCAGAGCCCTGTGAACTGGGTGGCCTGGGCAACACAAGGCAGTTTCCTCCCAGTTCTGGAGGCTGGAGGTTCAGGGTCAGGCGTGGCAGGGCTGTCCTCCTGAGGCTGTTCTCTGGGCTCACAGCTGGTACCTTCTCACTGTGTGGTCACGTGGCCTGTCGTCTGTGCACATGCAACCCCCATGTCTCTTCCTCTTATTACAGGGAGCCAGGGCCCACCTGATGACCTCCTCTGACCTTAGTTACCTCCTTAAAGGCTCTGTCTGCAGTACAGTCACCCTGGGGCTGGGGCTTCAGAGTATGAATTTGGTGGGTGCAGTTCAGTCCATACAGCCATAGAGTCTTCAGTGCGTTTATTTGTGTAAGGTGGGGAGGGGCCTCTGCCTTGACTTGACCCTCACAGCTGCTGTGAAGTCAACCGCCTATCAGTGCCTTTTGTGCTCCTGGGGCTCCGTGCTACACCTGCATGCAAGGCACACAGTAGGCCCTCAGCTGTGGGGGTGCGGGTGGGGATGCTAGTGGTGGTGATGGGGTGTGGATGGTGGTGGTGATGATGGTGTTGGGGGTATGGATGGGGATGGTGGTGTGGATGGTGGTGGTGGCGATGATGGTGGGGTGGGGTGGGGATGCTGGTGGTGGTGATGGTGGTTTGGACGGAGGTGGTGAAGATGGTGGGGTGGATGGCAGTGGTGATGACTGTTGTAGGGTACAGGTGTTGGGGCGGGTGGTGGTGACGGTGGGGTCATGTGAGTGCAGCACCAGCGAATACAGTTTGCTGGAGAGCAGCAGCAGCAGATGCTGTGTGGACACGGCCAGGACAGGGCATTGGCAGGGAGGGCTCGGGGTGACCAGCACACTTGCTGCAGGTCCTGAGAGTGAGTGGCAGGTCACCAGGCGGTGCCGTGGGGCATACCTCAGGCCCAGGTGAGAGCATCTGCAGGTGCACATGGCTTGTTGGTCCAGTGAGACTGAGGCAGGCCTGGGGAGAGGTTAGCTGGAGGCCAAGGGAGGGGGCTTTCTGCAGGCCGTCAAAGGGGCGTCAGAGCCCAGAGCCAGGGGGTCCCAGGATCAGGCGTGTCCTTCAGAAGGCCCCCGAGGGATTGGGGGGGGGACAGGAGAGAGGGACAGCAACAGACTGGCCGGGCAGTGAGACCACTGAGGGACCCGAGCCCCTGAGCCCAGCTCCTGCTCCTCTTCCGCCTGTCACTGAAATGCTTGTCACCCTGCAGTCCTGGGACAGCAAAGATAGTCTTCAGAAAAAGAGCCAAGTACTGTGAAAATGCAAACATCCTCAACATGTTGGTAACATTTCAGGAAGACCAAAAAAGAGATTAGAGCCTTAAAAATAATAAATGTCCACCCATGATGGAGAATAAACGTTAAATGATGTGGCAAAGATTGATAAATTGGGACTGTAAAGTCTGCTGTATAATTGGGGATTGCTTAGCTCAGGCCCTGGCCCCAGGAAAGGGGGTTGAATGGCAGCTGGCATTAGCGGCAGCCGGAATCAATCTCCTGCCTCTGTACTTGGGAGCGAGCATCCCACGTTAGAACTGGGATGAATTTTTCAGCAGAGGAAGGTGAAATGTCAGGAAGACTGTAGATCACGCCGGCGCAGAGTCCTCAGGAAATTAGAGCCATGAAAAGCTGCCAGCGCAGCGCCCGATGACATACGGCCGAGCGTGTGCCCTGCCTCCGCCGAGGCTGCTCCCGGGCTGTGCTCTCCCGGGAGCCAGCGTGAGAGGAGGGCTGGGTCAGCCAGTGCCGCCCTCCCTGAGTCCCACCAGCTCAGGGCCATTGACCCAGGCCCGCAGCTTGGGGACAGCCCCAGCTGCTACTGTGACCCCCTGCTAATGAAGACCCTGGGGTGAGGGTCAGATGCACATAATGAGCCCTCCCGCCTCTGCCTCCCTCACCCTCCCTGATCGGAATCCTGTTTTCTTCCTTCGTTTCCGCCCAGGCCCCAGCGTGAGCCTTGAGTTTCTCATTGGAACAAAGACAGTTTGACTCCTGCAGTGACTTTTCTGAAACACAGATCCACACACTCACTGCTTCTCAGAAGCTAGGGCGGGAAAGCCCAGGTTCCTTACGAGGTCCCTGATGGCGGGGAGGGCTGCAAATGACTGTACATTTCAGCAGATGGGGATTTTCACCCTGACCCCAACATTTATTACCCCTGAGGCCTTCAGCAATTTGTGAGCCTTCTCTAAGCCTGTTTATATCCACATAAATGGGAGTAATACTTGTGGGAGTACGGCGAGTGCTCAGCGCCTGTTCCCGTGGAGTGCTGGCTCTGTGTCCTACTGTGAGCTGGCTGGAAGCCACCTTACGCCCCTCGTCTCCTGCCGCCCGTCCACAGCGCTCAGGTCTGTGTGCGCCCTGAATCCCACCCACCTCCGCGGCTTTCCTGCCTCTCAGGTGGCGTTTTGTGCTGATCTCTCAGCCTTCAGTGCTCTTCCGCCAGGCCTCTGCCTCTCAGAATCCATGTCCTTTCTCAGGGATCAGGTGATGTCCAGTTGGGTCCTCACCGCCTCTAACCCTCCCAGCACCGCTTTTACCTCGCGTGAGACTTTGTATGTAAGGGGTGGGTGGCTGCCTGGCCCCCAGTGGAAGAAGTGGAGTCCACATGCCAGCTCTGCCACTGTGGATTCTGAGTCGGAGGCAGTCACCCAGCCTCACTGGGCGACCCTAACCCTAACCCTAACCCTAACTGGGTCACTGGGTCTCTTTGGGGCCGATAGGTGACGTATGTCCTGTACCTTTCTCGTTTTGTGTTGAAGCTGAGGTATGAAGTGTACATGGGAAGTAGGGTTGTCCTACACAGGATGCCATGTTAAACTTGAATTTCAGGCAGACAAGGAATAGTTTTCGGTGTGAGTCCTATGCTAAGTGTTTTTATTTCTCAATCCAGTTTTTATTTCTTATCAGTGGGTGCACCCTCATGTGAGGCTGTGTTAGGTAGCATCCATTCCAGAATGAGGCCCACAGCGGTGGCCAGGCCATGACATGCTCATGTCACAGGCCAGCAGAGGCAGACAAAGCAGCTTAACCATCAAGAACCTTCTCAAGCCTGGGCTGCCAAAGATTTTGTTGAAAGAACCCGTGGGGGCTCTTCCCCTCTGCCATTATCCTCGGAGCACAGAGGCTGTGGGCGTCGTGGGTCCTTCTCCCTGTTTCAGCCTCAAGGGCACCTTCTCCTCTGGGCACCCACAGCTTTCACAGCCCGTCACCCTGCCTTTGCCAATGAGCTGGTGGTCAGCTTGCCTGTCCTCCTTGAGTCCCTCGAGGGGAGTCTCATATCTCATACGTGACTGGGTCTCAGTGCCTGGTCAGACCCTTTGACCTGAGAACAGGCACCTGTTGAATGAGTGTACACATTCTAATTACAGCTGCCTCAGTGTCCTCGGTACTGGGTCCAGAAGCCCGGGCAGATGCCAGATCCGTGGACGTTCAACTCCCCGATCTAAAATGGCACAGTGTTTGCATATAAGCGATGCACACTCTCCCATACACTGTAAATCATCTCTAGATCACTTGTGCAATGTAGTGCACGTAATGGAAATTACATAGTGTAAAGGTAAGAGACCTAATACAATGTAAATACTATGTAGATAGCTATTATACTGCATTGGCTTTAATTTTTTTTTTTTTTTTGAGACAGTTTCTCGCTCTGTTTCCCAGGCTAGAGTGCAATGGCATGATCTCTGCTCACTGCAACCTCCGCCTCCCAGGTTCAAGCAATTCTCCTGCCTCAGCCTCATGAGTAGCTGGAATTACAGTTGCCTGCTGCCATGTCCAGCTAATTTTTTGTATTTTTAGTAGTGACAGGGTTTCGCTATGTTGACCAGGCTGGTCTCAAACTCCTGACCTCAGGTGATCCAACTGCCTTGACCTCCTGAAGTGCTGGGATTACAGGCCTGAGACACTGTGCCTGGCCAAATTTGTATTATTTTAATTGTATTATTTTTACTGTTTTTCCTGACGATTGTCGTTCATGGCTGGTTGAGTCCATGACTGTGGATCCCGGGGATACACAGGGCTGACGGTAAATGCCCAGTGGGCGGTGCGGCCCCTTGTGTTCTAGCGGTGGAGTTCGGCTCTGCCTCCAATTGCATGGGAACTCTGCTTGTACTCAGATCGGAAGGGCTCTTGAGAGGTCGTAATGTCTAGATTTTATTTAATTTCTGTTTCATATAAAAATATACAGTTATTCCTTGAACAACACAGGGGATAGGGGTGCTGAACTCCCATGCAGTTGAAAATCCGGGTGTAACTTTTGTTTCCCTGAAATCTTTACTAATGGTGTACTGTGGACCCCAGGCGTGTCTAATGCACGAAGCGTGGATGAACGCAGATCCCATGCCCCGAGGCGCCTTTCCATGCTCTGTCTAGACCCTGGACGCGCTCGCTCTGGAACATCTTTCCTCTGGGTCCTCGGCAGGTGTCCCTGAAAGGAGCTTCCCTGGAAAACTCCCAGGGAAAAGGAACTCTGCGTCCCTTTTCCAGCCTGCCTGGAGTGCCACTGCTTGGGGCTCCCCTCGGTGGGGCCCTGGCAGGGACGAGTTGTCAGTGAATTCTCTGCTAGTGTAGAATCCCTTTGGGCAGGGAGAAGGAGGAGGAGGGAAAGCTGGGCGTGTAGGCAGATGAGCAGCGCTCACAGTGCGGGTCATCCCTGTGGCCTCGTGCCCTCGCGGCTCGGTTGCTCCTTCCCAGCTCTCGCTTGCCCACAGGCCTCCCGCCCCGCTGTCCCTGCAGCAGTGGTGTCTGAGGGCCTCTACCTTTAGGCACAGCTCTGGCCGCTGAGGATGTCAGGATGGATTGGGCTTGGACCCGGCCTGAGGGGGCATTACCGTCAGTGAAGGAAAGAGAACGCCTACCAGAACGGCTCAACCAAGAGGAAGAGAGTGACATGTGTGGGCAGGAGGCAGGGAGGGACCGCACTCTGGAGATCCTGCTGCCACTCTTCCTCGGGAAGGGGTCAGGGTCCTTCAGTCTTCCTCCAGTGTGAGCGCCGTACATCCCCAGCGGAGGCCTGCAGAGCCCACCAGGAGGGGGCCTGGGGTCTGGCCCGAGTTTTGGTCGTCGTGTTATCTGGGGCCAGCCCTGCACACCGCCGCCTCGCCCACCCCACTTACCTCGTTTATAAAACAGGGTGCTGGATGCTCACCCCGCAGCACCGTCGTGAAGGCTGCAAGTCACCTCTGTGGGGCCAAGACCAGCATCTTCTGTACTTGCAGTTCCTACGTTTCTACGATTGATGATTGGAGGCCACGTGCTCCGAGGGTACTTTTCTGCCCCTTTGTTTTGAGGCTGTGTCTGAAGGCAGGGTCCCCAACACCCAGGCCGTGGACTGGCACCAGGCTGGGGCCTATTCAGAACTGGGTGCACCGCAGGAGGTGAGCGGGGTCGAGCGGGTGTTGTCACCTGAGCTCTGCCTCCTGCCTGTGCTAAAAGGTTCAGGACCTCTGCCTGAAGGTTCCGGCAGGGCTGGGCTCCAGGGCAAGCAGTCCTTGCTGGCTGTCTGGACTAGGCTGATGCTTATGGCCTTCTGCACCAAGAGCCTGTGAATTTCTCTCTCTCACCTGTAGGCTTTACCTGCGAAGCTTGGGATAAACCTTCAAATTTAAGAGACCAGAAACACGCTGAAAATGGGGAGCAGGCGCTGAGTGGTGGGAGGGAGACTTGGGAGGACCTTGGGAACCAGGAGATAGAATATCAGACAGAGTGTATTTTGGAGGGGTGACAGAAAGTCCCATCATGCAGTCCGAAAAATGACCTACACACCTCAGAAGTGAGCCTCATCCCCACAGCAAGCACACAGAAACTTCCAGGGCTCTCTTTGCCAGTAAACTGAATTTTATGCCATAGCCACCTAAAAAGTAGCGTGACCTTAGCCTCCATTGACCAGGCTGTGGCCAGTGGGACGGCGGGTGAAGGGTCAGAGCACACCTGGAATGTGGTTCTCAGCAGCCCCAGGCAGAGCGGGCAGATGGGGATGGACATGACTGTAGGTCACTCTATGTGCAGAGTGATGGACAGACTCGGGGGCAACTGGAGGAAATTTGGGAGAGGCCTGAGACTCATCTTCAGACACTTGACAGAGGGGAGAACTGTGCTTTGTCCTCCAAGCAAGGCAATCTTGGGTCAATGAAAGCTACAGGGAGGAGGCATGACCACCAGGTCCTCATGCGGTGCGGTGCGCTGCTCCAAAGAAGGCCGGGTCCAGGTTCCTGCAGGATTCAGCAGAGGCTGGGGACAACCCTGACACTGCACAGGGACCCCAGTGCCCTGAGACTGGAGCCCCCCTCCCACCCTGGTGCTCCGCAAGTGGAGTCCCCACCTCACGACTGGAGCCCCCGAGAGCCCTGGGACTGGGTCCCCACCCTGTGCTGCTGCAGACACCACCTCATGGCCTCCAGTTCCTGAGCGAGGGATGGAGGGAGAGACAGGAGTTAGTGGGGAGGAAGTCTGGCCTATCTTAGGCCTCAACATTTTTGAACTAAATGAATAGAAAACGAAACTCTTGTAAGAGAATGCCTCATGTTGTCAGATTTAAACTGTGCCACTGCCTGCTATGTGTTCTAAGTGGGGAAGAAGCAAAGGTCTTGGCCTTAGGGGACTTGCTTGGAGTTGCCCCCACCCCCATAACATCGTGCATAATTAATTTCTAAAAATCTTTTTTTTTTGATGTGAAAAGAAATAATTTCCAGAATCTCAAAAGATGCAGAACTGCTGATTATTGTATTTTTGAAAATCACATGTTTCCAGGAGGGGATCAGTTTGAGAGTGTGTAACACAGGGCCAAGGAGAAGGAAAATCTGTGGTTTTTTTCTGGCCTATCAGATATGAAAGCGTAGAAGGTAGAGGCCCTTCTGCCTGTGCACGGACTAGGCCTAAGTAAATTGTAACCTTGTATTTGCACAGCGCCTGCCGCTTTTCGAAGCACTTTTCAAGCTATTGCAATGTGATACTCTGGTAATCTGAGAGTAGGCATCTTCCTATGCTCCATTTTGTGAACAAGAAAATAAGAGGTTCAGAGACATTGGTTTGTTCAGGGTCTTGTACGTAACATTTCAGAGTCAAGTTTCAAGAAAAATTTATATTTTATCCAGCAATTGCTTCCCCTAATATAAGGAAAACTGGGCTGAGTTGTTTATTTGAAAAAAAAATATCAGTTGCTTTGGAGGAAAGAATCAAAATATTTCAGTGTAGCAAAGTTTAGTATGTGAAATAATTTGAAATATTTGTATACCATTGAACCATGGCAGACATAAGTACCACTGTACCCTGAAGATTCTTGTCTTAAGCATAAATATAATGCAGTCTTACTATAAAGTTTAGATGAATTTTTAGTTTTAAATTATCAAGACTTCTAAAAGTCTTTGAGAACTTACTGAAATTTCTTCTCCCCCTAAGAAAATATTAAAAAGGGAAGAGTTTTAGAATACCCTTCATGCCTACTTCCTGTTGTTTGGAAAGCATCTGTAGTCTTTAGGTTATAGAGAAGAAAACAGAACAAACAGCTATTTGCTGTAGTCAGTCTTGGGCGGCTGTGGAAACACCGTTTTCTGACCTTGGTGCTGAACTGAGAGTGCACTCCTAATACATAAACAACCTTCCATCTCCTTTCCTCTAACAGAGTGTGGTGATCTTGCGGTTAGCACATGCCCTCGGGGGCTGTTCTTGCTTGTGTGGGGTAGTGGCTGTGTCCTGGTGTCTGCAGGGGAGACACGCGAATATTTCAGTGTGGAGCAGCGCAGGGAGCGTCGCTGCCCTCTGCGTACCCAGGGGCACTGCCAGAGCCTGCATGGAGGCCCCTGCCCACCCCGCCACCTCTTTCCTAAGACCCCGGCTCTGCTGCCTCTCTCACATGGTTACTTCCTTCGAACAGGTAGCAAGCGGTGTTAGAACAGAAGGGAGGCATGGACCGGTCTCTTCAACCTCACTTCCACTGGGAAGCATCTGTCTGTTGTTTTGGGGTCTCAAGTCTGTGACCCTGGTGCTTGTGAAGCACCAGCCGTATTGATGCCCTCCACTCCCACCACCCTCCCCAACATTTTTCCCTTTCCTGGGATGCTCTGGGTTTTGGGAGGTGGAATTTTGGTAGACTGCATAGGCCATATGGAGTTGGGTTGTGTGTATCTGTGCGTGTGTTTATTCACTCTGCCAATCTCTGTCTTTTAATTGGTATACTTAGACTATTGACCTCTAAATTATTGACATCTTAGGGCTTAACCCCGCCATATTGTTGTGTGTTTTCTGTTCTCTTTGTTTCTCATTGTTCTGTTTCTCTTTCACCTTCCTGAGTTACCGGAACCTTTTTTCTTTTCTTTTCTTTTTGAGATGGAGTCTTGCTCTTGTCACTCAGGCTGGAGTGCAGTGGCACGATCTCGGCTCACCGCAACCTCCACCTCCCGGGTTCAAGAGATTCTCCTGCCTCAGCCTCCTGAGTAGCTGGGATTACAGGCACCCACCACTAAGCCCAGCTAATTTTTGTACTTTTAGTAGAGACAGGATTTCGCCATGTTGGCCAGGCTGGTTTTGAACTCCTGACCACGAGTGATCCACCTACCTCAGCCTCCCAAAGTGCTGGGATTACAGGTGTGAGCCGCCACACCTGGGCTGAACATTTTTTAATATTCCATTTTGATTTAGTTGCAGTGTTTTTGAATATACAACTCTGTATGGGTTTCTTAGTGCTTGCTCTAGATGTCACAGTACATGTATGTCACTTACCACATCTACAGTTACTGGCATTTTACCGCCTTGAGAGGAATAGAGCAGTCCCGCTTCCCTCCAGGCCCTTCTCCCCTCCTGCTTTAAAAGCATAATAGTCTCAAGTGTTTTCTGTCTGTGCACTGACCATCGGATGTGGTGGTGGTATTTTTTCACCAACCATCAAATGTGGTTTCAGATGGTCATGAGGAGAAAGATGTCCGTTGTATTTACTGGGTTTTGCCCATTCCATTGTTCCTTTCTTTTGGAAGTTCTCAGCCTTTTTTAAATTATCATTTCTGTCTGTCTGGAAACTTTCTTTATCCATCCTCTAAGGGTAGGTCTGCCAATGGCAAGCTTCCTCACTTTTCCTTCTTTTGAGAATATCTTTATTTCCCTTTCATTCCGAAGCATACTTGACTGAATAGAAACTTCGAGGTTGACAATTCTTTGAAAAATTGAAATATTTGAAAAATATTGTTCTGCTTTGTTCTGGTCTCTGGAAGGAAGTGACAACTTACAGAAATGTGTATGACAGACATCTAGAACACTGTCTGGATATGGACATGAGAGGGGTGAGTCGAAACTGTCAGATCACTTCAGCCCGGCTGCGGGAGAGATTGTGGCGGTGCCGTCAATGGTGAGGGCCTTTCTGGAGGGCGGGCAGGTCCCCCTTTACCTGTCTTTCCCGTCCCCTGCACCTGCCCCTCCCGGGGGTGTCAGGCCTGCAAAGGTGGCCCAGTCACTAACTCGATGGGGGCACAGGGCGGGCGCAGAGGGTGAACTGCAGGTGTCAGGGTCACGCCATCTTGATTGCTGGATGTGGAGCAGAACTGTGTCTTCTGATGAGGGTGCCTGGGTGAGTCTGAGAACGCTGGGTGTCCCTGGACACTTGGTTCCTCGGCCCTGGCCATCTCAACTCCCGTCTCTCCAGACCACCTCCCTGCGTGCAACACGCTGTTCCTGGATCTCCCCAGCCTCGCGTGGGGCTCTGTGAGGTTTTGGGAAGATCATCTCTGGCTTCATTGCTGCCTGTGCTCATCCCTGGGCATCTCTAGCCCTTCAAACGGATCGTTTCCATGTGGACTTGGTGACTGTGCCTGTCTTCCTACATCAGGGTCAGCAAATCATACAAGGGGGATTTTGTAACAGGGAATCTTCAAACCATGAAACTATTCCTGTAAATTGCAGTTTTGAGTGACAGGGTTTTATGAGAGTCCTCATTGTTCAATCCACATTATATAATTAGGTAAGATTTTTAACAATCTTCCTTTGAAAGGGATTGAGACTTTGGGTGTATGCTCGTCTGCAGTCTGTTCTGGCTGAATGAAGTCAGCCTGCTATGAGATTCGCTGCCATCTGCCAGCAGAGGGCGAAGCTTCCTGGGCCGGAGGCTGTGCCGTGTCACGTGTCCTCTATTGTGTTCTCCTTGCTGGGAAGCTCGCGGAAATCGGGTTTCGGGCATCTGGCGGGTGTGTGGCTGCTCCTCATCTTTGGAGTAGTCTTCCTGTGCTTGAGGATAATTCCTAGGTTATTAGTCCCATTTCCCATTATGAAAATAAGAAATGTACTTTCCAGTTTCACCCTGACCTGGCTCTGCTGGCCTGAGCCTCTGGGTGAGACTTTGATTCAGAGGTGGCAGCGGGAGGGGACACTGGGGGCTGCCACTGCCGCTGTGAGTGGCGGTGGAGGTGGCAGCGGTGCCAGTGACATCCAGGTGGTGGCTGGTCCCTGGCACACAGCAGCCTATGGCAGCAGCAGAGCTGTGGGGTGGCTTCCTTTGTGCTGGGTGCGGCTGATGCCCTGGTGAAGCCCCCAGACGCTCCACTGAGTCTGGCCCTCGGCATGGCTGGGACAGTGAGCTGCCTGGTGCCCCTCTCCTTCCACTGAGACCCTCACAGTGATCTCCTTTCTGCTTAATCAGCTGGAGCCAGCTTTTGTGAATTACAACTAAAACTGCAGCAAATACACGTGACGTTGGGCTGTGTCAGGCCCAGACTGGGGATGGTGACATAGGTGGGCACGAGGGCACTGGCCGTCACCACGAGCGAGGGCAGCTGTGAGCCAGTGCTGCTGTCACTTTCAGTGGACCTAGTATTTAATCTCCACCACTCTTAAGCCACAATTTCACTTTTACAGATGAAACAAACAGAGTCAGAGAGAATTCGAGTCCCTGCCCTGGCTGCCCAGGCCCTCCCTCCTGCTGACCTTGGCCCTGGAGCTTCTGCCCCTTCCCTCTCTTCTGTTCTCAGTATTGATCCCTCTCTCCTGCATGCCAGACACCCTGCTGGGGCGCCCCGAGCTCAGCCGTGCAGACACGGCCAGCCCGGCCTTTGGGAGCCCGTCCTCCAATAGGAAGACAGACACGTGATTCCCTCTGATGGGAAGCATTCACCCAGAGTGACAGCGTCAAGGCGGTGGGGCTCCAGGGTGCAGAGTGGGCTGTGGATCCACTCTGGGCCTGGGCTCCTGGCCACGACCACCGTGACGGGCACAACCTCCGGTTTTGATACGTCACTTCACTGCTATCGCTGTTCCTCATCCAGCCTGTCGCCGTCCACCAACTGCACTCAGGATCAACTTCCTAAAGCCCAGCAGTGGACGTAGAAGCAGCCAGCAGAAAAGAATCGGGGCACCAAGAAAGCAGAGCACAGTGCCAGGAGGACGGGGTGGACGGGAGGACGGGAGGACGAGGCAGCGTGAGAAAGCTGAGGACCTGGGCTTTCAGGAGAGGGCTTGCCTCTTTATTGCTTGAAACCCCAGTTTGCCACTCACCACACATATTTTATTTAACTTTAAATTTTAATTAATAATATTTTAATTTTTTGTAGAGTCAGAGTCTTGCTATGCTGCCCAGACTTCACCAGAACCACAGAATATCAGGCAGATAGGCTCTGAAGCTGTGATTCATTAGACATTGGCCCAGAGGCACCCTCGTTAAAGTCAAAGCTGGTTGAGTTGAGGCAATTAGCATTTTTTTTTTTTTTTTTTTTTTTGCTGTAGCATTTTTTTTTTCAGATAGCTGGATCTGGAAACCCCAAGTCACTGAGGGCGTTTCCTATACACAGGTTTCTTGCATTCAGTTCCACTCTGGAGGTTGTGCCGCAGCTGGCGTGGCCTCGGGAGCGCTGTTAAAAAGTCCTGGGGGCTTCCACCTCGTTGGTCTGGCAGTCTCTCGGCCCTCAGAGCCCTCGTGGTGGTCCCTCAAATCCTAACTAGCGTGCTGCTCCACCTGCTGGCCCCCTGACCCTTGTTTTTAGAAGTGAGAATCCCAGATGTGAGTTCTAAACTTGTGTTTATTCCCTTGTGTTCCTGATAGAGACACCTGTCACGTGTAACACCCAAGACATTTTAAATGGTGGATTTGAGTATCCACAGATAACAAAGATGACTAACCGTCCCTCGCCGCTTGTCACTTTATTTTTATCCTGCTGTGTTATTTTATCACCTTGAGACTGTATGTAATCAGTCTTTGAAATGAAAGTAAGAGGTTTGAGTTGTCAAACAAATATCGTAAGACCAGAAATACTTTTCCAGTTTGGTTTGGTTTTTAACACAATTCAGGTGTGTTTAGCCACCATCGTGAGCGTCTGAGTAAGAACTAATTACTCAATAATGAGCCTGGCCCCTCAGAAGAAGAAAACGCATTCTCTGACTTAGTGACCTGGCCTGGGAGAGTCCTCGGTGTTCAGATGGCTGCTCCCTGGCAGGTACAGGGGGTGAAGGCCAGTTCTCCTTGGAGTCCCCAGGACCTGCCTCCGTGCTTCTTGTTGTGAACAGGGGTGAGAAAGATGATGTGTGTCTGTTGCCATCCATCGCATCTCACTTGGAACCGAGTCACTCATGCCGGAAGCTGCATCTGAAAAGCAAGGCTCATGGCGGGATCCTATGCAGATACAGTGGACTCCCACGCCCATGAATGCTGACCTCTGCTTGTCCAAAGAAACTGTCATTTCCCAAAACGTTTTTGGAACTCTTCTATCAGATATGCTCTAAAAGTCAGCTTTGATGCCATCTGAGAAAATCTCTCCATGATATTTTTGTAGGATGCTTTTTGGCTCTTGATAATTTTGCCCTATTAATCACCCTTTTCATTCATCAGGGTGGCCTCTGAGATTTCTGACTATTTTGAAAACTCAGATGTACCTTGAACACCAAGATTTCTCATAACGAAGAATACACAGAAGCATGTGCTGTCGGAACTGGCACTGCGCTGAGTCACAGGCTCTGCTCACTTGCCTGCTGTCGTAACCCATGACATAAGAACCGTGGTCTGGGGTACGGCTGCTTTACAGACGCTTCTGGGTCATTAGGTGTTTGTATGTCGGGACTTTCCAGCATCATCCAGAAAGAAGTGCATGATGTGCGGCTTGTTTTTGGTTGATTTTTTTCTCATGCAAATGGCATTGGCAAGAAGGCTGTTTGACAGGGTATCAGTGCTAAAGCCCATTTGATGCTGAGGTACAAGCTTAAGAAACGGACTCATTGGAGAGGCCGTGAGGCAAGGATGTGGCCAGGGACGTGCAGGTGGCATTGAGGCGAGACGCGGGGGCCCAGCGCGGGCTCTTTAGGGGGCAGTAATGAAAGCAAGGTGAGAGCAGAGGAGGAAAGCCGCAGCGCTGGCGGGACGTAGAGAGGTGGGCCTGTGTAAAGGCAGGAGGACCGACCTGCACTGGAAGGAGTGGAAGGCAGCCGCTCACACGTCATCACGGTCTAGGTGCAAAGGAGGGCGCATGTGTTACAGGGGAGACTGTCGTCTTAATGCACCAAATAGAGTTTGGAGTTTGGACATCTTAAAAGTACTTGTCCATAATACAGGACATTTGTTTTGCAGTCGTGAAAGCTGAGAGGTTAAAATTCTTGTTTGGGATTTCGCAAGGTTGAATTACATGAAATTGCTGAAATTTGACCTTTTTAGATCTATAAGAATGGCAGTTTCATAGGGCTCATATTTAGTTTCATGGTTTCCTGTAGTTCACTATTTAGTGATCCAGCCACACCTCTCTACCCTGCAGTTTGCACTTTGCCGGCCAGCTGCACACTTCACTGGGGAATCTTAGGATCCCTGTCAAAAGGCAAATCATCTGACCTTTGCATCATAAATTTGCTCATTCTGGGCCCTGAGCACTTGAGTAACTGGCTCAGGATCACTCGGCAGTGAGTGGTAGAGCTGAGACTAGGAATGAGTTCCTTTTCTTCCACTGCCTGGAGAACCAGACTTTCCACAGACGGTCGGAAGAGAGAATGCTGCATGGTGAATGGCATCTTAGGGGCATAGAAGATTGCATGTAAACTGCCAGGATGTCTGTCTCCTGTGATATGGCAAAATCTAAGAAGAGCATAACACAGCTTACACATACGGCCACAACTCAGTGTGTGTGTGTGTGTGTGTGTGTGTGTGTGAGAGAGAGAGAGAATATTTTCCTTTCTGAAATGTAACACATACATACAAATGGGAATTTCAGCAGGCTATAGTGTCAAAGTCAACAGTATGATCTGCCCATTAAAACAAAAAGCCAATCTAATCCCAGGACTCTCTTCATAAGAGAAGGAGGTGCTCCTAACACGGCCGCGCCTGGTCAGATCACAGGCATGTGGCCAGCTCTCATGCGCCATCAGCAGAGCCCGGAGCAGAGCTGCCAGGACGGCGAGCTGACCCAGGGCCAGGCCCTCCAGGACAAAGGGGCAGTCCCTGGAGGCGCGTGTGGGAGCGACGTTCTCAGCAGCGGCTAGAACTCGTGATGAATCTTGGCTTCCTGAAGTCCAGAACTCACTCTGGTCATCTCACTACTTTTGAAAAATGAGAGCCCCCATTCTAAATGTTTGAGGCTTTGGGCCTCATTAAGAGTGCTATGGCGGGGCTCTCCGTATCTGTGGGCAGAAGAGGGCTGGACCTTCTCTCCTGGTTCCAGGGCAAAGATCTGGGTGCGGTGAGGAGCGGGGTAAGTTAGGGAGCAGTTAACGCCGAGGTAGCCGATGTCCCCGGGAAGGCTGGGCTTGACTCCTGCGGCTGCCCCAGAGCTGTGCATGTCTTCTCCCGGGAAGCGTCCCCATCAGTGCTGGATTCCTTCTTACGGGGGGCAAGTCTTCTGACGGTGGTTGGTTAGAGTGTGGTCGGGGGTTCCTTCCCTCTCATGGAGAACCCGAGCACCTCAGAGAACACACCCTTCTTGGGCTGCCGTCAGTCCTGGCGTGGAGCGTTTCTGAATGTCGGAGTGAGCTTTCAGTCCAGCAGATCAGGAACCCCACGACATCTTGTTGAGGGAGGACACTGGAATTTGCTTGTTGCGATTGCAAGATACCCAGCCAGGGGGAGAATCATTATTACAGAACCAATTTACCAACACCATCAAGATAGGAAGATCCCAGATGCTATCAGGGTGACTTTGAGGTCATAACTCCGTTTTGATTAACTTTATCTCTTTTGAGGGCACAACGACAGACGAGATGGGTCCAGGGGAAGCAATAGATGTAATCTGACACTAGCAAGACTTGGATTCTCTCCCACACAACCAGCCATCAGTAAAACGCAATATCTAGGCCAGACCAGTGGCTTTCAAATCTTGTTTTAAAGCTACAGAACCTGTTTTCACAAGTGACAAGGAACCCCAATATATAAGCCTGTAATAGACACATAAATAAACCCCCGTGTGTGAAGCAGGTAGGAGCGGAGCTCCAGTGGTTGAAGGGGTGGGCTGCGTGAATCTCAGGCCTTTCTCCGCTAGCAAGCATGTGTTGAGGGAATGAAGGGAAAACACAACGAACAGAGCAGGAAATGCACAGCGCCTCGTGAGTCCCGGCTGTCTGAGATGGCGGATCTTTCGGTGCTGACCTCCGCTCTGCCCCACAGGCTCGAAAGTGCCTGGGACGTAGTAGGCACTGAAAAAGTATTTGTTGAATGCAGCGAATGAGCAAATGATGGAGGGTTTTGCCCTAAATCTACTTGAAAAAACAAGACAAAGCTTTTCATGGTCTAGGAGAGGGGTCAGGAAACCACAGCACAGCTACTTCTGGCCCACTACCTGGTTTTGTGAATAAAGTTTTATTGGCACACAGACACACTGGCTTATTTCCGTAATGCCTGTGGCTGCTTCTGCTCTACAATGACAGAGTGGAGTAGCTCCAACAAATAATACTGTGTGGCCCGCAAGGCCGAAAGTACTTATGCCGTGGCTCTTTACGGAAAAGCTTTGCTGTCGCGTGCACTAGAATGCAAGTGAGAGCCTGGCTGTTGCCCTGGGCGTGAGGCTCACCTGGGTGGTGGAACCTCATAGCTCAGCTCCTCTGAAACTGGATGAATTCCACCATAAGGGACTTTGAAAATTGGCTCATCAGCAGCTCTTTTTTCACCGTTGGGGCAAACGCCCACCGTCTACTGAGCCTTGTGCTAAATGCTTGCCTCACCAGTGGTGCAAGATGTGAATGGCTGCCTCTGCACACGCAGGCGAGGCGGGCGTGGCTGGAACACTCATGTCGTGCTACCCAGCAGTTGGCTTTCTTTTATTCCCCACTCAGACATCAGCCTTTCCTGGTCCACACCCTCTTTATTCAGGAGTCAACTTCCATTGATGCTGTCTTCACAGTGTCCCGCACAACTCTGTTCTTTGTGGTCACCAGATATATGCTGAGTTCCTAACATGTGCCACACTGTCCCAAATGCTGGAGCCACGATTAAGAACCACTGAGTCCCTGCTGCCCAGGACCTCACAGACGAAAGGAAGTGATTGTGATCCAGAGAGAAGCATTTTCACTGCCACTGCTGCCTGCCAGATGGGTGCCGGCAGAAGCAGATGCCTTCAAGGCTAGTCAGGGGAACCAGATTAGTCCTCAAATTGGAAAACCCTAAAGAAGGAAGTCAGAGACTCAAAGAGGCTTGGTCCTAGACTGCGGAGCTAGAAGAAAGGCCAGAGCTCTGTGTCCCCATGCGAGGACAGAGAGATTCAGAGCTGGGTAGGCAGCACGTGGTACAGAGACAACAGGCAGGGTGGACACTGTGCGCAGAGGACAGTGTGTGTGTGTGTGTGTGTGTGTGTGTGTGTGTGTGTAGAGGATGGACTGGGTGGAGGGTGTGTGTGTGTGTGTGTAGAGGATGGGCTGGGTGGAGGGTGTGTGTGTGTGTGTGTAGAGGATGGGCTGGGTGGAGGGTGTGTGTGTGTGTGTATGTGTGTGTAGAGGATGGGCTGGGTTGAGGGGGTGTGTGTGTGTGTGTATGTAGAGGATGGGTTGGGTGGAGGGTGTGTGTGTGTAGAGGATGGGCTGGGTGGAGGGTGTGTGTGTGTAGAGGATGGGCTGGGTGGAGGGTGTGTGTGTGTGTGTGTAGAGGATGGGCTGGGTGGAGGGTGTGTGTGTGTAGAGGATGGGCTGGGTGGAGGGTGTGTGTGTGTGTAGAGGATGGGCTGGGTGGAGGATGTGTGTGTGTGTGTGTGTAGAGGATGGGCTGGATGGAGGGTGTGTGTGTGTGTAGAGGATGGGCTGGGTGGAGGGTGTGTGTGTGTGTGTGTAGAGGATGGGCTGGATGGAGGGTGTGTGTGTGTGTGTGTAGAGGATGGGCTGGGTGGAGGGTGTGTGTGTGTGTATGTGTGTAGAGGATGGGCTGGGTGGAGGGTGTGTGTGTGTAGAGGATGGGCTGGGTGGAGGATGTGTGTATGTGTAGAGGATGGGCTGGGTGGAGGGTGTGTGTGTGTGTATGTAGAGGATGGGCTGGGTGGAGGGTGTGTGTGTGTGTGTAGAGGATGGGCTGGGTGGAGGGTGTGTGTGTGTGTGTAGAGGATGGGCTGGGTGGAGGATGTGTGTGTGTGTGTGTGTAGAGGATGGGCTGGATGGAGGGTGTGTGTGTGTGTAGAGGATGGGCTGGGTGGAGGGTGTGTGTGTGTGTGTAGAGGATGGGCTGGGTGGAGGGTGTGTGTGTGTAGAGGATGGGCTGGGTGGAGGATGTGTGTGTGTGTAGAGGATGGGCTGGGTGGAGGGTGTGTGTGTGTGTGTGTGTGTGTGTAGAGGATGGGCTGGGTGGAGGGGGTGTGTGTGTGTAGAGGATGGGCTGGGTGGAGGGTGTGTGTGTGTGTGTGTAGAGGATGGGCTGGGTGGAGGGTGTGTGTGTGTGTAGAGGATGGGCTGGATGGAGGGTGTGTGTGTGTGTAGAGGATGGGCTGGGTGGAGGGTGTGTGTGTGTGTGTGTGTGTAGAGGATGGGCTGGGTGGAGGGTGTGTGTGTGTAGAGGATGGGCTGGGTGGAGGATGTGTGTATGTGTAGAGGATGGGCTGGGTGGAGGGTGTGTGTGTGTGTGTGTGTAGAGTATGGGCTGGGTGCAGGGTGTGTGTGTGTGTATGTGTGTGTAGAGGATGGGCTGGGTTGAGGGTGTGTGTGTGTGTGTAGAGGATGGGCTGGGTGGAGGATGTGTGTGTGTGTAGAGGATGGGCTGGGTGGAGGATGTGTGTGTGTGTGTGTGTGTGTAGAGGATGGGCTGGGTGGAGGGTGTGTGTGTGTGTAGAGGATGGGCTGGGTGGAGGGTGTGTGTGTGTGTGTAGAGGATGGGCTGGGTGGAGGGTGTGTGTGTGTGTAGAGGATGGGCTGGATGGACGGTGTGTGTGTGTGTAGATGATGGGCTGGGTGGAGGGTGTGTGTGTGTGTGTGTGTGTGTGTAGAGGATGGGCTGGGTTGAGGGTGTGTGTGTGTGTAGAGTATGGGCTGGGTGGAGGGTGTATGTGTGTGTGTATGTGTGTGTAGAGGATGGGCTGGGTTGAGGGTGTGTGTGTGTGTAGAGGATGGGCTGGGTGGAGGGTGTGTGTGTGTGTAGAGGATGGGCTGGGTGGAGGGTGTGTGTGTGTGTAGAGGATGGGCTGGGTGGAGGATGTGTGTGTGTGTGTGTGTAGAGGATGGGCTGGGTGGAGGGGCGGTGTGTGTGTGTAGAGGATGGGCTGGGTGGAGGGTATGTGTGTGTGTGTGTGTGTGTGTGTGTGTAGAGGATTGGCTGGGTGGAGGTGGTGTGTGTGTGTTGAGGATGGGCTGGGTGGAGGGTGTGTGTGTGTGTAGAGGATGGGCTGGGTGGAGGGGGTGTGTGTGTGTGTAGAGGATGGGCTGGGTGGAGGCTGTGTATGTGTGTGTAGAGGATGGGCTGGGTGGAGGGTGTGTGTGTGTGTGTGTGTGTAGAGGATTGGCTGGGTGGAGGGTGTGTGTGTGTGTGTAGAGGATGGGCTGGGTGGAGGGGGGATGTGTGTGTGTAGAGGATGGGCTAGGTGGAGGATATGTGTGTGTGTGTGTATGTGTGTGTAGAGGATTGGCTGGGTGGAGGTGGGGTGTGTGTGTAGAGGATGGGCTGGGTGGAGGGTGTGTGTGTGTGTGTGTGTGTGTAGAGGATTGGCTGGGTGGAGGGTGTGTGTGTGTGTGTAGAGGATGGGCTGGGTGGAGGGGGGTTGTGTGTGTGTAGAGGATGGGCTGGGTGGAGGGTATGTGTGTGTGTGTGTGTGTGTGTAGAGGATTGGCTGGGTGGAGGTGGTGTGTGTGTGTAGAGGATGGGCTGGGTGGAGGGTGTGTGTGTGTGTGTAGAGGATGGGCTGGGTGGAGGGTGTGTGTGTGTGTAGAGGATGGGCTGGGTGGAGGGTGTGTGTGTGTGTAGAGGATGGGCTGGGTGGAGGGTGTGTGTGTGTATAGAGGATGGCCTGTGTGGACAGTGTTCGCGTGTAGAGAGGACGGGCTAGATGGAGGGCGTGTGTGTGTGTGTGTGTGTGTGTGTGTAGAGGATGGGCTGGGTGGAGGGTGTGTGTGAACATCAGTTAAAGGGCACAGGTCAAAGCCAGGTCATGAATCAGCTAAGCTGGTTGAAAGGAATCTCATGGTTATAGTCATTCCTCCCTTGGGATTCTACTGATTAAAAATATCACTTCTATACAATAAGATGATCATTTATGCCTTTAAATGTATTTGTTAAATGGTTTTATGTAATATTTTGTTTATTGATTTTGAAAAGTTCAAAAATGAAAACATTATTTGCACTTTGAATATTATGAAAGAATTGTTAAGGTTGATATTTGTTAAAGTGTTTGGAGTCTGTGGTGTTCAAATAGGCACTCTTCCATATAATTAAATTCAAGGAAGAGACATCTTTCTTATTGATTAGTCTGGTTTCTGTAGCTTCACAGAACATTAAAGGACGCATTTAGACATCAAAATATTCGGTCACGAACAAATTCCAAGTTGCCTGTAATCAAGTTGAAGATGACTTGATCATTCCCTTAAAATAGTAACAGCCTGCTTCTGCTTACTGGGGTGGGTCTCACCTGTGCATATTAAGAGAGTTTACCTTCTGCTGGGGCCACCTGCATCCAGCAGCTGTGGGGACCGTTCCCTCCCTGCAAACCCAGGAGGACTGTCAGCATGTGTGTCCAGGGTGATGGAGGAGTGGTGCTGAGGGGAAGGGGTGGAGGTGCCCATGGGGACTGGTCCAGTTGTTGGTGATGGGCCCATCTTTGAAACACGTCTTCTGCGTGTTGTTCTCTTAGCCTCAATGGCCATCTGGGTGCCAGGACCCCCGGAACAGTGCGGGTTCTCCCTAGGGCGTGCAGCTTTGCCATGAGAGAAAAAGCAGGCCACATCTGATTGGTCTGGGCCCTCCCCATGCGTAGAATCACAGGCTGCAGCAGCATTTCTCTCTGTCTTCTGTCAAGCCCCTCCTGAAGCCACCAGGGGCCTCCCGGAGGAGCCCTGGCCAATGAAGACGCCCTTTCCTGCACCTGCTGGCATGTCCTGGGAACCCTGTGACTGTGCTGCAGGCTGGCTCGAGGGGAGGCCCTGGTCTGTGTAGAATGTTGCTGAGTTAAGCTGAGGTCACCGAGCAGGCCGTGCCACCAGGCTCGAGTGTGGGGTGATAGTTTCTCAAGACTGTTCTGTGATGGAATGAAAGGAAATGGAGGAAGACCCCCAGGCTGGCGAGGACCTGGGCGGACACACCCGGGCACAGAAGAGCCCAGGCTTGGCTGGTGTTTGAATACAAAGGTTTCTGGTATCGGGGTAGCAGGGCTTATTTGGTTTAATGTGTAAAAGGAACTTTCTCTCCGTCTCTTTATGCAAATGACAGTTTTTTTAGACCTAGCCACTAAGGTTTATATTTAGTTTCAGGTTCTTTTTTACAAAACATGTTTGCTGTCTGCCTCATACCTTATTATTTTCAGTAACAGTCGAATTCGTTATAATGAAATTGACATTATTTTAATCTGCCACATACCACTGGCCTCGTCTTGGCAGAAGTCGCCATGATGCAGCTGAGAGCGTTTCGGTCGTGGTTTCCTGTTCATCACACGAGGCTGCTTGCTCAGAGGCAGCACCGATGTTCGCGTCAGACACGCCTGGATCTGAGTCCCAGCTCTGGCCCGGAGGCTGTGTGGGCTTGGGAACGCTTCTTAGGTTGAGACTCATCCCCTGTACAAGGACGGTGCTCCTATCTGGAGATCGCTGTGGGGATGTAGGGGAGGTACTCGTGAGGTGCACAGGGTCGGCCGTCTGTGAGGTACGGGGGCTGTCCCCGCCACAGTGTGGTGAGCATGCGTGAAGCATCTGGGGCCCGTAAGGCTCACGGTCTTTGTTGGTCGAGTATTTTATGAAGGGCACTTGAAGATGACAAACCGTTAACAGAAATGACTGGGCAGCCACTTAATGGACTGGTTCCTAGTCTGGCTGCGCATCAGAGTCACCTGAGGACTTGGGGCAAGTCCCAGTGCTGTGGGCCTCACCTTGACCCAGAGTATTTCCCAGATGTTAGTAGGTTCATTCCCGAGTGATGTTAGCATAGAGCCAGAATGGAAAACTTCAGCCTTTCTCACAGAGCAGAGCATGGGTGCCCGGAGGCTCAGCAGACAGAGGCCGCCATGTGGCTCCGTGGTGAGCACGTGTGTGTGGCGCCCCCGGCGTGGACGGCCCCGCTGGCCCCTGACAGCCACGGGACCAGGGCACAGACAGGCTTGGGGCTGACAGCATCCAGCCACGCCACTTGCTAGCTGTGATGTTGGCCGTGGTCATGTGGCTGTGACCAGCTTACCTTTACATGACATTAAGTTGTGTTTCTCCGAGAAAATGAGGAAAACAGCAGTAAGGTTGGTATTTGAGAATTTTAGTTGCTTTTTATAACGTGAGAACAATACCATGATATAAAGAGGCAATAATTTCCATGTGTGCTGTACAGAGTAAATGAGAGGAAGGATGGAAAGTGTCTGGGGAGTTCCTTGACCACGCCTCCTCACAGCATCACCTCTAGGCAGCTTCAGTGTGTTCCCTCAAGACAAATAGATGCAGACTGAATTTAAAAACCATTTTTTAGGAGGTGTGCTTTGTATTTAGATAAAATTATCTTTTAAATTATGACATTTTTATGATACAATTTGATCTATATCATAATACATTTAGCAAGTAGCCATCTCTTTTAGACTCCTTTTGAAAACAGATAGTTATGAGTTCTAAATAAATGTTCAGCACCCAGCATAGTCTCACACATGCATCCGGGTAACGCAGAACTGTGCTCTGCAGCCTTCCACGTGCATCCAGGTACACAGAAGAACCACGCACTCTTCATAGAGGATGATACCCCACTTTGCACTGATGTGTGTTTTAATTACAACAGAAGTGAATTCTTCACCTACAGTTGTGTGTTGCGATGCTGGGTGTGCCTGTGCTTCATTCTGGGTGTTATTCCTTGACTCTTGGCATCCCTACCACCGTGGGGCTGGCACCAGCCTCGCATCTGAGGCATGTTCCTCGGGGTAACATCATTGATGCCAGTGGTGGGGGGAATCTCTTAGGAATTTGGGCAGAAGCCAAATTTGAGACCTAGTTTACTTCCTAATGAGAAAACGGGGCTAGCCCGTGCAGTGTGAAGAGTCCCTCCCACCGTGGCTTCTGTCTCTCAATCCTGGCCTGGGCTGTAGCACCAGGAGGTAAAATAGATGTTCTGTGTTCCTCTCGTGTTACTCAGGCCGTGACAGAAGCGCTGTCTGTGTGCTGACACATGCAGTCTAACAGCAATTAGTGCTGGTTGAGTCTCCAAAGACCCAGATGAGCACGGTCCACATCATGGGGCCTCTCCTGTCACAGTGAGTGTGCTTAACCCCACTGAAGTGGTCAGGCGCGGCTGCCTCCTCAGCAAGGAGGACGTGGTCCCCGCTGCTGCACCCTCATCGCCTGCCCCAGCACCCTCCCCCTTGGAAAAGCCATGGCGCACCCTAAATTCAAGGTCACGTGGATTCTACAGATGGCCAAGTGGCAAGACCTATTCCAAAGACTCAGTGGATTTTTTCTGGGAAAAATTTCTAAAGAAGCACAAGCTATAGCTGACTGCTGCTGCCACTTCTTCAGGGAGATTTTTCTCTTGATTGTGGCTTAGGTTCCTGGGAACCTTCGACTCCCCGAGTTCCAACCCTTCCAAACCCAACCCCCGTCACATTTTAGTGGTAAAATAACATCTTTAAAAAGGACTCTTCCTTTGTGTTTTTTTTTTTTGCATTTAAAAAGTGTTATGCATCTCAATCTTTTGTGTACTTCATATAACATGTCATAATTGCGCATCCAGCATCCTTCACTGAGCGTCTTATTCTGCTCCAGGCAGCATTCTAGGCCTGGGGGTTGCATGCGGTGAGCGTGATGAGCCACTCTCTTGCGCCAGGCACTGCCCTGTACTTTGGGCTTGTAGCATCCACCAGCTACACACCTTGCCCTTGTAAGCTGCAGGCTTGATGGAGGACAGATGATACTAAGTACAAAATAAAACGTGTAACATATACTATGGGATAAGGGAGAAACAAGTGTCTGGGAAGGAGATGCCAGCCAGGACTCAGCCAGGAGCAGTGGCAGGGCCTATCAGAGGGCATTGTGTGGTCCTGTGAGTGACTGTGGCAGCTGGAATGGCACTCATCCTGGAAGCTGTGACACAGGGTCCAGTGGTCACGATGAGAGGTGTGGATCAGGGTGGGGCCAGGATCTTGTGACCTGAGCAAGCATGTGGCGCTGATGCTAGCTGTTGAGACAGGAAGTCCTGGAAGGACGAGGCTGGGGCCACTGGCGTTCAGGTTTGGACACTAAGTGTGAATTGCATATCATGCGTCTGCTGAAGCGGTGGCTCTGGGAGCCTGCGTCAGGGAGGTGAGTGCGGGAGATGTGAATTTGGTGCTGTTGGCACACCCTCTGGGATTAAAGCCCTGGGACTTAGTGCACGTAGGGAGACAGGTTCACTGATGGGTCTGGGCATGCCTCATTTGCAAGCTGGGAGGGAAACTGAGGGAGCCAGCCTAGGAGCAGAAGCCTGGGAGGCTGGTGCTGAGTGGGGAGCAGGGTGTGGCTCCCTGGGTCCCATGGCCCCTCAGTTTGATTTTGGGTCTGCCAACGCCCTTCTCCCACAGAGGATGGGACTGTTACTTCTGTCATTTGTGGAGGCATTCGAGATCCAACGACATACTCCAGGTCCCTGGGTCACACGCCTTGTCCTCTGTCTGGTCAGAGAGAAAGAACACCCTGAGCTTGGTACTCTTTGTTTTAAAACTACAATTTGGAGGATTACCCAGAGAGAACAGAGTGACAGCAAAATGATTGAGAAGAAAGAGACAGGAAGAGCAAGCCCTGAGAGGTCCAGGAAGCGGGCGGCAAAGAGGTTTGCCAATTAATATGAAAACGAATCCTCCCTTGTCTCCTCTCTCCCCTGAAACCGGTGGGGAGATATTAATAGAGCAGTCTGTTGCCTAGGAAGAAAGCAAATGGGCAATTAAAACTCCAGAAAGCTGAGCAGTGCATGAGCATCATGGATCTGAAAGCCTGCATTTTAATTGCGGGAGATATGGCCGTGCTGGCACTTGGAGGCTGCGTGTGGGGTGGGGCTCCGCTGGGGGCCTGTGGCTGCCCCGGGGCCAGGGCTGCTGGGGCCTGTGGGCATTGCCAAGGCCATCACCCGACCCTCTGCCCATCCCATGCAGGAGTGGCTGGTGCACCAGACTCTGGTTTCATCCCCACTCCCCCTGTGTCGTAGCCGCTGCGTGCCCTGCGTCTATTCTCTGTCCCAGGCTATACGCCATGTGATGTCACACGTCTGGCCGTGCCTGCTGAGAGGTATTTTTCTGGACATGGTGGAAGGTCGGGCTTGTCTTAGGGGATCCTCACATTGGGTGAAGTCCAGCAGCTGACACCCGAGGAATGGGGAGGGCTATGGCTTTGCTAGATTCCAGGCCACATCGGCCCTGAAGGGCCACCGTGACACACTGGTTTTGTCCTCAGAAGGGCTTCTCTTCATGGCTCATGTTCTTAAATCATGAATAACTGTCGTTTACTTGATGCCACCAGCCAGAGAAGCAAAAGAACTTTCTGGACACCCCAGCAGACCCAGCCACACAAGATCCGTGTTCAGCTGTAACGTGAATGTCACATCACCTCGTTTACTCTGTGGTCACCTTTGAAGAACTTGGATAGTTTCAGTGAAAATTTCCTAAACTGCTAGAGTCCCAAAATGTGTGTCGGCTTCAGTGTTTGGATTTCTTTCTCATCTTGGGTGCAAGGGTGGCCTGCGTTTTGGAAGACTTCCAGGCTAGCAGAGGGCAGGTGTTGGAAACAGCACACCTGCTTCCAGAACAGCATCTGAAGGGTGGCAGGACAAGTGTGTGCTAAGGTACCAGGCCGCGGCAGCGACTGTTGCTCCCACCCCCCGTGATGCCACCCCGTCAGGACATACACCATGACATCCTTACCCACATCAGACTCAGGCCGCAGGGAGGAGAGGGGAACCTGTGAGGGGCCACGAGGAGCTCTTGTGACACTTACCCCTCAGTGCAGGCAGCCCAGTCTCCACTCAGCAGCCTCCACACGTGACCCCGGTCCCTCCACCACTGGGGTCCGTAGGGGCTAGAGCATGGTGAACGAGCTTTCTGGAGCCAGGTGAAGGAGACTTCTAGCGCTAGTGAACAAGCTTTCTAGAGCATGATGAATAAGCTTCTAGAGCATGGTGAACAAGCTTTCTAGAGCATGATGAATGAGCTTCTAGAGCATGGTGAGTGAGCTTTCTAGAGCATGGTGAACAAGCTTTCTAGAGCATGATGAATGAGCTTCTAGAGCATGGTGAGTGAGCTTTCTAGAGCATGGTGAACAAGCTTTCTAGAGAATGGTTTTCTAGAGTGTGGTGAAGGAGCGTTCTGGAGCATGATGAAGGACCTTTCTAGAGCATGGTGAATGAGCTTTCTAGAGCATGGTGAGTGAGCTTTCTAGAGCATGGTGAATGAGTTTTCTAGAATGTGGTGAAGGCGCGTTCTGGAGCATGATGAAGGACCTTTCTAGAGCATGGTGAATGAGCTTTCTAGAGCATGGTAAAGGAGCTTTCTAGAGTGTGGTGAATGAGCTTTCTGGAGCATGGTGAAGGAGCTTTCTGAAGCGTGGTAAAGGACCTTTCTGGAACGTGGTGAAGGAGGTTTCTGGAGTGTGGTGAAGGAACTTTCTGGTCCTGGTGAGCGAGCTTGGTGCTGCAGTTGTGTCTAGGTGTAATCTGCTCCCTGCCGCCTCCTCTGCCACGGGCACTCTGGTGTGCTCTTGGACAATGGCTTCCACTCTCTGAGCCTCAGTTTCCTTGTCTGAGACCGATAGCTCCGCCTCTTAGGGCTGCTGGGAGGATGGATTTGGCACATGGGGACACAGGGGCTGGCTCATTCCTCTGGGGCATCGGTGCCTGTGCTCTGCCAGCCACCATCTTGGGTGCTCTGTGGGATACTCTGGACTGTGAGACCCCCCCCCCCCCGCTCCCCCAGAGCACTGCCTATGACATGTGTGTAAGAAAATGCTTCCAAAGTCACCAAGGTAGACACAGCTGGAAGCCTGATGCCTCAGCCTTTCCCTGTCGTGGACATGAGTGTCCTTCACTCCTCAGTCTTCCCATATCCCCAGGACATGCCTGGTAGGATAGCCCCCACCCCTGGGGGTCCTCGGTGCTGTTCCTTCTGGGTCCATTCCTGGGGTTTCCTGGAATCTGGCACTCAACACCGGGAGACAAATGGAGGCCATGTCACAGCAACACATTTTCCACATGAACAGCACGTGTGGCATCACACACAGGCACAAATAGTGACAGCAGTTGTCAAATCGCCCCGGGATTGTAAATGAGGCCAGCCTATTTTTCTTAGTAGCATAAAAACAACCTTTCGGGCTGCTTGTGAGTTCCGAGGGTCGGGAATCAGGCAGGGATGACAGGTGTGGCTTGTGTCTGCTCCATGTGCCTGGGGACTTGGCTGGAAAAGGCTGGAGTCCTCGGAAGGTTTGTTCACTCCCAGTTACCACAGCTGGTGCTGGCTCTCGGCAGGGAAGATGGAGCCACAGCTGGAATACCTACAGGCGGCTACCCCGTGTCCTCAGGTCATGGCGCTGCTTCCAAGGTGAGGGTCCCAGAGACAGTGGGTGGCTTCTGCTCCATGTGAGGGTCCTGGACAGTCGGTGGCTTCTGCTCTGTGTGAGGGTCCTGGAGACAGTCGGTGGCTTCTGCTCTGTGTGAGGGTCCCGGAGACAGTCGGTGACTTCTGTTCCATGTGAGGGTTCCAGAGACAATCGGTGACTTCTGCTCTGTGTGAGGGTTCCGGAGACAGTCGGTGACTTCTGCGCCGTGTGAGAGTCCTGGAGACAGCTGGTGGCTTCTGCTCTGTGTGAGGGTTCCGGAGACAGTCAGTGACTTCTGTGCCGTGTGAGAGTCCTGGAGACAGTCGGTGGCTTCTGCTCTGTGTGAGGGTTCTGGAGACAGTCTGTGGCTTCTGCTCTGTGTGAGGGTCCCGGAGACAGCTGGTGGCTTCTGCTCTGTGTGAGGGTCCCGGAGACAGTCGGTGACTTCTGCTCTGTGTGAGGGTCCCGGAGACAGTCGGTGACTTCTGCTCTGTGTGAGGGTTCTGGAGACATTCGGTGGCTTCTGCTCTGTGTGAGGGTCCTGGAGACAGTCGGTGACTTCTGCTCTGTGTGAGGGTCCCGGAGACAACTGGTGGCTTCTGCTCTGTGTGAGGGTCCCAGAGACAGTTGGTGACTTCTGCTCTGTGTGAGGGTCCCGGAGACAGTCGGTGGCTTCTGCTCTGTGTGAGGGTCCCGGAGACAGCTGGTGGCTTCTGCTCTGTGTGAGGGTCCCAGAGACAGTCGGTTACTTCTGCTGTGTGAGGGTCCCGGAGACAGCTGGTGGCTTCTGCTCTGTGTGAGGGTCCCAGAGACAGTCGGTGACTTCTGCTCTGTGTGAGGGTCCCAGAGACAGTCGGTGACTTCTGCTCTGTGTGAGGGTCCCGGAGACAGCTGGTGGCTTCTGCTCTGTGTGAGGGTCCAGGAGACAGTCGGTGGCTTCTGCTCTGTGTGAGGGTCCTGGAGACAGTTGGTGGCTTCTGCTCTGTGTGAGGGTCCCGGAGACAGTTGGTGGCTTCTGCCCTGTGTGAGGGTCCTGGAGACAATTGGTGACATCTGCTCTGTGTGAGGGTCCTGGAGACAGTTGGTAGCTTCTGCTCTGTGTGAGGGTCCCGACTTCTGCCCTGTGTGAGGGTCCTGGAGACAGTTGGTGACTTCTGCTCCGTGTGAGGGTCCTGGAGACTGTTGGTAGCTTTATGTGTTAGTAGCTCTTAGACAGGATCAGAAGCTGGGGCTCCACCAGCGCCTCCTGAGCTTCACCTTCCTGTGGTCGGCAGAGCTTTCTCTGGACTCCAGCACTTTAATTCCTATGGAGCACTTCTGAAAGAAAACAAGCAAACTCTTGTTTTGAAGCTGGAAGTGCTCAGTCCCCAGCGCTGGGTGTTGAATTGGTCCTGAGCCTTGATAGAGGCAAAGGCTGTGGCTGGTGCTTGCTCACTGCAGCCTGGCGACCATGGGTGTTGGTGGTCCCGTCCACCGCGGCCAGGCCCTGGCAGGCAGCGGGGAGGGTGGGGGCGTTGGCTCTGTTTCCTGGCCCCATTCAGCCTTGACCTGGAGGTTTGCTCCAGGGTGTGCTTGGAGCCTGCTTCTTCCCTGCCCCTGTCCCAGGTTCTTCCTCCTGGCTGGGGGTCTCTGGTTTGTGTGAAGACAGTGGCATTGAGGGCCTCAGGCTCGCTGACATAGGGGGACTGTCCAGCCTACTCTGAGACGGAGCGAGGAGCCATCTTTCACAAGGACATTTTCTGCGGTGGTCTGACATGTCCCTGTGTATTTGGCCAGTTCTCCCTTGGGGGGCATTGGCTTCGGAGAGCTTGCCCTTGTTCAGTGCTGTATTGAAATGCAGCCTACACATCTGTTGTTCTTTCTCGGGGAGGGTTGGTGGGTCACGTGTTTCTGATGCCCTCCTTCCCTTTTCACAGCGAGGTGGCCGGATCTACCCCGGGCCTCTGCACTCTCCGCCCACAGCCACCTTTTCTTCCTCCGATTCTGCTGCTGGTGGGTTGCCTTTCCCAACTGTGTGCTCCTTCCCTGCAAGTGGAAATGCAGGCTAATGACACGGGCAATGGGTTTGGAGTTTGAATCCTGGCTCCATTCGAGTTGCTGTGTCCTGAGAAGTAAACTCCTCTCTGCTCCCGACTTTTCTCAACAGAATAGAAATAACTAATCTGGTTCGCGGAGTGAGATGAGATGGGCTGAAGAATGCAAAGTGCAGGCACATAATAGAAATGGAGTACATTTTGGTTCTCCTTCCCTTTCTGCACACCTGTCCGTGGTCTGACACTGCTCAGGACCCGGCCTCCCGCCCCGTCTCCGTGCTGCCCGGCTTACCTGCCGCCGCGGCTCGGCCTCTGTGCCCTGTGCCTGCTGGTCTCCCCTTTGCACACTGCTTCCTGGCCTGGGTCTTGGGGAGACAACCCTGGGCCTCTGCACTGCTACCTTGTACATCCCAGGTGGTTTTCCCCAGGTGGTTTTTTTCTCCTTTTTTTGAGATGGAGTCTCGCTCTATCACCCAGGCTGGAGTGTGTGGTACAGTTTTGGCTCACTGAAACCTCCGACTCTTGGGTTCCAGCAATTCTCCTGCCTCTCCGAGTAGCTGGAATTACAGGTGCCCGCCACCACACTGGCTAATTTTTGTATTTTTAGTAGAGATGGGGTTTCACTGTGTTGGCCAGGCTGGTCTCGAACTCCTGACCTCAAGTGATCCTCTGGTCTTGGTCTTCCAAAGTGCTGGGATTACCGGGGTGAGCCTCTGCGCCTGGCAGTTTTCCCTTTTCTTTTCTCCCCATCTTTAATTGTGGTGCTCGCTGGTATCTGCCTCTCCTGCCCTTCTGGACATCCTTTGCAGCTAGGGGAAGGCATGGCGACTTTTGCCCAGTGTGCCAGGTGTGAACGTGGGGCATCACTTCTGGGTGCGAGCTCCTTCTGAGTCCTCTTCGTGCCACCGCAGGCAATGCAGAAGCAGCAGCTTCTCTCTCAGCATGGGTCGCAGAATGAGGAGACAGGAGCGGCCAGGAGGGGCGGCCAGGGCAGGAGGGGGGCCTGGTTGTTCAGAGCCTCGAGGGTGCCTCCTTGTTTGCTGGCGCTCTGTTACCTGGGGCTTGGGCCACTGTGCTGTGCTGCTGCTGTGGGGAAGGAGGCCAGCCCAGCATGGCGGTGCTGAGAGGCGTGTCTGCTGCATGGACCTCTTAGGATGCCTGTGTCCCGCCAGAGCCTCATCGCTGTGGCGGCAGTGGGCGCCGAGGGCTGGGGCAGCTGGCCTTCCCCTGACTCCTCAAAGTGGCAAGGACTGGTACACTTCATGTATTCTCCAAATGAGGACTGCACAAGTGGGGATGACTAAATTGGGTCGGGGGGATTTAAAGCAGAATAAATGGGCGAAAGAAAGCAGAGCTGGCATTAAGTGAAAGGACAGATCACCCCAGGTATGCAGGCCACTCCGCTGCCCTCCAGTCGACAGGCATTGTTTAAAAATAGCAGGAGCCATCCTCGAAGCTGATGATTTCCGCCTACTCTGTGCATTTTGTTTGGGTGGCGAGAGTGGCGTAGTCATTAAAAGGCAGCGAGGCAAGTCAGCGGGAAGAGTGGGGCTTCTGGACCTGCTCCTTGTTCCCGGAGCACGGAGAGCACTAATGGGCACCTGCCGGGCCCAGCCCCTGCAGCGCGGGGGTTCAGCCAGCACCGTGACAGCGCCGGCCTGGTGCAGACTCTTGAGCGCACACTTCAGTGGCTGTTCCCTGGGCAACCGAGCCTCCACTGCCAGCTGGCTCTGCCCCCAGAGCCCGTCAAAGCACGCACACTGCAGGAGCCAGCGCAGCAGCCCGCGCGGCCGTCTGTAGGCACCGATGTTGGCGCGTTGGAATCGGGTTTCAAGGTTAAACACGAGGGAGTGTGTGGGATGACTGACTAGATGAAGACCCAGAGACCGCAGTCCGGGTGTGTTTATTATGCACAGGTGGGAGGGAGTGACCAGGGAAGACAGGAAAGGAAGCGCGTGGCTCATTGAAGCCTGTGGGGCTGTGTTTTTTGTTTGCTGCACACAAAAGGCTGGAAAGACAGATTTCATCACTTGGTCTGGGGGTGAAAGCATGTTTGGTCCAGGGCAGCTGCTAGCCACGTCCGCAGAGCTGTCCGTCTTCAGGCCTCTGTGCCAGCTGCACGGAGGGTAGTGCCCCCGCCAGACGGAGGCCCGGGGCTGGTGGTGGCTGCAGACACCAGCCCAGCAGGGAACTGACTTGGCTCTCAGGTTAGCTGGGTTTGTCCTAGAATTTTCATAAACTTATTTATTTGATCTTTGCAGGGATTCCCGCTTCACTCGATGGCTGCACCAACTGGCTCTCATCAGTGCACTTTTTTGTAGCATTGAATATAAAATTCTCATTTCCATGCATGCGGTGCCCCTTTTAAAGCGTTCTGGTATTTGAACTTGGTATTTCCACCTAACTTTCGGTTCCGTTCACGTGAGCCCCGCTAGTGCTTCAAAAGGGTCTCTACCATCCCGCAGAAACTTTGGTTTTAGTCTCTCATTTTTTAAAAACTACTTTTTGTTTCTGTTTTTTTCTCTCTGATCTACCTATAGTAATTTGAAATAAACACAGTTACATTTGAAAAGATGGAAAATTCAAATAATTTATTTTGAAATTAAGTTTCAACATAAAATTTTAATTTGGGATGGTTGGACGGGTAAAAATAAGAACATTCAGGATTTCACAGTCCAATCTGCGGAAGATAAATGCTGTTTTAGCATCGTCTAAAGGGAGCTGGTGAGGGTCTGCCGAGTCCTTCCGGGCCTGCGTTCCTGTGGATGTGGGTGTTGCTCATGAGCATTGTTCGATAATAGTGACTTTTTGGGGCCGCTGACTAAATTTCTGGATTTTTGCTGAGCTTTTTCGTCACATCACTCAAATTGCTCTCTTCTGTGTGCCTTTTCCCGTCGTTTTGTTTTGCTTTACCTTTTCATGAAACAGATGGAAGTGTTCCCGGGCCCCTAATCCCTGGGTCTGTTTGCCTTTCGTAATGAAGACTTCTGTCTTTTGAGAAGTGGTTTCAACTCGCCCTTGGTTCTCAGGAATCATCCACGCTCGCTGGATTTCTGTGAACAAGTCTCCAGCCTTCCTGGAGGGATGCCGAGAAGCAGGGCGGGGGATGTTTGCATCCACTCAGCAGCGTGAGCCAGACCATGGGTTCAGAAGACCAGGAAGTGTAGTGCGCATCCCACCCAGGAAGGCAAGGACAGGGCGCTGTCCCCTGTGAACATGGGTTTGTGTGGGATGGGAGTGAGCATGGTGCTTGGGCTCTCCTGGAGGACCATGTAGGAGACAGCACCCCAAGCTGGAGGCCAGGGACAGAGGATGAGACACCAGAAGGAGGTAGACCAAGGGGAGGAAGAGTGCTTGGCAGCGGTAGCTGCACAGGTGGCTCCGGAAATGACCACAGGAGGAGGCTGTGTGGTGGCAGGGCTCCTCGTGCCCACACCTCTGGCCTGGGCGCGCAGCTTCTCGTGACCTGGGGCTGAGAGGAGCTGCCTGTCCTTCAGTGCCCTGGAAGGCACAGCTTTCATTGTGGCACTGGCTGCGTTCCCCTGGGTGCCATCACCTCTAGGAGCCACAGTGTGGAAGTCATGTCAGTGACCTCTCATGGAAGTGAAGGACAGGGCTTCCCCTAAACAAAACAGGCTTGCCGATATTAAAATCAGAGCAGATGCCTGCAGCTGACAGAGAAAAGCAACCTCATTTGCTCATGGCTATGAGCCCCTCCCATCTACAGGTGTGGTCAGGGTTGTGAGTACGTTGGCCAGAGCCCATATTCCCCTGGAGCAGGTTAGATTCAAACTGGGGGAGACAAGCAGGGAGGAGGGGCCAGCCTGCCCAGTGCCGCTCACCCGCGGCCACCCTGTTTCTCATCCCGGGGTGCAGCTCATGCATGAAGGCACCTGGAGGCTGGGTGAGGAGTCGGGAGACTGCGTTCCTCTGTGTGCGGAAGGGAGCGTGGAGCCTCCTTCGGGTTTTGTCGACGTGTCTGTCGCTGTGGGTAACCACCGAGGTGCTTTACAGCCTGTGAAGCTCTGGACCCCAGTTTAAAGAGGCGACGCAGAGTGGTCAGTGTGGAAGGAAGATTGTTTTGGAATTACTGCTGAATTTCCCCTCTTTTCCCCAGTTAAACAATCAGAAAGGCATAAACCACAACGTATCCCTTTCCTCTTTTAAGGTGATTACAAAAAAAACGGTGAACCAGAACAGGTTCCATAGAAGTAATATAAATACATAAAAATGGAAAGATAAATAGTGAAATTTTTCTTTTCTCCCTCCTTACAAAAAGCTACTTGCAAAACTGCAGCTGATGGACTTCAGGCTGTGCCATGGTGACTGGTAAGCAGGACGAGGTCCCGTTACTTCCTTTTGCCGGAGACGCGGATATAAGTGAGAGGCATTTGAGTCCAGTGAGTCCTACGGTGTGTGACGTAACGCACTTCAACTTCCCAGGTTGTGTCTGACGTCGCGTCCCAGCGTCGGTTCCCCTCACGGCCCTGCGCATTGGGTCAGCAGAGCAGCCTCCTGTCGCTGCACAGATGAGCAGGCCGCTGGCCCGACCCTCGTGCCTGGGCGTTCATCGTCCACAGCTCCTTTAAACTCGCTTCTGTCGAGTGTCTACCTTCTCTCCTGGGCTGCATGGTATATGCATTTATTTCCATCTCATTTAATATTTTAGAAATCCCTAGAAGAGAGGCATTGGTATCTGTCTACATTTTGCAGTTGAGGAGACTGAGGCTTAGGGACTGTAAGTGCCACCTTGCGCCGGGTCCCAGCTGGCAGGCCACAGGCGTGGATTCCGACCTTGCCTGGTGTGTTGTCTATGTGGCCCTGCACCCCTGTATCCTGCGCCACCTCGCTGGGCTCAAGGTGACAGACTATTCCCACCTCTTCCCGGTATTTACGGACAAGTATGTTTTTACAGATAAATTATGTCAACTGAATATTTTTATAAAAGAGCATTTTCGATACTCCAGTCTGGGAAAAAATATTGCAAACCTAAATACATCAGTCAGAAAATCATTATATTCCCGAGAATGAAGGGATGAAGATTTTTTGGAATGAGGGTGTTAATTAATTTCCGACATGATCGGTTGCCAGAGTAGGTATATAATGCTGAGTTTAAACCCACCTCCTAAGTCGTGCTATGTGCCACGGCTGCTTGAGCAAATGTTGGCAAATCCACGTTTTCCTGTTTTAGTGAGAACATGGGTGTAGGTCACTCTCCAGAAAGTAGTTTGATGTCAAGCAGACATCACTGTTTCCTTCTGATGGACTGGTGGGAGGTTGGACAGTGCCCCTCGTGACCCCTTCTATGCACAAGGCAGCCTCTGTGGAGCCACTTATGGGGGTGCCAGTTATGGGGGTGTTGGGGAAGACATGGCCTTCCATCTGCCTGATCTTCTGGGTGTGTCTGAATCCTGTACGTAGATGGGTTTTGGAGGTGGGCAGACCTTGCTGATGGTCTGGGGGCCCTGAAGCAGACTCAGTTGGAGGGGAAGACCCCTCCCCTTAAAGAAATGGCCTCTGGTAGAGCAGGCCAGGCCAGGCCAACCTCAGGGGTCGGAAGTCATGAGGAAGGAACAGGGTGAGCTGGGCCCGGCTGCCCCCCGACCTGCTCCTGCCAGGAAGCTGTGGGGGACAGGGGAGGACGGGGCTTGGATTAAGGAGAGACAGTGCCCTGGGCAGAGCGACTCTGCATGGAGGGAGCTCTGCATTCTCTCAGAGAGCTGGCAGGCCACAGGGTAAAGACAGCTTCTTCTGGCTCCTGCAGAGAAGTGGTAGCTTAGAGGAGGTTCCTGGCTGGTCAGCGTGGGGCCCATGGTCCAAGGGCAGTGTGTGTCGACAGTGGCACAGCCGCAGCCTGTGTGTGGTATGGATGGCAGCCACCGATGGGGCAGGATGGGGGATGCAGATGGACTCTGCCTGCGTCTCCCCCTCCTCTCCTTTCCATCGCAGACTCCCCTGGGCCTCCGGGGCCTGCACCTCTTACCTGGAGTCCCCACAGACAGACAGGGAGCCTGGGGATAGCAGTGGGGCCAGGTGAAGTTCAACCACAGGTGCGACACTCCTGCTCTTCCCAGGGATGATTCGGGAGGGCCGTTCCCTGATAGGGAGGGCTGGGAGCAGAGGGTGGACTGGGGCCTGGAACGAGAGTGCCGGCGCAGCCCTGGCTTGCTTGTGACCCCTCGTCCAAGAATGGCTGGCGAACCACAGGGACGGGGTGAGGAAGCACAGCTTGCCTAGTGCCGCCCGAGGGCTCGAGTCCACCGTGAAACGTGCTTTCTCGTTTAGCTCACTGCCATCCTCCCCGCAGCCTGAGGGATGCGCAGATGAGGCAGCAGCATTCAGAGGAGTCGGGGCTCCTATCCGAGGCTGCGCAACAAGTGAAGGCAGGGCAGGGGTGAGGTGCGGCCGACCACAGGCAGCACCAGCAGGGACCCCGCTCATGCCCCTGGCTCCTCGCAGTAGCAGTGGGCATTACTGAGCCTACTCAGGTGGGCCACTGAATTAACGAGAACAGGAACCAGATGAACACCTGGGGGAGTAGTTCCCACAGCCTGGGTTGTGACCAGGATAAGTGAGTTCATATTTGTAAAGCACGTAGGTGAAGAAGACAGTCGGGGGAGGTCGGTGTTTGCAGAATGATCTCGTCACTCATCACCTGGTAAGGTTTCGAAGCTGCTCATCTTTGATAAGGGGTCCAGGCATTTTTGTGGACTTGAGTATCCCGCATGTATATCACCCTACTTAGGTAAATTATTTCCAGAAATGTCATCTACAGTTTCCAGCTTTAGTTTCTATGCGCTGAATGGAGAACAGAGCCGTGTGGAGCCGTGTGAGTGGATCTCTGTGGTTTCCCCCTAACATTGTACTTTGCCTTGCCTGCATCTAAATGGACAGGGTTTTTTAATGACTTGTTTTTACTGAGACTCTAGCACATTCAACTTAGTTTTCCTGGTACCTTCTCTTTCTTTTACGTTTTTAATTGGAGTATTGGGTACGTTTTTAATTAGAGTATTGGGTTGCACAGTACCCGGAACTGGCAGACCAGTTTGCTCCCTGGTGACTCCTCTCATGGTTTAAGGGATTACTCAAAATATAAAGTGTAAATTTAGACATTTCAGTAAATTATCAATGTAGGTGTTTGCACTTTTAACCTAATCGTATGGATGCTATTATTTTTAATATTACTCATGCTCAGAGTTGTGTTCCTTGCTCAAACAACCAGAACTTAGAGAAAACTACTAACTCAGTGCACATCCACTGAAAACGTCATCTGCTGATGAATGACATCTGTAGATCTAGAGGAAACCTTTCCAGAGCATCCTGGCACAATTCTAGGGATGCGGAGGAGCAGCCATATTTATACTTTTTCAAAACCAGTTGATATGGAGGTAGTGGACAGTGGGCTGTCCACAGTCTGAGACCAAGTGGTACATGGGCCACTGTGCTCCCAAACCAGCGGGAAGACACCAGCTTCGTGTGGTGCCCATGGCCCAGGGGTGCTGGGCGCAGCAGGAAAGAACGTGGTGGCTGGACTCCTGACCACGTTAGAAGAGCAGTCTTACAGAAAGACCGAAGCTATACTGGATCTAGTCTACCTCTTAAATGTTATAATGAAAAGTTATTTATAAAAGCAGTGTTTTGCATGAAAGGAGATTTCAGATAAAAGTATTTATTCAGCGTAGGCCCCCACATCATCCCATCTCTGAAGATGAATATTTATGCATCAGAATAGCTAATTATGTTGCCACTAAATTGTCAAAGAATAATTTTTAGAAGTCTTTGGTATAGCATTTCTAACAGCAAGGAAGTGAACAAGCCACTTTAGATTGATTTTTGCCCGAAATGGTAACTGTTAAAAGTCGAGTACACTTATCTTGAAAATTTACCTGTATTCCTATGACATTGCATGGCTTCTTCACTTTAGTGGGGTCCTTTCATGTCTACCCTACTGTTTTATAAATTTTTCTAATACTTATTTGCTTAAGATCTTTAGTACATTGGCTGCAATGGAATAGAAAAATAAATCGACTGAGTCCGAAGCCTTGAGTTCTATTTTTGCTCTGCCATTAGCAGTTGTGGGACCTGAAGCAAGTTATCCAGCTGTCACGGGAGCAATTTTCTCCTGTGACCTCCATAATAATCTTCTTGAGTCTGTCATCTTTGGCAGCTGGATTATTTAAGTTAGTAGTGCTTGCACTGTAGGATTTCAGCACATCTTCCATCCCGTCTTTTCACATTTAGCCCTGTGTTTGCTGCCTCTCACAGGGAACGTCATCGTGAAGATGCAGCCTTTTCCTCATCTTTTATTCTCTCTTGGTAGTTTTTAGACATTCTGATATTGACGTGGAGTCACTTTTCCATAAAAGAGGGGACATCAGTTCAAAATGAAATATGATTGTTTAATAGTAATCCTTTGAAATATATTGAGATTTTAACCATCTATTGTATGGGTTAATTTTTATGTTGCATTTATACTTTAGAAAAATATTATGTTGTGTTTGATTCTTTTATAACTTTGCTATTTTTTTTTCTACTGGCTCTATGAGTTATTGAAAGATTTAAAGTCTCCCACTGTGATATTGGATTCCTCTAGTTTTATTTTTTCTGTCAGTTTTTGCTTTATATGTTTTGGTGCAATTTTATTAAGGGCATATATGTTTATAATTTTTTTTTGTTTTTCTGGTGAACTGAACCTGTGTATTATTAAGTAGTGACCCTTGCTCCCTTTGCTCAGATCTGTTTTGGCAAATAATATGGCTAAATCAGCTTTCCTTTGTTACTGAGTGTAACATTCTCTATTCTTTGCCTTTCTGTGTCATTAAGTTTTAGGGCTATCTCTTGTAAACAATGTTTTGCTGATTTTTAAAAAATTTAGTCTAACAATCTCCAGCTGATGTTCATTGTAGGTACTGTGACTACTGATTTACTCGTGATGATTTCTGTCATTTTATGCTGTTTTTTTATATTAATTTATTTCATCTCACTTTATGCTGCTTTGGGGGGTTCTGGTCCTTTCCTGTTCTTTTGAGTGAATCGTGAATCTTGTTTTTGCTTCATTCTTCCCCCTCTATTATTTTAGAAGTTTTATGTTCATTTTCTACTCATATTATTCATATTTAACATGAAATCTGAAATTAATTATTCAGTGTTTCTCTATTCAAACAATCTGAAAACCTAAGAACCTTTTACATCTATTTTCATCCTCCTTCTTTGATATTTTGTTGGCCAGTATTTTAATTTTACTTTTGGGTATTTTTATTAGCCTCAAAAGTAAATACTATTATTATCATTAGTGTCACACGTATTTAGATGTTTTCTATTTTTGTGATTTATTTCTCTTAACTTTTTTCTTAGAACTTTGAATTTGAGACCTTTCTTCTGAGATCACTTTATTTTTCAAGTGTGTCCTTAGAAGTTCCATTAGTGAGGCTTTTGGAGGTAAATTCTCATGGTTTGTAAAAAAAAAAATTATATATACCCCAAGTAGGGGTCTCATGGCTCGATTTACCTTAATGTGCCTTTAGTTTTTGAGTATTTAGCCGACTGAACAGTTCTTACATGACGTTTTCTTCTATCATTTTGTTGTGTGCTGTCTCTGGATTCCATTGCTGCTCTTGGGAAGTCAGCTGCCCAACTGTTCGTAGCACTGACAACCTTGAAGATTCTGTCTTTGTCTTTGGTGTTCGGCATTTTTGCTACAGTGCGTCAGGAATGGATATATTTTAAATTATGCTACTTGGAGATTGCTTCCTGAGTCAGAGAATCGTTTATTGACGTTGCGTCTGCTGTTTTCTGTTTTTCCTGTGCACCCCGCTTAAGGGTCCAGCGGACGCTCCCATCCTTTCTCCCGCACGCCCTTGCCACACTCTCTCTGCTGCGTCATGCGTCCGGACGCTCCCAGCCTTTCTCCCACGCTCCCTTGCCACACTCTCTACTGCGTCATGCGTCCGGACGCTCCCAGCCTTTCTCCCACGCTCCCTTGCCACACTCTACTGCGTCATGCGTACTGTCTTCACATCTTTGTTCCAAATCATTAATTCTCAGCAGTTATTTCTAATCTGCTGTTAAATTGCCAACCAAGACTTTTATTTCAGCAGTCATAATTTTTACTTCTAGACACTTTTGTTTTAAGAAGATTCCTGGTAAATTGTGATAGTCTTTTGTTGCCTGCTCATAATCCAGCTTTTATTTCTTTGAACATTGTGATTCTAGTATTGGAAGTTGTTGGAATGCTAATAATTCACTCTGTTCTCTTGGCCTGCCCTCATTCAGGCCACTGTCTTCATGGGCTTGTCCTATGTCACAGGCTCCTATCAGGCTGCTCTGGGTTGGTGGGGCCTCCAAGAGGCTGGCCTGTGGGTACATTCCTCCAGTGACAATTCTCATTTGTTTCTGGAAAATGTCCAGGGTGGCCAAAAACCCAGAACTTCTTTAAGTTAAAAGGCTTAAGATTTCCTGGACCACACCAGTAAATTCAAACCCAAAGTTTTGTAAGGATCAATGCAGTTTTCAGGTTTCAGGGTAGACTATTTTTTACAAGAGCCATAGCTAAGATAAACAAGTGAGGGTTTTTTTTGACATTTTTCTATGCATACCAGCTGGAGACTAATGTTTTCTAGCTCTTTCTTGTAATGAGGATATGGATTTTAAGGAGCCTCGGTTTTTGCAGAGTTCCTAGTATCCCCTCTTTACCTTTTGTGGGTCAAAATCTTACTCTCCTGTTCTATGTGTGACCTTTATTTCCTAGCAGAGGCCAAACTTGAAAGGGTAACCAGGGTTTATCATTTTGTTTTCAACAACAGCTTTATTATGTGCTCTCAGTCATGTCCTTCAATTCTCTGAAAGCACAGCTATGCATTTAAATATATATCTAAGTATTCTAGAGAGGCATGGTGTGTGTGTGTGTTTCAGAATTAGCTGTATTGCTAGAATCCAAAGTCCTGGAATCTATTGATACATGAAAGAGAATGTTAATAAAGATACCGTAAGGTAAAATCATCTCAAATGCTTATTCCATCCCTGGGCTTTACATAAAAACATCAAACTGCCTGGTAGCTGTTTTCACTTAGATAGCTCCTGACATCTCGAAAGTAGCACCATCCAAACTGTTCTCTGAATTACTCATGTCTGTGGATGATATCACCGCTGGTGTAGATTCTGGAAGCACTTGTCAGTCGGGGTCAAAAGCCACTCTAGACACAGGCACACCTCATCTCGCTGCACGTTGCTTTATTGTGCTTCTCAGACATTGTGTCTTTTGCAAATTGAAGGTTTGTGGCAACCCTGTGTCCATCAAGTCTGTTGGCCCCATTTTTCAATTACATGAGCTAACTTTGAACAGCACGTCCCACTCTGTGGTGCGTTTTGGTGATCTCACATTATTTCAGATTTTTTCATCATTATTGTATCTGTTCTGGTGATCCGTGGTCAGTGGTCTTTGATGTTCCTATTGTAATTGTTCTGGGCTCCACGAACCATACCCATATGAGATGGCAACACAAATCCGTAAATGCGTGGGTTTTGAATGCTCCATCGACCTGCAGTGTCCCCGTCTTTCTCCCTTTACTCAAGCCTCCGTATTCCCTGAGGACAACAATATTGAAATTAGGCCAATTAATAACCCTATAATGTCCTCTAAGTGTTCAAGTGAAAGGAACATCTCTCACTTTAAATCAAAAGCTAGAAATGATCAAGCTTAGCGAGGAAGGCATTTCAAAAGCTGAAGCAGGCCGAAAGCTGAGCCTTGTACACCAGTTGGCCAGGTTGTGAATGCAAAGGGAAGGTTCTTGAAGAAATTAAAAGTGCTACTACAGTGAGCACACAAATGATAAGAAAGCAAAACAGCCTTATTGCTGATAATGGAGAAAGTTTTAGTGGTCTGGATAGAAGATCCAAATCATGCACAACATTCTTTTAAGCCACTGCCTAATCCAGAGCAAGACCCTAACTCTCTGTATTCCGTGAAGGCTGAGAGGAGTGAGAAAGCTGCAGAAGAAAAGTCTGGAGCTAGCAGAGGTTGGTTCATGAGGTTGAAGGAAAGAAGTCATCTCCGTAGCATAAGAGAACAAGGTGAAGCAGCCAGTGCTGATGGAGACGCTGTAGCAAGTTCTGCAGAAGATCCAGCTAAGGTCACTGATGAGGGTGGAACACTCAGAACACAGCAGATATTCAGTGTCCATGAAATAGCCTCATATTTGAAGACTATAAGCCTTCCAGGACTTTCATAGGTGAGAAGTCAAAGCCTGGCTTCAGAGCTTCAAAGGATAGGCTGACTCTCTCATTAGGGGCTAATGGAGTTGTTGACCTTTGAGCTGAAGCCAGTGCTCATTGACCATTCTGCAAAACCTAGGCCTCTTCAGAATGATGCTAAATCTACTCTGCCTAGTGTCTATAAATGGAGCAACAAAGCCTGGATGACAGCACATCCATTTAGAGCACGGTTTAGCGAATATTTTAAGCCCCCTGTTGAGACCTACTGCTCAGAGACAGATTCTTTTGAAAATCACTGCCCATTGGCAATGCACCTTGTCACCCAAGAGCTCTGAAGGGGATGTACCAAGGAGACAGATGTTGTTTTCATGACTGCCAGCACATTCGTTTTGCAGCCCATGGATCAAGGAGTAATTTCAACTTTCAAGTCTTATTATGTAAGAAACACATTTCTAAAGGCTGTTGTTGCCACTGATAGTGATTCCTCTGATGGGTCTGGACATAGTAAATTGAAAACCTTGAAAGGATTCATCATTCTAGGTGCCATTAAGAACATCTGTGATTCATTGGAGGAGGTCAAAATATTTATTGACATTAATAGGAGTTTGGGGGAAGTTGATTCTGACCCTTGTGGATGACTTTGAGGGATTCAAGATGTCTATGGAAAAAGTAACTGCAAATATGGTGGAAGTAGCAAGAGAATGATAATTAGAAGTGGAGCCTGAAGCTGGTATTGAATTGCTGCAATCTCATGATCAATCTTGAATGGATGAGAAGTTGCTTCTTAGTTTCTTGAGATGGAATCTGCTCTTGGTGAAGTTGCTATGAACACTGTTGAAATGATAGCAGAGGATTTAGAATATTACATAGCCCAGTTAATAAAGCAGTGTTAGGGTTTGAAAGGACTGACTCCAATTTTGAAAGAAGTTCTGTGCATAAAGTGCTATCAAACAGCATCTCATGCTAGAGAAATCTTTCATGGAAGGAAGAGTCAATAGACATGGAAAACTTCATTGTTGTCTAAGAAACTGCCACTTCCACTCCATCCTCCAGCAGCTGCCACCCTGGTCAGTCAGTTGCCGTCAATATTGAGGCAAAGCCCTCCACCAGCAAAAAGATGACCACTCCCTGAAGGCTCAGGTGACGGTTAGGATTCTTTAGCAATAAAGTATTTTTAAATTAAGGTATTCTGCATAGTGTTTGGACACTTACTTGACTGCATACTAGTGTCAGCATAACTTTTACATGCACCGGGAAACCAAAAAATTAACATGACTCTCTTTTTGCCATCTTAATGTTATTATGGTGGTCTGGAACCAAAGCTGCAGTAAGTGTGCCTGTGTTTCAGAAAGAGGGAATGCCATCCAGGGAAGAAACACACATCTTAGTTACCATGGGAGGCAGCGACCACCCCCGCGTGTAGACATGAAAGGAAAAGGTAATGAACCTGGAGCTTGGAGGAGGTGCCCGCAGAGCACACACTGGCACACACCAACACACACCAGGCCCACTGGGGGAGCACTGGCATCCGCGGAGCAGGTCTTCTGAGAGCCTGTTTGGGACTGAGACCCTGCAGTGAGCTTGCGTATGGGCACAGATGGGCCTGCACTCTCTCTCAGCCTGAGCCCCGACATCCCCTCCTTGTTTTGCCCCTGCCCTGTGCTTTCCAAGTCCTGGTTATAAGGGCAAAATGGAGGCTACTGTCCCTAAATCAATAAAGATCCATATCTCTTCCCATCTGGACAACGCGGACAGCCGGGTGGCCTGCTCAGAGTCTTGCCTCCTCGTAGGATTTCTCCTTACCAGTTGTTGTCAGAGGCACTTCTTCATGGGGCACTTCCCGTTGCTGCAGTGCATGAGGCAGCACTGTGTGCAAGCCGACACCTGTGCTCCGGAGCCGAGGGCTGGTGCTCCTGAGCCGAGGGCTGGTGCTCCTGAGCTGAGGGCCGGTGCTTCTCTTCTGGGGAGCTTCCCAGGAGAACAGAGGCAATGCAGTGGCGCCAGGGGCAGAGGGAGCTGCCACCCCTAGTTGCGCCACCTGCCTGCGCCTCAGCACCTGCTTGAAGACAATTTTGTTTGGAAGATTTCCATGCAATGATAGAGCGTGATGACTAGTGTGCCTGCGCTGATGGCTTGATGATCAGACCACACGAATTTTGTGATGCGCAGGGCTCAGTGTACCACATCCCCATGTGATGGAGTGGGTGGGAAAGCCAGGAACTGTGTCTGGATGGGAGAGAAGTGACATGCAGAAGGGACACTGCTTGGCTCCCACACCTTGGCGACTGGCCTGTGATTCCCCCATGGGCTTCTTTCAGATTTTTTTTTTTCAGAGATGTCCTATGTCTCTTTAAAAATGCAGAACCACTCTTAGCTCACGGGCTGCAGGCCAGATGTGGCCGATGGGCACAGCATGTCGGCCCCAGGCCTGAGTCTTGATGTAGGTCTGCAGCAGGATGTGAACGTGTACTGCTGGCCTTGCCAGGTGACAGTGCATGGCTTCTGATGGCTCTTCAGATTGGCGGTGTGAGACCAAATTGCTGGATCAGTCTTCAGATCGGAAGCCAGGGCCTGCACTGTTGTATAGATGTGCTCTGTGACAGCAGCATTTCTGAAGTAGCCACAGTGGAGGTTGCCCACCTGATGAAGGTGATGGTCATGCACTGCCATTCTCCAAGAACCTGCTGCTGCCACCCAGGCCAAACAGCTGGGTTCAGTGGGGAATGGCAGAAGGCAGCACCCAGCCTCTTTCACAGCCTCAGCAGCGGGCCTGGCTCTCCATCCCACCAACATCACAGTGCTGCCTTCGCTTGACTATTTTGATCCGTGAGGGAACGTCCTGGGGCTTCCATCTGGTCCTTGCTGTCCTAAGTGGCTCTATAGGCCATGGAGTGAGCACTGTGTGGTCGCCCTGCCAGTGCCAGGTTCATCTGTTCCAACACACGTACAGGGATTGGAGAAATGAGGGCAGGTTGGACACCCGGACCCCACTGTGCCCTCTGAGGTGGACCTGGGTCACGGCTTCTGGGTCCCTGCTTGGCCATGGACCCTGCAATGTGTTGGGCCCAGCAGGATTGGCATTGATTCAGGGTCTGGGTAGTTCCCTCTCCCCATGGTCATCTGTCCTATAAAATAGCCGTGGGTCCTTCTCCAGGGGGACCTGGGTTCCCCTAAACTGAGGAGCTGTAGGCCTGTGAGCTGGCTTAGCTGAAGAGCTGAGGGAGGCCGCGCCTCTGCACTGCGGTCATCGGGCCAGCTTTCTGTCTCTGCCCTGAGCCTTTCTGGCACATGGAGCGGGGGCTGAGCAGCCTGCCTGTCTTTTTCTCTCTTGGCCTCTGCTGCAGCTCCATCTGGGCTAGACTACTCTGACTGGCATCTCATGCCTGTGCCCACTTTGTCTCTGAAGCTCACGGCCCGCGAGCCCCTAACACCCCCACTTCTCAGCACCCCCTTCCTGTTGGGGCAGCAGCCTCTTATAATGCTGGCACCACCTCCTGCTGTCTCCCGGCCGGCAGAGCTTGTCAGAGGTGCCCCTCACCAGCGCCTGGAGGATATGAGACCTGGTGTCATCCTCGTCTCGCTCATCGGCCTCACTGCCGTCTGCAGTCAGTCTCTGCCCCTGCACACTCAGGCCATGGAATCTGTGCATGGTGCCATCCCTAAGGCATTAAAAGGCCAGCGAGGAGAGTCTTTTCAGGCATCCTGGTGTCTACCCTGAAGCATGCCTGCATCAAGTGAGCACTCAGTGAGGCTGTCTTTGTCCTCATCCATCTTGCTCAGCTTGTGCCAGACTCAGATGGCTGCAGGCTCCAAAAATAGCCCCATCTTAATGTGCTGCTGATGCAGCTCTGGAAGCCTCCTCCTCCTCCAGCTGGGGATCAGATTATGTCTCCTGGGCAGGGCATTGTTCACCCTTTAGCCAGGCTGACTGGAGCTACTATTCATGCTCACAAAGACTCTAATCTCCTTTGAGTTCCTGTTAGCCTTTTGCCTGGTAATCCCTTCCAGCGGGCAGCACACCCGTGGCTGCAGTTGGCTGTCGCGAGTATGCCTCCCTCCCTTCATTTGATTATCTCTTTATCTCATTAAGGGCCTTTAGCTCTTGTGTTAACATGTAAAAAGTAGGTAGTGGCATCAAATTGGCTTTAAAGACACAACTTGGAATTTTCTCTTTCAAAGCAGGGGCCTGCTGTGGGAGTCAGGGGGCTCTGTTCATTCTGGACCTCAGTCCAGTGAGCCGTTTGAACTTGGAACAGTCAGTGGCTTCACTGGTCCTCAGTTTCCTCATTAGTGAAATGAAGGGGCCGTGTTCATTCAGCATGATGTCGGAGTTCCCTTCCAGCCCAGGTGTCCTGTGGTTCTCTGACTTCTCTTCGTGTGGTTTCTGTGGGCAGTGCCACTGTGATTTGTGTCATAGGCCTGGGTTTATGTGGCAGCCTTGATCCCTGCCCTCTGCCGGCTCCTAGTCATTGGAATATTAATTCGGCACAGGAAGTTACATTACAGGACCTCAGTTCAGGAGCATGTGAAAAACAGGTAAAAGATGAAATGCCTCCCCGCTTATTACAGCATGTTCCTTCTTAAAAGCTCCTTAGTTTCTTTGATAGCTGCTGGATGTGTGTTGAACGCTCTATTGAGATCTACACAGCTACAGAAATCCTCCGAATTTCAGAGCCAATGAATGTGTGTCCATGGCGCTTCTTCCTTAGTGCTGTTTACCTTCCATTTCATCTGCTTCTGAAGACGTGGAGAGTTTCTGGAGGTACGAATGCCTACCGTATTTCCTGAACCTCAAGCACACTCCTTATTCAGCAAGGTGTGCGGCTTTGTTCATTTCTGTGGACAGTGATGTCAGAGACACCTCCTGCCTGCACATACCTCTAATGTCCTGGACTTCCTCAGGGTGATTCTGGTGTTCACATGCTTTATTAAGGCACCTTGAACTCATCTCGTACCCACCAGGTTTTTAGACTCAGTTCTAGAAGGACAATTTTATAATCTTTCAGAAAATCTAAGTAAATTTTTCATATGCTAGAAATTTTATTAACTTTTTTCCTTTTACCAATTTTTAGAAAAATGCATTGGTTCAGTCGTGTTCTGCAAAGGAATGGGGTGCAGTTTTCTTCTGTTGTCACGTGAACTCACACGTGGTTAACGTAGTTGACGTTTCTACCCACTGCAGTTCCATTTTTTGATCTCTCCTGCCCCAGGGAAGCTTCCTTCTGACCTTTGCCTTTGACACTTCCCTAGCAGTGTTGGGAGCTTCTTTATGTGCCGTTCACAGGAGAGTCTTTATTTATCTCGTTCTTCTGAGGCATGGCGAGCTGAAGATGATTAGGACATTCATTGTGATATGGAAGCAGCCTGGGTGTCCATCAGTAGATGAACAGATAAAGAAACATGGTGCAAATGGAGCACTGCTCAGCCCTAAGAAAGAAGGACATTCTGCCATTCGCAGCAGCATGGATGAACCTAGAGGTCTTCAGTGAAATAAGTCAGGCACAGAAAGCCAGACACCACACAATCTCACTTACATGCAGACTAAAAAGCTGAAGTCACAGAAACAAAGTAGAAAGTGATACCAGAGGCTGGCGGGGAGGGCACATGGGGAAAAGGGAGATCCTTTGGTGAAAGGAAACAAAGTTTCAGTTAGGTGGAGGAATGCCTTCAAGAGATCTATTGGATGTGTTTGTGACTGAAGTTAGTAACAATGTGTCCAGGTAACTGAAGTTAGTAGCTATGTATGGAGGACCGCAGTTAGTAACAATGTATCGTGGTAACTGAAATTAGAAGCAATGTATCATATACTTGAAACTTGTTAAGAGAGTAGATTTCAAGTGCCTTCACAACAAAAAATGGTAAGTATGTGAGGTAATGCAAATATTAATTGGCTTGACTTAACCATTCTACAATGTATACACATATCAGAACATTATGTTGTATACTATAGATACATACATTTAAAAACTTATCCATTAAATAAGTTCCTGGTGCTACAGCATCATTTGTTGGGGACACAGAGCCGTATGGAAACACTGGGTGCCAGGCCTCTGTGTGGTGTTACTGGGGCAGGGAACCCGGCGGAAGAGCTGGGTCCGGCACACGTGCTGCATCCTGGAGAGGGTGCTGGCCGCACTGTGCTGCATGCTCTTGCCCCATGAGCCTGCCACACTTGGGTGGTGAGATGTGAGATGGACTTATTACCTGGCATCCCCCATGCCCCACTTGAGCCGGAGGACAGTTGGACACTTTTGAGTTGCTGGGCATCTGTGTGTGTGCAGGCTTGTCTTCAGCAGACCTGGACATGTCTGGGGATTACCCTTTGCCCAGGGAATGGCATTCAGGAGGATGGCAGTGGGTCCCTTTGGGTACAGACTGGGGTGATCTCTGCAGTGTACACCTGCCCTAGGGCTGCAGGTCCTAACTCGTGAGGAATCTGACCATCTTTACAGTCAGTGGGTTCCAGCTCTGAAGCTGGCTCAAATCTGGAACTGGGTGAGGGATCATGACTGTTAGTGCGGTGACTTCCCTCAGCTTTCTGCTCATTCGTCCTTGTTTTCTCTTTAATATGTACGTACGTTACGTGTGTTTGTATGCATATGTGTGTGTGTCAGGCAGGCAGTACTCCCTTGGATGCCTGTGTGTCTTGCCCCTGGGAATACCATCTTTACTGACTGTCTCCACAGCCCTGTGCCAGTGGAGCCTCCTTGGCTGGCACTCTGGTCTCCGTGGTCATCGTGATAATTGGCACCCCCGGACTTCTGGCAGTTACATACCGTCACCCGACCGCAATTACTTGGGCTGGATTTAACTGCCTGAGTCAGAAAGCTGCCACAAAGCATATTATGAATAAATCAAGCTTTGTGACAGCTTCTCCTAAGAGTGGAATTATTGGGACATCCGGTAAGTGAGTGTTCAACTGCAAAAGTATTTTCCTAAATGTGTGTACTGTTTTACACTCTTTTTTCACAGTCTGTGAGAGGCCCAGTTACTGGACATCTTTGCCAATACTTGGTATTATTGGTCTTTTTAAAATTAAAACTTAGCTGTTCTGGTAAGATGTGTGGTGAGTCTCATTTGGTTTCACTTTGCATTCTCCAGTTATCAATGATGTTGAGCATCTTTTCTGGTGCTTGTTGACCATTCATATATTTTCTTTTGTGAAGTGTCTGATTTGGTGTTAGGGACATTTTTAAAAACTGGATTGTTTTAATGTTAAGCTGGAGGAGCTCTTTATGTATTCTGGATATAGGCCTTTTGGCAGATATATATGTTATGAATATCTCCCCTGGTATTGCTTCATTTCTTCTTATTTTCTATTCTATTTTAAGTTTTTTTGAGATGGAGTCTTGCTCTGTCACCCAGGCTGGAGTGCAGTGGCATGATCTTAACTCACTGCAACCTCCACTTCCTGGGTTCAAGCAATTGTCTGCCTCAGCCTCCCAAGTAGCTGGGGTTACAGATGCCCACCACCACGCCTGGCTAATTTTTGTATTTTTAGTAGAGATGGGGTTTCACTATGTTGGCCAGGCTGGTCTCGAACTCCTGACCTCAGGTGATCCACCCACCTCGGGCTCCCAAAGTTCTGGGATTACAGGGGTGAGCCACCGTGCCTGGCCAGTGCTTCCTTTCTTTAATAATGTCTTTCTAAAAGCAGAGTTTTAAATTTTGATTTTAAAGAAGTTTTAGATTTTCATGAAGTCCAAGTAATAGTGTCTTTTGGTGAATAGAAGTTCTTAATTTTAATAGATTCTATGTTGTTAGTCTTTTTCTGTATGATCCGGTCTTTTTTCCCCTACCATTTAAGAAGTCTTTGCCTGTCCCAAGGTCAAGAAGATATTCTATGAAGTCTAGAAAAGATTTGTATTATTTTATCTTTACATCTTTATTATCAGTTTAGAATTGGTTTTTGAATATGTTGTCACGTAGGATACAAGTTTATTTTCTTTCATGTGGATACACAATTGATCCAGCATCATTTATTGAAAAGACCATCCCTTCTCCACTCTAATTGAATGTTATTTTTGTAGTAAATCAAGTGACCATCTTTCTGAGGGTCTGATTCCAGACTCTGTTCTCTTCCTCTGGACTGCTTATCAAATTTTATACCAATACTAAACCGATCTGGTTTGTCAATCATCCAGTTTTGTTGTTATTCTTCTTCATGACTGTCTTATCTATCTGGGCTGTCCACATTTGCATACAAATTCTAGAATTTTAGAAGCAGGTTGTTAACTTCCACCAAAACCCACCAGCTTAGAGCTGATTGAAGCACATGGAGTTTTTACAGGACTGACTTCCCCAATCCGTGAGCATGGTCTATCCCTTCCATTTATTTTGGTTTTTAATTTTTCTCAGCAGTGTTCTTTGTTTTAGCATGTACAGATTCTTACACATATTTAGTTTGAGATGTTACTTGATTTTTTAATACTATTGTTAATATTTTTTAAAATTTCATTTTCAAAGTTTTTGTTGCAATAGATATTCAATTGGTTTTTCTTGTCAAATATTGTTTGTAGCTAAAAATTTTGTTGAATTCAGTTTTTTTCTAATGTATACTGTAGATTCTTTTAAATTTTCTACACATATAATCATTAGCAAGGTATTTTTATTTCCTTTTTTATATTCATGTACCTTTATTTTTTTCTTGCCGTACTTAAATAGTTACACCTCTAGTATAGAGTTAACTGAACATTAACATATATATATATGTTGTGTTTGTGTGTATGAATTTGTATCTATATATGTATATATGTACGTGTGTGTATCTATGTGCACACACACATTTTGCTAGAAGAGTGTGTATGCTTGCTGTTATTATTTGTTTCTTTAAATAGAGGCTTGAAAGAATGGGGAAAATTATATGAGCCTCATGGATTATTTTGTAGAAAATGTTTTTGTTTTTTTTTTTAAGTTCCAAGATACATGCACAGAGTGTGCAGGTTTGTGGCATAGGTATACATGTGCCATGGTGGTTTGCTGCATCAGTCTGTCGTCTAGATTTTAAGCCTCGCATGCATTAGCTATTTGTTCCTGATGCTCTCCCTCTCCTTGCCCCCCACCCTGTGACTGGCCCTAATGTGTGATATTCCCCTCCCTGTGTCCATGGTTCTTATCGTTTGACTTCCAGTTACGAGTTAGAACGTGGCGGTGTTTGGTTTTCTGTTCCTGTGTTACTTTGCTGAAGATGATGGCTTCCAGCCTCATCCATGTCCCTACAAAGGACATGATCTCATTCCTTTTCATGGCTGCATAATATCCCGTTGTAAAAAGTTTCTGCATTAGAGGCATTTTATTTAATATATATCAGTCTATTTAGAGTTATTATTTCTTCTGGTATCCATTCTGTTAAGTTCAGACTTTTCTAGAAATGTACCATGTCATCTGGTTTTTAAATATTTTTAATATAAAGGTGTCTGTAGCATCTTCGTGTGATGTTCATAAAATACTCGTGTGTTCCATAATGATGTGCACCTTTTTGTCTCTGACATCCATAGTTTATGCTTTTGGAAGAGATATTCAACATTTTTTTTTTTTTAAGCTACTCTGTGCTCCCTGTTTATCCCCTCTTCTGGAGGTGGCCTGGTGCCACTAGTTCCCTGAGCTTATGGGCAATATGAATGAGATTGCTTCTGAGCTTTCCCCACTGCTCTCCTGGGGTTCACTTTACTTGGGTCGGCTAAGTTATTTGGCACTGAGCCATTTGCTTTCCTGCTTCCAAAATGTCATTGCTCTTCTTATTCTTGTGGGTTTATGTCTTTAAAGAAAATAGGAACAAAAACCCCTCTTTGATACAACATTAGAACAGTTCCAGAATGGAGTGAAGGTTGGTGTGTCAATTCTGACAACATTAGAACGGTTCCCGAATGGAGTGAAGGTTGACGTGTCGATTCTGACAACATTAGAACGGTTCCAGAATGGAGTGAAGGTTGGTGTGTCGATTCTGACGACATTAGAACGGTTCCAGAACGGAGTGAAGGTTGGCGTGTCGATTCTGACGACATTAGAACGGTTCCAGAATGGAGTGAAGGTTGGCGTGTCGATTCTGACATTAGAACGGTTCCAGAACGGAGTGAAGGTTGGCGTGTCGATTCTGACGACATTAGAACGGTTCCAGAATGCAGTGAAGGTTGACGTGTCGATTCTGACGACATTAGAACGGTTCCAGAATGGAGTGAAGTTGATGTGTCGATTCTGACGACATTAGAACGGTTCCAGAACGGAGTGAAGGTTGATGTGTCGATTCTGACGACATTAGAACGGTTCCAGAACGGAGTGAAGGTTGATGTGTCGATTCTGACGACATTAGAAAGGTTCCCAAATGGAGTGAAGGTTGATGTGTCGATTCTGACGACATTAGAATGGTTCCAGAACGGAGTGAAGGTTGATGTGTCGATTCTGACAACATTAGAATGGTTCCAGAACGGAGTGAAGGTTGATGTGTCGATTCTGTTAACCATATTTTTTTGGAGGTTCCTCCATTGCCTTCTCTACTCTTCGAAGTTGGTGGACTCTGCGGAGAGAAGCGATAGCGCTAGATTAACCGGGTGTGTGGAAGCTTCACTGTCCAGCTAGTCACTTAAACTTCATATCTGGTGCAGACTTAGAAGCGAGGTAGCTTACCTGAAAGTGGAAATCTTATTTCATGTGCAGCACTTTTGCTTTATTGAGGGTAATGTGCATGTGGTTAAGGAGTTTGGCGAGCTGGCAGTTACAGGAAAGTGACTTTCTTTACACCTGAACAGAATTCTCCAAAGAAGAAATTTGTTGGGGTTGTGTGTGGGGTGTCTGCCGTTAGTCATTTCTCCCACAGAATAGCTATTTTTAGTACTCCTGCCTTTGCCATCTTGTGTGTTTCATTCATTTTGCAGTCCAGCCACAGTTTAGTGCTCCTAGTATTAGTTGTATCACTTGTAAGATTACACATTTATTTGTCATTTAGAAAGACTGAGATAGTCTACGGCTCTTCTGGGTTAGTGCGTGCTGGTGAGTTAGGCATTCAGCTTTGCTTTCCGGCTCCAAGTTGCCAACTTTGTCTTCGGTTGTTTTCGTGTTTCCAGGAGTGCCATTGCCAATCTCATGGGCTCTACAGAAAGACCATGTAATTGAAAATTTCAGCAAGAAAAACAAAGCAAATAAAAAATAATAAAGATTCTCTCATGCCTGTAATCCCAGCACTTTGGGAGGCCGAGGTGGGCAGATCATGAGGTCAGGAGATCGAGACCATCCTGGCTAACAGGGTGAAACCCCGTCTCTACTAAAAAATACAAAAATTAGCTGGGTGTGGTGGCACGTGCCTGTAGTCCCAGCTACTTGGAAGGCTGAGGCAGGAAAATTGCTTGAACCCGGGAGGTGGAGGTTGCAGTGAGCTGAGATTGCGCCACTGCACTCCGGCCTGGCACCTGGCAAGAGAGAGAGAGACTCTGTCTCAAAAAAAGAAGAAAAAAAAAGGTTCTCATGTAGACAGAAGCCACTGTACACTACATTTTTGTAAAGTTGGAAATGTTAACATTATTTGAATGTATGATACATTTCTTTTCTTTAAGCCACAATTGCATGTTCTTTTAGAACCAACATGGTATATAAAATGGGCACTGAATTTGGAATCAGAAAATCCTGGTTGAAATCTTAATCTTTTAACCTCTTATCATTTGATCATGGTTAACAATGGTAATGATAATAATATTCACAAAGATAGATATTTTGTCATTGTGTTAGTTGCTGTATTTCTTGGTGGATTGATATTCAGATTGCAGGAGCGGCATCACCGGTAAGTGATACATTTTTGAGTGTAACATAAGGTCGTTGTCATTTTGTAATGCCATTCTATTTTTCTTGTACTACTCATAGGATTTTTTTAGTGTTCTAATATAATATATAATATTTTTATATTCTTCATATCAATTGATGATTTAATGTTGAATCATGTTTACGGTTTTATAATTATTCACTAAAGCCCATCTTTAAAAGGGAGAGGTGTTTAGCACATATTCAATTTAAAACTAAATAGAAAGCAAGTCCTGAAAGGATTTTTAAATTTATATCTAATTAAAAAAATTTTTTTTTTAATGTATCATATTGAGAAATTTTCTAGAGAGGCAGAGACCTAGAGCCTGGCACCTTCCCGAAAACAAGTGACCCATCTTTCTAATGCAAGGTTAGTCTCAAAGTGGCTTTTCTAGGTACTCTAGATTCCTGGAGCATCTTAAAAATAGAGTGTCAAGACTCAGGGAGACCGAACAGCCGCCAGCAGGACCATGTGAGGACGGGACTCTCATTTCTAGGAGAAGGGGCTGTTTTGCTGGTGACAGGGCAAGGCTGGGCTGCTGCCTGCTCCTGCCTGCTGCCCGCCAGGGCTCCGAGCCCCCACCTGCGATGCCTCTGAATGGTGTTACCTCCCTGTCCCAGGCACTCATCACTATAGGTAAACTGAGGCAGGGTAACATGAGTGACAGGATTTCCAAATGGCGTATTGCTCAGTGTGCTTCCTAGTCATTTGAGGTGCTCTGTGCAGCTATGAGGAGAAAACGCATTTAATGCCGACCTCAGACACCGCAACGTGCGTGCTGATTATATCTTTAGTCCCTCATTTTGCTCCCGTTTTTGAAGAACTATTGAAGAAGAACGAAAGGAAATCGATTTTGAGAAAATTAAATTTTCTTTTGAAACAGAATGATGGTTTTTAAAACAAAGAGAACGTGGGGGAACTGGATGCTGGTTACGCACCGTGCCGGGTTCTGCCTGCCGGCTTGGGCTGCGCTTCTCCCTGCTCTGTCTTTGCTGCCTGCAATCGTAAATATTTTAAAGAGCAGATGCGCCCTGCTTATGGATGTGTGTAAATGTCCGTGTGCTGTCTGCAGAATTCGGAGCACAGCGTGCTGTGTTGACGTTATCCATTATGCTCTGTTGCTCAGCTTCAGACAGCAAAGTCCTGACATGTGCAGCCGTGTGGAGGATGCCGAAGGAATTGGAATCAGGCAGCCATGAGTCCCCTGACGATTCATCCAGCACTGCGCAGACCCTGGAGCTGCTCTGTCACCTTGACAACACAGCCCACGGCAACATGGCCTGGTAGGAGTTTGCATATTTAATGCACCCAGAACAAGCCTGCAGGCTGGCCAGGTGCAGGAGCTTGTGCAGATTCCTCTGCGGGAGCTACCATCCACGCTTCGAAAATGCTCCCTTCTTCTAAAAAGCTGCTAGAATTTGATTTTAAATTTTAGTCTTGGTGTTTTCTAGATAGGCCACATTGACAGAAATGTAGCAAGTGCACCTCCATCCCCTCTTTCTCCTCTTCGTCTAAGATGAGTGTTGCCCTCCGGGACCTGCCAGAGGGTAAAGGGTCAGGCGCTGCACTGCCCTCCAGTGCTGTGATGCTTTTCAACTTGGTCAATGTGCGTTTATTCAGCACTCGCAGGTAAATTATTCACCACTTCAGGTTACAGGCGCGTAATCCCTTCCTCTGTGGACAGAGCATGAATTCACAGTGTGCCTGAGGGGCTGCGTGCCCCAGCCCACTCCTGTCAGGCATGCAGCGTGTCACTCATGGGGCTTCTGGCCAGTCGCCGCCTCATGAGGTTGGAGGCCTGGCTATGTCCACCCACTGGTCAGTCCCAGGGACCTCTCCCTGGCAGTCACAGCTGCTCTCTCTGAAGTCCCTGAGGCCTTGGTAAAAACTCAGAAGCCATGTTTTCTGAAATCGATTGCAGGGCATAATGTTGTTATGAGAGTTTAGACAAAACAATAATTATTGTTTTACTTAATGTAACACGTGCACATGTGCGTAAGTGTCGGCAAGAGACTCGTCTTTTGTACAGTGACGTCTGTCTAATCAGTTCTACCATTTAAATACATTAAATACAACAAATACTTACCAAACACCTGCCGTGCAAATCCTGCCAGGCTCTAGGGACACCAAGGTGGCAAGTTAGAGGACCCAGCCTCCAAGATTCATGATCTCCATGAGGAGACCCAGCATGTAAACCTCTAACTGTGGGTGGGACCAGCCATGACGTACCCCGAAATCATGCTGAACTGTGCACTGTGGCCCCAGAGGGTGTAGGCATTCATTGTTATTGGGGGAACTGAAGAGGAATTTGCTTACGAGGTGTTGTTTGGACTGAGGACCGACTCAGGTTTTCCCTGTCAGTGCAGTCTGCAGGTCAGGTGGTCTGTGGCTCTGGAATGCCCTCTGTGTGTTCGTTTGTGGTGGACTCATTTTTATACTGATTGTGCTTCCACCAGGCCAGTGGATATTTCTTCTTCCGGCTGAGTATTAAAAATCACAGCCAGTCTTGCAGAGTAAGCAGGGGCAGATGAAGAGTCCCAAAGTCCCCAGGAGCGATGGCCTCTTTGCTGTCACTCACTGCCTGAATGCAGGATTTCTGTGCAGACCACACGGCACATTTCAAATGATGGCCACATGCCCAGCAGACGTTTGTGCACATGTGTATGTGCATGCATGTGTGTCTGCATGTATGCGCACATGCATGTGTGGATACATTTGTGCTTGTGTCTCTGCACACATGTATGTACACACAGGTGTGTATGTGTTCATGTGCGTACATATGTTGCAGGAGACATGGGCACCAGGGAGCAGATGAGCGAGATTCCGTGCAGATCAGCAGGCACGTTAGGGAGGTCAGCATGTGTAGAGGGTGACAGTTCTGCTGGGATGTGCAGAGACAGGTGAGCTCAGAAAAGGGACCTTGGCCCTGCCTGGGAACAAGGGGCTGTCAGACTGCTTCTCAGCTTCCCACCTTATGCAGACACTATCACATACATGCTACAGAAAGTCAGGCCACGTAGGTGTGTGTCATGGGGCACTGATGATTAGATTGTGATGTTAAATTGCATCATACCTACACATACTTATGAAAGTAGTTATTGAAGGCTGGGAGCAGTGGCTCACGCCTGTAATCCCAGCACTTTGGGAGGCTGAGGTGGGTGGCTCACCTGAGGTCAAGACTTTGAGACCAGCCTGGCCAACATGGCAAAATCCCATCTCTACTAAAAATACAAAAATTAGCCAGGTGTGGTGGCACATGCCTGTAATCCCAGCTACGTGGGAGGCTGAGGCAGGAGAATCACTTGAATCTGGGAGGCGGAGGTTGCAGTGAGCAGAGATCACACTACTACAGTCCAGCCTGGGTGACAGAGTGAGTCTCCATCTCAAAAAAGAGAAGAAAGTAGTTGTTTATATTAAACAGGCAGCTTCAACTATCCTCAGAGTTACTGTGAATGCCATTTTTTTCTGATTTTGCCTCTATTTATTCAAAATATTTCTTGAATTCTATTTGGTTATCCAATATATTATTGCATATTCCTTTTTCTCTGAAGCTTTTTATTTTGAGGTTGTAAATTCACGTGCAGTTGTAGGAATAACAGAGCGATCCTGTGACCCTTCAGCCAGTTTTCCCCAATAGTAACACTGCGTAACTACGGTATAGCATCACAAGCAGGAAACTGACGTAGATACAGTCCACTGAGCTTACAGATTCCACCTGCTTACATGCATTTGCGTGTGAACATTGACTTCTTGGCCATGTATTGTGTGTGGGGGTTTGTGTAGCTGCCACCAGAGTCAAGACACACAACAACTCCAACGCCAGGGTCCCTTGTGCTACCTTATATTTATAGCCACAGCCACCTCCCGTCCCCTGCCCAGGCCTTAGCCCCTGGCCACCCCAAATCTGTACTCTGTCTCTATTGTTATTTGGAGAAGGTTCTAGGAATGGAGTTACACAGAGTGTAACCTTTGATAATTGATGATCTTCACTCAGCTCGATTCCCTGGAGGTTGAGTTGTTGCTTCATTTTCAAGTTTGGTTTCCAGCCGCTGCGTGCGCTGGTCAGTGGCCCGTTCTTCTTTGCAGCCACCATGTGAGCTGGTCTGTGGCCCGTTCTTCGCTGCTGCATGGCGTTCCATGGCATGGTGTTCCGTGGCATGGCACACCACAGTTGGTTAAGCATTTTCCCGTTGAAGCACATCTGGGTTTTTCCTTGTTTTTGGCAATTGTGACTAAAGTTGTAGTAAATATTAACGAACGGGTTTTTGCATGAACATGAGGTTTCATTTCTCTTGGCTCGGTTCGTTTTGTAAGGAGCATGCCATGACAGAGCATGAGGGCCCCTCCTCTCTGCGCCCTTCCCAGCATTTGGTATTGTCATGCATGTTCTTTTAAGTATCTTCCATGGTGTCAAAGTGTTATAATAAGAAAGGGAATTTGATTTGGGGGAACATCAGTCTGGTGACTACAGCACAGGTGAAGGCTGCCGTTTGGGGTCAGGCTCCAGGTGCCTGGTGGTGGTTTTGTTTTTGGCATATAAATTGGCACCAAGGACAGCTCCAGGAGGCATTACAGCACAAAGCTTCTGGCCACTAGGACGTGCCTGACAATGCCACACAGTTACCCTCACTCATGTTGCCACCATTCCAGCCACCTTCACGGTCACCATGCATGCATCCTGCAGACCAGAGGTGTGCCCCACACCCAAGGGCATGGTGTTAGGGACTTCTGTCCTCCCAGCCGTTTCAGCTTTTGCCTGTCTGGAGCAATCGATGTGCTAAATGTGGCCACCCCTCCTGTGTCTGTTTCAGCACTCTAACAAGCAGAGGTCGAACAGAGCACCCAGTTGGCCAACCCTTTGATGGCCTTTAGCTCCTGCTCGTGGGAACAGTGAAGGCTGAGGAAGGAACTTACAGAGCCTTGTGACCTGGTGCGCCCCACTGAGCACTAATCAGACATGCTCCAAGCCAGGCAGCCTCTGGAAGCAGACAGACTGGCCGGGAAGGACTGAGCCCGGTTTCTCATCCTTCCCCACTCCTTGTGGGCATTGGGGTCTCCAGGAAGTCACTCGTTCTCTAGCTCAAACCTTTATCCCTGAAATGGAGGTGATGTTGTGCAGCTGGTGGTTATGCAGCAGAGCCTCTGTGTGGTGACCACTCAGAGTCAAACTCTGTAAAATCTTTCCAGAAATTTATTCTGAGCCAAATATGAGTGACATGGCCTATGACACAGCCCTTGCGAGGTCCTGAGAACATGTGCCCAAGGTGGTCGGGGTGCAGTTTTGCTTTATACATTGTAGGGAGGCATGAGACATCAATCACATACATTTGTAAAATACACTGGTTTGGTCCAATAAGGTGGGACCCCTTGAAGTGGGAGGCTTCCAGACTGTAGGTGAATGTAAACATTTTCTGATTAATAATTGGTCGAATTTGTCTAAAGACCTGAGATCAACTGAACAAAAATGTTTGGGTTAAGTTAAAAGATTGTGGAGACCCAAGTTCTTGTTTGCAGAGGAAACCTTCAGGTAGCAGCTTCAGAGAGAACAGGTTGTCAAATGTTTCTTACCAGACTTCAAGCCTGTGTCGATATTGAGGTTGGAGAGGTAGATGAGGCACGTTCAACCCCACCTCCCATCACGGCCTGAAACAGTCTCTCCGGTGAAATTGAGGCACGTCTGACCCCCACTTCCCATCATGGCCTGAAACAGTCTCTCAGGTGAAATTGAGGCATGTCTGACCCCAACTTCCCATCATGGCCTGAAACAGTCTCTCAGGTGAGATTGAGGCATGTCTGACCCCCACTTCCCGTCATGGCCTAAAACAGTCTCTCAGGTGAGATTGAGGCATGTCTGACCCCAACTTCCCATCATGGCCTGAAACAGTCTCTCAGGTGAGATTGAGGCATGTCTGACCCCCACTTCCCGTCATGGCCTAAAACAATCTCTCAGGTGAAATTGAGGCATGTCTGACCCCCACTTCCCATCACGGCTTGAAACAGTCTCTCTGGTGAAATTGAGGCACGTCTGACCCCAACTTCCCATCATGGCCTGAAACAGTCTCTCAGGTGAGATTGAGGCATGTCTGACCCCCACTTCCCGTCATGGCCTAAAACAGTCTCTCTGGTGAAATTGAGGCACGTCTGACCCCAACTTCCCATCATGACCTGAAACAGTCTCTCCGGTGAAATTGAGGCATGTCTGACCCCAACTTCCCATCATGGCCTGAAACAGTCTCTCAGGTAAGATTGAGGCATGTCTGACCCCCACTTCCCGTCATGGCCTAAAACAGTCTCTCAGGTGAGATTGAGGCATGTCTGACCCCCACTTCCCGTCATGACCTAAAACAGTCTCTCTGGTGAAATTGAGGCACGTCTGACCCCAACTTCCCATCATGGCCTGAAACAGTCTCTCAGGTGAAATTGAGGCATGTCTGACCCCAACTTCCCATCATGGCCTGAAACAGTCTCTCAGGTAAGATTGAGGCATGTCTGACCCCCACTTCCCGTCATGACCTAAAACAGTCTCTCTGGTGAAATTGAGGCACGTCTGACCCCAACTTCCCATCACGGCTTGAAACAGTCTCTCCGGTGAAATTGAGGCACGTCTGACCCCAACTGCCCATCATGGCCTGAAACAGTCTCTCAGGTGAGATTGAGGCATGTCTGACCCTCACTTCCCATCATGGCCTAAAGCAGTCTCTCAGGTGAAATTGAGGCATGTCTGATCCCCACTTCCCATCATGGCCTAAAACAGTCTCTCAGGTGAGATTGAGGCATGTCCGACTCCACTTCCAATCATAGCCTAAAACAGTCTTTCGGGTGAAATTTTAAGAGCCCTAGCTGGGGAGGCAGTCGATTCAGATGGGTGGGGTGCCTTAGAATTTTTAAGTTTTGGTTTACAGTGGAAATGTGTTCCTCACCATCTTTGCTAAGAAGATCCTAAAAACAAAGCAGTGCCAGGGTTTCTGTAAAGGCCCCTCCGATCCCCCCAGCCCTGGTGCCCTGCAGCTCTGCCCACCAGGAATGGAGCCCCTGAGCTGGGCTTAGAGGAGCTGCCATATCACCGGCACCACTTACGCCTCCTATCTCAGCCTCGCCTGTTCAACCCTCCCCTCTCAAGTCACCATGCTCCACCCTACCCCATAATTTCTTGCCATTTTGCGCAGCGCTTTTTCTTTTTTTGAGACAGAATCTCCCTCTGTCACCCAGGTTGGAGTGCAATGGCATGATCTCGGCTCACTGCAACCTCTGCCTCCCGTGTTCAAGCAATTCTCCTACTTCAGCCTCCTGAGTAGCTGGGGTTACAGGTGTGCACCGCCACACCTGGCATGCCCACACCATGCTGGTGTATTTTTAGTAGAGATGGGATTTCGCCATGTTGGCCAGGCTGATCTTGAACTCCTGACCTCAGGTGATCTGCCTGCCTTGGCCTCCCAAAGTGCTGGGATTACTGGCATGAGCCACCACGCCCAACCCATTTTACCCAATTTCATCTTTCTTCATAACAGTTGTCACCGCCCAGTAGTCCCGTGTCTGTTCTCACTCACGTGTGGTTTTCTCTGTGGACTCTGAGCCTCCGCAGAAGCTCCTGACTTTGTCAGGTCCGAGACTGTGTCCTCAGCACCAAGGACAGCACCCCAAGTGCCATCTCACCCATCCTTCCGTGTTTTAAGTGAGAAAACGAATGCTTTGCAACAATTGTATCATGTCGAACTGCTCTATGAACCAGACCCCTTTGCTGGGGCTTTGCGTGCATTACCTCATTCATTTCCCACAGGGATCCTGTAAAGTAGGGACCATCCTTAGCCTGTGGCCCTGAGAGGTTAAGGAAAAGTTATCAGATTACTCACTCCTACAGAGGGAGCATTCAGGATTCGTAGCCAGAAGGTCTCGCCCCAGAACTCCAGAAACTGGGATCACCTCCCTGCTGAATGAACAGAAGGAGCCATTTGTGTTTATCACATTGTGATTAAGAAATTGTTTCATTCCTGAGAATATAAATGTCTCTTCATGAGAGGAAGCTTTGAGGATGTTTGAGTACTTCTAGCTGGTCCTTTTGGTTATAAATATCAATAAAGTATGATGTCTTTGGGAATTATGCATTTTGAAAATAACAAAATACTCCTCTTTTCTAACCTGCTTTCCTCTCTCTAGCTCTGGTTTGCTTCTTCATCACCTGTCGTTACCTGTGGGAGGGATGATGGACTTCAAGGTAGTAGACGTGGGGTGGAGGGCTCTGGTTTCAGATTTTTAGGTGGTTATTTGTAGTGTTCTAACTTTGGGCAAGTCATTTCTGTGGGCCTTAGTTCCTTGTGTGTGGAGTAGGGGTGGTTGTGGGGCCTCTGATTCTTTCCACTTCTACATTTATTAGATGCAGTGGGCTCTCTTTGCCTCTTGCTCAGTGCCACATAACTTTGTTTTTAACGAATCAGACATAAGTTACAGACCCTCTTCCCACCCTCCCTTTAGCATCAAAGTGGCTGATGCCCCTGCTACTCCAGCCACAGAAGCCTCCCTCAGGAGTAGGAACTTATGTAGGGCACAGTGGCAGTCTTCTGGCTGAAAAGGTCTTTGGAAGTCATTCAGATGAGTTCCCTCTGTGGATGAAGTCAGTTCAGCAGACAGCTGACCACCTGGGTGGAACTGAACCGAACACTCCCTTGGGAATACTTTTATTAAATTGTGCCCATCTAGTATAATATTTTTACTATTTTCATCTCACACTGTTACATTTTAGGTTATGTGTCTTAGCTACCTGCGTTAGTCTGTTTGCATTGCTATAAAAGAATACTGAGACTGGGTAATTTCTTTTTTTTAAAGAGGTTTATTTGGCTCAGGGTTGTACAGGCTATATAAGCATGATACCAGCCTCTGCTCTTGGTGAGGCTTTAGGAAACTTACAACCATCGTGGAAGGTGAAGGGGGAGCCAGCACATCACATGTTAAGAGAGAGAAGGAGGAGTTGCTGGACTCTTAAAAAAGCAAATCTCATGGGAACTCACTGAGCAAGAATCCACTCATCACTAAGGGATGAATGCTAAGTCTTTCATGAGGAATCCACCCCGGTGATCTAATACCTCTGACAAGGCCACGCCTCCAACCCTGAGATCACATTTCAACATGAGATTTTGGGGGACTGACAGTCAAGCCATGTCATCCTGCCTCTGCCCCCACCAGATCTCATATCCTTCTCACATTGCAAAATTCAGTCATCCCTTTCCAGCAGTCCCCAAAAGTCTTAACTTGTTCCAGCACCTACTCAAAAATCCAAACTCTCATTTGAGACTCAGTGTAAGTTTCTTCCACCTATGGGCCTGTAAAATAAAAACCAAGGTATTTACTTTCAAGATACAGTGGGGGTGCAGGCATTAGGTAATCATTCCCATTCCAAAAAAAGGAAGAAATCCGCCAAAACAAAGGGGCAGCAGGCCCCACACGAGTCTGAAACCTGGCAGGAAAGGCATTAAGTGTTAAAGCTCCCACACACTCTTTGATTCCATGTCCTACATCCTGGCACACTGGTATGAGGAGTGGGCTCCCAAGACCTTGGGCAGCTGTCCCCGTGGCTGCTCTCATGGGTTGGAGTTGAGTGCTTTTGGCTTTTCCAGGCTCAGGATGCAGGCTGCCTCTGGCTCTACCATTCTTAGGTCTGGAGGGCAGCAGCTTCCTTCTCACAGCTCCAGGAGGCAGTCCCCTAATGGGGACTCTGTGTAGGGCTCCAACTTCACATTTCCCCTCAGCATTACCCTAGTACAGTCTCTCTGCAGTGGCTCCACCCCTGTGGCAGCCTTCTGTCTGGGCACCCAGGCTTTCCCGTGCATCCCATGAAATCTAGGAGAAGCTGCCAAACTTCCTTCACTCCTGCATTCTGTGCACCCACAGACAGTACCATGTGGAAGTTGCCAGGGTAACTCTGGAGCTCTACCTGTGACCCCTTTGAGCCGTGACTGGAGCTAGATGCGGGGAGCAGTGTCCTGAGGCTGCACAGGGAAGTGGGGCCCTGGGCCTGGCCTCCCAAACCAATCTTTCCTCCTGGGCCTTTGGACCTTGGATGGGAGGTGCTTTCCGCCTCCCAAGACTTTGAGATGCCTTAAAGTCCTTTTTCCCATGTCCTATTAGTGCTTGGCTCCCTCTTAGTCATGCAACTCTATCAAACCAGCAAGTGGTTGCTCCACAGCCTCTTGGATTCTTCCCCTGAAAATGCTCTTTGCTTCTCTTCTAAATGTTCAGGTTGTGACTTTTCCAAACATTTATGCTTTGTTTCCCTTCTAAACATAAATACCAACTTTAAGTCATTTCTTTGCTCCCGTATCTGATTGTAGGCTGTTAGAAACAACCAGGCTACCTCTTGAATACTTTGCCGCTGAGAAATGTCTTCTGCCAGATACTCTAGGTCATTCCTTTTAAGTTCAGACTTCCACAAATTCCCAGGGAATGGACACAATGCAGCGGAGCTCTTTGCTAAGGCATAACGAGAGTGACCTTTGCTCCAGTTTCAAGTAGCTCCCTCATTTCCATCTGAGACCTCCTCAGGCCTTCAGTATCCACATTTCTATTAGCATTTTGGTCACAATCACTTAACAAGTCTCTAAGAAATTCCAAACTTTCCCTCATCTTCTCGTCTTCTTCTGAGGCCTCCAGATTCCTTCAACCTCGGCTCCTTACCCAGTCTCAAAGCTGCCTCTGTGTTTTCCAGCAGTGCTCCCCTCCTCAGTACCTGTTTGATGTGTTTGTTAGTCTATTTCTGTATTGCTATAAAGAAATACATGAGACTGGGTAATTTATATATATTAAAAAAAGGTGTATTTGGCCCAGTTCCACAGGCTGTACAGGAAGCATGGCAGCAACGTCTGCTCCTGGCGATTCTTTAGGAAACTTAGATCTTGGTAGAAGATGAAAGCGGGAGCCACGCATCACATGATGAGAGTAGGAGCAAGAGAGAGAACGGGGAGGCTCTTTACTTTTAATTTAATTTAATTTTTTTTTTGAGACAGTCTCACTCTTGTTGCCCAGGCTAGAGTACAATGGCACCATCTTGATTCACTGCAACCTCCGCCTCTGCCTCCCAGGAGAAGCGATTCTCCTGCGTCAGCCCTCTGAGTAGCTGGGATTACAGGTGCCTGCCGCCACGCCCAGCTAGTTTTTGTATTTTTAGTAGAGATGGGGTTTCATCATGTTGGTTAGGCTGGTCTTGAACTCCTGACCTCAGGTGATCCACCCACCTTGGCCTCCCAAAGGTCTGGGATTAAAGGCCTGAGACACCACGCCCGGCTCCCAGACTTTTTTAGACATCCAGATCCGCCATGAACTAACTGAGTGAGAACTAACTCATCACCAAGGGGATGCCACTAGGCTATGCATGCGGGACCCACCCCCGTGACCCAATACTCCCATCAGGCCCCACCTCCAGCATTAGGGGTCATGTTGCATCATGACGTGTGGAGGGAACAGACATCTAAATGAGATATCACTGCCTTAAATTCTGGAACGAGATGGGCTGGAGATAAATAAGAAGAATTAATAAAATTCTACCTTTTTCTGTTAAAGAAATGGAAGCTAAATGAGGTGAATACCAATGTCACCCCTATAATTCATGACACTTTTTCACTTTCTGGGAGTAGATAAGAAAGGCTTCTTCAGAACTTCTTTTAAAAATACTGTATTGTATACGGTTAGTCTTCCATCAGGAGTTAGGTTTCTCCCTGAGTCAGTGATTAAACTGATAGCTAAATGCATCTCGTCAATATGTAGAGTGTACATATTGATAGTGAGTACTGAGCAACTGACTGTGGACCAACCCCATCCGCTAGTGCTTCCCGGCACTTTACACCTGCCCAGCTCATGTTTATACCAGCGCCTTTCGGAGCCCGGATATGGGGAGGTTTCCTGGAACTCTGCAGGTAAGAGCAGGAAGGAGGTAATTATCTTCTGCAAGGGCTGTTCTCTGGTGTGCGCTTGCTGTGAAGTTGGGATGTGGTGTCTCCACAATGCATCATCATCACCATTGGTTCGATGGCTGATTAGCCACAACAGGGTAATTTTATGGTTTTCCATCTCCCTTTGATGATAAAGAGGCTCTCCAGCTGTTCAAGAGTTACGCACCTTCACCGTAGATTAATGCTCCCTGCCAGCTAGTGGAAGCAACGTCAAAATAATGGAAACCTCGGCATATTCTTGTTGTGCTCCGTTTCTCAAGTGGTATATCAAGAGTCGTCCTGGAAATCGCCTTGTTTCTGGATGATGAAAATCTCCTTTAAAGGCGAAGTTACTAGAATCCATAATAAGAAGCTTTTGAGGGATGGGAGTAAAGTGAATGACAGTTGCAGCTCCCTTCCTCCCTCCCTCCCTCCCTCCCTCCCTCCCTGCCTCCCTGCCTCCCTCCCTCCCTCCCTCCCTCCCTGCCTCCCTGCTTCCTTCCCTCCCTCCCTGCCTCCCTGCTTCCCTCCCTCCCTCCCTGCCTCACTGCTTCCCTCCCTCCCTCCCTGCCTCCCTGCCTCCCTCCCTCTCTGCCTCCCTCCCTCCCTGCCTCCCTGCTTCCCTCCCTCCCTCTCTGCCTCCCTCCCTCCCTGCTTCCCTCCCTCCCTCTCTGCCTCCCTCCCTGCCTCCCTGCTTCCCTCCCTCCCTCTCTGCCCCACTCCCTCCCTGCCTCCCTGCTTCCCTTCCTCCCTCCCTCCCTGCCTCCCTCCCTCCCTCTCTGCCTCCCTCCCTCCCTCCCAGCTTCTCTCCCTGCCTCCCTGCCTCCCTCCCTCCCTGCCTCCCTGCCTCCCTCCCTGCCTCCCTGCCTCTCTGCCTCTCTGCCTCTCTCCCTCCCTCACAACCACCACCCCAGCAGGGAGGAGGCCACAGGGAGTAGTCCTGTGGGCTGGAGCTGAGCAAGGCAGCATTCCACACACTGTATGTTTCTCTGACACCAAGTGCCCATCACCTGCATGGGAGCCAGCTGACCTCTGTCTGCCATCTGAGCTAGTTTCTGGGGGAAGAAGACCCTGTCAGTGTAGATGGAGGTAAATATCACAGTGAAATGCCAGACAGGCCGAGAGCATTTAGCATTACTGGGAAAGCGGGGTGTACATGTTAGGATTATTATCAGAAGAAAAGAAAAGGGCACAGAAAGTGGCATTGAGGTGGGGGAAGGAAAGCCGTGTGTGTGGCTCCGCCAGGCACTGGAGGCATTTTGTTCAAAAAGCAGGATTTGGCCTCAACTCTCTTCCTTTTTCCTCATTTTAGTTTAGTATGACAACAGTGGAAACCGGCTGAGGTTAAATATTACAAAGAGGAGTGAACTGACAGCTGTCCTTCAGTGTTGGCTTTGGGGATAAGTAAGAAAATGTGCTCGAAAGTCTCTGAGACCCTATGATATGGTTCTACTGTTAATGGAAGTAGAGAATTGTCCCTCATTATGACGGTATTGTCGCTGAAGATTTATTAGGTTCTTTTTTTGAGACAGCGTCACACTCTGTCACCCAGGCTGGAGTGCAGTGATGTGATCACAGCTCACTACAGCCTCAGCCTTCCAGGCTCAAATGACCCTCCCACCTCAGCCTCCCTCAAAGCTGGGACCACAGGTGTGCGCTGCCATGCCTGGCTAATTTTTAAATTTTATATAGAGATGAGGTCTCCCTGCATTGCTCAGGCTAGTCTTAGACTCCTGGGCTCAAGCAGTCCTCCCACTTTGGGCTCCTAAACATTGGGATTTCAGGGATTTCTGAGCCACCATGCCTGTCCCAGATTCTAGTAAGAAAGATTGATGTTAGGGCTGGTTGGTTTTAGCCAGCCTAGATGTGCTTAGGTATAACGTGCCTGACACGGGCATGCTTTCCTGGTTACCAGCTCATGAGTAGAGGTGTCCATTAGCTTAGCTCAGAATGATGCCTAACATCCCTTAGGAAATGTAGTGTAGGAAAAGAACAACTTGTGATGTCATAGGAGAATAGAAAAATATCTTCTTCAAGTTTGTTTAAAGTCTCCATTTAAAATGGGGAATGGGGCTGGGTGCAGTGGCTCACACCTGTAATCCCAGCACTTTAGGAGGCCAAGCCAGGTGGATCACCTGAGGTCAGGAGTTTGAAACACCCTGACCAACATGGCAAAACCTCATCTCTTCTAAAAATATAAAAATTAGCTTGGCATGGTGGTGGGCACCTGTAATCCCAGCTACTCGGGAGGCTGAGGCAGGAGAATTGCTTGAACTTGGGAAGTGGAGGTTGCAGTGAGCCGAGATCATGCCACTGCACCCCAGCCTGGGCAACAGAGCAAGACCCTGTCTCTAAATAATAATAATAATAATAATAATAATAATAATAATTAAAATAAAATAAAATGGGGAATGGTTGTTAGCATCTCCCTTGCCCCATATAAATGTTATTAAAATTAATTATTAGAAAGGAGATGATGAGAAAATATTTGGTAAAATGCAGTGTACTGGGGCAACGTATTCTAGGAAAAGTCAAAATCTAGAAATCTAAATATATGGTGCAGAAAATATAGATAACTACTTCTATTGCAATAGAAATTCATGTCTCCCATAGGATTTTAGTTCAAGTTTCCATTAAATAATGTGGTTCAAAATTATGTTTTTTGCTGATCCTTTTATGAACCAAATGGGTGTTTTAGGTAAAGAGAGGCAGATCAGTGTTTCCAGGGGAGTGGCCTAGAAGATGCCTTAGTCCATTTGGGCTGCTTTAGCAAAATCCCGTAAACCAGGTAACTTTCAAACAGCGGAAGTTCATTTTTATGAGTTCTGGAGATTGGGAAGTCCAAGATCAAGGCACTGGCTGAGCTGGTGTCTGGTGAGGGCCCTCTTGGCTCAGATGGTGCCTTTTTACTATGTCCTCACTGGTGGAAGGGAAGAAGGAGCTCCCTCGGGCCTCTTTTATAAAGGGCACTGATTTCGTTTGCCAAGGCTTTGCCCTGATGACCTGATTACCTTCCAGAGGGTCTGGCTCCTAATACTTTCATGTTGGGGATTAGAATTTCCACATGTGAATTTCGGGGAGGGGGGCTTCCATCCAACAAGAACATAGCAGAATATGTTTTCCAAAGTTCTATTTGTGACATTTGACCTTGAAGTTTATTTAAAAATGTTATGCCTGAAGGTATACTAACCCTGCATGTAAGGAATTTTACAGAGTTGACTTTCCTTCTACTGTTTAAAACACAGGGGTCAAGGGAAGAGAAGGAGAAGAAGTGGAAGAAAAAGGAGACCAAACCGCTATTCAGGTTTTAGACAGCACGTTTTACTTAGAAGTACATTATGATTCAAAGGCTATCTCTGATTTGCTGAGAAGACCCAGGGAGAAGACTGTTTAATTTGCTAACGTCTCCCTTTCAAGTCCTTCACTGATGCAGCTGTGCTCTCCCACCCACATCCTGGGGGGATCTCTGTGGTGAGGGAACCCCCAGGGGCCTAGATGGTCACAGCCTTAGAGAGGAGACATCGTGTGAACCCGAGAGACGGCACAGGTGGGCCCTGCGGCTGGTGTGAGTTCCATCTATCAAAAGGACATTCTGAGTCCTGCTCTGCTCCTCTAGCCCTCTCTGGGATGGAGGGTCAGGACTGTGAGGCCTCCAGTGTGGAGCCATGCCCTGTGTGTCACAGCTCATGTCTACCCTGAGGACAGGCTGGCCTGGGCCGTGGCCTGTTTTCCACCAGAGGGTAGGCTTTTGAAGAGTGGAGTGCTAGGTGATTAGGGCCATTGTTTTTCTGCCTACATACTCGATAAATGGTCCTGTTTTTGCTTGTGAATTCTTTAAAAAAATTTTTTTAGTTTTTTTTTGAGGTGGAGTCTTACTCTTGTCACCTAGGCTGGAGTATAGTGGCACAATCTTGGCTCACTCCGAACTCTGCCTCCCGGGTTCAAGCGATTCTCCTGCCTTAGCCTCTCAAGTATCAGGGACTCCAGGCATGGGCCACCACACTCAGTTATTTTTTGTATTTTTAGTAGAGACAGAGTTTCACTATCTTGGCTGGGCTAGTCTCAAACTCCTGACCTCAGGTGATCCACCCGCCGTGGCCTCACGAAGTGTTGGGATTACAGGCAAGTGCCATCATGCCCGGCCTTGCTTGTGAATTCTTAGTGTTAGAGTGCTTGTTTCTGTTGAGCCATGCCCAGGTTCTGCGAAGCATTTACCTAGTCTGTTAACTATTGATGTCAGTCCCCACAAAAAAGAAAAAAAATCAGAGAAAAACGCCATCCCCTTATGCGCTTCCTGTACCTTCCCTCTGCTTTTTATCAGACTTTCAGTGGGGTGGCTTGGTTGATGGACCTCCACATTTGTTCCAGTGAGAGGTGTCTGAGTCAACACTGACTTTTAATAACTGAGTCACCCAGTGTCAAAACTTCCATGCTCGTCTTTCAGAAAGGGTTACGAGGAAGCACATAAACATGATTCTGTTCCTGGAAGTATTCCATAGGTCACAACAGAAAGCACTTGTACATCTGCAGATATGATCAAAGGGAGCTTGGGGACTGAGTGGTGTGATTCTCCAAGTTTCCTTTTTAATACTTCTTGCATGTGTGGAAAGCTGTCACATGCTTTATTGTGACTTTTCGAGCAGGAAGAAATTAACCACGTTGCCAAGTTTGTGGATTGTAAACGATTTGTAAGCTGGAGAAATAATTCATTACATTCTTTTTTTAAAGTGTTTTTCAAAGTTTGACTGGTAAGCAATAACATAATCACCATCACTGGGTAGACACACATCTCTTAAAGTTTTCCCTTTTTCAGAACAGTAATAAACTTGAGTTTTAGGAAACTTAGTCTGAGCACAAGCTTCCGTGCCCCCTGAAGCTGCTGTCTTCCAGCTGTCGGTGGCTGCTGCCTGGTGGGTGGTGTGGAGTCGGGGGCTTCTGTTCTGTTAGGAGTTGTGCCTTTCGCCATTTGTCCTGGCTCCTCCCCTTCGCATCCTACACGGCGGCGGGGCTAGCAAGCATCTGCACACCATGAAATGTAAGTTGATTCTATGTTGAGGTTGTTCTGAGAATTTCTTGGTGTCCCTCGAGTTATTCTCACCCCATGTGCCAGAGTCAAGAATGGTGAATCACTCAGTTGAGAATCACTTATTTGAAGAAGAAAAGTACGTATTTTGTTTGACCAGCATGAAACCTGCCAAATTAGGGCCATATCCCACAATGGTGACCGTTGTTAACTGCCTCAGAGAAGTTCAGCTCGTTATTTGCTTGTTTCAGTTTACTTGGGCTTATTTACAGAGACAGCTCATTTCCAGCACCTTCCTGTCGGTGGTGAGGAAGGGTGCAACGTAGTTACATCAGGTGCGCGCCACTTCATTCTTGGCGCGTTCATATCATTTTATGTTCTCTCTAATTCAGTGGTAGAGGGTGATAAAGCAGAAAAGTGGGTGATTTTTACGAACAAAGAAATAAATGTCTGAGTTTGGAGTAGCGCGTATGGCAGAAATTCTAGGTTATTTTCTCATGTTTATAGCACTAGTTTCATGGTGATGGTCCATGATAAAATAGAAATTCTCTTTTTATGGCACTTTGCATACTCCAGTTATTCCAAGGTATATTGCAAACAGTGATGATTATAGGGATTGCTACGTACGTATAAAATAACAGCAGTTATTTCCAGATGTATCACCCATGGATAAATAGTGAAGACACAATAAAGGAGCTCTCCCTACCATAATTCTGCCTGGCAATTGGGCCCCCATGGATTACCTCGTGGCATCTGCATCTCAGCTCTGTGGAGATGCCTTCGAAATGCTTTTCTTTAGGAGGATATGCTGGCTTTGCTTTAGGAGGATCTGGTGGTTGTTGATTTGTTTATTGAAGCTTCGTATGTGAATATATGTTATAGGATCAAAGACTCACATATGTAAGGAATGAGGTGGAAATAAAATAAGAGTTAGGAGAAGCCTAGCCAGGTTTAGTGAGCAGCGAGGAAGGCATGCCCTAAGGGTCTGTGCTGTGCTGAAGGCAGGGTCACACGTGGAGAGCAATAGGCACCCGTGACATTCCATGCAGAGCGGACGCACGACGCCCCACCTCATGGCCAAATCAGAAGGCAGAACTGCCTGCCAGTGAGCCGCCCTCTGTGTGCAAGTGCCTGTGCATCAACCAGAGATAGTCATTTTCCTAAGAAGGTGAGCCTGGGTTGTCTGTACTTGAAGATTCCCCAGCCACATTTCCTGTGTGAAGGTGGTTTTTAGCTACTCTCCCTTCCGTGTGCACCTGTGGGGTTTTGTTTGCTTTATTTGCATATTTTAATTTGTGAACTGGCCCATACCCACATGTAATATTGAGGAGGGGAGGACACAGCTTGATGGATGGGACCTGTCCCCGGAGGTCCCAGACCCTCGATGCCTCCCCTCGCCCTGTAGCTCTGCTCTCAGACTCTCCCGATGGCCGGGCGGAGTCGGACTGTGCAGGGGGCCAGGCGGAGCCAGGTCATGTCCCGTCCTTGGATGTGGCACCTCACCTATTGACTGTCGGGTTTTGTGTCTTTTTTCCTTTTCCTTTGACACACTCTCCCCTTTGAGGCTCCCAGAAGGCTCTCTTCATGCCAAGCTTAGACAGTCCTGGAAGGATGCCTTCGGGAGCTTCTCCATCGCAGGCTGGCTGGCTCCCTTCCCCTATGCAATCTTTTCCAAGGCAAGGTGGCAGTGGCGAGTGGCGTGGTGAATGTGAGGAGCCGGAGGGCCTGCCGTCCTGCCTGTTCTGTCTGCAAATCTCAGGGCATGCAGACCATGTGACCAGATGGCCTCTTGCAGCATGGGAGGCAAGCCCCTTTCTCTTCACACTCATATAATTCAGAGACTGGAAGATGGACCTCTCAGAAGTGAATGGCAAACATTCAAAGGCATCCCTGATTCATACCCTGAAGTTATTCAGAGTTAATTTTCCACATTGGGCATTTTCTCTGTGAAAAAGAAAATTCTCCGAATTCTCCTGACAGTGGGGAGACCGGGAGGATGGCTCCAGTCTGGGCCCCTGTGACACTGTGGGGTGTGCATGGTGTATGGTGTCTGTGTAGAGAGACAGAGGTGAGGAAAGTCTCCCACTCTGTGCGTTAGCCTTAAAAGCAGCAGAGAACAAGCAGCCTCCCCGCAGGGCCCAGAGCCCAGGCCCCTGCAGGCAACAGGACCTCCTGTGGCTCTAGAGGAGGGAGACAAGTGAGGCCCGGCTGACGTGCGGAAGAGCACTGGGGAAGGGGCACTCCGGAAGCCGTGCTGGTGACTCCGGTCCTGAGCTCCTGGGTAAGACGCGGGCAGGATGGCTGCACATGCTTGAGTCTGCATGCCTTTCAGAACATATAAAACACTGAGTTTTAGACCTCTCTTGGAGGTTTTTTCTCTTAAAATACATCTCCATGGAATGTTTTTGGTGTGTGTAAAGGTGATCATTTCAGTGTTCCAGCTAAATTTTAAAGGTGCTTTTACGGTTTTCCTGAGGGAGGCTGTTGGAAACTGGGGTGAGATAAGCCTTTGCTGTTGAAGGCTGTTTGCACATTAGGGAGGTTCATGAGACCCAGAAACGTCCTTCTCCCCTTGGATATCTCGAATATCCATGGAGGGCGGCACCACGTCTAACTTGAGGAGCACAGGGCTCATTGTGTCTGACGGCAGCTATGGCTTATTGAACACCAAGTGTGCAGGCCTGTTCTCGAGACTGACTCTTGATCGTCCCAAACCTGCAGTGTCCGTATACTGCTGTTCTCCCCACCTGACAGGTGAGGAAGCCAGGACTCAGAGAGACGCAGGTGCCTAGAGCTGAATCCAGCCTGGGTGGGTGAGGAAACCAAGACTCAGAGAAACGCAGGCACCCGGAGCTGAATCCACCCAGGACGGATGAGGAAACCAAGACTCAGAGAGACACAGACACCCGGAGCTGAATCCACCCAGGACAGATGAAGAAACCAAGACTCAGAGAAACGCAGGCACCCGGAGCTGAATCCACCCAGGATGGATGAGGAAACCAAGACTCAGAGAGACGCAGGCACCCGGAGCTGAATCCACCCAGGATGGATGAGGAAGCCAAGACTCAGAGAGACGCAGGCACCCGGAGCTGAATCAAACCAGGATGGATGAGGAAGCCAAGACTCAGAGAGACGCAGGCACCCGGAGCTGAATCCACCCAGGACAGATGAGGAAGCCAAGACTCAGAGAGACGCAGGCGCCCGGAGCTGAATCCACCCAGGACAGATGAGGAAACCAAGACTCAGAGAGACGCAGGCGCCCGGAGCTGAATCCAACCAGGACGGATGAGGAAGCCAAGGCTCAGAGAGACGCAGGCACCCGGAGCTGAATCAAACCAGGACGGATGAGGAAGCCAAGACTCAGAGAGACGCAGGCACCCGGAGCTGAATCCAACCTGGACGGATGAGGAAGCCAAGACTCAGAGAGACGCAGGCACCCGGAGCTGAATCCAACCTGGACGGATGAGGAAACCAAGACTCAGAGAGACGCAGGCGCCTGGAGCTGAATCCACCCAGGACAGATGAGGAAGCCAAGACTCAGAGAGACGCAGGCGCCCGGAGCTGAATCCACCCAGGATGGATGAGGAAACCAAGACTCAGAGAGACGCAGGCACCCAGAGCTGAATCCACCCAGGACAGATGAGGAAACCAAGACTCAGAGAGACGCAGGCACCCAGAGCTGAATCCACCCAGGACAGATGAGGAAACCAAGACTCAGAGAGACGCAGGCACCCGGAGCTGAATCCACCCAGGACAGATGAGGAAACCAAGACTCAGAGAGACGCAGGCACCCGGAGCTGAATCCAACCTGGACGGATGAGGAAACCAAGACTCAGAGAGACACAGGCACCCGGAGCTGAATCCACCCAGGACAGATGAGGAAACCAAGACTCAGAGAGACGCAGGCACCCAGAGCTGAATCCACCCAGGACAGATGAGGAAACCAAGACTCAGAGAGACGCAGGCACCCAGAGTTGAATCCACCCAGGACAGATGAGGAAACCAAGACTCAGAGAGACGCAGGCGCCCGGAGCTGAATCCAACCTGGACGGATGAGGAAACCAAGACTCAGAGAGACGCAGGCACCCGGAGCTGAATCCAACCTGGACGGATGAGGAAACCAAGACTCAGAGAGACACAGGCACCCGGAGCTGAATCCACCCAGGACAGATGAGGAAACCAAGACTCAGAGAGACGCAGGCACCCAGAGCTGAATCCACCCAGGACAGATGAGGAAACCAAGACTCAGAGAGACGCAGGCACCCAGAGTTGAATCCACCCAGGACAGATGAGGAAACCAAGACTCAGAGAGACGCAGGCGCCCGGAGCTGAATCCAACCTGGACGGATGAGGAAACCAAGACTCAGAGAGACGCAGGCACCTGGAGCTGAATCCACCCAGGACAGATGAGGAAGCCAAGACTCAGAGAGACGCAGGCGCCCGGAGCTGAATCAAACCAGGACAGATGAGGAAACCAAGACTCAGAGAGACGCAGGCACCCAGAGTTGAATCCACCCAGGACAGATGAGGAAACCAAGACTCAGAGAGACGCAGGCACCCAGAGCTGAATCCACCCAGGACAGATGAGGAAACCAAGACTCAGAGAGACGCAGGCACCCGGAGCTGAATCAAACCAGGACGGATGAGGAAACCAAGACTCAGAGAGACGCAGGCACCCGGAGCTGAATCCAACCAGGACAGATGAGGAAACCAAGACTCAGAGAGACACAGACACCCGGAGCTGAATCCAACCTGGACGGATGAGGAAACCAAGACTCAGAGAGACGCAGGCACCCGGAGCTGAATCCAACCAGGACGGATGAGGAAACCAAGACTCAGAGAGACACAGACACCCGGAGCTGAATCCAACCTGGGTGGATGAGGAAACCAAGACTCAGAGAGACGCAGGCACCCGGAGCTGAATCCAACCAGGACGGATGAGGAAACCAAGACTCAGAGAGACGCAGGCACCCGGAGCTGAATCCAACCAGGACGGATGAGGAAACCAAGACTCAGAGAGACGCAGGCGCCTGGAGCTGAATCCAACCAGGACGGATGAGGAAGCCAAGGCTCAGAGAGACGCAGGCACCCGGAGCTGAATCCACCCAGGACAGATGAGGAAACCAAGACTCAGAGAGACGCAGGCGCCCGGAGCTGAATCCAACCAGGACGGATGAGGAAGCCAAGACTCAGAGAGACGCAGGCACCCAGAGCTGAATCAAACCAGGACGGATGAGGAAGCCAAGACTCAGAGAGACGCAGGCACCTGGAGCTGAATCCACCCAGGACAGATGAGGAAACCAAGACTCAGAGAGACGCAGGCACCCGGAGCTGAATCCAACCTGGACGGATGAGGAAACCAAGACTCAGAGAGACGCAGGCACCCGGAGCTGAATCCAACCTGGACGGATGAGGAAACCAAGACTCAGAGAGACGCAGGCACCTGGAGCTGAATCCACCCAGGACGGATGAGGAAACCAAGACTCAGAGAGACGCAGGCACCTGGAGCTGAATCCACCCGGGCTGCTGCAGACTCATGCCCCACGCTGTTCTGCACCCTCCTCTCAGTGAGCTGCATGTGATCTGTGCTCTTAGTCACACAACAGTCCCTGGTCCAAGACCCCAGCGCATGCCTGAAACTGCTAATAGTGTGGAACCCTAGATGTACGGTGTTTTTTCCTGTGTGCAATACATGTGATAGAGCATAACTTATAAATTAGGTGCAATAAGAGTTTAACGCAGCAATGACTAACAGAATAGAACACCGGTGAGACAATTCCGTGGTGAAGCTTCTGTGAATGTGCTCTCCCTCCCTGTCTCCCTACGGCTTGTTGTACTCATGTGCTTTTAGACTGCGGCTGACCCCAGGTAACTGGAACTGTGGAAAGCGAAACTGGATCCGGCCTGACTGCCGTATGTATGTTGTGTATGTGTAGTTTTCAAAATACTCCTTAATTCTGAAGAGTCGGATCTTGCTTCTCAGCTTAATCATTTGCCGTTTGTTTGGACAGCTCCTCCTCGCCCTCCCCGTGTCCCAGATGGACCTGTGTGGGGACCTCTCAGTTGAGTCCCTTCCTGGGGGTGTCTGCACACATCCTTATGAGGAGCCAGGGCGGCGGCCGCAGCCACTGAGAAATCACAGCCACCTGGCTTTGTTTTCCTCGTGTGTTAACGTGGTACAAGTCAATATAGTCGGCAGCTTTGAAGGTACCAGGCAGTGCACCTTCGTCCTTTTGCCTAATGGTGATAGTGAAACCAACAGGCTTCCTGAAGATGATGAACTTTCAGGCCAGGTACAGACCTGGAGATATGAGTCAGCCCTTGGTTGAGTCTCAGCTCTGCCACTTACAGCTTTTTAATCTGGGGCCGGTCATGCAACTTTCTGTGTGTGTTGCCTCATCTGTACAATAAGGAAGAGCGTAGCAGTCACCTCTAGGCTCGCGGTCAGTGTGAGAGGGAGAATGCCATCCAGGTAGCCCAGGGTCTGCACCCAGCAGACACCTTGGGTGCCACCTGCAGTGAGCCTGCCCTCCGGGATCCTGTCCTGAAGTGGTCCCTGGCCTGCCTGGCTGGTCTCGCACACGGTTGCATTCCTTCTGCTCCCTGGCCCAGTGTTTCCTGCCCTGGCCCTGTAGTCCCCTTTCTCAGGTGTGGTTCTCAGCGAGGTCCTCAGGCATTGCTCACAGGCGCCGTGTCCTCCTGTGTGAAGCCGTCACCCCGGGCTGAGCTCAGCATGAGGACTGCGTTCGTTCCTGACTTACCAGAGATGCCATGCTGGCCAGGTTCCTTAACAGACTCTCTGAGCCCAGCTTCCGATCTTTAATCATTGTTTTTCTGCCTGGTTCATGCGTCTTCCCACATATTCTTGGTGGATGTAACAGTATTCCATAGCCTTTAATATGCAGTACCGAATGGGGGTGTCGTGGCAGCCTCCCTGCCTCACAGGGTTGTTCAGTTCCATGCCGCGGGCTGTGACTATTCATTTCCAGGTGGCAGGAGGATGGTGTGGAGCCAGCGCCATCATGCATGTGAGGGGGTGCTCTTAGCATGTCAGCGGGAGTGCCTGGGGGTTGGTGTTGCTCTCGCCGTGATTACTAGCACTCATCTGGCAAAACCCGCTTTTCTCCACAGAATTCCTGACCTGAGGTCTCACTGGGAGGGAGGAAGGGTTGTTCCAGCTCCAGCTTTCTCGCACAGCTTAGGATGTGGTGGTCAGGTGATGGGTGTTAATTTTGGGCCTTCTTTACCTCTGGACCAAGTGCTGACGGGTCAGTGTCTACCAGGAAATGTGATTAATAAGGAATTATTACTCAAAGAAATGATTTTGATGTACTTTCTGGTAATTTTGTTCATTTGTATTATGTGATAAGCCTTTAAAATCCCACATTCTATAATAAGCATGTGGAATCTTAAGTTTTGCAAAATCTTGGAGTTGAATTAGGTTCATTTCGAGACTTCTTTGAAGAACTGTAGTTGCAGGAGCCAAAAACTTTCCACGCTTGTCGGGTGCTTTAAAAAATTAGGCAGTGCCACAGCATGGACCTGAAGGACCGCGCCCACTTGCACACTCGCCAGTCACCCCGGGAAGCCATTGAGAGCTGTGGCTATCGTGTGTGTGTGTGCACGCATGTGTGTGTGCACGTTTGCGTTTCTAAGGAAACCTTTGTTAAAAGCCACCTGCTGCTGTGCAGATGGTCGTGGCTCTTCAGACGAAGGCCGGTTGAGGCCATAAAGAGGGGGGAGCTGAGGGGATGTGGCCTGTTCCTGTGTCTCCACATCGGCATCACCTTTTTAAATCATTTGTAATGGTCCGCTGACTCATACGCCTTTGAAGAGAGTAGTGAGTAACAGGTAGGCAGTCATCAGGAGTCGTCATCTTCTTTTTCCTTTTTGATTCGCACCTTCCAGAATTTTTGATTTGCGAGTTTGCATGTTAGTCTTAAACTGTTCTAACTTGCTGGCGGACAACACCTATGTACCTAAAAGGCAGGATAATTACTTTGCTGAAATTCTTTACTCACGTTTTACGAAAAAGAAAGCTATCTTCTTGAGGCTTCGAGTTCCTGTCCCAGCAAGACAAAACGGATGACGGATCGGGATGTGGCTGCAGCCTGGGACCAGCTGGTTAGCTGAGCTCTCTGGAGGGTCTCTCGGAGGCTGTGGCCTTGTGGCTGCAAAGGTGAACACTTATTTCAAAGCACAGGATCTTGACAGTCAAGAAAGCAGGTCTCTTGTGCAAAGTAGTAGCGTCTTCCAGCTCAAGGGCAGGGCTTGGAAAGAGACTGCGGAGGCTCCCAGCGAACATGCTCAGTTTTGGGAATACTGCTGCTTTTAATTGAGCAGCTTCCTGCACTCTTACAGCGTGTGCCATGGCGACGCGGGGCTGCAGGGGGCCCCGACATGAGTGAGGCATGAGACTTTCTTTTTCCACTTCTGTCGGGTGTTCGCCGCCATGCCCTAGGCTCCGGCAGCCTGGGCCCGGCCTCCTTCTGTATTGTGTGTTGGCCATGTTGGGACTCCCCATGTAGAGCGTCGTGACACGGGGCACTGGCCACCGGAGCCACCTACGTGGCTGTCCCCAGCCGGCATGGAGCACTCCCGCCCACTCTCGGGACTCATGCCTGTTCTTAAAGATGGAAAAGGGAGAGAAACAGGAAGGAGGTCTGAGTGCTTCAGTCAGGCATGTTTGAAGCAAAACGTTCTTCTCAGTTTCAGAATTGAAGCATGCGATGTATTAGATATTTTCAGCCAGTTAACTCAGCAGCATAAACCACAATTTATTGTGAAAAAAACCGCAAAATACAAGACGTGCCAAACACATGTGGCCTCATTCCTGCTAGTGTTTTGTTTAGTTTCATGTTTAATTCTAGCGGTGATATGGACCCACACCGCCCCCTGACTCTGTGGCCCTGGGCCTGATCCAGCCTACTGCCTGCTTGTGTAAATACGGTTCTGTTGCATCCTGGCTGCTACCCTTTGGATGTGTGTTGCCTGTAGCCACTCCTGGGATACAGTGGCAGAGCTGAGCAGCTCAGAAGCCTGGCCTGGCCCACGAAACTGAAAATACTTGTCATCGAGCCCTTATCCAGAAAGCTTGCTGACACCTGCTCAGGGTGCTGGGAACTTTGACTCCAGACTTTGAGATTTTTAAAATTCTAAGGGAAAAGTTAGTGACTTCTTTATTGCTGAAATTCTTCACCCACTTAGACCTCAGCTCACTGGACATTTTACCGAGATGTAACTTTGATGAAGAGCAAGTCAACAGACTTCCCTTTGAAGGCTCCTAAAATAGATGCTATGAATGAAGAAGCAATTCACAGAAGTGATAGAAGCAGCCAGTACACATTGGACAGGTGGACAGACTCACTGGTGTTAGGAAACAGATTGGAGCAGCGAAGACATGCCCCGCAAGGTCGGCGTGGAGAAGGGATCAGCACGGTCACTGTCACAGTTACAGCTGGGATCCGGTGTCCCTGAGAATGTGGGGGAGACACACCTTTTAGGAAGACAGTTTGGGAAACATGTCTGTCTTTTGGCCCAGCAATTACAGCTCTAAGCACTTATCCTAACGCGTGCCAAGAAGTCTGTCTCCGGGATACTTAGTGCTTCATTGTCTGAATCAACTGTGTGAAAACAACTGAAGTGTCATACACAGGAATTGGATTAAAAAATTATGGAAATTCACACAATAGAATTCTGTGTAGCCTTTGGAAAGAATTATATCTATTTGATATGGAAAGTTACCCAGGATATATTTTAAGTAAAAAAAAAAAAAAAAAAAAAAAAGTAAGTTGCAGAATAATGTCAATAGCCTGATCACATTTCTGTAAGTAATAATTCTGATCGTATTATACATACCAGTGTGTGCACAGAAAAGACATGGAAAGCGGTTGTCAGTCACTTACTTATTAACAATAGTTATCATCCGTGGGTGGGAGTATGGCAGACTTCTACTTTTCTAAAGTTTTAAACTTTTTAATGGGCATATATGACTTTGCCTTTACAATGGGAAGTAATACAGCTTAACCTGAGACTTCACAAAGGCAAGAGGCTTCTTCTCAGAGGAGAACTCCTTTCATGACCACTTAGGGCTGTTTATTATTTAGTTAACAAAACTTGTTAGACCTAAGTGCATGTGCTTGTCAGGGTAGCTGAGAAAGGAGAGAAGCCGGTGCTGACAGGGACGCACACAGAAACAGAGGAGTAGACAGCCATCCACAGGGCTGCTGATGGAATTTTCCTAAAAGCAAACCCAGCTAAGTCCTATTCAACACGGGGGAGCCGGCTCTCTCCCCTGAGACGAGTGTGAGTGTGATGCCGTCCTAACACTGCGGAAATGGATCATAACGGGCCTGTGTTCAGTGAGGCAGGCAGAAGGGGGATGATGCACCTCAAAGTAAATTCCAGTCAAAAGGCCTAAAATAACTTAAAAAAAAAAGACCAACAGTGAAACAGGAGATCAAAAAACATCTTATGGCAAACAAAAATGGAGCCATAACATACCCAAAACTATGGGATGCAGACAAAGCAGTTCTAAGAGGGAATTTAATAGCAATAAATGCCTACATTAAGAAAAAAAGAAAGATCTCAAATAATCAACTCAACTGTATACCTCAGGGAAGTAGAGGAAAGAACAAAGTAAACCCAGAGTTAGCAGAAGGAAGGAAATAACAAAGACCGGAGCAGAAATATGTGAAGTAGAGATGAGAAAAGCAATAGAAATATCAAAACTAAGAGCTGCTTTTTGAAAAGATAAACAAATTGGCAAGCCTTTAGTGAGGCTGAGAAAAGTGAGAAAACACAAACAAAATCAGAAATAAGAGACATTATAAATGGTTCCACAGAAGTACAAAGGATCGTAGGAGACTGGTTGTGAACAATTATGCATAAACAAATTGGATAACCTAGAAGAAGCAGAGGAAACACACAACCTGCCAAGACTGAATAAAGAATAAATAGAAAATCTGAATAAACCAATAATTAGTAAAGAGATTAAATCAGGAATAACAAATCTCCCAACAAAGAAAAGTCCAGGACCTGCTTGGCTCACTGCTGAATTCTGCGAGACATTTTAAGAATTAATGTTTATTCTTTTCAAATTCTTCCAACAAAATTAAGAGGAGAGAACACTTCCAAACTTACTTTATGAGGCCAGCATTAGTCTGATGTTAAAGCCAGACAAAGACACTACTAGCAGAGAAAATTAGAATAGAATATCTGATGAATGTAGGTGCAAGTTCTCAATAAAATGCTAGCAAACCAAATACAGCAGCACAGTAAAAGGATTGCCTACCATTATTAAAGGGGATTTGTTCCTCAGATGCAAGGATGGTTCAATATACCCAAGTCGGTAAATGTGATGTACCACATTAGCAAAATGGACAAAAGCCATACGAGCATCTCAGTGGAGGCAGAAAATGCATTTGACAGAATTCCACATCGTTACATGATAAAAACTCTGAACAGATTAGATACAGAAGTAATTTCCCTCAACATAATAAAAAGCCATATATGGCATGTGTGTCAACCAACAACTAACATTTGAAAAGTTGAAAACTTTTCTTGTAATATCAGGAACAAGACATGGATGCTCACTCTTGCCACTTTTATCCACCATAGTAGCTGAAAGTTCTAGCGAGAGGAATTAGGCAAGAAAAATAAATAAAGAACAAAGGCATCCAGATCAGAAAAGGATAAAGTGTTTGCAGACAACATGATCCTAATATAGAAAACCCTAAAGACTCCGCTAAAACATCGTTAGAATCAGTAAACAAATTCAGTAAAGTTGCAGGATACAAAATCAGCATACAAGAATCAGTTGCATTTCTGTATACTGACAATGAACTATCTAAGAAAGAAATTAAGAAAACAGTTCCATTTACAGCAGCATCAAATAGAATAAATTTCTTAGGAGTAACATTTACCAAGGCAGTGAAAAATCTGTATGATGAAAACTATAAAACATTGATGAAAGAAATTGAAGAAAGTGCAAACCAATGGAAAGATGTTCAGTGTTCACGGGTGTTCTTAAAATTAATTTAAGAATTAATATTGTTAAAATGTCCGTACTACCCAAAATGATCTGCAGAGTCAGTGCAATATCCATCAAAATTCCGATGGCAGTTATCATAGAAATAGAGAAAAAATGTCCTGAAAATCATATGGAATCCCAAAATACCTTGAAGAGGTAATACAACTTTGAGAAAGAAGAACAAAGCCCAAGACATTATACTTCCTAATCATAAGACTACTATAATAGAAACAGGATAGTATGACATTACAAATTGACATATAGACCAATGGAACAGAATAGAAGGCTCAGAAATAAACCCACCACTTATATGGTTAACTAACCTTTGAGAAAGATACCAAGAATACACAATGGGAAAAAGACAGTCTTTTCAATAAATGGTATAGGTTGTATACCCCTGATATGAAAATTTGAAATCCTAAATGCTCGAAAGTCTGAAACATTTAGAGCATGAATATGATACCACAAGTGGAAAATGTTACACCTAATCTCATGTGGCGGGTTTTAGTCAAAATGCAGGTGCATAACACACAGTTTATTCAGCATCCCCAAGGGGGAAAAACCCTCCTGCCCCCTTCAGCTGCAGTGTATCTTTTCTTCACATGCCCAAATTTCCCCACACACAACCACAAAGAGTAAGAAAATGTCATGTGTGCAGGCTGGATTTGCCAATGCGGGTTCCCCACAGTGTTCCACGTGGCCAAGACCTATGTGCATTAATCACTGTGGTTTTTTGCTTATTCTTTGCATTTCTGTATACTGACAATGAACTATCCAAGAAAGAAATTAGGAAAACAGTTCCATTTACAACAACATCTAAAAGAATAAAATTTTTAGGAATAACTTATCAAGCCAATGAAACATCTGTACACTGAGAACTACAAACCATTGATGAAAGAAATTGAAGAAGATGCAAACAACTGGAAAAATGTTCAGTGTTCATGGTTGGGAAGAATTATGTTCTTATGTGGTGTAAAGATAGTGCTGAAAATGTCAACAAAAGCTAGCAGATACCCCTGTGAGTAATAGTGATATGAAAAAAGGAAGCATTTGTATTTATCTATAGCACAGAAAGTCATGCTGTTGGAGAAACTGGACAGTGATGTAAGTGTGGAACAAAAGAGTATCATGTTGGCATGACACCACATGTGAGCTGAAGAAACAGAAGGATAGACTGTTGAAGTTTTATGCTGAAAGTAATGAACAGACATTAATGAAAAATAGAAAAACACTGCATTAAGCAAAAACTGAAGATCCTCATTGTGTATTGAAAGAGTGGATTCATCAGCATTGCAGTGAACACTGCCACTTAATGGAATGCTGCTCATGAAACAAGCAAAGATCTATCACGATGAACTGTAAATGGAAGGGAACTGTGAACATTCAACAGACTCATTGCAGAAATGTAAGAAAAGACACAGCATTAAATTTTAGAGGATGTGTGGTGATAAAACATCTGCTAATCATGAAGCAGTGGAGAAATTCTTTGACATGCTTGCCAAGCTCAAAGCTTTTGAAAATCTGATGCCAGAACGAGTCTGTATTGCTGATGAAACCTCACTGTTTTGGTGTTATTGCCATGGAAAGACACCAACTTCAGCTGATAATAGAGCCCCTACAGGAATTAAGGATGCCAAGGAGAGAATGAGTGTGCTACGATGTGCTAAAGCAGCAGGGACACGAAGTGTAAACTTGGCTATGATAGGCAAAAGCTGGTGCCCTTATTGTTTTCAAGGAGTAAGTTCCTTACCATTCCATTATTCTAACTAAATGCATGGATCTCCAGGAAAGTCTTTTCTGGTTGATTTTACAAATACTTTACACCAGTGGCTCATGCTCACTGCTGGGAAGCTGGACTGGATAGCAACTACAAGATTTTGTTATTCCATGACAACTGGTCTGTTCATCCTCCAGCTGAAATTCTCATCAAAAATAAAATAATTTCTGTGTCATATACTTTCACCCAAATGTGACTTTATTAATTCAGCATTTGACCAGGGTGTATTAGTCTGTTCTCCTGCTGCTAATAAAGACATTCCTCAGACTGGGTAATTTATAAAGGAAAGAGGTTTAATTAACTCACAGTTCCACATTGCTGGAGAAGCTTCAGGAAACTTATACTCGTGGTAGAAGGCAAAGAAGCAGGCACCTTCTTCACAGGGTGGCAGGATGGAGTGCATGCAAGCAGGGGAAATGCCAGAGGCCAATAAAACCATCAAATCTCATGTGACTCACTCATTATCGCAAGAATCTCATGGGGGAAATTGCCCCCATGATTCAATTATGTCCACCTGGTCCTGCCCTTCACATGTGGGGATTGTGGGGATTATAATTCAAGGTGAGATTTGAGTGGAGACACAGCCAAACCATATCATTCTGCCCCTGGCCCCTCCCAGATCTCATGTCCTCACATTTCAAAACACAATCATGACCTTCCAACAAGTCCCCGAAAGTCTTAACTTATTCCAGCATTAACCCAAAAGTTCCAGTCCAAAGTCTCATCTGAGACAAGCTAAGTCCCTTCTGTCTATGCATCTGTAAAGTCAAAGCAACTTAGTAACTTCCTAAATACAATGATGGTACAGGCATTGGGTAAATACACCCATTCCAAATGGGAGAAATTGGCCAAAACCAAAGGGCTACAGGCCCCAGGCAAGTTGAAAGTCCAATAGGGCAGTCATTAAACCTTAAAGTTCCAAAATGATCTCCTTTGACTTCATGTCTCACATCCAGGTCATGCTGATGCAAGAGGTGGGCTCCCAGATATCTTGGGCATCTCTGCCACTGTGGCTTTGCAGGGCACACCCCACCAGCTGCTTTCACGGGCTGGCATTGAGTATCTGCAGCTTTTCCAGGTGCACAGTGCCAGCTGTTGGTGGATCTACCATTCTGGGGCCTGGAGGATGGTGGCCCTCTTCTCACAGTTTTACTAGGTTGTGCCCCAGTGGGGACTCTGTGTGGGGGCTCTGACTTCACATTTCCCTTCTGCCCTGCCCTAGCAGGGGTTCTTCATAAGGGCTCTGCCCCTACTGCAAACTTCTGCCTGGACATCCAGACATTTCCATACATCCTCTGAAATCTAAGCAGAGGTTTCCAAACCTTAATTCTTGACTTCTTTTCACTCATAGGCTCAACACCATGTGGAAATGCCAAGGCTTGAGGTCTGCACCCTCTGACGCAATGGCCTGAACTGTACCTTGGTCACTTTTAGTCACAGCTGGAGTAGAAGCAGCTGGGATTCAGGGCACCATATCCCAAGGCTGTGCAGAGCAGAGAGACCCTGGGCCTGGCCCATGAAACCATTTTTTTTCTCCGAGGCCTCTGGGCCTGTGATGGGAGTGGCTTCCATGAAAGTCTCTGACAAGCCCTGGAGAAATTTTTCCATTGTTTTGGTGATTAATGTTCAACTTCTTGTTACTTGTGCAAATTTCTGCAGCAGGCTTGAATTTCTCCCCAGAAAATGGATTTTTCTTTTCTATCACATAGGCTCCAAATTTTGCAACTTTTATCCTCTGCTTCCTCTTGAGTGCTTCGTCACTTAGAAATTTCTTCTGCCAGATACCCTGAATAATCTCTTTCAAGTTCAAAACTCCGCAGATCTCTCAGGCAGGGGCGAAATGCCACAGTTTCTTTGCTAAGGCAGAGCAAGTATCCATTACTGCAGCTCCCAACATCACCGTAAGGATTTTGGTCAAAGCCATTCAACAAGTCTGCGGGAAGTTCTAAACTTTCCTACATCTTCTTGTCTTGTGAGCCCTCCAAGTCTCTAGCAAGTTCCAAACTTTCCCACATTTTCCTATCTTCTTCTGAGCCCTCCAAACTGTTCCAACATTTACCTGTTACCCAGTTCTAGCGTCACTTCCACATTTTTGGTTAACTTTACAGCAGTGTCCCACTCCCTGCAGTGGGACAATTTACTGTATTATGCTGCTAATAAAGACATACCTGAGACTGGCTAATTTATAAAGAAAAAGAAGCTTATTGGACTTACAGTTCCACATGACTAGGGAGGCCTCACAGTCATGGCAGAAGGTGAAGGAGGGGCAAAGGCATGTCTTACATGGCAGCAGGCAAGAAAGCATGTGCAGGGGAAACTGTCCTTTATAAAACCATCAGATCTCGTGAGACTTATTTACTGTCACGAGAACAGCATGGGAAAAAGCTGTCCCCGTGATACCATCACCTGCCACCAGGCCCCTCCTTCAATAATGGGAATGACAATTTGACGCGAGATTTGTGTGAGAACACCAAGCCCAGCCTTACTGGTGATCTTTTGGATAAGACACGAAAGCACAAGCAGCCAAGGCAAAAATAAACGCATGAGGGTGTATCACATTTCAGAAGAAACATCAGCAAAATGACAAGGCAATGCACAGAGTGGAAGCAACCATACATCCAATAGGGGGCTGATATCCAAAATACATAAGGAACTCATACAACTCAATAGCAAGCAAACAAAACCCAGTTTAAAGAGGAGTCAAGGAACTGAATAGACATTTTTCTGAAGAAGACATGCAGATATCCAATAGGCATACGAAAATGTGCTCGGCGTCACTGACCGTCAGGAAAGCGAGACATCACCTCACACCTGTTAGGATGGCCAGTATGAAAAAGACGAAAGATAAGTGTTGGGAGAATGTAGAGAAAAGGAAACACTTTTATATGTTCGAGGTGGGACTGAACATAATGGAAAAATGGTTTGGAGTTTCCTCAAAAACGAAAAGGAGAACTACAGCCCAACAGTCGCACTTCTGTGTGTATATCCAAAGGAAAGGAGATAGTAGCCCAGAGAGATGTCTGCGCCTCCGTGTCCAAGATGTAGAAAATACATAATTGTCCATTTGACAGATGAAGGGATAAAGAAATTGTGGTAGATACATCTACAGTGGAATATTTTTCAGTCTTTAAAAAGAAGGCAGTCCTGCCATTTGAAACAATATGGAAGTATCTGAAGGACATTATACTAAGTAAAATGAGACCGAGGAAACAAACACTGCACGATCTCACTTACCTGTGCGATCTGAAAAAGTCAGACTTCTAGAAAGGAAGAGTACCGTGGCAGTTACCAGAGGCTGGTGGGAGGGATTGGGAATCGGGACGTGTTGGTCAGAGGTTAGGAATGTTCCGCTTGTGAGATGAATACGTTCTGGACGCCTCGCGGACAGCATGAGAACTATAGTTAATAATAATGTGTACTTGAAATTGGCTAAGAGTGCATCTTAACTGTTCTCATGACAAAAAAGGGGGTTAATTATATGGGGTGATGGATATGTTAATTAGTATAATCGTGGCAGTAATTTCACAGCGTATATGCACATCAAAACTTCACATTGTGGCCAGGCGTGGTGGCTCATGCCTGTAATTCCAGCACTTTGGGAGCCTGAGACGGAAGGATTGCTTGAGCCCAGGAGTTCGAGACCAGCCTAGGCAATGTAGGGAGATCTTGTCTTCACAAAAAATTTAAAAATTAGCTGAGCATGGTAGCCTGTACCTGTGGTCCCAGGTACTTGAGAGGCTGAGGTGGGAGGACTACTTGGACCCAGGAGGTCAGGGCTGCAGTGAGCCGTGATTGCATTCCAGCCTGGGTGACAAGCAATACCCTGTCATACACACACACACACACAAACAGACACACATGTGTGCATGCACACACATATACAACACAGCATACTATTTAAATATATACAAATGGAGGTCAGGGCTGCAGTGAGCCATGATTGCACCACTGCACTCCAGCCTGGGTGACAAGCAATACCCTGTCATACACACATACACAAACAGACACATATGTGTGCATGCACACACATATACAACACAGCATACTATTTAAATATATACAAATGGAGGTTAGGGCTGCAGTGAGCCATGATTGCACCACTGCACTCCAGCCTGGGTGACAAGCAATACCCTGTCTCTCTCTCTCTCTCTCTCTCACACACACACATACACACACACACACACCCTACAGTGTACTACTTAAATATACACATATTCCATTTGTCAAGGACACTTCTGTAAAGCTGGGGGCTGGGCAGAAACCCAACGATATGATCTGAAGCAGTATTTTCCAAACTTGTTTTGACTGGACCTACAGATAGTTTTACATGATGACTTCCCCCACACATGTATATATATGCACATAACTGAAATAAACGTTTCACAAGGGAGTACTCACATTGCAAGCCTGTGGCACACTGTGCTCTGCTCCATTCCACTTCAGTCTTGTGCTGGCCCCGGCTCCCTGATGTGGCTTCGTGGCCAGTGACCGGCTGCAACCCCAGTGGAGGAGCTCCGGTGCCGGGATTCACGATGTCTCACGAACCCCCACCGCAGCCCTTGGGGTGGGCAAGTTCCTCTTCAGAGGTAGCAGGGCTTCCGGCAGTTGTGGTGTTGCCAGTGACATTGCCAGCAGGCACTCAGGTGAGTCCGATGTTCAGCCTCGGTAGGTCCTGTGCTGTTACTGAGGGAGCTTGCATTTGAATCAGGGAGCTGTCCATGCCGGGATGTTGAAGGCTGCGTGTGGCAGGGAAGAGTCCTGTTGGGAGTAGTTATTCCTGGTCAGCTCAGTCTCTGCTAGAGGGGCGGAAAACTTGCACCCTGGGCTGCCTCTTCCCGGCCACATGTGGACAGGCAGTGTGCCTTGATCGCGGGGTCCTGCAATAGGGCCTGGAACCTTGTGACACAGTGTCCAGCCAGCCAGGCACCGCTGGTCCTCTGGGGTGAAGCCTGTTTGCCAATAAGGGCTGGTTGGACAGACAGGAGTGCAGCACCCAATGAGCAACCTCATGTGTAGAGTAAGGCGGATGTGACAGTGTTACAGGTAAAGCCTGGCATGTGGTCGGAGCTCCGTAAGTGCCGGTTGCCGTCAGGCGTGGTTGAAGCTGACTTCCTGTTGGAAGCAGCACTTGAGCTAAGGCTCTGTCTGGATGGTAAGTCCTTAAAGCAAGACACTGTTTGTTTTCTTGTTTTAATGATGGAAAACAGCAAATACCGGCTGGGATGGGAACAGGCAGAGACTGCAGGGAGACAAATTTAGCTGGTAAGGTGGGAATCGGGCGGGCGGTATCTCCAGACAGCTTGGAATGAAATCACAAAGCCTTGGCCAAATCTCAGGTTAGACTGAAGAAAAAGCAACACATCAGATGTTAAAAAATTACAATTCAGGGAGCTTTGTTTTGCATTTAGAGTTTGAGCATGATGGAGAGGTGTAACTATTCCAGAGAGTTCGTTCCCGGGGTGGATCTCGTGGATGGAAGAGCCGGTGCCGCAGAGCAGCGCTTTCTGTGTGGTACGTGGGAGTTCAGGGGTCACATGGGACATGTGGTTGGAGCTGGGGAGTCCCCACTGGACGAACTGGTTCTGGCTTTGTCCACAGGCACGCCACCTGCAGTTCCAGCCCTCAGAACAGCAGTGGGCAGAGTTGGGAGGAGGAGCGTCGAGAGAACAGAGGGCAGATGTCCACCCTGGGGCCCGCCTGCAGGGCTGCACCTAGACCTGGCCCCAGCAGCCCCTTGTGAATTGATTCACAAGCAAAACCTTTTTTTTTTCCTTTTTTTTTAAGATGGAGTCTCGCTCTGTCACCAGGCTGGAGTGCAGTGGCCCGATCTTGGCTCTCTGCAACCTCTGCTTCCCCGATTCAAGCGATTCTCCTGCCACAGCCTCCCAAGTAACTAGGACTACAAGCTCACACCATCGTGCCCAGCTAATTTTTGTATTTTTAGTAGAAATGGGGCTTCACTATCTTGGCCAGGATGGTCTCGGTTTCTTGACCTTGTGATCTGCCCCTCTTGGCCTACCAAAGTACTGGGATTACAGGTGTGAACCACTGCACCCAGCCGCAAAGAACTCTTTTTGAATGAGGCGCTTTTGATACTGAATAGCAAACCCTTTCCATTGGGTTCTAAGGCAAACCAGTCTTCACTGAGCTGTACTTGATAAACAGACTCTTTTTCTAAGTTTATTTTTTATAGGTTTAAGAATGCACAAAACATACATACTCGGTGGCGGGGGATGAATTCTTCCCTCCTGCTTCGTCAGCATACATTTATCAAGTGCCTCTTAGGTGCTTGTCACGGTCTGTGCCGGCTGCTTGCATATTCCCATGAGTGGGAGGCATGAGGTCATTGCTCATAGAGAGTCGGCAGTCTGGCCAGGAAGCTGGGTGCTGGTGGTGACCGGCTTGCTGCACGTGTGGGGGTGTACAGGCTGCCACCTGGGAAGGACCAGGGCAAATCCTAGCAACCTCTGCGGATCGTCAACTCCATGAAAGGAAGTGGTGTTTTGGTCAAGGCCTGAGAGTGCAGGCAAAGTGATAGGAAATCAGTGCTGCCTTCCAGAGGTCACGTCTCTTTTCATCGTCATCTGCAGACTACTTATTTTATTGTAAGCAATGTGCCCTTCCTGCTTCAGTCCTGTCCTGTGAAGTATAATCCACCTCGCCAGTCTCAGGCCTCTGTGGTTCTCAGGACCCTGAGGCTCCTGTGCTCGGATTCTTCTGAACTGTCTTTCTTGGCCCTTCCCCTCTTTGCCTTGACATTTATCTCTTAACAAGAAACAGACACACACAACCATGATTGGTTAGGTAACTGCCCGCCACTACTCTGCAAACAGGTGTCACCACGGCTGTGTTTCCAGAAACCCACGAAGCTGTTTGTGTATTTGGTTTCCTAGACCTCTAGCAAGATGATGCCTTGATCTGGTGTCTCCGAAAGCGAATCCACGATGTCGTGGTGCAGCCATCCACCCAGGTCCCAGGTTTTCAGTCTGTGTGCCAGTCACTCTTCAGGGCCCTGCACGCTCAGACCTCCCTCCCACAGGCTCAGTAACTCCCAAGGCTGCAGTGCCGCGTGGCCTTCTTCTGTTTCCCTGTGCTCTTCGCAGACTTCATCACAGCCTGAGGATGTTCTCTGCAATCTTCAGAACCCAAGAAGCATTTCTTGAAACCTTCACCTGTGAGAACTCAAAGCCAAGTTATTTTCTAAAGCAAATCAGTATTACCTCTTGTACTCTTTAAGCCTTTGTTTGCTTCTTTTTGAATTATATATTTTCTTTATAGATCTAAAAAGTTACTTATACAGCCACTTGAAATTCATTTTATTGTTTCTATGATAATATGACTGAGAAATACGAGCTTTTTCATAGAGGAATATATCCCTTGGCCCACGCCGAGGCAGACGTAAATCAGATGCATGCAGAGGAAATGAGTGGAGTAGTGCGCCGCGATTTCCTGCAGGAAATATCCTTGTCTCCCCTCCTTTTATTCCATGCCTGGAGCAAAACTAGACCAAGGCAACCATTTTATTCTAGCCAGGGGAGGAAGGCATTGTTGCCGTGATCTGTCCGCCGGGAGAGTGTCCTTTAGAGCTCACGCTGCTCTGGAGTGCGGGATGCTGCGCTTGCTGGGTGTGCGTGTAGAGGAAGGGATTCATTCAGCTTTCAGTCGCCACCGCTTGGAACTGGTACCTGTTCAAATACATACGTAAGTGTCTTGCTAAGCAAAAGAAAAACTGCAAGAGAATTTGGGAAACAAGTTTTCAGGAGCACCTGATTATGGCCATCAGCTCCCTAGGACATGAAACGGATGCTTCAGAACGTCCCAGAGCTGTCCACGGCCATTGTGTGTGGACCCGACTCTGTAAATGCTCCAGAGTATACCATGGCCATTGTGTGTGTGTGTCCCCAACTCACTGTGAGTGCTCCAGCATGTACCACGGTCATCGTGTGTGTGTGCGCCTGACTCACTGTGAATGCTCTGGAGTGTACCTCAGCCATCGTGAGTGTGTGTACCTGACTCTAAATGCTCTAGAATGTACCATGGCCTTTGTGTGCATTGGTCTCCAGCTCACTGTGAGTGCTCCAGTGCACTTCAGCCGTTGTGAGTGTGTGTACCTGATTCTATAAATGTCTACAATGTACTACGGCCATTGTGTACATGTGCCCCTGGCTCACTGTGAGGGCTCTAGAGTGTACCAGGGCCGTGCTGGGTGTGCCCCTGACTCACTGTGAAGGCTCTAGAGTGTACCAGGGCCGTGCTGGGTGTGCCCCTGACTCACTGTGAGGGCTCTAGAGTGTACCAGGGCCGTGCTGGGTGTGCCCCTGACTCACTGTGAGGGCTCTAGAGTGTACCAGGGCCGTGCTGGGTGTGCCCCTGACTCACTGTGAAGGCTCTAGAGTGTACCAGGGCCGTGCTCGGTGTGCCCCTGACTCACTGAGAGGGCTCTAGAGTGTACCAGGGCCATGCTGGGTGTGCCCCTGACTCACTGTGGGTGCTCTAGAGTGTACAAGGGCCATGCTGACTGTGCCCCTGTCTCACTGTGAGGGCTCTAGAGTGTACCAGGGCTGTACTGGGTGTGCCCCTGACTCACTGTGGGTGCTCTAGAGTGTAACAGGGCCATGCTGGGTGTGCGCCAGACTCACTGTGGGTGCTCTAGAGTGTACCAGGGCCATGCTGGATGTCCCCCTGACTCACTGTGGGTGCTCTAGAGTGTACCAGGGCCGTACTGGGTGTGCCCCTGACTCACTGTGGGTGCTCTAGAGTGTAACAGGGCCGTGCTGGGTGTGCCCCTGACTCACTGTGGGTGCTCTAGAGTGTACCAGGGCCGTGCTGGGTGTGCCCCTGACTCACTGTGAGTGCTCTAGAGTGTACCAGGGCCGTGCTGGGTGTGCCCCTGTCTCACTGAGAGGGCTCTAGACTGTACCAGGGCCGTGCTGGGTGTGCCCCTGGCTCACTGTGAGGGCTCTAGAGTGTACCAGGGCCGTGCTGGGTGTGCCCCTGGCTCACTGAGAGGGCTCTAGACTGTACCAGGGCCATGCTGGGTGTGCCCCTGGCTCACTGTGAGGGCTCTAGAGTGTACCAGGGCCGTGCTGGGTGTGCCCCTGGATCACTGTGAAGGCTCTAGAGTGTACCAGGGCCATGCTGGGTGTGCCCCTGACTCACTGTGGGTGCTCTAGAGTATACCAGGGCCATGCTGGGTGTGCCCCTGACTCACTGTGAGGGCTCTAGAGTGTACCAGGACCGTGCTGGGTGTGCCCCTGACTCACTGTGGGTGCTCTAGAGTATACCAGGGCCGTGCTGGGTGTGCCCCTGACTCACTGTGAGGGCTCTAGAATATACCAGGGCCGTGCTGGGTGTGCCCCTGACTCACTGTGGGTGCTCTAGAGAGTACCAGGGCCATGCTTGGTGTGCCCCTGACTCACTGTGAGGGCTCTAGAGTGTACCAGGGCCATGCTGGGTGTGCCCCTGACTCAGTGTGGCTTCTAGAATATACCAGGGCCGTGCTGGGTGTGCCCCTGACTCACTGTGAGGGCTCTAGGGTGTACCAGGGCCATGCTGGGTGTGCCCCTGACTCACTCTGAGGGCTCTAGAGTGTACCCGGGCCATGCTGGGTGTGCCCCTGACTCACTGTGAGAGCTCTAGAGTGTACCAGGGCCGTGCTGAGTGTACCCCTGACTCACTGTGAGGGCTCTAGAGTGTACCAGGGCCATGCTGGGTGTGCCCCTGACTCACTGTGGGTACTCTAGAATGTACCAGGGCCATGCGGGGTGTGCCCCGACTCACTGTGGGTGCTCTAGAGTGTACCAGGGCCATACTGGGTGTGCCCCTGACTCACTGTGGGTGCTCTAGAGTGTACCAGGGCCATGCTGACTGTGCCCCTGTCTCACTGTGAAGGCTCTAGAGTGTACCAAGGCCGTGCTGGGTGTGCCCCTGATTCACTGTGAGGGCTCTAGAGTGTACCAGGGCCGTGCTGGGTGTGCCTCTGACTCAGTGTGGCTTCTAGAATATACCAGGGCCGTGCTGGGTGTGCCCCTGACTCACTGTGGGTGCTCTAGAGTATACCAGGGCCATGCTGGGTGTGCCCCCGACTCACTGTGAATGCTCTAGACTGTACCAGGGCCATGCTGGGTGTGCCCCCGACTCACTGTGGGTTCTCTAGACTTTACCAGGGCCATGCTGGGTGTGCTCCTGACTCACTGTGGCTTCTAGAGTATACCAGGGCCGTGCTAGGTGTGCCCCTGACTCACTGTGGGTGCTCTAGACTGTACCAGGGCCATGCTGGGTGTGTCCCCGACTCACTGTGGGAGCTCTAGACTGTACCAGGGCCATGCAGGATGTGCCCCGACTCACTGTGGTTTCTAGAATATACCAGGGCCATGCTGGGTGTGCCCCCGACTCACTGTGGGTTCTCTAGACTTTACCAGGGCCATGCTGGGTGTGCCCCTGACTCACTGTGGCTTCTAGAGTATACCAGGGCCGTGCTAGGTGTGCCCCTGACTCACTGTGGGTGCTCTAGACTGTACCAGGGCCATGCTGGGTGTGTCCCCGACTCACTGTGGGAGCTCTAGACTGTACCAGGGCCATGCAGGATGTGCCCCGACTCACTGTGGTTTCTAGAATATACCAGGGCCATGCTGGGTGTGCCCCTGACTCACTGTAAGGGCTCTAGGGTGTAGCAGGGCCATGCTGGGTGTGCCCCTGACTCACTGTGGCTTCTAGAGTATACCAGGGCCATGCTGGGTGTGCCCCTGACTCACTGTGAGTGCTCTAGACTATACCAGGGGCATCCTCGGTGTGCCCCCGACTCACTGTGGGAGCTCTAGACTGTACCAGGGCCATGCTCGGTGTGCCCATGACTCACTGTGAGGGATCTAGGGTGTACCAGGGCCGTGCTGGGTGTGCCCCTGACTCACTGTGGGTGCTCTAGACTGTACCATGGCCATGCTGGGTGTGCCCCTGATTCACTGTGAGGGCTCTAGAGTGTACCAGGGCCGTGCTGGGTGTGCCCCTAACTCACTGTGGGTGCCCTAGGGTGTACCAGGGCCATGCTGGGTGTGCCCCTGACTCACTGTGAGGGCTCTAGGGTGTACCAGGGCCGTGTTGGGTGTGCCCCTGACTCACTGTGAGGGCTCTAAGGTGTACCAGGGCCGTGCTGGATGTGCCCCTGACTCACCGTCAGGGCTCTAGAGTGTAGCAGGGCCGTGCTGGGTGTGCCCCTGACTCACTCTGAGGGCTGTAGACTGTACCAGGGCCGTGCTGGGTGTGCCCCTGACTCACTGTGAGGGCTGTAGCATGTACCAGGGCCATCCTGGGTGTGCCCCTGACTCACTGTGGCTTCTAGAGTATACCAGGGCCATGCTGGGTATGCCCCTGACTCACTGTGAGGGCTCTAGACTGTACCAGGGCCATGCTGGGTGTGCCCCTGACTCACTGTGAGGGCTCTAGACTGTACCAGGGCCATGCTGGGTGTGCCCCTGACTCACTGTGGGTGCTCTAGAGTGTACCAGGGCCGTGCTGTGTGTGCCCCTGACTCACTGTGGGTGCACTAGAGTGTACCAGGGCCATGCTGGGTGTGCCCCTGACTCACTGTGAGGGCTCTAGACTGTACCAGGGCCATGCTGGGTGTGCCCCCGACTCACTGTGGGTGCTCTTGACTGTAACAGGGCCGTGCTGGGTGTGCCCCCGACTCACTGTGAGGGCTCTAGACTGTACCAGGGCCGTGCTGGGTGTGCCCCTGACTCACTGTGGGTGCTCTAGAGAGTACCAGGGCTGTGCTGGGTGTGCCCCTGACTCACTGTGGGTTCTCTAGACTGTACCAGGGCCATGCTGGGTGTGCCCCTGACTCACTGTGGCTTCTAGAGTATACCAGGGCCATGCTGGGTGTGCCCCTGACTCACTGTGAGGGCTCTAGAGTGTACCAGGGCCATGCTGGTTGTGCCCCGACTCACTGTGGCTTCTAGAGTATACCAGGCCCATGCTGGGTGTGCCCCTGACTCACTGTGGCTTCTAGAGTATACCAGGGCTGTGCGGGGGTGCCCCTGACTCACTGTTGGTGCTCTAGAGAGTACCAGGGCTGTGCTGGGTGTGCCCCTGACTCACTGTGGGTTCTCTAGACTGTACCAGGGCCATGCTGGGTGTGCCCCTGACTCACTGTGGCTTCTAGAGTATACCAGGGCCATGCTGGGTGTGCCCCTGACTCACTGTGAGGGCTCTAGAGTGTACCAGGGCCATGCTGGTTGTGCCCCGACTCACTGTGTCTTCTAGAGTATACCAGGGCCATGCTGGGTGTGCCCCTGACTCACTGTGGCTTCTAGAGTAGACCAGGGCTGTGCGGGGGTGCCCCTGACTCACTGTGAGGGCTCTAGAGTGTACCAGGGCTGTGCGGGGGTGCCCCTGACTCACTGTGAGGGCTCTAGACTGTACCAGGGCTGTGCTGCGTGTGCCCCTGTCTTACCTGTATTCAGCATTGCTTATGAGGGGGTGGGGAGTGAAATCTCCCCTGCTGCCTGGGAGTGACCATGGGGTTTCTCAGCTAAGGTGTTGTTGCACCCTGAGGGGCGTCTCAGGGTAGCCAGTAGGACCTCTGAAGATTTTCGCTGGGGCCCAGGAAGTGCTGTCTCACACTGGTACCGCGCTGGGTCTTGCTGGTTGCAGCGTTTTTGTGATATGTGGTTTCTGAATATCTGCCATCAGATTTGACCCCTGATACTGGTGTCTACCTCTCTCTGCGGAGCGTGTTCTTCACAGAGGGTGGCTTCAGCCTCTAATCTACAGTGGGATATAATGTATACCTCTTTGTACAGTGTTTTTACATGAGTTTAACTCAACTTTTAAAAAAAAATTGGATCTAAATCTTAGCTATCTGACATCTTTAGGGTTGTCCTTTTTAATTTTTTTTTGTTAATTGACGAATTATAATCATATGGGGTTACTATTTCTGGATAATTTGAGGTTTATTAAGCACCTATGTTTATTGAAGTTAAACATCAAATTAAAGAAAAACATTTAGATGAAAACTTTTCAAAACATATTTTGACGTTTACCACTTCTTTTTTTTTGTTTGTTTTAATTTGAGACGGAGTCTTGCTCTTGTTACCCAGGCTGGAGTGCAATGGCGCGATCTCGGCTCACCGCAACCTCCGTCTCCTGGGTTCAGGCAATTCTCCTGCCTCAGCCTCCTGAGTAACTGGGATTACAGGCCCGCGCCACCATGCCCAGCTAATTTCCCACTTCTTAGCTAGAGCTTACTGCATGTAAATTCCAGTGATTCTTGGTCATGACTACGAACAGTTCCTGACACAAACTGTAGTGCAGTGTTGCCCTCACGGCTTGTGAGTACACGCTGGAGTTTCAGAGTCCGTCCAAAACAAACTATCCTGGGTTATGGGGTGTTTTTGATTCCTGTATTTTTGCTTCCTTCCCCTGAGTCTGTTTTGCTCTGAGTTAATCATCTTTTCTGGCTTGTGGAATCACCTTCGTTTCTGTTTACAGCCACCCCTTTTCTCTCCTCATCCACAGCTTTGTTCTCTCGTGGACTTAGAAACCAGATGACCACATGTGTTGGGACTGTGGGCCATTGAAAGGGCACACTTGTCTTCTGAGGAAGGGCTTGAGGACGCTGCTCTTTGAAATGCAATATTCAAAGGTTCAAAGTTGTTCAGAGGCCTTTACACATTTCCTCATTCTAGGGTTGTTGGCTGTTATCCAAATCCAAATGTACTAACGGTTAACTAAGTTTCTTTTAAAATAGTTTCATTTTTTTTTTTTTTTTTTTTTTGAGACGGAGTTTCGCTCTTGTTACCCAGGCTGGAGTGCAATGGCGCGATCTCGGCTCACCGCAACCTCCGCCTCCTGGGTTCAGGTAATTCTCCTGCCTCAGCCTCCTGAGTAGCTGGGATTATAGGCACGCGCCACCATGCCCAGCTAATTTTTTTTTGTATTAGTAGAGACGGGGTTTCACCATGTTGACCAGGATGGTCTCGATCTCTTGACCTCGTGATCCACCCGCCTCGGCCTCCCAAAGTGCTGGGATTACAGGCTTGAGCCACCGCGCCCGGCCAGTTTCATTTGTTAATATGACATCCTCACTCTTACCTGGAATTCTTCACTCTTAGAATTCATCAACAAGTATTAAGTGTTGTGTACCCCAAAGGTGGCTGCTGATTGTGGGGAACATAGAGATGGGGTGTATGGTTCAGAAACCTTTAATCCGTTTAGGGGCACTTAGTCACATATTTATGGCACCACAGAAGGTAGCCAAGGTTAGTGTTTGTGTGTTATTAAAATTGCTCTATGGAAAACGTGGATAACTTACAAGCTCTTAACTTTGATTCATAATTAGGTAGTGAGTCTTTGACATAAGATGGGCTAGTTCTCATCCTGTGATGTGTGAGTTAGTTGGGAAGAGAATCTCTGCCTTTCTGGAGCCTCTGTTAAAAACCTCAAGTGTCTTGGTGCTGATGGTGACTGCATCCTGCTCGTACCATGCTGCGAAGTCGCTGTCCCTGCGTTCGTTGGCATGGCCCACGTGGACACTCCTTGCTGCAGCCTTTTGCTTGCTTGCTTTTGGTGAGGAGCACACGTGAGTTCTAAGTGAGGTCTGTAGGGGAGCTTACGAATCCACCTACATTTACTGCCCGTCATGTAGAAAATGTCCCACGCAGTAAGCGCGTTCCTCCACCAGCGCGAGCTCTATGAGCTGCCCATCGCATCCTTCTCTCCCTGCGTGGCAGCTGTCCTTTGGAATTCACTGTCAAGCTGTCCGAACTCCACCTGTGCTTACCTGCGATAACTGGGCTGCTGAGAGAAGTGTGGTCATTTTGCTCCAAAGAAGCATCTTCACCATTAGGATCAGCCGTCGTCTCACCTGGACGGGAGCGGGGGGGCGCGCCGTCGTCTCACCTGGACGGGAGCGGGGGACGCGCCGTCGTCTCACCTGGATGGGAGCGGGGGGGGCGCGCCGTCGTCTCACCTGGACGGGAGCGGGGGGGCGCGCCGTCGTCTCACCTGGATGGGAGCGGGGGTCGTCTCACCTGGACGGGAGCGGGGGGCGCGCCGTCGTCTCACCTGGATGGGAGCGGGGGTCGTCTCACCTGGACGGGAGCGGGGGTCGTCTCACCTGGACGGGAGCGGGGGGCGCGCCGTCGTCTCACCTGGACGGGAGCAGGTTTATCGGCATCCTAGCTGTAGAGTTTTGGTCTTGTTTACTACATATTGTGTGTTTCTTATGATGATGATTAGATAAGATACAGTGAACTCTGTCAATCTAGGTGTGATCGGCGTTTGAGCACAGTACTATGAGCTTTCTGTGTCTTCCTTCAACTATAAATGAGAAAGAAATTGTGGTTCTGAATGATATGAATGTTGTGATGACACGTAATCAGAGCTCCATGGCCAGTCCCGAGGCGATGGTGTCAGAGAGGTGCGCTTGAGGGCGCCCCCATCAGTCCGTGTTGCGTTCTGTTTGAAAAAGAAACTGTGTGGTACCTTATGGATGTCTTTAGTTACTCACAAGTTAAAGCACATGGAATGAAATTCCCTTCTTTGTAAATAAGTATTTAAGAATTTCACCAGAGAAAACAGAGACCCATACTTTATTTGCAACCAAGTTGAAAAGTTCTTGGTCTCTGCATGGCTTTACTGCAGAGATGCGAGGGTTTTGGTCTTTAAGTAACTGAATACATACTGTATCAGTTAGGATGACTTGGGGGAGATGATGGGCAACTGTGGCTCAAATTGGCTCAAACATCAAGAAGTGGCCTCACGTCACAGGCAGGGCAGATCCTGAGCCTGGTGTGGCCGGTGGCAGTACCCCTGCCCTGCTCTAAGCTCTGCCGTCCCGTCTCCTCCAGTACTTTGCCGTTATCCTTGAGTGCCTAAGGGGATGGCTACAGAGGATGTGGGCATCCTGTGCAAATCACCTTCTCCTCGCTGCATCTCCACCCTCCAGTCCCCACAGGTCTCCCTCAGCTGGTCAGTGTCCATTCCTTAGTTACCGATGAAGCCCACGCTGGCGAGTGTCTTAGCTTGGGCTGCCATACAAAATGCCACATGCTGGGCAGCATCAACGCGGAAATGTGTTCCCAGGGCTGGAAGTCCAGGATCGTGGTGTTGGCTGATTTGTTTCCTAGTGAGGGCTCTCTTACTGATGTGTAGACAGCTGCCTTCTCGCTGTGTCCTCACGTGATGGAGAGAGAGAGAGGAAGCCTGCCCTCCAGGTCTCTTATAAGGGCACGAATCCCATTGCAAGGGCCCCACCCTCATGACCTCCTCTACCCCTAATCAACTCTCAAAGGCTCCATTTCAAATATAGACAGTCCCGACTTACGGCCTCTCGACTTTGCAATGGCATGGAAGCGCTGCGCATTCGTAGAAACTGCATGTCGAGTCCCATACAACCGTTTTACCTTTCACTTTCGGTATGATAGCCGATACATTTCATGAGATATTCAGCACTTTCTTTTAAAGTCGGTCTTATGTTAGATGATTTTCCCAGTTGCACGCAGATGTGAGTGTTCTGAGTGTGTTTAAGGTAGGCTGAGCTGGCTCTGACGATGAGTGGGTTAGGTGCATTCACTACATTTTCAGCTCATGATATTTTAAACTTAACGATAGAGGTGGGGACATTGCCCTTGTGTACATCGAGGGGCACCTGTGGTGCCACACTGGGTGGGAGGCTGGGACTTCCACACATGAATGTGGCGGGGGCATAATTCAGTCCGTAACAGTGAGACAACAGTAATGGTGCGGTGTTGACAGGCTCCGCCAGATGACAGCGTAATAAATACTCTAGTGACTGCAGGACGGGAACGGGGCTCCTGCGTCATGAAGAATGTGTGTCACAGCTCCGAGCTACCAGGCTGGGTATCGCAAACGTTTACGTTAACATTTGGTACTTCTCTTTCTCTTAGTGTCGTGTGGGAGCCAATGGGAGACGGGAAGAAAATCATTTCATTGGCCGATAACCATATCCTGCTGTGGGATTTACAGGAAAGCTCCAGCCAGGCTGTGGTAAGTAAAAAGAACAACAGAGCATTTGTTCTTTTTTATATTTTTAAATAGGAACTTGGGCTAAATTCAGAATATAATTCTTCATTCATATCAGTTTAGAATTTTGACCTTAATGAACAGACTGAATTATCAATCAAAGAACTGAGTGATGGGGTCTTTCAGGTGAAGCTGTTAGATGTCACTCAGGGCTTGTGAGATACGACACAGAGCCCAGCGGTTTGCAAAACATCCGCCTTTTGCTGCACGTTGAGCAAAGGAGGGAGTGGGACGCCCAGGAGAATTTTCTACTGTTTCAAACGTGCCATCCTGTTGATGAATGGATTCTTAAAGTCTATTTGGGTAAAATCATACATTTAAGTAGGAGCAGTAAGACCATTTTAATTTTGTAGTGCTGCCTCGCTCTTTTAACGTATTTGCACGAGTTGTGAAAATAACTTTTAGCACTTTCTTTGGGTTGGTTTTGCTTTTAAATATGCATCGTGTGAATGCTTTGTCTCTCACAGAGTGAATATTAATACATATATTTTCATATTTGATTTCTTAAAATTTTCTCCTTTAAATGTGGTTTTTACATGCATTCATCATTTCCTTGCATTTGTTTATGTCGAAGAATAGCCACTTTGGAGAAGAGAAGAGAAAAGAACTTTGAGCCGATGGCGCTCACAGTGTCACTCATACCGTGGGGGCCGCCTTGCCTGCACACAGTCTGAGGATCACGCGAACAGCCATTGGGTGACTTCTCCAGTGGTGGCCTCAGCTTAGATTTATTTGTTCCTACCATGTTTTTTTTTTTAGCTCTTCTCCTACACGGCTTAGAATATTAATAAGTCCTTTCCTCACCCCTCTAGCTGACGAGATGGCATGAATAATGATTCATCGTTATTAATAAGTGGTACATAAGCAAGACTTAAAAATATTAAGTGCCCTGTTAAAGCTTTAAACCTTTGAATGGACAGAAGGGAACCTCACAGCCTTCACCACGGAATTAAGTGTTGGGCATTCACCCAGAGCATTGATGGTATTTAAGGAAGAAAATCATTATTTTTATGAAAAGCTTTAAATATAAGGCATAGCTTCATTTCTTGGAGTAGAATGCAAATTTCATGCAAACTTTTAAGATAAAACAGGAAACTTGAATGACATTTCATGCCTGAAATTGACCCTCGTGGACCACACCTACAGGCTGGGGAGATATATTCATCATCTTCCACCTTCTGGGAGATTTGGCAGGAAGCCTGGTCATGGTTGATGGCGATGCTTCCTAGTTCCTTCCCTCCGTTGTGCTTTAGCAGGACTTTCCTACATAACTGTAAACTTCCAGGAGGAAAGAGGAAAATACTTTCCTATTAAAATGCCAGGCTCATGGTAGGCTTTGTGGGAGACACTTGGGCAGAGGGCACAGCTCCTCCCAGCTCCTGGTATAGACACTTGGGCAGAGGGCCCAGCTCCTGGTATAGCCACTTGGGCAGAGCGCCCAGCTCCTGGTGTAGACACTTGGGCAGAGGGCCTAGCTCCTGGTGTAGACACTTGGGCAGAGGGCCCAGCTCCTGGTGGAGACATTCGGGCAGAGGGCCCAGCTCCTGGTATAGACACGTGGGCAGAGGGCCCAGCTCCTGGCGTAGACAGTTGGGCAGAGGGCCCGGCTCCTGGTGGAGACACTCGGGCAGAGGGCCCGGCTCCTGGTGGAGACACTCGGGCAGAGGGCCCGGCTCCTGGTGGAGACACTCGGGCAGAGGGCCCGGCTCCTGGTGGAGACACTCGGGCAGAGGGCCCGGCTCCTGGTGTTGACACTCGGGCAGAGCGCCCGGCTCCTGGTGTTGACACTCGGGCAGAGGGCCCGGCTCCTGGTATAGACACGTGGGCAGAGGGCCCGGCTCCTGGCATAGACACTCGGGCAGAGGGCCCGGCTCCTGGTGGAGACACTCGGGCAGAGGGCCCGGCTCCTGGTGTAGACACTCGGGCAGAGGGCCCGGCTCCTGGTGGAGACACTCGGGCAGAGCGCCCGGCTCCTGGTGGAGACACTCGGGCAGAGGGCCCAGCTCCTGGCATAGACACTTGGGCAGAGCGCCCAGCTCCTGGCGTAGACAGTTGGGCAGAGGGCCCGGCTCCTGGTGTAGACACTCGGGCAGAGGACCCAGCTCCTGGTGTAGACACTCGGGCAGAGCGCCCGGCTCCTGGTGTAGACACTCGGGCAGCGGGCCCAGTTCCTGGTGTAGACACTCGGGCAGAGCGCCCAGCTCCTGGTGGAGACACTCGGGCAGAGGGCCCGGCTCCTGGTGGAGACACTCGGGCAGAGGGCCCAGCTCCTGGTGTGGGAAGAGCTGGGTGGAGCCTTTATCACACCTGCTGTGCTTGCTGTCTCAGGAAGGATGCTGGGGAGAAAGGAGCCCTCGAGTTCCACGCATTAGGATGCAGCAGGTTCTCATTTGTCCCGACTTTGGAGACCTAGTCTGTAATCAAACTGCGAACACATCTTCAGACCCTTGGTCATCTCAAAAGGATTTCATGGTAGGGTGATTAATCTGTAACTTATTTTCTTCAGAGATCAATTTCGTTTTCTCTCCCCCATTTTTATCCACTGTCAGCAGTTCTGTCAATATCACTTTGTGACCCTCCACTGTGGTATTTAATACAGAAACCTTCCTATTGATTTCAGCCATCTTCACACCCAGCTTCCCAATGTTTTTTTTTGTTGTTGTTTGAGGATATTGCCTTCTGTGGTGAATCTAATCTTACGCTCACTGCATCATTACCTTTTGCAATTAAAGTGGAGATTCCTTGCCATTTATAATCATTAGCAGAACTCAGGGGAGGCCTGGAGTGGAAGGTTCTGTGGGGGCCACAGACCCCGATGAGGGCAGAGGGATGGCTCCCTGTGTCTGTGCATGCTCATTCGTCTTCACCTCTCCCAGCTTCCACTCGCCATGAAATGAATAGCTTCTGTCAAGGAGCTGACAGTGCGGAGCAGGAAGAGGGAAGCTTGGTGAGGATTCGCTGCCACCTCTGCCTTCTGTTCACGCAGGAGAGCGGGAACTCCTTGAAGGTGGCCGCCCAGAGTATGCCATCTGCTTGGCGTGACACACACAGCACCCCTTCAAAGGAAAAGAGTGTGCTTCAGGAATATAGTATTTCTGTTGGAAAGTTTCTAATCAGATGCTTAAAATGTACCACAGGAGGATCAGATAAGAAACATAAGCTAGGGGGCGCTCCTAGTGACAGCAGCATGGTCCTTGCAGCCAACGCCACGTCCAGGGTGCCTGTAAATGTAAATCGCGTTTGTGTTTTGGGGACCAAGAGAGAAGTGGGCAGAAGCTGAGTTTAATCTCAGGGCTCGTTAGGGAGGGGCTTAGAGCTTTCTGGGTGGTCGATGCGTTCTATGGCCCCTTACCAGCACACCTTGGAAAGCCTGTTCTGTTTTCATCTTTCGTGTTCTCCAAACTGGAAGAGACACGGTATAGAGGAAAGAAAGAGGCTTTTTTCATTAGTGTTGAAGTGCAGAACTCATGTCTAAAACCCGATGGCTGGGTTCCAGCGGCGACTCTTCCGTTCACTGCAGCGTGCCCACTGGGGGACTAATTTGCCTTTTATTCCTGATATTTTCTTATTAAAATTTTATTTACTTATTTTTTAACTTTCATTTTAGGTTCAGGGGTGCATGTGCAGGTTTGTGATGTAGGTGAATTGCATGTCCTGGGTGTTTGGTGTAGATTATGTCATGACCCAGGTAATAAGCACAGCACCGTGAGGGAGTTTTCAGTCCTCTCCTCCTATCCTCCACCCAAACTATGCGTGTTCTCACTTAGAAGTGGGAGGCAATCCCAGCACTCTGGGAGGCTGAAGCAGGTGGATCACGTTACGTCAGGAGTTCAGGACCAGCCTGGCCAACATGGGGAAACCCTGTCTATACTAAAAATAAAAAAATAATAAAAATATAGGCCAGCATGGTGGCCCATGCCTGTAGTCCCAGCATTTTGGGAGGCTGAGGCGGGTGGACCACAAGGTCTAGAATCCGAGACCAGCCTAACCAACATGGTGAAACCTCGTCTCTACTAAAAATACAAAAATTAGCCGGGTGTGGTGGCATGCACCTGTAATCCCAGCTACTCAGGAGGCTGAGGCAGGAGAATCGCTTGAACCCAGAAGCGGAGGTTGTAGTGAGCTGAGATTGCACCATTGCACTCTGAGCTGAGTGAGCTGAGATTGCACCATTGCACTCTGGGTGACAGAGCAAGACTCCATCTCAAAAAAAAAAAAAAAAAATTAGCTGGATGTGGTGGTGGGTGTCTGTAATCCCAGCTACTCAGGAGTCTGGAGCAGGGAGAATTGCTTAAACCTGGGAGGCGGAGGTTGCAGTGAGCTGAGATCATCGTGCCACTACACTCCAGCCTGGGTGACAGAGCAAGACTCCGTCTCTAAATAAAGACATAAATGAATAAAGTGGGAGCTAAACATTGAGGACACCTGGACATGGAGACAGGGCCGGCAGCACCGGGGCCTCCTCAGCTCACCTCCGGGCATTGTTTTCTTGTGTGGAAATCAGAGCCCTCACCCTACATGCGGCTGTGATTGTCGTGGGGGTGTTCAGGACAGCTCCTTGTCCCATTGTCTGTCCCCTGTCCTCTGTGGCAACATAAACCAGGACAGGCCTCACTCCCCAGCCTCTCTGCAGCCTGGTGTGGCCGGCTGGGGGACTGAGTTCTGGAGAAACAGACGCGGGTGGGACCAGTGCCTTCACCCTAAACATGGAGACGTTCCCTTCGCTTTTTAAGCCTCTGCCCCTGGAATGCAGAGGTGGCTGGCAATGCTCTCTCCTGTTCTGTCACCTTTCTTTTCGTCTTTTTAGTAGGATCTTTTTCAGAGCAAAAGTTTCTCTCTCTTTTTTTAGAACAGTTTTAAGTTCACGGCAAAATTGAGTGGACGATACAGAGCCTTCCCACAGCCTCCCCCGCTCTCAACATATCCCCCCCGGCGTGGGACAGTTGCTGTCACTGAGGAACCCACATGGGCACATCAGCGTCACCCAGAGCCCCTTGTTGACATTAGGCTCCCTCTTGGTGCTGGACGTTCTGTGGGTTTGGACGAATGCTTCATGACACCTTCCTCTACTGTGGTGCCACGCAGAATCGTTTCACAGCCCAAAAAACTCCTGTGCTCCCATGACGATTCTTTCCTCACGCTGTCCCTCCAAGCCTTTTGCAAGCCCGGATCTTTCGCCATCTCCGTCGTTTTGCCTTTTCCAGGATGTCACAGAATTGGAGCCAGACATGGATGGTTTTTAGATTGGTTTCTGTCTCTTAGTAATAAGCAATTAAGGTTTCATGGCTTGAAAGCGCATTTCTTTTTATCACCGAGTCATGTTCCATTGTCTGGAAGGTTCTCTGTGTTGATGAAGTTCAGTCTGTCAGGTTTTCCTTTTATGCCTCTTCCTTTGTCCCCAGGCTGAGAGCTGAGACGACCCGGATGCCGAAGATGTTCTCCTAAGGGGTGAACTTCGTGCATTTGACAGTGAAGTCACGGTCCACTTCGGTTAAGATGCACGGGTGCCTGCAGCCTCCTTGCACGCATCCTTGCCATGGCAGGGGCACGGGGTCCAGGCCTCCCTGTTGGCGGGGGGAGTGCAGACATGGTTTCTCCTGGGCTGCTTGTCTGGAGTATGCGGTTATTGTCTAGAGGTTTTGTGTCCTACTCGGCTTCCCCTTTTTGAAAAAGTGGCTTTCAGTGGGCTCTCCTGGGGCCTACCTTGTTGGTGTTTCCTGGCTGCCAGCGTCTTCAGCTCCAGATCTGGGGTGAATGAGGCAGAAGGAGACCCCAGGGAGCCCCACCACGTGCCTCTTCGTGACCTCATGGGCCTTCCCTCTCCCCGACTTGCAGTCACCCTCTGTGTATGTGCAGTGCCCAGGCTTTGCTGTACTCAGTGAGGGAAACATGGAAAGGGTGTGCACCCCGCCTCCCTGCAGCAGCAGCCCTGAGAAGATGCTGCCGCTCACCCGCCTCCACTAGTGTTCCCGCTTCTGGAGACCCTGGTAAATAGTATGAGAACTCTTCCCTTGTCCAGTTAGAGGGAAGAATCTGAACATTCCGAATGAGTGCACACGGATCCCGTGTGTGTGCCGCCATTCATCCGACTGGAGGCTGTGCGGGGAGGAGGGTCACAGGGGAGCGGGGGAGCAGGGATGGCCCCAGGACACCCTGCACCTGCCACGAGCCTCACTCACAGAGGAAGGACCCACTGAGTGTTTCCTGGGGGATTTGGGTTGAGTTATGACTGCAAGAAGTCAGCCATGCTCCAAGCATACCAGAATGCCATGGCCAAATTCATTCAACAGACGCTCAGCGGGTAAGAAGGACTTTTTCCAACAAATTGTCAGTTCTCAGTATTTTTAAGTAGTCCTTTGAAACAAAGACACAGACCTCATCATCAGATAGTTGGGCTCCTCCTGACAGATGAGAAGACGAAGGCTGATGGGAGCAGAGGAGGTTTCTGAAGGACGTGGTCTGAGTGCCGGCCTGGGGCTGCGGGTCAGGCCTGGTCCCCTGTGAGTCCCACCCGTGCACGAGGTGATCACGGAGGCTCCTGCCTGCCCGTACCTCTCCTGTCCTTCAGGTCTGTGAGGTTCTCAGATAGCTTGCTCTTACTGAGTACCTTGAATGATCAGTAACATTTTGTCCTATGAGCATGAATTTGATTTTTGGAAAATTAATTGGAACAAAATCTGGTAAATAAAATAGGTCAGTAAGCTTTGTAAAAGCTGATTAGTAGAAAATGGGTTAAAACCACATCAAAACTGGTTTCCTGGTGAGACTCGTGAAATGACATTCCAAAATATTTCAAGCAGTGGCTGCATCATTAAAATAAATGCCACCTTTACGGCCAGGGGTTTCAGACAGTGGCCCGCTGCAGTTTAGGTTTGGATATATGTGTTTTGAGAAAGCAACGGTCTTTAAGAAAGCGCGTAGCGAGCGATTTACTAAGCTGCATGTTTTGGCATCATCGTATCATTTACTAAGTTGCGTGGTTTTCCTGTCATAGCGTAAGGCTACGTATCTAGTTTGAGTTTGTAAATATTGCAGCTCAGTAGATTTTCTTGTTAGTCTTCCACTCAGATCTTGAATAAAAGTCATTGAAAAACAAAAGTGGCTGGGTGCTGGTATCTGGCGACTGGAGCGTCTGTTTCCCAAGCTCTTAAAAGACTTCTTTCTGGTAATACAAAACAAATTGTATATTTTTAGAACCAGGCGTATTTAAGAAAGAGGAGCCGCTCACGCTGGGAGCTTCGACGCAGGCTCCCCATAGCGTGCGCTGTTCTGAGTGCTTCCCTGTCCAAGGGCCGTCTGATCTGGGACGTGCTGCCGGGGCTTTGGTGCAGACACAGAGCCTCTGCCTTTTGTAATGGACGAAGTTACAGGGCCTCCGGTTTCTAGATGATGCCTTTAATGTGAAATTTCAAGTTTTGCTGGGACTGGCGCGGGTCAGTAGGAAGGTGCAGACTCCAGGATGACCTGAGGGGGGCAGTTGGGGAGGCCTGGGGGTTGAGGGGAGGCGGTGGGGGAGGTAGAGGAGGTGTTGGGGGCAGCAGGAGGTGCGGTGGGGAGGCAGGGCAGGCCTGGGAGGCAGGGGAGGCGCTGAGCTGGTGAGTCCTCCTGCAGCTGAGGCAGAGTTCAGCCTGCAAAACATGCTCCTCGGCCTGACCACGTCAATCTCCACATCCGTAAAGTGGGATCCTGAGGCAATTTAACAGTGGAATTACAGGTTACAGGAGAACAGCGTTCCTCACGCCGAGCACCGAGGGTGTGCCCATCAGGTAGATGGACGGGCGGGTGGGTGGATGTGGATGGCTGCGTGGGTACACGGATGCATGACGGAGCAGCTGTAATACATGATCTCCAACACTGGACCGTGGGCGAAGGTCACCCAGTAGGAGCCAAGAAGACCCTGGTGCAGATCCAAGAAAGAACGTGAGGTCCCAGAAAGCAGTCTGTGTCTCCTTCATAATTAAACGACTTTCCCCAAAGTCAGCAAGTGATCATTACAGTCAGACGTGAGGGACCCGGGCGCTGTCATTATGCTCTGCTCCCAGGGTTTGCTGCCCTCATTATTCTTTTTAAAACATCTTTTTCCCTCTCCCAAGAATTGCCTCTAATTAGACCCATCTCTCCAACAGATCACTAATGTCTAATTGGGGTTGCAGAAATATTTTTTATAGTTTAGTCCATCTTCGTAAAAAAAATTTCAAATCTGTATTCATGGCCTCTCCAGTTTTGAGTTGTAGAACTGAGGTCAAATCTACCTTTTTGGGTTTAAGACACACATTTTTTTCCTCCAGAAACAGCTTAGATTTTGATGTAGCAAAGGAGAAGTGAAAAACCCTTTTAGTTCTATTCTTTCTACAAATAGAATCCTTTTAGAAATAAACTAAAAATAAGTTTAAAAATCACATCCTGTCACCTAATGGGGACAGCTGATGCCCAGTTACATTTTCTAATACAGGAAGGCTCTATGTTTCCAGGAGGCCACGTTCCAGACTCTCCTGGGAGTGAGCTCTGTGCACCTCACACTTCGCCTCCCCAGGAGACAGTGCCCTCGATGGTGTGTGGGAGCCTGCAGCCCCCTGGGGCTCTGTGTGCCATTCGTGCTAGGTGTGAAAACTCCCTCAGGGCCGAGGGCCCACCTGCTGCGTGACCCTGGCAGGACCCACCTCCACCCTTTCTCTGGACCCTGGTGCTACCAACTCCTGCCATCTGGAAACAGGAGCCCCAGCAGCCAGGTGTCCCACTCACGAGAGCTCAGGCATCCCACCAGGAGAGCCCAGGTGACCCACCACAAGAGCCCGGGTGACCCGCCACGAGAGCCCGGGTGTCCCGCCACGAGAGCCCGGGTGTCCCCCCACGAGAGCCCGGGTGTCCCGCCACGAGAGCCCGGGTGACCCGCCACGAGAGCCCGGGTGTCCCGCCAGGGGAGCCCGGGTGTCCCGCCAGGGGAGCCCGCGTGACCCGCCACGAGAGCCCGGGTGTCCCGCCAGGAGAGCCCGGGTGACCCGCCACGAGAGCCCGGGTGTCCCGCCACGAGAGCCCGGGTGACCCGCCAGGAGAGCCCGGCCCCCCCTACATCCTCTTCCTTTTCTTTTTCTTCTGCGTCCTGAAGGTGGCGCTGGGCCTCGGAGACTCCGGCAGATTTCATGTCTGTCGCCTCCGTCAGACCATAGTGCTCCAGAAGACAGTGTCAGTGTTTGCCCTGCGTAAAGACTGCTCAGAGCTCTTCTGAATGTTCCAAGGTGCTGTTTTTTGAGTCATAGCAAAGATGAAGAAGAACATGTTTAAGATGCCCGCTACATGCTAGGCGATGTCTGCACACTTGACATGTATTATCTCATTTAATCCTTATAACTTCCAGGTGGATCCTTTAATATCACCATGGTGTGTGTGAGTTATAGGAGCTGGAACCAAGCCTCAAAGAGACTAAGTGACCTGCCGATGGTAGCTTACTTGGCAGCAGAGCTGGGGTTCAAGCTTGGGGTGTTCACATTCAAAGCCGGAACTGGAATTCCCAACCAGACTCAGGGAAGAGAAGTATCCGTCGGTGTCACTGGCATTCTCAAATGGGCATTAGAGGTGCGGCAGTTAGGACATATTTGGCTGCAGGACATAGGAAGAGACTTACACAATGAGGAAGCTTTATTATCTGCTGTAGCAAGACGAATGGAAACAACGTCTTCACAGCATCCAGGTCTCAGCTACTTTGCACCTTTCCACTCTGCCGTATCCACATGTGACTGCTTTCTACCTTCATGACTGCAAGGCAGCTGCAGCATTCCAGCCATCACGTGCAGCCTCACAATTCCAGTGCAGAGAGAGCAGATTTCTCTGTGCATCTGTTTGTATGGAAGGCGTTCCTTGGAGGTGCCTCTGTCCAATTGTCAGACACGATTGCAAGTCACGTCTAAACTAGTCGTTGGTGAGAACATTTCCTCCTGCTCGGCTCACAGCAGTGTCAGTCCCTAAGGATGGGAAGGGGCTCATGGTGGGATGGTCATGGCCGTTTTGTAAGCCAACCTCTCCTGTCTGCCATGCAGCCCAGGGCGCACAACCTGAGACACGCCTGCACTGGGTGCTTCATGCGTCCTGTTCCCTAGACACCACAGCCTTGCTGTTTCTTCACCCTGCTGTTCTCTGTCCAAGAAGGTGGCAGGGTTGTGCCTGCTTCATTCTGCTGGTCTTCCATTTTCCTTGTTATTGGTCAGCATGCATGTAGTAGGATCTGCTTTGAGTTCAGCCTGCACATAGTAGGGTCTGCCGTGAGCGCGGGCCGCGCGTAGTAGGGTCTGCCGTGAGCGCGGGCCGCGCGTAGTAGGGTCTGCCGTGAGCGCGGCCTGCGCGTAGTAGGGTCTGCCGTGAGCGCGGGCCGCGCGTAGTAGGGTCTGCCGTGAGCGCGGGCCGCGCGTAGTAGGGTCTGCTGTGAGCACAGTGCTGTGTCTCTGTGGTTTTCCTATCCTCCAGATCAGCCCACACTTGTCATCTCTGTGGCTCTTGATGGCAGGAAGTACAGCTTTTTGTCTTTCGAAATCTTACACTGAGACTCTTGTTGGATGTGCTCCCCATGAACTGCTGCAGCTGGCGCCAGGCACATGGTTTTGTTCGTTGGGAGGTGTATTCCTTTGTTCCTGCCCTGGCATTAGTAACATCTCCCTCGAAAGTTTTGTGGGATGCCTTTAATCATTCTTTTGGACTGGGAAGCTCTGAATATTTTTCTCTAATGCTGAAAAACAGATTACCGCATGCATCACGCCCTGTGGAGTTCTTGCTGAGTTCTGTCTCCGTGTCCCCAGGAAACCAAAAAATGTGATTGATTAACCTACAGCTTACACTGTACCATCTGCCCCGAGTAGACCCTCAAAAATTGATGGTGAAATATCTTTCAGGCTTTTATTAAAATTCACCTTCCAGACTTCTCTGCACCTATGAGCATGAAGTTTCCAGGGCCTTGGGAGTGCACGCATTAGCACGATCAGTGGGGTGGAATCAGGAGACAGATCACGTTTCTGCCTCCAGCTGGCTGTGGCCGCGGGCAGCTCACTCACTCTCCCTGGGTTCTAGTTTTCCCAGCTGTGGAGTAAGGGGGACCAGAGCCCGCCTCTGAGCCGCTGAGATCCATTAGGGTCTTCCCTTCTCTGGGGGTCTCCTCCTCACCTCTGGTCAGTGCCTCTTGTTAGTTATCTGATGCTGGAACAGATGACCTCAAAGCGACCTGCTCAGCACGGACCATGTGTGTGTCCTCAGCTTTTGTGTGGATCACCTGGAGTCCAAGCACGCCTCAGCCTTCCACTTGAAGCCTTGCACGAGGCTGTGGTCTCAGGGTCAGCGAGGCTGGGTTGCCCCAGCCTGGACCATGGAGAGTCTGCCTCCGAGCTCACCACTGTGCTGCTGGTGGGATGCGGCTCTTTCTGGGCCACTGGACTGAGGGCCTGGATTCATCCAGCTGTTGGCCAGAGGCCACCCTCAGCTCCTGGCCATGTGGCCCCACAGTGTGAAGCTTGCCTCATCCCAGCCAGCAAGATGAAGCCCAGATCTCTTGTCTCTAATCTGCCGAGGGACCCCACCCTACTGTGCTGGTCAGAGGCTGGCCGCTCTGGGGCAGGGACTCCACAGGCCACCAAGTCCAGGGGCTATCCCAGACGCTGCCAATCATGGGCCTCTTCTGCCCCCAGCTTCCCTGGTTTTCAGTCTCCTCATGCTGCAGCTTCATTTCTGCCAGCTCTGCTTTCTCTATCCACCCTCCAGCTGGAGAAGGAGTCCGACTGCGGGCTCTCCCACCCCACTCAGTGCTGTGCTGATCTGGCCACCTGGCCTGATAGAGGACACGCCCTGGCCGTGGGGTCTCCCATCCCACTCAGCGCTGTTGTCCTGACCATCCAGCCTGAAGGGGGACACGCCCCTGCCGCGGGCTCTCCTGCCTCACTCAGTGCTGTGCTGTCCTGGCCACCAGGAGGTACACACCCTAGCCCTGGGCTCTCCCACCCCACTCAGTGCTGTTATCCTGGCCACCCGGCCTGATGGAGGACATGCCGCGGCCGCGGGCTGTCCCACCCCATTCAGTGCTGTTATCCTGGCCACCCGGCCCGATGGAGGACACGCCCCGGCCGCGGGCTGTCCCACCCCACTCAGTGCTGTTATCCTGGCCACCCGGCTGGTCTGTTTTCCTCCGACTGTCGTGTGGCTCCCCTTCAATTGGGTTTCTTTACATTGCTTGTCTCTGCCGTGTGCAGGCTTTTGTATTTGCCAGGAATGGCTCACTCCTGTCTCACCGTTGTAAGTTCTGTTCAGTCTCTCAAGCCCAGCTCAGTTCTAAGCCTCATGAAATCTTTCCCTAGTTGCTCTAACCTGGACAAGTTCAACTTTCTTTGAAATCCCTCTCAATTGACATTATTATCATTTCCCCTGGCTTTGCCATTTGTGAGCTCGCTTTTAAAACATTGTACAATTATTTGATTGCTCCAAGCCTCGGTCTTCTCATCTGTAAAATGGGGACATTAACATCTATATCATGTGACTTGTGACAATTTCACTAGGAAATGAACATAAATGCTTAGCACAGGGCCTGGCATTGAATAACTGATAACGAGTTTTATCTGTTGAGTATTTTCTTTTCGTTGCACACATTTACCTCTGCAGCCAGACGGTGAGTGTGAGAACAGAAGCCACGTCTGCCATCGTGGCACTCAGCACGGCCGAGGGGCTTGCTCAGTAAAGACTTGCTGAGCAGTTACAGGGCTAATTGGTGGTTGATTGATGGCTTAATTAATTAATCAACTTACTGTTTCAAAAATCTAGACTAGTCTGGAAGCTGAAGTCTGGGATGTGTGTTACCCCGTGGGCTTTGGACGCAAGGGGCGTTCCGTTTTGCTGACTGAACTTCTGCAAGGAGCCCTTAGGAGTTAGAAGCTGATGAAGTGTAGGAGCTTGGTGGAATCGCTCTGCTGGGGTGCAGCTGGCATTGTTTGGCTCAGGGTTTCAGGCCTTCTCCTTCTGGAATGGCCCTATGGTGCTCTCCCACACACTCCATCAAGAACTCACGTGTCCAGGTCACTGCTGAGTTTGCATTACTTTCTAAAGATGAGACCTTGCGTTTCTGTCTTCCTAAAGCATTTCATAATGAACCAATATAGTTTACAGAAAGTTAACTGGGACACAATATTGATTAGTTAGAAACAATATCCAACCTTTTCATTGTATCTGCTTATTGGTCTTATATTTTTTACTATATTCGTTGTCATCAGTGGATATTCATTAACCTGATAAGTAGGTCTTCAGAAAGCTGAAATAGTACTGGTAAAAAAATGTCACTTGAGCTTTTTTTTTTTTTAACCTAAGGGGAATATTGCAGAAGTATTTCTTCATTCATATTGTCCATATGGAAGTTAAGGTACAGAACCTAACTAACTGTAAGCTGCCAAAGTTAAGGCCCAAAATTAGCTCGCCCTGCGTCTCTGAGACAGTGTGAACCCTCCACCTGTTGCTAGTTTTTGGCTGATATTGCTACCAATTCCCCTCTTTAGGAAACTGTATTCCATCATTGCTGTTGGCAACATCTATTTTGACTTCCTCCCAAATCAGCTTTTACTAAAGGTTTTCTTGTGGCTTAGAGTTTAGGGGCAGTGTCGTGAATTTCCCAGCTCCCTTTTCTTTCTCCCTCGGCGGCTTTGCGAGGCGACCCTCTCCTTGGCTTCCATGTGCCACCCTGCACACGATGCGGTTTCTTGAGCTTGCATGGGAGCCATGCCCTCCCTCCCTGTGGTGCCTCTGCCCCGTCTGTGTGCGTCTGTGCTGAGCATTCTTGGGAGCGCACCTCCCTTGCCAGCTGGAAGAGCTGCACCTTCCTGGGCCGCAAAGGTGATGAGAAGGAAGAGTTGCTGTAAAGTCTGGTGAGTGAAGCGGGAAGGTGGGCGGCACCTCTGGTGTGATGAACAGAGCACTCCCCTTTTGTTCACACCCCCTGCCCCCCGCGAGGGTTGATTGTTCCTGGCGAGTGCCTGGCCGGGTTGTGCCAGTCTGCCTCCTCCTCCAGCAATTTGGGGTGAGGTCTAAGGGTTGGCTCGTCTTTAGGTACCTGGTCAGGGGATGTCAGGCCCTGGTGCTCCCGGCGGCTTTGCCTTCTGCCCTGTGGACATACGGGAGCCAGGGTGAAGTGAGAAAGAGAGAAACGGAGCAGGTGTGGAGAGAGGTGGCCAGCTGAGGGTGGGAGCACGTGTTTGGGGCTCGGCAGCCCTATAGCCCAACGTAGCTCCCACCTCTTGGTGCTGAGACACCCCAGGCTCCTCAGGCTCAGTTTCCCTTTACTGGCGCTAGTTGGAGTCTGGCATCTGAACTGCTGCACACTCTGCTGTCACTGTGTGGAGTGCACGGGCTGTGTCCTTCTGACAGCTGGCCTGGACCCTGGCTGTCCTCACCACGATCGGTGCTTGGTTCCAGCCCTGTCCCCGCCGTTCTGCCTGGCACTGCGCTGGCTACCTGGGTGAGCCGACCAGAGTCTCACCGCGAACGTCTGGGCATGGTGTTCACGACCCAAGCGTAACCCCGCCATGCTCTCGCGTGCTTGCACGTGCTTGTGTCTGCTCTGCCACCCTCCCTGCCCCACCCCCCGTGCACCTTTCAGTCTGCACAGCCTTCCTGAGGCCCCGACTGGGCAGCGGCTCCTGCTTCCTCCTCTGTGTGCTCCTGGCGCCTTCCTGCTTGGCCCCTGTGCGGGGGGCATGCCTGCCAAGTGTCCCCACACCGCAGGAATGCAATTAACATTTCCTGCCTGGAGCAGAATGAGCCCTTCAGCTCACTGTGGAGAGGGGATCAGTAAGTCACCCTTGGCTCGCACAGCAGTAGAGCAGATCGTTTACCAGGGAGATTGTAAAACAAAAGCCCCAGCTTTCCCTAAGGAGACATCCTTTGGCCTCCGAAAGTCACTGGATTGTGGGGATGAAAGTGGTGGGCCAGGGTGGGCAGGGACCTGGGCACAGGGGGGCTGGGCTGTGGGCACACAGGAGGCTGTCTATAAACCAGAGAAGGAGCCAGGCAGCAGCCATCCGCCCGAAGGCTGGGAGGGAGCAGCCAGGTCCACTACACGGCCACAGCCAGCCTGCCAGTGCTCCTTGTCCAAGCGATTCCTCAGAGAGCACCTCCAACCATCACTGATCACCGTGGCTGTTCTTCTCCCGGCTCTCAGTGAGGCCCAGGTGCCACCCCAGCCCTAACCCCTTGCCTGTGCCCAGATGTGAACATATACCCTCATGCATGCCCTGGTGCAGGCACAGCCCTGTCACCTCTGCCTGGATGCAGACAGAGCCCCCCCATGCCTGCCTCGTTGGAGACACACCCCACATGCCTGCCCAGATGCAGACACAGCCCTGTCACCTCTGCTCAGATGCAGGCAGAGCCCTGCCACTTCTGCCGAGATGCAGACACACGTACGTCCTCTGCCCAGATGTGGACACACACCCCCACAGCTGCCCAGATGCAGGCACACACCCATGTCACCTCTGCCCAGATGTGGACACACCCCCATGGCTGCCCAGATGCAGACACAACCTCCTGACTTCTGCCCAGATGTGGAGTCATGAGTACCCTGCTCCCCCAGTGGGTGTCTTGTGTCCCCACCTTCTCTTGGCCTCCTCTCACCGCCATAAGGCTCTGCCAGGTTGGTGGCTTTCAGTTTCCAAACATTTTTCCTAAGTATCAGAGTAGGCGTTAGGAATGGGAGATGGAGTTGCGATTCTTCCTGGGCCTGAGGCCCCTTCTCCCTGACTGAGCATAGCGTCTGCATCTCTTACTGATGACTGTCCCTCTCAGCTTCTGACCAGGACTGTTTGGGGTTCTCAGTCTCTCTAGGACTGGAGGGACACCAGGTCTTGTGGCTCATGCCTCCCAGTGGCCACCTCTGAATCGGGGAGGCCTCTAGCTGGGAGGGCCCAGGAGCTCTGCAGCCGGTGTGCTCTCCCAGAAAGCCCTTTACCCGTGACTGAGACGGTGCCCTGTTTCTCACTGGGAGCCACCTGTCTTCCCTTCTGCCTGGCAGTTTCCAGGCACAGCCCCTGCCTGTCTCTGCAGTGGGCACTCACTCTGTAGGGACCTCCAGGCCTTGTTCACCCTGAGCCTAGATGCCCACCCTGCCCCTGCCCAGCAAAGCCCCTTAGTAAATCTTGTGAGATGGTGAATAAACTCTAGCACCAGCTCAGTCACTGGCCTCTCACGGCCTGTCTGGCAGCTTGTTCAGACCTGTTCTTGGCCCGGCCTGGCCCGGCCCACCTCACCAGACCACCTGCCTCAGGCCTCTCTCAGGGCTCTGAAGAGCACAGCTGGTTTGAAAGTTAAAGGAATTAGTGGTGGGAACTGTGTCCCTCGGGAGGAGTTGGGGGCAGGTGTGACAGAGGACCCTGGGGCAGACCTGGACCCTTCCTGCCTTCAGCCCTTATCCTGTGCACTGACATTCAAACCGGAAATGGACACAACGATGCAGCCAGCACGCACGGCCTCCGTGCATGAAATCCCAGGGCAGAGGAACCAGATGGGGATCTTCTCCCAGGCTCACGACGAGGCCCCACCCTCTGTTAGGCAGGGCCTTGCTGAGGTCCTCGTGGTCAGCTCAGTGGCTTGGGGCGGTCTGAATAACTTCCACGTGAAGGCCGGGTGGGCCTTGAGGTGAAGGGGAGGGAAGGGGGTGTGCCCTGAAGACAGTGTTTGATCGAGCGAAATGTTTGTCCCCTTGTTATTCCGGAACTGGCCAGGTGGACTCGACTCGTTGTGCCTGTTTTTTGGGGCAAGCCAGAGGTCCGAGTTATTTTGTGTTGTGTTCTTCAAGCTGGAGTCGATTCTCGGAATCACGCCCTTGCACGCGAGTGCTCTTTAATAGAGCCCTGTTAATATGCTTTCTGTTTTTTGCTGTGCTCAGTTTTATAGGTTTTCCCAAGGAAGGTTCAAACATTGTTGCTGTTTAAGAAAAGGAAACAAAGCGCTTCCTAATTATTCCCAGTAGTTATTTTCCCTACTACCCTAACTAGGATATCCTCTCGCGTTTCTGAGCAGACGTCAACTCCTCTTCCTTTCTCCTTCCTTTAAAACATGCTGACACTCGCAGCTGGCCAGCTCAGCGTCTCTGGAAGGGAAGGGACAGCTGAGGTTCACCTCAGGGCGGTGGAGCCCACACCACAACTGCACCCAGGTGGCCACAGCCAGCGACACCACCCTCCGTGGCTGGGACACCCGGAGCATGAGGTCAGTGAGCCCACCCCGCGCATCCCAGCGTCCCGCTTCCTTCCCCCTCACCCAGCAGAACCCGGGTGACAGTGGAGGTGGTCACGAGCCAGATGCATTTGGGGGCACGTGGTTTGTTTGCCTTCATCTCGTTTTTGCAGGAAATCATAAATCTTCATCTTGTTTCTTCACCCTAAATTAAGCTAGCACGTCCACTGCGGTGGGACCGGCGCACCTCGGCGGCTGCTTACTGTTCCATCTTGATATCTCTGCATTAGCAGCGGCCTGTGGGGAAAACCAGGAACTGGGGTTTCGTAGCACTGAGCGAGATGGGACCACAGGGTGCCCGTCTCTGATAAGCTGCTGCAGCCTGACTGGGGCGGTCCCAGGTTCAATCTCTTCTGGGGCCGTCTCTGACCATGGCTGTGCCTTCCAGAGACGCACCTATAGGGCCGTCATATTTTGTCATTTAAGTAATTATACACAACAGCCAGCAGCTCTAATGGAACAAATAAGAGCGGGTTTTCCGTTCCAGTTGTGATTTTGATAGGCAAAGGAGTGATGGTAGCACATATGTTGCCGTGGCAACGGAAACCCGCACAAGCTTTCTGAGATACAGTTTATCCCTCAGCCACCGTAATTTATCACGAGCTGAGAAGACGGATGTCATGCAGTAACTCGTGTTGATTCCAGGGCGGGGGCCCAGCTTCAGATTTGGTTCCAGGGCCTCTCTGGAAACTCAGGGCTAATAAATAATCAGCCGCCATGTCCTCCCTCATGCACGTCTGTGAGCTGGAAACCGCAGGCTCAACCTATGATGAACGTTCGGCTGAATCCATTTCTCCGTGTCCTTAAGTCTGGATTGTTCTTTGAAGGATGTGAAGAATTTCAGTATCTGAAGACAAGAAACAGAGGCTGATGTTATGGACCAAGCAAGCAAACAAAAAGATACCTGTGGCTTTGGTGGGCAACGCCTGGTGGTCACCTCCTTTTGCCCCGCTGTGTCTGTGGTGAGGACGCGCCAGCGCAGCACAGAGGGTCCCGACGCCTTCTCATTGACTGTTGTTTCTCCTTTGGCACACAGCTTTGGTTTGCATGGAGCCAGGAGGCCTTTGGTGCTTTTTTAGGTGGTGTGATGCTTTTAAGTGACACTTCCTGGCACTGGAGCACGCAGGAACCTTTAGTTAATACTTCGTGCACGTGCGACCGGCCATCCAGCTCCCTGGCAAGCTGCCAGGTTTTTAATTTTCTACCTTTGCCTGTTTCCCTTGAAAGATTTAAAGGTTTCGCTATTATATTTTAGGGAAGAAATATTAAGATATTGAAAAGGTGCAGGATAGAAAAACCAGAAGATTTTAAAGTGGTTTAGGGCTGGGAGTTCTAATGTGAGAGAAAAAAGATGAAGGGAATTGAGTTCATCTACCTTGGAGAGCAGAGAACAATGATGGTCTGCAGATGAGTGAAGCAAATTACAAGGCACACAGTTCCCCATCGCTCATCAGCGCCTCTGAAGCCTGTGGGTGAGGAAGGTGAATGATTCCGGAATGATTTCAGTCCCTCCCACGGGAGTACCGGGGAGGCCGTGTAGGCAGGAGCCGCCGGGCAGTGCCGGGCCGTGGGCTCTTTGCTCTCCTGGGTGCAACCTTTATTCCAAGCCACTGTCCAGCCTCCCTGGATGCCCCGCCCTCCAGGATTCATGGCACCAGAGGCCACGGTAGGCAGGATCTGATGACTTCAGCCCCTGTGGAGCAGCCACGGACTCTGAGGGCCAGGGCTCACCGAGGCGTGTGAGTGTGTGTGTGCGCGTGTCTGCCCTCTCACGCGTGGATGTGTGCATGTGTGTGTACCTCCGTGTGGGCGTGCGCACAGATGCACGTGTGCATGTCTGAGAGAACACATGCACTGTGAACAACCGTGTGACTCATTTCAAACAGTGCCTTCCCCCCGCCTGGAGGGAGTAGGTTGCCCTGGCCTCCACCAGTGTTGCCCCCAGAGCTGGTGTGGACGGTCGAAGGGCAAAAGTGCAGCTGGCACGGACACTGGCCCTTCGCATTTCCACGGCCTTCCAGCTGCTCCTCCCTGTCTCTCTCCATAGAGACAGACAGACAGACAGACAGATAGATATTGTGTGTTTGTGTGTAATTTCCCAACACTATGTTCTACCTTCACTCCCTGTCTTTTTCTTCTTTTCTTTCCTCACTGCACCCTTCCAGAATTTGCCAGGCGTCCTGTCCAAACGTCTGCTTCCGCGTCGCTGTGGCAGTTGCAGCCCCTCTGGCATGTTCTCATTCTCAAGATACCAAGTCACATTTTTGACGGCTGCAAAGCAAAATCTCTTCCCCAGCTCGCCCGGAGGGTCACAGATACGCTCCTGGAAAGATGAGCATGGTGTGACCGCATAGGGTGGCTGGGATAGAGGCGCCGGCGGCAGCCGCCTCCTCCAGGGGAGGGTTGTCGCGCGGCGAGGGCACCCTGGGCCAGGGATTAGACGGGATCTCGGGAAACCAGTGTGTGCCCACAGCACTCAGTGGCTCTTCATAATCCAGTTCACATTTTCCTGTGTTGTTTCTCCTTCTCCCTCAGCCAGATCTACTGCATAGAGAATGCCCACGGACAGCTGGTGCGAGACCTGGACTTTAATCCCAATAAGCAGTACTACTTGGCCAGCTGCGGAGACGACTGTAAGGTGAAGTTCTGGGACACCCGAAATGTCACCGAGCCCGTGAAGACCCTGGAGGAGCACTCCCACTGGTAGGGCCGCTCCCGGCGTGGCTGCAGGGGAGAGGGGATAGATCATGCAGTTTATTTTGTTAATGACTTCACACACCAGCTCAGTGTGTGCCGCTATGCATCATTCAATCAACCCAGTTTTATTTTTCCTAAAGAAACATTAATTCCAAATCTGAATGTTTGTGATTTATAAATGTAGGAAAAGAAAAAAAACATTAAATTCTGTTTTCTTTTTTTTGAGATAGAGTTTCGCTCTTGTTACCCAGGCTGGAGTGCAATGGCATGATCTTGGCTCACAGCAACCTCCACCTCCTGGGTTCAGGCAATTCTCCTGCCTCAGCCTCCTGAGTAGCTGGGACGACAGGCATGCGCCACCATGCCCAGCTAATTTTTTTGTATTTTTAGTAGAGACGGTGTTTCACCATGTTGACCAGGATGGTCTCGATCTCTTGACCTCGTGATCCACCCGCCTCGGCCTCCCAAAGTGCTGGGATTACAGGCGTGAGCCACCGCTCCCGGCCTTAAATTCTGTTTTCTCTTGAAACAGTGCTGGTTCAAGTATGCAAAAATACGTGTGCACAGATGTTGATGTGGCATTGTTTGTAATGCCGGGAACCTGGCAGCCACCCAAAGGTCCACCACCAGGGGACTGCTTAAGTCAATCAGGTGACATCCGTGCAGCTGCCGGGAGAATGTGGAGCGTCTCTGTGTGGGTGTGGAAGGCTGCCCAGGTGACATCCGTGCAGCTGCCGGGAGAATGTGGAGAGTCTCTGTGTGGGTGTGGAAGGCTGCCCAGGTGACATCCGTGCAGCTGCCGGGAGAATGTGGAGCGTCTCTGTGTGGGTGTGGAAGGCTGCCCAGGTGACATCCGTGCAGCTGCCGGGAGAATGTGGAGCGTCTCTGTGTGGGTGTGGAAGGCTGCCCGAGACCGCGCATTCTCCCTCACGTGTCACTTGCATGTTTCTCATGTGCTGGGTACTTTTTGCTAAGTCAGTAAAAAGACCAAGTTGTAGAATGGCATGTATAGCGTGAATCCATTTTTATTCAAATAAAGTGTGTGTGAGTGACACACACATGAGTGTGCACACGTGTGAGTGACACACACAGTGTGGAGGAAATGCCTGACAGAGTCAGAGCCAGAATCTCATCAGGGATCCTCCCCCACTCAGAGAGGGCCTTCGCCTCCTATGGCCTGCATCCTGAGCCGGCTGAGTTCCTTATCCAAAGCTGTATTGTTTTTGCAGTCAGAAAGGAAAGCCCTGGATTACTAGTGCACAGTTTTGATGAATCCAGTGACTTGCTGGAGTTACCTGTGGTCTGAGTGGCCGGGCCTCCCTGTGCCCCTGGCTGTGCTGGGTGCACCTCCTGGTGTCAGGGGCCCGGCCTTGTCTGCCACCCGGGCCCTGGACCTTGTTTTGGCCTCAGCACGACTGGGAGGCAGAAGCTCCCAGGCTTTAGGACCCACGTCAGAAAGAAAGCTGATCCCAGTAGCCAAAACCAAAGAGAGCCCCTTGTGTCCCGGGAGGCCGCCACGCCCTGGTGTCAGGACCCACAGTCACCGGTCACTGCCCACTGGGAAGATGCCGCGAGGCTTGTTTGCTGTTATAGGATATCGCTAATCCACATGCTGCTCCTGGCAGGTGTTTTTTCTTAGAATTTTAGAAGCTTGTGTGGAATGTTGAGTGCTAAGTCTTCTCCTCCTGCGGGTCCAGCCAGCACTTGGTCTTCCCTGTCTGTTTGTTGGCACTTAAGAGAACCCACAGTAAACCCAACCTCAGCGGAAAACTGCTTTACGTGAGGCCGTGTAACTGGGGGCCGATTGCCTGGCAGTGCCTAATGTGAGCCCCAGCCTCGGGGGCTTCGGAGCCAGCTCGCTGCATTGCTGGTGCTGCCTGTGGGTGACGGGTCCTCTCAGTAGCTGCCTTGCCCCTTGCAGGGTGTGGAACGTCCGCTACAACCACTCTCATGACCAGCTGGTCCTCACTGGCAGCAGTGACAGCAGAGTCATCCTTTCCAACATGGTGTCCATCTCGTCGGAGCCCTTTGGCCACTTGGTAGATGACGATGACATCAGTGACCAGGAGGATCACCGTTCTGAAGAGAAGTAAGAGCACGCACTGCAGAGGCTCACACGTCCCGAGCCTTCTTTCCCTGCAGGCCATCTCCCGAGCCAGGCTGTGTATGTAGAACGCTGCCACGTGTGCCACTGGGGATGTTCTCCTTCCCCACTGCAGCCGTGGGGACTCACAGTGCCAGGTGTGCGGTTGGGGGCCTTCTCCTTCCCCGATGCAGCCATGGGGACGCAAAGCTCCAGGGGTGCTGTCATTAGCAGCCCAGGTGGGTTAGGGTTAGTTGCGGTTTTAAAATAGATTTCTCTATATTTGTGTTTGCATTCTTATTGCATGTCATCTACAAGATTTAAAAGACTGTCAGTGGTCTTCAGACTTCAGCATGAATAATGTGAATGAATTTCTCCCGATCCTCATAGTACTCCCTGTCAGGGACGTATCAAATTGGTGTCTTCACTGGCACGGATTGGAGCGCGTGGGCTCAGGTTTTTGGCCATCAGCTCCCAGGCCCTCCACTGACTGGTAGCCGGGCTGAGACTCCAGGCCAGCCTTCCCCGGCTCAGACCCAGGTCCTGCTTAGCTTCTGGAGACTCTGCAAAATGTGGTCAGCCACGATGTGTGTTTTCTAGTGACACCATCATGGTTCTGGATTTTCCCAAAGCTTTTCCCTATGCACTTTGATCTCCAATCCTAGTTGAGATGGGAGATTGCTAAGGGCACTCTCTTCATGCCCGCATCTGGTCAGCGGTGTGCCGGGGCCTCTGTGTCCTTGAGTGTCCACCTTCCCAAGCAGCAGCTGCTTCCTGGGGGGTGACTGATTTGCGATTCAGATGCAGCCATGGAGATTCATGCCCCACGTTCCAGAGGAAGGAGTTTCTGGAATAAAACCCGGTGGAATTGGATGGTTTGAGCCCTTAGATCTGATGGGGTCTGTCCCTCTGTTTTGGGGTCCTTTGCACTGTTTTTGTCTGAATTCTTCCCCTGCCCACTTGAACTTGGTCTGAACTCCTCCGTGGGAAGTCCTCTGTCTTCGGGCCCTTCTCTGCACTGGCAGTCGGCCCCTCTGTTTGTCTCTGGACTCTGTTGGTTTTGTTTTTGAGACAGGGTCTCACTCTGTCACTCAAGCTGGTATGGAGTGGCACGGTCAGCGCTCACTGCAGCCTCGACTTCCTGGGCTCGGGTGGTCCTCTCACCTCAGCCTCCCAAGTAGCTGGGGCGGCAAGTGCACACCACCGTGTCTGGCGAATTTTTTGTAGAGACAGTTTTGCCACGTTGCCCAAGCTCGTCTCAAACTCCTGAGCTCAAGCGATCTGCCCACTTCAACCTCCCAAAGTGCTAGGATTGCAGGCGTGAGCCCGACTCTGCTGTTTTTCTGTTCAGTGATTAGAAACTGAGTCCACCGTAGAACGATATTGAAGCACTCGCACGGTGGCGTCTGCCCATAGGTCTCCCGGTGCCTGTGGGCCTGGCCTTCTTTACCGTCTTCTCTGTCACGCCCAGGGAGACCTGTGCCTCCTCACCGCGTCTGTCCCTGTCAGGGGAGGAGCCTGAGGGCCCTTGGTCAGAAGACTGCGATGGATGCCGGGTTGTCCTCCGGGCGGTGGTGTCATGGGAGCATGATAGGAAGGAAGGAGGGGATCGGGGCTGCACGAAGTTCTTGGGACGTCCCTGAGCCCTCGTGTCCTGCTGCGTTCAGGAAACGATTATTCCCCCGAAGGCTGTTCACCTGACATTTGTCACAACATCAGTTGACCACTGGCAGGTTCACTTCCTGGGAGGCCAACTTCCCCAGAGGGCGGGCAAGTTCTGGAGGGTTCACCTTGCTGGGGGGGAAGCATTTTCCTACAAAGAAATGCAGAAGCGGTTAGAATGAGGTGCACAAATTCCGTGGGAATGTTTTGTGAAATGGGGAGGAAAGTGCGGGGATTCCCCGGTCAGGGCTCCCAGTGAGGAGAACTCAGTCAAGGGAGGTGAGGTGGGAAAACACCCTGGGTGGGGCCAGGCAGGTCAGGCCCCTGCTGTCCCCACTGGGCCAGCGCGTCTTCCTCTTCGTGTCCTGGGGGGGGCGTCCTCAGCCCAGCCCCACCCCCGTCCTAGCAGGGCCCGTCTCGCCCCAGCCACCCACTCCTACACAGCCTCCCACTCCTACAGAGCCTCCCACTCCTACACAGCCTCCCACTCCTACAGAGCCTCCCACTCCTGCACAGCCTCCTACTCCTACACAGCCTCCCACTCCTACACAGCCTCCTACTCCTCCTACACAGCCTCCCACTCCTACACAGCCTCCCACTCCTCCTACACAGCCTCCCACTCCTACACAGCCTCCCACTCCCGCACAGCCTCCTACTCCTACACAGCCTCCCACTCCTACACAGCCTCCTACTCCTCCTACACAGCCTCCCACTCCCACACAGCCTCCCACTCCTACACAGCCTCCCACTCCCGCACAGCCTCCTACTCCTACACAGCCTCCCACTCCCACACAGCCTCCTACTCCCGCACAACCTCCCACTCCTACACAGTCTCCCACTCCTACACAGCCTCCTACTCCTACATAGCCTCCTACTCCTCCTACACAGCCTCCTACTCCTCCCACACAGCCTCCTACTCCTACACAGCCTCCCACTCCTGCACAGCCTCCTACTCCTCCCACACAGCCTCCTACTCCTACACAGCCTCCCACTCCTGCACAGCCTCCTACTCCTCCCACACAGCCTCCTACTCCTACACAGCCTCCCACTCCCGCACAGCCTCCTACTCCTACACAGCCTCCCACTCCCACACAGCCTCCTACTCACGCACAGCCTCCCACTCCTACACAGTCTCCCACTCCTACACAGCCTCCTACTCCTACATAGCCTCCTACTCCTCCTACACAGCCTCCTACTCCTCCCACACAGCCTCCTACTCCTGCACAGCCTCCCACTCCTGCACAGCCTCCCACTCCTGCACAGCCTCCCACTCCTACACAGCCTCCCACTCCTGCACAGCCTCCCACTCCTACACAGCCTCCCACTCCTACAGAGCCTCCCACTCCTGCAGAGCCTCCCACTCCTACACAGCCTCCCACTCCTGCACAGCCTCCTACTCCTACAGAGCCTCCCACTCCTACACAGCCTCCCACTCCCGCACAGCCTCGTACTCCTACACAACCTCCTACTCCTCCTACACAGCCTTCTATTCCTCCTACACAGCCTCCCACTCCTACACAGCCTCCTACTCCTACACAGCCTCCCACTCCTGCACAGCCTCCTACTCCTACACAGCCTCCTACTCCTACACAGCCTCCCACTCCTACACAGCCTCCCACTCCTGCACAGCCTCCTACTCCTACACAGCCTCCCACTCCTGCACAGCCTCCTACTCCTGCACAGCCTCCCACTCCTACACAGCCTCCCACTCCTACACAGCCTCCCACTCCTACACAGCCTCCTACTCCTACACAGCCTCCTACTCCTCCTGCACAGCCTCCCACTCCCGCACAGCCTCGTACTCCTACACAACCTCCTACTCCTCCTACACAGCCTTCTATTCCTCCTACACAGCCTCCCACTCCTGCACAGCCTCCCACTCCTGCACAGCCTCCTACTCCTACACAGCCTCCCACTCCTACACAGCCTCCCACTCCTGCACAGCCTCCTACTCCTACACAGCCTCCCACTCCTACACAGCCTCCCACTCCTGCACAGCCTCCCACTCCTACACAGCCTCCCACTCCTACACAGCCTCCCACTCCTACACAGCCTCCCACTCCTGCACAGCCTCCCACTCCTGCACAGCCTCCCACTCCTACACAGCCTCCCACTCCTGCACAGCCTCCCACTCCTGCACAGCCTCCCACTCCTGCACAGCCTCCCACTCCTACACAGCCTCCCACTCCTACACAGCCTCCCACTCCTACACAGCCTCCCACTCCTACAGAGCCTCCCACTCCTACACAGCCTCCCACTCCTACACAGCCTCCCACTCCTACACAGCCTCCCACTCCTACAGAGCCTCCCACTCCTACACAGCCTCCCACTCCTACAGAGCCTCCCACTCCTACACAGCCTCCCACTCCTACAGAGCCTCCCACTCCTACACAGCCTCCCACTCCTGCACAGCCTCCCACTCCTGCACAGCCTCCCACTCCTACACAGCCTCCCACTCCTACACAGCCTCCCACTCCTGCACAGCCTCCCACTCCTGCACAGCCTCCCACTCCTACACAGCCTCCCACTCCTGCACAGCCTCCCACTCCTACACAGCCTCCCACTCCTACACAGCCTCCCACTCCTACAGAGCCTCCCACTCCTACACAGCCTCCCACTCCTACAGAGCCTCCCAGTCCTACACAGCCTCCCACTCCTACACAGCCTCCCACTCCTGCACAGCCTCCCACTCCTGCACAGCCTCCCACTCCTACACAGCCTCCCACTCCTGCACAGCCTCCCACTCCTGCACAGCCTCCCACTCCTGCACGGCCTCCCACTCCTGCACGGCCTCCTACTCCTGCACAGCCTCCCACTCCTCCTGCACAGCCTCCCACTCCTGCACAGCCTCCCACTCCTGCACAGCCTCCCACTCCTACACAGCCTCCCACTCCTACACAGCCTCCCACTCCTGCAGAGCCTCCCACTCCTGCACAGCCTCCCACTCCTGCACAGCCTCCCACTCCTACACAGCCTCCCACTCCTGCACAGCCTCCCACTCCTACACAGCCTCCCACTCCTACACAGCCTCCAACTCCTACAGAGCCTCCCACTCCTCCTACACAGCCTCCCACTCCTACACAGCCTCCCACTCCTACACAGCCTCCTACTCCTACACAGCCTCCCACTCCTACACAGCCTCCTACTCCTCCTGCACAGCCTCCCACTCCCGCACAGCCTCGTACTCCTACACAACCTCCTACTCCTCCTACACAGCCTTCTATTCCTCCTACACAGCCTCCCACTCCTGCACAGCCTCCCACTCCTACACAGCCTCCCACTCCTGCACAGCCTCCTACTCCTACACAGCCTCCCACTCCTACACAGCCTCCCACTCCTGCACAGCCTCCCACTCCTACACAGCCTCCTACTCCTACACAGCCTCCCACTCCTACACAGCCTCCCACTCCTGCACAGCCTCCTACTCCTACACAGCCTCCCACTCCTACACAGCCTCCCACTCCTGCACAGCCTCCTACTCCTACACAGCCTCCCACTCCTACACAGCCTCCCACTCCTACACAGCCTCCCACTCCTACACAGCCTCCCACTCCTGCACAGCCTCCCACTCCTACACAGCCTCCTACTCCTACACAGCCTCCCACTCCTACACAGCCTCCCACTCCTGCACAGCCTCCTACTCCTGCACAGCCTCCCACTCCTACACAGCCTCCCACTCCTGCACAGCCTCCCACTCCTACACAGCCTCCTACTCCTCCTACACAGCCTCCTACTCCTCCTACACAGCCTCCTACTCCTCCTGCACAGCCTCCTACTCCTACACAGCCTCCTACTCCTACACAGCCTCCTACTCCTCCTACACAGCCTCCTACTCCTCCTGCACAGCCTCCTACTCCTACACAGCCTCCCACTCCTGCACAGCCTTCTACTCCTACACAGCCTCCTACTCCTCCTACACAGCCTCCTACTCCTCCTGCACAGCCTCCTACTCCTCCTGCACAGCCTCCTACTCCTCCTACACAGCCTCCTACTCCTCCTGCACAGCCTCCTACTCCTCCTGCACAGCCTCCTACTCCTACACAGCCTCCTACTCCTCCTACATAGCCTCCTACTCCTGCACAGCCTCCCACTCCTACAGAGCCTCCCACTCCTGCACAGCCTCCCACTCCTACAGAGCCTCCCACTCCTACACAGCCTCCTACTCCTCCTGCACAGCCTCCCACTCCTGCACAGCCTACTACTCCTACACAGCCTCCTACTCCTCCTGCACAGCCTCCCACTCTTACACAGCCTCCTACTCCTGCACAGCCTCCCACTCCTACACAGCCTCCTACTCCTCCTACACAGCCTCCTACTCCTCCTGCACAGCCTCCCACTCCTACACAGCCTCCTACTCCTGCACAGCCTCCCACTCCTACACAGCCTCCTACTCCTCCTACACAGCCTCCCACTCCTACGCAGCCTCCTACTTCTCCAACACAGCCTCCTACTCCTACACAGCCTCCCACTCCCGCACAGCCTCCCACTTCCCAGGGTCCTTTCTGCTAAAGCAGTAGGGTTTTTACATCCTGCGTCACCCAGACATGGTGACCGCTTCCCCCTGAGCAAAGGAAGCCTTTGGAAGACCTCCGACAGGATATCACCCCAGGCCCTGCGGGCCGGAGACGGAAGACACCAAGACACCACATGCTACTCACGCTGATTTCCATAAACCGTTTGAGAAATGCCCGCTCCGCACAGCCACAGTGAGGGTATCTGGGCTTCTGCAGGGACCACCCCACTGTCCTCAGCGTGGGCTCCTCTAATTTTTCCCATCACAGAGCAGAGAAAGCTGAGACCCCGGGACCTCTCGTGTCCCCCGATGGGGTTCGCGTCCTCCCCGCGCCTCTCCCACCCACCCCTCTGGAGCCGTCACACTCACGTCTGTCTCTGTTGTGTTCCAGGAGTAAGGAGCCCCTGCAGGACAACGTCATCGCCACCTACGAGGAGCACGAGGACAGCGTCTACGCCGTGGACTGGTCCTCGGCTGACCCGTGGCTGTTTGCCTCCCTGAGCTATGACGGGAGGCTGGTTATCAACAGAGTCCCCAGGGCCCTGAAGTACCACATCCTGCTGTAACTCGAGGCTCTGGGTTATCCAGGTTCCACTCCTGGTGGCAGATTCTCACACAGTCGCAGCTCTTAGGAGGTGATTGGTCTTCCAGGTGACTTCCTCTCTGGGAGAGCCGTGTGGCCTTCCTCTAGCTGCAGCGTTTATGAATGGGGTGGATGGGCGGCTGTCCGTGGCACAGCCCCTGTCAGCGGAGGCGGAGCCCCATGTTGTTATGTGAATAACATGTTTTCTGTTTTAGGGCTGTTGGGAGTTTCTCTTTTTAAGAAATGTCTGTTCCTGTAAGAGTAATTCTTTCTCTTGAGAGTAAAACATGAACTAAGTCCACGCTGCACGGATGCCCGGCTTGTTCTTTCGGGAGCTCTGCCTTGTGACAGCATCTCCTGGGTCTTGGTCCATATTCTCTCTCCTGACCCAGGAAGATGCACATTGTCAGAGGTGCGCTCTCCACGCAACCCTAGCACGGAACTCCTGCGTCAGTGGTGGGCACCCGGCACGTGTCCTGGGCTGAACTGCTGAGATGCGTTTCCCCTGCTGTAGACACAGGCTCCGCCCTGCCTGGACCTCCCTGGCCTCCCCTGTCTCTGAGGCTATCCTGATGCATTTCCCCTACTGTAGACACAGGCTCCGCCCTGCCTGGGCCTCCCTGGCCTCCCCTGTCTCTGAGGCTGTCCTGATGCATTTCCATGGCTATAGACACAGGCTCTGCCCTGCCTGGGCCTCCCTGGCCTCCCCTGTCTCTGAGGCTATCCTGATGCGTTTCCCCTGCTGTAGACACAGGCTCTGCCCTGCCTGGGCCTCCCTGGCCTCCCCTGTCTCTGAGCCTGTCCTGATGCATTTCCACGGCTGTAGACACAGGCTGTGCTCTGTCCGGGCCTCCCTGGCCTCCCCTGTCTCTGAGGCTGTCCTGATGCATTTCCATGGCTGTAGACGCAGGCTGTGCCCTGCCCGGGCCTCCCTGGCCTCCCCTGTCTCTGTGCCCGTCCTGTGCTGTGTCCTGCCCACCTTGGCTGGTGGCCTTGGAGGTGCTGTCCCCCCTTACTGGGGAGCTTGGGGTTGGGCTCCTGTGTCTCAGTTTTTGGGGACCCCACGCTCACAGGCTCCTGCACTTATCGGCGCCCCACCCGAGGAATCCCCAAACACTGACGTCGCAGCCTCTGTCTGTGTTCGCTCGGATGCGTGGGGTCTGTTCTGCGCGTCTGGTGAGTGTTCCCACTGGAGAAGCCACCCGGGCCCTGGACTCTGGGCTCCGCCTCCGTTAGGCCTCCACCTGGCCAGATGTCCCTGCGGGGGCCACATCTGCACTCTGCTGCCCCGATCGCCTCGTCTGTAATGATGGGAGGGGTGGGCTGAGCACACAGGCTCCAGTCAGCTCTGGGGTTTGACGATCCTGGGACAGGTCTCGCCTGACCTGCAATAAGGAAACGTTCCTCCTGCAGCACCCCCTCTGCCAGCGTGTGCTTTGCTGCTAAGGACACTGCACCCAGAGGGCCACATCCTCGATTTTCTTTTCATAGATGAGGGTTCACAGGAAGTGGAGGCCATGGGGAGGGGTGAAAAGGTGAGGTCCTGGGGGAGAGGTGGATAGGTGTGGCGAGGGGTCCACGGATGGGGGCTGTAGGGAGGGGTGTACAGGTGGGTGGGGCTGTAGGGAGGGGTGCACAGGTTGGGGGTTGTGGGGAGGGGTGTGCAGGTGGGTGCGGCTGTGTGGAGGGGCATGCAGGTGAGGGGGCTGTGGGGAGGGGTGCACAGATGGGTGAGGCTGTGGGGAGGGGTATGCAGGTGGGGAGTGGGGGTGGGCAGGAACAGTCAGGTGTGTTGCAGAACCTCCAGCATTTCTGCTTCCAGCATTTCTGCACGTGTGGGGCATGCGTGGCATTCTAATGTCAGTCTTCTCTTCAGTTGCTATCAATTGAAAGAAAGTGTATGTGTTTAATAAACATAAATTGAGTGCCTACTGTGTACCCCCCACTTCTAGATGCTGCAATTGCTGCAGCCACAGCGGTGATTAGGGCAAATCTCAGCTTCCCTGGAGTGAGTGCTCCTGTGGGCTGTCAGGTGACATGGGGACAGAGGCCACAGAGGAGGGGCCAGGGAGTGCTGTGGGAGCACGGCTCTCTGAGAAGGCGATGTGTGAGCCAAGGCCCAGGGTTGGAGCAGGGTGGCCCTAGATGTGTGGATCAGGTGGGGAGGCGCTGGGCTCACATGGGAAGGAGGCAGGAGGCCCAGTCGTGGGGACCTGGAGGGCACCTGCCGTTTTGAGATGGAAGCAACTGAGCCGGCGGGGTCACGTGTGGGTGGTTTACTGCTTCTGACTGGTTCTGTTTATTTTTCTGTTCAGTTCTCTGTACTGTGGTCAGGGCACAGAACAGTTCACCCCCGAAACTCCCTGCTGCCCTGTGTGGTCCCCCTCCCCCAGCCCCAGGCCTGGCCACCTGGATCTGTTGCCGTGGCGGTCGTTTGGTCTGAAGTCATGAGCAGGAGACGGGCAGCTTGCAGGCCGCGCGGTGCCTCCAAGACACTCCTTCCTCGTGTGTTAGCGCCCACTGCGGGTTGCCTGGCTTGCCATCCGCTCAGCACTGAAGGGCACTTGTGTCACCTCCAGGGCTTGGCGATGGTGCCTGGGTCGAAAACCTGTGCGCAGGTATTTGTGTAAACGTAAGTTTTACTTTCTGGGGCTGGTGTTGGCAAACAGCCCCAGCCACATCCATCCACCCCCGCCCCGCGTCTGCACACTCATGGCGTGCGTCTGGCGGGACAAGGGCAGAGAGGAACAGGGGCGGCGACTGTGGCCCTCAAAGTCTAAAATGTCCACTTTCAGATCCTTTCTAGAAAAGGCTTGCTGACCCTGCCTCAGGGTAAAGGCATGAGTGCCGACTGGTGCAGTGAGTGTGTTAGTTTAACTCAGGAGAAGCCAGCTGCCCAGGTGTGCGGTGGCCACACCGTTTCACACACACAACGCACGCACGCCGGCGGCACCGAATGACCCACCCTCTCTGACCCTCCACAGCCGGGGCTCTTGCCTTCTCTCAATGGGCCACAGCTCTGTGCACCTCACTTTCCTAACGGCTGACGGAGCTGAGCTGTATAACCTCTTTGATGAAGCTGATTTTTTACCTTAAATTGATGGTTAATTAGTTGTGTATTTAATCACTATTAATTTTGAGAGTTCTGTGTATATTTGGGATGTAAGTCCTTTGTCAGCTACACGGTTTGCACATTTCTCCTCCCTGGCTTTTAATCTCATCTTTTCATTCTCTGAACAGCGTCTTTTACAGAATTTCTATGAAGTCCAGCTCAACGTCTCCTGCTTTTTTCTGTATGATTCGAGCTTTTGGTGTCATATCTAAGAGCGCTGTCCAACCCCAGGCCACTCAGATTTTCTCCAATATTTTCTTCTAAAAAATTTACATTTTTCATTTGGACCTATGGCTCCTTCTGGGTTAATTTTTTTAATTTGGTGTGAGATTCAGGTTGCTGTTTCTTTCTTTTCACATAGATATCCGAGTATTTCCGTGTCACTTGTTGAAAAGACTGTCATTCCTCCATCAGATTCCTTTTCCTCCTTTGTCAGGAATCATTTGGCCCCGACACTGTTTGGCTGTGTCCCCACCCAAATCTCATCTGAATCGTAACTCTGACCGTTCCTTCATGCCATGGGAGGAACCCGGTGTGAGGTGATTGGATTATGGGGGCGGGTCTTTTCTTCACTGTTCTCGTGACAGTGAATGAGTCTGATGGTTTGATACGGGGAAACCCGTTTCGCTTGATCCTCATTCTCTCTGTTGCTGCTGTACCTGCTGGGGCAGCCCTCCAGGAGCCACGTGTGGCATCGGCCGGTTTTATACCTTCATTCAGCGAGAGGTGAGGTGGAGAGTGCTTGCCTTGTCCCGCCGGGGACCAGAACTCTGCGGTCCCGGTTTAGAAGGTGCTGCTGCATTGAGGGTTGACCTAGCATGGAATTGTCAGACATGCTGGTAACAGAGACCTTCTCAGAGATGGCAGAGAGGCCGAGAGGCGGCAGAGCCTCTGAGAGGTGATTTCTGGATGTATTTTACAGGAGGAGCCATAGGTTTCACAAATGAGAATTCAGTGTGAGGCAAAGAGCAGGACCAGGGGTGACGGTGACCCGAGCTGTCCAGCCTGCGTGGCTCGATGGCTTGCTGACACAGGACAGGCAGGTGGAGGTGGGTGTGGGTAGCGGGGACAGGCTTGGTTGGGGCTGTTTGAGACACTTAGTGAATATTCAAGCGGCGATGTGGAGTATATTATGGGTGATACGAGGTCAGGGGAGAGGCCCAGGCCAGTGGCGTAAGCTGCAGTCTTGTTCATTGCACAGGTGGCCTCCAACGCAGGGCCCCCAGGAGACCACAGGAAAGTCTCCTAGAGAAGACAGCAGGTGAGCCCTGGGGCGAGGAATCTTCAGAGGAGGCGAAAGTCTGGGGATAGGAGGGCACAGGGCATGGGGTATCCAGTAGCCAAGCAAAGTGGGATTTTCTTGGAGAAGGACTGAGGCACTCAGTGCTGTGGATGGGGCGTCAGATGTTGGGGAGAATGAGCTGGAGACAGACACGGGCATGGAGGCGTGGATGGCCCTGGGGAGGCGCCCAGGCAGCCTGTGGACGGCAGGAGCAGCTCAGGACGAGAGCGGCGGGAAGACAGGAGCTGGAGGGGCTGTGTAAAGGAAACAGCAGGAAGAGTCGCCCCCCGGGCATGTGGCCACAAGAGGATCTCTCTCTCTCTCTTTTTTTTTTAAAGTGAGATGGAATCTTGCTCTGTTGCCCAGGCTGGAGTACAGTGGTGCAATCTCAGCTCACTGCAACCTCCGCCTCCTGTGTTCAAGCAATTCTCCTGCCTCAGTCTCCTGAATAGCTGGGATGACAGTCATGAGCCACCATTCCCAGCTCATTTTTGTATTTTTAGTAGAGACAGGGTTTCACCATGTTGGCCAGACTGGTCTCAAACTCCTGACCTTAAGTGGTCCACCCACCTCGGCCTCCCAAAGTGTTGAGCCACCGCGCCCAGCCGAGGATCTCTCTCTTTAAGAAGGAGAAATATCTGTATTTCTGAATGTGGATAGACTAGTCCAGTGGAGAAGCACAGAGGGGAGAAGGGAGGTCCTGAAACAGGAAGGCGAGGGTGCGATCTGGCGAGCAACTCCAGACGAACAGGGTGGAGGGTCCGTTACAGAAAGCGAGTGAGCCCCGAGACAGCATCATGTCGGGGACCCAGTGCCGTCATCGACGCGGCTATGGTGGGGGTCAGCAACAGCACTTCTATTTGTAGAACATACACGACACTTTCAGACACGGGACATGGTTTTGTCTTAAGGACCCCTTGTAAACAGAGCAAGCATCTCCCTTCTGAGGATTTTGAAACCGGCTGGGAGCACCCTGCCCGGCTCTGTCCGCAGTCCGGGGCACAGGGAAAGTCCCCTTCATGCAAGTCTCTCGGGCTCTGCCTCCAGCAGTTCTTACCCAGAGGCAGCTCAGTGACCTCTAGTGGCTGGCTGGACAGCTGGAACGGGACGCAGCCACGTGGAGGAGACTTTGGGGCTCATTACCAGCATCCTCAGGTGCCCATGCCATTTTCGGAGCTAAGCCTGCAGCCCTGTGTGGGGTGGTAGAAGGGGCAGCACTGGGCCGCCTCCTGCATGCATGGAGTTCTTCCCTCCGTTAGGCAGAAGCCGCATTGCAGGTGACGTGGGTTTACACAAGGATCTTCTTTACCAGGATCTGGGGAGCAGGGACATGGGGAACGAAGTTGCCTCGACCATCCTCCCAGCCCCTCCGTGCAGCGTCAGGTGCTGTGCTGTGTCACCTGTGGCTGTGGACTCCAGGTTCAGTGCCAGGAAAGATGAATGTCACCATGCTGTGGTTGGCCGGGGCCTGACTTCCCTCGGCATGCGTCCAGCTGCACAAAGCAGGGTCATTAGTAACCCACCTTCCCTGCAGGTGCTTCTGCAGCCTGGGCCTGGCAGGGCTAAACTTAGAATCAGGAGCTGTGTGAGATGGGGAGCAACGGGTGATTTTGGATTGAACGTTTTTCATGAGCCCCTTCTGGCATGTGCTGCTCTCAAACGCGGGGCTGCGGCTCTCCTCGCCTGCTCTCTGCCTGGCCAGGTGATGGGAGGGAGGGTTGGCGCTAATTGAGAATCATCTGACACCAGGAGGGGACGCGCTGGCAATCCATGGCAAACCTCACGCAGCGTCCTCAGGCTGTCCTGGAGCTGGAGCCGGAAGTCCCCTCCCCACACCCAGGGCCACACTGTGCGGGCTGCAGCTGCCCTGTAATCTGTGCGGCTGGTTCAGAAGAGCTGTGGCTGCTTCCTCTGGGATGTGAAAAAGCTGCCATGTCAGGGGCAGGGTGTGAGAGCACTGGACGGGCTCTTAGGGGTGTCACTGAGTGACATGAGGACCACCCTTGTTAGCGGGAACTCCAGCAGGGCCGGCTATAGTTCAACAGCAAGGTCCGGGGGGACGGAGTGGGAGGAGGAGCGGGCCTTCAGCAGGGCGGGTGAGCCTGCTGGTCTTCTCCCTGAGTCACCCTGCTGGGCCCTGCAAAGGAGTCTCCTGTAGCCAGAGAGGCAGAGACAGAAGACACCAGAAATGGTGGGTTGGGGGATCAGAGGAGGGAAGGAAGGGGTGGGGAACAGAAGGCAGAGACCAGGTCACAGACTTGTGGGCCCTGAGAACCTCAGGGCTGGAGAAAGTGGGTGCCAGGCAGGGGACAGTCAGGCTGGGTGGATAGTGGGTGGGTGGAAGGGTGGATGGACAGATGGATGGGTGAGCAGGTGGATGGGTGAGTGGGTAGATGGGTGAGTGGGTGGATGGGTGAGTGGGTGGATGGGTTGATGGATGAGTGGATGTGTGGATGGATTGGTGGATGGGTGAGTGGGTGGGTGAGTGGGTGGGTGAGTGTGGGTGAGTGGGTGATGGATAGTGGATAGGTGAATGGATGGGTGGATGGACAGTTATGTGGATGGTGGATGGGTGGGTAAATGAATAGGTCAGTGGGTAGGTGGGTGGTTGGATGGATAGGGAGGTGAGTGGGTGGATGGATGCATGGCTGGGTGGATGGATAGGTGGGTGGGTAGATGGTGACTAGATGAGGGTGAGGGGTGGATGGGTGGTGGAAGGGTAGGTGGATGGGTGTGGAGAGGGATGGGGATGGATAGGTGAGTGAGTGGCTGGATGGGCGGGTGGATGATGGGTGGGTGAGTAGGTGGATGGATGGTGGGTAGGTGGATGGGTGGGTGGATAGGTATGTAGGTGGGTGGGTGGGTGGTTGGAGGGGGATGGATGGGTGGATGGTGAGTGGATGGGTGGGTAGTAGATGGATGGGTGAATAGGTGAGTGGGTGTGTAGGTGGATAGATGGATGAGTCCGTAGGTGGATGAGTGGGTGGATAAATGAATAAATGAATGTCAGAATTCCTGAGACAAAATACAAGAAGAAAGCAAACCCAACAAAAAGTCATGAGATGGCAAGAGGTGCATCTGAGCGAATTCCAGAGCCCAGTCGCAGTCCTGTCTTGCTCTTGACCACTGTGAATTTGCGACTGGAGTATTCTGAAGCCTAAGGCTGCCTCCACTGAAGTTCTTTCTATCATGTGGTGCAGGTGGTGTGATGTGTTAGCATTTATACCAGTGGGTCATCTCTTAAAACACTAGTGGGCATCATTGGCTCTGCTAATCTTACCCCTGAAGGCTGAATGAGGAGATGCCAAGTTTGGAACATCTCTAGAGTTGGATCCTCACTTTTAGTAAGTAACCCAAAGCTCCTAGTCTATCTCAAGATAAAGTGCTTCATGAATAGATGAAAGGATAATTGAAATACCACCTTGTATATTTGTATTAAATATGTCGAAAATGAAAGTGCTTAATTCCTTTAAGACATTGAAAGTCATGAGCTGGGTTATTTGAAAACAAGGTCCCCTAAGTAAAGATGGATTAAAGTGGAACTTCCAAAGGCATTCTGTGCTGCAAATGAATTCAATGTGACTCTTTTGCACATATAAAGCATACAGAGAAGGCCATTTCCTAAGAATCAAGAAAGATGGCTGCGTAACTGACATCACCCCTCCATTGATGAGTTTTATCTTTTTGACTTCTCTTGATACTCTCTTTTCCAATGTAAGAGAACCTTGAAAACGTGTCCCTTGCACCAGGAGACTGGCTGAGCGTCCAGAACAGGCAGGGCCGGGAGCCCGGCACAGACCCCAGCAGTTACGCCGTCATGCACTTTACGGTCTCTGGAAGTGATGATGAGAATTGTGATCGATGAGTGTTTACTGAGCCTTGATGATTTGATTTCTACATGGCTTATTGAAGAGGCGCTAAAAATCACGTAGGGCACAGCCTGCAAGTTTCTGCTTTGAAACGCTGCCTTATGTGTAATAGCACTTAATGAGGGTTTATTAAATCAACCAATCAACTAATCGTCAATCACGGTCCTCTGACCCAGCCTGCCTTTTCACGTCTCTGTCATAGCTGACATTCTGATCAAACAGATGGACGACCTTTCCTAACTATGTGTCAGAGTGCCTTTGTCTATGTTGGCTCTATTTGCAAATCCTTCAGAAGTCCTCCTCCACCTGGTGAACTTCTACTCACCCTTGAAAGCCAGTTCCAGTGTCATAGCCTTGGGGTCTTTCCCTGTGCTCCTCATTCCCTGACTGTGCCGTAGAATCCAGCCCCGGACTGGCTGATGGAGGAAGGAGCCCCATTGCCGGGTTTACGTGGGCTTCCGTGTGTCGATGCTGGAATACTGAGCGTCCCGTGTGCGTGCTGGAGTACTGAGCGTCCCGTGTCATTGCTGGAGTAATGAGGGTCCCGTATCATTGCTGGAATAGTGAGCGTCCCGTGTGAGTGCTGAATAGTGAGCATCCCGTGTCATTGCTGGAATAGTGAGGGTCCCGTGTGAGTGCTGAATAGTGAGTATCCCGTGTCATTGCTGGAATAGTGAGGGTCCCGTGTGAGTGCTGGAATACGGAGCGTCCCGTGTGTGTGCTGGAGTACTGAGCGTCCCGTGTCATTGCTGGAATAGTGAGCATCCCGTGTCATTGCTGGAATACTGAGTGTCCCGTGTGAGTGCTGAATAGTGAGCATCCCGTGTCATTGCTGGAATAGTGAGTGTCCCGTGTGCGTGCTGGAATAGTGAGGGTCCCGTGTGAGTGCTGGAATACTGGGCGTCCCGTGTCATTGCTGGAATACTGAGCATCCTGTGTCATTGCTGGAATAGTGAGCGTCCCATGTCATTGCTGGAATAGTGAGGGTCCCGTGTGAGTGCTGGAATACGGAACGTCCCGTGTGAGTGCTGGAATACTGAGCGTCCCGTATCATTGCTGGAATAGTGAGCGTCCCGTGTGAGTGCTGGAATAGTGAGCATCCCGTGTCATTGCTGGAATAGTGAGCGTCCCGTGTGAGTGCTGGAATAGTGAGCATCCCGTGTCATTGCTGGAATAGTGAGCGTCCTGTGTGAGTGCTGGAATAGTGAGGGTCCCATGTCATTGCTGGAATAGTGAGCGTCCCGTGTCATTGCTGGAATAGTGAGCGTCCCATGTCATTGCTGGAATAGGGAGCATCCCGTGTCATTGCTGGAATAGTGAGCGTCCCATGTCATTGCTGGAATAGGGAGCGTCCCGTGTCATTGCTGGAATAGTGAGCGTCCCATGTGAGTGCTGGAATAGTGAATGAGTGGACTCGCTGCTTTTCTCAACCTATACATGGTCATGGGAATAATTTTCTTTAAAATCCAAATGTGTCCAGATGCCTGCTCAGCCCTGGCTCATGCGCTATATTTACAGGTCAAATCCCACATGGCGCAGCCTTGCGTTGAGGCACTCAACAGACCCTGCTTCTCCTGGCTGTTTCCCTCCACACTGCCTCCAGAACAGGGACACAGGGCCTGTCTCCGGGCTCCAGACACTCCCTGTGACTTCCACTTCCCCCATCGTCTGAGGGCTGCCCCGACTTGTACTGAGAGTTGACGTGGAAAGGAGTGGATAAACGTAGAGGCCCGTGACCTGGCTGTGCCTGGAGCGATCCAGTGCGTGGAGGCCTCTGACCTGGCCGCGCCCAGAGCGATCCAGTGCGTGGAGGCCTCTGACCTGGCCGCGCCCAGAGCGATCCAGTGCGTGGAGGCCTGTGACCTGGCCGTGTCCGGAGCGATCCAGTGCGTGGAGGCCTCTGACCTGGCCGTGCCCGGAGCGATCCAGTGCGTGGAGGCCTCTGACCTGGCCGTGCCCGGAGCGATCCAGTGCGTGGAGGCCTCTGACCTGGCTGCGACCGGAGCGATCCAGTGCATGGAGGCCTGTGACCTGGCCGTGCCCGGAGCGATCCAGTGCTTGGAGGCCTCTGACCTGGCTGTGCCCGGAGCGATCCAGTGCGTGGAGGCCTCTGACCTGGCTGTGCCCGGAGCGATCCAGTGCGTGGAGGCCTCTGACCTGGCTGCGACCGGAGCGATCCAGTGCATGGAGGCCTGTGACCTGGCTGTGCCCAGAGTGATCCAGTGCATGGAGGCCTCTGACCTGGCCGTGCCTGGAGCGATCCAGTGCTTGGAGGCCTGTGACCTGGCCGCGCCCAGAGCGATCCAGTGCGTGGAGGTCTGTGACCTGGCCGCACCCGGAGCGATCCAGTGCATGGAGGCCTGTGACCTGGCCGTGCCCGGAGTGATCCAGTGCGTGGAGGCCTCTGACCTGGCCGCGCCCAGAGCGATCCAGTGCGTGGAGGCCTGTGACCTGGCCGCGCCCGGAGCGATCCAGTGCGTGGAGGCCTCTGACCTGGCCATGCCCTGAGCGATCCAGTGCGTGGAGGCCTGTGACCTGGCCGTGCCCGGAGCGATCCAGTGCGTGGAGGCCTCTGACCTGGCCACGCTCGGAGCGATACAGTGCGTGGAGGCCTGTGACCTGGCCGCGCCCGGAGCAATCCAGTGTGTGGAGGCCTGTGACCTGGCCGCGCCCGGAGTGATCCAGTGCATGGAGGCCTGTGACCTGGCTGTGCCCAGAGTGATCCAGTGCATGGAGGCCTCTGACCTGTCTGTGCCCGGAGCGATCCAGTGCGTGGAGGCCTCTGACCTGGCTGTGCCCAGAGCGATCCAGTGCATGTTTATTGAGCTGCTACTTTGTGCAGCACGGTTCTCTGGGGAAAGAGGAAGTGACAGGGAGGTGTGGCCCTGGGGTGCATCTTGGGGAGCCCCTCCCTGTAGTCTCTGCCTCCAACCTGAAAACCCAGAGGGCTGGGCAGGGACTGTGAGGTGCCCCATGTGGGGGCTGATTTCTGGTGAGGGGGACACATGGCCTAATTCCAGTTAAGGGGCCGTGGTGGCTCAGTGCCCCCATGCCAGGAAGGGAAGGAGCCCACCCCCTCAGTGCAGGTCAGACTCTGGAGGTTGCTCTGAGAAGCCTGGAGATGGAAAGGGAGGGCGGGAAGGGGCAGTGCAGGGGCGGCCCCAGGCCCACTTAGGTAGCCACGGGGGCATCGGGTGTCAGCCCCAGAGCCTCGTGGGTCTGACACTGGCCTTCATGCTTGGCGTAAGTTGATTGTCTTCCCCTATTTGTATAAGTTCATGAAGAGGAAAGCATAACAATGTTTTTCTGAATAATGGATACTTTGCAGATTACAATTCTGACAGCAGCGTCTTCACCAGGGCTAGGAAGCGGAAGTTCAGTAGGTGACACCCGCCCGAGGCCTCATGGCTCACTGTGGGTCGGGGTTCGCTTCTTCCCTCTCTCGTCCCTGAGTCAGGTTCTGGATTCTGCCACTGCACAGATATCCCTGGAGTGGCCACGCGGCTGCCGGGGCCCATCCCGCCTTCACACAGGGAGCGTGATCCAGCTCCAGCCGTCATCGACAGGGGCCACGAGATCATGGCCCAGTGTCTGCCCACCCAGCCCCCTGCGCCGGGCAGTGGCTGGCTGTGCAGTGAGCAGCTGTCGCCCTCTCTCTGTGGGTACTTCAGCACCCGCCCACTGTGGGTGGCACAGCTGTGGGTGGCACAGCACCCACCCACCCACTCAGTCCCTCCATGCCAGATGGGAGGTCTGGGGAGCCTCGCTGCAAACACCCACTCTACCTGGAGCTTCAGATGTATGACCCTACGTCAGCCCTCTCTCCAAACTGAGAAGGCCGGGAGTGGGGAAAGCGCTGCCAGTCACCTCTGCACTCACAGAGGCCAGCCCAGGCCAGAGCCATGCAGCTCAGCCTGTGGCATCTGCCAGGACGGTGGGTGGTGAAGAGAGGACGGTGCCCCTGAATCCTGGAGGGGTGGGGGTGCCAGCAAGGCGTGGAGCTGGGTGGGCACAGGAGGGCATGGGTGTCTGAGCAGTGGGACTGTAGCAGCATGACTCTGGTCTGGAATTTTAGGCTGTGCTGGGCCTGCACATGGAGGAAGAGCTGGCCCTGCCGCTCTGAGGCTGCCTGTGCCCTGGAGCGGGTAAGGGAAGGCTCTCAGGGCAGCCACAGAGGTGCCCAGCCTACCTCCTGTGGTTTATTTTCCATCTACATTTAAAATATTTATTTAGCAAAGATGATGGAATTACACTGTTCAAGGTTGTAGACAAAACCAAAAACATATTTACTGAATCGTGGCTCTCCGGACATGCTTTGTCACGAGTGGGCACCGGGCCTGGCTCTCGGAGGCAGCCATGCTGACCCTGCCCGTGGGCTGGGGGACACCCGGCACGTGCGCCCTTGGGGCCGAGCACACCATCTGGACAGTCAAGGCAGGAAGAGCCTGCGTGGGGCTCAGCTTGGCCAACCCCGTAACCAGTTTGGGGAGAGTGCTGGTTCCAGGAGGACACTGAGGTTTGCGGCCACTTCGCTTCTGCGCTGCTGGCTGGACTCTGATCTGCCTTCATCAGCGTCACAGCCAAAGGGACCATGGGAGTGGCTGGAATTTTTCATCCTGCCCAAGTGAACAGGCGACCCTGGAGGCACGCAGCCAGGCGGGGACAGGTGGGCCCAGGGCGCCGGTGCTGAGACTCTCGCCACTGTCCCGTGCTGTGTGCATCTGAGTGGGGTGGGCCACTTCCTCCAGGTGGGAGGCCCTTGTGGGAACCACGCGGCTGGGATGGACGGGTTGCTCTGGCCCTGGGGTGCTCCAGCCTGTGGTGAGGCGAGACATGTGCAGGGACACCAGCCGTGGCTCAGGTGCTGGGGGTGAGAACTCCGTGGGCTGCAGGGAGCCCTTGGATGGAGGGGCAGAGGCCTCTTCCCGGTCAGATGGAGTGAGGTGGGGAGGGGAGGGAGGGAGGGACATGATGGCAGGAGCCCCTTGGGAAGCCCAGGACTCTGGAGGACGTACTGAGACAGATGCGGAGCCACCTCCCAAACCCACCGGTCCAGCTGGGCCTGGCCGGGCACCTGGGCACTGAAGGAGCAGGTGTCTCCAGCTTCTCCTCCAACGTCTATCATGACTCACTGGGTGGAGATGTCTTTAACCTGGACAGGAGGTGGGAAAGAATCTTTATGTGTGTGGGGGTTTCCTGTGGTGGAGGGAAAACAGCTGATTCCATGCTAGGTGGTTTGAGTTTCAGAAGGCTGAGAGGTGCGGCCACGAGGCCGTGGGAAACTGAGTCTGGTCCCAGGGTGGGCTGAGGGAATTCCTGGACCCTCATCAGTACTTTGGAGGCTGGGACACGCTGGGGAGAGCCCTCCCCAGGAAGCTAGGACTTTTGAGGGAGGAGATGGAGAGGGGAAGCAGGAGGAGCAGCAGTTCCCAGCCCTGATTCTGCAGGAAGCTTCTGGGCAGCGCAGGGTGGGCGGTTCTGGAGCCATATGCTGACCAGCCTGGAACCCGCTGATGCAGCAAGCCCAGGCTTCTGAGGAAAGTGAGGCCTGAGGACCCTGGACCCAAGCCTCCTGTCTGAGAGGGCATTGCCACCCTCCCCTGCTTGCTCACGGGCATCTGCCTGGAGTGAAGGAGCAATTGCCTGTCGTGGGTACAAACAGGGGCCCAGCAAGCTCCTGGTCTGCACGCGAGGCTATCAGGGCTGGGGCTGGGGGGCCGTGGGAGGATGCAGCCTGAAGCACCCTCCACCCTGCACACGAGATGCGCCAGCCTGATGCCCAATGACTGTCACTGCACGCAGGGGCACTCGGGACAAGCTGCTGCCGATCAGCAGTCACATCCAAGGAGACTTTCAGGCCACAGCTTCTCCCTGGAGAGAGAGGGGCGTGAAGTCATCTGCGGCGTGGAAGGGGCACTCGTCTGCAGTTCTCTTCAGCCTGAGAGTCAGCACACCGCACCATCCAGGGCCCATGGGAGAGGAAGGGTGGATGCCCCGAGCCCCCAGCCCTGCCAGGCCCCCCTCACCGCCGTGCCCTGTGCATCATGGCTGGGATGCCTGTCACTGAGTGGTGATTTAGGATCAAGCATAGCCAATAATTCTTGGTTCTTCCTGCACACGCCTGGCAGTTCCTTCATGTGACGCCTCGCAGAGCCGGCTGAGGAATGGTCTGGGGCGGCCGTGCCCTTCGCTGCAAATCCCAGACACAAGGCCGTCCGTCAGCCTCCCCAAGGTCAGCACAGGCCTTCGGCTTCCCTGGCTGTTAGAACACGTGTCCTGGGCCCCTGCTCGTGCTGTCCCTCATGTGCAGGTCAGATATTTGTGTGAATGCTTGTGGCTGTGCATGCCGTCAACACCCCTGACAAATTCAGGTAAGGGAGAGGCTCCTGTTTGCTGGTCTGGTTTTGGGGACAGCTTTGAGGCTCAATTCAGAGAATAACCAAGGACTTCAGAGGCTTGTAGTCAGCAGTTGCAGAAGGAACGCCTGGCCAGTTGCCTGGGGAACAGAAGCGATGCCTCCGAGGACCCGGCAAAGTGCCCCCATCTCCAGCTTGTCTCCAGGGGAGGCTTGGTGGTGGGTCGCCATGGTTCATGGGGACAGCAAGAAGACAAGCAAAAGTGCATTTGGAGGTGAGGGGCCGGAGGTGTGACCTCCGCACACAGCAGTGGACTCACGCCTGTGGACACAGGACCTGCCATTGTAAGAACTCAGGTTTGAAGGGTGACAGGACGTCTTGTTGGCTATGGTACCTTGAGCAAGTCACCAGGTTTCCCTGAGCTTCAGTTTCTCTGCATAAATCGTAAAAGTCAATCACCCTTCGCTTGCTGGATGTGAGGATAATGAGGTGATGAAATGTGTCCGGTTACCCAGCACTTGTAACAAACCAATCCAGAACCCAGTGGTGTCAAACCATTGCCAGCTGCTTCTGCTCATGAGTTCTGAGACAGGAATCTGGGCAGAGAATCACAGGGAACAGCTTTCTGTCCCGGTGTCTGGGCCTCTTCTGGAAAGCCTCGCTGTCTGGGTGTGAGGGGTCATGGCTGGGGTTGGGGTCATGGGGGCTTCCTTGCTCTCGTGGCTAGGCCGGGCCAAGCTAGGCTGGGCTGTCCACTGGCTCCCCCACCGGCCTTCGTGCAGCTGGTGCTTCCTCACTGTGTGGCAGCCTTGGGGTCACTGGGCTTCTTTCCTGGTAGCCCAGGGCTCTATAAGGAGTGTTCTAGAGACTTGGGAGGAGGATGCCGGTTCTTCTGTGACCCAACCTCAGCATCTCAGAGTGCCAGGTCTGCCTATAGTACACCGGCTGGAGCAGGCACAAGCCCACCCACATTCAAGGTGAGGGACAAAGAGTTCCAGCAGCGGGGGCCTTTGTAGCTCTCCGTTAGCACTGAGTATGGGTGTGAAACTGACCCAGCTGTCCCAGAGAGCTGATGTTCATGGTTTCTTTGAATAAATATAGAAAATGACCTTCCCAGTCTTAAAACTCAAGTTACATTTGTCTTATCTGAGTTCCTTTCATAGGAAACTAACCATCAGGCCTCCCAGATAGTATCAAGGAGCTGAAACTTACCAGATCTCAGCCTCTGGACAATGAGACACCAGACCGCAACCTATCATGATGACTGCCTAATCGGCCAGACCCCAACCCATCATGGTCACCTAACTAGCTGGACCCCAACCCGTCATGACCGCCTAACTGGCCAGACCCCAACCCACCATGACCACCTAACCAGACACCTGCTTCCTGTTGACCAACTCTTCTTCCTTGTCCTTTCCTGGTTCCCGTTTTCCCACACATGATTGCATTTCTTCTCTGCTATGTAAACCCCTAATTTTAGTCAGTCATGGAGATGGATTTGGGACTGGCCTCCCATCTTCTTGGTGGCAGAAGCGCATTAAAACCTTCTTCCCTGCAGTATGCATTGTCTCAGTCATTGGCTTTCTGTGCAGCGAGCAGCGAGACCAGGCTGAGCCCCTGGTGTTGTGATGACTCCCGGGTGTGTTGCAAGGACTGTCGGCTGCTGCTGGAGCCTCTGGACCCGCCCGGAGCACCGCATCCTCCCTCAGCTGAGGGTGTGTGGAGGGTGAGATGCCGCTGTCTTGTGGCATTATCTCTGTATATTACAATTTCACATCTTCTTTAGCTACAGGACTTGTGGACTAGATTTATTTTCCATGTACAGAATGCAGTGTAGGGATGGTCCCATCTGAAATCCATGCGCTGCACCATTTCTATTCTGGGGTGAGAACCCTGTAGCCCAGCTGGAGGGAAGCACAGGTGCAGGCACCTGGGGACAAAGGTGCACATCCACGTGGCCCCTCCGTGGGGTCAGAGGGCAAGGCCACAGCAGGTCTTTTTCTCTGAAGCTTCATGATGCGTCTGGTGTCTCAAGGGGAATAGCGGGCTTGTTCTCCTTACAGGAGGGCCCCACGCCCACGCTCCCCAGCACCCCACCTCATGACGCCCCTTCTGGAATCTCGTGCAGCTCCAGGAAAGGTATCCCCCTCTTCTGCTGAGATGGCCAAGGCCCACCCTGGGCCAGCTCTGGGGCCTCCGGTGTGCAGGACAGCGGGGCCACCTGCTGCTTATTTCTGAGCAGGGCACGACTGGGGGTGCAGATGGGGGGGCAGACCCCGACTCACCCGGAGAGGCCTGCCTCTGTTATCCCTTCTCTCTCCAGGACCTGCCCACCACATGGGGCCGAGCTCTGCTTCCAGCCCAGCACACTTGCCCTCCCTGGCACCCTGGCAGAGTGACTGACCATGGGTGGGTGGCCTCTCAGAAACCCGCATCTTCTGGAGGGAGGAAGACATGCGGCTGACGGGCCTGCCCGCTGAGAGCAGGGGAGGCGGCGCCTGCGAGGGGAGTGTGGGAGCTCGGGGCCAGGCCCGCTTCCTTTTTTTTTTTTTTTCCTTAAGTGAGACACTTTAAAAACAAATTTTTTTTAAGTAGTTTTGGGGCCTGGTACGGTGTTTCACACTCATCATCTCAGCACTTTGCAAGGTGAGGTGGAAGAATCACTTGAGCCCAGGAGTTCGAGACCAGCCTGAGCAAGACAGTGAGATCTCATCTCTACGTAAAAATTTAAAAATTAGCTGAGCATGCTGGCATGTGCCTGTAGTCCCAGCTAGCTGGGAAGCTGAGGTGGGAGGATTGCTTGAGCCTAGGAGGTAGAGGCTGTGGTGAGCCGTGATTGCACCACTGCACTCCAGCCTGGGAGATTGAATTTGGGTTTACAGAAAAACTGAGCCGAATGCACATTCAGTTCAAAACTACCCCCATCCCCACATTTCCCGTTATTAAAGTAATAACACATTACTTAGGAGTAATCCAGTCTCCCGAGGACTGTGCCGCATTAGTTACAACTCCCGACCCTGAGTTGATACATCACTAGCTACGGAGCCCGTTGGCACAGAGGCCATTGGCAGTGGGCGTTAGGGTTTCCTCCTGGTGCTGTGCGTTCTCTGGGCTTTACAAGAATATAAGGATTGTGGTCCAGTGTCGGTGTCACCCAGAGCAGCTTCAGGGCCCTGCAGCTCCTGTGCTGCGCCCGTCCCTCCTTCCCTCCACACAGCCCCGGCAGCTGGGATTATTTTATAGTTTTGCTGCTCGCAGCTCTGTGCTCTGCCCAATTCCCAAGCTCTGCCCGTTTTATTCCCCTGCTGGAACCTGCTGGAATATGGCTGCACACACTAGTACACGCAGAACATGCTGGAACATGCTGGAATGTGCTGGAACATGCTGCCACATGCTGGAACACTCCAAGGTAGTGCAGGCTCCTCCCCTAATGCCTGCATCATGGGGGTCCGGCCGCGTCACCCTGTCCTCTGGGCGTTTCCGTGACTCCCAGGACTCGGCAGGAGCTGTTCTAGTACCCCACAGCGTCCGGGTCCTTGTCACAGCGCTGGCAAGGACTCACACGCTTCCTCTTCCCCATTACATGTCAAGCTCAGGAACATCGAGGAGAGAACCCCCGACCCCCAAGCCACAACCTCCCTGATATGAGATGGGTCGTCTTGGCTGCAGGCCTGGTGGGCTCTGGGGATGGGGGTACAAAGCTTATCCACCCAAGGGGGCTTCAGATGGGCCACTGCAGAGGAGCTCACGGGGTTGAAAACCAAACCAGAGTTCAGACCCCCTCATGCCCCCAAGTCAGACTTTGGCAATTTTAACCTGCAGCCTCTTCAACACGCCAGACTCACCTGGAGAGGCAGCCAGGGCTAGAGAGGGTCTGGAGCCGGCAGGCCCAGTCCTGCCCAGAACAGGCACACCGGCGGCTGGCGCCAGTGTCTGCAGTGCCGAGCTGAGCCAGAGTCCTTCCCACCTGAGTTGTCCCCACCAGGTGGGATGGGCCTTGTCCCTAGGCCATGTGGGACAGGAAGGGGAAGGTGCTTTCTCTGTGGGCGGCTGGGACTTATAACTCAGTGTTTCTAGCACTGGCCCCTTCTCCGCTGCAGCAGATGCATCCCCTGGTTCGAGCCAGGTGCACACCCTGACGTTTACACTAAGAGCCACCACAGCCTTGGATGGGCCCTACCAGTGGGCCCAGGGCCTCCTTAGCTTCCCAAGAATGGGTGGCCACAGAACCCTGAGCTGCTCCCAGGGGTCTCTCCTGGGGGATGCCACAGCTTGGCACAGCCGTCCCTTCATCACCAGGGTGCTGGGCACCATGCCCGTATTCCTGTGGGTCGCAGGGAGCAGGAACTAACTGTGAGCGCTCCACCAATGCCGCTATGGAGGCCTGGGAACTGTGGGTCTCCCCATGCCGTCTTGTGCACAGGAGAAGCGGCCTGCCCTGGGGCGTCGGGAAGACTTCATGGCTCAGGGCTGTGGAGCCAGCCAGGGTGCGGTGAGGAGCGTTGAAGAGAAACCTACAGAGGGGCGTCTCAGAGGCCACCGAAGGCAGGTGGCTTCTACCAAAAGCACCCTCTAGGGCCGCCCCCCTGGGCCAGGCCTGCCTGCACAGTGCTGGCCCCCACACCCGGCCCTGGAGTGGAGCAGATGGTCAAGACGGGGAAGACCCATCTCACGACGCTGCAATGCTGTGCGCTTACGTGTCACTGTCGGTCCTAGTGGAGGCAAAGCCCACCAGCTTCACGTGGCTGGGTGGCCACTCAGCAACGGCTGCGGTCTGGAGCAGTGGTCCCCGACCTTTGTGGCACCAGGGACTGGTTTCATGGATGACAGGTTTCCACGACTGTTGGCAGGGGATGGTCTCAGGATGATTCAAGTGCATTACATTTATTATGTGCTTATTTCCATTATTGCTACGTTGTAATATGTAATGAAATAATTGCACAGCTCACCATCATGTCAAATCAGTGGGAGCGCTGAGCTTGTTCTGCTGCGACTAGACGGTCCCACCTGGGGGTGATGGGAGACAGTGACAGATCATCAGACATTAGAGTCTCATAAGGAGCGTGCGACCCAGATCCCTTGCACACGCAGTTCACAGTGGGGTTCACGCTCCTACGAGACTCCAGCGTGGCCATTAATCTGATGGGAGGTGGAGCTCAGGTGGTGACGTGAGCGATGGGGAGCAGCTGTCAATACAGATGAAGCTTCGCTCACTCCCCGCTGCTCACCTCCTGCTGTGTGGCCCAGTTCCTGGTACCAGTCCGTGGCTCAGGGGTTGAGGACCTCTGGCCTAGAGGAAGGGGCAGGGCAGAGGTGTGAATCCTCGTCCCACAGTCAGACCTATGAGTCAGAGAAATTAGTGACGTACCTGGGGCCCCGCACCTGGCAGCGGGAGAGGGCGGGGCATGAGGGCCAGTGGCATGCAGCAGGCCTGGGCTGGGGGCAGCCCTCGAGGGTTGCCCACCTGCTCCCAGTGCTCTTCAGATGCACCTCTGCGGGCTTCTCCCCATTCCTCACCCAGCGTGTCAGCCCCACGAAGGGAGGCCTGGGGGCCTCTGTCCATTGCTGGGTCCTCAGGGCTTGGCACGTTGCCCTGTGGAGAGTCAGGGTGCGGTCACATTCTTGCTGATGAAGCAGCCTGGCCACCCCCGGGAGCCACATGGTTCAGGGCTCACAGCTGGGGTCCCTCTAGTGGCGCTGTCCCACGACAGACCTCAGATGCTCTGTGCCCTCTCACCCTCCTGATGTGGCACCCACGGGCCAGCAGTGTCTTCAGGCAGCCCATGCCCAAGGGGCTCGCCCAGCCCCGCAGGCCTTTCCACTGGGCAGCTTCCTTCTCTGCTTCCTTTTTGGAATAAGAAGCAGGGTCTTTATCATCATCACCAGTAACAGACCCCAAACCTAGAGCAAAGCGCTCAAGAGGTTTCCCTGCTTAGTGGCTGGTTTATTTTCAACTGTCGGAGTTGACAGCCCCATCCACTTTCTGATGTAACTATGATGGTTTTAGGAGATTTAGACATGATTTTTTTATAGCATGAAAAAGAAAAATAGAACTGAATGTATGATAACGATGAATCCTTCGGCTTCTGTGTCTGAAGTGGCTTCTAGGCGTGAGTTACCGCACAGTCACTCATGCCGTGTTGTGTCTTACTGCTTAATAAGCGTAAGGAAAACGGGGACGTCAGAATTGCCTTTCTGTTGCTATTTCCGCGCCGTTGCAACGGTGCTGTGTGGTGGCTGGGGAGAGCTGAGGGCCCGGACTGAAGAACCTCAGGCACCCCCGGGAGAAGCCGTCCACGGCGGCATACCAGAGCCCAGGAGGAAATGAAAAGCTGTCGGCATCCACTTCTCCCCCAGAAACGTGGGATGGCCGCCAGCTTCTCTGTGCTCGGGTATCTCAGCCACGGATCAGCTGACTCAGTCCTGGACACGGGTCTGAAGTGAACATTGTGTCTTGGGTGGAAACAGCCATTGGCGTCGGCGTGGGTGTGGATGTGGTTGGTCTGAGGCCTCCGTCACTGGGGGCGGCTCGTGGAAATGCAGCTCTCAAAGGGCAGGGACTCCTTAGGGTCCTGGTCCCACGTGGCTGGCCCTGTTGCCTTCCTTTCTCATGGGTTCCACTGGCCTTCTCAGTAGACCATGAGCTCGTGGGGCTCAGACCCCATCTGCTCTCACCGCAGAACCCGCCAGCAAAGGCTGAGCCAGTCACCGTGAGCCCCAGCGGGGCCAAGCCCGTGTGGAAGACGTCTACATGAGTCACGCATCTGCACAGTGTCACTAGTGTGGATCTTTATTCTGAGGAGTTAATCCAGACATGTTTTCTAAGCAGCTCAAGGGAAGGACTGTGGCCTGGGTGTCTCTCCCACCACAGAGGCGACTCTGACGTGCGTTCGGGCACTGCATAAGTATTCGGGAACACGTGCACCCAGCACTGACCCAGCAGGCAGTGAGCCCCGATCTGCACTGGAGGGAAATGGCATGTGGAGAGGGAAGAAGCCCCGTGACCAGGAGCAGCCTGGGCCGTGTGTGTCACACGCAGCCAGAGATCGGTGCTCCTGTCCCTCTCTCTGCCCACCACTTTCTGGCCAGGAGACACGGATCGAGTCCCTTCTCCCCTCTGGGGCTTCATCTGCAGCACAAGGACGCTGACCTGTGACCGCCAGTCTCTTTCAGCTCTGGGTGGTTGCTGCGCCCCAGGGCCAGGCATTCAGGCTAGTCAGGCCCTGTCCTCTTCCCAGGGCACAGCCAGTTCTGTCTGCGGGCTTCTGAGGAAGAGTGCTGGGAGTCAGGGGTAGTGGGGGTAGAGCTGCCACTGAGGCCGTAGAGTCCTGTCCACACCGTGACCCAGGGCCCATACACAGGTTTCCCTTGTTCTGGTGGACAGGCCACAGAAACTGGCTCCGGTAGCCAGCGGAGCTACAGAGAGATCGGGCGACGGCTACTGAGGGCAGTGCCACTGCTGCCGCCACCTTGGGGGACCCTCTTAGAGTCTGGGGACCCTTCAGCCCGCGTGGGAGCCTGGCTCACTGGCGCGGCCAAAAGCGACTTTGTTTTGTCTTTAGCCGGCTGCTTGTGCTCACGCATTTACACACAGGAGACAGTGCAGTTGGCTACGGTAGAAGTTTATTTTGTTTAATTTTTAATCAGACAGAGACCTCTGCAGAACGGTACTCAGCAAATTTGAGTGCAGAGGGTGGCTTGTTGCATGGGACTCCTAAGCTACCGACAGAGCCCCAGGGCACCTCCTCCCCGTCCCAGCTGGAGTCAGGCTGGATGTGCCACTTCCGGAATTTGCCACATAGTCTATGTCCTGCTTTCCTGCCTTGGGAGCGCCTCGCAGGAGGGTCCTCAGTGATTCTGCACCTTTAATCCTCCCTGCCTTTTTGTTTGTTTGTTTTTGAGATGGAGTCTCGCTCTGTTGCCCAGGCTGGAGTGCAGTGGTGCCATCTCAGCTCACTGCAACCTCCACCTCCCGGGTTAAGCAATTCTCATGGGCCGTCCGTGGTTATGGCTATGTGCCCAGCCCTATCACGTCCCACCAGAGACCCGAGGCCTCAGGAGGCGTCTGCAGTGCTGGGGCTGCAGAGCAAATGAGCCGAGTCGGGATTTGAGGCAGGGCTGAAAGGCAGGGCTTGGCTGCCTCTTGTGTGCTGACACTCGGCATGATATTTGCAGGATCGTGTGTGTCGTTGCGCCTGGGTTTGTTCTGGATTTGGATTTCTACTTTGTTTTTAATGTATTTAAAGCAACTATCTGATTTCTGGACTGATATTCAGAGGTCAGAGACCAAAACATGGAGAGAGGACAGGACGATCCATGCTTATCTTTGAACTCTGTGCATCTGGCATGGGCCCTGGGCCGTAGCCTTGGCTTAGATGTTGCTAGTGAGTGAGTAAAAAGCGGAATTCCATAAATGGTCAGTATCTTATGCAAAAGAGTTTAAAAATGTTAAGAGGAGACTATCAAACAATAAAATGGCAACCCTGAGACTTATTCTTGAAGCTTGATCTGTCCAGGTGTTTAGAGCCGAGTGGCATATGATCTAATGGAGTTGTGGCAAAGGAGTATTTGAGGCCATTCATGCAGCAAACGTGTACTGGGCTTCAGATGCTCTGCTAAGCACCCAGGGCAGAGAGTAGGTAAAGCATACGCTCCCGCTTGGACGCGCCTCCAGCTTCTCCATTCACTTGAAACAGTGGAGGCGCGATGTCAGGAAAGGGTCATCCACATCGCGGGTGCAGAGTCCGAGTCCGGAGGGGCCCCTTGAGAGGAAGCTGGACATGGGGCGGGGGTTGCGCCCCTTTCCGAGCTGCCCTGGGCCCCATCTGAGGCAGAGGCAATGGCCGGGCAGCGTCGGGCGGGAAGGTTCAGAGGCTGGTGCTTGTGGCTGCCTCCTGTACGGTTGGGATCACAGCTCTAAGTGCCACGCACAGGCCCGGGAGGAGCCAAGGCTCTGCTAACCTTCATGCCTCCCAGTCAGCCCAGCGCTCCCAAGGGGGAAGGGCGGAGACCCTCTCGGGCATCTGTGGCAAACAGAGCACTTTGTCTTCATGACAGCCAAGCAAAGTCCTCCCTCCTGCTGAGGGAGCAGATCCCATGTGACCTTCACGCCTTCATGTGTTGGAAAGGGCTAATGCGTGTTCCTTTTGAAATATGCAAGATGCTGGGCATCATGAGACCGAGGGAAGACTAAGGCGAGTTACTCCTTTATTTAAACTTTGGGTTCTTGGGTAGTCTTATTACGGAAGGGATTTAAAGTGCTTAAAAATTCCACAGGGCAAAGGGCATGTGGTGGTTCAAGACGTGATGTATTGCCATGCTGGATGCGATCTGTTCCAAGCGCTGTAAAGCGCTCATCTGAGCTGCTGTGGATGGAGCCAGCCAGTGACAGCGCCGCCTGAAGACACAGGGACGCAATCCAATCCTCGCGCTCCCGCAGGCCCCGACGCAATCCGCGCGCTCCCGCAGGCCCCGACGCAATCCGCGCGCTCCCGCAGGCCCCGACGCAATCCGCGCTCCCGCAGGTCCCGACGCAATCCGCGCGCTCCCGCAGGCCCCGACGCAATCCGCACTCCCGACGCAATCCAATCCGCGCGCTCCCGCAGGCCCCGACGCAATCCGCGCGCTCCCGCAGGCCGCGATGCAATCCGCGCTCCCGACGCAATCCAATCCGCGCGCTCCCGCAGGTCCCCGACGCAATCTGCGCTCCCGCAGGCCGCCGGGAGGGCTTGGCGGGCAGTTCGTACAGGCTGGACTCCTCCAGGCGCTTCTGAGCCGCCTTTTCATCCGGTCAAGGTCATCCCAGCCATTCCTCCATGGCGTCTCGCCAGCCAGCGGCCAAAGTCACCAGCAGACCAGCCTTTAAAGACAGGACGCCCCTTGCTTGCCTTCAACATCCACTTGACTTTTTGCAAAATCCTTATCTTAGACATTCCTCCTTAGGCTTAAGACAGGTCCTTCGGTGGGGTCCAATCTCGGGGCGAATCCGTTTAAGGCTCACAGCAAGAGGGGCGCGCACAGAGAAGAAGGGCCGGATTCGGAGACAGGAGCACTGGGAGAGTGTCAAACTCTCCATCTCCGCATTGCGCGGCCGCTCCGAGTGTGTTTCCTCGTGGGCACTGGGAGAATAATGCTTGCTCTGCCAACCAACCCGTGTCAGCACGAGAACCGAGCACTTCCTGCTGAGGGAGGCCTGAAGAACCGGGGTCTGGAGTAGTCGGGCCTGGGCTTGCATTTCACATCTGCCACTTTCTGTCATGGAAGCCGTGACTTACCTTCCTGGAGCTTCGGTGCCTGCATTTGTTAAGTGTGGATAATAGCATTTATTTAGATGAGGATGTTCTCAGGCTTAATGCTGTGATTTATGGAAATAGTGCTTGGCCCAGTGCAGAACCTCAAGGAATGGCAGCCACTTTTAAAGCTATTACCTTGACGATAGTGTTATTATCACTCTTACTCCTTCTTCCGTGACCATTCTTACCATGCAGGGCGTGGAAGCCTTCCAAAAGCGGCGCCCCTTGCAGGTATGAGTGTGAGTGCTGATTCCAGTAAGGTCCAGGCTTGCCTGATGAAGGCTGCAATTATCCAGAACTTGCTGCTGGCCTCTCCCGCCGGCAACTCTCACAGAACAGCCACCAGGAGCCTTTTATTTCATGTGTCATGAAAACAACTCCGACTGGGTGCTCATGAATTTGGGTGTGTGATGGCCCCGCCTGTCACAGAAGCATAATGCAGTTCCAGATTTAAAACGATGAGGACTCTGTTGCTCTGGTGTGGGCGAGCCGTGATCTGCACTTTGTAGCTGCTCACACTGGCATATGCTTGTGCACATAATGATGGCCTCAGGCCAGCGTGTGCAAGCGCAGATGGTGCTCCCTTCCCTTCAAGCTGTGCTAGTGAACTGTCTCTCACGTGTCCGCCCCGGGAAGCCCAAGCCTCTTCCCTTCTCAGCCCTCTCCACTCTCATCTCAGCCTCCGTCTTCCTAATCGAGGTGTTGATGGGTTAGTGCGGTCATTCACATCAACAAGCGTGTATTGGGGGCCTGGAGGAAAGCAGCACCGTGACGCCAGCCAGGAGACAGCGTGTGGGCTGCCCGCTCCATGGAGCACACGCGTCAGGGCCGGAGAGAGCAGCACCGTGATGCCAGCCAGGAGACAGCGTGTGGGCTGCCCACTCCATGGAGCACACGCGTCAGGGCCGGAGAGAGCAGGAGCAGATCGCATGCTTTCTGCTTGGCTGGAAACCAAATACAGGGACAAAGGGACAAGTCACCTGGGCGTCACAAGGTGATCTCACATGCGCGAAAGTACCATGAAGGTGGGCACCATGTGGGGGCCTGTGCCCAGCACTGGGTTAGAATGTGGCATCGCCCCTGTCTTAGGGAGAGCACACCTAGATGAGAGACGCTCTGGGGAACACACAATTTAATCTTCTGTAGAATCCAAACGGGTTTTAGAAGAGGAGAAAGACCACATTTGGCAAAGAGGCACACGATGTCTTTGAAGAGCTGGAAAACATGGAGTTAGAGGTGAGTGAGGCCTGTGCTGGGGTGAGAAATAGAAGTTCAGCTGAGGGGGCTCATGAGATGCAGCCAGAGGGATGGTGCCACAGTGCACACGCAGGAACCCCCTGCCATGGTGCACACGCAGGAACCCCCTGCCACGGTGCACACACACAGAAACCCCTGCCACGGTGCACACACAGGAAGGGGATGTGAGTCAGACAGTGACAAATGATGGTCCCCATGCCAGCCAGATGCGCTGAGGTGGAGCTAGGGTGGCAAGAAGGGTGGTGAGGGGCTCCCATGTGTGTGCACCGTGGCGGGGGGTTCCCGTGTGTGTGCACCGTGGCAGGGGGTTCCCGTGTGTGTGCACCGTGGCAGGGGGTTCCTGGGTGTGTGCACCATGGCAGGGGCTCCTGTGTGTGTGCGCACCGTGGCGGGGGGTTCCCGTGTGTGTGCACCGTGGCAGGGGCTCCTGTGTGTGTGCGCACCGTGGCGGGGGGTTCCTCGTGTGTGTGCACCGTGGCAGGGGATTCCTGGGTGTGTGCACCGTGGCAGGGGCTCCCCGTGTGTGTGCACGGTGATAGGGGGTTCCTCGTGTGTGTGCACCGTGGCAGGGGCTCCCGTGTGTGTGCACCGTGGCAGGGGATTCCTGGGTGTGTGCACCATGGCAGGGGCTCCTGTGTGTGTGCGCACCATGGCGGGGGGTTCCCTTGTGTGTGCACCGTGGCAGGGGCTCCTGTGTGTGTGCGCACCGTGGCGGGGGTTCCCATGTGTGTGCACCGTGGCAGGGCTCCTGTGTGTGTGCGCACCGTGGCGGGGGGTTGCCGTGTGTGTGCACCGTGGCAGGGGCTCCTGTGTGTGTGCGCACCGTGGCGGGGGGTTCCTCGTGTGTGTGCACCGTGGCAGGGGGTTCCTGGGTGTGTGCACCGTGGCAGGGGCTCCCCGTGTGTGTGCACGGTGATAGGGGGTTCCTCGTGTGTGTGCACCGTGGCAGGGGCTCCCGTGTGTGTGCACCGTGGCAGGGGATTCCTGGGTGTGTGCACCATGGCAGGGGCTCCTGTGTGTGTGCGCACCATGGCGGGGGGTTCCCTTGTGTGTGCACCGTGGCAGGGGCTCCTGTGTGTGTGCGCACCGTGGCGGGGGTTCCCATGTGTGTGCACCGTGGCAGGGCTCCTGTGTGTGTGCGCACCGTGGCGGGGGGTTGCCGTGTGTGTGCACCGTGGCAGGGGCTCCCCGTGTGTGTGCACGGTGATGGGGGTTCCTCGTGTGTGTGCAGCGTGGCAGGGGCTCCCGTGTGTGTGCACTGTGGCAGGGGATCCCGTGTAGGGGTTCCCTTGCATGCCCATCGAGCACTCCATGCACGCAAATGTGAAATTGTGGAACGCATCATCACCTATACGTTTACCTGGCAAGGGCAGAGTAGCTTGGAAGCTGTTGTAATAATCTCAGGTGAAGCGGTTTAGGCTAGTTGGGCTGACTGTAGAACCGGAGGGGAGATGGGTTTCCGTCCTGGGGAGGGAGTGGGAGACGACATGAAGGGTGGGTTTGTGAAGAGGAAAAACAGGTGTCGGGAAGAACCCTAAAAGGCCCCTGGACCTGACCTCTCGAGAGGACACACCTCAGCTACTCCTGTGATCATCAGAATGTGGCAGAATGAAATGTTCATTAGTCAGAACTTCATCCTAGCGCCCCTCCCACCTGCAGAACACGGATATCTGGTGTTGGGAGTGGTGGCCAGGGTTCCAGAGAAGCAAGTAAATTAGGTACTATTGGAGGTTGGGGTAACCTAGCGTGCACCTGCCTCCCAGCCTAGAGGACCTGGGAGCTCCTGCGAGCTGGCGAGGTGACCCTGTTACAACCTGAGCAGCCCAGCCCCTCCCCAGCCATCACCCACCCCAAAGGCCTGACTACACTCCCCTTTAAGATTAGACTCACAAACCAATACCCCCTGTAATAGAAGCTATTTTCATACATAAACCAATATATTTCCCTTTCTGTTTGTGTAAGGAAGACAGAGGATTGTAATTTATTTCTCTTTCCTTCTGTGTATAAACTAATTTTTTCTTGTTATAAAAGAAAGAGAATTTTAATTTGCTGCTTTGGAACAAGCCCAGGAATGGAGCCTAAGTGTGTGGAGGGAGCTCTGGAGATTACAGAGTGAAGTTCAGCTGACCTGGTGCTGCAAATTAAGCTGCAGTCCACTTAAGCTGCCGACAGCAATGAATTAAGCCATTGTGCTTGGAGGACGCTGGGATCGGCACCACGTAGGATCAAGGCTCTATTAAGCGGAGGCACTTACTCCGCTTCTGCCGCCAGCGCTCGCCGAGGGGGCTTGGCGCCTGCTTCTCCTTGAAACGCGTGATGTCTGAACTTCCATTTCAGCGCGTGTATCATCAGCACGGCGCCCCAGGCTGCTGAGAGTTCACGTCGCTCTTGGTCATTTGACAGGGTAAGGGTGATAAAATCAGGAGTTTCGTCTCTACGAAATAACAAGAACATTCTCGAAAGTGAGACAGTGCGTGGTAAGGGGTGGGCTGAACCGCAGGACGCATCGATGAAGCCCACATTCTTTTCCTTTTCATCTGAGGTCGTTCTGCCGGGCACTTCCTTTGCCCATAGGCCAGTCACGGTTTTGTTCACAAAATGACTCACTCGGGGCAGCCACTAGAAGCCGTGCTGTGGAATGACTCAGAGGTGATGAGCCTCGGACGAGCTGGAGGTCCTCATGAGGGGCTGCATATTCCAGGCTTTCACAGCCGCCTTCAAACCTATCGACACCTTGCAGAAAATGCTGCTCTTTCCTCTGAGTAAATCGTTGGTTATTCTGAGCTTGTGGAGGGGGCCAAGTCCACTCCTTGTCTCTTTTTGTCTCTTCCCCTTCTCTTTCTTTCATTCCTGTCCCATGTACAGGCATTTGAGGTTGCTCATAAATCAGTCTTAGCACCCAGGGCTGCTGTCAGGAAAGCCCAGCTCAGGTCGTCCATGGCTGCGGGGGAGGCAGGGGAGACTCAGCTCAGGGGAGCCGGGCAGGGTGGATTCTGCCTCTCGATTGCGGTGGTGGCTGCACCGGTATGCATTTGTCAGAAACTCATAGACTGCACGCTAAAAAGAGTGGATGCAAAGTGCAGAAAAGAGAATCCACACGTGGGCATGAGCAGCTCGGGGCTCCCAGCGCGAGTGTCTTCTGGTGCCAAATCATATTCTGCAGATGCTGCACCAAGGCGCTTTCCCTCGCATCTGTCACCATGCCCTCCCCTCCCCCGGGTGACTGGAACGCAGCTCCCCTTGCTCTCTGGAATGTTCCAAGGTTCCATAAATTAGTCAATGCCCGTACGACCTGAGGCAGGATGATGCAACTCGTGGCTTCACGGAAGCTTGGATCTGGTCACCAGGGCCCTATCTGGGTCTGTAGCCATTGATTTGGCAGGTTCAGTAGGCAGCTTGTGCCGGCCGTGCTGACCCCTGCACGCCTGACCACAGCCTGTCAGCTGCAGAGGACTGGCTGGTGGGCCTCTCCAGGGGGCATTCCGAGGCCCTAGTGGACACTCTGGTTCAGGCGGGGCTGCCTTTTCCCTGGCTAATTCCCCTGGTAGAACTGGCAGGTCTCGCCTGAGCCACCACGGCCGAGGGCTGACAGCCCACCTCCTGCAGCCCAGCCCTGCGTATCCACCTGCAAAGGCACACGTCCCTGTGGGGGACCCCGTGCAGGCCCAAGGGTGGCTGGGAGCTGCATTACAGCGTTCTCTTCCTTTACTCTTATCTGCTGAGTCTGTTTTCTGTATAGGGACCCGCTTCACTTGTCTAGAAGAATCATGATACATGCTTTTTACCTTTCAGACAAGAAATTTCGTCTTTAATTAGATTAAAACATAGGGAAACATAAAAACACAAAGGCAAAACAGATTTATTTGCAAAAATGAACTTATTCTTGGAACTAAAATGCAGTTCTCAGAACGAAGGTCTGTAGTGACTTAGAGCAATGTGGGAGACCATACATTCAACCTGGACTTTCTAAAAGATGAACATGCTGTTTACATGACTGCTTCCTTTATTTTTTTTTGAGATAGAATTGTGCTCCTGTTCCCCAGGCTAGAGTGCAGTGGTGTGATCTTGGCTCACTGCAACCTCTGCCTCCTCGGGTCAAGTGATTCTCCTGCCTCAGCCTCCTGAGTAGCTGGGATTACAGGCTCCCACCACCACACCCAGCTAATTTTGTATTTTTAGTAGAGACAGGGTCTCACCTTGTTGGTCAGGCTGGTCTTGAACTCCTGACCTCAGGTAATCTACCCACCTCAGCCTCTCAAAGTGCTGGGACTACAGGCATGAGCCACCGCACCCGGTCTAAATGGCTGGTTCTTATAATGATCCTTCACAGAGAGCTGAGGCTGCCGCACGGTCACAACACGGTGGTGGGATTACTGAAGCGGCGAGTAAGGAAGTCAGACCTGGAGACAGGCACTGGATCCGGTCCCATCTTTGACAGCACAGTTGGAAAACACGGGTCTTCCTTTAGGGCCAGTGACATTAGCTGCACGTACAGCGGACGATAGATTTAAAGGCTTGTTTTTCTGCTCTTGGGTCGCAGCCACCACAAAAACGTTTCAAAAATCTTATCCAGTTGTGAAAAGGCAGGCCAAGTGGGTCCTGTGTAGCCCGTCCCTACCACAAACCCAAGTCAGGGCGGAGAAAGAACATGTGCATTCGAGCAGGTGCAGAGACCCTTGCAAAGAAGACGTGCAGCCCCGCGTCCCAGCCTGGAGCCAGGCTTACCCACACGTCCATGCGGCCGCTCCCCAAACCACCAAGCTCATTTCCTCACAGTCATTCTGGCTACACTGACAGCCTGGGCTTTCTGCCTCCGTGCCTTTCTCCTGCTGCTCCTCCCACTCACGGGCCCTCCCTGTTCCCTGCGTCTTAAACTTTGGGCCGTCAATGAGCTGCACCACAGCCACCCGAGCACACAGGTTTCCACTCCCTGGACTTCTGTAGCCACCATCAGCTGCCTGCATGCAGACATCTTAACATTTATTTATTTTTTAAGGCTATCCAGGTGTTTGCTTGTTTGTTTTGAGATAGAGTCTCACTCTGTCCCTGAGGCTGGAGTACAGTGACTCGATTTTAGCTCACTGCAACCTCTGCTTCCCAGGGTCAAGCGATTCTCCTGCCTCAGCCACCTTAGTAGCTGGGATTACAGGTGTGCACCACCACATTTGGCTAATTTTTGTATTTTTAATAGAGACGGTGTTTCGTCATGTTGGCCTGGCTGGTCTTGAACTCCGGGCCTCAGGTGATCTGCGTGCCTCCCAAAGTGCTTGGATTACAGGCATGAGCCACTGTGCCCAGGCAAAGATATCAAGTTTTAAAATTTGCATCCACTCTTTTTAGCGTATGGTCCATGAGTTTCTGACAAATGCATACTGGTGCAGCCACCACCGCGATCGAGATGCAGAATCCACCCTGCCCGGCTGCCCTGAGCAGTTCCTTGCATCTGAGTCTCCCCTGCCTCCCCCGCAGCCACGGACGACCTGTGAGCTGGGCTTCATCTCCGCATTTGCCTTTTCCGGAAGGTCATATAAATGGAATTATACGTATAAACATATGATCAAACATATAAATGGGGTCAAAAGTAAATATCTTTTGCTAAACACAGTGCATGTGAGATTCCTCCATGCTGACCCAGGTGTCAGCACTTCCTCTTCACCACTGCTGAGGGCTCCATCGCATGGACGTACCACACGTCATCCTTCTCCAGGGCTGTGTATTTGGGTGCATATTGAGTATGAGCATGAATAAGGTTGCTATAAACGTTTCCTGCAGATTCGTGTGTGGTCGTAAGTTTGCCTTACTCTTACCTGCTCAGAAGACCCCTAGTCATCTGGTAAGTATCTGTTTAACTTGATAAACTGTCAGTTTCCTGAAGTGGTTATGCCATTCTGCATTCCCACCAGCAATGGAGGTGCATTCCGGATGCCCACACCCTTGCCAGCAGTGATGTGATGTGTCATTTGAATTTTAGCCTTGCTGGTAGGTATGTAGAGGCATTTAATTGTGGTTTTAGTTTGCATGTCTCTAGTGACTCCATGTTGAGTTTCTTTTCATGTATATATTTTCTATCCATCCTCTCTGGTGAATTATCTATTCAAATTTTTGTCCTTTAAAAAAAATTGGGTGGTGCTTGATTGGATAAAGAAACTGTTATACATAATCACCGTAGAATACTACACAGCCATAAAGAAGAATGAAAGCATGTCCTTTGTGGCAATATGGATGCAGCTGGAGGCCATTATCTAGGCAAATTCACACAGAATCGGAAAGTCAAATACCGCATGTTCTTACTTATAAGTGGGAGCTAAATATTGGCTACACGTGGGGATAAAGATGGGAACGGTAGATACTGGGGACTCTAAAAGGAGGGAGGAAGGGAGGGGGCTAAGGGCTGAACAACTTCCTAGTGGAAACTGTGTTCACTGTCTGGGTGACGGGAGCAATAGAACCCAAGCCTCAGTTGGAAGAAACCTGCACATGAACCCCCCGAATCTAAAATAAAAATGGAAATTAAAAAACTGGGTTGTGTGATTTCTTACTGTTGAGTGAGTGCTTTGTATATTCTAGATATGAGTTCTTCATCAGATATGTACCTTATAAATATTTGCTTTTAGTCTATAGTTTGTCTTAAAAATTTTCTTAACAATGTCTTCTACAGAGCAAAAGTTTTGAGTTTTGCTGAAGTCTAATTCATAATTTTTTTAATGGATCATGCGTTTGGTGTCATATCTAAAACCTTATTGCCTCCACAAAGTCTAAATAGTTTTCTCCTGTTTTTCACTTCAAATCTTTACAGTTTTGCATTTTACATTTAGACCTGTGATCCATTTGACTTAATTTCACAAGCTGTGGAAGGCTCTAGGGAGGCTCACTTTGTTGCTATGCAGTGCAGCTGTCCAGCATCTTTTCTTGAGAAGATGCTCGCTTCGTTGCTATGCAGTGCAGCTGTCCAGCATCTTTTGTTGAGAGGGTGCTCGCTTCATTGCTATGCAGTGCTGCTGTCCGGCATCTTTTCTTGAGAAGATACTCGCTTCATTGCTATGCAGTGTAGCTGTCCAGTGTCTTTTCTTGAGAAGGTGCTCGCTTCGTTGCTATGCAGTGTAGCTGTCCAGCATCTTTTCTTGAGAAGGTGCTCGCTTCGTTGCTATGCAGTGCAGCTGTCCGGCATCTTTTCTTGAGAAGATGCTCACTTCGTTGCTATGCAGTGCTGCTGTCCGGCATCTTTTCTTGAGAAGGTGCTCGCTTCATTGCTATGCAGTGCAGCTTTCCAGCATCTTTTCTTGAGAAGATGCTTGCTTCGTTGCTATGCAGTGCAGCCGTCTGGCATCTTTTCTTGAGAAGATGCTCGCTTCATTGCTATGCAGTGCAGCTGTCCGGCGTCTTTTGTTGAGAAGATGCTCGCTTCGTTGCTATGCAGTGCTGCTGTCCAGCGTCTTTTGCTGAGAAGATGCTCGCTTCGTTGCTATGCAGTGCTGCTGTCCAGCGTCTTTTGCTGAGAAGATGCTCGCTTCGTTGCTATGCAGTGCTGCTGTCCAGCGTCTTTTGCTGAGAAGATGCTCGCTTCGTTGCTATGCAGTGCTGCTGTCCAGCATCTTTTGTTGAGAAGATGATTCCTTGAATTGCCTTTGCAGATTTACTGAAAATCAATGGACTGTGTATTTGTGTGGGATTACTGGACTCTCTTGTTCCATTGATCTATGTATTTGTCCTTTCACTAATACCACATGTGACAAACTCATTTATTTGCTTTATAGGAGCTTTATTTTTTTCTAGAATACTTGGAATTTTCCAGGCGGACATTTATGTTTAATGCAAACCAGAAACAGTTTTATTTCTTCCTTTCTGTTCCTTACGCCTTTTATTTGTGTATGTTGCTTTATTGCAGGGGCCAGAACCTCAGTATAGGGTTGAAAAGGAGTGGCGGGAGACAACGTCCTTGCTTGTTCCTGATCAGAGGGGATAAATTTCTGAGTCTTTGACCACTAAGTGTGATGGCAGATTTTAGTGTTTTGTAGATGCCCAATATCAGGTTGAGGAATTCCCTTATATTCCTATTTATCTGGGCATGAACCAGTTTTGCATTTTGTTGAATGCCATTTCTGTGTTTATTGATATAACCATGAAGGCTTTCTTCTTTAGTCTGTAACGTGGTGGATTACACTGACTGATTTTCAGATGCTGACCAGCCTTACATGAGATTGAAGTCCCTTAGCGTTGATTTGCTATTCTTTTTAAATTTTGAGGATTTTTGCTATTATTTTGTGGAGGAGTTTTGCATCTATGTTCATGAGGAATATTGGTCTCTTTTCCTTTATTGTGGAATCTTTGTCTGCTCTTGCCATCAGAGCAATGCTGGCCTCATCCAGTGAGTTGTGCAGCCTTCCCTCTCCTATTTTCTGGAAGTGATTGAATAGAATTAGTTTTATTCCTCCCATAAATGTTTGGTAGAATTTTCTAGTAAAACCTTCTGGAAGGTTTTCTTTGGAGAGGCTGAAATTGTCCCATAGATTTCTGAGGCTATGGTCTCCTCCCTTCCCCCTTCTCCTCACCACCCTTTCCCCCCTTCTCTGTTCTTCAGATAGGATAATTTATACCTTCTACCTTCAAGCTCTTGGGCTACCCCCACCCTGATATCTGCATTCTACAATTGAAGCCTCTTTGTGATTTCTTTTGCTTCTGTTTTATTTTTTAAATTCTAACATTTTCGTTTTTCTTCTATAGTTTGTATTTCTTTTCTGAAACACCTGTCTTTCTCTTCGTTTTGAGAGTGTTCACCTTTCCTCATGGAGCATGGTTATACTAGCTGCTTTGTCTGATAATTCAAACACCCGAGGCATCTCGAGGTTGCATGTGTCCTGGGTGTCTGAATGATCAGACCTTGACAATTGGGCAGATTATCCAAGTTCTTATATGTTGAGTAATTCTGGATTATATCTTGGGTATAGTGGCTAGTATGTTGTGAGATGCTGAGTTTTGTTTAAATCAATGGTTTTCAACCAGGGATGGTTTTGTTCCACAGAGAACATTTGGGAATGTCTGGAGACAGTTTCGACTGTTCCAACTGTGGGGGACTCCTGCTTACTGGTTTTTAGTGGATAGAGACCAGGTGCTGTAAACATCTGATAATGCACAGGACAATCTCTTTCAACAAGGAATTATCCTGTCCAAAATGTCAGCAGTGCATAAGTTGAGAAAGCTGTATTTAAATCTTCTAGAGAATGTTAAGTTCAGGCCATAATGCTGTCTCACCTTCTGTGGGAAGTAATTTTAGCATCAGTTCAGTTTGGCCTTTGTTCTATGTGCCGTGATTGAATCGTGTCCTTCAAATATATACGTTGAAGCCCTACTCCCAGTGTGAAGGTATTGGGAGGTGGGGCCATTTAAGGAGGTAATCAGGTTCAGATGAAGTCACGCGGGTGGGGTCTCATGATGGGATTAGTGCCCTTATAAGAGAGACCAGGGAGCTCTCTCTGATTGAGGACACAGTGAGAATGCAGTCATCTGTAAGCCAGAAAGAGGGTCCTCCCCAGAACTAGACCCTGCTGGCACCCGGATCTCATACTTCCAGCCTCCAGGACTGCGAGAAAATAAGCTTCTGTTGTTTAAATCACTCAGTCTGTGGTATTTTGTCATGGTCGCCTGAGCTGACTAACCCACTTTTCTTCTCTGTGTCCCATGCACACACAGCTTAGAGGTAAGCCTAGGGTTCATGGCAGCTCACACACATTATTAGGGGGACTTCTTCTCAAATTATCTGCCCCCAGGAATTCCCCAATACTCTCTGGATCACAGGGGCACCTTCCATAGTCCTTGGCGAGAAAACTCTGGTTTCTCACCTATGTGAGAAACTGTATTGTCGTTTCACGTAACTAGGGTGGCCAGAGGAAAAAAAAGAAGAAAATCAGTGGGTTCCTCAGATATTTCTGGAACACAGAGGCCCATTTTCTTAGTTCCCCCAGCCAAAGGGATGAGTTTTTCTGGTATTTTAGGTGACAACATCCTTGCCACTGCTGTAGTTTCAGGACGGGGTGACCTTGGAGTGGGGCCAGGAGAGGAGAGAGAGAAGGGACCTTGACCCTCTGGTCCTCATTTTCAGTCCTCTGGCCAACAAGAGAGGGATTCTCTCAAAGTGATTTCTGCACTGCTTGCTGAGAAGTGCTGAGGCTCTGGCTGCCTTCAGGACAAAGCTGGGAGGTAAAGAAGAGAGAATCCAATAACTTCACGCCTGTTGGTGGTCTGTCAAGTTTCACGTTCCCTTTCCAGTCTGCCTGCTGTTGCTCACTTTTCGGAGTCCTCAGGTGCTAGCTTTTTGTACGGCGTGAGAGTTTTTGGTTGTAGTTGGTGGGAGAGAGCCTGTAGCTGACTTGTTGCATCTTGACCAGCACCAGAGGGACTCATTTTCCTTTTTAGGAAGGAGACAGGGCAGGGAGAAAGCAAGTGACTGAGATGGTGAGCAGATTTTCTTTAGACACAGCAGACATCGGTTTCTTTTCTTGCACTGCTTTGACGCAGTGCGTTAGCTGGCATGAGGCATTGTATTTGTTTTTATTTTTTATTTAATTTTTTTATTTTTGGGATAGGATCTCTCTCTCTGTCACCCAGGCTGGAGTGCAGTGAGATAATTACAGCTCACTGTAACCTCAACCTCCCAGGCTCAATCCTTTTACCTCAGCCTCCAGACAGCTAGGATTGCAAGTGCACGCCACCATGCCTGGCTAAGTTGTTTATCTTTTGGTAGCAATGAGGTTTTGCCATGTTGCCCAGGCAGGTCTTGTACTCCTGGGCTTAAGTGATCCTCCCTCCTCGCCCTCCCAAAGTGCTAAAATTAGAGGTGTGACCCACTGTAGCTGGCTTTTTTTTTTTTTTTTTTTTGGAGAGATGGGATTTCTAGATGATGTTTCCTAGGCTGATCTCGAACTCCTGGACTTAAGTGATCCTCAGCCTCCCAAAGTGCTGGGATTAGCTTATGCCACCATGCCCAGCTGGCATGAGGTATTTTAAATGTATTCTTCTCCTTTGGCATTCCTCCGGAGGAAGGTTGATGGACTTGGTACTCCAGATACGGAGGCAAGAAAGTAGATGTGCTTCTCAGTCAAGAGCGCCAGTATTCTTGCACATTCCACCCTTCCAAGCCTCTTTTGCAGTTAGCCATGGCCATGTGATTGAGTTCTGGCCAGAAGTGAGCACAGCAATGAGTTGCAACCCTTTCAGGCCCTGCCTGAGGACCCCGTGCAACCTTCCTGCTGTGGTCTGTGCTCTCTGGCCAGCGGGATGTGGCCAACAGAGCACAATGGATGCCCTAGAGACCCACAGGCTGGAGAAGCCCTGGGCCCCTGAGTCACTGCATGGAGGAGACATGCTCATGGTGGCTGCCTGGCCCACATCGGACTGTAACAGGAGCAGCTAGTGGGTTCTCACTGGGTTGAGTCACTGAAATGTTTGTTATGGTAGCTAGAGTTGATTACTCTAACAAATACAATCCTTGATGGGAAATTTGAATCTCTCCCTGGCTGTACCGCTGAGTGAAATGTCAGTCTTCAGATGAATCACTTTCCATCTCTAATTTTGATTAAACCCCCTATGAAATGGGATTATATTAGTCTGACCCACCAACATTACTTTTTGCTTTCCACAGCGATGTCAAAAGATAAATTGAAGCAATCTGGAAGACTTCAAACCCTTCGGGGTAGAGAGGCTACAAAGCCAAGGTATCGTTATCATAATTTTGGCCACCACTCTGCCAAGTACACAGATACAAATTATTAATCATCTCTTAACTTTGACAGGACATAAGGATCAATTTTGCAATTGAGATCTGTGGATAATTTAAAGTGCCCGCCTGCAGGGTGCCACCTTCCCGCTGACTGTTGTCACTCCCTTCGGTGGCATGGCTTGCGGGCACTGTGTGCCTGGCAGCTGAAGGATCCAGCCCCAGGAGTCTGAGAGCTTAGTCTGCTTCGGGGAGCTCACTCTGTTAACAGGATTTCGTGGCACACGTTCGGGAAAGCAGCACAGCATGGCCTGTCCGGATCACTTGTTAGATGTGGTTTAATTAAGCAAGGAGGGTCACTGTGGAGGAGACTGCTCTGCCCGCGTTTTGATTTGTGTGATGGTTAAAACGTTTGGAAGCTCCTTTAAGAAGCCAGGTGGTGTAGTTGAAGGGAGTCGTTAGCCTGAGTGAGTGAGTTAGAAACAGCCCAGGGGTACCGTGTTTGCTTGATTCAAGGCATTGGCAGGAAGCTGCTGCCTCTCAGCTACCCCCGTGGGAGGAGGAGGAGGGGAGACAGACATGGCTGCGGGGGTGGGCGCTGTGGATGAGGGTTCTCAGTCCCGGCTGGCCACCAGATGCCCCGGGGAGTTCATTCTTCATTCCCAGCCCCAGGCCCAGCCAGTCCTACCGCAGCAAGAAATCTGTCCCTTCCTCCTCCCTCTTAAACGTTTTTACTTTGATAAAATTGTAGATTCACATGTGGTTGTAAGAAATAATATCGAGAGAGCCTGTGGTCTCACTGCGCAGCTTCCCTTGACAATAGCATCTTGTAAAACTAGTGTAATCTCACACCTGGGATACCGACATTGGTGCGGACCAGCGATTTTCAGACTTCCCTGGTTCTGCTGAGCGTGTGCTTGGATGCGTTTGGTTCTGTGCAACGTTATCTCACGTGCGGCTTCCCCATAGTCAACGGGCCCATGGTGTATGCTGCTGCTGCGTGGTGAGGCCTCCGTAAACCTTTATGGAATGACCCTTCAGCTCCCCTTTGACATGGAATGTGGGACTTCTGTGCCAAGTCAGAGAAGTGCTAAGAAGCACTTATCAGGTAGAGGACACGCTGGGGATGTCCAGTCAGGCCAACAGCGCTGGAAGTCTTGAGCAGACGGGGTGACAACAGTGGCTCCCACTCTATTGGGGCATTTCAGTATTGGAATGTGAAACAGATAAAGGTGTGTCTGTTAGTACATTTAAAAACTATTCAAAGTGTGTTGAGGGGCCCAGTTCTCATATCTGTAACTGGGCTACTTTTGTTGAATCATACTGAAGGTTGGCTGAAGAACTGGTCGAAGTATTTTCGTGGCACTAGGGGGACATTTGAGAGTCTCTCTAGACTTAGCGTCTGGTTGCCTTACACCGTGATGGAGAGTTTCCAGGCCACGTGTGAGAAGCTCGTTTGATCATACCAGCTGCTGTGCTTTGCCTCAGCCCACGTTGATTTAGATCAATAAAACTCGATCCATTCGCACTAGAATAGGCGCGGAGTGTCGGGAGACCCACATCATAAAGGCTGTCAGGGGCCTTTTCATCTGCAGTGGACTCCCTAACTTCTGCACCTGGCTGGGCGCCTGTAGTTGGTGCTAGCATGGTGTTGGCATAGTGTTAGTGTGGTGTTAGCATGGTGTTATGGTGCCTGCGTGGTGTAGTGTGGTGTTAGTGTGGTGTTAGCATGGTGTTGTGGTGTCTGCGTGGTGTAGTGTGGTGTTAGTGTGGTGTTAGCATGGTGTTATGGTGCCTGCGTGGTGTAGTGTGGTGTTAGTGTGGTGTTAGCATGGTGTTATGGTGTCTGTGTGGTGTAGTGTGGTGTTAGTGTGGTGTTAGCATGGTGTTATGGTGCCTGCGTGGTGTAGTGTGGTGTTAGTGTGGTGTTAGCATGGTGTTATGGTGTCTGTGTGGTGTAGTGTGGTGTTAGTGTGGTGTTAGCATGGTGTTATGGTGCCTGCGTGGTGTAGTGTGGTGTTAGGGTGGTGTTAGCATGGTGTTATGGTGTCTGCATGGTGTAGCGTGGTGTTAGGGTGGGTTAGCGTGGTGTCTCCATGGTGTTTGTGTGGTGTTAGCATGTTGTAGTGTGGTGTTAGCATGGTGTTTCTGTGGTGTCAGCCTGGTGTAGTGTGGTGTTAATGTGGTGTTAGCATGGTGTTTCTGTGGTGTTAGTGTGGTGTTAATGTGGTGTCAGCATGGTGTAATGTGGTGTTAGCATGATATCTGCATGGTATTTGGATTCAGCTGTGATAGACTTGGAAGAGGCCTGACTTTGGAGTAAGAAACAGGTTCAAATTCCACTCACATCACCTTTCCTGATACCAAAAAAAAAATCTCTCTGTGCCTCAGTTTCCTTTCCCATTTAACAGTAGCTCCCCTTTCTTTCCTGAGTGTCAGGAAACAAGACTTTCTGGAGGTGCCTTCACCATGCTTGGTGTATTGTTAGAAGAGTTCAACAAGTATTTTGCCCTGCAATTGACAGAAACCAAAACACCTTTCTGCTTCTCGCTGGTGAGGCCAGTGAGGGAAAGTCTGCATGAGTTCATGGCTAAGATGCGAGGGCACGAGGGGTTTGCAGAGGTGCAGCTGTCTCAGGGAGGCAGTAAGTTACGGGGTCAGACCACGGGCCTTCCTGGCTGTAGGCGGCACCAGGCTAGATTTGCCTAAACATGCTTGTGACCGAGCGAGCCATGGATCCTGTGCAGACGGGTGACAACACAGAGTCCCATGTGGAGGTGCAGAGCATCGTGATGGGGAAGGGGTCTGAAGAGCTGAGACAGTTGGGGATTCCTGTGTGATGCAATTTTCTAACTAAAAAAGTACAACAGAAACCTAACGTCATGCAGAGAAAACCGTTCAGAAGCAAAGCACTGTGATGAGTTCAGCTCCTTCCTTTTCCTAAACTAGAGGACACCAATGACCAGACCCTCCCCTCCAGCATCATGGCTCTGTGTCCAGCACGGCTCCAGAGTCCCAGAAGCCCTGACGGCCACTATAGCCTCAGAGGAGCCGCTGGGGGTGCACTACCTCACCTGCCTCTTCCTGAACAGCCCCTCAGCCCAAGGCTGAATTGCTTGTCACCAATCCTTTGTCTGGCAGACTTGGCTGGATTCTAATTCAAGATGATTGGCTGAGCATGGAATCTCCTCTCCCTCCTCAGGTTCCTTTCAGACATGGCAGTGAAATAATAAAGCAGGCAAAAGCTGGTTGGAGAGGAGTCATCAGAGAATGAGCTTTAAGTGAATCTCTTGATGATGGTCCTTGGATGCATGGAGAAAGCCTCCTTGCTGACACACAGTTACACTCCAGGGTGGATGGGGGTGCACGTGTACTGGGGGAATGGCTGTGGGGATGGAGGGAGCGGCTCCTGGCGTGAGTGGTGGCCGTGATTCGTGGGTTAATGGAACGTACCGGGGAACGTCAACTGCAGTCACGCTCACCCTGCAACTGGATGGCACCAGTGCCCACTGACTGGCCCAAATCACTCGTCTCCAAGGATTCTGAAAGGGCCACCTAGGGTCAATCCAAGGCTTTTGCGCTGTTGCCGACTTAGAATAAAGATCTTCAAATTATATTTCGGGCCTCTGGCTCACTCCCACAAAGCAAAATTTGACCAATGACAATCTATAAAACTCAAGTAAGCCTCATTCTTAAATGAGACTAGAAATATTTAAGATAATTACAAAATAATAAAAGAGAATAAAAATAGCCTATGAAGAAGCAATTTAGAAAAGAAGATCCTCCGAATTAGAATTCTCAGAGAGATTTAAGGATGTAACGCAGCGATAAACATGAACACGTGCTTTAAGGAAAGAGCAGTTGTGCCTCGGAAAATCTCCCGGAAACCTGGAATGTAACTGCTGATTTTTTTTTTAATCAAAAGAAAAGGGGAAATTTTTTAAAAAGTAAAACAAAAGAAGTGAAGGGGTAATGAGGTAGGAAGAATCCTTCTAGGACAGACCACATCGAGTCAATCGAAGCTTTAGGAAAAGAACACAGAGAAAATGGAGTAGAGGCAATTTCAAGGAAATAGCACCAGAAAAGGTCCCCAGATTGCCGGGGAGACGCACATGTTCATAGTGAAAAAGTTGTAAATTGCTAAGTAAGATGAATTTTAAAAGATATCTTCACATGTTATTGTAAAAATTCAGAACACCTGGTTTAAAGAGAGACTAAAATATTACTTAAAGAAGAAAAGTAATTCAGCTACAAAGAAATGAAAATGAGACCGGCATTAGATCTCCAACAGCAGCACAGCATAGTAGCATTCCAGAAGGCAGCAGAGTGATGTTTTTCAAGTGCTGATAAGGTTTCCACCTAAGTTCTACATCTAGACATCCATCAAATAAGTATGATTTTCAGACATGCAGTGACTTCTAAGGGTCCCAAGATACTGTTTTTAACAAGCTTTTTTTGCTCTAGTGCAACATACATGCAGAGGAGTGGGCAAAGTGAATAGACCCACGCAGCCACGTGTCCACATATAGAGATGAAACACCACGGTGCCCACTGGCAGCCTCCCTGGGCCCTGCCTGCCACGGTCTCCAGGGGTGACTGTCATGCCCACCCCACCGCTGTCATTTAGCTTTGCCAATGTTGGAACAGTTTTAACCAAGCAGCCTTTCTTAAGGAGTTATTTGAGCACATGAAATAGGGTACACTGAACAGGAACACAGGAAATGACCATCCAGGGTCTGAGGCTGCAGAGGGGGACAGGAGGTCCCAGGGTGGCCCCTCCATGCAGGAGTGTAGGACTGGTTGGGCTCAGAGCATGTGTTTCTGGGGAGGGGGATGCTCAGTAGATTAAGTGGGGAGACTGGGTGGGTGGGAAATGCAAGGACAAGATAAAGGCAGAAGTTGAAGAAAAAACAGCGAAGCCATTAGAAAGATGAAGGATGGTAATAGTAACAAACGCCCCCTCAACCCAGCCAAGGCCGGCAGAGACGGCATGGCCCAAATATGGAGCAGGCGGTCCACACTGGAACCAGAGTGAATCTCACTTAACAAAAATGAAACACAGAGAAAGAGGGAGAGAGGGAGAGAGGGAGAGAGAGAGAGAGAGAGAGACAGACAGACAGAGAGAATGGATTCTAAGCAATCCGTGAAATGCATAAGAAGCTCAAATGTAATTGGGACAATGGTGAAGAGCATTAATATTCCTTCTTTCTCAACAAGGAAAAGGCAATTAGCAATTCTAGGGGAAAACAACCACATAATAAAGACAGGGCCCCGGTATGTAACAATAAAAACACCGGTGGTTTTGAATAATTGGCAAAGTGTAAGAAAGGAAAAGTCATTTGAGTCTGACACCAGGAACGTTCCCTTAGGAGAGGTTTATGCTTTGAGTCTCTGGATGTAGAGCAAGGGCTGCAACCCTGCACGGTGCTGGGCTCTGCAGTGAACCATGCCAGTCACCGGACGGACGCAGCCGGGAATGGGGCGCAGCCAGCCGGCTGCACAGTGGCTCTAGGTGCATCCTCTGTGGGTCTAGGTGTGCCATGCGACAAGGTGCTGTCGGATGCCCGTGAGTGGAAATGATGCCAGTGGACCCTGGCCTGCCATAAAAACACCCACAGCATGCTCCTTTGGCCTCTTTCTCCTCCCACGGCTGAAACTGGATGACTCGGGATGACTGTGGAGTCCCACACTCAAGATGTCAGAGCCTGAGTTACCTCGGTCCCTCAGTGGCTGAGGGGATGCCATTCCATGGACCCACTTATCTTCAGGAACACACACATCAGCACAAAACAAATGATGGTATTTATGCCATTTTATATTTGGAGGTTTATCCGTTAGAGGAATTAGCTATGTTAACTATTAATAATTTAGGTTAATTGGTTTGCAACTTTTTAGACTCTATAGACAAAGCACAGAGACTTCCCCATGAGTGAAAATATAGTGCATGCATCGGGAACCTTAACAAGGCAGAGTGCCACTGTCAAAAGCAGGAAGAGGAAACCGGTGGAGGGCGGGGCCGATACCTAGTCACGCACCTGCGTCCCGGGGACCAGGGGTGCCTTCTGCAGTTAGTGCGGAGTGCCAGGTGTATTGCTCGTTGCTGCAGTCAGCTAATGGCAGGTACGGCTGTCAGTACTGATGAACTACTGGGAGGCTGTAGCAATAGCAAAGACCGCTAAATTCTCATTGATCATAGTAGGAAAATGAGCTGATCAAGAAATGGTGGTTTAACCTTCCAGAAAGATCTGGGAAGTAACTAGAGCAGAATTGGAATCGGAACCAGGTAAGAGTGGTTACCTCTGAGAGCAGGTCTGGAGTGCGGAAGGCAGTTTGGGAGCTGCCTGGCTTCCTTTCCTCTTTCTTTCATTCCCTCCATTTCGTCCCTGTCTCTCTGTCTCTCTCACCAGCCCTCCTGCACTCTTTCAAATGTTAAACATATGCATTTATTACTTTAATTAAAATTTAAAATATGTAAAGGTTTACTAAGTACACATCAGACATTAGGTTACTCAGGAGAACGTGTTTTTTTCTGAGTACTCTAGGGACACTCGGTTATTAATAACTGATATGCAGCTCCCATGCCATGTCATCTCTTACAGCAGGTCTCCACACACCTGGCCTTAGGATGTTCTTTGTTAAATTTTTCCATAGGTTATTGGGGTACAGGTGGTATTTGGTTACACGAGTGAGTTCTTTAGTGGTGATTTGTGAGATTTGGGTGCACCCGTCACCTGAGCATACACATGGCACCCTAATTGTAGCCTTTTATCCTTTGCCCCCCTCCCACCCTTCCCCCCAAGTCCCCAAAGTCCACTGTGTCATTCTTATGCCTTTGCATCCTCATAGCTTAGCTCCCACATATCAGGGAGAATAATATACGATGTTTGTTTTTCCATTCTTGAGTTACTTTACTTAGAATAATAGTCTCTAATCTCATCTAGGTCCCTGCAAATGCCATTAATTCATTCCTTTTCATGGCTGAGTAGTATTCCACTGTATATATATATACCACAGTTTCTTTATCCATTCGTTGATTCATGAGCATTTGGGCTGGTTCCACATTTTTGCAACTGTGAATTGTGCTGCATGTTTTTCATATGATGACTTCTTTTCCTCTGGGTAGATACCCAGTAGTGGGATTGCTGGATCAAATAGTAGTTCTACTTTTAGTTCTTTAAGGAATGTCCACACTGTTTTCCGTAGTGGCTGTACTAGTTCACATTCCCACCAGCACTGTAGAAGCGTGCCCTGTTCACCACATCCATGCCAACATCTGTTTTTTGATTTTTTGATGATGGCCATTCTTGCAGGAGTGAGCTGGTGTCACACTGTGGTTTTGATTTGCATTTCCCTGATCGTCAGTGATGTTGAGCAGTTTTTCATACGTTTGTGGCCATTTGTACATCTTCTTTTGAGAACTGACTATTCACGTCCTTAGCCCACTTTCTGGTGGGATTGTTTGTTTTCTCTTACTGACTTGAGTTCGTCGTAGATTCTGGATATTAGTCCTTGTCAGATGGATAGATTATGAAGATTTTCTCCCACTCTGTGGGCCGTTTAGTCTGCTGACGGTTCCTTCTGCCATGCAAAAGCTCTTTAGTTTAATTAACTCCCAACATTTATCTTTGCTTTTATTGCGTTTGCTTTTGATTTCTTGGTCATGAAATCCTTGCCCGAGCCAATGTCTAGAAGGATTTTTCCAATATTAACTCCTAGATGTTTTATAGTTTCAAGTCTTAGGTTTAAGTCTTTAATCCATCTTGAGTTGATTTTTGTCAGGTGAGAGATGAGGACCCGGTTTCATTCTCCCACATGTGGCTTCCGACGATCCCAGTACCATTTGCTTAACAGGTGTCCTTTCCTCACTTTATGTTTTTGTTTGCTTTGTCGAGATTTATTTCTGGGTTCTCTATTCCGTTCCATTGATCTATATGCCTGTTTTTATGCCAGGACCATGCTGTTTTGGTGACTATGGACTTCATGTATTATTTTTCTGATTTCCTTGCATTGGACTGAGCCTTTCTCTGGTCCCCGCTGATTAGCTGAATAACTAACCTCCTGAATTCTTTTTCAGGTAAATCAGGGATTTCTTCTTGATTTGGATCCACTGCTGGTGAGCTAGTGTGATTTTCTGGAGAGTGTGAAAGAGCCTTGTTTTGTCATCAACAGAGCTGGTTTTCTGGTTCCTTCTCACCTGGGTCGGCTCTGTCAGAGGGAAGGTCTAGGCCTCAAGGCTGCTGTGCAGATTCTTCTGTCCCATGTGGCATTTCCTTAATGTATTTAGCGCTCTCCGCCTTTACCCGTGCATGCGGCTTCCTGTGAGCTGAGGTGCTGTGATTGTTAACTCTCTTCTGGGTCTAGCCACCCAGCACATCTAACTGGCTTCAAGCTGGCACTGGGTGTTGTCTGCACAGAGTCCTGTGATGTGAACCATCTGTGGTCTGTCAGCTGTGGACACCTGTTCTGGTGGAGGCGGCGGGGTGGGGAGGGCGGTGTGAAATGGACTCAGTGAGGGTTCTCAGCTTTGCTGGTTTAATGTTCTCTTTTTGTGCTGGCTGGCCTCCTCCTGGGAGGTGGTGCTTTCCAGAGAGCATCAGCTGTGGTATTACGGGGAGGAACAGGTGGTTGGCAGGGCCCCAGAACTCCTCAGAGTATATGCCCCTTGTCTTCAGGTACCAGAGTGGATGGGGAAGGCCCATCACTTGGGGGCAGGGCGAGGGGCGTCTGAGCTCAGACTCTCCTTGGGCGGGTCTTGCTGTGGTTGCTGTGGGGGATGGGGTGAAGTTCCCAGGTCAAAGGAGTTGTGAATCTAGGAGGATTGTGGCTGCCTCTGCTGAGTCACGGAGGTTGTCAGGGAAGTGGGGCAGAGCCAGCATTCACCGGGCTCACCCAGCTCCCACGCAGTCTGAAGGGCTGGTCTTACCCGCACTGTGCCCCCACACACAGCACCAAGACTGTTTCCCGGCCGTGGGTGAACAGGGCTGAGAACCGGCCCCAGGCTACCCACCCCCCAGCTGCGAAAGCACTTCGGGCTTTCGTTCTCCCCCACCTGTGAAGTCTGCACGTGGGATTCTCACTCTCCCCCGAGTTCTGGCCAGGAGGCTTCTCACCTGGTTCAAATCGTTACAAAGTTCAGCTGGAGACTGCCTTCTCCCTGCTGCATGTCCCCCGGCCCTGCACCTCCGGTCATCCTCCAGAGGATCAGGAATGGGCTGCCTGGGGACCCAGCGAGCTCCCAGGGCCTTTCCGCTGCCTCCTCTGCCCCTGTATTTCGCTCTGCTCTCTAAGTGGACTCGGTTCCAGGTAAGGTTGGAAATTTCTCTCAGAAACTAGACCTTCAGTTTCCCCGTGTGGGTGTGTGTTTGAGGGTGGAGGGTCTCTCTTTCCCACCTCCACAGCTGGGGCACTACCAGTATCTGGGGTGTCTCCTGGGTCCTGCAGCAGTCTGCTTCCTTCAGAGGGTCTGTGGGTCCTCTCTGGATTCTTGGTTTGTTCTTGCAGTGGTTCTGGAGCTAAAATGAATGACGTGAGCCTCCACACACTGCTCAGTTGGTCTGAATCGGAGCTGCAATCTAGTCCTGCCTCCCGCCTGCCATGGTGATCCACGATGTGATTTATTTATTTTTCAGAAATTCTCCTTAGAGTGAGGGTTTTGTTCTGCTACCCAGGCTAAAGTGCAGTGGTGTGGTCATCATTCCCTGCAGCCTCAAACTCCTGGACTCAAGTGATCCTCCTGCCTCAGCTTCCCCAGTAGCTGGGACTACAAGTGTGCACCAACATGCCCAGCTAAATGTTTTTTTTTTAGGGATTGAGATGCTATTCTTTTTATTATTATTATACTTTAAGTTCTGGGGTACATGTGCAGAACGTGCAGGTTTGTTACATAGGTATACACGTGCCATGGTGGTTTGCTGCATCCATCACCCCGTCATCTACATTAGGTATTTTTCCTAATGCTATCCCTCCCCTTGCTCCCCACCCCCTGCTATCCCTCCCCTAGCCCCTCACCAGCCAATAGGCCCCAGTGTGTGATGTTCCCCTCCCTGTGTCCATGTGTTCTCATTGTTCAACACTCACTTATGAGTGAGAACATGCAGTGATTGGTTTTCTGTTCTTGTGTCAGAAAACCATTATGCTCAGCAATTTTTTAAAATTGTAATTTAATTTTTTTTTTTTTTGTAGAGATGGAGTCTTGCTATGTTGCCCAGGCTGGCTTTGAACTCCTGGCTCAAGCCATCTTCCCACCTGGGCCTCCCAGATCACTGGGATTACAAGCACGAGCCATTGCACCTGGCCAGGATGTTCTCACATTAGTCCTTATGGACCATAGTCTGCCCTTGTGAATGCTAACATTATGGTCCTTTGAGAAGAGTTTCCAACTGTGGCTTTTCACTGTCACACACCTTGTTCGTACTTCCCTCCAGGCCCCAACACGAATCTCATTCTGTGAGGCTTAAGTGGACCTGTTTTGAGTTTTTTGTGCGTATTGCTGGGACGGAGCGGGAGGGTTGGAAGTGGTGAGCAGCGTTTCCTGCAGGTCAGCCAAGTCAGCCACCCTCATGTTCGCAGATCACGTCACAAAAGTCAAAGTGAAACCACCTCGCTGGGTCCGTTGGAGGAAAGCAATGCAGATTCGTTTTACTTGGACAACCTAACATTTGAATAGAAACTTGCCAAAGTCCTTGCCCAGTTAGTAAGATGGCAGGCCAGGTCCATGTGTAACTGTTCCAGGCAACCTTCTGGGGCCTGTGCCATCCGTGGGCAGCTGGCCCTGAGCACTCGGCCACTCAAGCCATCTCTAGCACCTCCTTGGCAGGAACATCCAGGAGCCAGCGCCTTGAGCACACTCAAGCCCCTAGTTCTGTTGCAGAAAAGGCTGTGTGATCTGTAATCTCAGCTGCTGGGGCATCTCCCAGTCTGCCAGGGGTCAGGGTTCCCCGAAGTCCAGGTGTGCCCAGGTCAGGCATCTCTGGAAAGACCACATGCTGGCTCTGGGTAGATACCCTGAAGACTGGGCATGCCCATGGCGGCTGCCTCATTGCAGACTGGATGCGTATCCCCCTGGCCCCCACCCAGGACAAGGTTTCCATGGGGTCACGGCACTTTCCCTCCCAGGGGCAGAGGCCGGGGAAGATCCTGCCCCTGCCTAGCTCAGGACAATGCCTCTTGGTGACAGCGTGGTCCGCACGCTTGTTCCCCCCAGGTTTTCATGACTGGTCCACACTGGCTCAAAGAACTGAAGCTTCCCTCTCGTGGGAGACGCTTGGTAGGACAACACTGGCAATATGGGCAGGGGCAGGGGGGTGCTTTTATCATCCACCAAGATATGAGTCTCAGCACTGAATTTCTAGTTGGTGAAAAGGTATGTCATCTTTGTAATAAGGTACACGTTCCGTTACGATGTTTTAAATTCACCAAGTGCTGCTACAGAGTTGATCATACGTATCAAGTCAGCAAACAGGCCTCAGGTGGGCAAAGGACACGCGTTCCCCACGTGTGGGTGAGTGTGGTGCCCAGCCGCCCATGCTCGCCATGCGGCCTCCTCTTCCCAGCCGCTCCCCATCCATCTCCTGCTGCTCCCCAAGTCCACTCCTCCTCCAGGGCCAGCTCCCAGGGGTCTCTGCCCCAGCCAAGGGGCGGTGTTTCCCTGAGGTGCAAAACACATGGCACCCAGTGCTTCTCACGGCTACGTCGGGCTCCTCAGTTGTGCTGCGGGCAGAGGCCGTTCTTTTGAGCCTTCTCGCTGCCCGTGCGCCCTGCGGGGGCCAGCCCACCACCCGTGTCCTGGATGCTCCAGGTGAGTGACAGTTCCCGCTCCTCCTGAGCAGCCTCCAGCCCTTCCGTGGCTGTGCTCTTCCGTGTCTGTCTCCATGGCATCAGCCTTGCTGTGCGCGTCCTTTACCAGCCACATGGCTCCTGGAATGAGGGAGGGTGTAATGATTGCAGTAAATACAGAAGCTGCCTGGAGCCCTCGCTACGGGACGGTGAGGTAGCATTATTTCCAGACCTGTTTCGAGTGAGCTGACAGGTCCCAAGAGGATGGAACGAGGAACAGTGGGCTTTCTAGAGTCGGGGTGCCTGAGGGTGGGTCTGACCGTGGGGAAGGATGAGGGTGGCGAGGGACAGGTGACATGCTGAGTCACCATGGAAGGACTGCCAGGAAGCCAGCAAGGCTCTGAGAGGGACCGGGGAGGGGTGTGTTTGGCAGGTGAGAATAGCAGCCTGGGTGCTCAAGTGGCCTGGGCCCTGCGTGCCACGGCTGCAGCGGCAGAAGTGAGGAAGCAGCCACACACACGGGAGCGTGCGCCTGTGCCGGGCACGGAGCCCCATGCTTCTTACGCACGGCCATTCACTCCCCACATTGCCCACGCAAGATCAGGGACACCCTGGTCTCCATCTGCCCGAAGTGGAGCGGCTGGGGAGCTGCTGGGTGGCCCTGTGGGTGCCTGTGGCTCCGCCGTGTCCTCTGGCCTCTGAGGCACTGCTGCATCCAGGCCTGCGCTGTGCTGACTCGAAGACTGCTGTGGAGGCGGCGCCGCCCACAGGACAGTGGCAGTGATGGCAAAGGAAGCCAGGAGGAGGGTGAGGGCGGTGCCATGGAGAATGAGCACGTAATCTACTACTGTTTCTTAAGGAAAACAAAAATACGTGTGCAACCCTTTTGGCCACCTTCGAACACCCGTCCTTCATCCACACGGCTGCTGCCTGTCTGTCTTCCATTTAGCAGGGCCTGGAGGTGCCTTGTGCTGGGTCTGGTGCCTGGGCCGGGCCACTGGGCTGACAGCCTGGCCCTCAGGAAGGTCTCCGGTGGGAATGGAGAAAGCTGGGGTCTTCACCGGCACGCGAGCAGGCCCTGCTTCCCTTCACTCCCTGGTGACAGGCACTCACGGAAGCGGGATGAGCAGGGCGCTCCCACCGGACGTTCTGGTGTGTCGTGGGCCAGTGACAGGGCGGCATCGGCAGAGAGACTCGGCGGCAGCCAAGTGCATTTGCGGCGTCCCTTCCTCACTGCTCCCTAGCCGGGGTTGGGAATTCTTGCTTTTAGGCACCTCTCAGAAAGTCCGGGTTTCCTGTCTGGAAATGAGAGGCAGAGACCTGGCGAGCCAGCCTCCCTGAGGCCTCCCTGCTGTCCTGGGGTCTGGGGGCTCCCGGCACAGCCAAGGAGTGGCCTGTGGCCACCACTGTCCTCCTAGGACCGGCCCTAGTGCATGAAGAAGCCAGCTGCGGCCGCAGCTGCCCTTGGTCTGTGGGGTGGGCCCGGCTCCCGAGGAGCTCCATGTGCAGCCATGGGGGTGGCTCCGGGCATCCATCTTCCCCAGAGAGGGCGAGGAGGCAGTTCCTATTCCAGGGACATTTCCACAGTCATACCGAGCCAGGCCGCGAGAGACTGAAGCCCTGGGAGTGAGGACCTGGCGCGGCTTGACAGACTCCAGCAGAGTAAATCCCCAGAGCGGATGGCGTCTCTCCAGCTGGAAACGGAGCGGGATCTAACCAGGAAAAGGGATGGTGCCCGCTCAGCCAGACTCACCCGCGGGCAGGAGCGCTCCGAGGCAGAGGGCAGGGCCAGGGCTGAGAGTGCACGTGGGGATGGAGGAAGACACCCGGGGTGGGAGGGCTTGGCGAGGCTGGGTGCGTTCGAGACCGCGTGTGTTCATTTATTTATGCTGGGCTTCACTCCACTGAGGGTTCAGCGTGGCTTATAGAGAACACAGCATAAAACAACATAAATAAAGGAGAGGTCACCGGGCCTACGGGTCTTCAGCTGGAGGAGGTCGAGGCCAGGGGAAATAAATGCAGGCAAAGCTCTGTCATTCTCGTCTTTACTCCATGCCAGTGATGACAGACGCTCCAAAGCTTTTAATATGTCCGGCGCCGGTCCCAGCCCTTTAGAGACGTTCGTTCTCTGATTTAATCCTAAGAGGTTGATGTCATTCTCATTTGACGGCGGAGGTGCAGCAAGGTTCACACAGCTGCCCCAGGCCACACGGTGACGGCGGTGGAGCCGGGGCTTCCACCCAGCAGCTGGCCCTGGTCCCCACCACCTCCCCAGGGCGAGCTCCAGGGCAGGAGGAAGCACTTGGTTGCAGGTTCCTATCCTTTCCAACCCAGTGACTTGTAGAAGAGCACCCCCAAAATGTTCACATGAATGAGAGAGTCCAGGTCCTGCCTTGGAATCAGGATGTATCGAGTGGCTTTTGCTGGGATGGTGGTGCGAGCATTCTGCTAACAGCGATAGCTTCCAGCCGTTGAGGGCCTGCAGAGTATGGAATTTCACAGACGTGGATTCAGTTAATTTCCCCAGCAGCCCTGGGAGGTGTGCGCAATTACAATCCTTTGACCGCAGACCAGACTGAGTCTCTGTGAAGTTAATGGAGCGTTCCAGGTCATGCAAGGGGGCGTGGTGGAGCTGGGATCATGCCTGGCAACTGTGTCTATTCTGCTGCTTCTCAGGGCTGGGCCCATGTCAAAGGGGTCTTTCCTCAGTGTGCTTTGGGCTGTGTGCCACCGGGAAGGAAGGATCTGGAAGAATGGACCCAGCTCTATGTGAAGGGCAGACAGGTGGGCTGCCTGCAGGTGGCAGCCCGAGGGCCTGGTCCCAAAGGCTGGTGGCACCTTCCCACCTGCATCCGGCGAAGGGCATGGCGCCAGCCTCTGATCTGGGTCCTTGCTGCCGTATGAAGAAGCCCACCTACCCTGCTGGAGAGGGGCTCTGGAGGGCCAGGGAGCACCCGGAGAGAGAGGAGAGCTGGGCTCCAGCCGGTGCCCCATCCAGAGCCCACAGACAGGACAAAGCCACCCCAGGCCCTCCAGCCCCCCATCAGCTGTCGCAGCACACACCTCCAGCGCAAAGGTGAGCCCTCTCGAGTGAGCCCTGTCGGGGCTCCTGGCCTCAGGGTTGTGAGCAGGAGACCAGTTGTATGAAGCCTCTGACTTTGCAAGGATTCCTGATGGAGACTGCTCACCGCCCGGTAAGTGACCTAGCAGAGGACACATAGGCACATTCAGGACTGCTGGGGCTGGAGCAAGACAGGATTGGGACGGAGTGCCTGGGTGGGGCGGGGTGGCTGAGTGGGGTGGGGCAGGGTGGCTGGGTGGGGCGGGGTGGCTGGGCGGGGCGGGGTGGCTGGGCGGGGTGGGGTGGCTGAGTGGGGGGCGTGGCAGGGTGGGGCGGGGTGACTGAGTAGGGTGGGGCGGGGTGGCTGAGTGGGGCAGGGTGGCTGGGTGGGGTGGGGCAGGGTGGCTGAGTGGGGCGGGGTGGCTGGGCGGGGTGGGGTGACTGAGTGGGGCAGGGTGGCTGAGTGGGGCAGGGTGGGGTGGCTGGGTGGGGCGGGGTGGCTGGGTGGGGCGGGGTGACTGAGTAGGGCAGGGTGGGGTGGCTGGGTGGGGCGGGGTGGCTGAGTGGGGTGGTTCAGAACCCGCTAGGTGTGTACTTGGCCTGTTGTGGACTCAGAGGTTCTCTCAGGTTGAAATATCCTAGAAGGAGTGGCAGAAACTTCAGAGGAGTCAGATAAATACCTGCAGGGGCTGTTCTCCTGCAGGATCACGGGGAGGCAGAGTAAGCCTTCAAGCCACTGTGTGTTCATTCTAGGAAAGCATCAAACCAGGCCGGGACGGGAAAACAGCAGCACGTGAGCTCGGCCAGATGCTGACAGTGGTCCCAGCCACAGGCTCCAGCCACGGGCCACGTGGTCTAAGAACCACAGAAAGGGAGTCCACTTGCTGCTGGGCACTGGGTTACAGGTCTTCAGGGGCGTGAGGGGAGCAAAGTGGCATCACCGCATGTTCTACAGGTCAGGGCTCTGGGTCCAGTCCTTATTCCACATTCCTGCAAGTCAGGGCGCTGGGTTTGGTCCCGGCTCCATGTTCCTACAGGTCAGGGCGCTGGGTCCAGTCCTGGCTCCATGTTAATATGAATCGGGGAGCTGTTTCCAGCCCTGATTCCACGTTCCTACAGCTGGCTCCACGTTATCACAAGTCAGGGTAGATCCACCTCACAGCGGCGTCTCCTGGACTGTGCCACCTCTGGGGCCCTCTCAACTCTGTGTCTGTCGTCTGTCACCTGCCTGGCCATTGTGGATGTGATTGCAGTGGACAGGCTCCGTGGGACCTCAGGCTTTGGGGGAGAGTCAGGACCCTTGGGTGGGCATGGGTGGGGATACGGGACCCCTGAAAGAAGGGAGGCTGAGACACTTCTTTTCCTTGAAAGACTCTTCCAAGTCATCTCCATCAGAGGATTCTTTTCTGCAAAGACATGGGACGGAGGTGACATTGTACCCTCCATTGTGACAGAAACTGTGCTGGGAACTTTAAATGTGTTACCTAATTTATTTAAGTATCCCAGCAACTCCACAAAGTAGGTGTTTTTATTGACATTTCCCCAGTTGAGGAAACAGAAGCTTGGCGAGTTTGCAAGACTTGCCCAAGACAGCAGCGGGGATGAGGTTCAGCTTTTACTCCGGGTCTGCGCGGCGCCACGTCACACCCTTCACTACAGTGAGCTTGACGATTGCAGGCTGTCATTCGGGAACTTGACGTAAAACATTGACTAACGGAAAACTTCCACCGGCCATAGACTAGATTCTTTGTTTTGGAAACTGTGAAGATCCAATTTTTGGATAAACTCAGAGCAGTTCCCGTTTTCACTAGACGTCAGAAGCTGGGCTGCGTTTTTGCTTTTTGTCCAGTGAGGCTGATCTGTAGTCCTGACACGGGAGTCAGCGTGGGAGGAGTAGGCTCCTGTGCTTCTGTCTCAGGGAAGAGGGGATGCACGTGGCCCCTCAACTCCACGTTGGTGGTGGAGGATCGTTTTGTATTTCCCCTGGATGGGCTGTGAGGGGGTCTGGCCCAGGCACGAGGCCATGAGCAGGGCACACCTGGGTAACCCTTAGCGAGCCTCTCTCCAGCCACGAGAAACCTGCAGTGTGTGTGCCTGTGTGTGCTGCTGGTGTGTGTGTGTGCATGCACTGTGAGCTAGTGTATTCATGTGCACTGGTGTGTGTGTTCCTATGTGTGTGTGCCTGTGTGTGCTAGGCACACATATGCCTGTGTCCCTGTGTATGCATGTGTATGTGTGCTGGTGGGTGCATGTGTTTGTACAGTGTGTGTGTGTGCGTGTGTGTGCTGGGTGCACACATGCCTGTGTCTCTGTGTATACGTGTATATGTGTGCTGGGGGGGTCCATGTGTTTGTACAGTGTGTGTGTGCAGACATGCGTGTGTCTCTGAATACATGCCCAGGGTGGGGCGTGTGCACACATGTGTGTGTGCGTGTGAGAGGCAGCGCTGTCTGTGGGATGGTAGGGATCTGGACTATGCCGTCATCAGGTCATCTGGAGGCAGAGAGCCTGCCCCCCACCTGGGAACTGGAGAATGTGGTGGTGCATTTGGATGGAGAAGGAGGGGGGTGTTTTTTAGGACATCTCTTCAGCCAGTGCCGCCATCCCCAGGTGGCCACAGAATTGCTCAGGGACTCACATGTCTCCCTGTCTTTGAAAATGCTCTTTTGTTTGGTGGCTCCAGGAGAGGAGCAGTGAGCTTGCCTGAGGCTGCGTGGCCCTGGGCCCTGGGAGGGCCAGGAAAGCGTCCCTGTGCAGGGCTGGGCACAGAGGTTCCCTGGAGACGCCCCACGCTCTACTTCTGCAGCGGGACAGGGCTGAGTCCTGTCTTAGTGATGCCGCTGCCTTCTCCCGAGACCGGAGAGCAGGGCCCGCCTCCAGGCCCACAGGCCCTCTGTGGGAGCTCTGCGAGCAGGCGCATTTGGGGGAGGCTTCATGCCAGCTTCCTGAAAGCTTCTTTGCTTCTTTTTTCACCTGTAACTTTCACCCTCTCAGGAGGGTGTCCCATGAGCAGCGCTGTTAGGCTGTCATGGTTTTCGAGTTTCCAAGCTAAACAAGATCCTCCGGCTGAGTCCCCTGAAGGAGGAACCTCTTACAGGAGTTCACACAAAGTTGAGAACCCCAGAAACTGCAGGAGTGTGGGGTAGCAGAGGAAGGCAGTATTCCTGGATGTTTAAATAAATCTGTAACTTATCGTCGACCAGACCTAGTGTGTCACGGTGTTTAGAATTACTTAGGTAATGATCCTTTTGCCATGTCTTACAAGAATTGGAGACGATGATGACGGTAACGGCGATCACAAACCGCAACGATGGCTGTGGCCATGCACCAGGAACCCGGGATGCAGAGATGGTCGAGGTGCATCCCTGCCCACAGTGGGCGTGCAGTCTAGAGGGGAAGATAGCGGGCACACGTGACTCACGGAGTTTTTAGACAATGTGCTGCAGGCACTGTCGGGCTGCTCTCAGACAGATTACTACAACAGCTGGGGACCCAGCAAAAGGAGGCCATGCCACTGTCCAGGGCAGCTGATGGGGCTCAAGGCGGGGGCAGTGGGGTGGGTGCAGGGGGGCCTGGGTTAGTAGGGCACCTCTGAGGACTGCTCCGGTGTTTGGAGGGGGAAGGGAAGGGCGCAGTGTGGATTCTGACGGAGGCTTCTAGCTTGGAGGACTAACCGATGTAGGAAACCCGAAAGGAGATGAACGTCGGTCAGGATGACGCCAAGCCTATCAGCACTGACTGAGGGTCCTTGGGTGGGGACGCTGGGGTGATGATTCCATTTCTTTTTTAAAAATTTAATTAAATTTAGTTTATTATACTTTAAGTTCTGGGGTACACATGCAGATCGTGCAGGCTTTTTCTATCAGCGTTGATTGAGGGGCTGTGGGAGTGGCATCTGGGTGTCTGGAGGAGGATGTGAGTCATGGCCTGGAGGGTGCAGCTTCCCTCCGACACCCACAGTCCGCATTTCAGGCCTTCTCGGGATGGTGAGGATAGGAACTCCTCTCAACTTCGGAGCCTGTCCCCAGGACTTCATTCCATGGGAAATGTGCCTGGTAGGCCCCATAATTTACGGAGAAAGAGGTTTTCTTTGCATGAAGTTTGCACTGTAGAATGGAGAAAGAGAAAACACTCTTTATTTGATTTTTCTTTTTCTTGTTGTTCACTAACTACGGTGTTGCTTGGGGAGGGGAACCTTTGTCTGTGTAAAGGATCCTCCAGGAAGGAGGAGGATGATTTCACAGCAGGAGGCGGATTCTTTGCGAGGGGACTTCAGAGACACATGAGTAACAGGAGCTGCGTTGAGAGCAAGACTGGAAAGCTCTGTCATCAAAGCGAATCTGGAAATTGATGAAGGCACTGCCAGCTGTGGGTTGGCGAAGAGAAGGCAACCGCGAGGCTGGCAGGATTCAGGGTTCTTTGTTCTCACGACAGACATCATCTCTTGGAGAAGGAGCTTGGGGAGTGATTTTGTAGTCATCATTATTGATGAGGTAGAGTTTTCAAGGTAAAACTAGACAAAAAGCTCGAAGTTCTTCAACTCATAGCTTTGGTAAGAAATCCCAGATTAGGATTCCCGAGTTTCTTAGTGTATGAGTTTTTCTCCCTGTGTGAAGTGTAGCTCGTTATCGTCTTAAAAGTGTTGTAGGCATCGCCTGACACGGAGCTCAACGTTTGTTTTTGGTGCCATTACTGTTCCTTTCATTTTCTCACTTTCCCAGGAATTCAACTCATCCAACTTCTGTTTCAAGGCAGAAGTTCCTTCAACACTGTCTTAAGGGGCTTAGCCCAGGCACTTCCTGGACACTTCGGAGGAGGCACCGCTGTCTCTCGGGTGTGGTCGTCAGCAGCGCAGGCTCGAAGACCTTTGCTTTTGATCCTGAATGTAGCTTTGCCATGCTGAGCCAGAAAGTGAAGCCTCGATTTCCTCATCTGTAGAATGGGGGTAATAATGATGAAATGAATTTAATTTAATCAATGCATGTAAAGCTCTTCATACTCTTCACATGAACACTCCACTCTCGTTTCCCCTCGTGATCGATCAGCCTGCTTCTGCGCAGGGTGTGCTATTGGAAAGACGGTCCTTCGCCTGAGTCTGTATAGCCTGACCTTGTCACAGGAGTTCATTAAAGAGAGATGAAGGGGAAATGAAGACGTCTGCTGATACCACATCCACTGACGTTTTCATGGGCTTCTCAGTGAGGGGGACCAGTTTCTCACCATCTTCCTCATTTCACCCAATGGTTTGAACTTGGCTATATCATTTTTCCCTTCTCTCATAAGAGATGCATTTCATGAGACATCTGAGAAAGAAAGAAAGAGAGAGGGAAAGAAAGAAACGAAAGAAAGAAAAAGAAAGAAAAAATGAGTGAAGGAGAGAGAAGTTGGAGCTTGAGGCTGCTACAAGGCTTGCATTTCCTCCAGAGCTCTTTCTGACCCTATGGACTGTTTGGGCTCCGTGACCTCAGCCCCTTCATGCTGAGTGCTGCCTGTCCTCTGAGGGGACACAAGATGGCTGTGCTCACACTGGAGAGTTGGTGCCAAGCAGGTGTCCTGAGAGCCGAGGAAACTGTGGAGTCCATCTCAGAAGCTGAGATCACGCAGTTCTCCCAGATCTGGACGTGTGTAGGATGAATGCGTGGTACCAACTCCAGGTGTGGCCATACTGGGGGAAGCGTGGCCATACTGGGAGTGCAGAAGGTTGGTTCTTCACGGCTGTTCACAGCTGATGGCGTACGTTTGCGAATGTGTGCCAGTGTGTGAATGCATGTGTGTGGCATGGTATGTGGCGTGTGAGTGAACTCGTGCATGTGATTGAGCATGTGCATGTGTGAATTCATGTGACTGTGCATATGTGTTGTGAATACATACGTGTGAATGTGTGTGCCTGTGTGTGCGAATGTGCATGTGTGTGGCATGATATGTGGTGTGAGTGAATTCATGTGTAACAGTGTGTCAGTGTGTGTGTGAATGTGTACGTGTGTGCATATGTAAATGCGTGAATGTATGGGTTACTGTGTGAATGTGTATGATTGTGAATGTGTTAATGTATGCATGTATGTAGATGTGTGACTGTGTGTGACTGTGTGAATGTATAATGTGTGTTAATGTGGCTGTGTGTGCATGTGTGTGACTGTATATGGATATGTGTGAATGTGTACATATGTGTGAATGTGTGTGACTGTGTGACTGTGAGTGTGAATGTGATAGTGCATGTTTGAATGTGTATGTGTGTGAATATGTGCATGTATGTGAATCTGTGGTTGTGTGTTACTGTGATTGTGTGTGATTGTGTGGATGTGTGTGAATGTGTGTGACTATGTGATTCAGTGTGTGAATGTATGAGTGTGAATGTATGCGTGTGGCTGTGTGACTGTGATTGTGAATGTGCATGGATGTGAATGTGTGTGACTGTGAGAGTGCATGTGTGATCGTGCATATGTATGAATGTGTGTGTGGCTGTGTGGCTGTGATTGTGTGTGAATGTGTGCATGTGTGTGACTGAAAGTGCATGTGTGAATGTGTATATGTGTGCATGTGTGTGAGTGTGTGTGAATGTGTATGTGTGTGCACGTGTGTGAAGTGTGTGTGGTTGTGATTGTGAATGTGACTGTGTGTGTGAATGTGTATATACATGTGTGTGAATGTGTGGGTGTGATTGTGTGACTTGTGTGACTGTGACTGTGATTGTATGTGTGAATGTGTATGTATGTGCATGTGTGTGAATCTGTGTGGCTGTGATTGTGATGTGTGACTGTGACTGTGTGAATGTGTATGTGCATGTGTGTGAATGTATTGCTGTGATTGTGTGACTTGTGTGACTGTGACTGTGATTGTGTGTGTATTTATGTGCATGTGTGTGAATCTGTGTGGCTGTGATTGTGTGTGACTTGTGTGACTGTGACTGTGATTGTGTGAATGTGTATGTATGTGCATGTGTGTGAATCTGTGGCTGTGATTGTGTGTGAATGTATGTGACTGTGTGAATGTGTATGTGTGCATGTGTGTGACTGTGACTGTGTAAAGGTATGTGTGTGCATGTGTGTGAATGTGTGTGGCTGATTGTGTATGAATGTGTGTGACTGTGATTATGTGACTGTATGTATGTGCATATGTGTGACTGTGTGTGAATGTGTGTGCCTGTGTGGCTGTGACTGTGATTGTGTGTGTGAATGTGCATGTGTGAGCATGTTTGTAAATGTGTGACTGTGTGACAGTACATGTGTGAATGTGTGTGTATGCATGTGTGTGAATGTGTGACTGTGTGAATGTATGTGTGTGCATGTGTGTGACAATGTATGTGTGTGACTGTGTGAATTTGCATGTGTGGCCGTGTGTAAATGTGTGTGACTGTGTGACTGTGAGCACATATGTGAAGGTATCTGTGTGCGTGTGTGAATGTGACTGTGATTGTGAATGTGTATATGTGTGCATGTGTGTGGCTGTGTGACTAAATGTATATGTGTGTGCATGTGTGTGGCTGTGTATGACTGTGAGTGCATGTATGAATGTGTATGTGTGTGCATGAGTGTGCATGTGTGTCAATGTGTGTGACTGTGAATGTGGATGTGCATATGTGAAATGTGTGGCTGTGTGACTGTGTGTGTGCCTGTGTGTGGCTGTGTATAACTGTGTGAATGTATGTGTGTGCATGTGTGTGAATGTGTGTAGCTGTGTGACTGAGAGCACGTGTGAATTTATATGTGTGTGCATATGTGTGAATGTGTGTGGCTGTGTGTGACTGAGAGTGCATGTGTGAATGTGACTGTGATTGTGTGAATGTGCATGTGTGTGGCTGTGTGTGACTGTGATTGTGTGTGTGAATTTCTGTGTGCGTGCGTGTTTGTGGCTGTGTGACTATGAGAGCATATGTGTGAATGTGTGTGCATGTGTGTGAATGTGAGTGTGTGTGTGTGAATGTGTGTGAATATGTATATGTGTGCATGTGTGTGGCTGTGTGACTAAATGTATATGTGTGTGCATGTGTGTGGCTGTGTATGACTGTGAGTGCATGTATGAATGTGTATGTGTGTGCATGAGTGTGCATGTGTGTCAATGTGTGTGACTGTGAATGTGTATGTGCATGTGTGAATGTGTGTGGCTGTGTGTGACTGAGAGTGCATGTGTGAATGTGACTGTGATTGTGTGAATGTGCATGTGTGTGGCTGTGTGTGACTGTGTGTGTGTGAATTTCTGTGTGCGTGCGTGTTTGTGACTGTGTGACTATGAGAGCATATGTGTGAATGTGTGTGCATGTGTGTGAATGTGAGTGTGTGTGTGTGAATGTGTGTGAATATGTATATGTGTGCATGTGTAGGGGGTGTCCTGGACAGGGGATTCTTTCTGTTCAGTCTCAGGATATTGGATTTAGACTTTTTGTCTCATCTTCAAATGAAGGTCTCTCTCCTGCATGCTGTCTTCTCTTCCCTCTATCCTGCGGACACAGCTCTAGCCCTTGGTAGAATTTGCACAACACCCACTCTTTCTGTTGATTTCAGCTTCCACATGAAAGTCATTCACTCTCTCCTAGGAAAGAACAGAGTTTTAAAAAGGTCACACATGTGTGTGTCAGTCTGAGCCATTCTGAGTTAATTAGTCATCAAGGAGAATTGAATAATGTGAGAGCAAGCTGCGGGAGGGTTACCAAGGACCTGGAACTCGCATTTTATTTTAAAATTATAATTTGGTGTCATATTGGAAATGCTAGTTCTCAGGGGATGATGCATTTTTATTTCTCAAGTATTCATAAACAAACAAAAATAGAAAAAAAGTGTAACTTGTAGCTTGACTTGTGTTTGTTTGGTAAAATATCCCGGTTTAGTTCACAAGAAGTATTCACGGTAAAAGCTGAGGAAAGATCTAGTGAATATCAATGGATATTTGCATGCATAGCAACTAAGCCTTTATCCTGGGATCCATGTGTCTGAAAGTGGGTGGGAGCCAAGGCGAGAGGACAGGAAGACAAAAGCTGAGGAGGAAAGCTCATTGCATTACCTGGACAAAATCCGGTTGATGTGCCGCTTCAATACTGACTGCTACATTCAAATTGCTGTTAAAAAACAGCCTTGGCTGGACACGGTGGCTCACGCCTGTAATCCCAGAACTTTGGGAGGCCAAGGCGGGCAGATCACAAGGTCAGGAGATTGAGACCATCTTGGCCAACATGGTGAAACCCCGTCTCTACTAAAAATACAAAAATTAGCTGGGTATGGTGGCATCTGCCTGTAATTCCAGCTACTTGAGAGGCTGAGGAAGGAGAATCATTTGAACCAGGGAGTCGGAGGCTGCAGTGCACAGAGATCAGACCACTGCACTCCAGCCTGGCAACAGAGTGAGACTCTGTCTCAAAACAAACAAACAAACCAAAAAAACCCCAGCCTTATGGGGATATAATTTACATGCCATAAAAGTCACCTGACTTAAGGGTACAGTTCAGTGAATGTTAGGCTGTTTAAAGAGGGTGCAACCATCACCACCCTCTAATTTTAGGACCTCGCAGTCTCCCTGTGATGATGCCTCATTCTGACACCCAGTCCTAGGGAATTGCTATTTTTGAGACAGAGTCTCCCTCTGTTTCTCAGGCTGGAGTACAGCAGATTAATCATGGCTCCCTGCAGCCTCGACCTCACTGGGCTCAGGTGATCCTCCTGCCTCAACCCTCCAAGTAGCTGGGAACATAGGCAGATACACACCACCACGTCCAGCTAATTTTTGTATGTTTTGTAGATGTAGAGTTGCCCAGGCTGGTCTCAAACTCTGGCAGTCAAGTGATCCTTCTGCCTTGGCCTCCCCAGAGTGCTGGGATTACAGGCGTGAGTCACAGCACCTGGCTCTTAGGTAATGATTAATCCACTTTTGGTCTATTTGTCTTTTTTGACACTTTATATAAATTAAATGACGCTATGTCTTCTGTTGCGTCTGGCTTCTTTCAGATAGTGCCGTGTCATCAAGGTTTGCCCACGTGGTAGCAGATGTTGGCGTTTCCTTCTTTTTTATTGTCAATATTCCATTTTGGCCAGGCACGGTGGCTCACACCTGTAATCCCAGTACTTTGAGAGGCCGAGGTGGATGGATCACCTGAGATCAGGAGTTTGAGACCAGACTGGCCAACATGGCGAAACCCCGTCTCAACTAAAAATACAAAGATTAGCCGGGCATGCTGGCAGGTGCTTGTAATCCCAGCTACTCCAGAGGCAGAGGCAGGAGAATCACTTGAACCCAGGAGGCAGAGGTTGCAGTGAGCCGAGATCTCACCACTGCACTCCAGCCTGGGCGACAAGAGCAAAACTCTGTCTCAAAAAAAAAAAAAAATCAATTTCATGGATATACCACATCTATTTAGCACGTCACCACTTGATGGCTATTTGGGTTGTTTTCACTTTTTGGCTCTCCTGAGTAATGCTGCTATGGACATTTGTGTGTGAGAGTCTGTCTGGACATACACTTTCATTTCTTTGAGCACATACCTAGGAGTGGAACTGCTGAGTCATGTGGTAACTCCAGGCTTAAAATTGTTTTGATCCGGCAATCCCACTACGGGGTATCTACCCAGAGGAAAAGAAGTCATTATACGGAAAAGACACTTGCACAGGCATGTTTATAGCAGCACAATTCACAGTTTTAAAAATGTGGAACCAACCCAATGCCCATCAGTCAATGAGTGGATAAAGAAACTGTGATTGATATATATATATATATTTGAATGCTACTCAGGCATAAAAAGGAATGGATTAATGGCATTTCAGCAACCTGGATGAAACTGGAGACTATCATTCTAGGTGAAGTAACCCAGGAATGGAAAACCAAACATCGTCTGTTCTCACTCATCGTGGGAGCTGAGCTGTGAGGACGCAAGGGCATGGCAAGGACACTGCAGACTTAGGGACTCGGGGGACACGGTGGGAAGGGGAGAGGAATGAAGGACTACAAGTTAAGTTCAGTGTCTACTGCCCTGGGGAAAGATGCCCCCAAATCTCACAAATCACCACTGAAGAACTTACTCAGCTGGGCACGGTGGCTCACGCCTGTAATCCCAGCACTTTGGGAGGCCGAGACAGGTGGATCACCTGAGGTTAGGAGTTCGAGACCAGCTTGGCCAACATGGTGAAATCCCATCTCTATTAAAAATACAGAAATTAGTTGGGCGAGGTGACAGGCACCTCTAATCCCAGCTACTCAGGAGGCTGAGACAGGAGAATCGCTTGAATCTAGGAAGTGGAGGTTGCAGTGAGCTGAGATCGTGCTACTGCACATCAGCCTGGGCAACAGAGCGAGACTCTGTCTCAAAAAAAAAAAAAAAAAAAGACTTATGTAACCAAATATCACCCGTCCCTCTAAAACTGATGAAAATGAAAAATGAAATTATTGTCATGAAAAAAATATGCCAAGCTGTTTTGCAAAGTGGCAGCACCATTTTACATCCCACCAGTTGGGTCTGAGGGTCCAAAGGTCCCCACGTCCTTGCCACCACGTTTTCCATTGGAGTGGGTGTGAGGTAGGGCTCTCCGCGGTTTGAGTTGCCTTTCCCTGATGGCCAGTGCTGCGGAGCATCTTCCCATGTGCTTTTTGGCCATCGTTACGCCTTCCTTGGTCAGATTTCCTTTTCGAAAGCTCCGTGAACATGGTGCCCTTCATACCCTGCTGCGGCTGCATTTTCCCATCTGGCTGTGAAGTGCGGAGGCTGCCACCGTGCCTCAGCAGGCTCCTTCGTCACCAACTGCCCCGTGGCAGCTGCCAGCAGGAAGGGAGCTGGCGGTGGAGTCGTCCCGGCAGGGTCTCCAGCTGGCTACCAGCTGGCAGCGGATCGGGCACTGCCAGCTTGGCTGTTACCTTCCCTCCCACCTGGGCCACTTCATGGTGTTGGACAGCAACTAACAACCTTACAGCTCTGGCTCAAAAAGTGACTTTCCACGTGGCATGCCATGTGCTTTTCTCGGGAGGCTGTAAGCTAGTGGTGGCTCTCACCCATTTTCTGCAGAAGGAAGCTGCGGCTTGTCCAGAGTCACTCAACAACCTGACCTCTGGCCCCATATCCTTCTCTTCCCAGCAAGTCCAGAAGGCTTTCAAAGAACACGAGGCTAAAACCACACAAACACATTCCTCTAAGTTCTGCTTTTCAGACCTGGCTCTCTTTTTCTGGTATATACTTTTATTGGGGAATAATATACATCACAGATGATTTACCATTTTGACTTTTTTAAGCATACAGTTCAGTGACATTCAGCATATTCACAGTGCTGTGCAGCCATTGGACCTGTCCATTTCCAGGGTTTTTTCATCTTGCAAAACTGGAATTTTGTCCCCACTCAACACTAAGTCCTCATGCGTCCCCCTCCTCCAGCCCCGGCACCCACCATTCCTCTTTCTGTCTCTGTGAATCTGAGTATATGGCAGCCGCATGCAGGTGGAATCACACAGTACCGCATGCAGGGGGAATCACACAGTACCGCATGCAGGTGGAATCACACAGTACCGCATGCAGGTGGAATCACACAGTACCGCATGCAGGTGGAGTCACACAGTATTTGTCCTTTTGGGTCTGCCTTATTTCACTCAGCATAATGTCCTCAGGCTTCGTCCGCGGGGTGGCACATGTGAGATTTCCCTTCGTTTTCTGGAGCTGAATAGTGTTCCACTGTGTGTACACGTCACGCATTGCTTGTCCAGTTTTCCACTGATGACCCTTTGGCCATTGTTAATATGCTGCTGTGAACATGGAGTGCGGCTCTCTGTTTGAGGCCCTGATTTCAGTTCTCTTTCATATATTCCCAGAAATCGGACTGGTGATCAGAACAACACTCATGCTTGTTTTTTGAGGAGCTGCTATGTGGTGACACAATTTTACATTCCCACCAGCAATGCAGGAAGTGTCCAGACAGCTTGCTTCTTAGAAGTGGAAAGAAAAGATAGAAATGGGCCACAGTTTGAGACTTCAGTGTTTCAGGATTCATTGTTTGAGCTCAGCTATGTGAGCTGGGGGACTCTGCAGAGGACAGCGGGACTCTGGGGCAAGGGGACGTTGCTTTGTGTGGCTGGTGAGCGTCATGGTACCCTTGGATAACGAAGGGGCGGGTGTGTGAGAGGCAGTGGCACTGCCATGCTGTAACCAAAGCCAGGTGGGCTCTGACCTGCCACTCTGTGACAGGAGAGTCACTCCCGCATGGGCAGCAGGTGTCACTGATTACCTGCCCATTGTTACCTCTCGCTTTTCCTTCCAAACAGACGGCAGCTGTGCTCAGGTGGGCGCGATGGTAGGAGCAGGTGTGCATGTTCACAGGATGATTGGCCAGGCCCTGAGAGTCCCCGACCCTGCTTCCTCCTGGGCAGGACAGGCAAACCCCGACTTCCTGGAAAGCAGGCCCAGGTAGGACCGCCCGGGGGGCAGGGTGAAGTCCTAGAGTCCACTGCCAAGGGCGCTGTGTTTGGGCTGTGGTGGTGATCTGCGTATTTAGAGGGAAAGGCAGGGGTGAAAATATCCCTTTGCTGAGAGGGCCTGTGGTCTCTCTATCCGCTTCGATTTATAAGGAAGATAAACACTGCGCCACGGGTGCTCCTGTGCCAGGCAGGTGCCAAGCCCCCTAAGATGCTGCTGTATCCCAGCTCGCCCGTTTCATTTCAGGTTTAAACGGCTCTGCGGAACATAGGAAAGCCTGCGGATCACAGTGGAGGGTTTGATGTTTCATTCTTCCCTCCAGATCAGGCAGGCACCGGGAGCTGGCTGGCGGGCACCTCTGAGCACACGGGACTCACTCCCAGGGTGGCCACACAGTGGTGGGGCCCTGTGGCCTTGGCACTGACCGCCCGTGGAGAGGACAGAATTTAGGGGCTGAGTTCCTCATCTCCCTCTGCTGCTTGCTCTGTGGTTTCCAGTTTACCGTTTTGACAAGTCCCCCCACACTCAGTTCCAGCCTGGGACACACACTTGCAGGTTGCTGACGGGTGGGAAGGTGTGTGGGCCGAGCTGTGTTGCTGACACCGAGGGCAGAAGCCCAGGACCCGGCCCCAGGTCAGGCCACACACACCGGGGCTTCCCATCTCGGGGGCTCCCTGGTTGGAGCTGAAGGTCTTCAGGCTCTGGTCCCCGTGGGGCTCCCTCGCTGGGGAGTGTGTCTAGTCCCTGTTCTCCAGCACGTGCTCCCAGACATGGCCCTCATGGCGGAGGGGACCACAGGCATTCTGAGGTGAAATCTCCTCTGTGCTGGAAATAAGAAAAATAAAAAGGGAAGGACTGGGAGAAGAGAATGGGCATTATTTACTTCCTCCAAATTCCACGTTCACCAGTTCCTGCCGAACTCTCTGGTTAAGCAGAGAGCAGTCATGCAGAACATGAGCTGTGAGCGCCAGGCCAGTCCTCCTGGTGGGATTGGGCCCCACAGCGCGGAGCTGATTCTGTAATGGCATCTAATGACGATGCAAGGAAGCTGCCATCTGAGTTTCTGCACCATCGATTGCCCCATAAGGAGCCAATGGATGGACACCAGCTCCTGCCTCTTGCCCGAAATATCCCTGCAGGCCTTCAGCCTGTACTGGGGCCCCATGCAAGGCCCCCACCTACAACTCTGCCCACACGTGCAGGGTCCCTAAGCTCACCACAACCCAGGGTCCTTCCAGCTCTCCCTCTGCAAGTTCCCTCCAGCTCTCCTCCCCTGGGGTCTCCTCCTGCTCTCCTCCTCCAGGCCCCCTCCAGCTCTCCTCCCCCAGACCCCTTCCAGCTCTCCTCCCCCAGACCCCCTCCAGCTCTCCCCCTGTAGGTTCCCTCCAGCTCTCCTCCCCCAGGGTCTCCTCCAGCTCTCCCCCTCCAGGGTCCCTCCAGCCCTCCCCCTCCAGGCTCCTTCCAGCCCTCCCCCTCCAGGTTCCCTCTAGGTCTCCTCCCCCAGGGTCTTCTCCAGCTCTCCCCCTCCAGGCTCCCTCCAGCTCTCCTCCCCCAGGGTCTTCTCCAGCTCTCCTCCCCCAGACCCCCTCCAGCTCTCCTCCCCCAGGCCCCCTCCAGCTCTCCTCCCCCAGGCCCCCTCCAGCTCTCCTCCCCCAGGCTCCCTCCAGCTCTCCTCCCCCAGGCTCCCTCCAGCTCTCTTCCCCCGGGGTCTTCTCCAGCTGGGCTCTCTTTCGCATCCTGGGACCTGGTGCTCTCCCTGCATCTGTCCACTTCCTCCCTCTAGGCTGTGTCCCAGCTCCATGCACCTGACACACATTTCTCCCTCTTCATCTGTCTAAATCCTACCTGTGCTTTCAAAGCACATCTCAAATATCATTTTAAATGTCAAATAACAGAGCGATCTTTTAAAAATATAAATCAGATATGTCATTTGTGCTTAAAACCTTTAATGGTTTCTGGTTGCACAGTAAACCCGAGGCCCTTCTCTGGGGCCCAGACCCCTGCCGACCTCAGTCCTTGTCCTCTTGTCCCCTTCACCCCGAGCTCATCCCTGCCCTAGGGATGTGGCACTTGCCATAGCCTTGCAGGAATGGCTTTCCCTGGTTCTGCATGTGCGAACTCTGTCTTGACACCCACGTCTCAGTTTAAATATCACAGAATCTGCAGGAGACCTTCCATGACCCCAGATCTGAGGCAGCCCCTTCAGGAACAGAAAAAGAGCCCTAAAGACGCCCATGCCCAATTGCTGGCACCTGGGAGTATGTTATGCTTTGTGACAACAGGGGCTTTGCAGAGGGAATGGAGGTTACCAAGTTTAAGGTGATAATTTCCTGGTTTACCTGTGGGGGCCCAGCATAATTACAAATGTTCTTAGATGTGGAAGGGAGAGGCAGGAGGAAGAGGCAGGGCAGGTCCACATGAGATGCATGGATGGCCGTTGCTGGCTTTTATGGTGAAGGAAGGGGCCGAGAGCAGAGGAATGGGGTTCACAGGAGCAGGAAGCAGCCCTCAGCAAGGGAACCTCTGTCCTGCAGTCACAGGAGATGAATTCTGCCAGCAACCCACACAAGCTGGAAACAGACACTCTCTAAGAAAGGCAGCCGGCAGACTGGGGTCCCCCTGGAATGGTGGGGTAACACACTGGTGTGGTCACGGCACCCACAGAAAATGAATACAGTCCATGATGCTCTTTTTTTTGATACAAGGTTTCACTCTGTCACCCAAACCGGGGTGTAGTGGCAAGATCACAGCTCACTTCAGCTTCAACCTCCTGGGCTCAAGTGATCCTCCTGCCTCAGCCTCCCAAGTAGCTAGGATGATGGGTGCGTGCCACCATGCCTTTAAGTAACATTTAAAAAAAATAACAGTTTTTTAAAATGTTACTCATTATTTATTGAAAAGTAAAACCAGAAAGCACTGAATTCAGTCATAATATGTCCAGATAGTCCTTTTGGGTTTTTCATTTCACTTTACATTCTGGATGCTTGTGCAGAACGAGCAGTTTGTTGCATAGGTATACATGTGCCATGGTGCTCTGCTGCACCTGTCAACCTGTCATCTAGGTCTGAAGCCCCGCGTGCATTAGGTATTGGTAATGCTGTCCCTCCCCTAACCCCCAGCCCCCAACAGGCCCCAGTGTGTGATGTTCCCCTCCCTGTGTCAAGGTGTTCTCATTGTTCAGCTCCCACTTATGAGTGAGAACATGCGGTGTTTGGTTTTCTGTTCCTGTGCAGGGACGTGGATGAAGCTGGAAACCAGCTACTTTTTAAATTGTTTGTGGAGCTGGAGCTTCACCCTGTTGCCCAGGCTGGTCTTGAACTTTTGGATGCAAGCATTTTGCCTGCCTTGACCTCCCAAAGTGCTGGGATTACAGATGCGAGCCACTGTGCCCAACCCCCATGACTGCGTAATCAGATCAGCGGATTCTGTCATCTTGATAGTGTCTGTCATTTTCTGATCTAAAGCTGATACCTTCTCTGTCATGCTGTGGCCTGGATAAACCTTGCAGACATCATGCTAAGTGGTGTAGGTGAAGTCGGTCAGTCGCAGAAGGACAAATACTGTGGAATTCCACTTCCTGTGAAGTCCCTGGCATAGTTAAACTCTTAGAAACATAAAGTAGAATGGTGGGTGCCAGGGCAGGGGGTGAGGGGTGTATCTGAGGTTGTTTAATGGATCCCTAGTTTCAGATTTGCCAGACGAAAAGCTCCAGTAGTGTGTGCGGCACCAGCCCTGCTGCATGTCACACTGAAGACCCTAAGTTTATGTTATATATACATGTGTTTCCACCGGGGAAAAGGGGCTCTTCTCTTGCATTCTCGTGTGTCTCCCAGTGCCCTTCCGGCACCCCAGCTGAAACATCAACTTTCGAGCAGGGCCTCATCTGCCTTGGTCATGTGACACGGTTTGGCTGTGTCCCCACTCAAATCTCAACTTGAATCGCATCTCCCAGAATTCCCACTTGTTGTGGGAGGGACTCAGGGGGAGGTAACTGAATCGTGGGGCCTGTCTTCCCGTGCTATTCGTGTGATAGTGGATAAGTCTCATAAGAGCTGATGGGTTTATCGGGGGTTTCTGCTTTTGCTTCTTCCTCATTTTTCTCTTGCTGCTGCCATGTAAGAAGTGCCTTTCACCTCCCGCCATGATTCTGAGGCCTCCCAGCCATGTGGAACTGTAAGTCCAATTAAATCTCTTTCTCTTCCCAGTCTTGGGTATGTCTTTATCAGCAGCATGAAAACGGACTAAGTCTCGCTAGTCCCCAGTGTGTGGAACAGAGTCACGGCGTGTGGAATAGAGCAGGTGCACACATATGTATTATTATTTACATCTGGACCGGGTTGCCAGCCAGGGCCTCAGGCATTCCCTTCCTGTAAGTTTATTAAAAGATAGGTTTGTTACTTAACAAAATATATTAATTCACATATAAATTAATATGATTTGTGAAACCTCTTTCTAACATCTCAAATAAACACATTTACTAATGACAAAAATCTTTTTTTAAATTGTCAAAACCTGTGTCTCCACTTTCGGCTCAGAAACTGCAGTCCTGCTGTCCACAGCGGCTTTACGAGTTGCCTTAAGGAAGAACCGAGCAGGGAGGGGAGACCCTGAAGACCAGGCGGGGGTGAGGGCGTGAGTGTTGTCCCCTGGCCCCCACGCCTTGAAGAAGAAGGTGCTGGGGCCTCGTCTTGGCTCCTTGCCTCTAGCCTCCGAACTGTTGCCTTAGGACGGATTTGGGACAGAGCTAGTGGAGGCTCCTCTGGTGTGTCCTGGAGGCTGTGGCTATCTTGGTGGCCTTGGCTTCTCTGGGTTCTTCTTAATGTTCTCCTTGGGGGCCAGCAGTTTCAGAACAGCCAGCGGAGGGTGGGGCAGCTCCGGCACTCTCTGCACCGAGGAAGGACTCCTGCCGCCACCCTGCACCTGCTGCTGCGGATGCTGAGCGCAGTCTGGACGGGGTTGCCAGCCCGGGCTCCCGGCGTTCCCTTCCTGTAAGTGCGATGGCTCCTCCACCGCGGGAAGTGCTCCCAGCCACCCGCCTCCCACCCTCCACCCTCCACTCACGGCAGGTTCTTCCCGGCTCCATTTGCGGCTGCCCAGGGAATAAGTCCAGGGATATAGTGATGTCTGGTGTCTGGATGGTCTCCATGGGATTAGAAAAGCAGCTGGTTTGGCATTTCGGAGACAACCGTGCACCGCAGAGCCCAGCACTGCGTCTTCCTGGGAGATGCGTCCTGTCAGGCGAACCCAGCAAATCAAAAACCAATTCTGCAGAGGGATGATTTTCGCCTTCTGAAAGGTGAAATCACAAAAGCTCACAGGCAATGCGCACTCTGTGCAAAGCCCAAATCAAATTACTCCGCGGCCTGTGTAGATTTCCTGTGCCTGGCACCCGGGTGCGTGCATGCAGGAAGCGCTCATTACAGGCACAGCGGCAGATGTCAGCCCCAAAGTGTCCGTTTTACCAGCTGGTGTTTCAGCATCTGTCACGGGCTCCACAAAGTGTGACAGTTGCCAGCGTGCCTCCGTGAGGACTTCTGCGATGCGGCTTTTCCTCTTGGGAAGGGCCCTGATTCTGGACAGAACGCGCTGGAGAAGTCTTTACGACTTCACGGCCCCAGGCTCTTGGCCCAGGCAGGACGAGGAAAGGATGCCGCTCAGCATTGCCCGACATATTTGGTGCATTTTGTGTGTATGGACGTGGCCGAGTCCCTGTGGCCCCTGCAGCTCCCAGGCCTGGTGCCCGGCTGCCACCTCAGGGCTGCACTGAGGTCAGGCCACGGCAGCGTCCAGAGCCACACCTCAGCTGGTTTTATCATCTACGAGTTATCCAGTGTTAGATAAGTCACATTCCAGGGCAGCGGCGCAGACATGTGGGCCCTTATTTCCTCTCCCAGGCTGATAACAACAAGCAAGTGATTTCCTGTCCAAAGCCAGGTACTCCAGCAAAATGAGAAGTCCTATCTCTAGGAAAATAATATCGTGTCTCTCTCAGCCCCTTCCCCAGCACACACCAAGCACGGAACGTGTCTGACCCTCGGGCAAGCTGGAGCAGCTTCATTTCCTCTCTGCCTGTTCGTGCACCCTGCTGTCTCCCACTCCAGGCTGTGATCATCACCACCCCGCACGCAGTGAGGCAGGGTAGGCACCCATTTCACAGGTGAGAAAAGTGAGTTTGTGAGACATTAAGTAACGTGCAGTGTCTCACTGGCAGCAAGTGGACGGGGCCAGGGCAGGCCGGCTCTGTGTTCCTAGGAGACCCCGTAATGACCACTCAGCCCCTTCTGCTGCTGCTGGTTGAGGCGAGAGGTGCTTATAGCTCAGAGATCTCAGTCATTTGGGCTCCAAAAGCAAACTCCATCTCGTGATGCGCACCACAATCAGCCAGCAGCTTCGGAAGCAGCATCGACGTGTCACCTCCCCAGGCTCCCTCTCCCATCTCAATAGCCTTCCTGCGTATGGCCTCCCTCGGGGATCTGCACTGCCCCTCTGCAGGGAAGAGGCAGCAGGAGCAGTGTGGGCGGTCATAGCCCCACTGACAGATGAAGGGTCAGGAAATTTAAACAGTTTGCCAGGATCTGTAGACAGAGGGTGGAAGAGGCAGGAGGAGACCTAGACCTTCTCATCTAAAAGACACTCACTGACACCAGGACACAGAACTGTCCTTCCTCGCCTGCCCCTCCCCGCTCACGCTGTGTGGGTGGAGACCTTGTCTCTCTTGGTGCTGTGGGAACAGTGCTGGGCCCACCCATCAAGGCCTCCCTGGAAGCATGCTGAGTGTGTGGTGTGAGGAAAGAGTCACCAGCCACCCATGTTGCTGCCACACCTGGTGTCACCATGACCTCACCAGACAACAGGGTCCTCCCAAGGGAAGAACACTGGATTAGGGGAGAGGGTCCAAAAGCCCCAGGCAGGGGCAGGTGGGGGCAGAGGAGAAGGCGCTGTGTCTGTGGCTGGGACCGATGCCTTGGGAGGTGCGGGGCCTCCCTCCACGGCTGCGCAGACCCAGGGTGCTGACCATCTGTCCTGGAGCACAGCAGGGCCCAGGGGGCTGAGGCAGGGCCCGTTTTGGCAAATTCTTAGCTGGTAGAGGTTCCGTGTCTTTCTCTGTAAATTGAGGATGCCAGCGTAGTTCGTCTTTCAGGATAGCTGTGATTAGATCGTGTGTGTAAAGCGCCCATCATGGCAGCATGCTTATCCTAGGGACAAGTCTGCACTTGAAAACAAGTCCGTCTACGCACAGCAAAAGCTGCTGCAGGTGAGCAGGTGGAGGGGGATGATGGAAAGAGGTGTTGAAGCACTGGAAACAAACTTTTCCCATTTCCTAGGGAGGAGCTTTGTGACAGCCGCTGCTGCCTGGTCATCTTTAGAATCCTGGAGTCCTCGCTAAGGGCACAGGCTCCCTTCACGGTCCCGGAATAACCGGGCTTGCCCTGCACTCTCAGATTGAGTGGGGATCCGCTTGACTTAGGCTCAGCCTTTTGTGGGATAAATCGCGGTGGCACTAGATCGGTTGTCGAGGTTTGACTCGTTTGAGAGACCGGGTTCATGCCGTGCGTGTCTTCTTCCGGTTGCAAGGCTCTGCAAGGAATGTGGTGTCACAATGTTAGTGCCTCGTGTTTCCTGCAAATGACAGCAGAAAGCTGATGGCGAGACAGTCACAGCGCTTCATGTCCTGCAATTTGATTTGCTCAGATTCCCAGCTCTTGCGTCTTTGAAGCGGCGGCTCTGAGCAGAGGTGAGGCGGTGTTCCCAGCTCATCACAGCGTGCGTGGTCATCCGATGTTCCGGCACATGCTTTCTTTGGAGAAAACGTACATTCTTTGGTATTCATGTGGATTTCATAGCAGTAATGAGGAAACCAAATTCCTTAGAAAACGTTTTTAGTGTTTAAAAAAAAAGATGACATTCTTTGGAGGCACTTCCGTTTTCCTGTTTTTATTTTCTGAGGGTTTCCATGGACTAAAGGTTGAGAATGCAGGAATACCTAATCTTACTCCAGAAATTATTTTTACCCAGACCTGTTTACTTTCTCCTTAAATTTGCGTAGCTGTTACACCCTATCATATTTAACTCAAGCGTAAACTGAGCTCTCTTGGCTGTTTTGTGAGGGCAACTGACTCTAGGAATTGCTGCTTTTCCCGATTTTCCAGAGCTTTGCATTTCACCATCCCTGAGTCTCCCCGCACCCCGTCACAGTCAAAACACTTCACAGTTGCAACATGTATTTTATCTGCTCCCTACTTATTATCTAATAGTTGTATTTTGTAACGGAACCCGGAATTCCATCGGGCCCTGAAGTGGCTGTGTAGTGTGAGCACGGATGGAGCCTATTCACTGTCCTCCCAGTTAACTAGCTTTTCCATACAACTTGTTTTCTGTAATCGAGTCTTCTGTAGAACTGAACATGTGCAGGCCTTCTCTTTAGGGTTTTTCATCTATTAACTTATCATCCTCACAACAACCCAGTGAGAGGGAGATTATTATCTTTATTTGACTGACGAAGACATGTAAAGCACAGAGAAGAGAAGGGACTTTCTCAAGGTCACACAGTTGCTAGATGATGGAAACAGGGCCGTCGCTGGACAGCCTGGCTGTGAAGTCCGGACTCTGTCTCTGTGCTGCCTCCCACAGATTCGAGTGCCAAACTGTGTCATGGTCAGTCTTTCTATCTGGAGCTTCCACACCTGCAATTCCGTCACTACAGATGGAAAATATTCAGGAAAAAAGTAACAGCACAACAACAGCACAACAGGAAAGAGAAACAATACAAATGAAAGCAGTGCACTCTAATGATAACTGTGACGTGCCATTTGCATCGTGTGAGGGGGTGTGTAGGTTTTATGCAAATCCAACACCGTTTTATATCAGGACTTGAACACTGTCAGATTTCCGTACCTGCAGGGAGTCCTGGAAGCAGTCCCCTGTGGGTATCCAGGGATGGCTGTCCAGGCTGACTGCTCCTATCTGTTGGGCGTATTTCTAGGTCTCTGTTCTAGGCTAGTGATCACGCTGTATTTTCACCCCAGTCCTTCACCCATTTACTTATTGCCACTGTATTTCAGCCTGCAGTGTCCTGTACGCATCCATGTTATTATTATTTTAAAAAAGTCCTTGCCTTGTTTTTTATTTTGCTTTTCATTCTCTAGACAACATTTGTAATCAATTTTGATTACAAAATTCTATTAGAAGTTTGAGTTGCATCAAATTCATAAATTAGTTTGGCAAAAATGTACGTCTTCTTAGCATTACTCTTGAGACATAGAATATAGTATATTTCTCCATTTGTTCAAATGTTTTCTATGGTGCTCTCTTGGGCTTATGGATTTAATTATTTGAGCCTGATAGACTTCTTGCAAGGTTAATTTCCAGGTACTCAGTTTTAAAATTGTGAATAGAATTATTTTCCCATTGTTTCTCTAACTGCTAATGCTGATATGTAGGAAAACGATTGCTTTTGATGTTCCTATTATTAACATTTAAAAAATTAGTGTAATTTTACATTATTTTCTTTTTCTCAGGTAGGCAATGATATCAAATTTGAATAATGTCAAAATTTCACCTTCCTTTTAAAACATTATGCGTCTGTGTGTGTGTTGCGTGTGTGTATGTGTGTATGTCTGTGTGTCTGCGTTTGTGTGTGTGTCTGCATCTGTGTGTCTGTGTATGTGTCTGTGTGTGTGTCTCTGTGTGTGTCTGTGTGTGTATGTGTCTGTGTATGTGTCTGTGTGTGTGTCTGTGTGTGTGTGTCTGTGGCTGTGTGTGTGTCTCTGTGTGTGTATGTGTCTGTGTGCGTCTGTGTGTGTGTGTGTCTGTGTGTGTCTGTGTATGTGTCTGTGTGTGTGTGTCTGTGTGTGTCTGTGTGTCTGCATTTGTGTGTGTCTGCATCTGTGTGTCTGTGTGTGTGTGTCCCTGTGTGTGTGTGTCTGTGTGTGTCTGTGTATGTGTCTCTGTGTGTGTGTATGTGTCTGTGTGTGTCTCTGTGTGTGTGTGTCTGTGTATGTGTGTGTGTCTGTGTGTGTGTCTCTGTGTGTCTGTGTCTGCGTGTCTGTGTATGTGTCTGTGTGTGTGTCTCTGAGTGCGTGTGTCTGTGTGTGTGTGTGTCTCTGTGTGTCTGTGTCTGTGGGTCTGTGTATGTGTCTGTGTGTGTGTGTCTCTGAGTGTGTGTGTCTGTGTGTGTGTGTGTGTGTGTGTGTGTGTGTAGTTTTCCCTCCTTTTAATTTGTTGTGGATCTGAGAGAATGCTGGCCACAGTAAGCTGCCTTGTCTTTTCCATCATTTCAGCGAGAATGCTACCAATTTACTATTAGGTATTTATTGTTAGGCAGGTACTGGCTATTGGCTTTGAGTAGGTATCTTTAATCATGTTAAAGAAGTGTTTTTCTTTCCTAGTTTATTACAAAGTTTTAGCAGATGTCTTTCAGCACTCCTGCCGTAAGCATAGTGCTTCTTTCTCCTTATTTCACATACAGCTTTTGCATCTGTATTCTAAAAGACGTCTGCGTCTCGTTTCCTTTTTAGTCTGTCTTTGCTTCTGTCTCTAGGACATGCTGGCTTTGGGAAATGAATTGTTGGGAAGCATGCCACCTTTTTGTGTTCTCTGGAAACACTTATCTAGCACGGAAATGATCTGTTCCATGACAGTCTGAAAACCCAGCCTGTGAAAATGTCTGTGGCTGGAAACGCGTGAGAAATAATTCTTCAACATTTTCAGTTTCATACATGGTTTTCCGTTTATTGCTTATTGATTCAATTGTGGTGACTCATTTTCTTAGACAAGAAAAAAACATACATTGTTTAAATAGCTACATCAAGAATGAAACATTTGGACTGATTTTTCTTATATAAATTGAGTTGATTGGCGCACTTGTTTTCTTTTGCTTTTCCTTCTAGCTCCTGTGTTTTTTTTCTCTTATACTGTCACTGGGCTGTTTTTTATATGAAATGTTTTCGTTTTTGAGAATTACATGTGACAGATGAATATAATTGAATATAATTTATAACAATTATTTAGAATTGTTTGAGTAAACAATTTTGATTCCCTTTGTCAAATTTTCATGCCATGACTTTTCCATCTTTGAGGGATTAAAAAAAAGTCTGTCTTTTCATGGCCTAGAGCACATTTCTGAGGAAAGATGTGGATATTCGTTCTGAAACCTTAGCTGGGTCTAGGATTTTGGAGTCACAAACTTTCTTTTTAACTTTAAAGTAGTTGCTTCACTATTTTCTAGTATTTAAAGTTGTGTAAGAAAAATTGAGGCCAGGCTGTTACTTATTTCTTAAAGCGAAACAATTTTTGCTGTTTTATTGTTAACTCTATGTTGAACATTTTGAGAAACTGCTAAAATGTTTTTTTAAAGTGCATGCATGATTTTACATTCTCACCAGGAATGCGTGAGGGTTGAATTTCTTCACATCCTTATCTCACTTGTTATTGTCTGTAGTTTTGACGTTAGTGGTCTTATTTGGATGTGACGTGGTATCTCGCTGTGGTTTTGACTTGGATTCCTTGATGACTAATATGTTGATCATCTTTCCATACTTATTGGCCCTGTGTGTATATCTTCTTTAGACAGATGTGCATTAAATTTCTTTGTGAAGTTTTTTAGTTGTCTTTTCACTATTAAGAATGTCTTATGTATTCTGGGTACTAGATCTTTGTTAGATACATAAGTTGCAAATCTTTTCAACTTTATTTGTTAGAGTTAGGGTGTCACTGTCACTGAAGCTGAAGTTCAAGCAGTGTGATTATAGTTTACTACAGCTTTGAGCTCCTGGGCTCAAGCAATCCTCCTAGGACCACAGGCACACATCAACAAGCCTGGCTAATTCTTTTTAAGTTTTAGTAGAGACAAGGTCTCACTACATTGCCCAGGCTTGTCTTAAACTCCTTGGTTCAAGGAATCCTCTTGCTTCAGCCTCCTGAGTAGCTAGGACTACATGTGTACATCAACACACCTGGTTAATTTTTTTTTCTTGAGGGACAGGGTTTTACTATATTGCCCAGGATGGTCTCAAACTTTGCCCCCAAACAAGCCTCCTTTGGCCTCCCAAAGTACTGGGATTATAGGCATGAGCCACCACCAACTCCTTGATAGTGTCTTTGAAGCATAAGAGTTTTTGATAAAGTTCAGTTTGTCTATCATTTTTTCTCTTGCCACTTATACTTTTGGTATCATATCTATGAAACAATTGCCCAATACAAGGTCACAAATATTTACTCCTATGCTTTCTACTAAGAATTTTATAGTTTTAGCTCTTACATTTATATCTATGATCCATATGGAGTTAATTTTTGTACCTGGTGTGAGGTAGGGATCTGCATTTATTCTTTGCATGTGGATATCCAGTCTTGAAAATATTATTCTTTCCCCATTGGATTGTCTTGGTGTCATTGATGGATTTCAACTGACCATAGGTGTAAGGATTTATTTCTGGATTCTCAATTCTATTCCATTGAACCGTATGTCTATACTTATGCCAGTACCTCTCTGTCTTGATTACTACAGCTTTGAATTAAGTTCTGTAATTGGGAAGAGTGAGTCCTTAAATTTTGTTTTTTTTCAAGATTTCAGATAATAAATACAATATTTGCAGGATGCAAAACCGATGTATATGGAGAGCTGACTTGTGTAAACAGGTTCTGCCAGGTTAACTTCTGGACTTGAGTGTGCACACATTTTGGCACATATGGGGTCCTGGGACCAACTCCCTACATATACCAAAAGACAACTGCATATCTTTTAAAAATCTTCTTACTTTCAACCTATTTGTGTCTTTAAAGTGTCTCTTGTAGATAGCATATAGTTTGATCATGTTTTTAATTCATTCTGTCAACCTCTGCCTTTGATTCATTTGTTTAATCCATTTACATTTAATGTAATTATTCATAAACTAGGATTTATATCTTCCACTTTGCTATTTTCTATATCTTATGTCTCTTTTTTTCCCTATTAATTCTTTATTGCCTTCTTTTGTGTTTAGATGTTTTGCAGTTACCATTTAAATACCCTTGTTTCTTTTACTAAACTTTTTTCAAGTTGTCATCTTATTGGTTGATATGGTAATTAAAATTAACATCTTAACTTATAATTATCTAATTAATATTAATACCAATTAATTTCAATACTAAATAAACCTTTGTTTTACATAGCTCCATTCCATCTCCCTTTCATTATATAGTATTTCATACAAATTATATGCTTATAAATATAAGCCTGTAAACATAGCTTTATAATTATTACTTTATTCAATAGTCTTTTATACTAGATTGCTAAAGTTACAAATAGAAAAATACTCATTCTTTTAAATATTTACCAAAGTAGTTATCTTTACTATTCTTTTTTATTTCTTCATGCAGATTTCATTGACTGTCTAGTGTCCTTTACATTAGCTTAAAGGACTTCCTCTACTTCCTTCATGTAAGGAATGTCTGATAGCAATGAATTACCTCCACTTTCGTTTACCTGGGAATGTCTTTATTTCTCCTTCATTTTTCCACATTAAAAAATGTTAGCTTGGTAAACATTTTATTTTGGAATTTTAAACATATTCCCCCAAAATTTTATGACTAAGTCTTAAAGATAAAGACATAACATCCACGTTTTCCTGAGTTTTGTTGAGTTTGAAATAGATGCTGCCTGAAAATTGTGTTTTCTACATAAATCCTGTGTGCTAATTTCTTTTCTTTCTCGTATATGGCCATAATGTTTGCAGGCATTTGGGTTAGTTAACTCATTGTGGTAAGCAGTATTACTACTCACCCATTTCTAGTGTCCTTTCTGGGAGAGGATTATGTCTTTCTGCCCCTAAAGTCAGTCTTGTCCCTGTGTGTTGTTCAAGAAAGTTTGAGCAAAACCAGTAGGTGTCATTTCTGGGCGGACGCTGTAAAAGCCAACCCGAGAGCCGCCATGCTCGTCTGTCTCCTGTCACTGCATCTGCCCGAGCTGCAGACGGTGGCTCCGGTCCTAGTGTGAGGATGAAAGTGGCACTGAGTGGAGCCTCCAGGTCACCTGCATATGGAGGAGAAATGAACCTTTACTGTTGCAACTTTTTTTAATGAATTTTTAACTGAAAATCATTTCCAAATGGTTCAAAAATTAAGAATAAAAATATGCTAAAAACCATGCCGTCTCCTTCAGTCTTTCTCTACGTATTCTCAGCGCCATCTCATCCCATGCCTGGGAATCCTGATCATTAAGTTTTTAATGTATATTTTTAGAGTGTGCTTATGTGTCTGTGGCAAACATGCCACATGCATGCTCACGTACAGATCTTCACCTGTTGTTGCTTAAGATGCACCATCCCACTGTGCTACATTTGGCTTCTTAAATTTAATAACCCTTGAAGATCTGTATATATCAATATTTTTATTTATTTTACAGTTACATAGCATTTCATTTATGGTTGTGTCATCATTTAATCATGAAAGTGTTGGCCAGCTGCGGTGACTCACCCCTGTAATCCCAGCACTTTGGGAGGCCGAGGCAGGCAGATCACCTGATGTCAGGAGTTCAAGACCAGTCTGACCAACATGGAGAAACCATGTCTCTACTAAAAATACAAAATTAGCTGGGCGTGATGGCACATGCCTGTAATCCCAGCTACTCAGGAGGCTGAAGCAGGAGAATTGCTTGAACCCGGGAGGTGGTGGTTGTGGTGAGCTGAGATGGCGCCGTTGCACTCCAGCCTGGGCAACAAGAGCAAGACTCCATCTCAAAAAAAAAAAAAAAAAAAATAGTGGCTGCTCTTCTTTTAATCCTTTCAGGTACTTGGGAGATTCTCTCAATCTCATATTTAATGCTTTTTTTTTCAACTCTTGAAATTTCGTCTTATTAAAAAATATTTCATCGGCTCCTGTCTTGGTTTTCTCTTTCATGCAGCTCTTACTGCAAAATACTCTGGATTCATTTGTTGTCTTGAATTTTTCCTCATAGTTTATTTTTATCTTTTTTTGAAATGTTTTGAAATTTTGCTGAGCTCTATCTCCTAGAAAATCTATTAAATCTTCAGCAATATAATATTTTGTTTTTAAGTTTTTCAGGTCTTCTGTTTCCCTCTCTTGGTGCTAACCCCCTGGTGGCGGGGGTCCTGTTTTCCTGTGTGCTTGGTTTTATTTCTGTAGCTCTTTGGCCTGATCCTGGGGGTGGTCCTACTGCTGAGAGTGACTGTGGGTGGGAAGGAGTGGTTTTGGGATTGCAGAGACGTTCCTCCAATTAACCTCCCAGATTTCAGCCTGGTGGGCCACAGCTTGCCTGCCTGCGAGAGCCCTGTGCCCTGGCGGGAAGAGGGGCTTCCACCCTCGGCGCTCAGCTGTGGTCCTCGAAGCCAATGTCATCTGCCGCGCACATGCAGCCTCCCTGTCCTATTATCCCGCCTACCTTCCGTCTTCTGGAAAGCCACCTGACTATCTGGTCTGCTGGAGGCTTCCGTGCTCACTGCTTAGCTCCGTGTGGATTTATGTACTTGGTGAATTCTTATTGTCATGCCGTACCATTTAGGGAGGAAACAAGGGAAATCCATCTGCTAATCCTACTTTGAAAGGAGAACTCAGTGGGGAAGGGCAGAGACAGGGAAACGGGCACTTGGAAAATGGAATCGCCTGGACTTTGATGGGAACAGGGAACTTGGTTGGACTTTAGGGCTGGTGACTGCTCACTCATCAGAATGACACCTTCCTCTTGGGGGAGGGAAGTCGTCAGAGGGCCCTGCAGGGTCGGGTGGAGAGGACCCAAAAACAGGTTCTACCCTGGAGTGGATCAGACGCCTCTAACACTAATGTTGTCTCTTTCATAGCCTTTATCCAACTCCATGTTATGAGGATTTTGCTTAGAGATGAAGTAGCTGTTCTGCTTACCTGGTGACGTGTGACTGTGACTGGACCCGCGCTAGCTCACCTGGTGACGTGTGACTGTGTCTGGACCCGCGCTAGCTCACCTGGTGACGTGTGACTGTAATTGGACCCATACTATTACGGGCCCTCACCACTTCCCCTGGAGATACGGCAGGTAAATTAGTTAATTATTGTTTTCAAATTGACATGCTATTCAAGCTTTTGGTTTGTGACTTAATTGTACTGCTTTAGGTAACTTCCAATAATAAAACCAGTGTTTTGTCTCAGTATAGCCAAAGGAAGATTGAGAAGTAAGCTGGAGAGTTTAGTAGCTTTGTAACAATAGCATAAAATGTGGAATAATGAACTGTAAATGTGCCTAATTACATAAATAATGCATTTGTGTAATTGTCAAGTAAGGGGGTGTGCTAATGAATCAATTATTTTTAATTGTAGGATGCCTGATTGTTTCAGAAATATAATTGATTGTAATCAAGAATCAATTAAATGTTGATAGTAATTATGTTTATCAGGCTTAAATACATGACATCATTACACTATAACCGCTTCAGGAAGAAGAATCTAGAATGAGGTTATTATAAGTGAAGGAGAAATAGCTCATGTTGATGTCAACAGCTTTGCAGTGGTAGGACTGCACAGTAACAAGGTAAAAACGAGGAGCACATTCTTCAAGGCTGATCAGCGAAGGCGGTGAGGGCTGGCTCGCCTGCCGCCCCCACCCCAGAGCCTTCACGCCCTCACGGCAGAGCAGGTGAATCGGATCAGGGACCCGCAAGGGCAAAACACACTTGTGCTGGAGGCGTGGGCGTGGCCAGGCTGCTGTTGCTTTTGGGGAAAGCGGTGCTGCTGGGATCCTCTGACTTCCTGGGCTCATTTGTAGTCCACGTGCCACTTGTCTTGCTATTCTGCCCGAGTTGATGTGAGACCCCGACTCTGCCCGGTTCACCACGGGTCGTCTAAATGTTATAGAAGTGAATGCTACCATGCGAGGCATGCTGAAGTCACTGGTCTGTGAGTGCCCCAGGGCCCAGGGCTGTGTCTCACTCATGCTTGACCTCATGGTGCCCGCCCCATAGCTGCCCTCACTGAAGTTAAGTGAATTAAAAAAAGCAGTGGTTGTGATTCAGTAGCTGTCCTAGGCGGCTACTGTTGTTCTCTGTTGAACAATTGTTGACTTACCCATATGCTCACCCATTCACTCACTCATTCAATATTTATTGAACACTTATTGTAATATTTGATGATATTTATATGTACCAAGAACTGTCCCAGCGGTTTAAGACGTTGTTTAATAGGGGAAGATGGTCCTTGCCCTTGTGAAGCTGATGGTAGGTAAGAAAGGCAGGTTCCCGAACTATCAGTGCCATCGGAGGTGACAGGTGCGCCTGGGTGGGTGGTGCCGGATGCACAGAGCAGAGGCACTGAGAGAGACTCAAGTTTGGTCCTGAGGGCAGGATGGAAGAGGCTGCAGTTACAGGGAAGCCTGGGAGGGAGCCGGGCCTGAAGGGCTAAGGCACAGAGGCTCCTGTGTGCCGAGCAGTGAAGCGAACTGGTGTAGTGAAGGCCCCTGTGGGCTGCTCCTTGGAGAGGGTGTCAGGAAGGAGGAATGTGCCCAGTGAGACTGCATGTGGCCAAGTCTTAAGCTGAACGCCACAGGCAGACTTTGGCCCTTATTTTCCTGGGTCCTTGTTTCCTTTTCTCTGAGGGGCCACTAATTCTTTCCTTCCTTCTTCCAGGTCCTGCCCTCTCAACTTTGTGACACCATCTCCCATTGCTCTGTTTCACTTCTTTCCCCCACACCCCCTGCTGATACGGTGTGGCTGTGTCCCCACCCAAATCTCATCTTGAATTGTAGCTTTCATAATCCCCATGTGTTGTGGGAGGGCCTGGCAGGAGGTAATTGAGTCATGGGGGTGGGTCTTTCCCAGCTGTTCTTGTGATAGTAAGTCTCACGAGATCTGATGGTTTTATAAAGGGCAGTTCCCTGCACATGCTCGCTTGCCTGCCGCCGTGTAAGAAGTGACTTTGTTCCTCCTTTGCCTTCTGCTGTGATTGTGAGGCCTCCCCAGCCATGTGGAACTGTGAGTCCATTAAACCTCTTTCCTTTATAAAGTACCCAGTCTCAGGTATGTCCTTATAGCAGCGTGAGAACAGACTGGTACACCTGCCCTGCCCATCTCCTTTGCAGGCTCTTGCACAGCTGGAGTCATCCCAAAAGCGGCCGCAGGATCCTTCAGCAAGGCTTATTGGAACGTGTGTCCAGATGGTCCCAGCGTCCTTGTGAGGTGCAGTGAGGCCAGACGGTCTGCCCAGGTGTGTCTGCTGTCAGGGGTCGGGCTGTGAAGTTTATAGAGGTCTGAGGACTCTGGTTCAGGGCTGGGGCTAGTTCCCAGGTGTTTCGCAACACGGTTGATTTCTCAGTGTTGGGAGCAGTCACCTACACAGCTTCAGCAGTGCCTGGGAATCAAATAGGCCCAGCTTAGGTTCAAGCCTGTGGGTAAAACCAGCAGCTTCCAGGGCCACAGAGGGGTTAAGGACCCTGTGCTTCTCTGGCAGAAGAAAACTAGGGCGCCTGGGGCCCTGCTCTCCCCTCAGCAGTGTCCAGCCTGGCCTCTGTGGTTTCCTCTGCACGCACAGCCCACAGTGGCCTTCCTACTGGCCCTGGAGTCTTCCAGCAACCTGGCCCCTGAGCTCCCTCCCTATGCCTGGCGGTGCCCACCCCACTGTCCAGTTGCTGCCTGAGTTGTGCCATTTTTCCTGTCCCATCCCTGTGATCAGATAGCAGCTGCTGAATCTTTCTGTCACTCTTCTATGATTTAGCTGTTGTTTGTGTTAGCCTGAGTTTCCTCTAGAAGAGCCACTATCTTTTTAAAAATCATAGTAAAAATAGCAGCAGTGAACATTTGCATAGCGTCCTAAGTCATCCTGTTCTAAATGCTCTGCATATATTAATTAATGGAATTGTCTCATCAAACCCATAAGGAACGTATCATTATCATCCTGAGTTACAGATGGAGAAACTGAGGCACAGGGAAGGTGACAAAACCCGGTAGTGAGTGGCAGATGGAGATGGACCGAGGAGGCAGTCTGGCTTCAGAGTCTGTGTCCGCAGTCACAGTGCCGTCAGGATACCGGGGTCAATCTGAGCATTGGAAGTCGTTTTCCCACAGCTAAGCCCTGAGTGCCGTATCTACACCTCCCTTCCCAGACAGTACTTCCCTTTCCTAGAATCACTTGTTTTTACTAATTCACTAGTTGTCTATGAATGTCCCAACGTCCCGTGATACAAGCACAGTAGCTGGTCCTCCAGCTTCTCTATCTGCACAGTGCAGACCTCCCGGGGCTGCGCCTCCTCTGGGGTCGCCACACAGCTGTCCTGGGCTGGTCTCGCCTCCTCCTGGGGACCCGTCTGCCTCTTTCCTCTGTCGCCGTTTTCTTGCATCCCACAACCACTGTTCTTTTGCTCAGTCCCTTCTTCTGGTGGCCTCATTTCCAGGGGCTTCATGAGTTAATGTGCATGGGAGGTAAAGCCTTTGAGTTTTTGTGCTTGAAACTTGAATAAAACTTGTTCAAAGTGGTGTGTAGACACACCACTCCAGACCGGGCTTCATTTCCTTTTGGAAAATGAGAGAACGAGGATTGTTTTGTTATTGTTATGTTACTGTATTGTTAATGAATGAATGAGGATTGTTTTGTTATTGTTATGTTACTGTATTGTTAATGAATGAATGAGGATTGTTTTGTTATTGTTATGTTACTGTATTGTTAATGAATGAATGAGGATTGTTTTGTTATTGTTATGTTACTGTATTGTTAATGAATGAATGAGGATTGTTTTGTTATTGTTATGTTACTGTATTGTTAATGAATGAATGAGGATTGTTTTGTTATTGTTATGTTACTGTATTGTTAATGAATGAACGAGGATTGTTTAGTTATTGTTATGTTACTGTATTGTTAATGAATGAACGAGGATTGTTTTGTTATTGTTATGTTACTGTATTGTTAATGAATGAACGAGGATTGTTTTGTTATTGTTATGTTACTGTATTGTTCATGAATGAATGAGGATTGTTTTGTTATTGTTATGTTACTGTATTGTTAATCAATGAATGAGGATTGTCCTGTTATTGTTACGTTACCGTATTGTTCATGAATGAACGCAGGATTGTTTTGTTCTTGTCACTTTTGAGATATCCACTGCATCTGTTCTTTTGTGCCTTTATTTATTCTCCGTATGCTTTTTTGGTAATAATACAAAGCACACTAAGTGTGTGCTACATGTCAGATACTGTTCTAGGTCTTTACATGTATTGATCTAATTATTCAGAGTAACTCCACAAAGTAATAATATTATTTCCATTTTTCTGATTAAGAAACGCACGCACCTGTTGACACAGAGCGGATGTGTAACTAGTCAAACTTCCCACGGGCTGAGTGGAGGAGCTGGGGGTTCACACCAGGCAAAGCCACGCCGAGGTGCCCATCACCCCATCCTGGCCTCTTCCCAGCCGAAGCTCTAAACCTTCATGCGATGGGTTTAGAGAGGCATCTTGCCCTCTGGGCGCTGGGTGGGTGCTGCCCATCTGGAAACAGCACCCTTCCGGGGTGACATGCCTTCCATCATTTCTTTGGTAATTTCCTTCTCTCTGTTTTCACTTTTTTTTCTTCCTGGGGCTTCTACTTTTTGGATGTTGAGTTTCCTGGATGGAGACTCTGATTTTCTTATACTTTCACTCTCACGTCTTGCTTTTCATTTTGTTCTATTTTATAGTCCTAACTTATTTTATTTTTAGTGCTTATTATTCTACTTTGAATTCTTGAGTTTTTTCCCTTCTTGGAATGTTCTTTTTTTCATAGCATACTGCTCCATTTTCTGTCCTTTAATTTCTGAGCGAGTTAACTATAGTTTCTTTAGAAAATGTGCTTATGCTCCCGCTGTTTCTTTCTGAGTTGCCGTTGTTTGTGCGTGCCGTGTTTGTCTCGTGTTGGGGATTTCCCCCACATGCCAGCTGAAAACTGGCAAGTTCGCTTACATTTGTGAGTGACCCCCTAACCCCTACTACAGGCTTTGTGTGCATGGGTGGGGCTTGCTGGACTGTGGGCTTTGTTCTAGAATATTGGGATGGGGAACCAATGGTTGTGGTGTGGGATTCCCAAATGACAGAATCTGCAGGTCTTTTTCCTTGAGCTAGTCAGTTTCCTCAGAAACATTCTCCAGACGTCTGCCTGGGTGGTAACCCTTGGCGTTAGCATTCTGGAAGTGGGGTTGTCCGGTCAGCACCTGCCTCTCTTCCCTCTCCTGGCCACTTCTTGCAAAATTTAGTCCTTAAGATGTTACATGGGGTTGAGCAAGGTGGGTGTCCGGCAGAATGGGGCTGGGGGAGTCCAGGGGTTCAGAGGAGGGCAAGGAGGGTGTCCATGGAGGGAGGCCTCGTGGGTGTCCCAGTCCAGGCAGAATTGCCTTCTGCAAATGCCTGACCTTTGCACAGCAGGAAGCAGACAGAATAGCAGCAGCCCATGGATCCCCTAAAGATTCAAGGTTTGGTGACTGTCTTTTCTAGTGACTGGCTGGGCACCCTGAAGGTTAGAATCCTGACTGAGAGTCAGTATCCTCACCTGCAAAATGAGCAGGTCACGCGCGAGCACTGAATGTGCCTGCTGGCTCCTAGGATACGTGACAACACGAGGAAATGAGCAGGTCATGTGTGTGCACTGAATGTGCCCGCTGGCTCCTAGGATACGTGGCAACACAAGGAAATGAGCAGGTCACGTGTGTGCACTGAATGTGCCCGCTGGCTCCTAGGATACGTGGCAACATGGGGAGTGCGGCTGAGTGAGTGGGTTGGTCTCGGGTCCTGTCTGCGTTCTTTGTAAATAACCACCACGTGCATCTTCAGTCTCAGCATCTTGGTGCTGCCTACCACCTTAGTAGTTCAAGAAATTCAAGCTGTTTTTTTTTTTTTTTAAACGGAATCTTGCTGTATTGCCCAGGTTGGAGTGCAGTGGCATGATCTCAGCTCACTGCAACCTTTGCCTCCCAGGTTTAAGTGATTCTCCTGCCTCAGCCTCCTGAGTGGCTGGGATTACAGGTGCCCACGATCATACCCGGCTACTGTTTTGTATTTTCAGGAGAGATGGGGTTTTACCATGTTGGCCAGGCTGATCTTGAACTCCTGACCTCAGGTGATCCACCTGCCTCAGCCTCCCAAAGTGCTAGGATTACAGATGTAAGCCACCATGCCTGGCTTGGCTTTTTTTTTTTTTTTTAAAAAAAAAACAGTGGTATTTTTCCTCCTCCCCTAGAGGGGAAAATCAAGTGTAGTTGAAACCTCTGAGCCACGTCCACTTCTACTCTGCCCACCAGGCTGTGGGGGCTGTTTGGCAACCTCCAGACTCGCTTATCTTCCAGGCCATCACTACAGAGACATCTGTCCTGGGCGACCTGGAGCGTCACCCTGCGTTGTGGCGGCTGAGGCAGGGTCCTGTCTGTGCCCACGTTTTGCTCCATCACAGGGCCTTGTTCCTTTTCTGCTGAGCTCTGCCCTGGGCTTGGGTTCCTTGAACATAGGAGCCTGGTGTGGCTTTCTGTTCTGCGAAGAGTCATAGAAAAGGACTCGTGACATGAACACACCGCTGAGGTCATATGAACTCAGATTCTGCCAAGGTGGTCCAGGGATCACCGAAGGGAAAGTGCTTGTGAAAATTCCAGTTTCTTTTGTTCTTGTGTCCAAACAAGTGATCTCAGCTGTGTAGGGCTTGCATTTGTATATGATTAAAACCAGTGAGTATTTGAGACCACATGGGTTAGCTAGGAAGAGCTGCGCCTGGGATGGCTCACAGCTGATTCTTTTGAGTTTCTGATCAGAAACAGTCCACGTGGCTTTAAGCACCAAGAAGTGTCAGTGCAAAGTCCATGGTTGTGTGAATAAACAAGAGTACGCTTACACAAATACAAGACACATATGCACGTGCAAACACATGCACACAATATGTACACACATGCACACGTGACATGCATACATGACATGCACACACACACCTGACTGGATATGGAGTAAGCTGTGGTCAGAGTGAGGTGAGGTTGGTCAGAAAAAGCTTCCAAATAGAAGAACTTGGTTGGTGTGATTTTTCCGATCTTGAACGGGTGGCCGCAGGTGGGCGGAGAGGGCGGACCTCTGAATTCGGCAGGAAGCCGCAGGAGCTTTCGCTGTCTCCCTCGGGTACTGCCCGTTCCCTTCCCAGGGGCGCTCTTCCCCTCCTCGCCTGAAACACAGGCCTGGACGCTTCATGCTGGGCATGATGTTAAAGCCCGCCTGCACTTCGGGTCCTCCCTGACCCTACCGTGTGCGTTTCTGGCCTGCTGCCCCTCCTGGTTTTGGTGCTGGCACCTGTTCTGAAAGTGTGGTGGTGGGGGCACTCCTGCATCCTGTGCGGGCAGCCCCGGGTCTACTGCGCCCTCCTGTCAGCTCTCGGATTTCCTCAGGGTTCAGATGGCACTTCTGGTCTTCCAGGAAGGTGTTGGGCACAGGACACAGAGGTCTATGAAGCAGGGTCTAGTCACAGTTCAAGAGACGTGGCAGGTGAGGCCTGGGGCCTGCTGGGGTCTTGTGGGGGTGGGTGCTGGAGGAGCCTGGCACTGCCTGGCCTGGAGGGCACGGCTTGGTACGAGGGGGCTCGAGCTGCCTAGAGAGGAAAGTGGGTGTGCCTGAGGGTGTGTGAGGGTGAGTGTCCGGCAGGGAAAGGGCAGTGCATGGCCCAAGCTCTGGAGCCTTTGACGTGACGTCTGGCTGTGGGATGGAGAGTGCGCAGCCAGGGGGTTCCTGGGGGACGAGGAGAATGTGTCTCTTCACGTCTGTGTAGCAAGGCTGCACTCCTCTGTCCACCTGGGACCCAGGAATGCCATGAGGTGGGAGGGGACAACCAGTGTGTCCAGGGCCTTGAGATGGCCTGGGGCATGGGCAGGGCCTGGCTGGGCAGATGGGGGCAGCCTCTGCAGCTGTGCAGGCCTGAAGGGCCGAATTTCCCAGAAATGGAGGGGGTGGCCCCGTCAGTGCCTGTCAGTGCGAGGGTGATGAGCAGGGCCCTGTCAGGACACCAGGTTGTCATGGGCAGGTGAGGCCATCGTGTGCAGGTGAGGCCATCGTGGGCAGGTGAGGGCATCTTGGGCAGGTGAGGCCATCGTGGGCAGGTGAGGCCATCTTGGGCAGGTGAAGCCATCGTGGGCAGGTGAGACCATCGTGGGCAGGTGAGGGCATCTTGGGCAGGTGAGGCCATCTTGGGCAGGTGAGGCCATCATGTGCAGGTGAGACCATCTTGGGCAGGTGAGGCCATCGTGGGCAGGTGAGGCCATCATGGGCAGGTGAGGCCATTTTGGGCAGGTGAGGCCATTGTGGGCAGGTGAGGCCATTGTGGGCAGGTGAGGCCATCTTGGGCAGGTGAGGCCATCGTGGGCAGGTGAGGCCATTGTGGGTGGTGGACGGTCCTGCACCGGTGTCTGCCTGGAGGAGGCGAGGGAGGTGGGACTGCGACAGGGTCTCTGAGAGGACAGAGGAGCAGTGTGGAGTGCAGCCACAGCCCTGAGCACTGGTGGTGCTGAATCGGGAGGAGCGCGGCCTCGGCTCCAGGCAACCACACCACATTCCTGTTGGAGCCGTGCTAGCCACTTGGAGAAGAACTCACACGTGTAACCGAGTTGCTGAGTTGGGAGCTGATGATGGAGGGTCTTACAGGAGTCTGGCGAAGTTGCCCTCGCTTTTCCTTCCCCACTGAGCAGACTAGATCTTTCTGGGAGTTGATGTGTGATGAATAATACGTGAAAACCCATTTTAAACCCATTTTTACAGCAGTAGGAGAGGAGTAAGTGATACATTGTGAGGCCACCTGAAAAGAAAAATACCTGTAAATAAAATACAAATACCTAATCCTGAGAGCTCCACGCAGGAATTGTGGGACCCCTGCTTCACGGCTGAGCCCCGAGGCCGCTGTAGGGCCAATCCCCGACCCTGGGGCGGGTGTGGGATGCTGGTGAGTGGGGCTCGTGGGGCCTTCTCGGGATTCCATCCCTCCAGGCCCCTCCTTGGTCTGGCCAAGGTCTTCCCTGGGATGGGCCTTCTCTGGACGATCACAGAATTCCCGAGACCCTCTGAGGTGGACAGGGCTTGGCAGATCTGGGTATGGCGGCTGCTGCCCCGAGGCCTCCTGGGTCTCTTTGCAGGTGGAAGTGGAGTGGAGATGGGTGGCGGTTCTGCCCTCCCCAAGGCCGCACTGCTGCTCTCTCCTGCCCTCCCAGCCCCTGCCCTCCCCGAGGCCGCACTGCTGCTCCCTCCTGCCCTCCTGGCCCCTGCCCTCCCCGAAGCCCCACTGCTCTCTCCTGCCCTCCCGGCCCCTGCCCTCCCCGAGGCCATGCTGCTGTTCTCTCCTGCCCTCCCGGCCCCTGCCCTCCCCGAGGCCACGCTGCTGTTCTCTCCTGCCCTCCCGGCATTCACCACCCCCGGGCTCCCCTCGCCTCGCCTCTGCTGTCTGTGCCTTTCCCCTGGATCTTGCTCTTCCCTCCTTCCATTCTCTATTCATCGTCTGGTCTTTTCCTTCCTGTCTTTCTTTTTGTAAATTAGATGTAAATAAGAGAAGAGACTGTTTCTGAGATTCCAGTGCCCTATCTCTAGAGGGGAGACCCTCCTCCTGCCTGTCCCTTCTGCATCCGGCCACTTGCTGCTGTTGCTCTTGTGAAGTGGGTCTGTCAGCGCCTCACCCCCACCTCAGCGCGGCTCGCTAGACATGCGGGAGTCAAACACAGCCACGACAGGTGGACGAATCCTCTCGAGAGTTCGCAGGAAAGGGCTGCCTTGTCCTTTTCTTGCGTTGCTTGAGCTTTCAGCTGCTGAGGGTTGGGTGTGGCACTTTATTTGACGGTGTGTGTGCTAGACACAGGCAGCACACGCCAAGTGGAATTCACAGCCAGGATTTTCAAGAGGGGACTTATTACTGGTGGCTTCCTCTAAGGAGCAGTGGGACAGCTTCTCCATGGCAAGATGGTCTGCATGAGTTCTTTAGTTTCCATGAGAGGGCATCGGCCGCCACCCTCAGTGCCACTGCTAACAAAGGCATAGACTCCTGTTTTCATGAACAACACAGAAACCTGTGCCCTGGGTTCTTCTCAGCGAGCAGGGTATTTGGGGCACTTTAAAGGCTGTTGGAAACCATCGCAGGGGAGCTGCCTGTGACCTGCGCATCCAGGTCAGCACTTTCTGTTGCAGAAGATGGGGCATGCTTCGTGATCTCAGAAACTGTCAGCACCCCACGCCCAAAGCCCCGCTTAGTGCTGGCCATGTTTTAACATTTGTTGATTGAGAATAAAAGCATAAATGAAACTAAAACCATCGTCCATTTATTTATAGTTTTCAAATGGATTTTTATTTTCTAAAATGCAGCAACCTCTATGCATACCTGGAAACAGCCCATTGTTGGTCTACAGCAAGCTCTTGGAATCACATGGATTCGGGGAACCCTCGTGATGACTCCGTGGTTTCCCAGGGTGTGAATATCCACAACTTCCATAGGCTGGAATCTGTTGCTCTGGATCTTTGAAATTTCTTCCTAAACTCAGACTTGTAGGTGGATAGGCCATTAATTTCAATGGCAAAAACTGCAATTCCTTCTGCACCAACCTAATATATATATATATATATATATATATATATTTTTTTTTTTTTTTTCTTTTTCTCTCTCTATCTTTCCTTCCATACAGAAACTTCCCCTGCTGCACTGCACTCTGTGAGATCCATGGGTCCCCAGGGGTCACAGGAGGTGCCCTGGAACCTGCCTCCCGGGAGGTTCTAGAGGACGTTCTCTCTTACACGGCTCAGGCAGGGCTCCTGGCTGTCAGCAGTAGAAGGCTGTTCTGGCTGAGCTCAGGCGAAAAGGAGCTTCTGCGGGGATATTGGGCTGGCTTTGGCCTCCAGCTTTGACAGAGCCACATGTCCTGGACTCACCCTCCCACGTTAAACAACCATAAAATTGGAGAACATTTATGAGGCAACTGCTTTTGGGTGTGGACAACAGTCGGTGCAAGACTCCAGGGAAGTGGGGGAGGTGTGCGCCTCACAGTTCCCTGGCTCTCAGCCGGGTTACAGCTTCCTACCACGGCACTGTGAACCGATGTCCAGGGGAGCCTGGCGGTCCCACCGAGCCGAGGACGCAAGGATCGGAATATGGGGAGCGTCAGAGTCCTAACTGCCAGTGCCTGGGAAGATGACCTTACGTGGAAGAGGGTCTTTGCAGATGTAATTAAATTGAGGTCACCTGAATTTAGGGTGGCCCTAAATCAATGACTGGTGTCCTTATAAGAGAAGGGAGGGTGGTTTGACACAGAGGTACGAGGATGGAGGCAGAGATTGCAGTGGCACTTCTGCAAGGCAAGGAGAGCCGAGGGTTGCCAAGTTCAGGGAGAGGCGTGGACGGTCTCAGAGCCTCCGAGGAGAGTCAGCCAGGCCGACAGCTTGGTTTCGACTTCTGGTCTCCAGGACAGTGAGAGATAAGCGTCTACAGTTTTAGCTGCCAAGTTTCTGGCAGTTTGTCACGCTAGCCTGGGACACAAATGCACTTCACTGCCAGGCGCGGTTTCAGACGTTATCCGCGTGGATTTGGTTCTGCTATCAAGTTACTGTTTTTATTGGGAATTTGAAGAGATTGTAAAAACCGATGTGACCGCTGCCACCGCCTTCCCAGAACTGATTTATTAGTTTCTGCTGCTGTTCACGTTGGGTCCGTCTTTCTCCGCCAGGCCTCCTGCCCTCTGTCTGCCCGGGACTGCCTTCTGTTAGCCGCTCCACGGCCGTCACCCTGGGAATGAGTCGCCCGGGTCCGGGGAGTCCTCTCGCTGCTCGGCGACCCTGGGTTTCTGCGTCCTGTACTCTTCTGTCTTCTGTTCTTTCATTTGTTTTGTTTGCGCTCTTTTTAGAGTCCACTCTAAAACCCTCTGTGTTTTTAGTTCTCGCACGCCTGGAAACGCTTTATTCCACACAACGCGATCATTTTGCTGGCTGAAGGGATCAAAAGGCGAAGCACGGCTCCAGGGTTTTCGAGAAGCTGGTGCTGCTGACACCCAGACGCCGCTCTCCTTTTCTTTGCATGTGACCTGCTTTTCCTTTCTGGAAGTCTTTAAGATCTTTTATTTATTTATTTCAGTTATTTAAAATTTTCTACACGGTGGTGCATGTCCTCCCTCAGTTACTCTGATGGGTACTCAGTGGGCCTCGTCCAGTTAGGAAAAAACCTCGTCCTGTTTCTTTGACCATCTCCTTCCATCCATACTGTTTTTTGATGTTTCTGTGTTAGGTGTTGGACGGCCCGTGCCGATCCTCTAAATCTTTAACACTTTCTCTGTTATTCTTCATTTCTAGCAGATTTCTTTTACTTTTTCTTTTTTTTTTTTTTTTTTGAGATGGAGTTTCACTCTCGTTACCCAGGCTGGAGTGCAATGGCGTGATCTCGGCTCACCGCAACCTCCACCTCCTGGGTTCAGGCAATTCTCCTGCCTCAGCCTCCTGAGTAGCTGGGATTACAGGCACGCGCCACCATGCCCAGCTAATTTTTTTGTATTAGTAGAGACGAGGTTTCACCATGTTGACCAGGATGGTCTCGATCTCTTGACGTCGTGATCCACCTGCCTCGGCCTCCCAAAGTGCTGGGATTACAGGCTTGAGCCACCACGCCAGGCCTTACTTTATTTTCTAATTTGTCCTTTGAATTTCATCTCTCATGATTTTAAAGAACTCTCTCTTTTTCTCATTCTCTTGTATTCCTTTTAAAAAAAGCAAATTCAGTAGTTCCCTAGTCCAAGAGCGTTTCTTGTATATACATTTTCCTGCAATTTTTCTGTTTGTTTTATCATCTGTTTCCTCCTGACTCTGCTTCCCTTTTTGGTCTCTATTTCATGCTTGGCTGTCTGTTCATATTAGTAGTGAGGAACTCCACATTGATCGGAAGCTCCCTGTGCACGGCAGAGCTTGCCAACTGGTTGACTTCAGAGTGGGGTTATGAGGTAGGGCGACTGGCGAGTCCCAGTGTCTAGAGGTCCTTTTTCTGAAGCCATGCGGTGATTCCTAGCAAAACTCTCTCACCTACTGCTTGGGATTTAAGCCTGGTGTTAGCAGCCTGGCAGCGGGAGTGTGGCAGAGGGTGGTGGGGCTGGTGATGGATGTGGGAAGCAGCTGCCGGGGCAGGCTTCCAGTGTGCGGAGTTTTAATTAACCTCGTGTAGACCGCCTTTACCTTCACCTGGTGCCCCTGGTGTTAGATTTCTCCAGGGAGTGTCTTTAGTTTCCTGCTCTTGGTGCACGTGGTCTGGGGAAATGGTAGAGAATGATCTGATGTGTGCGTTTGGAGGCCCTCTGGGTTATCCGGCCTCTCTGTGAATTTTCACCCAATCCCCCATTTTCGATCTTGCTCCTCATCCATGCCCTCCCCACCTCCGGCTCCTTTCTGTGCACCGGCGCCCTCCAGGTCTGACTCTCCTCCCTGCGGGGAGCCCGGCAGCCCCTCCCCTTCCCTCATGGCACAGCTGGGCGGTGGCGGCAGGTCTGACTCTCCTCCCTGCGGGGAGCCCGGCGGCCCCTCCCCTTCACTCATGGCACAGCTGGGCGGTGGCGGCAGCTCTGACTCTCCTCCCTGGGAGGAGCCCGGCGGCCCCTCCCCTTCCCTCATGGCACAGCTGGGCGGTGGCGGCAGCTCTGACTCTCCTCCCTGGGAGGAGCCCGGCGGCCCCTCCCCTTCACTCATGGCACAGCTGGGCGGTGGCGGCCTTGGCTGGCTCCTCCACGCTCCACTCACATTTCCTATTTCCACCTCATTCTCAGACGGTGTTGTGTCGCCTGCCGCCTGCAGCCCCGTCCTCTCGTTCTCTCTGGTCTTGTGTGTTTACAGCTTTCTAATTCCTTCACGGCTGTTTAGTGGGGCCCGAGGGTGGGGACTCGGGTGGCCTGTCCGCCCTACTTCCGATCTGTGCCACACTGGCGAGTTTCACGTGTGCTTGGTGAGCTTCCTCGGGTCCTGCCTGTGGCAGGCAGGAGTGTGAACGGAGCTTCCAGGGCCGACGGCGGTCTGTGGTCATCAGCAGGTCTGGAGCTGCCTGTGCAGGGGAAGGGGCTGCTCTGGCCTTGGCCTCGCCTCATCTGCCCCACCTGCAAGTTTAAGTGCCTAACTCCTCAGGGTCAAACCAAGGGGGTGCTTCAGCTGCAAGAAGGGCCACACAGAGGGGCGAGCCTGACTTCCACTGCGCACCCAGCACCGCGACCCGGCCGGCCCCGGCGCCTGCCCTCGCGGGACCCTTGTGTGGATCCCGTGTCAGGGGGAAATGTGAGCATGCTTGTCATGGTGTGGCACACAGTGACCTGCTGATTCTGGCTTCAGCTCATCCCCTGTGGACCAGGAAAAGGCAGCTGTCAGCAGCGCAGGGAGGTTGGTCCCGGGGCTCGGCCTCCCGCCTGCCTCTCTCGGGACCCCAGGGTGCTCCGGACTCCAGGGCAGTGTGGGGTGGGAGGGGCACCTGCCTCTATTCCTGGCGCTGCTCCCCCCAACCTAGGGGCTAGGGAGGGTCAAAAGGGATGTGAGGGCATGTGCCCAGATGTCCCCTCTGGTGGTCCGGGCAGGGCTGCCTGTCAGCACCCTGGTGCCTGTGCTGACCCCTCGGCCCCATCTCTTTGACTGTGTGTGTGTGTCCTCATCTCTTTGTGTAAGGATACCAGTCACTGGATCAGGGCCCACCCTGAGAGACTCATTTCCTTAAAGATTCTTCTCCAAATACAATCCCATTCTGAGGTGCTGGGCATGAGGGCCTCACCAGATGAGTTTCAGGGAACACGATACAGCCCGTGGCTTCAGGGTTGGCTCCTGGCAGGCTGTGAGGGCCGGGTCTGCTCCCGCCCCTCTCCTGGCGGGCAGGTGGCTGTCCTCATCTTCATGGGGACCTTCTCCTTGCATGTGTGTCTGTCTCCAAATGGCTCCCTTTACACGGACCCCAGTCCTGCTGGATCAGAGCCCATCCTGATGATCTCATCTTAGCTTGATTAGCTCTGTAAAGCCTCAGTCTCCAAGTAAGGTCACATTCGGATGTACTGGGGGTTAGACTGCAACATATGCATTTTGGGGGACATAATTCCACCTGTAATAACATCCTTTAGGAATCTGATGACAACCAGCTGACCTCTCTCCAGAAACGTGCCACACACACTCTGAGTCTGGTGTCATCACAATCACAGGGAGCTCCGGGCTCCCCGGAACCCCACAGGATCCATAGGTCCCTGTAGTCATGGGCCGACCTGCAGGGAGTGCCCGTCTTCAGCCTGGACCCACCATCTTCCCTCCTCCGCCCTCTTTGGAACGTGCCACAGATCCTCCTCCCCTGACGCTCACCTGCTGCAACTGGTAAAAGCCAGTTGGAACTGGACAAAGCCGCCTGGGGCTTCTGAGATCTCTGGCGGGTGGCACAGCAGCCCCAGCTGTAGTCACATTGAACTGAAGGTAACGCCGCTGCGTCCTTGGCAGTTTCGGAGGCCAGTTGCCCCTGGCTTGCAGTGGCTGTGTACCCTGCACCGAAGGTGCTGCCCCTGCTGGACGCGCATGGCTCCATCACTTCCCCACGGTCCAGGCAGGGAGCAGGCTCCGTCACTTCCCCACTGTCCAGGCAGGGAGCAGGCTCTGTCACTTCCCCACTGTCCAGGCAGGGAGCAGGCTCCGTCACTTCCCCACGGTCCAGGCAGGGAGCAGGCTCCGTCACTTCCCCACGGTCCAGGCAGGGAGCAGGCTCCGTCACTTCCCCACGGTCCAGGCAGGGAGCAGGCTCCGTCACTTCCCCACGGTCCAGGCAGGGAGCAGGCTCCACTGGGGCAGGGAACGCCTGTGAATGAATGTCCTCGCAACAACCTAATAAGGAACGGTAGGTGTCTGGGCTGCTAAAAATTCTGCAGCTGCTGCTGGAGTCTCCCAGGCCACCTCTCCTCCCACCATTTGCTGGGGCCGGCCCCACCATCTCTTCCTCCATCATCTGTCTGCAAAGAGGTCCTCTGGGGATTTCAGAAATGCTCCCTCACTCTCCAGGTCCTTTCAGCCGAGTCTCTGTCTGCCCGAGCCTTTCTGGACCCTGCCAAAGGTGAACGAAGCCAATTCCTCCTTCAAGCCCAGGAAGGCCATGCAGGTGAACAATTCTCAGGGAGGAAGTTGCTCTAAAACAAAAACGCGCAACATTTCTTCTAGGCTGAGCCCCAGAGAGCAGGGCTCAGCGTTTCTCTTTGCACAGCAGTTTCAGCCTCGTGCTGGGAGGCTGGTGACTGTGTGTGGAATTGAGCCAGTCAGCAGGGCTCCCTCCCCCGGGGGTTGGGGGACAGCAGGGACCCTTGCCTGGGTCTGCACTTCCATCCACAGGGGCCGGGGGTCATCTGAGAAGTTGGCCCACAGGGAGAGGGCAATGGTGAGGGTTGGTCTCTCTGGTCTCCCGGGGAGCGTGAGGAAGCTGTGTTCTAAAGTAGAAAGACCACGTCCCCCTTCCTAGGGGCTTCTGGGTTGCCCACCCAAGTTATCTCTTGAGAAATTTCACCATTTGTTATAGAACATGTGGTAAGAATGAAATTACCTAAGGTGAAAAATGATGCTTATTAACCACGAAGGTTAAGAAAACAGCCCCAAAAGGAAATGAGATTTTGCCAGAAAATTTTCTTAATGAACAGGATCATGCTTATAAAATCACGCATTTTGAGTACACATTTTAAAAAAGGAATGAGGATGTTTCAGAGTAAAATGAAGTTCTTTAATTAGAAAGCATTTGCAAAAGCAAAATCGGAACTGATCCCCACACGTGCAGCTTTGCCCACATTTCCTGCAGGGCCTATGCCATGCATCTAGACTGCGGGTTCTGCTGAAAGGCCTGTGGCACGGCTGTGAGAGGAGGACGCAGCCAGCACGGTGAAGGCCAGGAGAGAGCGCCCACATTGTGTGCTCGGCAGCATGTGGAAGCTGGCGTGGGAACAGGCCCCGGGGGTGGGACCCTGTGATTGGAGGCAGATGGTCCTCAGTTGCTCTCAGGGCTGAAGAGTATGAGGCTTCAGCAGCTTGTGGGGAGAGGGGTGATTGTCAAAGCATGATGGTACGTAGCCTGGTGGAGTGGGGAGCAGGGGATGTAAGACCACTCTAGACTAACTAGACCCATCCAGAAACAAGACCCCAATATACACAATGGTTCCTTGCATCAGTGGTTCTCAACTGGGGACGATTTTACCCCACAGGGGACTCGGGCGATGTCCTTGGGCATCTGTGATGATCATGGCTTCAAGTCTCTACTTTAGTTTTATTGATACAGAAAGAGAAGTCAAGTGTTTGGATTCATTAAAAATTCATTTAAGAGTTATAAAATAATCTAATGGTCAATCCATGAAATCTAGTTGCACAATGATTCCTAGAGCACGGTATTATTAACATAAAGTTTGAAAATAGGAAATACAGTACTTCAAATTATTTATGGTCCAATACATATGCAGGAACAAGACAAAAACATGTGCAGAATGGCAGATCCCAAATTCAGGATCGTGATTGACTCTGAGGCAGGAGGGGTTAGGGACACTTTCTTAGTGTAAATACGGGCCTTCGATTTCATCACTGATGTTTAAAGATTTTTTTTTTTTTTTGAGACAGAGTTTTGCTCTTGTTGCCCAAGCTGGAGTGCAGTGGCGCGATCTCGGCTCACTGCAACCTCTGCCTCCCGAGTTCAAGCAATTCTGCCTCAGCCTCCTGAGTAGCTGGGATTACAGGCATGCGCCACCACACCCGGCTAATTTTGTATTTTTAGTAGAGATGGGGTTTCTCCATGTTGATCAGGCTGGTCTCAAACTCCCTACCTCAGGTGATCCACCCACCTCAGCCTCCCAAAGTGTTGGATTATAGGCGTGAGCCACTGCACCCGGCCTAAAGACTTGTTAAAATATAAAACGTGTATCTGAAATGCTGGTATGTGGCAGATCTGGGTGGTAGATGCTGGGTGCCCTTATTTCAGTTTCTGTACCTTCCTGCTGGTGTCTAATTTTTCCTAATCGTGGGACTGATTTTTCAATAGACTGAAATAAGTGGGGTACGCATGGGGAACAGGATCATTTTCTCTGCTGATTATTTTAGCAGGCCATTCTCTCTTCCCCTTGATGGCTCCCCGGCTGATCTCACAGCCTCTGGATTGCTTTTGACTTCACAAATAAGTCCTGTCTTGATAATTGCCACTCACTTCCAAGTAGTTGAAAGCCATCTAATCTAAATAAAAACGTCAATTTCATGTCGGATTCTCAGTTTCCGCTCCTCCCAGGCTGTTCTGCGGTTTGGGGTCCTCTCATGCTTCCTCCTTTCTTCATTCCTATTCTGGGCAGGGGAGGATCAGAGAGCAAAAAGGCCAGAAGGTTCTCCTGTTTAGCCAGTGCTGCTGCTGGGCTCTGCTGGCGTCAGGGAGGCTGGGGGGCTCCTGGACTGCTCAGCCTGCTGCCTGGACGATGAGCGTCTTCACTGATCTCCTGTGGCTCCCCTCCCCCTAGACCCGGCCCGCAGCACCCTCATTGCCTTCCCTTGCCTGGCAGACAGCCCTCTTGCTCCAGGTATGCTAAAGGTGTCTCCTGAGGCTGCCGTGCCCGACGGAGACTTTCTCCTGCCTCGCCTTGCAGGTGATGGCTGCCATGTTTCCTTGCCCGGCATTCTGGGACACTCCAGCCAGATTCCCGCCTCAGAATTCCCAGGAGAGGAGCAAACGCGTGTGTGTATGTTCACACATGTCCCCACACTGCAGGGACACAGGCCCGTCTTGCCTAGGGGCTCTCCCACTGTTCTGTTCTCTGGTGGCCAGGCTGCGGTGGGCCTAGAGGCTGCTGCTGTTCAGCAGACGTTTAGCAGGAAGGCTGAAGCTGGTGCTCCCTGTGTGTCTGGCAGTCCTCCTCACTTGACTCATAGGAAATGGGGAGTGCTCCCCACTCTGTCCTCCACAGAAAGGATGGGCTGAAGCCGCAGTGCTCCTTCCTAAGGGCGCCCCATTCAGATGGACTCCCTCTGGCGGCCACCAACACGCCTGCTCCTAGGGGCTCCTTTTGAATTTCTGTTTTCTCTCTGTTTGCTCTGGTTGGGTTAGTGGCGGTGAGAGCAGTTGAGCCTGTTTTGTTTCCTTCTGTAAGTCCAGAATTCAAGACAAGTAAATTTTTGTTCAAAATCCAGTGATAATGCAGAAAAATCAAGCGGATTCTAGCCTAGCTACCCACAGTGGCTGAACACGTGAGGTCAGACACCTCTGATGATGAAAATACCCCGGGGCAGCCCTCAGGTTTCAGCAAAGGCGAGTTCAGTATTCCCCATACAAATGCAGATGAGTCATTAGAAGGCCAAATTACTCCCGAGAAGATAATTGTACTTTTAAGCCTTGGACACAGGATATTTGGGGTTTGATATAGAATGTTTAATTTTTCCAGCTATATGTGATATTTAAAAAATAAACATTTAGATTTTTTTTTTGGAAGAAAGAAAGAAAGAAAAAAAGAATGAAGAAGAGGAAGAAAAAGGAAGAGAAAGAGACAGAGAGAATGGGAGTATTGCTTTCTTGCCCAGGCTAGAATGCAGTTTAGTAATGGGTATTGAAAACCTCTTTTATACCAATAATTATACTTAATGATGTAGACAGGAAGGAATAAGGGAAGAAAATAACAAACGAGCAGCCAACCAATATTTCATTTAAACCTATGAAATGCTATGCGATTACTGAGGAGTGATTTACTTCCAATTATGTAGTCACTTTTGGAATAGGTGTGAGGTGGTAATGTATGTTTTGTGTATTTGAAGTGGAGAGTTCTATAAATGTTTATTAAGTTTACTTGTTCTGGGTCTGAGTTCAAGTCCTGGATGTCCTTGTTAATTTTCTGTCTCGTTGATCTATAGAATTGTTAGCTCTTCTTGTTACATTGATCCTTTTGCCATTATGTAATGTCCTTCTTTGCCTCTTTTGATCTTTGTTGCTTTAAGGTCTACTTTATCAGAGGTGAGAATTGCATCTCCTGCTTTTTGTTTATTTGTTTATTTTTACTCTCTGTTTGGTTGGTAAATCTTCCTCCTTTTCTTTGTTTTGAGTCTTTGGGTATCATTGCATGTGAGATGGGTCTGGATGCAGCATATCGATGGGTTTTGGCTTTTTATCCAATTAGAATATATATGAGTTTAATACTGCCATTTGGTGCTAGCTGGCTGTTTTGCCCATTAGTTGGTGTAAATTTTTCATTGTGTTAATGCTCTTTGCTTTTTGATATATTTTTGGAAAGGCTGATATTGGTTGTTCCTTTATATGTATAGTGCTTCTTTCAGAAGCTCTTGTAAAGCAGGCCTGGTGGTGGTGAACTCTCTAAATACTTGTTTGTTTGCAAAGGATTTAATTTTTCCTTAGCTTGTAAAGCTTAGTTTGGCTGGATATGAAATTCTGGGTTGAAAGTTCTTTTCTTTAAGGATGTTAAATATTGGTCCCCACTCTTTTCTGGCTTGTAGGGTTTCTGCTGAGAGATCTGCTGTAAGTCTGATAGGTTTCCCTTTATGGGTAACCTGACCTTTCTCTCTGGCTGCCCTTAGTATTTACTCCTTCATTTCAACCCTAATAAATCTGGCGATTATGTGCCTTGGGGTTGGTCTTCTTGAAGAATATCTTTGTGGTGTTCTCTGTATTACCTGGAGTTGAATATTACCCTGCCTTGCCATGTTGGGAAAGTTTTCCTGAATGATATCCTGAAGAGTATTTTCCAACTTGGATTCATTCTCTTCGTCACATTCAGGTACACCTATCAAACGTAAATTAGGTCTTTTCACATAGTCCCATATTTCCTGGAGACTTTGCTCATTCCTTTTCATCCTTTTTTCTCCAATCTTGTCTTCTCGTTTCATTTCACTAAGCTGGTCCTCGACATCTGATATCCTTTCTTCTGCTTGATCAATTCAACTGTTTAAACTTGTGCATACTTCACGAAGTTCTCGTGTTGTGTTTTTCAGCTCCATCAATTCACTTATATTCCTCTCTAAATTGTCCATTCTCGTTAACATTTCATCAAACCTTTTTTCAAGGTTCTTAGTTTCTTTGCATTGGGTCAGAACAAGTTCTTTTAATTCACAGAAGTTTCTTATCACCCACCTTTTGAAACCTGCTTCTGTTAATGGAACACACTCGTTCTCCATTAAGCCTTGTTCCGTTACTGATGAGGAATTGCGATCCCCTGTAGAGGGAGAGGCATTCTGATTTTGAGTATCTCTGCCTTTTTAGGCTGGTTTCTTCCCTTCATTATATATTTATCCCTCTGTCGTCTTTGTAATTACTGACTTTCTAACTAGGTCTCTGAGCGAATGTCCAACTTGTTTATTCCCAGCGCCGAAATCTGAGCAATCCACTGCACTGGCCAAAACAGTGGTGTTAAGATTGATGGTGCTTTTCTGCCCGGAAATCTCCAGACTCTGCACCAAGAACTGCCACACTGAGGCACCAGCAAAACCGCCGTGCCAGCCACAAGAATTGCCCTGGCGACCTGTGGGGCTCCTCCGCTGGGAATCTCTTGGTCTGTGAGCAACAAAAATTTGTCTGAAAGTGTGGCGTCCTCTCGTTCTCTGCACTTTCACTGGGAGCTACGAGCCCGAGCTGCTAACGATTAGCCATCTTGGATCTCTCTCACATTTAGATTTTTTAAATGCTCAGGTGAACAGACTGTGTATTAAAATTTCCCCATTTTTAGGTAAATACGGTGTAAATAACTCTAACTAGAGGGCACAGTCTTAAAGGCTGGATGATCTGCAGGGTGGTAGTTACCCACAGGTAAACACACAGCTCTTTGGACAGACACTTGTTTCTCTACACAGAGGCACCCAGTTCTGCCGCCCAAGCTGGAGGTGGTAATTCCCTTTCCTCATTTTGATTTTGTATTTTTCGTACTTGCTGTTGGCCCGCTCCTCAGGTTCCCTTCCCACAGGATAATTCCTTACAGATCCTGGTGCCTGGAATCCTAGATCCATTCTGCCTTACTACAGGATTGTTTTCAATTCTCAACGTCTTTGCTGTTGAAACTTTTCCCTGGACCAACTGTGCTTTCCCTAAGATTGAAAATGTTGCAAGAATGTCCACTTCCACCTGTCTTGTCCAATACTGGAGGTTCTAGCCACTGCAATAAGACAAGAAAAAGGTACAAAAGCATACAGATTAGAAAGGGAAAAGTAATGGAGCTGGCATGATTGTCTACATAGAAAATCTCAAGAAATCTATAAACACAACTCCTAGAGACAATAAATGAGATTATCCAAATTTTGGGGTATGAGACCACCACGTGAAAATTATATCACCTTTATACATGTTCATAATAAATATTTGAAAACCAAAACTAGAATCTCTTCAAATAAAATATTTAGCTGCATCTAACAAAACATATAAGGATCTGTATGCTGACATTTTCAAAATGTTCACAAAAGAAATAAAAGGGCCAGGCGCAGTGGCTCACGCCAGTAATCCCAGCACTTTGGGAGGCCGAGGTGGGTGGATCACGAGGTCAAGAGATGGAGACCATCCTGGTCAACATGGTGAAACCCCATCTCTACTAAAAATACAAAACATTAGCTGGGCATGGTGGTGCATGCCTGTAATCCCAGCTACTCGGGAGGCTGAGGCAGGAGAATTGCCTGAACCCAGGAGGCAGAGGTTGCGGTGAGCCGAGATCGCGCCATTGCACTCCAGCCTGGGTAACAAGAGCGAAACTCCGTCTAAGAAAAATCAGAATGAGGAGACACAGTATATGAATAGGTTGAAAGTCTCAATCTCATGAAGGTGTCAGTTCTACCCAAATTGATCTGTAGGCTTAACACAATTCTTATTAAAATCCCGGCAAGGGTTTTTTGGGGACTTGGACAAGTTTGGCACATCTAGGCAAAGGACCTGTAACAGCTGAAACAGTTGTGAAAAAGAAGAATGAGGAGGAAGGATGACTCTACCTGATGCTAGGGCTTGCTATACAGCTACAGTAATGAAGGCAGTATGGTTTTGACAGAGGGACAGACACAGCAATCAACGGAACATAATAAAGAAATGGACACATGAATATGCCCAACGTTATCAGTTTGAAGAGAGAAATTCAGTAGCTTTTCATTCAAATTGTGCATCATCTACCTTTATCTACTTCTAAAATATTTTCATCACTCCACAATAAAATCCACACTTCTCTCCAGCCTCTGGCTGACACCAATCTTTCTGTCTCTATAAATTTACCCATTCTAAATATTTCATTTAACTGGAATCATACCAAATGTGACATTTTACATCGGGCTTCTCACGCTTAGCACAACGTTTATGAAGTTCATCCACATGGTAGCGTGTATCAGTGCCTCATTCCTTTTTACGGCTGATTCATATTTCATCACATGTATAGACCACAATTTGTTTATTCATTCATCTACTGATGGACATTTGGGTTGTTTTCACCCAATGGCTGTCATGAATGGTGCTGCTATAAAATTCTTTTACAAGTATTTATTTGGATACCTTTTAAAATTCTTTTGTGTACATATATATGAATGAAATTGCTTGGTCACGTGGTAATTCTATGTCTAACTTTTTGAGGAACCATCAAATTGTTTTCTACAGTGGCTGAAACATTTACATCCCCACCATCAATGTGTAAGGGTTTCAATTTACCCACATCCTTGTCAATGATTATTATTTTCCATTTTGGATTAATTATACATGGTGTGAGGTAGAAGTCCAACTTCACCGTTTACGTGTGGATATCTAGAACTGACACTCTCTGTTGAAGAGACTATAATTCCCCTTTGGTGGTCTTGACACCCTTGTCAAAAATCATTTGGTCATAGATAGGTAAACGTATTTCTGTAGTCTCAGTTTGATTCCATTAGTCTATAGGTCTATGTTTATTGCATACAACTGTTTTGTTTACTGTAGTTTTGTAGTAAGTTGAAATCCAGAATGTAAATATTCCCACTTTGTACTTCTTTTTTTGAGTTTACTATGGCTACTCAGGCACCCTTGCAATTCTCCATCAATTTTAGAGTCAGATCTTCCATTTCTGCCAAAAAAGTTCACTGGAATTTTGATAGAGGTTGTATTGAATCTGCAGATCACTGTGGGAGGTATTGTCATTTTTACAACACTGAATCTTCCAGTCCACGAATACGAGATGTCGTTCTACTTACTTAGGTCTTCTTTAATTTCTTTCAGAATTGTGTTATACTTTCCAGTGTACAAGACTTACACCTTCTTGGTTAAATTTGCCCTTAAATATTTTTTTAATACCATTATAAATGGAATTTTTTCTTTAGTTCATTTTTGGACACTCATTTTTAGTGTATAGAAATACAACTGATTTTTGTATTTATCTTGCATCCTGCAAACTTTCTGTGTTTAAAAGTGACTTTAATAATTATTTGTGAAAAACGTTTTTGTGGGAAATCTTTAAGATTTTTTACATATACGATTATGTTACCTGTGAATGTAGTTTTACTTCTTCCTATTCAGTTTGTGTGCCTTTTATTTCTCTTTTGCCTAATTGCTCCGGCTAGAACTTCCACTAAAATGCTGAATAAAAGTGGCTAAAGTGAGCGTCCTTGTTTTGTTCCCGATACCAGAAAGAAGCTTTCAGCCTTTCACCAGTATGAGGCTGTCTGTGGGTTTCTCACATGTGCTTTTTATCATGTTGAGGCAGTTCACTTCTATTTCCAACTTTTTGAGCGCTTTATCATGAAAGAGTATTGGATTTTGTAAAATGCCTTTTTTTCTATCAGCTGAGATGATCTTATGTTTCTTCCTTTGTTCTCTTAATATAGAAGATTATATTGACTGCTTTTCATATGTTGAACAACCCTTGTACTCATAGGATAAATCTCACTTGATTATAGGGTATATCCTTTTAATATGCTGTTGGGTTCAGCTTGTCAGTATTTTGTTGAGAATTTTTGTATGCACAGATACTCCTTGACTTACGAGGGCTTACCTCCTGATAAGCTCCTTTAAAGATGAAAATATTGTTGTAAAAAATGAATTTAATATATCTAACCTACTGCACATCATAGCTTAGCCCAGCCTGCCATACATATGCTCAAAACACTTATCCTTCAGCTGGGCAAAATTATCGAACACAAATCTTACTGTATAGTAAAGTGATGAATATCTCATGGAATTTATTGAATATTGGAAGTTGGGGACCATCTGTACGTTCATAAGGGATGTTGGCCTGTAGTGTTATTTTCTCATGTTTTGGCTTTATTATTAGGGTAATACTGACCTTTGTTTTATGGAGGGGCTTGGGAGTCAGATTGAGGGTAGAGATTTTTGAATATTGATTAAATCACTTCTAGATTGGTTTAGATTTTCTATTTTTTCTTTAGTAAGTTTTTGTAGTTTGGGTTTTTCTGGTAATTTTTCCATTTTGTCTAAATGTTCTAATTCCATTTTATCTAAATTATCTAATTTGTCGGTGTACAATTGTTGATAGTATTATCTTAGAATGCTTTTTGTTTCTGTAATGTTGGTGATATGGTAGTCCTCCCTTATCCATGGTTTTACTTTCTGCAGTTTTAGTTACCTGTGGTACAGTACAATAATATATTTTGAGACACACACACAGAGAGAGAGAGAGAGAGAGAGAGAGAGAGTGCTAGAGACAGAGAGAGAGAAAGAGAGAAAAAGAGAGAGAGAAACACTTTTGCATAACTTTTGTTACAATGCATTGTTATAATTCTATTTTTTTATTAGTTGTTGTTTTTCTCTAGTTATTGTCATTAATCTCTTACTGGGTATAAGTTATAAATTAAACATCATCACAGATATGTATGTATAAGAAAAAACCACAGTATATATAGAGTTTGGTACTGTATGTGTTTCAGGCATTCATGGGGGTTCTTGGACTGTATCCTCCAAAGGTGAAGGGGAACTACCATAATGTCTGCATTTTCATGTCTGATTTTAGTGTTTTGAGTCTTCTTTCTTTTCTGTTGGTCATTCTAGGTAAAGGATTGTCAATTTTGTTAACCTTTTCAAACAATCCACTCTTGGCTTCATGAATTCTCTCTGTTGAATTCCCATTCTCTATTTCATTTATCTCTGTTCTGAGCTTAATTATTTTCCTCTTTCTGCTAGTCTTTGGTTTAGTAGGCTCTTCATTTTCTTGTTCTTTAAGATATAAAGTTAGGTGATTGATATGAGATTTTTTTTTTAAAAGTTATAACTAAGACTTTCCCTCTGAGCACTGCCTTCATGGCATCCCGTAAGTTCTGGTATGTTGTGTTTTTGTTTTAATTTATCTCAATGTATTTTCCAATTTCCAGTTTGATTTCTTCTATGACCTATTGATGTTTAAGAGTATGTTATTTAATTTCCACATTTTATGTATTTTCCAGCTTTCCTTTTGTTGTTATTGCTTTATTCTATTGTAGTCTTAGAAGACACTTTGAATAATTTAAATTTTCTTAAATTTATTGAGGTCTATTGTGTGGTCTAATATATGGTCTACTTTGGAGAACGTTTTATGCACACTGGAGAAGAATATGTATTCTGTTTATGCTATGGAAAGTTCTAAAAATGTCTGTTAGACCAAGTTCTTTTATCATGTTGATCAATCCCTCCATTTCCTTACTGATCATCTGTTTAGTTCTAGTCATTATTGAGAGCCATTATTGCAAGTGAAGTATTGAAGTCTCAAACTATTCTTGTAGAACTGTCTTTTTCTCACTTAAATTCTTTCAGATTTTGATTCATAATTTTTGCAGTTCCGTTGTCAGATGTGTATATGTTTATAATCATTCTTTCTTGATGGATTGACATGTTTATCAATATTTAATATCCTTTTCGCTTCTTGAAACAATTTATCCTTAAAGTTAATTTTGTCTGATATTATTATAGATACCATAGCTTTCTTTTGATTAATATCTGCATAAAATATCATGTTTCATCTTTTTACTTCCAACCTGTTTGGGTCGTTGGTAGGAAGCATATATTTGGATCATTAATTTTATTTTTTTTGTCTAGGTCTTGCTCTGTTGCTCAGGCTGGAGTGCAGTGGCGTGATCTCAGCTCACTGCAACCTCCTCCTCCTGGGTTCAAGCAATTCTGTCTCGGCCTCCTGAGTAGCTGGGACTACAGACATGTGCTACCATACTGGCTAATTTTTGTATTTTTAGTAAAGATGGGGTTTCACCATGTCGGCCAGGATGGTCTTGATCTCCTGACCTCGTGATCCACCTGCCTTGGCCTCCCAAAGTGCTGAGATTACAGATGTGAGCCACTGTGCCCAGCCCAGATAGTGTATTTTTATCTAATCTGCCAATCTCTGCCTTTTAATTATAGAGTTTAATCCATTTCAGTCAACGTAATTATTGATAAACAAGGAATTATGGCCATTTTCCTCTTTTCTATATTCTAATGTCTTTAAAATTTCTCAGCTCCTCCTCTGCTGGTGCTTTCTTTGGTATTTAATTTTTTCTAGTCTACTCATTTGATTTCCTTTTTCTGTCCTTTTCTAGGGATTAGAATTGAAATATTAAATTTACAATAATCTACTTTTATTAATTTCAATCTGGCTTCACTAGGTGGGTCCTTTACGGCTCTGTCCCTAGCCCTTATGTTGTTATTGCATCATTTTATATTGTGTGCCCGTTAACATAAATTTATTATTGTTTATTCATTTGTTTTGAAATGTATAGGGGAAAGAAAAGACTTACTAATCTGAAATATTATATTTTATATTAACTTATGCAGTTACCTTTACTAATGTTATTTCTTTGTATGGCTTGCAATTACTGTCTAGTGTTCCTTTATTTGCCTTAATGACTCCCTTTAGCATTTCTTGCATGGCAGGTCTACTAATTATAAACTCTTTCAGCTTTACTTTATCTAGAAGTCTTTTAATTTCTCCTTCATTTTTAGGTAGTTTTTGCTGGATATGGAATTCTTGGTTGACAATTTCTTTCTTAAGCACTTTAAATCTATCATCCCACTGCCTTCTAGGTTTCATAATTTTCATTGAAAAATTGTCTTTTAATCTTATTGAGATCCCTTGAATGTATTGTTTCTTCTCTCTTGCTGCTTTCAAGATTCTCTGTCTTTTTTCTGTACAATTTGATTATAATTTGTCTCACTGAATTTCTGATTTTATCTTAGTTGAAGTTTGTTGAGGTTCTTGGATACATACAGATTCATGCTTTATTAAATTTAGGAAGATTTTGGTCATTATTTATTCGAAAACGCTTTCCTTCCCTTTCTCTGTATCTCTACTTCTGAGATTGCCATTATATATATGTTGGTATGCTTGCTGGTGTCATAAATGTCTCCTGGACTCTTTCCAGGAGTTTTTGGAAACTCATTTTCATGATGAAAATGTTTTTCATCATTTTTTTCTTTCTGTTCCAAAGACTGGATCATATTAATTATCCTATCTTCAAGTTTGCTAAGTATTTCTTCTGCTTGTTCATATGTATGTTTCAGTTATTACATATTTAATGTTGATAAGTATAATTTCTTTTTTGGTTTATTTATTATTATTTTATTGTACTTTAAATTCTGGGGTATATGTGCAGAACATGCAGGTTTGTTACATAGGTATATATGTGACATGGTGGTTAGCTGCATCCATCACCTCATCATCTACATTAGGTATTTCTCCTGGTGGTATCCCTCCCCTGGACCTCCACCCCCTAACAGTCCCCAGTGTGTGATGTTCCCCTCCTTGTGTCCATGTGTTCTCATTGTTCAACTCCCACTTATGAGTGAGAACATGTGGTGTTTGGTTTTCTGTTCTTGTGTTAGTTTGCTGAGAATGATGGTTTCCAGCTTCATTCATGTCCCTGCAAAGGACATGAACTCATCACTTTTTTATGGCTGCGTAGTATTCCATGGTGTATATGTGCCACATATTTTTAATCCAATCTATCATTGATGGGCGTTTGGGTTGGTTCCAAGTCTTTGCTATTGTGAACAGTACTGAAATAAACATATGTGTTCATGTGTCTTTGTAATAGAAGGATTTATAATTCTTTGAATATATACATTGATAATTTCTACTAGATTCATTTTTACAGTTTCAATCTCTTTATTGATATTCTTTATTGATATTGATGGTCCTCATTTGACACAATTTCCTTAATTCTTTGTTCATGCTTTCCTTTAGCTCTCAGCGAATTGAGATGGTCTTTGATTTACCGTTTTTATTTAGTAACTGTTTTGCAGGGATTTTTCAATTAATTTTTTGTTTTCCTATAAATGGAATACACTTTCTTTTGTGAATGCAAAACATTTTCATTTTTTTTTGAAAACTGGACTGGATATTTCGTACCTTATAATGTGGTAACTCTAGAAATCACATTTCTCTCCCTCCTCAGGATTTGTCTTGCTGCTTGTTGTGGATTATTTGTTTGATTTAGTGATTTTTCTATTTTTTTTGGTAAAGACTATTCTTTGTTGTGTTTTAACACTGAAGTCTCTGTTCCACTATTTTAGTGATCTGTGAGTGATCTGGCAGAGATCTTCTCAAATGACTGAAGCCCCAAACAAACAAATACACAAACAAACAACACGCAACAAACAACAAACACACAAGACCTCTCCTGGTCTTTGCAGGTTGGCTCTGTGTTTGAGTACTCTGTTTAAAACTCTGTTTTGCCTTCATCTCCTGTTTACACAGAGCCTGAGCATCAGGCAGAGGTGAAAGCTTAGGGTCTTCTCAAGTTCCCATGAGCCGTGCTCACCTATGCATGCGGCTGTCTTGGTTCTCATTCCATCGTGTATCTCCTTTCCCAGGATCTTTTCTCTCTTGCTTTTTGATGCGTCTATTGCTTTCTCTGACGCCTATCCATTTCCTCATGTGACTGTGGCTAGTACAATTTGCCTTTAAATACTTTAGACAAATATCACCCAGGAAACCAGTTCAGCACTGGAAAAGCTTTAAGGCAATTGAAACAAAGGCAAACCCTTGAGTTGATCCTTTAGGGAACCATCAGAAAGGTGACATCTAACCACAATTCCTTGGGAGTAAAGTCCATATTGGATCATCTGGTGCCAGAAAGCTACACTTGGCTTGTGGGCTACCACCTTCACAGGTGCCACTGAGCCCGGGGGTGAGGATGGTGAGCAGGTAACTAAAATCACAGGGCTCTCTTACTGAAATCCAGCAGCCCCTTGCCTCATTAATAAAGAAGTTCCTTCAGGTTGTTTTTTAAATTAGATTTCAGAGTTCTAAAAAAGTCAATTCTGACTGTTTTGCCAGTTCAATCACTGCTGTCATGGAAGGATGGAGTCTTGGATTTACCTGGTCTGCCAATTTTGGTGGCAGATGATTTTTGACAAAGGTACAAAAGCAATTCAATGTAATAAAGATAGCCTTTTCAATAAATGGTACTAGAGCAACTGGACATATGTTAAAAAAGAAATCTGACCAAAGACTCATATATTACATAAAAATTAACTCCAAATGGATCAAAGGTTAAATGTAAAATATAAAACTACAATTTTTAAGACAAAAACAGAAAATTTCAGGACCTAAGGCTAAGTGAAGAGTTTTTAGACACAAAAAGCACAAACCATAAAGGAAAAAAAAAGGACAAGTTGGACTTCATGAAAATGTAAAACTTTTCTCTGTTAAGAGCATAGAAAAGCTGAAGACTAGAAGGAAATACTTGCAAGCCACACATCTGAGAAAGGGCGTATCTAACATATATGAAGATCAGTAGAAAACAAAGCAACGTTAAAAACAATCGATCCAATTAGAAAATAAGCAAAAGACATGAACAGGCACGTCATTAAAGAGGTTAAACAAGTGGCTAACAAGTTCATAAAAGATGTTCAACGTGTGGGCCATGAGAGGAATGCAGATTAAACCACAACGAGATACACGGTATTCCTGTCAGAATGCGTAAAATAAACAGCTGAGCATACCAACTGCTGGTGAAGACGCAGAGACTGGATCACTCGTGCATTGCTGGTGAGAATATAAAATGCTGCAGCCACTCTGGTAAAGAGTGTGATGGTTTCTTAAAAAACAAAACATGCAACTAACTACTGTGTGACCTAGCGATGGCATTCACAAGGATTTGTCCCAGAGAGATGAAAACGTATGTCCATGCCAAAATCTGTGCCTGAATGTTCACAGCAGCTTTATTTGTAATAGACAAAAACTGGGAAAAATCCTGATGTCCCTGGGTGCATGGTTAAACTAAGTGGTACATGCAGATCGTGGAATAGTACTCAGCAATAAGAAGGATTGAATTATTGATAAACGCAACAAGTTGGGTGTATCTCCAGGAGCTAAGCTGAGTGGAAAAAGTCGACCTCAAAACTTTACATACTCTGTGGTTTGATTTATATAACATTCTCGACATGACAAACTGTAGACATGGAACACAGGTTAGTTCTTGCCAGGGACTGGGGTATGGGAAGGCGGGAGCCTGTGACAATGGAACTGTTCTGCATTGTGGTTGTGGGTACACAGAGCTACATGTGACACTGACACACACACACACACACACACACACAAGTGAATGTAAAAACAATGCGTCCTCTGGCCTGGGTCTTTTGCACGGGGAAGATTTTGGTCAGAGTCCTATGTCATCGATTGTCCCCTGAAGCTGCCACATGTATTTTCCCTCCCTGCCCTTCCCTCAGGCAGAAGTGGAAATAGAGCAGCTTCCATGGGAACCTGAGAGAGCAGAAGGGGTGGAGGCGGAGGCTGTGTGGTTCTGGCATCCATGCTGCTTCGGCAACTCCTCTGCCTCTGAGCCACAGGAGGTGGTTGTGCAATATCCAGGGAGACCTGGGGACCCCAGGATATTAGTTAGAGGTCTGCCTCCTTTGGCATCCACCAGGGTAAACTGAGGGCATGTGTGCGGACTCCAGTCTTGACTCCAGTGTGGTGGTGAGGCAGCGAGCTGCCCTGTGGAGCAGGTGCCCAGACATGCCGCAAGACACAGGGTTGCTGGTGGGAGTGGAGGGCGTCCTGCGTCAATCTGGCGTGTCCCACACACCCAGTGAGGCCGCCTGGGGGCACTTGAGCAGGCCCATGGAACTGCCAAGGCCTTAGTCACAGAGTGTTCTGGGGCGCAGGTGGCCTGGATGGTGCAGCAGCATGTGCCTGACTGATGCCCTTCCAGGCCGGGGCTGACTAACCGCCAACCCGGTGAGACCAAGAGGGTCCCTGAGGGCCACATGGGCCCAAGCCTGTCTCCAGCCTCAAGACCGTGGAGCTCCCCAGAGGCTGAGAGGCCACACTGGGGAGAAACATGAAATGGTGAGGATTTTCCTCAAAGAGACTGAGTTGGTCTCCTGGAAGAGAGGGACAGGCCTTGGAGTCACATGTCCTCCCCCTCTCAGCCCCCAAACTCATCAGGATGGAGCCACAAGGAGCAGGCTAAATTTTTTGGGTGTATTGCATCTGAGTCACAGAACATGCCATTTTTCTTCTCAATATATTGCTATAAAGGTAGGAGATTCAAGTATTGGGGATGACCCAAAATAAACAGGAAAAGCCCCCTTTCCCCAGGTCCTCTCACCAAAGGTACTTACCGTCAACATTTTCTGCAATTCTTCCCCAAATATTTAGCTTTCTAAAAACATGTAAACAAAAAAGATAATCTATAGCACTCTCACGCCTCTTTTTCCACTTAAATTGTCCTGAGAATCTTTCCCCAGTGACCCCACCCCTTTCACTTGTAATGACTGTAGCATTTCACCATCATCAGTTCCCATGTTGACTCCCAACCCTTTTACTCCTAGTGAAGAAGAATTTCACCATCTTAGGGGAGCTGCTTTATTTCCCCTGTCCTCTATGTATGAACACTTTGGTGGTTTCAGTAATACACATCCTTTTAGCGTGTGTGTATTTTGGGGGAACGTTTCTGAGTACCTACACGGGACAACAGCTAGCAGTGTATGTTTGGATCATGGGGCATAGAAATTTATTTTTAATAAAAAGTAAAACATTCTCAAGTTAAAAATCATCTGATAATTGGAGAGTAAAAGGTGTAGCTCCTTTCTATTCAAGCCCCCATCCCCTATTTTCAGGGGGGTCATCATTTTCTCTTTCTGCGTCTCACCTGTAATTCCCTTATGCCAAGGGTTGAAGCTTGGTCCCTGGCTGAACACACTGTGTTTGATAAACGATTCTCACTGATTAGATGTGGGGACTTTATGAACGGAAAGGGTGAAAGCTCAACAAGGAGCGCGTTCATCCCAAATCCGGACTCAGCATTAGTGCCCAGGGACACGTGGGGAAGGCGAGATGAAATATCCAGTCTTAGCTTTTAGCTCCTCCGAACTGCCTGCCTCCCAGCTATCACTGTAGTCCCGGTGAGCCCTTGGAGACCTGCAACTCAAATGAGATATAGATTGAGTCTTTCCTCCTGAATTTCACAGCCTGGAGTGCTGAGAGCCCCCTGATCTTATGGCTCTGGTTAAAGAATTCCGGCCATCTAGCGACCTGTAGAGGAGACTTGAGGACACAGTAAGACCCTGTTAGTGGGATGGCCGTGGTAGGAGGTCCAGGTGCAGTGCTGGGACTGGCTCCAAGCGGGAATTTCAGACACCGGACACAGAGGAGCCATCTGGAGGAACTGCCGAAAGCCTATCAGCCCGATATCACTTCACCTGGGGAGAAGGGCCCAGCCTCATGTGCCGCTCCTCCCTCCCCCGGTGTGGGAGAGGCTGTTTGGGCTGTGAGCAGAAAGGCCTGGGGAGGAGATGGGGACCCGCAGTTTGCTTTGCACAGGCACTCACACGCGGTGGCTTAGCGTACACCATCTTGCTGTTTAGTTTCTGATTGTAACTGCAAGAACCCAACGGTGGAATCACTTTCTCCGTTCACAGGCGAGCAAAACCAGGCCCCTAAAGTGAAGGAATCGGGCCTGTCTCCACTCACAGGGATCACTTGAGAGAGCTGGAGAGGACGAGGGGGCATTTCGTTCGCTGTGTTTAAGAAGGCAGAGAGCACGCATCTAACGCAAAAACGTTTCCAGAAAAATGGTTCTACAGAAAGGTTTTGGTCCTGAAGGGGCTGCGTTGCTGTTATCTCAAAAACTGCCTGCTGTGAAAGTCGCATTTTCTTAGCATTCAGGCCAGTGAATTGCACACGCGGAGCCTCGGGCGCCCTCCCACTGCCCCAAAAGCTCTGGTTCTCCCTGAACAATCAAACTCAGGGCTCCCTTGTAATGACTTTGGAGGGAGGGGCTTATTCTAATTTGGGGGATCCATGAAGGAGGCGTGTGGGGGGTGGGGTGTGACTAGAGCTTGCGGAGGGTGGGGATTTGTTCTGATGGTGACCAGGTGACAGGGGCTTTGTGGGCAGGCCTGAGGCTGCGGCCATATTCTCCCCCTCCAGAAACGGGATTCCCAGGTACAGGAGGGGTTCGGTCCTGCCCGGGTGAGCCTGCCTTCGGTCCTCATTGCAGATGGCAGCTTGGGCACCAGGCTGAAACAAGCTCTTATTTGAAAATAAGTCCATGGTGATTTTACAACAAACAAAACATGAACAAAACACTCCAGGCGGGGTTGCTTGTCCCAGTGAGCAGTGAAAGCAGGTTGAGGGGACACTTTCTGGCTGGTTTTCCTCTTCCTCTGGCCTCATGGCTCTGGGCTAGTGGGTTTTTGCAAGGTGTTCAGGGAGCCTGGCCTACCATTGACGGGAGGGCAGGGGCCTGTGTGCAGGGATCTGGGGGCAATGCCTGAGCAGACAGCAGGGAGGTTGCAGGGATGGCAGGGGCAGCAGCCCTGCTGCCTGGTGACCACGTGCGCGCAGCCTGCTTCCTTGCTCCGAGAGGCCTCTCTCGCCATGAAAAACAACTGATACTCATTCTACAGGCTTTGGGAAATAGTCTTTGTTCCTCCTGGCCCTGGAAAAGTGGCCTTAATCCAAAGTGATTACTTTGCCGCTCACTCAGATTTATTCTTCAGTGATAGCCTCTCCTCTGCTGCCTGAATCTTGAGCTCCAATTGCCCGCAGCCTGTCACAGAAGGGCCATATGTCTTTCCGTTCCTGTGTAGAGAATGACATTGAAGTCTCTTTGTCCTCTCTGAAGCTTTTGTGTGTGTGTGTGTGTGTGTGTGGCATTGACCTCCGTGGCTCATTCCACCTGCAGTGTAAAGGAGCCATAAAAAGCACAGGGGTTTGAAAAGCAGCCCAGGCAGAAGGAAGGAGCTCCCGCCTGGATGCTCGCGGGGTCCCTGCGTCTGTCTCCTTTGCCGTTTGCAGCAGGTGGGCCCTGGTGCCGGCAGCTGGAGGCGTGCCTGGGTCTCGTCTGGGCAAGGAGTTGCAGGTCAGCCTGCTTCCTTCCCATCCCTGTCCTCTATTGTCTGTCTGGGCAGGCTCAGAAGCACATCTAAAAGGGCTTGTGTTCTTTGTTGCGGGGTCATTGAAGCTGCAGGAAGGAGGATTCCTTCTTTCCTTGAGGATCTCTGTTCCTGGCGTAGTGGACTGGCCGACTGTCTTGATACCAGGATTTGGGGAAGCCCCGCTTCTCCATTCTGCTGTTGCCTGCAAGGGACCATGCTGTCTGCCTTTAACCTGACGCTTTACGCCTTGGGGACCCCTCCAGAGGGGCGTGGGAGCGCACTGCCTGCCTCTCCTCCATTGTCCCTCCACCATTTGTCATTTATGTCAGGCAGGAGACAGGACATGCAAGGACTTCATTTCACGGATGCCAAGGCCTGATTGACAGGTGTGTAGCCACACCCGCCTCTCAGCCTGTTCGGAGTAATGCACGGAATTTCTTTGGTCTTTGTGTCTTGTCTCTGCTCAATGTATTTAGCATCATACGAAAAAATAAAATTTCAAATTAACTGCAGTTTAGCTGTGACTCAGTTTTTAATTGCTTAGAATTAGCACTTGATTTGCATAGGACTTGATTTCTCAATTATCTGTGACTTTGTAATAATCTGTGCTAAAATGGGGAACCCTTCTGATTATGCTCCGTAATGGAAAGAGGCAGGACTGTGGGGGATCCCATGATGGGAAAATCCAAAACCCACCACGGTTTAATGTTGCCAGGCACGTCTTTCTGTTTCAGTAGGAGCAAGCTGCTCATTCTTGAAATTCACTTCCCAGGAAGAAGCAGCAACCATGAACAGTGGATTAGAGCTGGGGAGGCTGCCTGGCCTCCACTGGGCCCCACCCATCCACCCATCCCGGCCACCCCATTTTCTCTGTCTGAGGGCGGTGAAGAGCTTTGCCCTGACCTGAGCCCACGTGTCTAGCTTGGCGCCTTCTCTGGAGTTAAAGAGGAGAGGAACTATTTTAATCTTGAAGATTCCGGGTCAGAACATCCGTTTTCTAGTCCGAGTTCTGGCTCACTGTCCTCATTTATAAAATGAGAGAGGGGGTAGACTGTTCCCCAAATCTGAGACCCAGGGTGGACATGATTGGAGCCAAGTCTCACAGCTGGGGGAGGGGTTGGCTCTGGCACTTGAGTTCAGTTTGTCTGGCTCCAAATCGGTAGTGAGTGGAGGTCTCCCTTTGATAAGCGGGTTAACATCCTTTTGTGGTAAGTGTGATGGTTGGGTTTTCATGCTCATGTGTGAAATGTGCGTCTCTCAAACCATGTTGTGGCGTCATATTACCTGTCTGATGTAGAACAGGAGAAGAAGGAAGAGTAACAAGAAGAACAACCACAGAAAGCCCCTCGTCATCTCTCCGGGGCGTGCAGTGGGGCCGTTCCCGGGGTGGCCTCGGAGCTCTCTGGCTGATTCTTCTGGAGTACAGAGCCCCCAGGTGCTAGTGTTCTGTGCGCGGGTCCGGGGTGGTTCCGGTGCCCACGGCCTGGTGTGTCAGCAGCAGGGTTCATTCAGGCCGCTCCTTCCCAACCACACTGTGAGACCTGCAGGCAGAGGCTGCTGAGTCACCTTTAAGGTCCTGGGTGAGCTCTCACATGCCTCCCAGGCCACCCCACCTCTGCTCCCACTCCAGGTCCTAACAGGGTCCTCCAAAGCCGCAGTTCCTGTGTGGGATGTGTGCTGGCTTAGGTGACGGCCCTGTCCAGAAGCCCTGAGTGCCCCCCATGCCCTCCAGAGTGGACATGGCATGCAATTCTTCATTTGGGTTCCATGAAGTGCTGGGCCCTCGCTGTGACACGCACAGAAAACAGGGAAGTACTGGGTAGAAGACGGAGGTTCCCAGCAAAGGCCCCACCCCCAAGCCTGAAGGCCCCAGGCCCTAAATAAGGATAGGCATTTCTGTTTTTGCACCTACAAAGTTGCCTTTTGGCTCGCAATGCCCCCATCCTGTCCCCATATAAACCTGAGACCTTAGTGGGCACACATGCAAGTGGCTGAACGTCAGGACCAGCAGACCAGGGAAGGCAGAGAAAGAGAGAAACGGAGGAACATCGGAGGCTGAGGGCAGTTCAGCCAGGGGCAGCTAGAGAAAAGCCCAGCACTGGGGGCCTGATTCCAGGGGAAGACCGCCTTCCCACTCCATCCCCTCCTTCGGCTCCCCATCCATCTCACTGAGGGCCACTTCCTCCATTCGATAAAACCTTGCACTCCTCCTTTGAGCCCACGTGTGATCTGATTCTTCTGGTGCACTGGACAAGAACTCAGGATACAGAATGCCGTCACACTAGCCCCCAGCGCTTGCAATAAGGCAGAGGGTCCATTGAGCTCATTAGCACACAAGCCATCTGCAGACAGCACATCTCAGTTTGGTAACACACACCCACTTGGACTTTGGGAGTCACAGACACCCACCCCTAGATGCTGCTGCGGAGCCAGAGCCCGGAAGCGCTCGCCCCGGCCTCTGCACCTGCCCATCCGCATGCTCCCCTCAGGGGTTTGAGCCGTGGGGCCACCAAGCAGGTGACACCCCTGTTGCACCTCTGCGAGGGGAATCAGGGAACTCTCCGGTTTAAGCTGCATGGGGATCGCCTCCCCTTTGCAGCCTGGCTCCTGTTATTTGACCACAGAGCACCTGCCCTCAACCTGCGATGTTTCTCACTTCCAAGCTCCTGCGTCCTGGGCATCCCCTCTCATTGCTCATGCCATGAGGCCTACTTGGCCTTCAAGGCCTAGATACAACGCCACCTCCTTCAGGAAGACACCTGGATGTCACTAGGTAGGACATTAGTAACATGACAGCAATGCGGCCAGACCCAATGCCACCTCCTTCAGGAAGACACCTGGACGTCACCAGGTAGGACATTAGTAACATGACAACAATGCGGCCAGACCCAATGCCACCTCCTTCAGGAAGACACCTGGACGTCACCAGGTAGAATGGTAGTAACATAGCAGCAATGGGCATGTGTTAGCATTTGCTGTGCCCGGAGGACGTGCTGACGCGCTTCACGGCCGCTGCCGCATTCCACCTCGCGGCTCTTTGTATAGCTGAGACTCTCGTTTTTCTCTCCCTGTGGATGAAGGACCTGAAGCTTGGGGACGTCGTGCTCTCCAGGAGGAGGAGCTGCGTTCCTGGTCCGCCATCCGGGTGCTGGGCTGTGGGATGAACCTTCCGGCGCATTTTGTCTGCTCCTCCTCATGTCCTTTTGAATTTCTAAATTTCTTGGCCTTTCTTAATTTCTTGTCATACTCAACTTCTAATATGTATTATTTACACTCATTGCCTCATCGCTTTTGAATTTGTGGCCATAAACTCTTTGAAGTGGGGAAGTTATTTTCCCCAGAACACTAGCACAGTGTCTTGTACAGAACACGTTATATTAATTTTTGTTAAGCAAAGGGTTGATGACATGGTTTAAGTACGGATTTGTTTTACTGGCTGGGGGCGTTGAGCAGCCCCTGAGGCTGTGCTCTGAATATCTGCACAGCAGCCGCATGGGCGGCGCCCTCAAGTTTCTCCACCTGCCGTGGGTCACCGCTGCCCGGGGACTGTGGAGGTCGACAGGTGCAGCAGGAGTGGCTGACACCAGGCCACTGCTTTCTGGACGGCTAACCGTGTGTCATGTGAGGAGGGTTTCTTCTCCTTATGTAGCAGGCATTCCTCTGCACTTGGGATGAAAGATTGCCGTGTCCTCTGTCTGTGCTGTGGGTAAGATCCATGATGTTTAACCAGAAGAAATTAACGGGGTGGAGTTCTTTGTTTTGCTGAGGTTTTGCTTTTCTGCCTCTGCAGAATCAGTGATGTCTGTGTGGTCCAGAGAAGAATTAATCCTGAGTGGTGTAAACGGCTGTGACTTTACAATGTCCAAACCTGAAGTGTCCTGTCCACCTTTGGGGATCTCTCTAACGGGAGTGTCGAGGGCCAGGCAGAAGGGCCTTTCCCAGGTGACTCGACACATATTCCAGACTGCCTTCTATAGAATCGTTGGGTTATTTGCATTGATTAGATTTTGTCTTTTCTTGGAGAGAATGTTTATAGTAATCTAGTTCCCTCTCTGAGTTAAACAATAATTAAACACACGTACTGAAACGAGCTCCCTCCAGTGGCGTCTCTTTGGCCCCCAGGGTTGGGGATCGATTTTGCGGTGATCTTGCTTTGCTGTGGGTGGCAGAATGTTTGGGAGTTCATCAAAAGGTCTTCAGTCAATACCCTTCCTTTCAGCTGGCACCCCACGTTGCAGTGCCTAAGCCAGCAAGGAAAACAGGCAGGCGTGGGGCTTCCTCCAGCCTGGACCCTTCCCTGAAGAACTGAAATTGTGTTACACTTGAACTGTGGTCACCACTTTCCATCAGCTTTTATGTTTTGATGTTTCAAAACCTTCAGTTTCAAGAAGGTCATAGAATTTCTTAATAGAGAAAGACCTCAGGACATATTTAAGTGGAATCTTCGGATTGCCAACGATGTTTTAAAAACCATAACTTTAGATGAATAAAAACCATGAGGATTTCATGCCCTCTTTTCCTGTCTCTCCCTCCCTCTTTCTTCCTTTCTGCCTGTGCCCCTCTCCCACCTGCCTTCCTCTCAGACCTGAAGCTCACACCTGCTCAGTGTAGCCCCTGGGTCCGGCATTGTTCTAAGTGTTCTAGTGTGGATCAGCTAATTAGTTCTCCTCTCAGCTCTGGGAGGTGGGATCTGATGTCCCCATTTTGTAGATGAACAAGAGGAAGCATAGAGGGTCTGGGGCCTTCTCACGGTTACATGGCCAGTAAGTAGCGGCATCCAGACCCAGACAGGCGGCTCCATAGCCCACGCCGTGTTCTGCGGTCTCCCTCTTTTTATGCCTGTAACTCACATCCGTGCGCTGCAGTCTCTGAGTCCCTTTCTGCCTTGTCTTCATCATCCAGTCATTCATTTGAGTAAATATTTCTTCTGTGCCTTCTTGATGCCAAACCACAACCTGGGAGACACAGCAACAAATAAGATGCTGCGGGCACCCTCCAAGGGGCCACCAGCCGCCCGGGGAGGAGAGGCACTGGAACCAGCCTGCGAGTGACAGACGCCGGGGGACGTGGGGGCTGCTGGGCTTACGCTTCGAAGATCCCCCCAAGCAGTGCGCATCGGGGTTGGGAAGGGAGGAGGCGGCCACGCTGGTTAAAGCTGCCTCGTGGTTCTGGCAGTATGACGTCATGGTTCTGGTAGTATGACGTCATGGTTCCAGCAGTATGACGTCATAGTTCCGGGGGCAGATCCTGGAGCCACATTCCCTGGGTTCTACCCCCTTCAGGACTGGCTGGAGTGGAAAAATGGCAGAGTTTTCCAAAGTATGGCCGAGAAAGATCAAATCTGTGAGATCTAGGACAAAGCAGTGCCTTGTTATCATTTGGAGGACAGGTGGGTAGGTCAGACATCGAGGTGGGTGCTTCATCGTGCTCCGGGGACCAGGAAGCTGGGCCAAACCGGCTCGAGCTCGTTCAACACTAAAGACGCGTGTTGGGTTCGGAAGGGGAAGTCTGGAGGTGGGGTGAGCTTCGGGCTCCCGGAGAACCCCGATTCTTTCTCTCTCTCCCCTGTGATGCCACCAGCCCCGCCCAGGAGGGCGGGACGCAGCCCACAGCAACAGCGCCTCTTGTATCTCCAGCAATGACAGCCTGCTGCCCCGGCTAGTGCCGGACCACCTCCCGTGCTACTGGCCCCCTCCTGGACTAACAGCAGGCAGCGGGAGGGGGCAACTTCCATCGGCTTTGACCTCTGAGAGTCGGGAGCAGAGTCAATGTCTGCTGAACCTATGGCATAGGGCAGGCGGACACACAGAGTGGTTAGAAGGAGAAAAACCGCTTTGCAAAAGGTGGCTGTAGGTACCCCTTCCTTGAATCGGGACGTGGAATTCCTCTAATTTACTGAAGACCCAGGACGCCCTTTCCCCAATGGCATTGCTAAAGCAGAGTTCTCCGGGAATGGGTGCTTCCCAAAGCCATGGCGACTGAATCCATGAAGAGGCGCCAGAATAGATGGACCTCGACAGGGATGACGTGGGCCCAGGAGCCGGGGGACTCAAGGCCTTCCTGTGCGGAGGCCGTGGTTACCATTTGCCGGACGTGTGTTCCGGGTGGGCACGGCCTGTGGCAGCTGGAAAGCCGCGAGCGTGGAAGTGGAGTGAACCTGGGTTCTGTGACGTGGCCTAGGCCTTGCTGCTTGCATTCCTGTTTTTCTTTTTTTCTTTTTTTTTTGGAGACGGAGTTTCGCTCTTGTTACCCAGGCTGGAGTGCAATGGCGCGATCTCGGCTCACCGCGACCTCCACCTCCTGGGTTCAGGCAATTCTCCTGCTTCAGCCTCCTGAGTAGGTGGGATTACAGGCACGCGCCACCATGCCCAGCTAATTTTTTGTATTTTTTTTTAGTAGAGACGGGGTTTCACCATGTTGACCAGGATGGTCTCGATCTCTTGACCTCGTGATCCACCCGCCTCGGCCTCCCAAAGTGCTGGGATTACAGGCATGAGCCACTGCGACCGGTGCACTCCTGTTTTTCTACCATTCAGAGGAGGAGCAAGTATAGGCAGTTTTCCTGGAGGGCAGGAGAAGACAACTTCTTTCATCCGGCGGCCAAGGTCCCGTCGTGATTGTGCTAGGAATCCTGGGAGCCCACCTCTGTGAGCCAGAGGACGCCAGCAAACATCTGGAGTACCCATCAGTCATGGGATCTATTATTACTGCCAGGCAGCTCGTGGTTCCCCACCCACACCGTTTTTTAAGCATTTGTGGCTCTTTGTGTCAACTTAGAGCAATAAGGACCGGTTTGGTTGGAAGAATCTTAGGTGATTTTGTAGCTTACGTGGCAGATGCAGTTTAGTGGGTCTCAAAAGCTAGGGTGCTTCAGAATCTGTGGGAAATCGTGTTGAAATGGGGGTTTCTGGGTTCCGCGCCTAAAGATTCTGATATAAGAGGTTGAGGGTCATGCTTGCGAATTGACTTTTTTTTTTAAATCCCTTTCTCTCTCTCTTTTTTCTCTTTTTACATTTGAGGGGTAAAATGTGGTGTTTTGAGCTGTGTGGAATGATGGAATCAAGCTATCTGACCTATTCATCACCTCACTAATTTTTTTTATAGTGAGACGTTTGAAATTTACTTGCTAGCTATTTCGAAGCATACAATACATCATTATTGATCATAGTCACCGGCTTCTGGTAACCGTCATTCTAGCTCTATGAGTTGGACTTTTTGAAGATTCCACTGAAGTGGGAATTAGCATTGTGAGGGGTCCCCAAGTGATGCCCATGTCTGGCCAGGGCTCGCGCTTTCAGAACTGGCAACTCTGTTCATTTCAAGGGAATTGGTTGAAGTTCCGGACCAAACGGAGACATTTTCAAAAAGATATAAACAAAAGTCTTAAAATAGCGAATCGATTCCTCTGCCATTTCTGCTTCTTTCTATTGTCTTGAAAACTCAGAGACCGTAGGCTCAGGAGAAGAGGTTTTCTTTTCCCTCTCTTGCATTTTGTTTTAAATTTTTCTTGACCAAGGGCTTTGTCTTGCCCTTTGATACTCCAAATTTACAAAATAGCTGCTAAATTAACCACTGAGCTTTGGAGATCCATGGTTACCTGAGCATTGCACATCACTGGTGTTTCTGCTCAAAGCTTTACAGGAAACAGTGAAGGAATTGCAAGGGAGAAATATTGGCAAGAGGGAGCCGCAGGGAAGTTCCGTGTGGGGGACGCCCCTCCGGATCCCCCGAGTGTCCAAGGATGGGGAAGGGGAGCAAAGCAGCTTTCTCCCTTGAGATGCCACATCCTATTTTCTATTTTATTTTTAATTATGGTAAGATACACACAACATCAGATGTACCATCATAATCATTTTAAATGTGCAGTTCAGTGGTATTAAGCATATTCTCATCATTGTGCAACCATCATCGTCATCCATCTCCAGAACTCTTTCTTTTTCTCTCTTTCTTTCTTTTTTTTTTTTTTTGAGACAGAGTTTCGCTCGTTATCCAGGCTGGAGTGCAATGGTGCGATCTCGGCTCACTGCAACCTCTGCCTCCTGGGTTCAAGCAATTCTCCTGCCCCAGCCTCCCGAGTAGCTGGGACTACAGGTGTGCACCACCACGCCCAGCTAATTTTTGTATTTTTAGTAGAGATGGGGTTTCACCTTGTTGACCAGGATGGTCTCGATCTCATGACTTCATGATCCACCCACTTCAGCCTCCCAAAGTGCTGGGATTATAGGCTTGAGCCACTGCGCCCGGCCTCTTTTTCTCTTTCAAAACGAAATTAAAAAGCTCTCCACCCTCTGCTTCCTCCAGCCTCCTGGAAACCACCATTCTACTCTGTGGTTTTGACTACCTAGGGACCTCAGATAGGTGGAATCATATAGCATTTGTCTTTTTGTGACTGGATTATTTCACTTAACATCATGTCCTCAAGGATTATCCATGTGCCCAAATTTCACTCTTTTTAAAGGCTGACTAATATTTCAGTGCATGTATACAGCACATTTTGTCTGTTCATCTGTTAGACATTTGAGTTGCTTACACATTTGGGCTAATTGTGAATATGCTTTTATGAACATGGCTCACAAATATCTCTGTGAGCCCCTGCTTTCAATTCTTCTGAGCATATTCCTCACAGTGGAATTAATGGATCATATGCTAATTCTATTTTTATTTGGTTAAGGTGCTGCCACACTGTTTGCATGGCAGCTACACCATTGTACACTCATTTCAAGCAACAGAGCACAGGGCTCCCATTTCTCCACATTCCCTCCAACACCACTGCCCTGCCCTTCCCTTCCTTTTCTCTTTCTCTCATTTTTTCTTCTTTCTTTTTATTTTTGGTAATCCTAGTGGGTATGAGGTGGTATCTCACTGTGGTTTTGATTTGCATTTCTCTAATGATTAGGGAGGTTGAGCGTCTTTGCGTGTGCTTGTGGGATATCTGTATATCTTCTTTGGAGAAATGTCTATTTAAGTCCTTTGCCCGTTAAAAAAACAAATTGTTGTTATTGAGTTGCAGGAGTTCTTTATATATTCTGGACCAACCCTATTTTGATTAATAACAGTCCACATTGGTGCCTGGAGAAGCTGCTTTCTGGTCTTAGCTCTATCCTTAAGTAGCTGTGGGTGGGTGGGGGGCAGGGGGGTGCGATTTTGCCATCACCTGTAGTCAGAAGTCAGGGATGCTGTTAAAACTCCCACAATGTACAGGAAAGTCCCCCCACAACAAAGAGTGACCTGACACAGGAAGCCAAATGTGCCAAGGCTGAGCAACCAGGGTGGAGCAAGCCACGCCCCTCCTGGGGATGAGTGTCCTGACCTGTGTGCTGCGAGGTTGGACTACGTGATTGTGGAGGCACCATCCTGTTTTAAACTTTCATGTGCTCACTCCCTTTCTATCAATTAAAAGACATCTTTACGGGTCCTCCTGTGTGAAAATGCAGCGGGTATTTTCAGCCTCAGGATTTGCTCAGTGCACATCACTTCTCAGTAGTTGAGCTTCTGGTACACTTGGGTGAAGCTGGCCGGGAACAAGAAGGGGCAGCACCCTGACCACCGCTCCCCTGGGCAGCTGAAGGGCTGCACGTGCTGTGGTGGGAAGGCCGGGAGCTTGCGGGTACAGGCCTGGATTCAAACCCTTGCTAGTCGAGCGACTTGAGGACAAGTGTGCTATTTACTCCCCATGCATTCAGCTCACATCCATTCAGATTTGTGGGAACGGGCATGTCTGTAAGTCTAGGACTGCTCCCTTGAGAGTCTGTAACGATCTTAACCCCATCTGAGCCTCGGTGCCCTCAGCTCTGAGATGGAGACAGTAGTAGCTGGCTCAGAGGCTGGCGGAGGGTGAAGGAGGAAGCCTGAGGAGCAGAACCCAGCAGCGCTGCCTGGCACACAGTAGGTACTCATGAGTGTTCACTGATGACTGAGTGGAAAGCTTCCTCTGAGAGTCCTGGCCATAAAAAAATTCAGTTATTCTACAGATTCTGAGAATCTGAGTAATAATGATCACGATCTGCAGAAATTTTATCGTCGTCGTTCTGATCTACACCTATGTATGGAAAATGGCCCCTAAAAGTTGCAAATTCTTTCTCACAGCTTTCAGCCTAGAAACCCTAAACCGTGACTGTGTTGTCACTGCAGACACTGAGAAGATGGGGTCGTTTTCTCTCTGTTCAGCAGGGCAGTGATTGCTCTAAGGGAAAGAAGCGTCCCTTAGCGCGGGGAGTAAGTTCAGCCTGAGTTGAAGCATATCCTGGCGCCGACCCTCTGCACTTGGTTATCAGTGGCGCCATCAGGGGCTGTCAACGCTCGCAGGGATGTGTGGCCGGGGAAAAGCGCCTTTTCATTTAGAGCAAATTCCTTGAAGACTTTTCTTAAATTATTTCTTTCCCAAGAGTGGCTGGAAAGTGGTTATTCATTTAAATATTTACCATGGGGAACATTTCTCACTGACTGCAGGCTCTCTTTGACGAGGGATGTGAGACCTGAGGCTGTGGGACTGTGTCTGCCGTTGCCTTTACGATTTGGAATTGCCTTTCGAAGCTCTCCCACGATACAGAGCTGAGGAAGCATCGGTCCTACACACGTTGGGGAACAAAGTCAGGTGTTTTGTGAGGAAGCCACGGCTGACGTGTAGGTAATGAGGATTGAATGGTGTTTCATGTGGGCACTGAGCTATGGGCACTCCTGTATTCTCATTGCATCCAACAACCGTATGAGGTCGGAGGCATTTGACAGAGGTGGAAACCGAGGCGTAGTGGGATTCGGTCAATTGTCTACAGTCCAATATGTCTGGTCAGTGGGGAGCCCGGGTCTTCCTGCTTCCGAGACGTATGCTTTCAACCACTCTGTTATATTGCAGCCCATGACCCTACGCTGGGGGAATGTTTGACTTTTATTATTTATGTTCTTTTTTAGTGTAGGTATCGCTGAGCTTAGAGAGGTCTTTCTGGAGGAAATGGGAAGAAGATGTCTATTCATTTCAAGGATGAATGCCAGGCTTTCAAGTTTTAAAAATTAGGGTTATTGACGAGCCTGTGAGCGCTTTCAAGTCCCACAGCGGTGGTGCTGTGGTTAAATCAGCAAGGCTGTGTCATGCGTGTTTTCCTTTGCAGCTAGAGGTGGGGACACTGCAGAGAGACAGCGGGAAGTCTGAGGACACAGCTTCCCTGGTGATGATGTCCCTGGCTGGTGTTTACAGGGAAGGCTCCGAGTGAGAATGGATGGTGGTTTTTGATCAGTCAGCCTGACGTTCCGAAGCTCCGGCTTGGCCAAATGCAGAGAAATCTTGGGAGCTTGGGGAAAATGCTTTGGTCACGCGCTATTTCTTTTTCCTCCGTTCTTTCCACCTCCCTTAAAGATAAAAATTTAATAGAATAGGCTCTTTAAAAAATCGGTTTAATTGCAAAAGTAATACACACCTTTATAGAATATGTAGAAAACATAGGCAAGGAAACAGAAGAAAATAGAAATAAACCGTAATTCAACTGCCTAGCAATTAACCGTTCGCACCAGGAACATTTTGGGGTCGGCATTTCCAGCCTTTTTGTTGTGCATTTATGTATATGCGTATCTCCCCTACACCAGACACACGGAAAGAAAGCATTTGGAATAAGCAACGTAGAAAAAAGATGTATTTTGTTCTCATAGTAGTTTTTTTCTTTAACTTTTAAGCTCTGGGTGTGTGTGCGGGAGGTGCAGGTTTGTTACACAGGTAACCGTGCGCCACGGTGCTTTGCTGCACAGATCAACCCCTCACCTAGGTATTAAGCCCAGCATTCATTAGCGATTCTTCCTGATGCCCTCCCTCCCCCAGGCCCCACCAACAGGGGTCTCTTAGCTATTCTTCCTGACGCCCTCCATCCCCCAGGCCCCACCAACAGGGGTCTCTTAGCGATTCTTCCTGATGCCCTCCCTCCCCCAGGCCCCACCAACAGGGGTCTCTTAGCTATTCTTCCTGACGCCCTCCATCCCCCAGGCCCCACCAACAGGGGTCTCTTAGCGATTCTTCCTGATGCCCTCCCTCCCCCAGGCCCCACCAACAGGGGTCTCTTAGCTATTCTTCCTGACGCCCTCCATCCCCCAGGCCCCACCAACAGGGGTCTCTTAGCTATTCTTCCTGACGCCCTCCATCCCCCAGGCCCCACCAACAGGGGTCTCTTAGCTATTCTTCCTGACGCCCTCCATCCCCCAGGCCCCACCAACAGGGGTCTCTTAGCGATTCTTCCTGATGCCCTCCGTCCCCCAGGCCCCACCAACAGGGGTCTCTTAGCGATTCTTCCTGATGCCCTCCGTCCCCCAGGCCCCACCAACAGGGGTCTCTTAGCGATTCTTCCTGACGCCCTCCCTTCCCCAGGCCCCACCAACAGGGGTCTCTTAGCGATTCTTCCTGATGCCCTCCGTCCCCCAGGCCCCACCAACAGGGGTCTCTTAGCGATTCTTCCTGATGCCCTCCATCCCCCAGGCCCCACCAACAGGGGTCTCTTAGCGATTCTTCCTGACGCCCTCCATCCCCCAGGCCCCACCAACAGGGGTCTCTTAGCGATTCTTCCTGATGCCCTCCGTCCCCCAGGCCCCACCAACAGGGGTCTCTTAGCGATTCTTCCTGATGCCCTCCCTCCCCCAGGCCCCACCAACAGGGGTCTCTTAGCGATTCTTCCTGATGCCCTCCGTCCCCCAGGCCCCACCAACAGGGGTCTCTTAGCGATTCTTCCTGATGCCCTCCGTCCCCCAGGCCCCACCAACAGGGGTCTCTTAGCTATTCTTCCTGATGCCCTCCCTCCCCCAGGCCCCACCAACAGGGGTCTCTTAGCGATTCTTCCTGACGCCCTCCATCCCCCAGGCCCCACCAACAGGGGTCTCTTAGCGATTCTTCCTGACGCCCTCCATCCCCCAGGCCCCACCAACAGGGGTCTCTTAGCGATTCTTCCTGACGCCCTCCCTCCCCCAGGCCCCACCAACAGGGGTCTCTTAGCGATTCTTCCTGATGCCCTCCCTCACCCAGGCCCCACCAACAGGGGTCTCTTAGCGATTCTTCCTGATGCCCTCCCTCCCCCAGGCCCCACCAACAGGGGTCTCTTAGCGATTCTTCCTGATGCCCTCCCTCCCCCAGGCCCCACCAACAGGGGTCTCTTAGCGATTCTTCCTGATGCCCTCCGTCCCCCAGGCCCCACCAACAGGGGTCTCTTAGCTATTCTTCCTGATGCCCTCCCTCCCCCAGGCCCCACCAACAGGGGTCTCTTAGCGATTCTTCCTGATGCCCTCCGTCCCCCAGGCCCCACCAACAGGGGTCTCTTAGCGATTCTTCCTGATGCCCTCCCTCCCCCAGGCCCCACCAACAGGGGTCTCTTAGCGATTCTTCCTGATGCCCTCCGTCCCCCAGGCCCCACCAACAGGGGTCTCTTAGCGATTCTTCCTGATGCCCTCCGTCCCCCAGGCCCCACCAACAGGGGTCTCTTAGCTATTCTTCCTGATGCCCTCCGTCCCCCAGGCCCCACCAACAGGGGTCTCTTAGCGATTCTTCCTGATGCCCTCCGTCCCCCAGGCCCCACCAACAGGGGTCTCTTAGCGATTCTTCCTGATGCCCTCCCTCCCCCAGGCCCCACCAACAGGGGTCTCTTAGCGATTCTTCCTGATGCCCTCCGTCCCCCAGGCCCCACCAACAGGGGTCTCTTAGCGATTCTTCCTGATGCCCTCCCTCCCCCAGGCCCCACCAACAGGGGTCTCTTAGCGATTCTTCCTGATGCCCTCCCTCCCCCAGGCCCCACCAACAGGGGTCTCTTAGCGATTCTTCCTGATGCCCTCCGTCCCCCAGGCCCCACCAACAGGGGTCTCTTAGCGATTCTTCCTGATGCCCTCCGTCCCCCAGGCCCCACCAACAGGGGTCTCTTAGCGATTCTTCCTGATGCCCTCCGTCCCCCAGGCCCCACCAACAGGGGTCTCTTAGCGATTCTTCCTGATGCCCTCCCTCCCCCAGGCCCCACCAACAGGGGTCTCTTAGCGATTCTTCCTGATGCCCTCCGTCCCCCAGGCCCCACCAACAGGGGTCTCTTAGCGATTCTTCCTGATGCCCTCCGTCCCCCAGGCCCCACCAACAGGGGTCTCTTAGCTATTCTTCCTGATGCCCTCCCTCCCCCAGGCCCCACCAACAGGGGTCTCTTAGCGATTCTTCCTGACGCCCTCCATTCCCCAGGCCCCACCAACAGGGGTCTCTTAGCGATTCTTCCTGACGCCCTCCATCCCCCAGGCCCCACCAACAGGGGTCTCTTAGCGATTCTTCCTGACGCCCTCCCTCCCCCAGGCCCCACCAACAGGGGTCTCTTAGCGATTCTTCCTGATGCCCTCCCTCACCCAGGCCCCACCAACAGGGGTCTCTTAGCGATTCTTCCTGATGCCCTCCCTCCCCCAGGCCCCACCAACAGGCCCTGGTGTATGCTGTTCTTCCCCATGTGTCCGTGTGTTCTCATCATTCCGCCCGCTTCCATTTATAAGTGAGAATATTCGGTGTTTGGTTTTCTGTTCCTGCTTTGTTTGCCGAGGATAATGGCTTTCAGCACCATCCACATCCCTGCAAAGGATATGATCTCGCTCCTTTTCATGGCTGCATAGTATTCCATGGTGTCTATGTACCACATTTTCTTTATCCAGTCCACCATTGATGGCATTTGGGTTGATTCCATGTCTTCGTTATTGTCTCACAGTATTTTTAAAAACTATTTTCTTGGTATTGAATAATCAGCTCTCCTTTTTGACTTTCTGTGTCAGGCTCATTTCACTATTGTCCTGTGTGGGCTGGCTGGTGGTGTGTAGGTTGTCAGACATTCTTGGTTGACCTGAACACACATACCTATGCTTTCTCTGATCTGTTCATCACCTCACTGGTATGTATGGGGCACTGTCAAAGGCAACGTGTGTGCCTCATATGGGGTATTTCAGAGGACTGGAGCCCAAAGACTCACAGCCATGGAGGTGACATGCGTGCGAGCACCCCAGGAGTTTGAAGCTAGTGAAGACACCTCGAGACGGGTCACTGGAGTTCATCAGCTTCTCTTCGGGAAGTCAGGGGCATTTGTCAGGGTCCTCATGGATGGGTGGTCTATTCTGGGGGTGGGTGGGTGGAGATGTGTCTTTCTAGATGACTGGAGACCTGCAGCAGGGAGCCTGGGGCATGGCGGGGGTAATGGCCGGGCCAGGCTGCCTGGGCGGAGGGATGAGAGGAGCTACCCAGTGAGTCAGGCCAAGAGCCAGGCCAGGCCCTAAGCGGGAAACACCTTGCATTTGGGACTAAAGTCTTGGAAATTTCTGGCTCTCACAGGAAGCAGCGCTGTGATCCTGAGCTACTGAACCAAACTCTCAGTCTCTCGCCATCCCAGTCCACACAATGGGAGTCATTTATTTGGAACGACATGTATTCATTAGCCAGAATAATTGAAATTATAATAAAATTTTACCATCATGATGTGCCTAATAAACAATTCCCTCTGGTTTTCTGCACAGTGGCTTGCACCACTGCACGGCCCCCAGCACACCTGGCATGGTGAGTGCAGCTGAGACAGAGCTCAGGGCGGGCCAGAGTCTTACCCGAAGCCACCACCTGTGACCCTGGGAATGAGTCCACATCTGTGCACTCCTCATCTAACTGGGACAGAGCTCAGGGCGGGCCAGCGTCTTACCCGAAGCCACCACCTGTGACCCTGGGAATGAGTCCACATCTGTGCACTCCTCATCTAACTGGGACAGAGCTCAGGGCAGGGAAGCGTCTTACCCGAAGCCACCACCTGTGACTCTGGGAATGAGTCCACATCTGCGCACTCCTCATCTCCCTGGGACAGAGCTCAGGGCGGGGCAGCGTCTTACCCGAAGCCGCCACCTGTGACCCTGGGAATGAGTCCACGTCTGTGCACTCCTCGTCTCAGTGTCACACTGCGTCCATTCAGCTTTGTGACATCTGGGCGCCCTGTGGTCAGAAGAGCCCCCCGACCTAGGAAGCCCAGTTTCTGCTCCTGATTGGTGGGGTTGGTGCCTCATCAGGATGATGTTTTTATAGGGAGATGCCAACAATTTGCTGCAGGCACCCATGGGTTGTTTGGAAATTTTTAGGAATCTGTAATTAAAAAATGGTATCCCAGGAAGTAGGTTAAAATCAAGCACTTGGCCCAACCGGTGAGTGGTTAGTGGAGATTAGCTTCAATGGGAGGCAGACTTGGCGTGAGTCCAAGTCTTGGCTCACTTCGCCCACTGATTGTGACCCCAGGCAAGCCATCTCACTGAGTCTTAGCCTCCTTGTCTTTAAAATGGGGACAGTGGCCAGATGCAGTGGCTCACACCTGCAATCCCAGCATTTTGGAAGGCTGAGGCAGGCAGATCACTTGAGGTCAGGAGTTCAAGTCCAGCCTGGCCAACATGGTAAAACCCTGTCTCTACCCAAAAATACAAAAATTAGCCAGGCATGGTGGTGCATGCCTGTAGTCCTAGCTACTTGGGAGGCTGAGGTGGGAGAATTGTTTGAACCCAGAAGGTGGAGGTTGCAGTGAGCCGAGATGGCACCACTGCACTCTGAGGCTGGGTGACAGAGTGAGATCCTGGCTCAATAAAAGGTGGGGGGTGGGCAGTGATGCTTCCACCTGGGGATGATGCAGGACTCCAGCACCTCGGTGTGGCAAGTGCCGTCCAGGGACTCACGCCTCCCAGAGGCTCCGTGGAGCACGTTTCCTGCCTGACAATCCTTTCTCGGTTGGCTGATATTCTCTATTGTTCAGTTTTTCAGATTTCTCGCTGTCCCCTCCTCAGCTCTCGGCAGCTGCCTGTCGGCCTCAGGGATGGTGTCTTGGCTGAGCTAGCCTCTGGCCCCAGCTGGCCCTCTCCTTGAGGTCTGTGTGGCCTTCTCAGGACCCTCGACTTTGGGGACACAAGGCCCCTCAGTGTGTACGTTAACTCTTGTGGGAGTTCTAATGGGTCCCCTGGATGTGTCAGCTATGAGGGGAGCTGTCTAGGACTTAGGGCTGGAGGCTGGTGGAGAGGCTTGGGTTTTGCAGTGTGATCTCCAGCTGCCCTTCTAAAGCACACAGGGGCTGTCCTGGGGCTCAGATCACCTCACATTCCTTGTAAGTTGACTTCAACGCCTAATATGACGGGGTTGCATCTGTCTTTAATCTTCCCGTTTTCGGAGCTTCAGATGCAGTGAGGACCTGACCGTGAGGATGCCTCCCCTAAAGTCGTTCTGGGAGAAGGCTCCCCTGAGTGTGCTGCAGGAAGGTGATTTCTGGATTTCACAGGCAGCACATAATCTTCATCTTCCAGAGGGGACAGGTGATGGAAGAACAAGAAGCGATTGCTCCTACACGTCTCCGACCCGAGTGCACAGAGCCAGAGGCTCTCCTGAGCTAGAAGATTCTGCAGCATGAACGTCCTCCAACCCCATCCACCTGGGAGATGCAGAGCCCAGGCCTCGGGATCTTCAGGGCCGCGCTGGGGGCACTTTCTTGCTGGTGGAGACAGAGGCAGGGCAAACCCAGCTTCTTGCTGTGCAATCCAGGGCATTTCTCAACACCACAGAGAGACTTGAAAACGTGGCTCTCCAGGGGAAGGGGGAGCCCTTGCTTGACACAGGCCTGCTCTGTATTGCTAATTTCACCTGCATTATCTCATGTGAGCCACATTTTGCAGCAGAACAGAGGACTGAAGACATTTGCTCAAAGCCACATCATTGAATTCAAGGCTGAGCCTGAGCTATTTCTCAGTAGTAATGTCAGCTACCATCTTACGCACCGTTTCAGCTTATCCGCCCAGTGGCCCTATAGGATAGGTATTATTATTCCTACTTCACCGATGAAGGAAACGAGAGGGATTAAGAAATGTGCCCAAGTTTGCAGCAATGACACACCTTAGCCAGGTATGGGACAAGGTCCGCTTCACCCCTCGGCCTGTTCCCTCCAGCTGTTCTCTAAGTCCGTTCACTCTGCGCTGAATGGGCCCTCACAAACGTTCTGTCTGCGCTGAGTAGGCCCTCACAAACGTTCTGTCTGCGCTGAGTAGGCCCTCACAAACGTTCTGTCTGCGCTGAGTAGGCCCTCACAAACGTTCTGTCTGCGCTGAGTAGGCCCTCACAAACGTTCTGTCTGCGCTGAGTAGGCCCTCACAAACGTTCTGTCTGCGCTGAGTAGGCCCTCACAAACGTTCTGTCTGCGCTGAGTAGGCCCTCACAAACGTTCTGTCTGCGCTGAGTAGGCCCTCACAAACGTTCTGTCTGCGCTGAGTAGGCCCTCACAAACGTTCTGTCTGCGCTGAGTAGGCCCTCACAAACGTTCTGTCTGCGCTGAGTAGGCCCTCACAAATGTTCTGTCTGCGCTGAGTAGGCCCTCACAAATGTATTCGATGTATTTTGTCCCCCTCGCCAGTGATGTATGTTTATGAAAGTAATGGTCATAATGCATGAATGATGTGAAATAATGTTTTATGTGGCGAAGCACTTTATGCTTTAGAGCACAGCGCTGTAGTTTTCACTTGATTCTCCCAACAAGGCTGCCCATATTTTTTGTAAATTTGGGATCTAGACCTAGAGAAGTTCAGCTAACTTGCCCAAGGTCACACGCCTGACCTTGACCTTGACCTTTGTCAACGGTGGAGCTTGGTTCAGCCTTTCTATCTTTTCAGCAGTTTGCTTCTAGGAATCAATGCAATTCCAGTTCAAGTTGTTTCTGTCATTTACAGTGGAGGGTCCCGACGAACGTCTGTGATGTGTGCTGGACTCGTGGGCACGGAAGGCCTGGGGCCTCCTGCAGGCCTCGGTCAGTGGTCGTCCTGATGGAGGCTTCCTCAGCTGTCCTCAGGTGTCAGCAGGACTGGGCCTGGTCAGTGCATCCATTTCTAGTCCCTTCTCAAGGACAGAGGTTTACTGACCACAACAGGAGAAGTGGAAAAATTTCTAAAACAGAGATGTAGACATACCGGTGATTTTTATATGGTCTCGATACTTTAAGGTAGAATAAAGAAATAGAGACATTTTTCTAAAAGTCTAATTTCTGACCTGACAATTCCCCTTTAAATACTTTATTACTTTTTAAAATTGCCTTCCATGTCCCCAAGAAACATTATCCTTACAGTGACAAATGGCTTGTTTGTCATGGGATCCAATTGTGCTTACAGTTAACTAATATAAGGGTTTGGGCTAATAGAAAAAATGTTGGAACAAATATGCCTTTCTCTAAACCAATTATTCTTTCCTTTCTCACACTACATCACCAGGGTCACCATCATGGGAACTCGTACATTCCTTTTTCATGAGCAACATTTGATTTCTTTATCCTCCTCTTTTCTGGGATTCCACGCTGCAGGCCCTGCTGCCTGTGGAGAGTAGATGGAAGCCCAGGCCAGGCGGGCGGGGAGCACCCAGGCCAGGCCAGGTGGGCGGGGAGCCCAGGCCAGGCAGATGGGGAGCACCCAGGCCAGGCAGGCAGGGAGCACCCAGGAGCGCTGAGGCCATTTTGAGTGGAGATGAGCAGTTCTTCGGGAAAAGACAAAAGCCGATTCTCAGTTGATTCTCACCCTTCCTTAGATTGATTTAACCCCGAACCTGGTTTGCCCTTCTTCTCCCACAGGGGCCTGGAAACGGGCCGCACCAGCTTCTGAGCCCGGAGTGCCTGCTCTCTTCTTTCCCTCACTCACCCGCTCGCCTCCCTCTCTCTCCTTGCCGCATTTTTAATACTTCATTTTCTTTCCTGAAAGAAAAAGAATCCCTTCTCCGACTGGTGTTGAAAAAGCACGCAGGACATCAAAGCCGCGGATCTGAGGATGCCTTTCCGCTGCTCATCCATCTCTTTGGCCCATTTAAATATTTTAGCAAATAAATGTCAAGTCAATAAAGCCACTGGATCAGAGGATGCCTGTAAATTATTTGTAGAAAATAATTCAACTCTCTTGATATTCATTGTTATCTCCCCCATGAAACACACCCACACACCAAGGAAACATCCGGGGACACACCACAGTCTCCAGGTGAGGAAGATAAATAGCAGCTGAACACAGGCCTGGCTGGTTCACGGAGGGAGGGCAGTGATTGATGATGCTGCTCTGAGCATCCTGTGCTCCGTCCTCACCCACACTCCGTCTGACGACGGCCGAGGAGCTGCTGGGGAGAGCTGCAGCCGTGCCTGGCCACAGTCAGATCCTCGCGCCTGGGCTATGGGCTCCTCGAGGCTGCAGGGGCTCCTGGCACGTTTCTTGCCTCCACCACCATGCCTAGTATTTGGCATAGAGCAGAAACTCTATATTTTGAGAATTGCTAACTTATGACTGGGCAGAAGCTTCTCGCTTCCCTGCTCGGGTCTGCCGTGTAGCTCCTCGCTCTGCTGGGTGCCGGGGAGGCTGATGTCCATGGAGGGGACCAGTGTTGCCCCTTGGCCTCCTCGGAGGCTGCCGAGCAGGAGGAGATGGGTGGGCACGTGTGCTCTCAGCTTCTTCCGGCCAGGCTTCCCCATGGAGTGGGAGGGCCACAGCCTTCTCCCCGGCCACGGTCTCTCCCCTTGCCCCGTGAGCAGGGCCGCTGCCACCGCCGGGTGCCTCATCATCCTGCTCTGTTCCTTGCACTCCGCTGGGGACATGTCTCTGACGCGGCCCCTTCACCGCCACTGTGGAAGGCGCCCTGCGTCTCCTGCTAAGATCCTGCCTGGCAGGATGAACAGCATTCCAGGCGGTGCTGTTCTCCTTTGTTTGTTTCTGGGAGAGGCGTGTTTTCACTCCTTTGAGGATCTAGATTTAGGAGGTTGGGGAGGAAATCATGTTTTCTATCTCTAGCAGATTTCCAGATAACGTTTCCGTTTCCCTCCGGGTGGGCGTTTGAAGCTCACTCTGTTCTGTGTTGAGAGAATGCCGGGGCACCGTAGGGAATGGAGGTCAGGCGGAATTCCTGGCTCGAAAGGGCTTCCCACAGGGCGGAGGAGCCTGCACACAGCTTCCGGGGACCGTTCCGCGCCCACGTGGCCCCCGCGTGCTGCTGCGGCCTGGGCGGCCTGCTTTCCTCTCTAGAGCGGGACCCTGAAAGTTTGAGCAGGGCACTTCTCATCGGGGCCTCCCGGGAGTGACTGGAGCATCTGGCTCCCGAACGTGGACCCGGGAAACGTTTGTTGAATGAATGCTCAGGGCGGGAGAGGTGCCAACACCTAACTTAGCTGCTTTGTTTTTTTGCCTAAGATTTCTCCTCAAATCATTATTATTATTATTTTTAGCAAATTTTGCTTCTTTTCATAGCCCAGGTCGGCCCCACGATGAAGCGTTTAGATGCCTCTGCAGCCAATGTGATCCGCACCACTAGGACTGCAGGTTTTATGTGCAGAACAGTCTGGCTGATGCAGGTATGACAGTATGCAAATTCCTCTCTGTTTTCTGGTATAAATTCTGTTACTATATGGAAGCAACAAAGTAAAATACTAGTTACTGGCTTCAAATATTCCATAGAAACTAAACCATTAACAATAGAAAGTTTTCAGAAAAGTGAATTTCTTCCAAGTGTGTGTTGTGTTTGTCAAGCCATGTGTTGCGGTAGGAGAACCCTATTATCTTACATTAAAAGGAAGGCAACTGTGTAAAATGCTCTTAAAAGTTCTCCTATTGTTTGTGATCATGGGTAATATGATTTATATTTTCTATTTTAGAGGCTTCAAATCTATATATGATTATCACTAACAATAATTCACCATGTTCAAAATCAGAAAGCCTGTCATCTTATATCTTCCAAGCCCCGTCTCTTTAATTTGAGATTGCTGGCTGAGCCTCTCTGCTGAGATGGTATGTTTTAACTTTTAATATCTTTTTTCACTGATGAAATGATAAGTATTTTCGAATCCTTTGCCCATTAATTAGTGGTGTTGCACTCCTGCTGAGAATAGAAAGGTGTGCATACACATTCTTTATAGAAAACTCATTGGAACATTCTAAAAATTGGAGTTACTATAAACAGAATTTTCAAAAGCAGAGGTGAAGGGTAAGGAAATTAGGGTGGGAAGAATGACATAGTAACATCAGTACCGTCACCATTATCACCACCACCACCATCATCATCGCCACCACCATCATCACCACCAGCATCATCATCACCACCATCACCACCACCACCATCATCATCATCACCACCATCATTGCCACCACCACCACCACCACCACCATCATCATCATCACCATCACCATCACTATCACCATCACCATAATCCTTGTCTTCATCATTATCATAACCATCACCATCACCATCACCATCACCATCACCACCATCATTGCCACCACCACCACCACCATCATCACCACCAGCATCATCATCACCACCAGCATCATCACCACCATCATTGCCACCACCACCACCACCACCACCACCACCATCATCACCACCAGCATCATCATCACCACCATCACCACCACCACCATCATCATCATCACCACCATCATTGCCACCACCACCACCACCACCACCACCATCATCATCATCACCATCACCATCACTATCACCATCACCATAATCCTTGTCTTCATCATTATCATAACCATCACCATCACCATCACCATCACCATCACCACCATCATTGCCACCACCACCATCACCACCAGCATCATCATCACCACCATCACCACCATCACCAGCACCATCGTCACCACCACCATCACCATCACCACCATCATTGCCACCACCACCACCACCATCATCACCACCAGCATCATCACCACCATCACGGCCACCACCATCATCATCATCATCACCACCATCATCGCCACCACCATCACCACCATCATTGCCACCACCACCATCACCATCATTGCCACCACCACCACCACCATCATCACCACCAGCATCATCATCACCACCATCACCACCACCATCATCACCACCAGCATCATCATCACCACCATCACCACCACCACCATCATCATCATCACCACCATCATTGCCACCACCACCACCACCACCACCACCATCATCATCATCACCATCACCATCACTATCACCATCACCATAATCCTTGTCTTCATCATTATCATAACCATCACCATCACCATCACCATCACCATCACCACCATCATTGCCACCACCACCATCACCACCAGCATCATCATCACCACCATCACCACCATCACCAGCACCATCGTCACCACCACCATCACCATCACCACCATCATTGCCACCACCACCACCACCATCATCACCACCAGCATCATCACCACCATCACGGCCACCACCATCATCATCATCATCACCACCATCATCGCCACCACCATCACCACCATCATTGCCACCACCACCATCACCATCATTGCCACCACCACCACCACCATCATCACCACCAGCATCATCATCACCACCATCACCACCACCATCATCATCATCACCACCATCACCACCACCACCATCATCATCATCACCATCACCATCACCACCATCATTGCCACCACCACCATCACCATCATCACCACCACCATCATCATCACCATCATCACCATCACCATCACCACCATCATTGCCACCACCACCATCACCACCATCACCACCACCATCATCATCACCATCATCACCACCATCATTGCCACCACCATCATCATCACCATCTTTTTCATCAGATCACTAGTAATAATACCGATACTTTCTGACCCCTTACTCTGTGGGAGGCACTGTGATAAGCATGTTTCATGTAGTCTTTCAGCTTTGCTTTCACCTTTGAGGTGGGTAGAGTCTTACCTCCATTTTACAGATGAGGAATATGAAGTACAGGGAAGTTTAAATAAATTGGCCAAAGTCTCTAAGCCAGCAACTGTTGGAGCTGAGATCTAAACCCAGCAGCCTGACTCCAGAGTGTGTTTTCTTAACAATTAAGCAAATGAAAGCATCTGGTATAGCTGTGTACACATTGGCATTTCATCTGTATAATAACACCTTATCATCGAAATGCAGGCCAGATGTACATAACCCCTTCGCTACAGCTAGTGAAATGAAGTCCCAGACATGGAGGGAATGCTTGTGTGTGTCTTCTCTGTGTGGCTTCGCTCCGTTGCACGATCCTGGTGCGTCCTTCTCTTCAGAGGTGTCTGTTCCCCTCAGATCTTTTTCTCTCAGAGTTCTGCGTGCTTGACGGCCCAGTGGGAAAGGCACACGGGACTTGTCTTCATCAGTTCTGCCTCCATGATGCAGCAGGATGCTCCCATTTCCCAAACCATCCTGCAACTCTCCCCTCGGGCAACTTGTCCTACTCTGACACTGGGTGTGGCCACAGGACTTGCTTTGCTGACAGGACAGGGACAATCTTGATGTCCACCGAGGATGGAAAAGGTGCTTGTGCCTGCTGAGGGAACTGGGAGGCAAGGGGAGGAGAGCCGAGTCCTCCGTCCAGGCCAGGACGGTAATCTCAGGTGCATGGGCATGTCCAGCCAAGCGCGGTGCACCTGCCCTTTGGGCGCTAGACTATGAACAAGAATAAATGACTGTGATTTGTTTTTATTTTTATTTTTTTCGATGGCCTTGGCATTTTTTTTTCTGCTTTCATTGCCTTTTAAAAAATGTTTATTTTAAGTTCAGGGCTACAAGTGTAGGTTTGTTACATAGGTAAGCTTATGTCATGGGGGTTTGCTGTACAGACCATTTCGTCACCCAGGTGGTAAGCCTAGTAACCATTAGTTATTTTCCCCAATCCTTTCCCTCCTCCCGCCCTCTGACAGGCCCCCACATGTATTGTTCGTCCTCCACGTGTCCATGTGTTCCCATCATTTAGCTCCCACTTTTAAGTGAGAACATGCAGCATTTAGTTTTCTGTTCCTGAGTTAGTCTGCCAAGGATAATGATCTCCGGTTTCATCCATGTCCCTGCAAAGGACATGATCTCATTCCTTTTTTAAGGCTGCATAGTATTTCATAGTGTATACGTGCCACATTTTCTTTATGTGATCCACTATTGATGGGCACTAGACTGATTCCGTGTCTCTGCTATCGTGGACAGTGCTGCAGTGAACATACACACACGTGTGTCTTTATGATAGAATGATTTATATTCCTTTGGGTATATAGCCAGTAATTGGATTGCTGGGTTGAATGGTGTTTCTGTCCTTAGGTCTATGAGGAATCGCCACACTGTCTTCCACAGTGGCTGAACTAATTTACACGCCCACCAACAGTGTATAAGTGTTCTTTGTTTCCCCACAATGGTTGTTATTTTAAACCACTGTTTGGTTTAAACCCCAGCTACGCCACGCTGGGGTGGTGCTGGGAGCGCTCACTGTGGAGTGAGCACAGCGCCCCACCTGGGATCGGCAGAGACCAGGTCACTGTTTCTGAGGTTCCAGCGGGGAGGACGCCCCCACCTCCACCTGCTACCTGCTAAGCTGCCTCTGCAGCAACAGAGCTGCTTTCCGCTTCTCTTCTGCGGAGGAGCAGAGCTACATCAGGGGTGCCTCCTTTTCGCAACCCAAGAAACACCTTTTATTATTATTGTTTTTAACCCTTCTCTCTCTCTCTCTTCCTCTAGTTTCAGGAGCAGAAGTAATTTATTAGCTAGATGATAATGTTTATCAGGAAATAATTTGTTCTCTTTCAGCCAGATTTACACTCATCGGAGCACATGAGCTGCAGGGTCCCTGGCATTAACATCCCACAGTGAGAGGCAGTTTCCCCACTTGGGAAGAGCAGGTGTCTCTGTGAGCTCCAGCAGCGCTGGGGAAGGCGCGTCCTCGCACCCTGGGCTGGAGGCTATGGCATTGCTGAAGGACCTGGGGACCAGGCTGAGTGGGACTCACTCCCATTTCATTCGGCTGAGTGTATTGTTTTTTCATGAATACAATTTTTTTTTTTGAGACAGCGTCTGTCTCTATCGCCCAGGCTGGAGTGCAGTGGCGTGATCTCAGCTCACTGCAATCTCTGCCTCCCTGGTTGAAGCAATTCTCCTGTCTCAGCTTCCTGAGTAGCTGGGACTGCAGGCACACACCACCACGCCCAGCTAATTTTTTGTATTTCTAGTAGAGACAGGGTTTCACCATGTTCGTCATGCTGGTCTCGAACTCCTGACCTTGTGATCCAACCATCTCAGCCTCCCAAAGTGCTGGGATTACAGGCATGAGTCACTGCGCCCGGCCTCATGAATACAAATTTTAAGTGTTCCTTCCCATTTCCTAAAGACCCAATCTGTGGGCCTGGTACAAATGGAAATATAGTAATTTTTAGAAAAAAAAATTACTAAGGATTTCAAAATGTGACAGCGGATCCTTAGACCAAGTATGGAGCCTTCTGAACACAGGAGGCTCTGTTCTGGCCTGTTCCGTTCCTGTTTCTCTCTGTGTTTCTAGAGAGGCATAATTTATCAAGTGGATGTTCTAAGTCATACTGGATAGATAATGTTCCCAAAGCGCATGACAAATCGGGGACCAAATGTTATATAGTAAAATAGGAGGCACGTAAGGACAATTTTCCCAATTCATTTTCTGAAGGTGACTTTTTTCTCTTTCTACAGTCAGGTGATGTAAGTGTTTACCACGATACTGGTATTGGTACTAGTAACACTGGCATTAGTAAAATCATTAATTTCATTGCACATATATTTTTGTTTACATAAATATCAATTCCATTAGCATGTGGGACTATTACAAACTTATGTCCTTCCTCCCTCCCTCCCTCCCTCCTCCCTCCCTCCCTCCTTCCTCCCTCCCTCCTTCCTCCCTCCCTCCTTCCTACCTCCCTCCCTCCCCCCACCTCCTACCTCCCTCCCTCCCTCCTACCTCCCTCCCTCCCTCCTACCTCCCTCCCTCCTTCCTACCTCCCTCCCTCCTCCCTCCCTCCTTCCTCCCTCCCTCCTTCCTACCTCCCTCCCTCCTCCCTCCCTCCTTCCTCCCTCCCTCCCTCCTTCCTACCTCCGTCCCTCCTCCCTCCCTCCTACCTCCCTCCCTCCCTCCTACCTCCCTCCCTCCTTCCTACCTCCCTCCCTCCTCCCTCCCTCCTTCCTCCCTCCCTCCTTCCTACCTCCCTCCCTCCTCCCTCCCTCCTTCCTCCCTCCCTCCCTCCTTCCTACCTCCGTCCCTCCTCCCTCCCTCCTACCTCCCTCCCTCCCTCCTACCTCCCTCCCTCCTTCCTACCTCCCTCCCTCCTCCCTCCCTCCTCCCTCCCTCCTACCTCCCTCCCTCCTTCCTCCCTCCCTCCCTCCTCCCTCCCTCCTTCCTCCCTCCCTCCCTCCTTCCTACCTCCCTCCCTCCTTCCTACCTCCCTCCCTCCTTCCTACCTTTCTTCCTCCTCATGGGGTTAAAGCTGAGAAGAGAGTGATCGGCGCAAGAGAAAGAGCAGACAGGGCTCCTCACCTGAACCCCTCTCCCCAGCTGTGCATGCTGCTCACTTCTCGTGTCACCTGGGCTCCTCCTCCAGATGTTCCCCCTGCCTGGCTCCTCCCACCACCTGGGCTCCTCCTCCCAGGTGTTACGAGGACTAAATTATATAAAGCAGGTGACATACTTTGCCGGTTGTTTGCTTCATAATACATGCTCAGCAAATGGAGGCCATTTTTGTTATTGAGAAAATGGCAAAGAAACCAAGACACTGTTGAGTGTGACAGGTTTGCCAGGCACTTCACTTGGGGTTTCTTTTCAGTTCCATCTGTGGAAGGTTACATGGCAGGCCGGAGGGGCAGCACCCTCATTGACCTGGTGCCTGGATCGTAGTGCAGTCCTGGCTTTGTAGGGGAGTCTCATGGCCAGGACAAGGACGTGCAGGTGGGAACCATGACCCTCCCTTGCTCCCAGCCTGGGAGGTTGTGCCCTGTGGATCCCGTGGACCCGGCGATGTTCCCCAGGAAGTTTGTCATCAGTACCACTTGTACCTTGGTTCTGCTAATTCTATTTTCTTTGCTGTAAATTCATTGCATATGAGACTCTATCAATTACAGAATCAATTTCACTGGGTGATGGAGAAGAAACAGCAGAATAATTCTCACTGAAATGATGTTTATGTGAATACTTACAGTTTTACTAAATAAAATAGAGCTATTCTGGAATCCTCACACAGCGTCGAACCCCCACTTAAGGATGTCCTCACGATTTTATTCTCCTGAACATGGTCACTTGTTGATGCTTGCTGTATACAGGGCCTACTGGAGAACGCTGTTGGCATGGGCTGCTAATTTTTCAGGCGTTGCATCCTGGAAGACACGAGTCTTTCTGATAATCTCAGGTGTCCAGTTTATTTGAAGCACTGAGCACCTGCATTTGTCAAAACTCTTTTGACAGTTTATGTGACCCCTTTCACCTAAGCTTAAGAAAACTCCAGGAAGCCTGAGGGGGAACGTGGGCTCCGGGGACAGCTGGTGCCAGATGCTCTCCTCGAATCCCTCCCCCTTCCCATCTGGTGGGTGTGTTCACCTCTGCTTGGCTTTATTCTTGAACAAGCTTCTCCAAGTGGCAGTAAGATGGCTACTGGCTCCCACATGTCCCTTGAGCCTAGAGCGATCTCAAGAGAAAAGGGACAGCCTTTCACTTTCAGATCTGCCCAAATTCCTAAGATGAAGCTCACTAATTGGCTGACTGAGTCCCAAGCTTGCCATGAAAACACATGCCCAAGGCGGGAGGTGGTGGGAGTGGGGGTGAGGGTCAGGGTGGCCAAACCCCGACCACACGGATGGGTGGAGTTGTTATAGGCTGGAGGAGAAGCCTTTCTCCAGAGAAAGAATACTGAGCAGACAGCACTAATGTTAACCACGCTAGTTACTCCAAAAGAGAGCATCTTTTTAAAATAAAAGGTTTAGAAGGACAGAAGGAGTCCAAGGAGTGGGCCCCAGAATCTCAAGTTTTGGGTACCGTATGGCATTGAGGCATTTTGCAAGCAAAATGAATGGCTTCCTATTTGATTTTGAGGAGGTCTTCACACCATTGAATCCCCAGAAGGTTTAGTGACATGCATCAGCCAATCAGGGATATTCATTAGGTCACCGGCACTGCATATGAGATGCAGTGTTGATCAGTTATAAGATGTGGTTTCATTACTAAGAGTTTTGCCAATAACACCAGAAAAACAACTGTGAGAAACAGAATAAGGAAAATAATGGCTTGCCGGAGTTTGTAATATCGACGGTTGGCTGGTGGGGAGTTGAGAGACTAGGGAGAGGCATGAAGGCTGTGAACCCAGTGCTGGAGGAAGGGCAGGGTGAGGAGAAGAGCGAGGTCCGTCCCGCTCAGCCACGTGGCTTCCTCAGGGCCCGCCCTGCGGTCCGTTCCCTGCCTGGGATGTGGTTTGCTTTCACTGTGGCTCGAGCCATCCGCTGTGTAGGAGTTTACGGGCTCCACTGAAGGGAGAACTTGTAATGTTTTCGGCTTTGTCATTTGCTGTGCTTCTGCAGGTCGTGTTTGAAGCTCCCTCTTGCTTTGCTCTGAGTTAGGTGACACAGTGGCCACATCCTGGCCATCAAAGCTGCTCGCTGAGCACCGTTTGCAAGACAGAGTTTATCAAGGATTGGGCTTCTTGTCTAGCGGATTGGCCCATCTTAGTTCTTATTCGGTTGCTTGTAGCAAACTTTCAAGCGAACTACATGAAACCAAGTAGTTTATGAAGAAAATGAATTTATTTCTTAAGATTACAGAGGCTGAGAATTCCAGGTTGAGAGGCCACGCCAGGTGAGAGCCTTTTTGCTGTGGAGACTCTCCGAGGAGTCCAGAGGCAGCCCAGGGTGTCCCATGGCAGGGAGGTTGGGCGTGCTCTCATGCTCAGGCCTCTTTTCTTTTTATAAAGCCACCAGTCCTACTCCCATGATAGCCCGTTAATCCATCTATCCATCAGTCCACGAGAGGCTGGTCCATTCAGGAAGGCAGGGCCCTCATGACCCGGTCAACTCTTAAATTCCCCGCCTCTTGGTACTGCCCTGTGGGCATTAGATTCCAACTTGAGTTTTGGAGGGACAAGTGTTGACATTGTAGCATGGACCACGGTGTCGTAGCTGCTGTGCTTGGGGAAAATGAGTCCTTTTGTTTCAACACCTTGGGATGAAAGAGCATGACTTTTCTTCGTTTTCTCATGTCATCTAGGCAACATTTTCGGCTAATTCCTTTTAGCTTTGAAACATTGATTATATAGCTTAGACCTGTGTTTATGTAAAGAAAGAGCCGAGTGCAGTGGCTCACACCTATAATCCCAGCACTCTGGGAGTCTGAGGCAGGCAGATCACGTGGTCAAGAGATTGAGACCATCCTGGTCAACATGGTAAAACCCTGTCTCTACTAAAAATACAAAAATCAGCTGGGTGTGGTGGTACGTGCCTGTAGTCCCAGCTACTCAGGAGGCTGAGGCAGGAGAATTGCTTGAACCTGGGAGGCGGTAGTTGTGGTGAGCCAAGGTCACTCCATTGCACTCCAGCCTGGGCAACAAGAGTGAAACTCTGTCTCCAAAAAAAAAAAAAAGGAAAAAAAAAAGAAAGACTTGTATCAGCAGAGTGTACATTGTTACAGACATTGGTTGTTGATGCCTACAGTAGAATTTTGACAAGTTGACAGACTGCTAAACTGTTAAAAGGTTTCTGGAAGGCATTCTGTCAGAGTTTTGAGGAAACTGGTCAGGATCACCTTCTGATAGTCTTCCTGGAGGATGGAAATGCTGGTGCAGGGACAGAGGGAAATGTCAGCCTTTGTTTCCTGGTAACAGAAAGCAGCTGACATCAGGACACCTGGGTCTGAGAGTCACAGTTCTGATGCCAACTGTGACCTGGGCAAGTTGATAGAACTATCTGGCCTCAAAATTCCTCATCTCAAAAGATTGTACTGGAGTCTATGGCTACACCACCCTGAATGCACCTGATCTCGTCTGATCTCGGAAGCTAAGCAGGGTTGGGCCTGGTTAGTACTTGGATGGGAGACCGCCTGGGAATACGGGGTGCTGTAGGCTTTAAAAAAAGAAAGAAAGAAAAAAAGATTGCACTAAATCCTTTTCTCCATAAATTCTTATGGTTTTGTGACTGCGCTCCGCTGAAGTAGTTCAATTCTCTGCCACTTAATACCTACATGTGAAGGTGACCTGTTTTCTGCAGGGGTCAGGCATGGGTCCCGGTGGGCAGGTGGAGATGAGCCTCTGAAGGCAGCAGAAAGCCTCTTAGCACTGAGGCCACACTTCGCTAGGTTTCTTCTCGTATGGAGAGGAAGAGCCTCGTTCCTCATGGAGCCGGAGATCGGAGGCTAAGCTTTGGGGTTGGCTTTGCCGTTACTCAGCCACCCTCAGTGACCTCGGCCCACCCTTCACCTTCTGGGGCCCAGCGTCGTCTGCAGTACAGTGGGGGCCGGGCCACGTGACCTTGCAGGTGGCCTCTGACTTCAGCCGCATCTGTGCTTCTTGCTTTCCTCTGTCCCCAAGAGCCACACTCAGAAGCTGCAATCCTTCTTCGTTACTGTATTTTGTCATAGCTTCTCATTGCCTAAAAGAGGTGCAAATGCAGCCACAATTCTTTTTAAAATAAAAGTTAATTAACATTTGATTTTAGTTGGATGTACAGATATGATAGAGAAATATGTTTAGATGTGAATATGTTTTAGGTGGAAGAAAGCAGGCAAGACTTTGTTTGCATGCCTGATACCATTTTTGTAAGAAGGACAAACTCCTCTGAACATATTTTCAGGGGAAACGTCTGGAAGGACAGATACCAGAACTTTCCCAGTGGCAGTCAGATTGGCAGATGCTTGATTCACTTTATTTTTCTTTTGTTTGTTTTGTTGTATTCTCTGCCTTTCCTATAATGCCCATATCTTACTTAGAACATTGGGGGTGTTAAATTTTATTCTGTTCATTTTATGACTTTCTCCTGAGTGTATTGAGACATGAAAAGGAACGTAGGACCTATCCATCCATAGACGTGGAGTGCAGCCAGCACTGAGGACCAGTCCCTGCCACCCTAGGCCTGCTTTCCACCTTCCTGGGAGGTGCAGTTTCTTCAGAACCTTCATGAGCAGGACTTGGCCTCTCCCTGCCAGTCTTGCCCCGGCTCCTCCACACCGACACGTCCACATGAGAACCCACCTGCTCCTCATGGCCCGCACCTGCAGGGCACTGCCCCTCCCCTGGGGCCACCTGCCTGTCCCTCTGCCTCCCAAGCAGCAAAGAGCTCATTTTCCACCTTAGACTTTCTTCCCACGAAGTCATCCTCCTCCTGACATTCCCATCAAACCAGGCGGATGAGCGAGCTGTATGCCACGCTTCCTCAAGCCTGTTGATTGTGCTGACGCTCTCTTTGCGCCTGTCCTGCGTCCCTCCCCAGCTCATGAGCGGTGGGAGGCAGGGCCGTCCCTCAGCCAGCCACATCCCGGTGCCGGCGAAAAGCCTGGACAGAGAGGAAGCAGGATGCACGTTCACAGGACACATGCCGACCGCTGTCGGGGACAGCCCTGGACGCAGTTTCTATCGGCTTAGATGTGGTCTGCCGCTTTTTAACTTTGCATTAAAATATTAAATATGCTTGGAAAAAGAGGAACAGCATAATAAACTCATCTATCCATCCGCCACTTTCAGTCATTCTCAACACTTCATTGGTCTTATTCTATCTACCTACCACTTCTTTTTCTTTTGTAGGAATATTTTCCAGCCAATCCCAGATATGCTATTTTACCCGTAAGTACTCCAATTTATCTTTAGAAGTTAATTTTTTAAACATAGCGTATGACACCTAACAAAATGAGCAATGTATTGTTAATATCATCGGTGTGTGGTTCACTGATGGCTGTCCCTTGCAGGCAATCTGATGTAATTTTGTGCGTGTGAAGACACGTGCCTGAGGGAGGGAGGGCGCACAGGTGAGGAGAAAGGCTGCGGCCGGGAGCTTTGGAAATGGGCCCCACTTGACCGCTCGGGCACTGGGTGCCTTTGGTGAGACTGTTGGATTCCAGACCCCAGGTGCACGATTGGCCATTGTGGGATAATGCATTAGTCAGGGTTCTCTAAAGGCACAGAACTGATAGGAGAGATGAATATATGAAGGGGGGTTTATTAGAATTAACTCAGGATCACAAGCTGAAGTCCCACAATAGGCCATCTGCAAGCTAAGGAGCAAGGAAGCCGGTCCAAGTCCCAAAACCTCAAAAGTAGAGAAGCTGACAGTGTGGCCTTCAGTCTGTGGCCAAGGCCTGGGAGCCCCTGGCAAACCCCTGGTATAGTTCCAAGAGTCCAAACGCTGAAGAACTTGGAGTCCGATGTTTGAGGGCAGGAAGCATGCAGCCTGGGAGAAAGGTGGAGGCCGGAAGACTCAGACAGTCTCATCCTTCCACGTTCCTCTGCCCGCTTTATCCTGGCCACGCTGGCAGCTGATGAGATGGTGCCCATCCAGATTGAGGGTGGGTCTGTGTCTCCCAGTCCACGGACTCAAATGTGAATCTCCTTTGGCAGCACCCTCACAGACACACCCAGAATCAATGCTTTGCCTCCTTCAGTCCAATCAAATCGACACTTAGTGTTAATCATCACGGAGGATAACATTGTGCCCGCTTGAAAATCAAGGGAAGAAGCATGTTCTTACTAAGAGCGCCAGGCAGCCCGGAACTTTCCTCCTCACCTGCTGGTCCTCCGAATCATCCCCTGTGGGCTCTAGCACATCGCTGAGGTGTGCAATGTATCAAAACAGCCCACGTACCCCATAAACATATACATCTACTACGCACACAAAAACAGTAAGAGACAATTGGCACAAAAATAAGAAGAGATAAGCCATGTCATGAGATGAGAGCATGGCAACTGGGTTGATGATTCCCTGATGTGCAAGGGTCACCCCCACAGTGGGTGGATTTGCAGGGAGCCGCCGTCAGCGTCTGAGACTCCGGGGTGCATTTGCAGAGGGCGGGGCAGGCTTCCTGAGCTTCCTGATGTCTGCAGATAGAGCAGGATTTGAATAAGAGAACTTGGCCATGGCCATCCTGGAGGAACAGGGTCTGTCACAGTTGGGGATCTCCGGGAAGGCCCATGGCCTCTCTTTGTAATGCCTCCCAGTATCTGCCAGCCTGACTATAGCACTGCTGTGGTGATGGGAGTGTGGGGAACAGTCAGGCTCACACAGCAGGAGGCGTGGGAGCGACCTCGGGGAGGGCTTTCCTTTCCCACAGCGCTGCATCTATCGTTCAGGGATGTGCATGTATTTCCCTTCTTTCTTCTTAAAAAGCATGGTTTTGACACAAAAGGCGATGAAGTAGAGCCCATAGGGGATGACTGGGAGGACCAGCAGGTGAGGAGGAAAGCTCAGGGCCGCCTGGTGCTGGCCGCGATGGCCTGGCCCATCCTCTGAGGGCCCATCCCGAGGCCGAGCCCCAGGGCCCTCTGCTGTGTGTAAGGGCCAGGCCGGGAGCCTGCTTTGGGCCAGACTCAGCTCCTCATCCAGAGGCTTCGTTTAGGATGATGGCCGGCAGCTCCCAGGATGAGTGGCCAGTACCATGCCCAGCGCCTGGCTGGGCAACGAACCCCATGCTCCTCCAAGCAGGGGCTGTGGGCTCACATCCAGGGGCTTGAAGGGAGAGGGACCCCTCTCCTGAGCTTGCCATGGGGCACGGGATATGGTGGGAGGGGAAGTGGGAGGGTAAAAGGGTTTGCGCAGATGGCTGGTGCGCACCAGGCAGACACCGGCTCCCACACAGGGGCGGGTGGCCAGAGCTCACGGGCAGAGAGCATGTTGATGGGCCCCCGGACTCCCTCCTTGGTCAGTTTCAGGTGGCAGCAGCCACGGCAGTAAGAGTGACCTTGATGCAGGCGCTGCCTCACAATGTGTGGGGCGTGGGGCTGCTGTGAGATCCGGGCATCGGTGTCACCTCTTATCACCTGGCAGCCACCCCCACTGTACTGACAGAGAGGACAGAGAGGCCACCGTACTGCTGCCTGACAAAGCATCCATCCCACCAGCCATTAGACAGAGTGGCCATCTCACTGCACCCCGGTAGAGGAGCCACTGCACCGAACCCCAACAGAGAGGCGACCCCACCCCCCTGACAGAGAGGCCACCCCACCACATGCCACAGAGCAGCCACCTCATGGCAGAGATGAGAAGAGCCTTCCTGGGTAGGCCTGGGAGAAGCAGGAGCTTACTTACACACCACACACCATACATGTCACACACCACACATACATACACTATACACACACCACATACAACATACATACACACACATCACACATACACACATGCCACACATATGATACACCACACAACATATTGTACACACACCATATACAACATACACACATCAATATACACACACCACACATCACACATATACACCACACACATACATACATATACACCACACGTACAGTACACATATCACACAAAACAAACATTCTACACACAGCACACAGCACACACCACATATATCACACACATACACACCACAAACATGCACACCACACATCACAATCACACACCACACACATACACAGAACACATCACACACATAGATACACACACCACACACATACATACCACACACTACACACATACATACACACCACACGTAGAATATACATACCACACCATATAAACACTATATACACACCACATACCACATACATAAACACACCCCAAAATACACACATATACTCTACACGCCGCATACATCCACACACCACACATCACACGCCACATATATACATACACTCATCACACATGCAATACACACACCACCCACATACATACACACTGCACATACAACGCACAAACCATGCAAAACAAATACGATACACATAGCATACACGCACATGCATACCACACACCACACACATCATACTCCACATACATACACACTACACATACAATACATATGCCACACAACACACTATATGCAGAGCACACATCACACACATCACACTACACATACATACACATCACACATACAATACACACAAACACAATGCAAACACTATACACACACCACACATACATATACACTACACACTACATGCACCCACACACTACACCACACATCATACACATCACACACCACACACCTACATGAACACATCACACATGCAATACACACACCACACACATACACATTGCACATACAATGCACATACCATGCAAAACAAATACTGCACGCACATCACACACCACCTCCACACACCACATACCATACACATACATACCACACACCACACACATCACACAGCACACATATATGTACACACTACACATACAATACATATGCCAAGCAACACATGCTATACACATGTCACATGTCACACACATACACACATACATCACACACACTACACACACATACATACATCACACACCACACAACACAAACACTACACATACAACATATACACACATACATAAACACTACACACGGCATACATCCACACACCACACACTACACTTCACACATGTACACACACCACACACACATACACACCACTCATACACACCACACATATAATACACATACCACACAACACAAACACTATACACACCACATATATACACACCAGTCTTACAAAACACACATTACACAACACAAGCACTATATACACACCACACGCCACATACATACACACCACACATACACACTACACACCACATACATCCACACACTACATGCCACACAATACATACGCACCACATATACAATGTGCACACTACATAACACAAACACTATACACATACCACACCACACACACCACATATACAAATCACACACCACACACATTATACACACATGCCACACACATAGACACACACCACATATGGAAAACACACATACACACACCACACACACAGAATTGCTTGGTCTGATTTTGATACTACAAATCTGAATTATAAAAAGTACTTTGGAAATGAATGCAGGTGAGTCCTTTTGGGAGGTCAGTGCAAACCTGGAAGAAGTCTAATCACGTGTTATTCAGCCAGGGCCCATCAGGGCCTCATTAAGTGCATTGGTAAGAAAGACTGTAGTTAGCACTGCGATTATTTCTGTAGAAGGAAGTACGGCAGTGCTGAGGGAGATGGAAGGTTTTGCTTTCTTTATGGGGCAATCTCCTCCTTTTAATGAACATATTTATTCAACAATATTTATTGAGGACCTACTATGTGGTACTATTTCTTGAGTACCTTTTGTGTGCTGCTGCTTGTTGAGTACCTACTATGTGGTTCTACTTGTTGAGTGCCAATTATATGGTGCTGTTTGTTGAGTACCTGCTATGTGGTGCTGTTTGTTAGTACCTACTATGAGTGCTATTTGTTGAGTGCCTACATGAGTGCTATTTGCTGAGTACCTACTATGTGGTAGTGCTCTAGGTACTAGGACACAGTGGTGGAAAACACATTAAAAATCCCTGCTCTTGTGGAATTTACATTCCAGTTTATAAGCCTGTTCTTCATCCTGCTTGGCAAACCCTTATTTCTGGAGATTTCTGGTTTTCAGAAAAGGCTGTGATCCTCACAATGGAAAGGGCATGTGTGCCAGGCAGCCCGGTATGCTGTTGATCCTGCTGATGATTCCTTGGGGTTTCTGAGCTGGCATGTGGGGTGGCGCAGAGGGCCTGCCCTTTCACACCTTTCTGGAAATGGTTGCTGTCTGTCACACAGAAGCTTTGGATGTGTTGGTGTCTGAGGGACCCTTGTAACCCAGTAGTGCAGGCCTCATTATCCCCACTCCACAAACAGATGACCTCCAAGAAGCTTAAATGCAACCCATTCAAGGTCACTGCTGCTAAGTGGATGATCTGGGCCCAAGCTAACGCCAAGTTCAGTGCTGTTTGTTTGGTGAGTGGTTCCCATGCACTGACTGCCTCAAGACCTGCCTGTCATTTCCCTCACTACTTTCCATTTAAAAACCAAACAGCGGTGGCCAAGGGGTCCCTATTGGGCTCTCTTTGAACCAGCACCTGGGGAGGCTCAGCATCAGCCAGACACAATCACAGCAGGCAGCACAGGCCAAGCTATGGCCAGAGAGGCTGCATTAGAACAGCTGGTGAGAGACTTGGAAACACACATGTGCACACACACTCAGCATACACACATGCACACCACACACACACCACACAGGTACACACACCCCATATGTTCACACACATGCACACATACCATGCACATACATACCACACCCCCACTACACACATACACACCAGACACATGTATGCATATTTCCACACATGTGCACACATACCACCACATACACACCACACAGGTGCACACCACACATACATACCACAATACACACCACAAACATGCACACCACACCTACATACACACATCAGACACATGTACACACGCCACATATACACACACATACACCATACACACACCACACACACACATGCACACACCACACACACGTACATAAACAACACACATACACACCACATACCCACACATGCACACTCACTAAAATATACACACCAGACACATGTACACACACATTTCCACACATATGCACACACACCATGCACATACACACCATACACACACCGTACACACACCACACATACATATACACATGCACACACACCACACACATGTACACATACACACATATCCAGACATACACCATGCACATATACACCACACACATGACACACACATAAACACAAGCACACACATCACACATGCACACAACACATAAATATACAGAAGCACACACACTGGACACATGCACACATGTACACACACACTACGTATCCACATACATGCACACATACCACACGTACACACCACACACATGCACACACATACACACATGCACACACTGCACCCTCAGAAACATACATGTCAACCATGTACACCATCCACCACGTTACACAAACATATATACATGCACACAAACCACACACACCCCAATACACCACATATATACACACCACACAGTACACATACAGACATGTACACACACCGCACACATGCACTCACGCACATACCTGTCACCCACATATACACAAACCACATACCATATCACACACACACCAGACACATGGCACACACATACACATCACACACATGTACACTCACACACATGCACCACACACTCATACACTCATATCACACATGTGCCACACACATCACACACACATGCACAGACCACACACACCTGTGCACACACAGACCCGTCCCCACTCCCCACACAGTGCTGTCTTCAGGATAAGCTCATTTTCGTAGCGAGGGTTTCTGAGGGGAGGCTATAGGGAGAGAAGCACCCAGCGTGGCTGAGCCTGCCGTCTCATGCGGGGAGGCAGTGACCTGCAGACTCCTCTGTCACTCAGCAGGGTGTGTGGGGAGAGCCGGCCCAGGGAGGTGGAGGCTGGCTGCCATTGGTCTGGGAGGACATGGAGCCTAGAAAGCAAGAGTGTGTGCGCCATTGCAGTCAAGGACTGTGAACTTTCCCTATCGTGGAAGGTGTTTGCTCTTCCCTTCACCGCTCCTCCCGCTTCCCTCTGGGGTAAAGGTCACAGAAAAGTCATCCAAGTCACAGAAAAGTCATCCAACTGTGGACAACCAGGCAGGACTAAAGGTGGCAGTGCGGTGCCCGTGAGAGACACATGAGGTACAGGAAGCCTTGCAAATGCTCCTGGGTTAGAGGTGGCCGTGCAGTGCCCATGAGAGACGCGTCAGGTGCAGGAAGCCCCGCAAACCCTCCTGGACCCCTGCAGAACCACCTGCTCCCACCGCTGTCTCAGATCTACCCCAATGCTGTCGATGTCCACCTTCTCCATTGCCTCTTCTGTTGCTTTTGTGCTTCTGGTGGCGTCTAGGGAATCAGGGTCTGATCCCGGGTCAGGACAGTTTATGCCTGTGTTTCTTTGTAAGTGTTTTACAGTTTCAGCTCTTCCACTCCGCCTTCATCCACTGAGAAATTCACTATGGTTCTTTGAACCGGGGCTCATGGTCCGACTGTCTGTGATTTGAACCACATGAGCTTATGATTTCTTCCAGACGAGGGACCGCCTGGGACCTCTGAGACACAGGAGCAGACATGGCTATGGGGCGGATTCCTGTTCACAATGGCCCCTAAATCTCCCTCCAAACATAGGCCCCTGTGGCCCGGTTTGGCTCACATGAGCCGCCTTTAGGGTCACCGGTTGTGGAGCTGGAGGAGGACTCTGGGGCCAAAGTGGTCGCTGTGGTCCCTTCCCCGGGCATACCCGTGGGCCAAAGTGGCCGGTGTGGTCCCTCCCCCGGGCATTCCCGTGGGCCAAAGTGGCCGGTGTGGTCCCTCCCCCGGGCATTCCCATGCCCACTTCTCCCTGTTCATTGCTCCCGGCTCCCAGGCTGGGCTCTGTCCCCTCACTGCCTTTTCTGTTTTCCTCCCAGCTTCCAGGACTCCGCCCGTGGGCTTCAGAGGAGCACTGTCCAGGCAGCATTTGTGAGCAGTGCTCGGCGGGCTGCGTGCAGTGAGATCCAGCCTAAAGAAGGGGGCCTGGACATGCCTTTGCCCTGTGCGCAAAACATGGGCTCATTTTCCAGGCCCACCTCAATCCTTCTCCCAGGCTGAACGGCTTCTCTCTCTTCTGCCCTCTGTTTCTCTCTCTTTCCCTCTACTCTGTCTCTCCTCCTCCCTGTCCCATCATCTGTCCCTCTCTCGTCTCTCTTCCTCCCTCCGTCTCTCTTTCTCTCTCTTCCTTCTCCATCTGTCTCTCTCTCCTCCCTCTTCCATTTGAGCTCCGACACCTCCTCCCTCACAGCGTGCCTGGCTGCTCCCGGAGTGTCTATTTCTGGACACGAGATCCTTGTGGTCAGGGACTTTGTCTTATCCATTCCATGTCCTCTGAAGCCAGAGCCCGAGGCGTCGTAGGTGCTCAGTGACTACTTGCTAAGTTAATGAGCTGAGGAGGCCCTGCGGTGCCTGCAGGGGGAGTCTTCCATTTTGTTCTCCCAAAGGCACCTGTGTGTGTGACAAACACCTGCATGTGCCTGGCCTTGGCATGCCCGTGTCCCATATTCAGCCTTGGCATGCCCCTGTCCCCTGTTCAGCTTTGACACGCTTGTGTCCTGTGTTCAGCCTTGGCACGCCCCCATCACGTGTTCAGCCTTGGCACACCCTGTCCTGTGCCTGGCGTTGGCTGCCATGCTTGGCCCTGCACGCCCTGTGCCTGGCCTCAGCATGCTTCCCAGGAGCAGGATTTTTAGGGAGCACTCAAGGGGAGTTTCTAGAAGCATCAGCAAGTCTCTCCTCCAAAGTCATTTTTCTTTACCTTGACGGAAAAGCAGGACGGTGTCATTTATTATTTCGGGCACCAAGCCACAGATGAGGCCCCACTGTTGTCTGGTTATTCACAAGTCTGTGTGGGCACCAGAGCATTTTAAATTATGCCAGTGAACCTGCTTTGGCGGTCTGGCTGCCTAGTGCTGTGCAAATGTGAAGCGGCAGGTGCCGGCTCTGTGGATTCAGGGCACCAGGACCCGTGGTGGCCCGTCTCCACCTGGGATAAAGAAGTCAAACTTGAACCTTGACGGAGGGGACCATGGCTTGGCTTCAGCAGGCTGCCTCTCTCTGAGGACCAAAGGAGGACCGTGTGGGAGGTCCTCCAGCACTGGCTGGAAAGGGGCCAGGCCCCGGGGAGCCGCCTCGGGGTGGGGAGGCCAGACAGCAGCCACGCTCACTTCCAGGCAAGATTCTCGGAATTCTGGAAGTTCTTCTAGACCAGTCACTTGCTAGGGATGTTTTAGTTAAAGAAACTGAAATCCAGGCAATTAAAATGAGGTCAGAACTGTTAGCCTCAAGGGATTGGGGCCAGAAATGGGCTGGACAGTCCCCACGGCAGAGCAGAGCAGCAGAGGCCGCGGCCAGGCCAGGGGCAGCTGGGCACCAGGCCCATCCCTGCCCGGGCTGAGAGGCCTCTAGGCCCTGTTTTCCTGGGGGGACCTCAGAGGCCTGGAGGGAGCATCTCAGACTTCCTGTGGAGAAGGCCCGCGAGAGATGCTGAGTAACTTATAAAGAAAATGAAAAACGGAGCTGAAATTTACCCCAGGGTGGTGATGTGCTGGTGAGTGAAAGAGTGACTGTTGTACCGGAATCCACCTCCAAACCAGAGACCCCTCGGGACAAGCCAGGAGATGGCCCCTGTGGGCCCTCGCAGCTCCCCAGCAGCTCACGTTCCAGAAAACGAGTGAGTAGACCGCAGGACTGGTCCTCTGATCCCGCCTCCTAAGTGAGAGTCAAGTCCCGCTTCAAAACATTCCCTGCACATTCATCAGTTCTGTTTCGTGAGCTGATAGCATTAGCAAAAGTGAACAAAGCAGAGATTGTATCTTTTCTTCTGAACCATTAATAACAGAAGATCCAGGCCTTTAAACAGGAGCTCCAAGTAAAACCATCTTTCTTACTCTACAAATGTAATGACATACCCGTTTTAATCCATTGCCAGGAGAACTTGGACTGGGGTTTCTAGGCCTGTTATCTTGAAACAGTCAAAGCAGGAGCCCCCCTGTGTTTTCCTGCTGATTAACTTTGGTGTGCCCTGAACAATGACTCCTGTGGTTGCAGATGCTGCCAACGCAAGGTGCTTCCCAGTGGGGGAGAGAAGGAGGCACCGCGCATCCTGCCTGGGGCTGCCCTGTTCCTGCGGGAGCCTCCCTCCTGTGCACACCCCACTGGCTGTGACCGCCCTCGAGCGAACTGAAGTAAAGCCACTCAAATCATCTCTGAGGGCTTCATGTCCTCATGGAACCCCGGCTGAGAGAGGATGCGACGGACATTTCAGACCTGGACTCAGGGACCGCTCCATTTGGAGAATGCTCCCTGCAGGCTTCACTGATTAGGAGAAAATCCCACAACCGGGCCTGTCTTGGCTCTGACCACTGAGTGTCTTGGTAGTCTCAAGTACATATATCAGAAAAATGTCTTGGGGAGCTAAGAAGAACGTTAAATCCTTAAATTTAAAAACATCCTCACATTGTTATGGCTTAAGAAATATAATTTTCTCTTTCGCAAATCTTTCTTAGTCAAATAAAGACATGCCCCTTCTCTGCAGAACCAAACGTTCCTTTGTTTGCAACTCAGAAATGCCTCTCCTCCCCTGGGGACGCTCCCGAGGCTGCCGGAGTCGGGCTGGCGCCACTGCTTCTGCAAGGATGAGAGCACACGTGGTCACCAGCGCAATTCCAGCAGGGAGATGTCAAAGCTTTAAACAGAATCTCAGCTGTGAACACAGGGAATTACCAGGACTTCTTAGACTCACATTCATTTTCATAATGTGCTTCGTTTTCTGAGAATTCTGTGGCATTTTGGCCTCTGCCATGAGGAATACATTCTCGTTCTGACAATTCAGAATTGGCTCTTTGTAGTGTTTGTCCTTGGGGAAGAATAAATTGTTGGAGAAGGTGTTTGAATGACCTTGTGCTTCCGAGCTAATCAGGAGCCATCCACACCATCCGTCTGAGCATCAGCCTTTCTTCTGGGCGGCTGGGCTGCCGTCCTCCAGCAGTGCAGGGTCACGGAGGGAAGACGCGCTTTGGAGTCAGAAATCCAGGTTTGAAGCATGTTTTTGTCACTTACAACTATGTGGCCTTTGGTGAATCACTCAACTGTTTTGAGCCTCAGTTTCCCTATTTGTACCATGTTTCGTTGAACTGCCATGTGGGTTAAGCAGGATCAAAGCGGCTGCTCCAGGGGCCTCGGTCGTGGCGTTCTGGCCTCTGGAACTGCGAGACACACACATCTGTTGTGTATGCGCCACCCAGTTGATTGCATTTCATTATAGCAGCCTGAACAGACCAAGAAAACTACCTTCCAAATGTGTTCAGAATTTAGCTTCTTGCCACCTCCCCAGTTCCCACCCCGCTCTGAGCCACTGTCACATCTCATCCAGAATTTTATGTTAGTCTCCTACCTGGCCTCCCTGGGCCTCACTCCTACCTGGCCTCCCTGGGCCTCACTCCTACCTGGTCTCTCTGGTTCTCCTGTTTACCTGGTTTCCTTGGTTCCTCCACCCAGTCTTCCTGGTTCTCCCTCCTCCCTGTTCTCCCTCCTCCCCAGCCTCCCTGTTCTCCCTCCTCCTGAGCCTCCCTGTTCTCCCTCCTCCCCGGCCTCCCTGTTCTCCTTCCTCCCCAACTTCCCTGTTCTCCCTCCTCCCTGGTCTCCCTGTTCTCCCTCCTCCCCGACCTCCCTGTTCTCCCTCTTCCCCGGCCTCCCTGTTCTCCCTCCTCCCTGTTCTCTCTCCTCCCTGGCCTCCCTGTTCTCCCTCCTCCCCGGCCTCCCTGTTCTCCCTCCTCCCCGGCCTCCCTGTTCTCCCTCCTCCCCGGCCTCCCTGTTCTCCCTCCTCCCTGGCTTCCCTGTTCTCCCTCCTCCCCAGCCTCCCTGTTCTCCCTCCTCCCCGGCCTCCCTGTTCTCCCTCCTCCCCGGCCTCCCTGGTTCTCCCTCCTCCCTGGCCTCCTTGTTCTCCCTCCTCCCTGGCCTCCCTGTTCTCTCTCCTCCCTGGCCTCCCTGGTTCTCCCTCCTCCCTGGCCTCCCTGTTCTCCCTCCTCCCTGGCCTCCCTGTTCTCCCTCCTCCCTGTTCTCTCTCCTCCCTGGCCTCCCTGTTCTCCCTCCTCCCTGGCCTCCCTGTTCTCCCTCCTCCCCGGCCTCCCTGTTCTCCCTCCTCCCTGGCCTCCCTGTTCTCCCTCCTCCCTGGCTTCCCTGTTCTCCCTCCTCCCCAGCCTCCCTGTTCTCCCTCCTCCCCGGCCTCCCTGTTCTCCCTCCTCCCCAGCCTCCCTGTTCTCCCTCCTCCCCAGCCTCCCTGTTCTCCCTCCTCCTTGTTCTCCCTCCTCCCAGGCCTCCCTGTTCTCCCTCCTCCCTGGCCTCCCTGTTCTCCCTCCTCCGTGTTCTCTCTCCTCCCTGGCCTCCCTGTTCTCCCTCCTCCCTGGCCTCCCTGTTCTCCCTCCTCCCTGGCCTCCCTGTTCTCCCTCCTCCCTGGCCTCCCTGTTCTCCCTCCTCCCTGCTCTCCCTGGTTCTCCCTCCTCCCCGAACCCTGATCCTACCTATGTTCCCAACAGTCTGTTTTCCACAGAGCAGCCAGACAGGTCCTGTGAGAACTCTGGTGGGACGGTGTCACGTTCCTGCTCGCATCCTCCAGTGACCTCCTGCCTCATGGAGGGCACCGCTCTCTGCTTGCATTCACCCCTCGACCTGCTACATTCTGCCATCGTGTCCCGCTTCTCCTCCAGCTCCTTCGGTCTCATCCACTCCAGCTCCGTGCTGCTCCCTGGACGCTCCAACCCGGATCTGACCTCAGCTCTGCCCTCGTCCTTCCTAGCGGCTGGACACAGTTGTTCCTGGTGACCGCAGTGCCCAGCCCTTCCTTCTGGCCTCGTTTGCTGATCACTTGCATTATTTGGAATGGGATTAACCATCAGAGACCCGAAATAATTGTGCCCGAACAAAACAGAAATTAATGCATTTCAGTCCGACTATGCAGTTTGGGTTGATACGGCAACCCCTGCATTGTTTGGGACCCAGGTCTCTCAACTGTGGCTCCAAATGACACAGGCTGACACCCGGGGGCCACCTGGCCACTCCAGGTCCCCCCTTTAGGCCAAAGCCCAGCCCGTGAGAAGGGAGAGAGAAAACAGGGGTCACCCTTCTCCCTGAAAGGGCTTGGCCTGGATTATGCACCAACATTTCCCCAGGGACCAGTGGCCAGAATCTGCCATGAGCACCCCTAGCTGCACGGGGGTCAGGAAACGAAGCATCCAGCTGCCAGGCAACGTGCCACATTAGAGAAGAAACACAGACCCCTGCCCCTGGCCTGATGCCCTGGCCCACCGACTCTGCCCCGGGAGGTCCTTCTCCTTCACGGCCTTGTGTGAAGTGGGCATCAGGCTGCATGGTGTCTGGGGGCTGTGGGGCTCTGAGAGCTGTTTTCTGCTAGGGGGTTTTGGGGGACACAGTTTGATTTAGGAGTAGATACCTTAAGTTTTGTAGACCAGACTTTTATTTTTTGACGGGATAATTTCTGCAATGACTGTTGGCTGTGACTTCAAAATATATCTAGAATGCAAATACAGCCATGGTGAGCATTTCTGTCCCCGTGGGCCTCACCTGGACGGAGTCCTCATCCTCCTGTCTCCCACGTGCACCTGTGCCTCTCAGAAGCCAGAGGAGCCCGGTGGAATGACGCTTGGAGTGAAAGCCCACATTCCCACCTGGGCAGGGAGGCCTTAAACCCTCTGTTCCCTGGTTACCCCGGGGGTCCTCTCCTGACTCACACCCCACCAAACGCACTGGACTCCTGGCTATTGCCCGAACTCCGCCATCCTGCACACCTGAGGCTGGCCCTGACCCTTCTCTACCTTGGGAAACACATCCTCTTCACCCCATGCTATGCCCCAGCCTCTTCCAAGTCGTGGTTCACACCAAGACCACATCGCCACCTCCATGGGCCTGTCTGCAATGCTCCTTGTAAATTCCAACCCTCAAACCTCCTACACAACTAATCCCCCATCCTACTCAATAGTACACAGGACTTACAGAACTGACCCCTTCTCAAATTTGCTATTTGATTCACTTGCTTGGCGCCTAGAATGTGAGTGCAGAAGGGCAGACACTGGGTTGTGCTCCTCGTTCTACCTTCTAAGCCTACCACACAGCCAGGCACACAATAGGGACTCAACAAATATCTGCCCAGTGGTTGAACAGCGGGTGACATCATGAATACACACGTTCTAGAATCAAGTCAATTCAAAGGGGTGGCATTTTGTCGTTGTTTTGCTAATAGCCAGCATGTAACTGGCACCAACTGGACTCCATGAGGTTGACCCGGTGGAGTGAAAAGCCTTGATTTGGTCACCTCATGCTTCGTGACATTTTCTATTACATGTAAACATAATATCCTTCCTTCGATAAGTAAGTATCCTGAAGCCCCCTCACCTCAGGAGCACCAGCGGTTCTGACGGCCTAATCCCCAGGCCAGGTTCACTCTCATGCTCTCCGTCATAAAACAAAATCTACGGGGTGCCGTGGCCTGGACCTGCTGCTGAATGTCTCTTGGGTCCCCCTGAGTGACGACGCCAGGCTAACTGGACCTGGAGAACAAGAGCAGATGTTCTGGGGGTCCCCGTGAGACCACGCACAGCAGAGGAGCCCAGGCTGACCCTGTGGAGACTCAGGGGGTCCCGGTGAGACCCACATAGCAGAGGAGCCCAGGCTGACCCTGCGGAGACTCAGGGGGTCCTGGTGAGACCCACACAGCGGAGGAGCCCAGGCTGACCCTGCGGAGACTCAGGGGGTCCCGGTGAGACCCACATAGCAGAGGAGCCCAGGCTGACCCTGCAGAGACTCAGGGGGTCCTGGTGAGACCCACACAGCAGAGGAGCCCAGGCTGACCCTGCGGAGACTCAGGGGGTCCTGGTGAGACCCACACAGCAGAGGAGCCCAGGCTGACCCTGCGGAGACTCAGGGGGTCCCGGTGAGACCACGCATAGCAGGGGAGCCCAGGCTGACCCTGCGGAGACTCAGGGGGTCCCGGTGAGACCACGCATAGCAGAGGAGCCCAGGCTGACCCTGTGGAGACTCAGACTCCTGCCTCATCTCTGCAAGGTTTCACATGCAAGGGCCTGGGGCATGTGGGGACAGTGTTTTCAAGGTAAAAAACAAATGACTGTACCTTGTACCTCTTACCACTCAAGCACAGAATTGTCCCTGACAGTACTGATTTGACTCGTCTGTGCAGAGGGCTGAAGGCTGAGGAGGGTCCGCTGCAGGCCAAGGCCACTGTGGGAGCTGCACTGCCACTCAGGCTGGGACCCAGCAGCCCTACCAGGGATGGGCATAGCCTGGCAGAGCTTTGCTCTGGAGTGGGTCCTCTCGCAAGCCCAGGAGGGAGTGATGGCCTAGACCCCCAGGTTTTCAAAGCAGAGCTGTGTCTTCTGTGCCAGAGAACCATTTGCCATGGAAACAACGCTCCTCACAGGCTGCTGGGCTCGGGCAGAAAGTGAGGGCCCCCCATGGAACATGGGTGACCCTGGCTGGCTCTTGCCTTTGTGAACTGGGTTTTGTCAGACACACCAAGTCTAAGGGGCTGGGAGCAGCCGTGACTCAGCACATAGTGAATAATGCACTTTGGGGTTGGGCCTGCGCAGGGCTGTGGAGCAGAAGTGAGTTGATGGATCGGGGCTCAGGTCCCCAGGCTGGCGCTGGACAACTTCTCTGCCAACTCACAATAGTGGTTCCGTCCTGGTTCCCTGCAGCCAGTGACAGGAACAGGCAGTGTCTGCAGCCGGGCTGGCGCACAGTGTTGGAACAAGCCGGGCTTCAAGGCAGCTTGCGGGTGGCCGGTGAGGAGAGGACTTCACCCCGTGGTGGGGCTTGAAGCAGCACACGGGGAGGGAGAAGGGCCTTCGGGAAGGGCATGCCAGATCCCGGGCACTGATGAGCTGCCTGGCTGTTTGGTCAGAGCCTGGCAGGAAGGTTGGGAAACAGAGGTGGTCTGGGATAGGCCATGGGGTGCAGAGCGAGCAGGTCCTCGAGCCTCATGGGACACCCACTACCCACCAGAAAGCACATTCGCAAAGAGGCTTTCGGGACTGGAGTGATGTGCCAGCATGTGTCTGGGCTGCCCAGTGGGCTGTGCCAGGGTGGAGGAGCCTCAAGGCGGGGTTGAGGCTGTGCCTGGCCCCACACCATGGGGTCCCTCTCACGGGGCTGATCTACCTACGACTGCTGCACGCCTGCCTGCCCTCCGCAGGGATCCACACGGAGCCCCCCACCCAGAGAGGACGGAAGGTAGCGTCATCTCAACAGCACCGGGTGGGTGGAACCCTTTCCAGATTTAGCGAGCAGGGAAATGAATGACTGGTTTTCACTGGAGTTTTCACCTGTCCTGGATATGACTTTGCCTTTTATGCTCTCAGGGCCTCTGTCAGCTCACGAAGCTGAAGGGTAACAGAATATCTGATGAACGAAAAGGTGATCTTGAATGTGGGTCAGACCCAGGTGCCAGTTTTGTGGTGAAGGTGGTGCAACTGTGGCTGTGTGACTGGCATGTGGGTTTACCATGCGGCCTTCCACCTGGCCACCTGGACTCAGAGGGCCTGCGTAAACGACAGAATGGGTTTGAAGGCTCAGCCAAGCTGCCACTCAGCGCAGCGCCCAGCAGCGACAAGGCCCTGCCCTGCAGCACGTGGGACAGTGGGAAATACTGTGATGTCCATAGCAGCTAGAATCCGTGGGGCCTGGGGCGGGCCGGCCTCTCCACACAACTCTCAGGGATGCCCCTGAAGAAGCATCTTCCTGCTCCCTGGGCCCTGCTGTTCCTGGGAGGGGGTGCTGGGATTTCTTCTATCAGGGACAGGACAGGGCTCCTGTGAAATGGAAGCAGCCGCTGCTGCCGGATCACTCTGGGCTTCCTGGGCCGAAGAAGGGTCTACCTCAGCAGCAGCAGGTAACCCCATTACCCTGCCAGCCGCTGCTACGCAGGGGGAGAGGAGTCACGATCCCACCTCCTGACCTTGGGGAATTTGTGAGGCCTTTAACACCCAGTGAAAGGAGAATCAGCACCCATAGCCACCAAGACCTGCTCAGGCCAGGTGGCTGCAGCGCAGGGATCCTATGTCCCAGGCCTTGGGGAGTGTGGCCACCAGGAGCATTCTAGAAACAGTGGCTCGGGAGGGAGATTGTGAACAGCAGCTCTGATTTGGGCCCCGCCACAGCAGCCAGCGCAGGCCAGGGATCCTCCCGCATCGTGTGTTCTGAGCTCGCAGCTGCAGGTCGTCCGCAGGTTGCCTGGGTTACAGAGCGACTTAACGAGGGTGGGATGCCTGGTGGACTCCAGTGGACACATGCAGCACCCCCACTCCTGTCCCCCCATTCCCATACATCCTCCCGTACTTGAGCAGTAGCTGGAGCAGGCGCTTCTGAAAGGGCTTCCACCCGCTTTGGGCTGCCAGCATCCTCCTCTGGTGGTGGAGGGAGCTCAGCACACACACATGGGAAAATGTCTCCTGCGGGGCTCGGCAGCTGGGACGCTTCCCTTCCCCGGATACTCCCTGAGCCTGCTGGGGGGCCTGCTGGACGCCTTGGGGGCCTGCCCTGGTGGGCGGCATCAGTGACACACCCCAAGCAGGGCCCCCTCTTCCAGCTCCCCATCACGGTCCTGCCCTCCCCGCTCACTGCTCCTGGCCTAGGACTCCCACCTGCGTGGCCTGCACGCCCTTATCCTCTCAGGATACCTTTGCTTGGCAAAGCCTGCTAAGCCCGTGCGAGGTGCAGGTGTATCCTGATAAGGCCTGTGATGCTTTTCAGGTGGATAGGGAATAGACGTGCAGGGCGCAGTGAGCAGGCGTGAAACCGCAGAGGCAGAGGACGAGGCGAGGTCAACCAGGGCTGGGACGCCACGGGCAGCGCTGGGTCCACAGCGGCATCAGGAAGGTACAGAGGCGACTTCTGGCCTCTGCCCCAGGCGCGGCCTCCTGACCACTCTTCACGTTCTCCCGGGAGACCTCAGACACCACAGGTGCAGCCGAGTGCTGGACACCTCACGCCCTGGGACGGAGAGACAAGCCTTCATCCTCCAGGTCAGCAGCTGGTGGACCAGGCAATGTGGCCTCGCCCAGCCCAGCCCTCACGGTGTTCCTGGGGAGCACGATGTTTCACGGGGCTGCTGCATGCCACTCTCACGCTGCTGTGGCAGAGCCGTGTCACTGCGGAGAGACTGCAGGCTGCAGAGCAGAAATACATCCCCTCTGGCCCTTCCAGCAAGGGCTCTTGGACCCCTGCTCTGGGCAACAGTGGCCCAGTGAGAGACTTCGGGCAGGGGAGCGACATGGTCAGGTGTTTCTTTGGAAGGGCTTTGTGTCAGCGTGTGTAGGGAGAAGGGGGTGCCTGGCCACGTGGGTGTCGTAGGGTTGCGGGCAGTGGCCCCAGCAAATGCAGTAGAGACAGGTGAAGACAGAGGCCAGAGGCAAGGGCAGGGAGGAGACACTCAGGACAGGAGTTGAGCAGAGGTGCTGGGAGGCGAGGCCAGGACCCAGGTATGGCCCCACACAGTGCAGGGCATGGCTGCCAGGGGCATCTGGCGCAGCGAGGATTTCCCTTAGTGCTGGGACTTAAGCGGCCCTGGCGCTTCCTCATTAGGGGCCTGTGGTCATTGCAGAACTTACCCCTTCATGGGCTGGTTTTGGCACGGTAATGAACGGACTTGCCCCCCGTCACTTTCTCACGTAGTGTTAGTCGTGTGCAATGCACGTGGCTCACATTGGGGATTTTTAAGGCCCGATTTCAGATTTCAGGGCCCAACCTTAGAGGACTTTGAAGGCCAAGTGTGTCGGATTTCAGACAGCTCAGTGACTTCAGGAGCGGGATTTCAGTCGGCAGGCTGGGTGGGAGGCACCTGGGCTTGTCACCGCGAGCAGGGTGGACACTGCGTTTCACATCCCTGCTTGCCAATGTGGACTGTGACGTCCGGGGGGGCCTGGGCCAGGCGGCACAGAGGCCGGGGAGAGGCTTCAGAAACACTTTCCTGACGGCAGGCGTCCTGGGTTCATCTTTCAGTCATACACACCCCTCTTATAAATGAGGACCCCAGGAGGAAAACGGAAAGCACATGGCAAGTTTACTCAGACTTCAGCTTCTTTCTTTCCAGGATGCCTGTGAGAGCAGTAGCTGTAAACTTCAGCTGCATTTTTTCTTCGCCTTTAAACTTGTCCTTCTGCTTTGTCTCTGTTTTCTTTCTCATTTGTGTGTGTTCTCAGCTTTTCTTATTTATAAATTATTTGACACTGTTCAAAATTTAGTAACATGTTAAAAAGTATCTTTGATTGCCAACTGCCTTAGCTCCCCTCGACCAAACTCTATTCAATTTTTAAGTTCTTATTCTGTGCGAGAACTTTTACAAGGCAATTACAGCTGGACTTTCTGAATTTAAAACAAACTCTCGATGAATATTTTGGAATTCCTTGGCTAACTTGCAATTCTATCAAATAAATCGCCCCATAAATTATACTACATCATTTGAGTAAAAGAAGTAAAATATACATCTTTCTTTATGGCAGCCCAATTATCTGACGTAACTACTCTACATTTTATGAGGCATTAACTATTCTTCTATTAGAAAAAATATTATCTAACTTTTTTGCGCATACGGGAATGTCGTGGGACTCCCACCCCGCAGTTCCTGGGATGAGGTGACGCCGTGGAGCAGCTTGTGCCGTGGGAGCCTCGGCACACTCTTCCAGCCGCTCCACCTGCTCCCGTCTCTGCCGCGAGCTGCTCTGCCTGAGTCCAGACTCTCAGCGTCGTGTCTGGGACACAATCCTTCGCCATCTTCTCCATGGCACCTTTGGCTAGACGGTGTCACGTGATCCTGCCACCACGTGTGAGTGTGTGCGGATAACCCCCGAATGTGCTTCTCCACCTCCGGCTTCTCCCCTGGGCTGGGGCCTTCTCTGCGGAGCACTGACTTTGCGGTTCTCTGCCTGATGTCTGGTCAGTGTCTGAAAACCTTGTTCTAAAACTGCTCCTCCCAGCCCTCCACGCCTTGGCTCTCGGGGTCGTTATCCAGCAAGGAGCGAAGTCAGAGGCGGGAACCGTCCTTGAGCCCCTGCTGTTTCATCTCCCTGTGAAGTTAATCCTGGTGCTCCATCCCCAACACACCCACACCTGACCCTCGCCTCTGTCAGCCCGGGCCTGCCCATCAGACGGCTTTCCAGTGGGTTTCACCTTGTTTCCCGCGTATTCTCTACGCGGGAACTGGAATTATCTTCTTAAAATGGAAAGCACTTCCCTTTACTGCCCCTCTTAAAACCTTCTGAATAGTCTCTCACACTTGGAATAAAATCCAAAATCCTTATCCCTGACTTCATTGTCTGACGTGACGTGGTGTGACTCTCTCCTTGACATCACTGGACGACTAGAGTTAATTCCACGTCCACGAGAACTCCTCCCGTTGTTACTTTCGTTGACATAGATTGGTATCAGTTGCTATATTGAGATGATATAACACGTTTTATCAATCAATGATGTCAGTGATACGGCCCTTACATATTTAGATTGATCTAGCAGTCCCTCTTGATATTAAAGACCACATTTTCTTGAGAATTGTAACAAGGAACATGGACTGTGTAAAGTTCTTCACCGCATTTTAGTTAGAAATGTAGCCTGCATTCTCTGGACGAGGTAGTTTTATTGGAAAAGCTTCATCCTCCGCTTGCCTCGCTCCTGCCCTCCTCTCTGGAGGTCACCTCTGGCCTCCCTGTTCCTTGAACACGCCAGACTCGTTCCTGTTCCAGGGCTTTGCGGGTCCTCCTCACTCTGCCCCTGTCCATCGCCCTGTTCATCTCCTTGTCATCATTCCAGATGTCACAGTATTAGGCCCTTCCTGGATCCCTATTCTGGGTTGCTTGGTCCCTGCCCCACCTCCCCGCACAGCATCACCTGTCATCCTTACTCTGCATGTTGTCACCACCCGAGTCCCATGGTTTGTGGATTGTTGTTTATGGTGCAAGTCTCTGCACTAGGATGTGAGTTTCAGGAGGGCAGGAGCGATGCTCATTGAGATTGCTGCCATATCCCACCACCCAGAAACGAGCTCGGCATGCGGCGTGTGCTCATTTAGCGTGTGCTAAAAGAAAGAAGAACATGAAGGGCAAGCCATCAACATGTGCCTTTTCAGACCCAGTGTCTTTGCTTCCAGCGATACGCACAGATAATGAAAGAATGCCCCAGGAGGTGGAGGGCAAGGAGCTATAGAACTGAAATATCTACATGACTTCTCTACAGTGAAGGCTCTTCATCTTTTAATTCTCAGTGATTCTGACCTTACTGAGGATGAGATGACCTGTATGATCCACAGAGCAGCTTGGTCCTCAATAAATAGTGGGGACTCAAACTCATGACCACACACTCATGATTTTTTGGGCTTAGTTAAAATGTAACCTCATTTTTATAGCTCCAGCACTGTGGTGTGATCAGGAGACCCAAGCATCGGTAAAGATGTGTCCCTGCCCCCGGCACTAGAGACGGTGGATACATAAACAGCTGTAATTCTGGAAATATTGGTAAAGTGCTACCGGCACATCAATGAGATGATTGATTGTCTTATGGTATGGCTAGTTGTTTATACACCTAGTCATAAGACTGTAGATTGCTTGGCGATGAAGATGCAAGAGAATCAATATTTTGAAAAACTTTTGAATTGAACGATAACACATGGATGTTTATTTATTTTGTATCTTCATCTGCAGTTGTAAAAAGAAAATACAGAGATCCCTTGTACCCTTTCACGGTGTTACACAATAGTAACATTTTGCAAAACTAAATTAATATCACAACCAAAATATTGTCATTATACAGTCAAGATATGGAGCATTTCCATCACCAAAAGGATGCAGCCTGTTGCCTCGCCCACTTCCCTCCCATCCCCCAATTCCTTCTCAAACCCTGGCACCTAGTAAAATGTTCTCTATTTGTATAACTTTGTGATTTCAAAAATTTTTATATAAATGGCATATTACAGTCGTTAACCTTTTGGTATTGACTCTTTTCAATCAGTGTAAATTTTCTGGAGATTCATTTAGGTGGCTGCATGTATCAGTAATTTTATTGCTGAGTAATATTCCATAGCACAGATGTACTATGGCTTAACTTTTTTTAAAATTATACTTTAAGTTCTGGGATACACGTGCAGAACGTGCAGGTTTGTTACATAGGTATACACGTGCTATGGTGGTTTGCTGCATCCATCACCCCGTCACCTACAGTAGGTATTTCTCCTAATACTATCCCTCCGCCAGCCCCCACCCCCTGCTATCCCTCCCCTCGGCCCCACCCGCTGACAGACCCCGGTGTGTGATGTTCCCCTCCTGCGTCCATGTGTTCTCATTGTTAACACCAACTTATGTGAGAATATGTGGGGTTTGCTTTTCTGTTCTTGTGTCCGTTTGCTGAAAATGATGTCTGCGGCCATACCACCCTGAACGCGTCTGATCCCGTCCGATTTTTATTTTTATCTAAACTTTTATTTCAAGATAAATGTAGATTGACATGTAGTTGTAAGAAACAATACAGAGAGATCCTATGACACGTTACTCGCTTCTCCCTGTGGTAGTATCCTGCAAAAAATGCGTACCCCACAGTACACTATCACAGCCAGGTGGGTGGTACTGGCAGTCGTGACGCGGCACGTTTCATTACAGCAGGGATCTGGAACAGTCCCTTCATAGCAGCTGCTACTTCCTGTCCTCCCCCTTCTCCTTAATCCCTCCAACTGCTCACCTGTTTTCCATTGCTATCATTTGCCGTTTCAGGAATGTTATATAAAAAGAGTCATACGGTATGTAACCTTTGGGGTTGGCTTTTTCTACTCAGCGTAATTCATTCCGGTTGCTCTCTGTATCTATAGTGTGTGTGTGCGTGTGTGTGTGTGTGTGTGTGTGTGTGTGTGTAAATCACGCAGTGGTATTCCATGACATGGATGCACTAGTTTAACCGTCCACCCACTGAAATACATTTGGGTTGTTTCTGGTTTGGGGCCCCAATGAACAACGTTCCTATGAATGTTCACTTGCAGGTTTTTATGTGTGTGTGTGTGTGTGTGTGTGTGTGTGTGTGTGTAAATCACGCAGTGGTATTCCATGACATGGATGCACTAGTTTAACCATCCACCCACTGAAACACATTTGGGTTGTTTTTGGTTTGGGGCCCCGATGAACACCGTTCCTATGAATGTTCACATGCAGGTTTTTATGTGGACATAATTGTTTTCCAGGGCTGCCATACAAAGCACCACAAACTGGGTGGCTCAAACCAACAGAAATTGATTCTCTCACAGTTTAGAGACGAGCAGTCTTAAAGTGTTGGCAGGGTGTATTGGTTCATTCTCACGCTGCTAAGAAAGACATACCCTAGACTGGGTTTATAGAGGAAAGAGGTTTGACTCACAGTTCCGCATGGCTGGGGAGGCCTCACAATCATGGTGGAAGGTGAATGAGGAGCAAAGTGATGTCTTACATGGCGGCAGGTAAGAGAGCGTGTGTGGGGAACTCCCATTATAAAACCATCAGATCTCGTGAGACTTCATCACCACCATGAGAACAGTATGGGGGAAACTGCCCCCATCATTCTGTTAGCTCCACCTGCCCTGCCCTTGACATGTGGGAATTATTACAATTCAAGGTGAGATTTGGGTGGGGACACAGCCAAACCATGTCACAGGGCTGCTTTCTTCTGGAGGTTCCAAGAGAGAATCTGTCCTGTGCTTCTCTGCAAGATCCCGGTGCAGCCTGCAGTCCCTGATGTTCTTGGCTTGTAGCTGCACTGCTCCAGTCTGTCTCCATCCCCACATGGCCTTCTACCCGTGAGACGCCACCGGTCATACTGGAATTAGTGCCCATCCTAACCCACTGTGACCTTATATTAACTACATCGCGACAGACCCTATTTCCAAGTATGATTATATCCAAAGCTATTGGGAGTTGGGATTTCCACTTATCTTGTTGAGGGACACAATTCAACCTGCAAGACTAGGTTTCCATTTCCCCAGGGTAAAAGCTCTGCAGAGAAATTGTTGGATCATATGGTAGTTGCGTGCTTAGTTTCATAAGAAACCAAACTGCTTTCCAGATTCAGAGAGGCTATATCATTTTATATTCCTATTAGTGATGTATGAATGATCCATTTTTTTCTGCCTCCTCATCAACATTTGGTGTCACCGATATTTTTTGTTTTGTTTTGTTTTGCTTTTAGGCACTGTGTTACTTGCATTTCCCTAATAAATAATGATGTTGCATATCTTTTCACAGGCTTATTTGTGCCATCCATATATCCACTTCAGTAAAATGTGTCTTTTGCTCAACTTTCTAATTCAGTTGTTTCTTTTACTGTTGAAATTTGAGAGTTCTTTTATATCCTAAATACTACTCCTTTATCAGATATTTGATTTGCAAAGTTTATCCTCGTCTGTTCCTTGTGTTTTTATCCTCTTAACAGAGTATTTCATAGGGCAAAAGTTTTTAATTCTGTGATGTCCCATTTATCAACGTTTCCTTTTGTGGATTATGTCATTGATGGTCACAGCTGAAAACGTTTTGCCTAGGCTTTGATCCTGAAGATTTCCACCGATATTTTTCTAAAAGTTTCATAGTTTTACATTTTGTATTTAAATCTATGATTCATTTTGAGGTACTTTCTGTATGATGTGTGAGATTCAGACCAATGTTCATTTTCTTGCCTATGCATGTCTAATTGCTCCCACACTTTTTATTGAAAAGGCTATCTTTCCTCCATTGAATTGCTTTTCTCTCTTGCCAAAAAATCAGTTAGGCACATTTGTGTGGGTCTATTTCTGGGCTCTCTATTCTGTTCTGTAAATCTAAATGTCTATCTTTTTGCCAAGAGATACACTGTTTTGATTGTGGTAGTTATATAGTAAGCCTTCCTATTAGGTAGGGTGATTTCACCCACTTCGCTCTTTTTTTTCAAAATGGTTTTCAAAATGTATTCTAAGACCTTCGCTTTTCATATACTTTTTGAATAATCTCATCTAGATTTACAAAAAAGTCTTGCTGGTATTTTGATAGCAATTGCATTAAAACTGTATGTCAGTTTGGCGAGAACTGACATCTTTGCTGTGCTGTCTTGCAGTCCATGAATATAGTATATCTCTCCATTTATTTTTATCTTCGATTCCTTTCATTGGCATTTTGTAGTTGTCAACATACAGGTATTATACATGTTTTATTAGATTTACTTATAAGAATTTCATTTTAAAAGTGATTCTAAGTAGTATTATATTTTAAATTTCAGTGTGCATAACTATCATACAGAAATACAATTGACTGAGTGTTGATCTTGTATTCTATGACCTTTATAAACTCTTACTAATTCTGGGAGGCTTTTTTGTAGAGTCCTTGGGATTATCTGCATAGAAAAGTAGGCCATCTACAAACAGGAGTCACTTGATTCCTCGCTTTCTGATCTGTATACTTTTTATTTCCTTCTATTGCCTCATTGCATTGGTTAGATTTTCCAGCACTATGTTGAATAACAGTGGTGAGAGCAGAGACCTTTGACTTATTCCTGATGTTATGAATAAGGCATTCAGTGTTTCACCAGTAAATATAAGGTTAGCCTGGACTTTTTGTAAGTGTTTGTTATCAAGGTGACAAAGTTACCTTGACTTTTAGTTTTCTGGGAGTTTAATTATAAATGGGTGTGATTTTTAAAAAATGTGTTTTTTTTGCATTGATAGAATTGTGTGATTTTTATTTTTTATCATGATAATATGATCATTTACATTGATTGACTTTTTTTTTCTTTTCTAGAAACAGGGTCTTGCTTTGCTGCCCAGACTTGTTTTGAATTCCTGGGCTCAACTAATTCTCTTGCCTTAGTTTACCAAAGAGCTGGGATTATAGGCATGAGCCACTGCACCTAGCCTTGATTGATCAAACCAGCCTTGGCTCCTTGGAATAAATCTTAATTATGGTGTGTAACCCTATTTGTATAATGTTAAATTCTATTTGCTCATATTTTGTTAAAGATTTTAATGTCTATATTTATGATGGATTTTGGACTGTAACTTTAAAAAAATATAACCTTTGTTTTTTAAAATTAGGGTAATAGTAACTTCATAAAATCATTGCAAATTATTTCTTTCTTGTCTATCTTTTGAAAGACATTATTTAGAATTGTTGCTAATTCTTTAAACATTTGGCAGAATTTTCTAGTGAAACATCTAGGGCTTGGAGATCTCTTTTTTTCAGAACATTTAATTATGAATTCAATATCCTTAATAGTTATAAGGGTATTCAGACAATCTATTTCATGTCAGGTGAGTTGTTGTGTTCATGTTTTTCTAGAAATTAACTCATTTCATTGAAGTTGTCTAATTTAGGTGTGTAGAGTTGCTTATAGTATTCCTTTGTTATCTTTCTGATGTCAGCATAGCCTGCAGAGATAGCCTCTGTTCAACTGCTGGCATTAGTAATTTGTGTCTTGTCTCTCTCTTTCTTCTTTACGTTTGTTGGAGGTTTGATAATTTTAATTGATCTTTTCCAAGAATCACCTTTTTGTTCATTGATTTTTCTATTATTTTTCTGTTTAATTTTTATTGATTTTTGCCCTTATGTTTATTATTCTTTTTCTTCTGCTTGCTTTGGGTTTACTGTGTTCTTCTTCAGATTCTTAAAGTGAGAGCTTAGATTATAGATTAGAGACTTTCTATTTTCTAATATAAACATTTAATACTATAAATTTTCCTTTCAGCATTGCTTTAGCTGTGTCTCGCAAATTCAGTACATTGTATTTTCATTCAATGTACTTTTAAAATTTCCTGATACTTTCTCTTCAATTCATGTATTATTTATAAATGTGTTGTTTAGCTTCCAAGCTTTAAATATTTTCTATTTTCTTTCTGTTACTGATTTCCAGTTTGATTTCTTTCCATTGTTCTAAGATAACAGATGCACTATAATTTCAATTTTTAAAATATCTGTTGAAATTTGTTTTATGGAACAAGGTATGGTCTAACTTGGTATATATTTCAGGGGCACTTCAAGTAATGTATATTTTGCTGTAATTGGGTGGAATGTTCTACAGAAGTGGATTCTATCCTGTGGGTTGGTTGTGTTATTGGGTTCTTCTATATCCTTGCTGATTTTCCTGTCAGTTGTTCTACAAATTATTAAGAGAAAGGGGTGTTAAAGTTGGCAACTATAATTGTGGATTTATCTATTTCTTCCTTCATTTCTTTAGGTTGAGGCTTCATGTATTTTGCAGCTCTGTTTCTGGTGCATATATATTGAAGATTGTTGTGTCTTCTTGGTGGACTGACACTTTTATCATTATGTAATCTTCCTCACTGTCTCTGGTAATTTTCTTTCTACTGAGGTCTACATTATCTGATACTAATATAGGTGCTCCTGCTTTCTTTTGACTAATATTTGTGTGTTATATCTTTTTCATTCTTTTACTTTCAACCGATATTGTATTTAAATTTAGCTTCTTGTAGACAGCATGAGAGTGGATCAGTTTTGCTTTATCCCCACAGTCTACCAATCTTTGTCTTTTAACTGGTGTATTTTAACCATTTACATTTTAGGTAGTTATGAATATGTTAGGCTTTAAGTTTTCCATTTTGTTTTCTGTTTTTCCTCTCTGTTTTCATCTGCTTACTTTTTCATGCCTTGTTATTTACTTGAACTTTTAAAATAATTCTATTTCAGTTCATCCGTAGTATTTTTGGGTGTATCTCCTTGTATAGTTTTTCTAAATTGATAATTCTAAGTATTACATTATATATGCATGATATTACAGGCTACTAGTGTTAACATTTTACCAATGTCACTCAAGAGAAGTATAAAAAGTTTATCATCTTTTGCTTTCCCCATTTATAATTGTCTTAATGATTTCCTTTTCATAAATTTAGAACCATATCAGAGAATATTATAATTTTTATTTTAATCCTCTTGATAAAACTCAAGAGGAGAAGAAAAATGTGTTATATTTGTTTATATTCTAACCTTTTCCAGTGTCCTTCCTTTCTTTTTGATGTTTCAAGATTTCTTCTTTTGTTATTTTTGTTTATGTAATTCCTTTAGCCATTCTTTTAGGGTAGTTCTGCTGGTAACAAACTCTTTTAGTTTTTTTTTTTTTTTTTTTTTTTTTAATTTGAGACTGTCTTGATTTTCCTTCATTCCTGAAAGATATTTTTGTGGTACATAAGATTCCAGGTTGACAGTTCTTTTCTTTTAGTGCTTAAAAGTGTGCCACTTTTTCTAGCCTCTATGGTTTATGAGAAATCTGCTATTATTCAACTTGTTTTTACAATATAAGTGTGATTTATCTCTCACTGCTTTCAAGAATTCTTTGCCTTGTCTTTGGTTTTCTTTTCTTTTTTTTCTGAAACATACAAAATGGTTTATTTGAATTCAGGAACTTCCCCTGTTACTAAGAACTCTGTTTTAAAGAAATGGTACAAAAAGGAAAATTCTAACCCCAAACAACTCAGAACGTTTTCCACTCAATACTGATACAAACATGTAAAAAAGAGAATAAAATGTTATTCATTTAAATACATACAAACTCTTTTAGACTCAAATAGTGTTTTAATACTTATCGAGGATATAACCAATGAGGCGAAGGAAGAAGGTATGTCGAAAGAACGTATATTGCAACAACCTAGACGGTACTGTTAACTCTGTTATACTGCAGACTTCTGCAACAAAAATGTCTTTCATTCCAGTGTGGACAGGGCTTTCCCTGATGGAGCATCTGTAGCTATTTCTCAGCTGAACTTACTCTTTTGGATTTAATGAAGGGCATGCCATGTGTTCGCATGTGAGTATTTAAGGCAGCTTCAGTTTCAAAAGTTTTTGCGCACACTTTGCACTTTCTGTCTGACATGGTGCCATCGGGGGACTCATCCTTGTGGCTGGGTTTGTTCTCCTGTTGGTTACCTTCCCCAGCCCCATTCTGCTTGACACTGGCCGAGGTTCCTTTAACTTGTGCACGATGAAGAGGTGCCTGGACAGAGAGACGTGAGACGTGTAGCAGAGACCACACTCCTGGCACTGGTAGGAAGAACCATCCGATTTGTAATGATGAGGGATGTGTCTGTGGAACTGCAGCAGGTTTTCAGTGGTGAAACCACACATGGCACACCTGTGAATCTTAAAAATGTTGATTTTCAGCTTTTTCAGTGGTTGAATGATTGCTCCTCTGGAAGGCCTGAACTCCAGAAATGGTTCTTCCAACTTCCGCTTGGGACTGGGGACCTTGGTGTCTTCTTTTATTTCTGTTTCCTCCTCATTGGTGGCATCTGTCATTTCTTTCAGGTCAGGGTCCTTGATGCTTCTCCAGCATCAACCATTTGGTAAAGATCTGCCTGCAGTCTGGGCAGTGCAGGCGTATACTTTCGACACCAGCCTGACCAACGTGGTGAAAGCCTATTTCTACTAAAAATACAAACAACTAGCTGGTATGTGGTGGTGCATGCCTGTAATCCTAGCTACTTGGGGGCTAAAGCAGGAGAATTGCTTGAACCTGGGAGACGGAGGTTGCAGTGAGTCAAGATCACAGCACTGCCCTCCAGCCTGGGCAACAGAGCAAGACTCTGTCTCAAAAAACAAACAAACAAAAAAACAAGGGATTTGTCTTACTCTGCCTGCATTCATCCTGGAACCCACAGCGTTTCTCTTAGATAGCTCGTGGGGACCAGGATAAACGTGTCATACACATCTGGTGAGTAAGGAGGACTGCCTGGTGAGGAGTCCTCTCAGCAAGAATGTTGAGGTCGTGCATTGCAGGAGAGCACAGATTCTTGTGGAGCAGGCTGCCTGGGTTCAAACGTCAGCTCTGCCGTTATCAACAGTGGGACATTGAATAGATTCTTAAACCGCAATGACCCCAACTTCCTATACTGTGAAGTGAGGATAATATTATGCTACATACTGAGAGCTAAATGAGTTAATATGCGTCAACTGCTTAAAATAGTACCCAACACATAGAATATCATACGGATTAGCTATTTTTATTGCTGTCGGTACAATCCGTTAGGTAAGGTGTGGCATCTGTCCGTCATCTGACTCCTTTTCTCCTTGGCTCTCTGGTCATCTTCTCGTGGTCACTGCCTGCTGCAAATGCTGCCACGTGCTGAGTTCCTCATGCTGAGATCAGCACCTGCCTGGAGGAGAGCCCGCTGTGGCTCCGCGGCTGCTGGAGGTTTTGGCGGCCACGGCTGCTGAGCCCAGATGGAGGTCACTTTGCACCCCTGGGTGGACCCTCACCACCCATCCTGCTTTTGTCCTGGACAAACCTGCACACCTCTGCCTGTCTTGTGGGGTGCCCTCCATCACACATTAAATCACTCTCTTCTGCATTTTTATTTCTAGAAACTTTTCAAAATCTTAAAGCCCTGACTCAGCTCCTCCTTCTAGAAGGAGGCTGAGGCTTCTGCTTCTCATACACATGTGGGGCGTCTCAGAGGCAGTTGCTTCCTCTTCCCCTGTCTGTGTTCTTCCCAAATCATAGGTCTCCAAGGAAGATGGCTCACTCCTCCCAGACTCCAGGGTGTTCTGGCCACATCAATCCAGGGCTGTGCGAGTTTCCTCCAGCTGCTGTAACAGGTGATCACAATCCGGGTGACTTAAAGGCACAGACATTTATCGCCTCGCAGTTCTGGAGGCTGGATGTCTAAAATCAAGGTGTTGCAAGGGCTGGTTCCCTCCGAGAGCTGCGAAGAGAGTCTGCCTCAGCCTCTGCTTAGCTTCTGGTGGTTTCCTGGCAATCTTTGGCATCCCGTGGCTTCTAGATGGACCATCCAGTTCTCTGCCCTCACGTTCCCATGGTGCTGTCTGTGTGTGTCTATCCAAATTTCCCTCTTTGTGTAATGACATGAGTCGTATTGGGTGAAGCATCCACTCCAGTCTGACCTCATCTTAGTTTATCTAATCACACCTACGAAGACTTTATTTCCAAATGCAGTCACCGTCACAGGTACCAGGGGTTAGGACTTTAACATACTTTTTAGAGGACACAGTTTGAAGCGTAACAGCAGCATCTCAAGCTTGAACCTCTGCTGAGTTAGAAATCTCACTCTGCAGGCAGTATGCGGAGAGTTTTGGAGGGAAAAAGTGTGCTGGGAATGGGTGTGTGAATTAGGATGCTGTTAAAATGGTTACAGAAAGAGATTACATTCTGAACCAAAGAGTGAGGTTTGGGGTAGATTATTTTGTCTCTATTTAAAATTTTGTATCCAGAAATTCACAGGCAATATCAAAAATGTATTTTCCTCCTCCCCTTTGGTGCCAGGTGTCTGAGCTTTGCAAACATGGATTTGCTCGCAGCTCTTCTGTGTGTTGCTGGAGGCCAAGCTCATGAAACTGCCCATAGTGGGGACTGAGCAGCTGTGTGTCGGGCTGCTGAGAGCTGTGTTTGTTTATGTAAATTTCGTTTTATTTCAGTCTTTCCAACGACTGCCATGGGGCCTAATACTCAGCCAAGGGCTAGGAAGGAAGGCCTTTATTGTTTAGATGTTGGCGTTTGGGATAACGTGGGAAGCAAACTCCACCATGTACCTGACGTGAGCCCTTCCCGGGCAGCTCGCCACACCCAAAGCTTCATGGAGAAGCAGGACTGTTGCCGCCTCGAGAGAGACCCTTCCCAGCCTCCCATAAGCAGAGCTCTACTCTCTCATAATAGTTTCATAATAGTTCATAGTAGTTTACTTCTATGAGTATGACTATTTTTTTTTAGCTTACATATAAGTGAGAAATGCAGTTTTTATCTTTCTATGCCTGGCTTATTTTAATTAGCAAAATGTCCTCCAGACTCATCCATGTTGCTCTGAATAATAGGATTTCATTCATTTCTTTGTGGCTGACTAGTATTCCATGGTGTTTATGTACCATACTTTCTTCCTCAGTATCTGCTGATGGACATTTAAGTTGATTCCACATCTTGGCTGTTGTGAGTGGTGCTGCAATAAACATGGAAATGCAGATAGCTCTTTGATACATGGATTTCCTTTCCTTTGGAAAGTACCCAGTAGTGGGATAGCTGGATCATATGGTAGTACTATTTTTAGTTTTTTCTAGACTGTTTTCTATAATGGCTGTGCTAATTGACATTCCTACGAAGACTGTATAAGGGTTCCCTTTTCTCTGCATTCTTACCAGCATTTGTTATTTTTTTGTCTTTTTGATAATAGCCTTAGTGGAGTGAGATGGTATCTGATTGTGACTGTGATTTGCATTTTCCTGATGATTAGTGATGTTGAACATTTTTTCACATACTTCTTGGCCATTTGTATGTCTTTTTTGAGAAATCTTTATTCAGATTCTTTGCCCATTTCTATGCCTGGCTTATTTTAATTAACAAAATGTCCTTTTTTTGCTATTAAGTTGCTGGAGTTCTTTGCATATTCTGGAAATTAGTCCCTTCTCAGATGAATAGTTAGCAAACATTCTCCTCCATTCTGTTGGTTGTCTCTTCACTCTGTTGATTGGTTCCTTTGCTGTGCAGAAGCTTTTTATTGTGACACAGTCCCATGTATCTATTACGTTGGTGCAAAAGTAATTGCAGTTACTGCCATTTAGTTTACCTTTGCCATTTATTTTTAAGTGGCAAAAACTGCAATTACTTTTGCACCAACCTAATATTTTTGTTTTTTGTTGCCTGTGCTTTTGAAGTATTACCCATAAAACCTTTGCCTAGACCAATGTCCTGAAGCATTTCTTTTATGTTTACTTCTAGTAGTTAATAGTTTTGGAACTTACATTTAAAGCTTTAATCCATTTTGAGTTGATTTTTCTATATGGTGAGAGATAGGGGTCTAGTTTTCTTTGTCTTCAAATGGCTATCCAGTTTCCCCAGAACCATCTATTGAAAGGGAATTCTTTCCTCACTGTATGCTTTTGGCACCTTTGTTGCAAATCAGTTGGCTATAAATATATAAATTTATTTCTGGATTCTCTATTCTGTTTCATTCATCTATGTGTCTGCTTTTATATCAGTACCATGCTGTTTTGATTAGTATAGCTTTGTAGTATATCTTAAAGTTAGAGAGTATAATTTTCCCAACTTTTTCTTTTTGCTCAGTATTGCTTTGCCTATATATGATCTTTTGTGGTCCCATGCAATTTAAAGATTTTTTTTTTTATTTCTGTGAAGAATGTGATTGTTATTTTCATAAGAATTGTATTGAATATATAGACTGTTTTGGGTACTATGGTAAATTTAATTAATTCTTGCAATTAATTATTTTGATTCTTTCAAGTATTAATTGTTTCAATGCATGGGAAGAGGATGTCTTTCCAATTTTGGTGTGTCTTTAGTTTATTTCATCAGTATAGATTTTTCATTCCTCGGTTAAATTTATTCCTATTTTATTTTGTAACTATTGTAAATGGTATTGAAGTCTATTTGTTTTTCAGATAGTTCATTAGTGATATATACAAATGCTAATGTTTTTGTAGGTTGATTTTGTTTCCTGCAACTTTATTGAACTCATTTTTCCATTCTAGGAATTTTTTGGTGGGGTCATTAGGTCTTTCTACATATAAGATCATGTATTCTACGAAGACAAACAAATCAACTTGTTCTTTTCCAATTTCGATGATCTTATTTTCTTTCTCTCATCTAATTGCTCTTGCATGTGTTTCCAGTACTACGCTGAATAAGAATGGTGTGTGTGTGTGTGTGTGTGTATGTGTGTGTGTATTGTACTTTAGGTTCTGGGGTACATGTGCAGCTCATGCAGGATTTTTGCATATATACATAAAGGGCAATGTGGTTTGCTGCCTCCATCCCCCCATCACCTATATCTGGCATTTCTTCCCATGTTATCCCTCCCCAACCTCCCTACCCACCTGCTGTCCCTCCTCTAGTCCCCCGCCAACAGACCCCAGTGTCTGATGCACCTCTCCCTGTGTCAATGTGTTCTCATGGTTCAACACCTGCCTATGAGTGAGAACATGCAGTGTTTGATTTTCTGTTCTAGTATCAGTTTGCTGAGAATGACAGTTTCCAGATTCATACATGTCCCTATAAAGGACACAAACTCATTGTTTTTTTATGGCTGCATAGTATTCCATGGTGTATATGTGCCACGTTTTCCTTGTCCAGTTTGTCACTGATGGGCATTTGGGTTGGTTCCAGGTCTTTGCTATTGTAAACAGTGCCGCAATGAACATACCTGTGCATGTGTCTTTATAATAGAATGATTTATAATCCTTTGGATATATACCCAGTAATGGGATTGCTGGGTCAAATGGAATTTCTATTTCTAGGTCCTTGAGGAATCGCCACACTGTCTTCCACAATGGTTGAACTAATTTACACTACCATCAACAGTATAAAAGTGTTTCTATTTCTCTACATCCTCTCCAGCATCTGTTGTCTCCAGATTTTTTTTAATGATCGCCATTCTAACTGGCATGAGATGGTATCTCAATAAGGTTTTGATTTGCATTTTTCTAATGACTAGTGATGATGACCATTTTTTCATATATTTGTTGGCCTCATATATATCTTCTTTTAAAAAGTGTCTGTTCATGTCCTTCACCCACTTTTGAATAGGTTTGTTCGTTTTTTTCTTGTAAAACTGTTTTAGTTCTTTGTAGATTTTTGATGTAAGTCCTTTGTCAGATGGGTAGATTGCAAAAATTTTTTCCCATTCTGTTGGTTGCCGGTTCACTCTAATGATTGTTTGTTTTGGTGTACAGAGCTCTGGATTTTAATTAGATCTCATTTGTCTATCTTGGCTTGTGTTGCCAATGCTTTTGGTGTTTTAGTCATGACGTCCTTGCCTATGCCTATGTCTTGAATGGTTTTGCCTAGGTTTTCTTCTAGAGTTTTTATGGTGTTAGGTCTTATGTTTAATCTTATGTTTATGGTGTTAGGTCTTATCTTTAATCCATCTGGAGTTAATTTTAGTATAAAGTGTCAGGAAGGGGTCCAGATTCTTTTTTCTGCACATGGCTAGCCACTTATCCCAACACCATTTATTAAACATGGAATCCTTTCCCCATTGCTTGTTTTTGTCAGGTTTGTCAAAGATCAGATGGTTGTAGATGTGTGGCATTGCCTCCAAGGCCTCTGTTCTGTTCCATTGTCTGTATCTTTGTTTTGGTACCAGTACCATGCTGTTTTGATTACTGTAGTCTTGTAGTATAGTTTGAAGTCAGGTAGCATGATGCCTCCAGCTTTGTTCTTTTTGCTTAGGATTGTCTTGGCTATGTGGGCTTGGTTCCATATGAAGTTTTTGGTGTTTTTTTTTCCAGTTCTGTGAAAAGGGTCATAGGAAGCTTGATGGGGATAGCGTTGAATCTATAAATTATTTTGGGCAGTATGGCTATTTTCATGATATTGATTGTTCCTAATCATGAACATGGAGTGTTTTTCCATCTGTTTGTGTCCTTTTTTATTTCCTTGAGCAGTGGTTCGTAGTTCTCCTTGAAGAGGTCCTTTATATCCTTTTTAAGTTGTATCCCTAGGTATTTTATTCTCTTTGTAGCAATTGTGAATGGGAGTTCACTCTTGATTTGGCTCTCTTTTAGTATGTTGTTGGTGTATAGGAATGCTTGTGACTTCTGCACATTGATTTTGCATCCTGAGACTTTGCTGAAGTTGCTTATCAGTTTAAGGAGATTTGGGCTGAGATGATGGGGTCTTCTAAATATACAATCACATCATCTGCAAATAGAGACAATTTGACTTCCTCTTTTCCTAATTGAATACCCTTTATTTCTTTTTCTTGACTGACTGCTCTGGCTAGAACTTCCAATACTATATTGAATAGGAGTGGTGAGAGAGGGTATCCATGTCTAGTGCCATATTTCAAAGGGAATGCTTCCAGTTTTTGCCCATTCAGTATGATATTGGCTATGGGTTTGTCATAGATAACTTTTATTATTTTGTGATATATTTCACTGATACCTAGTTTATTGAGAGTTTTTAGCATAAGGGGCTGTTGAATTTTGTTGAAAGCCTTCTCTGCATCTATTGAGATAATCTTGTGGTTTTTGTCTTTGGTTCTGTTTAAGTGGGGATTACATTTATAGAATTGTGTATGTTGAACCAGCCTTGCATCCCTGGGATGAAGCCTACTTGATCGTGATGGATAAGTTTTTTGATATGCTGTTGCAGTTGGTTTGCCAGTATTTTACTGGAGATTTTTGCGTCTATGTTCATCATGGATATTGGCCTGAAGTTTTCTTTTTTTTGTTGAGTCTCTGCTGGGTTTTGGTATCAGGATGATGTTGGTCTCATGAAAGGATTTGGGAAGGATGCCCGCTTTTTGGATTGTTTGGAACAGTTTCAGAAGGAATGGTACCAGCTCCTTTTTGTATGTCTGCTGGAATTTGGCTGTAAACCTATCTGGACCTGGGCTTTTCTTGGTTGGTAGTCTATTAATTGCTGCCTCAACTATGGCTCTTGTTATTAGTCTATTCAGGGTTTCAACTTTTTCCTGGTTTAGTCTTGGGAGGTTGCAAGTGTCCAGGAATTTATCCATTTCTTCCAGGTTTACTGGTTTATGTGCATAGAGTTGTTTGTAGTCATCTCTGATGGTAGTTTGTATTTCTGTGGAATTAGTAGTGATATCCCCTTTATCATTTTTTATTGCATCTATTTGATTCTTCTCGCCTTTCTTTTTTATTAATCTGGATAACGGTCTGTCTATTTTGTTGATCTTTTCAAAAAACCAGCTCCTGGATTTATTGATTTTTTTTGAAGTGTATTTTGTGTCTCTATCTCCTTCAGTTCTGCTCTGATCTTAGTTATTTCTTGTTTTCTGCTAGCTTTTGAGTTTTATTGATCTTGCTCCTCTAGCTCTTTCAATTTTGATTATAGGGTGTTGATTTTAGATCTCTTCTTGCTTCTCATGTGGGCATTTATTGCTATAAATTTCCCTCTAGACACTGCTTTAAGTGTGTCCCAGAGATTCTGGTATGTTGTGTCTTCATTCTCTTGGTTTCGAAGAACATGTTTATCTCTGCCTTCATTTCATTGTTTATCCAGTCAACATTCAAGAGCCAGTTGTTCACTTTTCATAAAGTAGTGTGGTTCTGAGTGTTTCTTAATCCTGAGTTCTAATTTGATTGCACCGTAGTCTGAGAGATTGTTTGTTATGATTTCCATTCTTTTGCATTTGCTGAGGAGTAATTTACTTCCAATTATGTGGTCAATTTTAGAGTAGGTGCGATGTGGTGCTGAGAAGAGTGTATATTCTGTTGATTTGGGGTGGAGAGTTCTGTAGATATCTATTAGGTTTGCTTGGTCCAGATCTGAGTTCAAGTCCTGGATATCCTTGTTAATTTTCTGTATCATTGATCTAATATTGACAGTGGAGTTTTAAAGTCTCCTTACAATTATTGTGTGGGAGTCTAAGTCTCTTTGTAGGTCATTAAGAACTTGCTTTATGTATCTGGGTGCTCCTGTATTGGGTGTGTACATATTTAGGATGGTTAGCTCTTCTTGTTGTATTGATCCTTTTGCCATTGTGTAATGCCCTTCTTTTTCTCTTTTGATTTTTGTTGGTTTAAAGTCTATTTTATCAGAGACTAGGATTGCAACTCCTGCTTTTCTTTGCTCTCCATTTGCTTGGTAAATCTTCCTCCATCCCTTTATTTTGAGCCTAGGTGTGTCGTTGCATGTGAGATGGGTTTCCTGAATCCAGCACACCGATGGGTTTTGACTTTTTATACAATTTGCCAGTCTGTGTCTTTTGATTGGGGCATTTAGCCCATTTACATTTAAGGTTAATATTGTTATGTGTGAGTTTGATCCTGACATTTTGATGCTAGCTGGTTGTTTTGCCCATTAGTTGATGCAGTTTCTTCATTTTGTCAATGATCTTTACCATTTGGTACATTTTTAGAGTGGCTGGTACTGTTTGTTCCTTTCTATATTTAGTGCTTCTTTCAGGAGCTCTTGTAAGGCTGGCCTGGTGGTGATGAAATCTCTCAGCAGTTGCTTGTTTGTAAAGGATTTTATTTCTCCTTTGCTTATGAAGCTTAGTTTGGCTGGATATGAAATTCTAGGTTGAAAGTTCTTTTCTTTAAGGATGTTGAATATCAGCCCTCACTCTCTTCTGCCTTATAGGGTTTCTGTAGAGAGATCCACTGTGAGTTTGATGGGCTTCCCTTTGTGGGTAACCTCACCTTTCTCTCTGGCTGCCCTTTGCATTACTTCCTTCATTTCAACCTTGGTGAATCTGACAGTTATGTGCCTTGGGGTTGCTCTTCTTGAAGAATATCTTTGTGGTGTTCTCTGTATTTCCTGGACTTGAATATTGCCTGCCTTGCTAGGTTGAAAAAGTTCTCCTGGATAATATCCTGAAGAGTGTTTTCCAGCTTGGATTCATTCTCTCTGTCACATTCAGGTACACCTATCAAACATAGATTAGGTCTTTTCACATAATCACATATTTCTTGGAGGCTTTGTTCATTTATTTTTACTCTTTTTTCTCTAATCTTGACTTCTCTTTTTATTTCATTGAGTTGATATTCAATCTCTGATATCCTTTCTCCTGCTTGGTCGATTCAGCTATTGAAACTTGTGTGTGCTTCATGAAGTTCTCGTGTTGTGTTTTTCAGCTCCATCAAGTCATTTATATTCTTCTCTAAGCTGCTTATTCTCATTAGCATTCTTCTAACCTTTTTTCAAGGTTCTTAGTTTCTTTGCATTGGGTTAGAACATGTTCTTTTAGGTCAGAGAAGTTTGCTATTACCCACCTTCTGAAGCCTGTTTCTGTCAATTCATTAGACTCATTCTCTAGTCAGCTTTGTTCCCTTGCTGATGAGGAGTTGTGATCCACTGGAGGAGAAGAGACATTCTGGTTTGGGGTGTTTTCATCCTTTTTGCACTGGCTTCTTCCCATCTTTGTGGATTTATCTGTCTGTGGTCTTTGTAGTTGGTGACTTTTGGATGAGGTCTCTGAGTGAATGTCCTTTTTGTTGATGTTGAAATTATTTCTTTCTGATTTTTAGTTTTTAGTTTTCCTTCTAACAGGCCCCTCTGCTGTAGGACTGCTGGAGGTCCACTCCAGAGCTTGCTTGTCTGGGGAATCACCTGTGGTGGCTGCGGAACAGTAAGGGTTGCTGCCAGTTTCTTCTCATGTTATCTTCATCCCAGAAGGGTACCCGCCAGATGTCAGCCTGAGCTCTCCTTTATGAGATGTCTCTTTGGATATACAGGAGTCAGGAGCTGCTTGAGGAGACAGTCTGTCCCTTACAGGAGCTCAAGTGCTGAGCTAGGAGCTTTCTTGTTTCATTCAGAGCTGCTGGGCAGGTACATTTAAGTCTGCTGCAGCAGAACTCATAATCACCTTTTTCCAAGGTGCTCTGTCCTGGGAAGGTGGGGCTTTATTTATAAGTTCCTGACATGCTGCTGCCTTTTTTCAGAGATTCCCTGCCCAGCAAAGAGTTAGTCTAGTTACAGTCTGCCAGAAGAGACATTGCTGAGCTTCCGTGGGCTCTTCCCAGCTGCAGCATGAACTTTCTTGCAGTTTTGTTTACAGAGGTACACTTAGAACTGCCTTGGTAATGGTGGTCTGCCTTAGTAATGGCGGACTGCCTCAGTAATGGTGGACTGCCTTGGTAATGGCTGATGCCCTTCTTCCCACTAAGCTGGATTGTCCCGGGTCCAGCTGTGCTTGCTGTGAAACTCTCATTCCAGAGTGTTTCAGATTGCTGGTCTTTGTAGGGGTGGGACCCGCTGAGCCAGATCACCTGGCTCCCTGTTTCAGCCCCCCTTTTTTTCAGTTGAATGGATGGCTCTGTATCCCAGGCATTCCAGGCACCAGTTTAAATGGCCACCCAGATTTGTGTGAGTTTTTGTGTGGAGACCCGCAGCACCAGCTGAAACAGCTGTGTTAGAAACTCGTGGCGTTTTTCAGCCTGGGAATCTCCTGGTCTGCAGGCAGTAAAAGCATTTGGAAATGCAGTGATCACTCACTCTCTGTGTTGTTCTCACTGGGAACTGCACTCCAGAGCTGTTCCTATTCAGTCTTCTTGGATCCCCACAAGAAAAAGCTTTAAGCTTTTCACTGTTCAGTATGATGTAAACTGTGGATTTGTCATATATGACTTTTATTGTGTTGAGGTATGTTCCTTTTATACCTAATTTGTTGAGAGATTTTATCATGAAGGGATGTTGAATTTTATTAAATTATTTTTACTAAATCTATTGAGATGATCATATGGTTTTTGTTCTTCATTCTATTGAATGATGTATCACATGTCTTGATGTGTGTATGTTGAACCATCCTTGCATCACTGGGATAAATCCCACTTGATCATGGTGTATCATTTTTTGATGTGCTGTTGGAGTTGGTTTATTAGTATTTTTTGGAGGATTTTTGAATCTATGTTTATTAGAGATATTGCCCTATAGTTTTCTTTTTTGTTGTGTCCTTGCCTAGTTTTGGTATGCTGGCTTCATAGAATGAGTTAGAAAAAAATTTCCTCCTCTTCATTTTTTTTGGAGTAGTTTGAGAAGAATTAATGTTAGTTCTTCTTTATATGTTTGGTAGAATTCAACAGTAAAGCCATCTAGTTCTGGGCTTTTCTTTGTTGGGGAAGTTTTTTTTTTTTTTTTTTAAATTACTGATTCCATGTCTACTATTATTGGTCTGTTTGGGTTTTCTGTTTCTTCTTGCTTAATCTTGGTAGGTTATATATGTTCAGGAACTTATCCATTTCCTCTAGGTTTTTAAAAAACCTTTTTTATTTCATTAATCTTTTGTGGGTAGTTTTGTATCTGTTTTGTTTAGTTCTTCTCTGATCATTATTATTTTTTTCTTCTACTCTTTTAGGGTTTTGTTTGTTTTTGCTTTTCCAATTTCTTGAGATGCATTGTTTGGTTATTTATTTAAAAATCTTTCTACTTTTATGAGGTAGGTGCTATCATTATAAATTTCCCAGTTAGTACTGCTTTTGTTTGTATATCAAAGGTTTTGGTGTATTGCATTTTTATTTTTGTTTGTTTCAAGACATTTTTTAATTTCCTTCTTAGTTTCTTCATATACCATTTGGTTAGTTAGTAACCTGTCAATTGAAAAATACATGTCAATTTCCATGTAACTATATAGTTTCCAAAGTTCCTCTTTTTCAGTTATTTCTAGTTTTATTCAAATGTGGCTTGAGAAGATAATTGATATGATTTTTATTTAAAAATTTTTTGAGATTTGTTTTGTGATCTAGAATATGGTCTATCCTCAAGACTGTTCCATGGGCCAATGAGAAAAATGTGTATTTTGCAGCTGTTGGATAAAATATTCTGTAAATATCTGCTAGATCCATTAAGTCTACAATACTGTTCAAGTCCAAAGTTTCTTTGCTAGTTTTCTACCTGGATGATCTGTCCAATGCTAAAATTGGGTGTTGATGTCCCCCAGCGAAGTGTTGGTGTCTACCTCTCTTTTTAGCTCCAATGTGTGTATTTTCTTATTGAATTGATGCCTTTGCCATTACATAATGACTTTTTTTTTTTTTTTACTACTGTATATTTTGTAAGAAATATGTATAGCTGCTGCTGCACACATTTGGCTTCCATTTGCACGGAATACCTTTTTCTATCTTTTCACTTTCAGTCAATATTTGTCTTTACAGGTAATGTGACTTTCCTGTGGGGAGCATATAGTAGGATATTATTTTTGTCCATTTATCCAGTATACATCTTTTAATTGGGAAATATGAACTCTGTACATTCAGGACTGTTATTGTTATGAGGACTTACTCCTGTTGTTTTTTAAATTGTTTTCTAAGTGTTTTTTATACACTTTGTTCCTTTCTTTTGCTCTTATTTTTTATCTTTTTGGTTTGATTTTTTTTGTAGTGATATTGTTTGATTCCTTTCTCTTTCTCATTTGTGTATCTGATTTACCAGTGAGTTTTATACTTTCATGTTTTTTTTATGATAATCGATATTGTTTTGCTTCCAGGTGTGGGATATTCTTAAAGATTTCTTGTAGGGATGGTCTAGTGGTGATGATTTTCCCCAGTTTTTGTTTGTCTGGGAAAGACTTTGTTTCTCATTCATTTCTGAAGGTTAGGTTTTCTGGGTTTAGTATTCTTGGTTAGGAGTTGCTTTCTTTCAACACTTTGAATATGTCATCCCATTTTCTCCTGGCATATGAAATTTCTGCTAAAAATGTCTAATGTGGCTGGGCATGGTGGCCCATGCCTGTAATCCCAGCACTTTGGGAGGCTGAGGCAGTTGGATCCCTTGAGGTCAGGAGTTCAAGGCCAGCCTGGCCAATGTGATGAAACCCTGTCTCTACTTAAAAAAAAATACAAAAATTACCCAGGCATACTGGTGTGTGCCTGTAATCCTAACTACTTCGGAGGCTGAGGCACAAGTATCACTTGAACCTAGGAGGTGGAGGTTGCAGTGAGCCCAGATTGCACCACTGCACTTGAGCCTGGGAAACAGAGTGAGACTCCATCTCAAAAACAAAAACAAAAACAAAAAAACCTAATGTTAGTTTGGTGAGAATTCCCTTATATGTGACTGGAAGCTTTTCTCTTGCTGGTTTTACAATTTTTTCTCAGTATTTGACTTTTGACAGTTTGACTGTGTGTGCTTTGAAGAGGACTTTATTGAGGGGGATAAACATATTTGGATTTCTTTGAGTTTCCTATGTTTAGATATCTTGATCTCTCCCAATACTTGGGAAATATTATTTCATGATACAGTTTTTCTTTGCTGTTTCCCATTTGTTAGAATATTGTAACTCCCACAATGTGAATATTAGTTTACTTTACAGTATCTCATATGTCATGTAGGCTTTCTTCATCCTTTTAAAATTTGTAATTATTTTTTATTGTCTTACTGGATCATTCAAAAGATAAATTATTTACCTTCAAATTCAGAACGTTTTTCTTTTGCTTGATGTAGTTTACTGTTGAAGCTCTCACTATATTTTTAATTTACTTCATTAAACTCTTCAGTTCCAAGATTTGTTTTATTCTTTCTATGATATCTATCTCTTTGTTTTTGAATTTTTTTCATTTCATGAATTGTTTTCCTGATTTCTTTGTATTGTATACCTGTGTTTTATCTCACTGAGTTTCCTTAAAATCATTGTTTTGAATTCCTTTTCAGGCGTTTTATACATTTTCTTTTCTTTGGTGCATGTTACTGGAGAATTATTGTGCTCCTTGGAGGTGTCATGTTTCCTTGCTTTTTGTTTCTTTGTCCTTACATTAATCTAGTGCATCTAGATGCATCTAGTGTAACAGTTGATTAATCAAGTTTTGTGGAATAGATTTTGTAGGGAAAGACTTTTTCTTGTAGATCTGTCTATACAGTTGGTTGGGTAGAGTGCTGTGGTTTTGGTCCTGGGTGAATGCAGTGGTGGTATCTCCATAAGATTTCTTTGGCTCTAATTAATGTCAGCAGCATCTGTGAGTTCATCAGTGTCTTAGGCTGCATTTGTTTGTACATTTCTTTCTGTGGAGCATTTTTTCTGGGGACAGGGACATCAGGTGGGCCAGTCCTTAGGTCCCTGAATGGCACATGCAGGCACTGGTGGTGGCAGCAGTGGGGCCAAAGCAGGTTGGTACTCATATTCCTGGGTGGCATGCACAGGTGTGTGGTGACCTCACTGTTAGAGAGGCAGAGTTGCTATTGGCAACTGCAGACCCAGGAAGGTGAATCTCAGGCTCTGGAAAGCACATGTTTTGGCTTTTTATTTGTCCTGGGAGCAGTCTCCTGATGTGCTGGGCCACTTATTCCCTTCAGTGTAGGGTGCTGTGTGGACTTCAGTGCCAGAGACCCAACACCAGGGTTGTGCCACTGAGTTCAGCTGGTGGTTGCAATGTTGTCGCCCTCTGGGTGGAGGTGAGGGAATGTCAGCTGGGCCTCAGGGATGTGGAGATGCAGGGGTTACTAACCCCCGGGGCAGGATGACTCTGGTGGTGGCTCTGCTCTCAAAATGGCACCCTACTGCAGCTGTCTGGGTCCTGCAGGCCTGCGGGAAGGGGGTTCCCAGTGTGGATTCCCTTTCTAGGACAATGCAGTAGCATGGACTCCTGGGACCTTCCTATACTGGGTTCAGGGCTTGTGAAGGCTGAGGGGCTCTCCTGTAGCAGCATTGCAGGTGTCTGTGGTGGAAATGAGGGCTGTTTGGACCCCTTGCTTATATTTTCCCCACAATAGGGATTCCTGGTTAGCTGTGAGTTGATCGCAGGTCCCAGCCAGCTGTGTTTCTTCCCTCTCTGTGCTGTCTTCTTGAGTTTCTGTGCCTTAGAAGGTCTTTGCCATTCCCTTGATGAATTCCAGTGTTCTCCTTTAGATCCTCTGTTTGACATGTGGTTACCCATTTGTAGTTTTGGTCCTTCTTTGTGAAGGAGGTGAGTGCCGGGTGCCTCTAGCCAGCCATCTTGATGACCTCTATTTTCATTACTTTTTTTCTCATTGATCAGTCAGCATTTATTTATCCTGAAGACCTTCTCTTCAGGTAATTTTAGTATCAGGATAGATTAATAGATTCTTTTTTTAAAAAAATTGATTTAAATAATTACAATCCATTCTTTTATTATTTTGATGTTTAAATTACTCAAATTCAGTCAATGGGACTCTCTTCAATTTGGGTTCTGGGTCCTTTTTAGAAGTCCAAATCATTTTTTTGAGAACTAAATAGTGTCTTTAAAAATTATACTTTTCTATGTTTCTGGCTGGCTTGTATAACTGATTTTTCTATATTGACCTTGCAGCCAGTGACCCTGCTGAACTTTTCTATAGTTCTAATATGGTAACTGGAAATTTAAGACATTTTCTAGTTTGATAACCATATATTTATACATAATGACAATTGAATTTTATTCTTTTTCAATTATCTTTTTTTTTTTTTTTTTTTAGTTATTGAGATGGCTAGAACCATCTATATAAGGCTAATTCTATGTAAGAAAAAGATGTGCAGGCATTAACTTCTTCCTGACTTCAAAGTTTCAACATTAAATTTGTTTGTTCTGGCTTATTAATTGCTATCCTTTCTCCAAGTATGGAAAGTCTCTCCCTTTCTCTCTCTCTCTCTCTCTCTCTCAAAGTTAAAAAATAACTAATGGGGGCTGGGCGCGGTGGCTCACGCCTGTAATCCCAGCACTTTGGGAGGCCGAGGCGGGTGGATCATGAGGTCAAGAGATCGAGACCATCCCGGTCAACATGGTGAAACCCTGTCTCTACTGAAAATACAAAAAATTAGCTGGGCATGGTGGCGCGTGCCTGTAATCCCAGCTACTCAGGAGGCTGAGGCAGGAGAATTGCCTGAACCCAGGAGGCGGAGGTTGCGGTGAGCCGAGATCGCACCATTGCACTCCAGCCTGGGTAACAAGAGCGAAACTCCGTCTCAAAAATAAATAAATAAATAAAAAATAAAAAAATAACTAATGGGTTTTGAATTTTATCCATTTGTTCTGCATATGTTAAGATGATTACAAGTGTTTTCTCCTTTAATAGCTTAATGTGGTAAATTATAATAATATCTTTATAATGTGCACCATCCCTGCATTATTGATATAAACCTTATTTGATATCTTTTATTATACTTTCACATTTAGTTTGGCAATATTTTATTCAGCCTTTTGCATTTACATATGAGATTAGCTTACATTTTTCCTTTCTTATGTTTCTCTTTTTCCAATATCTACTTGCCTGAAATCATTTGCATTTTCATGGTTTGTGTATTCTCTTCTTGAATGTATGGAAATGGGTGTTATACTTACCTGGATCTGTTTCGTCTGGGAGGTGGAGGAAAGTAGGAGGAGTTTAAAACACACACTAAATTTCCTTAGTGAATGTACCTCCATTCAATCATCTAGGACTTTAGTAGCATCAGCAGCCATAACATTCACAAGAGCCCTCCAGTGTAGGTCCCAGCCATACAGGGTCACATGGCAAAGGAGGAAGAATATGGAAAAGTTGCGTCCCATAGCCCAGGTGACGCTCAGAAGCAGGGAGCCGTGCAGCCTGGACCCCAGAGGGCTCTCTGTCTTGGCCATGTGTTCCTGCCTCAGTGTCATTACTTCTCCTCATGTTCCCCATCACTCACAGTTTCTTTGCAAGCTGTGAGCAGGTACTCAGTGCTGAGGAGGGAGTGGTGAGTTCTGAGGTCTCACCACTTGGGGTGGAAAAGATGTGTGGCAGGGCTTTGTCATGCTGGTTGCTGTTTGCTTCCCTTTAGGTCTCTACGAAGTGGGCACATCTAGCACTGTGAGGATTAACCTCCTGCCCAGGACTGCCTAAGATTTTCATTTCAACTCTTGTCAGCCAGCATTCCCTTATTATCCTCACAGAAATCTTGCTTTCTCTGCCCCAGCCTATATTACCAGCTTGCTGATGCTGACAAGGGAGGGGGATGAGCCTTACTCCTCAGGATGCTGTAGCTCTCCCCGCTGTAGAAGGTGTGTGCGTGTGTGACAGCATGTGTTTGTGTGAGCATGTGTGTGTGCATGTGCATGTGAGACTGTGTGTGCACATGTGAGCGTGTGAGTGTGTGTGCACGTGAGTGTGTGAGTGTGTATGTGCATGTGAGCATGTGAGAGTGTGTGAGAGCATGTGAGAGTGTGCAAGTATGGGAGTGTGTGCATGTGTAAGAATCAGTATGTGAGTGTGTAAGTATATGTGCATGTGTGCACATCTATGTATATATTTGTGTATGCATGTGGGCATTCTCATGTATGCAGGTGGAAGGGTATGTGTGCACATGTGCAACTGTGTGCATTTGTGATGGTGTGCACATGTGATATGAGTGGGGATGAGTTCGAGTGCATGTGAGTGCATTTGTATGTGTGAATGTGCATTTGTGTGTATAAGTGCATTTGTGTGTGAATATGTATTTGTGAGTCTGTGCACGTGTGATATATGAAATGAAAATTTAGTGAAAATTTTCAATTCAGGGATAAATGATACAATTTTGGTGAGAAATTGGTGCTTTCTGCCTTCTGCCCTGAGGCTAAAATCATCCCACATACCTTTCATCATGTGAATTCATTTGAGTGCATGTGAGTGTGCATTTGTGAGTGTGTGTATGTGTGAATGTGCATTTGTATGTGTAAGTGCATTTGTGTGTATGCATTTGTGAATGCACATGTGAGTTCATTTGTGTGCTTGAGTGTGCATGTGTGTATGTGTGATTGTGCATTTGCAAGTATGTGTATGTGTAAGTGTGCATTCGTGTGTGAGTGTGCATTTGTGAATGTGTACACGTGTGATATATGAGGGTGTGTGAGTTCATTTGTGTGAAAGTGTGAGTGTGCATTTGCGTGTGTGTATGTGTGTGTGTGAGTGTGGATTTGTGTGTTGAGTGTGCCTGTGGCTGTGGCAGGGGAGTCAGAGGCAAGCCCTGCTTGGTGAGTTTGTCCCTCACTACACCCTTTCACAAGCTTCTGCCCCACTAACCAGGTCACCAATTGTCCTGGGAACCCGCCCTCCCTCTCCTGGATTCTCGCCTCTGTTTCTGCTGCTCTTTGTGTCAGCAAAGTCTCTGCTGTCCTCGCCCAGCTATGAGTTGAATCTTCTTTTCTTCAGGATCCAGATGAGATGCCTTGTTCTCCTTCACATAGCTCAGTCGGGGATAAACATTTCCTCCTCTTTTAGACTTAGCACATCTGACTTGAATTATACATGTGAACAGCAGAGCCTCCTGTAGGATATGGAATATGACTTATTTATCTTTCTATTTCCCCCAATAATGCTCTCCACCCCAGCACTGAAGACAGTGTCTGGCACGGAGAAGGTGCTCAATAATTATTTATTAAAATCGGATAATTCCTGCCTCTCCTTTTTGGTATGTTTAGTGAAAATCTTCAATTCAGGGATAAATGATACAATCTTGGTGAGAAATTGGCGCTTTCTGCCTATGCCCTGAGGCTAAAATCATCCCATCCCACATCCCTTTCATCATCCGTCTTTCTGTCTCCCTGACTTGAGCGGGCATCCCTCACCTCCCACCCCCGCTCTGCAGCTCTGACATGGGCTTCTGCACCATTCCTGCCTCCTTCAGCTGAATGCACACACACAGGATCATTCACAAACCCTGGGCAGGGTTTTATGCGATGCCCAGATCCGGATGCTAACATGACTTCAGCTGCATCCTCATGCATGCCACGCGTTCTGGGAGAATTAGTGGAGGGCTAGAGAAATGATTCCTAACCCCTGCCATGCCTTGAATTATCCCAAAGGAGGCTGGGAGTTTGCAAAACAAAGTTAATTGCAATTCGTGGTAATCACACACATATTTAATGCTACACAACTCTTTGAGTCTAAGATAAATGTTGCGAAAATCGAAGTGTCAGAACTCTAGGAAGATTGGGATACAGGGCAATTGAATTATTCTTCTCCAAAAAAGGAAAAAAAAAAGGCTTATGAAATCATATGACTTTACATACTTGAAAGTCAAATAAGCCTGTGTGCTGTGGTGAAGACCTCAGGGAATGGGGTTGCCTCTGACACCCTCCAGTGTTGAGAGCCTTGGGCAACCTTCCTGAGCCTGGGTTTCCCTGACTCTCAGGTTCTTTCGGCTCCGAAATCCCACACCACACTATTGGTTTAGATTTGTATATTATAATGGTGGTATTCAATCCCATTTGCATTTACTTGGTACCTACAGTATGCCAGGTTTCTGGAAGCACTGATAACATGGATAGTTTATGTGACACCTAAAAATGTAGAGACAGCTGCCTGCTTCTTTGCTCATTTCTCTTTTTTTCTGGCAGAGCCACTTTTCTCATATTCTTGCCTACCAGCCCCCAGGCACCAGGTGCCTGAGAAATGTCTCTCTAAACTCACAGCTGCCATCGGTTCTGCTTTAAGCATGTTGTTTGCTTTATTTCCTCATAAGGACCCACAGAGGCATGGGGACAGCTATTGTTCCCACTTGTTGGGAGAGGAGAGTGAGGCACAGAGGAGTTTCATGGGTCCCAGCTGCTTCCACCCCAGTCTCTGACTCGGCATGGAGAATGGTCCACACCTCGCCACAGCTACAGGTCACATTTCCTCGTGTAACTTAAGCCGAGCTGGACCTTGGAACTCACACTTGATTCCATCCCTGCCTCTGCTGAATGGCCTTCTTTCCGCTGTGGATATCCTTAGGGTCCACCATCTGCAGGCCACAAAACCTTCCTGCTCGCCTCCTGAGCTGGAAACATCTTCCTTCCCTGCATGCCCAGCGCCACCCTCCATTCTCCTGGAGCAGTTTGTGCTCCAGGCTTTGTATCAGAATCATTCTCATAGGTCTGTTGGCTCCCATCCTAGACTGTCAGTTTCTTCAAGGTAAGGCACCAATCTAAGTGATTGTCCGAATGGAGACCCTTTTGGGGGGGAGCGAGAGTGCTATTGATAAGTGCTTCCGAGTAGCAGGTGGAGTCTGGGACTGTCCTAGGCAAACCGTGCCGTCTAGACACCCAAATTAAGGGGAGGACATGGAGCATGTCACGGCATCTCTGTACCTCCCACGGCTCTTAGAACACAGCTGAAAATACTGTAATTATAACACAAGTGCTGAATACAGGGAAGAAGGAGCATGCTGCCATTACGTGGAGGGTGCCTTTTTATATCGCTTGTCCTTACTGTGCATGGAGCATTGTCTGCACCCATGAGGGGAGCATGCCTTGTTGCAATTATTGTTTTCAGCTGTTAAAGAAACAGGAGACACCCACAGTCAACAGGGAGATGGCGTTTTCCATAATGAGGGGATTTCCATTTCAACATCTTGGACAGTGGAAATGAGAACTGACTGATCGCTTGATGTCCACAAGAGCACATCAGCAGACTCTTGGAGCATAGCGACAGGGGAGCCAGAGGAGTCTCTCAGTCCAAAGACCCCATTTTCTGATAAGAAAACTATAGCCTAGAGATAGGATGAGGAGCTCAGACCTTCTGACTTCTGAAAAGGTACATTTCCTGCTAAAACTCTCCAATAAAAAGATAAAGTTAGTTGTATTCTAATATAATGGATTATGGTGATGGGATGTTAATGCCAATCACTCAGTGCCTTTCTGTTTGGGGAAATAACTTGAAGAAACATTGATTAAAATTTTTCTTTTTGCACTTAGCATGTAGAGAAGACGAGAGTCAGGGAACACTACTTGAAGTATAACTCATACAACTTAGCAGAAGAAATTATTCCAGTCCATTTCTGAGCCATGAAACTCCTGACTAGACTCAAATTTCCTAGAGAATGTGGTGTGTGTGTGTGCGTTTATACACTGCCTTCGCAGTGAATCAAACATGCTATGAACGCTCATGTATCTTTTCAATATAAAGTGATTTGCCTTCCATTTCTGATGAAGACAGTCACACCCTAAGTGGGCCTCTCCTTATGCTGCCCAGACGCATTTTAAATCACATCACTGGACCCAGCACAGCTTGACAGGAGCCAGAAGTCACTGTTGAGTTATATATCAAGTGACATAAATCATGCCAACCTCTTTTTGCTTCCTGTGGGGAAGAGACTCATATGACCGGAACTGACCTGCCGCTTAGGGTTTTCAAGAGAAAGGCCTTGGAGTGAGTGGTGCAGGGAGCCCGCCCTCTTCTTTCTGGGCAGGTTTTCAGTTCGCACATTCCTGTGCACAGGAGCCAGGTGCCCACCTTTGTCCTCCGCCTCGCCCATCGCTGACCCAGGCAGGAATCCAGGTGTGTCCAGTTCTAGGAATGCCACCAGTTGGATAATCACATTCTCCAAGTTTCTGACCTATATGGGTCCTGTAGTAGGGTCAGTAGGGAAACATTCAAAGATAATGGGTTATGGCAGCTCTCCCTCCAGGAAGTCAGCAGGAACTGGAGACAGGACATACTTACTTTTTTCTTTAAACTATAAAAGTAACACAGGAGAATTCAAGTTGAAGGTGATGGAGAGAAGCTAAACCTTAGAATGATTGTCCCAATACCACAGAAAATACAAGTAGAAAACAGCAAGCACGTTCACTAGCAGCAATCAGACATTCAGCCTTCCTCAGACATTTTGAGCTGGGAGGCTCAGTGAAGGGGCAGAGCTCAGCACAGCTGTGTGATGGCTCCCACTGTGCCTGCCCCCACCCATCCCGAAGTAGAGCAATTAAAGGTGACTAAATAAAATGTTAGAATTTCACCACATGCTTAATTTGGAGGGAGGCCAACTGTGCGGGTGAGTCAGCAGTTTGTTCTAGGACTAATGTGAATATTGGTGCAGAACCCCAGAAAAATTAAAGGGGTAACAGTGGATAAATTTCACACATCCTCACACTGAGAAGGCATTTTGAATCCTAAGCAGGATGAATAAAGACAAACGTAGCTAAGAATCCTACAGTAACAATAGTAAGGACAAAAAGAATCGTGAAAACGGAGAGACAGAGCGAGAGAGACAGAGAATCGGAGAGAGAAAGAGAGTAAGAGAGAAAGAACCCCAGATAACCTACAAAGGAATAAAAACAAAGCGACCTCCCCATTACCACCCACAGGACAGCTGGTGGTGGAAGACTGTGGACTGTCTTCAGTGAGTTAAGAACAGACTGGCAATGCTGTACCAGCTGACTGTCATTCAAAGTGAGGGCAACATGAACAGCATTTTCAGACACATTAAATGTCCTTGCTAATAAAAAAGAACAACTAGAGGATACGCTCCAGCAAGAAGACGAGCACACCTAGACGGGAAGAAGCGTCAGAAGGAAGCAATAGCAACTAAATACACGAGAAAAGAAGTTTTATGTGAGGAATGCGAGTCCTTTTCATTATCAGCCCCAGAGAGACTTTAAAATGAGGCAGGAGCCAGGCCCTGCTTCTTCTTCCCTTGAGCTGTGCGTGCCTTTCAAAACTGCCTGCTTTTGCTACAGGTTGCTATGAATTAACCTAATAATACCGTGCTGGACATTATGACCCATATCCTGTGGACTAACAATGTGTAGGCGATCACTAGTTAGCACCATTCCCGTAAACCAGTTAGATTCCTGACAGACCATTGCATCACTCCATTCCCTGTTCCCTTTTGCCTTCAAAAGTCTGTTTGTAACTGCGCGAATCCGAGCGTAGATTTAGGCAGCTTGAGTCCGTGCTCCTGGGTGCGGTCCTCAAGCTTGCCCCGTATCAACTGTTCACTGACATTCATGCTGCCTCCACTTCTTCCTGTTGGGTCAACATGAGTAAAATTGTGTTGCTGTGAAAATGTCATAGGTATTTTTTCATAATTTTAAAGCAAGATGGATTGAAAATACATATTAGATAATAGTAATGTGAAATTTGGGCGTGGGATTTTGTAGGAAAATAGTGGGTTCATGTAAGTTTTTGTTTGGTGAGAGTGTATGAAAATCGACTATATTTTGTTAGAAAATGCAAAAAAATGCAAGTTGGAAAAAAGGTAACCACTAAAATAATAGAATGGAATATAATACTTTAAGGGAGGTGGACAAAAAATACGGGTTGATAATGATTTACCTAACAGAGGCAGAAAAGAAGAAATACAGTAGAAAAATTAAAAACAGTGCATGGAGAACACAGAATACGGTGGTAGAAATTCATCAGTAACCACAGTAACTGAAAACAGATAAAATGCACTTCTTAAAAGACAGAGACTTGGTATTGAAAAAATCCTTCTACAGGCAATTTGTAAGACATGCTTAGAACACAATTACACTTAAAGGTTGAGGATAAAATCTTAGGAAAATGCATACGGAAAAATATCGGCTGAAACAAAATTAATATAGCTATGTTACGGAATGAAGTATATTTTTAGGAAAAGTTATGCATGTAATAGATGATGAAAGCAATAATCTGTCAGTAACTTACTGCAATTACAACCTTGTATGTGCCTAACTTTGTAGTCTTGTGAGCTATATGACGTAACACAACAGAATTGCATGTACAAGTTGAAAACTCAGTAATCAGAGTGGGAGTAATTACTAAGGCTTATTGATAGATGAGGGTGACAAAAAGTGATGAAACTGTAGATGATTTAAATAATACAACTAATATTGATTGTATACACACACTTGCAAACAACAAATAATACATATATTCATTAATCAATAGAAGATCAAAAAATTCATAAGTGGGTCACAAAAGAATTCTCAATAAATGCAAGAGATTTATATAATAAAGGCCATCATCGCTGACAGCGGGACAATGCAATTAGAGATAAAACGTGAGATGCTATTCTGTCCCCCAAGTCACACATTTGAAAACCAACCTTATCATTATGAAAAACCCTAATGCTTATGATTCCATTTGCCTCTGTGTGCACACATGTACATGAGCGCATGTGCATAAGAACATGGGAATGTGGTATATGAAGGATAATTGTCAACACAGAAGATAGTCACTTCAGAGTGGTGACATTCAGGTACTTTTAAAAATATCCTTCATTATGCTTTTATTTAGTCATTGTTTTTCTGTGGAACATGGTTTATGTCTATTGTAGATATAGATATAGACTGACATGTATCTATTTATATTTAAATTTATATCTATTATAAATAAATAGAATTTTTATTGTGACTATAATTCTAAATAATTTTAAAAATTAAATTGAATAAAAAGTGAAATTCATTGTGTTGAACAGTAACAAATGCACTATGCATCTAAATAGCAAAGGAAAGTTCTTAGTTTTAAATACAAATGTTTAAAATTATGAATTAATAGACTTCATTTAAAGAAAATAAACAATTGAATAATTTCAAATCACAGAGGGGAGCAGAGCAAATGTAAAAGTGAGGGGAATACAATAGAAAATAACGAATCACTAGAGATGGCTTAAAAAGTCGTTTTTCCTAAAATAAAAATAAAAACGATTTAAATTAAAAGAGAAACTGCAGGCAAAGTGGTATGAGAAACACACAAACGCACACAGGATAGAACTACAAATTAGATGGAAGTGAACAAGAAAGAGAGAATACAGGCATGCCTCACTTTGTGTGGCTCCCACAGGCAGGAATTCATTAATGAGGTTGGTTCAGTAGTATCTGTTCCCACAGACACACAAATACGAACCTTCATGGGATGTGGTGGACAGTGGCTTTTATTTGCCTACTTGTCTGAGTCAAGGACACTTTAATTCATATTGGGTTCCTCTATCCTGTGTGAAATTTTAGAGGGTGTAGGGAGAACTGCTGGGTGACCTGAGAGAGAGTTTGCTGACACAATTGTCACTCTAGTTTGTGTGTTCGTGTTTGGATATTTGATCAGCGTAAAGCTTGAATTGATCACAGTCTCTTCCTTTCTCCGTCATCCCTGTTGGTAAATCACATTATTCAGATGCCCTCCCTCCATTGTCTTTTGAGCCTGAATTAGTGAGCATGGCTAACATCTGAAGAAGTCACACAGGGAGCGGGGTTGGGGCGGTGGAAATCGGAGACCAGAACAAACGCATCTCCACGTATCCTGGCAGGCAAGCTTGTGCATCCTCAGGAACGCCCTCCCGAGAGAGAACTCGCCCATGAATCTTTCAAGGATTTCTGTCTACTATTGATTTGTGGCCTGTCAGCATCCAACCGGTTAATTTAATTTGATGCAAAAACATAAGGAACTGAGAGTGAACCCAGTATGTCTGGGCAGGGAGGTGGGGCAGAACGTGGTCAGTATCTGAGAAAACCTCACCACCTGCTGGCGGGGAGAAGCGTGGAGGCAGCTCACAGCATCCCTCTGGTTCTGTGGGAAGTCATGTTCACTTATAAGGTTTCGAGAGAGGGAAAAGTTTTTTTGTCTAAAATGATGACTCAAGTTATGAATTACATTATTAATATATAGAAAAATCGGAATTAAGAAATCCATGACCATATTCAGGCAAAATGTTGATCACAAATTTCTGACAGTTTATTTTTCAAATATACTTAGTTTTTTTTTTTTTTTTTTTTTTTTAAGTGAGTTTTTGCCCCACTGCTTTTTCTTCCTCTTCCATCTCCCAAAGCTCCCAGCTGGAGCAGAGGGGCTGTTCTAATACTCCAGACTCATTGAGTCCAAACTCCAGAGGAAATTTGCACACTCTCATCAGCAGGTGGGTGAGTGTGCAGCGTCTTTCTTCTCAGGTTTACACCATGTATTTTTCAGTTACTTCATAGAGATTTTTTTTTGTTTCAAAAACACCAATAGTAAAGAAATTCGACGTGACTGAAAGTTACACCATTCCTTGGCATTGCTGTTGCTCTCTTCTTTCAAACCAGGGATGGCTCTCATGACATCAGTCCCCAAACCAGGCTGGGCTTTCATAAAGAACCTTGTGTTTGTTGAAGGAAAAAACTCTCCTGACAAAAAATGGTATCAAATTCTCATTTAAAGACATGACAATATGTTTGCGCTGATAGCAATGTTACGTGCAGACAAAGGCGTGGCTCATAAACATAACCGCTCGATCCTCCAAACTCTGGTTTGAGAGACGTTTTTTTTCTATGCAGGTACTGCCGCTGGCTTAGTATCCAGCAGTGTCACCTCTGACCACTGAAGTTTGAGGGCAGAGATGCTGGCATACTTCTGGGAGAGTTTTGTTGCTCTTAAAATCTTGTTTTGTAAGATAACGCATTTCTATTCTTAAGCTGTTTTGAGTTGTTTGAGTTTTTATAGCCTGAACTATACAACTTAATATGTATAGATGTCATATAATTTATTCAGCATTCAGATTGTTTTTAGATTTTTATTTTTTCCTCATGAACAATTTCACATTTGATTTCTGTGTGTGTGTGTGTGTGTGTGTGTGTATACATACCATGCACACATACACATTCACACATATCTATACGTAGGTGTGTACATGCCTCTCTGCATACACATGTCGGGGCTTTGAAAAAGATCTCACTAGCTGGGCGTGGTGGCAGATGCCTGTAAGCCCAGCTACTTGGGAGGCTGAGGCAGGAGAATCGCTTGAACCTGGGGGTGGAGGTTGCAGTGAGCAGAGATTGTGCCACTTCACTCCAGCCTGGATGAAAGAGCGAGACTCTTTTTTTTTCTTTGGAAAAAAAAAAAGATCCCATTAGGCATATGGGCAGGTGAAAGGCCGTATGCAATGTTGAGTTGAATGAATGTTGGCAGATCAGTCTCCAAGGTTGTCCTCTGATCAGCAAATCTGGTTGTGTTCATTTGCCTGCAATTGCATCAGTCCTGGAATCAGTCAAGATTTTAAAGATATGGGTTCATCTGATCTTTTTGGATTCCTGGAGCAGTTAGATGTCTTTTCATGGGATCATATCTATCAGTTGAATTTCCTCTGTCTTGAATTGCCTATTCATAGATTTTGTCCATCTGTCTTGGGTTGAATTCCACTCTTAATACTTACTGTTTCCTATTTTATAGGTATGTCTTTGGATAAATGCTTGTGTAAAAGAAAATTACCATTCAAGAAGAAAATTAATTCTTAGCAAAAATTTGGAATTTTCTTCCTTTGTGTACTGAAGGATTACATCTTATCCATTTGAAATTCAGACCAAGTTTCTATTTAATAAAATTATTATATAATTATAAAATATTAATTAAAATAATTTTACTATATTATATTTTATCTCTGGTAAATATATTAGCATTGGAAAGAGTGGAGAATATTTTTAAAATAATTGTTTTAGGTAATATATTTTAATTATAAACAAAATTACAGATTTTCTTTGCAGTGAACAATTTTATATTATGAATACTTCATTTTGGTTTTCCAGTGTGACATACCATTCATGCCCATAATTAGATTTCTCAAAGCTGACACTTGTTTCTGAATCTTTATGCTTTTTAAGGGAATACCTACTCAGAGACAATTCGAATTAATCGGTTGTGACTGACTTAAACAAAGCCTAATTGCCTCATTGCGGGTGCTTGTTTGTCTAACAAACCTGAATGAGGCCCATGGCCCGCAGCCCCTCCTGGGGTGTTTTACGCTGTGTCACTGGGGCTGCTGTGATTGGTCATTTGGAGCCTGGGCATCCGCTGTTCATGGGTCACTGGCTGGCTTTTCCTATTTTGGAGAAAATAAATGAGAGTGTTCTTCTTGGCAGATGATGATATTCCCAAATTTCCTTCTCAATATGCAGAATGAAATGGATTGTTAAATGGAATCCACTGGGAATTGAATTCTTTTTGTCATTCTTTTCTTCAAGAGTGCACCTTGCACTCTGACAGAAATTGTTCATTAATCCCCACAGAATGACCAATTTCCCAGTGCAGTCACTCAAGGGTACTACAGCTATAAAAAATTCCCAGAGACCTTGGCTGCCATTAATTGCTTGCTGTGGCTTTCGTTAGGCTGTGCGTCTCCACAAAGGACTCCAAGTCCCTGCTCATCACCAGCTCTAGGTTTTTGCTTTTATTGTTATTATTGTTGTTATTTTTTACAAAATTATGAACAATACCTTTTAAGCACTGTGAGGCTGAGACAGAATTTTCAGGGCATAAAATGGCCACAGCCTGGAAAGCTCCATTGTCAGTATCGGAGTTGAGCCACCCATGGGGTGATGTCGGATAAAGTAGGAGGCAGCTTGGGGAGCAGGTTGTATGTTTAATTCTGATAATTCTGAATATTAGAAAGGCAAGTGGCTCCAGAGAAAGTGGAATCTAGGGTCAAATCTTAGGAAAGAAAGTGAGATTCATTTGAGAATACAGTAAAGGAAAGGACTGGTTGGTGACCATGGTGAGAGCTCACTTAGAGGCAGCAGTAGGGAAGTCTTGGCTTTCCTCGGCTGTGACGTGCGCGGGGTCATGCAGAGCTTCTGGAGGGTCAGTCATGGTGGAACCAAGCTCTGGAGAATAGATGGATGAAGGCCCAGTGACATGAAATATGGCCGGGCTAGACAACTAAAATAAGGAAATTTTCTTAGCACCTGTTTCTTGGAATAGCAAAATATTTCCTCTCCAGGACTGTGGCTCCCACTGAATAAATTGCAGTGCTTCAATCCCAGGAAGGCAGGATTAAAGCTGCAGACTCGAGGTAAAACCCCAGCTCTGTGATACAGCTCTGGATGTGCCATTCCTGCTTTCTGGACTCTGCTGCCTTACCTGTAAATAAGAAAATACTACCGACCTTGCAGGACTGTTGCAAAAATTAAATAACATAAACAGGAGAGTAGTTTGTAAATTGGAATGGAGTAAACAATTGCACAGTAGTCACACACTCGGCTCAACTGTGGCACTGGCATGGCTGGCTGTATTAGTCTGTTCTTGTACTGCTATAAAGAAATACATGACACTGGGTAATTTATAAAGAAAAGAGGTTTAATTGGCTCATGGTTCCACATGCCGTGCAGAAGGCATGGCTGGGGAAGCCTCAGGAAACTTACTATGATGGTGGAACGTGAAGGGGAAAGAGGTACGTCCTACATGGCCAGCACAGGAGGAAAAGGTGAAGGGGGAGGTGCTACACGCTTTTAAACAACTAGACCTCATGGGAGCTCACTATCTTGAGAGCAGCAAGGGGGAAATCTGCCACATGATCAATCACCTCCCACCACACCCTCTTCCCACACTGGGGATGACAATTCTAGATGAGATTTGAGTGGGGCACAAATCCAAACCGTATCACTGGCCTAGTTAGGAAAGGCATTCCCAAAACATGGCAACTTCCCTCCTTTTATATTTAATGTTTACTAAACATGATACATGTACCTAGTTTGAAAATGAAAATAACACTGTAATATCAAATAACAAAATACAACTTCAATGCTATTGGCCACACTGTGCTCTTTGCCCAGTAAGGCTCCCAAGAAGAAACCACTTTCAACTTTCCTGGGAGTTTTCAAACGTGACTAAATGGTGCGAGTGTGTTGCCATGATTAATTCACCAGTTTCAGATATCAGTTACTGGCCTCTTTTTCTTATGTGTAAAGATTGAGCTCTCATTTTCCACCCCTTCTCAGTTCCCTTCCTTCCTGTATTGTTATGTCACTGTTGTAGTTAAATCCATAATCAGTGCTTATATCATTAAACTGCATGAATATTATTCCTTGTGGAAGTGTGTCATGCACTGCGACTGCATCCTGCTTTGGTTTATCTGGTGTTAATGCAGTCAATTTTGCTACCTTTTTTACTAGATATTTTATCATATCACTTAGCACATTATTTGAATGTATGAATATTGGTCTTGGTAGAACCAAGTAGTGAACCAGGATTATATGCTTTCTGTTACCTTTTTATTCTTCTTGATTTAATAAATGCTCATTTTCCTCCCCCATGTTTAATTTTCTAAACAAATATCCTCGCTTCTTTCCAGATGAGCTGTTGCAAATCTCCCAAGGGCATTCACGCTCTCCAGCCACAGCTGTTTTCTGGAGCCCCCAGGCATCATTGCCACTCTGTGTCTTTCTAGGACTTCTCTGCTCCACTCTTCCTCCTTGGATCTGTTTCCCGGGGCTCTTCCTTGAGTTATTTTCTTGTTCTGCTGGATCACACCCTCCAGCAGCTTCCAAAGAAAGGGTATATCAGAGGAAAACCTTTGGCCTTCTTCCACACCTCAAAATATCTTTAATCAACTTCCACACTGAATTGGGGCTTGGCTAGGTAGAGAATTCCTTTAGAATTTTAAAAATCATCATTTTCTTCTAGGAAGTATAATCTTAATTTGAGTTTGCCATTCAGAATTATTGTTAAGAAATCCTATCTCATTCTGATCTCATTCTTTTGGGTGTGGTAAGGACACTCCCTCCACCTCCCCCACTCTTTGAAATCTTGAACTTTCTTTTCTTTATCTCTAATGTTCTGAAATTTTATTAAGATGTTCAGCCTTGTAGACTCTTACCAATCCTTATGTTGGGCATCCAGCCAGCCCATTCTAGCTTATAATTTATGTTTTTATCTAAAAATGTGGAAAATGTTATTGAATTACCTTTTCTGTAATAACTTCCACTTGTATTCTCTGTCTCTTTTTCCAGAAAACTTTAGGTATGTTACACCTCCTGGATTAGTTGTTTAAATCTCTAATACGTTTTCACACAAATCCATCTTTTTGTCTTTGTGAGATTTCTTAAATTTTATCTTCCAACCATTTATTAAATTTTTACATTTGTGCTATCACATTTTTAATTTATGATTTTTTTTTCTGTTCTCCGGTGTTCCTGAACTGGATGTTTTATTGATGAAATATTTAGTCAAAACACTGAACACATTAATTAAGACATTTTTGATGTTTTCTTCTGTTCTCTCCATTGTGTCTCCTTTCGTATGCTTTCTAGTTTTCTGTCTTTGTGTTAGAGACTTTTCTTAAATTCTGGTATGCCAATCCTATATCTACCCATCATCTGCTGTTTCTATCTGTATATCCATCCATCCATCCCCCAACCGTCCAACCATCCATCCATCCATCCGTGGTGGTTAATTTTAGGGGTAAACTTGGCTGAGCCATGGAATGTCTAGTCCAGATATCTGGTTAAACATTATTTCTGGAGGTGTTTGTGAGGGTGTTTCCAGAAGAGATTCGCATTTGAATTAGTAGACTGAGCAAAGCAGATGGCCCTCCTCAACGTGGTCGGGCATCGTCCCATCCAGTGGGAACCAAGTAGAACAAAAAGTGGAGAAAGGGAGAAATCTCCGACTCTGCCTGACTGCCAAAGCTTGAATATCAGTCTGCCCCTGCCTCAGTTCCCCTTCTCAGCGCATCAGACCTGTCTGCAACCTACATCATTGGTTCTCCAGCTCTCAGGCTTTCAAACTGCACCACTGACATTCCTGGTCTCCAGTGTTCAGGCGAGAGATCATGGGACTTCTCAGCCTCCATAATCACATAAGCCGATTTTTAAATAATTGACCTCATTTATGTGTGTGTGTGTGTATATATAAATATTATAAATACATAAATATATAATATATATACATATATATTTATATATAAATATTATATATAACTATATTACATATTAATCATGCATTTGTGTGTATTTATAGATACATAATATATATTATATATAAATTATGCATATATAAATATATATATAATTTATATATAAACATATATATACATAATTTATATATAAACATATATTATATATATTATATTTATATATGAACATATATATGTTTATATTATATATATTATATTTATATATAAACATATATATGTTTATATATAAATATATAAATATAAATATATAAAAATATATAAATAAATATAAATATATAAAAATATAAATATATATAAATATAAATATATATAAATATATAGTTTATATATAAATATAATATATATAAATATAATTTATAATATATAAAAGTATATATAAATATAATTTATAATATATAAATATATAATATATATAATATATAAATATATATATTATAATATATATAAATAATATATAAATATATTTAATATATAAGTATTTATATATGCACAATTTATATATTATATATTATGCATATATATAAATACACACAAATACATGATTAATATGTAATATAATTATATCATTAACATACATTAATAGTAACATATATTTATATAAAATAAATACATACCTATATAATACAGATTAAACATCCCTTATCTGAAATGCTTGGTACTTGAAGTGTTTTTGATTTTGACTTTTTAAAAAAAAATTTTAGAATATTAACCTATATTTACTGGTTAAACATCCCAAATCTGAAAATCTGATTTTAAATGTGCCAATGAGTATTTCCTTTGAGTGTCATGTCAGAGCTCTTTTGGATTTTGGAATATTTTGGATTTCAGAATGATTTGGGATACCCAATCCCAGAAATATTTGAGATTATATATATAACCTTTCTCTCTCTCTCACACGCGCACACACACACACATCTCATATATATATGTGTGTGTGTGTGTGTGTGTGCGTGTGCGCACACAGGTGGTTGCATCGCATTAAGAGTATCACCCTGGGTTGGCAATTTCACGAGGAGACTTCTCAATATCGGTAGTTGGAGACTTTTTTCCCTGAGCCTATTGAAATGGCTCCATTGTGTGGTGTGGGGTATATACCCTGGGATTTATTGTCTTGTGCAGAGAAAGAATTCAGGACACAGACACATGTGGGTGGGTTAAGGAGTGGAAAGTTTAATAGAAGAAAGGAAAGAGGAGAGTGGCTCCCTTCCAGAGGGAATTATCCGATAAAGGGGAAGCTGATGGACGGCAGTGAATTTTATAGGCAGGCTGCGGAAAGTGTCTGATTTACTTAGGGCTCACAGATTGGTTCGATCAGGTATGATGTCTACTTAGCTCAAGGGGAAGGCTGGTTGCCCAACCCTAATCTTATTAAACAAATAGGCTTTCCAGTTGATTGGCACCATCTTTTCTGCTCTTTACACGTGGCTGACAATGAGAAGGGAAGATGGAGCCGCCATCTTGAACTTGGCTAGTCCCTGGTTCCTGCCATCGTTCACCTGTGCGAGCTCCCAGTTTGCTTGTCTAGGTCTGTAGCTTGACTTTACAGCCTGCTCTCTGTTAGGAAATCATTTGGGGCTGTGCTTCGTTAAACAGAGAAGCCTTACCAGGGACTCCCATACCCTTACTATCTGCCTAAGTGATTTCTTCTGAGCTCCTGTATCATTATTAGCTTTCTCCGGAGGGAAATTATGTGAGCACCAATCTGGGGGCCAATGTGGGGAGGTCTGGGTGTTTATCTCCAGACTATGAATTCTACAGTGTTCAGCCCTGCCCACCCCATTCACAAAGCGCCATGCATCCCCCTTTCAAATTCTCCAGAAAATGGGATCTAGGCTCTTAGCTGGGGGTCAGTATCATATTGCTACCCTAGGACAAGGTGGTGGGGTTTAGATTTCTAGCTGAGCCCCTGATTGCCACCCTGTTTGGTGTGTGAGTGTGCTTTTAGGGTCGTGAGGCCGCCCCTTTGTCTCTGGGGAGGAGCAGGTTCCTTCCTGCTGGTGTCACAGCATTTCCTTCTGTGGCTTTCTCCCGTCTGCTAAACTGCTCTTCTTCAAGTGACCTGCCTGTCAAACATCAGTTGGAATTGCTTGTCTGCTGATTCCCCTTTCCCATTTGACTCTGAGGATTTATGCCTCTTTATTTCTTTAACATTTTTTGAGGGGAGGTCACAGGAAGGAGAAGATATAAATTTATGTTCTCAGCCCTGTAAATTTAACAGAAGTCCAAAAGATTTCTTTTTGCAGAAAGGTTGTTGAACGATTGGGTTTCAGTTGAAAGAGCTTATGGGAAATTGAGGACAGAACACCTTTAGGCATGTGGTTTGGAGACTTAAGCTTTTATCTCTGCTAGAAAAGTAAATCCTATCCTTAATCGGATACAATTGCATTAGCTTTGGCCCACAGATTTAAGCGAGCACAAACCAGCTCACCTCCAAAAGAAGTAAGATCTGAGGTGAGAACGAGTGTTTTAGCCCATGTAACTGGAGCGATTCTTCTCTATAATTCTAATTCTGCTGCTGCAAAGAAGGTGCTTCTTCTCATGGTTGTTGCTAAAGGTAGCACATGAAAAGAGCTAGGGAAATTTTGTGGGCAATTAGATTTTGTTTTTTGAGACCGAGTCTCGCTCTGTTGCCCCAGCTGGAGTGCAGTGGCGTGATCTTGGCTCACTGCAACCCCTGCCCCCCGCCGCCGCCACCTGCCAGGTTCAAGAGATTCTCTTGTCTCAGCCTCCTGAATAGCTGGGATTACAGGGATGCACCACCATGTCTAGCTAATTTTTGTATTTTTAGTAAAGACGGGGTTTGCCATGTTGGTCAGGCTGGTCTCAAATTCCTGACTTCAGGTGATCCACCCACGTCGGCCTCCCAAAGTGCTAGGATTACAGGCGTGAGCCACCAAGTCGGGACAGCAATTAGATTTTGAAAGTTGGATTCTAGAGGAATAAATCACAGTCGGTCAAATTGCAATCAGTGATGAAACTGCTGGTAAGACGAAGAGGGGGAGGATAGGTATAGTGGCCGCTAGGCAGGGAAGTGCGTCCAGCACGGCCCTCTCATTTTCTGTGTAGAGTGCTGATGAAGAAGGGTGCCTTGTTCTCTTGGAAAGTTTTGTGTGCTGGGTGTTTTTGGAGTCACAAAGGAGTGTGAGTGCATGGGGAGTGAGAGGGCATGTTAGGACGTGCCTGCGTAGGGAGGAAGCCTGTAACAGGAGTGATGCTTACCCAAATGAACATTGAACCAATTTGCCTTTGAGGAAATAGTGACAGATTTGGCTAATAAGAGGTTGTTTTACATTTTCCTCTGAAGGGGGTCAGATTTGACACAGTGAATTACTGAGTCACTGCGACGTGAGTTCTTGTTCAGCTGTTTTGTTTCAGACTTTGGGGATGTTTTACTATGCTGGAAGGCATGTGAATGTCGAATGGGATGTTCAGATTTCCCTGGAGGCCTAAACACCGCCTCCAATGTCAATGTGCGGTCACTGTCCCAGTCATGAGCAGAGGAAGATTTTCTTACATCCTCAGGGCCTTGGTTGGCTACTTCTCCATCAGGGAATGTATAGCCATCAAGACCAGAGTGACCTCACTGAGGGTGGGAGGAGTGAACGCATTTTTGGGAGGAAAGCATAGCCTGGCCCTGCTGTGCAGTTTTCTCTGGTGCTCGGTTACTCTGCCCTTCTTGAGCCCCAGGCTGTGAGGCCGGGCCCAGCGCCATGAGGGATGTAGCAGTGTGAGGAATGGTCTCAGCTGTTTGCACCCGTAATAGTGAGTTGTCCTAGAATTTGTGAAAATATGGCAAATGTTACAAGTGGGACATGCTGCTAATAACTGATGGAGGCCAGGCGCGGTGGCTCACGCCTGTAATCCCAGCACTTTGGGAGGCCGAGACAGGCGGATCACGAGGTCAAGAGATTGAGACCATCCTGGCCAACATGGTGAAACCCCGCCTCCACTAAAAATACAAAAATTAGCCGGGCGTGGTGGCACACGCCTGTAGTCCCAGCTACTCGGGAAGCTGAGGCGGAAGAATCGCTTGAACCCAGGAGGCAGAGGTTGCAGTGAGCCGAGATTGCGCCACTGCACTCCAGCCTGGCAACAGAGCAAGACTCCATCTCAAAAAAAAAAAAAAATGATGGAACAGGGACTAATGTTGTCCAAGATGTTCCAAAGAACATGTGCACCAAGAGATGTCCCACAACAAAGGACTCCATGGTCAGGTCAATTGAGGACTTTTATGTGCATCTCCCGCTATGCTATTCTCATTGTAAATAAGGACGAAAGGCCTTGAGAAGTTCCAGAGCAGAGTAACCTGTTTCACTTCAACTCAGGGCTTTGGACACTGATTTGATGATTGGCCCCTCTTCAGGAAAGTATTCTTAACATCAGTGGGGAAGATGGGGCTAGGCAGTATTAGAGGAATGGAAGTTCAGTAGGCGGCTGGATGCCTACTTCCTGGACACGCAGAGGTGAGCCCCTGGGCTCTGGGAGTACCGTGGGCTGTGGCCTCTCCCAGGCTCCACGGTCGGGTTCAGGGGTGGAGCCATGCCTGTGTGCACCCTGCTCTGCTCGGTTCTGCTGTTTCCTCCCCAACCTTCCCATTCCATTACTGCCTTCCCTGGCCTCACTTTTCTTTTACTTTTGGTCTCTCCTCCTTCCCGTCCATCAGTAAATGAAAATGGAGATGGATCTGGCAGGTGTACCCAATGTCTTAAATAAATTTGATCTAAGAAGACAAAAAAAGAAAAGGGGGAAATCACCGTGGGATTTCCTTACTTTCTGTATTCTCAACTTCTAATAAGAAGAACCAAATAAAAATTAGTCCAACCATTGTGAAGACAGTGTAGTGATTCCTCAAAGATCTAACAAGGGAAACACAATTCAACCCAGCTATCCCATTACTGGATGTATACCTCTCAAAATATAAAGAGTTCGTTCATACACATGCATGTGAATGTTCATTGTAACACTATTCACAATAGCAAAGACATGCAATCAACCTCAATGCCCATCAATGAGAGACTGGATAAAGAAAATGTGGTACATATACACCATGGAATACTACACAGCCATAAAAATGAGATCATGTCCTTTGCAGCAATGTGGATGGAAATCATGGAAATTTACAAATATGTGGAAATTACACAACATACATGTTAACAATCAATGGATCAGGGAATACATCAAAAGAAAAATTAGAAAACATTTGAGATAAGCAGAAATGAAAACACAGCCTAAGAAAACTTATGAGATGCTGCAAAAGCAGTGCTTAGAGGAAATTTATACCTGTAAATACCTATGTTATTGATATGAGAAAGATTGCATATAAACAGCCTAACTTTTGCAAGAGCAAGAAGAAAGGCAATAATAAAGATGAGAGAGTTAATAAATAAGATGGAGAGTAGAACATCAATAGAGAAAGTTAGTGAAACCATAGATTCAATGCTATTCCTATTGAACAACCATTGACATTCTTCACAGAACTAGAGAAAACTATTTTAAAATTCATATAAAACCCAAAAGGTGCCAAAATAACCAAAGCAATTCTAAGCAAAAGAACAAAGCTGGAGACATCACACTACCCAACTTCAAACTATACTACAAGGGTACAATAACCAAAACAGCATGGTATTAGTACAGAAACAGACACATAGACCAATGGAACAGAATAGAGAACCCAGAAATAAGACCGCACATCTACAACTATTTGATCTTTGACAAACCTGATAAACACAAGCAATGAGGAATGGACTATTCAATAAATGATGTTGAGATAACTGGCTAGTCATATGCAGAAAACTGAAACTGGACTCCTTCCTTATGCCATACACAAAAATTAACTCAAGATAGATTAAAAACTTAAATGTAAAACCCAAAATTATAAAAACCCTGTAAGACAACCTAGGCAATATCATTCAGGACATAGGCATGGGCAAAGATTTCATGATAAAGATGCCAACAGCAATTACAATGAAAGCAAATATTGACAAATGGGATCTAATTAAACTAAAGAGCTTCTGCACAGCAAAATAAATTATCAACAGAAGAAACAGACAACCTACAGAATGGGACAAAATGTTTGCAAACTATGCTTCTGACAAAGGTCTAATATCTAACATCTATAAGGAACTTAAAGAAATTTACAAGAAAAAAACAACAGCATTAAAAGGTGGGCAAAGGACACGAACAGACACTTCTCAAATAATACAATAATCATAAAATAATCATAAATTAAGTATTTATAATATTTATAATAATAAATAATAAAATACTTAATCATAAATTTAACAAAAGAAGGGCAAGGCTTATACACCAAAAGCTATAAAACAAGCAACAAAAGAAAAATATAAATACATTTGTGACACCAAAATGAAACAAGAAATTTGTGCTAAAAATGATTTTATCAAGACATAAGAAAGACCACCCACCTAATGGAAGAATATATTTTCAAATCATATATCTGATCAGAGACTTGTATTCAGATTACATAACTTTCAACACTCAAAAAGACAAATTCAAAAAAAGGGCAGAGATTTGAACAAATTTCTCCAAAGAAGATATACAATGGCCAATGAACACATGAAAGGTGCTCAACATCACCAGTAATCAGGAAAATACAAAGCAAAACCACAATGAATTACCACTTCACACTTTCTAAGGTGGCTATGACAAAATAGGCAGTAACAAGTGTTAGCAAGGATGTGGAGAAGGTGGAGCCCTCATGCAGTGCTGGTGATAAAATTGTGCAGCCACTTTGGAATATAGTTTGGCAGTTCCTCAAAATGTTCAAGTTACCAGATGACTTAGTAATTCTCCTTGATGTACACCCAAGAAAAATACAAACATATCCACACAAAAACTAGTACGTGACTGTTCATAGAAGTAGTATTTATAATAGCCAAAAATGTGGAAACAACCTTAATGCTCATTGATGAGTGGATGAATAAATAAGGTATATGTTTGCAATGAAATATTATTTTACAATGGAAAGGAATGCAGTGCCAATGCATGCTGTAACATGGGTGAACCTTCACAGCTTTATGCTGAGGGAAAAAGCCAGTTATAAAAGGATACATATTGTGTGAAACCATTTATATGAAATGTCAAGAACAGGTAAATTATGAAAACAGAGAGTAGTTTGATGGTGCCAGTGGCTGGGGAAAGTTTGGGGAAGGAATGAAGAATGACTGCTAAGAGGTGCAGTGATTTCTTTGTGGAGAGATGAGAATGTTCTAAAATTAAATATTAGTGATGGTGGCAAAACCCTATGAATACACTAATACACGTTGAATTTTATCCTTTTCCTGTGTGGATTTAAGGTATACAACGTGATGTTTTGATACATATATAAATAGTAAAGTAATAATTATAGTCCAGTATAATAACATATTCATTGTCTCACACTGTGTGTGTGTGGTAAGAGTACATAAAATCTACTTTCTTAGCAGATTTCCAGTATATCCTGTAATTTTATTAACTGTAGTCCTCATACTGTACATTACGTCTCCAGACTTAGTTTTCCAAGATAACTACATCTCTGTAGTCTTCGACCTGCATTCTTCCCACTTGCTCCAGCCTTGGGAAGCACCTTCTACTCTCTGTTACCACGTATTCCAGTTTTTTCCAACTATTGCTTTGGATTCAGAGGGCGGATGTGCAGGTTTGTTACATGGGTAAACTGTATGCTGTTAGAGTTTAGTGTACAAATGATGTTATCACCGGGCAGTGAGTGTAGCACCTACCAGGTAGTGTCTGGACCCTCAGCCTTCTCCCACCCTCCCTCCTCTAGTAGCCCCTCGTGCCTATTTTTCTTGTCTTTGTGTCCACATATACTCAATGTTTAGCTCCCACTGTAAGTGAGAATATGTGGTATGTGGTTTTCTGTTCCTACATTAATTTGCCTGGGATAATGCACCCCGGCTGCATTCATGTTGCTCCCAAAGACACAATTTCATTCTTTTTTATGGCCATGCAGCATTCCATGGTGTTTACATACCACATTTTCTTTATCCAGTCCACTGTTGACAGGCATCCAGGTTAATTCCATGATTTTGCTATTGTGAATAGTGCTGTGATGAACATGTGAAGTATGCGTGTGTCTTTTTCTCTTTTATAAGACAGGGTCTTGCTCTGTCACCTAGGCTGGAATGCAGTGGCATTGATCTTAGCTTACTGCAACCTCTGCCTCCTGAGCTCAAACAGTCCTCCCACCTCAGCCACCCAAGCAGCTGGGACTACAGCATGTGCTACCATACTTGGCCAATGTTTGCATTTTTAGTAGAGACTAAAATACGTTTATTGTAGTAAAATTTTAGCGTTTCACCATGTTGCCCAGGCCTGTCTCGAACTCCCGCACTCAAGCCATCCACCCACCTCAGCCTCCCAAAATGCTGGCGTTGCAGGCATGGGCCACCATGCCCAGCTGAAGCATGCGTCTGTCTTTATGGTAGAGTAATTTATATTCCTATAAGTAAATACCCAGTAGTGGGATTCCTGAATCAAATGGTAGCTCTGTTTTCAGTTTTTGAAAAATCTCCAAATTGCTTTCCACAGTGGCTGTACTAATCTACATTCCCATCAGCAGTGTGTAAGTATGCCCATTTCTCTGCAACCTCATCAACATCTGTTATTTTTTGACATTTAAAGAATAGCCATTCTGACTGGTGTGAGATGGTATCTCATTGTAGTTTTGGTTTGCATTTCTCTAATAGTTAGTGATGCTGAGCGTTTTTTTCATATGCTTGCTGGCCATGTGTATGTCTTTTTTTGAGAAGTGTCTGTTCATGTCCTTTGCCCATTTTTAATAGGATTTTTTTTCTTGATTTCTTCGTGTTCCTTATAGATTCTGGATATTACACCTTAGTTGAATGCATAGTTGGAAATATTTTCTCCCATTCTGTAGGTTGTCTGTTTACTCTGTTGATAGTTTATTTTGTTATGCAGAAGCTCTTTAGTTTAATGAAGTTCCACTTGTCTATTTGTGGTATTGTTGCATTTGCTTTTGGAGACTTTGTCATGAAAATCTTTGCCAAGTCCTATGTCCAGAATGGTATTTACTAGGTTTTCCTTTAGGGTTATAATATAGTTTTAGGTTTAAATTTAAGTCTTAATCCATCCTGAGTTGATTTCTGTATATGGTGAAGGAAGGGGTCCAGTTTCAATCTTCTGCATGTGGCTGGCCGGTTATCCAGCACCATTTATTTTACAGGAAGTTCTTTCTCTATTGCTCGTTACTGTCAACTTTGTCAAAGATCAGACGGTTGCAGGTGTGTGGCTTTATATTATATAAATACATTTAAAATGTATATATAAAATGTATATGTTTAAATATTTTTACATAGGGAGGAGTACAAATATAGATTTCTTACATGCATATACTGTGTCGTGGTGAAGTCTGAGCTTGTAGTGAACCCATTACCCAAGCAGTGAACATTGTATCCAATAGGCAGTTTTTCAACCCTTCTCACCCTTCCACCTTTTGTAACATCCAGTGTCTATTATTTCACTCTGTAAATCCATGTATACCCATTGTTTATAGCTCCTGCTTATAAATGAGAACGAGCAGAATTTATCTTTCTGTTTCTGAGCTATTAATATTAGGTCAGTGCAAAAGTAATTGTGGTTTTGCCATTAAAAGTAATATTTCACTGAGGATGATGGCCTCCAGTTCCATCCATGTTGCTGAAAATAACATGATTTCATTCTTTTTTATGACTGAGTAGTATTCCATGGTATATATATATTTTTCTTATCCAATCCTCCATTGATGGACACTTAAGTTGATTATGCATCTTTGCTGTTGGGAATAGTGCTGCCATAAACATATGAGTGCAAGTATCTTTTTGATATAATGATTTCTTTCCTTTGGGGTGTATATTCAGTAGTGGGATTGCTGGATCAAATGGTAGTTCTATTTTTAGTTCTTTGAAAAGTCTTCATATGGTTTTCTATAAAGTTTGTACCAATTTACATTCCCACCAACAGTGTATAAGCATTCACTTTTCTCTGCATCCTCACTGACATCTGTTACTTTTAGAGATTTTAAATAATAGTGATTCTGACTGCTGTAAGATGGTATTTCATTGTGATTTTAATTTTTTTCCTGATGATTAGTGACATTGAGCTTTTTTGTGTGTTTCTTGGCCACTTTTAGGTTTTCTTTTGAAAAATGGCTCTTCATGTCCTTTTCCCACTTTTAATGGAGTTGATTTTATCTTGCTAAGTTGTTTGAGTTTCTTGTAGAGTTTGGCTACCAGCCCTTTGTGAGATGCATAGTTTGCAAATATTTTTCCCATTCTGTAGGTTGTCTATTTATTCTGTTGATAGTTTCTTTTGCTGTGAAGAAGCTTTTTAGTTTAATTAAGTCCCATTTTCTTATTTTTGTTTTTGTTGCATTTGCTTTTGAGGGCTTGGTCATAAATTCTTTGGTTAGATTAATGTCCAGAAGAGTTTTTCCTACAGTTTCTTCTAGGATTTTTTTAAAAATAGTTTCAGGTCTTACATTTACATTTTTAATCTATCTTGAGTTAACTTTTGTATATAATGAGAGGCATGGGTCTGGCTTTATTCTTCTGCATATGGCTATCCAGTTTTCTCTGTACCATTTAGTAAATAAAGTGACATTTCCTCAGTGTATATTTTTGTGACTTCGTGGGAGTTGGTTGTAGGTATGTGCCTTTAGCCTTTATTTCTGGATTCTCTGTTATGTTCCATTGATCTATGTATCTATTTTTCTACCAGTACCATGCTGTTTTGGTTACTATAGCCTTGTATTTTGGTTACTATAGCCTTGAAAGTATGGCAAAAATTGCAGTTACTTTTGCATCACTGTAATAATGCAATTTGCAATCAGATAATATGATGCTTCCAGTTTTGTTTTCTTGCTTAGGATTACTTTGGCTATGTGCACTCTTTTTTCTTTGTTTTGATTCCATATGAATTTTAGGATTGTCTTTTCTAATTCTGTGAAAAATGACATTGGTAATTTGATAGGGAGTGCATTGAATTTGTAAATTGATTTGGGCAGTACAGTCATTTTAGCAGTTGTGGGAGTTCAGTCATGGTGGTGGCAAAAATATTAAGGGAAACATACTAGAGAAAGTTATAGAACATAGTCTCAAACTCTTTTGGAAGGCCTAAGGGTTTTTTCTATAGTTCTTGGCTGAAGGCAGCCTTGTCCCCTTAGTTAAATAAATTAGAGTAGAAGAATGTGAGGAGTTTACCTAACTAACTTGTTTACTCATGTGGTTCTAAAATTAACCTTTGATCATTCCAGATGGCTCTCTTGGGGGAGGTTGACTGGAGATATTACCCACTAATGCTATTTGCTTTGGGCCTCAGAACCTGTCCTTTAATTTTTAACCTCTAGTGTGTTGACTCAGAGTTTTTGTCATTTAATGTGTGCTGAGTAAAGGCCAGCGAGGCCAGTGCATCGGCTGGTGGTTGCAACTGTTTACAGCACTCTCCAGGGAGTCTTTAAGTGGCCCAGACACTCAGTCAAACTGGCAAAGCATAATATCTGTGTGTCAGTGTACTCTATTCATCCATCATTGAGTCAGGGTCTGCAGGACAGACCCCTGCAGGTGGTTACCCTGACAAATAGTATTGATTCTTCTATAAGCATGGGATGTTTTACCATTTTTTTGTGTGTCATCTATGATTTTGTATTTCTCCTTATAGAGATCTTTCACCACCCTGGTTAAATATGTTCCAGGTATTTTGTTTTATTTTTGGTAGTTATTGTAAATGAGATTGCCTTCTTCATTTGGTCCTTGGCTACATCATTACTGGTGTATAAAATGCTACTGATTTCTGTATGTTAATTTTATATCCTGAAACTTTACTGAATTATGAAATGTAAGAGTTTCTTGGTGGAGTCTTTAAGGTTTTTAAGATATTGTATTGTTAGCAAACAGAGATAATATGACTTCCTCCTTTCCAATTTGGATGCCTTTTGTTTCTTTATCTGGCTTGATTGCTCTAGCAAGGACTTTCAGTACCATGTTGAATGAGAGTGGTGAAAGTGAGCATCCTTGTTTTGCTGAGTTTTTAGAGGAAATGTTTTCAGCTTTTACCCATTAAGTATGATGTTGGTTGTAGGTTTGCTGTGTATGGTTTTTATTATGTTGAGTTATGTTCCTTCGATGCCTAGTTTGTTGAGGATTTTTATCATGAAGGCTTAAATTGTGCTTATTCTGCATCTATTGAGATGATCATATGGGTTTTGACCTTAATTCTATTTATGTGATGTATCACATTTATTGATTTGTGATGTTGAAACATCCTTGCATCTCTAGGATAAATCCTACCTGATCATAGTGTATTATCTTTCTGATGTGCTGTTGGATTTGATTCACTTGTGTTTTGTTGGGAAGTTTTGCATCTATGATCATCAGAGATATTGGTCTGTAGTTTTCTTTATTTGTGTGTCCTTGTCTTGTTTCAGTATCAGGGTGGTTCTGGCTTTGTAGAAAGAGTTAAGAAGAATTCTTTCCTCCTTGATTTTATGGAGTAATTTCAGGAGTACTGGTGTTAGTTCTTCTTTGTATGTTTTGTAGTACTTGGCTATAAATCCATCTCATCTTGGGATTTTTTTCTTTTTCCCTTGGGAGATTTTTTTGTTACTAATTAAATTTACTCATTATTGATCTATTTAGGAGTTTCTATTTCTTCCTGGTTGAATCTCAGGAGATTGTGTGTTTCCAGGAACTTACAAATTTCCTTTACATTTTCTAGTTTGTGAGTGTATAGTTGTGTATAATATTCTCTGATATCTTTCATATTTCTGTGGTATCAATTGTTATGTCTTCTTTTTCATTTATGATTGTGTTTATTTGCATCTTCTCTTTTTTTCTTGATCAGTCTAGCTAGTGTTTTATCAATTTTCTTTATCTCTTCAAAGAACCAACTTTTCATCTTGTGGATTCTTTCCATTGTTTTTTTCTGTCTCTGTTTCACTTAGTTTTCCTCTGATTTTTGTTATTTCTTTTCTTCTGCTAACTTTGTGTGTTGGGTTTGTTCTTGTTTTTCTGGTTTCTTGAAGTGCAATATTAGGTTGTTAATTTGTGGTTTTTCTACTTTTTTCATGTAGGCTTTTAATGCTATAAACTTCCCTCCTAACACTTCTTTTGCTGTATACCACAGGTTTGGTGTGTTGTCTTTTTATTTTCATTGGTTTCAAACAATTTTTAAATTTCCATACTAATTTCTTCATTGACCCTGTGATTGTTCAGGAGGATGCTGATTAATCTTCATGTATTTGTATAGTTTCTAAAGTTTCTCTTGGTATTGATTTCCAGTTTTCTTCCACTGTGGTCTGAGAAGGTACTTGATGTGATTTTGATATTTAGCAATTTGTCAAGATTTGTTTTGAGTGCTAAAGTGTGGCCTGTGGTGGAGAATGTTCCATGTGCTTTTGAAAAGAATGTATATTCTGTAGTTGTTTGGTAGAATGTTCTGTAAATGTCTGTCTAAAGTCCAATTTAAGTCCCATTGCAGTTTCTTTGTCAATCTTCTCTCTCAGTGATCTTTCTAGTGCTGTGTGTGAGGGTATTGAAGTCCCCTGCTATTACTGTAGTCTGGTCTATCTCTTTCTTTAGGTCTAGTAATATTAGTTTTGTGAATTTGTGTACTCTAAAACTGGATTCATATATGTTTAGGATTGTCATATCCTCTTGCTGAATTGATCCCTTTATCATAATATAATTACTGTTTTTTTAAAATGCTTTTGATTTAAGTCTGTTTTATCTGATATAAATATAGCTATTACTGTTTGCTTTCAATTTCTGTTTGCATGAAATACCTTTCACCACCCCTTTACTTTCAGTCTGTCTGTCTTTATAACACACACCACAACTTCGTTATCCATTCCTTAGATCATACTGGGATTGTTTCTGCATCTAGGCTACTGTGAATACTGCTGCAATGAGCATGTGTGTGCAGATATCTTCACAAGGTGGTGGTTTTATCTCCTTTGAGTATATACCCAGGAGAGGGATTCCTGGGTCATATGGTAGTTATATTTTAAATTTCTTTAGTAACTTCTACAATGTTTTCCACAATGGATGCACTCATCTACATCTCCACTAATGGGATACAAGGGTTTCCTCTCTACATCCTCACCAGCATTTGTTATTTATTTTCCTTTTCACAAAGCTATTCTAATAGGTGTGTGATATTATCTCATTATGCTTTTAATTCACATTTCTCTGATGATTAGTGATGTTGAGCACTTTTTGATATACCCATTGGCCACTTACTTATGACTTTCTTGGATAAATGTTTATTCAGGTTATTTTCCCATTTAAAAATGGAGCTATTTGATGTTTTGCTATTGAGTAGTGTGAGTTCCTTACATATTTGTAATACTAACCCCTTGTCTAGTACAGGGTTCAGAAATATTTTCTCTCACCATGCTGGCTACTTTCCCATTTTGTTGTTTGCTTCATTTTCTGTACAGAAGCTTTTTAATTTAATGCAGTTCACTTTTTTTTTTTTGCTTTTGTTGCCTGAGCTTTTGGTGTGATATTTTAAAAAAATTCCCAAAGCCAGTATCAAGGAGCTTTCTTCTAGTAGGTTTATAATTCCAAGTCTTAGGTGTAGGTCTTTAATCAATTATGAATTAAGTTTTGTAAATGTTGTAAGATAAGGATCCAGTTTTGTTTTTTGCATATGGATAGTCAACTTTCTCACCATCATTTATTGTAGAGACTATCCTTTCCCCATTCTGTTTTCTTGGTGGCCTTGTCAAGATACACACTACTAATATATGTGTAGGTTTATTTCTGGGCTGTTTATTCTGTTCCACTGTCTATGTATCTGCTTTTATGCCACTTCCAAACTGTTTTGATTACTGTAGCTTTGTAATATAATTTGAAATCTGGAAGTGTGATTCCTCTAATTTGTTTTCCTTTCTCAAGTTTGTTTTGACTACTCAGGGTTTTCATAGTTCCATGTAAATTTAAAATATGTTTTCCTAGTTCTGTGAAATATTTCCCTGGAATCTTTCTAGGAATTACATTGAATTACTATATTGCTTTGGTAGTGTGGACATTTTAATGATATCAATTATTCCAATTTATGAACATGAAATGTCATCACATTTATTGCATATTCAATTTCCTTCAACAATGATTTAGATTTTCAGTGTATAGATCTTTTATTCCATTGATTAATTTTTTCCTAGGTATTTTATTCTTTTTGATGCTATTATAAATGATATTTTTAAATTTCTTTTTTGAATAGATTGATATAAGAAATGAAACTGATTTTTGTATGTTAATATATGTTAATTTTGTATACTGCAACTTTACTAAATTTATTAATTTTGTCAGATATTTTGTGGAGTCTTAAGGGGTTTTTACATGTAGGATTGTGTCATCTACACCAGGAATAATTTTACTTTTGCTTATTTGGATACCTTTTATTCCTTGTCTGATTCTCTTGCTAGTACTTTTAATTCTGTGTTAAACAGAAGTGGTGAGAACAGATATCTTTGCCTTGTACCAGATCTTAAAGAAAATGGTTTCAGATTTTCCCATTGATTATGATATTGTATACTTTTGATGGATAAATTGTGTGGTATGTATATTATATATCAATACATTCTACTTAAATAAATATGAAAACAATCTGGCTGGGCATGGTGGCTCACGCCTGTAATTCCAGCACTTTGGGAGGCTGAGGCAGGTGGATCACTTGAGGTCAGGAGTTCGAGACTAGCCTGGCCAACATGGTGAAACCCTGTCTCTATTAAAAACACAAAAATTAGCTGGTCATGGTGCCACAGGCCTGTAGTCCAAGTTACTTGGGAGGCTGAGGCAAGAGAATCACTTGAATCCAGGAGGTGGAGGTTGTAGTGAGCTGAGATGGTGCCATTGCACTCTAGCCTGGGTGACAGAGTGAGACTGTCTCAAAAAAAGCAAAACCAACCTAACCCACAAAACTAGAGATGGGCAGGACTGAAAAAAAAGATATGTTCAGTTTGTTCTGCAAGATTTATGAAAAGTGAGTTTGATGTTAGAGCCTCCTTGCATGTACAGCCTTTCAGTCTCCAGTTCCTCGCCTCTTCCTCACCGGCTTGCCTGACCTCGCGCTGTCTTCTTCCACACATCATTTCTTCCACCCCCGACTCCCGCTCTTCCCTCCGGCGTTAGTGAGCACCTCTGCGCCTCTCCAGGGCGGTTCACCTCCCGCGAGCACCTCTGCGCCTCTCCAGGGCGGTTCACCTCCCGTGACCACCTCTGTGCCTCTCCAGGGCGGTTCACCTCCTGTGACCACCTCTGTGCTTCTCCAAGGTGGTTGGTCTCTTGTGCCCAGATACTTTCCCATGTGCGCTTTTCTTTGCTTAGAATACTCCCTTTCCCCACCTTCCTTTCCTGCCGGCTTCCCCATCTTCATTATCTCATCAGACCTGTGCTTCTTTTGGCCTTCCCATCACCACCTTCCTCACACTTCCCCACAGGCTGTACCACTTTTCTTGCCCTCCAGTGGAGCCAGTCAACCTTGGGGAGGGGCCCTGCGACTCTGCCCAGCCCCCTGCACAGGGCACGGTGGCGCGTGCCCAGTGCCCGGGTCATGCTGTGTGTGTGCAGGACCGTCCACTATGAGAGCGGCTATTGTTTGGGTGGTCATCTGTCATGTGTGCTTATGGTCTGTTTTGAACTTGAAAGGAGGATTCTTATTTCTAGCAAAACATGTCGTGTTATTCATGCCTTTTAATACAAACTGAAATAGGCTTTCGTTTCTTTCTTCTACAATATAAGACATTTCATTCTTTCATAACCTGGTTCTCATTTGTTATGAAAATTTCCCTCTCAAGTGTTTTCCTCAAGTGAGAGGTTGAAAAATTAGAAGTCTGGAGTCTGGTCCTCTGTTCTAATCTGGTAAAATTAGCTATGATATTTAAACTCTGTGTGCGATTGTACACCTCGGGATGAGTTCTTTGCTCTTTTCCTGCTGCAGCTAACGGGATGCCAATCATTTCACTATCTCCCAGTGATGGGATTTTAACAAACAGGAATGAATATTAATTTAGTTATCTGGTAATGATTGTATTCTGGTTATTGTGCTTAAAGCATACACATTAATGAAAATTAGCCCACATTTTTTCCACTGGATTGCAAAGAATATGGCTGAGTAAAGCATGGCTTCATATTCTGAAGGTGAGTCTACTATTTGAATATATTTCAAATGGATTTCTGGGCAATTCACAGAACACCCCGGGTCCCTGGGTTTGCATATCTGGAGGTTGCGAGTCACTTATTCGTAGTATAGGGTGACAGAACCAGAAAGGGCTGGGGTGCGTTTTGTGGAGGAGTTTCTGACAGCCTGTATTTACCCATTGGATGTATATGCACATCTTCCTAAGCATTCATTTAGCTGACAGTCTGGGAAATGTCAGCGTTCTAATTAACTCCAGCCAGAGAAGGTTGTGCTGCAATCTGAAATCCCTTTGATTGATATGGCTGCAATTAGAGCTCAGCTCCCTCTCAGCACACTGAAGTGGAGAGAGAGTGAGGAGCAGGCGTCACGGGCCTTCTGCAGAGCAGAGCTGCATTCTGTCTCTGTAGCTGGGAGGTAATGTGTGAAGGGAGATGCCTGATTGCCTCATCCAACCTTCCCCACACACCCAAATTGAATTTATAACTTTTGTTAGAATGACAAAAGACATGTACATTATCCTTTGCTTGTGTAGCTATTGCTTTATTAAGGGAATTTTGGGAACTTCAAAGGTTATTATGTTAAATGTAATCGATGTTTTCCCTCATATTTATGAAGTATATTGACAGGAGGGCCCTTATTTATATTTATCTTAAAACAAACTAGTAAATGCCATGTGTGAATTTGCACAATTAAAATGACACGAATAAGGACACAAGTTAGATTTTTAGGTAATTTATATAGATGCTCATAGACCAAATAGAAGTCTTTTTTTGAGAATCAAATTTAGCAGATCAAAATTCTTTGATTACCTACTCTGTGCCAGGAACTGTGGTAATGTCGCGAGCTACAAAGACAAACAACACACTGCCTTTTACCCAAGGAGGCATGGAAAGGCACTGGTGAAGAAACGCAGGGTGTACGGGCACTGGCACTCATGGAGAGCCGGGTGAGACACCGGCCAGTGGAGGGAAGGAGTGGTCATCCTGTTGGGAACTCCGGGGGATTTCAAGAGGAGGGACCACTGAGTTGGTCTCTGATGCTCGAGAGTAATTTCAGTAGGGGAAGAATGGGGGTAAGTGGCGTCCAGGCGGAACACCGGCCTGGCTGTGAAGAAGCTTGACGGTGAGTTTGGACCACAGCTGTGTGGCCAGTGTCCTGGAGGGTGGGAGTTGAGAAAGGATTCAGTGGGGAGGTGGCTGCAGAGACAGAATGACCAGATTGCACGGGGCTGGGCGCACGTGGCTTTGCCAGTTTGTTTTCCAGTGGTGGTAGTAGGAAATTATTGCAGGATTTTGGAAGAGAAGCTCATGCACTGATCTGTGTTTTAGGCAGGCAACCTCATCCCTGTTGTAAAGCCAGGAGAAACTGGAGGAAGTAGAACCAGCGAAGACATCATCACAATTGAACTGACTGGAAATTATCAGTCTGGATTAGATGATTATTCTTTTGTTTCCCCTCAGGTTGGCCCAGTTGCTGCTTTTGGTGGAACTGATTGGCCAGGCTGAGATTGAGGAGTCAGACAATCCAGTCTTAATATGGAAACTGGCCCCTCCTTCAGCTCCCAAACTCTATTAAAGATGAGGACACTTATATTCCTGGTCCTTAGAAAGCAGAATTCCAATTAACCAAAGAAAAGGGACATAGACAAGGAAAACACTGGGCCCATGTTCTAGTTCTGAGTCAGCAAAATGCTCCACATTTCCCGAAGAACCAGGATCCTCCTCCTGTGGCTCCTCCCAGGTCAGGACTGGGGTTCTGTATGTGTATACACACACACACACACATATGTATACATGCCATGGAATACTATTCAGCCATAAAAAGGAATGAAATAATGGCATTTGCAGCAACATGGAGACCATTATTCTGAGTGAAGTAACTCAGGAATGGAAAACCAAGCATTGTATGTTCTCACTCATAAATGGGAGTTAAGCTATGAGGATGCAAAGGCATAAGAATGATACAGTGGGCTTTGGGGACTTGGGGGAAAGAGTGGGAGGGGGGTGAGGGATAAAAGACTGAATATTGGGCACAGTGTATACTGCTTGGGTGATGGGTGCACCAAAATCTCATAAATCACCGTTACAGCACTTACTTATGTAAGAAACCACCACCTGTTCTCCCAAAACCTATGGAAGTAAAAATACAATACAATTAAAAAAATAATAATAATTAATGTATTGCACACAAAAATTTAAGAGGGAAAATCTCATGTTAAGTGTTCTTACCACAATAAAAGAAAATAAAACAAAAAAAGAAAGGAACTTCTGATTTTTCTGTGGCTGGGCAGACTTACTTTCTTCTGCCGTCTCTCCAGTTTCCCCGTGTATTGTACTCTTTGGGTTATTTTATACCAGAAGGAGTTGACAGTGAGGTGGAAAGAGTCTTCTGCTTTTTAAAAAGAATTAAATGACAAATAATTGTATATATTTATGGGTAAAAATGTGATGCTTTGATATATGTATAAATTGTGGAATAATTAAACCAAGCTAACTAATCCTTACCTTACTTATAAATTTTTTTCATGGTGAGAACATTTAAAATCTACTATTTTAACAATTTTGAAACTTGCACGACATTATTTTTAACTGCAGTCACCATGCTGTGCAATAGATCACTAAAACTTATTCCTTCTGTCTAACTCAAACACTATTTTGACCCATATCTTCCCACTTCCATTTCTTCCCACTTCCCCCTCTACCCCATCCTGTGGTAACCATCTGCTCTCTGCTTTCAAGAGTTAAGCTTTCTTAGACTCCAGATGTAAGTGAAATCATGAAGTCTTTGTCTTCTGTGCCTGGCCTATTTCACTGACACTAATGTCCTCCAAATTCATCCATGTTGTCACAAATGTCGGGATTTTCTTCTTTTTTTAAGCCTGAAGAGTTTACATTGTGTATCTGCACCACGCTTGCCTTAGTCATTTACTCACTGGTGGACACCTGGGGTGGACTCCAAACCTTGGATATTGTGGGTATCCAAGTGAATATGAGAGGGCGCAGGTATCTTTTTGATATGCTGATTTCAATTCCTTTGGATATGAAACAAGTAGTGAGATTGCCAAATCATATGGTCTCTGTATTTTTAATTTTTCTTTTTTCAGATGGAGTCTTACTCTGTTGCCCAGGCTACAGTGCAGTGGTACAATCTCGGCTCACTGCAACCTCTGCTGCCCTGGTTCAAGTGATGCTCCTGCCTCAGCCTCCCAAGTAGCTGGGATACAGGCCTGTACCACCATGCCTGGCAAATTTTTGTATTTTTAATAGAGACGGTATCTCACCATGTTGGTCAAGCTGGTCTCAAAAACCTGACCTCAAGTGATCCACCCACCTTGGTCTCCCAAAGTGCAGGGATTACAGGTGTGAACCACCGCACTCAGCCTATTTTTAATTTTTTGAGTGACTTCCAAACTGTTTTTCATAATATCTATACTTATTTATATTTTCATCAATGAAGTGCAAGCGTTCTGTTTCCTCCACATCATCTTCTATACTTGTTATCTTTTTAAAAAATAGGGTCTTGCTCTTCTGCCCAGGCCGAAGTGCAGTGACACAGTCAAAGTTCACTGCAGCCTCAAACTCCTGGGCTCAAGTGATCCTGCCACCTCAGCCTTCTTAGTAGCTGGGGCTATAGGCATGTGCCACTGCACCTGGTTAAGTAGTTTTACAGATGGCGGGGGTGGGATGGGGCTCACTGGGCTGCTCAGGTTGGTCTTGAACTCCTGAGCTATTTATTATATTAGACTGAAGATCTTTAATATCGTATCCTGTTTCCAGGCTTCTGAAGCTCAATGTGTCCTAAACTGAACTCACTCAAGCCCACTAGTCTTTCTGTGTTTCCCTCCTAAAGAATGGCACCACCATCCCTGCCACTGTCTAGGCCATCCTGAACTCCAAAATCATCTTTCATCTGGGATCGTTTCCTTCACTTCCAAAATTCAGTCACAGGCCTCATTCATTCCAGAGTCCTGGTATCTCCTGCATCAATTCACTTTTCTTTAAACTCACAACATTGCTTGAATTAAAGGCTGAGTTATATATTTTGTGGGTTCCAGATACTGCCTTGCAATCGGCACCCTTGTTTCCAGTCTCCTCACTTCCCAAGCCACCCATCAGCCTGTCACCAAAGTGATCTTTCTTACATGAGCATTTGACCAAAGCTTTCCAGACATCCCATCACAGAATTCTTCTCCAGACAAAGTTGTAAACTTCACAACTGGCATAGGGGTTTAATGGGGCTTTGTAATATAGGATGGAATCATGAATAAATGAAGTAATTATTTTTCTAAATATACTTTATATACATGGAATGTTATCTACATTTGAATATTGAGTCAATCATTGGCTCAGCACTTTGATGACATTGAGGGGTGGATCAGAAAATATTTTTGATTTCTTATTTAGAAACTTAAAAACATATGCACTGAGGTCTAGTCTGTATGGTTATGTAATGCAACCCTTGAAATGTAAACATTTTGTCAGTACACACAATTCAGTGTGTACAAAGTAAAGGATATATATTCATAGCATAGTCTATGTTTTTATCACATGCGTGGCCACAAAAAAATCTAGGTTTGTCCATTTTTTGTACAAAATCTACATTTATATATATATGTGTGTGTATATATATATATATATCAGAGTGTCTTTTTTTCTTTATAAAATTTGGAAATTAGTAATGTGCCGTTTGGAATATTTGCATAATGAAATTCATTGTCATATGAACCCTGCATCCTTAATTTCTCTATTTGGGGATAATTCATGTATTGAATTTTTAAAAAGAGAGGTGAAGCATGTACAATCCTCAAAGCCTGGATACTCTTGTGTTGTAGAGGAGTTTTCAGGGACTGCCCTGCCATAGAGGATCTGACTGTCTTATCCTTCTCAGGCCAAATTCTATGTGAAATGGAGAGACAAATGCTTTACTGCTAATTTCAGTGTGCACTCACTGGTGAGCACAGTTTCTCCTAATGGCCACCCTCAGTGCTGCAAAATGTCACTGAGATTGTGTCGTGAAAGCCTTAGAATTAACCACTCATATTAATTATAGGATCCACTGATGAATTCGTTTTACTTTGACCTGGGAAGAAAAATCATAAATTCACATCCATGAACCAGGAGGAGAAGAAGATGAACTGCTATGGAGACTGTGAGTGAGTGAGTTATTTATTTATTTTCAGAGCTTTTTGGGTCTGCAAACACAATCTTGCCAGGATTATTTTCAGGTTATTTGTCTAGAGTCCAGAGGAAAGTGACTTTGTTTATTTTGTGGATTTACATGCCGTTTCTACAAAATGATCTCTTTTTAAAAATGGGTAAAATAGATTATATTAAATCAGAAAGGAAATATTGGTTTTAGTTCCTTGTGTAATCCAGGTAGCTTAAGCAAAGCATTGTTGGAAAGGGACTGGACTATATTTGGAAAGGAAAACAATACAAATCATGATAGTCTGTGTCATGAGAATGTCACAAAGAGCAAAATATGAAGGAGCGCAACACCACTCTGCAGTGACGAGAACGGAAAGAGAACAGGTCCCCAGGCACTCTGTCTACAAAGGGCACAGAGGCCGCTATGGTTGGAAGCAGAAGATTTAGATCCTGGTTGAGGGTCTGCCAATTACCAGTTAGGTGACCCTGGACAAGTGAATTAACCTTTTGGAGTCTTGGTTTCTCAGCTGTGAAATGGGGATAATGACTCACAGGGTTGTTGTGAAAATCAAATGAGATACTGGATGTGAAATGGTTTTGGAAACTGAAAGCATTGTAGAAACGTGAGGGAATACTACTGTTTTGATTATTGTACTTTTAAGAACAACTCCACATCTGTAACGTCAATACACACTCCCCCTTCACAGGTGCAATGATGACCCCTGCCTGCATTTTCAGTCATCAAGAGCATCTTGTAACTTCTGGTGAGTCTCATAGAATCTAGGCATGTAGGAAAGTTTCTCCTGATGTCAGAAGTAATGAAGACTGCACCGATGATTCTCCATAAAAATCATTGTTCTGTATTTTCTCTTCTTTAGATTATATATTTGAAACTTTTATTATACAGTTTGTCACCTTGGAATCTAGGCTCACATAATTTTAGAGATGCTAAAGAACTAGAGAGATCAATTCCATTTCTTCTACTAAAGCCGGGGAACCTGGGACCCAGAGAGGCTAAGTGAATTGTCCAAGGACACACAGCAAGTAAGTGAGAGAGGCTGATTCCCCTGAAGTTTCTTCCAAAGTCTGTTAGACAACATTTATTATTTTCTTCTTTTTTCGACTTTTATTTACAGGGGTGCATGTACAGATTTGCTCCATGAAAATATTGCGTGATGTTGAGATTTGGAACATGGATCCCATCACCCTGGTAGTGAGCATCATACCAAGGGGAAGTTTTTTACCCCCCACCTCGGTTGTCCGCAATGTCTATTGTTCTCTTGTCTATGTTCACGTGTGCTCAATGCTTAGCTCCCATGTGAGAACATGCGGTGTTTGATTTTCCGTTCCTGCGTTAATTTGCTTAGGATTATGACCTCCAGCTCCATTCATGTTACTGCAAAGAGCACAATTTCATTCTTCTTTATGGCTGCCTATTATTCCATGGTGATTTTCTTTATCCAATCTGCCATTGATGGGCACCTGAGTTGGTTCCATGTCTTTGCTGTTGTGAATAGTGCAGCAATGAATGTATTAGTTCATGTGTCTTTTTGATAGAATCATTTATTTTCTTTTGGGTACATACCCAGTAATGGGATAGCTGGGCCAAATGGTAGCTCCATTTTCAGTTCTTTGAGGAATCCCCAAACTGCATTCCACAGTGGTTATTCCCACCAAGAGTGTGTAAGCATTTTCTTTTCTCTGGAGACCTACCAGCATCGATTGCTTTTTGACTTTTTAGTAACAGCCTTAGATTGGCGTAAGAGTCTATCTCATTGTGGTTTTGATTGATTTGCAGTTCTCTGATGATTAGTTATGCTGAGGGTTTCTTCATATGTTTGTTGGCCGCTTGTATGTCTTCTTCTGCAAGGTGTCTGTTTATGTCCTTTGCCCGTGTTTTACTGAGGTGATTTGTTTTTTGCTTGTTGATTTAAGTTCCCTGTAGATTCTGGATATTAGGCCTCTGTCAGATGCATAATTTGTGAATATCTTCTCCTATTCTATGGGTTGTCTGCTCTGTTTATAGTTTTTTTTTTTTTTGCTGTGCAGAAACTCTGGTTTAATTAGGTCCCTCTTGTCTATTTTTGTTTTTGTTTCAATTGCTTTTGGGGACTTAGTCAAAACTGTTTGGCAAGGCCAATGTTGAGAAGAATATTTCTTAGATTGTCTTCTGGGATTTTTATAGTTTTAGGTTTACATTCACGTCTTTAATGTATTTTGAGTTAATTTTTGTGTGTGGTGAAGTGTAGGGGTCCAGCTTCAATCTTTTGCATATGACTAGCCAGCTATCCCAGCACCATTTATTGAATAGGGAGTCCTTTCCCCACTTTTTGTTTTTGTTGGCCTTGTCAAAGATCAGATGGTTGTAGGTGTTTGGCTTTATTTCTGAGTTTTCTATTTTTTTCCATCAGTCTATGTGTCTGGTTTTGTACCAGTACCATGCTGTTTTGGTTACTGTGGCTTTATAATATAGTTTAAAATTGGGTAATGTAATGCCTCCAGCTTTGTTCTTTTTGCTTAGCATTGCTTTGGCTGTTTGAGCTCTGTTTTGGTTCCACCTGAATTGTAGAATAGTTTTTTTCTAATTCTGTGAAGAATGACGTTGGTAGTTTGATGGAATAGCATTGAATCTGTAAATTGCTTTGGGCAGTGTGGCCATTTTTATAATATTGATTCTTCCAATCCATGAGCATGGAATGTTTTTTTCATTTATTTCTTGTTTTCTCTGAGTTCTCACAGCAGAAACAAAGTTTCCTGATTGCAGGAAATGAAAAAAAAAAACTCTGTATAACTTAAAGAGGAAGTTATGAGAATGATACAAGTGACTCACAGAACTAACAGGAAACTTATGGGAACAACTGACCTCAAGAAGGGTCGGAAGCTTCATGGCTGGACCAGTCCAATGGGGACGCTAACACCTGCCCTAAACACATCCCAAATATGCCTTCTCTCCAGGTTCAAAGTACCAGGAAGAGGCATCCAATTCAGGAACCCCGGTCACTGATTGAAGCCTGGCTGCCAGGGTCAGGAAAGGTGGATCTTCTCATCAGTTTTAGATGTAGGGAGCATAGATATGTATATTAATGCCTAATCCTATTTTATATAATTATTATACAATTGTGTAATTGTGTATATTATATAAAATTGTATCACGAATATATATCTCAATTAGACATTAGTATATTACATGTGGGACTATTACCCAAAGGGAGAGAGGATTGGATGTTGAACAGCAAAAAGCAAAAGAAAACCCATGCCCATCAAAGTCAACCTGTTTAGATGTGCAGAAGCCCTTCTTCTTGCCTAACGTGTTTTAACTGTCCTTCACGGAACCACTGGCACCCCAGGCCTTGTCAGTTACCTCATCAGCTTTAAGTACATAATCTAGGGATGCCTATTTTTCTAGTTAAGATCCCCTTAAAATAGCTTCAATTTAGGAAAAAACTGTAAAGTTAACCAAAGCCAGTGCATCTTACACAAAATAAAGCAAGAAAAGGGGTGACTGTGAGACAGTGACCTGGTCATCGGGATGAGTCTGTAGCCCTCAAAGTTTTTGGGTTCCTCATTCTAAGTATTCTACTTACCCCAAGACATCCTTGGGATTTCAACTTAAAAGAAAAACAAGGACCATAATTAAGTTCATGTTTCAATCAACTGCTGATGAAATTATTAAAATCACCCTGTTCCTTGGGACAGTTTACTGAATCAAGGGTCTCTGCTTCTTGTACCCAGAACAATAAATCCAGCCTGACGTGGAAGTCTGCGCTTCTCCTCTTCACTCGGACTCCCCGTGCAAGCCCATGAGTATTGTCAAGTTTTTTGCCTATATATATATATATATATATATATATATACACATAATTGTAAAGTTATATATATAGGCTATATATATATGTAATTGTAAAATATACATAATTGTGATATCTATATCATAATTGTAAAATATATATAATTGTGATATCTATATGTATTTTACAATTATATATATAAATAATTGTGATATAGATATCATAATTATTTATATATATTATATATATATATTTTGTGTGTGTGTCTGTGTGTGTGTGTGTGTGTGTGTGTGTGTGTAGAGAGAGAAAGATGGAGTTTTGCTCTTGTCACCCAGCCTTGAATGTAATGGTGCCATCTCGGCTCACTGCAACTTCCGCTTCCTGGGTTCAAGCAATTCTCCTGCCTCATTCTCCTGAGTAGCTGGGATTACAGGTGCCAGCCATCACAGTTGGCTAATTTTTGTATTTTTATTAGAGACAGGGTTTCACCACATTGGCCAGGCTGGTCTCCAACTCCTGACCTCAGGTGATCTGCCCATCTTGGCCTCCCAAAGTGCTGGGGTTATAGGCATGAGCCACCGTGCCCAGCCTACAATTATATTTTAATTTTCAAACCTCTACTCCTTGGTTTGAACTTGACTCCCCAGTGGGTTTAATGGGAATAGACTGGGGTTGCAGATCTGAAGTTAGGGAGCAGCGTGTGTAGGGCGATGATGCGGTGGGAGCGGTCTCCCGCTGCTCAGTCAAGATCTTAACTGAGATGCTTCATATTCACTCTTTTTCGTGGGGTTCTTAGTGCTAAGCAGTCAGAAATACTTGAAATCTACACAGAGTCCAAATGTTACTTTTTGGTGCAGCATGCAAAATCCAAAAGATTAAAGGCTGCCCCTTGGGTGGGAGTGGGATCACATTTCATGCCTTACCAGCAATTTTCCCTGGTCAAAATGAAGTGATAAGTTGTCCTGGACGCAAGCTCTCCCAGTGGTACTTGGTAAAAGATGTGCTAATTTGCAAGGAAGTTGGAAACAGCACTCCACACATGGTCCTTTGTCGCTGCTCCTTTCAATAGCTTACCACACTGAACCGGACTATTTAAAGGCCTGTTCCTCCCACTAGACTTTGAACCCCCAGGATCAACAGGGCAATGTGTTTCATTAGCTATTTTCATTACCACACAGTAGGGCTTGGAGAAGGTTTGTCCCATTAAACAATCAGCTGGAAAATTTGTTAATGAAGTTTGGTGCTCACAGCGTTATCTAAGTTAGAGCTGCAGCCTACAAAATCAACAAGTTCTCCCAAAAAAGGGCAGGTTTGTATTTTTGACAAACATTCATGTAAGATCCCATTTAAGCTTTGGGCATTTGGGTCGAACTTCATGTCAAATGGCAAGAGGAGATTATGGGCTTGTCTTTATTTTATTGCATCTAAATTGTTTCTGGTCTGGGACTTTGAGAGAAAGAAAGATTATTGAGTAAAACAGGGAAGTGAATGATTTGAAAATGAGACCCTTGCTTAGGACGCTCTGAAGTGGCAGTGGCAGGCATGTGATGTACCCAGTAATTACAGGAGGGAAAACATCGATCCAGGGTGACCCTCCCTGACAGCTCAAAGCAACCAGAGGACAGCTTGGACCAAATTGCTGGTCCCCATGATCCCACAGAGTCAGTCAGTGACATAGCGGCAAAGTTCTAATTCACACAAGACACACAAAACCAGCCACTCATTCTGCAAGAGTTATTTGTTTATTTTTTGGCCACACGTTCACACGTGGGAAACTCATCTTCTTCCGTAAGGACGACGATGACTAAAGAGAGGTGCCCTGGGAGGGACTGTGAGGCTTTCTCTCTGCTGCCTCGTTCCTTTGTCCCACGGAAGCATTGATTCTCCCCCTGCCGCCCACAGGAAAGCTGCCGACACGCAGATGCTAGAGAGCTGGCTGATCGTCACTGTGTTCTAGTTATATTTGCACATTTTTCAAATTCCAGCCTTTGGATGATTTTCCTCTCCACTCAATAAAACAGTAATGGCCTTCACCTGACGTTGATGAACGAACACACCTTTCTGCCCTTTCCTTCACTGTCAAGGCATCTGAAATTCACAAGGGCATAAGTAACCTTGCACAAAGCCCTCAGCAGATTCCATTTGAGTGAGGCCAGCCTGTGTTCACAGCTCTTGGAAGACTCCAGGAGACACTGGAAATCAGGACTCGGAGCCTGGGAATGTCTGCCCCACTGTGCGAATGATTTGTGGTGCTTTCTCGGGACTGTGTCACGCTATTTCTGAATCTCCTTGCCATTATCCGTCTAGCCATCCACACTCGGCAATCAGTGGGACTGCTGCGAGAGGCTCGGTTGGGGAACAGGGCCATATGTTTCCAGAAATACCACTCCAGACTTGCTAGCTCTGGACTTGGGGAGATCAGATGGTTCATAAGTGGATTTGGCGTTGGCAGGGTTTTCACATTCGGTTTCTTCTGCGAGGTTTCAAATGAAGATATTAAAGGTTGGTGTCTGAAGATCCAAATTACTTTGGACTTTTTAATTATTAGGAAGGGAGTTTTAAATTTTTCTTTCCAAATAATTGATATAACTTTAAAAAACCTTTTACTGTGAAAAAAATTAAATGGGCACAAAAGTAAAGAAATTAAATAATTAATAATAAGTAAATAGCCCGTATATCAATCTCAGCCTCAGCAGTTACCTACATTGCGATGGTCACTTTCCGTCTGTCAGTTGGAAAGGAAATGCTGTGGTCTGAATGTTTATGTTCCTCCAAGTTCCTATGTTGGAATCTTAACCCCCAAGGTAATGGCATTAGGAGGTGAGGCCTTTGGAAGGTGATGAGGTCATGAGGTCAGAGCCCATAAGATGACGTTTGTGCTCTTGCGCAGGGGACCTTGGTTGCTGCCTTGCTTCTTTGACCATTTGAGAACACAGTGAGAAGGTGCCATCTATTAGGTTGATGCAAAAGTAATTGTGGTTTTTGCAATTATTTTGCACCAACCTAATATATGCCAGGAAGTGGCCTCAGAACGACTAAATTTTATGATGCCTGGAACTTGGACTTCCAACCTCCAGAACTGTGAGGAATCCATTTCTGTGGTTTGTAAGCCACCCAGTCTATGGGAGTTTGTTATGGTAGCCTGAATGGATGAAGGCAGGGAATATTTTTGGAGTAGGCATTTATTTTTTCCCCAGTGACAGTTTTCTTCCTCCAAAATATTTACATGGTGAAGTTTTAAAAATAAAATATACGTTCAGTGAAGTGCATAAACCTTAGCTATACAGCCCAATTAATTTTTTTACAAAGTGACCATACCCATACGCCAGAGCCAAGATTGGGATTACTAGCCCCCAAAAGCCTTCCTCACACTTCTGCTAGTCACCATCCCCGACCACCGAAGGCACTCGTGATTCTCATTTCCATCACTATAGATTAGTTTGCCTGTTTTTAAGTTGTGTGAATGAGTTTATGCAGGATGTGTTCTTATACATCTGTCTTCTTTCACTCAATATTGCATCTGTGAGATTCTTTGGCATTACCATGTGTATCAGGAGCTCACTCTTGTTACTGCTATGAAGAATTATTATTTCAAACCACTGCAATTTATTTATTCTACATTTGATGGTCTTTTTTCTTGTTTGGATGTTAAAAATTATACTTCTGTGAAAATCTGGTCCATATCTTTTAGTGCACTGATGTACATGTTTGTTAGATATATATCCAGGAGAGGAACTGACATGCTTGTTGGGTATGTTTGTGTACCCGTTCAGTTTTCCAAAATGTTTTCCAAAGTGGATGGACCAATTTGCTTTTCCACCAGCAGTGTATGAAAGTGCTGCTAACTACACATTCTTACCAATACTTGACATTTTCTTTTATTTTCACTTTAGCCATTCTGGTAGCTGTGTGATAGTATAGAATTGTAATTCAAATTTGCATATGTATGATGGCCAGTAATATTGGGCAGCTTTCCATCTTATTGAACATTTTGTGAAGAGCCTGTTCAGGACTTTTGCCCATGATTTATTGGACTTTCTGTCCTTTCGTATTAATTTGTATGAGTTTTTTATGTATTATGGATGCAGGTCCTTTTTGTGATATTTGTACTACGAAGTTGTTTCTCACTGTAGCTGGCTTTCTAACATTGTCCTAGGAGCAACAGGGTTGTTAATTTTCATGACGTATAATTAACACCCTAGCCTGAGTTTAATGTCCTTTCTACATGAAGGATAAGAAAGTATTCTACATTCTAGATGCTATAATTTTTCACTTTTCACATTTAGGTTGTAAGACAGCTTCTTATGATGGATTTTGTATGGTATGAGTTAGGGATCACAGTTCATTATTTTCCTATGTGGGTATGCAATACATTGACCATAATTTGATAAAATTATTTTTCCATCACATCATGGTGTCTCTTTTGTGGTAAATCAGGTGAGTACATATGTGTGAATCTGTTTACAGATTCCTATTTTGTTCCGTTGGTCAATTTGTGTATCCTTGCACTAATACTACATTAGATTAATTATTGTATCTCTGTAATAGACTTGAAATCAGAGATTGCAAAGTCTTCCAACTTTGTCTCTCTCCTTGTCTTTGCCATTCTTTGATATTTGCACTTCTTCAAAGAATAAATTTGTTAATTTGCACATACAAACACACATACATACGGCTCACTGTGTTGGAATTCTGATTGAGAATACATTGAATTTATATTTTGATTTGGGGAGGAGTAATACATTTAAAAGATTAAGTCTTTAATTCATAAACTTATTAGATATTTCTATTTAGGTATGTCTAATTATATTAGATCATATTTACATGAGATAAAATCCACAATTTTAACCATTAACCACTTTAAAGCATAAAATTCATTTTAAGTATATTTACAGTGTTGCATAATCATCACTCCTATCTAATTCCAGAACATTTTCATCACCTGAATGCACTAAGCAACCATTCCTCATTCCTTCCTCCCTGAGCCCTTGGCAACCACTGATCTCCTTTCTGCCTACACTAATTTGCCTCTTCTGGACATTTGATATCAGTGGAATCCTATAGTTTGTGGTCTTTGTGTCTGACTTCTTTTGCTTTGCATAATGTTTTCAATATTCATCCATATTGTAGCTTATATCAGCACTTCATTTTTTTATGGCTGAATATTATTCCATTGTGTGTAGACACCAAAATTTGTTTATCCATTCATAACCTGATGGACAATTGGGTTGTGATATCATTTGGCCCTGTGTCCCCACCGAAATCTCATGTTGAATTGTAATTCCCAATGTTGAAGGAGGGACCTGGTAGGATGTGATTGGATTGTGAAGGTAGAATTCTCCATGCTGCTCTCATGATAGTGAGTTCTCATGAGATCTGATGATTTAACAGGTTGTGGCACTTCCGCCTCACTATTTCTGTCTTTCTTGCCACCATTAGAAGAAGGTGCTTGCTTCCCCTTCTCCTTCTGCCAAGATTGTAAGTTTCCTGAGACCTCTCAATCATGCTTCTTGTTACACCTACAGAACTGTGAGTCAATTAAACCTCTTTTTTTCATTAAGAACTACCAGATATAGGTGAAAAGGGAGGAAGGCAGCAAATCACACTGCCACGTATGCACCTATGCAACAATCTTGCATGTTCTTCACATGTATCCCAAAACCTAAAATGCAATAAAAAAAAAAAGAACTACCAGTCTCAGGTAGTTCTTTATAGCAGTGTGAGAGTGGACTAATACAGGTTACTTTCATTTTTTGGCTACTGTGCTATGCTGCTATAAACATTTGTGTACAGGTTTTTGTATGAACATGTGTTTATTATTCTTGGGTATATAACCTGAAATGCAATTACTGAGTCACATGCTAACTCTATGTTTAACTTTTCAAGGACTGGAAAACTGTTTTCCACAATAACTACACTATTGTACACACCTATGAGCTCTCCAAAGACCTCATACATTGAATCTACACATTCTCTTCAACACTTGTTCTATTCTCACTCATAAGTAAGTGTTGAACAATGAGAACATATGGACACAGGGAGGGGAACTTCATACACTGAGGCCTGTCAGGGGATGGGAGGCTAGGGGAAGGATAGCAGGGGGTGGGGGGATTGGGGAGGGACAGCATTAGGAGAAATAACTAATGTAAATGATGGGGTGATGGATGCAGCAAACCCCCATGGCACATGTATACCTATATAACAAACCCGCACGTTCTGTACGTGTAACCCAGAACTTAAAGTATGAAAAAAAAAAAAACCTCTGGGCTTTTATTTTATTCTATTCATTATGCTTTCTACCCTTATTTTTCTTATCTTCTCTTTTCTATCTTTTTGGGTATAATATACTGTTTTTTGAAGACAGCTTCTTATGATGGATTTCTAACTAATTTTTTTTTTTTTTTTTTTTTTTTTTGAGACAGAGTTTCGCTCTTGTTACCCAGGCTGGAGTGCAGTGGCGTGATCTCGGCTCACCGCAACCTCTGCCTCCTGGGTTCAGGCAATTCTTCCTGCCTCAGCCTCCTAAGTAGCTGGGATTACAGGCACGTGCCACCATGCCCAGCTAATTTTTTGTATTTTTAGTAGAGACGGGGTTTCACCATGTTGACCAGGATGGTCTCGATCTCTTGACCTAGTGATCCACCCGCCTCGGCCTCCCAAAGTGCTGGGATTACGGGCGTGAGCCACCGCGCCCGGCCTGATTTCTAGCTAATTGATTTTCAGTATTGTAACGTATGCATGTATAAATTTCTTCTAAGCAATGTGTTAGTTATACATCCAGTTGTGAAGCATCGTATTTCCCTTGCCATTCAGTTAGCATATGTCTTAATCTCCTGGTAATTTCTTCTCTTCTCATGCTTTATTATTTAATTTCTAAAATTCTGGAAATTTTCTAGTTTTCTTCTAGTTACTATTATTAGTTTCTTGCTTGATCTCACTGTAGTTATAGAACATATTAAATCATTTAAAATGTGTTTAGAGTTGCTTTTTCGTCCATAATATAAATAATTTTTGTAAATATTCTGTGTGAATTGGATAAGTTAAGTCCGTTTTGATAATTGTGTTTTTCACACATTTGTAATTTGTTTAATTTTTATTGAAAGAATTATTTTACAACCTTTGTAGACTTGTGAATTTTTCTATTTTTTTCTTTCAGTCAATTTTTAGTTTTTGCTTTATGTGTTTTGAAATTGTGTTATTGGGTGCATAAAAATTTAGGATTTACACTTTCTGTTAGGTGTTCTTTTATATTTCAGAATTTCCCTTTTTATCTCTAAAATTCTTATTGCTTTAAAGTTCACTTAAGTTGAGTTATACTAGATGTTTTTTAGTTAGTATTTTTAATGTATATCATTTTTGATTCCTTTATTTCAAATTTTCTCTATTCTTATGTTTAAATATATTTAATGTAGCAACATATATTTTAATTTTAAAATACAGACTATAAAACTTTTGTCTTTTATTTGTATTATTTACATTTTCATGTAATGTCATCCCTTATAGTCTTGTATTTTAATCTAGTATTTCACTAGTTCTTCCCATTTGTATTCTCTGTTGTTTTGTTTTTTTCCTTTCTAGCTTTGTTTTCCATCAGTTGTAACTATTTTTAGTTTTACAGTTAACCTTTGCACCTAGTTAGTTATATGCTTTTACTGTTCTTTTAGTGGTTACAGTAGAGACTGTAAGATTGTAACATGATTTATTTGAATGTCAGTTAAACATGTTTCTTCTATTGTTTCCTGGATAATTCAATGACATTGTGATACTTGGACTCCTGTTTCTTGTGTAATTGTCGTTATATTTCAATTCTCATATAATTTAAATCTCATAAGATTTTAAAATCATAATACTGTGTAATCACCTGGAGTTAATCACATATTTACCCTTTCTTACTATTTTCATATCTTCTTATATTTTTGAGCTTCGTTGCGGATTCCTTTTACCTCCTGTTGAAGGACTGCTTTTTGTTTCTTTATATATATTTTTGCTATTGTTCTCCTCATGATGAATTCTCAATTCCTTCTGTCTAAAAACATATTCATTTCGCTTTAATGTTTAAGAGCTATTTTTGCTATGTCTTGAGTTCCAGTTTGGAAATATTTTCTTTCGGCATCTAAAACTGCCATTTAATTGTCTCCTGGCTTCTGTTTAAGCCACAAATGTACTTGTCAGTCTCACTGTTGCTCTTTTGAAGGAAAAGTTTCTCTTTTCTTTTAGTTAGTTTTAAAAATATTTTATTTTTCCTTGTTTTTCAGCAGTTTTACTATAATGTGAATTGACTTGTTGATGCAGGTGGAATTTTAAAATAACCCCCCAGTGACCCTCACCCTACGTGATCGCCTTTTTCAGCGTGTGTAGGACGTATGTAATAGGGTAGGACAGCACTCCTGAGATCATGTTACGCTGTACGTAAACGGATTCTGCAGCTGTAATTAGGGCCCCAGATTAGTCAGCATTGAGTTAATCAAGGGTTAGATTATCCCATTTGGGTCTTTTAAAGATATCAGATGATGTCTTTAAAAGCAGAGAGGTTTCCCAGAAGCCATGCTGAGAGCTACTTAGAGATTCAAGTGGCCTGTAGCAACTTAGAGTGGTCGTCCAACAGTCCTTGGAAAAAATAAAATGGACCTCAGTCACAAAGCCATATGGGATTTAATTCTGTCAGCAACTCTGAAAGAACTGAGAAGAGGTCCCCATGCTTTGGATGAGAACCATAGCCATGGAAGATGCCTGGATTGCAGCTTTGTGAAAACGAGCACAGGACCTAACTGAGCCCTGCCTGGCTTTCTGTTCTTCACAGCTGTGAGATGGTAAGTGCATGAAGTTTTATGCCTCTAAGTTTGTGGCAGTAGAAAACCAGTACTTGCATTTTTAAATTTTTGTCTCTGCTGCTTTTAAATCTTGCAGAGAGGTAATATGCCTTTTAAAATGTGTGGATCATGTCTCATTTGTTTTGGAAAATGTCTGGCCAGCATGTCTTCAAATGTTGCTTCCACTCTGTTTTTTTCTCTTGTACCTTTCTGGGTTTCCAAGAACCTGCATGTTAGACATTTATAGAATGTCTCATCTAGTTCACATTTCGTGTGTTTTGTTTTAAAGTCATAAATTTTTGTGTCTCAGTCGAAAGCTTGAAGCATCCCTGAGACCTGCGATGACCGGAGTGGGATGTACTCTCGAATTTTGGTCTCTTCAGCTCCACGAAATTTTTGACATGTCTACATAGCTTTTGAGGATCTTAGCAGACCCTTTCTGTTTTGTATCTTATTGCTCCATGCATGCTCCATTTAAAAGCTGGTCCAGAGCTTCAGGAGGAAATCACATGTAGACGTGATTTGCTTTCTTGTGTTTCGTGTATTTCTGGGGTCTTCATTCCCTCGGATCTGGCTGTCTGATGGCACAGGACCCCAGTCTTGTCTTCCTGACTCAGTGACGCTTCTGTTAGATCCATGCCATAGTTTTCTCTTTAGACTTCATGCCTCAGATTAAAAACTGGGAAATGACTATGGAGGAAAACTCCGTACAGAAAGTCCAGATCAACTCGTTTTCCTCCCGCTCTGGAATCTTGACTTTTCTAGTACCCTCACTGATTTCCAGTAATCCAATGCTTTAAAATTGTTCAGTTTTTAATGTTGTTCTTCATAGGAGGGTTCTTCTAATATCAGCGACCACACCAGAGCTCAGCTAGTAGTAGTCAGAAGAGTGCAGTAAGCATACTGTAAGGGAATTTTCATTTATCAAAGAACCAACATCCATTACTCTTAAAAAAAATTATTTTTATTGTACTTTAAGCTCTGGGGTGCATGTGCACTTCGTGCAGGGTTGTTGTGGAGGTGCACACATGCCATGGTGGTCCGTTCTCCCTGTTGGCTACATCAGACATTTCTCCCAGTGTTTTCCCTCCCCAGCCTCCCTGACCCCCGTCCCTCCCCTAGTCCCCCACCCCCCAACCTACCCCAGTGTGTGATGTTCCCCTTCCTATGCCCACGTGTTCTCATTGTTCAACACCCGCCTATGAGTGAGAACATACGGTGTTTGATTTTCTGTTCTTGTGTCAGTTTGCTGAGAATGATAGTTTCCAGGTTCATCCATGTCCCTGCAAAGGACACGAACTCGTCGTTTTTTATGGCTGCATAGTATTCCATGGTGTATATGTGCCACGTTTTCCCTGTGCAGTCTACCATCGATGGGCATTTGGGTTGGTTCCAGGTCTTTGCTATTGTAAACAGCACCACAGTGAACATACGGAAACACCCAATGCTCTTTATATACTGCTTGAGAATTCACAAATGGCAAACATGCTGAAAGAAAGGTGCTCATCACTAACATGAAGGTGCTCGTGATTCACGGCCGAAGTAGCTCATGGTTCAACAGGCCTCTAAATAGATTGAAAATACAAATACTTTGAAATATCTAAAAAATGCAGATGAAAGCCATCATTATTAAAAATAATGAAGAAAGGGGAGCTTCAGTTCAGAAGCTGGGACACAACACAGTATCACCTGACGTCAGGTAATCAATACCGTGTGTAACCTGCCTGCATTTTACAGAACTTCGAGGCACATGTGACTTTGGGAAACTCCTCAGTGACACCTCTCAGTTCTATCCCTCATGCCTTGGGGCCAAGCCCTATGTTAGCAAGGAGAATTTCATAGAAGAGGTGCAGTTAAAGTCCATGAGTTGTGGGAGTCACATGGAATCAGCTTAGAATATTAGTTTACCCAGCACATTCTGTATTGGGCAAATCATTCAAATTCTTAGTTTCAGTTGTCCCATTTGTGAAGTGAAGGTTGATGTGACAATTAGCATGAAATCCCTGTCAATTGCCTGGTCCATGGTAAGGTATGTCTCTCTCTCTCTCTCTCTCTCTCTCTCTCTCTCCCCCTCCCTCCCTCCCCTTCCCCCGTGCCCCGCCCCCTTCCTTTAAGCATTGCTTTTTCATGTTCAGGGGCTTGTTATATATCAACATCACTTTATTACTTCCTTCTTACAGGTATCTGGCTTCAGTAACTTCTCTTTCAGTCTGTGATGTGTGTGTGTGTGTTTGTGTGTGTGTGTGTGTGCATGCACGTGTGTGTTGGGAGAAGGGTTGAGCTAGAAAGGGATGGATAGTGGGAATTTATGCTGTGGGAAGCTACTGCCTCAGAATTCCGATGAGTCCAGCAGCCTATTCTCTGAGTGATCCAGGCAGTATTCATTGTCCCCACCAGTCGAGAGGATCAGCATGGCCCTGGAAGCAAAGGAGGAGAAGGAGGCCATTTCTGGCACAGCAGCAGAGGTGGCAGAAGGGTAGCCTGTCTGTGGAGACCCTGAAGTGATGTGATTACAGGACCAGCATAGGGTGAGATTTCAGGGTCCCCTGGGCCAGGCCTTTGGAGGCCTGCTTGTGATGGGTGATTATGAAGAGCACACGGGTGCAGGGGTTCTGGGGCTGGGCCATGCCAGACATCTATATGGAGAAACGAAAAGGTACGTTGCATTCCAGAGGCTCATTCAGCTCAGATGTCTGTGGCAGGAGAGGAGGGTGGGAGGACCAGTGCAGCGGGGGACCAGAGCTGGGAGAGAAACAGGCTGATAGGAAGCGTGAGGGAGCATCACGGTAAAGTCAGCTTCCACTGGGGTGAACCGTCCTGGGTGAGTCCAGACAGCAACAGCTTCCACTGGGGTGAACCGTCCTGGGTGAGTCCAGACAGCAACAGCTTCCACTGGGGTGAACCGTCCTGGGTGAGTCCAGACAGCAACAGCCTCCACTGGGGTGAACCGTCCTGGGTGAGTCCAGACAGCAACAGCCTCCACTGGGGTGAACCGTCCTGGGTGAGTCCAGACAGCAACAGCTTCCACTGGGGTGAACCGTCCTGGGTGAGTCCAGACAGCAACAGCTTCCACTGGGGTGAACCGTCCTGGGTGAGTCCAGACAGCAACAGCTTCCACTGGGGTGAACCGTCCTGGGTGAGTCCAGACAGCAACAGCTTCCACTGGGGTGAACCGTCCTGGGTGAGTCCAGACAGCAACAGCTTCCACTGGGGTGAACCGTCCTGGGTGAGTCCAGACAGCAACAGCTTCCACTGGGGTGAACCGTCCTGGGTGAGTCCAGACAGCAACAGCTTCCACTGGGGTGAACCGTCCTGGGTGAGTCCAGACAGCAACAGCTTCCACTGGGGTGAACCGTCCTGGGTGAGTCCAGACAGCAACAGCTTCACTGGGGTGAACCGTCCTGGGTGAGTCCAGACAGCAACAGCTTCCACTGGGGTGAACCGTCCTGGGTGAGTCCAGACAGCAACAGCCTCCACTGGGGTGAACCGTCCTGGGTGAGTCCAGACAGCAACAGCTTCCACTGGGGTGAACCGTCCTGGGTGAGTCCAGACAGCAACAGCTTCCACTGGGGTGAACCGTCCTGGGTGAGTCCAGACAGCAACAGCTTCCACTGGGGTGAACCGTCCTGGGTGAGTCCAGACAGCAACAGCCTCCACTGGGGTGAACCGTCCTGGGTGAGTCCAGACAGCAACAGCTTCACTGGGGTGAACCGTCCTGGGTGAGTCCAGACAGCAACAGCTTCCACTGGGGTGAACCGTCCTGGGTGAGTCCAGACAGCAACAGCTTCCACTGGGGTGAACCGTCCTGGGTGAGTCCAGACAGCAACAGCTTCCACTGGGGTGAACCGTCCTGGGTGAGTCCAGACAGCAACAGCTTCCACTGGGGTGAACCGTCCTGGGTGAGTCCAGACAGCAACAGCTTCACTGGGGTGAACCGTCCTGGGTGAGTCCAGACAGCAACAGCTTCCACTGGGGTGAACCGTCCTGGGTGAGTCCAGACAGCAACAGCCTCCACTGGGGTGAACCGTCCTGGGTGAGTCCAGACAGCAACAGCTTCCACTGGGGTGAACCGTCCTGGGTGAGTCCAGACAGCAACAGCTTCCACTGGGGTGAACCGTCCTGGGTGAGTCCAGACAGCAACAGCCTCCACTGGGGTGAACCGTCCTGGGTGAGTCCAGACAGCAACAGCTCCACTGGGGTGAACCGTCCTGGGTGAGTCCAGACAGCAACAGCTTCCACTGGGGTGAACCGTCCTGGGTGAGTCCAGACAGCAACAGCTTCCACTGGGGTGAACCGTCCTGGGTGAGTCCAGACAGCAACAGCTTCCACTGGGGTGAACCGTCCTGGGTGAGTCCAGACAGCAACAGCTTCCACTGGGGTGAACCGTCCTGGGTGAGTCCAGACAGCAACAGCTTCCACTGGGGTGAACCGTCCTGGGTGAGTCCAGACAGCAACAGCTTCCACTGGGGTGAACCGTCCTGGGTGAGTCCAGACAGCAACAGCTTCCACTGGGGTGAACCGTCCTGGGTGAGTCCAGACAGCAACAGCTTCCACTGGGGTGAACCGTCCTGGGTGAGTCCAGACAGCAACAGCTTCCACTGGGGTGAACCGTCCTGGGTGAGTCCAGACAGCAACAGCTTCCACTGGGGTGAACCGTCCTGGGTGAGTCCAGACAGCAACAGCTTCCACTGGGGTGAACCGTCCTGGGTGAGTCCAGACAGCAACAGCCTCCACTGGGGTGAACCGTCCTGGGTGAGTCCAGACAGCAACAGCTCCACTGGGGTGAACCGTCCTGGGTGAGTCCAGACAGCAACAGCTTCCACTGGGGTGAACCGTCCTGGGTGAGTCCAGACAGCAACAGCTTCCACTGGGGTGAACCGTCCTGGGTGAGTCCAGACAGCAACAGCTTCCACTGGGGTGAACCGTCCTGGGTGAGTCCAGACAGCAACAGCTTCCACTGGGGTGAACCGTCCTGGGTGAGTCCAGACAGCAACAGCTTCCACTGGGGTGAACCGTCCTGGGTGAGTCCAGACAGCAACAGCTTCCACTGGGGTGAACCGTCCTGGGTGAGTCCAGACAGCAACAGCTTCCACTGGGGTGAACCGTCCTGGGTGAGTCCAGACAGCAACCTGTGAAGCCTCTAGATCTTCAGATTTCCCTCAAGTTAAGTGATGACTGTTGTTCTTGAACAGGGATATTTGTTTTTAAATTTTTGAAAATTATTCTAAGGGGCTGTGGCCCTGGCTGGTACAGGAAGGCCCTGGCTGGTACAGGAACCCATCAGCTCGCCACCCGCCTCTTGCCTCGGTCTATGGGGTCAGAGACGTGATGGGGAGGCCCACTGCATTTGGGATTCACAGAATAACCAGTGGGTGAGTGGCCTGGGACAAATGTCAAGCTAGAGAAAGCTGCCCCCCTCGAATTCCTTCCTCACCCCTTCATGTCCTAGGAGCCCGCAGAATGTGTGGCTGGAGCATGTTCAGAAGGCGTATTTAGACTCCAAGAAAGCACAGGACAAAGCCTCCTGACGTTTTACTTGAAAAACAGTTCAGATTGATGTGAGTACATCCATATGGATTTCAAACTAGCAGAGGGACTCCAAGCAAAATGAAGCCGGGGACAAGGACAGTTTTCCAGGGTGGGTGATTCCCTGCAGTGCGTGGTGATGACGGCGCTCTCTTCTGCCATGGAGCTTCCATTCTGTGCACTGGGCCTGAGTGTCCTCGGTGTACACTGACCCGAGGATAAGGTGGAAGGCCAGAGTGGACCCACCTAGAGGGCCAGCCTTCACCCTCGCCACTGTGTCTCACGACGGCGGGGAGGGGCCCGTTGCTTTCTGCCACGCCCTCTCCTCCAGCAGTCATTAATCTCCCTTCTCTCTGAGTCAACAGTAACAGAATCAGAGAACCTGAATGGGAGGAGGATCACCCGAGGTCGCATTTCTGTTTTAATCAGCAAGGAACTCACGGACAGAGGTGCCATCGTTTGCACCTGTAGCTGTGGGGTGCAATGGTCCTGCAGCGATGAGATGGCTGAGATCATAGTAGGCACCTGCACTCCACCTGCAGGAGCCTGGGCATTGATTGCTGTCCTCTGTTCCCTGGGAATCTGGATCTTCATAGGACTCCTTTGTAGGCTGACGGGGCCATATATGTACAGGGGTGATCAGGCACCTTTGATGGTGAGCACAGAAGCAGTGAACCTCGTCTCCCCTGCTGGAGGGGTGGGCAGCCGCGTGGGAAACTGCTGCTGTGGGGTCTGGCCGACTCACATTCAAGTGCGCTGCTTTAATGGCTTTGGCAGCTTTCTTAACCGTTCAGGGCTTCCATTTCCTCTTTGGAGTGTCAAGGAAACAGTGCGAACTTGGTAGGACTGTGATGCAGGTTAAAATGCTGCCTCGCGTCTCCAAGTGCCCTAGACCGAAGGTGGTGCCTGGCACACGACCATAGCAGGTGCTCTATGAGCGTTTGTTGAACTGAACTTAGCTGGTAAAAGCATTCAAAGTGCACCTGGACCCTGATGACACAGTAGCAATGCTGTCTTTGGAGGCAAAGAGCTGTGAGAATCATAACTAAGTTTGTGTGTTGTGTGTGCATGTGTGTGTGTGTGTGTGTGTTTCCCTTGAGATTTTAAGGTGTGCATGGTTCTAGGGAAAAATGAACCAACAGTGGCTTGGAGTACAACTACACACTGAAAAGTCATCTCACTGGGTGGCTGCGATGAGCCCAGCCCCCTTTGCTGTGGCTTAGGAAGGTGGGATAGACACTTTATTTTTCTATGTTTTTTAAGGTGTTTGTTGCCAGAACGTGTCACTGGCATTTTGTGTCAGGCAGAAGGGCCAGTCAGACCACGGGCTTCACGGTGCAAGGTGGACCTCATGGCTGAGCTGAGATTCCACGGCTGGTGTGTCAGTTGAAAGTGCGTTGACAAGGTCCAGGAATCCGGTTTTGCCCGGATTATGTGCATGCTTTGCTTCATAATGGAAAACCGCCTTTGTCAGTTAAATAGAGCGTGGAAATGGTTTACGTCTGGCTTTCATGCCACTTTTTCCTCTAGACAGGGAGATGGTTTCAGAGAACATGCCTGGTGTGCATCTCAAGTACTTCAGAACACAGAGAAAAATAGCCGCCCTCTGTGCAGAGGACAAGCAATCACAGTTCCATCTGTTAAGCTTCTGTATCTAGCAGGAGCTTTAGATTTAATATCTCATTGAAGTAACGTTTTTCAAGCCACAGCAGGAGTTGGGCGTTGCGTCCACTTTGCAGAGGAAGGTGTTGAGGAAGCGTGGAGCTGGGATTTCACCCAGGTCTTCGGGCTCCAGCGTCTGCGCGCTTCCCCCGGGGGCTGGGCCTTTTGTGGGGGTGAAGAGTGTGCTCCTTGCGTGTTTCTGTCTTCAGCCTCACCCTGCTTTCACGCGGGGCTGAGGGCAGTGCTGCTCCTTGAACAGCGAGAAGCTGCAATCATTCCTCGTTTCTTGTTTTTCTCTGAGTTTAGGTTTTGGTTTTGGCCAATTGCATGTACTCACCGTAGACGGCAGAGTAGGATTCGAACACTGTGCTGAAGTGTCCACAGAAGCCGCCATCGCATCTTCTGTTTCCCACGCGTTATTCACGCACCACACAAGGGCCTCAGCTGCCCAGTCCACTTAGTGAGAACAGTTCTCCTGCCTAAAAGAAAGAGAAGAAGCGCCAAAAGAATAGGGCAACTGGGAGCTGCTTTTACTCCCCCCGGGGGGTGATACATAAAGGCTCATTCTCCTGATTTAGTTTGAAGATATATAAATTTAAGCTTACAGAGAGAATAGTTGGTGATAGAGATTTCCTCAAACACACAGGTTGGTCTTACAACCAGGAGATTTTTTATTTAGAAATAAATGATGCATTAATGAATTATTTGTCATAATATCTCTTAAATCCACCCATTTTCTCCACCGCCACAGCCATCCTCTCAGACCGGGCTGCTGCTGTCCCTGCTGAGGAGTGTCCAGCCTCTCACCTGAGCTCTCTGGTCCAGGTGTCCTGTGGGGCTACGAGGCGCTTTAGCAGAAACCCACTTCAACATGCTCCGGCCACGTAGGCTTCCCTGGGTTCCATCTCTGCAGAGTGAATCTCCCTCCTGGCCTAATGTCCAGGCTCCCTGTGCTCTCTGGGCTTTGCCCACCTCTCCGGCTCCCCTCTCTTCTCTGGGACCCACACCTGTGCCCCAGCCACATGTTGTGATTTATGGGTTTTCAGAGTCCTGCGCTCCCCCTGCCCTGAGGCCTCACACCTGGCTTCCTCGGTGCAGCCCTCTGTCTCCACTCCCGAGGGTCCCCCACCTCCCTGGGTGTCCTCCTCAAGAAGAAAGGCCCTGCTCCTCCAGATACTACGGCTCCCCTCGCCCAGCCTGCAGGGTTGGGTTGCTCCTGTTGGCTTCTGCAGCATCTCGTTTTTACCTTGAATTCCTCCCACCGGATTGTAAGCACTCATTTTGCTGGACTCCAACTGGGGCAAGAATTGTCTTCTCGTCAACTCTAGCACCTACCAGGCTGCCAGGTACATAAAATAGCTTGGCAGGAACTGTTTGTTGAAGGAATAATCGCTATTGATGGATTTTTTTTTTTTTGCCTTTCTTCATCCAGCATCTATTGCGTGACTACCACGGGTCAGGTGCCGGGTTACGTGCTGCTGCCGGCTCAGGAGGCAGCAGTGACACGAACAAGACTCTGGCAGCTCCAGGCAGGAGGTGGGGAAGCCCCCAGCCCTGGGGTCTCTGCTTTAGGTGAGTTTCAGATGTGGAGTACCTGGAATTGGCCAAGGAGCTAGTCCTTAAACTCTTAGCCTTGCAAGGGCCTTGAGATGATCTGGTCTATATTTTTAATTATTGTTTTAGCAGTGGAACCAGTTCTTAAAATATTATCGTGCATGAAACTTTATAAAAGAGCTAAAACTCGAATCTGGTTGAAACTGGGTAAGGGTCTTGGACTCTCACATACTGCATACCTCTTATCCCAGTTGCTCTGGTAAACGGTTTGAAAAAATACAGATCTAACCTAACAACGGTCTCTAAGAGGGGAGAGAGACTTGTATAAAGCCACACAGCTGGGGGAAGGGAAGGCGCTAGGACTTGAACCTGGCTGCCTTGAATCCAGAGTTCAGCCTTTCCATCCTGTATTCCACACTGATTTCTGCTTGCAACTGTCTGTCTGTCTATCATTTATCTATCTCTATCTCTATGTATCTATGTATATCTATCACTCATCTATTATCCATCATCTATCTATCAATCAATTTTCTATCAATCATCTATTATCTACCATCTGTCAATCATATATCAATCATCTATCAACCATCTACCTACTGTCTATAATCTATCAATCATCAATCAATTATCAGTTACCTATCATTGATCATCTATCACCATCCATTCATCATATATTACCTATCAATTATCTGTCAACCATCTATCGATCATCTATCAACCAATCATATATCATTCTTCTTCTTCATCATCATTATCAGAGGCAGCTGTCTATTTGGCTTTCATTCTGTGCCACGAAGATAAGCAGTTTGCAAACAGGTGTCCCGTATTCATCTATGGGCCATAATTTTCTATGAACCCTGAGCTGGTGTTTGCAGGACTGACCCCTCTAGGAACCGTGCTGCCGACATGCAGTGACCAGCAGTCCAAATATTCCAAACCTGTTCGGGAGGTAAGTGGTACCTTCTGTTTCCCCTTTTCTCATCTGACCTTAGCCTTTGCTGCATCTGAGCAGGGACTCTTGACATCTCACTTTCCTTTCCAGTCCTTCCCAGTCACATGTTCCCTTGGCTCCTTCCTCTTCCCTGGACATGGCGTCATAACTGACTTCAGGTTTCCCTTGCATCAACCGCAGCCCCTGGGAACAAAGCCCAATATTGACCCTTTGTGGATGGCAGCCTGGCCCCGTGTGCCTTAAGACCCTGGGGCTGCGTGCTTTCCCATGCAATTGTTGGCTTCTCCTTCAGCCAGACCCTATGATGCTGGGCCACGGGCTGCTGTGGAGACTAAGCTTCCATCCACTTTGCAGTACCTTGAGTGCTGGATCTGTGGTGTGGGAGATGGTGAAGGGAAAGGGGTCTGCTCTGCACCATCCTTCTGATTGCTCCAGAATCAGCCCACAGAAGCTCCATCAATATCACCACATGGCTCCCACAGCCACCCCAGGCAACCTCGTGCAACTGTAAAGGTGGGGAAAGTGTGGAGGGCCCTGTGGGTGTGAATTCCTGATGAGTCCTAGAAGTGGAGTGCACCACTCCCACCCACCTCTCCAGGCCGGACCTTTGACACATGCTTCCCTTGAAGACAAAGGGGCTTGAAAGTACAGTCGCTGGGTGGGCTGCTGTTTTTCAATTGCAACTTTACATTATGAAAGGGAGCGTGGATCATTGTTAGACACTGAACGATCTCTGTAAAACATGGCGCTCATCTGATGTCCGGTGCTTTGTAAACTGCCCTTTTATATATTTTGTGCCTTCATTGGTTATTGCAGGCAGGAGAGTAAATCCAGTTCTTATTTTCCCACCTTGGCTAAAGTGGAATTCTCTTACTGGTTTATTCTTCATGCCTCTTTAAAAACGTTATTTTCATGTCTTCCCTTAGAGTTTACTATATATATACCTGTAATTCATCATGGTCTACCTTCAAGTTATATACCATTCTGCTTGTAGTATAAGACCTTACAACAGTATGCTCCTGATCTCTTCTTTCTATCTTTTGTGTTATTGCCTTATATTTTATTTTTACATATGTTATAAACTGGCAACACATGGATACCACATTTGCTTTGGACAGTCAGTTATCTTTCAGAGCAATTAAAATGAAAAAATCCTTTTAAATTTACTTTCACTAATGCTATTTTCAGTTGTCTGCAAATCTAAGTTTGCCATTTTCAGATCTGAATTTGTTTGAAGAACTCCCTTTAATGTTTCTTATAGATAAAATCCTGTGGCAATGAATTCTCTCAGTTTTTATTTGTCTCAGAAAAAGCCCTTTATTTTTCTATCCTTTTGATATATTTTTTTCTTGGTATAGAATTGCAGGTTGACAGTTTTTCTTTGTGCTCTCAGCACTTTAAAGATTGTAATCTATTGTCTTGCGCTTTGCATAGTTTTTGAACAGAAGTCTATTGCAATGTTTTGTTTGTTTTTGCATGCTATGTGCTTTTTTCCTCTGGCTTCCTTTAAAAGTTCTCTTTACCTTTAGCTTTCAGCAGTTTGAATGTATGTATATTTTCTGTCTATGTGTTTTGTTGATATTTATCCCACTGGGATTTCTTTGAGCTCAATAGTTGTGCATTTTTGGTATGTTTCACCAATTGGGGGAAAATCTTGGCCATTACTTATTAAAATATTTATTTTTCATACTGCCTCCCTTTCTTTCCATCTGGAATTCCAGTTACATCTCTACTAGATCATCAACTATGGCCCCACAACCCTTGTGTGCTGTTTCCTATTTTGTCACTGTTTTATCTTTGTCTTTCAATCTGGCTGATTGCTATTGACATTCAAGTTGCTGGTTCTTTACTGAGATGCTTCAAGTCTACTGACGAACCCATCAGAGACATTCTCTATTTCTGTTCCTGCTTATTGCAGCCTCCCTTCCACTATTTCTAGAATTGCTAGTTGATTCTTTCTTTTTTAAATTTTTTTGAGACAAAGTCTCAGTCTGTTGCTCAGGCTGCAGTGCAGTGGCATGATCATGGCTTACTGCAGCCTTTCCTCCCACTTCAGCCTCCTGAGTAGCTGGGCTTACAGGTGTGTAACTCCATGCCTCACTAATTTTTGTATTTTTTTGTAGAGATGGGTTCTCACTCTATTGCCAGGCTGGTCCTGAACTCCTGGGCTCAAGCAATCAGTCCAACTTGGCCTCCCAAAGTGTTGAAATTACAGGTGTGGGCCACCACGCCTCGTGTGATTCTATCTTAGAGTTTTGATCTCTCTACTGAATTTCCCCATTTCTTTATGCGTATTGCCCACTTTTTACACTAGCACTTTTGACGTATTTTTCAGTGTTATTTTAAATTTCCATGTGATAGTTCCAATGCCAGGGTCATATCTGTATCTGGTTCTGTTGTATACTTTGTCTCTTGATTGCATGTATATGTCTGCCTTGCTTCTTTGCATAGCTCAGTTTTTGAACACCTTTCACAGAACAGCAGAGTCTGAGAAAACAGAATTTACACCTGAACATAAAATTTCCTTTTCCACGTCTTTAGTGTGGGGAGTTGAGTTAATTGAGTCAGTAGTGGCACTTGCTTTGGATTTCATTCTAGATAGGGTCTCTCCCAGGGTATCTCAGGCTTCCAGGGGTCCCTTTGGTTTAGGGTAGACTTACTGGGAGATTGTGTCAATGACTGTGCCTGCCACCTTCAGCTTTATATCTTCCCTTTTCATCTGCATCTCAGAAAGGGTCCCCCTTTATCCTCATTCTTTCCCAGAAGTCAACTGCATTTCCTTGTTACCAGGTGCCTCCAGCCTCGTGCTGGGGTGAGGGTGATGGCATTCCTTCCCATGCTGGGTTAGCTTCGGTCTCTGGTAGCTGGTAGGCCCCGTGTCCCTGCATCTCAGGGCTGGGGTCTTCAACGTGATCCTGCCTGTCCCCAGCAGTACAGATGTCTCACAGTCCTGGCCTAAGGTACTTTCTGGCTCATCTTTCAGGTGCAGTGGATCTTCTCTTGTGTTCTGGAGTGGAAAGCTTTCGGTCTTTTGTTCCGTGGGCACTTCCTCCCTTTACCACAGTGGCTGCCATTCCTTCTTCTCTGTTACTTGGAGAGCCTGAAAAAAGAACCTATGAATTTGTATGAATTCCTTTTTTCTTTTCTTGGCTCCCAATGGTTCCACATTTGTACTTTAGGAACTTATTCAAACTTTTAGCTGAATTCTTCTCACCAGCTTTCATGCTGCCCACTGAAAGTAAGTGTTTGAGTTCCAGCGCTCCTTTATGACTGTTTCCTTAGGATCAGGCTTAACTGGTTTCACTCTGACAGCTCTCTACTGGATTCAAGTAAAGACATTATTCTATGGATTATATGTCTTTTTTTTTTTGTATTATGGTAAAAGTGGGCATGATGCTGTCTAACTTTCTATATTTTAAGTGGAAGCCAGAATCTGCCTTCTTTTTTTTTTTTTTTGAGACAGTATCTCATTCTTTCATCCTGGCTGGAGTACAGTGGTGCCATCTTGGCTCAGTGCAACCTTTACCTCCTGGGTTCAAGCAATTCTCCTGTCTCAGCCTCCCAAGTAGCTGGGATTACAGGCATGTGCCACTATGCCTGGCTAATTTTTGTATTTTTAGTAGAAACGAGGTTTCACGTTGGCCAAGCTGGTCTTGAACCCCTGACCTCCGGTGATCCACCCACCTCAGTCTCCAGAAGTGCTGGGATTACAGACATGAGCCACCATGCCCGGGCAGCCTTTATATTTTTAATTACTAGTAGCTCTTTTAGTTCTGTCAATATTTTCTTTCTGAGCATCCTGCTCTTCAATATGGATTCAGCATCTTCTCTCATTGGTGACTATTAATCTTAATGTCTCCTTCTTAAGTTTCTTTTTTCCACCATAGTCTCTGTTTCCTACAGGTTGCTTTTGCTCCTGTTTGATTGTTCTGGTCACTGACTTCCTTGTTAGGAGCACTTCTCTGATGTCTGGAATTCCTTGTCCATCAGCTCACGATTAAGAGTGACAGGTCAGCAGTCAGCGTGGCAGTTCTGAGAACTTGGGCAGAGTGGGTCAACCGTGGGGTTCCCTGAAGAGCCTCTCACGTCAGTTTCTTGGCTCTTCCCCCTTTGGTGAGGAGGTCCTTCCAGGCTCCCGGGTGGAGAAAATAGGTCTGGCTGCCTCCCGGAAGCTGAGGATCCAGTTCCAGAGTATTTCATTTCAGTTTTAAAGGGACTTTACGAATGTCTTTCTGGAATACTATTCCTCTTTCTTTCTTTATTACTCCTTTCCCAAATCTAGGAAATTGGTGCCTATTTAGAATGCTTAAATAGACTTGAAAGTTTAATTAAACTCTGCAGGATGGCCTTGTTCCTACTTTCCTAACAACTTCCTAGGATGCCCAGACCAAAGGCTTTTCATGTGCTTCTCCCTTTCAGCCCTGAGACTGGGTGCAGACTCACAGGTCCTCCTTGTTTATGAAGAGAAAAACGTTATGAGGCGGCCATTTAGCCAAAGCCTCAGCCCTGGCCTACTGGTGAGCACTGGGCAGAGCCTCGCTTTGGTTCTGCATCTGTTTGTGCCACGCTGCTCAGGATTTTAGACTTTCTTCCAGAGACTGGGAGCTCATCTGCACCCACAACATGGGATGACAAAGGGTCAGAGGGAACAGGCAGTCAGAGTGGGGGAGAGACTTAGGTGGTGGCCCCGCGGCATGGAGGAGGGGACGTTTCTCCTCCTCATCACTAACTGCAGTACCCTGGGGCTTGGCATCTCACCAGGCTGTTACACATCCATCATTCTGTGAATCCTGCAAGCCAGGAACAATAATTTTAAAAGTTGGGGTCATTGAGGCTTGAGATGAAAGCACTTTCCTAAGGAAGAGTGCTTCTGTGTGCACGGAAGAGAGCTGATGGCTCAGGCTTGGCGCTGTCGCCGTTGGTGAGGGCCAGCCTGAATTCATGAAGTGGGGCTTCATTAATTAACACCTGGGTATGTAGGGAAACTTGGAATGGGTTTGTGTGCAGTTAACAAAGCGAAATCCTCGGTACCTGGTTTAAACAGTGGAGAAACTGAGGTAATGCATGCGTGGCTGGCTGACCTGGACGTACACGGCTCTCAGGGACCTGTGAACATCCCCGCCGTGGCCGTAGGCAGGTGGCTGTTGGCCTCTTTTTTATTCAGGAAAAATCGTCCGTTTGGTCATCAGTGCTGTCTGTGCAACTGACTTCTTCATCATGAAGGTTATAGATGAGCTTGTTCTCCACTCTGCGTTAACATAAATTCTGAATTAGTAATGCTGAGATAAATAAATCCTCATTGTGAAATACCTGAGACGGAGGTGGCCCGGCAGGCAGTCGGGAAAGCAGGGCGACCTTGGACAGGAGCACCCTTCGGCTTTGTTCACCCTGGGACCCCCAGCCCACTGCAGGCCATCAGGTTCTAGCTGAGGCTTGCCTGCGTCTCCTAGCGTGGCCCACACGTATCTCCAGGCACACACAGCAGACTTTCCTGGTTGCCCGTGATTGCACTCTTCAGTTGAGTTTCTTTAAAAAAAAAACCAACCTGGGCTGGGCCCCTTAGCATTCTGGCGGGGCTGCCTGTGCTAAGATGCTAGAGGGCGCGGGGCCGCCTGTGCGCACAGAGCTTGAGAGGTGACCAGACAGTGCCAGGCTCCTGGTGTCGGCTGTCAGCAGCGCCGGCAGGGCAATAAATCAACCTGTCTCATGTCAGGGGTCAGCTCATTTGATGTTTAAAGCATTTGGGCCAATCTAATCAGGCCAGGCAGAGCCCATCTGACTGTGAGAGGCTGCCATGAGGAGGTAGAACTTGCTGTGAGCCAGTGTTCCCTGACCTGACGGCTTTGGGGCCTCGGGACCAGGCAGGCGCAAAGTACAGAGACTGGAGTTCAGGGACAGGAGCCTCTGCTATGTGTGTTGGCCAAGAGAAAACCTTGCATTTGGCAATGGGTGGTGGGGGGCAGTTGCCAGCTGTTTAGCGTGGGGAGACTTGGCTTTCATGGTTCGTTTGGTGACCTTCTTTGTGCACTCAGGAGCAAGGCCGGGTCTGCAATTCGCAGAACCCAGTGCACAATGAAATTGTGGGGCCCCTTGTTCAAAAAGTGAGATAAAAATCCCATTGACAGTGGCGAAACAAACCTTTTCCTTTCTTCCACAGTCTTGCTCTTCACAAGGCAGGTTGCTTTTATTTGATAATGACTGCAGTTCTAAATGAAAAAAATAAAAATTTGAATAATCAGCATACATTTTATCTTTTGTCTTCATACTGTGCAGCGTGGTAAATGAAAACATGAGGAATTGCCTTGCAGGGAGAATCATACAGTGACGTAATTCAGATTTCATGGCTTGTCTCTGGTGGGTGCTGTGGAAAGACCAATCCTCACTGAGCAGGAGGTGGAAGGAGGGAGGGTCTCCCCAGTGCAGGGCTGGTGAGGAGCGCTGCCCAGGCACGGGCGTCCTTGTGAACCCTGGCGAGTGCCTACGGCCCTCTCCACCCCTGTGTCCTAGTGGGGGATAGGTCCTGGGGGATTTGAGCCAAGCATTTCCCTCCATGGCCCACTGCCCCAACCAGAGCAGAGAGGTGAACCCTGGCGAGTGCCCACGGCCTTCTCCAGCCCTGTGTCCTAGTGGGGGATAGGTCCTGGGGGATTTGAGCCAAGCGTTTCCCTCCACGGCCCACTGCCCCAACCAGAGCAGAGAGGTGACCCCAGGATGTTCATGTCTCGGTGGGGAAACAGGTGCACCACCCTACCCACCGTCACCCATGCTGGGATGTGGGCCCTGAATGCTGAGGTCCCTGGGCAGAGACCCCCTAGGCTTGACTGACAGCAGGTGGGAGAGCCGGGCAGGGCAGCCAGCCGAGGACGGCCGAGGACGGCCGGGGCTTTGGAGCTGGGGAGGCACGCGTCCAGCGGCCCAGCATCCACGTCTCCATTGTCTTGTTGATTTCTCTTGCAGAACACAAGTGCAGAGACAACGTCAATAAACACTCACAATGGTGACAGCAGAACCGTCAGCCTTCTGAGCTGGTGTGGGGCCCGTGTATGTCTCCCCCTCGCAGCCAACCCCGCGGAGGAGGCGCCTGACTTCCAAGGTCAAAGGCAAGTGTCGTTTGTGGTGGGTTCTCAGCCAAGTTGGAGGGAAACAGCTGACAGTATCCAGCAGTCAACTGAAAGGCAGCGAAACATTCAGAACTCGGGAGTAGGGGCACTCAAGGATGTGATTTTTTTTTTCTTTTTCTTCGTGGGGATCAGGAAGAAAAAGAATATTATCAGCATTTAGAGACTATTTAAAAAATAAGCACCCCAGGAAGGAGGAGCAAGAGCCCCAAGTGTGGGTGGTGAGGTGAGGTGGAAGGAAATGGTTCCAGGAGCCGGTCTGCTGGCTCCAGGACTGAGTGGGAGAAGGTGTGGAGCCGAACACTGAGCTGTCTCAGAGCCGTGAGGAAGCACAGGACCGGGACACCTGCCTCTGGCTCCTCTGCAGTCCCTCCACTAGTCTATCCATGTGACACACGCATGCCAGTAACTTCTTGGTGCCTCAGTTTCCTTTTTTGGATATCAAGAAAATGTGGATCTAAGACAGTAACAAGAAACAACGCCATCACTGCCGTAACACCACGTGGCTGCCTCTGTCTTGGGGGATGGGGGGTGCGTCCTCCCAGGAGTCAGGGTGGGGAGGAGTCTGCAGGCGGCAGCTTCCTGCCTGTAGAACCTGGTGTGGGAGAAGCCTGTGTCTAGACTGGGCGATGTGGAAGAAGAGACCTGGGGGACGTGGCTGTGGTGTTTCGGGTGGAGAAAGGCGTAAGAAAGGAGTGCAGTAAAGAGGTCCGTGTTTGAGTTTCCCAGATCTAGGAAGATGGTGGGGGAAGGGAAGAGGTGAGAGTGATGGGGCTTCCTGTGGAAGGAGCTAGCAGCCCCCGTTGCTCCCAGGGGTGGGACGCACGGGATTGTGGAGGGCCTGATTCGGGCCAGATGGACCACCTGCCCGAGGCTTTCTTACCCTCCTTCCTCTACTGCAAAGGCCTGAATGCCTTGTTGCTCCTCTCAAGCAGCCTTGGTCCTGGAGGCCAATTCTGCACAGTAAGATGAAGGGAGAAAATCCCCATGACCAAAGGGAGGATTTTTCCTGAATAAAAATGCAAAGTCTGAAAAGCAGAGTGTGTTGGCGCCGCCAGCCTGGTCTCTGGCCTGATGCCTGTAGGAGCCGTGGCTGTCGGGGACCCCACTGCAGGGCCTACCCTGGAGTGTCAGCAGGGGAGGGAGGCGTCTGGTCTATAGGGCAGCCCTGGCAGTCCTGCAGGCCTGAAGGCCCTTCCTTGGACTTCTTGTCTGATGGGGATAGCCACTCCTTCCTCATTTAAGTCGTGAGCCATCAGGTTTCCCGTTGCTGGCACCGGGGCTTGCTTGTGGCAGGAATCCCGGCTCTTTACCAGTACAAGCTGTCGAGGGCCAGGCCGAATGAGGGGCTGTGATTTGCATGTCAAGGAGTCAGAGGATGCCTGGGGAGGTGGGTGGGGGAGGCAGGGCCTTCTGCAAAGGTGAGATGTGGTGCTGAGAGGACCTCAGGAAGTCCATGGTTACTGAGAGGGGCCTGGGGTGGGAGGGCAGATACTAAATTCCCACCTCCATCGGATGGAGTCAGGTTGTGTAGACTATAGCAAGGAAGGTGGTCCTGGGAGGTGGGGAGGGACGGGAGACCCTCAGACTGACAGGGTCTCATGGAGATGGGAAAGTGAGTGAGGACGCATCCCAGGAGGTAACTCACCAGGGACGAGATGGTTTGTGAGTGACGTGAATTGAACATACACGAGAAAGAGAAATGAATTCAGCCATGGGCATCAGACACAAAAGGGGTCGGTCATGGTGGCTCACACCTGTAATCCCAGCCCTTTGGGAGGCTGAAGAGGGCGGATCACCTGAGGTCAGGAGTTCAAGACCAGCCTGGCCAACATGGTGAAACCCCCTTGACACTAAAAATACAAAAATTAGCCTGGCGTGGTGGTGCATGCCTGTAGTCCCTCCCAGATGGTCTGTGGGACCCACAGTGAAATGGTGCTGGTTACCACAGCAATGCTGTGGGCAGGAGTACCACTGACCAGGAAAGCCAGGCCTCCTAAGCTCTGGGGTGAGGAGGGGCGAGCCACTCCTGTCACTGCTGGGTAAACAAAAATATGTCATTTGGGGGCCAGGTGTGGTGGCTCACGCCTGTAATCACAGTACTTTGGGAGACCAAGGTGGGTGGGTAACAAGGTCAGGAGATAGATACCATCCTGGCCAACATGGTGAAACCCCGTCTCTACTAAAAATACAAAAATTAGCTGGGCGTGGTGGCAAGTGCCTATAATCCCAGCTACTCAGGAGGCTGAAGCAGGAGAATAGCTGGAACCAGGGAGTCGGAGGTTGCAGTGAGCCAGAGTTTGCAGTGAGCCGAGATTGCACCATTGCATTCTAGTCTGGTGACAGAGTGAGATTCTGTCTCAGGAAAAAAAAATGTGTCATTCAGGGAGCTCCCTGGTTGTCCTATGAAAGCACTGGAGACCAGGGAGATGCTGGATGCAGTATGACTTTCAATAAAAACAAAAATAGTCAAAATTGTATTTATGACTTCATTGGTATACATATTATACATTAAAGTACTTTCTCCAACCTAATAATCTTTTTAGTCTTCTGAGTTAACAGGTTCTGTGGCTGTAAGCCCTGGGCCTCCTATGCTGGATGATGGGTTAGCCCTGGCTGGCCTGGACCCTGGGGAAACAGTCTGAATAAATGAGAAATGGACAAGTGACTTAAATAATGTACCCATTTCCCCTAATAAAAATAATAATGTTCATAACAAAAGAGTAATGTTGATTATCAAGGAATAAATTACTTTGTCTGCCAATAGGACTGGTGGTGCTTTGCCAGGACGTTATCTCCCAAGTTTAAAATAGAAATGGTTGGTGGTGAGTTGTATGGTGCCATCTGGATGTTCATTAGGACTAAATGGGTTCTCTATTTCACTGACCCCAAAATGTATCCCAGTGACAGAAACAGACTGTCATGATTATCCACTGAATTCCCAAAATTGGGTCATGTCAGGGGTAAAATATTCATCAGAGGCTCACCTGGTGTTTTCAGTGGGAAGTTTCTTTGGAAGAAGCCTTGTGTGTGGTTTCTCACTCTGTGTGTGCAGCAGAGGTCTGGAGCCAAGAGCTGAAAGCCCAGGCTGTTTGTCATGGGCTGGTGACCTTTGGCAAGCCCCCTGGCCCTGGTGTCTTAGGAATCTGTGACATGGATAACATTCATGGCTCTGATACTGCAGTGGGTCTTGTCACAGGTAAAAGTGACCACGTGAGATAATGCACAAGCATCTGCTTTGTAAAGAATAGAATGTATCTGATGTTATCATGAGGTGGTAATTTAATAGCCACTTAGTAGGTGACTTGTCTGGACCTTTGAATACCAGCTGGTTCACAGAAATATAGGAATGAAAGACCATTGGAATAGGTCTGCACACACCTAAATGGCAGGCAAGCTAACAGTGTAATTGAGAGGGAAAGTGTGTTCCCTCCTGGGCCTGCACTTCATGGCTCTACCCTGAGTTCATGTGCAAAGAATTATAACCAAATCTACATCCCTATGCTAAGAGAAACAACAACCCCATGGCAAGAGAGGGAAGGTGCTCAGTCAACCTATTTTGCTGAAAATCTGGTGCTCAGTCAACCTAGTTTGCTGATAATCTGGTGCTTGTGCTGGACCAGCTGCCCTGGCTCACTTCAGAAACCCATGACTTCCCTCGGCATAATCAGAAGGAGACTTGCCATTTAGTGCCATGTCAGAGCTTGCCTGATGGGGCACGCTTAGACTTTAATGCCTATGGCACCTATTGCAGTTGTGGGTGTGGGGAAGGATGGAAGGAGAGAAGAATTGTTTGAGAGATTGTGTTTAATGGTGTAAGAAAGCATTTTAATGATGAGAGCCCATTGATCACTCCAGCTTACTCTGGCAACAGCCTTTCTGTTACCCCGAAGGGGTGAAGAAAGGAAAAAAAAAAGGCTAAAAAGCACTTGTGAAGGTCACAGTCCAGGAACGTGGACTCACTAAAAGACTGAGACCTCATCTTAGGGTCACAGAAGGTTTCTCCTCCCGAGACCTTATGATGACATCAATTAGGCTTCTTTGTAATAACAGGATATTACATTGAAAAGAGCTGTGGGCCTCAGATCTTATCTAAGAAGGAGACTCTAGGGAAACCTACAGACAACAGCAAAGGCAAAAACAAGGACACTAGAGAAAAATTTAGCCTCTGAAACCGCAGCTATATTACAGTCAACACAGCCCAACTCCTTGATAAATAAACATAAAACTTGACACTGAAGGTAAAAAACTATTTATGTCAGATTTATTTACCTGATGCATCCAGTCCACTTTTAAGAAAAAAATACAAGGCATGCTAAAAGGCAAAAATCAGTCTCAAGATAAAAATAAACCACCAGAACCAGACTCAGACATGGCAGAGATTTGGGAATTATCAGACTCGGAATTTAAAATAACTGTGATAAATATTTGAGTGGTTCTAATGGATAAAGTAGACAGCATGCAAGAACAGCTGGGTAATGTAAGCAGAGAGATGGAAACTCTAAGAAAGAATCAAAAGAGATTACTAGAAATGAAATACTTTGTAAAAGAAATAAGAATGTCTTTATGGGCTTATCAGTAGACTGGACTCAGTTGAGGAAAGAAGCAGTGACTTTGAAGATATGTCACTAGAACCTTCCTACAATGAAAAGCAAAAAGATGGAAAAAAAAAGCCAGAAAAGAATATCAAATAATTATGAGACAATTACAAAAGGTGTGTGTTTTAGTCCGTTCTCATGCTGCTATAAGGATATACCCAGGACTGGGCAGTTCATAAAGGAAAGCAGTTTCATTGACTCACAGTTCCTCAGGGATGGGGAGGCCTCAGGAAACTTACAGTCATGGTGGAAGGAGAAGAAAACACCTCCTTCTTCACATGGTGGCAGCAAGGAGAAGTGCAGGGCGAATTGGGAGAAAGCCCCTTAGAAAACCGTCATATCTCATGAGAACTCACTTGCTGTCATGAGAAGAGCAGCATGGGGGTAACCACCCCCATGATTCAACTACTTCCTATTGGGTTCCTCCTGTGACATGTGGAGATCGTGGGAACTACAACCCAGGATGAGGTTTGAGTGGGGACACAGCCAAACCACGTAAGTGTGACATATGCAAACTGGGGATATCAGCAGGGGGAAAAAGAGAAAGAAGCAGGAGAAAGATTTGACGTAATATTGGCTAAGAGTCTTCCAAAATTAATGGCGGACATCAAACCACCTATCTAGGAAGCATACAGAGAAGCCAGAGTAAACACTGTATCAGACTTTTCTTTAGAAACTATGCAAGCAGGAAGAGTGTGGATAACATCTTTAAAGGATGAAAGAAAAACACACTGCCCTCAATACTGTGTGCAGTGAAATTCTTCTTCAGAAGTGAAGTAGAAATACTTTCTCAGACAAACAGACATTGAGGGAATTTGTCTCCAGTTGACCTACTTTGTAAGAAATGTTAAAAGAAGTTCTTCTGAGAGGAGGAAAATGATATAGGCCAGAAACTCAGATACAATAAGAAAGGAAGAGTCTTAGAGAATAAACGGAGATAGAATTAAATCGTTTGCTTTTAAAAAAATCTTAATTGATTTAACTGATAACAGTTTTAAAAAAAATAATAATAGCAATGGTGTATTGATTATAGCTTACAGACAGTGAATTATCAACAAAATAATAAATGAAGAGGGAAAGAATCCGGAGTGCTCTGTTACAAGGCACCTGCGCTACCATCAGGCAGTGTGGAGTTATTTGGAGGCAGGGTTATATTAGTTGTAAATATATGCTGTAAACTTTAGGCTAGTCTCTGAAAAAATGTTGAAAAGAAGTATAATTGATAGAAAAGTGAAATCATAAAATACTCAAAACAGAGAAGATGAAAAAGCAACAAAGAACATTGTAACAAATAGCAAACTGTTTCAAATACGGTAGATACTAACCAAACTTTGTCAATAACCACCTTAAATGTGTGTGGTTTAAATATACCAGTTAAAAGACAGATACGGACTGAATTATACATTCAAAACAAGAAACTTACTTTAAATATAAAGACACAGATAGATTAAAAGCGAAGACATGGAGAAAAAGTAAAGACAATTTTGACTATTTTTGTTTTTATTTTAATTTATTTGTAATGCCAACACTAAAGAAAGCTGGAGTAGCTACTTTAATTCCAACCATAGTAGAGCACAGAGCAAGGAACACCGCCAGAGATGAAGAGAGGCCCCGTATAATGATCAAGAGGCAATTCTCCAAGAAGACATAACAATCTTTAATGTGTATGCACCTAAAGACTCAGCATCAAAATACATGAGGCAAAAACTCATAGAACTTCAAGGAGAAATAGGTGAATCCATTATCATAGTTGGAGACTTCAACACCTTTCTATTAGAAATGGACAGATCCAGCAGGCAGAAAATCAGAAAGGAGATAGCTGAACTGAAGTGCCATCAAGCCATATTGATAGAATGAAATTGATATTTATAGAATATTTCATGCAACAACAGCAGAGTACAAATTCTTTTCAGGTTCACATGGAAGGTTCACCAAGATTGACCACGTTCTGGGCCATAAGATATATCTTCACAAATTAAAAAAAATAGAAATTATATAAATTGTGCTTTCAGACTATAGTAAAGTTAAAACAAAATCAATAACAGAAAGAGATAGCTAGAAAATCCCCAAATATTTGGAAATTTAAAAATACACTTCTAAATAGCACATGAATCAAAGAAGAAGTCACAAAAAGAAATTTAAAAATATTTTGAACTAGATGAAAATGAGAATACAATTTATCAAAATGAGTGGGATGCAGTGAAAACAGTGTGTAGAGGAAAACTGATACCACTGAATGTACGCATTTAAAAAAATAAAGATCTAAAATCAATAATCTAAGCTTCCACCTTATGAATTAGGACAAAGCAAGCAAGCTAAGCAGATGAAACAGACATAATAAAAATTAGAGCAAAAATACGGTAAGTCCTCACTAATACCTTGGGACTTCAAGTGAAACATCGCATGATAAAAGCATTTCTTTTCTCATCCACTTGATAACGAAATGATGTTGATGAGATGGTGTCGGTCCAGGATGTGCTGTACGTGACTTTGCTGAAAGTTGCAGTTGCTGAGAACTTACCAACAACATAAAATGAGAATTTCCTGTAAATGAAACTGAAAACAGGAGAACAATAGACAAAATCAACAAAACGAAAAGCTGGTTCTTTGAAAAGATAATAAAATTGGTGAAGCTATAGTCAGGCTAACTTAGAGAGCGAGAGCAAGAGTGAGGAGAGGACACAAATTGCTGATATCAGAAACGAAGGAGAGGCCATCAGTGCTGATCCCATGGACATTATAAGGGTAACAGAGGACTATGGCAAGCAACTTGATGTCACACGTTCGATAACCTAGATGACATGGATCAACTCCTTGAATGGCATAATCTGCCAGACTCACACCAGAGTAGGCGGTCTGAATAGACTACATCTACTAAAAAAACGGAATCAGTAATAACCTTTCAAAACAGCACTAGGCCCAGATGGGTTCACTCGTGAGTGAACCAAATATTTAGGAAGAAATACAAATTCTCTACAATATTGAAGCAGAGAGAGCACTCCATAGCCCATTATATGAGTCACACATTATACTAGTGTCTAAACCAGACATAGTCATTACAAAGAAAGGAACACTAATAACTCTCATGAACATAGCTGCAAAAAGATCCCCAACAAAATATTAGCACATTTAGTCTAACAGTGTATAAAAAATTATATACCATGACAAAGTGGGATTTATTTTAGGTATGCAAGGCTGATTCAGCATTCAAAAATTAATGTGTCAACAGGCTAAGGAGGAAAAATTGTGTGATCGTATCAACAGATGTAAAAACATCATTTGACCCACCAGGAACAGAGGATGCCCTCATTTTCTAGGCCTCCTCTGACAGTACCACAGACTGGGTGGCGTGAACAACAGAAGTTAATTTTCTTACGATTCCGAAGTTCAGAAGTCTGAGATTGAAACGTTGATGGTGCTGCCTCGCTCCTTGGCTTGATGGCACATGGCTGGGCCGTCTTTTCCCTGTGTCTTCACCTGGGCTTCCCTTTGTATATGTCTGCATCCAAATTTACTCTTCTTATACTGGATTAGGGCCCACCTTAATGACCTCACTTTAACTTAATTACCGTTTAAAAGAGCCTATCACCAAATATAGTCACATTCTAAAATACTGGGTGTTAGAACTTCAACGTATGACTCTTAAGGAGATGACGTAATTCAGTCCATCACAGAAGGAAACTTCCTCAACATAAAAGAACAACGGAACATCTATAAAAACCAACTGACAACGTCATCTACAACTGCTCTGATGAAAGAGGTCGAAGAGCTAAATAAATAAGAGTGGTGTTAATGTACAGAAAGACTAAACGTTGTTAAAATGTCAGTTTTCCCCAGCATGGTCTGTAGATTCAATGAAATCCCACTCACTTTGTTGAAAACAACAAATTGGTTTTAAAATTTATTTTTTTATTTAGAGAGGGGGTCTTGCTCTGTTGTCCAGGCTGGAGTGCAGTGGCTTGATTGTAGCTCATTGTAAATTTGAACTCCTGGGCCCAAGCAGTCCTCCTGCCTCAGCCCCTCCAGTAGCTAGGACTACAGGCACATGCTACCATGCCCAGCTAGTTAAATTGTTTTTGTTTCTGTTGAGATGGGATCTTGCTGTGCTGCATAGGCTAGTCTGGAACTGTTGTCCTCAAGCAATTTCCCTGCCTTGGCTGCCCAAAGTGCTGAGAATCACAGGTGTAAGCCACTGTAAAAACCTTCCATACAGATTTTAAAAACTTGTCCTGGTTTTAAAATCTGTATGGAAAGGCAAAAGACCCAGAATAGCCAATGCAGTATGAAGAATAAAGGCGGAAGACTGACACGGCCTGACTTTAAGTCTTACTATTAAGCTAAGCAATTCAGAACGTGTCGTGTTGCAAAAAAATGGACAAATATATCAATGGAACAGAACAGAGACCCAGAAAGAGACCTACACACATATCGAGTCAACAAATTCTGAACAAAGCCGCAAAGGCAATGCAATGGTGAGATGAGAGTATTATGAACAAATGGTGCTGGAACACACGGGCATCTTCACGCAGACAAAACCAGAGACAAGCCAGTCTAGACAGAGACGTTACAGCCCCCACGGCAATGAACTCACGATGGACACAGACCTACATGTGGAATGCAAAACTAAAACAGTTTCTAGAAAACAAAGCACAAGAAAATCTAGGTGAAATTAGGTTTGGTGATGAGTTTTAGATACAACATCGAAACCATCATCCATTAAAGAAAAAAAATAATGTCAGACTTTGTTAAAATTAAAATTTCTTCTCCATGAAAGACACTGTTGAGAGAATGAAAGTCAAACCACAGACCAGGAGACAATATTTGCAAAAGACATGTTTCTAATGTCTGTTTGGACTTGTATTCAGAATATACAAAAAACACCTCTTAGCAATAAGAAAACAAACAACCTAATTAAAAATTTGGCAAAAAATCTGAACAGACACCTGATCAAAGAAGATTTACAGACGGCAAATATGCATATGAAGGATACGGAACGTCATGTGCCATCAGGGAGCTGTAAATTTTAAGACAATAGACACCATTATACACCTGTTAGAATGGCCGGAAACGCCGACAACAGCAAGTGCTGACGGGCGTGGAGCAGCGGTGCCTCCTCCTCTGCTGGTGCGAGGCAACATGGTGCAGCCACTTCAGAAGACAGCTTGGCAGTTTCTTACCAAACCAAACATTACCTCACTAGATGGTCCTTGGTATTTACCAAATGCATTGAAAATTACCTCCTCGCAAAATCCCATACACAGGCGTTTAGAGCAGCTTTACTTACCCTTACCAAAAATTAAACGCAAAAATTGAGAGAAGAAATGTCCTCTGATAGGTGAATTGATAAACGGTAGTTCCTCAATACAATGTAATGTGATTGAGCAATGGAAAGCAGTGAGCTGGCAGCCGTGGGAAGACAGGGCGGGGTGTCTGCCAACATGGCTGGGTAAAGGCAGCCAGCATGAAAGGGCTGGACACTAGGATTCCAACGGAACAGCGTTCCGGAAAAGGCACGACTGTGGAGATGGTGAAAAGCTCGGGGTTCAGTGTGTAGGGGTGGCGTGCAGAAGGCGATTCTTAGGGCGGCAGAACTATTCTGTATGATCCTGTAGCGGTGGGTACATGACACTGGGTATTTGTCAAAATCCACAGAATGCACACAACATGAGTGAGCCCTAATGCAAGCTCTGGCTGTGCTTTGCAGTCGTATCAATATCGGCTCAGCAACTGTAAGGAGCTTACTGCGCTAATGGTAGGTGCCAAGAACATGGGAGTGTGGGGAGAGCGGGTAAGGGAGCCATCCGTACGCTCAGCCCGATTCTTCTATTAACCAAAAACTGCTCGAATAAATACGGTTTATTAACTTAAAAAACTCTCTAGTTCGGCAACCCCAGAATAAAACTCTAGATATTTAGGTATATTTTCTTCAAGTATTTTTCTAGATAAACTTTTTAATGATTCAATTGAACTTGGTATTGAATATGTTGACTCATAATTGAATGTATTGCTTTCCAATAAATCTTATAATAAATGTTAGGTATTCTCCCATGTCACTGAATATGCTAAGACATGGTTATTAATAGCTACCTAATATTCTATTATATTAATCATTTTTAGGGATTGAAGTTTAAAGTGCTTTTATTAACATTCTTCTTTATAACTCTTTCTGTAGGTTTTCAGTGATTTCCTTTAATAAATTTGTATTATTTTACTATTAAAGTGAATGACTGGATCAAAAGGGAGAAAGATTTTTTGGGCTTTCGATGCACGTTGTGGTTTCACCTTCATTTTTACCAATTTACATCCGTTCCAAGTTGTGAAATTTTGAAGAGTAGAATGGGTAGAAGCGCTGGTTAAAATTCTTCAACGAAAACTCACTTCAGTCCAGCAAACGATAGGTGAGCAGCTGCTATTTGTTGAGAACGCTGCTAGGTGCAGAGGCCCTGAAAATGGGCATGAGAAGGTCTGTGCCCTTGCCCCGCTCAGCGCGGTGGGAGACTCATTTAGAACAGGCTGCTCCGCATCCCACGGGGCACGGGAGGGCCAGCGAGGGGCTTGGCAGAGAGGAGGCTTCAGCTGGGCTTTGGAGGAAGGGCTCATGCTGGGAGGGTGTTCCAGGCGGCAAGAACGGTGTGGGCAAAGGTGCAATGTCAAATGCCGCACTGCGTGTGGCTCTGGAGGCTCAGCACGAGGCTGGAAGTGGCCTGCGGGGCTGGGGACAGAGATCCATTGGAAAACTATACACCGTGTACGGTGTGTAAAAAGGGGGTTTTCAGGGGGTTCATAAGTGTTTTAGTAGATAAATGACATGGCCAAAGCTGTGAGATTATTTTTAACCTTTGATTTAGAAAAGTTCAAACATATACAAAAGAATGGGAAATTGAACCCCCAAGCTCCCACAGCCAGCTTCAGGAATCACGAACACACGGCTGACCCCACTGTGTTTGGCCCCTTCCTACCTCCCTCCCCACAGACCATTCTGTGGCAAACCCCAGACATTCTCGCCTATTTTGATACAATTCGTGATTAGGTAAGGATATGGTGAAAAAAAGAAAAACAAGGTCAGGCGAGGTGGTTCATGCCTGTAATCCCAGCACTTTGCGGGGCTCAGGCGGGTGGATCACGAGGTCAAGAGATCGAGACGATCCTAGCCAACATGGTGAAACCCCGTCTCTACTAAAAATACAAAAATTAGCTGGGTGCGGTGGCGTGTGCCTCTTATCCCAGCTACTCAGGAGGCTGAGGCAGGAGAATCTCTTGAACCCGGGAGGCAGAGGTTGCAGTGAGCCGAGATAGCTCCACTGCACTGTAGCCTGGTCAACAGAACAAGATTCTGTCTTAAAAACAAAACAGAACTGCAATACCATGGTCACACCTGACATGAGTAACAATTTCTCAACATTATCAAATATCTAGCTCAAGTCGCAAACTTACATGTATCACAGTTGGCTTTTTTTTGGATTAGTCACCAAGGACATGCACACATCTGCTTCGATTCTTCTCCAGTTTGATCCGGACTTTCCTTCTCTGTTGCAGGCTCTCCCCGTCCGGTAGGAGACTCAACTCCCAGGTCTCTTGGTGGGGCCGGGTCGTCGCTGGAACCGAGGAGGCCAGGCGCCCAGCAGCGCTTGGTGCCCGCACATGCCTCGTGCACTGCCTGGCCCAGTGTCGGCCACTGTCCTTCGTGAGTCCCCGTGTGGCCTCTGCTTTCCTGGCCACCAGATCCCCACACCAGGGCAAGGGCCGGCCTGTGACTCAGCATGCTTGATCATCTTGTGAAGGTCCGCGGGGACACCCTGTTACTACTTTTGTTGAAGATGCCATCTGAGGTTTCCAGTTTTGCTATGCAAGTTGCTGTTTTTATGAGAACTTCTGGGAGTTTCAAAAACCGCACAATGACGAACACCCTTGCTTCTGCCATTCAGACGTATGTTTCAGAGGAACCATGAGCAATGCATCGAGCGGACGTGAGAGACTCTGCTGGGAGCACTGTGGGGTAAGGTGCGATGGCTGGTGCGACAGCATCCGTGAGGGGATGCTGAGGCTCCGGATTGGGGCGAGAAGGCATGAACCCTAAAATATGCAGGAGGGAAAATCTCCAGACTTGGCGATTACTTCACTGCTTATTTTGTCATTTGCTTGGTGACCATTCAGCAACTCATTGATCACCTTGCATCACCTCACAGGAGTCAGACATCAGAAAGAAAAGAAATCTTGTTTCTTTTTATTTGCTGAATGCCTATATGTGCTTTCCTGTGTTATAACCATGGTTGTTAATAGTACATTATAAGCCAGAAGATATCCTGCATATTTTTAAGAAACAGAATTAAACATGATTTCAGCTTTCTTCTCTGGAATCCCTTTTCTCCTTGGCTCACCTGACAAATATGAATGCTTTCCTTTTGCAATATGACCCTGTCATTGTTTGTTCACGATCACCTCCATTACGGTAAGCTCATTTTGCTTAAGTCCTTTAAAATGATTAATTGATGATGACCCTTGAATTAAAATACCATATTTCTTGATTCTTAGATGCATATTTTTCACCTGTAAGTGTTCTGAAAGCTGAATGCAGCTTGTAATTGATGGGTGCTTTTAACATAGTCTTTTTTTTTTCTGAAAAGCTGTTAATAAATAGATAGTGCATCTTATAATTTATGGCATCTGAGAGTCAAGGAAACAGGGTGCTTCTCTGTCACGTTGTAGAATGGACTGGCTTACACCTGACCAGCATACTGAATTCCATCCCTAAAATGCTGGCAAAGGACATTTTCAACAAGAATCCTCACCAAAGCGCCAGCCAGCTTCTTCGTTTTATGGCTTTATTTGCTGATTTTGGATTGCTTTCTGGGTTCTATTCAAAAGTGATTTTTGCCTCACGATGCAGTCCCAGTACCAGATGAACATGCAGGGGGTGGCTGCCCCCGGCTCCTGTGGAGCGCAGCTTGGCTGCACCAGCCCATATTCAATCACTGATTGGCATGCCCCATCTTCCCTTACAAGTCTGATGGGTTTTGCATGTGGGTCTTTAGTGTCACAAATTTACTACTGGAGGACTGTAGAAAAGATACCCATCTAGCTAACAACTTAAAAGCAAAACTCTAAAAATACGACATTTTTCCCTGAAAGAGGAACAGTCTACTTGTAGATAAAGATAATTGAGTAAGCTTGTTATTTACAAAAGAAAAAAAGTGCAATGCATTTTAAAGGGGAAAAGAGAGGTTTTTAGATTATTTTCCCTCTAAAATGGTTGGCTCTTTTTTCCTTAATGGAGACGCAAGCCATTATAAGAAACCCTAACAGGCTCCGGTTTTAGTATAGCAGTGCCATTCCGTCTCGCAGACCCTGCCGCCGACAAGTCCGCTCTTCTGGGGTGGGTGCAGGGACGACAGGTGCTGCCCTGGCCAGTGCTGCTTGTATGCTGGGCGGGGGATGTCCAGGCCACTCTGGGGGTGTTTAGTGCAGGGACTGAGGTCTTTGAAAACTAGATGCTCAGGGATCCAACCTGGAAACAGCGATGGCAGCAGGAAGAATGATGACATAGTCGCTCTCTGCTTGCTTCCCTTTCCCCCGGATCACGGTGTGCAGCTTACATGCAATTATCGTATTTCTGGAGTACTTGGAAACAAGATTTATTGTACTTTAAGAAAAAAATAATGAAATGCAAAATCCAGCACAGTCAAAAGACAGTATGTTGGGGGATGCAGGGATAGATGTCAGGGCTTCAGGGCTTCTCTGAAACCTCTTCATGTGATGACACACCTGTGAACACCTGCACCCACCACCTGCCATGGTGCACGAGGAGTGGACCCAGACTGAAACCTCTTCCACGTGATGACGCACCTGTGAGTGCCTCCACCCACCACCCGCCTGGGTGCACGAGGAGGATTCTCAGCCTGCCCAGCAGCGTGCCCGAGTCTCTCACAGAATGGTTTGGGATGACAAATTTGACCAGACTAGCACTCAATCCACCTTCCTCTCATCTTCTCCACGGCTTTTCTTCTCGGGATAGTTGCCATTGTCTCTGCCCCACTCCCCGTCTACTGACACAGCCATCAGATGAACCACCTTAATGACCCCACTCATGTGATCCTTTTGCTCAGAGATCTTCAGTGGCTCCCTATTGCCCTTCAAGTGAAGCAGAATCTTCCTCACTGGGTGTTACAGACCCTCCCCAGTGGGGTGCCATGAAAACCTGAGGCCGCATCTCCCACAACTCCCCACACTGACTCATCTTTGTATCCGTAACATCCATCCTGCGCCTGGTAGCAAGTTGATGTTTATCGAAAGAGAAGGAGAGCATGTTGAAACTATTTAGTGATGAACACGCCCTCTTCATGGAGAGCAATTTTTGTTCGTTCATGCATTGTCTCCCTTGCTATGTTGCGTTATCAGCTCTCCTTAAAATCCTGCTGAGGACGTCTCTTTCATCTGGAGATTGCCGGCTCGTGGCTTGTGACTTGACATAGAGTAAGAGCTCAATGAAAGCACGTGGCCCTAGCCACTGAACCTGCCCGTGCTCTCCTGCTGGAGCTTGTTCTTTCACATCCGTGGCTTTGCTCATGATGTTCTCATTCCCCTCCTGACTATCTGAGCTCTGAAATCCCAGCCCTCCTTCAGGGTGCCTTTTACATCTGCTTCTTTATAGCTGCATATGCTGTGGGTAGTAAAGCAGGGTGCTTCCTTCCTTGACTGTTCTCTAGGTCTTCAATGGCACCTCCTCACCTTCATTAAGCCTGGCACCATCCTAGCATCACAAGAAGGCACCGGCCCTAGAGGCCATGGATACCATCTCCAAACAAAGCTAGACTGAATGGTAGACAGCATCCACCTGCTCACCTTAATTTATCAGTGAGGAAACTGGGGTCCTGAGAGAGGAGGTGATTTGTCCAAAGTTCCATAACTCAGGTCTCTGAACTCTCACTCCTGGGCTCACTCTTAGAAGGAAGGTGAGTTTGTGTGTGGTGGTGGTGGTTTCTGATACTGACCAGTAAGAGACGATGTCTTTCAAAATATTAGCCTTATTCCTGTAACCATGGAGTAAAATAAATAATTGTGCAGACATAAAACCTACGTCTCAGAATATCAAGGAACAATTCTACATAACAATTACTTATCAGTATAATCTTGATAGATTTATCTTAATCTTAATAGTAAACCTAATAATAAAGTATTTTAAAGTAAAGCTTCTCTTTATGAAACAGTATAAAGCATTGCCTTTTATTTATAAATCAAGTAAGTCATTAAGGTGAAGAAATCTATGAACATGTCTGTAAATGTCAGAAAGCATATTCCAAAAGTAAAAAAAAAGCATGAAAAATTATGTGTGTGCCTCCCTGCACACCTAGTTAACTATATAAACCCTGGTCACAACTGAACACCTGGTTTACTGTTGAAGCCACATTTTGAGGGTCCTCACACAGGGATAATCTGGGTGTTCCTTGGACTGGTGTGTGTGAACGTTATAGCTTTCAGGTGAAGGATGAGAGCATATAATGTTAGATGAAAAGAAAAAAAAACCCTGAACACCTTAACTTGGACCAGCCTTGGGGCAAGAACACAAGACCAACTCAGTAGAAAAGGCTTTGAAGCTGTGCACGGTGGCTCATACCTGTAATCCTGGCACTTTGGAAACCTAAGGCAGAATGATGGCTTGAGCCTAGGAGTTCGAGACCAGCCTGGACAACATGGCAAGACTCCATTTCCACAAAAAGTACAAAAATCAGCTGGGCATGGTGGTGTTCCTCTGTATCCCAGCTATTCAGGAGGTGGAGGTGGAAGGATCACGTGAGCCCTGGAAGGTCAAGGCTGCAGCGAGCTGTGATTGCACCACTGCACTGCAGCCAGGATGACAGAGCGAGAGACCCTGTCTCACAAAAAAAAAAAAAAAAACCAGAAAAGAGAACAGAAAAAGGCTCTGAAGCTAGAACTTCTCGAATGCAGACTTGAGATGAGCCCAAGGTGGGGCTTAGTCAAGGGTGATCACAAGTCCTCAGGATGGCCGATTTTGAGACCCAGGTCAGAACATGACATAAACATTCACACCTAGTTGAACACAGGAAAGTGGGTGAACTAGAGTTCCTGTTTACAAAAATAATGAACAAGCGTTGCTGTGTTTTTCATTTTTGTTTTCTCCCATCAACTTCTCCATTAGATAAGCAAAAAACCAAGTCATTGAAATAAAAATGACCTTGACTTCACTTGTTTAAGGGACACAGAAGACAGGGCACCTGAGGTTCTGGATATTTGAAAACTGCTAAGGAAGGCTCAACCCCTGGGAGCCGTGGGAACTCTGTTTTCCAGGTGTTACCCAGGGGGATGAGGGCACTCCTCACTCCTCACTAGCCCTCTCTGGCTGGGCCAGCACCTGTCCTTGCTCCATGACGTTGCATGCGTCCTTCCAACAGAACAGGGTCTGTTGAGAGGTAGACCTCTGAGTCCGGGGTCTGTGTCTGCTGTGTCATTATTCAGGGCTGATGCACACTACGTGAACAGTAAGCACAGATGCCTCTCTCATTAACGCTTCTCTATCACATAGTGTCTTCCGTACCTCTATTCCCATGCCAAATTCCCTTATCTAGTTGCCTTGGCGAGTCATCAAGTAAAATCTGTAAACACTTGTTATTAACACGTCATCAGATATATGATTTGCAAATAGTTCCCCCAGTCCACAGGCTGCCTTTCCACTATGCTTGTCGTTTCTTGCTGGCAGAAGCCTTTTACTTTCCCGTCGTCCCATTTGTTTACTTTTGCTTTGGTTGCCTGAGCTTTTGGTGTAATATCCAAAATACTTATGTTGAGGACTTTTCCCCTATGTTTTTGTTTTAGAAATTTTATGGTTTCAGTTCTTAAATTCAGGACTTTATTCCATTTTGAGTTGATTCTGTATGGTATAGGGTAATAATCCAGTTTTATTCTTTTACATGTGAATATTTAGTTTTCCTAACATAATTTATTGAAGAGACTATCCTTTTTCCATTGTGTATTTTTGGTGGACTTCTTTAAAATTGTTGACCATATATAGCTGGGTTTATTTCTGGGATCTCTATTCTATTCCATTGGTCTGTGTTTCTGTTTTTATGCCAGTACCATACAGTTTTGATTACTGTAGCTTTGCAGTATAACTTGAAATCGCAAGAAACTCACATAACTCAATATAAAAACAAACAAACAAATATAACCTAATTTTAACAAATGAGAAAAGGATCTGAATATACATTTTTCTGAGAAGACTGACAAATAAATGGCCAATAGTTATATGAAAATATGTTTAACATTACTAATGATCAGAGAAATGCAAATCAAAATTACAATGACATATCACCTCATACCTGTTAGATGGCTATTATCAAAAAGTCTGAAGATAACAGTATTGAAGAAGATGTAGAGAAAAGGGAGCACTTGCGCACTCTTGCTCGGAATGCAAATTGGTAGAGCACTTATGGGAACTGGTATGGAGGCTCCTTAAAAAATTAAAAATAGTGTTTACAATAGCAAAGACCTGGAACCAACCCAAATGCCCATCCATGATAGACTGGACAAGGAGAATGTGGCACATATACACCATGGAATATTATGCAGCCATAAATAATGATGAGTTTGTGTCCTTTGTAGGGACATGGATGAATCTGGAAACCATCATTCTCAGCAAACTGACACAAGAACAGAAAAACACCACATGTTCCCACTCATAGGCGGGTGTTGAACAATGAGAACACATGGACACAGGGAGGGGAGCATCACACACTGGGGTCTGTTGGGGGGGCCAGGGGAGGGACAGCAGGGGTTCAGGGGGTTGGGGAGGGATAACATGGGGAGAAATGCTAGATGTAGGTGAGAGGGGGATGGAGGCAACAAACCACATCGCCATGTGTGTACCTATGCAACAATCCTGCATGATCTGCACATGTACCCCAGAACCTAAAGTACAATAAAAAATAAAATTAAAAGTAGAATTACCATGTGATACAGCCATCTGTCTGTTGGGCTTATAACTAAAGGAAATGCGTTGAGCACCTCATAGAGATATTTGCACTCCCATGTTCATTTAATCATTATTTGCAATAGCCACTAACTGACAACAATCCAAATGTCCATCAAAGGGTGAATGGTTAAAGCAAATGTGGCATTTCTGCCATTTGCTGCAACATGGGGGAAACTGGTAGACACTATGCCAAGTAAAATCAGCCTGACACAGAAAGGCTAATACTGCATGATCTCACTGAGATGGCAAGTTGAAGAAACATAAATGGAATCGGTGGCTCAAGCCTGTAATCTCAGCACTTTGGGAGGCCGAGGCGGGTGGATCACGAGGTCAAGAGATCGAGACCATCCTGGTCAACATGGTGACATGACGTCTCTACTGAAAATACAAAAAATTAGCTGGGCATGGTGGCGCATGCCTGTAATCCCAGCTACTCAGGAGGCTGAGGCAGGAGAATTGCCTGAACCCAGGAGGCAGAGGTTGTGGTGAGCCGAGATCGCGCCATTGCACTCCAGCCTGGGTAACAAGACCAAAACTCCATCTCAAAAAAAAAAAAAAGAAATATAAATGGAATGCATAGAAGCAGAGGGTAGAATGGTGGTTGCCTGGAGCAGGGAGAGGCAGAAGTGGGGAGAGCAGGTGAAAGGTGTGAATTTACAGCTATGCAGCATGAGTAAGTCTAGAGACTCATTGCACTGCCTGAGGACTGTGGCCAATAAGATTGTATGGTACACTAAAAACTCGCTGAGAAGGTAGATTTCAGGTGCTCTCACCAGGCATACACACAGAAAGTAACTATGGAGGTGATGGATACATACATTTGTTTGACTGTAGTAATCATTTCACTAAATGTGTGCATATCAAAACATCATGTACACCTTTAATATCTGCCATAAGAATGCATTAAAAGGCGCTGAGCACCCTTTGTGTGTATAGCAGTGAGCTGCGCCCTTGAAAAACAACAATGTACGGTTTAAGACACATTCCCTGTCCTCAAGAAGCTAAAATTTCACAGGGGAGATAAAATTAGACATATGTAAAGCTAATATAAATTGGGATGCTGCTGAACACATGATTTAATAGCAAATTAATGACTCAGCTCTGATGATACAGCTCCCCTCTCATTGCATTTTGTGTAATTGCTCATTTGTTTGAATCCTGCCCTGTCTGCCGTACTATAGGCTCTGAGAGGCAGAAACTGTGCCTCTTTAAATTCTGACATCCAGCAGCTGCTCCCAGTTGCAGACACTTGGGGAAGTGGGAACTAGGAAGCATCTCTTGAATGAAGGAAGGAAACAGTTCAGGGTAGGGTGCTTGGGAAAGAGCTCCAAAAAAATGAACAGATGAGGTGGGGTCGGAGCTGGCTCTTGGAGGCAGTGAAACTGGGCAGATATGTGGCTTGCCCAGGTCAGCTAGCTGGCAGTGAGCGGGGTGCCATCTGTCCTCATGAGATGGAAAAAAGACTGGTCAGTCAGCTGTAGACTGGAGCTGGGTGTAAACCAGTGAGGACAAGCAGCTGTCCCCATGCAGGGAGCTGTAGCAGCCTCAGCCTCCCTGAGAAAGCTCAGCGCCACGTCCTCCCGGAGAAAGCTCAGCGCCACGTCCTCCCTGAGAAAGCTCAGTGCCACGTCCTGACTACTAGAGCACCAGGGATGCTCAGAAGCTCATGCTTGAGATGTACCCTGGTGACTGGCATGCATTACAGATATAGAGAAAGGACAGAGGAGAAAAGAAACATTTCCTCAATTAATAACTAGTGTGAAAGTTAAGAGAATGAAAATTAACCTAAAGAGGAATGTGTGTTTATCTCCTAGTTGGTGGGAATCTTGCCCACCATCAGTAATTGCATGTTGGAGTTTCGTGGTGCTGCATGGGAGTGAATTCAGACACTAGAAACTGCTCCCAGGCACTGCCATGTGCCCAGAAATCCTTCCCGTGGTTTGGTCTTCGACACCTCTCTTTCCTGAGACTGCACCTCTTGTGAAACTAGAATTAGTGCTTGACATTTTATTCACTCCTGATGCTGCCATTTATGTTGCCTTAAAATTTCTCCAATTACTTTTCAAAGCCCACCTCTCAGTGACCCTGCTCCCGTGCTCCAGGCCTCGATTCCCCTTGGCTTCCTGTCCTTACACCAGGGCAGTGCTCAGCCCACTGCAGGCTCCTGCTGAGCTGTGGGGCTCACCAGGGGCCACGCCTGTGCCCTTGCCTGTGTGGGGGCTGATTCTCCAGATGGCCCCCTGCATCCCACCTGCACTTCTGTTGCCTGGCTGGCCCAGGTACCAGTCTCTACAGCCCCTCCCTGCCCGCTGCCCACTCCTGCCTCCCTTTGCCTGGGTGGGGCAGTCCTCCTCCTGCAGCGTCCCCACAGCGCTCGGAGAGTCTTCCTTACAGCATGGTGAGTGGGCGGATGTTCCTTCTCAGCTGTGTCTTCAGGGCCAGTGACCAAGCTCTACGTCCATATCCTAATTGAGGAAAAACATTCAATCATCAAAGACACGCACTGGCTGTTTATCATTTTCTTTATACATTTAATCATTTTTTAAAGGCCTGTGCCTCATTTATAGTTTCCGTCATCTTAAATAATTAAGTTTCTAGTACAAAAGAGTAGAACACGTGGCATTCAAAACATTCCAAAGGATTTGTACATGTTAATTTGCTGAAGACAATAGCAAAGAAAAATCACTTGATTGTATAAATGCATAATTAAAATATAATTTTATGTTTCTTCTAAGAATATCAATATAAAGTTGGCTACAATAAAATTACTAAGCCTGAAATTTTTTGTGGATATGTGAAATATAATGACAGGTAAAAATGTTAGTTAGGATATTGTATTTCAGAATTTGCTTATTTGCAAATATTTCTTCTCTCTCGGTCAACACTAGAGAAACATGTTTATTCTGTGATCACAGACGTGTAGAGTTGCAGGCAAACAGGAGAAACGGGGACGTCTCGGGGCTGAGGCCTGAGCCGTGTGGCCGGCAGTCCTGCTGCCAGTGCAGATGCCACCTGTCAGTGCCGTAGACTTAGCCCTCAGGGGAGCTGCGTAACTGGCCGCACTGGGGCCCCCTGTCTGCACAGGGGAGGCAGGAATGACAGCAGCCACAGAGCTTTCTTCCCACGCTTCACATCGTGAGGCTTCTAGCAGGAGACCAGGACAGCCCCAGGGAGCGGCCCCTCCTGGTGAGTGGAGCATGGACACAAACTCCAATAGCACGAAGGGGGCAGCCACCGCCTGGGGGACAAGCCGCTGTGCAAACGGGACCCCTTGTGTCCCGTCTAACCATGGTACAGTGCCATGTTCTGGTCCATAATAACAGAAATGTAATGTATTTCCAGATTCATCCAAGTCCCTACAAAGGACACAAACTCATCGTTTTTTATGGCTGCGTAGTATTCCATGGTGAATGTGTACCACATTTTCTTTGTCCAGTCTATCATTGATGGGCATTTGGGTTGGTTACAGGTCTTTGCTATTGTAAACAGTGCTGCAATGAACATACGTGTGCATGTGTCTTTATAGTAGAACGATTTATAGTTCTTTGGGTATATCATTCTCAGCGAACTGACACAAGAACAGAAAGCCAAACACCGAATGTTCTCACTCATAGGTGGGTGTTGAATAATGAGAACATGTGGACTCAGGGAGAGGAGCATCATACACTGGGGGCAGTTGGGGGGGTAGGGGAGAGACAGCGGGGGGTGGGGAGGGATAACATGGGGAGAAATGCCAGATATAGTATGCACCTAAAGTAAATAAATAAAAAAAAAAATTAAAAAAATGTAATGTATTTTTAGATTTCTCATTCTAGAGTCACCCAATAATGGAATGGTGAATTTTTTTTTGTTTTATTTTAATGAGACAGAGTCTTGCTCTGTTGCCCAGGCTGGAGTGCAGTGGCTCGAACTCAGCTCACTGCAATCTCTGCCTCCCGGGTGAAGTGCATTTTAATCATATTTGCATCCACAACATTAAGTTTTTTTTAAGTACAACAGCACGATGCATGCTCTGTGATGCTAGCAAGACAAGGCCTGACCCTCTGATGCTAGGAATGCATAACAGCCTGCCTTGTGACTCCAGAAACCGCGTCACTGGGGCTAATTTGAAAGAAAAGAGCAGGAGAGCTGATGTTTGAACTGTCCACAGGAACATACGGAAGTCGAGACCACGATGAAGAATCAGAAGTTCTGACCTGAAGAAAAAGAATTTGTCACTCCCACCCTCCCTGCCTCACATTAGACACGCTCCTCCGAAAAGTGTCTGCTGGTCACTGGGTGGCCAGTCATCAACAAGCTGATCCCAAGAACAGATGTGAATCAAACTTCTTCCTAGAGAGTCAGTACACCGACACTCACGCTGCACTGTGTCTTGCCAGGTGAAGGGTGAGGATGAACTTGCTCTCTTCGGCTCTCCTCATTGCACACTAAGGGCTCCCAGCAGCAGCGGGGTGGGGAACGTGCCTTTTCCTCCTGGGGAGGCCAGCAGCCCCATACAGGAGCAGCTGCAGCTGAGGGGGCAGAAAGCCTCCAGGCCAGCCCCAGGAAGGGCAGCTTTTGAGCCCTCTGGCCTCGGGAATCCCTGGAGTTTCACGACCCCCAAGCTGAGCACGAGGCCAGGGACATCTGGGGATTTGTGCTTCACCTGCAAACACCATGGTTTAATTTTCCACGATCACTCCTAAAAGGGAAGTTTGAAGATTGAATGGGGATGTCTGGGTGGAGACAGGCCCTGGAAACACCAGGCTTTTCCTTGGTGTTTGGTTTAGAGGCGCTACTTGGTGCAGACAGGCTGAGTTCTTTGTCTTGGTACTGAGCTGAGCGCGGTTCCCTCTCGGGACATTCAGTGTGAGGATATTTAGGCGCAGCTCTGCTACACGGATGTGGCTGGTTTGGAGGACGGCCTACCATTCTGCTTCACAGAAACAAATGATTTCCTCTGGAAAAGGGCAGGTACAGAGGCCTTAACGCCTTCGGCAGTTGTCTGAGGTTTATGCTAATTACATCTTGAGCGCTGCCATTGTAGACCCACTCCTTGAATCAAACGCTGGATGGAGGCAGCGGGGCTTAGCAAAGCCATCCCGGACTTCGATTTCATCCCAAGCATGTGGCGAGTCTCTGCTCAGTCACTTTATAGCTGTGCAATCTCGGATGACTCAATTCTCAGAGACTTGTTTTTTTCTCATCTGTAGCACTGGAATAATATTTATCCTGTTTGATTATAAACGACCCACATGCTGCGATGGTTTGAATGATTGGTCTCTGCCAAGACCTATGCTGAGGCTTGGTCCGAACTAGGATGGTGCTGGGAGCTGATGCCTTCGGGGGTGATTAGATGGTTAAGATGGACGAACCTCTTCCTCCCAAATCTGGGTTAGCTCCTATGGGAGTGGATTAGTTCCCGCGAGATCAGGTAGTTACATAAAGCAAGGCCGGCTGTTCTGGTTGGTTCCTTTCTGTGCACATGTTCTTCCCTTTCCTCTGCTGCAACACGGAACCGGAAGACAAGCAGGTGCTTCTCGGGCTTCTGGCCTCCAAAACTGCGAGCCAGGTAAACGTCTTTTCTTTATAAATTGCCGGGTCTCAGGTGTTCTGTTAGAGCAACACCAAACTAAGACGCACGACTGCACATAGGAAGGAGTCAGTGAATGGCAGCGATTAGTGTCGTCTGATTAGAATCTGCAATGTTTCCGTCCGCTCATGGACCATTTATTCACCATTTATTCAGCACTTAGATGGTTCCAGGCACCGGCCAGGTGCTGAGGGCAAAAAACAGCTGAGATAGCATTTCTAAACTCAAAGTGCTTCCTCACGTCAAGTTGAAACCCTCGTAAAGACTCAGGGCCATGACTTTGTACCTTTTTCACCCTTTTAAACTTATACAAGATGGTGGTGTCTTTTATGCATAGTGAGTTTTTTTCTTCCATTTAGTTCCCAGAAGGCGGTGATTAAAGCTCAGCAGACAGGTATTTTTCATGACATTCTGATTCCCGCACAGGGAACACGTGTGAGAACGCTTCTTGCCCCGGCTGGCGCTCCCCAGGCTCCTTGTCTGAAGAGTGTGCTCTGTCTGTGATTGTTTTTCTGCCTCCCTGAGAGTCGAGGCTCCGCCATCTGTAACGCAGATGAGACCAGCACGTCGGCTGCCAGTCTTCCCACAAGGAGCCCGCGTGAACCCCCTCTGTCCACCACAAGGCGGCTGCCCTGGTTCTGAGACTCGGCGTCTCACCCTGTAAATCCTGGAATGGAGTCATGAGGGTGGCCTCCTCCAAGCCATCCTGAGCACGCTAAGGGAATGATCCTTGTTAACACAGGCTCGCTGGTTTCTCACTCCTGCCCGAACTTTCAGAGGACAGCGGTGGTGCCCCCTGCAGAGGGCTGGCCTCATTCTTCTCTCAGAGGTGCTGTGCGCTCTGCTCCCTCTGACCCCACACAGATGGGCCTCATGTGCACGGTGTCGTGTCTCCTCAGCCTTAGTTCAATGTGGCCCCACTTCTCCAGCACCCACTGAGCTCTGGCCAAATGATGCCTTCAAAGTCTTCCGTCCTTCAGGACCACGTCCCAGCGCCCTGCTCTATCAGGAGCGGTTGGAACCCCCTGCATTCTGCACCCCCCACAGCACGGCCAGCCCTGCAGAGGCAGCTCCTTCCTAGGGCCTGAGCGTGTTGAGAGGGAGACCCTCCTGGCCACCCTGCCCTCCCCTCCTCCTGTCCCCGTCTTGAAGTCTTTGGAGACTGTCTCTCCCAAACACAGGTGCTCAAGAAAAGTGTGTGGAAATGTGGAGAAAGAGGGTGGGGGTTGGGCTTCATGTCTTCACGCAGTCAGCTGTAGGCTGTTTCTGTCCTCCTGCTCTACCCCACCCTGCTGGGATTGCCTGCCCTGGGCTTCAGAAGGAGCTCCTCCTGGAACCCCACAAGCCCTTTGGTGAAGTGCAGGAGGCTGCGGCTTCCCAGGATGCTCTGCTACCCAGGCGTCACTGAACCTGCTGCTCTCCGCTGGATCCAAGGGGCTGTCAACAGAGTCATACCGAAGAGCACTGGCCCTGCACAGCTCCTGGGAGGGGAGGACGGAGTTTCTGTCTGCGGAACTTTCACCCGTTTCTGGGCATGTGGCAAACACTCTTTGCGAGGGTTTATGTGCACAGAAGAGTGGCTCCTTGGAAGTTTTGGGCACATACATACGTTCGTTTCACTCGCCACAGCCTCAGCAATGCAGGGTGGAGGTGACTTAGACAGAAGGAAGGACAAAGATGCTTCCTTATCCTCACAAGCGTTTACTTCACTTATTATTATTATTATTTGAAATGGAGTCTTGCTCTGTCGCCCAGTCTGGAGTGCAATGACACAATCCTGGCTCACTGCAACCTCCGCCTCCTGAGTTCAAGCAATTCTCCTGTCTCAGCCTCCCAAGTAGCTGGGATTACAGGTGCCCACCACCATGCCCGGCTTTGTATTTTTAGCAGAGACGGGCTTTCACCATATTGCCCAGGCAAGTCTTGAACTTCTGACCTCAGGTGATGCGCCCATCGTGGCCTCTCAAAGTGCTGGGAGTCCAGGCGTGAACCACTGTGCCTGGCCTACTTCACTTTTAACTCTTGGTCCATCCCCACCCTCAAATCTGTGGAGCTAATTATGCAGGAACCAAGCTTAAGTTAAGCCTTGGTTATAGTGGACTTGACTAAAGTTTTGAGAAAAAATGAAAGAGAAAAAGATGCCCTGACACAGATGGGAAGAACGGGTCGCAGGAAGAATAAGGCAGTGAGTGGAAACTTCAGGAACATGGGCCAGTGCCGGCCACCTGGAAGTCAGCTCCTGTCTTCTGCCACACTGGGGCTGTTTTGCAGATACCCTTAAGGCTGCCGGACTGGACTTCTCCATGCCTCCTTCATATCTGTGGTCAGCCAGGCAGATTTGAAACAGATACTGAAACTTGTTCTCTCCAAGAGCACCCCTGCCTCAACCCCAAACCAACCTCCGTCTGAGGAAGGCAGAATAGTGGCCAGAGGGAGCCAGGGGCACAGACAGGCTGGTCCTGGCAGCCTCGCACATGTGAGCACAGGGAGGCCTGGTTTCACGGGAGGAGGAGCTCTGCAGCTCCCAAGCTGGGGCCTGGGATGCAGTCCTAGCTCCTACAACCACCAGGGAGGGGCAGGTTGGCCACCTCGTGTCACTCACCTTGGAGTGGACGCCTAGGGAGGTGGAGTAGCTTTCCAGAGGCCACAGCTGGTCACAGGTGATGGTGGGATTCTTTCCGCTCGGTGGAGCCCTCCTGTGATGGAAGTCAATTGGATACAAATTTGGCTTTGGGGAAGGGGTTTCCCTTCTCTGGCCGTATATTTTGATCCATAATGTGAATGTGGCAGGAGCACGTGAGACGTGCAGCACAGGAGACGCGGAGCACAGGAGATGTGGAGCACCTGAGAGGCGGAGCACCTGAGAGGCGGAGCACCTGAGAGGCGGAGCACCTGAGAGGCGGTGCACATGAGAGGCGGAGCACCCGAGAGACGGAGCACGTGCGAGGCGGAGCCCCTCCCAGGTTGCTCAGGGCATCTCAGGTGCATGCCTCAATGTTTGCTCCAGTCTCAAAGCTGGCTTCTCTGCTCTATCGGGAATGATCACCAAGACAGCCTGGCTGGGCCTGGCAGGTGCATCTCTGAAAGGATCTGAAGTCTTCTACAAATGCTTTGAGGGTTCAGCAAAAAGCCCTGAGATTCAGATCAGATATGATAGATAGCAGGGTGGTCTCTAAGTAGTTCTGCCTGTGATTTTGTGGGCTGATGACCCCAGAAGCTCCTGCAGTGTGAGGGTGGGTGGGGTCGTTCAGAGGGGCAAGAGGCTGGCCGCTTTGATAGCCTTGGTAAGGCTGTGGTTTCTTAGTTCTGTGCGGAGAGTTCCCAGGGCGTTGGCCTACATAGTTGGTCTGCATTTCTCATGAGTGTGCATTTTGGTTTTTTACTACATAATTTCTTTATGGAAAGTAATTAAAAAATATTGTGCTGCAAGTGACCCTGTATTGAACAAACCTACATGTTCAAATAAAACTCATACAATAGGCACTTTAGGGAACTCACTCATGGGAAAAATCACTTCCAACTAGTGCAATGGTGGCTGGGAAGAGGGGGTGGAGGAAGGTGTGGGGTGGCGGCTGTGGGCTGAGTCTCAGGGACAGGTCAGGTGGGGATGGCTGGCTGTGGGGAATAGGCACATATTCTGGTCAAAGGGGACAGAGGGGTGCTGTCGGGAGGAGCAGGAATGGGGGGTGTCCCAGCAGCAGGTGATGTGTCACTCACCTCCTGCTGGGCCTTGAGAAGTGAATTCGGAGTCACACAAAATGCATCTCATCCAGTTTTCCTGGAACAAATCTGTTGCAGAGAGTTAGTTGAACTGTGTTATCTTGTATCTTGTTTTGTGTTTTTCTCACTCAGAATGAGGCTTCACACTTGCCCGGGAAGGGGGGTGCTTGAAGTCGGGGTGCTCTGCTCTCGGTGGAACACGCACCGTGAAATAGATCTCGAATGATTGACAATTCCATGCTCAATCAGACGCTGCCTTCTGTCACCTTCTAGCATGGAAACTGGCAGAGGGCTCTAAAATTTAAGACAATTCACAGGGTGGAAGGTGAAAATTAAGCACGTTCCATTTATTACATTAGGTAGTATCAACTAGATAAAAGGCAGTGTTATAAGGCTTAAGATGGGGCCTCAACTCAGAAGATTATATTAAGTCCACTTTATTCATCATCTACCGCCTTCCAGGAACCCTACTAGGTATTTTACGTCTTTTACAATGAATCCTTTTTATAGTCCTCAGAAGTAATTTTATCCTTGCTTTCTATGGGAGAAACCTGAGGCTCAGCAGAGTTAAATCACTGGTCCTAAAGAAAGACTTGGTGCCAAGGCTGGAGCCCTGGGCCTTTCTGACGACAGACCTTGTGCCCCTTCAACTCTGCGTTGGTCCAGTCTAGGCTCAGAGCTCAGGTGTTCCACTGGGGACAGAGCTTGAGCACTGTGGCTGATTTCCACGGGACGGCTGTGTGTCTTCCAGTCTGCAGGCAGAGGCAGGGAGCTCCCTGCACTCTGCCACGTGCATCCTGCAAGCTGATGAGGTCTGGGTGCTGGGATTGGTACCTTCTTGTCAAATCTTAATGAACTTGCTTTTGCGTTCTGCTTAATTATTCTGACAAATGGCCCGTGGTTGCCTGAGGACTGCACACAGGAGTGGAGCTCCTGTCAGGAACCATGACCCCACATTGCTCCCACCGCACCGTGGCAAAAACGCCAGCAAACGGAAGCGAGGTCGGGCCCGGGCTCTGCGCTCTGTCATGCCTGCTCTGGAAGTCCCAGACACCCTCTGTGAATTTATTCTGGCCCAAGGATAATTTGGAGGATCTAGAGTTGAAATGGTTGGGTTTATTAAGATGGTGAGCGGAAGTGGAACAGGGATTTCTTCTTGAAAACAGGGGTAAATAAATGTGGATAGCTGAGGTTAGCTCTCAATTTGTCAACCCGAGAGCTTGTGACTCTTCCCAAATGGTTTCATTTCTGACCAACACAGCTCTCCTGTGTTGAAAGTCAGTTAGATGTAAATTTGGCTTTGAAGAAGGGGTTTTGCTTCTCTGGTCGTATTTCCTAGTTTGTAATGTGAGTGTGGCAGGAGCACAGGGGTCTTCTTTTCAGAATGACTTTCAAAACTCAGCAAATGGGAAATGTGCAGGAAGCAGCGAAGGCAGTCCTGCTGCGGCTGGGGGCGCCTTTGCCTCTGGACATACCTCTTCACCCCTACCCATGAGAGCATCCTCTATCGCACTGGCAGAGATTCGTGTCTGGTCCCTGAAAGGGATGCGGCCCCTCTTCTGGGATCCCTCAGTAGCGTCTTGCTGCCGTGGGATCGAGTGTGAGTCCTCTGGTGCTGCTCAAGCCACGGCCGGCTTCTTCCCTGGTCTCTCTCCCAGCACCCACGCAGCCTCTCAGCCACACTGAGCGGCCGTCCCTTCAGCACCCACGCAGCCTCTCAGCCACACTGAGCGGCCGTCCCTTCAGCACCCATGCAGCCTCTCGGCCACACTGAGCGGCCGTCCCTTCAGCACCCCTGCAGCCTCTCGGCCACACTGAGCGGCTGTCCCTTCAGCACCCATGCAGCCTCTCGGCCACACTGAGCGGCCGTCCCTTCAGCACCCCTGCAGCCTCTCAGTCACACTGAGCGGCCGTCCCTTCAGCACCCATGCAGCCTCTCGGCCACACTGAGCGGCCGTCCCTTCAGCACCCCTGCAGCCTCTCAGTCACACTGAGCGGCCGTCCCTTCAGCATCCCTGCAGCCTCTTGGCCACACTGAGCGGCCGTCCCTTCAGCACCCATGCAGCCTCTCAGCCACACTGAGCGGCCGTCCCTCTGTTCCTCTGGGCCTTGCTGATGCTGTGCTCTCTGCTCCGGCCACCTCTCCCTCAATGCTGAGAAAACTCAAATTCATCCTCTAAGACAGCTCCGGGGCCACCTCCACTTGGAAGACCTCCCTGACCCAGGACTTACTGAGATGTTTCTAGAGTTGTTGCATTCTAGGATTATTTTCTGCTTACTTGCCCATCTCCCTAGGTAGATCGTGCAGTCTTTGAAAGCAGGGACGATGTCTGGCTTCTCATTTTACCTCCAGGACTAGCAGAACACTTGACAAACAGCAGGTACTCATGTTTATGGGGTGAGGGAGTAAAGTAAGTGACTTCTTTGTGACCTTAGATAAGGAAAAAGAGCTTTTGTTGAGAAGATGTACTCATCGTAAAGGAATTTGTTGCAAGCACACTTCCATTTACCAGCAAATGTTTAATAAACACATCTTATGTGTGTACCATAAAGTAGTCTAGGGCGTTAAGCAAGAAATTTCTGTTATGAAAAGTTTAGAGAAAAGGTATGTTTTGGGGGCTTTTAAAAAACAAGTAGATTTTCAGCTCCTAGAACAGTGCCTGGCGCATGGTGGGCACCCGCTAAACATCTGTTGAACGATCAAATGGCGTGCTCTAGAGCTTAAAATGACTTTTCATGTATGTGATCTTACACTGAAATTCATACAAAACCGCAAGGAAATGTGCATAGATTATGATCCCAATTTTAGATGAGGAAATGGAGACACAGAAACGTGAAGTGACTTGTCCCATGCTATTGGACTTGGTGGCACAGCGCAGAGCCAGCAGCGGCCGGGGGAAGCTGAAGTGAGGTTCATTCTGACCGCGAGTTGGGAAAGTCTGGGAGCTCACAGGCACCCTCATTGTTCACACAACAAACGCTCTTCGAGCACCTACAAGGTACAGGCACTGATCTTACGGTTAAGTCACTCAGCGGTCACTTGGCAGGGGATAACTGTGGCCCCCCCAGAATGAGGGGGTCTTGCTCATGGAGTGTCTGCAGCACGATGACTGCACAGGGGAATGCCAAGGGCACGAGGCCTTCCTCGGAGTCTGACCGCGCACCTGAGCTGTCCCTGGACAGGGGATGAGAGAAGCCAGGCCCATAGCGATTAGCGTGGTGTATAGCTCCATGGCAGCTGCAGTGGGATGGAGAAGCAGATGATGAGTTGGCACCGCGTGCCAGGCCTGTGCAGCACGAGCCTTGAGGACACGAAGAGAAACAGCACAGTCACTGTCCTCAGCAGTCCCAGCCAGCGAGGAAGACGGACTCGGAAGCAGGGGGAGGTGGTGCACACTGGGACGAGGCCCGTGCGAGGTTCCACTCCGTCTCAGGAAGGGGCTGCTAGTGAGACAGGTGCTGACCAGAGCAGGGGATGGCTCGCGTGCACCTCGAGGTGAAGTAGGGAGGCGGACTGGGGCTTATGTTTAAGGCAAAGGGAGCGGCATATTCGAAGTTGAAGTGTTTTTGCAGAACTGGTAAGTTGAAATACATGAAGCATATAGACCGGTGGGAAGAGAAGGCGAGAGGGGGACAGGAACAAGGAAGGAATTCCTGTGAGCCAGGGAGGCCCTCCACACAGCTGAAGCTAAGAGCTCTCGTACAGAGCGGGGTCAGCGCAGGACCAGGCAATATGCCCGTTAGAGGCTTGAAGAAACGGAAGCCATCCAGCCGGTGTGGATGGCTTCCAGTGGACCAGAAGCACCTTCTGCCATGCTCGTTGGGTGAAGGGCATCAGTCTTCCTCCTCTGATGCTTCTCTGCCTTTGTGCAGACACGCATTTTGGATGTTTTCCGGGCAGCTCTGTGTCTTTCCTGGAGTGGGATTGAGGCTTTGATTCCCCTGAAATCACCCTTGGCACTCCTCCTCCAAGGCTGGCATGCAGTTCTGGTCACCTTACTCTTGAAAGAGCACTTGGGGAGGAGTGCCCCATCGGGAAGTGTCTCTGGCCCGGCCTCCCCTCATCCCTTCCAGGCTTGCTCCACACCTGCGGGAGAGCCTGGGATTCCAGCCCTTCCCTCCCTTGGCAGTTGGCGCTGCGTTCTTAAACCTGCTTCTCACCTCCCCTTTGACTCTGGCTACCTGTTTGGACAACTCTCTGGCTTACTGAACTCAGCTCTCAGCTTGCTTCTTGATTCTGTATATTTGCTGAATAAATATTGAATGAATGGAGGCCTTTGATCTTCCCACCGCTGACAGCTCTCGGTGAGACACTGCCATGGCCTTGATCTTCTGGCCACCTGAGGACGGCCTGTGATGTCTTACCTGAAGAACTGATGTTTGCTGGGTTAAGTCACCTTCTATTCTGTGAGGCACGAGCAGACCCTGGCTGAGACTTTAGAGTGAATGAGAACACCCACACAAAGTTTTATAAAGTCTTTGTCCTTCCTGTTAACATTTGTCAACTTGTGTCTCCTCTAACCTAGAGGGTGGTGACTGCCTCTTCCACATCCAGGAGCAGACCTTGGTCACCATGGAGACGCATCCAGCTGAGAGCTGCCCACAAAGACTGTACCCTGAAATGTGCTTTCTTTTTCTCTTTCAAGGCTCCTCTTTTCAGAATGACTTTCAAAACTCAGCAAATGGGAAATGTGCAGGAAGCAGCAAAGGCAGTCCTGCTGCTGCTGGGGGTGCATCACGGCTTCCGGGAGGGCTGAGACACTGCCTTCACGTGCCAAGTATTTCAAACACTGAACCCATCCTGGAGGGTAAATTGCCCTCTTCAACCAAGTCAGACCTAAAAGCAAAACTGAACTCACTGCCTTGGCAGAATGCTCCTCTGTGAGTTGCAGTTCTACATTTTGACAACACTCAGCACTCATGCTTATCAGAAACAATAAAAGATGCTGCCCGGAGGTCCCACTGTATCTCTGTGTTTAGAAATCATATCAATGTTAAAGATAATTTAAGAACATCCTCCCGTTATTTTATAGATCACTGATAGGTGAGTGGACCAGAAAGCTTATCAGTTTAGTGTTTCCAAGTTGTTCTCTCCTACTTTGCATTTATGCAGAAGAAAACACCTGTCCCCTGTGGCAGGGCTGTTTCCAAGTATTGAGCTAAATCGGGAAGTGGAGACTCTGCCCAGGTTCTGTTGTAACACTCTGTGTGAGCCTGGTCAAGTCACTTGCCTTCTCTGAGATTCACTTACTCACAAAAGGAGCAATTTGACACGCACATTCTATGCCACTGTGTTTTCTCTCGTTGGCATTTTCTAAGGGGCTCATGCAAAGTGATCTAGGAAAGAATGAACACTAATTACTGACTTGATTCATTGCTAGTCATCAAATTAGCTTGAGTTGTTCTATTTGTGTTTAATAATATTTATCAGTAGGACTGCAAATTACTAACATGCAGTGTAGGAAATAAGAAGAAACGAGGAGCCCACAATAAAACTAGAATACTCCCTCTGTAGAGACAGGTGTCTTGAGGAGATCAGTTCATCGTGATTATTCTGTGGGATACGCGTTTGTGTGCATTTGTTTGTTTACGACTGAAGTGGTTCATCCCATACCTACTGTTTGTAACCTGCCTTTCTCACTTGTCTACATATAAACAGTTGTATACATTCAGCATAAAGACGAGTCTCTATTTTTCTTCTGTGTTCTTTTCTGTGATGAAATAGTGTGCCTTCACATTGAGGTACCAGATTATCCTGTCAGCTGAAGAGCAATGAGGTTCATAAATTTGGAAAGGAGAGCTTCATTTCTCCTAAAGGGCTGTAGCCTGCAGACCAGCCATTCTGACTGGCTGGGAATTGTAGCCTCCAATCAGAAGCTGGAAACAGAGTCTAGGAGGAAGGGGCAAAGGGAATGGGAATTTTTGCTGAGTGGTGTGGCTGAATATAAATATTCCATAAGCTATAGGAGGAGTCCTGAATATTTATGAAAGAAAAATCAGGCATGTGAAGTGAGCTTCATGCCTCCCCAGAGGACTCATTTTAAAAAAGAAGGTGCTGTTAGCATGATTCAAGGGTGGAGTTTTCTGCTTTCTGAGTTCAAAAGGTGCAGCAGAAGACATGAAGACCCTTACTCTGCATCTTACTCTGCCCCCTGGCCAGTGGACTCTGATCAGGAAGGAAAGCTGCTCATTGTTGTACTGAAATTGCAAAAGGGTGGGGCAGCATCTGGCAGATGGTTGATGTCAGCGGTGGATTATTTTGAAAGGGCTGGTTTCTGTTCATCCTTAGGGAGTAAGCCTAATTGTGATTAGCAAGTGACGGAGTAGAACCGTGCCTGTCTGACCTCCCATCCCCTCGTGGCCTGAAACTCAGCTTCCAGGATTACTCTGGGGTCCTCTTGGCAAAGAGGGGTTCTTTTCAGTGAGTTGGGTGTCTGACAATTTTATTTCTATTTTTCAATACTTACCCTCTTACAGCTTTTATTTAGTATATTTCCAATATTTGTCTACTATAAACAATGCTGTGATTAAAAAAGAGTTGGAGATAAATCTTTTTACACTTTCAGGGAACAGCATTTTATACACATTTTGCACTTTCAGTACAACGACTGAGCAGCTTTCCTTCCTGATCAGAGACCACTGGCCAGGGGCCCGGAGAGTGGCTCTGGCTGGTACAGAAGGATGCAGAGTAAGGGTCTTCATGGTCTCTGCTGCACCTTTTGAACTCAGAAAGCAGAAAACCCCACCCTCGAATCATGTTAACAGCACCATTTTTTTTTAACATGGGTCCTCTGGGGAGACATGAAGCTCAACGCACATGCTTGATTTTTCCTTTCATAACTAATTTTAGGGTAAATTCTTAAATGTAGAATTGCTTGTTCGAAAAGAAACTTACAACTTAAAGACTTGGATACTTATTGACATATTTCTCTTTTGAAAGGTCTTAACAGATTTTTCACTCTCTTCTGAAAAGTAATTGGAAACTTATTGGTTCCAATCTTACGAGTTCATCATTAAGATTCTTCTTTCATGTAATCTAAGAGTTATATGCCAAAAAGAGTATTTAAGCACACAACGGAAAGTTATTGGAAGAAGTTTCCTTCTGCCATACACACCTATAGGCTCACGAGTCGATTCGGCTTTCAGAACAGCTTGTGTTTAACAGGTTTTGTGATAGCCGTTCCCACTAGTCTGACTGTTTTTCTTACACTCTTCCCAACTTAATTATTATCAAAATAATTTCGGCTCACGTTAGGATGAAAACATTATATTTTTATTGTTTTGCATCGCATTTTAATTTTAATTTTAAATAATAAGTATTTAAGGCTATACATTTCTACAGATTTTGTTGCATTCCATATTCTACGTGTAGTTTCCTCACTGTTAATTTCTAAGTAGTATGTAGTGGTAGTTTTGCCAATAAATCCACTGAAAAAGATTTTAAGAAAATGAAAGTGGCTTTATTCCAGTGAGCAGTTTGCAAACTGAGGCGACATAGCCTTTGGCACAAAACAAAGTGTGTCACAGAGAACAAGGAGGGTTTGTCTTTTACAGAGAGAGTTTCTGCCCAGGTTCCCACCTTCTTATGCAAATGACGGGGGTGCAAATTTGCTGAGTCCTGATTGGTCAATACAGGTCACAGTAGACTGGCTGGTTCAGGCCGTGTGAACAGAGACAGGTATAGAAGCCCCTGAGTGCGGCAGCTACGCAGAGGACCTGTGTGACCTCCCGTGTGACCTTGTCAGCGGATGGACCTGGACTGTCTTTTGAGTTTAGGCCCAGTGAGCCACTCAGGAGCCATCGTGAAGGCCTGGCTCTTTCGGGCTTCACAATTTGCTTTATTTCTTGAACTTAAGAGTTTTTAGATTTTTTTTTTGTTGGCAAATTTTCTTTTTGTTTGTTTATTCAAAAGTTCTTTTCAGTTTTGTGGCATTGAGGTAGACACTGTAACCTAGATGATAATAAATATCTTCTCTATAAATTGTACCTTCTATCATATTGTAATAATCTTTAATTCTATTTATCTTAGAGAGATTATCTTTCATTTTCTAAGTGTGCATAATGACTTTGTGCCCTTTCTCAGGTAAGATGAGACATTTACCACACTTTTCTTTCTAGTAAATGCCCAGTCAGAAATGCAATCATTTCACATCCTGAGTATTAGTATTGTTATTGATCAGTATATTATTAATGATTGTATTACTATTATTAGCCTTTCAAAATTAGGCTAAATTTTTGTGATTTACTTGTTACAGTGTTTATTCTCATTTATTTTAAACCTTCTCCATTCCATTCTTGCAGTGTTAAATCCTATTCTGTGTTGATTGTTTGCAAATACTTTTGCAAGAAAGGTATGCAGTTCCAATATAATTTTTTCTTTTCTAGTAAAGTCTTTTTGTCAGCCTTGAGTTTGGCTATTTTAGATAACATTCTTTGAAAGTTTAAAATATTTTTCAAGTACTATGCTGTATTTAATACTAATCTGATTTTTCTCATTTGTAGGTAATATGTTATTTTCCTGGTAATGGTGGTATAATTTTTTAAAATCTGAAGTTACATATATATGTGTAGGTATTTATATATAATTTTTAATAGTTTTGCATAAAATTTAACAACATTTCTTGATCTTAAGCTTTGGATTTCTCTTTAGTTCCAAGATACTTTTAACTTTTTTTATTTTTTTATTTTTGAGTCAGAGTCTCGCTCTGCTGCCCAGGCTGGAGTGCAGTGGTGCAATCTTGGGTCACTGCAGCCTCTACCTCCCAGGTTCAAGTGATTCTCATGCTACAGCCTCCCAAATAGCTGTGACTACAGGTGTATACCACCACACCCAGCTAATTTTTGTGTTTTTGGTAGAGACAGGGTTTCACCATGTTGGTCAACTGGTCTTGCACTCCTGGCCTCAAGTGATCTGACCACCTCAACGCCACCAAAGTGCTGGGATTACAGTTGTGAGCTACTGTGCCTGGCCAAGGTTTTGAATTTTGTATGTTCTTTTTACTTTTGGAATTCCTAAATTGGAGCTCTGAGATTTGCTTTCTGTTGGATTTCACCTCAGAATTTAGATCTTAAGTTTTTTTTCATTGTTCTAATTCATGGACTTAGCTTTCTGAAGATTTCAGACTACCCCATTCTTCAGTCTGTAATTAGAGACTGTTGTTTATATGTTTTATGCACTCCCTCTTGATTCCAGATCATGGTTCCAAGGTCTGCGGGTGCCATGTTTTATGAGTTTACTGAGACCACAGATTGGAGACTTTGAAGTGTCCCCAGGTGCGTGCAGCAGACCCACGTCACCGCGGGAAGGGGTGTGTTCAGGGCCCTCTGCCTGGCTTTCTGTTTGTTTTTGTTTTGAAATTTCTCTGTCTTGTCCAGTATCTTTTCTCCTTGTTGCATATCCTAGAGAGGGAAGTCTGCTCTTCCAAGAATGGAAGCTGGGGTGGATTTCAATGGTGATTATGTGGCCCCCTATAAGAATCTTTCAGACCCATATAAAAGGCCTGGAAATGCTTAGTTTCTGTTATTTTGCTTTTTCCGTTCAGGGATGAATAATGTCTGAGGGAGTGTGGATGCAGAGCAGAGCTGGTGACAGTGGGAGTGTGACCTCCACGTGATTCTTTCCTTCTCTGTCTTCCCTGGAATATTTTCACAGCTTCTCCCACTCTGTTAATTTATCGTTTGTACTATCTCAATCTGGAGCACGTTCTGGGCCTCGTCCACAGCTCTGCTGTAGCCCTGAGTGATATCGGAGGGATTCTTCCTGATGAGGTCTCAGGCCATCATTCTTTCTGTTTCTCCTCTCCAGGTTTACATGAGAGTGTCATTTTAGTCAGAGCTGCAGAGCTGTGGAGAACGTTCAATCCATTATGGAGCTGCACCTGGAACCTGAAAACTCGGAGAAGTTAAACGGTTTGTAAATAACATCCACGTGGAGCTGCTACTGAACTCAAATACAGGTTTAACCACGGCGTTAGCTGAGTGACTGCCATGCTTGGCTCAGATGTGTTTCTTCCCACTAATTCTCTTGCTGCAATGGGACCCCAGCGTCAGGAGATGGGCCTGGTGGGAGGTGTTTGGGTTATGGGGGTGGATCCCTCGTGAAGGGCTTCGTGCCATTGTTCTACCAGCAGAGAGTGAGTTCTTGCTCTCTCAAGACTGGATTGGTTCTCGGGAGGAGAGATTAGTTCCCAGGAGTGGGTCGTGATAAAGCCCAGACACCCCTCGGATTTGGTCCTTCTCGGCACCTTCCCACTGCCCATTTGACCTTCTCAACCATGTTTTGACGCAGCACGAAAGCCCTCACCAGAAGCCAAGAAGGTGCCTGTGTCAGGCTTCCTGTACAGCGTACAGAACCACGGGCTCAATAAGCTCCTTTATGAATTACTCAGGCTCAGGCATTCCTCGCAGCCACACAGGGACTAAGCAGTGGCCTAGAGCAAACCATGTAGATTCATTCAGCTTCGGCCTCTGTAGCCGTCATGTGGGGCTAATAAGAGCGTGTAACTCAAAGGACTGTGCAAGACTCAGAGAGAATATGCCACCCAGCCTGCAGTGGCACAGGGCGGCCTCTCGGTGAATGGGCACCACTACTGAAACACTGTGCACTCCTGCTGTTCTCGTGCATAAGGTGTTTTAGTTACCCGTAGTCGGTAGTCTTGCAGTGAACAGTGAACATTGTACTGACTTGCTGAGATCAGAGTCATCCTTGGATGAAAGACGACTGGGAAACAGGATGTTGACATGATCTTAGTGTATTTACCCTCAGGTCACTTATTGTTAACAAGCAGAAAATAATACCTTTAACGAGGAGATATCTGGTGGTTATCGCCTTAACTAAGTGATGAAAGTTGCACCACCAGTAACGGAACAGTCTTCTGTGCACTTCCCAAAGTGACGTGTGGAAAAGACATGATATTGCTCGCATAGTGTTTTTGCCAACAGTAGTTCGCCTGAATTGAATTGTGAGAAAGCGACCAAGCTTAAACAGTGCGATGTCCTGCAAACAGCCGGCCCAGGCTTCCAAAGGGTCAGTGTAAAGGCACGCGAGAAAGGTGGGGAAGTTACCTTCGATTAAAGGAGGCTAAAGACGTATGATAAGGGAGGCAGTACAGGGCCCGTTGGAAAGTTACGACGTGGACTCAATATTAAATAATATCTCCATGTCAATGTCAGTTTTCTGAGTACAATAAGGGCATTTGGTTATTCTAAGTAGACACATGCTGAAGTGTTTAGGAGTAAGAGTCATGATACATGCAACTCCTTTTCAAATGGTTCAGCCAAAAACTGTGTGTGTGTGTGTGTGTGTGTGTGTGTGTGTCCATACAACATGTAGAGACAGTTGTTTAAAGCAAATGGGGTAAGAGATATAAGCTTACATACGGTTCTGATATTATACCAATTATATTTGTAATATCACTTTAAAAATTCCCGCTAAGGAGATAAAAGAAGCAACATCATGGTGAATAAAAATGAAAGAAGATAAAGGGCAGACAATTCACAGCCTTTACGTTGCAGGAACACAGTGAGGATTAAACACAGCGCTGTGCTAAAAGGGCTGCTCTGGCTTCAGTGCTCGAGTCTCGTCTAAAATCCTTGGCGGAACTTAATCCCTGATGCCGCAGTATTAAGGGGTGCGGCCTTTGGGAGGGATCAGCGTTCTCACGAAAGGGCTGGAGAAAACCACTTTGGCTTCCTTTTGCCCGTCTTTCCCTCCCACCTCGTGAGGACACGGCCTTCCTGCCCTCTGGAGTGAGCAGCAACGTGGTGTGGTCTTGGAAGCAGAGACTCGACGCTCACCGGACGCGGAGGCTACCCGTGTCTTCATCTAGGACTTTCAGCTTGTGGAACTGTGAGAAGCACATTTCTGTTCTTTATAAATTACCCAGTCTTAGACATTTTGTTATATTGGCAGGAATGGAATGACACAAGTACTAAACACATGATAAAAGCTGCATAAAGTTAATTGTAATTTTGGCCACAGATATTTGAATTTTAGTTAAGCTGTGTTTAAAGTGTGCTGAAACTTCGTTTGATTAAAAGTAGCCCGGTTGGTTAGACAGGACCTTATCCGCTGTGAGAGCATGTCCTTGTAGGGGCACGTGGCAAGGTAAGGGGCGTGGATGTGACCTGTCCCCTGTGCTGGCACCTGACATGCCAGGCATAACTGGCAAGGGGGCAGTTCTGATTTCACTTGTGTATGTGAAGCTTAATAAGGGCTTGACAGGTGGTTCACAAGACAAGCTTTTTGAAGGCCAGAATGAATACATGACCGAGTTAATCAATGATTCTTTGAAATGTCTAAAATCGTGATGACGGTGAGCACTTTTGCATTTGAGGTTCAGGTGTCTGCAGATATTTTTCTCCTGAAACCTGCACGTATAAGCAAAGATACTTGTTAACACAATCAGTGAAAATAACGCAGGCTCCTTCATTGACAAACCCGCCTTCCCAGGTGTAGCTGAGTTAGGTTCAAGGCGCTGAGAGGTAAAGGCTGTGCTGAAGCAACTCCCTAACCCGCGTTTCTTAGTTGTTTCAAGTATAGCTTTTATGTCAACCTATTGTCTTACTGTCAAATTTCAGAATAAGCGTTCTAGCTTAAGGCTCAGGAAGCATGGATGTTTCACTGAATGGGTGTCCCAGGGTTCAATTTCATTTCATCCATTTATCTTTAAGCAAATATTACTTGAATGGCAGTCAGGCGTGTTTGCGTGGAGCCTGAGAGGTGGAGCTTCTGACATGAGACAGAGACAAAGACACAGTAATTACTATGCACGGTATGTGTGACCGAGGCCTGTGAAGTGCTACCTCGGGGTGGGTGAGGGAGCACCTGACTCTGCGGGGGCTAAGTCCTAAAAGGCTTCTTGGGAGCCGTATCTTATGAGATGGGACTTGAAGGATGAGGAAGGGCTTAACGAAGAACAGGGGAAGCAAATGCCAAGCGCGGTTGCATTACACTGAAGGGCACAGAGGCACACGTGACTGATCAGTTGTGTTTAGGAAGCATGGAGTTTGTTGAAGCCCTGCGTTTGCCAGAGGACATGAGGTCAAGTGAAGTGAAAGAAAAGCAGGAGCCAGACATCAAGGGACTGGTACTCCACCTAAGGGGTCTGGACTTTATTTTGCTAGCAACGAGAAATGACTGGCGTGCTAATGAGTCGGGAAGAGGCATGACTGCATTTGCATTTTGGAAAGTCACATTTGGCGGGATCGTACGGTCTTGATGAAAGTGGGAAGGAGAGTGAAACTGGGCAGATTGCCTTTTAGATTATTGCAGTCGTCCAGGTGAGAAGAGCGGGGCTGACCGAGGCACGGCCAGGGATCTGGAGTGCGGCGGGGAGTGGTGCGTGGATGACTAAGGCGAGGCTAGCTCTGAATTGCCCTCCTGCAGCTACCGAAGGGCTCTGCATTTCGCTTTTGTGGAAATAACATCTCCATCTTAGCTGCTGGCCTTTAACCCTTATCGTGTTTATACGTATTAGAAGTAGAATTTATGACAATGGGTAGAAATGGATGTTTTATTCCTTAATTGTATCGGGAGGAGACTGTGTGATTGACAAACACTTTTTCTTCCGTACATTGGATGGTTTGGATGTTTGTCCCCTCTGGATCTCATGTTGAAATGTGACCTCCAGTGTTGGAAGTGGGGCCTGGTGGGAGGTGATTGGCTGGTGGAGGCAGATTCCTCTTGAGTAGTTTAGTGCCGTCTCTTGGTGGTGAGTGAGTCCTCGCGTGGTGAGTGTATGAGATCTGGTTGTGTAAACACGTCGCATAGCTCCCTCTCCTTTCTCCTGCTCCCACTCTTGCCAGCTGGCACACCTGCCTCGCCTTTGCCTTCTACCAGGATTGGAGGTTTCCTGCGGCCTCGCCAGGAGTAGATGCTGGCACCATGCTTCCTGTACAGCCTGCAGAATCATGAGCCAATTAAACTTTTTCTTATTAATTACCCAGCCCCAGGCATTTCTTTAGAGCAACAAAAGAACGTACTAATACAACATGCAAATTTTGTTTTCATATTGCATAGTGAATTCCACTTGAAAAATTCACCATATAAATGTTAAATAACTCTGGGTTATTTTTCAGCCAAAAGATACTTTTTCTGTGTTTGTAATGGAACGGCAATGTAGACTTTTCAAAGGGTGTGACTGTCTTGTACATCGAATTGGCAGAGAGCGACTTCATTTGACAGAAGCACTGTAACCATGCGTGGACTTTCTGCAGGGAAGATGGAGGCCACTGTGTATGGCCTGCAGAGTAAGGAGTACTCCATGGCCTTCCCTGTTCTCCTCCATGGCGGCTCCATGCTTTCTATTGTGGCTTGGGTCAAAAATCCTAGAGCCCTTCTTGACTTAGCTCCTCACACCCCAGCTCCAGCCCCAGACGTCCCACAGCGCCTACCTCCATATGTACTCACGGTTGGACGGCTTCTACCACCCTGTCCAGACTGCCACCTCTCACCTGGGCTATGGCCAGAGCCTCCCAAAAGTCTACTCCCACAGAGTAGACTCTATGCCTTTTCCCCACCCAATACCAGATGAGTCCTACTGGAAGGTAAGTCAGGGCTGCCCTCCCTCTGCCCGAGGTCCCTCATGGTCTCTGGTGCCCACGGTCTGGTCCTGGGATACCCCTGCCCAGCCCCTGGGCTTCCTCGCTGGCTGCACCTGCCCTCCTGTGGAGCCCTCTCCAGGCTCGTCTTTCCTGCCAGGTACCCTCCAGGTGTCTCCACAGGTCCCTGCTCAGCTGCCCAGCCCTTCTGGGTCTCTCACACCCCGTCTCTCTCCACACTCCCCGGCCCATTCATGCCACTTCTCTTCGACCTCACACATCTTAGCTATTTCTTTATTTGTTCATGCTTATTTCTGTTCTCTCGAATGTAAGTTGTATAAAGGCAGAGATTTTGTTCCTCTTTTTAAAAATCTGCTGTATCTACAGCACTTGTCACGACACCCAGAACTTTTGGGGGCTAGGTGAATATTTTGCAAAACACGGAGGACACTCAAGTTTCTCAAGAAAGGGCTTTCAGGGTGAGGGACCTGCTCCCAGTGTTCACCTCATCTCGAAGCCACTCTGTGACCCCAGCAGTGGGGCTGGGTGCTGGGAGAGGCCGGCACATGCATTGCACGTGGGCTTCTGGGCCGGTCTGGGGTTCTGAGCTGTGCGACTGACTTCAAGTCACTTCCCCTTCTCTGAGTCCCATTCTGTGTATGTGGACGTGGGGAGACATTGAATGTGTGTAAGAGCCTGGCTAACACATGGTTTTAAGTAAATAAGGATGGATTGAGGACAAATGCTTGTGAGCAACGGTGGAGAGGTGGATGGGATGTGTTAGAGCGAGCAGGGGCTCAAGAAGAGGTGCCTTGTTAGAAACTGCAGGTCAGCATGACTAGTCTCCATACAGGAGGAATCCAGTCCAGGGTCTTTAGAAACCAGGGATTTGATGAGCTTGCTCTGACAGGCTGAGTGTTTGCCATGGAGTTGTGAATTTCTTCCTAGACCAGTCTGCAGCTCTTTCTGCCATGAATGAGAACTGGGATCGGCCTCTGCACTGGCAGTGACGTTTCTGCCGGGCTGTGCAGGAGGCCACAGGCCAGGGATGCTGGGCCTCCGTAGGCTGCTGAGCTCTGAGCTGCTCAAATGCTCTGATTGAGTCACATTCTTCTTATCTGCAATCAGGAAAGGACGTGATTTGACACAAGACACTGCATCCATTATAATCAGATTGGGGAACATTCTTTCTGATAAGCATTTTCCACCAACCTTGATGGCAATCGGCATCAGAGGGGGAACGGTTCCAGTGGCCGGCTCCGCAGGGCCCTGGCAGCTCCACGGAGACTCCTGCCTGCTTGGAGCCACGTTGTCAGGGGCTTTGTCCAGAGTGCCTCCTTTGTAAACTCCAGTCCTTCGCTCGTCAGCACACTGCACACATCGTGGCTTCAGGGGGGAAGACAGAAGAGCCTGAGTATTTGGCAGCGCACAGGCAACATACATTCCATTTTAAAAGTGGAATTCTGTCATTTGGATTGCATTCTGCTTTGCTTTTTTTAAAAAAATTATTTATTATACTTTAAGTTCTGGCAGACATGTACAGAACAAGCAGGTTTGTTACATAGGTATACATGTGTCATGGTGGTTTGCTGCATCCATCACCCCGTCACCTACATTAGGTATTTCTCCTAATGGTATCCCTCCCTAATCCCCCACCCCCCGACAGGCCCTGGTGTGTGATCTGCTGTGTTTTGTAAAAGCATGGGTTTGCTGTGAGTGAAGACAAAGCACCTGGAGATGGGTTCTGACAGGTAGTGAAATAAAGAAGACATCAGGCACTAAATTGTGGAGGAAGGAATGTGGAATTAACACCAGAAGACTTGGGTTTGAATCCTGGCTTCCCCATCCTCCTGTTCTGAAGGTGGTTGTGAGGACGGAACGAAATGCTGGATGCGCCGTCAGTTCTGTGAGCTGTAAATCACTCTACTGTACGGAGATTAGATGCTATGCTCAGGGAGTTGCCTTTTTTGAATTCCCTCTCTCCACTCTTCTTTGTAATGAAACCTAAAAATGGAGACACTTGGCTTTTCCCTTTCTGTGGGGACCATTTGGTAAGGCACCTTTGCAGTGCAAACCGTCACCTTTCTCTCAGGTCTATGCCGTGGAAAAAAGGAAAAGGCCATGGTTGAGGTGTCTGTTATCAATAATAGAGTAGGTTATTGAAAGGCAATGAAAGAGAGACACTTTTACACCTTGCACACTTGATTCCAAAGACTAAAGAATGCAATTCCCGGTTTACCTCTCCGGCACGAATCACATTTTAAGCACATAAATCAAAACCTGTCCCACAATTACAGGAGACACATCACACCACCCACAGGCTTTGGACTCACTCATTTTTCTATGCTGAGAATGTACTTTATGTGATTTTTACTTTATTTGAATTTTAATTAGTGAAAATTATTTCTATAATTACTGTCCTAAATAACCTGTATAATTAGCATAAGTGTTTCTAAAAGCACCTTTCAGAGTGAGTTTTCTTTACTTCTCTTCCATGCCCCTTTTCATAAAGGCCTGTTACATCCCTGTGCTCATCAGGGGAGCAGCACAAAAGAGGGTGCCTTTCTAGACTCTGGGGTTGGGGTGCATTGAGAAGGGTTAGATCCTCTGTCAACTTTTTAAACAAAAACTGCAGGTAAAATCAGTAGTTTTTTTCTGCCTGCTATGATTCAAGCTATATGTCACCTCTAAATGCTATCCATAAAGTCACCCAATACTTTGAGTTTTTGTGTAAAGGGAGAAGGAAATTGACAGGCCTCAGTGTCACCTGGCCCCTGTGCCGTCCCAAAATATATTCCCTCCATGGTGAAGTTAATTGGTCTTCAGGGGCGGAGCCGATGACATTCGTCTCATCTTTCCTTTGCTCACTCACATGGTGCTTTCAAATTCCAACTCCTCTGTGATGCAGGCCTGGGATATTGAGAGGCTGTGGCTGCGAGAAATCGTGGCAGAAAAGCTCTCTAAGGGCCTAGTGGGGACAGAAGAGGATTTCTGATGTAGAAAAAAAATGATGACAAGAGCAGATTAGGTTAGGTTTACTTCACTCCAACAAGATTCAAAAAGGTCTTAACGACCTGTGGCAAGAAGGCAGGTTTATGGATGGTATTGTGGTTTGACTAAGGCAGGTGTGCCGACTCCTGGCTCCTCCCTGGGTACAGACACAGGTGCAGGGTTTTAAGGCCATGGGGGGCAGCCTTGAAGCAAAGGGCCTGTGGTTGGCCAGGGGGAGGAGGGGGGTAGGGGCGTAGGAGCCTTGGTGTTTGTATTCTGATGGAGCCAGATGGGAAGGATACAGCCCATAGCAGCAGGCAGACCTGCATCTGAAATGTAGTTCCTCAACTTACAAGCTCTGTCACCTTCAGCAAGTTACCAGCCTACCTGGGCCTCAGGTTCTGCCAATAACAGGGAGATGTCGGCAGCCACATTGCAGAATGGTCATGAGGATGAAAATGAAATGATGTGTGAGAAGCATCTCATACAATGGCTGGAGAAAAACAAGCATTTGGTAATGAGAAGGGATTTTATGCAATGTTTTCTGTTAATAATGTTTTAATGGAATTTCATGGTTACACAAAGTTGTCTGTTTTAGATATTCCCAGAATAACTGGGAACCAGAACTATCCCGCAGAAAGAGTGCCCTTTAAGAAACAACTTGGATGAATTTACGAATATTTGTACCAGTGGAGGTCCTTGAAGACAATGTTCATGGATAGTGCCTCCCGAGTGCTGTGGGATGAGTCATGTCCCCTAAAAATTTATGTTGAAGTTCTAACCCCGGCAACTCAAAATGTGAGCTTATTTGAAAACAGAGCTCTTGCAGATATTAGGAATTCTTGCAGATATAAGGTTTGTGAATTGCAGTCACATGGGGGTAGGGTGAGTCTCTAATCCAAGTAACTGGTGTCCTCATACAAAGGGAAAATTTGGACAGAGCTGTAGAGAGAAGAAGGATGAGGTAAAGACACATGGTGAGAACACTGTGGAAAGCCAGAGGCAGAGATGAGAGCGAGGCAGCCACGTGCTAAGGAATGGGGAGAATTACCACCTGTCCTGAAGACAGGAGGGCACCGTGGAGCAGTTTCTCCTGCACAGCTCTCAGAAGAAGCCAGCCCTGCAGACGCCTTTATCTCAGGCTTCCAGCCTCCAGACCTGCGAGGCAGTAAATTGCTGCCATTTGAAGCCGTCTAGTTTGTGCACCTGTGTCACAGCAGCCCTCAGGAACGAATACACCAAGAATGTTTCTCCCCATTGGTGTTTTTTCCTGAATATCCCTTTTTCTTCCTTTGAATCATGTTTTTTTCTCAACATGTCTAATCTCCAGTAGGCGTGTAAAATTAGTCCTGGGAACTTTTAGCCATAGTGTCATCATTCTTCAAAGTATCCTTTCTTGTTCAGAAGAAAATCTATTCTCCTAGGTGATTCATTTTCTTAGTGACTCTGTCCAGAAAATCAAGTAGAGTGGGCCTTGGTCCTCTGATGATCCAAGATTCTGTTGAAAATATTCCCTGTAATACTTCTTGCAGGATGTTAACACAAATACAAAGGAGATATTTGCGAATTTGGAGCCGTTTAATATAGTGTAGGGCACATGGTAGGCACTCTGCCATTTTTTCTTTGGATTATTATTTACTGAGTTAATGGACAAGTGTGCACAAAAGCATGATGAACAGAAAGGGCCTGGAGAAAGAGAAAAATGGAAGGAGAAGTAACAATGACTATCATAACAGTGCCTTAGATGCTTGGAGCATGTTACAGTTTAAAAAGTCATTTCCCCATTCTCTCATTACATCATCACAAAAATGCCTTGAAGTAAACAAGGAACGGGTATGGAATTTTTTTTTTTTTTTTTGAGATGGAGTCTTGCTCTGTCACCGGGCTGGAGTGCAGTGGCACAATCTTGGCTCACTATAAACTCTGCCTCTTGGGTTCAAGCAATTCTTCCGCCGCAGCCTCCTGAGTAGCTGGGACCACAGGCATGTGCCACCACGCCCGGTTAGTTTTTGTATTTTTATTAGAGACGAGGGTTCACCATGTTGGCCAGGATGGTCTTGATCTCTTGGCCTTGTGATCCGCCTGCCTCAGCCTCCCAAAGTGCTGGGATTACAGGCGTGAGCCACTGAGCCTGGCTGTCTGAATTTTTTTAATGAAAAAAAAAAAAAAATTGAAGTCCAAAGTGATTGAATAATTTCCCTATGGACCCCTAACTTGTGATAACAAAGTTGACACTTCCTGATAACTGACCACACGCCAGGCGCTATGAAATGCTTGATAACATACAATTTTCTTTAATCATCAAATTAGCCTTAAGGAACTTATTATACCATCAAGTGTCACATAATGACATTTTAGTCAATGACGGACTGCACATACAATGTTGGTTCCATAAGATTATAATACTGTATGTTTACTGTACCTTTTCTATGCTTAGATATGTTAAATACACAAATTCTTACCATTGTGCTACAATTGCCAATAGTATTCAGTACAGTAATGTGTCGTACAGGTTTGTAGCCTAGGAGCGCTAGACTATACCACATAGCCCAGGTGTGAGGTAGACGAGAACCTCTAGGTTTGCGAATTGCTCTCTGTGATTGATTGTGCAATAACAAGAACACCTAATGATGCGATTCTCAGGATGCATCCTCACGGTTAAGTGATGCAAGGTTTCACTCATGTTCCCAGTTTACAGAGCAGGAACCTGAAACTCAGGAAGAGAAATAGCCTTCCCAAGGAGACACGACTGTAGGTGAGCAGCTCAGACAGTCCAAGGACAAGATCTGGGTCATTAACTGTAATGTGATACTGTCTGCTGTATAGTTATTATTATTATTGGGTTTTTTTTTTTTGGGACAGAGTCTTTATCAACCAGGCTGGAGTGTAGTGGCACAGTTTTGGCTCACTGCAGCCTCTGCAGGTTCAAGCTATTCTCATACCTCAGCCCCCCAAGTAGCTGGGATTACAGGCACACACCGTCACACCAAGCTAAGTTTTGTATTTTTAGTAAAGATGGTGTTTCACTATGTTGGCCAGGCTGGTCTCAAACTCCTGGCTTCAAGTGATTCACCTGCCTTGGCCAAAGGAATGTGCTGGGGTTATAGACTTGAGCCACCATACCTGGCCTTCTGTATGGTTATTAAATGGTAGAATGTAGTCATCACAACTTTCTTTTTTTTTTTGGAGATGGAGTTTAGCTCGTTACCCAGGCTGGAGTGCAATGGTGTGATCTTGGCTCACCACAACCTCCGCCTCCTGGGTTCAGGCAATTCTCCTGCCTCAGCCTCCTGAGTAGCTGGGATTACAGGCACGCGCCACCACGTCCAGCTAATTTTTTTGTATTTTTAGTAGAGACGGGGTTTCACCATGTTGACCAGGATGGTCTCGATCTCTTGACCTCGTGATCTACCTGCCTTGGCCTCCCAAAGTGCTAGGATTACAGGCGTGAGCCACCGTGCCCGGCACAACTTTCTTATTATGTACTACAACAATAGCTACAAATGATAAAACAATTAGCTAATTAAATATTGAATAGTTGTATGAAAATACTTTTAAAAATCTATTAAAGGACATGAAATCATATGTTAAAAAGCCAAGATATATACCGAATTCATGGATAAGGCAACTTGGCATTGTGAAGAAATTTATTTCCCCTCAATAAATCTACCAATGTATGCCCTTCTAATAAAAATTAAAGTGCAATTATTTTAAGAATCAAACTACTTCTTTTTTAAAAGAATTGTAAAATGGCTCAATTGAACTGATTAACATATGCATTCCCTCACATACTTATCTTTTTTTGTGATGAGAACATTTAAAATCTACTCTCTTAGCAATTTTCAGAGTACAACGCCTTCTTACTAACTATAACCACCGTGTTGTACAAAGATCTCTTGAACTCACTCTTCCTGTCTAATTAAAATTTCGTATCCTTCGACCAACATCTCACCAACTCCTGCACACTCCCCCAGCCCCTGGTAACCAACATTCTACTCTCTACTTCTATGAGGTTGACTTTTTTAGATTCCACATGCAAGTGAGATTATGTCTATTTGGGCCTAGCTTATTTCCTTAAGTATAATGTCTCCCAGATTCATTCATTTTGTTATGAATGACAGAACTTTAAAAAAAAATACTGTTGTGTATATATATGTATATGTGTGTGTGTGTATATATATATACACACACATACATATATAGACCATTATATACATATGTATATGTATATAATGCTACAATAAACATTAGAGTGTATACATATCTTTGATATGCTGATTTTATCTCCTTTGAACATGCAGAGTGTACTGATAGTATAACCACAATGAAATATTAGCTCACACCTGTTAGACTGGCTATGATGAAAAAGATGAATAACAGCAAGTGTTGGTGAAGGTGTGTGGAGGAGAGAACTTCTGCATAGTGTTGATGATAATGTAATTAGTACAGTCATTATGAAAAACAGTGAGAAGTTTCCTCAATTAAAAATAAAACTACCATATTATCCAGAAATTTCACTACAAATTAACATCAAACCATTGTCTGAATGCAGTGGCTCACACATAAAATCCCAGCAGTTTGGGAGGTTGGGCAGGCAGATTGCATGAACTCAGGAATTCAAGACCAGTCTGGGCAACATGGCAAAACCTGTTCCCCTACAAAAGGTACAATAAATTAGCTGGTTGTGGTGGCTCTCTTCTGTAGTCCCAGCTACCTAGGAAGCTGAGGTGTGAGGATCACCTCAGCCCAGGAGGTTGAGGCTGCAGTGAGCTGAGATTATGCCACTGCACTCCAGCCTGAGTGTCGGAGTGAGACCTTGTATCAAAACAACAACAGCGATTTCTAAATTTATGAAATGACAAGTGTCCAGAATAAGAAAAGACAATTTTGAAAGTGAAAGATGGCCTATCAGATATTAAGACGGGCTAGAAAGGGACAGTAAGGAAGATTGTGTGCCTGGTGAAAGAACTGAGCTGTAGACAGAAGAAACAGACAACAGATTTCAAGGACAGGTTTATGTCTTCGGGAGCCCAGTACATGATAGTGAGGGCACCACACATCAGTGAGGAGATTTGTAACTGCCACTGAGGTAACACACTCGGTCTGTGGAGAAAGTGTGGTTGTAGTGCTGCCTCACACCAAGCAAGGACAACCTCTGGGAGGCATGAAGATCTCACTGTGAAAGACAAAGCTGTAAAGATAATTGAAGACAATGGAGGACATCTTCATAATTTTGGGGTGATGAAGGAATTTTTAAGCAGTACCTCAGAAGTACAACCCACAGTGGAAAGAAATAGATTTGATGACTCCAAATGTTGTTCTTCTGTTCAGCGGAGGATACTGTGCACTGAAAAGATGAGTGATTGACTAAGAGAAGCCCCAAAACTGACAAGAGATTGTTAAGCAGAATATACAGGACATATCTTCAAATTAAGAATGAAAAAAAAAGAAGAAACCCAAAAATGTGTAAGTAAAATGAACAGGCAATTCAGAAAAGGATATGTCTGGACACTTAAAATAATATGAAGAGATACTCAATGCATGTGTGATCAGAGAAATGCCAAATTAACTATATTGTTCTTTCATTTCATACCCCTGGACTCTCTAAGTTCAAAAAGCCTAATAAATCCAATTGTTGGCTAAGGATGGACGGAAAAAGAAATCCAAATGCACAGAGGTGGGGAAGAAATAAACATGGGCCTCTCCTTTGACAACAGTCTGGTGCTACCTAGAGAAAATTACTGACCGACATACTCTAGGGCGTGAATTAACTCAAAGACACAGCGTTCAGTGCTACATTGAGCAGAGTTTGTGTAGCTCAGAGACACAGGCCCCAGGGGTGATGGCTGAGGAGAATGGTCTGAACCAGGTAGGGGCTCACTACAGGGCAATACATCATCAGGGAACAAGTCCAGCCCCTGTCCTGTGGTGGAAATGCAAGGCAGTGCTGAGAAGGCAGCGAGGGCCCAGCCCAACACTCTGAATCATTTAAAAATGTAAGTAGGCTGGGTGTGGTGGCTCACGCCTGCAATGCCAGCACTCTGGGAGGCCAAGGCGGGTGGATCATCTGAGGTCGGGAGTTCAAGACCAGCCTGAACAAAATGGAGAAACTTTGTCTCTACTAAAAATCCAAAATTAACCAAGCGTGGTGGTGCATGCTTGTAATCCTAGCTACTGTGGAGTCTGAGGCAGAGAATCACTGGAACCCAGGAGGTGGAGTGCCATGAGCCAAGATCACACCATTGCACTCCAGCTAGGCAACAAGAGCAAAACCCCATCTCAAAAAAAAAAAAAAAAAGGAAAGTAAGTAGGCAAACCATTCTGTACATTCTTCTTGCACACAAGCATATTTAAAGACAGATGCCGTGCACAGGAGTGGCTCTCTGGAGGTGGGCAGGAGGTAGGGAAAGGACTTAAGAGTAGACATAGCTGATGAACTGAAAACACATAAAAATAAAGTAAAACAAAGCAAGACAAGGCATTTGAGCAGTTCTGTTTTAAAGCTATGGAAAGCTCCCTGAATCTGCATGCCATGTTTGCACTGGTTGCACAGCTCTGTGATGGTTGCTGCGTGCATGGGCTAAAATAGTTCCTGTAAATCGCCTGGAGCAGTGAGAGGCACAGCTAAATGCCGGGTATAGATCTGTGGTGAGGAGAGGCCTGGCATTGCTTCCCGGTGGCTGACAGGCCAGCTGTGCTACGTGCAACAGGGACTGGGTTTGAATTCAGGACTGATGGACTTACAAATCCATTGTTTTTTCCATGAAGCCAGATGTTAGATCATACTGTAAAGAAAGCAAAATGAAACAAAACAAAAACCCGAGTAATCAAGAGAAGTTTGAGTCATGGGAGGTAACACAGGAGACCTGAAGAAGCCTGAGGCTCCACGCGAAGATGCCCTGACTCTGCTCAGGCAGAGGGCGGGGCGGGAGGCGTCTGGTGGCTGAGCAGGGCAATAGTGTGATTTGTCTGCTTTTTATGAAAATGGCCTTGGTGGGGCCACAAGGGTTGGCCCAGAGGCGAGAGGGCAGGGCAGCAAGGACACAGATGGAAAGGGTGGAGGATAAAGAGGATGGTGTGGCTAAGTTAGGTGGGAAGGCAAGTCTAGACGGGGCAGGGTGGCTGGAACGAAGCATGCTGGGCTCTCTGCAAGAGGCATTCTGCAGCCAGCCTGTGCATATTCGATGATTAAACACGGGGGTTGAGGGAAAGGAAGGAGAGCTGTCTTTTGTTTGAATTTCTTTCCTTTTATCACTAGGAGTTCCTTGTTTGTAACCAATACTGAATGGTGGGGGTGAGAATTTAATGCATGCTCTACCTGAAAAAAAGGTGGTGTGAATACGTCCTATCTAGTTAGAGTTGAGAAGGACCTTATGTATGTGAGATGCTCTTCTGAAATGATTTAAAATCAGTCCTTTCAGATGAAATTCTGCATGGAAGTTGCACACCACCAGAGTTAGCAGGGAAGCCAGAGTCAGCAGCGGGGCTGCCTGGGGAAGCAGGGTGAGGATCAGGGTGGTTCCCTGGAGCCTGGACCCCTTGAACACAGGGTTCTGCCCAGGATGAGGCCCAGCAAGTGGGGAAGCCATGTGGTCACATGGAGAGGCTGTCACAGCATCTGGCCTGGGCTGGGCTGGCTCTTCTGACCCCGTGCTCTTTCCCCCACATTGGACGGCGGTTTTGTCTCACCTCTGAACGGCACCTGCCTTCACAGGGAGAGGTAAACGGACCATGTTTGGTAAAGACCTCATCAAAAGAATTCACTCAAGTGGAATTGCAACTCAGTTCAAACGGAGGAAATAAACTTCCATCCTAACAGTAAAAATTGGTTATTATCATTTTATTTGCAGCCAGGGCTCCTTGTCTGATACTATGCCCTGGTGTTTGCCACTCTTACAAAAAGTGCTTTGATTCTGTACTCCAGTCACGACCGTGGAGCAGTTAAAATTGGCAGGATGGCTGCATTTCCACATGGTAAATACAAGCACTTAATTGCACACGAAATAATGGGTTCACTTCTGATAGGCTCGTGTTCTTGGTTGGGTGGGGGCAGGGGTAAAAGAGCCCTGCAGACTTGCAAAGCTGCACATTCGCAGCGGGAGATTCCCCAGAGCCTCGCCTGGCTCCCGTCGAGGACGAGAGAGCACAGGCAGGAAGTGTCTTCTCTGGGATGGTGACTCCACGCAGACTGAGGGACAAGGCACTCCTGGCAGCCTCTGACCTCCTCTCCCCCACACTCAGATCTTTTGTTTGAAAAAGAGAATAAATGATTTTAACCTGAACCATGTTGTCACTTTGTGTTCGCAAAGGTGAAATGAAATGTTAGTTGACAGGTGAGCTGAGAATGAAAGGAAAAATTTCACATTCTTCCTTGAAACCAGACTTGCCTGGGTGTTAGAGTAGCAATGAGAAAATTTTGCCAAAGGAAATACGGCCGGAGTTGCAGAAAAACATCTGCCCATCAGGGCAGAAAACCTAGTGAGGACGAATTCCAGCTGATCCCTGAAAGGCTGCACACCCACAGCCTGCATCTCTCGTCACCTAGTTCATCGTGGGACCAGGGTCTAATGGTGCCTTTGCTGAGCTGGGTGGGAGCTGGGCAGGGTGTGGGGTCAGACAGTGAGTCTGCTCATTCCAGAGAAGCTGGCTGATCTGCAAAGACCTGGGGAGACTGATGGTTCTAGAAGGAACGGGACACTGGGCTGGGGAGGTCAGCAGCCTGCGAGATTCGTTCTAACTCTGGGCAGACACAGGCTGCTGGCTTGCTGTCCTTTTATGTCCATTCCTGAATGGTGGTTCCCTGGAACATCTTTGAGCTTGGCAGGCGGAGGTGCCTGCTGTGCCCTGGGATTAGAGCTGGCTCCACGTGGAGGTAGAGGTGGAGGCCTGGGTCTTCCGAGAGGCCAGGTGTTCTGAGGAGGTGTCACTCTTTGGGGCCAGTTCTCAGTCACGCTCCCAGGGAGGGAATTATTCTCACCAGATGCTGAGTCCAAACCACACAGCTCCCACTCTGGAGAAGATGAGCTTCTAGCCGAGGAGCTGCCTGGAGTGGATGCTGGGGCAGAGGATGGGGTCCTAATGAGAGAGGCAGGAGGCAGAGAAATTCCAGGCAGACAGGGGTGGGCCCCTGGCAAAACACCACCTGTAAGCCAAAAAGCCTGAAACCCGCTGCCCAAAGTGAGACCGTCTATCCCTGTTTGGGATGGAAGTGGAACTGCAGCTCAGTTCATATGGTGGAAATAAACCTCCAGCCCAATAGTAGAAATTGGTTATTATGGTTTTATTTGCAGCCAGTGCTACTTCTGAGTCAGTACTGAGGATCTGGGTGGTTCCCTGATGCCTGGACCCCTTGAACACAGGGTTCTGCCCATGCACGAGGCCCAGCAAGTGGGGAAGCCATGCGGTCACATGGAGAGGCTGTCACAGCATCTGGCCTGGGCTGGGCCGGCTCTTCTGACCCCGTGCTCTTTCCCCCACATCGGACGCCTCTGAATGCCACCTGCATTCAGTTCCTGCTGAGCTCCCTGCTAATTCTGGTGGTGTGCAAATTCCATGCAGGATTTCATTTGAAAGGACTGATTTTAAATTATTTCAAGATAGGATGTATTCACACCACCTTCTTTCCAGGTAGAGCATGCGTTCAATTCTCACCCCCACCATTCAGTATTGGTTACCTCTGTCTTCTGACTGGTTCTTTGTGAATAATGCCTTTTTACCAATTGAATGTTGCCTTTTCAAACCTACCTATGGCCTGCTCCACCCCCATCCTGTGCCTATAACCCCAGACCCAGTCGGTAGAGAGAGGCGACTTTACTTCAGAGGGACGGCTGGACTTTGGAGGACAGATGGCTTAACTCTCGAGAAGAGCCAGCCAGAGATGACTAGACTTCAGGGAAGACTACTTGTCTGTCTCATCCCCTCTCCAACTCCCCTCTCCACTGAGAGCCATTTCCATTGCTTAATAAAACTCTCCGCTTTCACCATCCTTCAAGTGTCTGAAACACTGGCCCTTTGCCCTCCCTGGTAGAGGGCAGCTGCCCCACATGACCAGGCAAGAGGCTCATCGAGCTGATCACACACCACTGTGCACAGACAGCTGAGCTAAGACAGCATGGAAACACATCACCTGGGGCTTTGGGGGCCACAGGCACCCCCATCTGGGCGCCACTGTGGGGCCTGCCTGCAGCATGATCCTGCCAGTGCCCAAAGCAGCCAGCCAGATCCCGCAATTGCTGGCTCATGTGCTTCTTCCCATAAGGAGCTGAGCGAGGTGGGCCAAGCAAAGAGGGCACCCCCGTCGCAAGTCCGATGAAGGGGTTGAGAGAAATCCGGCGTCACTAACAGCCGGGGCTCTGGGACTCCGGGTGGGAGGGAGAAAGTCGACTTTTGTGCTGCCCTGTGGCAGCTGAGCAACCCGGCGCAAGTGACACACGTCTTGGAAGAGTTTCTTTATCTATTAATTAAAGGTTTTCATCAAGAGCAGATGTGAAAACATTGCATGTGAAAGGTGCACTTTGTAAAATGTTAAGTAGGAAGGTGTGTTTCAGGACCTTTTGGCCTGGGCTCTTTTGCCAAGACCTCATCTCAGCATCACCGTCCTCACAGCACATTTCAAATGCCGTCTGCTCCGTGGGATCCTGGACCTAGCCAGACCTGCCTGACCTTGAGAAGTCACTCGCCTCCAGGCTGCTGCAGCTGCACCTAAATCATCCCAGGGAGGGCTGCTTTGAGCTGGCTTTCAAGTCTTCCTGCATAATGAGCTCTGGCATCCCTGCCAATCTCACTGAGTGCTTGTTAACCCTTGCAGGGAGAGGGGTTCCTGCAGCCCTGCTGTCAGCAGCCTTAAGCGGGAGCCCCTGTTGGGTGCACCCAGCCGTGTGGGCATGGTGCCTGCAATAATCCTTTATCTGGGGACTCCTGACAGCTGTGGAGCTGGCGCCCTCTTGTTCTGTGTGCTTTAACTTTCCTGACACCTTCATTTCTTCACAAAGGGACAGTTCTGTTTTTCTACACTGAGGGCTAGTGAAATTACTTTGTTTTTGCGAATTTGTGGGCTGAGTTTCTGATGCCTGAGGACACCCTGGCACTGTGGCTGGGTGTCCCTGTTGGGCTGTCGTGTGGCTGGACCAGGCGCTTGTGCCTTAGACGGTTTCAGGTGAACTGTGGATACATCCCTCCACCCCCTCCTTGAAGGCAGCCAGATTGTTTCATTAATTCTGAAAACATGGGTGAGAGCCCTTTAATGTGTGCCACTTGTGCAAATATATTCAAATGATCATTCAAATGATTTAGCAGGAGAAGGGTCGGACTTCCCAGCGTAAATCGTGTTTTTAATGTGCCTGTCTGAGTGATTTCATTAGGTTGCAATGTTAAAGAGAAGTGTATACCGATGCATAACTTATACAAATGCATGCAAATGATCTGCCTGCTGCTCTCTGGAACAGCCTCAGAATGGAATTCCTTGGAGATCCCCCCCGAATTCCATCACTGCAAGTGGAACGGCGGTTATTATCACAAAGAGGAGTTGCACACAGCAGGGACATGATTATTCCAGAGCTGGGGTGGAGTTGGGGGAGGGGAGAAGAGCAGCAACACCCAGGAAGCTCTTCTGGCCAGGGGAGCAGGCTCTCACTCGGGCTGGAGGGCACAGCTGAGGCCGGAGGCGCAGGCTCTCACTCGGGGCTGGAGGGCACAGCTGACGCTCCCATCGCATCCCCCGCTGAGCTGGGGTTGCAGCAGTTTGCCTGGTGCTTGGAATACAAATCAACTCTCAACTTTTGAACTCCTTTTGGTAGGAAAAGGAAAAAAATATCACAGAAAGAAGTCGATTCCATACCCTGTCAAGGGACGACTTTAATTCCTTTTCAGGGAGAGAGGCTTGGAGAAGAGCCGGCTGGGCAAGGATGCTGGGGCCTCTGCTCAAACCCATGAAGGGGCTGTCTGGGCGGGTCAGCCCATGGAAGGGTCAGACTGTTTCTGAGTTTCGACAAAGGTGAGGCAAGCAGCCTCTGGCAGGCTCCCTTTTGAGGGAAAGCTGCAACATTTTACTGGACTTTTTAGGGTCTTTATTTACCATGTTGTAAAGAGCTCAAGTCAGTATATTTATTCAGGACTCGAGTTTGGAGGGAAAAGGGCTTCTCCCCTTCCCCCACCTCTACTGTCCGGCCCCACTTCCAGGCATGAGGAACATTTCCTGTCCCTCCGGCCTCCCCAGAGAAAGGGCCAGGAGACCCTGGGGTATGAGGTTTCCAAGGATCCTTTGGCTTTTACAGCAGCCCTGTCTGCAGCTGAGGAAACGCACCTGAGCGCAAAGGCCCTGGCTGCCTCCAGTGCTTCGCCGGCTCACCTCAGCACAGCGAGGAGCACAGACAGCGTGGGGACACCCAGCCTGTACCCAGGACCCAGCTGCTTTGTGGGCCATGCCCGCCAGCCCTTGTCACTCACTGGGTTCTTGGCTGGGGTGTGCACCCAGGCGTCCTTGGCACCGGGCCCTCACTTGGTGCAGGTCTGCCCTCCTGCCCAGGCTGCACCCGCACCTCTGGCTGCTCCGTGACCAGCGTCCATCTCCAGAACGTGCCTGCTGTCTACCTAGACCACTGGTAATTGTCTATTACTTGCAGGGTCCTCCAGAACCCCCACCCATCTCCTACGGGTCAGGCCTGCTGCTTTGCTCCTCCCTGCCTCTGCCATGAGCTCCCATCCCTTCTTCACCCAGCAGCCTTGTGGCAGAAATCTCTCAGAAATGCTGGGGTCCTACTGCATAGCAGGGAGACAGTGGTAACAGGAAGGTTTGTGTTTTACAAAATAGCTGCAAACACCCCAGGCTGACTCAGTGGGTTGCCTGGCACGCAGCCTGGCAGCTGTGCATGGGCAGCCAAGGGGCTCAAGCCAGCCAGACCCTGGGTCCAGGGAAGTGACCTGGGCCACCCTGAGGCCAAGCCAGAGACACACGTGAGCCGTGTGCAGTGAGACCAGTAGGGCCTCCCCGACCTGCGTTGGGAAAGCGTCCCTGGGAGGTGATATCAACCCAGGGGACCCTGTGTTCTCCTGGCTCAGTGCCCAGGTGCGTGGTTTGTGTGGCCATGGTGGCAGGGCTGCAGGGGGCAGGTGGAACTGCCTGGGGCCCTGCAAGGGCTGAGACCCCTAGGCTGTGGAGGTGGTGGCACAGCACTGTGGGATAACGGAGTGGCCTGCATCCAGGCGGCCTGTGGCTCGGGTGAGGTGTGGCCCGTCCACTATGGGGCCAGGGCAGGGGATGCAGTGAGAGGGGGAACCCCAGGCACAGGGGCTGGAGAGCTCATGGTTAGGGTGCAGTGCAAGGGCCGGGGCTGCCTGGCACATGGGGAGACCCCAGGGCCGGGCAGTGGGTGACACCGTGGCCAGGCCTTCCTCCCTGGGCCTCACCCCGAGCTGGGCAGCACTGACGGGGCTGGCTGTGCGTCCGAGCGGAGGTGCTGGGGGCTCGCTGCCCAAGTCATCTCCTCCGGGTTGGGGATCTGAGCTGCTTTTAGCAGCAGCTTCCCAGGCACCCAAAGCTGGTTTCCATCTGCCCCTTCAGCATCGTTTCTCAGAAACACAGATCTGCACTGTTCAACGACAGTCAGTGAAGGCGGCTCTGTTGTGGGGAGCTGGTGACAATTGGGTGAAAGTCCTGAAGACGACATGGCGAGGGCTGGTGGAAGAAATCCCACAGGAGTGGGGAGACCCCGGACCTAGGCCTCACTGGGCCTTGCACTCACTGTGGGACTGTGGCCTGGCGCAGGCATTTCTGACGCTGTGACCACGCCGCTGCAGCACGCGTCACTCCTGCATGCCCAGGCACAGAGCTCGGTGAGGACCTCGCCGCGGGCAGCGCCAGGCACAGCAGGTCCCACGGGTGTGAGATGTCAGGAGCCCCAGGGCCTAGAGGGAGACTTTAGGGCCCGATGCCCCCGGTTGGGAAGGTTTGGGCTAAGCCAGGGAATGACGTCACGTGTTTGGCAGCCCCTTCCAGGTGGCAGGGTCTGCAGGGCCAGACGTTCTGACGAAGCTGGCTCCATGCTTAAATCACAGCAGGTTCTCAAAGCAGTGGTGACCCCTCTTCTTATTCCTGCTTTCTCTTCCCTAAGTTCAAAAGTCTGCAAAGCCAGTGTGTTTAAAAGAAAAGAAAAGAAATAAAGAAAACAAAAGAAAAAAACCCACTCAAGTCCTTTTGGCAACGTGAACACTGCAGATTTGATGTGGCATTCTGAAATGTGGCGTCGTAATGGGAACGAGAGTATGGGAGCAACTTAGCCCAAACAGGACTTGACAATCACGGCAATTACGGACTCGAACACGACCCCACAGGACAGTGACTGTGGATGTGGGTTTTCTCCGCCGATGGCTGGCAACGTCATCAATCTATGCCTGGAGATTCCAGAGCGTGTGAGAGGATGGAGCATCTGAGACCCACCAGACCCACCAGACCCACCGTTCAGACCCCCTGGAAGGCCTCAGGCCTCAGACTGTGTGGCTTAGGGGGCCCAGGGCCTGAGCCCAGAGCTGCAGCGACTCTTGGAGACCAGCCTGCCCTCGTCCAGCTGTGAGACGCTCACCTGGTGACACCTCTGGGAGGTGGGCTTCTCTGTCCTCACACCCTTGCTTTGTAAGGGAAGATAACACATGGGGAGGCATAACACAAATGCGGGGAGCCCGGAACGTGCCCATTGGCAGCTGACGATGCTCGAATTGTGTCTTGACTGCAGCCGTCGCCATGGTTCCTCACCGGCTGTGGGGGAAACCTCGTGCCAGCCTCACCCGCTTTGCCCCGGAATGTCACCCTCTGGCGTCTCTTCTGCACCTGGAATGCCACGTGCTCCTTCACCGGGTCACACGGTCAGCTCAAGCACGGTCTCCTTCACGCGAGTTTCCTACTTTTCTTCCTACTGTCCATGTCCTCCGTCTGTAATGTGCTCATGTATCCTTGGTTATTTATTTCACAAATGATTATTAAACCTCTTTTATGCCCCAGAGACTGTTCTAGGCACTAAGAATGTAGGTGTGAACAACACACACACTCACACACATGCACACACACTCACATGCTCACACATTCACATACACACACTCTCATGCACACTCATGGTCTCACACACACTCACATGCTCACTCACACTCATGCTCACACACACCCACACTCACATGCTCACTTACAATCACTCTCACATACTCACACTCACTCTCACATGCTCACACACATACACACACTCATGTACACTCACACACAGACTCATGCTCACTCACACAGTCTCACTTACACTCACATGCTCACACACACACATGCTCCCTCACACACACACTCACACTTGCCCTCATGGAGACATTTTATTAGAGGAAGACATAAGATAAACATCTCTAAGTAAACTACATATTAGAGATGATAAGTACGAAGGACAGTGTTAAACAAGGAAAGGGGATGAGGAGTGCGGCCGACAGTGGCTTTACTGGAAGCGGACATTTGGATGCAGACTTCTCGAAGGTGCGTGAGTGAGCCGTGCACATCGCTGAGGACAGGGCTGCGGCAGGCCCAAAGGTCCTGAGGCAGAACGTGCCTGGCGTGTGTGAGGAAGCAGGGCCGCTGCAGGGAAGTTAGAGCCAGCAGGACAGGTGAGGGCCGAAAAGTGGGAGGTTGGGCCATGTGGGGCCTCTGGGGCTTTTACCCCAGGGAAATGGGTGGAGGATGACTTGATTTGACTTTTGTTTTATTAGGTGTCTTATTCAGGGTCATTGATACTGTCTCAGTGGCTTAGTACAAAGATCTCTTTTGTGCTCACATGTCATGGTCTGATAAGAGGCCCTCTGGGTGGGCCTCCTCCCAGGTGATGATGCAGGAATCCAGGCTGCCTGAGGCCAGCATCAGAGGCCTCAGAATGACTACGGCCAGAGAAGAGAGATGGGCTGGGGCGCACTCTCTGTGCCTTGACCTGGAAGTGGCACACTGCTTCTGTGCGAGGTCCGTTGGCGAGAACGTCACATGCCCAGGCTCACGGTGAGGGAGGCGGGGAGCGCCATTGCCGCGTGTCCAGACGAGGAGACAATGTGTCACACATGGCATTGTCTGCGGGATCAGGAATGCTGTGGCCAGCGTCTGGGGTTGAGGAGGGGACAGGGCACAAGCAGGGAGACGAATGCTCCACGCGAAGCAGGTCGACTCTGCCTCCCACCGTCCTGCCGCTCAGGAGCTGAGAGCCCCTCCTGGCTCCTAAGATTTCTCTTGAGACCCGACACCAAAGCCACAGCAGGCGCCTGGCATTGTGCTCCCACAGCGCCAACCGCAACACGCTGTGAAAGCGGCCATGTGAGTGTCTTTGAGGATCCCATTTTGCAGATGAAGGAACTGGAGCTCGCAGGGTGTCACTGGCAAAGGACAGGCAAAACCAGGACCCAAGCTGATGCCCATCTGACTCTTCCTATCTCCATAGAGTGTTGCGGACACTAGTGGCATGCCAGGGCAGCCCTCGATGACTCCAGTGTGTGGCTGAAGAGGAGACGTGGCCGAGGTATATGTTGCTCATAAAGGCAAAGGCATGTGTTTCAGGGATATTTTGAGATTATCCCTCCCTATTTTTTTTCAGTATAACACGTTCTTTTTCATGAAATGACTATGATGGTGGATACAGTTTTGTAATGCTCTTAGTGATAAAAGTCACTGGCCACACCACGTAGCTTCTCAGTTACAAACAACAACTCACGTAGCAGATACTCACAGAGAGCCCGTGACATGCCAGCCGCCGTTCTAGACCCTGGCTTCACAGTGACCCCAGCACTGCTGCCTGTGGCTTGAGGCCTCCTCCCTGTCTGAGCTCTTGTCAATAGCAAATGCTGATAATAGTCGGCTATTTCTGGTTTAACTGACTTTCTGGGTACAAAATACTGAGGTCAGATATGAATATCGTTTCGGATTAAGAGCCTTCCGAGAGGGAGGCAGGTTCCAGCTATCTGACTGATGTCAGGTTTGGGGAACTTCAGGGAAGCCCAGGTTGCCTTGTGTTCTTCTGGCACCTGCTCATTTTGGTGGCTGTAGGGCTGGGGGAGTCTGTTCCTGCCACGTGGGGACCATTTATGGGGTGCCCTTATCCCATCATCGATGGTCATTTCATTCCATCCATGGTTCCCGCCAGTCGTGGGGTGCAATGACAGCATGGCTCCTTCTGGGTGGAGGGTTCCTCCCTCACTTTAGGGTTCTAGAATGGGGGAAAGAATTAGAGACCCTGCCTTCTCCAAGCAGGACGCAGGGCAGAGAGAGCACGGGCTTGGAAGAGGGGCAGACCCCAGGATGACCTGGGTGCCCTGTACTCCTGTGGAACTCATGTCTTTGAACTTCAGTTTTGTGGAGTATTAAATGGGAAAAATTATGTTAGATTCATTATGCAAAATTAGCTGCTTTATATAAAAGCCCTTGAGTTTCATAAACACAGTTTTTGCTCACCAGGAGTCCACACAAGTGTCCCTGGTTGGCGAATGTTCTCTCACTCAGGGAGTTGAGAACAAGGGCTTCCACCCAGCAGTTCTGCTGCGCTCTGGGGCCTGGAGAGACAGCATGGAGAAGCCTTGCCTGCTTCTTAAAGCCCCACCTTGAACTCCACACATCACTTCTCATTTTCCACTGGCAGAACTTAGGCCTGCAGCCATTGTGGAAACAACGTGGCTGGGCAAGGATGCCCATGCTGGGCAGCCACGCCAGGACCAGCTCTGCTGCGTGGAAGAGTGAGCCCATGGCTTCAGTGAACAGGCAGCCACGCCAGGACCAGCTCCGCTGTGTGGAAGTGGCTTTGGTGAACAGGCGGCCACACCAGAAGCAGGTCCATTGTGGGGAAGAATGAGCCCATGGCTTTGGTGAACAGGCAGCCACGCCAGCACCAGCTCCACTGCACAGAATAGTGAGCCCACGGCTTCAGTGAACAGGCGGCCACGCCAGGACCAGCTCTGCTGCATGGAAGAGTGAGCCCACGGCTTCGGTGAACAGGCAGCCATGCCAGGACCAGCTCTGCTGTGTGGAAGAGCGAGTCCATGGCTTTGGTGAACAGGCAGCCACAACAGAAGCAGGTCCATTGCGGGGAAGAATGAGCCCATGGCTTTGGTGAACAGGCGGCCATGCCAGGACCAGCTCGACTATGTGAAAGAGTGAGCCCACGGCTTTGGTGAACAGGGGACCATGCCAGGAGCAGCTCCACTCTGGCAAAGAAGGAGCCCACGGCTTCGGTGAACAGGCGGCCACCTCTGCCACGTATCATAGCTTGTTGGCTGGTTGTGAAGCTTGAATATTACAACACGTGAAGCATTAACCATGGGGCGCCCTGCAGTGCAAGATAAACGCTGTTATTTAGTTTAGTTACATTCTGTCTGTCATTTATTAATCCGTAATTTAGAATTAAGTTTTATAATCTCCTCCAAATTCAGTTTCCCCCTGTGCAAAAATGAGGAGCTTGTGATCTGTCTTAAGGGTCCTTTCAGGATGAAACGATGTGATATAAGGAAAGCACCTGCCATAAAATCAGTGCCCCCTGAGTGGCCCTGCTGTCACTGTGAACGCAGCAGCAATGGGACTCGGTGACACCCGATCCAGAGGCTGGCGGGGTGCCCATGGCAGCCTGGGGCTGGGAGGAGCACGTCTGTCAGTGCCCCTGACAGCAATTCCGGCCTCTCTTCACCTGCCACGCCTTGACTAGATGCGCATGATCATTGCCTCGGGTCTGTTTTGGTTTTCAAATCTCTGATGTGGAGAAATGAACAGAAACTTGTATTTGGGGGAGGAGTTCCATTTGCCTTTCTGAGAGTGCAGCAGAGCACTAGAATTATAATATTTCTTTGCCAGGAGTTCTCTGAAATGCAGGTTCTACCTTGAAACTGGGTGGGAAGCAGAGTGTGAATGGCTGATGCTGTTGAGATGCGCGGTTGGAAGAGTTAATTCTGAATGCAAAGCACAGAACAAGTGAAACAGAGATGGATGTTGCTCCTTAAACAGGAGCTGGTCCCTATGGGGATATATTTCTCCCTCTGCCATTTTCTCATGCTGCTGAAGCCCCACTAATCCACACAGAGGAGGCAGTAAGAATGCCAATGAGGATCCGAAGGGAAGTCTGCACATCCATCAGTCTCTGTCCTCTTCAGAGAGGCCAGCTGAGGTCCACGTGTGTCTGCTACTGCCCCGTACACGTGCTCACATCCACTGCAGCGTTTGAGTTTGGAAGTGGGAAAAGGTCTCACTGTTTGCATTATTGCTGACCAGGAGTCTGTAAAACCTGTTAACAGATAAGTGATGAACAAATACAAAGGCGTTGGGAGCCCCACGGGGCAGCCCAGAATGCTCAAACCAGAGCCCGGGATAAGGTTCTGGGCCGGCTCACAGAGACCTTCCCAGGCCTGCTCTTGGTGATGCTGGGTCCTGGGCCTGGGACCTTCACCTTCCGTAGACTGATGGTGTCCTAGGGCGAGATGGGCTCTTTTTAACTCACATTTAGTGAGGTATGATTTATAGAGAGTAAAATTCACCTTTAAAGTAGACAGCTGTGAGTTCTGACATACACAGTTGCACAGCCACTCCCACGATCACGGTGTAGAGCCTTTCCCTCGCCCAAAGCCTCGCCTGAGCCCCTCCCCGTCAGCTCCCGCTCCACGCCAGCCCTTGGCTGTGCTGATCTCCATTCCCTCCTTGAGGGTTTGCTTTTCCGGAGTGTCATGTGGATGGGATCCCCGTGTGTTCGTGTGTCTGACCTCACTGAGCGCCCGTGTGCTGTGTTGCGTTTATTGGAAGTATGTTCTTTCACTGTTGAGTGCTGTTCCGCCATACAGACACACGGCAGTGTTTTCCATTCACCAGCTCACGCGCGTTTGCACTATTCCCAGTGTCTGGATAGACAGGAACTTCCGGTCACCTTGACCACACGCCCTCTGCTTCCTGCCTTCCTTTTGTCCCATCCTGGCCAACTGGCACCTACGTCCCAGGGTTGCTGCGACAATCCTATGAGTTAATGTACATTATAAAGCACACGGACTAGTTTCTGACACGCGGGGGTGCAGCATCTGCATTAGTAGTGAGAGGCAGCGGGGAGGGCTCAGACACTGCCACCAGCCCTGTCTATACCTGCCACTTACAGTGTGACCTTGGACAAGTTACTTAACCTCTCTGTGTTTCAGCTTCCTCATCTGCAAATTGATGATAATAATGGTGCCGGCCTCACAGGCTTCAGAGTGGAATTTAAATGGGCTGGTGAGTGGACACCCAGAGAGTGGCATCGAGCTATCTATGATGTTTTGTTACTGTCTAAACTTTGTAGGACGGAACTTACTGCTCTATAAAGTGGGGATTCTCAGTCAAAATTGTAAAAGGTGATGTTTGCATAGAACTTCACGCTCTGCACAGCTCCACCCTTGGCACTGAGTGTACTCTCGGGGAGAGCCTGCTGGCACGTGGCACTGTGGCACCCTTTTCCCAGGATTAGGATTAACGTAGCCGATGCCAGGAGTGGGGAGCGGGAGGCTGACAGAGCCAAGCCTGTGGTCTGCTGAGGAGGACTGGGGTTGACTCTGGAAGCTCCCAGGGGACGACTGCTGCCCAGTGGCTGCCTGGCTACAGCCTGGCCATCGCCCCTTGGAGCCCAGTCCTGAGGCTGCATGACTGCTGTCCCTGGGGTGCCTGTGACGGACAAAATTAGCTGGGCGTGGTGGCGCATGCCTAGAATCCCAGCTACTCAGGAGGCTGAGGCAGGAGAATCGCTTGAACTCAGGAGGTGGAGGTTGCAGTGGGCCGAGATTGTGCCATTGCACTCCAGCCTGGGCAACATAGTGAAACTCACAGTCTCAAAAAAAAAAAAAAAATTACTTCCCCCACCTCCAACTTGTGCCCCAGCATGAAAACCCTCTTCAATTTATCTTTCTGCCGAACTGGAGCAGGCAGGAGCTCCTTCCTGTGAGTTCCAGGACACCTCATGTACGTTTGGCAGGGTCTGTGTAAAACCTTGGACGCGTCTCAGGGTAAAATGAATGTCTGGCTGGGAGTGTGTCGTCCTCTGCAAGAGTGATGGCCACTTGGGTGTCCAGAGCCGCTTCCAGGTGAACAGCTGTGGGTCCTTGTGGGTGGGCCAGGCACGTGGGGACGGGGTGCCATCTGTGCCCGAGAGGCAGCTCGCCGGCCGACTGCGGGTCCTGCTTCGGGGTGTCCTCCTGTGGCGTCCCAAGCTTCCTAGCCGTTGAAAGTGCTGCGTTAGCATTAGCAAAAAAGGTGGCCTCACAAGTTGGAGGCTGTGGTCACACTAAGCTGAGGCCATGAGGCTGAGTGATCCCAGCACTCGCTCCAAGGGCGGGGCCGGCACAGGCTCTGAGGAGCTGTAGCAAAGATGATGAGGCCAGATGAGGGTCAGGTGTCTCTGCAGCCGCCACCCTGGCTCTGCCCTCAGCCTCACCCGTCCTGAGCACAGGAGGCCAGGTGCCTGAGGATGCGGCCACGGCACAGCTGCCTCAGGTTTCTAGAAAAGCTCTGAAGGTGGTGCCTGGCGTGACATAAAACATGTCACCTGTGAAGCATCTGTTAGAGCTGGTAAGATCATTGCAGTCATCGGCTCCTTAAAAAGTGGTGCTCTTCTCTTTCTGCCCTCTCCCTAGTCCAGGAAGCATCTGCTGTCAGCCCTGCTGAGCCCGGAGTCTGCCGGATGCTTGAGGGGGCCGGGGCCGGCCGGGGTGCAGACACTGGGCATTTCATTGGGGTGGTTTTTCAGTAGCATCAGAGCTGGTTTCGGCACATTGTGCTCTGTTGGCTGTGAAAGCTCTTTAGTATTATCTCATCTGTCAAACTTCCAGGTGAATTTGTGCAATGCTCGATGGACTAGCTGGTCACTGATAGACTGGGTGAGGAGTAACTAATTCATCTGCTGGTGCAGCAAACACTAAGACCCTCCGTCCTTGTTACGTGCTCCACTAGATACTGAAACGCAGAGTGAGTGCAGTGGAGTCGCTGCCCCTTCTCCAGGCAATGCCGGGGCGTGCAGGACTTGGGGACGGAAGTGTTCCCTCCTGAGGGGACGTGTGGGATGGGGGTGCATCAGTGCATCGGGACAGCCACCCTGCATGCCCTCAACAAGGCTTCTGGGAAAGCCGACTCTTTGATCATATTTTTCTCAGCTTTGTGGGGACGTGCTCAAAGGCACAGCAAAGCACCAGGGACACGTGTGGCTTAAGACCGGCTGACTGACCCTGGCGTGTGCCCCTCGTTGCTCCCCCAGCACCGATTCCTCCCATTCTTTTCCTAGTAAAGCCCAATTTTGTTCTCTGTGCATGCATGAGCTTCAGGCACCATTCCCCAGCCCAGGAAGAGAAGTAGGATGTCACCTTTTCCTCCTGAAGCTTCTGCTTTCATCTTCTGGTCTGGAATTAAAAGAGGAGGCTGGAGGTGAGGCGGCCATCTTGCAGCCATGAGGTGACCGTGGAGATGGAGCCTATAGGAAGAGGAGAAGAGGAAGAGCCTGGGACCCCAAGGTGTCAGGGGAGCCCACACCACCCCTGACAGACAGGGGACCCCACACCACCCCAGACAGACAGGGGACCCCACACCACCCCAGACAGACAGGGGACCCCACACCACCCCAGACAGACAGGGGACCCCACACCACCCCAGACAGGGGACCTGACACCACCTCAGACAGGGGACCCCACACCACCCCAGACAGACAGGGGACCCCACACCACCCCAGACAGACAGGGGACCCCACACCACCCCTGACAGACAGGGGACCCCACACCACCACAGATGGAAGATCCCGGGTTTCCTCAAGCTGTGGGAAATAAGCCCTCGTCTGCTGTGCTACTCCCAGGCTCCCAGGCAGCCAGCACGGTCCTTTTAGAACCCCAAATATCTGAGACAGGTCTCAGTCAATTTAGAAAGCTTATTTTGCCAAGGTTAAGGGCATGCCTGTGGCACAGCCCCAGGAGGTCACACAGCCTCAGGAGGTCCTGATGACGTGCCGAGGTGGTTGGGGTACAGCTTGCTCTGACACATTTTAGGGAGACGTGAGGCATCGAACAGTACGTGTAAGATGTGCATTGGTTCCGTTGGGTAAGGTAGGACGGACAGGGCTGCATTATTTTGAGTCCTTGATCGGCTTTCCACTGAATACAATTAGTCTGGCCCAGTGAATCTGCATTTTTACATAAACAATAGGGCAGAGGAAGCCATCAATTATACATTTGCCTCAGGGGAGCCTCAGAGGGATGACTCTGAGTTCTGTCTGTCCTTTATCCCGAGGAATTTCCTAGTGGGCAGATCGTGAGGGAGGGCTGTAGCTTCTTCTCTTGCAGCGACCTTATTGGCAATAGAATGTTCGGCAGGTGTGCCCGGCAGTTCCCAGCTTGTCTCTGGCTTAGTGATGTTGTGGTCCCGGGTTTTATTTTCCTTTCACAGACACAGTGCTATTTTGAGGTAAGGAAGGGTGGTGAGCCTGCCTCTCCTGTGCGGCCGCCTCCGGAGGGCTGGGGCGTGACTCCACCGTGGCTGGGCATAGGCCCAGAACCTCAGGCTGGCAAATAATCCATAATTGCAGGCCCTGGTGATCGTCCAATCTATCCAGGCACCAGTGTTCAGTTTCACGGACAGCATCATCTCCAGGAGGGCAGACTTGGAGGCAGGTCTGAATCCAGCTTGGCCATTTTCATCTGTGTGGCCCTGGGCACGTGGTGGAACTGTAGCCAGCCCCGATTCCTCCGTCTGTACAATGATGTGGGTGATGGCACCTCTCTTGTGGGGTTGCTGGGTCTTCAGTGAGACAATTGGGAAGTGCTTAGTGCACGTTCGTTGTTATAGATATGAGTGTTCTGAAGAAACATAAACATCCTCTGCTTCCCGTTCCTTCATGTGCTCTGCAGCCCACGACAAGTTCCATCCTCTTACAGGGTCACTCCTGGTGAGCTGCACTCGGGGCTGTGTTTGAGCCATGCTGCAGGTCACTGATGGGGCCGTGGGCAACTCGGTCTCCCTGGTGTTCCCCTGTCTATAAGACAAGAGGTTTGTACTAGATTGATTTCCAGGTGCATTTGTTGGAAGGTTCTGTGATTTTTACCATTCTCTGTGCATAATTCTATTGTAAGGAAAAGTGGTTTAAAGCAGGAGCGTTTCCCTTGCTACCTAAAGATGTCACTACATCAACTTTGCATCTTTTATTAGCATACTTTTTCTTAAGTCTCCACTGGTTGAGCAAAAAGAGATGAAATTTGCATTGATTTTCTCACTAAAGACACGTCCACTTGCCTGGTTTGAGGAGGTTTTGACCAAGAGTGGGTCCTGAGGTTTCTCTCCCCTGCTGGCCTCTGCAGACACGGCCATGCTTCCTGGCATGACTTTCCTCAGGTGGTAACAGCTTCACCCTGTCTCAGGAGGATGGTGCTGCTCTTCACTGCCTCTTGGGCTCTGTGGACTCTGTCTAACTTTGTGAATTGCATTATGATTTTTTTCAACACTGTGGATCGGTCTACCAGCCTGTGGGCACCTCTACCCGAGGGTTTAACAGAAAGTGCAGGACCGGTGGGGTGCTGCTGTTCCTTTCTGAGAGGGCGCACCCTTTGCCTCTCAAGCTACCCAGACAGGCTTAAGAGGTGGTGACTTGGTGGGTGACCAGCACCGATAGTGTCTCTTTCAAATACGATGACCCTCTGACTGTCCTTGGCCGTGAAGATCTCATCCTATTTGGACATTTAAGCTCCTCCTCTGGGTTGGATAATACCGTTGGAACTGTGGAGATACAGCTCTGAAAGGCAGTGTCCGCTGCACCTGTGAGCAGTATTGTCCCCTGAGGGTCCAAGCCACCATGACTCAGGTTGGCTTTCATCAAAGGACCAGAACGTTCCATGTCCACGTGCCCATCGTGGGACTCCGGGCAGTCTGTGTGGCCCCAGTGCTCACAGATGAGTTGTGTGTGTTTGTACAATGTGGGTGCTGAGGGGATGCAGGAGTCGGAATTTCCATCAGGTTGTCTGGTTTGTAGCTCTCCCTGCACAGTGGGGCTCCACTTCCCCCCACAGCACATACAATAATCTACTGGGATCCAGTGGACCTGGGGTGCGGGCCTCTGGACTCAGAGGTCGGCTGCCTGAAGTCTGGGGCAAGCGCTGCTCTGCTGGCATGGCGGGGTGATGGTGGGACATCTGATCTCTTCCCTTCGTCTTTCTTTCTACTTTGGAGCACAGAGCATCTGGGATGCCTTAGGTTGGTCCTGCACAGGGTTTTTACATTTATTTTAGCTAAAGTAGCACTTACAGTGTGACAGCGTTTGCCTGAAGGTGACAGGAACTCCCACCATGGGAAGAAGGCGGTGGTGGTGCTGTGTGGTCTCCTCACAGGAGGGTCCTGAGGTGGAACTGCCAGCTCCCTGGGGCAGCTCCAGTCCTTCTGTGGCGGCTTCTGCTGTCCCTCATCTCGCGATGGGTTCACGTCCCAATGGGAACGTGGCCCCAGCCTGGCTCTCCCCTGGTGACCCGTGCTCCCTCTGCCACTCTGTTTCACTGCTTCGCACCCTTCTGTGACAGCCCTGCCCCTCTGGAGCCCGGCTGTCAGTGGCCTGGGCCTTGTTCTCTTCTGCTGGTCACCATGGAGTCTGAGGTCACTGCTGACTTCCTCCGGGGCCAGGGCATCTGCTCATGGCCTCAGCCCTGCCCACTGCCCGCATCGTCGGTGCCTCTGCATCTACCAGCTGGGAAGTGGGCACTGGGCAGCCTGGGTGTGGGGAGCAGGTGAGGAAACAGCCCAAAAGGCAAAGGGCTGCAGGGAGACAGAGACGCGGAAGGCCCCGCCGTGCACACAGTCGGGAGGAGCGCAAGGCCTGTAGGTGTCTGTGCCCATCTCCTGTGGAGCTCTGCGAGGCGCTGTGCACCTGTCTGCGTAGCCACAGTGGCTGCCTGGTGTCCTTCTGCCACTTGCAGCACACTAGGAGGAAATGTGTGGTTGGAGAAAGACTTTAAAAAAAAACCTACTGACCTTCCTGAGGTTTTCGATCCACTGATGCCCTTAAATGACCTAGGAGTGAAAGGTTGCAGAGAAACCACAGGCAGAGCCAGAACAGCCTCCCAGGAATAGTAAGTTCATGTGAGCAGGGAGGAGGTCAAGACGTGAAGTGGGAGAAAGGCTGCTGTCGCTTTCTCCTCTTTTATGTCTGAGCCTTATTCAGAACATGTATTTGGAATAAGATGAAGGCCATCCTTCTCCGCTGGTGAGGCCATTCACGCACTGTCCCAACTCCATCCTGACCCCATCCTGAGCACGCTCTGGAGCCGGAACCTGTGGCCAGGGTGCACTTTCCCCTGCCAGGGGTCCAAGTGTCCCGAAGGTGCACTCAGCTGAGCAGGGGACACGACCGTGGACATCTGGGGAGACGCTGCCTGAGCCCCTGCAGCCCCTGCCTGCCTGAGGCTTCCTGGCTCACACTCCCTGGCCCTACCCCTTTCCCAGGACACTGCGGCTGAGCCCCTTCTGGGCAGGCCATGGGCCCGCATGAGACCACGCAGCCAGGGTCTTCCTCCTCCTCCACCTTGTCCCTCTCAATCACTATCACACATTCTCTGTCAACGTCCAGTCTATCATGTGTTCACTCTAACACATGTTATGTCACACATGAACTCATGCGTTGATCACGTGTTCACTCTAACACAGTCACTCACGCACTCCCTCTATCACACGTTCCCTCTGTCACACGTTCCCTCTGTCACACGTTCCCTCTATCACACGTTCCCTCTGTCAGACGTTCCCTCTGTCACACGTTCCCTCTGTCACACGTTCCCTCTATCACACATTCCCTCTGTCAGACGTTCCCTCTGTCACACGTTCCCTCTATCACACGTTCCCTCTGTCAGACGTTCCCTCTGTCACACGTTCCCTCTGTCACACGTTCCCTCTATCACACGTTCTTTCTATCACACGTTCCCTCTATCACACGTTCACTCTATCATTCAGTCTATCACACATTCCCTCTGTAGACGTTCCCTCTATCACACCTTCACTCTATCACACGTTCACTATCATGTTCACTCTATCACACATTCACTCTGTCATTCAGTCTATCACACATTCTCTCTGTAGACGTTCCCTCTATCACACCTTCATGCTATTACATGTTCACTATCATATTCACTCTATCACACTTCACTCTATAACACCTTCACTATCATGTTCACTATCACACGTTCACTCTAGCACACGTTCACCATCATGTTCTCTCTATCCCATGTTCACTCTAGCAGATGTTCACTATCATGTTCTCTCTATCACAGTCACTCTCACGCATTCCCTCTATCTGACATTCCCTCTATCACACATTCACTCTCTCACGTGTTCACTGTATCCCATGTTAGCTCTCATGCATTCCTTGGATCATGTGTTCAGTCTGTTGTGCACCTACTGTCACATGTTCACTCTCATGTGTTCACTCTATTGCATGTTTGCTCTATCATGCATCCACTCCCACACCCTTCATCATGTGTTCACTCTCCCATGTTCAATCTCTCTTGTGTCCACTGTCACACATTCACTCTATCACGTTTGCTCTGTCATGTGTCCACTGTCACACGTTCAGCCTATTGTGTGTTCGCTCTGTCACACACTCTGTCTCATGTTTGCTCTATTACGTGTCCACTATCACTTTATCCCGTGTTCACTCTAATGTGTTTGGCGTATCACGTGTTTGTGATCACACATTAACTCTATCGTGTATGCGTTCACTATCATGCACTAACTCCATCACGCTCTCCTACCATGCATTCCCTTTGTCATTTGTTCAGTGTATCACTTTTTCACGCCCTCACTGCTTGCTCTCTCACATGTCTGTGCTGTCACCGAGCCAGCCTACCTGTGTGCTCTGGAGCAGGCTGCCTAGCTGTTCTGTGCCTTGGCATCCTGATCGCTAAGACTGGAGAGATGATACCTATGGGAAGGGCTTAGATCCCCATCAAGGCTGGGCATTATTAATGTAATGCCCAGAGGTAGAGAGCGGGGAGCCCCGTGTTTAGAGGCTGGGTCCACAGGATTTGCCAGCACAGCAGATGTAGGATGCAAAGGACAGAGAAGTCAGGAATGAATTGTGAATTCTTGTGGCCTGGTTAAGAATGGGGATATGATCTCTTTACCAATTGTGATGTCACATAGGACGTGCTCCGAGCTGGGGGAAAACAGAAAGTGAGGTGGATTTGGGGGAAATCAAGATTTAAATTTTAAAATAGAATTTTGAGATGTGTGTGAAGTTCTGATTGTAGAGGTTGGAAGGCATTGGGGGAAGAGTCTGGGGTTTATGAGAGGAGTGATGACTGGAAATGTAAACTGAGGATTTATCAGCCGTAGTGAAATTGAAAACCATGGGATTGAATAACATCACCAAGAGGGCACATGAGGATGAGAGAGGAGTGCTGGTTGGGGGGAGCTCTTGGATGTGGATGGCAAAGGAGGAGGCCCGCTGGAGAACTTCAGTCCCCTCACCCAACCACACAAGCGGCACTCACAACCTTCTACTGGATGAAGCTCTCTCTTGGCAGTCAGGACTTTCTGAGGGGCAGTCAGAGGCCAAGAATCACTCCCCTTTCTTTGGCCTGCTTACCATTGCAGCGTTTAGATGTTGCCTGGATGTCTCAAGGGTTAAATCTTGCTTCCTTGGAGGGAATGACTTAACCTATAAACTTATTAACAAATCAGAGGGGAAGAAGGGAAAGGCTGCAGGGCACTCAGGCCTGGAAAATCAATGCTCATGTTTTCTGTGGAATTTTTAGACTTAATTCTATTTGATGATTACCCAAATAGTATACCCTCATTGGAAAACACTTGAATATTGCAGAAAATTATAAAAAGAAGGTAAAAAAATCCTTTAACCATCCACACAGAGATAAATACTATTATCTTCTTCTATAGTTTATTGAAGTCTTTCTTCTATGAAAATTTTCTTTCCCTCAAATGGTAGATATAATTTTATATACTATGTAATTCATCACACATTACCATGAGTGTTTTTCTAAGTAATTGAAAACTTTTTAAAGAAGTAACATTTTTAAAGGTGGTATAATATTACATCAAATTAAATTACATCAAGTAGTATTTTGCTTAGAAAATTTCCTGCTGTTAGACCTCGATGTTTTCCCCAGAGAAAAGATCAGCATTTGTAATTTGATGGCAAAAACAACTAGTTATAACAGACAGTCAAATAGGAGCTTTCTCCTCCTGCCACCAGTGACCCATCCTTCTATTCCACGCTCTCCTCACCGAAGCTTTCCTGGACAGAGGAAGTTTATACTCTGGGAAGAGACAAATTTTAACTGGTAAGAGCCTGTCGTTTTGATATTATATTTGATCGGATTTTCTATTATCTGCAATTGACTAGAGAACATCTTACGACCCAAGAGTGTCTGGAAAAGTTCTGGGCCCTGTCCACGTTTTTGTTGAGAGTTAGGGGAAAGTAGTTAAGAGAGCAGGTTTGTGAGACGATGGGGTAACAAAGTGAAGTGGCGTCCCGTGTCTTCCAATAAATTCACCACACCAGGCTACTTCGGGTCAAAACTTCTGTTAGTATTTTATAGTCTGTCTTTTCATCAAAGAATATGAATGTTTCACAAATTCTTAATAAGCACAAGGAAATTGCTCCCTAGAAAGGTTTAAAAAGCATAGCTCTTCTGGAAGTGTCTAACAGAGCATTTGGTAAAGTTTGTATCTATAACCACTTTCAACATTGACAATGACTTATTAAAACAGATCTTTTTATTTTAATATTTTTTAATCAATGGAGGTGGCCATTTTGAATACATTGATTAAGCATTTGTACTTCCTCTGTTATGAAGGGTACATTTCAACAGCTGGGAATGAGCAGAAATATGCCACATTATTGGAAGCTGTAGGTGGCGGGGGGAGGTTGTGGGTGAGTGATAACATTTCTGGTAATAGGTAAGTCACGTGACTGAGCACTTAGTGTGCCAGGCCCCATGAGGGAGAGTCCTCTGGACCACGCACTAGACACATTTCATGAAATGTCCTCACCTGATGTCTTCCTGGGTGGCATGTAGAAGAACGGCCTCCCTCCAGGACTTTCGGCAACTGGTGGGAGCCCCAAAGCCGTTTCCAACATGGATGACGGTTAAGGATTGGAGATGATCCTATCAGGATTCGTGCTCTTCCCACGAAGATCAATTCCATTTTGTTCTTATGCCTAAAGATGGGCAGAAATAGCAGAGGACAAGGAGGTACTGGCTACCTGCTTACCTTTCTGGAGAGTTCTGAGGAGGTGGATGGATGTGGGAAGTTTCAGTTCAGGGTAAGAAATACGACTGGGTACCTCCTCTGGTAAAGGCACTGCTGTGTCACTCATAAGCACAAGTGGTAGGAATATTCTAATACTGAAGATCAGAAAAACAGAAGCCACTCTAAGTATCTCGAGCAGTAAGGAAATAATACAGGGAAATAGATACATACAGACCTGTAGTGAGTCTCTGGGGAGCGACGGCTGGGAAGGTCACTGTTGCTTTCAGGATTTCCAGATAGGTGTGAGTTAATGGGAAGCCTACAAGCAGATGGGGAGGCTGTAGGCATCGCAGGGACACCACACAATACCTGCTACAGAGCCTGGAGTGGGTGATTTTAATGAAGGTGCCTGGCATCTGGTGGAAAAATATTACATCTGCCAGCTGACCGCTGACAAATAGATGCCAGCCCATGATTGCTGATGAGAAATATATTCTTTTTCCTTTTCTGCATCTTAAATTTTATGTGAATGACTTCCATTGGGCCTCTGCCTGTCAGGGAGCCTTCAAAGCATGGGCATGTGGGTGTCGCTTCAGACAACAGCGTTCAGCACAGTTCTGTGACTTGGGGGTGTTGCTATGAACATGCGGAGAGAGACATATGCAGAGAAGGCGTGGAGCCTAAAAGAACCTTGCTGAACCCAGGAACTTCTTACAAGTGTAAAGCTCGACTTGAGGGATTTTTTGTTTGTTTGTTTATTTTGATGTCTGGGGCCTTTGTATGGGGCTGGACTTACGTGTCCAGAAAGTAGATTGAGCTGCATGGGCAGACACACGAAGACAAAATTTAGATTTTCCTGCAAGTATCTCTAGTTTCAGGGAAAGCTGGGATTAAGTGGGACAGGACTGGAGCCACGCAAACTAGAAGTCCCGATGAAAGCTGATGGGGGCCCGGTCTCAGGAAGTGGAAATAACAAATATTTTGGAGGTGGAATTACCAGGATGTAGTGATCCAATGGATGGGACTGTCAGGGGAGATATGAGAAGGGGAGAAGCTAACTGTGGACCGTTCGTGGTTGGTTCGGATGAGTCAACAGTGACGCCACTGTCCCGGAGTAGGAATAAAGCAGAAAGGGACAGGTTTTGTGGGAAAGGCAGGGACTTACGTTTGGGACTTAGGGAGCTTGAAGTGCTTGTGGGACGTTCAAGTGATGTGACAAGTCAACAGTCAGGTCTGGGAACAAGTCTCCAGTTTAGGCAGCAACAGAACTTTGGGTGCAAAATGGTTTGTCTGCCCCGTGGATATGGAAGTGAAAACCGTGAGTGCAGATGAGGTCAGTCAGGGAGGTGTGGAGAGCGGGGAGTCTGATTCAGAGTTCCCTGTGGTGGGAGCCCACGGATGGTACTTTGTGGGGCTCAGTGAATTACTGAGCTTAAAAATGAGATGACTTGGTAGTCAGCAAAATTTTATAGTCATCACTAATATCTTTCTAAAGTTGGACAATGTGCAAAGCATTATCGCATGCACTGCCCACTGCGAGCCTGTGAAGATTTTAATCTGTTTCACAGATGAGGAGAGCGAAGCTCAGAGGACTCTGGGTCAGGCAGCAGTAAACAGATGAAGCAGCTCGGCCCCGCCCTCCACCTCCCCTTCGTTTCTCCCTAAGTCATGTCATGACCTGCTTGTCCCACGCTTATCCTTTCACATGGGTCAAATGCGTTACACCGCCCAGAATTTTGCACAATCACTTTGCAAAACAGTGACAGTAACATGGGGATTGCTTTCCACGTATTACAGACAGATGCATCCAGAGTTTCACTGACGGTCGTAGGGTGAAAGTTGAGTGTGCCATTGGTAATTACAGCAATTTGTTTCTTTTTCGTGTGGAAGTGGAGGACAGCAGAGTCTTCATCAGAGAGAAGCATGTGGCTTTCTTGAGCGCACATTGTTCTAGCTGTAGCTCAGGAAACGGGACGTTAGAAGTAAAATTCAAGACTAAATATTAAGTCTGAGGGTCTCAGCGTCCACCCGTGCAGCCCCTCACGTTGATCTTAAGCCTTTATCCTGTCTTCGGTTGTAGCTGCCACATAGCTGAGATTCTCAAAAACCTCTTTGGATTGTCTGACAAAATAGCACAGAGTGGGCCCCGTGGATGGAGTTTCGGATGAAGTTATAGAAACTGAAAAAAAAAATCAGATCGTCAGCTGTAGGATTCATCCAGTCCGACTTTCCACATCTGGGACTGGCCTCATGAGAGGGACGTGGAAGGGACGATTGTCGTTCATCTCTTTGTTCATTTGGTCCATCAGTCAGCCTCGGGGCACAGGAAGTGCCACTGAGCCAGGCTTCCAGCCACCAGGAATGTGCAGGCGGGCAGGGGAGGAAGGAAACTGTCAATATTGAGATCCACTCAGAGCCAGGCATGGACTCAGGGCTTTCCACTGTGATTGCATTTCACTTTGTAACAACTCGAGAGGGGTACTCATGTGCTGGTGTTGGTAAGGAACCCACGACTGGGAGGATGAAGAGTCAAGGCTGCGCAAGTGTCCAGCTATGAACGCAGGCATGGACGAGGCGCTCCTCCTAGAGCTCATTTATCTCCTCTTTCTGCAAAACTGTCCCCTTTTCGAAGACGTATCTCTAGATCTATTTTAAATGCTCTATTTCTAAAATTCCTTAACTTACGAAGGTTTATTTTACCCATTGTCGATAATAAGGGCTCATTTTGCATTTAATTCATGTATTTGTCCATTTGTCCATTCTTTATTTATCCAGTTTCCATTGACTGAATATTTTGGGGGGACTCTTAGACGTTATGAGCTGAGAATGCAACATGGGAAAACACAGCCCATGGTTGTTGGAGTCGCATTGTAGCTGGGAGACCCACATGACGCACAGAATTATAGTGGAATCTACGTGTTGTAATAATTCAGGAGACTGGCATGAATTGTAGAGTTAGGCAGAAGGGTCAAAGATGGAGAGTGGTAAAAGCTGTGGAAACGGAGCTTTGAAATAAGGAAGAAAAGGTGAGGAGCTACCTTGGCCTCTTTCCAGGTGGCCTAGGAGAACACTCTGCATAGAGAAGGCGCGGAGCTGGAAAGCTCACGAAGTGCACGGAGCAATCTCTTTTCTGTGTAACTGAAGCCCAAGTGTGTGTGTGTTTGCCAGTGTGTGGTGTGCATTCGTGTGTGTGAATATATGTGTGTATGCATGTGCGTAGTTTGCACTTGTGAGTGGGGTATGTGTCTATATGTGAGTGCATGTGTGTGTTGGCGTGTGTGTGTGCATGCATGTGTTTGTACATGTGTGCATGTGTTTGTCTCTCTGTGTATGCAGTGTGTGTATATGTGTGTATGCAGGTATTCAGTGTGTGTTTGTATGTACATGTGTATATCATGTGTATCTGTGCAGGTGTGCACATTTGTGTGTTTATTCATGTGTGTATGTATGTAATTGTATATGATTTTGTGCGTGTTTTTGTGTCTATCCGTGTATATACAGTGTTTGTGTGTTTACATCTGTGTGCACATATGTGGTATATGTTTATTTATATGTGTGTATGCATGTTTGCGGTGTTTGTGTTCATATGTATATGTGTGTATGTATGTGTGTGGTGCTTGTGCAGGTATGCATACACATAAGTGTATGTGGTGTGTGTTTGTATGTGCTTATGTATGTTTGCATGTATATGATACATGTTTGTATGTGTATAGTGTATGTGTGTGTGGTGTGTGCTTGTACATGCAGATGTGTGTTTCCATGTGTTTGTGTGTATATATGTGTGTATGCGGTGTGTGTCTATGTATATGTATGTTGTGTTTGTGCATGTTTGCATGTGTTTCTGTGTATATATGTGTATGTGTGTATGTGGTGCGTGTTTGTGCATGTGTTTCTGTGTATATGCGTGGTGAGTGTGTCCATGTGTATGTCTGCATATTTGTGCATATATGCATGTGCTTGTGTGTATACATGGTCATGTGTGTATGTGGTGTGTGTTTGTGTGTTCACGTGTTTGTGCATTTGTGTATGTATATATGTGGTATGTGCTCGGGTATGGTGTGTGTTGTGTTTGTGTGGTGTGCAGGGAAGAAGTAAGAGACAAGGCCATGATGTCAACAGCTCTGGCGCGGTGGCCTGCAGCCGGAAGAAGCCCTGGGAGGTGCTTGCCTCCCACCTTGCCTTGCTCCTGGGATCAGACTGCGTTTCCCGGTCCTTGCCTTGCTCCTGGGAGCAGACTGCGTTTCCTGGTCCTTGCCTTGCTCTTGGGAGCAGACTGCGTTTTCCGGTCCTTGCCTTGGCCCCGAGGCGCATGGGTGGAGGTGGCCGTGCTCCCCGCTCGCTTCAGCCTGAGGGCTCCCGCGTGTCTGTTCTCCAGAGCCTCTGCCTTGCCCTGCAGAATGAAGCACTGTTCACCGAGTGGCTTCAAGTACGACAGTGTGCTCCCTCCCAGTCCCGGACACGAGAAGTCCGAATCCAGGCGTCTGCAGGGCCTGCTCGCTCAGCGAGGGGACACCCTTCTCTGGCTCCCTGCCTTCTGACGTCAGTCCATCTCCACCTGCATCCTTACAGGGTGCTCCCCTCCCTGAGTGTCTCCTCTTCTGAGGACATCAGTGATTCTGGATCAGAGCCCACCCTAGTGACCTCCTAAATTTATGACACCCGCAAAGATCGTATTTCCAAATAAAAGCAGGTTCACAGGTACTTAGTGGGTAAGGTTTTGACATCTCCTTTTGGGGGACACTCTTTGACCCATGATGGCTGGTCCCTGGTTCAAACAGGTGGGGCGGGAGGGAGCTGAGGGAGCTGCTTGCAGCCTGAAGCAGAGCTGCCCTGTGAACCCACCCAGGGCCTGTGTACACGCCTGAGACTGGGGGCAATTCCTTATGCAGCATCCCTGTGACCCTGGAGGGGACGGAAGGGCAGCTGGGAGGGACAGGAGGCTGGAGCCCAGGAGGGAGAGGAGAGGAGGCTGGAACCCAGGAGGACAGGAGAGGAGGCTGGAACCCAGGAGGGAGAACAGAGGAGGCTGGAGCCCAGGAGGAGAGGAGAGGAGGCTGGAACCCAGGAGGGTCAGGAGAGGAGGCTGGAACACAGTAGGGAGTCATCTGGGAGGGAGAGCAGAGGAGGCGGGAACCCAGGAGGGACAGGAGAGGAGGCTGGAATCCAGAAGGATTGGAGAGGATGCTGGAACCCAGGAGGGAGAGGAGAGGAGGCTGGAACACAAGAGAGAGTCAGCTGGGAGGGAGAGCAGATGAGGCTGGAACCCAGGAGGGAGAACAGAGGAGGCTGGAACCCAGGAGGGAGAGCAGAGGAGGCTGGAACCCAGGAGGAGAGGAGAGGAGGCTGGAATCCAGGAGGAGAGGAGAGGAGGCTGAACCCAGGAGGACTGGAAAGGAGGTTGAACCCAGGGGGACAGGAGAGGAGGCTGGAACCCAGGAGGATTGGAGAGGAGGCTGGAACCCAGAAGGAGAAGAGAGGAGGCCGGAACCCAGGAGGACTGGAGAGGAGGCTGGAACCCAGGAGGATTGGAGAGGAGGCTGGAACCCAGGAGGATTGGAGAGGACGCTGGAACCCAGGAGGAGAAGAGAGAAGGCTGGAACCCAAGAGGACTGGAGAGGAGGCTGGAACCCAGGAGGAGAAGAGAGAAGGTTGGAACTCAGGAGGATTGGAGAGGAGGCTGGAACCCAGGAGGAGAAGAGAGAAGGCTGGAACCCAGGAGGACAAGAGAGGAGGCTGGAACCCAGGAGGACTGGAGAGGAGGCTGAGCCCAGGGGGACAGGAGAGGAGGCTGGAACCCAGGAGGACTGGAGAGGAGACTGGAAACCAGGAGGAGAAGAGAGAAGGCTGGAACCCAGGAGGACTGGAGAGGAGGCTGGAACCCAGGAGGACTGGAGAGGAGGCTGGAACCCAGGAGGAGAAGAGAGAAGGCTGGAACTCAGGAGGATTGGAGAGGAGGCTGGAACCCAGGAGGAGAAGAGAGAAGGCTGGAACCCAGGAGGAAGGAGATGAGGCTGGAACCCAGGAGGAGAGGAGAGGAGGCTGGAACCCAGTAGGATTGGAGAGGAGGCTGGAACCCAGAAGGATTGGAGAGGAGACTGGAACCCAGGAGGACAGGAGAGGAGGCTGGAACCCAAAAGGATTGGAGAGGAGGCTGGAACCCAGGAGGGAGAGCAGAGGAGGCTGGAACCCAGGAGGAACAGGAGAGGAAGCTGGAACCCAGGAGGACAGGAGAGGAGGCTGGAACCCAGGAGGAACAGGAGAGGAGGCTGGAACCCAGGAGGAACAGGAGAGGAGGCTGGAACCCAGGAGGACAGGAGAGGAGGCTGGAACCCAGGAGGACTGGAGAGGAGGCTGGAACCCAGGAGGATTGGAGAGGAGGCTGAACCCAGGAGGACAGGAGAGGAGGCTGAACCCAGGAGGACAGGAGAGGAGGCTGGAACCCAGGAGGATTGGAGAGGAGGCTGGAACCCAGGAGGATTGGAGAGGAGGCTGGAACCCAGGAGGAGAGGAGAGGAGGCTGGAACCCAGGAGGAAGTCTGTCTCCAGAGGGTGTGCATGCCAGGGGCAGAGACTGAGCAAGGCGAGTCTGGGTGGAGGGGTGTTGGGGGTCTCCAGCAGAGGGTGATATAACAGGGTCGGCATTTAAAAATAATTGTGTTGGCCCCTCATTGGCAGGAGACATGGCTGGGCCTGAGGCAGGACCCCCATTCTACGTTCATTCTGAGGGAGCCTGGGGCCAGAATGCCTTTGGTCCCCTAATCCTCATAGATGGCCCCAGACACATGCCCCATGCATGCAGGAGAGCACGTGGGTATGTGAGGTGTCATCTGGTTACAGAGATAAGCTGCCTTTAGAAAGGGGGCCCGAGGCTTCACAATGGGTACACCGCCCTGGGACTCCAGGGGAGGCTGCCGCCTTCACAGCCCCCCTCTGCTACATGATGATGGTAATGTGGTCCTTGAGGCTGTGAAGCCCTCACACAAGTGAAGCCTTACTACCGGGAAAGGCTTGGCTCTGTAGCGCAGGCCCGCAGTGCTCAGCAGCTGCTAGTGGTGATTTAGGCGGAGTGACAGGAGGGGGACGGCTGAGGGGGAGGGGCAGAGGTCCTTGAAGGGCACCCACTGACTTCACGTTGCTCTGAGAGGCCCCAGAATATCTCCAACCCCCAAAACAACAAACGGTGAGATCTGGTTCTTCGTGTTCCTCGGATCCTGCAATAACTCATTCGGTGGGGTTCACGAGCACCTGCTCACACCGGGCGCGGGCGGCGGGTGGACGAGCAGCGCAGGTCGGTCCCCTGATGGACAACACAGGCGGCCTCGTGGTCCCGAAATGCTCCCCAGAGGAGTGGAGGCCTGGGCTTCCTGGCAAGGGGCGGATGGTGTCAGGAGCAGCACAGGAACGTTCCCAGACATGCAGTGTCGCGATCCATCCATCCAGGACGCGTCTGGAGCCATCTCCAAGGCAGGATGTCTTTCCGTGGGGGCAGTGGGCAGGGCCTCGGCAGAGGCTGTGAGGAAGGCTTCCCCAGTGCCTGAGAGCAGGAAGGATGTCTGTGCTGTGCTGCTCCCGGCCGGCCTCTGCTGCTGATGCTTGTTCTGAAGAAGGGCTGCCACACCAGTGTCTGCGCAGCTGGACGTGCCTTCCAGAGTTAGCGTGGAGGTGCCTGAGCGAGGGTGCAGGTGCCTAGTGATGGTGCAGGCTCCCAGAGTGAGGGTGCAGGTGCCTGAGTGAGGGTGCAGGTGCCTGAGTGAGGGTGCATGCGCCTGAGTGAGGGTGCAGGCTCCCAGAGTGAGGGTGCAGGCTCCCAGAGTGAGGGTGCAGGTGCCTGAGTGAGGGTGCAGTGCCTGAGTGAGGGTGCAGTGCCTGAGTGAGGGTGCAGTGCCTGAGTGAGGGTGCAGGTGCCTGAGTGAGGGTGCAGGTGCCTGAGTGAGGGTGCAGGCTCCCAGAGTGAGGGTGCGGTGCCTGAGTGAGGGTGCAGGTGCCTGAGTGAGGGTGCAGGCTGCCAGAGCTCAGGCTGTGCAGCAGGGGTGCCTTAGGTGTTCCAGAAAGGGCAGCACCCTGGGGTAGGAGAGGCCAGGCTGGGCCAGGAGGACTTTGCCCAAGACGCCCCTCCCTCCTGTGCTGCACAGGCTTGGTGGCCACAGCTTCCCACTCACTGTGATTTTGGGTGATTTCCTTACTGGGGAAGAAAGGGAATGCTGATAGACCTGGACTCTCCGGTCCTGCCTGCAAGGCCCCTGCCTCACGCTTCCACTTAGAAGCCTCTGGGACCAGAAGTGACAGAGGGACATGCCACAGATGATCCCATACACGGTGACTGACGAGTGGACCCTGCAGCTAGAGGGAGGGAGGTTGCAGGAAGGAGCTGGGGCTGCCCAGTCTCCCGGCCAGAGCAGCTATTCCGCGCAGGACCGGGGGCCTCTCATGTGGCTGGACCATAGCCGGGCTGCCCTGGGAGAGTCGGCGGACTCGAGGTCAGCATGGGGACTGGATCCTCACGACAGGGACAGACTTTTCCATTCCTTCCAGAGCTGCTGACCCTGGTTGGTCTGCAGGACCCAGGCATGACTGCAGGGTCTGAGACGAGCGTGACCAGGCTGGGAGGCAGAGCTCCATGGTGTTGGGGTACAGAGCCACATGTGGGCATCCGTGTCAGTTCCCTGTGGCCTGCTTGCCGAGGAAGCTCTGAATCACGTCTGTTGTTCCAGAATAATCATTAATCACAGCTGACTGGCCCTTCCGTTCACTCCCAAAAGCATCCCAGGTCACTGAGATGAAGGGAGGGAAGTCCCACAGTGCCCACCTGGCCTGACCCTGGAGGCCCACAGCCAGGATAGGGAAGTCCCACAGTGCCCACCCGGCCTGACCCTGGAGGCCCACAGCCAGGATATGGAAGTCCCACAGTGCCCACCTGGCCTGACCCTGGGGCCCCACAGCCAGGATAGGGAAGTCCCACAGTGCCCACCCGGCCTGAACCTGGAGGCCCACAGCCAGGGTATGGAAGTCCCACAGTGCCCACCCAGCCTGACCCTGGGGGCCCACAGCCAGGATAGGGAAGTCCCACAGTGCCCACCGGGCCTGAGCCTGGGGGCCCACAGCCAGAATATGGAAGTCCCACAGTGCCCACCCGGCCTGAACCTGGAGGCCCACAGCCAGGATATAGAAGTCCCACAGTGCCCACCCGGCCTGACCCTGGGGGCCCCACAGCCAGGGGGCCTAGACAGAGTTTCTAGCAGGGCAGCAAAAAGATAGGAAGAAGGAGTGGGAGGGAGGAGGGCACGAAGCAAGGATGAGCCTTCAGGAAAGAGCCTTACTGTGGTGGAGGACTCTGAGTGGCCCAGTGGGACAGCAGTTCCCGTTAGGAGGTGGAGGGGCAGGGGGAGGCCAGGCCTGCACCTTCCCCAGGATCAGCAGCTCCCATGCTGTGGAGGGGTAGGCACATGGTGGTCACATAGGTGCAGAGACACCAGACCACAGGCCTTTACTGAGCTCCTCCACCCTGGGTGGGAAGCTTTGGGGAGTGAATGGGCAGTCCCTGCCTTCACCAGGCCAGGAGCCCCCTGCTCGAAAGGGCTGAGCCTTGGAAGCTTCCCTGAAGTTCCCCCTCCGTCCCCTCCGTCCCTGGCTTCCCTTCCTCTCCAGACCCTCCCCTAGTCCTCCCTCCCTCCCCTCCCTCCCTGGATTCCCTTCCCCTCCAGGCCCTCCCCTAGTCCCTGCCCTCCCCTCCCTCCCTGGCTTCCCTTCCCTTCCCCTCCAGGCCCTCCCCTAGTCCCCGCCCTCCCCTCCCTCCCTGGATTCCCTTTTCCTCAGCCTGCCCCCACAGTTCTCCCTCCCTGGCTTCCCTTGCCTTCTCCTTCAGGACCTTCCCTAGTCCTCCCTCCCTCCCCTCCCTCCCTGGCTCTTCTTTCCCCCAGGCCCTCCCTCCAGTCCTGCCTTCCTCCCATCATGCAGCACGGTGGGTGGGGTGGGGGGTGGGGGTTGTGAAAGCGGCAGCCTCCCCTAGAGTCCCTACCAAGGAGGGTGCTACCCATTGTGAAGGCTCAAGCCCCCTTTCTATAAGGCAGTTTTCCCTTCCCCCCAGTCCATCCCTACAATCCTCCCTCCCCTGCTTACCCCCCCACCATGCTTCCCTTCCTTTCCCCCAGGCCCTCCCTCAGTCCTCCCTCCCTCCCCTCCCTCCCTGGCTTCCTGTCCCCCAGGCCCTCCCCTATCCCTCCTGCCTCTCTCCCTGGCCTTGCCCCGCTCCTGGCTGAGGCTGGGCGCCTGGCTGCTGGTCTCCTGTGGGCGGCAGGTGTCTCCCCAACTGCCCCTGAAGTCTGTCTCTTTTCCATTTTCCTTGCCTCCTAGAATTCCTGCCAGCCTGAGCCCAGGAACATGGCAGGGGAAAGAGGGGGTTGGGGAGGTGGGGAGAAAGAGAGGGGACAGGGAGAGGGAGGTGGGGGCACGTGAGATCAAGTGTTCGGCAGGAGGAGACACAGGGACTTGCTGGGCTCACAGCTCCCGAACCAAAGAACAGCAAAGACCATACCCAGCCTCCTCCAACCACAGGGCCGCTATGCTGGCGGAAAAGGTGGTGTGTGTGTCTGTGTGTGTGCGGTGTGTGTGCACGTGGGGCTCATGCTTGTGGTGTGCACTCACATGGTATGTGTGATATGGTGTGTGTACTGTGGTATCTGTGGTGTGTGTATGCTTTGTGTGTGTATGTGTGTGTGGTGTGCTCTGCTGCAGTGTGTATGGTTTGTGTTTGGGTGTGTTTGCTGTCATGTGTATAGTTTGTGTGTGTGCTGTGCCGTGGTGTGTACGGTTTGTGTGTGTGTGTTTGCTGTGGTATGTATCATTTGTGTGTGTGTGTGTTTGCTATGGTATGTATCGTTTGTGTGTGTGTGTGTTTGCTATGGTGTGTACGGTTTGTGTATGTGTGTGTGTGTGCTGTGCTGTGGTGTGTACAGTTTGTGTGTGTGTGCTGTGCTGTGGTGTGTACGGTTTGTGTCTGTGTGCTGTCCTGTGCTGTGTCCGTGTACGTGGCATGCTGTGGTGTGTGTGTGTTTCTAGCTGCCCTGGGTTGTCACACACAGAGCCCGAGTGCCCTGGTCCCTGCATTCTTTGTAATCACAGCCATGGCGTCTAAGTGTGGCTGGGAGGGAGGCGACCTGGCGGCTTTTCCGAGGATCTCAGCTCTGGGGTTGCATCAGGAGTGACAGACGCCCCAGGCACCTTCTCTCCCAGCGTCAGGGTGGGATCCCCTAGAGAACAGCGCTCACTTGTGACGGGAGCTGTTCTGCTTTCTTCCCAGGCCGCCCGCTGTGGGCAGTGAGGAGAATTTCCTGAGGGCGCAGCCTGGCTGGCTTTAGGGTGGCCGTGTGGGAGGCCACAGCAGCACTGGGACCCACGGAGCTGCCAGAGCTGGGCGCCACTGCACCCAGCAGCTTGCCCCGCCAGCGAAGGAAACACCCAGGTGTCGAGGAAGCGCCAGTGTGCTCCGCATGCTGTAAGAGCAAACCATCTCGGAGCTACAGTGGTTAAGAGGGAAGGTCTTCTTCTTTTTCATTTTTCCACTTTGGTCTTGATTTTGTCAGCAGCACTGATGTCTACATGGCTGGGCGGGTGCTTCCTGTGAGTGAATAATTAGTGTTTAGCAGCTCTGAGGTTCTAAGCTCCAGCATGGTCCTGCTTGTTGTCAGGCTTATTTTGGAATGAGGGCTGCTCCGAGACTCCCTTTGGAGCTGAAATTTGTGCACTGGGGCCCTGAGAGAAATACAAGTCATGGCACGTTTTCCCAGGAAGCTCAAATCCTCCAATTAGGAACTCCAGCCTCAGGGCTGGGAGGAGGGCGTCTGGATCATGCGCTCTCGGATGTGGGAGCTGGGGGAGGTTCCCGGACCTCTCTGTCCCTCCACGCCCTCACCTGTGAAATGAGCCTCGCGTTATGGTCCTTGTGCACGTGGAGGGCCACAGCTTGCCAAGCGTCCAGCGGGTGGTCGGCACAGAGTAAGGGTCCACATGGGGTTGAAACAGCAACTTGGGGGTCCCTAAGCCTGTGGAGGGTCCCCCTTGGGGTGGCCAGCTGCAAAGACTGCATTGCAGGTTATGAAATTCCTTCGGAGCCCTGGGGTGGTCACAGAGGGACACACAGAACGCCTGTGCATCTCCACACTACACTGCGTTCTCCACCTCCTCCTGACCGTGATGGTAAACAGGAAGCAGAGCTGCCATGGCAGTGCCCCGTCCACCGAGACCTGTGCCATCCTCACAGTCATCGTGCCAGCACTGCTGTGACATGTTTCCATAGAGCAAATGTGCCAGGGTAGCTGAAGACCAACAACTTGTTGCTGAAACAGAAGGGGAGGGGAGGGGAGACGCCTCAGGAGGAGGCATGGGAGCTGTTGCCCGCACCGCCCGTCTGCGCCCCAGGCAGGCTGTCCAAAGCCTCGGGACAGGCAGGAGAGGCTCGGCAGCTGGGCTCACCCACCTGCTTTATGGGATGGGCTGTTCTGGACTCACAACATCCGGCTCTGCAAATGCTTTTCTGGAAGGTGAGCTTGAATGTTTGGAATTATAAAATGAAATTTGCAGCCTCTGTCTGTGAGATAAAGGATGCTTAACTTGGAGCTGGTGTCCACGGTTAAGATCTCAGTCGAGTTCGCTGTTGTTTGTTTGTTTGCTGTTTTTAATGGCTCGGAGACATCCTGAGGTATCACTGTTGATGGTTTTCCTCTGGGTTTCCTTGACTATTTTTCCATCTCCATTCTGCTGCTCGGTGTGGGGGCCTGAGCCTTGCGGATGGGAGTGGCCAGGGTGGCTATGGACAGAGACTAAGTCCGTATGTTAGACCCTGGGGTTTCATCTACCCTGGTTCACTTCACGTGCCGATTTGAATGCCTTCTCCTCCTCCAAAATCTCCATGGCAAAGTGAGGAGAAGCTGTTCCGCAGATGCACTGGTTTCTGATAGATTCCCTGTGGTGTTTCTGTGCTTACCACAGGGGGAAAGGAGAAATCCAAAGTACATGCATCACATTCCGGAGGCAGTGTATCCGGGAAGAGACTGCACCGCGGGTGTGGCCAGGGGGCCATGGGACCTGCACCCGAAGGGCATGCGGGGTGACATGCTTCCCCGCGAGCCTGGTCCAGGCAGAGGAGGGCACGGTGGGAGCTGAGCTCTGGCCTTCCCGTGTGCGACAGGACAGATGTCCACAGGGACAGCCCTGGGAGTCTTTCGTCCCATCTCTAGCCAGTCACTTCCTGCTGGGTTGGCTCAGGAATTGCCTGTGAGGCGGAAGAGGCCTTGGAGGGAATCTGATCCCCTCCTGTGACACACGAGGAAACCGAGGACCTGAGAGAGTGCCTGGCAGCTGGCTTGTCACACAGACCCAGGTGCCTGACACGGTCAGCCCAGGGCAGAGGTGGTGAGAGTCAGCATGGTTCTCTTCCTCATTTTAAATTCATTTGCTGGGTGATATCAGGCAAATGCTCCCTGGGCCTCTGTCTCATCATCTGTCACATGGTGGAAGGAAAATTTCATCATCGTGCCTTTGGTGACTTTAGCTGAGGATCGTGTGAACTGAAAATGACAGACATGAGGCTCGGGCAGGTTGTGAAAGTCCCACAGCAGGGAGAAGTTTGCTCCCATGTGGATTCCCATCCTCTCCCTGGCTGGGCCCCTGAGATGCTCCCTCACTCTAGGCCCAGATTTTCTTCCTAGACAAGGCTGCCTCAGCACCCTGCCTCCTCCCGCTCACACGCACACACGCATGCAGCTGAAGTGTTCACACGTGTACTCAACACACACATGTGCCCACTCACAAGCACACAGAGACAGATACTCACATGTACACACATGCCCACGTATGCAGGCGCATGAATAAACCCTAGCCCTAACTGGCACAGGTGTCTGTACACACATGTCCTCATATAATTGCAAACATGTGCACAGACACCACATGCAAACATGTTTATTCACAAATACACACAGGCACACGCATGTCCATGCATGATCATACATATATGCACACAGACACCACACACTCACATGTCCACATGTCCACACATAATCATAGGCATATGTGCACAGATGCAGCGTATGCACATGCCAAGCACAAACACACACACACATACACACGAGGCACTCTCTCAGCAATGTGGAGAGCTGAGAATAGGCATGAACTCACACGCAGAAGTGTACAGATGTGCACACATGTACACACATGCACAAACACATATACACATAAGACACTATCTCACAGTGTGGAGAGCTGAGAGCGGGCATGAACCCACATGCAGATGTGTACAGATGTGTACACATGCACACATGTGCACAAACACACATACACATGAGACACTATCTCACAGTGTGGAGAGCTAAGAGCGGGCACAGATTTCCCCTGCCCGGAGGGGAGCCCAGATCATGCTGAGGATGGGGGCTGCCCTGCCACTGCCTGGCTTTGGGATATTGAGTAAACCCTTTCACGGTCGTTAGGATCTCATGTTCAATGTGTAACATAAAGAGACGTGGTGCTTGCATCCATTAGAATTCCAACGTTGAGCAGGAGGCAGCTCACGCAGAAACTGAACCTGGGATGGAGCCTGTTGATGGAGTCAGAGAGACTCCAAGGTGTGGGCTGCTGTGGGATCCAGGCCTCCCCAGCCCACTCCTGAAAGGCACCTTGTGGATATTATCAAGCCCTGGGGGCTAGGCAGGGACATTTGCTGGGACCTGTGTCCTTTGGCCTGAGGCTGGCCAGGGGTGGCCCCTCAGGGAGGGAGCTGGAGGAAAGACGGCCTCCCACTCTCCCTTCTCTGCATCCTTCTGATGCACCTCATCATCTGCCCACACCGTCAGGCCCCAGCAGTCAAAGACCGGGGTCTAGGGACAGACCTCTCTGCAAAGCGGGAACAACGATTCCGGGTGTGTCTGCCTCACAGGCTATGGTATGCGAATGTACCCGATGCGTGTATTTCCCTTGGCAGATACGCACTGAGGGCCACTGGGGGCTGGAGATACAGAGATGGGGAAGACAAGGTCTCAGACGGCGAGAGTTAATGTGGGGACGGGCAGACAACCAGGCGGCAGCGGCGACACCATGAAAAATGAGGCCCGAGGGCACGGGGTGAGCTGGCGCACCCCTCTGGCAGAGGAGAGGGCAGCAGACGGAGATGTTGGCTGGTGTTTCCACGCCGTGTGTGTGGACAGAGGGAGAAGCCTGGGCCGCGAAGAGAACAACACCCACGCCTGGACGTGTCCATGGCACCTGAGCGACCTTCCCGTGGCTTGTGGGGACACAGACAGTCGGGCCTGCTGCCCACGTAGTCGGGAGCCACCCACGCAGCCTCACCCGGCTCTGATCCAGCTGACGGTGGCTCTTCCTGGGACAGGCCACTCCGCCTCCCTGGGCTGCTGCTCCTGCCTCGTGGACATACGGAGCTCCACCTGCCTGGCTCATTTCCAATGCGAGGCCACCTTAAATGGCAGGAGATGGAGGAGCAGGACTTTGAAAACCAAGCCTGTTGCTTGGGTCATTTCCTGCCACCAGGCAGCTGGTGTTGGCTCAAAACCCGGGCCGAGCCCAGAGCCCTGCGTGACCCCGTGCCCGCCTGTCCCCGAGCAGGAGTCCTGGCTGGTCTCCGCCTGCCTTGGTCACCCGTGGGAACCCGGCACACACCCCCTCTGGCAGCAGCAGGCTCCTGCAGCTTTATCGTGGCTCAGCAGGCCAGCCCAGGCTGCCCCCAGAGCCTTTCTCTCAGCAGCTCTGCAGTGAAGCTGCCAACTTGGAGGATGTCCAGGGGCCAGGCGTCCCTTGAAGAGGCCTCCCCAGCAAGCCTCAGCCTGCAGGCACCTGTGAGTGGAAAGGGCTCAGGTAACAGGAGCCCCATGTGCCCTTCGGAAATGGCAGAGAGCAGGGGCATATGGGTAGGATTACGCAGTGGCGAAGCGGGAGCAGACGGGGCTTTCTCCAAGAGGGGCAAAGACAGCTGTTGAAAAATTCAGAGGCTCTGTTCAGGGCTGGGAGGAAGAAAACCTCACCACGTCTCCATCACAGTGCTTCCGATGCCTCCTCCTCCTGATTAGATGAGATTTTACCTTCCCAGTGGGCAAGAGGTGATTAGAAGGGAGCCAACCTGGTGGCTGGCATTTCAGCGAGGATCCAAGGCAACAGCCTCAGAGTCACAAGTTAGGACGGAGCCCAGATCGCAGCAGCGCCGAGCCTGTGCAGATGGAGCAGGCTTGCTCAGAACGAGCCGTTCCCGGCTAACACGCTTCCCGTTTGGGAGAAAGTTCTGGGTGTAGAAGTTGAGAGAAAACCTCCAAGGGATAGATCCTCTTGAGAAAAAAGCTGATGTCCCCTGAGACTTAGATGGTGGGGAGCAGAGGCCCCAGGCAGGGGCTGTCAGAGGGGAGGGCCACGGTCACCCCAGGTCAGGTCCCGTCATCTTGTCCTTTTTCCTGGGGAGATTCTCTTGCTTTGAATTTTGCTGCCACCATCTAGAGAGGAATAGGAGAGAAAAAAGAAAGGCAATGAGGAATGAATTTTAAAAAGCGACGGTCTCTGGAGACTTTTATTTGAAATGTACTCAAAGTGAGGATGACGGATCAAAGCTTTCCAAAGCTGGGCGAGTTCCCCTCCTGAGTTGTGCTGAAGAACTGATTCCTGGTGCTGGTCCTGGTAGGATTCACAGTCATCACGTGGAGGGCATACCAACGAGCGGGGATCAGCACTACCATGTGTACGTGCACGTGTGTGTGTGGCACAGACAGACACAGAGGCAGAGACAGGTAGAGAGACTGACCCGCCATGCAGCGTCCACCTCGGTGCACGGCGGGAGAGTGTGCACCTGCAGCGGGCGGCACGGACACGCACAGGCACGGGTGCCGGGGCCCGGCTGGCTTCATCTCGGCCATGTGTCTGATAGGTGTGACTCGCACGATGCCGAGTGTGGCTCCAATGTAGAGGCATCCATGCCACAGCCTCTACACAGGAGGCGGCAACTCCATTTGATGTCCGCTCAACGACTCCAGGAAATGTTGGCTACACTGTTGATTGTGGTGGACTGAGGCTCAGGTGGTCTGGCTCTGGTCCCCACCTAATTCTCGCCTTAAATTGTAATAATCCCTCATGTCAAAGAGTGGGACTGGACGGAGGTAATGAGATCATGGGGGTGGTTTCCCCGGTGCGATGCCTTGTAGCCAGCTCACGAGATCTGATGGCTTTGGAAGCATCTGGCATTTTCCCTCCTGGCTCTCATCCTCTCTCCCGCTGTCCTGTAAAGACGTGCCTTCCGCCATGGTTCTAAGTTTCCCGAGGCCTCCCAGCCATGCGGAACTGTGAGTCAATTATACCTCTTTTCTTTACAAATCACCAGTCTGGGGTATTTCTTCATGGCGGTGTGGGGACACGCGAATACAGAGGCGTTTTCACCTGGAAGCGGACCCAGGCCGGGTTTGGCTGGCTGCTGAGCTTGGCCTCTGTCTCGGGTGGGGCTCTGCTGTCTCCCCCAGGCCCTGCATGTGCTGGGCTCCCAGTGCCTGCTGTAGGGGGAAGGAATGCAGGAAATGACTGCTCTGCTCTCCCCTGGGATCCTAGAGCTCAATCTGGACAGGCCGGGACAGAGAGGCAGAGGACAGTCACAGCATATTTGGGGGTTTTAAATGCAATATTTTATCTGTAGCCAAGGCAAGAGCTGGACAGCTCCTAAGGCTCAAATGGCTTGATTTGGGGTTCAGTCCTCACACTCCGCCTTGCCCGGCCTCTTCCCTTACACCTCGTTTTCTCCCTGTGGGACTCTTCTGCCCTTACCTCCCCATGTCTTTGCTCTGGTCGAGAAGAGCCTCTGTTTTGCCACCTTTACACCTCTGCGGAAGGCAAAGGCATGACGGGTCTCCTTGTAGCAGGACTGGGCCTGGGTTCTCACTGTGGAATGGAAAATTTTGTCCCCTGGTGGAAGCTTTCAACCAGGTGAGCCACTATATTTGACACTGAGGATGGGTTACTTCCTGAGACCTTGATGCATAGTCTGTCGGTGAAGACCCAGTGGTTTACTTGGAAGGGCCTCTGGAAGCTTCCTGAAGGTGCAGTGGCTCTGTGCACTTTGCTCTGTGAGTCTGTGAGTGTGCAGGAAGGCTCTATGCAAACAAGTGCTTGCTTTGCTGTCCCGTGTGTACAGGCACACACCAAGCTCACATGTGTGCCTGTGCCAACTTGAAGAACTCCATTTCCCATGGAGGTTCCTGCCCTGGGTGTGGAAGCGTTGGTGGCCCTACTGGGTCTCTGAGGTTTCCCAAACTAACTAGAATATTCCATTGCATTTTTTTTTTTTTGAGATGGTCTAACTCTGTTGTCAGGCTAGAGTGCAGTGGCACAATCTCGGCTCACTGCAACCTCCGCCTCCTGAGTTCAAGAGATTCTCCTGCCTCAGCCTCGTGAGTAGCTGGGAGTACAGGCATGCACTACCACGCCCAGCTGATTTTTGTATTTTTAGTAGAGACAGGGTTTCACCATGTTGACCAGGATGGTCTCGATGTCTTGACCTCGTGATCTGCCTGCCGCAGACTCCCAAAGTGCTGGGATTACAGGCGTGAGCCACCGCGCCCGGCACCATTGCATTTTTAAGTGAAGACTATGGGAGCAGACTGAGTAGAGACTAAGGGGGCCCCTCCCTGCCCTAGTATCCGAGGCCACGCCCTCATAGACCCGAGGCCACATCTTCATTGATCTGAGGATGCATCTACACAGAGTGGCTTTTCCCCTTGGAACACAGCCCTTTAGGAGGGAATGACTCCTAGCATGCTCTCCTTAGCCTGTCATTTTGGGCAGGGTCTTAACTAGACGGACCAGGATAACAATGACCAGATTTCAGACTTCTTGAAAAGCTCAAGGAGACATCTGCCTGTCTGCCTCATCCCACTCTTGGTGTAAAGCGGCCAATTCCCAAACGCTGCCACAAACCTTAGCCAACTCTATGGAACTTTGTGTTTTTATAAATGCATAAAATAACTCTCTTATTCTGGTCATGCCGCTATAACAAAATATCTTAGACCAGGTAAATTGTAAATAAACGATTCATTTCTCACAATTCTGGAGGCTGACGAGTTCAAGATCATGGTTCTGGCAGCTTTGATGTCCAGTGAGGCTCCTCTCTGCTTCCGGGATGACACCTCCCTGCAGTGTCTCCCCATGGCTTAAGGCAGGTGGCGCAATGGAAGAATGGCTGTGCATCACGCACTCACTGGGCAGAAGAGGCCGAAGGACTCGGAAGGACTCAGAAGCTCTCGGAAGCCTCTTTCATAAGGGTGTTGGTCTCATTCATGTGGGTGGAGCCCTCATGCCTAATCACCTCCCTAAGGCCACACCTCTTAATACCATCAAATTAGGGCTTAAGTTTCAACATGTAAGTTTCGGAGATACACGTACATTCACACTACAGCATTCTGCCCCTGACCCCTCTTAATTCGTGTCCTCACATACAAAATACATTCATTCCGTCTCAATATCCCAAAAGTTTTTGTTGATTTCAGCAGCAATGCAAAAGTCTGAAGTCTCATCTGAATCAGATATCGGTGAGACTCAAAGGTGGGGCTCATCTTGAGGCAAATTCACCATCAATGAGCTGGTGAATGAAACGTTTTACGTGCTTTCAAAATACAGTTGTGGGGCAGGTGTAGAACAGACATTTCTAGTCCACAGGGGAAAATAGGGAAGAAAGGCCTTAAAGATCAAGAATCAACAGCGGCTCAATGCTCTGCCCTCCAGGCCCAGTGGGGCTGGGATCCCACCTTCCAGGCTCCCTGGGGTGGAGGACCCACTTCACAGCTCTGTCACACAGGAGCTGAGTGCCCAAGCCTCCAGGCAGCCCTGCTCCAATGGCTTTGGGCAGCCTTACGCCCATGGCTTCACTGGGCATTGCCCTAGTGGGGGCTCCCTGCAGTGGCCCTGTCCTGGGCACCTCCCGGCTTGGGTCCTGTTACTCTCTAGAACTCTCTAGAACAATCTAGGTAGAGGTAGTCATGCTCTCATACCCTTTCTTCACAAATACATTTCTCTGCAGCCCACCAGAGCCACATCTGGGGCCGCTGAACAGCTTGGTGTCTGAGTGTGGGGAGTGGAGCTCAGATGTGTGATGGGGCTAGGTGGCTGTTCCTCTCCTTTGATGCCATGCCACACTTCAGGCCCTTGAACTATGGGCCTGTGATGCGAGGGGCAGGCTCCATGATCTCTGAAACTCCTTGGGGCTATTCTTCCAAGATCACGGGCACTGGGTTCTGGCTAAGCTCCCCATTGTCTTCATGAGTGGCGCCTGTCTTCTGCTGAGGTGACAGATTCATGCTAATTTCCATCTCAAAGGTCTCTTGGCCACACCCTTGCTCTTTTCCAAACAGGGTTTCTTATGTTTCCCAATCTGGATGGGCTGAGAATTTGCCTAATTTGTAAGCTCTGCTTCCTTTTGGATTTAAATTGCTTCACTCTTCTTCCATCTCGCTCTAAGGAGTCAAGAGGAACCGGCTGCTCACACAGCCCTCTGCTCAGACATTCACTTCCATTGTTTGTGGCTTTACCTTCCATAAAACACTGACACAAACTCCGTCCAGCCCAGTTCTTCGCCATTTTATAACAAGGACGGCCTTTTCTCTGTCGTCCTCATTTGTATTCCAGCTCAGATGTTCCTCATTTCCATCTGAGAGCTCACCAGAAAGGCCTTTATCATCCGTATTTCTACCAGCATTCTGTTCAGGACCACTTAGATATTACACAGGGCGGAGGCCGTCTCTTGAGCTCTCCTCTGTCCTCTCTGAGCCTTCGCCAGAACCACCTTTAAAACCCACTTCATGGTGGTTGGGTTCTCCCAGCCAAGGGGCGGGGAGGTCTCCTGGGCCTGTTTTTGAGGTTGCTGAGGTCACTCATGAAGGCTCTGCTTTCGTGGACGAATCAACTTCCCCGTCCTCCAAATACCATCCCGTGGGGGTTAGGATTTTAACACCGACATTTAGGAGGCAGGCACGAGCTTGCAGACGGCCACCACCGCTGGTAGGCACGTTTGGTCCTGGGTCGGCGTTCATCTCCTCCACAACATACGCGTGCCTCCAAGGACATTCCAGTCGAAGCGTTTCTTAAAAATGCACTTTAATCATTTTCTCGGGAACAAATTTGATTTACCATTGTCAGTGCCCTGTAAGCACTTAAGTTCTCAGTGTAGTCGACCTGCCGGAGAGGTGCGGGCTGCCAGGTGTAGTACACCGTGGCCTTGCCGGGTTGTAATTCCGATTTTCAAATGGTTTTGCTGAAGCGAGTTGTGATATCTTATGCTAAATACTGGCCTCCATGCATCGGAGTGCTATATCCAGATCAAAGGGAATCCATTTGGCGTGTTTTTATTCGGTTAGGTTGTGTTTACTAAATTGCTATTTGCAAGAACTGTCTGACATCCAGAAAGCCAGTGAAGGGCTTCAGGCCTTTTACATCTCACAACGTGTCATGCTAAGAACAGACACGACTGGGATTTCAGAACAGGCAATACTGGTTTTAAGCCTGAGACAGTTAACATTTCATATATTGTTGTGTATGTGATACAGACTTTTCCTGACTTCTGCGGGGGCTTCCCTCATCCATATGCCTTCTCTGTGGGCATCTGGTGAGCCTGACTCAGATTTCAGGTGGGCGTGGTTGCACCTGCCAACTCAACACAGACTGTGTAGGCAGGACCCGGCGATGCCGTCTGCGGGAGACCCCCAGGTCTGTTTCTAAGCAGTGTGCTCCGTCCCGGCTTCCCACAGCCTGGGGCTCCATGGCCGCTCTGGGGCAGCCACTGTCTCTGGGGAAGCCAGGAATCCAGGACACCCACTCTGCCTGCCTGCTTCACTGACTGCATACCCAGGACCTGCAGCCAGCCGTGGTCCGGCAGTGCACTCTGCATTCCAGTACCCGGAAGGGGCAGTGCCCTCTACATTCCAGTACCCGGAAGCAGCAATTCCTGTGAACATTTTGCCTTTCATGGTAGGACTCTAGGGAAACAACAGCAGAATGGGCAGAGAATGATGGCACCCCCTCCGATGTGCTTTTTACTGAATGTGGACTGGGATGTGGGGGGCTCTGCTGGAATCCATTCTGCACGCCCCTGGCAGTAGCCTCTGAGAAGAATTCGCCAACAACAAGAAAGTATTTTTTGAAGTTGGACTTTATTGTGCTATGCAGCCTCCTCCTCTGGAGTTAAAAAGGGCCACTCGGGTATCAGCCACTGGTCTGCAAAAGGCTGAAGGTCAGGGGCGCCTGCTGAGTGCGGCTGCAAACCGGGTCCTCTCTCAAGTCGCTCTTAGGACAGATGCTGCTGTCTCTTCGGCTGGATCTGACTGTCCTCTGGCTCTCACAGAACCAGAATGAGCTGGAATGACCTCTAGAGATGTTCTGAGGTCAGCAGGCCAGACCATTCCTCCTGGAGCCAATGCTTCATCGAATTCTGATAGGTCCCGGCCCACCCTGCTTGTCCTATGCCCCTCCTGGCACTGTCTACCTCAGCCAGGACTGGCACTCTGTCAGCTTTTGGAACATAGCTATGAGCCTTGGAAAGCTGGAGTTTGGTTTAGCAGAGAAATGCATTTGAAATCTTCCCTCTGGACCCCTCCTCACCTCCCTCCAGGACCAATTTATCTGCCAGTCCAGCCTCTAAGTGGAGTTGGGGCCAGTTGGAGACCTGCCCATGCTTGTCACCCTCTGTGGCCAGATGACAGGACAGCAGCACACAGCTGGGAGAGGGCTGGAAAGTCCCGTGTGCACCTCATGCTGAACTGGGGAGGCCAGAAGCTTCCAGGCTGCCAAGGAGGGATGGAGGAGAGGGAGGCCCTTTCCCTCAGGGAGACACTAAGCCTTGGAATGTGTCCATGTGAGCATGCATGTGTGGGTTTGTGCTTGTGCATTTGTGTGTCCCTGTGTGTGCACATGTGCCTGCATGTGCATGTTCTGGTGTGGTAGAGAAAGACCCCAAGGTGGCATCAGGCACTCTCTGGCTGTCTGGAGTCTGCACAGGTGTCTCTGCCTTGGCTTTGGCATGTACAGTCGGTTTGAGGCTCTGCTGCTCACCATGGCCCAGGGGATCTGTGCCTGTCACATTGGAGTCTGCACAGCTGCAGCTGGAGCCCGGCCAGTATCTGGCAGGAGAGGCGACCCTTGCTCTGGAGTCCTCAGTGGCTGCCAAAATGCAGTGTGCATATCCATCCATCTGTCCATCCGTCTGTCCATCCATCCATCCATCTGTCCATCCATCATCCATCCATCCGTCCAGTCCATCCATCCATCCATCATCCATCCATCCATCATTCATCCATCATCCATCCATACATCTGTCCATCCGTCCATCCATCCATCCATCATCCGTCCATCCATCCATCCATACAATGTCCGTCCTTCTGTCTGTCCATCCATCCATCATCCATCCATCCATTCATCCATCATCCATCCATCCATCCATCATCCATCCATCCATCATCTATCCATCCATCATCTATCCATCCATCATCCATCCATCCATCCATCCATCCTCATGATTCTCCAGCATGATCTCCTGTGGGTCAGATCTCTACACTGTGGGAATGTGGGAGAAAATGAATAGAAGAGGTGTGTGTTCACACTCAGAGGACGAAAGTGTGCTAGGCAGGAAGGAGCTGCAGAAGTCACCCAGTCCCCACACCACTGGGCGCTGAACCTAGGACCACTTTCTGCAGTATTAGATATCACTGTCCACATGCCTTGTGGGACAGTTGGTCCTTGTGGCTTCCCAATGATCACTGTCATCCTGTTCAGCCCTCCCTTCCCCAACCTCCTGTCTCCCTCTCTCCTGCTGCCTCTGCTCCCTGGAGTTCCTTTCTTGGCCTCTTTGCACCCACGCACAGTCCCTGGTGGTGCTGCACCCCCAAAGGGCTCCACACCTATTTCTAGTCCCTCCCTTCTCTGCAGAGGTCCAGGCTTGTGTTCCAGGTTTGCCTTCTGAGCAGAGTTCCAGTCCTCTGCAGAGTTTCCAGGCCCTATCTGCTTGGAAGACTCACAGGTTCTTCAAAAGTGACAATGTGAAGGCAGTTTGTCCTGACTTTTACCCCAAACATGAGGATTGCTGCATCCCCCGTCTTGAGCAGCCTCCACTGCCCACCCATTGTCTAAACCAGGTACCCGGAAGTCCTCCTTGATGACTGCCATTCACCTGCCATGGTCCCATCCAGCAGTGCATCGATTGCAGTGACCCTCCCACTGCCCCCCGGCTGTAGCTCAGGATTTACTCAGCTGTGGCCTTGCTGCTCCGAAGCACCGACTGGCCACTCAGCCCTGCCACGAGGCCCATCATGCAGCCCCCATACCCTTGAACATGCTTCAAGTCCATTCCCCAAACTGCCACAAGGCCCCTTCCCTCCGATCCAATAGAACCCATTCTCTCCCATGCCAAACATGCGCCAGGCTCTGCATGCCTTCATACGGCACCCAGCATGCTGGGTACACCAGCCTTCCCCATCTCTGAGCTGCCCACCTGCTGGTTGCACTGGCGGTTTTGAAGAGTCAGACTTTGGCCTCAGGTCTCCTGCCTAAGAGCTGCATAAACCTAGAGCCTTGTCTCAAACAGCCCCTGTTCACACAGCAGTTAAAGCTGAGATGGCAAAGTCCCTGCTGAAGACCCAGTCTAGCGTTCAGTGAGACAGCAGCACGGCTCCTCCAGAACACAGAGAACAACGATTGACTGAGGGAGGGTGTGAACCTGGGGTTATACTGAGGGAGGGTGTGAGCCTGAGTTTGTACTGAGGGAAGGTGTGAACCTGGGGTTAGACTGAGGGAGGGTGTGAGCCTGGGGTTATGCTGAGGGAGGGTGTGAGCCTGGGGTTATACTGAGGGAGGGTGTGAGCCTGGGGTTATACTGAGGGAGGGTGGGAGCCTGGGGTTATACTGAGGGAAGGTGTGAACCTGAGTTTGTACTGAGGGAAGGTGTGAACCTGGGGTTATACTGAGGGAGGGTGTGAGCCTGGGATTATACTGAGGGAGGGTGTGAACCTGGGGTTATACTAAGGGAGGGTGTGAGTCTGGGGTTATACTGAGGGAGGGTGTGAGCCTGAGTTTGCACTGAGGGAGGGTGTGAGCTTGAGTTTATACTGAGAGAGAGTGTGAACCAGTTTGAGTCTGGGGTTCACAGAGGGAGGGTGTGAGCCTGAGTTTGTACTGAGGGAGGGTGTGAACCTGTGGATATACTAAGGGAGGGTGTGAACCTGGGGTCATACTGAGGGAGGGTGTGAAACTGGGGTTATACTGAGGGAGGGTGTGAGCCTGAGTTTGTACTGAGGGAGGGTGTGAACCTGGGGATATACTAAGGGAGGGTGTGAGTCTGGGGTTATACTGAGGGGGGGTGTGAGCCTGAGTTTGTACTGAGGGAAGGTGTGAACCTGGGGTTTTACTGAGGGAGGGTGTGAGCCTGGGGTTATAATGAGGGAGGGTGTGAACCTGGGGTTATACTGAGGGAGGGTGTGAGCCTGCGGTTATACTGAGGGATGGTGTGAGCCTGAGTTTGTACTGAACGAGGGTGTGAGCCTGGGGTTATACTGAGGGAGGATGTGAGCCTGGGGTTATACTGAGAGAGGGTGTGAGCCTGGGGTTATACTGAGGGAGGATGTGAGCCTGGGGTTATACTGAGAGAGGGTGTGAGCCTGAGTTTGTACTGAGGGAGGGTGTGAACCTGGGGTCATACTGAGGGAGGGTGTGAGCCTGGGGTTATACTGAGGGAGGATGTGAGCCTGAGTTTGTACTGAGGGAGGGTTTCAACCTGGGGTCATAGTGAGGGAAGGTGTGAGCCTGGGGTTATACTGAGGGAAGGTGTAAGCCTGGGGTCATACTGAGGGAGGGTGTGAGCCTGGAGTTATACTGAGGTAAGGTGTGAGCCTGAGTTTGTACTGAGGGAGGGTATGAACCTGGGGTTATTCTGAGGGAGGGTGTGAGCCTGGGGTTATACTGAGAGAGGGTGTGAGCCTGAGTTTGTACTGAGGGAAGGTGTGAACCTGGGGTTATACTGAGGGAGGGTGTGAGCCTGGGGTTATACTAAGGGAGGGTACGAACCTGGGGTTATACTGAGGGAGGGTGTGAGCCTGAGTTTGTACTGAGGGAAGGTGTGAACCTGGGGTTATACTGAGGGAGGGTGTGTGCCTGGAGTTATACTGAGGGAGGATGTGAACCTGGGGTTATACTGAGAGAGGGTGTGAGCCTGAGTTTGTACTGAGCGAAGGTGTGAACTTGGGGTTATACTGAGGGAGGGTGTGAACCTGGGGTTATACTGAGGGAGGGTGTGAACCTGGGGTTATACTGAGGGAGGGTGTGTGCCTGGGGTTATACTGAGGGAGGGTGTGAGCCTGGGGTTATACTGAGGGAGGGTGTGAGCCTGGGGTTATACTGAGGGAGGGTGTGAACCTGGGGTTATACTGAGGGAGGGTGTGAACCTGGGGTTATACTGAGGGAGGGTGTGTGCCTGGGGTTATACTGAGGGAGGGTGTGAGCCTGGGGTTATACTGAGGGAGGGTGTGAGCCTGGGGTTATACTGAGGGAGGGTGTGAGCCTGGGGTTATATGAGGGAGGGTGTGAACCTGGGGTTATACTGAGGGAAGGTGTGTGCCTGGGGTTATACTGAGGGAGGGTGTGAACCTGGGGTTATACTGAGGGAGGGTGTGAGCCTGGGGTTATACTGAGGGAGGGTGTGAGCCTGGGGTTATACTGAGGGAGGGTGTGAGCCTGGGGTTATACTGAGGGAGGGTGTGAGCCTGGGGTTATACTGAGAGAGGGTGTGAGCCTGAGTTTGTACTGAGGGAAGGTGTGAACCTGGGGTTATACTGAGGGAGGGTGTGTGCCTGGGGTTATACTGAGGGAGGATGTGAACCTGGTGTTATACTGAAGGAGGGTCTGAACCTGGGGTTATACCGAGGGAGGGTGTGAACCGGGGGTTATACCAAGGGAGGGTGTGAGCCTGGGGTTATACTGAGAGAGGGTGTGAACCTGAGTTTCTACTGAGGGAGGGTGTGAGCCTGGGGTTATACTGAGGGAGGGTGTGTGCCTGGGGTTATACTGAGGGAGGGTGTGAGCCTGGGGTTATACTGAGGGAGGGTGTGAGCCTGGGGTTATATGAGGGAGGATGTGAACCTGGGGTTATACTGAGGGAGGGTGTGAGCCTGGGGTTATACTGAGGGAGGGTGTGAGCCTGGGGTTATACTGAGAGAGGGTGTGAGCCTGAGTTTGTACTGAGGGAAGGTGTGAACTTGGGGTTATACTGAGGGAGGGTGTGAACCTGGGGTTATACTGAGGGAGGGTGTGAGTCTGGGGTTATACTGAGGGAGGGTGTGAACCGGGGGTTATACTGAGAGAGGGTGTGAGCCTGAGTTTGTACTGAGGGAAGGTGAGAACCTGGGGTTATATTGAGGGAGGGTGTGAGCCTGGGGTTATACTGAGAGAGGGTGTGTGCCTGGGGTTATACTGAGGGAGGATGTGAACCTGGTGTTATACTGAAGGAGGGTCTGAACCTGGGGTTATACTGAGGGAGGGTGTGAACCGGGGGTTATACTGAGGGAGGGTGTGAGCCTGGGGTTATACTGAGAGAGGGTGTGAGCCTGAGTTTGTACTGAGCGAAGGTGTGAACTTGGGGTTAAACTGAGGGAGGGTGTGAACCTGGGGTTATACTGAGAGAGGGTGTGTGCCTGGGGTTTTACTGAGGGAGGATGTGAACCTGGTGTTATACTGAGGGAGGGTCTGAACCTGGGGTTATACTGAGGGAGGGTGTGAACTGGTTCTTATACTGAGGGAGGGTGTGAGTCTGGGGTTATACTGAGGGAGGGTGTGAACCGGGGGTTATACTGAGAGAGGGTGTGAGCCTGGGGTTATACTGAGGGAGGGTGTGAACCTGGGGTTATACCGAGGGAGGTTGTGAGCCTGGGGTTATACCAAGGGAGGGTGTGAACCGGGGGTTATACCGAGGGAGGGTGTGAGCCTGGGGTTATACTGAGGGAGGGTGTGAGCCTGGGATTATACTGAGGGATGGTGTGAACCTGGGGTTATACTGAGGGAGGGTTTGAACCTGGGGTTATACTGAGAGAGGCTGTGAGCCTGGGGTTATACTGAGAGAGGGTGTGAACCTGGGGTTATACTGAGGGAGGGTGTGAACCTCAGGTTATACTGAGGGAGGGTGTGAGCCTGGGGTTATACTGAGAGAGGGTGTGAACCTGGGGTTATACTGAGGGAGGGTTTGAACCTGGGTTTATACTGAGAGAGGGTGTGAACCTGGGGTTATACTGAGGGAGGGTGTGAACCTCAGGTTATACTGAGGGAGGGTGTGAGCCTGGGGTTATACTGATAGAGGGTGTGAGCCTGGGGTTATACTGAGGGAGGGTGTGAACCTGGGGTTATACTGAGGGAGGGTTTGAACCTGGGGTTATACTGAGTGAGGGTGTGAGCCTGGGGTTATACTGAGAGAGGGTTTGAACCTGGGGTTATACTGAGGGAGGGTGTGAACCTCGGGTTATACTGAGGGAGGGTGTGAGCCTGGGGTTATACTGAGGGAGGGTGTGAGCCTGGGGTTATGCTGCGAGAGGGTGTGAACCTGGGGTTATACTGAGGGAGGGTGTGAGCCTGGGGTTATACTGAGGGAGGGTGTGAGCCTGGGGTTATACTGAGAGAGGGTGTGAGCCTGAGTTTGTACTGAGGGAAGGTGTGAACTTGGGGTTATACTGAGGGAGGGTGTGAGCCTGGGGTTATACTGAGGGAGGATGTGAACCTGGGATTATACTGAGGGAGGGTCTGAACCTGAGGTTATACTGAGGGAGGGTGTGAGCCTGGGGTTATACTGAGAGAGGGTGTGAACCTGGGGTTATACTGAGGGAGGGTGTGAGCCTGAGTTTGTACTGAGGGAAGGTGTGAGCCTGAGTTTGTACTGAGGTAGGGTGTGAGCCTGAGTTTGTCCTGAGGGAGGGTGTGATCCTGGGGTTATACTGAGAGAGGGTGTGAGCCTGAGTTTGTACTGAGGGAAGGTGTGAACCTGGGGTTATACTGAGGGAGGGTGTGTGCCTGGGGTTATACTGAGGGAGGGTCTGAACCTGGAGTTATACTGAGGGAGAGTGTGAACTGGGGGTTATAATGAGGGAGGTTCTGAACCTGGGGTTATACTGAGGGAGGGTGTGAACTGGGGGTTATACTGAGGGAGGTTCTGAACCTGGGGTTATACTGTGGGATGGTGTGAACCTGAGTTTTGAACCTGGAGGTCCTCTGAGGGAAGAGATGAACCTGCTTTCTTTTTCCTTCTGCCTTTAGGGTGGGCTTTTTAGTCCCTGAAGCTGCTGCTCTGCCCACTCAGGAAGGTGAGGAAGGCAGACGGCAGTGTACTTCTAGCCTCTGCTCTGTGAATATGTGTAAGTGTGTCTTGTGTGTCCATGTTTGTGTGTGTGCATCGGGCAGTGAAGGGTAGCACCGAGCAGCTGCTGGCATCTGGTGCCATCCCACAGCCCTGTTTTTGTGTTTGTGTGGCCCATTGGCTCTACGGGGCACCTTCCCAGCTGCTCCATCCTTGGCTCTACGGGGCACCTTCCCAGCTGCCTCTTGTTCCATCCTTGGCTCTATGGGGCACATTCCCAGTTGCCCCACCCTGTTCTACCCTTGGCTCTATGGGGCACATTCCCAGCTGCCTCCTGTTCCATCCTTGGCTCTATGGGGCACATTCCCAGTTGCCCCCACCCTGTTCTACCCTTGGCTCTATGGGGCACCTTCCCAGCTGCCTCCTGTTCCATCCTTGGCTCTATGGGGCACCCTCCCAGTAGCCCCCACCCTGTTCTACCCTTGCCATTGTGTCCTCATTGGGTCATTGGTCAACAGCATCTGCTCAGCCTCAGGCAGTGGTCCTGGATCCTCTCAGGTGATCACCTTGTGGTGATCAGTGCATGTGGGGAGTGGCCAGTGATCACACGGAGGCCCTACCCTCATGTCCTAGGAAGGAGGCAGATGGGTTCTGCGGGCCGTGGAGGTCATGCCAGGCTGTGAGCCAGGGTCAGGGAACTGAGAGCCACAGGACAGATTCGAGCTAATCGGCTTATCAGGAGCAGTAAGAGCAACTCGCAGAGGGGCCGCCTCCAAGGGCCTTCTACAAAGAGGACCCAGTTTCCGGGACCCACAGCGGCCATGTGGCTGTGAGGGTGGAGTGGGGTGGGCTGGGGGCTGGGTGGAGGCCAGACCACGAAGGGTGGGTAGGGCACATGCAGGGCTTTTCTGTATTTAAGAGTAGGAGGAGGAAGACCAAAGGGAGAGAGAAAAAAATCAGGGACAGACAGAGCAGAGAGGAGGAAGGAGCAGGGAGGCTGTGAGCAGATCTTCCTGAGGGACATGCACCACCTGCCTGGGGTTTCTAATGTGGGTGCCTGCCGCGGGTGCTGGCTTGTGCATTTGGAAATCTACTTCCAGTCTTACCTTCTCTGGCTGGCTGGAACCTTCCGAATGCTGACTTTGGTGCACTGAGGTCGTGCACCTCACTATCCCCTTCCCAAGGTGGTAACAAGGGACAACTGGGCTTTGCTTCTGTCTCTGAGGGCTCAGAACGCCCAGACCCCCTTAGCCACCCTTCTTTGAGCCATCGCTGCGAGGAGGAGCCCCAAGCCATTCTCGCTGCCATTCTGTCTCCTTCCCCAGGAGTGCTGGCCACGATGTCTCTACCTGTCTAGGAGCCCAATCCCCCTCATCGATGTCCATCAATACTAGCTGGTTTGAGGGTTTCTTCTTGATGTGCTGCCTGGGGCAGGGGGCAGCAGGCTGAAGCTGGGGCAGGTGCTGCCCAGAGCCCCTCTAGGCAGGCCAGCCTGCTGTGCTGGGGCTCTTTGCCAGCGGGGGTCCCCTCCAGGGCCTGTGCCCTTCTGGGTAGCCTCATTGCCCAATAGCCACGCACCTCCTCACAGCCAAGAAAGCAGCCAGCGCTCCATCCAGTCTTCTTTCCAGTGTGTCTAAAAAATTAAGGAAGTCATCTCATCATTGATCTGTAATGCACATTTGAGGAGGCGTCTTTTAAAGCCAAGGTAGAGTAATGTGGTAAGGAAAGACAGACATAGATCCAGCCCTGGGCCCGTCAGCGGCTCCCGCAAACGCCGCACAGCTGCAGGAGCTGGCCCGGCTGCTGCGTCCTTTCCCATGGCAGCTGAGGGCGTTCTTAGAGAGAAATTAGTTCCTCATCAGAATTGGGTCTGAATTTAGCAGATAATAATTTTAGAGCTTTAAACTGACATTTTAAGAATGACCACTGTAATCCTGGCAGGCAACAATGAATTCCATAAACGATGGATATTCTAAGAACAGGGTTGGTTTCCATAGACCAGGGTCGTTCATGCCCTTCAGAATGGAGAGCTGTGAAGGGGAGTGTGTTGGTCTCACCGAGGAGGCTCATGCCCTGGACAGATGTGGCACTGGGGGCTGTGTCCCTAGCTCCCCTGCCATGGAGCAGAATCCACCTCTCCATGAGTGTAAGCTCTGGGGACAGTGTGACATCTGCGCCGGGCCTGGCTGCCACCTCCCGCCTCCTGCCCAGCCCCTGCCAGCCGCACATGGTGGAGGCCGGCTGCCCGGAGCTCCTGTTCTCAGATGTGGGCAGAATGGGAATCCGCCATGTGCCTGTGGATTAAAAAAAAGAAACCCAGGATGCTTTTATGGCTGTTAGAAGGAGCCTGCACTTCAAGATGGTGGGGATGTGTATTTTAAAAAATCCCATGCTCACGGGCCAAAGATTTTCCTGGGGCTGTGTGCTGATTTGCAGCCAATGGCGTGTGGCTTTGGAAAACTGGGGAAGGTGTGGAGCAGTTTAACTGAGAAGAGAGCTGAAGAAGCAAAGGATACCAGGTGAGGACGAAGGAATTGACATCCTGTTGCTTCCCTGATAGTTCCTGCCAATATGGGATCCCAGTACTATCTTTCTGCCCTAAAAATATGTATTTATTGAGATAGAAGCTGTTGTAATGGCTTTATGCATTCAGCAGAGGAAATGAGAGAAGAAAGAAGGAACAGATTTAGTCCTGCCAGGAATCTGCACTTCCACGGAGGACGCCAGGATATCACGGAAGAGACAGCAGCTCTGATCCAATGGGGTGAGTGCTTGGCAAGAGCCAGCATGCTCCTGTGTTCCGTTTGGGAGGAGACAGTTTACTTCTATGATGTGCTTTGAAATCGGGTGGATGTCTCTAACTCCTGGACCTTTCCTGGCCTTTCCAGCCACCATCATCTCTGTGGAGTCAGGGGGCGGGGCCTTTGGGATCAGCTTCTGCCCTCGTGAAAATAGCTGAGCAGACCGCAAGAACTGGAAGCACCTCACCTGGTATCAGGCTGAATTGTGTGGATCTAGGGACTTTAAAGAGGTGATTAAGGTAAAATGAGGTCATTAGGGTGGCCTCTGATCCAGTGTGACTGGTGTCCTTGTAAGAGGCGATTAGGACGCAGCCACACAGAGGGACGACTGTGTGAGGATGCCTGGGAAGGTGGCGTCTGCAGGGTGAGGGGAGAGGCCTCAGAAGGAATCCACTCTGCTGACACTTGATGCCAACTCCCAGCCTCTGGAACTGCAAGGAAGTAAATTCTGATCCTCTAAGACCCCCAGTCTGTGGTCACTGGATTTGGCAACCAGAGATGGTGAATACGGCCATTTCTGTGGTTTCAATGTGTCCCCCAAAAGTTCATGTTGGAAATTAGGTTCCCAGTGTGAGCAGTGTTGAGAGGTGGGACCTTTGGTAGGTGATTAGGTCATGAGAATTCTGCCCTCATGAATAGATTGATCCATCCATTGATTACTGGATTACTGGATTGATGGGTCAGGGAGGGGGTGGATTCGTTATCACGAGAGTGATTGGTAGGAAAAGCCAGGTTGCCTCTCTCTCGTGAGTCCCCTGACCATAGGATGCCGTGCACGCCCTGGGAACTCTGCAGGAAGTCCCCATCAGCAAGAAGGGTGTCACCAGATGTGGCCCCTGAACCTTGGACTTTCCAGCTTCCAGCACTATAGAAATAACTTCCTTTTCTTTACAAACTGCCCGGTGGGAGATATTCCATTGTACAACAGAAAACAGAATAAGACAGGCATTAGGAACCTCTGAGTTCCTGACAATGGCAGTTTAAAAGTGTTGGCCCTGCCGGGCACGGCGGCTCATGCCTATAATCCCAGTACTTTGGGAGGCCGAGGTGGGCAGATCACAAGGTCAAGAGTTCAAGACCAGCCTGGCCAATATGGTGAAACCCTGTCTCTACTAAAAATACAAAAATTAGCTGGGCGTGGTGGCAGGTGCCTTTAGTCCTAGCTACTCGGGGACTGAGGCAGGAGAATCACTTGAACCCAGTAGGCAGAGGTTGCAGTGAGCAGAGATCACGCCACTGCACTCCAGCCTGTGCAACTCCATCTCAAAAAAAAAAAAAAAAAAGTGTTGGCCATGGGTTCTTCCAAGGGTGGGGTCTGTGGCCTCTTGACTTGCATCCAGGTGGGTGCATGGCCACTTCAACCAACAGAGGATGGGTAGGTGATGCCAGGTGACCTTCTGAGCTGGGTTGTAAAGGGCCGTGTCCTGTGCCCAGGAGTGGGGCATGGTCACATTTCACTTGGGGAACCGTCTCCTTGGACCCAGCTGCTGTGCTGTGAGAAGACTGGGCTCAGGGACAGTCAACAAGGACACACAGGTCAGCAGGCTCACGGAAGCTCACTCTTGAGTCATCTTGGCTCAGCCACTAGACATGAGTCAAGAAACACCAGAAAATTCCAGCTTCTGGACATGCAAGTTCTTATGAGAGTCTTGGACACTGAGGAACACAGGCTGGAAGCTGCTGTTTTATCCATCAAAATCCTGGACTATGGGACCTGGCAGCTCAGTACATTGCTGGTGGTTTCTGTCCACTCTTCAGGGCGGTTTGCTATTCGGCAGTGGATAACTAGAGCACTGACTCACCTTGATGGGCCTCATCGTCACTCATCCAGAAAGCTTTTATTGAGAATAATATTTGCCATGTGTGCAAGGAGCTGGAGTTGCAGAGCTGAGTGCTGTGACCTATAACACAAGGCGATAGGATTGTCTGATCTCCGAGATCCGCGTGCTCTGGGGTCCTCCGGCCACAGAATCTCACAGAATTCCTAATACGCAGTCTGTGTGGGAGGCGATGCTGGAGTCCCCCTCCCTCTGGGCTCCTCCCACATCACTGCTCTGCTCACATCACTGGGGGTGGCGGCAGCCTGCTGAGTCCCTTCTGACCCTCAGCCCACGCTCCAGCAACCGGCCTGGCCGAAACCTCCGTGTCTGGCTCTACCTCAGGTCTCCCCATTCCTCTCGCAGCCGCCGGCCTTCTCAGCCAGGGCTTTTTCTTGTGGCTCTTGCCTGACCCTGCCTTAGCTCTGTGCCTTCCCAGACGCTGACTGTGAAACTCTGCCCAGCAGGTTTCCCATCACCAAATTAGAGCTTTTCTCTCCTCGCCTGACCGCTCCCCGTCACTGTCCTCTGTATGTTCCTGTTTCTGATTTTAGCTGGCTATCAGGAGAAGATCTGCAATCATCCCGTCTCTGATGGCACCTCACATGTGCAGCTCCCTCGTATCTAATACCTTGCTTCACCTTTTCTGTTCTTCTATTTAGAGCTATGTGATGTCAGACAAGGCACTTAACTACTCTGGGCTTTGGCTCCCTTATTTAATAATAGGCATCATAATAATACCTGCTCTGTTCAAGTTGCAGGTGGTCTGACATTTATTTAACAAACCGGCATTGGGTTCCTACTGAGTGCTGGGCTCTGTATCCAGCATTGGCAAGACAACGGCCATGGGAGAAGCTCATGGACTGGGAACAAGCATGGCTGGCCTTACATTCCAGTGGGATGCCTTAGTCTGTTTTCTTCTGCTAAAACTAAGAATACCACAGACTAGGCGATTGATAAACAACAGACATTCACCTCTTGCAGTTGAAGAGGCTCGGAAGTCCGAGAGCGTGGCGCTGGCATCTGGGTCATCCCATGGTGAAAGCACAGGCACTGAGAGGAGCTCCGTGACAACCCACTGTCCCGGTAACTAACCTGACCTTGCGACCCAGTCCCTCTTATTACTCCCCACCTCCCAGCAAAATTGCACTGGGGATTGAGTTTACAACATAAGAACTTTTGAGGGGCAAATTCAAGCCAAGCTTGGGATTAGTGTAAATAAGTGAATAGTGCATATTAACTGATTGAGAACATTGTTACAAAAATGGAAAACAAGGGTGGGCTTGGGGAGTGGTGGGGGGCACAGGCCTCTGGAAGTGACACATATGGGGAAAATGCCTGTTCAGGCAGAGACCTGGCTCCTGAGAAGGGGCTGGACTTGGAGAGCCGGGAAGAAGGGTCTCAGTGAGGGAGAAATGGAGCAAGCCTGGAGCCGTGAAGAGCCGGAGGACTTTGAGACCAGGGAGCAGGTGCCGGTCACAGGGCATGGGGGACTGGCTCAGGCAGTGCCACGTATGCTCTCTGTCTCTGGTAAAGAATGTGGGCATTATTTTGAGTGAAAGGAGAGGCATACTCAGATCTGTTTTGGAATGATCCTTCCTGCTGCTGTGTGAAGGATGCAGCCAGAAATGGTGTTGGGAGTATTACTAGGGTGTTGCCATGGCCCACCCTGAGGTGACAGTGGCTGGACCACGTTTTGGGAGTATTACTAGAGTGTTGCCATGACCCACCCTGAGGTGACAGTGGCTGGACCACAGTGAGGAGTAGAGGGGATCATCACAGCCTGTTCCTGGAAGCCCTACTGGGCGCGCGGGGAGTGGAGGAATCAAGAATGGCCCCCACCACTTGCTGAATGGAGAAAGCCACGGCAGTCATGTTTGAGGTGTGGGGAGTTAAGGGCTCCTCTCTGTATAATGCCTGGGCTTCCTGAGACAAGTACTTGGGAATGGGAAGTTGGCCTTGGGATGTTTGCATCTGGAGCTCAGAGGAACAATCCTAACCAGGAGAAACGTGGGCACATTTGCTTAGAGTGTCTGTCATTAGAATGCACGGTACAGGATGAGCATCATTTGGGGAGCGGTGACAAGGACCTATGGATTCCCCACACTACTTCTCAGAGCCCTCATCCTAGGCTCTGTGTCCTGTAGATGCCATAACAGATGTCCACAGACTTGGTGGCTTAAAATAGTCAACATTTGTTCTTTTATAATAATGTAGGTTGGAAGCCCAAAATCAGTTTCAGGGGCAAAATCCAGAGGACTGTGGAGCCACGTTCTACCCAAAGGCTCTAGGAAAGGGGCCTTCCTGCCTCGTCCAGCTTCTGGGGGCTCCTGGAGTCCTTGGCTTGTGGCCACATGGCCTCCCCTATGTGTTGAGTCTCTCTCTGTCCTCTTTTCTAAGGACACTTGTGATTGGATTTAGGGCCCACGCAGATAATCCACAATAATTGTTCCCCGTCTCTTCTGCAGAGGCCCTTTTCACAGTTTCCAGGGATTAGGACCTGCTTACTGGGGACCGTGTTCAGCCTACTACCTAATAAAGGTTTGGAGAGGCAGTACTTCAAGCTTTAAAGCTTGAACTTGGGGCAACAGTACAATCTTGGAATTGCATTTCTAAGCTAATGGAGTTGGGCTAGGAATATTCCTAGCTGTCTGACCACAGGGCTGTTTCTTGGTTATTAGATCTTAATTTGTTTATCCACAAAGTGAGGATAATGCCACGCTCATTCTCAGGACTGTTGCTTGGATTTGATGAGATCATATGTGTGAAGTATTTGGCACCGTGCCTGACAGATACGAAGCCCAATTACAGGTCGGTTCTCTTTCTTCTTCTTGGCTGGTACCTAAGGGGTTGGAGAGGTCCCCTTGTGTCACTCCCCAGAGGTGACCCAACTTGTCTAGTTGTGTCTCACCTCAGCCGTAGGCTGGGCTCTTTTGCAGGGAGGCTTACATAGGAAAATTGAACACGCAATGATTGCAAGCCCACCCAGGGTATCCAGGAGACCTCCGAGTGAGGAGACTGAGCGGGGAGCTGCAGATGGAGGCCAGGCGTGTGCTGAGAAGTTGTAGGAAGCCCTGCCTGCTGCTCCCTCTGCTAACGAGCGGCACAGCCTGCAGCGCTGACAGGCTCATCCCAGGGACTGCGGAGTTCTTCTCTGCAGGGACTGAGCCGTGAATCCGCCTGCGTGCTGAGCTTGTCTTTCCGCTCTCATCTTTCCATGGCAACCGGGGAAAGGGGGCCAGGATGTGGCAATCTCCCCGGGAGAAGCGTGGGCATGACTGTCTGTAGGCAGCAGGGCTGGGAGGAGAGGAGGAACAGCAGCCTTGATTCCAGGCCAGCACTTGATACAAGCCTGTTGCGGTCACACGGGAGCTCCTGAAATACCCTGCGTCCTGTCTCCCTCTGGTCTGCCTGATGCTGCAGAAGAGGAGACAGAAACAGAGGGGCAAAGTTACTTTGCGAGCGGTGCACAGCTGGTGAATAGGAGATGGGAGGAGGCGTGAAAAGCTGGGGCTCCTGACGTGGGTGGCTCGCGTCAGGGAGCCCCTTCATGTGCTCCCCGGGGTCCTCCTGCAGCCCTGGTTCGAATTCAGGTCAGAGTACTGAGGGCCCTTGCTGAAACTACAGGGCAGTCCTCAGCATCAGGCTCAGCCCGAGAGGAGAGTAAGGGCTCTGGAGAATGTTGGGGAACCCAGGACTTCTAAGGGCCCTGGCCACCCAAATTCATCTAGGGGCCAGCCGTAAATATCCCACTGAGGACTTACAGAGATCTGCAGATGGTCTGTTGAAGAGCATGGCAGGTACTCCTCACGGGGCAATCTTTGTTATGGGAAGGGGTAGGAATTAGAGGGGGAAGAATAATTGAAACGAAAGTTGGAGGGCCCTGGGGTGGGGACTCTGAGGTCTAGGCTCCCTCCTGCAGACCCGTCCCCACTCGCCATGGTGGCTCAAGGCTCATGAACCACACTGGGGTCTCGGCGTCCCTCATGGCAACCGTCCTGTGACTGAGTGGCCTCCATGCACTCAGAGCTTCTTTTGCTGACTCCCAAATTGACTTTTTGCGCTTTCCACCTTGATTCCTAGTTCTCCTCACTTGGGCTCCACGGGAAAGTGCTTTCCTTCTCTGACCCCTGGAGACAACCGGGTCATCCTCCCTCTGAGCCAGCCTCGCCCACCTCGGTCTAAGGATGGGGCAGACGTGGTTCCTCTCTCCGCTTGGGCCTGGGTGCTGGGGACCTGCAGGAAGGTCTGGGTGCTTTGAGCTGTTCTGCTCACCTCCCAGGCACAAGAGAGCCCAGGAAAGTGCTACTGGCGGCTGGACTAAGAGCTCAGATGAGGGTTCCCCATGCTGGAGGCAGCCTCCAGGGATAAACAGTAGGCCTGATTGAAGGAAAAGGCAACCCCAGGATGTGGGCTGTCGTGACCAGAGGTGATTCCTGATCTGCAGACCCAGAGTGTGGAGTCTCCTCATGGACACCAACCTCGCGACATCTGTGCCTCCCTGTCGGTCACTCAGGATTCATCCTGCGATGTTTCCGAGAAGGGAGTAGTTAGCTGTGAGGCAGCATCCTCATGGGTGGCCATCTGTATTTTTAGAAAGTTATATTTAATATGCAGCTGAAATCTGCTTGAAATCTGAGCATTCCAGGGGAGCCTCTCCAGGGCTGGGGGCCGCCCCAGCAAAGCTTCAGTGGTTGCTGCTGATGTTAGGAGCTACCCGGGACGAGATGTATCAGACCAGACCCATCTGTGGGCCTTCAGGGTCCCACTGAGGCTCAGTGTGTGGAGCTGCAGGGAGCAGGGACGGAGGACAACACGGCCGGCGTGTGCTGGGCGTCTCCTCGTGTGTGGCCTGGGAAGCGCTCTGCGCTCCTTATTTTACAGAAGACGTCGTCGGCATTATCAGGCTGCCTCTGTGTCATGCAATAAACTGAGTTTGTAATAATCAGAAGCCTGGAGCCGGGGTAGGTTTAAAAAAAAAGACAACACTCCATTTGCTTTTTAGTTAGTGGAGATTCCTCCAAGATCTTCGCATTCATTGCTCATCAGCCTCAGTTTTCGGTGCTGTGGATGTCTGTCTCTGTGTCTCTAACTGTGCCAGGAGCTGTGCCTGCCCACCACAGGCCCCCGTGGCCAGGTACCATTTTACGTCTTCCCGGTGCTCACCAGGTCCGCACGAAGTCGGTTCGTCCCCTGATTTTGCGGGTTAGAGACAGAAGCTCACTGATTTCAAAGTCTGAATCTTCCCCACCACCTGGCATGCTAAGTCTCAGAACCATTAGAACACAGGTGAATGGCCACTACCCGCGTGAGATTGGTCTCTGGAGGTGGGGTCCGGGCCAGTGCCATGGTGTGCCTGATGGGGCTTGGACCCAATGGCGCCCCGGCCCCACCCCTCGGGTGCCACTGCCTGTGTTTCTTGCAGGTGAATCCCGGGGATCTTCCTTGTGCCAGCAGCTCGTCTCCCCAGCTGCTCAGAGGGCAGAGGCGGAGCAGTAGGGCGAGGAGGCGGCTGAACCACTTCCTGCTTTCAGTCATTTTCAAGCCAATGTTTATTTTAAGCAAAGAAACACAGACACATAGTTTAGAAAGTCAAGCTGTGTGGGCTGGGAAAAACAGTATTTCTCCACTCCTGGCACTACCTGTGGGGGTATCTGGGGTCATTCCCAGACTTGGGTCAGCCCGGACTGCTCCTCTCCAAAGGGACAATAGATTATCTTAATCATGAGTTGAGATGCGGCTGGGGCCCACGTGCCTCTGCCCCGCCCTCCCTCCCCCTGGGAGCCAGTGTCCTGCAGGAAGCATGCATTCTGGTGGACGTCCCTGTGCTGTGAGTCCCGCAGGGGCCGGTGAGGGGAGGCGTGGGGGCTAGGCTGTGGCTGGGTCTGGGGCTCAGCCTCAGAGGTCCAACTCTGCTGCTCCCGCTCCTCCCCCTCAGCCTGCTGTGTGTCTGCCTGGCTGTCCATCGGTCCTGGCGCTCCTGTGGAAGGAGGGGTGCTGTTTTTCAGGATTCCTAAAGCGGCCTCCACCCATGCCAGGGGCTTGCCATGCCCTGTGCCACGTGTCCCAGCCTCTGGTGCCATGCCTCCCAATCAACCACTTGCAAAACTTTTAGGCCTTTTCTTCATATTTATATTTATGATCCTAATAATAAGCTCTTGTAATTAGCCCTTATCAATGAGATGTGATCTCTGGACTCGCCACATGGCAGCTCAGGCTTCCTCTTCACTGTCCTCCTTGATCTCTTTGTCCTATCAATGCAGGATGTGCAGTTAAGTGAAAACATTGTCGAGTGTCCGGGGCTGCCCCGCCTCCTGGCGACTGCTGCTCTCTGGGCACCTTCCCCTCCTGCGGGGCGCCCTGCTGGGCCGTGCTGTGGATGGGTTGACTTTAGTGGAGGTGGGTCTGCTGATGAGCCGGTGGTCTTGGGGACACTTGAGAACATCTGATTTGTCCAGAATGGCCCCTCCTGTCCTCAGCTGATGGAGTGGAGCCTCCACTTCTGGTTGGCTCTGGGAGGAGCCCACGGGGTTACAGGGCAGAAGGCTATTCAGTGTGCAGTTTGACCTGTTTCTGTCTTTTCCTGCCTGAGCCTCATGCTAGCCATCCTCTCCATGTTTCGGAGGCCGAGGCTCCTCCAGCGCAGTTTCTTGAGTCTGCTGAAGTCTGTCTCTAAGCATGTGGTGTTGGCCAAGGGGGGTGTGAGGGGAGAAGTGGTTTTCTGGTTGAGCTGGAAGGACCTGAGGGGTCAAGGTTCCGGTTCTGTCCTCACTGTTTCTACTTCCTCATCTCATGCTCTTCTCTCAATCCAACTCCTTAGGGCTCTGGCCCCCAGTCTCCACTGAGGCTGATACTGTCGTGGCCGCATGCCTCCATGCTATCAGCCTCAGAGCCCATGTCTTCGCTTTGACCTGACAGTTCTGCACCGTCCCCTATTCATGAAACACAGACTCACATGCATGGACGTGTGCACACACATGCACAGAGACTCACACGTGCAGAAACACATGTGCACACACATGCACATACAGACACACAGATGCACACAGATGCAGACACACATGCACTCAAATGCACACACACATGCATGCACACAAGGCACACACATGAACACATAGATCCACACGCACTTTTAGTTGAACACTGTTATGGGCTGAATTGCATTTCCCCCAACTTCATATGTTGAAGTCATAACCCCAGCGTGGCTGTATTTGAAGGACAGTCTCTTAAGGAGGTGACTAAGGTTAAGTGAGTCCATAAGGGTGGGCCCTGATCCCATAGGACTGGTGTTCCCACAAGAGGAGGAAGAGGAGATGCCAGGCATGTGTGTGCAGGGAGGAAAGGCCACGTGAGGACCCCGAAGAACCATCTGCAAGTCAGGAAAAGAGGCCTCATTGCCAATCAGCTGACACCTTAATCTCAGACTTTCAGCCTTCGAAACTGTGAGAAAATTAATTTCTGCTGTGTCAGTTACCCAGTCTGTGATGTTTTGTAACATGCAGCCTGGAAGATAAGTACAGATTTTGGTACTGCAAGTGGGGTGCTACTGTGGCAGACACCTAAAACTGTACAAGTTGGAACTGTGTCCAGGCTGAAAGAGTTTCACTTGCAGCTGGAAGAAACCTACATTGCCTTAAGGGACTGTGGGTCGAAGTATGGTTGTTAAAGGTAATTCTAGGGAAGCCTTTGAAAGGAGTCGGTAGAGCTGTAGAGAAATGTTCTGTTGTCTTGGAGGATGTATACATAATTATAAACAGAATGTTGATAGAAACGTGAACATGAAAGGAGCTTCTGGAAATATGGAACAGGTTATTGGACACAGGCCATCCTTATAACACAGTGGCAAAGAACGTGGCTGGACTCTGCTCTAGCGTCTTGTGGAGGGGAGAAATTGGGAATTACGACTTTGGATATTTAGCAGAGGAGATTTCTAATCAAAATGTTGAAAGTGTGGCTTGGTTTTTTCTCATTGTTAAATGTGAGAGGAGAGAAATATTATGTTGAAGGAATTATTGAGGAAAAAAGAAACCGTAGACTGGATAAAGAAAATGTGGACCATATTCACCATGGGATACTATGCAGCTATGAAAAAGAATGGGATCGTGTCTTTTGCAGGGACCTAGATGGAGCTAGAGGCCATTATCCTTAGCAAACTGACAGAGGAACAGAAAACCGAATAACACATATTCTCACTTAAAAGTGGGAGCTAAAGAACAAGGTCACATGGACCCAAAGAGGAGGACAACAGACAGTGGGGGCTACTTGAGGATGGAGGTGGGAGGAGGTAGGGATGAGAAAAAAATACCCTGAGTGATGAAATAATCCGTACATTAAACCCCTGTGACCTGAGTTTACCTATGTGACAAGCCTGTACACGTACCCCTGAACCTAAAATAAAAGAGAAAAAAAAGTAACTAAAACTTAAAGATTTGGGAAATTCTTAGCCTATCCATATTACAAAAAACGAGAAAGGCTGTTCTGAAGAGAATAATTAGTATGGACAGTCCCTCCATATCGAGGTGACTCATGGGTTTAATCAGCCATGTCAAGGACCCAGGCATAGAGACGGGTCGTGCTAGCAGAAACACTGCTCCTCTGAACTAAAGAGAACAGAGCAGGTGGGATAGGATGAAAGAAGGCTGATACACGTCTGTGATGAGACAGTAGAACTCTCCAGCTTCAGTCACGCCTAATCAACCCTTATCCTTCAGGAAAAGGGAAGAATGGCTTCAAAGGCAATTCAGAGATCATCAGGGGTGCCCTTCCCATCACAGGCCTGGGGGCAAGACTGTTTCCTCCTCAGCTTCTGTGACCAGGATGTCGCTTCCTCAGGGGAGAGGCTCCTGCAGAGCCATAAGGAGGAGTCTCCTCACAGATACAAGGGGGCGAGTCCACCATCTAGTGTGACGAGGTGATGCCTCCCAGGGGCCCCGAGAGCAGAGCCAGAGAGGATTGTTCTGAGGCTTGAGAGCTGACGAAGTTTGCAGGTTTTGGGCTTGCTTGGGACCCAGCACCCCTTTCTCCTTTCCTATTCCTCCCTTTTGGAATGGACTCTATCCTGTGCCCTCCCATCATTGCATTTTGGAAGCACACATCACTTACCTGGTTTCCCCGGTTCACAGCTGGAGAGGATGTTTGCCTCAGAATGAATTGTGTCTTCAGTCTCGCTCATAATTTAGATGATCTTTTTATACTTTTTTTTTTTAATTACTTTTTGTGATAAGAACACTTAACAGGAAATATACCCACTTGACAAATTTTTAAGTGTACAACAGATTATTGTTGACTCCAGGTACACTGTTTTACAGCAGGACTCAAGGGGTAAGTCAGTTTGCTCGACTGAATCCTTGTGCCTGTCGACTTTTTACTCCCCATTTGCCCCTTCTCCAGTGCCTGACAACCACCATTTCTCTCTTGGCATCCATGAACTTGACTATTTTAGACAACGCATTTCAGTGGAACCAAACAGTGTTTGTCTTTCTGCGACTGTCTTATTTCACTACTCAGCGTAATGTCCTCTAAGTTTATCCATGCCGTAAGATACTGCAGAATTTCCTTCTCTTTTAAGCCTGGATTGTATTTGGTTGCATGTATTTACCATTATTTTAAATCCACTAATCTGTCAATTGACATTTCAGTTGCTTCTGCATCTCAACTTTTATGAATAGAAGTGCTAATTTTTTTCGAGATCCTGATTTCAATTCTTTTGGGTGAATACTGAGAAACAGATTGTTGAGTAATATAATAGTCCTATTTTTAGTTTTTTAAGGAATATCCATTCTGGTTTCCATAGTGGCTGCACCATTGTGCATTCCTACTAATAGTGTGCAAGGGCTCTCTTTTCTCCATGCACTTACTGGTACTTGTTACTTTTTAAAAATAATAACCCTCTGGATGGGTATAAGGTGGTGTCCGGTTGTGGTTTTGATTTGCATTTCCCTGATCATTAGTGATGTTGAGCACTTTTTCATATACATGCTGGCTATTTGCATATCTTATTGGAGATATGTCTATTCACATCCTTAGCCAATTTTTATATCAAGTTATTAAAGAAAACTATTGAATTGTAGGAGTTCCATAATATTTTGGAGAATAACCTATTAACAAATGTATGGTTTAATAATCTATTAACAATCTATTAATAATCAATTAACAATCTATTATTAATAACCTATTAACAAATGTACGGTTTAATAATCTATTAACAATCTATTATTAATAATCTATTAACAATTATTTTTAATAACCTATTAACAAATGTACAGTTTAATAATCTATTAACAATCTATTATTAATAATCTACTAACAATTATTTTTAATAACCTATTAACAAATTTATGGTTTAATAATCTATTAACAATCTATTATTAATAACCTATTAACAAATGTATGGTTTAATAATCTATTAACAATCTATTATTAATAATCTATTAACAATTATCATTAATAACCTGTAAACAAATGTATGGTTTAATAATCTATTAACAATCTATTATTAATAATCTATTAACATTATTAATAACCTATTAACAAATGTATGGTTTAATAATCTATTAATAATCTATTATTAATGATCTATAAACAATTATTATTAATAACCTATTAACAAATGTATGGTTTGCAAAGATGTTCTCCCTTTGCATAAATTGGCTTTTCACTCTATTGATGATTTGCTTTGTTGAGCAGAAGCTTTTTAGTTTGAAGCCGTCCCTTTTATTTATCTTTTTTTGTTGTGTCATATCCATTTAACAATATCTAAGACCATTGTCATGAAGTGTTTTCCCTGTGTTTTGTCCTTGAAAACATACGTAAGACCTAAACAAATGGAGTTTTACAGTTTTAGGTCTTACATTTAAGGCTTTAAACCATTTTGAGTTTACTTCTGTGTAAAATAAGGGTCTAATTTTTTTATTTGCATGTAGATATTCATTTTTTTTCCAGCACCATTTGTTGAAGAGACTGTTCTATTCCCATTGTATGCTCTTAGTACTCTTGTCAAAAGTCTGTTGACCATATATGTGCACATTTATTTCTAAGCTCTCTCTTCTGTTCTGTTTCTGCATATGTCTGTTTTTATGCCAGCATCATACTGTTTTGATTATTGTAGCTTGGTAGTTGATTTTGAAATCAGAAAATATGAAGCCTTCAACTTTGTTCTTCTTTCTTAAGATTGATTTTACTATTTGTAATCCTTTGTGTTTCCGTATGTTTTGTTTTCTCTATTTTTGAAAGCAAATGCCATTGGGATTTTGATAGGGATTGCATTAACTCTGTAAATCACTTTTAACAGTAAGGAAATATTAACAATATTAAGTTTTCTAATTCATGAACACAGAAATCTTCCATTTATTTGTATCCTGTTTAGTTTCCTTCATCAATGTTTTATAGTTTTCAATAGACAAGTATTTCACTTCCCCAAGTTATGTTTCTACATAGGTATTTCATTTTTATGATGTTTTTGTAAATAACATATTTTTCTAATTTTCATTCAGATATTTTGTTGTTAGTGTATACTGATTTTTGTATGTAGATTTTGAATCCTGCAACTTTATTGATTTGGTTTCTTAGTTCTAACAGAGTCTTTAGGTGTTTCTGTCTGTTCGATCCCATTTTCTGTAAACAGGAACAATTTTACTTTATTCTTATTTGGATACCTTTTATTTGCAGAGTTTTTTTTTTCTTAATTATCCGAGTAAAACTTTCATATTATGTTTAATTGAAGTGATGAGAATGAGTACTGTTGCCTTGTTCCTGATCTTTGAGGAAAACTTTTATTTTTCATTACCGAGAATGATGTTAGCTGTGGGATTTTTATATTTAGGCTTTATTATGTTGAGATAATTTTCTTCTATTTCTAGTTTGTTGAGAGTTTTCATCATGAAAGAGTATTGAATTTTTAAAACACTTTTCTGCATCTGTTGAAATGATTATGTAATTTTTATCCTTTATTCAATTAATATGGTGTATCTCAATAACTGATTTTTGTGTGGTTAACAATTTTTGCCTCTCAAGGATCAATCCCACCTGCTCATCGTCTGTATTCCCTTCAGTGTGCACTTGGATTCAGTTTGCTAGCATTTCCTAAGGCTGTTTTTCATCTTTCTTCATCAGAGATACTGGCCTGTAGTTGCTGCAGCTGCTGCTTCTTTCTTCTTCTTCCTTCTTTCTTCTTCTTTCCTCTTGCTTTTTTTCTACATTGGGACAGGATCTTACTCCATCACTCAGTCTGGAGTGCAATATTGTGGTCATAACTCACTGTAACCTCAAACTCTTGGGCTCAGGGGATCCACCTCTGGGTGCTATGTTGCCCAGACTGGTCTTGAACTTCTGGCCTCAAGTGATTCTCCTGCTTTGGCCTCCCAAAGTGTTGGGATTTTAGGTGTGAGCCAGTGTACTGGGCCTGCAGTTTTCTTATCTGTGGTGTCTTTGGTTTTATAAAATACATTTGGAAGCATTTCTTTCTCTTGATGTTTTTTGTAAGAGTTTGGGAAAGATTGGCATTAATTCTACAAATGTTTGGTGGAATTCACCAGTTAATATTTGGTCCTGGGTTTTTCTTGTCAGGACGCTTTTGATTATTAATTCAATCTCCACACTAGTTGTGTGGTCTGACTTTCTATTTCTTCATGATTTAGTCTTTATAGATTGCATGTTTCTAGGACTTTCTTGATTTCTTCTAGGTTATCCAGTTTGTTGTATAATTGTTCATAGTAGTCTGTTATGATAGTTTTTAATTCTGTGGTATCAATTGTAATGTCTCTTATTTCATTTCTGATTTTATTTATTTGAGTCCTTGCTCTTTTTTCCATAGTCTAGCTAAAGGTTTTTGATTTTATTTATTTTTTAAAAAACATTTCTTAGTTTTATCTATTTTTTTCTATTGTTTTATTTTACTATTCCAATTATTTCTGTTCTAATATTTTATTTTTTTCCTTCTGTGAACTTTGGGCTCAGTTTGTGTTTTTCTGATGTTTTGATGTGTAAAGGTGAGTTGTTTGAGATCTTTTTTGTTCCTCAATGCAGTTATTTATCACTATTAACTTCCCTGTTAGCACTGCTTTTGCTGCATTCCATAAGTTTCGATATTTTGTGTTTTCATTTTCATTTGTCTCAATGCATTTTGATTTCCCTTTGATATTTCTTTAGTCATTCAAAAATATGTTGTTTACTTTTTTCATATTTGTAAGTTTTCGAAGTTTTCTACTGATTTCTAGCCTCACTCCACTGCAGATAAAACAAAAATTGACATGATTATAACCTTCTTAAATTTGTTAAGACTTGTTTTGTGACCTAACATCTATTCTATCCTGGAAAAAGTGTCCATGTACAGTTGAGAAGAATGTGCATTCTGCTGCTGCTGGGTGGAAGGTTCTGTCAAAGTCTGGTAGTTCCATTTGGTCTGTAGTGTTATTCAGGTCCTGTATTGCTTTATTGATCTTCTGTCTGAATGTTCAGTCCATTATTGAACGTAGGGCATAAAAGTCTCACAGTATTATTGTATTTCTGTCCATTTCTCCTTTCAGTTTTGTTAAGTTTTGCTTTATATATTTAGGTGTTCTGATGTTGGGTGCATACATATTTGTGATTGTTCTATGTTTCTCGTGGATTCACCTTTTTTTTTAAGTTATACAATGTCATTCTTTGTCTCGTGACAATTTTCGATGTAAAGATGGTTTTGTCTAATGTACATGTAGCCATCTGTGTTCTCCTTTGGTTAGCATTTGAATGAAGCATATTTTCTTTCACTTTCAGTTTCTCTGTGTCCTTAAATCTAAAGTGAGTTTCTTGTAAATGGCATATAGTTGGTTCTTCTTTTTAAAAAAATAATGCAGCTACTCTGTTTTTTATTTATTGTCTTTTAAAAATCCATTCACCCATTGTATGTTTAATCCATTTTAATTTAAAGTAATTATTGATAGGAAAGGATTTACAATTGCCATTTTGGTATTTGTTTTCTGTTAGCCTTATAGTTATTTTGTCTGTCTTTTCTTCTTTTGGAGTCTTCCTATATGCTATGTTGATTTCTGTATTATGTGCTTTGATCTCTTTCTCTTTTTGTTTTGGGTATCTTCTATAGGTTATTATCGTTTTGTTTTTTGGTATGGTTAACTTGAAGCTTACATAAAATACTCTATAGTTATAGAATTCCATTTAAGCTGATAACTTCAGTTGCACACAAAATCTCTCCATTTTAACTTCTTCCCATCTCCACATTTTCTGTTATTATCATAATTTACATCTGTTGTTTCTTTTAACATATTATATTTTATAATTATTTTTAATGTACTTGTCTTTTAACTTTTATATTAGAATTAACAGTGATTTCCTCACCACCATTACAGTAGTGTACTGCTGTGTGTTTGTGTGTGTGCATGTATATATACCTCTATTAATGACTTTCTTACTTTCTTATGTTATCATGTTACTGTTTAGCATCCTTTTGTTTCAGCTTGAAGAATTCCCTTTAAGTCAGGTCTAATGGTGATGAACTCCCTCAGCTTTTGTTTATCTGAGAAGGTAATTATCTGCTCTGCATTTTTAAAGAAGATTTTTTCTGTATATAGTATTCTAGGTTGCCAGGTTTTTCTTTCAGCACTTTCACTATGTCATTCCACCCCTTCTGGCCTACAAAATTTCTACTGAAAAATTCTCTGATGCTCTTGTGGAGTTTCCTTTGTATGTGACAAGTTACTTTCCTTTTGCTGCTTTCAAAATTCTGTCTTTGTCTTTTGACATTTTGATGATAGTATATCTTGATGTGTATTTCATTGGATTTATCCAATTCTGTTTTTGTGTTTTTTTTTTTTTTTTTTTTTTTTTTGGAGGGGGCTGGTGGGAGCTTCTGGAATCTGGAATCTGGATATCCATTTTCTACCCCAGATTTGAAAAGTCATCGTTATTATTTCTCTGAATAAGCTTTTTGGTTTTCTTTTCTCCTTGTGGAGCTTCCATAATGCACATACAAATCCCCTTGATGATATTTAATAAGTTCCTTAAGTTTTCTTAACTCTTTTTTTTTCTTTCTTATATTTCTGACTGACGTGACCCCATCTTAGGACCCTGCCTCACACCCCAGAGACTAAGAATGACAGTGACTCATGCCATCCCCCATAAAGGTAGAACAATGGTCCCCTCAGTCAGAGGCATTGCTCTGTACCTCAGAGCAAGACCAAGGGTGTGTGAGAGGGATTCTTCCTGCTGTGGGTAGTAGAAACAGCAAAGTGGAGTTTTAGGGGCACAGGCAGTCTGGTGTCCAGCTGTGTGTGGCAGGAATTCTACTCAACAAGCCTGGGCATGATTGGCAGTACCATTCCTGGTTTTGTTGCTTCTGAGTCTGGTTCCTTTATTTTTCTTTTTCAACACTTATTTTAGGTTCAGGGGGCACATATGCTTGGGGCCCCCAGGTAATAATTAGCTACCATTGTCTTTTCAGTGACTTCTTCCTCAGATTGCAGTAGCTGGAGCTGTTCTGGGTTGTGTGCCATGGGGAACCCTGAGTGATCCTGGTGCTTCTGTTTGCACTTGTTTCCCTCAGACTCCATTGCTAGAAGACAGTGAAAGGGATCCTTTAAGAACATCCTGAGAATGCATCGTCACTATTTTCCTCTCCCATTTAGAGTAAAATTTAGCCCACTTACATTGGCTTACAGCCCTGCATGGCCTGGTCTCACCCACAGCAGTGAAGCCACACTTGCCTCCTTGAACATTCTTAAAAGTTATTTATTCACTTTAACAAAAATATGTTGAGATCCTGGTGGGTGGTGGGCCCTGCGTCAGGCCCCTTGAGTACACAGCACATCCTCACTTTTGGGTCTTTGCTTCATGTACCAGCTCCCTGCATTGTTGTTCTCCCTGATTTCCACACAGCTGGCTTCTTCCTTCCAGTGGACACTGGTCTAAACATCACTCCCTCCGAGAAAGCTTTCTGTATCACTGACCTAACATAAGCACTTCAGTCACCAAGGTGCTGTCATTAAGACTTGAGGCCCAGTCCTGCTCTGCCTCTAAACCTCTGGTTTCCACTCAAAGCCCTCTTTTTACATTCTTTACTCAGCACTTTAGCGCTATCTATGGTTTCCCTATTCTTATTTCTGTATTTATTTCCTTGTTTATTGTCTAATTTTCCACCCTGGGTATAAGCCTGGTGATCACAGGGAAGTTTCTGTGTTCACCATGGCATTTTCAGTTGACAGAACATCTACTAGAGGATAGTAGATGTGGCTTCTGCAGCAATCCCTGCAGCAATCCCTTCACCTGCACCCGTGACTCATATCTGCTGTCCTTGCACCTCATGCCTCCAAGAGCTCAATACCCCTGGCCTTCCTGAGAGCAGATAGGCAGTGGCTCACTTTGTGTCTCTACCTGTCTAGAGGTGCTCAATATCCCATCTCCTAATCTTCCTCTGCTTGTCTGTATCTTCCAGAAATTCCTTGGAATCTCTCATCCACTGATGTGTCTCTCTTCTTCCTTTGCCTTTGTGTTATAGTTTTCTACTTTTAAAAGCTTTCTTTATGGTTTCAGTGGGGTTTTCAGAAAGAGAAGATAAAAGCCCATGGCCCTGTTTCTTGTCAAACCAGAATCCTAACCATTTTGTTTCATGGAGCAGAAAACAGAAGTTTAGAGGCATAAAGGAAAGACCCCAAAGTCACATGGCCAAAGCAGGACATTTGTTTTCAAGGTTAATCGTCTCAGGTCCCTAGTCCGGGACTTATCCCTGAGCACTGTTCTGTGCTCTGACTATAGGGCAGATTCTATTCTAGAGACCCCTATGCCACACACACTGCTGGAGGCTGTGGGTGTCGTGGGATTAACTGCCCACTACAGCCAGTAATGCCTACCTACAAGGGAAGCTGTTACCCTTGGTGGCCGTGTAGGGTTGTGGTGGGTCCTGGGAGGGTGGGAGGGCAGCCCGTGGAGTGTACAGCAGCAGCTCTTCCCATGTCTCTTCTCAAGTCCTGGCTCTCCCACTCACTTGCTTTGTGAAGATGAGCACTGAGGTCAGATGTCATTTGAAGATATTGAAGCATTATTGTTACAATTCAACAATCAACTGTGCATGAGGGTTTAAGGGAAGTATTAGAGAAGTGAGTTTTCACTCCCAAAGACTTGTTTTGGAAATCTAGTATCAGTCTATGTATTGCCCGATTGTCCAGAAATGTAGTGGGGGGCACCAGCCCTGGGGACGTGGGCTAGCCGGCCAACGGATTGCTGGATGAGATGACTCTCCCAGTGCTCCCCCATTTCCTTGCTTTAGAATCTGGAATGTGGGGGGCATTGCCTAGGACCCCTGAGGAGGTGCTGTCTCCCTGTTCTTGACTCACTGTTGCAGATGGCTCTCAGTTCTGTCTTGGGGCCCACGCCTTTGTTCTTCATGTCTTTCCAAGCAGGGTGCTCACAGAAGGGAGGCAGCACAGCCTGTGCGTTGCTTCCCAAGGCCCCCTGGAAGATCGCAGGTGTAGCAGGAGCGAGGCCAGTGTAGCGAGCTGAGAGTGCGGCATCGCTACTGCCCTCTACAGGGCTCTGCGTGCTTATCCCCCACAACATAGGGTTGTGGTTGGACTAGAAATCTACATCGAATGGAACTTTGCTGACAGCTAACATGAAAAGCATGGAGAAGCCACTTTGCCACCATGCTGAGCTCTGCGTGGCAAGTGATCTTGCTCCTACATTATGGGAAGGTGTCAATCCATTTAGGTCTCCTAGGCACCCTTCACTTGGCTGAGAACTCACATCTGAAGTTGGCTCAATTCTTACTTGGATGGAAAAGAGAAGGACATTTGTTTTCAAGGTAAATCGTATGATCATAGATAAAAATATCAAGTCTTCTTAGGTATAAAATTCAATACAAAATTGGAGTTGAATGTAACAAAAGGACATTTGAAGACCTGGGACAGGTAAATTTCACTATTCTGTGAAAGCAACAGTATTCAAATCTTCCATCAGACCAAGGTGGTTCAATTAGTTGAGCTGAAGAATCCCAAAAACACAGGCTTCAGTTCTTCATTGGGGTGTGCAGCTCCATTTCTGATGTTTAAATTAGTCAAAGTATTGGAAAGAAAGATGTTTCATGTGACGATTAGACACACCCTGAGGTCCTGGATGTAGTCTTTCTCAAAGACCACCTGAGGAAGGACACACGGCTTGTTGGCATTTCCCAGGGGACGGCTGAGGCCAGTAGGGGTGCATAGGGAGGCTGGGTCCTAGTAGGAGGGACACTTTAGCTGCCAGCGCTGCCGACAGGAGTGGGCAGTTCCAGGGGTATGTGTCTGGGAGTTGAAGGGCTGCCTTCAAGTCACTGCAGCAGCAGGAGGCAAGTCTTGGCAGGGAGGTTTTGCTGGGCATTTCCCAGCATCCCTTGTAACCCTGAAATGTGTACAAACAGAGCCCCTTGAAATTCTGCTCTAAATCAGATGCATGGCACTCCCAGTTCACTTTGTCATCGCCGAAGGCAGGGTCAAGAGAATACAGTCTCTTCATTCACGTTTTTTCAAAGGTTAGGTAGCTAATAACATTGTTTATGTCTCATCCTCAAATTTATCAAAACCATTGCAAACAGAAGCTTACCTTTTTTTTTTTTTTTTAATTTTTGAGCCGTATCTTCTCCTGTGAGTGTTACATGCTGAAATGGGAATATAGGCTGAGAGGAGATTTATCGATTATTTCTGGTTCTTTGAGACCATGGAACTTCATTTGAGCTCTTGGAGGACAGAGATTGTGCGTGTCTGTCTTCATATCCCCAACTCCTAATAGAGGATCTGTCATTAGGGGTTGTGAGTAAATATTTCTTCAATATCAGATGGAGCAATCGTTACTATAACTGAGGTTTTGCATTTTACAGATGGCTCTAAAAGCTCAGAGAATTTGAATAAACACTTTTCACGGGGCCACAATGCCTGCGTATAAAAGGACTTGGATCTAAAATGTCCAATGCTAGGTTAGGACGTTTTCACCGTATTGTGCTGTTTTAGGTACAGTTGGCACCTGGTATTGCTTGTCCTGAAACAGTCTCATTTGGGTTTCTGAGACAATGGTCCTGGTAGTTTAGTCAGGTGAAGCACATTCCCTCTCACTCCTTCTGCAGAGTAATCTTTAAAGGAATGGATTCCATCTATTTAATTCTGTTCACTTTAGCTAGCAATCGAGCACTGTATTAGTTCCTATTTCTGTATGGACAGAGACCCAGCATGGCCCAGCTGTGTCCTCTGGATCAGGGTCCCACAGGCTGCAGTCGGGGTGCGGTCATCTCAGGGACCCTCTAGAGGAAGGATCCTCTCTCAGGCTCACCGTGGATGCTCAGCCAGCCCCAGGTCCCAGCTGGCTGCTGTTGGGAGTCCTGAGCCCCTCACCATGTGACCCTCTTTGCTAGGCTGCTCATAGGACCGCAGTGGCTTCCCCAGAGCATAAGCACTGAGAGACATCATTGCACAAGAAAGGCTGAAGTCCCTGCCTTTTTGTGGGTTAATCTTGGAAGTGCCATGCAGTCACTTTTGTTGTGTTCATTTATTAGGAAAGAGTCCCGAGGCCCAGCCTGCAGGTCAGGTGAGGGACGTGAATGCCAGGAACGTGCAGCAGCCCCAAGCACCTGCTCCATACCAGGCCCGGTGCTGGCAGCCAGAGCTTGCTTCCAGCCTCAAGGAATTTAGTGATGTTTATGACGAGGACCAGATAGAGCAACACATAACTTTGGGTAAAGTATTTATTATAAGCTCAATACTAAAGATGTTTTAAAAGACTTACTTTAGCTAGGAGAAAGAACGACTCAACTCTGTTGACAAAGAGTGGGGAAGAGAAGCCGGGGAAGCTTCCTGGAGGAGGTGGAATATGAACTGACATTTGAAAAATAATTAACCCATCCCCAGTCCTGGAAGGAAGCATCAAACTGTGCACAGAATCAACTCGGTAAACAGCTCCAGAGTTTATGGGTTCCTTTCCTTCCAGGAAATATCTGCATTTTTCATGAAAATGCCACAGAGAAATGGCTGAGGATCTGCTGGGGAAGGATCGGCTGGGATCGGCACGCCGGAGGGCAGTGGTTCCACTCCAGTAGTGATATTCACATGAAAAATAAACAAGAGCATCGTGTCACCACCACGCCCCCGTCAGCCTGCATTATGCTTTTGCCAAAATAGCCTGGAAACGTCAAATTTTGAAAAAGCGAAGGAAATTATGTTAATCACATTCCTAAGAGCACTCAAGCAAAAGGGCTGTTTATTGAAAATGTTGACATGATGAAAAAAAAAAAAGCTGTTAGAGTGATCATTCCTCTGGGACTTCTGGGGTGTCACCGAGGGAATTTGAAGAGTCTCCCCTTTGATGCTGGGGTGTGTTGATAGACTGAGGACTCTGGCAGCATCTGACTGGGTCAAGCGGTGAAGGGCATGTGCTGAGCCTCGATTCTCAGCCTTTGGGAGGAAAACATCCTCACGAGACCAGTTAGCATCCCCGTGGGCTGGCAGGTGTTTCTTGAACCAGGGTGTGAGTGAGCACAAATTGTGAAGGAAGGGGCCACTCAGTTACCTGTGGGTGGACTTCCAGGAGGGTGAGCTTCCAGGAGGGTGGGCTTCCAGGAGGGTGGGCTCACAGGAGGGTGGGCTTCCAGGAGGGTGAGCTCACAGGAGGGTGGGCTCATGGGAGGGCAAACTTCCAGGAGGGTGGGCTCACAGGAAGGTGGGCTCACAGGAGGGTGGGCTCACAGGAGGGTGGGCTTCCAGGAGGGTGAGCTTCCAGGAGGATGAGCTTCCAGGAGGGTGAGCTTCCAGGAGGGTGGGCTCACAGGAGGGTGGGCTCACAGGAGGGTGGGCTTCCAGGAGGGTGGGCTTCCAGGAGGGTGAGCTTCCAGGAGGGTGGGCTCACAGGAGGGTGGGCTCATAGGAGGGCAATCTTCCAGGAGGGTGGGCTCACAGGAGGGTGAGCTTCCAGGAAAGTGGGACCTCCAGGAGTGTGGGCTTCCAAGGTTCATAGGATGGGTTGGGGGCACTTCGCCCTCTACCCTTTGTCCCTGGACTTCCCACCTGCAGCCCCCACTCCCACTGCCTTTCATGCAAGTGCTTCCAGGCATGACCACCTCTTAGGCTCACTCTGGGGCAGAGGTTGCCTAATTTTATGTCTAATTATCTGAGTTTAGAAGGGTGCCTGGCACGGAGTTGTTCCTCTGTCAAAACTCACTGAAAGCTTTTGATTGGGCAGATAATCGGCAATCTACCCAACTCTAGAAAAGGGAGAAGAACGGGAATAGTTCAGAATGAAGGCGTCTTCCCACATCCTCCCTCTGCGGGATCACTGCTGTATCAGCTGTTGAGTGCCCGGCTTTGAGGACTGGCTCTGGAAGAAGATGGTTGGAGTTTGAATCCCAAACCACTTTCCAGATACTTGATCCTGGGCAAGTGCCTTCATTGAGCTTGGACCCAGGTTCCTCATGTGTGGAGCAATGGAGGAAACAGAACATGTATAACAGGGCTGTCAGGACTCCCGGTGCTGCACGCAGAGCTTCGATGAGTGGTGAGCACGTGGAGGTTCTCACTGATGGCCAGGTTGCATCGCAGCTCTGGACTTACTGCCCGGTCTGCCCAGTGTATAAATTAACCTTCCCTCGGCTGGGAAGAGTCTTAAGAAAAGCCAACTCTGGCTGGTGTCGGTGTGAACAGGGTTCCCAGGGGCAGTAAATAGAGGGATGGACCCCGGGCGGCTCCAGGAGGCCTGGGCGTGGCTTCCCAGCCGCACTGCCCTCCAGTCCTGCCTCTCTCGGTGCCTGCGTGGCCCCTGCTGGGAGCCTGGCTCTCTCTGGTGCTTTGTGTGTGTGGCAGGAGAAGGCTGCCCCCCGCCTTGAAGGCCCCAGGCCCCTGTTTATGCCGCATTAGAGACAGAGAATCTGTGGCAGGAGAAGGCTGCCCCCCGCCTTGAAGGCCCCAGGCCCCTGTTAATGCCGCATTAGAGACAGAGAATCTGATGTGGCCCCTCTTGGGTCAGCTGCATCCTGCTCGGGTCCAGAGAGCAGGGCTGGGGCCGTGAGCCCCCAGAACAGAAATCCATGGACAGGCATCCCTCCACTAGGGTAAGAGCAGCTGTTGTGAACAGGTCGCCTTGTGAGCCAGGCCACACCCCACTCAGGGTGGGCTAATGACGTTCACCGTGACTCCAGCCACAACCCTCGTCACCCACACTACTCCCATGTCGAATGAGGGAACTGGGACTGAGAAAAGCGAACTGTTATTTTGAGATGTTGATGTCGTGGCTACTTTGTGTTTGCTTCTTTATACTTTTTTCTTTATTTCTCGACTTTTCTGCCACAAGCAGTGTGGCTTTTATAAACATAAGACTTTATCAAGGCACCTCTTCGAATCTCGCTACTTCTGTGACAGCTCCTTGAGCCAGGAGCTGATGCTTTGGAGACACCAGCGACAGAACCCGTAGCCTTCGCGGGTCCTGTGGGAGGCCGCGTGCGGAGGGAACTGGGCCTGCCGCCACCATCACGTTCCATCTTGGCTGCAGCACCCAGCTGAGGCATCCGTATGGGAAACGCATTAAGATTTGTTTAAAAATACTCGATTCCAACCCATGAAATGACCGCTATTCACATTTGGTTAAAAATAGCTTCTTTATTAAAAAAGAACTTCAAAATATCTCTGAAAGTTTAAAGAAATACGTGAAAGGAAGACATTTGCAAACGTGCTTAATTATATACTTCCACAGACTGTCGGGAGGTGTTTATTATTTTGTTTTTGGAATTAGATGTTAAATTGTTGATTGAGAACAATGGCGCATAAAAAAACCATCAGGAAAGAGTCAGCATAAACTGAGACAGAACTTTTTAAAAAGAGGATTGTGCAGAAAGGAGAGGTTACAGTCCCCCTGGGGTCCTCGGACTGGGTCTGGGCGAGTGCGGTCGGAGGGTGCCTACCCGCTTCCAGAGCCACGCTTCCCCCTTGGCTCCATGCCTACCCCATCAAGGCTGCAGTAGAGCCCACTGGCCCCACCTCCAGATTCCTTGAGTCCACCCGACTCCTTTCCACTCCCTGCCTCAGCCTCATCATCTCCGGATCCGTCCTTGACCCAGCCGCTGCTGTAGTCTTGTCTTTCTGCTTCTATGTATCAGAGTGATCCTTTAATACCATAAAGGAAATCGTATCTCTCCTCTCCCTAAAACTAAAAAACGATGAGATTGAAGGAAGGACACAGGGCTGGCCGAGTCTGGATTCTACCCACCAGTGCCCTGCGTATGTTCTCCAGGACACGCAGTTTTCTGCATCGTCTCCCCTTGAGTGCGTGTATGCGGGACTCTCGCTGCTCTGGACCGCGGATGAGCTCTTCCACCTGCGTCATCTGCCTCCCCTGACTCAAGTTCATTTCACCCCCACCGGTCTGTGTGCTTCCCCTCCTCAGGACGTCAAGCTGTTCCCCAAATGTCCCCAGCTCTCTCCCGGCTTTCACTTTTTCCTCTGTTGCTCCTTCCTGGGATTTTCTTTTGCCAGCCAGTCGCATTATTATATGTTTCATTATTTATTAAACTTATGCCACAGAGCCCTTGTCACTCCCCAGAGATGTCACCTCCCCAGGCCCACATCACCCCGTGGCCTTCCCTGACCATGTCATCCTCAACTATCTCAGCTGCCTTTCCTTCCACTCTCCTGCTTCCCCTCTTTCTTGCAAATTACAGGCTTACAACTTGAAGCAGCTTGAAGAACATGGGGATTCACTGGCTGCCGTGACTGGGGAGTCAGAGTGGATTATATCAAACACTGCCGGGTACTGAGACTCTAGGGTACTGTGGCCCTAGAAAGCTCCCTTCCCCATCTCCCAGCAGTCCCCTGGCACTGGTGTATATTTCCCTCTCCTTGGGCTTCCCTAATCCCTGAGACCCAGCAAGAATGAGCTCAGGTCAGTTATAACCCTACAATGGCCTCTAGGTGTTCAAGTGAAAGGAAGAGTTTCACACCTCTCACTTTAAATCAGAAACTCGAAATGATCAAGCTGAGTGAGGAAGGCATGTCAAAAGCTGAGATAGGCTGAACATCAGGCCTCCTATACCAAACAGCTAATCAGCTTGTGAATGCAAAGGAAAAGTTCTTGAAGGAATTGAAAGTGCTACTCCAGTGAATACACCAATGATAAAAAAGTGAAACAGCCTATTGCTGTTATTGAGAAAGTCTGAGTGGTCTGGATAGAAGGTCAAAGCGGCAATAGCATTCCTTTAAGCTAAAACCCAATCCAGAGCAAGGCCTCTAATTCTTTTCAAGTCTATGAAGGCTGAGAGAGGTGAGGAAATTACATAAGGAGAGTATGAAACTATCAGAGGTCGCTTCATGAGGTTTAAGGAGAGAAACCGTCTCTACAACATAGAAGTTCAAGGTGAAGCAGCAAGTGCTGATGGAGAAACTGCAGCAACTTATCCAGAAGATACAGCTGAGATCACTGATGAAGGTGGCTACACTAAACAACAGATTTTCCACGTGGATGAAACAGCCTTCTATTGGAAGAAGATGCCATCTAGGACTTTCAGAGCTAGAGAGGAAAGTCAATGTCTGGCTGCAAAGCATCAAAGCACAGGCTGACCCTCTTGTTAAAAGCTAAGGCAGCTGGTGACTTTAAGTTGAAGCCAATGCTCATCAGCCATTATGAAAATCCTAGGGCCCTTAAGAATTATGCTAATTCTACTCTACCTGTGCACTGTAAATAGAATAGCAAAGCCTGGATGTCAACACATCTGTTTACAGCATGATGTGCTGAATATTTTAAGTCCACTGTTGAGACCTACTGCTCAGAAAACAAGATTCTCTTCAAAATATTACTGCTCATTGACAATACCTCTTGTCACTCAAGTGCTCTGATGGGGATATACAGGGAGATGAATGTTGTTTTCATCCCTGCCAACACAGCATCCATTCTACTCCCCATAGATCAAGGAGTATTTTTGACTTCCAAGTCTTACTTTAGAAATATATTTTATAATACATTAGCTGCCACAGATAGTGATTCCTCTGATGGATCAGTTGAATCAAAGTCAGTTGAAAAACTTCTGGAAAAAAATGATCATTTTAGGTGTCATTAAGAACATTTGTGATTCATGGAAGGAAGGTGCAAATATCACCCTGAGTAGGAGTTTGGAAGAAGTTGATTCCATTCCTCACGGATGGCTTTGAGGAGTTCAGAACTTCAGTGGAGGAAATCATGCAGATGTGGTAGGAAGACAAAGAGAACTGGAATTAGAAGTGGAGCCTGAAGATGGGACTGAGTTGCATCAATGTCATGATCAAACCCAAATGGATGAGGAGTAGTTTTTTAGGGATGAGCAAAGCAGGTGGTTTCTTGAGATGAAGTCTATTCCTGGTGAAGATGCCGTGAACATTGTTGAAATGACAACATAGGGTTTAGAATATTCCATAAACCTAGTTGAGAAAGCTGTGGCAGGGTTTGAGACTATTGACTACAAGTTTGAAAGAAATTCCACTGTGGGTAAAATGCTATCAAACAACATCACTGTTACAGATAAATCTTTTGCGAAAGGAAGACTCAATCAATGTGAGAAACTTAATCATCTTATTTTCAGAAATTGCCACAGTCACCCCAGCCTTCAACAAATACCACCCTGACCCACTAGCAGTTATCAGCATCGAAGCAAAACCCTCCACCAGCAAAAAGATGACTTCCTGACTTTTTTTAGCAATGACATATTTCCTACTTAAGTTCTGTACATTTTTAGACATAATGCTATTGTACACATAATAGACTCCAATGTAGTGTAAACATAACTTTTAATATGCAGTGGGAAATGATACTCTTTGTGTGACTCACTTTATGTTGCTATTCTGGATTGACTGAATATCAGCATCTGGAACGGAACCTGCAATGTCTCTGAAGTGTGCTTCTGCTGGCATTAATGTGCACTTGGACTTGCTGTTGGGCTCCCAGCCAATATCACCCAAGCTCCTCTCCACTTCAGGTTGGTTCTCTCTGTCCTTACCATGCAGACCAGTGCCAAACACAGAAGAGGCTAGTCCTTATTTAGGTGAGTGAGGACATGAATGAAATCTGGAGCATTTGGTCTCGTTGCTTTCTGTAGCAGTGACACCATGTGTTGTAGAGCTCCCACATTTATTTACGAAAGTCTCCATTTTACCACTGGCAAAACGCAAGTCTCAATTGACCTGTCTCATAAGGCTGCTTGAATAGTCATTAATTTTTTCTCTACCTCATGAAAATATTTCATTTGCCACTCATATCGATCTGTTTTCACACTGCTAATAAAGACATACCTGAGACTGGGGATAACTTATAAAGAAAAAGAGACTGAATGGACTCACAGTTCCACATGGCTGGGGAGGCTTCACAATCATGGTGGAAGGCAATCAAGGAGGAAGGCATGTCTTACAGGGAGGCAGGCAAAAGAGGGCATGTGCAGGGAAACTCCCCTTTATAAAACCATCGGATCCCATGAGACTTATTCACATTCACGAGAACAGCAGGGAAAAGACCCGTCCTCATAATTCAGTTACCTCTCATGGGTTACTTTCATGACATGTGGGAATTATGAGAGCTATAATTTGAGCTTTGGGTGGGGACACAGCCAAACCATATCACCACCTGTGATTAAAGGAGGGCTTCTGCCTCTCCTGTTGGGCTGAGCAGCAGGTAGAGATTTCTGGCTATTCACCCCAATTCATGATTTCTTCTGGGACACACAACTAAACAGTATTCCAGCCTCCTAGGTAATGAGGTGGATCCACGTGGCTTCATGCTAGCTCGTGGAAAGTGCACACATGCACCATGGGCCCCATCTGGGAATGTCTCATCCTGTCTCCCACCCTCCTGCTGACCTGAGACAGGCCCCTGGACCACATCTGAAGCCCTCTGTTGAAGGTGTCAGAGTCTCCTCAGCCTGAGTTCTGAAGGGGCTGTGCCCTGTGGCCTGTTGAGCCTCCAGGTTCTGTTACGTGGGTGAGAAAAAAACCTTCTGCTGTGCTTGAGCCATTATCCTTCTGGTGACTTATCTGTTAACACAGCAAGCATGCTTTCCCTACCTCATACAGTAAACACGCCAAGTGTCTGTTCTTATCCTTGTATTACACTGTAGTTATTTTTACTTGATTTTTATATAATGTCTGTAAGAACCTGGTGGCTGAATTTACTGTTTCCTTTTATCTTTCCTTTGTACCATGTGGCTCTTCCTCTTGATGGAAAATGGATAAAATGGCCTTTCCCTGCTCACAGTGCCCTTTCCCACCATATCACGGGGAAGGGACCCACACGAGGACTCAACTGGACCTCAGAAGAGTCACTCTCTCCAACAGAATAGAAAACCAGGTTGTTCATCACTCTCTTCCCCTCTCCCTGCCTCTCTCCCTTCCTTTCTTTCTTTTCCTTCCTTCTCTCCTTCCTTCACTTCCCTTCCTCCCTTCCTCCCTTCCTTCCCTCCCTCCCTTCCTCCCTTCCTCCATTCCTCCCTTCCTCCCTTCCCATCCCATCCCATCCCTTCCCTTCCTTCCCTCCTTTCTTCCTTTCCCCCCTCCTTCTGCCCTTCCTACCTTTCTCTCTTTCCTTTCTTCTCTCCCTCCTTCTTTCGCTTCCCTTCCTTCCCTTCCTCCCTTCCTCCCTTTCTCCCTTCCCTTCCCATCCCATCCCATCACATCCCATCCCTTCCCTTCCTTCCCTCCTTCTTTCTTCCTTTCCCCTCCCTCCTTCTGCCCTTCCTACCTTTCTCTCTTTCATTTCTTCTCTCCCTCCTTCCTTCCCTTTCTCCTTTTTTTCTTCCCACTTCATTGAATACCTAATGGGTTTGAGACAGGCATTAGACCTCGAGGAAGCAGAGATAAAGCATTGGAGTGGAGCATAGGAAAACACCACATTTATAGGTTTAAAGAATGGTCACATACTGACAGTTCAATATCATTCATCTTCAAATGAGTTTGTGTATTGATATTACCTCTGGCTTTTAATTTTTCTACGTTTATTTTTTTTTCTCACTTAAATTTTCTCAGAGAATTCTGAGCTGTTTGGAGACCTGCAAGTCACTTCAAATAATTGTGTGATGAGGAGGACATATGTGATTAATACAGTGCATAGCTGTTGTGCTCAAGGAACTCAGTGTTCTACGGGGAGAAACAGGAAGTGAGACTGAGCACGTCTGCAACGGGTGGAAAGGCAGGTGCAGGGCACCGTGAACACAGAGGAAGGACTCCTAGCCCAGGGTTTGGGGTTTGCAGGTGCGTTTTTGAGATTTGGAGCTGGGGTTTCTTCTCCATGGGGAAACCCACTTGGACTTTGCTTGTCTCCTGTTGGGATGGCCACTCACTAGGCCTGCTTTGTCCCTGTCACTGAGGCAATGGCCAGTAGCCACCTCGCCTGTCACGTATGTGACTGGGGTAAATAACTAACTGAGTGGCCTACCTGGGGCCCGGTCTCAGACTCAGCCTAACCATACTTCTCCCCTACACAGAATCCTCTGTCCCACAGCCTGACCTGGCCAGTGCTGGGTGCTGGAGATGGGTGCCAACAATCCTCCTGTCCACTGCCACCGTGTTCATGGTGATGGCCATGACTGCCAGCCATTTGCAAGAAGGAGGGAGAGGACTTGATGCAAATACAAGCATCACAACCATGACATGAAAGTGGCCACCTTGTCCAGTTAAGTAGTTCCCATCTTCATGCCGTGATGCCGAGAGGTTGCTGAAGGAGACCCTAGAGAAACCCCAACCTTATGATTTCTGGTAAAGATAAATGACAAGACGGTCACACTCTGACATATGTTTGTCAATAGTGCTTAGAGGCCAACTGAATGAACAGAAATACAGAAACGTGATCGATGGCTATTTCTAGATGCTAACTGGAGATAAGATGGTACCATGTAGGATGTCTCTCCATTTGCGTGTGTGTATGGATCTATACTGCTGGCATGCGTAGATGTAAAACATTACATGATATTCCAGCCCATTCCAGACGCTGAAGTCTCTGTGATGATTCCATTATCAAACAGCATCATACTTCAAAAACCAGCACCTCATTCTTTGAAGCTCAGGCTCAGTGTTTCCCAACACAATTAATTGGAATAACGGCATAAAGATGATGACTTTTTTAAAGTGGTAAGTGTTAATGTGATAATTAAACTCACTCATTAAGAATGTTTAGGGTCTGGAGTTTCAGTTCCCAGACCCTGGGAAAGATGGAAAAAGGAATCAGAGGGGCCTGGTATCCTTGTTACTCAGGTCACATGGGGGTGGCCAGGAGCCTACCCACCATGGCACACGGCGCAGAGACCCATGTGGGTTCCTGCCCTGTGGTGGGGATGGCCAGGTGTCTCCCTAGGCTACCTGTGGACTAGCGGACCTAAAAGAGACAAGCTCATGGCTACATCCAGACATCATGAGTAATTCCTGTGAATGGAAGTGAAAGGTGTGGTAAACTTAGAACAGGGTCAGCATGCTTTTCTAGTAGGGGGCTAGACAGTAAATATTCTGGGTTTGCACAGCTGTGGTCTGTTCCCGTTGCTCAAGTCTTCATGAAAACTGCCAATGACAAGTAAGTGAATGGGAAAACTGTCTTCCGATACAACTTCATTTACATGAACAGGTGGGGTGGTGGTTTCCTGACTTCTGACCTAAAGGAATGGCTATTAATTGAGAACTTAGAATGTGTTCTAAATATTGCCCATGCATACATTTGCTTAATGCTTTCACAGGCACAGTTAAGTGAACTGCCCAAGGTTGTCAGCTAGTTAGTGGTAGAATGAGCGCTGGAACCTGGGCGTGGTGCTTCTGTCATCTGCACTCACCGAGTGCCAATGCCTCTGAGCTGCTCATTCTCACACAGGTGCTTCGGGGGAAGCTCCACCTGTCCAGTGCCGGAGCTGAGAGGCCCTTCACTTTCACTGATGCCCTGGTTGTGGAGTGCTGTTAGGCTCGTGCTGCCATCAGCATGCAGAAGACCTTTCTCTTCTTTGGGGCTCCAAAGCCATGGTTGCAGTCCCTTTATTTCTATAGTGATTGCTCTGCATTTGGCATGGGGAAGTGTGTGCGCCAGAACGTGCCAGTCACAGCTACGCTACCTCTGCTGAATTTTCAGTGCTCACCCACCTCTCCAGACGTCTCTAATCCCATTTTTTCAGGCAGGAAACAGGCTCAAAGTGGTCAAGTGATACTTCCCAAGCCATATTCTTCATGGGAGATGCAGGTAGACGGCCAGGCTGAAGCTCAGCTTCTCCAGGACATGAGTTTTCTCCAGGCCGCCTCTCTGCAGAGCGTGCCAGCATGTTAAAACTGATCAGAGCTGGAGTGGAGTTTTAATTGTACGTCATGGAAGACTGTTTGGTGTTTATGTCGACGATAGCTATTCACACCTTAAACTGATAACCTTGCCCATCAGTATGATTTTCATTTTCACCAATATCATTCAGAAGTCGGTTATTTCTAGTGCAGTTTTCCACGGTGACATCGGAAAGCATTGCAACAAATGACACAGCTTGGGGATGAGTCACACCCCCATTTTGGATCTCATTCATTGACAGAGGAAAAAAATTTAAAAAATGGATGGGATGCTCTTACGATTTTTCTTTTCCCAAAACCCACTTAGCCTTAGAGATATTGAGCAAATACAAAAAAACAAAAAAACCTCTGACTTTGAACTCCTCAAAAGTGTCAAAGAGCAGGGTGCTGAAAATAACTCAACATGATTGTTCTTTTGATCACATGTGATTTGAGCCAATTCTGTGAGTGACAGACGCTGGTCACCATGTGAAAATGTGATTGTGCCTGTGCCCTGGGCTCCTGCCACAGTGGATGGAGAACGTGGCGGGGAAAGAAAATCCTGTGTGTGGTTCAGGTGTGTGAACCCGAAGGGCACAGCAGGGCTCCTGGGGGACAGTCTCTGCCAGCAGGCGACATCGTTCCATGCTTCCTGGCACTGCCAATGAGTGGAGATCTGCCCAGAGCTTCGTGGTGCAAAGTAGGAGCTCATGTTGCTTCACAGCCAACCCCATGTCAGTGTATCCGACAGAGAAGGAAGCTGAGTTACAGAGAGACAAACTGACTCACAGGCATTCAAATAGTCCTTAGTTCTCAGCCCAGGATTTGAGCCCAAGTGTTTGGACAGCAAATTTCTCACTTTTAACTCTGTCAGACCTGGCTATCATCCACGTAAAATTCTCATCAATGTCACCAGAAGGGTTGAGGCCAGAGGACTGCAGTGAGCCGGGAAGGTGAATTGGGAGCTACGGGTGGGACCCCAGCTGTGGTTGTATCGTGTTCTCTGTGCAAGGTCTCTGCTGGGTTCCCCTCAGTCGCAGACAGCAGTGCCATGGGAGCCCCACTGCCACCCCTTCTCCCACCGCCAGGGTCCTGGTCCATCCGATGGTGCAGCTCCCACCAAGGTACACACCTGTGCAGACACTGTGCAGGAAACCAGGCTGATGTGGACGGTTCTCAAGTCAGGAAGCCACTCAAGACACTTTTGGGGCCCTCAAAATTGGAAAAGCCTCCAGGAACTTGCAATCTCTTCTCCAGTGAGTCCTCAAAGTCCCATCCTTCCCTGCGCCTCCCCACCGCGGGGACGCTCACCACCGCTCCAGACACACAGCTGCATGGGGACAGCTGGAATTGTGGAAGAGCTTTGCCGTTTTTAATGAGCTATTGAACACAAATCTGCTTCCTTGATGTTCTCACTTAACTGCTATCTCACTTTCCTTGAAGCTTTCACAACTCGCTGATTCTGGATATTTTCTCCAGAGTGATAGAAAATGCCAGCTCTCTCTCGGCTAGGGCTCCATGGCAAGCTGGATCAGCAGAGGAGGGAGGGTGCAGGCACCTCCTGAGGCCAGAGGCTTCCAGACCCACAGGACGGGAGGCTGCCGACCCCACGCCCGGGTCCTCCTTAAGGCTCTGAGTCTTTGGCTACTTTCGAGTGAATGCTGATCAGTTTCGAATGCCTTCCGGTGCAGAGCCCACAGAAACAGCTTCCCTGAGCCCCCCTCCTTCAGACCCTACCAATTTGAGGAGCCCAGTGCTCCTGGGAGGACCCCATACCGCCCAGCTCCCCAGCAGGGCTCTGATTTCACTGTAGCCATGAAGTCCTCGAGAGGAAGAGCGAGTGCAGGTGCTGCCCACACTGTCCTAGGGTGTCGGCGTTTCTGTAGGAGCACCTTTGGGTGCCCTCCATGCACCCCTGCACCATGGACTGTGCCTCCATTGCCCATGAAAATGGCTGTGATCCCTCGGCTGGAGCCCTTGCCCGCTCAAGTGGGGACTCTCATTGGATGACTCTGGTGTCATATGGTGTCTGACCTCTCCTGTGTGCCAGGAATGCAGCTGGCACTGTGCCAAACGTAAGAGCGCACCTCCACAAACACTGCATGTTATTTCTGTACCAGGTGTGACAAGAGGCGTGAGCCCAGGTGTGACTGTGGGGCACATGGGAGGGGTCTAGGGAGGCAGAGATGCCTTCATGTGGTGGGAGGTGCAGACAGGTTCAGGAAAACCTCAGGACATAAGTGGCGGGTGGGGAGGGCACTTAGATGGGAGCACAAGGCAGCCCTTCCAGTCACTTGGGGGAGCTCAGGGAAGCCCTTCTGGTCACTCAGAGGGGAGCTCAGGGAAGCCCTTCTGGTCACTCAGAGGGAGCCCAGGGCAGCCTTCTGGTCACTTGGGGGAGCTCAGGGCAGTCCTTCTGGTCACTCAGAGGGGAGCTCAGGGCAGCCCTTCTGGTCACTCAGAGGGGAGTCCAGGGCAGCCCTTCTGGTCACTTGGGGGAGCTCAGGGCAGCCCTTCTGGTCACTTAGGGGAGCTCAGGGCAGCCCTTCCGGTCACTCAGAGGGGAGCCCAGGGCAGCCCTTCTGGTCACTTGGGGGAGCTCAGGGCAGCCCTTCTGATCACTTGAGGAGGTTCTGTCCTGTAAAGTCACCATAAGCCCTGAATTAGTGAATTCTGAACCCTTGCTCTTGGAGGAAATGCAGGAAGTTTATCAGTCAGGGTTCTCCAGAGAAGCAGAAACAAAGGTGTGTGTGTGTGTGTGTGTGTGTGTGTGTGTGTGTGTGTGTGTGTAGAAAGAGTGAGAGATTTTAAGAAACTGGCTGATGTGACTGTGGGGCTTGGCAAGTCCACAGTGCTCAGGGTGGGCTGGCAGAAGAGCAGATACCTCGGTCTGGGTGGGGAGCATCTGCAGGGGAACCTTGCTGCCTCCGTCCGTGTCCTTGTAGGCCTTCAGCAGCCTGGATGAGGCCCATGCACGGCAGGGAGGGGATCTGCTTTACTCAGAGTCTGCTGACTTAAATGTTAGTTCCATCCAAGAACATCCTCACAGAAACACCCAGAATAATGTTTGACCAACTATCTGGGCACCATGGCTCAGCCAACTCGACACAGAAAATGAACCATCACAGTTAGAGTCCTGCAAGATTCTGGTCACGACGGTTTAATCAGTGACCAGCACATGGCATGGTGTGACATGTGTTTCTGTTTAAAGACGCCTCTGTAATCCATGTCGTCCACTCATCAGCGGGCAGCCCTGGCCGGCAGCACCGCGCCTCACACCTGCACGTGGTTCCTCCAGCCACAGTTTCTGCATGAGGCACGTCATGGCCTCTTGCTCCCAGGATCCTGAGACAGCAGTAGAGACTGCACCTGGGGCCATTTTAAATTTCGAACTGACCCACAGAAATGCAAAAAACATGTCACTAACTGTACCTCCAAAAGAAGCCTTGTTTACAGTCTGAGAGCTGAAGGAAGGAGGATGGGATTGGAATCTGTGCCTCGGGTGACCGGAGCCTCCATTGTCCGTGGCACCGGCTGTGATCCCATGGCTGGAGCCCTTGCCTGCCCAGGTGGGGGCTCTCACTAGATGGCTCTGTTCACGTCCACAAATGGCTGGGAGTGCACCTCGGGTATGGGTGTGAAGGTTACAAGTGGATTTTATCAAGTAGGCAGCTTTGTAGGCTCCAAATCTGCCAATCACGAGGATGGCCGTGTATGAGGTGTGCTCTGGTGAGTGGCCAGGGGGTGGTCCTGGTGACAAGAACTGAGACCTTCAACCTGGGGAGAGGTGCAAAGCCAGGGGGCTTCCATGGGGAGCCTGGCTGGGGGTCTGCTGCTTTTATGAAAGGCATGGGAACTTACTGAAGACTTTTTAAAGTGAGTAGTGATCAGATCTGCACTCTGGATGAGTGACGTTGACGCTGATGGACTGAGGGAGGGGACACTGGAGCCGGGGCTGTCATAGGCTGCAGGCAGGAGGTGGTGCTGTTCTAAGCATGGCAGCTGCAGGAGGATGGACAGAGGCCGTGGGTGTGCAGGTGCCAGGCGGGGAGCAGGAACACGGCTGAGCAAGGACAGGGACGGGGAAAGGTTTTTGTTTGCCTTCCCTGAAGCAAGCTCTGTCTTCCACCTTCCAACCACTGTTTCCCATGCCCGAGGCAACAGCCATGTTTCCTGCCCTCCCAGACTTCTCTGGGCACCCCCACCCCATCAGTTCCGCTGTCCATGTCCAGCCAGGCCTCTTCCTTCCAGCCACTGTGCTCTTCCTCCCAGACCAGCCGCTCCTGCATTAGTAAATTAGACTCCTCTGCAGGGAAGATGAGGTTGCTCAGCCCTGTTTCTGCCTCAGCTTCTCTTGCAGGGGCAGTGAGGACGCAGGTCCCGGGAGAAGCCCCACTTCTGGGGACTCGGCATGAGGAGAGGTCTCCAGGGGCATCCTGGGGACTGCGGCCTGACCTGCTGCTTCTCTCTGGGTCCTGGACCCTGTGGTGTCTCAGAACGAACACCACCCACGATGGTGACTGGCACAGGAGGCTGCGCCCACCCCTGCTTCCCATTTAGCGTTGTCAGGCAGCACCCAAGGCAGCACCACCTTCGCCACGTTGGGTTCAGCTTGGAGTCTGCAGGCTTTTAAGATCCTGAGCCCAGTGGTGCCCCAGCTGTGCTGGATCCTGTACGTAATGAATTATCCATGATTAATTTACAATTAACCAGGTCTCCTCTTCCCCAGGCACTCCGTATAAATATTTACGAGGAATTCTGATCAGATGCTCACTGTCCAAATTAATATTATTTCATCTGAAAATACAAGAGTGTTTTCATTCCAAATCGGCTGTTGTTTGGAGTCCAATCAGCACATCGTGTGACAAAGTGTAACGGAGAAAGATGCTGTGTGGTGATGTCTAACATGGGTGGCAGCCTCAGGGAGGCTGGAGTCACACCCTGGCCTCAGGAGTGTTTCTGAGAATCCAAGGCTGCTGGCCTCTGGTGCCACCTCCCACGCCACTGTTCACTCCTGGGGATGGCCTCAGGATCCCCCCCACCCCTCAAGTGTGAGCCTGACGCTGTGGCGTGCCCGCCCCCGCTGTGTTCCCTTCCTGGAGGGCAGTGCTCTGGAAAGTGCAGCAGAATGACGAGGTCCTGCTGCTCACAGGCCTTGCCAGAGAAGGGAAGAGAAGAGAGGGGCGGGGCTGGGTGCGGTGGCTCATGCCTGTAATCCCAGCACTTTGGGAGGCCAAGGCAGGTGGATCACGAGGTCAAGAGATCGAGACCATCCTGGTCAACATGGTGAAACCCCATCTCTACTAAAAATACAAAAAATTAGCTGAGCGTGGTGGCGCACGCCTGTAATCCCAGCTACTCGGGAGGCTGAGGCAGGAGAATTGCCTGAACCCAGGAGGCGGAGGTTGCGGTGAGCCGAGATCGCGCAATTGCACTCCAGCCTGGATAACAAGAGCGAAACTCCGTCTCAAAAAAAAAAAAAAAAAACAGAAGAGAGGGGCGAATGGACCTGGCCACCTACATGGGGCCTGAAGATGGCATCTCCGACTGCACCCTCTTCTGGAAGCATGAAGGGGCCAGTGTTCTAATGGTCAGAGACAAAGCTCTCAAATGAATATATCCTGGTCTTTGAGATGAGTTACTTATCTTGGATCCTGTTGGGTAAAATGTGTGAACTTAATCATCAGCGTCTACTCTCGCCATTGCAAAGATGGTTGCTTGCACCTTGGTCTGCACGGTGTCCACATGGCTGCACTTCTGGGAGGCTCCGCAGGTCAGAGGAATTACTGTGAGTCAGTGAGTCACAGCGCGCCTGCCCCCAGATGTGACGCCTTATGACTGCTCTGCAGGCCTCCTCTGGGTTCACTCCCGGGTCCCGACCGTCAGCTCTCCCCGAGCCCTGCTCCATCCTGGTGGCACACATGCTCAGAAGCTGCCCAACACAGATCTAGCACCATCTGGGGTTTGTGCAGATTCTGGCACCTCTGCTCGGGGCTGGGGTCAGCCCCCGTGTGTTTTCCACGGTGGAGCATGGGGCGAGAGGCTCAGGCACACCACGGCTGGTACGTGGTCTAGAGTAGATTCACTTCGACCCCATCAGCCCAAGCAAGGCCACGGCCGAGCTCAGGATCCCGGGTGCAGGGAAGCACTCCCCTCTCATGGGCAGTGCAAGGCAGTGTGGAATTGGCTGCCTGGTGATGCCGTCCAGCCCTCCCTCTCCTCTGAATTTTATCTTTTAAGTAGAAAACGTCAGAGACTTTAAGTGCTGTCCATGGTCACATAGTAAAACTCCGGGACTTTGTGAGTTTGGAGAAAATCTTCATGACTGTGGAAAGAGGAGTGTTCTCCTGGTCGCCACGACTCCAGCAAACCACACGCTTATGACTTGATCTCACGTGGGTTCATGAAACACCAGCTTTGAGGGATGGGCTCGGCTCATGCTCGTGTGTTTCTTGCAGAAGCCCTTGGGAGGCACGACTGTTCCCTCCCAGGCTGAGCTGCCTGCACTTCCCACTCAGGGATCCTGCTGTGAACGTCAGACGTGCACTCAGTCCCTTTCACACCCCTGGAACACACAGGGCTTCTAACCGAGGTGTGTGGACTGTGATTGCTTCTTCCTCTTCTCGAATGCAAAGCCTCTTCAGTCTGCATGGGCTCGTTAACATTTACTGAGCGTCTACTGTGTGTCAGGCACCTGCTGGGCGACAGGGCAGTCCCTGGAGAGCAGGACAAGCTCCCTGTGCTCCAGGAGATGGGTAAATGCGGGTCACATTCGTTATGTTGTGACCGTGGTGTGAGATTCAATGTGGGAGAGCTGAGCTGGAGAATCCAGGAAGGGGCAGGATGGGGCACTGTGCGGCAGGGTAGGGGCTGAAAGTTTCATCAGGAGAGATGTTCCAGCTGGTCTAGAAGCCTGAGTCAAACAGGAAGCATAGAACATCTCTCGATGTCACGAGGCAGAGGTGGCAGCACATGGCAGGTACAGCCAGAAAGGCAGGGCTTGAGTGATCCAGGTTCTGGGCAGAGAAAATCCCAATGGCTGCTTTTGCCGGCAGACTTTAGGAGCAGGCGAGTCTGGCTAGAAATTCATGGTCAGAGTGTGTTTGGTCACAGTGAGAAGAGAGAAGAAAGACAGAGAGAACTCGAGGAAGCCCCAGGAGTGGTGGCCGGGCACTGGTGGAGTGAAGAGGAGGAGAGGAACTGAGGCTGAGAAGGTGGTTCCTCTAAGCAAGGGGGAGCCTCTTTGCACCCAAACCCAGTAAAGGGAAAGGCTCCTGCCAGCTGCACTCTGGGTGGAAATGCTCCATGTCCTTCCCTGGGTGCAGGAATGCCACAAAACAAATGCCACAAAACGAACGCTTCCTCCTCTGGAAGCATGAGGAGCCGGTGAGCCTCCTGAAGGCCCATCCTCGTGGTCAGCTCTTCCGCACTGCGTTCTGGAAGCATGAGGAGCCGGTGAGCCTCCTGAAAACCCATCCTCGTGGTCAGCTCTTCCGCACTGCGTTCTGAAAGCAAGAGGAGCCGGTGAGCCTCCTGAAAACCCATCCTCGTGGTCAGCTCTTCCACACTGCGTTCTGGAAGCATGAGGAGCCGGTGAGCCTCCTGAAGGCCCATCCTCGTGGTCAGCTCTTCCGCACTGCGTTCTGGAAGCATGAGGAGCCGGTGAGCCTCCTGAAGGCCCATCCTCGTGGTCAGCTCTTCTGCACTGCGTTCTGGAAGCATGAGGAGCCGGTGAGCCTCCTGAAAACCCATCCTCGTGGTCAGCTCTTCCGCACTGCGTTCTGGAAGCATGAGGAGCTGGTGAGTCTCCTGAAGGCCCATCCTCGTGGTCAGCTCTTCCGCACTGCGTTCTGGAACCATGAGGAGCCGGTGAGTCTCCTGAAGGCCCATCCTCGTGGTCAGCTCTTCCGCACTGCGTTCTGGAAGCATGAGGAGCCGGTGAGCCTCCTGAAAACCCATCCTCGTGGTCAGCTCTTCCGCACTGCGCCTCTCCGGGTCATTTTAATTCCTCCCAAGTCACTTTTAGGATACCTGTCTCAGTGCAGAGCCCTTTCCCACCCATGAGCGCCAGCAAGAACTCTGTGTCCTCTTTCTAGAGGACAACGCAGGCACGAGATCTGTCCATTCAGACCAGAAGATCATTGCTTATTCCTTGCTTTCATGGGGGCGTGCCATCCAAGAGCGTGACAGCATAGTGACAGCCCAAAACTGCTTGTCGGATGGAAAGAGGCTTTTGTTTCCTATAGGGACCATCAACAAGAGGCCCTGTGAGTTTTCCTGAGATTTGAGTTTCAGACATGAGCTGTTTCCCAAGTGCATTTTCTTTAGACATCTGCAAACACAAGGGCGTGCTCCTCATTAACTGGCCGGGGATCAGTGCACTCTTCTGGAGGTGAGACTTCCCGTGAAATTCAGTTGAGCTCATGTCATTCCAGAGGTCAGTTGTCACATGGCCATGTGTGCCTGCTGCGGCTCGGTCCTGATTCTCTGCCAGGAATGAGATTTCTTATCCTCCACTCCATTCAGGGCTGCGCTGGGCCTCTCTCCAGACCATGGGTGTGCCCTGCCCTGCACCGCGTGGGTTCTACCCTGAGTTTTTCCTGTGGACCACGAGCTCCTCCACACGCGGACGGCACTCGGGAGCTGCTGTGCCTCCCGTGGAGTAGACACCCAGCCACCATTTACAGGAATATCTTAGAAGATCTTCCACTTTTCCATTTATTTCTGATCTAAAAAAAATTAGGTAGAAAACTGGTTCATGGTGTAGTTGACAGAAAATATGTTATCTGTCGTGTTCAGATAGGCCATCCTCCAGTTATTTAAGTTATAAGATCCTATCGCCTAAATAAGGTCACCCCTGTTGGGAGATTATGTGGGCAGCTCAGGTCAGCAGCGGGAGGCCACTCTAAAACCCTGGGAGGTTGATAAGTCACCCCCACAGGAAAGAGAGTCACTCACTGGAACTCACACAGATGGAATTTGGAAAATAGATTAAGGCTGAGGTCATCATCTGGAGCCTCTATGGGGACCTGGGCCACCTCCCCGTGGCTTCCTGCTTCACGTGGAGACTTTCTGAAATCTGCCTGGGGTGACAGCCTGGTTGCTGATGCCACTGGCAAGTCCCAGTGTCATGGAGGCTCAGGGGCTTGGCAATGGCCTTTCTGCTCAGGTGACAAGCTTTGCCTTTCTTTCTTATTTTTTTAAATTGTACTTTAAGTTCTGGGGTACATGTGCAGATCTTGCAGGATTGTTGCATCGGTGCACACATGCCATGATGGTTTGCTGTCTCCAGCCCCCGGTCACCTCCATCAGGCATTTCTCCCAGTATTATCCCTCCCCAACCTCCCTACCCACGCTGTCCCTCCCCTAGCCCCCCCACCCCCAAACATACCCCTGTGTGGGATGTTCCCCTTCCTGTGTCCATGTGCTCTCATTGTTCATCAACACCCACCTATGAGTGAGAACAGCGGTGTTTGGTTTTCTGTTCTTGTGTCTAATTTAAAGGGCGAGGGTGGCGGCAGGAGGGCCTGGGCTGGCCTTTCCTGCTGCCGCCTGCAGTATGTCCCCAGGCCTCCCAGCTGGGGAATTAAGTGCTTGAGGCCTTTTTCTTTTTGCCCCTTCACAACTGCTCATCAGAGTCATAAGAGGAGAGATCGCACATTCACCCCGAGTGGACTTTGGATTCATTTTATTTTCGGCTTGGACTTAGAAGCAAGCGCATGCTTGGAGGCCTGTGTTCCCGAGTGCTGCAGCTGAGGAAGCTGAGGAAGGCACATGGTTTCCAGGGCCCTTTGCATGCACTATTCAATGTTTCAAAGACACTTAGATTTTCAAAAACATCCTCTTAGAAAGGACGTCTTCCCTGAACCTCGCTGCTCAGAGTTTCACTTCTCACTGCTGAGCATTCCCTGACTGTCACTTGTCAGTTATCAAATGTCCGGACGGTGCCGGCGGAGCTGCCTGTCTCTTGCTGGAGTCCAGGATCTGTCAGGGAGCTGCACGTCGTCTGGCACTGTGCCCACCAGAGTGTGGGTTCCACAGACGGATGAAAGCGGAATGTGTCAAACCGAAGTGAGCTCCTTGCAGAGCCTGGCGGACCTCCCCGACTCAAGCCTCAGCTCTGCCACGTCCTGAGTTCTGACTCTGCACAGGTCACCCAATTTGATCTCGGCTTCCTCATCTGCAAAACAGAGATCACGGTTCCCACATGGCTGGGCTGAGTCATGGGGATCAGCCTCGTGTTCTCTGTAAATCCCAGTGCGTGGGGCCGGCCACGAGCCATCGTCAGCGCTGGCTCCTCTCACTCTGACCAGGCAGTGCATTTGGGGACATCCTCCGTGTTCATGCCGGAGCTGGGATTGGAACTCAGAGCTCATGTGTGCTGCATACACCCACCATGCAGGCCCCCAAAGCGCCCTCCTTATGAGGGGGCCTGGTTATGGGTGATCCTGAAGTGGAATTTGGGTGCACAGAAGAAGTTTGGTTGACTGCAGTTCAATGAACATTCTGAGAAGCAGAAGGTTTTGAAGGCCTCAGAGTTGCCAGGAAAAGAAAAAACATGCATTTTTTTTTGCTGTTATTGAAAATCTTTATAAAATGCACATGAATACAGTGAAGTACTCACACGAAGTGCTGCTTGTCATATGCCAGGCTGGATGCTCTGGACACAGTGTGGAATATAGTCCTTATGCCATTTCTTCTTTTTATTTTTATGGGAACACCAAGACCAGGAGAGGCTAAGTAACGTGTCTAACATTATGTATGACGGGTCCTAGAACTGACCCTAAATTTGTCTTATCCCCAAACTTCCTCCTCTTACCTCACTCTGCCTTACAGGCTGTTTAGGAAACGCATGGAAAGTACTTGCATTTCTATGTATGTACGTATGCACGCATGCATGTATGTACGTATGTATGCATGTATGTACGTGTGCACGCATGTATGTGCGTATGTAAGTACGTATGCATGCACATATGTATGTATGTACATGTGTACGTATGTGCGTATGTGCATATGTAAGTATGCACGTATGCATGTACGCATGCATGTACGTATGTACGCACGTATGCATGCACGTATGCGTGTATGTGTGTACGTATGTGCGTATGTATGTACGTGCGTATGTATGTACGTGTGTACGTACGTACGTATGTATGTGTGTGCGTATGTATGTTCAGATGGAGTCTTGTTCTGTCGCCCAGGCTGGAGTTCAGTGGCACGATCTCAGCTCACTTTAGCCTCCTTCTCTGGCATTCAAGCGATTCTCCTGCCTCAGCTTCCAAGTAGCTGGGACTACAAGTGCCCGCCACCACACCCAGCTAATTTTTATATTTTCAGTAGAGATGGGGTTTCACCATGTTGGCCAGGCTGGTCCTGAACTGCTGACCTCAAGTGATCTGCCTTCCTCGACTCCTCAAAATGCTGGGATTACAGGTGTGAGCCACCACATTGGCTGTATTTTGTTTCTATGTTTTTCTAGTTAATTTATTGGAATTTGATTTTTGGCATGAAGCCCACCTGCGATTTGGCTGGTCCCCATTTAGATGCTTCTCTCCCTGCCATTTGCAGAATCCGTCTGTCTCCCTGTGGTCATGGCTCCTTCCTCGCTGTGTCCTGAGCCACCGAGTTTCACTGCAGTCCCTGCTTCCTCCCCTTCCTCATGCCTCACTGCTCCTCACGGAAGGTGCTTCTTCGTGGAGCCGCATCCCCCTTCTCATCCCAGTCAGAGGTCTCCAGTGCAAGTCTTTGTTTAAGCGTGATGCGTCCGACCTGCTTAGGAAGGCTCCGCTCTGCCTCAGCGTTTCCACTTTCCACTGCACTCGCTACTGAACAGTGATGTTTCGGGAACCGATGTGGTCTCGTGGGAGAGGAGTGTCACCTCTGCGTGGCACGCACCAACCCAGACAGGCCACTGGGCGCACACATTGGGCATTGCTCAGGGTCACCCACCGAGGGGCAGAGTGGAGCCTGGAGCCGCTGTTGCTCCAAGCCACAGACACGGGGCCTTGCTGCCTTGCACACTGTCCTGAAGGTGGAGGGGTGGCTGTGAGGCTCCAGAGGATCTGTCTGCCCGCTCCCCGATACGAGCAAACTCTCTCTCCTCCGCGCTTCCTTGGCCCTAACAGTTCTCAGCATCCTCTGAGCTGTGCGATCTGAAGACTGCTCATCACCCTCAGGTAAAAATGCATCCGCCACTCCTGTGTCACCTGCCCTGGTATTCTAGGTCATCATCTTGTGTCTTCTCCACCTCCACAGCCACCCTTTGCCTAAACCACCATTGCCACTGTCTGACGGACCCTCCCCCGGGACTCCCCTCGTTCTTCCTTCTCCGTGTGTCTCCCCACAGCCTGTGTCCTGTAGTTCTTGGAAGCTGCCCAAAAGCACAAACCAAGCCATGCTGCTTTCCTGCTGAAGCACTTGAAGGTTTTAATTTTACCTTAAATTAGCCCTAAGGCTCTCTTCCTGGTTTGCAAAGCCCCAGGCGGCTTTCTCGTTTCTTGAACAAAGCAGATGCTCCCCAGGCCTCCCCCCCGCTCTCCCCTCTGCGGCTGCCTTTCTCCTGGACATGGCCCAGGGTCTCCGTGATTCATGTCTTAGCTCAAGCGTGAGGCTTCTCTGCTCGTCTGCCAGCTGTTTCTCCCGTCCTCAGAGCATCCACCAGCAGAGATTTTGAGTTTGCGGATTGCTTTGTTGCCTTCACTCCTGGCCTGGCCCACTTTCTCCTGTCCTCACTGTCCTAGTCACCTCTGTGGTCCGGGGCCTGCTGCCTGAGGTCGGCCTCACATGATGGGTGGAAACGTGAATGCACATTGGGTTTTGCATCTGATCTTGCCCCACTGTGAGTTCTTTTAATGCCACCGATGAGGCATCTCCAGAAAGGTCCAGGCAGCCTGAGAACACACTTGGGGCTTCCTGTTTTCATCCCCTTCCTTGGCTTGTGTTTGTGTGTGCCTTCCCCTAAAGCCAGGCTGCACTGAGGGGTGGGGAGGGAGGAGGCTTCTTGAGTCCCGCAGCTCAGGCTCAGCCTCGGCCCCTCCCCGTCACTCAGGTCTGCAGAGAACTCTGGGGGCAGTGCCTGTGGCTGGGAAATTTCCCCAGCTTCTTTTGCGAAGTGCTCTTGTGGGCAGGGATTTGATTTTCTGTTTCTCTCCTGTCTGGAACAGAATCATAGATGGTTGTGTCTGTAACACAGAAATAGCAGTGTGGATTAAAGACCACCATGCCCCCCACAGCCTGATCGTCCTGACATGTTCTGCTCACATTCTGCAGGTTTCTGAGAAAGGCTACTGAAATTAAATGAGTTTACTTGGCTCCTAAGCAACTCCGAAGTCCCGAGCTGAGCAACTGAATCTGATCTTCTGATGACCGTACAGCTGTGGGAATTTAGTTACATTGGACCTCGAGTCTCACAGACTCAAAGTGTCACTAAGACAGGTCCCTTGCTCGGGTCTGCTCCTGTGGTTCCAGGAGGATGGAGGAAGCTCTTCATCAGATGCAGTGTGACACTTCTTACTCCACTGGACGGGCAGATATACCACGTCCAGTCATTAGACCCAGCATCGTCACCCTCACCCCCGTGCAACCATCCCCGCAGTACGCCACGTCCAGCCGCAGACCCCTTCTGCCCGCTCCTGCGCACTCCTGAGTCTGGGATGTGCGAAGCCCTGTGGTGGGAGGCACAGAGGATTTAGAGAGAGAAGATAAGCACAACGATTGCATCCAAATAAGATTTGTGACAAGTGCAAGGGTCAGACTGCGCTGGCCTGGAAGGGGAACAGATGAGTTTTAGTTGGGAAGGGCTGAGTTTGGGAAGGAGGCTGTATAAGGAGCGGGGACAGAAATAATTGACGATTGAGGACAGAAGAAGTATGATGTGAGGCCAGGCCTGTCAGGACACCCGGGATATGTCCAGTAAGCCGAGAGCCAGCCAGCTGGGAAGGTCCTTTGCGTATGGGAAGGGGATGGGGGCGGAGGAGCCGAGGGTGACAGCAGAAAGTCTCAGGGGCTGCTGTGAGAGCTGCTCTGTTTGCCTGTGGCTGTTTGGATGCTGAGAGGTGATGGCCGTGCTGGTGTCTACTGAGTGTCTGCTCTTCTGAGTACTTTCCAGGGGTCACTCATCGAATGTCTCCTTTGTAGGTGAGAGAACAGGCGCAGACGCTAAGGCCCTTGCTCGAGGTCACATGGGGAACGAGGACATGCAATCGGTCAGTAGCCTGTTGCCTCTCCCAGCAGGGAGCTATGGGAGGCGTTCCCCACGGCTGCAACACAGCACACTTGTCTATTCATCCCGTCACCATTCACTCATTTGTTCATTCATTCCCTCAAAACGCGGCCGCTCGCTTACTCTATGCCAGATGCCGTGCTAAGGCCAACTTGAAGATTGACTGGGGTGAGAAGGTGAACTGAGCTTCGGAGCAGAGCAGCTGACAGAGGCAGGGCAGGGTGAAGGCACCCACATGGTGTGTGTCCCCCCACTGCTCAGGGGCTGTAGCTCCTTCTCACAGCCCTTCTGGGGCTCCTGGGCCTGCTGCTTCTGCGCTGCAGAGCCGAGAACCCTCGGGAGCCTGCACCCCAAGCCCTGGGCACACTGTGCTTCTCATCCTAAGAGCACTGGTCCTACAGGCGCTTGTCGTTTGAAGTTTCCTTCTGGCTTACGGCTTCCAGAACTTCCTACAGCGGTACAGGAGCCCGTCTCAGGCCTCAGAGGAGCCACGTGCGCCTGGCCTGCTAGGGCCCGACTGGTTCAGCTGGAGTCACCCTCGGCGCGGCTCTGCCAGGTCACCCCGCACTTGGCTTCCTCCACGTCCCACTGCGTCCTCGCTTTCTCACAGATTTCCTCAGGAAGCACTTCCTTGTTGAACTCATGTACATAGACCTCTGCTTCAGAGACAGCCTTTAGAGAACCCAGCCTAAAACATCTCCTGCGAGCATAGACCAGGTGGGCAAATGAATGAATGTGATACTTCTTTTTGTTGAAAGAGCCATCGCTGGTGGAGGAGGGTGCACCGTGTTGCTTATGTGTGTGTCTCCCTCTGAATGTGAGTGGAGAGCTCTGTGCCGGCTCCGGGGACATGCCCAGATCCTGTCCCACCCGCTGTCCCAAGGCAAAGGGAGAGGGGCTTCTGGAGACAGCAGGTTTGCTCAACACTTCGTCCTCTACTCCCCTCTCAGAAAGTTCCAAATATTGAGACTTGGCATAGTCTTATCAAAGCCATTATGCTTTGATAAGCGTAACTTCAGTATGTATATTGTATTTTAAGATGGAATCGCTCTCCAACTTACTTGGCCACGGAGTCCTTCCTGCACAAAGCTTGTTTAATGTTCCCCGTAAGTGACTTTCCACATAAAATGCTCCACCAACTCTTGTTCAGGGATACAGTCCCTTGGTGGGGGAAGAAACTGGGTGTGGTGGGCGATGCTGGGCTGGAGCCTCCATACCTGGTAGCCGAGGGAGCCTCAGGGCCACTGCAGGACCCTCCACAGCTGGGGGCTGAGGGAGCCTCAGGCCACTGCGGGACCCTCCACAGCTGGGGGCCGAGGGAGCCTCAGGGGCACTGCAGGACCCTCCACAGCTGGGGGCCGAGGGAGCCTCAGGGGCACTGCAGGACCCTCCACAGCTGGGGGCCGAGGGAGCCTCAGGGCCACTGCAGGACCGTCCACACCTGGTAGCTGAGGGACCCTCAGGGCCACTGCAGGACCCTCCACAGCTGGGGGCCGAGGGAGCCTCAGGGGCACTGCAGGACCGTCCACACCTGGTAGCTGAGGGACCCTCAGGGCCACTGCGGGACCCTCCACAGCTGGGGGCCAAGGGAGCCTCAGGGCCACTGTGGGACCCTCCACAGCTGGGGGCCGAGGGACCCTCAGGGCCACTGCAGGGACTGCAGGAACACGATGCCTTCTCTGGAGGTGAAGCCATTTTTTGAAAAAGAATGATGACAAATCTACTTTCCATTAAACATCTGAACTGTGTAATTGTTACAGATTATAATTTTCTCTAACAGGACAGGGCATAACTGGAAATTAAGCAGATTCTATGAACAACCAAACCTAATGAGTCCTGCAGAGATTGAGCCGTGTAAGTAGCAACGTCGGGAGTTGTAGCAGATTGTGTGTCAGTGAGTGAACTGTGTCAGATATTAATTATGTAATCACGGGTGGAATGCGGTGCAGGGAGGTCACCAGGCCCCCATGTCAAACGTGGCTGTCACTCCTGAGCTGTGAGCATGGCACCTGCCGGGCTGTGATGGAGTCGAGGTGGGTTGAAGGTGCCGGAGATTAGAACCCTGAGGCTGCCGCTCAGGAAATGCCAGTGTCCGATCCAAGTCACCCGGGAGGGAGGCAGCAAGAATGTGAATCCTGCTAATGGACCCAGGGCAGCTCCCATACCAAGTGTCACTGATGATGGAAGTGATTCTTCTTCTTGTCTGCATGAGGATGCAAAGAGAAAGGGCAACTTCGGGGTGCACTGATCACTGTGGCTCTGCCTCTGTGAGCATGCACATGCGGGTGCTCTAGGCCAGGCACGGGGCAGGGGCCTGGAGGTGCAGGTGTTGATCTCAGAGAGCTTCTAATCTGGGGAGGCAGGGATGTGATCACAGTCCCAGGAGCAGGCAGTGTGTGTGGTGGAGTATGGCAGACTCTGAATCAATGTTGCAAAGCTCGTGACTGCCCTGTGGTGGGCTGCACTTATTAAGATTTGGCAGAAGGGCCTGGCACGGTGGCTCACGCCTGTAATCCCAGCACTTTGGGAGGCCAAGGTGGGCAGATCACGAGGTCAAGAGATCAAGACCATCCTGGCCATGGTGAAACCCCGTCTCTACTAAAAATACAAAAATTAGCCAGGCGTGGTGGCACACGCCTGTGGTCCCAGTTACTCAGGAGGCTGAGGCAGAAGAATCACTTGAACCCAGGAGGCGGAGGTTGCAGTGAGTCAAGATTGCACCACTGCACTCCAGCCTGGCGACAGAGCAAGACTCTGTCTCAAAAAATAAATAAATAAATAAAAAGATTTGGCAGAAGCTGTAGTTCTTGTCCTTCTTTGAGTTCTCATTTACTCCAGACTAAGTCTTTGTGGGACCTTCATCATTTGTTCTTCGGTGTGCCAGTCACTGGAGATAAACCAATGGGTGTGGGTTTTGATGCAGCTTTTCCTAAGACAGCCAGTCCACAGAGAGCCCTGTGTTTCCTAAGGCGACAGGTAAGTTAGGCGGGTTCTGCCTTGGAGATGGGCACAGATGTACGAGGGCTTGGCAGGACACCAGGGCCCCTGGCCAGTTTAGGAAAAGCCTCCTGGGGCCAGGGAGAGTGCAGGGTGTGAAGGTGGGGGAGGTACAGGGTGTGAAGGTGAGGGAGGGTGCAGGGTGTGAAGGTGGGGGAGGTACAGGGTGTGGGGCCTGGCAGGGTGCAGAGTGTGATGCCTGAGAGGGTGCAGGGTGTGAAAATTGGGGAGGATAAGCCAGCGTGGGAAGGGAGGCAGGGTGGTGACCAAGGGGAGGGGAGCCTGTGCAAGTAGGAGGCAACGAGCCTGAGGCTTCTAGTGACCAGGGAATGAGCATCAGGGTAGGCTTGGGTGGAGGGAAAGCAATCCACTCCAGGCTTCTGTGATCCAAGGAGCGAAGCTCATGGTTCGCCCTGTGCATGATGTGAACAGAGCTGGAGCTTTGTTAATAGCGGTCTGGAGAGTCTATGGTGTCAGCAGCCCACCTGGCTGCTGTGTGCAGAGTGGGGCTAAGCAGGCGGAACTGGATGTGGGAACAACATGCGGCTCTTGAGGGGCTCTGCCTGGGTGTGACAGGCTTCTGAACCAGGCCATTGCTGGTCGGCTTGGGAAGACAAAGAGGGAGAAGAGGGAGGCAAGATATACATGGCAGGTAAACTCAGCCGGACATGGGACTTAAGGAACGCGTGAGGGACAGAGAGGACGAGAGGATGGGGAGAGAGGACACAGAGCTTGCGCTGGCTCCAGGCTTGGGCTCAGGCAACTGGAAGGTAATGAGAGAAGCTGCTTTGGAGGAAGGAAATGAGTTTGGTTTTGGATGTAAATTTAAACTCCTGTGTGACACCCGGCTGACTAAAAGTAATGAACAGGCTGCTTTAAATGTTAGGGCAGAGTGTGCGGCTGATGTCTAGGTCTGGAAGCCGTAAGCCAGAAGGAAAGTTTAAATGACAAGCACTTGTAGGACCAGTGCTCTTTGGGGGAGAAATGCAGTGTTCACAGTAAGGAGGCCACGGAGGAGAGGAACCCATGGCCGGGGCTGAGATATGGAGGCAGAGGGGTGAGGTGGGCAGGGAGGGATTGTACCACAGAGCTCACAGAGCATGGAGCTTGTGGCAGAGAGGTCTGATGTGGACTGGTTGTGCACTCACCCAAATTTCATCTTGAATAGTAGCTCCCATAATCCCCACGTGTCATTGGAGGAACCTGCTGGGAGGTAACTGAATAATGGGGATGGGCTTTTCTTGTGCTGTTCTCATGGTAGTGAATAAGTCTCATGAGATCTGATGGTTTTATAAAGGGCAGTTTCCCCGGCACACTCTCTCTTGCCTGCTGCCATGTAAGATGTGCCTTTGCTCTTCCTTCACCTTCTGCCATGATCGCGAGGCTGCCCCAGCCATGTGAGACTGTGAGCCCATTCGACCCCTTTTCTTTATAAATTATTCATCTCAGGTATGTCTTTATTAGCAGTGTGACAAGCCTGCACAACCCTCAGTGATTCTGGCACTTAGGGGTCACCGCGGTCCCACCAAACATGGCAGGTGTGCCGAGTCTCCAACAACCATTTCCTCTTCCTGTTTGTCCTCTGTCTCATGACCCTGAATATAGACCTTCGTGGTTTCTATAGGCTTTTGTCACTGAGCCTTCTCAGTGCTGGGTCTCCATATTCTTCACTGATGCTGTGTTTCCCAGAACTTTTCTGGATGATCATTGGCTACCAGGGACTAAGTCAAGAAGGGCAGGAGGATCAGCATGTCATGGTCTCAGGGTCCCTGTGTGTGTCAGGTGCTGTGCTGAGCATGGGGCATTCATGAGGTCAGGTGAGATTCCCCCTTCTCAGGAACCACCATGCAATAGCAGAGGTGGCTCACTCAGGGGCCTGCTCAGCCCCAAAGCTACGTTCTCCACGTGGCCTCCACTGCCTCCTCCCACGCTGGAGACTAGCAATGGGCCTGAATGTGTTTCACACATTGCTGTCAGCACTTCACATCCTCATTCAATATTGGGTGGCCAGATACCTGAGTCCATGAACCAAGGAGGAAATGATTTTGGAGCTGGAAGATGTGGCTTTCTTACCAGCAGCATTTCTGAGCTCTTGCAGGGACTTGATTAACATAATGGTAGCTCCTGCTCACAGAGCCCTTTGTGATCTTCCAAGCACTGTCACAGAGGGGGCTGCAGACAGCGATGTTTCTGTGTGGTGGGTGGCAAAGAAGGAGATGGAGCTTCAGTGAGGCTGTGTGACTTTCTCCAGGTCACCTTGTCAGCAGGCACCCACCAGGACTCGAACCCCGATCTCTGACTCCAGGTCTCCTGGTCCATTCCCTGCTCTCTGCGTTGCAGCTGAAGGCAAGCCGGAGGTGAGGTCTGAGGAGCAGCAGGCTCTGGGCTGTCCTGGCCTGGCGGACGGTGCTCACAGGCAGCTTCCCATCTCCAAGATGCTTTTCTGGGTTTCTCTGTTTACAGTTAGCTCTTTTGTGAGCATTCGGCCAGATGGCACCCAGGCAAACTCAAATATCCACCAGAACATCACTCCTTCAGATTAATTAGTTTCCATTTATATGCCTCACCTCACTCAGCTTTAAATGCATACTTTGAGTTTATAATTCTGGTCTTCAAAGCCTGCCCATCTCCCCATCTTTCTTATGTCTTTTTTATCTCTGCAATGCTTCCTCAAGCAAAACCTGGATACCCCAATGGGGGCTTGCTTGGGTATTCTCAGAGCCCAGGTTTTCTATGTTCTTTCTCAGAAAGAGCTACCATGAAACAAAGTGACATTCATTTCTCCTGGGCATCTTTCAGACCAGAGTTCACTTTGATATCACCTAGGCCTATTTTAAGAGGGATAAAAAGCTTTTTGTAGTTTAAGAGAACAATGATTATTAAGGAAAAAGAAGAGGGTTTAGCAAACATTGCAGACTAAGCACAATGCCCAGATCCTGACCCACGAGCCTGGGAGGTAGGTAAGGAGTTTGTTTGTTTGATCATTTATTTATTTTATTCTGATTCATTTATAGGTCTCCTGCCATGTGATAGACACAGGCATGTATTTTCAGATGCATGAAGCCTGTGTCTTGTTCTCAGGAATCTCAATAGTCCTGCAGCAGTGTCACACACGGGGGAAGAGCTAACTCTGTTTCCAAATCCCATAGGTACAAGGTAGGAAGTAAGATCAAGGTGTTTTGGGAGGACAACAGAATGGGTCTGGGGGGACCGGAGAATGATTCTGAAGTTCTAGCATAACCTGGAAAGTGAACAAGATTATAGGCAATAGAAGGAAGACAGGGGAATTCTGGCAGAGAAAAAGTGAAAAGGTTAAAAGACATAAAACCTGGTGTATTTGAAGGACCTCGTGCATTCGGTATTGTTGGACAGTAGCATATAAGGACCCAGGGACGATGAAAGGTGGCCCTGAAGAGAAGCGTAGGGCCAGATTATGACGTTCGTACAGCCTGACTTCCAGGTATCCTGACTGTTTCATGCATCATGGCTTTCACACATTGCGGCTTCCATGCATCATGACTTCAATGCATTATGGCCTCCATGCATGATAACTTCTGTGCATCATGACTACCTCATGCATTATGGCCTCCGTGCCTCACAGCTTTTATGCATTGTGGTTTCTATGCCTCTTGACCTCCATGCATTGTGACTTCCATGTCTCATAACTTTCATGCATGATGGCTTCCATGCAACATGTCTTCCAAGCATATGGCTTCCAATCATCTTGTCTTCCATGGATTATGACTTCCATGCCTCACGACTTCCAAGAATTATAGCTAACATGCCTCGTGTTTTTCATACATTATGGTTTCCATGCATCGTGGGTTCCATGCACTGTGAGTGGTCTGTGTGTCATGATATTCATGTGTTATGGTTTCTATGCATCATGGGTTCCATGCGCTGTGAGTGGTCTGTGTGTCATGATATTCATATGTTATGGTTTCTATGCATCATGGGTTCCATGCACTGTAAGTAGTCTGTGTGTCATGATATTCATATGTTATGGTTTCCATGCATCATGGGTTCCATGCACTGTGAGTGGTCTGTGTGTCATGATATTCATATGTTATGGCTTCCATGCATCATGGGTTCCATGCACTGTGAGTGGTCTGTGTGTCATGATATTCATATGTTACAGTTTCCATGCATCATGGGTTCCATGCACTGTGAGTGGTCTGTGTGTCATGATATTCATATGTTACGGTTTCCATGCATCATGGGTTCCATGCACCATGAGTGGTCTGTGTGTCATGATATTCATATGTTACGGTTTCCATGCATCATGGGTTCCATGCACTGTGAGTGGTCTGTGTGTCATGCTATTCATATGTTATGGCTTCCATGCATCATGGGTTCCATGCACCATGAGTGGTCTGTGTGTCATGATATTCATATGTTACGGTTTCCATGCATCATGGGTTCCATGCACCATGAGTGGTCTGTGTGTCATGATATTCATATGTTACGGTTTCCATGCATCATGGGTTCCATGCACCATGAGTGGTCTGTGTGTCATGATATTCATATGTTATGGCTTCCATGCATCATGGGTTTCATGCGCTGTGAGCGGTCTGTGTGTCATGATATTCATATGTTATGGCTTCCATGCATCATGGGTTCCATGCACCATGAGTGGTCTGTGTGTCATGATATTCATATGTTACAGTTTCCATGCATCATGGGTTCCATGCACTGTGAGTGGTCTGTGTGTCATGATATTCATATGTTACGGTTTCCATGCATCATGGGTTCCATGCACCATGAGTGGTCTGTGTGTCATGATATTCATATGTTATGGCTTCCATGCATCATGGGTTCCATGCACTGTGAGTGGTCTGTGTGTCATGATATTCATATGTTACGGTTTCCATGCATCATGGGTTCCATGCACCATGAGTGGTCTGTGTGTCATGATATTCATATGTTATGGCTTCCATGCATCATGGGTTCCATGCACTGTGAGCAGTCTGTGTGTCATGCTATTCATGTGTTACGGTTTCCATGTATCGTGGGTTCCATGCACTGTGAGGGGTCTGTGTGTCATGATATTCATATGTTATGGTTTCCATGCATCATGGGTTCCATGCACTGTGAGTGGTCTGTGTGTCATGATATTCATATGTTATGGCTTCCATACATCATGGGTTCCATGCACTGTGAGTGGTCTGTGTGTCATGATATTCATGTGTTATGGCTTCCATGCATCATGGGTTCCATGCACTGTAAGTAGTCTGTGTGTCATGATATTCATGTGTTATGGCTTTCATGTAGTATAACTGCTATGCAGTCATGACTGGTCCATGCATCTTGACTTCATGCACAGGTGATTTTGCTTGCATGTAAAAATTAACCAATGAGAGTAACTTTAAAAATCACAAGTGGTCATTCCTGCATCCCCCTCTCCCCACTTCCCCTACACACCTATAACTAAGGAAAGCTTGTTGAGTCAACCTGATTGAGGATGACCATTCTTCATTACTCGCAAATGCAGGCAGGGTTTGTTCTGTGGCCTCCAGAACCAGATTTTAAATGCTATTGTATCATCTGCCTATCTTCACTCCAAATCCCAAGCCATTTCTATTCCATACACTGTCTGGGGATCAGCACTCTGGGTACCTCTTACTCCATGCCCAGACTGCTTTCAGGGTCTGGACCTGCATGAGTCATCACCTCAAAGATACTTGTGAATCTGCCACAAGTCCCATTTGAGAATATGATATATGACGACATTGCCTGAGCTGAAGGGCCCACGTGTGTGAGCAAGCCCTCCTCTCAGACATTAGCTCTGATGACGGAGTGCCACTGCCGTCAGCATTTTGGTCATAATTGCTCCATGGTCATTCGGCACCAAGGCCAGGTGCTCCACTTGCTGCTGCCAGGGTCAAGATTCTGCCTGAGTTCAAGCTCTGGCTGAGTCACTTCCTGGCTGTTTGCCGCTGGGCAGGATTCTTTCTTTCTCTTTCTTAGGCCCCTCATCTGTAAAATGAGGCTGGCCGTGAGGTTTCAATGAGAATACATATTAAAAGCCTAGTGATAAATCTCACTTAGGGTAAAGCCAGTTAAAGTTTCTTCTTGTTAATATGTAGAATGTGGTCTCTGTCCTTAAGGAGCTACAGCCAAGAGTGAAAACCTGCAATTAAAAAGACAAATGACGTATTTGATGAGTGTTGGCCTAAATACAGAACACAAGGAAGAGCAGAGGGGCACAGAGGCTGTGCTGAGCCCTGCCTGGATGGCCAGGGAAGGAGTCCTGGGGAAGCACAGCAAAGGGGCTGAGAACCAAGGCTGGACAGGGGCCGGAGTTGGAGCACGGGGACTTCTGGGCAAGGTCAGCCACCCTGGCCTCATTCACCCTGTCAGGTCTCAGGGGAACACCAAAGTGTCGGGGGAAAACAATTGGAGTTGTTCTTTCTAGGATTATCACCAGATGTTGGTGCTGTAATGTACCCTAAGGTCATAAAGGCTTAGATGCAACTTTAATTTTGGATCTATTAGTCCAATATGAAGCAGTAAGGGTTATAGTAAAAAAGAAGAGAGAAACCGATCCTCTCCATTTGAGATGTCCTTTTGTTCTTGTTTTTAAGACATCAAAGAATGATAAAAGCGAAACCAAAGCAAGCTTTGAGAAGGATGGATGAGTTCAGCAATGCTTTCTCCTCCTGCTGCCAGCCAGGTATGCGCTGGGACAAGGCAGCCGGGCTCAGGGCACATCCTGCAGTGGCTTTTTTCCGTGCCATGTCCCCCAGCACGTGAATGCAGTCCATGTGGTTTGGATTTTGCCATGGGAAATCCTCAGCATATGCTAACTTGAACCTTTCTGGAAGGTTTTAGTGGTTTGGCCATGCATGGAAAGAGGAAGAGAAGACTCCACTTTCCCCAGACAGCCTATGGCAGCCGGGACCCGCTCAGTCGAGTGACAAAGCATTCTGCTTGTACTCTCCCTGGGTGAGAGTGGCAAAATCCGCCCCACAGTCAATTATAAAGAGCCTTTTCCTGACCTTCAGGTTTCAGGTGATGGGGACCCACTGGGTGGTGGCTTGGTGTGGCTCGCCCTTCACAGGCAGATGAGGAGGGCCTTTCCTGGGCAGTGCAGGGGAGCTGGGGAGGTGCTAAAGGCTGCGTGGGTGAGGCTTGGCTGTGAAACAGATGTGGAGGCCCATTTTTCAGCAGTGATCATCTGATGCCAGCCATGTATCCAGTGGTGAATTCTGAGGCTAACCGCTTGGGGTTAACGCTGAGCCCACAGGCTTAAGCGCTCAGACCCACAAGAATGACCTCACTCCACATGCCAGTTCCAAATCCTAGGGCCCACCTACACTTCTGATCAAGCAGCTGCACATTTGGGGATTCCTACGACCCTCCTCAGGTTTGAATAATTTTCTAGAGGAAGGCACAGAACTTAGGAAAGCTTTATGCTTATGATCACTGGTTTATCTGAAAGCATAGGCATGAACAGCCAGTTGAGGAGACGCATGAACCAAGGTCTGGGGAGGGGGCAGGAGCTCCGTGACCTCACTGGGTGCTCCACCTCTGATATGCTTTGACTGTGCCCCCACCCAAATCTCATCTTGAATTGTAGCTCCCATAATTCCTACGTGTTGTGGGATGGACCAGGCAGGAGATAATTGAATCATGGGGGTGGATCCCCCAGACTGTTCTCATGGTAGTGAATAAGTTTCACTAGATCTGATGGTTTTATCAGGGAATCCCCTTTCACTTGGTTCTCATTCTCTCTTGTCTGTGGCCATGTATGACCTGCCCTTCACCTTCTGCCGTGATTGTGAGGCCTCCCCAGCCATGCGGAACTGTGAGTCCATTAAACCTCTTTTTCTTTATAAACTACCCAGTTTCAGGTACGTCTTTACTAGCAGTGTGAAAACAGATGAATACAACACCCCTGCATCTGCCTGTGTTCAACAACCAGAAGCTCCCCAAGCCTCCTTGTTCCAGTGTTTTATATGGAGTTTCATTGCTGAGACATGGTCGATGAAATCATTGACCATTGGTGACAGAGCTCAAGCTGCAGTGTTTCTTCCCTTCAGGGAGGTTGGGGATGGGGTGAGCGTTCCAATCATTTAATCACGGGCACACGCTTGGTTCTTCTGCTGACCGGCTCCCCTCCTGAAGCCTCCAGGCCCCCTCACAGGGAGTCACCACTGGAAGGCTGGTTGAGTCGCCGAGACCTCGGACACACCCCCCTCCCCCGAGGGAGCTCGGACACACCCTCTACCCTCGCCGGGAGCTTGGACACGCCTCCTTCCCTCGCCGGGAGCTCAGACACCCCCCCCGCCGGGAGCCTGGGAAAAAAAGCCCCGCCAGGACCTTCCTGCCTACCATTTTGTCCTATCTGGGCCCCACTCCCTGCCATTTTGTTCCATCTGGGCCCCACTACCCGCCATTTTGTCCCACTCACCTTGAGCACAACCAATCAAACGCCTCCACTCCCTATAAAACCCCACGTCTAAGAGGAGTCCCTGCGACTTCTCCGACCCTTCCTGTAGGACCACAGAACCTCACCCGGGAGCCTGAATAAAACCCTTTGCATTGGATTATTTTCATGCTGGCCTCAGTTTCTTCATATTACACTCGGTGAGAACAGACCTTACAACCACATTAGCCCAAACTCACGTATGTTAGACGAGGCTCTCTATGAACAACCAAAGACACTCCTACCATTCCGAAAATTCCAAGTGCTCAAGAACCTCATGCCAGGAACCAGGTACAAAGACCAAATGTATTTTTATTGTGTCGCAGGAGGGCCAGGATAAAGGAAATGGAGATTGCTGACTAGATTTCTGATGCAGAGCCCTGGTCTGAGTTTGGCTGGAGGCAGCAAATAAAGTTTAGAAAATACCTGAGCCAATGATCAGGGGATTAAAACAACTATTTGGAAGAAAAAAATAGAAAGAATGAAAAACATGTATTCTTCCCAGTTAAAGGAGTAGTCCCAGAGCTTACAGGAGCCCGAAAGGTGATCAACAGCTCAGGGTATTTTTCTTTTTGATGTGGGGACAACCATAAGCCAATTTCCCTGGAATTAGCACAAAAATGGGGATGGAGGAGAGGCCTCCGGGACCATCTCATAGAGGCGGAGAATAACGATGGCAGGTGCAGAACCTGGACTCTCCCATGGCTGCAGCCTTCGCTGGGAGTCGCCAGTCTCTGGGGAGATGCTGTGGGGCGGGGACGCTGGCTGTTGGGGGGACGCTGGCTGTTGGGGGGACGCTGGCTGTTGGGGGATGCTGGCTGTTGGGGTGACGTTTGCTGTGGGCAGGGATGGTGGCTGTGGGGGGGGACGCTGGCTGTGGGCGGGGACGCTGGCTGTTGGGAGGATGCTGGCTGTGGGCAGGGACGCTGGCTGTGGGTGGGGACGCTGCCTGTGGGCGGGGACGCTGGCTGTGGGGGGGGGACGCTGGCTGTGGGGAGGGACGCTGCCTGTGGGCGGGGATGCTGGCTGTGGGGAAGGACGCTGCCTGTGGGTGGGGAAGCTGGCTGTGGGGGGGACGCTGCCTGTGGGCGGGGAAGCTGGCTGTGGGGGGAACACTGGCTGTGGGGGGGGATGCTGGCTGTGGGCGGGGACGCTGCCTGTGGGCGGGGATGCTGGCTGTAGGGGGGATGCTGCCTGTGCGTGGGGACACTGCCTGTTGGGGGGTGACGCTGCCTGTGGGTGGGGACACTGGCTGTGGGGGGAATGCTGCCTGTGGGCGGGGAAGCTGGCTGTGGGGGAAACACTGGCTGTGGGGGGGGACGCTGGCTGTGGGCGGGGACACTGGCTGTGGGTGGGGACGCTGACTGTGAGCGGGGACTTTTGCTGTGGGCGGGGACGCCGGTTGTGGGGGAGGACGCCGGCTGTGGACGGGGGATGCTGGCTGTGGGGGGGACGCCACCTGTGGGGGGGGACGCCGGCTGTGGGGGGGGACGCCGGCTGTGGGGGGGACGCTGGCTGTGGGGGGGGGACGCCACCTGTGGGGGGGGACGCCGGCTGTGGGGGGGGATGCCGGCTGTGGGGGGGACGCTGGCTGTGGGGGGGACGCCACCTGTGGGGGGGACGCCGGCTGTGGGGGGGACGCTGGCTGTGGGGGGGGACGCCGCCTGTGGGCGGGGACACTGGTTGTGGGCGGGGACGCTGGCCGTAGGTGGGGACAATGGCTCTGGGCAGGGCTATGGCAGAGGCAGGGCTGCACTGTCCAGAAGACTCGTGCATGGGCCTCCCTGTGCCTACATCTCCCTTGTTCCTTTCTGTGACTCGGGACGGTGCTCTCTTGGTTCCCAGTTGTCCCTTCTGCCCACAGACGTCTTGTTTCCAGCTAGCAGTCAGCCTAGGAGGAGCCAGGCCTTCTGGAGGCAACTGGCTTCTTCCATCCTCCAGCCCTGCGTTCACCCAGGGACTCTGCCAGACCTGAGCTCTGCTGTCCTCCTTTTCCTGCCTGCAGCCAGTCACACACAGGTTTCCATGGGGATGGAGCGGAGGAGAGGAGACTGGCACTCCGGAGAACCCGTGGCATGCTGCGTGGTCTCTGGGTAGATATTTTCTCTTCACTGCAGAGGGAGGCTTCTTTGTGCTTTCCTATTGTCATCTTGACATTTGAAGCAAGTCTGGCATAAGTAGAATGGATGCCTCTAAATCCCATTCACAGATAGGGAAAGTGAGATTCCAAGAGATTCAATTTCCACCAAGGTCTCTGAGCTCATCAGATGACAGAGCCAGGACTCACACGGGTAGCTGACTGCACCTTTCACGTTTCTCGGTGATGCCGCTGTTGAAACGACCCTGTGAAGAGCTGCATGCCACCCGCATTTTGTTGTGCTCCGTGCAGATTCAGCTGATGTTGTGGGCAAATCTGTGTCCACTGGAGACGGCGCGCGTGCCCCCATCATCTGGAAATAAGGGCAGCTTCATCGCCCCGTGCTGTGGGCTGCGCTCTGCTTGTAGGAGAAAGAGATACATTAGGTGAGCATGAATTGAAATCGAGATCCAAATTAATTTTGTCTCAGCGGCAACCCTGGGAGCTGGGTGGATCCCATTGCCTGCCTCACCCAAGGCCTGGGACCCTCAGAACAGGGTCTCCACCCCACGCCAGGTGCCTTTGTCAACAGAGGTCCGGGCTGCACTGGCTTGGAACAATCAATGTGCCTTTGAAAGTGGTCTGTAAGATAACAAGTCAAAAGGAGAATTCTGTCATAGCTTTGGTGACCTATAAGATCTACCTGTTATGCATGCATTCAGATGCCAAGGTGAGGGAGAATTATCTTGAAAATCGTAGCTGGGTGCAGTGGCTCACACTCATAATCTCAGCACATTAGGAGGCCAAGGCCGGTGGATCACTTGAAGTCAGGAGTTCAAGACCAGCCTGGCCAACATGGTGAAACTGCATCTTTACTAAAAATACAAAAATTAGCCAGGCATGGTGGTGCATGCCTGTAGTCTCAGGCTGAGGCAGGAGAATAACTTGAACCTGGTAGGTGGAAGTTGAGCAGTGAGATGGCACCACTGCCCTCCAGCCTGGGTGACAGGAGACTCTGTCTCAAAAAAAAAAAAAGAAAAGGAAAGAAAAGAAAAGTGTTTCATTTCCTCTAACATTTAAAATTGAGTCAGTGCATGGGCTAATGTAGCCCTAAATTCAATCTTTGACTTCTTATTTAAAAATAAGAACATTTCTGATACATTTTACCTGCATCTGTTTGTTAGAGATGGTGCTGGCCGCTGGGGACGGGCTGGGACTCATCAAAGCCCTATCTTTAAGGTAGTAAAATCCGGGAGAGAGAAAAGATTGTTTTGCATAATGACAGTGACTGGCAGATGAGATGAGCTGCACTGAGGCTCTAATACACTGCTGTGCAAGTCCATGAGGAAGTGTTCAGACTCCAGGAGCCCAAGGAAAGAAGGCTTGGCTGAGCAGAGCGTTGGAGGGCACGTGGGTACTCTGCAGTGAGGATTGGGCCGGGCAGTGGGTGCTGGTGAGGGGGCCCCACGAGCCAGAGGCCCAGTGCAGAGCCGCGTGGAGCAGGGGATGCCTCTGTGCCTGGGTGAAGTCACATTCCAAAGGACAGGGTTGAATCTGCAAAACCTGTACCCGACCTGGGCAGAGGAGGGAAGGCCTGTGGGCAGCCTGTGCCCAGAGCCACTGCCCTTGCTAGAGCAGCAGCCACAGGGTGGTGTCCTCTGGAATGACCGGGTCTGGCTGGGGCGCGTGTGGCCGGTGTGGGGAGCTGCAGCTGGCCTTGCAGGCGCATCCTGAGACGCCCTCTGTCAGGCAAGAGTGCCTATCTTGGCTTGCCACCAGACAGTTGGTGAAGCTGCCAGGGCTGGGAGGAGGGCTTGGGTTACCCTGGGTCAGATCACAGGGCTTTCCATATTTAGCTGGGAGCATGGGTTTTATTCTGTTGGCTGTGGGATCACTGCTGAGAGGTTCTGGGCAATGAAGCAAACAGAAAATAATGACATTCTGCAGCCTTCCAGTCTTCCTAGAGTGCTGGTTCCATGGCTTCTCCCAGGCCGGGGTCTGCATCTCCCATCCCTTCTGACCAGGTCCCAGGTCTCAGCCAGCCCAGGGTCCGGTGCTCAGCGGAGATGCTTGGGGGGGCAGAAGCTGGCCTTTGTCGGGGCAGCCAGCTCTCATCTCCCTCCAGCCAGATCTGAGTTCTGCCCGGTTTGAGCCCTGATTAATGAGGGCCGTTAATTAGAGCGCTGCACTCCCAGTGTCAGGGATATGGCTGGGAGCCAAGACCGGAAGGGGTGGGCTCACTGTCAGAGTAGATCTGAGAAACTGGGCTGCCCTGAGGGGCGGAGGCAGAGGCCAGGCAGAGAGGACACTGCCACCCTCCTCGCCTCCCCTTGCCCTTCACCATTGGCCTGCAGGCTCCTGCCTGGAGTTCCCAGTGGGGAGACCTGGAATGAAAGGGGATCTGGAGGGGGAGGGAAGCTCTGGAGGTGGGGGGAGACCTGGAGGGAAAGGAGACCTGGAGGGGGAGGGGAGGTGTGCAGGGTAGGGGGATTCTGGAGGTGGGGGGAGACTTGGAGGGAAAGGGGACCTGGAGGGGGAGGGGAGCTATGGAGGTGGGGGGAGACCTGGAGGGGGAGGGAAGCTCTGGAGGTGGGGGGAGACCTGGAGGGAAAGGGGACCTGGAGGGGGAGGGAAGCTCTGGAGGTGGGGGGAGACCTGGAGGGAAAGGGGACCTGGAGGGGGAGGGGAGCTCTGGAGGTGGGGGGAGACCTGGAGGGAAAGGGGACCTGGAGGGGGAGGGGAGCTCTGGAGGTGGGGGGAGACCTGGAGGGAAAGGGGACCTGGAGGGGGAGGGAAGCTCTGGAGGTGGGGGGAGACCTGGAGGGAAAGGGGACCTGGAGGGGGAGGGAAGCTCTGGAGGTGGGGGGAGACCTGGAGGGAAAGGGGACCTGGAGGGGGAGGGAAGCTCTGGAAGTGGGGGGAGACCTGGAGGGAAAGGGGACCTGGTGGGGGAGGGGAGCTCTGGAGGTGGGGGGAGGCCTGGAGGGAAAGGGGACCTGGAGGTGGAGGGAAGCTCTGGAGGTGGGGGGAGACCTGGAGGGAAAGGGGACTGGAGGGGGAGGGAAGCTCTGGAGGTGGGGGGAGACCTGGAGGGAAAGGGGACCTGGAGGGGGAGGGAAGCTCTGGAGGTGGGGGGAGACCTGGAGGGAAAGGGGACCTGGAGGGGGAGGGGAGCTCTGGAGGTGGGGGGAGACCTGGAGGGAAAGGGGACCTGGAGGTGGAGGGGAGCTCTGGAGGTGGGGGGAGACCTGGAGGGGAGGGGAAACCTGGAGGAAGTACTGACCTCAAAGGAGGGGTGCAGGGTCTGCTGTGGCGGCCACAGAACACCTTGGGTAAGGTCACCTTGGGGCAGTGGCTCTCAAGTCTGGCTGTGTCAGGCCCTGCAGAGCTCCCGGTCTCCTTGCCAGGCAGCACTCAGTCCTGGGGCCTCAGGGACATTGGGACAGCACCCAGCCAGGTCATGGGTAATGCTCTCCTGGTGATGCCATGTGCAGCCACAGCTGGGAACCCCGCCTGGGATGTTCGGGTGTCTCCCAATCCTCCCACACGTGGATCGGGGGAGGCCCAAGGGCCTCAGGGTCAACCCTCCATGTTGTCCTTAAGGACTTAAGGTAGGTCACCTGCGTGTGGTAAGCTCATAAGAAACTCAGAATATCACCCCGTCACCCTTCCCAGAGATTGGCAGTTTCTGCCATTACAATATTTCCCCATCCATCCCCTCCACAAACGTCCATTTATCATGGTTCTCCTGTCACTTGGTGTAGGGAGCTCAGAGCCCCCGAGAGGAGGAGTCACATGCTCTGAAGACATGGCACTGCTGGATGAGAAGACAGAGGCATGAGCAGGTGATGCTGGTGTCCTGGACCATCTTGTAGTGGAGGTGTCCATCCAGCGTGGGGATGAAGGACGCTGGGAGGAGAGGGATGGAGAGAAAAATGGCTTCTCAGGAAAGGAGCCAGACCCCAAGCTCAAAAGAAGAGAGGCACAGCCTGGGCTGCAGATCAGCCTAGACAAACCCACTGGGCATGGCTGGCAGGACGGGCACAGGTGAGGAGGGGTGCAGGGTAGAGGGTGAGCCAGGCAGAGCCTGTCGGAGGCCGGAGAGGACCACATCCTGGCGAGTGGGGCCTCACCTCATGGACAACCTGGCACAGGTGATAGGCCTGGCAGGGGTGAGTCTGGGTGCTGGAGCTCCTGGGAGACCCTGCCAGACGGGTCACGAGGAGCCCAATCTTCCCCCAGGCCAGGACCAGGGTCCCGTGCACCTCATCCCCGCTTCAGTGCTCACACAATTCCTGATAGAGGAGTGCTCACCCCCATGGGGAAACCGAGGCTCCGAGCGAGAGTGGACTTGCATCAGGTCCTGTGTGCAGCTAAGTCATCAATCAGGGAAACTGTCATCTGCTGAGGACCCAGGAAGAAGCACGGTGCCTCAGAAGCAGCGGAGCTGGACGCCAGGGTTCCAATGAGACACCCCATCTGGTGACACCTTTCAGTCTAGGGCTCTGTCCTGGGGAGCAGGGACTGATGTCGGGTGGGATCCTGGCTCAGGAGAGGCCTGGGCCCCATGGGAGATGGAATGGCATTCCCAGAGCAGGGCCTAGGAGGAGCTCAGGAGAGGAGCTGGGCTTGGTCAGCACTTGGGCATCGGAGCTTAGAAACTCCAGCAGGGTCTGCGGCCTCCCTGAGGGCATGGGGCATCCCGTGGAAGTCCCGTGGGGGACCCATCACTAGGTGCCCCTTATTAGTGTGGTGGGTGCTCGCAGGTTTCTGGTGGTCCCGGTGTCCTTAATCAGAATTGAGGGAAACAGAGTCAGGAGAAGAGATGCGAGGGAGACCAGGTCCCTCGCGCAGGGAGCTCAGAAGGCAGCACTGAGCCGGGAAGCTGAAGCACTGGGGAGCCACATGCAGTGAGACCGCGATTCAGCAGCAGTGCAGTGGGCCCCCCCGGGGGCTGAGCAGGGGCGTGGGATGGAAGACTTGGGAGAACTTTGATCCGGATGCCTTAGGTGAGAGGCGTCTCAGGAATTCAAGGCTGGCTGTGCAGGCATTGTTAGACTTGGGGAGCTGGAACTGAGCCACCAAGGTTCCCTCCAGACAAGGCCAGTCTCAGAACCCATGGCAGCCGCTGCCCAGGTCTGGCCACCTGGAGTGTCTTTGGCACAGCCCCTAGGACCCCGTGGGAGCCATGTCATTGCTCCATCCTCCCACCCACTGTGGCTTCTTTCCATGAAAGGTGCTTGTTCTCCAGGGGAGCCCTTAGGACCCCAGCAGGTGGCTCCTGTACAGGCCCCTCCTGTGTCTGTGTGGAGGAGAAAGCAGCGACCCCCCAGGAGAGGAGCTTGAGGCAGCCCGAGAACCAGGCCAGGCTGGCCTTTAGGGAGAGGACTGCTCAGTTCAGCCTGCACTGTGGTGGGCGCCTGGGGCTGCCTAGCTGCCTTGCAGGGTCCAAGGTGCCTCTTGGGATGGGACATGGAGTGGCATTGGCGGGTTTGACCTGGGTTTCCTGTGTGTGGAGGGGCTTGGGCTTGTTGGAGGCCGCCAGTGCTTGTGAGAAAGGGCTGTGTGGGGGTTACCTCCGACGCAGGCCTCTGCTAGGGAATGTTCTGTCTCTCTCTCTCTGTGTCCTACGTGCACAAGTGCTACAGAATCGCCCTGGGAGTCGGCTCTGTTCTCCACAGCTCTCTGTGGCCACACAAATGTCAGGGAAGGTGTCTTCCAGTGGTCACCTGAGCGGCCTCTGATGGCTGGTTGGAAGGTACACTTTTCCGGTGCTCATATACATGCGGGTCTAACAGCGGGAAGCCTTCCGAGAAATGCATCTCACCGTGCAAACATCACGGAGTGCACTTACCCACAGCCAGAGGGACAGCCCACGGCACGCCTGGCCACGTGGTGCAACCGGTGGCTCCTAGGCCACAAGCCCAAATAACACAGTGCCACACTGAGGAACGCAGGCAACTGCACCACGGGGCCACTGTTTATGTGTCTGGACACAGAAACGTTACAGCAAAATACGGTGTTACCATCTCATGGCACCACCATCAGATACGCAGCTCATTATTGACCGAAAGATGGGTATGTGGTGCATGACTGGATTTCCAGAAGTGTTCTCAAGGTCAGACTGTGAAGACTTCCCCCTCCTTCCCCCCTTCCGGTCTCCCTCTGTGACTTCTTTCTCTGCCCAACCTCACTGGCCTTATTTATTTTGAGAAAAATGAATTCCAAAGGTCACTTTGAGTCTGTTCTTGTGAGAAGTCCTTTCCATAGACAGAGCCGGCCAGAAACAAGCATTTCTCATTTTTATGTGCTCACAGGTCAGAAGAGACCCCATTAATCTCAGCAAGGCTGAGAGCCTCCCCTACCGCCACCCCGGGTCTACCAGGGCTTCCAGGTTGAAGGGGTCTCAAGTCCTGAGTAGCTCCCAAGGCTCATTCTGCTGACAGACAAACCTCTGGGGTGGGCCCACGCTTGCTGGCCTAGTCTGTCTTATGGAGACTCAGGGTCCACCCTGGTGGCCCCTGGATCCCTGAGTGTGCTGGAAAAATTCCTGCCCTGGTTCCGGATCCCTGCGCCTTGCAAGGCCAGAGGCTGGGTGGGCCGGGGCTGGACCAGCTCTCGGGGTGAGCCCAGGTGACTGAGCCTCTGGATTGTGGCTCCTGGTGTCCTGATCCCAAGGCTGGCTGCCCTCCTGTAGAGAATGGGATGAGTGAGCTGAAGCTGAGTGGGAGAAATTGGGTGCTTTGCCGCTTTTCAGGGTTCCTTTCTGGCAAGAATGGGAAGGGCTGATGGAGAGCACTTGGTAAGCGTGGGTTCCGGCAGCTGCAGGCTTAGCAGCCCTCCTGGGCCCTGTCCCCATGCATGAGAGGCTTGTGAACAGTTCCAGAGATTCTGAGGGCTGAGCAGCCATAGGTGGGAGGCGGCTCCCTGCGGCGGGCAGGGGAGTGACCACGGAGAACCCGCAGCTGAGCCTTGCGTGTCTGTGGGCCTGTGTTGCCTGTTCCAGGCACAGACATGCCCTGCTTCCCAGCCGCCCCCACCCTGCAGCTGCGCACTCCTTCCTCAGCCAGTCCCACGTGGCTGTGATTTTCTGTCTTTGGAGTCACCCATGGCGCACCCAGCCGGACCCTCTGCTAGAGTGACCCTGAGTCTCATTCTCAGCACCCGCAGGGGCTGTCACCAGGCTGTGCTGGCCAAGGGCATCCCCTTTCTCCCACAGGGCGCGACACAGCAGCAGCCTCTGAGCCGAGCGCTGGACTCCTGCTCCAACCCCGCCTGCCCAGCGTTTCAGAAGGCGAGGCTCGGAGGCAGCCACGCCGCCCTGGACTGCGGGTGTCCCCAGCCACGGCTTATTTGATTTTCTTAGTGCTGATCCTTTTGGTTTAAAGGCAAGGATTCTCAGAGCTGCAGACCAGAAGCCATGAGTGGAAAAACCCCACATAGCAGCTGGCAGCTTCTCGTCTGGCCAGCATTCATTTTGCATCAAACACAAAAATCTCAGCCTGTGGTTTGTCTCGGGAGGCAAAGGCCACAGTGCCTTCCTTCCCATAACCTAGCTTTTCTGGGAGGAGGGTGCTCTGCGCTCAGGGGTCCACCCCTCGAGGGCCCCCTCAGGGCCCTGAGGCTCAGAGAGGGAAACGTGCCCAGACACATAGAGCCTGCTGAAGCCGAAGCCCGGCTGGCCCTTGGCTGGCTTGAGGGGAGCAGCTTGTACTTGGCAGCCGGGCGTCCCCCGCATGGGGACAGGAGATCTGATAGATGACCCACGCCTCAGTGAGAAATAGGTTAATGCATCATCTCACCCGGGTATTGGCATTCTCATAGAGGAGAGGAAGACAGGAATGGCTTCTGAGAGTGGGCCTCCAGCTTTGATTGTCAGAAGGATGAATGGGGACCACTGGCCTCACCCTCTGGGAGCCCCTCTCTGCCCTGAATCTGGGCAGGAGGTGGGCTGCTGCCTGTGTGCCTCTCTAAGAAGGTCTCAGGTAGGGCCCAGAGTGGCTGCAGGTGACTGCGGATGACCAGATGTGAGCTTCTGCGGGGTCCCTGTGCTTTGCTGGGGCTGAAGCAGCAGTTCCAGAGGTCCCAACTCAGGCCAAGGCTGCTGAGACCCCAGGGACACCTGATCTGCCTTTGGGGCTTCGGGGTGCTTCCCCTGGAGAATGGGGTGACCAGCATTCCAGAGTATGAGAGGGGTGCAGGCTCCAGACTTCACTGCTACTTGGCTCAGTGAAACCCTCGCACCACCCAGAGGGTGACACCCCTATTGTGAAAATGAGGGACCATACACGTGGAAGCTGACAAGGCCCTCCAACCCAGGGCGCTGGGCCTCATGTCACCTTCCCTGGGGGCTCTCAGAGAGGTTGAGTGTCCCTGAGTTCACCCTGGGCTCCGGCTGCAGCTCTGCCCAGGTGGCCTGGGGGCTCTGATCTTCCTGATGGCATGGCTTAGACAGGGGCCACCTGGACTCTCCCCAGATCTCCCTTCTACCTGTGTCTCTGTTCTTGCAACTGCCAGGAGCACTGCAGGCTCCCCAGATTGCGCTGAGTGGGGCCCAGTCCTTGCTGGTCTCTTTGCTGGCTGAGAGTCACTGCACCAGGCTCCCCTGCCCTCTGCAAGTTCTGAGCAGGCCGGTGTGGGTGCTGAAGTTCATGCTCTAACACTTGCTGCCTCCAAGCCGCAGCCTGGAAACCTTCCTTCTTTCACTGGGCTTCTTCCTAAAGCCCAGTTCTTGAATTAGCTGGGTTGGCCATCCAGTGGCTACATGGAACTTTCTGCCCAGTACTCCATAATGGTATTTAGTGAGTGTCCACTTCAGGCACTGTACTAGGAGCAGAGGCTTAGGAACAGGGAAGAATAGCCAGGCCAAGCGAAAAGCAGGTGTGTGGTATGAATGAGGGCAGATCACACTCACTCCAGCCTAGAGGTGTTGAAGAAAGCATCTCAGGAAGTTCTAGCTTGTAATTCCCAGAGTGTGTGTCATTCCATCCCCTCCCAGGGAGGGGGAGGAACACCCTGGGAATGACACACACCTGTCAGAGGCCTGTGGGATGTGGGGTGAGGGGAGACGGTGGATGAGGGTTATTCAGCGACAGGAACCTCAAGGGGCCTGAAGGACCGGGGCCAGGTGCTCACACCAGCATATGGCAGGACACCGTTAGAAGGGTCTCTATGGGTCCCATCACAGAGGCAGAGAAGGGCTGCAGGGTCACAGAGTCTTGACTATTCTAATCCGTCTGCAAACCCTGTCAATTCCACCTCCCAAATCAAGCTGAGCATGACATCCCTCAACCTCACACTGGTCATTGCCCTGCCAGGGCCGGTATCCGCTGTGGGGTGCGTGTGCAGTGCCCATCCGGGCTTTCTGCTCTGGCCCTGCCCTCCTGCAGCTCAGAGGGGCCCTTGGAAGGCCAAGGCAGCTGTCCATCCCACAGCTTTGCACCCTCCAAGGGCCCCACCTCACTTACAGTAAAGTCAAAAAATGAGGTCCCAAGGTGTGCCTGGCCTGAAACATGGGCCCCTGCCACCCCCACTCCCACGTCCCCTCCCTGACCTCTGGCATCTCCTCTTCAGCAGCGACTGCCCCAGCTGTTCCCTGACCAACTGCACCAGCTCCTCCCATGGGGACACTGCACTGGCTGATTCGGCCATGGGGATTCCCAATGATTGTAATGACTCCCCTACCTCCTTCCGGTCCTGGATGCAGTGTCACCCTCTCAGTCAGTGGTGGGTGCTCTGTGGGGGTCCCCATGGTCCCTGCCTCCTGTGTTCAGATCCTGATGGAACCCACCCCTCTGGTGTGACACGGCCTGTGTCTCACTTCCACCATATAGAGTGGGCTGGCTGTGATGTGGTGCCACACTTGTGGGTGCGTGATGTCATGAAAGACTGCGTTTTTCCAGCAAAGTCCCTCTAGAGAAGTGATCCCCTACAGTGAGTTTGCTGGAAAAATGGTCTTTCATGACATCATGAATACCTTTGAATAACCAGGTTATCCCAAAATAGAAGGAAATTCTGCCAACAGCCTGAGTGGGCTAGGAAGGGGAGTCTTCCCCCATCAAGCCTGCAGATGAGAATACAGCCTGACTGTTATCTGGATGCTGTTTCATGTAAGTCTAGGCAGAAAACCTAGCTCAGTGTGACCAGTCTCCTGACTGCAGGACAATGAGTTCATAAGTTGGCTGTTTCCAGCTGCTGAGTTTGTGATAATTTGCTACACAGCAATGAAAACGTTCTATGCATCTCATTTATTTATTTTTCTCGTTTGTTCCCTTACAATGTAGGCTCACTGTCTGTATCTACTTTGTCATATCCCCAGCATAAGGATGTTCCCGTCCCTCGGTGGGCATTCCATGAATGCTTGCTGCAAGCAGTGCTGTTTCATTGATTTCAGAGGCAAGTGACAGGCAAAGAGAGAAGCATTTTCATTGACAAAATCCAAAATGTTTCTGCTTCACAAACATGGCAGTGGTGCCCATGGTCACTCTATTTTCTTCTGTAATCTCATTTTTTTTATTTTTGAGACCAAGTCTTGCTCTGTCACCAGGTGCCAGGCTGGAGTGCACTGGCGAAACCTTGGCTCTCTGCAACCTCTGCCTCCTGGGTTCAAGAGATTCTTCCACCTCAGCCTCCCGAGTAACTGGGACCACAGGAGTGTGCCACAAACCCCAGCTAATTTTTGCATTTTTTGTAGAGACGGGGTTTCACCATGGCCAAGATGGTCTCGATCTCTTGACCTCGCCTTGGCCTCCCAAAGTGCTGGGATTACAGGTGTAAGCCACCGCACCTGGATGTAATCTCATTTAATAGCCATTCCTTTCCTCAAATTGGGACACGAAGGGGACTTTGTGACCACCTCACCTACAGATGAGAAAAGTAGGTCTCAGAGAGAGGAAAAGACTCATTCAAGGTCATACAGTGAGTTGGTGAGTTAGTGAATATTGTGCACAGACAATGAAGCAGACGTAAAACAGAAACGAAGGTGGCTCCCTTAAATCCCAGTTCAGGGCTCTTACCCCAATACCGTACAAAAATCCAAGTACTCAGTAGCTGGAAAGACCAGCTATTTTGTCTGTCTTAAAAACAGGTACAATGCTGAAATAAGTAAATTATACATTGTTCATAAATTTAAATTTATGTGTTGTTCTAGTGTTAAATAAAGCAATTTTCCTAGGGAATGCTGGCACTGGCAACAACTATATAATAATAATTGTGAGGAAAATGAGACATCGCATGGTCCAGGACTCATGGCAAATGACCACCTGTGGTGCATCTCGAAGAAACTGATTTCACACTGCGGACCGTAAATATTGTCTCCTAATGACTGGAAACGTGCATTTTAGTTTATGGAAAATAAAGCCAGCCGTATTTTCTTATTTTTTTCCAACCATCTGTATTATCTATATGATGAATTTTGATAGACTTTGTTTTGCAGCAAATAAGTCTGTGGATATATTACAATTTCAAACAATGCATTACAAATTACGTAGGCAGAGATGATTTAATATTTAATGGTATATGTCTAATTAATACAATGTGATAGACTGGATCAGATTCAAGCAGTGTAGCCTTTTAGGCAATGACTCACTTGCTGGGTATCTTCATAGATATTTGATCAATATATCGATTTAAAAGAGGCTTCTGTAATGTCAGATGGGTAAATGGCAATAACACAGTCTTGGTATTTATTTTTGTCCACTTTGATTATCTTAGAAGATATTTCATGCTATTATCTTAGAGAAAAGCTATTTAATTTTGGAAAATGACAGAGTTAACATGCAGCTTTTTCTCCTGCTCCTTCAAAGATGCATGGCATTTGCCGCTGGTTATGGGAAATGAGTGAAGGTGTCCTGCTGGGATTCCATCGTGAGCACAGACACACACGATCCCGTGTCCTTGCATGCACTCCCTCTTCTTGAGTGCTCAGAGGAAGTGACTGCAGGTGTTCTGCTGAGCACTTTCATGTGCCTGGAACCATGCGTGGGAGCCCCTTTGGTGCCTCTTTAAGATCTGGGTCAGAGGCTGGTAGAGAGTGAAATCAGGACCAGGAGATGCCTGGATGGCTGCCCTTGTCTCCGGCCACCTGTCCCTAAACTCTGTCTGGCCCTGAGGCTGTTCTTCTCTCTGTACCTTCTGCTCTCTTCTGCCAGTGCTGGGCTTCACCTGGACTCATCCCAATACCATTTCATCCACTCAGGCCTGGCTTGCCTGGGCACCATTTCCTGCCCCTGCGTGTTTCTCCCCTGCATGTTTGAGACACGCTTCTGATCCCAGGTGTGCATCCCCACTCTGGTGTCCATGGTGGGGGCTGCTCCTAAGCATCTGGAACCTCCTTGAGTACCAGCCTGACACATATCCTGACAGCCTGGGTCTGTTTCACGTGTCCATGTTCATCAAATCGAAATTGGAGCAGAGGAGGGTGCCTCCAGTTTGGGATTCATTCAGCAGATTTTCGAACCCCTTTCTTTTAAGAGAACAGCCCCTGTCTGCTTTCATCTGCCTCTGCCAGTCTCAGCCCTTCCTCTGCGTGACAGTAACCCTTGTGGCGTGTATAGTCCACTCTTACGTTGGCATAAAGAACTACCTGAGACTGGATAATTTATGAAGGAGAGATGTTCAATTCACTTACAGTTCCATAGGCTGTACAGGAGGCATGGCTGGGGAGGCCTCAGGAAACGTACAATCACGGAGGAAAGTGAAGGGGAGACATGCACATCTTCACGTGGTGACAGGAGAGAGGGAGAATGAAGGGGAAGTGCCACACACTTTGAAGCCACGAGATCTCGTGAGAATGCACTCACTCTCAGGAGAACAACTAGGGGGAAATGTGTCCCCATGATCCAGTCACCTCCCACCAGGTTCCTCCCTCAACATTGGGAATTACAATTCAGTGTGAGATTTGGGACACAGAGCCACACTGTGTCATTTCACCCCAGCCCTTCCCAAATCTCATCTTTTTCTCACATTTTAAAACACAAACATGCCTTCACAACAGTCCCCCAATATCTTTACTTATTCCAGTATTAACTCAAAAGTCTGAGACCACAGTCTCATCTGAGACAAGGCAAGTCCCTTCCATCTATGAACCTGTAAAATCCAAAAGAAGTTATTTATTTTCAAGACACAATGAGGGTACACAATTGGGTAAATGCTCCCATTCCAAAAGGGAGATGTTGGTGAAAGCAAAGGGGCTACACGCCCCATGCAATCTTAAAAGCAGCAAGGCCATCATTACATCTCAAAGCTCAAAATTAATCTCCTTTGACTTAATGTCTCATGTCCAGGGCACACCGATTCAAGAGCTGGGCTCCCCAGGCCTTGTGCAGTTCTGTCCCTGTGGGCCTGCAGTGTACAGTCCACATGAATGCTTCCATGGACTGGCATTGAGTGCCTGTGCCTTTTCCAGGTACACAGTGCAAGCTGCTGGTGGATCTACCATTTTGTGGTCTGGAGGATGGTAGCCCTCTTTTCAGAGCTCCCCTATGCAGTGCCCAGTGTGAACTCTGTGTAGGGGCTACAACCCCATATTACCTTTCTTCACTGCTCTAGTAGCGGTTATCAATAAGGGCTCTTTTTCTGAAGCAGATTCTGCCTGGATAGCCAGGCATGTTCATACATCCTCTGGTATCTAGATTAATGCTCCCAAACCCCAACTCTTGCCTTTTGTGTACCTGAAGTCCCAATACCATGTGGAAGCTGCCAAAGCTTGGGGCTTGTACCCTCTGAAGCAATGGCTCAAGCCATTCCTTGGCTCCTTTTAGCCACAGCTGGAGTTTGAGCAGCTGGGATTCAGGACACCATTTCCTGAGGCTGCACAGAGCAACAATGCCGTGGGCATAGCCCACAAAAACATTTTTTCCTTGCAGGACTCCAGGCCTGTGATGGGAGGTGCTGCTATGAAGGTCTCTGAAATACTGTGGAGGCATGTTCCCCATTGTCTTCACTGTTAATAGTTGGTTCCTATTTGCTTATGCAAATGTACGCAGCTGGTTTGAATTTCTCCCTGGAAAATGTGTTTTTCTTTTCTCCCATATAGTCAGGCTGCAAATTTTACAAACTTTCACACTCTGCTCCCCTTTAAATGTAAGTTCTGGCTTCAGATAATCTTTTTATTCATGAATATGCACGTATGCTGTTAGAAGCAGCCAGGTCACTTCTTGAATGCTTTGCTGCTTAGAAATTTCTTCTGCCAGTTACTCTAAATCATTTCTTTAAAGTTCAAGGTTCCACAGATCCCTACAGCAGGGACACAATGTTGCCAGTCTCTTTGCTAAAGGATAGCAAGAGTGACCTTTATTCCAGTTCCCAGTAAAGCAGCTTGGACATCACTGTCCATATCATTATAAGCATCTTGGTCACAAGAATTCAAGCAGTCTTTAGGAAGTTCCAAACTTTCCCACATTCTTCCGTCTTCTTCTGAGCCTTTCAAACTATTTTAATCTCTTCTCATTAACCAGTTCCAAAGTTGCTTCCACATTTTCAGGTGTCTTTATGGCAATACCCTACTCCTGATGCCAATTTTCTCTATTAGTATACAGAATTACCTGATGCTGGGTATAAGGAATTCTCACATTAGTATAAAGAATTACCTGATTCTGGGTAATTGAAAAAGGTTTAATTGACTCACAGTTCTGCAGGCTGTACGGGAGGCATGGCTGGGAGTCCCCAGGAAGCTTACAATCACAGCAGAAGGAGAAGGGGAAGCAAGAAGCAAGCACATCTTCACATGGCAACAGGAGGGAGACAGAGAAAAGGGGAAACGCCATCGGATCTCATGGGAACTCACTCGCTATCATGAGAACAGCAAGGGGGGAATCTGCCCATATGATCCAATCACCTCTTGCCAGGTTTTTCTCTCAACATTGGGGGTTAAAATTCAACATGAGATTTGCATGGGGACACAGGACCAACCTATATCACCATGCTCACTAGAACCTTCTGTGGGATTGATAAAGGGAGGTCAGGAGTGGGGACTTCTATTACACAGAGCCAACCTATATCACAGCACTCACTAGAACTTTCTGTGGGATTGATAAATGGAGGTCAGGAGTGGGGACTTCTATTTTCTCTGTGTCTCTGTGTGTGAGAAGTAAGTCAGTTGCTCATGGAGCCTACTGTGAAGTGAACCCAAGAGCTCAAAAGCCCCTGTGGGAGACTTGGGGGGGTGGATTTAGAACCCACGTTCTCCAGTGCTGTGAGCTACTGTGCTGTCCTTTCTGGTGGCAGCCATCAGTAAATCTCTCTTTTTTTGAATATTTTGGTGTGGATTCTTACTACTTGTGGGCATTCAGAACCATCCCTGTGTGGCGTGCATCATCACCCCCTTCTTACAGGAGGAGAAACTGAGGCTCTCCAAGTTGTGCAGAGTCGTATAACTATTATGCAGCACAATGAGGTTCTACCCTCCTCTTCTGATTCTTAAGTCTGTGCTCTTGGCAACAGGAGAGTCTCTTCTCTGTCCTTCCCCATTTTTGTCCATGGAGAGGAAGAAACAGAAAGAAGAGGAATGGAATTGTCCGAGAAGAACACACACAAGTAGTCCTTAAACATTTTCATGTTAATGAGGGAAGATGGGCGTCCATAGCCTAGTTAGTTGTGATGTTTGCTGTGCATAGTTCTGAGAGAAACTTTAAATGACCCTAAAGAGGCAGAGACTTTCAACTTTTTCTTCTCCTGCCTTCTGAAGAAATAGGTCTTGCTATGGTTTGGAATCTGACACCTGCAGCCTTGCGGAGGTAGGGTGCTGCAGGGGACAAGCCCTGAAGGAAATGGGAGGGGCAAAGGCAGACACTTTAGGTCTCCCAGGAACCTTCCCTCCTCCTTTAGCCTCACTTGGGGATATGAAGGAGCAGTGTTGGCCAGAAATTAGCCACACCTAAGCAAGCGTGTGAATGGACTCTGAGAGCAGTTCTGCCCCAGGGGCGTGAAGATGGCCTCTGCAGACTTGGGCCTGCTCTGAACTCTGCCCACAGCTGCACGGGTGCCAGGCCCCAGCTGCCCCAGCTCTAGGTCCTTCTGCTTGAGGACACAAGCAGAAGCCCCCTGTTCCCATCCGTGTTGCTACACCTATAATGGTCACCCAGCCATCATTTTTAAAATAGCTTTTTATTTTAAAATTAGTTTGAGATTTATAAGATGTTGCAAAAATAAGGCAGAATTCCTATGTCCTTCCACCCAGTTTCTCACAGAAATCCCTTGACTCTCAGCCCCTACTTAGGCAGGTCAGAGACGTACCCTCCAGTGTGCGGCCTGGTCCCATAACTGGTGGGTGGGGTTGTAAAGATCCAGGCCACTGGCCTTGCCTTAGCTCTAACTCTGAAGGTCTCCTGGGCCTCAGCGCTGCTCTAGGGTGGACCGGAGCCTGCACTGAGACTCTCCGCTCATGCCTCTGTCCACCATGCCTCCCTGCCTGACTTTTCTGGGGCTCCCAGAGGCCTCCCACACTGACCTTTCTCTCAGGGCATGCTTTCCAGGCCCGCAGCCCGGGGACCCAGCAGTGGCCAGAGAATGCGCAGCCTGGCCTTGCAGGCAGTGAGAACCCTGTTGCTGGCGGAGGAGAAACAAGGAGCTGCAGCAGGAGGGCTTCCGCCTTGTCAGTGTAAGAGGAAGTCCTGTTGGGAGTGACTGTGGTTGAGGGGCAGGGAAGGGGTAAGGTAGAGGGTGCACAGCATGGACACCTGTTGAGTTGCTGTGAAAAATGGCAGGGGCTGAGCTGGTCTGAAGAGCTGCATGGTTGGTGGGGCAGGGAGAAAGACTCAGTCTCCGGGGAAGACCAAGGAAGCTAAAGGATCAGTTCCAGGTCTGACTCACAGGAGTATCTGTAACTCCCAGTCTGGGCAGGCTGGCAGTGCCCAGGTACAGCCTGAGGGTGGCAGGCCTCAGCTTTGATGTGTGAAGGGGTTGGCACTTTTACAAATCTGGAGCTCCCTCGTTCTCCAAAACCCTCTGAGCCCAACAAAGGGATTCCTCCTTCACAATGGAAGCCAGCACTGCCACTCTGGCTGGGGTGACACAGGGCCCTGGCACTGCACAGCAACACCAGTCCCCAGGACCTGCCCTAGGGCCCCTGTTTGCCCCAGCGTATCCAGCTGGAGAAAGGCCAGCTCTGGCTAGGGAGGAAGAGAACTGTAGGGCCCAGCCAGTTCCCACCAGCAGGGGTGGGGAGCAAGCCGAGTGCTGGATGGAGAAGTTATTTGCACAGAAGGGCAAGGGAGGCAGAGCACGGTGTGGTGGAAAGGAGTGAATGGACTTGGGAGTGCTACTCCGACCACAGGGCTCAGCTCTGCAGGGCCCCTGGGTGGTGGAATGCCCCTAGGATGCCTCCGGGGAGCAAGGAACATACAGTGGCCCCTGTGTGTGGTGGCAATGCCAACATTCACATGGCAGATGGTGAAGGGCTGGTGAGAGGCACAGAGAAGTGGGGGCACATCACAGAAGATGTTCAGTGGGAGGCTGGAGACCTGCAGGGAGCTGCCATCCATATGAGGGCCCGGGAGATGCACCAGTTCCCATGCTCCCTGCATGGTGGAGGCAGGCAGTGTAGACTTACTCTGTGGGTCAGGCTGACTGTAGACGAGGGTATTACAGAACAGGGGCCACCCAGGGAAATTTGGGTGATGGAGCGTAGAATGACAGAGGCCAGGTGTCAGGAGCCTGTGGGCACAATTGCCATATCTGGGAGGTGGGAGAGGCATTGGGGGACCCTCACGTCCCAGATATCCGTGGAGAGGCTCAAAAGAACACAGTGCCCCCAGGGCAGAGCAGGCGTATGGCCAGCATGGGCCTGGAAGTGCAGCTGATCCCTTCCAGAGGAATCTGGGACATGCTGGCAGGACCTGACAGAGTTGCAGCCTTGGACCAGTGGCCGTGGCAGAAACCAGTGTTCCTCACACTCCCCTTCCCTTACAAAGTCCCCCAGGAAGGGCGGACCACCTGAGTCCTGGAGAAGCTGCCAGGGTGTGACCAGTGGTACTGGACCTGGAAATGGTCTGCCCACGTCCCCTGTGTTGAAGGAGGACTCATTAGCTGTCATCAGCACCTGGGAGCACCTGGTGGATGGGGGCTACTTGCTCAAGGTCACATCTCTCAGGGTGGTCTGCATCCAAAGACTGGCTGACCACTCAGCAGGTTCTGAAGGGACATCCAGCCTCAGACCCGTGGTATTAGTCTGTTCTCATGCTACTAAGAAATACCTGAGACTGGGTAATTTATAAAGAAAAGAGGTTTCATTGGCTCACAGTTCCCCATGGCTGTGGAGGCCTCAGGAAACTTAAACTCATGGTAGAAGGCACCTCTTCACAGGGTGGCAGGAGAGAGAATGAAAGCTGAACAAAGGGAGGAAGCCCCTTATAAAACCATCACCCCCATGATTTAATTACCTCCTGCTGGTTCCCTCCCATAACACATGGGGATTATAAGAACTATAATTCAAGATGACACGTGGATGAGGACACAGCCAAATCATATCATTCCACCTTGGCCCCCTCACATTTCGACACACAATCATGCCTTTCTAACAGTCCTCCAAAGTCTTAGTTCATTTCAGCATTAACTCAAATGTACAAGCCAAGAGTCTTATCTGATTCAAGGCAAGTCCCTTCTACCTATGAGGCTAAAAAGTAAGCAAGTTAGTTACCTCCTAGATACAATGGGGTACAGGCATTGGGTAAATACACTGGTTCAAAATGGGAGAAGTTGTCCAATGTGAAGGGGTTACAGGCCCCATGCAAGTCTGAAATCCAGCAGGGCAGTCAATGTTAAAGTTTCAAAATGATCTTCTCTGACTCCGAGTCTCACATCCAGGTCACACTGATGCAAGAGGTGGGTTCCCATGGCCTTGGGCAGCTCTGTGCCTGTGGCTTTGCAGGGTACAGCCCCCACCCGGCTGCTTTCATAGGCTGGCATTGAGTGACTGGCTTTTTTAGTTTAAGCTGTTGGTGGATCTACATTCTGGGGTCTGGAGGATGGTGGTCCTCTTCTCACAGCTCCAGTAGGCAATGCCCCAGTAGGGACTCTGTGTGGGGGCTCTGACTCCACATTTCTTTTCCACACTGCCCTAGCAGCGATTCTCCATGAGGGCTCTGCCCCTGCAGCAAGCTTCTGCCTGGACATCTGGGTGTTGATATGTATTCTCTTAAATCTAGGTGGAGGTTCTAAACCTCATTTCTTGACTTCTGTGCACCTGCAGGCCCAACACCACATGTGAGCTGCCAAGGCTTGGGACTTACACCCTCTGAAGCAATGGCCTTAGCCGTGTGTTGGCCCCTTTTAGCCACAGCTTGGACACAGGGCACCAAGTCCTGAGATGGCACAAAACAGCAAGACCCCCTGGGCCTGGCACAGGAAATTATTTTTCTCTCCTAGGCCTCCCAACCTATGATGGGAGGGGCTGCTGTGAAGCCCTCTGACAGACCCTGGAGACACTTTCCCCATTGTCTTGGTGATTTAAAATTTGGCTCCTGGCTACTTATGCAAATTTCTGCAACCAGCTTGAATTTCTCCTCAAAAAGCAGAGTTTACTTTTCTATCACATCGTCTGGATGGAAATCTTCTGAATTTTTATGCTCTGCGTCCCTTCACGTCTTTGTGACTTCATAAAACTGAGTGCTTTTAATGTTGCTCAAGTCACCTCTTGAACACTTTGCTACTTGGAAATTTATTCCACCAGATACCCTAAATAATCTCTCTCAAGTTCAAAGTTCCACAGATTTTTAGGGCAGTGGCAAAATGCCACCAGTCTGTTTGCTAAAACATAGCAAGTGTCACCTTTATTCTAGATCCCAACAAATTCCTCATCTCCGTCTAAGACCACCTCAGCCTGAACCTTATTGTCTATATCACTATTAGCGTTTTCGTCAAAGCCATTTAAAGTCTCTAGGAAGTTCCAAACTCTCTCACATTTTCCTGTTTTCTTCTGAGCCCTCCAAGCTGTTCCAGCCTCTGCGTGTTACCCAGTTCCCAAGTCACTTCCACATTTTCAGGCATCACTACCCAGCACCAACTTACTGTGTTAGTCCTGTCCTCATGCTGCTATGAAGAAATATTTGAGACTGGGTAATTTATAAAGAAAAGAGATTTAATTGACCTGCAGTTCTGCCTGTCTGGGGTGGCCTCAGGAATCTTACAATCGTGGTGGAAGGCACCTATTCACAGATCGGCAGGAGAGAGAATGAGAGCCCAGCAAATGGGGAAAAGCCCCTCATAAAACCATCACCCTCATGATGTAATTACCTCCCACTGGGTCTGTCCCATGACATGTGAGGATTATGGGAACTACAGTTTAAGATGAGACTTGGGTGGGAACACAGCCATATCACCCATGGGGTTGCCGACATTCTTCAGCAGATGCCCCACAGCAAGGGTTCCCTTTCCTCTGACTTACTCCCTCCCTGCTCACAGAGCCTTTGTAGTAAACCATCTTCAATCCCATGTCCTGAGGGGCAGCGCAGGACAGGAGAGGACACAGGACAGAGGACATGGTGCTGGTGGCCGAGGAGGGGCGTGGAGGGCTCAATGCTGTTTCTCTACTTGTGCTCACTCACGGGAGTCAGAGGTGCTCCAGGGCTGTGTACTCAGGGCTGCATCCTGAGACAACTGGGCTCCCCCCGAGAGATGGAGCCTTGATCTCTTTCACCTGATGTTAGACTGGCCTCAGCAACTTGTCCCCTCCGTAGAATGCAGAGGGCAGCTTTGGAGGCCTGAGCCTCACTCAGAAGGAACTGGAAATCTAGGTGGACGTTCCCAAACCTCATTTCTTGACTTCCGTGAGCCTGCAGGTTTTTTCCAAAGTCCAGTTGCTCTTGGAACACCACATGTGGCATCTGCAGAAATCAGGAGACAATTTCTAGCACCTGCTGGGGAGGCTGCCTGGACAGGGGGTGGCCTCCATGGGCAAGGAGAGGAGAGGCTCCCTCAGTCCTGGCCAAGGACCCCGGCAGCGAAGGGAGCAGCCCAGCACCTCCCTGTGGCCAGACTGACCCCTGAGTTACCCTGCTGGCATCGCGTGGAGAATTGCTCCCCAGCTTTGCATGAGTTCGTGACCCACACAATTGTGAGATATAATAAAATGAGGGAGTTTTTAATCCATTAAGTTCTAGGGCAATTTGCTATGAGCAATCGATAAATGGGGCAAATAGTGAAGTCGGCTAAGGATGTTTGGTGAGGGTTGGATGCCAGCGTGTCCCCCGGCAGGGTCCCCGTGTTCTGGGAGTGGTGTCCTGGAGAGCTCGGAAGTGGCCACCACGTTGCCTCCCGTCAGTGGACCTGGCGCTAGGCAGGCAGGGTGTCCGCAAAGGTCTCTACTCTGGTCAAGGAGGCAGAATCTCCTTCGTTTTTATCCTTCACAGCACCTGGTGCGGCCTTTTTCACAGGAAGCAAGTGGGCGTCTGCGGTGACTGTGGGCAGGCGGGCGATGGAACAGTGAGTGTGGGGGCGGCAGGACGTGCTGCTGCAGGGACCCTGGAGCCGGACAGAGGAGCATGTGCTGAAGGCTGGAGGGCTCTGAGGGAAAGTGGGAGCAAGACAGGATGGGGGAACCCGACGGGGGTGGAGGGGGCCCCAGAGAGAAGTGAGAGGACTCGGGAGCCATACCATGTGAGAGAGAGAGAATCAGGTGGCATACGGCAGGAATAGCGGGAGGGCGGGGATGCGCAGATGAAGAAACGCCTGAGGCTGCAGGGCCGCCAGCAGAAATGAGGTCTGGGGATCCCCCACCTGCATGGGAGCTGCGAGGTCTCTGGGGTCGGGGCACTCCCAGGGCCACACCTGGGCTCTGGGTCGCGGAACTGGGTTTTAATCCTCACCGTTGCTGTGCACTCTGAACCAGCTAATTCTCCAGCAAACATGAAAAGTAAGGAATTGATTTGGCTGCGCTGGGCACCAGGTTAGTATTCACAGTCTAAGGAGCAGTGTTTCCCGGGAAAGGCGCTGGTGGAGACACGGGCCCTGGATGCCCGCCATGGTTTAGCCCCATGGGAAGCTGGAAGGGGAAAGACTCCCCAGATGGCCCTGCTTATGGCAAAGTAGACCTGGCATCTGCAGACTGCAGGTGATTGGCACACAGGGGCTCTCATGATGTGGCTGGTCACTGTGGTGGCCTCACGGTGTCATGTGGAGAGCAAAGGCAGGGCAGGTCACCAAGCTCAGGTACAATGAGGCTCTCAGGGGACACAGAGGCCTGGCTCTGAATGAAGAAAGCAGGCATTCCAGGTGTGCACGGCAGTGAGAAAGACGCCAGCACCCACCCACCCACCACGAGAGGGGTTTGCTCTTGGCCACACATGCCACACACCGTCTTACTGAATTTCAACACAAAGCCCATCAACTGCTCCATTTACAAATGAGGAAATGGAGGCACAGAGAGATTGTGTGGGCCGACTAGAGTTGCTGGGCTGAGGACCGGCCCTGCCAGGGTGGGCTGCAGGCTTTGGGCCCCCATGCCTTGTCTCTGCACTGGCCCGGCTGCCTCTAGCGATGACCGTGGACCCAGACCTAGCCAGCTGCAACAGGCAGGCTTGTCCCACCTCTCCCCGAGGGTTATTCCAGGTGGGCGTGCTCCCGGATGGCCCACCCTCTTGAGATGAGTGTGCGCACAACATTCCCGGCAAATCTGGGAACGCCTGTGGAAAGCCCAGGGCCCTCTGGGAAGACTCAGCCCGTGGAAATCTGAGGGGCTCGGTGGGAAAGCCAGGCTCCTCTTACACAGTTGCTCCCTGGCTCTTCCTGAAGGGACGGAGCTCCCGTTTCCATCCTGAGAAGGGTGTTATTTGAGTAACACTCATGTTCAGTGTGAAACAAAGAGAAACCACAAGAGTGAGGCCCTCCCCATGCTCAGGCCACAGGTTCTAATTTATTCCTCGTAATACCCTTGGTACAGGCACACTCGGTCCTATTTTTAGATGAGGAAGTTGCAGTTTAGGGACATTTGGTGATCTGACAAATCGCAGAGCCATAATTCAAAACGGCACCTGTTTGACTGGAAACAAATAAACAGAAAACACACGTAATTCCTGATCTTTTTTCCAAAAGTCAGTGGTACATCCTCAAGTGGAATATGTGCAAACTATCCATTTCCATTTTTGCTGATACGTAATCGTTCCAGTACTTTCTTTCAAATGTTCTGTTACTGCCTTGGAAGTATGGCCATAGGATCCGGAAGAGGGACAGGCCAACTCTGGGAAGAGCTGTGCTCAAAGATCTCCGCGCAGAGCTGCCTGCTCACGAAGCCTGCGCCCCATCCTTTGCTTGCCAGGCACCGCATGCGTTTTCTGAGTTTACCTCCCCTTCGAGAATCTCAAGGAAATTTGTACTTTGAAAGGGAGTAAACTCCTTAGAGAAATGGTTGATTCTGGACGAAGGCAGTGAACGTACACGATGAGCCCATAGCATCTTCCAGAGACAGAAAGCGAGTGCTCAAAACCCAAATTAAAAACAACATCCAAACAGGATGGGCAGCAAGGTCGAGGGGACGCGGGAGCCCGCTGCGAGGACTCTCCCGTGGCTGAAGCTGGGGCAGTTTGAGCCACAACATAAATAATATGGTGTTGAATTATAACCCAAAGTACAAAATGCGTGCCAGTGCTTTTATACAAATATAAACATATAACTGAGTGAATAAGTGGAGGAGAACAGACATCTCTCATGCAGGGAAATTCTAATTTGTGAAGATCCCACATCCTCCACAGCGGGGCTGAGCTCCCACCCCTACGGAATGTGCTGTGCGCAGTGACTTCCCGCACAGAGGCAGCCCGCAGCACGGAGGGTCATTTTCAGTGAGAAGCCTCACAAACCCTTCCTCGGCCAGGTGACTATGTCCAGCAGCAGCAAAGGTAAGTCATGCTGGTGGCAGGTACCGGTGATAGGACGTGTTACCTCTGTGTCTTCCTCCCCAAACCCAGAACCCAAGTCTAACCATGAGGATAAAGCTCAGCAACACCCCACCTGAGGGGCACGCTACAGAACACAGCTTGCTGCCCTCCTCACAACTGTCAACAAGAACTAGGGGAGTCCCAGAAACTGTCTCAGCCAGGCGGAGCCCAAGGGGGCACGGTGGCTCAATGTGCGGTGGGATCCCGGGTGGAAAAAGGTGTCAGATGACCACTGTGTCCACCTGAATGAATTACAGGCTTTACGTAATAACGTAGAAATATCAACTTACTGACTGTGATAAATGAACTGGACCCCTGTGAGGTGTTAGGAAGGGAGAGGGGTGGCTACATGGGCACTCGGACTGATCTGGACAACTTTTCTGTAAATTTCAAACTATTCAAAAATAAAAAGATGATTAAAACAAACACAAATAACTGAACATTTAAATAAACCTGGCTTTCACATAGTTTATTGATATCTCATTTAAAAAATAAACCCATCCCAGCCCATCCCAGCTGAGAGGTTGGCGTGTGCGCGTCCCCACCCAAATCTCACGTGGAATTGTAATCCACAGTGTTGCAGGCGGAGGCGGAGGGAGGGGACTGAATCATGGGGTGGTTTCCTGTTGCTGTTCTCGTGTTACTGCGCGCTCCAGAGACCTGGCTGTTTGAAAGTGTGCGGCGCCTCCTCTCCCCTCTCTGTCTTCCTCTTGCCCCGGCTGTGTAAGACATGGCTGCTCCACGAGTGAGCGTTTCCTGAGGCCTCCCAGCCATGTTTCCGGTAGAGCCTGCAGAACCGTGAGCTGAGTAAACCTCTTGTCTTTACAGTTACCCAGTCTTGGGTAGTTCTTTGTAGCAGTGCGAGAACAGCCTAACTCAGCATGCCACAGGACTTCCGTCACCAAGGGGCCGCAGCATGTTCCTTAACAGAAGCTAATTTACTTTTCTAGAGGTTTACAAATCTGGGGCTATGAGACATGTAGGATCTGTAAGTATTTAAATAAGATAATAACGATAAAAGGACCTACCCATACGAGCTGTGAAACTGAGGGTGGTGGCCATTACCAACGGTGAGAGTCAGCAGGGGCTCCAATACGGGGTAGATCCGACTTCCTTCTGGAAATTCCCAGGCACCCTAGAGTTGCCACAGCTGGGAGACAGGCGTGGGCGTGTGGTCCAGTGAGAGCACCTGCTCTCCTGGGCGGAGCCAGCAGGCCCCGTACTTAGTCGGTGGGATTTAGGGTCACACATGCATACGGCTTCTGAGGATGAAAGGAACGTGAGAAATTTCACTGACGGATAGATGAGTCTGTTGTAAAACAGACAGTTCTGCAGCCCCTGAGTGTGCATTGCCAGGCCGCGGTGGAGCTCCGGGCCTTGGACGTGGGAGTCAAATAATAGACGAAAACCAAAGATGGAAGCCAGCAGACGTCTTCAGAACAACTCACGGAACAAAGGGGTAAGAGGTGTGTTCTTTCTTCGGCTGCCACGGCCTTCAGCACTGAGAATCCGGGATACTTGAGCTTCCGGGAAACTGGTATCCACGCCCTGCTCTCCACTCCAGCTGGGATGAGCTGGAGGCCCGAGGCTGTGTCCCATCTGCCCTTGGTCTACATCGATGGGCATCTACTCCCTGATCCTGAACCAAAGGCCACCAAGGAGTCTCCATGCAGATGTATTTCACCTGCAGGCCCAAGTCTGTAAACTGGGGGTTTGTCTACCACTTGGAGAATCGTGAGCTAACTTCAGAAACTGCAAAGCCAGCCTCAGAGGCTCCAGGATTTTTCAGAGATGCTGATCTGAGTTGTCCAGAGAGTCCACCTATGTGCTTCCCGTAACAATTTTTCTCCCCTTCTTTGCTAAGAGAAACCACCGTGAGAAAATTCTGGCACTGTCCATTCTGGCGCCTGGCCGCTACAGGGCTGTCGGCCCTGGGTAGATTCCTCTCGAGCCTTTTTACCTGGCCCCGCGTGGCAGGCCTGTGTCTCCCAGGGTTCCCGCACCACCGCACCTAGCGCCTCCTCTGCCGCAGAAGCTGAGCTGGCCTTCATTCTCTCTATATGTCTGCCCTTCGGCTCTTCTGCTTTGGCTGACAGCAAAGTGCTGTCGGTTTAATTTTCCACTCTTAAGTGGAGAACTTACTGTGTACCGGGTTTTCTTCCACGCAGCCCAGACAAAAATAAGAAATCATGAACAGGGGAGAAAGAGACGAACGTTGATGGAGTATCTGCCATGTGGCAGGCTTTGCAAACATACAGAAAAGTGAGTAATAACCAAACCTGAGAGGCGGCCAGTTTTATTCCCCTTTACAGGGGAAACTGAGGTGTAATGAGGTCAGCGCTTCCCCAACATTCACCCAAGCAGTGGCTGGCACAGGCTGAAGTGAGGCCCAGGTGTGGAGATTCCAGATGCGATCCTGGCAGGTGATCTGCATCTGAACGGCTTTAGTCCAGTGCAGTGTCTGGAATTACATACAACCTCTTCTAAAAAAGAGATTCTGCTGAAACACTTCACTTTTTCCAAGGAGGACTGATTTAGGAGAGCAAAGATAAAAAGTAGGGGGCCAATCGAGACCATCCTGGCCAACATGGTGAAACCCCGTCTCTACTAAAAGTACAAAAAAAATTAGCTGGGTGTGGTGGCAGGCGCCTGTAGTCCCAGCTACTCGGGAGGCTGAGGCAAGAGAATTGCTTGAACCCGGGAGGCAGAGGTGGCAGGGAGCCGAGATCGCACCACTGCACTCCAGCCTGGTGCCTGGCGACAGAGTAAGACTCTGTCTCAAAAAAAAAAAGTAGTGGGCCACAGACTGAAAGAAAGAGCAAGGTTTATGGTCTACCTGTGCTGAGCGGTGTCCCTTCTTCATGAACTCAGGTTGTTACAGTGCACACACTTGCTGAGCTCTCATTACAGGTCAGAGCACATATGCCAGCAATGCCCACGTGCCCTCCCTCAATAAGCTTGCATTCTGGTAGGCAGGGGAGGCAGACACTAGACACACAATTAAGCGAGTCGGTATTCTAATAGGATTCTGGCGAGTTCTGTGAAGGAAAGCGGCATGTTGGCCTCTAAGGAGCCACGGGGACTCATCGGCTCCAGGGCAGCCAAGGAGACTTCCTTGAGGAGGTGACTGTCACTGGGTGGCCTGCAGGTTGAGGGAGAGTTAATTAGACAGGAAGAGATTGGGATTCTGGTGGGGTGTAGAAAAGAAACCTTACAGGCACATGCCAGGACAGACGTGAGGGTTCTGAGGTGGGGGGAGCAGAGACGGCAGGTGGTGGGTAGAGGCAGGGCTGGAGGAACGCAGGAGCCACAGTGGTGCTTGCTGAGGTGGGCGGATTGCAAACACACCCATCTCTGCATCTCTGCACCCTCCTGGGACCTGTGGCTTCTCACTCTGACCCGCGGCATCTGCCCTCAGGAGTTGGAGTCTAAACCCCTCCAGCCACCCCGCCGCTGAAACCAGGCTGGCCTTGCTTTGACTAACAGGACATGGTGAGCACAGAACCCTTCTGAGCCTCGGCCTCGAAAGGCCTGTGCGCTTCTTCCCACTCTGTCTCTCTAAGTTCTGCCCAGCAGAGGCCAGTGACACAAGCCAACGCCATCCTGGGCCAGCCAGCTCCAGCTCACCCCTCAATGACAGACTCACGCATGAGCCCAGCTGAGATCAGCACATCCAGCCCCCATGGGAAGGGCTGCCGACTGACTCATAGACTCAGTGAGAAATAAGAAGTAGCTGTGATTTTAAACCACTAAATTCTGGAGTGGTGCGTTAGGCTGCAATAGCCATTTCATCCACACAGATAAAAAGTAGGGATGTGAGAATTATAGGTCACATTAGGAATTTGTATTTTATCCTAAGGGCAAAGCCAATGAAGCGATTTTCTTTTCTTTTCTTTTTTCTGTTGCAGGAAAGTGATGTGATTAAGTTGGCATTCTAGAGAGATAATTTTCTGAGCAGTCAGAGAACAGCAGCTGTGTGGGAGGCCCTCATTCACAAATGACATCACCAGTATGTCTCTAGGAAGCAAAGCCTGACCTCTTTGTTTCTGTTACCTGCTATCATGTTTGTTAGCTGAACTTTATCAACCCCTCTGGGTCTTAAATCCATGAGCCTTAAGGCAGCTCTGAGTGAGAGGCTACAACCATCAACTATGGGCACAGATTTCACCAAAGAGCTGGTGACAATCCATAAATATTCATTAATCCGTTCCATGCAGAACACCAGCCAGCCGCCCACACGCCTCCCCATCCACCATCCGCCCACCCCGTCATTCGTCACCCCTTCCATCCCACCGTCCATCCACCCTCCCTTTCCTCCTCTGATGGAGGAGGACCTCTGTACCTGTCTCGCTAAGTAAATGCCTCCACTGTTCCTCAGGTCTCAGCGTCCTGACCTCCGTAAAGACCTGGTTTTCTAGATACTCTTCACTCTAAATCCTGCATCGTCCCGTTGTCTTCTTCACGGTTTTGTTTCCAAGAGCAGATACAGGTGATTTATCTCTTCACTTGTTAATGCAACCCTCTGGGCTTTTCCTTGTCTTCTAGGTATCGCCCGCGCATCTAGTTCCTTTTGTAGAAAAACTCCCTGAAGGCACCTACATGCACTGCCTCCCACTTCTCCCCTGCCGCGCTCTCCCGGCTGCGCTCAGTCCTCTCTGCACCCTCCAACACAACCCTTCTTGTCACCGTCAAGTGATCAGGCCTCGCTCTTTCCTCCTTGAAGCCATTTCTCTACGTGGCCGTCAGGATACCACCTGCTTCGTGTTTAGCCCACTGCTCCGTCTCCTTCTCGGCCTCCTTTGCAGATAACTTAAAGCTGGACCATCAGAGCTTTAGTCTTTGCAATGTTTTTCTTATGGTCATATTTATGATTTGTGATTCCCTTCAGAGTCATGGCTCTTAATATCCTCTGGAAGTTGGTGAGTCCCATTGCATATGCCCAGCCCCATTCTCTCCACAAACTCCACACTCATCCATAAAACCGTGTGTGCGGCAGCTCTGCTGGTGTTGAATTGGAGCAGCTCCCAAGTGAACTTCAGAGCCTGCTTCTCTTGCTTTCTTCCCAACGCAGCTAAGGATGGTTGCGTGCTTCCAGTTACTCAGCTCACATTCCTAAGAATGACCTTCATCTCTCAATACGCTACCAATCCATCATCAAATCCTGTTGAGTGTAACAACAAAATGCAAACAGCAATGACCACTGCTCAACAGCTTCCTCTGTCTGGGTATAAAAATGGCCCCCAACCCACTCTCCCAGCACTCACCTTGAACCTTAGACAGGAACCAAAGTCACTGCAAAACACGAGTGATACATGCCCACTCCACTGATATAAAGCAAGATACTCAGAAGATTTGCTGTGTACTCGGAGTAAATCTAAATCAAAGCCTGAAGGATAGAGTCCTACATGATTTTACCTCCATCAGGACTCTGACCACTGTGTTCCATAGTCACTTATGCTTATTCCTTTACCTTGCTAGATGCCTTCTGGTCCTTAAAGAAACTAGGCAGGCTGTCCTAAGAGCCATGGCATTGATATTCCCATTTATTGTAGTGCTCTGCCATCAGCCTGATCCTCACTCCAGCAGGAGCTCCTCCATCAGCCTCCTCCTCATTCCAGCAAATGCTCCTCCATCAGCTTCCTCCCTCAGTCCATCTCCTCTGTCAGCCTCCTCCCTCAGTCCAGCAGGTGATCCCCCATCAGCCTCCTCCTTCAGTCCAGTAGGTGCTCCCCCATCAGCCTCTTCCTTCAGTCCAGCAGGTGCTCCCCCATCAGCCTCCTCCTTCAGTCCAGCAGGTGCTCCCCCATCAGCCTCTTCCTTCAGTCCAGCAGGTGCTCCCCCATCAGCCTCCTCCTTCACTCCAGCAGGTGCTCCCCCATCAGCCTCCTCCCTCACTCCAGCAGGTGCTCCCCCATCAGCTTCCTCCTCAGTCCATCTCCTCTATCAGCCTCCTCCCTCAGTCCAGCAGGTGCTCATCCACCAGCTTCCTCCTTCAGTCCAGCAGGTGCTCATCCACCAGCCTCTTTCTTCAGTCCAGCAGGTGCTCCTCCACCAGCCTCCTCCTTCAGTCCAGCAGGTGCTCCCCCATCAGCCTCCTCCTTCAGTCCAGCAGGTGCTCCTCCATCAGCCTCCTCCCTCACTCCAGCAGGTGCTCCCCTATCAGCCTCCTCCTTCAGTCCAGCAGGTGCTCCTCCATCAGCCTCCTCCCTCAGTCCAGCAGGTGCTCCTCCATCAGCCTCCTACCTCACTCCAGCAGGTGCTCCTCCATCAGCCTCCTCCCTCACTCCAGCAGGTGCTCCTCCATCAGCCTCCTCCCTCAGTCCAGCAGGTGCTCCTCCATCAGCCTCCTCCCTCAGTCCAGCAGGTGCTCCTTCATCAGTCTCCTCCCTCAGTCCAGCAGGTGCTCCTCCATCAGCCTCCTCCCTCAGTCCAGCAGGTGCTCCTCCATCAGCCTCCTCCCTCACTCCAGCAGGTGCTCCCCTATCAGCCTCCTCCTTCAGTCCAGCAGGTGCTCCTCCATCAGCCTCCTCCCTCAGTCCAGCAGGTGCTCCTCCATCAGCCTCCTCCCTCACTCCAGCAGGTGCTCCTCCATCAGCCTCCTCCCTCACTCCAGCAGGTGCTCCTTCATCAGCCTCCTCCCTCAGTCCAGCAGGTGCTCCTCCATCAGCCTCCTCCCTCACTCCAGCAGGTGCTCCTCCACTCTTCAGTAGGTGCTCCTCCACTCTTCAGTAGGTGCTCCTCCACTCTTCAGCAAGTGCTCCTCCATTGGCCTCCTCCCTCAGTCCAGCAGGTGCTCCTCCAAGAGCCTCCTCCCTCACTTTCATTATTTTTTTTTAAGTACCCATCTCACTGAGGCCTCTCTCTCAACCTCATTTCTCAGTTTTTACACCACACGCTTCCTGTGCTGGCATCTACTTGTTTTTTTGTTAGGATACTTCCAACGTCTTACGTACCTTACATCTTTCTCTTATTCGCTGTCCCCTCACTACAAGGCCTGAGCCATGGGGAGAATGATCTTGCTGTCTTCAAGGCCGGATCAGTCATCATGTTTTTTAGTACTCAGGAAATATTGATAGAATGAGTGAATAACTGGATGAATACAAAGAAATGTGCCAAGCATAAGGGCATGACAGGATCAAACTTGCCAGAGATACTCCTTGACTGAGCCAATCTACACCAGTGCTGGGAGTGTCGGCGGCCATGGCCCTCCATGGGAATGGAGTTGCCCAAACACTCCATCAATGTACCCGGATGTTACCGCCGAGGTGAGCCAAGAGGCTCGGCCTCCCTCCTGCATGGCCCTGAGGCCTTGGAGGGGCGAGCTCATCTCTACTGAACCTTCGCTTTGTGCCAGGGACTATGTGACTCTACGTAGAGATCAGCACTGATATTGGGTAATGGGGTCCCTGCTCCCAGTTCGACATGAGCTGGAGTTGGCAGCTCCTCTGTCCTGGGCTCCTCACCTAAGTCCTAAGGTTGTGGGCCGAGCCCCCAGCTCTGTCTGGTCTGAAGCTGATGTGCCGTCCCCTGCTGGCCTCGCTCACTCCCTGCTCTTTTCCCAGGCTTCTTCCCGTGACTCTGCCTGACCTGTCAGCCCCACGCTGCAGATCAGCTTTGAAATGCATATTGTCAGGAGCACCTAAGCCTCAAGTTCCAGGCTGGCAGGAGAACCACATTGAATATTTAATTGTTTTTCACATGGTTGCTCCTGAGAGCCACCCAGGGTAAGGTCAGCTCTGGGATCACCCAAGTTCATCCGTAATCACCATCTTTACAGACTTCTCCAAGGGTTCAGTAGGAGGCTCAATTTTCCCCCCATTAATATTAATTCGTTGACTGTGGGGGCTTGTTCTGATGACATATTCTCTTGTTAAATATTCATTGCCGGAGCTAGAGGTGCACCACAGACTAACTATTACCGGGGGAAAATTGGAGCAAATCACCATTAACTGTTCCCGACAATCGTCCCTGATTTGTCTCCCTGCCCTTTGAGAAGCAGCCTCCCTGTCAGAGGACGTCCAGCCTGGTCCTTGTCAGGAGAGAAGTGGGATGGGAGGCCTCTGGCCAGCTGCACAAGGGCCCTTCTGCGGCTCTCGGATGCACAGAGGCTGTGCGATGGGGGCCCCTGCTCTGAAGGAGAGCCGCCACCGGGGCCGTGGATGCCCAAGCGCCACGCCCTGCTGCCTCTGCCCGTGCACAGCCTTCTGCTGGCTCCACAGACAGTGGGTTGTTTGGGTGGAAGGTATTTTCTCCACCACATCTGTGTGTTTATGGATAAGAAACCGATTCAGAGATGTGAAGGGCATTGATCAAAGATATGCATATTAACTAGGGTGGGGCTGGGAGAAAAATCCATGACACAGTAGGCTTCTTATTGGTAAATCAAAACCGGTAATCAATATCCTGTAGCTGGTTCCTCAAGTAATATTTAGATCCCCCAGACCCTCAAAGTCAACCTGCTCATCAAATTATTTCAGACGAGACCAGGTGCATTCGGGGTGGTGTGGCTCCGGACTCAGCCAGTTATTTTAAACAGCAATCAGTCAACAGGAGGTGACTGACCCCGTGCCCAGCTCCGGGCACCGTTCTAGGCCGGTGGAGGAGCCCCTGATGTCAGGGTCTTCTGTGACTGTAGAATGAGTACCCAGCACAGGCACTGGCATTGCCACAGAGCTACCTACCAACCTGCAGCGGCCTCCGATGTGCGTTCTGTCTCACTTTAGTTAGACAGAGCCAGGCCTGCTGTCAAGAATCTAAACCATTAGGTTGATGCAAAAGGAATTACAGTTTTTCCCATTACTTTCCACGGCTGAAACCATGATCACTTTTGAACCAACCTAATAGTATCAAGGGTCAGTTGAAAAGAATTGGATTAAATTGTTTCTGGTGCAAAATCCTTCTTGGGGACACACTGAGTCTGTTGGGGCTGGAGTCTACTTCCTGGCCCGGAAGCTCGAGCCGCCGCCGCCTGTTCTTTTGCTTAGTTCTTGTTGCCTTGGACCTTCCTTTTCTTTGGTCATTTGTGTTTGACTTCAGTTGTCAATTTCTTCATCTGACCCTAATGTAAAGGGACCCTTGAAGTGTGGGAAGGAGCCACCAGCCACGGCCACGCAGGAGGGGCTTGCCAGTCATGCTCTCGCTCTCACTCTCACACTCACACACACACTCACACTCAGACACACACACTCACTCAGATACACTCACACACGCATACACACTCACATACACACATGCACACACATATACACTCAGACACACTCAAATACACACAAACACACATACGCACACACAGTCTTACATACATTCACACTCATACAGACACACGCACTCAGGGACACTCACACACGCATGCGCACACACAGACATGCACGCACTCAGACACACTCACATGCACACACACACTCATTCTCACACATACATTCATGCACACAGACTCACATGTACATCCACATGCACTCACACACGTGTGCAGCACACACTGACATGCACACATGCACACATGTGCCACATGCACACACTCACACACACTCACACTCATGCACACACAAACACACATGCTCTCACACACACACTCACACACACACACACAAATGAATCCTGTGCACATCATGCATTAGGGCCAGAGGAGGCGGGACTGTCCTCAGTGAGAACCATGAGTTGCCACTGAGTCTCTCTGGTGCTCCTACCACTGATCCCGCTTCAAGGAATTAACCATCCTCCATGGCTGAGAGCGAAAACAGTGTGCTGTCTGAGCTAGTTCTTCACTTAATGACGTCCTCCTGGCTCAAATCTTGTTTTCTCTAGGGTTATTAGTGACTTTCCTGGAAATTTTTGTCATGAAGCCTCTGGGGTTAGTTGTCCATTGTGGCAAGATGCTGTCTTGATCTGATGTCTGCGAGCTGGGAACCTGATACGTGCCGTTTCTTTCTAAGAGGAGGTGAGCGTGGCTTTCCACGGATGCAGGGCTGTGCCCTACACATGCCCTTGCAGCTGTGCCCCTCCTTCCTGGGCGCTGCTTTCTCGGAGTCTCCCGGTCACCATCCCTCAGGCAGGTTCCTTCCCGGGCTGCTCACAGGCACCTCTTCGAAGCCTGCACGTGCTTCTTCTCAATTGTTGGCTCAGGATGCGAACGGTGAAAAGCTGCCCCATGATGGGCTGTGTCTCTGCTGCTCACACTTCAGCGGTTTCATCATCCCAGCCAGTAATTTCCCAGGAACCGACCTCCTATTACACACCCAGACAGGTTCCTTCTCCGCACCCTTCCCCGATGGTGAAGCATCAGCAGGCACTTTGGATTCACGACGGCTGCCTTAGCACCCCCGAGCTCTGAGGGGCGGCTGCACTCCACGGCCAGCACAAATTACAATGGTCACAATTTGTTGAACACCTATTATGTTCCAGGCATTTTCCAAATGCTTGTCTAGCAGGCATTTATTTCCCAAACCCTAAGTAGAATGGCCCTTTTTTCTTAAATTGTGAAAGACACACAGCACACGTTTTGCTACCTTAAGCATTTCTACGTGCGCTGTTCAGTAGAGTTAAGTATATTCACATTGTTGTACAATCAATAACCAGAACATTTTTATCTTAAAAATCTGAAACTCTGTTCCCATTATATAATAACTTTTTTCCCCTTACCCTCAGGTCCTGGTAGCTGCCTTTCTTTTTCTTTTTCTTTTCTTTCTTTCTTTTTTTTTTTGAGTTGGAGTCTCTGCCTGTTGCCCAGGCTGGAATGCAGTGTCCTGATCTCAGCTCACTGCAACCTCCCAGGTTCAAGCAATTCTCCTACCTCAGCCTTCTGAGTAGCTGAGACTACAGGTGCACACCAGCATGCCCGGCTAACTTTTATATTTTTAATAGAGATGGGGTTTCACTATGTTGGCCAGGATGGTCTCGATATCCTGACCTTGTGATCCACCCACCTTAGCCTCCCAAAATGCTGGGGTTACAGGCGTGAGCCGCTGCGCCCGGCCGGCAGCTGCCTGTCTGCTTTCTCTCCCTATGAACCTGGCTACTCTAGACGTTTCATATAAATGGAATCATACAGTGTGTGATTTTCTGTGTGACTGGCTCCTTCAACTTGACATAAGGCCCTCAAGGTTCACGCATGCTGTGGGCTGTGTCGGGATTTTCTGGCGCGTGTCTCTCTATCCTTTCCTGCCCTTGCTGTTTTCTGCCTCTTCAGTGGCACCATCCCCGCAGGTGCAACGTTCCTTCGAGGACTGCTCAACAGGTTGGGGCATTGAGACCAGCCACTCAGACAGGAAGGGCCAATATAAGAGCAGGTCTGTGGGCACAATCTGGCCATCACTGCACCTGGGGCCACGAGTGTAGGGCTCAGTCCTGTGGCTCCCGACATGCCCTGCAGGCTGATGTGGCGGACAAGCCATGGTCAGTGAGGCTTGACCCTGCTCCATGCCGTTCACAAACTCAGGAGTAGCTGGGACCTGACTCCCCACAGTCGCCACTGCCTGTCTCTTCAAAGCAAGGGCATTGCTCACACCCAGCCCGAGTCTGCTTGAGTGGAGCATTTCAACAGCCCAGGGCCCTTCCCTGGGCAGAGACCCCAGACCAATCTGAATAATGGCACCCCGTGTGTGTCTGTGAAGTGCAAGAAGGCAGTCTACAGGCCAGCCTCACCCTGGCCTCCATCACCCCGGGTCCTGCATGCCTCTGCCGTGCTCAGCCTCAGCGAACTTAGGGCCTCTGGGTGGAGAAACGAGGATGGATGCACCGAGCTTTTGAGGCTGAGTGGACATGCCCACCAGGCCAGGCTGTGGCATCATCCTGGGCTGGGGCTGCCCAGTGTTGCTTGCTCCTGGGGCTTGGAGAGAGTTTCTCAAAGGTTTCACATCAGGCACACCTGGGCGAGGACTGTGGGTTGCCGTGAAGCAGCTGGGAGGACCGAGGGACTGAGGCAGAAATGGGCTCTCCATGAGACACAGTTCCCTCCTCTCTCACATGTGGGTGTGGTGGTGCCCGGGCTGCAGAAGGCGGCCCTGCCTGCAGTCACTCTCTGTCTTGGAAATGGGGCTGAGGGTCTACAGATGCTCATCCCAGCTCTGACTTGACCCCTCTGTGGAACCTTGGACCAATGAGTCATTACCCTGTGAATCCCGGTTTCCACACCTGGAAGGCGGACCTTCCATGCGGCGCAGACTTCCTGCCGGCTGTGTAGACTGAGACTGGACGGGGGCGGCGGGCGGCGCGGTGTGTGCACGCGCGTGTGCTGCGGTCCTCAGCTGCCCTGCTCCCGAGTCTCCCTCTTCCCACCCACACCCTCTGCGCTGCGTTTAACACCGAAGGTGCGATGCAGTCTCGCGGGGCCGCGCTTTCAGCCTAGGCAGGACCTCGGGCTAAAGAACAGTATCTAACGGCAGTTCTGACTTTAGTACTTGGGTTTATTTAAAAAAGAAAACAACAATATTCATCAAACTATCTGAGGCATCCAAGCAGCTTCTTATCGTCGCTGAAGTAATGAAGGAATTGAGAATTTTGTTTTCCTTTCATCACTTTTACGTTTCCTTGATCGCTGCAATGAATGTCGCCACTTACTCTCAGGTAACTACGCGGAGTGACATGAGCTAATTACATACCTTGTAGCCTCCAATCAGCAGAATCTCACAATATATCATGATAATGCCCGTGTATTTCACTGCGGGAATGGCTGCCGAACAGCGGGTTAATTATGCATGCATTTAATAGAATCATGGTGTGGAGCAGGAGTGGGGCCTCAGGAGAGGAAGACGCAGAGTCAGCTCCTCTGCCCTTCCCAGTCCTGACGGGTGTCCTCTGCTGCCTGGGTGGACGTGCTGGTTGCATTTATTTGTACAATTATAAAAAGCCCTTACCCTTGCAAAGCAATTTATGCTGAACAAAATATATTCACAGGTAATATTTCATTTGATTCACAAATAAACTTAGGAATTGGTAGACAAATGAATATTACCTATGTTTTCTTGATAATTGTTTTTTCTGATAAATGAAACTGTGGCTCAGAAGTCATGAAGCCAAGTTCTGGCAGAACCGGGACTCGAACCCCTGTCCCTGGACTCTGAACTTGGGGAAGAGAGTTTTAGACATGGGGAGCAATGGCGAGCTAAGCGTCCTCCATCTCTGACCACCCAGGGCTGTCTCTGCCACACGTGGTCACCCTCAGTGACGTCCGTGTCCGCTCATTCACTTCCTGCCACCTCACAGGGGCATGAGGCATTGCTCACTGTTGTTGCCGCCCAAGGCCATCCTAGAGACCGGAGCTGCTGTTGAGTCTGCGATGCCCACGGGCCCTGTTGTTGAGAGGAAAGTGTTCCTTCGCGGCTGGAACAGACCGCGTTCTCTCTGAGCCCTGGCTCGTGTTCCGGCCACTCCTGGTTCTCCTCTCGCTGTCAGAGGCTGTGTCTTGCTGTGGTCGGCCGGTCACCTTCTCGTTGCTGTGTGCCTTACAGTGTGTCATCTTGTGTGGCCTGCCCAGGGGACCAGGCCATACGTGTGTGAGGACCAGGTGGCAGTGAGAGTCCGTGGGAGTCTCAGGCAGGCGTCGGGATCTTCCACAGCGTTAATTCTCTCTGACAGCCTGGAACCACCTCTGCCGATATGCCTGGTCTCAGCTGTGTCCTTCATAGCTGAGGGCACTGGCGGTGAGCCCTCTGGATGAGCGATGTGTGTGTATCCCACAGTGCCACGACCTGTAAGCTGTAGGAGGCGCTTCTCACTGACTGAGGGGGCAGCGCAGATGGGTGGACGCCCTGTGAGCAGCCACAGCCAGCCCCTCCTCTGTTAGTCTATTAAAATCATCAAGTGCGTGTGTGGGGCGTGGTGGGGTGGGGACGGCTGGAAAGGGCCCTGAGCATTCGTGGCAGGTGCTCTGTGCAGACGCGACTGGCTCCTGTTCATCATGCCTCCGGGGAGCAGGCACTGTGCTCCCTCCCCACAGACCGAGGGGTGGGGCTGGTAGGCCAAGCTGCTCTCTATGAGGGACCGAGCCCTCTCCACCCCGCTGCCTCCCTCCCCAACCTCTAGCACCCCGACAACTGAGACTCTAGCTAGCTCCCAAGGCCTGGCCTCAGGTGCGGTGCAGCCAGTGTGGGGTGGGGGGAAGGCCACCGCACTGTCAGGCTGTGCAGAAGACTGTGCCCAAGGCTGAGGGGACACAAAGACGTGGGCGTCACTGGCTGCCTGTCATCCTGGCAGCTGCTCCCCAGGACAGAGGAGTAAAGGGACCATCCTCTTCTTCCAGGATTCACTTGCCTTTTGTCTCTGACAACGGCTAGGGGTGGACTTTTTTGTTGGGAACAGCCTCAAAGGACAGCTCCCTTGATCTGGAGGAGGTGCTCACACCTGGTAGTCCCCAGTCCCGGGAGACGAGGGCCTCATTTCTGGGTCTTTCTGCAATGAAGTGGGGATTGCCTTGTTCTGGGGTCTGCCCAGCTCTGAATTTCCTCTCTTCCAGGGGGTCTGGGTGCCTCCTGTCCAGGGTGGGAGCCCTTGAGGGAGCTTTGGAGGGGAAGGAACAGGTGTTGCCTCCCGTCCAGGTCTTCACGGGGCAGGAGTGTGCCTGGTGGTGTGAACCTGGGACCTCCCAGGGAAGGGAGTCAGGGATCAGCAGCCAGAGGCGGAAGCGGCACAAGGGGATCTCATGTCTTTCTTCAGAGATGTTTGCAGAATTTTACCCTCAGGAGGTTAAAGCCGGGCAAGGCTGGGGCTACAGCACTGTTCACCCAGCTCTGGGGTCCCCCTCCGGAGGCCCAGGTCACAGTGGGCTGGTGTAGGACAGACAGAGGCCTAGTCTCTGCGGCACTAGGGGAGTCTTTTCCCATTCAAATCCTCTTGTTCATCCAGCCGCAGCTCCCAAGTGTGGCACTAGGCGAGTAGTGGGGACACCAAGGCTTGACAGGTCCCCGTGGAGTACAGAGCCCCACCCTAGAGGGAGGTGCGCAGTGAAGGAGGATGTGGAGGACGGCGAGGCCTGCTGGCTGTTTTCTTCAGAGCTTTGGGAATTCAAAGAGGCTTGTGGACAGAGCTCATGGGTCCACCCTGCCCAGGGGTTCGCACGAGTTCCAGGGAAGATGTATTGGCAACACCTGCCAAGGGCCAGATGGGGGCCGGATGCAGCCCTGGAGCACCCTGGCCAGCGGATGCCGCGTGATCGTCTCCATGGAAGCCCAAGCGTGGCAGCAGCGGGACGGGGCAGGCGAGCATCCTCCGGGTCCCCATCCCTCCTGGCAGGAGGGCAGCCATGCCTCCTCTTCCCTGTACCCTGATGTCTCCCCCTCGCTGCTGCCCTCCCATGTGGAATGAAGAGATGAGAAGCTGGAGCCTCTCTTCTGAAAAATGACCCTCCAGCTGCATCAGCTCTTGTGGCTGTCCTAGAATTCTTGACCCGGGCACCATCGTGGCGTCCCCCTCCCTCCCTCCCCATCTTGTCTCCTGGTCTCCCTGCTGTCTGCTACCCACTCTTCAGGGACCCGGCCACCTCCTCACTCCACCAACCTCTTCTCCCCAACGCTGATGGCCGGTCACTGTCACTCCCTCTCTCTTGAAAATGTCCCCCCCTTGTGACTGCCGTGACCACACTCACCCTGGGTTTTTCTCCTCCCTTTCAGGCTCTTTCTTTCTGGGCTCTTTTGTGGAACTCACCTCGATGCAGAGTCTGGCATTTCTTGGGTCTCTTGTTCATCTGCACTGGGCAGAGGTGACCACCCACCTTTGGTGACTTTTGAATGCTGCAGCAATGAAGGCCCTGAGACCAGACGCGAAGGTTCTGAGACCTGACCCCTGGCTGCCCTAGACTCAGGCCCCTCACAGAGTGCCCTCTCAGTGTGATAAAGGATGAGGCAGGCACCGTGGCCGTCGGCACGTGGCAGCTCAGGGAGGGGAACGGAGTCCAGTGTCCACTGTCACTCAGCTGCCCTCCTGTCTCCTCTGGTCCTGCGGGCTCCTCCCTTCCTAGCTGGGAGGGACACTCGGTCCAGGTGTCATTTCCTTCAGAGCTGGGACAGAGCTGGGCCCTCCCCGCCTCCAGGAGGCTGCCCTTCTGTGGTTGGTAAACATTCAGCGGACTCACCACTCTCGTGCAGGGCACGTGGCCACATCCTGGATTAAGAGAACAAGCTCCTGGAGGGGAGAGACCTTCCTTCTCTCCTGTGTTTCCCTCACAAGCAAAGAGACAAGCAGGTCACAAGCAAGGGGCCCAGCCACATTTGTGTGTGGAGGGTTTACTTGGGGGTGAGACGCGCAGCCACCTGCAGCCACGTGGGCTCACATACAAAGCCTCATTCTATCCTTGTGGCCACTGGGGGATGAGCATGGGGTCTGAGCACCCCAAAACTGCATCCAGACGTGATTTGAGTCAAGGAAGGCTGAAAGCAGGGATGGCCGTGAGGAATGGGCCTGGGGGCAGGGTTCCCCCCTCTAGAAGGTCCCTGGCTGTGCAGAGGGAGATGAGGACGCTCCTGGCTGGATTCCATGGCCTCGCCTTCAGTACTGAAGAAAAGGCTGAGTTCTGGGGTTATGCGTGCATTACTGAAGCTGGGCATAGTGGCTCATGCCTATAACCCCAGCACTTTGGGAGGCTGAGGTGGGCAGATCACCTCAGGTCAGAAGGTCAAGAACAGCCTGACCAACATGGTGAAACCCCAGATCTGCTAAAAATGCAAAAATTAGCCAAGTGTGGTGGCGAGTGCCTGTAATCCCAGCTACCTGGGAGGAAAAGAAAGTGAAAGAAAACATTAAATGCATTACTTAATTACAGTGTATACATCTTGCTGTTTACTTGAGAAAGTTATTTGATGTCTCTAAGCTTCTCTTCTCATTTTGGTATCCATGCGCTATTTCTCTCTGCGGAGTGGAACAAGCCACAGCGAAGGGTCCAAGGAGTGAGCTCTAGCCACGACGCTGGCCTCAGGAATATCCCTGCCATCTCCACGCCTGGGATGGTCCTTCCTTTCTCACAGAGGGAAGGAGGAAGCGGATGAAAGGCACGGCGAGCACCTCTACAGCATGAGGGTTCAGTGCCTGAGCGTTTCCGCCTCTTTAGTAATCTTGAAATATAAGGTTTAAATCAACTGCGTCTTTCCTCTTTCTTCCGAATCACGATTAAAATGGCCAAGGTAGCCGCTTCCTCCAGGACGTTTGTCGTTTCTCCATGAGCGCAGCGTCTCTGTCCAGCACGGTCCATTCATAAGGCATCACACTGAGGTTCTTTCAAACACAGTTACGCTCAGCTTCACGGAAATCCTGAAACGTCCTGTGACTGGCCCTTCATGAGAGTGTGCGTTCATTCGTTGTCCGCCCTTTGCTGAATGCTGCTTGGGGGATACTTCACCCACCCAGCCCAGGCACGGGAAGGCGCTGCGCTCAAACCCACACGAGTTTTGTGGTAAGTACAGCTCATCAATTTGATTGGCAAAACTTAAACACACAAAAATTATTTGGAATGTTGAATTAAAATATTTCTAAACTGGATAGCATGCTTTCTTACCTACATTATATGAGAAAGGTAATGTAATTGCTTATTGATGATATCATATATATATATATATATTTAAATTATTCCATCCTATAAAACAGAGTTTCTCTTGGTAGTTGTGGAATTGTATTGCACTCTCTTTCCCTGCACTAAATGTCCTAAACATCTAATGATTTCTGAGTTTCAGCGGAGTTTATTTTTCTTCTCTTATGGCAAGCTGTTGGCAATTTTTGCAAGATAGGTTAATGCATGGTTTATTTTCTCCTTTCTAAGTCTTTTTCTGATTTTTAAATAAAACTATATAGTTAATGGTCATTCATTTAGTGGGAAATCTTTATTTTAAGTGAAATGAGTTCTCATAGAGGCACGGATGACATACTCCTGGAAACCAGTGAGAGGGATCATCATTTTGGTGCGGGATAGAGGGCCTCTGGGGAAAGGCACAGGTCAGGACTCCCTTCTTTAGGGAAGTCATCCCTTAAAAGATGGCAGCTATGTTGACAGATGAGAAATCTAGGGGTGAATTCCTCTAAGAGGACTAACGTGATTCAAGCTGCAGCGCCGCATCCCCTATGTCCCAGAAGACAAGTGTCTAAGCCCTGGCTCTGCCCAGCAGCTGTGCGCCCCTGGGCAGGACCCACCTGTCTCGTTTGTAAATTGCAGCCAACACGGACGGGCTTCTCATGTGGCTGTGAGGCTGCACCAGGTCAGGGAAAGAGCGACGATTATTCAGGGCTCTTCTCGTGAGGGTCCTGGAGACCTGGCACACTCGTCACAGCACGTTTCCTACGAGTTACCCACAAACTCACATCGTTTTAAGGCTCAGGAACATGGCAGGGGCCGTGAGGATCCTTTACTTTGTTTCCTTGGGCCCTTGAGATTTCAAAAGTGTCACTTTTCGTATGTCCGGTGACCAGAGGCAGAGGTTCTCCTCACGGAGGCACGCGTGTCTAACCTACTCATTACATTCCCGCTGCAAACATCAGTCCCGTATGTGGCCAGTTTGCAGGTCAGCACTGGCATTCCAGGCTCAGAGACTCTGCACAGCAGCAGCTCTTCCGTCAGAGGAGGGCATGGTAGGGGCTGGTGGAGGATTGCCTCACCTTTGAAAAAGGGCCACAGCGTCAGGCCTGAAGAGCAGCCAGATACCAGATGCTGCCACGTGGAAACGTGGAAGAAAAAGAACTGGCAGGTTAAGAAACTCCAGGTGAAAAGAAGCATCTTGCAGAGGAGTGTGAAGCTGCCTCCCCTCCCCTCCCAGGGGAGTCCTGCCAGTTCCACGGTTCCCACCACGCACACCCCAGGAGGGCCCTGCTGCTCTCTTGAAATCCCGCGTTCTTCGTTCTCCCTTATCATAGTGGTGACAGGGTGACATTTTAAAAATCCTTGACAAATCCTAAGGAGAAACTAGAAGGGAAAGATTGTAGGTTAAAAATAGTCAAGTTTCCACAGTGCTGGGGCTTTTGCCCTACGCTGACCGCACCTCCAAGGCCGCTGCAGCTCCTGGGCAGGCTGTCCCGGCGGTCCCCGTCCTGGGTGCAAACTGGCCTCCTTGCCTTCCGCTCCCCGCCTGCCCAGGCCTTCCTGGGGATAAATTCCGCAGGCGCCGAGGCTGCCCATCTCTGCTTGTCCCCACAGAGAGAAGCACCCACTGGAGGTGGAGGGGGCAAGTGAGGGAAGCTGGTGTCCTCCCTCTTCTCCTGCCCGGCACGGTGACTGGCAGCCGCTGCTCCTCCCTGTGCCCGCCTGTCACTCAGGTGTCACGGGGTGCTGGTCACCACCTCTTCATCCTCCCTAGCCTAGACGTGGTCCTTGTCGCTTGCCCCTCAGGGCAGGGCTCCTCCCGGCTTTGGCTCTGGCCCCTTGGTTTCTCCATCCCTCCTGGAACCAGCACCCTGCATGAAGTCTGCTCTGCCTGCCAAGCTCTGCATGGCATCTGCTTCTGACTGGAGCCTCGTACACTCGCGGCATCACCCACGGCTTCCAGATTGTCCTCTCAGCCCCCACTCCTGGGGTGGCCTCGTCGTCAATTCAACCTGATGTTTTTCTCTTCCCCCTCCAGTGAGACCTCCCTGGATTCTCACCTTGCTTCCAGCTTCTGACCTGAGAGAAGCACCTGGTTCACAAATGATTCCCACCAGTGCCAGCATCGTGCACTTCCAACTTTCCCAATATCAAGTCCATCACAGCAGCAACGAGGGGGGCTCTTCAGGAGAAAGCATTGCACCGTGGGAAAGTGGAATTGTGAAATCTTCGCACACGGGTTTCAGGCTCACAGTGCACCTCTCCCATGCTACACCCTTCAACATACAGCCTTCCACACTGCACCCTCACACAATACACCCTCCCACACCACAAACACCCTCCCACACTGATAACTCCCACACAGCACCACACCAGTAAACCACACCACACTACACCGTCCCACACTGCACTTTCTCAAAACTACATCCTCCCACACCGCACCCTCCCACTCTACACCCTCCCACACCATACCCTCCCACACTGCACCCTCCCACTCTACACCCTCCCACACCACACCCTCCCACACTGCACGCTCCCACTCTACACCTTCCCACACCACACCCTCCCACACCACACCCTCCCACACCGCACCCTCCCACACTGCACCCTCCCACACCGCACCCTCCCACTCTACACCCTCCCACACCGCACCCTCCCACTCTACACCCTCCCACATCACACCCTCCCACTCTACACCCTCCCACACCGCACCCTCCCACTCTACACCCTCCACACCACACCCTCCCACTCTACACCCTCCCACACCACACCCTCCCACACTGCACCCTCCCACTCTACACCCTCCTACACCACACCTTCCCACACTGCACCCTCCCACTCTACATCCTCCATACCACACCCTCCCACACCGCACCCTCCCACTCTACACCCTCCCACATCACACCCTCCCACTCTACACCCTCCCACACCACACCCTCCCACACTGCACCCTCCGACTCTACACCCTCCCACACCACACCCTCCCACACCACACCCTCCCACACCGCACCCTCCCACTCTACACCCTCCCACACCGCACCCTCCCACTCTACACCCTCCCACATCACACCCTCCCACTCTACACCCTCCCACACTGCACCCTCCCACTCTACACCCTCCCACATCACACCCTCCCACTCTACAGCCTCCCACACCACACCCTTCCACACTGCAACCTCCCACACCACACCCTCCCACACCACACCCTCCCACTCTACACCCTCCCACACCACACCCTCCCACACCGCACCCTCCCACTCTACACCCTCCCACACCGCACCCTCCCACTCTACACCCTCCCACATCACACCCTCCCACTCTACACCCTCCCACACTGCACCCTCCCACTCTACACCCTCCCACATCACACCCTCCCACTCTACACCCTCCCACACCACACCCTCCCACACCGCACCCTCCCACACTGCACCCTCCCACTCTACACCCTCCCACACTGCACCCTCCCACTCTACACCCTCCCACATCACACCCTCCCACTCTACACCCTCCCACATCACACCCTCCCACTCTACACCCTCCCACACCACACCCTCCCACACTGCAACCTCCCACACCACACCCTCCCACACTGCACCCTCCCACTCTACACCCTCCCACACCACACCCTCCCACACTGCACCCTCCCACTCTACACCCTCTGACACCACACCCTCCCACACCACACCCTCCCACACCACACCCTCCACACCACACCCTCCCACTCTACACCCTCCCACACCACACCCTCCCACACCACACCCTCCACACTACACCCCCCTTTCCACAGATGAGCCTGTATTGGCTGTGGGGCTCTCTCCCCGTAGATGTCAACCATGGAGCCGTAAGTTCACTTAACATTCAAAAGAGCAGTTGCTGAGCCCTTCAGGCAATGACCTTGGTGATTGGGGTATGTGAGTTTGGGAAAACAAAGACAAAGTTACAGCAGTTTACAGTCCAATGAAGAAAGACAGAAAACGATAATACTTAAGCGAGCTAAAAAGCTTTAGAAGTCAAGTTGCTGGAAATAGAGGATGGAACCGGGTGCAGGGTTTGGAAGCACTGTGGGGAACCCAGGAGTCTCTTGTATTGCACAGGCCAGAAAGAGTAGCACCATGGTTAGAGGTCGTTCGAGGAAAGGGGCGTTTCAGAATATGGAGAGAGCACTGGAGGTGCACAGGTGCTCTGCTGCGGCCAGTGTCGGGGAAGGTGGCCTGGGGGGAGACGGGGACGCAGTCAGGGCGGCATCAGGGATGGGTCAAGTAGATCCGTGCAGCGTGTGATGGACACTCAGCCTTTTATCCACGGGGACCTGGGGCTGTTGGAGAATTGAGAGTCATTTGCTGGGACGTGGCTTGCAAAGTCACCACCCTCAGCTCACGTGGGGAACTGGCCGCAGGAGAGGAGGGCTGATGTCCACGTCCTGCTAGGAGCTCCCGGGTCCTCCATGTGAGGAGACTGGAAGGGGCGTGGTGTGCAGGTGGAAAGAAGGGACCCCACAGTGGCACAGTCAGTGGGGAAGCCACAGGGGCTCCTGACCAACCTTCCCCAGTGCCCTTCCCCAGGACCCTTCCCCAGGGCTCCTTCCCCAGGGCTCCTTCCCCAGGGCCCTTCCCCAGGACCCTTCCCCAGGCTTCTGCGGCCGCCCAGTTGGGTTCAGCCAATGGTCAACACCACAGGAGGACTGGGGATGGGAGAAGCAGGCTCTCGCTGTTTCTTCACTGCCTCCTCCGGGTTGGGCGGAGGCCCCATGACCCCAGCTCCCACCAGGTGGGCCTCCCCGAGGCTCGCACTGCACCAGCCTTGCTTTGCCCTCAGATCTGAAGAGGAGTCCTGTGGCTGCGGGTCTCGGTGCTTCAACACCTCCTGTTTTCTTCCTTGCCTCTGCTGTGCTCTCTTTATTAAAAGTCTTTGGAGCAGCCTGGGTCTTCTGTTTATTTCTAGAAGCTGGATACCATTTACACATTGAGTGTCGAGGATTCCCATACTCCCCAGGGACCCTGTGGCCAGTTAACCATGCATCTGCTCACAATGACACCTCTGTCTCCCTGGCTCTAGACCCTGACTGGCCACAGACCGCATGGGTGTGTAGTACGTATGTGTGCCGAGTGAGTCTTCTAGAAATCCGACCTCAGAACTAGTGTTTGGAGCCCGCTGCCCAGGCGCTGGAACCCGGGGGTAAGAGCGCCCAGGAGGTCACTCTGCTTTTTGCTTCTGGGTCCTCTCCAGATGCAGCTCTCCTCTGGCCTCTGCCCAGCTGATGAGTGTCAGAGACACCTCTCCTGCGGGGAGATGTGGGTCCCCCTTTCTCGTCATTCTCCAAGTCTCTGCTCCACAGCAATCCATGCTGTGTGTCTTCAAGATTCTCTGGGTGAGGCCCTCCCATTCCCTGCCCCTTGATCCCAGCTCAGTTCTCCAAGTATCCACCCCACACGGGCAGCACTGGGGTCGCCACCCACAGGCAGATGGAGAAATGTTGGTTAGCCATTCATCAACGACCTCATAAATACCAATCACTCCATCCTATAAAGCAGCGATACTCTTAACAGCTACACACCTGGTTTAGGCCATTTTCCTTACTCTAAATGACCTGGACATCTTATGATTTCTGAGTTTCAATGGGGTTTACACTCTTGTCTCGCGGCAAGCTATTTCACATTAGGTTTATGGGTGTTTTTGTCTTCTTCTTTCTACTTTTCTGTTTCTTAAATGAAAGACACGTAGTTCACACTCATGTTATTACTGGAAACTATTTATTTTAAATGAAGTAAGTACTAACCAAGGGACAGGCTAGCAGCCTCCTGGAAGACGGGGAGAGGAAGGGTGTCGGTGTGGGGTGGAGCTCAGAGCGCCGGGTGCATGTGAGAGGCAAGGTCCCCAGGAGGACACGACTTCCCACTTGGCTGAAGCGGAAGGCTCAGGCTCCGTGGTGTGAGGGCTGACGGTGTGGAGCCCGGGAGCCTCCAGGGTGGGAGCTGGGAAGCATTGCCCACCTGAGTGATGGAGACTCAGGAGCAGCCAGTGTGGAGGTGGGGCTAAGCCAAGGCCAGGAGATGAGTGAACACACAGGGCACATCCGTGGGCAGGAGCCACTCAGAGGCCTCCCAGAGTGTGCGCAGAGCAGGGGCTCTGGGAGGGTGCGTTGCCCTGCACAGACCCTGCAGGTCGGGAGACCCGCAAATCCGAGGCTCAAAGAGAGGACAAGCTCCAGAGAATTATGGAATATTGTAAAGTCATTTGAAACTGCTCAGTGCCGGTATCCGAACTTTCCAGAGCAACAGGACTCCTTTGTAACCCATTACTCTCTAGGGTTCCCATTCCCAACTTCCCGATTCTTTCAAATTCCAGAGCCCATCGTAGGCATCTCAGTCCTCAACCCCCTAAAATTCCCATCCTACACCTCCTGGGCCACACTTACCGTTCTCCTTCCTCATCTCTCTTCTAGTATGAGAGAGATCTGCCCCACCCGCCCCAGTACAGAAGTTCCTTCTTATTTAGGAGGAAGAGAAGTGGATGAGGGACCATAGAATTCTTTTGACAAGGCCAGGGAATAGTATTTGGTTAATTTGGCTTGTTTTGTGCAGGAGAAAAGAAAATACATACTCTTGAAGATGGAGGAAGAATCCAACCACGTCCAGAGTGTCAGAAAGTCCGCACAGTCTATCGGGTTTGACATTTGTGGGGTCAGAGGTGGCTTTCTCACGGCATTTGGGCGACGTGGTAGGGGTGGACTCGGAGCCCAGCTGAAAGCAGAGACACGAATGGCTGCTAGAAACAACAGGATTTTAGCTGCAGGGGCTGTTGGTGGTTCCGTCGTACAATGAGAAAGACAAATACTGGATTCTAGGATGCGGACCAGAGCCCATAGACAGGGACGGTCTGGAGACAGGGATCTCAATCACACTCAAGGCCGCTTTTTGCTAAGAACATAATCTTCTGTTTTCTGCCTCAAGGGAGATCACGAGTCCCTGAGCCGTACAGGAGGCTAGGTCCAGAGGACAGGGTCTTCCCTGCTGCATTCCAGTGGGACACGGTGGCAGCTGCTCACTCCTCAATGTCTGTGACTCGGTGTCCATCAAAAATTCCAGTAGGCAACATGAAAGGTCTTTAAAACAATTATTTTATAAGACCTGCCTTCTCTTCCGGCCTCCCAAGGAGGTGGTGGCCATTTGCTGACGGGGAATTTTATTCTGATAGAACTTCCTTATGTGGGTAAATGAGTGGGGTTCCCTCAGAAGAGCAGCCTTCACATTGGGCACAAACCCTCCCCCGATTCCTCTCCTCTTCGGTTCCTGTCGGTGCCGTCTTCACTGGCTAACAAGACAGAACAGATCATCCTCCAATAGCAGCCTCTGCTTGTTCCCAGATTCTACGGGGAACGACTCTGGGAGACATGCAGTTGCTTCCAGCCAGGAGGCGAAGTCCACAGGGAATCCTACTCCTCTACACCGGCCTCCTGATTTGAGATGACTGCGTGTTAAGCAAAGTCCCCCACCGTGGCAGAGAACACCCAAGGCCTCCCCCACCCCCACCGACACCCATCCCTGCTCCCACCAGAGACACGGTGAGAGACAGGAAGGAAAGAGAAGGTCTCTGAGCCACCCCTGGGGGCAGAGGAACAGTCCGGGTCACTGGACAAGCACATGGTTGTATAAGTGTGCAGGCTGGCTGCATCGGCTCAGCCACAGGAATGGAGAGGATACACAGTCTGGGTGCATCCACTCAGCCACAGGGAGGGAGACGGTGTGCAGGCTGGGTGCATCGGCTCAGCCACAGGGAAGGAGAGGGTGTGCAGGCTGGCTGCATCCGCTCAGCCACAGGGAAGGGAGGGGCTTTTGCCCCCAGAGCTGGCAACAGAGTCCCGTCCTTCGCTCCACAGGAGGCTCAAGGCTGCTCTGGCCCAATGCTGCAGGTGGCGGACAAAGCAATGGAGCCCCAGTGCTGAGGGGTGCCTGTTCCTGACTAGCACGTCCTGGAGTTGGGGGACCTAGGGAGGCAATGAAGAGACGAGGAAGAGGCTGCTGTGCTGAGTCAGCTTGTCTGAGGGCCTCGTGGTGTCCTGCCCTGGCATCTTGTCCACCCTCATCACCCCGAGGGTGACACTGAGGCCCTCGGAGGAAATGGGACCTGTCTGTGAGTCACAGCCCACCTCGTGTTTCCCACATTCAGGCACCTGCTCTGTGCTAAGCTCCTCCTGGTGTCCAGCAGAGCCTAAGGGCCAGAGAACGTAGAGGTCGTGACACTTAAGGGACGTCTCATCCAGGGCGTATTCAGAACGGTGAGGGGGGTGGAGGGAGCCTCAGCTAATAGTGATCATGGTTTACCAACCACAGGCCTGGTGAGGAGGCGTTGGCCACCACTGCCTGGCCTGGGGCACAGCCCAAGGGACTGGGTATCAGGGCGGGGCTGTGTGCGTGGGGGCTGCGTTGAGTGGAGCTGCGATCTGGATGTGGGAACACAGGCCTTGCTGTGATGGACCCGGGCCGTGACCGCCTCTCCTCACTCTTCTTTCTCTGCACTCTCCTTCCAGGCCTCCCTGTCCGCCAAGGCCAGCCAGAAGGAGGAGGGCAAGAAGCCACGGACACCGTGTGCATCCATGCCACAGCCCCGCAAGCATGGCCGGGGGCAGCGGCGCGTGCCTTGCCTGCAAGAGTAGCAGAGCCCCCTCAGCCCAACCCTGAGATCACACAGCCAGCACTCGTGCGCGCTGCACGTGGGGGCACTCCGGGCCTTGCTCTCACCACATGAGTCTGAATAAGCCGCCTCTTCTCTCTACACTTTAAATGCTGCACCTGCGAAGCAGAGATAAAACTGCAGCTCCTCCACAGGCTTCCGTGAGGGTTAATGAAATAACACACGCATGGCATGTGACACGCGGCAAGGGTAGCCGCCAGGAGCATCTCAGCCTCCCGCTGGGCTGCAGACCCAGCGCCTGGGGCCTCACCTTCCCAGAGGCTGGCCCAGGTGGTAAAGCGGGAGTGTGAACTTCCTGGGAGTGAGGGACGAGGGGGAACAAAGGGCATGGAGGGAACAGGGTGTATTTCCTGCCCCTTAAATGCAGATAGCTCTTCAAGGTCCTGAGAGCACGTTCAGCTGAATGGCATGCTGATGCCCCGAGGCTGCTAGAGAAGGTGCAGCATCCTAATGGTGCAGACAGAGCTCCTGAGGCTCACAAAGGCTGGGCGCTGTGCCCAAGGCCACGTGGCTCCTTACCCGCGGCTCCACCATCAGTCTGGGATCTGATTCCGGACTCTGTGTCTATGCCATGCACGTGTACGTCTGCACCCAGCCTTAGGAAGCGCATACATCTGCCTATGCTAAGTCACGCACTTTATTACACGGAGCCCGAGTGCGTGTGTCTCTGTGCTCAGTCTCCCCACGGGGACGGCAAGCCCCCGAGGGCAGGCGTCGTGCCGAGGCACCTTTGCCTCCAGCCACACACAGTGCGGGCCGAGTCCAAGCATGGCCCGTGCGGTGTCTTCTCCAGAGCCCGCTCCAGGAGGACAAGTATGCACTTATCTGCACTTTTTCTCCTTCCATGCTGAGGTTTTTCTACCTCCACAGATTTAGCAATGGCAGCTAAATTAGCATATGAAACTGTGTAGCAAGGGTGGACCCGGCCCTGCAGGAGGCCACGGCCACAGTGCCCCTGTTCAGGTTCCCAGGTGTACCTGCACTCTAGGTGGAGTGGAAAGAAGCCTCCCCAGAAAGCCACCATCTCAGCCCTGGCAAAGCCAAGGCTCCCGCATGACTTTCTTTCCAGAATCGGTGTGACAGTCCCATGAAGGATGCTTCAGTTTGCCAGAAATCTCCTCTCCTGGGTGTGGGCGCTGCTGGCAAACAAATCAATTGGTCCCACAGCTCTGCCATCCAAGACGCAGAGCTGAGCTGACATCCCCCAGAGAACCCAGAGACTCACGCCTGGGCACCTGGGCCTGTTCACTTCGGAGCAACGGGCAGGCCTTGGGCGTGCTGTCAGCTGAGCAGTGAAAAGGGACAAGCTGGTGTGTCAAAAATGACATGCCGGCTTCTGCTGGTCTTGCAAAAGAGCTCTGCAGTGGTGCGGCTGTCGCTGACATCCCGAAGCAGCGCGGCTGGTCTCTGTGCCGGGTTGAAATTCATCCAGCTCCCTGTGTTCACAGTGATGGCTTCCAATGCTAATTCTCAGCGAGCCGGGCATGAAATATATTCACAGACATGCTTGGTGAGGGCCCTTTGGAGTTATTTGAGGTACCTGTGATGAAAACATCTGTGCCACTTGCTTTCGTGCATTTTCGTTCCCTTGGTTTCAATTATGCAAAGAATCTTTGGGCAAGAGAAAGAGAGAGGGGGAGAGAGAGTTTGCTGATGTAGTCTTTTTCCTTTTTGATAAAAGTGAGTGCCTGGTCTGATGCCTGAGCTGGGGAAGCATGAGAGGAGACAGGCCGACTTTCATCTTCCGCAAAGACACAGGGACGCGCTCTGCTCATGCAAATGAGCTGTTCTAAAAGCATCCCTGTGTCCTGCTGAGCCGCCCAGGCTCCCTTAGCCCTTCTCTCCGCAGGACAAATAAAGGGGTGAGTTTACGGAGCTCACGTCTGTGAACATAAGTAATTGAGGGGGCTGCCGGCAGCAGCGAGGGTGGGCGGATGACGCCGTGGAGGAAGCCCACCACCCAGGCTGCGCATGTGCGTGCCGGGCAATTTCCATCACATGCCTTTGTCTCCAGCACTGCAGCCTTGAAGAGCCTCTTGTCTTCGCTGCAGGTCTATCCATTTAGAAAAGCGTGGCCCAAGCACTGGGTGTACAAAAGGTGATCAGACATTCAAGATTTGGAGGCAGGCCAGGGTCCCCTCGAGGCAGAGATGAGCTTGGAATCCAGGTCTGGTCTCGGAGGGACTGTGGTTGGGAAAAGCCCCTGGGAGCTGCTGCTTCAAGTGCTGACCCAGCTGGCCGGCCCATCCCATCCCAGGGCCCCGGCGTGGGGTGCGATGGACACCTTGCCGTCTGCAGACTTTCCCATCCACCTGAGCTCTCACATCTACTCGCTGATGGTCTCACAGGAGCATGCATGGATCCCCGGTCTGCCTGAGCCGTCTTAGCAGTGGTGGGAGACACAGGAAGAACTGGCTTCCTATCATTCTGAAAGCGGGAGCCACAGGCAGAGGCAGCATGGTCATGGGCTCCTCTCAGTGCCCGGTGTGTGGTCTCTCGACGTGGAGCAAGGGCTCCCGGGAGGCCTGGTCACTGGGGAGGGGACAGCACTGCCCCACGCTGGGAGGGAGGGAGGAGAGGCTGAGCGCTTCCACCTGACACTCAGCCACAGTCTCCAAGCCCGTGCTGCTCCCACGCCACGAGCGACCCAGTGGAGCACCATCTCCTGAGCTGGGGTTTGTGCGGGAGTCTGCTCTCTCCACTGCATGCTGTGCTCTCTTCTCGGCACGGCTGGGTGGCTCCCTTGCGCCCTCACGCCTCTGCACCCAGATCAGCTCTCCCTCTCCACCATGCTCGGGGACCACGAACTCCTTGCCTTCTGGTTTCTGACGCGGTTGAACCAGGGGCGGCACTGTGAGGTCAAAGCTTGGAGGCGATGTGAGTGGAGTTTGCGCTTCCTGTCCCTGCGCTGGGTTTCCCTAGCAGATGGGCTCCTTCACCTGTGGCCCCAGCCCTTCAGCCAAGGGTTCCCTGTCGGTTTCCACAGCTGCCGTAACAGAGTCCCACGATCTCAGTGGGTGCAGAGCCACCGTGCTGTATATCAGCACTGGGGTGGGAGGTCCTGGCACCAGTGTCCGGGTCAGCAGGGCCATGCTCCGCTGGGGGCTCTGGGGGAATCTTTACGTTTTTCAGATCAAGGCACCACCCAGAGTCCCCCGCCCTGGCTCCTTCCTCCCACTTCACAGCTCTCTGGGAGCATCTTCAGCCTCTCTCTGGCCTCAGCCTCTGCCCTCTCGCTTTTTCTCTGCCTCCTACAGGGACCTGAGTGATTGCCTTGGGCACCCTGGATAATCCAGGATAATCTTCTCAATCCCCAAATTCTTAATTTAATCGCATCTGCGAGTGAGTCTCTTTGCCAGTGAAGCGATGTATGGCAGGTCCTGGTCAGGGTGTGGACACCATGGCGTCGACAGTTCTGCCCAACCAGGCTCCCTCCCCCGTTCTGGGGCTGCCGCTGGTGGGTGCACCACTGCCCTGTGGCTTCCGGCTCTCTGCTGAGCCTTCAGAGTGACAGTGAGACGCCCTTCGTTAAACGCATCTCCAGTGACCTGTTTCTGCAGCAGTCCTGGCTCCTCTGCCCGGCCCAGCGGGGCTCCCCACAGTGGTGTCTCCTCGGAGCTCAGGTCAACAGCCCTGAGCCGCCCGCAGCCCTTCTCCTTTTTCCCATCCAACAAGGCTGCTGTCGAAGAGTGGGAGGGTGGCGGGAAGATCCCCGCTGGCCAATGGACCCGACAGGGAAGGAGAACGTCCCCTCAGCTCTCTGCTGCCCGCGGGCCATGCAACTCTGATCTGCACACTTCCTCTCAGTGTTGCAAACCGTCACCCACTCAGGCCACCCTCCTCCAGCAGCTCCGGAGACTGGACGGCAGGCCCCAGGCTAACCTGCCTTGTACCCTCCCCGCCTGCCCTGCACAAAGCCGGTGCTGATGTCGACGTCTGCTGGTGAGGCTCACACCAGATCTTCCCTGAGCCTCCTTTTTCTTTTGCTCTCATTGCATTTTGTTGAAATTATTTATTTAGCCATTGATGCATTTTCCGCTGTGGTGTCTGTGTACCGAGTTGTCTCTCCTTAGACCAGGAGTCGTGCACATCAGTCCTGGGAGGGGCCCCCGGCGGCTGCGGAGGAGGCTGGGAGAGGGCACAGAGGCGGCGGCACTGACTTGATGTCCTGAAAGCACCATTCCTCTGGGCTGGCACTACTCCAAAGGGCCTCCTCCTTCCTGCTCTGCCCTCAGGGCCCACCTGTACTGCCGCTGCCGCCCTCTCATTACAGAGAAATGGGGCACCCAGCTAAGAAACCAGCAGCCTACAGCCAGTAAGGACAAGCTTTGTACTTGAAAAGAAAAAGAAAGAGGGAAATTTTCAACATAAAGACCTGGACTGTAAATGGAGGAACTTCAGACCCAAAGCAAATACAATTTGAAAGAGACAGGCCAGTCCCCAGCCTCAGGCTCTGTGTGACTCCATGTCAGAACCCACTGCACCCCGCTGCCTCCCTCCCTCCCTCCCAGTCTCCGTGGGCTCCAGTGGAGCGTGAGGATGGAATGCACAGTGTGGGTTCCCTGGTCCAGACCTCTCCCACCCCACTGCCTCTCCCAAGGATGCAAAGACCCGGCATGTCTGAGCCCTGTGTCCACCCGGCCGGGAGGGGGCTGGCCGGACCATGGGAAGAGCCCAGCCTTGCTGGAACCTGCTGGTGGTGGATGAGCAGTCGCCCCAATGGTTCACCTGCCTTCTCCGTCCTCCAGTTTCCTCATCTGTGACATGGGTCTATTAATCCCAACTCGCAAGATTTTCACAGGAAGGGCGCTCAGGACTGTGCCTGGCACAGAGCCCTCACTCAACAGTGTGGAGTGCTTTATTTTAGCAGCGTCTCCCTTCAGTTCTGCTTCCAGGACAGAGTACAGGTGCGATCCCAGGGAGGGAAGGAGAATGAGGGGAAGAGTGGACGGCAGCCTGTGCGGCCCAAACATGGTCCAGAACGTCCTTGACCGCAGGCCCTTCCGAGTGGCAGCTAGAAGTGGGGATCAAACACAGCCGCCAACCTGAGTTTCCAGCTTTTGCGGTCGGGATGTGTGTGTATGAGACGGAGAGAGGGTGGAGGATGAGGGAGCCTTGGTCTCAGGCTTTTCAGAGAGGAGGTGGAGCTGGGGAGTCCTTTTCTCCTGTAATTATTTCTGGATGGCTGCTGCGTTCTCTCGCCTCCTGTCTTAACGGCCTCCTGCAAAGTGTCTACAATCGATAGCGGCTCCGGCTGAGAGCTCTTGGAAGGAGCCGGCAGAGCCGCTTCAGCTGCCAGGCAGGATGGAGCCTGAGGTATTGGGCAAAAACCCAGGCTGGGGAAGTGGGCAGCCTGCCGCGCCCCACGGCGGCTCCCCTCCCGTCCACGCTTGCTTTGCCCGGACCTTGAAAACACAAAGGAATGAGCCAGCAGGTCTTCCAGACCCTCAGGGCCCCTGCGTGGTGTCTCATTTACTTTCCCGACAGCCCTGAGGGGAGGGTTTTATCCTCCTCCTTGTGAAAAGCATGGGTGAGGCCCTGTCCTGAGGACAGAGCCTGGGTTTGCCATCCCCCAACTGCAGTGGGAGGGGTGGGAGCTCCACCCCCCTCCCAGGCATCCGCAGGGGAAGGGCACGAGGCCTGGACTCCCATGTGCTGAGCGGCAAATGTGGCTTGTGAAGTCTGATGTAGCACCCGCTACCCTCTCAAAGACGAGGGGGATGGAATGTTGTGCTCACCGAGTGACAAGGTCTCACCCTTGTGGGTTCAGGCTGCAGCCCCCAAGTGCCTGCTGGTTGCTCTTCTCCTTCTGGGGCAAAGGGGGTGGGGGTTCTGTCAGTCAGTTTTACATCATTTTCCCCAAAACCAGTTTTGTGACCCTGACCGCCGTGACTTGCATGAGGGATTGGTGCCTGGGCCAGTGAAGACCTCACAGCAGCCTGGTGCGCAGCCAGAAGCAGCCTGGCCAGGCTGTGCCGGAGGCTGTGGGGAACCGCGCGTGGCTGCAGGAGAAGGCACCAGCCCTACAGAGTGGCTGCGAGGCTCTTCAGTGAGAGCCTTGGCCGAACGTGCCTGGTGTATTCTGGAACAGCCAGACCGTAATAGGGTCCTCCTTCTTCACAGCGAAATGCAGCACTCATATCAGCCTAGTCAATCACGAGAAATCAGCAAGGAAATGAAGCCAGGGACGCTTCTCCCTTCTCAAATTGCGAGGGCAGATGTGCTATTAACTTCTTGCGGGCTCCCTGAGGGATGAATACGGCAAAGCCCCTGCCTTCAAGGTGCTCACAGTCCGGAAGTCTACCCAGAGCCCATGCCTCTGCTGAAGGGCACAGGACAGGGCTCAGAGAGCCGAGGTGAGGAGTGGCCTCTCCCGGGACGGCCAGGTGACTGCGTGGAGAGATGGGCATTGCACGCCCATCTGGGCGCACCGTGGCTAATGCCACTGCCCAGAAAATTCCTATGGTCACAGAGCGGGCGGCAGAGGCTGGGTGCAGCCAGATTCAGCAGGCTGCAGAGGTTGCATCTGTCTCCCGCAGTGCCCACCACCCCAGACCTTTCCTCTCCGTGTAAGGAGGGTGCTTCCTCCAGGCAGAAGGGATGCAGCTCGCAGGGGTAGGAGGTGGGACAGCCTGCCAGGTGCACATTTTCTTATAAATGGAGCACCAGAGAAGTAAGTGAACAGAAGGGGAGTGTGCTAATCCTAGATCTGCTCTAGTAAATCCCATCAACTATAAGATATTTATGTACCACCATAAAGATGGCACCAACTACATTTGACACACCCTTGATGTTAAAATGCATTTTTCAGTGTGTACCTGAGAATTGGTGGGACACCTTATCACAGTGTGCTTTTCAGGTAAACTGCTGTGCCTCCATTTAGTCATCTGTGAAAAGAGAGGACAATGACGTTCCACAAATTGAGAGACACGGTGTCCAGTGCATGATTATTTGGGTTTATGATCCTCCAAGTGCACCTTTTGCTTAAAAAAGCCCGGGGCCTCTCTTCGACCCTCTGCCACGATCCATCAGATGGCCAGGCCCTTGGGATCAGGATGGTCCTTTGGGTGCTCCATTGGGCGTCAAGCCTCGCTCTGGCCTGGCCTGGCTCTGTGCGCTGCCTCTGGGCCTGCCCTTGCTTCCAGGGAAGGGAGATGGAGGAAAACAAGACGCCTCTAAGTGCAGCCCAGGATCCGTGCGGTTCAAGCCACGCTCTAGGCTGGTCTGTCCTAGCATTTGGGCATTGAATAACACAGACAAGAGGCTCTCACTCCATTAATTATTAATTGCACTTTTTGCATTTCTAAGGACAGAGAAGAGATGAGCTCTAAGGCGGAAGGGAGGGAGACTGGGAGGGATCAGCAGGCAGAGCTGCCCCTGTGCTTCCCCCGAGGGACTTCCTGGATTCTGCTCGGGTCATGTCTTCAGACTCTGGCCGTGCAGCAGCATCCCTCCACCCTGCACCTGGGTTTGTGCAGACGGGTGTAGGGAGGCAAAATTTCCAAGTGCACGGGGGGAGGGGGTTGTCTCTAACAGGAAAAAGCAGGAGGCTGGCTCTGGAAAGAATCTTCTTTGTCTCTGAGCCCAGCCTGAGCCTGAGCCTCCTGCAAAGGTAAAGAGCCAGCCCCGCGTGGGACCTGCAGGCAACATCCCTGTCACCCGTGGGGTGGGACGGTCACTCTCCCTGCTCCTGAACATGTTCTGGGGATGTTGCCCGTGTCTGCCCGTTTCTCAGCAGCCCTCCCTGCTGCCAGGTGGCGGTTCCCCGCCCTCCACGCCCGCACCCACTGCGGCCCTCCAAGGCCAGTGAGGGCAGGTGGGGTCATCCTCTTCTGAGGGAACCAGAATCCTTTCCTTCCCATCATATTCCCCTGTTCTGGAGAGGTAGAATTAAAAAGTAAGAAGAAGATGGGGAGAGAAAAGAGAAACGTTTGGCCTTAGCTGCCCTTGGTTTAAATCATCTCCTTCCATGACACAGGGGAGTCTCGCCATGATCGCCATTATTGTTAGAGTCTGCTCCAGTGGGGAGGGGAGGATGGAGAGGGGTCGGCCAGGGGGGGAGCGTTCTCCTGACTGTGACCTTGGCACACCCTGGCCCTGAGGACAAGGACCAGCCCGCAAGTGCAGGCCTGGAGGAGGGAAACAAGTTGCCTGGCCAGGACCCGACGTCTCAGGGCCTCCCACGTATTTTGCCAGATGGTAAAACTGAGTCCGAAAGGGAAAGTGTCTTTCTCCAGACCTCAAAGCCTGCTAATAACCGGCAGGATTTTTATAAATGCTGCAACAAAATCAGCCGAGAGAACGGACCCTCAACTCTGAAATGGATTACTTAGTATTCATGAAAATGTAGGCTTAAAGGCACGCACGCAGAGAGCGAATGAAACAGGCTTAGCTGGTGTTTTATCATCCTGACCTCGCCAGGTGCTGGGGGCGCAGCCAGGAGGGGCCCAGGTCTGCAGGGGCCCTCTCTGCCCGAGCCCCTGTTCCATTTGGCATTGAGGTCTCACGCTGCTGCCTCTGCCACAGACCTGTGTACACAACCCCAGCTGGCTTCGGGAGGACTCCAGGAGTCTTTGCTGTGTCTACACCTGGTCCGTGTTATCCACCAAGAACAGCAGGTAGGAGATCAGGACTTCTATCTAAAGTGCTTATCGGAGATGATGTGATCGCCGTGCGTCTGGAGCATTATCTGATTTTCATCCTCACTCCAGCCGTGGGAGACCAGCATTTTTCTCCTTCCTTCCTTCCTTCCTTCTTTCCTTCCTTCCTTCCATCCATCCTTCCTTCCCTCCCTCCCTGTCTCTTCCTTTCCTTTCCTTCTTCTTTTCTTCCTTGCTTCCATCTGTCTGTCTGTCTTCCTTCCTTCCTTCCTTCCTGTCTTTCTTTTGATGTAGTCTCACTCTGTCGCTGTACTGGAGTGCGGTGGTGCGATCTCAGCTCACTGCCATCTCGGCCTCCCGGTTTCAAACGATTCTCTGCCTCAGCTTCCTGAGTAGCTGGGATTAAAGGAGCACACTATCACGCCAGGATAATTTTTGCATTTTTAGTAGAGACGGAGTTTCACCATGTTGGCCAGGCTGGCAATGAACTCCTGACCTCAAGTGATCTGCCCTCCTCGGCCTCCCAAAGTGCCAGGATTACAGGCGTGAGCCACCGCGCCCAGCCTCAGACGAGCATTTCTACCTTTGCTTTGCAGAGCGGGAAGGTAGAGCTTAGGGAGGTTCGGGGAGTCTCCACTGTGGCTCGGACTCTGGCTGTGAGATTCCACACTGGCCCAGGCCTCTCCCAGGAGCTGTGCTGCCCAGGTCACTGTCGGTTGGTTCATTCTCATGTCAGTTCACTGCCGCTTCCTCAGTCTTGGCGTGTGGACTCATCCCGTTTGCTCTGACGTCCGCTTCACAGAGCGCAGAAGTGGTGTCACTGACCATTTCCCTAACTGTGGACGCTGCATTGTTTTTATTTTTATTATTTATTTATTTATTTTTTATTTTTGAGACGGAATTTCACTCTTGTTACCCAGGCTGGAGTGCAATGGCACGATCTCGGCTCACCACCACCTCCGCCTCCTGGGTTCAGGCAATTCTCCTGCCTCAGCCTCCCGAGTAGCTGGGACTACAGGCGTGCGCCACCGTGCCCACCTAATTTTTGTATTTTTTTAGTAGAGACAGGGTTTCACCTTGTTGACGAGGATGGTCTCGATCTCTTGACCTCGTGATCCACCCACCTCGGCCTCCCAAAGTGCTGGGATTACAGGCATGAGCCACCGCGCCCAGCCGTTTTTATTTTTAATACCATAAATCGCACTGTAGTGAACATCCTGGTAATACATTTTTATTCTTGTTTTAGATTATTTAATTAGAAAAACTTCCCCAAAGTTCCTCGACAGCTATTGCTTTCTGTAAGAATCATTTTATCTCACGTTTACTTTTACCACCAGTGTAAGGGAACATGTGTATTGCTGCTCTCGCTCACCAGTAGCAAGCTGTATTATTAATCTTTTTAAATTTGATTGCCGAAGGGAAAACAATCTCGCCTTTCACCCTCATCACTTGGGGCTGTGGTGCACCTGCACCGTGCTCATAGCTCTGTGCGCCATCTTTATTTCCTCCTCTGGGAGCTATTTGTTCCGAGCAGGCGGCCTCAGCCACGAGTGTGGGCTGGATGGAGACCTGCATTCCAGGCCTGGTGTCCTGGGTGACGAGGCCTCCAGCCAGAGCATCTGTCCTTCCTCACAGCCCTGATGTCCTTGAACCCAAGGTCACGTCCCGAATCTCCTGCCCATCCTTGTTCTTCACGACTGGCCCTGTGGGTGGTGCAGCGCCCACCTCCTTGGCTCTTCCACGCTCCTGTCCTGAAGCCTGCGTCCCTCCCCGCAGCCAAGGCTGGGGCATTTCCGGAGAATCTATCCCAGGCCACGCCACTGTTTCCTGACTCCTACGGCTTGATCAAATCCCTCCTTCCACCCCGGGCCTCTGGACTTGAGGGCTGTGGTCACGATGGTCCTTGTAGCCCTGCTGGCCCTCCTTGGGCTCCTGGCACCACATCGTGCCTGTCCGAGCCACTCAGCTTCAGGATGAAGAGGCGTTTGCCCTGCTGCCCCCACTTCCAGGATTAAGTAAGTATGTGTCAGGTGACAGCTTCCACCTGCAGGCAAGTCTGACCTCACCCATGGACACCACAGAGCACTCTCAGCATGTGAGCAAACGCCGGTTCTCTTCAGCCACAGGAGGGCGAAATCATAGACTTTTGATCTCAAGAAAAGATACACACTGGGAAAGTGCAAGGTACGATGGTGACTCATAGAAACCTTCTTACCTGTGCAGACGAGCCTCAGTAACCATGAGGAGCATCAGATCTAAGGAAGAAAACTCTCAATTAATTCTGAGTTGGAAGTGAAGAGAGAGGATTTGTTATTGGAAAGAATGCCATGCAAACTGTCATGTGCATGTCACTTGAGCCACCAGCCCGGTGAATGTGGCTGCCTTTTCCCGTCACCCACAGTGGAGGTCATGGAGAGCGTGAACGGCCACTGGGTGCACGCTGGAATTCTGGGCTCAGCGGGGCCGCGGTCAGGCTGGAGCTCAGGGTTCCAGTCGGGGCTGCCCTCTGAGAGTGTCCTTGACCATGCAGATGTCCTGGGTATTACAGGGCATGCCCTCAGCTTTGTGAGGTCAGGTTCAGGCATGTCGCTTGCTGGGGCTGAAGCTATTCCTCTGTAACAGTTTCCCTCTTTGTGAAATGGGAATAATACCCTTTAAAGCCTTCATTCTTGTCCTTAAAAATAAAATTCCCTGACTGTAGAATTCTTGGGTCACAGCCCCATGCTGCTGCGGACATCCTCCTCCTTCCTGCTTATTCTACAGAGGGCGCCCCGTCCCCCGTCATCTTTCTCCAGTGTGCGGTGTGGATTATTTCGTGGCTTGCCTTTGCCACATCTCGGCTCTGGTGGACACTTCAGCCTGTGGTTCTGTCACTGTTGGCTGTGACCTGCGTAAGCAAATTGGTCACGGTAGTGTGGCTGTCCAGGCACCTGGCTGTCCCAGGCCTCTCCCAAAACCCACCACCGCCCTCACTGGACTGAGATCTTTTCTCTACCCAAATGCACTCTTCCTCGTGCACCGCCGAAGACTCTCCGTGGAATTCTCCAGCCAGAGCCTCCGCACATCCCGGATTCCCTTCCTAGGCCTGTGGCTATTTAGCAGCAAGTCCTGTCCGTCTCTCCTGCACTTTGCCATCCTGCGGCCTCAGCGGTTTAGGACGTCCTTGTCCCCTGCCTGGAGCCCCACCACAGCCCCGATCAGGACTCTTCTGCTTTTCACTCCCTCAAATCTGTCACAGAGATATTCCTGGGGGAGATGTTTTATTTTTTTTATTTTCAAATTTGTAATATTTTATTAATAAATACTAACTGTATATATTTATGGGGTACAATGTATTTCAATGTATGTATAGATACACATTGTGTAATGAACAAATCAACCTGAATGCAGGACCTGCCACCTCAAATGCCTGCCATTTCTCTATGGTAGGACATATTTAAAGTCCTCTCCTAGGGTATGCTGATCAAAGGGAGCAAAGTTTCAGATAGGTAGCAGGAATCAGCTCTGGTGACCTGTTGCACGACAGTGACTATAATAGATAATGACCTGTATTCCTAGTGTAAATCTTGACCAAGTCACCTCCCTATTTAGAATATTCAGAGGCACTGCACAGCCCACAGGGTAACACCCAGACTCTAACCTGAGTCTGGGTTCACCTTGATGCCAGGTGCCAAGCACCTCTGCAGCCTGTGTCCACCCAGCCTCTGCCCCTGACCCAGCCACCATCACACGTGTCTCGCTGTGCAGTGTCCTGCTTCTGTAATTCGTGGGTATGGCCATCGGGGCTTTGATGCCAACGTTCCCTCCATTTCACACGCTCACCCAAGCGTCATGACTTTAAAAGTCATCCAGACTCCTCCTGGCTCTGGATTAGGCATACATCCCCTTGTGCTCCTATGTGCATCCCCGGTGCTCCTGTTCACATGCTTAGTGCTTCTGTGCGTATCTCTGGTGCTCTGTGTGTATCTCTGGTGCTCCTGTGTGCATCTCCGGTGCTTCTGTGTGCATCTGTGGTGCTCTCTGTGTATCTCTGGTGCTCTGTGTGTATCTCCGGTGCTCGGTGTGCATCTCCGGTGCTCTGTGTGCATCTCCGGTGCTCTGTGTGTATCTCCGGTGCTCGGTGTGCATCTCCGGTGATCTGTGTGCATCTCTGGTGCTCTGTGTGTATCTCTGGTGCTCCTGTGTGTATCTCTGGTGCTCCTGTGTGCATCTCTGGTGCTTCTGTGTGCATCTGTGGTGCTCTCTGTGTATCTCTGGTGCTCTGTGTGTATCTCCGGTGCTCGGTGTGCATCTCCGGTGCTCTGTGTGCATCTCCGGTGCTCTGTGTGTATCTCTGGTGCACCTGTGTGCATCTCTGGTGCTCTGTGTGCATCTCCGGTGCTCTGTGTGTATCTGTGGTGCTCTGTGTGCATCTCCGGTGCTCTGTGTGTATCTCTGGTGCTCCTGTGTGCATCTCTGGTGCTCTGTGTGCATCTCCGGTGCTCTGTGTGTATCTGTGGTGCTCTGTGTGTATCTCTGGTGCTCTGTGTGTATCTCTGGTGCTCTGTGTGCATCTCTGATGCTCCTGTGTGTATCTCTGGTGCTCTGTGTGCATCTCCGGTGCTCTGTGTGCATCTCCGGTGCTCTGTGTGTATCTGTGGTGCTCTGTGTGCATCTCCGGTGCTCTGTGTGCATCTCTGGTGCTCCTGTGTGCATCTCTGGTGCTCTGTGTGCATCTCTGGTGCTCTGTGTGCATCTCCGGTGCTCTGTGTGTATCTGTGGTGCTCTGTGTGTATCTCCGGTGCTCTGTGTGTATCTCCGGTGCTCGGTGTGCATCTCCGGTGCTCTGTGTGTATCTCCGGTGCTCGGTGTGCATCTCCGGTGCTCTGTGTGCATCTCTTGTGCTCTGTGTGTATCTCTGGTGCTCTGTGTGCATCTCTGATGCTCCTGTGTGTATCTCCGGTGCTCTGTGTGCATCTCCGGTGCTCTGTGTGCATCTCCGGTGCTCTGTGTGTATCTGTGGTGCTCTGTGTGCATCTCCGGTGCTCTGTGTGCATCTCCGGTGCTCCTGTGTGCATCTCTGGTGCTCTGTGTGCATCTCCGGTGCTCTGTGTGCATCTCCGGTGCTCTGTGTGTATCTCCGGTGCTCGGTGTGCATCTCCGGTGCTCGGTGTGCATCTCCGGTGCTCTGTGTGCATCTCCGGTGCTCGGTGTGCATCTCCGGTGCTCTGTGTGTATCTCTGGTGCTCTGTGTGTATCTCTGGTGCTCCTGTGTGTATCTCTGGTGCTCCTGTGTGCATCTCTGGTGCTTCTGTGTGCATCTGTGGTGCTCTCTGTGTATCTCTGGTGCTCTGTGTGTATCTCCGGTGCTCGGTGTGCATCTCCGGTGCTCTGTGTGCATCTCCGGTGCTCTGTGTGTATCTCCGGTGCTCTGTGTGTATCTCTGATGCTCTTGTGTGCATCTCTGGTGCTCTGTGTGCATCTCCGGTGCTCTGTGTGTATCTGTGGTGCTCTGTGTGCATCTCCGGTGCTCTGTGTGTATCTCTGGTGCTCCTGTGTGCATCTCCGGTGCTCTGTGTGCATCTCCGGTGCTCTGTGTGTATCTGTGGTGCTCTGTGTGTATCTCTGGTGCTCTGTGTGTGTCTCTGGTGCTCTGTGTGCATCTCTGATGCTCCTGTGTGTATCTCCGGTGCTCTGTGTGCATCTCCGGTGCTCTGTGTGTATCTCTGGTGCTCCTGTGTGCATCTCCGGTGCTCTGTGTGCATCTCCGGTGCTCTGTGTGTATCTCCGGTGCTCTGTGTGCATCTCCGGTGCTCTGTGTGTATCTCTGGTGCTCTGTGTGCATCTCCGGTGCTCTGTGTGCATCTCCGGTGCTCTGTGTGTATCTGTGGTGCTCTGTGTGTATCTCCGGTGCTCTGTGTGCATCTCCGGTGCTCTGTGTGTATCTCCGGTGCTCCTGTGTGCATCTCCGGTGCTCTGTGTGCATCTCCGGTGCTCCTGTGTGCATCTCTGGGGCTCCTGTGTGTATCTCTGGTGCTCTGTGTGCATCTCTGGTGCTCTGTGTGCATCTCTGGTGCTCTGTGTGCATCTCTGGGGCTCCTGTGTGTATCTCCGGTGCTCTGTGTGCATCTCTGGTGCTCTGTGTGCCTCTCTGGTGCTCTGTGTGCATCTCTGGTGCTCTGTGTGTATCTCTGGTGCTCTGTGTGCATCTCTGGTGCTCCTGTGTGTATCTCCGGTGCTCTGTGTGCATCTCTGGTGCTCTGTGTGCATCTCCGGTTCTCCTGTGTGCATCTCCGGTGCTCTGTGTGCATCTCCGGTGCTCTGTGTGTATCTGTGGTGCTCTGTGTGTATCTCCGGTGCTCTGTGTGCATCTCCGGTGCTCTGTGTGCATCTCCGGTGCTCCTGTGTGCATCTCCGGTGCTCCTGTGTGCATCTCCGGTGCTCTGTGTGCATCTCCGGTGCTCTGTGTGCATCTCCGGTGCTCCTGTGTGCATCTCCGGTGCTCTGTGTGCATCTCCGGTGCTCTGTGTGTATCTCCGGTGCTCTGTGTGTATCTCCGGTGATCTGTGTGCATCTCCGGTGCTCTGTGTGCATCTCTGGGGCTCTGTGTGCATCTCTGGTGCTCCTGTGTGCATCTCCGGTGCTCCTGTGTGCATCTCCGGTGCTTCTGTGTGCATCTCCGGTGCTCTGTGTGTATCTCTGGTGCTCCTGTGTGCATCTCTGGTGCTCTGTGTGTATCTCTGGTGCTCCTGTGTGCATCTCCGGTGCTCTGTGTGCATCTCCGGTGCTCTGTGTGTATCTCTGGTGCTCTGTGTGTATCTCTGGTGCTCTGTGTGCATCTCTGGTGCTCCTGTGTGTATCTCCGGTGCTCTGTATGTATCTCCGGTGCTCCTGTGTGTATCTCCGGTGCTCTGTGTGCATCTCCGGTGCTCCTGTGTGTATCTCTGGTGCTCTGTGTGTATCTCCGGTGCTCTGTGTGTATCTCCGGTGCTCTGTGTGCATCTCCGGTGCTCCTGTGTATCTCCGGTGCGCCTGTGTGTATCTCCGGTGCTCTGTGTGTATCTCTGGTGCTCCTGTGTATCTCCGGTGCTCCTGTGTGTATCTGTGGTGCTCCTGTGTGTATCTCCGGTGCTCTGTGTGTATCTCTGGTGCTCTGTGTGCATCTCTGGTGCTCTGTGTGCTTCTCTGGTACTCTGTGCGTATCTCTGGTGCTCTGTGTGTATCTCTGGTGCTCTGTGTGCATCCCGGCTGCTCCTGTGTGAGTCATGCGCATTTCCACGGCCACCGGTCTCAGTTGTATTTTTACTCTCTCCTTCCATGGTGACCCCTCTAGATGGAGGAGTCCTCGAGTGTGGATTCTTGAGTTTGCAGGCTCATGGAAGTCCAGGCTCAACACACTCTTGCTGAATGAAAGCACAGCGCACTTTCCCCTTCCTCCACCAAAATGTTCATGCGTTCAAGTTCTCCAGAGAAACGGACTTGAGAGAGAGAGGGACTGATTTCAAGGAATTGTTTCACTCCTTCGTGGGGCCTGAAAATCTGAGGTCTGCAGACCAGCAGGCTGGAAATTCAGGTCAGGTGGATGTTGAGTCAAAGGCAGTGGGAGGCAGCACCCGCCTCTTGCTCACCATGCCGCTCTTCCTGTCTGTTGCAATGGGAGGAGGCTGTTGTCACCTCCATGGTCCCCTTTGTTTTCTGTCTCAGCCTTCAGGACCGTTGTGTTATCTCTACTTATTTTACTGGGAGCTCATCAGGGTTCCCAGCATCAGGACCTTAAACTTGCAGTCCTTTCCCTTTCTCCCTGTGCCCGTCCTCCTCCTGCTCCCTCCCACCGCTACCTGTCTCCAGCTCCCTGGTGGCTGCAGGCTCCTCTGCCCCAGCTTTGACCCTCATTTCACTCGCCTGGATCCGACTGTCAGGAGGCTCTAGGTCTCTGCCAGCCCAGAGAGACCACCTCTGATCTCAGCACAGCCCCCTCCCCACTGCCAGTCCCAGGTTCTCCCACTTCCCACTCTCTCTGCCTTTGCTTCCTGACTGCTGAGATTTGCTGGGAAGTCACAATCCCCAGGTGCTTGGGATTCAGCCTTCTCAGCTCCACATGCCATCTTGCAGAACTACGCTGTCAACTTTACCCGATACTGTGTTATCTCTTGTTGCCTATTTTTTTGTTTTTGTGTATTTATAACATTTTATTCCTTTAGTTTCCATTTTAGAGAGGATTAGGAGAGAGCAGAAATGAACACTGTGAGGTCTACCGCGTTTAACCTAAAGCCCGTTATCCGCTTAATGACACCTTCCTAGAAGAGGAATTGCTGGGTCAAAAGCCATGCGTGTTTCACACAGCGAGTCACATTAAACTGCCCAGCAGAAAAGCGTACTGACTTACCAGCACGTACGTGGGAGGGTTGCTTTTACTTTATAAATGCTATTTTTCTTTTGTATAAGAAAAGAGACTTATTTTTGAGGCAAAACACGATGACACCAGTGTATTTTAATTGGTGCACTTCATTACAGAGCATCAGAAATATGAAATCGGTGTGATGAGGCCGGAGGCCCGGAAGGTGCACTCACTGCAGCCAAGGCTGGCCTGTGCTTTGCGAGCTGCACGGTCCTCCTGCCTCATTCCAGCCTCTGTCTCTCTAAGAGTGGATGTTCCAGGCACAGGGTGATTGGATTTGAGGGGGCCAATGACTTCTGCAGGAAGATTTCACAAAAGCAGAAACATTGTCAAAATTTATCCACGGCGGATATCTGCTGTTGGTAAATTTTCCTGATGTGCCGGGCAGGACAATGGCAGGAAAGTAAACCTGGAATAAGGAAAGGCACTCAGACTTCCCTGTGCTGTTTGCGAGGGAAGTGAGTGGAAGACCTTGCTGCATTCGTTAGTGATTCAGTTTTGCTCAGTGAGGCAAAGTTTGCACCAGGCCAGCTGTGCTTGTGCAGATGTGTGTGCTGCGGTGGGGGCATGAGGCTGGAGGAATGGAGACACGAGGCTGCTGGGGTGGGGGCGCGAGGCTGCTGGGGTGGGGGCACGAGGCTGGAGGGGTGGGGACGCGAAGCTGCTGGGGTGGGGCTCGAGACTGGAGGGGTGTGGGCGCGAGGCTGCTGGGGTGGGGCGCGAGGCTGGAGGGGTGGGGACGCGAGGCTGGTGGGGTGGAGACGCGAGGCTGGATGGGTGGGGGCGCGAGGCTGCTGGGGTGGGGGCGCGAGGCTGGTGGCGTGGGGTCGCGAGGCTGGAGGGGTGGGGGCGCGAGACTGGAGGGGTGGGACGCGAGGCTGCTGTGGTGGGGGCGCGAGGCTGCTGGGATGGGGGCGCGAGGCTGCTGGTGTGGGGGCGCGAGGCTCGTGGGGTGGGGCGCGAGGCTGCTGTGGTTGGGCGCGAGGCTGCTGGGGTGGGGGCGCGAGGCTGGCGGGTTGGGGGCGTGAGGCTGGCGGGTTGGGGCGCGAGGCTGCTGTGGTGGGGGCGCGAAGCTGCTGTGGTGGGGGCGCGAGGCTGCTGTGGTGGGGGCGTGAGGCTGGTGGGTTAGAGGCGCGAGGCTGGAGGGGTGGGGGAGCAAGGCTGCTGGGGTGGTGGTGCGAGGCTAGTGTGGTGGGGGCGCGAGGCTGGAGGGGTCAGGGCGCGAGGCTGATGTGGTGGGGGCGCGAGTCTGGTGGGTTGGAGGCGCGAGGCTGGTGGGGTGGGGGCGCGAGGCTGCTGGGGTGGGGGCGCGAGGCTGCTGGTGTGGGGTCGCGAGGGTAGTCCGGTGGCGGCGCGAGGCTTGAAGGGTGGAGGCGCGAGGCTGGAGGAGTGGAGGCGCGAGGCTGGAGGGTGGGGGCGCAAGGCTGGAGGGGTGGGGGCGTGAGGCTGGTGTGGTGGGTGAGCGAGGCTGCTGGGGTGGGGTCGCGAGGCTGGAGGGGTGGGGGCGCGAGGTTGCTGGGGTGGGGGAGCGAGGCTGGCGGGTTGGGGGCGCGAGGCTGTTGTGGTGGGGGCGCGAGGATGCTGTGGTCGGGGCGCGAGGATGCTGTGGTCGGGGCGCGAGGATGCTGTGGTCGGGGCGTGAGGATGCTGGGGTGGGGGCGTGAGGCTGCTGTGGTGGGGGCGCGAGGCTGGTGGGTTGGAGGCGCGAGGCTGCTGGGGTGGGGGCGTGAGGCTGGAGGGGTGGGGGCGCGAGTCTGGTGGGTTGGAGGCGCGAGGCTGGTGGGGTGGGGGCGCGAGGCTGCGGGGGTGGGGGCGCGAGGCTGCTGGTGTGGGGTCGCGAGGGTAGTCCGGTGGCGGCGTGAGGCTGGAAGGGTGGCGGCGCGAGGCTGGAGGAGTGGAGGTGCGAGGCGGGAGGGTGGAGGCGCGAGGCTGGAGGGGTGAGGGGGCTGGTGTGGTGGGTGCGCGAGGCTGCTGGGGTGGGGTCGCGAGGGTAGTCGGGTGGCGGCGCGAGGCTGGAAGGGTGGAGGCGCGAGGCTGGAGGAGTGGAGGCATGAGGCTGGAGGGTGGGGGCTCGAGGTTGGAAGGGTGGGGGCGCGAGGCTGCTGTGGTGGGGGCGGGAGGCTGGTGGGGTGGGGGCGCGAGACTGGAGGGGAGCGGCGCGAGGCTGGTGCGGTGGGGGCGCGAGGCTGGAGGGGTGGGGGCGCGAGACTGGAGGGGTGGGGGCGCGAGGATGCTGGGATGGGGGCGCGAGGCTGGTGGGGTGGGGTCGTGAGGCGGGAGGGGTGGGGGCGCGAGGCTGGAGGGGTGGGGGTGCGAGGCTGCTGTGGTTTGGGCGCGAGGCTGCCGGGATGGGGGCGCGAGCCTGGTGCGGTGGTGGCGCGAGGCTGGAGGGGTAGGGGCGCGAGGCTGGTGGGGTGGGGGCGCGAGGCTGCTGTGGTGGGGGCGGGAGGCTGGTGGGGTGGGGGCGCGAGACTGGAGGGGAGCGGCGCGAGGCTGGTGCGGTGGGGGCGCGAGGCTGGAGGGGTGGGGGCGCGAGACTGGAGGGGTGGGGGCGCGAGGATGCTGGGATGGGGGCGCGAGGCTGGTGGGGTGGGGTCGTGAGGCGGGAGGGGTGGGGGCGCGAGGCTGGAGGGGTGGGGGTGCGAGGCTGCTGTGGTTTGGGCGCGAGGCTGCCGGGATGGGGGCGCGAGCCTGGTGCGGTGGTGGCGCGAGGCTGGAGGGGTAGGGGCGCGAGGCTGGTGGGGTGGGGGGCGCGAGGCTGCTGTGGTGGGGGCGGGAGGCTGGTGGGGTGGGGGCGCGAGACTGGAGGGGTGGGGCGCGAGGCTGCTGTGGTTGCGCGCGAGGCTGCTGGGGTGGGGGCGCGAGGCTGGTGGGGTGGGGCACGAGGCTGGTGGGGTGGGGGCGCGAGGTTGGAGGGGTGGGGCGCGAGGCTGCTGGGGTGGGGGCGCGAGGCTGCTGTGGTGTGGGCGCGGGGCTGTTGGGGGGGCGCGAGGCTGCTGCGGTGGGGGCGCGAGGCTGTAGTGGTGGGGGCGTGAGGCTGGTGTGGTGGGGTCGCGTGACTGGAGGCTTGTGGGCACGAGGCTGGAGTGGTGGGGGCGCGAGGCTGGAGGGGTGGGGGCGCGAGGCTGGAGGGGTGGGGGCGCGAGGCTGGAGGGGTAGGGGCGCGAGGCTGGTGGTGTGGTGTCGCGACGCTGGAGGGGTTGGGGCGCGAGGCTGCTGTGGTGGGGTCGCGAGATGTGTGGGGTTGGTGCGCGAGGCTGGAGGGGTGGTGGCGCGAGGCTGCAGTGGTAGGGGCGCGAGGCTGGTGGGATGGGGGCGCGAGGCTGCTGTGGTTTGGTCGCGAGGCTGCTGTGATGGGGGCGCGAGGCTGGTGGGGTGGGGGCGCGAGGCTGCTGTGGTGGGGGCGCGATGCGGGTGGGGTGTGTGCGCGAGGCTGGAGGGTTGGTGGCGCGAGGCTGGAGTGGTAGGGGCGCGAGGCTGGTGGGGTGGGTGCGCGAGGCTGGTGGGGTGGGTGCGCGAGGCTGCTGGTGTGGGGGTGCGAGGCTGGTGGGGTGGGGGCGTGAGGGTGGTGGGCGGGAGCGCGATGCTGCAGTCGTGGGGGCGCGAGGCGGGTGGGGTGGGTGCGCGAGGCTTGAGGGGTGGTGGCGCGAGGCTGGTGGGGTGGGGGCGCGAGGCTGGAGGGGTGTTGTCGCGTGGCTGGTGGCGTGGGGCGCGAGGTAGGAGGGGTGGGGGCGTGTGGCTGCTGGGGTGGGGGTGCGAGGATGGTGGTGTGGGGGCGCGAGATTGGAGGGGTGGGGCGCGAGTCTGTTGTGGTGGGGGCTCGAGACTGGAGGGGTGGTGCCTGAGGCTGCTGTGGTTGGGCGCGAGGCTGCTGGTGTGGGGGCGCGAGGCTGGTGGGGTGGGGGCGCGAGGCTGAAGGGGTAGGGGTTCGAGGCTGGTGTGGTGGGGTCGCGAGGCTGGAGGGGTGGGGGCACGAGGCTGGTGTGGTGGGGGCGCGAGGCTGAAGGGGTAGGGGTTCGAGGCTGGTGTGGTGGGGTCGCGAGGCTGGAGGGGTGGGGGCACGAGGCTGGTGTGGTGGGGGCGCGAGGCTGGAGGGGTAGGGGCTCGAGGCTGGTGTGGTGGGGTCGCGAGGCTGGAGGGGTGGGGGCGCGAGACTGCTGTGGTGGGGGCGCGAGACTGCTGGTGTGGGGGCGCGAGGCTGTAGTGGTGGGGGCGCGAGGCTGGTGTGGTGGGGGCGCGTGGCTGAAGGGGTGTGGGCGCGAGGCTGGAGTGGTGGGAGCGCCAGGCTGGAGGGGTGGTGGCGCGAAGCTGGAGGGGTTGGGCGCGAGGCTGCTGGTGTGGGGGCGCGAGGCTGGTGGGGTGGGGGCGCGTGGCTGAAGGGGTGTGGGCGCGAGGCTGGAGTGGTGGGAGCGCCAGGCTGGAGGGGTGGTGGCGCGAAGCTGGAGGGGTTGGGCGCGAGGCTGCTGGTGTGGGGGCGCGAGGCTGGTGGGGTGGGGGCGCCAGACTGGAGGGGTGGGGCGCGAGGCTGGTGGGGTAGGGGCGCGAGGCTGAAGGGGTAGGGGCTCGAGGCTGGTGTGGTGGGGTCGCGAGGCTGGAGGGGTGGGGGCGCGAGACTGCTGTGGTGGAGGCGCGAGGCTGCTGGGGTGGGGGCACGAGGCTTGTGCTGTGGGGGCGCGAGGCTGTAGTGGTGGGGGCGCGAGGCTGGTGTGGTGGGAGCGCCAGGCTGGAGGGGTGGTGGCACGAAGCTGGAGGGGTTGGGGCGCGAGGCTGCTGTGGTGGGGGCGCGAGATGTGTGGGGTTGGTGCGCGAGGCTGGAGGGGTGGGGGCGCGAGGCTGGAGTCGTGTGGGCGCGAGGCTGCTGGGATGGGGGCGCGAGGCTGGTGGGGTGGGGGCGCGAGGTTGCTGTGGTGGGGGCGCGACGAGGGTGGTGTGGGTGCGCGAGGCTGGAGGGGTGGTGGCGCGAGGCTGGAGTGGTAGTGGCGCGAGGCTGGTGGGGTGGGGTCGCGAGGCTGGAGTGGTAGTGGCGCGAGGCTGCTGCGATGGGGGCGCGAGGCTGTTGTGGTGGGTGCTCGAGGCTGGAGGGGTGGGGGCGCGAGACTGCTGGTGTGGGGGCGCGAGACTGGAGGGGTGGGGGCGCGAGGCTGCTGGGGTGGAGTTGCGAGTCTGGAGGGGTGGGGGCTCGAGGCTGCTGGGATGGGGGTGCGAGGCTGGTGTGGCGGGGTCGCGAGGCTGCGCTGGTGTGGGCGCGAGGCGGATGTCGTGGAGGCGCGAGGCTGGTGGGGTGGGGTCTCGAGGCAGGTGGTGTTGGGGCGCGAGGCTGGTGGGGTGGGGGTGCGAGGCTGGTGTGGAAGGGGGCGCGTGGCTGGTGTGGTGTGGGCGCGTGGCTGGAGGGGTGGGGGCACGAGGCTGGTGGGGTGGGGGCGCGAGGCTGGAGGGGTGGTTGCACGAGGCTGCTGGTATGGGGGCGAGAGGCTGGAGGTGTGGAGGCGTGAGGCTGGAGGGGTGGGTGCTCGAGGCTGCTGGGTTGGGGGCGCGAGGCTGCTGTGTTGGGGGCGCTAGACTGTAGGAGTTGTGGCACGAGGCTCCTGGGGTGGGGGCGCGAGGCTGGGGTGGTGGGCTCGCGAGGCTCCTGGGGTGGGGGCGCGAGGCCGGTGGGGTGGGGGCGCGAGGCCGGTGGGGTGGGGGCGCTAGGCTGCTGTGTTGGGGGCGTGAGGCTGGTGGGGTGGGGGCGCGAGTCTGGAGGGGTGGGGGCGCGAGGCTGCTGGGGTGGGTGCGCGAGGCTGGAGGTGTAGGGCGCGAGGCTGGAGGGGTGGGGGCGCGAGGGTGGTGTGGGGGGACGCGAGGCTGCTGGGGTGGGGACGTGAGGCTGCTGGGGTGCGGACGATTGGCTGGAGGAGTCGGGGCGCGAGGCTGCTGTGGTGGGGGCGCGAAGCTGGTGGTGTGTGGGCGCGAGGCTGGATGAGTGAGGGCGCGAGGCTGCTGGGGTGGGGAGCGAGGCTGGAGGGGTGAGGGCGCGAGGCTAGTGAGGTGGGGGCGCGAGGCTATTGGGGTGGGGGCATGAGTGAGGCTGCTGTGGTAGGGGCACAAGGCTGGTGGGGCACAGGCAGGAGCAGGTTGTAAATGGCAGCTCCGTGTCTTCCTTCTGGTAGCCAATTGCTCTGGCTTGTCAAAAGATGTGGGTGTCTGGAAAGCACCCATGAGGACCTACAGTAGTCAGGGAGCCGGCAAGGGCAATGCTGGAGAGAGACTCTTGCTGGGGGTCTCCGGGGTCGACTGAGGTGGGAACTAACGAGGTGGTCCCCACTGCCGTGGAGACAGCCTTCCGTGACAGCGGTGAGGAGTGGTGAGCAGCCCACTAGGGAGACGCTGCCTCAGACTTCAGGAGGAGTTTCCTGGGACGCTGCACCTACGTTTTCTGCTCCTGGTGCTTCTTGCTGAGTTCTGCCTCCCTCCCTATTTCTCCTTTGTTTTCTATCGCGTGATCTCTCCTTCTGGGAAGGAAGTGTGGGAAGCAGCGGAGGGTTCCTGCTCTGGGGATGAGGAGCCAAGATGAAGGAAGAGTGGAGCACAGAGGACTTGGCAGGCGGGTCTCCAGAGAGCCTGCGCCTGTGCAGAGCAGCCCCCGGCGTGTGCGCGCAGAACTGCGTCTGAACACACGGCCTTTCTGTGCATCCGGCTAGATTGGGAATGTGTTGGTCTGCCTCCCGAAGCAGCCCCGGTCCAAGGAGTACAATCAGAGAGACAGAAGCCAATCACTCCGAGCTGTCATCTTTCTCTTCACCGTGCCTGGGGGAGGAAGGCCACTGTTTTAGTTTGTTAGAAAAGAAATGCAAACCCAGTAGCTGAGAGATTCCCCAGCAGACAGGCCTGTGCTTGGGAAGGAAGGTCAAGACAGATGGGTTTCCAGTCCGCTCGTTTGTTCTAACAATGTATCCGAAGGGCTGCAGGGTCCAGTCATCCGTCCAGTGGTGTTTTTGAGATAAGGTAGCAGGTGCTCTGGAGCCAGAAAGACAGACTGGGGGTGGCTCACCCGGAGCCTCCCTGAGGGTGTGCACCACAGATCTGTGTCCAGCAAGCAGAGCAGCTGGGGCCAGGGCACTGAAACACGGGGCCATTCCCCACTCAGGCTGGCAGATATTTGCTGAGTCCTGTAATAGGAAAGGACTTGGACACAGGTGTATGAGGTGAATTCCTTGGCAACTGCTGTGTCTGAGCCAGAAACTGAGAAGGACTCACGGGCCGCTGAGAGCAGCATCCCGGGCTGTCGTCGTGGCAAGGCATCCGCAGACGTTTGCGGAGTGCCCACTCTGCGACAGACACATCTCTGCAGGAGGATCCCGGTGTGGACACTGGGTGGGAGGGTCCCAGGATAAGAAGAATGTGCAGCATCAGGAGGCTTCATGGGGAAGCTAAATCCTGAGCTGAGTTGGGAAGAATGAGTCAGACTTGGCCACAGAGAGCGGGGAGGTATCTGTGTCCCGGCATGATCTGCAGGAGGAGAAGGAACCCACGTGCTGAATTGGAGCCATCCTGGGGCTAACCTCAGAGGGACCTCAGAAAAGTCAGATCCCATGGTGATCAAACGTGTTATAAACCATGAAGCCCAATATAAAAAAATGAGACAATTAGGCCACGTATAGAAAAGGGGTGCCCCCCACACCGGCCCAGAGCCTGGCCTTCTGCTCTAATCCCAACCTCCCAAGGCCCTGAGGCAGCTCTGGGAAATCAAAATGTCTGCAGAGCACGGTTGCCCTTAGAGAGTCCAAGCCCTGATTTTTACAGGTCGAAGGGGCGCAGAGGTGCCACGTCTCGCTCAAGCTCAGCGTATTAGTCTGTTTTCACGCTGTTGATAAACACATACCTGAGACTGGGTGACTTATAAAGAAGAAAGAGGTTTAATGGACTCACAGCTCCCCGTGGCTGGGGAGGCCTCACAATCATGGCAGAAGGCAAAAGGCATGTCTTTGATGGTGGCCAATGAGAAGGAGAACTGAGCGAAAGGAGAAACCCCTGAGAAACCCGCAGAGCCCGTGAGCCTTGTTGGCTATCATGAGAGCTGTATGGGAAAACCACCCCATGGTTCACGTATCTCCCACCTGGTCCCTCCCACAACACCTGGGAATTACGGAGCTACAATTCAAGATGAGAAGCGGGGAGGACACAGACCCCAACCGTCTCAATTAGGAAGGGACCCAGTGACAGACGTGGGCTTGTGCTGGAGCTCTGGAGACAGGAGGCAGTAGTTACTTACCTTTGTGAGGGTGTGTGAGAGGTGATTGTGTGAGCACTGAGGGTGTGAGTGAGGAATGTGTGTGAGAGGTGTATCTATCTCTGAGAGGTATATCTGTGGGAGGTGTATCTGTGGGAGGTGTATCTGTGGGAGGTGTATCTATGGGAGGTGTATCTGTGGGAGGTGTATCTGTGGGAGGTGTATCTGTGGGAGGTGTATCTGTGAGAGGTGTATCTGTGGGAGGTGTATCTGTGGGAGGTGTATCTGTGTGAGGTGTATCTGTGTGAGGTGTATCTATGGGAGGTGTATCTGTGTGAGGTGTATCTGTGGGAGGTGTATCTGTGAGAGGTGTATCTGTGGGAGGTGAATGTGTGAGAGGTGTATCTGTGGAAGGTGTATCTGTGAGAGGTGTGTCTGTGGGAGGTGAATCTGTGAGAAGTGTATCTATGGGAGGTGTATCTGTGGGAGGTGTATCTGTGGAAGGTGTATCTGTGAGAGGTGTGTCTGTGGGAGGTGAATCTGTGAGAAGTGTATCTATGGGAGGTGTATCTATGGGAGGTGTATCTGTGGAAGGTGTATCTGTGAGAGGTGTGTCTGTGGGAGGTGAATCTGTGAGAAGTGTATCTATGGGAGGTGTATCTGTGGGAGGTGTATCTGTGAGAGGTGTGTCTGTGGGAGGTGAATCTGTGAGAAGTGTATCTATGGGAGGTGTATCTGTGGGAGGTGTATCTGTGGAAGGTGTATCTGTGGAAGGTGTATCTGTGAGAGGTGTGTCTGTGGGAGGTGAATCTGTGAGAAGTGTATCTATGGGAGGTGTATCTGTGGGAGGTGTATCTGTGAGAGGTGTGTCTGTGGGAGGTGAATCTGTGAGAAGTGTATCTATGGGAGGTGTATCTGTGGGAGGTGAATGTGTGAGAGGTGTATCTGTGGAAGGTGTATCTGTGAGAGGTGTGTCTGTGGGAGGTGAATCTGTGAGAAGTGTATCTATGGGAGGTGTATCTGTGGGAGGTGTATCTGTGGAAGGTGTATCTGTGAGAGGTGTGTCTGTGGGAGGTGAATCTGTGAGAAGTGTATCTATGGGAGGTGTATCTATGGGAGGTGTATCTGTGGAAGGTGTATCTGTGAGAGGTGTGTCTGTGAGAAGTGTATCTATGGGAGGTGTATCTGTGGGAGGTGTATCTGTGGGAGGTGTATCTGTGAGAGGTGTGTCTGTGGGAGGTGAATCTGTGAGAAGTGTATCTATGGGAGGTGTATCTGTGGGAGGTGTATCTGTGGAAGGTGTATCTGTGGAAGGTGTATCTGTGAGAGGTGTGTCTGTGGGAGGTGAATCTGTGAGAAGTGTATCTATGGGAGGTGTATCTGTGAGAGGTGTATCTGTGGGAGGTGTATCTATGGGAGGTGTATCTGTGGGAGGTGAATGTGTGAGAGGTGTATCTGTGGAAGGTGTATCTGTGAGAGGTGTGTCTGTGGGAGGTGAATCTGTGAGAAGTGTATCTATGGGAGGTGTATCTGTGGGAGGTGTATCTGTGGAAGGTGTATCTGTGAGAGGTGTGTCTGTGGGAGGTTGAATCTGTGAGAAGTGTATCTATGGGAGGTGTATCTGTGGGAGGTGTATCTGTGGAAGGTGTATCTGTGAGAGGTGTGTCTGTGGGAGGTGAATCTGTGAGAAGTGTATCTATGGGAGGTGTATCTGTGGGAGGTGTATCTGTGAGAGGTGTGTCTGTGGGAGGTGAATCTGTGAGAAGTGTATCTATGGGAGGTGTATCTGTGGGAGGTGTATCTGTGGGAGGTGTATCTGTGAGAGGTGTGTCTGTGGGAGGTGAATCTGTGAGAAGTGTATCTATGGGAGGTGTATCTGTGGGAGGTGTATCTGTGGAAGGTGTATCTGTGAGAGGTGTGTCTGTGGGAGGTGAATCTGTGAGAAGTGTATCTATGGGAGGTGTATCTGTGGGAGGTGTATCTGTGGAAGGTGTATCTGTGAGAGGTGTGTCTGTGGGAGGTGAATCTGTGAGAAGTGTATCTATGGGAGGTGTATCTGTGGGAGGTGTATCTGTGGAAGGTGTATCTGTGAGAGGTGTGTCTGTGGGAGGTGAATCTGTGAGAAGTGTATCTATGGGAGGTGTATCTGTGGGAGGTGTATCTGTGGGAGGTGTATCTATGGGAGGTGTATCTGTGGGAGGTGTATCTGTGAGAGGTGTATCTGTGGGAGGTGTATCTGTGGGAGGTGTATCTATGGGAGGTGTATCTGTGGGAGGTGAATGTGTGAGAGGTGTATCTGTGGAAGGTGTATCTGTGAGAGGTGTGTCTGTGGGAGGTGAATCTGTGAGAAGTGTATCTATGGGAGGTGTATCTGTGGGAGGTGTATCTGTGGAAGGTGTATCTGTGAGAGGTGTGTCTGTGGGAGGTGAATCTGTGAGAAGTGTATCTATGGGAGGTGTATCTGTGGGAGGTGTATCTGTGGAAGGTGTATCTGTGAGAGGTGTGTCTGTGGGAGGTGAATCTGTGAGAAGTGTATCTATGGGAGGTGTATCTGTGGGAGGTGTATCTGTGGGAGGTGTATCTATGGGAGGTGTATCTGTGGGAGGTGTATCTGTGAGAGGTGTATCTGTGGGAGGTGTATCTGTGGGAGGTGTATCTGTGAGAGGTGTATCTGTGGGAGGTGAATTTGTGAGAGGTGTATCTGTGGGAGGTGTATCTGTGGAAAGTGTATCTGTGAGAGGTGTGTCTGTGGGAGGTGAATCTGTGAGAAGTGTATCTATGGGAGGTGTATCTGTGGGAGGTGTATCTGTGTGAGGTGTATCTGTGAAAGGTGTATCTGTGGGAGGTGAGGGTGTGAAAGTGAGGGTGTGAGAGATGAATGTGTGTGAGAAGTGATTGTGTGAGCACTGAGGGTGTGAGTGAGGAATGTGTGGGAGAGGTGAGGTTTTGAGGGCTGAGGGTGTGAGTGATGAATGTTGGGGGTGGTGACTGTGAGAGGTGAGAGTGTGACCAGTGAGCCACTCCCATCTTCCCCTGCAGCACCCCAGGTTCTATTTGGGGTATGGTCCCACCCAGGCTGGCCACCCAGAGCCTGAACGCTGGCCTTCAAGAGCCACTCTTTGCTTTATTGATCAGATATTGCCCAGCTGTTGGTTCCTCGGACTTGAGCTCAGCAAGGTGGCTGTGGACAGGGCCGTGGACCATCTCCCTGGTCTGGGGCCATCTCTGAGCCAGAAGCCGGATCATGGAGATTGGGGCCAAGCAGAAACAGTGTCAGGAGGGTGGAGAGGGCGGTGTGAGCTCAGGGAAGAGGGGTTAGGAGAGGTGGCAGCAGACAAGAGGCAGAAGGCCAGAACAGAACTAGAGAACATGTGGGAAGTCAGCTCCCATGAGAGGTGCCCCTGGAGGATCCCACCCAGACAGCAGCCGCCCATGCGGGGGGGGGAGCAGTGGGGACAAGCCCATGAAGCAGTGGCCAGGGACGCCCACCCCGTCCCACTCCCTGGCTCCTCCTCCCACCGCAGCCCCTCAGTGTCAGCCGGCACGTTGGCTTGATGAGACCGTCTCAGCTTTCTAGCAGCACCTGGGCCAGGTGGGGCTGGAACCCGAATGGACAGGACGGCTGGGTCCCATACACAAGCAGCCACAGTGGCGGCTTCGGAACAGCTTGTGAGCCATGTCACGTGCTCAGGCTTTCTCCACAGACCGGGCCTTGGGGATCTTCCTAGGCCATGTCTCCCCAGGGCTCCTGGTGGGGAGGAAGACAATGGGCCCCTTGTGAGCGCTGTGTCCCTGGTCACAGAACTAGTCAGGAGGACTCAGTCTGAGGCTGATGCCCTGGGCTGATGGACATAGAAAGCCCTGGAAATGCCCTGTGTGTCCTGGTCCTGCCTGCCCCCACAGCCCCATCCCCAGCTCTGAAACGTCGACAGCATTAGTTTGCTTCAGGCAGACTCGGGGGTAGTCCTGTTCTCCAAATGCACCTGCGGAGATGGGTCAGGAGGGTTTCGGGTAAGCCCTCTGCTCTTCGCAGAGCACGGAGGAGCTCTGGGCAATGCCCTCCCAGGCAGGGTGGGGCTGTTAGATGCCCGCTCCCTGCAAGCTGTCACTGCCCAGGGTGTAAACCCAGCTGGCAAGCACACCCTGTCTTCAGAAAGGGTTCGGAAAACAGGCATTGTCTGAGGACTAGGAACACCTGACTACGCTCACGGCTCAGCGCCACAGCATCCAGGCTGTCGAGAGGAACTGTGGGAATAAATAATATTAAATGACAATTTGGCTGACAACAGAATGGGGTCGTAAGAGCCAGCAGCACTAGCTAATGGGAGGCTGTGAGGGTTCGTTAGACCTGATACAGGAGGTTTGACTCGAAGTAATGGGGCAAATTGGAGGAGGATAAGTTGGTAGAATGATTAGGAAGAACAGGTGATGAGCTCTCTGGCTCTGTGGGAAGGTGTCCCCGGAGGAGCGGCAGAGGTTCCCGAGATGCGGAAGATTAGACGAGGCAAAGACAGAATGCGCTCTGGGGATCAATCCTGCCTTGGCAAAGCAGTGATCCCAGTGATTGAATGCCTCTCCTGTCTCTGATTTAATGATGAGGTGCCTGGCAACAGAGAGGCAGAAGGCGTGGCCTGAAAGGGAATGGGGAAGTTACACTGTGAGCAGACTCAGGGCTGTCCCTGAATGTTTCCTGTGCTGCTTGGAGCAGGGCACCTTGCTCAGTTAACCACTGCATTCCCATTCCCTCTTTTCAAGGATTTCCAAGTCACCCCTAGAAGACCATTTGATTCAACCACAAACATGCTGCTTGTTTGCAAAGTGCATTGTATCCGGGTACGCTAAGAGGTGAGGCACCCCAATCTGAACATGAATATTGTCAGGAGGAACCCAGCTACAAACTCAACAGCACTCTGAGACACACAGTGTGGAGTGTGCGAGGGTTCTAGGAACTAGGCCGCAGTCGTTTGCCCGTTCGTTAAGGACAGACCTGTGATGTGTCTGGGTCTCCATCACACTGAGAGGAAGTAGGATGTCAAATCACCGACGGGAAGAGTGAGAGAAATTGCCCAGAACCAGCCGAGGCAGCCTCAAGTTCAGCAGCCCTGGGGTGTGGTGGGCTGGGAAGAGGCAGGTGTCCATGGCCAGGAGGCCGAGAGGGGCCTGTCCGTATGGAGAAAGCGGGTGAGAGGAGCTGCCGGGAGGCTCCCTGTGGCCTGTCCGTCATCCACGGCTGGAAACAAGTGACCGCAATGCAGCGGCGTCTGGCAATATTGACGATCCCGTGGTTCCCATGGGTCAGGAGTCAGGCCCGGGTCAGCAGGGGCTTTGGTTCAGGTCTCACAGGGCTACATTTAAGATGCTGAGCAGGCTGCATTCCCATCTGGCCGCTCGATTGCGGAAGAATCCACCTCCAAGCTCACGTAGGTGGTTTCAGAATCCGTCCCCTAGTGTTTGCAGGATCACTGGCCCCGGGTTCTTGCTGTCCATCAGCTGGAGGCCACCCTCAGTTCCTCAAGGTCATTCTCAACTCCTAGAGATCATCTGGAGTTCCGTGCTGACAGAGCTTTCTCGCTTCATCAGGCCAGCAAGGAAAGCCTCCAGTGTGCGTCTCCTGGAGAGACGTGTAATCGCAGGCCTGGCGTCCCTGTCCCTCACAACCCGCCCGTTCTGCAGAGCGGAAACCAGCCGTAGGTCCCACCCACCCTCACGAGGAGAAGATGCTGGCAGGGCGCGATGCCAGGAGGGGACCCACAGGACCCCTTTAGAGCCTGTGTGCCAATCCTGACAAAATGTCCATCCTCGGGGTGCCATTCTAACTCCCGCGGTGAGGTGTTGAGTTGCAGTGATGTATTTTACAATTTCTAGCTTCTTTTGAGTTTCACTCCTAAAAAAACAACAATCTCTTTTAATCAAAACAATTTTTCCTACTGATTGTTAGTTTTTAAGCTAAAATTTGTCCAATAGCGTTTCTTTCATGCACCATGTTGAGGCATTTTTTGAAGAGGACTCTGTCACATGAGCTCCTGATCAGCTGGGGGTGACAGAACGTGAAGGAGCTGTTTGTTCAGACCCGGGGTCCTGCCTCTGCCTCCAAGGCTGGGGGGTAGGTGGGGCCTCTGGGGGCCTGCTGAGGAGGGAGGCAGGCCTGTGGGCTTGAGCGGCTGGCAGGAGGTGGGGGAGGCCTGAGACAGACACATCTAACCGTGGGTCGTTCAGAATCTGTACTAATTATACCATCAGAAATGCAGGTGAAAAAGGATGCATAAAGTTGGTTTTTATTTATTTCCTTATGGTTTTAGTTCAAGCTCCGGGATGCACGTGCAGAACGTGCAGGTTTGTTACGTAGGTGAACGTGTGCCATGGCGGTTTGCTGCACCTGTTGGCCCGTCCTCTGTGTTCCCTCCCCTCACCCCCACCCCCAGCAGGCCCTGCTGTGTGTGTAAGGACACTGCCCTTCTCCCTGGTGCCGTGTGTGTGTAAGGACACTGCCCTTCTCCCTGGTGCTGTGTGTGTAAGGACACTGTCCTTCTCCCTGGTGCTGTGTGTGTGTAAGGACACTGCCCTTTTCCCTGGTGCCGTGTGTGTGTAAGGACACTGTCCTTCTCCCTGGTGCTGTGTGTTGAAGGACACTGTCCTTCTCCCTGGTGCTGTGTGTGTGTAAGGACACTGTCCTTCTCCCTGGTGCTGTGTGTGTAAGGACACTGCCCTTCTCCCTGGTGCTGTGTGTGTAAGGACACTGCCCTTCTCCCTGGTGCCGTGTGTGTGTAAGGACACTGTCCTTCTCCCTGGTGCCGTGTGTGTGTTAGGACACTGTCCTTCTCCCTGGTGCCGTGTGTGTGTAAGGACACTGCCCTTCTCCCTGGTGCCGTGTGTGTGTAAGGACACTGTCCTTCTCCCTGGTGCTGTGTGTGTAAGGACATTGCCCTTCTCCCTGGTGCTGTGTGTGTGTAAGGACACTGTCCTTCTCCCTGGTGCTGTGTGTGTAAGGACACTGCCCTTCTCCCTGGCAAGCCTTCCATGTGACAGGCAGAGGCGACGTCCCACAGCCAGGCCCCTGCTTGCGCTCCTCTCACTCTGGCTCCTGCCTTCTCCAGGGCCCACACTGGCTCCTGCATCCTTCTCCTCGGTCTCCCTGGGCTCCTTCCTGCAGGCACATCACATGCTTACGTCTCTCCCACTTAAACGGTGCATTAAACAGTCAGAACGGGGTCACGTGCGGTGGCTCACGCCTGTAATCCCAGCACGTTGGGAGGCTGAGGCGGGCGGAGACCCTGAGCTTAGGAGTTTGAGACCAGCCTGGGCAACATGGTGAAACCCCATCTTCCAAAAACAGAAAAAATACAAAAAAAAATAGCGAGAAAAGCAAGAACGCTTCATGGTTCCCTTGCCCCCTCCGAGGACTACGCACTTCTCTTCACAGCCTTCCTTCCTGAAGGAACCATCCATCTTCCCTCCTCGTCTGCTGCCTCCCGTCAGGCGGAGACCCTGCCATCCTCTGTGCCTTCCTCTTCCGTTCCTCCTTCACCACACGTTTCCCTGAGCTCAGTGACGTCCCCTTTGATGGTAAAGGAGGCAGTTACAACCCAGTCTTGGTTTTGCTAGGTTCATCTCTGCACTGGACGCAGGAGAGCTTGACCTGTCCTTTCCCTGACCTCCCCGGCTGCTCCTCGGCCTCCCGCCCCGTCCTGACCCCTGCGGCTGTGTCTTCTGAGGGCTTTGGCAACTCCCGTGACCGCTTGCTGTGTGTCGTGACCTCTCTGCATACCCCTGCCAGTTTTCATGACTTTTCCTGTGTGATTAGGCAGTTCTGCTGGTTACGATATAATGTTGCTAACGTGAGACATCAAATCCGCGTTTGCATCTCGATGATCTCATCAGGTGAACTTGTGCGGGTCTCTTGTGCTTCGAGCCTCCGCTCCAGGCCCCTCTCCGTCTTCTCCAAATGTCCCTGCTTGGAAACCTTACTTAATCTCCCCGGTAGAAAATGATCCTTTCTTCCCTGAATTTTCTTCACCTTTCTATCGGACTTTCTCTGTCATCTGTCATTTTTAACCTTGTTTTACATTATTTTCATCTGTATAAGCTTCTCAGACGCCGTGGGAGTTGTACTCATCTTTGTGGTCCTGTGTAAAATCTAACAAGACATTTAAAGGGATAATCAGTGGAAAACCGCAGCCCACCTCTATTCCTGTTCCACACTTTACCCCTAGAGACAGTTCCTGCCCGCACCTGACCCTCAATTTCCTCATGTGCAAAATGGAAATCTAACACCCATTTTTAGATCTCGTGTAATGATGAGATAGCACATGCACAGAATTGCTAACCTGACGTCTGCTACGTTGTAGGAGTTCAGTAAACACAGTAACTTCTATTATTATCTTACGAATAGGAGGTAAGAATATTTGTTAAATGAATACATGGAAGGATGAATAAATGAATAATTATATGAAGAAATTGCTTAAGATAAGAAAGAAACAAAGCAAAGTAGGTAAACAAACAAATCAAAAAGCAGCCAGCCACCTGGCCAATCCATCTAACTACCTTCTGTTCTACGACAGAAGCCACCCAATAGCGACTCCTAAACGTGTCTGTGTATTGGAAGTACAAGTGTCTATATTAACTCATCAGGGATCCCTGCTGCTATGGTTTGAACGGTCCCTCCAAAACTCAAATTGAAACTTAACTGCCATTGTGATGTATTAAAGGTGGGGCTATCAGGAGGTGATCAGGCCTCACGAGGGGATGAGTGTCCACACGGCAGCCGTGTGCTCCTGACGAGATGAGGTCGGCACCCTCTTGCCCACCCTTATTCTCTGAGTGCTCTTTTGCTCTTCTGCCCTGCGATGACACAACAAGAAGACTCTCCCCAAATGCTGGCACCTCGTCCTTGAACTTTCCAGCCTCCAGAACTGCGAGCAATCAATTATCTTTCTTTATAAGTTGCCCAGTCTGTAGTATTCTGTTACAGCAGCACAAAATGGCCTAAGACGCCTTCAAAAGCCTTTCTAAAGATCTCCACCACTTCCTCTGCCCTGAAAAAGATGGGGGAGAGTGTCACGTCTTTTGGTGGCAGATGTTAGGGATTTTAGAGCTTTAAAATAAAAAGAATTAGAAATTATCCAATTTTTTAAGTTGAGCTTTATTTTTATCCCTGTGGATTTAGATTCAAATCTGGACTTGCAAATTAAACGAGTGTTGGATGAAATGATTTTCACACTCTGCATTTCCTTAGGCCATTCACCTTATGTGCTCTTGATAACATTGTAGACTTAAAAATATTCCTATAACCATGTTCACAGAGCTCCATCGCTTCTCCCCACGGGAATTCATCAATATGTCTATAGATACTGCTGTTCATAATCAATGCAGAACTGCAGTCACCTCTATTCTTGTCATATGTTCATCTGTGAAAGGTTTGAGCCTGATTTTTCATTCCATATTCCTCTTCAAATTCTAATAGTCTGGGTCTGGGAGAAAAAAACATCACAATGGAAATTGCTTCTGGAGAAAGTTGCAATCGTTGATTTCAGTGAGGACTTCCTAATCTTTGATTCTTTGAGGTGGCTGATGAGGATGTGAAGAATCCAGCGATATGGTCTGTATTTTACATCTCCACATTTATTACGGAGGTAGCAGCGTGTTGATGTGCGTGTCCCCTGTCGATCTCCAGGAGCGAATTTCCTGACGTTTAGCTCTTAAAGAAAATGTATATGTGTGGCTTGTCAAAAGCGGGTTATTTACAGGTCCTGTGATTCATAGGTTCCAGCAGCGAATCTTCAGGAATATTACCTGATGGGCCATCATAGACAAGATTTACTTGGTATTTGCCCTTTTTCTAAATCTGCACTTTTATTTAAAATAGTATTCTGGGCTCTCAATTGAGGAACGGTCTCTAGACCTCGCCGGGCTCTACCTGGGCTGTTGCCAAACATCGATTATTGAAAAGATAATGGCATCCACAGAGGGAACCTAGGGAGGGGGACGGACAGGACCTCTCGTAAGTTAAAAATGAACAAGAAGGCAGCTAGCTTGCTGCCAAGAAGCATATGGCATAAACACAGATAAAGCAGATGGAGAATAGAAGACAGTTCAGAAATGTTTGCACGGTACGTATACAAATAAAAGAGCCAGCCTGGTCTCTGACAATTCTCGCCCCACTGCTAGGGGGTCTGCGGGCTGGTGGCATGGATCCCACTTCACAAAGGAGAAAACAGATGATGAAGTCGGGGGACTCAGAAGGCACCACATTCTTGAGCCAAAGAAATGTTTGAGTCTGAAGTGGCCCCAGGCTCCCAGGGAACCAGCAGGTGGGTTTTTGTTTCAGGCAGCCTGCACAGTGGTCAGTGAAGTCAGCATTGAAAGCGAGGGACCATAAATCAGAGCGTCTAGCTGTGAGGCTGAGGTCAAAGCCAGGGCTTGGTGGTCAGGAGCCCAGCTCTGCTCCCTCGGTGCCCCTTTTGGCTCAGTTCTGCTCAGTTATCCAAGAAAGGGGCTGGGCTGGTTGTATCTGAGGTCCGTGCAAGCTGTCACACTGTGTGGTGATTCTCTGGTCATGTTTCTGACCCCCTGCTGGGCACCAAGGTGATGCCAGCTTCCTGGAATACTGAGATGAATGGAACGTGCAGAGGCAAGCACCCACGGGCATGAGGAGGGGACAATTCCTGGGTCTGAGGGCCCCCATAACGGGCACCTGATGGCATACTAGGGAGGCAACGGAGGGCTTCCTGCAGGGGAAGTGTGGGTCCTTAGAGGACGTGACCGGGGGAAGAGAGGATGGAAGCACCCAGGAGCGGTCACTGCAGCAAGCTCAGGAAGGGCCTCAAGCAGAGGTTGGTTACACATTCTCAGACTTCCACTCCTCCACCCCTGTCCCCACCACTCCCACCCAGGAAGTAACCCCCAACTTCCCCAGAGGTTCTCAGTCTCACCAAGAACCACAGGGGCTTGTTGTCAGGGAAACTGGGAGCAAACCGCCCTCCTGGAGGCTTTGACATCTCCTGGAACCCTCTGAAAGTCTCAGTCCAACTTCCTCAGCTCCTCCCTGAGCTTCCCTGTCACCTTACCGCGCTGGTGGAAACCTGGTTCTCCCCCGAGACTTCGCTGTGCCTGCAGCTTCCCTGGGGGTGGGAGGTGTTCCTGTCGTCTCTGCCTGATGTCCTCTGCGCCTGCTCACCACCAGGCCTGGGCTTGGGAGGGGAATTAATGACTCCTTTTCTCACTGCCGTGTCCAGCATGCGTTTCAAGCCTTCTTCCTAAATTCCCCAGTGCTGCCCTTTCTGTCCCAGGTGTGATGCTGGGTCCCAAGCTGTGGCTGCTCCTTGTTTCTGGGGGTTCCTGGCTCCTGACTCACAGCCCGTCTGCCCAGCACCCTGACCTCTTGATTCCTGGGGATTCAGTGCCGGTGTAGACGGGATTGCTAATAATCTGGTCTGAACTCCTTGAATGTACCTTCTCCCATGGCCGTGTCCTCCATCCTGTGTTGGCTACAGACCCTATTTTCATTCCTCTGTAGACTCAGTGTGGTAAGTCCCAGCTCTCGGATTGCCGCCTCCTGTGCTTCTAGCTGAATCCCTCCCTCCCTCCCTCCCTCCCTTCCTCCTCCTCCTTCTCTCTCTCTCTCTTCTCTCTCCCTCCTTTCCTCCCACCCGCCCCTTCCTTCCTTCCTCCTCCTCCTCCTTCTTCTCTCTCCCTTCCTCTCTTCTTCCTCTTTCCTCCCTCCCTCCCTCTGGCAGCCTTTAACTCTAGGACCATTAGTCTTTACCACAGCTCCAAACGACTGCACTGCAGCCTATAGGTCCTGTGTCTTCTCCGCTCCGATTTGACCCCTTCCCTGACCAGGGGCTCTCATCCCTCTCACACCTGCCCAGTTTCCTCGTGGTCCTGTTGCTTCCTACAACTCTCTTGGCAGAGCCATAACCCTGGGCAAACCCAATTTCCTATCCACGCTTTGCCTGCATCTGTTCAGCTGATTGTGTCTGAAGAAAAAATAAAGCACACTCACTGGCTCCCTTTGAATTCATGGCCACTGGCCTGCAGGGACCTTTATGACACCGGCAGCTTCCTCCATCTGGTGCGCCCCCTCACATCTCCTACCCCGCCCCCCACACACCATTGTCTCCCCCACCATGCTCATCTCAGCTGATGACCTTGCTTCCTGCATCACTGAGAAGATTAAAGTAGGGAACCTGCCAGGTCTTTCCCACCACACTGCCCCGGCCAGCTCTGCACCCTGCCCCCCGCCTTCCTGCCGTGGCTGACTGTGACTAGAGATGAACCTTCCGTGGGTCCATCCGGAGCCAGTGGCTCCATCTCTCACTGGACACAGCCCCTTGCAATCTGAGAAAACTGTCACTGACGTGAGTGTCTCTTCCTTCTCGGTTATTGATTGTACTGGTGCTAAGTCATTCCCATCAGCAAGGGAGCATGCTGACATTTCCACTGTGCGTGCCGGGTGCATTCATGCGTCTGCTGTGAAATAAGTCACCAAGGCTGAGGCTTTCTCAGGTGGAGCATGAGATGGCAGGGCGATTGTACTCGCACCTGCTGAAGGTCGGCCCCGGGACGCTCCAAGGGATGTGGATAAACAACCCAAGTCTGTATCTGCCGCCCACTCTCCAGCACCTCTCAGCTAGGAGTACCCTAATGAGTTAACCAATTGGAACAGGTTTGCACTTTAGGACTGCTGTCCAGTGAACTGCCTCCAAAAACAACTGTTTCTGAAAATCCCCTACAAAACCCCCCTGCCCTTGCCTTCCAGGACACTGCAGGGCAGCCCCATTTCCTGTATTCAAATGGAGATTAGATTCTTTGTTTCCCAAAAAAATGTATTTATTTCACCTAAGTGTAAATCTTTTCCAAGTTAACATGGCTGATGTCAGAAGGCCCAGTGACCTTCCCTTTCAGGGGACCTGTGTTCTCTAGAGTCCCTGAGGTCTCCTGAACACACCTTTGCAGACTGCCGGCACCTTGGCTCTGAAGGCCTCCTGGGTCCCCACCTCTGTGGCTCTGGTTGAGGCTGGTATCTTTCTTTGGGAATTTAAAGCAGGTTGTTCGATTTGTGCCAACAAAGGTTTCTAATTGTGAGGAAGTTTTCCTGATTTGCCAATTTTCCTTTTGGTGAGTATTATTATGATTATAATAATTATTATGAGTATGAGATTCGTGTGTGTGAGTGTGTGTGATACTGAGTTCTACTATTTTTGCCCAGGCTGGAGTGCAATGGTGTGATCTCGGCTCACTGCAAACTCCACCTCCTGGGTTCAAGCAATTCCCCTGCCTCAGCCTCCAGAGTAGCTGGGATTACAGGTGTCCACCACCACACCCAGCTAATTTTGTATTTTCAGTAGAGGTGGGATTTCATTCACCATGTTGGCCAGGCTGGTCTCAAACTCTTGACTTCAGGTGATCCACCCGCCTCAGCCTCCCAAAGCGCTGGGATTACGGGCACGAATTGCCACACTCAGCCCTGAGTCTGGGATTCTTTAATCTAAACCATGTAATGTTTGTCCTCCTTCTGGGACTCAAGCTGGTTATATGTTAAAAAACTGTGGGATCTTCACCTGTGTTTATCTGGAACTGTGTATGCTTTTACAATGGCCAAATTGAGCTTCATCATATCAAAGCTAGGTTTTCTCCAAACTGAATTATTAATAGGAGACCTCGACTTTAAAACAGAACAACCTGGATGCGGTGCGTGTTTTAATCGGCATTTAGAGGCATCCAAACATACTCAGGACTCTAAGATTGTCTCTCTTCAAAATATACTCTCTGAATGCACAGAGGCTATTAAATAATTGAAGGAGAATGAAAAAGTCTTTGAGGGTCAGGTTTTTTCCCTGACTCTCCTTCCCCCACTCCTTCTGCTCCCTGCCTTGATAGCCCACACTTGCTGAACTTCCGTTCAGATCTCCTGATCCCAAAGCTTCTCTTGACTTCTCTGTTTCTGCCAAACCTGTTCAAATTCTCCCTCTCCAGCTTCATCCAAATCAGAAGGGCCCTCTCTCAGACATTTCCTGTACGTCCTGAACCAAAGCCAGGCTCATGGCTGCAGCTCCAGTTCCCCAAGCTTCCTGAACACGCTCATACATTTCCTGAAGAATTTCACATTGTTGCCCAAATTGATGAACCTGGTTCCTCTGATCTTTATTAATACACAGGCTCATTGGAGAAGGCCAGGTAAAACATCATACGGCAGAAGCAGGCAGGGACAGTCTTCTACCAGGCCGCAGTCGCTATATGCTTCCCAGTAGAAAGAAAGCCCGAGAGGGAGCTAAAACTTTACACCAAGCCATTCCCTTAGCATTCCCAAATGAGTAGCTTGGGACAAGATTCAGGCCTGCACCCAAAAGGAAGGTGAGGCAGCGATTGCTACGACAGACTAGAAATCACTTTCAAGAAAACCCTGGACTCCTTTCAGGATGCTGAATCTGCCAAAGTGGCTTTTCACCCGCTCTTCGGACATGGCCGAGAGGAATATCTTGCAATTCGAGTTAAAGAGACTCAACTTAATTGGAAAACAATTGGATTAGTCAGGGTTCTCGTAGAAGAACGGAACTAGTAATAAAGGGGAGTTTATTTGTTTATGTATTTAAACTTTATTTATAAAGTTTATTAACCATTAACTCACACAATCACAAGGTCCTACAATAGGCTGTCTGCAGGCTGAGGAGCAGGGAGAGCCAGTCTGAGTCCAACACTGAAGAACCTGGAGCTGGATGTTGGAGGGCGAGAAGCATCCAGCACGGGAGAGAGATGGAGGCTGCGAGGTGAGGCCCGTCTCACCCTTTTTGTGTTTTTTCTGCCTGCTTTATATTTGCTGGAAGCTGATTAGATTACGCCCACCAGGGAGTGGGTCTGCCTTCCCCAGCCCTCCTGTGGCAGGACCCACACAGACACACCCAGGATTAATACTTTGTATCCTTCAATCCAATATAGTTGACACTCAGCATTAACCATCATGAGTCCACCCCTTGTCAACTTGAACCCTCACACATCTCCTGAGATCATACACAATCTTCAAATAAAGGCAATAATGAGGTTATATTTATGCCTAACATAATACAACTGTCCTTCATACAATGGGAAATGCCCATTGCATGGCATTTAATGAATGCCATACAATGAAGGACTTCAGTCCCGTTATAGATCTGGAAGCAAACGGAGGAGTGGGGACAGTATGCGTAGCAGATTCTTTTCCTGAATTATCTGTTCTGTGTGATTGATTAGTAAACCATGAAATTCTGTGGCTTCTGAAAAGAATATGCATTATCTTACCTAGTAACTGCGTCAGGGGAGGCCATCACTGTTGCCTGGGGCAGTGCAGGGTGCATCGCCTCAGATAAAGGTGGAGAGGCTGATGGCAGCATGGGGTGGGGAGAGGATGTTGCCACTACTGGTGATGAGGAAGCTGTTTCTTCTGGGAACAAAAGGTTCATCAGAGTTGACAAACTCAGTGTCCCCAGCTTCATCAGGGTCCTCCAGCAAGTTCCCATTCCAAGTTGCAGGGTCCCATTGTTTTCCAATCAATGCCCCCGCTTTAACAGCAGACACCTGGTGAGGTGTGCGTGTGTCTTTCACTGCAGGTCAGTCACTCACATGATAAGAGCTTCTGTCCATTTTTCCACTATTTCAGCTCTTTCTCTGTAGGAGATAAGACCCTCACTCAGGGCAAGGTTAGCAGATTTGAGGCTCAGTATCTGCTTCTGAAGCCAGGAGACAGAATCTCTGAGTTTATCATTTTCTTTCATTATTGTGTCCAGGGGACCTAGGAGCGACCGGCCAGCTTCATTATGTTCCTCGGTTCTGCACATGTGGTCAAAGGTGTTATGTATACAGTCACTAAACTCCTTGCCTCTTATGACCAGTGAATCAGGACTGTCAAAAGCATTTATTCTGTGTAACTCTCTAAACAGTTTTCGCCAAGAACTATGAGTGTTCTCCATACTATTAGCAGTAGAGGACTAAGCATTTCTGGATGTAATCATACTAAGCAGTCAACTCCAGAAACACGAACCAATAAAATAACACCACCCTTAATATTCTTCTAGAACCATTCCTGGAACCCAAATCTACCATATATATATGTAGTAGTTTATTAAGTATTAACTTACACAATCACAAGGTTCCACAGTAGGCTGTGGCAGGCTGAGGGGCAGGGAGAGCCAGTCCGAGTCCAACACGGAAGAACCTGGGGTCCAGTGTTCTAGGGCAGGAGGTGTCCAGCACGGGAGGGAGATGGAGGCTGGGAGGTGAGGCCCGTCTCTCCTTTTCATGTTTTTCTGCCTACTTTATATTTGCTGGAAGCTGATTAGATTGCACCCAGCAGACTAAAGGTGGGTCTGCCTTCCACAGCCCACTGACTCAAATGTTAATCTCTTTTGGCAACACCCACACAGACACACCCAGAATTAATACTTTCTATCCTTCAATCCAATCAGGTTGACACTCAGCATTAACCACAACAGTGCTCGTCTCTGATTTTGTTAACCTGGCCAAGAAATTAGCGTGTACAATTTCTAAGACCAATAAAGTGAAGGCAAAGAGAATAATGAATCTACATCTTCAGCAGCTTCTATTCCTCATAATAAAACATGGTGATCAAATGCCACAAAACCAGATCTTAAAGAGATCTGCTGCTGTTAGAAAAAGCCTGGAAATCGGAAAAAACAAAAATATACAACTAAAGTGTGCTAAAGGATCCCTTAATAAGCTGCCCTCTATATGCCGTAGGGACTGCAGGTACTCTTAGGAAACAGGTCTTGCCTCTTAATCATTTGGGCAAAACTACCCTCCTGATTGGAAAGGAGGTTCTCACTGTCGTCATAGACAGGGAAGCAGGCCTCTCTGGGACTGATGCCACTGACCTCAAGTAGCCTCTTCCTGTAGAACTGAAAAAATTCAAATGTTGGGAATTTCTAATTCAACAATTTGCAAATTCTTCCTCCTGCTTTTTAAACTAGGTCATCTCCAAGACAGTCACTCGTGTTTACGAGTGATCTCGGCCCCAGTTCACTTCCTTGGAAAGGGCTTCTTAGTAAAACACATGCTGCTATTTCCTTTCCCAAAAGTTTCCTTTTCACATAGTTTTAAAAATTGAGTCAACCTTTGCCTTAACTGAAAGCAGTAAGAATTCTTCAATACCCTTGCCCATATTTTCCCTTAACCTAAATGACAAAATGCTGAGAGCTTGGCTCTTTTTTAAAAGAGGTTCCTGAGGATCTTTGGGTTAAATCCAGAGCAGACATTGGATGACTCCATCCAGCTCCCCCCAAAAAATTTCAAATGAGCTCAAACCCCTTCCTAATATCAGACAATACTCCCTAACCCTGAAGCTCTTGCAGAAATTAAACCAATCACAGAAGAACATAAAGCCAATAATCTTCTGGTATCTTGCACTAACCCCTGTAATAATACTATCCTGCCTGCAAAGAAATCTCATGGGTGGGGGTAGAGTTTTGTCTTTGATAGCTCAACCCTTCTGAAAGTTAACAAACCAGTTCCCTTGAACCAGAAAGGAGTGCCCACATAGGCTTCCATCAGTTAAAAGAAGGACTTGTAAGTCCTCCTGCCTTAGGGTACCTCAATTATTATCTCCCCTTCTTTTCTGTGCATGAAAGAGAAGTGAACGTGTTAGGGATCCTTACCCAAAGAAATGGAGGCAGAGACCCCGTGGCTATGAGCAGCAATTAGAATCAGGAGTGCAAGACTCCCTTCCTGCAAGGGAGCTGCACCAGCCACTATGGCTTTAGATGCACCGCGGACATGGTCCTGGGCTCTCCCCTCTCCTCTGCACTCCTCAGGCCCTGGAAGCTTTCCTCCACGCTCATGCACCCCCAACATCTTTCTGCAAGCAGACCAACTGCTCATTAGGCCTTGCCATTGACTTCTCCGCGTGTTATTCGTTCCCGCTGCAGTCATCTTAATCCAGAAGCGTTCCTTTCCTGCTTGATGATGAGACACCTCATGATCCCGTAACTGACCCACGACTAAAACCTAGACTCAGTGTGTAAGAAACCCCAATGCCAAATGGAATTTCGTGGTTTACTAATGAATCGTATAGAACAGACAATGCAGGAAACGAGTGTGCTCCATGTGCGATTCCCTCGCTCTGTGAAGGCGGGAAGCACCCACTCCAATGGCCACTTCCGCCCCACAGGCAGAGCGTCACTCCTGGATCACAGGACTCGTCCTCCCGTCAAACTGCAAATACTACACCATCAGTCAGTGTGAATGTGTGGTTGTTTGTGCTTTTGGTCTGCTATGGAAACAAGGAGAATTTTTGGAGGAAACCGAATTACAAATGGAACTTTGGTCAATAATTTATTCAATTCAATTCAACCTCTCTTTGCCTCGGCTGTGATCAAAATTCCTGGGCACTCAGAACCGGCATCTGATGAGGTGAAAGGAGGCAGCACTGCAGATGCTGCAGCGAGGACAGCTGCCTTGAGCCCCGCAAAGGCTGAAAACCCTACAGTTAGTATTGGTCATTTTCCAAAAGGGATTTAAATGATGCTGTTTTTAAAGGGTTTAAAAGATGCTCAGTCCTGAGCACGTAAAGAAAAATCTCGCTGGGCTGCTAATGGTTGCACTTTTGGCGGAAAGACGAACTTATGGTAAGGTCCCACTAATAAACCAGTATCACCACGATCTATGAAAATCCCCTTCGCAAAGTGTATCACTTTGAGACAGCTTGCTGGAAAGCTGGTGAACTTATATCCTATGAGAAAACATTGATAGAGAAACATTTCAAGGGCCACTAAAAAGCACAGCTGTCTCATACTGTTTGTCCAGAGTCCAGCCAGCAGAGACCGTTTAGACAATTCCAGGTCACTCCGATCCTCCTAGTGGACTCTGAGATTTGACCAGGGAATTCCATCCAGCTGCCTATTGAGGTTAAAACCGTGGTTTGTGGTTCTTCCTTGGGGTAGACGCATTCTCTTGCTGACAGGCCACTGCCTCAGCGGCTACAAAGCTGTTGCTAAAAACTTATCCTACATGGGCAAACCCTCAGACTCGTGTGGTGACCCAGGACCGCACCGCACTGGCCATGGGAAAGAGCGAACTTGCCGAGCTTGGGCCATGTTACAACCCTTTCCTTGTGCCTATCTCCAATCTCCCATGGTGGCAGGAAAACCAAATGACATGATCGAAACTCAACTGGTGAAATCTGAGGTGGCGTCAAAGTCGCCCTGGCCAAAGCCACTTGCTCTGGTCCTTTTCCGTCTACAGCCTCACCTTTTGGAAAACGTAACTCGTCACCTTTTGAAATTATTACTGGATGGCGAATGCATTCCGCCCACTCTGCTTTTACCGTCCGATTCGTTAAAGGAGACAGTTTCCAACATTGGAAAGAAATAATTACGGTTTTAGAGACAAATTATACTCTGGTAGAATAATCTTTCCACAGTGTGCTGCCAGGAGAAGACGGCAGCAAACAGAACCACCTGCATCCTGGTGATTTTGCCTACTGGCAGAAAAATTTACAAGATCATTGCCTCAACCTCTAGATAGAAAGGTTCATATCAGGTGCTCCCTGCCCGTCTCTGTGCTGCCAAACTAAAAGGTGTTCACTCTTGGATTCATGCTTCCCATTTAAAGGAAGCTCCTACCCCTGCTGGAATTCAGAAACAGAGACCTGAAGCTAAAATTGACTTGGGAGTGGAGCAGAGAACGGCTGATCTGATGCACACCCAAGACCCCGGACCAGGCCTGGATATCATTAAGCTCCCTCAAATATTTGGCTTCTCATCTGTTGCTTTCTCTACACTCCTAGTTTTTGTCTTTCACTCCCTTGCACAACAGAATTACTTTAAATTATATCTTGCCCAAACGCTATAGTCAATACCTCGTGTTATACTGGATAAATACACCTAAGCAAGTAGGAAACATTCATGCAGTCACTACTTAGCTAATAGAGCGTTCGCCATGGAAATATTCGGGTGTCTGACCCCTTAGGGAGATGGCTAAAATCCGGCCTTCAGTGTTTCTCCCTCACTGTTGTGACGACTGCTGTTATTGCTGTAAAACATGTGTAAGTGTGCTTAGATATCCTAGTTTAAGCAAAGCAGCAGTCCTTAAAGTGCAGTATGGTTAGTCAAGCCTATGATGTGGAAAACACATCTGATCTGACAATTCTTGGGACTTAAGCAGGCCTGAGAGCTTTCCTTTCAAAACCATTTAGACAATTCCAGGTCACTTTGATCTTCCTAATGGACCCTTTGAGATTTGGCCAATGGGTTTCATCCAGCTACCTCCCTATCGAGGTTATAAACCAAGGCTTGTGTGTTTTCTCTCTGGGTAGACGGAAATGTAACTTAGATGTAACACAGTCTAGTCTTACATTTGCACAGGCCTGGAGACCCCCGGATAAGGGATGTGACTCCCTGGGACAGGCATATCCCAGCAACTAACAACAAAATTAGCTCGCCAGTTAATCTGAAATGCCTTCTGGATAAAGATCTTGATCAGAAGGGGAATGCATGGAAGGTGACGTCACTAAGGCTTCCTAAAGAGGGGTGGGAAGATGGTGACAGCGTTGCACCCACACCTGCTAGATGCTCTGAGAGACTTGAATCAGCCACCGAAGTCACTGTCCCCAGCCTTCAACAACTCTTCGCTGGAGCTACACTAATTCACTCACCCAGAACAGGTTTGCAATTTAGGATCTCTGCCCAGCCAACCAATGGCTGTGTGGGAGACATGCACAGCCTTCAGAACCGACCATCGTCCCTTCTGGAGGACGCACGGGTGTCCACGCCCCGTCACAGCTGCGGGACTCACGGACTGACACTAAGGCGACATGAACCTTGCTGCCTTAAAGGCTTTGCTTTTTTAACTTCCCTGAGATTTCTGGCATTGCCAGGGAGAGGCTGATGCAGGCCACACTGGCACCGTCACTCAACTCTGGCGGCCCAGCTTCTCGTCCACCTCACGGTGATGGGCCATGTGATAACCAGGCCACAGCCAGGACCTGGGGACAGCGGGCTGACGAGGACACAGGGCCTCATCCATGAATGGCCTCCAAAACCAACTTTTTCTGAAAATCCCCTACAGAAACGCTCTCATGCGCTTGCCTCACGAGCCGCTCTTCAGGGCTGCCCTGATCCCACATATTCAAACGGCAGTTCTTTGTTTCTGAAATCAATGCTGCTTCCCTTGGCCTCGGTATCCCTCTTTTTTTCAGTTAGCCACGTGTTTCACCCAGCACGGCCTTTCAGCTGCCGCTCCCGGGATCTGTGTCTCTTTGCAGCAAAATCCTTGAGTCATCCTGTGAATTCCAATTCCTCCTCTTCTTTCCTGTCTTAAACTCACTCCAGCTGGACTTCGGCCTCCTCCAGGCCCCGTGATGACGACGTCCCCGTCAGGCTGCCCTGCCGGAACTCCCTCAGTGTGTTCATGGCCCGTCCTCCTGGCAGGCACCACTCGCCAGCCGAAGGACATGGTGCCATCTGGGTTTTCCTTCCAACCCACTGCCCATTCCCGGATTTCCTGCTGGTCCTCACACATCTTGAAGACCTTTTAGCTGTGGCCCTTTTGAGTCGGGGCTCAATGCTGGGTCTTCGTAGCATTTCCCTCCACGTTAGCCGATGTCTCTCTGATGAGGATTCACCAGCTGATATCTGCAGCTCGCACCCGTTCCTGCTCTGTCTACCTCACATCCCAGCTGGAGTGTCAAACAGGCGTTTCCAGTTTCGCCCGCCCCGAACTGAAGGTCCGATCCTCCCCCCATGATGCTCTTCATCTGCAGCTCCCTTAACTCGGTGCATGGCTGCTTTTATCCTTACCTCATTCAGGTGAAAAACCGTGAAGTCATTTTTGACCCTTCTCTTTGCCTCACAATCTGGGCCCAAACCGTGAGGGAGTCTGTCGGCCCCACCGCCAACCGTGACCTGAATCCCATTAGCTCCCACCTCCCTCCCAGGTCCAGCCCAGTCCAGCCCGGTCCTCTCCGGGCTGTGTCAGGGCAGCAGCCTGACTGCTCCTTCACCCCTGCTGTGCCCGCCGCCCTGACCAGCCTGCAGTGCGTCCTGGACACAGTGCCCAAAGCTCTCTCAGATCACTTTACTCCTCTGTTCGGAATCCTCAGAAGGCCCTGGCCATACGAGGGAGAGCCAAATTCCCTATAACGGCCCAAGGGCCGCCCACGTGCTGGCTCCCACCACCCTGCCACCTCAGCTGCTGTGCCCTCCCAGCCGTGCTGGCCTACCTCATTCTCCTCCTTAAGGCCCTTCTCGTGGCTCTTCTGTCTACCTGGAATCCTTCCCCAGAGCCTGTGGGATTCTTCCCCCACCCCTGCAGCTTTCCTTCAAACGCTGCCTTCTCAGTAGGGGTTACGTGGCCGCCCTGGCTGACTCTGCTCATCCCCCACGCTGGCCTTCCTGGGCCTCCTGGACTCCTCTGCTCCCTCCTTCTTTCACAGCACATTTAACCTTTAACAGACTCCGCTTTATCATTTGTTCAGTTCACTCTTCACTGTCTGTCTCCCCTAGGACGCTGCAGACTCCACCAGGCAGGAATTCCTGTTGCGTTTATGTCAGTATCATGAGCAAATAAGATCATGCTGGGTCTGGGGTTGGGTTGTCAGGTTGGATTTGGGGCGGTGGAATGAGGGAGTGAGCTCAAGTAGGGGGAGGTGATGAGCAGCCCTGAAAGTGAAGGTTGATTCTGGGGAACCCATAAAGACAGCTAAGTGAGGACCAGTGTTGCTGGACTTGGCTCTGGAGAGGTGCCTGGCTGCAGTGGGGATGGGATGGGACATGGCTGCCTGAGCTGAGCCAAGGTGGAGGGCGGGAGACGAAGTGAGCAGGAACCTTTCAAAAGGCAGCCCAGAAAGGCCATTTTGTCTTGCATGTGGGCTTCTTGGCAAGGCAATTAATTAAGAATTACAGGAAGAGAGACTGGCTCGGTGTCGGGGAGCCCTGTTCCGTTTGGGCAGCTCCGCCTCGTGGGACAGTGCAGGGCACTGGGCTTGTCTGTCTTGCACGGGCCGGGCCGTCTCTGCAGCCTCCTGCTCCTGCTGTCTCTCTTGGTCTCACATTTTTGTTTTCCGATTTTAAAATGTGTACAATGGAGATGGGATGAAGGAGCACTCTCGTGGTAGGTGACATACGAACTTCCCTGAAGTGGCACATAGAAGGGAACAGGGGGTAACTGGCCCATGGAGAACATGCGATAAAGCTCAGGGATGAACACAGTCTCGGCAATCATGGAGCTGGCACGTGCTGCCTTTAGCTCAGAAACACCAAGCTCATATCACTGAAGGAGGCAGTCCCAGCTCAGGGGCTCCAGCGGTGGGGGACATGGTCTCAGCTCAGGGGCTCCAGCGGTGGGGGACATGGTCTCAGCTCAGAGGCTCCAGGGGTGGGGGACACGGTCTCAGCTCAGGGGATCCAGGGGTGGGGGACACGGTCCCAGCTCAGGGGATCCAGGGGTGGGGGGACATGGTCTCAGCTCAGGGGCTCCAGGGGTGGGGGGACATGGTCTCAGCTCAGGGGCTCCAGGGGTGGGGGACACAGTCTCAGCTCAGGGGCTCCAGCGGTGGGGGACACGGTCTCAGCTCAGGGGCTCCAGCGGTGGGGGACATGGTCCCAGCTCAGGGGCTCCAGCGGTGGGGGACACGGTCCCAGCTCAGGGGCTCCAGGGGTGAGGGGACACGGTCTCAGCTCAGGGGCTCCAGCGGTGGGGGACATGGTCCCAGCTCAGGGGCTCCAGCGGTGGGGGACATGGTCTCAGCTCAGAGGCTCCAGGGTTGGGGGCATCGGCGCACCCCTCTCAGGATGGGACAAGGTTCCGGGGTGCGGGCCCCCAGGGAGACCGCTCTCCCTCTGTGACAGTGCCCCTCTTCTTGGATTCCCACCTTCCATTGCTGCCTCTCTGCTCTGTTCCGTTCTCCCATTTTTAGATCTCAGAAATGCTCCATCCTCTCCAGGTGCATCTGACTTCTAACTTTTCTCAGTTCAGTTCAAGCATCCACAGAAGCAAGCCTATCTCTGTGCTCTAGTTCCTGGTGACTAGGAAAGAAACTCAATGGGTTAGTCCCCCAGGCCGCTGGGTGGGGCGGGGTCCGCAAGCACGTGGAACCAGCACCAGTCACGCTGGTGAGGGGCCCTGAGGCCCAGGGCAGGGGAGCATTGCCAACATCCACCCACGGGCGCTTGGAGCGGCAAGAACGGCCCTCAGCTCTGGGACTCACCTGCGTCTTCACAGTCGGGGAAGCCCTGGGCTCCGGGACTCACCTGTGTCTTCACGAAGCCCTGGGCTCTGGGACTCACCTGCGTCTTCACAGTCGGGGAAGCCCTGGGCTCCGGGACTCTCCTGTGTCTTCACGAAGCCCTGGGCTCTGGGACTCACCTGCGTCTTCACAGTCGGGGAAGCCCTGGGCTCCGGGACTCTCCTGTGTCTTCACGAAGCCCTGGGCTCCAGGACTCACCTGTGTCTTCACAGGCGGGGAAGCCCTGGGCTCCGGGACTCACCTGTGTCTTCACGAAGCCCTGGGCTCTGGGACTCACCTGCGTCTTCACAGGCGGAGAAGCCCTGGGCTCCGGGACTCACCTGTGTCTTCATGAAGCCCTGGGCTCTGGGACTCACCTGCGTCTTCACAGGCGGGGAAGCCCTGGGCTCCAGGACTCACCTGTGTCTTCACAGGCGGGGAAGCCCTGGGCTCCAGGACTCACCTGTGTCTTCACAGGCGGGGAAGCCCTGGGCTCCAGGACTCACCTGTGTCTTCACGAAGCCCTGGGCTCTGGGACTCACCTGCGTCTTCACAGGCGGAGAAGCCCTGGGCTCCGGGACTCACCTGTGTCTTCACGAAGCCCTGGGCTCCGGGACTCACCTGTGTCTTCACGAAGCCCTGGGCTCTGGGACTCACCTGCGTCTTCACAGGCGGAGAAGCCCTGACTTCGGGACTCACCTGCGTCTTCACAGGCAGGGAAGCCCTGGGCTCCAGGTTGTCACCTGGGTCTCCCTCCCACCTCGAAGGGCAGCTCTGGGCATCGGCGTGAGACTGAGGCACGTGGATGGTCAGCTGTGGCACTCGGTGTGCATGGGAAGGCAGGTCGTTAAGTCCTGCAATTCGAACCCCATGGAGAAAATGCCCTAGGATGCGTCCTCCCAGAGACTTGGGGGTCCTGGCTCCCCACTGGGCGAAGGGACCTGAGCCCACCTGAGCCGGGACAGGCATGTCGTGTTGGCATAGCCCTGCCCTCCAGCACCGCCTAACACCGGTGTCCCACCACCGGGCCACGTGTGTGCTGGGGCCTGACTGGAACCCGAGAAGAGGCGTGGGTGGAACAGAACCTGAGCTGTGGACGCTCCACACAGGGACCACAGCAAACCTGCCGTGGCTGCACCTGGAACAGACTTCGCCTGAGTGAGGCTCCTGCTGCTTCCCTGGGCCCCGTGAATGCAGCGTCCTCCCTTGAGCTTTGGCTAGCAGCAGCCCCTCGGACACCCTTGGACCCCCGGGGCCCTTCTGTGAATCATCCTGATGCCTCACATGCTGCTGGAACCACACGCGTCACCCTGGGTTCGACCATCAGCGGGCGAGGGCCTGTCCTGGAGGACCCACACCAACACAGTGCTCAGGGCTTCCTGGCTGCAGATACTGCTGAGCCCCCGGGAAGCAGGCTTTGCTGCAGGAGAGCGAAGCACGGAGGGTTTGCCTTTCCCACGAAAAAGGCAAAGGCAGGAATGAGCTGGGAGTGTGTGGTGTGGGGTAAGAGGCGGCATGGCGCTCGCGGCTGGAGCAAAGCCCACAGGCAGCCGGGCTCCAGAGGGCACCGAGGGCAGAGCGGTTGGCCAAGTTTCCCTGGGCTTGCCAGGACCACTGGGCATTGGCCGAAAGTTGTTTTGCAGCCACGGAGGCAAGAATGCCATTGAACAAATCAAGATTCCTCTGGGCAAACGTCACGTGCGACCTGCTATGGCCAGCAGTCTGCAGGGCTGGCCCTCTGCCCTGAGGGAGGCCATTCCCGTGGGGGCCGCAGTGGACATCGACTCCAGGCAGCCCCCCTTGGCTGCTTCTCTTGCCTCCACAATCATGTGGCCTCTCTCCAGGTGACAGTTTTAATCAGAAGCAGACAGAGCTCGAAGGGTGCTTCAGGTGCATTGTGAGATGACCTGGAATGAGGGGCGCCGATCCAAGTCTTCAGATGCACTGGAGAGCGCGGGGTTAATCACTCCAGTTTCCACTTCAGAGACACGCACAGTGCTCAGAGCTGACCGTCCTCTCTTCCAGAGGGTACTCCAGTGCCTGCTTCAGCCACAGCTGTGGGGCTCACGAAGTCACCCTAAGGCAACATGAACCTTGCACCATTTTGTTTTTTAACTTCACTGAGGTTTTCAGCATTGCCAGGGAGAGGCTGACTTAGGCAGAGCGGACACGCACACTCGGTGCACTGGATGTCCAGCCTCTTGTGCGCCACACAGCGGTGGACCATGTGATAACCAGACCAGAGTCGGGTGGTCCGGCCAGGGCCCAGGGCTGGGCCAAGTGGGAGAAGTTAGAGGGAGCTGTCTGGTGGCACGTGGCCAAGTGGGAGGGGCAGGGACGTGGGGATGCCTGAGCTCTGAGACTCAGGCTGCCCCAGCCTGGAAGAGCCGAGACTGATGCCCTGAAGCAGGTCAGTGTGCACCTGAGCTCTGCGGGGACCAGGTTGGGTGCTGACAGGAAGGCTGCCTGCAGCACCTCGCGGTATATCTTGACAGCGATCCTGAGAGGCGCTTGTCTTCACTATTTACGGATAAGACATCGGAGGTTCAGAGAGATTAAGTTGTGGCACCTGGGAGGTGTCAGCCACATTTCAAGCCCAAGTCCTTTTCCTCCAGGGCTGCTGTTTCCCGTGGAAGTTATCTTCCCACCCAGGCCGCAGTGTGACAAAACCAGTGGTGTTTCTTAAGCAGCTACCGCTTGCCAGGAATGTGTGTCACAGGCTCTGTGGTTCCACAGCACGTCTGCTGCATTAGATCGTCACCTCCCTTTGACCGGTGACACTGTGACAGGTGCTCTTCATGGTATGTGGGGGACCTGTAACCGACCCTCCCTTGCATTTGATTATAAACCTCAGCACGGGCCTGCAGAATTCATGTCTGAGCTTCTGTTCCATCTGGAGGTTCTGAATGGAGAGCTTGGAAGTCCTCACCTCCTAGCCTGGTCATGAACTTGAGTCTCGAGGCAACCCACTGCCGTCCTGGAAGAGGACCCTTGCTGGAAGTTGTGGGGTTTCATAGGCAAAGACCCCTCGGAGCTCTGCACCTACACCAGGAGGCTTCGGATAGGAAGTGCTGAACACAGTGCACAGTCTACATTCAGCTTTCCATGAGGTTCCGTTAATTATCTACACTTCAGTGCAGCAGGCGGGGAGCGGTGGTCTCTTAAGGGCTATGACAAAAGCCAGTGTGAACTGAAGTGCCCAAGTTCAGGACAGCGACTGTGGCTCCTCAGGCCTGGCATGGGACTGAAGCTCTCTCCATAAAGACAGCAGCGTGGCTCACCCCTGAAATCCCAGCACTTTGGAAGGCTGAAGCGGGGCCGATCACTTGAGGCCAGGAGTTCCAGACCAGCCTGGCCAACATGGTGAAACCCAGTGTCTGTTAAAAAAATACAAAAATTAGCTGAGTGGTGGTACATGCCTGTAATCCCAGCTAAGCTCAGATGGCAGAGACACAAGAATCGCTTGAACCCTGGAGGCAGAGGTTGCAGTGAGCTGAGATCACACCACTGCACTCCAGCCTGGGTGACAGGGCGAGACTCTGTCTCAAAAAAAAAAAACACAAAAAACAAAAACAACGAAGCAAAACAAAAGCAAACAAACAAAAAAAACCCAGTGTCGTCCCCACGGCAGGAAGAGGAATGCCTTTGCGTGACTGCTCAGTCATGCGTTCTCCGTCCGAAATGCAAACAGTTAAATGTGCTATCAATATATCCCATACGTGGCTTTGGGAGAGCTCAGAGCTCGTTTCTTATAAGTAATAGGAACCTCTTTGTGGCTTTGCTGTGTCTGAAACACACAGCGATCTTTTCATCATTTGAGGGGAATCAATGCAGGCAAAAATGGAGAATATGAGATGCAGCCCACATGCTTTAAAGTATGAAAAAATACAGAACTCTTAACACCTGCGTGCTGCTCTGCGTGATATCTACGTGCTGTTAAACTGGGCGCGTCACCATTTCCAGTTTCAGGGGACAGGCACGTTTGAGGCCCTCACTCTATCTGAGGCACTGCTACATATCTGGGAATACTGAGAGTCACCCGCTCTGCAAGGATTTACAGAGGGCCCGCCTCAGCTCTCATGGAGACGGGACAGGACGCCGGCATTTCACACGCACTTGCCACTTATGAGAAGTGGCCTGTGAGATCCCAGGATGGAGAGGGAGGGTGGAGCAGGAAGACTGACAAAGTGGCCAACCTCAGAGCGCTAGCCGTGAGCCCAGGAAAATGAGTGCATTTAGCAGCGAGGTGAGGGGAGTGGGAGCCAGCTATCGGGGCGCAGGGGGAAGCTGGCACCGGTTGGGAGTCCAGGAGGACGTGCAGGAGAAGGCCTCGTTGGGCCTGGACCTTGAAGGAAAGGGTGGCTGTGGCTGAGCTGGCCTGGTGCAGAGGGCACATGTACTGAGAGTAGAGTGCCCTCGAGGGCCTGCATCTGCTGGCTGTGGCACTGGGCACGGTGAGGACTTGGGGAACGAGGTGAGCTGGGGCTGGGGTCTGCAAGGCAGGGCCATGTCTAGACCCCTGCTGTGGAGGGGTGCCTGACTCCCCTTCCCACAAAGGTGAGGCCTGCTCCTGCTGTTGGCGGGAGGGAAACCCAGGAGCCCCCTGTCCTCCGCCCATGTGAGTAAGCCGGGGGCCTCGTCCCTGTGACTGAGCCGGCGGCCTCTGTCTGTGAGTGACGGGCAGTCTCCGTCTGTGTGAGTGAACTGGCAGCCTGTGCACTGCCCGAGTAACTAGGAGGCCTTGGAACCTGTGAGCCTGAGCCTGAGCCCAGGAGTTCCCCGGGTGGTGGGCAGGCAGGCCAGGGCCCAGGACTATGCAGGGCTCCCGAGAACACAGAGGGGTGCAGCCGGTGGTCCAGGCAGCCTGTGACTCTGAGAGCAGATGACCGTCCTCGCAGGGCCAGAAGCAGCCACTCATGCTGGATAACAGTGTGTGAGAGTGTCCCGTGTCCTCTGTGTGTGTGTGTGAGTGCCCCGTGTCCTCTCTGTGAGTGTCCTATGTCCTCTGTGTGTGTGTCCTGTGTCCTCTGTGTGTGTGTGTGTGTGTGAGTTTCCCGTGTCTTCTCTGTGTGTGTGTGACTGTCCCATGTCCTCTATGTGTGTGTGTGTCTCGTGTCCTCTCTGTGTGTGAGTGTGAGTGTCCCGTGTCCTCTCTGTATGTGTGTGTCCCTTGTCCTCTTTGTGTGTGTGAGTATCCTGTGTCCTCTGTGTGTGTGTGTCCTGTGTCCTCTGTGTGTGTGTGTGTGTGTGAGTTTCCCGTGTCTTCTCTGTGTGTGTGTGACTGTCCCATGTCCTCTATGTGTGTGTGTGTCTCGTGTCCTCTCTGTGTGTGAGTGTGAGTGTCCCGTGTCCTCTCTGTATGTGTGTGTCCCTTGTCCTCTTTGTGTGTGTGAGTATCCTGTGTCCTCTCTGTGTGTGTGTCCTGTGTCCTCTATGTGAGTGTGTGAGTGTCCCATGTCCTCTCTGTGTGTGTGTGAGTGTCCCGTGTCCTCTCTGTGTACGTGTGAGTGTCCCGTGTCCTCTCTGTGTACGTGTGAGTGTCCCGTGTCCTCTCTGTGTGTGAGTGTCCTGTGTCCTCTGTGTGTGTGTCCCGTGTCCTCTCTGTGTGTAAATGTGTGTTAGTGTCCCGTGTCCTCTCTGTGTGTGTGCCCTGTGTCCTCTGTGTGTGTGTCCCGTGTCCTCTCTGTGTGTAAATGTGTGTGTCCCGTGTCCTCTCTGTGTGTGAGTGTCCCGTGTCCTCTCTGTGTGCGTGTGAGTGTCCTGTGTCCTCTGTGTGTGTGAGTGTCCCGTGTCCTCTCTGTGTGTGTGTGAGTGTCCCGTGTCCTCTGTGTGTGTGTGTGTCCCGTGTCCTCTCTCTCTGTATATGTGAGTGTCCCATGTCCTCTCTGTGTGTAAGTGTGTGTGTCCCATGTCCTCTCTGTGTGTGTGTCCTATGTCCTCTGTGTGTGTGTGTCCCGTGTCCTCTGTGTGTGTGTCCTATGTCCTCTCTCTGTGTGAGTGTGAGTGTCCCATGACCTCGCTGCGTGAGTGTGAGTGTCCCGTGTCCTCTCTGTGTGTGTGAGTGTTCCGTGTCCTCTGTGTGTGTGTGTGAGTGTCCCGTGTCCTTTCTCTGTGTGAGTGTTCCGTGTCCTCTCTGTGTGTGTGTGAGTGTCCCGTGTCCTCTCTCTGTGTGAGTGTCCCGTGTCCTCTCTGTGTGTGTGTCCTGTGTCCTCTCTCTGTGTGAGTGTGAGTGTCCCATGACCTCTCTGCGTGAGTGTGTGAGTGTCCCGTGTCCTCTTTGTGTGTGAATGTCCCGTGTCCTCTCTGTGTTTGTGTGAGTGTCCCGTGTCCTCTCTGTGTGTGAATATCCCGTGTCCTCTCTGTGTGTGTGTGAGTGTCCCGTGTCCTCTCTGTGTGTGTGAGTGTTCCGTGTCCTCTGTGTGTGTGTGTGAGTGTCCCGTGTCCTTTCTCTGTGTGAGTGTTCCGTGTCCTCTCTGTGTGTGTGTGAGTGTCCCGTGTCCTCTCTCTGTGTGAGTGTCCCGTGTCCTCTCTGTGTGTGTGTCCTGTGTCCTCTCTCTGTGTGAGTGTGAGTGTCCCATGACCTCTCTGCGTGAGTGTGTGAGTGTCCCGTGTCCTCTTTGTGTGTGAGTGTCCCATGTCCTCTCTGTATATGTGAGTGTCCCATGTCCTCTCTGTGTGTGAATGTCCCGTGTCCTCTCTGTGTTTGTGTGAGTGTCCCGTGTCCTCTCTGTGTGTGAATATCCCGTGTCCTCTCTGTGTGTGTGTGAGTGTCCCGTGTCCTCTCTGTGTGTGAATGTCCCGTGTCCTCTCTGTGTGTGTGTGAGTGTCCCGTGTCCTCTCTGTGTGTGAATGTCCCGTGTCCTCTCTGTGTGTGTGTGTGAGTGTCCCGTGTCCTCTCTGTGTGTGAATGTCCCATGTCCTCTCTGTGTGTGAGTATCCCGTGTCCTCTCTGTGTGAGCGTGTGAGTGTCCCGTGTTTCCTCCTGCTCAGAGCTGTTTGCCGGCCGCTCTTGGGAGACTCCCATGACTTCTTGCTGGCCGAGTGTCTCTGGATGGAGGGTCTCAGGGCACGGCTCTATGAGGTCCTGGCTGCAGAGGCTGCGCTGCATTTCTCCTGCATCAGCCCTCGTTCCCTGACCCCATATTTCCTGATTGGGCCTTGACGAAGAGTTGCAGGAGCCTTGTAGTGTCATGGGAAGCTTCTTGAAGCAGAGACACATTCCCTCCCCTTTCTGGGCTTCCTGACCTGGGTTTTGGGTGGAAGGATGCCCTGTGGTATCCATGGGAAATGCCCTCAGAAGGTGCAGGTGGGTGCGTGGAGTGGGGTCCGCTGAGAGGAGCACTTCCCACAGATTCTCGTTTCTTTCTGAAAAATGTCTGGGACACTGATTTGAATTATCACTTTATTGGTCCATGGAGAGGAGGTATTTTCTTTTATTTCAGTGAAAGAAAGTGGAAGCGCTGCATTTCAAATCTAACCTGTATTTATTGCTGTTGTCCATGTGTGTGCATAGTGCCCAGGAGATTCTGGGAGCCAGCTGGCCGGCGGAGTGGGTGCCCTCTAGGCCGGCGGCAGGAAGGACACCCGTGTGGGACTCCTGAGGCCAGAAGTGAGTCTTCAGTGCCATGGAGAGTTCTAGCAGAAAACCCCTGAAGAATGCTCCCTCCCTGAGCAGGAGTCCTGAGACCCTCTCTGGGGACAGTCAGTGCCCTACTGCGTCCTGAGTGCGGCGATTCCCAAACACAGCCATCATCTCCCTGCCCCACAGTGAGGTACGGGACTCTGGGCAGCTGCCTGGAGAAGGAGGGGGCTGTCTATCCTGTGCAGCGGCCCTGAGAGGGCGCACCGTGGGTGCGGCCAGCTGCCGGGCCGAGGTCACGAGGGCAGTGGGTCCTGCGTGGATCTCCCTGCCAACCTTGATGTACAACCCAGTCCGGCCGAGGGCAGAGGCTCAGAGGCCAGTCACCAAAAGGCAGACACAGGCAGATGCCAGAGGCTGGACCCACACCTGACTCCCTCCCCAGGACTCCCGGCAGCCCTGCAAGACCATCACCACACGACACCACTCCAAGGGGCAAAGTCTGCAGACCGTGTGTGGCTGCCTTCTCAGCCCCTGAGGTCCCACAGAAGTGCCCCATCTTACCTGGAAGAACACTTACACAGGACAGGGCTTGAGAGACCAGTGAGGTTTTGATGTTTGCTGAGACGTAACCAAGGTGACTTTTCTTTGCTCACTTTTGTAGTTTTTTGAAGACTCTGGGTGCATTGTAACAGTTGTGCTTCCCACTGTGAAATAATTTGCCAGGAAAAATCCTCAGAAATAAATGGCAAGTAGTGTGTATTGTTTATGGGGAAGGTTGGCAAGGGGAGGACACGCGCCTTCGGAGGGCTCGCCGGCTGACAGCATAGCGCTGGGTGCTTGGTGCAGTGCCTCTTAGTTAATTCTCGCAGTAACTCTCTAAGATAGGAGTAATGCTCCTCGTTTTTAAAACAGAAAGATGAGATCCACAGAGGATAAGTTACCTGCCCTGCATCTCCCAGCTAGAAAGTGGTAGAATTGGACGAGGTCTGTATCGGGGGCACAGCTGTCACTCTTGGCAGGAAGGACTCTGGTGTTTGCTCAGCGACTGCCCACATGGGGCACAGAGAGGAGGGCTTGTACCCTGCTAGGGCTGGCAGGGCTCAGGGACTCCCAGTGGTCTGCAACATCAGGACGGATGCCCTGGGAGCTCAGGACCCAGGGGAAGATGCATGTAGGGGAGCGGGTCCTCATCTGCCTGGGAAGTTCCCTTTGGGGCCATGAGCTGCTTTTACCCAGTGATCAGGCAGGTGTCCTATAAGCCTGCACCCCTGCGGGAAAGCAGACGTCTCCACAGCCGGCTCTGCCCTGCAGCTCACACGGGGAAGTGTCTTCCGGGAAGAACGGCCTCCTTCCTCGCCAGCCCTGTCCCTGTACGTCTGTGTGGCTACTGAGGCTGAGAGGCTGGGACCGGCAGCCACGCTGTGACTCTGGGTTGTGAATGCCCCCAGGACAGCACAAGCTGGGAGCGCCAGGGCCAGGCAGGTGGCGTGCAGGTATGTGTGTGCTGGTGGGGCTGAGGGGGGTATCAGAGCTTGGTTCAATACTAACAAGAGCTTGTGCAGTCATTTCAGTTGCCGGGACTGCCGTGGGCTGCCTGGGGAGCTTGTGGGGGTGATAAGGGCAGCCTGGCCTGCCTTGATTCCTGCCAACGTGGGAGTGGTTTGTGACTGGGCCCTGCACTTCAGAAAGCTGGCCGGGCAGCCTCTGGGCAAGGCCTGGGCACCAAGTCTTCTGGACAGTGAGCACCAGGTATCCTCTGAACCCTAGCTCAGGAAGCTTCAGTCCGGGAAGCAGGGACCCCGGGCAGCCAGCTGAACAGGGCTTCAGAAAAAAATGTCAGCAGTGTGTGCCCTCATTGGACCAAGCTGTGGCGCCTGGCTGTCTGGCCTTCCTAGCGCTGCTGTGACACATTCACACACTGGTGGCTTCACACAACAGAGAGCTACTCACAGTTCTGGGCTGGAAGCCAAATGCAGGTGCTGGCAGGGCCACGCTTCCTCCGCAAGCTCTTGGGGAGAATCCCTCCTTGACTCTTCTGGCTCCTGGTGGCTCCAGGCCTTCTCCGGCCCACTCTGTATCACTCCAGTCTCTGCCTGTGTCACCACTGGGCTGTCCTTCCTCTGCATGAGGTTCTGTGACCTCATCCCTTCCGTCAAGATGCCAGGGACTGGACATAGGGTCCACCTTTAACCGTACCTTGATGACATCTGCACACACCCTATTCCGAACAGGTCACGCCCACAGGCAGCAGGATTAGCACCTGGCTGTGCCCTTCAGGGACACAGTTGGCACATAGCATTGGCTAAGCTCTATCCAAAGGGGAGTTAATTTGGGCAAGGGTTGGAGATTCTGGGAGGAAAACCAGGAAGGCAGAGCTAAAACAAATAGACAAACGACAAAAAACAGCAACAAAGTAAAACGTGGTGGCTTCCTGAGCCCTCCCGCACCAAAAGCGTCTGCAGAGTGATGTCATACCTGCCGTCTGGCCCTCCCTGCAGCCTTGACAGCAAGCTGGAACTGTCCTCCGGCTCTGCTGTGGGGGTGGCATCTAACGTATCCTAGCTCAGGACTCACTCTCCTGTGTTTCTCCTACTCCATCCTTCCTGAGGCCAACCCTGCCTCGGTCCTGTGCCCCCACGGGGCCCCTGCTAAACGTCCTTCACCTCCTGCTTCCACAGCTCAATCCCGGCAATGGGCTCCTAGGCAACGCGGTGAGATTCCAGAGCCGACTTGCCCAAACTTTAGCTCTTGTCTCCAGCACATGCTGCACTGGGCCTCTGTGAGCCAGACGTGCATGAGACAGTGTGGCTCCATGGCCCTCACGTTGAATTGTAACCCCAGCGTCGGGGGAGAGACCGAGAGAAACATGATCAGATCATGGGGCCAGATTTCTACCTTGCTGTTCTCATGATGGTGAGTTCTCGTGAAAGCTGGTTGTTTAAAAGTGTGTAGCACTTCCCCTTCTCTCTCTTTCTCTCTCTCTGACCACGTGAAGACCTGCCTGCTTCCCTTTCACGTCCATCATTTTTGTAATTTTTCTGAGGCCTCCCCAGAAGCAGAAGCTTGCACAGCCCACAGAACCATGAGCCTATTAAACCACTTTTCTTTCTAAATTACCCAGTCTCAGGTACATCTTTATAGCAGTGTGAGAAGACACTAATGCAGGAAATTGGTACAAGGGAAGTGGGGCATTGCTATAAAGATTCCAGAACATGTGGAAGTGACTTTAGAAATGGGTAATGGGCAGAGGTTGGAACAGTTCGGAGGGCTCAGAAGACAGGAAGTTGTGTGAAAGGTTGGGACTTCCTAGAGACTTGTTGAATTGTTGTGACTGAAACACTGGCAGTGATATGAACAGTGAAGTTCAGACCTAGGTGTTTGCAGATGGAGATTAGGGAGTTACTGGGAATTGGAGTAAAGGTCACGCTTGCTATGCTTTAGCAAAGAGCCTGGCAGCATTGTGACCCTTCTCGGGGACTCTGTGGACCTTAAACTTGAGAGAGATGATTTAGGGTATCTGTTGAATGAAATTTCTAAGCAACAAAGTATTCAAGATTTGGCCTGGCTGCTTCTAACAAGGTGTGCTCATGTTTATGAGCAAAAAAAATTACCTGAAACTAGAATTTATATATAAAAGGGAAGCAGAATGTAAGTTTGAAAAATTTGCAGGCTGCCCATGTGGTGGAGAAGAAAAATTCATTTTTGGAGGGGGGAATTCAAGCCAGATTCAGAAATTTGCATAAGTAAAAAGGAGCCAAATATTAATAGCCAAGATGACAGGGAAAATACATCCAAGGCGTGTCAGGGACCTTCACAGCAGCCTCCCCCCTCCCTGGAGGCCTAAAAGGGGAAAATGGTTTTGTGGGCCTGGCCAGGCCCAGGGCCCCACTGCTCTGTGCAGCTTTGGGACATGACACCCTGCTTCCCAGCCACACAGCACCAGCCATGGTTGTCTCAACTCCCACGGTTCAGAAAGGGCCCCAGACACGTCTCAGGCCACGGCTCCAGAGGGTGCAAGCCATAATAAACCTTCGTGGCTTCCAGATGGTGTGAAACCTGTGGTTGTATAGAGGGTAAGAGTTGAGGGTCCCCACCTAGATTTCAGAGAATGTGTGGAAATGCCTGAATGTCTGGGCATAAGTCTACTTCAGGAATGGAGCCTTCATAGAGAACCTTTACTAGAGCAGTGTGGAGTTCTCTGTTAGGCGAATGTGGGAGGTCTCCACTGGGGCACTGCCTAGTGGAACTCTGAGAAAATGGCCACCATCCTCCAGCACCTAGAATGCTAGATTCACCAACAGCTTGCCCTGCGCCCCGGGAAAAGCTGCAGACACTCAGTGCCAAACCTTGAGAGCAGCCGTGGGAGTTGAGCTCTACAGAGACACGGAGCAGAGCGTCCAAGGCTTTGGGAGCCCACCCCTTGTATCAATGTGGCCTCAATGTGAGACATGTAGTCAAAGGAGATTGTTTTTGAGCTTTAACATTTAGCGACTTCCGTGCTGGGTTTTGAGCATGTTTAGGGCCTTAGCCCCTTGTTTTGGCCAATTTTTCCCGTTTGGAATGGGAGCATTTACCCAATGCCTGTAGCTTGGAAGTAACTAACCTGTTTTTCATGTTACAGGCTCATAGGTGGAAGGGCCTTGCCTTGTTTCAGACTTTGGACTGGGACTTTTGAGCTAATGCTGGAGTGAATTAAACCTTTGGAAGGCTGTTGGGAAGGCATGACTGTGTTTTGAAAAATATGAAAAGGACATGAGCTGTGGGAGGGGCTGGAGGTGGAATGATATGGTTTGACTGTGCCCCACCCAAATCTCAGGTTGAATTGCATTCCCCTTGGAAATGCAGTGGAGGTGACTGGATCATGGGGGTCAACATCCTCTTTGCTGTTCTTATAATGGTGAATGAGCTTTCATGAGATCTGGTTGTTCGAAAGTGTGAAGTACTTACCCTTTGACTCTGTCTCCCTCCTGCTGGCTATGTGAACATGCACCTGCTTCCCCTTCACCTTCTGCCAGGATTGTAAGTTTCCTGAGGCCTTCTCAGCCATGCTTCCGGTACAGCCTGTGAAACTGAGTTAATTAAACCTCTTTTCTTCATACACTACCGAGTCTCAGGTAGCTCTTTATAGCAGCATGAGATTGGACTACTACCGTGCAGGATTGGTCATCTCTTGCCCATTCTGTTTTACAGACACCAGATGCTGTTAATCTGATCTGCTTTATTTATTCCCACCACTTTTGTGTTTTGGGTTTTGCTTTTTGTTCTGGTGCAAGCCTGTTTACTTGAAGACTGTCAATTCTGTCTATTTTGAAGTGACCAATCTCATAATGATTCTACAAGGTATTCAGCAACATTATCCCACTTTAGAAAATTTTGTTTAAAACCCCTGCCATTCCACAGCCTACATAAGGAATTAGTTTAATCACTGCCCCACTGCACAGATGAGGAAACTGATTTTGAACAACTGTGACTGGGAGACCAGATGACATTTCTGCAACCTGGCTCTAGAGCCTGAGTTGTATTTCTCTATCTTGCAGTGTTGATAAAAATCACCCTCTCCAGGGGGTTCTCCAAGGCCTAGGTCTCATCTAGCAGATGAGATTTTTAATGGACAGGTCACTGGACATTTCCAGAGAGGGAGAGGGGTGTCCTCAGGAATGTTTCAACCATGAGGGAACAGAGAATTTGCAAAGATGGGCAGAAGAGGAAGAGCATGAAGGAGGGCAGAGGCCACCTGGGTACAGGTGTTTATTTTGACAATAGAGTAACTGTGAATACCCCAAATGAGCTTCCTGCCACATGACCACAGTCACCTCTAAATGATGCTCTAGGGCAGGGGCAATTATTATTTCCCTCTGAGATGAGCAGAGCAGGTCAGCAAATGGGAACCGTTAGCTAGCAGTGGGCATGTCTGCGTGAAGTCAGGTCTGCGTCCTCAGACTGCACTCACGGCTTTACCTTGGTGTGGGTCTGCCCTGCTGGGTGCAGGCGGGGCTCCTCAGGCAGAAAACCAAAGAGGTCCTTAGTTCTGAACAGCGCTGGTGGTGCCCACTGCCCACGGGAGGTGGAGCTGGCATGCACAGCCTGGGGCGAGGGGGCTGCGTGATCCTCTGTGAAGTGAACACACAGAAGAACACGTGGGTACCTCTCAACAGAGATGCTGGTGGTGCTCCCTGGGCGAGGGGCCGAGCGTGTACGAGGAGCAGCAGCGGAGCTGTGGGGATGTGGAAGCTGCACCCAAGGCAGCCCCTGCCTCTGCCACGCTCTGATAGCTCTGTCCAGCGTCTGCCTCTCTGAGCCACGCTGCCTTTCCCGTCAGTGCGGTTGCTATGAGGACCAAAAGACAGCTCCGAGGGAAGCACCGTTGAGCTGGAGCCTGGGTGAGGAGCCGCCACAGGTAGCTCTGCAGCAACTGGGAAGGAAAGAGAGCTGGGGAGGAAAGAAAAAAGACTCCACCCGGCTCAGCTGTACTCAATCTGCAGGAATCCCGGTGAAGGTGTTCCACACACACAGCCCGGGTGACCGGGAAGTCAGGCCTGCATTAGAGGGTCCAAGCCCCGCCTCACTGGACTTTTTATAGGCCTCCAAAGTGAGTGAGCTCCCCAGTAGCGCATGCAGAAACGAAGCAAAGCATTACAAAGCTAAGGCCTGCGTCTGAACGGCAAACACAAGCAGAGCAGACAGAGCCAAAAATTCGGGGAGGGGCTGGAGGCTGCTGCAGTCTGGAGAAAGCTCCCAGCAATGTGGGGAAAAGCTGGACACAGCAGCTGAACCGCCCTGCTCAGGTAGGGCACATACCCTCGAAATGAACCTTTCCTCGCCAGTAACACCAAATGCAGATCGTGTTTCCCCCTCCTGGCGTTGCAAGTCTATCGACCCTTCCTTTTCTTCAAAGCGTCTGCAGCCGGCCTAGGAGTGGCTTCCCACAAAGTGTTCAACAGCAGTGAAGTGCTGGCGGTTTCCCAAGGCGCCGAGGCCGCGGGCAGGCTGGCTGGCCCCGCCGGGGGAAGTGTTTGCAGTCCTGGTCGATGGACACAGAGAGCAAGAGGCCAGCCCTTCTGGATGGGCTCCTCCCAGGCACAGGCTGCCCGGCTTCACATCCATTTTCTTGTAAACCTCAGGCTGAGCCCCGAGAGGCTATAATCTGAAGGTTTAAAAATGCCAAATTCAATGCTTTGGGATGCAAAAGTGTGAGATAAACAGCTCTCTGTTCTGGAATTGGAGCAGCCTGCCACCGTCTTCACTGTCTGCCCTGGCAGTTAACCCAGCGACAGCCACGTGTGAGGGCCCCGTGCTGACTCCCTTGCGGCCGCTCAGAGGCAGAAGTCAGGGTTCCTGCGCTGGCTGCCTCTCCGTGGGTCACTTTCATTCTCTGTCAAGGGCAGATAAGAGCCCCTCTACTCCACACACTGCTGTCTAAAAATAAGTGCAGTCGTGAATGGGAATAGGTTTTGTAAATTTAAGCACTCCCAGTGATGAAGGAGTTATGGACTCTGCACACTTGGGCCCAGACTCTGCCCCGGAACGCGATGGCCGCTGCACGTTGTTTCTTTCAGAGCTGGTCTCATCTCCATCAACACGTTCCTGTGGTGTTATTGTTTCATAGCCTGAAAATGTCTGGCGTGTGCTGCTACAGTTCACCTGTTTTTGAAGAATGCTTGTTCTTGTTCACCAAAACCTGAGTACTGTTGCAATGAGGCTGTTTTGAGCCGAGGCAGAGCTATAAGGACGGGGTGGAGCACCGGGGGGACCCTCACGGATCCTCTGATTTGTGCGTGATCTTTGAGGCCCCGCTGACACCGACCGCCGCCCCCACACTGCTGGGCACCCATGGCGCAAACGTTTCTCACCATCTGCCACCTGCAGCCCTCGGCCTCGCCCTTGACACTGCAGGGAGGGACGGAACCCTGGGCTGTGAGTACTCTTCAGGAGGAGGAGGACCCAGCAGCAGCGTCCCCAAGCTTCTCGTCACCTCTGGCCTGTCGCACACGCCCCTTAAGCTCATATCAAGTCATCCCATGCAGAAAACAAGTTGCTGAGAAGAGAGATTTATTGCTATTTAAAAAAAAAAACCTGAACGCTTTTGTGTTTCTTTCTTTGGTAAAAGTACACAATTGAGTAGAAATTTTGGAAAATAAAAGAAATAGCTTTAAAAATAATCCTATACAATCTCCTAAGCCAGAGAAAACAACTGGGAACATTTCAGGGCTCTTCTCTTTCTCTTCCAGCGCATATTAATTAGTTTCTACATGGCGTTAATAGTATTGTATCACATTTATTGGTTAATAATATCCTTTTTTTTTTTTTGAGACAGAGTCTCACTCCATCACCAGACGCCAGGCTGGAGTGCAATGGCACGACCTTGGCTCACTGCAACCTCCGCCTCCTGGGTTCAAGCAATTCTCCTGCCTCAGCCTCCCGAGTAGCTGGGATTACAGGCATGCGCCACTATGCCCAGCTAACTTTTTGTATTTTTAATAGAGATGGGGTTTCACCATGTTGACCAGGATGATCTCGATTTCTTGATCTCATGATCCGCCTGCCTTGGCCTCCCAAAGTGCTGGGATTACAGGCGTGAGCCACCGCGCCCGGCAATAATATCCTTTTATATTTTAGAATATCCTAGACTTTTTTACAATTTATTAAACACTCGCTGTGACATTGTTTTAGTGACTTCTAAGCGCCTCTGTGGGAGGAGAACCCTATCACCCTCCATTTCCTTCCTTTTAGAATCTCCTTTCACGGCATGCATTGCTGGCTGCCATTTTATGACGTATTTAGTGACTTATTGTCTGTATCCTTAGCTAAAATAGAAGCTTCAGCAGGCTAGGGCCTTTGCTCTTTTTCCCGCTGCTGTATTAAAAGAACACAGAATAATAAGTGACCCACGGCAGACAGTCCACAAATGTTTGCTGGATACATGAGGGGCTTTAACCAGTCATCCTCTGATAGACACGGGAAGTGACTCTGCACTAAACTACATTGTATGTCAGTCTTTTTGCTCTTAAGGCAAATCTTCAATGAGACCTTTCCAGGTCAAAAAGTATGGACATTTAGTTGGCTTTTAATAAAAATCAACAAATTATCCTCCAGAAAGTCTTCTCTAACTTATGTTCTTATCAACATGTAAGAGAACTCTATTTTTTCACTTATTCCAAAATTTTCATTGGCGTTTATTAATATTTCAATAATAGGTACAAACGATAGATAACTTTTATCTTAATTTGAATGATAATTTTAATGAATTAGAATATTTTCACGTTTATTCATCATTTATATTTTCAGTTGCCTGTTCGTTTTCTTTGACAGTGTTATTTTATTTTTAGATTTCTTTATATTTTAAGCATATTGATCTGTCACATGTAGCAAATATTTTTCATTTGCCTCTTGTTATTTAACATGGATACAGTGTTTTCACACCTAAAATGTTACTCTTGTATATAGTCAGACACATTCATGTCTTTATGACTTCTGGTATTTTGTGCACAGAAACTGTGTGGCAATTTTCCATCAGAGCCCAGCTGTAATAGCAGGATCTCTTTTTAAAAGAGAGTTCCTTCCTGAATGTGGGCTCCTCAGCATCCCTGCTGGAGACGGGAAGGAGCCATACATCTCTCAGAGTGGATTAAAGTTCAGCCTCGTACCAGAGACAAGGCGTACGGCCTTTTGTAAGGTCATATCGCAATGGGCACCTAATGTGGGCTGTGCCTTGGGATCCAACTAGCAGTGAAATACGATTGCAGAGCAGGAAAGGCTATTGTGTCCTGCACACCTGTCCTCTTAAAATTTATCTTAATCCTGCGTTCCTGATGTTTTGCCATCTGTCGGCCTGCCTTGCTTCCCTGGAAATAAGTCAGGGGCTTGAATGAATGTTTTGCTACATTTGCTTGCCTCTTCATTTATTCCATATGTTCATTACCTCCAATGTGCAGTCGCTCCTGCCCAGATCTGTCCGCTTTCATCACAACGCTTTCATTTTTATTTCTTTGCTTTGGTCTACAAAACATGTTTTATTGTCCTTATTAATCCCTCTACTGATATCACCTCAAACGCTATTATTTTTCAAGAAAATTAGAGCGATTTTTAAAAGCCTCATTATTTTATGCAGGTGAAATAAAAAGAGATATCTTCCAGTGGACCGTGTCTTCACCAAATTTATATCTTAGCCAAGTCTCACTCTGACAAGACTTGGAGATTCTCAAGACTCTGAACTTGTGATTTGACTCGGTAGGAAATGGAACTGTGGCAGAGAACACGGAAAGGCTGTAAAGGCAGAGGATGCCAGAGGGTCTTGAATAAGAACAGGCTGTTTAGAGCTGAGATTGCGATCACCGGCTCTCACGCTTCCGTGTACAGGGTGAGTCCCATTAACTCTGATGGGAGATGGCTCATGGACGTCAAAAACGAGACCTTTCTGTGTGACTCGCTGAGCTTCTCACAGAGGGGAGAACTGCTTCCTGTCAGCCGTTTGCTTCTCACCTACCCCTTTTAGGGTTTCTCTGAAGCTGCCTTCAGCGTCTTGGGGTCTTTTATTTAAACCGAATGGCCTGATGCCCTGATCGAAGATGAGGCAGCCAGTGCCGGACTGAGCTGAGCAGCGTGTGCGGATGGGCTTCGTGGTGCTGAGGGGCGGGCTTCGTGGCACTGAGGGGTGGGCTTCGTGGCACTGAGGGGTGGGCTTCGTGGCGCTGAGGGGTGGGCTTCGTGGCACTGAGGGGCGGGCTTCGTGGCGCTGAGGGGCGGGCTTCGTGGCACTGAGGGGTGGGCTTCGTGGCGCTGAGGGGTGGGCTTCGTGGCACTGAGGGGTGGGCTTCGTGGCGCTGAGGGGTGGGCTTCGTGGCGCTGAGGGGTGGGCTTCGTGGCACTGAGGGGTGGGCTTTGTGGCACTGAGGGGTGGGCTTCGTGGCGCTGAGGGGTGGGCTTCGTGGCACTGAGGCTCTGCCGGTGCTGCTTCTGTTTCAGCACACAAAGACTTGAGTTTTCTAGCTTGGTATCAGAGGAAGAAGCATCGTCCATGCAGTCAGGAGATGGGAATTAATGACCAGGGAGCCCACAGCCTGTCTCTCTAAAATTCAAGTTATGAACTGTTATTGAATTATCTTGCTTCATTTGTTTTTTTAAACTGCTTTTGGAATGAGTTTAGGTGTCAAAGCTGCTGGTTTATCACTTCAATGAGCAATGCTGGGCTAAGGTCATAACTTCACCAATGTCATCAGTATTCATTGGACAACAGTGAGGCATTTGTCTGTAGACGCCAACGCCAGGTGTGCAATCTACTGGGGGCAGCAGTGCACAGGCAGCAGGGCACTTTGCAGTGGAAGCTGAGGGTCAGCTCGTGAAGACAGACGGTGAGTTACAAGTCCGTGGTGTCCTGAGCATGTGGGGTGAGAAGCTGGCTCTGCTCGGCTTGTATCCAGAGGGCAGGGGGCAGACGTGCCACAGACCTGGGCTCCCTGGCTTGTGTCCGTGGTCCTGTGGAGGACTGCGTGTCTTGTACTCTGAACAGAAGGCAGTATATATGCACACACACAGTATAAATGCACACACATGTGCCCACACACAGCATTCAAGCACACACACAAACACAAATTTAGCGTGCATACACTCATGCCCACACACATAATATACACACAAACATACACATGTGCATACACAGCACACACAAACATGCATGCAGCATACACACATGCAGATAGCACACACAAACACACGTACAGCACACATATATAACATACACACATGCACATGGAGTACACACACACTATACACACATCTAGTATGTAGGCACACACATTAGCACACAAACATATATATGGCATAAATTCACACAGCATACAAACACACAGATCACACACACAAGCACATGTGCAACATACACAAACATACACCTCATGCATATATGCATATGCTCACAATTATGCTTGCATGTATATTACCTAGGCTCACACAGGCACACATACAGCATACACACACAAACACACACATAGCATGCATAACATGTACACACGGCATACACACAATTACACACGTGCACACAGGCAAACACTCACATAACATACAAGAACTTTCACAAGCATAGCATGCCCCCTAAGCACAAATGCAAATGTAGTATACAAACACACAGAGAACACAAAAATGCACACACACAGCATACACACACACATACACATTGCATATACACACAAACACACGTAGCATACACACACAGCATGTACACACAGAGTATGTAGGTACACACGCAAATGCACATACAGCATACACACACACACACACAAAGTGTATATACTTTATAGTCTGCTTTTATTTAAGAATCAGAATTCAGCCGAATGTATGAAGGCATCAGTTTTGAATTCCCTCCAGGGACTGTAAAGGTTGTTTTTCTTCCCAGCTGCCTCCCTGTTCTTTCACCTCATGACTCTCCTAACTGGCCCCACCCTCCAGCCAGGTCTGCGTCCCCCACTCCTGTTTGCCCTCCCTGCTGTCCTCTGTGTCTGCGTCTTTCTCAGGCCCCAGGGCGCTTGCTGCTGCAAATTTTTGCACCTGCCTCATTTCCCATAGAAGTCTGTGTAGGAAATCACATCTAGACAGCAATAAAATGACCAGAATATCGGCACAGGCTGATTCTTTCTAACAGCGAGAAAACACAAGCAACAGATCAAGGATCTGATGAAGACGTGCAAAAGCTTCTGTAACACACAGGTACCCGAGGAGCCACTGAGAACCCGGCCTGTGCAAGCGCCATGCTGGGCACCATCCGAGACGTGGGCAGAGCTGCCTGCTGCTTGCACCTGATGGACGCCTGTGCTGGGCAAAGGGCCCTTTCTCCTGCAGGCCACGGGCAGCCACGGGGAACTTCAGGAGAGTGTGGCAGGGTCTGCAGTGCAGCCCAGGTGAGTTACCCCAGGACTGTGTTGCAAAAGGTTTCGGGACCTGGGAAGCCGCCTGACTCCTCAGGGATGCGGGGAGCCCAGGGAAGGCTGGCTGAGGCCCTGGAGAGGCACGGGGCTCACCTCTTGGGATCCAGGCTATGTCATGCCCTGGCCTCCCGGGAGCTTCCCCTTGGCGTTGGGATTTTAAAAACTCCAGTAGGAGCCTCACCTTTCCCCAAACAACTCTTTAATAAAAAGTGAGTGTGCACATGTTGTCCAAGTAGGAATGACATTCCTCGGACGGCTGTGTGGGCCCTGCCTAGCTGCAGAAGTACTGTCTCATCAGAGAGAGCGCCCAAGCCTGAGCAACAGAAACGCCCCATCACCTACTCCATGGAATACACGTTGAACCCTCCTAGGGGAGGAGCCCCCAGCTTGGGACAGAGGCTCTGAGGATTCCAGGCCCTGCTGCTGACATCGAGTCTGAGGAGGAGAGAGGCAGGGGGCGAATGTACCCACAAGGCCTGGAACCCTCCTGTGTGCTGGGCCCTGGGCTGGGTTTCAGGGACGCAGCAGTGAACAAGTCAGACGTGGCCTCAGACTGCTGCCCTGCTCACAGGATCTGCAGCCCTGTGGGGCGACCGAGTCCCACTTCTACACAAGTAATTAAGCGCAGTTATAACCAGCACCAAGGTGAACAGGTGGCAAAAGCCTCTTGGAGACGTCCGAGCTGAGTGTCAAGGTGAACGTGATTAGTTGGGCCAAAAGCAACCTGGGGAAGTTGCTCACAGGCAGAGAGGGTGCTGGGGGAGGGCACCGTGTTTCAGGGAGTCCAGGGGACTAGGCGGCCACAGGGGCTGTGTGTTGGATACCCTGGGGTGCTGGGCTGCACAGGTATCAGGAACATCACCATCAGCACCCACAGCTGGGTCTGGGGTAACAGGGAGACTTCCACTCAGAGAGGGCACAGGTGTAATCAGGCTTCTGTGGCAAACGTTCTGGGCCCACCTTGGGTGAAAGTGTGGAGCCCGTGCGGACACTGGGGCAGAACCTGGGAGGCCACGGGGTGCAGAGGCAGAGGCAGGAAGTGCGTGAGGGTGAAACCAACAGGACTGGGCACCAAGTGGAGCGTGAGGGGATGGGAGAGGAAACGTAGGCTGCCCTGGACACCGCCCTCGACGTTTGGAGAGGCCAGATCTGGGAGACAGGCATGGCTGGGAACCCCGGAGGAACTTGAGCTTTGGGTTCTGACGAGGCGCCTAAGGGTAACTCCGTGGGTAGATGTGTCTCCGTCTGCACTGGAGTGTGACGTGGTACATGCCGTGTGGACCATGACAGCCATGAGCTGGGATAAGGTTTTCCTGGGAGTGAGAGGTGAAGGACCACAGTGGGGCCTGAGAACGTCACTACGTGAGGCAGGAGGACGCAGGGCTGCAGAGGAGATGCCGGGCGGTGGCTGCAGAGGCAGGACGCTCAGGAAGGAGGCTGCCTGGAAACCAAATGAGGCACGTGGGAACCAAGGCCGCGGGCAGCCCGAGTCTGGGCGTCTGGACAGAGAGGTCTCTCAGCAGTTCTGCCAACCTCAGCAGCCCTGCCAACCTCAGCAGCCCATGGGGCTGCATCCTGGCTGCAGAAGCGAGGGAGGAGAACTCTGCCTATCCAGAGATGGGGCTGCAGAGGGTCGGGGAGAAGCACAGCCTGCAACAGGGGAGGGACGTGTGGTCGGAGGTCCTGGCTTTGCGTTCTGCCGTTGACGAAGTGGGGTCCGGGTGCAAGGCACTGAACGTGCTCGAGCCCTAAAGAAAAGGAAGGACGTTGGGGCTGAAGGTGAAACAGCTGGGGGAACATGGGACGCAGATGACCAGAGGGCGGGTGCATTCCCCATCCCTTCAATAGGAGCAGGGGACATGGGACGCAGACAGCCGAAGGGCGGGTGCATTCCCCATCCCTTCAACAGGAGCAGGGGACATGGGACGCAGACAGCCGAAGGGCAGGTGCATTCCCCATCCCTTCAATAGGAGCAGGACGTACAGGACGGGACGCAGATGACCAGAGGGTTGGTGCACTCTCCATCCCTTCGACAGGAGCAGGACACATGGGATGCAGATAACCAGAGGGCGGGTGCATTCCCCATCCCTTCAACAGGAGCAGGGGACATGGAACGCAGACAGCCGAAGGGCAGGTGCACTCTCCATCCCTTCAACAGGAGCAGGGGACACAATTTTCTGGAAGGAGAAGGTATGGGAATGCAAACCAACAGATGAACACTCTTGGGCATAGAGAGAGAGAAATTATTAGAATCATCTTTTCTTGTGTTTGATCCTAGTGATTTGCTAATTCTATGCATAACAACACATAAAAAAGAGGAGTTTTTCTTTTTTTCTTTTTTCTTTTTTGAGACAGAGTCACTCTGTAGCCCAGGCTGGTGTGCAGTGGTGTGATCTTGGCTCACTGCAACCTCTGCCTCCTAAGTTCAAGTGATCGTCCTGCTTCAACTTGTCCAGTAGCTGGGATTACAGGCACCCACCACCACCCCAGGCTAATTCTTATATTTTTAGTAGAGACGGGTTTCACCATGTTGACCTAGCTGGTCTTAAACTTCTGACCTCAAGTGATCCACCTGCCTTGGCCTCCCAAAGTGCTGGGATTGCAGGAGTGAGACACCATGCCCAGCCAGAAAGGAGTTTTTCATACATTTTTCCCCCAATATTTGTTTATCCCTTCCTGATTGTAAAATTTCAAATTCTTAGTGAGTATAAGGATAAGATTATACTCCCCCATTTCCTCTGTAGACAAGAGTGGCCATGAGTGTGGGCTCTGATCCCAAAGGCGTGAGCAGAAGAGTGGGGTGAAAATTCCAGCAGGTGCCTTTATAAAGGAGAAGGCATCTCTGTTACAGGGAGGAAGCCACTTCCTGCTGGCTGCGATACGAATTGGAGGGCAGGAGCTCAAGCAGCCTCCTCAGAGCATGGGTCATGTCATTTGTGGGGATGGCTGAGGAGCGGAACTGAGGACACCAGAGTCCCTGATGTTTGTGGAGCCGTCACACCAGCCCCAGACCACTTATCTCTGAACTTACTTTATTTGAGGTAAAAATAAACCTCTGTCTTATTTAAGACCCAGTTGTTTTCAGCCTTCTGTTACTCACACTGGAAAGCTGGAATTATCCCAAATAATGTGAGTAGACAGAAAATAATCATATAAACAAGTAAGAATGTTGTTGAAATAAGTGACCTGTTGGCAATGAACATCATGCAGTCACGTGGACGTGATGGACAGGAGGGAGGGCATCCCTCAGAGAAGCTTGTCGGGGAAGACTTTGTTAAGATGAGATCTTAAAAAGAAAGGAGTGAACACTACAAGGATGGAAGGCAGAGAATTCCAGGCAGAGGGGATGGCTCCTTCCCTGCGACTGCACGTGAGTCACGGCATGGATTACAGCTGTCAGGATTTCTGTCAGTGAAACATAGTAATATGTACCTCTGTGGATGAGTGAACGCTTGCAGGAGGCTAAAGCCAGCTTAGGCTGTGCACCCTCATGCACATAACCAGCTCGTAGGAGCGGCACACAGCGGGGTGCGGAGCCCAGGGCAGGCGCCCCCAGCGCTTCCTCCTCACTGGGCTTCTGACAGATTTCCTCCCTCTGGGAAGAAGGCTGGGGCCATGGCCTCTGGCCACTTCCTGCTCTGAAATTGGAACCTTCGTGACCAGCACAAGAACAGTTTCTCTCTCTGTCTAGATTTTAAAATCTCCAGAATGGTGTTTGAATTAGACCTCAACATTTTTAAGTCCCCAAAGAGTTTTCTGAGTGGCATCTCCTCCTGGGGCTACTCGGAGTTGGACAGCTAAGACATGAGGAGTGGAGGGTGGCCAGATGGGAGGGTCAGGATCCCACCTCCAGGCTCTGAGAGGGGTGGGGAGAGGAAGGAGGGCCGGGAGGGAGGCGCCAGCGGTCTCAGAGTTGCCAGATCAAAGGGCCTTGCTTTTCATTTCACAGCAGTGGTCTCTTTAATCTGAGCTCACATTGCGCTCTGGGGTAAACACGTGGGCTCTGCAGTCAGAGACACGCAGACTTGAGTTCTGTTCTGCCACTTAGCAGCCTCAGTAGCCCGATGAAGTAAGACCATGTCTATATGTGCATAGCACAGCTCATGACACGTAGTAAATGATTAATAAATGTTGGTTTTTATTAACGACCCTGGAAATAGGACTTTTTCACATTGTTTTACGGAAAAGAAAAATGAATGCTAGACAAGTCCCACAGAAAGCATGCTGCCGGAAGGGGTTCAAATCCAGCTCTGTACAATTTCAAAACCACTCAGCAGCCTCCCCCGCACCCTCCCCGTTACCTCCTGGAGACAAGAGGCGTAGGTGTGACAGCACGGAGCTCCCTGTCACATCCGTCTTCAGCGTGTTAATTAAAGCTCTTCACACTCATCTTTCCCTAACTTTTATACTCAAGGGTCATTCATCGTCTTCAACAATTGAAATTCAATGATTTTTTTTCCCAAAGTAAACAATAATTATCCAACTTAAGGTTGAATTAAATAAACTAAACTTACGGAGAACTTGCATTCCACAGTAACCCAGGGGTTATCCATGCAAAAGTCTCTTGAGCCATACCATGCCCTGCGCGACTCTGTGTGAGGGTTGTGTGGGGTAAATGATAGAATAAGCCCCAGGCTCTCTGCACTCACCTGTGCCCTGGACGTGAGGGGGTCGGTGCCAGGTGTGTGAAGCAGCAGAATAAACCCTCCAGGTGTTCTACAACGGCACCTTGTATGCTAACAGGAGCTCTGCTCAGTTTTCTGCTATGTAAATTATACAGCTTTAAAGGCGTGGTTTCCTCACTTTGGAAAAGGAAACACAAAATACCCATCGGCCGGCGTGAGTCAGGACAGGGGTATGACTCCTACATGAAACCTGATTGCAGCAGCTGAGCACCACTGGAGTCTGTTTCTCACCACTGCTGGACCCAACTGAGCAAGCAGGTGCCCTGGGCACAGAATGACGGTGCGGCTACCTGACCTGCAGGCCTCGCGGTGTGTCCCTGGAGGCCCCCTTCTCCCTGCTGCTCTGTTTCTCACACCACAGGAGAATGGTGGTCAGCAGGGCTCGGGGCCAACCCGGGCCCTTCTGTGCAGTGGCTCCTCCCGCCGATCCTCAGAGGGTTCCCCCGTCACCCCACAGGGGAGGAAATTCAGGCTCAAAGGAGCCTCTCAGGTTCATGCCTGGAAGTGGGGATGGGCTCTCTGCTCACGTTCCGGTGACCAGAGCTCCATCTTGCAGCCCAAGGGGGCTGGACATCCGAGCCCAGCTGTGTGCCCAGAAAGGAGGGGAGAGCATGGATGCTGGTGAGCCCGTGGCCTCTCATCAGTGTCCTTTCTCACGAGGTTGTACAGGAGCCACTTAGGCAATGTGTGGATGAGTTCTGTAAACTACACAGCCTGGGCCGTGCAGGTGCTGCTACCGTGTCCAGCCTTTGTCCTTTCCACGTCCGGCAGCACAGCTGAGGGCTGCGTGGAGCCACGAGGAGATCTGGGCACACACAGGGTGCAGGCAGCTGAGGACACCAGGTTTTCTGAAGGCAGTGGGTGGAAGGGTGGACAGGGTGCCGGTGGGTGGAAGGATGCAGTGGGTGCAACAGTGGACACGGTGCCCAGAGGTGGAGGGAGGTGGTGGCTGGAATGGTGGACAGGGTTCCTAGAGATGGAGGGAGGCGGTGGGTGAAACAGTGGACACGGTGCCCAGAGGTGGAGGGATGTGATGGCAAGAGCTTCACTCGCAGGACCCAGTCCCTGGGGCTCTGAGCCTAGAGGACAGGGTGCAGCCCCTTGCCCCTCTCAAGCCATGCCTACTCCTGAGCTGAGCTCTGTCAGCTTCCACCTCAAGTTCTCCTCCCGCCCGGCCATTGGCGGCTTTCAGCTTGCACCTCCTGCCTATCTCCTCCTGCTTCTATTGCACTGAGTCCCAGAGGAGGCCGGGGTGGGCAGGAATTCCTATGGAAGACTGAGGAGAGGAAGAGCCGGGCCACAGCCCTCAGAGCAGCTGCAGAGATGCCGGGCAGGGATGCCCTGCTGCTGCGTGGTGTTGTGTTATTGTTGTTCTGCTGTTGTACAGTTGTGTCGCTGTGGTATTACGTGGTGGTGTGGGTCTGTGGTTGTGTTTTGTTCTGCTGTGTGGTTGTGTTGTGATGCTGTGTGGTGGTGGTGGTGTGGGTCTGTGGTTGTGTTTTGTTCTGTTGTGTGGTTGTTCTGCTGTGTGGTTGTGTTGTGATGCTGTGTGGTGGTGGTGGTCGTGTGGGTCTGTGGTTGTGTTTTGTTCTGTGATGTGGTTGTTCTGCTGTGTGGTTGTGTTGTGATGCTGTGTGATGGTGGTGGTGTGGGTCTGTGGTTGTGTTTTGTTCTGTGATGTGGTTGTTCTGCTGTGTGGTTGTGTTGTGATGCTGTGCGGTGGTGGTGGTCATGTGGATCTGTGGTTGTGTTTTGTTCTGCTGTGTGGTTGTTCTGCTGTGTGGTTGTGTTGTGATGCTGTGTGGTGGTGGTGGTGTGGGTCTGTGGTTGTGTTTTGTTCTGTTGTGTGGTTGTTCTGCTGTGTGGTTGTGTTGTGATGCTGTGCGGTGGTGGTGGTCATGTGGATCTGTGGTTGTGTTTTGTTCTGTTGTGTGGTTGTTCTGCGGTGTGGTTGTGTTGTGATGCTGTGTGGTGGTGGTGGTGTGGGTCTGTGGTTGTGTTTTGTTCTGTTGTGTGGTTGTTCTGCTGTGTGGTTGTGTTGTGATGCTGTGTGGTGGTGGTGGTGTGGGTCTGTGGTTGTGTTTTGTTCTGTGGTGTGTTTTGTTCTGCTGTGTGGTTGTGTTTTGTTCTGCTGTGTGGTTGTGTTGTGATGCTGTGTGGTGGTGGTGGTGTGGATCTGTGGTTGTGTTTTGTTCTGTGATGTGGTTGTTCTGCTGTGTGGTTGTGTTGTGATGCTGTGTGGTGGTGGTGGTGTGGATCTGTGGTTGTGTTTTGTTCTGCTGGTGGTTGTGTTGTGATGCTGTGTGGTTGTGTTGTGATGCTGTGTGGTGGTGGTGGTGTGGGTCTGTTGTTGTGTTTTGTTCTGCTGTGTGGTTGTTCTGCTGTGTGGTTGTGTTGTGATGCTGTGTGGTGGTGGTGGTGTGGGTCTGTGGTTGTGTTTTGTTCTGCTGTGTGGTTGTTCTGCTGTGTGGTTGTGTTGTGATGCTGTGTGGTGGTGGTGGTGTGGGTCTGTGGTTGTGTTTTGTTCTGTTGTGTGGTTTTTCTGCTGTGTGGTTGTGTTGTGATGCTGTGTGGTGGTGGTGGTGTGGGTCTGTGGTTGTGTTTTGTTCTGCTGTGTGGTTGTGCTGTGATGCTGTGTGGTGGTGGTGGTGTGGGTCTGTTGTGTTTTGTTCTGCTGTGTGGTTGTGTTGTGATGCTGTGTGGTGGTGGTGGTGTGGGTCTGTGGTTGTGTTTTGTTCTGCTGTGTGGTTGTGTTTTGTTCTGCTGTGTGGTAGTGTTGTGATGCTGTGTGGTGGTGGTGGTGTGGGTCTGTGGTCGTGTTTTATTCTGAGGTGTGGTTGTGTTGTGATGCTGTGTGGTGGTGGTGGTGTGGATCTGTGGTTGTGTTTTGTTCTGCTGTGTGGTTGTGTTGTGATGCTGTGTGGTTGTGTTGTGATGCTGTGTGGTGGTGGTGGTGTGGGTCTGTGGTTGTTTTGTTCTGCTGTGTGGTTGTTCTGCTGTGTGGTTGTGTTGTGATGCTGTGTGGTGGTGGTGGTCGTGTGGGTCTGTGGTTGTGTTTTGTTCTGCTGTGTGGTTGTGTTGTGATGCTGTGTGGTGGTGGTGGTGTGGGTCTGTGGTTGTGTTTTGTTCTGCTGTGTGGTCGTGTTGTGATGCTGTGTGGTGGTGGTGGTGTGAGTCTGTGGTTGTGTGGTTGTGTTGTGATGCTGTGTGGTGGTGGTGGTGTGGGTCTGTGGTTGCGTTTTGTTCTGCTGTGTAGTTGTGTTGTGATGCTGTGTGGTGGTGGTGGTGTGGGTCTGTGGTTGTGTTTTGTTCTGCTGTGTGGTTGTTCTGCTGTGTGGTTGTGTTGTGGTGCTGTGTGGTGGTCGTGGTGTGTGGTGTGCTTGTGTTTGTTGTATGGTTGTTGTGTGCTCTGTCCCCAGTGGTTATGTAATATTAAGGCAAGAAATTAAGGGCGCCTCCTGGACAGGTTCTGCCTCAAGTCCTGCCAGGGCCTCAGCCGGGTAGGGGCTGGCAGCGACCCCCGTGCCGTGGCTGGGCCTCCCGCAGTCCCTCTGCTGGCACCAGATCCTCTCGAGTTGGCACCGAGTCAGACAAAGGGAGACAGCCCAGGGGTCCACAGGCTGAGGAGGCCCCGGTCCAGCTGCTGAAACCCTGGTGCTCCAGGATGTCCGGCGGCCAAGGTGGGCTGGCACTGACCCTGGCGAGGTCATCCAGCCTGACGGTTACTGTGGTCCAAACTTCCAGGGCATGCGTCGGAATGACCTGACATTCCCTAATGCCTACTCCCAAGAAGGGGCTGGGTTGGACTCCTGGATCCCTTCCCAGTGACAGAAAGAGGGACCAAACCCCAGAGCACAACCAGCCTCTAGCATGGGGCAGAGTGCCTGGCACAGACATAGCGGCTGGTGGGCGCGTCCAGGGCTGGCAAGTCAGGACTCAGCCTCTTAAGGCCAAGGTGCCTCCTCTGCCAGAAGCCAAGTTGCTCGGCGCAAGGAAATGTGACAGTGGGGAGCCCGGTGTCGTGCCAGTCCCAGGCCTGCTCAGCACCATGGCCATCGAATTTCACACGGCACGACTGGGTCTTGCCGTGCTTGTGAGCCCGCTGCGATCCAGGCGCAGCTGCGTAGAAGCCCGTTTCCCAGTGGCGAGGGGCTGAGGTTTGACCTCTTTGTGTGCCGGTTGGTTTCCTGCAGCCTGGGCTGCCCTCGTTCCCCCAGGATGGTGAGTCCCGTGTCTGCCTGGTGGCCTCAGGTCTCTGCCTCAGGGCCTCTCAGCTCTGTCTCTTGCCGTTCGTCCCCCAGCCTTGGCTTCGCAGGCTGTAGGGCTGCTGTGTCTGGCTTGGCCTGGTGGTCAGAAGCTCCGGCTACTCAGAAAGCTGTGCCGCCCTCACCTCCCCACAGTGGCAGGCGGACCCTGGGAAGATCATCAGTTGTATCAGACGGGGCTTAAATGCATCCAGCAGCAGCCTGCCTCTTCAGTTCATGGTATTTGAGAAATGTGTAAACATGCTACAAAAAACCTTCTAATTCCCTAGGCTCGTATAAAGCGATCTGCACGTAAGGTTGTCTTAAGAGGTAACATTCTTTTGACTCTTATTACTAGCTGGGCTGAAGTAGCCTATAAATTAAAATGCTGAAATGAGGATAAATAAAACATAATAAGTAGTAAGATTTATTCTCTGTAACCATACAGAAAATGTTTTAATTTATAATTTTCTTTAGTTAAACCTTGCTTTTAAGGCACTACATCAGAAATTAATATACCATAGCGTGCTCTCTCTCTCTCTTTCTCTCTCTCTCTGGGTCTCTCTTCCTGACTTTTCCTCTCTCTGACTCACTCTCTGTTTCTTTTCTCATTGAAATCATTTTTTTCGACCAACCCAGCTTTCCTTGTATGTTTTTCTAGATTTTCCGACGCCCAGTTTCTCTCCAGATACCATTGTTTGCTGAAGGTTGAGACGCACGCCTGGGCTGAAGCCTGATGAAGGTAACACGGACTCACTTGAGACATGACAGCAGCCCGGGTCCGCTCCAGCATTGCCGGGTTGTGAAGGGACAGGGACCAGGGAGCGCATGAACTGCAGCCGAGCAAGCCTGGCCACGAACGCAGGGCCAGGTGGTACGCCAGGGCTCCTGAGGAAGCTGAGAGCAGGGGCGCTACCTGCATTTCTGGGAGCAAACGCAGCCCTGCCTGAGCCTGCCGCTCACATGTGGGCCCAGGGTTTCCTGTGCAGCAGAAACAGTGAACAGGACACCAGCTCGGCCACAGCCTCTTGCTCCGCACATCGGGGCTGAGGAGAGGTGGCCTCTGCGATCATGTCTCAGCACAGACAAAGCAAGACCACGTTCGGACCCCGGAAGTGCCAAACAGCCCCGTTCCCGGCAATATGAGCGACTGATGCTTCCTCCACAAAGAAATCTTCCACCTCGCTCGTGTGTCGTGCCTCCCGGTTAAGATTCATTGCAATGCCCCTGCCTCCATGTCCCCTATTTCCTGACAGCAGCCTGAGCTGAGAACCTCTGACTCCCACCCACCGTGGCCTGACAGCAGCTTTGCTCAAAGCTCCTCTGCTGCTCAGATTCTGGCCGGCGCGGCACCCGGGACTGGAGCTGGAGGCCACGCTCTGCTGTTGGAACAGCTCAGCCCCAGAGGAGAGCCAGGGGTGAGGCAGCCTCACTGAGGCAGCAGCCCTGCTGAGAAGCTGCGGTCACTGGGAACTCCCAAAGAGCCCAGGCACGCGACCTGACACTGGACCGCGTGGCTGTGAAGAGCGACCGTCCTCGTCCCCAGCAGTCTGGACAGTGCGCTCCTCCACTCTGCGATGAGATCTTCAGGTAGCCCCTGGCTTTCTCCTGACACCTCCACAGCCGTCCGCCTTCAAGAGGGGTCTCGTGTGTGTGCACAGCTTCACTCAACAGCCCAAGGCACCCCTCGGCCAGCCAGGCTGTGAGACCCCGAGACGGACAGGGACGGCTGCCACAGGAGGGGCGGCGATCGCAGGTGTGTGGGCAGCGGCTGTCGTAATGCTGCGGGGTGCGGGCCCCGCTCTGCGGGGGGAGTGTGAGGGGAAGCTTCCCTAGGGAGCAGGGGCTTGAGCTGAGACTTTGTTTTCCAGGCAGAGAGAAGCAGCGTTTGCAAATCACACACCTATGAAACATGGGGTGTGCTTGAGGAACAAAGTGTGGGTGTAGCCGGGACGTGCGCGGGGCTCCCGGCGGTGCAGGAAGGGCTGCCGCTCTCCCAGTTCCTGCCCCACATCCCTTCTGCCTCTGCTTCTGCTCTCACCTCTCCTTCCCTGTCGCTGACCCTCCTGCCTGTGTCCCTTCTGAGGGTCCTAGTGACTGCCACGGGCCACCTGGCAGATCCAGGACCATCTCCACTCTCAAGATTGTAACATAAAAATGTCTGCAAAGTCCCCTTCACCACACGAGGTGACATATTTGCAGTTTCCAGGGGTTAGGAGCTGCGCATCGTTGAGGGCCCTGACTGCCTCCAGGGCTGTGTGTGAACCAGCTCTGACTGCAAACACGGAACGCATGGGGCAATGCACCTGCCTCTTCACCAGCACTGTGAGCACAGTGCCAACCTCCTTTCTTTCCCAAACTGTCACTGAATTTACACTAACAGGGAAGAACAAAGCAGGTTACCCACTGATGACACAGCACACCAAGCCAAGCCACTGGTCAACCTCGTGTCTGCAAGAATTAGAGCGAGAGAAGGACCCACGGCGCCACCTTTGGGGCAGAGCCTTTGCCCTTCCCCAGTGACATCTTGCTCCATTTACAGCACTGAGGATTGCCCACATGGCAGAGACGCACTGAGGCACAGCGCCCACACTGTGACGCCATGTGCTCCAGAAACGCCAGTGAGGAGCTCAAGGTCACCAAGCCCAGCCAGAGACTGCAAGTGAGGCTCCCCGCTTCCCAGGGGGAGCTGAGTCATCATAGCCCCGCACATTCTGCTCTCAAATTTTGAAGTGACCTTCTCCTGCCATGCCATGTAATCTTGGAAGGAATACGGCCGTGAGCTGGTAGAATGCTCTGAGTGTTGATCCCATGCCTGCCCTGCTGGTGGTGGCCATTTGGGAGGATTAAATGGGACAGTGCCTGCAGAGCCACAGCCACGGTGCCCCTTGCTTCTTGAGCAGCACCGAACAGATGCCAGCTCCTTCCCTCTGGCAGGCCTGCGCTCTTCAGAGCTCACCTCTTGGGGCTTCGGCGGGGGGCTGACGCCAGTGAGGAATGGTGTTTCCTCTCCAGCTGCAGGTTTCTGCTGCTCCCCTCCCAGAATAGCTCAAGTAGGCTGTGACCTCGGCGAGCACCCTTGAGAGACTCTCGAGGCGCCTTGAGAAGTCGCACACGAGGCTGGTGCATCTGGGCTGGATCCATTATTCATGCACACAGGTCTTGGCAAGCACAGTAATTTAGAGTTTCTTGAAGCGCGCGCTGCAGCAACCATAAACTACGTTCCGTGTGCTTCAGGGAAAAATTACCTTTCCCTCGCTGAAGCCAGGGGTCACGGCAGAAAGCTTGCACAGATGAAGCAAAGGCTGGGGAGGACGGGGAGGCAGTCCAGGCCTTTCAGAAAAGCCCTTGGAGACCTGACACTGGGAAGTAGCCCCCGGTCACCTGCACGACCTCTGCAGCCTCAGCTTCCTCCCTGGGAAATGAGTCACCGACTTGCACAGGTGCACCCCTCCACCCTCCCTGCTCCTCCCATGACCCCCTGAGAGTAACTGACTGCTCCCCAGATCACCTCAGATGCTGCATGCCTATCTCCTGTTTTTCAGGAACCAGAAACTGCATGTGCAGCCCCTGGCACACGGAGACCAGAATACCTCTCGCATGTATATTTATCTCCATCTTCATAGCACTCATGAAAAAGCATGGCTTTTATGTCTTCAGAGAATATAAGTACGGAAGCACAGCTTTCTCCAGAAGACACAGCACCGAGACAGCAAATGAGCAGATACTAACAGATACCACTCATGCTAAGGGGTGGGGATAAACATAAAGAGAAATAAAAGAAAGGAAGCAGCATCTGGTTTTAGATTCTGGAGTGTGATGAGGATAAAGCACCCTGAGGAATCTGTGAGGTCGCTGCTAGCTTCTGGTTCTGTCTTTTGCTTTCTGAACATGACAGATCGGTGTGGCTGCGTCCCCCTCCCCACCGTAGTGCTGGATTCTCATTTCTATTCTCCCCAAAGCCCAGCTTCTCTGCAGAAATGAAGGATGTGTCTCCACAGCGAGCAGGAAGGCTGTCTGTGAGCTGGGAGGCGGCTCCTTCCTCCAGGACACATGGGGATCTCTTGCGGGTCCCCTGCGGCCTGGCCCCTGCCTCCTGCCTGGCCAGAGCCACACAAGGCTGGGTCCTGGGGCTGTCAGAGGCTTCCTCTTCCTTCAGGCCTGGCTGCCTCCTTCCTTCTGGCCCCCTCAGGACCTGGACCTGGCGCTGTCTCAAGCCCTCCTTATGTCACAGTTGTTGACTGGTGACAAGAGCATCTGCATAAACGCAGACCCAAGGGAGGGAGAGGGGGCCGTGGCCTGAACACCTGGGACCCCAGCAGGTTGGCGATGGCCGGAGCTGAGGACATGTCACAGGGTCCTGCTGCATTCCCACCTGTGGGAGGTCTCCAGAATGTGTCCCTGTCAGGGTGGGGACAGTGACATCCATGGGGCCCAGGGTGACAGCCGAGATGCCTCCTTCAGTTTCCCAGACCTCTGCTCGATCTCTGTCCTGTTTACGCAAAAATAGATCAGTCTATTGCTGGGCATCTGGCTGCACACCTTGGAATTACACCAGTGCCACTGACTCGTTCACCTGAAAAGGGCTAATTTTATGTTACGTGGAGTTTGCCCTTTTTCCCCAGCGTACAAAGCAGCCTTTTGAAATCTTTAAATCTGTAAGGTTGTCTAGAACCTCAGAGGTCATCTTCGTCAATTTGCTCATTCTTCGGATGGGTAAACCGAGGCCACACCCCGATCCTGTGGCTCTTTCAGTTTCCTGGGTGACGATCCGGCTCTTGTCTCCATCACCCCCCTGCTCCCCACACTCTCCTATTCCTTTGGGCAAAGGCTGGAATTTGGAAGAGGCCGAAATCTCCAGAACGGAGGCCTGGGGGCTAACGACAGTGCTGGCTTGCTGCACTTTTCAGATTACGTGTTTATTCGTCCGGGTTGGGGGCTGGGAAAATGAACGCCGACAGCTGCAGTTTGCAGCAACGCCAGATAAAACCCATTCATCTCCAAGGCCCCTTTATCGTTTTATGACTCTACAATTAACAGGCATCAGCTGCCATGGGGAGGGTCTCGCAGGCCCTCCGGTGCTCCATGGCCCCTCCCAACCCGAGCAGCTGGGTGGTCAGCGATTCTGAGTCCTCACAGCACAGTCTACACGGCGGGCAGATTCTGACTCCTCCTCAAAGCTCGGTCTACACAGCAGGCAGATTCTGACTCCTTACAGCACAGTCTACACGGCGGGCAGATTCTGACTCCTACTCAAAGCTCAGTCTACACAGCGGGCAGATTCTGACTCCTCCTCAAAGCTCAGTCTACACGGCAGGCAGATTCTGACTCCTCCTCAAAGCTCGGTCTACACGACAGGCATATTCTGACTCCTTACAGCACAGTCTACACGGCAGGCAGATTCTGACTCCTCCTCAAAGCTCGGTCTACACAGCGGGCAGATTCTGAGTCCTTACAGCACAGTCTACACGGCAGGCAGATTCTGACTCCTTCTCAAAGCTCAGTCTACACGGCGGGCAGATTCTGACTCCTCCTCAAAGCTCAGTCTACACGGCGGGCAGATTCTGACTCCTCCTCAAAGCTCGGTCTACACGACAGGCATATTCTGACTCCTTACAGCACAGTCTACACGGCAGGTAGATTCTGACTCCTCCTCAAAGCTCGGTCTACACGGCAGGCAGATTCTGACTCCTCCTCAAAGCTCAGTTTACACAGTAGGCAGATTCTGAGTCCTCAAAGCTCAGTCTACACAGCGGGCAGATTCTGAGTCCTCACAGCTCAGCCTACACCGCAAGGCAGATTCTGAGTCCTCACAGTTCAGTCTACACGGCAGGGCAGATTCTGAGTCCTCACAGTTAAGTCTACATGACAGGGCAGATTCTGAATTCTCACAGCTTAGTCTACACGGTGAGCAGATTCTTAGTCCTCACAGCTCAGCCTACACCGCAGGGCAGATTCTGAGTCCTCACAGTTCAGTCTACACGGCAGGGCAGATTCTGATTCCTCACAGTTCAGTCTACACGGCAGGGCAGATTCTGAATCCTCACAGCTCAGTCTACACGGTGAGCAGATTCTTAGTCCTCACAGCTCAGTCTACACAGCCAGGCAGCGAGGCTCTGTCCTGCTCACAGAAGCAGGAACTTCCAGAGCCTTCAAGAGGGGACAAGCTATGCAAGCTTCTGAGCAGGGAGGTGAAGGGATACCCCAGTCCTGCCTGGATCTGATCTAAGGAGTTCCAGCGAGATCCACTTGATCCACTTACTCCCAAAGGAGCTTAAAAGGCAGCATTTCCTGAGAGCCCCAGAAGGGTGAGCTGCCAGGAGCCTGCTCTTGTGCTGTGCGAGTCCACATGGCGATGGGACGTGGTATGGACTCACATGCCTCTGGCACTCCTCCAGGCTCCTGGGCACTCAACCCCACCCCGAGAACATCAGTGCAGTCCTGACGGACAGCCATGGAGGTGTGGGTCAGGGATGGAGCTCTGTCTTTTCTGGCTCATCTTCCCTGAGCAGACTTCAAGTAAGAAGCGCCGACTGCATGCCCAGCGTGCTGCATGGTTCTCCAGAGCAATGGGAGCTGCCGGGCAACTGTGGCATTGGAGGAGCAGGTGGGCTCCGGGGTGAGTGACAAGCTCTACCATGGACAGTATCAAGTGGACGGGGGGCTCATAACACCTGAGGCCGCTGGGCATCCTCTGGGAGGACCCCAGACCCTGGAAGACAAGTAGGAGGTGTCGGTGAAAGGAGGGATGATGACAGGGAGGCAGGACCATTACACGGGGCTGGGAGGGAGAAGTTGCACAAAGCATCTGAGCAAGAAAGGCCTCAGCTGCCAGGAAAGAAAGCTGAGCCTTGGCGGGCATGAGCACAGGAGGGGCGTGACCAGAGGTGCCCCTGGGAAGACCTACCGAGTGCCTAGGGCGGAGGCTGGCTTGGCTGATGGGCAGGACCGGGGCAGGGAATGTATGACGAGCCATAGGGGTGAGAGACCATGTGGCTGGATTAGAAGTGTCTCCTGGTCTTTATGAGGACAGGAGATAGGCCCGGGACTGGTGAGGGCTGGAAATCAGAGGCTTGGACGTGACTGAAGGGTGGCGGCGGGGGGTGGAGCCTTCTCTGTGGTTGGCTTCCGAATCCCTCACTCTCCATGTGGAAAAGCTGGGCCCCTGCTCAAGCTCTGACATGCAGGACCCAAGGCTGGCCATGCCCCCTCTCCTAAACATCAGAGACCTACATACAGCCGCGGCCAGGGCAGGCAGCCTGAGCCCCAGCGCCGGCCCCAGCACAGGCAGGGCTGCTAGCCTCCAGCATGCGTCTTATTTGTGCTGAGACCCAGTTTCTTTGTCTGTGAAATAAGGATGAGTTCTCCTAGGGCTAGCGCTGACTCTCCACCGAGGGGGTCCCCTTACGGAAGGCAGAACTCGGGGGAGGCCGGCTCAGAAGTCGCCCCCAGGAAATGAGCTCTTTCTCTCACCTCCACACTTCTGATCTAACGTTTTTAATCCTGCGATGCTGATTAACATATTCGACCCACACTTCTGGACTGCTTGTCTCTCTGAGTAATTTCTTGTCATGAAAACACCCTGGCAGCCCCCTGAGCCAGGCTGTGGTAATGGCACCTGTGACTGGCTTCTCGCCTGCAGAGGAGTTGGGACTGGGAGCCAGGACACATTTCAGGACAAAGATGAAGGAATTTTCCAGATGTAAGTAAGGCCCCAAATCAGCTCGACTTTAAGTAAATGACAAAGATCACCCTGGGTGGCTCTGGCCTAATCAGGTGAACCCTTCAACAGGAAGTGTCATTCTTCTCCACACTCAGCGATGGGGAGCAGCAGAGTCACCTGCTGGCCTTGAAGGGCTCAGCTGCCATCTCCAGAGAGAGTCCTGGTAGGAGCTGAGAGCAACCCTTGGCTGACCGCCCTTGAGAGAACAGAGACTGCGTTGCCTACTCTCACAAAGAACTGAGTTCCAGCAACACAGGTGTGCACTTCTAGGAGGACCAGGCATCCAGAGAGGCACGCAGCCCAGCCGACACCTTGACTGTGACCCTGGAGGACTTGGAGTGGAGGACACAGCCACGTCACGACACAGGGAGCTGTGGAGTGAAGGCTGCCTGTTGCGCTAAGCCACTGAGTTTGTGGCAATTTGTTACACAGAGGTTGATGACTGTTCTGCTTTGTGACATGCATTTTCCATTGTCCTAACGATCGGAATCCTAACAACCATCAGAATGCACCCACTGCCTCCTGAATTTGACACTGTTGGAAAAGCAGAGGTGGCATGAGCTTTTTCTCAGTCTCACCTCTAAAGATGGGCTGAAGGCCACAGACCCACCCAACTCCGACTAACGGCGTGGCCGCACATCGTGGAACTCTTGATGGCGATGTAAAAACTCTACTTGGGGAGAGTGTCAGGCCTGATGACCTCTTTGAGGTTGTGAAAAGTAGTCTTTATTATAAAACAGGTTGACACCATTAAACTACTCCTATTTTTCACATTTTAGGGGCATAAAGGCCCCTCTGAAAGCGAACACTCAGGCTCTGTGGATGGGAGATAATAAAACAAAAAAGTATACATGAAAAACAATGGTAGGATCAGCAGTTACAAAATAGACAGAGGCTGCCTTTATAATGAGGAGAAGATACTGATTGCTGGTAGGCAGAGACGCAGAGGAAGACATGGGATAAAACAACACCAGGGTGCAAAACCCTTAAAAAAGCGTGTGAGGACCCAGGTCAATGCCAAGGAAGTTTGCTTGAAGCTGAAGAGAACTGCCGCCAAAGGAGCGTGGAAGGTGACACCGAGAGGCAGCCGGGCACCAAAACCGCCTCCCACGCTCACTGCAGCACTGCTCACAGCAGCCAAGATACGCAGCAGCCTGAGTGCCCCTCAACACATGAATAAAGAAATGTGGCGCGCACACACACGCACACACACAAGCGCACACACGCACACACACAAGCACGCACACAAGCGTGCACACGTGCACGCACACACACGCGCACACACGTACACACACATGCGCACACACACGGGGTTATTATTCAGCCTTGATAAAGAAGGACACCTTGCCTTTCACAACAGCACGGATGGAACTGGAGGCCATTATGCTCAGAAAAATGCGCCAGGCACAGACAAAGACTGCATGATCTCACTTATTTACGTGGAATCTAAAAAGGTGGGAATCACAGAAGCAGAGTGGATGGTGGTTACCAGGAGCTGGAATGTGAGGTGGGGAAATGTTGGTCAAAGGCACAGACTTGGTTATAAGATGAGCCAGTTCTGGGATCTCTCCCGCACAGCGTGAGTGGTGACAAACATGGTAAGTTGACTGTGATCATCATTACCCAGTGGATGAATGTATCAGACAATCACACCGTACACCTTGAATTTTCACAGTTTTTATTTGTAAATTAAATATCTAAAAATATTTTAAGAAGTGAGTTTCTTATAAACAATGGCAACAAAATCATAGGTCCAGGCCTTGGAATGAGAGCTTTTAGAAAGAAATGTAACATGATACCAACAACTCAGAAAAGGAGTTTTGGAAAGAAAGTTTGCAGATCCTTTGGGATCTTTGGGACGAGGAGAAGGAACAGGAAATGAGGGCTGGGAGGAGCTTGGTGTGTCTGGGTTAGAGTCTCAGGGCCTGAGCGTGGGGAGTTTGGCCACCATGACGTGTAGAGGGGCCTAGCACTCCGAGGTGTCCCCTCCTGAACTCAAACTCCAATCCCTGCTGGCATAAACAGCACAGCTGAAGGCCACAGAGATTCAGTTTCATCTTGTCAGTGCACAGAGGAAGATCCTGCAAGCCTGGTGGGTCCTGCCAAGGTCATGCAGCAAATTAGTGGCTGCCTCAGGACGAGAACACAGAATGAAAGGTCACAGAGCCCTGGAAGGTCGCCTTGCCTGCAGCCACCTCTGAGGGACTCCACTCTTCCTACAGCCCCACTGCTGGGAGCAGCGCTGAAGACAATTAAGCAAATTTCTTTTGTGAATACATGATTCCACATTCCTCACCAGATTTCCGCTTTGGTGTTCCTTTACGTTTTCTGAGCATCGCTTACAACATTCATCCGGCTTCCTTTGAGAATGTCAGGTGAGGATCTACTTATTACAGCGGCATTAATAGATAGTAAATTCCTCGTGGATCTTTGTTCATTGCCTGGGTTTCTCAGGGTGGTTTATCAAAATCTTGTGAACTTCTGGCTCTTTATCAAAAGCTTAAGAAAGGCAGTCTATTTGCATGTTAAGATGAGGAAGAGAACAACCATTTTAAAAGATAAGCATTGGAATTCATAAGCCTTTACAAACTGTTATTTCTTTCACTGGGAGAAAGTAAAAATGGGAGATACAAGGAGAGGCAGCAGTGTTGCAGATAGCATCACTTGGAGGATTTTGAAACCTGCTATAATTTATCATTACATAAGATGCCTTGGTCGGCAGGATCAAAAGCAACTGGCGTTCTCGATCCACATGCAGCAATCGAATTGCCTCTTCAGAATCCCAGACAAACATTTCATTAGTTACCATTCATCACTAAATTGGAATGGAACGCCAAAACACTTCCTTAAAAAGCTGGATTGCGTTTTCTACATATGGTGCTTTAAAAAATAATCATTTATATTGCACTTTTCTTTCGAGTGTTCAAACGATGCTGCTTTCCAAATATTTGCATAGTCTTCATGACCCTCTTTTTTAGTCACGAGTATTATTCTTTTCATTTCTTAAGGGGATAAAGTAAGAGATGCAAACTCTTCCAACACATGAAATCAGTCTGAATTTAGCCAAGAACACCATAATGCTATGAAAAACTACCGAATTCAGACAACTGCAGAATCGCTTTTTGCTTGAGATTGGCAAGTGTTTGACCAAAATCATTCCGTAAGCTCCATCAGAAACGTAAAATGGGTCAGGCAGAGAGGTTTAATACTATGTGAACCTCTTGAGCTCTGTATTGACAAAATTCCCGAGATTGCATCATGGATCCGAGGAATAGAACAGTGGTCAGCTAGGAGCACCATCCATGGACTGGGAGCACCAGGAGTGTCATCCGAAGGCTGGGAGCACCAGGAGCACCATCCATAGACCGGGAGCACCAAGAGCGTCATCCCAGGACTGGGAGCATTGGGAGCATCATCCAAAGGCTGGGAGCATTAAGAATGTCATGCAAGGACTGGGAGTACCAAGAGCGTCATCTGAAGGCTGGGAGCACCAGGAGTGTCATCCATGGACCAGAAGCATAAGGAGCATCATCCCAGGACTGGGAGCACTTTGAGCATCTTCCAAGGACTGGGAGCATCAGGAGCATCATCCAAGGACTGGGAGCACCAGGAACTTTTTCCAAGGACTGGGAGCACCAGGAACATCATCCAAGGACTGGGAGCACCAGGAACTTTTTCCAAGGACTGGGAGCACCAGGAACGTCATCCAAGGACTGGGAGCACCAGGAAAGTTATCCAAGGGCTGGGAGCAGGCAACTGGTGAGTCACAGGCTTTATATTTTCTCCTTATTTGGATCAATGCTGGGGCAGTGGGACCTCCCAGCTTCCCCCTGAGATGGAAAAGCCAGTCACATACTAATGCTTCATAGAGAACATACAGAAAAGTTAGATTTTTAAAGTGAGTTTGAAGACATCAGCAAGCTGCCCAAGCAGTCAGGACTGGAGAAGTCATGATCCCAGACAGAAGGAGCCACGTAGAAGTGAGATGCTGCCTTCCTCTGTGCTGGGAGAGAGCCCAAGAAACATGCAAGGCACTTGCTGAGAGTCAGTGAAACCAGCAAGGAGTTTGCTAATCTCATGCATGTGATGAGACTTAAGGAATGAGGATCCCAGAGGAAAGGGAGGTACAGGGGTGTCTTAGGCATCTTGGGATGCCATAACCAAATACCATAGACTAGTGGCCTTTAAGCCACAGACATCTGTTTTGTCACAGCATGAGGCTGAAGTCCGAGATCAGGGTGCAGTGTGGTTGGTTCCTGGTGAGGGCGTCTCCCTGGATCACACATGTCCTCTGTCTTGCTGCCACCTCACCGAGTAGAGAGAGCCCTGGTGTCTGTCTCAAAAGGGCACTAATCCTATCATGGGGACCCCACCCTCACCATCTTATTTAAACCTATTTATCTCTCAAAGATTCCATCTCCAAACACAATCATATTGGGAGTTAAAACTTCAATGCATACAAGATGCAGTGGCCCACATCTATAATCCCAGCACTTTAGGAGGTCGAGGCAGGTGGATCACCTGAGGTCAGGCGTTCCAGACCAGCCTGGCCAACTGGGTCCAGACCAGCCTGGCCAATGGAAATCCTGTTTCTATCAAATACAAAAATTAGCTGGACGTGGTGGCGGGCATCTATAATCCCAGATACTTGGGGGGCTGAGGCAGGAGAATCACTTGAACCCGGGAGGCAGAGGTTGCGGTGAGCTGAAATTGCACCATTGCAATCCAGCCTGGGCAACAAGAGGAAAACTCCATCTCAAAAAAAATAAATTCAACATATAAATTTTTGGGGGAAATAAGCATTCGGCCCATTCTAAGAGTACTCTGTCGTAAGTCTATGACATCCTCCTGAAAGCACTTGCTAAATTATTAGGGTGAATGGGGAAAGATTCTAAGAAGGTAAACACAAAGCCCTGGAGTTGGTAACTTTTTATTTGATGCGGCTGTTTTAGCGCTTAAAGGCCATGAAGGTGTCAGTAAATAGTCCGCGCTTTTGGCTGGAACCTTGAGGGGGCGTCCTAGAAAAGAAAATGAGACTAATTTAAAGCCTTGCAAAAACATTACCAAAAAACAAAACACACAAATAAGCCAGACGGCAGCGTAGTCGTGGGAACTCTGCCCATGATTAGATAAGGAGAGCCCTCCCTCGGTGTGGGTGCCAGAGGAAGGGTGCAGCCTTATCCGGAGCAGACAGCATCGTGCAGAGCCTCCAGAGATTTCATCCAAAACAGGCGGTACTTTCCCGACATCGCCAGATGCAACCAAGAAAGTGGCAAACAGAAAAAGAGCTTCAGATGCTCCCTCCGTCGGGGCCACACACACGGGCTTCAGTAGCTCTGATGAATTTAAGCAAAGATGAGAAATTTAATCAGAAAACTTAAATCTACGAAAGAACCACTTATGATTTTCCCAGCAAAATTTCAGTCACTGAAACTAAGAACTTTTAAGTTTAAAAGCAACCTGGGAGACAACCAGGATTGGATTATGGGATGATGAGCTACTAGAAAATAACCAGGCCTTAGGGGAGGGAAGGAAAACGCAGGACACAGCGCCAGGCGTGTGGAACATGGTGGAAAGTTTAGCTGTGGTTGGAATACCAGCAAGGGAAGTAAGACAGAAGGTGGAAAGGAGAATTAAAGAGATAATGCTGAGCTGGGTGTTTGGCTCACGCCTGCACTTTGGGAGGCCGAGGTGGGCAGGGCTCTTGAGGCCAGGAGTTCCAGATCAGCCTGGTCAACATGGTGAGACCCCGTCTGTACCAAAAATACAAAATTAGCCAGGTGTGGTGGTGGGCACCTGTAATCCCAGCTACTCGTGAGGCTGAGGCATGATAATCTCTGGAACCCAGGAGGCAGAAGTTGCAGTGAGCCGAGATTGCACCATTGCACTCCAGCCTGGGCGATAGAGTGAGACTCCATCTCAAAAAAAAAAAAAAAAAAAAAAAAAAAAGAGAGAGAAAGAGAGATAATGCTGAGAATTTTCCTAAACTGATGGTCAAACTCAAACTCAAGTCATTGATTCACAAAGCACTAGGAACCCCAAGCAGCACAGCTAAGCGCCATTATGATGGCACATCATAGCAACAGCGGCTGAAATCCCAAGATGAGGAGAACAAGTAACTATTACTTTCATCGGAGGGACACAGATTCCAACAGCTGACATTTCAACAGAAGCAGCCGGAGCTGGAAGACAATAGGATGCTTCCCTAAGGCTCTGGAAGAAAGGAACTGGCAATCTAGAGTTGTGCCTGAAGACAACATCCTTCACAAGTAAAGTCAGAATACACTTCCACCCCAAGCAAAAGCTGAAAGATTGTTTTTTTGCCAGAAGACACACAAAAATAAATAGTAAAAGGAAAATTGCTTAAGAAGAAAGAAAATGATCTCGGAGAGAAACACAGAAATCCAGGAATATATATATATATTCACCATACAAAAGTAATAATACCTGCTGTGACCTAAAATACATGGAGATTAAAAATGCATAACAATAATAACAGTGAGAGAGAACAGAAATTACATCTTCTAAGGTTATTTGATTGAGGAATAAATAGCATTAATTTACACTACCTAAAGGTACATTTTATAATCTTGAGTTTGTGATCCTAACCCCTTAAAGGATCAGAGTTCTTTATGATGTTAATAAAATAATACAGATAAAATGTTTAAAAACGCTTACTTCAATCAAAAGAAGGTAAGAAGTAGAGAAAAGAAACATAAAGCAGATAAAAATACAGAACAGCATGTCCTCTGCAGGGACATGGATGAAGCTGGAAACCATCATTCTCAGCAAACTAAAACAGGAGCAGAAAACCAAACACTACATGTCCTCACTCATAAGAGGGAGTTGAACAATGAGAACACATGGACACAGGGAGGGGAACATCACACACTGGGGCCTCCGGAGGGGCGGGTAGGACAAACACCTAATGCATTCAGGACTTAAAACCTAGATCCTGGGTTGATAGGTGCAGCAAACCACCACGGCACATGTATACCTATGTAACAAAACTGCATGCTCTGCACATGTATCCCAAGGCTTAAAGTAAAATAAATAAGTAAAAACGTAAGGTGGTAGCTATGATCCCAAATAAATTACTAATTATATCAATGAAAGTGAGCATATTTATTAGCAGAATAATATCATCAGAAGAGATAGAAATGATTCTATGCTGTTTATCCATTTATAACTCTTGGGCTCTAAATCCAGGTTTTTAGCCTGCTTTGTGAAAAAGGATCTGGGCCTTTTAAAGATTTTTTACCTTGCCATCTGGCACAAAGTCAGGTTTTGCAAAGAAATGGCTGCAGAGACTCTGCAGGAGAAGAGGATTTTGCTTCCTGGTTCTCGTGTGCCTGCTTCGCAGACCCCTCCAGAAGTGCAGGTTCCTAGGTAGCAGGTCCCTCTAGATGTGTGGCATCTCTGGTACAGGCTCCTGCAGACCTGTAGCCTCCCTGGCACTAGGTTCACGGAGATGTGGGGCTCCTTGGATGCCAGAGTCTTCCCGACGTGCAGTTCCTCTGGCACTCGGCTTCTGCAGACGTGTGACATCTCTGGCACCAGGTTCCTGCCAATGTCAGCTTCCCCAGCCCCAGGCTCCGTGGTGGTTCATGCCACAGCCAGCACTTCCACACAGCACCCTATCTCAGATGGTATCATAGAAGAAGGTCTTTGGACAGACACTTGTCATGCAACAGCTTTCCTCAGCACCCCAGGATTTCTGGCAAGACCCAGGAGGCAGATGTCCACGGCAGCACTGCAGTCACCCCTCTGACATCCAGCGAGTCCCACTGGCATCCGTACGCTCTGGATCTCCCCCTGGAGCAGGGATCTTTCTGGGGCATTCAGCTCTCAAAGTAATGGCTGCTCTATTTCTGTATTCCTTAGCATTCTCCTTGCTTGTTACCACCATCCTCTGTTGTAGTTAATCAAGATTTATATTAAACGTCCTTGTTCAACTTACTACCTGGTTTCTCTTTCTAGACTGACTGAGGGCCGAGATTGACAAAGATACCACGTGAATATTAATTACATCATGCACAAGTGGGTTACATACCCTTAACTTAACAACTAACACTATAAAAATGGGTAAATGATTTCATGCTGCTTAGAAAAAACTGCATCTTAAATCCTAGGATATTATAATGATTAAAAACAACTTTATGCCAATAAATATAAATGGAATAAAAATGTAAAAAATTCTACCAAAACATTACTTACCAGCATTGACTCTAGACAAAATCGGAAATCTAAATTGTTCTGTATCTATAACAAAATTAAATCTGCAATGTAGAACTCTTACAGAAAGAAGTCTCCAGCCTCAAATAATTGTGGTGATTTTTTTGTAATAATTTAAGGGAAAACATGCCAATTTTGCAGAAGATCTTTCAAAGAATTCAATAGAGAGGGAGGACATCCAAATTTATTGTGTGAGACCAACGTAAGCTTGATACCAAACCTGATAATGACATTACAAGCAAGGCAAACTACAGATGTCTTTCTCACGAACATTTAAAATGTGTAACAAAAATATTAGACTGTTGAATGTAGCGATGTGTAAAAGCAGCAGAAAGTCACGCACAAGTTGGGGTTATTCAAGGGGTGCAAGGCTGGGTACCAGCCAGGCTTCTCCAGACCGAAGAAGAAATGCACCATGTGCTTTGACTGGAAGACTCAGTGTTATAAGAGTGTTAATTCTCCGTCAATTTGTCAATGGATTCAATGCAATTCTCGTCAAAACCTCAACAATTTTTTGTGGAAACCAACAACCTGAAACTTAAATATCTTCGGAAATGCCAAGGGTCATAAATAGCTGAAACAATTTTAAAAAAATCTGGTGACTTAGATTTCAGGACTTATTATAAAGCTACAGTAACATAAACAGTGTGATAGTGACAGACACGTATACAAATAGCTCTTTAAAAAGCAGTATAGGAAGTCCAGAAACAAACTGACATAGTGGGATCAACCAATTCATAAAGAAAGTACCATTCTTCTGCATGGGCAAAATGGGCTTTAAAACATTTGCCCCAGATCAAATGAACATTCATATGGAAATGAAATTAACCTTGATTGGAATTTCATAGCATACACAAAAAGTCAGTTTCAAATGGGCCATAAACTTAAAAGCAAACATAAAGCACCGAAACTTCTTTAGACGCAGTGGAAAAACATTTCTGTGAAGTTGTAGTATTCAAAACATTCCTTAAACAAAGCCAAGCAGTATTAACTTTAAAACTAAAAAAAAACATTTTTTACTAAGTGTAAGAACTTATGTTCATCAAAACACCATTAGGAGAGTAGAAACACAAGCCACAGAGTAGGAGAAGCTTTTACAATACATGTATCTACTCGCAAACCAGGATATTTAAATAACTTTTACAATCATGATGGGCAAATTCTTGATAAGTCACTTCACAGAAGATGGTATCCAATGGCCTATAAACTGTACGCTCGGTGTCGTTACTCACATGTGCGCATGAATCTGACAGTACTAAGTTCACGAGGATGCGGAGCTACGGGAGTTCTCATGTGTGGGAGGTGGAACGGAAGCTGGGACAGCTCCTTTGGAACATGGACTGGCAGCACCTGCTATAGTGGAATACACACTTACCTTCTGACCTAGTGATTCCACTTCTAAGTATCTATTCCAAACTATGCACACCAAAAGATCTGTGCAAGAATATTCACAGCAATGCCATTCCTACCAGCCCCAGATTAAAAGCAGCCTATCACACGTCCATCAAGGGTAGCATGGATGAAGCCTGGTTATATATTTAGATAATAAAATGTGTGAACGGAAAATAAATATCGGGACCCCCAAATCACTAAGTCAAGCTGGGAACTATGTCAGGCAAACCTGCCTTCCATTTTATTTCTAAATATGATAACTACAAAGATTTAAAAAGCTACATAACCTCCCTCACATTTTCCAACAAGGAAATTCCCTGTAGGCTTCCAGATCTTTACCTAAAACAGTTCTGTTGAATTTCACCCTGGCAATGTAAACTGATAGCTTATCTTCACAGGTGCAGGACAGAAAGGCATCCTCCACTCACCTGAGACTAATGCATATCTGATGGCTTCCTCCGCTCTATTATTTACGTAAAAATTCAGATTTACTGAGCCGGACCAAATCGTGTATTCAGTGAAAGGCTGATCAAGGACTCAAAAGGATGCAGTCTTTTGTCTCTTATCTACTTAGGACCTGGAAGTTCCTGCCTCTAGGTCTGCCGTTCTGAACCGAACCAAGGTACATCACACACATACTGACTGATGTCTCATGTACACATACCGACTGATGTCTCATGTCTCCCTAAAATGCATAAGTGAAAGCTGTATCCCGATCACCTTGGGCACACGTTGTCGGGACCTCCTGAGGCTGTGCATGGGCATGTCTTCAACCTTGGCAAAATAAATGTTCAGATGGATCGAGGTCTGTCTCAGGTGTTTTGGGTTCACAAATGCTATAGTGCAGTGAGCAATACCGAACTGAGGCTGCATGTCACAAACACACGACCGTGTGAAAGAATCGGGCACAAGAGAGCACACGGCTAATCCACAGTGATAAACGGCAGAAGGGTGACTTGGAAGGGGCACAGTGGGGGCTTCTTGGACACTGGTATTTTCCCATATCTTGAGGTGGGTACTGATTGCACGGGCGTGCTCAGTGCTGTGCAAATTTATGAAGCTGTGCACTTGTAATTTGTGCCTGCTTTTGTCTGTTATCCTTCATTCAACAGTAATAAAAGGTTATTTTACAGCAGTGACTCTCAGTCTCCTGTGGAGCTTGGTCATCGCAAGCGTCGCCTCACTTCCCACAGGTGAGACTCACATCTGCCTCAGGAAATTTCTACAGGCTAGATTTTTTACTCTCGTGTGCCCAGTGGGTTTCTTCTATATTAGACTTCGTTTTAAACTGCAAGCCTGAACAAGTTTTTGGATATTTTGGTTCTCAGTCTCTCAAAGATTTCTGACACTGATTTTCAGATGTATCTTGATTCCAGATTTCATAGAGTATGGAGAAACCCAACTCAATCCCATCTACTGCCCTGGCTGTGAGAATCTCAGCTTAAATATGGCTCCTACATTTTCACCTGTGCAGCAAAGCACCCAGACGGTTTTCTCCATGTGACTCTTGTGTTCAGTGGGGCCATGACATCAGCATAGAATCGCTAAGGAAGGGCATGGCCTTGGGGTGATCTTCTGTACCTCCCACGACTCAATTCAATAGGAAACTGCTGTTAACCATTAGCAGAGATGAGCAATTCTCTTTTCCTGTCCCTGACGACAGTACAGTCAATTTTGGAATCTGCTAAATAAAATACAAGTTGGTAAGTGTTACATTCAGGCACCAAGAGAGTGAAGAGAAGAGAAATCTGACCAGTGATAACTTCCCGAAGAATTCAGTGGCTGGGCTGAGTCTCACTAAGCAGGAAACACTGGATGGGGAAGGAGCACCTGGCAGAGCATTTTAGACAGTGAGAAATGCGAGAGAAAATGCGTGGTTGGCACAAAACAGATTAATGTCTTGTGGGGACTTTCTGCTCCTTTATTTCTGGAGGTGAACACTGGTGACATGTGTTACAACTTTGCTAAAGCCGACCAGCCCAGCCAGCCAGCCAGCCACCACCACCAACAACAAACCCAGGAAAGCCAGGTCTTGCCAGGGCTCAAAGGGTGACTCAAAGTCCTGCCATAGGCTTGTAGAGATGTCCGTTGGCTTCAACTTTACTGTAAGATCAATGACTGGCTGGATGTCTTTGGTTTCACTTCCAGGCCTGGAGAACTGGCTCAGAGTAGCCTCGGACCTCCTGCTCTCCCACTCCTGGAGGCGCCGTCAGATAGGGTGGTGTGCTGGTGATTGCTGAACAACCAGATCTCCACAAAAACATTAATGTATTAAAGCATGAATGCACATGTGCTGATGTACACGAACATAGCTTATTGTTAGTTTTAATGATATTAAAGATGTGATACATAATATTTACAAATAATAAATACATAGTACTCTTTTTTTATGAACTTTGTACAAAATATTGCTTTTCATTAAATGCTTTTTAAAATTGTTTTTTCAAAACTATTCATCAGTTGTAACAAATATACTACTCCAGTGGGGAATGTTAGTAAGGCTGGAGGCTTTGCAGGCATAGGGGCAAGGAGAATAGGGGCGAGGAGATTACATGGAAAATTTTCCCATCTTCTACTCAATTTTGCTGTAAACTTAAAATTATTCCAAAACAACAGAGTCTACTGAAAAAGCAACTCTTGAACTGTAGCCAAATTATGATTTTCCATTTGTAAATGGATTGGTTAACGTTCTCCTTGATGGAATGCATACCCAGTCAGATGGAGGGGGTTGGTGGAGATGTCTGCCGGAACTTCACACATTCATCAGTGGTACGTGTGGCTTCTTTGCTAAATCAGATAGTAGTTTTTGGATACTGGAAAAATACTTCCTCAGTTTTTGTGGTGTTCCCAATATGGTGGCTGTGGATATCCCGTAGGTCTAAGTGTAATCTGCATTACTAATATTTTTCTCCATCATAAATCTGGGCAATCTACAAAGCACTGTATCAAGCCCTGATTCATGCGCGTGTCAATGTCAATGGTGAAATTTCTCTCACTATGTCCAGTTCCAAGTAGCCAGCATGGCATCGATGGACGCGCACTGGTGAGGCCAGCTCCCTGTGCCGCAGGGTCCCACTGTGCAGGCGCAGCAGGTGCGAGTGACCTCAGGGAATGGGCACAGCGCAGCACAGTGCGGTCATCAGGAAGCAGGAGCCCAAGTCGTTCTCATTGTTACTCTTTTTGCTTTAACTCTAATTTATTTGATTGTAGGTTTCTATAATTTAACTTTTAGTAATGACTATATTTAGGAACAGTTCAAGACCGGGTGCAGTGGCTCACGCCTCTAATCCCAGCATTTTGGGAGGCCAAGGTGGGAGAATCACCTGAGGTCAGGAGTTCGAGACCAGCCTGGCTGACATGGTGAAACCCTGTCTCTACTAAAAATACAAAAATTAGCTGGGCGTGTGGCGTGTACCAGCATGTTGTACCATTATTGAAAATCTTGGCCAAAATGCTCCCTATACATCTCACTATAACCCTCTGAGCTACGTCTTATTCCCATTCTACAGATAAAAGAGGGATCATAGTTATAAAGATAGTTGTAAAAATCCCCCACAACCTTTAATAGATAGTACGCTCATGACACCTAGACAATTTCTATGTTGTTTAAAATTGTTTTACAGTCAAAAAATAAAAAATAAAATTAAAAGATGAGGACTTTATATACTCGCCCAAAGAAGTTTACAACTCTGGTAATATCCATACAAACTATATGTGAATAACTATTAAAAGATTATTATAATGCATCATTTATCTGTTTGTTTAGAGGTATGAAGTTACGCTACTTTTGTTCTATGAAAGACCCTTTTAAAAACTGATTTCCGTGTGTTTAAATTCCTGAGTATAATGACTTCCAAACATTTCTACTTCAATGTATATTTCCTTGGTAACAAAGAAAACACACACAGAGCACAGGAGCACAGAACAACACACAGGTGGACATACAAAAGGAGCCCATTCGGTGCCTTGTGGTTGAGTCTATTTGCATTGGAAGAACTTTGGTATAGACAGCAAGGGTGTTCTGAGAGAGTCCCCTGAGCATGACCTGTCCCTGCGGACGGAGATTTGGAACCAGGAATGTCCCTGTCAACTGGACCCCCATTGTCATCCTTGCTTTCCATCAAAGGAAATCAGCTCCTTAAGCACAAGGGTCTCAGAGCCGAGGATCCAAGTACTCCAGGCAATTCCGGGAGGTCAGTGTGCCTCTTCCCTGGTAGAAAAGAGATGTACCTTGAAATACGGTTGCTCAGAATTTAGTGTCCTTCGTGTCTGTTGAAAAGGGACAACAGACCAAAACAACAACAAAACACACAACTCCAAGACGACGACTCACGATGTTTCCAGGCATTATTCTGCGTTTCAAGCGGAGAACTCGCAGGGGCGGCAGGGGAGGCAGAGCGCTTTGCTAGGAGGAAAGGGCAGGGGGCATCGGTGCTACGGAAGCCTCAGCCTCTCCTCCTCCAGCTGGACACGGGACACGTCCCATAATCCCGTTTATCCCCGTCAACTCTCCAGCTGGGCCCCTGTGGAGCTGTATTGGTAACAAAGGCGATGCAGGTACGGTGCCTGGCTGCAGTAGCCGTTCAGTCCAGAGAAGCTCCTCAGGTCCTCAGGGATGGTCAAAGTGCTCTCATCCTATCCCCACGGTGGCACTTGCCTGACGCATTTCATCTCCCTGTGACTGCCTGTTCACCACATGAGATTTTCAAATGTAAATCACAAACACCTCTTATTCATGAGCATTTCTGGCACTTGGCTTACTGCTTGGCACAGAGGACTTCCTCAACAAACCGAGTCACAGATTTTCAAAAAATATATTGTAGATGTATATTTGATTGCATGTTCATGGCCAGGCGTGGTGGCTCACACCTGTAATCCCAGCACTTTGGGAGGCTAAAGCGGGTGGATTGCTTGAGCTCAGGAGTTTGAGACCAGCCTGGGCAACATGGCGAAAACCAGCCTCTACAAAACAAACAAACAATCACAAAAATCAGTCAGCCATGGTGGTGTACTCCTGAAGTCTAGCTACTGGGGAGGCTGAAGCGGGAGGATCATTTGAGCCCAGGAAGTCAAGACTGCAGTGAGCTGTGACTGAGCCACTGTACTCCAGCCTGGGAAACAGAGTGAGACGCTGTCTCAAAACTAAATAAATCAATAAATGGCCGGGTCCAGGGGCTCACACCTGTAATCCCAGCACTTTGGGAGGCTGAGGCAGGTGGATCACGTGAGATTGGGAGTTCGAGACCAGTCTGACAAAGATGGAGAAACCTCACCTCTACTAAAAATACAAAATTAGCCAGGCATGGTGGCTCATGCCTGTAATCCCAGCTACTTGGGAGGCTGAGGCAAGGGAATAGCTTGAACCCAGGAGGTGGAGGTTGCAGTGAGCCAAGCTCGTGCCACTGCACTCCAGTCTGGGCAATAAAAGTGAAACTCTGTCTCAATAAATAAATAAAAATAAATAAAATAAATTATGTTCATGGTTTATTGATAAATATGAAGACCCTATACTCAACACTCTATTGTACCAGAATTATTCAAGCAGCTCCCCACTGTAGGATATTTACGTCGTTCCCATTTTTCACAATTATGAATGTGGAGTTCGTAGCTTTCTTATATGGGCAGATTGAATCTCTCGTTTGATGTTTCTACGTGGGTAAATTTCTAGAAGTAGAATTTATGAGCCATAGCATACACCATTTGAAGGCTCTTGACACCTGTTGTATGACTGGCCTCTGAAAGTTTTTGAGATAATTATTTTTATATGTGGCCACTCATTAATCTTATCATATAAGACATCGTTCCCTGCTGATTTTTAAGGTTAAGACCACGCTTACCCTGTGCTACGTTGTAACATGAAACAGCTCTGTTTTTGTACTTTCCACTTTTTTCCATTATCAGTCAGTTTTCCAGCTCTAGTAAAATGCTTCTTTAATTATCGTAGCTTTATACATTTTTATAATGCTAAGAAAAATATTTTCTATAATATATTCACTGAAGTCATTTATTTTCTAGTGAACTTTTGACATAGTTTAAATTTTTAAGTCAGTTGTAATCTTTCACTAAAGATATTTAAATTTATAAATTAACCTGAGAAGAAATAATATTTTTATAGTGCGTTGTATTACTGTTAGAGAACATAGAACGTTGTTCAATTCAGTTGCATTCTTTCATCTTCCTTAATTTAGTGCTTTTCTTCACATAGGTTCTTCTCATCTTTTTAATTTTCTTCTTACATATTTTATATCTCTCTGTCCAGTTTTCCAGCTGATATCATCTTTTCCCACACGAAACACCTCCTTTATAATTTCTTGTAGTACGGGCCTGCTGGCAATGAATTCTTTTACTTTCTCTTCCTCTGATAAAGGTGATTTTCTCATGTTCATATTAAAAAGGGTTCTTCTATACTTGATACGGAACTTTACGTGGCATGCATTTTTTCAGAAGTGAAAGCTGCTGTCCAGCTGTGTCTGGCTTTCCTGGCTTCTGAGACGCCTGTCGTCCTTCCTGTTGCTCCTCTGTAAGTGACGTGGCTTTTGTTCTGGCTGTTTTTAAAGTTTTCAGTGTATTAGTAGTTTTCAAACATCTCGTTGTGCTGCTCCTTGGTTTGCCTCTGTTTGTGTTTTCCGACTTCCTGGTCCAGTGAGCTTCTTACACATGTGGGTTTATAGTTTTCATCACATTTATAAAATTTCTGGCCATTAAGTTTTTGAAATAATTTATCTATGCTGCTTCTTACCCCTCTCTCTCTCTCTTTTTTTCAAGGTTTTCTTTCTCTCTCCCAGCTTTATTTGGATTGTGTCTGTTGTTATGTCCTGAACACACTACCGTTTTCTTCTGCGTCATCTAATCGGCTGTTAACCCCAGGCTCTCATTGTTGGTTTTTTTTTTTTTTTTTGAGATGGAGTTTCGCTCTTGTTACCCAGGCTGGAGTGCAATGGTGCGATCTCGGCTCACCGCAACCTCCGCCTCCTGGGTTCAGGCAATTCTCCTGCCTCAGCCTCCTGAGTAGCTGGGATTACAGGCACGTGCCACCATGCCCAGCTAATTTTTTGTATTTTTAGTAGAGACGGAGTTTCACCATGTTGACCAGGATGGTCTCGATCTCTTGACCTCATGATCCACCTGCCTCGGCCTCCCAAAGTGCTGGGATTACGGGCGTGAGCCACCGCGCCCTGCCCTTGTTGTTTTTTAATCGGACGTTGTCATTTTCGTCCCTAGAAGTTCCATTTCATTTATTTCCTGTAGTTTTTTTATTATGGTAAAATATAGATAACGTAAAATTTACCATTTTAACCATTTTTAAGCATATACTACATCATCATCCATTTCCAGAACCTTTTTTGTCTTGCCTAACTGTAACTCTACACTCGTTAGGCAAAAATTCCCCCTTCCTGCTGCCCTCAACCTCTGGTAGCCACTGTTTCACCTTCTGTCACTATAAATTTGATTACTCTAGATATCTCATGTGAGTGAATTATGCAGTATCTGTCCATTTTGTCTGATTTATTTCACTTAGCATAACGCCTTCATTATTCATGCATATTGTGGCAGGCATCAGAATTTCCTTCCTTCTTCAGGCTAAATAATATCCTGTTGTTATGTACAGATAGCATTCTGTTTATTCACTCATTTGTTGATGGACATTTGTGTTGATTTCACCTTTTGGGTATTGTCAATAATGTTGCTGTTAATATGAGTGTATAAATATCTGTTTGTGTCTCTTCTTTCAATTCTTTTGGGTGCATCGCTAAGAGTGGAATTGCCAGATCACATGATTCTATGTTTAACCTTTTGAGAAACCACCGTATTGTTTTCCACAGCCGCCGCACCGCTTTATATTCCCAGCAGAAATTCACAAGTGATTCGATTGCTCCATATCTTTGCTGACACTTAAAAAAAATTGTAACCATCCTAATTAGTGTCAAGTGGTATCTCGTTGTAGTTTTAATTTGCGTTTATCTAATAATTAGTGACATGGAGCATCTTTTTGGGTGATTATCTGCCATTTGTATATCTTCTTTGGAGAAGTGTCTATTGAAACTGTCCTCATTTTTAAATGGGTTGTGTCTTTTGTTGTTGCTGTTGTTGAGTTGTTAGATCTTTATGTATTATGGATATTAATCCTAAATCAGCTATAAGATTTGCACATGGCTTTCCATTCTGTGGGTTGTGTTTTCACTGTATTCATGGGATCCTTTGATGCAAAGGTGGTCATTTTTATGACTTATTTCTTTTCTCATCATGTTTTATTTTAATACCAGAGCAAGATCTGTGATGTTTACAATAGCTATTTCAACGTCTGTGTCTGCTAATTCCACCTTAGCTGTTATTTCTTGGTCTGTTTTTATTGACTCTCTTTCCTCCTGTATATGCTTAGCAATTGCACCTTCTCTACCTGCCTAATACTATTCAACTGACTGCCAGATGCTGTGAATGCCACAGTGTTGAGTCTGGCTATGGTCTTCTTCCTTTAAAGAATGTAGAAGTTTGGTCTAATAGATGGTTAAATTCCTTTTAGATATGGTCAATTCTAAACTTGTTTTTTAAGCTTTATTACGGTGGGAAGGTAGTAGTCCTTACTCTAGGTCTAAGGTAGCCCAAGTGGAGGAAATACGTGACATTCTTGTGTCTTCATGGATAATCCTGATGGTCCCATGAGAATGAGGTCCATGTCCTGGGACTGAATACAATTCTAATGCCTTCCTTCCCTATGAGCTTGGGGAATCTCTTACCTCACAGCTACCAGCCAGTTGTTTTTGCTTTGTGTCCTGGAGTTTCACTCTAGACATGTTCAAATAAGTGTTTGCTCAAAGACTTTAAGGAGCCCAGTGTATTTCTAGAACTTTCTCTTTCTGCATTGTTCCCACCTTTGTGGATTGTGCCAAGACATTCACGGCTGCCTCCACCTTCCTGACCATGATCTCTGTGTCCAAGGCTTAGCAAGACCACTGCCTTCCTAGGATCCTCATTCCTGCACCATAGTCTAAAATGTGCCCCCAGGCAGAAAGCCGTGGTACCATTATGGATGTGTGTTGTGTGTTTTTGACGTTGATTTCTCTCTATGTGCCTCTCTGTGTAATTACTTTAAGAAGTGGGATGCAGCTAAACATACAAATAATAATAATATGCATGAAAATATAAGTAGTTAACCTGGTTAAGTGTTTACTTTTGCTTCTCATTAATAACCGCCCTCTGAGGTGGTGCTGCTATTACCACCACTTCACAGATGAGGAGGGCGTAGGAAGAAGAACAGTGATTCCCCCGGATAAATACCAAGCATTGGAATCACCTTCCCTTTGACCTACAGGGCAACAAAACAATCACCTACAGATATTTAGGAGGTAGATTCCCCAGACAACCCCTCTCCTCCTCCAGAGACCCAGAGGTACGCTGCAGAAAGAGCAAGAGAAAGCAGCAGCAACGTAAGGAAAAAAAAAAAAGAAAGGATTTTAACTATTATCCCATCACACGGGTTATGTCTTGAGTTCCACATGTAATTTTTTTGACAAAGAAAGTTTTGTAACAAAAATATCTTTGAAAACTTTTTATTCCAATCTTCCCATCTTACAAAGAACACTGAGGCCCACGGGAGGAAGTTTCTGTCAGGACAGCTGGTAACTACAAAATTTATGAGGATCAGTGAAAAATACAAATGTCTGGCCCCTTATTCAAAATTGTGAGGGGCTGGGAGCGGTGGCTCATGCCTGTAATCCCAGCACTTTGGGAGGTGGAGGTGGGTGGATCACCTGAGGTCGGGAGTTCAAGACCAGCCTGGCTAACATGGTGAAACCCTGTCTCTACTAAAAATACAAAAATTTAGCCAGGCATGGTGCTGCATGCTGTAATCCCAGCTACTCCGGAGACTGAGGCAGGAGAATCACTTGAACCTGGGAGGCGGAGGTTGCAGTGAGCTGAGATCACGCCACTGCTCTCCAGCCTGGGTGACAGAGCAAGACTCTGTGTTAAACAAATAAACAAACAAACAAAAGTGAGGGATTTCAAGATGATGACAGCAGAGCCTGAAGTCAAGCCTAGGACCCTCCTGACTGGAGCCCAGGTCAGTGGATTGGTGCATGGCAAGAGCCACAGTGTAGTCAGATCATGGTAAATTGGGGCTGCTCTCCCTCACTGAATAGAATTGTTGACTGCCTGTTCCCTTTGTCTCCTTGCAGTCAGGCTTAACTTAGAGCTCACATCAGATTTTATGGTTTCTCAGGCTTGCTGCACTCAGTCTTCTGTCCTTGCACACACTGAAATCAAGGACAAAAACATAACCCCTGAGGAGGCGCCCACAGGATCACAGCTTAGGAAGCGTGCCGTGGCCCTGCTGAACCCTGGGGAGCAAGGAGGAAGAACAGGTCGACCTTGTCCCTTGCTCCTCCTGGCAACTCCCAGCTCTGCGGAGCCTCAGCCTGTCTTGGAGAAACAGCTGGAGGCTGTCTCTGTTTGGGGTACAGCAGCTCCCTAAAGCCCAAGCCTTCCTGGTGAGCACAGGCTCCATGTTCTCGGTGGTCTCAGGAGTCTTCTGCCGGGCTTGGAGAGACTTAACAGACAGCACTGAGCCTCTGCTCGAGCGACTGCCTGTGGGCTGACGAAATCCTCAGAAGGCAGGAGCCAGGCTGAGGACACTGATTAGTAGTTCAGACATTCAGGCCTGGGGGTGGCTGCAGTCACAGCCTCTCAGCCAGCTAGTGTAGAAACCCTCTCTGTAACAAATGTCACCACCGGGAGGAGAGTCTCCCCCGGAGAAGGGGATATGCCTACACGCACACGCTGGAGCAATCGCACTCACACACCTGCATTTAGATGCACAGGGTTACAGACGCCCACCTCCCAAATTAAAGGCGTCCGGAGACTGAAATGGTGCTGGCTAGCTGTTCTGGATGCAAAGTGAACACAATCTGTGACTCCCCCTAAAACAACGGCTGGCTGTGCATACATTGCCGCATTACGTAAGAATTCCGCTTGCCCTAGGCTGCTGCAGCCATGTTTTAAAACGCGTGCTGTGCTCGCTTTAAAACGGTCGGAGGGTTTGCCTGCCTGCAGCGCACTGTCAGCCAGTGCACCGCCATTACCCTCAGAGAGGCAGGCAGCTTTTCTGCTGCCGCGGTGCTGCGGTTTTGGTGGTCAGAATACAGTCTTCTCCCATCGCCCCTCTCACCCCGCCCCCAAGAGACCCCCTGCACCCTCAGGAGCTGCCTACGCGTAGAACAAGCAGAGCACAGGTGCGGGCTGGAGGGTGGCGCGGCAGCCAGGGGGTTGTAGATCACGTCCGCTGCTCCGGTGCATGCTGGGGATTGTCATTCACGCCCGTGACGCCAGGCAGGCGCAGCCCTGGTGCGGTGCATGCTGGGGATTGTAGTTTCCGCTTGCCACAACGGGCAGCCGCAGTGCATGCTGGGGATTTAGTGCTCCCTGACACCATCTTGCTTTGAGTCTGGGTAGAGTTGTGGGGTCTAGGGCGGTGTCCTCAGGGTGCAGAGCGGCTTAAATCAGACGCTGAGCCAGGCGTTTCCAGACCACGCTGTGCTCTAGCTAAGGACTGGGAAGCAAGGCTACCCAAGGCTCATTCATGTGAACACGCAGCTGTTGACAGGCACCAGTCTCAGACCCCTGAGTTCTCCCTGAGGAAGGATTAAAGCCAAATACAAACTCACAAAAAGGAAATCAATAAAAAGAACGAGCAGGGACCTAAAGGATGTTGCTGAACAAGGAAAAGAGCCCATCAGGCAGAAGACCCAGAGGAAGAGCAGGCCTCTGAAAACTGTTTCTGAATCTGAAATGAGGATATTTAGAAAATTGTTTAGGATCTTTCTTTGTTTTTTTTTAAAAAAATAATTTTAGTTTTAATTTTTAATTGAAAAATGAAAATGAAATATATGTATGGTGTGCAAAATGACGTTTTAATGTATGTATACATTGCGGAATGAATAAATCAGGCTAGTCAATATCCACTACCTCACACACATTGTGTGTGTGCCTTGAGAACATTGAACATGTACTGTTAGCAATTTTCAAGTATACATGTTAATATATTAATAATATAATTAGCATAGCTAATGATTAACTATAATCACCGTGTTGTACAATAGATCTCCTAAGCTTATTCCTCCTGGTGACAATTTTGTATCCTTTGAGTAACCTCTCCCTGTGCCTCCCTTCATGTCACTCTGCTCCTGATAACCACCATTCACTCTCTTCTATGAGTTTGACTTTTTTGGATTCTCTATAAAAACTGAGGTCATGCAGGATTTGTTTTTCAGTTTCCGGCTTGTCCTCCTAGGTCATCCACATTGTCACAAATGACAGGATTTCCCTATTTTGTTAAGGCCGAATAGTATTCCATTTTATGTGTATATGCTACATTTTCTTTATCCATTCACCTGTTGACAGGCAGTCGGGTGGATTTCACAGCTTGTGAATAACACTGCAGGGAGCATGGGAGTTCAGTCTCTCTTTGACATACTGATTCCATTTCCTTTGTGTATATAGCCAGAAGGTGAATTGCTGGATCATATGGTAGCTCTATTTTAACTGTTTTAGGGGCTTTCATACTACATTCCATAATGTCTGCACTAATTTACGTTCCCAACAGTAATGTAAAGTTCTCTTTCCCCACACCCTACCGTATCCTTGTTACCTCTTGCTTGCCCTATTGATAATAGGCAACCTAACAATGGATGTGAGGTGATATTTTACTGTGGTTTTAGTCTGCATTTTCTTGATGATTAGTGATGTTGAACATTTTCTTGTATACCTGGTGGCCATTTGTAGTCTTATTTTGAGAAATGTCTTTTCAGGTTCTTTGCCCATTTTTTAATCAAGTGGATTATTTGTTTCCTTAGTATTGAGGTTTTTTTTTTTTTGTTTGTTTGTTTGTTTTTAGTTTCTTGTGTATTTTAAGTATTAACTCTTTATCAGAGGTATGGTTCCACAAATATTTTCTTCCATTCTGTAGGCTGTATCTTCACTTTGTTGATTGTTCCCTTTGCTGTGCAGAAACTTTTAATTTGATGTAAACACATTTGTCTATTCTTGCTTTTGTTGTCTATGATTTTGGGATCAAACCCAAAAGATCTTAACCCAGAGCACTGCCAATAAGCTTTTCTCTATTTTTTTCTAGTAGTTTTACAGTTTTTGGTTCTACTGTTAAGCCTTTAATTCACTAACATTTAGAGTTAATTTTTGTCTATAAGGTGAAATCAGAGTCCAATTTCATTCTTCTGCATATGAGCATCCAGTTTTCCTCACATCATTTATTGAAGAAACTGTCCTTTCCCCGATGTGTGTTCTGGACACCTTGATCAAATATTATTTGACCGTAAATGCACAGATTTATTTATGGGCTCTCTATTCTATTCCATTGCTTGATGTGTCTGTTTTTCTGCCAATATCATATTCTTTTAATTATTATAGCTTTGGGGTAGATTTTGAGATAAAGTAGCATAATGCCTCCAGGTTTGTTCTTTTTGCTCAGATTGTTTTGGTGATTAGAGGTCTTTTGTGATTACAGATGAATTCTAGCAATTTTTTTCTGGTTCTATAAAAAATGTCATTGAGATTTTGCTAAGGATTGCATGGGACCTACAGATTGCTTTGAGTAGTATAGGTATCCTAACATTATTAATTTTCCCAATCCAAGAACACAAGATATCTTTCCTTCCATCTGTGTCTTCTTTGATTTCTTTCATCAATCTTTTGTAGTTTTCAATGTGCAGCTCTTTCACTGCCTCGGTTAAATTTATTTCTAAGTATTTTATTCTATTTTTATGCTATTATAAATAGAATTGTCTTCTTGATTTCTTTTTATGAATAGTTTATTAGTTTATAGAAGCACTACTGATTTTTGTATGTTTATTTTGTATCATATAGCTTTACTAATTTTTTTATTTCTTACAGTTTTGTGGTGGATTTTTTTTGTTTTCGTTGTTTTCTCTTATTCAACACTTTGAAGTAATCACTGTAGTGGAATCTTTATGGTTTTCTATTTATAAAATTATGTCATCTGAAATCAAAGATAATTTAACTTCCTCATTTCTGATGTGAATTCCTTTGCACGGAAGTGGTGAGAGTGGGCATTCTTGTCTCGTTTTGATCTTAGAGGAAAAGCTTTCACTTTTCATTGTTGAGTATAATATGTCAGATGTGGGTTTGTCATACATGGCCTTTACTGTGTTGAGGTACATTCCTTCTATATCTGATTTGTTGAGAGTTATTATCATAAAAGAATGTTGAGTTTTGTCAAGTACATTTTTTTTTGTATCTGTTGGGATGATCATATGTTTTTCTGTTCTTCATTCTGTTAATGCAGTGTGTCACATTTATTGACTTGCATATGCTGAACCGTTCCTGCATCCCACAGATAAATTCCACTTAATTAAGGTGACTGGTCCTTTTAATGTGCTGTAGAGTTCTATTTGCTAGTATTTTCTTGGTAATTTTTGCATTTATGCTCACCAGGGATATTGACCAATAATTAATTTTCTTGTATTGTATTTTTCTGGCTTTTCTATAAGAATAATGCTGGTCTTCTAAAACTAGTTTGTAAGCATGTCATTGTCTTAAATTTTTTCAGAGATTGAGAAGGCTTGTTATTATTGACTTAAATCTTTGGTAGAATTCATCCATTAACTCATCAGGTGCTGTGCTTTTCTTTGATGGGAGATTTATGATTATTGATTCATTGTCCTTATGCATGATTAGTCTGTTCAGATTTTTCATTTCTTCATGATTCAGTCTTGGTAGAAAGTATGTGTAAATAAATGTGACACACTGCATGGTGGGAGTCTTTCCATTTATTCTAGAGTATGCAAGTTACTGGTATGTAATTGCTTATGGTAGTCTCTTATGATTTGTTTATTCTTGTGATCCATATTTCTGTTTATTGTCTTCAATAAAATTAATGAATGGGGAGAATTCCATTCTACATATGTTAGTGATATGAATAATAACGCTCTTTAGTTTGGCTGTGCTGCTATAACAAAACATCTGAGACTGGGCAACGTAAAGAGAATGTAAACCTATTGCTCACGGCTCTGTAGGCTGGAAAATCCACAGTCAAGGCACTGGCAGGTTTTGTGTCTGGTGAAGGCTGCTTTCTGCTTCCAAGATGGTGTCTTCTTGTGGTACCCTCCCACGGTAGAAGAAACACAAGAGCCAGGCAGCTCTGAAGCCTCTTTAATAAAGGCTCTGATCCCATTAAAGAAGGCGAAACCCTCTTGACCTAATCACTGCCCCAAAGGCCTCACCTCTTCACACCATCACCTTGGAGTTTCTATTTCAACACATGAATTTTGCAGGTACACACGTATTCAAACCACAGCAAATACTTAACATGTATTGAGTGATTACTCTATGGCAAATAGTTTGTAGGTATTAGACATATTAATATAATAACTCACTCAGTTCTCACAAGCAGCCCTCTGAGGCAAGTACTGTTGTCGTCCCTGTGGTGCAGACAAGGAAGCTGAAGAACAGAGAGGGGACGTGATTTTCCCCAGGGTTTGTGGCCAATGAGAACCACTGATTTGAATCCAAGCCACTACCAGGACTCAGGCTCCTAACACTAGACCGATGTGTTGAAAAGTCAATAAGCAAAGATAACAACAGAGCTGATGAGAGCAAGGAAGATGGTTTTAACACGAAAATTAAATCAGCAGAATGAAAATATGCATTGCAAGCGGGGAAGAGAAAGATTCACTTCCAGATGATACACAAAATAACTTCCTAAGGAGTTGAAAACAAATTCCTTTCAATTAACACAATAAATATTTCTAGAAAAGACTTTCCAAAGTCTTTTCAGAAATCCAGTTTAATATCAGCTGTTTCAGAAATCCAGTTTAATATCACTAAAAAGTCTCTATCCTTGGGAAAATTCCTAAAGAAAAATATACAAAAATAAACAATTGATTATCTTTGGTGTGAGACCATGAATGATACTTTTATTTTTATGTATCTTAATTTTCAACATTTTGTAAGATACATGTTTCTTTTAAAAATAAGAGAAGTCCTTTGAGAAGACCACCAGTTTAGAAAGAACTGAACAGAAGTGTCTGGTGTTGACTTTGTGTCCAGACCCTCTGCCATTCTCCTGGGTCCCCAGAGGGGCCCCGGGCTGGGGCCTGCACACCTCCCTTCTCAGGTGATTCTAATTCTCACTCTGATCAGGGCACAGTTCAATGTAGAGTCTCCTCCAATTCCCAGTTGCGGCACAGACCTCACATGCTTTCAGGGCCATAGAAATGCCCTACCCTCTGTCTGAGACAGGCCTGGGAAGCCGTGGCCACAGGATGCTGGTGGCTGAAGCTGAGGCAGGAGCCACGTGCTCTGGGGTCCGGGGGAGGAAGGTATCCTTTACAGCAGGAACTGGATATGAGCGGGGAAGTCTTCGCAGGAGGCAGTTGGCAGGGTTTGCATGTTCAGTGGGCTCAGAAGCATACCAGGTTCTGCGAAGGATGCAAGGACGCATAGGCCTCTGTTTCCAAGGTAGCTTAACAAGCAAGGTCCGCAGGAAGAGACAGTCAAACCACAGAGGGCTGTCTGTGTGCAGTGCCTTGCTAGGCCCGTAGCTATGGGTGGGTGTTCGCCAGTGGCTGGAGAAAACACTGAGGGTTCTCTCAGGACTGGATTGGTGCGTGACGTCCGATCCCTCTTATCCAATAAAGCATCCGCAGCATGCCGAGTGCTCAGCAAATGATGAATGACTGCTTGCTTGAGACACAGAATGTCAGACACATCCTTCCCCTGATGTGCATCTGGGAGAAATTCCAGCCTTGAGTTCAATGAGCTACACGTAGTTTCATCCATGCGTCACTGCGATTTTGGTGGTTAAGTTGTCCACCTAGAGTTCATTCATTTCTCCTGAGGACCTCTGCACCTGCATAACCTGTGCAATCTTGTTGTGGAGACCGTTTCGTTGATTGATTCTCCAGGCGGGACTGCCTCCCTGAGGACATGGGCTGCTTTGTGTTTGGATTCCGGATCTGACATTTACAAGCTTTGGGACCTTGGAAAAATACTTGCCTCTCTAAACCATTGTTCATGTATAAAATGCAGCTGTTTGTGTCTGCCTTGTGGGGTTAATGTGAGCATTTCAATAATGCATGGCAAGTGCCAGGCAGGTGCGTGACACACAGTGGGACCTCAGCTGTGGGCAGCGGTGGCGGCTCAGGTGCGTGACACACAGTGGGACCTCAGCTGTGGGCAGCGGTGGCGGCTCAGGTGCGTGACACACAGTGGGACCTCAGCTGTGGGACCTCAGCTGTGGGCTGCAGTGGCGGCTCAGGTGCATGACACACAGTGGGACCTCAGCTGTGGGCAGCGGTGGTGGCTGTGGTGACGAGGGTCTGTGGATTAACACACAGCAGCACATATCTCATCCAGCAAACACATGTGGCTGTGGGCTCTGCCTCAGGGGAGGATCTCTGGCCGCGTGTCACAGGCAGCTGTTGACACCGTTTTCTGCTCTCGTCCTGCAGGGATAGCAGTTTTCTCAGCGTTCTGAGAAGTGTATTTAAGTCTGCAGAAACAGAGGGGCTCCTTGACACCCACCTCTGAGGAACAGGAGAACATTAACGAGCTCTTTCCATGGAGCCCTGATACACTGAGCACACTCGGTGACCTTTTGTTTCATATGGAGGAGGCAGAGGCCTCATGTTTTCAGAAGCAGCATCTAAAGCAGATCAGGAAAGGGAAGCCTCACTGGAACTGTAACGAGAGCGATGTCCGAACAGCTGGAGGCAGCTCCAGATGCACCCGTGGGCATGTGACTCTGGAGCTTTCTAGAGGGGGTTCTGGGCATGAGGGTGGGGGAGGAGCAAATGAGCCAGGGGCCAGCTTCACCCCTAGTGGGAGGACGGAAAGCTGAGGGCGGAAGAGCCAGTGTCAGTAAAAGCAGCGCGCTCAGCTGGAAGGATGAAGATGTCCACCACACCCTGGGGGATGAGAGGAGTTGGGAAGCCACGGGCCAGAAGCGCTGGGAGGGGAGCAGGTTCAGATCCCGTGGGACACTGTTAGTCATTCTTGCATTGGTGTAAAGAAATATCTGTGATTGAGTAACTTATAAAGAAAGGAGGTTTAGTTGGCTCACAGTTCTGCAGGCTGTGCAGGAAGCATGGCGGCTTGTGCTTCTGGGGAGGCCTCAGGAAGCTTCCACTCATAGCAGAAGGCAAAGGGGAAGCAGGCGTCTTACATGGCAGGAGCAGGAGCAGGATAGAGAGGGGAGGAGGGAGGTGCCACACACTTTTAAATGACCAGGTCTCAGGAGAGCTCATTGACTATCACAAGAACAGCACCTAGGGCTTGGTGCAGAGCCGTTCATGAGAAACTCAGTCCCATGATCCAATCCTCCCACCTGGCCCCAATGCCCACATGGGGGATGCAATTCAGCATGAGGTTTGTGCGGAGACACAGATCCAGACCACATCAGACGTGTTTCTGTGCTGGGCCAGGCACATGGGGTCTCCAAGGACCTAGACCTGAAGGGCTGGAGGCTCTAAGCAGTGGCACAGACCCAAGAACGAAGCCACGGAGTCTCCCATCTCCGTCCTGGGAGCTTGTCGGCTCTGCCTCCGAGTAAGCACAGGAATGCACTCAGTGGTTCCTGCTCCTGGGAGACTGTCCCTGTTGCAAGCCTGTGTCTCCAAGGACTGGGTCTGATGCTGGTTCCCAGGGAGTCAGTCCTGGCATGCATCACTCTAGGCTAAGCTCGGAACTCAAAGACAAGCTTTGGTGTTCGGTGTGTTCCTTGCTTAAGACCTCATTCATTTTGCAGATGCTACGGTCACAAAATAACTTCTAAAATGCAAGTTCAACACCTGTGATAGGAGAAGTTCCAAAAGCACTCTGTTTGATCTAAAGTTGGTTTAGTTAAAGGGTGTCTGTCCTATGTCACTTTGCATCTCACCCACTACACATCACCCTAGACAACGAATCCCCTCACTACACGAATAACGTTTGGTATTTTTGTCTCCCCTACAGTTTGCCTTCGTGGCTGCCTTCAGTTGGAGACTTCTGCCTATTATTATTTTTATCCATATTCTGTAATCCTGCCAGTTCCAGCTCAGACACCGGAAGTCTAGTGTCAGTGCCAGCAAATTTCCCTCTCACCGATGCATGTTCACTTGTGTCAGATTCTTTGCTGTTGATTCTCTAAAAGATCAGGGCAGCCCCTGACCGCAGTGCTTTCTGTGTGAGTCTCCTGTTTCTTTCCAGGGCCTTTATCCACGGCGCCTGAGCAGGACCTTCCCCACAGGAGCCAGGCAGCCCACGGTCCTCCTCCACTGCTAACCTACCTTGTTTGACCTGCAAGGTGAAACCTGTTTCCCATTTTGTCGTGGGCTATCTCTTGGGCTATGTACCGCTTGTACCTTCAGTTGCTTACTTAGCTTTGTATATTACGTTTTGCCGTTTGAGTGGACACACGTCCTGTAGTAGAGTGGCAAATCCTCAGACTGCACCTTCAACAGCTTGACCACCATGGCTGAGTCCTGCTCTTAGGAACTCGTTTTTTAATAGGGAACCTGTCTCCAGGAGACTGCTGTTTAAAAGCAAATGCGTTCTGCAGGAGCAGCCCATTTGTTTATTATTAACTTAGAAATCAACTTGCACCTTGAAAGGAAGTGAGTAGGACCTACATGCTGGAACAGTGGCCTGGCAGGTTTCACTCTGGGTGGGCAGGTGGCGTAGGAGGAGGAGTTTATAATAAATGATGGATTGCTGCTGTAGATGTACCACTCCTTGCTGTGCACAGGACTTTTATTCCTAATAACTGCACAGGATAGGTTTTACCACCCCGTCCATAGGAAACAGAGTTTAGAGGTATGGTACATCAATTATGGTGACCTGAAAGCTTATGACGGAGGCAGAGCCCAGTGTAGGAGGACAGATGTGGTGAATGGTTTTGGTAACGGTTCAGAGAGGGTCCCAAGGCTGGGCGGGATTGACTGGAAGGCTCCTTGCAGCTCTGCGTTCAGAGGGAAATCCACCTTCTCCCTGCTGGGCCACTGCCAGCTGTGAGCTCTCTCCCCTGTGGCCCATGGGTAGAGCTGCCGAGCCCTGACCTCATGAGCTTCAGAGGGGCTGGAACTTCTGTGATACCTGCTGGGAGCTATGTCCCGGCAGCACCTCCTGGTTTCTTGCTTAAAGCCTCTCAAAAATGAAGTCAACGTGTTAACAGATATGAGGATGGCAGGAAACATGTTCAGGTAAGTGAACACCAGGCAGCCTGAACACCTCTCCTTATCGGCGTGCATCACACAGGGACAGGAATGCATCCCGAGATGTGTCTTAGGTGATTCTGTTCCTGTGCAAACATCCTAGAGTGTGTACACCTGGTGGTATAGCCTAAAAGACATCTAGGCCACCACACACAGCCCGCCACACATCTAGGCCACCACACACAGCCCGCCACACATCTAGGCCACCACACACAGCCCTCCACACATCTAGGCCACCACACACAGCCCTCCACACATCTAGGCCACCACACACAGCCCGCCACACATCTAGGCCACCACACACAGCCTGCCACACATCTAGGCCACCACACACAGCCTTCCACACATCTAGGCCACCACACACAGCCTTCCACACATCTAGGCCACCACACACAGCCTGCCACACATCTAGGCCACCACACACAGCCCTCCACACATCTAGGCCACCACACACAGCCTGCCACACATCTAGGCCACCACACACAGCCCTCCACACATCTAGGCCACCACACACAGCCTGCCACACATCTAGGCCACCACACACAGCCTTCCACACATCTAGGCCACCACACACAGCCTTCCACACATCTAGGCCACCACACACAGCCTTCCACACATCTAGGCCACCACACATAGCCTGCCACACATCTAGTCTACCACACAAAGAGACAACCACACATAGAGTACCACATATCTAGACCACCACACATAGCCTGCCACACATCAAGACGATACAGTGTGGCCTATTGTTCCTAGGTTACAAACCTGCACAGCAAGTTACCCTACTGAATACTCAAGGCACTTATAACACAATGGTAGGGATTTGTGTATCTGAATACATCATACATCCCAACACAGAAATGGTACAGTGGAAATATGGTATTATAATCGTATGAGACACATATGTCACATATGTGCTCCAGCATCGACCAAAGTGTCAATATGCGGTGCGTGATTCTGTGTGTGTGTGTGTGTGTGTGTGTGTGTGTGTGCCCTCTCTGTCTGTATGGTCAGCATCTGTGGATGCAGCCAACCAGGGGTTAAAGACATTTGGAAAAAAATAGATGATTGTGTCTGCAGTGAGCACGTACAGACTGTTTTTCTTGTTATTATTCCCTGAACAATACAGAATAACTTATATTTACACAGCTTTTACACTATATTAGATATTATAAGTTATCTAGAAATGATTTAGAGTTTACAGGCGGTGGCCAGGTACAGTGGCTCACACCTGTCATCCTAGCACTTTGGGAGGCTGAGGAAAGCAGTTCACTCGAGCTCAGGATTTCAAGACCAGCCTTGGCAACATAGTGAGACTCCATCGCTACAAAAAACACAAAACATCAGCCTAGCCTAGCACGGTGCCGCATGCCTGCAGACACGCCTCCCAGCTACTCAGGAGGCTGAGATGGGAGAATCACTGGAGCCCAGCAGGTTGAGGCTGCGATGGAGCCACTGCACTTCAGCCTGAGTGTCACAGTGAGACTTTGTCTCAACAACAAGCAAAGTGTGCAGGAGGGTGTGTGTAGGTTACATGAAAACACGACACCACTTTAGATCAGGGACTTGTGCATCTGTGGGTTTTGGTTTTTAGAGGGGCTCCTGGAACCAGCACCTCATGGATACTGAGGGAGGGCTAAGTGTTACAGCTGGCCTCCAGCTTACAGTGGCTTCACCTGACAGCTTTTGACTTCAGCGTGGTGTGAAGGTGCTGCCCTTCAGTGGAAACCGTGCTATGAGGCCCAAATACACACCCAACCACTGTGTGTTTTAGTTTCAGTGCAGTGTTCAATAAATTACATGAGATATTCAACACGTATTATAAAATAGGTTTTGCGTTAGGTGATTTTGCTGATCTCTAGGCTAATGTGAAAGTTCTGAGCACTGGCAGGTTAGGCTAAGCTGTGATGTTCAGTAAGATCGGCGTATGAAATGTATTTTCCGCTTACGATATTTTCAACTCACAGTGAGTTTAACAGGACACAACCATTCTGTAAGTCGAGGAGCATCTGTATACATAACGGATTAGAAAAATTGTCCTTCAAACACCTAGAGTGTGATGGGATGGTGCCACCGGCAGTGCGTGGAAGGGTGGTCTCTGGTGATGCTCTTGGCTCGCTGTCTTTTAAAAGTATTCCAGAATGAATAAAACAACAAGCAGAAGGCACATTTAATCCAATTGAAATTTTACACTTAAAATTACAGCTGATGGCTTTGATGTAAAAAGGAAATGAAAGCTGTCTGAACTATTATATAAAACGAATCTTGCTTAAGTGGCCGGTACCTGGACCAAGAAATAAATATTTGGCCAGATTTAGCATTTACATCGACCTTCAATCACGTTACATATATATATATATAATATATATTATATATATATAATCTATATGTATATTTCTATATGTATATGTATATATATATTTCTATATGTATATGTATATATGTATATTTCTATATGTATATGTATATATGTATATTTCTATATGTATATGTATATATGTATATTTCTATATGTATACGTATATATGTATATATATAAATATATATATATATTTGAAGACAGAACACACAACTCATTTACAATATTCTTAAACGTAGAAGAGTTACTGAATGTGAAGATATTCACTAAAGCCTCACAAGCTTAGGTCTAAGCTACGGGGCCCAAGTTCAGAAATCGTGTCGGCTTTCTCAGCTTTTCATGATGTTCAAATATCTTTCTATCAGGGCACTTGACCCAGGTCCAGAGGCACAGATTCTGAATGGACATATTCTTACAGAGGAAATTTCGGGACATGACAAATAAAATGTAAATTAGCTGTCAATCAGATATTAAAATGGATTTTTAAGAAGAATTTCTCTCCTTCAAAGGAGAGTGAAGATGATCCTTCTGCTAAATGATTTGAGAGTGTAATTGGCTGATGAGGGTGTCGAGAAACAGCAATAAAGAGAAGGAACATTTAATTTTAGCTTGTCACTTCCAGCTTTATACATTGGTTTATTCCAAATGAAAACTCAGTTTTCAAAATTCAATTGCCTTTTTATTTATTTATTTTTCTTCTCCCACTTGTTTAAGTGGTTCCTTAAATCTACCAGCCAGTGGGCAAAAGCGGAAAAGTTGAGTTTCCTGTGCACGTGCGTGTGCTTTAAGGCTTACTGAAGCGGAGCACTGCGCGCAGCGAAATTGCCTGACCTGACCATCACCTCGCAAGGCCTGCAGAGCACGTGGCGCCGGGCGCGGCTGCCTCAGATGGGCACTTGTTTGGGTGAAATTGTGTTGAGATGGCCGTATCTTATTTCCAACACGGCCCTTTAACGACAGGTAACGCTCCCTTTTCTCCCTTGGGGAAGCCTTAACGAGTTTCTCCCCCTCACAGAGAGCAATTAGGTGTCTTCTGTCGGCTGCGCCCGGAGCGCACCTGCGACCCACAGTGATCTTGTTGTCACGCAGATCTGCCCAGTCAGGTAAGGAGAAAGCCCAATTAGGCCTTCCCCGATGAGAAGCAGGTTGAGAAAGACTATTGCGTGGGTGCTTGGACGGGGAACAGAAGAGGGGAGCGTGTTGATTAGGGAGGGTGGGTCGGAGTCACCAGTGCACTGGTTCTCCATCCAGGGCCTCAGACCAGCAGCCACAGCAGCCTCACCTGGAAACCAGCCAGAAACGCAAGTTATCAGGCCACACCCCAGACCCGAATCAGAAGCTCCCGGGGTGCGGCTCAGCACTTTGCTCCCCAAGCCCTCCTGGTGATCCCGGCACATGTTCACGCCTAGAGGTCACAGGTCTCGTGCACAGAGCTCACGGGGGGCGGGCGGAATCTCGGCTCTGCCTTTGTTGCCTAGGCGCCCCCAGATCACTCCACTTCTTCAAGTCTGAGCTTCTCTCTATGCAAACGGAGATAACAGAGCCTACCTTGGCAGGGTGCTATTAAATACGTTATATATTATGTTAAACGCGTTTCATAGGAAATGATGCCTTGTGTGTGAAGTAGGATGTCAAATGGAACTCTTCCTGCCTCGATGTCAGTGGAAGCATCCCTCTGGCAGCTGCAGACATCAAGGAGGGGAAGCCCTCTAAGCAGACTCAACAAAGGAAATCGCTCAGAATAACTCCTCTCCCGAACTTCCTCACCCACTCTGAATATACACTCGCTGGGCCGGGGGGAAAGGCAGCGGCGTGGAGCAATGCTTCAGCAGTATTTCGTGTCTCCAGTCCTGGTGAGAGGGAGCTTCAGAGCCTGTGTCCCCTGCAGTTGACAAGAGAGTCTCCTGGTGCCTGCCTGGGCTGAAGGACGCTATTCAGCCTCTTGCTGCTGTGTTGAGAGGGGTCTGCACACTCCTGGAGTTTATTGAAGTAAGGATTGGATAAGAGTTTAACGTGCTGTGTGGGGAAGAGAGAGCTGAGAGCAGGTTGCTGACAGATCTCTCCAGAAGTTCTGCCTAGGGGGGCAGAGGGACCCAGCACCAAGAAGCTGGAGGAGGACACGCACTCACTGGGCACCGTGGGAGGAGCCACACACAGCCTCCCACCAGAGAGTCTCACCTACCAGGTCAGAGGCACGGCGGGAGAGAAGTCACAGCAAAGCTCATTTTCAAAAAATGCTCTAAAGCGTCCATGAGAGAAAGAATCTGTTTCAAAAACCCTCTGCGGAGTGGAAGGCTAGCTCATAACAGCACGAGCATAACAAGAAGGCTTCTGTCCTTCATCACTCTTGCTTCTCCCGGCTCCAACATGGGAGGGGGCATGGCGAACTAAAACCCGGGTGTGGGAGGAGGGAGGAGGGCTGCAAGAGAAACAGGGAAGCCGAACGCAGCCTTCCTTTCCACTCCAGGACAAGCCACGGCAGCACGGGAGATTGCGAAATCGACTCACGGCTTTGATTAATATTTGCTCTCCACATTCTAACTTCTAAATTGAGACTCTGTGATTTAAGTGACCCTAACATTGTCTAGTACCTAAAAATGAATAAAATAGAGAGAGATGTTTTGGAAAAAAATATTTTCACTGCAAACCTGTTAAAGGATCAAATGCTAACCATCAAGCTGCATTCGAGTTGATTATGACATGAGTCATGCTGGCTCAGTACACACAAGCGCACACCCACATGCACACATTACATGGTCACGCCTCAGTGATGGTATCTGTTAACTTCCATTAGAAAAAAGAGCGTTGGACTCCTTTTAGAATCAGTAAGGTTTTATTGTCAGATTTTACTGGTCTAAGTATAAACACAGGTTTAACAACACAAAATATTTTAATGAACACGAAGATGAACCAACACAAGTTTCTGGCAGCAGTGGTGTTTTTATAGATTCACAGGATGAGAGGGCTCTGAAGTGGCTGAGTGATCCACAGGTGATATAACCATCAGCTCAGAGATGCTCAAGGCTGGGAGAGGCCTGATGGCCAGGGCAGCCGCCTTCCGCAGCTTCCAGGGGCACCGTCACAGGCTGACTTCAGGAGCGGTCCCCCTGCCTTCTGAGCGCATAGTCAGGGTGGCCATGGCCAGTGTCCTTGTAAATGGCTCTGAAGGCCCAACCCAGCTGAATTTAAATTCTTCCAAATGGCAATGCAATATGCTTGAATGCTCCTTGTAACTTTTCATGGAGACAGTCCTGCTTATGACTAACTAGGATCACGAAGACATTTCACTTACACAATTGGAAAATTGCAGCTTCTTGTTAAGTTTCTTAGCTACAATCTACAAGGCCATGTGGAGCAAATCTGTCCTCTTTTTATGGCAGTCTTTCAGTAATTTGGGGAAAGCTACTGAGATCTTCTTGAGTCTAGTTTCTTCAACACTCTCCCATCTGAATTATTTCTTCCATCCTTCCCACTCTGATCTATACGTGTGCTGGTGTATATTAGAACCAGAAGACCATTCTTAGAATGAAGTCAATGCTTCAAAAAACCCAACTGCCATTGCTTTGCTTTAGACAAGAAAAGTAAGATCCAGTGAGGATGCTGACATATCCAAAACCATGCAATTTGTTAGCTGCAGCAAGAGCGGAGACACCATGGCCTTCCTGACGTCCAGCTCTGGGTTTTCCCACTGTGCCATCCTTCCTCGAGGGTGCAAGATTGGCTTCAACATCTCTTATACTTTTGTTGACAGGGAATGCCTTTTCCGCATCCTGCTGCGTTTGGGGTGGTTGCTACTGAGGATATACTAAGCCCAACCGGACCACAGCATGAGTCGAGCACCCGAGGACAAACTTTCCCTAGAAAGACTTACCACAGAGGCCAGGTAACACTGACTGTCGGGGCAGCTGGTGTGGACTGATGGGTCAAGGGACATTCCTGCTACGTGGAACACTCACGTGCATCTAAGGAAGTTCAGTGCCCTGAATTTAGTGACTTGGTGAAAGCGGTGACCATCACTCAAAGCTGTAGAGTACTAGCAACTTTTAAAATGCAGCATTCTATTTTAGTATTTCAATGACACCATAAATCAGTGTGTAAGGATGGGTCGAGAGATAACTGTTAATTTGTTGAGTATTTACAGATTGCCTACTATGTGCTGGTACCACCATGCTAATTCACATTTAGTCCTTACGGTAAAACTCAGCTGCCTGTGATCATTTTCATTTTACAAATGATGTAACTGAGACTTACAGAGAATCAGCGACTTCTCAGTGTCACCATGCTGGTCACTGGTACAGTGGGTGTAGCTCAGTGCCAATCTAACTTCCAGTCCAGGCTTCTTCCATCATACACAGCTGTTAGAGCTATCTATTGCTGCATAACAATGTAATCCAAAATCAAGCAGCTTAAAACAACACAGGGCTTCAATCAGTTCCCACAGTTTCTGAAGCTCAGGAATCCAGGCGTGGTTCAGGGTGGTTCTTAGTCAGGCTCTCCCATGGGGCTGTGGTCAAGCTGTGAGTCAGGAAGCCATTGTCTCAGGGTTGTACTCATTTACATTCCCCCTTTTTTCTCTTCTTTTCTCCAGCATTCGTTATTGTGACTTTTGGATAAAAAACATTTTAATTGGGATGAGATGATATCTCCTCAAAATTTTGATTTACGTTTCTTTAATGATCATTACTGTCGAATATCTTTGCATATGCCTGTTTACCATTTTGGGAAATGTCTTTTCAAATCTTTTGCCCATTTTTAAATGGGATTATTAGATGTTTTTCCTATAGAGTTGTTTGAGCTCTTCATATATTCTGGTTATTAAGCCCTTGTCAGATGGGTAGTTTGCACATATTTTCTTTCATTTGGTAGGTTGTATTTTCACTGTTAGTTGTCTCTTTTTTGTGTGTGCAGAAGCTTTTTAACTAGATATTATTCCATTTGTCCATTTTTGCTTTGGTTGCCTGTACTCACGAGGTATTATTCAAGAAATTTTTGCCAAGATTAATGTCCTGGAGAGTTTTCCCAATGTTTTCTTGTAGTAGTTTTATAGTTTGAGGTCTTAGGTTTAAACGTTTAATCAATTTTGATTTGCTTTTTGTATAAGGTGAGAGATAGAGATCACATTTCATTCTTCTGCATGTAGATACCCAGTTTTACCAGTACCATTTATTTAAAAGAGAAGAGACTCTGTTTCCCAATGTATGTTCTCCTCACCTATGTTAAAATGAGTTTGCTGTAGATGTGTGGATTTGTTTCTTGGTTTTCTATTCTTTTCCATTGGTTTATGTGTCTGTTTTTATGCCAGTACCATGCTGTTTTGGTTCCTATAGCTCTGTAGTATAATTTTAAATTAGGTAATATGATTCCTCCAGTTTTCTTCTTTCTGTTCAGGATGACTTCAGCTATTCTGGGTCTTTTGTGGTTCCATATGAATTTTAGAATTGTTTTTCCCATTTATGTGAAGAATATCATTGTTATTTTGATAGGGATTGCATTCAATCTGTAGATTGCTTTGGGTAGTATGGACATTTTAACAATATTCCTTTTTCCAATCTATGAACATGAAATATCTTTCAATTTTTTGTGTATGCTTCAATTTCTTTTAACAATGTTTTATAGTTTCCATTATAGAAAACTTTCACTTCTTTGATTAATTCCTAGGTATTTAATTTTATTCGTGTCTGTTGTAAATGGGATTACTTTTTTGTTATCTTTTTCATGTTGTTCATTGTTGGCATAGAGAAATGCTACTGATTTTTATATGTTGAATTTGTATCTTGCAGCTTTGCTGAATTTATCAATTCTAATAGTTTTTTTGGTGAAATCTTTAGGTTTTTCCAACTATAAAACCATATCATCTACAAACAAGGAGAAACTGACTTCTTTGTTTTCAATTTGCACGTCCATTATTTCCTTTTCTTGTCTTATTGCTCTAGCTAAGACTTCCAGTACTATGTCAAATAACAGTGCTGAAAATGGACCTCCTTGTCACAGTCCAGATACAAGAGGAAAGGCTTTCAGTTTTCCCCATTCAATATGATACTAGCTGTGGATCTGTCTTATATGGCTTTTATTATGTGAGATATGTTCCTTATCCCCAGTTTTTAAAGGGTTTTTTTTTTTTTTTTAATCATAAAGGGATGTTGAATGTTATCAAATACTTTTTCAGCACTAATTGACTTGATCATATTGTTTTGTCCTTCATTCTGTTGATATGATGTATCATATTGATTGATGTTGAACCATTCTTGCATCCCTGAGATAAATCCCACTTAATCATGATACATGATCTTTCTAATGTATTGTTGGATATAGTTAGTTAGTATTTTGTTGAGGATTTTTGCATCAATATTTATCAGAGACATTGAACTATAATTTTCTTTTTTGATGTGCCTTTGTCTGGTTATGGAGTCAGGGTAATACTGGCCTCATAGAGTGGGTTTGGAAGTATTTCTTCCTCTTCCATTTTTTAGAACATATGAGTCAGATTGGAATTAGCTATTCTTTAAAGGTTTGGTCAAAATCAGCAGTGAAATCATCAGGTCCTGGGCTTTTCTTTACTGGGAGACTTTTTATTATGGTTTCAATCTCATTACTTGTTATGGGTCTGCGTGGTTCAATCTTGGTAGGTTGTATGTATCTAGGAATTTAACAGTTTTTTTCTAGATTTTCTAATTCACTGGTATATAGTTGCTCATAGTAGCCACTAATGATCTTTTGAATTTCTATGGTGTCAATCATAATGTCTCTTTTTTCATCTCTGATTTTATTTATTTGGATCTTCTTTTTTTTTTCTTAGATAGTCTGGCTCAAGGTTTGTCAATTTGGTTTACTTTTTCAAAATCATAAATTTTTTTGTTTTATTGATCTTTTATAGTTTTATTTATTTCTCCTCTGATCTTTATTATTTCTGTTCTTCTACTAATTTTCATTTGGCTTGTGCCTAATTTTCTAGTTCTTTAAGATATGTCATTAGTTTATTTATTTGAATTTTTCTTCTTTTTTATGTAGGCACTTACAGCTATAAATTTCATTTTTAGTACAGCTTTCACTGTATCACATAGGATTTGGTATGTTCTGTTTTCATTGTAATTTGTTTAAAAACATGTTCAATCTCTTTCTTCATGCCTTCATTGATCCACTTGTCATTCAGGAGCATATTGTTTAATTTCCATTGATTTTATAGTTTCCAAAATTCATCTTGTTATTGCTTTCTAGTTTTATTCCATTGTGGTCAGAGAAGATGCTTGATATTATTTCAGTTTTTTTGAATGTTTTAAGATTTGTTTTATGACCTAATATATGTTCTGTCCTTGAGAATGATCTATGTGCTGAGGAGAAGAATGTGTATTTTGCAGCCATTGGATAAAATTTCCTGTAATTATCTATTAGGTCCATTTGGTCTATAGTGCAAATTAAGTCCAATGTTTATTGATATTCCTACTGAAAGACCTGTTCAATGTTGAAAATGGGGTGTTAAAGTCTCTGGCTATTATTGTGTTGGGTCTATCTCTCTCTTTAGCTCTAATAATATTTGCTTTATATATATGGGTGCTCCAGTGTTGGGTACATATGTATTTACAATCATTACACCCTGTTGCTGAATTGATTCTTTTATCATTATATAGTGGCCTTGTCTCTTACAGTTTTTGTCTTGAAATCTATATTGTCTGATATAAGTGTGGCTACTCCTGCTTTTTTTTTTTATTTGTATGGAATATCTTTTTCATCCCTTTATTTTCAGTCTATGTATATCTCTATAGGTGACATGTGTTTCTTGCAGGGAACAGAACATTGGGTCTTGTTTTTTCATTCATTCATCCACTCTATGGCTTTTGATAAGAGAGTTTAGTTTGTTTACAGTCAGTGGACCTGGAAAGGTCCTTTTCTTCCTTTTCTTTTCTTCTCTTCTTTCCTGTCACCCTTTTTGTGACAGTGATTTTCCCTGATAGCATACTTTAATTTCTTGCTTTGAACTTTTTGTTTATCTATTGTATGTTTTTTTTAAATTTGAGGTTATCATGAGGTTTGCAAATATTATCTTATAACCCATTATTTTAAACTGATGACAACTTAACACTGATTGCACAAATAAACCTACAAAAATAAAACTAATAAAAACCCTACACTTTAACTTCATCCCCTACTTTTTATCCTTTACCTGTTTCTCTTTATGTCTTACTGTATTGTGTATGTCTTGAAAAGTTGTTGTAGTTATTTTTTATTGGTCCATATTTAGTTCTACTTAAGGTAAGACTCGGTTATATACCATAATTACAGTATATTTTTCTGGGGTTTTCTGTGTGATTGCTATTACCAGTGAGTTTTGTACCTTCAGACAATAACATCCTTTTCTTTCAGATTGAAAACCTCCTGTTAGCATGTCTTATAGGACAGGTCTGGTGTTGATGAAATCTCTCAGCTGTTGTTTGGGAAGGTCTTTATTTCTTCTTGATGCTTAAATGATATTTTCCCTGGATATGCTATTCTAGGGTAAAAGTTTCATTTTTTCCCCTTAAGCACTTTAAATATTTTAAGTTACTCTCTCCTGGCCTGTAAGGTGTCCACTGAAAAATCTGCTTTCAGATGTACTGGAGCTCCGTTTTGTGTTATTCAATTATTTTCTCTTGCTGCTTTTAGGATTCTTTTTTCATTCTTTATATTTGGGAGTTTGATTTTTAAATACCTTGAGATAGTCTTCTTCAGATTAAATCTGCTGGGTGTTCTATAACCTTCTTTTATTGAATGTCAATATCATTCTCTGCTTTGGGAAGTCCTCTGTACTATTTCTTCGAATAAATTTTCTGCCCCTATGTTTTTCTTTACCTCCTCTTTAAGGCCGATAACTCTTAGATTTGCCCTTGTGAGGCAATTTTCTACATCTTGTAGGAGTGCTTCATTGTTTTTCATTCTTTTTTCCCCTCTGACTGAGCACTTTCAAATAGCCTGCCTCCAAGCTCTCTTATTCTTTCTTCTGCTTGATCGATTCTGCTATTAAGAGACTCTGATGTATTCTTCAGCATGTTGAATAATAATTGCATTATTTAACTCTAGAATTTCTGCTTGATTCTTCCTAATTATTTCTATCTCTTTGTTAAATTTATCTTACAGAATTCTGAATTCTTTCATTGTGTTATCTTGACTTTTTTGAGTTTCCTCAAAACAACTATTTTGACTTCTCTAATTGGTCACATATCTCTATTTCTCCATGATGATTCTCTGGTGCCTTATTTAATTCATTTGATGAAGTCCTGTTTTCCTGCATGGTGCTGATGCTTGCAGATGTTTGTTGATTTCTGGGCATTGAAGAGTTAGAAATTCATGGTGGGATTTGCAGTCTGGGCTTATTTGTGGCTGTCCTTCTTGAGATTGCTTTCCAGGTATTGGAAGGGGTTGGGCTCCAAGGTCAATAATGCTATGGCTTTTGAAGACTCATAGAGACACCACCGTGGTGGTCTTGGAAAAGATCCAGAAGAGTTCTCTGGATTACCAGGCAGAGGATCTCCTTCTTTTCCCTTTCTTTGTCTCTAGGTATCTCTCTGTGCGCTGAGCCATCTGGAACTGTGGCTGTGGTGTTGCAAGCACTCCTCTGGGCACCACCACTGGGACAGCACTGGGTCAGACCTGAAGCCAGCACAGCCCTGGACCTTGCCCAAGGTCCTTCTCTTCAGGGTGGTGAGATCTCCCAGGCTGCATGCATGTTCAAAGATGCTGACCGTGAGCAAGGGACAGAGTCAAAAACTTCAGCAGTTACGTCATGTTCTATTCTACTGCTGCAAAGCTGGCACTAAAAGCACAATACAAAGTCCTTCCTGCTCTTCTCTCCCCTGTCTGCAGGCAGAGGAGCCTATCCTTGTGGCCAAGACTGCCACTTGTCCCCAGGGGTTTTTGCCAGGCCAGTGTTGACTGATGGCAGTGCCTCTTCTGTCAGCTTGTGGTGAATGCCATCAGGCCTGGCAGTCGCCCTTCATAACAGAAGGCTCCCCTCTGGCTTAGGGGAGGTCCAGAAATGCTGTCCAAGATCCTAGGTCTGGATTTTGGGACCCCAAGAGCCAAGTCCTGGAATGGTGACCCCTAAAAAGCCCGCTTGGTGTTCTGCCCCACTGTGGCTGAGCTGGTACCTAAAATGCAAGACAAAATCCCCTGAAAATTCCTCTGCTCTTCTCAAGCAGAAGGGGTCTTTCGCCATATGCAGCACAGCTGAGAATGTGCAGAGTGGGCCCTGAAGCAAGCACATCTCAGAGCCCACGGCCCATGGCGTATCCCTGGGTATTGCCGCTGGCTCTCCAGGGCCCAAGGGCTCTTTAGTTAGCAGGTGATGAATGCTGCCAGGGGTTCAAGGCAGTGGGTTCTCAGGCAGCCCAGGGTGTGTCTAGAAATGTCCTCTGGGAACCAGGGGTTGGAACTGGGGCTCATGGCCGTGCCTACTGCTCTCTCCTGCTGTTGCTGAGCTGGTATCCAAGACGCAAGGCAACATCCTCTTTCCTTTTCACTCTCCTCTCCTCAAGCAGAAGGGGGGAGACACTGTCATTGCTTTGAGCTGCACTGCCTTTGAGCTGCACTGCCTTTGAGCTGCACTGCCACCCCAGCTGGTGTTTTCTAGAACACACGCCATCCTAGTCCTCTGGCTCTGAGCCCAGCTTACCACTAGGAGTTGCCTAAGAATTGCAGGCCCTGTGTCCCATACTGCCTTTTGAGTTTGCCCAGGACTCCAGAGCCCTTCTGCCTGCAGTGCCAAGGCTGGCCTGGAAACTCAAGTTCCGACAACTGGGTTGGGTGATTCCCCTCTGGCGAAGGTTGGTCAAAATGCCCCCTTCATGTGCTGGTGCTGGCTGAGCCCAGCATGGTTTTATCCTCTGCCGTAACAGGGCAGCACTGGGTTCCGTGTAAGGTCGCCCAGTCGCCGTGCTCACCCTCTCCACACTGCACAGACTCTGTGCTGTGCGGCCACTTCCAAGAGACGCGGGAGGGGTGGCACTGGTGGCTCAAGGCTGTCTCTCCTTCCTCCTCAGTGGCACAAAGATAAAACCTGGTACTGTCCTTGCTCACATGACTTTTGGTTCTTGTGATGGTGCTTTTCTGTGTGGAGATAGTTGTTAAAATTTGGTGTTCCAGCGAGGAGGACAAACAGTGTAGGCTTCTCTTCTGCCATCTTGCTCCACCAAGCCCCTTCTGTAGTCTCAAAAAGCAAAACAGATTCTGCTCACAGAAAAGTATTTTGAAAATGTGACACAGAGCGGGAGAGAGAGAGAGATGCAGAGAGAGAAAGAGAGAGAGGAAGAGAGAGAGGTGGTCTCCCCAGGACCCTCTTTCCCATGTATCAGCTCAGGCTCTCTGGTCTTCTCCAGGCCCCTACCCCTGGTCTACACCACCGTCAGCTTCTCTTTCCCAGACGGCACAATCTCTGGATTGTCCAGCTCTGCTTCACTCATTTCCCAAACCGACACCAAAAAGACCCGGGAGCCTCATGGAAGGTGGGAGGGGGCTGTATCTTCTCCGTTTTTTTTTTTTTCCAACAAAAATTCTTTTGACAAATACTTCACAAATACTTACACTTTGACATTGTGCTAGCACTTCACACAACCACTCCTAATCCCTGGAGCCGACCTGCAGGTCCGCAGTCGCTATCACTGCTGTGTAGACAAGGCTGACAAGGGGGACACCGGGGCACGAGGCCACGCAGGAGGAAGCACGTGGCTGGATGTCAGCTGAGGCAGGACAATCACTCTGTGTAGACATCACCATAGTCCAGGGGGCGGGGCTAATGGGGCTCAGAGAGGGGCAGATTCAGGAGTTTAGAGGGAGGCAAGGCCACAGGCAACGGCTGGATCCTTCTAGGAAGGAGGACAATTGAGTGTCGCTTTGAAGAAGGCCTAGGTGTTGGGTGGCAAAAATGGGGCAGGGGTGGGGTTGGGAGCAGGGAGAGGGGCTGAGATGAGATGGAACTGTTACTATTTGAAGTGTTTCCTTATTTTTTTTTCACGAAATTTCCACTGTCTTTTTAATGATTGCAAATTCCTCTCCACCTATGGAACTAGGCGGGCTTATAAGGCTTCCTTGACAACCTATGTGTGATTCGTTACTTTCTTCTCTATTTTCATAGCATTTTGGAGGGAAATTGGGGAAGACTGTTAGCTTATTAGCAAGATAAAATTTTTAGATGGAAGCTTGACATTCTGTACATCTGATGAAATCAAAGGGGCTTTGAGGAATGTTTGAGTTAATCCTCACTGTTTGGAACCAGCTTCCGTTATACAAATATGCAGACTGAGCACGAGTGATAAATGAAAGCAATAGGGTGACAGTTCCTTCTCTGCTAATCCATATCCAAATACGCTGTAAAAATGGTAGTGCATGTATTCATAATTAACATGCCCGCCATAAATCATCTCAGAACTAAATTATTAAAACAATGAAATGCACACATCTCTATTAGAGATGAAAATATGTTTGTGGAAAAGTTAGGAAAGTTAACACCAGGCCTGCTGAGGCAAACTGACTACGGCCCACCCTGGTTCTCACCGAAAGATGAAGCAGGGTGGGTCCATGGAGACCACCCCTGAAGTCCAAGAAAGCTGAGAGGTCAAAGAAGGAGGCTGTCAAATCCAGTTTCTTAGAAAGAAACTTTTAATAGAGATTTACAAACAGAAGCCACATCTGTGTCCTGGGAAGGGCAAGACAAGATGGTGGATCCCCATGCCATCCTCACCAGACCCTGAGATCACATACCTCAGAGGAGGGACGCAAACACGTGTTCTCTAGTGGGAATGGGCAAGAATTTGCCCCAAGGACAGGATTTAAGTATCTGCTTTTCCACAAAGGATCACAGATCAACTAGAAATCTCAGAGGCCTTCTCAGAAGTAGGGTTGATCAGAAGTCAATATGGCAGATTCGCTTCCAAGATGCAGTCACTTTAGCCTCCCATTCAAGATGGAGTCGCTTTGGCCTCCCATTCAAGATGGAGTCGCTTTGGCCTCCCATTCAACATGGAGTCGCTTTGCCTCCCATTCAAGATGGAGTCACTTTAGCCTCCCATTCAAGATGGAATCGCTTTGGCCTCCCATTCAAGATGGAGTCACTTTGGCCTCCCATTCAAGATGGAATCACTTTAGCCTCCCATTCAAGATGGAGTCACTTTAGCCTCCCATTCAAGATGGAGTCACTTTAGCCTCCCATTCAAGATGGAGTCACTTTGTCCTCCCATTCAAGATGGAATCACTTTAGCCTCCCATTCAAGATGGAGTCACTTTGGCCTCCCATTCAAGATGGAGTCACTTTGGCCTCCCATTCAAGATGGAGTCACTTTAGCCTCCCATTCAAGATGGAGTCACTTTAGCCTCTCATTCAAGATGGAGTCACTTTGTCCTCCCATTCAAGATGGAATCACTTTAGCCTCCCATTCAAGATGGAGTCACTTTGGCCTCCCATTCAAGATGGAGTCACTTTGGCCTCCCATTCAAGATGGAGTCACTTTAGCCTCCCATTCAAGATGGAGTCGCTTTGCCTCCCATTCAAGATGGAATCACTTTAGCCTCCCATTCAAGATGGAGTCACTTTAGCCTCCCATTCAAGATGGAGTCACTTTAGCCTCCCATTCAAGATGGAGTCACTTTGTCCTCCCATTCAAGATGGAGTCGCTTTATCCTCCCATTCAAGATGGAGTCACTTTGCCTCCCATTCAAGATGGAGTCGCTTTGGCCTCCCATTCAAGATGGAGTCACTTTAGCCTCCCATTCAAGATGGAGTCGCTTTGCCTCCCATTCAAGATGGAATCACTTTAGCCTCCCATTCAAGATGGAGTCACTTTAGCCTCCCATTCAAGATGGAGTCACTTTAGCCTCCCATTCAAGATGGAGTCACTTTGTCCTCCCATTCAAGATGGAGTCGCTTTATCCTCCCATTCAAGATGGAGTCGCTTTGCCTCCCATTCAAGATGGAGTCGCTTTGTCCTCCCATTCAAGATGGAATCACTTTAGCCTCCCATTCAAGATGGAGTCACTTTAGCCTCCCATTCAAGATGGAGTCGCTTTAGCCTCCCATTCAAGATGGAGTCGCTTTGTCCTCCCATTCAAGATGGAGTCGCTTTGCCTCCCATTCAAGATGGAGTCGCTTTGGCCTCCCATTCAAGATGGAGTCGCTTTGCCTCCCATTCAAGATGGAGTCACTTTAGCCTCCCATTCAAGATGGAGTCACTTTAGCCTCCCATTCAAGATGGAGTCACTTTAGCCTCCCATTCAAGATGGAGTCACTTTAGCCTCTCATTCAAGATGGAGTCACTTTGTCCTCCCATTCAAGATGGAATCACTTTAGCCTCCCATTCAAGATGGAGTCACTTTGTCCTCCCATTCAAGATGGAATCACTTTAGCCTCCCATTCAAGATGGAGTCACTTTGTCCTCCTATTCAAGATGGAATCACTTTAGCCTCCCATTCAAGATGGAGTCGCTTTAGCCTCCCATTCAAGATGGAGTCGCTTTAGCCTCCCATTCAAGATGGAGTCACTTTAGCCTCTCATTCAAGATGGAGTCACTTTGTCCTCCCATTCAAGATGGAATCACTTTAGCCTCCCATTCAAGATGGAGTCACTTTGTCCTCCCATTCAAGATGGAGTCACTTTGGCCTCCCATTCAAGATGGAGTCACTTTGCCTCCCATTCAAGATGGAGTCACTTTAGCCTCCCATTCAAGATGGAATCGCTTTGATCTCCCATTCAAGATGGAGTCACTTTGGCCTCCCATTCAAGATGGAATCACTTTAGCCTCCCATTCAAGATGGAGTCACTTTAGCCTCTCATTCAAGATGGAGTCACTTTGTCCTCCCATTCAAGATGGAATCACTTTAGCCTCCCATTCAAGATGGAGTCACTTTAGCCTCTCATTCAAGATGGAGTCACTTTGTCCTCCCATTCAAGATGGAGTCTCTTCAGCCTCCACAGCATCTCTTGATGAGGGTTTACTGCCACAGGTGAATCTCAGACTGGAAACTGGGGTCCAAGGTAATGTGGAAACTCCAGGGGGATCCAGGAAATGTTATAGGCTGGAGCTGTGAACACATAACATCCAGACAGAATGACAGTAGTGCAATGCTGTGACCTACATTTTAACCACAAAGTCACAACAGAATTCCTGGGTGACCTTGGGCAGCCCTCACTCATTTGACGAGTCCCTCTGTAAGAATCATGGGTCTGTGGATTGGCCTGGCCCCGTGTGTCTCAGCCTGCCTTTGGCAGATGTGAGATCACACAGCTAGCAAGGCTAGTTCAGACTCAAATCTTGGGACACGATTCAAATCTTCAAGAGAACAAGAAGAGCTGGACCCCAGATTTCCCCTGGATCTCTTCCTGATTCATGGGTTGGCAGCCTCAGCTGTGGTGAGCTGGGGGAAGGGAAACTCCGAGAAAAGCAGCAGTAGCCTGGGGACCCCCAATAGTTAAAAGACTGCACGTGGGTGAATACTGAAGCCCAAGAGTCTCTTCCTGATGTGGATACCAGTGGGATGGGCCCAATACCTACCAAAAGCTGTAGCCAAGAGTTTTTATCTGACCTGGTGCCCCTGGCAGATTCCCACAGCCAAGAACCTCTCTTCCTGGTGCCTTTAAAATATTAAAATCTATGTAACAAAGGTGATATTCAGGCCATAAGGAGATCCTCCGTGGGCTGACTTTTTTTTTTTTTATTTTTATTTTTGGGACAGGATCTTGCTTTGTCACCCAGGCTGGAGTGCAGTGGCACAATTACAGCTCACTGCAGCCTAGACTTCCTGGGCTCAAGAGATCCTCCCGCCTCATCTCTGAATAGCTGGGAATACAGGCACATGCCAACGCGCCTGCCAAATTGTTTTGCATTTTTTTTAGAAATGGGGTTTTGCCATGTTCTCCAGGCTGTTCTTGAATTCCTGGGCTCAAGCACTCTGCCTGTCTCAACCTCCCAAAATGCCAGGATTATAGGCATGAGCTACTCTGCCCAGCCTTTTAATTTTTAACGAAGTAAAATTAAAATGTGCCAAGCCTATGTAGGCCTGGTTTGTGAGAGATGCTCTCCTACTCATTATCTTAGCTAATCCTGTCTAGCTGGAGCTCAGACAGGTGTGCTGTCTGCTCTATTTCACGCTGCTAGTGAGAGGTCGGGTCAGGGTTTGAATTCAAGTGTTGTAAAGCTGAAGCTCATGCTTCTTGTACAAATACATTCAAGAGCACACACACACACATGCACACACACACAGTATGCAACAAAAGATTGTGCAGCCTTTTAAAAATGCCAGCCATTGTACTGCACTTTCTCAGCTCCACACTCTTCCTGCCCCTCATCGGATTATGATCATCTCCTTTTAAGCCTCTGTTGTAAATGATTCAAAGATCAAGCAGGGATTTTGTGGGCAGCTTTGAGCAAAGAATAAAAAGGATTGGGCTTAGAGTCTGCATTCTAAATTTCTCTCACCTTCTGAAAATATCCCAAATAAAATCAGGTTATTATGATTTAAGTAGCCAGCAAAAGGCAGGCACATCTGCTCTCAGAGATGAGGAGTCAGTACTAGAAAAATAATCACAAAAAATACTGAGTATTCAGTGTGACCAGACGCATCTCATGCATTATTACTAGTCCTCAGCTCGCTCTGACAGTGGGCTTCATCACCCTCATTCTCCAGCGAAGGCATGGAGAGCCAGAGAGTCTCAAGGTCCCAGCCCGGTGCACATTGCCAGGAGGTGGACAGGCCGGCCAGACTCATTGTCCGGGTCCTTTTGTTTCTCCCTGCTCTGATATCACCTTTCCTTGCCGAGAAAGCAACTTCTTTAATGATTTGGAGTGAAGCGTGAAGCTGTGCAGGAGGCTAGGAGTTTCTAAACCAGAAACTGTGGACATGCGCCCATGCGTCTGCATTTAGTGACTTTGATTCTCAGCCACATTTGTAGCTGTGTTAAGGGGACGCCCTGAAAGAGGGTTGATAACCAGATCCATGTGACCCAAGTAGTTGTGCAGCAGAGCTGTGAATGGCAGAAAAAAGTGTGACTATAACTTTGACAAGTTTAATCGGTGATAATTTTATGTAATCATAAAATTTTAGAGCAAGGAGATGTTTTTTAATTCAATCCAAATTTTTGTTCACAGTAAAATACAAAACACAACAAAACAAAAATATCTAAGAGTCCAAGACGCGAAAGAAGCTACCTGGAGGTGAGGAGGGGCAGCCGGTGCCGCACTGGGGCCCCCGGCTCCGTGTTCTCCTGGCTCCTCCAGCTCCTCCTGCTGTGCTGTGCCTTCCGTGACAAAGGCATGGATACCACGTGGACACCACGTGACCATTTCCATGCTCTGCTCATGGTTAATTTGCTTTAGTTTTCAAAGTGGAAAAGGAGTTTCATGTGAAAAGGTGTGTTTTCTTGGGAACAACGTAACTCTGGCTCCAGCTGCAAGTACAGCCATTGTGACGAGTCCCGTCAATTCCCTCCGTCACTCAGACCTTCGGCGTTCGCCGGAATCCACAACCCCTTTCCAGGAGCTTGCACCCAAGCCACACCCTCGTTTCATCGGCGTGAACACGGTTGCTTTGCCTTTTCACTCCTGCCTGCGACTCTACCCTCAAATCCCCCTGGTAGCTTCTCAAGTGTGTTTGCTCCACGTGGCCAGTGGAAATGGCTGGTCGGGAATGGACTCCTGCCCCTTTCTACCCAGGCTCCTGCTTCCTCCAGCAAGAAACACCTCCCTCTCCTGAGCTCCCATTATTGCCTTGAAACTAGACTTTCAGATGTGAGAATGCAACTTCAGACCATGGGGCCTGAGCGGTGCAGACGGCTTAAAAGTAAACGTCTACATCACTTAGCAAGACAAGGGTGGATTGAGGTTATTAATTTTATGATTATTAAATGAACTGCAACTGATGCTTTTTTTAAATAAAAAAAGGGAAAATAGATCCCATTCTTTATCATGCACATATGATGTGCATAGACCAATATCACAGGCCCAAGTACAGAGCATCAGCAAAGTTGTTGCCGGATGCCAACTGGAAATAAGGTTATGCATATGCATAGGTACAGATATAACCACATACATGAATATATGAGTATACGGATGTCTGCGATGCCTGTATACTTAGTAATGCCAGATGCTGACTTATCACCAGATGTTGACATCACCAGATGTTGAAGCCCAATATATCTGATTTTATTTGGCTGAAACTATAGTATAAATTATAGACACTGAATGACTAAGAAGCATCATTTTGCAGGTGTCTGATACAGTAACTACCTAAATAGTTGAGGAAGGCACTGACCAAGATTATTAGCTTCCCAGCTATGGTAATACTTGTCCTTCTTACGTATTTATTACACGCAGTGTTTTATTGGAGAGAATTCTGAGCAAGTATCCTCTAGTGGATGAATCATCTAGAAGCTGGTTAATGGTAAATCCAAACTCTGCAAATGATTTTACGGAGGTTTATTCTGAGCCAAGGTGCGTGACCATAGCCCAGCAGAAGCACCGTTTCAAGAGGTCCAAAGAAAGAACATCTAGAGCAGCCACAACTTACAGTTTAGTTTTATACATTTCAGGGAAGCGAGAGTTACAAGCAAAGACATAAATCAACACATGGCAGGTAATCCTTGGTTCAGCCAGAAGAGGCGGGATATCTTGAAGTAGGGGCTTACGGGTTACAGGTGGAGTCAATAATTTGCAACTGGTTAAAGCAGTAAAGCTCCGCCTGAAAATCTGGAGTCGGCAGAAAGAAATATGTAATTTTAAATTTTATTTTAAGTTCTGGGATACATGTGCATGACATGTAGGTTTGTCACATAGGTAAACGTGTGCCACGGTGGTCTGCTGCACCTGTCAACCCATCACCTAGGTACTAAGCCCAGCATGCATTAGCTATTTATCCTGATGCTCTCCCTCCCCACACCTGCCTGACAGGCCCCGGTGTGTGATGGTTCCCTCCCTGTCTCCAAGTATTCTCATTGTTCTGCTCCCACGAATGAGTGAGAACATGTGGTGTTTGATTTTCTGTTCCTTCATTAGTTTGCTGAGAATGATGGTTTCCAGCTTCATCCATTTCCCTGCAAAGGACATGATCTCATTTCTTTTTTATGGCTGCATTGTATTCCATGGTGTAGATGTGCCACAATTTCTTTATCCAGTCTATCATTGATGGACATTCAGGTTGCTTCTGTGTCTTTTCTATTGTGAATAGTGCTGTAATAAACATACATGTGCATGTATTTTTATAATAGAATGATATATATTCCTTTGGGTATATACGCAGTAGTTGGATTACTGGGTCAAATGATATTTCTGGTTCTAGATACTTGAGGAATCGCCACACTGTCTTCCACAATGGCTGAACTAATTTGCACTCCCACCAACAGTGTAGAGGAGTTCCTATTTCTCCGCATCCTTGCCAGCATCTTTTTTTGTTGACTTTTTAATAATCACCATTCTGACTGGCATGAGATGGCATCTCGCTGTGGTTTTGATTTACATTTCTCTAATGATTAGTGATGCTCAGTTTTTTTCACAAGTTTGTTGGCGGCTGCATAAATGTCTTCTTTTGAGAAGTGTCTGTTCATGTCCTTTGCCCACTTTTTGATGTTTTTTTGTTTATCTTGTAAATTTGCTTAGGTTCCTTGTACATTCTGGGTATTAGATCTTTGTCAGATGGGTAGACTGCAAAGACTTTCTCCCATTCCGTAGGTTGCCCGTTCACTCTAATGATAGTTACTTTTGCTGTATAGAAGCTCTTTAGTTTAACTAGGTCCATTGTTAATTTTGGCTTTTGTTGCAATTGCTTTTAGCAATTTCATCATAAAATCTTTGCCTGTGCCTATGTCCTGAATGGTATTGCCTAGATTTAGAAAGAGATGATTTAAGTTAAGGAAGCCTGTCAACCAATACACTGGGTGAGACTGACTGGTGGGGGTGGGTGACTTGACCCTTGCCCCCGCGGCCTTAGGTCCGGTTTGTTATTCAGAGTTGTGTTGCCACAGGGAGCCCCTTCTCTCAGTCCCACCATCTTCAGCATCAGTGTTGGCCCGCTGCGCCTAAACTCCAAAAGGAGCCGGAGAGAAGGAGGCGTGTCTGACTTCCGTCCCTCCAGGGCCTAGGATTCAGTTTTTAAGGTTTTCCTGAGTTCTCCTTAGCTAGGAGGGGGTCCGTTCAGTGCGGCAGAAGGGCGTTGGATTTTATTTTTCGTTCGCATTTTTGGGAAATATCTCATTCAGCGGGCGCTCCCCTGCCGTGGCCAGCTGAGCGTGCAGTGCGAGGAAGATGACTGAGGCTTGCTTTAGGCTCCCGGGTTGCGCGCCCACCTTTAAGCAGCAGCACCACCCTGTACACCTGGTGATTCTTGTTTTCTTTGTAATGGATTTTACCGTAAGCACCTCTCATCCTGCTTTCCATCTCTCTCCGTCACTCCTGCCGAAGAAGTTCATTCATTCTCCTCCAAGGTGTCCTCATCTCTCCCTGGGAGGACACAGGCCCAGAGGTGGCAGAAACGCTGGCCCCAGCCCTGCTGTATGAACGGCACCGTGAGAACAGCCTGTGTCCCCCCGAAGGCTGCAGCCTGGCCTCTTCACACCAATCTTCCGCAGTTGCCTTCCTCAGATGAGATGGCTCTGTCTGGAGAATCCAAAGGACTGCCGCCTTCCTTGCCTCCGGAACATGTGTCCAGGGCTTTCGGGGACCCCAGCACTACGAGGGCGTCGCTCTGTGCCCACCCTGCTGCTGCTGAACGACTTGCACCAGCTGCAACGCTGCCCGCTGTGCTTCTAAGCTGGCATTTCTGTCAATCATAGGCAACTTCTCATTCCTTTTCCTTCCTTTCCTCTTTCTGGCAAAATTATTTCAGGTATAAATGATTCCAAAATCACACCAGGGAATTAAACACGAAGGCAAGATTCTCATAGTTCGACCAACCAGAATCGTCAGGCGTTAAACGGCAAAGGACCAGTTAACTCAAACTGGGAATAGTTGAGGTTTGGCAAACACAGCCACGTGGTCTTAAAACTCCAGCATTCACTCTGGCTTTACCAACGCCCGGTCATGGGGCTGAACCCCTTTCTGCCCGCACCCTGTTTTCATTGATCAGCACACGGCGTGATGCTTTGCCTGAGAAGAGGGCTGGGGTCTCCACCTCCAGAGCCTTATGGCCAAGGGCACATGCTGGGATATCAGAAAACCTGGATTGAATCCCATCTCTCCACCTTAACTAACCGCGCTACGTCCAAGGACTTCCTGGGTGTGAGTCACGATCCGTTTTCTCATTTCTAACATGGATGCAATAAAACTGGCGATGCACGTTTTGTGATTCCCAGTCGTTCCACGCTTTAGAACTAGCTGAGGAGCTTTTAAAAATCTGGAGTCCAGGAAGAACCACATTTTGACCATGTGAAAATATGTGGGAAGTCATCAGCTCTTATTAAAGATCCCAAGCGAGTCCAGCATGGAACGTTCGGGAGCCATGGGGTCGCTGCGAGGACTCAAGGGCGCCCTGAAGCTGCCTTGTCCAGCCGGCCATAAACCCAGGTCATTCGGTGACAGCCAGACACTGCCCCGGCCGCCAACATTCCCACTGCGGGCTGTTTCTCTTCCACTTTTCAATTCCTCAGTCATTTAAGTTGATAATTAACTTTGAAAGGTGGAAGTTTCCACAAATATGTTCTTATAATCACATTTAATGTTAGAACGACATCGGTCTTTCCTAAATAATTTTATAGTAAGATAGGATTTTAATCAAAATGCCCCAGATATTTAAGCTTTTTAATGATTCTCAAATAAGCAGGTGATGACAGCAAGAGAATAAAGACACAATGAGAGAGAGGAGGGACTCACTGAGCCAGATATTGGGAGCTTCTCCCTGGCTGGGACAGTCTCCCAGTTCTGCTCCTGGTGATGGCTCCAGGCGGCTTTGCTGTGCCCATGGGGCAGGTGGTCCCCTTCCCGTAGCACCTTGGACTTGGGTTTGTGTCACAGCCAGTGTTTACTGTTCTGTGAGGTGACTGTCTCCTTAAGCATGCCTGCTGGATTCTCAGTGTCTTAGTTTCATGTGTATTCCAGGGCATTAGTGGGACATGGCAGGGAGCGGGCACTCAAAACATATTGTTTGAAAGGTAGATAAAATATGGCATAGAGAGGAAGCAGAGGAAGACGGGCTCTTTGGGTGTCTCTTTGAGGACTCTGTGCCCCACGCGTGTGGCCCTCTGGAAGGATGAGCCCGCAGGCAGCGCGGGCTGCTCCGTGGAGAGCATCTGTGGAAGCCGGGCGTGTCTGTGGGTCTGTGTCAGTGTCCCGCTTTGTACTGTTGAGCTGTTCATTCCTCAGACATCCACAGTGCATCTCCCATACATACGCCTTCCCTTGCTTAGGAAGCCACGTTGTGCCAGTTACTGCAGAGATGAAAGGCATGGTCCTTTCTCTGCTCGTGTTCAAGTGGACAAAGGCTCAGACAAGTGGGTCAGCTGTTGCCAGGCCGTGCCCGGTGTCCCAGCGGAGAGAGGATGCCTGATTTGCCCTGGGCCCTGGGGGTCGGCTACATCTTCATTCTACAGGTGGGGAAGTCTGTTGCAGAGAACACAGACCTCAGGGCTTTGCTGATGCCTGAGAGATTGGAGAGCAGGTGGAAGCGAGAGGAAGGGGGACAGTGACTGGATCCCAGAGGCCTTTCCATGCCTTGCGAAGGCACTTGGTCTTCGACTGAGAAAGCTGTGATATTCTTAGGGCATTTTAATCACATTGGTAATATACTAAGAACTTGCAGAAATCTTTATTTTAAAATAATTTTAGGGTCACATAGAGGTTCTAAATATAGTGCAGAGTCCTTAAACACCCCTCACCACGTTTCCAAGATGACATCTTACATAACAAAAAAAAAGCGTCAGCACCAGGAAATTGACATTGATGCAGTGCCGTCAGGGAAGCTGCAGGCCTGTTCGGATTTACCAGGTCTTAGATGCGCTTTGTTTCTTGCTCCCCGGGGAAAGGGGAAGGGTTCAGTTCTCTGACATTTTGTCACACTTAAGCATTCATGTAAGAAGCATGCAGAATGATCCCTGCCCCTCATCCTGCCTCAAACAGTCACAGCCACGGCCACACACAGCATGCACCCCTTATGACCATGGACTCCTTCTCCATCAGAAAAACGTGGTCAGCCAGGCACAGTGGCTCACACCTGTAATCCCAGAACTTTGGGAGGCCGAGGCAGACAGATCACCTGAGGCCAGGAGTTCGAGACCAGCCTGGCCAACATGGCGAAACCTCGTTTCTACTAAAAATACAAAGTTTTGGGAGGCTGAGGCGGGTGGATCACGAGGTCAAGAAATCGAGACCATCCTGGTCCACATGGTGAAACCCTGTCTCTACTAAAAATACAAAAAATTAGTTGGGCACGGTGGCGCATGCCTGTAATCCCAGTTACTCAGGAGGCTGAGGCAGGAGAATTGCCTGAACCCAGGAGGCGGAGATTGCGGTGAGCCGAGATCGCGCCATTGCATTCCAGTCTGGGTAACGAGCGAAACTCCATCTCAAAAAATATACAAAGTTAGCTGGGCATGGTGGTGCACGCCTGTAATCCCAGCTACTAAAGGAGGCTGAGGCAGGAGAATCACTTGAACCCGGGAGGTGGAGGTTGCAGTAAACCAAGATTTTTCCACTGCACTCTAGACTGGGTGACAGAGTGAGACTCTGTCTCAAAAAAAAAAAAAGAAAAAGAAAAATGTTACCGTTTTTAGAATATCATACAAATTGAATTGTCTGGCTTGTAGCCTTTTGAGATTGGCTTTGCCATCCAGGGAAGGGTCCTGGAGATCTGCCCACATTGCCTTGGGTATCAGTGCTCGGTTCCGTTTCGCTGCTGAGTCGGGCTCCTTGCATGAATGTGCCGCATTTTATCCACTCACCTGCGAAAGGATGATGGACCTTTGTCTTCTCCCCCTGGGCTTCGGTGATCAGGACCACGACTGCTGTAAACTTTCCTTTACAGAAGTTTTTCTTGTTAACATTAATTTGTTATTTCTCTGGGCTCTATACTCAAGTGCAGGGTTGCTAGATCATATGGTAAATTCGTATTTAATTCTGTGAAAACCCGCCGAACTGTTATCCAGTGCAGCTGAGAGTTTTTATATATTCTGGATACAAGGCTTTTGTTGGATTTGTGATTTGAAAATATTTTCTTCAAGTCTGTAGCTTGTCTTTTCTTCTGCTTAACAGAGACTTTCATAGACAAAACATATTTTTAATTTCTATAAAGTCCAGATGATCAAATTTTCCCTTGTGGCTCCTGCCTTTAGATGCTGTCTCTAACCAGCCCTTGACCACCTAGATTTTGCCCATGTTTTCTTTTTGAAGAATTTTATAGTTTCATGTTTACATCTATAACACAATTTCAGTTAATTTTCGTGTGAAGAGCGAGGATTTTCATTTCACACGGGTCACTCCAGTGTGCAGGGATGAATAGGAAGAGGCTGTGCCAGGATGTGAGGAGCCCGTAAGAAGGTGACGGGGGGAGCGGGCTCAGTGGCCAAGATGAAGAAGACAGACTCACAGGGCGCCCAGCAGCAGCTGACCCTGTGCAACGTGACGTACCTGTATGCACGTGTGTGCACATATGCGTGCATGAATATGTATATGTATATTTGCATATGTCGTGGTCACATATGTGAACTTATAAAATTATTATTATTATTATTTATTTTTTTTTGAGACGGAGTTTCACTCTTGTTACCCAGGCTGGAGTGCAATGGCGCGATCTCGGCTCACTGCAACCTCCACCTCCTGGGTTCAGGCAATTCTCCTGCCTCAGCCTCCCGAGTAGCTGGGACTACAGGCACGCGCCACCATGCCCAGCTAATTTTTGTATTTTTAGTAGAGACAGGGTTTCACTTTGTTGACCAGGATGGTCTCGATCTCTTGACCTTGTCATCCACCCGCCTCGGCCTCCCAAAGTGCTGGGATTACAGGCGTGAGCCACTGCACCCGGCCTGAACTTATAAAATTATTAAACCCCCCTTCACCCCAACTGCTGAGATTGTTTTAAATCTTTAAAGGCAAATATTTTAGTGTTCAGAAAAATTTAAATCAAATTAACACACTCTTTTTTTAAAAAAGACAAATACTAATTATTTTGAATGCGTATACACACAATTAGGGCCTTGCAGTTTAAAACGTGATTATTTCCAAATTACCGTTAAATCAAGTCATCCGTCGATGTACATCCTGAGAGAGAAGCGCTGCAACGCCTGGTCCACGTCAGTCTGTGCTGGATGCGATGTCAGTTACGTGCCGCGCTGCCTCTGGCTTCTTGCCTTGGGCATTTAAGGAGAAACAGTGCCTTTAGATCTGATAAATTAAGCTTTGAATCTTGTGTCACAGAAGAATATGACGTGGCTTCCAAATGATTTCAGTGAAATACCACAGCCTCCACTCTGGATTCACAAATCCCAGGGTGGAGCCAATGAAAGCCACAAAGGCCGGGCAAAGGCCCAGCCCCCGACTTGTAAGTGCACGTTTTGCGCAGTGCATCGCCAGCTGCCAGAGTGCCCATGTAGTGCACGGCATAGCTGTTTGCCTGCATTGATTTCAAAGCTTCTCTGTGGACACTCAGGGCTGCTGTGCTGTGTTCCTGCAAACAATGGTGAGACTTCAGGGCTTTGTGATGGATGTGACCTAATGCATGAGGCAGAACAGTTTCATTCGCCGTGTGAATGTTGATTGTTTATAAAACATGCTATAATGTTTTCTGTAATTCACATCTTAAAAATCTCCACATTTTTTCTTTTTCTGAACATACCGTTAGTGTTAATAATTTCATTAATTCTAGCCTAGGGATATTTCAAGTAGTTTTCCAGAGTAAGTTCAGTTTAAGCAGGTGTGTATTTTCCATAAGACTGTCCTGCCCTTTCTAGCTGACGGAGGAGGCAAATGGGCTTTAGGGCACACACTGTAAATCACCAACACCTTTTATTGTCCCTGCGACCCCAAGAATCCTCTGTTCCCGGTACATTCTACAATAAAAGATGCCTGAATCTAAGCCCTGCCATTCCTGTGTTTTTATGGTTGGTGACTTGGGATACTGAGGGCACCTCCCTGGGTGTCTTGGCCAAGGTCTTAAGTCGTTTGTTGGATACTGGCTGGATATTTGGATCTACCACGTGGTTAATGAGTAGGGGAAGAAGAAAGTCAGGGGTGTGTGTGTGTGTGAGACAGAGAGACTAAGCGAGATACTCTCTACTTTCTGTAAAAAGTTCAATATTTTGAACTTTAGCCTCAAATAAATTATTTTCCAGATGAAAATTTTTCAGAAATTTTTTTCAAATATAGTTTTAACTTCTGTACTATTTAAGAAACTATTTTCCATAATGTTTCTTAAAAACAAACTTTAGAGAAAGAAATTTATTACTAATCCCTATCTTAAGTCTTTCTTGTCTAAATTAAAAGAAGTTTCTCCCCTCCTTTCCCCTCCCCTCCCCTCCTTTCCCCTCCCCCCTCCTCCTTTCTCCTCCCCTCCCCTCCTTTCCCCTCCCCCCTCCTCCTTTCCCCTCCCCTCCCCCCCTCCTCCTTTCCCCTCCCCTCCCCTCCTTTCCCCTCCCCTCCCCTCCCCTCCTTTCCCCTCCCCTCCTTTCCCCTCCCCTCCCCTCCCCTCCTTTCCCCTCCCCTCCTTTCCCCTCCCCTCCCCTTCTTCCTCTTCCTATCTCCCCTCTGTTCTTCACTCTTCCATGCTGAGGTGGAACACAGCATGTCTGATGAGTATTTTCCACAGGATAGGTCATTCTTACACGAATGCAGCTGCCAACTGGACCTATTATAACTGGATCTTTCTGTTATTCATTCATTGCTTAAACAAGAAATTATTGAATCCTGTGTTTTCACTCTGTCCTGGTTTCCAGGGAGACAAGGATGGAAAACCACACAGGAAACCCTCATGGAGGTCCAGGCCTGTGAGCAAGTCAGATAGGCAGGCGAGCCACCCGCAAAGCAGGCTCTGCCCCTGCACTCTCGTCCCATTCCGCACTTGTCAGGGAGCTCCCCAGGGACAAGGAACTGCAGGTTTGGAAGAGAGAGTGAGGCACATCTCCGGCTGTGAGCCCCACACTGCGTGGGGTGCACACTGTCACTCTCTGGGCTGAGCCTCTGGTCCAAGACCCCTGGCCGTGTCACAGCTCCTGCTGGTCACTCCAGTGTTAAGGTCACTGATGTCAACTGCTCAGATATGTGAAGACTGAGAAGCAAACCAGAAACTCTAATACGGCATACCGTCCCCTTAAGGCATCATCAATACAGGCATCTAGCGTGGCCTGCACTGGGGCAGTGGTCGAGAGCAGGGAGGGCTCGCAGAGGGACACCTGCCAGCTCCATCGGGTAGAGAATGTTGACACACCCAGCACACAGGCACACAGTTCAATTTTTCAAACTCCAAAGTTAAAGGGGAAATTACTTAGGAAAAACTTATTTTTTCCTGGTTTTCTTATGCATATCTCAGTGACTTGCTCATAATTATTACTTGATAAACAATTACTCCTAAATAATTAAATGAATAGATGGGTTTAATAAGTGGTTTGTTGGTAGATGCTTAATAAGTGGCCCTAAAAAATTTATAGCATTTACAATTTCTGAAATGTAAATACTCCCATTTGTTTGATTTCAAGCTACTCACATGACATCACTGGCTTATAAATTCCTGAAAATCTAACAGTTGACTCTCAGCAACCTAACATAAGCCCGAGAAAAATACCAAACATGTGTCCATTGTCCCGACATCATCACATCACCATGACACCACCATGACACTACATCACATCACTGTGACATCATCATATCACCATGACATCACCATGACACCACAGCATCACATCACCATGACACCACATCACATCACTGTGACATCATCATATCACCATGACATCACCACATCACCATGACACCACCATGACACCACATCACATCACTGTGACATCATCATATCACCATGACATCACCACATCACCATGACATCACCATGACACCACAGCATCACATCACCATGACATCACCATGACACCACATCACATCACAGTGACATCACCACATCACTGTGACATCACCACATCACCATGAAACCACTGCATCACCACATCACAATAGCCAGCTTCCTAATCTGCGTGTGCTGGTGGAAGCCAGAGGGGACTTCCAGCCTGCTACTTCCTGGAGAGCTTTTTGAATTGCTCACTCTAATTAGTTCACATAAGGTCTTGCTTTCAGGTTGAAACTTTCCATTTCAGAACATGGAATGACCCAGAAGGCTGCAGGGATGGTGTCAGAAGGTGACAATTATCCCTGTGATCTCGAGGTGACTCCTGTTGGTCTTCACAGGTCACAGTGTCTCACTGTCCCCTCCCAGCCCACTGTTCCATGGCCGGACAGTCACGTGAGGGTTCTGGAGGTGGAGCTCAGATCTAGGGAGAGGGCTTGACATGAAGCCTGCCGGTACAACATGATCATTCAAGACACGGTTGTGCTGGTCGGGAATGACAGCTGCGGCCACAGCCTGGGACACGCTGTGTCTATAGGTTTTCTCCATGTGTGGTGTATGTGTGGTGTGTGTGGCTGCGTGTTTTCTCTGTGTGGCACGTGTGAGGCATGTGTGGTGTGTGTGCCTGTCTGCGTGTTTTCTCCATGTGTGTACCTGTGCCTGTGTGTGTGGTGTGTGTATAGTGTGTGTGGCTGTCTGCGTGTTTTCTCCGTGTGTGTGCCTGTGTGTGTGTGGCATGTGTATGGCGTGTGTGTCTGTCTGCGTGTTTTCTCCATGTGTGTTATGTGTGTCTGTCTGCGTGTTTTCTCCATGTGTGTGCATGCACCTGTGTGAAGCATGTGTGTCGTATGTGTGGCTGTCTGCGTGTTTCTGCTGTGTGTGGCGTGTGTGTGGTATGTGTGCCTGTCTGCGTGTTTTCTCTGTGTGTTTGCTCTGTGTGTGGAGCGTGTGTGGTGTGTGTCTTCTTTTCTGCATTGATGAAAAAGCCTGGCAATCCAATTGCTTAGAAGCCTTTAAACCGACTTTCCTCTGTGTCTTGTAGAAACGCGCCATTTAAGTGTTGTTGAAGCCATTCTATCATTTTGGAAGGAGGACAGGGCAAATCAGAAGGAAATCCCCAGCTCTTAGTGACGGTGTTCATCTCATTTGCTGGACCCTTGTCGGGACCCTGTTTCTCTGTCCCCTGTCCGGGGAGGATTTGGAGGAGGAGGAGGTGTGGACAGACCTCCTCTCACAGGCCCACCCCTGTGCAGGACCAGAGGTGACTCCTGGTTCAACACCTGGGAAGGGATTCGGGGCCAGAGCGGGCCTTGCAGCCACTGCCCACAACTCCTGCCCCAGCGCAGGACAAAGCAATCCTTCCAGTAAGAAAGATGGAAAAATTGGAGCTTTCTAGGAAACCACTGACGTCTTTACAATTAAAGACACTTCCGAGGTCTGAAGACCCAGCTGCAGAAAATGTGGCCTGGAGGCAAGGAGGCCACGAGGAGTCAGAGGGAGGAGGCATGGAGAAGCGGGAGGGAGGAGGCAGGCATGGTGGAAGAGGGGGCATGGGGAGGAAGACAGGCAGTAGGAGGGGGAAGCCTGGAGCTGCCTGGGCCTGGAAGGGCCTCCCAGATCATGGACAGGGCAGTGTGAAAGCCCCGCCCCCCATACCATGGCCCTCTCCAGCGCAGGCGGGAACAGGACATCTCAGGTCTGGCCCTAACATCTGCCAGGCTCTGGATCCCTCCACGGGTGCCCCACGGAGTGACAAGGCCCATCTCTGACCGCATTTCCTGTCACCATGAGCCACCCCTCTCTCCCCTTCGCAGACATGGCGGGAGCTCACGACCCCTGAGGCCACTTGACCTGAGGCCCAGGGTCAGCCCTGCTGTCGGGAGAGACCCCTCCTGTCACCAGGTTCCTCAGCCCTGGAACCTATGGTGTTGTGGTGCTGGGCTGAGAAGGCTGAATGTGGGACTCGGGTAACCGAGGCCAGGGGTCGTCCAGCAAGGCCTTCTTTTCTGAAGGTACCTGGGGTCAAGCTCGGGTTTCTGGTGGCCATGGGCACCCTTGCTTGCACCCCATACTCAGAGCCCAGGAAGTCTGCACGGACCTCTGAGCTCGGCGGGAATCTCTGCTGCAGGCTCTGAGCCCCATGGCCCGTGCTGGTCACCTTCCTCCTGTGGGTGCACGGACGGGGATGAGGCTCCCTGGGGCCTGCTTCTGCCTCGCTGGGAACAGAGGAGAGCCTGAAGCCCACTTGGGGGTCTGAGCCAAGCAGGGTCAGCGTGGCACCTGTTGGGGTCTTCAAAGCAGTCCCTCACGTCCCTGCTAACTGCATCTGGACGGGGTGTGTGCCTTCTGTCCTCCCAGAGACTTGGGCAGTGATTGGCATGTGGTGAATCTGTCCCAGGTAGACTGGACACTGGTTTGCTGTGGGGATACCCAGGTGACCGAAGAAACAAAGCCGCATACTGAGAGCCAGCTGGGCTCTCTGCCCGTGGATCTAGCTCCTCAAATGTTCACCGGACCAGACCAGAGCAGCCCCTCATGCCGGCGGCACCGTGCCCAGGGCTTGGTGTCTATCTCAGGGCTCAGCCCTGTAGGCCTCATCTCCCGCCCCCACTTCTGCCACTACCCCCACCCCAACTCTTGGTCACTTCCAGGTCCCTTAGGTCAGTGACACCTTCTCTTCAAATTCCAACCTGAACTTTACCATCTGCACCACTTGGCCACAGCGGAGGGATTCCCTCCTGAAGGCGGCCCGTGGTGCTGCCCCGGGAGTCTCTGGTTCTGCCCCGCCCCGCGAGCCTCACCGCCTGAACTGAGTGTTTGGCCTCCCGTGTCTCACTGCATCTGTGAGGCCCTTCTCCTCTTTGTGATGTGAGGTTACAATCTCGACATTCAGATCCCAGCATCTGTGGACGCTGTTGGAAACCCGTGTGCCTGCCCTCAGTTGTCCTGGCACAGAGGCAGCCGCCCTCGGGATTTCGAGAGCACCCCTGAATCCTAATGCGAATTCTGTAAATTCCTATTAATTACTATTGCTTCTCCACCTACTGGCCCCTAGAACATTTTGGTAGTAATGTCATGACCGCAATTCAAAGCCTTTCTCTTTAATTACTTGCATTGCCTGGGAAGGCAGGGTGGGATTGGCTGTCCCCAGGCCTGTCACATGGAGCCCGCCCACAGCAGCGGCTGGCCCTCCTGGGACCTATCTCCAACAGTGAAGCAAAGCAGCATGCTTTTGAATCCAGCCCACGCCTGTCTGCCCTAGGCCGCCTTCCTCCTTCCAGGAAAATAGCCAGCTTCCTAATCTGCGTGTGCTGGTGGAAGCCAGAGGGGACTTCCAGCCTGCTACTTCCTGGAGAGCTTTTTGAGTTGCTCACTTTAATAAGCTCACATAAGGTCTTGCTTTCAGGTTGAAACTTTCCATTTCAGAACATGGAATGACCCAGAAGGCTGCAGGGATGGTGTCAGAAGGTGACAATTATCCCTGTGATCTTGAGGTGACTCCTGTTGACCTTCACGGGTCACAGTGCCTCAGTGTCTCCTCCCAGCCCACTGTTCCATGGCCGGACAGTCAGGCGAGGATTCTGGAGATGGAGCTCAGATCTAGGGAGAGGGCTTGACATGAAGCCTGCTGGTACAACATGATCATTCAAGACACGGTTGTGCTGGTCGGGGATGACAGCTGCTGCCACAGCCTGGGACACGCATGCCCTGCCACTGCTGTCCACGGATCCACGGCTGACTTCCACCTCATCCCCTGTATCCCTGCGCTACCTGGTTCTGCCTCAAGTGGCCTCCAGGAGCCTCTGGACACATGCTCACACCACAGTGCAGCTGAGGACGTGCCGCTGTCCCGGGAAATCCCACGTCAGGACATGCAGTGCAGGGCCCCTGCCCGGCACCCCCGACACGCTGTGGGTTTCCAATGCAAGGCTCCCCGCAGGCACCTGTCACAGGTGGGCTCCTGAAAAATGGAGTCAGTCCAGCCCCTTGTATTGTGTCATGACATCAACTGAATGTTTATGATTTTTATGTCTCAGGGGCGCTGTTTTCACCCAGGACGCAACCTGTAAGTGGCACAAAATAAATGCCTCAAAGGCTCACTTTCTCAACAGCCAACCATGAGCAAAATGCAGCCAGCACTATGCCGCATCCAGCAGGCTGCCAGCCACCTGGTCTCGAAAGCTTCTTAAACCTCCCCCGTCCTGGGCTAGACTTACCTGAAATGCTCCCCTCGACGTTCATTCTGTAGGTGCGATGCCAGCCCGTCAAGAGAGGATGGCCCCAGCCCATTGCTCTGATCCGAAAGCTAGAGAAGCTTGGGTTCCAGCCAAGGGGTCCCTGAGGAACTGAGGAAAGGGAGGTGGAAACAGCACTCCACCTTCCGCAGGCCCCGCTCGTCCTCCATCAGAACACGCTCTGACCGTGTGATCTCCTCACCACCACGACCCCAGGTGTGGCTTTCTCCATCGCTCACCGGGACAGCTGCAGGCTGACAGGTACTCAGCCCACCTGCCTGATGGCATCGCCCGCCTCTCAGCTCCAGCCGCGTGGCCTCCACTTGGAACCGGCCTGGTTTCTTTCTAGCATGGAAACTTCACCCATCAGCTCCCCCGATCCACGTAACTTTCTCTGGCTCTTTTCCTTCTAAACAGTCTGCTGCCAGATCAAGGAATGTACCCTGGAAGGGACGACTTTGCCTCCCGATCTAAACAGAGGACTTCACCTTATTCATCTCTGATTCTCATCATAGCAGTTGCTAGAAGTGGACATTATCTTCCAAGTTGCTGTGTATTCCATCGTAACCCTATTAGGAAGTGAGCCTTATGGAATCTTGCCTAGTGCAGCACTGAGTCATGAGTGTCTAGAACACAGCAGCACATGGTGGACACCTTCAGGGGTATTTGCAGGGTCCATGAGCAGGGAGGGGAGAAGGGGCTTCCATTCCAGCTTTGCCGGAATCACTCCGTTTCCACGCAGCTGCCTCGCGTGCTGAGCACTGACTACACAGAGGGGACTGTGGCAGTGGAGGACTGAGCTCCATGCAGGGAGCTCCTGTGAGCGTCACTGAACAGGTGACCTGAACTGAGGATGGGCAGGGAAGGGCCACTCTCCACCCGACAGTGCAAGGTCACCCTATCACTTTGCTTTCTCCTTCCTTCCGGTTTTCCTTTCTTCCTTTCTTTCTTCCTTCCTTTCTTTCTTCCTTCCTTTCTCTCTTTCTTTCTTTCTTTCTCTTTCTTTCTTTCTTTCTTTCTCTCTTTCTTTCTTTCTTCTTTCTTTCTTTCTTTCTTTTTTTTGAGATGGAGTCTGGCTTTGTGGCCAGGCTGGAGTGCTGGAGTGCAGTGGCATGATCTCAGCTCACTGCAACCTCTGTCTTCCAGATTCAAGTGATTCCCCTGCCTCAGTCTCCTGAGTACCTGGGATTATCAGCTCACACCACCACACCTGGCTAATTTTTTGTGTTTTCAGTAGAGCTGGGGTTTCACCATGGCCAGGATGATCTCAATCTCCTGACATTGTGACCTCTCAAAGTGCTGGGATTACAGGCATGAGCTACCGTGCCTGGCCCATCCTATCACTTTTCTAAGGGACAGTCAGAGTCCAGACTCCACCGACTTCTGCCCCTGTTGTGTCTCCTCTTATGATCGAGGCTCCGTGTACTCTGATGCCCCGTCTGCAGAGCCTGCCCTCCGGCGTCAGATGCGCTAGTATTCCTCCGTCAGTATTGTGCTTCCTTCACCCCGGGACGTTTCCTCCTCCACCAGATCGTTGTTTGGGAACAAGACTCTCGGCATCAGCTACCTAATTTCGTAGGTGTCCAGCAAGACACAGCAGAGAAACAGCTCCCGTCACAGGTCAAGATGAAAACGCCATTCCTAAGCAGCGAGAGCTCACACGGGGGCTCAGCGTCCAGGCATTGCGCTGGCTTCTGGCACGCAGCAGGCGTCTGAAAACCTTCTGCTGTGAAAAGGGATGGACTTCCTGGTCACAGCTCTTAGTGATATGATGCCTTATAATCACTGTAATGACATTTAGTCAACTTCTGCAAGGGGGTCATTGAGAATAAGCTTCAACAATACCAAGTAAGTGAGGCAAAATTCATCAAACAAACGTTTATTAAGGCAATGACACAGTAACAGATTCATAGGAGTAGAAACATATGCAACAGAATAAAACGGGACAATGAGAAAACCCAGATGCTATTTTTCTCCATTATGAATTTAGGCAAGAAACAGAAATAGAACATATAAAGGATTTCAGCACATGCCATGAAAGTGGGTGGAAAGAGCCCTCTGAGGTCACGGAAAGTCAGCCGTGTACCTGGACCCGTAATATCTAAAGGCTGGCGTGGCCTTCCTGCTCTGTCAGGCCCAGTTTCTTGGTGACAGTCTGGAGGAGCTGAAGCTTTGAGGACTTGTGCCCGCTGGCAAGGGTCACTCAGTCAATGGTGGCAGCGCTTGGTGTCCAGCATTGGTGGCACGTTGCACCTAATTCTCCCCTGGTACCCCTGTGACTTCCTCTCATACCTGAGCATTTAGCTTGAATGGCCCAGTTTACACCCATAAGGATGGCTCTGAAGATGGGCAAAGAACAGCCAGCTCCCTGAAAACATTAAAATCATGTTGTGGACAGCTTAGTGCCAGGTACCTACAACAACAGTCTACCTCTCATGAGGAGATCTGGCCCTTCCCACCTTGGCTGGGACCGGTGTCCCTGCACCTTTAGGCTGAACGCACGCTGGACATCCCGCAGCCCGGGTTTCCCACCTTCAGTGTGACTGTCTCTCACTGGGAATGCTGGGGATGTCACCAGGTCTGTGGGGCGGGGACTGACAGCCTGAACTTCTGAAGCCTCTGCAGGTTCCCAAGGGAGGCTGCTGCTGGACCCTGTGCCTTTTACAGCCGGGGGAAGTGAAGCTCATGGGGGGAAGGGGCTGGCTCCAGGTCACTCGCCTGGCTTCAGTGGCTCTGACCCCCTCCCTCCCAGCCCCACACTTCTCCACCGCCCTGCCGTCAACCTCCCAGGCTGCGGGCATCACAGGGTGTGGCTGGTGACAAGCAAAGCTTCGTGTCAAGCATACTCAGGCAGTTGCCTTCTAGCTGCAAATGGGCAGAAGAGGAGGCCTCATATACACTCCAGGCTGATATCTGTGCATAAACAAAGCAGCCCACCCCTCCCTTCGATCTGTCCTTACTATGACAGTTCAGGAGTTCAAAAAACGTTATTAAAATGACCTTAATGTTACAATAGTGACTTTGAAAATAAAATCGATCTGAATAAAAACACAGTTGTGTTAAAAATAGACAGTTTTATTATCGTAATTCTGTGAGAACTCATTTTTTCCAACTAATTTCTTTTCCTACTATAAATTACAAGCATTTAAAAATTCTCATGAAAAGCCATGAGTGGGCATCCTTCCTTCTTAACGGAGTTTTCTGTGGCACCTGTGGTGGCCTGGGGCGCTCGCAGGTCACAGCAGACCCTTCGCCTCAACCCAAGGCAGACAAGCCCCGTGTGGCCCCTGCTCCTTCCAGCCTGCAGGTGACTGGAGTGTGCGCTGGAAGATGATGGTGGCCCCCTCAGCCCACGAGACGAGCACACACGGCTGCCCGCCAGCAGCAAGGCCACGTCGAGCATCGCACTGAGCAGCACCCGGAGTTCACTTCTCTCCAGGGTCGGCACTGCCCAGGCCTTCCCCTTAGCAAATGCTGTCCTCGGGTGAGGAGCGGCCTGTCAGTCTGTCTGACAGAGAGACTCCTTTCCTCCCTGAAAGTGGTCAGCTCCACCAGCCCCACAAGACGGTGACTTCTGTCTCTCCCTCCACAGCAGAGTGTGCAGACCTCCTGTCTCAGTCAGCCGGGACTGCCTAATGGAGCCACGGGCCGGGCATGTGGGCCAGAGCTTCATTCCTCCAGGCCCTGGGGGTGGAAGTCCAAGATCCAGGAGTCGGCCTGCGTGCTTCTCTGGGCTTGCACAGCGCGTTCTCACTGCGTCCTCACGTGCGCTCTCCTCTGGGACGCACAGCCCCGGGGTCTCTCCCTCTTCTTAGAGGGTGAGATGTTGGGTCAGGGCCCACCTGACGACCTCATCTCACCTTAGTCACCTCCATCAGGGCTCTGTCTCCCACACAGTCGCACTGGAGCTACGGCTTCAGCACGTGGTTTAAGGGCACAGAATTCCATCCATGACACCCATCAGCTAACAACACAGGACTTCTGCACTGTGTGTCTGCAGTGTGTGTGTGTCGTGTGTGCAACAACATTTGTGTGTGTGTCTGCGTGTCTCTGAGTGTGCATGTGGTGTGTATGTCAATATATTTTTGTGCCTGCCTGTGTGAGTGCGTTTGTGTATGCGTTTGTGTCTGTGTGTCTCTGAGTGTGTGTGTTGTATGTCAATGTATTTTTGTCCCTGCCTGTGTGTGTGCAACGTTTGTGTATGTGTGTGTTTGTGTCTGCGTATCTCTATGAGTGTGTGTTGTGTGTCAATGTATTTTTGTGTCTGCCTGTGGGTGTGCAACGTTTGTGTATGTGTGTGTTTGTGTCTGTGTGTCAATATGAGTGTGTGTTGTGTGTCAATGTATTTTTGTGCTTGCCTGTGTGTGTGCATTTGTTTATATGTGTGTCTGCATCTCTATGAGTGTGTGTGTTGTGTGTATGTCAATGTATTTTTGTGCCTTCCTGTGTGTGTGCAACGTTTGTGTATGTGTGTGTGTCTGCGTGTCTCTATGTCTGTGTGTGTTGTGTGTATGTCAATGTATTTTTGTGCCTTCCTGTGTGTGTGCAACGTTTGTGTATGTGTGTGTCTGTGTCTGCATGTCTCTATGTGTGTGTTGTATGTCAATGTATTTTTGTGTCTGCCTGTGTGTGTGCAACGTTTGTGTATGTGTGTTTCTGTGCCTGTGTGTCAATATGAGTGTGTGTTGTGTGTGTCAATGTATATTTGTGCCTGCCTATGAGTGTGCAACATTTGTGTATGTGTGTGTTTGTGTGTCTGTATGAGTGTGTGTATGTCAATGTATTTTTGTGCCTGCCTGTGTGTGTGCAACGTTTGTGTATGTGTCTCAATGAGTGTGTGTTGTGTGTCAATGTATTTTTGTGCCTGCCTGTGTGTGTGCAACGTTTGTGTATGTGTGTGTGTGTGGGTTTCAATGAGTGTGTGTTGTGTGTTGATGTATTTTTGTGCGTGCCTCTGTGTGTGCAACATTTGTGTATGTGTGTATCTCTATGAGTGTTCATGTTGTGTGTGTCAATGTATTTTTGCGCCTGCCTGTGTGTGCAACATTTGTGTATGTGTGTGTTTGTGTGTGTCTGTATGAGTGTGTGTTGTGTGTGTTGATGTATTTTTGTGCCTGCTTGTGTGTGCAGTTTGTGTATGTGTGTTTGTCTCTATGAGTGTGTGTGTTGTGTGTTGATGTATTTTTGTGCCTGCCTGTGTGTGTGCGTTTGTGTATGTGTGTGTTTGTCTCTGAGTGTGCGTGTTGTGTGTGTCAATGTATGTTTGTGCTGGCCTGTGTGTGTGCAACATTTGTGTGTGTGAGTCTGTGTGTCTCTATGAGTGTGTGTGTCAATGTATTTTTGTGCTTGCCTGTGTGTGTGCAACGTTTGTGTATGTGTGTGTCTGTGTGTCTCTATGAGTGTGCGTGTTATGTGTTGATGCATTTTTGTGCCTGCCTGTGTGTGTTTGTGTATATGTATTTGTGTGTCTCTGAGTGTGTGTTGTGTCTGTCAATGTATTTTGTGCCTGCCTGTGTGTGTGCAATGTTTGTGTATGTGTTTGTGTGTCTCTATGAGTGTGCGTGTTGTGTGTCAATGTATTTTTGTGCCTGCCTGTGTGTGTGCAATGTTTGTGTCTGTGTGTGTATCTATGTGTGTGTCGTGTGTCAATGTATTTTTGTGCCTGCCTGTGTGTAACGTTTGTGTATGTGTGTCTGTGTGTCTCTATGAGTGTGTGTGTTGTGTGTGTCAATGTATTTTTGTGCCTGCCTGTGTGTGCAACATTTGTGTATTTGTGTGTGTGTCTGTATGAGTGTGTGTTGTGTGTTGATGTATTTTTGTGCCTGCTTGTGTGTGTGCAACGTTTGTGTGTGTGTGTCTCTATGTGTGTGTTGTGTCAATGTATTTTTGTGCCTGCCTGTGTGTGTGCAACGTTTGTGTCTGTGTGTGTGTCTCTGTGTGTGTTGTGTGTCAATGTATTTTTGTGCCTGCCTGTGTGTGTGCAACGTTTGTGTATGTGTGTCTGTGTGTCTCTATGAGTGTGTGTGTTGTGTGTGTCAATGTATTTTTGTGCCTGCCTGTGTGTGTGAGCCCACACGCATTTGCTTAGAGTCTACCTCCTCCTCCTCTCACAGGTGGGGAGCGTTCCCAGGGCAGGAAATGTATCTTATTAGGGATATGAGAGTTCTAAATGCTTGCACCCTGGCTTCGGGAGTGAACTGGGAGAGGGTGAACCAGGGGCACCAATTAGCGCTGGCCCCTGAGTGGAGCTGCCCTGCCTGGCTGCACCGGCCCCGGGGGACCTGATTAAGTTCCAGGTGCCTCTGTCGCTGAGCGGCTCCCCTCCTAATCAGCTCTCGAAACGTGGAGGGCTGCCTGCTGCTGGGTTTTGACTGCGCCGAGGAATCATCTGGGTCTGCTTTCTCTTCTCTCCCCTTACCCTAGTTAAGGAAGAGATGGCAGTGCATTTGCACAAATAAACTCCCTATTTGGCTAGATAATTCCTGCTTGTTCCACGTGGGAAACATTTCTGCTGTGGCAAGGGTGGCAGTAAAGGCGGCAGAAGGGAGGAAGAACTGAATCCACAGAAGTCATAATAGATGCTGCCGAGGAGGAGGAATTATTCCTAAGCAGATAAGAGGGCATCTGTCTACTTGGATGACGGGAGCGCTTGTGCTCAGGATGGAGCCTCAGGGAACTCAGAGGCCCCGGTGGCCTTGGGGAGCCGCTCCCCTCTTTGAACCCATTGTCTCCAGCTCTGAAGAGGGGGAGGTAAGAACAGGCCCCATCGCCTGCCTGCAAAGGCTCTCCTGAGAGTGGAAAAGGCAACGGGTGTGGCACTGCCTTTGAGACTTGGGGTCTGTGTTTCTCCTAAATAATAATAAAAATGCTAACAACAATAGCTGCTATCTTTAGGTCTCCTGGCATCCCAGACATTATAGTATGTTTTGATGCCATCTTTACAGGAGACCCCAATAACTAGGTGAGAGCATCACCTGGGTTTACAGGCACAGGTGAGGCTTAGCTGCTTTCCTTAAAGGTCCAAGGTCACATCACAAGGGAGTGGTGGAGGAAGGGCTCCCGTGGGTGCTGCCATCCTTGTGTTCTCCGGGCGACTGATCTGAAGGCTATGAATTTGGAAAAATATTACGTGCCCACTACCAATTGGCGTCTTACTTGGTAGGCAGCAGCCAGGGTGCCCGACAGTATGGGGATGAAGCCGCCCCACTAAGCCCTGCTATGTGACTCTCCCAGCCCCTGTCCTGACTCACCTTACGGCGATCCAGAAACAGTGCTCCTGACTCCCACGTGTCACTGCAGCCACCTGCGTTCCACTGGAAAGACCACATCTCTGAAGTGTCTGCCAAGACTACACTTCTCATTTCCACCATCTCTGCGAATCTTTATCTCTACAGGTATCTCGGCTGCTAAGCCCAGGATGATGTCACCTTCGGGAGGAGGCCTGAGTGGTGTCGAGGACAGTCTCACCCACCCACCTGTATCACCTGCCCACCTATATCACCTGCTCACCTGCCTCACTTGCTTCACCTGCTCAGCTGTTTCACCTACCTCACCTGCTCACCTGCCTCACCTACTTACCTATCTCACCTGCTCACCTATCTCACCTGCTCACCTATCTCACCTGCCTCACCTGCTCACCTATCTCACCTGCTTACCTATCTCACCTGCCTCACCTATATCACCTGCCTCACCTATCTCACCTGCCTCACCTGCTTACCTATCTCACCTGCTTACCTATCTCACCTGCTCACCTATCTCACCTGCCTCACCTATCTCACCTGCTCACCTATCTCACCTGCTCACCTATCTCACCTGCCTCACCTGCTCACCTATCTCACCTGCCTCACTTGCTTTACCTTCCTATCTCTGTCACCTGCCTCTCATGCCCCTCTGATTCACCTGCTTCACCTTCCCATCTGTCTCACCTATTCCACTTCCCTCACCTGCCCACCTATCTCACCTGCCCACCTGTTTGCCCACCTATCCCACCTGCCCCACCTGCCCTGCTATCTCACCTGCCTCATCTACTCACCTGCCCACCCGCCTCACCTGCCAAGTGTGGCATTTTCATACCCCTCACACTGGAGAACTCTTCCTAAGCAAGATCTCCTGGGAGGCCAAAGCTGTGTGCCTAACCCTTCCAGTGCCCAAAGTCAGGGAAGCTGCCTCTGGTAGGCTGGGGGTGGGAATCTCCCAAAGTGTCTCCAAGTGACAGAGGGGCTTCAAGGGAGGGCTGCACGGGAGGAGCTGGGCTGCTCAGATGTGTGAGGAGAAGGCACACTCTGAGTTTTGCAGAGAGGATGCACACAGGGTGTGATGAGCTCCAGAGCCCAAGGACCGAGGACTTCCGCCTGGTAGCCAGGCAGCCCTTCACAGGAGTCCACCCCAGAGGCCAGGGGATGCTCCCAGAGAGCTCAGGGGCAGGTGCCAGCAACACCCCCTCTGCAGGTGAGGGCTGAGAGAGTCATTCTGTGTTCCGGGTCCCACCACCACAAATGGCGTGGGCTGTAGCAGAACTGAGACCTCCTAACTGCACATGCAGCTCCACCCCAGCTCCTAACCGAGCCTGTGCCCCCTCCCAAGGCTCTGTCCATCATCTCAAGAGTTGAGGAAGTCATCAGAGCCATGCTGACTGAGCTGAATCAAAACCCACCTCACGCCTGTAATTCCAACAGGTGGGGAGGCTGAGGCAGGTGGATCACCTGAGTTCAGAAGTTCGAGAGCAGCCTGACCAACATGGTGAAACCCCGTCTCTACTAAATACAAAAAATTAGCCAGGCGTGGTGGTGCATGCCTGTAATTCCAGCTACTTGGGAGACTGAGGCAGCAGAAATATTTGAACCCAGGAGGTGGAGATTGCAGTGAGCCCAGATTGCACCACAGCACTCCAGTCTGGGCAACAAGAGCAAAAACTTCATCAAAACAAAACAAAACACCTCAGCTGTGTGGTTTCACTCTGTGCCATGCTCAGGGATCACAGCCTCTCCCTCATGTCGAAATCCCTGCTTAATTTGGAGTGAAATGGGAAAAAGAAAATGACTGAGCCATTCCATAAGGAACAGGTTTTATCAATGTGGGCTTTGGGGAACAGAAAGATGACTTCGTTTCCTCAGCACCATTCTGACCGTGGCATGCAGTGAGTGTTCACCATTCACCTGGGAAGGTGCCAGGCACGCAGAGCGAGAGACGAGGGTAGGCAGTGTGGCCTGGGGGGACAGGTGGACTCTGGGATCCGAGGGCTCTGTATGGAATCATGCTGCTGCCACCACTGGCTCTGGGATGTGGGCAAGTTAGGTGACACCCCTGGTGCCCGTTTTCTCAAGGAGGAGTGAATGCCCTCCCAGGTGGCTGGTGTTGATGAAGGAGCTGTGATAGGATGGTAGCAGGGCAGCCGGCTCCGTGGCACAGGACTGACAGCCTCACTAACAGCGTCTGCTGAGCGTTCCCCGCGTGCCCGGCCCGCACCCAGAGCTCCCTGTGCATTTCCTCATGAAGCCACATGAACACCATCGGGGTAGTTACTATCATCCATAGTTCATAGATGATGAAATCTAGGAGTTGGGGTTCCTGCCTTTAAATATATCCCTTCTGTGTATTTAGTGAGTCAAAGCGGATACCCTCAAAAGGGGGCCCTGCCAGGAGGTGCGCCGTTGCCGCTGGAGAAAGGGAAGGTAGTGACCCTGGAGGCACATGGCGCCTGGACTCGGCTCCGGCTCTGCCCCCGCCCCCTCGTGGGCATCTGGGCACCGATGCAGGTTGCCACATCTCCCTTGCCCGTCAGGACTAGCTTCTCTGGGCTGCTATAACAAGTCACATAGACTGAGGGGTGATGTCCAAGGTCAAGACATCTAAGGGCCATGTCCCTCCCGAGGCCCTTGCGGAGGACCCTTTCTGCCACTCTGGTTCTGGAGGCTCCAGCTGCTCCTTGGCTTATGGCCTTATCGCTCCCACGTCTGCCTCCCTCCTCACGCAGTCCTCCCTATGTGGCTGTGTCTTCACGTGGCATATTCTGTGTGTCCGTGTCCACATTTCTCTACTCTTGTAAAGACACGTGGCTTTAGAGTAGAGTCCAAGCTCATCTTGAGTATTCCTGCAAAGAACCTGCTTCCAAATTAGCATACACCACAGGTTCCAGCAGGCAGGACGTGAACACATCACCTGGAGGATAGAATCTGACCTACTACGCCACGCACTGCATCAGGAAGTCATCAATGACTCACGTGGCTCTTAGGAGATGAAATGAGGTCATACAGGTAAAAGGCTGCAGTTGTCTTTTGCTCATGCTATTCTATCTAAGAAGAATCTACTGAATATTAACAAGTGTATCAGGATAAGGATGTGCTGTGACTGAGTGTGTCATAAATGGTTGGCTAGTGAGAGCTCCCAGGAAAAAAAAATGGCACAGAAGTGGCCTAGGAGAAAAAGGATCTTCCTCACCTGAACATCAGGCCGCTGCCACTGCCTGTTCCCCATCCTCAGCGAGGGGCTCCTCCCACAGCTCACACAGCTCAGCCTCCTGAGTCAGGTGGGGCCAGGCTCCTCCCGGGCGTCCACTGGACATGCTGGATGCATTAGGAAAATGCCCCTTTGTTAAGGAGAGCACCAAGCGGGCTGGCTGAGGCTCACATAGACAGGGGTTTGCAAGCATTGCCCAGAGTCAACAGCAACATTTAAACCCTTAGACACAGAGGCCACCTTGTCCCTGGGATGGGCCTGGGCTGGTGTCCATCTGTCCTCATGGGCTGGTGCCCACTCACAGATGGATGTGAAGCCAGCTCCAGTGCCCAGCTCCTCATGACTCATAAGGGCATCCACACCCCGCAGCAGGACTCCCCTGTCAGGCCCTGTAGAGCTAACTGGGAAGTCCAGTCCTTTGGAGGGTCGCAGACGTCACCTCCCTGGCTTCAGAAAGTGTATCGGGGAAAGCACAGCATTTGAGAATAGATACAAGATCCAAATAGAGGAGGAACCGGACCCTGCGCCAGCCCCAGAGGGGCGATGGGGAGGGCGGTAGGGAGCACAGGCACTCGGCCACGTGCAGTGCAAGCCAGACACGTGCCGTCCACTCTGCTGTACATACAGAGGCAAATCCTGCCACGGTAGTGTTCCCTCAGTGCTCAAGTCATGCTGCACCCACAGTCCAGTTATCAGCTCAAAGCCAGGCTAACAGACTCCGTGAGACTTGGCAGCTTCTGTTGCAGAGGGCAGGGAGCTGCTTGTACTCCTGTTCCCTGGGCTTTGTTGAGTGTCTATTTTGTGCCAGCCAGCATGCCAGATGTCCAGAACTTGCAAATGAACATCAGGCTCCCGAAGCACAAAGGCTGTGTATTTGGAGGTCAGCAGACTCCAGCGTGACCTGCACTGTGCCACGTGCACAGCAGTGCTCAGCTGGAGGGAGAGACCAGTCCCCAGCTCTGTAGCAGGGACGGGGGACCCGCTGGAGAAGATGTGTCCTGGGTCCCTGCTCTCTAGGTGTGTATTGTCCTGTTAGAGAAGTGGAATGAAATCCTGGTGTCTGAGGATGGGGTGAGGAACTTTGTAATGTTATAAAACTAGACAGGATCTGAGGAATCACTGAAGCCTCCTCACTCATTACAGAGTTCACAAACCTGGCAGCGAAAGAGATGGAAATAAATTCAAAGGCTCAGGTTTTAGCACAAAACCCAGGTTTCCGTAAATCAAATAAAGTGAATTTATGTCACCCCATGTGCTGCGGTAGAACAGATTCCCCTGGAAGAGGCACTTGGACAGAAGGAACCGCAGCCAGAGACAGAGCAGCGATCTGCATGCTCAGTGAAGATCCTCCACGTGCACAGGTGAGCAGACAGGCACGCGAGTGGACCCCACTGAAGTGGGCCTGTATCCTCACTCCTGAAACCCTCAAACATGACCCTTTGGGGAAAAGAATCTCTGTGGATTAAGGTTCTGTAGATGAGCTCACGCCTGGCAATCTGGGTGGGACGTAAATATGATAGGTGTTCTAGAGACAGAATAGGAGGCCACATCCAGATGGAGGCAGAGATTAGAGCTGCAGGGCCACAGTCAAGCCACGCCTGGGACCCCCAGGAGCTGGAAGAGGCAGGGGGTGTATGAGCCAGCTCAGGCTGCTGTAACAAAATGCCGCAGACTGGGCGGCTTCAACAACAGACAGGTGTTTCCCAGTGTCCGGGAGCCTGGGAAGTCCAAGTCAGCGAGCTGTCAGGGTTGGCTTCCGGCGGGTCCTACTTCCCGACTTGGAGGCGGTGCCTTCTTGCCATGTGTTCACATGGGTTTTGTGTGCCTGGAGAGAGACAGCTCTGGTGTCCCTCCCTCTCCTTGTAAGGTCACAGTCCTACTGGATTAGGGCCCCACCCTTATGACCTCACTTAACTTTAATTACCTCCGTGAAGGGCCCACCTCCAAATAGAATCACATGGGGGTAGGGCTTCAACCTAGAAATTCTGGGCAGACACAGTTTAGTCCCTATCAGAGGGATCCTCCTCTGGGGCCGTCAGAGAAGCACAGCCCTGCCATCACCTTGATTTCAGACTTCTGGCTTCCAGAACTGGGAGATAACACATTTTTTCTTGTTTTGAGACTTGCAGTGTGTGGTCCTGCATGACAGCAGCCACAGAACGTGAATGCAGCCACAGAACGTGAATGCAGCCCCAGAATGTGAATGCAGCCACAGTGGTGTCCTGGTCCTCCTGCTGTTCTGTAATGGCTCCGTCCAGCCACCGCACATCTCCTTGTCATGGAAAGAAAAGAAAGTAATGGGGATGATGTGAAGGGAAGATGGGTTCAACTTTAACCAGCATGGACATGATTTGCAATTAAATGTTTGCCTCCCTTGTGAACTTGCTAATTCTGTGCAGGACAGTCATGGCCAACTGCAAAACGTTCTGCTTTTGCAAAAAGACAAGAGGAAAGAGAAAAGTTAAGGCTGCTGGTGAGTGATACGCTTTACTGCTTTCAAACACTATACATTGTTCCTGAGAGTAGGGATAGATTGTGTTTTTTGAATTATATTGCAAACTTCTTCTTTTTTATTATTATCATTTTAGGAAAACAAAAGATGCCCATGAGTTGGTTAAACTGGAAATGCGACTTAACCTGCCGTTCCCTGCCGTAACTCCTACAAGCCACCCCGGCCACATTTCCTGTCTCCATTTCTCCAAACTTGATTTGCAGGTCAGGATGCTCCCCTTCCCCAGGTGCTGCTCATTGGAGCTGAGTGGTTGCCAGCTAAGAAGGGCCTGGTTCTTTTCCTCTTCTTTCCATCAGACTCCTCTTTTCCTCCCTCCCATACAAAGCGCGTGTGGCATTGCGCTTGCCTGCGATGCCTTCCGTGTAGGTGAGTAGCTCTCCCGTGTGACTGTCCCGTGTCATCTCCCAGCCTGGGGCTCGATGGAGTCCAAATCTTTTCCATCACATCTTCTCACACAGGATCTATAATGATCCTGTGACAGCTTGGCCTCATGCGGCTGCTTGTGGTTCAAAGGCAGCATGCGTGTATTCTTTGCCTGCACAACTCAGGAGTGCAGATGCTTTCCATCCAATAATAACTCATCACTCTGCTACCATGAGAGCTCCTAAAAAGCCACCCGCACTCCCCACCCAACCCCTGTGAAAAATATCACAGAACTATGACCTGGACGCAGAGCTTTCAGAAGGGGGTTCCCAGGGCTGGATGCTTGCAGCAGAACAGTGACGAAGCGCAAAACTACAGTCGAAGCTGAAGTGGTCCTGGCAGGTCCCCCCGCCTCACCCTGGCTGCTAGAAGAAGCACATCTTCTTAGAGGAAACAGGCCTAATTCAGGGCCACAGGGCCATCCCAGGCAGAGTTACAACAATGTTCACCAAGAAAGTCACCAAGCATAGAAGTCAGGGAAAACAGCAAGGAAAATGAATGTTCCCAAGGTCTGCAAACACCAGAATTTTCAGACAGTAGAGGCGTGTGTGGATATTCAGAGAAATAGAAGGTAAAATTGCACAAGTGAGCAGGCAGCAAGAAGCTTGTGGGTACATTTGAAAATAAATACAAAAATTTAAAAATAGAGCTACCATGTGATCCCACCTCTGGGTGTATAACCAAAGGAAATGAAATCAGTGTCTGAAAGTGATCACTGCACCCTCATGTTCATTGCAGCATTCATATTATTATGTAGTGGCCCAGAGGTGGAAACCACGTCTGTGCCCATCAACAGATGAAAGGACAGGAAAGTGTGGCTTACACACAGAATGGAGTATCGCCCGGCCATGAAAAAGGAGGGAATCCTGCCACTGATGACAACATGGATGAACCTGGAGGATACCCTGCTAGGTTGAATGAGCCAGGCACAGAAGGACAGGCACTACATGATCTCACTCACATGTGAAATTTAAAAAGGTTGAACTCACAGAAGCAGAGAGTAGGACTGTGGTTGCTAGAGGCTGGGAGTGGGGAAGTCGGGAAATGTCAGGTGGTGTAAGATTTCAGTTCTAAGATGAATAGGTTCTAGGAGTCTAATGCACAGTGTGGTGACTATGGTTAATAAGGTGCTATTGTGTAGGCCAGGAGGTGGCCCATATCTGTAATCTCAGTGCTTTGGGAGGCCGAGGCAGGAGGATTGCTTGAGGCCAAGTGTTGGAGGCTGTAGTGAGCTAAGATGGCCATTGCACTCCAGGCTGGGTGACAGAGCAAGACCCTGTCATAACAATAATGATAATAACACTGTATGGTATACTTGAAATTTGCCAAGAGCAAATTTAAGTGTCCTCAGTATACATACATAACACACACACACACACACAGAGCTGGTAACTACATGAGATGAGTATGTTAATTAACTTGATTATCATAATCATTTCACAGTGTACACTTACATCAGTGTGTCATGTTGTAAAGCTTGGATATATGTGGTTTTTGTTTCTCAATTATACTTTAAAAAGCTGGAAAAGACATACGAAAGAAACGTCTAGAAATTTAAAAAATCTATTTTTTATTTATAATAAATATTTACATAATAAAATGGATTTTGTATGTAATGTGTATTAAGTCTGTGTGACTTATTAAACTAAAAAGTATAAATAACTCAGTGGATGAATTAAGTGCCCAGTGAGTTATGGTTATAAAAAAAGAATGAAACTAAAGATATGTCAAAAAAATTTATAGAAAGGAGACAGTATGAATTGTACGTTGAGATACGAAGACAAGAAAGGAGAGAAGGCTTCATATACAATTAACGCCCAGAAAAGACGAAAGAGAGAAATGGAAGAGTAGTAATCTGAAGAGCTAATGCCTAAAAATTTTCTAGAAATGACAGAAAGCATGACATGTGCCTGTTTCAGGAGGTACCATGGATCCTCTGCAGGAAGAGTTACTGAAATCTTTGCCTACTGCCATTCTAGCGAACTGCAAAACATCGAAGCCAAGGAGAAGATGCTAAGGAAAAATAAAGGGTTTTTATCAGAAAAAATTAGAAAGATAAGAGACCCCCTCAAGAGCAACCATGCAAGACAATGAAGCAATATCTTCAAAACGTTGATAGAAAAGCATTTTTATTCAGCAAAGCTGTCTTTTCAGTACAAAGAAAGAAATGCCATTAAATAAATAAGAAGGATATTTCACCAAGAATTCTAAACTAAAGAACTTTCTGAAGGATATGCTTCTGAGAAAAGAAAAATGATCCCCAAAGAAGCATCTGAAATAAAAGCAAATGGTAAATCCATAAAGTGGAAAATAAATATGTAATTCAAAATAAACACTGCCTCTATAAATTAAGAATAAGAACAATGATTAACACAAGTATTAAAAAGAGGAGATACCTTGAAATCATTGAGAAAGATCATGTGAGGATGTGAGGAAAGTGATGGTGATTAAAGTTTTTTTTTTTAATCTGGAAGACCATTAAGATATTCTTTTTTATCATTTATTTTCCTTTATATTTTTTAACTTTTAAGTTTAGAGGTACATGTGCATGTTTGTTATACAGGTAAACTAGTGTCATGAGAATTTGTTGTACAGATTATGTTTTCACCCAGGTATTAAGTCTAGTATCCATTATTTATTTCTCCAGATCCTCTTTTCTCCCACCCTCCCCCCGCTGATAGGCCCCAGGGTCTGTCATTGCCCTCTGTGTGTCCATTTGTTCAAATCATGTAGCTCCCACTTGTAAGTAAGAACATGTAGTATTTGTGTTTTTGTTTCTGTGTTAGTTTGCTAAGGATAATAGCCTCTGGCTCCATCCATCTTCCTGCAAAGAACATGATCTTGTTCATTTTTACGGCTGCACAGTATTCCATGGTATATCTGTACCACATTTTCTTTATCTAGTCAACCACCGATAGACATTTAGGTTGATTCCATGTCTACTACCGTGAGTAGTGCTGAGATGAACATACACATGCATGTGTCTTTACGGTAGAATGCTTATTTCTTTAGGTATCTACCTAATCACGAGATTGCTGGGTCAAATGGTAGTTCTGTTTCTAGATCTTTAAGGAATTGCAACACTGGTTTCCACAATGGTTGAATTAATTCACGCTTGCACCAACACTGCACAAGTGTTCCTTTTTCCCTGCAACCTCACCAGCACCTATGACTTTTTGACTGTTTAATAATAGCCATTCTTACTGGTGTGTGATGGGATCTCTCTGAGGTTTTGAATTGCATTTCTCTAATGACCAGTTACATTGAGCTTTTTTTCATATGGTTGTTGGTAGCATGTGTGTCTTCTTTCGAACAGTGTCTGTTCCTGTCCTTTGCCCACTTTTTAACGGAGTTATTTGTTTTGCTCTTATAAATTTGCTTAAGTTCCTTATAGAAGCTGAGTATCAGTCCTTTGTCAGGTGCATAGTTTGCAAAACATTTTTTCCCATTCTTGAGATTGCTTGTTTATTCTGTTGATAGTTTCTTTTGCTGTGCAGAAGCTCTTTAACTAGATTTCATTTGTCACTTTTTGCTTTTGATGCAGCTGCTTTTGGCACCTTTGTCATGACGTCCTTGCCCATTCTTGTGTCCAGAATGGCATTGCCTAGGTTCTTTTTCAGGGTTTCTGTAGTTTCTTTAATTCTGGATGTCATTATATTGAATTTGCATAGCAATTACCAAGGTTAGTCAAAATAAAAATGGACTGTACAAATTTTATATCAGTAGAGAGAAAAACAGAAAATAGGGCAGAGTAAAAATCTCAGCCTAAATTAAGAAAAAGTTCAAAAAAATTGAGACCAAAAAAGTCCAGAGCAGACAGAATGCAAGACGGTAAGATGATAGAGACAGCTGCAGATGTGCCAGTGACCGAAACGCCTCCAAACGGGGCAAGCTCAGCTAAGACAGACCTCCCGACCGAAACGCCTCCAAACGGGGTAAGCTCAGCTAAGACAGACCTCCCGACCGAAACGCCTCCAAACGGGGTAAGCTCAGCTAAGACAGACCTCCCGACCTAAACGCCTCCAAACGGGGTAAGCTCAGCTAAGACAGACCTCCCGACCTAAACGCCTCCAAACGGGGTAAGCTCAGCTAAGACAGACCTCGTGACCTAAACGCCTCCAAACGGGGTAAGCTCAGCTAAGACAGACCTCCCGACCTAAACGCCTCCAAACGGGGTAAGCTCAGCTAAGACAGACCTCCCGACCTAAACGCCTCCAAACGGGGTAAGCTCAGCTAAGACAGACCTCGTGACCTAAACGCCTCCAAACGGGGTAAGCTCAGCTAAGACAGACCTCCCGACCTAAACGCCTCCAAACGGGGTAAGCTCAGCTAAGACAGACCTCCCGACCTAAACGCCTCCAAACGGGGTAAGCTCAGCTAAGACAGACCTCCCGACCTAAAGGCCTCCAAACGGGGTAAGCTCAGCTAAGACAGACCTCCCGACCTAAACGCCTCCAAACGGGGTAAGCTCAGCTAAGACAGACCTCCCGACCGAAACGCCTCCAAACGGGGTAAGCTCAGCTAAGACAGACCTCCCGACCTAAACGCCTCCAAACGGGGTAAGCTCAGCTAAGACAGACCTCCCGACCTAAACGCCTCCAAACGGGGTAAGCTCAGCTAAGACAGACCTCCCGACCTAAACGCCTCCAAACGGGGTAAGCTCAGCTAAGACAGACCTCCCGACCTAAACGCCTCCAAACGGGGTAAGCTCAGCTAAGACAGACCTCCCGACCTAAACGCCTCCAAACGGGGTAAGCTCAGCTAAGACAGACCTCCCGACCTAAACGCCTCCAAACGGGGTAAGCTCAGCTAAGACAGACCTCGTGACCTAAACGCCTCCAAACGGGGTAAGCTCAGCTAAGACAGACCTCCCGACCTAAACGCCTCCAAACGGGGTAAGCTCAGCTAAGACAGACCTCCCGACCGAAACGCCTCCAAACGGGGTAAGCTCAGCTAAGACAGACCTCCCGACCTAAACGCCTCCAAACGGGGTAAGCTCAGCTAAGACAGACCTCCCGACCTAAACGCCTCCAAACGGGGTAAGCTCAGCTAAGACAGACCTCGTGACCTAAACGCCTCCAAACGGGGTAAGCTCAGCTAAGACAGACCTCCCGACCTAAACGCCTCCAAACGGGGTAAGCTCAGCTAAGACAGACCTCCCGACCTAAACGCCTCCAAACGGGGTAAGCTCAGCTAAGACAGACCTCCCGACCTAAAGGCCTCCAAACGGGGTAAGCTCAGCTAAGACAGACCTCCCGACCTAAACGCCTCCAAACGGGGTAAGCTCAGCTAAGACAGACCTCCCGACCGAAACGCCTCCAAACGGGGTAAGCTCAGCTAAGACAGACCTCCCGACCTAAACGCCTCCAAACGGGGTAAGCTCAGCTAAGACAGACCTCCCGACCTAAACGCCTCCAAACGGGGTAAGCTCAGCTAAGACAGACCTCCCGACCTAAACGCCTCCAAACGGGGTAAGCTCAGCTAAGACAGACCTCCCGACCTAAACGCCTCCAAACGGGGTAAGCTCAGCTAAGACAGACCTCCCGACCTAAACGCCTCCAAACGGGGTAAGCTCAGCTAAGACAGACCTCGTGACCTAAACGCCTCCAAACGGGGTAAGCTCAGCTAAGACAGACCTCCCGACCTAAACGCCTCCAAACGGGGTAAGCTCAGCTAAGACAGACCTCCCGACCTAAAGGCCTCCAAACGGGGTAAGCTCAGCTAAGACAGACCTCCCGACCTAAACGCCTCCAAACGGGGTAAGCTCAGCCAAGACAGACCTCCCGACCTAAACGCCTCCAAACGGGGTAAGCTCAGCTAAGACAGACCTCGTGACCTAAACGCCTCCAAACGGGGTAAGCTCAGCTAAGACAGACCTCCCGACCTAAACGCCTCCAAACGGGGTAAGCTCAGCTAAGACAGACCTCCCGACCGAAACGCCTCCAAACGGGGTAAGCTCAGCTAAGACAGACCTCCCGACCTAAACGCCTCCAAACGGGGTAAGCTCAGCTAAGACAGACCTCCCGACCTAAAGGCCTCCAAACGGGGTAAGCTCAGCTAAGACAGACCTCCCGACCTAAACGCCTCCAAACGGGGTAAGCTCAGCTAAGACAGACCTCCCGACCGAAACGCCTCCAAACGGGGTAAGCTCAGCTAAGACAGACCTCCCGACCTAAACGCCTCCAAACGGGGTAAGCTCAGCTAAGACAGACCTCCCGACCTAAACGCCTCCAAACGGGGTAAGCTCAGCTAAGACAGACCTCGTGACCTAAACGCCTCCAAACGGGGTAAGCTCAGCTAAGACAGACCTCCCGACCTAAACGCCTCCAAACGGGGTAAGCTCAGCTAAGACAGACCTCCCGACCTAAACGCCTCCAAACGGGGTAAGCTCAGCTAAGACAGACCTCCCGACCTAAAGGCCTCCAAACGGGGTAAGCTCAGCTAAGACAGACCTCCCGACCTAAACGCCTCCAAACGGGGTAAGCTCAGCTAAGACAGACCTCCCGACCTAAACGCCTCCAAACGGGGTAAGCTCAGCTAAGACAGACCTCGTGACCTAAACGCCTCCAAACGGGGTAAGCTCAGCTAAGACAGACCTCGTGACCTAAACGCCTCCAAACGGGGTAAGCTCAGCTAAGACAGACCTCCCGACCTAAACGCCTCCAAACGGGGTAAGCTCAGCTAAGACAGACCTCCCGACCTAAAGGCCTCCAAACGGGGTAAGCTCAGCTAAGACAGACCTCCCGACCTAAACGCCTCCAAACGGGGTAAGCTCAGCTAAGACAGACCTCCCGACCTAAACGCCTCCAAACGGGGTAAGCTCAGCTAAGACAGACCTCCCGACCTAAACGCCTCCAAACGGGGTAAGCTCAGCTAAGACAGACCTCCCGACCTAAACGCCTCCAAACGGGGTAAGCTCAGCTAAGACAGACCTCCCGACCTAAACGCCTCCAAACGGGGTAAGCTCAGCTAAGACAGACCTCCCGACCTAAACGCCTCCAAACGGGGTAAGCTCAGCTAAGACAGACCTCCCGACCTAAACGCCTCCAAACGGGGTAAGCTCAGCTAAGACAGACCTCGTGACCTAAACGCCTCCAAACGGGGTAAGCTCAGCTAAGACAGACCTCGTGACCTAAACGCCTCCAAACGGGGTAAGCTCAGCTAAGACAGACCTCCCGACCTAAACGCCTCCAAACGGGGTAAGCTCAGCTAAGACAGACCTCCCGACCTAAAGGCCTCCAAACGGGGTAAGCTCAGCTAAGACAGACCTCCCGACCTAAACGCCTCCAAACGGGGTAAGCTCAGCTAAGACAGACCTCCCGACCTAAACGCCTCCAAACGGGGTAAGCTCAGCTAAGACAGACCTCCCGACCTAAACGCCTCCAAACGGGGTAAGCTCAGCTAAGACAGACCTCGTGACCTAAACGCCTCCAAACGGGGTAAGCTCAGCTAAGACAGACCTCGTGACCTAAACGCCTCCAAACGGGGTAAGCTCAGCTAAGACAGACCTCCCGACCTAAACGCCTCCAAACGGGGTAAGCTCAGCTAAGACAGACCTCCCGACCTAAACGCCTCCAAACGGGGTAAGCTCAGCTAAGACAGACCTCCCGACCTAAAGGCCTCCAAACGGGGTAAGCTCAGCTAAGACAGACCTCCCGACCTAAACGCCTCCAAACGGGGTAAGCTCAGCTAAGACAGACCTCCCGACCGAAACGCCTCCAAACGGGGTAAGCTCAGCTAAGACAGACCTCCCGACCTAAACGCCTCCAAACGGGGTAAGCTCAGCTAAGACAGACCTCCCGACCTAAACGCCTCCAAACGGGGTAAGCTCAGCTAAGACAGACCTCGTGACCTAAACGCCTCCAAACGGGGTAAGCTCAGCTAAGACAGACCTCCCGACCGAAACGCCTCCAAACGGGGTAAGCTCAGCTAAGACAGACCTCCCGACCTAAACGCCTCCAAACGGGGTAAGCTCAGCTAAGACAGACCTCCCGACCTAAACGCCTCCAAACGGGGTAAGCTCAGCTAAGACAGACCTCCCGACCTAAAGGCCTCCAAACGGGGTAAGCTCAGCTAAGACAGACCTCCCGACCTAAACGCCTCCAAACGGGGTAAGCTCAGCTAAGACAGACCTCCCGACCGAAACGCCTCCAAACGGGGTAAGCTCAGCTAAGACAGACCTCCCGACCTAAACGCCTCCAAACGGGGTAAGCTCAGCTAAGACAGACCTCCCGACCTAAAGGCCTCCAAACGGGGTAAGCTCAGCTAAGACAGACCTCCCGACCTAAACGCCTCCAAACGGGGTAAGCTCAGCTAAGACAGACCTCCCGACCGAAACGCCTCCAAACGGGGTAAGCTCAGCTAAGACAGACCTCCCGACCTAAACGCCTCCAAACGGGGTAAGCTCAGCTAAGACAGACCTCCCGACCTAAACGCCTCCAAACGGGGGTAAGCTCAGCTAAGACAGACCTCGTGACCTAAACGCCTCCAAACGGGGTAAGCTCAGCTAAGACAGACCTCCCGACCTAAACGCCTCCAAACGGGGTAAGCTCAGCTAAGACAGACCTCCCGACCTAAACGCCTCCAAACGGGGTAAGCTCAGCTAAGACAGACCTCCCGACCTAAAGGCCTCCAAACGGGGTAAGCTCAGCTAAGACAGACCTCCCGACCTAAACGCCTCCAAACGGGGTAAGCTCAGCTAAGACAGACCTCCCGACCGAAACGCCTCCAAACGGGGTAAGCTCAGCTAAGACAGACCTCCCGACCTAAACGCCTCCAAACGGGGTAAGCTCAGCTAAGACAGACCTCCCGACCTAAACGCCTCCAAACGGGGTAAGCTCAGCTAAGACAGACCTCGTGACCTAAACGCCTCCAAACGGGGTAAGCTCAGCTAAGACAGACCTCCCGACCTAAACGCCTCCAAACGGGGTAAGCTCAGCTAAGACAGACCTCCCGACCGAAACGCCTCCAAACGGGGTAAGCTCAGCTAAGACAGACCTCCCGACCTAAACGCCTCCAAACGGGGTAAGCTCAGCTAAGACAGACCTCCCGACCTAAAGGCCTCCAAACGGGGTAAGCTCAGCTAAGACAGACCTCCCGACCTAAACGCCTCCAAACGGGGTAAGCTCAGCTAAGACAGACCTCCCGACCGAAACGCCTCCAAACGGGGTAAGCTCAGCTAAGACAGACCTCCCGACCTAAACGCCTCCAAACGGGGTAAGCTCAGCTAAGACAGACCTCCCGACCTAAACGCCTCCAAACGGGGTAAGCTCAGCTAAGACAGACCTCGTGACCTAAACGCCTCCAAACGGGGTAAGCTCAGCTAAGACAGACCTCCCGACCTAAACGCCTCCAAACGGGGTAAGCTCAGCTAAGACAGACCTCCCGACCGAAACGCCTCCAAACGGGGTAAGCTCAGCTAAGACAGACCTCCCGACCTAAACGCCTCCAAACGGGGTAAGCTCAGCTAAGACAGACCTCCCGACCTAAACGCCTCCAAACGGGGTAAGCTCAGCTAAGACAGACCTCCCGACCTAAACGCCTCCAAACGGGGTAAGCTCAGCTAAGACAGACCTCCCGACCTAAACGCCTCCAAACGGGGTAAGCTCAGCTAAGACAGACCTCGTGACCTAAACGCCTCCAAACGGGGTAAGCTCAGCTAAGACAGACCTCCCGACCTAAACGCCTCCAAACGGGGTAAGCTCAGCTAAGACAGACCTCGTGACCTAAACGCCTCCAAACGGGGTAAGCTCAGCTAAGACAGACCTCCCGACCTAAACGCCTCCAAACGGGGTAAGCTCAGCTAAGACAGACCTCCCGACCTAAACGCCTCCAAACGGGGTAAGCTCAGCTAAGACAGACCTCCCGACCTAAACGCCTCCAAACGGGGTAAGCTCAGCTAAGACAGACCTCCCGACCTAAACGCCTCCAAACGGGGTAAGCTCAGCTAAGACAGACCTCCCGACCTAAACGCCTCCAAACGGGGTAAGCTCAGCTAAGACAGACCTCCCGACCTAAACGCCTCCAAACGGGGTAAGCTCAGCTAAGACAGACCTCCCGACCTAAACGCCTCCAAACGGGGTAAGCTCAGCTAAGACAGACCTCCCGACCTAAACGCCTCCAAACGGGGTAAGCTCAGCTAAGACAGACCTCCCGACCTAAACGCCTCCAAACGGGGTAAGCTCAGCTAAGACAGACCTCCCGACCTAAACGCCTCCAAACGGGGTAAGCTCAGCTAAGACAGACCTCCCGACCTAAACGCCTCCAAACGGGGTAAGCTCAGCTAAGACAGACCTCCCGACCTAAACGCCTCCAAACGGGGTAAGCTCAGCTAAGACAGACCTCCCGACCTAAACGCCTCCAAACGGGGTAAGCTCACCAGCCAAGACAGACCTCGTGATACGGTTTGTATTTGTGTCCTTGCTCAAATACCATGTCAAATTGTAATCCCCAGTGTTGAAGGTGGGGTCTGGTGGGAGGTTATTGGATCATGGGGGATATTCCTCCCTTTAGGGCTGTTCTTGTGCTGGAGTTCTCATGAGTTAAGGTTGTTTAAAATCATGTGGCATCTCCTTCCTCTCTCTCTTTTTTCTGCTTCAGCCATGTGACACGGCCGCTCCCCTTCACCTTCTACCATAACTGATAATTCCCTGATGCCTCCCTAGAAGCAGAAGCTGAAATGCTTTCTGTGCAGCCTGCAAAAGTTGAGCCAATTAAACCTCTTCTTTTTAATTAATTATCCAGTCTCAGGTATTTCTTTAGAGAAATGTGAAAATGGACTAATACAGAAAATTGGTACTGAGGAGTGGGCGATTACTGTAAAGATATCTGAAAATGTGGAAGCAGCTTTGGAACTGGGTAGCAGGCAGGGACTGGAAGAGTGTGAAGGGCACAGAAGACAGGAAGATGAGGTTACGTTTGGAATTTCCCAGAGACTTGTTAAATTGTTGTGGCCCAAATGCTGATAGTGATATGGACAATGAAGTCCAGGCTGAGGAGGTCTCAGATGGAAATGTGGAACTTACTGGAACTGGAGCAAAGATTACTTTTGTTATGCATTAACAAAAAAAGTTGGAGGCATTGAGCCCATGCCTCAGGGATCTGTAGAACTCTGAACTTGACAGTGATGATTTAGGGTATCTGGTAGAAGAAATTTCTTTCTTTCTTTCTTTCTTTTTTTAATTGCACTTTAGGTTCTGGGATACATGTGCAGATGATGCAGGATTGTTGCCTAGATACACACATGGCAAAGTGGTTTGCTGCCTGCATCCCCCCATCACCTGTATCTGGCATTTCTCCCCATGTTATCCCTCCCCAACTCCCCACCCCCCCATTGTCCCTCCCCTATTTCCCCCCAACAGACCCCAGTGTGTGATGCTCCCCTCCCTGTGTCCACGTGTTCTCATTGTTCAACACCCGCCTATGAGTGAGAACATGCAGTGTTTGATTTTCTGTTCTTGTGTCAGTTTGCTGAGAATGATGGTTTCCAGGTTCATCCATGTCCCTGCAAAGGACGTGAACTCATCTTTTTTTATGGCTGTGAATTATTCCATGGTGTCTATGTGCCACATTTCCCTTGTCCAGCCTATCATCGATGGGCATTTGGGTTGGGTCCAGGTCTTTGCTATTGTAAACTGTGCTGCAATGAACATTCGTGTGCATGTGTCCTTACAGTAGAACGATTTATAATCCTTTGGATATATACCCAGTAATGGGATTGCTGGGTCAAATGGAATTTCTATTTCTAGGCCCTTGAGGAATCGCCACACTGTCTTCCACAATGGTTGAACTAATTTACACTCCCACCAACAATGTAAAACTGTTCCTATTTCTCCACATCATCTCCAACATCTGTTGTCTCCAGATTTTTTAAGCAGTGTTCAAGATGTGGCCTGGCCACTTCTAAAAGTGTATGCTCATATACATGAGCAAATAAATGTATGGAAATTGGAGCTTATATTTCAAGGGGAAGCAGAGTGTAAATGTTTAGAGAATTTGCAGGCTGCCCATGTAGCAGAAAAGAAAAGCTAATTTTCACGGGGAGTATTTCAAGCAGGCTACAGAAATTTGCATAAATAAAATAGAGCAAAGTGCAGATAGCCAAGACAATGGGAAAAAGGCCTTGAAGGCATTTCAGAGACCTTCCAGGCAGCCCCTCCCATCACAGGTCCAGAGGCCTAGGAGGATAGAAAGGTTTTGTGGGCCAGGCCCAAGGCCCTGCTACACTGCACAGCCTTGGGACACTGCTCCCTGCATCCCAGTCACTCCAGCTGCAACGTCAGCTCAATGGGGCCCAGGTACAGCTTGGGTCACTGCTCCAGAGGGTGCAAGATGTAAGTCTTGGTGGTTTCTACAAGATGTTAAGCCTGTGAGTGCACGAACTGTAAGAGTTGAGGTTTGGGAGCTTCCACTTAGATTTCAGAAGATGTACGGAAAAGCCTAGATGTCCAGAGAGAAGCCTGATGCACTTGAAGAGCCCTCATGGAGAACGTCTACTAGGGCAGTGTGGAGGGGAAATATGGGGTTAGAGCTCCTACAAAGAGTCCCCACTGGGGCACTGCCTAATGGAGCTGTGAGAAGAGGGCCACCATCCTCCCGACTCAGAATGATAGATCCACTGACAGCTTGCACCATGTGCCTGGAAAAGCTACAGACACTTAATGCCCAGCCTGTGAGAAAGCTGCAGGAATGAAGCTGCCCAAGGCCTTGGGAGCCCACCCCTTACATCGGTGTGGCCTGCATATGAGACATGGAGTCAAAGGAGATTATATTGGAGTGTTAAAATTTCATGACTGTCCTGCTGGGTTTCGGATTGTGTGGGGCCTGTAAGCCGTTTTTTGGCTTATTCCTCCCCTTTGGAACGAGTGTATTTATCCAATGCCTGTACTCCAGTTGTATCTTGGAAGTGACTAACTTGTTTTTTGTTTTAGTTTCATAGGAAAGTCTCAGATGAGACTTTGGACTTTGGAGTTAATGCTGGAATCAGTTAAGACTTTGCGGGGCTGTTGGGAAGGCATGGTTGTATTTTGAAATGTGAGAAGGACATGAGATTTGGGAGGTGTCGGGTTTGGACTTGTGTCCCTGCCTCAATCTCATGTGGAATGGTAATCCCCAATGTTGAAGGCCAGGGGAGGTGCCACACACTGTGGGAGGTAATTGGATTATTGAGGAAGATTTCGCCCTCTGGTGCTGTTCTTGTCATAGAGGTCTCATGAGATCTGGTTGTTTAAGAGTCTGTGGCACCTCCCTGCCCTCTCTTTTCCTCCTGCTCCAATTATGTAAAGTGTTTCCTTCCCCTTTGTACATTTCCTGAGCCTCCCCAGAAGCAGAAGCCGCTATGCTTCCTATACAGCCCGCCGAACTGTGAGCAATTAAACCTCTTTTCTTTATAAATTACCCAGTCTTAGTTATTTCTTTATAGCAATGTGGGAGTAGCCTAATATACGTTGTTAGTTTGGATTATTTTTTGCCATGTAAACAATTTATATATTTTTTTACTTTGATATTTTTATAGATTGACCACTTACAAAACTCACTTGGGTGTCTGATCTCTGTTGCCTTAGGCTCTCTGCCGAAATGACTACTTAACATTCTGTTAACATACCATGCCCAGCCGGCAGCGTCACTCACCACCATCATCACCATCACCACTGTCATCTACTCTCAGGCAGGGTTCATGTCAGTAGGTCTGTCTGGTGGGAGTCAGAGAAACAATGTAGCACTGGTGACACTTCCTTAGCACTCATGTTCTAATTTGACAGGCAAGAGAACTGAGCTCTGGAGTCACCTGGAGGAGGATTAGAACATGTGTCTCTCTGCCTGTGCTGGGCTTCATCCATCAAGGCATGTGGGATGAGTCAGCTTGGCCGTGTTATGCTAGGTAACAAGCAAACGCTGAAATCTCCGTGATGCTGCAAAACTAAAGCTTATGTTTCATTTATGCAAAGTCAGCTGCACCTCTCCAGGCTCTCGGGAATGCTCCCTTCCACCTGGCCCCTCAGGATCCAGGGGCTCTTGGTAGCCCACATGGGCAGCTGTCCTGGGGAGGAGGTTTGCAGAGGGGCTCAGCCTGCCTGGGCCTGGCAGCTGCACCCTCAGCCCCTTGGCCAGAACCACACAACAAAGCTGGCAGCAGGAGCAGGAGTTACTCTTTATTCATCTGTCCTCAGTTCAGCACATCATGAACCAGTGCTCACCCCTCCCTATTTATTTGGAACAAAAATGCAGTTTTGACCACTTAGTTTATTTCCTGAAAATAGACCCTCATGGGCTCTGCCTGACTACAAATAAAAATTGGAAACTTTTCTCCTATTTCCCTTAGTATTCTAGTTCTGTCATGCCCTCTCACCAATAACCTCATTTCACAACCCCTTATTGAGCACCTGATGTTTACTGACAGATACCCCTATGCTCACCGAAGGACCCCATGGGCCTGCGGTCTTTGGGGAAGGTCTCAGAACTTGCCAGGTGCCTGAAGTCAAGCAGATACAGGTAGTTATTCTCCTTCTAGATGCTGTCCAACCCATGAAGACCAGCCCCTCCCATGCTGTCCATTCTCAGAGTGGGCCTGTTCCTCTCAATGCACCTGCTTCTCCTCTGCTCCAGATGCTGTCCAACCCATGAAGACCAGCGCCTCCCATGCTGTCCATTCTCAGAGCGGGCCTGTTCCTCTCAATGCACCTGCCTCTCCTCTGCTCCAGATGCTGTCCAACCCATGAAGACCAGCGCCTCCCATGCTGTCCATTCTCAGAGTGGGCCTGTTCCTCTCAATGCACCTGCCTCTCCTCTGCTCCAGATGCTGTCCAACCCATGAAGACCAGCGCCTCCCATGCTGTCCATTCTCAGAGTGGGCCTGTTCCTCTCAATGCACCTGCCTCTCCTCTGCTCCAGATGCTGTCCAACCCATGAAGACCAGCGCCTCCCATGCTGTCCATTCTCAGAGTGGGCCTGTTCCTCTCAATGCACCTGCCTCTCCTCTGCTCCAGATGCTGTCCAACCCATGAAGACCAGCGCCTCCCATGCTGTCCATTCTCAGAGTGGGCCTGTTCCTCTCAATGCACCTGCCTCTCCTCTGCTCCAGATGCTGTCCAACCCATGAAGACCAGCGCCTCCCATGCTGTCCATTCTCAGAGTGGGCCTGTTCCTCTCAATGCACCTGCCTCTCCTCTGCTCCAGCAACACCTGGTTAGGTGTTCATTTCATCCTGGGAAATGGCTCAGTATTATCTCCTTGGCTCACTCTGAGTTAATATTGAAGCTTCTACATTTTCCTTCAGTACTGTGAGCTCTTGCCAGGGAGGTTTTTAAGTAGATTTAGTTAGTCATAACTTTGGCTCCTGGTTTAAATCATATTTCTCATTGTCCTTCCTGCATTGCATACCACTGTTTCCTGTTAATAGGACCCAGAAATCAAAGAATCCCAGGATAGTATTGTTATACTAGCCTAAACATTAGTATAGAAGGCCTAGTATCTATCCAGGGTCACATGGCATATATGCAAAACAGGAATAGTATTTCATTTATCCTTTCAATAATTTTTTAAGGTTAGATATTAATTTCTCCATTTTATGGATGAAAAAATTAAAACTCAGGCATTTTTCAGTAAACTGCCTGAGATTGTACAAGACAAGAATTCAAATTCGTGTCTACATGACCTTCAACCTCTTGCCCTATACTTCAGTATCCTCCAGACAGCCAGCCATTCATCCATCCATCCAGCAAGTATAAGTGAGGAGACAAAGGCGCTTGGGGCAATGTCAGGAGCTAAAAGGAAACAAGCAGATCTAGTTCAAGAACCGTGCTCTCGGGGTGCCTGCTCTAAGCGAGGAGATGGGACCTAAGGGGAGGAGAAAGCTGGGCGACTGCCTCCAAGGAGCCAGAGGCTGGTCCTTCTCTAATGATGTGTGAACATGTCCTGCTGACGGGTTAGGGCTAAGATCTCCTGGGCACGCATACTCCACAGATGGGACTGCTGAAGCAGGGGTGTCTAGAATGAGGGTTTAGACATAAGTGAGATCTGATCAGGTGCTGGGAGTACCCACTGCCATACTGCCACATTGAAGAAGGTGAGTGTATATAGCACACAATATGCAATGCATATAGTTGTTGTGATGGTTAATATTGAGTGTCAGCTTGACTGGACTGAAGGATGCAAAGTGTTGTTCCTGGTGTGTCTGTGAAGGTGTTGCCGAAGGAGATTCACATTTGAGTCCGTGACTGGGACAGGCAGACCCACCCTCAGCCCTGGTGGGCACCGTCTCATCAGCTGCCAGCATGGCTAGGATAAAGCAGGCAGAGGAACATAGAAAGACTAGACTGGGTGAGTCTTCAGGACTCTCCTTTCTCCCATGCTGGATGTTTCCTGCCCTCAAACATCAGACTCCAAGTTCTTCAGCTTTTGGACTCTTGGACTCACACAAGTGGTTTGTCAGGGGCTCCCAGGCCTTGGCCACAGACTGAAGCCCACACTATCATCTTCCTTACTTTTGAGGTTTTGGCACTGAGCCTGGCTCCCAGGCTCCCCAGCGTGGGGACAGCCTATTGTGGGACTTTACTTCTGATCACATGAGTTAATTCTCCTAATGAACTTCGCTCATATATACATCTATCCTATAAGTTCTGTCCCTCTAGAGAGCCCCGGTGAATACAGTTATTATACATAAACACACATACAACATATAATAGGATATTGCATATAGCAGTGACCCTTCAACAACATGGGTTTGAACTGCATGGGTCCATGTAAACATGGATATCCTTCTGCATCTGCCATTCTGGAGACAGTAAGACCAACACATCCTTCTTTCAGCCCACTCAGTGTGAATAAGATGAGGAGAAAGAACTTTATAATGATCCTCTTCCGCTTACTAAATGGTACATGTATTTTCTCTTTCTTATGATCTTCTTGATGTTTTCTTTTTTCTAGCTTCGTGTTATCAGTAAGGCCTTTGGCCAACAGTAGGCTATTCGTAGTTAAGTTTTGGGGGAGTCAATGCACACGAATGTTCATTGCGGCACTATTCACAATAGCAAAGTCTTGGAACCAACCCCAATGCCCATCAATGACAGACTGGATGAAGAAAATGTGGCACATATATACCATGGAATACTATGCAGCCATAAAAAAGGATGAGTTCATGTCCTTTGCAGGGACATGGATGAAGCTGGAAACCATCATTCTCAGCAAACTGACACAGGAACAGAAAACCAAACACCGCATGTTCTCACTCGTAAGTGGGTGTTGAACAATGAGAACACATGGACACAGGGAGAGGAATATTACACACTAGGGCTTGTTGAGGGGTGAGAGAGCTGGGGGAGGGATAGTAGGGGGTGGGGGGATTGGGGAGACATAACATTAGGAGAAATACCTAATGTAGATGACAGGGCGATAGATGCAGCAAACCACCATGGCACGTGTATAGCTATGTAACAATCAGGCACGATCTGCACATGTACCCCAGAACTTAAAGTATAATTTAAAAAAGTTGTATGCAGATTTTTCACTATGCAGGGGCTTTGGCACCCCTAATCCCTGTGTTATTCAAGGGCTGACTATATGGAATTATAGTACATACTATATATAAAATCTATAATCACATGAGGCATAATATACAGGTGGTGTATTATAGACATATTTCCATGTGATGATGCATCTGTACAGAAATAGGTGGAGTGTAACAAGGCATGAGTGTGTGTGTGGGCTGCAGTCGCTGCTCCGTGTCCAGATCAGCCGCCTTTGGTGTTCACTCAGCAGTTCATGGAGCACTTGCTGTGTGACAAACACTTGCCCTAAACAAGCTCTTCCCTTCCTTCAAAGCGTTAGGAAAATAAACACAGAATCAAACAATGGCACATTCGCATGGAGACTGCTCTTGCACTGATGTTCAGAAGAAGTGAAGGAAGTCGTCAGGAGAGTCCGTCCGGGCTGAGCATCTGGGAAGGGCCTCAGCTTAGGTCGGCCTGGGAGAGTGGGGACCCTGGCAGTGGGCAGGGACAGAGACAGGCAGAGTGGATGGGGAGGGGCTGTGCTCGGTTAGTGAGCCTGGGGATAGAATGCTGGACGTGGGAGAGGAGGGACAGAGAGAAGTTAGAGGCCAGGTCAAAGGAGCCTGTTAGAAAACATTTACTAATCCAACTCCCCGCTTTGGCCAATAGGGAAGGATGCAGAGATGTGTCAGAGCAGCTGCCTTGCCCAGCCCTTCTCCAGAGCTCTGCAGCCACCTCACAGCAGGTGCAGGAAGGAGACACACTCGAGCAGCGGGACAGAGATGGCAGAGCCCAGACACCACCATTGTCATAGGTCTGCGTTTCGCAACAACCTGGAGTGGACATGGCCTCTCTTCTGGGAGGACTGAGAAAGCGTCCCGTGTGGAAGCTGGTCCCTCGTCATGGGCAGGCCACACATACACAGGGCCAGTGCCCAGAGTGCTGAGGGTGCCAGGGGAGGGCAGGGAGAAGTGCCACCCTGGGCCTGAAGATGTCATCTGCCGCCTCTCAGCAGGCAGCCTTCCTGGGTGCGACAACCCTCTCTGTGTGAAAGGCAGGTGAGCAATTGCTATCTTCAGCCCAGGGTGCTGGCTGCATCTCTTTAATGGTATTTAAAGGTTAAATAAAGTCATTTAAAAATACTTAATGCCCATTGTTTCCGGTTCCTTTATTATGTTTCTGGCTCACCCATATTTCTTGAGTTTCACCCCATAGGGTCTGGAAACGCTTGTTTTAATGCCTACAGAGCAAAATAAAAATTAGAATTAAAAAATTAAAAAAACAAAAAGCAGATGCCCATTGGGGTCTGGATGAGCAAGTTCTCCTTTAAACAGCCACCCCTTTCTCACCCCTTAGCTCAGTGTCACAAGCAATGCTGAGGCGAGAAGAACCCCTCCCGTAACGCCTGAGGCGAGGAGCTTTTCTGAGAGGCAGTTCTCAGTGGACCCGCACCAAAAGCATCTAAACATGACCTCTGTTAAAAACACACTTCCTGGTTTGGAAAATCTGGGGAAAGCTCAGGAATGTGCATTTTCAACAAGCTCCTCAGTGATGCCAAGGCAGCTGAAGCCTGGAATTGTGGTTTAGAGTCAAGGGCGAACTTAGATGCCTGTGAAGAGGAATGGCATTTGGCCTTAAGCAATTCGCCTGTTCAGGCCTTTGTCCCACCCTCTCCATCCTGGAGCAGCCTGAGATCTGTCCACATGAGGTACGAGAAAGGGGCCACCAAGGCCTGCGGGAGAGAGAAGCTGACGAAGGTGCTGGACAGGCTTTTGGAAATCTATGAAAATGCAATTGTCTTGAAAGCAACACTTTCTTTTATAGGAGTCAGGTTTTATTTTGTGATAAAAATGGATTTATGGATTCTAACATGCTAGGTCTTAGACAACTGAGCACAGATTTTTATATCATAAGCCACAACGTAGGGAGAAACAGCTGATGTCCTGTGAGCTGCACTCCCACTGAAAGGGATGTAAGACTTTCACCAGCAGGCACAGCTGGACTCCAGACACCTGCTGGGTCCGTGACAAGGGGCCTGGAGGCCCCTCCTGAAGACCTTCCTTTGGGCACGGGAAGGTTCTGCAGAAACACTGGCAGAACGTGTAGATTAAGGGCAGAACCTGAGAAGAATGGGACTTTTGTCTCGTCACTTAATGAATAGCCTATGAACTGTAAACCTCAAGGAAAAGACCTTTATCCAGTGCGGCACCTGAGAGGTAGTGGTGGCGGAGGAAGACGGGTGCGGGGGATGGACAATGTGCAAGCTCCTCAAACTGCCGCACTTTCCATAATGGGGGAAAAAGCAGGAAGTGGCCAAGTCCCACCCGTCCACCACAAAGAAGTGGCGAATCCAAGCCGATGGGGAGCGCGGGAGAGCTGGAGGAGGCAGAATGGACCGGCGCTGGGACTGGAGGCCACAGCAAGACCGTGCGTCTCCGCAGTGGTTGCCCGTGTACCAAGACCGCCATCCTGGTAACATGCACCCCCCGACCTTGAGCCCACAGCGTACAGAATGTAGCTCACGGTGCTGGTGCCCATCTCCCTAACCCAGGACAACTCCAGGGCATGAATCATTGAGGAGCACAGAGGAGAAGAGTGATGGGGAGAGCCGCTGATCTGCCGGGGAGAGCATTCGCCCTGAAAAAGTGAGGTCCAAGTTTGAAGGAGTTGAGTTACTTTGCATCGTTGGGAAGTTCATGATTTTTCTGCCACCAAGAGAAATGGGGGTTTATGCACTTGATGGGGTTCAGTTTCAGAGAGAGAGGATCATTTACACCTTTGCAAATCTTCCCCTCAGGAATGTATATTTTTACCCGAGTACCTTTGTATCTAAAACTACTTAAAAGCCATACAAATGGTATATGTCCCCCCTCCACATCCTCCATAAATCACCCCATCAAGAAAGGGAATCATTGCCCCCAGCCAAAAGTATCAGTGAGAGTTTTCAGAGGGGGCAAATTTTCAAGTTAAGTTAGAGACATTAAAAACCCCTAGAATCCATGTCCTTCCCTATCTGTGTCTGTGAGGACAGAATTCTCCGTGGAAGATGAAACTGGTGTCGTGAGAAGGATCAGGTTCATGGTCAGCTCCAGATCTGCTCGGTGACTGACCTTGGCTTTCTCATCTGTAAGATGTGAGCACTGCTGCCTAAGGAGTTTCTGGGATTCACAGATGACCTACGTAAGGGCACGTCTGTAAACTGCAGGTGTGCACATCCGTAGATGTGAGCGAGGCACCTCCTCCCATATGACTTAGAAGAAACCACTGTCCATGCCTCTCTGTGACTCCCATGAGACCCACGCAGGATCCCTGCTGTTCTGTGACAAGTGTCCACACTGACTTTTCGCCTCTTCCTGAACTTGCTGACAGGCCAGACCCAGGCCTCAGCTTCACTTCTGTGTCTCAAGGGTGATTGCCTGAGATTACGATTGCTTGTTCCCTGAAATGGGCTAGACGCAGAGACAAACATTTCCCCATCAGCTGACTGAGTCCTCCCCTGACTGCAAATCACTCAGCTGCAACCTGCCTATGCCTCCCTATGAAAGTGCAGCAAAGCCACCCTGCAGAGACCTTGAACTCGGATCTGGATGCTCCCCTATTGCAGTAAGCTAAGGACATCATCTCCTGACTTGAGCAGTTTTAAACAATGTCAACATCTCTATCTACATTTATAGCTATATCTATCTATCTAATCTCTATCATCTACCTATCTACCTATTATCTATCTATCATCTGTCTAATTAGCTCTTAGTTCACTGTGTACAGAAATAGGCTAGTGGTTGGACCTGATCCTTGGGTAGCAGTCAATCATTTACCTATCTAACCTCTGTCATCTATCTATCCACCTGTGTATGTACTGACCTATCATCTACCTACCTACCTACCATCTGCCTATTCATCTAACCTCTCTCTGTCATCTATCTAGTCTCTGGTGTCTATCATCTATTTATTATACATGAGTGTGTAGACACACATAGATATAGTATCTGTGCCTAGAGAGTCATTTCCAATACATAATCTTTTTCCAACTTGATGTTGCCTTCCTTGGTTTGGGGCATGAAAGAGAATGCAGCTTAGAGCTGACCCTAAATGTTCGCTGCTCCAGATGCAGCTCATGGAGAGCAGCCTCGCCTCAGCCTTGCCGGGACTGAGGTCGGAAGACATTCCCTGTGAAGGACCACGTCATAAATCCTTCAGCCTTCCTGGGCCACACAAGGCCCTGTTGTTTGGGCTCCTTTTTTGTTTTTTTTTACAGCCCTTTCAGAATGTAGAAAGCCGTTCTTAGCTTGCTGTGTACACATAGGCTGGGAGCTGGGGCTGGTCCGCGGTGGGGGGTGGCAGTCCACAGAGTCCTGACCCAGGAGGTGGTTGGAAATGCGGAATCGCAAGCCTCTGCCTACCTCTACTGAAGCAGAATTTGCATTTTAGCAAGAGACCCAGGAGATTTGTGTGCATATGAAAGTTTGAGAAGCAGACAACTTATTAATGCATGCCAACTAAGGTAGAGGCTGATCTTCGTATTTGTCATTTATAAATTGATTTTATTGAGATATTTAGTACCTCCTTTGCTGCAATCTGTGGTCCGAACTACATCATGCAGTGCTTTTAAAATACAGACACACAAATCGAGGTGTTTCACCTTCAGTGAGCAATTCGCGGGATCCCTGGACATGCAAGCTGGGAGATGATGTTTGCTTCGTGCTCTGAGAGCAATGGAAAGCCAGTGACCTGCGGTGCTTAACTGACCCGGAAAGAGCTTTGCATTTAATTTTAATTTGCTGTGGGTGGCAACAGTGTTCTCCTTCTGAGGAGAAACGCAGCGAACCCCCACTCTGGTGGGAGGCGATGGCTTCGATTGATTGCAGAGACATCTAATGGTGAAGGGAGGCAGGGCCGTTGCAGAGCCGGGCGCCATCTTCCTGCACGGTGGGAAGGAGCGGCAGCTGCAGCTTCCCCGGAGGCTGGTGAGCCCCGGGCTCCACCTTGGAGGGGCTCTGGGGGCCTTCCCAGACCCAGAGGCCACCTGGGCTTGGGCTCCTTACAGCTAGAAGTAGACTCCAGGTCTAGGGGAAATGTCCAGAGAAGAGACACTGCAATCCTCTGACAGGACTGATTGATGCTGTCTTCTCAACTAGACCAGCTCAGGCAACGTGACGCTGTCTTCACGCAGAGTTCTGGGGTCCTGCAGGCTCCACTGCTGACCTCTTTTCACTGACGCAGGCACAGGTGGCCTCTGCGATCTCCCTCCTGCTCCCAATCTGCTCTCATCGCAGACACTGGGAGCCTCTGTGCCCACAGCCCCCGAGGATCCTTCTCAGGGCCTTGCTCCTTGCTCTCTTTATGTTTTTGAAACAGAGTCTCACCCTTGTCACTTAGGCGGGAGTGCAGTGGCGCAATCCAGACTCACTGCAACCTCTGTCTCCTGGGTTCAGGAGATTCTACTGCCTCAGCCTCCTGAGTAGCTGGGACTACAGGTCCATGTCACCAGGCGTGGCTAACTTCTGTATGTTTAGTAGAGACAGGGTTTCACCATGTTGGCCAGGCTAGTTTTGAACTCCTGACCTCGTGATCTGCCCGCCTCAGCCTCCCAAAGTGTTGGGATCACAGGTATGTGCCACTGCGCCTGGCCAGGACCTTGTTCTTGAGGCTGGCTATTTCCTGGAGCACCGGCAGATTGGGGTAAGGACAGTGCCTGTGCTCTTGAAATCCCTCACTTGGGCCATGGCTTGTCTGCGTGTGATCCAGGTTGACAAGAATCCAGGTCAGTAGAGGCTACGCAACTGTTTCCACATTTGAATTAGTGCGGTAAATTGTCTGAAAAGCATATGCAGAAGCCCTGACCCAATCCCCAAAACAGTTCCAAGTTGGTCAGAATAGCCATGGAGACACCCGCACAGGCTCCTTCCTGAAAGCGGGAACAGGGGCACAAACCATTGTGAATTCTCTCCAAGCACCTCCTAGGCCACTAAATGTGCATTCACTCCTCTGAGCCTCCCAATACCTCCGGTAAGGGTGGTGCTGTTAACACCCCCCTTTATAAGACACAGAACTCTTATGCCAGCCCTCGAGGTGGCATTGACGGAAAATGCCAGAGCTGAGTCCCGGAATCTGGTTCGAGTTTCGGCTGTCATCCTAACCCACTTCATAATCAATAAAGGCCTTGACTTGCCTTCTGACTTCACGTCTCAGACAGCCTCTGTGTAGACTCCAGCTGGGTGTGGATCCTTGGGTGTCTGGCTCCGAGTCCCTGGCTCTTTTCTCTTCTCTGGTTTTTAGGGTGTTCTGGAGGATCCACAGCTGTCTCCATGGAGGAAGCTGAACAGGCTTCCCGCGGATGCTTTTCCCCCCACGAAGAAAATGTGTGGCATCATCTTGGAGATACAGGAATTTCTCATCTAACAAGAGGTGGTTACAGGTCTCTTGTATTCAAACTATATGAAGCAGAAGCTTCCCCAGTCTGTGGCAAAAGACCACCCCTGAATAGGCCACTTATCCCTGGCCCCATCACATGTACGCATAGGTCTTGCCAAGTTCTGGGAGGGTCATTGTTGGGGGTTCTCAAAGGCGTGCTAGGAGGGCCTGGGAATTCATGCGGTGGGTAAGGAAACACTGTATTGGGATCTCTGTCCCCGGATGAGCTGAGCCCTGTGCCCTCCCGAATGCCAACCCTAGGCCGTTCATATCCAGGAGGTTTGCAGATAAGCAGGTCAGGGAGAAACCAGAGCAGGCCTCTGACCAGACACAGAGAAACCCCCATAGAGGCCCCGATGGATAAGCCATTTGGGGCTGTGACCCTGCAGGCCAGTGGCCTCCTGGAACTGAACCCTCACATGAGATGCTGTCTGATATACTTCCAAAATTTGTCCCCTCTAACTCTCATGCATAGTTATAATCCCCAGTATCGGAGGTGGGACCTGATGGGAGGTGATTGGCATGGGGACAGGTTTCCCATGAATGGTTTGTACCATGTCCTGGGTGCTACCCTCATGACAGTGAGTGAATTCTTGTGAGATCTATCTGTTTAAAAATGCTGGCATCACATCACAAAGCTTATCCGTCACAATCGAGTCAGCTCCATCCTGGGATGCAAGGCTGGTTCAACATACGCAGATCAATAAATGTAATTCCTCACATAAACAGAACCAAAGACAAAAATCACATGATTATCTCAATAGATGCAGAGAAGATCTTCTATAAAATTCAACCACCTTCATGCTAAAAACTCTCAATAAACTAGATGTTGATGCAACATATCTCAAAATAATAGGAGCTATTTAAACCTACAGCCAATATCACACTGAATGGGCAAAAACTAGAAGCATACCCTTTGAAAACTGGCATAAGGCAAGGATGCCCTCTCTCACCACTCCTATTCTACATAGTATTGGAAGTTCTGGCCAGGGCAGTCAGGCAAGAGAAAGAAAGAAAGCATATTCAAACAGGAAAAGAGGAAGTCAAATTGTCTCTGTTTGTGGATGACATGATTGTAGGTTTAGAAAACCCCATCATCTCAGCCCAAAATCTCCTTAAGCTGATAAGCAACTTCAGCAATGTCTCAGGACACAAAATCAATATGCAAAAACACAAGCATTCCTATACACCAACAATACACAAACACAGAGAGAACCAAATCATAAGTGAACTCCCTTTCACAATTGCTACAAAGAGATTAAAATACCTAGGACTACAACTTACAGGGGATGTGAGAGACTTTTTCAAGAAGAACTACAAACCACTGCTCCAGGAAATAAGAGAGGACACAAACACGTGGAAAAACATCCCATGCTCATGGATAGGAAGAATAAATTCATGAAAATGGCCATACTGCCCAAAGCAATCTGGAAATTTAATGCTATCCCCAACAAGATACCTTGACTTTCTTCACAGAATTAGAAAAAACTACTTTATATTTCATATGGAATATAAAGAGCCCACATAGCCAAGACAATCCTAAGCAAAAAGAACAAAGCTGGAGACATCATGCTACTTGACTTCAAACTATACTACAAGGCTACGGTAACCAAAAAAGTATGGTACTGGTACCAAAACAGATATATAGACCAATGTAACAGAACAGAGACCTCAGAAAGAATGCCACACATCTACAACCATCTGATCTTTGATCAACCTGACAAAAACAAGCAATGGGGAAAGGATTCCCTATTTAATAAACAGTGTTGGGAAAACTGGTGAGCCATATGCAGAAAACTAAAACTGGACCCCTTCCTTACACCTTATATAAAAATTAACTCAAGATGGATTAAAGACTTAAATGTAAGACCTAAAAACCATAAAAACCCTAGAAGAAAACCTAGGCAATGCCATTCAGGACATAGGCATTGGCAAAGACTTCATGACTAAAACAGCAAAAACAATGGCAACAAAAGCCAAAATTGAAAAATGGTATCTAATTAAATTAAAGAGCTTCTATACATCGAAAGGAACTGTCATCAGAGTGAACAGACAACCTACAGAATGGGAGAAAAAGTTTGCAATTTATCCACCTGACAAAGGACTAATACCCAGAATCTACAAAGAACTTAAACAAACAACCCCATCAAAAAAATTGGCAAAGGATATGAACAGACACTTCTCAAAGAAGACATTTATGTGGCCAAAAAATTTATGAAAAAGCTCATCATTACTAGTTATTACAGAAATTCAAATCAAAACCACAATGAGATACCATCTCATGCCAGTTAGAATGGCGATCATTAAAAAGTCAGGAAACAACAGATGCTGGAGAGGATGTGGAGAAATAGGAGTGCTTTTACGCTGTTGGTGCGAGTGTAAATTTGTTCAACCATTGTGGAAGACAGGGTGGTGATTCCTCAAGGATCTATAACCAGAAATCTCATTTAACCCAGCAATCCCATGACTGTATATATACCCAAAGGATTATAAATCATTCTACTATAAAGACACATGCACATGTATGGTTATGCAGCACTGTTCACAGTAACAAAGACTTGGAACCAACCCGAATGTCCGTCACTGTTAGACTAGATAAAGAAAATGTGGCACATTTACAGAATGGAATACTATGTAGCCATAAAACAGGACGAATTCATGTCCTTTGCAGGGACATGGATGAAGCTGGAAACCATCATTCTCAGCAAACTAACACAAGAATGAAAAGACAAAACTGTGTATTCTCACTCACAAGTGGGAGTTGAACAATGAGAACACATAGATACGGGAAGGGGAACATCACACACTGGGGCCTGTCAGGTGGTGGGCAACTAGGGGAGGGATAACATTAGGAGAAATATCTAATGTAGATGATGGGTTGATGAGTGCAGCAAAGCATCATGGTACGCTTATACCTATGTAACAAGCCTGCACATTCTGCACACATACCCCAGAACTTAAAGTATATATATATAAAAGAAAGAGGTGGCATTCCCCCCACCCAACTTCTGCTTTTGCCACGGTACTTGCCTGCTGTCCTTGCAACTTCTGCCAGGATTAGAAGCTCCCTGAGGCCTCCCCAGAAGGTGAGCAGACGCCAGTGCCCTGCCTTCTGGGTAGCCTTCAGAGCTGTGAGCCAATTAAACCCCTTTTCTGTATAAATTACCCAGTCTCTGGTAGTTCTTTACAGCAACACAAGAAGGGCCTAACACACTACCCATCACCCCCAGGACACCCCTGGGTTCTGCTGGGTGCCAGGCCATCTCCTAGGCTGTGGTTTTCCTCCCTGTCACTTTTGTCCTGGGGCAGTTGTGATCCCTGCCCTCTGAGACGGAGGTTCGGGCCAAGGAGATGTAGGCAAAAAGCTGTCTGATGCTTGGGAAATGTTCTTCTAAACTGGGGACGCCCCCTCTTTCCCTCCCTCCTACTCCTGTGCTCTGGGATGTGGATGAGATGGGTGAGGGCGGGCTCAGGACCCCACACAGCACTGTGGTCCAGCAGCACAGCTGGAAGCCTTGAACCCCAGTGCTAAGGATGCCAGTGAGCCCTGGACTGCCTGGTTCTGGGAGCCATCTATGAGGATGTGACCTTCTGCTTTGTTTAGTCATTATAATGCTGACATTTCCATCAAACACAACTGAAATGATCAACATATGCCCCTCACAAGAGTTGAGATGAAGGGTCATGCCTCAGACCGATGACTCCTAGACCCTGAGTCCTGAGCTGTGCGGACCCAGAACTCAGGTGAGAGCTCAGAGGACACATAATTCTGCCTTTTTCCAAAATCCACATCCTTCTGACGGGGCCCCTGGTGGGTGGCGAAACAGTGAGGATTTGAAAGCATCGTTAATTGTTCTCTGCTGCCTGCATCCTCTCTTTGGACTTGACAACTATTAAATGATCTAAAGGCAACTCTCTTTTCGAAAGACCACTTACAGACGCTCCCTCTTCCCAGCCTCTAAGATCATGTCCCTTTGTCCCTACCCTTTACACAAAGCCCTGTACTTTCCCCGACAGGAGCATCAGCCTGCCCCTCCACCTACTGTGGTCTTAGAGATTCGCCCCTTGAATTCTCCTTCTGTCTCCACATCTCAGCAAGTCATTCTCCTGGAAATGATATCAGAATAACTCTGGCTGAATTAGTATGTTAATAATAGCTACAGATGAAGGATATTTGCACTGGGCAACTCTTCAGCTCAAAGACATCCATTTATAATAGGCATGAGGAGCTGGCTTGGGAGGCACAGTCATTTGGGATTTGGTTTCCCAAACCCTGAAAACGTTTGCCTGACCATACCGCATTTCCCATCCATGCTTAGAGCTAAATCTAAAACATGACATCGAGTTTCGGAGAGGGCTGTTGTCATCCAAGAGGGACAGTGGTAGGATCACACTGGTGGTTTTCTGAACAGCTGAGATGAATGTTTTCAGTCGGTACTCAGAGATCTCGTGATGTCAGAGGAGCCAAATGGACCACGTCCCAGGAAACTGGGCCTTCCAGACCCACGCACCTCGAGTGTCTACACTGCCAGTCTCCACCAGGCTGGCTGGTGCAGAAGCTAGTACACTCAGCGGCCGGCTCTCTACCGTCCCAGGATCCCTCATGCCAGGCTTCGGAGCAGGGGTCGAGGAGGAAGGCGTCCAACCTCATTAGATGGGTCCCCTATGCAATATTTACCATCTCAGGTGAATTATTTATATTTTTACTGCTCAAATCTCCTCACCTATAGATTCCAGGTAATCAGAGATGTTCGAAGGACTCTAAAGATTAAACGAAGTATTGGTAAGTTCCCAGTACCATGCTCATCAGTGGTCACACCTGGCACGTGATTTCCACCCTTTCTTTCTTCTCTTCTGCACCTGGGGGTTTTCCCCTTCCCTTTTCCTCTTTCTCTCTCTCTGGTCCTTTCTTCCCACTCCCCTCATTTGCACTGGGAGTTTTCTACCAACGGATTCATTGGCAATTCACTAGAAATTCTAGTGGGTAAAGAGTGAGTTTTCTTGAGGGTATCATAAACTATTTTAAAAAATCTAGCCAGAGCTGGAAAAAGAGAGGAAGGGAGAAAATGAAGGGGCCTGTGATGGGAGGTTACACATGTTTTTAAAAAGGGAGGGTGGAAGAGAGGCCTGTGTGCAGGCAGAAATGTTTAGCTTTTTCTCTTCTCCCGGCTTCCAGGTGGCCCCTGGAAACCCACTCAGCTGGTCTTCCTGGGGGCTCCTAAGCTGTGCCCTAACTGTGGGTGGTACCAGCCAGTCTCCACCTCAGAACATCTTCCTGGAGGCTTGGCAGTAGTGCATGGTAGGTGGTGCAAACCTCGCTCTGCAAACAACCTTATTACCCTGGCAGTTTGGTGCGGATGGGGCAGAGGCTGGGGGAGCTGTGCCTGTCACCCATTCTCACCTGGTGGATCTGATTTATTTGATTCAACAAATATTCATCTGAATGAAAGAATTCACTCAAATATCCATCGTCCACTTACGCCTCACAGCCCCTGTGCTGCCTGCTGGAGGTGCAATGACAGGCACACAGACCCTGCCCCGGAGCCCTCACTGAGGAGGAGAAGCTGGCGGAACGTTCCTGGGAGAGCTGGGATGGGCACAGCTGCTCTACCAAAGATAGAAGCCTGCTCGTGTTCAGACCCACCGCTTCTCCTACCCCACTTTCAGCATGCCCTAAATAATTCTCACCATGAGCCTCCTCTGCAAGGGAGCGGGAAATCAATCACTATGTTTGTTTGCTCTTCTGCAGGATCATTTGGACCCTGAGGAAACGCTAGGTTCGTGTTTAGGTTTTACAGACGTGGTGACCTTTCCTACTGTCTCTGCTCCCGAGCCTCGAGGGGAAGCAAACTGGAGGTGTAAGTAGGCTAGAGGTTCCGTCTAGTGCAACTCCAGGGAGAGTTTTACTAGAAAACAACATATGTGCTTCTGAAAATTACCATGCTATTCAAAATCCTGCAATAAAAACCCCAGGGTGTATGAGATTGAAGACAAAACACTCAACATCTTCATCAGTGACACGTTTAGAGAAAGAGACAGACAGAGAGAAGAACCTAATAAAACTGGCAGCAGAGATTTCCACATGTAAATGGTTAAGAAACAGAATCCTACAGCAAATGCAGCACTTTACCTTGAGAAAGACCAGCCGTGAGCTTGAGGAAGTGGCTGTGAGAAGGTCTGCCTCTTGGGGGTTGCTGTGAGTGGTGGAAGGCAGGTTACCTGATGTGAGACGGGAAAACCGTAACACCCGATGTGTGTGGGTGGCTCCGCACGCTGCGAGGAGCTGAGCTGACAGCGGTGTTTGAGGTGCGTTACGTACTCCTAGCTCTTACCTGGTTTGGTTCAATGGGCCAAGGCTTTGGGTCACCCAGTGTTTCCTTCAGATAAATTTGTGCATAAGCAAACGCGAGCTCCACACTTGGCAGAAGCTCTTTCCTAACATACCAATGCTGTTGGAACAAATCGGCTTTTCTGAAACCAGGGCTATCATAGAACACACCGTATTTCCCAGCTGGCTGGGGACAGTCTGGGATAAAGCCTGTATTCCTGTGCAATCCTCACCAATGTCCCCACTTCACTCTCAGACTACCCCAGTTCCAACGGTAGAATTCTTTGGTAATTCTAGGTCCAGGGCACCCGAGGACAAGCAGGCTATCCCACGTGCAAAGTACGTTTTGTAATGAAAGCATCCCCTTGGTGCTTGGGACCATCGCTTCTCCCACAGTTGTGTAGCATGAAGGGCAGGTGGTTCCACCGTTAGCACCCCTCCTTATTCTTTGGTTCCCAGCCCTGAGCCTCCTTTTGAATCAGCTCCTCCCTTCAGACTTCGGTCTCAGTCCATCTTAGCTGTTACACTGTAACTCTGGGAATGAGTCTGGCCAGACGGAGGAGGTGGGGGCATTCAGTGTCTGAGACCATCAGTTCCATGATTGATCAATCTCACCGAATCTTCCTACATTTTTATATTTGTTTTTTTATTTTTTATTTTATTTTGCACAGAAGCCACTCGGAGCACTTGTTAAAAATGCGGATTTCTGGGTCCCATCACTAGAGCTGTTCATTCAGGAGATCGCAGAGATTTAGGGAATCTGCATTTTAATTGAAGATACTGGACTACCGGGCTGTCCGGAGGGGGTTGCTCGGTGGCCCACACCTGGGAGGTGTTGCTCTGGCTCCTACCTCATAGCCTCATCCCACAGCACTCGGCTGACCAGCAGCAAGTGGTAAGCAATGCTTGTGAATCGATGCAGTGCTGTAGTCACCTGTCACTAAGCCAGGTGCTTGAAGGGTGAGCTCTGAGCATGGTAGTCCTGCAGTGGAACCCTGGGGCCTGCACAGCTGAGCAACCTTTTAAGATTAACTTAAAACCTTTGGCCTTGGTTACCATACCCACAAAATGGCCTGCGTCATGCCAATCTCTCAAGATTGTTGCAAAACGAACAGGTGACACTATGCACATATCCTCTCAAAAATGCAAATGTAGTGAATAACAAATATAGGCCCTTAATGTTGTTTTAAAAAAGCAAATTACCCTCAGAGGAATTAACACTGAAATTTATTATGCATCCTTCATCAGCTGACATAGCGTACACAAAATGGCTTATGAAACAGAGCCTGGCCCGTGCTGGTGAGAGGAGTGCGATTCAGATAGCCCAGGGAAGGACAGACAGACAGGAGAGCCTCCAACCCGGGAAGGACAGACAAACAGGAAAGCGTCCAGCCCAGGAAGAACAGACAGACAAACAGGAGATCCTCCTGCCCAGGAAAGGACAGACAGACAGACAGGAGAGCAGCCTCCAGCTCAGGGAAGGACAGACAGACAGGAGAGTCTCCTGCCCAGGAAAGGACAAACAGACAGACAGGAGATTCTTCTGCCCAGGGAAGGACAGACAGACAGACAGGAGAGCCTCCAGCCCAGGAAGAACAGATGGACAGAAAAGAGATTCTCCTGCCCAGGAAGGACAGACAGATAGACAGACAGACAGGAGAGCCTCCAGCCCAGGAAGAATAGATGGACAGAAAAGAGATCCTCCTGCCCAGGAAGGACAGACAGATAGACAGACAGACAGGAGAGCCTCCAGCCCAGGAAGGACAGACAGACAGACAGGAGATCCTCTTGACCAGGGAAGGACGGACAGACAGACAGGAGAGTCTCCTGCTCACGGAAAGACAGACAGGCTATCCTCCCATGCAGGGAAGGACAGACAGACAGGCAGACAGGAGAGTCTCCCGCTCAGGGAAGGACAGACAGACAGACACAGACAGGAGCTCCTCCTGACCAGGGAAGGACAGACAGACAGGAGAGCCTCCAGTCCAAGGACAGAGAGACAGACAGGAGAGTCTCCTGCCCAGGGAAGGACAGACAGACATACAGGAGAACCTCCAGCCCAGGAAGGACAGACAGACAGACAGGAGAGTCTCCTGCTCAGGGAAGGACAAACAGAGAGGAGAGCCTCCAGCCCGGGAAGGACAGACAGACAGGACAGTCTCCTGCTCAGGGAAAGACAGACAGGCTATCCTCCCACCCAGGGAAGGACAGGCAGACAGGCAGACAGGAGAGTCTCCTGCTCAGGGAAGGACAGTCAGACTGGAGAACCTCCAGCCCAGGAAGGACAGACAGACAGACAGGAGAGCCTCCAGCCCAGGGAAGGACAGACAGACAGGAGAGCCTCCAGCCCAAGGATAGAGAGACAGACAGGAAAGCCTCCAGCCAGGGAAGGACAGACAGGAGATCCTCCTGCCCAGGGAAGGACAGACAGTAGAGCCTGCTGCTCGTTTGCTCCCGCCTGCTCTGTAGGTCAATATGCCTCCCTCCCCAGACCCACACACTTTGCCACACCTTTGCCAACAGTACAAAGAGCACACACGACACTCATTCAAAGAAAATGAGACAAAAGGAATCAAAGGGCACTTTTGCAAATACACCAGAGGAAAGACGCGCTTCAGATGAAAGAGCAAAAGTCCGCCAAGTCAGGGATGACAGCGGCTGGTGCTAAAACATCGGTGCTTCTGAGGCTCTGGTTTGATGAGGAATCTCCCGGGGGAGGAAGCAATGTAATAATTTCTATGTTAGGAAGTCAGGCAGGGGGGCGGGGAGCGCAGTGGCGCGGGGCTCAGTGGCATCAATCTGGGCAGGCTGGAAGCCCATCTAGTGGAACTAGCGCAGCGCACAGACCCAGGCCCCTGTCCTTGGGCTTGTCCCTTGCTCGCCAGAAGACTTTTGGTCACCTCGTCCCTGAACCTGAAATTTAAAGATGAAGCCTTCCCACGCGCCCCTCCCAAACTCGCTTCTCAACCCACCAAAAAGCACCCCCGAAAAGGCTGCGGGCATCCCAGGCTGCTGTGATGTGTGGTGGCTCCAGAGCAAGGCGAGATGGTGGCTCTTCTGTTCTCAGAATGGATGGGGCTGCCCCTCGGTCATTAGTCCCCATTCTGGGCACCATCTCACCAGATGAACATACCTGAGCTGGTACAAAGACAGCTCTGAGAGGTCTCCACATCTTTCCACGAGAGGAGAGATCCAGGGAACTGAGCATCCTGTTCCTGGAATACCGACTGCTGTTTTTGGAAGGGTGGTGTCGCAAAGCTTGTTGCATTTGAAATACCAGGTGGGAGAAGAACCAGAGTTTTTCAGTTCATGGCCGTGAACCCATTTCCAGCCCGGAGGACTCTTGATGCTGTCTGCCCTGCTTGCTTTGTGGGGTGAAGACATCTCAAAGGCAGGTCTGGGTACATAAGCACCATGAGCTGCCAAGTACTATGCAGACGTAAAGGCATTCCCATCCAAAACGTGGGCGTCAGCTCCAAGCGGCACCAGCCTGCCATGGTCCTGAGCAGTGATGGGCATCCGCTTTGTGTCCTTCACAAAATTACAAGAAGAAAGTAGGGAGGAAGGCTGTCAGTTAAAACGAAAGTCCTGAGAAGATGCTGGAGATGTACAAACTTCATATGTCCCACAGGGCTGAAATCATCCATTAATTTTCAAAATTGCTGACGACCATTTCTGAAAACCCACAAAGGAATGTACAGGAACCACAGCTTGCCTGAGGAAAAGCCCTGGGGTTTTGCCTTCCTGGATACGAAGATGGCACTTACTCACCCTTCACTGTATGTGGGTTTGAGCTGACTGACCAAAGGGATGATTTCTTCTCCTGCAGAAGCTTTTGCGAGACGTCACTTCACACAGAAGTCACCTCCACATACCAGCAACAATCTATGTTAGCTTGATTTTGCTAATGTGGACACATTTGTTACACAAAAAACAGGCCCATTCAGCAGCCAGTCCAATTAATATCGATACTATTTTGGTTCTGGTTTGTATTAATATGCTAAAATGATTGGCTAAAGTGGAATATTCATAATATGTGAGAGCAGTACCCAGCCTCACCCAGGCTGAAGGAGGCACAGACCTTGCAATCAGGCATACCTGGACTGAGAATTCCCGGGCGTGGCTCAGCAGGTGGCACTGGCTTAGTCTCCTGAGACTCATGCTTCTCTGCCCACTGCCACTGCCTGTCTTCTTAGGGAAGCCCACTTCTCCTGTTCCTGTCCTCAGCTGCCAGCATCCCCGTTTTATTAAACCCTGTGTGCACATGTGTGTGTGTGCACCTGACAACATATATAGCATTGTTGGGATGCTGGGAGCCTCCCGCTTTTGTTAAACACATGTGTGCACATGCGTGTGCATGTACAATTAAAAATATGCATTGCAGAAATAAATTTTAACTTTCCAGGCACTTGCAATACAAAACTCAAAATATCTGTATACTGGCTGGGTGCGGTGGCTCACACCTGTAATCCCAGCACTTTGGGAGGCCGAGATGGGTGAATCACCTGAGGTCAGGAGTTCGAGACCAGACTGGCCAACATGGTGAAACCCCATCTCTACTAAAAAATACAAAAATTGTCTGGGAATGGTAGTGCACACCTATAGTCCCAGTTACTTGGGAGGCTGAGGCAGGAGAATCACTTGAACCTGGGAGACGGAGGTTACAGTGAGCTGAGATCATGTCATTACACTCCAGCCTGAGCAACAGAACAAGACTCTGTCTCAAAAACAAAAAAAAAGAAAAGAAAAAAATCTGTATATTGCATGCACCTAACAATAAGTACAGCAGAAATAAATTTTAAACTGCCAGACATCTATAATATAAAACTCAAAATATCTGATTATGGAGCATTTTCTCCAAATATACATGCAATGCATTGCAAATTCTCTGAAATAAAAAAGTCAATGTCACAGAATATCATCTTTTCACACATAATGCCATCTATTTCAATAAAGTTTACATATGAATTCTGATATTTTAATAAAGTTTAAATATAAATGTTGCAATGGCTTATTTCTTTTAATAGAAAGAGAATTCAGAATTCAACCCATGGAACAATGAAAGATATAGCATAATATTGAAGGCATTATCTAAAACAAGTAAAAAAAAGTTATAAAACACATGCCCTATAGACTTTTGAGCTCTTTCCAATAGCATTACCAAACTCTGTGACAGGAGAGAATACCATAGGTATCTGGATGACGTCACTAAAGTGTTTGATGCACTCACTGTATTTTCATAAACAATTGATACCCAAGCAACTATGAGTGTGAATTAAAAATAGACTTTCCATAAGCCACAATTCTAACAAGTGCATGCTTATCAGAATGTGTAAAATTAAAAAGACTAACCACACCAAGTATTGGTGAGGGTGTGGAGGAACTAGAATTCTCATTCACTGCTGGTGGGAATGTAAAATGGTGCAGCCATCTTGGAAAACAGCTTGTCAGTTTCTTAAAAAATTAAACATATATTTATCATGTAAGTGATCCAGCCATTCCATTCCTAGATATTATCCAAAGAGAAAGAAAAATATGTTGATACCAAGACTTGTACATGAATCTTCATAGTAATGTTAATTGTAATAGACCAAGACGGGAAGCCTCCCGGATCATGACAGCCGAATGGATACTCAGATTGTGGTCTATCCGTAGAATGGAACACTACTCAGCCACGTTAAGCAATGGCCTAGTGACACACACACCAACATGGCTACATCTCTAGAAGAAGCCAAACAAAACCATTCCATGGATATGAAACTTTAAGAAATGCAAATTAATCTATATTAACTGAAGACAGATCAGCAATTGATTGGGTATGAAGAGAGCAGGGGGACAGCAGAGAGGATTAACAGACAGAGCCAAAGGGAGCCTTGGAGGTGAATGTGCACAGCACCTTCATTGTGCTGATGGTTTCACAAGTGTACACATGTGTTAACATGTATCAGATTATACACTTTGAATATATGTTATTCATTCTATACCAGTTATTCTTTAATAAGATGTTTAATTGTTTTTAAAGGGAGATTCCTACTGCTGTAAACCAAGAATAGTAACCTGTGATTCCAGTCTACTCGCAGGATAACATTGTGCAATTAAAGGTTTTTACTTTTTAGTCACAATATTCAACATTCTGAGGTGGAAAAGACGTGGCATACTCACATACACCTAAGAAAAGTGTTACCCGGTCCAGCTGATCTGGAGGGCAATTTGTCAATGTACACCCAAAGCCTTATGAGTGGTTATGACCTTAGATCAGCTAGAAACCCACTAGGATTTATCTGTAGAGACATACCCGTGTACATATTTTTGAAAATACCCAAAATGTCATTTAAAACAGTGATGAGTGGAAAAGCAACCCAAAGCCCACCACGGAGGAGTTTGTTAAACAAATTTGGACTGGCGTTGTGCATTCTCTCTTTTTCAACACAAATGTGCTCTCTCTTTCGCACACAAACATAAACATTTTTGAAAATAAAAAGGACAAATTGTATGGTTTTTGCATGTGATTGTGCAGCATGTTTATCTATAATATTTATTGTGCTTATTTCCATGTCAGTTGAAGAGTTAACTTGTTTTTTTCATGACTTCAATGTGTATACTTCAAGTAATTTAGCATGCCATCGAGGGCCCTTCAGATTTTTCCCAATTTTTAAAACATTTCAATAATACAGCAGTAAACATCCAAATGCACATGTGTTTCACTTGTGAGAATTCTCCAATTTATTCTGTAGAATAAATTCTAAGAACTGGAATTTCTGAGTCAAGCTATGTACTCATTTCAAGAACCAATAGGATTCAATCTCTAAAAATTGTGCACTAGGCACACTCACTCCAGCGACCTGTCCCTACTCAGCCTGCCAACAGTGGAAATTACCAAATGCACCGCTGACCTCTGTGGCCTGGTGAACTCAAATGGATTTAATCATTGCTGCAGTGCTTTTTTCTTTAAGTTTTAGTTTGGTGAATATTTCTTATCTGTGAACTGCCTTTTTACGTCTGTAACCCACAGGCTCTTGTTTTCCTGGGTTACTTTTCTAGTCAAGGAAGCCCCGTTGTGTTAGTCCATTTTCATACTATTATGAAGAAATACCAGAGAATGGTAATTTATTAAAAAAAAAAAAAAGAAGAAGAAGTTGAATGGACTCACAGCTCCACATGGCTGAGTAGGAAGAGCAAAGGCAGGTCTTACATGGCGGCAGGCAAGAGAGAGTGTGCAGAGGAACGGCCCTTTATAAAACCACCAGATCTCATGAGACTTATTCACCATCACAGGAACAGTACAGGAAAACGCACTCCCATGATGTAATTACCTCCCACTGTCCCTCCCATGACATGTGGGGATTGTAGGAGCTACACTTCAAGGTAAAATTTGGGTGAGGACACAGCCAAACCATATCACCCACCCAGCAGCTGCCCCATGTGACCCTGCTGGAGTGTCACCTGTGTGTGTCATTGGCCCCGGAGAATTGCGTCTGACTCTGGCTGGGCCACAGTCCTGGGCCGACCCCTCAGGTCAGAGCTGGCAGGTGACCCGAATGGGGCTGGTCAGTCCTTCCTCAGAATTTTACAGTCTGTAGTTAGGGGGATCACTTTTTGTCTTATCTGTTATTAGTCATTGCAGGAACATTGCTCTTTAATTTTTTTTCCCCTACCATGTGGATTGTGATTGTAGCAGGAAAGAATAAATCCAAATCACAAAGGCCATCAGGGACTAGTTGAGACTGGAATATAGCCATGCCTATTGCATTTTCTGGCTTATTACTTAAGCCAATAGATTTTTCCTAATTCAGCCAATGGAAGTGGGATTTCTATTCATTGCCTAGTATCAAATATCTTTTCGCTGTTTTAAAAAAGTTGATTAGGCCAGGCATGGTGGATCATGCCTATAATCTCAGCACCTTGGGCGGTCGAGGTGGGCGGATGACTGGAGCCCAGGAGTTCAAGAGCAGCCTGAGCAGCACAGCAACACTCCACGTCTACCACGTTTCTAATAAGCTGCGTGTGGTGGTGTGTGCCTGTAGTCCCAGCACTTGGGAGGCTGAGGTGGAGGTTGCAGTGGGCCATGATTGTGCCATTCCAGTCTGGGTGACAGAGTGAGATCCTGTCAAATTAAAATTAATAATTGATGTTTTCATTTGATAAAATAACATGGAGAAAATTAGTCCCTTGCCTCCCATTTCTCAATTAGAAAATAACAATAATGAACTCCAGAAAAACTAAGGTGTGCAGGGTCACCAAGGTGATTAATTCAAGTTTCCCAAGTGTTTATTATGTAACGAGCTAATTAATTTAAATAAAAGCAGTCAACCTGAAGATGTAATCAACTGGTGGCACTGGAAGCAACTGTGTGCAGAGCTGAACAAATTTAACTTGCTCTTGACGCGGAGCAGTCAAATGAGTTCACACAGCGGGAGCTGCTGGTGTGCAAGAGCAACCTTGGAGTACCCTACTCCGCTTCTAACCAGGTCAGGGCTGGGAGCAGTTGGTGGCAGTGCCAGCCAAAAGGAGCATATGCAAAATGAATTAGGAGGTTAGTCAGCGCCGAAGACGCGCAGGCCCCTCCCAGGCTGCATCGGCAGCCAGAGGAGATAGCCAAGCCCTCCCGAGAAGAGGAGTGGGCAGCCAGCTCCCGCTAGCAGGCCGGCAGCTCGGCTCTCCACCAGCTGTGGCCGCCATGTGGCAATCTGTGTCTGTGCCAGGCTGGAGGAGGCTGCAAAAGGCGCCCCGGCTAAATGTGACTCGAAGGACACTTTGTTGCAGAACGACCTTAGATTCTCCTTCCACATCAAGTTTCTTCCGTACAACACCCGCAGGCTTGTGAGTGCACTTACACGTCCATGCCCACACATACACGCACGCTGTCTCCAGGCTCATAGCGGCTCCACGTGTGCAGCTGCCTGTGCCCTGGAGGGAGAGTGTCTGTGGCACCTGCCAGAGGGAGGTGCCCTGGAGGGAGAGTGTCTGTGGCACCTGCCAGAGGGAGGAGCCAGTATTGTGTCTGCCTGCAGCATGCGCTCAGTAGAGATGGCTCTGTTGCAAGTTCCACTTTGACCTTCTGGGTGAATAGCAGACCCCAGTGCTGATCACGGTGGCCAAGACCCTTGTCTTTCTGGCCTGTGCCGGCTGACGTAGCGGCCAGTGTGACCCCACCTGAAAGCAGCCAGACAATGGGGTTAGCAGTCATTTTTTTGGGAGAAGATTTCCAGCAGCCCCGTGGCTGGTATCATTAGCATCCTGGGGGAGAGGCTGGCATCTTACTGCTCCACTGCTCCCAGGGTCCAACTTTAGTGACAGCTTGGAGGGGGAAAGTACTTTATTTATTTATTATTTTTTGATTGCATTTTAGGTTTTGGGGTACATGTGAAGAACATGAAAGATTGTTGCATAGGTACACACATGGCAGTGTGATTTGCTGCCTTCCTTCCCTTCACCTATATCTGGCATTTCTCCCCATGCTATCTCTCCCCACCCCCCACTGTCCCTCCCCTAGTTCCCCCCGACAGACCCCAGTGTGTAGTGCTCCCCTCCCTGTGTCCCTGTGTTCTCATTGTTCAACACCCACCCATGAGTGAGAACATGTGGTGTTTGATTTTCTGTTCTTGTGTCAGTTTGCTGAGAATGATGGTTTCCAGGTTCTTTGAAGATACCCAGTAGAAATAAAAAAGAACACTTGGCAAGAGCAGCCTGTGAAGTTTGGGTTGGTGAATACAACCAAATGAGCACGGAGGGGCCTCACTTTCCCATCCTGACCTCGTCCCAACCAAACTATTGACGAGAAGGGTGACTCCCCCGTGGCCTCCCTGCTCGGTCCCTCCTGGGGGACTCCGCCTCTCACCCCTGCTGCCAGTGAGCACCTCCCCGTGAGCACATCCCGTCTGTCTTCAGCTGTGCCCTCAGCCCATGGTTCCTAATTCAGTGCTAAACGGACTCATGCATTTTATAAAAATATAATACGGGGGGAGGCTGAAATTTAGTTCTAACTTGAAAAACATTCCCTTATTTATTGTCATTACTTTATAAAAGGAACATCCCACTCACGCCCAGCGTAGGACTGCATCACACCAATGCGAAGATAAGCGTTGCAGCTGAACATACTCAGCTTCGTGATTCCCTGGGGTTGTGTCCACATGTCTCTCTGTCTTCCCGAGACCAGGGCCATGGTGCCAGGCTGTGTTAGGACCCCAGACCTCACCTCTGCTGCCTGCCGGGAGGAAAGGCATCAACGCTGCCTCGTCGGGGCGTTCACAACTGAGACGGCTCGGTGTAGCAGCCTTCACAAGGACGTGGCATTTATTAACAGGAAACTGGGCCGTATCCTAAGTGAGGAAATAATCAAGGTGGAATTTCAGACAAGGTGGCAGGCCAGGAGGCATCAGTACTTCGGGGCCTTTCAGACAGGACACTCTATGTGCATGCTCCTTGGCCGGTTCGTGAATGGCCAGATGCCCGTGAGTGCTGAGCTCCTGGGCCGGAGTGCGGGACTCAGCACCATTCCTTTGCAATCCACGGGAAGGAGGCCACAGACACGGCACCTGCTCTGGGAGACGACTTCGCTGAGATCCAGCTCTAAGCTCTCCAAATCTATCACCTTTGTTTACAGTTGAAAGACTTTCAATTTTGGTTAATAAAGAGCAGGTCTAGGTGACAGTACCTAACCGAATAGAAGAAATTAACATAGAACTTACCTTAGAAACTTGAGCAGCAAACGGTTTGAATTGCAAGTCACCCTGGCAGCCAGCGTCAAGTTCACCTCCGCCCGGCCACATGGGACACATGAGGTGGCTTTCGGCACTCAGTGGCTGGCTCTCCCATGGCCCAGGCACTCGGACTGTGACGTGCTTTGGACACAGACCCAGTTGCCCTACCAATGACAATCCTTATCCTGGGAATTCAAAACCAGAAAAGATGCACTGAGATGGAGGTGGGAAAACTTTCTTGTGAGATGAGAGTGGGCTGCATTAAAGGTCCTAGGATGGGCCCTAACCTTCCCAAACAGCGGTGGGAACACTTCCCTGTGGTTCTGTGAGTTATTCCATAATTCTTCCAAGATACCTTAATTTTTCATTGATTTTTTTCATTTGTCCTTTTTGTTTTCATGCCCAAGTTAGACCAAGTCAGCTTCTGCTACTTGCAACTTAAGACTCTTCACAACGTGTACAGAACTTGGCAAAGCTTCTCCCTGACGCTGAGCAGGAGACAAGCTTTCCGATGCTCCGCGTGCTATGGAACAATGTCGTGTCAGTATCTTCTCACAGGATGGTGGCGAAGATGACCAGACTTATGTATGGGAAAACCACCGAGAAGTGTGACGTGCAAAGCCGCTTTCAGTTGCTCCTTATACATGTCACAGGAAAGCAGCCATTTTTCTTTTTTGTTAAACTCATCCCCGATAATGTCCTGAGATTTCAAACAAGCTTTAAATACGAAACAAGCAAGCTAGCCGGGAGTCACAGGTGCTCTAGGGCCCACATTTTCGATGTCTTCACCTGATAGGTGTTAATAATGGTGATAATAGCAATACGGTTTGGTGCTCATTTAGAACCTATACGATAGGAATACATTTATTGACTCTGATTTCACAACTTTCACTACAGAGTTAAGGAAACCCAGGACCCGTAAGTTAAAGAGCATGCGCGGGCACCCGCAGAGAGCCTCGGAGTCCTCGTCTTCCCCAGGCTCTCTGTGCCTCATCATGCTGGTGCGCTATCTAATAAAGAGAAAACATGAGAACCAGAAGCCTGGCACAGCAGGCAGGGCTGGTGGAGGGTGAAGAGGGTCGGAGTGACTTTCACAGCCCCGTCCAGTTCCACAGCATCCACAGGACCAAATGTGCCACTGAGTCGTGGAAGTGGAGGTCCCAGACGTACTTCAGAGTCACACAATTGGAGAAGTTGTGAATACCAGTGAGCGCAAAGGTAGACGAGACTGCAGTCCTTACCTGAAGAATAATTTCTACCTCAATAAGAGGAGTCCACAGATAGTGACCTCAACCACGTAGTCCAGACACACGCAGTTCTGCGAACAGTGGGTGTCACGTCATTGCCTCATTAGGAATGAGTGTTCCAGTCGACAGGCAGGAAACGACCTCTTGCTGACCAGGGCTGTTGATGTCATGCACTGCTGCTGCTGAGTCACCCATGGTGCAGTGGGCTGTGTCATGCACTTCATTACTAATGCTCACCTTAGGAATTCTAGACACCACCTTTCCACAGGAGCTGGGCTAGAGGGCTCAGGGAGCCAGAGGGGGTCTATCATAGAACCCTCCTCTGATCTTGTAGGAATTCGAGAAGAGGCTTGAGGGAAGAGGAGCTATGTTTGCATTTCTAATCAATCACTTATTAAATCTGTGTCCTTGGCCAAGATTCTTACCTCTCTGGGCATTAATGTTCTCATTTGTAAAACAGAAACACGATCAGCTCTCTGTTTCCCAAAATCAAATGAGGTAGTATGCATGAGAACATTTTGTATACTGCAAATGGTATTTCTGATGGCCCAGTATTGATATCTTAAACACTGTGATTATTTATTTTAATGATCTGTGCCCAGCACACACGTAGGATGAGGAACAGGGAAATCCGGAAGACTGGCTTTGCTCTTTGGCTCAGAGCCTGCTCCATCAGGTGGGAGGACGGGCTCTGGGAGGAGAGCGGTAGAGGAGCCTGGAGGTCAGGGGGAGCCCATGCAGGGCTGCAGAGCCTTCTCTTCTCCTTCTGCAAAGGCAGGAGCAAGGAGGGACAGCTGAGCAGGGAGTGAATGGGAAACGAAGTGCACAGAATGAGGAGCTGCCCCAGCCAGTGCCCACACTTAGCAAACAGGAGACAAAAAGCCCCACCATCCGAGGAGCAAACCAGCCATTACAAACGTAAGATGAAGATTCGGGAGCATAAGTCCCCGAAAGCAGAAAAAAAAAAAAAAAGACGGGTTTTCCAGGAGGGAGCATGTTAAAAGTGATGCAGAAAAGATGCCAAGAAGCAGAAGAGTGAGGACCAAGGACAAGGCCTTTTGATTTAGGAATAAGTCGTCTTTGGTGCCCTCCTAGAAGGCCACAGCAGCACCACGTGGGAGCCCCGGGAGACAGCGCGCTGAGGGCGCACAGCCTCCCACTCCTCCAGGACTTGTCCTGATCACACATTTGCAAAAGGTCCATCAGTTGACTAAATGTTAGGAGGCTAAATTTTTAAAATCTTAAAAATTTGTTCTGTATCCTTTACCTAGTTTTATTACTGGCCTAGAAAAATTAGAACAAATATTAATGCCAACGAATCCTCATTAGGAAATTTAAAACATGAAACTACCCAGTCAGATTTTCAGGTTGCATGAAGATGAAGGTTTCCTGCCATCTGAAAAGGTGTTACCAATGGCTTAGAAGGTCACTGGGCGCCACCACCCGCAGTGCCCTGTTATCAGGCAGGACTTGGCAGCTTCTCAGCAGGCGTGGCCCGTTGGTGAAGCTGTGTGTATCAAGCTGCCTTCTGAAGATGTCTAATCTGGAGAGGTTTAATGGATGCTGTCATGGACTAATGAGAAGGTTAAATGTAAAAGTCACTAATAGAAGAGCCCTCTTTAATTACTAACTGAAACGGGAAAGCAAAACCGAACTGTCCAGAACAATATTTAGGAGCACGTGTTTCAACCTGGGTTATGATAAAAATCACTTCTGCCCCAAGTGCCATGGTGAGGTGGGAAATCGTACTGCATGTCTGCACGCTGGTTTCAGACGCCCTCCTGCTCCCTTACAGAAACCGTTTTCAGGAAGGCTGAGCTCCAAGCCACGCACAGGAGTATGGATTCGCTTTCCTGGGTTCACTTCTCACTAGTAGTCTCTGTGTTTTAAAAACTTAACTCTAATGGATGAATGAGAATTAATTTCAATTAGGGAAGCTGATGGGGAAGGTTTGGCAGAGGAATAGAACTCTGCTTGAATTCATAAACTGAATCCAAACAGGGCAGCTCCTGTCGCCCCTGGAACTAGGCTCTGTCCCACATAACCAGATCAGCCATGGGCAGTCTTCTTATCTGTTACGAGATTGCGGAATTTAGGGCGAGCAGCACACGTTTTCTACTGATCCTTGCATCAGTGTCAAACTATACACACACCTTCATCTGTGTGTTCTCCAGAAGAGAAATCCCTGTCCCGTGGGTAAATGTCACCAGACTGTGAGTGGTGGGTCCTGGGGCTTCTTTCCTGGCCTAACACTCTGGCTGGGTTGGGGTGCCAAGTAGCCTAGGAGTGTTGAAGTGAGAGCCCGGGACACCATAGCAGCCAACCCTCTAGCGTGTGACGATGGGGAACCATAGAATTTCTCTGGGCCTTTTTTCTCATGTCTAAAATGGGGCAAACTATGCCACCGGAAATGTGATCCACAGCATGGCGGTGGGGTGCAGAGCGCTGATGGCACCCGTGTGCTCCAGGAAGGCACCCAGTGTGTTAAGGCTGCTCAGCCGTGGCTGAAGCACTTCCTTCTGCAAGCTCACGCTCTGTAAATACTCCTTTCCTTGTGCCTCCTCACCCTTCACATCACTGAGGAGTTTGGAGTAAGAGGAAAATGAGGTCCAGCAGGAGCAGGGAGACCACAACCAGAGATAGGATATGGACTGGCCCTGAAGAAGACGCCTGTGACAGCCTTATCTGGTCCGGGGACGCACGGTCACACAGGCTGCACTGCATGGCGGCTGTCCGGTTCCCATGGACTCGCAGAGTTGCGGCTGCTGTGGGACGTCCCCTGTTCCATCATTGGCTCTTTGCCCTACATGTGTCTGGTTCTCTTGGAGAAGAGAATCATTTAAGCACATTCTGATGCTCCCATTGCTGCTGCTCCCAGCTCAGGTACCGCTTTCCCTCTGGTTAGAGCCCACGATGCCATGCACGACCTGCACAGTTCAGCCGGAGGCCGGGGTGTGCCAGTGTCCCTGCATTCACAGACCGTCCATGGGGCTGACACAGAGCAGCTTCAAGACGTGTTCCCTCCCACGCTTTTTCATTTCAGGACCCCAGGCAATCAGTGTGGGGTGACAAACGGCAGAAGCTTTACTGATGTTGGTGTTGTGAGATCCAAATGAGGTTGCAGCCAGAAGCCCAGGGATGAAGTATGGCATTAAAATAATAAAGATTAAAAATATGTACCCTCCCAAGTCAGCAGAGCAGAGCTAACAACCCCATATAAAGAAGCTCTGCGTGGGATGATCCTCTGTCTGGGAGGCAGGAGCAGAGATGCAGCAGCTATAAATCTCCCTCTGCACCCTCTGCAGAGCCAGGGCAGGAGGGATGCGGTGAGCAGAGCTGAGAGAGTGCTCGCAGTGGGAGCAGGGAAGGCAGTGTGTGTGTGTGTGCATGTGTGTGTGTGACAGAGAAAGCGAGACAGGCTCCAGGAGGGATAGGGAAACCAGCAGGGTAGGCGCAGCCTGATCTGACGGGGAATGCAAGTGCTCGTTTCTCTCTTATGTAACCTGAAATGGAAGCTTTGCCTTCCCCACTTCAGCCTGTGCATTTGTCTTTTACAATTGCATTTTGCTGTAAATCAAGATTCCACAGCGTGGTATTTTTTCCTTCATGTCTGCAACCCTCAGAAAACCTCCCCCTTCCCCTTTCCCTGTCTCTGTCATCTGCACTCCCCTACTCCCTTCCACACTCAGTTCATGGATCACATCCAGCAGGCTCCCTTCTCTTCTGTTCCTGCTATAAACAGTAACTTTTCAGATGACAACTTGCTTCTTTAGGGGTGGAAATCTATCTTCCAATCCATAAACATGCATGAGACACCTGCTGTGTGTTACCCTGCGTGTTAGGGGCTGTGTGTGTGTGCAGTGCGTGTGCAAACGTGTGTGTGCAAGCGAGTGCGTGTGTGTGTGCCTGTGTGCGGATGGGACTCCTAAGGAACAGGAACGGGTTTGTAAACTTGGTGTTCAGGAATCTCTCACTGTAAGGAGGTGGGGGACGCGCTGAGGGCTGAAGTGTGCATAAGTCACTGCGATACAGGTCAAATGAATACTTATATTTAAAAAGTTTACAGCAAAGAGGTGCAGGAGAAAGCATGTTTCTGCGGAACTAGAAAGGCTAAGGAGGCCACCATAACATCATGGACTTTATCTTCCTATGGCAGGAGGACTTTTCATGAGGAAAGCGCGCGGCTCTGGGCCCTCGGGGTTTACGATTCTACAGGGACGTTGCCCCGTTTGTATCTTTGTCACGGCACGGTTCCTTACGGAAGCTAAGTAAATTCATTCGTTCACTCGTTCCTTGGAGATTCAAGTAAACTAATAAAATAGTTATCTTATTATCAGTGGGACAAGGCCGTCATGATCATTCACTCGGGAAAATCAAGGGCCCTGCGGCTTGTCTCCAGCGCACCCCTCGCTTTAGACGGGCCTTGGTCAAGCAAAAGGTGCTGTGCTTCACTGGGCAGTGCTCTTCTGCCGAGGAGGGCTCAGAAGGCAGGTCCACAGCTTCAAGGGCAGGGCAGGGGCTGAAGCCCGGCTGCCTGGTGCGGAACCCGGGCTCGCACGTGCTCGCCGACGGGATTTAGGCAAGATGTATCGCGTATTTCTCAGTTTCCTCATCTGTAAATTGTGGATAACAGGACCTTTCTGACAAGGTGGTTGTGAGGATGCAAAGAGATGATAAATGAGCTGCTTAGAGTCGGGCCATGCCAGGGCAACCTTGGTGTCATTGCTAAACTGTGTTTAGGACTTCACCTAGTGTGATTTGTGTGTCATTTAGAATTTGTCTACGTGTGAGGGCTACACATTTGTTTCCCATTTAAAGCTCTCCTTAGGCATATAGAGCTCTCCATGGGCAGAGCCCAGCTCCCTGTGTTATGAGGTCTCTTTATGTATGCTTTTTGATGAGGATGATAAAAGTATTATAGAATGTTCAAGCTAAAAGTGGCCTTAGAGCTTACCAATCAAAGCTTTTTTTTTTCTACAGATGAAGAACAAGGGGACGGAGAGGTTTCATGATATGTTCCATTCCACTGTGACTTCTTCCTAATGGCTGGCAAAGAGCTGCGTATTTAAATGATTCTTAGTACAAGACTGAGGGAAGAACAAATGGGTGGGCCAGTGAATGGGCGAAGGGATAGATGGACACATAGAGAGACAGATGGAACGTAAGCTAGATGGATGGATGGATGACTATGGATGGATGAATGAATGGATGGATGGATAAATGATGGATGAATGAGTGGGTGAATAAATTGATGAATGGGTAGATTAATGGGTGTATGGGTAGATGGATGGATGAAGGGATTCATTTATTCACCTACTCATTCATTCACCTATACACCATTAGTGGGAGTTCATACTCACCCTAGGCTGGTGGTGCTGGGCTGAGACCCAGGTACACCATTAGTGGGTGTATAGGTGAATGAATGAATGAATAGGTGAATAAATGGATGGGTGGGTGGAAAATGAGCAGGTGGATGGTGTACAGATGAGCGGAAGGTGGATGGATGGATGGGTAGGTCGATTGATGAATAAGTAGGTGGATAGGTGGATGGATGGATGGGTGGGTAGGTAGGTAGGTGGATGAATAGATAGGTAGGTGAATGGATGGATGATAGATAAATGGATGAATGCATGGGTGGGTAGATGAACGAGTGGGAGTATGGATGGGTGGGTGGGCAGATGGGCAGTTGGATGGAGGGATGGATGAATGGGTAATGAATGGATAGGTAGGTAGACTGATGGTGGGCAGGTGGATGGATGGAAGGATGGATAAGTGATGGGCGGGTTGGTGGGCAAATGAATGGATGGATAAATAGGTGAATGAATGAATGAAGAGTCTGCTGGACAAATGGGTACGTAGGTAGACTGATGGATGCATGGATGGGTAGATGGGTGAATGAATGAATGAATGGTAGCCAGAGAAATGGGTGCTTTCGCTTTGATTTATTAAAATGCAGAAATATTGGAGGATGTCATTTTTGGCTATAATTTTGCAAAGGGTTTCCAAAGAGGACATTCAAGCAATTGTTGACAATGAAGTGCAGTTTGGGGTCCAGAGAGTTATTTGTAGAAAATTAAGGAATGAAAGGAGGGGCACACAAACAGGAGCCTGGGGAATTGAAAAAAGGATGGAAAAGGGAGGATACTGAGGGCAGCCCTCCCTTCCACACACACGTGTTCAAGGGCTCTCTGCTGCAAGGAGGATACTGAGGGCAGCCCTCCCTTCCACACACACGTGTTCAAGGGCTCTCTGCTGCACATATTCTAAATGTTATCTCAGCTAATTCTCCCCAACAAATTACACGTGCTGTTTTATCATTCTTCTTCTATTTTTAACACAAGTGAAGTAGGAAGGTTAAAACAAAGCCTCGAAGTGGTAGAATAGCTTCCATGAGAGCACACAGCAGTCACATTTGCTTATTTTTTTTCTTTTGCTGGTATTCAAACTGAGGACCGTGAGTCTCCCAAGGCCACCCCTACTCAGTCAAAGGGCATGGCCTGTGGAAAGCAGACACTGGTGGCCAGGCGTGTGCCTCTCACAGGACATGCCATGCTGGTGAGCACAATGGAGCCAGCTTTATGGGGAGCAGGCAGGTGGTATAATAAAACAGGGGCGCCTCCAGGGTGGCAAGCAAGCATTGGCATTGAGTCTGTCCCTGCCTGTGGGGATTGAAAGGGTGAAGCCCCTGAAGTCTGCTGCAAAACTGTCCCTGGCCCTCCTTCTAGAAAGAAAAGCTGTTCCTGTCTGTGCAGGAGCAATCCTCAGCTGCTCAGCCCCAGACAGACCAGCCTACTTACTCATTATCCTCTGAGTGTCCTGCCCTTGGTCCTGCATCGGGCAGGAGGAGAGCTGGGCTGACAGGGGGCAGCAGCCCAGACCCACCCTCCTCCTCCAAGGACAAAGAGCAGCTGCCTCTCCCCTTGTCTGGAAAGCTCCCCATGTCTGCAGGCTGGGCGCCTGTGGGATGAAGTGCCAGCCCAACGCCGGCTTATGCGGCTCAGTGCCTGCAATTTGCACAGGGGGAGTTGAGATATTTCAGACACCTGAGGTGCTTGTAATATCTGAGTGGAGGGGAAAAATATAGATGCCTTCATCGCCTCCTCCCACTCTGCACTCAGAATCCAGGGCAGTGCAGGGTGAACTTTTGATCAAGGTGACATTGGTTTAAAATAGAAAAATGGCACTAATTTTTGTAAAAGCTGGACAGAGAACTGAAGAAACCAAAAGGCAAATGAAATTCTCAGGCAGCCCAGCCCTGGCCAAGGAGAGGAAAGTGTTACCTCCTTCAGGGCAGGACTTCCCAGACTTGGAGGTGTACACTGTGGGGGGCCAGTGGGTGGGAGGGGTCCTGGGATCTTATCAAAATGCAGATTCTGATTCTGGGAAGTTCTGGGGTGAAATCTGGGATTTTACATTTCTAAAAAGCTTTCAGGTGACCCTGTTGCTTGTCCTTTGAGCCATGTTGGGTTGCAAGGAGGCCACCTCCCTTCGGGAGGACTTCTCTGTGCACAGCTGCAGAGCAGCCATCCTCCAAGGTCCAGCTGTCCCACGGTTGAAGGGAGCAGCTCTCATCCCAAAGAACAGCCCCGATGGGCGCCTGTCGGCCACCACTAGTCACTAGCACACTGAGTTCACATGTCCCTTCCAGGAAAGGGCCCTCCCATAGCAGACGCTGCAGCACAGGGCACTCCCTGGGCCTCCAGGGAAGGGCCTGAGTTCCTCTCACTCCCCGTGTGGCCCCCACTGCTCTCTAGTAGGGGAGCCCTGGCAGACCACAACAGCTGGGGTGGTTGTTGTTCTGTGAGTCCTGTGGAAATTATACCAGAGAACTGATTACTGGAGAAGTCAGACCCTTGGTCCCAGCTCCTTTCTGGAGTAAATCATTTGGAATCAGCAATTCAAATGTCCTCAGAGCTTCATACTCACCCTAGGCTGGTGGTGCTGGGCTGAGACCCAGGTACAAGAGGAACACCTGGTACCCAGCCCCAGGGCCTCACCCATCTGTGATGTCACAGGTTGAGGACCTAGCTGGGTCCTTTCATTCCAGCTTAGACACGAGATTTCCAATTATTTTTTCCAATAATTTTCAGAGAGATTCTATCCCAAGTCATCTTGATAAGAGCTTCCATCATGAGTGGCTGTGAGCTCCCAGGAAAACCCCATGGACACTGAATTCCATCACGAAAGGAAATGTTCTGCCACATTTTATTTTCTCTCTGAAAATCTCTGTAACAGGATCCTGAAAGAGAAGGTAGAGGAGAAACGTTAGTTCCCGGCTAAACGCCGCATCTTCAGAAACGTGAAAATCAGCAAGCCTGGTGTCTCCGTCCCCTGAGTGGGATTCTTTTCCCAAGACTCTGGGCACTGAAACTGGAGGGTGCGAGGTGAGAGTATGAGGTTCAAGTCTACGTGCCGATGAAAACGACTCTAAAACCAGGTGAAGGTGGCCAGCGGTCAATGGCTGGCTTCACTCTGTTTCCACCTGCCACGTTGCTGCTTGCAAAGGCCACTGTACACACCACAGGCTTAAACTTTCACGGCAGCCTTACAGCAACAGATGTGACTATTTCTGTTTTCCACGTGGACGTCATGAGGCTGAAGTTTCAGTGACTTTCTCAAGAGCCTGTCCCCAGCAGTGGCAGAGCTGGGACTTGAACAAGCGTTACTCACACTCCCTTTCCAGGACACGGCACACCCCGTCTCATCCGGGGACCTGCAGGCTGCTCCCACCCACGTTGCCTTGTGCCATCACGACACCTGAGTCAGCCCCAGTTTCACACCCTCTTGCAGACTAGGAAAGTCAGCACCAGGAAGGAGAAAAGGCAAAATTTGACTTCAGGTTTCTCAGCTTCAGACCTTGGACTTGCTCTGCTGGAACCTGCAGCAGGGACCCAGCCTCCTTTGTCACCTGGCAGTCACCACTGTGAGTTTGTTCTGAGGGTTTGAACACCTTGGTCTAAGAGCGCACTTACAGTGTGACTGGCCACTCACACTGTGGGGTGAATCATTTCCTTGGATCTGGTTCTAGAAATGACACACTGTGGGAGGGAGCCCACACGCGAGATCGCAGAAGCCGACAGCACTGAGTACGCACTCTCAGAATCCTCAGCTCTGATCGGGCTTCTCCGGTTTGCCCACAAACCTTGCACCCAAAAGGCTTTCAACAGATGTCTGCTGCTCTAAGTAGCAACTCAAATCAGAAAATTAGTAACCACTAATGCATGTGACAGCACTTCTAAAGCTTCAGGTCGAGTGTGGCTCTTATATGCTATCAACGTGGTGTCATGGTTTCATCTTACCTCCACAGGCAGAAGTGTGGACCTTGCTGTCCTTTTCCGTATTAAAAAAAGAAGAAGAAGACACACAGTTAGGAAGTGATGAGCTCACATTGCACCTGCTAGTTGGTAGCAGAGCTGGTGGAGGTTGCCTGTGTCTCTGCACAAGGGGGTGAGAATCTGCCGCACAGGGCCCAGCTCCCACCTCCCAGTCAACAGACCCCCACAATGAGAAGGGGGATGTGTCCTGCTGTGCCCGGGTGTTCCCAGCTTCTCCTACAGGAAAGGCTTCCAGTGAAATGCAAGGAAGAGCCTCCAGTTTGACCTTCTCTCCCTGCCATCTCCCTCCCTCCAGCGGGAACATGGGTGTAATGGCTGGAGCCCCAGGGTCATCTTGGCATCACGAGAGGAAGAACTAGGGACTCATTTCAGAAACGTCGCCCTAATGCCCTTGAACGTGGGGACCAGGGCCAGTCACTATCCAGCTGTAGCTTCCTCATGATGCAAAGATAAACTCACAAACACATAAACAAGCAAATGTACCTTTCAGCTGCTACAGTCAAGTGCTTGTTTCTGTATCCTGCAAGGCTCCAGAAGTGGGGTCAGCATGGTGGTCGTCAGATGCAGTGGCATGCGGTCCCCAGGTCCTGCAGAGCTAGGGCTTCAACCCGAGGGGCAGACACAGGCAGGGCCCGTCTTGCTCCCTGCTGCAGGATGAGCCTCCCAGGGAGACCAGGAGGGATCTTTCTGTGTTTTTTTTCCAAGCATGGATCAAGAGGGACATGGACACTTCACAGGCTGGAAAGTAGCTGTCCTTCCAGAAGCCTCCTGAGCAATCACCAAGGCAAAGTGAATGAATTTTAATTAAAGTCTCAGAACAATCAAAGACAATCTGGTGTCTCTCCCCTCGGAATGCTGACAGTTCCCGATGGTCCGAGGCTGCCGTAGCAGACAGGCAGGGAGGGGAGCAGACCCAGCAGCAACCAGGACAGGCAGCCTGTGTCCGTGGCCCATCCCAGCCCCAGCTGGCCCAGTGGGTGCCCGACGGCTGCTCGCTCCCTGAGGCCTCACCCCTGGCCTGACCTCCGGCCCTTTCAGAAGTGGGGCTGGTCACTCAGCACTGTCTCTGTAGTCTGGGCCCTCTGAGGCCCTCCAAGTTCAGGAAAAGGAGAAAGGATTAAAAACCCTTTGAAAAACAGGTTGCTGGAGCCTGGACTTTAATCTGGCCCTGCACAGAGCCTTCAGAAAACCCTCACGATTTCTGCATCTCCATTTCCTAATCTATAGAACGGCAAGTCTTAGGATCAAATGAGACAAGGACAGTGAAAGAATCCAGTATCCATGTGAAATTTCGTGGAAGCATTACAGTGCTGTTCTCCAGTGAGTGTCTTTTTCTTGGGTTAGCCTGCACGATTTTTAGAAATGTAATTTCTAAGGTTTTGGAAGACAGCTGTGCGTGGGTACTCCCAAGGAGGCTGCCGGTGATCCCACAGCGTCAGGGCTTTAAGGATCGCCGGGAGGAATCTGGGGCAGCACCTCCATTTCAGGGATGAGCAGGCAGAGAGCAGAGCGAAAGCAGGACCACGCCAAGGCCACGCGCTCCCACGGCTCTGCCGTGCCACGGATGTGCTTCCCTCTGTGGCTCCTTCCTGCTGCTTCTGAGCGGTGCGCTCCCACGGGCTGCCCTGCCTGCCTGGCACCCTCCGGGGCAGCTCCTCTCTGTGCAAAATGGCATCCTGTTGTTAAGAACAATAACTATTTTTACACAAACAAATGGCTATAGACACTATATTCAGGACAAAAATCCAGGGAAGATAAAGCGACTATGTCCAGAAGGGGCTGATTATGGAGAGACAAGCAGCTTTAAAATAGCTGTGAAAGAAATCCCAGCCTGGGAGTGGGCAGAAGCACATCCTCTTCACCTCGCAGGGAATGGATGAAGCATCACCCCCAGCTATGCAGATGCTCCGTGTGTATCCACATTTAAAAGTTATCTTAAGTGAGATTGGTGAATGTGGCTGGATTGTGCCAATTTTTAAGGACTAAGGCTGGTGGGTGGAGGCGGGAAGGTGAAGACATGACCCGTTCCTGTTTTGATCCTGGTGAAGGAGGAAGCTGCCTAGGAGAGGGGAGACCCTGGAGGGATGAGCAAGGCCTGGGGAATCAGGCAGCAGAGTGAGGCTAGTCCTTCTTCAAATGTACTCAAGGCTGAGGGTGCATTCTGACCTAATTTGGGGAAGACCTAAAAAAAAACACCTCCAGAAAGCAGTGAGAAAAGGTCTGCCCTTCACACATGAAGGTGAGTGATCTGGGGCCATGGCCGCTAGTTTAGATGGATTGCAACGAAACAGCAGATATGTTAGGCTGTGAGACCCTGGCACTGACGGAAACCTCTGTTTCGTTAATCCATGCGTAATCCCCACCTGGAGAGACTGTGTTTTGTGCTCTCAGTGACCAGATGGGGAAATTCTAACGGTGCTGCAGAGTGAAGGTAACAATACCTGCGTCTTGTTTTTGGATTCTAGAATTTATAAAGCAATTTCAACCACATGACTCCACGTCATGGTTGCGGCAACCTCTCCCAGTGGACCGTCTAATCTGTTCCTTTGGTAGATGATGAAACTGAGATAATAGGAGGTCGCTCAGATTTCCCAAACTGCTGACAATGGGCTGCGCTGCACCTGCTTCTGGTGAAAAATCTGATGAGCTCTCTCCTACTGAGTACGCACGAGGGGCCAGGGTGCCACATGAGGGGGTCCTGAGTCTGAAGGCAGTGGCTGCAGTAGAAAGGAAGTTGTGGCGGCTGAGACAGGCAGATCACTTGAGATCAGGAGTTCAAGACCAGCCTGGTCAACATGGTGAAACCCCGCCTCTACTAAAAATACAAAAATTAGCCGGGTGTGGTGGCAGCCTACTCGAGAGGCAGAAGCAGGAGAATTGCTTGAACCCAGGAGGCGGAAGTTGCAGTGAGCCGAGATCATGCCATTGCCACTGCCCTCCTTCCTGGGTGACAGAGTGAGACAAAAAAAAAAAAAAAAAAGGAAGGAAGTTCTGTCCACAGTGAAAATGGCGGCTATCTTCTCACAGAGGCTGTTCTGATCAGGTGGGCTCTGGGGAACAGCGCTGGTGCAACCAGACAGGCAGGTGCGTTCTCAGGAGCTAATACAGGTTGGAGGAAAGAGGAAGACCCTGGGGCGTTAGACCCACGCTCCGTCAGAGAACGGGCACTTTGGCTTCTCTTCTGGGTCTTCAAGCAGAACTATTAATGATGCCTCGCATAGCTTCCATATGTCACTTACGCCACCAGGTTCCAAAGCTAAATTTCACCAACACATCTTTGTTTTTAATAACTTTTATTTGCTTTGATTTAACAAAGCAACTGCCCGGCGCATGAACATCCAGTTGGCCTGGCCAATGGTAGATACACTGCAGCTTACGAGAACCCTCAGTCTTGGGATCAGAGCGATGTGGATTCACATTCTCTATCTATGCGTGTCTATCTACAAAACATTCATCTAGTGATGCCACAATTTTCTAATAGCACTTCAACGTTTCCATGAAATTTTACGTGGATACATGATGCATCCACTGTCCTTATCTCATTTGATCCTAAGACTCTCCATCTACAGATGGTGTTCACGTATGTAACGCACCTAGCGAAGTGTTTAACATAAGGAATGTTCCGTAAGGGCAGATAAAAGTAAGTGTCAGTGGTAGCAATAATGTGCTTTGCAATATTAGACACGCGGGATAGGTGATGTCAGCAACCACACAATTATTACCTGAAGGAGAGTAACCATGCCCCAAAATAAAAACAAAGAAAAACAAATGATGAGACAAAATGAAGCAAATAAATTCAAATAAATCATGGAACTAATATATAGGATAATCTTTTAACAGTGGTCAGAGTTTCACGAGAGCAGGAATAAGATCTCGTTTTCTCCAGTGTCACCTCATGGTAAGCACATACTGTTTTTTTTGAATGAATGAATGAGTGAAGAAATAAATCGATAGTTCTGGAAGCTAGGTTGATTTGGGATGAGATACCATCCAGGACGAGGCTCCCCCATTCCCTAAGCACATAACGGTGATCATATACCGCCTCTCTTCATGGAAGTTTCGTGGCCCCCAAGCCTCTAGAATATGCATAATTAATTTGGATATGTGTGTGTCATATATTAACAACTAAGCTCACTAGACGTATTTCAAAATTTAAGGGGTAAGTAAGCATACACACATTCTTCTCTCCATCCAGCCACCCACCCTCCCGGTGTTCACTTGGTTCCTGCATGCCCCAGGCTATCTTTCCGGTTGTGGGCGATACTCCATTCACAAGGCAGGGTGCTTCCAGCCCTCCAGTGTTAGCCTGGCCATTGAGTAGGGAGGTAATGTCAAAAGGCCGTAAAGATACACATGGACCATGTAGGAAGGAAGGAACTTTCCTGGAAAGAGTAGTTCTAATCATACATCCTGATGACTGCAATCACTTTTTCTTTTTTTTTCAAATTCCCGATCATTAGAAATTTTCTGAGGCTACAGTTTTATCCAGATAGTATTAAATTGTATAATTGTCATTCAGTGCTCACAGGCTTAGAGATGTTCATGGTGCTCTTCGTATTATGAATGGACTTTTGCCAATGCTTAATTGCTTGCTGATTACTCTATTCTTCACTCTTAGGTCATTCACTCCAAGACACCTGGAGTTATGGAGCTTGGATTTTATCACGCAGCCTAATAATCTTTCTTTATTTCATTTTGGCAAATTCAAAAAATTATTTTTTTCAGTTATCATGGATCAAAACTGCTAATCCTAATGCAAAATAAGTAACAGAAGTAGAGGATGCAGTGTATGGTCACAGGACACACTCAATTTATGAGATAATTGAGAGAGTGGAGGAAATGTGTGTATGTGCATGTATTTCAGTCACAATGTGCATTTTAAAGACTCAGTGCAGCACAGTGGCCACGATTGAAGCTCCTCACATCCAGGAGGGATGGCTGCTCTGCTGAGGGAGCACGGGAGTGGAGGGAGCACGGGAGCGGAGGGAGCACGGGAGCCGAGGGAGCACACGGAAGGAGCTGCATGTCCAGCCTTCCTCTGCCGGCTTCCTCTCAGCAGGAAATGCTCTGCTGGCACTTCAACGAAACAGGACTAGAGTGCTCATGACAGAGGCTGCCTCCTAATGCAGTGCCACGGTCTGGGCTACCTGGGAAAGAGGTTTTGACATGGAGGGACCCAGGACCAACCCCTTTGGGGAGCGAAGTGAGCAGGAGGAGGCAAGGCAGAAGATGCACTGCAGTTCTGTCTCAGCCCGTCAGCCAGCCAATGATCAGATCAATCAATCAGCCAATTATCAGATCAATCAATCAGCCAGTCCTCTGCAGCTGGGACAGCCCTTCAGAGCTTTCCTTATTGAGGTGAGGTGACTGGGCCTTTATAGCCCTGCAATGACCAGTCACTGATGGGGTCGCCTCCAAAAAAGGGGGTGCAGTTGAACAGGACTGTTGTATTTAGCCATGGGCACCGGCTGGAGAGAGACTCAGGTGAGACCTCAGCCATCAACGCTCAGCAAGAGGAGTGATGGGTGTTTAACCTGGAACGGGGCACGTCCTATAACATTTTCTCCATTTGATAACATCATGCTTAAAAGCTGGTGAATGAAATAGCCAGGACATGTTTTCCTCGACCCGCATCCTCCTCTCGCTTTTGTTCCACTCCTCTGTCTTTCTGAAACTGCGTGCTTCCCGAGCAAGGTCTCAGGACACGACTTCCACTTTCTCCTTCCCATCACTCCTCAGCAGGGTCCAGTCTGGTCTCTGCCCGTATGTGGCTCAGTAACCACTTCACTTTTGTCTAATAAACTATGACCTCCGGGTTTCTAAACACAGCAAAGAGCTTCCTTCCTCAGCAAAGTACTTCGCATCTCCAGGTTTCCATGACCCCAGACTCCTCCTGTTTTGCCCCATAACAAAGCAGGGCCCTCACAGTCCTGTTTGGTGCTTCATCCTCCTCTGCAAGTCAGTAAGCCTTGGGGTCTTGGCCTGGGCCTTCATCTTTGCCCCTCCATGCTCTGTGCCCTCTCTCCAGACAGCCTATAAACACCACCTGCACACGTTCGCTCACTAGCTGAGACCTCCAACCCAGACCCAGTCCCCACCTGACATTCCTCTTCCCTGGTTCCCCACTAGTCTATCTCAAACTCATGCCGGCCCTTTCCCAAAGCCCCTCCCAGCGCCCCTCTGCTCTCTGGGGCTCTCACTGCCCATCCAGTTGTACAAGCCCAGAAACCAAGAATCACTGTGACACCTGTCTGACTCCATTTCGTTCTCCTATAACAAAATGGTAATGCGTATGGCTAATTCATACAGAACAGAGATTTATTTCATACCGTTCTGGAGGCTGAAAAGTCCAAGGTCCGGGGGCACATGTCTGGCAAGGGTCTTCTGTCTGTCTCATTCCATAGCAAAAAGCAGATGGAGGTTGGGAACGGGAGGGAGAAAGGGAGAAAAGGGAGGTGGGGAGGGAACAGAGGAAGTCACACTCATCCATTTTAGCAGGAACCGACTCCCCTGGCAATGGCCTTAATCCACTTATGAGGACAGTGCCCCCGACTCAGTTGCCTCTCAAAGATGCCACCTGTCAACACTGTTGCATTGGGGATGAAGTTTCTGACACATCAACTTTGGGGAGCAGATTCAAACCGCAGCAACGCCGTTCCCTTTCTTACTTCTCAAGTTCAATCTATCACCGTGACATGTGGCTTTATTTCCTCCTATGTCTCTCAGACAAAAATTCATGTCTGCATTTTCCCCACCACTACTCGGGCCAAAGCTCCTGGGACCATTGCAATAACAGCAGTGTTTACCTGAGTCTCTACCCCAGTGCATGCACCATACGGTAATCAAAGGGATCTATTATTTAAAATGAAAATCTTGTACTTCACCCCATTACTTAACGCCCTCAGTGGACTTCTACTACTTTTCACAGAAACAAAAAGATGCGCTCATGACTTCCCACCATGCCTGATGGGGTCCGGCCACCCCTGCTTCTCGGCCCCCAACCCATCACTCGCACCACCCTGTCCCCACCTTTGTACACTCTCCCCTGGGGTGGAACACTGTTCCCCGGTGCCCACTTACTCCCTGTATCTGTTCAGTGTTAGCTTGAGGGTCTCCTCTCTTTGGAAAACACGCCCTTCTTCATGAACTGGGAAACATCCCTGGCACCTGCTCTCATGTGTATCTCTCTGTCACAGTTCTTACTGTACATGAAACTTTCCATTGGGTCACGAAATTATGTAATTAAAATCTGACATTCTCCTTCTACTGTAAGCTTGTGAGTATAGAGACAGTTCAGGCACAGTGCTTGAGACATACTTTTTGGCTGGATAGATGGGGTTTGGGTGAGTGCATAAATGAGTTCACTGAGATGTGGAACACACAGTGATGAACAGACACCTGCCCTGGGAATGACGATCATGTCAGTGTGGAGAATGCTGTTTGCCAGGCCTGGTGACACGGAGGCACTCTGTCCAGCACATGCGGAGAGCAGCCTCAGGACAACACGCCCTGCCAGCACTTTGGTCGCCGACTTTGAGCTTCCAGAACTGTGGGAAGTGGATTCTGGATGTCTAGGCTGCCTGGTCTGTGAGATGTTATTGTGAAGCCCAAAGTGACTCACACACTGGCTAAAGCAAATTCCAGAGCATCTGACACCAAAATTTCCTGGAGAAAACTTTTCAATAAACCATCGAGTAGTCAATATTATCATGTTGCTAAAAGATTTTTATTTAAAAAAAGACAAAACCTGAAAATCTTCCATTGAGTTTTATCATAAGAAAGTCACTGATGTTCTTGAACAGAATGTTTCCAGGGGAACTGTCATGAGAATGGATGGGAAGCAGGAAATGCAGACGGCATGGAGGCCAAGTTTCTTGCAGAGTCATGGTGGACAGAAGACGTAACACAGGACTGTAGCTGGAAGTGAATGGGGGCGGAGACGTTTGTTTGTTTGTTTGAGACAGTGTCTCGCTCGGTCACCCAGGCTGGAGTGCAGTGGTGTGATCTCAGCTCACTGCAACCTTTGCCTCCAGGTTCAAGCAATTCTCCTCCCTCAACCTCCCAAGTAGCTGGGATTACAGGTGCCCACCACCATGCCTGGCTAATTTTTGTACTTTTAGCAGAGACAGGGTTTCACCATCTTGGCCAGGCTGGTCTTGAACCCCTGACCTCATGATTCACCCACCTCAGCCTCCCAAAGTGCTGTGAGCCACTGAGCCCAGCCTTTCATTGTTGTTGGGATGACCAAGACCAGGTGTGCTCATGCTGGTGGGGGCTCCAATGGTGTGGAGGCTGGAAGGGAAAGGAGAGGTGAAATGCTGCTGGGAGGAGGCTCCCAACAAGGCAGACCCACCAGGCACCAATCACAGGTGGGAAGATAAGTGTGATGATTAATGTCAGGTGTCAGCTTGACTGGGGTATGGGGTGCCCAGATAGTTGGCATCAATATTTGTCCCCTCCATCTCATGTCAAAATTTTTTTAACTTGAGATTCAAAAGCCTCCTGTGTTGCAGGTGGGACCTAGTGGGGATGTTTGGGTCGTGGGGATGGATAGTTCATGAATTGCTTGGTGCTATCCTCTTAGTAATGAGCTCTCACTCTATGAGTGAGAACCATGAGCAAGATTTGATTGTTAAAACTAACCCGGCACCTCCTCCCCATGTCTTCCTCCCTGTCCCACCATGTGATGACTTCTCCCCAAGCCTTCCGCCGGGAGTAGAAGCTGCTGGAGGCGTCACCAGACACAGATGGTGGTGCCATGCTTTCTGTGCAGTGTGTAGAGCTGTGAGCCAAATAAACCTCTTTTTTTTTGTAAATTGCCCAGCCCCAGGTACTCCTTTATAGCCGTGTAAAACGAAGTAAAACAGTTGGTAAAGCATGATTTCTGGGTGTTTCTGTGAGGGCGTGTCCAGAAGAGACTGGCATTTGAACCAGTAAACTGAGTAAAGGAGAAGACGGCCCTCACCGATGTGGGAAGGCATCATCCAGTCCGTTGAGGGTCCCAGTGACACGAAACAACAGTGAAAGGGCAGATTCCCTCTCTCTGCTCGAGCTGGGACATCCACCCTCTCCTGCTGTTGATCGTTCGCGCTCCTCATTCTTTTCTGGACTTGGACTTACACGAATGACTCCACTGGTTCTCAGGCCTTTGGGTTTGGACTGGAGCAACACTGCCAGTTTCCCTGGGTGTGTAGCCAGCAGATGTAGATTGTGGATCTTGTTAGCCTCAACAATTATGTGAGCCAGTAATCCCCCATGATAATCTATACGTATGTGCCATATTGGTTTTGTTTCTATGGAAAACCCTAAAATAGTAATCAAAACGAAATAGAGGACAGACGAAGGATGAAGCTTAGAGTGAGCCTTTAAGTTTGGTGCCCTGAAAGCTAAGTCTGTCTTGATTGGAGGATTCCGTTTTCTCTGAAGTCTGAGGGAGTTCCATTTGATCGTTCTGGGTGGCTCTCAGGGATAGAGCTAAGAAGCATTGGGGAAAATTTATCTACGCAAGTTTAAGTTCAATAGTTAGAGTGTCTCAATAGTGATAATTGTTTCCAGTAATGATATCTAACTTTCATTGAGCATTTATCACATGCCAGGCTTTAAGTTAATTATCTCATTCAATAATTATTTCAGTAACCTGATGAGGTTGGTATCATTATTATTTTTATGTTGCAGAAAAAATTAAGATACAGAAACGGGAAGTAACTTTCTGAAGGTCACGCTATCAGAAGTTAATCCAAACAGAAATCGCGCGACTGGTAGTGAGTTCCCCGTTACTGATAGTAAGTTTCCCTAAATTGCATAATGATTATTTAGATCAAAATTAGAAGTTTCTTTTAGAAATAGCGGATAAAAATATCTTTTGTTAGGGAAGGCTGGCCATTTTCTCACCAAATACTTAAAACAATCACTTGTTAGATATGCCGTAAAGAATAATTCCAACAATAAAAATGAGGTTACAGTAACTTGGTAGTTTAAAAACCCTGCATTTTGGGATCCTGGAGGTCCATGAACATACCCCAGGGTTATTCAAGAGGGGCTGACTTATTGCTTTCCTGCCTCTGCCCTGTCATGGGTAAAACAGCTACACTCCCACTTGCTCTTGTGTGTATTGGGACCACATGTAAAATTTCTCATCAAAAAGTCCTATGGACAAGAAAATGTCTAGAAGCCATCAGAATGAAAATCACTCATTGTGTTCTAGCCATTTCATTCTGTGGAAAGAATTTTCTGGAAGGCGGGTGTGAACCGGTGGCTGGAAGAGCCAGCCTTTCCTATGCTGCCTAGTCCGCCGTCCTGAGTCTGCAGCCTGCCTGCTCGGTGCTGCACCGCCTGGCTCTCAGCAGAATCCCCTCCTCTGAGAAGACCATTCAGGGATTCCCAACCTGGGGCAGCCTTGTAACCCACTGGGGCTCCAAACACCTAGCGGCTGGGCCACCTCGAGCACCTCTGCGACCCAGGCCCACCTCGGGAGAGGATTCACATTTGCAGCCGGGACAGGATTTGCATTAGCAGCAGGGACAGGATTCGCATTTGCAGCAGGGACAGTATTTGCATCAGCAGCAGGGACAGGATTCGAATCAGCAGCAGGGACGGGATTCGCATTTGCAGCAGGGAGAGGATTCGCATTCGCAGCAGACTCCAGGACAGGAAGCTGCAGGTGCCCGGCCTCCAGGGTGTGGCCTGGTCTGCACCGACTTCCTCCGCTGGTGGGAGGCTCCCTCCCGGTCCTCTGAAAATGTGGGCTGTGGAAACCGCTCTGGCAGGCAGCTCCCTGCTCACGCAGAAAGCGTCTGACTCAGCTGCTTCTCCCCGGTGCCGGCAGATTCCCCCTGGGCGGGGAGGGCAGGCTGCGGCCAGGCCAGCCACGGAGGAGGCTCTGGGTGACCGTCACCCCGGGTCTGGGTCCGCCGAGCCGCCACCTAGACCTTCTGCGCTTCCTTCCAGGATGTAATTCCGGGGCTGGGCCCCAGCGGTTCATTGCCAATTGGTGATCCAGCTGCCGTTTCCATGGTGATTTCCCATCCAGCCCACACACCCTGGCTCTCTCCTCCTCCCTTCTCTGTAACCTCCGCTAAGTAGAAACAAAAGATTAATACGGCAGAAGCCATTTAATGAACTCGGCAGTGGTGCAGAGGCTTTCAGCTCTTTCCTGGAGCGAATTCCTGGAGCAGCAAGGCCTGGGCCTCTCAGCCGCTGCAGGAGGGGCCCCGGCTTTCCTGCGTCTCATCTCCCGCCCCATTGTCAGACTTCCATTGCAGCAAATGCCTGCCGGTTTGCTGGGTTTGGGGAAGACCCCCTTTTCTTTATCTCTGTGTGTAATCATTTTCTCTCTCCACACCAGTGAGAGGAAAACAGGAAATCAAAGGAAATGAAGGATGGTGCAAACTTTCTCTCCCAACAGGCCAAGGAAGGGAAGAAGAAAGGGGCAGTGAGAGGTGGGCAGGTGTGGAGCAGCAAAGTGGGCGTCTGGAACCCCCGTTGTTTGGGCCTCTTATGTGGTCACAGAGCAAACCACCTCCTGCGTCCACCTGTGAAACAGGAAGAAGCTGGGCCCCACCCAGTGTGAGGCGTTAAGGGTTCTGAACAGTATCTGCAGAGGTGTTTCTTTAAAAGGGGTGGGTGGGAGGGTTCATATCCGTATCCTGCATCATAAGAGTGCTCACCCTCTCTCCTTTCTCCGTTCATTTTCCTCCCCACTCAGCAGTCTCCAGTGGGAGCCAGCTCTGGGCTGAGCCCTGCAGAGGGAAGTGACAGAGCTGTAGCATCGGCATCTTGGACACACACCACCATTTTAAGTTCCCTTGATTAAAAACTGCCTAAATCCAGCCCCAAAACACCAGCCTAATGGCTAATGTCAGCATGACCAGAAACATTCCAACCCTGAGATAAACCCCTCTCTAACCAGAAACATGCCATCCCCAAGATAACATACTCTCTGACCAGAGACATTCCAGCTCTGCAATAAACTTTCCCTTACACAGAAACATTCTGAGCCTGCAATAAGCTCTGCCTTCCTAAATCCTTAAATACCCTTCGTCTGTAAGAGAGAATGCTCTTGACGGAAATTGGACAGAAGCCCCTCTCAGGTTTATTCTCCAAAATAAACCTGTCTTTGTTGAGCAGCTTTTCATGTTTCTTTCTTCTTTCTTTAGCTCCATGAGAAAGCCTTCCTGTTCTTTCCTGACCACCTGCAACTGCCCTACCTGAGAAGTGTGGCTCTCACATGGAACTGTAAGTGCTTGGCTTCTTGGGAAGGGGCTTCCAGGGCTGGCCTGGCTGTGGTGCTCACACAAGATACTGGTCTGCACCTCCTGGGGGAATGTGAACATCCCCTGAGATGACCTATGGAGAATCCTCTAGTCCCAGAATGGTCAAAGGGACTTTCAGGGAATGTCTCTTCCATGTATGCCTGCTACCAATAAAAAGAAAGCTTCACTGTCAAGGTAAAGTAGGAGAAACAGGGAGGAAAACTGATTATGAAAACGATAAAGAACAAAAGTGCAAGATCAAGGGCCCCTCGTGGAGGCTGACTGCAATGGGAGGGGTTTTTAGCATCAGAAATCCTGGGTCCAAACCTCCCCTCTGGTCCCTGCTAACCATGCAAGTTAAGGGACTTGTTTGACGTCACTGGCAGGGCCGTTCATGGCTGAGGGTTATGTGCACCAAGCCTGGCCCAGTGCAGGCACCAATCAGTGGCTGATTCTATTCTGTTTTCCTGCCTCTTCTGCTCTCACCCTTATCTGACTCTTCCTGACCAAAATCATTGTGGAGGGGAAGAACATCTCCTGACACTTACCCCGGGCTGCCGGGAACTCCGTGCTCTGGCAAAACCATTACTTCCCTCTCCGGCATTTCCTCTTTGGTGACGCTACCTGTGGGCAGGGCTGAGGAGGAGCTGGACCCTGGATGGTGGGTGTCGAGCTTGTTGGGTTGTTTCCAAGAACTAAAGGCTGACATTGCCCCAGTGATGACCATAAATTGTAGATGAATAGGGGAGCAGAGTCAGAATCAGAGAAGCGATGCCCGGCAAGGGCTCCAAGGGTTAAATGTGGAGCACGGCTGGCAGACCAGGCTGGACCCTGCGGAGGAAGTGACCAGAGAGACAGGTCCTGAGACATTTCTTCTCACTGAACTTCTGGGTTAGGTCTCACCGGCCTCAGTGAAGTCAGGAAGGGAGAGCAGATGCTGGGAGGCCCGTCCAAGGTGGGTACCCAGCTTTTTGGCCCCTTGAATCTGTGCCCAGAAAAAAAATTTGCTTCGGTAGTTTCAATTGCTGGGTAACTTGTTTTTAGTTCAAACTAAACTCGCTATAATTATTATTTTAAAACTTCAGAGCAACTTCACATTTTATTTAATGGAATAATAGTCATTTGTTGAGTCAAAAGCATTGAGAATAAGAGAAGGGCTGTTCTGATGCAGACTTCAGAAAAGGAGCCAATCTCCCTTCCACCACCATGGTACAGACACAGTTTCAGTGAATAGCTTGTCATTTGGTCCAGAAAATATTTGGCTTATTAGACCTCAAGCTGCATAATATCGATGATTTTTAAAAGTCCTTGTAAAAGGACTTATATACAAGCAATGTATGAGACTCATAAAATTAGTGCAGCATAGGTTTAAAATTGTATATTCACAAAAAGCTGGAGAAAGACAAATTAAAATGCAATTTCTTCATTTTTCTTGCAATTAAACTAAAATCTGATTTGCTTTTCTACAGAAAGAAAAAAAAAGATGGCAGTTCTAAGCTTCTAATTCCTAGAGGTTGGACTTCTCTGAAGGTGAATGCACTTATTTTTAAGCTAGTAGCACATTTAACACTCAATCTAAACTTGCAAAGCCATTTCTGAAAGTTCATTTTCACTTCAATTGCAGAATGAAATTCTCTCTGTAGGGGCCCCACTGGCAAGAAGAAGTGGTACCCAAGCCTGTTCCGCAGCTAATGCTTACCCTGGCAGTGTTGCTGAGAGCCCTTCTTAGGTACATCCAGTCTAGGGGAGACATTTCTGTTCTCACCACAGCACCACTTGGGGACATCCTGAAGCTTGGGATCTCTGCAGCTTCTCCCAGACACGGTGACTTTCCCCTTCATCCTGGTTGATGATGCAGCAGAGCGCCGGGCAGGGAGGTCTATGCCTAATATGCAGAACATCACAGTTATGAGTGACTGCGGCTCACACTAGATAGGCATGGCTGGCCATGGTCCCCATACCACTTCAGTGGGATTTGCTTCTATCTCTGTGGTTCCACTCCCACACCTGCCCCAGAGGTCCCTGTCCCAGCACTCTGAGTTTGAGTTCTTCAGTGGTCTCTGACCTGTCTGTCGAAACCCTGCTGAGTAGACCTGAGGAAAGCAAGGTCCACGTGGTGGGGCCTCAGTGCTTTGCTGGTCAGATGGTGAACGATGATGGGTGGAATCTGCATAAGAGGCCCAGATGGAATCGAATGCCAGGAATGCCAAGCAAGTCGCCTCAGCATTTGCCTAACCTCATTGTAGAGACCACCCCGGTCCCGATCCAGGACGCGTACTCGCCGAGTGCATTGTCCATCTTTTCAAAGACCTAGCAGGTTTCCCACAGTGGGATACGTAACATTAAAATTAATTAATAGAAGAGAAATTAAAACTGGAACTAAGCTGAACATAAATCATTCTCTTTTTTTAGGAAGAAACCCACGTGGTCCGTGAGTGCAGTGTGTGAAGACGGGGGTGCCCGCAGGCTTCCAGCATCATTGCCTCCCCACTGGACGAAGACGTGCAGCCACGCACTCTTTCCAGGCCAGGGTCTCCTCTGCTGTGAATGGAGGCAGGGGTGCTCTTCTCACAGGGTTGTTCTGAGAGAATGGAACTAAAGTGCCCAGGGAGCGCGAATTTGTGGTGAGCATTTAAGTGCAGAGAAGCTTTTACTGTCGAAGAGTGCAGAGGGCCTTTGTCTGTCCTCCAGGTCCTGCAAGTGAGTGGATATGGCCGCCCCACACAAAGGTCTCTAGGGAGAGACCTGCGGTGGTCTCAGCAGATGGAGCTGAGTGTGTAGAGTAGGGCAGGGGCACTCGCCAGGCCTGGGTCCACTGCACAGTTAAGCATTGGGTGGAACTGAGCAGATGACTCTGCCGCCCAGGATCTTCACTTCCACACTGGGAAGGTGGGGAGAGTTTTTTCCAGAAGACAGAGTCATTCTGAGAACTGACTGCAAAGTGCGTGTGAAAGCCATCAGCAGAGGCCATGTGACTTAGGGGGCTACATGTGCTGTGGAGGGGTTGCAGAGTGGATGCCCACTGCCCTCGTGTGCCTGGCTCTGGGCTGAGCTGTAGGACTGGGGTGGGGGTGCAGAGGAAATGTGGCTTGTCACCCCGACACTCAGTCTGTCAGTGAGGGGCTGTCATGCCATTTTCTTGCTTTGCCTCAAACTCTCATGTTGTGTACAATGAAGAATATAAAGGACGGACTTCTGGGTATGAGCATTGTGTAATGACTGACCCTGAGAAGCCAGCGAGGACTTCTGGGTATGAGCATCGTATAATGACCCTGAGAAGCCAGCGAGTACTTCTGGGTGTGAGCATCGTGTAATGACCCTGAGAAGCCAGCGAGTACTTCTGGGTGTGAGCATTGTGTAATGACCCCGAGAAGCCAGCGAGGACTTCTGGGTATGAGCATTGTGTAATGACCCCGAGAAGCCAGCGAGTACTTCTGGGTATGAGCATTGTGTAATGACCCCGAGAAGCCAGCGAGTACTTCTGGGTATGAGCATTGTGTAATGACCCCGAGAAGCCAGCGAGTACTTCTGGGTGTGAGCATCGCGTAATGACCCCGAGAAGCCAGCGAGTACTTCTGGGTATGAGCATTGTGTAATGACCCCGAGAAGCCAGCGAGTACTTCTGGGTATGAGCATTGTGTAATGACCCCGAGAAGCCAGCGAGGACTTCTGGGTGTGAGCATTGCGTAATGACCCCGAGAAGCCAGCGAGTACTTCTGGGTGTGAGCATCGCGTAATGACCCCGAGAAGCCAGCGAGTACTTCTGGGTATGAGCATTGTGTAATGACCCCGAGAAGCCAGCGAGTACTTCTGGGTGTGAGCATTATGTAATGACCCCGAGAAGCCAGCGAGTACTTCTGGGTGTGAGCATTGTGTAATGACCCCGAGAAGCCAGCGAGGACTTCTGGGTATGAGCATCGCGTAATGACCCCGAGAAGCCAGCGAGTACTTCTGGGTATGAGCATTGTGTAATGACCCCGAGAAGCCAGCGAGTACTTCTGGGTATGAGCATTGTGTAATGACTCCGAGAAGCCAGCGAGTACTTCTGGGTGTGAGCATTGTGTAATGACCCCGAGAAGCCAGCGAGTACTTCTGGGTATGAGCATTATGTAATGACCCCGAGAAGCCAGCGAGGACTTCTGGGTGTGAGCATTGCGTAATGACCCCGAGAAGCCAGCGAGTACTTCTGGGTATGAGCATTGTGTAATGACCCCGAGAAGCCAGCGAGTACTTCTGGGTGTGAGCATTATGTAATGACCCCGAGAAGCCAGCGAGTACTTCTGGGTATGAGCATTGTGTAATGACCCCGAGAAGCCAGCGAGTACTTCTGGGTATGAGCATTGTGTAATGACTCCGAGAAGCCAGCGAGTACTTCTGGGTGTGAGCATTGTGTAATGACCCCGAGAAGCCAGCGAGTACTTCTGGGTATGAGCATTATGTAATGACCCCGAGAAGCCAGCGAGTACTTCTGGGTGTGAGCATTATGTAATGACCCCGAGAAGCCAGCGAGTACTTCTGGGTGTGAGCATTGTGTAATGACCCCGAGAAGCCAGCGAGGACTTCTGGGTGTGAGCATTGTGTAATGACCCCGAGAAGCCAGCGAGTACTTCTGGGTATGAGCATCGCGTAATGACCCCGAGAAGCCAGCGAGTACTTCTGGGTATGAGCATTGTGTAATGACCCCGAGAAGCCAGCGAGTACTTCTGGGTATGAGCATTGTGTAATGACCCCGAGAAGCCAGCGAGGACTTCTGGGTGTGAGCATTGCGTAATGACCCCGAGAAGCCAGCGAGTACTTCTGGGTATGAGCATTGTGTAATGACCCCGAGAAGCCAGCGAGTACTTCTGGGTATGAGCATTGTGTAATGACCCCGAGAAGCCAGCGAGTACTTCTGGGTATGAGCATTGTGTAATGACTCCGAGAAGCCAGCGAGTACTTCTGGGTATGAGCATTGCGTAATGACCCCGAGAAGCCAGCGAGTACTTCTGGGTATGAGCATCGTGTAATGACCCCGAGAAGCCAGCGAGTACTTCTGGGTATGAGCATTGTGTAATGACCCCGAGAAGCCAGCGAGTACTTCTGGGTATGAGCATTGTGTAATGACCCCGAGAAGCCAGCGAGTACTTCTGGGTATGAGCATTGTGTAATGACCCCGAGAAGCCAGCGAGTACTTCTGGGTATGAGCATTGTGTAATGACCCCGAGAAGCCAGCGAGTACTTCTGGGTATGAGCATTGTGTAATGACCCCGAGAAGCCAGCGAGTACTTCTGGGTATGAGCATTGTGTAATGACCCCGAGAAGCCAGCGAGTACTTCTGGGTATGAGCATCGCGTAATGACCCCGAGAAGCCAGCGAGGACTTCTGGGTATGAGCATTGTGTAATGACCCCGAGAAGCCAGCGAGTACTTCTGGGTGTGAGCATTGTGTAATGACTCTGAGAAGCCAGCGAGTACTTCTGGGTGTGAGCATTATGTAATGACCCTGAGAAGCCAGAGAGTTCGAGTTTGGAAGGGTAGTATTGTAGCTTTGACTCCAGGCGAATCAGTGGCAGCCTGGGCCAGCCAATGCTTCTGCATTTCCTGAACATTTAAGCCAGCCTCACAAGCTTATTTAGAAAATTAGAGATAATGTGTGTACAGGAGCTGACTCCTGAAGAGCACTAGACACTAAAGGAAATACCTGTTATTACTGTAACCAGAATCAGCGTCGTTCTCTGCTCCAGACGGAAGGCCTGGCTCCATGGGGTGGCATCTACTAGGAGCCAGACATAGCTCCAGAAATGGAGAGATGAATGTGAACCTGTACTGCCTGCTCTCTGGGGGAGCGAGGAAGGGGGCAGGTCAGAATGCACCACATGCAGGAAGGCCCCTTACGCTCCCTTCACCCAGTCCTCTCCCTAAATGCTGTGGCTCTGACGGCTGCTCATCACTGCCAGCTCCCGGCACTCCTAAAGCATCCCTGCCCCTGTGTCACTCCCCTGCCACACCAGCCACTTATAAAGCCACCTGGCCTGCTCTCACCTGCGTCTCCTCTTCATGCCTCACCCACCCAGTACAGCTATGTCCTGACCTAATGCTGACCAGGCAGGCAAGAGATCTTTCCTTCGAGAGCAGAGGTGGAGAAGCTCACTGCAAATGCATACATGCATGTGTACATGCACACATGTGTTTGTATACACATCAAGACACATATGCACATGCAAACACACACACGGGTATGTGTGTGCATATATATATATCTCCCCATCCCATGGTCAGTCCTTTGTATTCTTCACCTATTTGCTTGACCCCTACACACCTGTCACTAGAATTCCCTGTCTCCATCCCTCACTCAAGCATCGTCCCTTTGCTGCCTTGGCCAAGCTCTGCCTGCTAAGGACTCCTGCCCTGGGCCCCTCTGGTGCCCACTGGTCCTGCAGATGCGGTCTTGTACTTGTTACATAACTGTCTGCTTCTCATCTGACTCTGTGACTAGAGAGTATTTCAAAGGCAGGCACCAGGTATGAGTCATCTTTGCCTCTGCAGCAATTTCTACAATATCTAGGGCATAGTAACTCTCATTTACTGAATCAAATAATGAAAAAATGAAGTAAATAAAATTACTATATGAATAATGCAAGGAAAAGAGAACGTTGCTGATATGTATATAATTAACTCAAAGATATGGTACTACATATGAACGCAAGATGCTGTGCAAGTCAGAAAGTGGCGTGGCTCACTGTCAGATCGGGGCGTGTGCAGATTCCTGCAGTATACACGCCACAGACAATATGTGTAAGTCAGAAAGTGGCGTGGCTCACTGTCACATCGGGGCGTGTGCAGATTCCTGCAGTATACACGCCACAGACAATATGTGTAAGTCAGAAAGTGGCGTGGCTCACTGTCACATCAGGGCGTGTGCAGATTCCTGCAGTATACACGCCACAGACAATATGTGTAAGTCAGAAAGTGGCGTGGCTCACTGTCAGATCGGGGCGTGTGCAGATTCCTGCAGTATACATGCCACAGAAAATATGTGTAAGTCAGAAAGTGGCGTGGCTCACTGTCAGATCGGGGCGTGTGCAGATTCCTGCAGTATACACGCCACAGAAAATATGTGTAAGTCAGGAAGTGGCGTGGCTCACTGTCACATCAGGGCGTTTGCAGATTCCTGCAGTATACATGCCACAGACAATATGTGCTGGATTGGGCCCAGCATCATTTTTGAAACATCGTTGAGATGTCAGTGACATATAATAAAATACCATAAGTGCACAGCTTGTAGAACTTTTACATATATTTACTCGTGTAGCCACCACCAGATGAGATACAGAATGCACCCCCACCAAGAAGAAAGAGAACACACAGTGTGCTTCTCTATTAGAGAGCCTCTCCAGAGCACCTCTTCTAGTGATCGTGGACCATCATCCTGAAGGAAAGCACAGCCCCAGTGAGGCTGTAGAGCAGGGAGACCTGTTTTCATCTCACCCCGAGTCCCAGTGCCCTGCGGACCAGGCTGCCAGTGGATCTGTGTCTCCAGAAACGACAAGATGAAGTCCTAACCTCCAGTACTTGTGAATATGGCCTTATTTGGGTATAGGGTTTTTGCAGGCGTAATCAAGTTAAGATGAGGTAGTTAGGGTAGTCCCTAATCCAGTGTGACTGGTGTCCTTATAAGAAGAGACCCAGACACACAGACAGGGGGATCAGTATGGGAAGATGGAGACAGAGATTGGAGTCATGCATCTGTGAGCCAAGGAAGGCAGGGAGCTGCCAGCCACCATGAGAAGCCAGGAGAGAGGCAGAAAACTGGTTCCCCTCAGAGCCTTCCAAAGGATCTGACGTGCAGGCACCTTTGGTATGGTTTGGCTGTGTCCCCACCCAAATCTGAACTTGAACTGTATCTCCCAGAATTCCCACACGTTGTGGGGGAGACCCAGGGGGAGGTAGCTGAATCACGGGGGCCGGTCTTTCCCAGGCTATTCGTGTGACAGTGAATGAGTCTCATAAGAGCTGATGGGTTTATCGGGGGTTTCTGCTTTTGTTTCCTCCTCATTTTTCTCTTACCGCTGCCATGTAAGAAGTGCCTTTCACCTCCCGCCATGATTCTCAGGCCTCCCCAGCCATGTGGAACTGTAAGCCCAATTAAACCTCTTTTTGTTTCCAGTTTCAGGTATGTCTTTATCTGGACTGTGGAAATGAAATAATACAGTAAATTGGTACCAGTAGAGTGGGGTGCTGCTGAAAAGATGCCTGAAAATGTGGAAGTGACTTTGGAACTGGGTAACAGGCAGAGGTTGGAACAGTTTGGAGGACTCAGAAGAAGACAAGAAAATATGGGAAAGTTTGCAGCTTCCTAGAGACTTGTTGAATGGTTTTGTCCAAAATGCTGATAGTGATATGGACAATAAGGTCCAGGCTGAGGTGCTCACAGATGGAGATGAAGAACTTGTTGGGAACTGGAGCAAAGGTGACTCTTGCTATGTTTTAGCAAACAGACTGGAAACACTTTTCCCCTGCTCTAGAGATCTGTGGAACTGTGAACTTGAGAGAGATGATTTAGGGTATCTGGCAGAAGAAATTTCTAAGCAGCAAAGCATCCAAAAGGTGAAGAGGGTGCTGTTAAAAGCATTCCATTTTAAAAGCAAAGCAGAGTATAAAAATACAGAAAATTTGCAGCCTGACAATGCAGTAGAAAAGAAAAACCCATTTTTTTTTTTTTTTTGAGGAAAAATTCCAGCTGGCTGCATAAATTTATGTAAGTAGCAAGGAGGCTCATGCTAATCCCCAGGACCACGGGGTAAATGTCTCTAGGCCATGGCAGAGACCTTCACAGCAGCCCCTCCCATCACAGGCCCTGAGGCCCAGGAGGAAAAAGTGGTTTCATGGGCTAGGCCCAGGGTCCCCATGCTGTGTGCCGTCTAGGAACTTCATGCCCTGTGTCCCAGCTGCTCCAGCCATGGCTGAAAGGGGCCAATGTAGAGCTCGAGCCGTGGCTTCAGAGGGTGGGAGCCCCTAGCCTTGGCAGCTTCCATGTGGTGTCAAGTCTGCGAGGGCACAGAAGTCAAGAATTGAGGTTTGGGAACCTCCACCTTGATTTTAGAAGATGTGTGAAAACACCTGGATGCCTAGGCAAAAGTTTGCTGCAGGGGTGAGGCCCTCATGGAAAACCTTTGTTAGGGCAGCGCAGAAGGGAAATGTGGGGTTGGAGCCCCCACACGGAGTCCCCACTGGGACACTGCCTAGTGGAGCTGTGGTAAGAGGGCCACCATTCTCCAGGCCCCAGAATGGTAGATTCACCAACAGCTTGCACCATGCTCCTGGAAAAGCTGCAGGCACGCAACAGCAGACTGTGAAAGCAGCCAGGAGTAGGGCTGTACCCTGCAAAGCCACAGGGGCAGAGCTGCCCAACACCATGGGAACCCACCTCTTGCATCAGCATGACCTAGATGTGAGACGTGGAGTCAAAGGAGGTCATTTTGGACCTTTAAAATTTTACTGCCCCCCTGGATTTTGGACTTGCATGGACCCTGTAACCTGCTTTGTTTTGCCATTTTATCCCATTTGGAATGGCTGTTCATCCAATGCCTGTATCCGCATTGTATCTAGGAAGTAACTAGCTTGCTTTTGATTTTACGGGCTCATGGGTGGAACGGACTTGTCTTGTCTCAGATGAGACTTTAGACTGTGGACTTTTGGGTTAATGCTGAAGTGAGTTAAGATTTTCGGGAACTATTGGGAAGGCATGATTGGTTTTGAAATGTGAAGATATGAGATTTGGAGCGTCCAGGGGTGGAATGATATGGTTTGGCTGTGCCTCCACCCAAATCTCAACTCAATTCGTATCTGGCAGAACTCCCACATGTTGTGGGAGGGACCCAGGGGGAGGTAACTGAATCATGGGGGCCGATCTTTCCCGTGCTATTCTCGTGATAGTGAGTAAGTCTCACGGGATCTGATGGGTTTATCAGGGGTTTTCACTTTTGCTTTCTGCTCATTTTTCTCTTGCTGCCACCGTGTAAGAAGTGCCTTTTACCTCCTGCCATGATTCTGAGGCCTCTCAGCCATGTCTAACTAAGTCCAGTTAAACCTCTTTTTGTTCCCCATTTCATGTATGTGTTTATCAACAGCATGAAAATGAACTAATACAACCTTGGTATTTGACTTCTAACCTCCAGAAAGGTGGAAGAATAAACATTTGTCCTGTGAAGACACCCACCTTGTGCTTATTATGAGGGTCCTAGGAAACTAACGTACATCCATGATGTGTGGCTCTGACAGCTGCCACCTTGCTTGCATTTGTTGAGAACTGTCTCACAAACCTTCTGTCTTGATCTGTTCTCATGCTGCTATAAAGAACTGCCCAAGACTGGGTAATTTATAAAGGAAAGAGGTTTAATTGAGTCACAGTTCCACAAGGCTGGGGAGGTCCCCGGAAACTTACAATCGTGGCTGAAAAGGAAGCAAACATATCCTTCACTTAGTGGCAGCGCAGAGAAATGCCAAGTGAAGCGGGGGAAAAACCCTTATCAAACCATTTCATCTTGTGAGAACTCACTCACTATCATGAGAACAGCATGGTGGAACTGCCCCCATGATGTAATCACCTCCCACAAGATCCCTCCCGCAACGTGTGGGGATTATTACAATTTGGATTACAATTCAGGATGTGATTTCAGTGGGGACACAGAGCCTGATCATATCACCTCAAACTCGAGAACAATTGGCAATTGCGGGTACAGTGAAACATTCAACACTCATGGAGCTAAGAGACTCAGGACACCCTCATGCTGCCTCTCCCATACCCATGTTCTGTGACTAGCCGACTAGTCAAGACTCAGACGTGCTTCTATTTTGATGATGCTTTCTTACACCAAGGATTTACTCAAAACGAAAGTAACAAAATTCCGTATGTTTTCTATTCATTGGCTATCTGAAAGAAAGCAGAAGCATGTAAAATTAATATCCCTAGGGTTCCCATTTTGGCCGTCTGATCTTCCTTGTCCTCATCAAGTAAGTCTACTTCTGATTTTGAAGGAGAATGGTCACCCTTCAATCGACTTTCATGGTCTAAGTAACACCACTCATTCTCCAATGAGCATGAATATATTTCATTCATTCATTGACCTAGTGGATAATTATTGTCTACAAAGACCCTAGAACAGTAATGAGCAATGGAGAGAATATCAGGAAGTATCTATGACCTGTTTTTAGAAAGCACATGTTGTCATCGAATGGTACAAACTGTAAATTAAATATGGAGAAACATTTTAAGCAAAATGTTTAGAATTTTCTGTGGATTTCAGAAGCTCATCTTGAAATCTCTGCTGAGCTCACTGGTGCTGTGGATTCCTTGAACAGAAACTTCCACTGGAAATCTTCATTGCTGGTTGGAAAGAGCATTTAGAATTGGAATCACCATAAGATGAAGGAGAGAATTCTGAGTGTTGCATGAGGGATCTTGTGGTCACCACAATGCTGCTGCAAACATTGGCCATATTTTCGTGGTAATCAATTTATCTGTGATTTTATGATTATGCCTAGCCTGAAAATGCTGAATCATATGGAGACATTGAGAGCTGATCTGTGAAGGACAAGCATTCATGGAATGGAATTCGTGCCGTGCGTAAACAAGTCCTTGTTCTTTTCCGGAGAGTCAAGAAGTCTTATAACTGCATCTGCTCCAGCCAGGCCTGCGTTACGCTGGGTACTGGTCACAGCCCTTGTTGACAGCATTTTTCTCAAGTTGACACTCAATCCTCTTAGACCATCAAGAATGCAGTACATACCCTCTCCAGTGGAAAACATTTGATCAGCACAAGTTTCCAAACCTCTTTTTCACATGAATCCAAATCCTAATTAACTGTACAGAATTTACAGCTGAGAGTTATATTAAACTGTGTCAGGTAAGCTATGCTACAGCCAAATGGTCTAATAAATTCAAATTACTTTTAAGTTATCTAATCTTATGAATAATTTACGGCATTTCAGAATATAAGCATGTTCCACTGGTCATAATACATGCAAGTACTCTAGACACTATTGACCTGAAAATGTAGAAATTAAATTTAGTTGTCTGAAATTCATTCTCATTTTTAAAAGTTTGCACTGATCAAGTTACTGGATCTCACCCAACAAAGATAGGTCCCTTTCTACAGGTAATTCAGAAAGCACGTAACATTCTCAAGCCGCTGCCTGCCCCACCCGATCTGCTCGGAAGTGTGTCTCTCCTCCCAGCTGTGTAGGACACCTGATGAACCTTTCCCCTGAAGCCCCACCTCTTCCACCTAGTTCTTCTGTGTTCTCATTCCAGTCTGCGTGGTCTTGTGCTGCAACACGTTGGTTAAGCCTGTCTGTTGATACCTCTCTGTTTTCCTTTGGTGCTCCAAATACTACCACACAGGGACTACATTTTATTCACATGTGTGGCTCTAGCACCTATGATGATGGCTGGCACACAATGGAAACACATATATATTTTCTCAACAAATGAATGAATAAATGAATGGACTCTATGGACTCCCAAAATTCTCCTGCAATGGCTGTAGTGACCTAGCATCCTATGACTCTTTCACAGAATTATAGCTTAACCCATAATGATCCCCTACTTGTGCAAGGTGTGCGATTAACACTTCAAGGAACGTGTCTGACAATTTTCCTTGTCTGAGTTGAGGAGATATGTGGGAAGAAATTGCATTTTCTCCTTTGACCAGTTTGTTTCATCGTTTTCACATACATGGCCATGAGGCTGAAATAATTGTGCAGATGTCTAACTGCTTGAAGGTTTGTGGAGGCATTAGGTTTTAATGTTTCAATAGATCTCTTTATATCTAACCACAGGAATTAATCTTCAGAGTTGATTAATGTTTGGATATAGTCTACTCTGTCAATCATCTCCACCTAGAATTAGATGGGGAGTAACAAAACAGGCAAAAGGATTTCTTGATGTTTCTGTTCCCACCTCCTCTTCAGCCAGGTTTTTCCAGAAGGGTGAGATTCCATGGAGCTGAATCCAGAGCGCCCGCCCCACAGCGGGGCTTGCAGGCTGCTCCAATCCCAGGAGCAGCAATTGTGCCGTGGGATGGAGATGCTGAAAAACTTAAGCAGCATTCTTTTGGGGGACCTGACAGCGCTAGTTATCTGGCATTGGAATTTCTGCAGAATTTCCTAAGCACCAACCAGAGCAATAAAATGAAATAAGAAAAAAAAATCATTTTTTGTCCCCAAGAGGCTAATGAAGGGGAATGTCCTGTATCTCCTCACTTAGGAGCCAAACTGTAGGAAGTTTCTCCAGAAAAGGTCATCTTATTCTGTTGGAAATGGTTTTTGCCACGTGGGAAGGATATTTTACTTATAAATGGTGAACTCGTGTGTACCAGTGGGTCCTTCCTTTTGCTGCTGCTCTAAGTTGCTAAGCAAATCCTCTTGTGTAGATATGTTGAATCAGAATCACCTTTCCAGTCTCTGAGCCAGAGCAGAGCAGAACTGATATTTTATTCACCTTCTGTCCTTCAGGGTAATATCAACACCTGGAATGTTGAGGAAAAATACTAGTTTTTAAAGTTTCAGGAAATTACAGAGGAAATTGTGTAGATAAACCATCAGAATCCTAACACCTGATACAAGCTCATCCATCATCTCCCCGTGCACATTTTCTCACATTCGAAACCAAAAGAGAGTGCGCAAATAAAAGAAAGACATTTTATTTCACATATTTGGTAAATATACCAAGTCTTTCCATAACTTGTTAACATTCTTAGAGGTGAGTAAAAAGCTTGATGTTTTTAAACAACAGAAGTTAGGACGTTTCTAAGGCTGGTAAGAATTTATAAATGATTGGATTGGCAGCTGACATTAACTACTTACATTGACTCATCAAAATCATTGTAGAACAATTTCTCAAAGTGCCAAAATCAATCAACCAACACATATTTAGTCCCATCATAGGGCTAACCCTGAGTCAGCCGTGTGGGGTACTTTGGTCATAGAGTTTAATGCTGCCAGTGGGGTCTTAATTAACAAGAAGGTACAAGATATGTACCTTAAAAATAAATAAATAAGTCATTGTCTTCAGTAGGACAGATCATTCTAAATTATAGCAGGATGTCATTAAATGTAAATTGTGCACGTACTAAAAAATATCAAAGCATACAAAGATAAATCAGACAGGAGTCTCTCTCCCAAGGAGCTGCCTTTTAGGGATTCATCTAGCAAATGAAATGCCCACTAGGCTCTGACCACCGCTCAGTGAACAGCCTGATGAAAGCAATAGTAATGCAAAAATAAAAAGATTTGGAAGGTGCATCCATAAAGGCATGGTCAAGGCACGGAGCAGTGGGAGTGGGGTGGGGCTCCAAGGCGACCTCACACAGTGGAGGAGAGCTGAGCTGGACTCTGAAGCTAATCAAACTGTCTTGGGACAATGGCAAAGATACACAGAGAAGAGGCCACAAGGTTTCTTCCAGAAGTTGCTTATATGTGGTTAACTGCAGGGAGGAGTTCAGGGCAGAGGTGCTGACTAATGAGAGTGAAGGGCGTGTCAGCCAGGGTTCTGCGAAAAGAACCGTGTGTGTGTGTGTGTGTGTGTGTGTGTGTATGTGTGAAATAAAGAAATTTATTATATGTAATTGGCTCATGTGATTATCATGGCTGGCAAATCTTAGGATCCACAGGATGAGTCAGCATGCTGTAGACCCAGGAGACCCTGTGTGTAGTACCAACCCAAAGGCTAGCAGGCTGGAGTCCCAGGAAGAGCAAATGCTTTAGTTCGAGTCAAAAGAAAAGAAAAGAGAAAAGAAAAGAAAAAGGAAAAGAAAAGAAAAAAGGGAAGGGAAGGGAAGGGAAGGGAGAGAAGGGGAGGGGAGGGGAGAGGAGGGGAGGGGAGGGGAGAGGAGGGGGGAAGGGGGGGGAGGGGGAAGGAAAGGGCCAATGTCCTAGTTGGAAGGTTGCCAAGCAAGAAAAATTATCTCTTACTCCAGAGAGGGTCTTTTTGTCCTATTCAGGACTTCAGTGGATAAGATGAGACCCACTCATCCTGGAGAGGAAAATCAGTGTTTCCAAGTCTACTGATTCAAATGTTACTATCATCAGAAAATATACTTCACAGAAATAACCAGAATCATGTTTGAGCAAATATCTGGGCATCCATGGCTCAGTCAAGTTGACACATAAAATTAACCTTCATGGAGAGGTTGAGTCATGGATGGCCTGATCTACCCTGTCAAGATGCTTGAACTTGATCTTCTCTGTGACAGGAGCTTTCAAAGTTTCTAGCCAGAGAATGATGTCACTGGGCTAGCTGGTGTGCAAGCTGGTGCTACTGCTCTGTGGAAAGTGGAACGGAGAGCAACTCCAACGAGATGCCCTAGTCTGACGTCACATCTCGATTACCAGCTTCATAAAATAAGTGTATTTCAGCTTAGGAGATTTTAGTCATTTTATTTATTTGTCGTTCGGATGGGTAACAGGCAGAAGTGAAAATGACCCAAATGCCCAGAATTTAAAAATGTGAATTGCAAAACAATAGAGGTCAAGAACAACTGGTGTAAAAAAAAGTCTATAAATACCTATATGCACACATAAGTATATACATAATGCACGTGCATATGGACATGGACACACATACATGCAAATACATCTTCATTTTCATAATATACAAACATACGATTTTCATATATACATTCCTCGAATTCTCCTTAGTATTTTAGAACAGGTAAGACTAAATATGCTAAAAGAACAACGTTTCTGATGATTTTTTTCTCCTTTCTGAACATTTCTCCTACAAGAAAGAAGTCCAGTCTTAAAAACTCTCTGCTTAGAGTTTTGTATGTGGCAGAAACTGTGACCAGCACTTTACATTTATTTTCTTAGTTAACCATTGCATCAAATGCTGGAAGGAAGTTCTCCCCATTTGCTAGTGGAGGACAGTGAAGTTCACCTGATATTAAATAATTTCCTAAGGTAACATAAAAGCAGAAACTGCCGTGGACAGAAAACATGTTGAGCTGGGCTTTTGGAAACCCTTTTATTCAACCTTGAGGAAACCCAGCAGATGGACATGAGGTCTTCTGACTTCCAACGTGGGACATGTCTCACAGACGACTTACTCACACATCACAATACAGGGAAGAAACTCATCCAGGTTAAGGGGTGGACAGGGTGAAACCTGGAGCTAGAACCAAGCCCCCAGATCATTTACCGCTGGCTCACAGCTTCACAGGGACAGTCAGACAGTGTGCAGCATTAGACCTGGAGTGGGAGCCAGCCTCCTGCCTCCCTGCCTAGTACTATTTCCATTACCCCACAAAAATGCATGGTTGCTTAGACACAGTGTGAAAACAAACACTCTGACTAAACCAGAGAAGAAGCAAATTTGAATGTCACCTTGTGCATAATCGGGGCCTCACAGAAGTCCTGTGTGAGTCACACCTTGGGAAATGCAATTGCTTCTGGGCCTTTCACTGGGGCTCTGGTCAATGGTGGTGTCCGGTAGCTCTTTGCCTTTACCTTTCTTTTCCTCTTACCTCTAATGAAATAACTCATATCTATAAGTAAAATATAAAATACTCTGATGCAGAGTAGTGAAATTTGAATTCATGCTGCTTTAGAGGTCCATGAACCAGCAGCAATTACACCAAAAATTGAGGTGTGGAAGGATGCATGTGTACTTGGGTGTGTGTTTCTAAATCTTGAGGTGATAAAATACATAAGTTTTTTTTTTCAACTTTTAAATAAATGTCTCCAAAGACACTAAAGCATGGAAACTTTCAGGCCAATAATGGTAACTGATGGAAAAATAGGTATAATTTTTATAGTGAGAGTTTCAGCAGATAAGTTGCATTATAATTTAGATCAGAAGAAAACTTAGAAGTAAACATGAACCTGGTCATCTAGGCACATTCTGTGCATTTATAAAGCAGCCTAGAAGAATTTCCAGGGTTAGAGAAAAACCATCTAAACTCTCTTCCCTGGTGCTCCAGGAGTCCTGGGGTCTTGGTTCCGTAGGACCTTAACACAGACCTACTCCAGTGTCTATTAGGTACCTTGATTGTTATTGTGACTCTATGCACCTCTGTGCTCATCTCCTCTCATGACTTCTCCTTCCCACTTTGCAAGCCTTTGATTAAATTATGCTGTGCCTTTCCGGAGGTACGTGCTGCTGTCCTGTGGCGATTTGTCCCATGATATGGTTTGTCTGTGTCTCCATCCAAACCTTATCTTGAACTGCAGTTCCCACAATCCCCACTTGTGCTGGGAGGGACCTGCAGGAAGTAACTGAATCACGGGGGCTGGTCTTTCCTGAGCTGTTCTCATGATGGTGAGCATGCCTCACAAGATCTGATGGTTTTACAAAGAGCAGTTCCCTTGAACATGCTTTCTTGCCTGCCACCATGTAAGATGTGACTTTGCTCCTCCTTCACCTTCTGCCATGATTGTGAGGCCTCCCCAGCCATGTGGAATTGTGCATCCATTAAACCTCTTTCCTTTATACTCTGGTATGTCTTTATTAGCAGCATGAGAACAGACTAGTACATCCCGGTTCTCCCCTGCAGGGTTACACAGATCCGTCCGGTCCTCTTCCTCACGATGCCGCATTTCCCTGTGTCCACCCTCCTCCAGGTTCTAGTCCTCCTCTTCTTCCTGTGACCATCCCAGGCCTTGCTATTTGGTCTCCCACTGACATCTCATCAGATGAAGACTGACATCAGACATTAGCGCTGATCAGCCCACAGTGGAATGATGGGAGGCCATCATTCACTGACTCGTAGGCAACAAATAATCATTTTTCCATATTCTCTCTGGAAAATAGGGATTTTCCCTTATGTCTCACATGTCTGGTTATTTTTATGGACACAAAAATAACATTTTATATTTTTCCACAATGTATTTTATTTTGAAGTTCACAGTCTTTTAGAATCCTCCCAGAGGCAGCCACTGAAAAATGCCAAAGAAAGCAACTTACGAGTCCAGAGGGGAGGCCTGGTGGGGCCTTACCTGTTGTGACAAATTTGACAGCTTTTTATTTCTTTTGTTATAGTTGTCCAAATTACGGTTCTCCTTGTTCCTGACTGGCCTCATTTTCTACCATTTGCCTGCTGTGGCGTTGGAATACACTTTAGCATGAAGTTGGGGAAACTACAGGGAAGAGGGAAGAAAAAAAATGCCTCATTTGTTTGAAGGTGTCACCGTTCTGTTCACCTATTTATAAATAAGTTTAATTCCAATTTCCCTAGTATCCCTGGTTTCTGCCTCCAACACTCTTTCTCTTTTCTGTCTCTTTCCTCTTCCTTTCTAGCTACCAGCTTCCCTTGAAAAAAGCTTGTCAGAAATCCAGATAGAGACACAGGGCGAGGGGCCACTCCACGTTGTGTTGTGAAAGGGACCTGCGGGTGGTAGCGGAATCACTGGGGTGGGTCTTTCTCGTGCTGTTCTCATGATAGCACATACGCCTCACGAGACCTGATGGTTGTATAACGAGCAAAGTCTGATGGTTTTATAAAGGGATGCAGGACGAGGGCCACTCTACATCATTTTGCCCCACCCAGAACCCACAGTCCTGTGCAGGTAGTGAAGGCCCTGGAGCACTATGCTAAGGTTCTGTACAAAAGTGTCACGTTGCTTGAAACAAGGAACAGAATGACTGCAATACACATCACCAGCCAAAATAATCCAGAGATGCTAGCCTACTTAAATAGTCCCCTTGTATGAGAAAAGTCAGAGGCTTAATAGATATTTGAAAATAGTGATTTTTATTTAAATTCAACATTTTCTGCTTATGTCTACCATGACTACAGTCCCATGATACATTCCTAGGCTCCAAATATGAGTTGTATTAAACCGTTTTCTGAGAAAAGTGTGACATAATATGTCTTTTATTCCCACGGGTTCCTCCTTATACTGCCTCACATCGAAAAGACCAAAATCACACTTTAATTAATAATAAGAAGAATGACTATGAAGTATTCGCGATTTTATTTGTATGTGAGGAAAGGACAGTTTTTACATGTAATAAATTCCCTAAATAATCACTTTACAGATATCCAAAGTAATTTACAAAGGCAAAAGTTGATAACGTGCAATTCTCTGTCACGTCATGCGTCATTTACTTCACCTGTGAACACTTGCCACATTTGTAATTAACCATATTCCTAAAGGTTGACAATAGAAAGGAAAGGTCTTGTTTTCAAATAATAAAGAATTACCTTTTTGTTTACTTTCTGGTATTTTCTTCTACTCCATATATACTTAGAGTTTTGATCCCCTTTGTGTATTTTTGTGTTCTCTGTGTTTTTCAGCATGAAGCGTTTCTCAGAGGAAATATAGATGGGTGGGGAGTGAACTTGACGTGTCTTGTATTTTTAAACATTCTTTACCTGGAATAAAGCTGACATATTTATTGTATTGCATTGGCACTACTCTGCAGATGACATCATTATATGTTTAGAAATTCCAAATGTTTCTGTAAGCTATTAGAATTAAAAAGTCAAATTTCTATATAACAAAATAAAAATTAAAAAACATTCATAGTAGAAAAACAATACACATAGAATATATAAAAAATAAATCAAACAAAAACGTGTGTAAGCCCACTACACTGAAAACTAAGCAACATTAATGAAAGCAATTCCACTGCTGGGTACATACCCCAAGGAAATTCAGCGGTAAGACAAAGAGGTATCTGCACTCTCATGCTCATGGTAGCACTGTTCACAACACCCAGGATATAGAATCAATCCAAGAGTTAATTGATGATGACCAGTTAAGGAAAATGTGGCATAAAAGTAAAATCCAGCCTTGAAAGAGAAGGAAATCCTCTCATTAGTAACTACAGAAATCTGGAGGGCATTATGGTAGGTTAACTAAGCCAGGCACAGAAAGACAAGTACCAGGTAAGCTCACTTACATGTGGAAGCTAAAATAGTTGAACTCTTGGAAACAGACAGGAGAATGGCAGTTGTCAGGGGCTGGTGGGAAGGGGTTGGGGAGATGCTGGTCAAAGGGTGTCAAGTGTGGGTTAGGTAAGAGAAATAAGCTCAAGAGAACTGTTGTCCAACTTGGCGATTCTACTGAATAACAGTGTGTTGTACTCTTGACAATTGCTGAGAGAAAAATTAAGTGTTCTCACTACACAACATCATAAATATGTGAAGTAATTCACACCTTAATAGCTTGATTTAGCCATTCCACAATGTCTGCCTATTTCCAAACATCGTGTTGTACATCCCAAATGTATATAATTTTTATTTTTAAAACTTGGCTGGGCACAGTGGCTCATGCCTGTAATCCCAGCACTTTAGGAGGCTAAGGCATGTGGATCACCTGAGGTCAAGATTTCAAGACCAGACTGGCCAACATGGTGAAACCCCGTCTCTACTAAAAATATAAAAATAAACTAGGTGTGGTGGTGTACACCTGTAGCCCCAGCTACCCAGGAGGCTGAGGCAGGAGAATCACTTGAATCTGGGAGACAAAGATTGCAGTGAGCTGAGATCACACCACTGCACTCCAGTCTTCTGGGCAACAGAGTGAGATTCCGTCTCGAAAAAAAATAAATGCAACAAATAAATAAGAAGAAAAGAAATTAAATACTTAAATATACAGAGAAATATATTATGCCTATAGTTTAAAAATTAATACTACATTAGTTTCAATTTTTCTCACAACAATCTGTACATATAATGCAATTACAATTAAAATTCTAGCAGACTTTTTATGGACTGTTGGAAAACTGTTCTTAAAATTCCTATGGCAATGCAAATGGTCAAGGCAATCTTGAAGAACAAGAATAGAGCTAAGTTACTGAAGCTACCAGAGACTCAGATCTGGTCTAAAGCTGCAGTAATTAAGACAGAAGAGTAAGATAGAGAAACAGACGAGTAGAACAGAATGGAGTATGAAATCATCCCACACACACGAGTCACCTGCTTGGTGAGATCTGTGGTGCTGCAGGATGTGGACAAGCAGTGGTCCTTTTAATAAACTGGTCTGAGTAAACAGGAAAAAGTGAAGAATTCTCTGTAATCCTCACTTCAACAACTCACAGAAACAAACCAGATGCGCTGCAGATCTAAATGTAAAAAACAGAACAAGAGCTTTTAGAATACATTGACTATCCCTACGTTTTGGAGTAGGCAAACATTTCTTAAATATGCCAAGCTATGAACAAAATATTAATACATTTGATTATAATAAGATTGAGCACTTCTGTTTATCAAAAGGCATTAAAAGAGTGGAAAGACAAGCCATAGAGTTAGATGTTTGCAATGCATCCATTTAACAAAAGGTTCACACCCAGATACATAAAGAACTTGAATGAATCAATAAGAAAAAAGTAAACAAAAATAAAAAATAGAGAAGCAAGTTAAATAGCTATTTCATAAAAGTATATGAAGATGGCCAATAAATATATTCAAAGATGCTCAACGTCCTTTGTCACCAGGAACATGCAAATTACACTTTCAGTGTGACATTGCTGTATGCCCAACAGAAAAACTAAGATGAAGACTTTCCATGCTGTGTTATGCAGAAGGCATGGAACAACCAGAACCCTTCTGGTGGGAGTAAAAACTGTTGAAACTTTGGAAAAGAGCCAGGTAGGTGTACACAATATTTTTAGCAGCACTCGTAAAACTAAAAGCACAACTAAAAGCTGGAAACTACCCAAACACCCAGCCCCAGTGCAGTGGGCCCAGAGGTCAAGACAGAGCCGCACAAGGGAACTCGCAAGTGATGGGGATGACTGGACCACAACTTCCTGCAATGACATGGATACAGCTCAATAGCAAGTGCCCCGCATGACAGTGCACAGCATGGGTTTATTCTACAAATTCCAGAAACTGGCAAAATTAACCTGTGGTCTTGTGCGCAAGGACAGTGGTTACTATTGGAGGAGGCAGTAACTGAAGAGACGGGGGAAGGGGGGTGGCGTCCCGGATGCTGGCTATCCTATGCTGCTTGATTAAGGCTCTGGTGAATACAAGTGTGTTCTGCTTGTGCAAATCTATTGCACCATATGCTGTACACTTAGAGTTTTATAGTTTTGTTTACCTGTTATTCTTCAATAAAAAATTCCCCAAACTAAGTTCGTATAAAACAATATAATTTGATGAATTTAATGATCCTTTCAAATCTTTGATTTCTAAAACTGATTTTTTTTTTGGCTTACTGGAGTTCAGAATTCTTGACTTTGCGTGATAACCTTGCTCACATGAATCAGTTTAGATAAGCAATATTCATTCTGATTCCTAGAGAGTATTCAATGTAAAATTCACACTTTTTTAATACTCTACTTTCAAGGTCTCAATAAATTTGGGCATCCCTTCGTCTGTGACAAGAGGCATTTTTATGTGAACACTTGTATCTACATCATCTCTCGAAATGAAATGCATTTTGTGCCACATTTATGTAAATGTGGTTACTCTTGTGGCTTTTTGGGTCCATTGTATAGACAGTAATTAGCAAGGAAGTTCATCAGTACCATTTAGAAAAGTGAGAGTGATCAACCCCTGAGGAACTCTGAATGCTTTCTAAGCAAGGCAATTTCCCCCAATAGGTATGAATCTACTTTTATTCCATGACAACTTAAAACTTGCCATTTCCACATGTCCCTCTCTCCAGCCTCTGAAGGAGAGGTGTGTGGTCAGCACCACACACCCCAACATTTCCTGGGCAAGTGGTCAGGAGGTGAAGGGGGCCTGGGGTTCAGGCTGACCTCTGCCTTGGTGTGGGATACCTCTGCTCCATGCAAGGGGTGAATTTCCTTATTTGGAAAACATATTACGAGGGCTAGCCAGATGTTTGTACCTTTTCTCAGTCTCTGTCTCCCATGTTTTTAAACAGTGATTCCAAGACATTTGGGAAAGCATAAATTCCCCTCCTTGACACTTTGAAAGCGTTAGATGGTTTTGGTTTACAATGGCCTTATTATCTATGAATATCTTGTTCTGATCATGCATCAGAAAAATGATGGCAAGCATACAGAGGTGATCTATTTTCTTATTCTGTGAGATGATTTGATTGCTGAAACAGTAAATAACTATGTCCTTCAAATTCTCCTTTTTTTTCTGCTTGTCCTTGTTTCTTTAATAGTGTTGATCTTCTTACCCACTCTTGCCAGTTCCCCATCTCAACCCATGTTCATTCACTCACACACACACACACACACACACACACACACAGTCACACACACACTCCCCAGCTCCTACCCCAGATCATGTGAAAAGCATTTCTATTATTGAGATTTTTTTCTGGCACTTACACTTGGCATTTTTTACAGTGTAGTTTGCTGTTACATTTTTTTGTACCTGAACTGTGGAATAATTGTCTTTTTACCCAGAATTAGCTATGTCTACAACCACCCTGGCAAAGAGCGAGCCTGCCAAGCCATGGAGCACTGAGGCAAAGCCACGATCGCCTCTTATTCTGGAACGCGTGTCGCTCTGATGCTGTCGTAATTAGGTGAACTTGAAGCAGTACTTGGGTTTGAGAATTGTCCTTGAGTGTGTTCTGCAATAAGTGATTTAAGTGAGATGTGGAGGAACTAATTGGTTAATAACCATAATTGAGATTAAAGAGTAATTCTGATTTTAAAAGATGCTTAAAAGGATAAATATTCAGTTGTCTCATTTTGCTATTAAAAAAAAATAAGTCTCCTTCAATGGTTTCACATAATGGGAAACACAGGTGGGCTAAATGCTACCTCCCCTCGTGTGGAGGTGACTAGCCATTGTCAAAGCCCCTGCTGGAGGCGGCTGGAGGCGAGCTGTCTGCCTGTGCGTTGCCTTAAGGATATTGACTATTATTATTTGTGATTTATGTTGCTCAGTAAATGTACATTGTGCAGAGCAATAGATTAAATTGTGCTGAACAAAGGACACACTTCCAGCCCCCAGGAGGGGACTTAAAATGCAGACACTTAAGTGACACAGTTCAGGGCTTGCATGGAGCGTGTGGGTGTGGGGCAGCCTGAACACAATGGCTGAGGGAGGGGTTGATGCGTTATTAAGAAGAGAAGAAAGCCAGCAACTGGGTCTGCGTTAGGCAGTGCATAAAAAAGAAAGCAGAATCCCACCTTTAAGACCAGAAAACAAGGCAACATGAGGACGAAAATTCAGGCAGAAAAGAGGTACAAAACCAACGGAATTTGCTCTACAGCTGCATTAAGCCAAGTTCAATCTTTCTAAAGACCACTCAGACCCATTTAATACTTTTTAATTTATTTTTGAACTAGATCATCAGTATGGATTGTGCTTATGTAGAGTTGTGTCTGATTTGTAAGATTTTATAGGGTTAGTAACTAGATGACCACATAGCTTTGCTTACACTCGGGTCTGTGTGATTCCAAGAATCTGTGTCTTCTTTGTAGATCCCATAGCAGCTGGCACAGTTCTTTGCACATAGTATGTGCTCAATAAGTATTTATAGATTCCCTGAGGATAGAATTCAGGTTTGCGCCTCTTCAAGTGGAAAAGGGAATGAAGCTGGATCTCAAATTCTGATGCGCCGGTGCGTGGTACTCGCAATGTGTGGTCCATAACTTCGGGCCACAATACTATGAACGATCAGATACTGTGGAGGCAGGGCCGGTTGCACTAACTACACAAAGGCTTAATTCAGAAGGGCGTTTTAAAGTTACCCCCGTAAATTCAGGACACATGCCAGGTCTAATTCTAGAAATTCTGGAAATAATCAATTCTGTTCGCATGTAACAAGTAGTGCCACTTCATGACCAAATGCTGATGTTTGCTTTCTTATTCCTTTTTATAACCAAAGACTTACTTCCCAAATGGTATTTCTTCCAAGAAATTTCTAATCTGAAAGGAAGTCCAAATTGGCACAGAGATAGCAACTTCCTTGGCGCAAGTGACTATTTAGAAAGTAGTATTCTGAGTATTCTGCAGGGATGGTTTAAATAACTCATGCTCATATTTGCATATTGCAATAGCAGGGCTTTGCTGTGGAGGAAAAGCCGGTGACACTGAGTCAACTCCCTCCTACTTGGAATCGCAGCCTCTGCTTCTCAATTGCTCCTTCTCGCTGTGCTTAAAACCAATGCAAATATTTACCTTGCGGCCTCTAGGAAAAACAAAACAAACTCCTTAGCCTGGAAGACAAAGACCCTTAACCGTTGGATCCAACCCATCACCTGACTCCACACCCACAGGGATCTGAGAGTTCTCTGCTCTCAGTGCTGTCTGACTGCAAGCTCTGTTCCCCTCCATTGAAGGCCATTCCAAGACATGTTTCCTTCTGCAAGTGCTGACGGAATATCACATTTAATAAATTGTACAGGAGTTCATGAAAAAAAAAAAGGATGATACTTAGTAAGCATTGCAGAAAAATATTTGGGCTGAATACAATCCAAAATATCAGTATTATCTTATTTACTTATTAGTAGGTTTTGCTAAATATCTCTTTTTGAAGTATTATTTCAATATCAAAACATTAAAAAATAATGTTATTAATGATCTATAATGTCATCACCTTGACAGTTTCTATGTTTCTTTCTAGTCTAACTATATAAATTCGTGTTTTTACATAGATTTAATAACGGTACACATATAATTTTATGTAGTTTCATTATTTTTATAGTGCTATATTTATTTTTCATAAATATACCTTTAGTGCTTATAATATATCATAGAGTTACTTGATCCTATATTTACAGCCATTCTCTAATTGCTGAATACTTACTTCTAAAGCTTTATTTATAAATAGTGACATGATGTCCAGCTTCAGGAATTGTAGATTTCAACTTATTTTAATTATTTACTCAAAATACGCATGAAAGCGGCCAGGTGTGTTGGCTAACCCCAGTAATCCCAGCACTTTGGGAGGCCTAGGTGGTTGGATCACGAGGTCAGGAGATCAAGACCATCTTGGCTATCACAGTGAAACTCTGTTTCTACTGAAAATACAAAAAGTTTGCCAGGTGTGGTGGCATATGCCTACAGTTCCAGCTACTCAGGAGGTTGAGGCAGGAGAATCGCTTGAACCCGGGAGGCAGAAGTTGCAGTGAGCTGAGATTGAGCCACTGCACTCCAGCCTGGGCAACAGAGTGAGACTCCATCTAAAATAAATAAATAAATAGCATGAAAGCAACTGTTAGGTGAAAGACTAAAAACAGCAAATGTCTGATAGTATTTTCTCAAGTAGATGACTTCATATTTTAATGCCTTCATTAGCAAATTTCAACATAAATAAGAATTGTTCTGAAGGCTTGTTTAAAAATACAGGTTTTCTGAGTTTTACCTGGAGATCTGATGATACAGGACAGTTGAGGTAGAGCCTAGAAATCTAAATTTTAACTATTACCTTGGGTGTTTCTGATGCAGATACTTACATTATTAAATAGAAAGAAAAATAGAAACAAAGATGTAAGAAAGTCTTTAAGGAAATCCAGTTTTACCTGGCCTCCCCTGTGTGGTTACGTATGTTCTAAATACTGTGATTCAGAAATTCAGGTTAACACCACATCAAGAATAATTATGTTATAGTATTTTTAATGTGCCTGATGTTCTTATTGAGTCTAATTTATCTTATGGTATTAATTAACTTATTTAAAAGTTTCTTTCTAAAGAGAAGGCAGAAAACAACTGATAGAAAATAGTATAACTGAGTACACATTCCATAGCTAAACAGAAAAAGGACAAAGGCAGCCCGAACGGTGGTGTGGGGATGCCTGTGGATACACGCGCCTCTGTAAAGCACATGCCACATACACGTTAGTGCCATGCAGAGCTTTTCCGTGGGGATGCCTGTGGATACACGCGCCTCTGTAAAGCACATGCCACATACACTTCAGTGCCATGCAGAGCTTTTCCCGAAGCGTGAGGAGATCATGCATGCACATATGTTTCTTGCTATGCTTCTACAACAACCTGCAAAACTGTATGACCACTGAGTCAGAATGAAGTTTCTGATTTTCTTTTCTGGAGGGTTTTTTTAGGAAAAAAAAAAAAAAAAGACAATAAAGGTAGCCAGGAGTGGCATATTTGATTTGGGTGGCAGAAGAGCTGGAAATTTAAAGGGAAAATTTATAATAATAGGGGTGATAGCTGGAGAAAGCCTGGGATAATAAAGTCTGCACATGTCCCAGACTGACGGTCAGACTATCACATTTGTGTGGAAAATTACAGAGAGCTCCAAAACAGAATGGGTGTTTTCAAACTTGCTGAATTTTAAAATGCATCTTTAAACTAGAGACACCTTAACCAGATGCCTGAAGCCAAATTGGTTTGAGAAATCTGAGCATAAACTCTGACTAAATCCATGGCCGAGAATTAAAATAAATAGGACCAAGAGAGGCACCTACATCAGCAGGCTTAAAAAAAAATTAACCTGAAAGGAAGAAATGTTTCACAGTTTGTGTGTAATCACATTAATTGTCTAATAAAACAAAATTAATAAACAAAAATCTGAAAAACAAACAGAATCCAGGGTTGCTAAAATCTATATCATATTTTCAACCAAAAATTATTACATACAAGTATAAAGAGTATAGCATGACCACAATCAGGAAAAATATCCTGGAGCAAGTCTTGATTTTGGATTAGCAGACAATAACTTAAAATAAGCTATTATAAATATGTTCAAACAATTATAGAACATTTATGATCCAATAATTTAAATAAATCATACTATTAATGAGTAAACAGAAAATCTCAATGGAGAAGGGAGCAGTATTTTTTTCAAAAAATATGAAAATTCCAAGGCTGAAAAAATACAATATCTGAAATAAAAATTCACTCAATGGGTTAATCAACAGCACTGACTTGGCAGAAGAAAGAAGTGATATTTTAAAAATTAGATAAATTAAAAAGTATCCAACTTGAACAGATAAAAATGAATAAAAGTGAAAAGAGACTCAGAGATTTATTGAACATTATCAAACACTTCAACATATGTATAATTGGAGTTCTAGAAAGATAGAAGGAAAATACAAATCACAAAAAATATTTAAAGTAGTAATGCCTAAAAATTCCTCAAATTTGATGAAAACATTGATTTTCAAATTCACAAAGCTCAAAAAGTCCCAAGTAAGATACATACAAAGAGAAATACACAGACACTTTATATTCGAACCACTAAAAACCCAAAAGCAAAGAAAAGTCCAAAAACAATGAAGAAAAAGGTAGACAATTCACATAGGAAAAGGAAGGATATAATTTATTGATGACTTTTCATCCAAAACAATGGAATCCATAGGATTTGAAATGATATGGTCAAAACACTGAATGAAAAAAATGACTCCTATGTATAATACTACTATCGTTTAAAAATGAAAGCAGAATAGGGGCATTTTAAATAAACAAGCCCTGAGAGAATTCTTTGCTAGCAACATGCACTATAAAAATACTAAGGAATGTCATGTCTCTGCCAGGTTTTCATATAAAGATAATGCTGGCTTCATAAAAAGAGCTAGGGAGGAGTCCCTCTTCTGTATTGTTTGGAATAGTTTCAGAAGGAATGTTACAAGCTCCTCTTTGTACTTCTGGTAGGATTCAGCTTTGAATCTGTCTAGTCCTGGGATTTTTGTTGATGGTGGTGGTAGGCTATCAATTACTGTCTCAATTTCAGAACTTGTTATTGGTCTATTCAGGGATTCAACTTCTTCCTGGATTAGTGTTGGGAGGGGGTAAGTGTTCAGGAATTTATCCATTTCTTCTAGATTTTCTAGTTTATTTGCATAGAGGTGTTTATAGTGTTCTCTGATGGTAGTTTGTGTATCTGTGAGATCAGTGGTGATCTCCCCTTTATCATTTTTCTTTTGTGTCTATTTGATTCTTTTCTCTTTTATTCTTTATTAGTCTGGCTAGTGGTCTTTCTATTTTGTTAATCTTTTCAAAAAACCAGCTCCTGCATTCATTGATTTTTTTGAAGGGTTTTTGAGTCTCTATCTCCTTTAGTTCTGCTCTGATCTTAGTTATTTCTTGTCTTCTGCTAAGAAACTGTTTGCTCTTGCTTCTCTAGTTCTTTTCATTGTGATGTTAGGCTATTGGTTTTAGATCTTTCTTGCTTTCTCCTGTGGGCATTTAGTGCTATAAATTTTCCTCTAAACACTGCTTTAGCTATGTCTCAAAGATTTTGGTACATTGTGTCCTTGTTTTCATTGGTTTCAAATAACTTATTTATTTCTGCCTTAATTTCGTTATTTACCCTGTAGTCATTCAGGAGCTGTTTTTTCAGTTTCCATGTAGTTGTGCGGTTTTGAGTGAGTTTCTTAATCCTGAGTTCTAATTTGATTGTACTGTGGTCTGAGAGACTATTATGATTTCCATTCTTTTGCATTTGCTGAGGAGTGTTTTACTTCCAATTATGTGGTCAATTTTAGAATAAGTGTGATGTGGTGCTGAGAAGAATGTATATTCTGTTGATTTGGAGTGTAGAGTTCTGTAGATGTCTATTAGGTCTGCTTGGTCCAGATCTGAGTTCAAGTCCAGAATATCTTTGTTAATTTTCTGTCTTGTTGACCTAATATTGACATAATATTAATATAATAATAATATGTTAAAGTCTCCCACTACTGTTGTTTGGCAGTCTAAGTCTCTCTGTAGGTCTCCAAGAACTTGCTTTATGAATCTGGGTGCTCCTGTATTGGATGCATATATATTTACTATAGTTAGCTCTTCTTGTTGCATTGATCCCTTTACTATTATATAATGCTCTTCTCTGTCTTTTCTGATATTTGTTGGTTTAAAATCTGTTTTATCAGAGACTGGGATTGCAACCCCTGTTTTTTTTTTCTTTCCATTTGCTTGGTAAATATTCCTCCATCCCTTTATTTTGAGCCTATGTGTGTCTTGGCACATGAGATGGGTCTCCTGTATACAGCACACCAATGGGTCTTGAAGCATTATCCAATCTACCAGTCTGTGACTTTTTATTGGGGCATTTAGCCCATTTGCGTTTAAAGTTATGTGTGAATTTGATTCTGTCATTATGGTGCTAGCTGTTATTTTGCCTGTTAGTTGATGCAGTTTTTTCATACTGTCAATGATTTTTACAATTTGGTGTGTTTTTGCAGTGACTGGTACAGGTTGTTCCTTTCCATGTTTAGTGCTTCCCTCAGGAGCTCTTGCAGGGCAGGCCTGGTGGTCATGAAAGCCCTCAGTGTTTGCTTGTCTGTAAAGGATTTTATTTCTCCTTCATTTTTGAAGCTTAGTTTGGCTAAATATGAAATTCTGGTTGAAAATTCTTTCTTTAAAGAATGTTGACTATTGGCTCCCACTCTCTTCTGGCTTGTAGGGTTTCTGCAGAAAGATCCACTGTTAGTCTGATGGTTTTCCCTTTATGGGTAACCCGATCTTTCTCTCTGGCTGTTTTTTAACATTTTTCCTTCATTTCAACCTTGGTGAATCTGACAATTATGTGTCTTGGGGTTGCTCTTCTCGAAGAGTCTATTTGTGGTGTTCTCTGTACTTCCTGAATTTGAATGTTGACCTGTCTTGCTAGGTTGGGGAAGTTCTCCTAGATAATATCCTGAAGAGCTTTTTTTCAACGTGGTTCCACTTCTTCCCATCACTTTCAGGTACAGCCATCAAATGTAGATTTGGTCTTTTCATATAGTCTTATATTTCTTGGAGGCTTTGTTCATTCCTTTTCATTCTTTTTTCTCTAATCTTGTATTTATACTTTATTTCATTAAGTTGATCTTCAATCTTTGATATCATTTCTTCTGCTTGATTGATTCACTTATTGATAATTGTGTATGCTTCCCAAATTTCTTGTGCTGTGTTTTTCAGCTCTATCAGGTCATTTCTGCTCTTCTCTAAACTGGTTATTCTAGTTAGCAACTCCTCTAACCTTTTTTCAAGGTTTTTAACTTCCTTCCATTGGCTTAGAACATGCCCCTTTAGCTCGAAGGAGTTTGTTATTACCCACCTTCTGAAGCCTACCTCTGTCAAATCATCAAACTCATTCTCCATCTCGTTTTGTTTCCTTGCTGGTGAGAAGTTGTGATACTTTGGAGGAAAAAAGGTGTCCTGGTTTTTGGAATTTTCAGCCTTTTTGCACCGGGTTTTTTCTCATCTTCATGCATTTATCTACCTTTGGTCTTTGATGCTGGTGACCTTTGGATGGGGTTTTTGTGTGGACATCCTTTTTGTTGATCTTGATGCTATTCCTTTCTGTTTGTCAGATTTCCTTCTAACAGCCAGGCCCCTCAGCTACAGGTCTGCTGGAGTCTGCTGGAGTTCCACTCCAGACCCTGTTTGCCTGGGTATCACCAGCATAGGCTGCAGATCAGCAAAGATTGCTGCCTGCTCCTTCCTCTGGATGTTTTGTCTCAGAGGGGAACCCACCAGAGGCCAGCTGGAGCTCTCCTGTATAAGGTGTCTGTTGACCCCTGCTGGAAGATGTTTGCCAGTCAGGAGGCATGGGGGTCAGGGACCCACTTGAGGAGGCAGCCTGTCCCTTAGCAGAGTTTGAGTGCTGTGATGGGAGATCTGCTGCTCTCTTCAGAGCCAGCAGGTAGGAACGTTTAAGTCTGCTGAAGTTGTGCCCACAGCCGCCCCTTCCCTCAGGTGCTCTGTCCCAGGGAGATGCGAGTTTCATCTATAAGCCCCTGACTGGGGCTGCTGCCTTTCTTCCAGAGATGCCCTGCCCAGACAGGAGGAATCTAGAGAGGCAGTCTGGCTACAGTGGCTTTGTGGTGCTGCAGTGGGCTCAGCCCAGTTTGAACTTCCTGGCGACTTTGTTTACTTTGCGAGATGAAAACCACCTACTCAAGCCTCAGCAATGGTGTACGTGCCTCCCCCCACCAAGCTCAGGCATCCAGGTTGACTTCAGACTGCTGTGCTGGCAGTGAGAATTTCAAGCCAGTGGATCTTAGCTTGCTGGGCTCTGTGGGGGTGGGATCCGCTGAGCTAGACCACTTGGGTCCCTGGCTTCAGCCCCCTTTCCAGAGGAGTGAATGGTTCTGTCTCACTGGCATTCCAGGTACCACTGGGGCATGAAAAAAAAAAAGCAGCTAGCTTGGTGTCTGCCCAAATGGCCACCCAGTTTTGTGCTTGAAACTGGGTCCTGGTGGTGTAAGCACCTCAGGAAACCTCTGGTCTGCAGGTTGTAAAGACCATGGGAAAAGCGTAGTATCTAGGCCAGAGTGCACCGTTCCTCACAGCGTGGTCCCTCACGACTGCCCTTGACTGGGGGAGGGAATTTCCTGACCCCTTGGGCTTCCTGAGTGAGGTGACGCCTCACCCTGCCTTGGCTCGCCCTCTGTGGGCTGCACCCACTGTCTAACCTGTCCCCATGAGATAAGCCAGGTACCTCAGTTGAAAATGGAGAAATCACCCACCTTCTGCACTGATCTCACTGGGAGCTGCAGACCAGAGTTGTTCCTGTTCAGTCACTTGCCAGCCACCTCTGTGTATCGTGTTTTGTTTCTTATTGATCTGTGGACATTTGACTTGTTTCTACCTTTTGAATATTGCTAATAATTCTGCTGTGAAAATTAGTGTACAAATATCTGATCAAGTTCCTGCTTTCAGTTCTGTGGGGGTATATACCTAGAAGTAGAATTGTTGGGTCATACGATAATTCTATGCTTAACTTTTTGAGGAACTACAAAAGTGGTCTCCACTTTTTGAGGAACCACAAAATTGATGGTGCAATCATAAGGAGTCAGTTCCTGGTGTCTGTGTCAGAGAGATCTTGGAGATGAAGGTGTGAGAAGGTATCAGTGATGGTGAGGGAGAGACCCAAAGGGCTGGACACAGGATGACCTTGTAAAGTACAGCCTTTATGTGGCTTTATTTACAATTTATAATTTAATATTTACACATTTCCTCCTTTCAGATTTCCACAAAATGCAGCTCTACCATTTTACATTCCTACCAGCAATGCTGAATGATCTGCTCTTTCACCACCTAGATTATTAGCACCATTGTGATAAACCCAACTGGAATCTAAGAGGATGATCTATTTGGACAGCAGAAGAGACCAGGGCCTGGTAGCTGTATATAACATCTCTTTTGGAGGCAGAACATCCATCAGTCATGAAAGAAACAGTACTGGAAGTGAATTTAGGATTTGGTGTTTCAGAAAACTTTTTACAACTAAGTATCTCATAAAATTCTCAGCAAGTATGAATTTATGGGTATCCAGAACCCTCTTTCTAATTTAGTCTCTTGTTAGACAGTCACTGATAGCCAAACGCACAGACGTTCTAGCTAAACTATATTGTATTTTTAATATATTTATATATTCAGTAATCACGTCCCAGCTAAAGTCCCCAGTTAAGCACTCTGCTCCCAATGAATTAAGCCACCTGGTGGTGTTTTGCTTTGAGTCAGGAAGCATCTCATTCCTCCAACTGCAAATAGCCCTTAGAGGCTCAGCTCCAAATTTCCCCATTACTCCTCACTGTGGAATATTGTGGGGCAATATTAAGGCTCTGCCCTCCAGGAATCTGGGCAAGGCCCACGTGGTCTCTGACAAGCACCCTCCTCTGTGGGACCAGTTGACAAGTGGGAGGAGCTTAATTAACTTCAAGTAAAGCTTCACTTGGGTTTGCTGGGCAACCCCCACACAAGCTGCACATTAGAAGGTTGTCCTGTGTCCAGCCCTCTGGGTCTCTCCTGCGTCACCACTGATAACTTCTCACACCTTCACCTCCAAGATCCCCTAGACACAGACCCCAGCAACGGATGCCTTTCTGGTTAGGGACAGAAAGTGTCTAGGAAATGTCCTGTGACACAGACAGCCCTGGGAGAGACCCCACACAGCCAAACTGTATGTGAATCTGCAAGAAACTTTAACAAATTTACAAGAAAAAATCAACAACCTCATCAAAAAGTGGGTGGAGGATATAAACAGACACTTCTCTAAAGAAGACATTTATGCAACCAATGAACATATGAAAAAGATCACCATCACTGATCATTAGAGAAATGCAAATCAAAACCACATTGAGACATCATCTCACACCAGTTACAATGGCAATCATTAAAAAGTCAGGAAACAACAGATGCTGGAGAGGTTGTGGAGAAATAGGAACAGTTTTACATGGTTGGTGGGAGTGTAAATTAGTTCAACCATTGTGGAAGACAGTGTAGCGATTCCTCAAGGATCTGGAACTGGAAATACCATTTGACCCAGCAATCCCATTACTGGGTATATAACCAAAGGATGATAAATCATTCTACTATAAAGATACATGCATACATATGTTTATTGCAGCACTATTCAAAATAGCAGAGACTTGGAACCAACCCAAATGCCCATCAATGATAGATTGGATAAAGAAAATGTAGCACATATACACCATGGAATACTATATAGCCATAAAAAAGGATGAGTTCATGTCGTTTGCAGGGACATGGATGAAGCTGGAAACCATCATTCTCAGCAAACTAACCCAGGAACAGAAAACCAAACATCACATGTTCTCACTCATAAGTGGAAGTTGAACAATGAGAACACATGGACACAGGGAGGGGAACATCATACACTGGGGTCTGTCAGTGGGTGGGGGTCTAGGGGAGGGAGAGCATTAGGACAAATATCTTATGTAGATGATGGGGTGAGGGATGCAGCAAACCACCATGGCACACATATACCTATGTAACAAACCTTCATGTTCTGCACATATATCCCAGGACTTAAAGTATTAAAAACAAAAAAAACTAATCAGCTTTATTCCAAAATGCAAAAACAAAAAAAACAAACAAAGGAATGTCTTTCACCTGAAAGTTTCAGGTGAAACATCAGATCCATGAAGGAAGTAAAGAACACAAGAAATGTTAGATACAAAATATTATTGATTTTAAAATAAAATATTGGTTTATTATATATTCCTTATATAATGGAACAATCACATATTATTATAATTATAATTATGTATTATAATGCTATATATGTTTCTTTGGTTTCCTGACGTTATTAAAAACATATGACTGCCTAAAGTAGAATTTATAAAAAGGTATTTTAAGGTTTATAACGTATATTGATGTCATATAAATAACAACAAAAGAACAATGGAGTGGAAGAAAATGGGAAAATACTGATATGAAGTTTTTACATTACACTGAATGTATGTCAATATTGACTTGAAGTTAAAAATAAATATTGCATTATATTACCTAGAATATAAACACAAAGAAAAATAGCTAATCATTTAACATTAAAATTGAAAGGGCACACTAAAATACATTATTTAACACACACAAAAAAAGCACCCCTTTACTTAATAAGAGAGGAACAGAAGAAGAAAGGAGACCAATAAAAAGCCACGGGCAGGATGCTAGATCTGGACCCAGCCCTATCCCTGGTTCTATTAGACTCGCGTAGACTCACCCTGAGCCAAGCCTCGTCCTGCTGTGGATGATGGGAAAAATGCCCTGCAGTGTGTCTGTGAGCTAAGAGTGGTTTTCGTATGTTTAAAAGACTGTGAAAGGAAGAGGAAGATAAAAGCATGAAGATGAAGACAAAGATGACGATGATGATGATTATAAGAAACACAGAAGAGGAAGAGGAAGGTGGTGCAGCAGAGATTGTAGCTGGTCTTGACGGAAAATATTCGCTAAAAATGTGACTAATACTAACAAAAGGCAAGAATTTTCAAACTAGATAAAGAAAATTATATAAGACTTTTCAGACATCAATGCAAGCCCTACAGTCATTAAAGGGACAAAAAGAAATTACATGAAAAAATTATATCAGCAAATTTGATGACTTAGATGAAGTAGACAAATTATTTGGAAGATATAAATTATATAAAATGTCTCAAGAAAAAATAGAAAATCTGGGCAACCCTATGTTTACTAAAGAAATTTAAACACAAATTAAACTTTTTATACATACACACATAACTACACACACACACACACACACACACACACACACTGTAGGCCGAGATGTTTCCACTACTGAATTGTCTCAAATGTTTATAAAAATACTCTCGAAGTAAACAGAGGAAGAAAGAACACTTTCCAGCTTATTTTCAGAGGCCAGTATTACATCAATACCAAAACAAGAAAAATAAGTAAATAAAAAAAGATTCATATTCCCATAAAACACTGATTCAAAAATCCTTATCAGAGTATATGCAAATCAAATAGAACAACATGTGAAAAAGATGCTATACAAAAATTAGGTTGGGTATATACAAAAAATTCAAGCTTTGTTTAACATCTGAAAATCAATTAATGTAGTGCTATATTAGAAGAAAAGTGAAAAGTCAAATTCTCTTAAAAGATGCAGAAAAATCATTTGACAAAATGCAACAAAAATTTATGCTGAAACTGTCAGCACACAGGGAATAAAAGAAAACTTCTTTAACCCAACACAAGGCATCTACAAATGCCTGCATCTAACCACACATTTCACAGGAAATACCTGCATCTTTTCTGTTTCTAGTCAGGAGCAAGCCAAAATGTCTACTTTCACCAATTTTATTCAACTTTGTGTTGAAGTCATAACAGAAATATGCCAAGAAAAAGAAAGCGTATTCTTAGAAAAGAATCGTGTTCATTCCACAGATGATATGACTATGAACCTAGAAAATCTTAAGGAAACTACAAAATAACCTACAACATAAAGTTCGCAAATTTTCAGAATATCATGTAAATACAAACTCTATTGTTTGCACTAATGGCGAACAATCCAGAAAGTTCCATTCACAGTGCATACAAAGTAAAATACTTAAAATAAATTTAAGTATAAACACGCACCAGCTACTGTAAACAGAGAGATTAAAGAATACTAAAATGCATGGAGAGATATACTTTGTCCCCTGTTTGGGAGACTCAATATGATTAAGATGAAAATATTCCCTGAATTGATCTGGAAATTTAATGTAATATCCACTAAAATTTATGACAGTATTTTTGTAAAACTTGCTAAGTTCATTCTACAATATATACAGGAATGCAAAATACCTAGAAAAGACAAAACCATTGTTAGCGACCAAAGTTGGAGGGACTTGCACTGATTTTAAGATTTCTTTAAATGTTTCATGTTTTAGACAAAAAGTATTATCACAAGTATAGACATATAGATCAATAAGAGAGAATTGAGAGCCCAGAAATGAGACAAATTTATGAGTTCAATTGATTTTTGAAAACTGTACCTAGGTATTTTCAGAGAAAATAATTGCCTTTTTAATAAATAGTGCTAAAATATCTAGATATCAGTAGGAAAATAAAAAGAAACTTGACCCATTCCTCACACGGCAGATGAAAATGACTTCAAAGGGATCAAAGGTCTAAACTTTATAACCGCAACTCTGAATATTACAGAAAACAGAGAAAAAAAGTTTTGTAATCTGGAGATAGAGCTTTCTTTAGTAGGAAACAATAAATACAAGCCTTAAGAAAAAAAAAAGGCTGATAAATTAGACAACTCTTCAAAAGACATCATGAAGAAATAAAAAGGTAGGCCATACTCTACAGGAAAATATGGTATTTTCAATACATAAATCTGGCAAAGAGTTGCATGCACAATATATAAATACTTGCTAAATTTAAGTAACAAGAAGACAATTACAAAAAAAAGGTAGGAGGGGACATAAGATTTGAACAGATATTTCACAACAGTAGATACGCAAATGGTCAATCAGCACGTGAAAAGCTTTTTAATATCATTGGCCAGTAAGGTAAACTTTGTACCAGGACGCACATTTTAGAATGACTAAACTTGAAAGGACTGAATTCCAAAAGTGTGCAAGCGCGTGGACCCTGGAACCCTTATGCATTGCTAGTGAGAAGGCGCCACTGTACAGCCACTGTGGGAAAGGGTTTAGCAATGTCTTCTAAGTTTAGCACGCACTTACCATAGAACCCAGAAGTTTCACTACTAGCTGTTTATTCAGTAGTAAGGAAAACATTTGTCCACATGAAGATCAGTACACAAGTGATCATAGCAGGTTTAATTTTTATCCGTTCTAAGTATTTTGTGATTTTTAAGTTTTTAAAACATTTTAATCGATTTTGGGGATAAAGTGCAGTTTTGTTCCATGGATCTGTTTTGTCGTGGTGAAACTGGGCTTCAAGTATAACCGAATAGTGACCATCGTGTCCCTTCGGTTCTTTCTCAGCCCTCATCTTTTATGAAGTCCTTCTCACTGAGCTGGGGAATGGTGATGATCAGTGAACAGTTGGAAATACACAGGATATGGTCTGCCTTGAAGAGGACCTGTGACTCTCCCTGTGCTTGAATTGGGCACATTCTGTACAGGGTGATTGTTTGTGGTGTGATAAGGGAAGCTTCAACAGTCTCCCGCTTCACTCCCCACATTGCTTCTTAGAGCTGTTCCTAAGACCTCGAGTGAGCCTCTCCCAGGGTACGGTGCCAGCTCCGAAGTCTTTGGGGCTTTAGAAGTCTAGCCAGGAGGATCTTGCTGAGTTAGGTAAGTGCCCACATACCCAATATCCATCTTGGGAGTGTTTCCCATCTGGAAAAAAGCAACTGACCTGAAATACAGAGATGACGGGAAAGTCCTAGGGTTTTGGTGAGATGGAATGGCTACATCTCTAATAGGGTAGAAATTGCAAGAATTCCCAAGGACAGATGAGAACTGTGGAGGAAGTTTCCCCAATCTATACATCATGGTTTTGGGGGTTTTTAAGCCCAGAAGGTGTTGTTGGTTGGTTGATTGTCTGCCGCCCCCCACGCAACTTCAGGAATGAGAATAAATCTCTTGAGTCCACCAAGCCAAGACCATTCCCCTTGTCTGTTCACTTCTAGAAACAGGTCTAGGGAATCCTCCGTAGTCTACTTGAGAAGTGAAGCCTGGATCTGTTCAGAATCCCCCAGCTTCTGAATCCCAAACTGCAAAGTTTTTTAGGCACTCAAAAGAAATTGCCTAATGCATACATATACGTGACCATCAACACACTGAGAGTACTTCCCACAGCTCCGGCTCCAAACTAGGTGTGGCGGTCACATGGAAGAAAAAATGTCAGGATCGTTTTTTTCTAGAGTTTAAAAGAACACCTGTAGAGGATTCTGCACAATCAAGCGTGACCCACGGTTTACCATCTGAACTTAACATTATGTATGTGGTGTCTTTATTTGGCTCTGTGTTCTGAGCTTACAGGAGGGAAGGGAAGCTCACTTTGGGCTGGAATGGTCAGGAAAACATTCTTTGTGAAAATAGAACCTGAGCGGAGTGTTAAAAGATAGATGCCATTGATTCAGAGCGGATTGAGAGGCTTTGGAGTTTGGCCTGCGCTGGAGTTGAGAGGTGGAGAGGTACTGGGGCAAGTAGGCAGGCCTGGATGAACCTGAGCTCGGGGATGGAAGTGGGAGCCCACGGAAGTGGGGAGCACTCCGCCGGACGTGCAGAGCACTGAGCAAGAGACTGAGGCTTTGCCCTGAAGGAAATTCTGGACATTAGATGAGGAAGCAGTGGCTTAGGAAGATGATTCTGAAGGCTTTGAGGATGAAGCATTAGCATGAGATACAGAAGCAGAGAGTGATTCAGGCTCCAGTACAGGTGATAACAGACAAAAAAGTAGTTGAAGTGGGAAAATAGGGATAGATAGGAGAAATATCGAGATTCATTGTTTCTTTTTAAACAATTAGAAGGTCTCAGGGGAGGATGGGATTGAGGGGTGATGTCGGGAGAGCAACGTCACTCTAGGAGGACTCAAATATGAGTCCCAGAACCACAGAGGCCAGCACAAGAATACAGGGAAGGAGCATGGGAAGTGACTTTAGAGGAAGCAGGAGAGCATCCTATCAGTTCCTGAGACTGAGCTCTACAACTGGACATTATAGTTGGATATGGGTTATGAGGATTGAGAACTTCCAGGAAAGAGAGTGAGTTATCTTTTAGAGTGATCAATATTGACCTTACTTGGTGGCTCACACCTGTAATCGCAGCCCTTTGGGAGGCTGAGGCGGTGCATGGTCTGAGGTCAGGAGTTCAACGCCAGCCTGGCCAACATGGCAAAACCCCGTCTCTACTAAAAATACACACAAAATAATAGCCAGGCATGGTGGCACATACCTCTAGTCCCAGCTACTTGGGAGACTGAGGTGGGAGAATCGCTTGAACCTGGGAGGCAGAGTTGCAGTGAGCCAAGATTGTATCACTGCACTCCAGCCTGTGTGACAGATCAACACTCCATCTCAAGCAAAGGTAAACAACCATTATACTGAAAGCCATGAATGTGGCCTGTGAGAAGAAACTCACTGAAAGAAGGTGTCTCATCGCGTACCTTGACAGCTGCAAGTCTGTGTTGAGCAAGTGATATATTTGTTTGACCTTCATTCTTGCAATCCATCCTCTTGTCTAGGGCTGAATTTAGGCATTTCAGGAAGGACAACAGGGTGATGTGGATGCTACGTCAAGTGGACCTCTGCTTGCCCGTGGCTTTGCTCATACATGTGCAAATTCGTGAACCAACCCAAGGTGTCGAGTCCAGTCCTTTCCAGCTCATTGCTGCCAAACCAACGGGCATTTCACTCACTAAGCGTCGTTGACCTTCCTTCAGTGCGGAAACTATAAGTCAACAATTATTGATTGATTTCTGACTATGCGCCCAACACGGCGCTAGGCACTGGGGATACAAAATAAATAAGTGAAGGCCCAAGCTCATAATTTATTAGGGAGAAGGCCACAGAGGCAATTAACAATGATGAAAGTGTATAACGAGTGCACTCAACAGGTTTTGAATCAATAAACCGTTGCTGAAGTGCAGCTGATGGGAGGGAATGGCTTCTCGTAGGAAGTGGTGTTTGATCTGGACCTTAATGGATGAACAAGAGTGAGGACAAAGCTTTCTGGGGAGAAGGAAACACGTGAACAAAGAAATTAAAGCATGAAATTATGCGTAATGTTTACTTTCGTGATTCATGTTAAAAATGACTGTTTTGTTCCAGCAGAGGCCAAAGCACCTGGAATCATCTCTGTGCTGAGACCTGGAGAACACCGGCATCCTATGACCCCCTCCACCTGCCCAGGGATCCGCTGGCATTTCTAGCGTGATGTGCGTTTCACCAGCATTCAAATCGCAAGCCGCTGCTGACAGGCTTTCTTCCACAGCATGCTTTGTGTGGATGAACATAAAGCCTGTGAGAGCCTCGGGAGGTGGCTGAATCCCGGGCCCACAATGGAAGACTCTCATTCTTCCACATTCTCTGGACACTTGAGACCCTTTGTTGCCCCAAAAAGGAGGAACCTGAGAGCTGAGCATTGTGAGCCTCAACTGCATTGAACGTGGAGGAGAATGAGTGCATTCCCTGTGATCTCTTAATAGCAGAGTAAATGTTGAATCAGCTTTTGTATCCCTTAATTTCTTGGCTTGCCTAATTTTTCCAGTTCATTTCGTATGAGTAACTGAGGCCATGGGGCCCAGGCACTGGAGTTTTCCAGCACTGTGAGCCTTTGAACACGAGATCAATCTGTCTTTCGTGACTGCATTGTGGGCGCCCTTGCATGAGAGATGAAGGCAATTTGGGAGCTGCAGCTGTCAACCTCTCGTTTGAACCCATGGCCCACGTGGCTTCTTAGGCATGGGTGGAAGATGGGGTTTCTGTTACAGATAGCAGCATCGCTCCCACCTTGACATCTGGCTGAATTCCTGCTCAATTTAAAGCAGCTGCAGTTATTCCCCTGTTCTAACGACTCTCCTTATTAGCTGACAATCTATCTGAACTATCGACTCATTTCCGACCTGCCAGTTCTCTCAAAAGTTATGGAAATGGTCTTCAGACTGCAGCCTCAGCATCTCCCCCCCCACAGGCTGTCTGCGCATCAATAGATCGTCTCATCGACAGAGGAGAGAGGCCAATTGCGTGTGCCATGCGCTCCCAGGTGCTGAGCCCAGAGAAGGGAGGCTGCTGCCACCGGCCGGCCCCTGAGCTTCACGGCCTCGTGGGCTCAGGCTGAGCGCATCCATCACAGCCAGCTGCGGTGGACTTGGCACTGGGCTGGAAAGGGCAGAGGGTATTGGCCTGGGAGGTTTCTATGTGCTGTAGAGCCTTCTGGCTGCCCTCCTGCTCTTCTTTGCCCAGACCCACCAACTTCACATTTTTGAAAGAGGCTGTCAGTCAGAGCTTCCCAGTTCTTCACAATCTCTTTTCCTCATTCAGAAAAACGAGGAATTCTCCCTTAAAGAATGTTGGGTTCAGTATTGCAGGCAGCTCAATCAAGCCAGGGACACATTTTACGTGAATTTCTTAAGCGTCACCTGGCCTGAACTCTGCAGAAGAGGTGGGGTAGGAGGGAGGGAGACCTCGGAGTGTAGGAGCAGGCAGACATTCAGTCTCTGTGCTTCTCAGGGAGCAGCACCCAGGAAGGCTCTGTCTCCTCACCTGTGAAAAGCCTGAAATGCCTTTCAGCCTCCCACATCTGTCTTTTGAATTAAGGAAGACAGCATAACAGAAAGTGTTTTGAAAATCACAAAAGAAACATATTAAATATATCCGGCTATAATTATTGGTAATATACTATTAAAGGCTTGAGTTTTGCCCTTGTGTAGCTAACAACCTAGTTAAGACAAAAGCAGGCAGAACGTGAGTAACATTAGCACAATTAGGTTCTCTCTGCATGGAACCACGTATTATCATTAAGTGGTCTCCATTTAGAACCACTTACGAGTACATGAGGTCTTTAGTGAAGGGAGACATCAATGCCACTTAACTTCTTTTGGGGGGACTGGTTTTACATTTTTGTCCTTAGACTGAGACTTACTGCAGGTAAATGGAAGTGGTTAAAAAGAAGACCAAAACTTAGTGATACAAACTCCTCTCTTTGGGACGTAGCTTTTATATGGTAGCTTTTGTTTCTAGACTTGCTTTGTGTATCAGTCTGTTCTCACACTGCTAACAAAGACATACTTGAGACTGGGTAATTTATAAAGGAAAGAGGTTTCATTGACTCACCGTTCCACATGGCTGAGGAGGCCTCACAATCATGACTGAGGATGAATGAGGAGCAAAGTCACATCCTACATGGCGGCAGGCAGGAGCTTGTGCAGGGGAACTCCCGTTTATGAAACCATCAGATCTCCTGAAACTTATTCACTACCATGAGAAAGAGAACAGTGTGAGGGAAACCACCCCCATGATTCAATTGTCTCCACCTGGCCCTGCCCTGGACGTGTGGGGATTGTTACGGTTCAAGGTGAGATTTGGGTGGAGACACAGCCAAACCATATCACCTTATTAATCAGAAAACCTTAACTCACTCACAGGATGGCTTCATCAGGCAATCCCAGGCAGCCCTGGTGCTGCTCTGAGACATGATGAGGCCGTGTAGCAGGTGGTGCCGGAGGTTTGGGTTCTGCAGACCCAGGCTCTGCTTGCTCCTGAGTCAGTTTCTGCCTCTGGGGACTGTGGCAATTTCCGCATCCCATCCTCACATTCACTGTATTGGATTATAGTTGTTTTTTATAGAGGATCACTCCCCAACTACAGTCTGCATGACTTCAGACCAAAAAAGTGTGTATTCTTTTTAAATCTTGTATATGTAGTTCCCAACACTGTGTTCTGCACATAATAGAAACTTAATAAATGCCATGGAAAGAAGGGGGTAGAAAATAAATCTAGAAAGTGGAGAACTCAACACAAATGAGAGAAAAAAATCATGAATCAAGAAGCAAGTCATAAAAAAATAAAAAAACAGATTCAGGGCTCAAAGAAGTTGAGAATTGGTAGGAATATTTAGGGGGAAACAATTTGATGTAAATTTCAAATTATCTATACAGTTTTTAAAACTTAATTTTTAACCTTTCATTTCAAAGTAATTTTAGACTTAATATAAATGTCTCAAAATTACTACATGTTGGAGGTTAGGTTTATCCAGCCTTGATTCCAAAAATAATAAACTTACTTTTTAAATGTAAGCTAAATTAATCAATTTTTATTTATTTCTGAAATTAAACACAAAAGTGTGGTCAAATTATTCTTACGTTACAGTAATGGCTATGTTTCCAATCAAGCACTCAAAATTATGTAAACAATATTTGTTTCTGTTAAAGAAACAATGCAGAGCTTTGACTTTGTAACTAGAAGAAGATGGAAATGAGTAAATGAAATGTAAGTGGCTGTGCAGTTACAAGCTCACCGCAGTCTTGCTCACCACACTTACGGCTTTTCTCTTTCTACTACTGTCATATTTCCCTTGCGAGGTGCAGCTCAAACACAGGCATCTCTTCTTACATTTCCTTAAAAGAGCAGGATAACTTTAATCAATTCAAAAGTTTAACTGAAGCCAGATACGCAATTACCTCTGAAAAGAAGCCTTTTAAATAGTCCACATGCATCTTAAGCTCATGATATACAAAACCACACACATGACTGTTGTTTCTTTCCTACCTCCTACTCTGTGTTTTTTTTTTTAAATGCTAAATCATTTATTCACCTATTCATTCATTCCATAAAGATTTAAGCAAACTAGTCTCTGGCACGAAGCAGTGAGAGAGACAGACGCCAGCCCTGCTCAGGGGCTTACATTCTAGTAGACAAATGGGAAATTAAGTAACTGGACTTTTAACTCCCTTCTTGGAAAGCCTACCAAGAAAGAATCAGAAGATGCGATGAGAGTGTTTCCACAGTGCACTTTACCTGGCCTTTCTGAAAGGGGACTGCGCACCTGTGTGGTGTGAGCAGAACCGTCACCGAGAAGGGTTAACTAGCCGTTAACAGAGATGAGGAGGAAGGGGTGAGAGGGGCAAGGGGTTGCCGAGTGTGGGGGCCCCGAGGGAGACTCCGCGCAGATTCTCACTCTCATGCGTAACTCAGACCAGCTTCCAATTGGGTGGACGCATTTTATATTCTCGCCAGCGATGTGTTGGAATTACAGCTACTCCACGTATTTGCCTTTGCTGAGTATTAGCAGATTTTAAATTGTAGCTACTGCAGCAGGTGAACAGGGGTGTTTCCTCACGGTCTCCGTTCGCATTTGTCTGGTAACCAGTGCTGCTCCTGTCTGTGTATATTGTTGGAAGGATCAGCTACTCTGAAATCTTTGGGAGCATAATTTTAGGAATCATTTGGGACATCTTTTTTTCCTCCAGTGTTTCCCAGTAACAGCTCACCAAGTCCTGTCCTTTTCACCCAGTAAACACCTTTGAAATCTATTCCGTACTGCTCTTCTCCGCTGGCCCCGCCTCGCTCAAGTGGGGGTCATCCCCAGTCTCGTCTGCCTCAAGAGCTTGCCGAGCAGTGCACTTGCTTTGCCTTTTCTGTCTTGTGGTGCATTCTCCGACATTCAACACACCCTCCTGTGGTTGCACCCAGCCTCTATTGCAAACTCTCAAGCACTTTTGCTCGTTCCTCCTAGGAAAAGACCAAAGTCCTGCATAAACCCGCAGTAGCTGTGCGGGTCTGGTCACTAGCTCCGTAACGGCCTCATCAGACACCAGGCAGCACCTCTTCTCTGTGCCCCCAGTCACACCGGTCTTGAACTTCCTCTGACGCGCCTCCCCTCTGGCCCCGGCTTCCACGTGCTGGTCCCTCGGCCTGATTTCTTCCTCTCTCAGCCCTTCTCTTGCTGGCCCTGGCACATCCATCACAGGTCAGTGTACATCATCCTCACATTCTCAGGACATTCTTCCCTGAATTCCCAGAACAAGTCAAATACTCCCTTACGTGGTGTCATCAGGACATGGCCCTCTCGCTTGTAGAACTTGTTGCAACCAGGACTTTACACATATTCCATGAGCCTTAGGTTCACAACCGCTGCCCCCACTGTCTCCTAACCTGTCCTCTCTGGCCCGTGAGTGGGAGGAGGTGCCTGTGAGGGCTCACCCTCATATCCGCAGTGCCTTGAGGGGTGTATGGACTTCAGGAGGTACTAATAAAACATTTGTTTATTACATCAAAAATAAATGTAAAAATGTGTATTTAAAGATAAATCGGATCTAAGTGTTTTGTTGGAGTTGGGAAAGTGGGAGCCATATTTTAAATGGAGTGTGGAGTATCTGGAGTTGCCAGGAGCAAGAGGCGGCAAGAACGGCGTCAGGAGAGCAACCGCCTTGCGAGAGGCCGGCCAGGAGTCCACCGGAGGGGCCCGTGGGCTGCAGACACTGGATTGTGAATCTACTTGAAATGTTTGATGTAAGTGCACTTCACATCTTTAAACCTTTTTTAAAGTGAGCTATCATGGAAAGGCCTTTTGGTGAGTGTGCAAGCAAGCACGCCAGTGTCTGTATGCATGTGAGTTTGTATGTATATGTGAGTTTGTGCAGGTATGTGTGAGTTCATGTACATGCCTGCCCATGTGCGGAAAGCCGAGGAGATGCACTCCCTGTGTGGGGTCTACTGAGCCGTGATCAGGCATTCAGTCGAGGCAGGAAACTGACCAAACGTGAATGTATGAATGTAAATTTCTCCCACTCATGCTCATCATGGAATTTGCAAGGATACTGCGGAGAACCTCAAATTTTCCTCAATGAAATAAGATTGAGGTATGAGATGATGCCATGTGAAAGGTAAGGTCCAGGCATTCTGGCTGACAATCCTCCCCCGCTTGACGGGGTGTCCAGGTATCCCAGCTGACAATCCTCCCCCTACCTGACGGGGGTCCAGGCATCCCGGCTGACACTCCTCCCCCGCTTGACGGGGGGTCCAGGCATCCCGGCTGACAATCCTCCCCCTACCTGACGGGGGTCCAGGCATCCCGGCTGACACTCCTCCCCCTACCTGACGGGGGTCCAGGCATCCCGGCTGACACTCCTCCCCCTACTTGACAGGGGGCCTTAGAGAGCAGAGACCATGTCTTATTCTTACTTATCTCCGTCCCTCTAACGTGCGCAGGGTTTGCATATAAATGTGTCCAACCAAATTGGAATTCTTTAATTTATTTCCTTGTTACACTTTGCATCAAGGATTTCTGGGTTTGCCTTTTCAGAACGGAAATAAGGTAGTAATAGGTATGACGTTTTGATTCATTTTCTGTGGGAAAAATACCAGATTTATTTTGAAATTGCCATAAGCAAACTTCCTAGACATGAAAGTAGTTTCCCTACAGTGGGAGGGAATTATAGCTTATCACATGAGGCCCATGGTATTCAAGGGGTGTCGAGTTCACGAAAAGAGAAAAAGAACCCTCTCCATTTCCACTTCCCAGCCTTATTTTAAAGCTGGGTGGCACCATGACTCAGTTCTGCCCGGCGGGACCTAAATGATGGTCCCTGGGAGCTGCGCAGTGGGTGGGGGTTGCGTGCAGAGCTGCCGTTCTTGGTCCCTTTCTTCCTTCTGCCTGGACGGAAAGGAGACGTGTGCAGGGCAGCAGGTGCGTCAGCAGGAAGGAAGCAGCGTACTGAGGGATCACGCGGAATCTGAGAAAGCTTGGTTGCTCAAGGACGCTGTAGAATCGCTTCCTGGAGGTGGGCCCTTCTCTGTGGACTTAAGTGAGAAAAAGAGAAAAAAAGCAGGTGCCGTAGTTGTGTTTCTGTGGCGAACTTCTTTTGATGTGCAGCTGAAAGAAAGCCTAACTGAAAAATAAAAATTCCCAGGTTTTTGCCCAAGGACCCCAGCCCTTCCCCGACGGTGCCCAGGTGATTCACGGCAGGGCCCCAGCACCTGTGCTGAGCCTGGCCGGACTGTTTTCCACATCACAGGCAGGAGCGGGAATGCCATTCAAGCAGCCTGACCAAGGTACTTGCAGGTCTTGCCTGGAAACCTGGAATAGAAGCTTGTTCTCTCTCTACTGAGTGGGAGCGAGGAGGCCACGGCCTCATCACCCCCGACCTGCTCTTCCTGGCTGGGCTGCCAGCCTCCTGCAGGGACTAAGGAGGACACAGCAGAGGGAACATGCGTTCTTAGCTACATTATTGATGTCAACCGGACAACCTCAAAGTCTCCTCCATATTTTCATTTCCGATCATGTGGGATAATAAAATAAATGTAAGTTGGATTTTATATTATATAAAACATAGGTGCTTTGTGGTGACAGAGGTAGGATCCAGCTTCGGCATTCTGGCTCCAAATCCAGCTCTATGCATTCCTACGTCAACATCTAGTGTAGCATTGAACAATAACAGTAATAAAGTGATCATCAGTGTCTATTGCACGGGGTGATCAGAACTTACTAGATGAGACTCCGACGCAGACGAAAAGGATACTAAGCAGAATAAGACATGGTTTTGAAGTCTGAGGAGCTGGCCAAGTAATCAGCCATCCATGTGCAGAAGAGGGAGTGACCGCCTTTCTGAGAGGAAATGAAAATGGCTTCCCAGAGGCAGAGACGTCTGCGGCCAGTCTGAGAGAGAAATAACAGTTGCTAGGCAGAGAAGAGAAGAGGGAGACGGGCCGATAGACCCACTTCTGCGAAGGCAGGACAGGGTGGAGGGGGAGGCCTGGCACGGCTGGGAGAAGCAGGGGCACCCGTCCCTGTGGAGCTGCAGCTGCAGCAGGGGGCTCCGGCCAGATCACAGCACGTATGTAGGGAGAAGGACTTTCATTTTATTTCACTCTGTGGAAAAGCTAATGGATTGAATCATTGGATTAATTTTTCACTAAAATAATAATTTGGACAGCAGTTTGGGAATCCATTGGAGTGGGAGGGAGCAAAGGCAGGAAGATCAGAGAATCACCGTTTCTGTAACACAGATGAAAAGCAGTAGCCAGGAACTCGAAGAGCAGCCCTGGAGAGGTAATGGGGGAACATAGGGCTGTCCTGGGGGACAGCTGCCTGGATTTGGTGGCCCTTTCTCCACTCCCCAAACTTCTTTCTGGAAGGTGTTAAGGGATGGGTTAACTGATGAGAGAAATAGGGGATGCCAAAGTTAGAAAAACACGGAGAGCTGAAACCTGAATAGAAGCCGTTGGTAAGCTGTGAAGCAAAGTCTAAATGGGTACTCAGAACCAAAAGGCCAGGAGCACAAATTGAGAGTGAAGCCCTGAAGCCAGAATCAGAGCGAGAAGATGAGCTGGAAGGGAGGGACCCGAGCCGGGACGTGAGGCCGCTGCCCGTGGCTGGCTTCCGTGCCGGCTGTGGTGCCATTCCTCAGGAATCGAGCCGGGCTGAGCTTAGAAACAACGCCAAGGAGTCTAATAAGAGATGCAGGTGAGTGGCAACGCCCTTAGACAGACACAGCAGTCATGATACAGCCTGAGAGCAGGTGCGATCTGTTTACAATGAACTGGAGCATCTTTGAGACAGTCAGGTAGAGCTGCAGGTGACTAATGTGGAATGCAGGAGTGAGGTCAGAACTGTGGAAGGGGATCTGAGACTCATCACTAGGCAGGTGCCATTTGGGTCATCATAAGAAAAGAGGTCATTCATTCACCATTTAGTGAGAAGTTGCTGTGCATTAGACACCTGAGCTGTAGTCAGTGGCACAAAACGACTACATTCAAAGCTGTGTAAATACTGTCCCTGCCTTCCAGCAGCTCACAGTCTAGTGCAGCTTTAGGGATAAAGACGGGGCCCCAAACTTCTCTGGGCAAAAGAAGAGTGTGCTGGTAGAAAAGAGAGGATCGTGAGTCTAAAGTCACACATCAGTCAGGAAGAGAGAAGCTAACAGCCGTGGATGGGACTGAGAGCAAAAGGGAGGAAGAGTATTTTCGAGGGGTAGAGAGAATATCTCTACTTGCCCGGAGATCACTAACTAAACCGCTACCAGCCCTGAGCTGAAGCGCACACACACACCGGCACTCGCTCTTCGTTTCTGGAATCACTGCAGGCATCATGTTGAAGCTGCATCACTTCTGTAGGAGGAACTCAGGAACCCACATCACACTGCTGTCTTGAAAAATGTCACCATGGCTGCTCACACTGACATTGCCTACAGCCATGGTTAGAGCCCAGTCACCTGCAGCTGGGGTTGCTGAACGGCCCGCCTCAAGCAGAAAACAAGTGCTGTCCTCCACCTTCCTGCCCTCCACCCAGTATCTCCCACCCTGCATCCTCCCAGAAGCCAGAGTGTGAGAGTCAGGTCTATAGGTTCCTAGTCCCCCACCGTATACAAGAGAGCCCAGAAAAGTGGGAAGGGGCTGGTCCCAGCAGGAGAATGACCACTCTTGTGGCTTCTTCCTATCCGCAAACATTGCCAACCCAGACATGTGCTTCCATGAGCCGTCGGCGAGCACAGCCTCTGGCCTCCGCCTAACACCTAAGACCATTGTTCTTTACAATAAGGAGACATGAGTTCTCACCTGTCAGCATCTGCATCCCTGGGTAGCATATATTCAAATCAAAATCCCACCTGCATATTTTCTATCTGGAAGTCTCGTTTTAAAGTTAGCCAAATTCAACAGTCCTTAGACACAATTGTAGGAGAAGGGATAGAGGGAAAACAACAAGAGGTAATTTGTTATCATACAGCCTGTATGGACGCATATGCCTGTGAATGCAACTATGCAAACACATATACACGTAGATACACGTGTGTACACAAGTACATATCTGCCCACGTCTATACCTACGGCTATGCGTCCGTCTCTCAAGCAAAAAGAGAAAATACACGTAGCTACAGCAGTGCTCATTCCGCAATTCTTCTTGAGGTTGCGATTATTCTATTTGTACTTTCTTTGTTGCATCACTGATTCCATTATCTTGTTGCCCTCAGATGGGATTTAACTGGCTGCAGTTCTTTACCCTGGGAGAGGAAGGTGACCAGACCTAATTTATAAGTAATCTGAGTCCTCCTGTCTTTGTTCCTTCTGAATTGCTGTACCTACCTACTCTTCCTGGCTGGCATGTTTGCGACACTACAGGGAGTTTATCGAGGTCTATGCGTCTTCCTCCTGATGGCCCCATTGTAGAGCAACAGTTCTAGCGTTGCTTGATAATTTGGAGAAATAAGCAGCAATGACTCAGCAACTCCTTTCCTTGCTGGACAATTCAAAAATGTGAGGAGCCCCGGAGGACAGTGTGGTTGCGTCAGATTTCAGTGTGGAGCAACCATTGTTGTTTCCACTGATAGAAGCATTTTTGCTTTCGGGAGTTGGGATTCTATATCGGGAGATCCAGTGATCCAGAGATGCACACACAAAAGATATTTCTAGTAGGTGATTGGAAGTGGTCATGAAATGGAGCCTTCCGACTTCGTGTCTTTGACTCCACATGTCAAAATCTGCAGATTCTGTGTTCTGGTTGTGAGAGAGACAGAAATGCCCGTTGGTAGCTGGTTCTAGGTATGTAGGATGGCACCCTGGACTCACAGAGAGCTGTCCCCAAGCCGGATGTGATTGAGTTTAGGCAGGACGTCACGTGGTTTCTGTAGGAACTTCTGGGTGATGGCGTAGGAGGTGTTGTTGGTGAAAGGGCAGGCACCGCTGCTGCACTGCTGTGCTCACATGGCTTCTCTGGTCAGGAGAAGCATTAAGTGGGATAGTGTGATAATTTTGGAAGCGTTCTGAAGACCCATGGATGGTGGTGCTGACAAAATGCTTTCAGGTAAACCCACTGCAATGCGATTCTCTCTTTCACTAGAAGGAAATTGTTTCTTGCTCCATGATTAAAAAAAAAAAAAATGGCCAGGCCTGGTGGCTCATGCCTGTAGTCCCAGCACTTTGGGAGGCCTAGGTGGGCAAATTGTGAGGTCAGGAGATTGAGACCATCCTGGCCAATATGGTGAAACCCCGTCTCTACTAAAAATACAAAAATTGGCAGGGTGTGGTGTCATGTGCCTGTAATCCCAGCTACTCAGGAGGCTGAGGCAGGAGAACTGCTTGAACACGGGAGGTGGAGGTTGCAGTGGGCCAAGATCGTGCCACTGCACTGCACCCTGGTGACAGAATGAGACTGCATCTCAAAAATAAAAAGGTTTTAAAGGTGGCTGCCTGGATCCCCTCCCTACTCAGAAATAGTTGTGTTAAGGGCTGAGCATGGACCCTTCCATTCAAGATGTGGGTGCTCAGCAGTGACTGCTGTGTCTCGAATTGTGCCTCCTAAAAGGAATACATAACCCCAGTATCTGCAAATGTGACCTTATTTGAAAATAGGGTATTTGCAGATGTAATCAAGTTAAGATGAGGTCGTATCAGCTCGGGTGGTCCAGACCCAACGACTAGTGTCCTCATAAAATGAGGGGATTTGGACCAACAGACACACATGGGGAAGAAAGCATGTGAAGACAGAGTTGAGACTAGGGCCGCAGCTGCACCCCAAGCAACAGTGAGGATTTTTGGCAACCACCAGAGCTGGGAGATGCAAGGATGGAGGAACCCCTGGAGACTTCAAAGGAAGCACAGCCCTTCTGACTCCTCGAATTCAGACTTCCGGCCCCCAGAGCCGGAGAATCTTCTGTTGTTTTAGGCCATCCCAAGATCTAACACAGTCAGGGCTCACACCAGCCTCGATCAGGAGAGGCAAGCCTGCTGGGTTGAGCCCATGCACAGCCTCCGTCTCTGCTGCTGTGGCCACTCTGCAAGCTCACCTCTAACCAGGGACCTGCGTCGGGAAGACGACGTGCAGATTTCAAGCGAGAGGCATCTTACCATCCTGGTTATCTTGAGATCCCCCTGAAGTCTACTCCTTCAGTGAGAATACACCATGAGAGTTCACCAGGGACGCTGACAGCCTCACACACGCTGTCCTTCTGACAGATGTGGGCCCCAATCCTCCAGGATTCTTTCCAAGTTCTATTATCAGGCCAAACAGTGCGAGGCTGCCTATAAATCCACATGCATCCATACTTCTGGCCATGTCTCCTTTCTAAAAAAGGAGCCACCAGTGGAACTGTTACAGTGCCAAAATGGCACCAGAACTGTGGAAGGGAGCGCTATGACAAGGTGGCCCTGGCACTGTGGACGGGAGCACTATGACAAGGTGGCACCGGTACTGTGGATGGGAGCACTATGACAAGGTGGCACCGGCACTGTGGATGGGAGCGCTATGACAAGGTGGCCCTGGCACTGTGGACGGGAGCGCTATGACAAGGTGGCACCGGCACTGTGGATGGGAGCGCTATGACAAGGTGGCACCCGCACTGTGGATGGGAGCGCTATGACAAGGTGGCACCCGCACTGTGGACGGGAGCGCTATGACAAGGTGGCACCGGCACTGTGGACGGGAGCGCTATGACAAGGTGGCCCTGGCACTGTGGACGGGAGCGCTATGACAAGGTGGCCCTGGCACTGTGGACGGGAGCGCTATGACAAGGTGGCCCTGGCACTGTGGACGGGAGCGCTATGACAAGGTGGCACCGGCACTGTGGACGGGAGCGCTATGACAAGGTGGCCCTGGCACTGTGGATGGGAGGGCTATGACAAGGTGGCACCGGCACTGTGGACGGGAGCACTATGACAAGGTGGCACCGGCACTGTGGACGGGAGGGCTATGACAAGGTGGCACCGGCACTGTGGACGGGAGCGCTATGACAAGGTGGCCCTGGCACTGTGGACGGGAGGGCTATGACAAGGTGGCCCTGGCACTGTGGACGGGAGCGCTATGACAAGGTGGCCCTGGCACTGTGGACGGGAGCGCTATGACAAGGTGGCCCTGGCACTGTGGACGGGAGCGCTATGACAAGGTGGCCCTGGCACTGTGGACGGGAGCGCTATGACAAGGTGGCCCTGGCACTGTGGACGGGAGCGCTATGACAAGGTGGCACCGGCACTGTGGACGGGAGCGCTATGACAAGGTGGCACCGGCACTGTGGACGGGAGCGCTATGACAAGGTGGCCCTGGCACTGTGGACGGGAGCGCTATGACAAGGTGGCACCGGCACTGTGGACGGGAGGGCTATGACAAGGTGGCACCGGCACTGTGGACGGGAGCGCTATGACAAGGTGGCACCGGCACTGTGGACGGGAGGGCTATGACAAGGTGGCCCTGGCACTGTGGACGGGAGGGCTATGACAAGGTGGCCCTGGCACTGTGGACGGGAGCGCTATGACAAGGTGGCCCTGGCACTGTGGACGGGAGGGCTATGACAAGGTGGCCCTGGCACTGTGGACGGGAGGGCTATGACAAGGTGGCCCTGGCACTGTGGACGGGAGCGCTATGACAAGGTGGCCCTGGCACTGTGGACGGGAGGGCTATGACAAGGTGGCCCTGGCACTGTGGACGGGAGCGCTATGACAAGGTGGCCCTGGCACTGTGGACGGGAGCGCTATGACAAGGTGGCCCTGGCACTGTGGACGGGAGCGCTATGACAAGGTGGCCCTGGCACTGTGGACGGGAGCGCTATGACAAGGTGGCCCTGGCACTGTGGACGGGAGGGCTATGACAAGGTGGCCCTGGCACTGTGGACGGGAGTGCTATGACAAGGTGGCCCTGGCACTGTGGACGGGAGGGCTATGACAAGGTGGCCCTGGCACTGTGGACGGGAGCGCTATGACAATGTGGCACCGGCACTGTAGACGGGAGGGCTATGACAAGGTGGCACCGGCACTGTGGACGGGAGCGCTATGACAAGGTGGCACCGGCGCTGTGGACGGGAGCGCTATGACAAGGTGGCACCGGCACTGTGGACGGGAGCGCTATGACAAGGTGGCACCCGCACTGTGGACGGGAGGGCTATGACAAGGTGACACCCGCACTGTGGACGGGAGGGCTATGACAAGGTGGCACCGGCACTGTGGACGGGAGGGCTATGACAAGGTGGCACCGGCACTGTGGACGGGAGGGCTATGACAAGGTGGCCCCGGCACTGTGGACGGGAGCGCTATGACAAGGTGGCACCGGCGCTGTGGACGGGAGCGCTATGACAAGGTGGCACCGGCACTGTGGACGGGAGCGCTATGACAAGGTGGCACCCGCACTGTGGACGGGAGCGCTATGACAAGGTGGCACCCGCACTGTGGACGGGAGGGCTATGACAAGGTGGCACCGGCACTGTGGACGGGAGCGCTATGACAAGGTGGCACCGGCGCTGTGGACGGGAGCGCTATGACAAGGTGGCACCGGCACTGTGGACGGGAGCGCTATGACAAGGTCGCACCCGCACTGTGGACGGGAGGGCTATGACAAGGTGGCACCCGCACTGTGGACGGGAGGGCTATGACAAGGTGGCACCGGCGCTGTGGACGGGAGCGCTATGACAAGGTGGCACCCGCACTGTGGACGGGAGCGCTATGACAAGGTGGCACCCGCACTGTGGACGGGAGGGCTATGACAAGGTGGCACCGGCACTGTGGACGGGAGCGCTATGACAAGGTGGCCCTGGCACTGTGGATGGGAGCGTCATGACAACGTGGCACCGGCGCTGTGGATGGGAGTGCTATGACAAGATGGCACCAGCACTGTGGAGGGCTTTGAACACAGTGGCACTGGCACAGCAGCTTGGATCTCCTGCATCTCATCTGGATCCAAGTTATAATGGACAGCCCTGGGGTGGCTTGGTAAACAGATCAGGCTGGGATCCCAATGTGGTCTATTTTGTCTCCAACATCCAGACGCTGAAAAGGTAGTCCTTCATCGTCGTAAGTCGTCTAAGGTGCACAACGTGTCTCCACGTGCAGGGAATAGTCTGACATTTCCCTGAAAGCCAGAACCTAGAAACATCTGTAGGTCCAAGCCCCACTTCCACAGGGTTTGTCTCCCATCATCTGACTTGGTCTGTTTTGGTAAAGTGTAAGTAATTCAGTATGTCTTGAGATATGTGTATATGATCTATTTTTACATATACATCCCTATATAGCTGCACATATAAAGCAGAGTATAAGCCGGAAGATTTATTGTAGGCTACACTAAAGAGTTCACGTTGTATCTTGAGAGCAGTGGGAAGCAAGAATGTAAAAATGATCAGATTTTGCACTTTGGTGGGACATTCTGGCCACAGTGTGGAGCATGGGTAGAGGGTGTCAAGGCCCCAGGAGATGGGTAAGTAACTGGCTTGTCTGTCCGTGTCAGACCTGAGTGGCCACGAGTCCCAGCAGCGTCCACGGGATGAATACAAATGGGCAGATTCTGGAGGTGTCAATCAATTATCACTAATTACCAGATATCATTCTAAGTGCTCAGGGGCAAGATGATGAGTGGGGAGGAGAGTATCCTTCTAGGAAGCTTACAGAGGTGGAAGAGGCATGAATACATCACTGCATAAAGTAATGTGAGGAGCTTTGCAGGAGAGGAGCATCATGCTACCGAAACCCAAAAGAGGGAAGAGGTCCCTCTCTGGGAGAAAACGCATGGGGTCCAAGAGAGACTTGGGTTCGCCACATAGGAAGGGCTGAGAGAAACCAGGGACATCAGGCAAGAAGAGGGGTCAGAGAATCCAGCAAATGAGGCTGGTGAAGGAAGGAGGGCCAGGCCACGCAGAACAATTGAGGACATGTCAAATATTTGTTCTTTATCTTAAAGCCGATTGGAGGTCAGCAAAAGATTTCAAGTAGGAGTGTGTTTTGGTTTGCTTTGACAAAGGTAGCTATTATTTTCACTGAGAAATGGAAATTGACCACGGGAGATAAGGTGCCAGGAGACCAGGTGGCAGGGGTTCATTCAAAGTCATTTCCCCAAGGAGAACGGGGACGGCTCCCGTCTTAGGGGATGACTTCCATTCAAGGGAGGAAATGAGCTTTGTGGTCAAGTTTGAGTTTGAGGAGGTGAAGAGTTGCTTTACGGAAAATGGAGCTGCAACTGTGGAAGAAGCGTGGTGTGAGGCTGGATCTGGCACGGGAAGGACAAAACAACCTGGGAAGAAAAGCCTGACACGGTCCCCGGCAGATGGCGCAGGAGAGGTTAGAGTCATCCAGGAGATTTAATTTTGGGTGGTGCAGAGGAACCCTCTTAGCCTTCACATCTCAGGCAACAAAAGATGGCCTGGCTTTTATTCACAGCCTCCAAATGAAAGCATTAACAACCACATTAACAATGACAAAATTCAACAGTCAACTGCGAAATGGGTAAAAAGTTAGCAAATGAAAATCATACATATGGTGGATGTGTGACAAAGTCACTAGAGCGACCTCGCGAGAATGCACATGTCAAAAATTAAAAAGCTCTGATGTTTTGAAGTGTCGGGTCTAATTCCAACATGCCAATATTTAGAACAAGTTAATGGGGTCGTTTTGACATTACCATTGCATTATTTATATATTTTTAATGAACAAACTTGATTGTTAAGAGTAGATTTAGGTTTACAGAAAAATTGAGTGGAACAGAGTTCCTGCATACCCCCCCTCCACCTCGCCCCCACACTTTCCACTATTTTTAAGATGTTACATTGGTGTGGTGCATAATTACAACCAAGGAACTAACATTGAAACATTATTATTAACTGAAGTCCATAGTTTGCATTAGAGTTTGCTCTTCCTGCTATGGAATTCTATGGGTTTTGACAAATGTCATGTAACTACCGTTATTATACGATATGGAATAATTCCACTGACCTAAAAATTCCCTGTTCTCTACTAGTTCAGCCCTCCCCTCACCAGCCCTTGGCAACCACAGAGCTTTTTACTGTCTCATAGTTTTGTTTTTCCAGAATGTCCTATAGTTGGAATCATACCATATGTAGCCTTTTCAGATTGGTTTCTTTCACTTAGTGATATGCATTTAAGGTTGCTCCATGTCTTTTCATGGCGGGATAGCTCATTTCTTTTTAACACTGCATAATATTTCATTGTCTGCATGGACTCGTTTATCCATTCACCTGCTGAAGGACATCTGGGCTGCTTCCAGTTTGGCAGTCATGAATACGGCTGCTATAAACATCAGTGTGCAGATTTTTGTGCAGATAAGTTTTCAATTCATTTGGGTAAATACCAAGGAATACGAATGCTGGATCATATGGTAAGAGTATATTTAATTTTATAAGAAAATGCCAAACTGTCTTCTAAAGTGGCTGCACCATTTTGCATTCCCAGCAGCATGAATGAGAGTTCCTGTGGCTTCACGTCCTCACCAGCATATGGTGTTACCAGAGCGCTGGGTTTTACACTTTCTGTGGTGAGGTGTCGGTTTAGGCTCTTTGGCCACTTTCTGATTAGGCTGTTGTGTTTTCTTACTGTTAAGTCTTAAAAGTTCTTTGTATAACCTGGAGGCCCATTATCAGATATGAGTTTTGCAGAATTTTCTCCCAGTCTGTGGCTTGCCTTTTCATGCTCTAACAGTGTCTTTTGCAGAGCAGAAGTTTTTAATTTTAGTGAAGTCCAACTTCTCTTTTTTTCATGAATTGTGCTTTTGCATGGAATTAGTCATAACTGCATTTTAATATGGTTTGTTTGATTTGAGAAGAATTTTCTTCAGTGTTATTATCTGAATTTATGTTCATTTTTACAGGATTGGAAATATACAAATATGCATGCAATTTTTAAAGGTGGCCACGTCATCTTTTATTGCAAGTTAAAGTCCTTTTGTTGTCTTTATAGATTCATGTTGTGTTATTTTTGTTGTTATCATTATTATTGGACTTGTTAGTATTAAGTAGCCATTTTGGCAGAAAGAGAAGTCACACTCTTTACCTTTGCCATCCAATGCTTCACATCCTGTGAGTTAAAGAAAAATAATTTGTGTATAGAAATTATTGATTTGCATCAGTTTTCTGCTTCAGCACAGCTCATGGTTAGGGACTGGGTTAGTAAAAACTAATATATCATTTTCTCAGCTTCAACCTGGATTGTATGGGCATCCTGTGTTTTGGCCTTGAACTGTTACATATTAGACGTTATGTTTTATTATTTACAGCCCTGTGCTCTTTCAAGGCCATCACAATCCCTGGTTTCAGCAAATGAAGGTTTGCACAGTGCTTCACTCAGACAGCTGGGGGGCTCCTTGCCTCTTACCCAGATGTCTGCTGTGATACTGTAAGACACTGTTTCCTCCAAGAACCTTTCCTGAGTAATCATACTTAAAATTCCTCCTGTTCTCCCTCTGACCCTTTTATCTGCTTTTCACCTTTCTTGTTAGCTTGGATGATGAAAACCCTATGGTTTTTCTGCCTGCCTGCGTAGTGTCTGACTCTTCTGGGAAACATGTTCTCCAAGAGGGCAGGGATCGCCTCTGCCTGGTACAGCAGGCTCGCTAGTACTTGATAAATACTTGTGAATTAATCTGAGTCACCGGTGTACAAGCTACTTTGTCAAATTCCTTTTATGGACTTACCAAGCATGTGTCTGGCACAGGCAATTTCTGTATGTTTGTTTTGGGTAATATTATAGCAAGAACAGGACTAAGCATTTCTATTTGATGCTACTATCCACCTTGTGCATTAGACCTGGCAGGAGGCTCTTTGTTCATTTCATAAATTTTAAAAATTCTTAATTTTTTCTCTTGCCCAGAAGATCTTCTTTTTGGTTTATAGTAATTTTCTAATATCATTTTGTCTCTTTTAAGTTGATGCAAATTTAAAACAGAGGAAAAAAAAGAATCAAGGGAAATCAGCATCCCGGTTTTCAAAACCTGTGATGTTCCTGAGGGGCAGAGACCAATATTTCCATCACCAAAAGAACTTGAAAATACGGGATATCATATGACTTGCAGGTAACTTTCAGAAGCCCGTTGGTACCGTAGAGGTTCTGCAATGTCCATGTGGGGAAAAGAAAGCAATGAAGCCCCAGCTCAGCTCTGTTGAAGCCAGGCTTTTACAGATGTATTTGATCTGTTTTACTTAAAAGCGTCTTAATGTTCCTTGGATCTAGTCTTCCAAAGAATATTCTTTATAAAATGTTGCTTTTTGCATTGTTTGTTAATTTGCTGGATGAGGAAACAGTTTTACAGGCTGGCTGAAGTTAAAGGTGTAGGCAGTGCCCCTTTGTTGTTTCATGTGAGCAAGACTTCATGTAACAAGTCTGGTTATGACTCATGGTCAAAAAACAAAATAAAACAAAAAAACAAAACAACAACAACAAAAAATGAAAAAAACGGCAAAACAAAACAAAAAACCACCTCTCTCATGTCACCTTAAGTAAAAGCAGAGCATAATGTTAACCACTAATTATTCTTATGATTTCCCCAATTCCAAATGTGAATCGAAGCACATCTTAACCAGATGCAGAATACCTGGGAATGCATTCTGGAAAACACACAGAATGACTGGATAACAATTTTTTCTCACACTATCTGTCATGTGTGAATATCACCTCTTCAGAGAGGCCTTCTCCCATCTCCAATCTCAAATAGCCACTTCTCTCCAAGGCACTCTCCAGACTGTCACCTTATTTTTTGTACTCATAGCACGTGACAATAGCTCCAGTAATTTTTAGTTATGCACTTGCCATCGTCTGCTTCCCTGAGCCTGTTTACTCCAGAATAATTTCCTGGAGAAGTCCCATTCACTGCTTTATACTCAGCAGCTAGAAAATGACCCGGAGCATGGCAGGGCTCTATAAATAACTGGTGCACAAACCCAGACGCTAAGTTCTTGACTCAGGATGCAATTAAGCCACAACTTTCCTACATGAATTTAAAGTCTAACGTCTCTTAACTGGGTGGAGCATGGACCAAGCACACCAAGCAGATTATCCAACTGTGAAATGAGTAAGTCCTATGTCCCTGACGTCAGCCTGTTGGAAATGCTGTGTTCAATGCTAGGGAAAACACTTGTAGCATAAATTACTGCATTCATAATCTAACGATCCTTAACAGCATAGGTACATTTTATATTTAGAGAATTCTGGCTTTTGAGTTTATCATCTATTACCCCAAGAACCATCACCTTAGTTAGACTTACATTGAGCTGATTAGTTTTGAATAGGTTCATTTAGAAAATTTAGATTCATTTTAATGAACTGTGAGGATAGTTACCTGTTTCAAGTAGACTCAATGGAATTTTTAAGACTCAAATGATTAGTCTCTAATCTAGGTTATCTATTTAAATGAAAGGAGTTAAGACGACAAACTTTCCAAATATTGCTTTGATTCAATTAGTTAAAAGTAACTTTATCAGACTGTTCAAATTTTATCTATTTTTAATCAATCAGAGATGTCAACCATTAAGAAGAAAATCCCCCCCACCTCATTTAATTTCAAATATGAAGCACTTGACTTAGTGGGCAGATGTGTATGGAACTTGCTTCTCTTTGTGATGGGGACTGTATTTGTGAGCATCTCTGTCCGCATGGGATGTGTGTTTGAGGTGCTATACGTATGTGGAACATTCTTTTTAAAAAAATATGTCATTGAGCTACGTCACACACCATACAACACACAAAATTCACTCATTTAAAGTGTTTATTTCAATGTTTTAAAATAGATATGTGTAACCAGAACCACCATCAACTTGAAACATTTTCATCACCTGAAGAAAAAACTCCATACATTGTAGCTGTAACTCTCCTGTCTTCCAATCTCTATGCTGACCCAGGCCCTAAGCAAGAATGAATATACTTTGTGTCTATATAGATTTTCTGTTCTGAATAATTGATATAAATGGAATTACACAATGCATGGTCTTGTGTAGCTGGTTTCTTTCATTTAGCATAGTTTTCTAGTTCATCTATGTTGACGCATGTTATCAGTACTTCATTCCTTTCTATGGCCAAATAATATTCTATTGTGTGGATATTTCATATTTTTTATTCATTTGTCAAATGATGACCTTCTGGACTGTGTACACTTGTTAACTTTTATGAACAATGCTGCTACAAATATTCATGTTCAACTTAATATTCATGTTCAACTTTACCCATAGGCATATGTTTTTGTTTCTCTTAGGTATATAGCTAGGAACAGAATTGCTGTATCATAAGGGGACTCTATGTTGCATCATTTGAGGCACTACCAGACTGTTTTCCAAAGGAGCTGGACCATTTCCACCAGTAGTGTGTGAGAATTCTGACTTCTCACATATTATGCCTACCAGCACTTATTATTATTCAACTTTTTAATTCCAGACATCCTATTGGATGGAAGTGGTATCTCATTACACTTTGATTTGACTTAATTTAATCTGATGACTAAAAAGTACAGCATCTTTACATGTGCACATTGGCTATTGATACACCTTCTTGGTAGAAATGTATATTCTGATCTTTTGTCAGCTCAGCTGTGTTATTGTCTTCTTATTAGTGAGTTGCAAGTGTTCTTTAGATGTTCTCATACCAGTGCCTTATCTAACACATGCTCAGTAAAAGCGTTTTCTTATCCTGTAGGTTGTTTTTTCTTTTTCTTAATAGCATTCTTCAAAGTGTGGATTTTAATTTTGACGAAGTCCAATGTATCTATATTTTATTTTTTTGTTTGTGATTTTGATGTCATATGTAAGAATTATTTGCCAAACACCAAGTTATGGAGATTTATTCATATGTTTTTGCTTAATAATTTTATATTTATTGAATTTAGGCCTTTGATCCATACTGAGTTAATTTCTGTGTATGGTGTAAGGTTAGAGTCCAGTTTCATTCTTTTGCATGTGGGTGGTTGTTCAGTTGTCCCAGCCTCATTTGTTGAAAAAACTATTCTTTCTCAATTCAATGGTCTTGACACCCTTGTTGAAGTTCAGTTGGCCATAGGTATATGTTTATTTCTGGGTTCTCAATTTTATTTCATTGATCTACATTGCTGTCTTTCTACAATATCCCACTGGTTTCATCACTGTTACTTTGTAATAAGTTTTCAAACCATGAAGTGTGCATTCTACTTCGTTCCTCTTTTTCAAAAATATTTTGGCCATTCTAGGTTTCTTGGAATTTCTTGTGAATTTTATAATCAATGCGTCAACTTCTACCAAAAAGTCCACTGCAATTCTGGTAAGGCTTGTGTTTCTACTGACATTTCCTCAGTCTCAGAGACTCTCTCCAGAAAAGTCCAGTCTACTAACAAGCCCACCAAGGGCTTTCTTCATTTGTTGCAGTGTTTTTGATTTCTAGCATTTCTTTCATATTCTTTCTTAGATCTTTCTACTTAGATTACCTGTGTTTTTGCCTGTTGTCAAAATTTCCACTAGAACACTTGGCATATTAATCATGATTATTTTAAATTCCTGGTCTGATCATTCCAACATTCTTGCCTCATCTGACTCTGGCTTTGATGTTCGCTCTGTTCACTGTGTCTCTATTTTTGCCTTTTAGTGTGCCTTGTAATTTTCTGTTGAAATCTGGACAAGACATACGTGGTGAAAGGAGCTTCTTTAAATCAGTCTTCAGTGATGTAGAAGTGAGGTGCGGGGAGGGAAGTGCCTCACGGTCCTGGGAGCTGGTTTCGGTGTTTGGTGATTCTGTGACCTGGACTGTGACATTCACATGTGCTCCTTATCCTCTCCCCTTATGTGTGACACGATGGCTATAGGTGCCTGGAGTTGGCTATTTGCCTTCTCCCAGGTTAGCTAGGTTCTGATAAAACGCTGATAGTTTAAGTTCGATTAAATAGTTTCTCCTGAGGCAGACACTGTGAAAAAGAACAGAGGGCTCTGACGTATTTCAAGCAGGTTACTTTTCACTTTCCCTTGTTTGATTTTTCTCTGATCATCACTGTGAAGACCTGGTAGGCTCCCAGATATAAAACTTACAAAGTGTGGGGGCCCCCATGATTGGGTCCGCCTGTATTTTTAACTGTCAGACTTGTCCACACTGCTGTAGAAATCTGTGAGTTACGGCTCCGGCGATCCCACCCTCTACTGGTTTGCTTTGAGGTTCTGCTCACAGGCTTGTCCTCCAGTGAGCTGTAATTCTCTGTGTCTTCTTCTCTGTCTTTCCAGTTTTGGGGACAGAAGACTGTCCTGTGATATCAGCATTTAATAAAAACCCCACTAACTAAAACACATGATGCAGAAAAAGAGTACATTAGCTGTTTAAGCCAGAGTATTACAGGAATGTAGCTCATTATTAAACTAGGTTTTACATTACCAAATACCTCAGCTCCCTTCAACATGGATAAGTCCCTATCAAACTCTGGAATTTTCACAAACCAGGAAAAAAAAATAGCCTGTCATTATGTTTTTACTTCCTTTTTCTCCCTTTCTCAATCAATTCATCAACACATGTTTATGAAGAATAAGACTCTGGCTAGATGTCTTTGTACTCCTAGGATGACTTTGGTAATGAACCTTCCTCCTCCTCATGAATTTATAGAAAGAAACCCTGAAAAACTTTTAATTCTATCCATCAGCCTAACTGACTGTGTAGAAAAATCCCTAACCTCAAGACCACATCTCCAAAGAAAGCAACTATTAATTAGAATCTGTTGGTGCAGACAGATAGGGAGCTACAATTCTCAGGTGTGCAATGCTCCTGTTGCTCTAGGTTAGTTTTCTCTTGTTTGAAAGTTATGATCTTAAGAAGAAATAGGAATTGATTACACTTTTAATAAATCAAATAAAAAATTAAGGCTAAATACTATTTTTTCAAGAGGCTATACAGTGGTCCCAGGACATTACAAGTCAGAAAAATTTTAAATCATGTGTGCTGAAACTCCTCTTTGATAAAGAGTTTAAATAGAGATGTGAAAAATGAAAACCTAAATTGTGTGGAAATGTACATACTGACCCCAATTTAAAAGGCCAGGGTTGGAAAGGCTTTTCCCTGAAAGTAATGAGACTGCTGCACCAATAGGCCTTGAAACCTCAGAAAATAAATTAGTGAAGGGAGTTTGCAAGTGCAGAATCTGTTGAGCACTTCATAAGAAGATTAGTATATAGCACATCCATAATCAGTGAAAACATCTCAGTGTTTATGTTTATCAAATCTCCTCATTAAATTAATATTAAAAAGCTTTAATTTTCAGTTATTCTTAATACTTTTTAAAATAAAAAATATTGTAAGGTATGATACATGCTTTTTTCTTGAAGATTGCATATATCTTTATTTTTAGACATTATATCTGCCATAGTTTGAACATGGTTTGTTGCAACCAAATATCACCTTAAAATTACATTGAGATACCATCAGATACCAGTTAGAATGGTTATCATTAAAAAATCTGGAGACAACAGATGCTGGAGTGGATGTGGAGAAATAGGAACACTTTTACACTGTCAGTGGGAGTGTAAACTAGTTCAACTATTGTGAAAGACAGTATGGTGATTCCTCAAGGATTTAGAAATAGAAATTCCATTTGACCCAATAATCCCATTACTGGGTAGATATCTAAAGGATTATAAATTGTTCTATTATAAGGACACATGCACACATATGTTCGTTGCGTCACAGTTTACGATAGCAAAGACCTGGAACCAACCCAAATGCCCAACAACGATAGACTGGACAAAGAAAATGTGGCACATATACTCCATGGAATACTATGAAGCCATACAAAACAATGAGTTCGTGTCCTTTGTAGGGACATGGATGAATCTGGAAACCACCATTCTCAGCAAACTGAAGCAAGAACAGAAAAACAAACACTGCATGTTCTCACTCATAGGTGAGTGTTGAACAATGAGAACACATGGGCACAGGGAGGGGAGTGTCACACACTGGGGTAAGTTAAGGGGAAGGGAGCTAGGGGAGGGACAGTGGGGGGGCTGGAAATTGGGGAGGGATAACACTGGGAGAAACACCTGATGTATGCAATGGAGGGATGGAGACAGCAAACCACCATGGCATGTGTGTACCTATGTAACAATCCTGCAAGATCTACACATGTACCCCAGAACTTAAAGTACAATTGAAAAAAAAATATCTGATCCTTGATGGTGGCTGGCAAGATGGCCAAATAGGAACAGCTCGGGTCTGCAGTTCCCAGTGAGATCAACGCAGAAGGTAGATGATTTCTGCATTTCCAACTGAGGTACCCAGCTCATCTTATTGGGACTGGTTAGACAGTGGGTGCAGCCCATGGAGGGTGAGCTGAAACAGGGTGGGGCATCATCTCACCTGGGAAGCACAAGGGGTAGGGGAACTCCCTCCCTTAACCAAGAAAAGCCTTGAGGGATTGTGCCGTGAGGAATGGTGCACCCTGGCCCACATACAACGCTTTTCCCATGGTCTTCACAACTCACAGACCAGGAGATTGCCTTGAGTGGCTACACCACCAGGGGCTGGGTTTCCGGCACAAAACTTGGTGGCCATTTGGGCAGACACCAAGCTAGCTGCGGGAATTTTTCTGTCATACAGCAGTGGCACCTGGAACACCAACAAGACAGAATCATTTACTCTCCTGCAAAGGGGGCTGAAGCCAGGGAGCCAAGAAGTCTATCTCAGTGGATCCCAACCCCACAAAGTTCAGCAAGCTAAGACCCACTGGCTTCAAATTCTCACTACCAGCACAGCAGTCTGAAGTCAACCTGGGATGCTTGAGCTTGGTAAGGGGTGGGGCATGCACCATTACTGAGGATTGAGTAGGCCATTTTTCTCTCACAGTGTAAACAAAGACGCCAGGAAGTTTGAACTGAGAGGATCCTACCTCAGTTCAGCAAAACCACTGTAGCCAAACTGCCTGTCTAGATTTCTCCTCTCTGGGCAGGACAGCTCTGGAAGAAAGGCAGCAGCCCCAGTCAGGGGCTTATAGATGAAACTCCCATCTCCCTGGGACAGAGCACCTGGGGGAAGGGGCAGCTGTGGGCACAGCTTCAGCAGACTTAAACGTCCCTACCTGCCGGCTCTGAGGAGAGCAGCGGATCTCCAAGCACAGCGCTTGAGCTCTGCTAAGGGACAGGCTGCCTCCTCAGGTGGGTCTCTGACCCCCATGCCTCCTGACTAGAAGAAACCTCACAGCAGGGATCAACAGACACCTCATACAGGAGAGCTCCAGCAGGAATCTGGTGGGTACCCCTCTGGGATGAAGCATCCAGAGGAAGGAACAGGCAGCAATCTTTGCTGTTCTGAAGCCTCCACTGGTGATACCCAGGCAAATAGAATCTGGAGTAGGCTTCCAGCAAACTTCAGCAGACCTGAAGCCGAGGGGCCTAACTGTTAGAAGGAAAACTAACGAACAGAAAGGAAGAGCATCAACATCAACAAAAAAGATGTCCATCCCAAAACACCATCCAGAGGTCACCAGCATCAAAGACCAAAGGTAGATAAATTCACGAAGATGAGGAAAAACCACAAGGTATCAGAATTTCTGGAACACAGCTAAAGCAGTGTTTAGAGGGAAATCTATAGCACTAAATGCCCACAGGAGAAAGTGGGAAAGATCTAAATTCGACAGCCTAATATGACAATTAAAATAACTAAAGAAGCAAGAGCAAACAAATTCAAAAGCTGAAGACAAGAGATAACTAAGATCAGAGCAGAACTGAAGGAAATAGAAACAGGAAAACCCCTTCAAAAAAATCAATAAATTCAGGAGCTGTGTTTTTGAAAAGATTAACAAAATAGACTACTAGTCAGGCTAATGAATAAGAAAAGAGAGAGGAATAAAATAGACACAATACAAAATGATTAAGAGGATACCACCACTAATTCCACAGAAATACAAACTACCATTAGAGAATATGATAAACACATCTATGCAAATAAACAAGAAAACCTAGAAGAAATGGATAAATTTCTGGGCTCACACATTCTCCCAAGATTAAACAAGGAAGAAGTTGAATCCCTGAATAGACCAATAACAAGTTCCTGGAAGTTGAGGCAGTAATTAATAGCCTGCCAACCAGAAAAAAAGCCCAGGACTAGATAGATTCATAGCCAAATTCTACCAGAGGTACAAAGAGGAGCTGGTACCATTCCTTCTGAAACTATTCCAAACAATAGAAAAAGAGGGACTCCTCTCTAACTCATTCTATGAGGCCAGCATATCCTGAAACTAAAACCTGGCAGATACACAACAAAAAAGGAAAATTTCAGGCCAATATCCCTGATAAACATTTATGCGAAAATCCTCTATAAACTACTGGCCAACCGAATCCAGCAGCATATCAAAAAGCTCATCCATCACGACCAACTAGGTTTCATCCCTGGGATGCAAGGCTGGTTCAGTATATGCAAATCAATAAACAGAATCCATCACATAAACAGAACCAATAACAAAAACCACATGATTATCTACATAGATGTAGAAAAGGCCTTAAACAAAATTCAACAGCTCTTCATGCTAAAAACACTCAATAAACTAAATATTGATGGAACACATCTCAAAATAATAGGGCTGTTTATGACAAACCCACAGCCAATATCATACAGAATGGGCAAAAATTAGAAGCATTCCCTTTGAAAACTGACTCAAGACAAGGATGCCCTCTCTCACCATTCCTATTCAACATAGTATTGGAAATTCTCACCCGGGCAATCAGGTAAGAGAAAGAAATAAAGGGTATTCAATTAGTGAGTGAGAAAGTCAAATTGTCTCTGTTTGCAGATGACATGATTGTATATTTAGAAAACCCCATCGTCTCAGCCTAAAATCTCCTTAAGCTGATAAGTAACTGCAGCAAAATCTCAGGATACAAAAATCAATGTGCAAAAATCAAAAGCATTCCTATATACCAATAATAGACAGAGAGGCAAATCATAAGTGAACTCTCATTCACAATTGCTACAAAGAGAATAAAATACCTAGAATAGAGTTTACAAGGGATGTGAAGGACCTCTTCAAGGAGAACTACAAATCACTGCTCCAGAAAATAGAGAGGTCACAAACAAATGGAAAAACATTCCATGTTCATAGATAGAAAGAATCAATATTGTGAAAATGGCCATACTGCCCACAGTAATTTATAGATTCAATAAAATCTCCATCAAGCTACCACTGAGTTTCTTCACAGAATTGGAAAAAACTACTTTAAATTTCATATGGAACCAAAAAAGAGCCCCCATAGTCAAGTCAGTCCTAAGCAAAAAGAACAAAGCTGGAGGCATCACCCTACCTGACCTCAAACTATACTACAAAGCTACAGTGACAAAAACAGCATGGTACTGGTACCAAAACAGATACACAGACCAATGCAACAGAATGGAGGCCTCAGAAATAACACCACACATCTATAACCATCTGGTCTTTGACAAATCTGACAAGACAAGCAATGGGGAAAGAATTCCCTATTTAATAAATGGTGTTGGGGAAACTGGCTAACCATATGCAGAAAGCTGAAACTGGATCCCTTACTTACACCTTATACAAAAATAAACTCAAAGTGGATTAAAGATTTAAATGTAAGACCTAAAACCATAAAAACCTTAAAAGAAAACCTAGGCAATACCATTCAGGACATAGGCATGGGCAAAGACTTCATGACTAAAACACCAAAAGAAATGGCAACAAAAGCCAAAACTGACAAGTGGAATCTAATTAAACTAAAGAGCTTCTGCACAAAAAAAGAAACTATCATGAGAGTGAACAGGCAACCTACAGAATGAGAGAAAATTTTTGCAATCTATCCAGAATCTACAAGGAACTTAAAGAAATTTACAAGAAAAAACCAAACAGCCCTATCAAAAAGTGGATGAAGTATATAAACAGACATTTCTCAATAGAAGACATTTATGCAGCCAACAAACATATGAAAAAAAGCTCATCATCACTGGTCATCAGAGAAATGCAAATCAAAACCACAATAAGATACCATCTTATGCCAGTTAGAATGGTGATCATTAAAAAGTCAGGAAACAACAGATGCTGGAGATGATGTGGAGAAACAGAAATGCTTTTTCACTGTTGGTGGGAGTGTAAATTAGTTTGACCATTGTGGAAGACAGTGTGAAGATTCCTCCAGGATCTAGAACCAGAAATCCCACTTGACCCAGCAATCCCATTACTGGATATATACCCAAAGATTATAAATCACTCTACTATAAAAAAACAGCACTATTCACAATAGCAAAGACTTGGAACCAACCCAGATGCCCATAAATGATAGACTGAATAAAGAAAATGTGACACATATACACCACAGAATACTACGTAGCAATAAAAAAGATGAGTTCATGTCCTTCTCTGGGACATGGATGAAGCTGGAAACCATTCTCAGCAAACTAACCCAGGAACAGAAAACCAAATACCACATGCTCTCATTTATTAAGTGGGAGTTGAACAATGAGGACACATGGACACAGGGAGGGAACATCACATACTGGGGCCTGTTGTGGGGTGGGCAGCTAGGGGAGGGAGAGCATTAGGAGAAATACCTAATATGGATGACGGGTTGATGGGTGCAGCAAACCACCATGGCATGTGGATGCCTATGTTACAAACCTGCACATTTTGCACATGTATCCCAGAACTTTAAATATAATAATAATAAGAAGAAGAAGAAGAAGAAATCTGATCCTCAATCTTGGAGGTGGGGCTTAATGGGAGGTGTTTGGGTCTGGGGGCAGATCTGTCAAAAATAGATTCACCCCTTTCCTTGAGGGTGAATGAGTTCTCCCTCCATTAGTTCCCACGAGAGTTGGTTGTTAAAATGAGTCTGGCATCCCCACCTGCTTACTCTCACACCCTGTGATCTCTGCACACTGGCTCCCCTACATCTCTGGCAGAAGCCACTTGAGGGTCTCACTAGATGCCCAATCTTGAGCCGTCCAACAAGCAGAATTGCAAGCCAAATAAACCTCTTTTCTTTATAAACTACCCAGTCTTAAGTATTCCTTATAGCAACTCTAAGTGGACTATGATAATACTTATTTTGGGGAAAACATCGAATAGATGAAACACTCATACAGTCCTGGTGGGAGTACAACCACTTTGCAAAGTTGTTTAGCACTATGCATTTATATTGTTTAGCATTAAACACTTATATTGTTCATATCTGTCTATCTATCTATCTATCTATCATCTATCTATCTATCCATCATCTATCTGTATCACAATCTAGAATTTTACTCCGAGTTTTATGTCAAACAGCTCCAAGATTCATAACCCCAAAATGGAAACAGTCCAAGTCTCCAACACTAGAATGCTCAGGTACCTTGGTGTGCATCCATATGCATGGCATGACATGGTCATATGACATGATGTATGACATGCCCTAATAAGGCATGAAGTGACGTGATATGAATGCTGTAGCATGACCCAGGGTAGAGCACAACAGTGAGAGTGAGCACACTCCGGCTCCATTTACATGGAAGAATCTCAAAAGCATGATGCTGAGCAACAGAAACCAGAGAGAAAGGAGCACGTACTGTTTTACTCATACAAAGTTCAAGACTGGCAGCACAGGCCTGTGAGTTAGAAGCCAGCAAAGTGATTTCCTCTTGCAGTCATGGGGCAGGAACACACAGGAATGTTGGCAATGTTAGCTCTCATGACTTGGACGGCTTTCCAGGAGTGGTCATTTATGATTATTCATTTAACTCACCAAGCTGTACATTTATGATCTGTTCACCTCTACTTATGGCTTATGATATGCTTACTTTGGTTTAACAATGTTTTAAAAATGAATAAGAGAGTTAATTAAAAAGGTTATGATGAGACCAGGGCACAGGGGTTCAGAAGGATCCAGGCACAATGAGCCATTTGGAGAACTTTGCTTTTTGCTCCGGGAAAAATGGGAGCCATTGGAGAGCCTTGAGTAGAGGAGTGAAATGCTCTGATTTATATTTGTTATAATGATCATTCTGGCTGCTGTGATAAAAATACACTGTGGGTTGAGATGAGAGAATAGGGTGAGGTGAAGAGTGTGTGTATTGCCAATTTTGATGCATTTTGCTGAACTGCTCTCCCTAGAATCTGCAACTTCTCCACATCATCCTCTGCACAATGGGCTCTCCAGATGTTGAATATTTGCTCATTTGATGAGGAAAAGTGATAGCTGAAGGCAGTTTTAATTTACATTTCTTGCATTAGGGGTGGGATTTATCTTCTTTTCACATATTTGAGAGCCATCTGCAATCCTTCTCTATCAACTGTCTGTATATCCTTGCCCATTTTTTCTATTGATTCATCAATATGTTTTCTCTTACATATTTGGGCATACCCATTGCATATGAAGGGAATTAGGCATCATCTGTGATTTGAGCTACAGCTACATTTTTATTTCTGGAATTAAACTTAAAAAGGGCTTCCCCACTCAAAGATTATTATAAAAATAATGCCAATAGTAATCTGAAAACTCGATGTTTTCTTTTAGTACTTTTGTAATTTGTTTTTTCTTAAAGCTTAAATCAAGGTTTTATTTATAATTCATTTTTGGCACAAAATTTTCAGAAAAAAATCTGAGGTGTTTTTTTCCCCAAGATCATAAGGAACATAATGGACTTTTGAAATCCATTGCCTGGTTTGAATTCTAGCTCTGTCACTCTCTAGCTCTGGAACGCTGGGCAATCACTTAATGACTCTGTGCAGTTTGTTAACTGGAAAGTCAGGATAACAATAATATCTACTTTTGAGAGTTGTTTTAATGATTAAATTAGTTCATAAACATCAGTTAAGATACAAGAACAGTGCCCATGCCTATAAACATTCAATGAACACTAATATTTCCATTAATCGAGTTAATGAGTTAATTGTGTATCCAACACTCCCCACTTAATTTGTTGTGCTATTAATAGCAAATCATAGCTTTAGATTAAGTTTTGGGCTTTTCCGTCTTTTTTACGGATCGTGATCACTAGTCATGAGCTGGTATCACATTATTTGACTTGTTGTAGCTTTAAAGTGAACTCTACATTAAGCACAACAAATAATTTCCTCCCCCACTGTTTTTTTTTTTTTGCACAATGCTCACGCACATTGCTACTTTCTATTTTTACACATCCTTTAAAACAAGCCTGTTAACAAAAAACAAATCCTGATGCTATTTTACTAAATCATGTTGTTTATGAATTAACATGGGAAAAATTGAAATGTTTGAGATAATAATAATTTCTGGACAAGTATGTGCTGTATCTTTTAAATCTCTCAAGAGGATTTTGTAGATTTTCATGTATTGAAATTGTATCTGCCACGTTAATTTTATTCCTCGACATTACAGCTCCTTATTACCAAGAGAGGCAGAGCATGCATTGCTGTGCCTGCCCAGTGCCTTTCTGGGTACTGCTCTGTGGGCCAGCCCAACCGCCCAGCCCACCTGGCCCTGCCCAGGGCTTTGTCACCTGCCTTCCTCACAGCCTGGTTTGTGTTTGGCTTTGTGTAAGGAGAGGTGTCAATGACAGGTGACCGCAGGGTCCCTGTATTTCCCCTGCAGACCTGGTGCTAAGATTTGGGAAGTGACTGAGCATCTCTGTGACTAGAGCTACCCGCTGGGCATCGTTTTTCCTTGACCCAAGCTCCATGGACATCATTCTCTCCTCCTGCTCTCTGGGGTCCGGGGTGGGACAACTTCTTCTTATATCTTAATGTTCTTTGTCGGTTTATTTTTATGCTCTGAATCACTCCTTTATTACATTCTCTCTGAAACCCCAGCTGATGTGTCCTCGGCTTCTTGTTAGCACCCTAAAAGTCACAGATACTTTTCATCACATTGTCTAAACAATTGTTTTATACATAAAGCACATGAATATCTGTAAGCTTATTTTTTTTATTTAGCCTCCTTCTTGACATTTCTCATTATTTAAAATATTTGTTCTGTTGGCCTTAAATTTTTCGATAACATCGTTATTAAATGAAGATAATTTTTCTTCTTTATTTCAGTTTTATCTTTTCTTGGTTTATTTTTCCTTTTTCTTTTTTGGGGGGGTTGGGGGAAGGAAGAGGTGATTTATTCGGCCAGGAGCAAGGTGGCATAGTTGCCTCACAGCCAAGTTCCTCTAACAAAGGCAACCTCTGCCTTTATATAGGCTCACAACTCTAGATATTACGTGTGAAAGGGTCTTGGGTTTACAGTTTTAGAAAGTACAAGTGAGGGGGTCGTGATCGATGAAGTAAGTGTGGGGGGCTTGAGTAAGATTGAATGGGAGCAATAGAGGGTGTTTCTCCATGTTGCCCCCATGCTTAAGATCTCAGGTGATCTTAGGGGGCAGGTGAGTCTTTAACCTCCAGGCCACTGACCTCATGCCTACTGTGTCTCAACTTTTACTTCCTTCTTCTTTGAGACAAGAGACAGGAAAGACGGGTTTCTTTCCTCACTTCCCCCTTTGAGAACCTCACTTACTAGTGATAGTGGGGTTCTCATTCTCAACCTCACTATTTGGGTCATTCTGTGAGCTCGATCAACAGTGAGGAAGTTTTCTGATGAACTACAGTGGTAACAAAGCTTCAAATTATTTGGAGAAACGAGGGTAGCAAGCAGGGGAGCAGTAAGCAAGGACCTGTTACCAATAGTGTACCTATGATGAGGGTTTTCAATCCTCCCAAGGACGAGGACCGACCTCCAAATAAAGGCTCAGGGCTAAATCCATGCCACACTTGCACGGGCACATGCGCCAGTTTTATCATGTCTTTCGCGATGTTTCTTACCCACGCAGTATGGGTACACATAGGACATTCATCCAAAGCTTCCCCCCGTTCTAAGTTTGCCACGAGGGCTAACATGATTAAAATAGGAAGCAACATTTTACGCCAGGCACGGGCAAGGAATGTGCTTCAAGGAACAGCAACAATGACAGCGTAACAGTAGAACAGTGAATATTACTGGAATAGCACCAAGTATTAAGATTTAATGCAAATTTACTTATCCAACAAGGACTGCTCAGGCTTCGGCCATGCACGTGTTGACTAGTCAGCTTCAGGTTGTGTGACTAGAGCAGGGCTCGATGCGTCCTCAGGATTCATCACATTTGAGACAGAACTGGGCTGGTCTTGGCCCTTGTCCCTGTTGACAATGCACCTCAAAGTCAGCCTGGTAGGGTGCTCTGGATCTGGTGGGCTAATCTTGATTTATTTTTAAGTCCCTCTCCCCAGTTCCAATTAGATTGGCTAATATCATCACATAAAATCAAGTGGAAGGGATAGTATTCATTCTTGCTTTTGCTTTTACTAAAAGTGCTTCTAGTGTCTTTCCATTAGAAAGACCATGGCTGTGGCAGCTTGGATCATCCAACACCTGCCCAGATGCCGGATGCCTTTCACAGAGTGCTGCTGGGATCAATGCCTAGGGAAAGAAGAGGAAGGGGGTGGTACTGAGCCAAGAAAAACCCAAAGACCAGCATTAGCCAACTTCATGGGGCAACCTGGAGCTACCATGGGTCCACAGAGTTGGTTCCCAATGAGGCCAGATGGTTGGGCTTTTGCAGCAATCATTCTACGAGAGCTTCTGCAGAAGCCATGTTTGGGTGTGTGGCCCTCTGCCACTGCAGGTGACACAGCCTGATGGATTAAGAGCTGTTAGCCTCCCCACAGCTGGAAACAAGAGCTTCCTGGGCACGCCCCACAGTCCACTCCTTCCTCTGTTTGGATCCCTTCTTCACAAGCATTCAGGACCAGTTTCTCTGCAATTCTAGTAGGCCTCTTTTCCTGGGAAAGATACATGTCATGACAATTAGTAGGATGGCACCAAGAGCCTGCCTCTGCAGCTGGTCTTCAGGCTGCCACGGATGCTCAATATCTCCCTGCCCCACCACCTGTTCTGGATCCCCCTCGCCTGCAGGTAGCACCTCTTCTGGTCCTAGTGACTTTCCTGGGAGAAAGAGCAGATCCTCAGTCCTGAGAATATGTACGCTTGGTCACTCTGCTCTTTGGAGCCTGGGTTTGGTGTAACTGTCCATTTTACCATCGCTATCAGGCCAGGGTGAACCAGGGAGCCCCAGAATCAGTCACCTGGATTTTAACTGCATCCTTTATCACCCCAGGAGCAGCTGGATCCCCTCCTGATGATCAGGGCAATTGTCCTGGATGCGACGGCAAATCCTCTTTTTGTTGCTGGTCCCTGGAAATGAAGAACCAGACCTAAAGTGCCCAGACAGCAGCCATCGCTTGTGAGTTCAGTGGAACGTTTACTCTTCCCATCTTGGATGTGTTCTTCCTTTGGTACCAGGATCTTTATTCATGCACAGCCCAGAGCTGAGAAAATGTGAACATGCCTCTCCCATGTGAGTCATGGGGAGTGACGATAAATGAGGTTGTTCCTGCTTTCAGAACCCCAGAAGCCTACTTCATCATTTGACCGTGCTGTTGGCCATGAAATTAACATGATATCTGATCCCACTTCTAACATTTCTAATACTGTTTAGTCTGTTGGATCATCTGGCCCAAGTCTCGACTGCACCATAGCCTGAACTGCTGCAGTACCTTTTCATTTGGGGGCCCCACTAGAAGCAGGGATCCTTTTGCATTGCCTGAAATGTGGGCTGGAGCAGTATTCTCAAGTACCGCACGTGCTGTTCCAAAAGACACACAAGTCTGCCCGGTGGTGCACTTTCTTGTGGTGGAAAAGTGAAATGCCACAACTTGTCCTTTATTTTAGATAAAATGTCCTGACCAGTAGACTCCTAAGAGTTTGACTAAAGTGGCGAGTGCCTGGAATAATCTAGGGCTTCTCTGTCACACCCTGGAGTATGTGTGGATCACCACAGCGTCCAACACTGTAGCCTCTTCTTGTTGGCCTGATTAACACAATGTCATAGAAAGTTGGCCTTTGACGTCCAGATGGCCCAGACCTCTTACATTGCCCTGGGAGGAAGCTGTAATTATGTGCTACCGTCAGTGTCACGTGCACGCAAACGTTCTGACTGCTATGGTTTCCACATTTGTCCCCTCCAAAACTTATGTTGAAATTCAATTGCCATTATGACGGTGTGACGAGTTTATTACGCTGTGAGGGCTCTGCCCTCAGGGGTGGAACTTGTGCTGTTCTAAAAGGGCAAGTTTGGCCGACACTTGCTCTCTCTTACCCTCGTCTTCCTCCAGGTGATGATGCAGCAAGAAGGCCCTCACCAGATGCCAGCCCCTCAATCTTCGAATTCTCAGCCTCCAGAACTGTAAGCCAATGCACTTCCGTTCTTTGTAAGTTATCTAGTCTCAGGTACTCTGTTAAAGTCACACAAAATGTACTAAGACACTGATCTACTTTTCTGATTCAGATGCGAATGCACTGCTAGATGGATGGTATTTTATGATGCACCTGCAGCCAATGTTAACCCGCTTGGGTATGGGCAGGGCACAGCACTTGGGGTCAACTTGCATTAAGCTTGCAAGGGACTACTATTATCTTTCCAAAGTAATCTGATTTTTCCTTAGGACCAGAAAGGTAAAGTAAATAGAGACAAGGTAGGATCACTACCCTGGTATACGTTAGCTCTTTAAGTGTGCTGCTAATTCCTGCCATCCTTGGGGGATATATATATATATATTAAAAAACCCAATTACATAATTTTCTATCTTGTCTGAGATGAGGATTGAGTACAGTTTTATAGTCTCCCATTTGGCTTTTCTGCTATTATATCTCTGACCACAGATGTGAAAGACCAAATGTGGGGTTTGCTCCGGTGGCCTGGTATGTCTTTCCCAGATATGTTCTAGGCACTTGGTGGGTGTGTAGAGTCAATGAATCTATTTCAAGCAGGACATCAGCCAAGATCATGCCACTGCACTCCAGCCTGGGTGACAAAAGTGGGACTCTGTTTCAAAATAGATAAAATTAAAAATTCATGCAAATCTTAAACTTAGATGTTTCTAATCCTATAAACTCAAAAATTCTCTTTAAAAAAATTAGGCAAGTATGTTGATAAAGTGGAAAAAGTTTAGAACCTTAGCTAGATGTTTTTATCATACTATTCTTAGAAAGGAAATAGATCTAGCAAACTGGAAAAAAAAACATTTTGTGCAAATTTAATAAGCTTAATCTGACATTGGCCTCTTGGATATACTCAACACTAAAAGAACACACATTTGTTCTAATGATGCATGAAACAGTCATCTAAAAATATTTAACCACAAAGTAAGTTTTAACAAATACCAAAGAAATTAATATTATTGACCACATACATGCCCCAAAATCTAACAAAATTGCAAAAAAAAAGTTAAAACTCTTCCCATGCATTTGTAAAATTTAAAACACGTGTAACAGCATTTATAAATGAAATAAAAAATTTTAATAAAAATGAGAAAAAAATGCGAACAACAGACATACTCCATCGTATTGTGTAGCATATAGATGAAGGGTACCCCCTTTATAGCCACAGACTTCTAAAATGATCCACAGCCACAATCTTAATTACCGCAAAAAATGCCCAAACAGAAAGGTGATTTTTCTGTGGCTCATAGGGTCGTATTTGAGGAACGGTTTCAACTCTTTCTCCCTCACTTCCTTCAATACCCCTGCAATCTCACTGCCCACCTGGAATCCCCCAAAGGGGTCACTTTCCTCTGTTTGTTCCCTCTAGCAACGCTCTCCTCTTCTCCCTCCTCCACCGTCAACCTCTAGCTTCAGCCTGGACTCCACTTCCATCCTCTGGGAACCTTCTCTGACCTCTTCCAAGAGTCAGAGGTCCTCAACTCTACAAACCCTGCTTCTCATTCACAGACCCACTTCCAACACCTCCACGGTGCCTGGCACACACGGGGCATCAAATTCATGTTTGCTAAGTATGTGAATCTCAAAGGAGTTGCTGAATCTGGAATGCAGCTATGAATCTTAGAGACCCCCCAAATCACTTGAGCAGCCTGATTGCAGCTGCAGTGATGCAGCAGAGCAGTGAACAGACAGATGGCTCCCCAAGCCAGCTTCAGGCCTCCAAGTTTTACCTGAGAATGATTTGCTGGACCTTGCATGTGACAAGGATGGTCACTGTACGACCCTCACCAGCCTCAGGCCCTGGAATAGAGGAGCAGCCCAAACCACCTTGCAGCTGAAACCCCTCCCTGGATGCCAGATGTGAGGGGAGGTCGGTGCAGACTCTGCTAAGGCACACATTCCCTTTTGTGCATTAGACACCACTAGGACCCATAGTGGTTATCAAGGGCGAAGGGAGGCCTTTAGTTTGATTCAAGGCAGGCTTGCACCTGGTCTAAAGTGTGTGGAAAACCAGTTCACCTGCTTCAAGATGAGTGTCATTTTCTGTTTGACAACTTTTGTTTCATTGGTTCAAGAAGGGAGGTTCTAAGCAAGATGACCAGGAGAAAGACTCTAAAATAGGCTGCATCACACAGCACTCCTGACCACAATGTCTGTCCTACTAAGGACCTAGCGGCAGAGGACGGGGCAGGCTGGTCCTCTGTCTGCACAGATGCAGTGATTTCCTTTGACATCAGAAACTGAGAAACAGGGACGGCTGGTGGGAGCACTGAGGGCCGCAGGGTGGCTGTAGCCAGGAGAGCAGAGCCGGCTGGGGTGGCGAGGACCTGCGGGCCCCCATCTTCTCGCACAGCGCCACTCACCACAGCGAAGAGCTACAAGACAACTGGACTGTTTGTCTGTGGGGGAGGGCAGAGGCAACAGAAGTGGCAAATTGGGCGTCACTTTGATGTTCTCACAGGATTCCTTTTCTTCACACAATAGCACTTCCTGATAATGTGAATTCTTTCCATTCACATTTAAAATCCTTACACTTCAGGGTTCATATTTAAAACATAACTGGTGAGACTTGAAACTTTATCATTTCCAGTAAAAGTCAATCCAAGACATTTTATGTTTTAATGTTCTTTGTGGAGATACTTATATTTTGTTCTCTTTCCGTTTCCTTAAAATGGTTGGTGCTACTGTTTTCTTTGAAGGTTCTTATATTTTGGGGACATTGTTGTTACTTTATTTTCCCCAATTCATCTTTCATTAAATCACAGAAATGCTCTCAAGTATTTATTGAAAAATAATAAATGCTAAGTGTCTCATATAATAAGTTTGTATTGATCAGATTACTTCTAAAATATGCAGTGTTCTTATTTCTCTCAGATGCGTCTGTACTAATTGTTATTTTGCTCTGTCTTTTTTTTTTTTTTTTTGCCTTTTCTAAGTTAGGTTACTAATATGATTATTTTGCTGTTTAGATACACCTGCTGACTGGAGGCTCTTTATCTAATTCTTTAAGAAACTGTAGGATTTCAATAAATATTTGTTGAATTTAATTCTGGCACACAGAAAGTTCATAAGAGAAAAACGACATTTCAGATTTACCGGCAAACTTGGGAACCACGTAACATGGGCTTTTTGAACGTAGACAGTACAAGAAGATAAATAGTAACAACCAACTGCTGAAAAGAAAGGGACAAGATTAAGACACAGAGTCTTTATCAGTTTTCTTTTGCTTATTTATTTGTTTATGCAAACAATGCTAAGTTGTTACCCGCGTAAGATAATGGGTTATAGGATAGTATGTGCAAGCCTCATGGTAACCTCAAACAACAACACCACAACAGAAACATACGAAAGATAAAAAGCAAGAAAGCAAATTATATCATCAGAGAAAATCACTTTTACTCAAAAGAAAACAGTAAGGAAAGAAAGAAGGAAGAGAAGACCACAAAACAGCCAGAAAACAAAGAGCAAAACGGTAGGAGTAAGTCTTCACTTATCCAGAATATTATTGAATGTAAATGGGCTACAGTCTCCAGTGAAAATTGGAAACTGACTGAGTGGTTTTTAAAAAAGGACCATTGATCTATTGCCTGCAAAAAACACATTTCACCTATAAAGACACACATGGAATGAAAAAGGGATGTAAAAATATATTTTATACCAATGGAAACCAAAAAATAGCAGGAGTAGTTACATATATATGAGACAAAATAGAGTAGATTTCAAGACCAGAACTGTGAAGAAACAAAGAAGGTCACTATGTAATGATAAAGGAGTGAATTCAGCAAGAAGATAAAACAATTTTAAGTATATATGCACCCAACACTGGAGTAGCCCGATGCATAAAACCAACATTGTTAGGGCCAAAGGAAGACGTAGACTTCAATACAATCATAGGTGCAGTCTTCAACACTCCACTTTCAGCGTTGAGCAGATCTTTCAAACAGAAAATCAGCCAAGAAATATCAGACTTAGTCTGCACTGTAGACCAAATGTGTCTAACGAGACCACTGTGGAACAAATGGATCCAGGAAGCATCCGACTTAATCCACACTGTAGACCAAACGGATCTAAGCGTTGCGGAACATTTCATCCAGTGGCCGCAGGATGCACATTCTTTTCCTCAGCACATGAATCATTCCAAGGACAGAGCATATGTTAGGTAACAAAATTAGTCTCAAAACACTCAAAAAGATTGAAATAATATCAAGCATCCTCTCTGACCACAATGGAATAAAACCGGAATTAAATAACCAGAGGAATTTTGGGAGCTACGAAAGTTTATAGAGGCATAATTACTTTCATGACATAATCATTACACATTGCATGTCTATATCAAAATATCTCATATACCCCATCAATACATACACCTACTATGTACCCACCAAGTTTTTTTTTTTAAGTTAAAAAAATTACCTTGAAAACCTTTAAAAATGTTTATTGGCTATTTTTTCCAAAGCAGTTAGTCAGGTATTTTGTTTATTTTTTATTTGAATTATTTGCCTTGTTCTCGTTGATTTTTCTTACTGATTTTTTTTAATTCCTTATATGTTCTGGATATGACTTTTCTGTCAAGACATAAATCATACGTATGTATGTGTAGAAACATATCTATAATTTGATGATCAGAAACTCTTCTATTCTAATTAACCCATTTTCCTTTTATGATCTGCACTTGTAAATTTGTCTGTTTTGCTTTATTTCTCCTTTTTTAAAATTATCTATTTATATATATATGTATTACATGTATGTAAAATACACATACATACATATATACTTACACACATACACACAAACCCAGCTTTACCCAATATATTGTCTTAGTTAGGTTGCCATCACGTGGCACCATATGCTGGATGGCTTACAAACAACATCACTTTGTTTCTTACAGTTTTGGAGGCTGAGAAGTCCAAGATCAAAGAACCAGCAGACTCAGGGTCTGGTGAGGGTCCTTCTCCAGGTTGCCGACTGTCCTCTTCTCCCTGCACCCTCACACGGTGAAAGGGGAAAGGAGTTTCCCTGAAGACTCTTTAATAAGAGCACTAACTCCGTCCCTGAGGACTCTGCCTTCATGGCTACATACCCTCCAAATGCTCTGTTTCCTAATACTGTAACTTGGGGGTCCAAATTTCAGCATATACATTTAGCGGGGACAAGTAAATTCAGTCCATAACAGATGTAATTCATATCATGCAATTTATTCATTTAAAACATACAATTTAATTTATTTCAAATACAGAGTTGTGCAACCATCGCTTCAGTTAATTTTAGGACATTCTTTTCTCCCCTCAGGTGCCAATGGGTGTGTCTTACCCATTAGCAGTCACTCCCACTCCCTTCCCCGTCAGCAGCCGTAGCCAGCCACTGACGCTTTTCTGTGTGTGACCGGCTTCCTTCATTCTGTACGATGTGTAAAGTACATCTACTAAGTAATATTCCATATGGAATCAGGTGCATACACTGCGTTTTATCTATCCATGGAGCAATTTATTGACATTTCAGTTGTTTCTGTTTATTTGCTTTTACAGACAAAGTTTATATGGACATTCTTGTACGGACCTATATGAAAATGTGCTTTTTCTCTCAGGCATGTCCCCAGGAGCTCAATAGCAGGGTCATGTGGCATCTCTGTGTCTAACCTTCTGTAAAACTGCCAGGTTGTTTACAAGGTGGCTGTACCTTTCTATGTTCCTTCCAATAATGGCTGAGGGTTTTGATTCCTCTGTACTTTTGCCAGCCTTTGCTATTATATTTTTGGTGTTGGTCATCCTAGTGAATGTGAAGTTGTATTTCATTACGGTTTTGATTGACATTTCCCTGATGACTGATGATGTTGGGCACCTTTGCCTGAGTTTCTTGGCTATTGGTATATCTTATTGGGAGACATAGTTTTTCATATATATTTTCCCATTTTTAGTTGTGTTATTTTCTTTATATTACTTTTTATAGAGTTGACCTTTGAGCAATACAGTTTAAACTGCATGGGTTCACTTATACGTGAATTTTCTTCTCTCTCTACAACCCCTGAGACAGCAAGACCAACCAGTCCTCTTCCTCCTCTTCCTCAGCCTACTCAGTGTGAAGATGAGGAAGATGAACACCTTTATGAAGATCCAATTCAATTCCACCTGATAAATAAATGTTGTCTCTTAATAAGTTCAACTTAACAAATAATAAATAATATTCTCCTTTTTATGATTTTCTAAACATTTTCTTTTCTCTAGCTTACTTTATTGTGAGAATACAGCATGTAATGTGTAACATATAAAATCTGTGGTAATTGACTTTTTATCAGTAAGACTGTCAGTCAACAGTAGGATATTAATAATTACGTTCTGGAGGAGTCAAAAGTTTTACACAGATTTTTGACTGTGTAGGGGCGTTATTAAAGGATTAAGTATATTAGTCCCTAAGATATGATTTTCTAATATTTTCTTCCATTCTGTGGCTGTCTCTCATTTTCTTAATGGATTCTTCAAAGCCCACAAGTTTTTCATATTGAAGAAATCTGTTTTATTTGTTTGTTTGTGTTTTTAGTGCTATACCTAAGAAACTATGATCTATTTCAAGATCACAAAGAAATACACTGGTTTTCTTCTAAGAGTTTTATAGTTTTAGTGCTTATAGTCAGGTCTTTGACACACTTTAAGTTAACTTTTTATATATAGTTTGAGGTGAACATCCAGCTATTTCAGCATCAGTGGTTAAGAACACTGTTCCCTCCCCTATTTGTTTTGGCACTATTATCAAAAATCAACTGACAATAAATGTGAATATTTACTTCTGGGCACTCAGCTGGATTCTATTAATCTGTGTGTTTCTCCCTACACCAGTGCTGACTGCCAGTGCTATGCTTTTCTGATTACTCCAGCTGTGTAGGAAGTTTTGACCTTGGAAGCCTGAGTCCTTCAGCTTCATTCTTCTGTTGTAAGCTTGTTTTGACTATTCTGGATCCTTTGAATTCCATATTAATTTTTGTCTTCTAAATTCCTGCAAAAATAATAGCTGGGATCATGACAGATACTGTGTTGAATCTGTAGATCAATTTGGGAAATATCATCTCAATAATAGTAATTCTTCATATCCAAGTTCAAATGATATATTTTTATTTTTTTAGGTCTTTTTAAATTTCTTTCAGCAATGTTTTATGGTTTTCAGAGGAAAGCTTTACATTTATTTTGTTTAATTTTGATTTGATCAATTTCATTTTGTTAAATTATTTTGCTAATGTTGATGCTTTTGCAAGTGGAATAGTTTTTATTTAATTTTTAGGCTTTTCATTACTAAGGCAAAAAGTACTATTGATTTTGGATGTTGATGTTCACAAAATTCTTGATTAGCTGTAACAGTTTTCAGTAGTTTCCTCAGGGTTTTATATGAATAAGATGACGTCATCTACAAATAAAGCTAGTTTTACTTCTTTCTTTCCAATCTAGATGCTTTCGATGTATCTACCTTGCCTAATTGCCCTGGCCAGAACCTCCAGTACCACGGTGATGGAGCGGCTGAAGGCAGAAATCCCTGAGTTCTTCCTGATGTTAGGGACAGTGTTTCATCTTTCACAGCAGAGTCTGATGTGGGCTGTGGGGTTTTCACGGCTGCCCCGTTTACCAAGCTAAGTTTCCTTCTACTCTTAGTTTTATAGGCTTTTAAATTACTATTAAGGGGCAGTAGATTCTGCCATTTGTTTTATTCTTCACCTATTGAGATAATCACGTATTTTTATTATTTATTCTATTAATATGATGAATAACGTCATTAGATTTTCACATGGTTAAGACAGTCTTGTATTCCTGGGATAAATCCCACCTTCCCGTTGCATGTAATCATGTTTTATGTTCCTAGATTTAGTTTGCTATTATTCTGTTGATGATATTTACATCTACAATGTAGATAGCATTTGTTTTCATTTTATAATTGATGCAAAGGGAGACTACATTTTCCAGACTCATGCAGATAGAAAATTAAGGAGCAAGATTAAAGCCTGAGGTTAGTTACAATGATGACTTTCAGTTTGGGTGACACATTTAGCTACTAAAACTATGAATTCTGGATTTGAGGAAGAATATTGTTTATTATTGTGAACTCATAAGGATTTAGTACACCCCCCAAAGAAAGACCATTTTCTCAACTGCCTTCTTAAAAAAAAAAAGTCAATATGCTAAAAATATCAATCAAGCTTCCTGCCTAGCTCTCCATAGGTAAAAATGACAAAGCTATATAAGAAAAGAAATTTAAACATCATCTATACCATAATAAAGAGGAATCTACCACATAGTCTTACAGAGATTTTTTTTTGGAGCTTTTCAGGTTTAATCTCAGATTTGCAATGGAAAAGAAACAATTTGAGATGTGCAAGTTACATAGACATGGCACTCAGGACAGACAGACATTTCAGTCATGCAAATAAAACAAATGTTTCTACATTTTAAAAAGACCACTTTGATTCAATGAGTTCTCATACATCTATTACCTTTGGGCTTACAAATAGTGCCAATGTAGAGCATGATGACTATAGTTGGTAACACTGTATTATATGTTGAAATTCGCTAAGGAAGTAGATTTCTTGTATTTCCTACTCCACACACAGACACACACACAAAATGGTAATATGTGAGCTGATAAACGTGTTGATTAACTTGATTGTGCAATCATTTCACAAAGTATACATATAGCAACACACCACCTGTACATTTTCAATATATGCAGTTTTTAATGTGTCAGTTACGACTCAGTAAAGCTGGGGGAAAATAGTGCCATGGAGCCACGCATCGAGACACCTTTCTCCTCTATTGAGTATCCAGTTGGCATGTGAAGAGTGGATGGAATATGTTCTAGCATTACCGATATTTGGCTTTAATTAAAACTTCCCAATAAAACTTCTGTTGTGCATTATTTCAGTTAGCCAAGCCAGTTTTCTATTTTTCTTAAATTCCCTCAGCATCTGGCACAGTGCAGAGTATATGTTAATCTGATGAAAATTAAAGAATTAATATAACATACTTATAATTTCTAAAATGCCATACAAATAGGAGATGTCAATAATTAAGAAAATAGTAATAAGCATGCAGTCAATATGTGTTAAATTTAATGGCATTATAATTCCAGATTCTTGATAAAGTCATTTTGGTACACATAATATAATAAAAATCATCTTTTGGAGACCATGATGAAGTTTAAACAAGACATTTAAATGTCTCTTGATCTAGAAACACCAGGTTACAGGTAAAAGTACGAGTAGAATTTATTTATTTTTTATTTACTGAGACAGGGTCTCCCTGTTACCCAGGCTGCAGTGCAGTGGTTTGATTATGGCTCAGGGAACCTTGACCTTACTTGACCACCAAGAAATCTTCCCACGTCAGCCTCCTTGGTAGCTGGAACTATAGGCACATGCCACCATGCCTGGCTAATTTTTTGGTTTTTATTTTTTGTTGAGATGGGGTCACACTATGTTGCCCAGGCTGGTCTCAAACTCCTGGGCTCAAGTGATCCTCCCACCTTCGTCTCCCAAATTTCTGTTATTACAAGCTGTGAGCCACTTCACGTAGCCACAATTTATATAGAATATTAGGGACAGTGAAGACTAATATTGTCAATGAGACTTTTTATGTACTTGTTCTAAGGATAAACACTGATGCTCTATGAGCCCTATTCAGAACAAGTTTGAAATGAAATGTCAAATTACAAATAACTGTACTTAGATTGAGTGTATAGAGCAATACAAGCACCTCATAGACTTAAGGACGTTATAGTTCAACTTGCTCAACGAAACAAAGTAAGTGCTGGAGATCGAGCCACTTGAAATGTTCCTTCTTTTGTGCAAACAATGGTAGATTACTGGTTTTACCAACTTGCTAATATACGGTTGCTAAGTCTACTATTTCTCTTAAAAAAGAAGAAGGGGCACCTTCTGTGGCAAATATAAAGTTATTTTATCAGTTTGATGTTTTTACTGCAAGCAAATGCACACCCCAACATAAAGCAACTTAAGTATTATTTTCACAAATCCGGAGGGAGGATGGTCATGTCAAGGTTCCAGGCATGTCATTAGATCCTGGGTTTCCACGTGTCTACTTGGCTATCCCCAGGCACTGGCTTTCCACTGAGTTCACCTGTCTTCTTCATTGGAAACACCCACCAGGCCATCTGATAGGTCAGGATTGTGTCAGATGCTGAAGCCTAAACCCATCACTAGCAAGGGGCCTGAGGACACCATGAATGGCTTAAATTAAGGACGTGGAGACAGGCCTAGCAACATCAGGGCTCTACTCGCAGGAAAGAAGGGAAAGGGTTTGGGCAGACATCTGCAGTAGCTGTTACGGTTCTCTACTTAAATGAATCTCTTTTTCTTTTCTCCCAAACGATAAATACTGGTGGAATATTTTAAATGTATTTTCTTCTTATCTGGAAGTTTAACTTTGATTTAGGATTTTTCTGACCCTTGAAGATAAGGATGACGGAAGCCTTGGGGAGGATAATACCAGCACCGTAACGAACTGGAGCTTCGTAATAAGAGTAATTTCATCTCTGGGTTAGAGTCTCAGTTAACGTGTGTGACTCCTATCTAAACTCCTCTTTCCACGCGTCCCCCCTGGGGCCTCTTCTGATTGCAGCAGTTGTTTTTCGTATTATGCCTGCATTAAACATGAAATTTCAGCTGCCGGAATTGAGCTTGCCTTTTTCTGACAAGATTGCAAACAGCTTAGCTGCAACCATTAGGAGCAACATAAACAGTCTCGTGAAATGAGTAAATGAGTTCATGTGCACAGGGCAGAAACCTCTTCAAACGCGGAGGCTACTACAAGAGAAGTTACTAGAGTGCCGTTACTACATGCAAGAAAGGATGTGAGAAGGTGTCTGGATTCTCGTCAGAGGGGCTGGAACGTGTCCATCGAAACACTGGTCAGATCCTTGGCTGGTGTTATTCCCCACACCCTTCTCAAGAGTTCAGACAGTATTAGATGGAACAGTGAGGATGGAAATAGTTTCGGTGACCTCATCAGTGAGGTCTTCTTGATTCTCTCTCAAATCTGTCTCAAGATGTCACATCCGCAAAGACTCAAATTTGACTTCCAAATACTTGAAAAGTAATACGCCTTAAGTAGTGAACTGGCAGAAAAAAATAACACTGACTAACATGAAAGACTTCCTTCAGATCCTCTGTGGTAATCCGTATCTTGTTCCAGGTCATGTGGTAGCTACTCCAATCTCACTCTGCTGGCAAGCACTTCAAATCTGTAAGGACCCAGCCCACCACCTGCTGTTTCCTGAAAGCTCACAATCTCACTCTCTCCTCCCTTGCCCCTGCAATTCTTCAGTCTCGGTTTCTCAACACGAGTGCTCCTGGCACCTGTGACCAGAAAATTTTTCAGTTCTTCATTGTCATCGTCAGGGGCTCTCTTCATCATAGGATGTTAATGAGCTGCTTCTTTTTTTTTTTTACTGCTCTGTCACCCAGGCTGGAGTGCAGTGGCACGATCTCGGCTCACTGCAGCCTCTGCTTCCCAGGTTCCGGCAATTCTCCTGCCTCAGACTCCTGGGTAGCCAGGATTACAGGCACATGCCACTATGCCTGGCTAATTTTTTGTATTTTTGGTAGAGATGGAGTTTCACCATGTTGGCCTGGCTGGTCTGGAACTCCTGACCTCAGGTGATTCATCCGCCTCGGCCTCCCAAAGTGCTGGGATTACAGGCGTGAGCCACCGCGCCCGGCCAGATGTTAATGAGCTTCTGTGGCCTTTACCCACTAGAAGCAGGTAACATTTACCAAAAGTGCAGACAAAATGCAGACCCAAAAAGTCCAGGGTACATTGCCAAATATACCCTGGGGGACAAATTATCCCTGATTAAGAACCATAGTTCTAAATAATCTGTGCCTTCTTTGGGTTTCTGGATCTATCCTTTTTAACCTACGCCATTTATTTTTCCATCTCCCACATCCTCCAAGAAAAACACAAAAAAATAAATAATCAGAACACATCCTACTTAGAAGGTCATCAATGAAAGGTTATTTTCCTCCTTTTCCATGTAGAGTGAAATGGAAATCAAGACAATAATTCCAGTGTGAATACCAGAGGACAGTATATTTGAATTTCCAAAACAAGTGGCCAGAAGAAGAACATCAAGTGTAAAGCAGGAGATAAGGAGTCGAGGAAATCAGGAAAAGGGGAAGCAGAGTGCAAGATGGAAAGAAACAGAAGATTCGGGTCTAAGATCTGAGACAAAAACTGAATTGTGCCAGCTGCTTATTCTTTGTGAATTCTCCCCACATGCAGTAGGGGCACTGGGTCATGCTAGAGGGGACTAGGGTGGGACAGAAAGTAGAAAAGGCCACGAACAGAGGTTACATGGGCGAGGCTACAGGAGAAGTAGCGGGAGGAAGAAGAGACAGGCTAGACCGGAAACGGAACTGAGTAAATGCATTGGACACCATCATAAGGCAATGCTTCAGGTGCGGTCAAAAGTATACAAAAGTACACTAATTTTTCTACACTTTGTGGATGTATTACACTTAAGAAGGGTAACATTTAAAAAAAAAAACCTTTTATTAATTTTAGAGAAAGAAACCTGTACTCACGGGAGGAGGAAAATGTCTCACCTCCAGACGCGTAACTGTTAATTCAGTTGGAAACAGCAAAGAACTTAAAAAGGTTAAAAATAAAATCAAATAAAGAATATCACAAGTCAATAGATGGCTTACAGCAATAGCAAAGAAAGAGTATGAGGAGTGTGGTTTTGAGGGAAATCGTGGTCACCATCCGGCTTGGCGTGTAGGTTGCCTAGAGAACGAGGGAGGTGTTGGCCGAGCACCTGTGCCACGTCAGGCTCTTGCTTAGGACGCTGCACTGGGCGGCTCACTTAACACCCACAGAAGCCCCAGGAAAGATTATTTGCCCCACATTACAGATGAGGAAACCGACGATTCCTCACTTGACTTAGGGGATGCGATATAAAGCGGCCGAGCTGGGACGCAAATCTTCATCCCGTTCTTCAAAGGCACACTCTATCCTTAGCCACACTGTTTCCTTTCAAGAGGTTTTGTTGTTTACAAACATACCTGTGTTTTTATTTATTTATTTTGAGATGGAGTCTCACTCTACTGTCCAAGCCTCAACCTCCAGGGCTCAAGTGATCCTCCCAGTTCAGCCTCCCACATAGCTGGGACTTCCAGCATGCACCACCACACCCACCAATTTTTTGTAGTTTTAGTAGAGATGGGGTTTTGCCATATTGCCCAGGCTGGTCTCAGACTCCTGGCCTCAAGTGATGCTCCCAGCTTGTGCTGCGATTACAGGTGTGAGCCACTGTGCTCAGCCTTTTTGTATTTCTCTGTTGCATAAAACTCTTCTCTTTTGGGATGACAGTGAAAATGTACTGATTAATCATACTATTTTCAACTTCAGTTTAATCTACTTCTGTAAAACATAGACAACTCCTAAGTATACACAATTCAAGAAATAATGTCCGATTATTACACTCACTCAACTACCACCAGGGTCAAGAAAGAGAACATTATCAGTACACCAACATCTCCCATATTGTCTCATTTCCCTTCTCCTAGAAAGTACCCACTATTCCGACTTCTAAAATCATAGATAATATTTATTCCTAAAAATTGTAAGTATATATAGAATGATAGAGTGTCAATTCTTTTCTTTTTGTTTGACTTCATTTGCTGAAAATGTTGTTTATAAGATGTACCCATGATGCCGTGTCCATCCTTTAGATGGTCCTCCGTCGTGTCAATATGCCACAATTTATGTGTCTGCTCAATTTTGGAAGGACATTTCATAAAATTCAGTTTGGGGTTAATACATTTAATCCTCCTATGAGCATTCTATGTTTTTTGCTTTATAAATCAACTTCCTCATTTCTGTTTGGAAGTAAATTGCTGAATATGTACATGCACAGTTTAAAGTAGTGACTGCTAACTTTTTAAAGAGTTTTCAAACTACAGCAATGTAATGGTATTTTATATGCTGTATAGTTTTTTATTATATAATATCCCATGGATATATTACGTTGGTACAAAAGTAATTGCATTTTTTTTGCCATTACCTAATATCTATGCATACTACTTTTCATGTTTGTTGTGCCCATGTACAATCATTTCATACACACACACACACACACAGACACACGCATTCACATACACAAATTTAATAGATCACTTAGTATTCTAGAGTAGCTGTACGACCATCTGTGTATTAGAGTGTCCTGTTGTCCCTTATCTTACAAACTGTCTTGGAAACAACTTATTTTCAATTTATTGTCACAGATCTCAAAAACTGTCTTAGATGCAGCCTATTGTGGTTACCACGAGAGACTTGAGGCCTAGAGTACTTGAGTTGAATTCAGCCTTTGCCACTTACCACAGCAATCTCATGACTGAGTATATATCCAAAAAAAAAAAAAAAAATCAGTATGCAGAGAAATGCTGAATGTTGATACTGAATACTACAGCATTGCTGCACTACATTTCTGTCTTCAATTGTCAAGATATGGAATCAGCTGTAGCACCGATGAGCAGAAGAGTGAATTTAGAAAATGCAGCACACTTACGCAAGCATAGAAGAGAATGAAATCCTGTCCTTCACAGCAGCATGGATAAGCCTGGAGGGCATTATACAGAGTGAAATAAGCCAGGGCCGGAAAGATGAATACTGTATGTTCTCACTCATATATGGAATCCCTTCGTTTTTTAGCACTTCTCTCTCAGTTTCTCCATATGAAAATGGAAGTGATAATAAAAATACCTCATAGAATTATTAGATCAACAAATGAATTAATACCTGTAAGATATTTGGTATTGTTGTAAATTATATGTTAAGTATGGAGTTAAATTCTCTATTATTCGATATGTATCTCTATATAAATATAGTGGACATTATAAAGATGTATAATAAATGCTTACTTAATATAATTATACTGCTTTTTCTTAATTTATCAAGTTCAGTCATCATCTACAAAATGTATTTTATAATAGATAAAGATGTAGCAGTTTTACATCCCAGCATGGTTACGTCATAATTTCTGTTTAAATTAATAAATATTGATTACATCATGTATTCGTTTTCTAGGGATATTTGCTATAGCAAAGTACAACTAACTGCATGGCTTCAAGCAACAGAAATATATTAGCTCATACTCCTGGGGGCTACAGTTCTAAAATCAAGGCATGAACAGGGCTGTGCTCTGCCTGAGGTCTCTTCCCACACGCTGGTTGATTACTGGAAATTTGGCATTTCTTGGCTTGCGGCTATGCAACTCCAATCAATGCGTTCGTCATCACATGATGGTCCCTTTGTGTCTCTCTTTCCACCCATTTTGTAAAGACACTCATCACATTGGATTAGGGCCCATCCTCATGACCTCATCTTAACATGATTACAGCTCTAAGGACCCAATTTCCAAATATGGTCACATTCTGATATATTTTCAAGGTTATGATTTTAACATATCTTTTGTGAGGACACAATTCAACTCATGACACAGTATTATGTAAATATTGTTCATGGCAATAGCAGTAGAAATCTATGCCTCTACATATTTTTTAAAAGATCTTTTTCTCAACGATACATCAGTTATGGAGTACTTTTAATCACTTTACTCCAAATAATCCATTGTAGCAAATAATTGATCACTTTATGTCCTGAATACTTCCTTTCTAGAGCTTTCTATCCTTTTCCAATTTTTACCTTTTTTTTGTCTAGAACTATCATATATTTCTCATGCAAAAATTTAGTTCACAACTCCTTTGTGTTAGCATTAATGTTTCCTGTTTTCTGTATCTTACTTTTTCACTTTCACCTTTCATTGAAATATATTCTTACTTTTTCTTGACTTACTTTCAACTTTCATTGAAATTTAAGGATTCAAATTTTCTGAATCCTTAAATTTTTGAAAATTCTCTTATTATTCTATTTACATAGGCATTGTATAGCTTAGCTAGGTATAAAATTCTAAATATTGTTTTCTTCAGAATTTGAAGGTAAGGCTTTGTTCATTATCCAGCATAATATATCTTTCTTAAAAAGGCCAATGTGTTCCTAATTCTCGATCTCTTGGATGGAACTGAATGCCTTCCTCTCTGTCTCTATGGTAGTCTCTAAAAAGTTAATCCTCTTATACTGTTCCCATTCATAGACATAAATATCGAATATATACTTAATTTAACTTGCCATATTTCTAATTTTAACTTTTTTTGTCTTTCATTTTTTCTCTTTTCCTAGTATAATGCTCTTTTTTATAGAAACAATGTATTTTCTTAGTATTCTAACTTTAGAGAAACTTAAACATTTTCTTTTCCTTAATGCATTATTTCTGTTCTCTTCATACCCAGTCTTTGCATTTGTCTTAACTGCATTTTGTGTGTGTGTGTTGAAACTGATTACAAGTGTAAAGAGCTTTCTGAATGTTTAGATTTGCACATAGTGTAGTGACAAGCTGATTAGGAGCTCTGAATGTGTGGGTAAAACTTGTTCATTGCTTAGCCTCATTGCAGACTGATCAGCCTGGAAGGCAAGCATTTCCTTTTAGGATTCTGAATGTACCTGGATAAAACTGGGACCATTTAATTTCTCCATAAAGTAAGTCTCTAGTCTCTTGTTTGGGGTTATATTATGCCTGGGGGTATATGTTCTAGAAGCTGAATTGCTAATTCTCTTGGGGGCTGTCTTTAAAATCATATTTAAAAGACTATCCCTTTCTCAGCCCCACATTTTACTTTCTTTTACTATAATAATAAACCTACATTCAATTTTCTAGCTGTGTGCATGGGGATTACATGGAGGCTGATTAGTGTTATTCTGAACACACACAGTCAGGAAATGTACAGAGGAACGTGGCATCTCCATTCACAGATGTTCAGTTGGTGCACCTGTTTCAGTCTCTACACATCATCTCCTCACTTCGCTGTTAATACCAACAATTTCTGAGATTTTTCACATGATTTGCTTGGCAAATCAGTTTTCTCTTCTTTCATATCAGTCTATGCAGATATTTTATTTGTTGTTTCATCCTCCCTGCTTAAAAAAATGACTTCTCCATCCATATTTTTTTATTGTTTTGGTTGCTACGGATTTAGATAATTTTTTTAAAAATTCCCCACTATTATTGAAAGAAAAATATGTAAATAAATGTGGTCAATCTCTCATCATTGACCAGAAGACAATTTGGAGTTTTAATCTTGATGTTCTTTAAGAATTTTCTGTATATGACTTAACATGACTGGAATGTCATGTTCAGTGAATGGTGTGAAGGATGGACTTGCATATTATTCAATTACTCCACTTTTACCAGCAGCAATTATTGAATAATGTTTTACTTTTCCAAAGACATGTGAGGTTTCTTCTAAGTTCTTAAAATACATGTTGAGTTCTGTTACAGAGCTTTCCCTGTTTCCTTTTTAATAGCATTGTTTTCTTTGATATTAAAATTATCCTTATTCATTTTAGAAAATTTGCAAAATATATGAAAGTACGACATGAATATACAAACTACCCTCTCCCCAGTGCACTTATTTCCTCAGGCATCACAACGCATATGTGCATAATTTAAACCTTAAGATAGGAGCTTGTTTATCCTAATGAGCAAGCTTCTTCAGTCACTTAACATTATATAGTGAACACTTTCTTATTGCATTAATATTTTGCAGTATGATTTATAATTGTTTAAGAGTACTTAATCTTATAGATATTTCATAATTTATTTCTTTCAATAGTTTACCAGCATTGGATATTATGCAAATTTTAAACTGTCTATCCTCTTCATCTGTGGTTCTTGGATACTTGTAAAATAACGTTTTCCCTCTCTGTTTACTAGGAAAGAAAAACAATATATTGTTGTTGACAATTGCTATTAATGTTGTTATTGTTTTTTTCTAAGATCTAGAATCTTTCTAACTAACTGACCGGTACATTCCATGTCAGAGAAACTGATTTGATTTTGGAGCTGTATCTGATTTCTACCCCCATCTTGTAAGCAGCTGTTACTATGGGTCCCCTTGCTGCTAGTAGAGCCTGAGCCATAATCTCTGGCCTTTGCCTTTGCAACGGCTGTTTTTCCCACCAGCACACTGCCCCTCCAGACACCCTCACCATGGACTCCCACACATCACCATCCACACAAAGCCTACCGCAGCCACTCCAATCGCATGTCAGCCTCTTGCTCAGTACTCTTAATCTCCTTCTGCCCTGCTTGACTTGTCTTTTTCCACAGCAGTCATCACATGCAAATGCATAATATAATTTGTTTATTATACCTATTTATAATTATTGCCTCTCTCTACCAGAAGATGACCTTCATGAGGACAGGCATCTTTATTTCAATCACTGATACCTCTGAGCACCTAGAACAGTTCTTGACAGGTGCTCAATAGATCTGTTTTGAATGAATGAAATATATTCTATTCTTATTCTAAAACATACTTTATTTGTATTCTTTTATACAGCAAGCACCAATTGGGCACTGGGAGGCAGACCCTACACAGGGGATGAACTGATGTGAGTGGCCGACCCTCGCTGTCAGGGAGCTTCCAGTCAGGTGGGGGTGATGTCAGAGGGGTTCAGGGAAGGACCTGAGGGGAGAAGAAGCTTGTTCTGTATGCAAATACATGTAGCGGGAGGGGCTGACTAGTCATGAAGCCTTGCTGGCATTGGGTAGGAGTCACATGCTCCAGATCAGGGATCGTCTTCCGAATGGAGCCTGCACTGTTCTGGAAGATAGTTAAGAGTGGTTGAGGGATTTGAAGTTGTATGATTAAATATACGTCCTAAAAGGTCACTTTGAGGCTCTGTGAGGATAAATTGGAAAGCAGGCAGACAAGGGACAGGAAGGCACTTTGTAAAGTATCACGGCACTCAGGGTGAGAAACGAGAAGGCGAGAGTTCACAGCAGTGCAGATTGAGAGGAGGAAAATATTTCATCAACAGTTACACAGTGCAGTGGGCAGGACTTGATGATGGAAAAATTAGAAAACAGCTTATAGGAAGAAGGAAAAAAGATGTAGGACTTAGTACTGGATTTCTGATATCAGTGACAATTTAGACAGGGATGCTTCTATTTGCATCCAGGAGGTAAGTGCAGGAAGATACTAGCTAACATTGTAATGTGCTTAATCTTAAGATGGAGAGCATATATCCAGGTGGAGCTTTGTTGTAAATAGCTAAGAGTGGGGTCTAAAATGTTAATATAACAACCTGGAATGAAAATAAGTATTTGGGAACTGCAGCCTGTAGGAGGTGGTTGAAACTATGGATAAATAAAATCACATAAGATACATGTGTATACTGTGAGAAAACAGAGGAACTCAGGAGAAGTCCTGAGGATGTCAGCAATTACTTCCCATGTCGGGGGATGTGAAGAAAGATGGGGGAAAACAGACATTCAGTGAGAATTAGGACCGGGGAGGAAAAGGACACCAAGAAGGAGGGAAAGGGAAAATCCAAGGAGAAGGACCCCTCTGGAGGAACGTGCGGCCAGCTGCCAATGGGCTCAGCGTCTCACAGGGTGTGGATCTGTGCCCTCGCCCAAATCTCACGTTGATTTGTAATCCTCAGTGTTGGATGAGGGGCCTAGTGGGAGGTGATTGGATCGTAGGGGTGGATTTCCTTCTTGCTGTTCTCACGACAGTGAGTGAGCTCTCACGAGATCTGGTTGTTTTGAAGTGTGTAGCAGCTCCCCTTCTCTCTCTTGCTCCTGCTCCAGTCACGTAAGATGTGCCTGTTTCCCTCCCAGCATAATTGTAAGTTTCCTGAGGCCTCCCGGTCATGCTTCCCATACAGCCTGTGGAACTGTGAGCCCATTAAACCTACTTTCTTTATAAATTACCCAGTCTAAGGTAGTTCTTTTTAGCACTAATACAGCATTACTTAAATTATCTGTGACTTAGGGAGAGTGAATTTCATAAAATGTTTTAAATTTAATATGAAGTGACTTGGGCATTCTTTAATCACAAGAAAAATCAAATAGAACAGGAGAAATCAGGAGGGAGTTTGTGATCCATCTGGTCACCTTGTCTCTGTTAAAATAAACATTAAGTTTCAGCAGTATAAAGTGACCTGCCCAAGACCATACAGGTGGAAGGCTCAGCTTCATGTCCTCTGCCTGCCTACCTGCTACTGGGTTTCTCTTTCTGATTAGGATGCTGAGAATGCACTACTGCTTCCTGAAACTCATCACACATTCACTTACTATAATTGTACTTTATCGACAAAATGCATCCAGGTTAGGGTAATCATATGCGGTTGGAAAGGATTGTCTCAGTAGCAGAGATCTTCCATGGGCTCCTACAGCCTCTTGTGGCCCAGCCATTCCTCTGCCAGTCTCTTCCAGTCTGTGGTTTGGAGGTCACTGCTGAGGCTGCCAGTGAGTGCTGGGGGTGGAAAAGAAGCTGTGTTGTGGCTGCTTCCAGGCATGGCCTGAATCCAGTTTTAGGTAAGTTTGAAAGAATTGACTTTCCTAACATTCTTGACAAGCTGGAGAAAACTTCGGCGGCTCTTCCTTCTGGATGGCTGTCTCAGCAACGGTGCCTCCGATGGTGTCTGCCAGTCTCTGCAGAAGCGGTGCTGACTGGGCGGTGTTTTCTGTTTTCCTGCAGGTGGGGTCCCCGCAGCCTCTTCCCTTTCAAGATCCATCCTTCACTTAGATTCACTCGCGTATGAGTCCATTGCTTTTTTATTTTTTGCTACTTTTTCCATGGCTGTGTTCTGCTGTTCCATAGGCAACCGTTGTTCAGCTGCGTGTCTCACCGTTTTGCTGTTGTTTGTTGTTGTTTTGGGTCATTGTGATCCTGGAGGTGGCTGAGTACAACCCTGGCCCCCAGGAGGGAGGGAAGACTGACCAATGCCCCCCCGAGTTAGGAGAAGTATCTGCAGCAAATATGTGAAAGCGTTTCCTAAAGCGACTTACACACCACGTGTGGCACTGTCATCCCTGGGTCGCACAGGAGCTGACCCGGCTAGCAGAGCTGTGCTCACACTCCCGTGGTTGCTGGGGAGGGTGGACGCAGGAGTTGCACCTGGCAGGCTCTCTGGAGTCCGCAGGAGTTGCACCTGGCAGGCTCACTGGAGTCCGGCCGCTGAGCCTCAGTACCAGCCTCCGTCTCAACACCAGAAAGAGCACAGAGGTGCACGGTCCGCTGGGGTGTTTTAATTCCATTCAAATACTCGTTACCAGATCACCGTCCTTTCTAAGGACCTTTATTTCTACCCTCTTCTGATAAAAGCCATTGCTTTTTTTCACAACAACACTGATTAGAACCTTCTCTAGGTTTCCTTCCTTAACTGATTTTAGCAAAATTATCTCTAAGACTTTCCACATGGCGAGTGGCATTAACAGCATTTTAGTGACAGGCCTAGACCGTTATTAACAAAAGCTTCGAAGAATGCAGCACTCATTTGAACAATGCAGAAGGTGTGAGGAATTTCAAATTCGAAAAGACAAAACACCCCGCACACTCCCTCGTGCTCCTGGATTTTTACTGCATGACTAGAATGTCAAAATTTCAGCTTCTCATCTGAATATTAATTAGTGTTTAAGACTCATTATGCTGGTTTTAGTGATTTATTTCATTCTGTAATTAGATATTATAATTAGGTTATCTCTATCAGATTTTCAACTTTCCTTTAATAAGAAACTGTTCAATAAATACAGATATAAATTTATTAAATTATAACATATGAACTGGGTTGTAAGTCTTGTTTTGAAATAATTGAATGATAACCTAATCATGGCATGGTATTTTTGTTGTTATATGAATACATATTTTCAAGGTGGTCGATGTGTCCTAGTGGTATTTTGGGACCTTTGTTAAGTGACATAACTATCTCACGATATTAAATTTTGACCTTCAGAATTCAGAGGAAAATTTATGGAATGGTACCATATATGCTATGCTGTGTCATTTATAGCATTTCCAAAGAGTGGTTTCTTCCTGTAAGGGAATAACTCCTTACAGAAAACGGCATAAAATACTGCAAACTGAGACAGGTTTCAATTATTGTTCCTTATTTTGTATCTGTGTTACTGTGCAATTATAAGTACACGAGTGTCTAAACCATTCCAAAAAGCAGGAAAAGATAGGCGATACTCAAATAATTGTGCTTCAAGAGAGATTAAATGTGTCTACTTTGCTACAAGTTAAGAAAAATTTCAGAGATGGTTACATGAATCACAGAATATTCAGGAAATGGTGACAGTGATTAGAATTGTTTTGGTCTGGCTCCCAGAAGGGCTGGTGCTCAGTCACGGCCTTCTAATCCCACGTCCCTGGTGCACGTGCGCTAGTGTAGCCTCTGCATGACCCTGGCCCCGCTCTGGAGGTGCTGCTCTCTGTATGGGCCCCGGGGGAAACACGGAGCGTTTACATCAGACCTTTAGCACGGAGAGGAGGAGCCATTTAGATTCAGGAGTGGTTCCTGCAGCTTTGGGCCGACTTTCTTGTTAAAGAAATGAATACTGTATTTTCTTAAACATAAATGTGGACATATGGTCTGAAACATGCTCTGAAAATGGGACAGAATATTTGATATCAGGTCTGTCCCAGACAATCTGGGACATATGGGCGCTGTACATAGTGATGATGAATCTGAATTTCGTATTAATTTTCTGCAGCCCAATGGCCACTCTGTCTTGAGCGTACACTGAGCTCACTTGTCCACAGAGACTCTCTGAGGCCTGCCTGCTACCTGCCGAGAGCCACCTTAGGCACTGGGAGAAACTGTAGAAAAATAGACAAAACTCCCTACCCTGTATACACTAGCCCGGCCTCTTTTTTAATGCGAAAATACATAAAATTCAATTGAAATTATTGCTTTCTTCATGTGATAGAGGCACTTCATGAGATTTTTTTTGTGTATGTACTAAAATTTTCAGTCTTGATTTGTGCAGGAAGATACCAGTGAGAACACAGCTATGTTCCTTTGGAGCTGAGGAAGGCGGGGAGGAGGAGTGGGAGCCCAGCTCCCGAGCCTGAGGCATGGAGCAGCCCTTGCTATTTAGGTGGGCCTGGGACGACCAGGCAGGGAAATACAGCATGAGAAAAAATGTTCAGTTATGGAGTCAATGACTGGAAATGTGACTGAAGAAATGGGGTGGGTGGGTGGGTGGCCTTAAGTCAAGAGGAAGAGCCCAGCTTTCTGAACCAAGGAAACCATCCATGCAAGGCGGACCCCACAATGACACAGTGAGGCTTTACCTGCAGGGTCTAGGACAGGCTTTGTCCTCATGCCTGGGGAAGAAAAAGAAGCACAGCCAGGCTCAGAGGCCTCCTCCCAAGCTTGAGGAATTAAGAGGGACAGTGAGACAGACAGACTCTTCCCATGTTTTGTTTGAATTTGAGACTGAGCCACGTGGGCTCTGCAGATTCACCTTGGGGAAGGATTGCTCTGAGGCCAGAAATGTCCTGGGTAGAGGTGGCACAATCGTGGCTGACAGAACTTGGTTAATGTTTTTGCTACTTTAAAATATTTTTTTAAATGTATTTTTCTGACCAAAATTTAATTGATTTTAATATATGGAATTTTAATTCAGCAACTTGCTCACCTAACATTTTAAGTATTATAAACTGGGAAGAGAATCATCAAGACTTTATATGCATACATTCATGTCAACAGTAAGTAGTAATATTTTGAATTTTCTTTTTCTCATATAAATACCTTCTACTTGTTTTTCTTGGTTTACTATCCTGGATAGAATTTCCAATAAGATGTTAAAAAGACATGGTGATAAGCAGATTAAAAAAAGTCTAATTTGTAATCCAAAATGTAAAGCTTCCAGGCCGGGCACATGGCTCACACCTGGAATCCCAGCTGTTTGGGATTTTGCCTGACCAACATGGCAAAACCCCATCTGTACTAAAAGTACAAAAATTAGCAGGTCGTGGTAGAGTGCACCTGTAATCCCAGCTACTCAGGAGGCTGAGGCAGGAGAATCACTTGAACCTGGGAGGTGGAGGTTGCAGTGAGCTGAGATCGTGCCACTGCACTATAGCTTGGGTGACAGAGTGAGACTCCATGTCAAAAAATAATATAACATAATAAAGCTTCTGTTGATTCACCATTTAGTGTTATAAAAACAAATCCCCAGATAAATTCAGCTTCCAGCTAGACAGCCTCTAACCACCCCCTACTAAAAGAAGAAAAGTCATGCCCATTTGCAGGTAAAAAACCTATTCACCACAGGCTCTGCAGTTTTACACAAGATATCTGTAATTGAAAAAAAAAATATATGGAGCATGTAAAAGGCCAGGATATTAATTCTGCAAAGAGTCGAAACAAGCATCAGAATCATGCACAGAGATGATGCAGGTGTTGGCGTTCTCAGACCAGGAATATAAAATAATTGTGCTTCTGTCTCTAAAGCATGGACAATATGCAAGATCACATGGTTGAATTTCAGCAGGAAACAAAAAAGATAAGAAAGAATCCAGAAAAAATCTTAGACATAAACTGAAAATGCAGTGAGAGCAATGAGAAATGCTTCCCAGTGGACGGGCTGTAGACTTGAGAGGCTGAGGAAAGAATCAGTGAACTCAAGTATAGATAGGTAGCAATCTCCCAACCAAAGTACAGAGAGAGAAAGGTGTGACCAAGGAGAACAGAACAGCTGAGAATCTCAAGATGCCATCAGAAGGTCTACAAACACATAAATGAAATCCCAGTGTAAGGACAGAATGATAATGGGACAAAAGACGTATTTTCAGAAGGAATAGCTGAAAATTTTCTAAAACAAATATGGACACCAAACCACGGGTTTGGAAGTTAAGAGAACACCATCAAGGTAATTACTAAAAACAAAAATTCCTGAGAACAGTCATAGACAAATTCACAGTCACAATGGAATATTTAATCACACTTTTGTTTTCTGTTCTAACTGAACAAGAAAAATGTTTTAAAAGCAGTGCTGAAGATTCAGTGTGCTGAATACATGGTGCTCCCCCCATGTCAAACTTTTATGTTGAAGCCCTAGCTCCAAGTGGGACTGTATTTGGAGATGGAGCCTTTAGGAGGTAATTAACGTTAGAGTAGGTCTTGAGGGTGCTGCTCTCTAGATGGGATTAGTGCCCTCTTAAGAAGAAGAAGAGACAGCAGAGCCCTCTCTTCACTATGGGAGGATGACCCAAGAAGACAGCTATCTGCAAGCCAGGAAGGAGGCCATCTCCAGACACTGGGTCTGCTGGCACCTTGATCTTGGACTTCCAGCCTTCTTCCAGAATGGTTAGAAATAAGTGTCTGTTGTTTAAAACCAGCCAGACTATGGCATTTTGTTATAGTAGCCTGAGGTAAGACTAGTAGGAATTTAGAAAATTACCACACAGAGCAATTGTAGAATGCACATGATTTTTAAGTGCTTCTGGAATGTTCATCGAAACATATCGTATGTTGAGCTATTACACAGTGGCTCACTCATATTTTATAAAACTGGAGCCCTATAGAAGGATATAGTAACTGCAGTAGGATTAACTTGGCATGTATTTTATTATGAATTTTAGCCTACTTATTCTGTACTCTGTAATTCTCCCATGTATCTTGTTCACAGATTTTCTAGTTAACCACAAAATCTAGGATACATATGGATTCCAAAAGGGACAAATATAATTGCTGCCATCAACACAGAGTTTCTAATATAGTCCGTTTAATCATTAATCGCTGACAGGACTATCTTTCCCAAATACCCACTGCCCCAACCAAAATATTCTCACATCCCATTAGTTTATTTGACGCTGTATACGTTTTGAAATAAGCTGATTTTCATTTAAGGAGGGAAATCATCTCCATCTTAGTTTGCAGCTTCCTTGGATACAATTCTTCTGGCCCTTGGGAGGCACTGAAATTATGGTTAAATGAGATATCTGACTAGATGACTTTGACTTTGATGGGATTGCTTACATCCATTGAGCATAAGATAAAACCTTGGCCAAATACTGTTGGCCAGTGACTGACAGCAGTTGGTGAATATCCAAGTAACATTAGAGATGATCTCTAATAGTGCTGAAACACTGGAGGAATCCAGACTATCATCTCCAATAGAGCGGAGGCACTGGAGGAATTCAGATCATCATCTCCAATAGTGCTGAGACACTGGAGGAACCCAGACCATCATCTCCAATAGTGCTGAGACACTGGAAGAATCCAGACCATCATCTCCAACAGTGCTGAGTCACTGGAGGAACCCAGACCATCATCTGCAATAGTGCTGAGTCACTGAAGGAATCCAGACTGTGATCTCTAATAGTGCTGAGTCACTGGAGGAATCCAGACCATCATCTCCAATAGAGCTGAGCACTGGAGGAATCCAGACCATCATCTCCAATAGAGCTGAGCACTGGAGGAATCCAGACCATCATCTCCAATAGTGCTGAGTCACTGGAGGAATCCAGACTGTGATCTCCAATAATGCTGAGGCACTGGTTGAATCCAGACCATCATCTCCAACAGTGCTGGAGGAATCCAGACTGTTATCTCCAATAGTGCTGAGTCACTGGAGGAATCCAGACCATCATCTCCAATAGTGCTGAGTCACTGGTTGAATCCAGACCATCATCTCCAATAGAGCTGAGCACTGGAGGAATCCAGACCATCATCTCCAATAGTGCTGAGACACTGGAGGAATCCAGACCATCATCTCCAATAGAGCTGAGCACTGGAGGAATCCAGACCATCATCTCCAATAGTGCTGAGACACTGGAGGAATCCAGACCATCATCTCCAATAGTGCTGAGTCACTGGAGGAATCCAGACTGTTATCTCCAACAGTGCTGAGTCACTGGAGGAATCCAGACCATCATCTCCAATAGTGCTGAGTCACTGGTTGAATCCAGACCTTCATCTCCACCAGTGCTGAAACACTGGAGGAATCCAGACTGTTATCTCCAACAGTGCTGAGTCACTGGAGGAATCCAGACCATCATCTCCAATAGTGCTGAGTCACTGGTTGAATAGAGACCATCATCTCCAATAGAGCTGAGCACTGGAGGAATCCAGACCATCATCTCCAATAGTGCTGAGACACTGGAGGAATCCAGACCATCATCTCCAATAGAGCTGAGCACTGGAGGAATCCAGACCATCATCTCCAATAGAGCTGAGCACTGGAGGAATCCAGACCATCATCTCCAATAGAGCTGAGCACTGGAGGAATCCAGACTGTCATCTCCAATAGTGCTGAGACACTGGAAGAATCCAGACTGTCATCTCCAATAGTGCTGAGACACAGGAGGAATCCAGACTGTGATCTCCAACAGTGCTGAGACACTGGAGGAATCCAAACCATCATCTCCAATAGAGCTGAGCACTGGAGGAATCCAGACCATCATCTCCAATAGGGCTGAGACACTGGAGGAATCCAGACCATCATCTCCAATAGGGCTGAGACACTGGAGGAATCCAGACCATCATCTCCAATAGGGCTGAGACACTGGAAGAATCCAGACCGTCATCTCCAATAGTGCTGAGACACTGGAGGAATCCAAACCATCATCTCCAATAGAGCTGAGCACTGGAGGAATCCAGACCATCATCTCCAATAGGGCTGAGACACTGGAGGAATCCAGACCATCATCTCCAATAGGGCTGAGACACTGGAGGAATCCAGACCATCATCTCCAATAGGGCTGAGACACTGGAGGAATCCAGACCATCATCTCCAATAGGGCTGAGACACTGGAAGAATCCAGACTGTCATCTCCAATAGTGCTGAGACACAGGAGGAATCCAGACTGTGATCTCCAACAGTGCTGAGACACTGGAGGAATCCAAACCATCATCTCCAATAGAGCTGAGCACTGGAGGAATCCAGACCATCATCTCCAATAGAGCTGAGCACTGGAGGAATCCAGACCATCATCTCCAATAGTGCTGAGACACTGGAAGAATCCAGACTGTCATCTCCAATAGTGCTGAGACACAGGAGGAATCCAGACTGTGATCTCCAACAGTGCTGAGACACTGGAGGAATCCAGACCATCATCTCCAATAGGGCTGAGACACTGGAGGAATCCAGACCATCATCTCCAATAGGGCTGAGACACTGGAGGAATCCAGACCATCATCTCCAATAGGGCTGAGACACTGGAGGAATCCAGACCATCATCTCCAATAGGGCTGAGACACTGGAGGAATCCAGACCATCATCTCCAATAGGGCTGAGACACTGGAGGAATCCAGACCATCATCTCCAATAGGGCTGAGACACTGGAGGAATCCAGACCATCATCTCCAATAGGGCTGAGACACTGGAGGAATCCAGACCGTCATCTGCAATAGTGCTGAGACACTGGAAGAATCCAGACTGTCATCTCCAATAGTGCTGAGTCACTGGAGGAATCCAGACTGTGATCTCCAATAGTGTTGAGACATTGGAGGAATCCAGAACATCATCTCCAACAGTGCTGAGACACTGGAGGAATCCAAACCATCATCTCCAATAGACCTGAGCACTGGAGGAATCCAGACCATCATCTCCAATAGAGCTGAGCACTGGAGGAATCCAGACCATCATCTCCAATAGGGCTGAGACACTGGAGGAATCCAGACCATCATCTCCAATAGTGCTGAGACACTGGAGGAATCCAGACTGTTATCTCCAATAGTGCTGAGTCACTGGAGGAATCCAGACCATCATCTCCAATAGTGCTGAGACACTGGAGGAATCCAGACCATCATCTCCAATAGTGCTGAGTCACTGGAGGAATCCAGACCATCATCTCCAATAGTGCTGAGTCACTGGAGGAATCCAGACCATCATCTCCAATAGTGCTAAGTCACTGGAGGAATCCAGACTGTTATCTCCAATAGTGCTGAGTCACTCGGGGAATCCAGACCATCATCTCCAATAGTGCTGAGTCACTGCAGTAATCCAGACTTTGGATTTATCATTTGCTCTAGAGGATGCACACAGCAAATTTGCGTTCCTGAGCCCTGCTCAGGGCTCACCTCCATTTACACATCACCCCACATTTTCCTCTTTTGCTGTATGAGCGATTTTCTCCCCAATTGGATATTGTCTGTAATTACATGTCCAACCTCCCCACATTGATAATAAAAGTGAGAACTGTTGTGAAAGAGGACCTTGCCTTGTAAACTCAACCAGCCACTTCCTCTACACATCCTCCCCCGCCTTCAAATGTAAGGTTGTGTTTCTGGCTTACACTGCGTTAGTGTGGTAGCCCCCATACCACCCAGCGTCTCTTCGACACTTTGCACCCAAGAGAACGTGTACTCTTCCTTAGACAACACCCCAGAATAGCCACTCCATTCTTCTTTTGTTTGTGGACATGCTCAGCTTTCTAATTTGGACTTTCACTTTCTATAGTTCGGACTTTCACCCTCTTTTATCCAAATCGACATTGATAAAGTGCAGCATCCTAACAGTCTTCAGAATCTGGAGCAGCCTGAAATTGGCAAGCAGAGCCCAGTCATAAACCTGGTTCCTCCTTCCCCTTCCTCTCTGTTCTGTCTTCCCTCTACATTAACCAAACTCATTATTTCAAATTTCATCTGTAAGTGGAAAGGCATTTTATAGTCTCTTAGTCAACCATAGCATTGCTTCCTCTGTGACCTTGCTTTAGAGCCAGCAGCCAGTCCCCAGCAGGTGCAAAGCCAGCCTTGATGTCATTCTTCCTCAGCACTTCTACGATGGGACCACCATGCACACAGTCAGTAACCTGTCTATGCTGCTTGTTCTCCAAGATGCCTTAATCTGGATTTGAAGGTCTGTCTCCACCACCCTTCTACAAATTCTGCCAAGATTCTAAATTTTCATCACAACAAAGTGTCTGTCTTCATCTGTTTTGTATTGCTACAACAGACTACTCACAACTGGGAAATTTATGAAGGAAATAGGATTATTAGGTGGATGATTCTAGAGGCTGGGAAGTCAACGAAGCCTGGTTCTGCTGTCTGCTCAGCCTTTGGTGAGGGCTACAAGCTGCTTCACAATGAAGGGGAAGGAACCAGACATGAGAGGCAGCCTTGCTTTATAACAACCTGCTCTCATGGGGATTAACCCATTCCCACAGCAACTAACCCAGTCCTCCGGAGAAAGACGTTAATCTATGTTAATGATTTCATCACCTCTTACAGGCACTGTGATTGGTTACACTGACAATTAAATTTCTTTAAAAAACTATTTCTAAAAAAAACCCTCTGTTTTGTTTATGTTTTTGTTTTGAGATGGGGGTTCTCACTCCATTGCCCAGCTGGAGTGCAGTGGCATGTTCATGGCTCACTGCAGCCTCGACCTCCAGGGCTCAAGTGATCCTCCTGCCACAATCTCCTGCGTAGCTAGGACTACAGGTGCACAGCACCACAGCTGGCTAGCTTTTAACTTTTTTGTAGAGATGGGGACTCCTTATGTTGCCCAGGCTGGTCTTGAACTTCTCAACTCAAGCAATCCTCCTGCTTCAGGCTCCTAAAACAATGAAAGTTCAGTAAGAGTTTTGACAGGAAAAGCCCACATCTAAATCATAGCAGTGCCCCTTACAGGCTGTCTTTCTCATGCAATTGCTTACCTCAACATGAGCAGTGCTGCTTCTGTTGCTGGCTTAGGTCTTCTCATTGAAGCTGTCATAACAACCACAGATTACCCTGCCCTCTGCAGAGACTCTCTTATTTTTGGTCAAAATTATATGTCCTGAAATTTAGAAGTATTTTATGAAACCCCAACAAATTATCTTCACTTTGATCTTCATAAGTAATCTTGGTTAATTCTCTAACTCCCCAAGCTTTCACCAGGGCAGCTAACACAGAGCACAGAGAGAAAGTCCCTGCCACAGCCCTGAGTTCCTAGGGCATTCCATCTAGGAAGCATGCTCATCAATACATTGGTTCACACAACTTGGTCATGCAATCACGTATTAGTACCCAAACCACCTTTGCCACTAGGTCTGCAGTACCCAGAACATCTTTGAAGCACTCAAGCTCCATTAACTCTTCATTAAAGGAGGGAGTGAAGAAAAATTCATCTTCTCAGTCTAGTCTTAGTTTAAGTACCTGTGAGGCTAGAAACGCTTATTATGCACTAGAGAGCACAGTATGGTGTGTTACTTGTTTATTTATTATTTATTTAATTTTTTTGAGACAGAGTCTCGCTGTGTCGCCCAGGTTGGAGTGCAGTGGTGTGATCTCGGCTCACTGCAACCTCTGCTTCCCGGGTTCAAGTGATTCTCCTGCCTCAGCCTCTCAAGTAGCTGGGATTACAGGTGCCCACCACCACGCCCAACTAATTTTTGTATTTTTGGTAGAGACGGGATTTCACCATTTTGGCCAGGCTGATCTTGAACTCCTGACCTCAGGTGATCCACTTGCCTCAACCTCCCAAAGTGCTGGGAATCCAGGCGTGAGCCACCACGCTCAGCCAATCTGGTGCATAATTAAACAAAAGTCCCTGACTATTGTCTTCTTACCAGCCACTTCTCCTTTTTGCATTCTATCTAACATAAGCCTGGGATCCACAAGGAGAAAAGTGGGTGAGAATCTAAGAAAGGCACTACCTCTTAGGAGAAGGTTTGGGACGGGAGAAAAACCACCCTGCAAAGAGTTGTGTTTTTATTGACAGCGTTTGCCCCCATCCCTATACTATAAGCTCCTTAAGGGCAGATTCCCAGATTATGCTTACCATCAGTACCTCAAAACCTACCTATTATAACCCATAGGAGAAGTAAAAAATATTTGTTGGCTGAGGCGGGTGGATCACGAGGTCAAGAGATTGAGACCATCCTGGTCAACATGGTGAGACCCCGTCTCTACTAAAAATACAAAAAAATTAGCTGGGCATGGTGGTGCGTGCCTGTAATCCCAGCTACTCAGGAGGCTGAGGCAGGAGAACTGCTTGAACCCAGGAGGTGAAGGTTGCGGTGAGCCGAGATCACGCCATTGCACTCCAGACTGGGTAACAAGAGTGAAACTCTGTCTCAAAAAAAAAAAAAAAAAAAAAATTTGTTGAATGCATGAATTGGTACGTCCAGAACTCCACAGAATTGTCATTCATTAAAAATAAATTTGTTGTCTCCATGGAAACTCATCCTCTTCTCCTATCACTCTTCTTCCTTCAATATTATTACATAAAGTGCATTGCCGCAGTTAGACTTCACTCGCCCTGGTAGCTGACAGCAGTTTTTCACTTGCAGAATCCTTGCAAGATGATATAAAGGCTCCTCTCACTGTGAGAAGTCTATTTCCCCTATAATTTTTTTTCCTTAAAACATATTCTAAAGAAGAGATTTCATGAACATTGGATTATGATTTCTGACACATGGAATGTAATTATTCTGCACTGACAACTCACACCATGGGCCTTAAAAAATAAGAAAACATTTCCAACTTTCTAGAAAATTCAGCCAGTTTGATTCTCTTCTGTGAAGGAGCATTAGTAGAAAAACTAAGAAAAGTCACCATTAGCACAAATCAGGCATGCATTGTTATGTGCCTGGGTGGAGAGCACTGAGCATTTGGTGAGCATCCGATAAATCTTAGCTGCTTCCTCCTTCCTACCTGCCTCCTCGAAACCACCAGCAGTCTAGCTAGCAACGTTCCTCCGTTCAGAGAGCTGGAGACCCGGGAAGAATCTGAGAGTCAGTTCATTTGAAGGAAACAGAAATGTTAGTCACAAGGAAGCCAGACTCAACATCTGCCATTTTACTTTGGATTCCCATCTCTGTGAAAATCGGCTGATAAAAGGTGTATGATGTGGTTCAGGGCAAGTTCACTGGCTAATAAAGTTTACTGACCGGCCATGATTGAATTATAAAAAAAAGCCCTGGCATGGCTTATTCTTCTGAGACCTCCTTGAAAGACAGATGAATTAGGATATGCTCAGCTATTTGTTTGTGGGCAGTTCTCAGTGCTGCCCTTGTGGACTTCAGCTTTTATGAAATAACCCAGTAAGTTCCATGAAAGCCAAGGGTTACTGAGATGACTTCTAATTCTGTTCCTAGTTTATTTCCTTTTGAGAAAATAATCTTCATGCTGAAAGAAATGTTAAAGATCACACAATCTAAACCTCTCTCTTTAAAGAAGAAGAAACTAAATAATGAGTTCAATGTACTTGCTCTAGTTTACACAGCTGACCTGAGACAGAGGAGAGCTGAATTAGAGACACCTGACTTGTAGCTCCCTGTGGGACCCAGCGTTAAGTGCTGCCTTGGGTTCACTGTGAGGGAACCCCATTATGCAGACAGAGTGTGTCCCACAAATTTACTTGGAAGCTCATGACTTGGTACTTACGAATGTATTATCCCATAATCAACACATTGAAAATGGCAAATGCATTCCCCCAAGTTCGTGGACAAAAGCTAATTTAGGCTGTCATGTGGCCAGAATCGCATGGACAGGCTGCAGTGCAGGAAGAATGATCAGCAGGATGCTGTGGGGCATGGTAGTCTGAAGAATTGGATTTGCCAGAGATCCAAAGAATCACGAATTCTAAAATACATTTTCTAGCTGTATTTATTCATTCCACAGAACTGTTTTGAGGATCTATTACATGCTGGTCACTCATCTGGGTACTGGGATGCAGCAGTGAACAAACGAGGCTAAAATACCTGCCTTTGTAGACGTCGCATTCTAATGTGGTGAGCGGACGCAAAACTAAATCACGTCCTATGTTAGAGTGTAAAAAGTGTCGTGAGGAAGGTAAAACAGGAGAAGGGACACAGATGAACTCACAAAGGAGAAAACGTAATTATAAATCAGATGAGGAGCACAGACATCCATCGCTGTGGAGTGTCCGAGCAAAGGCTTTGATACGGGTTGCACTGGGTCCCCAGCCACGTCTCATGCAGAACTGAAATCCCCAATATTGGAGGTGGAGGCTGGTGGGAGGTGACTGGATCGTTGGGGTGGAGTTCTCTTGGGTGGTTTAGCCCCATCCCCTTGCTTCTGCTCTCCTGATAGTGAGTTCCCACAAGACCTGATTGTTTAAAATGTGTGGCATCTTCCCTCTCTCTCTTGCACCTGCCCTAGCCACGTGAAGTGCCTGCTCCCTTCACCTTCCCCCATGGCTGTGTTTCCTGAGGCCTCCCCAGAAGCCCAGAAGATACCAGCACTGTGCCTCCTGTGTGACCTGGAGAATCATGAGCCAGTTGGACCTCTTTTCTTTATAAATCACCCAGCCTCAGGTATTTCTTTATAGCAATGCCAAAATAGGCTAATACAGAAAATTGGTACTGGAGAGTGAGGACTTGCTATAAAAATACCTGAAAATGTGGAAGCAGCTTTGGAATTGGGTAATAGGCAGGGGACGGAAGAGTCTGGCAGACTCAGAAGATGGAAGATGAAGGAAAGTTTGGAACTTCTTAGAGCCTTGTCATGTGGTTGTGACCAAAATGCTGATAAAAATATGGATAGTGAAGGCTAGGCTGACGAGGTCTCAGATGGCAATTTGGGTCAACTGCAGCAAACGTCGTGCTGTTTGCCTTAGCAAAAAGCTTGTCTTCATTTTGTTTATGCGGGAAGAATCTGTGAAGGTTTAACTTGAGAGTGATGACCTAGGGTGTCTGGTGGAAGAAATTTCTAAGCAGCACATGTTCAAGGACTGTCATGGCCCTTTCTAACAGCCTAGCTCAGATGTGGGAGCAAAGAAGTAAGTCGCAACTTATGTTTAAAAAGGGAAGCAGAGTGTAAAACTTTGAAAAATCTGCACCCTTGCCATGTGACAGAGAAAAACTTTTTCAGGAGAGGAATTCAAGCTGATTACAGAGCAACAGCTTGCTAGAAATACCTGCACAACAAAGAAGAAGCCAAATGCTGATAGCCAAAACAATGGGAAGGAGGTTTCAAAGGCATTTCAGAGACTTTCAGAGCACCCCCTCCCATCACAGACCCAGAGGCCTCAGAGGGAGCTCAAAGGGCCAATTACAGCTTGGGCTCCTCCTTCAGAGGGTACAAATTACAAGCCTTGGAAACATCCACATGGTGTTAAGCCTGCAGGTGCACAGAATGCAAGAGTAAATGAGGCCTGGGAGCTTCCACCTAGATTTCAGAGGATGTTTGGAAAAGCCTGGGTGTCCAGGCAGAAGCCTGTTCCAGGGACAGTGCCCTCAGGGAGAATGTTTAATAGGGCAGTGCAGAAGGGAAATGTGAGGTGAAACCTCCACGCAGAGTTCCCAGTGGGGCACTGCCTAGTGAAGCTGTAAGAAGGGGGCCACCTTTCTACAGACCCCAGAAGGGTATACCTGTGGATGGCTTACACCCTGCACCTGGGAAAGCTGCAGGGACTCAGATCCAGCCTGTGAGAGCAGCCGTGCGGGCTGAACCCTGCCCCCATGAAGAGTCTGGAGGGCTCAGAAGACAGGAAGCCCTCCCACAGGGAAGAGCTGCCAAAGGCCTTGGGAGCCCATCCTTTGCACCAGAATGCCTGGATTTGGGACATGGAGTCAAAGGAGGTTATTCTGGAGTTTTAAGATTTGATGACTACCCTGCTGAGTTTCAAACACGCGTGGGGCCTGTACCCCTTTCCTTTTGCTGATTTCTCCCTTTTGGAATGGGAATGTTTATCCAGTGCTCACACTCCCACTGAATCATGGGAGTACTAACTTGTTTTGCATTTTATAGGATCATAGGTGAAAGAGACTTGTATTGTCTCAGATGAGACTTGGGACTTTGGACTGTTGATTTAATGCTTGAATGAGTTAAGACTTTGAGAAGCTGTTGGGAAGGCATGATTGTATACTGCAACCTGTGAAGGACATGAGATTTGGCAGGGACTGGGGCAGAAATATACAGTTAGAGTCTGTCCCCACCCAAATCTCATGTAGAATTGTATTGGAGGTGGGGCCTGGTGGGAGGTGATCAGCTCCTGGGGGTGGATTTCTCATGAATAGCTTAGCCCCATCCTCATGGTGCTGTCCTCATGATACTGAATGGATTCTTGCAAGATCTGAATGTTTAAAAGTGTGTGGCACCTTCTCCCTCTCTCTTGCTCCTGCTCTGGCCATGTGATGTGCCTCCTCCCACTTCACTCTCTGCAGGTTTGTAAGATTCCTGAGGCCTCCCCAGAAGCCAAGCAGATGACAGCATCGTGCTTCCTGCACAGCCTGCAGAACCATGAACCAATTAAATCATCTTTATAAATTACCGATTCTTGGGTATCTCTTTATAACAATAAGGGAAAGGCCTAATACAGACATGAAGGAAGGGTCATGCCATGTGTACACAGGTATGTGGATATCAGCAGGAAGAGCATTTCAGGAAGAGAGAACACAAGCTCCCATCCCATGAATCCCAGTTGTGTCACTGACTCACTGCTGGAGGAACATCGAGGAGACTCCTGCACGGAGTGTGTGCAGGAAGATTTGGATGTGAAATCAGAGAGGGAAAAAGAAGCCAGGACATGTGGGATCAACTTCTTTAGCTGTAATGAAAAGAGGAGCCATTTTATAATCTTGAACAGAGTGTAACATGAGATGATGTAAGATCTTAAAAGGATAGTTTTGGGTTTTTTGAGGATAGACTTTCTCAACCAAACCAATGAAGGTGGGAAGCCCTTTACAAAGCAATCAGAATAATCGAGTGAAAAAATACAGTAGTTTTTCTAGGCTTATAGTAGCTGTGAAAGGATAAAGAAAATGTGGCACATATACACCATGGAACACTATGTAGCCATGAAAAATAATGAGTTCATGTCCTTTGCAGGGACATGGATGAGGCTGGAAACCATCATCCTCAGCAAACTGACACAGGAACAGAAAACTAAACACTGCGTGTTCTCACTCATGAGTGGGAGTTAAACAATGAGAACATATGGACACAGGGAGGGGAACATCACACACCAGGACCTGTCAGGGGGTGGGGAAAAGGGAAGGCAGAGCATTAAGACAAGTACCTAATACATGTGGGGCTGAAAATCTGGATGATAGGTGGATAGGTGCAGTAAGCCACCATGGCACATGTATACCTGTGCAATAGACGTGTATGTTCAGCACATGTATCCTAGAACTTAAAGTAAAATTTAAAAAGAAAGAAAAGAAAGAAGGAAAGAAAGGAAGAAAGAAAGAAGAAAAAGAAAGAAAGAAGAAAAAGAAAGAAAGAGGAAGGAAGGAGGCAGGCATTGGGTTATAGATCTATTTTTGACATATTTATTGATATTGATTATAATAAAAAGAGGAGTTTGCCTCTGCAATAAGAAAACATGGAGTTGCTGTTTACGGAGGTCTGGAGGGCTGTGAAAGGGGCAGACTGTGGAAAAAGAGCTCACTTTGGGTATGTTAATGTCATGTCTGCTACACATCCAAGTAGAAGTGTCATTCTGGCTATTGGGAAATGTGGATACTAAATGTAATCAATATCTGCAAAAATCTTTTTAAAACCCAATGTGTTTGCTGCAGTCCTTCCAAACAGGGAGTGCCCACGATGTTCCACCTTCTCCGTGGTGACTCAAGGTGATCATTATCTGCATCTGAGGTGTAGGAGGTCTTCAGATGCTTTTGTTACACTGAGGGCTCTTCATTCCGCAGATGGAGTATTACTGTAATTTTTAAGACATTGAATCACCGTTCATTTTTATTATTCTTTGCTGCTTATTGTCATATGCTGGTGCTACCAGACCATGTCCTACTGGAAATCCAGAGCAATATTTTCAAGTGAGGATTAAAAACAAAACAAAACAATAGGAGTTCAACCGTCAGGCACAATAATATTTTGCATTTGGAAAGAGAACAGTTTTCCAATAAGAGACTGAACAGAATGGTCAGAGAGGTCCAGGAAAATGAAACGAGTGTGTCATCATTGAATGAGGGAAAGAAAAGCGTTCGGAAGTGTTAAATGCCGGGAAGAGCTCGTATGAGATGAGTAGTGCAGGGCCTTTGCTGGACTTGGCAATCAGGAAGTCACTGCTGATGTTTGCTGGAACCCCTTCCTTCCTGGCATCACAGAATAATAATTTTCTAAATGGTAGACATAGGCACAAAAGGAATTCCAAATTAGAGTCATAAGGACTTTCCACGGAAAAAAGAAAGACCTCACCAGGACCAGCCAAAATTCTGCACCAGTCAAAACTCTTTCCATGTAAATTCCACTAAAATTCCAAGGAGGTCAGCTGGAGGCTCCCTGTAGAAGACAGCCAGAGTGTCTAATTTCCACCTGTATTAAGGAATGCTGGATATTTTAAACTGTAACCTTAAAGATCATCAGTGCTGATCCTTTTTCTCACAATCCTAGACCCCAGGCACAATATTACATTTTTTTTCTTTTTTGTCTTCTTTTCCTGGATATTTCAGATCCTCTTGGCATGGCCTTTAGGTATCACAGCAACAATAATAAAAATTGTTTATTGCTGTGATATCTCAATGATTTCAAGTGGTACATTAATTTGCAGCCCATCTCCTTGAGGCTGGGAAAGTTCAATGACGTGCTAGAAATCAGCATGCCAGACTGGTCACCGAAGGGCTCACTGTCTCTGTTCTCACTTCTTCAGGCTTTTTTGACATTTTTCCAATCTCCTGTTTTCCCATTTCCTTCTTCCTTATTCTTTGCATCTCATGCTCATTTTTCTACTTAATCTGTAGTGGGGGAAGCACAGGTAAAACATAAATTGCCTATTTAAATTGTTAGCCACACTTTAACAACGGCTTTTGCCTACTCAACCTCCACTCCCAGGTATTTAAATGTGAGTGTCTTCTGATCCTGTCCTCATTTTCTGACCAATTACCTACTCAACATCTCTATCTCAGTGTCCCAGAGTTGCGTCAAACTCAAACCCCAAACCAATCACGTGGTCTGCTCTCTTGAACAGTTCTGCCATGTTTCCCACCTTCAGGGAGTGTTAGCTCCATCCCCACAGCTGCACAGCCTGGAAATGCAGGAGTCGCCTTTGAAGTCTCTCTCCCGCTGTATTGATTCACTCTTCACATTCTGTTAATTTCACTTTCTCTGTGTGTCTCTTCACATCTGCTTCTCTCCACTTAAGCAACCTCTATGCTAGTCAGAGAGTGTCATCTGTTACCTGGGCCTCTGAACCAGGCCCCTGGAGGCTCCTCCAGTCCAGTCTCCACACTAAAGCCAGAGCAGCCTCAATAAGATGAAAGTCCTGTTGTTCCATCCCTTACTTCAACTGTTGGGACTGCTCTTGCTCTTACATAAGGACCAAAATCTATAATAAGGGCTGGAAGATTATTACAGTCTGTGCGTTTCTAGCTCTCTCTCTAACTCTTTTCTTTAAAGAAGACTCCAGGCCTCACGTGAGAATGCAACGTTGGCCTGGTGAGACACTCAAGAGAAGACCCACCTAACTCAAGCCCAAACTCCTGACCCAGGACAACGGCAAGATCACAAATGTGTGTGTTTAAGCTGCTAACTGTTGATAATTTGTAAACAGCAGTAGAGGCTCGATGTGAAAACCTCTACATGGCTCTCACCAGAATATTGGCTTTCTGTCTTTGCTGGAGTTGAAGACGGGCAATGTTCAGGAAGGATTCTGGTGGGGTGGGAGGAAGGGAGGATCTGCCTGCTCCTTGTTCAAGTTTAATTCATTCCAAACATATATTTAAAATATTTATTGAGTGTTTACTAAGCATCACACATTATTACAGACTCCTGAAATATAGCAGTGAGCAAAACAGAGATCCCAGCATTGTCAGAACTTACACCATGACCGAAAGAGATGGATCGCAAATTAGAAACATATTTTTAAAAATAAGTTACATAATAGGGAACCAGGTTTTAAGTATAGGGACAACAAAAAAGCAGCAGGGAAAGGAGCACCAGCAGGTAAATGGGATCAGGTGTTGTAGGTTGGATAACAGGGTATAATTTTAAATAGGGTGGGCAGAGCATGCCCAGTTGAGAGGGTGACATTGGAGTGCACTCTTGAGTGAAGTTTGTGTGCAGATTCTGGGGAAAGAGCATGCTAAGCAGACAGAATATCTTTTGCAAAGGCTCTGAGGTGGGAGCGTGGCTGGAGTGTCACACAACAGGAGGCCAGTATATCTGGAGTGAAGTTACGGTTGAGAGGTCAAAGTGCATGTGTACGTAGCTGCATGGATCATGTAGGGCCCTAGAGGTCATTGCAAGGATTTGAGCTCTTCCTATAAGTGAAATAAAGAAACATTTCCGGATTTTTCAGAAGATGAGGAACATGCTCTCACAGATCACTGTCATTTCTCTGCTGAGCGTGGACACTAGGGGAAGGTGAAGTAGGCGACTGTTCTGGAAGCCAGGCGATGATGCAGGGAAGAGGCTGCAGCTCTGCTGGTTTGGTACAAGTGCGGAAGTGACTGATTTCTAAAAGTTTAATCATCGCACTGCTGCCTTTTACAGGCAGCTGATGCTGCCATCGCCTGAGACCCTGGGGACTCAAAGGCATAAATTAATTTTTCTTCTTCCTGGTTGCTGCTTGGAAGTTAGTTTCTCAGATAAGATTCTTCATTTACTCACCTTAAATCTGCTTTCCAGCTAATATATTTACTTTTTCTAACCCTCATAACCTGTGAACAGCTAACACAGTGTTGTTTTGCCTGCGGATGATGCAGTAATGTGCTATGCAGGATAAAGGCCCAGTGATTGTGGAATGGATCGTGATTGGTAACTGCGCTGGGGCCACACAGATGTGTGCAGTCCCAGGCAGAGTGTGACAGATGGTCAGGCACTGTGGTCTCCTCTCCTTCTGCCCCTGGAACTTGGTGCTTATGCCTGTAAAAAAAGACCCTTTAGGTTTATTGTGTGATATTTTAGGCAGAAGCAACATATACATATATTTGATTGATTCACTCGTTTATTCTGCTAAGAGTATCCTGTTGTTTTATTGAAGAATGATTAATATTAAATTTTAACAAATAAATTTTCTTCATCATATGACCTTTTAAATTTAAAAATTATTACTGGTAGTGTCCAGCCAAATACTTAGTAGTATGAGGAGGGCTAAAAAAAAAAAAAAAAAAAAAAAAATTATTTTGGTTAATTATTTGATTTGATTTGTAAATATTTAGACAAGATCATATCCCTAGGAAATAGCCAACTTGACGTTAGTTTCTGTGTGAGTCAGGGTTCTCCACAGGGAACTAATAAAATACATGAATATATGAAGGGGAGTTTATTAGGAGAATTGACTCACACGATCACAAGGTGAAGTCCCACAATAGTCCATCTACAAGCTGAGGAAAAGGAAGCCAGTCCCGGTCCCAAAACCTCAAAAGTAAGGAAGTCAACAGTGCAGCCTTCGGTCTGTGGCAAAGGCCTCGGAGCCCCTGGTGTAGTTCCAAGAGTCCAAAATCTGAAGAACCTGGAGTCCGATGTTGGAGGGCAGGAAGCATCCAGCACCGCAGAAATCCGGAGGCCGGAAGACTCTGCCAGTCTCGTCCTTCCACGTTCCTCTGCCTGCTTTATCCTAGCCATGATGGCGGCTGATGAGATGGTGCCCACCTAGATTGAGGGTGGGTCTGCCTCTCCCAGTCCACGGACTCAAATGTGAATCTCCTTTGGCAGCACCCTCACAGACGCACCAGGAACAACACTTTGCATCTTTCAATCAAATCAAGTTGCCGTTCAATATTAACCATCACAGTTTCTGACACATAAACACACACAGAAGGATGTTGCTGGACCTTTTGCTAACATTTTATTTAAAATTTCTTACCTATTATCCTTAGCAAAATTGGGTCTTTTCATTCTGCTCTTTCCAAGGTGTTTGTTGTTGTTATTTTATGTTGTTTTTAATCAAGGATTTGATAGCTTCAACAGTGATCTGAAATAATTGTCTCCTTTTATATGCTCTGGAATAGTTTGGGTAAATTTGAGATTATTTACTACTTGCAAGTTGAGTATAACTCACCTGTAAGACATTTGACCCTGGAGTTTCTTTGTGGAAAGATACTTAGTGATTCAATTTTGTAATGGTTATAGGACTATTTTAGTTTTCTGCTTCAATTTGAACCAATTTTGGAAAATTGTGTTTCTCTAGGAGTTTAAATATTTCATTGAAGTTCTTAAATTTATTGGCATAGAATTGTTTATAATAACTTCTCACCCCTGATTCTCCTCAGATTTAGTTGTTACATGCATTTTATCACGTATAGTACTATTTTTCTGTGCCTTATTTCTTTTTTCTTAACCAAAAAAGTATCTTTATTTATTTTTATTTTTTAGCTTTTAGATCATAATAATCTCTATTACAGATTTTTTTAAATTGTGTTAATATTTGTTCATACTTTTAGTTCCGTTCTTTGTGTTTTTTCCCTATTGTTTTTGCTTTAATTTAGAAAATTAGTTCATCATTCTTGAGTCTTTCTTCTTTTCCAACATTAGCATTTAAGACTACAACTTTCCACATGAACACTGCTTGGCCTGCAATCCCTGGGCAGCTTCTGAGTTTGCCTTCCGTCTGTCCCACGTGTCCTGTGAGGCCGTGACAAGCAAACCCAGGTCTCCCACTCAGCGTGTAAGAATGTCTGTCTCTGAGTTACAGGTCTGTTTATCGAGGTTTTAGTTTCTGCATATTTCTTACTCATTTCTCAGCTCATTGACAGGTCAAAGAGGAGCTTTAAAATACATATTTGAGGTTTTTGGCTGATTGCAGTGATGATCTGGTCAAAGTTGTAACCACATAGTCACTGAGGGTGGTCTTCTGCCTGCACCTTTGCCATTTGGGAAGCTGGGCCCACTTGTCATTGTTTTCACAACAAAAAGAGAAGGACCTCCTGTCTCCCTCTCTCCCCCTCTCTCTGTCTTTAAATTTTTGAACCTACAATATTACTTAATTTATTTCAAACATGAAGCTTAAGTTTAAGATGTTTAAGAAGCTTAAGATGTTTTCAGGGACACCTCACTGTCCCTGGCATGATTATAAATTTCTACCTCAGAATTTGTTGCCAAGTCAACATTCAATGATAAGTTGGCCAGTACACCAAGACTTCTGTAAGTCTGCAGCTGTGGTTCTCAGTGCTCACCAGTGACCCCAGCTAGATGTAAAGTACCATCATAAAAGCCCAAAAGTGGAAAAGATTTGAATTTTATGAAAAAGAATCTGTCCCATGAACATCGGTGAATGAAAACAGATGGGAGAAAGGCAGAAACAAAGGCAGTAGTCCCCGGTGTTAACTGTGTGTTTTCATTCCAGATGTTTATGAATCTGTTTCCACCCAGCCAACATGTGATGCTACATTTGGATAGCAAGACAACAGCAGCAGCAGCAATAGTGATTCCACTGAAGGCCAAGTCCTGGAGCCCAGTATGAGGCGTTTTTTATACGTATTAGTCCATTCTCATGCTGCTGTGAAGAACTACCTGAGCCTGGGTAATTCATAAAGAAAAGAGTCTTAATTGACTCACATTTCTGCATGGCTGGGGAGGCCTCAGGAAACTTACAATCACCACCACACAGGGCAGCAGGACAGAGAATGAGTGCAAGCAAAGGAAATGCCAGACACTTATAAAACCATTAGCTCTCATTAGACTCACTCGTTACCATGAGAACAGCATGGGAGAACCACCCCCATGATTCACCGATCTCTACATGGTCCCACCCTTGACACAGGGATATTATGGGGATTAGGATTCAAGGTGGAATTTGGCTGGGGACAGAGAGCCAAGCCATGTAAGTCTGCCCTGCCCCTGTCAAATCTCATGTCCTCACATTTCAAAACAGTTATGTCCTTCCAACAGTCCCCAAAAGTCTTAACACATTTCAGCATTAACCCAAAAGTCCAAGTCCAGAGTTTCATCTAAGACAAGGCAGATTCCTTCCAACTATGAGCCTGTAAAATCAAAAGAAAATTAATTACTTCCTAGATATATTGGGGATTCAGGCATTGGGTAAATACACCTATTCCAAATGGGAGAAATTGGCCAAAACACAGGGCAGTCATTAAATCATAAAGTTTCAAAATGATCTTTGACTCCATGTCTCACATCCAGGTCACGCTGATGCAAGGAGTGGGCTCCTGTGACCTTGGACCGTCCGACCTCTGTGGCTTTGCAGGGTACAGCCACTTTCCCAGCTGCTTTCAAGAGCTGGTGTTGAGTGTCTGTGGCTTTTTCGGGACCACAGTCCAAGCTGTCCATGGATCTGCCATTCTGGGAACTGAAGAATGCAGTGGCCTTCTTCTCACAGCTCTACTAGGCACTCTTGGTACCAATTTACTGTATTAGTCTGTTCCCACACTGCTATGAAGAAATACTCGGGAATAGGTGGTTTATAAAGAAAAGAGGTTTAATTGACTCACAGTTCTGCATGGCTGAGGGGGCCTCAGAAAGGCGCCTCTTCATGGGGCATCAGGAGAGAGAATGAGTGCAGCCAGAAACATTGCCAGATGCTTATAAAACCATCAGCTCTCACGAGTACTCACTCACTATAATGAGAACCGCAGGAGGGAGAATGCCCCCACGATTCAGTTACTTCACCTGGTCCTGCCCTTGACATTAGTGGATTATGGAGATTACACTTCAGGATAAGATCTGGGTGGGCACACAGAGCCAAGCCATATGAGCACATAGTACAGCTATTTTTCTCAACACAAGGAAGGACACACCGTTTGCTTTTTAAAGAAGGGCTTGGAGAGTTTACAAGGGATTTAAGGTTATTAAATGTGCTTTGAAAAGTCCATTTTTAGGACAACTCTGAGGCAATCAGGAGTTAATATTATTAACAGATTCTAAAGGAAAAAAAATAAAAAAGCAAGGTTAGAGACATGAAGTGACTTTTCCAAGATCATACAGCTACTAACTGGCAAAGATGACTTTCAGAGATCTGAATACAGCAAATCACCTAGGACCTTTTTATATCATGGTTTGATGCACATAGTTTCTATTTGTCTACGGTCATAGCAGTGGACACAGTCTCAGTGTTAAGTTTGTTTCCGATATGGCTATCTGGTGACAGTATCACTCATTCCACTGTGATTGGAGGTGGTGCACCTTGGAGGATGAGGCATGGAACGCAGTAGACAGATGGCCACTGCCTGATCACCTTGGTAAGGATTCAGTCTTTATCCTAAAAGTGAGCAACAAGAAGCCAGCAAAGGCTTTGGATTGGACTGCATGTTAGTGTGCATTCAAATATCATTCTGATTTCCATGCGCAGAATGGCTTGAAGGCCATGGGAGCCCTTGGGAGGGCGTTTGCAGGGGTCTCAGTGAAAGACTAGCTAGGTGGTGGCAGTGGAGATGGAGGAAAAAAGAAAGCTCTGAGAAATATTTTGCTGAAAAAGTGATGAGGGGTTATAAGGACTGAGGAAGAGAGGATTCAGGAAAGACACCTGATTTTCTTCTTCACACAACTGGTGATGATGATGGCATCCTCTGAGTTAAACAATGGGCAGATAAGGGCACAAGGACCACTGATGGTGTCTGAAACAGCAGATTTCCCCCCAGCTCCTGCCCTGTTTGACCTAGTGGGTGTCGGCCACACGGCAACTGGATGGGCCTGCAAGCCTGAATCTCCAATGCGTTCCAGGTGACACTGAGTTGCTGGCCTGACAACCAGATTTTGAGCAGCACTGCAGAACAGGACAGGCTTTTAGGAGAAAAGTCTCAAGTTCCATTTTAGTCATGTGAAATGTAATATAATTATACTCCCCTCCCCCTAGTTTTACTCTGAAATCGGTGGGCATCTCCCACCCCTTCTGTTTCCCTTTTGGGAGAGGCACCGTTTTTAGTGGAAAGTGCGTGGTACGTGGTAAGGAGAGCCCTTGCCAGGTGGACTGGGTAGCAGGCATCTGGCTGCTTTTGTGTCCCACGCTCATTCCCACCAAGCACGCTGCCTCCAATCTTAACAGAATGACTGGCTCTGGCACCAAGAGCACCCGTTATCAAGAACTAACTCCACACTGAGACTGAAGCCTGAGCTCTAATACCAGCTCTTTCACTTTCTCTCAAGGTGACTTTACACTAGTTATATAACCTTCGTAAATATCAGTTTTTAAATGTGTAGAATGCCTATAGCCATGGTATTTACCTATCAGGGTTGCTGTGGGCAGAGGGTGGACAATGTGTGTATGGGAAGTATATTGGAGAGTCCACTGTAAATATTGGTTACCATCTGTCTTCCTTCTGTGCCAAGCTGTGAATAGCGCAGCATGCCTGCTAGCCTCTGTTGTGCATCACGGAATTACCTGCGTATTCCAGTGTGGACGCCTCCTAAGGGCAGTGTACTCACGCCTGTCCACAGGTGGAGCTGGCTCAGGCTTTCTCATTTTAGGGGATTGTTCAACAAATATTGATTTCATTGACCTAAACATAAAGTCTCTTGATACATTTAGTTCATGTTCTCATTTATTCATTCCAATCCTTCTCTAGACTTTAAGGAACAAAATGTTTTCATCCAGTTCTAGAATGTAATACTGCCTTGGAATTATCCTCATTTGAAGAGCAGCACAGGAGTTCAGCCTCCTGTTGTCAAACCTACCTGTTTTCAGTGGCTCCAAAATCTAATGTTCAAAGTGTTACATAAAGCTAACATTTTACCTTAATATTTATCATTTCAGTAATATATATTCACATATGTGTGCAAAATAGCACAAAGTGTGACTTCAGCTTTAACGGCTTTATTGGCTCTGATTTTTATCTTTTCGTATCTGATATTTTGTCTGGGTCTGTGGTTCACCTAAAATACTGATTGTAATGCTGGAACCCTTCTAGTTGATCATATTTGATTTCTGACATTGCAAACGTTCTTTCATTTGATCCAAGATCTAATACAGGGAAGTATGACAAAATTCTGAAAGACTTGGAAAAGTTTGTGCTACCCATCTGAATTTTCACCACCTTTCAAATATCAGGAGGCTGAAATACTGTTTGCCCAGTAATCAGAAGACTACTGTTGACACGCGGGCTTACTTTAAACTTCAGGACTACGTGAAAAGCCTTTTTACTTGCTTAGGACTTTAGCCAAGCCAAAGGAAAGTGAAATTGACATAGAATAGAGTTATGTTCCCACAAAACCTGCCGATGGACATTTACAGCAGCTTCGTTCATAATTTCTAAAACTCAGAAGCAACCAAGCTGTCCTTCAGTGGGTGAATAGATAAACAAACTGTGTGCATCCAGACAAGGCACTATCGTTCAGCACTGAAAAGAAACGAGCTGTCGAGCCATGAAATGACATGGAGGATCCTAAGAAGCATATTACCACGTAAAAGCCCAGCTAACAAAGCTACAATACTGTGTGATTCCAGCTGTACGACATTGTGGGAAAGGCAAAACTACGGAGACAGTAGAACGCTCAGTGTTTGTTTTGGGTCAGGTTAAGGGCTAAGAATTTTTAGGAGAGTGAAAATATTCAGCATGACACTACCACGGTGGATACGTGTATTAGTGTGTTCGCATGCTGCTAATAAAGGCATACCCAAGACTGGGTAATCTAAAAAGGAAAAAGGTTTAATGGACTCACAGTTCCACATGGTTGAGGAGGCCTCACAATCATGGTGAAAGGTGAAGGAGAAAAGACATCTTACATGGGAGCAGGTTGGTGCAGGGGAGCTCTCCTTTATAAAACCATCGGATCTTTTTTTTTTTTTTTTTGAGACGGAGTTTCGCTCTTGTTACCCAGGCTGGAGTGCAATGGCGCGATCTCGGCTCACCGCAACCTCCGCCTCCTGGGTTCAGGCAATTCTCCTGCCTCAGCCTCCCGAGTAGCTGGGATTACAGGCACACGCCACCATGCCCAGCTAATTTTTTGTATCTTTAGTATAGACGGGGTTTCACCATGTTGACCAGGATGGTCTCGATCTCTTGACCTCGTGATCCACCCGCCTCCGCCTCCTACAGTGCTGAGATTACAGGTGTGAGTCACCGCGCCCGGCCAAACCATCAGATCTTGTGAGACTCATTCACTATCAGAAGAACAGCACAGGAAAGACCTGCCCCCATGATTCAGTTGCCTCCCACCGGGTCCCTTCCATGACGTGGGAATTATAGGAGCTACAATTCAAGATGAAATTTGGGTAGGGACACAGCAAAACATGTGAGTACATACCGTCACCATACGTTTGTCTAAACCCACAGAATGTACAACACCAAAAATGAACCCTAATGTGAACTTGGGACTCTGTCAGTTTGGCTTCATTGGCAGCAGCAAGTGTGCCTTGGTGTACTGGACATGCTGACAATGGGGAGGGGAAGGAAGTATATGGGATATATTTGTATCTGCTTCTCCATTTTGCTGTGAACATAAAACTAGTCTAAAAAATAAAAGTTTTTTTAAATAAAAAATGATAGGATGTCTTTTTGGAAGGTTGCTTCTAATAAATAGCCTACTGCCAGTTGTGCATGCAAGATGATCATAAATGTGGCAGGTGGCATTGAGCTGTAAGGTGCACCAAATGATACGGTTTTGCTTTTCCTTCATACGAATGACAGACCCCAACACTGATAGGTAGAATTATTTAAATAATTTGCAAACTAGTCTGGATCACATACATCTCAGAAGCATGAAAATTTAGTTCCGGCAGTAATGAGAATTTCTTTGCCAGTGAGTACCTACTATCCTACATAAAGTCAAGCCACATACAGTATTGTTATGTGTGTGTGTGAGAGAGAGAAAGACAGGGAAAGAGAGAGAGAGTCCTCTGTTGTCTGACTTCCTTTTGCGTGTATTATTAGCACAGTGTCTTTCTTCATGAGAAGTTCAATGATTGAAAGTGTTTATCACCAGTGTTCCCCCGGCCACCTGTCCCATCTCTGCACTGCAGGTCTTCTCCCCACTTCCCTTCCTTTGTCGGTCTTTCCTTTCTTTCTGCCCTTTGGATTTTCCAGATGGCATGTCTAGCACTTCCTTTAGTATTTTAAGCGGACCCTCGCTTACAGCATTGCTTCCTAGTGCACTGTCTTTTATAACAGAGTTAAAAATAGTTTAAAAGCGGAGTAGAAGCCACAGGATTGGGCCAAAGCCAAAGCCTCGAATCTCACGGGAGCTCAGTTGTTGCTTTAAATTGTGATTTTCACGTTTGTGTGTGGCTCGGACCTCTGTGAAATGACAAGTCGGAGTTGAACCCCTGATAATGAGCGCAAGACAGATCTTGGCACATAAACCTGGTAAACTTCGTTCACTCTTGAGCCTGAAACCTAGCCTGTCCTTAACGCTTTGTCTTAATTACCTGGGGGTTTTGTTTGTTTTCTTCTTTCCTATGATCTATGATCACCAAGTCAGCTGATACTTAACAAACAGTTTGATATAGAAATGGACAATCGTCTTCACAGAAAGTACCTACGTTCACTTCCTCTCTTCCCCCATCATTAATCCTTCCCCAAAGTTTGCCCTTTTTTTGATAAACGAAAAGCCACATGATCTAGAAGCCGTGCTCTTGTTTGCTTGTTTGCCTCTGTCTGTTCTGGTTTGATGTAGAAGCAGCAGGTTCTGGGACACAGCAGCACAACTCTAGTATCAGACGATTTGCGTGACTGTGCCCCATTACTACTTCCTATTTACAGACTGACCATTTTACTGTTTTTCTTTTGTTACAGTTCCATTAATTTTGGTCAATAATTGTGAATATTCTTCTTAAAAAAACTTTATTTTTCTAAGGTGGTTCTCACAAAGTTACTCTTGTTTTATTTCCTATACAAACTGCCACAACTAAAGTACAGTATATTTAGTTTAATGTTTTATGTTTTAGAATTATTCTCACTCAATGAACTCATGTGCTTCTCCTAGGTTGCTTTAATTATTGTCCTTTGAGTAATAGTTCTTACAGAACCAATGTTTTGTGTGTGTGTGTGTGTGTGGTGTGTGTGTATGTGTGTGTGTGGTGTGTATGTGTGTATGTGGTGTGTGTGGTGTTTGTGTGTGTGTGTGTATGTGGTGTGTGTATGTGTGTATGTGTGTGTGGTGTGTGTGTGGTGTATGTGTGTATGTGGTGTGTGTGTGTGGTGTGTGTGTATGTGTGTGTGGTGTGTGTGGTGTGTGTGTATGTGTGTGTGGTGTGTATGTATGTGGTGTGTGTGTGGTGTTTGTGTGTGTGTGGTATATATGGTGTGTGTGGTGTGTATGTGTGTATGTGTGTGGCGTGTGTGTAGTGTGTGGTGTGTGTGTGTCTGTGTGTGTGGTGGCTGTGTGTGGTGTGTGTGTATGTGTGTATGTGGTGTGTGTGGTGTTTGTGTGTGTGTCGTGTGTGTATGTGTGTGTGGTATGTGTGCATGTGGTGTGTGTGTGGTGTTTGTGTGTGTGGTGTGTGTGTGGTGTGTGTGTATGTGTGTGGTGTGTGTGTGGTGTATGTGTATATGTATGTGTGGTGTGTGTGGTGTGTGTGTATGTGTGGTGTGTGTGTGGTGTGTGTGTATGTGTGTGGTGTGTGTGTATGTGTGTGTGGTGTGTATGTATGCAGTGTGTGTGGTGTTTGTGTGTGTATGGTATATGTGGTGTGTGTGTGGTGTGTATGTGTGTGTGTGGTGTGTATGGTGTGTGTGGTGTGTGTGTGGTGTGTGTGTGTGGTGTGTGTGGTGTGTGTGTATGGTGTCTGTGTGTGGTGTGTGTATATGTGTGTGTGGTGTGTATGTGTGTATGTGTGTATGTGGTGTGTGTGTGGTGTTTGTGTGTGTGTGGTATGTGTGTGTGGTGTGTGTGTGGTGTGTATGTGTGTATGTGGTGTGTGTGTGGTGTGTGTGTATGTGTGTGGTGTGTGTGTGGTGTATGTGTATATGTATGTGTGGTGTGTGTGTATGTGTGTATGTGTGTGTGGTGTGTATGTGTGTATGTGGTGTGTGTGGTGTGTGTGTGGTATGTGTGTATGTGTGTGGTGTGTGTGTGGTGTATGTGTGGTGTGTGTGTGGTGTGTGTGTGTATGTATGTGTGGTGTGTGTGTGTATGTGCGCCTATTTCATCTGCTCTGTGTCCTCCTGTCCTTCAGAACTGTTTTGGGAAACTCATTAATACACACATTACTTTAATTTTTAAGTGCTCTCCCATACATAGTGGTGATAAAAGTGTAGGTCTGCAGTCTGCCATCTGTGATTTAGAAGTCCAAAACAGCTGGAAAACCATGTTTTGAGTATTTGTTTAGTTACTCATTTGGAGGCAAACGTGCCCTGCCCTAAAGTTATAAGACAGACAGGCAGGCCCGCCCCGCAGATAAGTGTCACTGTCCTTATTTTTATTTTTATTTTTTTGAGACGGAGTTTCGCTCTTGTTACCCAGGCTGGAGTGCAATGGCGCGATCTCGGCTCACTGCAACCTCCGCCTCCTGGGTTCAGGCAATTCTCCTGCCTCAGCCTCCCGAGTAGCTGGGATTACAGGCACGTGCCACCATGCCCAGCTAATTTTTTGTATTTTTAGTAGAGACGGAGTTTCACCATGTTGACCGGGATGGTCTCGATCTCTTGACCTCGTGTTCCACCCGCCTCGGCCTCCCAAAGTGCTGGGATTACAGGCGTGAGCCACCGCGCCCGGCCGTCACTGTCCTTATTTAAGCTGCTTCTTCTGGCTATCCACACAGTTCAGTGCAGCAATAGGGGGTGTTTGATCACCAGAAGCTGTCTTAGGCCTTCAAGGATGTCATCATGTATAGCACATGTACCCTATCACTTTTCTGAATTTGACATACATCTGATAAAAAGGGTTTGGGGCAAGGGTCTATTAGTCTGTATTTTGAAGTAAAATTAACTGAGATTTTTCTGGGCTGTGATACTGTTTAATTCACTAGTTTCAGTATAAATGGTGAATGGTAAACATTTAGCCAAGGCCAAAATCATTTATTGAGCTATCAAAAAATCCTGACCTTAGTTTTTCACCATTTCAAAAAGCATTAGATGATTTCAGGAATTGGGAAATTCTAAAATAATTAAATATTCACTAAATAATATTTCCCCCATGAATTAGGGCTTTGTCTTTATTGATCGTCAGACCTCTATTCACGTTAGACAATGGTTGGTGCCAGAGGGACCTGAATTCCATTTGAGTCCCCGGGGGGAAGTCATCATTTCAGAAACAACTGAGCATTCCAAGTGGGAAAACAGAGAGGAAAACATTTGCCCAAGTGTTCAAAATTCTTTTCGATCGTTGTTTCAGGATGACATATGTAGGGCTAGCCCTGTGTAAAACTGTGAAGGGGAAAACATTCACTCTGATCCCCGCTCCCGGATATTTGTCTGAGCAAGCCTCTGAAGCCCCATCTTGCTCCCAGAGTAATTTAGTGTTTGCTAGCTAGTGACGACTCAGTCCTAAGGTTCATCATCTAATGATGACATTAGCATAGGGTGACATTTCATCTAGGGACATTGACAGTATAAAAGGTGGCACCTGGATTTTATAAATGAAATCCTCAAAGAATGAATCTAGAATTATGGAAAGACCAAAGTTAGGATGGGCACACAGGGAGGAACTTATGTGTGACAAACTTTCAGATGATCCCGGTAGGCGGCTTGCCTCCCCTTCTCACCAGATTGTCCCTCTGTACTTTGGATATAGACTTAACTTCTCCTGATTCGTTTTTCCTTTCCAATAGGCTGTACTTTGAAAAGATGGGTGAAAAAAAGTGGCTTACAGCAGAGTTTAATTGGCCCTGAAATCTAGGGTATAGGAGATTGGATGGGGGTTCTGTCCCAAGGTTAAAACATTATTCTGAAAATCCATCTTTCACAGAAGCCCTGCATTTGTGCTACTTCTAAGACACATAATTAGAGAAAGAGGAGGTGCGTAATGGTGGTCCAGGTGAATATTTGATTTCTGTCACTTTTAATATTCATTTTCATTCGTCTTTCACGTGCTAACAGTTTGCCATCTGTATAGTAATAGCTGGTCCAACCCAGCGCCAGGGTTCGCTGACAAGCTGCAGAGCCATCGCAAATCGGTGGGGTGATGACGACTTTAGAGAATAGAAGGGCAACAGGTACGCAGATGCAGCGAAGGGTTTTGGATTTGGATCAACCGGTTTGAAAATGGTATCCTTAACCTAGTTTGAGCATACTTAAATAATTCCTTTATATTTGCATAATTATTTGTAATTAGAATGTTCAATTATTGGGAAATAGAGGACATTTAATATCACTTTGCTTCAGTGATGTTCTGCAGGCAGCTATGAGAGTCTCATACTTCTAAATTGTTTTCATCTACATAGTAGATTCGTATCATATGCATGATTAACTTGCAGGCATTCATGTATCATCCACTATTTCATAAAAGAGAGAGACAGGAAATAATTTGAATAACATAAGCGCCTCAGCCAGTCATTGGTCCCAGTGAGCACGTGGCTCGAATGAAGCATCAGACAGCAGGAGCCTCAGCCTTGGAACAGCAAGGGCATCCTTCAGCCAGCAAGGAGCTTGGAAATGAACTCAACCCAGAGTCCCTAGAAGTGAACGCAGCCCTGTGGACACCCCAATTGTGCAACAAGTAGAATTAACAAAGCATGTTTAAAATGGAGAAATTTGGGAAAAAAATAACATGAATGTCATTTCTGCAATATTTTACGTTGAGAATAATGCATATGAATTTCGTTGTTTGCATGCACCTCAACGGGACTGTTTCCTACAAGTGAGCGACTGCCCCCACAGTCATTTTCCATGAAGGTGCATATTTCATAACTGCACATATTTATTATGCTTCAAAATGGCAAATATTTTAGGTTGGAAAAACCACAGTATCAAAATCTAATATTATCTTTCTGTGATCTTTTATTCTTTCTTATTATTTATCACTAGGCTAGAAATATTATGCTAAAATGAAAAAAAAAAGGGAAATTAGAGATTGATCTAAACCATGGAGAGGAAAACAAACTCTTACATGTTTAAAAAACACACTACTCAAGGTACTAATATATATCTAATTTCATCACATGCAGAATATATTTCTTTAATTTATTTTTGGTTTGATCAAAATTACACATTCACTTAGATTTAAAAATCAAACCATTCTACAAGGTTTGAGAAGAATAGTAGTCCTCAATCATGTGGTCCATCTTTAGAAGCAGCCACTTTCAAATACTGATTCTGACATTTAGATATTATTCTGATAGTTGCCTCTATATCTCTGAAGAAGATTTGTGTATTATTGTTTCTCTTTCTTTCTGGTTGAGATAGTGTCTAGTGACTTTCTATTTTGGAAGTTTAGAATTTAGATTTGTTGGCCCCGTTCTACATACACCAGCACTTCTCCTACACCCAAACTCCAAACCCAGTTATGCTACAGTTTTGAGAGAAAATACTCAGTGTCTCCTTCATTGTGATCACACAGGTGATATTCGCAATGGAGAGTTAACAGGTATAATGATTACATTCCTCTCTTGTACAATATTTTTGTCTATCTTCTCTGTTGTCTTATTTGCTCACTACAAAATTTGTTCTAATTTCTAATTTAGGTTCGAACTCTATTAGAAGGACAGTCTCCATCAGGCAACGTCTGCATGCCGTCCTTTTCCCGAAACATCCCTTCCAGAGCCCTTGGCCCCACCGATCCTACCTGGGCCAGTTTCCCTGCGTCTTGATGCAGTGCACTTATCCAGGGAGCCCCACGCATTATTGTACTCTCAGGCCCCTTCTCTTACAACCTGAGTTAGATCCCCTCTTTCTGTGTTGGTTTGCCACTTAAATTGCAGTGCAGCCCATCCCTTAGTAGCTTTAGAAGAAAGACCACCACGTAGGAGGAAAATTATTGAAACAAATGCATTAGGGTCACACTAGGCTGATTGTAAGTGATAATCTAATCTTTGTTTTTGTTTCCACATGGCAGGAAGCGTAAAGGCAGGAAGTTCCGGTCTGGTGTGGTGTCTGCTGTGTCCCCGAGGTCTCAAGTCCATTCCGTTCTTGCTTTCTCATCATCCTTGGTGCTACTGCTAAGGTCACATCTGTGCCCCAAGAAGAAAGAGGCAAACAAAAGCTTCTTACATACCTGTATTTTTATTTAAAAGAAATAAAACCTTTCTAGCAGAATTCCACATGTATCATATTGGCTAGATTTCTATAACATAAATTCTCCTAGATGTTTATATGCTTACTTTCTGAGCGCTTTTCTGTGATAAACAAAATTATGATACTCTTAATAAGGAAGATGAGGGAGCAGATGACAGTACGTGATTCCAATGGAATCCGTGACACTCTGCGTGTCTATTTAGCTATATTTTCTTCTATTTATGCTCTCATATTTTATTATGTGTTTAACTGAACATAGAATGCTGTGTTGGAAACCACTTTTCCTTAGAATTTGAAAGCATTTCCTATTGTGTTCTCACAGAGACGGCTGCTGCATAAAAGCTCACCAGACTTCTGATTTCTTGGGCTGTTGATGTAACCTCTCCCCACACCTTCTCCTGTGTTTTGCGATTTCAGGATCAAGTGTTCCTTTGTGGCCACCAAAGTGGGCTCTCACTGAGGCTGCTGCGTCTGTGAACCCATGTCCTGCTGCTGTGGATGGACCATAACTTTAGTTCTGTGATAATGTCCTAATTCTCTTTTGTGGGGCTGCTACTGTTCAGATGTTGATCTTCTGGACAGATCCTCTCACGCTTATCCATTTTTCCATCTTTTTTTTTAATTGTTGTTCTACTTTCTAGGAAAATTTCACAAGATTCTATCCCAATCCTTCCATTGGATTGTTTCTATGTCCCATCACATTTTAGTGTGAAGGGGTATTTTTGGCTCTGAATCTCCTCCCTTTTCATTTAAACTCTCATTCTTATCTTCTCTTATTGTCCTGAAAATCTCATGTTTTTGAACTTTTTTCTATAATTTTTATTCTCTTCAAGTTTCTTAGTTTGTATTTTGTTTGGTTTCATCTTTTCTCTTTTTTAATTAGGGGTCATTCCCATATGCCTGAAAATCCTTAGCCCTCAAAAGCTAAATTCAAGATTTCCTGCTTCCAACATATTGTTGCTATAATCATGGATTCTGTTGTATTGCTTGTATTTCCTTAGGCTTTTGCCTTCATTCAATCCATTCATACCACTTTGTGAACTTTGAGAGTAACCAGCAATCTGCCATATTTATTAGGATGGCAAAGTTATTTGTCAGCTCTAAAATACACATTTCTTACTGTCTCCTTTAGCAACCCCTGCCCACTCAACAGGTGGAAGAACAAATATTTAGAACTCCCTGAAGTAAAAAATAAGATATAATATTTCTTCCAACTCAAAGTGTATCCACAAGAAGTCTATGTATAAGATCAGCTTTCAGTATTCACTTCAGACCCCAAATCAGGTTATGTCGCCTGACAAGTATACAGAGAAACATGCTGAATACCTTAAATACAGCTCACCTAAAACTTTATTTATTTATGATAGTCTGACTAATGACATTCTGACCTAGGAATTCAAGAAAGGGGTAATTTTCCAGGCTGTGTATTTAAGTCCTTCAGACTCTGCCCTAACCTCACCGTTGGGAAGCTCGTAAAAGCTGCTACAATGGACACAGGGAGGGGAAACTCACACACCGGGGCCTGTCGGGGGGTGGGGGGTAAGGGGAGGGAGAGCGTTAGGATAAATACCTATTGTATGGTGGGTTGATAGGTGCAGCAAACCACGATGGTGCACATACACCTATGTAACAAACTTCCATGTTCTGCACATGTATCCCGAAACTTAAAGTAAAATTTCAAACATAATTAAAAAAAAAAAAGTTGCTACAGTTGCCTGTGCCCCTGCCTGGAAAAAGCCCACCCCCATCTCCTTCTTTGCTCACAGCGTATCCCAACTCCCGTGGTTCTCGGTATTCCTGGCTTCAGATATTTGCTCATACTATGGTTCCGTGAAGAATTTTTTCACCTGGCAGTCATCTAGAAAGTATTCGCTGCACATTTTTGATAGAGTTTAGAAGAGTGCATATGAATAACGATGGTTGTCTCAAGCCTTAGACAAAGAACATTTACAGTCTTAATATTTTCCATAACATATACAATAAATAAAAATTTTTAAAGGCTGATTAATATTCATGTATGTCTACAAGTTCTGTAGAAATCTTTTCAAAGAGTGATAAATAATTTAGTGAGGAGTGATAATCTCATGTTTAAACAGAAATCCTGGGAACCACAGTAAAGTCTCTAACAGTAAACTCCCTATCAGTTAAACCAGAGCTCCCAGCAACAGCGGCAGTCCACCTGACCATAGCCAGCTCTCTACCAACTTCGCCTATTTGGAATTCAGCTGAGGACAAAAATTCAAGCATCAAAGTTCTCTAAATGGCCCCATGAGAGTGTAAAACTCTTTTATCTTTAAACTAGTTATCATAAGATGGTTTTTCCAACTGTCACCTGGAGTTAAATTCATTTTGCACAAAATCCAAACAAAAATTATTGTCTCATTCTAAAGCTGTATGATGGAAAGACGAAAAGTGAGCTTGGTATAGGTAAGTATTCCAATGAGAGAAAACTAAATAGCTAGCAAGATAAAAGACAGAAAATATATTCTAAAATGAAACTGAGAGATAGAATGAACCATGTGGTACTGAGTTAGATTTAGAGACATCAGTATGATCTCGTGTTTAACTTAATATAGAAACAGATGGATAGATACAGAAATAAGTGTATATATGTGTGCATTTATCAGTTAGTACACATACATGTATTTCCTCGCTCTGTCTGCTAAGACAGTAGCAGTAACACCCAGCAGCAGTAAGCTCACCCCAAATGCAGGTCTTGGTTTCTGATACTATTCTCCTACAAAAGAATCCAGGGATCCTTGGATAAATTACCAATTCCAAGGCTCTGCAGGAAATACATAACACGATCCCAAAGCATCTTTTGTTTCCAGAAAGAATGGAGCTGCTGAAACAACACAATTGTGGGGACGTGTTAAAGGGGCACAGGGGCCAACCCGCTCGAGCTCCCAATGATGAAAGCTGAAAAAATTTCAGCAGCAAAACAAATAGCAGAGTATTGGATTAAAACCCAAAGTATAAAATAAATATTCATGAGTTCACACTGATACAAATAAATGATGGAATATGTAAATAAAAGAGATTTCTTAGCCTGTTTTCTGATGCTATTACTGAATACCAGAAACTAGGTAATTTATAAAAGGATACATATGTATTTCTCACAGTTCTGGAGGCTGGAACGTCCAGGAGCAAGACACCAGCACATGGTGACAGTCGTCCCACGGTAAGAAACCAGGTAGGAGTGAGCAGGGAAGGCAGACAGTGAAGAAGAAGGGAAAACGTATTAGGAGACCACTCCTGAAATTACTATCCCATTCTCCAGATAATGGCGTTAATTACTTCATGAGAGTGCAGCCCTTATGACTTGATTACCTCGTAAAGGCTCCACCTCTTCATACTGTTACGATGGCAACTAAATCTCAACACGGGTTTTCGAGGGGATATTCAGCCCAGAGCAGTGAGTGAAGGGACAAATCTCCCCCACAGAGCAATTTCAAATAAATTATGTATACACTACCCTCACGGAGTTGAAACGTAAATTACCACTGCTTACGTATAGGCTGCTCACAGTGACTTCCTTCCAAAGAATGCAGTATGGAAAGGGACGAGGGGAAAGATTGTTACAGAAGAGAAACTGGCCAACACCACCTCAGTCAGGCGATCAATGGCCCTCAATCATGTTGATGGTACATACCCCTACTAGGAAGTGATGAGTCTTGAAAGTTACCTCTATGGTCTTCCTCCCCAAAACATAGCTCTCTAGTCTAGTCTTGAGAGAAATGTCAGAAAAATACAAACTGAGAGACAGTCTCTTATATATCTGACCAGATCAAATCCGTCAGGGTCATCAAGAGCAAGGAAAGTCTGAGAAACTGTCACAGCAAGAGGAACCTAGGGAGACAGACATGGTGACCAAATGAAATACGGGATTCTGGATGCAATTCTGGAACCAAAAAGGTAACGTTAAGTAAAAATGAAGGAAACACAATTAAAGCATGAACTTCGGTTGATAATAACATATAAATATTGGTTCATTAATTGCTTCAAATATAAAGTAAGTTGCCACATAAAGGAGAAACTCGATGAAGGGTCTACAGAGACTCTCTTTACTAACACAGATTTTTTAAAAATAAAAGGCAATAGAACTCCAAGTATTGACAATTTGAAGGAATTTAGTATACATGCAGCAAAATTTATATAATAGGATGGAGTGTAAAAGTGGAAAAACCTAATTTTATAGACTGATACACCTGAGTTCAGTTTCTAGGTAAACACTTCCTAACCCTATGCTTTTTTGAAAAGTACTTAACATTGCTGAGACTCAGTTATCTCATCTGAAAAATTGAAATAATCATAGTATTTACTTCATAGAGATTTATGAACAATGAATAATTAATTAATATAAAGTACTTAGCACCATTCCTGGAAGATAAAGACCATTCAGTAAATGTCAGCTATTACTGTAAAATATTAAAGCCCAGTACACTAATGTTCATAATGATGGTCTAAGATTTTTGTAAAAGGTGAGATTACATATAGAATAACTTTATCAAGAACACAGAAACATGATACATTATAGACAGTCCCAACCAATGTGCTAAATGAAAAATGGACTCATTTACGCACTTAGAGAGAGAAGTGGGCTGTAGGCATTGCATATGTGGGGACAGAATGTCAGAGGTCCCCACAGGCCGTGATTGTTTTCCTGGTAGATATTCCACTGAATGTGGGCTGGAAAGCTAGTTGGTGGTGTGGGAGGTGTTATGTTCAAGGCTGAAGGTTTAGAGATGCTACAGTCATTGTAATCATGGGGCCTCATGATATGAACATGGAAGTGACTACCTCTAACTAGAAAACTCAACTTCCTCAACTCAAAATCCCCTTCCCTGAGAATTTGAGATAACCAAAATATTCCTTTAGATAAATTAACCCTTTAATTAGAAGAAACAACAGTGCTAAAGGTAGTAATTCACCACCTATCTCTCCAATATTTTGATCCTAGTTACTCAATGGAGTGGATGACTTGGAATGGCAAAATGTAAATACTGGAAGAAGAGCCCCTGTTTAACTCTTACTGGATGAATGTGCATGTTCTCAGGGATTCAAGTGCATGCTTTCACTGGGTTCCCTGTTAACCTGGAACTTCAACTGTCTCTTCTAAGTCTGGGAACAGAGTTTGCAAATTCCCCTTCCAGGTGTGGCCCAGGGTTAGAGTTGGCCAAGGGAGCAACTCCATGGATCTGGGATGTGAGCTAACTGGAAGCTTCTATGACACTGGCTGGAACTTCTCTGACCAGATTTTGAGGAGTAAAGGTACTCAGAGACTGAGCCAACAAAAACAGCAAACAGGCCTTTGTTGTCTTTTCATCTCTCTTTAATAATTCCTCAGTTCCCTGGTTTTCACTCAATCTTGCCATTTGCCCATTGATGGCAAATGCTCAGAAGACAGCAAACCTGAAAGCTCTTGCAAGGCTCACCTCAGACCCTCACGGAGCTTGTTGAGCCTTAAGGAGCCCTAATAAAATGTCCCCATTTGCCTGGAACAGTCTTGCTTTGTTCCTTTTTATTTCAATCAAGAAATAATGGTAAAAAGACAATTTATGAAGAAGAACTATTTATTTTGTGTATTTATTTTTATTTGCATAGATGTATGGGGTACAAGTCCAATTGTGTTATATGTATATGTTATTAATAGCCATTCTGACCAGTCATTCTGACTGGTGTAAAACGATATGTCATTTGTGAAGTCTGAGATTTTTGTGTATTTGTCACCCGAATAACGTACATTGTATTCATTAAATCATCTCTCATCGTCTACCCTCCTTCTACCCCATCACCTTCCAATTCTCCAGTGTTTATCAGTTCACACTCTGTGTCCATTTGTGCAAATTATTTATTCTCACTTGTAAGTGAGAACATGTGTATTTGTCTTTCTGCTTCTGGGTTGTTTTACTTAAGACAACGTCCTACAGTTCTATTCATGTTTCTGCAAAAGGCATGATTTTATATTTTTAATGCTCTATAGTATTCCGTTGTGCATATATACCACATTTTCTTTATCCAATAAATCATTTATAGACCCTTGGGTTGATTCCGTATCTTTGCTATTGTGATTACTGCTGCAATAAATGTACAAGCGCAGGTACGTTTTTGATACAATTATTTCTTTTTCTGTCTAAACAGTCGTGGAATCACTAGATCAAATGGTAGCTCCATTTCAGTTCTCTTAGAAATTTCCATACAATTTTCCACAGAGTTGTATTAATTTACATTCCCATCAACAAAGCTTTAATGTTCCCTTTTCTCTGAATCGTTACCAACATCTATTGTTTCTTGTCCTTTTAATAATAGCCATTCTGACTGGTCATTCTGACTGGTGTAAAATGATATTTCATTGTGGTCTTGGTTTGCATTTTGCTGATGATTGGCGATGTTGAACATCACTAATGCTTCTTGGCCACTCATGTGTCTTCTTTTGAAAAACATCTATTCATGTCCTTTGCTCACTTTTTAATGGGACTATTTAGCAGGTTTTGTTGAGTTGTTTTATTTCAAGTTCTGGATTAGTTTTCTATTGGATGCATAGTTTGCAAATATTTTCTCCTACTCTGCAGACTGTCTGTTCACTCTGTTGATTATTTCTCTTGTTGTGCAGAAGCTTTTTAGTAGAATCAAGTCCATTTGTCTATGTTTGTTTTTGCTTGTGCTTTTGAGGTCTCAGTCATGAATTCTTCATCTAGACCAATGTCCAGAAAAGTTTTCCATAGATTTTCTTCTAGTATTTCCATAGTTTCAGGTCTTATATTTAAACCTTTAATCCATCTTGAGGTGATTTTCATATATGGTGAGAGATAAGTATCCAGTTTCATTGTTTTGCATATAGCAATCCAATTTTCCGAGCGCCATTTAATGAAAAGAGTATTCTTTCCCCACTGCATATTCATGTCAACTTTGTCAACAATCAGTTCATTGTAGATATGTGGCTTTATTTCTGGGTTCTCTATCTTGTTCCATTCATAATATATATATATATATATATATTAATACTACTACTATGTTGTTTTGTTTACTATAAACTTTTAGTATAATTTGAAGTCAAGTAATGTTTGTTCTTTTTGCTTAGGATTGTTTTGGCTATTCAGGCTCTTCTTTGGCTTCATATGAATTTTAGAATAGTTTTTCTCTAATTCTGTGAAAAACAATGTTCATATTTTGATTGATAGGGATTGCATTCAATATGTAGATTTGGGGATTTCTATTTGTTTGTGTCACCAACAACTTTCTTTCAATAATCTCCTATTGTTTTCCTTGTAGAGATCTTTCACTGCCTTGGTTGCACATATTTCCAGATATTTTGTTTCATTTTTCAGCTATTGTAAATGAAATTACCTTCTTGACTTAGTTCTCAGCTTGATCATTATTGGTATATGGAAACATTATTGATTTTGTGCTTTATTTTGTATTCTGAAACTTCATTGAATTTATTTATTAAATTTAAGAGATTTTTGGTAGCATGTTTAGGGCTTTCTAGATATAAGGTTCATATCATCAGAATAGTGATAATTTGAGTTCTTTTCCAATTTGTCTAGGACTTCCAGTACTATGTTGAATAGGCATGGTGAAAGTAGGCACCCTTGTTTTGTTCCAGTTCTTAGAGGAAATACTTTTTTTTTTTTTTTTTTAAAGACAGAGTCTTGCTCCGTTGTTCAGGCTGGAGTGCAGTGGCATAATCTTGGCCTATTGCAACCTCTGCCTCCTGGGTTCAAGCACATCTCCTGCCTCAGCCTCTGTAGTAGTTGGGATTACAGGCACATGTCACCACAGCTGGCTAATTTTTGTATTTTTAGTAGAGCCAGGGTTTTGCCATGTTGGCATGGCTGGTCTTGAACTCCTGACATCAGGTTATCTGCTCACCTTGGCCTCCCAAAGTGCTGGGAATTCAGGCATGAGCCACCACGCCCATCGGAGGGAATACTTTCAACTATTCCCCATGGCAGGATGTTGGCTGAGGATTTGTCATAGATGGCCTTTATTATTTTGAGATATGTTTCTTCTATACCTAGTTTGTTGAGGGTTTTTATCATGAAAAAAATGTTGAATTTATCAAACATTTTTCCTATATGTATGAGATGATTACATTCCTTTCTTAATTCTGTGTACATCATGTATCCCTTTTATTTACTTGTGCATTTTGGACCATCCTTACATACCTGGAATAAAACCCACTTAGTCATGGTGCTGGATTCAGTTTGCTAGTATTTTGTGGAGGATTTTTTTATCTATGCTCATCAAGGATATTAATCTAACATTAATGTTAATCTTTTTTTGTTGTTATGTTCTTGTCTGGTTTTAGTATCGGGGTGTCACTGGCTTTATAGAGTAAGTTAGAAAGAATTCTTGCCTCATTAATTTTTTGAAACTGTTTCAGGATGATTTACATTTCTTCTTTTTACGTTTGGTAGAATTTGGCTATGAATTCACCTGGTCATGGGATATTTCTGTTGTTGTTTAGGGGAGATTTTTTGTTAATGATCAATCATGCTACTCATTACTCTTGTCACTGGTCAGCTCTGAATTTCTATTTCTTTCTGGTTCACTCTTGAGAGATTGTAAGTTTCCATAAACTTATCCGTTTCTTTGAGGTTGTCTAGTCTGTGAGCTTGTAATTATTCATAAAAGTCTCTGATGATCTTGTATTTCTATAGCATGAGTTGCAATGTCTCCTTTTCTAGTCCTGATTTGTTTGTTTGGATTCTCTGTTTTCCTTGTTTAGTCCACCAAGTGCTTTATTAACACTACCTTTTCAAGGAAACAACTTTTCACTTTGTTGATCTTTTGCATTTTTTTGGTCTCTATTTCATTTAATTCATTTCTGATATTTTAAATTCTTTTGTGATCTTTCTACTTTACTGATGTACACATTTGATGCTCTAAACTTCCCTCTCAGCCCTGCTTTTTCTGTAACCCATAGGTTTAGTATACGGTCTTTCAATTTTTATTTGTCTTAAAAACCAATTTAATTACCTCCCAATTTTTTTTGTTGACCCAGTGATCGTTTGGTAGCATGTTGTTAAATTTCCATGTATTTGTATAGTTTCTGACATTCCTGTTTTTATTGATTTCTAGTTTTATTCCACAGTGGAATAAAACCAGTAGTCTGAGAAAAATATTGTCTTAATTTTGATTTTTAAAAAGGTGTTGGCCGTACACATGGTGTCTTAAGAAATGTTCCACGGACATTGAGAACACGTGGACACAGAGAGGGGAGCAACACAAACCAGGGCCTGCTGGGGGTGGGAGGTGAGGAGAGGGGGCTTAGAGGACGGGTCAGGAGGTGCAGCAAACCGCCATGGCACACGTTTACCTGTGCAACAAACCTCGCGTTCTGCACATATGCCTTGTATTTTTTTAGGAGCAATAAAGAACAAAAATGTCCTATAGGCTAACGAGGAGAATGTACGTTCTGCAGTTGTTGGGAAGAATGTTCTGTGAATGTCTGTTAAGTCCACTTGGTCAAAAATCCAATTAAAGTCCAAGTGCTTCTTCATTGGTTTTCTGTTTCAATGGTCTGTCTAGTCCTCTGAGTGGGGTGTTAAAGTCCTCTACTATTACACACTATTATTGTGCTGCTGTCAATCTCACTATTTAGATGTTGTGGTACTTGTTTTATGAATCTGGGTGCTCTCATCTTGGGTGCACATATATTTAGAAATGTTACATCATCTTGCTGAATTGATACCTGCATATTTATATAATGATCTTCGTCTTCTTTTAATGTTGCTGTTTTAAATTCTCTTTTATCTGATAGTGGTATAGGTGCTCCTGCTCACTTTTGGTTTCCATCTATGTGGAATATATTTTTCTATCCCTTTACTTCCACTCCATATGTGTCTTTATGGATAAGGTGAGTTTTCTTTAAGTAGAATATGAGAGTTGGATCATGTCTTGTTTTCTCAACATCACGTTGCTTTATCTGGCTTCCTGGATACGTCTGTTTTATTGAGGTATTATTATTCTTACTTGAATATAAGCAGGATGGATAGCATGGCCATCCACTTTGTAGCTATGGCTTCCACCCTGGCCTCACAAGGAAATGTCTGTAGTGCATGCAAGATGGATGGAGTTCCTGTGTTCACATGTGGTTAAATCGGAAAGATGACCAGCTATAACCCATTCTCTGGATTCAACACTCTCAAATATGATAGAAATAATAGCTCTTTTACAAGGTCAGCGTGCCCATGGATAAAACTAAGTGCTTTTAGACAGAGAAGTTGGGGAAAGCTGGCCCTTTGTTACGGGTGGGGGCTGAAGATGTGTTCAGAGCTACAGCTTTGCTGACCACTCCCTGTTCAAGCTAGTGTCCTGGCAGTGGGACGCTCCAAAGACCCAATGCCTACTACAAACTAAGTGGCAAGAAAGTCTATCAGGGTTGGGTAAATGTGAAGCATGCATAAAAAATAAAGGTGAGCAGTCCTCTGTAGTAAATTTAGAGTGTGGTCTGGATAACTTTACTACAATTGTTCTGGCATTCATTGTGTTATGCAAATATTTAGCCATTTATTTCATATTTAATAATAATTTATAATTTTTGCAATAAACACTTTTTGCAGTTATTCTTTAACCAGAGGAAAGAAGAAAGAAAATAAAGAAGGAAGGAAGGAGGGAAGGAAGGAAGGAAAGAAAGAAGAAAAAGAAAGAAAGAAAAAGAAAGGAAGGAAAAGAAAGGAAGGAAGGAAGGAAGGAGAGGGAGTGAAATATATTATATATTATAAAAGAGTGTGTTTAATGAAAAAATAAATATTTTCTCAAGAAAGTCAATGACCAATGTGTAACTTATACACTATGTTTGCCAAAATTTCTATCTAATAACGGTGCCTTAGTGATGTTACTAAGCATACAAAATCTTAAGACACAAATCTTGTAAGAAGACATTTGTATGTACTTGAAAAATTCCGATGTTTTTAGTAGCCTTTTATTTGAAATAAATTTCTATTTACTACAAAGTTGCATAACTTGAGAGTGATCTTATGTCCTTCACTCATCTGCCCCTAATGTTAACAAGTTGTATAATTCATGAGTTCATTATCCAAGCCAGGGAATTACCACGGTTTAATACTACTGGCAGACTTCAGTCATAATTTCCCAGTTTTCCCTATGGCCCTTTTCCTGTTCTAATGTCCCATATACATTGTGTGTACTTTTCATGTCTCCCATGTCTCCGCTAATCTGTGGCAATTCTTCACTTTTTCTTTGTCTTTCGTGAACTCGATGAAAATGAAATCTGTGCCTGAAGACAACAATGTACTCTGTGTGATTGCAGAAAGTGTGTTACATGTCCCTCAGTGGAGCAGAACATTTCTTTTAGATCAAAAAAGTGTTATAAATTAATTTATCTCTCTGAGTCCAAGCTTCCCTGTGCGTGTCCGAGAAGCAAAGCAATCGCTGCCATTGCTCCAGTTTCAGTAGCTGGAGAAACACTTCGCAGGAGGCTACAGGAAGCCAGTTTCATCCCAGTGTCATAGATGCCTCCAGTGGAGAAAGCAACAAATCGGTCAATTTGGTGAAGAGGTTAAACATACATGGAAAAAAACGGTTTTTATTTTCAAGTGATATTAATAGTATATATGTTGATGAAACCTGGCATAATACAATGTTGGTACTAAAATAAATTTTGTTACACATAAATATACATATAAATTTTGTCAGTTAAACCATAACAAAATTGGAGAGAAAAGAAAGAAGCCCATAGGACACAAATGCATTTAGAATTGGTTGTGGTATATCGACATGTAATTCATCTTTTGAGATGGAGTTTCTCTCTGTTACCCAGACTGGAGTGCAGTGGCATAATCTCGGCTCACTGCAAACTCCATCCCCCGGGTTCAAGCAATTCTCTGCCTCAGCCTCCCAAGTAGATGGGATTACAGGCACAATCTGTTGATAGGTAATAGTCTAAGTTACAAAAAGTAGCTGTAATTTTCAAATACACAGAGAGAGAGAGAGATAAGCGTGAACTCCAAATTCTTTGTGATAATGATGACAATGAATTCAAAACAAAATTTGACATGACAGTACACACTTTCTTTTTTTGCTGCAGTTATAATTAGATTTTTCATTAAAATATTTAATTTTTTAGAAAATTACTTTGTAAATAAACTCAAGTCATTTTTGGGGGTGAACAATTTGATAGAGACCTGATTTTTACTTGGATAATTGTATAGTCAGTGAAATATTTAAAATACCATACAGGAAGTTTATTCCATGGATCTTGTCTTAGAGAAATATTTATCCAACCACTAAAATCTATATGGGTTTATTTTTAGATGAAATAATCAGCCAATTAACTTGTTTGTATCTTATAATTCCTCCTTATTTTCATTTTCCCAACAGTAATATGGTTGCCTACACCACACAACTGGTAGCCCCAGGTGAGGAGAAAATGAGACGAGAAACAGACGTGAAGTGCCTACCACAGTATGCAGCACTTACAACCATCCCACACATGGTTGTTCTTACTGTTTTTCAAGACTTTCTATATCTGAATATCTGGCATGTTACAGGAGCTCAATAAATCGACACTGTAAAGTAAGTTAGATAGAAGTGCCCCCCCGGATGGAACAATTCCTACCATATTGCTTTTATATTTACCTAAGAATTTATACACATTAAGAAATAATTTATCATTTTCAGTGTGGCCTATGTTTCATCTTCCGGCTTTTCTTATGATCACTAGTGCATGAGGAAGTCTCATCTGCAATACCAGAACTTTCTCTCTGTAGGACCCCAGCTGACGTCAAATAACGACTCCTGTAGACAGGGAATGGATCATGTGGAAACAGTGCAGGGACTGGGCTGTCTTGATATGTGATATTTACTGTCACTATTGAAACACGTGAGCATGGGCATTCAATGAGCCATAGCTTTGGGAAAAATTGTCAGTGAGGTTAGAAGTTATGAAAGCAGAAAGACGGGTTTCATAATTGCCTTCTGAGTTGCTTAGATGCAGTAAGACAGGATGATTTTGCCTGCCATATTTGACCCCAAATGATTACAGCTCTGATTGACCACTGAAGGGAAGTAGTTCAGAAGAGAAAGTGTCCATCTGCAGAGTACCTAGAGGATGAAGGCAGCACTCTGCCTTCCCACTGCCCCATAGAGGTGGTGCCTTGACCTGCTCCCACAGCCTGTCAGAGAGAGACACTCTCTCCCTGTGCACAGGGCCTCACTTTCCCAGCAGAAGACAGTGCCACATGTGGGAAATTCAGGTGTCAGGTGTCTACTGAGGGAAGAAATCAAATTGTATGTAAGGAAGAAAGAAAACTTGTATTATATTTTATTCCCTATTATTCTTTAAAGGAAGTGACGCATGCTTGGAGGTTAAGCTGTCTGTAACTAAACAAGAAAGTCAGAATGACACAATGCAGTGGACACAGAAAATATGAAAAATCAAAGAAAAGATGCATGAAGTAAATGGTCTGGTAGAGAGAGAAGCTAACAAAATATAATAATGCCAAAAAAAGAAAAAAGCTAAAAGTAAGCCTGAGTGGAGAATTTCGGGAAACATTACTGACAGTGATAGGCCTAGTGCAGGTGCAGGTTGGCATTGAAGACCTCAGAGGCACAGGAGGAACAGTGAAGGCATCAGAAGCACCAACAGGAATCTATTAATGGTGAGAATATTGTGACAGAAAGAAAATTCCATTTTGTTCTAGTCCAGAGTAAACGAGGAAAAGAGAAAAGATATACAAACTCCAGAAGAAGAAATTGTAGTTAACAATAAAGACACACTGCCCTATTGATGTTGCTGTCAGACAGGCTCTAGCCAAATTTTAAGAAATAAGAAAGTGGTGATATTGCATAATGGTAAAGGGAGTAATGCAACAAGAAGAGCTAACTATCCTAAATATATATATGCACCCAATACAGAGGCACCCAGATACATAAAGCAAGTTCTTAATGACCTGCAAAGAGACACAGACTCCCACACAATGATAGTGGGAGACTTTAACACTCCACTGTCAATACTAGACAGATTAACAAGACAGAAAAATGACAAGGATATCCAGAACTTGAACTCAGATCTGGACTAAGTGAACCTAATAGACATCTACAGAACTCTCCACCCCAAAACCACAGAATATACATTCTTCTCAGCACCACATCACACCTACTCCAAAATTGACCACCTAATTCGAAGTAAATCACTCCTCAGAAAATGCAAAAGAAATCATAACAACCAGCATCTCAGACCACAGTGCACTCAAACTAGAAATCAGGATTAAGAAACTCACTCAAAACTACACAACTACATGGAAACTGATCAACCTGCTCCTGAACGCCTACTGGATAAATAATGAAATGAAGGCAGAAATAAAGATATTCTTCAAAACCAATGAGAACAAAGACACAACATACCAGAATCTCTGGGACACATTTAAAGCAGGGTCTAGAGGGAAATTTATAGCACTAAATGCCCACATGAGAAGCAAGGAAAGATCTAAAATTGACACCCTAACTTTACAATTAAAAGAACTAGAGGAGCAAGATCAAATTCAAAAGCTAGCAGAAGACAAGAAATAACTAAGACAGAGCAGAACTGAAGGAGATAGAGACACAAAAAACCCTTCAAAAAATCAATTAATCCAGGAGTTGGTTTTTGGAAAAGATCACCAAAATAGACCACTAGCCAGACTAATAAAAAAGACAAGAGAGAAGATTCAAATAGATGTAATTAAAAAATGATAAATGGGCTATCACCATCAATCCCACAGAAATACAAACTACCACCAGAGATTATTACAAACACTTCTATGTACATAAACCAGTAAATTTGGAAGAAATGGATAAATTCCTGGACACTTACACCCTCCCAAGACTAAACTAGGAAGAAGTTGAATTCCTGACTAGACCAATAACAAGGTCTGAAGTTGAGGAAGAAATTAGTAGCCTACCAACCAAAAAAAGCCCAGGTCCAGATGGGTTCACAGCTGAATTCTACCAGACATACAAAGAGGAGCTGGTATCATTCGTTCTGAAACTATTTCAAACAATACAAAAAGAGGGAATCCTCCCTAACTCATTTCATGAGACCAACATCATCCTGATACCAAAACCTGGCAGAGACTCAACTAAAAAAGAAAATTTCAGGCCAATATCCATAATGAATATTGATGCAAAAATCTTCAGTAAAATACTGGCAAACTGAATCCAACAGCACATCAAAAAGCTTATCCATCATGATCAAGTCAGTTTCATCCCAGACATGCAAGGCTGGTTCAACATAGGCAAATCTATAAAAGTAATCCATCACATAAACAGAATCAAAGACAAAAACCACATGGTTATCTCAACAGATGCAGAGAAGGCCTTTGACAAAAGTCAACAGCCCTTTATGCTAAAAACCTCAATAAACTAGGCATCAATGGATTTTATCTCAACATAATAAGAGCTATTTATCACAAACCCACAGCCAATATCATACCAAATAGACAAAAACTGGAAGCAATCCCTTTGAAAACCAGCACAAGACAAGAATGCCCTCTTTCACCACTCCTATTCAACATAGTACTGGAAGTTCTGGTTGGGTCATAAGGCAAGAGAAAATAATAAAGGGTATTCAAATAGGAAGAAAGGACGTCAAATTGTCTCTGCTTGCAGATGACATGATTGTATATTTAGAAAACCCCATTGTCTCAGCCCAAAACCTCCTTAAGCTGATAAGCAACTTCAGCAAAATCTCAGGATAAAAAATCGATGTGCAAAAATCACAAGCATTCCTATACACCAATTATAGACAAACAGCCAAATCATGAGTGAATTCCCATTTACAATTGCTACAAAGAGAATAAAATACCTAGGAATACAACTGACAAGGGATGTGAAGGACCTTTTCAAGGAGAACTACAAACCACTGCTCAATGAAATAAGAGAGGACACAAACAGATGGAAAAATATTCCATGCTCATGGTTAGGAAGAATGAATATTGTGAAAATGGCCATACTGCCCAAAGTAATTTATACATTCAATGCTATCCCTATCAAGCTACCAATGACTTCCTTCATGGAATTGGAAAAAAATCACCTTAAATTCTTATGGAATCAAAAAAGAACCTGCATAGCCAAGACAATCCGAAGCAAAAAAAAAAGAAAGCTGGTGGCATCGTGCTACCTGACTTCAAACTACATTACAAGGCTACTGTAATCAAAACAACATGGTACTGGTACCAAAACAGAGATTTAGACCAATGGAACAGAACAGAGGCCTCAGAAAGAATGCCACACAGGTACAACCATCTGATCTTTGACAAACCTGACAAAAATAAGCAATGGGGAAAGGATTCCCTGTTTAATAAATGGTTTTGGGAAAACTGGCTAGCCATAGGCAGAAAGCTGAAACTGGATCCCTTCCTTATACCTTATACAAAAACTAACTCTAGATGGATTAAAGATTTAAACATGAGTCCTAAAACCATAAAAACTCTAGGAGAAAACCTAGGCAAAACCATTCAGGACATAGGCACGGGCAACGACTTCATGACTAAAACACAAAAAACAATGGCAACAAAAGCCAAAATAGATAAATGGGATCTAATTAAACTTAAGAGCTTCTGCACAGAAAAGAAACTATCATTAGAGTGAACTGGCAACCAATAGAATAGGAAAAAGTTTTTGCAATCTACCCATCTGACAAAGGGTTAATATCCAGAATCTACAGAGAACTTAAATTTACAAGAAAAAAACAAACAACCCCATTAAAAAGTGGACAAAGGATATGAACAGACACTTTCCAAAAGAAGACATTTATGCAGCCAAGAAACATGAAAAAAAGCTCATGATCACTGGTCATTAGAGAAATGCAAATCAAAACCACATGGAGATACCATCTCACACCAGTTAGAATGGTGATCATTTAAAAGTCAGGAAATTCCATTTGACCCGGCAATCCCATTACTGGGTATATATCCAAAGGATTATAAATTGTTCTACTATAAGGACACATGCACACGAATGTTCATTGCAGCACAGTTTACAATAGCAAAGACCTGGAACCAACCCAAATGCCCATCGATGATAGACTGGACAGGGAAAATGTGGCACATATGCACCATGGAATATTATGCAGCCATCAAAAATGATGAGTTTGTGTCCTTTGTAGGGACGTGGATGAAGCTGGAAACCATCATTCCCAGCAAAAGAACAGAAAATCAAACACCACATGTTCTCACTCATAGAGAGGTGGTGAACACTGAGAACACATGGGCACAGAGAGGGAAGCACTACACACTGGGGTCTGTTGGGGGGAAATAGGGGAGGGGACAGCGGGGGGTGGGGAGGTAGGGGGAGATAGCATGGGGAGAAATGCCAGATGTAGGTGAAGGGGAGGAAGGCAGCAAATCACACTGCCACGTGTGTACCTATGCAACAATTTTGCATGTTCTTCACATGTACCCCAAAACCTAAAATACAATAAAAAAAATCAATAAACACTTACTGAACAAAAAAAAAAATGTCAGGAAACAGCAGCTGCTGGAGAGGATGTGGAGAAATAGGAACACTTTTACAGTGTTGGTGGGAGTGTAAATTAGTTTAACCATTGTGCAAGACAGTGTGGCAATTCCTCAAGTATCTAGAAATAGAAATACCATTTGACCCAGCAATCTCATTACTGGGTATATACCCAAAGGGTTATAAATCATTCTATTATAAAGACATGTACATGTATGTTTATTGTGGCACTGTTCACGATAGCAAAGAGTTGGAACCAACCTAAATGCCCATCAATCATAGACTGGATAAAGCAAATGTGACACATATATACCATGAAATACTATGTAGCCACAAAAAAGGATGAGTTCATGTCTTTTGCAGGGACATGGATGAATCTGGAAACCAGCATTTTGAGCAAACTAACACAGGAACAGAAAACCAAACACCGCATGTTCTCACTCATAGGTGAGTGTTGAACAATGAGAACACATAGACACAGGGAGGGGAGCATCACACACCCAGGCCTGTGGAATGGGAAGTTAGGGGAGGAATAGCCGAGGGTAGGGGTACTGGAGAGGGATAGCATTAGGAGAAATAACTAATGTAGATGACTGGGTGATGGGTGCAGCAAACCACCACCATGGCACATGCATACCTATGTAACAAACCTGCACGATCTGCACATGTACCCCAGAACTTAAAGTATATTAAAAAAAAAAGAAAGAAAGAAATAGGAAAGTGACTAACTCAGGTTTATGAAGTCATCATGCATGAAATATTAGGGAACTCTCTTCATGTCCAGCAGGAGACTACATCTATATGAAATAAACTGTATAGTAGCTAACAACATAACACGAAAACAGTTTTAATGCTTATATGAAAATAAATATTCATCAATATTATCCAGAAAATTTACTGAACATAAGTGGTAGTTATTGCAAAAATTAAAACAAACTTGGAAAACCAAATTTATCCTCAATGCTAAACATGACAGAAATTAAGAATTAGGGAAAAATTAGTACCAAGCACATTTGGAATAGGATCAAATGATGATTTAACTACAAAACATAAAGACTAAATCTCAATAAAGATTGCTGATAAGAGAGCAAATCTACTTTAAAAATATCCTATATGTACAGATGAGTTCCTTCTCTATTCCCATTCTCCACCAAAAAATTGAAGAGAATTATGTAAAATTAAAAAATGGTATGTGTATGTCAATGCACAAAATATAAAATAAACATTAAAGGACAGAGAATGCTTGTATTTGAAATAGTTTAGTTTTAGAGTGGAACAAAAAGTTAAACTCGAGCATGGAATAATCACATTTTATTCTTGACTTTTAAAAAATTATTAATTTTTTTAAAATGTATTTTTTACATATTTTATATATTTATTCCTCTGTCCTATAATTGGTGAAATAAGCCTGACAAATAATAATTCACTGTAGGTCAACATTAGTAAGAGAATTCTATTGTTCAAGACATCAGTCTTGACTGGTTACGTTGAGGACTCTCATCTCTTTATATTGTTTAAATTGTTTCTTTGGTGCTCTAAATTGCCTTAGCTTCATTTTTTATCAAATTTTTCAGTCTTCTCTTCAAACAAGTTAACTCCCAAGAGATCATTAATTAAATATGCCCAAGTGGAGGTTAGAGGCTTGATAGTGACCTTTCTGGGTTTCAAAGAGTAAAATGTATTTTTCTCAAATCCTCATTTAAATTGCTTAATCATGAAAAAAATTCTTCCCGTTTCTGAACTGTTAAAGGTCTAAAGAGAGTCTTGATATATCTTTAATTTTTAAAAATATAGATGTATATAAATATGCAGGGAGCCAGATTATCAGATCTTCTGGTCTCTGCTTCTATGCTTCTTCAAATATATTCAATTTTTCTAATGACAATGTGAAGAATCCTTAGGATTCAATGCTCTCAACTCAATGTACTTTGAGTACTTATTTTATATAATATGTTATTCTTGGGTGTATAAAGCATAGAAAGATAAATAATTCCTTCTCTGTGGGGAAAATCAGCCATACATCAAATCATTACAAAGTAGGGTATTCCATGGAGAAGGTTAAACCAGAAGAAGGCCCAAATAAGATGACAGAAGCAGAGGAGAGCCATGGGAAACCCTCCTAAAATTTGCCCAGTTCCTTGAAGGGTGGTGGATAAGTCTTCTTTTAATCGAGAGTTCAGTCTCCTCCTTGTTTTCTTTGAAGACAGAGTCAGAGGTGAAAAGAGGTGAAGTAATTAAGATGAACTGGAATCAACTATAGGGTTCTAAAATCTACTTATTTTTTAATAGTACTTCTTTGATATTGTAAACAGTGCCACAATAAACATGTGTGCATTTGTCTTTATAATTGAATGATTTATAATCCTTTGGGTATATACCCAGTGATGGGATTACTGGATTATATGGCATTTCTATTTCTAGATCCTTGAGGAATCGCCACACTGTCTTCCACAATGGTTGAACTAATTGACACTCCCACCAACAGTGTTAAAGCACTCCTATTTCTCCACATCCTCTCCAGCATCTGTTGTCTCCTGATTTTTTAACGATCTCCAGTTGGGGAGGGATAACAATAAGAGAAATACCTAATGTAGATGACAGGGGGATGGATGCAGCAAACCACCATGGCACGTGCATACCTATGTAACAAACCTGCACACCTGCACATGTACCCCAGAACTTAAAGTATAATTTAAAAAATTTAAATAAAAAAATAAGTAAAATCAAAAGATAATAAACGTTGGCAAAGATTTAGAAAAAAAGAGAATCTTTGTATATTATTGATAGAAATAAAAATTGGCACAGCCATTATAGAAAACAGTATGGATGTTCCTCAAAAAGCTAAAAATTGGAAATTGAATTACAAAAAAAAACTGTACTTCTTCAAGTCCCTCCAGTTCTGGCATAAGCTTCTCTCAGTGTATCGCACAACACAGGCTGATCACTTGTGAGGGAAGCCTTGGTTTTTAATTCCAGGGATTGCTCTGAAAATTATTTTTTCTTTCTTTCCCTTCTTTTAAATGGCTTTAGCTTCTCTTACATTTTGCTGGTCCAATGTGCTCATTCATTCATTCATCATCCATTCATTTGTTCAATTAACACATTCAGTAGGCAGCTAACTATTGCCAAGTGTGTTGCTGAGTATTAGTGTGACATGAGTGAACAAAACAGGGTGCTACTTCACCTCATTGGTTCTGTGAGCAAAGAGACAAGCCCCTTTGAAAGACCCTCGGGAGGATGGTGAAGAGCCACAGAAGGCGTCAGGTTTCAGTCAAGGCAAGGAGAGTGGGAACAGGGACGCTCAAAGGAAATGTGGGGATTGGGAGATGGGTTCGTCCAGATGAACCTGGAAGGAGGGCAGGCAGGTGGGTCCAGGATATGGCAGTTCAGGTGAGAGTGCTGACGGAATCCTGGACAGTCTTGCTTGGTGGAAATTTGTACACAAGAATGGAGTGAGCTTTGTAAGATCCTGAAAGAAAGGTGAACCAAGGATTTTTATATCCAGCCAAACAGCACCCTTAAGCCTCAGGGAATGTGGTCCCATAAGTTTTTCTTGAACCTTCTAGACAGTGAGCTTCTGTGAACCAAAATCATGAAACAGTTTTGAATGGAGAAACTATACCATCACTAAACAGACAGCTCCTCATAGACATTACACTAAATGCAGGTAAAAGGTAGGAAGGATACCATTTAACAGTTTTATCCTTTAACAATATAACTACAGTTTGACCATAAAAATGGAGGAAGAACAAGACAACCAGTTGGCAAAACAATTTTGTAACTTCTCAGTAATCATATTGATGGTGGTAATATTTAGTACTGTCATTTTGTGACTAATACGCTTTTTAGGGCTAAAGAAAGCGAAAGAAATTAGGGGATATTTTAAATAAATCATCTGCTGAGTCCTTGATAGATTTTTTTAAATAGAAGAAAGTAGATGTGAGCTACATAAGTGATACGGTGTGGCTGTATCCCCAGCCAAATCATTCCTTGAATTGTAGCTCACATAATTCCCATGGGTGATGGGAGGGACCCAGTGGGAGGGAACTGAATCGTGAGGGTGGGTTTTTCCCGTGCTGTTCTCTTGATAGTGATACATGGATAAGGAGTTCCCTGCACGTGTTCTCTTGCCTGCTGCCATGTAGGACATGACGTGGCTCCTTATTCGCCTTCAGCCATAATTTAAGGTCTCCCCAGCCACATGAAACTGTGAGTGAATTAAACCTTTTTCCTTTATAAATTGCCCACTTTGGGGGATGCCTTTATTAGCAGCATGAGAACAGACTAATACAATAAGAGGCTACATGAAAAGCCTGTGGTTCTGAATACGGTGGGAAGTATCAGTGTGAACTTGTAACTTGTTTGATCTCCAAGCTGTGTTCACTGAAAAAGCCTAGAAATAATTCAGCCCTAGCACCCAGACTGTGGTCTAGAAATATCATTTCTCAGTAAAGGAAATTAGAAGTTCTCAGAAAAATGGAGCAGAAAAGTACAAAATAAGCCCGGGACACCGTGACACACCAAACAGAAGGAAAGCTGTCAAAGACTACTGGCGTAGCCTCGAAGACACAAGGTTCACCGTGAAGAGGCTGCTCTATCCAAAGATGGAACAACTTGAGCTTCAATTAGGAGGATAATTACAATGCACAGAAGCCTGATAAATACGTTTATATCCACCTCATAGAAAAAGTTTTTTAAAAACTAAACAATCACCTTTGAAGGATGATAGGAAACAAATTCATTATCTTGACAACAGTAGAAAAGAAAAGAATCAAGCTCTTATTTTGCCTTTCCCACATGAAGTCTACCAGAAACCAAATAGTGCAGGTGAGGGAAGCTTCTCCTTATAAAATATTCCATCTAGGCTGGGCGCAGTGGCTCACGCCTGCAATCCCAGCACTTTGGGAGGCCAAGGCAGGTGCATCGTGAGATCAGGAATTCGAGACTAGCCTGACCAACAAGGTGAAACCCCGTCTCTACTAAAAACACAAAACTTAGCTGGTTGTGGTGGCACACACCTGTAATCTCACCTACTCAGGAGGCTGAGGCAGGAGGTAAAGGTTGCAGTGAGCCGAGATCACACCACTGCACTCCAGCCTGGGTGACAGAGTGAGACTCCATCTCAAAAAAAAAAAAAAAATATATATATATATATATATATACACACACATCTAATAAGGAAAAATTAAATGATTAAATTAGAATGTCAGTATTTTGTGGTCTCCACGGAATCCATTTATGTAGTCACTGAGCAGCAGCCACTGATAACACCACCAAAATTTCCCAAAGATGACGTGCTTCCTGATGGAAACGTGAAGCCCCACGAAAGGCAGGCCTCAGGTTTGGAACTCAATCTTGCTGAAGGCTGGAGTCCAGGATGCCCTAGGCAGGAAACGCAGAGGATAGAAGAACACGCTGAACTACACCATGCACCTGAAGTTAAGGGAAACGTGGGAAACTTTATGATTGTGGTGAATTTGAGGAGGAAGGAGGCCATTGTGGTAGGGACAGAGCATGTGGAGAGGCCTGGGGTGGGGCCTGACAAAGTCCTATTTTTTGACCTGAGTGGAGGTCAACAGAGTGGTTTCTTTCAGAAGAATTTATTTTCTCTGCATCTGTTCTGTGTCATATTCCTGTATCTTTTTAAATTTTATTTTATAACTTAGAAAGGTTACAAAACAAAATAGAAAAGACTATATATCTATACCGTTACATTTGGAGGAGATTAAGCTAGAGATAAAATGGTATTAGGCTATGCTGATAAATATTATATCTACTTTAAACTACAAGTATTTTCAGATATGTAGAAAAATTTGCAAAGTACATAATACCAAGTATAAATTAGCTAATGTTAACATGTTGTCATTTTTGTTTTATTTTTTAAAAAACAACACCGAATATAAGTTAGGTCCTCCTGTTTTCACCCAAATTTTCATTTCCTTTATTCCCCAGCATTCCTCCCTAGAGGGAACCAATGTCGTGTTTATAGTCACAAAAATGGTAACAGTGTATCCTCTAGCATTGATTGAACGTATTAGGTGTGGACACATTTTGCTCGCTTTATAGGAATCAACTCTTGGAATTGTCAGAACAACCTTAGGAAGCAGATGCTGCTGTTTTCCTCATTTTTCATAGGAGAAAACTCAGGCACGAGGCCCACCTGCTGAAGGTCTCAAAGCTGGGAAGCCACAAGGCCGATGCCCAGATCCAGGCAGGGTGCTGTGTGGGTTCAGGGTGTCAGCCCACAGCACCACCAGGGCCGGCACGGCTGCATGGAGCCAGAGTGCCGGCGGAGTGGTAATTCTGCACGCAGAAATTGCACCTTACTTCTCTATGTTTACAATTATACTGTCTGCACTGGAATTATATTAGTTAGGACCTCTAGCATTAAGTTGAATATAAAATCCTGGCCAAAATCCTGGCACATATTTGGAGACTGTCTTACCTATCTTGTGATTTTTGGACTCCATTAAATAATTAAATCATTGAATGTACTGGGCTGGCAGTCACAACAAATAAAAAGGTCTTAGTGGAGGTAACATTCTTAATTCCTTGAGGCCTGTTTTCTCAAGTATCAAGATAAGTGAGTCTACCATATTTCTAAGTTTTTCTTTTGTCTTTAATTTTTGCAATTATTGTTGTATTGCATAAGTGACCATTCAGTTCTCTTTATAAAATGGGGATATTGAAAATGTAAAGATAGATGTTTCATATTTTCTTTAAAGACGTTGCTAAGGAAAGGCCAGATGAATGGATTTTATTATTTTATGATTAGTGTAACAAGTAGAAAACAATGTTTAAAAAATGTCTGAGCATAACAGAACATTAATTGCATTAAAGCTGGTGGTGGAACTCCATGCTTTTTTATTCTTTATTTGCATTTTCTAATTGATGACAATAAACATAAAACTTGAAAAATGAAATGAGAACAAATCTAAGATGCTTTAAGTACACACACTATATGTCAATAAACATGCGTTTTCACCTCCCTCGTTGCCATGCCTGTGACATCAGGCCTGCCGATCTCCACAGCTCTCCTCGGAAACCCCCCAGGGCTCTCTCCTCCCCCTGCCCCTCAGCCCCTTCTGGTTTCTATGGCCCTTCTCTCGCTTTGCTGTCTTTCTCTTCCTGATCTCACAGTGCTCCTTGGTAGGAGTGGTAGGGAGGGGGCGTTTTCTGCTGAGGACCTACTAAGTGTCCCCATGGAACACGCGCGGGTCTTGCAGGACAAGGACTGATCTGATTGTTCTCTGTGCATTCTGTTTTGATGCTCAGCTGCTGCCGGAGGTCATGCTGCAAGTCGACCCTTGACCTACCCCAGGGTCTAACTCCGCACCATTACTAAGACCCGTGCTCCTGTTAGAACAGTTGTTATCTTCTTTTTGCCTGCATGCTGGCTTTGCTGGATACTTTCAGATCTCTGACTCTTTCTTGCATCATTAAATGTGCTCAATCTGCCTCTGGTGTTCTTCACAATGTCAAGGGCTAAAGAAGCCAGGAGACCTCGGAAGCGGATTCTAGCCGGGGTTTCACGTGGCTGGCATTTGGAGGGTGTACAAGGACTTAAATGGCTGTGACCAACACATGTTTTTTCTTTGAGACCCATCTTTTGGTCCTAGCTTTTAAGGCATACATTTAAAAATTTGCCTTGTTATCTCTTGAATACATTGTACTTTTTTGTCTGAAAATTATTAATGAATGGATAATGTATTTTATTTACTAGAATGTATATTTTAACAATTTTAGCTCTTTCTAGACATTCATCTTCCAAGAATAAAGATTTTTCTGCAATGAAGAAGTTACATAAGATATGCCAGACAACCTGAAAGTATCCCAAACTTATCTCGAATAACTTAAGGCTTGTCTTAAACAATATAAAGCTCTGGAATAAATATAATCCTGATGAAAGAGAAAAGAATATGTTGTATACGTTAAATCTGAGTATTTTTTAAACCACTCATATTATTTTGTAAGTGTATCTTCTGACTTTCAAATTAAGTAAAAAATATGTGGAAGGTATTTTGTGAGGTCCTTCTCTCACTTAGAGCTGGTTAAAGGAACGTAGCAAATTCAGTGAGACCAGGCTTGAAACCCATGGTGCAGATACACATATTCAAATCTGAGTCAATGTTCCAATCTGAGCTCTAGTGGCCTAGAAACGAATTTTTAATTTCCTGCTAACCAAACATTTTTAGATGTCTTTAAGAGAGTATCATTTTAATAGACAAACCATTATTCCTGCAGGCTAGAACTCCCTCCCGAGTGAGTGACTGTGGCAGCTTAAAGGATCTCTTTCTGTCTCTGTCTGCCTGTCTCTATCTCTGTCTTTGGCTCTCTGTCTCCCTCTGTCACTTTTTCCCTCATCAGTGATAGACTGGTCACCACCCTTCTAGACTTCAGTTTTCTAAACTATGATGTTGATCATCTCAAGGCAGCCTTTTCTCTTCTCATTTCCTGTCATTCTAACATCTGCTTGTGTTTATATTTTAAGTGAATTTGGAAAATGAGATTCCAATTCTATAAATTAGATTGTCTGCATTAGGCAACTATTTAAGATAAATTTATATAGTGGGGCTCCAAACACCACTTCTCATGGCCTCCGTAAAATAACACGAAATTCAACCCCAGCCTTGAGAATTCTTTTCAGATGAGGGTGAAAGTAGGTTCAAGGAAAAAACAGCACAGCTCATGAATGCATACATTCGGAAATAGTGCTGAAGAAGCAAGTCTCAGCCACCCTGGTGTAAAACTTGCCATCAATCACAGAATGTTGTCAGGAGATGCCTCTGAAATTTACACTGGGAAAAGATCTAAAAGCCAATACAAGATATGCTGTTGTCCACACTGGACTTTCAGAAAGGTTACGGAATGAATAGCAGAGCAAGTCAAACAGAGACGCAAGTCCCGAGCCCCAGGGAACGCACAGGCTTCCTGGGAAGGGCCTGAGGCAGTCACAGGACAGACAGCCGACCCTGGGGACCCAGGGAAAAGTGAGGCAGGAAGAGTAGATACAGAATAAAGAGCACTGGCCCAGTTCTCAAACTCCAAACCTGCAGAATATCCCACGCCTTTCTTTTAGTTACATACAACTAAAGGTATCTAACTAGAACCAAAGTTACAAGATCATACAGTAACAACCAGGCGCCAGCATTGATGCAGGCAAAAGAGAAGGAGCCAGAAAGACATTCTTAAGGGCCAGCGCAGGAGGCGGAGCACGTGTCCTCATGTTGAGTAAATATTCACGCATTCAGCCAGTCAACAAATATTATTAATATTTATGTCTTTGTGTGAAAATTTGCTGGGTCTTTGGTTATCGATAGCATTTCACATTCCTCCATAGGGCATTTCTATGCTTTCTTTAGACAAGGGGAAGTCCAGCAGACCTATAACAGTGTGAAGCCAGAGGAAAGAGCTGGTGGGTTCTCTCTGAGAATTCAACATGGCAGTCACCGGCTGTGTGTGGCAACTGAACACTTGAAACGCTGCTGGTACCAACTGTGGGGGTTTTGAATGCAGAACACACACCAGATTGTTTTTAAAACTGTAAAATACCTCATTATAAGTTGTATGATGATTACATTTTGAAATAATAGTTTATATGTACCAAGTAAAATGAATCATCAAAGCTTATTTCACCTGTTTCTATTTCAAAATTATTAGAATAAACATGAGGCTTACAGTATATATCTTTTGGAAGGCAATGATCTAGTCTAATGTTTCTCAAACTTTACTGTGCATACAGATCACCTTCTGTATGCAGGATTAGGTAGAAGTGCAGATCCTGAGTCAGTGGGTCTCAGAAGGACCCGAGATGCTGCATTTTCAGCAAGCCTCAGAGACACACATGGGTCCTGATGCTGCTTGGATGGCTCCTATGTCTATCACAAGAATACAATAAGATAGAAGACAAAGGCGCTTTTAGTACATAACTGGGAAGCAGAACACCTGCTGTGTGGTGTATTAAAAGACAAAACAGGAATTGTCCTTTATTACAAATTAATAAGACCACACATCAAAGATGCATTGCTAAGATATTTCTCCTTGCAAAGTTTCTTCCAGTTTGATACAACAAAAGGGTTGGCAACTAAGAGTACCATAAAGTTTATGGGTTTTTTTGTTTGTTTGTTTGTTTGTTTTTTTGAGACGGAGTTTCGCTCTTGTTACCCAGGCTGGAGTGCAATGGCGCGATCTCGGCTCACCGCAACCTCCGCCTCCTGGGTTCACGCAATTCTCCTGCCTCAGCCTCCTGAGTAGCTGGGATTACAGGCACGCGCCACCATGCCCAGCTGATATTTTGTATTTTTAGTAGAGACAGGGTTTCACCACGTTTACCAGGATGGTCTCGATCTCTTGATGTCGTGATCCACCTGCCTCGGCCTCCCAAAGTGCTGGGATTACAGGTGTGAGCCACCGCGCCCGGCCCAGTTTATGTGTTTTTTTAAGCCTCCTTACTTGTTTCATTTCTGATAGGATTTGGATTGTGGAGCAATTTATTTCCTTTCTGGAGCATAAGGGATTTTGTACTTGCAGCTGAGAGAGAAAGAAGTTTTGGAGCTAGGACTCCATCAGGTTTGTATGGAGCGGGGCCACTCCGCACAGAACCCTCAGAAGATCTTAATGAATGAACGAGACTACTTCACAGAAAGCAAATAGGCCAGGATTTAGGGTGAGTGATGGCAGCAGATCCATGATGAGAGGTAGAAAAGGAGAGACTGCGCCAGAGCTTGTGCTGTCACCTTGAGAGGCCCAGGGTTTAGGTGTTTGTGCATGTGTGTGTCTTGGTGTTCTGTGTCTGTGTCTTGTATCAGTGAAAGCTCTGAGAAAAAAGCAAAGGAAACCAAGGACTCATTTCAGCAGAAAAGGCCGTTTATTAAGAAGATATTGGTAGTTTGCCGAATGCCCAAGAGTGGGAGATGAGGGGAGAGGGCTGTGACCATTTCCAGTGTCCAGGCTGCACGGCTGAGAGAGTTCACTCAGAACAGCTCCAGTGCCTCCTCCAATCCTGCACTCACCGGAGAACCCTTCTCCACCTGCTCCGGCTCTGAGGTCAGAACCTTCCCCCATGAAGCATCAACACGGGGGAAGCATCTGCTGTTTCCATCCCATGCCGCCCCGCATCAGCACACAGCCCTAAGAAGCACTCATGCATCTCAGCGCAATCCTCTCCTGATAGAGAATGTTCCACCCCATTCTTAGAAAGGAATGGCTTGATTCTCTGTGCTCAGCTCCCAGTCCAGGACTCCTAGCTTGTGTCAATTTCTTCTCTATTCTGCCATAATTCCATGTCAACGCACTGCGTGCTACAGGCCACTATCACCTTAAAATGACATGGGAAAGAGTGAGGAAAGCAGAAAATTAATTCATGTAAAGATGCACGTGGCACAGGAAGGAAGATAAATGCAGTTGAATATTCTAAGTCTTTTGTCTGCAAGGTGAGCATTGGCATTTATGACACCCCTCCTGCCCTGCTACGTCCTGGTCCCTCTGTGTCCAGTCAGCTTCTCAGTAGGTCAGAGCTGCTCACCGTATCGGATGGTGTGTGCTCTGTGAGAGATGAGTTCTCAGTGTGGGCAGCCCTAGTCTTCCTCTGGCTGTTATGACTGAACCTGGCATCACTGAAAAATGCCCCAACGAATCTTCTTTTTGCTTTTAGGTTAGTCATTAGTCCACCAAGATGTCCGATTTAAGAGGAAAACAGGAGGGGCTTTCAGTTCATGGCCCTAAAGTCAGAGCAGCGCCCTCCCCGGGCTTGCTGTGTAGCGACCCCTGTATTCCTTTGATAATCTGTGTCAATCCCTTCAGTGAACACCTAAACCCTATGCAGGTGTTCTCACAGTTGCCTGAGCCTCCAAAAAGAGAAAGCCAGGAGTGGAAGGCAAAACTTCTTGCCTTTCTGTTTACAAACATAACCTGGCCATTCCCCAGACAATCAGATTCCAGTAACTTTATAAGGTGCGGATCCCTATATTTTTGTTGAATTCACCTGGTCTCTAGTAAGTCTCTATCTTGTCAAGAAATGTAGAGCAAATACTGGTCCCTCCTCTACAGGTTCTTGCAGAGTTCTGTCATTGCTGTAGTGTGCCAGCCTTATATCCGCTGGGCAGAGAGAAAGTGGATTTTCTGAAAAGACAAAGAATTAATGTAATCTAAGATAAGACTAAAGATGTGCTGTTGTTCCTTAAATATGAAGAAAAACTAAACTTGGTCTCATCCTCTCATTGGGATAACATCCATTTCCTGGTGGTGGGAGCTGTGAGGATTTGCTGGAGTGGAGAAGCTACATTCGGAGCCTTGTCCTCCATCAGCTCACAGTAACTCACCACAGTTCTCCAGAATCCTGCCTTCTGTGCTAGTCCACCAATGAATGAAGGAAGATAAGACAAGCGTGCTGCCATTATCACCTATGGCAACTTTACAGCTATGATTTCCCCAGCAACGCCACCATGCTTTTGGTTTATTATTTTGATAGTGCATTTATTAGGGATCCAGAAAGGGGATTCTGCCAGCTACTGAAAGCATCTTTCTTTAAAAATTGAGTCTCATATGTCACTTAGTGTGGAGTGCAGTGGCACAATCATAGCTCCCTGCAGCCTTGAACTCTTGGGCTCCAGTGATATGCCTGCCTCAGCCTCCTGAGTAGCTAGGACTACAGGTGTGCACCACTACACCTGACTTATAAATACATCGCTTTCATCTCTGCCCGTAGGAATTTTGGGGAAATGCAGGGAGGGCTTAAGGTCCCACTGAGCATGCATCACCAGCCTGGCTCCCTGTACATCTTTCTCAAGTGGACCACTTGGTATTCTGTGTTCCCAGGAGAGAAGGCAGGCCAAAGTCCAATGATTCCCAGAAGGTAGGGGCATTTCTATTCTCAAATACAGAATCACTCTGACAAACAGCTGTAAGGCCAGCTGGGAAACAACATTTATGTTCACGATGCTACTGCAAGATCTTTCTTTAAAGGCATTTCTTCATTCTAGATGTCCCGAGTCCAGAAGCCAACTTATTTCTGAGATTGAGTGAGAAACTGCAAATGGTGGGGCTCAGGTCCAACACCTGTGCACAGACGCCAAGTTCCTTCAGTTCCATACATCAAGTAAGAACTTTGTAGACCACCCATCCATTGCAGTAACTTATTTCATATGGTCATGGCTGACCATTTAATTGGTTTCCTACCGTGTACCATGAGCTGACAAATTCCTATCTTACGAGATGTTTTCTACCAGGAAAGATAACAAAACTCCTGTTTCTCAGAGGTTGAGTTGACTGCACTCTTAATACAGATATATGTGTCATTTAGTGTACCCAGTTACAAGTCAATATTCTGACTGAACTAAGCATAAAAATCAGAACTACTAGTATGACTGTAATCTCAAACTTGTAGATTAGCACATTAGTGATAATGCCTAAAAATATGTTGTACAGCTGTTTTTCTCAGGACGCTGCTACAACCACCATAAACTACACACTGCACTGTTTTTCAATTACGCTACACAGCCACCATTGCCGGAGGACAATCTTTAAGGGCTCTGTTTTTCTGTGGGATGAACACATACTTCAAACTCTAACATGAGCATGTCGTAATGGTAGATTTCCACGTTTCCAGTCTCTGCTGAAAAAGAAGTTGGAAAAATAAATAGCTAGTTATGTTAGTAACTTGAGTGGGAGGCAGTCCCTACCTACTAATGAGGCTCGAATGTTGGGGAGGGCTGGGACGTAGGAAAGAGGTTCAAATGCTGGAAATTCAGAAAGAGTGAAACATTCACTACAGTGCAAACCAGGGTGTACATCTTTCTCCTTTTGTTGAACTCCGTCATCTTCTCTGCCTCTATGTTTTTTTCCTAGATTCTCTTTTCTAAATGATTTTCAGCACCAAAACTCTTCTAAATACCCATGGTAATTACTACTATTTTCAGTACAATGAAGAAAAATGTAATTTTGAATAAAGTAAGTGGTCTTTTTTTTTTTTTTTACTTCAGGGATGAGACCCATAAGCTAATTACAAAAATCAATAACAATACCCTTATTAAGAACCTGATTTGGACCAGCATTATTCCTATGTACTCATAAGCTAAAAAGCATTCATCCCTTTCTTCAAGTAGCTTGAATCATTGCAGAGCTACTCACCTGATGGCATAAAGGAATAAAATGTGATATAAAAAACCCAGATGCAAAATAGTTCAGAGACTGAGTCTGAAGGGTATACAGGTCATGTAGAAAGTCTTGTTGGAATAGGGATATCTGTGAATTTATTGGGCCACTAAGGGTGAAATGAAAAGCACTTACTTTCATAAAATTGTAGATGGTTTTTAAAATTATGGACTTCGGGTAGAATAAATACCTTTTAGATCATCTGAGTTTGCTGGTTATAATCATCTAAACCAGCAGTCCCCAACCTTTCTGGCACTAGGGACTGGTTTCATTCATAGAAGACAATTTTTCCCCAGAGCATGTCGGGGTGGAGGTGCTTCACCTCAGATCATCGGGCATTAGTTAGATTTTCATAAGGAGAGTGAAACCCAGATCCCTCTCACACACGGTTCACAATGGGGTTCACACTGCTGTGAGAATCCGACAGAGCCCAGGAGGTAATGCGCACTTGCCCACCGTTCACCTCCTGCTGTGGGCCTGGTTCCTAACAGGCTATGGACAGTGTAGGACACCCCTCACCTGAACCTTAAATTCTCGATGCTGTCTTAGATTTCAAAATTATATTTCATATTTATATTGATATATTTTGCCTATAAAAAACCAGTTCTACAAAACCAGGCCAAGTGATCTGAATACAGACGCTTTCATCTCCACCTGCTCCAGACTCCCCTAATATTGGTTAATATTCGATGGGATGGTCAGCCCAGGATAACTGCAGAAGTAATGCATGAGCTCTGAGGTTCGTGGTCTACCCTTTTTGGCCCAATCATTTCATTGAGGTTACACAACCAAATTCTATCTGGTCACAACTGTTCTTGACATCTCAGCTCTTCTTCACGATATATCTCCTAAATTTCTTTCTCATTGTTCTATTTAGCAAGTTAACCACCTACACCTTATTTCTCTTATCCATTTGCTGTTGAGTCACTCTATAGATGTTTTGATAAGTTGAAGCTAATTTCCTGTGATGAAAATGGGTTTCCCATCTTTATTATTGATACATTAATAAACCACCCCTTCTCTCATATATACCTAGCTTGGAGAGCTGTTTCCCAATACAGTGAGGGAGGGCTATGTTAGTGCCTGATTTTGCACAGTGTACACTCTAATATAGTAATATCCGGATTCCAGGTTTTGCAAACTTACTACCCAACTATAGCAATTCTAGGCTATTTGCTCCAGACCTAAATTAATATCAGACTCCCTTTAGATGTCACAGCTCTCCATCACTGGTTCAGACATAATTCTGAAGAAAAGGTCATGAGCTTCCTGTAGCAAAACTCAAATAAGTCATCATCATGCTTCCCATGAAGCATGGTGGACATGCTTCTAGTTCCCAGCCCTCACCTGGTGGACAATACGGCACCTGAAGAACCATCCAGACTCCTTTCCATACATGTCATGTTGAGACTGGAGTCCAGAGGACAGAAAGGAAAGAGATTGCCCTTCCTCTACCACGAGAGATCAATCTAGTGTTTGTCAAAGTGATCAAGATATGTATCCTCCAGTTGGGAATACATCATAGGTGATAGCCTGCATATATTTCAGCACTTAAATTATCTGGACTTTTTCTCTGTACTAAATTGGAGGACATACCCATTAGAAGTGGCCATATGTTCCAATTTCTTTTCTCTTACAAATAAATAAATACACGCATAAACAAAATTAATGAGATGTATTTCCTAACACCAAAGGCTTTCACATGTGGAATAAACTATTCCATGAAGCATAAAATATCTTAGAAATAATTGAAGGAAGCAGTTGACAGATATTTAGAGACAAAACATTTGGTTGTAAGGTTTACTTGCAAACTACACGGAGATTTTTAATCTAAATGGTCATTTGAGTGTCCCCCAGTCCTTATACATCCTGAAGGATTTTATGGCACCTTACTGCAGAGTACCTGATATCATTTTTGAAGAAATCGTAACGTATCAAGTAAGCTACAATGTAACTGTGAAATGCAGACTGCAGTGTTGCTCTGCTGTTGCTCTGTGGCTTCATGATTCATTCATTTTTCTTCTTCTCTTAAGCCATTTGAGGGCTGGTATCTCAGCTCTAAAGTCATGCAGAGAATGGGTGGAAAGAATACAAATGCTTCGCTGGAGCTAGATTCAGGCTAGGGCAATTGTTGTCAACACGATGAGGTTGAATGAAATGCAGTGACAGTGTGTAAGGGAAGATGTGTTCTTTATTGCTGTTGGGTCCAGGAATGCCTTACCTTAAGGGTAAAACATTAGACACTATGCTTATCAACACAGCAGCCTGTCATTGCAGTGAGTTACACCTGCAGCTTAAGGTAACCAAAGCTGTTGAAGCAGTATTGTGCCTGTGTGTGTGTGTGTGTGCGTGTGTGCGGGGACTTCATATCTAATATACATTGTATTTTCACAGACATGCACATATGTGTAAGGAACACATGTACATATATAAATCTGTGATTTAAAATATTGTGTCAGTATTATTTACAGATTTCTTTCTTCTTAACGTAAGATAAGATATTTGGGATAAATTTTAACTAAGAAAACCAAATTTATTACTAACACAACTATGATAAACTCATAGGGAATAATTACATGAATATGTGTGTATGTGTGTATGTGTGTACACACGTATATATTCTTTTAATTTGAACTTTGTTTTTAAGAACATTTGGAATTATTTTAAAGTAATAATATATATTTTAATGTCTAAATAATACACAGGAAGTCACTATTTGGCCTGAACACTCAACTTTTATGGGAATACTATTGTGCTTGCTCTTTTTTAGAGGAGTGCTTTGTCCTTTACAAAATGGACAAACACTCCCACTGTACTGCCTTTCCAGTTCTATAATCATTTTGGAGTTGCTCTTTACCCCACGGTGGCCTCACAACTCGGAGAACTCTCCTTACCCACGTGCTGCTTGCCTCGGGAGCAGAGGATCAGTGTCGTACACACAGGATATATGCTCCCATTTTTTTTCCACCGACTGTAAATGATTCCTATTCTTTGCTCCACAGAACATCCGATGTGGTGTCCAATCAGCTGAAAAAGCTGCACAGACGTCATTAGTTCTGTATGTGTGTGTGCATGTGTGCGTGTGCGCGCGCGCGTGTGTGTGTGTGAAAGAGAGAGAGAGAGGGAGGAGACTGCAGCTGCCTTGCCGCGTGCTGAGTGGAGTCTCCATTAGGGCAGCGCTATTGATTCCTGATTCACATTGCAGCAACGGGGCTAGAGTGCAGGAGAAAAAAAAAAAATCACATCTCAGAAACAGGAATTAAAAAGACAAAAATAAGTAGATAGATAGTTTTGCACAAAAACCAAGCATCTGTTACCAAAGGAAACCAAAAGTGGCAATTTAGCAAAATTTAAAGACTGTTTATAAATTAGAATAGAATGTATAGGAGGGGTAGAATAAAATGAGGTTAGAAAAATTATTGGTTCTAATTTTTCAGCAATTTTTTTTATGTCAGATGATAATGGTCTAATTTCCAGAATGTCTTGAAAACCCTTGAAAAATGTGGCAGAGATACTGCAAAGTAAAGCTTATTTGAGGGTGATCTTGAAGCTATGCCTGAGAATTTTAAACAACAAAATATCTGAGATTCATTTTTTTAAATTGTGTTAGATTATTTTATTAGCTGGTAGCTCTCTCTATTTTAATTCTTTGTGTTGCATAATATCTAGGATACAGTAACAGGCTGGTTGCAAATCCTTGAAACAGAAATAGGTTTCTTCATAGGCTGCGTTTCAGCATGTCCAACTGTGAGCCTGTGAAGCACAGCATTGGAGTTCTCTCGAGGTCTGTTGCCTCGGATTTGGTTAGAAATTATTAACTCTGGAGTGTAAAAATCTTATGTTGGCCTTTTAGGCAGCTCGATTTTAAAATCAGCCCTTCTGCCCCAAGACTGATCAACCGCTCCCACCCTGCCCCAAAAGAAAAACTGAAGTAAGTTCAGTTTTAAAATAATGGTGCTGTCAGGCAGGCAGTCTGCATGTGAGCAGCAGAAAATTAGAAGAATAGAACCATCCATTCTCGTCTCCCGCCACGACATGCACACACACACACACACACACACACACACACACACACACAACACCACCAGTCAGTTAAGGGGAAAAAGGGTGATACCTTTTTAAAAAACGAAAGGCAGTAAGCCATTATTAGCAAGAGCTATATTGAGCATGCTTGCCAGACAAGCAGCAAAGCTGAGCTCCAGTTCCGCCCAGACATGTGCCTTGCCATTTCCATTTTAATCAGCCTGCTCAGGATGGCTGCTGATTCATTTTGCAGGATGTCCCCCTGGGAGCCAAGGTGGAAGCCTGAGGCGAGCTGCTATTGCATCAATGCAGCACATCCGAGCGAGAGTGTGGAGGCAGAGGGAGGAGAGAAAGCCTTCAGTACCGCATCCAGATTTCAATATGGCTAGTTAGAAGGTCCTGCATGAAACCGAGTCTATTGCAGAAACATAATGAAAGGAACAGAAAAGAAAAAAGTCACATGTCATTTCATTATCCAACTATTCTCTCCCCCAACCCCTTCCTGCCACCAACACGCACACACACACACACGCACACACACACACACACACACATTTTACAGTGACCATGAAAGATTTCAAGCCACTCTGTGGAAGAGTGTGTGTGTATGTCATGTGTGTGTACTATTTACCTGGTAACTAGCTGGGGTGGTATACCTGATTTAGCTGGAGACTTTGATTTGTAGGACTGACAACCTTATTATGCAGTGAGTTTATTATTGATATTATTCTGCTCTCGGTTGCCATGGCCACCTTGTGAGAGACATTCAATTTTCTCTCTTCCATCATCATTATCTATGAGGCCATCTGTTGTGGAAAATGAATTCAGCCTCATTTGCATGACTGATAAGCAATTTTTTTTTTATCTATTTAACAGAAGGTCATATGCCGGGGATTTGGAGCTTGTGAAAAAAAATGTGGAAAAAAAAGCCTAGGAGAGGATGAGTGGGAGTGTGTGCATGGGGGGGGTGTGGAAGTCAAACAGATCCCTGCGGCCTGCGAGCCTATCGCGCTGCGTTTGTCATTCCTGCCCGGGCGACATTTTTTTTCCCTAAGCTACTGCACGCTAAACAGAGTGAGAGAGCTTTTCCCTGCAGCCTTCTTGAAGCCCCCCTGGTTTTTTACTCATTGTTGGTGGGTGTATTTCATTTTTTTCATCCCCGGACTATGGGTTATGATATCAATATTCACTGAAGACAGAAAGCCACCTTTTCTGCATCTCGGTGGCATGCATGCTCTTCATCACCCTCTCAAACTCGTGGTGGAACAGGGTTTTCTTCTCTGTCTGTGTATTCTGAGCCAGCACAGTTACCAAAATTGAACTTGTCTTTCGTTTGTGAGCGGTTGTGGTCATTGTGAGGTACGTGATGTTCATTAGGTTAATTCTTGGGACTTGGTGAGCAGGGTGTGTTTTACCGTAGTTCAAGGGCTTAGATTGCTATTCCATTGTCTGCTCCTTTTTAAAGTTATTTTTATAGCATGGCTGCTAGCTGAAATGTTCCTGGACTGGAGGCTTTGTAATCCACACAAAAATCTGTCTTTAAACTAAACTGGGTATTAGGTTGCATGACTTAACCGTGATGTTGTTTATTAACAGAAACAAAAACAAAAACAAAACATGATGCTTGCATAGTGGTGCTTGGGTGACAGAAGGATACTGAAACAAGAACTTCCCAGAGACTTTACTGTATTACTTTACATTACAAATGAAGCACATCATTTATCCAAAGGCAATTTTATCCAAAAGCAATTAAAATGTTAGGTATTGTTGATGTATTTACCTAACGGTAAGAAGAAAGTTGATTTATACTGTTTAAGTGGAGAAACTCAAAGAAAGACTTTTAAATTTAACTTAAATGCTTGAAGTTCATCATAATGAAACAAAATGTTATTTACAACAGAAATATGTCTTTTAGCACCACTTAAATTAATAAACTAAAAGTTTAAACTGTATACTTTAGTTTTAAGGTAGATCTGAATAAAGCAAAAATATGTATGTAAGTTTTTGTGTGAGAGTTAGCTATATAAAATACAGAGAACAGATTTTGAATTTAGTATTAACCATGACAGTTTCTTGTACCATCAAAGCTACACAAGCTAAAGAATTTCTAAGTTACTTAGAGTAAAAATATTTTATATAAGAGCCTTTTTGTCCAAATGTTTATTTTTTTACCAAACAAAATTAACATCATAGACAAAAGCATCCCAATATCACCCTTACAGATGTATGAGGGTCTTTCTAATTGTTCAACTTCATAAATGTCATGCAGATTTAAAAATAATAAAGTCATGCCCCCCATAAGATAAAAATGTAATTATTTTAAAAAGTGTTTTATACAATATTCATTTTCAGAAAACAATAACATTGTATTCCTATAAGTTTTTACCTCTCAAGAACTTTGAATCCAAAGTGTTGATTGTAAGTTATAAATGCTACTAAGTGCCACATTCCAGAAAAAAAAAAAAAGTTTGTTTTTCTGATTGACCTAAAGGAACATGTATGATTCTATCACCTCAAATGCAGTAAGTCAATTGTTTAAAAGTCTCCTTAAAGTTAGACTTTAGTGATAAATTTTCATTATTAACCAGAATAGACCACTGCTGCTGTATTTGTGTGATGGTACTTTATTGCACTTTTAAAACTCTTGCTACACTATCACACACTTTTCATAAGCAATGGCAGTTGTTATATAATCCTTCTGTTTTTAATCAGCCATGTTTCTTCATAGTTTACCTTGAGTTTCAGAGAAACGAGTTTACTTTAAATATTAATTTGGCATTTAAAGAATTTAAAACAATAAAATTCTGATAGATTATGAAGATTATTTAAAGTGACATCAGCTTTCTCAGAGGACTGAAGTTTAAGCATCAATGAGATCGGATCTGTAATATAATATGAAGGATTATGTTGTCGCCTTTTGATCTGTATATAAAGTCTTCAGCTTTGTGAATCAAACTTGTCAACATCTACAAAAAATCTATGAGGGAGCACAATTGATTTTTCCTTCCTCTCCACCCCCACCCCCAAAAAGTTAATTACCAATCTTGGTTGGATTCTTCCTTGCCTCCCTGACATTTGACTGCTGCTAATTCACTGATTAATCTCATTAATGTGATTATAGAAGGATTTGGAGTTGGCTGCCATTGTTCTGTAGACAGTGCTATTCAGCCTGAGCACTTGCCACCTCATTCAGTTTTGCTGTGATTTTTCAAAGGCTGGTGGAGTGAGCTATTGTGAACAGGCTTCTCTGCCTTCCCTTTCAGCACCAGGAGCTGTCCGCAGCTGATAGCAATTGCATTCAACAGTGACTGACTTCCTCCTAGTTTATTGGCAATGTGAAAATGGCTCACTTTCATCACCTTAATGATTATGCTAGTTGAGGTAGAGGTAGAAGAAGACTTGGTGGTCACATCTGGATGTTTTGAAGATGGTGGCAGCAGAGATATCTATACTTGAAGATTTTTATTTAGTAAAGACTTTCAATCTGCCATTACATACACATTTTACTCTATTTCCAAATATTCAAACATAGAATATGTTGAAAATTACTTGTATATATGTATAGGTGTGGGTTGGAAATTTTTAAACATTATTACTTCTCAATTGGAAAATTTTTATCCAAATACACGTAATTATTAATAAAATTCATCTTTGAAAAGATGCACCAGGACTATCTGGTGTCACAGTAAGGCAGAAAGTATGCATGACACACAAATTTCAACTTCTCTTGAGTTAAACTCGCATCCAACAACAGAACTTATGGCAATTTCACAAATTTGTGTTAGAAGCTGAGATTAAGGTAAAGGCTCAATAATTTGTGACCACGTATGAGTGGTGCACAAAAATTCCTGGAGGAATATGAGTACATAGTCTTCCTTGGGGTTATAAAAGCTGTCAAAGCATGACCTTAGGACTATGTGCATAGTTTCAGAGAATGAGACTTCTTTAATGTGCTGTTTTCACTGTCCCTGTTATGTTTTTCATCTAATTTATTTATTTTTTACTCTCTTGAAAATGTATCTATTTTGTACCTTACTCTTGAATATACCCAATGATCTCACTGCCTGATGTTTTCTGCCTGCTTTCTGTGTCAATGTTTAAAAGATTAGGGAAAAGGAATAATTAATTATGCAATTTCAAAGCTTTGTAAAGTTTTTCTATTTGTCATAATTATACTTAAAATTTAAAACATTGAGTTAATAATCTGATTATTATGTTCAGCTGCTTTTATAAATATTTTACATGTGTAATTTTAAAAAGCCAATTACTTCTCTGTGAAATATTAATTTTGTCAAGTAAATAATATTTTCAAAGTCACATGCATGAACTAGGTTTCCAACTCTACCTGTAAGCCAATCTAATTTAAGGGAGAGATATTATTTTAAAGATACATAATGTATCATCTAAAGCACTTTGTTTACTTGTTGTGGATACATTTTAACTTCAAACAACTTAAAGGCTTATTTACTCTTAAATATTTTATATTTAAAACATCCTATCGGTGGAATTAGAGGCACTAGTCAGATGCTCTTTGGTAATGTCCACTCTGCCCTGCACTTATACTTTGGTTTGACTGGGCATCCCTTTTAGACCAGGGCTATAATTTTCAATCAATAACCAGTTTTCCCAATGCATGTTGTCCTTTGCTAGGAAGTCTACCCTGATGCAAAGTCTCACCAGAACTCTGTTCAGGAGGCAAAGGAATGGTAGACTCAGAAAGGGAGAGCTACAGTTTTGCTAAATTCTTATGATCAAATTACTCCATAGTGTAATTTGATTGCAATGGCATTATGCATTTTCCTATTTTCAAGTTTTTAAGAGTTCTTTTTGTGAATATCTCCTTTTTTATTTGAAACATTGTGTAGTATTCCTTAGAAAGAAGTAACTGAAAATAAACTTGAACAAAAACTTGCAAATAAGGTATTTTTCACCAAGCTAAGTTTCATCATAATGTATTCTGTACCACAACACAATAACTGGCATTGATCTGCATTTCTTCCAAACTAAACTGAAGACAAAAGATATCACAAACCTGAAGAAGAAATTGGATGTAGATTTGTGTTTGTGTGTGTGTGGTTGGGGGCAGTGCCATATCTACATATCATGGTTGCTGCCATTAAAAAGATATTTTTAATTGGCATACCCTCATATTTAAAATATTGCCTATAGTGACCACAACTCATACAAAATAATACAAATGTTCTACTTTTATAGTAATTTATTATATAATTTTCCTGATATTAGATTATTTGAAGGCAATAGCTATCCATTTTTTCCATCAGTGGGCTCTTTTAATGCAATGTGGTTCAGTTTGTAATATCTTTGTGTCTTGTCTCTTCTCTCTCTCTCCACTTTGCTTTTTCTCTCTTCTGTCCTCTGTCTCTTTAGTTCAGTCCCTGTTTGTCTGTTTTGCCACCTTCTCTTATCTCTGTGTCTTTTTCACACCTGCATTGTTCAAGCACACACAATGATTTTTCTATGCATGTTTCCACATTGGAAGTGTTTTTGGCTTTGACATCATAATGAGTCCTCAGGGTATCTGTAGAAGTAATCAGAGATGGTAGAGAAAATGTAAGCCAGGTGTTAAAAAACTAGAAAGAATGCATAAATGCTTATTTATTAGATGGAGAAAGACTGATAAGCATTGCTGTGTTGGGCTGTTCTTCTGGGAAAACCTTCCCACCATGTACCTCTTTTAAAATAATCTCTGCTCCCCACGTGGTGATTATTGGAAAAGTTGGGGGGGGGAATATTTTAGTCATAGTGTAAGGAGTATTGTGTTGTGAGAAGATGGAACAGTACAGGACATTCTCTTAAATCTTTCCTTGCTTTCAGACTGCAGTGGTATCTAGCAGGGCTTGATGGGAAGGGAATTGCAGCCTCTGTAGTAACCAGCAAGTCTGGTCCCAACACATCAGGGAAGAGCTCTGTCTTCGGAGGAATTACCTCTGAGAGCTGGAAGAGGGTGTTCCTGGTAACTTGGGGCTTGTCCGTCAGTCTCCCCACAAAAACCACAGTCAGCACTGTGCTCTGTGGAAAGCCTGCAGTGGCTGATCCCTTGTGCTGTTCTGCTCTCGACTCTCACTGTGGATGGTGGGCTGGTGGAGTGCAGGTGCCGGAGGGTAGGGGTGAATGGAATGGAAACACAGAGGGAACTGTGACCAGCACGTGCGATGGTCTCTCCACGGCAGACAGAGCCCTGCGTGTGTGAGAAGCAGACTGCGGAACAGGATTTGGCTTGATGGCCACCAGCTATTCCACAAAAAGGTACCTCTTTCCTTTTATTGTAAAGGTTGCATAGGATTTTTTTTAATTTGCCTGGTGGTTGCAGCTCTCAGTTCTTCTCTTAAGTACTTCAAAGATAGTTGTTTCTCCACCTGCCTGCCTATCTCCAGCTCTCGTTTGATTCATACACAGCACTTCCTAAAGTGCCTTGGCTTGGCGTGTGAACCCGCCGACAATGGACCCTCTCTCACACAGAGCTTCTCCTTCAGGATAATGCCATTGTGGGCACCGATATGTCTGCATGCTGCCCAGAGTTGTTGTTAAACATGAGTCTGTGTATTCAAGGCTAGTTTCCAGGGGCGAGGGTGGGAGGTGCTAAAGTAGCCTTTATGATTTAATGTAGCCTTTCATAGCGGTGAGTGTTATAGGAGAGGTTTGCAGAGAGTGAAATGGTGTAGTCACCACCAGAGTAACACGTCTATGGCTTGACTCAAGAAGCCAGCTACAAAATCAGCACTTTTTTGAGCCAGAAAAATGCTAATGAACGTCAGGTATCTATGTTCCTTTAGTTATTTTCAAAACCTTATTAGGTCTTGTCTTTTCAAAGAAAACTTTTTCTATATTTTTGTCTTCAAACAATAATAAAAGGTAAAAATGTTTTATTTTCTTAGACAAATAGTTTAATATCTTTTGTTTTAAAAGAAAATGATACAAGAAGCTCATACTGAAACAGAATAATCTAGTGTGGTTGGCAACCCAGAAAAGATTGTAAGAATCAGTTAGAGTTAACTCTTGTGTTACCATATTTTATTTTAAGAAGTGGCAAGCTTCAGGACCGCTTTTTGTTTTGTCTGGATGTTAACCAGTAATGCCATTTAAAATACTGTAGGTTCAGCTTACTTTTGTGAGGTTTCTTTGGCCACAGCATGAATTTACCATAACATCAATGATAGGGGAGATATTTGTAGATATATTGTCTAGCCGGTAGCTGCTAACAGCCTGACTCCGGTATTTACAGTTCTCATCTATTACATTAAATACAGCACTGCTCATGATACACATTCTGCTCTAGAGATTTAGGGGCCTGTGGGTACCAGGCAAGCAGCACACAGCACACATCTCCACTCTTGCCTGTGCTGCAAGCTTGATACACAGGAAGGTTGGAAATGACTGGTTTAATCCACAGCTGTAGCTTGAAAAATATCTAGATCAGCAGTGAAGTTCCCTCCCACCTTAGGATTTGGGGAAGTGGATGTGTTTTGTGCTGCTGAAAGGAGGCAGCCTGCGCCAGGGTAAGTCAGCAGGAGGCTTCCGAGGCTCTGGTGCCGCAGGGACGTGGTCTCGGAGGGAGCCTGAGCCCGGTGCACGCGGCGCAGGCGGGACTCGCGGCCCGGCGCTGTCTGCTGCTGCTGCCTTTTGATGGAGGCTGCGCTTCGCCCGCCCGGCAGCGCGCTGTACGCATGCCCGTCTTCCCTGTCGTCTAGTGGTGTCAACTTATTAATTTCCATCTTCGACTTCGGGCCTGTTAGTTTCCTGTCTGAAAGCATTATTACTTTTGTCCATGTGGCAAAATAATTAGCATACAGATGAGAAGTGGCCCCTTGCCTGAGCGCCGGTAGAGAGAGATGGGCAGAGCAAGGTTGACTGGATGAATGGAGAACAAACGGTGGGCGTTCAAAAGCATTACAAGAGTTTTGTAGTCGTGGAGCAGGTTGCAGAATTTTCTGGGTGAGTCCCTAAGATGGAAGGCAGGGGTGGCTGCCGTGGGAACCGCTGCCTGCCGGGCGCTGGCTCAGCTGCAGGTGCCCAGAGCGGCTGCAGGCACAGATAACGCATTGGGGCGACTTTGTTTTCCAAGTCTCCAGGCTGCTCTCTGACACCCCTCCAGGTAAATATGTCCTGTGCTCCCTGTCGTCTCCAGAGCGTTTGCTCCGCTTCCCAAAGTGGAGCAAAGTTCACCTCCTGATGGTCAGTAACAAAAGAAGGGTCATTTGCTGCTGGTTTGGGGTAGCGGCTTCATCCGTCTTCTTGTGCATGTGTCTGAAGTGGAAATTAACTGTTTAGAGATGATTGTTTTTAGAAACTTACAGCAGCCATTATTCAATGTGTTTAATTAATATTTTCTGAAACCGTGCATCGAGATCAGCAAAATTAGCAAATGTTGTTTCAATTAAAGCCCAGACATAATTAGTTTTGACTAGTATGTATTTTTACTAGCTGGATGATGATTTTAGCTAATTTAACCAGCAACTTACTGGAGATTGTGATAATGAACCGAAGTTTCTATTGATCTGTAGAATCTACAACTGGGAAATGTAGAAATTAGCACAACCAGTGATACTCTCAGTCCTTTTCAGAAAAATGGAGATCGTTTTTCCAAATCAGTCTTGTGAGTTGAGAAGTAAGAATAAAGAGCCTGCCGGAATCATAATTTTCTATTGTCATCAGTGACACATTTCTTATATAATTCTATGACTGTACTACTGCAATATGGGTGTTTTAATATTTAGTTAAACATACTTCCATCTGGGGGAATTCACTGATAAATAGTTCTATCCTGTTTTAATAATTCCTATTCTCCCTAAAAGGCAAGGTTTTTCATTTTAACTGACCTAATTATCTCACCTGCTTTTTAGGTAGAACTCAAGTAGAAATTGTCATTCTTTAACCGTCTTTTTATAGTTTCCTGAATATTTTAGATCACTTGATTTTATTTTGCTTTTATTTTAAGCTGTTTTCCTAAAGAGTTGCTTTACTTTAGCTGTTTGCCTTAAACAATAACAGTGAATATTTGACAGAAAATATAACTTTTCGGGGGGAGGGGAAATATTTTCTGTTTAAAAATACACCTTTTCAAAAAAGAAAGAAAGTACCTTTAATGAATCTAAACCTCAAACACAAGATGTTGAAAAACATATTAACCCTTCATATGAAGCTGCTGAAACTTGGATTTGATCATTTTCCCTCTCATCCTGCAAGTTTCTTAGTACTCACATTGGGCTTTTTCTGCATAATAGGTAAACTATCTATTTTTTATTTCAATGTGTGTGTTTATACACACACACATACTTCTTTTTCTTTTCAGTTTTAAATTTGCTGGTAAACTACAATGAAGAAAAATGAAGTTTTTAAAAATTTAACTCAAGCAGTTTTAAATACCAAATTGTTTTCAAGCAGATTCATGAAATTCTGCCTAGAGAAAAGTCAGAAAGTCATACTTCCATTATTTTCTCATTGTTGCATTTCATTTTAGAGTTGAACCAAGCTTCCTATGATTAATATAGCTGCTTTTAGCTTTATGATGGTTTGTAACTTTCTTGGGGCAAAATATCAGCATTTACTTTTTAACCTCACTCTGTATTTCTACGCAGAGGAGGTCCCTGAAAGCCCCTTCTCCACAATGCTCTTTGTGCCTGGCTGCCTTCAAAGGTGGAGCCCAGCTGTTTTATTTTTTTTTTTTTTAGGGTCAAAATTGTGTCATATTGGTCTCCATTTCATGGAGCCCTGCGTGCCAGTCTCCATCACATTTGTTTTCAGGCTGTGGAATAGGCTCTCGGGCAAAGACAATGGAAGGTCCCAGAGCTGGAAACAGGGTGATGTGCACCTGTCTGAAAAGGTGATTCTAAGGGAATTTTTCTCTGTCTAGTTTGACTCTAAGGTTGAATGTCAACTTTGGAAAGAAAAACAGCCTTTCATGGCAACATTTTTAATCAGTCAATGTGATTCTAAGACATTCGTCCAAAGTGAAGCCCTCTTTGACTTAAATGCCTTGTGTGGGCCACACTGGTCAGTGTGGGGCGTCTGCTGTCTCGGTGGGCCTGCTCTGCTCACTGCAGCCACAGAGGGCTTTGCTTTGGTGGGATTTTCATTGATAGTGAATGAAAAAAAAAAACAGATAAACATTTTTATTTTTCAAAAGGTTATTTGACTCTATTTCCTTTAAAATTCAGTGCTGTCATGTATTCTTGCACTCTTAGGAGTACTATAATTCATCTCTTCCATGGTTTTGTGAATGTGTGTATATGTGCATTTTATAAATGCCAGTGTGAAAAGGTGTGTAAGCTGACAATATTTGAGCCATGGGTTTAGTATGTGTAACATGTAAACCTGCTTTAGATGTGTTTGTGCACTCATTAATATAGTTGAAAGAACTTTAGGACTCAATATTACACACTGACTGCTTTTTGCTGAGGTCTGACTGTTTAGATAGAACACTCCAATTGCTTTAAAGAAAATTACTTCAAGGGTATTGGACATTTGCTTGAGAAATTTTCAAGTGTGGAATGTCAGGTTTAGGGCTCTAAATCAAACAACTCATGAATTAATAATTTATGGGGGGGTCTTGTTTTTAGTACATTGACAAAGATTTTCATTATAGGATTTCTAGCTCAAACACTGTTCTGAGTGGTGCCTTCGTGCCATTATCTCAACCTAAATGCTAGTGTGTCTTAATGGCCCTCCACAGAACGGGTTTTCAACAGTCAGCATCACCTCTCGATTCCAGGGGCTACCCCGCCACTGAACCCTAAAAGCAATGGACCATTCTTAGAGGCTGACTTTAAATTTGGCCCAACCTCCCCTCCCTGGTGCACGTATTCCACCAGCCTGTGCCATCTGAGCAGAAGCTGAAGGCACAGAGCATTGTCGCCATGTAACAATGCTAGCCAGACTGGTTGTAGAAATAATCGAGTCTGCAGGGCACCCCATGGAGAGCCATCAAACCGAGTCTGCTCTGGAGCTGTCTGGTAGATTGTGAACATTCGGAAACCAGTGCCGCATCTGCCGGTGGACCCTGTGCTTCTCTGAAACTCCCACCTGCCCTCATGCATCTGGGCAAGAGCTTTTCAGAATCCAGTTTCCTCCAGGATAAATTTAATACGTCTTGAGGGCCAGGCGCAAACAAATTGATTCTATCTCTGCACCAGAAAAACTCATCAACATCTGTAAGAACACAGATTTTCACCAACCCCAGGATTAGGGGATGCTATTTCGTAAAATATATTCCAAGCCTACTTCCTTCATACCTCTTGCCAGCATGGCATTTTTTAATTAGGAAGTTGATTAAAAAGGGCATGGTAGACCACGGATGTGTGGTCTCTTGGCATCCATCCAGCTGTTTGTTGTCTGGGTCGTGGAAAGCGTTGCTCATCACCAGTTGCAGGAACGAGGGGGAAATGATTATAAGGGATGGCAAAAATGAAACTGTTCTGCTCTGCGTGCTAATGACAGCTGATTGCGGCTTCATCTGAACCAGGCTTTTCCACAGATAGGCTTGCTGGCTTCCTTCATGAGACAGAGACCACTCGTACTTTGCAGATAACTTGGAAATCTAGAAAGTAGGTGTATTATTCAGTGGTTCTGATTTTTTAGTGATCAATAGGATAAGTCACAGTTACTTGCATTTTCTGGATTCAAGCCTGTTTTTGGCTTCATATCCGGTCAGTTGGTGTCAATGGTGGTACTTGTTCCAATGGTGCTGTGCTGTTTATCTTCAAGAGTAATCGCTTTGGTTTCTCCTTGTTACCCGCCCCGCCCCCGCCCCAACCCCAGGGAAATTCTTTACTGGCTTTTTTAGGGCTTAGAGTATATTTCACAGAAATAAAATTTTATGCCTAATTGTAGTGTTCCTCTGGCTAACGTGGTGTGAATGAGCACCATGCGATGCATTTAACCCCGTCCATCCCTCTCATCCTCTTACTGTGTGAGCGCTTTCCCAAGACCAAGCACACTGAAGAAAGTAGGAGAAAGACAGCCGTGGACGAGCCTTGACACGCTGCCAACACCAAGAGCCTTATGCCCGGGGCAGAGGCTCTGGGGCTTTTACACGTCACTCTAGGAAGACGCTCAGTGCTCAAGACCAGGAACTGTGTCTGCACCCCAGTGGGACTTTTCAGCTGCTGGGGCAGCAGATCTCCCTTTTGTTTTTCTTCCCTCTGAACCTACTTGCACATATATTAATTATTTTTAGATTCTGCATTTTAAAGTTTTCAGTGACAGACCAGCTGGAGTTAGCAACAATGGTGGGTGGGCAGCCAGGGGCTCTCCTCACTTTCTTCTTCTGGAAGGAAAATGTCAAAGTCAATGCTGAAGACAAAAGGCGAGACTCCTTAAGGTCAGCGCCTCCCTTCCCTCTTAACGCCATTAACTGAGTAATTAATGCAACATGCATATATTGAGCACCTACTATGTGCAGAGCCAAAAGAGACAGAACTGAGTAATAAATTTCTGCTCCACAAAAAGTCAAATAATATGTGTGTGTGTGTGTGTGTGTGTACACACATATATACATATTTTTGATAAAGGGTAATTATAAATACTTCTAGGTTTACTTTTCTTGAATGCATTTTGAAATAGATTAAAGCACGTTTATGACTTAAGAAGAAGAGTTGCGTGATCTCTGAGACCCCTTTCCTGGGTGATCAGTACTTCAGGAATCCGGGTGAGCATTTCAAAACTCAGCACTCAACAGCACCGCGTTGTATCAGCATGCTCTCTCTTCGACAGCACACATGATCTAAGTGTGCTGACTTCTTATGAAATCTAGAGTTACAGATTGTTGAAGGTTTGGATAGTTAGCCCTCACCCCTCCTGGTTTCTAACTGCACACTCGCTGTCCCCTCACATTATTCAGAGTCACAATAGCTCACCTGAGAATGCATGAAACACTAAACAGAATGCTGTGTGGAGGAAGGTGCTGGAAACTGTCAGGGGTCTGTTTTGCAGTTTCTGAGCTGTTGATACAGGAGATCAACAACAGAACATTTTGGATGTGGCGTGGTGAAGCCCTAGATTACTGATTGAGGGCCAACCTTCCAAGCAAATGGGAAGATGCCCTGTGTCATGCTCACTTGTCTCTGCCTTCTCTGTGACATAGCAGTCCTGCCACAGTGCAGACAGCTGAAAGGGGAGGCCGACCTGGTTATCCACCGGCTCACCATTGGCTGCAGAAACATCAAAAGAAGGAGGAGAGGAGAATTCAAATTAGAAACTGGTCATGCATTTCAGACAATTCCAATGGCTATTTGCCACATTTCCCTTGAGTCAGACCTGATTGCACATACCTGCCTATTCAGAATTAAGAATTTTGCCATTACACCCTGTAAAAGACAAGTTTAGGTTAGAATTCGCATTTGATATTCTCTCAGAGTCTGGAAATTTAAGTAGCTCAGGCATCAAAAAGCCACATGTCTTTGCTTAAAAATGGAATTCTGAGGTTATATAAAGAGAGAGGAGCTGGTTGATGCCACATTCTTGTATATAATGGGGAAGAAAATCTTAATAATCTGCTCAGATAAATTTCAGGCCAATTTATTACTTGTCTTTTGTTTAATGTGGCACATTTGGTACTGAATTAACATGTGAAATTTTCCACTGAATTTGTATTCTGAATCTTCCAAGATGTTTTGCGATTCTTTTCATAGTCCTGAGAACAAGAATGGAGAGAGTTTTGCTGCCCAAATGTTTTTTTAGCTAATATGATGTTACTGGGATTATATGAGCTCAAAAACAACCCTTTTCCCTAAGAGACCCACACCCATAGTGCCAGCCAAGAAATGGTGTGCCTGTTCTCCAGAGACAATTAACACACCTGTTTACAAATGGGCAAAGCCACCTGTTCATCTAATTTTAAAGTTAATGATCAAAACAGTATCTGATCCTAGGGGTTAGTGAGAGTGGAAAGGCAAATTTGTGAGACAACAGGTCACATCTCATTTTTATCACCTCGTATTTCAATATATGTATATGAAATGTGGAATTAGAAAATACACTAAGCCTGTGATAAATATTCCAAATGTTAAATATCAACATTCCCAGGATTAGATGCAGAAGTTGTGTGAGGAGCGCTGGAGTCAGTGATAGTTCACATTTCATGCTTTACATTTTCAAAATCCAACACATGCAAATGGAATCACGTGTTTTAGCCTCAAAGGCTTCACTGAAGTGTGAGCCTTGCTGATTGGGCCGTCAGCATGGAAAAATAAGCCTATCAGTAAAAAATCAGCAAATGATTTTCACATGTCTCACCCTTCCTCCAAGATCGAGTCTCTCTCCCTTTCTCCTTTGACTGGGGAGCATGTGATTTGGGCCCATCTGACACCATGGCCTCCAATTTTTTGGCTTGCATTAGCGTCTCTACTGGCTCCTGCTTCGAGATTCGTAACTAAGGGCATGGTCAGGAGGACGATTACAAAATCCCTTTACTGATTATTTTGGACTCTTCTGAGAGTCAGAAAGACTACTCTGCCTGGTTTGGTTACACCAGCTAGGTTGCACATGTGCTATAACTTTCTGACTAATTCTCCCAAATGTTAAAAATGACCCATGACACAGGAAAACTTCATTTTTCCATTACTCTCTGGGAGGATATTTTTACCTAATATTAAACATTTTGTCATTTTTTATTTTTTGTCTTTTTAAATTTTCTAAGTGAGATTTTCCATCCATAGTCAACTTATACAATGACATGAAGTCCCTGTGAAAGAGTCCTGCATTGGGAAGACCTTCCTCCTCCTTGGTCAGCTCTCCATGGAATTTGGAGATGACTTGAAACAAATCACTGCAGCTTTCTGCCCCTTGTTACCCTTGTTTAAAGTGAGGGAGTCCCAGTTCTAACACTGGATGACTGCGTGTTTGGTATAGTCGCCCAGAGAGCGATTTCAAAGGCATCACGGTGTAACGGCAGGCGCCATGCTATCAGCAGGGCCATGCCAACAGGCCCCTTGTTCATCACCATTTTGCAGAGAAGTGCAAATGCAAACCCAGTGCCAGAAACCTGCAGTATTGAGAGTAGGTGCTACTGCTTGATGGATGAGTTTAATTTGGGACTACTAAGGTCAGGCGGATTGACACGAAATTCACCTCATCACACGCTTCTTGGTCATCTGGAAAAATCACTGGACTGTGTGACACTCAGACACGTGACTGAAACGGAACTTTCCCATGAGTTATTTTCTCTATTAATTGTATCTGTTTTGTAACCACAATTTTATCTGGCTTTACACAAGAATTTCATTATGCCAGCTATAGGTGGTGGGTCACCCTGACTATTTACGGAAACGTAGGTGCCGCGGTGGTTCCACAGTGACCTCTTGGCTTCTCTCAATCCACTCTGCTGACTATATGAGTCTTCCCAACACCTCGTCATGTAGGCCAGTGAGGTATATGCCATTGACATGACTTGGCGTAATACTTAAGGAAATAGCCCCGTCAGCTTTATGTCTTACCTTTCTTTTCAAAAGCAGTATTTAGGGTATGCGCAGGTTAAGCAGAAATGCATTTTTAGCAGCTAAAATTTATTATACAATCCATGTCCTACTTCTGGTCGCCTAGAGCAGAAGGCACCCAAAATGACAAGCAAGAACTCATGGGTACAAATAAACACTAAGCTTTTACCACGGTAGCCAATGGCATGTTCTTCACCAACTCAAAAGAGCGGGCCTGAATATTGTCCTCAAAATATCCCAGTAAAATAGAGAAGAATGTCATGGCCACAGTGGGAAAAGGAAATGAGTCTGAGAACCAAGCTCATGTCAAGGAGGGATGGTGGTCTCTCTCCACACCTGAGTCTCAGACTTCTCACCTTAGTCAAAGGAGCCTTTCCAGGCCACTATTGCCAAGGAGGCTCCATTGGGAAAATTCAGACATGGGTATGTTTTATTTGACAAGACAATCCACTACTTCAAAAGTGCAAATTTGTACATGTGACACTTTTCTCTAAGTATTGGGAAATGATTCTCACAGGGAAATAAACGGAGACGTGAAAAGAAAGAAAGGTAGCTATGTGTAGGATGAATGGGGCTGGAAGGAAAAAAATCGCAGAAACATTTTTGTCCATTTGAAATTTAAAATAGTAAAAAATTGACAGGCAATAGAGATATGCTTAAGACATACAACTTGGCTATTTCCAATTCTTACTTAGAGTGAGATGTTGTAAACATAGACCAACTAGAAAAATCATACTTTTGGAAGATCATAAAATAAGTCATGTTAAGTGCCAAGGGCCCATACACTCTTTTATACAAATTCAAACAACTATTGATAAGTTATATTGATAAACTAATAAAAACAGATGATCAGGAAGGTACCCTGAAAACAATAATAATAACAATGGCTAGAACTTAGCACATACAGTAAAATGAGTGCTTTCCACATGGGTGATATCATGCAAAGCCCACAAAAATCTATAGGATTGCTATAGGCACTACCACTATCTTCATAATCATAAAATAGGTAAACATATTCATTAAAGAGTTTATGTTATCAAAGATACATACTGTTTAAGAAACCAAACCCCTAATAGAAAGTTTTTTTTTTTTTTGAGACAGAGTCTTGCTCTGTCACCAGGCTGGAGTGCAGTGGCACAATTTCAGCTCACTGCAACCTCCGCCTCCTGGGTTCAAGCAATTCTTCCACCTCAGCCTCCCAAGTAGCTAGGACCACAGGTGTGCGCCACCATGCCCGGCTAATTTTTTTGTATTTTTAGTAGAGACGGAGTTTCACTGTGTTGGCCAGGATGGTCACAATCTCTTGATCTCGTGATCTGCCCGCCTCGGCCTCCCAAAGTGCTGGGATTACAGGCGTGAGCCACCGCGCCCAGCCACAAAACTTTCTATAGACAGAGAATATATTGATGATTTTCTACATCTTCAATTTAATGCTTACTTTGGCTGACAACAATCGTTTTCAAAAGACCAAACACTTATTTACAGAATGTCTGTACAGGTAAAGCTTAAGCCAGTGTAAGGCATAGTCCTTGCCCTTAAGAAATGAAAATCCAGCTGAGGACCCAAGACAACAAGAGAAAAGGTTAAATATCAACAATACCCCAAAAGTTCTCAGGGACAATGGACACACTAGCAGAAACATACTGAGCGCTCTGGAGCTGCCCAAGTGAGTCTGTGAAGTGTCCCTGAGATAGAAAGCACAGAGAAGCTTCACATGTAAGTCTTTAATCCATATTGAGTTAATTTTTGAATGTAAAGAAGGGGTTCAGTTTCAATGTTCTGCACATGGCTAGCCAGTTTTCCTAGCACCATTTACTAAATAGGGAATTATTTCTCCATTGCTTGTTTTTGTCAGGTTCATTGAAGATCAGATGGTTGTAGATGCACAGCCTTATTTCTGAGATCTCTATTCCGTTCCATTGCTCTAAGTGTCTGTTTTTGTACCAGTACCATGCTGTTTGCATTACTGTAGCCTTGTAGTATAATTTGAAGTTGGGTAGCATGATACCTCCAGCTTTGTTATTTTTGCTTAGGATTGTCTTGGGGGAGGGAGAGCATCATGATAAATAGCTAATGCATGTGGAGCTTAATACTTAGGTGAGAGGATGATAGATGCAGCAGACCACCATGGCACGTGTTTACCTATGTATCAAAGCTGCATGTCCTACACATTTATCTCAGAACTTAATATTAAATTAAATTAATGTTAACAAAGAAAGTACAGAAGAGCAAGCCATTTGTCAGGGCCAGTGGCCACGAGAGCTGGTGAACAGTTCGAATCTGGGATAAGCCTTGAAAACCAGTGTAATTTGGATACTGGAGAACAAACGACCAGGCTTTCTGTATTACTATGAATATGGTATGTGTGGTAAGTAGATGTAGTGTTCTGAATGGTAATTATTAAATGATATTTGATAGTGTGTAATTAATTATTCATTCTGCTATATCACCCGTGATTTGTACATAATTTAGAGTGACTTTAGGGGGAAGTTATACATAAATATATATGGGAGGTAGTTTCATTTTGAAAACTATTAATGGTTTGCTTTTTAAAATGCTCCAAAAATACATATCATTTCATTCTATGATCTAAACATATGACAGTCTAGAAGTTTCTTGGTTGGTGGAGTTTTGTTGCTTATTGAATGATTTACAAGATGGTTAAAGAGTTACTTGATCTTATGTTATACAAAAATAACTCTATGAGAATTGTCATAAAACAGCTAAAAACATTAAAGAAAATAATGAGAGTAGTTATTTCTCCTTTGCTATGAAAATCACTATGTACAAATAAGAATTTTTTTCTTTTTTCTTCACACAGAGAGGTATGTTAGAAAAATAAACATATAATGGTGTCTAAACTAGAGTGAGGGCTGGGCCCCAACGTTATTTATACACTTATGTACTGAGATAAGTAAGCCATTTAATTTAGGTTTCAACGTGGCTTTGGAATTAGTAAGAGCTCATGCTTCTATACTAAGATCAAATTTAAACGTGACTTGCAGAAGGTATCGTATCTCTAAAAGTAAGAGTATAAATCGTATTTTACTTAAAGATGTTTAGGAGCAGACCAAGACAGCATTACACAGCCACGCCCCTGGCACTTTGCTATAGTAGTGAATTCATCCCCATTGCAGACCAAGACAGTATTACACAGACACACCCCTGGCACTTTACTATAGTAGTGAATTCATCCCCATTGCAGACCAAGACAGCATTACACAGCCACGCCCCTGGCACTTTGCTATAGTAGTGAATTCATCCCCATTGCAGACCAAGACAGCATTACACAGCCACGCCCCTGGCACTTTGCTATAGTAGTGAATTCATCCCCATTGCCTGTGTGATACCAAGTAGGGTCTTTCCCTATATTCAGTCTTTGAAGAGAAATGTTCTGTCTACCTCCTTACATCATTTCCATTTTTTAAAGCAGGTATTTTCAACTAATTTCAAACTAAGTAAAGCCTATTCAGAATGTGAGATTTGTTATGTGCTTTCAGATCCCACTTAAATTAACCAGGCATTATCTCTGCTGAGCTCTGGACCCTCTCCAGAGACTGATTCCTGGAACCCTTGCTATGCCCACCTCTGAGCTTGGGTTAAGACAGCCAGTAGTGGAGACAGCACATTTTAAGGGCCAGCAAACCACTGATTGCACTTGATTTTCCAAGTTTTTTTTTTTTTTTAATCAGCTGAGATCTTCAGAAAGCAATGTACTGAATTTTATTGGCTTTGCTTTTTACAAAAATGCTATCACTATGCCGAGGACACAGAGAAAAACTCCTTCCTTCACCCAGTCTTAATTGATGTATTGAAGATAGTGAATATACAATATGAATCCTTAATTCATATATATTCTGAAAGGAACGCAAAACTATAATTTCTTCAGCTCTAAGTTCATTGCGATTTTCATTCTTTTCTTCTTCTCCTCTGCCTAGGACACTGACAATTTGAGAATCCTCTGCTTCACTCATTCTTCAAACAGCAGCCACTGAACCATTAGCTAATTCTCCAAGTAGCCAAAGACATGTTCCCCTCTCTCTGTGACAGCCTGCTGTTCCTTCTCCCTCCTTGCTTCTGGCTAGAACCTGCCTTTCTTCCCATTTCTCCACACCCCACGTTACAATAGTCTTCTACCACAGCTTTTGAGTGAAATGCCCTTGATGCAATGAATATGTTCTCCTCTGTCCTTGTTAGCCTGATACAGACCTTGTCTCTATCTCCATGGATCTAAACGTAAGAAGAGTGGGAACAGGATAGAAAGCATAGAATGAAACTGTCAAAAAAAGCTACTAGTGATGAAAATACTTAGTAATCCTCAGAAGTGCTATTTATATTTTTCTTTTTTTTCCTCACTCTGTCACTCAGGCTGGAGTTCCATGGTGCAATCACAGCTCACTGCAGCCTCTTCCTCCTGGGTTCAAGTGATCCTCTCACCTCAGACCTGAGTAGCTGGGACTACAGGTGTATGTCACTCCACCTGGCTAATTTTTGAATTTTTTTTTTTCTAGAGATGGGGTTTTACCATGTTGTCCAGGCTGGTCTTGAACTCCTGCTTCACCATCCCAAAGTCCCAGGATTACAGTCATGAGCCACTGCCCTGGGCCACAGAAGTGCAGGCACATGAAAGAGAAAGGGAGAGCTAGACAGAGAATATATTATGGTTCTGTTTCTCAGTTGCTAATGAAAGGAAACAACCTTATCAGAAGCCAAAGATAGAGACGGTGGGGAGGGAGGCGAGCAGTCTGGCACTAAACATAAGCAGAGACAGAATGGGGAGGTGTGGCCAAGGGAGCGTGACACAGGCGGCTTTGTTCCCTTGTTTTCCCTACGATCCCATCCTTTCCACAAGTCCCCTTTCCAAACCCCAGTGGATAGAGATGCTGTGTGAAGTTACAACTGTAGTCTCTCCTCACTGTCGCCCGTAAGTCCAGGCTTGTTTTCCCCACAGCAGCACTGCTGCACACACAATTTGACCTCCAGTACTTGTCACTGAGTGTTAGGATTCCTTTGCACTCTGAGGTAACTTGAGGACCTAACTGTGGGAAGGACACGTATTTAGAATACAAAATTGTTTGTGGATACCTGTTAACACATTGAAGCCGGTGCACACTACCACGTTTATGTTCCAGACAGTCTTTGCAGAAGTGATGGGTTTAAGTCACCCCAGGCCAAATATACAAGGTTTGGGGGTAAAACAAGGGCCTTGTATGGGTAGGAACGGAGACCTCACATTGCTTCTCTATTTGTCCTGCTCCCCTGTCTTTCAGCAACGTATGTCTGTCTAAGAGCCAGCCCTACCTGGAGAAGAGAGAGGGTGGGAGGCCAGACCTTCTCTCCAAGCATGCCCGACACTCCCATTCACACTGACACCAATGTGAATGGTGCCCCTCAAAGTCCTGTGACAGGAGATCGTTCTCATTCTTTAGATCACAGCATCCCGTGCTTCATTGAATAACAGGAAGGCAGCTCTGGGGCTCTCTGCTTATCTACCCATCTGAGACCAGCATTATTGTGCATCTCACATCTGGTGATCTCTTTCCAGTTAGATAGGGAGAATTGGAGAATGTTTATTAGATAAGGCAGAGCAGTAGCCTGATCCGGGCCACTCGGCCGCGTCCTTGTCTGGATACATCAGCATAGAATATCCAGGTTGGACACACACATCTGTGTGATTTGGTCTGGAGGGAACTACAATGTGCATGTCTTCATTCTCATGCGTTGTCAGCTTGGATTTGACATCAACCTCCTTTTCTGATTCTTGTTGGTCTTGGTTATCAAACCCTTACGTACCTTACATGTCATTTGTAGTTTTGAAATCAAATCCTTGGCTGTGTTCAGATCCAGGATCTGCAGGGACCACAGGCAACAGCTGGGACCTTGGGGTGTGGGGGATGGGTACAGTATCAAATGTCAGCCTTTCAGGGTTGACCTGATAGGGGAGATGCAGCCACAGGTCCATGGAGCAGAATGTTTCTTCATTTTTCTATTTGTTTATTTGCTTTTTTTTTTTTTTGGTTGCATAGTTGGGTAAAGGAATGTTGTGAGCTCTCTTTCTACTGAAAGATATTTATAGAATTATCCTTTCATTCATTTTTTCAACCAATTCTTTACTTTGTTAGGTGCTAGGGGTTATAAGGAAATGAGTCGAATTGCCTGTGGGTGTCAGATATTTTATAGATCAATAGAGAAGGAAAGACAAATTTGTAGATAACTATATGGTGGTTTAGACTTTGATGAAAGTGGTAAATATAAGTTAAGTGTTATAATTTTCTGGAAGAAGGGAGACAACATATCAAGTTAGGCTGGAGTGGGGATAACATATAAAAGGTATTGTTTAAAATAACCCTTGAAGAAAAAGTAGAGTTCTAGAAGACAATTTCAGAATGAAATTTCATAGAAGAGAATACATGTGGCCTATCTAGGGAATGATTTAGAGGAAGTTTTTGATGAGGCAAGAGAACATTAATAGAGATGCAGTAGGGACTAGTATAGTGTACTGAAGTCTAAGTGGAGCATGGGTACAGTATACCAAAGTGTAGGTGGAGTATAGACAGAGTATAGAGAAGTGTAGGCAGAGTATAGATAAAGTATACTGAAGTGTAGGTGGAGCATAGAGAGAATATACTGAAGTGTAGGTGGAGTATAGATAGAGCATACTGAAGTGTAGGTGGAGTATAGATAGAGTATACGGAAGTGTAGGTGGAGTATAGATAGAGTATACTGAAGTGTAGGTGGAGTATAGATAGAGTATACTGAAGTGTAGGTGCAGTATAGACAGAATATACTGAAGTGTAGGTGGAGTATAGGTAGAGTGTACTAAAGTGTAGATGGAGTATAGATAGAGAATATAAAATGTAGGTGGAGTCTATGTAAAGTATGCTGAAGTACAGCTGGATCATAGAGAGGGTATACTAAAGTATAGGTGGAGTATAGACAGAGTACAATGAAGTATATGTGCAGTATAGACAGAGTATACTGAAGTGCAGATGGAGTATAGATAGAGAACAGAAAGCTGTAGGTGGAGTAGAATATGCAGAAGTGCAGGTGGAGTGTACTGAAGTGTGGACAGAGTACAGGTAGAGTGTACTGAAGTGTAGGCAGAGTACAGGTGGAGTGTACTGAAGTGTGGACAGAGTACAGGTAGAGTGTACTGAAGTGTAGGCAGAGTACAGGTGGAGTGTACTGAACTGTGGACAGAGTACACGTGGAGTGTACTGAACTGTGGACAGAATACAGGTACTGAAGTATAGGGAGAGTACAGGTGGAGTGTGCTGAACTGTGGACAGAGTACACGTGGAGTGTACTGAACTGTGGACAGAATAGAGGTAGAGTGTACTGAAGTGTAGGCAGAGTACAGGTGGAGTGTACTAAAGTGTGGAGAGAGTACAGGTAGAGTGTACTGAACTGTAGACAGAGTACAGGTGGAGTGAACTGAAGTGTGGACATAGTACAGGTTGAGTGTACTGAAGTGTGGACAGAGTACAGATGGAGTGTCCTGATGTACTGAAGTGTGGACAGAGTACAGGTAGAGTGTACTGAAGTGTGCACAGAGTACAGGTAGAGTGTACTGAAGTGTAGGCAGAGTACAGGTAGAGTGTACTGAAGTGTGGGCAGAGTACAGGTAGAGTGTACTGAAGTGTGGACAGAGTACAGGTAGAGTGTATTGAAGTGTGGACAGAGTACAGGTAGAGTGTACTGAAGTGTAGGCAGAGTACAGGTGGAGTGTACTGAACTGTGGACAGAGTACACGTGGAGTGTACTGAACTGTGGATAGAATACAAGTAGAGTGTACTGAAGTGTAGGCAGAGTACAGGTTGAGTGTACTGAAGTGTGGAGAGAGTACAGGTAGAGTGTACTAAACTGTAGGCAGAGTACACTTGGAGTGTACTGAAGTGTGGACAGAGTACAGGTTGAGTGTACTGAAGTGTGGACAGAGTACAGATGGAGTGTCCTGATGTACTGAAGTGTAGACAGAGTACAGGTAGAGTGTACTGAAGTGTGCACAGAGTACAGGTAGAGTGTACTGAAGTGTGGACAGTGTACAGGTAGAGTGTACTGAAGTGTAGGCAGAGTACAGGTAGAGTGTACTGAAGTGTGGACAGAGTACAGGTAGAGTGTACTGAAGAGTGGACAGAGTACACGTAGAGTGTATTGAAGTGTGGACAGAGTACAGGTAGAGTGTACTGAAGTGTACTCAGAGTACATGCGGAGTGTACTGAAGTGAGGAGAGAGTACAGGTTGAGTGTACTGAACTGTAGGCAGAGTACAGGTGGAGTGTACTGAAGTGTGGACAGAGTACAGGTTGAGTGTACTGAAGTCTGGACAGAGTACAGATGGAGTGTCCTGATGTACTGAAGTGTGGACAGAGTACAGGTAGAGTGTACTGAGGTGTGGACAGAGTACAGGTAGAGTGTACAGAAGTGTAGGCAGAGTACAGGTGGAGGGTACTGAACTGTGGACAGAGTACACGTGGAGTGTACTGAAATGTGGACAGAATACAGTACAGGTAGAGTGTACTGAAGTGTAGGCAGAGTACAGGTGGACTGTACTGATGTGTGGACAGAGTACAGGTCGAGTGTACTGAAGTGTGGACAGAGTACAGGTAGAGTGTACTGAAGTGTGGGCAGAGTACAGGTAGAGTGTACTGAAGTGTATTCAGAGTACAGGTAGAGTGTAGTGAAGTGTGGACAGAGTACAGGTAGAATGTACTGAAGTGTGGACAGAGTACAGTTGGAGTGTACTGAAGTGTAGGCAGAGTACAGGTGGACTGTACTGATGTGTGGACAGAGTACATGTCGAGTGTACTGAAGTGTGGACAGAGTACAGGTAGAGTGTACTGAAGTGTAAGCAGAGTACAGGTAGAGTGTACTGAAGTGTATGCCGAGTACAGGTAGAGTGTAGTGAAGTGTGGACAGAGTACAGGTAAAATGTACTGAAGTGTGGACAGAGTACAGGTGGAGTGTACTGAAGTGTGGACAGAGTACAGGTAGAGTGTACTGAAGTGTAGGCAGAGTACAGTTTGCGTGTACTGAAGTGTAGGGAGAGTACAGGTAGAGTGTACTGAAGTGTAGGCAGAGTACAGGTGGAGTGTACTGAAGTGTAGGGAGAGTACAGGTAGAGTGTACTGAAGTGTGGATAGAGTACAGGTAGAGTGTACTGAAGTGTGGACAGAGTATAGGTGGAGTGTACTGAAGTGTAGGCCGAGTACAGGTGGAGTGTACTGAAGTGTAGGTGGAGTATGGTTAAAGTACAGTGAAGTGGGTGAAGTGTGAGTAGAGTACACTGAAATGTTGATGGAGTATAGGTAGAGAACAGCGATGTTTAGGCAGGGTCTATGTAGAATGTACTGGAGGACAGGGGTAGTATAGTTATAATATACTAACTGATAGGTGGAGTATAGACAGAGTATACTAAAGTATATGTGGAGTGTAGACAGAGCGTACTGAAGAAGTGTAGATGGAGTGTAGATAGAGAACAGTAAGGTGTACGTGGAGTAGAATGTGTTGACTGCAGGTGGAGCATGGATAGATATACTGAAGTGTAGGCAGAGTATAGATGGAGTGTATTGAAGTGGGTGGAGTATGAGCAGAGTCCACTGAAGTGTAGATGGAGTATAGGTAGAGAACACTAAAGTGTAGGTGGGGTCTACATAGAATGCACTGGAGGGCAGGGGTAGTATAGGTAGACTATACTGAATTGTAGGTAGAGCATAGAACACACTAAAGTGCAGGTGGAGTATGGATAGAATGTACTGGAGTATAGGTGGAGTATAGGTAGAATATAGGAAAGTGTACATGGAGCATGGATAAAAGGTACTGAAGGTATGTGCAGAGTACTGAAATGTAGGTAGAGTGTAGATAGAACGTTGTCAAGTGTAGGTGAGGTATAGATAGAGTATAAAAAAGTCTAGGTAAGACATCAGAATATAGTGAGGTATCAGTGGAGTATAGACGGAGTGTGCTGAAGCATTAGTGGAGTATACATAGCATGTCCTAAAGTATAGGCGAAGTATAGGTACAGTACAGTGAAGTGTCAGTGCAGTATAGGAAGAATGTGCTGAAGTGTAGGCAAGGTATAGGTAGAGTGTACTGAAACGTAGGTGGAGTATAGACGGAGTATACTGAAGCATAGGTGGAGAATAGGTACAGTGTACTGAAGCTTAGGTCATGGAGATCATGAGTGTCATACTTACAATAATCTCTATGAGACAAGTTTATGACTTTGTTCTCTCAGTAATGTGAAATTATTGAAGGTTTTTGTATAGTTGAATGGCAAGGTCAGAGCTCTTCTTTGGGATAATTAGTCTGGCAGCCAATCAGCGGCTACTTCCTGCCAATTCTGTCTCTAAAATTGTCCTCCCAAATGTTTTATCCCTGCCATTTCTTCCATCATTACTTTAGAGTAGCCTGTCATTATCTTCGTCCTGGACTTTTAATAGTAGCCATCATGCCACACAACCCCACTATCACCCACACTCTTATAAATGAATTCTACATTCTGTTTTCAGATCAATTATTGCAAAATATAGCTTTGGCATTTTTCTGCTCAAACAATACCAGAGTCTTTCTATTGCATACAGAAATAAACCCAACACCTTACCTTACTCTTTGAGGTAATTCCCCACCCATGCTCAAGGATGCTTTCTCTCCCTGCATTATGCTCATCTATTTCAAATATTGCAATGAGGACTGGCCCAAACGCTATTCACTGTCTGTGCTTAGATGACTCAGTATTACTTCTGCAATGTCTTTCTCTGGTGTCTATGCAAACACACCCTCTTCAACTTCAAAGTCTGGTTAAAATGCCACTTTTCCACACAGCCCTCTCTGTTCCTTCCAGGTGAATTCTAGCCCTCTTCTGAACTTTAGCAAGGTATGTTTTTGTGATCCTTATGATTGTCTACCTTGCATTGATAGCTATTTATACAATGGTGTAACCTACCCTATCAGCTGTGAAACACTGTTCTTCGTAGATGTATGTTCCTGTCACAAATGTTGGACATAGTTGGTCCTCAGTAAATCTTTATTGGTGTGAAGAATGAATGGGGTCAATATTGAATGTGGAGCTCTCTTTAGTGCTGTTGCTGTGACCAGTGCACCATCATTTGAGGGACCTTCCGTCCTGGGTTTTCCAGGCATCCTGATTCACAGTGAGGTTACCTCTTCTGAAAGTGATGATCACCTCTCTGAACTGTGTTATGTAGGATACCTCGATATTTGGAAATAGGCATGTTGCATTGTGTGGAAAGATGCTTCCAAGGCACTTAGGACACATGAATGTATGTGACCAGCTGTTTTGCTGTGTTACTGGGAGACTTACCATGACAATAGAGTGGAATAAAGATTCCAGGACCCAGACATCCAGACTTGTATTTGAAAACCCTGGGCTTCTACACACTGCATTTTACTTTATCTCCTTAAGTGTGTTCTGTCTTATTCTATTTCCTTTGGACAATTTGATACCACTTAAAAAATAAATAGTTGTGTATCTGCCTCTTGAGTTCAAGCAACTGAGAAGGACCCTTGAAAACTCAAACTCCTGCAGCTTATTCACAGAAATCAATATTAATGATGAGAGTGGAAGTTGAATTGAAATACTGGGGAGAAAGTCTTCCTTTTTCTCAATGCTTGCCCCCAGGGCAAAATGCTTGCCATCAGGGCAAAACTTTGGATGAGAAAAAGGTGCTGGACACAGAATCCCAGGAGTCTCCACACTCAGGTTCATGGCAGAGAAAGAAGCCTTTGACCTTGCTCCTGTTCCAGGCTCAGAAATGTCACCATTCAGACTCTAAAATGAAGAAGTCATTGATGTTAAGTGGGATAGATGAACACTGGCTCCCAAAGATGCAGTCATACAGAAACAGGCACCATTTGGCATCTGATATGTTTGGCTCTCTGTCTCCACCCAAATCTCATGTTTAATTGGAATCCTCAGTGATGGGAAGGGAGGTGATTGGATCATGGGGACAGTTTCCCCTTGCTGCTGTCATAAATGAGTTCTCATGAGATCTGGTTGTTTGAAAGTGGGTAGCACTTCCCCCTTCACTCTCTCTCTCCTTCTACCATGTGAAGATGCACCTGTTTCCCCTTCACTCTTCCGCCATGAGATTAAGTTTCCTGAGGCCTCCCCAGCCATACATCCTGCACAGTCTGTGGAACTGTGGTTCAATTTAATGTCTTTTCTTTATAAATTACCCAGTCTTGGTTCTTTATAGCAGTGTGAGTATGGGCTAATACAGGATTTTTGCTAGCTGTTTCTACAACAGTGATCTTAGTAGCAGGGCTGTCTCAGTGAAGTGCCTACTTCTAAGGTAATCAGGAATCCTCCTTGTTTAATGATAATTTTTAAAACTAAAAGTTAGTTTAGTAATTAATACATTATGTCTATGCTGAATTAACTTTTTTCAGGGAAAAGAGATATTTAGGCCTTGTACTTCATTTCTGTGTATTTTAAACCAAAATTGGTTCAGGGAATACATTTCAGACAACTGGACGAATGAATATAATCAGCTTGGTCCAATACTCCACTGTGAAATATTCGTTGCATATACTGCCTGAAGTTTTTATCTGGAATTTGTAGTATCTTTTCTATTTAATGCCTGGGCTTTTCTTTAATTGTGATGAGTTAAGCTTAATTGTGATGAGTTATGCAGGCTTTGTAGAGATTTGTGACATAAGTGTGCAACTTTCATAATCAATTTTACTTTATCTCCAAAAAGCAAGTCAAAATTCCCAGTATCACAGAAATAAACTTTAAAAATGTTTTATTTAGCCCAATGTAGTAAATAGCAATCATTTTAATATGTAAACAATATAGAATAATTTTAATGAGATATCTTACACTTTTATTTTATGTAAACTTCAAATTCAAGTTATGTATTGTACACTGAAAGCACATCTCAACTCAAACTGGCCACATTCCAGTGCTCAAGAGCCCACGTGCCTAGTGGCACCCACAGGACAGTTAGTTCTTAGCGATCATTTCTTCCTAATGCCATGCCTGCTCTTTCGGTATCCGCACTAGAGGATACCCATATAAATACTTTAGGCGAGATGGATTTTCCAGGGTTGGTAAACTGTGGTCTGTATGCCAGATCCAGACCACTTCCTGTTTTTGTGAAGTTTTTCTGGAGCAGCCATGGCTTCATTTGTGTGTGGCCTATGACTGGGCTTGAGCTGCAGAATACATATTTCCAAGGCTCTTAGACTTCCAGTGACACAGACGTGGAGAGGCAACCTGCTCCCCAAAACTTCACCAGGAGCAAGCTAAAAAGGATTAAAAGATTAAGGAAGAAAAGAAAAGTTACCTAGTGCTCATTATTAAATAAAAATGAAGAGGATGAGGAAGATCATCAGCACAGAAAAGAGACTTGGTGTGGACAATAGAGAGAGGTTTAAGCCATCGTCCTTACTTCAGGGCTGATGTTACGCTTCCCCTGCTAAGCCCTACCCATCCTTTAGAGGTCGTCTCTTCTTATCCCAGTAGCTGGTCTTATCTGTACCATTCACTCACCTAACACAGTCACATAACTTTTCAGGCTACTTGCTAATGAATGTATTATTTTTCTACCCACCACCAGACTATATCCCCTGGAGAATGTGTATTATGACTTAAGTGTATTAAGTTCCACCATATGGATTTTTCTGATGCTCTGTAGATACTTGCTTAACTTTTAGATGGATTTGGAACTTAAATAGCACATTTTGTTAATATTTTGTTAAATCCTGTACGGCTATAGCGTCTAACTTTATCTTTCAGTGTCTTTTTTGTTTCTTATTTCCACATAATCCTCATTCAAATATTTGTTCTGGAATAAAAAAGTCTTCAAGAGACACTTGTAATGAGAAATACAAAACAGAAATCTTGGGATTGCTGGCAACTGCCTGCAGTTGGGACAACCGTGGTTAAGTCAGGACGTTTTGATGTGGCTCGTTGCTCGATGTTTTTCAATGTGGGCAGCAGAACTCGGGAAGATTCCTCCTGGAATGTCGCGTTTCACGTGTTGCTGTCTGAGGAGGAAGATGGCTATCATTGGCAGTGGTTTCTGTTACTAACGCTGCTGTGAACTGTGGTCATTTTCAGACAAGCTGCTTCCCTCCCACCGGCCTCTGGTCTGTTTGGTGTTAAACATCTCTTCCTGGTTTCTGTGGGTAAATGAATTGCTCTTGACATGAAGCCTTCTAGCATGTGCACCATCCAGTGGGGTCTGTTGAGAACTGCCTGACCTCAGTCTATGCACTGCCTGAGTGCAGCTAAAATAAACCTAGGCCCCAACGACTGGGTCCCTCACTCCGACCCAAGCCTAATTAGGAGAGCAGCAAGACTCCTTAAGAAACAGTAACATGGCCGGGCACAGTGGCTCACGCCTATCCCAGCACTTTGGGAGGCCGAGGCGGGTGGATCATGAGGTCAAGAGATCGAGACTATCCTGGCCAACATGGTGAAACCCCATCTCTACTAAAAATACAAAAATTATCTGGGCGTGGTGGTGTGTGCCTGTAGTCCTAGCTACTCTGGAGGCTGGGGCAGGAGAATTGCTTGAACCCGGGAGTCGGAGGTTGTAGTGAGCTGAGATTGGGCCACTGCACTCCAGCCTGGTGCCTGGCGACAGAGCGAGACTCTGTCTCAAAAAAAAAAAAAGAAGAAGAAAAGAAACAGTAACGTGACTTTAAGACGTTTTGACTACATTGTCTTTGTACACTGTTTGGTAAATAAGCATCAGTTGCTAGGAACTGGCTGACTCCTGGTCTCACTGATAATGGTGCCGCGTGCCTTTTGGGTATAAAGGTAGAAGAGGGCACAGCCTCAGTAAGAAGTAAAGGTGCCCGCATGGAAGACTGGAGACCTAAGTAGACAGGGCTTGGCCAGGCGAGCCGAGCACGCCATGGGACTGCGGCCACTTGACTCTTTCAGCAAATGCTTTGATACCGGACACTGCATCTCCACCTGAGAAGCTGAGCATCATGTTGATCAAGGTGCTCTCCAGGATGCAACAAGACGATGTTTGCGGAACGTGGAAGAGTTTCTGCAAACTATGACTGTGGTCACTACTATCATTCTTGATGTTGTTTTCCCGTTTTTAATCTAGAGTTAAAAATGGAGCCTGATTGACTACTCCCTGGCAAATAGTAGATGATGAGTAACTGTAAGTTGAATAATTTATTGAATGAATAAAAAATAAAGACATGTACTTACGCAAAAGGGACCCAATGCTGATTATGATCAAGAGCTATTCACGAATAGTACTAAGAGCCAAAGTGCCTTTGATTCTTTATTATAACAAAAATACGACTCCTTACCACGGTCAACTGGCCACTCTCAAGGACTTTGTTCACGCATCAAACGATTGTTGCAGATTACCACGTCTACAATCTAATTAATAATTTGGGTTTCAGCAAAGTTTTAAATGAGACAAAAGAGCCCATTTAAATTCTCTAAGAGTTACAAGAATTTGATCAGGTTTCCACTTTTTGTTCGATCCCAGCCATTTGAGCACACAAAGCTGTCTATCTTTCTAGGGACGGAAAGAACTCATTGTTCATTGTAAGCAGACATCCGCCACAGGAATGTGCATATATCAGCATATTTAGTGGCAGGCATAGTCATTGCAATTTGACATCTCAGTCAAGTTTTTCTTGAGATCTGGCAAAAATAGAAGTATAGCAACCCCTCCTCCTCACCATTTCAAAGGAAAAGTGGCCCCACCTTTTCAAAGCTCACCTTATATAGATGAACAAACGCACATAAAAGAGCAAACCAAAATCATACGATCATTTCTATGCATTTTAAATCAATTGGTCCAAAAATTCCTGAATATTTAGACAGCATTCACTGCTAACAAGTTAGATAATTACTTACCTATCTACTAAAATTTTAGTCCAGAGTTTGAGCACTTGTTTGCGAATGAATTTCTATTTAACTGTTCTGCCATGTTTCACATTTGAGGAAATAATGGATGGATAATGGATATCAGTTTGTTTGTGTCTCTGTGTGTGCATTTTCTGCACTAGTGGTAAAGGGGACTTATTTTAATGCATTTTAAAGGTAATTGATGGCTGATGGTAATATTAGCCCATCGTGGATATAAATTTTGAATAGAAAGAGGGCCATTGATGAGCCTGCCCTCTTTACAGAAGTTCAATTATGCTTTCTTAATTGTCGTGTCAACAAGCTCTAACTTAATGCCCGACACATAATATACATTTAAAATTTTATGTTTGATCAAATTCACATGAATTTAATATTTGGGCACAGTAGTGAATCTCTGTGATATTTCCCTATTTAAATTTTCTTCTTTTTCTCTCTTTTTTTCTTTTTTCTTTTGACAGGGTCTCTGTTGCTCAGGCTGGAATGCAGTTGTGCAATTGTAACTCACTGCAGCCTTGATCTCCTGGGCTCAAGCAATCAGCCTCAGCCTCCTGAGTAGCTGGGACTACAGGCAGGTACCATCATGCCTGGCTAACTTTTTAAATTTTTTTTTGTAGAGATGGGGGTCTCACTATAACGCCCAGGCTGGTCTCGAACTCCTGGCCTCAAGTGATTCTGCTGCCTCAGCCTCCCAAAATGCTAGACCTACAAGCATAAGCCATAGTGCCCAGCCCATATTTAAACTTTCAATTAAAGAAAACTTTTAGAATGGCTATATTGACCAATCCTTCCATTTTTGTTTTATTCTCTCCTGTAACGAAGCACTGAGGGCACTGTCTTACACATAGTAAAGCTCAAATGGGTGAGTTGAATGCTTTCTAATAAAGTGATGAAAAAACGAATGCATCCACCTACGTAGGTGACCTAGGGTATAGAGGAGATCAAAGACAGTTTTCACATGTCTGTTTCAAATAAAGTTTTCTTATGTAGAGAGGAAATGAAACACAAGAGAGAGGAAAAAAGACAGAGACAGAGGCAGGGAGAGCCTTGGAAACAAAGAAAAGAGAGAAGGCAGGGGAGGGTGAAACATTGAGCCGCACAGGACAGCGAGAAAAGGGTGAGGCTGGCACAGAGCAAAAGATCCGGGTTTACAGAACACATGTTGGATTCATGTAAACGCAGGTTTCCATGTTGTCTGCTGAGGATGGAAATGAGAATAGGGCACAGCCGAGTGTGTGTGCTTGCTGTAACCAGTTGATCCTTCAGGAGAGTGGGCATTTTCTGGCCCAGCAAAAATCAGGACTTAGTTGTCCTGATGGAGCAGAAGATGGGCACACAGCCTCCTCGGTCCCTGCTCAGATGGCCACTAAGATGTAAGAGAGATGCCCAGCTCCAGGAGGCTCTGTGAATGTGTGAATCCCAGAAAGCTTGCAGAACCAACGCTATGAATCCACTAAGAATAATTGCATGGATTTGAGAATGCCCACTTCCCCTCCCCTTCCATGCTACCAGAGGTTAGAAAGCTCAAAATGCACAGGGGACAAAGTGCTTTTAGAGCATCATCTTATTGAGAAAAATAGTACTTCAGTGTTAGCGTTATCATTCGGAAAACCATGTTTCATTTATGGAGTATTGTTCAAGCTGGGAGAGTGTGACCATGTCAATCACCTCAAGAAATGTGTGCCCTGCGCTAAGGAGATGTAAAGAGAGAGATTCCTGCAATGTTCACATTTTGTTGGGATCCATTGTGTGCCACCTGAAACTGATTATACAAGCCTGAAGCTGAGTATTAGACAACATACTGCCTTGCTTCCACTGTTTATTTTTCTTCTTCTTCTTCTTTTTTTTAATAAAACAAAGAGATTCGGGTTATTTAGATTATATGAGCATGGGATCTTCTCCACAGTAAGTAAAAGGAACTCCAGAGGCAATCAGAAGTCAAATGTCTCTACTCACATATATCCAGTTATTTGTGTTTTCATAAACACATTTATTTGAATGTCTTTAGGTTGAAACACCTCCAGTAACTTATAAGTCATAATTAGGCACAAAGAAGACACATTTTCATAGAAGAATTTTGAGTTTATGAGTTTATGTAATCTTGCTTTGTGTTTTTCCTGATATAAAACCTTACTGCTCCATTCTAGTGTTTCATAATAATAAGCAGACTTGAGGCCAGGTTAAACAGCTGGGGATGACTTCAAAGTCACTGATACACCAACCAGTATTGATTTTTTTCCTTTGCTTTAAAGTTAATTAAAAGGACACAATACCTCAGCAGGCTGCTGGAAAATGATCTAGTGCCAAAGTATGATTTGGGAATCTGACAAGTGAAAGATGACGATGATATGGAAACAGTTTGTAACAGGACTGGATGTTTTAGAAAAAATTATTTTGGAGGAAACTCTTCTCTCTTTGTGAGTAAGAGTCTCTCACTGTCGCTTTTCAGGATGGATCAGTCAGCACTAAGCACAGGTAAAGAAAAACACGTGATTAACAGTTCGGGTGTTGAAGGTTCGCGACGTCCTGGGTAGTTGTGACTTCACTAGAAAGACATCCAGGAGTGTGTTGTACGCAGTAGGCACTGGGAAGGGCTGTGAGCGTTGCAGCGCCCTCTAGTGTGTATCTTGAGTGAAGGAGCAAACCTCCCTTTCCAAACACGAGCCCCAACTCCCACTCTGCCCGCACACAGAGCCGTCCTGAACTGACCTGTGCACACTCAGGCTTCCAAATCACAAGCATGACCACCCTGGTTCAAACTAGAGTCCTGGCTTGCCCAGCCCGCAGGCATCTGTGGGGCTCTCCAGCGGCCTCTGACTTGGGTCTCTGCTGGTGGCTCACTTGGGTCCCAATGCACTAGGGGAGATTGTGGCCCAGGCTGCTGCCAGGTAGAGCCAGGATCTCCACACATCCACAGCTGCTCCGCCTTGGACAAATTCTTGGTGCCAAGTTCCTGGAGAGGAACCCGAGTCTTTTGGTTTTGTGAACATGTCATGCTTGTGTTTACAAGTTACCGTGGAGAGAGTGTAAGCGAGGACTGTCCCCAAGCACTGCAGAACATGCGCGCAGCTCTTGCTAACTCCAGCATGGGCACCACCTCCTACGAGAACAGGCAGTGGCTTGTGCTTCTTGACATGAGAACCAGGAAGCTGCTGCTGAGGACGGGCTCGTGGAAGCTCCCTGAGTACAGATGACCTTATTTTACTCCTCCCAGAACTCAGGTGTGTGATATGCATAACAATATCTAAGTTATCTATTTTTCAAGGTATTTTATTATTATTTTGAGAAGGAGTCTTGATCTGTCACCCAGGCTGGAGTGCAATGGTGGGATCTCATTTCACTGCAACCTGGGTACGAGTGATTTTTCCTGCCTCAGCCTCCTGAGTAGCTGGGACTACAGGCACCCGCCACCACACCCAACTGATTTTTTTTTTTTTGTATTTTTAGTAGAGACGGGGTTTCACTATGTTGGTAAGGCTGGTCTCGAGCTCCTTCCCTCATGATCTGCCCTCCTCAGCCTCCCAAAGTGCTGGGATTACAGGTGTGAGCCACTGCGCCCTGCCTCAAGGCATTATTTATCACATCACATATTTATGTTTTTGGAGCAAAGTTCACTTTGAATGAAAATTTATAAAAGTTTGTGCTATTGTGACCTGCTTCTTCATGGCACCTGGTAGATTATTACTGTAAAGCCATTCATGAAACTATAACATTCCTCCTGCTGGAAGATTTCCCTGACAGATGCACGCCAGAAGCATGTTCATACCATAGGCTTCATCGAATGATCTCTCATCGAATTGCTTATCACATAAGTTTTCACGGTTTATGTTTTTGTACTTCCATCTCTTCAGAAAGGATATGTTCTTGAGTATCAGATGCAAATCCTCCCAGAATTTCCCACGTATACGGTCATCAGAGGTCCATGATTGAGGGCTCCTGGGAAATGTGTTTGTGCCAGTTGGTTTGCAAATCAAGTGTTTCTGAGTTTATTGCAGCCCAAAATTTAAAGCTGGGCTTAATGAGAGAACAGAGTGGTCCTCATAACGCACAGCTTCGTTGGGGCATCAGGAGTGAAGCACGTTAATGGTGCTTCGTGGGTGTCTGCTTCTCTTAGCTTCCTTCTAGCGTTAACCCCGGCTGTGAAGCCAGCTTTCTTCTTGGGGTCTCGTTGCATAACTTGAAGTGGTGTGGACACAGGGAATGAAGTGTATGTGAGAGTGAATGAAGGCCACAGACTCCTCAATGCCTCTTTTTGGGGGAGAGGGAGACAGCAGAGTGGCTTTGCTTTACCAGAATTTGGGGCCCCTGTTTCTTTCCTCCAATGGCTCCCAGAGACATTTCCTTGATTTTCCTGGCTGTCCTCCCTCCCTGGGAGAGCAGGAGGAGGTGGGCAATGCTTCATGCTGTAGAAAAAGACACATTTGTTCTTCCTTGAGCAGTCTCTGGAACCTTCTGGAGTGAATGCCTTTGAGCATCCAGACTGGTACATGCAGCTCTTGGCACGGCCAAGGGGAGAGTGGGGACAGGCGTGAAGCGTTTGAATGGTAGGAATTTTAAAACCTGTCTCTGTGGCGGGTGGGGGAGTTAGTATGGACGCCCCCATACTACAGGGGAGTTAGTATGATCCGTCTGCAGAAGAGCATGTATTTGGTGGGAATCTCGTGTACTGGGAATAGGCAGCAGGTTTCTGCCGGGTTTTGAAGCACTGACCCCAGGGCCTCCTCCTGGTGGGCCTGGGATGGTCCTGGCTGATGCCCCTGTGCAGGTGTCCCATCCACTTGAACTTCTGCCCACACGTGGGCCCCGTCACGCCATCCTACATTTAGGAATGTTCAAATGCATTTCCATGATGCTTCCTACTTGAGCTGAGCAGAAAGAAACCCCTCAGATCAGAAGTCATTTTCAAAACCTCCGATGGTCACGACTTCACTGAGAAGCCTTGGAGGCAGAGACACAGAGCAGGCAGAGCCTTGTGCGAGGGTTGTGTGCATGCTGTCACTAAAGCTGCGGGTCCCCTCATATTTGCATCATTACTGACCCTCCCTTGAAGCTGGGACACAGCAGGTGATTCCAATTGACCCTGAAGGGTCCTCTGGCTTCCTGCAGAGAAACTTGGGAAGGGGGTGTTGGCCCAGCTGCTGTTGGCACTGCCCTGGGACTAAAGTCAGCATCATTTGTTTTCTGTGCACCAGGGGCGTTGCCATGAGGAGCCTCTGAGGTGCTGACTAGTCCTGCACACCCGGTAAGGCCTCGAGATGACCTGCCACAAAGAGGCAAGGCTGGCTCCTGACGCAGCACACTGTGTGGTGTCTCCAGGCTGAGGCCACCCACTGGCTTCTCTTCTGTAGAGGGACACATGGTGCCCTGGGGCAGCAGGAGGCAGCACCCACTCCCGAAGTCTCTCTCCTCCCTGCGTCCCCACTGACCCCGAGGTACCGCTGACAGGATCCCACGCAGCTCCTTCTACTCTCGCTCCTCCTCTCTCTTCTGGAGTTAATGACATTAGCCAGACAGCATCTCTAGAAAAAAGGAAACATCTGCTCCACTGCTGAGATACAAAGATGGAAATAAAAGTCATGCACCATGCCTACGCACACAAAAATCCCGATATTAATTATAAAGCTTCGGTTTATGTTTTTTAAATTTCTGGAATAAAAGGAAAAACCCCCAAAATGGAAATAGTTGTCACTTGTGGATCACATTCTTTCTCTTAAAATAAAAAAAATAAATGCATAAAATAAATGGTCTAAGTGGGAATAGTGACACTTACCAAACAGGCCAAACACTGTTTAGTAGAGAATTGGCCTCTTTGGAATCAATGTCTTCTTCCCCTTGTTATAAAAGGCACTCTTTCCTCTTGCCTCTGAAATAGCTTTTGTTTCAGGAGCAGTGACAGGCAGGAAGTTTAGCTGCACCTCAGGTGACTTTTATAGCCAGCTTCCCAATCACCCACTGTTTCCTTCTGACTGGCTCAGGCTTGGTTTATAGGCATCTCCTTGGAAAAAATAGAATAAAATTGTCTATATTTTCTATATTTATCCTGCTGAGTTTTTAAAATGTAACTCTGCTCTTGGGTTGCAAGATTGTATGTATTTGGGTTGCCAGCCTTTGGAATCTCTCTCTTTCTCTGTCTCTCTCTCCCTCTCTCCCTCTATTTCTCTCTGCTCCCTCCCATCCCCCAGCTCTCTCTGCTCCTCTCTCTGCTCCTCTCTCTCTCTCTCTCTCTGCTCCTCTCTCTGCTCCTCTCTCTGCTCCTCTCTCTCTCTCTCTGCTCCTCTCTCTCTCTGCTCCTCTCTCTCTGCTCCTCTCTCTCTCTCTGCTCCTCTCTCTCTCTCTGCTCCTCTCTCTCTCTCTGTTCCTCTCTCTCTCTGCACCTCCTCTGGCCCCCCCATACTCTCCACATTCCCTTTGGGTTGGTTTCTGTCCCCCATAATGCAAAGCACTGATGCTCAGGGTGAGCCTCTTGCTCACAGAAGAAGCTGTGTGGCTCCGTGGCCTTACAGCATAGAATGTACTGAGTGGACAGCACCCAGCAGAGGAACTGGTCCTCAGGAGCCCTCCTGTTCAGGTGCGTTGCCCTCATCCCTGGCTTCAGTGCAGCGTGAGCCCCGTTTCCTCTGCCTGGAATGCCCTCTTCATCTGTCTCTCCTCATGGGCTCACACGCAGGCTTCAGAGCTCTGCTCCTGGCTCCTCTGTCTCAGCTTCCTCTTCCTGATCTCCTATCACATCTGCTCCGAAGCCTCAGCACGCTTTAGTATCAGACTCTGCCATCAGGAAAGGCGGATCATAGATTTCACACCATCCAGCATCTCTCCTAATTCAGAGATTCTCCGGAAACCTTTCCTGGTGTTCATCTGCTGATCACCAGGCATTCTCTGCCTGAATACCTACATTGAAGGGGAGATCACCACCTGAAAACAGTCATCATTTGTAACTGCAGTTTATTGATCTCGTCTATGCACACTGATTGCTTGTCTATCGGGAATGTTAGCTTCTTGAGGACGGGGACTATTCTATAATGTCATATAACATCTTCGACAGCACCCTGCAGCGGGTGGCACACACACAATTGCTTTCAACACGTTCTAAATAGTTGATATCTCCTATAAGGTAGAAGGTGAAATGAGCATCAGCTGACACTTGAGTAATATCAGGCCGAATATTTATTCATAGTTACATGTGACTTAGATGCCCTCAGCCTCCCCAGTAAAAACAACAGGCAGAAAGTGAATCAGATTTAAACGGGTTTTGGTCTCATGTGTGGAATGAGGTAATCTCGACTTCACTGTCTCCCTCTCCTTCCTCCTTCCGCTGACGTCTCAAATGGCAATGGCGTCTCCACCGTATGTTCCGTGGCTGAAGCTGAGCCTCTCCGGGCTGCCTGGCCTCAGATGAACTGCAGCCGGCGCGGGCATCAGACGCGGCTTCTGGGTGATGCTGTGCTGAGCTCAAGTCAAAATTCTTCTGATCTCAGTCCTCGCCAACCCTCTTCCCCCACTCTTTCTAAATTGAAACCAGCCTAAGATATGCAACAAGGACAGCCGCTTCTGTTGTGTTCAGGGCCTGTCGGCAGTTGAGAGGATGCCAGGGGCTCACCTCGCCACAGGGGGCCCCTTGGAAGGCCAGTGGCTTTCCAAGCAGAGTCACGTGACTGGGGTACGACCCGTGAGTCACTCACGTCACCTGTGACCAGCCACGCTTCTCCCTAGGCTGTTCTGTTCCTCATTTCTCAGAGTCTGAGCCGTCACCATAATTTAATATTTTACGCTGACAGATGCAGACACCTTACAGAAGCCAGTGTGTGTGTTTCTTTCTCTTCCTCTTTACTCATGTCTATATTCACCCCACTACGTTTTAAAGCCTGACCATCCAATTCCACTGAAGGTGGGGGGCCCTGTCCAGTCCCCCGTGCTGGTGCCCATTCCCTTCTCACAGCTGACGCCATCCAGAAGCGTCCCTCAGGGTGTGCCAAGCACGGAGCAGGCTGAGGTTCTTGGAACCGGGCATGAACAAGCCTGAGTTCCTTCCAAGGATCTCCTCCCACATCTTTCCTTCTGCTTTATGCATTTTCAAAACCGTCTGACTCCAGAGGAGCCAGGAGGAGGGAGGGGGCCAGTCTTGCGCCTGGGGGTTGGTGGCCACCTCCTGCCCCAGGCTGAGGGGCAGCTGCTTCCCAGAAGGGCCAGAGCAGCCTCAGGCGGAGGCGTTGGCCCTGCCCACCTAAGGGACACAGACATGCCATCTTGTACCAGTTACTGGCTCCTAAGGGTGTGTTTTGTTCCTTAGGGACCCCCTCAGGCCCCTCACCTGGAAGCCTTTGTCCTTCTAAGCTCCACCTCCTTAGCTCCGAGGGAAGCCCAGCTCCACCTGTGCGGGAGCAGTGCTCTCCATCACTCATCCACACCCCGCCCCTGCAGACCTGCGTGTAACGGAGAGCGCTCTGTCCTCACAGAGACACAGTTGGCATGGGGAGAATGAGGGCCTCTCGTTCTGTAGTTCTGGGGTGCTGGGGACAGAGCTCTGAAACCCTCACCCTTCCTGGTTCCCTCGTGCACTTGCCAGGCTCCCCTAAGAATACACAGGCTTCCTTCCCTCCTCAATGCTGCTTTTGTTCTTCTTATTTCTCAGCCCTTTGGATCACAGAGAAGACGGACACGGCTACCGTAGTAAATGCTCCGTAAGGCCAGGGACACCTGACGTCACTGACGCTTCGGGGCTTCACCTCCCAGAGCCACTAAGCTGGGATCCTCTGGCTCTGGGTGCCTCCAGGGTGCCTGTCTTGCCAGGAATCTAGAGTCTCTATTTTCTTGATCCTGACTCTATGACTTCAGATTTTCTCTGTCAGCAGAATTTGCAAATGAAACAGAAATATGCAAGACAGAGGAAAGTGTTCTTTTGCAGAGTGTGTTTCAGGGAAAGAGCCTGCCCGGTTCCCTGCCTCTCACTGATTTCCACATCCTCTCCTTCTAGCCCACTCTCCTTACCCCAAATGTTTGCTGATTGCTCTGTGTATAGACTTGGGGATAAAATAATGAGGGAGAATAGTTTGCCAGATACGATTTATCCAATATGTCTGATTTAGTGAAAGCAAACTTGCTTGTGATATTGGAATGTAAAACCTCTTTGTATTTTTTAAATTTACAAATACAAACTTTGCTCTCTGACTTGAGCACAGCATTCGGTTCTCAACGTGGCTTCCTGAGGCTGGGACCATGAGGGCCACACAGATGGCTGTGTCCCTGCACCTGTCCCAGCAGGGCCCGGAGCTGAGCCCCAGTAGGGCTGGGAGGCTGCCCCACCTGCAGACGAGCCACCTCTGGGTTTGTAGCATCCTGCCCAGGATCCATGTCACTGCTGTGAGGACAACATGTGATCTTTCCATCCACAGAAAATAGAAAATAGCAAAGAAAATTGAAGAGGGGAATTTTCCTAACAGATCTTCCCACATCCTAGGATAAGTCTTTTGTGCATTTCACAAAGAATTTTTCTCCAATTTCAGGTTCGTTTTCATGTAACGTTTGGGAATAGAATTGCTATCCCAAACCAAGGAGGCTGCAGGCTGGCCTGAGCAGCACCCGCTCAGCTTTAGGAGAGGCTGTGCCTGGCAGTCTTTAGTCTTTCCTAAGCCACCGTCCCCAGAGCTGCAGGCCCCTGTGTCCACCCCTCCTCCGCCAGTCACGCTGCAGCAATCCCCATGTCTGAGGACAGCAGAGCCTTCACCTGCCCTGTGCACACTCGCTGCCCCTTTGCCCGGTTTTCTCAGCTTCCTTCCTTCCCACTCCACACCAACAGAGGGAAGCAGAGCCCACACAGCTGAGGCCCCACCCACTCCTCTCAACCTGGGCACAGCCGCCTGCCGCTCTGCACCTCAGGGCTGGGAGTGCTCCTCTGCACGCCTAGAGTCACACTCTCGTGTCTCCCGAGATGCTCCAGAGAAAGCCGGGCTGCCTGTAGAAATAGTAAACATTATCAAATACTCTGTGAGATGGTGACTTTTAGGTTCTTTTCAGACCCGGTCATGTGGGCTCTTCTAGTGCAGGAGCTGGCACCTGGGGACACAGAGTGCGCTATCGGGGAGCCAGGCTGGCTCCGTGGCTGCATGTGACAATGGAGGCTGCTGTGCACCTGCAGCCGCACCGAGCCTAGACTGTGCAGAAACCGACCCGACCCTCACACACCCGACCATCACGCACCCGACCTTCACGCACCCGACCATCACGCACCCGACCTTCACGCACCCGACCATCACGCACCCGACCATCACACACTGGCTGGGGCTCTGGAACTCAGAACCCATAATGCATCCCGTCTCCTCCTTCTTTGTCCCGTTAGCAAACATGTCACATTTGATTTTCACATTCCAGTTTGTGATGAGCTTCTTCAGGACAAAGACCCGGACACTTTCCTTCTGGCCAATCTCCTTCGTCCCATCCCCAAGCGTCACCTCTTCCATTTCCTCTGGGACAAAATACCTGCTAGATTCAACCTTCTGAAGTCATGGGCATGGGGGCTTCAGTTTCAGCTCCAACATGTAAAATGGTGGGCTTATCTACCTAACTGTCCTGAGCCCAGAACATTTTCATTTTATATCGTAAAGGGATTTGAGCTCAAATCACAAATCACTGGTTTCATTGTGAGGAGGCAGGAAAGCTGTACCGTGGCTTTGTAGCTAAAACCCAGAATCACAACCCATTTTTTTCTGATTTTTTTCATCATTCTCACTTCTTACCCTGCTTCTGTGCCTTGTCTCAAGGTCCTCAGCATAGAAGGATTTCATGTTTCTCCAAGTTATTCCTTAAGTGAAAATACAATTTATACTGAGTTTCATTTTTTACCTAGCCTTTTCCTTACGTAATCTACACTGATTTTTGTAATGGGCCTAGAAGGTGAGTGGGCTGGTGGTGTCAGCGTTTTCTCTTTTTCCTCTTTCTCTAATGGAGGAAGTGGCTGTGGTGTGGCGTTCATGCAGCTAAGAACTAGCAGGAAGTAATTCAAATCCAGACCCAGTTCTGGGCATTTCTTTTGAGCCGGTGTTTCTCACCCCTGGCTGCATGTCAGGATCACCAGGGGACCTTCTAAAAAAACAAACTGATGCCTGGGCCTCACCCAGACCAGTTGAATCAGTGTCTCTGCAGGCAGGGGTCTCAGTGCCTTTTCAAAGGTCCTAAGTAATTTGAATATGCAGCCAGGTCCAGGAGCCGCATCTTTAAACTGTGTTGCTTTCCTGCCTCTACGTCAGAGCACGGGTGCGTGTGTGGACTTGGGGAATGGACACTAGCAGAATGCTGTCATTTAGCCCGTAGTTCTTCCACTTGGCTGGCACATGGGACAAGCAATTAAGTTTTAATGACTCTCTTTCTTCATTGTAATCTCTATGCCCACACCAGTGTTGTATTTCCTTAAAATGTAAGTCCTTTCATTATACAAACTGCATGAGTATAACATGTTCTTGCTATTACATGGCATGTCATCAAGCACACAGCACCCTAGTCCTCAAGATGAGGTCATTCAACGACTTCAGTCTTGCATTCATAAAGAACCTTTCTAAAAACAAAAGCAGGCAAGGGCCCCCCTCCTCAGATGGAAGTGGAAGCAAGGGTTCTGGGCCTTCCCCAGCTCCCTCTCCTTGCAGATAAACGTTTGCTCCATCAAGGTTGAGGGTGACCATGAGGCCCTCAGACATACAGAGCACAGGTCCAAGACCAGGGTCTAGACTTGAATCTAGAAATTCTGACTTTCTCTCCTGCTTCTCTGCCCATGTCCTGTAATTTGTGGTTGTGTGGCTGACATCATGAGCTCACGTGGCAGCGTTGTGATGCTGAGTTGCCAATGCCAGTGTCAGAACATAAATACCCGGACTTCCACTGGGGATCCCAGCCCTGCTATGGGGAGGTCTTCCCCAGGGAACACATTTCCTCTCAGCACACAGTCCCCTCCCTCTGCCTCCTGGGATCTGCCTCCCGGGAACCTGCCCTTGCTACCAGGGTTGAAGTGAAGCCCTGTTTATGCTGTGATTCAGGTTAGCTGGAGTATGGGGATTTCTGACTGCGTCTATTAATTGGATCCACATCTATATCACTTAAAATCTTCTCTTCAGACAATACTAAGAAACTCACAGAATGTCTCAGATATCCAGTGCTTTAAAGTATCAGTCATGCACTCACCCTGTATCGAGAGGATTTGGGTTCTATCTACTCAGCCTGTGTTCATTCCATGGGTGGTACCAGTGAGGGGGTGGTATTTGCTTGCAGAACATCAAGCAGTGATACAAGGGCTCTTCGATTTCAGTCTTGTGGAAGGGTGACTGCTCAAGTCAACACAGCAACTGGCAGGTTGTTATGTTTTTCTTTTTTTAATTACTGTTACTATGGGCTGTTGCTTTTGCCTGCATATTTGCAGATATTTTTTATTTAAGCCCAACTTTTTATAAGATATATGTAAAAATTAGTTCACTATATGAAACTAGGCAGGCTTGAAAAAATGATAATCAGCAAATTGAAAATTGTTTTTAATTGAGTATGAACCATTATATTACTACCATGCTTGAAGTATGGGGAAAAATAGTAAAAGCCTAAAAAATGTACATAAGTAAGCTTGAGTGCATTTAACTAAAGCTTTTTGGCCAACATGCAAAAAGCTTCAACCTGTCTGGCAGCGTGATTGATACAGGATATTGTCACCTGTTAGGATTTCCTCAGGGTTAAGAGGCAGGCATCACCCTCTGTGGCCTTCAGTCTTACTCTGCCATCAGTAGGGGATTCTGTCTGCCCAGACAGGTGTCGTCATGGGCTCCATTTGGTGATAAGAAATCTTGACCTGCCTCTGACATATGAGCTGCAGAAGCCTGCAGAAAAGCTACTTAATATGCAAGCCTGTGACTTATATTGAAGGGTAGAACATTTTTAAAAGGATAATTATCTTGGAGAAAATAACTTTTATTATCAAGTAACTTTGAGTTAAGAAGCTATCGATTTTAAGGAGAATATAAGCCTGGCATTCCTGAGACTGAATTGAATGGGTTACATTGTTCTCCAGCAACGAGGTGTTCAAGCTGAACATTTGTATGTGGCTCTAGTCTGATAAAAATCCAAAATGTAGCTCACTGTAAAATTAACCTGATAAGTGGTACTCTGGATCAGCACTGTGTAATATAAATATAATGTAAGTGGAAGAATTATATATGTGATATTACATTTTCCAGTAAATGTTAACCATAATTAAAAGAACCACATGGAATTAATTTAAATAATATAGTTATCTAACCCAAATATTATAATATCAACAAGTAATCCATATGTAATGATTAATGAGACATTTTACATTGTTTTCATGCTGTAATCAAATCTCGTGTGCATTTTACGTTTATGGCACATCCCCAGGTAAACTGTACATGAGGCTGGTGCACGCCCTGCTCATCGCGTGGGTGTGCCCAGATAATGAGAAACACTTTGCTCAATCCTTCCCAATACTTTGCTCTGTCTAGGCATATGATGAGCTAAGTTTGTTTAAAGTTCATTTTAATTGCATTGAGATTTGAGTGTGTTACTTAAGAGCACTTGCTGAGAAATTAGATGGTCAGGAATCGAATCCAACTCCACTGTTGGCAAACTGGTTGATGTTAGACAAGCTACGTAGCTTCCCTGGGCCTCATTTTTGTGATCTGTAAAACTGGTGTAATGTATCTACCTGGTTGTGAGGATTAAATGACAATTCGTATTTAGTACTTAGCACACAGTCCCTGCTTCTAGGTCATTATAAATGTATCTTCCCTGTCTCCACAAATGAACTACAGTGTGTCAGGAAATGAGACCAGATGATACAGCTAGGGATAAATCTGATGTCTGCTTGAGGGAGCCATAAAGCAGGGTGAGTAAATATCCTGGTATGATCTGTGTACCCCACCAGAGAGTTCTTAATGTTAGGCCTTGTGTTTAGCTGTTCCGCTACTTAAGTCTCCAGTAGGTTTAATTCCAAATTTCAAAATGAATTCTAGAGTTAGTCTGGCTTAATAAAGTTTTAGTTTCATTGCTATTACAATTTTCATGGAAAGGCGAATGCTTCTATTCTGCCTAAAAAGTGGTGATATCCACATAGAAATAAACTTTGTTTAAAAGACTACATGAAATAACTTTTAATTAACTGGAATATCCATATGAATTTAAACAACCAAGTTCTTACTCAAAAGCAAAGCTGGATTTCAGAGGTCAAAAAGAGTCTTAAAGATGATCTAATCTATTATCCTCATTTTGCAAATGACAAAGTCATTCTGTGCTCCTGAAATTCTCACTTTCCCAGCTTCAATAAATACAGTATTTACATTTTTTAACAATTTATTTTTTAAAAAAAGACTGGAAATGACTCATGCTAGTAAATTTTCTGTAAATCACTTACTTTTGAGCATTTGAACAGGTCTTAAGTCTGGAATTTTCCACCAGGATGCTCGTGATGCTTAACAAAACGTTAAAAAGACAGTGGTCCTGATGTTAAATAACTTCGTCTAGTCAATTTTTTTCAAGTCTTAAGAAGTTAATGCTCTGTTTTGATAAGCCTAAAGTTTTATAAGCTACTTGAGAATTTTTAAAAAGAATTCAAATAATGTGACTAAAACCAAATCAAGAGCAATGGCAATTTCAGATGAACGGTGTGTATGCGTGTGTGTGTGTGTATCTGTGTCTCCCCCTCTTAGGCGATGATAACGGAATGGAAAATAGAACTTGGTGACATTGCTTTGACATTAAGTCTTTTCCACTCCCTGCCTTCTGATTTTGTGCACCCCTCCCGCTTTCTGCAGGTGGCCTTCTCAAGTGCAGGTGGGTGTGGAGGAAAGCTGGCTTGTGCCCTGGTGCAGTTCTTCAGAGCCACTGCCCGGTGCTTTAGGAAGATGGGTTGCTGGCACCCTTGGCCACAGATGGTCTCTCCAGCCATGCCCAGGTGTAGCGAGCCATGTGGGGCCACTTAAAACCATTAGACCATTTATTCTTGACTGGCAATAGGCAAGCACACTTTAACCTAAGTAGAAACTAACTTTCTTGTCATTTTCAGTCATAAAGTAAAATTCCAAGACCAGACATGCTCATAAAGGTTTTCTAATGGGTTCTTTGTTTTATTTTTTCAATTTATTAGAAATCATCTGAAACTTGATATCTGCATTGCTTCCTTTAAAAGTGTACATATATTTTATTTGATTTTAAATGATCTAAAATGCTCTCCGGATTTTAGTAATGAATGGCATTGTCCTAGAAGAGTCATCAATTCTATCTGCATAAGAGAATGTTTCTGTGTGTGAGCCAAAGCATATCACAAGTGCTAAATGTTTCCTTTTAGAAGAATGAAGAGCAAAGAACTGGAGTATTGGAGGGCTTGAGAAATTGGAGGTCAGCCTGGAGTAGCAGGAAGCACCCTTGAGTTGGGAAGAGCTAGTTTTGAGCCCCTGCTAGGCATGATCTAGCTCTGTGTCTCCAGGAGTTAGGTAGCATCTTGAGACAATGTACCAGGAAACAGTAAAGCCCACTTGGAGGATTAAGTGAGACGCTGAACCTGCCATGACTGACGTAGTGTGTAGCCTCTCAGCTGGATACTCAGTCATGGTAGCAGTTGTCATGTATGATGCTCTTCTGTCACCAGGAACATATCACAAAATAGAAAGTGTGGCTTCTAGGCAGGATTGGGAAGACCCAGAAAGGGGAGGGCATTCCAGGTAGAGGTAAAGAAATATGCAAAGTTGAAAGCATAGAAGAATTTCATGTTTCATTTTTCCTCCCACAGAACTGCTAAAATTGGAACGAATATGGTTAGTGGGTAGAGAAAGTTGAATTAATGTTCCAAAGGAATTATTGTCCTTTTCTTCCACCACCCCAGTTTTCCATGTGAACCTAGAAAATAGGAAATATCAGAACCTTCCTGCCTCTGTGCATGTTTCTTTGCTTCTATTTTTTAAACACGTTATTTTCCATCATGGCATTAGTCCTGACACAGCCTTAGATAGGGAAGCTGGGTTGAGGTCCTTACTGAACCTGCATAAATTGCCATATTGCCATTCATGGTGCGCCCCCTACATCCAGAACCTTCTATTGCAACTGCGATCACTGCCTGACAAGCAGCCTCCTGAGCATGGAGCTCACCTCCAGTGCATCTCCCTGGTTAGGGGTCTTTGTAGAGAGGACAGAGGCCTAGGGACTCTCTCAAGTTCCACACAACCGACCTTGTTTTTTCATTTTTATTAAAGGAAAGACTTTTATTATAAAAGATGTATAACTTTGGCTGGGCGTGGTGGCTCATGCCTGTAATCCAAGATGGTTAGATCACAAGGTCAGGAGATCAAGACCATACTGGCCAACATGATAAAACTCTGTCTCTACTAAAATACAAAAAATTAGCCAACTGTGGTGACGTGCACCTGTAGTCCTAGCTACTTGGGAAGCTGAGGCAGGGGAATCCCTTGAACCTGGGAGGTGGAGGTTGCATTGAGCCGAGGTCACACCACTGCACTCCAGCTTGGGCAACAGAGCAAGACTCCGTCTCAAAAAAAAAAAAAAAAAAAGAGGAGGAAGAAGAAGAAATACAATTTTGAGGAGATACAGTAGGAGTGTGTAACTCCAAGGCCACTCCTTAGATAAACTTCAGCAAGTGTGTGTGTGTCTGTGTGTGTGTATGTGTGTGTGTGTGTAGGACCTCCAATACTTTAATGAGAATAGCTCAAGATGTAGGGAAACTATTCATTCCCATTAACTCAAGAGAAAAGAGTCCCAGCTTCATTAACCATTTCTTCCTCCTCTCTTACGTGCAGGGCAGGTCATGCGGAGGCTGTAGCCGAGGACAAGGCGTGTGCGGCTGTCGCCTGGACGTTTGTCCAATCCACGTTGACATTTGAGGAAACGCCGCGTGTGGTACGTGAACTGCAATGAGATCTTACAGTTTGTTAGGAACGTGGGGAAGGTTACCTGAAAACAAGCAGAACTCTCAAGGCAACGACTGATTTAAAATTCGGGCAATTGGGTTCTTTTCCACCAGTTATTTCTTACTGTTTTTAATGCCTACATGTTTCAGTAGTATGACATGGTCTAGTCAATTACATACACATGTTAAATTCATACATCAACTATTACTTTTTCTTATATCTTTATACTGATGAGAGCATTGCCTATAACCTAAATATTTCATAAATGAACCAAATCAAGCAGAGAACTTGATCCAAAAAATAGAGTTATGTTTAATTTCCTGATCTTTCTCTTGTTACACTTCTGTGGTGCCTTCTGGATTTCAAAGTCCTCCCACCCCTACCTTTTCACTTGAGCCTGAGTGCCTGCTTTGTGTGAGGCCATGTTGTAGACACAGCTTGTTCTCCTTCAGCCCTCGAGTATTCCGTAAGAAAGTTGCCACCATACCTCTAAAATGAGGAAACTGAGGCAGAGGGAGGTCGGACAAGTAGCCACAGGTGCTCAGACTTCAGACCTTTCCTCCAATCAGAGCCCTACTTTAAGGCTGTAGTTTCCTTTTTCAATGGAGGCACATCCTTGGCAATCATGTGTGTCCCTTTTGAAGTCGATCTTTGACTTAATTGTGTAAATTTTCAGCTCTATTAAAGAATGGCATTGCCTGACCACGTGCAGGTCCGAGGTCTGGGCAGCCCTTACTGCTGGGAGACTTCAAAGCAGACTCTCAGCTTTTGTGGCCTTCACTTTCTCTCCCAATTATGAGTGGGTGGAATTGAGAAATGCTATAAATTAAATTTCCAGCAAAGACTGAGAAATGAACCAATCTGTTGGACCCAATGTTCTCTATTTGCTACACAACTAATTTTTTTGAAATTCCTACTTTTCGAGGCATCACCTGTGTACTTTCTCTTATTTTTGGTGTCAATATCTTTAGCAACTTATCCTTTCAATGTCATTCTTTGCATTAATATCAAACTGCCAGAGTGATCAAATTTTTAAAGTTTTATTTTCTTTACATAATTAGTGTATGACCATTGTAGAAAAATTGAAATATTAAAATAATAGATAATATAATTTTTAAAAGCACTGGAAATTCAAAAATTCAGTGAGAACCGCCAGTAGTATGCTGTTGAAAATTATTCAAGACTGATTTATTTAGTAGTCTTCAATAAGATTTTAAATTAACATGGGTCAAGCTGCTCCATTTGTTCTTTGCTCCTTTTTCCCTTTATGCATTGTATGTATCTTCCTGTATAAAGAACTCTCTTTTTTTTCTTTTCTTTTTTGAGACAGAGTCTGGCTCTGTCACCCAGGCTGGAGTGTAATGGTGCAATCTTGGTTCACCACAACCTCTGCCTTTTAGGTTCAAGCGATTCTCCTGCCTCAGCCTCCCGAGTAGCCAGGATTACAGGCAAACGCCACCACACCAGGCTAATTTTTGTATTTTTAGTAAAGACGGGGTTTCACCATGTTGGCCAGGCTGGTCTCGTACTCCTGACCTCAAGTGATCCACCCACCTTGACCTCCCAAAGTGCTAGGATTACAGGTGTGAGCCACTGCACCCAGCCTGAAGAACTACTTTTCTGTTACCTTATTTTATTCTGTTACCTTATCTAGCATGCCACTTTATGGATATACTAAATATACTTCATCAATTATTGCAATTTCATAAGTTGGATTTTTAAAATTTTGCCTTATAAACATGGTTTTAACAAATTTTCTTTACCTAAAACCATTCACACTGTTAAAGATTTCCTTAAGATAAATTCACAGTAGAATTGCCTGATCCAAGGCTATGCACATTTTGAGACTTTGAGATAGACAATATCTTTAGAATCCTGCTTCATTTACGTGTGGTCATATCACTGCATGTCTTTTGCTATTGAAAACATAGCTAACCACCCAGTGTTTGGACGGCCTGCCATTACACATCGAAGTGTCATGAGTTCCACCTTAAGAAAATACTAATCTCAAAGCATAACTTTAGTTTTGTAAACCCTAAAAGTGTATTTCAAAATATGTTCTAAATTCTCATAAACTCAGTTAGAATTCTGTCACTTTTGTTTTCTTGTTCATATATTGAATTGATGTATGAAGTACCTACTATGTGTGATATGCTGTGAGAGGCAGTGGTGATTTGTAAATGATAGAACATGACCAGCTTTTGAGAAGTTCACCTTTTAGTTACAGAATCCACACTTATATTGAGCCTCTGAAATACGGTATGGAAAGCATTACATTCACTTTAAAAATGAAATCTCAATATGAGCAATTTAATATAGTGACTGTTATTGTTTCTGGAAATTTCAAGATCCACACCATTAAAGAAAGCTAGGATTGTGTTCATCATACTAAACGCCAGAGTGCACTCTGGGAACGTTTCTGCCCCCACGTCCCCCACCCTTAACAAGTAGCCTTTTTATTGCTGCTTTAATATTTGAGGAAGGGACAGCTTACAACTCAACACGGCAACTTCTTCCATTGTTGGACTGTTTTAAGGGTTTGAATATTATTCAATTTTATAATGGGAACCTGTTGTTCTTACTTTTAGTCTCTGGAGAGCTACAGACTAAATCTAATTCAATTCAATGTAATGGATATACTTTAATGATCTACTATGTTCAGAATGTGTTCTAGGTCTATGGGCTAATTTCTATTTCATATGACAGCATTTTCAATATTTGATATAGTTTTTCTAAATACACAAGTTAACAAGTTGACCTCATCAAAAAAATTGGATCATTAGTATAAGTCTGCTAAATCTCTATAAAGCAATACATTTTGGCCTCAGTTCTTGACCACTTGCACAAGCTAGTTGGAAAGATTTTTACAGTCAATCAGGAAGACACAGCCATTTACTCCTCCCACTTCTGTACATATTACCAACAATTATATTAAAAGGAAAACAAAAGTCATTTGCTCCATACTATTACTAGTTATGACGTGAAAAGTCATGCCACAAGTATTAGTTCGCTTTCACATGGCCATGAGGAAATTCCCAAGACTGGATAATTTACGAAGAAAAGAGATTTAATTGACTCACAGTCAAGCATGGCTGGGGAGGCCTGAGGAAACTTACAATCATGGCAGAAGGCAAAGCTGAAGAAAGGCAACTTCTTCACAGGGCCACAGGGAGGAGAATTGCTAAGCAAAGGGGGAGAAGCCCCGAATAAAACCATCAGATCTCATCAGAATTTACTCATAACATGAGAACAGCATAGGGTAACCACCCCCATAATTCAATCACCTTCCACTGGGTCCATCTCACGACATGTGGGGATTATGGAAACTACAGTTGAAGATGAGATTTTGGTGGGGAGGCGGCTAAACCAGGTCACCACAGTTTTGTACATCTGGTATAAAACAAACACACATCAAAAGCTGGAAAACCTAATGGGTCCCCTATGGCTGCACCCAGGCAAGCCCCCAGACTTCTCTAAGCCTTGGTCACTTCAGTCAAATGAAGGAATTAGAAATTTTTGAGGAGACTTGAACCACAAAATTTTAGGATGAAATTTTGTGCTTGGAGTTCTGGGGTTTAGCTCAGAAAGCTCTTGATGTTTCTCACGTTATGTTCTGTTTGGTTGAAGCTTCCTCTCTACCCCTGATGGGGTCTAACCCTGATGCAATGCTGCACACACGTAGTCACCCTGCACACACTTCTGCGCTGCCGCCATGTCCTACGAAGTTGACATGTGTCACCTGACTTCATCCTTAAGATAACGCTAGGGAAGGAAACATTATCATCCCCATTTCCAGAAGGAGAGACCTGAGGCAGAGCATTATGTAATGTGCACAAGGGCAGAGAGAAGGTGAGTTCTGTTTAAAAGGCACCCCATAGTCTGAGCTCCTGATTTCTGTCTTATATGGAATGGGCAGGTGAATGTCTTTACTCCTCCAAATTTTTTAACTCCAAACAGTTTCTTGGAGTTGGTTCACTTGGTTGTCTTGGGGATAATACCTATTACCAAGGCAACTTTGATATGCAAGAAAATGAAGAATAGCAACAAATTAGCAACGTGTAAAGCTGTGAACCACACAACCAGGGCACGTATGCAATGTCTTACTAGTGTTTTGTGGTGTATTCACTAAAGTGACCAAATCTGACATCATACAAGCAGGAACAGTATATGCTCGAAATCCTCCTTATAGGAAGAAAAACTTCTCAGAAAATCTAACACTTTCTACTTCAGTCCACAAGTGAATTTAGTTGTTCATAAGGATTTTCTTAAATTTTGCTTTAATGTTTTCTGTGTCATGACACTTACTGTATTTTATTTCCTCCTTTTCTGATACCTGTTTTTACTGCTTGTTATGTCCATCTATTTGAAATTCCACATAATTTTTCTGCATCGAAGCTTTTGTTTCGTTTACCCCTCACTCCATCCTTGACTTCCTGCCGCACGCTTGCCCTGCTTCTTAAGTAGATAAATCACATAAGTTCTGCCCGTTGACAACAGCTTTCTACCTTTCTTAGTTTACATTCTCTGATTAGAAGAAGCTAGTGAAAGACATTCCCAGTGTGCAGCGTCACCTACTGGAGGGTATACATTGAAAACCCTCATAAACATAGAATGGAAATGGAAATACCTTGGAGGCTGTCACTCAACCCGAACCACCTGGCCAACAAACTTGAAGGTAAAACTGAACTGAGAGGGAAAAGCAACCTGGGCATGGAACGGGTGCTGGTTTTCATTTGAGGAATAATCTCGATTCCCTCCCTCCTTCCCTCCTTCCCTCCCTCCCTCTCTTCCTCTCTCCCTCCCCTCCTCTCTCCCTCCCTCCCTCTTTTTCCTCCCTCCCTTCCCTTCCCCTTCCTTCCTTCCCTCCCTCCTTCCTTCCTTTCCTTCCGTCCTTCCTTCCTTTCCCCCCCTCCTTCCTTCCTTTCCCCCTCCCTCTCTCTCCCGTCCTCCTACCCTCCCTCTTTCTCTCTTCTTACTTACCATCTTACTCCATCTTTTCTTCCTTCCTCCTGGACCCTACCTCTCCTCTTCGCTCCCCTCGCCCTTCCGTCTCTCCCCCACCCTACCCTCTTCCTCCTCCTCTTCTTCTTTTTCTTCTCCTTCTTCTTCCTCTTCCAGGTTGAATGGCTGAATCATGATAATAATTCTTTGCTATGTAAGAAGGCATTATTGTCCTCCACACTTCAACTATCATCACAATCAGGCATAGCCTTGAAATATAGGAAAAATAGATACTATTAGCCTGTATGCAATCTTAAACTGTAAAACCATGGGAGTTTTGCCTTCTATACCCAGAACTTCATAGTGGCCTTACAGATCACAACTGCTAGGACACTAAGAAATGGTAAATAGCTGAAAATGAAGATCCATTGAGAACGCTCTCCTTTTATTTTAAGAATCCTCTTAAGTAGTGTGGGGTGAAAGATAACAACTGAGATGGTCAGGGCTTCCCAGGTGATGCCTGCATCTCAGAGACACAGGCTCCTGGGGGGCGGGGGGAGCACAGAGCCCTGGTGAATATGCCTCCCAGAGCTGGGCAAGGGGGAGAGTGGCTAAGAAGTCAGAACAGGAGAAAGAGAGAGGCCTTTTGTCCCTGGTAAGTTCCTGTGCTGTGTCCATCCTTCCTTAGGTGATGTGGCCTCGGGCTCGAGGGGACCTTTTATCCCTTCGTTGTTCACCACTGTCCCATTGTTTCCCCTAACAAGAAATACACAGTATTAAAACACATCAGGAAAAATATAGCTTCATACATTAGATTCTCCCCTGAAGTTTAAAGCATCAACTATTTAAAACGTCTACCTGATATTACACAATTAGTTAATTTCTTAAGTATGTTAATACTGTCATGACTGTGTTTAAAAATAAAGTTCTAATATGTTAGCTATGCACATTGAAACATTTGTAGGCAAAATTATATGATTTCTGGAATTTTCTTCCAAATAATATAGAAATAATTATCAAATGGGGGCCTAGGTAAGTGACAGTGGCCAAATCACAGTTTTGTAACTGACAGAGATATGGATTTATTATACTGTTATCTTTAAAACTTTGTGTCTTTTTAAAATTCTTCATACTTAAACATTTCAATAAATAGGAAGTTGTGTAACAGCCACAGAAGAGGGATCCTGCATCAGTCCAGCAGGAAATAAATCAGCTTTCTCTCTTTGGATTCTGAGGATAAATATCCCCTCTGCCACTCAGTTTCATCTTCTGTAAAATGAAGATAATAGTAGCCTGGACCTCTTAGCATCATTGTGGAGGCCACACGAGTTACTGTGCGTCACATCCTGCGTGTACACAACACAGGTAACCCAGCCACCAGTACCGCACACATAGCACACGTATGGCCACTACCATTAACTCATAAAAGTAAAACCTTTCTGTTTACTTTCCTCTTGGAATGTCTTAGATTGATAGTTGTTATATAGGAAACAAGGCTAATTTTGTATATGAAAAGTACTTTGGAATTAATAGATACCTTTTCTATTTTGCTACCACAAGCAGAAATCACTTCTTAATGACTTTTCTATTACTTGCAATATTGGATGGATTCCTAAAGATATTCAAAGAAATTATTGTTTTAAATTTTGCTAGGAATATACTATACTTTTTCTCCTCTTCATATTAGGGTAGGTTAACCACTAGGTAGCTTAGCCATAACGCTGCCTGTATTCATGAGTATTTTTTCTTTCTTTTTTATTCTGTTGCAAAGCGTATACAGCTTCATTTTGCTCTATAATTACAATTTTTATATCATCATTTGTAGTTCACCTTTACATAACACCTGAAGGGCAGTAACTTTATAGATGCTTAATCCTGTAATTCTTTCTTTTCCACACTATTTAAATTCTCACTCATCCCTGTTATAGGAAAGGAACCACTGCCGGGACTCTAGACAACTTAACTTCTGAGAATCCACTTTCACTGACACACACAGTGAAGGTTGTGGAAACGTGGACGTGTATGTAACTGTGGCTGTTCACTGTTTCCTCCGTTCTGGCCGTGGCATACCTCTGTGCAGTCTGTGTTCCCTTCCCTCCCGTATGGGACTACCTGCTCACCCATGGGACCCTGTCATCCTTTACTTGATGAGAGGCAACAGAAGTGGTTGTCACAAGATCACCTTTGAGCAAATACTTTGTACAAATCACCCTCAAGTATGAACGGTGAAAAGATGAGTAAAGGTGGAACATTTTGGAAAATTAAGAATCAATAGAAATTTAGCAGGTGAAGTAAAGGCCCCTGCGTGCTGCCGTGGTCAAGCACCATGGGCTCTGGGGTGGGAGTGTTTGTTTGGATGGGCAGGCCCAGGAGTGCTTCCTGGGGGGTGTGGAGTAACAGGCTCCAGCATCTGGTATGGAGGCAACCGAGAATCATGAGGAGGAGGTAGAGAGCGGGCAAATGGGAAATGGAAAGGATGTTCTTGTATGCACCTGCAGAGAGGGTGAGCATCAGTGAACGGTCAGTCTAAAATGAAGGCATGGTACGTGAAGTCCAGCCTTCCCAGGCTGCTTTTCTGTGGCTTGGTTGCTAACAGCATCGTTGCATATGATGACCGGCCTCAGAGCTTGCAGAGCAGAAAGATGTCAGTAGGACCAAGCAGAAGTGGAAACTAACAAACCCAGACAGGTAACCGGGGTCTTCCTGGTTCCCCATAGCCCTCCCCGTTGCCCAGCCTTGGATTCCTGAAACCATTTATCTGTGTGGTTGTAAACGGACTTTATTAATTAACTGACATATTTGTAACATTTTAAAGAGCTGTCTGATCCACACCCCAATGAGTCAAATAATTCTGATAGGAGGAATCGAGAAAACTCCAATTCTGTAATCACCTGTCGTGGTCCTGGCTGAGCGGACCTGTCTGCTCAGGGCTGTGGGGAGCAGGCTCTGAGAAGTGTGTGAAGGCACAGCGCAGGAGTGCAAGGGCACACACAGGCTTTAAGAGCATTCTCTGCAGTGTGCTGACATCAATTGTAACAGTCCTTCCCCAGCAAAAATGTTCACTTTTGTGACAGGAAGCCTGAAACATTGTTTCACTTCACAGGGACCCTGAGGACCCATTACTCATACACTGCGGTGTCTGATGGCCCAGGAACAGGGCTGTGAATGCTCACATTCCCCGAGAAATGCAACTGATGAATAAAACACTACTCTGTAAAGCAACAAACACAAGGCAAGGTAGTTTGTCAGGCAGAGAGGAAAGGCCTGCTGGGGCAAGGCGGGGCCCATCCCACTGGTGATGGTGCTGAAGAAAGCGCAGGCAGCCCCAGGCAGAGGAGGTTGGCTGGGACGTTCTCCTGAGGACGAGAACGAGGTGGAGGTGTGAGCGAATAGGTTGGTTATGTGTGGAAGGTTACGGTGGAAAGATGGGCTGAGATGAGGGTGGGAAGACATCGTCCCATCTCAGCGGCAACAGGAAGCATGCTTAGTGTATACGTGGAAAGTTTTCATGGTGCCTGTTGAAATGAAAAGAAAGTAGTGCTCACATTCCATGGACGAGGTAGAGAAGCCCTCCCCGAGCAGGAGCTGGCGTTTCAGAGCAGCCCACCTAGTGTGGAATGCAGCACTCAGGCATGAGCTCACACCAGGTGAGGCACGACCTCAAGGAAACCACTTCCCCACTCCTGATCTTGTTCTTCTCATTCAACAGCATTCAAATCGCCCAGTGGAGGGTACCGGGGCTTGGTGCGGAGGGTACCGGGGTTTGGTGCGGAGGGTACCGGGGCTTGGTGCGGAGGGTACCGGGGCTTGGTGCGGAGGGTACCGGGGCTTGGTGCGGAGGGTACTGGGGGCTTGGTGCGGAGGGTACCGGGGCTTGGTGCGGAGGGTACCGGGGTTTGGTGCGGAGGGTACCGGGGTTTGGTGCGGAGGGTACCGGGGCTTGGTGCGGAGGGTACCGGGGCTTGGTGCGGAGGGTACTGGGGCTTGGTGAATCATACAGGTAGGATGACCTCTGACCTCCTATGACCAGACGTTACCCTATAGTACCAAAACCACAGAACGCAGAACCGATGTTAAGGTATTAGCTTCATCCTTTTAGGTTCAACCAGTGCTTTTAGATGAAGTTCCTGCCCAGAAGGGCCCCAGCAATGTGATGTTCTCAGATACAGTTTGTTTCCACATGACTGCTCTAATAGGCATGTGCACACACACACACACACACACACAATTTTATTATATTTTCTTGGAATTTGTTTTCAAACATGTCTACCCATTTATCCTCCAGGGCCTGGCTCAGTGTCTGCACACGGTGACATCCGACCACCAGCACTCCCCAGCTGTGGTCCCCACCCCATGCCGGGGCACAGGCTCCGGCCGATTCACCGCACTTGCTCGTGCTCCTGGCACAACACTGCCCTTGTCTCGGTGTGTGGCCATCAGCTTTCCTTGTTCCAGCCCCATCACAGCCCTCCGAGTGGAGGCTCTGGGGGTCTCATGGAATGGCTCCTGGACCAGGGCGCAGGCTGGCTTGAGTCAGCCTCTGCCCAGCTGCGGGAAGGCTTCACCACCACTTCTTCTCTGCCTTACCGTGGCATGCTTTAAAAGCATTCTGAGACTATGAGTGTGAGGAGACATTTTACAAGGTCTAGAGTTAAAATTCCTATGCAAAGTGATGTTATTAGAAATGTTGTTCGTTGCAACCGTCTGGCTGGTGTTAATACTGTTTATTTTAAACATATGCTCTAAGTGCACTATACCTTCTTTCTCAGGCTACTCTCCTTAGTCCAACAAATTGCTTTAGAAAAAAACAAGCCCAAATCTCCTGAAGCAAAATGCTTCCAATAGTGGTAATAGAAGCTAAGAGTGTTTGCATAGTATGAGTGATTAAGAATGTCGCTTTCTCTATTCTCCTAAATGTTTTAGGAAGAAAATTCAGTTTATGTTGTAGGTAAATTCCAGTGACATTGAGTGCTTTGAATGCAATAGTCCTTCCTTCTTTCCTTCCTTCCTTCCTTCCTTCCTCCCTCCCTCCCTCTCTTTCTTCCTTCCTCCCTCGTTCCCTCCTTTGCTCGCTCCCTGCCATCCTTTTTTCCTTCCTTCCTTCATTCCTTCTTTTTAAACGTTTTAATTGATATGTAATAGTCTTAAATATTTTGGAGTTACGTGTTTTCATACATGTACACAACATGTAATGATTATATCAGGGAGCTGGATAACCATCACTTCAAACACTTATGTTTTCTGTGTTGGGAACATTTCAGTTCTTCTCTTCTAGCTGTTTTGAAACACACAGTAATTATGTTAACGATAATTTCTCCACGGTCCCTTTCCTGCCTTCTTTGTTACCTTTCTCCTTTCGGTTTCTTTTTGTACAAATGTATCCCATGGATAATTGAGTATCCATAGGGTAAGTATTTGAAGTGTTTCGTTAGTATTCTGTAAGGTCTTTATATCATTTATTTGGATTTTAATAATGGAAACAAAAGATTTAAAATACCAAAAAGAATATGAATTCTAATTTCACCCACAGTAATGTTTTTCGTGGCAACACTTTCCCATTACTTCCGCACCTGCACATGTGCAAACGGCAACTGACTTTTCGGATGTTCTTCCCTCCCGTAACCCAGATTCCCTCCTCGGTAGACTCTCAGACTTGCAGCACAGCAGCCCTCGTGGCTGGGTATCTATCACACGATGACACACCACTGAGGCGCGAGGTCAGGTGCACAGCCCCCTGCCCTGAGGCAGAGATCGCTGACACTCGCCGCGGGCCCAGGCACTGTGCTCCCAGTGGCTTCCCACCCCCTCCAGACACTGGCTCTGGCTTAGCGGCCAGGCCAAAGTCTGGTCCTCAGGAGGATTACTATCTGCAGAGGTGGAACATTTCACTCCTCCTGGCATGATAGATTTAAATAGCTACCAAAACCACAGCCCCAACCCTGCAGGAACCTGATGGGACTGAAGATGTGTCCATGGCACCCAATCTCTGTATTGGTCTCTGTCTTTTCCAAATGTCTCATTTATCAGAAGTCATTTCTGCATGTGTTTTAACCCTTAAGGAAAACCCCTGTTCTTACTCATTTTGCCTTTCTTCTCACTCACTATTTAGCCTTTTCCTCATGGCTGAAGGCAGGACCAGGGCCAGAAGGTCCTGCAATAGTGAATAGGCCATTGGTGCCCCAGCAGAGGAATGAGGAGGAGTTGGTCAGGGAAGAGTCCGGAAATGTGGCTGGGGGCAAGGGTGCAGCGTTGGGGGCATGTGGACACAGGCCGGGCTTTGGCTTCCCCGAGAGATAGTAAGCTGCCCAGAAGGCACAGGCCCCGGAGAGTCCTGGAAATGACACTGTCCTAGGATCCCTCCACTGCAGGTGGAGAAGGGGCCGGAGTGGAGAGGAGGGAGCCAGGGGCTGCAGGGGCACAGGCAAGGAGCTGGGGCACCAGGGGTGGAGATGGGAGATCCCTCAAAGCACTGGAGGTGCAGGGCCCATGGGATTTCCTGAACAAATGGTCACGGGGCATGAGAAGGAGACGCATCAAGGGTGACTTCCAAGAGTTCTCTGAGCAGCCAGTGCAGTGAAAGCGCCATTTGCTCAACTGGCAAAGCCTGGCGGGGAAGCACTTGGGAGGGACATCCAGAGATCAGCTTAGACGGGTTACGCCGAGACGCCGGCTTTTCATCTAATGGAGAAATTCGTAGTTGAATATGGGCTTCAGGAGTTCGGAGAAGAGGCCTGTGCTGGAGGTGATACTGCTGAAAGAGTCAAGGCAAAAGCTGTTTCTTTTGTTCCTGTCTGAGCTCCCAGACATGCACACGCTAAAGCGTGCTCCCCTGAGGGCCAGTCATTTAGTTTTTTTTTTCTACTCTTTTCTTTCAGTTTGGGATCTGACCATTACCTTTATTAAGCAAAAGAAAGAGATGGAGAAGTAGCAGTAAAGGGGAGACACCCACCCCGGGGCAGGCGCACCTCTGAGAGCACCAGGGCTCAGCGAGGCCGGGAGGCGGGTGAGGCCGGGAGGAGGGTGAGGCTGGGAGGAGAGTGAGGCCGGGGAGAGCCCGCCACGGGCGTCCGAGAGGCCCAGAGAACGTGGGAGGTCAGCTGGTGCCAGGAATGGGTGATGACAGGGCTGCAATCGAGCAAGCGTTGGGAAGAGAACTGGACAATAAGGGTGCCTGTCGTCCTCAGCTTCAGGCAGGCCAGGAGGGAGTTACTGCAGCTGGTGGGAGTGCTGGGTGGGGCGAGGCCTCACCGGGATCCACCATGCAGCCTGGGAGTGGCTAAGAGCAACAGGCAGAATGAATCACGAACACACTCTTCCCAGCCTCTAAATTTCTCTGAATTCTGTTATCTCCTTTTGAAGATCTGTGGTTGATCCACTCACTTCGTAAAAACACTGCTGTATGGACTGAACCATGTGTCCCTCTGAAATTCGCACGCTAAAGCCCTCAAACCCAAGGAGGCCATTGGGGTAGAATGAGGTCCTGGGCGTGGCATCGCTGTCCAGGGAGCTGGCACTTTTGTAAGAAGACTCAGCGATGCCCGAGTGCTTTTTCTGCCACATGAGGACAGGGCGAGTGTGGCTGTTCCACAGCCGGGACTCAGGCCCTCTCTAGAAACCAAACTTTGTGACTTTTGATGTTGGACTTCCTCCTCCTAGAACTATGAGAAAATGATTTCTGTTGTTTCAACACCCAGCCTCTGGCACTTCGTATGGCAGCCCCAGCTGACTCCCATAACCACCAGATGACCTCAGCGCCTCGGCTCAGAGAGGCCATCTGGCCAGGCAGGCTCTGTTCCCTCCAGGAGACGTGAAGACAGTTCTTCCTCTAAAGACAGACTGACCTGCAGCATGAATTCCTACGGTTCCAGTGGGGTGGGAGCTTTTCAAGCCATCCACCTACCATATCACATCGTGGCTGATGCACGTGAACGTTGTTTTAGGAATTCAGGAATTGTCTTTCGTTAACTGGAATAAACAGAATGAGGGAGCTCCGCAGAGCCTTCCCCAAGTGGGTGTTCTTGGACTGTGTCAGCAACAGAGCTTTTAATTAGAATTTGAGCTCCTCAAATTCTAATTTGAAGATTCATACTGTTGGCACTGTGTCCACTTATGACCTAGCCAAACTGTTGAAACAAAGGAAAACAAAAGGGTCACTTTTCAGTTCCTTGCTGTACATCAGAACGCTTCACTGCAGACACGATTCATGGTGAGAATCCCGTAAACACATGTGCACACGCGCAGACACAGGACCTCTGGAGCCAGCACAGGCCGCAGCACCCCGGAAGCAGGAAGCGGAGAGCACACATGGGTAAGGAGTTTGTACGTTCTGACATCATAAACTCAACAATAAGACCAGGAAGGGAAGAGAACAGCTGATCCTTAAAGAGGAAGGTCATGACGGGCAGGACGCAGCACTGCTTTGCTCGGTCTCGCTGACATCTCCATCCCTACAGCCTCACGCTGGCTGGGAGGGGCGCGGCGTCTTGACCAAGCTGGGGCAGGCGCTTCAGGGCAGGCAGAGACTGTGCTGCACTTTCTTTAGTAACCAATTTCGCTTGATTGCCTATTGTCCTTAATGTCCTTTTATGGCTACGCTTAAAGAATTCCTGAATACATCGGGTACCAATTAGGGAGATTGGTCGTAATTTTTTCATTGTTCGTGTGTCATTTTGGGGGGCAAATCTCAAGTGAAACAGCCGTCTGATTAAGTGACACGTCACTCCTTTCTCTTCCTCTTCATCCGTCCTTCTATCTGGCACATGGTAGAGACTCACAGATAGATATGCAAAGGGGATGCATGATTTCGTGTGAATGTACAAGACACCATGCTGACGACTGAAGAAATGTTGAGTGGCAGACGCAGGCTGCTGTCACCAGACACCAAAGACCAGACGGCTTCAGCAACAGGCATCGTTTCTCCTCGCTCTGGAGGCTCGGAAGTCCAGATGAAGGTGTCTCCACATCTGGTATCTGGCGAGGGCTCCTTTCCAGGGTTGCAGACACTTTTTTCTGGCTGCATCCTCACCGGGTAAAGACACAGAGCTTGGCTCTCTCTTCCTTCTTAAAAGGACAGCAGTCCCTTCATGAAGACGCCACCCTTATGACCTAACGACTCCCCAAAGGCCCCACCTCCTGACACCATCACATCAGGGCTCAAGATATGAACTGTGGAGAGACACAAACATTAGTCCACAGCACAGGTGCCTATGTTGTATATATGATTTCTAACATTAGATCAGAAGTCATGAATCGCTTTGGAGGCAGAGAAGAAGGACTGTATGATTGGGGCATAGCAAGAGATAAATCTGGCTGGGAGAATCAAAGAGGATTGAATTTATTCAAATGGACCCACTGTGATTCTGCCTCCTTGATTGGAGAAAAGAGGTTCGGGCAGAAGGCACTACAGAGAAGAAAAGGATCAAGATGTTCAGCAAGACGTGACAGCCTTGATGTCAGGCTGAGCCGTGAGGGCTTCCGGGGCGCGTAAATCCAGGGGTTACTAGGGATTACTGGCTCACGGATGGCAGATGGCACTTGGCTTCTGAACCTGGATCTGTTGGGAATCTCTGTGGCAGTGTGGAGGGAAGAGCATGTGGAGAGAATGCAAGGGAGAAGCAGGATGGGAGTCAGGAAGGGAATGAGGCTAGCAGCAGTGACCTAAAAGCTGCTGACTGCACAGGAAGCACGCACATCCATTACCTCCTGAAACCTCCACCACCTTCAGATATAGGTGATGGGGAGGAAGGCAGCAAGCCACATTGCTGTGTATGTACCTATGCGACAGTCTTTCATGTTCTTCACGTGTACCCCAAAACCTAGAGCTCAGTTATATATATATAAAGAGATGGGAAGAGCATGAAGACACTGAGAGACACTATTGCTGTGCCGTTCAGAATGTGGGCTGCAGCTGAGCAGGGCCATGGTTTCTTTGCAACCCACACATCCAGATAAGCACACAGCCTGAGATTACAGAAGCTTCTCTAGCAATTTGACTTCGAAAAAAATTCAAGGGCATGATCATTTCAAACAAATATTGTAAGGTGTCTCATAAAACAATTAGTCTAAATAAGTGTGTGGGAATCTTTAAACATCCTCACCCTTTACCTCCAGATAATTTAGAAAGTGTTGAGCCACAGATGCCTTTAGAAGGCCCTGATCCCTGAGCCTGGCCCAGGCCTGTGTGCACCCCACACGCAGGAGACTGGGCTGATGGAAGAGACACACAGTCAACAGTCTACACATCTCCCCGAATACTTGGGTACACTCTGTAACAATGTCCGCAAAGAGACACCTGCTCAGGTGTGCAGTAAAACCGAGTTAATCCAAGAGGCATTTCTGTTTGACTTGTGGATGGGTTATTTGCGTGTTCTTCCCTCTTCCCTACAGATTATCTTCATGGTAACATTTTACTTAGGGTAACAGCTAACTGAGTTTGAATTCCCTAAACATATAATTCTTGATTTCCAGGCAGGGATGTTGTTGAGGCTCTGTGAACGGAAGGCAGCGCAGGGTTAACAACTGGCGGAAACGCGCCAGTGAGAGAGCAGCTATCTACCGGAAATTAACGAAAACCGGAACTCCTCTCACAGATTTCCTGGCATGGTTTTCCAGCTGAACTTCCTTTTTTAAAAAATAATATATATATTTTTTATTGTGTTTTAGGTTTTGGGGTACATGTGAAGAACATGCGGGATTGTTGCATAGGTACATACATGGCCGTGTGATTTGCTGCCTTCCTCCCCATCACCTATATCTGGCATTTCTCCCCATGTTATCTCTCCCCAACTCCCAACCCCCTGCTGTCCCTCCCCTATTTCCCCCCTCAACAGACCTCAGTGTGTGATGCTCCCCTCCCTGTGTCCATGTGTTCTCATTGTTCAACACCCACCTATGAGTGAACTTTCTTACCATTGATTTCCATTCGTCAATTTATTACTCAGGACAAAAAAGTTTTAAAACTTTTTTTCTGATTGTTTAGTGATAAACAATAACTTTTGTTACACGTATTACTATTTTTAGGATAAGAAATTCATGAATCATTTTCATAGGCTATTTGTGGTCTAAATGTGGGGAAATTGACCTTAAAATAAAATATTTTACATTTTAATGATAGTCGTTTCCCACCTTACATTTCTTCTCTCTTTTCCACCACGTTCCCCCATATTGATGTGCAAATTTACGGAGAATGAGGCCACTCATCTCACTGATGCTTTAGAGTGAAATGTGTGGAAAGTAAACTTCCGTCGTATCTTTATGTAATCTACCTCTAGATCGATTATTATTTCCATACCTTTTATTAGCTCTCATGCCTAGTTAACAATGACAGAAAACCTTATTGATTATTTGCAACTCAGGAAATAAATTCTTCTATGCAAAGTAGACAAATACCTGCATGAAATGGATGTGGGCTTATAGGGAACTGGAAAGTGGCCTTATTTTAAACTCTATCTTATTTTATAAGTTCATTTCTAACATTTTGGGATTCGCATCTGCTGTCCCCTCCAAATCTCATCCTTTATTAATACTCATTAGAAGAGTAGATATTCGATACATGCTGAGGTTGGACACGCAGAGTGAGCACTGGACACTTAAATGTAAAGGGACGTGAACGGGAGTTTAGGATGCGGTTCTGAGGCCTCTGTCCTCGGTTTTCCTTTCTCTTCCTTGACATACTCGTCTTAAGGATGGTGTCCATTCCATGATGTTATCTCTCATCTCCACAGCCAAATTTCACATCCCTGACGGTAGCTTGACAGAATCCAGGCAGCTCCTTGCAGGACATTTCTCCTTAGATGCCTCTGGGCTCCTTGAGCTCAGCACACCCCCACCACACTGGGTCTCTTCTTTCATCTGAGTTCATGCTAACTGGGTTGCACCGTCCCCTTCAGTCCACCAAGAGGAAAAGCACAGGACCTCCTCAGCCTCCCTGTGTGCTTCCCCCAAAACCCAGCCATTGAGGAAATCCTGTTGCTTCCATCTGGGGCGTCATTTTTCCATCCATTCCTTTATTAGGTTTCATCCTCCTCATTTCCCTCAATATGGTCTATCTTCACATCCGCTCCTTACACAGCTTCCAGTTTTCTTTCTAAGGGGACTGAAGCATGCACTCTGACTCCTTCATGTGGGTTTACACTCAGCTCTGCTTTCTACCTGTCTGGGGGCCCTGGGAATTCACTCAGCCTCTCTGAGTTTCAGTTTTTTCATGGAGATGCGGGTGAGACCCCTGTGCATGAGCTTCCCGTGAGGGCAGGGGAGACTGCGAGGCAAAAGCCGGCCCCACCTGCCGCGTGTGAGGCCACTTAAGTGGCAGCAGCCAGCACACGGCTGTTGCTCTTCTTCCCAAACTCTCTTCTCAGACTTTGCATTTCAGGTACCATTTGCGCAGACATCAGCTGCTCCCAGGGAGGCCCTTCCTTTGTGGCATCCCCACACTCTCCATTCACCTCCGTCCTAGGCTCAGTTTCCCCACCTGGCTCACTCTGGTTCACCATGGCTGTAGGACCCAGTCCTGCCTGTGCTGAAGCACTCTCCATCTAATCCTTAGCTTGCTGGCTGGATCCCTATCTGTATGAGACTGTCCTCATGCTGCTAATGAAGACCCTCGAGACTGGGTGATTTATAAAGGAAAGAGGTTTAATAATCTCACAGTTCCACATGGCTGGGGAGGCCTTACAGTCATGGTAGAAGGCAAAGGAGAAGCAAAGCCACGTCTTACACAGTGGCAGGCAAGAGAAAATGAGAGGCAAGCAACAGGGGAAAGCCCTTATCAGACCATTAGGTCTAGTGAGACTTATTCACTACCATGAGAACAGCGTTGGGGGAATGCCCCACAACTCAATTATCTCCCACCGGGTCCCTCCCACCACATGTGGGAATTATGGGAGCTAGAATTCAAGATGAGATTTATCACTGTCCCTCCTTCTTCTAACCACACCCTGCCCCACTCCCTGCTCTCATGCCATCCTAAATATCCTAACTGGTCCCAGCCGGGGGAACAGTACCACATAGAGCCACTGTGAATTGCTGTGGTCCCCCACCCTGCCCCACCCCCATCAATAGGTTTGCTACTTTGGGCCTTTGTGGCTTCCAGGCAAACCCAGAAAAGCCCTCTGGGGACTGAGGCACTCCCACCCTCTCTGCCAGTTGGTGTAAATACTGAGGTCTTGTCATGGGACACCAGCCGCTGCTCCTGAGGCAGATGCCATGAGCTTCCTTTGCACGTGGAATGAATATTCCCACGGGAGCAGAGTCATATTTTGGAGAAGGCAGGGACAGTGACTCTGGGGGATCTTAGCCAAAAGCCTGGCTGCTCCATGTGCCAGTTCTGAGCTGCATGGGGTTATTTGACTTCCTTGAGAATCACCTTATTAACCTGTAAAATGGAGATAATACTAGGACCTGCCTCGTAGGGCAGTGGTGAAGACGGAATGAGGCAGTTCTTGTGAAACTCTCAGAATGCCTCCTGGAGCATCAGCAGGTGTGAAGGGCTGCACTGCACTTGCCCGGCTGCTGGTTGCCCCCGCAGACCTGCACCCGCAGCTGTTCTGTTTCCAACCTCCATGGGAGGCTGAGCCACCTGCAGTCCCGCTTAGCATTGCTTGGAAACCCTTTCCCCAGGCAGCAACTTCACACTTTACGGCCTTCAGGGTTTTCCTCCCTCCACCCGTGCCTCCTTAGGACCCCGGATCCCACCAGCCTCAAGCTTCTGTCCTTCTTTTCCATCATTGTCATCGCCAAACAAATGTCTCCATTACTTGCTATCTACCATGAACTGCTCTTCACGTATTTGGGTTATCAAACTTCATGCTTCCCACAACCGTATAAAATATCCATATTTTATAGACAAGAAAACTTTACCAAAAGGTTAAAGAATTTTTCTTGCAGTCACAGCTTCTAGGCCCACACTCTTAAACAATGAAGTTGTTCCCATGCCACGCATGCACCATCCAGCATCATCCAGAATCCCAGTTAGACTCAGCAGGAAAGCCCACCTGGGTCCCTCTGTGCTCACCATCTAGCTCACACTGTGTTCTCTTCTGCATGCTACTGGCTGCAGCTCTTTGAGCTCAAGGACTTGCTCTTATAATAAAGCTACCTTTATTAAATATTTGTTTGTACCAGGCTATGTACCGACTGTTTCACTTACATAATCTTACTTAACTCTAATGACAGCCTTAAAGGGTAGATGTCATTATTCTCATTTAAAAAAAATAAAAGACTGGTTGGGCATGGTGGCTCAAACCTGTAATCCCAGCACTTTGGGAGGCCGAGGCGGGTGGATCACGAGGTCAAGAGATCGAGACCATCCTGGTCGACATGGTGAAACCCCGTCTCTACTAATACAAAAAAAATTAGCTGGGCATGGTGGCGCGTGTCTGTAATTCCAGCTACTCAGGAGGCTGAGGCAGGAGAATTGCCTGGACCCAGGAGGTGGAGGTTGCGGTGAGCTGAGATCGCGCCATTGCACTCCAGCCTGGGTATCAAGAGCGAAACTCCGTCTCAAAAAAAAAAAAAAAAAAAATACAAAAATTAGACAGGTGTAGTGGTGTGCACCTGTAATCTCAGCTCCTTGGGAGGCTGAGGCAGGAGAATCACTTGAACCCAGTAGGCGGAGATTGCAGTGAGCTGAGATCATGCCACTGCACTCCAGGCTAGGTGACAAGAGTGAAACTCCATCTCAAAAAAAAAAAAATTTAAAAAAAGACTGAATTTTAGTTGCCCAAGATGTTATCACCAGTAAGTTACAGAGCAGGAATTTGAACCCAAGTCGGGCTGCCTCCAAATGTTGTGCTTAGACTCACTCCTTTTCTCGGCTTTGCATCCCCTTTAACATTCGTTCTGGTATTTTGCCATGAGAAGTGCTTTAAAAAAAGTTGCTGAATGTATTTGGGTCCACTGGGTTTTGCTGTTGCATAATTCTCCTAGAGGAGAACTGAGTTCCTCTAGACGTTTTCATGATTCATTGACGTTCAATGTCAGCTTCACGGTGTGCAGTGGCCATGTGGGGACTGTGGTGCATCCTCAGCCCACAGGAGCATTCACACTCAGGCGAGCCCCGTGGCCCGGAGTGGCTCGGGCCAGCACTGCACAGAACCTGCAGTTAAGTCCATCGAAGACAAAGCAGAATTAATGCCTTACTGCTCTTCTCAGCTGATTATTAGGTTGTGTGAATGCTTCGCTGCGACCTGTTTTTTAACTTTCATTCCTATGTAAAGTAACTTACGTAGTATGATTCTTTGTCAATTTGAGTGTCACTCTGGGATTTTTTGGGGGCTCGAGGTTTGGGGAGTAATCAGATCATGCTATTTCTACTGATGTCATGAGGTATTGTATACATACGAATAAAGAAAAAGGCATCAGACCAGGGCCTTTTAGGGCTCCAGGCTGGGCTGGGGATTAGTGGACAGCGGTGACCCTGAGTCTCAGGAGATGCACTGTCCTTACCAGTCAGACTAGCGTGACATAGAGACCCAGAAACACAGAACATGTGAACGGTCCTAAAACTGCTGGGCTGAATTCAGATGCTGTGCTGGAAGGAACTTGGGCTTCAGGGTCAGTTGAATCTAGGTTCAAATTCTAACCCTACTGCCTTGGATCTTTGGCCCAGCAAGTTAACTTTCCTAAGCCCCCATCTTTTAAAGTGAGAAACACAGGCTGGGCGCAGTGGCTCACGCCTCTAATCCCAGCACTTTGGGAGGCTGAGGCGGGTGGATCACGAGGTCAAGAGATCGAGACCATCCTGGTCAACATGGTGAAACCCCGTCTCTACTAAAAATACAAAAAATTACTGGGCATGGTGGCACGTGCCTGTAATCCCAGCTACTCAGGAGGCTGAGGCAGGAGCATTGCCTGAACCCAGGAGGCGGAGGTTGCGGTGAGCCGAGATCGCACCATTGCACTCCAACCTGGGTAACAAGAGCGAAACTCCGTCTCAAATTTAAAAAAAGAGATAAAGTGAGAGACATATATATAAAACTCACCTTGTAAAACTGCTGCAAGAATGAAATCACATAGGGAACCCAAGATGCAAACATAATGCTTGGTGTACAGCAAACAGGTACAGTCACGGCCCCTCCAACTAGCCGCTCCCAGATGCCAGGAGCATCTAAGAATCCCAAAAGGTCTCGTCGCAAACAAGAGGCCAAAGTCGTATTGGGATGAACTCAGCTGCAGAGGAAAGGGCGTCTTCCGTGCCAGCTGCCAGGATCCTGGGGCTCAAGCTGCCTTGGCTGGCAGGTGCTGGAAGGAAAGGCGGACGAGGGCACTAGCAACAGGCTCTGCGGCAAACCCCAGCCCAGGTGATGCTCTGTTCGTTCCGTGCTTTGCTTGGTGTCTGTGTGCAAAGGGCTTTTTTAGGGACATAATTCACACTCACGTCTGAAAGGTCATCTGCACCGCATGGTTTAGGCATTGACTGAGTTATGCATTGGAATCGTTTCCGTCCTCATGCAGTGCATTCTGTGAGCAGGTTTGGCGGGTGTGCAGCACCCCTCATTTCTGGGATGTAAGTGGAGGGCATCGTTTACCCTGCAACTGGGAGGTGATTGGCCCTCCTCGCTCTCTGCCAGTAGGGTTATCCTTCCCTTCCAGTTTCAGAGTGATCATAAATGCACTATTTTCACAAATGCTGAAAGAAGACTGCTCATGGAAACCCTTATCAATTAATTGGTCAAAAAAAGGAAGTTGCATGTTGTCATTCAGGGAAGAATTAAATTTGACTACCTTCTCCAAGGGCAATGATAGTTATCATTTAAAAGTTATACATTTCGATGTGTTTTACATCTGGAAAATTTGTTTGTGTTTTTTGCCTTGCCTTTGGGGAAAAATATTTTATATGTTCACTTTATGCTATTTTGTTTCCTCCAATGAAGACCTAGATGTTTATTACCTATTATATATATATTGTGTGTATATATTATAAATATATACATTACAAATACATATATACACAATATATATACAAATATATACATTACAAATACATGTATACACAATATATATACAAATATATACATTACAAATACATATATACACAATATACATACAAATATATACATTACAAATACATGTATACACAATATATATACATATATTACAAATATATATATTTGTAATGTATGTATATATATATTTGTAATGTGTGTATATATATTTGTAATGCAATAATGTATTTTATATATATATATATATATATATATATATATATATATATATATATATATTTGTGCCTCCCACCTGGGGTAAAGTCATCAAAATCCTTTCCAAAGAAATCACTGTTCATAACATAATCTATGAAGAAAAAATGTTGTGCATTCAAACAAGTGTCTTTATTTGGAATGGGACAGGGTCATTTGGACCCTTGCAAAGCTAGGAAAGCTCCGATCAGCTCCAAAGACAGGTCAGATGTTATAGCTGCAGGAATCATAATTATTTGTGAAAGTATTTTGCTTGACAGGATATAACGGCAAAATTAGATATTTTATAAATAATTCCAGAAAGAGAACTGGGGAAATACACACAGTCACTAATTCATTATTCTTCCCCAAAGTTGATAATTTACTTACTTCACAAGTGCCTGCAATGTGCCAGACACTATTCCAGCTGCTGGGATTCAACAGAGAAAAAACTTTAAAAATACAGAGAAACTCCAGACTCCTGAATCTAAGCTAAGGGGCGTCTCAATCACATCCATGGATCATAGAATTTCCATTACTCTACTTTGAGTTGGGTTCATTTTATCATGCATTTTTTAAATGTAATATTACCCTTTAGGGAAACATTAAGTATTAAAATCGTACCTCATCCCAACAATGTGTTTCCCTGGGTATTTTTTAAATTTTATTTTTATTCTTTAAAGAAATGAAGGATGTTCCTAGTGTATGTCCTCCTTCCTGGCTGGCTCCAGAAAATGTCGAAATAATCATTAGCGTAAATTCCCTGACTCAGGTTTTACTTTCAGGCTCCATTTACCAGAAGTACACAGACATTAAGCCACTCCCTAAAATTTTAATGGTCTGAAGATCGCCACTAGTCTATTATTTTCAGTTGTAGAAGTCGTTTGTGTATCTGCACAATTCTCTTACTTCTTTTTGACTTCAGACATAAATGTATTTTTTGCCAAATTCTATTTGCTCATTGGCCAAATCTGAAAATCTCACCCGCCAACTCCCCATCGATAGAAGTTTTGAGGACTTGGCAATGGAAGAGAATTCTATTTCATACCGAACGGGGAGGGGACTAAGGCTGTGGCTCTCCCAGGGGTTCGTTTATTATCTTCTTAGTTCCATTCGGACGATTTTATGTCTATTTAACATTAGCAGATGATACAGTTATGTTCCTAATTTATAATATTCTTTCTTCATTTCCGATTTGTCTAAAAGATTGTAATCAGATTTGTAATGCAAATGAACTAAGATATCAAAAGATATATTGTATAAGTGCATTAGAAATGTAGTTTTCTGTGTTGATTTGATGTTGCCAAGAACAACAAAATGCAAAGAAATTGTGAAAAAAAACAAGTTGGAGATTCTATTGTAGACAGGTTTTGGAAGCCAGACACACCAGCATGGAGGAAGGGCTGTAGGGTGAGCTGAGCGTGGGGCAATGGGCCGAGGCAAATGTTACCTAATCAACATTTCCTGAGACAGGATTTGGTGGTGCCCAACCTCTGAGTGATCTGATAAATAACACCGTATTTATTTCAGGCTCCTGAGAGTAGTGTGTTTTAGAATTTGGCAGAATTTCCCAAGAGAAATGCTAAGAGCATTGTCCTGGAAGACATTACAATGATAACAAAACAGACAAATAATCGCCCTCCTCACCGGACCAGGTCACTGATGAGCAGCCAGCTCAGTGTCCAATTCTGAAGACACCCTGCAGGTGGTTATACCACAGGGGATGGGAAACATATGCCCATTGCAAAGAGGAAAATAACAAAATAAAGGAAATCTAGAGAACATTCTTTTAGAAAATTTCAATAAAGCAGAGCCTCGGTAGAACACAACAATAACAACAACAAAATAACCAGCAGAGTAAGCTTCTATGAGATAGAAAAAAATACGTAAAATAGAAAGGCAGAAAGACAGAAATTCCAAATTCCTCCAGCAGGAAACAGGTGACCTAGGCTGAAGTAGGTGATAGTTCTGCGATCAGCTGTGTAAAATCAGAAGCATGAATGGTTCTAGGAGTTGTGAAATAGTAACTCCCAAGCACAGCATTCATTTTCCGGTTGGATGCTCCGACTCTTCAATCAAATCTGTCATTTTCACTTGAGATACAGTAAAAACTCTTAGAGTTGTTAAATAGTAATAGGCCCTGCCAAACATTTTCTTATTTGATCCTCAGGAAAATTTTGTCAAGTTTTATTACTCGAATACCCATTTCACAGACGGAGTCACGGAGGCACAGACAGCGTTAGCCAATCATTTTCCAGCATCACATGTCAGTCAGAGGGGAGCCAGGTGTAAAATCTCATCACGCGTCGTGAATCCTGTTTCTCTCTGTGATGTCGCCTCCATGCTCAGTGAGTGGATCTGAAAACCCTGAGGAGTGGCGTGGATGCTCTGATCTTGTTTAGAGGGAGCAGGCCGTGCTAATGTCATGACGTGTGTGAAATGAGCCCCTGCACACCATCAGAGCCTGGGCTGGGGAGACTGTGGCGGAGGAGCCACGTGAAGGAGCTTGGCTGTGTCCGAAACATTGTTCACGCACGTTAGACTATTGTGTCTCCACAAAATCCCTGGCCAGTGCTGTTCCCATCTTTTTCTATGTGAAATAAACGAGCTCAGGAAGGTTAAACAATGTGACCCAGCATACCCAACCAGTGACACACATTGACAGGGCTCAAACTCAGGATTCCCAACGCTGAGCACGCCTGCCTGTGGTCGGATGACTGGTACCTTGCTGTCCTTCCCAGGGGGATTAGCAAGCCCTGGAATGCATGGATGCTAGCCACATTTGCTACAAGGTGAGGGTCAGTCAGAATGTGATTTTAATTTTCCCACTAACCCTAAAGATTTGGAGATGTTCAGGTCACAATTTTCACTTTGGGGACATATTCCTGATATTTTTTTCAGCTCTGTTAAAATATAATTGACAAATAAAAATTATCTATATTTAAGATACACAATGTGATAATGTGGTATATATATGTGTGTATATATGTATATACACATCGTCATATTGTGTATCATACACACACACACACACACACATTTTGAAAGGATACCACAATCAAGCAAACTAATATATCTATCACCTCAGGTAATTCCACTTAAAAAAAATAGTGACAAGAACCCTTGAGGCTATCCTTTTAGCAAATCTCAAATATATGGTACAGTGCTATTTTCCACGGTCACTTTGCTGTGCATGAGAGCTCCAGGACTTACTTTTCCTGTCTGGTAAGGTTTTCTATTCCTTGAGTGACATCTCTCCACATCCCCCACCCCCTCGAGCACCTGGCAACCACCATCTATTCTGTTTCTTTGAGTTGGACGTTTTTAGATTCCATGTGTGAGTGAGATCATTGAGTATTTTCTTTCTGTGTCTGCTTATCTCATCAGACCTGATGCCCTCTAGGTTCATCCATGTTGTGGCGAATGACAGGGTCTCCTTCTTTCGAATGGCTGAATGCCATTCCATCATTCCTGTACACCCCACGTTCGTCCTCCATCTACCTGCTGATGGACATCTGTGTTGTCCCATGGTGCCAGGTGATACGTACAACCGAAGGGTATGTCTTCTTCATTCTTAATCTTTGAATATAACACCTGAGAGTGAACCATCAGATAATGAGATTGTAAAAGTCTCACAACATTAGACCTAAAGTGAAAGTACCCTGATGTCTCTTTGATATTTTTTTCCCAGGACATACTCTTCTTTTTTTTGCTAGAATTCTCTTTTTCTTCTCCCCTTCTGAATTTCCTCATCGAGAAAAGAGTAATTGTTGGGTCTTTCATACCCAGGAGGCTTACAGAAGTCTGGAAGTTCAGAAGGTGGTACTCTCCTAATTTTAGTGCAAAATGAATAAAAAGAAGAAAGATCACTGTACAGGAGGGTAATATTCCTTTTCATACATTGTTTTTCCCAATTCAAAGTTTTGCTGTGATGAATTAGTTTTTGATTAGAAAGAGAGGCTCTGTATTATTATTTTTAATTATAATTTAAGTTCTGGGATACATGTGCAGAGCATGCAGGTTTGTTACATAGGTATACATATGCCATGGTGGTTTCCTGCATCCATCAACCCGTCATCTACATTAGGTATTTCTCCAAATGCTAACCCTCCCCTATCCCCCAGCCTCCAACAGGCCCTGGTGTGTGATGTTCCCCTCCCTGTGTCCGTGTGTTCTCATTGTTCAACTTCCATTTATGAGTGAGAACATGTGGTGTTTGGCTTTCTGTTCCTGTGTTAGTTTGCTGAGAATGATGGTTTCCAGATTCATCCATGTCCCTGGAAAGGACATGAACTCATCCTTTTTTATGGCTGCATAGTATTCCACGGTGTGTATGTGCCACATTTTCTTTACCCAGTCTATCATTGATGGGCATTTAGGTTGGTTCCAAGTCTTTGCTATTGTGAATAGTGCCGCAATGAACATTCGTGTGCTTGTGCCTTTATAGTAGGATTATTTATACTCCTTGGGGAATATGCCCAGTGATGGGATTGGATTGCTGGGTCAAATGGTATTTCTGGTTCTAGGTTCTTGAGGAATTGCCACACTGCCTTCCACAATAGTTGAACTAATTTACATTCCCACCAACAGTGTAAAAGCGTTCCTATTTCTCCACATCCTCTCCAGCATCTGTTTCCTGCCTTTTTAATGATCACCATTCTAACTAGTGTGAGATGGTATCTCATTGTGGTTTTGATTTGCATTTCTCTAATAACCACAGCTACTCAGGAGGCTGAGGCAGGAAAGTAGCTTGAACCTGGAGGCAGAGGTTGCAGTGAGCCAAGATCTAGCCACTGCACTCTAGCCTGGCGACAGAGCAAGACTCTGTCTAAAAAAAAAAAAAAAAAAAAAAAATCCCATCTCTTTTTCATACTCAAGAGCCCAGTGAAAAATACCCGAAAGTTCTCCACAAAGGCCTTCCTCTAATAATACAGAGTCTGTATTATTAACCAGTCATCTTTAATAATCTTTAATAATACAGGACCTGTATTATTAGAGGAAGGCCTTTGTGGAGAACTTTCGGGTATTTTTCACTGGGCTCTTGAGTATGAAAAAGAGATGGGATTTTTTTTTTTTTAGACAGAGTCTTGCTCTGTCACCAGGCTAGAGTGCAGTGCCTAGATCTTGGCTCACTGCAACCTCTGCCTCCCGGCTTCAAGCAATTCTCCTGCCTCAGCCTCCTGAGTAGCTGAGAGTACAGGTGCATGCCACCACGCCTGGCTAATTTTTATATTTTTGGTAGAGACGGCATTTCACCATGTTAGCTGGGATGGTCTGGAGCTCTTGACCTCGTGATCCACCCGCCTTGGCCTCTCAACGTGCTGGGGTTACAGGCGTGAGCCAGTGCACCCAGCCGAGATTGGATCTTTCAAGGTACTTATGGCTCCAACCCAGATAAACAATCCCATGGAATTAAGACACCATCAATAGAGAAAACTGTCAGTCATTTTCAATATGAACCCCAAGTTCAAATCGTAGTCGCAAATTGCTGGGGCTGCAGTTCACCTGAATTAATTTTCACTCCACAGGAGGTATCCAGAGGGTCTATTAATTTGGTAACAGTGATGATTCTCTCAAGCAGTGTTCTCAGTGGGGTGCCCTGATCAGCCACAAAAGCATCAGCTGGGCTTCTTAGAAAAGTGGACTTCTGTTTCCAGAGAAATGGTGGAAAACAGTAGTGGACAAACTTCATCCTTAAAAGGCGGACAGTAAATACTTTTGGCCTTAGAGGCACGTGGCTGCTGTTGCCATGGCTCCATTCTGCTGCTGTAGCACGAAGCTGCGTAGATAATGTGGGAATGAGAGGGTATGGCTGTGTTTTAAAACCCTTTATTTAGAAAAGTAGGTGGCACCTGAATTAGACCTGTGGCCGCAGGTGGACAACCTCTGATCTAAAACCCTCACCGGCCTTCCTAAGAAAGCCTAAGCTGCTCACTGGAGCGAGCGTCTTACCTTTCAGGTGTGGCCTTTCGACTTGCTGATGGTGCCCACGCCCGCCTGGGCCCGAGGACCAGTTTGGCCTCGTGCCTCTTTGAGCAGCTAAGTCAGCTGTGAGAACGCTTTGCTCACACTACAGCCCTGAGCCTCTGTCTATTCACCCTCACTCTTGTTTCGGACTGAGGCGAGTGGAGAGGGTCACAGAGGGGATTGACGGTGATCTCCACCTGTGGCAAGGTCAGGCCGACCTCTTTAGAAAACAAGCTGTCCTTTTACCCTGCTATGGCTCCCTAGTTAATGAGACTCAGCAGCTGCAGAAAATTACCAGGGAGCAAAGCAAGGCTGTTGCCATGAACTGATTCAGCCCCAGTAAAGGGTAAGGTGTTCACAACTTTCATCACTTCAACGGGCCCCTAATAGGTATAAGCTGTTACCGCTCTTATCCCAGACGAAAGGTGATATCCGTGATGGGGCAGAAAGCAGCGGGGCTGGAAACGGGCTCCGGAGCTTGCTTTGCTTGACGACAGCCGCCCTAATGTGGCCGTGGACGTGGTGAGGATGAAGACGGTTTCTGTACCTGCCGCTGCAGGCTTCCGCAGGGGTATGTACGACAAATAGCTAAGAACAGGGTGACGGGCCCGGCCTTTGCGCTGTGAACGTTTTATGTTCAAATGATTCGTATTTTTAGAAAACAAAATTATTAATTCAAATCTTTTGAAAATCCAGTTGCAAATGAGGGCTGATGTAAACATTTCCAGAGTAGTTTGAATTTCCAGTGGAAGTCGTAGAATTATTTCACCGTCTGGCTCCTTTCTCCCGTCCATTCTGGGTGGGTTTGCAGCTGCTCTGAGGCTCTGAGGGCAGCCGCTACCCTTTTCTGGAGGAAAAGACTTGTACGTGAGGAGGCTTAGGACTGAGCGGGAACATGGGACTTGTGCTGAAAAACTAACAACCCCCTCCAAAAAACACCCTCCTGATATAGTGCATGACATGGATGGAGGGGTAATGAGTGCATGTTGGAAATTTAGGGGGGTAAGAAATCACCCTGTCATCGGGCAGCCCAGAAAGGCTGTCAGGAGAGGGAGCTGCAGGATGAACCGTAAATGACTTTTCATGGAGAAAGAGGACACTTCCTACATTTAGAGAAACAACACATTCAAAGCACAAAGCCATTTATTTTCTATCAAATTGTCTCTTTCCATAGACACTTCCCTTTGGCCTATTGTTATTAATTATTAAACACTCACATGTCTTTTAAATCATTTCAAATCTTTTCTGGAGGCAGATAGATTAAATATCATAACAAAAATATTTTTGTAAAAATATTTATGTAGGAAAGAATACGGAACATGTATAGAAGTGGAGAAAAAATATAAATCATTTCCTTGTAAAAGTTTGGGGAGGAGAGGAATGGAAGAAAATGCGGGGTAGTTGGGCTGTGCGTTAAACCAGCTGGGGGACGATTTTCTTGGTCAGAAGGACAAGCTGTGATTCTTGTGATGAAGATCAAAGTTTCATTAAGTACATGGAAAGAAGGGAGGACTATAAGCACTCTCACTAGAAAAAAATGAACACGTGGCATCATTCTGGGTAACTTACCATTCTGTGTCTACATGGCTTTTTCAGGGGATTCAAAACAACACAGTAAGTACTAATAACAGCTAAGATTTATTGATCTGTGTGGCAGCCAGTGTGCTAAGAAATGTACGTGCATGAATCTGTCTGATCCTCACAACACCCTTTGTGCACATAAGAAAATGGGGGTGCGGAGGCCGCCCCGGCAACGTGGCTCTCGAGCCCCTGCTCCCAGCAGCGCAGGGCCTCTGTCCCTTCACAGTCTCCTAAGGTGCAGCCCAGGCCTCCCAGAGACCTGGCGGCTGCCGAATGAGCTGTGGGGGCCTCTGCTTCCTTATCCACGGATCCATGGAGTTGGACTCTAAAGCCCGATCCAGGTCCTATCTGCAGTAATGGTTGAAGATTTTCCCCATGAATGACATTAATTGAATCTCATATAAAAGTAGATTATTTGCTTAGTCACATGCGCATTGGACAAATATATGCAAACTCTTATGTGCGGGTCTGCAAATCTGCAAAGGTTCCACATACTACCCGGGATACACACAACGCACAGTGGGGAATTCTGTGAGTCTCCTTCCACACTCAGCACGGGGGCCTTCTGTTTTCATTATCTTCTATACGTAGTGTGCTGGGGGCACATATATGTGTGTCTTGATGTATATTTTGGAGAATTTTTCCCCGACTATGTAATCTTTTCATCTGAAATATGTTTTAAATAAGCTTAAGATGAAAGTTAATCCACAGTCTGGCTGAAGAGCGGCCATGGCTGGAATGATTGATTCCACGAAACTCCGACTTGCTCTCCTGCCCTGCTTCCTGGGCATGAACTGCGAGCTCTTTCTCTTCCCAGCTCTCAGCCTCCTTGGTGCACTTCTCTTCTGTGACCCTGTGTTTTCTTTGCATGCCCTTGTTGGCACTCATTTTTATAAACGTGCTCCCAATCCTTCCTTTTAACTGCATCCCCCTTCCCCCTACAGAGCATTAGAAGTGAAGACATTATCAGTCGGTGACTCTGGGCCATGCCATTACCGAGATTTCCCGCTGAGCCATGCTCTGTGTGGACTATTATCCAGAAATTTCATGTGCTGACTCAGCCAAAGGTGGAAGGGTGAAGAAAGCGCGTTAATACTCCCCTCAGCACCTTCGTGGCAGAGTGGTTGTGTGGCAGCCAGAGAGCCCTGTTCTCAGAGAAGGGAGGCTCCTGGGTGGGGTGTAGCAAAAGCTGCAGCTGGAACGGAAGCCACGCGGGACAGTGGCGCCTGCTCCAGCTCACAGGTGTCCTGGCGAGCAACTCTGTTTCTTTCTCTTTTTTCTTTTATTTGTTGTTCTTTTCTTTTCAAAGGTGACACAGCAGCAAAGGCAACATTATGTTTACATGGTCTTCTCTTTGACTCACTCTAAAATTTTACAGTAAAAGTTACCTAAGAACTTAACTGAATTAAAGGCTTAAAGGTGAGAGACGTTTGGTTTCATTTTCTTTTTTTAAAAAAATTACTTCCTTGACTGTACATATAAATGAGGATTCAGGATATGTGCCTTAAAAAGGTGTCCTGAAGGAAAGAATGATCTTGTTTGCAATATTATAGGCCCAAAAATGTTGTAGAAAGTTTCACACGGAGATGGGAAGAAAGAGGGGAAGGTATTTTGGAAGAGATAGAGGACCCCACTGAGCACACCCAGGGATCCTTTACTTGGGGGAGGTGGGGACAGATGAGGACGAGGGCATCTTTCCTTTAGCCTCGGAGATGTGGCTTTGGTGGTGGGGACAGGGGAGCATCCCGTGCCAGGGTCCTCCAGGCTGCTGTCTTCCCCTTCAACACCCACCCATGCACCAGCAACACACTTGAGTGATGTCATAGCTGCTTTTATATTCAAGAATGTGGAAGTCTGTTATAAGATTAAAATGAGAATTCTGCTCTATGCAAGAACAGTTTCTGCACTGATCCCTCCAGGGAGCCCACCTTGCGTCTCAGTGGAGGAGCCACATCCCTCCCTGCAGGTCAATAGGAAGACCAGCTCACAGGGATGACGTGGACTCGTGCCCAGGCACAGACCAGGGCTGGAGCTGAGATCCCGAGAGGTTTCCTGGGTTCAGAAAGAGACCATAGAAGGGCAGAATCTTAGCCTGGAACCTAAAGTGTGGGCTGGTGTTCAAGGGGAATGTGAAAGTTAAAAGGGCAGTCAGGACAGGAGCAAGGGGCTTGGGTCAGACCATTTGGACACCCTCCTTGAGAGAGAAGCCAGGAAAGTCAGCTGAGAATGGGTGGCAGGGAGAGCCTGTCTTCTTCCCACCACTGCAACTTTTGAGAGGAGGAACCAAGAATTCGATACCAAGGACAGTGGGTTTTAGTTTACATTTTCCCCTGGCCAAAAGTCAGGTGACTTCAGGTAAATCTCGTTTCATCTTTTATATTCGTCAGATGCCGGCTGTGTTCCCCTCTGCCTTCCTTCTGCTCGCTCGCTTTCTTTCTTTCTGTCTGTCTCTCTCTTTACTTTCCCCCACTCTTTGCCTCCCTCCCCATCTCTCCTTCCTCTCACCTCCCTTTCCCTTCCTTTTCTTCTTTTTCTTTCTTTTCCATATTGAACTCGGCCCTTATTAGATGCTTAAATGATGCTCTTGTGTTAGTCATGGTTAAATTTTCTGTGAGAATAAGGCATTTTTGAAAACAGGTATATTAGAGCTTTCAGATCATAATCTATTGTCATTAGATCAATTGTCAGCTGGTAGTTTGGCATAACCTAGTGAAAACTGCATTTAGACCTGGTGTTAATTCACACAGCACGCTCGGTTTGCTGGCTTATTTACCTCCTCAGTGTCCAGGTTCCTACTGGTGCGTTCCTTGGACTAACTGCGCTTCATAAAAAGAGGCGTGAGGGTACAAGTCAGCTGGAGTGGGGCAGGAGGGCGCGGGTACAGTCCTGTCCTGCCAGGCTTCTGCAGCTGGAAGCCTGGTGTGGGCAGAGGGCATTGGTGATGGCATTCACAAGCAGAAACACTGAAGGAACTGGTGGGATGATGGGATGGTACCTCTTGTGAGGGCCGCAGGTTGAAGCCTGAGCTGCAGCGGATGCATTTCCACATGCGGTTCATTTTACAGTGGTTTGTCTTGTTATTTTGTTAATAATAAAAGGAATATAGGCTCAATAAGCAAATTATAGGAAGTAAATAAAATTATAAGAGAAAAATAAAGAAATCACATCTAATTTCACAATGTACCTGTAAATGAGGATTCAGGATATGTGCCTTAAAAATGTATCCTGAAGGAGAGAACGATCTAATTTCACAATCAGAGGTAATAGCTTTTATCATATGCATTAACATTTGATAAGATACTTTACCTTATATTATGGAGATTGTTCATGTCATAAAAGTTCCAGGTAAACATTAAGTCAGCAAAATATTTTGTTTGCTGAACTGACCATAAAGTATTTAACATTTTCTGATTTTAAACATTTTTTAAACTGTAAATCATGCTATAATTAATGTTTTACTTCAGATATTTAAAGAGTAGGATCTTTAAAGTGAATGACTGGGATACATACAATGGATACATTTTGCTGATTGATTTTTTTCTTTCTTTAGAGCTCCTTTTTAGCTCTTGTGGGTACGTGGTAGGTGTACATATTTATGAGGTGCGTGAGATATTTCGGTACAGGCATGCAGTGTGTCATAATCACATCATGGAAGACTGGTAGCTATTCCCTCAAGCATTCTGTGTGTTACAGACAATCCAGTTCCACCGTTTTAGTTATTCTTATGTGTACGATTAAGTTATTACTGACTATAGTCTCTCTGTTTCGCTCTCAAATACTAGGCTTCCCTTGTTCTTTCTTTTTTCCAGCCTCTGGTAGCCATCCTTCTCCTTTCTGTCTTCATGAGTTCAACTGTTTTGATTCTTAGATCACACAAATAAGTGAGAATATATAATGTTTATCTTTCTGTGCCTGACCTATTGCTCTTAACATAATGATCTCCAGTTCTATCCATTTTGTTGCAAATGACAGAATCTCATTTTTAGGGCTGAATAGTATTCCATTGTGTATATGCACCACATTTTTTTATTCTCAGATTTTTTTCTTTAAAGACATTTTTTTTAGTTTTTGATATGATTTTATTTTTTAGAACAGTTTTGCATTCACAGCAAAACTGAGAAGAAAGTACAGCGATACTCCACATATCCTTTGTCCCCACACACTCATGAGCTTCTCCACTATCCGCGTCCCCCATCAGAGTGGTACATTTGTTACAATTGATGAGTCTATATTGACACACCGTTATCACCCCAAGTCCATAGTTTACATTAGGGTCACTCTTGGTGTTGTATATTCTATGGGCTTGGATAAATGTATAGTGACATATATTCACCACTATAGAATCATACAAAGTATTTTCACTGCCCTAAAATTCCCCTGATGCACCACGTTTTTTAATCCATGAATCTGTTGATGGACACTTACATTGCTTCCAAATCTTGGTTGCTGTGAACAGAGCTGCAACAAACAGCAGAGATCTGCTGGGAGTGCAGAGATCTCTTCAATTACCTGATCTCTGTTCTTCAAGTATATAACGGACAATGGGACGGCTGACTTTATGGTAGCTCTATTTTTAGGTTTTTGAGAAACTTTCAAACTGTTCTCTGTAGGGGTTGTACTAATTTATGTTTCCACTAACAGTGCATAAGGGTTCCCTTTTCTCCACATTCTATCCAGCATTTGTTATTGCCTGTCTTTTGGATATAAGCCATTGTAACTGGGGTGAGATATCTCATTGTAGTTTTCATCTGCATTTCTCTGATCATCAGTGATGTTGGATACCTTTTCATATGCCTGTTTGATATTTGTATGTCTTCTTTTGAAAAATGTCTATTCAAATCTTTTGCCCATTTTTTAATCACGAGATTAGATTTTTTATAAAGTTCCTTGAGCTTTCCATGTGTTCTTGTTACTGATCCCTTGTCAGATGGGTATTTGCAGATCCTGCCTCCCATCCTGTGGGTTCTCTTGACTGTTGTTTCCTTTGCTGTGAAGAAGCTTTTTAACTCGATGTGATCCCATTTGTCCAGTTTTGCTGTGGTTGCCTGTGCTTGTGGGTATTACTCAAGAAATCTGCCCAGGTCGACGTCCTGGAGAGTTCAGCCAATGTTTTCTGGTAGTAGTTTCATAGTTTGAGGTCTTAAATTTAAGCCTTTAATTCATTTTGATTTGATTTCTTTTTCTATTTTGGTGAAGAATGTCATTGGTATTTTGATAGAGATTGCATTGAATCTACACATTGCTTTTGGTGGGCATCAACATTATAACGGTATTGATTCTTCCAATCCACAAACATTGAGTATCTTTTGATTTTTATTTTTTTGGGTCCTCTTCAATTTATTCCATTACTGTTCATGTTCTTCATCGTAGAGATACTTCACTTCTTTGGTTTAGTTAATTCCTAGATATTTATTTTTTTTGTGGCTATGGTAAGTGGGATTACTTTTTTGATTTTTTTTTTCAGATTGTTTAGCATTGGTATATAGAAACGCAACTCATTTGTCTGTGTTAATTTTGTATCCTGTAAGTTTACTGAATTTGTTTATCAGTTCTAATATTTTTGGTGGAATCTTTAGTTTTTTCTCCAATTATAAGATCATATCATCTGCAAACAAGAATTATTTTACTTCTTTTTTTTTTTTTTCTAACTTGAATGCCCTTTATATCTTTCTCTTGTCTGATTGCTTTTTCTGGGACTTTCAGTGCTATCTTGACTAACAGCAGTGAAAGTGGGCGCCTTTGTCATGTTCAGGTCTAAGAGAAAAGTCTTTAGCTTTCACTCAGTATAATACTAGCTGTGGGCCTGTCATATATGGCTCTTCTTATGTTGATGTATGTTTTTTCTGAACCCAGTTTTTTGAGGGATTTTATCATAAAGTGATGTTGAACTTTATCACATGCTTTTTCAGCACCAATTGAGATGATCATGTAGATTTTTTCTTTCATTCTGTTGATATGGTATATGGCAATGACTGATTTGTAAATGTTGAACCATCCTTGCAATCCTGGGATAAACTTCATTTGGTTATAATGAATGATCTTTAAATGTATCGTTGAATTCAGTGTGCTAATATTTTGTTGAAGATTTTTGCATCAATATTTATCAGACATATTAACCTGTATCATTATTATTATTATTGTTTTTGAGTCGGAGTCTTGCTCTGTTACCATGCTGGAGTGCAATGGTGTGATCTCTGCTCATTGCAATCTTTGCCTCCCAGGTTCGAGCAATTCTCCTGCCTCAGCCTCCTAAGTAGCTGGATTATAGGCATGCACCACCACACCCAGCTGAGTTTTGTATGTTTTTTAGTAGAGACAGGGTTTCACCATGTTGGCCAGGATGATCTCGATCTCCTGACCCATGATCTGCCTGCCTTGGCCTCCCAAAGTGCTGGGATTACAGACATGAGCCACCATGTCTGGCCCTGTATTTTTATTTGATGTGTCTTTGGTCTTGGTGTCAGGGTAATACTGGCTAACACATAGAAGGAGTTTGGAACCATTCCCTTCTCTTCTATTTTCCTAAAAGTTTGAGTAGGATTGGTGTTGATTCCTCCTTAAATGCTTGGTAGAATTCAGCAGTGAAGCCACTGGGTCCTGGACTTTTCTTTACTAGACTTTTACTATGGCTTTGATCTCATTACTTGTTATGGGTCTGTTTAGGTTTCAGATTTCTTCATGGTTCAATCTTGGTAGGTTGCATGTGTCTAGACATTTATCAGTTTCTTCTAGATTTTCCAACTTATTGGCATATAGTTGCTCATAGTAGCCACTAATGATGCTTTCAATTTCTCTGATACGGGTTGTAATGACTCCTTTTTCATCTCTCTCTTTTGTTTTTTTATTTGGGTCTTCTCTCTTTTTTGCTTAGTTAATCTGGCTAAATATTTGTCAGTTTTGTTTACCTTTTTTCCTTTAAAAAAAGAGTGTATTTTATTGATTTTTTGTTTTTTTTTTCATTTCAAATTTATTCATTTCTGCTCTTATCTTTATTATTTATTTCCTACTGAGTTTTGAGTGGGTTTGTTGTTGCTTTTTTAGTTCTTTAAGGTGCATTGTTAGGTTATTTATTTGAAGTTTTCCTTCTTTTTTGATGTAGGCACCTACAGCAATAAATTTCCCTCTTAGTGCTGCTTTCACTGTATTCCATAGGTTTCAATACATGTGTTTCCACTATCATTTGTTTCAAGAAAGTTTCCAATTTTCTTCTTAATTTCTTCACTGTCCCACTGATCATTCAAGAACATGCTGTTTAATTTCTATGTATTTGTAAAATTCATGGAAATTTTGAAATTATTCATGTTAATGATTTCTAGTTTTCTTACATTGTTATCAGAGACGATGCCTGATACTATTTCAATTTTTGAATGTTTTAAGACTTGTTTTTTGACCTAACATATGATCTGTCTTTGAGAACGATCCATGTGCTAAAGAGAAGAATGTGTACGCTGTAGTCATTGAATGAAATGCTCTTTAAAAGTCTGTTAGGCCCATTTTGTTCTATAACACAGATTAAGTCAAATGTTGCTTTGTTGATTATCTGCCTGGGAGATCTGTCCAGTGCTGAAAGTGCGGTGTTGAAGTCTCCCGCTATTATTGTACTGAGGTCTATCTGTCTCTTTAGCTCTAATAATATTTGCCTTACATATCTGGATACCCCAGTGTTGGGAGCATACATGTGTGCAATCCTTATATCTTCTTGCTGAATTGACCCCTTTATCATTATATAATGATCTTTATTTCTTTTTGTCTTGAAATATATTTCGTCTGGTATAAGTATAGCTACCCCTGCTCTTTTTATTATTTCCATTGAATGAAATATCCTTTTTCTTTATTTCTTTATTTTTACTCTACATGTATCTTTGTAGGTAAAGTTTCTTGTAGGGAACAGACCATTGGGTCTTGGGTTTTCATCCATTCAACCACTCTATATCTTTTGATTGGAAAGTTTAATCCATTTCCATTCATTGTTATTATTAATAAATAGGAACTTACTCCTGACAGACTGATTTTTTTCAAAGTTCATACCACCCAATTACATTTTCATTATGAAGTCTACAGAATTGTCCAAATCACAACAGTGCTCACCAGTGAGTTCAGCACTCAGCCTTCATGCTCCGTGGACTGTGTGCTAGGGTTCTAACCCCATGTTCTTCTTAAAAAGCACTGAACACGTTCATAAACTTGAGGTGTAATTTAATTGGCAAAAGCTAAGATACTTTGGCTCCTAATAAGAAGCCATCAATAAAATTAATTAGCACTCATCTTCAGAAGTAAATCAAGGTTTACAGTTTTTTAAAGTCCTTGTAGCCTTATCTTACATAGAATCACATGCCTTCTTCTGGGTGATTTTCATGTAGGCATTGTGAATTACCTTGCATATATAAATAACAGCACAGTCGCTCACACACAGTAGGCACTCAGTAAGTCTCTGTTGTTTTGATTTAGTTAACACCACAGCTGTCTGAAGGAAGGACAAGATAAGGCCTCCTCGCAAGTACAGGGTCCCCTGTCTCGTGCTGTTGAGCTTGCTTTCTTCTTTGCTTTTGAGGTTTATAAAAGGTCTATCTGGTGTCCATCTCATGGCGTTCAGTTGCTGCACACGCAGCTCATTTCAGCCACACTATCTTCCCATCCCCCCAGGTACCAATTAAAAAGGTAACAGGAAAAAAGTCTGAAGCATAAATATGTAACATGAGGAACTTCTTCAGGTGAAAAGCATTGAAGACCCAGAAATAGCAGACTATTGTGGCAGGTGAGGCTCTCCATTCCTGGGGGCTTCCTGTGTATTTCACGGAACCTACTGAGTGTTTGTCATTGTCACCTCTCTGCTAGCTCTACTTCAGTACTCCAGCTGCAGGAAAATACACCAGGTACCTCAGGTGGAGAAGGCTGGACAGGGCAGTGAGCAAGCCTGCATTAATTTCCTGTTGTCAGTTGCAAAGTATTCCCACAAACTTAGTGGTTGACATAATGTACATTTGTTGTCTTACAATTCTCTAGTCAGACATTTAAAATGGGTCTTCCTGTGCTAAAATCAAAGCTGGCAAGGCTGCATTTCCTTGGGAGGCTCCAGGGGAGAATCCCTGTCCTTGCCTTCCAGCTTCTAGAGGGCACCGGGTGCTTCAGCTCTTGGCCCAGCCTCCACGTTCACAGCCAGCACGCCAGCATCTCCAATTCCCTCGGACTCTGCCTCTCTTGCTCTCTTCTTTGACTTATGAAGACCCTTATGATTCCACCTTGCAGCTGGGCAATTAATCATATTTAAAAATCCCCCATTTCAAGGTCCTTAACTTAATCACACATCACGTAAGGGATCATATTCACAGGCTCTGCAGATCGGGGTGTAGACATCTTTGGGGGGCTCTGATTGTGCCCACCACAGGTCTGTCATCTTCGCAGAACTTTGTGACCTTACAGATGGGGCGTGTATCAAAAAGACATTTTCATCAAATTAGAAAATGGTATCAACTAATCTGAACTAAGGGCTCAATGTTGAATTTTTATTATTCCTTTATAGAAGCTTTTTATATTTATCTTAGTTGGTTGTCTTTCTTCCCTGAGTGTTTCAGGAATGTTTTTTTAACATGAAACATCCAAGTCCATCTACACAAAGTGACGGCATTTGACAGTCCTTCCATAATGCATAAATCGAGAGTGTGTTTGGAGGTTCTAGCAGGGGGGCACAGCTGCTCGTGTACCCTTAACCGAAGACCGGGCCTCCTCTATTGGGGATGGTCGTCCTCTTTGACCGAGCACGCAGCTTCAGAAGGAGTGCATGTGCAGTGGTGAGGAAGGAAGGGGACACTCGCCTAGGCAGCCACATCAGGCGAATCAATCCTGGCGATCGATGGGGCAACAGATGTCACAGCCAGATTGACCTCATGTCCGTGATGAATAAATTGATACCAATGAATACGGTTCAACTTTCTGGGCTTCCCTCTGATTATTTGAAATCTGTAGGCATCTAATCTTATAAGAATGAGTACTTCCCATCCTCATATTTATTACTCTTCTGATTAACATTGGTTTCTAAGATGTCTGTGGGTGGAAAATGGACTGATGATGGTTGGAATTTTGGAAATTGATTAACATACCCTTAGTTTGCACAACAGTTTCTTGCTGACGTTACTGGAAAAGTCATATTAGCGAAAACATTTTCCACCCTATCTGCCAGGTATGGAGTTAAGGATTCACATTCATACCTTTATATAAAAGTCACAGAACTCTTTAACATGGAAAACAGAGAAACACTTTGGATACTAACGTGCTTCAAAGGATCCCACAGCCAGGAGTGGCTCTATACTGCCTTGAGTTAAGATACGCAGCATCCAGTTACCTAATCTCTTAACAGAGAGTCCAGGGTTTTGCCTGACATTACACTTTGAATGAGCCATAGACGTAGCATTAAGATATAATACCAACTGCTGAATTCCTGGTTTAAAGGTTGCCAAGCCTCAAAGCTTGATCAGCTTAACTAGTCTTTTCTTCTCCAGAAGAAAGAAACACAGGCTCAAGGAGTCACTGAGCTCAGAGTGTGCCATGCCTTGGAGGAGACCTGGAGCTCAGGATGGCCTACCTCCTTCTCCAGGACTCTACATGGCTCAGCACCGTCCACCCTCAGTCAGCCCAGGCCATGCACTGACACAGGCAATGGAGCCAGCCAGAGGGCATGAATCATCCTCCAGAATTCCTATTCATACTTCTGATCTTTTCTCTATTTTTCAATATTCTTTTTTCATCACCTGTGCCTATTAAAAAAAAATCACTCTGGATGCAATAGTTAGCCTTGCTAACACAGTCTGTACACCGGGGAGCTGTTCTCAAACTGTAATTCAGGTATGCTGTGTTGTTAATCTGAGCACTCAAGTGGTGTGCTAGAAACCAATTGTCCATTCCTGTTGAGTATGCTTCATATAATTGAGAACGTACAACAGGATACAATGTTTCACGTAACTTCTAAGGGGCAAATAGCTTTTCCTCCATATCTTTATCCTAATAAGGACCTCAAAATAACATAGTAGCCATCTCAGCTCTCCCAGGTGATGTGGCTGGCTAGAGAGCTAGAAGGATCTCCAGCCTTCAGTTCGCAGGGAGAGCCTGGACTGCTGGCTGAAGCAGGCAGGCCGCAGGGCAGCCCATCGTTGCCCTATGGCAGTATCATGTCTTGCCAAAGGCCACATCATATCAAGTCAGTCTGTGTTTCTGCCACCATTTCCCCTCTTCCGTACACCCGGCCCCTGAGCTGGCACTGTTCCTGGAGCCTACAGTCTAAGTAGCGGAAAGAGCCCTTCGCACCTGTGATAGGTCAGCTTATGCTGAGCTGGTGCAAGCTTCTCTTTCCCCAGGGACTTCGAGCCTTATCACCGATACCAAAACTTGGGATGTTCAGTCTTCAGGATTCAACTTCCTCATTTAGAATATGGAGGTATTTAGAATATGGGGGTATTATCTGCCCTGTCCACTGTGCAGAATGTCGTGAGAATAAAGTAAAAGAATTGGTCAGAAGCATTTTGCGTACCATAAAGCACCGTGGGAGGCACACTTTTATCCTTTTTTTTAATTTATGAGATTATTTTTCCCTTCTCATAAGTCCATCAACTAAGAATCTTGCAAAAGTTTACAGTTTAATTTTGCAAATGGACACAAACAAAAACCCACATTGATTGGTCTTTGGGAAAACTACCCTTTTCTAACAAAGACGAGGAAGCAGCAAGGACTGGTCAGCATTTTCTCAGATTGTGGCTTTTCATAAAAGCAGGTGTGTATAGTGTGATATGTAAACATCTTTTGATAAGCTTGAGTATTTTCTTATATGACTGAACATGCATGATCGAAATAGGAACATATTTGGAATGATGGTCTCCAAGACTGTGTGAGTATTTTATTATGAAATCTGCATTTAATTGCCTTTAGTCATTCAAAAACTTTTCTGTCAGTATGCACTGCCAATCCTGCATGTGGTCTTTCTTCCGGAATGGCTGCTGACAAGGTTGCCAATTAGAGTGAACATTTCTCAACGATGTGAGCGTCTTTCCACTGGAAGCTGACTTCAAGCCTCCTTGTCACTTCGTATGCTGAAACGTGTCATGTAACAATCAGATGCCAAAAGTGACTCCACTACTTTGCTCGCCATTCCCACCAGAATACAAAACTAAAAAAGCAATCTATGAGAAAGACACGCATTTGGATTTCTGTGTGTGCTGCCATATGAATCTCATGAGTCTTCTGTGTTTCTGTAAGTAGAAGCAACGTGGCTTGCGTGCAGCATGTGGCCTACCAGCTACGTTTCTGCAGGGCCCCTGGTGTTTGTTGAGGCATACCATGTGCAAGGTCAGACGTCTACTCTATTCTGCATTATACACACTAGGTAGCACGGAAGCCTGTGAGCTGGCATGATCCTTCTTCACGGCTAGCCTGTGAAGTCTAGACAATTATGAAGTCTATTAGTCTGCATCCCTCTTTTGGGGGGGAACCTTAAATCCTGCCGTCCCAATTAAGGGAGATGCCATGTGAAGGTATGGTCCAATGTAAGCAAACCTTAAGATGATAAGTTTTTAGAGAAGATTATTTATTTTGCATAAATTATTTTGTTCTATTTGCAAAAGAATTCACCAAGAATATCTTTGAATGGTAAACTTTCTTAGGGCTTTTCAAATAGGACACACCTGCCCAAACCTTGCTTTTAACTTGTTGTTTAGGAAAGTGTAATAAAGTGTATTTTTACTTAAGACAACTTCAGTTCCTCAACGTCAGCACTTCTGTCTTTTTCCTTTTGTTTTCCAGCCTCAGGGCAGCCTCTCCCTCTGTGCTTCCGCCTCCCCGGGTCCCTTCCCTCACTCTCCCCTGCACCTCCCCGGGGCCCTTCCTTCACTCTCCCCTGCGCCTGTTACCACGGCTGCTTAGTCAGCAGACAGCCCTCCCTCCATTCTCCTCTTCCACAGGCGCCTTCCGGAACCTGTTTCCTTCCTAGAGAGCTGGTCTTTCTTGTTTCCATCCTCTTTGCTAAATGGTGGGCACATCTTGTCTAGAGGAATGTTCTTCATTTCCTCGGGATTTTCTGCCATGAACGCTCCTTAGCCACATTCTACTTTATACTGTGATGTAGGTGTATGCTGCTCACTAGAACAAAAACTATCTGTGGCCCTGATAATACTTGAAATGGGCCTTCCTCCTGGGTGGCAGCGATTTCACCTTGTGAGGCACACACAGTCGCATGGGACTGGGGGCTCTGCCTGCTTCTTTCTGGAGTGCCCACAGTATTCCGAGTGACCGGTGCTTGATAAATGGGAGCTGGATGGATGAATGAGGACTGAATTTATTTTTGCAATGTTTGTTGAGAGAGCCTCTCTTATGTGCCAGCCATTGTCATAGACATTGTCTTCATGAGACCAAACTCTGAGTAAAATGACAGATGAAGGAGAAAAGACTTAGAGCAGGACATTTTCTTCTAGCTAAAGCAGCAGGTTCTTTTCCTGATATATGGTGAAAAGTTGTAGTTTATCTTCATACTAAGCCCCTGGAATGCACTTGAAGTGGTGTTAACCATCACTCAGTTACCTGTAGCAAAATTAATAACATTGGATCAAGTAACGTGTTTTTCTCATTTGTCCATTTGGGAGATGCTGGGCCTGTGCTGCTTTGCAGAGATTGGCAGAGGAGAAAAGATGGATCTGGTCTCTGTGCTCATGGGCTCATTTTTAGGAATGTTTTGCCTCTTAACTTCCTAATAAGGAACACTGATCCTCCAGTTACTTCAGTGAAGCAAGCTCATGCTTTTGACATTTTTTCTTTTCCTCCCTGCCTTTCCTCCTTCCTGCCTGCCTTCTTCCTCCTCCTCCCTTCCTCTTCCTTTTTCTTCTCTCTTTTCTTTTTTCCTTCAATCAATCAACCTATCAGTATATATTGAGCGCTTCCTTAAATGCAAAGTGTGATATAGTACTATATGCGTGTGTGTGTGTGTGTGTGTGTATGCGTGTGTACATGCGGGTATGTGTGTATATGTGCATGTGCATGTATGTGTGTTTACGTGTGAGAGTGTGTATACATATGTATGTACGTGTGTGCGTGTGTGTATGTGTGTGCATGTGTGTATCTTGCTTGCAGCTCCCACCAAAATCCAAAAACAGAAAACAAACAAAAACATAAGAAAGACGCATATTTGGAATCCTGTGTGTGCTGCCATATGAGTCTTGTGTGTTCCTATAAATGGAAGCAGTGTGGCTGGAGTGCGACGTGTGGCCTGCCAGTGACTTTACTGCAGGCCCCAGGGAAGTCCTGGCCTTATAAAGCAGTGAGCACGCAGGCAGCTCAGAGCAGAACCAGAGAACTGAGGAGAGAGGAACACTGGCCATGCTGCGGTTGCAGAAAGGAGAAAGGCAAATTCACTTCGTGGGGCTTCCCCATTGCGTTCCTGCTCTTCACTCTTTTCTCATTACTTCTGTTTTGTGGTGGGGACACCACAAAAAAATGTATTTTACAGGAAAGCAATATACATTTAAAAGTCCCTTTTGGCCAGGTATGGTGGCTCATGCCTGTAATTCCAGCACTTTGGGAGCCCGAGGCAGGCAGATCACGAGGTCAGGAGTTCAAGACCAGCCTGACCAACATGGTGAAACCCCATCTCTACTAAAAATATAAAAATTAGCCAGATGTGGTGGTGGGCACCTATAATCTCAGCTACTCAGGAGGCTGAGGCAGAGAATTGCTTGAACCTGGGAGGCGGAAGTTGCAGTGAGCCAAGATTGCGCCATTGCACTTCAGCTTGGGTGACAGAGTGAGACTCCATCTCAAAAAAAAAAAAAAAAGTCCCTTTTAAGAGCACACATTTTTAATCCGTTGGATATGGCACGAAGCATGCTGTTATAGCACCTATGAGCTGCCTGCTTTATTGAACACATTCACTAATACACAAAATTCAGAAATTAAAAAAAAATATTCTTAGTAGCATCACAGCATCCAATACCGAGAATAAATAAAAGGGATTCAATATCGCAGCGTGATCCTTTTTGTTCTTATTTTTCCCTCTGTCTTTCACCAACACGTGAAGTGGTGGCTGCCGTTCACTCACAAGCTGAACCCCAAATCGCAGGGACAGTCTGTGAAAGGAAAATCAGGGCGTTATTCTGATTGTGGTTCTGAACAACAAGACTTTTGACCTAAATATCTAAGTAGTTAAAATTGGAACTCTTTTTCCACCTCCTTGACAGTGGTAGGAATAGAAACATACTCTGTAACCTCTGGCTGAGGCCGCCGGCATGACGCACCTGGGCTGGCAGGGAGGGTGACGGCGCGTTTGACCTGAGGACTGACTCTGTGGGAAGAAAGCTATGATAAATTTGAAAATCTGGACACTGCTATGTCAGCAGCACTAATTGTCACCATATGGAAGTCAGAGGTGCATTATTGTTTTCTCATTTTGCTTTAGAGAGACTTAGACAAAGGATTAGATACGTATATTTTAATTTGCATTACTGTGGAAAATATATTTAATGGTGTACTGTTTCAAAATAGCAATAAACAAAGAGTAAAAAGTGAATGATTCAAATTCCTCCATCTAAAAACGACCACTATTGCCATGCTGTTATCCATTGATCCCATATTTTCTTGATCATTTACACTTTTTTTCTTTTTCTTTCACAAAGACTCACTGTGTTGCCCAGGCTGGAGTGCAGTGTTGCGATCTCGACTCACTGCAACCTCTGCCTCCTGGGTTCAAAAGATTCTCCTGCCTTACCCTCCCGAGCAGCTGGGACTACAGGTGTGTGCCACCACACCCAGCTAATTTTCGGTATGTTTAATAGAGACAGTGTTTCACCATGTTAGCCAGGATGGTCTCAATCTTCTGACCTCCTGATCCACCTGCCTCGGCCCCCCTCAAAGTGTTGGGATTACAGGCATGAGACACTGTGCCTGGCCTTCCACTTTTTTTTTTTTTTTTTTTTTAAATGAGTCTGTATTACAATTAGTTTTTGAGGCAAATCATAAAATATTTTACTCGGGAAATATATCACACTGCAAATTTACCTTTTATTTAATAAGCTGATCAGTTACTAGAGTAAGAGACAAAGAGGAATAGAGAAGAAAGAGGAAAAAGGATGGAGGAAGGAATGGCAGAAAAGGAATATAAACTCAGAGAAAAAGAGATGAGTGCAAGGGGACCCCGCGGGGAGAGAGGGATCAAGAGCTCCCCCGGCAGCTCTCCGCTCTGTCTGGGAGACTTGGCCCCTCAGTTCCACCCACCTGCCTTGTCTGCTGATGTTGCCTGTTTTTATTTTCATTGGTTTGCTATAGTTTGGAGAGCCAAACCAGCTCGCTGGGGAGCAAGAGGAAAATATTCTTTGGGCCTTGTCAGCAGCGATGAGAGCAGGTTTTGGAACCAGATATAATGAAGCCAGTCTTAGGTTGACAGCATGGCATTACAGCCCATCCCTGGTGTAAACCCCGAAGGACACTGCCCATCCTGACTTCAAAGTTTGAAGCTATTCCTTTCAGACTAACTCATAACTCACCTGTAAGTGACCAGTCACCACTTCTATGTCTAATGCTTTAACTTTCTTTGAATTTGTTTCACTAATTTCACTGCATGTGAAATCGAAAGTGTGTTACCTGCTACCCATGTGCACTGTGGCAATAGTGAAGAATGTGAAGAAAGAATTATCAGCCTATAAAAACATGCTCTAGGCAACTTAGAGTGGACTCATTTTAGGTCTCATGGAGAGAGAGTCTCTTTTTCCTTCCTTTGTCCCCATCTGCCTGTGCGCGTGCATACATGCGTACACTTGACATTTTCCACTGATCCTTCTATGTTATGTCATGGTGGCTGCAAAGGCCATAGTGAGGAGCTGGGAGCTGGCTCTAAACTAGAAATAGTCGTGTCCATCCGTGCGCTAGTTTTGCATTGCCATTGCTTTTGTATATGCATTATCAGGTTAAGAGACTCTCTAAGTGAGAATTACCTTATCTTCATTTTTAGAGATGAGGAGCCAGGCTCAGTGTGGCCAGGGGGCTGGATCGTGGTCCCGCAGGAGCTGGCTTGTGGAAAGCTGACACTTAACCAATTCTCACTCTTGCTCAGGGTCTTGGCAATGCCCCGCCCACCCTGGCACCTGCTACTATTCCACATCACAAGAGACCAAGACAAACAGAGATCAGCTACCCGGAAATTGGGAAGTCTACAGCTGGGTGGGCTGCTGAGGAAAAGGGCAGCTTTTAGTCAAGGAGGGCTTACCTCCTGCTTGTCGTGGAACGTGTAGGGATGTACGTGTTGGACTTTCAATCGTTGTGTCACACAGAGAGTTTTTATCGGGAATGGATCTCTAAGAGTGCTTCAGTAGCAGAGCTCCTACGCGGGGATTGGAAAGCGGGAGCCCGCAGATACACGCTGCACAAGGGATCACCTCTCAGCTGTGATTTCACTGCAGGGTACTGGGCCCTTAGTGTCCCCTGTTCCCCAAACAATGAGGAACAACTGTCTTCAGGTGTCACCCAGCACAGTGGGTCTCAAACAAGTGATATATGACAATCTCCACACACTTCATAAAAGGAGAAGTGTTTCTCCAAGTGCCTGTTTACCAAAGCCTTATTGCACTACAGATGCATCTGAAACTGCACCCAGTGACCCCATCCTTCCCTTGTGGCCATAGAAATGAATCACTCCCTGGGAATCCTGTGGGAACATTATTGATCTGGTCCCAAATCCTCATTTTCTAGATTAAAAAATTGAGCCCAGAGAGCAGGGTACCTCGCGCAGAGACACAGCTCATGGGTGCCCGGCAAGGACCGACCTCTCAGCAGCAGATAACGCCTTGATTTACCTTCCTCACAATAAGTCAATACGGCAATTCAGGTCCCCCCACATTCTGTGGTTCTCAGAAAAATCTGAGGATTCAATATCCTAAAAAATTTCCGCTAAGAAACCTGAAAACATTTTCTCTTCTTTCAACATGTCATGATCTTGTCTTTTCATTATGGAGGAATCATGACCTGCCTTTCTCTCAGAGGATCTGAAACGTGGACTGTGAAAGCCTGTGGCATCTGCATCTGTGCCCCTCTCTTTAAACAGCCTGACTTTACCTTACGCATGGGACCAAGGTGTGGCAAGGGGAATCACAGGGGACCGCTGTCCTGGGTTGCCTCTGACTGTGGGGTTCCCAGGAGACCCTGGCTGCCCAACGAGACAGAACCCAGGTGCGGGCGCCGTCTCTGCCACTTGCAGACCTGCAGCCTGTGTGGTCCTGAACAGTGACTTGAGCTGCCTGTCCCCCTCTTTGGAGGAAGGACATTCCCAATCCAGAGGCTTCAGGGACTTGAGTGGTTCATGCGGAGGGGCTGGTACCCACCGAATGCTCCAGGCCAGGTGCCGGCCTCTGTGCTGTTCTGAAGGGAGGCTCCTTCTCACTGACCTTCTGGGGATTTTGGATAAACAGACTGTGAGGGGAAAGTCTATTCAGTTATGCATTTTAAGCAACTTAAAACACTTACAAAAATTGCTTTTTGTTAGGAAGAGAATGATGTTTGGCACTTTGGGATACAGAAGCACATCCCTCATTCTGCCATTCTCCACCCAAACCACCAGCACAGTGATGTGAGGAGACATCCTTGCTCCCCGTGAAGGACCAGCCGCGTCTCCTGCCCTGGGTTCAGCGTGGCTCGTGTGAGGGAAGGGTGCTTGGCATTCATGTTCCTCACAGGTTGCTGTGCTTGTGTGAAAGTGCCGGTTATTGGTTAGTTGTGGGCAGCTGAAATCTTCAGATGGAATAAGGTGGGAAGGGAGAGGGGAGGGGTGGGGCCAGGCCCAGGAGAAGGAGCAAAGAAGGATCCAGAAAGGGAAGAGTGAGATGGGAAAATCTGAGCATCTCCTTCGGAAACATCCACCTGATTTTAAGAAAGGACAACCCATGAGTCTTCCCCAGTTTTTGAGGCAGGCTGAGGGAAACTCAGAACGTGCCGTGTGGTGTCATGGGTTGTTTGTAATCTGTTAATCCTTGGGCTCCTTTACGAATATGGAGGGTCATGATATGCTATATCCATGTGTCTCAAAAATGCAACTGCAGTGCAAATGAAACACTGGATTTTCAATAAACAGTAGATTAGCTGCCCCTCAGCCTGCTAGTTGTAAAAGCCATTCACAACCACATTTTCCTGATGCCGGAAAAATGTTTTAATTAGAAATGACGGGTACATGACGGAGAGTGCACCTTATAAAAATATAGAATAAAACACTGTGAATTCACAATTTTACCACAGAAATCAGCCAGTCTGTCGGGGTTAGTACATTATCATGGTGGTGATGTATTTCAGGGTACAGTGTGTGGGAACTGGGGAGAGGCTGCATGCTCACGTGTACCAATCAGAATGTGGCAGAATGGGGAGAAATCAAACTCACACAATGTGAAGGCCAGAGGAACCAGGAAATACAGACCCTGTGGGAAAACCAGGTCAAATGTTAGTGCCAATAACGACAAGGCTGGAGGTGAGAGACCCAGGAGCAAGGGACACACCACCCAGCGAGCAGGCACCCACTAAGGGGCTGTGTGAGGGTGACCCTAGCCAGCTAACAGAGGCAAGCTGTGAGGTGGATACTAACCAGCTAACCAGCTAACACACACCTCTCTAAGGGGAGGCCGTGAGGGAGATGCTAACCAGCTAACCAGCTAACACACACCTCTCTAAGGGGAGGCTGTGAGGGAGATGCTAACCAGCTAACCAGCTAACACACACCTCTCTAAGGGGAGGCCATGAGGCAGATGCTAACCAGCTAACCAGCTAACACACTCCTCTCTAAGGGGAGGCTGTGAGGGAGATGCTAACCAGCTAACCAGCTAACACACACCTCTCTAAGGGGAGGCCGTGAGGGAGATACTAACCAGCTAACCAGATAACACACACCACTCTAAGGGGAGGCTTTGAGGGAGACGCTAACCAGCTAACCAGCTAACACACACCTCTCTAAGGGGAGGCTGAGTGAGATGCTAACCAGCTAACCAGCTAACACACACCTCTCTAAGGGGAGGCCGTGAGGGAGATACTAACCAGCTAACCAGCTAACACACACCTCTCTAAGGGGAGGCCATGAGGGAGATGCTAACCAGCTAACCAGCTAACACACACCTCTCTAAGGGGAGGTGTGGAGGGAGACGCTAACCAGCTAACCAGCTAACACACACCCCTCTAAGGGGAGGCTTTGAGGGAGACGCTAACCAGCTAACCAGCTAACACACACCCCTCTAAGGGGAGGCTGTGAGGGAGATACTGACCAGCTACCAGACACCCCTCTACGGGCCACTGAGGGAGGTGCTATGCAGCTAACAGACACTCCTCTAAGAGGAAACTGTGGTTGCCACAGCAAATCTGGCTTGGAAAAGGAGAAATAGGTGGGTTATGACAAATGCATTGGCAGGCAGACAACAGACAGTGGAAGAGGCAGAGAGAAAGGGAAAGTGAAAAGGGGGAGATCCAGGGTGAGGAGCCAGCCGAGAGGGATGAGGACAGAAGGCCAAGGGGAGCTGGAGAGGAGGTCTGGAAAGATGGCCAGAGGCGAGCAGCGGGGAGTGCAGCGAGGCCTGGCCGCTCATCCGTTTCAACATGCCAGCACAGTGCCATCAAGCCTCTTTAAATAATAGTCATGTGAGTTCTCCAAGCTCCCAACTCACCAACTCAGTGAGTAGAGCTTCATATTCTCATGCTGAGACCTGAACCAGAACTTGCTCTGTAATGTGAGTCAGGACGTTCTATAGCCTTTTTAAGGCACCACCTCTTAAAGATTGCCACGTGAGGGACGGCGGTTTTAGGTGAGGTGGGCCCTTTAGGGGCACTGTTGACTTTGTAGATGAGGCAAAGCAGTGTTGCCAGCTTGAGCTGCGGGAGCTCCACGGCACAGGGCTTTCTCTTTGTCTGTAATCTTCTTGGCTCAAGCATTAATAAACAGCAAAGGTGTATATGACGCACCCAAAGATAATCTCTCAAACTTTTTGAGATGGGTCCCTGCTGTAAATGCATTGTTTGAAACACTTTTGTACAGTCACAGAAACTTCTGAGTTCAGCCCCATGAGAATGTGTGCGTCTGTCTTCACCGTCTTGAGTCTGCAGACTCTAATCAGAGCCTTTCTCTTCTACGATCTTCAGAGCAGGAAAGCCGAGACAAGTGTGAAATTATAAGCTCATCTAACACTATTCTTTTACATTGAAATGATCTAGAAAAGAGCAACATGTGTGAATTGTATTCTCATTGCCTATTTCATGCTTAATTCCAATTTTTAAGGAGAATAATGGGGGCACACATTAAAGAGACAAGTAGACTGTGCATTTCACAGATGTCACTTCTTGACCTGATAAATGTGAGTAGCCATTTAAAACGCACCGAATAGGCTTTCATAGTAGATTGATTTCACATTTTATTATACAAAATAGGCACAGACCTCTCTAAGAGCCACAAGCCTGGTGATAAAATCAGTGCCGGGTGTACCCGCTGTCTCTCCTGTATTTCCAACTGTCATTGAGCCACAAGCCTGGTGATGAGGTCAGTGCCGGGTGTACCCGCTGTCTCTCCTGTATTTCGGAATGTCATTGAGCCACAAGCCTGGTGATGAGATCAGTGCTGGTTGTACCCACTGTCTCTCCTGTATTTCCGACTGTCATTGGGCATAGTGAAAGGCCACCAGCTTGGCAGGCCAAAGCAGGGTGAGAATCTGGACTCCTTTGCAGCCCACGGTAGATGCCTGGGTCCAGCGTGACTGAGATGGATTGCGGACCCTCCCAGGCAGCTGCTGCACCTTCAGTTCACATCCTGTCTGACGGCGATGCTGATGTGGCTGGTTCCACTCTCCTGTCAAAACCACACCCGTAAGTGACTGGAAGTCATGATTCCTGGTGCTCGTTGTATTGTGTGCACCGGATGGCCACATCCTCTTCTTCCTTCTGTGCCAGCGATGCGTGAGTGTCCTGAGACACCAGAGGCCACCCATACAACCCCAGGGTCTGTGAGATGTGCAGACCCCTCAGGAGCTAGAGCAGGCGGCCTCCAGGACACAGGCGAGGTCAGCAGGGGCACTGGGTGCAGCAGCTCTGAGCGTCACAGCGCAATCCGAGGGCTCCAGAAGCCATTTGGTCTCCAGGACCGAGATGGGACACGGCAGGCTGCACCCCCACATCTCAGCTCTGACACCCTGGCACCAGTGCTCTGCTTCCTCTTTGGACCCTCCTGGCCCTGTCACTTACTAATCATCTGACCTTGGAAAGCTCAGATCTGTAAAATAATTTTTCAAAGATTTCCAAGATGTGAAATGTGAGACTTAAGAAATTTACATATTATTTATTCATTCACTGAAAAAATATACATTGATCATGTGCTACATTCAGGGAATGCCTACGTGATGCTGGAGAGGGCTTAACACGGGCTGGACCCAGAGTCAGGTGCTTCCTGAACGTTTTGCATCCAATCGGCCCAGTGAGTTTCCAAGCTAAATCTACTGCTGTCCTCTGTTCACGGAGGCCTCTGAAGGTCCAGAGTGATGAGAAATACAACTTAGGTGGAAATAGCAACCTGGAGGCAGCAGGACCAGAGAGAAGGAAGCCACGAGGACGCAGGGCCTGAGGGCAGGTCACGGCGTGCAGTCAGTGGCCACGAACTGAAACCCACCTCTGCTTGCCTGCTCTGGCTGCGATCGCCTCATCACTGCCCCACGCTGCTTTCCCGTGTCAATCGTTTATCATCACCCTTAAACTTAGAGTATCCAGCCATCCCTAAAGCCTATCATAGCTCCTAGGAAGAGTCCTTTTTCCAAGGAGTCAGGTGAAGAAATGGATGAGTTTTCCTTCCTCATATGGACGGGACGGTGCCACTCTGGACACAGGAATAACATCTGACTTTCACATAATGTCCATAGTTCAGAGAACTCTTGTAGAAGTCTTGCGAAGGGACTGTCATACCCATGCTACAGATGCACCTATTGGGCCAAGAGAAATTAACGAAGCGGGCAGAAGCACAGACTCCAAGTCTAGTGCCTTTTTCCCCATGGAGCGCTGACTTAAAAGGAAAGCCCATAGCTGGAGGCTGCTCCAGGAGAACCTGGCTGTGTGGAAGCTGGCACACTGGCATGCTTGCTGTGTGCCACGGTAGCTGCAGCTGGACCTGAGCCTCGCTGGATGGAGGGCAGAGCTGCTTGTTAAAGTCAAACTCCACCTCTCCCTTTCTGCTTTTTCTTCCTGTGGGTGCTGACTGTCCCCTCTTCCCCAAACCTACCCGTTACGCACTCAGCCATCTGCACCACTGAACGCATCCCGTCTTCGCACTTTCATGAAGGAATTCAGCAATCGCCAAGTCACATCTTCTTAAGTATTTGTCATTGTGTTCTCTGTCCCAGGAATATTTGCAAAAGAAGCCTTTGCATAATCGTGGAATGAAACTTTCCTCCATTGTTAAGTGGATTTGCAGTGTCAATTTTTAGCTATTTTGAGTTCAGACAGAACTTGTGCATATCTCTGAGAAGCATCACAGCGATCCTTGCTTGTTCTGATGACTTTTAAGATCAAACCAAACCAGAACCTAAAGAACAGAATGAACAAAGACGAAATATAAGACTAGGGGAGTTATCAGGGAGGAGTGATCATGGAAATCCAGTTGTTAAGTCCTTAACGTCTCACTGTTTCATGCTTGTTTTTTAAAAAATCGTTTTTTGGCTGGGCAAGGTGTCCCACGCCTGTAAATCCCTGTACTTTGGGAGGCTGGGGTGGTATATTGCTTGAGCTCAGGAGTTCAAGACCAGCCTGGGTAACATGGCAAGACCCCATATCTACACACAATACAAAATTAGCTGGGCATGGTGTTGCATGCCTGTTGTCTCAGATACTTAGGAGGCTGAGGCAGGAGGATTACTTGAGCCTGGGAGATGGAGGTTGCAGGAATTTACAATGAGCTGTGTTTGTGCCACTGCACTCTAACCTGGGTGACAAAGCCAGACTCTATCTCAAAAAAACAAAAAACTATTTTTGCCTAACCAGCCTTGAAAATCTTAGACAGTAATGCAGTCAACCTACAAATGTTTGTGAATTAGTAAATGACAGACGGGCGACGAACGTGAATATGGGTAGGGCGGAATAACTGGTACCTCCCTTCTGGCACCCTGCAGTGCGGCTTACTCCTCTCGTGCTTGAATGGTTAGCTGTTAATATGTTTTCCCAATCCAGCTGAATAGTCTGGGGAACACTGAAAGGAAAAGCAGGAGATGAAGGCTGTGTTTGCAGTTGAAAAGGACCGGAAAGGATAGTCACTTGGATAATGCCGATTCCTGTTTTGATGTATTTGAGAAGCACCTTTGCTATGCCCTGCGTCTGCGGAGGCCTGGGTGAGCTCCCTGATGTGGCGTGGTGGGTCTTCCCTGGGACAGTGGCCAGTGGCATGGCCTGAGAGGCTGTCTCTCAGTAGTGCTCCATGAAACCTGACTCCGGCCCAGGCCCAGGGTACCTCATTTTCCGCCACAGGAATGTAAACACAGAAAGACCTTGAAGGTATTTGAGCAGGTGCTTTTTTCTCCACCTAAACTTATAAAAATATGTAAGTAGCTGAGGATCAAAGGTAAGGCCGGGAAATGGCTTGGCATGGAATCCTTCAGCGCAGCGTGCAGCCAGCTTGAGACAGAGCCCCCGGCAACTTCAGGGCTGTCAGCTTTGGTGCCTGTGGAGCCTGCGAGAGCCCAGATGCTGCTGCTGGAAGCGAATTTTCCACAGCGTGGCGCGTGGGTCAGGAGCGGGCTGCCACGGTCACATGCCACAGTGCAGGACTAGCAGCTTGCCAGTGGCAATGGCAGAGCTCAGGGAGTTGTCTGGGGCTAACTTCCTCACTCAGCAACACCCGTAATAGTCACCGAATCCTGTGTTCCAAGTGCATTGGCAATTCACGGTCCTGAATTGAGCTCGTCAATAAACTCACAGGAAACAGGCGGTGCCTATTACTTAGCATACAACCCAATGAATGACTTTCAGAAATTCAAGCTTGAAGTTCAGTCCCAGCAAAAGGAAACTGCATCTTGGAAGTGCTAAGGAAACAGAAAGACGCTGCAGCTGAGCGATGAGTTCATCGAGCGCTTCGGGGGTTGTTTTCTCCCACAGACTGAACCCAGCAGCTGCCTGCCTCTCCTTTTCCTTCCTATAAATATGCTGTTCTATTATAAAACAAATTTAACTGGCTGATTTTTCATGTTGAGAAATCGCTGTTCACCACTTAAAAGGGCCGTCAAATGCATCGTAAGGCTCCCTCTACTGACAAGTCACTGAAGAATCTGAAGTGTAATTTAAATGCAGGAAAAAAGGAATTGTTTTGAAGTGAAATCTGTTAGGCAAGTAAACAGTTAAAAATGAAGGCAAAGGAGATACCAAGGAAAGTTCCTGCTTAATGAAGGCTGGGAATCTAAACAAATGGGTTTCACTGGAAGAATTCATAAATAATAAAATTGTAAAGGTGGTTTCCTGTTCTGGTGGTGAGACAAAGACTTGGGAGGAGACCCACACTGGTGGCCGCGCTAGCTGTGGGGTTTAGCATATCACAGGAGCGGCTGTGCTGTATGTGCCTGCTTGGGTTGGCATAAGGTTTAGAGATAATACATGCATATACATACATATACGTAGAATTCTTAACACAGTGCCTGGCCTATAGTGAGTGCACACTGGAGCCCAGGAGTTCAAGACCAGACTGGGAAACACAGTGAGATCCCCATCTGTACAAAAAAAACTTAAAAAAAAAAAAAAAAAAATCTGCACCTGGGGTCCCAGCTACTCAGGAGGCTGAGGTAGGGAGGATCCCTTGAACCCAGAAGGTTGAGGCTGCAGTGAGCCATGATCACACACACCACTGCACTCCAGCCTGGGAAAGAATAAAAGAAAGAAATCCTATGGGACCATCTTTATGAGTATTCAAGAATATGTGGATAGGAATACTCATTGTGCTAGCTAGCTTTGTAATAATAAAATCATGGAAATCAACAAACTTTCAAATGTAGGGGAAATAATGAATAAACATTTATTTATATATATATATAGGAATCCTGTGCTTTTTTTAAAAACTGAAGCAGATCTAAAAAAAATTAATAAAGATTCCATTTATATATAGGAAGAACTCATTTCAGATTTATTAAATAATGTGATTATTGGGAGGCCGAGGCAGGTGGATCACAAGATCAAGAGATCAAGACCATCCTGGTCAACATGGTGAAACCCCGTCTCTACTAAAAATACAAAAAATTAGCTGGACATGGTGGCACGTGCCTGTAATCCCAGCTACTCAGGAGGCTGAGGCAGGAGAATTGCCTGAACCCAGGAGGCGGAGGTTGCGGTGAGCCGTGATGGCGCCATTGCACTCCAGCCTGGGTAACAAGAGCGAAACTCCGTCTCAAAAAAATAATAATAATAATAATAATGTGATTATATTTAGAGAAGGTAGTCCTGTTAAATATGTACATTAGATATATGAAATGTCTAATATAAACAAACACATCTCTGCATGTTTATGTATGCATGTATGTGTGTACGCAGAGTGACAGGTGTGTAAAGGCACAGAAAATACCCAGCTGAGTTCTCAACCAGCCGCTTGCTGCTGAGAAATGGGACCGGGAGCTCAGCTGGACACTTTGGAAGACTCCCGCGTTTCACTTCATAGCTTCTCTGTTGCTTGTGTTTCTTCTTATTCACTTGCCCTTGTCTTATATTTTAAAAAATATTGTTAATATGTGCTAAGATTGAGCACAAATTTATTGTATTGGCTGGGCAAGTATTCAATTCTTCCCTGTCACCTTGAAAAGAAGTAAACTAAATCACATAATTTTTTATAAGTTTTAAGGTGTTTGGGGGAATGTGAGCTAATGTATTCACAACTCCTCTCTGTAATATTAAGGTTGAAACCTTTTTATATTTGCTAAATTATATAAATGGGTCTATTTCAGTATTTAATAGACAGTGGGTTTCTAGACTGCAATTTATATTGTTAGCTTGAAAATTTTGTTTTTAATCTTTCAATTGAAGAATTTATATACTTTTTCTATAAAATCAAAAAGGTTGGCAAAAAATTGTAAGCTTTCTTTCAGCTTTAAAGTTCTATTTGTATTGCTGATTTCAGCAAAAATCTTAGCTAATTAATTAGATAACAGTATTCAAAAATGTTTGCTGTCTTTTAGACAAGACATTCATTCTCTGCAGTATTGAGAATCTAATGCAGTGGTGATTAACCATGTAGCTAGCTAGATTATTGTTATAATCCTGTTGCACAGGTTTTTAATATTATCATCTTTGCCAATTTGAAAGTCGTATGATGGACTTTTGCATCGTTGGGCTCTTAAGGTAATTATGAGACTAAATGACTTTATCAGGTATGCAAACTCAATGCAAAGTGTATATTACAGAATCGCCCCCGTGCCCTGTCCTTTATGTAGGTGATGATTATACCGATGATAGTGGTGATGGTTACATCATCTCTGATCGTTGCATAGAGATATACATGGTCTGAGCATCAACAAACTGATATTAAATCCTAGGCATTTCCTAGCTGTTATGAGCTACTTGGCGCTGGGCAGTTTAATTAATGTCGGTGAGGATCTAATTCTCTCAACTACAAGAGGGAGTTAATGGTATATGCCTTTCAGAATATCTGAAGAATTGAACAAGCCAATACGTAAATCACAGAGCACAACTCCCGACAAATGCTACAAGGTCATGTTAATTCCCTTTTGGATTATTTTTTCTGGATAATATAAATCAGTGCAAGATATTGGTTAAATGAAGGCTGTTTTTGATAATTTAGGGAAAAGGCCCTTTCTAAAAAGTCCATGATGCAGGAGCTTTGACTTCATGGGAGTCATCATGAACATTAATTCGCCTAGCTCTAAAACAATGGTAGTGAACGTATTTGAACGGCTATCCCCAAAAGGAAAGAGTTCTGTGCTAGCTCAAACAAATGAGAAAAGGAGGGATGACCAGGAGCTTCTTAGCAGACAGTGCGGTAAGCTTTCCATGTAAGTCTGTGCCCAGGGCAGGAGCAGTGCTGGGCTGGCTGTGATGAGGTGGGAAGAGATGAGGTCTTTATGGGTTCCAGTTGGAAGCCTTCATCCCAGGTACCATCCCGCAGCCATCCCTCAATTCACTCCTCATAGTCAAACACCTTTCTGGTTTGGCAACTGGTCCAAAGGTTGTGAGGATGGGAAACACCCAGAATTCCACTGTGGACAGGGACACCTGGAGGTGCCAGTTAGATTTCTCAGTGAAGATGTCAAGCAGGTCATTGAATCTATGAATCTGAGGTTCAGAGGCGAGTCTCAGTGTAGAAATATGCTTTGGGAGTCATCCGTGTAGAGATGGTACTTGATGCCATGGGACCAGATGATATCAACAAAGAATGAACAGAGGCAGAAAAGTCAAGGTCTGTGGTCTGAGCCCTGCAACACTCCACGGTCAGAGCCAAAGGAGGAAGGGGAAGAGCAGCCCAGGACTGCGCATCCCGGAGTGGAAGGGATCTGGGAGAGTGTTGTCCTGGAAATCAGAAGCACACATTTCCAGGAGAAATGAAGGATCTGCTGAGTCAAGTCCTGCTCACAGGAAAAGTACGAATTCCCTGTAGTTCAGAAATCATCATTCTAAAGCAAAGCATATTCTAGATAAGAGAATACGGGTATTGCCAGTATCCTTGTTAATATGGAAGAGAGATACATTAGAAACAGCGTATCTACTTAGTGCTGTCTGGACAGAATCCCAGGGTTGAAGAAGGACCATGAAGTCCACCTTGGCCTAGAAACGCTGTTGGGAAAGTCGTTCCAGATAATGACACCCTTTCAAACAGACGGCAGGAGAGAAGGTACTGTAGCTGAAGAACACTGAACGGTGCTCTGGGCTGGGTCTCAGGGCACGTCTGGGAGCCTAGCAGCAGGGGGCCTGGATGGGCAGCTAGAGGCCATGTGGCTGGAGGTTTGGAAGCCCAGCCCTGGAGGCTGCACTTTGCCCTGCATGTGGCGGCCACTGAGTTGGAGAGGTCGCAGGCAGAATGGTCTGGGTGTGTGCTGTCTTTGGGAGAACAGACAGATGGCAGGTGAAAAATGCCAGAGAGAAGGAGAAAAGCAGCCTGAGACAACCCTGGGGTGGAAGGGAGGAGAGGGGTGTCCATGGGCTTGACTCTGGATGTTCTGAAACTCATAAGGCAAACACTTAAATGGCTGGATTTTATGGTGTGAGAATTATTTTTACGTTAACCTGTTTTATTATAGAATAAATACATTTCATTCCTCATTAATTATGATGTTGGAAGGCACAGGCTGATAGGATGTTGAAAAGTCCCCTGTATGTTCCTGGTTTTCACGAGTGATCAGCAAACACTCTGACAAGCCACACAACTAGGACTCACATTTCTGTTAAGAGTTTTGGGGTGCAGCAAGCCTGAACAGCGGGTCCTGGCCTTTGCTTTCTGGCTCTCCCTGCGTTGCTGCCTCCAGGTATTGGCTCACGGATGCACCTACAGAAAGGCAAGGCTGTTAATCCCCACTCCCTCCGGCGGTGCCATGACTTAACATGGTGCTTAGGAGTTGGGTGGACCCTGGAGCCAAGCCAGCCTGCCCCCCAGTCCCCATTCCACCCTCACCTTCTGTCCTGGGGCACAGGTTAAGCTTCTCAACCTTGCCGCACGGTTTTCTCATCTGTAAAGTGCCTCTGGAAAGTTCCTGCTTCATAGCAGAATGGAGCAACACGAATGGGAACTTTGTTTCGTTTTCACTCAGCCCTCCTCAGATTGCTGCTGTGGGGGTTTTCCCCTTCAGTTTCTCCATGATATTATTATTATTACTATTTACCTTTGTATACCTAGCCACCCACTCTAATTAAGCAGTTGTACCAGATTCTACTTCATCTGGGGCCCCCTAGTCATGGAGGAGCAGGAGGCAAGCAGGGATGGGGAGTTGTCGGCTGGAGAGGCTGGTGTGGAGTGGCCCAGGAGAGACCACAATGTAGTAACGCCTGTGCCGGAATAATGGGACATGAACGGAGGAAAGTGAAGCTCAAGTCAATGAGAGCAGCCTCACGGTTCTCAGATTACTCCCGACCAGCAACGTCCATGTCCCAGACTAGGGTCACCTGGGGGGAATTTGGCGGAACAGATGTGAGTAGAGAGTGGACAGGGAGGTGGTTTGCAGTTGGGGTGTACGTAGGTGGGTGCTGCCTTGGGAGCTTTGAAAAGCTGGTGATGTCCAATCCCCATTCCTGCCTGTGGCCTGGGCGCCGAAAGGGACAGCAAGAGCCGACTACAACCCCTGCCCTGGTGGCAGCCCTGACTTTGCAGTGTTGTAGAAACTGGGAGAGGCATGGGGATTGGTTGGTAGAGGGAGTGAGGAGAGGATTAAGGCAGGAACAGGGTCCTGCGTGTTGGGGCTGCGTCCACTCACAGCTGGGCAGATCTGACTTGAGGCAAGGAGACTGAGAAAGCAAATCTTCAAGCAGTTTCCAAAAAGACGCTATGTCTAAAGGTGGATGTCTTACACAAGTAGCCACACGATGTGTAGGGAATAAAGTGCAAAGTAAAAACGCAGGGCCTGTTCTTCAAACGTATGAAGGATTTCAAGACAGTGACAGGAGAGCCCTAAACCCTCCACCCTGGCGTGGAGCCCGGCAAGGAGGGCTCACGCGACTGCCCAGCACACAGGCTGACCCTGGTCTAAGACCTTCCTCGAGGTTTGAAACATTTATTTTCTTAATGGGAAAATAGTTATGACGTGGGGTGGGATGTGTCTGAATCGGCTCTAATTCCTTTCCTTCTCACGGCAAACATTCGCAATTAGAAAGGGCAGTCTGGCTGTCACCTCGCCGGCTTTCCTGTCTTTTTAGGGATGTTAGTTTTGAGGGACGCTGAGCCCACGGACCCTCTTCCTTGGCTGTCTGCTGGGAGTTCTCACCACGCCTCCTTTCTGGGCGTCACCTGTTGCTGTCACACCTGCTATTTTCAATGAGGGAGTGCAGAGTCGGTTCTCAGATGGGCAAGGAGGGGCCAGCTCCTCACAGAATTCTCCCCTATAAGAAAGGCAGAAGGTCCTGTTCACGTACAAATTGACCAAAGGCTCACTGGAAGTTGGGTTATGCCTCAGAGTGGCTTGCCCTCCTTACATGGTTCCCCACCAAGTCATTACTTTTTCTTTCGGGTAGCATGCTCACATGAGCCTTGTATTTAGATGGACACCTTCAAGGCGTCTCGCACAACATACACACCTCACCTGTCCACGCAGTCAAGGCAACGCCAAGGCCCAGCGTCCTCGGCAGCAGTTTGAATCTGGTTCCTCGGCCTCACTTCCCTGACCCGCCTGGAGTCAGCTTGCTGGTGGTTCCTCGGCCTCCCTTCCCTGACCCGCCTGGAGTCAGCTTCGCGGTGGAGTGCTTCCAGCTGAGCTCCAGTTTCATAGGCAACCCTCCTGTGTTTGCACAGATTTTGCTTACAACTTTTTAGTTACTTTTAGAAGAAAAAGTTTAAAACATTCCAAAATGAAAGTGAAAACATAAAATATGCTGGGTAGATATTTTTCCCGTCTGAATGCTAATGACAGAACAGACTGGGGTGTTCAACATCTAGTCATCTTTTTGAATCCAATCTGGTAAAGAGAAAAATTGGCCTGTAAAGTCTTGTAAAAAAAAATATGAGGGCAAATGGTCAAATATATGGAGAAAATTATTCAAAGTTAAATTCCCCTGCCATGTGACAGATCAGCTATGTTTAGAAGTGCCTAACACTACGTCAGGATAGAACCAATTAAGAATCACATTTTAGCTTTAAGACAGCAAAATATGGGACTTTTTGATTAAAAGAAAAGATTATGGAGTCTATAAATCTGACTTCATTTTTGACCAATTCAATTCTAGAATAAGTCAATTCACTTCAGTCACTTTTTCAAATAATCATTAATAGAGAACCTTCACCTATGACGAGCCTGGCAAAGACACTCTTCAGTGTGAAAAAGTATTAGGGACAAAGTAGTTGGTCTTGTTCAATATTTTATAGTCTAATATTTTCACAAATTTTTATATTTGGCTTGTCTTGATTCAGAAAGGGGTTAACTCTGCTCTGATCTGATTTTCAGACACGACTCACAGCTAGAGGCAGGATGTCCTGTGGTCCACAGCCAAGGCTGGAGTCTCAGCTCTGCGATTCGCTTGCTGTGAGAAGCGGAGTGCGAGGCAGTGCCTAGGAAGTGCCTTGCTTAGTATGTGGGGCTGAGAGGGACATTCACACAGTGCTAATTATATGTATTTGTGTCATCGTTCAGAAGATAATAAGAAAGTTGATTCTGAGACTTAATGAAAATTCTTCTAAGTTTTGGATTTCATTATAGTAGTTACTTATGCATATTTTAAAATAATTTCAATATCATTTTAAAGAGGTTAATTGTCAGAATTTATTTTTTATTTTATTTTTTACTCTTTCTTGCCACTTCATCACATTAAGTCTTCGTTATGACAAACTTGTATTTTTATTTTAAAATCCAAGCAGATATCCCACAGTCTAGGGAAGGAGAGAATATTTTAAAGTCCTGAGTCCACGTGGAGTCTGGTCTGGAGTCCACCTTACATCTTAGCCCTTCTTAGGACTGTGACAATATGGCCAAAAAAGGAAGCAGGCAACATCATAATTTTTTTTTTTTTTTTTTTTTTTTTTTTGAGACGGAGTCTCGCTCTTGTTACCCAGGCTGGAGTGCAATGGCGCGATCTCGGCTCACCGCAACCTCCGCCTCCTGGGTTCAGGCAATTCTCCTGCCTCAGCCTCCTGAGTAGCTGGGATTACAGGCACGCGCCACCGTGCCCAGCTAATTTTTTTTTTTGTATTAATAGAGACGGGGTTTCACAATGTTGACCAGGATGGTCTCGATCTCTCGACCTCGTGATCCACCCGCCTCGGCCTCCCAAAGTGCTGGGATTACAGGCTTGAGCCACCGCGCCCGGCCAACATCATAATTTTTATTTACAAACATATATTTTAAAATACTTAACTCCTATATATGTTCAAAATCATTCACAATTTAATTAAAATATAAAATACCAAAATATATCTTTCTTTCTTTCTTTTTTTTTTTTTTTTTTGAGACGATATCTTGCTCTGTTACCCAGGCTGGAGTGCAGTGGCATGATCTTGGCTCACTGCAACCTCTGCCTCCCGGGTTTAAGTGATTCTCCTGCCTCAGCCTTGCGAGAAGCCGGGATTACAGGCATCCGCCACCACGCCCGGCTAATTTTTGTATTTTTAGTAGAGACAGGGTTTCGCCATGTTGGCCAGGCTGGTCTCCAACTCCTGACCTCAGATGATCTACCTGCCTTGGCTTCCCAGAGTGCTGGGATTACAAGCATGAGCCACGACGCCCAGCCCCAAAATATTTCTAAAAGGACATTGAATTCTTTTTCACTGAGTTTCAATCCTTTAAAATACACATTATATTTTTCAGAGCTCTAACATCCAATAGTCCTTGAAGTACAAAAGAAAAAAGTTCTACCTATGAAAGTGCAGAAAAATGGATTTCCCAATCGCCACCATCAAGTGAGAGAAGACAAAGGCGTTTCCCCGGCTGAGGGAGGCAGCTGGGAGCCTGTGGGTGCTGCAGCCACCACTGTCCCACTGTCCCGAGCTTTGTGTGGGAAAACAGGGTGGCTTCAGCAGGACGTGCTGTGAACATTCACAGAGGGGCTAGTGCCTGGACCTAACACTTGGTCTGTAGATCTCCTTTCCTGCAAAAATTAAAAGCTTGTCTATCTTTAAAACTTATCTTCCAAAATGCTGTTACTCTAAGGTTGTTCATACTTTAAGGTTTGCTGTTTTCATGAAGTTTAGAAAGCAAAAGCGAATGGGTGAGGCAGGTTGCTACGTGGACTTCAAAAGCCCAGTTGCCAGGGTAACTGACCTGAGGAAGCCGGGCATCTCCTGCCATGCAAGGAATCAGTGGTCACTGTCTGTTCCCTCCACCCTTCTTTCTCTTGCTCTCTCTCCTCTCTCTGTTATTATTCAGCAATCCTATTTTGTTTTATTTTTTCCTAGTGTTGGTTACTTTTGCTTTTTCTCTTAAACTGAGACTACCATGTGGCCACCCAAGGACTGCTGTGAGACATCTCAGTCCCCAAACAGGGCCTGAGATTTATTCTGTGCCCACTGCAAGCTCTGAGCAGGACCACATTTCTGTGTAGCTAGCAAAGGCCAGCAGACTCACACTCACAGTCCAAGAGGCGCACAGACTCAATCCATGCCAGCCGCTCCCCGTCCACCCTCCTCAGGGAGCAACGAGGCTCAGCCGCCAAGTTCTTCAGGAAGCGTTCCAAAGGAGCGCTGTGCCCTTAGGATCCAGACCTTTCAAAGCCTCCATGAAGACATCGCTGGAAAGAAGCACAGTTTAGAAGAAAAGCGGGTACAGGGAGAAACTTACCAAAAACAAATATTCCAAAGCGCCCACGTTTTCCCTTGCTGACCCTGCTAATAGGAGGTTTATCCAGTCACTTCTTGTTTTTATCATTATTTTCTTCTTTAAGCTCACTTCATTTCTCTTTCTTCTCCTTTCTCTTTTAAACCATCACCATAACTGTTCAAACCGTCCCATCAATAACATGTACAATTCTGGGTACTGGAAGTGAGAGCTAAGCTCTGATTTTATCTTACCCAAATTCCTCGCTAGGAGGTCTTCTCATCCGAACCATAAATTCTCATCAGATGGGTTTTATTTAACCCTATCGTGACTTGCTTTCCAACCTGACTCTGGAATAACATTACAAGACAAGGAAGAAAATCAAAATATTTTACCCTGAAACGTGCTTCTTTGCCATACGTTGAAATGGCCCTGCACAGCTGCCCTTTGTGGGGGAAAATGTGCATCTGTAAAGAATCTCTATTAACATAGCTAGATCATCTTCTTCCAGGCCCTCCCTATGCTGAAGAGATTAACAGTCCAGCACCTTTTTAAAGGTCTGAATAGGAAACGCTTGTCATCTATTGTCTCTGAGGGTAGCCACTACAAGACTTCGAAAGAACCTTGGTCTACACAATCTTTTATCTTAACCTGAACATTGCCCTTCTATTGTTCCCAGGTCTTCAGACAAACTCAACCAATTTTCAATTGGAAAATATTTAAATTTACCTGCAGCGTGGAAGGACCCCCACCAACCCCGCCTTTGAGTTGCCCCGCCTTTCTGAACCAAGCCAATGTATTTCTTAAATGTATTTGATTGATGTCTCATCCCTCCCTAAAACGGATAAAAGCAAGCTGCCCCCACCGCCTTGGGCACACGTTCTCAGGACCTCCTGAGGCCTGTGTCATGGGCCATGTCACTTCTGGTTGACTCAGAATAAGCCTCTTCATATACTTTACAGCGTTGGACTGTTTTCATCGACAGAAATCTTACCCTCTCCTTCCCACTTTTCCGTCCTGTCCCCTCTTCTCCACTCAGTGTGCACATGAGCCCTTCCCCTGTCCTGTGTCCCTTCTCGACTTACCTGGAGTGGGGCTATCAGCTCAGAGCTCTGCAAGGGAGAGACGACTGGAGGCAGTGTTTCAAATCACACGGAAAGCCAATTCTAAACCCTCTCGGTCTGCAGGGGGGTCTTTTCCCCACATCCTGGGCCCTACACTAAGTGGCTGTAGGATTTGCTGTTGACTTAATGGAGCACCTCCCTCCGATCAGCGCTTCTCTGTAGGACTCAGAAACAAAAGGATGCAAAGAAACGTGGCTGGAAACGCAAAACTGTGAAATCATCGTTCACTGCCCTCACACTCCCCTTCCACCAGCGACTCTTACCCATGTGAAGACGGCATCCCCTTGACTCAGAATCCCTCCTCTCCACTAAAATAGAAAATCTCCTCATTTTAGCCAAACTTTTCCATGCCAATGTATCCCTCAGCTATTCAAATCTGCTTGCTTCTTATTTCAAATGATGGAATGAGAAGCCCTGTGTTTTGGTCTCAGAAGTTACTTGGCTTCTGATAGCCAGTGGTGCTGGTAACGTAAGGGGCGCTGGGGCCCAACCCTCCTGCTCAGTCTCCGCCCTCACCTTACACTCCTCCTTCCTTCAGGTCTTTGAAAGGGAAAGAGGATAGAATCCGCACAGAAGCGAGGGTTTGGCTGGCAGTTTCCTCTGCTTTACCAAGTCCTCTCATGGATGCTGTTTTAACGGCTCTGCCGAATGACAACTGGAGTGACATAAATATATGTAAAGTGCGTAGCTGTGTAAGTTGTGACGTGTGTAGAGACTCATGTATCACCACAGTCAAGCTGTAAACTTCATGCCAAGGGTTCCCCGTGCTGCTTTGGGCCTCTTCCTCCAGTTCCTCTCTGAGCTCCACCCCGACACAACCATGCCACTGCCTTCTGTCACTACAGATTAGTTGCATTTTTCAGGATTTTATATGACTTGTGTTGCAGAGTATGTAGTTTTTTCTATGTTCTTTGATTCAACATAAGTATTTGGAGATTCATCCATGTTGCTGTGTGTATCCATAGTGCATTTCTATTGTCGATTAGTATTCCATTGTCTGGATATTACACAATATCAACTCAACTATTGATGGATTTTTGGGTCATTTCCAATTTATGGCTTTTCCAAACTAAGTTGCTACGAAATGTTAATGTGAAACTTTCTATATGAATGTATGCTCTCATTTCTTTTGGGTAAAAACCTAGGAGTGAAATGACAAGTCATACAGTAGGAGTAAGCTTACTTTTATAACAAACTGCCAAACTTTCTCCAAAATCCAGCATTTGACATTCCCACCTGCAGTATATGAACTCTCATTCCTCCAACTTCCTCACCAAGACTTTGCGTGGTCTTTTTATTATTAGCATTCTGACAGTTACGTAGGGCATTGTGTGGTGGTTTCAGTTGGCATTTCCCTAATGTCTACTGATGCTAAGCATCTTTCCATATGTTTATTTCCTACCCATATATCTTCTTTAGTAAAAGGTCTATTCAAATCTTTTGCCCATTTTAGAAAATGTGGTGCTTATCTTGTTAAGTTTCGAGAGCTCTTTTTTTTTTCTAGATTCAAGCCCTTTATATGATTTACAAATCAGAAATAGACGTTGAATATTGTTAAATGATTTTTCAGCATCTATTGAGATAGTAATGTGAATTTTCTTTCTTTTTCTTTTCTTTTTTTTTTTTTAGTTGTTGTTGTTGTTGTTGTTGAGATGGAGTTTTGCTCTGTTGCCCAGGCTGGAGTGCAATGGTGCAATCTCAGCTCATTGCAACCTCCACCTCCCAAGTTCAAGCAATTCTCCTGCATCAGCCTCTCAAGTAGCTTGGATTACAGGTGCCTGCCACCACCCCTGGCTTAATTTTGTTTTTAGTAGAGATGGGGTTTCACCATGTTGGCCAGGCTGGTCTTGCACTTCTGACCTCAAGTAACCTGTCTGCCTCGGCCTCCCAAAGTGCTGAGATTACAGGCATGAGCCACCATGCCTGGCTGGATTTTCTTTCTTTTTAATTTATTTGTGGCAAGTTATATTGGTTGACTTTCAAATTCTAAATTAATCTTGACTAAGCCCCACTGGGTCATGAAGCACTGTACTTCTTATATGCTGTTGGATTCACTGTTAAAATTTTGTTTAGAATTGTTTCATCTATGTTCATTATGGATATTTGTGATTTTCTTATCTTGTGGTATCTTTGTTTGAGTTAGTTATCTGAGAAATGGTGGCATATAGAATGAATTGACAAGTATTTCTTCCTTTTAAATTTCATGAAAGAATTTGTATTGTTTATTTATTAAATGTTTGGTGCAATTCACACCTGAAGCATTGAGACCTGAAGTTTTCTTCGTGGAAAGGCGGTTAACTACAATTTGCATTTCTTTGGTAGACACAAGGCTTTCCAAGATACCTGATTGTTATTGAAGGAGCTTGATACTTTGTGTCTTTCAAATCAAGTCTTCCGTTTCACCTAAGTTGTTGAATGTATTCATTAAGGTCGTTCATAATGTTTTATCGTCATCTCTTTAGTAAGTGTAGGCTCAGGCTTGAGGTTTTCTCTCTTACTCCTGGCACTGGTAATCGTGTCCTCTCTCTCTCTCTCTCTCTCTCTCTCTCTCTCTCTCTCTCTCTCTCTCTCTCTCTCTCTCTCGACTCCCCACTCTGATTGATCTTCTTGAACAACAACCATGTGGCTTTGTTGATTTTTCTCTATTGTTTTCTGCTTTTTTTATTTCATTGATTTTTGTCCTGATCTTTACGATTTCTTTTCTTCTATTTACTTTGGGTTTAATTTGCTTTTCTCTTTCTAGTTGCTTAAGGTGGAAGCTGAAGTCACTGATAATTGTTCTTTTCTGATACATACATTTAATGTTGTAAATTAAATGCCCAGAGCAGTGCTTCAGCAAACTCCCACAAATTGATTCCTGGTGGAACTTTTTTTCATTTTTATCCAATTGAAAATACTTTCAAGTTTCTCTTTGTATGCTTCCTTTGACCCATGGGTTATTTAGAAATGTGTTATTTAGTTTCCAAATATTTGGGGATAATTTTCTAAAAACTTTCATTATTGACATCTAATTCCACTGTGATCAAAACATATACTTGTATAATTTAAATCCCTTTAAATTTATTGCGATTTATTTTATGCCCCAGAAAATAATCTGTCATGGCATATTAGGCTATTCTTCCATTGTGATAAAGAAATACCTGAGACTGGGTAATTTATAAAGAAAGAGGTTTCATTGGCTCACAGTTCTGCAGGCTATACAGGAATCATGGCACCAACATCTGCTTCTAGGGAGATCTCAGGAAGCTTACCACAATGGTAAGAGACGGAACAGAAGGCATTTTACATGCTGAAAGTAGAACTGAGGGAGGGGAGAGGAGGGGAGGGCAGGGGAGAGGAGGGGAAATGAGGGAAGGGAAGGTTAGGGGAGAGGATGCCACACACTTTTAAATGGGCAGATCTCAGGAGAATTCACTCACGTGAAGACAACACCACACCACGAGGGGTCCACCCCCATGACCCAAACACCTGCCACTGGGTTCCACCTCCGACACTGGGGATTGCAATTCAGCATGAGATTTGGGCGGGGATGAATATCCAAACTGCATCACTTGGTAAATGTTCACTGTGTACTTGGAAATTCTATGAGTTACCTTGTTGGAGGCAGTGTTTTGTAAACATCAGTTAGGGTCAGTTGGTTGATAGTGCTCGAACTTCTTATGTCCTTACTGATTTCCTATCCACTCGTTCTATCAATTATCAGGATAGGAGCATTAAAATCTCTGACTGTGATTATAGATATGTCTGTTTGTCTTCAGAGTGCTTTCAGTTTGTGCTTCATGTCCTTTAAGCTCAGTTATTACATGCATATTTGATTGGCATCTTCTTTTGATTAATTTATTATTTTAAATGACCCGCTTTACCCTGGTAATAAGCTTTGCTCTGAAAACTTCTTTGTCTGTTATTAACAGAGCCACTCTAGCTTTCTTTTGACTAGTGCAAGCATGATGTATCCTTTTCATCTTTTTATGTTTAACCTACTTTTGTCTTTATGCGTTTCTGTAGGTCATAGAGCTGGATCTTACATTGTATCTAACTCAACAACTTCTGCATTTTTATTACTGTGTTTAGATAACTTACATGTAGTGTGATTATTAACATAGTTAACTCTAAGTCAGCCTTCTTTCTATTTATCCCAGCTGTTCTTTATTTCCTTTTTCTTGTTTTTGCCTTGCTTTGGATTGAGTATTTGTCTATGATTCTGTTATTTCTTTTGTAGGCTTATTATGTATAATGCTTCTAATTGCTATTATTATCTTGGTCATAGCTTCGAATGTGTAAAATACATCTTTAACGGTTTACCATCGAATGGTATTATTCCACTTCACATACAGCCTAAGACTCCTACAGTGTTGTTTTCCCATTTTTCCCCTCTTAGCATTTGTGCTATTATACTTTACTTTTATGTATGTTACAAATGGCACACTACATTATGATTTTTAAACTATTGCTGATTTTTAAAGAGATTTAACTAATGAGAAATGTGTATGATGTATTCATCCATATAGTTACTGTCTGATATTCTTTGTTAGCCCGTGGCTATCCCAGTCAGTTCTGCGTCTGTTCCTTCTGTGTGAAGACTTCATGTCTTACTCCTTGCAGGCCTAGTCTGCCGGCGATGTATATTCTGTCAGCTTCTCTATATCCGAAGACGTCTTTGTCTTACTTCAGTTCTGAATGACATTTTTGTAGAAAAGAATTTTAGGGTAAAGAGATTTCTTTTCCTCTTAAGTACTTTAAAGATGGCGGTCTGTGTTTCTGTTGGCGTTTCTTTTTCTGATGATACATGTTAAATTTATTATCTTTGATCCTTCACACAGTTTTCCCCCATTGTCTGCCTTTAAGATTTCCTGTTTGTCACTGGTTTTGAAAAATCTGATTATTTTGAGCTGTGTGTAATTTTTTGTGTGTTCTTGTGTTTGGGTTTTGTTAATTATTTTGGATCCATGAGTTTAAGGTTTTTATTAAATTTGGAGCTTGTTCTGCCAGCAACTTCAAACATATAGATAGGTAGGTCGGTAGATATTTGTCTCATTTTTCTTTTTTCTTTTGATTATTCTGATTACACATACATGAGACCACTAGATGTTGTCCCATAACTCACTGATATTTGGTTCATTTCTAATTCTTTTTCTCTCTCTGTGTTTTATTTAGATAATTTCAATTGTTATGTCTTCAAATTCACTAGTATTTCTTTATGCAAGGTCTAATATGTCATTAATCATGTAAGGTGCATTTTCATCTCAGATATTATAGCTTTCATTTGTAAGAATTTGAATTAATTTTTTAAAATATCTCCTGTCTCCACTTAACTCCTCAAATATATAAAATACAATTATAATAATTATTCATACTGTCCTTTCCTTACCATTCTAACAGTGGTGTCAGTTCTGCAATGGTTAGATTGATTGATTTTTCTCTTCACTGTGGATTTTATTTTTCTACTTCTTTTCACGCCTGGAACATTTTAATGTAATCCCAGACATTGTAAATTTTACCTTCTGGGTGCTGGATATGTTTGCATTTCTAGAAATATTTTTGAGATTTTCTCTTGGAAGCAATTAAGTTGCTTGGAGATAGTGTGATACAGTCCAGCTTTTAACATTTGTTGTAGCAGCTGAGTAACATTCAGCCTGTTACAAATTATTCTCTGCTGTTAAGTCAGAGCCTTCCGAGTGGTCTCCTGAAGGCACCGTGAATATAAGGCTTAGCCCCTGGCTGACGGGAACAGGCTTCACTCCCTGCCCTGGGTCAGACGGCACACTCCTCCTGCAAGCATTTTCAGGTGTCTTTTTGGCTGGCCTCAGGCAGTCTCCTATTATTTGGATACTCTTGAGGGACCCTCGGTGCACCCCCAGGATTCTCTCTCTGCAGCTCTCTTCTCTCCAGTGCTCTGTCCTGAAACTCTGGCTATATTGGTCTCCCTGGACACTCAGCTCTGTCTTGTCAACTCACTGAGTTCACAGGGCTCTCCCTGGGTTTCCCCTTCTGGCAACACATTCCAGAAACTCAAGGCAATAAGCCAGGGCAAGCACTTTGTTTTCTGTCTCTCAGGGATCACTCTCCTTCATTATCTCGTGTCTGGTGCCTTGAAACAATTTTTTGTACGATTTGTCTGTTTGGATTTTTGCTTGGTTGGTTGTTCTGGTGAGAAGCTAAGTTTCGTTGCTGTTCCCACATCCCGTTGTGAAGCAAAAGTCCCATTTTCCTTAGTTCCTCTGTTCTAGTTCTTCCATCCCAAACTCTCTGTTCACGAGAATAAATCTCACTCTACGCCCCTCCCCTCTGCTTATTTGCCTCCTTCCTCTTCTCCCCTCATGAAGGACAGACGGCCAGCTGGCTGTGGCCCGCAGAGAAGGTGGACACTGGAGACCAGGGGCACAGGGCGCTCAGCTGCTGTGTCAAGGTTGAGAATTGAGCTAGGTGGAATGAGAAACTTGAGAGAGTAAAGTAATACCGTCCTTTGGTGGCTCATTTGTTTTAAAATGTGTTGATTTGTGCATGACAGTGACTACAACAATGAGAACCTACTACATGATACTAGGAAATTTTAACTATTAAGGCTAAAGATAGATGATGGGAAAGCAAAAAGGGAGGAGGGAACAGATAAGCATCTAATTTAGTCATAAAACAATATTACTAACTAGTGCTGATCCCATCTGTGCAACTTAAATACCATTTATACTTACCCTAGAGCAGAGCAATTATGGGAATTAAAATCAAAGTGTATTTGTATGTGTACTAAATTAACAGAAATACGTATTATTAGATTAATAAATTATGAATATTGGTGTTACATAGATAACATTTGCTATAAAATAATATGTATTTGTTAATTTAGTAATTCGTACTTTTTATTACCAAATTGAAAAGCACTGGGATTTACAAATTACGTTTGGGCCTCAGCTAGGCACAGCCCAATCTTCCTCAGACTTCACCTGCTCAGCTAGGCACCGCCCAGTCTTCCTCAGACTTCACCTGATCAGCTAGGCACCGCCCAATCTTCCTCAGACTTCACCTGCTCAGCTAGGCACCGCCCAGTCTTCCTCAGACTTCACCTGCTCAGCTAGGCACCGCCCAATCTTCCTCAGATTTCACCTGCTCAGCTAGGCACCGCCCAGTCTTCCTCAGACTTCACCTGCTCAGCTAGGCACCGCCCAGTCTTCCTCAGACTTCACCTGATCAGCTAGGCACCGCCCAGTCTTCCTCAGACTTCACCTGATCAGCTAGGCACCGCCCAGTCTTCCTCAGACTTCACCTGCTCAGCTAGGCACCGCCCAGTCTTCCTCAGACTTCACCTGATCAGCTAGGCACCGCCCAGTCTTCCTCAGACTTCACCTGATCAGCTAGGCACCGCCCAATCTTCCTCAGACTTCACCTGCTCAGCTAGGCACCGCCCAGTCTTCCTCAGACTTCACCTGATCAGCTAGGCACCGCCCAGTCTTCCTCAGACTTCACCTGCTCAGCTAGGCACCGCCCAGTCTTCCTCAGACTTCACCTGCTCAGCTAGGCACCGCCCAGTCTTCCTCAGATTTCACCTGCTCAGCTAGGCACCGCCCAGTCTTCCTCAGACTTCACCTGCTCAGCTAGGCACCGCCCAGTCTTCCTCAGATTTCACCTGCTCAGCTAGGCACCGCCCAGTCTTCCTCAGACTTCACCTGATCAGCTAGGCACCGCCCAGTCTTCCTCAGACTTCACCTGCTCAGCTAGGCACCGCCCAGTCTTCCTCAGATTTCACCTGCTCAGCTAGGCACCGCCCAATCTTCCTCAGATTTCACCTGCTCTTTGGTTATGGGTTACTTCACCATGGGGGAATTTGAACATCAGTGTGGGACTCTCAGATACTGATGTTCAAAGTTAAATGCCCATATTTCAGGGGATTCAAAGATATCAGGGTATAAGAAAAGTATTTAAATCTATTTGTTTTAAAGTTAATAAATGTGTTGTTTCCAAGCATAAAGCTTATGTGTGCATATAGACGCCGGCCTTTTCCCAGTGCCAGTCCTGTTTCTAGCACAGGGTCCTGCAGACCATGAATAGTCTGAAATGCAGAGGCTTGACACTGGAACCCTGATCTTCCACTGGCATTTGACATTCTGATCTGTATCACAGTTTATGAGGGCCTCGGTGAATAGATTTATGAGCTATACTGTAGGATTTTATAATACTTTGTAATGTAATGGGACTACTGTGAAAATCATTTATGCCACAAAGAGCTCTGCTTGTTATAATAATGTTCTAGAAGAGCTGTCAGTCTTAAAGATGAGTTAATTTAGGGCCAGGCGCGGTGGCTCACGCCTGTAATCCCAGCACTTTGGGAGGCCGAGGCAGGTGGATCACGAGGTCAAGAGATCGAGACCATCCTGGTCAACATGGTGAAATCCCGTCTCTACTAAAAATACTAAAAATTAGCTGGGCATGGTGGCGCGTGCCTGTAATCCCAGCTACTCGGGAGGCTGAGGCAGGAGAATTGCCTGAACCCAGGAGATGGAGGTTGCGGTGAGCCGAGATCGCGCCATTGCACTCCAGCCTGGGTAACAAGAGTGAAACTCCGTCTCAAAATAAAAATAAAAATAAAAAAAGATGAGTTAATTTTTTCTTCTAAAAAAGACGGGTGCTTCCAAGTTGCTATTAGTGGATGAGAGTGGCTAAAGGAGTATAGGACTAACAGATTTTTTCTGAGAAAAGATGCATTTAATCATGCTTCAAAACAACATTAGTATTAAAACAATTAGTGATAAAGAATTACTTTAAAGAGAACCGTGTCCTATGGAAAGGACGTTTTGAAAATGGGTGTTTAAGAATGTGGTCGTCATTAGGTGATTTTAAAACTGTGTCCTATGGAAAGGACATTTTGAAAATGGGTGTCTAAGAATGTGGTCATCGTTAGGTGATTTTTTTTTTTTTTTTTTTTTTTGAGATGGAGTCTCACTCTTGTTACCGAGGCTGGAGTGCAATGGCGCGATCTCGGCTCACTGCAACCTCCGCCTCCTGGGTTCAGGCAATTCTCCTGCCTCAGCCTCCTGAGTAGCTGGGATTACAGGCACGCACCACCATGCCCAGCTAATTTTTAGTATTTTTAGTAGAGACGGGATTTCACCATGTTGACCAGGATGGTCTCGATCTCTTGACCTCGTGATCCACCTGCCTCGGCCTCCCAAAGTGCTGGGATTACAGGCGTGAGCCACCGCGCCCGGCCCTTTAGGTGATTTTAAACGTTTTGGCTTTAAGTGATGCTTAAACATTTAAAAACTTTCAGATTTATAAACTTTCAATTTTTGAATCAAACATGCATAAGCAATTATCCTTGTTTGCAGATGACATGATTTTATATTTGGAAAAATCTAAATCCACCAAAAAACTATTAGAACTGATAAATACAGTAAAGTTGTGGGTTACAAAATCAACATACAAATCAGTAGCATTTCCATATGCCAACACTGAACAGTGTGGAAAAGAAATCAAGAGTAAACCTATTTATAATAGCCACACATAAAATTAAATACATAAGAATTAACCAAAGAAGTAAAAGATCTCTGCAATGAAAGCCATAAACACTGATTAAAAACATTGAAGAAGAAACAAAAATAATGGAAAGATATTCCATGTTCATGGATTAGAAGAATCAATATTATTAAAATGTCCATACTGTCCAAAGAAATCTACAGATTTAATGCAATCCTATCAAAATATCAATGGCATTTTTCACAGAAATAGAAAAAAATCCTAAAATTAATATATAACCACAAAAGACCTAGAATAGCCTAAGCTATGCTAAGCAAAAGGAAAAAAGCTGAAGGAATCACATTACCTGACTTCAAATTATACTACAGAGCTACACAGAATTGAAACAGCATGGAACTCCCATGAAAATAGGCACACAGACTGATGGGACAGAATAAAGAATCCAGAAGCAAATCCATACACCTAGAGTGAACTCATTTTTGACAGAGGTGCCAAGGATATACACTGGGAAAAGACAGTCTCTTCAATAAATGGTACTGGGAAAACTAGACATTCATATGCGGAAGAATCAAACTTGACCCCTATCTCTTACCTTATGTAAAAATCAAATTAAAGTTAATTTAAAACCTGAATTTAACATCTCAAACTATGAAATCACTACAAGAAAGCATTGGGAAAACTCTCCAGGATATCGATTTGGGCAAAGTTTATTGAGTAATACCCCATAAGCACAGGCAACTAAAACAAAAATGGACAAATGGGATCATATCAAGTTAAAAAGCCTCTGCACAGCAAAGGAAACAGTCAAACAAGTGAAGAGACAACACACAGAATGGAAAAAAATATTTTCAATCTACCTATCTGACAAGGGATTAATAATCAGAATACAGAAGGAGCTCAAACGACTCTATACAAAATAGTCTAAAATGCCGATAAAAAAATGGGCAAAAGATCTGAATGGACATTTCTGAAAAGAAGACATACACTTGGCAAGGAGACACATAAAAATGTGTTGAACATCACTGATCATCAGAGAAATGCAAATCAAACCTATAGTGAGATTTCCTCTTACCCCACTTAAAACAGCTTATATCCAAAAGGCAGGTAATAACAAATGCTGGAGAGAATGCGGAGAAAAAGAACACTGTTGGTGAGAGTGTAAATTAGTACAACCGCTATGCAGAACAGGTTGGAGATCCTCAAAAAACTACTAAACATAGGGCTACCATATGATCCAGCAGTCTCACGGCTGAGTATATGCCCAAAAGAAAGGAAATCAGCATAGTGAAGAGGCATCTGCTGTCTCGTGTTCACTGAAGCACTCTTCACAGGGGCAAACGTTTGGAAGCAACCTGAGTATCCATCAACAGATGAGTGGATTAAAAAAAAATGTGGCATACATACGCATACATATATATTTTTAATTAAAAATTAAAAAATTAATACACATATACACACAATGGAGTACTATTCAGCCATAAAAAAGAGGGAGATTCTGTCATTTATAAGAACATGGTTAGAACTGGCGGTTATTATGTTAAGTTAAATAAGCCAGGCACAAAAAGACAAACTTCATATGTTCTCACTTATTTGTGGATGCTAAAAATCAAAACAATTGAACTCACAGAGATAGAGAGTGGAAGGATGGTTATCAGAGACTGGGAAAGGTAGTGGGGCAGGGAGTTGGGGAATGGATTGTTGACGGTTACCAACAGAATGAATAAGACTTAGTATTCGTTGGCACAACAGGGGGACTATAGTCAATAACTGTACATGCAAAAGTAACTAAAAGGGTACAATTGGATTTTTTTGGAAACACGAAGGATAAATGCTTGAGGGGATGGACACCCCATTTGCCATGATGTGATTACTATGCATTGTATTCCCGCAGAATAATATCTCATGTAATCCAGAAATATGTCTACCTACTATGTGCCCACAAAAACTAAAAGCACAAAACTTTTTAAAAAAAGCATTAGCAATTTTTAAAACTGGCGAAATGAATCATTTTAGTGGGTTTGAACCTGTTTGGGGTGTGTGTATATGTGTGTGTGTGTGTGCGTGCGCGCGTGTGTAAATGCCTCCCTAATTAATTTCAAAAGCAACCTGTGACATCTGAGAATGATGGAAAGTGATTAGCTAAATTTTCATAAAAATTTGGGATAGCCCATAGATAGTAAAGAAAAGCAGGCACCGTGATGTAGTTATAGTAAACAACGTTGGGGCCGGGCACGGTGGCTCACCTGTGATCCTAGCACTTCGGGAGGCCAAGGTGGGTGGATCACCTGAGGTCAGGAGCTCAAGTAAACAATGGTTAGATTTGTTGTTTTTCTTTTTTAGGTAAATGTGTCTTTGTGAGGTATCTTTTCCCCTATCACAGGGCCAAAAAGAACGTATCAATATAAATTAAACTTAAAAATACAGATTTAAATTGCTCTATCATAAAATGTCAGGCAAAATTTTTAAAAATAGTATCATACTTAAAGATATATCTCTCACTTTTAAAACATTCTCCATACCTTTGAGACAAAAATAGTTTTCATTATTTATAAATAAAAGTGTTTTAAGTTTTCGATTGTTATTGTTGTGCACATGAGAGTACAAGCCTGCATACACATAAAGAGGCTCAGTCCCTCTTTCGACTGAAGGAAGGCCCACTCTGTACCTACGTGGATGACACTGCAGCTGCTTGCTCATGCAGGTGGGACTCTGACAACCTGGATGTCCTGACACCGCCTGGCTGTGACAGGCACTCTGCCTGTGTCATCTCATGTAGTGGTTGCAACAGGTCTACAAACCAGACACCTTTACCACCTCATTTCATGGCAAACTTTTTAAAAAGTGACTTTTAAAATAGAGTATCACAAGCCTGAGCCCACGTTCACTGGGAGTGGATAACTTCAATTCAATCGAATCCAATGTCCTTTTGCTGCAGGGCTTACACTCTGTGACTGAAGTTTGTCCTCAGTGAATGAAAGGTGGGCTTCTCCTACGAGACAGCTGGAGAGAGACTTGCTTGGATTGTTGATATTTCCGGTATCTACGCCCTCAGATTAGAGCACCTAAGTCACTGTGGTGTACATGGACAATGAAACTGGTTAAATCCTAATGAACAGGTGGGTTTGCCACGGGGTGGGGTATGGGGCCGATTCAATGCAACTTCCCAGAGTGGACAACGGAGGCTCCAGAATGGAAGGGAGTCACAGGGGCGATGCTTCTGGGTGGGCAGGGCCGGAATACACAGCGCGTCATGCACAGGTCCGTGGGTGCGGGTGCTTCTGTGTCGTCAATCCTAGGGGTTCGTAATCTGTGGATTAATTATCACCCAAGCATACATGGGTATGTTTCAAGGATTCTATAATCCTGTAGAAAATTTGTGTAAATGTCTGGGTTTCTGCATTTGTGTATTTTCTGGAAGAGGGAGCCCACAGCCTGCATGAGATCCTGAGAATCTCTGATCCAAAATGAGCATCAGTGTGGAGCCTCTACAATGACTGCCAGCAGTTAGTTAGAGGTTTGATTTTTTTCAGTGTTCCAGGCTCAGTGGTGGACCGAACAGAAACAGAGCCTTGCCCCGTTCTCTCTTCCAGAAGATACAGCATTTGATGAATTTGACTTGTTTTGTGATGGTGTGTTAAAACAGGTCACAACATTGTGCTAGACAGTGGATTGTACTACACAAGCTCAACACGGGGTGAGGCTGGCCTGGGGTCAGGCTGCCAGTTCCTCAGGACATTTCCAGATGTTTCTGTCCTTCACAAAGGACAGTGATGGGGAAGGGAAGCATAAAGGCAGCTTCTAATCAGTGCTTTGGGTTTCAAGCAGGGAAGTACACATTGTGTGTGTGTTTCATATGTAGAGTATAGGTATATACTAATATATGATCAATTTTTGTTATTTGTAGTAATCATGCTTTACAAAGTGGCTCTGCACACTTAACAAATTGGAATCAACAAATCCTAAACCTGGGGGAAGGAGGAGGTCGGTTTCCTGTGAGCCTCTGGCCACAGTATTTTCAACAACTGATCAATACATTACCTTGTTTTATTTGTGTTTCTGTTTAAATACACTCTATGTAAAGCGTGTTGTTGATTCATTAACACGGAACTCGCCACCAACAGCATAGTAACGCATTCCTGAAGGAAGCTTCTCTAGCAGGAATGCTTTCTCCAGGGGGAACGGAGTCTTCTCACTGGATTCCTACTATGCAGTCTTCTTGCACTTAGGGACACTAGGTGGCCCTTCAGGACTATGCTCGGGGGCTATTTTAAACGGAAGAAAAAGGACATACATGAAAAACACAGCTCTAAATAAGCTATGGATAAGACATTGGTCTACAGTGAGAGAGTCAGTAGGCAAATGTGCAAATACAGAATCTGCAAATAAGGAGAATGAACCGCGGATCCACTTTGATGGCTTATGGAGGATGACTTTCCGAGAGGCAACGTAGCATCTAACTGAACTGGATTTTGCCTGTATTGAAGCACACACTAAGAAATGCTCCTCTTTTCTCTTACGCATTTTCTTGTTTTAATTTGATTTTTGAGATCCTGCGGTATTCCAGAGATTGTGTGAGGTAACAAGGGGAGAAAGGTCTGTAGGCGGAGTTTTACCCCCAGCTGCTTCTGACCAGGTGGAGACAGACAGAACCAAGTCCAGTATGATATGGAAGCGTGGAGAAAGTAACACCCAGGTTTCCTTTCCAATATCACGGGAGTTTTATCAAAAGGACTTCCAAGTCGGCTGGGTTTTGAAGGATAACTAAGACTTCCTTAGGTAAACAGCAATAAAAGAACAAGGTGAATGGTGCAAATAGATGTTCAAAGACATGAAGGTATGGAACAGCTTAGCACATGGAAAACCATGAGGACTTTGATATTGCCCTAATGGAAACCGTTACATGAGAACGAAGGAGCTGATACTGGAAGGATCAGTGAGAATCGCGTCGAAAGGGCCTTGGCTGACCGTGTGAAGATTTTGGATTTAACCCACATGTGAAGGGAAGTGGGGATGGAAGTATGCTTTGGGTGGATCTCAATCCTGGCAACACTGAGGAGAGAGGTTACCTGGATGAAAATGTGTAAGTTCTAGCTACCAGAAAAATGGCTCTTGTCATTGTTTTAGGGAGATTGGTGGCGGTGGAGAGAGGGAGAGACATTTTAAGAATAGATAAAGCCATCACCGGGCACGGTGGCTCACACCTGTAATCCCAACACTTTGGGAATCTGAGGCAGGCGGATCATGAGGCCAAGGTCAGGAGACCGAGACCACCCCGGCCAACATGGTGAAACCCTGTCTCTACTAAAGTACAAAAAATTAGTCCAGAGTGGTGGTGCACACCTGTAGTCTCAGCTACTCGGGAGGCTGAGGCAGGGGAATCGCTTGAACCTGGAAGTTGGAGGTTGCAGTTAGCCAAGATTGTACTCCAGCCTGGCGACAGGGTGAGACTCCATCTCAATCAATCAATAGCTCAAACAATCAATCAATAAAAATAGATAAAGCCTAAAGAAAAGGACATGGGAATCTAGGAATGAGTGTCACTGAGTCTGGATGTTCCCCTGACTATATTATATGCATTCTTGCATTTATAATTCACTCTTCCTTTTTTGTTTTTTTAAATCAAGAACATAAATGACTGAATGTAGGGAACATTACTAACCTGCATCCTACTAGAATCAAAGTGCCAGGGAGCATTTTAAGAATTGCTTAAGCTTCACATAGTAAAAACTGAATACAGAACAATTTAAAAACCAGAAAAACTATTATATAATTACTGTTTTCTGTAATTCATTTATAAGAATGTTTATTTTTCTTCTTTAGCTCCCGATAAGTCTTTATCTAACCATTAATGACAAAAATAGAAGATTGTTGAACAATCAGTTAGATCATTTTCAAACTGGAGCAACTGGCTGGACCATTAGGAGTGCAGATTTAAGCTACATCAATTCTGTAGCAGTTGTCTACACCAGGTCACCAGGTCCTGAAGAACAGTCTCCAGTAATTGTCTTTGGATGCCATTGTCAAAATGCATCTGATGGAGCTGCTTAGTTCACGTCCCGGTTCTGAACATACACACTTCCTTGTCTGTCTCAGTGATAGGTCTTTTCAGAATTATGATCTGTTTTTTCCACGTCAGCAGTTGGCACGGCAATGTGTCAGGCCTGGCGTAGAATGCAAGTTTGCTCCTTTCACAACGAGTTAGAGCATTCGTGCATCACACACAGTTCATCGTATCTTACTGAGTAAAGATTAATGTGCTTTGTTAACTTCTCCAAAAGCTCACCTACTTGAAGTGGATCATACACTCGTAGGAATCTAATCTGCGTGTCTGAGGAAGGAGGCTGAGCACCATGGTACTCCCCGGGGCATTTGCTTACCATGCTGCGTGACTTTCCCTTGCGGTTCCAGCGTGAGAGCACTTCAGCAGAGCACGGACGGAGCCTGAACAGATATGCGTGCAAACCCCTGGGCTTCCTCAGCCACTGCTGCCATTTGAGGAACTCCCTTTTCAGAAGAGTGGAAAGATGCAACCTTGGAAGGCTCAGATTTTCCTCCTCAACTCACTCTCTCTCCGGGTGTGGTAGGCAGAGTTCAGTCACCCATGACCCATGTCCACCTTTCTAACATGTCACCTTACAGGACACTTGCAGAGGGCATTGAGTTCAGAAGAGTAAGACAGAAAGGCTCTCCTGGATCGGAGGCAGCCCCAAGGGCATCACAGGGTTCCTGTTGGCAGAGACATGGTCGTGGAGTCAGGGTTCAGGTGGCGCGTGGAAGGGGCCGGGAGCCACAGACTGCTGGTGGCCTCCAGAAGCTGGAAAAGGCGTGGACACGGAGGTTCGCCGGAGCCTGCACAGGGAAGGCAGTCTCGGTGACACCTTGATTTTTTTTTTATTTTTACCCTCCAACCTAATAACTGTGTGCTGTCCAATCATTAAGCTAATCTGCTGTAAGAATTACATTGGATTCGCTTCCTAATACGATGGCAAATCACGACCTCTTGAGCAGCCTCCACCTGTTTGTCAGGAAACTGGCAAATCACGGACCTCTCGGGCAGCCTACACTAAAAACTCACTTGTCATGAATCCTGCCTCAGCCTCCCATGGTGCCGTGGTGGGGGAAGCACGTGATGTATTTATAGACATGCATTTTGTAAACTGCAAGCCCAGGCGTATGAGTGAGAACAGGGCCACTGAGGCTTACCTGGAGGAAGGAATGGCACCACACGTGGCTCCATGACTAAATCTGGGCGCTGTGTGTTGAAATTCCATATGAAATGTTGGACCCACTCTGAGCTGCATTTTGCTTTCGGAAGTTCCTCCCCAGTGGCCTCAGTACCGCCTGCCTCCGTGAGGGGTACTGTGTGTAGTGGGAAGCAGGTGCCGCCTGCCTCCGTGAGGGGTACTGTGTGTAGTGGGAAGCAGGTACCGCCTGTCTCCGTGAGGGGCACTGTGTGTAGTGGGAAGCAGGTGCTCCTGTCTCCGTGAGGGGTACTGTGTGTAGTGGGAAGCAGCTGCGCCTGCCTCCGTGAGGGTTACTGTGTGTAGTGGGAAGCAGGTGCTCCTGTCTCCATGAGGGGTACTGTGTGTAGTGGGAAGCAGGTGCGCCTGCCTCCGTGAGGGGTACTGTGTGTAGTGGGAAACAGGTGCTCCTGTCTCCATGAGGGGTACTGTGCGTAGTGGGAAGCAGGTACCGCCTGCCTCCGTGAGGAGTACTGTGTGTAGTGGGAAGCAGGTACCGCCTGTCTCCGTGAGGGGTACTGTGTGTAGTGGGAAGCAGGTGCCACCTGCCTCCGTGAGGGGAACTGTGTGTAGTGGGAAGCAGGTGCCACCTTTTTCCGTGAGGGATACTGTGTGTAGTGGGAAGCAGGTACCGCCTGTCTCCGTGAGGGGTACTGTGTGTAGTGGGAAGCAGGTACCGCCTGTCTCCGTGAGGGGTACTGTGTGTAGTGGGAAGTAGGTACCGCCTGTCTCCGTGAGGGGTACTGTGTGTAGTGGGAAGCAGGTGCCGCCTGTCTCCCTGAGGGGTACTGTGTGTAGTGGGAAGCAGGTGCCGCCTGTCTCCCTGAGGGGTACTGTGTGTAGTGGGAAGCAGGTGCGCCTGCCTCCGTCAGGCGTACTGAGTGTAGTGGAAGGCAGGTGACGCCTGCCTCCGTCAGGGGTACTGAGTGTAGTGGAAGGCAGGTGATGCCTGCCTCTGTGAGGGGTACTGTGTGTAGTGGGAAGCAGGTACTCCTGCCTCCGTGAGGGGTACTGTGTGTAGTGGGAAGCAGGTAAAGCCTGCCTACATCATGGGTACTGTGTGTAGTGGGAAGCAGGTTTGTGCATCCACATCAGTACTGGGCAGACAGGCAACACTTCTGTTGAACCGTCCCGGCGAGGAAAGAAGAAGTGCTTCACAGAGAAGAAGGTAGCTAGGTCGGAGAATACAGCTCCATCTGTGGGACCCAAGGTGAGGAGGGGCCGACCCTAAAGACAGAGGATCGTCACTGCTGCGCACACAGCCTTTAGATGCCAGTGGCTTCTCACACTAACACTACATCCCTCCCTCAAGTACTGTGAGCCATCGAATGTGAGGAGGGGGTCCTGCCCCATAGCCGTCCTGGTCCTGAGGCTCTCAATCTTCTCCCCTGCGGCTCCTCCCTCTCCCGTTGACTCGGGGGAGGCAGCCTGTGATGGGGGATCATGCCATGCCCAGAGATCATCCTGGGTATCCATATTTCACTCAGTCTGCACCTCCCTTATTGCAGGAAAGGCCATCAGATGTGGCCGGGAGGAAGGCAGTCCCCCAGTGTGCAGTCTGTCCCCCACAATCTTTTCGTAAGCAGTTTTTCTGAAAACTTTGGTTAACTTTAGAAATTGGCATTTCAAAAGATCTCATATCAAAAGGAATATTTGTTTTTCAAAGCAAAGGATGGACTGTTCATAAAGAAGCATACCTACACTTCGCTTTGCTATTTAGGACAGTGTTTGTGAGGATATTGTGATGTCCCTCTCCCACTTCTGAACCTTTCCAGAGCCTACCCATTTTTTAAAAATAATCTAACTAAAAAGCCTCTGATTCTCTGAAGACTAAACTTAGTCCTCTCTGTAATTGATCTTTCACTCCTTTGGTCTATGATATTTTTATCACTTAATTTTTATTTATAATTGACACGTGGTAGTTGTACATGTTTATGGAATACAGTGTGAGGTTTCAACACACACCTACATAGTATCGTGATGAAACTAGGGAAGTTACCATGTCTATCACTTTAGACATTTACCATTTATCTTTGTGGTGATAAGGTTCTAAATCTTCTCTTCTGGCTATCTTGAAATATGCAATACCTTGTTATTTGCTCTTGTTATCCTACTGTGTAATAGAACACCAGAGCTTGTTGCTCCTGCCTAACTGTAACTTGGTGCTGGTTAACCAACCCTCCGGGGTCCCCTGCCCCGCCCCTTCCCAGGCTCTGGTAACCACTGTTCTATTCTTTGCCCTCTCTGAAATCAATTGTTTTGGCCTCCACGTATGAATGAAATCATGCAGTGTTTATCCTTCTGTGTCTGGCTTATTTCACTTAACATTATGACTCCAGGTTCATCCATGTGGCCACAAATAACAGAATTTCCTTTTTTTATTGCTGGGTACTAAGCATGTGTGTGTTTATGTGTTATAATAGTACATATATTCATTATGTGTGCCCATATATGTATATGTATATATGTATGTTATGTGTATATATACATATTCATTTTATGCATGTGTGTGCTTATCTACATCTATACACATTCATTGTGCGTGTGTGTATATATGTGTGTATATATTATATACGTCTATACACATTCATTTTATGTATGTGTGTATTTATGTGTGTATATATTATATATATCTATACACATTCATTGTATGTGTCAATATGTGTATATATGTGTGTATATAGTATATATATATCTATACACATTCATTTTATGTGCATGTGTGTGTATATATGTGTGTATGTATTATATACATTCATTGTGTGTGTATGTATTATATACCTCTATACACATTCTTTGTATGTGTATGTATATATGTGCATATATATTATATACATCTATACACATTCATTGTGTGTGTGAGTGTGTATATATGTGTGTATATATTATATACATTCATTGTGTGTGCATGTGAGTGTGTATGTGTGTGTATATATTATATACATCTATACACATTCATTGTGTGTGTATATATGTGTGTATATATTATATAGGTTCATTGTGCATGTGTGAATATATGTGAGTATATATTATATACATCTATACACATTCATCGTGTGTGTGTGAGTGTATATATGTGTGTATATATTATATACATTCATTTTGTGTGTGTATATGTGTGAGTATATATTATATATATCTATAAACATTCATTGTGTATGTGAGTGTATATATGTGTGTATATATTATATACATTCATTTTGTGTGTGTATATGTGTGAGTATATATTATATACATCTATACACATTCATCGTGTGTGTGTGTATATATTATATACATTCATTGTGTGTGTGAATATGTGTGAGTATATATTATATACATCTATACACATTCATTGTTCGTGTGTGAGTGTATATATGTGTGTATATATTATATACATTCATTGTGTGTGTATATGTGTGAGTATATATACATCTATACACATTCATCGTGTGTGTGAGGGTATATATGTGTGTATATATTATATACATTCATTTTGTGTGTGTATATGTGTGAGTATATATTATATATATCTATAAACATTCATCGTGTGTGTGAGTGTATATGTGTGTATATATTATATACATTCATTTTGTGTGTGTATATGTGTGAGTATATATTATATACATCTATACACATTCATCGTGTGTGTGTATAAATTATATACATTCATTGTGTGTGTGTGAATATGTGTGAGTATATATTATATACATCTATACACATTCATCGTGTGTGTGAGTGTATATATGTGTGTATATATTATATACATTCATTGTGTGTGTATATGTGTGAGTATATATACATCTATACACATTCATCGTGTGTGTGAGTGTATATATGTGTGTATATATTATATACATTCATTGTGTGTGTATATGTGTGAGTATATATACATCTATTCACATTCATCGTGTGTGTGAGTGTATATATGTGTGTATATATTATATACATTCGTTGTGTGTGCGTGAGTGTGTATATGTGTGTATACATATTATCTACATCATCTCCACATTCATTGTGTGCATGTGTGTATAACACACACACAGAAGACAGATACTCCACACGTTTTATGCATTCATCTGTGGTCGGGCGTAATCAATGGTATTTTATTCTGTCCCTTGGGTAAGGCCTTTTTCTTGTCTGTCTCGTTATGTCTTTATACTTCTACATATATACATAAATTTTAAAATTATAAATTAAGGAAACCCACCTTATTTATTATTTAGCTCATAGGAAATAATATTTAATGTTCCTTAAATATTGAATAATGTCTGAAAGGACTCTGGTAAATCACTTTCTTTTCTGACCGTTTCCTCTAAAACAATTCACACTAGGTCTGTATTTCTCAGCCATATTTGTTCATCAGGAATTACCAGAAATAGCTGTAATAATACAGTTGCTTATGTCTTAAACAAGATTCAAAAATTCATAATAGCCAATACTGGGCCTATGCGTCAATATTTAAAAATTTTATGATAGTTTTCATTAACACTTGCACTGTAATATATTTCTTCTTTTTTTGTGTGTCTAACATTTCTATGTCCTTACATTTCATATGTGACTCCTGAAAGCAGCTTAGTCGGGTTTGGTTTTTAATCCAGTGTGATAATTTTTGACTATTGATGATCCTGTCTACTACTTTCACATCTCAATGTATTTATTAATGGGTTGCATTCTCCAATTTACTATTTTCTATTTTGCCTCCTTTTTTTATGACTTTCTTCTTAATCTTCTTTGCATTCAGTATTTTGTATTATTCCTTTATTCTCTAACTTTGATAGTTACAGATTTTTTATGAGGTTTTTATTGATTATTCTGAGATTACAGCATGCATTCTTGACATACTAAAATTTAATATCAAGGGTAGTTTTGCCATTTTACAAAAATGCAATGAAATTGCCAATACTTTAACTCCAAGTACACCCTCTATTTGTGTGTTACTGTAGGTGAGGTTTATGAATACTCAATATGTGTTATATAATATAAACCATATATATTATAATGTGATATATGAGTATAAACTGGATGTAATTTTATTACAGATGCACTAAATTGTAAGATATTATTATCGTTTTATGCAATCAATGATTATCTCAGTTTTCCCTCATATTTACAGTATTTGTTGTTCATTTCTCCATGTATCTCTGGATTACAAGCAGATAATTTTACCTCTGGCTAAAGAATTGTTTAGCATTTCTTTAATGCGGATCTGCTGATTACAAATTCTTTTATTTTTAATGTATCTAAAATGTCCTTTACCTTTATCTTTAAAGGATTTTGTTTTCTCATCTGCACAGGTAATCCCTTTCTTTAAGCATTTTTAGTGTAGAATCCCATTGTCTTCTGAATACCATCTTTTTTTGGTGAGAAATTAGCTTTCAGTAACTGTTGGCACTTTAAAATATTATTTTCCTGATATTTGATTTCCAGAAGTTTTACTATGATATGCCCAGGTGTGATTTGCTTTGTATTTATCACACTTGAAATTTCTATTGCTTATTGAACTTGTGGGCTAATGTCTTTCATCATGTTTGGAAAATTCTTACATTTTATTTTTCAATATTGCATTTGTTCCCTTTTCCTCTCTTTATGGGACTCTTGTTTTACATGATACGGTTTTGCACTGCATCTTATATATATCTTATATTATTTTATGTATTGTCTACCATTTTATCTCTCTATATATTAATATTGGTATTTTCTCCTAGCCCGTTTTCCAGTTCACTAATTCTCTCTTTGGTCCTTCATATTCTGTTGTTAATCTCACCAACTGAGATCCTAACTTCAATTATTACAGTTTTCAATTCTAAAATTTTCACTTGATTTTTAAGATAATTTGTATCTCCTGAAATTTAACTTCTTGTTAAATTTCTTAGCATTTTCATAATAATGAATTTAAATTTCTGTGAGTCTAATTATTTGTTTTTATGTTCGTTGTTATTTTCTCCTGAGGTTTGGTCAAATCTTTCATGTCATACTCCTTCTTTCATTTTGCTTGAATTTCAGACATTGTAGATGAAAGATTGTTGCTATATTCTCAGCCTGTGTATTATCTTCTTGCAGAAAAGATTTGCTTCCTTTAGGCATCTAAATCATGGAAAAACACCTCAATCAAATCATGAATTGATGATTCAAAGCCATGGTTTATTACCTGTGAGAGCTGAGCTGTTTTCAGTTTATCCTTCTTCCTAGCATGCAATCCTATGGGATACCAAGTAGAAGCCTATGGTGTTTGCCAAGGAGCTTCCTTCTCAGGCCAGGAATTTTAATCTTATGTACCACATGATGCAATTTTGACAAACCTGTTCAGATTCTCAGACCATCATGGGACTCTCTTTTTCTTGTCTGTCTTGTTATGTCTTTATACTTCTACATATATACATAAATTTTTAAATTATAAATTAAAGAAACCCATCTTATTTATTATTTAACTCATAGTAAGTAATATTTAATGTTCAGTAGTGTGTTCATAGTATCAATAAGTGCCTCAGGCAGGAAAGACGTGCTAGGCCTAGGTCTTACTCTCTGGATTTCTCTCTGCCTGGAATGTTGACTGTGCACGTTCTGACTGATTCCCAATGCCTTCAAATGGAGTTTTGTAGAGTCTGGTTTTTTTTTTTTTTTTTTTTGAGACAGAGTCCCGCTTTGTCACCCAAGCTGGAGTGCAATGGTGAGATCTTGGCTCACTGCAACCTCTGCCTCCTGGGTCCAAGCGGTTCTCCTGCCTCAGCCTCCTGAGTAGCTGGGACTATAGGCATGTGCCACCACACCCAGCTAATTTTGTGTTTTTAGTAGAGACAGGGTTTCACCATATTGGCCAGGCTGGTCTCAAACTCCTGACCTTGTGATCCGCCCACGTCGACCTCCCAAAGTCCTAAGATTACAGGCGTAAGCCACCATGCCTGGCTGAGTCTTACATTTCTAATTGTTATCAACAGGGGGATTATTCTAAAACAAGATTGTTTGTCTTTGCAAAAGCAGAGCCACTTCCTTCTCTAATCCACCACAAGTGATGCATCAGGTGGTTAAGTTTGAAGACCATTCACTGGTGTAGATGTTGTCCAAGACCCTTTCTAGCATTTATCCTTAGCATTCCGTATTAGTAAAGTGACAATAAGAACTTCATTTGACAGTCTCCATTTATCCAGCTTTTAAGCCATCATCTTGGTTCTCGGCTTAAAGTTGTTCTTGAAGCTGTTCTGTAGGGTTCCTGGTTTTAGAGTTGTTGATGCAGGGCTAACGAAAGGATCTGATGAGGGTAGAAGGTCTCACAGCCAGCTAGGCAATTCTCGAGCAGCTAGACAAGTGTCAGTTTCTTGGAGCGACAGACACTCTACTGCTTCTGTAAAAAGGAGCAGGACAGGTCTCCCCACTGGCCTCTCAAAGTGACCATGTACACACAGTCCAAGGTTTCCAAACAGCAGCAAGGAGGTCACAGCAGAGGAACATCTCACCTCTCTCCCCATCCTGTACGTAACATTTCTAAAGGAATATAGCTATAAATTTTGTATCTCCATGTTATACAAAAGCTCCTGGTATTAACAAGTTTCTGTCATGTTCTAAAGGGAGAGAAAATATGAATAACTACAGGCTGGGTGCAGTGGCTCACTCTTGTTATCCAAGCACTTTGGGAGGCTGCTTGAGCCCAGGAGTTCAAGACCAGCCTGAGCAACATAGCAAGACCTTGTCTTTACAAATAACTAAAAACTTGGCTGGACATAGTGGCTTGTGCCTGTGGTCCCGGCTGCTTAGAAGGCTGAGGTGGGAGAATCACTTGAGTCCGGCTAGTAGAAGCTGCAGTGAGCCATGACCACACCACTGCACTTCAGCCTGGGGGACAGGCTGAGACCCCATCTCAAAAAAATATATATATGAATAATAACCATAAAATAACCAACAAGTGAATAGTCTTACAGATCACTGAAGAAATATTATTAATAAATTAAATATCAAAAAACAATTTAAATCACGATTTAGAGAACAAAAATATAATTTTTATTAAAAATAATTTTATACAAAGATGTCATTCAAGTATTTTATTTTAAAATCTCAACTGTAAAATGAAATCCTGGACTGTTTCATATTTAAGAAACTTCTCCAGTTCTAAAATAATACAGAAGGAGCTGATTTACCCCTAGATCTCTAAAACCTCCCCCATAAAACCTAGGGTTCATTGTTTCCTAATCTACTCAGTCCTGCTTAGCTATCCAAATCTGACAAAAAAGCACAGAATTATGTAGCGAGGCAGCAGACGACTGCTCAGTTATTTTCAATTCTCACTCCTTTGTCTTTTCTTAGAATTTGCCCAGATATAAGTGGCATACCAAAGATAAGACGATAGATTGTATTGGTGAAGTTCCAGACCCAAAATGGATCAATAACATTCTACAGCTTTACAGACGGGACTGTGGAGAACAAACCATACACATTTGCCTCATTTGCTGAAGCCGAAACACCCAAATACCGGGGAGATGACTGGCCATGGGCAGCCTCAGGAGGATTCTGACACCTGGCATGTGACTTTGCTGTGTTTTTTAGCACTTGAGCATTTCTGTGATTCTTAACTAGCAAATCTTTTTGACAAAGTGTTGTTTTCATCTTCAGAGTCCACAAAGACAACATAATTTCCTAATCCAGACACCGACTTAATACCTAAAGAGCCACTGGGTACAGTGCTCATGCCTGTAATCCCAGCGCTTTGGGAGGTCCAGGCGGTGGATCTCCTGAGGTCAGGAGTTGCAGACCAGCCTGGCCAACATGCTGAAACCCCGTCTCTACAAAAAATACAAAAAAAAAAGTCGGCGTGGTGGTGGGCGCCTGTAACTCCAGCTTCTCAAGAGGCTGAGGCAGGAGAATCACTTGAACACGGAAGGCGGAGGTTGCACTGAGCTGAGATCATGCCACCACACACCAGCCTGGGTGACAGAGCAAGACTCCATCTTAAAAAAAAAAATACCTGAAGAACAAGGGAGTTTACATTCCTTAGTCTGGAACTGGTAGTTCTGACTTTAAAAAGCAGAGTCCCCAATCCATGAGTGTTGACAGACAGGTCTAGAAGCCTTGTCTCATTGGCTAAATTCCCAAGCCAACTGCACTCTCCTCCTCTGAAGGAGGGGCCATTCTGTGGCGAGTCGCAGCCTCTGCTCCCATCGCAGGGCTCCCAGCCGCAGAGGGTAGCTCCTCCCTCACAATGAGGGACTGTGGAGATGCTTGGATGAGGCTCTGGGCTCTGCTAGGATCAATTCAAATTTGGGTGAGAACAGAGAAAAAGAGATGAACAGCCAGACATTTGAGAAGAAAGAAAACAGAGCCAGCCACTGAATGAAAATTAAGTATGTGACGATATCCACCCACTGCCAGGACCAACAGACGCTCTCTGTATTGTACGCACGGGAGGTTTGAGATATTCCACTGCATGTTTTCATAATGAGATTTCTCTTCGGAGAGGGAAGCTGGAAAGCAGCATACTATATGAAAAAGAAAGAAACTAACATGAAATACTGAATAAAAGGATGAAGACAAAAGAAGCAAAGCCGTAACTGGGCATTTGAGTCATCATCCTAGAAACTTTACATGTGACCTTACTGTCCCTTACAATGCTCTGTCACGTGTAGGGGGAGCTGAATTCTAGATGGTGTTCTGCAAGACCGCACTCAGCGTGCGTCAGCAACGGCCGTTTTCTCTGAACTGTGTTTACAGTATACAAGATGATTCAGGTCAGCCTTCTCGTTCAGAAATTTGCAATCTACGGGAACGTTATGGCAAAGTACACACCAGAACTAGATTTAAAGGTAAATCTTCCAGCTCCCAGGCCAGGATGTGTCCCAACACAGAGAGGTCCCTAGAGGGAGAACGATTTCTGCTGGGTTCACGTGGGACGAACTGCCTTCTGTTGTCTGTCATCTCATCTGCATGGAGAACACAGTGTCTGCTACAGAGTACAGCTTCAGAAAACAGGAAAACATTGGCAAACCGTACAGGAGGTCGTGCAGCGATGCTGACTTCATAAAACCTGGGCTGACCTGGTCCTGAGGATGCTTCCTCCATGCCACCTTCCGCTTAAAAGAATGAGAAGTGGTAAATGGGACTTAGGAAAAATTTGAGTTGGGAATACTTCGCCTCTACCTTTTCAAAGGGTCTTGATTCCGCTGTGGTTTATCAACACGTAGTTGACTTTAATACATCTTTACTGAAGCCCCACCACCTGCAGGGGACCTGACCCAACTGTCCCCGTGCACCCCAGCCCCAGGCTTGCAGCATTAGTGCACTTTCCCCCCCGTCTTCTTCCCTGGGGATGTAAAAGCCTTCTGCCTCCTGCAGGACGCTGAGGCCCCTGTTGTAGAGCAGTCAGGACGGCAGCTTCAGGATGGCACTTTGTGTGCTTACTCCGAGTTAGATTTTAAAAATGCATCCCAGAGTGTTCTCACATGTTCTTCATAAGGGATATGGTTCTGACATTTCCCCCGAGTCTCTAAGCCTGATGAAAGCAGATGGTATTTACTTGCAAAACTCTGCTCTGACCTGCCAGTGTTATCCTCTCCTGCAACCTGGCTCTTCACTGTCTGCCCTAAGAGGAATCCTCACAGGCACAGCCTTCTTAGACTCATTCATTCTCACCCCTCCTCCATCCTGTGCTAGGAAGGGCCCATTCTGTCCATGCCCAGGGGTGGCTTCTGGAAGTCCCCCGCTGCCTGACATGTAACCAGCATACCCTCCCGTCTTCAAGCAAGACCTCACTTAAAACACACTGGACACGTATGAACCTGCCATATACTTGATCATGGAAGAAGCTTCAGAGCATTGCAATCATCTGTTCTGAGTATGAACAGGTTATTTATCTCATTCATTTATCCGCTCACTTATTGATTCAATGTTTCAAGCGTGCCCCCACGCACTAGGCACTGTGGTGATACTGCAAGGAATCGGGTAGACATGTACTTCCTTCTTTGAGTTTCCTTCCTTTTGTTTGAGACAGGTCTTGCCCTGTGGCCCAGGCTGGAGCTCAGAAATACGAACATCTGCTTAAGACAGATCCCCAGGAAGTCTTCAGGCTGGGCAAAAAAAAAAAAAAAAAAAAAAAAAAAAAACTGGGGAGGGAATACAGAGAACACTGGATTTCCTAGGAGGACTGTGCCTTGGCTTTCGTTACCCCATCTGATGTGGTCTCAGCGCACTGCAGCCTTGACCTCCCAGGCTTAAATGATCCTCCTGCCATAGCCTCCCGAGGAGTTGGGACTACAGGCGTGTGCCACTGCTTTGTAGAGACAGGGTTTCGCCGTGTTATCCTGGCTGGTCTCAAAGCTCTGAACTCAAGGGATCTGCCTGCCTCAGCCTGTCAGAGTGCTGGGACTACAGGCATGAGCCTCTGTGCCCATCCTTCTGATAAGAGAGGAAACAAATAAATAATTAAGAAAATATTAAAAATAAGGGTCCTAAATGAAGGAAAGCAGCGAGGCCAATACAGAAAGTGCAGCGTAAGCGCTGTGGGCGAGAGGAGACGCACTGAGGCACTGCATGGGCTGCCTCTCAGAAACACCGTTGCCTGTGCAATGGCCTGAGGAAGCAGGAGCTCCGTGTGCGCACATGCAAGGGGCCAGGCGGGCCTGAGAGCGCTGCTTCTCACCCAGTTCGGGTTCAGGGCCTCCCCATGGTCTTCGTATTCCGAAGCCCTCACAGAGATTTTGTTAATGAGAATTATAGCTACCACATTAACAATTAAAACTAAGATATTTTAAGACATTATTTGCTTTTAAGTTCTTAAAAATAATTTTAAAACCCATTACCTGTTAATATAAGTGATCTATATTTATGAAAAATAACTATATTTTCCATGACAAGGACATTTAATGAAAGAGCATCAGTGTTTCAGATTTAGCAAGTCTCTGTCATGCGTGTCTTAACAGAGCAGCTGAATTCTCTGCCTCTGCACTCCATATATCACCTCAGGTGTTTCGGCTGAAGCATTTGAAGGTGATCCAGCCCCACAAATGAGGAGTTGCATGGGGGAAGACCCCGGAAACCCATGAAAGGGTGGAGGGCACCCCCAGGGGCTCACGAACCCCACTTTGAGAACTGCTCCAGGAGAACATGAGCAACACAGGAGTTAGGAGGGATGAGGAGGAGCTGCTTCTCGCACTGCAGGTGGGGTGCGGGCAGGAGTTCGGGTTGTGGGGGCCCCACGTGCAGCCAGGAGCTCTGCTATAGCATCATGCAATTCCGTTTTCAGAACCGCGGCCCTGCTGCTGCGAGGAGAATGCACTGGAGGGGAAGCAGCGGATGGGAAGGCTGCTTAAGAGGCTGTCGTTCTTGCCTATGCTGGGGAGGAAGGTGGCAGCAGCTCAAATTAATTTCCTCTCCCTGTAGTCTCAGCGCGTAAACACGTTCGCCTGAAGCCTGTGTGAGAGCGTCAGAGGAGACACCAGCTTCCAGGTCTTCAGTAAGCAAGTGTCCTAGGGAAATCAGACCTCCGTAAGTGCCAGGACAAAACTTCTGTGTTTTAATTTTGCCTCGGAGGTGGATTTCAAAACTCGGCAGCGCTCAAAACTCCAACCCACCTGCATTTGGCCAGCTTGTCAGCAAGATGACAGCTTCTTCTCTCTGATTTTCTTAAACTCCTACCATTTCCCATGAACAAGAACCTCGGAAAACATGAGCATCTGCCCCAGACAGATCCCCAGGAAGTCTAAAGCCTGGGCATAAACGGGAGTGGAAGGGAATACAGAGAACACTGGATTTCCTATTAGAGCTGCACCCTGGCTTTCATCACGCCGTCTGTCTGACTCTTAATAGACATGATCCGGGCTCATGAGATCAGGCCTTATTTTCTGGGGCATTTTAAATAGATTAGGAGATATAAAAGTCCGTTAAATGGCATAACTTGGCATTAAGCACTGCACACGTTTGTGCACGGCTCCTGTCTGCGAGGGTGTGTGCCTGCCGGGACATGCGTGTATCCGTCAGAGGGTCGGCCTGGAGGACTGGCATGTGGATCCCCGGCTTGATGGGAGATGCACCCCTTAATCCACGTCCAGATGCACAGCTCCACCAAAAAGCAGGATCCTCTTTAGAGTTCTAAGCAAAACAGCTCGGAATTCATGTTCTGCTTTGGGTCTGTCAATATTACAATTTGACTTGAAACAGAACATGAATTCAGGTAATACTGAGGAATATGCATTTTTGTGTTCGGTTCATACACACATATAGGTGTTTTGCCATGGGAAGGAAGGGCACATGTGTGTTCATGCGTGTGTGTGTGCGTGCGTGTAATTTTTAGTAGTAAAAGGAGGATCAGAGCAAATGGAAATAAATTAAAGGAACTTATTTCAGAAAATGATGTTGCACCCTTTGTCCGTTCAGCGCATTGTTTAAAATGTGCGCACAGATTCCATCACACATAAAGTAATAGAGCCCACTCTTTAAAGGAACGTTTGTTTTTCTTTAGTAGTAAATGAACCATTTATTTTTACTGTTGAGGCTTTATTCAAAGATGTTAGGGCTTGCCATTGAGTGTTATTATGCCAGTCTCTAAAAAGTATTTTGCACTGAACATTGATTTTAATGTAGACAGAGGCAAATATGCATATATATATAAGTGAGAATATACATGATAAATACATACATGTCGTGTATATGGAGAGAGATAATTTGAGAACTTTTTTAGAATGTTCTTAAATTGCTTATAAAGAATTGGGGATAAGAACAAAGTATATACTCAGAGGTGTACTGAGATTTGTGGGAACCTTTGGGGAATGTTGTGAGCAGAGAGTAGTAGCTTCAAGAACCTATCCAGTAAGATAAATAGCAAGTGCTGGAGGACTAAGCAGCCCTGGCTGAAGTAGGTGTGTCTGTGCTGAATTCAGCCCTGAGTGCAGCAGGCCTCTGAAAACGTATTTTTAGCCAGCATTTAGGTACTGGGTCCCTCCCTTCCGTCTAAAATTATTTTTTAATTCCCTGGAGTGTGCCCCCCTATGCCACTCATCTGCTTGTTTGGTGCCTGTTCCCTTCCATGGGGGTGAGGCTGGCTTCCTCCCTCTGCCGCTCATCAATACCGAGCTGATTTGGAACTAAGCTGGGTAATAACATGCCTTTCAGCAGTCAGCCCCGCACGCGCCGTGTAATTAAGGCCTGATGGTTGTGTTGACGGCGAATGAAAGAAAATGGCTTTGTTCTCCTTCCCCGGGCTTGATTGTGGGTTCTTGCTCTCACCTGAATTCGAGCCACTCTGCATTGTGCCTGTGATTGCTGGAGTGCCAGTAATTGCAGTCCTGGCAGATGACATTTCCATGAAGCACACTCTGTGCAGCTCCAGAGGGAACGGACAGAGCTGATCGCCGGGGAAGCTCACCAAAGGCAGATTTAGGAAAGGCCTCTGTGGAAGTGGGAGCCCACCACCAAATATCAGAGCCTCTCCTCTGACACTTGCTTGTGCATCACTCCCTGCCTGCAACCTGCCTGCCCCGTGCCTGCAGCCCACAAAGACTGGATCATGTGAGGATGAAGTTTAAGTTCATCAAGGCCAAGTTTCCATCAGACCTTTGTTAGAAAAAATTCTTTCATTTGTTTCCCTAAAGGAGGATCAGAGCAAATGGAAATAAATTAAAGGAACTTATTTCAGAAAATGATGTTGCACCCTTTGTCCGTTCAGCGCATTAAAATGTGCGCACAGATTCCATCACACATAAAGTAATAGAGCCCACTCTTTAAAGGAACGTTTGTTTTTCTTTTCTTTTTTTTTTTTTTTTTTTTGAGTTGGAGTCCCAGTCTGTTGCCCAGGCTGGAGTGCAGTGACGCGATCTCGGCCTCGCGGGTTCCAGCGATTCTCCTGCCTCGGCCTCCTGAGTAGCTGGGACTACAGGCGCGCACCACCACGCCTGGCTAATCTTTTGTACTTTCTTTAAAGGAACGTTTTAAGCAGACTTCTGTAATTTAGAACTGGTAAAGGTCTGAGGGATCATCTAGTTGAACTTGGTAATTACACACGAAAAGAGAGGCCCATGGAGGTGGAGAGTTGTCCACGGTCCTAAAGCACGAAAGGAACGGGGTCAGAACTGGGCGCACCTCCCAAAGGCTGTTCAGCCAATGAACTGTGTTTCGTGTAAAAATGCTCAAGGTCGGCTACTTTGGTGACATCATTTTGTTTTGTTTTCTGTTGATTTGCCTGTGAGTGGATAAAAGAATGAAGCAAAGCACATTTCAAGTGCCTGCCTCCTCCCGTTGCCCCAGGAGTAGTTTCTAGGTGCCTTAACTAAGCGGTCTAAGCACTGCAGAGTAGGGTCCACGGGCAGAATGGGCATCGTCCTAAGTCACTTTGGTGGAAGGACCGTTGCTGTAGGTTGGCCTTGCTGCCGCCGCCGCCACCTCCACCTCCTCCTTGTCGTCGTCCTCCTCGTCCTCCTCTTCCTCCTCCTCCTCGTCGTCCTCCTCTTCCTCCTCCTCGTCGTCGTCCTCCTCCTCCTCTTCCTCCTCCTCCTCCTCCTCTTGCTCCTCCTCCTCGTCGTCCTCCTCTTCCTCCTCATCGTCGTCCTCCTCCTCTTCCTCCTCCTCCTCTTCCTCCTCCTCCTCTTCCTCCTCGTCCTCCTCTTCCTCCTCCTCCTCTTCCTCCTCCTCCTCTTCTTCTTCTTTTTTTTTTTTTTTTTGTATTTGGAGTAGATACGGGGTCTCACCATGTTGGCTGGGCTGGTCTCAAACTCCTGACCTCAGGTGATCCACCCACCTCAGCATCCCTAAGTGCTGGGATTTTAGGCATGAGCCACCACGCCCAGCAGGCCTTGCTTCTTTTAAGATACAGGTCTTTCTATGTCAGTGCTAATGAAGACCAAGGTGAAGATTACGGACATTATAAATTGATCTTAACCTTGCTACAGACACTCATGTTAATTTATAAGGCAAGGTTAACAGTATTTCAGAATTGGAAATTAAGAATTTATTCATCATAGAATTTTATATCAATCTGTTAATTCTAGATTTTTGATTCTGTGATGCTTATGCAAAAATTGGATCAAATCTTAATAAGTGTAGGAATCCAGAAAAATCCAGGGATCCTTTTCTATTACTAGAGGGAGTGGCGGGACGTGGGGTGGTTGCTGGGTCTGCAGAATGTGACTTCTTGGGGACACATGGAGACTTTACAGATGGCTCTCACAGAGGCTGCTTGCCTCCAATGGCAGTGATGGGGGCAGAGCTGAGAACGCAATTCCAGGATGGGTGCATGAGGTTCCTTCTCCCTATTATCTCTTCAGAGAGATTCATATATCTTTTGTGGTGGGCACACTGTCTTGGCTTCAAAAAATGGAAAATGTAACAGTGCGGGCACGCAGTAAGGACCCGTAAGGAACGCCAGCCTCAGAAAGGTCTGGGCTGCATCCCTCTGGCATGTGGAGGCCAATCAGATGAATATATTAGTGTACACACCATACAGTTTATGGTGAATCACCCATGTTTGAACAGAGCTATCGAAGTACAAGGAAGTAGCAAAAACCACACAGAGTAGTGAATGACTAGTTACATTTTAATTAAATAGCACAAATACATAAACTTTGAGTGTTAAAAGTACCCTAATCCCCATTTACCTTCACTGTGTTTGCTATTCTTATTTTTAAGTCTGGGCCTTTTATAAGGAGGCTCATGTATAAGCATGGAATGCTTATCAGGTGCAGAACAGGGAGTTACTGGGTGGATCTGGAATAGTTGGTGACTGGAAGGCTTGCTACGTGAGGACATTTTCTTTTTTTTTTTAATTTATTTATTTTACTTTAGGTGCATACTATATCTGGCATTTCTCCCCATGTTATCCCTCCCCACCCCCAGAGAGCTGGCAAAACTTGCCCGAAGTAATCCAGCTCCTCACGGGCTGGGGCTTTGCACAGCTGCCGGCTAAAGCGCCCAGCCGCAGCCTCTCCTGGCAGGTCCCTTTCGGGACAGCTGGAAACCTCAAGCCAACCCCAACCACCGATTTAGGCAGGAGTCTCTTCTGCAACTGAAGCTGATGGATGAGGCGGGCTCATCTCGTCACAGGAAGAGGACAGAGCTTTTCTCCCGCCACCCCCGGGGGAATCTGCCTGCTTTTCTGGAGAGGCCACCAGCCCATCTGTGGGCACGCGGGAGGCTCAGGCGTGAAGAGGAGGGCTTGCTCAGATGAGTGTTATAATTTTGCCTGGACACAGGAGGTTGGGCACATTGAAGTGTAGGATATTTTTGCCTGGAGATTTTTAATTGATAAAATCATGCCATGAAATAATCCCCAATTTTTAAAAGCATACTACTATGACATCTTAAGCTCATTATTTTAACATTTATATAAAGTATTTAACATGTGTCTTTGCCTGACAATAAACGTCAGTGGAGTGAAGCCCTGAGCTCCTTCTTCGCCCGTCCGTCCCGACCTCTGTGGGTCGTGTGGCGCGTCGCCACCGTGTCGTCCACACGAGCGTGCTACCTCGCGCTTACTTTTCACTTGTTTCTTTTGAACACAGGCATGCGTTGACACTGTAATATATTGATTACTTTGCATGTCATTAATAAGAATATATTTTGATAATATTGAAATAGTATGATTTATTAGTGATTTCTTCTAGGTAGATATTAGCTGTGTTTTTTAGATGTTTAATAATCGTGAACAGCCTCAGCATGACCCACATTATTTAATCCATCTACATCCTTCCCTTCCTTTTTTCTTTCCCTCCTTCCCTCTCTCTCTTTCTCTCTCTCCTTCCTTCCTTCTTCCCTCCCCTCCCCTCCCTTCCCCTCCTTTCCCTTCCCTTCCTTCATTTCTTCCTTTCTTCCTCCTTCCTTTTTTCCTTCCCTTCCCTTTCCTTCTTTTTCTTTCTGTTCTCCAGAAGTGAAACTATCAGGCAAAGGTGTAACATACATAGAAATTTTTATCTTAAAATTTATCAAAAAGAAATTTTTACTTTGTATGTTTCTACCAATTTTAGTTCTATCTCCAAACCATGTTTTTCTAGTATATATTTTGCAAGAAACTACATGTGGGATTCTGAACTGCCATATGCTGATCACTTCTACGGACAGCTGCAGGTATGAATGTGGATCTCTACCTCGTCACACTGAGAACCTCGTCATTGCCTTACAGGGCCATCAAGTGCAGCGTGACTGCAAAAATTCACAGTGTTACTCTCTCGCGAGCTTTGTGCACTGGAGGGATGTTTCTTTTTGCTGCTTCTGGAGTCATGGAAACAAAGCAAGTTTTAGGAAATGAGATCTCTTGGTTCCTGGGTCCCTCTTTCCTCCCACAGTGCAGCCCCACCCTTTCTCTGCTCTCCTCTCCTGGGAACTTCCTCTCCCTGCACAGAGGTGAGCTGCCTCTCCACGCCCAGTCTTCACCCCAGCAGTTCTCTCCGGGTCTGCTTCCCCCAACCCCAACCACCCCCATCTTTTCCCCTCCTCTCTTCTAAAACAGCAGTGTGGCTCTTTACTGCTCTGTAGGGGAGGCGAGGAGCTTCCCTGGGCCCTGTGGGATAAAATCCAGGCTCCCCCAGGACTCACCATGCAAGCACCCTTCCCTCTACCTGCTCAGTGATTTTTGTGTTACTGTTTATCTCAAGGAGCTCTCCCTCGGTGACTTACCACCCATAGCCTGATGACCTGCACTTCTCCAAGCTCAGCTGCTGCTCCTCAGAAAACCTACCCGCCTCCATGGCAGTCAGCTCAGTTCTGCATAACCCTGAGCATCATGAGCTCCCCTGCTGCATCCCTCTTGACTTAGAAGGGAAGCGATGGCCTCCCTCCTCCTCTCCTCTGCAAGCCCGTGCTGCCCGGAGGCCCGGGCTGTGGTTCTCTATCTCCTGCTATACTGATCCGTCTCCGTCCCTGCCACTGTGGGCCTGCTTTTTGGTGATGTCAGCGAGGAAGGCAGCAATTCTCAAACCACTCCTCCTTCCCCAAAATCCAAAGGGAGAGATCCTCAGCAAACAGTGTCCAAATGAGAAACAGAGCATGCCCTTCCGGTTGGCTGCAAAGCGCACGCCGTGCTGTGATAAACCTAGGAAACGTTTGCTTCTAAGCCTCCAGCCCTCCCTAGGTCCTCCGCCCAAACCCAGGGAAATGCTTTTTACCTTGTGACACAGAGACTGAAAATGAGAGAAAGAGTGTGTATGGGTGCAGGGGTGTGAGGGAGGGACAGAGAGTGCGGATAGACGCCGGCCACACCCATGCACACATCTTCCTTGCTCCATGAAAAATTCATCTCTTTTGAATCAATAGTGACTCAAAATATCAGCTAGTCCAGAATCGGTTGCACTTATAAAGTCTTAAAAAATAATGCTTAAATAAATGGATGTCTAATGTAGGGGCTTCACCGGTTGGCATGCGTACTGGTCTAACAATCTGGAGGACAGGCCCTTCCTAAGCCACCAGAATCAGGTCCCACAGGCAGGAGGCCGCCTCTCCATGCCCACCGTTCCAAGGCACAGTGCGGTCAGCGTGTGGCGTGCCGTACGGTTTTCTCCGAAAGCTTGTTACATGTAGGACTTGGGAGGTGACCGCCAGGGTGGAAACCTGGATCCCCATCTCAGCTCTGTGACCTCAGGCAAACCACCTTCTGAAACCATCTCTCTCTGAAAATAGAGCTAATACTATCTCACTTGCCGATTCCCAGCGTTGTTTTGAGGATCAGATGAAATAATGAGCATGGAAGTGCTGGAACTTGGAAAGCGCCTTTTCTCTAGCTGGGAAGCAGTTAGCGGGAGGATGATTTATGCAGAAGAATCTCGCTTCTCAGCGCGCACCCTCCTGCGGCTGTGGTGTGAAGGAAAAGGCTGCACGTTTAGAGAGCAGGGGAGCAGCCCCCGGTCCTCTGCACTGCATTCAGGAAGACGAGGCACTTCCACGTGGCTGCCTCTGTCACTAATGAAGGGCCCTAAGTACACTCATGCCCCTACCATTAGGATTTTCAAGGTGAAATGTGTGGCCTTGCTTTAAGTTAACTCACAGCATGTTTAAGTCAGACTCTGCATTTGCAGTCTCAGACAGACGGTAATTTCTATATATTCTAAGAAGGGGGCCTTGCTGTTAGAATTCTGATTTTCTTCCCAAGGATTCTCTGAAAATTGAGGAGAGTTCAGCTAGCAATCAGTAACATGATTTCATTCATAAAGTTTCTGTGTCTCAGAGACAACAGAGAGCCAAGTAGACCATCGTGTGTTTTCAGTCTCACTTCACAGACACACAGGTACACACAGGCACACAGACAGGTGCACGCACACAGGTACACACAGGCAAAGACATAGATACACATACAGGCACACACAGGTACAGATACGTGTTCACTCACAGGTACATACACAGACACGGGTGCACACAGATACATATGCAGGCACACACACAGGCACACACAGGTACAGATACAGGTGCACATATAGACAGGTGTATACACAGGTACACTCAGGCACACACAGCTACAGGTACCTGTTCACACACAGGTACACACAGATACACATGCAGGCGCACACACAGGTACAGATACATCTTCACATACAAGCACACAGGCACAGATACAGGTGCACACACAGGCATATACAGGTATACACACAGGTACACAGGCACACACAGCTACTGATACATGTTCACACACAGACACATGCAGGCACACATGCAGGCACATATAGGTAGAGATACATGTTCACACACAGGCACACAGGCACAGATACAGGTGCACACACAGGTACACAGGTACACATACAGGCACACACACAGGTACACACACAGGTACAGATACAGGTGCACACATAGCTACATGCATAGGCATACACACAGGCACACACAGGTACATGCACAGGCACACACAAGTACAAATACAGGTGCACACAGGTACACAGGTACACACACAGGCACAGATACAGGTGCACACACAGGTACATAGGTACACATACAGGTACACACAGGCACACACACAGGTGCACACACAGCTGCACACACAGGCACATGCACAGGCACACACAGGTACAAATACAGGTGCACACACAGGTACAGATACAGGTACACACAGGCAAACACACAGGTGCACACACAGCTGCACACACAGGCACATGCACAGGCACACACAGGTACAAATACAGGTGCACACAGGCACACACAGGTGCACACACAGCTGCACACACAGGCACAGGCACACAGGTACAAATACAGGTGCACACAGGCACACACAGGTACACACACAGCTGCACACACAGGCACACACAGGTACATGCACAGGCACACACAGCTGCATGCACAGGCACACACAGGCACACAGGTGCACACACAGCTGCGCACAGGCACACACAGGCACATGCACAGGCACACACAGCTGCACACACAGGCACACACAGGTGCACACACAGCTGCGCACAGGCACACACAGGTACATGCACAGGCACACACAGCTGCACACACAGGCACATACAGGCACACACACATGTGCACACACAGCTGCACACAGGCACACGCACAGGCGCACACAGCTGCACACACAGGCACATACAGGCACACACACATGTGCACACACAGCTGCACACACAGGCACACACAGGCACACACAGGTACATGCACAGGCACACACAGCTGCATGCACAGGCACACACAGGCACACAGGTGCACACACAGCTGCACACACAGGCACACACAGGCACATGCACAGGCACACACAGGCACACACAGGCACACACACATGTGCATGCACAGCTGCACACACAGGCACACACGGGTACATGCACAGGTACACACAGGTACAAATACAGGTGCACACACAGGTACAGATACAGGTGCACACAGGCACACACACAGCTGCACGTGCAGGCACACACAGGTACACAGACACACAGGCATGCCTCAGGCACAGCATACACGCACCCACATGGAGTTGTCTCTCTGCCACTTGCACTCACTCCTAAGGTAGCACCACTGATTCGAATGGCTCCATGCTCTCTCCTCCTCTTTCCTGGTGCAGGTTGTTGGATTTTTTCCTAAGAGCTTACATTTTTTCCATTTGATCAGTAATTATTTGAGAGTACACATTATATGCTAAGGCCTATGCTAGATAACTGAAGAATTCACCAGGTAATAAACATTTTCTTACTCTCAAGAAACCATGAGTTCCTTAGTGGGCTGGGAAGGAGGTTGAAGTGAACTCTGCTTCATTATTATTGTTATTCAATTCATTCATTTGATGGATTCTCTCTCCTCTGGCCCCTGGTAATGCAAACATGAACAGGTGCAATCCCCATCTTCAAGCACCTTAATATCTTTCATGACAACAGTAGCATTAGCAGAAGTGAGCCAACAGCGGAAGAACTGGCCGACTGTGTGAGTCAGTGTGTGAGCGCCGGAATGGGCCAGCTAGAGGATGACCACGTTCGCCAGTCAGAGGTAACAGCCTCCTCCTGAGGCTGGAATGGTCTAAAAGTCTCTGAGTAAAGAAATAGTGGGATGTGATGTGAAGGCTGAAAAATCTCTGAGGTGTGCATGGAGAGAGGAAGGGTGTGAACCAGTGAGGAAGCATAGTTCCTATTTGAGAGACACGGAGAGGACAAAATTGCTTAAACTAAAGGACACATAAGGTGGTGGTAAGTCTTAAGAATTCAGAAATACCATGTCACTGAGCTTCGGGGGGCCTGGGAGACAGGCCAGAGTGTGTGCTTTGAGTTCCGGCTCTGACTCCGACCATTCCTCACTCACTCAAGTAGTGCATGAGAACGTCGGATTCCTCGTCTGTAAAACGGGCATAATTCTACCTCCTTTACATGTGTGTTTGCGTGTGAAATAACTTTAAACTAGGATACACATGTAAGTTGCCGTTATGATAATGATAATAGTGATAAGGATGATGATAAAAATCATGATCGTTGTGCTGATTTATTCTTGGTCAGAGGCATCCAGAACAGTCACATATTCTGAGAGATTCCACTCTCAGCGTGAGGGGAGGAGGAACAGGTGTGGGGCGCTGCTAGGGAGGCTGAAGTGAACTCAGCTAAGCTAACTCAGAACTCATTCGCATCTGAGCCTATGGGCTTCCCAGGAAAGAAAGGAAGGCCAGCCTCACCTAAGTCCTCTGATGGGGAGTTATTTGGGCGTTTGCCTCTTGGGAAGCTTTGGATTCAGTGAGATGCGGAACCACTGGGGTCTCCAAAATCAGAGGGCACCATAACTGTGAAAGCTCTGTGCATGGGTGAGCTGCTTCCTGAGCCATGTCCTACAGCTGCTGGGCAGGGTTGTGGGGCGGGAATATTGGGTGTTCATTCCCAGTACCTCAGGTTCCTACACTCTAGGGCTCCCAGACCAGGTGTTGCCTGTGACATGTGAATGGCAGAACCCAGCTACTGCTCCTTGGTTACTGCTATTCCTCACCTTTCCTATGCCCCATGAAACATCTTCTCCCATGTGCCCTGGAGACTTCAGCTTGTTGTTATTAATAACATTCACGAAATTAATTCTTAGATTTCCTTAAGCTAGTTCTGACTTTGTTGGAGGAAGGCGTGCTGGGGACTGCACACCTGCAGCCTTTCTTGCGATCTCGGGCAGGCTCTTTATGGTTTCTGGACTTCGGTGACCGAATCTAAAAGTGAAGAGGCAGGCTACACTATCCCTACAATTGCTTTTACTGCTGATATTCAATGATGCCAAAAGCTGTCTACCGTGTGCGATTCCTGCTGGAACTGCCTTGGCGATCAGTCCTCACTGTCCATGAGTGGGCTGCAGGCTAACAGCAGACCCTAGGGGACAGAGCGAGCCCCCAAGGTCCACCTCATCAGCACCGACCGTCCTGCAGAAGGAAGGAGGGCGAGGGTTCCAGGCAACCTCTCTGTTCTGACACGCCCTGGTCATCCTTTGTTCTAATTGCCTCCGTTTTTCCTTGCTCTTCTATGTCATTTTGCTTCACGTGGAAGAACGTTTTTTAACGAGCTAGAATGATCTAATCAGGCACAAATGTGAGGTCCTTGCTGCACTGTTTACTGGTGTATAGGCAGCCGGTGTATAGGCAGCCGGTGCATCCCAGGGCCCGTCTTAAGCTGTACTGTAGAGCAGCAAATGGCTTGGGTGTCTGGGGAGTGCACGTTGCTTGAAACTATTACGCAACTTTGGGAGTGTAAACTTCTAACCTAAATTTATTAGTCATTTTTTACAGTAATTGATACACATCTTTTGAAAATACTAATAGATAAATCATTAAATTTTTCAGTTTATTTTGTTACATAAATGTTACATGAATTTTCTTTGGCAATAAAATTATTGCACTATATAAAATACATATTTTTGTCTATTCATAAGTAAACTGTATTTATTCCTATGAAATAAATAATTAGAAGTATTTGCAGTAAAAAGTGAAAGGCCTTATTTGTCACAACCCCCCTCCTGTCTCCAGAGGTCACCTCAGCTATCCACTGGGTCTGTGTCCACAACTGTGTCATCCCGTGTTTACACACGTGCACATGTCAGTGAAAGGCGTGCCCCTCACAGCCCCCCTCCTGTCTCCAGAGGTCACCTCGGCTATCCACTGGGTCTGTGTCCACAACTGTGTCATCCCGTGTTTACACACGTGCACATGTCAGTGAAAGGCGTGCCCCTCACAACCCCCCTCCTGTCTCCAGAGGTCACCTCGGCTATCCACTGGGTCTGTGTCCACACCCAACTCTCATCGTGAGCTGTAAACCCCAGCTGTTGAGGGAGGAGCCTGGTGGGAGGTGATTGGCTCCTGGAGGTGGCTTCCCCCATGCTGTTCTCGTGATCATGAGTGAGTTCTCACAAGATCTGATGGTTTTATAAGGCAGTTTTCCCTGCATTCTCTCAGATTCTCTCTTTTACCTGCCACCATGTAAGTTGTGGTGCCTGCTTCGCCTCTGCCATGATTGTAAGTTTCCTGAGGCTTTCCCAGTCATGTGGAACTGTGAATCATTTAAACCTCTTTCCTTTGTAAATTGCCCCGTCTCACGCAGTTCTTTCTAGCAGTGTGAGAACAGACGAATACACCCTCAGTCCGTGTTTGCTGTGTGTGAACAGGTGACACTGTGCATGCTTCTCTGCAAACTCTCTAATCACTTTGCCACACATCTTGCAGCTTCTGCCTTGTCAGTGCTTATAGGACAGTCCTAGCTTGTTTATTTACCACAAATAAGCTAACTATTTTATCACTGAGGAGTTTTGATTATATACAATATTGCATCGAAACATTTTATGCAGGTATCTATGCATATGTGTGACTAAATATATATTTTGTAGATACCAGGAACTGGAATTGTCAGGCTAGCATAGGCACATTTAACATTTTCATTCGCACTGCCAAATTGTCGGCACAGCGGGTTGCTCCATTTACATCCACGCAAACCTGCCTGAGAGACTGTCTCCACCACGCCGCAGACGGGAAGCCTGCGTCCCCTTCCTCAGCCGTGGGAGTGCTACTGACCCTCTCTAAGCCACAGTGGGAAACAAACCTGTTTCCACTTCAGTGTCAGTTTTGAGAAACAATGCAATCGTGGCGTTAGGTACATGTCTAAGTTTAAGAATAGCTTCTAAACTATTTGGAAGATTGGAGGATAGATTATTTGTATGAAGTCTTTATCTGTAAATACTTCCAGGTTACAAACTGCATTTGCTGGTGTCCTTTTATGTGGTTAGTTGACATGTTGGAATCAGTGGTCTCTTACTTAGAAGCTGAGACTATGGTTATGTTCTAGGCCAGGCATGGTGGCTCACGCCTGTAATCCCAGCACTTTGGGAGACCAAGGCGGGCAGATCACTTAAGGTCAGGAGTTCAAGACCAGCCTGGCCAACATGGTAAAACCCCGTCTCTACTAAAAATACAAAAATTAGCTGGGAGCGATGGTGGGCACCTGTAGCTTCAGCTACTAGGGAGGCTGAGGCAGGAGAATCACTTGAACCCAGGATGCGGAGGTTGCAGTGAGCCAAGATCGCCTCATTGCACTCCAGCCTGGGTGGCAAGAGCAAAACTCTATCTCAAAAAAAAGTTACGTTCTAAATATTGATATTGCACAGGTGATCTACGGGAAAATCTGGGATGGGAACGTCCATGTATGGGAGGTAGGCCCGAATCTTCTTAATTGCAAAAATACATTCAAATATTCCAAATAATTGAAGTCATCCCACAAATATGTAATTGACCTAGGCTTAAAGCATGCAAAGGGCATGTGAGTGTTCAAATGCGAGAAGGGTGATTTTAAAACTGGCGGTACATTGTTTTCCTGGTTTTTCTTTTTAAGATGTCCCCATTCATTACCATTTCTTTCTTTTCTCTCAAAAACTGAAAGTGGACATATTCTAAATCTCATCTCCAGCTAGAAGCTGAGTGACCGTCTCACGAGCCACATCCTAACACAAAGGCTGTGAGTAGTGCGTTGAGCTGAGATATGTATAACTTGGTGCAAAGGAAACAAGCTCCTTATTCAGCCAGGAGAGATGAGTGGAGAGCCTTCCATGTGTGCCATAGTGCAGGCGGCTTATTCATCTGAACCCAGCCCCCGAGCAAGGAGGGCGTATGGCTGTCAGTAGGTTGAGACGAGCAACAGAAACAGGCGAAGGAGTTAGAGATGCATCTGCCAGCCACAGTGGGGACAGGTGGCCAGGACTGCCTGCCCGCCCATCTGCTGCGATGCAGTGTCCTCTCTGGCCATAATGGATCCCAAATTTGATTGCTGAAGGACACAGAAAACCTTAAAGCAGTTTTCCTGGTCAGACAGTGTCAAGGCAAGGGTCCGGGAAAGTATGCAAAACCAGGCCCGGGAGTCCTTACGTGCCTGTCGGAAGCTCCTCTGAGACGGATTCCGTTCACTGAGGAAGGTTTCACCTTCTCCTTACAGTGGTATCGGAGGCGGACTTTTTGTCAGGCAGTTTTGTCTGGTTCTTGCTATTCAGGGTTACATGTCTGAGAAACAAGCACCATCAACATACAGCTCTCATCTTTTAACCAATCTCACACAGAACTTCCAGGGTGAAAAACAAACAGCAGACCCGTTTCCACTCGTAGCGAATTCTGCAGGCGTGATTCAGGTTACCAGACAGGCAGAGGCACTGCCATTTCAGCAACACTTAGCTAAACAAAAGGTCTTCTTGACAAGAAATCTTAGAAAAGCAGTGATGGCAGGAATGAATATGTGCCCCTCAGGGTGCTGGTACCTGCAGAAAAAGTCACCAGGAGCTGTTTCTTTCCATCTGCGTCCCACGGGTGGTGAGCACCTCCCTGGCAAGAGAGGGTGGAGGATGACGAGCTTGGTCCTTCCTTCCCTCAGCAGTACCCCACTGTGGAGGTGCTTCTCAGAGAGAAGGACATTTGCACAGTAATTCCCAGAACCATTGAGCCAAGACTCAGCTACAAATTCACACTCAATATACGGCACACATAGAAAGGAGGTCTGAGTGAGCCTCACGAGCGCACCACACTCCTCATACACATGGCACGCTTGCGGCCTGAGGATCCGTATCAGCTGCCACAGCAGTGGGATTCTTGCTTCTAGCATTTGGTTCTTTAAAAAGAGTATTTAAACTTTTAGCCCAGCCCTGCTATTGTCGGATACAGAACCTGAATATCAGAGTTTTATTCACTCAACAAATGTTCACACCAAGATTGGCTGTGATGGGCCCTGCTCACCCAGCAGTAGTGACAGTCATACAATCGATAACACTTGATGAAAAGAGTAGTTATATTTTTACATCATAATATTATTTCAACATGAATAATGTCGTTTATATGCTGGATGCCTTCGTATAATCTTACTGAGGAAGTAGGTGCCCAGTTCAAAAAGTTCAAATGAAGGAGGCTACATTGCAGCGAGTATCCACGAAGTGCACGTTCCTCTTCATCAGACTCTGCGTTATCTGGGAGGGGCTCTCCACATGTGCCGTCGCGTCTGTCTCTGCCTCACAGGACGCGGGGCTGAATTCTGAGCATTAATGATCAGGGCGCACACCTGAGGAAGAAGGTGGTGTCTGTCAGGGGTGAGTGCTCCTGAATCTAGGTGATTTGTAGATGATTTCAAGGCGGTATATCTGATGCAAAAATGTTTCGGGGGGGCATTTGCCTGAGGAAGAAAATGCAAGAATGCCCCACATTTATACTATGTGGGTGTTGAGAAAAAGTCATAAAACACACAACTGTCATCAGAGATTTTCCAGTGTCGATGGCTGTACACTGCTATAAATAAAACCCCAAATTATAATGTGTATTAAAAGCTAAGTTTATTTTTAAGTGTTACAAAACAGCTCCGAACTGATGACTGTAGACTTTGCAGCAAAACAAACACACTAACTCTCATTCAAGTTTTGAACCTTGATTTTTCAGGGTGATTTTAGAACCTTTCTAGTTCCATGCGTCTATTTTGGAATTACTTTGTCTTTTATGTGTTTGTTTTAGTAAACTCTTATTAGGAGAAATAATAATAATTGTTACGGTTGCGTTTTGTCGGCTGCCTTTGCGTTTCCGAGGAAATCTTGTGTTAGCGTGTTTCAAGTTTCCCTTGCTAAGCACTCTGGCCGGCATCTTTATCACACGCAGGAAGTACAGTGTCTGTGAGAGGAGTTATGGTAATGCTGCTGCATCGAGCTGATCATAAACAGCGTGGGGAGTCCCTGAGGGTCTCTCGTTCTCCTGACGCACGTCTCGGAGGCACATTAACACTTGTCTGCTTTACCATAGACGCACTTTATGAGCCTCTCGGAATTTGGAGGTTTGCACCGGGAACAATGGCTTCCCTGACTGAGGCATCACCCTCTCACTGTCTGATTTTCTAGCTCACTGTTTTGTTTAATAAAACAAATTCTGCCTTTGATAGCAGACTTTGAAATCACATAGGTATTTCCTCTTCAAATGAGAACAGTCAACGGTCTCTAATACTGAGATAACACTGCAGAAAAACTTGATAGTTAATAATTTCCACGTTTGCATTAATGAAGGTGATTTCTTTTGTTGTTATTAGATAAAATTGAGCTGACATTTGGAAACGGCCTTGTCATCAGGAAACTGTATTTTCGTATGAATGAAATTCCATTATTTCCGAAAATCTTTCTCCTTTATTAAATTGTTTTCTAATTACATCAAAGTGTTAAAGAAGGCAGTAGTCTAAGAAATGGGCCTGTAATGGGTCACCCTAAATATTAAGTGCATTTGATTTTACCTTCAGACCTAGCCATGTATTTGAAATTGTTCAATATCTTGGATTTCAAAGTAAATTAACTAAATGTTTAAAAAGTACTTCTACTCAGCCATCGTTAGAGTTTATAACAAGGTTTCTGGGTAAAATTATTTACACATCTTCTCGAGGTGCAGTTACCTATCTTGAAATGTAGCTGTTGTGAGTCTCACAGCGCAGGGACGTACCTTCCTCACGGTATTTTGTGTTGTCGCTCTCTCCTTTAGAAGATGAACTCAGAGGAGAATTGGTGAATTCCTATCCAGTGGGCAGCTCGAAACCCTGGTCGACAGCAGAAGAGCATCAGGCCCCGAGATCACCCACCCAGCGCGGACGGACTGCAGGTACCTCCGCCCCGCACGGGGCTCCGGGATTGCTGCAGGCAGCCCCTCCTCTGGCGCTTGTCCCATTTGCTGCTTTGAGTAAATACTTTCATCTTAGCTGCCTGGTGCTTCATGGCTTCCGGGAGGCAGTTAAAGTTGCATTGCGCATCCTCTCCAAAGAGACAATTCGTGCCAAAAAGAGCCCTTTGCAGTTAAATTAGATGAGGCATAGCTTGTTCTCACTGCTGAAGCTATATAGGGCAGGGATGATGTGAGGATCCTCGTGGGTGCTGAGAGGACACCTCGGGATGGCCAGTGGGAGGGAAAGGTGCCCATGACCCTCACATGGAAATGGTTCATGTGGCCTCACTGCGCGCAGCAGCTACGCTTGCAGCGGAAGGGACTGGTTGGTAAAGCATGTGGGATCTGATTTGGGGGGCTGCGGTTGGATGAGGTTGGCACACACCTAGTGGCTGCTACCTCACGGCACAGATTTTTAGGGCTGGAGGTGGACAAGACTGAAATATGGTCCAAATCTCAGGCCCTGCAAAGTCTCTGGTTCTGAATGAGCGAATGGAACGGAAACTCTGGTATTCTCTTCTCAATACTCACATTTAGAAGTACTTTTATGTATGTTACTCTGATAAAGAAAAGGAGAAAATTCTGGTAAAAATGGTAATTTCTCAGCGTGCTCTATAAGGGAAGCTGTGGTGCATTTTAAGGTTCACTGTGCAATTGTGATTTATTTGTCTGCCGACTGCCCCATTTGCCTGTCTGATAATAGAACTGCTTACCACTACACAGAAATTAGAGGCTGGGATTGTCTTCCATATGCTGCAAGCTGGTGGGTGCTGCCAGCTTTAAGAGCTTTATGAACTGTGGTAATAGGTCACAGTTGTTCTAATTATTTTCTCGTCTCTACCCTATTCATTTTCCCTGAAGAAACTCACTGCTCTCATTGGTTCAGTTTGGGGAAGGCATTATGTCTAATCGTACATTTCCCTGAGGTTAAAAAAAAACAACAAAAAACAAAAGAATCTATTCGCATTGAGTGTTCATGAATACTTGGCTTCAGAAGCAGTTAAAGTTTCTGAACTGTAGGTGTTTCGTACATCCAGGCTGTCTTATTTGATCTCATCTCATTGAATTTTAGTAATAAGTTACGGACGTTTAATGAAATATTTTGTAAGGGTGTAACGTTTACATGTGGCTTTACTGAATTGGCATTCGGGCATTGAGTTAGATACTCTCATTTAACTGAGGATGCCCAATGTGGTTTGATATAAAGCATTCAAATACAAATCTCACCAGGAACTCAATGAAGCAACAAGGAAAAAGAGTGCGCTGGTTTTGAAAGAAACACCCATGTTTATACTTGGCTTTCAGTCAGGTTCTCGGCTGAGGCATTCCCTTTGATTTTGAGAGGTGTCCATTTTCGGAATGTGAGAGCAAATTGGACTTAGTCAGGGAAAAAAGAGATCTCGAGGTTCCAGCAGCTGAAATCCTGTCCGGCTTTGCCCTGGAGTCTGCCATCCTTAGGGGAGTGTCCGCCGGGATCCCTCCAGCCAGGCCCTGCGTGAGCAGACCTTTCTGGGTGTAAGACGAGCTTGTCACCCAAAGATCTCCGGGGCCTCCAGAACCAATTAGATGATAATAAGAGCAGGATGCACAAGCAATGCTTGCGTCTCACGTGGGTCATTCCATTCAGTCCTCGCTCTCTTCATTCTGTCCTCGTCAGTCCTCACCAATCATGTCCACTTTCAGGGCTGCGGTAACAGTGCATAGAGGCCACCCTGACAGCCGCACACTGTGGAGGATGCAGACGTGCAGCCTCTTATTTCTGGAATTTTTTTATCCATGTTCTCTTTTTTTGACGATTAGTATTTGACTCTCAGGGAATGGTCAATATCTAGTTTCTGGATGTATGCCATAAGTACTTTAGTAAATGGGTGATAAATGAAATATATATAAAACAGTACATTGAAAAATAGATTTAGCATCATAAAATGGGGATACATTGCTATGTTAATGAGACTATGTCTTCACATAGTAAGCTATAAAATGACAATTTGTAAATCATTGTGTTGCATAGACCTGTGGGCCAACACTTTTTGTAGAGCCAGATAATATTTTAGACTCTGTGGAGGGAGTGGTCCTGTGCACTGCTCACCACTGCCATGCTGTCTGAAATGAGCCACAGGCAACAGTGAGCAATTGGCGTGGCCGTCGGCCAATAAAACTTTATTTGCAGCATCAGCAGAGAACAGATTTGGCCCGGGGGCTTGAGTTCATCAACCCATGGTGAAGGCCTAAGTTCCCAGTTCTGAAATAGCCGCAGTCACTTCTGGAAGAGAGATGGCCGCTAACTCCTCCCTGGGTGAGCAGACCCTTGCAAACTAGCATGGCGGTCTGAAGTTACCATCTGCAGATGTGCTGCTCCCAGGCAAGCCCTTTGCCGATGCCTGGGCGAGGTACCCAGCGTGAGCGAGCAGAGACTTCCACGAAGTCTGAAAGAAGGGTGAAGACGGCAAGGTTGTCACCTCTGTGGAGGTTGGGGCAGAATTCAAGAGACTCCTAAGATTTCAAGAGGAGGAAATGTTTCCAGTGCGTTTGTGGCTATATCACCCTGTCTGACTAGAAATATCATCCTGAAAACTGTGTGGGATGTGACACCACACTAAATCCAGCCGGAAGGGGTATTTCCACGCCTGGATACAGAGGGAGTTCTGTCTGTAAAACCGCACATATGCTGAAAGAAACGTCTTCCTGGAGGGGTGAGTGATGCCAGTCAGCAGTCTGGGGGGCAGAGCTGCACGTGGTCACTTGACAGGGCCAGACCACACAACTGAGTGAGGTGGGACTCCATTCAGCCTGTTTCGCCCCGTACCCTCTGCAGATACAAGACAAAAACATAAACATACGAATTTTAAAAAACAGAGAGAACGTGGAGAATAATATACCAACCACAAAAGAGAGTGATTTCCGGTTGCAGAGGAGTGGACACCACCAGCTTGATAAAAAGGTGAATGCTGAAAAAGACCTTAACAATGCCATCAATATTTTTAAAGCCTCCTTACGTTTGCCTCAGACTTTGAAAAATCATATTTAGGATGTGAATCTGTATCATACATTATTTAGCCAAAACAGAGTATTAGCTGACATTTTCCACGGAGAGGACTTGCTAGAATCTCTGTGTCTTTAAGACAGTAATCTACGTGGTAATACATTATTACAGAATAAGTCAAAAGAGGTGATAGAGAGAGAAGCAGCAGAAACACAGCCTGCAGGGTGCGCTCCTACCACGCTGCCCAACGAGCTGGGAGAGGAAAGGTCTGCTAGGCCCAGGAACGGTTCAGTGTCCAGCAGAAATTTCCCAAAAAGTTATAGGATATCAGACTAGAGAACAAATCGTAATTCTTCCCCAGCATCTGCAGAGAAGCTACTCGGCTCCTTGAACCTGAGCCTGTTTCACCATCAGTAAAATGGCCATAGAATTTCTTCTTCACTGAACTGTTACAAGGATTACATGTTGTAAGTGTCTTAAACACTAGATTTCGTCCTTGAAACACAGAAGATGTTTTAAAATTTCCCAGAGCTGTATGGATTTTGAAATGAGATGTGGACAGAAGTACCCGGTTCCCCTCTAGATGGCAGCTGCCCAAATGAAGACATCACCAGCTGTGTCACCTTCTCTAGGGCCTTGGGGCTGAGTATTAGAAAGGTTTGGGGTGGGTCTGGCCTCCATTATTTCTTGGAAGTAAAAACTCCTGGAAAAAGGAGAGTTGCTCTCAGGTAGCAGAGGCACAACCAAGCTGGAACGCTGATTCCGGCCCTGGAGTGAAACACGCTCAGGGCTGACCACTCTCTACACCAGCATCTTTTATTCAAGCACTCGGGGTCACTGGAAGTGGCTGGAGAGCTTGGGGCCCTGAGGGTGGAGTGTGGCTTATTTGTGCTCCCGGCTCTCAGCATATCACTTGCTATGTCTACTGTGTAGGCACCCCAAAATTATCAGTCTCAGCATGGATGAGTCCACTATCTATCCAGGTAAAGCGTTGTTTTTATTTGCTCATAATTTAGAACCTGCGGTAAGTGTTATGAAGTGTGAAAGTGGATCCAGAACTTTCCACCTGCACCCCAACACACCTAATGAGCACTTTTAACTGAAGGTCAAAAGTAGTGGAAGGAATGACTTTTCATGTTCGGCTATGACTTGGCCCTTGACTTCCTAGCTGCTCACTTACTGCTCTTCTCAATGAAATACAATGCACACCCTCATCACGTGACCCATTGTTTTTACTGCACACCCCTCTGACCTGGAGCCTCTGGGATGCCCGTGCTCCCTCCTCCTGTCTAGTGCACACCATTCTGCAAAGACACCGTTCTGCAAAGTTGCTCGTAGGTCCACACGCGCCTCACCAGTCTACACACACCAGTCCCACTCATGCGAGGTCACCTGCTTATTTGAGTTCCTCATTCGTTGTCATTTGTGGGTGCAAGGGAAGGCACAGAATTTAGCCCACATCTAAATGAAGTAAATGCCTACTTTCTAAGATGAAATGCATTGTTTAGTGAATTATTTCAAATGTCCCATCCATACACAAGAACATACTCTTTTGTGCATTTACATAACGTATGTTTGAGTCAACTATGACATGAGATGTTACATAAAAATGGAATCAGAGAATTCCGCAGAAAAGCTGTGCTTGCTGAACCATGTAATAAGGGTGGAGGCACGATGACAACCACAACAACACAACCCCCGGAGAAGGAGCCGCAGAGTCGTGAGGACGGCGCCGCCCCAAAGGGGACACTCTGAGTGTTGCTAGAGAAGGAACGGAGGGCTGGAGAGTCTCCTCCCCGGCTGGCTCCAAGGACACCTTCCGACTTAGACAAGGACAGTTCAGGCGTGGGGCCAGCATCAGGAAAGGCTAAAGACTTGGGAGCGGGAAGCCGGAGGGAAGGCAGGGTGGGCATGGTGGGTTTAGGTTAAGCTCTGTAGATGGTGAGAGTCCATGGCTGAGTTTAAGCAAAGAGGAGACAGGGTCTGATTTTCCAGTGTGGAGTGTGGATTGGAGGAGCTAACGCCAGTGCCTGGGGGCAGGGGGGCTGTTGACAGAGTCCAGGAGAAGTTGTTGAGAGTCTCCAGGAGGACAGGGTATTTGGTTTGAAGATGAAGGTGTGTGTGATGGGCTTACAGCCAGCAAAGCTATGCAGATCAAGGTGGGATTTGGACATCATCATGCCCAGCAGGGAAGAAGAGAGTGAAGGCTTCACAGTACAGCTTGGAAAACATCAACAAATTTTATATCAACCCCTCAGATCCTGGGGTTTTCATCTGTAAAATAGTGGGAATGTTTCTCATGTCATAGGGTTGTTGAGGATTCCATAAACCAGTGCCTGAAAAGCCTGCAGTGCAGAGGCTGGCAGGTAAATGCCAGCCCTTTAAACCCTGGTTACCCTCATTATTATTCACAAAGAACCCAAGGCACACTTGCTTCGCCGTAAAAGAGGAAGGCAGAAGCGATCTGATTTACATCTGCGTTATGCTTTATGCTGTTCAAATCAAAGTGCCTTCAATTCCTATGCGGCTGTGTAAGAAATGAAGAGGCACTCTGAACCCATGCAGAGAGATTTTAAGAATATTTTGTTAAAGAAAAAAGCAAGATGCAGAAGAGAAGCAAAAGTATGACTTCACACACACACACACACACACACACACACACACACACATTTGCTTGTATTTGCATAAAAAAACTAGACGGATAGAGAAAATAACTAAAAGAAATGTTTGTATGTGGGATTACTAAAGGAAAAGGCAGGTCGAGAGGGAAATGTTTTCATTGTTCTTGTTCATTCATTTATTCATTTCTTTCTTTATTTTTGAATAATGTAAATGTATCTCATATTCAAAAAATGAAGTTTAAAAGAAAAGTGAAGAGTGCTTTCAAATAACTAAGCTTACGTATCCTCACCAGCCCTTTGTTTTAGGTAGGAAGGGGTCATTCACGCAGTTTTACAAATGAGGAGGCTGAGGATCCATAGCTTACATAACCTGACCAAGGTCACAGCCAGTGATTGACAGCTCTGGGTTTGAATTCTGACTCTGAAACCCACGCATCGCCACCCTTTCCCCTCATAATACACAGCTACGCTGGCGGGGTCTTCTTCAATGTTTATTGCTAACACAGAGACACGTTACTCAATCTAAATGTTTGGGATCAGAGAAGAGCGACAGCAGATAAACAAAATGAAACAAAATGACTGATGGTGGTGGAGGCTGGGAGGCAGGCCACAGGACGGTGTTTTTAACGAGGACTTACCTGAGTGACCTGCAGACAAAATGGCCACGCTGGTTCATCAGTTTGTAACTGTGGGAGGGAGAAAGGGAAGAAGGGAGAGAAGGAAGGAGGGAAGGAGAAAAAGAGGGAGGCAGGCTACATGATTAAGAAAGGAAATAAGGAGATGAGAAAGGGAATACATATAAGAAGAGGGAGAAATTCTCCTATCAGACTCTCTAGTTAATGGCTATGCCTAGTGAACACTATTACTTTTTAAATCTTCAGTTTTCCCCATAGCTCTCATAATATTCCATGTATGCTCCTCTTTCTAAAATTATCTAATTTAAAACGTGCTTTACAAAGAATAAAATAGAAGATTTTATTATTACTTCTTTACTTATTCAATAATGAAGGTCAGAATCTCAAAATTATTTTTAAAAGGTATTTTTGAATACAACTTCCAAGAAATAGCTATGAGGTGACAAAGTGATAAAATGGCAGTGATTGTGGAAGAAATTCTTTAGAATAATAAAGGAAAACATTATTTTATATCTTAGTTATGTTTATACATTGAAACAGCTATAAAGAACGTATGGACAATTTGGTAAATGTGAATATTCCCAATATTCTGTATGTTTTATGATATGATTTAAATAATGATAACTTTTCTGTTGAAATTACACATGGATTATACGGGAGAATGTGTTTTTCTCTTAGAACGTAAATGTTGACATATTTAGGTGTGAGCTTGCCACGACGTCTGTGAGGTTCAGGAAAATGTGTGTGTGACATGTGGATGTCTGTGTGGACCTGTGTGTGTGTGTGTCTGTCTGTGTGAGGAGGGTGTAGATGTGTGTGTGTGGTGTGTGAATGTGTGCACCTGTGTGTGTGTGTATGTCTGTGTGAGCATGTGTGTGTCTGTGTGTGTGGCATGTGGATGTGTGTGTGTGTGTCTGAGTGTGTATGTGTGGCGTGTGGATGTCTGTGTGCACCTGTGCATGTGTGTGTCTGTGTGTGTGGCATGTGGATGTGTGTGTGGCATGTGTGTGACTGTGTGTGTGTGTGTGTGTAATTGCTTTGTGTACCCCACCTCTACTTGGTGTCTAATATGGACAAAGTTACAAGGTAACATTACTGCATCCATTTTCTTAGAGACATATTTTAAACTGTCAGAGGTAGATCATTGAACTCGAAATCTCCTTTCCAACTTAAGGAAAGACGAATTGTCTTTGGCTGGGGAAGCCTGTGAGCTCTACTTCTGGTGCCCCGGGAGAGTCACACAAGTCCGCCTTCCAGCAGAGGCTCACCCGGGAAAGCAGCTGGCCGGCCTTGACTGTCCCTTATTTCCAGGCTGGGAGGAAAGAGTCACAGCACATGCAGAGTTTTCTAAGCCAGAGTGTGTGTCGGTGAAGCTGCGGGTGAACGCTGAGTGCCATTCTATCCCCCGTCACGGTGCATTTACGCGTTTTGTGTCCTCCTCATGAAAATAAAGTGTCTAACAGGATGCTCAGCTTGAAAACTTGTATGCATGGAACGCAGCTGTAAAGGCAAGGGGTACGGGGAGGCTCCTCCACTGAGCGACAGTGTGTGTGTGTGCGCTTCTGAAAACCATGTCTGTTGATGGCACGTGTCCCTCTTTCACATGCCCTGAAAGCACTTTGCAGAACGCCAAAAGTTTATGCAGATGGTATTTCTTCCAATTCATTCCCACACAGAAAATAAAAAGGATAGTTGGTCAACTGGCCATCTGGGGTGGCTACTCTATGTGAGGCATCGTGCTAGGTCTTGAAAAGTAACCAAAAAATAAGAGCAGTGTTGACACCCTCCTCAGTTACTTGGGAGTCAGAGGTTTAGGAAACTTGGTCAGCTTGGACCCACCCTGATTAAGCAGCAAAAAGATGTCACGATGCCCACATACGTTGTTGAGAGTCATGCGAGCCACCCTCATCCAAACAGGACGCATAAAACGTGGCGTTAGGTACCAGCAGAATGAAACGCAAGTGGCAGCAGGAAGTGACAAGTTCCCAGAGAATCTTTAAAAGACCTAAAGAAGTTAAACCACAGGAAGGAAGAAATGAAGAAAGGGAGAGAGGAGGAGAGTGCGAAAGACACATAATATGGGCATGACTATAAGAAAAAGACAAAATGGAAAACAAAATCCAAACGCCTGTTCTCCTATGTGACCTCAAACGCTCCAGGAGCGTCACTGCGTCACCACAGTCAGGTCATCTGAATTAGCCAAGTTTATCAAAAAGAGCCAAATTACATACACCATTCTTGTTTAATACCCTAAGAAATTAAATTTATATAAATTATATGTATTCTTTTAAATTATAAAAATATCTGGATTGCTGTAGGGGATGATATTGAGGTCATTTTTTGCCACATGAAACATGCATCAATAAGAATTAAGAGGTAAAAAAGTTATTTCTCTCAATGAAAAAGAGAAGCAAGAACTTTGCTGTTTTCTGATAGACATAAGATGCACACCTGGTCCCATTTCGCCTTTACCATGGACCAATGACAGTTTCCCAGACATGCTGAGGCAAAGACTCCTTTCAGAACTTCCCACACCGCAGGAGGCCAAAGTCCTTTTGTTGGCGTTTTGCTTCTTACTTAATTGCAACTAGTGTCAGGCGACATAAATTCTATTTCATTGATAAATCTTCAGAATGCCTTGTCGCAGATTTGCAACTGACAGTTTGCTCTTACAGAAAACATGGATGAGTGCAAGCGAGGCAGGAAGGATAAGAGTTGGCATCTTAGCTAACGGGGTGGCAACGAAGGCCCCATCTCAGGTCTTGAATGGAGATCAGAGCTCCATGTAGAAAGAAAAGCAAGGTTGGGGGTTCTGATGGAGGTGGTCCCAGGACCGTTCTTTGAACAACACTCATTTAGGGTCAGGTGGTCCTGCTGGTAGCTTCAGAAGCAGCCGCGCTTGGTGGGGTTTATGCTGAGGATAGACCCGCTTAGCCAAGTTCTAATTTCTACGGTCTACCTGGAGCTCTGCTCTCCATTCGAGACCTAACGGGGTGGTCACGAAGGCCCCCACTACTACTTTTATCAATGCTCACGGTAAATTGATCTGCTACCTTTCCAAGGTCATGGGGTTACAAATCAAAGGGTCACAGGGTGGCAAATCAAGTTATTGCGAGCACTGATAAAAGTAGAAGGGCGAGCGGCCGCCTGAGAGCAACAGAGTGTTTCCGACACCTGCAAACGTGGCCAGGATCTGAACTGGTCGGAATAGACTGCGCTGTTTAAAACGTGATTTCAGAAATGAACTCAGAAAGCAGGGCCCTGACGAACTTTATTCCGTGCTCATGTCACAACTTAACGCCAGCTGGGCAGACCCTTCAGTGTGTGGCTCTGCCCTGTGGAATCGGAGCCTTCCGGAAATTAGCGGGGCCATGAAACCCCTGCAGGATGCTTCAGGCCAGGCCACAGTGTTCCCTTAGTCAGAGTCAGATCCACTGCCCTGGAAACTGGGAGGCACAGGCGTCCTGTGTGTCCAGGAAGAGGGGGTGACATGGACGCGAGCAGAGCCTCAGCCCCACCGCCCTCCCAGGGGTGGAGGGCTCAGCTGCTGTAGACCGCGGGCACCCCCTGCATTCCCACCCCAGCTCCTTCTCTGTGCATGGCGGGCACCCCCTGCGTTCCCACGCCAGCTTCTTCTCTGTGAACGGCGGGCACCCCCTGCGTTCCCACCCCGGCTCCTTCTCTGTGAACGGTGGGCACCCCCTGCGTTCCCACCCCGGCTCCTTCTCTGTGAACGGTGGGCACCCCCTGCGTTCCCACCCCGGCTTCTTCTCTGTGAACGGCGGGCACCCCCTGCGTTCCCACCCCGGCTCCTTCTCTGTGAACGGCGGGCACCGCCTGCATTCCCACCCCGGCTCCTTCTCTGTGCATGGTGGGCACCGCCTGCGTTCCCACCCAACCCACTTCCTGTGTTCTAACTTGGTTCTGTTGCTAATATCATCTGGTGCCCCACGCGGGTCCGCCTTCAGGTAGGACTCTGGTGAGCTTGCTGGTCCGAGCTGAGCTTCGGGGGGTCCAAATTCATTTGTGTTTCCTGCAGAGATGAGCGGACTGACTTCTTGCCAGAAACACTGGTCTGTGAAATTGGAGTCTGGCTAAGCAAGTCTGTCCCACCAAGTGCACCTGCTTCTGAAACTACTGGGAGGATCGCCTGGCTCCAAGCCAGTGTCTGAAGAACAGTTCTGGGTCCACTTCCATTAGAACCCCAAAACTTGCTTTTTGTTCTTCACGGAACTCTGGTCTCCATTTGAGACATAAGGTAGCAGAATTTCTAGTGTAGGGCCTAGATATACGGGAGGGATGGCAGGGGTGGGGGAACTGGGGAAGGATGACATTAGAATTATCTAATGTAGATGACGGGGGGATGGATGCATCAAACCACCACGGCACACGTATACCTGTGTAACACACCTGCACGTTCTGCACATGTACCCCAGACATTAAAGTATATTTTTTTAAAAAAAGAAACAGAAAAAAATAGTACAGAAAAAATTTTAATCGATACCCCACAAATTCCTATGCACATTAAAGCAGAGCTCCTGCCCTAAGTGACAGTGTGTTCACTGAGCTGAGATGTCCACCTCGGAGGCTCCTGGGAGCTGTCGTCCCCAGCGCTGTCCTGCTCTGTTGCCACATGCCCAGGGAGTTGGGTTCTTTGTCTTTATTGTTTCATCTAATTTTGTCAGCTGAGCCCTGGCAAATACAATGACACGTGCTTCTGGTTTCAAGTTATTTTTGTTATTTTTTACTTCTTACCATTTTACAACAAAAGGATGCAAATAGGCACAAGTGCGGCTGAGCCCCCAGGGTACGTCCTCAAGCTCCCACAGTGGCCACACTTGTTTCATTGACACCCGACCCTTCTTCCTCATGCAGGCATGGGTCACTCTGAAGCAAATCCAAGTAAGTATGTAATTTCAGCTAGAAATAATTTAGCATAAATTCCTAAAAATAATAGTTCTTTTTGTAAAAACATAACCACCCATCAAACCTTACAAGAAAGTCTTAATGTTATCAAATATCCAAGTAGGGTTCACACTTCCAATATGGTCTCACACATGTATTAATACGGTTTGGTTTTCTTTTGTTTGCTTGTTTTTTGAGACAGAGTCTTGCTCTGTTAGCCAGGCTGGAGTGCAGTGGTGCGATCTTGGCTCACTGCAACCTCTGCCTCCCAGGTTCAAACTATTCTCATGCCTCAGCCTCTCGAGTAGCTGGGACTACAGGCATGTGCCATCATGCCTGGCTAATTTATATATATATATATTTTTTTTAAGTAGAGACGGGAATTCGCCATGTTGGCCAGGATGGTCTCAAACTCCTGACCTCAAATGATCAACCTGCCTTGGCTTCCCAAAGTGCTGGGATTACACACGTGAGCCACCGCTCCTGGCCCAGTTTGCTTGTTTCTGAATTGGAATCTAAAATGAGATCCGCAGTGGTATCTTACCGACATGTGTATTGAATCCTTTTTCGGGCTACATACCCTTTGCTTCCTTTTCCTCCCTGCCTTACCTCTTGTGACTTATTTCCTGAATAAGCTGGGCAGAGGGTCCCCCAGTCTGTGTTTTCCTGAGGTCACTTCTTTAGTGCCATTTGACAGGTTCCTTGGGCCTCTGAGTCTCCCGCATGCTGGTGTGAGTGCAGACGCCTGAGCCGCCGCAGCTTTGATCTTGTGGCATCCTCCAGGGGAGGTGGCATGCGATGTCTGGCCGCCTCCCATTCTGTAGCCTGACAGCTGGCAGGTAGGGACCCGTGATGCTCAGGTCGTCAGCCTGACCAACCTATTAGGAAGTCTCCCCTCAACCTTCTCACCTCATGGCTTTAGAGCCAATGATGCCCAAGGCCTGGATCCACCATTTCTCCAGAGTTACAAGTGATAGCCTATCATTCTTATTTATTACTTGGAGGACTTCTCTACAGAAAACATTCCCTCATCAACCATTTGGTTTCTGGTTGATGCAGAAACCAAATTACTTTGATTTTTCCTGTTGTGCAAAAATCAAAGTAAATGTTTTTTCTTACTTTACCGCTTTTTCAAATAATAGTATTTTTTTCTTCCGATGAGAAATAGCAGCATTAAAATGTGAACAGACATGTACTGAAGCAAAAATTTGGCATCTCCTGAGGTTTTGTTTTTGTTTGCGAAGTCCACGTGGGCTTTCTGTGCACACACTACTCGTGATGATGAAAGTCGGAACTGACACAGAGGGCCGAAGGTCCTCGTGTGCTGCGTGAAGGCACATGTGTTACCTCACTTAAACTTCTCAGCAACCAACCCCGTGAGGTCGATACTATGATCACCCTCGTCTGGTGACGGGGAAACTGAGGCACAGAGAGACGTGGGTTTCCTGTCCCCCACGCCGCACAGCTGTTACGTGACAGACCTGGGTGCTCTGGCAGAATGTCCAATCTGGAGCTGCAGCCCAGCATCTAACCACTTGAGGCTTCTGAACTCACGCAGGGCCTACTGGGTGTTTATGAGGGTTAGTGAGAGAAAGAAGAAAAAGCAGCAGACACAGGAACCCTCCCAAGGAAATGCAAGCTATCAACAATTTGATATGGAGGTACTAGATAAGGTAATAGCACAGGGCTTTTCAAGGTCATCTGCTTGGTTAACTGGGCTGAAAGTTGCCAAGGGCTTTAATGGCCAGAAGTGGCTATTGGCCTTCCTGTCCTTTGAAGACATGTTTAATTCTCCAGGGGCATCCAGGGGGATCCACGCCCACTTGCTAAGGCAGCTCCCAAGCTGGCACTGGCTGCCTCCCAGTCGGCAATCTCAACACAGGCCTGTGGGTGAAGAGGGCGCTGGCCCGAAGGCCACCTGCACTCAGCAGCGAGGTGCTCCCCAGCATCTGGGGGTGGGGAAGGAAAGCCGGGCGAGAGCCTACGCCACACCTGGTGTGTGTTAATTAAGGGAGTTGGTTGAGCCCCTCTCACCTCCATTTAATGTGCATCCGTGCACCTAATTAAAACACACATGTGCAGTGTAGGAGAGGCTCTATTCAGCATCACCACCTACGAGTTTTGAGGATCCTGAAGAGACCATGAATACTGACCCTTGACCCCATTTCCAAGTCAGCGACTCCCATGCGGACTCAATAAGGATTGCCAAGTTCGCTACCTCCCTTCTTCGTAAGCACCGGCTAAAAAGCAGGTCCGTCATCGTCATCCTGACAGCCTCCCTGCTTCACCAGGTATTTTCCTGGGAGTCTCGGGAGCTCTCAAGTGTCCCGTGCCAGCCGATTGCTACAGCGACCTGCAGGTAGTGGATGTGAGGCGTGGGCAGGTGGAAAGCTGCCAGGGTGCAATGGGTTTTTCTAGATGTTCCATTAGACTTCTCTACGCATGCTGCACGTGTGCTGTAATACCGATCCTGAGACAAGGCACACAATTAGGTGCCCTGTAGGTAAGCGTGCATATGGCATGAGGCCCTGGAGCCCTGTGGCAGTAAATACCAACATTGCCCCACCTCATGCAGCCCTTCCTCGGAGCAGAGGCTCTCGGTCTGCCTGTGCGCTCTGCCTGTAGGTGAAAGGCACATGTCATCACGGACCATTGCTTCTGCTTGCCTTATCCTCCATGTTGATATCAAGGTCTTTATGTCCAATTTCAAGTGTGTGTGTGTGTGTGTGTGTGTGTGCTTGAATGTTTGCACATCCATATGTACCAGTGTGTTCACGCATGTCCACCTGTGCACACGTGTGTGTGTGTGCACGCAGTGGGAGGAGAGAGGGGAGCAGACCCATGACTGAATAAAGATCCACATGCTGTTATGAATTGCATTTTGACCCAGGGCAGTGACCAGCCCTAGCCGAAGGTTTCTGCTTTTAGTCACTGAAGTGCAGAGAAGAAAGGAGTGATCTCACGGTGCACGCCTGTGATAGGCCCCTGCAGGCTTTGTCAGGCACAGCCCAGGAATGACAGCCTGGAACATGCAAATTACTGCTGAGGTGACTGCATGCCAAACACACGTTTCACACTCCCCGGGAGCCTGCCAAACCTTTCCTTGCAGATTTTTTTCTAAGAAACAATGGCAGGGAATCAGAGAATTTCTTTTTTCTTCTTCTTCTTTAAAAAAAAATCTGCCTATCGAGGGCCAAGGCGTGTATAAAGTTGGTCTGACATCTCTTCAGAACCCACTGGCTGCACACGCCGTGTGGTCAGGGGTGTCTGCACATGGCCCCTGGCTTGCAGGGTTATGCAACTGTGGAAAAGGGTAGAGAAAATGAGGCTTGAACCCATCTGGAAGGTAAACTGAGTCTCCAGAAGGAACGTTGCTGAAGAAAAGAGTGGAAAGGGCCAGAGGACTAGGAAAGGAGAAAGGAGCCAGGAGAGAAGCTCCCCACGGGCACAGGCCCAACCTAGATCTGCGCTCTCGCTGCTGCTAGGCCTCCGCAGAGTCTGACTCCATGGACCCATTGTCTGCTGTGAAAGTTTAGGGACGTGAGACTGGATCTACCCTTTGAGACATGCTGACTGCTACGCCCAAAAGCCCCAAGACCTGCCAGTGTGATGCAGTCTCAGTGTGGAGAAGTATTTCTATACAACAGACATTTTCCTTTAAAATTAAATGTGAACAGAGCAAACCATGCATATCCTAAAAAAGAAGCAGATGAATGCATAGGGAGGGAAACAGCGGCAGCTTTGCTCCGGTGGAAGGTCCGGGAGGCGTGCCTCCGTGTCTCATCTCCTGCCTTTCTTCATATGCTCAGCACAGGGATCATCTGCCTTTCTCACTGGCCTCTGACATCACCAAGAACCAGGATACAAAGACAGTACAAATCACTGCACTTGGTGAACATTGTAGTAAAATGAAAACGGTAGCCGTTGAACCTGAACTAAGCCAGCTCCCTCTCACCTCTGCTTTTCCCCTAAAAGTCACAAAAAAGTCTCCAGAATAATAAAATATTATTAAGTGGTTATTTTACAAAAGTCTAGTCCATGGACATATTACGTTCACTTAATTACTTGGTAAAATTATGAAGTGCCTGATACGTCCTTGTGAAACTAATGAAGCAAAGTTATGAGGAATAATAATGCCTTGTATCTATACATACCGTTTTTACAGTGCTTTCACATAGATTATGTGATTTCATTATGTTTTAAAAGCTGAGATAAAACTTAAAACTAGTAATTATTCTTACAATTTTAGACAGCAGGTTCGCTGATCCACTTCATTGTTTTATTTTATAAAAATGTACTCTGTCCTTCTAAGTGAGTAATAAGTCATTCAAGCTGTGGTATCAGCAGCGTTTCAGGAGGACGTGTGTTTTGCCAAACATGTTGTAACGTGATCACAACTCTGCTGTATATACATGGGCTTGAAGGAAATGTTGGGATTGGCCCCAGATTGACGGCAACAAATGGAAAACGAAGAACAGGTTTTTTTTCTTTTCTTTTTTTTTTTTTTTTTTTTGAGACAGGGTCTCGCTCTATCACCCAAGCTGGAGTGCAGTGGTGCGATCTCGGCTCACTACAGCCTCTGCCTCCTGGGTTCAAGTGATTCTCCTTCCTCAGCCTCCCGAGTAGCTGGGATTACAGGCTCACACCACCATGCCCAGTTATTTTTCTGTATTTTTATAGAGACTGGTTTCACTGTGCTGGCCAGGCTGTCTTGAACTCCTGACCTTGTGATCCTCCTGCCTTGGCCTCCGAAAGTGCTGGGATTACAGGTGTGAGCCACTGCACCTGGCCTAACAGTTTTGTTTTCTAAAGAAACCTTGACAGGGTCCGATTAAAACCAGGAAGTTTTTCCTCAGTCTCCCTCAAGATCCCCAGTGATCCTGCTGTCTCAGCAGGGTTCTGCAATGGCCGCTTTGCTCTGTTCTGAGAGGGTCCCCTCTTGTGAAGCCAGGCGTCCGTGGGGCCCTGGAGGCCATTGCCCCTGATACCGTGAGTCTGAGGTTCAGTAGAGAGTGCTGCCTCCTTCCCTCCCCCACCTTTGCCAACGTAAGCATAGATATAAAAAACAGAAGGCCAGCATTCTCCCCTGGTAAGGGCAAAGATGCGTTAATGGCATCAATGAACTGAGCACCATAACCGTCTAATCTACATTTAATTTTTAAACTGGACTTTTTCATATTCGCTCATGAGAAAGGAATAAGCTAAGATTCAGTAAACACATTTTGCATCATGTGGCCAATCAGCGCCTTGTGCTCTCTTGCCATTTGCAGATACAGCCGGCTGCTACCTCAACTTTAAGACTGCGCTCTCCGTTCTCTCTGCTGGCGGCTGCAACCTGTGCTACTGTTTAATATGGTTACAGCTAGAAGAACCTGACTCCTCAGCAGCCTTGACTTGAGGTTAGAACTAAAAGTGGAGAGGTCACTGGAAGATAAATAGGTTTCCGATAAGCAAGTGAAGGCCCCTGAGTCCATGAGCTCTAATGCAACCTCTTCCTAGTGCTGCTTCCCAGTCGGGCTATTCCACCTTTTAGGTTTTTTACAATATTAATAGGTTTTAATATGCACTTTACAAACTCACATTATACTAGGAAGAACACATTTAAGGTACTAATAGCTTTTTAAGATTTATTTATCCACCTGCGTGCCTGTCTATTATGCAGCAGAGAGTGCGTAGTGATTTTTTGTATGTACTCCGTGATCCCTGTGAAGATGCTAGAATGAGATCCCATCGCCTTTTCAGATGTGACGGAGCGGGGCTTAGCGAGCTGAGTCATAGGGTTGGAGTTGCACGCATAGCAGATCATGGAACATGGTTTTGAACGTCCAGATGCCTGGAACCAGCACTCATAACAGGAGTAAACAGTAATGTGGATGGCTCTGTGGTGAAAGATGATGTGAAAATTTAAAAAGTTGGTGTCAGAGCTTCCAGACTCCTCCATGAGCACGTCCAGCCTCCCCCCAGCACGGTGGGTGTAGCAATGCCTTGGGTCATCAGCAGAAAGTAACCTTCTGTCTGGGCATCCCATTTAGCAAGCAATAAAGCTTGTAAACTGAAGGTAACATATTGCAGTGGAGAGATTGAGGGTTTTAGATTCAGTAAAACCTGGGTTCAGACCTTGACTCCAGGACACACTGGTTGGAACAAGTTTGACTTCGTGAATACAGGTTGTGCTGAGGACAGATGAGATGATATACATCGTAGCCCTGGTCTGGTGTCTGACACCTAATAGACCACCAGGAAATTGTAGGTATTAATAGAAAAATATTGTCATCTTACATGGCTTATATTAAAAAATAAGATTTCAGGAAGATGGTTGGCTCCTGCCCTAAGGTTGGGAGAAGCGGAGATCATGTGCCGGCTTCCCCGAGTCCCGCCTGGCTACCCGGGAGCCACCTTGGACACTTTAGCTCTTTGGTGATTACAACACAGAAGTGTTTAAATTTACCAATTATAAATATTCGGTTCAACACTTTTAGGAGAAAAGTTTTTCTGTGGTGGTAATCACTATGAAGTTGATGTTTTTAAATTTACCGATTATGAAAATTCAGTCTAACACTTTTAGGAGAAAAGCTTTTCTGTGGTAACCCCTATGGATTTAACTCCAGCATTTTTTTTAAACTTTTACGTTCAGGAGCACATGTGCAGACTTGTTACATAGGTAAACTCGTGTCATGGGGGCTTGTTGTACAGATGATCTCATCACCCAGGCACGAAGTCCAGCACCTTAATTATTGTTCCTGCTCCTCTCCCTCCTGTCACCCTCCACCCTCAGGAAGGCCTCAGTGTCCTTTGTTCCCCTCTGTGTGTCCGTGTATTGTCATCATTCAAGTCCCACTTATACATGAGAACATGCGGTGTCTGGTTTTCTGTTGCTGTGTTAGTTTGCTGAAGATAATGGCCTCCAGCTCCATCCGTGTCTCTGCAAAGAACATCAACTCATTCTTTTTTATGGCTGCATAGTATTCCACGGTGCATCTGTTCCACATTTCCTTTATCCAGTCCACCATTGATGGGCATTTAGGTTGATTCTGTGTCTTCGCTATTGTGAATAGTGCAGTAGTGAGCAGACTCTAGAATGTATTCCTTAGGCATTCAGTCAATGCCTCATTAATTTTAGGGGTCACCACAGGTTAGTTTTAAGTTTCCTAGCTGTTGAGTTAATAAATCTTCATCATCTAGGTATCATGTAAAGTAGCTCACCCAACAGGTGGTGAGAGGTTTCAAACCCTGGGACTGAGAACCTGTGAGTTAGGAAGGTGTCTTTTTCCTCCCCTGTCTCGTTAGGCATCAGCTCTCCCAGTGCAAACAGGAATGGAGAGCAGGGATGTAACCCTCAGGTGGAAGACTCGCCGGTCTTCAGAACTCCCACTGAGCCTGTTAGGAAGACAGAACATTCACAGCCGACCAAGGCTCCAGAGCCGGCCCCTCGGGCAGCACCGCCCGCCGTCTGGCCCAGAGGCCCTCTCCCGTCTCTCCTGCCCTTGCCCTCCCGTCCGGCCCTGTCCCTCCTGGGAATATTCCACGAGCACCCCCCTCGGCACACGTCTCAGCACCTCTAACACGCTGCACCCGGGGGTTCCTCCGTGTTCCCCCGCTCCGCCCCCTTCCCCGCCCCTTCGTGCTCCCTTCAGCCACCCGACACCAGCTGCTGGTGAGCCCCCATGCTCTCTCGTGGAAACCCACTCAGAGGCTTCCTTTCATCTCCTCACACCAGCCTCCTGTCAGCCGGCTTGCTGGAATACAGACTCAATATAAACTGAACTCACTAGCCTCACTAGTTGAGTTTCTAATTTCCAAATCCAATCGATATTTTAAAATTAATTTTGATGGGCTTCCAAACCACACCTGACGCCATCGATCCCGTAGTAAATATTTTCCTCTTCCTCGCTTTCCAGCCCCTGCCTTCCTCCTCTCCCCGCATCAGCCCCGGCGCCCCCACCAGTGATTCTCATCCAGCCTCAAGTCTAAGCAGCCGCCTGCGTGTGTGGAGAGGGACTCCAGCCTAGCACCCCCAGCTCTGACTGCTTGGGCAAAGCCCCCCAGGTGTTGTCTGTTTCCCCACATCGTAAGGCTGATATTCCTGAGACATCTCAAACGCAGCAGCTGAGCCTGGCCATCCCCTTCCTTCTGAGAGCTGCCTTCTTCTTGCATTCTTCGTTTTTGTTTGTTTTTTCAGACAGGGTCTTGTTCATAGTTGCAGGCTCCTTCCCCCGGTCACAAGCCATCCTCCCACCTCAGCTTCCTGAGCAGCTGGGGCTATAGGTACGCACCACCACATCTGGCTAGTTTTTTAAATCGTTAGTACAGATGGAGTCTCACTATGTTTCCTAAGCTGGTCTTGAACACCTGGCCTCAAGCAATCCTCCCACCTCAGCCTCCCAAAGTGCTGGGATTACAGGCACGAGCCACGATGCCGCCCCTCTTGCATTTGTTAGCTCACTGGCATCAGTATCGCTACTGTTATGAAAGCCGGGCTCACAGGAGTGTCTATGTCCCTTGTTCAGTAGATGGCTGTGTGCTTCTGAAATCAATTTCTAAACATCTCCACCTCCACTCCTCACCAGCCCTGATTCACACCCATCATGGCTGGCTTGGACTCCTCCAAGGAACTCCTAAGATAGCTTGTATAATAATCTACATAACTCATAACTTACCCAGGCCAACCCTCTGCTTAAACTCTTCCACCGCCTCCCCATCACTGATGGAATCGGATTCGTTAACATGTCCAAGAGCTGTGCGCATCAGGCCCCACTCTGCTGCAGCTTGACACCACGCACAGGCCTCAGCTAGTCGGGATGCCTCTGAAGACATGTGATGCGAGGCCCCTGCACCTGCTTCCTGTCCTCTGCATGGGATGACATTGTTGCATTCACGCTGCCATGAACCACGTCATTGTCAGTCACCTCCAGTGGCCCTGGCCATCTCTGCGTCTGACCCCGCCCCTTCCCCAGACTGAGTTTCGGGGTCAGAGTAACTGGTCCGGCACCTACAGTAGTCTCCCCTAGTGTCTGGTTCCTTTCTGAGGTTTCAACTACTCACAGTCAACCCCAGTTCAAGAATGCGAAATGGAAAATTCCAGAAATAAACAGTCCATAAGTCTTGAATTGCACTCCATCCTGAGGAGCATGCCTAAGTCTTGCACCTTCTCGCTCCGTCCTGCTCCAGAGAAATCAGTCCCTTGCCCCGCCTGTGCACGCTCTGAGGGCTGCCTGGCTGTTAGTACCTAGCGGCGTCCAGGTGATCAGATCCACGGTCACAGCGTCACAGCACTTGTGTTCAAATCATCCTTATTTGACTTTGTAATGGCCCCACAGCACAAGAGTGGTGATGCTGGCGTATTATTATAGTTGTGCCATTTATTTATTTATTTGTTTGTTTGTTTTTGAGATGGAATCTTGCTCTGTCACCCAGGCTGAAGGGCAACGGCGCGATCTTGACTCGCTGCAACCTTCGCGTCGACTCCCGGATTTAAGTGATTCTCCTGCCTCAGCCTTCTGAGTAGCTGGGATTACAGGCGCGTGCCGCCACACCTGGCTAATTTTTGTACTTTTTTAATAGAGACGACGTTTCACCATGTTGGTCAGGCTGGTCTCGAACTCCTGACCTCGTGATCCGCCCACCTCAGCCTCCCAAAGTGCTGGGATTACAAGTGTGAGCCAGCTCACCAGACTGCTATTTTTATTTTTAATTTTTACTTATTTATTTGTTTGAGATGGAGTCTTACTCTGTCACCCAGGCTGGAGTCCAGTAGTGTGATCTCGGCTCACTGCAACCTCTGCCTCCTGGGTTCAAGTGATTCTCTGCCTCAGCCTCCCGAGTAGCTGGGATTACAGGCACCTGACACCACGTCTGGCTAATTTTTTGTATTTTTAGTAGAGACTGGGTTTCACCATGTTGGGCAGGGTGGTCTCAAACTCCTGACCTCAGGTGATCTACCCACCTCAGCCTCCCAACGTGCTGGGATTACAAGCATGAGCCACTGTGCCCGGCCTATAGTTGTGCTATTTTCTGCCTTCTTATTAGTTACTGTTGTGAATCTTTCACTGTGCCTAATTTATAAATTAAACTTTATCCTACGTACGTATATGAAGGATGAACAGTGCAGATACGGTGAGGTACTATCAGAGATTTTATGCATCCACTGGGGGTCTTGGAGCGTATCCGCCATGAGCAAGAGGGGCCGATGTGTTTCAAATGTCACTTTGTGCTTCCTATAGTGTTTTACTGGCTATTGTTCAATGCTGGACTGAAAACTTCTTCAGGTGTGGAATGAATCCAGCGTTTACCTTTGACCCTGATGTCTGTGAGGCAAGCCGCATGCTCCGGACTTCACCGTCCCGAAAGTGCTCTCACGGTGTGGATGTGGGGAATGAGGGAGTAGTTCCCCCCCAGCTGCTTTTCTTCTGAGTAAGCGACAGGCACTTACTGACTGACTGTAGATTTTGTTTCCCTCCTCCCGTCCTACTCAAGAGAGGAGTCCGATATTCATAAAAGCAGGGTCTCTTCTCAAGTGCTTCATAGCGCCACAGAAAAATCTTAATGGTTTTTTAAGCCACGGTGTTTTAAGCACTGAGTTTTTACTAAGAGACTCTAAAGCTGGTCAAGTTATAACTTCTTCCTTTTAACATCTTCAAAGAGTGATTTCTGCCAGTTGTCTTGGCACAGACTCCAAGTTTTTACTTTCATTTCACTTACTTCGAGAGTGTAAAGAGGTGCTTAATATGGTGTTTTCTTCTCCTAAACTTTTACATCCCGAATGACAGTTCTCAGAGCCAGCCTTGAAATTTCTCACAGTGTCTTTTTCCATTCTTTCTCTTCCCTCCGTCTCTCTCCCTCCCTCCCTCTTTTCTTCCTCCCTTCTTCCCTCCCTTCCTTTGTCCTTCCCTCCCTCCCACCTTGCCTTCCTCCCTTCCCCTTCCCTTCCCTTCCTTTTCACTCCCTCTCTTTCTTCTTTCCTTCTTTCCCTCCCCCGCTTTCTTCTTTAAGAGCATACCCTTCACAACAAAAGACTAGCTGTATATTTTGAATCTTTGTAGAAAAAATAGGACCCAAAGTGTTGAGCCATCGGGATGATAAGGTAGAGAATTTAAGGTGTAAGAAGTAGATGATGCTTTTAGGTTAGAGATCAAAATCTATTACTATCATGATCTGTGCTGTAATTTCTAAGAAAAATTGTAATTGTCTCAAAACTGAGAGCCACTGGGCTTGGTTGGAAAGAGACCAGCAGAGCCAGGATGAAGACTGTGCTCTGACCCTGCCTTCAAACTGGACTTTTAATACTGACTCATTTCTTCCAGGTCACGTCACTTTCTACAGTAGATCGAAAACTAGAATCTACATGGAACTGTCTCACTAATATTAGTAATGATTGTCTTTGCTTCGTTTAAAAATAATCTCAAGAAATTAAGATGAAACATATATTGCCCAGACGTGGAGACAGGGCGTTATTTTAGTGCGTTTTCATTTTCTTGAAGGTATAGAATAAGCAGGTCCTAGAGCAAGTTCGCCTTAGAGAGCCTCAGGGTGTCCTGCGTTCACGTGGTTTCTATGACCGCCTTCCCCAAGACAGATTAGTGCCAGGCACCACGGCTTCCTGTCCCTCCGTTCGAGACATCTGGGCTTCTTGAGGCTGACTCTAAGATAGCCTGTCCCACCGGTGTAAAGGGAGGGGGAAGATGGCAGAGTGCAAAGAGAGGCGAGGTGAGAAAGGAAAGCGCTTTTTAGGTGGATGCTGGGATGTGAATTTGGATGTGATCGCTATGTTGACAATATGGTGGTTGAGTCTGGGCATAGGGAGTGGAGGTGGGATGAGGAAACTGTTCCCCCAATGAGAAACAGGGCTCCAGGAACCACACAGGCGCTGGGAGAGGGAAGAGGCAGCTGAGTTTTGGAGATGGAGAGCTGGGCTGGCAGCCTCATTCCAGAGCAGCTTGCCTGCAGCCTAATAATGCACTCTTGGGAACTTCTGTTCCTTCTCCTGAAAATGAGGGTAACAGTGAGTTCTCAGCAGAATGTTCACAATGCCAGAATGAAACGGCCCTGGAGAGAGCCAGCGTGCCCTGACAGGTAGTGTGTCACTGAAGCAGCTGTGATCGAATCCTCCTCCCTTGGTTGTGCCAGAATTTGAGTAAGAGAACAGAGACCTGGCGGTCTGAGTAAGGGAACAGAGACCTGGGGGTCTGAGTAAGGGAAGAGAGACCTGGGGGTCTGAGTAAGGGAACAGAGACCTGGTAATCGGAGTAAGGGAACAGAGACCTGGGGGTCTGAGTAAGGGAACAGAGACCTGGCGGTCTGAGTAAGGGAACAGAGACCTGGCGGTCTGAGTAAGGGAACAGAGACGTGGTAATCGGAGTAAGGGAACAGACCTGGGGGTCTGAGTAAGGGAACAGAGACCTGGGGGTCTGAGTAAGGGAACAGAGACCTGCCGGTCTGAGTAAGGGATCAGAGACCTGGGGGTCTGAGTAAGGGATCAGAGACCTGGTAATTAGAGTAAGGGAACAGAGACCTGGTGGTCTGAGTAAGGGAACAGAGACCTGGGGGTCTGAGTAAGGGAACAGAGACCTGGGGGTCTGAGTAAGGGAACAGAGACCTGGGGGTCTGAGTAAGGGAACAGAGACCTGGCGGTCTGAGTAAGGGAACAGAGACCTGGGGGTCTGAGTAAGGGAAGAGAGACCTGGGGGTCTGAGTAAGGGAACAGAGACCTGGTAATCGGAGTAAGGGAACAGAGACCTGGGGGTCTGAGTAAGGGAACAGAGACCTGGCGGTCTGAGTAAGGGAACAGAGACCTGGCGGTCTGAGTAAGGGAACAGAGACCTGGTAATTAGAGTAAGGGAACAGAGACCTGGTGGTCTGAGTAAGGGAACAGAGACCTGGGGGTCTGAGTAAGGGAACAGAGACCTGGCAGTCTGAGTAAGGGAACAGAGACCTGGGGGTCTGAGTAAGGGATCAGAGACCTGGTAATCGGAGTAAGGGAACAGAGACCTGGCGGTCTGAGTAAAGGAACAGAGACCTGGGGGTCTGAGTAAGGGAACAGAGACCTGGGGTTCTGAGTAAGGGAACAGAAACCTGGTAATCGGAGTAAGGGAACAGAAACCTGCCGGTCTGAGTAAGGGAACAGAGACCTGGGGGTCTGAGTAAGGGAACAGAGACCTGGGGGTCTCAGTAAGGGAACAGAGACCTGGTAATCGGACTAAGGGAACAGAGACCTGGAGGACTGAGTAAGGGAACAGAGACCTGGTGGTCTGAGTAAGGGAACAGAGACCTGGGGGTCTGAGTAAGGGAACAGAGACCTGGCGGTCTGAGTAAGGGAACAGAGACCTGGGGGTCTGAGTAAGGGAACAGAAACCTGGTAATCGGAGTAAGGGAACAGAAACCTGCCGGTCTGAGTAAGGGAACAGAGACCTGGGGGTCTGAGTAAGGGAACAGAGACCTGGGGGTCTCAGTAAGGGAACAGAGACCTGGTAATCGGACTAAGGGAACAGAGACCTGGAGGACTGAGTAAGGGAACAGAGACCTGGTGGTCTGAGTAAGGGAACAGAGACCTGGGGGTCTGAGTAAGGGAACAGACCTGGGGGTCTGAGTAAGGGAACAGAGACCTGGGGGTCTGAGTAAGGGAACAGAGACCTGGGGGTCTGAGTAAGGGAACAGAGACCTGGGGTTCTGAGTAAGGGAACAGAAACCTGGTAATCGGAGTAAGGGAACAGAAACCTGCCGGTCTGAGTAAGGGAACAGAGACCTGGGGGTCTCAGTAAGGGAACAGAGACCTGGTAATCGGACTAAGGGAACAGAGACCTGGAGGACTGAGTAAGGGAACAGAGACCTGGTGGTCTGAGTAAGGGAACAGAGACCTGGGGGTCTGAGTAAGGGAACAGACCTGGGGGTCTGAGTAAGGGAACAGAGACCTGGGGGTCTGAGTAAGGGAACAGAGACCTGGGGGTCTGAGTAAGGGAACAGAGACCTGGGGTTCTGAGTAAGGGAACAGAGACCTGGTAATCGGAGTAAGGGAACAGAAACCTGCCGGTCTGAGTAAGGGAACAGAGACCTGGGGGTCTCAGTAAGGGAACAGAGACCTGGTAATCGGACTAAGGGAACAGAGACCTGGAGGACTGAGTAAGGGAACAGAGACCTGGGGGTCTGAGTAAGGGAACAGAGACCTGGCGGTCTGAGTAAGGGAACAGAGATCTGGTAGTCGGAGTAAGGGAACAGAGACCTGGCGGTCTGAGTAAGGGAACAGAGACCTGGAGGACTGAGTAAGGGAACAGAGACCTGGGGGTCTGAGTAAGGGAACAGAGACCTGGGGGTCTCAGTAAGGGAACAGAGACCTGGTAATCGGACTAAGGGAACAGAGACCTGGAGGACTGAGTAAGGGAACAGAGACCTGGGGGTCTGAGTAAGGGAACAGAGACCTGGCGGTCTGAGTAAGGGAACAGAGATCTGGTAGTCGGAGTAAGGGAACAGAGACCTGGCGGTCTGAGTAAGGGAACAGAGACCTGGGGGTCTGAGTAAGGGAACAGAGACCTGGCGGTCTGAGTAAGGGAACAGAGACCTGGGGGTCTGAGTAAGGGAACAGAGACCTGGCGGTCTGAGTAAGGGAACAGAGACCTGGGGGTCTGAGTAAGGGAACAGAGACCTGGGGGTCTGAGTAAGGGAACAGAGACCTGGGGGTCTGAGTAAGGGAACAGAGACCTGGGGGTCTGAGTAAGGGAACAGAGACCTGGGGGTCTGAGTAAGGGAACAGAGACCTGGGGGTCTGAGTAAGGGAACAGAGACCTGGGGGTCTGAGTAAGGGAACAGAGACCTGGGGGTCTGAGTAAGGGATCAGAGACCTGGGGGTCTGAGTAAGGGAACAGAGACCTGGGGGTCTGAGTAGGGGAACAGAGACCTGGGGGTCTGAGTAAGGGATCAGAGACTTGGTAAACCCAGCTCTGCATACGGTTCTGAGAAGAGTGAGGTTGCGCTCAGAGCTGAAGTAATGAAGCGGCCACGTGGCCCAGGTGCCTGTGGGCAAGTCAGTCCCCACTGCTTTCCTCCTTTGTGCCTCACGCAATTGCCTATCATCTGCGCGCAGTGCCTGACACGGTGCACCTACGCAGTGGGTGTTAGCTGGCCCTGGGAGTGCCTTCCCACTTGGTGTTTAGATCTGCAGCACTAGGTACTGCGTTCATTATTCTTTTCCACTGTTTCTTTAAAGACACTTTCCCCTTAAAGTCCCTTATTGCTTACCAGAATCTCCACAGATAACTTTCCATGATTTCTATCTGCAGAATTTGCTCTGCTGAAGAACATAACTGAGAAACCGAGTGAGAGAAAAAAGAACAAATGAAAGGAAGGAAGGAAGGAATAACGAAGGATGGAAGGGAAGGGGAAGGGAGACTGGTCCTGCATAGAACAAACTAACAGAGAGATTGTCTGTGGGACACTCCCTCTTGGTGACCAGCGCCTCCAGATCGTACAATGTCATGGAATGAGAGTAAGACATACGGCAGCGTGACAGCAATCTTACTAGACCAAGGAGGAGGCAGGGTTCCTTACATGACTGTGACTTCACAACAAGCATACAGCATTTTGTTACGAGCAACCTCCATGCCACATAAGAATTCCAAATAAAATAATCTGTGTGCATCAAAGACAGTATCTGCCTTTTGGAGGCTTGCACCATGCACTAACTTACTAAAAGCATTAAAAATCCCACAGTGGAGAAACCTGTTCACGTTGTTTACCCCAAGCTTCCAACCTTCTCTGACTCTAGGGTGTTTTCCGTGGGATCTCTGCTTATACCTTGTGCTCTGAAGAATACAGAAAGGATTACCACACCCTGGAGACAGCTGTATTCTCTAATTCCCGGTGTCCCCATGCCCTGGGCACCTTTCTGTGGTTTCACCTAGGATCTAAAGGGAACAATCAAGTCTTTTTGTCAGGTGTCCCCAGTCCCCAAGCCACAGGCCACTACCTATCCATGGCCTGCTAGGAACCCAGCCTCCCAGCAGGAGGTGAGCAACCAGTCAGGGACATCAGCCCAAACTCTGCCTCCCGTCAGATCAGTGGTGGCATTAGATTCTCGTAGGAGCTGGAACGCTACTGTGAACTGCACACACGAGGGGTCTAGGCTGTGCCCTCTATATGAGAATCTAACTCCTGATGGAACAGTTTCATCCCGAATCCATCCCTCCCCACCCCTTCACTGTCCACGGAAAAATTATATTCCAAGAAACTGGTCCTTGGTGTCAAAAAGGTTGGGGAGCACCGCTTTATGCCGTTAGTCAAGAGATCATTGCCAGCTGTCTCTGCCAGTCTCCTTGCTATCCAGACAGGTTATGCAGGCACCAGGCAATGGAACTGGCGAGCCCCGGAGGATGAGAGGTGTGATCCTGCATCCTGCTTAAATTAGAGGTGCAGGCTCTCCTCAGGCGGCCTCTCGCCAGCCTCCTCCAACAGCATTCTCTATCTGGCTCTTACAGATTCAGCTGCAGTTTAAAGTCTGGGGTGTCTGCGGCTCTTTCTTGAGCAGGAAAGTGAAAGACAAAGTGTATTAAAATTCAAAATTGGAAATCCTGGTAACCAGGAGACACTGTACCAGATGGACCTGTGTCTTTAAGTGACAGTGATCTGCCGTCTGCTGCGGGGCTCCCAGGTGGACAGGCTGCTCGCTATGTGCCCCAGCTGTCCCCGTCTGGGATGCAGACACCCCGCCTTCTTGTGTCTTTGGCTGCCATTTCAACTCTCGTGTGCAGGTTGGCAGCTTGTCGCATGCTGTCAGCCTCTGAGCCCCCCACCCGCCCCCCCATCCCGCGGGTGCAGAGGACTCAGGCTCCTTTGGAGTCACTTGTGAGGCCATGAGCTGACGTCTTGGTGGCGGAATATGTGGCTTCTGCCCTGTGCCTGAACAGACAGTCAGCTGTGGGTTCTAGTGCCTCGTTTACCCTTGGAATTCCGCAAGGACAAACCACGCTTGGGACGTAGCCGAATGGCGTCTGATGGAGGGAACGGTCGGTCCTGGAGGCCTGCCTGAGTGCTAACTCCAACAGAACGCCTCTGCCCAGGGGCTCAGAGCCCACAGCGCCAGCAGGCAGTGTGCCCGCTGTGTGCTCACACCCTCTCAGCCATGCACAGTGGCGTATTTGTGGATGCGTCCTGAGTCCGATGCAGACTTGCAGGCATCCAGGCTGAGAAGGCTGTCTGATTGCGCTGGTCATTATCATTAGACGTAGGTGTACACAGGGAGCATGATTTGGTCATGGAGTGCTAGTCTCCAAATGCCTCCGTCTGAGAGATTTGCAAGGCACTGGGTCTTTTCGAGCCTGCTAGCAGCTGGAGTTCAGCTGCAGCTTTGCGTGGCTTTTGAATGCTGATAACTGCCTCAGCCCAATTGTCACCGAGTCTTATTGCTGAAAAATGCCATCATGAGGCAACTGCTCAGCCAGAAGATGATTTCAGATGAGACGTAACGAATACTCCAGACCCCTTTCCTTTCTGCTCTATGGAACGAATGGACGAAAAGCCTTGTATTTAGTGTCGGTGGCGGTGGAGGACGTTCAAGGTCACACCAGGCACTGCCTAGAGCTTTGCTACAGGAGCACCAAAGGAAATGCATTGTAAAGTGACTGCGTATCTAAGGTGGCCCCTATTTAAGTCGGGTGTCAGCTCATTGATTAATCTAGGAAAATTGCAGGAAGAAAATTAAGAGAAAGCATGGAAACAATAGGAAAATGTTTACTGCGTGGATGCACTTGTTAATTCTGAAGTTATTTTTTATTCATGAATCTCAGCAATAGCTCCCGAACAAGCTGGCCCCCTTTGGACACAGGGGACAGTGTTTTGGCATTTTACGGTGCATCTTTTTGCTCATTGAGATCTAGGGGTCGTATCTGTCTCCAGGCGTGGGCTGAAAAGCTGACAGCAGCCCTGAGCACAGGGAGGGAGGCAGGACCACTGCCCACGCTTCCTCACCTCAGGATGGATGGGGGTCACCACCCGCACCCCCTCCTGTTGTCCCAAGGGTCTCTGCCCACCCACTCTCTCCTGGCCTTTGTGTGGTCTCCGTGACACAACAGTTATTTCATTGTCATGCCAACAAATCCATATACCTGTTTTCTTCATTTTCAAAAGAAAAAGATGCATTTATAACTAAGTCAAATGGCATAATATTAATATTTTGTAACCATTATTTGAAAAATGGTCAAACTCCATCCTGATGTGCTTGGCTCGCGTTGCAGATGTATGTGCCTCTGCCCGCTGGCTCAATGGCCGTCGGAATCAGTCTTGGGCACCACACAGTCTTAGACAATGGCACTAGTAACTCCCTGTGTTAAGATGGGAAAATGCACTCCCGGTGTTCCGGGCTGTCAGCACTGGCCTGAGACCGGGTGGGGCAGTTTCCTCACTCTGCGAACGGAGAGGATAAACGTCCTCTGAACGTTACATCACTTTCTGAAATAATCATTTTATGAAATGCTTGCACGGGCATTTTTGCCTATTTGACCCTTTCTGAATTGCTTTTAGTTTTAAGCCAAATTAATTTATGTAATCAACATATATTTATCAAAGCATTATATTAAGCTCTATACATTTATAAACAACTACTTAACTTTTTTTTAAAATCTGCCATAAGCCACCATTACAGGTATCATTTTCTGGTAATGTGTGTGTGCATGTATCTTTGTGTGTGTGTGCATCTGTCTGTGTGTGTGTGTCTTTGTGTGTATGTGTCTGTGTGCGTCTCTTTGTGTGTGTATCTGTGTGTCTGTGTGTGTCTTTGTGTATGTCTTTGCATGTGTATTTGTGTGTATCTTTGCGTATGTCTGTGTGTATTATCTTTGTGTGTGTGTCTTTGCATGTGTATTTGTGTGTCTGTGTGTGTCTGTGTGTGTCTTTGCATGTGTGTGTGTCTGTGTGTGTCTTTGTGTGTGTCTTTGCGTCTGTGTGTGTGTCTTTGCATGTGTCTTTGTGTGTGTGTCTGTGTGTGTGTCTGTGTCTGTATGTGTCTGTGTATGTCTTTGCATGTGTGTGTGTCTGTGTGTGTCTTTGTGTGTCTTTGCATGTGTGTGTGTCTGTGTCTTTGTGTCTGTGTCTGTGTGTGTGTGTCTTTGCATGTGTGTGTGTCTGTGTCTTTGTGTCTTTGCGTGTGTGTGTGTGTCTGTGTGTGTCTTTGCATGTGTGTATGTGTCTGTGTGTGTGTGTGTGTGTATTTTTTTCCAGTGGATAATGAAAGGTGTCTTTCCCTTCTTTCTCACATCGTCTTCTACCCTTTTTATTTTAGAAAGTGCTCTCCTCCTTACTTTCCAATTTAAATCTGGCCTTGTGGACACCCTTTTTATCCCACCAGGATATCATGGTGTGGCAAGTTTAGAAAGACCGGGAAGGAAGACATGAAGACAGGACTATTTTTATAATACGTCTTTTATCTGTAGTGCCACGTGGGTCTCTGTCTCAGATACAGACAGGCTAGAGCGCCGGACAGGGTGTTCTGGAACTGCCGGAGGAAATGCATTGCTGATTCCATTCCACAAATTCTGCAGCACTCTTGTGCCCCATACGGCTGGGGGGCATCTCCTTTGCTTTCTCTAGAATCATCTCCCCACAGCCATTTGCTCAGATCATACACAGATGATGAGGCCACACCTTTAGAGCCGTGCGCATGCCAGTTACATGAAGTCTCTAGACGAGAGTTTCCTAAGAGATGGGCTCCTCCTGTCCCACGGCCCTGAAAGGCATCTCAGCTTTTCAGGGCTCCTTGTAAGGCTCTTGCCCTCATAAGAGGTGTGTGTATAGTTTTGTGCATGCACACACACACACACAAATACACATACTTTTCAATAAAGCAAATATTAAGATAGTCTTCATGATCAGAGATATTTTTACAAGTAAAATTACATTTTATATTCAGTCCATTTTATTTTTTTCCAGAGAAGATGTATAAGAATAATGATATAATTAAAGGTATAATTCACTGCAGTGTTCTTCGGGGTTTGCAGGGCAAGAGAAGGGTAGTGAGGTATGGAAGTTGTGAATGTGATTTTACACTGTGAGAGCCGCAGAAAGATGCTGGCTAACCTGCGAAAGTCTATTAAAAGTAATGTGTACAGTGCTTTGTAAGTGTTCTAGCACCTTCAGTTCTTAACAAACAATTCCATTAAATGTAAGTGTATCTACCCAGGACACGTGGACGACCACACGGCCGGACTTCCGTGGTTCACTGGAACCAGGGGCCGCAAGATGCAAAGGGGCTTTCCTTCCGGATCCGGCACCTGAAGTGCCCGCAGGTTCCCATGCTGGCCCGTAAGGTTTTACTTTCCATTTCACTCACAGCTCAGAGAAACCACAGTATCAGAGATTCAGGGGCAAGGATTGTTCACAGACTATGGATTTGATTATAAAAGAAACAATAAGTTAATGTGAGCAATCCCATTTATGTCTAGTTCTCCAGCACACAATATGGAGGAATTCAACCTGTGAGCCACGCAGCTGGCCCAGCCCACCTTGTGGAAAGGTGAGATGTGGACACTGCCTGGTGACCGCCATCAGCAGCTTCTCTCTCCCGAAGGCAGTCCAGGCATGGGGGTGGCTGGGGAGCCATGATTGTGAGCGGCCTTCGTCCTGGGAGACTCAGGGCAGAGCAGGAGGGAGTGGGTCTAAGCCTCTCCCACCCCTACCTGACGCCTTGCCTCCCAGGTGCAGGTCCAACCAACCCACGCTGGTGTTTCTGTTTTTAGGTTCTTTAAACCATAACTCAAACTTTTATTTTAGATTCTTTCTAGGGCGTACATGTGCAGGTTTGTGAACGGGGTATATTGTGTGACGCTAAAGTTTGGGGAATGTTTGATTCAGGTACCGAGCATAGTATCCAATAGTTTTTCAACCCTTGCGCCCCTCCCTCCTTCCCTTCCCCTCTAACATTCCCTGGCGTCTGCTACTCCCGTCTTTATGTCGATGGGTACCCGATGTTCAGCTCCCACTTAGACGTGAGAACACACGGTGTTTGGTTTTCTGTTCCTGTGTTAGTTTACTTAGGATAATGACCTCCAGCTGCATCTGTGTTGCTGCAAAGGACATGATTTTGTTCTTTGATGGCTGTGTAGTATTCCATAGCAACATGCATTTTAAATCAGACCAAGTTTGTGTAGGGTGCACTCCTCTTTCCTCTGGCCGTGCCCATTTCCTGGGCACAAATGCTCCCCACGCCTCAGGCTTCTTTCCGCTCTAACACCAGGGCTCCCAAATGACCCACATCTGCACCCCACATCATTCTTAGCACCTAGCACAGACATCAGGAGAAGGACAATCACTTCAACAAAGGCTCAGTGGTACGAGTAAGTGAGGCTTCTACCCTCTGAAAGGACGTGAGAGTCATAAACATTGCCTTCCAGGGGAATCTCTGACCAGTAGAATTGCAGGAAGTGTGGCGATGTGGGGTGAAGGCGGGCTGCGTAGATGGAGTGACCGACCACTTCGGCCCCAGGGACAGCCTCCTCCATCAGCTCCTGTTTTTCTAGGACATTCCTCTCTTTGTTTTTAAACTTCAGAATCTACAACTTTTTTAAAAAAGTTATCATGGTCAGGGTGCAGTGGCTCACACCTGTAATCCTAGCACTTTGGGTGGCAGAGGTGGGTGGATCACCTGAGGTAAGGAGTTCAAGACCAACCTGGCCAAGATGGCAAAACCCTGTCTCTACTAAAAATTCAAAAATTAACCAGGTGTGGTGATGCATGACTGGAATCCCAGCTACTTGAGAAGCTGAGGCAGGAGAATCACTTAAACCCAGGAGGCAGAGGTTGCAATGAGCCAAGATCATACCATCACATCACAGCCTGGGTGACAGAGCAAGACTCTGTCTCAAAAAAAAAAAAAAAAAAAAAGTGATTAGAGTTTGGGTTTTGGGTTCACTTGTTTATATACATCAGCTTGCAAGGCAGTGGGAACAGAATCTCTAATCCTTGAAGGGTGGTGGGTTTTGTTAAAGTTCACTGCACACAAACGTCCCTCTGAACAGTTAATGTGTGTGGATGGTGGGCTCCCTCTCCAGATGGGAGCATATACACGAAACCCAGGGAGTGGTCGGCACTCACACCTGGCAAGTCAGTCCTATGCAGAGATCCTGGTGGTGCTTATGTGACAAAGAAATAAGTCACCAGTGTTTGAGTAAAAGTTCTATCAAAGTATCTGCGAAGTTGAGAATATGCGTAAGACATGCGGCATGTTGAAATGATGGGAAAATAGCTTTAAAAGATGGCAGGAGGAAGAGCGCGATGAGACTCAATGTCCACTGCATCCATGAACGTTTGGAAAGGTCACTGCTCTGGTTCTCTGGAGCAGATGATTGTGAATCATGACGTAGGACTCAAGCTGAGTCCGAGAAAGGATTCGCCGGCATTCTAAAGCAAGGCACACACAAGCAAGAGAGAGGCATGACAGCGTGTTATTTTGTGTCATGTGAGAGAAAGCACAAGCTTGATATGAATTTGATCTTTCGAGAAAAGGTAGACAAAAGTCATTATTTTTAAAGGGTTGCTAGTATTTTCTTATACTGACTAAAAAGAAAATATTAAATTTTCCCGTGTAAGAGAAGGAGAATTTTAAAACAGCAGATGAGGACGTGCTTGGGTTTTTAATTTTCATTTTTTTAATTTCCAAAATTCATTGACTAGATCAGTCTCCCTGCATAGAAGTTTCTAATGTTTAAAGTTTCTCTGTGACCCTAAAAGGAGGCCCCTGGACTGAGATTTTCCTCCAGGCACCAGCGTTTGGTGAGTAGTGTTCCTCATTCCAGCACTCAACTTCCTCTACAACTTACTCATCTGTCCTGGCCCCATGACTTGGGGCTACTTGTAAAATCCAAACAAGTCCTCAAACAGTGAGCGTTCATGATATACCAGAAACTAGTATTGGCTCTGACAGATTTTTCCAAAATAGATTTAGGAGACTGTCTCTTCTCCTGATATTAGGGGTTTAATTAGCGCACTTCTTCTGATGGGAAGCTTAGCTCTGTCTATCACAGTAAGAAAAAGAGTGCTCCAGCAGAACCCAGGCCCAGAAATCTGACTTCTGAAACATATCTCACAGGACAATGCAATGCATATATATATATACACAGATGGAGAAAGGGAATGTGCTCTCTGTATTGGCTCAAACAGGTGGAGACGGGCATCCTAAATGGCTTATGAAACGTGTTACAGCCACAGGACCTCCTAAGCAGACTTAAAATGGTAATAAGCATTTAAATTTATTGACATAAAAAATCTATATGTTTATTAGTGGAAAGGCAGATTATAAAGAGCTTACCTGTGGGATCCCACTTATACACAACCATGTATTTTCATGTGTATGCACATCTGTGTGTACATGAATTTTACAGAAGGAATGAATAAAAGGATATCAATTTAATTTTTAAAAAGCAGTAGTTATCTCTTTGTGGATTAAATGTCCACTGATTTGCATATCATCCATACACTTCTCTATGGGATTTGAATATCTTACGAGAGCATGCATAATGTTTACAAACAAAACAAGTGGTATTGGAATTAATATGTAGCTTTCCGAGACATTTTTAAAGACATCGAAATTTCTATGATTATATAATTTTGGTTAATTTTTAAAAATATATTTGATAATTTCAATATGCAATTGCTTAATTTTGAATAATCAAAAATATTAAAAGACATTGATCCAGGCTGGGCACAGTGGTTCACACCTATAATCCCAACACTTTGGGAGGCCAACGCAGGTGGATCACCTGAGGTCAGGAGTTTGAGACCAGCCTGGCCAACATGGTGAAACCTCATCTCTGTTAAAAATAGAACAATTAGCTAGGCATGGTGGTAGGTACCTGTAATCCCAGTTCCTATGCAGCTTACGCACAAGAATCACTTGAACCAGGGAGGCAGAGGTTGTAGTGAGCCAGGATCATGCCACTGCACCCAGCCTGGGCAACAGAGTGACACTCTGTCTCAAAAAAAATAAAATAAAAGAGAGACATTGATCCATTATCTTGCACTGAACTAAGCAAAAAGAGCAAATTTCTACAAAGTAGAATAAATGCACTGTTTAACAGCTTGTTTTTAAACAATTAGATTAAATTGCCTTTCAAAACATTCTTATTGGTTCCTGACTTTTAATGTGTATAAAATTTTAAATTCCCTATGGCACATTTTGAAAACATTTTATTTAACTGAAGTTGAGATGATTTTGCATTTAACAGTAATGCTCATCAATGTATGTCAACAACTTTCTTATTTTGAAAGGCTTTATAGGACTCTCTTAAATTAGGAATTTCAATCTGCAGATATCATGTGTTATGGCAGATGATTAAATACAAGAAAGAAATAAGCAACATATTTTATTTCTTCTGTGAGAAATCCCTTTCTATTTAGTTTTTGTCATATATCATGTGTGCTTTATAATTTTTGATACATAATGCAAAAGTTTTGACTGATCCTGGCTCCCTAATCTGAAATGTTCTTAAAAATAGAACAAACAAAAATAAACCCACATACCTGATGAAATTAAAAGACATTTTTCTTTTTCAAGAATGTGAGTAACCTTAATAAAGAAAACATTTTTCTCTAAATGATAGTGTTGTTTGATACAACCACGGAAGAGTGAGCAGCACTTTCTAATTTTTCAGCTATGACATGAGGAACAGAAATGTCTCTTGTGGGCCGGGCACGGTGGCTCACACCTGTAATCCCAGCACTTTGAGAGGCTGAGGCAGGCTTATGACCTGAGGTCGGGAGTTCGAAACCAGCCTGACCAACATGGAGAAACCCCGTCTCTACTAAAAATACAAAATTAGCCAAGCATGATGGCACATGCCTGTAATGCCAGCTACTGGGGAGAACCCAGTAGCTGAGGCAGGAGAATAGCTTGAACACAGAGGCAAAGGTTGCAGTGAGCCAAGATCGTGCCATTGCACTCCAGCCTGGGCAACAAGAACAAAACTCCGTCTCAAAAAAAAAAAAAAGAAAGAAAGAAATATCTCTTGTGCAGTCCAGATCTCTCCCGGGGCCTGGACATGCACATTTTTTTTTTAGATGGAGTGTCACCCTGTCACCCAGACTGGAGTGCAGTGATATGATCTTCGCTCACTCTAACCTCTGCCTCACAGGTTCAAGTGATTCTCCTGCCTCAGCCTCCTGAGTAGCTGGGATTATAGGCACCCACCACCATTCCTGACTGATTTTTTTTTTTTTAAGTAGAAATAAGGTTTCACCATGTTGGCCAGGCTGATCTTGAACTCCTGACCTCAGATGATCCAGCCACCTCTGCCTCCCAAAGTGCTGGGATTACAGGCTTGAGCCACTGTGCCCGGCCTGGACACGCACATTCTTTTGTAACTCACCTGCACTCTTCAGTCTGTCAGCTACAGTTTAAATAAAGAAGATGAAATTTCAAGGCATGGGTTTCTGGAGACCACGTCTCCCCTTCCAGTGAATGGCCTTCCAGCAGTCAGGAGACCTGTGCGGGAGGAGGAGACTCCACGCACGTCTTCTGCAGGCTCTGTTGCAGGAAGTCCTCTGGAATTCATGCCTCTTGGTAGACAAGATGCTGGTCTTGGTGCCTTCATCCATATCCCTGCACCTAACACAGGGCCCCGTAATGACCTCCCTGCTAGAATCCAAGCCCCTTCACGTGCTGTTGGTAGTGCAGCTCCTAGAAGACCGAATGGAGTGGTGAGTGACCAGCACAGTTAGCAGGTGCACCTTCACTGCGGCCGAGGGGGGAAACCACACCAGGCTTTCAGAGGCGGTCCTTATTTTTAACGAGCCTCTTAAGGATGTGTGATAGATTACTGATTTCTGTGAAGATGAGAAAATCTAAACAGTAAGAATAATATAGATTTACTAAAATCGAAGGTCTCATGATGAAAAATAGATAGAGAAAGAACATACATTGATATTAAACCAACAAAGAAATTGGGCTCTGCCAACTGGCTGGGACGTGTCCATGATTGACTTGCTCCCTCCTCTTGAGGGCGGGGAAAGGAGAGGAATAATCTCTTATATCTGCATCTCTCAGCAACTGCTACTCAGAGCTGAGAAATGTGTTTGCTTGTCAAGAAGATTTTCAGCCTTGGTTTGAAGAATTTAACAGTTTCCTGGATATCAGACCTGATCTTGTCGGTGAGGAGCGGAGGAATTTAAATTCCTCAGTCTTTGGTAACACATTAACTCTTTCAAACCACAGAGGCACCCGATCGCTGGAATCTACAGTTTCTGAAAGGATTGTTAAGGGACAGAAAGAAGAAATTGGCCGCCCCGAGATGAACCATCTTCTCTCCTTTGCTCAATGTTCTGTTTCCCAGCAGAGTCACAGATTGGAGGAACATAAAAAGTGAGAGCTAAAAAGGACCCAAGAGAAGACCAGGGTTAAAGGCTTGCCCGGTCCACAGAGCAGGGGGACAGAGTGGAAGAAAGTGCGCCCCCTTTTCTGGCCATCTGAGCACATTCTCTGGCCCTTTGGTCGCTCGGTGTTGATCGCGTGCTGTCACCAGCACACAGCATGATTGGCTTTTTCTACAGAGTGCGGGACCCAGCCTCCTTTTCTGCTTCCTTCTCTCCTCATCGTCCACCTTGCCTTTCTTCCTTTCTCTTGTGCATTCATTCATGCATGTATTTCTGTATTCTATCAAGAAACATATTTCAGAACATGTGTCATACTTTGGGACAGAATGGTAAGGAGACAGGAAATGTCTTGCCTTGCTCAGGTAAGAAATTAGCAGCTTACACAGTGTGCTAATCTGTTCTCACGCTGCTGATAAAGACATACCTGAAACTGGGTAATTTATAAAGGAAAGAGGTTTAATGGACTCTCAATCATAGTGGAAGGCAGAGGAGGAGCAAAGCCGTGTCTTGCGTGGCAGCAGGGAAGAGAGTGTGCAGGGGAAATCCCTTTATAAAGCCATCCGGTCTCATGGGACTCATTCACTATCACTAGAGCAGCACAAGAAAGACCCACCCCCATGATTCAATTACCCCCCACCAGGTCCCTCCCGCAATGGGGGAATTATGAGAGCTACAATTCAAGATGAGATTTGGGTGGGGACACAGCCACACCCTATCACACAGCCAAACCATAACATACTGATAATAACTTGATTATTAATTAGGATGAACTCACAAATTCTACACCAGTGAGGGAGTAGGGGGCTGGAAAGGTGCAGTGGAGGGAACTGAATTTGGTGTAGTGGGTCAGAGAGAAACAGGACCAAAGGCAGCCAGAATGGAATGTGTGGGGACTTGAAAGAAGAAGGCAGAGGTGCAGGAGTTTCACCCAGACAGGCAGCTCCCTGTGATGAGGGGCAAGTGAGCTAGGAGGTGAGCGAGGCCCTCCTTTGCAGTACACGGTAAGGAGTTGAACTGTTAGCCACAGGCGAGGAAAGAGATGCATCTTAGTTCCTTTGGGATACAACAAAATGCCACAAACTGGGGAGCTTAAAAAACAGCATTTGTTTCTCACAGTTTCGGACTCTGGAAGTCCAAGATCAAAGTGCTGACAAACCCTTGTCTGTCTGGTGAACGTCCGTTTCCTGACGTGCAGCCAGCCACTGCCTCACTGTGTCCTCACGGGTGGAGGGAGAGCGCTGACCTCTGTTTGTCTTCTTACCAGGGCACTCATCCCACCCAAAGGCTCCACCTTCACAACCTCATCATCTGATGCCTCTTCTCCAAGAACCATCACACTGGGCTTAGGGCTGCAACGCAGGAATTTTGGGAGGACACACACGTTCTGTCAATAGCAGCATATAGGATTTTCAGCAAGGGACATACGTAGTCACATTTGGAATTTTCTAATGATAATGATCCAGCTTCTATCTGTAAAAGCAGATTTCTGGGAGCCGGATGGGAGGGGTGAGATCTCTGAGGAGATTTACAGTAGCAGGGACAAGGTTTGGAGGCATCTTGGTGGTGCGGTAGCAATGAGGAGGGAGAATGCAGTGGCAGAGAAATGGAAGAGACGATGAGCCCGATGCGGAAGCCAGGAGGGAGGCGAGATTCCCGGGTGGGAGCTGAGAGCTGGAGCAACGGGCTCATGAGGTACTGGGCAGGGTCCACTAGATGGAAAATGGATTTTTGGGGAGAGGTGGTGAGTTTAGTCTTGGAGACACCGTTCTGTTCAATCACGGTGACACCACTATCAGGGGGCTTTCTGCTACTTGGAACAGGGGACTAGAAGAGGTGCCAATGGCTGGGGGACGAGTGGCAGTTTCTACAGAGAATCAATATTCTATTCCTCCATACGTAGGTGAACTCTGAGCTGTTAACCTTAAAGAAATTATTCATGTCTGCTTTTATTTTTTTTTCTCTTAAAGCATCTGTCATACAATTAGGGCATTTGGTGTGTCCCTAAGCACCGGGGCATAGTGGAGAGTCAGGGAAAGGAGCTTGGGGAAGGGGGTACGCAACCTTACCGCAAACATGTGCCTTTCATGTGAGGGTGGACACCGCCCTTAGACGGGGATGTGTTGGCCACTGAATCAGATCAGCACCAAGGGACCCTTGAGAAAGCAGGAAGTGTGTTCTGATGTAGAGACACACAGAAAGTTAATCAGCTATTTATGCCCTTTGAAAATGAAGCACATTGAAGACAAGAATAAAAAGATTTTGACTTTATGTCAGCTTCCCAAGGAAAGGTGTGCCGTGCTGTTGGGTGTTTATATGCTTTTGGGTTTACGTTGGGTGACAGGGAGGAAATTAACTGCTGTGGGATTAATCTCCACAAATAGCAATAACTTAAAAATAGCAACGTAAGAGATAAGCATGCTTGGGAAGCATGCGGGGGAGTGACTTCGACCGTTTGAACTGCATTTGCTGTCCTTTTTGGCTAAGTTCGCTGTTTTGTGAGATGCCTGGTTCCGTGTGTCCCTAATTTGCAAATGGTGGGAGAAGTTGGGTTTGACGGCATATTACAGAGAAGAATAAAGACGCTGACTGCGGGTAGGAGGAGCAGCCTCTCGGTTTTGTGCCTGTAGAGATCATGGCTTTACTCGGCTGTGCTGTGATCTTCCCAAACTTTCAAAAGGATATTTAGAGTTAAGCACAACGTGGTAATGCTGGCACGCGAGCCGTTGTCCTGAACACTCAAGAAGCGCCGGCTCCCAACGTGTGTCTTCCTCCCCCAAAAGAAGAGAGTGTGCACAGGAGGAACAGAAGGAGGGAAGCATACCTCTCCTCCGCGTTGTGACACTTCTCACAACTTAGCAATTGTCAGTGACTATGAAAAGAGACGACTCCAGTTAGGAAGAGGGGCTGGAGTTTTTAAGGACAGGACAGGGCACTGCTTTCAAGGCTGAGTTACCAAGAAACCCGATACATTTCCAGCAGGCCATCGTGAGCATTTCCGATTCCATCGATGCCTTGAAAGGACTTAATTTTTAAGTTCATATGTTTCTGTAGACTTAGTCTCTTCAGATGACAGAGATTCTCTCTCTTTTCTTTAACTTTTACTAAGTTCTGGGATACATGTACAGGACGTGCAGGTTTGTTACACAGGAATATATGTGCCATGGTGGTTTGCTGCACCTATTAACCCATCAGCTAGGTTTTAAGCCCCGCATGCATTAGGTATTTCTCCTAATGGTCTCCCCTGCCTTGCCCCCCACCCCCAACAGGCCCTGGTATGTGGTGTTCCCCTCCCTGTGTCCATGTGTTCTCATTGTTCAACTCCCACTTATGAGTGAGAACATGCGGTGTTTGGTTTTCTGTTCCTGTGTTAGTTTGCTAAGAATGATGGTTTCCAGCTTCATCCATGTCCCTGAAAAGGACATGAATTCATTCTTTTTTTTTGGCTTCATAGTATTCCATGGTGTATATGTGCCACATTTCCTTTATCCAGTTTATCATTGATGGGGATTTGGGTTGGTTCCAAGTCTTTGATATTGTAGCTAGTGCTGCAATAAACATACGTGTGCATGTGTCTTTATAGTAGAATGATTTCTTAAGAGACCCTTGAGCTCTGCCAAAAATGATGAACTCTCAGCCGAGAGCAGTGGCTCACGCCTGTAATCCCAGCACTTTGGGAGCCCAAGGTAGGCAGATCAAGAGGTCAGGAGTTGGAGACCATCTTGGCCAACATGGTGAAACCCTATTTCTACTAAAAATATAAAAATTAGCCAGGTGTGGTGGCGTTACCTGTAATCCCAGCTACTCAGGAGGCTGAGGCAGGAGAATCACTTGAACCAGGGGGTCGGAGGTTGCAGTGACCCGACATTGTGCGGCTGCACTCCAGCCTGGGCAACAGAGCGAGACTTCATCTAAAAAAGAAAAAAAGAAGATGAACTCTCTTGCACATCCCCTTCCGGAATTAGAGGCCATGTACCACCCGTGGAGAGTGTGGTGTGTAACAGAACAGTCTCTGTGCAGTACATGTGAGGGTATGTGACCAAGTTCTCATTTGGGAAGAGCCATTAGAAGCACCAGACCTTCGTGGTTAAGTCTCATAATCACTGCTCTGGCAAGTCCTCCCCACTGCCCTGTTTTCAATGGAGCAGGTTGTCATGAATATATTGTGTCCAGAGCCCCACATCACAGGCTAAAATCTGCTATTGGCCAAGCTACTCGCCTCTCAGTTAGTTACTAATGTGCTTTGTCGTCTTTGTAACCATATGCCCCAAGGCTAATGGTGGGTATCACATTTGTAAATCTAATCAGTAAGTAAATAAACTCTCCATGCAGCCCCTTTTACCAATAAAATGACATTTTAAAATTGCAAAAGTAATTTTAAAAAGAGAAGTGACATCTGCACTGGAAATTATGAATATGCTTGTGTCACCTTGTTCTGAACTAGGAGGCACAAGCATAGTTTTTCCACAACTGTTGTACCATCGGCTGTTTGATTTATGTGTGTCTGCGCAGTGGCGTCTTCCCCAAGTCCCCTGTCACGTGCACCCTGATGCGGATGGACGAACTCCTTCCTGTCTCTTAGTCCGAGCTACACGTGGTGAGCTCTGTGTACCTGCTGTGCTGCTGCTGCCCCGTCTCAGTGGGGTGCGTGCTTTGGTCACTGCAGCTTTTTATCGTCAGGGAAAGGAGGACCCAAGCAGCTTTGCCCAGGCACAACCCGCTGCTGGTGAAGGCCGTCTCATCTCTACTTCCGTAAGGCATCGCAACACAAATTCCCTCTCAGCTTCAAAAACCGTTTCCTTCCTGTGAACACCCGGTTGCACCGTGAAGGCTGATGAACCTGCTCTTACTCCATTTTGTATGCAGACACTTCTGCAGGTCAAAATGACCGGCCCCGTCTCACTCTTTAGAAATAGCAGCAGGATATTCCATGGTGCATTTTAGCCTGAATTGAGTCCACCATTTCTCTGCCATCAGCCTGAATGTGGATTCCCAGCCTTTTCCACTGGAGATCACAGCTGCAGACGTTTTGCGCACACACACCTGGACACCTGTGCCTTCATTTCTGTAAGAGGGATGCCTGTGTATTGATTGGGTCATTGGATCAATGGGAATACCATTCAAAGTTTTAATCAGTAATGCCAGATTTCTGCAGACAATGTTATAGCAATCGGTTATTTTACCACCAGCAGTGGATATAATCAATCTTCAGACTTTTGGCCAGTGTTCTTGATGAAATGCCTCTGTTATTTTAATATGCATTTTCCCAGCTGCTAAAGAGGCTGAGCATTACTTCGGCTCCCCGTGCTGCCGCCTCTGCGACTTACCATCTCTATTCTGAACCCCTTTCATATGGATTTGTCTTTTTCTTTTCAAATTTAAGGGTATCTTAATATTTGGGGAATATAGATTACTTTTCTGCCTTATAATGCAAATGTTTTCTCTCAATCTCCCATGAGATGGCTGACAATATTTATGCATGCCTATGGCACCTTTTCCCATGAAGAAGTTTTAAACTTTTATGTAGTCACATCTGGTCAGTTCTGTAGCCTGTTAGCTCTTTAGATTACTTAAGTTGACAGTTCTTTAAAGAAGTTAATTCTTGGCTCCGTATGCAGTTGGCGTTTGTGTCTGTGGTCACTGGTCGGGCTGGCGTGTTTCTTCCACGTGGGCTCCGGCCTGATGGGTGCTCCGCTGGGCAGCCACCTTCCACTCAGGTCGGGCCTTCTGTGCCACACACTTTCTGTCATTTGGAACTTCTTCTAAGCTCTTCATTCTTTTCAATCTATCTGTTTTTCCCGTTTCTATGTCAATACCACACTGATTTGATAACATGAGCTTTATAGAAAGTCCTCAATATTCAGAAGGGCATGATATTTGTCTAACTGTTCAGCAATGATCGCACCTTTATTTTTCCAAGTGGTCTTCAAAATAAATTTATTCAGACACCCCCCACTTCCCAAATTAACCTATCTGGAGACAGACTAGAGACTCGTGCAACTGCTTGTGGATGCCGACATCTTCCCACCCGCTTCTCCTCCGGGCTTCTGCCACTCACCGCACTCACTCAGGTCTTGCTCTGGGGCGGTGGATTTGCATCTGTCTTCTCAGTGGACAAGGTTTTCTTGACCATTTCTGTGTCACTGTGGTGACTGATAATAGAAAGAAAAGCCGTTAATCTTGGAATGTTTTCTTGTCTCCAGGCACGGTATTGAGTTCTCTACTAATTTTAATATTCCTTGGAAGAGTCCATCTTCTCTTTCCTTGGCATGAAATCATTTCATCTGCAAACAAAGCATCTTCTCTTTTAATATTTATGCAAATGATGTTGGGTAATTATCTCACTATGTTAACTGGAGCCTCCTAAATAACGTTGGCTAGAAGGGATGATAAAGGACACCTCCTTTCCTGATCTCAATGCGGTGTTATTAACATTTCACCATTTAATGTGACCTATGCCATTGAATTTTGGTGGAAATTTATGTACACTCTTTACTTAAAATGAGTACAGAATGTTTTCTACTCCTTTTCCATCTATTTCCCTTAATTTATTGGTATAATAACCATTATACATTTTATTTAAATAAAAATAATTGTATATATGTAATTAACATATATCAAACTATATTTTTACATGGAGTCATCCCCACTGCCACCAACTCTACCTTTCGCCAGTGAATGTGTGAACTCTGCCTCTCTTGATTCTTGTGCAACCCATAAAGTCAGGCACTGTGGATAATGCTCTTCTCATTTAGACGTTCAAGGTTTAAGGCTGGGCACAGTGGCTCACACCTGTAATCCTAACAATTTGGGAGGCTGAGGTGGGAAGATCACTTGAGGCTAGGAGTTGGAGACCAACTTGGCCAACACGGTGAAACCTATCTCTACGAAAAATTTAAAAAATTAGCCAGGGGTGGTGGTGGGCGCCTGTAATCTCAGCTACTCAGCAGCCTGAGGCCAGAGAATCGTTTGAATCTGGGAGGCGGAGGTTGCTCTAAGCCAAGATGGCATCACTGCACTTCAGCCTGAGCAACAAAGCAAGATTCTCATGCCAATAATAATAAAAAAAAAAAGTTCAAGGTTTAGAAGCCACGATCTCAGATCAGGTGACCTTTCTGGTTTGCATCATTATCTTTCTCAACAACAGGAAGGAAGAGTTGTTTTTCATACTTAGCACTGTTACGATGCTTTGCAATTTAAAATAATTGCACACACATTATATCATTCAATTATCACATCAAATCTGTTCGGTAGCCTTATCAATACGTTTATTTTGGAGGGACTAAGATAAGATCAGTGACTTCATTTCATGCAGCTGGGAAATGGCAAACTGAATTCAAACCCTGTTCTTGGACTCAGAGGTCCCTATTCCTCTGATTACGTTATTCGGTGAGGAGCGGGTGCTGTGTGGTTGCGGAGAAGTGTGACGTCACCAGCGTGAGCCTTGGTGTCTCCTGCCTCCTCTGCTCCGTGGCCCAGCGGCTCGGTGGAGCCCTGACCGCCTGAGAGCTGCCGAGCTCAGTCCAGACACAGACCGCAGACGTGCACATGCTGCCTGGTTCATTTGCATAACGCTCAGGAGTGAGAGAAATGAATGAAATCGGATGCAAGTCAGAAGAGCAGCCGCTGACCGGGAGGGGTGCAGGAGAACATTCTGGAGCTCTGACAAGGCTCTCTTTGGGGGCACGATCTCTCATGGGCTTATAAGCTGGGAGCTTCATAGAGTTACAAAACTAGCATTAGGTCACTTTCTTTCCTTGACAACATGGATGCTCTGTCAGGGCCAAAACAGGTTTTTTTGTTTTTGTTTTTGTTTTTTTGAGACGGAGTTTCGCTCTTGTTACCCAGGCTGGAGTGCAATGGTGCGATCTCCGCTCACCGCAACCTCCGCCTCCTGGGTTCAGGCAATTCTCCTGCCTCAGCCTCCTGAGTAGCTGGAATTACAGGCACGCGCCACCATGCCCAGCTAATTTTTTGTATTTTTAGTAGAGACGGAGTTTCACCATGTTGACCAGGATGGTCTTGATCTCTTGACCTCGTGATCCGCCCGCCTCGGCCTCCCAAAGTGCTGGGATTACAGGCGTGAGCCACCGCGCCCGGCCCCAAAACAGGTTTTAAGAGAGCCTTTTGTTTGTGCTGTCTTTACCGAGGAGGCTCTTTGGCTAGTTGTGAGAGCTGCTTCTGCAGTGTGTGTGCATAATTGCACATGCGTACCTGCAGCAAAGTCTAACTCTAAAATACATACGGGGTGGAGGCTGGGAGGAGGGAGAGGATCAAGAAAAATAACTAATGGGTACTGGGCTTAATACCTGGGTGATGAAGTCATCTGTACAACAGATCCCCGTGGCACAAGGTTACCTACGTAACAAACGTGCACATGGGCCCCTGAACTGAAGTTTTAAAAAGTGCATATAGAATTTAAAGATGGACTGACTGGCTGGTTACTACTATAAGCAATTTAGCTCTTTAGAAATGCACAAACCCAGAGAAATGAGTGGGATGGGAAAGCCCGGGAGGCTTCCCATGTGAAGAGGGAGGGCTGCTGGTCTAACATACGTGGACACCTCTGTGATCCGTGAGAAACGGAGCAGCAGTGTTTGCTGGTGATAAGTCCTCGGAAACTCGGGGAATGAAAATCTTGGTCTCATCTGGGTGCTCCGTGCTCTGAGCAATCTTCATGCACAAACACGAACTGGTGATAAAATGTGCAGATGGCACCTTGGCGCTCAGGGCACGTGTGCGGCAGCAGGCCCAGCCCTTGACTCTCCGATGACCATGCCCAGCAGAGGAGAAGGCTGGTTCTAGAGAGGAGCTCATCGGAGGGAGAGTCCTGCAGAGGAGAAGGCTGGTTCTAGAGAGGAGCTCATCGGAGGGAGAGTCCTGCAGAGGAGAAGGCTGGCTCTAGAGAGAAGCTCATCGGAGGGAGAGTCCTGCAGAGGAGAAGGCTGGCTCTAGAGAGAAGCTCATTGGAGGGAGAGTCCTGCAGCTCACTTTCGTTTTTCCTCCTCAGCTCAGTTGCGGTGACGAACCCCCTCCTGGTCCGTCCCTCGGATCAGGACACTTGTGTTGACCGCCTTGGGCTCCCAATCCATACCCACCCTATGCAAGGGGCTGAGGTCATCTTGATAAGCACAGCACAGTCAGGGCCACTTCTTCCTGGGCCTCAGAGCCCGTGGCTGTGAAACAGCAGGGTGGTGGTGAACACATGGGGGATTCCCAACGCTTACTGCAAGGGGCATTTTTCTAATGATAGAAGCATTCTTTACGGCTGGAGCTATAGGGCTGCTTTAATTTGGAACAATTCTAGTGCAACCATTAAAAGGCATTTCCTATGGTAATAAGCACCATTGCTTACTGAGCATGGACATCCCATCTCTAAATCTCAAAATAATCCACTGAAAAAGCAGCCGTGGTCTCAGAGCAGCTTGACCAGAAAGACACGTAAGCAACTTACCTCCCAGGTAAACGCAGGGACCCTGAAGCTGGTGGAAGGTTGGAGATGTGGGAAGGGGAAGAGAGCTCTTATCCTGCCCCGAATGCAGGGCCTGGAGCCTGGGTTAGCCACGGTCCCCTAGGGGACTGTCGCATCCACCACGTTGTGGGTCATAATGAGAATGAACCAGTGTGCTGGTTCGAAGCCACACATAAGCCGTTTGTTTTCACTGTTGATTCGTGCATTGCTGGGTTGTTGCTAGAACGGCTACATCTCTTGGTACATTTGAAAAGTTGATGGAAATACAGTTCCTCTGTGGACTTGCTTTATACTATTTGAGGTTATTCAGGCTGATGATATTAATGGTTTTAAGTATTTTCATTCTCCTCCCTTTCATTTTTCCTGTCATCCTCTGCAACACAGAAGCGTACCAGAAAAGAATGCCATTGCACTATACTCATGATTCTAACCCAAACCCAGGAGGCTTCGTATTATTTCTAAGTACTCCCTAATTCACCTTTTTTATTAAGCTTGGATGTTCAAGGACCATGTCTTTATACCTGAGTGTAGGTGTTTTCATGCCTCACTCATGCATTCCACAGATATGTATTAAGCTTGATGTGGTCAACATCTGGCCGCAGCAGAACACGGGGGAGCAGAACCGACCTGTGTCCTGCGCTGGGAGCTTACAGTTTAGTAAAGGATACATACGAGGGGCCAATAATCACATTATACATTTTCCAGAAATTATTCATTGATTTATAGCATTGTTGAAGGTTTTAAGTAGGATCAGAAATAGATCTTGAATAGCTCACCTTTGTGGCAGAATAAACCTTGGACCCAGATGTGGGAAGGCAAGATGGGGTCCTCTGGCGATAGACCTCCACTGCCCGAGGCCCAGACCACCCCAGTGGTGAGGGAGAGTGGCAGGTGTGTGAGACGCCGCGGTGTGGAACTGCCCCTGGGCAGTAAAAGAGCATTGAGAGAGAGGAAGGTGAGGAGAAAGGCAGGGTGAGAGGCCCTGAGATTGTGACGTGACCCTTTAGACTTCCTTCTGTGTTTCTCTAATGGCTGTACAATGATTATTCAGTTAAGAAAACCTCAACTAACTGTGGATAAAGTTTGCCTTTAATGTTTACATTCTATGGAAAGTCAGCCACAAGGAAAGCAGCAAATTGTATTTCTGGAGCAAAATACTGGACAATGTAAAACTGTGGCTGGGAGAGGCTGGCACCGGTGAGTCAGGGAGCCGTCTAGGCAGCCCCACCTGTGCTGCAGGTGGACACGTGTGTGCCTCCCAGGAGTGTGTGTCTGGCCGCACATCAAACGCCTTCAACGTTTGTCTCGGGACACCCCAGCCAAGTTCTCTGGAAAAGCCAACCTCTTTACATCTGTCTGCATTTACGATGGAACTAGTACCCTGATGTTCTTATGTCTCAGGGCCTTGAGAAAGGCTGTTAATCAAAGCTACTAAAATTCTAAAGATAAGCAAATATAAAGAATAACTGTTGTTTTTATTGTAATACTCCCCTATCCCTAATTGGCTTATGTGGTTGTATTTTCAAATTGTATGTAAGACAAACATCGCATCCACATGTGAATTCTTCAGGCCAAAGAAACTGGGGAAGAAAACGCAGACTCCAAAAGTGAGTGGGTCACCATGAGTCCTCCAAGGCCGTTCTCTGCATTGTTGCCTACGGCTGCTGTGACACTGGCCACACGCTCCACGGTTTGAACACCACAGACGTGTCGGCCGACAGTTTTGGAGGTCAGTGCCTGAAGTGGGTCTGCAGGGCTGTGTTCACTTTCCAGCTTCAGCGGCAGCCGCTTTCCTGGGCTCACAGCCCCCACACGCTCACGTCTGCTTTCACTGTCACATCTGCGTCTCTGACCCTCTTGCCCCCCTCTTCCCCTTAGAGACCCTTGTGAGGACTGACACTGGGCCCTCCACATTCAAGATAATCTTCCCGTATTAGTCTGTTCTTGCACTGCCATAATGAAATAGCTGAGACTAAGTAGTGTGTAAAGAAAAGAGGTTTAATTGGCTCACGGTTCCAGGGCCTGCACAGGAAGCATGCTGGAGAGGCCTCGGGAAACTTACACTCATGGCGGAAGGCAAAGGGGAATCAGCCACCTCTTGTAAGGCCAGAACAGGAGGAGGAGAGAGAAGCGGGAGGTGCCACACACTTTTAAACACCCAGGTCTTGTGAGAACTCACTCACGGTCATGAGAACAGCAAGGGGAAAGTCAGCCCCACGATGCAATCGCCTCCCACCCAGCCCCTCGTCCAACACTGGGGATCACAGTTGAACGTGAGATTTGGCAGGGACACCGATCCAAGCCATGTCACCTCCCATCTGCAGACTTTAACTCAATGACACTTGCAAAGTCTCCTTTGTCATGTAAGGTACATACTTTATCCACAGGTTCTAGGGATTTGCTTTCAGGGAAGAGGATTATTCTGCCTCCCACAGGCTCTGAGATGCTGAAACAGCCCCACACAAATCAAATTCTTTAAATTCTGATTACCTAAAAACAAGGTAACCCAACTTAGCCTGAGCCTTCCGAGTTTCATCCAGCAGTGATGCTGTGCCCAAAGAAAGGGGTCAGTTGATCCCCCACTGTGCCGGGGTGTCAGAGGAAGCACGAGGTGGGTCAGGCGATCCCCCACTGTGCCGGGGTGTCAGAGAGGAAGCACGAGGTGGGTCCGGCGATCCCCCACCAAGCCGGGATGTCAGGGAGGAAGCACGAGGTGGGTCAGGCGATCCCCCACCATGCCGGGGTGTCAGAGAGGAAGCACGAGGTGGGTCAGGCGATCCCCCACCGTGCCGGGGTGTCAGAGAGGAAGCACGAGGTGGGTCAGGCGATCCCCCACCGTGCCAGGGTGTGAGAGAGGAAGCACGAGGTGGGTCAGGCGATCCCTCACCGTGCCGGGGTGTCAGGGAGGAAGCACGATCCCCCACCGAGCCGGGATGTCAGAGAGGAAGCACAAGGTGGGTCTGGCGATCCCCCACCGAGTCGGGGTGTCAGAGGAAGCACGAGGTGGGTCAGGCGATCCCCCACCGTGCCGGGGTGTCAGGGAGGAAGCACGATCCCCCACCGAGCCGGGGTGTCAGAGAGGAAGCACAAGGTGGGTCAGGCGATCCCCCACCGAGCCGGGATGTCAGAGAGTAAGCACAAGGTGGGTCTGGTGATCCCCCACCGAGCCGGGGTGTCAGAGGAAGCACGAGGTGGGTCAGGCGATCCCCCACCGTGCCGGGGTGTCAGGGAGGAAGCACGATCCCCCACCGAGCCGGGATGTCAGAGAGGAAGCACAAGGTGGGTCAGGCGATCCCCCACCGAGCCGGGGTGTCAGAGGAAGCACGAGGTGGGTCAGGCGATCCCCCACCGAGCCGGGGTGTCAGAGGAAGCACGAGGTGGGTCAGGCAATCCCCCACCGAGCCGGGGTGTCAGAGGAAGCACGAGGTGGGTCAGGTGATCCCCCACCGAGCCGGGGTGTCAGAGGAAGCACGATGTGGGTCAGGCAATCCCTCACCGAGCCGGGGTGTCAGAGGAAGCACGATGTGGGTCTGGTGATCCCTCACCGTGCCGGGGTGTCAGAGGAAGCACGAGGTGGGTCAGGCGATCCCCCACCGAGCCGGGGTGTCAGAGAGGAAGCACGAGGTGGGTCAGGCGATCCCTCACCAAGCCGGGGTGTCAGAGGAAGCACGAGGTGGGTCAGGCGATCCCCCACCGAGCTGGGGTGTCAGGGAGGAAGCACGAGGTGGGTCAGGTGATCCCCCACCGAGCCGGGATGTCAGGGAGGAAGCACGAGGTGGGTCAGGCGATCCCTCACCAAGCCGGGGTGTCAGAGGAAGCACGAGGTGGGTCAGGCGATCCCCCACCGAGCCGGGGTGTCAGGGAGGAAGCACGAGGTGGGTCAGGCGATCCCCCACCGAGCCGGGGTGTCAGGGAGGAAGCACGATCCCCCACCGAGCCGGGATGTCAGAGAGGAACCACAAGGTGGGTCAGGCGATCCCCCACCGAGCCGGGGTGTCAGAGGAAGCACCAGGTGGGTCAGGCAATCCCTCACCGTGCCAGGGTGTCAGAGAGGAAGCACGAGGTGGGTCAGGCGATCCCCCACCGAGCCGGGGTGTCAGGGAGGAAGCACGATCCCCCACCGAGCCGGGATGTCAGAGAGGAACCACAAGGTGGGTCAGGCGATCCCCCACCGAGCCGGGGTGTCAGAGGAAGCACGAGGTGGGTCAGGCGATCCCCCACTGAGCCGAGGTGTCAGAGGAAGCACGAGGTGGGTCAGGCGATCCCCCACCGAGCCGGGGTGTCAGAGGAAGCACAAGGTGGGTCAGGCGATCCCTCACTGTGCCAGGGTGTCAGAGGAAGCATGAGGTGGGTCAGGCGATCCCCCACTGAGCTGGGATGTCAGAGAGGAACCACAAGGTGGGTCAGGCGATCCCCCACCGAGCTGGGGTGTCAGAGAGGAAGCACGAGGTGGGTCAGGCGATCCCCTACCGAGCCGGGGTGTCAGAGGAAGCACGATGTGGATCAGGCGATCCCTCACCAAGCCGGGGTGTCAGAGAGGAAGCAGGAGGTGGGTCTGGTGATCCCTCAGCGTGCTGGGGTGTCAGAGGAAGCACGAGGTGGGTCAGGCGATCCCCCACCGAGACGGGGTGTCAGAGAGGAAGCACGAGGTGGGTCAGGCGATCCCTCACCGAGCCGGGGTGTCAGAGGAAGCACGAGGTGGGTCAGGCGATCCCCCACCATGCCGGGGTGTCAGGGAGGAAGCACGATCCCCCACCGAGCCGGGATGTCAGAGAGGAAGCACAAGGTGGGTCAGGCGATCCCCCACCGAGCCGGGGTATCAGAGGAAGCACGAGGTGGGTCAGGCGATCCCCCACCGAGCCGGGGTGTCAGAGGAAGCACGAGGTGGGTCAGGTGATCCCCCACTGTGCCGGGGTGTCAGGGAGGAAACACGAGGTGGGTCAGGCGATCCCCCACTGAGCCCGGGTGTCAGAGAGGAAGCACAGGGTGCGGGGAGCCAGCGAGCCCTGAAAGCCCCTCGCCTCCTGGCTTCTCTCGCTTTCCTTTTGTTCCCCCACCCTGTGCCCTGTGTGACTGCACCAAGCTCTTTCTCCTCCTTCTGGCCCTGTCTGCTCCTCCCCACAGGAATCCCTGCCCACGTGGATCCGGTTCTGTCTTGGACTCATTGGTCTCTTTCTCTCAGACACACACACAGACACACACATTCTCTCTCTCCTATCCTCCCTCCCAGTTCCACAATTCTGTACAAAAGACCAGGAACCAGCCTAGCAGAGACAGGGCCCTCAGTTGATGGGGACGGACAGTAAGCTGTGTGGCCAACCCTGCATTCTCTGTGACAGAGGAGAGGAGGAATGACTTGAAACCTTTACACATTGTTAAGTTTTGCCCATGGCCCAAGACCATACAACAATGTCCGAGTGACGTGTAATTAGCTTTAAACAGTCTATTTTGTTTGGAGGACTTGGACCCTGTACATGCATTCTTCGTATATGATAGCGTGTTACACATGTGGTACGTGTCTACTCCGGCCCTCACAGGGAGAAGGTGAGCTTTTTCCTACCCCTTCGTATAGTCCAACGCCAGGCACAGGCGGGCATTCTGATGCCCTGGGTGCTCCCGTGTTCCAGGCATTGCTCCGAGAGCCTCGTGTCCATCAGTGCGTTCATCCTGCAGCATCCCCGTGAGAGGGACTGCAGTGTTCCCATGACATATGAGTAAACCGAGGCACAGAAAGGTCAAATACATCATCCAAGATGGCATATACAGGAAGAGGTAGCGCTCAGGCTCCAAGCCAGACAGTCTGGAGCTGGTGCCCACACTCATAAAGCGGGTGGGAGACCAGGCGTTTGACACTGAGGCATTGCTGGTAACGTGGGAGGGTGGATCTCACAGTACGGTAAGCAGGTCCACGTGCTCACCGCCACCCAAAGCACAGGTTCACAGGAGCGTGTGTGGTGAGACTCACCTCCTCCTGGTCAGGGCGCAGGTGCAGGACGGCTGCCCTGCCATCAGTCCTTTCCTTCCCGGGAGGTCTCACGTGGCGGAAGGAATCTGGGACAGAACAAGAAGGAACTGAGATTGCAGAGGATCACCTCCCCTCCTGACTCCAGCAGCAAAGTGAGAGGCCGAGGGCTGCAGTCACAGTGGAGAATTCCTGAAACCTTGGAAGACAGAACATACAGAGGCCATCAGGGAAACTGTCGTTAGAAAATGTTTTCCTCTTGCATCTGAATCAAGGAGAGCGAGTTTAAAAGACGTACAAGCACAGAGATGTCTAACACTGAATGATGTGTGGAAGAGCTGTATTGTAAAATACAAACCCAGCAGCTGATCCGCGGACTCCAGGCCGGGACCTGACTCCAGCCCAGCAAGGCCACAGCTCTGCGGGCCGGTCCTCGGCGCGGGCCTCGCGGGGGCCGCCTTCGCCACCTGGTGGCTGCTTCGGGCCTAACACCCGGCCTCACTGGGAATTGACTTGGAGGCGTCTGCAGGACTCCAAGATGAAAACACCTGCCACGCGGCCAGCGCGCACCGGGCGGGGCAGCTGGTGGGAATCCTCGGGGTCGCTGTGAGCGAGGCATTCCACGGTTCTGCGACGAGGATGATACACACAGGTGTGTGCCACGCGCACATTCGTATCCACAGTGCAGAGTGGGTAGCGTGGTAGCGATCATCTTTTGTAATTTACGAAGTGCCTTTTAGGAACAGGAAATACCTTAGGAGTTACCTTAATTATAGATGTTTAGCTTCTCTCGTTTAAGTTTCACCAACGGCTTGACTTCTGTAAGGGCCGACTCCCCTTCGCTTCACACCCATCCCTCGCAGGGTACCCAAGAGCCGGCCTTCAGGGCACGGAGAATGAGGGAGAACAAGCCCTGTATCACTTTACAGTCATTTTTAAAAATAAAATAAATAACAAAGGCCTTACTAGGAAGCTTAATGTAGTGGAAAGAAGAGACAAGAAGAGAAATAAGTGCCATTTTTGAAACGGGTTAAGCTACAGTCATCACATTATGCAACTTACAAGCAGCACGTGACTTAGGAGAACCCAGAGGTGCAGGCAGATGAAGTACATCCCCAGCTGTAAGGGGTACGGTTGGCTTGTGATTTACCCTAAGTCGAGTTTGCAAGGCAGAGACCACTCCCTCCCAGGGCTTGAATGTGGAATCGCAGGAGCCGGCATCCATTCCTCATAGAAAACAGAGCCAGTTTAGCTAATCTGATTAACACAATGGTATTTTACGGAGGCATGCCAGCGATCTAGATGAAAACTCTCTTATCCTGGGGGGGCGAAGAACTGCATCCTAACCCAGATTTCATGATGAGGTGGGCAAATCTCCTAAGGTTGATCTTCATTCTCCTCTGTAAATATTAGGTATTTTTAATCATCTAAGTCTCCTTTATTCTCTTAAACAGACACACACCCTCACTCTCACACACACATATTTCTTCTCTGTCATATTCAGCAAACCAAATTTCCTTGTAAGTTACCAAAGATAGCTATGATTTTTCTAAAAAAATTCACTTTACAGTCAGTATGTATAAAAGTTAATGTATTTTACTTTGGACATTTGAAATAATAATTTAGAATTAGAAAATGCATATAGATAATTTTGTATACTCAAGTATTTCTAACACTATGAAATTCATATTATTGTGTCTTGTATTAATGCTAATTATAATGTTAACGCTTGTCTCTAGCAAGGGAAGAATAAAGAACTGAGGTTAAACCTGGGCTGGTCTTAACTCAGGAATGTTCCTTAAAACGTATGTCGGGGACGTGCCCTAAAAGGTATGCCATGCCTCTCCTACTGCACTTTTTAAGATGAGTTTTTTTCTTACAACATGGAAAAATGATCATTTAATTCTTAAAACTTGTTTTAGAATTCAAATACTTAATCCAGTAGTCAGCACTGAGATAAATTTTTAATATATTCATTACACAAAAACTGAATTTTTAATTTTCCTTAATTACTTTTGGGTAATGACTCCCAAAAAAGATGAGATATTTATGAGTTTTTACCTTAGACTACATTTTTCATAGATTGCTATTTATTTACTGTAAGCATGAATTGCTAAGTGCCTATTTACGTAGGTAAAAGCACTTTGTAATTTTTAAAGCAATATGTTATTACAAGCATTACTTGTTCCTACCAAATTTCCTAGCAGGTTGTTCTCTCACCATTTTTTTTTATTTTATTTGGCCAGGTCAAACCTATTTTCACACCTTTGAAAATGTACGTGAAAATGTCCTGTGAGTGTGAAGCTGTGATTCAGAGTTAGCGTAAGATTTCAGGACCAGTGAAAACTCAACCAGTGACTAGAGATACTCTGCATCTTCAAATGTTTGTTTTAACCACGTGGTTGAATATTTAACCTAATGAATATGATGGGAAGAAAACTGGAAGCAACCCCGTGCCCCAGTGCACTCTGTCATTTATACAGAGAGGTCTTAATTCTGCCACCGTTCCCCTACGAGATGGCATCTTATTCTGTTTGCCTTTCATTATGAAAATGTCAGCATTCCACACTTGATAAAACTGTTGTCGAGAAAGTAGAGTGTACTTGGTGTTTTCTTGTGGTAGTTTATTTTGGGAGGGAGGAAGTGGTATCTGATTGATAATTGTTAAATTGAGATTTTTTAAATTCCTTTTGTCATAGTAATTCAAGTTTCATTTTAAAAATCCAAGAAAAATGACTGGAATGATTTTACATTGATTGGTAGTACCCAAGGGACTGTTCTTAACACAATTTGTTATTTTGTTGTCAATTTTTAAATTTGAGGAATCTTCAAATATTTTGAATGGCAGCGTAAGGCATAACCACAGTTATAACCCTTCTGTGTTTATAACAGGCGTCCTTGTAATTGATTTTCTGGCTACGGGATATCCGAGGAGAGTTTCTCCAGGAATTTCTGGAGTCACTGATTTTGATCTCTCTCTCAACCTTATTTATAGCCACATAATAATATTGGAGAAATCATTAATATCAATATTTATGCACCAATTATTTTGCTTGTTATCTTCGATACAACTTCAATTAGGATATGATTATCTCAGTTATTTTATCGATTAATGTGCTTGAACTTATGCTTGAAAGAAAACTTTTTTGGTCTTTATATACATATTTTTTATTATACTTTAAGTTCTGGGATACATGTGCAGAGCATGCAGGTTTGTTACACAGGTGTACACGTGCTGTGGTGGTTTGCTGCACCCGTCAACCCGTCATCTACATTAGGTATTTCTCCTAATGCTATCCCTCCGCCAGCCCCCACCCCACAACAGGCCCTGGTATGTGATGTTCTCCTCCCTGTGTCCGTGTGTTCTCACTGTTCAACTCCCACTTACGAGTAAGAACATGCAGTGTTTGGTTTTCTGTTCCTGTGTTAGTTTGCTCAGAATGATGGTTCTCAGCTTCATTCATGTCCCTACAAAGGACTTAAACTCATCCTTTTTATGGCTGGGTAGTATTCCATGGTATATATGTGTCTTTATCCAATCTAACATTGTTGGACATGTGGGTTGGTTCCAAGTCTTTGCTATTGTGAACAGTGCTGCAGTAAACATACATGTGCAGGTGTCTTTAGAGTAGAATTATTTATAATCCTTTGGGCATATACCCAGTAATGCCATTGCTGGGTCAAATGGTATTTCTAGTTCTAGATCCTTGAGGAATTGCCACACTGTCTTCCACAATGGTTGAACTAACTTACACTCCCGCCAACAGTGTAGAAGCGTTCCTATTTCTCCACGTCCTCTCCAGCATCTGTTGTTTCCTGCCTTTTTAATGATCACTATTGTTACTGGCATGAGATGGTGTCTTATTGTGGTTTTGATTTTCATTTCTCTAATGACCAGTGATGATGAGCTTTTTTTCATACGTTTGTTGGCTCCATAAATGTCTTTTGAGAAGTATCTATTCATATCCTTCGCCTACTTTTTGATGGGGTTGTTTTTCTCTTGTAAATTTCTTTAAGTTCCTTGTAGATTCTGGATATTAGCCCTTTGTCAGATGGATAGATTGCAAAAATTTTCTCCCATTCTGTAGGTTGCCTGTTCACTCTGATGATAGTTTCTTTTGCTGTGCAGAAGCTCTCTAGTTTAATTAGATCCCATTTGTCAATGTTGGCTTTTGTTGCCAATGCTTTTGGCGTTTTAGTCGTGAAGTCTTTGTCCATGCCTAGGTCCTGAATGGCATTGCCTCAGTTTTTTTAAGCAATTCTTCATATTAAATCTCTAAGGAGGTTTGGCGCACACAGCCTGGAGGAAGCTGTCAGTTTCTCACCTTCATTTGATTCCATCCTATTATTGTAACTCTCCACTTAGCCTGCGTTTGACATAGGTGCTCAAAGATTATTAGTGACTGAATACAATCATAGAACAAACACCTGACAACTAGCAGAAATATCCATTATACAGTGTGGGCATATGAGTCTGTGGATTTCTGTACATATATAATTAATATTTTGTCCTTCTGTCAACTTTACACCCCAAACATAAGCAAAATAATCATGACATGCATTAAAAAATGAGAAGCATTTGAAGATTTTTACTTTCTATGTTTCGCCTGTTACCAGCTCTGGCTCTGTCTCATTATTTGGGGATTGTCACCATTTTCTGCCTCTGTCAACAGCATCCTCATTGCTGTCTAGCGGAGACACAGCTCTGACTTCTAGTATGTTTCCCCATTTTTTCTTACATTTTATTGTGATTATCCTACTCTAGTCATGGTTTTGTTATTCCTTTAATATAATTAGCGAACGTATTATGCCATTTAGAATATAAGGTCTAGGGAACATTTGCATTCTAAAGGGAGCCCCTGTCACATGTTGTTCGCTGGTCTCATGACATTGGTTGTATTCTGCCCAAACCCAGAGTGAGGGCTGCATCTTTGGGAGTGACACATGTCTTCCATCATAGACCCTACTCTGTGGTCCACCTACTGATCCAGCAATGCCCACCGATGTCCTGGTGATTCTGCAGAGACCCTGGGACCCCTCAGGGTGGAGATACCCAGGACAATATCCAGATGATCCAACGATGCCCACTGAAGTCCTGGTGATTCTGTGCAGACCCTCGGGCCCCCTGAGGGTGGAGATGCCCAGGACAACATCCAGATGATCCAACGATGCCCACTGAAGTCCTGGTGATTCTGTGCAGACCCTCGGGCCCCCTGAGGGTGGAGATGCCCAGGACAACATCCAGATGATCCAACCATGCCCACTGAAGTCCTGGTGATTCTGTGCAGACCCTCGGGCCCCCTGAGGGTGGAGATGTCCAGGACAACATCCAGATGATCCAACGATGCCCACTGAAGTCCTGGTGATTCTGTGCAGACCCTCAGGCCCCCTGAGGGTGGAGACACCCAGGACAACATCCAGATGATCCAACGATGCCCACTGAAGTCCTGGTGATTCTGTGCAGACCCTCGGGCCCCCTGAGGGTGGAGACGCCCAGGACAACATGCAGACCGACTCCACAGATTCCTTCCTTCTCTACTGCAACACGTTTTCTCTGGTTTATTTTTCATGACTCTTTACTACTGCATTTTATTCAAAAACATTCTTATTTTAAAGTAACGGAAAGATCACATCTATTTTTTTTAAGATAACTGCTGTTTTTATCTTGGATTGAAAGTGGAAGACAACGATGAAGGGAAAATAGGAAGTTGTTTCCCTGGCTCGGACCAGAGACCCTGAAGGCTTACTGAAGGCAGGGGCGGAGGGAACCCAAGGGTGGGCAGCTATGGGGGCTCCGCAGGGGGAGAGGTCCAGGAGCTGCTGCCCTGTGGAATCCCACCCAAAACCCAGGGGCCTCCAGAAACCACTTGAGCTTCTTTCTCATAGCTCTCCCACTGCCCTCACTGAGAGGGTCTTCTCGCAGTTTTCGTGTGGTTGGTGACAAATAGCAGATGTGTCTGGAGTCTTCTGACAACTGCTGGGGTGATGCCCTAGATGGCTCCAGTCTGGCTCTGGTCTGGCCCCTGGGCCTGGATGTGGAGCCAGGCAGGAGTTGACTGCACCTCCCTTGCTCCCCACACAGCCACTCCACATGGGTGACTTGGATTCCTCTGAGCCTGGTGGTCCTAAGGTGGTCAGCGGTCCCACATGGCCTGGCTTTCCCAGGGACAGATCTTCTAAGAGACCTGTATGGAATCTGAGAGACATCTTTTAACCCAGTCCTGGAAGTCAGACAGCATCAATCACACTGCATCACATTGACCGAAAGAGAGGCGTAGGACGGGCAGATATCCCGGAGAGGGCACAGCACGGGGCTGTGTGTGTCACAAGGCACGGCTCAGTGGGGACCCACTCTGGAGACAAGTTCCATGGTGCGTAGATAAGCTAAATGCAGAAGGTGGAAGGAGGTTTGTTTGCTCATGATTCCAGGGGTTGCTGGCCTGAGAATTCAAGCCATTGCTGTGATCGAGATCTCCCAGGACCAAGGCAGAGAACAGAGAGGAGGGACAAGCATGCAGGTTTTAAAGAACACCTGCATTTGACAAGTAAGCATGGCTGTCAGTGAAGGGAGTGAAATAAGACATTTTCTTCAAGCACATAACCTGGAATCAGGAGGCTTCTTTGTCGCGAGAGTTCAGTGAGCTTCCAGAAGGCAGACGAAGGTGAAGGCATCTCTGCCGCAGCATTCGGTCCCCGGATGGCTCTTTTCTTCCTCACGATTTCATGCCGAGCCCTCAGCATGGGCCCCCTGGGGTCAGAAGGTATTCAGTGAACACCGAGTGGAACCGTGGTGGTCGGGAGTCAGGAGCCTTGGAGCTCTTCCAGCTTCCATCAGCTGGACACGATGCATCCTGTCCCCTCAGCCTCAGCTTCCTCATCCGCGTGGCACGGTTCTCCCGCTGTCCCCACCCGACTCTCCCACGGGGGCCTCGCCTGGCAGTGCCCTCTTAATCCAGATGCCACACACGACTGGGCCACAGAAGGGCAGGGTGTCATCCCCCTCACCACCGTTTACTCAGCATGTCACCCAGAGCCCAGCATGTGCTGGACACTCCACAAACATTTGGCAAAGCAAATGCAATTGACCTTTTTACTTTAAGCTTACATATCTGGCAAAAGTTGCATTCTGCGCGTTGCGACTTCGCTTCCTAATGTTTCTGTCTCTATAAAAAGAGTCAATTCAGAAGACGGAGAACCTTCCTACACCTATCGCTGTCTCATGGATTTATAAAACTACGAGAGAACTCTTTATCCCTGTTGAAAGTTTTACTGTGGGGATTCTATCAATTCATTTACTCAAAAGCAAATCTATTTCACATCCACCATCCGCTGTCTGTTTTAGGTGCTGGAGACATAGCAGGGGACAAACTGGTGAAAACACTGCTGTCGTGGCATTTGCATCTGGTAAAGGAACTCAGATCATGGCATCCAGATGCACACACTTTACTGTATTTTACAAAGATTTCAACGCAAGGGAGGAAACTAACATATCAACCAGCAGGAGGAGCAGGTTGCAGTGTTAACAGCCGGGCAGTGAGGAGCTCGCTGTGGGGAGGGCTAAGCATGGTGGCTTCCGGGGGATGTACATGCCAGGCAGAGGGAAGGTCCAGGTAAAGCCCCTGAATCCCCTGCTGCATATGAAGAACAGAAAACAGTCTGAGGCGCCACAGAGGTGAGACTTTTGCACCTGGAAGAGTGTGGGTTGGTCTTCGGATTGAGCAACACTCAGCAGGGGCTGGGCTTCCCGGCAGGCAGGACACTGAGTGAAAATCACTGTGATTTATGCACGTGGTGACGCAAATCGGAAGAGCCCAGGCTCGAAGCTGAGCTGTGTTTCAATGATACCTCCTCCTTGCACTGTTTATGGAGATCTTGGATCTGCCGCCTGTATCATCAACTCACTGGCCAGCTCTTGATTCATTCAACTACTCATCCATTCATTTGTTCCACAGTCATTACTGAGTACTTCATATCTTTCAGAATGCGGGTATAATAGTAAAGCATGGCTCTTGCTTTAAAAAAGTATGTGTCATCTCCTGGGAGAAGCACATATTAAACCCCTAAAAAGCCAATAGCTCTCTAATTACAAAGTGTGGCAAATGTCATGGAGGAAGGGAAGGTGCTCGTGACAGAAATGCAGGAAGCCTGTTTTAAATTGGGCGATCAAAAGGAGCCTCTCTGGGGAGGTTGCTTTTTATCTAAAGTCTGCAGGTAGGAAGGATAAAGATGTTCAGGGTCTTTCATTTGTCAACATAGGACAGACTCCCCAGAAACAAAAAAAGGGAAAGGCACAGACTTCATGGTAACCTTGGGAGTTGTTTCTTCTGGACACGAAGCAGGTGAGATGGTGCTATAGGGAAAATCCTTTCACTTAAAGTCAAGACACTGGTGTTCTATTTCTGGTCTAAACCAAGAAATAGCACCACATTTTGAGGGTCAGATTATCATTTGCCTACTTACAATCCACTGCATGAGTGGGCAGCATTACTCTGAGCCCCAGCTCTTTCTTATGCTGGGATCTGACCCATAAAATCTCCGAGTCTATTTTTCTATCTATATAATGGAGGCAGTACCGTTTTCATAACTTTTTGAAGGTTAAATAAAACAATGTCTTTGAAATTACCTGAGGCAGCAGCTGGCAGTTAAAACAGAACTTTGAGCAAGTTTTCCACTTAAAATGGCCCAATTTTCAGCAGCGCAAAAAAGAGAAGAATGGGAAGAGTGAGATGGGCCAGGCGGGGTGGCCTGCAGGCCCCACTTCATGTTTCCACATGGAAATCCCCACACGCAAAGGCAAAGTGGGAGCATGTGTAGGAATCTCCCCAGGTAGCCTCTCCGGGTGCAGGAATGCCCTGGCTGGCTGGTGGGGCTGCTGGACGGAGCGTGTGCTCCCCACTTCGTGCCCTCTGTCTTGCAGGGAAACCCTGCTCCAGCAGCTGCGTTTTGGCACCTGGATTGTACAACAGGCTTACTGGGGCAGGTTTTCCCCCCGCGTAGAAGCTTTGCAGCTTGGAGGGCCAAAGCTTAATTTTTTTTTTTTAACCTTTAGCATATATTGCTTTTTTTTTTATTACTGCATTTTAGGTTTTGGGGTACATGTGAAGAACGTGCAAGATTGTTGCATAGGTACACACATGGCAGTGTGATTTGCTGCCTTCCTCTCCTTCACCTATATCTGGCATTTCTCCCCATGCTATCTCTCCCCAACTCCCCACCCCCTGCTGTCCCTCTCCTATTTCCCCCCAACAGACCCCAGTGTGTAGTGCTCCCCTCCCTGTGTCCATGTGTTCTCATTGTTCAACACCCGCCTATGAGTGAGAACATGCAGTGTTTCATTTTGTGTTCTTGTGTCAGTTTGCTGAGAATGATGGTTTCCAGGTTCATCCATGTCCCTACAAAGGACATGAACTCATCGTTTTTGATGGCTGCATAATATTCCATGGTGTATATGTGCCACATTTTCCCTGTCCAGTCTATCATCGATGGGCGTTTGGGTTGGTTCCAGGTCTTTGCTATTGTAAACAGTGCTGCAGTGAACACTCATGTGCATGTGTCCTTATAGTAGAACGATTTATAATCCTTTGGATATATATCCAGTAATGGGATTGCTGGGTCAAATGGAATTTCTATTTCTAGGTCCTTGAGGAATCGCCACACTGTCTTCCACAATGGTTGAACTAATTTACACTCCCACCAACAGTGTAAAAGTGTTCCTATTTCTCCACATCCTCTCCAGCATCTGTTGTCTCCAGACTTTTTAATGATCACCATTCTAACTGGAGTGAGATGGTATCTCAATGTAGTTTTGATTTGCATTTCTCTAATGAGCAGTGATGATGAGCATTTTTTCATATGTTTGTTGACCTCATGTATGTCTTCTTTTGTAAAGTGTCTGTTCATATCCTTCTCCCACTTTTGAATGGGTTTGTTTGTTTTTTTTCTTGTAAATCTATTTTAGTTCTTTGTAAATTCTGGATATCAGCCCTTTGTCAGATGGGTAGGCTGCAAAAACTTTTTTCCCATTCTGTTGGTGGCCAATTCACTCTAATGACTGTTTCTTTTGCTGTGCAGAAGCTGTGGAGTTTGATTAGGTCCCATTTGTCTATTTTGGCTTTTCTTGCTAATGCTTTTGGTGTTTTGGTCACGAAGTCCTTGCCTACGCCTATGTCCTGAATGGTTTTGCCGAGATTTTCTTCTAGGGTTTTTATGGTGTTAGGTCTTATGTTTAAGTCTCTAATCCATCTGGAGTTAACTTTAGTGTAAGGTATCAGGAAGGGGTCCAGTTTCTGCTTTCTGCACATGGCTAGCCAGTTTTCCCAACACCATTTATCAAACAGGGACTCTTTTCCCCATTGCTTGTTTTTGTCAGGTTTGTCAAAGATCAGATGGTTGTAGATGTGTTGTGTTGCCTCCGAGGCCTCTGTTCTGTTCCATTGGTCTATATCTCTGTTTTGGTACCAGTACCATGCTGTTTTGATTACTGTAGCCTTGTAGCATAGTCTGAAGTCTGGTAGTGTGATGCCTCCCACTTTGTTCTTTTTGCTTAGAATTGACTTGGCTATGAGGGCTCTCTTTTGGTTCCATATGAAGTTTAAGGTGTTTTTTTCCAGTTCTGTGAAGAAGGTCATTGGTAGCTTGATGGGGATAGTGTTGAATCTGTATATTAATTTGGGCAGTACGGCCATTTTCATGATATTGATTCTTCCTAACCATGAGCATGGAATGTTTTTCCATCTGTTTGTGTCCTCTCTTATTTCGTTGAGCAGTGGTTTGTAGTTCTCCTTGAAGAGGTCCTTTACATTCCTTGTTAGTTGTATTCCTAGGTATTTTATTCTCTTGGTAGCAATTGTGAATGGCAGTTCATTCTTGATTTGGCTCTCTTTAAGTCTGTTGTTGGTGTATAGGAATGCTTGCGATTTTTGCACATTGATTTTGTATCCTGAGACTTTGCTGAAGTTGCTTATCAGTTTCAGGAGATTTTGGGATGAGACAATGGGGTCTTCTAGATATACAATCATGTCATCTGCAAATAGAGACAATTTGACTTCCTCCTTTCCTAATTGAATACCATTTATTTGTTTTTCTTGCCTGATTGCTCTGGCTAGAGCTTCCAATACTATATTGAATAGGAGTGTTGAGAGAGGGCATCCTTGTCTAGTGCCAGATTTCAGAGGGAATGCTTCCAGTTTTTGCCCATTCTGTATGACATTGGCTATTGGTTTGTCATAAATAGCTTTTATTATTTCGAGATACATTCCATCAATACCTAGTTTATTGAGGGTTTTTAGCATAAAGGGCTGTTTATTTTTAGTGTATGAGGAAACTTGTTTATCAGGAATCCCGTCACTCTCCAGTTCTGCTCTGTCAAGCGTAAAGCAACAGTTGGTTTTCATCCATCTGTTTCACTCTTACTTTTCATTTAGTTCCCAACTCAGGAAGGGGGAGACAAGGCTGTTAGGAATGCACTCCTTCCCCCAGCCAGGAGACAGTGAGGCCGGCCCAGCACCATGCCATCAGCACCCTCATTATGCTCCTCATCGTGGATGCAGAGGCATGCATTGGCTGGGCACTGGCTGCTTGCAGGCACCGTATCAGACTCTTTACCTCCACTGTCTCATTATGATGATGTCAACTCCACAGAGTAAATTAGCATGACAGGCATTTTGCAGATGATGAAACCTAACCCAATCACAAGTGTTAGACCCGCTGGAGGCTGCATGTTCAGAGCCAATATCGGAGCCATGGTATTAAGGCTCATAATGAGTTCTCTTTTCTCAACCACAGACTGGAGAGGGTATGCAGTGGCCAGCAGAATGACCAGTGCTGCCTTAGTCTGGATTTGCTCTTGGTGAGTGGTCAGCAGAGTGGACAGCGCTTCCTTAGTTCTGGGAGTGCTCCTGGTGAGTGGTCAGCAGAGCGGACAGCACTTCCTTAGTTCTGGGAGTGCTCCTGGTGAGTGGCAGAGCGGACAGCGCTTCCTTAGTTCTGGGAGTGCTCCTGGTGTTAGTTCCTCTCCTAATGAGTATCCTCAGTGTGGTCCAGGGTTCATCAGCGTCAGCGTTACCTGAGTGCTTACAAAAACACAGAAGCCAGGCCTTTCCCCAGAATCGGCATTGTATCAAGACTGCAGGGCGTCCGATAACACAGCTCTAAGGGGACTGCCTGGGACCAGATCACCACGAGGCTGCAGGCTCCATGCCCCACCGCACAGTGCGCCCCCTGCATGAGCTCCTGACAGAAGGAAGTCAGGACAATTGTGTTAACTCTTTTCTTTGAATTTTTAGTTTTAGGCAAATAATGAAGGGGACATTTTTAAAGTGTTTGAACGGCACAGTACTTTCCTTTGACCAGTAAACTTTGGAGTGATACATTTAAGTACAGCTTTTTATAAAAACTTTTAAAACTGTTTCTTGGTTTTGTAAATGAGTAAATAAACATGCTCTTACTTCATTTGGAATTTTGGCCCTAGAAGGCTGCTGTGAGCTTCGATAGACAGATGCTTTGTTTTAACGAGGGTGCAGAATATGCAGAATATTTTGGTCTCAGGAGAGCAGGACCGGAGCACGAAACGCTGGGAATCTTAATCAGACCGAGGAGCAGAAAGTCCCAGGCAGGGTGAACACGGGAAGGTGCTCGGGGCTTGTCTAGCTCTTTCCTTACAAGCTGGGGTTTCTTTCTTGTGACACTCCTCAGGAAGCTGGCAAAAAAAAAAATATATATATATATATATATATATGGTAGTCCCAAGTTTGCATGCTTCAGAGAACAATGTAGGACAGTCTATTATCTGATTCAAATGGTTTTACCCTGGTGTTTCACAGGAGTGATGGCAAAAGCAAGGGAATGACATGCCGCCCAGGGTGATGCCCACCATGCCAGCCAGAGGGGAGCGGGCACAGGCCAGGACCCCTGGGCTCCACTTTTGGCACCCAAGGCTAATCCAGTTGCTCATGACTTTGTCTTTTTTTTTCTGCACATTTTGAGATAAATAAAGAGAAAATATTCACACATGATCCAACTCCTGTGGTCAGTTGCTCCTCCGGTCTTTACCTGGTTCCTGGTGATTGCAAATGTATCACTTGGTGATCTGCTCCCCTGTCTTTCCGTGCGCCTTACTACCTCCACTATTCAGTTCAGACAGTTCCTCTCCGTTAGAAAGATCCTTCACATGTCTAGCCTCTGTTTTCAAGAATTCCCTTCTTATTCTCTAAATTCTCAAAAGTAATATATGAAAATGGCTCCCAGTTTCTTGACCACCTTGTCGTGCTGGTCACTAGCCCCTGTTCTTCTAATTCATCGGTTTGCTAAAATCTCCTCTGCTGTTCCCACTGCCCTCCTGTTCGCCTCTGGGAGAGCAGCACACTGTGTGATTGCCATCGGGGGAAGGATGGGAGGACGCTCCTACGACTCATGCTCTGTTAAATGGAGATCCTGTGAGACGCCAGGTGGGATGCCAAGGACATCTTTGTGCATGGAGGCCTGCAGCCTCGTGAGAGTGGCGGGGCATGAGGTGTACAGCTCAGGGTCTTTTTCCTGTTACAGGCAGCAGTGAGCTGGACTAGGCTGTACTGATGCGGGGTGCTCCCCCAGGCCTCCTTTTTAGAGTTGACATCCTCACTTGCAGCCTCTAGGAACATGGGGTGTCCCGGGCCCACTGCTGTGTCCTCAAAGGGAACAGCTCCTGGCTGAGACAGATGGCTCCAAGGCTGTGTCCCTCCCAGGAGGAGCCCATGCCTCATAACTGGCCGTGCCGGGGTGAAAGGGGCACTCTCGGTGCTCCACAGGGACAACTCCGAAGGGCCAGCTCTGCTCCAGCGCCCGCCGCAGGGTGGCTGGAGGCCTCAGTTGTGGTCACATTGTTGTTCACACCAGTGCCCACCCTGCCTCTATACTGACCCTATGAGCATCTACATGGCATCCTCACACCCCTTCTGCATGTGACCACCATCTCCACACCTGCTTCCAGGGGTCCAGTGACAGAGCCAGGAAAGTGCAGAAGGCACCAGGGAGTTTGACCAGGAAAGACTGAGCAAGACACAGGAGCAAGCAAAAGAGGTGGAAAAGGACCAGACATGGCGGCAGAGGAAGGAAAGAATGAGGGGAGGGGGAGTGAGGGGGGAGGGGGAAATGGAGGGAGGGAGGGAGAGAGGGGTAGAGGGAGAGAGGGAGGGAGGGAGGAGAGATGGAGGGAGGGAGAAAGGGAAGAAGGGGGACAGGGAGGGATGGGAAAAGCTAATAGGGAAGGGCCAAGCGGAATGAGAGCAGAGAAGGGACCCCTGGATTTGGGAAACTGGGAGGTTATTCTGAAGTGTAAAAACAGAAGCTAAAATGGGTTGAAGGGTGAATAGGGGGAAGGAAGGGAGCTACAGCCTGCTACCGACAATTCTTCTGAGGTTTTAGATTTCCTATAAATGGGAACGGATCAATGCAGCTGGAATTAAATAATAAGGTGAAAAGAAGACCTATAGTATATTCTGTAGTACATTATGGTAGGAGGTACCGGAACACTGTGTGCGGATAAGGATACATCATTAACTAGGGGCAGGTTTTAGAATCAACTTCTCCTCTGCCCAGTAGTGCCTCTGTACAATGGCCGCTTATGGCACGACCTCAGGTATCTCCTGGCATCAAATGGGACAAAGGTCCTCAGGGGCTTGGATCCCTGGCCTTGGTACCATGGAGGCACGTCCAGCTGGGCTGCCCGGCACAACACTCCCTGCCTCACTCCACGCCGTGTTTCACTGTTTCTTCCATGGATGTAGAACTGTTAAGCATGCACTGATTTAGAATATTTTAGCTCTGAATGTATTCTGAAAGGATATATATATATATTTATTTATATATGTATACATTACTTTTCTGACTCTTCCTCCCTGAAATTATATTTCCACACATGGCTAGATTTTTCTTTGTGTGCATGTGTATGTGTGTGAGAGAGAAATCTTAAAACCAATTGTCATTTACATCATCAAGTGGCCATCTATTAAAATCTTAATTGAAAACTTTTAATCAAATTCAAATATTTGTTCTAGAGACTTCCTTTAACTTTGCGTCTCCTCCACTCCATCCTTCCCCAGAACCCCAAGTGCTACAGGAAGTGGTATTGACTGAGATATAACTTAAAATTTTTTATACCACTTTTTTTTCCATAAATTACTAAGAAAGCTAAAGAAAGGGGGAGCTCCACAGCCTCTTTCTCTTTCTCCTTCGAGATTCTGAGGTCCAGCAGGCACCTCGTGCTATGGCACTCCATCCTTTTCCTGGGTCCTCCCACCTCTGGCACCCACCCCGCTCCCCCTGCCCGGACTGGTCTCTTGTGGAAGCTCTGGGTTTTCCAGAACTACCACGGGGATCTGGAGGGTGCTGGGTCCGCTGTCAGGGAGCGAGACTTCCCAGCCAAGTGGGTTCCTGCCACTCGTGGGACACACGTCCATGTTTCTCTTCTGTAGCAAACATTCCAAATACTGTTGCAAGCAGGACCATACCCAGCAAACACACACAGGTGTTGAGAAAACGTCTTCAGAATCATAACCGTCCACAATCCAGGCGTTCCCGTACTGATCCATCTTTACTAGAATGATCTGTGAGGGCAGTTTTCACCTCAGTGAAGAGGAATCCACAGACTTTCAGCAACTAAGGATTGACTGATGTGTGCTGTGTCCCTCTGGCCTTGCTGGGATCAGGCTGGGATATAGACGGGGAGTGGCCAGGCTGCTATCAGGGCAGGAGAGGAGGAGAAGCGGAGGGCTGCAGCCAGCCACAGCCGGCCAAAGCAGGCAACTGACAGTCTGCAGCTCAGCCGCAGCAATTTGTAACATACAACGTCCCCAAAAGTGCAGCAGGCGTAGAAAGGATACTGCGCAGATCTAAATCACAAAATAGATACGCCCCACCTAAAAAGAAAAAATATTGCCAAGATCAAATGCGATGTCTCTCTGGATAAAACAAGACAAAAATAATGATAATATGCATGAGTGAAAAGTCTTAAGAAAAAACGTGTTGAACTTAAGTGATCTCTGCAGTGATGTGGATCATAAGATGCTTACAATTAGCCAGCTTTTAAGCAATGCTGATTTTAATGCCTTTGCTAAGAAATGCCTTCTACTGGCTTTGACATCATTTGGTGTGATAGAAGAATTCAGAGATATTCGAAGGTCTCTGAATTGTCTCAAAAACTCGCTGGGAAACCTGCATTCACTGTAAGGGAAGATCCTCCTGCTTTAAAAAGAACCTGCATAAATGTGACAGTGGACAGGATGTTAGGATGAGGCCGAAAGGAAGAACCTTCGTAGAATACAGTTGGGTCCTGGTTAATCGTGCCCCTGTATGACGGGTAAGCTGTGGGGAGGAGCCTCGGTGCTGAGTCCATTCCTAAGAGCCCACGTGATGCATGATCAGGACTAGCTGAAACGTACGTGGTGCGACCACAGCTTCCTCTGTGCCTCTGCCTCGCACAGCACACTGGGTAGAGGTGGCACATGGGATGCATTTGGAGGGACTCTAGTGGTGGGTTGGTCTAGAAGGCCACTCAGGCGAGGCATTCCCAGCACAGGCATCCTCTGAGGAACAGGGCTTTGACACTGTGTCCATCTCCTGCTGAAATCCTGGAAAACTCTGCATGTATCCACATACTCAGCCTCCAGGAAGACAAACCAATGTGGTTGTTTCTGTTGGCAAAAGTAAATCTCATTGCTCAGGTAGTGAGGTTGATTCAAGCATACGCCCTAATTTCTTAGACATTGACGCTAATGAATTTCTAGATTGAACAGATAGTATCCAGGAAAGAGCTGAGTGTTAGGTTCTGAGCACCGTGTTTCAGAACAAGCAGCTGTGTGTGTGCAGCAGCTGTGTCCCTGGGGCAAGCGCAGAGCAGCGGCCCGGCTTCTGCTGTTCCGGGCGCACCTGCCTGCTCTCCCGCGTTCTGGGCTGCAACTTCCTTTCCCCCGTCTTTGCGACTTACTGTCTACTCTGAGAATCCTCTTCCCTCTAAACTAGCAACAGGTTAAACACAGCCCATTGTTGTCTCTGGAAACTAGTGCACAGTCTTGATTTGGTTTAAAATATTGTGCTGTGGTTGTCATTATTGCCAAGTACATGGAGGCAGAATTGCTGAGAAGTAACATTAAAAAAAAAAACTCTGTAAAAATTATCTGGCCAAATGGTTTAGGCTTTAGCCCCTACCTTTCGCGATCGATAGCTCTGAGAATCCGTTCTTGAGTATTTTGGACACTTAGCTCTTTACCAGAGACCGGCAAACACTTTCTGTAATGGTCGGAGAGCTAACGTTTTAGGATTCACGGTCAGGTGGTTTCTGACAACTTCTGGCCTCTGCTGGTGTCTCACAAAAGCAGACACGGCCAGTATGCACATGAACAGATGTGGCAGTGTTCCAATAAAACTTTATTCACAAAGATAAACTGTGGGCCAGGTTGGGCCTGTGGGTCATCCTGTGCTGAGTGCTGCTTGAGCACAGGAGGCGGATTGTGCTTGATGTCACCGGCAGGGCTTCGTGGCGATTGTCCTCCCTTCCTAAACCCACGTCCCCGTCTTAGATTCGTAAAGTTCATGATCTGCCCCAGCACCGCGTGCCGGGCCCTGGGCTGGCGCTCTGTAAACGTTGTTCAATCTGACATGCTCTTGTAACAGCTGTGGGAGACAGATGTCCTGATCTCTGCTTTACAGATGAGGTACCTCCGGCTCTGGGAGGTTAACTAACCCCACGAAGGCTGCAATAGGTTCAGCTCGGCTGAGTCTCACCTGCTCCGCCTGCCCCCGCCACAGCTAGTCTGGCTGTGGAAGCAGTCTCCAGACTTAGTAGACACCCCTGGACCCTGGATGTCTGCTCTGGGGACACGCTTGGGGCACATAGTAGCCACAAGCTCGGGCATACTGAATTTGAAAATGGCTGTGAGATGCTGGATGCCTCAAATGCTTACATTTTTCAATTTCCATTTTTCAAGAAACTGAGAGGGCATGTCCTAAGCACTTGTGGTGGTGTTCAAGCCATGGAGTTATGAACATGATAGGCTTCCCTCATGGAGATGAATTTTATTTATTTATTTATTTATTTATTTATTTTGAGATGGAGACTTGGTCTGTTGCCCAGGCTGGAGTGCAGTGGCATGATCTCAGCTCACTGCAACCTCTGCCTGCCAGGTTCAAGTGAGTCTCCTGCCTCAGCCTCCTGAATAGTTGGGGCTGCAGGCATGTGCCACTATGCCCAGCTAATTTTTTTGTAGTTTTAGTTAAGATGGGGTTTCACCATGTTAGCCAGGTTGGTCTCAAACTCCTGACTGAAGTGATCCACCCACCTCAGCCTCCTGCAGTGCTGGCGTTAAAGGCAAGGGCCACCACAGCTGGCCAAATTTCATTTTAATCAGGGCCCTCTTTATTAAAGCTGTGCTAAATGTCTGGCCTCATTTAAAGAAAAGAATGCAACCAATTACAATAAACACTTTCTTTCACTTTCTCTAGCATGTTATCCTTATTTTTAAAAAAGTTGAAAGGCTTCCAAAGGAGGCTTACCCTGTCTATGCTCAGGGCTTCTGGTCATCATGTCCTGGGTGAACCACATTCCCTCCGTGAGCTGGCCGCGTGGTGCTCCACCCTGGGGTGTGGGCTCCTTTAAGTTGTCAAATAGGATGCAAATCAGAGTTGGCTTCTAATTTTGAAGTGCTTGACTTTGTTTTCAACCAGCACTTGCTTTAAATAAATGCACAGTCCCTGGCTTTCCTAATGAATCACCCTGTCCCGGGTATAAAACGGCATCACACATATTTGGCTTATTATTTGTATTGAAATGCATTGAGTCCTTCCCTTCTAAATGAACCACAAAAGACATACACATAAAGTGCATTTTTATTCCATGCTGTTTCATAAGGTAATTTGTTCAGGCGCTCAGATCTGGAGAGAGTCCCCGGACACTCGGTGCGTTTAGCTTCTTTCCCCAACTTCTATCTATTTTGAGAATATGAAAATGCACACAAGTGATGTGCAAGGAATTCTTGTGAATGTACGACGCCTTACTTTTTAAACCCGTTTGAAATCTGCGAGGACAATATTGTCTCCAATCACTGTTAATCTGGCCCCACTGATACACATCCATTTCAAAATTAGCATTTTGTCATTAAAAAAGAACATGTTAAACATAGAGAGAAAGCAATTGTTCTTATGAGCAGAAATAAAGAGGGGAAAACACAGAGTTTTATTATCCCTACAAAGTTCACAATAATAAGAGGCGGGGCAACAGGTATCGCTCATTCTGGGACAGTCTGGGGCATCTTTATTACACTCTTCTGAGGCCATAATGCAGTCATGGCCGTTGCTAGTGTGGAAAGTCAGTCCACTTCCTAGCATCTTTGGTTCCCTGGTCCGTGGTGTCCCACAAGCACGATTCACGTCGTTCACTGAGCGCAGACGGGGTGCCCACGCTGCCAGGGATCCGTGGCATCCATGTGGTTCACTGAGCGCAGAGGGGGTGCCCACGCTGCCAGGGATCCGTGGCATCCATGTGGTTCACTGAGCGCAGACGGGGTGCCCACGCTGCCAGGGATCCGTGGCATCCATGTGGTTCACTGAGCGCAGAGGGGGTGCCCACGCTGACAGGGATCCGTGGCATCCATGTGGTTCACTGAGCGCAGAGGGGGTGCCCACGCTGACAGGGATCCGTGGCATCCGTGTGGTTCACTGAGCGCAGAGGGGGTGCCCACGCTGCCAGGGATCCGTGGCATCCGTGTGGTTCACTGAGCGCAGAGGGGGTGCCCACGCTGCCAGGGATCCGTGGCATCCGTGTGGTTCACTGAGCGCAGAGGGGGTGCCCACGCTGCCAGGGATCCGTGGCATCCGTGTGGTTCACTGAGCGCAGAGGGGGTGCCCACGCTGCCAGGGATCCGTGGCATCCGTGTGGTTCACTGAGCGCAGAGGGGGTGCCCACGCTGCCAGGGATCCGTGGCATCCGTGTGGTTCACTGAGCGCAGAGGGGGTGCCCACGCTGCCAGGGATCCGTGGCATCCGTGTGGTTCACTGAGCGCAGAGGGGGTGCCCACGCTGCCAGGGATCCGTGGCATCCATGTGGTTCACTGAGCGCAGAGGGGGTGCCCACGCTGCCAGGGATCCGTGGCATCCATGTGGTTCACTGAGCACAGAGGGGGTGCCCACGCTGCCAGGGATCTGTGGCATCCAAGCTGAAATGCTTACTCTCTTTAGTTAGCATCACACAGGAACGTTTGCAAAACTACACTGCGAAATTGTGTTTTCTGGAGTTTAATGGAGTCACTCTTGTCTTAGATATGAAATACAATCACCAACAAATAAAAGTGGATGACATTACCGAATGCCAGGAAATAAGTAGCTCGTTTTCCAATTATTAAAATGTTACGGCTATGAGCCAATCTATTGTTTTCAATAGTAATGTAATGTCTCCAACTGAAGTATTTTCTAATTGGGCTGGGGGGCCTAAGATTCTACTCTCAAGTGGTACGACCTCTCCCTAAAGAGGGGTAACAACTGTTAATGATTGAGAACTTTGGATGAGAACAGGAGTCTTTCTAGCAGCAAGGGCCAGAAACAGCATGGAAACCTCCCCTCCTGCCTGCCCCTGACCATGCAGGACTCTCAGCGTGCCCTGTGCCTAAGAGAATGATGCCAGTGGCAATGAGGCAGGGCGAGCGTTTCCTAAGGTGACGTTCAGAGGCTGCCTTGTCACGACTGGGTTGGCCAATGAGCCGGACAAACACGTAACTGGACACAAGGGCCGTAAGGGTCAGGGATGTCCCTCTGGCCCTTGGCGAGCCAGCCTCAGAGCTGCTGTTGCCAGGCGGCCACCACCTTGTGCCCTTCTCCAGGCGTCCTGCCTGCCTGAAAAGCATGCCATGCTCACCCACTTATTAAAGGGCCAGTGTTTGCAGTTTTTCTTCCAGATTTTTGCCCTGAAGTTGTTACTCAATTGCCCCTTTATCTGATTCCGTCTTTAATATGTGGTGGACGGCAGTGCCATCGTGTTACTCAGAATGTAGTTCTTTCTAACTTCAAAGTGTTTTATAATCATTAATTGAGCCTGACAGCTCTGCGAAATGTGTTACAGAATTATTAGGCTGAGTTTGTTTGTTGCTAGGTGACTCCCTTTTTCTTGTTATTTCGTGCATTTGAGCATATCAGTGGTTTCTCCCAGCTGCCTAGTACCTATTTTGAGGGCATGATGTGGTACTAATATAACTTGAATAGCACAAATTGTTCTCACATTCATGAATGTAACAAAAGTCCTATACCACATTAGAACTTTCAGGCTGGATTATTTATACAAATATCCTGAACTCTCTTCAAACAATTTTCACAAATGCTACTGAGAGCCCCTGATAGAAAAAAGTGGCTCAGATGTGGGCCCGTCATGGGAGGCTTGGAGTCAGCTCCTGAGACAGCTAAATAGAGCTGGCCTTCAACTGAGCTGTGGAGAAGCCATTTTCCATACTCACAGCATCTGCTCTGTTGAAGCTTCCCGTGAATACACCCCTCACATTGCCATGCGTGTCACCCAAATCTGACATGAAAACACCTGCTTGTCACCACCACCGTGAGATCTTGACGTCGTTTCTCTTGAAGGAAAAAGTGTGCTGTCTGCAGAGCACATTCACCCCATCCCAGGGCGTAAGTGGGAAAGCAAGCGGCTGCTCTGGAGACGGACCAGGAGGCAGAGGCCCCTGATGCGATGTGGGGAACGTGCCCTGTGCATCTGCAGAGCCCCCCTCTATGCAGTGGGTGCCGTGAGGGCCATGCTGGGACGCCGGGTTACCTACGAGAGCCCCGTTTAACCTGACACTGGGGCACTCAATGCATCAGACAGCACCTTTGCGCTCTCGCTGGCCGATGGCCAAGCTGCGGTTGAATGGCCGCCTCCGCTCCGCCCCGCAGCAGACATGCCGCCGCTGACTGGCTGGCGCCTGGGGCGGATTCTGTGTTCAGGGAAGAGGACAGTCACCGCGGGGGAGTTGGCACCATTGATCTAGAATCTCACGGCGGTCCTGCTCCACAGCTCTCAAGACAAGCACCAGGGTTAAGCACTGCGGAGGAGTCCTGGCAGAGGCTGGGACAACCTCATTTCCTGTGACCAAGGATGATTCATTTTTCAAATGTGGGCGCTTGTAGAGGCCATTGTTAGTGTATTTGTTTCATTGCTGGATGGTTGCAGTGCTGGATAATTTTTTTTTTCACCCACGTGCAGAGATTTCTTTGAAAATTAGAGGGAAACATGCAGCTTTCTCTGGCATATGTGAGCATGTGGAGGAGTTTTCTCAGCCTCCTCTTGAGGACGGTGTCCATGGCAACAGAGGCTGTTCTGTGAAGGAATTCTCAATGAGCGCTAAATACAGGCATGCTGCATCTCCTGATTCCCTGCACAGAGCACTCACTTTCACCGGGATTTCAGGGTTTTTCTTTCAGTGTTATGACATTATATATTAATATAATTTGTTTTTAAACTGCTTACATTTATTAACCCCAGACGTTTTATATAGATCAGTATTCCACTGGAGCAATATCTTAGATTTGTAACTAGGTGCAGGCTGCAGTTAGAGACCAGGTAGGGATGGGAGTGCTACCGAGATGCAGGAAATCCAGGCTCCATGGTGACTTCAGACCGTTGATTCCACCCATCCAGGACTCAGTGCTTCATGGATCAAGTCAATTTGATCTCTATCATGTTTTTATGCAATATAGAGAGCTAATTAACTTTATACACACACAGACACACATTCCCAAGAGGCATTGCCAAACGGACAGTGTAAACAGTAGAATGGTGTAGCCGACAACCTTTTCTGTAATAAGGAAGGTAGAATGTGAGTCTTCCTTGTTTCCCTATGCTGAAAATCCTGGGAAGGATCTGTATACAACAAAGAAAAATATTTCTATTTTTAGGAGGGCTGGGAATTAGGCAGTTGAAATTAGAAAGGAAAAAAGTCTTTCCCTAGTAAATCCCTACATATGTTGTAGTTTTAAACCATGTAAACAACTTACTTGTAAGCGTTTGAAAAGAAAGTTTATGTATGTTTAATTAGCAGCTCTTGAACTAATTAGTAGATTAAAATTCTCACAACAGATAGGTGGTAATAGTCAAACATTTATTGAGCACCAACTATGCACATGGCAGTTTGCCAGCCTCTTGTAAAACCATATACAATGGTCTTACAAAAAAAGCTCGGAAGGCCACAAGAAGCATAAACATCACTCTAAAACAGTTTCCCCCAGTGGTATAAGTAGGGGGCTGCAGGGATTTGGATGATGACAAGGTGACAGCCACTGTGGGGATAAGGGAGGTTTCTGAGATAATGTATTCAGGAAAGGGCATGCCAGCAAGATGAAAAATGTGTGCTTAATTTGTTCAGCAATCAGGAAGCACTGAAGTGTTTGGAATGGAGAAACCTCATCATAAGTCCTGCTTTTCAAGAAAGGTTATGACTAGTGATCCGTTTCACATAAGGTAAAACAGTGGTGCTCACCATTTTACAATTTATAGAACAGATGCTATTCCAAGCACATTTTATGAAGTACTTTAAACGCATTGTCCCTTCAATCTTTACAACACCTGTCATCAATGGATAAATGGATAGATGGATAGATTGGTGGATGGATGGGTGAGTGGATGGGTAGATGGGTGGATGGATGAATTGGTGAGTGAGTGGATGGGTAGATGGGTGGGTGAATTTGTAGGTGAGTGGATGGGTTGATGGATGGATGAATTGGTGGGTGAGTGGATGGGTGGATGAATGGATGGATGAATTGGTGGGTGAGTGGATGGGTAGATAGATGGTTGGAGGGGTGGGTGGATAGATGAGTTGATGGGTGGCTGGGTTGTTGGGTGGATGGATGGATGGATGCATAAATGGATAGATTGGTGGTGGGTGGTGGGTGGTGGATGGATGAGTGGATTTAATGCCTGAAATAACTCACAGCTATTTTATTTAAAACTTTATTTTACATATATTTTAATGGGACTCAAAGGAGTTAAGCAACTAGCATACAGTCACATGAATGGCTTATGAGAGAGGAAGGATTGGGTACTTGATGCTGAAGCTTTCATGCCTCACACTTAAGAGTTAGTGCTGATGAGATCTGCCAATTGGCGAGAAAAAGTATCTGCTACAAATACGAGTTTTTATTTAAAAACATATGATATAAAATTCACTTTCTCTCAAAACTTACCAGGAAACATGTATATAACATATAAAACATCAATCAAATTTAATCAATTTTTTTAAAGATTGCAATAATTCTAGGTCAAATTCAATCGAGGGCAATAAATACTGTCAGGCAACCAGACTGGAAGAGAGGCACCCTTGCCGTTATCTTATCTGGAAACAAACTGATTATCTGAAGATTGAAAACTTTGCTACAGGTGTGAGTAAATTCTGAATATTGTTTTTTTTTTATTATCTATGTGCTATTCTACTTATTTTTACCATCAAAAGTATGGCAAATATATTATTAAATTAGGCCAACATTTAATCCAGTCTTAGTTTCAATGTGGAGGTAGAGGGATGAATGTTATATATGCACCCCTGGCATGAGTTTTGAGCCGGAACTTTATTAAAGAGACCAGTGAGTATGACTCGATTGAGAAGAAGCAGGATGAGGTCTCACCATTACCCAGGGAACTGGGCTGCACATACTTCTTGTCTCTGGGAAAGGACAGAATAGCAGGAGAAAGGGAAAATTTTCTTCCCAGATTTTGAATTTAAACCACTTAGTGGAACAGAGAAGACTTCATTGCAAAACAAAACTGGGAAAAATATTAATAACTCAAGAGCAAGATTCTCGGTGGAGACCGGTGTCCGTGGGTGGTGGGCAGCTCAGTGGGGTTGAGTGGTATTTCTGGCTCCCAAGGAAGGGAACCTCCTCCTCCCACCAACAGAAACACACATCAGTAATATATGGGCCTCCGAGAACTCAGACACAAATCTGGAGAAAAAGGAGGGCCCAGTGGGTTAGGAGAACAAAATGAAAATTAAGGTAAAGTTTAGAAAAAAAGTTATTATACTTACACAAACACAAAAGAGACCATCGGATTCCCATCTTTGGTTATTCTCTGGAGCCAAGCGTGATTATATCTGATGATCCCACCCTCACTGGCACCCTTCTGACCTCGAAGTTTGCTCCTGCTGCTTCTCAACCAAATCACACTCACTACTCTCTGTAAAAAAAAAGTCCTGGCTCAAAACTCGTGCCAGAGATGTATAAATAATATACTTCCTTCTGTCTCCAGATGGAACGTAATATTGGATTAAATGTTGACCTAACTTTAATATACCTGCCACAGTTTTGGTAACTGACAAGGTAAATGTAAAGGCGACCACACACACACAATATAGAACGATGTACTGAGGACGGACAAGGCCTAGGGCACCCATTCCCACTCAACAGATTCTGCTCTCTGTCAGACGTAGGTCTTTCAGAATACCCTAGGCCCTAGTCAATAATTGGCAAGCCTCACTACTAAGGTACTGGAAGAAAACAAGATGGTCTAAATTAAGCTACATTTCTTAGTCTTACTGCGATTCTGTGAAGGTAGTGGAACTCATAACTTAAAAGGCATGGCTACACTATTTGACTTGCAGCAGAAGTATCTTTTGACATCTTCAGGGCATCTGGTGATCTTGGGTTAGTTACAGGTAACAGCCATACTGTTTTCACTCTTTGTTAGGACATTTTTTTTTTTTTTTTTTGAGACCGAGTTTCGCTCTTGTTACCCAGGCTGGAGTGCTATGGTACGATCTTGGCTCACCGCAACCTCCGCCTCCTGGGTTCAAGCAATTCTCCTGCCTCAGCCTCCCGAGTAGCTGGGATTACAGGCACGTGCCACCATGCCCAGCTAATTTTTTGTATTTTTAGTAGAGACAGGGTTTCACCTTGTTGACCAGGATGGTCTTGATCTCTTGACCTAGTGATCCACCCGCCTCGGCCTCCCAAAGTGCTGGGATTATAGGCGTGAGCCACACGCCAGGCCTGTTAGGACATTTTAACCAGAGCTTAAAATGAAACAAAATGGATTTTGCTAAGTAAGTATGTGCACCTCTACCTTCTCATCACATTAAATAGCAATTAGGTTTTGAGACCCAATGTAAATAAGTGCGGTAATAACATTTCCCAGAGAAGGACCCAGAATGGCGAGTGCCGAAAATTTTCCCTGGGAAGCCTTTTACTCTCTGCGCTGTGTCTCTTAAGGACATTCCATTTTGAGACCTCTTTTCCATGAGCCTTTCAGAAACTTTTATGAATTAGCCCTCAGTTTCCTCATTTGCTATCAGCTCTATTTTCCTTAAATGAGAAAAAAAATGGCATTTAAAAATTGCCACATAAAGTCCCCTGGGAAGACTGAAAGCTACATGTTCTCTTTTATTTTGGTGCACACAGAGGTGATATGCTGAGAATCAGAGAAGATAAAATCAGTGCGTGTGTCAGCCATGTAGCAACAGTAACTTACTCTGGGAATGATCGTATCAGCTAAAGAAATCATATTGTTAAAAAAAACAAAAAAAAGGAAATGAACAAAGGAACTACATCTGAAACCTTTGGAAGAGGGAGGCAGGGCCGATCTGCGATGCATTTCTCTTTGTTTTCAGTTCCCTAATGCTTTTAATGGGCTGCCTAGTGGCGCTTGTGCTCAATTCCGTGCTCCGTGCTGGGCTGGGCTTGCTTCCTGCAGATCCAAAACCTATTTCTGTCTCTCCCCACACCTTTTGGGAGGTGCGGGGGATAAAGCTGTTGGCAGGTTGTCCAGCTCCCAGGATGGTCACTGCAGACCCCACCACCTGTCTTTAAATGCTCCAGACTGCGCTTAATTTCACCATAGGGTGTGGCGCAAACACAAATCATTTGCAGACCTTGTGTTCTCTGCTGACTGGTGCTTCCAACCTGACCGAATATCTCAACCACAGCAAACTAGTCTGTCACATCCGTGTTTGTGTTTCTGTTTTTCTTTTGTTTGTTTTTACAAAGGTCAACTGGGAAGTTGCTGGGCCAGGTGATTCTTTGCTGTGGAGATGCCCCCTGCCCTGTGTCTGCAGGGTGTTTAGCAGAACCCCTGGCCTCCACCTACTGGATACCAGATCACCCTCCTCCCCAGTGTGACATCAAAAATGTGTCCAGACTTGCCAAATCCTGTCTGGGAGGCACACTCTCCTACTGGTCTAGAACACAGGCAAACTCATGGCGCAGGATTATCTAATGCAACAAATTATTTAAACTTGTTGAACAGAGTATGTTAGGAACCAACACAGTGTGACTTAAGACAGGTGGTACTTGGGTTTAATGTCCACACGATATTATTCAATGTCCAGACCATTTAAAAAGCATAATTTATTTGTGTTGTTAAAAAGACATCTGTCTCCTGAAAACTAAATTGACTTATAAAAGCCATGAGAAAAGAAGCCTAGGCTGGGTGCGGTGCCTCATGCCTGCAATCCCAACACTTTTGGAGGCTGAGCAGGCAGATCACAAGGTCAGGAGATCGAGACCATCCTGGCCAACACAGTGAACCCCATCTCTACCAAAAATATAAAAATTAGCTGGACATGGTGGTGCATGCCTGCAATCCCAGGTACTCAGGAGTCTGAGGCAAGAGAATCGCTTGAACCAGGGAGTCTGAGGTTGCAGTGAGCCGAGACACCACCACTGCACTCCAGCCTGGGTGACAGAGAGAGACTCTGTCTCAAAAAGAAAAAAATACAATACAAAACAAAAGTAGAAGCCCACAGGAATGCCGGAGCAATAAGTGAGTGTGGCGCAATGTGATCTGCGCTGTGCGCGTGTGATCTATGCTGTGTGCGTGTGATCTGCACTGTGTGCATGTGATCTGCGCACGATCCATGCTGTGTGCTTCTGATCTGCGCTGCACACGTGTGATCTACACTGTGCGCGTGTGATCTGCGCACTATCTACACTGTGTGCTTGTGATCTGCGCTGCGCACGTGTGATCTATGCCATGCACATGTGATCTATGCTGTGTGTGTGTGATCTACACTGTGCGCGTGTGATCTGCGCACGATCTATGCTGTGTGCTTGTGATCTGCACTGTGCGTGACCTACACCATGCGCATGTGACCGTGCAAGTGTGATCTATGCCATGCACATGTGATCTATGCTGTGTGCGTGTGATCTGCACTGTGCGCATGTGATCTGTGCACGATCTACGCTGTGTGCTTGTGATCTGCACTGTGCACGTGTGATCTATGCCATGCACATGTGATCTATGCTGTGTGCGTGTGATCTGCACTGTGCGCGTGTGATCTGCACACGATCTACACTGTGTGCTTGTGATCTGCGCTGTGCACGTGTGATCTATGCCATGCACATGTGATCTATTCTGTGTGCGTGTGATCTATACTGTGCGCGTGTGATCTGTGCACGATCTACGCTGTGTGCTTGTGATCTGCACTGTGCGTGACCTACACCATGCGCATGTGACCGTGCAAGTGTGATCTATGCCATGCACATGTGACCCACGCCGTGCATATGTGACCTATGCCGTGCACGTGTGACCTACGCCATGTGCGTGTGATCTGCGCTGTGTGCATGTGATCTATGCCATATGCATGTGATCTGCACTGTGCGCGTGTGATCTACACCATGTGCTTGTGATCTACACCATGCACGTGTGATCTGCGCCGTGGACGTGCGATCTGTGCTGCATGTGATTTACGCCATGGATGTGTGATCTGTGCCGTGTGATCTGCGCCTTACATGTGTGATCTGCACCGTGCGCATGTGATCTGTGCCGTTGGCATGTGATCTGCACCATGTGCATGTGATCTGCACCATGTGCATGTGATCTGCGCTGCACATGTGATCTACGCCGTGTGAGTGTGATCTGTGCCGTGCACGTGTGATCTGAGCCGTGCGCGTGTGATCTGAGCCGTGCGTGTCTGATCTATGCTGTGCGCGTGTGATCTGCACCGTGCACGTGTGATCTGTGCTGTGCGTGTGTGATCTATGATGCACGTGTGATCTACACTGTGCATGTGTGATCTACGCTGTGTGCATGTGATCTGTGCCATGTGTGTGTGACCTTCATTGTGTGAGTGTGTTTGCATCACTAGAAAGGAATATCTAAGCCCGGCCATTGCTAAAAAAAGGAGATTGAGCTGGCTCGTGGTTCCGCAGGTTGCAGGTTGCACAAGTATGGTACCATATGCTCCTGGTCTGGGACTCAGGAAGCTTCCAGTCACGATGGAACGTGAAGAAACAGGTGTTTCTATAGGGCAAGAGTGGGAGCAAGAGGGCAAGGGGGGAGGTGCACACTTTTACACAGCCAGATCTTACATGAATTCAGAACAAGAATTCACTCTTCAACAAACGGATGATGCTGAGTCATTCATGGGAATTCTACCCCCATGATCCAATCACAGCCCACCAGGCATCACCTTCACCACTGGGAATCACATTTCAACATGAGATGTGGAGGAGATACACATCCTCACCATAGCATATACCCAATGAGCACTGATGGCTCAGCATATACCCAGTGAGTACTGATGACTCAACATATACCCACTGAGCACTGATGGCTCAGCATATACCCAGTGAGCACTGATGGCTCAGCATATACCCAGTGAGTACTGATGGCTCAACATATACCCAGTGAGCACTGATGACTCAGCATATACCCAGTGAGCACTGATGGCTCAGCATATACCCAGTGAGCACTGATGGCTCAGCATATACCCAGTGAGCACTGATGGCTCAGCATATACCCAGTGAGCACTGATGGCTCAGCATATACCCAGTGAGCACTGATGGCTCAGCATATACCCAGTGAGCACTGATGACTCAGCATATACCCAGTGAGTACTGATGGCTCAGCATATACCCAGTGAGCACTGATGAGTCAGCATATACCCAGTGAGTACTGATGGCTCTGCATATACCCAGTGAGCACTGATGACTCAGCATATACCCAGTGAGCACTGATGGCTCAGCATATACCCAGTGAGTACTGATGGCTTAGCATATACCCGATGAGTACTGAGGGCTCAGCATATATCCGATGAGTACTGATGACTCAGCATATACCCAATGAGTACTGGTGACCATGACACTGTGCAGCCAGGATGCTTCCCTCACATCCTTGCCCTCCTCTCAATCTCTGTGAACTTAGGTAAGCCACATGGCCACGGACATGTAAATTTTCACCACCCATCTCCATCAGCCTCTTTGAGTCATTGTGAGGTGAAGTTTCCACTGTGTAAAAGCCCTCTGTGAACTCCACAGCTCTGTACAATTGACCACTGTGTGTTTGTGTTGCTTTTGCTAATCTTGTGTGTGGCCTAGTGAGATGAGAAGGTGCAGAGTAGCCTGTGTGCCCCAGAGAAGGCTGGCCTCTGCTTGAGAGGATCACGTTGACAGGAAGAGGGAACTAAAGGAGCTAAATGACCCGAGGAGCCCACAGGAAGAGCCTGCACAGCACACACCCGAGGGGCCCACAGGAAGAGCCCACACAGCACACACCCAAGGGGCCCACAGGAAGAGCCTGCACAGCACACACCCGAGGGGCCCACAGGAAGAGCCCGCACAGCACACACCCAAGGGCCAGGCTGGAACCGGGAGAACACATGGGTTCCAGGGGCTGCAGCAGTCCTGTTGGCAGCCACAGACACAAGAAAGCTCACTCCAGCCTCACTGCCACGTGGCAAAGCAAGAATCAGAGGGGAGAAGCAGAGGGAGGCACTGTTGCAGCGCCACGGCCACCTAGGAATCCCACAGAATAGAGAAGGTGCCTCGGAGCAATAAACACTGGGCTTAAAGCAATAGGAGGAGGCCGGGGAAGGAGGCTGGGGAGATGGTGCTCCCTGTGGTTGCAGGGAAATTAGGCGAGGTGGCAGAACAGAGGTTAAGGGAGTCTCGGGCCATGAGGATGAGGGACGCTGCAGCCTGGCCACCGCTGGCATGAGAGGAGCTGGGCACAGCCCACAGCCCGTGATTATGACACTTTCCTGATTCTCCCCTCTCAGTCTCACAGGGCCCCAAAGCAGCATGGGGAAAATGGCTCTAAAAGGAGACGTTTCTCAAGAGAAACTGACACTACAGGCTTTTGTTCAAGAAGAGAACCCCAGGGCCTCTGCCCGGGAGCACGGACGTGGTATTCTTAGAGTGCCTGGCACACAGTACATCCTCAGGAAGGTGAGCTGGGGGTGGGGTCACTCCACACTGTCCACATCTGCAATGCAAACCCACCCCTGATAGGAACAAAAGCAGAGATTCATGCTGCAGTCCTGGCATCTTCAGAGAGCCTTTCACCAAGGCTCCTCATCTCAGAATGAGGAGACACGGGGGTGTTTTCTGCATTTTGTTTTCATTTTTTAGATGGCAGTATTTAAAGTTAGATCACACAGAAGGAGGTGTTTCGGTTATTTGGAAAATCTCCCGAGTTGACTTGGATGCAGAATACATTAGCAAACAGCACGTCCAGGAACCTGACCAACCTGAAAAGAACGAACTCATGTTGGACGTAGACCAGCCATGAGCAAGAGGAAGCAGAGGCAAGGCCGGACTGCTGCCTCTGGATGGGAGCGGAGGGAGGGCTCCCATGCCCTCCAAGGCCGCAGAGCACAGTGGCACCCACAGTGTCCGTGCACAAGTCCCTTACTCAGCGGGAGTGTTGTGAGCTGTGAGCCAGAGCTTCGTGGCGTCCTGGACAGACCTGCCTCGGATGACTTAGTGAACAGAAAAATGATAAGAGAAGAATAGAAATCGTGGTGCAATGTCTTTTACTTCTGATATTATAAAAATAAAAGTCACTTTTTAGATATTCACCATGGCCATTCTTTTGTGATGAAGCTTAATGATAATTGTTAATAAAATATTTAAATTACAAACACAATTGTTAATCACACATGAAGCATATGTAAGACCCACATATAGGAGCCACACACCCACCTGTGAACGTCCCATGCGTGAAGCATGAGCCGTGGACTAGAATGTCCACCTTTGCCAGGGCTCCTCCTCAGCGTCAGCTGGGGCCGACTCACAAACCAAAGCTCTGCTCGCACCTCTCTGTGCAATTCCCCCTGGGCGTGATGTCAGAGGACACCGTAGCTGACCACAGCTTCAACTCAAGTGTGACAGCTGGACAGAATAAAGTGCTGAGTGTGAATGGTCAGGGGGTTCTCGGGGCTATGAGGAAAGTCAGCACTCAGGTCTTTATTCGGGTGAGGATGCTGGTGTCCTGTGGAAAACCCCTCGGCTTGTAGATTGCAGAGAGAAGCCACAGGCAGACACTCACAGAGGGAAAGAGGCTGCTCTCCACTCCTCCTCAGTGACACAGACACAGTAAAGACCAAGAACTCCTTGGGGTGGTGACCCCAGGCAGCCGTAGGTGGAGGTTCACAGGACAGCTCCCCTGATGTGAGGTGCGGACCTTGCTTCTGGGGCGTGTCCTGCTCAGACAGGGAGGAGTTTATAGCAAGGAAGTTTTTGTCAGGTAGCATGGGCTCAGTTTCTCGTGAGGCCACAGTCCTTATGCATTCAGGGCCTTCAGGACCTTTTCATAGAACTTATATAACAACTGATGCCCGTACTGAGGAGCACTGATGGCACCAGGCCCTTGCTGGCCCTCCGGGTAAACTCAGCCTCACTTGGAGAGACAGAGGGGAGTTGGCAGAGGTGGGCTCAGGTGCCTGGGACACTGTCCTCTCTGTTGCCTGCATTGCTGTGTCCCAGAAAGCCCCTTTTTCCCAGGGTCTAAAGGGAAACTTAGCTCAGCCCCGGCTTCTGTCACAACTTGGGGGCAGCCATTGGGACGCAGGTCTTCTCCCTCTCCACCTCTTGGTCTCTGTTTTTGTCTCTACTAAAGTCTAGGAGGTTTTGTGATGTTTACATTGTCTGGTCATTTTTTTATTACATATCTAAGCAAATTTGAGACCCCTGCTGGACTGGGTTTCCCAGAGATACAGCTCGCCTGGAGGGTGACAATGGGGCTGAATGCTCAATGTGAGAACTTTCTAGTTTGTGATAATCCTTTTAAAAAAGATTGGGGATGATACATTTGAGGGAGACGTACTCTTATGAAAATGCTCTTTAAAAAGATGGCAAAAATAAGATATTTTTACTATGTTTTTATTACTTTCAGTTCATACTCTTTGTTACAGATTTCATGTCTGTGAATTTGCCTACTTACAAAAATGTATTGTAACCTGGAAATCGACGCTTGGGGTGCGCTCACAGTTACGAGCACATCCGTGCAGGGAGGCGGAAGCTTGCTGCCCAGCACACACCGTCAGCTGCGGAAGGGCAGGGCGGTGCCCGGTCTCCCCACTTCAGCTCCCTGCCATAAACAACAGTCCTCTTCAGGGTCCAGTTGCTACCGTGTTTGTCGCTCTTCGGCGATTCTGCTGCTCACAACAGCCCCCAAGCGCAGTGCCGAGGCTCTGTGTAGAGCTGCTCAGCGCGAGAAGGCTGTGCCGTGCGGCACGGAGAAAGCGCCCTCCCTGCAGGCCGGAGCGGCGGGCTGCAGCGTGAGTTCAGTGGTGATGAGTCAAACGCACACACCTGGCTTCGTTGTTCTTCCCTTTACTGTGCTTCACGGATAGTGCCTGTTTCATAAACGGGAGGTTTGTGGCAACCCTGCGTCAATCAAGTCTCCGCACACCGTTTTTCCAACAGCGCTTGCTCATGTGGTATCTGTGTCACATTTTGTAAATTCTTACAGTATTTCAAAGCTTTTTATTATCATCGTATCTGCTTTGGTTATCTGTGATCAGTCATCTTTGATGTTGCTATTGTAATTTCTGGAGGGCTCCACAAACAGCAACCATTTGAGACGGCAGAGGATGAACGTGGTGTGTATGCTGACTGCTCCACCCACCAGTCATTCCTCTATCTCTCTCTCCTTCTAAACTGGCCTCCCCGTTCCCTAAGACACAAGAATGTTGAAATTAGGCCGGTGAACAACCCTACAATGACCTCCAGATATTCAAGGAAAGGAAGAGTTGCGCATCCCTCGCGTTAAATTTAAAGCTGGAAATGATTAAGCTTAGTGAGGAAGGCGTGTTGAAACCCACGATAGGTCAAAAGCTAGATTTCTTGTGCCAAACAGCCAATTTGGAATGCAAAGAAAGTATTCTCAAATAAAAGTAAAGGTGCAACTTTAGTGAACATGAGAATAATAAATAAACCAGCCTTATTGCTGATATGGGGAAAGTTGTAGTGGTCGGCATAGAAGATTAAAGCACCCACGATATTCCCTTCATCCAAAGCCTAATCCAGAGCAAGGCTCTAACTCTCCTTAATTCTGTGAAGTCTGCGAGAGATGAGGAAGCTGCAGAAGAAAAGTCTGAAGCTGGCAGAGGCTGGTTTATGAGGTTCAAGGAAAGAAGTCATCTCTGTAACAAAAGTGCAAGGAGAAGCCGCAAGTGCTGATGGAGAAGCTGCAGCAGGTTCTCCTGAAGATCCAGCTAAGACCGTTGATGACGGTGGCTGCACTCAGCAACAGATTTTCAACGTAGATGAAGCAGCCTCATACTGGAACAATATAAGCCACCTAGGACTTTCACAGCTGGGGAGGAGAAATCAATTCCTGGCTTCAAAGCTTCTAAAGACAGGTTAATCTCTTCATTGCGGCTGGTGACTTTAAGTTGAAGCCAATGTTATTTATCATTTCAAAAAATCCTAGGGCCCTTAATTATTACACTAAATCTACTCTCCTCATGCTCTGTAGATGGATCAACAAAGCCTGGATGACAGCGCATCTGTTTACAGCATGGTTTCCTAAATACTTTAAGCGTACTGTTGAGACCTACTGTTCAGAAAAAAAAAAGATTCCTTTCAAAATGCCACTGCTTATTGACAATGTGCTGGTCCCCCAAGGGCTCTGGTGGAGATGTGCAGAGAGGTGAATGTTGTTTCCATGCCTGCTAACACAACAGCCACTTTGCAGCCACAGATCAAGGAGTAATTTCAATTGTCAAGTCTGGTTATTTAAGAAATAGCATTTAGAAGGCAATGACTGCCATGGATAGTGACTCCTCTGATGGATCTGGGCAAAGTCAGTTGAAAACCCTCTGGAAAGAATTCATTATTGCTGAGTCATGAGAGGAGGTACAAATAACAACATTAGCAGAGGGCTGGAGTTGATTCCAACCCTCACGGATGACTTTAAGTTCACTCAAGGCTTCAGTGGCAGATATAACTGCAGATGTCGTGGAAATAGCGAAAGAATTAGAATTAGAAGTGGAGCCTGAAGATGGGACTGAATTGCTACAATCTTGGGATCAATCTTGGATGGATGAGGAGTTGCTTCTTAAGAGTGAGCAAAGCAAGTGGTTTCTTGAGATGGAAACTACTCTTGGTAAAGATGCTGTGAACATTGTTGAAATAACAACAAAGAATTTAGAATATCACATAAACCCAGCTGATAAAGCAGCAGCAGGTTTTGAGGTGACAGACTCCAACGTTTGAAGAATTTCTAAGGTGGTGAAAATGCTCTCAAACAGCATCATGTGCTACAGGGAAATCTTTAGTGAAAGGAAGATGTGGAGACAGTTTTCCAATAGAGGTTTTCCAATGGATATGGAAAACTTCACTGTTGCCTTATTTAAAGAAATTGCCACAGCCACCCAACCTTCAACAACTGTTACCCTGATGAATCAGCAGCCATCAACATGGAGGCAAAACCCTCCACCAGCACAAAGATGGCCACTCCCTGATGGCTCAGGTGATCCTTAGAATCTTCAGCAGTAAAGCAATTTTAAATTGAGATATGTACCTTTTTAGACATAATGCTATTGCACACGTAATAGACCACAGTGTCGTGTAAATGTATCATTTACAGGCACGTTTTGGGAATGAAAACGTTGTGTAGCTTTCTTTATTACAGTATTCCCTTTATTGTGGTGGTCTGGTGTGAGCCTGCAATATCTCTGAGGTATGCCTGTATTAAACAGGGCGTGTTTAAACAGAAACACACATAAAACAAGTTTACGTTTTGATTTGTTGACAAAGACGTTGTGAGCAGAGGCTCTCAGGAAACTAACCCTGAATCTCCTCCAGAAGCAATGGCTCCGAATCCTTAATTTCCGTTTGCTCTGGTGTTATAGGATGTGACTCCCATGAATAATGGCAGCAACAATTATCATACGTATCCCTGTGTATGATAACTGCAGAGGGACGGGATGGGGACAAGCCTGAATTCAGCATAGATTCTAACTCAGACTCTCCCACCTGCCTCATTTAATGTTTGAAGGACAAAGAACAGGAATTGCTATGTCCGGCGTGTTTTGTGTATTATCTCACTTAATGTTCACAGGAACCGAGCGCAGATGTGTTATGACATGTTTTCACTGCCAGAAAAAGGTCAGGTGACTTATCCAAGACTATTTAATGAATCAGTAGAGGGGAGGAGGAGATAGAGAGGGGAGGAGTGGAAGAAAAGGAGAGAGACAGAGAGGGGGGCAGAATAACTGAACCAGGTCTGCACCTCCCAGCTCCATTTCCTCCTTCTGCTCTGTGCTATTAACGTCTGCCCATCCATGTAATGAGAATATTGGACAAATGTGTGCACAGAGTCCTTCCAGCTCTCATATTTCTGCATTTCTGCTGATGTTTAAGACTTTCTGCACACACCATGTAAACGACAGTCATTTTCCACGTCCTCTCTAGATGCCACCTCCCAACAGCCCTTCATGAAACACTCTCGAGATTTCTACTCCTTTCATGTTTGTAGCTTTATCTGGAAAGACCTGAAAAGAGAGGAGCGATGGATCTCCTGAGGCTCTGCCCCTCCAGCCGTTCCCTACCCAGGCATTCAGTGCTTACAGCAGTTTCAGGTACATTAGCGAACGCTTTGTAAAGGGCTTCTGCAGTACTTCCTGAAGGATGGCTGTGCGGTTTTCCTTTGCAAGCCTAATTGTAACTGCTGTATTTAAAATGAGATTGCTTTAACAATAAAGCAAATAGATCCCCAAAAATTGCTCAAAGTTAAATTACTTTAGACCTGACCCCCTTATTGTAAATTCCAAATAACAGCACATTTCTTATTTTCCTCCATGTGTAAAGCCAGAGGGTTCCTTTCTTTTTTGTGAAATCAGTTTTTGCAGATGGGTCCTACTGATGTATCTAACAGTATTAGTATCTCACTGTTTGTCATAGTCATTATTTGGTAAATGTCTTTTAAAATGTAACAGAAATGATAACTATTTCTTTTGACAAACATACTTTTTAAAAACGCAAAAAGCAGGAAAATATTTTTTGGTAGGATTCAGTCTGTGTTTGTAGAGTACTTGAGAGTGCCGTTTTCTTATGGTTTGATTTCAAAAATAAGATAGGTTCTATGCTTTTGCTTTTAATAGGGTACAAACCTCGTAAAATTGGTCATAATCGTTAAGTTCAAATTGCTGATGACATTCTTTTTTAAAAGTATTATTCAGATTAGAAGTGTGGCATCACGTTGGGTACTCTAATCGGTACTCAAGCTCACTCAAGTAGAGTAAAATTACATCATGTCTTTTATACTGGGACTTAGAACAGGCTATTCTTTGTTTCCCAGTAAATCAACCCCTTTTAAATCAGATCTCCTGTTAGTGTGAGTCGGATGCAGCTGGACCTGCTCCCACCGGCTCCATCCACCTCATCCCCCAGCAGTGCCTGGGATTGTCTGACTTCAGGCCCCAGGGGAAGGGCTACATCCACTGGTCACCCTAGTGATTCCCAGGCCAGCAGCCTCCTGTGATTCTCCTGTCATGAGCACAGGTCTCACCACCAGGACTGCAAATACCTCATAGAACACTGTCTCATGAGACAGGAACCCTCCTCACTGAATTCCTCATGCTCCTGGTCCTGTGTGTGGCACTTCCGTGGAGGAGAAGGGCTCACGACTGCCCACGGCATTTCTCACCTGAGACAGGAACCCTCCTCACTGAATTCCTCGTGCTCCTGGTCCTGTGTGTGGCACTTCTGTGGAAGAGAAGGGTTCACGACTGCCCACGGCATTTCTCACTGGTGCTAGTGCTGCTGTCCTGATTCATCTTATTTTCTGTTCTTCTAGAGAAAGTGAGTCAGTCATCACCTTCTCTTTCGTGATGTCATGCCAAGGCAAACCAGCCCCTCCACACACCGCCTTTCCCCATTACTGGGTGGTTACTGCACTGTATATGGCTCAGTTCTCTTTCGTGATGTCATGCCAGGGCAAACCAGCCCCTCCACACACCTCCTTTCCCCTCTTGCCAGGTGGCTATCGCTGTTTATGGCTCAGTTCTGGTGCTGTAATGAGCCATAGTCATTCACTGCTGACCATATGCTGGCACCCTTTCCCGTGCTGTTGGCTACAAGACCTCTTGTTTACCCCTCCTAACCATCCTGCCAGTTAGATGTTTACGCTCATGTGTTACAGGGGAGAAAAATGCCCAGAGAGGCTGACCAACTCAGTCGTGATCACAAAGCTGGTACGTGGTCAAGCCCAGGCTGTGGAGCCCCAGGAGACCCGCGTGGTCTTGACAGCAGATGGTTCCCACATTAGCAAGCTGTCAGCAACACATTCCATGCTTAAAAGCCATTACAGATTGGTTTTGAATGCCTCGGTCTTTCATTTCCTTTTTCTTTTGACTTGATCTGTTTGTGGTAGCTCTTCCCAGAGAAGCGCTGGTCTACTCCCACAAATGAGTCACATTTGGATAATAGGAACTACGTTGAGTTTGTGGACAGGGAACGTGGCGGTTGCTAAAAACCAAGACTAATAAGGACACATCATGTTTTATTTAGAGCCAAGCTCTTATTTAAGAGATTGTAAAATGTTTTGAAAAGCAGACCTTGCCTAAGCTGTAGGAGATGTTTTTGTTAATCGATGGAGCCCACCAACTTGCCAGGTGTTGTGTGGTCCCCTCCTGTGTGTCCTTTCAGGGCTGACCACAGAAGCCTGACCCATGGAGCAGTCACCCTAAAGCTTCACCATGCCTATTACCTGTGGCACTCTAGTCTTTCTCCAGTGATGAGAAATTTCCCAAAGAAAGAAAAAGGGAGGAACATTAATGGCATCAAGAGTTTTGTAAAATGTGCATATCAAGGCTTTCAGCTTGTCTGGCATTGCAAACCTATCTTTAAAAAATAAAAAAAGAAGGCTGGGCAAGTCGGCTCATGCTTGTAATCCCAGCACTGTGGGAGGCTGAGGCAGGCGGATCACAAGGTCAGGAGTTCAAGACCAGCCTGGCCAACACAGTGAAACCCTGTCTCTACTAAAAATACAAACATTAGCTGGGCGTGGTGGTGGGCACCTGTAACCCCAGCTACTTGGGAGGCTGAGGCAGGAGAATCGCTTGAACCCGGGAGGTGGAGGTTGCAGTGAGCCGAGATCATGCCACTGCACTCCAGCCTGGGCTACAGAGCCAGACTCCATCTAAAAAAAAAAAAAAGACAAGCGTAGTCTCCAATACTCATAGTACCTGGGCTCTACCTGTAATCAGGAGGTCCCCTATAATGCACACGAGACTGAAAGAGAAGCTGAAGGCAGCGTCAGGCAGGTGATGAACTGTGGGCTCTGACTGTGGTGCCCAGGGAGTTACACGTGGAATACTGGTTGCAGGGCACAGCGGGGTCAGCTAGGGCTCACATGATTCATCCCTCAACTCAGAAGGTGTTGGAGCCCGGGAAGTCAGGAATATTTTCTCTTAAAACAATGCTGTTTGGCTTCTTTTTCAGCATAATAAATTGATTCTGCTTTGAGAATGCTGTGGCCCGCATGAGGCTGGCAGGGGCATCTGAGGGGCAGGCGTCACCAGAGCTGTGAGGCAGGCGCAGCGGCGCAGGTGTGGGAAGCCAGCTGAATAAGAAGTAGGAGGAAAAAGAGGAGGCCAAAGATGTCTAACAAATAAGGAAAGAATCTTCATGAGGGGAAGTTCCACGAAACTACATAAGCAAACCCGTGTGTGAGATCCAATCAGCAGAGAGGGGCTGAGAGCGGAGGCCTGGGGTTCGGCCACCTGGGCTCCATTCCTAGCCTCAGAACCGGCAGCAGGGCAGGCAGACAGCCAGGCACCATCAGCTAGGGGGTGATGAACCGCTGGAGGCTGTCACGATTGCAGAGTGATTCTGTATATGAAATGTCTCCGGTTTTATTAATTACAAAGTGAGTACAAATTAAAATGATGGGACAAACGGGCATGTTGGCAAGTTTCGGGCTTTCTTCTGTTCCAAGACTAACTGCCTATTTCTCAGACATTGGCTGTAGCGTTTCACCCCCCGCCTTCCGTAACTACACTGTACAAGTATAAAATGAACGGTATTGAAAATAATGTTTAACATAATTATGCAAATAATTTTCTGTTTAAATGCATATGCCTTATTATGTGGATTGGTTTAACAGCTCCGCGCTTTGACAGAGTGCTCGGTTGACACAGTGTTGATCTTTTGTGCTATATTATGCAGATATATTAGTGCATCTCTTACTAACGTAGCACGTCAGTAAACTGTGAGGTCTGGCACTCCATACGCACTGTTCCCTTAATTTCAACCTTACTTCTTTATCAAGACAGAGGCATGTTATAAGCAGGCAGGATCCTAAGAAGTAAGATCACAGTGACGTATTCCTTGGTTTTTCTTAGAAATCAGAATATGACAATCCACAGAAACAATAACAATTGTTTATGGAATTTTTATAAGAAATACTAGCGGTAGGTTGAGATTCCATTCTCTTCTCCCTGGGTCAAGCCCCTCTATGGACGGGCTGGGAGAAAAGAGACACTCAAACGCTTTCATCATGAAAAAGAGGGAGGTTGTGGATCAGGAAACCAAGCAGAGACAGAGGGGGCCTGAGAGACAGGTGCATGGGGGTTGATTGCAGCACCTGTGTGGGTCTGTGGGTCGATTCCAGCACCTGAGTGGGTCGATTCCAGCACCTGTGTGGGACGATTCCAGCACCTGTGGGGGTCGATTCCAGCACCTGTGGGGGACGATTCCAGCACCTGTGTGGAAGCCAAGCTGCTCCAGCATCTTACGAACTTGGCTCCAGCTAGAGCATGAAACAGTAGGACTCTGTGGATCAAATTCAATTTTGCCAACATTATGGAGTGTTCATTATGTCCTAGGCACCAAGTGAAGCACTAGGATACTATTATGAATAAGACTCATTCTGCTCGGCACTTTGAGAAATGTACAGGGCTATAAAATGAGAACATAAACAACCATGACAAATGGCAGAGCATGCCAAGCCTTTGGGAGGTGTCCCACAACGTGATAAGAATTCAAAGGAGGAGAAACTGTTCTCAGGGTGAGAAAGGGACCAGCATCGATGGGGAAGGCTGCATTTGAGACAAGTCCCAGAGTTGAACGGGAGTTGGAGAGACAGAGAAACGTAAAGGCAAATCACCGGGAACATGCCCGTGAACACATGCAGGATGGAAATATTGGTGCCACACAGGGACAGGTGCACTCAGCTACTTGGACAGTGGGGATCTCTAGAGGATTCGGGGCAGGGGAGTAACACAGTCAGCATGCACTGAGTTCAAGGGACTTACCTGAGCACATGTGCAGAATAATCAGAAGGCCAAGAGGTATGCGCACAGCTCTGGTGCCATCATTTAAAAATGATGGAGAAGGTGGAGACAGTTGTTAGAGAAAAGAAACTGCATATAGGAGGACTGCAGAATTTCACCATGGGGGGGCGGAGGTGCGAGGAGAAGCCGTGGTCAGAGAAGCTTCCTGACCACAAAGCCTGATGACCACGGCGTGGCCAGAGTCATTTAGAGACTCGGAGGGTGAGGAGGGCTGGCCAGGGGCTGCGGCCTCGGCCTTGTTGCCTCTGATGAGCTTCGTCACACGGCTGTGCCAAGCACGTCTGTCAGATCATGACCAGAGTCCCTGCAACGTTTGCACCAGGCTATACTGTAGGTGATTGTTTACTCATTGCTTCCTTTCCCAATTAAGTCTTTGCATTCATCATCTGTTTCTGTGTAATAAATTAGTATTTAGTTGCCTAAAATAGCTTGCACAGTATCTCACCATTTCTGTGGGTTTGGAATTCAGGCCTGACTTGGCTGGGTCCTCCTCTTAGGGTCTCACCATTTCTGTGGGTTTGGAATTCAGGCCTGACTTGGCTGGGTCCTCCTCTTAGGGTCTCACCATGTCTGTGGGTTTGGCTGCAGCCCGTGGTCACTGGGGACCTCAGTCCTCTCGGGGTTCCAGCAGACCGACCACCTCCTGGCTTACGCAGGGACTGTTGCCCAGACTCAGTTCCCCCGAGGCTGTGGACGGAGCTGCTGACCCTTGCTGCCTGCTGGCTGAGGAGCCCTTTCCACTCCACCCAGGGCCAGCCAAAGAAAACGCAAGGGGCTGTGGGGAGATGACCTGCAGAAAAGCGCTCAGCGTTTTCTAACCTGATCACGGAAGGGGCATCCCATCACTTGCTGGTGTATTCCATGTGGCATGAACACCAGGAGGTGGAGTGAGCAGGAACTGCGGAAAGCTGCCTGCTCCCTTCTTTAGGGCAAGAACTGAGTTTTCCATTTCTTATTAGCCCTTTTGATCTATAATAAAATGAGTCTAGGAAGTCATCAGCACACTGGCGTATTGATTGAGTGGTCTACCTCCCCTCTAAGCTCTCTTATTCCCCGTTTCCTGCCCACATCCCTGGCACCAGTGCTGGTGTTATTTTTCTCTTTTACTCAGTCCTGCTCCTCTCCAAAGTGTCAGATTTCCCACTGCTTTTCCTTGTTGCTGGTCTGAAAAATTGGTAAGATTCCAGATTCTGCTTAAACCAGTTCCTATAGAGTGAATAAGCTTGCAGGAAAGGTGGCTTGCAGTGGCAGTGGATAGGCGGAAGTAACTGTGACGTTACTGAGTCACTTCAGACCGTGCCATAGATGAGCTCGTCAGCCCTGCCGGCCTGTGTTGCTCCCACCTGGAAAAAGGTGAAGACAGCTGTGAGGCGGGGCTGTCGGAGCTCTGCCCATCAGGGCCATTCCTGAGCTTGTGCAGGGCATCCTGCTGCCAACCGTATCGCGTATCAGGAAATGTAACTGGTTGGCACCACTCATCAGCCACCTGATTGCTACCCAGGGCAGGAGCCGAGTGGGGGATTGGCATGAGTGAGCACAGGCATAAAGGACTGAGAAAAGCTGCAGCACTTAGAAAGGGCAGATATTTCTTCAAAGCCCGAGTATTCCAACGGGCTTAGAGTGCATTGCATTTAAAACCAGTGAAGACACCTTCCGCCTCATCCCTAGCAGTGACGTTGGCATCATCTCTCTGTGTGAGCTCACAGCTCGTGAGCACCGTTCAGGTCTCTGGTTCTCATGATGACTCACTTTTCAGGGCCATGCTGGGGAATCACATCATCTCTTCTACTCATTTTCAGGCCCCTTGAGATGCAGCTTGACTGGGAGGAGAGAGCGGAGTTGGCTGACAAGATGCCAACTTCCTCCCAATGTTCTTCCACTCTAATCAGGCCTGAGGTCTTGGACAATGAGGAAATTGCTTAGGGAAGTAGACTATGGTGTTTGTATATGTCTGTCCAGCGTATCCGAAAGCCACTGGTTTTATTCCTTATCATGCAATAGTCTTCCCTTTCCTACTGGGGAAACTTCAGAGAGATTGCCTTGTTTTCTGAAGGGTTGTAGAGATCTGGATCTAGAGATCTCCAATAAGACTCTGTGCTATACGAACAGCATGATGATAAAGTTCCAGTGCATTGCTTCCAGAACTCCGTCCCCTCACTCACGTGGGTATTGATTTTTGAGTTCCCATAAAGCATTTTCACATGATGGTTCTATTATTATAGATGTTACAATGTTATATGCCACATTTGGAGGAAAAAACAAACGTTCTCACCTCATGACCCTAGAATGCCAGTCAGAGCTTCTGATGTGCGGCTTGGCTGAAGGCATGTGACATTGCCCTTGTCACCTACAGCAGCGTCACCTGCTCACGTAAAACTTGAAGGAATGAGACTGTTTGTCAATGACTTTTAAAAAGACTAACAAATGAATTTGACTTAACTTTTATGTTACTAAAGTTCCCATAACTTCAAACAATGTTAATTCAATCCCCGCATCAGCCTTTCCTTTGAAAGCTTGAACAACTGAACCAAGCTAGCACATCAGTTTCTTCATTTGTAAAAGTGCCCCAGGTGTTTACCTAGCATGTTATGTAATGCCGTCTTCTGCTCTCCACACATATGCTCTGTGTGTGCATAGTGTGCTGTAGACGGTGGGAGATCTTTCAGCAGCCCTGCTGATAGATGCTATCATTCTATCAGCCTCTTTGATCCTCGTTCCAATTACGCTTTAAAATAAACTATGGTATGAGGAGGTTAACAAGAATAATCTCTGGGAGTTTACTTGTGGTTTCCTGCATTTTGCCCGTAGATCTTTCCAATGAAGCAGGGCAGACTTTGAATAAACACTTATCAACAATTGAATGGCATGATGGATGAGTGGATAAATGAATAAATACGTGGTCTAGCTAATGGCTAGCAGGCAGCAATAGAATAGAGTACATTAATTCAATTTGAGAGCCACTTGGCCCTCCAGTTCTACCATGCGGAGTCCCTCAGTCGTCATATCAGTACCAGCGAGAAAGCAATTTGGTCGGGCGTGCAGAGACTTCTCAGGGAGGTGCATTTGGCAGAGAGGGAAGTGGGAATCCAGGACTTCCGCCCACTCCTGGAACACTTAGACAGACGTTAATAAATTTTACAAACTAAAACTGAAGCTGCAACTCACAGGAGAGATGGCCTATTTCCCTCTGCTCTTTCTACGGTGGAAGTCCATATTTTTACCCTTGATTGAGAATTATCTTACATATTATAAAATTCACCCATTTAAAGTTCATAATTCAATGATTTCAGTATATCCTCTGAGCTATGCAGCTTTCACCATATTCTAATTTTAGAACATCTTTAGCACTCCAGAAAGAAGCCATGGACCCAGTAGTAGTCACCCTTGATTCTGCCTTCCTGGCAGCTCCTGACACTTACAATCCACTTTCTGTCTCTGTGAATTGCCTATTTTGAACACTTTACATAAATAGAATCAAACAGTATGAGGGGTTTTGTTGTGACTGACTTCTTTCATTTAGCATAATGTCCATGTAGACATATTTTCACGATCTTAGATAGGAGTGAAATTGCTCTGTCACCTATTAGAGTTATGTTTTGCATCTTGAGGAATTGCCAAAATCCTTGTAAAAGTAGCTGCAATATTTTACATTCCCACCGGCAACGTGTGAGAGTTCCAGTTTCTCCAAGTTCTCACCAACGTTTGTTTCTTTCGTTTCTTCCCTTTCTTCTTTTCTTTTCCTGTTTTGCCAGTCACCCTGGTAGCTATGAAGAGTATCTATTGCGGTTTTTATTTGCATTTCCCAGATGGCAAACTGACAAATGATGTTCAGCATCTTTTCATGGGATTATTGTCCATTTGTAGATTTCCTCTGGGAAAGTGTCTATTCAAATCATTTGAACATTATTATATTGTCTTTTCTTATTGCACTGTAAGGATTTTACATATTCTGCATACAAGTCCCATATATAATTTGTAAACATTTGTTCTTGTTATTTTTGTTGTTTTTCTGTTTTCATGATGGTGACCTTTGCCAGATCAACGTTCTAAATTTGATGAAACTAGACTTGTGTTTTTTCTTCTTTTATCCCTTGTGTTTTTGGTGGTGTATTTAGGCTGCCATTACCTAACCCAAGGAGGTTTTCCTCTAGGAGCTATACAGTTTTAACTTCTACATTTAGGTCTTCGATAAATTTTGAGTCCATTTTAGTATATGGTATGATACGTGGCCAAATTTATCCATTTCTGTGTGGATACCAAGTTGTTCCAGCACCATCCATGAAAAAGGCTTTTGACTTGCCCATTAAATTGTCCTGAAACTCTTGTCAAACATCAGTTGGCAATAAGTGAGATGGTTTATTTTTAGATTCTCCATTCTGTTTCATTGATCTAATCTATCCTTAGGCTGGTAGCACCCTCTCTCAGTTACTGTTGTTTATTTATTTATTCACTTATTTGTTTATTTGTAGTAGATTTTTAAAATCCAGAAAACTAATTCCTAAAACTAATTTTTTATTCAAGATTTGTTTTTTTATACTGGGTCCTTTCATTGCCGTGTTAATTTTAAGATCAACTTAACAATTTTATTGAAAAATACTACTTAGAATTTGAATCTGTAGATCAATTTGAGAAGTATTGCTACCTTAATAATGTTAAATATTCTGACCTGTGAACACGTCTTTCCATTTATTTCAATCTTTAATTTCTTAAAACAATATCATATAGTTTTTAGTATACATGTCTTGAACTTCTTTTGTTAAATTTATTTCCAGGTATTTTATTCTTTATGTCAATATTGTTAATGAATTTTTTCTAATTTTTTATTTATGCATCTATTCAATTCTTCTCTCTTATTTTTTATTAATCTGGCTAGCAGTCTATCCATTTTGTTGATCTTTTTAAAAAACCAGCTCCTGGATTCATTAATTTTTTGAAGGGTTTTTTGTGTCTCTATCTCCTTCAGTTCTGCTCTGATCTTAGTTTCTTGTCTTCTGCCAGCTTTTGAATTTGTTTGATCTTGCTCCTCTAGTTATTTTAATTGTGATGCTAGGGCGTAGATTTTAGATCTTATTTTTGTATTTTTTATTCTAGTTGTTTTAGTCCATTTGGCATACTATAGCAAAATATCATAAACTAGGTGGTTTATAAACAACAGAAATGTATTTTGTACAGTTCTGGAGCCTGGGAAGTCCAAGATTAAGACACCAGATTGCTGGGTGTGTGGTGAAGGCTCATTTCCTCATAGGCAGGCATTTGTCTTCTCACTGCATCCTTACATGGTGGAAGGGGCAAGGATACTTTCTCAGGCCACTTTATATGGGCTCCACCCTCATGAACTAATCACCTTCCAAAGACCACATCCCTGAATACCATTACCTTGGGGGTTAGAATTTCAACGTATGAATTTGGGGAAACACATTTAAATCATAGAACTAATATGCAAAATACAATGGATTAGTGTATCGATACTTTACCCTGCAAATGGGCTGAACTAATTTGTTAGTTCTAGTAGCTTTAGCTATTAAGGAATGTGGGGTATTGATGTCTCCAGTTATTTTTATTGATTGCCTGTTTATCCCTTTATTTTATCAGAATTTGTTCCATGTATGTTGGAGCTGTACTGTTAGATGCGTGTATGTTTATAATTGTTATGTCTTCTTGACTCATTGAAACTCTCCTCATCAAAAAATGTCCTTTTTGCTTCTGATTTTAAAACATTGCCTTCAGTCTTTTGTGTCTGATGTTAGTACAGTCACTTCAGCTCTCTTTTTGTTATTGATTGCATGGAATATTTTTTCATGCTTTCATTTTCAAATTATTTGTGGCTTTGAATTCAAAATGCATTTTTAGAGACCATTTAATAGAATCATGTTTGTTTCAAATCTACTCTCTGCATTTGATTGGGATTTACACCTACAATTATACAATTTATTTTCTATGTATCTATCTTGTGTCTTCTTTATTCCTCTATTTCTCTATTTTTGCCATATTCTTGTTAAAAATATAATTCCCAGTACACCCTTTTAGTTCTTTGTTTTTTCTTTTAATAATTTTAAATTTTTCTCTCATTGATTTCCCTGGATATTATGATTAGCTGTTAACTTGAAGCAATCTAGTTCATACTAATACTAACTTTGTTTCAAAAATAGGTAAAAACTTCGTTATCATATTCTTCCATTTCCTCCAATTTTGTGCTATATTGCTATACAAATTACTTCTTTATACCTTATAAGCTATTAGCACAGTGTTGTAATTATGAATTTCTGTTGTGTTTTAAAACATATGGAACAAAAGCGTTACAAATGATATGCTTATACCATCTGTTATAACATCTATGCAGTTGTCTTCACCATTGGTCTGTATTTCTTCGTGTGATTTTGTGTGTCCTTTCATTTCAGCATGATGGGCTCCCTTTAGCATTTCTTACACGCCGGATCTTCTAGCAATAAATTCTCATTTTTGTTTATCTTGGAATGTTTTAATATTTGTAAGAAGAGTTTAGCTGAATGGAGAACTTTACTGATAGTCTTTCAGCTCTTTGCAGACGTCGTCACACTTTCTACATAGTTGCTGATGAGAAGTCAAGTAGGAATCGTATTGACTCTGCCGTGTAGATAAGAAGCCATTGTTTCAATCTGGCAGCTTTCAAAATATTTTTGCCTTTGGCTTTTGTTCATTTAATCCTGATATCCAGGATTAAATGCAGAATCCATTTATGTATATTCTACCTTGAGTTCATTGAACTCCTCAATTGTGTAGATTAATATATTTCATCAATTTGAAAAGCTTTCAGCCATATTTCTTCAAATATTTTTGTCCCCTCTTCTTCTGAATCTCTCATTATGTATAATTGATAGATCTGTAAGGTTATCTTCATTTCTATTTGTTTTTTTTTTTTTTCTATCTCAGAGACTAAATAGTCTCTATTAGCCTATGTTTAAGTTTCTGATTCTTCGTTCTCAGTGGTCAAACTTGTTACTGACCTTCTCTAATGTACTTTTTATTTCAGTTATTGAACATTTCAACTCCAGAATATTTATTTGGTTCTTTATTTTATAATATCTATTTCTGTATTGAAATCCTCTACTTGGTGTGACAAAATTGCCATGATTCCCTTGAACTTTTCAGACAGTTTTCTTTAGTTATTTAAACATATTTATAATAATTGGTTTAAAGTCTTCACCAAGTCCCAAATCTGAGCCCTTCAGGAACATTTTTCTGTTAACATTTTTCTCTTGTGCGTGTATCATACTTTCCTGTTTCTTTGTGTCTCTTATAATTTTTGTAATGACAACGGTAAATTTTTAAGTGATAGTTATAGAAATTCTGGTATCAAATTCTTACATCCCCCAAGACTTGCTGCTGCTGCTGGATGTTTATTGCCACTAGTTTAGTTTTGTTTTCCTCATTGCTTCTTATTTGTTCAGTAACTTTCCGGGTCTAATTCTGTAGATTTCAAGTATTGTGCATTGTTTGGCTACTGAGTCCTCTGCTACCTTTTTTTTTTTCTTTCAAGTTCCTGGAGCTTGCAGTTTGTCTGTTTATTGGTTTTAAGGCCTGGCTTTGTAGGTATTATGCCTGGGTCAGAATAAATTAGTGGTCGGCCAATGAATACAGAGGATTTTATTAAATTCCTTTCCTGAACAGCTTCTACCCTCTGCCAAGGGGAACTATGTTGAGAAGGCATTGCCTTAAACTCCTGGCCCTTTACAGGAGGGCTTAACTTTTAATCCATGCTTGTAAAGAGCCTCAGGGTCACCCAGGGATGAGTGACTGGTTTCTTTCCTTTCCCATCTTTCCTAACATGCACGCAGCCTCGTAGGTTCCCAAGAGCATAACAGAGTTTTCCAAGGTCCCCTGTGGTTTATGTTCTCTAGGATTTCTTTATTCAACTCACAGCCAGACTGCTATTTGCCCCAACTGAAATCACAGCCCTGGGCAGCTGGGGTGCTGCCAGCAGCTTGCCATTTTCTCCATGACTCCCGGAAGGTAAGTCTCTTCCCCACTGCTGTGCTCACAGAGTCAAGATTTCCTAAGAGCTGCAATTTCAGATGAAATATTGACTGTGCTCTGAGGATAGTGCTTTGAATGGAACTCCAAAACCCATCAATTCTTTTTCTTGTTTTCAATGTCACTGGCTTTTGACTACTGTGCCACTCAGCTGGGATGAAGAGGAGGATGGGAGTGGCCCCAAATTAAAAAGTCACACTCATTGTTATCCAGAATCCAGTACTTTCCAGTTTCTCTTGGGTGAATGATTTTCATTTTAATCTGTGGCGTCGATTAATTGCCATAGTTCTGAAGTAGTTGATTTTAATTTTGCCAACCTATAAGCTTTTTTAATTCTCCAGATTTTCATGATTTTTAACAATGTAATTCATAATATATTTCAGCTGCCTTGAACCATATGTAGTTGAATAACATAATCTTATGCAGCAAAGCTCTGTTCGTCCCTCCTATGATTCTCACAGTTGGAAACTCACAGTTCAGTACTTAAGATGACATGTGGCCTTTCATATCTGTCAAATTGTGATAGACTCAGTCTTCCATCTCCCTACAAGACTGAATGTTCCTCAAAACCTCTGGTTCATCTTAGGTTCTTTTCTTACATCACAGCCTCAGATGGCAATTCTTAACCTAGGGACCCCAGATGACTGAGCATTTGCTGAAAGACACTCACGTGGTGAGGGGTCATGTGTGTGCTATATCTTCCACCCATCAAGAGGAATCAGCTTTATCACATTTCAGAAGGAAGACAGACCCACAAAAGAGTAGAATCCTCTGTTAGAACTTCTATCACAAGGAAAAATAATCCTTTCTTTGTATTTCCTCTGCCCCAAAAAGGCCGATGACCATGCCATCTGATAAGCAGTCTTTTGCCTGTGATCTCTGTTCCCTCTGCTTCTGTCTGCACTTTGCATTAAGGCTTCTCTCCTGAAAGGCTCTGTGTCCAGGCGAGTGGTTGAGAGTGTAGACTTGGGCTTGACTGTCAGGTTTGAAACCCAGCTCTACCACCTACTGACCTTGGGATCGTGGACATGTTTCTTCATTTCACAGTGTCTTGTTTATTTCTGTGCAAGGCTGTGATTCGTCTATAAGGACAATGTCACTGGTGCCTCAAAGGGGTTGTTGTAAAGATTATAAAAGATAATGCCTATCACAAAGTGAGTCCTCAGTAAATGTGAGCATTTATTATTATATCATTTCAGTGCCCAGATCCAAATGTCCTGAACAAACCCCTGCATGAGATCAAAAGTTAACAGACTCCCAAAGTTCCTCAACTAAATATTTTTTGTCCGTCAAAACCAACATCTCTTATTATTCTTTTGGGCTGTTTTCATCTCAGTCCAGAAGACTGGATTGTTTAATCTCATGGCCATTTTAGTTCATGTCCACCTCTCTAGCCCTTTTTCAGTGTACTCTTTCTTACTGTACTGACACCATATATACATATATTTGCTTTTAACTACACCCTATGATGTATAAGTTTCTTCAAGGCTTCACTGGTATTTTTTTAAATCCCCTAAATAGCCTCCATTTAACTGGTATTTTAAATCTGTAAATTGATATTTTTTTCTCTGGAGTTACCTACAATTTATTGTACTTAGGTCTCATTTTCTAATGTGCTTCTTTAGTAAAGGCATGAGCACATCTACTGTGTGTCCCACTCAGCTCAGACTCACAGTGGGTGTGTTAAGGCAGCCAGTCAGTTTGGTTAGAAAACTTCAGTAGAGTGTCTTTTCTACTAAGACTGACTTAGGCACAATTTAAAGGGAAGAATACAACTTTTGTATGAAGCCAAAAATAACAGTCCCATGTTTTTTAAAAATAAGTTAGAAAAAGGATCTTTAACTGACCCAGGCTCTGGAAGGTAGAAATATCTCTATTGCTTCATGGATAAAAGCTTTCTAATAATCCACACAAGAGAAATTACTAGACAATTGAATTATTATATTTACGTTTTTATTAACATTTACAATACAGCACAGCTCAATAAACATTCATTGAATGATTTCCTTCTGTAAGGCCTTGTGCCTTGCGTGGAGAATGTAAACCAACCATATGCGGGGCCTCGATGGTCTTGTGGGTGAGACAGGCAATTCCGGCAGAAGACAGGGGTACAGTTAGCCAGGAGGCCAGAGCGCTGTGAGTGAGACAGGCAATTCCGGCAGAAGACAGGGGTACAGTTAGCCAGGAGGCCAGAGCTTTGTGGGTGAGACAGGCAATTCCAGCAGAAGACAGGGGTACAGTTAGCCAGGAGGCCAGAGCGCTGTGAGTGAGACAGGCAATTCCAGCAGAAGACAGGGGTACAGTTAGCCAGGAGGCCAGAGCTCTGTGAGTGAGACAGGCAATTCCGGCAGAAGACAGGGGTACAGTTAGCCAGGAGGCCAGAGCTCTATGGGTGAGACAGGCAATTCCAGCAGAAGACAGGGGTACAGTTAGCCAGGAGGCCAGAGCTCTGTGGGTGAGACAGGCAATTCCAGCAGAAGACAGGGGTACAGTTAGCCAGGAGGCCAGAGCTTTGTGGGTGAGACAGGCAATTCCAGCAGAAGACAGGGGTACAGTTAGCCAGGAGGCCAGAGCGCTGTGAGTGAGACAGGCAATTCCGGCAGAAGACAGGGGTACAGTTAGCCAAGAGGCCAGAGTGCTGTGAGTGAGACAGGCAATTCCCGCAGAAGACAGGGGTACAGTTAGCCAGGAGGCCAGAGTGCTGTGAGTGAGACAGGCAATTCCAGCAGAAGACAGGGGTACAGTTAGCCAAGAGGCCAGAGTGCTGTGAGTGAGACAGGCAATTCCCGCAGAAGACAGGGGTACAGTTAGCCAGGAGGCCAGAGTGCTGTGAGTGAGACAGGCAATTCCAGCAGAAGACAGGGGTACAGTTAGCCAGGAGGCCAGAGCGCTGTGAGTGAGACAGGCAATTCCGGCAGAAGACAGGGGTACAGTTAGCCAAGAGGCCAGAGTGCTGTGAGTGAGACAGGCAATTCCCGCAGAAGACAGGGGTACAGTTAGCCAGGAGGCCAGAGTGCTGTGAGTGAGACAGGCAATTCCAGCAGAAGACAGGGGTACAGTTAGCCAGGAGGCCAGAGCATTGTGGGTGAGACAGGCAATTCCAGCAGAAGACAGGGGTACAGTTAGCCAGGAGGCCAGAGCGCTGTGAGTGAGACAGGCAATTCCGGCAGAAGACAGGGGTACAGTTAGCCAAGAGGCCAGAGTGCTGTGAGTGAGACAGGCAATTCCCGCAGAAGACAGGGGTACAGTTAGCCAGGAGGCCAGAGTGCTGTGAGTGAGACAGGCAATTCCAGCAGAAGACAGGGGTACAGTTAGCCAGGAGGCCAGAGCATTGTGGGTGAGACAGGCAATTCCGGCAGAAGACAGGGGTACAGTTAGCCAGGAGGCCAGAGCTTTGTGGGTGAGACAGGCAATTCCAGCAGAAGACAGGGGTACAGTTAGCCAGGAGGCCAGAGCGCTGTGAGTGAGACAGGCAATTCCGGCAGAAGACAGGGGTACAGTTAGCCAAGAGGCCAGAGTGCTGTGAGTGAGACAGGCAATTCCCGCAGAAGACAGGGGTATCGTTAGCCAGGAGGTCAGAGCATTGTGGGTGAGACAGGCAATTCCCGCAGAAGACAGGGGTACAGTTAGCCAGGAGGCCAGAGTGCTGTGAGTGAGACAGGCAATTCCAGCAGAAGACAGGGGTACAGTTAGCCAGGAGGCCAGAGCATTGTGGGTGAGACAGGCAATTCCGGCAGAAGACAAGGGTACAGTTAGCCAGGAGGCCGGAGCATTGTGGGTGAGACAGGCAATTCCCGCAGAAGACAGGGGTACAGTTAGCCAGGAGGCCAGAGCGCTGTGAGTGAGACAGGCAATTCCGGCAGAAGACAGGGGTACAGTTAGCCAGGAGGCCAGAGCGCTGTGAGTGAGACAGGCAATTCCGGCAGAAGACAGGGGTACAGTTAGCCAGGAGGCCAGAGCGCTGTGGGTGAGACAGGCAATTCCCGCAGAAGACAGGGGTACAGTTAGCCAGGAGGCCAGAGTGCTGTGAGTGAGACAGGCAATTCCGGCAGAAGACAGGGGTACAGTTAGCCAGGAGGCCAGAGCGCTGTGAGTGAGACAGGCAATTCCAGCAGAAGACAGGGGTACAGTTAGCCAGGAGGCCAGAGTGCTGTGAGTGAGACAGGCAATTCCAGCAGAAGACAGGGGTACAGTTAGCCAGGAGGCCAGAGCGCTGTGAGTGAGACAGGCAATTCCGGCAGAAGACAGGGGTACAGTTAGCCAGGAGGCCAGAGCGCTGTGAGTGAGACAGGCAATTCCGGCAGAAGACAGGGGTACAGTTAGCCAGGAGGCCAGAGCATTGTGGGTGAGACAGGCAATTCCCGCAGAAGACAGGGGTACAGTTAGCCAGGAGGCCAGAGCGCTGTGAGTGAGACAGGCAATTCCGGCAGAAGACAAGGGTACAGTTAGCCAGGAGGCCGGAGCATTGTGGGTGAGACAGGCAATTCCCGCAGAAGACAGGGGTACAGTTAGCCAGGAGGCCAGAGCGCTGTGGGTGAGACAGGCAATTCCCGCAGAAGACAGGGGTACAGTTAGCCAGGAGGCCAGAGTGCTGTGAGTGAGACAGGCAATTCCGGCAGAAGACAGGGGTACAGTTAGCCAGGAGGCCGGAGCATTGTGGGTGAGACAGGCAATTCCAGCAGAAGACAGGGGTACAGTTAGCCAGGAGGCCAGAGCACTGAGAGTGGAGAAAAGCAGGCGCTTAGGCTCTTGCCCTCAGACCATGAGGAACAGGGAGAAAGTTTCATGGCCTTTCTTGAAAATGGAGGGACACCTAAGCTGAGTGTTGAAGGATATGTCAGATAGTGGGAAGGAGGAAGAACACTCCAAGAGGAAGTCAAACATGGACATGGGGGTGAAGGGAGCATCACAGCACCGAACACGCAAGGCTTCTTACTGGTGAGAGTCACCCACATACAGCGTCCAAGGTATGCACTGGCAGGATGTGCAGGCAGAGAATGACTGTAGTCACATGGCGAGAGACGTGGACTAGGAGCCAAGGACCTTAGATTTCTTTCTTCTGCAGTCAGTGGGAACCTAATAAAGGACGTTAAGTGAGGGGAGACTTCATTCTAACGTTGATGGCTCTCTCTCCTCTGAAGGAAAGAGGGGAGCCCCTGCAGAGTCATCAAGCCATCACATCAGGATGAAGTCTCTCCATTAGAATGAAGTCCTCTTACTGTGCTTTTTTTACTGTAAGAGATACAGCAGGCCACGGAGCGATTAGGTGGCCCTTGTTTCTCTGGTTGAGAGAAAGTGAGGAGTGGGACTAAGGTGGTGTTGTGGGGATGGAGGAGGTGAGATGCTGCAGAAATATAATGTAAGTGACAGGGTCGGGGGAGAAAGATTCATCTGTAATTGTTGCCATGGACTCATGTTTGTGTCCCCCAAAAATCCTCATGACAATATCCTAACCCGTAAGGTGATGGTATTAGGAAGTTGAACCTTTGAAATGATTAAGGCGTGAGAGTAAAGCCCTTCTGAATGTCATTACTGCCCTTATGAAAGAGGCCCCAGTGAGCTCCCTCCTGCTTCTGTTGTGTGAAGACACTGTCTACAAAGCAAAAGAAGCCCCTCAGCAGACACCAAACCTGCCCAAACCTTGGTCTTGGAATTTATGTTAGTCCATTTTCACATTACCTAAGACTGGGTAATTTATAAAGGAAAAAGGCTTAATTGACTTTTTTCACATGGCTGAGGAGGCTGCAGGAAAGTTACAATCATGGCAGATGGCAAAGGGGCAGCAGGTACCTTCTTCACAAGGCAGTAGGAGAGAGAGGATGAGAACTTCCAAACACTTACAAAACCATCGGAGCTCATGACAACTCGCTCACTAGCATGAGAACAGCATGGAGTAAACCGTTCCTGTGACCCACCACTTCCCCCTAGGCTCCTCACTCGATACCTGGGGCTGACAACTGGAGATCAGGTTTCGCTGTGGACGGAGCCGAAGCGTATCAGAACCGTGAGAAATAAACTCTGCTATTTGTATGCTGCCAGGTTGGTGCCATTTTGTTACAGCCACCCAAACGGACTAAGACAAACTTCTGTTCTCCTGGCAGAATTGAGGACAGGAAGAGGATTCTGAGTGATGGGACGGTGGGTAATGATTTGCCCAGGTCTAGACGTGGAAACTTGAGGCGGCTGTGAGACTTTTTAGTAGACAATTTTAGACATTTGGATTCACAAATGTGAAATTCATTGAAGTGCTCAGTGTACATTTAAGAGTTGCCAGCACAGAGGTGGTAGGCAAAACCCCACGAAGTGGTACTATTTCCAAGAGAAAATGATAATGGCTAAAAAGACAGTAAAACCTCAGAGAACAACAGCTTTCAAGAGCTCACCAAAGACGCACAGACAGGGGCTCTACTGAGCACTGCCTCAGGAGCCGGCAGAGAACAGCTTTCAAACTTGGGGTCATTTGGATCATTGGGCTCCTCTTTCAAGAGAAGCTTGACACAGAGTCTTTTTTGAGGATGATGTCAGGACATAGAACCCAAATGTTAAAAATCTATATTTACAATTCCATATATTTATCTTCCTGCCATAAGTCTCCACCTGGATGTTCCAGATTTATCCCGAAATTCAATGGTGCCAAAGTCAATCCTCACTCCCTCCTTGACTGCAGCCCTTCAGGGCCTCTGGTCTCTGTACACCTCTGTTCTCAGGCCTCAGTCTGGTTTTAGTCACCATCACCTTGTGGCTGGGTGGCTGCAGTAGCCTCCTAATTGGTTTGCCTTCTTCTAGACATCATTCCCCTTATCAATTCCCCATTCCAGCCAAAGTAACTTTCAAAAAATGCAAATTCTATTATCTATCCTTCCATGCTTTAAAATCTTTCATGGTCTCACTTTCATTAGGACAGAGTTCAAGGTTCCTCCCTACCGGTTTATTTTGGCTATTTCTACTTTCCTCTGTGTCTCAGTGTCAGTGTTAATTTTTATGATATTTCTTTTATTTATTTTTTTTTAATTTTACTTTAAGTTCTGGGGTACATGTGCAGGTCACGCAGGGTTGTTGCATAGGTGCATACATAACCAGGTGGTTTGTTGCCTCCATTCCCCCTTCATCTATATCTGGCATTTCTCCCCACGTTATCCCTCCCCACCCTCCCCACCCCTAACTATCCCTCCCCTAGCCGCCCCCCGCCCACCACTGCCCCCAGTGTGTGATGCTCCTCTCCCTGAGTCTAGGTGTTCTCATTGTTCAACACCTACCTATGAGTAAGAACATGCAGTGTTTGGTTTTCTGTTCTTATGCCAGTTTGCTGAGAATGATGGTTTCCAGATTCATCTAAGTCCCTACAAAGGACATGAACTCATTGTTTTTTATGGCTGCATAGTATTCCATGGTGTATGTGTGCTACATTTTCTTTGTCCAGTCATCAATGGGCATTTGGGTTGGTTCCAGGTCTTTGCTATTGTACACACGGCTGCAATGAACATGTGTCTTTATAGTAGAAGGATTTACAGTTCTTTGAGTATGTACCCAGTAATGGGATTGCTGGGTCAAATGGAATTTCTATTTCTAGCTCCTTGAGAAATCGCCACACTGTCTTCTAGAATTTCTTATCAGCGCCCCCTCAGACTGAGAACTCTGTCTTTCCAAGGTGAGCCCATGGCATCCTGAGCTTCTCTGTATTGAAAAGACATTTATCGTATTGCATGGTACTCATCCATGTGTTTGTCAACGTCACACCCCAGACAGTAAACTTGGTGACTGCAGGGTCATGCTTCATTTCTCTTTCTTCCCCCGTGCTGGGCTCATAGTAGATCCCACAAATATTTGGTGGATATTTGACCAAATTCATGAATCAGTGATGATTAAACATTATCCTAATCAAATTATTAATGGAGGTCCGCACAGTTTTATTAACCAGTAGCTCATATTACTATGTTCATTTTAAGGTAATAGAACTACATTTCTTCAACACCTTTCAGAACTCCAAATTGGCTTTTCCCCAATTAGTGAAGATTTGTGAGGCTTTACTACCTATTAACATTATTATTTCCATGGCATAAATCAGAAAGCCCCAGAGAGTCAGGATTTATCTGTACATTGCATTCTACAGCGCCATTCTCTTTTATTTTTTAGACTTCACCCCATATCCTCTTTCCCCACTATTATTAACACTAGGATAATCATTCTTACCTTGTATTTGTATCATCTCATTCTTTCTAAAGTGTTTTCTTAATTTTTATCTCATTTGATCTTCAAAATAGGTCATTACGAACGCAGGTATATAGACACTTCCCACACATGAATATTCAAATGCATATTAAATGGCTTTTCCAAGGTCACTCAAATAAGTAATGATGTACCTGGAGCTGATGTCAATGTCCCGTGCTCAGTCCAGTTGTGGCCCTTTGTCTTTTTCTTAAAATGAATATTTACATCATTGACATTTTACAATTATTGTCAAGTACATAAATTGTTATAAGTGATGTCGGCTGCTTTCATATTTTGAGTTTGAGAGCGATGTCAGGATTTGCTGAATGCATGACGCAATAAACATCGTCCAGACAAACGCAGTCGTCGGTTCACCTTGCTCATCAGGGTCAAGCGAATTGGGTCAACGTCAAATCTCAAAAACGGTTTGCAACAAAAGTGAAATCTCAGTTCAAGCCAGAAGGAACTTGTTTAGAAGCTCTAGGGTCCTGTCATTGCTTTGGGCACTTGGTCATCCCCTGTAAGGCTGTGAGCTGAGGGGCAAGAATAGCTTCCTCCAACCAGAGTGACCCCACAGCACAGAGCCTCCGCATGGGGTGAGGTGTGTTGTCGCAATGCAGGAGATTAGACAGTTGGACTGATGGGCAAACAGCAGGTGATGGCAACATGGAAACGTGGGTGGATTAGCTTAGCAGGAAATACCAACTTTTCTTTTGCAAAGAGTGGGTAAGAATGATAAATTTACTATTACAGCCAATCTCTCTTGTTCAGATTAGGCTTTTCCTATGTTTTCGGGTTGTGGTAGATCTGGAACAACAAAAAAGGTCAGGTAGATTTTTTGTTTTATTTTTTCTCAGCTTAATGACAAATAAAAACTGAATATATTATTTGTGTATAATGTGGTGTTTTGACACATGTGTACATTGTGAAGTAGTTAAGTCAATCTAATTAACAACTCCATCACCTCGTATGGTTACCGTTTTTGTGTGGTAAAAACATTTAAAGTCTCTTTTAGCAAGTTTCAAGAGTGTAATGTATTCTTATTAACTCCAGTGACTGTGCTGTGGAGGAGGTCTCCAGACACATTCGTCCTGTCCAGCTGGAACTTCATACCCTGTACCAAGGTCTCCCGTTCACCGCCCTCACCCCGGCCCCCGGTAACCACCGTCCGCCGCCCTCGCCCCGGGCCCCGGTAACCACCGTCCGCCGCCCTCGCCCCGGTCCCCGGTAACCACCGTCCGCCGCCCTCACCCCGGCCCCCGGTAACCACCGTCCGCCGCCCTCGCCCCGGGCCCCGGTAACCACCGTCCGCCGCCCTCGCCCTGGGCCCCGGTAACCACCGTCCGCCGCCCTCACCCTGGCCCCTGGTAACCATCTGCTCTCTGCTTCTGTGAGTTCCTCCCTTTAGAATCCACATATAAGTGAGACCGTGCAGCACCTCTGTCCTTCTGTGCCTGGCTTATTGCACTTAGAATAATGTCCTTCAGATTCATCCATATTGTTGCAAATGACAAGAGTTCCTTCTTTTTATTTTTAAAGGATGAATAGCATTCCATTCTATGTGTGTGTATCCATCACATTTTCTTTATCTGTTCATCTGTTGATGGGCACTTAGCTCGATTTCATTCCATTCCTTGGCTGTGGTGAATGGCACTGCAGTGCACGTAGTGGAGCCTGTATCTTTTCAACATGCCGATTTCATAGCCTCTGGATTGGATGTACACCCAGTCCTGGGGTGGCTGAGTCATGTGGGAGCTGTAGATTGAGGCTTTGGGGAAGCCCCACACTCTTCTCTGCACTGGCTGCATTATTTCCATTCCCACCAACAACATCTGGAGCTCCCTGTCTCCACATCTTCACATACTTTTGTGTTCTGTCTTTTTTAAAATAGCCATTCTAGCAGGTGTGAGGGGCTATTTCACTGTGGCTCTGAGTCGCATTTCCACGATGCTTAGTGATGCTGAGCATTGTTTCATGTACCTGTTGGCCATTTGTGTGTCTTCTTTAGAGAAATGTCTATTCAGGCCCTTTGCCCATTAGTAAAATCAGGTTATTTGTTTTGTTTCTATTGAGATTATTTGAGTTTATTATATACGTGGGGTATTAGCACCTTATCAGGTACAGGATTGCAAAGGTTTCACCCATTCTGTCCATCTCTCTTCTCTCTGTTGGTTGCTTCCTCCGCTTTGCAGAACCTCAGTGATACAATCCACTTGTCCATTTTTGCTTTTGTTGACTAGGATTTTAGGGTCACATCCAAAAAATCATTGCTCGGACCAATGTCAAGGAGTTTTCTCCTTATGTGTTTTTCTAAAAGTTTTACTCTGCAGCCCCAGGCTTAAATCTGCCCCAGTCCCAGGCCACCCCCCAATAGCCACAGACTCCAGACACCTGTGGCCTCAGATAAGATGAATTTTAAATTCAGATTCAGAGAGAAAAATGTTCTTATCCTATCAGCAAGGAAAGGCAATAATAGTTAAGTAACTGTGACTCTCCCCTCCCTTTCTCTCTCTCTCTCTCTCTCACACGTATGCACACACACTCTCCCCCACACACTTGCACTTATACACATTAAAAAAAACACACAGGTGTCTGTGTCCAAAAAAAAAAAAAACAATATTACTGTTGGATCATTAAAATAAAATCAGATTTTATCTTTAGATTACTTTCATATGATTTTGTATCATTATAGGTGAGGGAAATACTATTATCTTTCAGACATTTTCCTTAAGGTAAATTGTTTAGCAATATGTTTATTTACAAAGTGAATAATACATTACATCTATTTTTATTGCGGATTTAAATGATGACATTTTAGAAATTTACCTAATATAAAATGTGCAGGGAAGCTGGTTTACTGTCTTCCCATGAATCGTTTGCAGGAAGCCAGTTGTGAACTGGAAGGTACCTGGCCTGTGTTTCAGGACAGGGAGGGCCCAGAGTCTCATCTTGCCCTGGCTGACCTGCTCTGTGACCTCCTCCCTGCTTGTCTATGCACCGAGTGTGCTTCCCTGGAGAAGCCTTCAGCCGCTGCAACCTCGGACTCTCCTTTCTGCTGGGGGAAGCCCTCTAGGGAAATGTGTGCAAGTGAGGCTCTGCTGGCGGGGGCAGCAGCTCCTCATGACTCAGCTCATGCCCCCAGTCCCCTATGCGGATTCTAAGGCGTCTCCTCCAAACCCCTGGGACATCGGCGATCACCACGTAAAGTTCCCTGGACCAGAAGATGTCTCAGGTTCTTTCACGTGTCAGCAGGCTCCGGCACCATCATGTTGATAGGAAATTAAACATCTAGGAAGTTGTCCCTCGTTATCTCTCCAGCATTTGGAATTGTCAGACTTCAAAAACAATGTGATTAAATGGTAGGGGAACAGTGTCTCGTGAGGGCTTACTTTGCATTTCTCTAACAATAATTGTTGATGATTTTCCCATATATTCGTGGCGTGTACATTCCCTCCTGTGAAATGCTTAATGTTTTCTGCACTTTTATTGTGTTGAGTATGCTTTTATTACTTATCTTTAATGCTTGATATATTCTTCATGTAAATCAAAAATATATCTTCTCCCAGGTCGTAATTTGACCTTCCACTCTCCTTAAGATGTTTTTTGATAAACAAATGTTTTTTTTTTTGTTTTTTTTTTGAGACGGAGTTTCGCTCTTGTTACCCAGGCTGGAGTGCAATGGCGCGATCTCGGCTCACCGCAACCTCCGCCTCCTGGGTTCAGGCAATTCTCCTGCCTCAGCCTCCTGAGTAGCTGGGATTACAGGCACGCGCCACCATGCCCAGCTAATTTTTTGTATTTTTAGTAGAGATGGAGTTTCACCATGTTGACCAGGATGATCTCGATCTCTTGGCCTCGTGATCCACCCACCTCGGCCTCCCAAAGTGCTAGGATTACAGGCTTGAGCCACCGTGCCCGGCCCACAAATGTTTAATATTAATATTTTCAAATTAACTCTTCTTTTAGAGTCAATGCTATGGGGGTCCTGTTTATCTTTCATTACCCCAAGATCTAAATACACATTCATCTACGTTTTCTAGGAAGAGTTTTAAAGTTTAGTTTTATGTATTTGTTTTTGTTTGTGTACAGACAGGATCTCACTATGTTTGGTATCAAACTCCTGGGGTCGAGCAATCCTCCTGCCTTGGCCTCCCAAGGTGCTGGGAGGTGAACCTAGACTTAAGGCTCTGTTTTTGATGTTTAACTTCTTCATCCGTCTTAAGTATTCTTTGCACACGATGTGGGAATACAGCATCATCTTTTGCCAGTAATCATTTTTTTCATTCCATTTATTAAGGAATATATATCTTTAAAATCCTGTGGTATTCCTTCTCTGTTCCAAAGTCTTTCCACACAATACTCAGAGGCCTATTTACGGGTTTTTAAATTCTATGTTATAGATTAATTTCCGTATCCCAAGCCAACACCACATGGATTTAATGACTACAGCTTCAGAATAACTTAATGTCAAGTAGAGCAACACCCCTTTCCTGCTTCTTTTTACAAATGTTGGAGATATTTCCAACCCTTTGCTTCTTCGTGTATATATATCAAGCTCCTTACAAATCTCATTTGGTATTTTAATTGAAATCACAACGTCTATTAATTTGGGGAAGAATTGAGATCTTACCATGTTAAGTTTTCCGAATCACGATCTGATTCATCTCTCCATTGATTCAGGCCTCCTTTAACATTTCTTAATAAAGTTTTGTGACTTTCCCTGTGGAGGCATCACACACCTTTTGTTAATGTATTGCTGGCTTTGTATTTTCTGAGCTGATGTAAACGCTATTTTGAACGACTCCTCTGCAATGACACTGACTGACCCCGGCTGCCACTGCTTCCTGAGTGCTGCCGTCTGCTCCAGATAGCTCTTGGTCAGTTCTTCTGAGGACAGGATGGAGAAAAGCAAGGGCAGGACCCCAGCGGCAGCTCTTCTCCTTCAGCCCACACTTGAAAGGGGCAGCCACTGCCCCTGACCAGCTCACCTTTCATTCCTCTCCACGCCCCACCCCGTTTTCATTTCTTGGGATTGCCCCATCACCCCTCCTGGAATTGATCTTGCTGTAGAATCAGTAGTTTGTAGGTCAGCACTTTGGTAAAATTGAGAAACAAATATTCATTAAATTCACAATAAATGTACAGAGAATATCTATGAACCATGCCATTTTAATGCTGAGGACACTGAGGTTCACAAAGGCCAAGCGAGTGCCTGTGATCACACAGCAGGGAAGAGGCGAGGCTGTTCTTCAGGTCTGTGTTCCTGAAGATGGAGATCCCAGGGGTTCCTGTCTCACTGGAAGTTGTGCTGAGGTTTACAAGAATTCATGTTTATAAAGTTCTTGGAACACACCTGCTACCCAGCAAGGATATATGAGCTTTTCTGTTATCATTATCGTTTCTCTGTGCTGATCTTGACCATAAATATCCAGTTTAATAAGAGAAGTAGGGTGTGGCCCTAACCTCACAGGAGATATAATTCTGGTGCCACATTAGAAGTTTAAAGTGTTTGATATTTAAGGAATATAGATCACTTTTTTGGAAATTGAAAGAAGGTATTTGAGCTGGGCATTTTTAAATGAATAAAACTTAAACAGTGGGAAGGGCTGGTGTGAAAAACGTCAGGACGCAGGAGACAGGAAGACACACTTCTTTTTTTTTTTTTGCAAAAGGATAAATCATTTCTGGAAAACATCAGAATTTTCGTTTTCTTGCTGTTATTTTATGCCTAATCTCTTCTTTCTGCTTTAACTTCCAACTTTGATTCTAGATGCTGTGTGTGCGTGCGTGTGTGTGCGTGTGTGTGTGCGTGTGTGTTTGTGTGCGTGTGTGTGTGCATGTGTGTGTGCGTTTGTGTGCGTGTGTGTTTGCGCACGTATGTGTGTGTGCATGCGTCTGTCGTGTGTGCACGTGTGTGCATGTGTGTTTGTGCATGCGTGTGCATGTTTGTGTGTGCTTGTGCATGTGTGTGCACGCGTGTGTGCATGTGTGTGCATGTGTGTCATGTGTGCACGTGTGTGCATACGTCTATGCATGTGTGTGCGTGTGATGTATGCGTTTGTGCGCATGTGTGTGCATGCACGCGTGTGAATGTGTGCGTGTGTGCATGCTTGCGCATGTGTGCATGCTTGCATGTGTGAGCGTATGTACACACGTGTGTGCATGCATGTGTAAGAGAGAGATTGATGTGCCCCAGGAAATCAAGTTCCAAAATGAGCCGCATTTTTATAAGTTAACTGAAAAGCATCATCTGCTCCCAGTAGATAAAAAACACACATGGTCATATTGGAATGGGAGGCAGCACGGAGACCCTCCGCTGTTCTGAGAGCAAATTCACTGCAAAGAAGCAAGAGGCTGACTGAGAAGCACGGGGAAGACATGGCGTCCCTTTTAGAACCTTACAGGAAACCATGCCAGGTTACTGAGGCTGGTCATTTCAAGTCAGGGGAGGGTGATTAAAACGGCTACTTGGGATGAGGAGTTTGAAATGATGAGCAGTTTGAGGCAAGTGATCAATTTAATCAAAGTGCAATTACTCTGGGAAGGCCTGACTCTTTGAAAGGATTAATGCATCCAGCAAGGTGAGGGAGGAGACGTGCTGTCAAGGTTTTTATATTGCTATAAATTCTAACTTTGAATATATTTGTGACTTTGTAGGTAGCTATTAATTTTGAATATTATAATTATTTTAAAGTTTTTGTTCATCTTTAATTTGAATAGTGCAGCTACGACTATACTACTGTAATGTGATGAGATTTTAGAAGTGCCCTTAATTTTTTTGTTTTCTTAAACAGAGTCTTGCCCTGTAGCCCAGGCTGGAGTGCAATGGAATGATTATGGCTTACCGCAGCCTCAATCTCCTGGGCCCAAGCGATGCTCCCATCAGCATCTTAAGTAGCTGGGACCACAGGCATGTGCCACCAAGACTGGCTACCATTTTTATTTTTCTAGAGACGGGTTCTCCCCATGTTTCCTAGGCTGGCCTCCAACTCTTGGTCTCAAGTGATCTTCCCAACTTAGCCTCTCAGAGTGCTGGGATTTCAGGCAGGCAGGAGAGTCACCACGCCTGGTCATACACTCATTTTGTAATTTTGACTTTATCACTTTGATGTAATCAAGTCAGGAATCATTTCATATTTTATAATGAAAATAAATTAGAGTTATTCCATTGAAAATTTTACTTTCCAACAAGCTTCTCTGAAATGTATTTACTTCACTAAAATAGAAATATTTATCTTTTTCTACATTAATTCTATTAGATATGTTACGTTTCATAACATTGTCAATCACTTCGCCTAAACAGCTTAAGACTGTCAAGAACTTATATTGTCTGTAATTCAGAACTGTATAGATTATTGCATGAAAAAATCATGAAAAACTCCCTGCACAGTATCTTAAAGTCTCCTCTCTGTACACAGATCCTTTTATTCTCCCTCAGGAAGGTGAGGATAATTATGTCCTTGATGTGTTCATCGCATTTTTATCTCCTGGGAAAGCTGCACCGTATCTGTGTCAGAATGTTGGAGTGCTTCCCTCCATCTGATCTCAAAAATGTCACTTCCCCGTGTTCTCCTGGACAACTTCTGTCCTGTTAACAGCTGGAAATCCTCAAACCTTGCTGGGATGGTGTGGACGCCATTCCACCTGTGGTTAAGACACAGTCTCCCAAGCATGGGATGGGATCCAGGGGGTCTGAAGCTAGGACATGTGCCGGCTCCAACTCCACCAGGTCTAGGCACTGACCGTGTGGTCGCCTCGAGTGGCTTCTGTGAATGAAGGAAATAATGTGGAGCCTGTCCCTCAAATGTGGTTTTACACTTGCTATTTTCCATAGCCCCTTTCTCTGGACTTCTCCCCTCCTCAATTCTGCTGTCAACACTTGAAGAATCCAGATATTACATATAAACTGTCTTGTGTGTCTAAAAAGCTTAGCGTTACATAATGGGCATTAAACAACCATTTGTTGAAGGCTCTCTACCTTAAATTTCTAGAGATTCTTTATGTGCCCAATCTCATGGCATGAATATCTAGTGTTAACATCTTGAGTACAGACAGCCTTGAGCAAGGAGACCCGTAGTGATATGCTAGGAATTATGAGGAAACGTATTCTTTTTAAAAATCCAAGTTCATGTCATCTGGCTCAGAATCCAATTCTTGCTCTATGCTCTGGGGGCAAGGGCACCCCCAGTAAAGAGCCCAGGCAGAGCACACAAAGCCCCCCACAGCTCAGGAGGCCCCGCCCATGTGAAAAGGTTTCCAAGAGACTTTCTAATGCTGCCCTGTTAAATGTGAACAGATGATGAAGATCTCCAGGTGTTCGTGCAAGCCCTCTAATATGAAAAGAACCCAAACAAACACACAGAAGAGAAGAAAACAAAGACCGTTCAAGAGAAACAAAGAAGCTGACTTTGTCTGAGTCACAGGAGAGAAACTACATTGGGTTTGCTGTACGAGAACAGATTTATTTTAAGAGAAGAGGGAGAAGATGAGTCGAACAGGAGATCGCTTAGAAATTTAAAGACTAGTGTTGACATTTAAATTTTAAAAATCTCACAAGAAAGGAGTGAAGGTAAAGTAGAGGAAAGACGATTAAAACCAAAAGGCAAAGGGATGGAAGTAAGAGAAGAGGGCCTGAGCCCTGCGGGACCACTGGCTGAATCCTGTAAGTTCCAGAGAGGATCAGAGAAAATGGAGAGGAAACAACCACTGAAATAAATGGGAAAGGCGACGGCCCTGGAGGAGCCACAGGATCCGTCCTATGATGGGAGAAAACAGAGCTCCACACCTCCTCGTCCTGTGGAACAGCTGAAACACTAGAAGCAAAGAGAAACGTATGATGACTCTGGGTACGGGGATCTGGGGAAAGGATTCAGACAATCCTCAAAAGGTAGGAAGACACAGGAGAAACTCCATCAGACCTCCAGGGAAGTTATTTCTAATCTAGACTGTTTCACTCAGACAAATATCAGTGTCAAGACGAAATAGACATGTTAACATTTAGGAATCGTTTTCAAAAAATCTCCCAACAACCTTTCTGCAGGAAGCTGTGGGATTATGTCTTCCACCAAAAACAATCAAACAAAACCCACCAACAAGCAAATCAAGACAGAGGAAGACGGGGATACAGCAAGGAGGAGAGAGATTACAAGAGATGGGAAAGGGACCTGCTGATGGCCACGGGGCGCCGTCACAGCCCCAGTTCCTGGAGAACCAGTATGGACCAGGCCAGATGAGAGGACACAGAGGACTCCCTGAGACGTTACACAGAACACCAAATTGATACCTAAGCTGTTTTTCCCTACGTTGGGATTGGGAGTTTGGGATGGAGTCATGATAAGCACACAGGAGAGCAGCATGCGGGTGCACGGACACAATGATTAATTGCAGATGGACAATTGTTAATTGTGTGGATAAGGAACATCGCATTCATGTGTGCTTCATCTGGCAATAGTGTCATTGTAGTTATGACGGTAAAGCATTACCTAATAATCTAATGTATTGCCCAGTACAACCATGCTGGGGGCAGAAATTGCAGGAAGGGCTTGGGCGTGGAGCATGACAGCGCACCTCCCTGTTCCCCCAGACGGGACGTGGAAGTTCAGTCCTACATGATGGGAAACCCTGCAGCCCCCTGTGGTAGAGATGCATTCGTCATGGGAAACCCTGCAGCCCCCTGTGGTAGAGATGCATTCGTCATGGGAAACCCTGCAGCCCCCTGTGGTAGAGATGTATTCGTGATGGGAAACCCTGCAGGCCCCTGTGGTAGAGATGCATTCGTCATGGGAAACCCTGCAGCCCCCTGTGGTAGAGATGCATTCGTGATGGGAAACCCTGCAGCCCCCTGTGGTAGAGATGCATTCGTGATGGGAAACCCTGCAGTCCCCTGTGGTAGAGATGCATTCGTGATGGGAAACCCTGCAGCCCCCTGTGGTAGAGATGCATTCGTGATGGGAAACCCTGCAGCCCCCTGTGGTAGAGATGCATTCGTGATGGGAAACCCTGCAGCCCCCTGTGGTAGAGATGCATTCGTGATGGGAAACCATGCAGCCCCCTGTGGTAGAGATGCATTCGTGATGGGAAACCCTGCAGCCCCCTGTGGTAGAGATGCATTCGTGATGGGAAACCCTGCAGCCCCCTGTGGTAGAGATGCATTCGTGATGGGAAACCATGCAGCCCCCTGTGGTAGAGATGCATTCGTGATGGGAAACCCTGCAGCCCCCTGTGGTAGAGATGCATTCGTGATGGGAAACCCTGCAGCCCCCTGTGGTAGAGATGCATTCGTGATGGGAAACCCTGCAGCCCCCTGTGGTAGAGATGCATTCGTGATGGGAAACCATGCAGCCCCCTGTGGTAGAGATGCATTCGTGATGGGAAACCCTGCAGCCCCCTGTGGTAGAGATGCATTCGTGATGGGAAACCCTGCAGCCCCCTGTGGTAGAGATGCATTCGTGATGGGAAACCCTGCAGCCCCCTGTGGTAGAGATGCATTCGTGATGGGAAACCCTGCAGCCCCCTGTGGTAGAGATGCATTCGTGATGGGAAACCCTGCAGCCCCCTGTGGTAGAGATGCATTCGTGATGGGAAACCATGCTGCACCCTGCAGTATAGAAGCATTCACTTAGTGTCTGAAGGCAAAGGCCAAAAGAAATGGCTGGAAGCCTTGAAAGCTTTCCCTCTTGGGAGCTGGAAGTAAGGCGGGGTGGCTATCAGGGAGCATTGTTTTCATAATGAGCCATGTTGTAGTATTTTACCACTAAACCACGTGCGTGTATGATGCTGATGAGATCACACATCACCTTTTTAAAGACCTTGTCTTCCTATTGCTCACTGTGATGGCTCACACTTGCAGCCATCAGACCACAAGCAGTCTGAAGCTGGGCTGCAGAATCTCTCAGGGACCGGGAGGAAGAATTTCCCGGAATCCAGATTTCTCGGCTCCACAGGGTGACAGGGAGCTGAAGCGGTGGAGTGTGCAGTTGCTCATTTCATCTTTGGAGAAAGAGGGCATCAGAGTCCTTCAGCGTCCCTCCTCCCTCCATCCCTCTGGTAATAAACACACTTGGTAACTGACAGAATGCTCCTTCCTTGACATTGACAAATTCCCTGCAGTTTTCAAGGTTGTTGCAAGACGGTCTGTGTGAATAAAGGTGCTAAACACAGCTGTTTCAGCTGCTATATTTAAAACTGAATAGCTCAAATATAGATTTCATTACAAATAGAACTGCTTAGAGGGGCTCCAAATGAGACTCTAGCTTGCTGGCAGCTCTCACGGTCACAGGAGGCCAAGCCCATGTGCTGGCACCCCTGTGACTCAGCTCTGCCCCCTCAGCCACTGCAGCCCCCACGGCCAGGCTGCAGAGTCCACAGCTCCCTAATGCAGGGCCGTGGACAGGTTAAACCACATATTCACAACGAGCCACTAGTGAAAACAAGAAGCGTAAGGAATCCTCAGAATAAACTCGCAAGGACCAAATCTGCCTCAAAATTACCTGTACCCGCCCTCTAAGTCACATCAGTTAATCAAAGCCCTTCCATTGCACATCGCGATTTCTCTGATTCTTTAAATGTTAAAAGGAAAAGCAATTCACAGTAAAATGTGTAACCAAATTAGCTTATATATATATATATAAAGAATAAAGATAACTATTTCTAATACATTATATATGGAGAAGTGCTTACAAATATCAGCCTGGAATGTTGTCTTCTACCTCATCATTTGGCAACAAACTTTTTTAAGAATCATAAAAAAAAGAGAGAAAGTAAAGAAAGAGAGAAAGCAGGAGGGAAAGAAAAGGAGAACAGAGGGAGAGAGAGAGGAAGGAGGAAACGCGGGAGGGAGGGAGGGAAGGAAGGAAGGAGAGAAGGAAAGAGGGAAGGAAGGAGGGAAGGAAGGAAGGAGAGAAGGAGGGAAGGAAGGAAGGAGGGAAGGAAGGAAAGAGGGAAGGAGGGAAGGAGGGAGGGAAGGAGGGAGGGAAGGAAGGAAAGAGGGAAGGAGGGAAGGAGGGAGGGAAGGAGGGAGGGAAGGAGGGAGGGAAGGAGGGAGGGAAGGAGGGAAGGAAGGAAAGAGGGAAGGAGGGAAGGAGGGAGGGAAGGAGGGAAGGAAGGAGGGAGGGAAGGAGGGAAGGAGGGAGGGAAGGAGGGAAGGAGGGAGGGAAGGAGGGAGGGAAGGAGGGAGGGAAGGAGGGAGGGAAGGAGGGAAGGAAGGAAAGAGGGAAGGAGGGAAGAAGGGAGGGAAGGAGGGAGGGAAGGAGGGAGGGAAGGAGGGAGGGAAGGAAGGAGGGAAGGAAGGAAGGAGGGAAGGAGGGAGGGAAGGAAGGAGGGAAGGAAGGAAAGAGGGAAGGAGGGAAGGAGGGAGGGAAGGAGGGAGGGAAGGAAAGAGGGAAGGAGGGAAGGAGGGAAGGAGGGAGGGAAGGAAGGAGGGAAGGAAGGAAAGAGGGAAGGAGGGAAGGAGGGAGGGAAGGAGGGAGGGAAGGAAGGAGGGAAGGAGGGAAGGAGGGAGGGAAGGAAGGAAGGAGGGAAGGAAGGAAGGAGGGAAGGAGGGAGGGAAGGAAGGAGGGAAGGAAGGAAGGAGGGAAGGAGGGAGGGAAGGAAGGAGGGAAGGAAGGAAAGAGGGAAGGAGGGAAGGAGGGAGGGAAGGAGGGAGGGAAGGAAGGAGGGAAGGAGGGAAGGAGGGAGGGAAGGAGGGAAGGAGGGAAGGAGGGAAGGAAGGAAGGAGGGAAGGAAGGAAGGAGGGAAGGAAGGAAGGAGGGAAGGAAGGAGAGAAGGAGGGAAGGAAGGAAGGAGGGAAGGAGGGAGGGAGGGAGGGAAGGAAAGAGGGAAGGAGGGAAGGAGGGAGGGAAGGAGGGAGGGAAGGAGGGAGGGAAGGAAGGAGGGAAGGAGGGAGGGAAGTAGGGAGGGAAGGAGGGAAGGAGGGAAGGAAGGAGGGAAGGAAGGGGGGAAGGGGAGACAGGGAGGGAGGAAAGAAGAGAGAAAGTAAATAGACAGGTTTGGCTTTCTTTAGCCTTAAATGCAAAAATCTCAAACAGAAGGTCATTTTATGTTTTGTGCCTACTTTTCATTACAGGATATATCATATCATTACATTTCAATCTGTCTTTTAATATATAATCAGTCTAAAGAACTAAAGGTAATATATCATTCTTGAATTTTTGGACAAATAATGATTTTTATTCACTACATAATTAATTTAAAATAAATAGCAAGTACCCTTGTTAAAGGGGGAAAGTAAAAATCTTTTCCATATATCATGAATATTAATAATGATAAAATTAAAATGAATTTTATAATACAGCTATGAATAATTCATTGATCTACAACTGAGTTTTTACAATCACTTATTTGTCCTACACAATGGGAAAATGAAGAAACGGCCTAAGGTCCTGAGAAGGGGACCCTATGGTCCCACAGTGAAGAGCAGGGACTGTGTGACCCTGAAGCTGCCGTCCTTCCTCACTGCCACGCTGTCTGATGTGCTTAGGTGTTGTGGCTGGCGTGAGATGACAGACACAGATTTGTTAGCTTAATTCGTCTTTGGTTCACTCATGAAATTGAGCAAACTTCGGTTCCACACCTGTTGCAGGTCTGCCGTGGACCGGTTCTGGGATTTAGAGTCTAATGGGCTCTGACCCCTTCCCTGAAGAGCTCGTGGTGGGGTCAGGGTGCTGCTTAGGAGATCTACAATTACAGCATGGTATGCTAAATTTTGTGACAGTCAAGAAAAAGCCATAACACAAGATGTGCTGCAGCCTCCAAAGCTTCCTGCAAAACTCTTTCTAGAAAACCCACCACAGTTTCAGTGACAATCATCAGTTTGTAATTATCTATCTATAGACCAATTTTTCTCTGTAATGAGGCTTTTTCCTTATCCTTTCTTTTTGTAAATGCAGTGAGCCTGAAAAGTGGAGAGCCTAAGAAGACACAGACATTATTAAGCATTTTGGGATATTATTTTTTTGTAGAAATGTCACCCAGGCCTTATGTGCCCCTGACGAACAGCAGCCCCGCGCCCCTTCATGCTTCAGTACGAGGCCTCTTGCGGGGACTGTGGGGAGAACCCGCAGCACATGCCCACCCTCGGCAGGGTTGAAGTGCCCCCAGCACCGAGCAGTCCACTGGCTCTGGGAGGCTCTGCTCAGCACAAACGGAGAGTAGGACCGCTGGGTGCGCACTGTGGCGCCCTGCATGGCTGTTTGGTGTCGCCTGGGACAAGACTGCATGTGCTTTCATGGAAAGCCACTGGAAATAATAAAACAATCCTGTAAAAAGCACTTGTGACCCCTTTGATGCCCGCACCTAGAGTAACAGGCGGGGATGCTACAGCTGCTGCAGGCCCACCAGGCCAGGCACCCTTTGTTCAGAGAAATGGGGAGGGCCATTCAGTTCCCGCCAGTGTGGGCAACACACAGGCCTTTAGAGGGACCGTAAGGCCGCTGAGTCTATGAGACTGAGTGAATTCCTCTTTCCCTCAAACAGCAGACATGACTCAGCTGTCCCTGAGTTTACATCAGCTGCAATCACACTTGGTATGATTTCAGTTCGTATTCCACTTTAAGGTAGTATGATGTACAGTTTCGTTGCTCCCACATGAATTAATTCTTCCCTTAATCATCCTCAGTCACTTCTAAATGTTGAGGGAATCCTGGGCGGCAGCATACTAGAGTGGAAACAAGACGCCGATGTCACTGAGAGGGAGCCTCAAGTCCTGGGCCCGTCTCTGAAGTAAAGGAATCAATGCTGAACTGTCCTCCCCACAGGGAATTATGAAAACCGCAAGAGAATAGTGGACTTAAAATCATTTTGCAGAATGTCAATATGCCATTTTTACTTATTCCCCAGTGTTAGAAAAGAGACTTACTTAAAACGGTTTTACCTAATGAACTAGTGTTTATTCATTTATTTATTCATTCAACATGAATTTGTTGATCATTACTGTGTGTCAGGCACAATTCCAGACTCTTGTGATTTAGAAATAAGTTAGACAGCAAAGTGTCTACCATAATGGAATGTAGCTTTTCAGTGGGGGAAGATAGAACATAAATGCATAAACAGAGATACACACACACACACACACACACACACACACACACACTCCACAAGGGAAAATCGATGGATTGGATGCCATTAAAATTAAAACTTTTGCTCTGCAACGTACCCAGCTAAGACAATAAATATTTACAAATCAAATATTCAACAAAGAATTAATATCTAGAATATACAATGAAGTCTCAAATTCAGTGATCTAAAACAATATAGTAAGAAAATGGGCAAAAGCTATGGGCAGACAGTTCACTAAAGCTGAAATCCAAATGCACATGAAAAGATATTTGATTCCATCAACTATCAGGCAAATGCAGGTTAAAACCATGATGAGCTGTCACTGCATACCTAGAATGACCAACATGAAACAACTACAACACCAAATTTTGACTAAGAGGCAGAGAAACTGAATCACTGGTGCGTCGATTGTGGCAAAGTGAATAGTACGGCCACTCTGAAACCAGTGTGGAATTTTCTTTTAAAGCTAGCCATGCAATTGTCATATGACCCAGCTATCCTGCTGTCAGGCATTCATCCCAGAGAGATGGAAATGTACATTCACAGTAAAACCTGTACACACATCTTTACAGAAGCTTTTCTCACGGTAGCCAAAAGCCAGAAATAGCCCAGGTGGCCTCCAAAGCATGAAGAGTTAAGCTGTGTCCAGCCATACCATGGAATACTACTCAGCCATTAGAAGGAATTATTGATGCAACCCAGCTGGAAGCACCAGAGAACTATGCTGAATAAGAAAAGCCAATCTGCACACTTTGCACAGTGTATGACTTCGTTTATAGAACATTCTTGAAATGACAAGATGATAGAAACATTGATGGATGGTTGCCAGGGGTTCAGGGCAGGAGAGTTGGCTCTGAAAGGGAAGGGGTTAGGCTTGGCTATGAAAATGAAGGTGGGCATGGCTGTGAAAAGGCAGAAGTGGGCATGGCTGTTAACTGGAAGGGGCATGGGCATGGCAATGAAAGACAGTGGAGTGGGCGTGGTTATGAAAGAAAAAGGTGGACGTGGCTATGAAAGGGCAGGAAGTGGGCGTCGCTATGAAAGGGCAGGAAGTGGGCGTGGGCATGAACAGGGAAAGTGGGCGTGGCTATGAACAGGAAAAGGCTGGCCATGGCTATGAAAGGGAAGAGGGTGGTCTTGTAAATGAAAGGGGCACAACGTGGGCAAGGCTATAAAAGGGCACAGAGGAACCCTTGCTCCTTCAGTGATGGTTATCTGCATGTTGACTGTGGTCATAGACACAGAAACCTACACTGGTGCTAAAAGTGCACAAAATTAAACACAAATGCATAAATGAACCCAAGAGGAAGTAGGAAATCTGCACATCGGTGGGATGAATCAATGTCGTTCTGCCTGTGAGTATGTGCTAAGGTTCTGCAGAACATTATTATTGGGGTACACTGAGACACGGGTACATGGGGTTTCTGTGTCATTTCTTCCAACTGCATGTGAATCTACAGTTACCTCAAAACAGTTTAAAACCAAAATCTGCATAATATAATTTTGGATAATGACAAATGCCATAAAGAAAAAAAACACTAATTCTCATGGGGGAAATTAGAGGAAAGGTGGATGAGGAGAAAGGCCAGCAAAGCTTTGGCTGAGGACAGAGTGTGCCTGAGAACCCCAAGGAGCTCCCACCTGGCTGGTGTTATTTTTGTTTTGCAGCTAAGCTGCCTGCTAAACACACAGTTTAAGAGCTCATCCTGGGAATTCCATTACCAATGATCACAAGCAGCATCTGTGACAGGGAACTGTGAGCAGCCAGAGCCGTGGGTGCATATTCCTTCCTACTGCGCCTGAAGAACTGGGAAAAGCAGGTCACAGACTCACTTATTAGCTGATTGTCCTGTGAATTTTTCCCTGGTTGAGGCCCTATTGTTAAAAGCACACTGTGTGTGTGTGTATACATATATGAACATGCACACACACATTTAGTAAACAGCAGCATCATACACCCTGCAAGGGCATTTAGCCTGTACTCCATCTGTCAGTGGCTTTTAAATCTTCATCTTATAAGTGACTCCCAGACGGAAACACATCTTGGAACAGAGGTAGTCTCACCCCCAGCAATTACTCTAACTCCCCTTCCTCCAAGAGGGGTTCTCATGTTTGTGAGGGTGTGTCCTCTCTCCTGGAGAGCCCGAGGGACCCAGGAAGGGCACCAGAGGACCCACACTGGGACATTTGGATGAGCACTGGTGAGAGGCTGAAGGTGCTTCACTGCTTCACCGTTTCACCTGGGAATGGGAAGGACACTTCCGACTCCATGACTGGTGAATGTGCACATGGAGAAGAGAGCACACTCCAAATAAAACCTGTAATTTTGTCCATTAAATTCTGTTTTATAGATGCTTATCACTTTAATGAAAAACCTGTCCCTCTCCTGACAGTGGTCAGTCATACCTGCCATTGAGGGCCTGGGACTGTGGCTGCTCCCACACGGGTGGCTTGATGGTCACCAGGTCTTCTTCCTTGCTACCTTTTATGAACACTGAGGAATAGAAAAACACTTTTCCCAAAACAGTGATGGACAACGTGATGAATCTATAGAACGTTCTAGAGTTGAATTCATCTAGAGATGAATTTTTAAGATTACCAGTAGAAAAAGTCATTGTGTAAATTAATGTAATAATATTTTATGAAAGCAAAATATTATGATTGTTTTAGCATAGTATTGGCAATATAGCCCATAGAATGGCTTTTTTCATTAATGTCCAGTCCTACTAATTCTCAATCTCTTATTTTGCTTTATATTGGTTTATTTATAAGGTTTATTTAAATATGTCTATTTGGTGTTTTTCAAATGGTGAGAATTAACTTGAATTTTTATAAAACCACTATCTCGAATGCTATCCCAACCTTTCTTAGTCAAGTTAGTAATATCTCAGAATGTGTTGGAAATAACTGTGACTACTATATAAATATTAATCATAGAGGTTTGTACATAAGCCCCATTTTAAATACTATTTTGGATGTTGCTTTATAGCTATAAAAAAAAATTTTAAATTCTTACTCAAGATGTTGTACTGTGTTTTGCTTTTTAATTAGTAAATAACATGCTCTTGTAAAACCTTTTATGTGGAAATCGCCATAACTTATTTGCTATCCTTTGAACTGAGGACAAAAATACAAACACACACAGCAGCCTGCTGATGATATAAGCTATGAAATACACGTGCAGATACATCACGTATGCTTCTGCACATGTATTTTGTCTCCACATACTTTATAATCTTAATACTTTGTAGACTCAGTCAGAAAAATGACTCTTTCCCCTAGTTTTATAAGCATATATTTATAGTTTTGTGAATTTTTTTATTACAAAGAGTAATTTCATTACTTTTCTTAAAAGGTTTTTCTATAAGGAATAATTTCTTGGAAATTAATTGGGTGTGATATGAGGGGGTCGTTGCCGCCATCCCTCTCATCTTATCTCCATGAGTCTCATCACCTCCATGTGTCTCATCATATCCAGATGTCTCATGATCCCCATGCCTGTCATCTCCATGCATCTCATCTCCATGCATCTCATCACCTCCATGTATCTCATCTCCATGTGTCTCATTATCCCCATGGATCTCATCAACTCCGTGGTTCTCATCACCTCTGTGGTTCTCATCACCTCCATGAGTATACCTCCGTGGGTCTCATCACCTCCGTGTATCTCATCACCTCCGTGTGTCTCATCACCTCCGTGTGTCTCATCACCTCCGTGTGTCTCATCACCTCCGTGTATCTCATCACCTCCATGAGTCTCATCACCTCCGTGTGTCTCATCACCTCCATGTGTCTCACCATCCCCATATGTCTGCATTCATCTCATCATGTCCGTGTGTCTTATCATCTCCTTGTGTCTCATCTCCATGTGTCTCGTCATCTCCATGTGTCTGTGTACCTAGCCTGGCCTCATTGCCTACTTGCAGCAGATGGGTTAAAGACCTGACAATCACATGCCTCAGGTAGGGTTTTGCTTTTATTATGAATATCAGCCTCATCATTCTGCCTTTTTGTTCTTCTCTAGAGTGGCCACATCTGGTGGAAGAGGAAAAAAATGTAGTTATTGAATTCAGTCAAGTGTTTGCGTCTTTGAAGCTATCAACAGAATTCCATCAAGAAAGGTTCCGGCTGGTCTCACAGACATATGGATATCCGAGGAGCCACCTAAAGGTAAGGAACTCTATGTGGTATTAATACTTTAAGCTTTACATGCTGATAGGTGTTTTGCGTATATACCTTAAAATATGTTGGTTTGAAATGCGTAAATATATGTTTGTGAAGGAAGCAGTATTTTATTCGATATAGAATACCACACCTCTTGCTTTTAATAAACCATGCAGTATAAAGTCAGAACATGTAATCTCTTGGTAAACAAAGACTCAAGTAGCCTTCTGCGATCTAGCTACAACAGCACCCAAAAGAAGAATTTATAAACATACTAATAGGTCTGGTTCACCCTTCAACAGTCATAGAGAAGCTCCTTGGTACAAAGTCCCTTTAAATACAGATCCCTATGTTCATTATTAGTTCTATTTTGGGATATTTTATATTTAAGGAAATTAAGAAAGTCATTAATTAGGGACTCTTTTGCATTGCCAGAGTGCCTGTAGGTTTCTGTCAGTTCCTGTTGATAAACCTCCCTTGCTGCCACTGTGGGCTCTGGGAGTCATGCTCCTCGAAAAACTTCAGGTTGCCACGTTTTATTTTCAGAATAATTGTAGTAAAATACACATAACATGAAGTGTATCATTTTCACGGTTTTCAAATGTATAATTAGTGATATCAAGTGTATTCACTCATGATGCGATGGTCACACCCTCCGTCTTCAAAAGTTTTTCATTCACAAACTGAAACCCAGTCCCAATTAAACACTAAGTGCTCAGGCCTCCCCTGCACTCCCTGGTCCCAGCACTCTGCTTTCTGTCTCTATGAATGTGACACCAGACTCACCTCCTGTGAGGGGCATCGTACAGTATCTGTTCTTTTGTGACTGGTCTCTTTCGCTTAGCATGATGTCCTCAAGGTGCAGCCATGTTGCAGAATGGGTCGGAACATCCTTTCTTTCTAAGGCTAAATAATAGTCCACTGTACATCTCAGCAGACATGTGTGCTGCTTCTACCTCTCAGCTACTGTGAATGACGCTACTGTTAGCTTGGGTGTAGAAATACATATTTGAGTCCCTGATTTTACATCTCCTGGGCATCAACCCAGAAGTGGGATTGCTGGATCATGCACATCATATTGTATTTTTAATTCGTTCAGGAAATGCCACTCTTTTCCATAGTGGTTGCACCACAAAATGGTGCATTATTGCCACAGTTCACAGGGCTCCAGTTTCTCCACATCCAGGCTGACACTGTTGTTTCCTATGGTTTTCTTTTTAAAAATACTAGACATCCTGGTGGATGTGAAGTGGTATCCTATTGTGGTTTTGATTTGCATTTCCCTAATAATTCATGACGTTGAGCATCTTTCCATGTGTTTATGGGACACTTGCATGTCTTCTTTGGAGAAATGTCTAAGTCCTTTGCCTTAATCAGGTTCTTTGTTTTTTATTGTTATTGAGTTGTAGGAGTTCTTATATATTATAGATATTAACTCCTTATCATATGTATGATTTGCAAGTATCTTCTGCTGTTTCACGGGTTGCCTTTCACTTCGTTGGTAATGTCTCTTGACACAAAAACATTTCGTTGTTTTCTTTTATGTTTTGATGTTGCCCAATTTCACTATTTTTTTTTTTTTTACCTAACTTTAGGTATCATATTTAATCAATCATTGCCAAATTCAATATCAGTAAGCTGATCCTTCCTATTTTCTTCTAAGAGTTTTGTAGCTTTAGCCTCTGTGTTTAGGTTGCTAACCCATTTGGAGTTAATTTTTTTTTTTACAGGTTTAAGGTAAGAGTCTAACTTTATTCTTTTGCATATGGTTATCCTCTGTGTGTTGAAAAGACTGTCCTTGCCCCACTAAATGGTTATGGCACCCTTGTCAAAAATCATTTGACCATATATGCAAGAGTTTATTTCTGGGTCCTCTATTCTGTTCCATTGGTCTGTATCTCTGTCTTTATGCCAGTACCACACTGTTTTGATTACTGTAGCTTTGTAGTAAGTTTTCAAGTCAGAAAGTATGAAATGTCTGTCTGTGTTCTTTTTCAATATAGTTTTGGCTATCTAGGGGTCTCTTAAGATTCCATATGAATTTTGAAATAGATTTATTTCTGGAAAAAAAATGACCTTAAGATTTTGAAAGGAATTGCACTGAATTTGTAGATCATATGGCTATGTTTCTTATTGAGACAGAAACAGGTTTTTTTTTAATACTTTCTAGTAAAGAATTTCTATGTGAAATTTAAGCATGTATCATGACTTTAAATAATTCTTTCTCTTTGGAAAAAAAAGTTCAGATTCTTACATCGTTTTTCTGAGCCTGGTATGATTAACAATGAGAATTATATAAGAATATCAAATATAAAGTTTTCTGAAATCTTCCCCAAAGACGAAGATGTTTCTGTTTAGTTTCTTTAAAACTCAGCTTTGTTTTTAAGACCTAATTCTCTAGCAGTAATTTTGAAGGCTTTGTTCTCTAGCGGTAATTTCTTAGGTAGAAAGTCAACAATGGCATGAGATGTTCCACCTAATCTCGGCGATTGAAGGTACCCCGGCGTCCAGGGGTTTATTGTTCATGACAAGAGACTAGAAAATATCCAAGCTTAGATACTTAGATGTATTAGGCATCATCCAAGACCACCATGAATACTAACAATGTAGAGAGGCTTGGAGCACATGTTTAATTCCCCAACTGTGTCCGTTATAGATCATAAAACTTATCACTCATAGAGCCGTATACGGTAAGCACCAGCACTGGGCAACCACGAACTCTTTCTGCAAGGAAGCATGACTATTATTCCCTCTTTAGAGGTCAGTAAAGAGGAGATCAGTGAGCTTAGGTAACTAACCTAAGATAACATAATTAATAAGCAGCCAGGACAGGACCTGAACTATGGCTAACTGTCCTGGAAAGAAGGCTTGTGTACAACGTGGTGGGAAGGAAAGATGTTTGAGGATTTAGACTTAACACAAATCAGGAACTCCAGGAAGCCTTTAATTTCAGTTCTTAATTCAAGCCTAAATTCAACTCTAAGAAAAATATTCAAAAACTGGCACTTAGAAACGACATGACAAAACTCTCACTCAAAGAACAGACTTTGCTTCTACCACTGCCCTTTTCCACCACCAGTGCTAAGTAATGAGTGGGCATTTATCATTTGTTCATCATTCTCTCATGCTTTCAACAGTGCCAAGTACCTGTTTTGTGCCAGGAACTCTTGTGTCTGTACGTGTAAAAATAAACGAGATGCAGTCCTTGCCCTCAAAGGCTTCGCACATTGAACAAACATAAGGCATGGAGAGGACTATAGGAAGGCTACACCGTAGTCTTTCCCTTAGTGCAAAATGTGTGTCTTGTTCCTTTCTGCGTTCCAGAGCTGGGCATGTTTTCTGGGCCATATTAAGTACTCCGTCACATCTCAATGAATCCACAGGGGTCTGTGCAAGCTGTTGAGGGGGACACAGAAGAGATCTTAATTGGGAGCAGAGGAATCCAAGAGACCTTTGCAGAGGGGAGATCATCCCAACAGTGGTTCTTTAAACATTAGTTTATTAGATGAATAAATCTGGAAATGGCTGGCTTGAGAGAAGGAAAATACAAAACTCAGAGACGGGAAGCGTCAGGTAATGGATGTGAAATACTGTTCAGTTGTCACGTACAGCTACATGTTAGGACAAAGGGATTAGCTCCTCGTGGCTTAGGTTTGGTGTTTATAAAGTGAGCATAGGTACTGTCTGCATTCTGTGGTCCATAGGAGACAGAATGGGATGTGGCTCTATTTCTCACCCTCTCAGACGGAACGTAGAACAGAATGGTCCTCTGTAAGAAGTTGCATGCCTCCTCTCAGTCCTTGAAATTGATGACTACTTTCTTTCACTCATCTGCCTGCCGTCCTTTCTGCCCTCAAAGTCTGATGTTACTTTCTGAATTCTGTTTTAGTCACTGTTGTGCAGTTTGCCTAACTGTAGGCTCCAGGAATTGTTCTGCTAGTCCTAACCTCAGATCTCAACTCAGAATCAGCACTCAGATGGAAGGACCCTTAGCACCACCACCATGGCAAAGCGGCAGCTGCTGCCCTCAAACCCAAGGCCCGCTACCCTCCCCAGCTCTCAGCTCCTCCCTCCCCTGCAGTTCTCCCCCCGCCGTGTGTCATCTCTTCTGTCTGTGGCAGCTAGCTTCCTTTAGCGTCTGCACTTACGAAGGACTTGGGGGCTTGATCCTATGGGAGAAATAAAAATGCCATAGAACAAGATTTAGATTTAGGGCATTTTTCTGTCCTCGTGTGTCCCAATTAGCCACTGAGATTGCTGAGCCGTGAACACCTGTGGCGCCTCCACAGCTGGTGCTCTAGGAAATCCAATTTCCCCTGAACCAGAGCCCAAAGAGAAAATCACACTCTGCATCCAATTTCCATGCTAAAGACTTTCCTTAAAATAAAATCAATATCTGTTTCCCAAAAAACTACATGAATTGTGTTCTGAATGGTGACTATTTTAAAGAAAAATATACCATGTGTCCAGAAGGAAAAATCTGCTGAAATAGCTTCAACTCTATAAATCTATGTATCCTTTGACCCTTTGCAAGAAATATATTTAAAACAGTGAACAAATGTCATTAGGTTTAGTCCTGGAACTGCCAACAATCACTTGTCTTTGGGCAAATCTCTACAAAATATTCATTCCTTTTTCTGTAAAACAGAAATAAATGGTCAAATGAGATGAATATCAAGAACCTAATGTAAACTACAAAAGATGATGATGGTAGCGAACCATTTACTGAGCATCCAGTCTGTACCAACCTTGGTTCTAAAAGTGCCATGTCTTATTTCGTGTTCAAGAAAACCCTATGAAGCTAGTTATATGTGTGTGTGTGTGTGTGTGTGTGTGTGTGTGTGTGTGTGTATTAGTTTTCACACTGCTGATAAAGACATACCTGAGACTGGGTAATAAAAAAGAGGTTTAATGTACACACAGTTCCACGTGGCTGGGGAGGCCTCGCAATCATGGCGGAAGGTGAAAGCCACGTCTTATGTGGCGGCAGGCAAAAGAGAAATGAGGGCTAAGTGGAAGGGGAAACCACTTATGAAGCCATCAGATCTCGTGAGACTTCTTAACTACCATGACCACAGTACAGGGGAAACAACCCTCATGATTCAATTGTCTCCCACTGGGTCCCTCCCACAACATGTGGGAATTATGGGCGCTACAATTCAAGGTGAGATTTGGGTGCAGACGCAGACCCAAACCGTGTCTGTCTGTCTATCTAAATTCATAATTTATATTAGAAAAAATTAATGTACAGAGAAGTTAAATAACAGTTAATAAATGACACAGATGGAATCCAGATCTATGTAGGCATTTTAACTTCCAAGTTGATGTTGTTAACTACAGTGAACTAACTCTACTATCTCTATAAAGCCATATGCAGGTACTATACATTATTATTCTTGTGTCTATTTCATAAATATGTATAACATATATCGCTTATATGCACGCATAACACACTGTGTGGATATACACACAAACAACTTGTAGAGCTGCTATGTTGCTGCCAAATCAAATTGTTTTGCTTTAATGGCTCAACGCCATTAATATAACTTTATAGTCATCGTCCTCACACATCCTTCCCCAGAAAGCAAGCAAATCATTTTGAGTCATGCTTTGTGAAGATCCTCCCCAATTCATGGAAGATTGCTTTTCAGTTGTTTTCATCATGATTCCTTTGGGTTGCTTCAATCGTAATTTTTATGATTTCATTAAAACAGTGTTTCTTGCAGTGTGATATTATAAAATATAATGGATAGTTAAAAATAAATAAATTTGTTTGAACTTTTATTTTTCTGGAATGTCGTTCAGGAAATAGTAGAAATTTGCATTTCTCATGACTTGTATTATCAAAGTCACAGACCACACCTGCAGGAGAGTAGGATGCCAAAGTGCTGATCCCTGTCCTCCTGTTCTGGGGTGTGCTGGAAACTGCAAATCACAACATCTCCTTCCTCCTCACTGAGGACGGTTACCTGAAATCAGGGGACACTGTGAGGGAAGCAGAATTGTAAAGTAGGATCTGTGATTCAGGACCATGGACCACTTCGGGGGATTCAGATCTAAGGGGCAGTCAGATATTGTCAAGGGATTTAGACCCCAGGGATCCACCCAGGAGGATGGAAGGCAGGGGTTTGCCTGAGATGGGTTTCTCTTTGCTTTGCTGGGGGTCCTGCTGCGTGGAGTCAGTGCATGGACCAGCTACCTCTGGTGTGTGGCACAGAGGTCCACGGAAGCTTCACACACAATGATTTTCTACATGAGAATTTCTGAGCTTCAATGCTCTTGTTTCCATTTCCCCTTTGAGTAGAAGTAGGAAATTTTCTAAGCCTGAAGTTGTCAAGCGAGGACTGCATTTTGCTGGAGCTACACAAATTCAGATAAATCTTAAAAAGAGGTATCAGTTCCTGCCCTCTTCAAAATTGTTGTATAAGTTTTTTTTTTTATCTTTTTTTTCTGGTCAGGGGAGAAGGGGCTGGAAGACTGTGGAGTGGGCTAAAGTGATTCCTTAGGTTACTGGTACTAATGGTTTAGAACATCAGACCATACATCAGGCTGTATCTCCCTTTCACAAAATGAGAAGCAGAAACATGGATGGAGTTTGGTGCACGGTGTCTGCGTTAGGGCTGGGTCTCCTCCTCGAGCAAGCTCACAGTCCAGGGTCTGACACACTGCACAATTTGCTGGGGACAGCCCCATGCCTTGGAGGAGACGATTTTTCTTCTAGAAACCTGGGAAGACATTTGTGTTCGGCAGCCGCTGCTGGCAAATTGTGCTGTGGGGTTTAAGCTAGACACTTCGTTCACTGTTTTCATATTTTCTCCTTAGTAGTAGTTGACATTATTTCCTTGAGTTCTAATTTTAAAAGATTATGCACCATCATAGTCATAATTAACTTACTATTTTTAGTATGTTTGGAGAAGCATATCTATTTAATTAACTAGCGGCATCTTCCATTTAAGCTTGTTGTATGTAGACTTCATTGTCTGCTTAGGTCAATAATCCTTCTTAAATGTAGTTAGACATATTTTTATCATGAAAAATCAGAGTGTTGAGCTTTTAAATTTTCTTCCAAAAAATAGAAATGTGTGACTTTATTCAATATGCTAAGCCTTGTACAATGTATCTCCCAGAGAATATTAATGTTTAATATGCATAATCTTTCTTTTCACTTCTAAAGGAGAATGTTCACGTAGCCCCATTCCACAGAAGGTCCTACAATGGCCATTAAGGGTCACTTTGTCAGGGGAAGCAGTTCTTATCAGGTGTATCATTTTCATTAGTCTTGTGGACATATTCTGATTTGACAGGATAAAAATCATGTTAGCATTAGTATCATAGGTATCTTTCATAAATAAATAAATCAAATGTAAAATTTGTGGGTGGGAATTAATAGAAACTGACCAAGTGAAATGAAGAGCAAGTCCCACGTAAGACGTGAAACTTCAATGTAGACACTGCAGAAATGAAATGAATAAATCTTTCTGAGTCAAAAGAACTTTCAGGACGATGTAGAAAGGTGGAAATTTTAGTGCAGGTATTGTTTAATGTTGTACTAATAAATAAGAAACCACTTCATTAGAATATAGCATAAATGGGTAAACTCAGTGACCTATTAGCATATTAAATTTAACAAATAAAAATATTAACTGAAAATGGGCAAAGGATATGGGAAGACAAATCCAAAGAGAAACAAGTGGAATTGACATTAGAAAGGCTGCTCAAACTCCTGACACCATAACCTCCGAGTGGAGCCACTAAGTCGTGGCTTTCTCTCCCTCTCAGTGGACATGAATTTATGCAAGAAACTCCAATTAGCACTAATGAGAGTGATGCATGTAGTAGTCAGGCAGGTTGATAGCAAAGTATTGGAGAGGATGGATGGGTTACAGGCAATTATTAGCAGTATCAGTGGAGCTCAGAAAGGACGTATCCTCTGTAGTAGTAATTCCACTTCTAGATATTTACTGTACAAATATTCACACACAGGACAGCAAAGCTGCATTTTTAAACTGACAGTCAGTACAGAAGCCAGGAGCATGGCCTCTGACCGCACCTGCGGGAACCAAGGTGTGGCTTCACCCTGGATGAGCTACTGGTCTCCGTGTTCTGTGGTTTCCTTTTCTGTATGCCAGGAATAATCACAGTATTTATACCTAAGAGAGCTGTGGTGAGAATCGATTGCAAGGGTTAAAATGGCACTTGTCACATAGCAAGCATTTTTATACTAGAAATGTTGGCTACTTTTACTGCATTCATTGCAGGTCTTGTTTATAAGAACAAGATTCTGGAAACAACTTAAATATTCATCCATAGGAGACTGGTGAAATAAATCATTCCATAGTCACATAATGGAGCACGATAAATTTAGTTTTTTAAATGAAGGAGATTGCATAAACCTAGCCCAAGATATAATATTAAACAAAATTTTGCAGAGTGAAAAAACCATGCATGTGATTTGTATATTTTAAAAAGCACGTGTATATGTAAATACTTGTCAATGCATTAGACTTCAGACCACAGGAGAGGTTGTCTCAGAGGGAAGGAATTAGGTGCCTGAGGCGAGAAAAAAATGCTTTTCATAGTATATCTCTTGAAGCCTTAAGAAAGCTGTGCCGTGTAGATGTGCATTCCTTTTTAGAATAAAGTATTCATGTTTTATTCACCACATATTCATGGAGAGCCCATGTGCAAGCCGATGTGTTGAATCTGAAAAGGGTCCCAAAGATACAGCAGGTGACAGTGGCCCTGGAGGAGCAAGGACCCCACAGCAGGTCAGGACATGCACCCTGGCAATGTTGCCCAGACAGACCCACAGAGGACCACGGGGAGGGAGGGATAGAACCATATTATTTATGCCAAACATGGGGACACCAGGCCCTCAGAAAGAAGAAAGTTGGCCTGAAGATCCAAATAGTTGTATTGAATTTGAGAGAGTGGTGGGAAGAGAATCTTCCACCAGCTGAGCAAAGGCACTGAGGCAGAAAAATATAGGTCCTGTTTGAGAAAAAGGCAATTTGTCTAATTTCTGATGTATTCACAGTAAAACTACATGAGCAGAGGAGAGGGAAATTGGAACATTTCATTGCTGGGAACGTATTTAAAATGCTTTGCATGCTCTCTTAAGAAAAGATAAAATAGGAGAGTGAGAGGTGAGCAAAAGAGGATCCCATCCACAGCCTATGGGGTTATTCATTTTATTTTTCTAATACGGTTTCATAGGCAGGTGGGTGGTTTTGATGATGCTCTCTGAATTATTCAAAGCACTTGCAGACAGGAGTTCTGCCCTTCTGGGTGGCTTTGTGGGGACACCCCTCCCAGAGCTTCTCCCACCAGGCCTGCTGCAGGAGGGTTGCCGTTTCAGCACCTTCAGGAAGGGCAGGCAGAATCAGTCATAGTGCAGCAGTCTGCCTGCGAGAAGTCTGCCCCAGAAACTGTGGTATCTGCACAGTGATGGATGAGGCTCATATCCTTGTCGTTTCATGGGAGATTTACATGCATAACTCTCATTAGCGCTAATGGGAGTTTCTTGCATAAATCTTGCATGCAGGAAGGTGAGAAAAACAGTTTTCTTTTATTCCTCATAGATTTGCTGTTTGAGCCTTCATTCCTTCAGTCTGGGGGCTGGCTTTGGCGTATCATCAGGCACCTTGCACTTAAACTGCCATTGCTCCTCATTTACATGGAAATGGACCGTAGACAGGGTTCTGAACTCACATGTTTAAACACCTCCTACTCGTGCCATCATCCTTGCAAGCACACATATCCAATTAGTGCAACTGATCCAACAAATTTCCATGTGTCAGTTGTACCTGCTGTGAATGTCATTCTGTTCAGCGATAACAGGGCTTGCATCCCAAAATAGAGGTAGGGGTTGAGGCATGGGGAACACTGAGTCCTTGTTGTGAGCTGAATTATTTAAAGTGACTACACTACCAATCTTTTTTAAAGCGCTGGCCTGTATATGAAGCCAGGGTTGGGTTTTGGGGAAGAAGGCGAGCCATGGCCCCCATCACCCAATCGCCGCCTCTCCCCAAGGCGGGTAATTGAGGATCCATTTATACTATCAGTGCAAATATTTAGAAAGACCTAGAGTCATTTCAAAGAAGATGTCTGAGATTCTACGAAGGCTTTGTCTCACACTGCATCTAAGATGAGAGACTCCAGCATTTCCCAAAGCCCACTGCAGGGTTTTGTGCTGTGGTTTGAATGCATGTCATTTGCCCGTCCCATCATAACACAATCAGAACTTCTGGGTGTCTGTTGCTGGCTTGCAGGAGGCGTTGGTGCAGGAATTTGATACTCTTTATGTTAAAATGATGATTAAAGTTTACCTTGATAACCTCAGGGATGTTCAGCTCTGACTGAGAATGATGAATGTGGTGTATCGTGACAGAAAGACTTTAATTGTAACTAAAATTGTGCAATGATTTATACACAAGTATGAATAGGAGGTACCGTCTTGCCATTGTATGTATCCATTTGTGTGTGGCTAACACAGAAATGCACAGAGACCCGTATCTGAGTAAGCCAAGCTAGGTTGACAGAAGATTTGTGTACCTTGATAAGAAAAGAGAAATAAGAGCATAACCACTGTAAAACATTCACCCAGAACATTCACCCAAAACATTAACCCAGAACATTCACCCAAAACATTCACCCAGAATATACACCCAAAACATTCACCCAAAACATTCACCCAGAACATTCACCCAGAACATTCACCCAGAACATTCTCCCAGAACATTCACCCAGAACATTCACCCAGAACATTCACCCAGAACATTCGCCCAGAACATTCACCCAGAACATTCACATAGAACATTCACCCAGAACATTCACCCAGAACATTCACCCAGAACATTCTCCCAGAACATTCACCCAGAACATTCACCCAGAACATTCGCCCAGAACATTCACCCAGAACATTCACATAGAACATTCACCCAGAACATTCACCCAGAACATTCACCCAGAACATTCACCCAGAACATTCACCCAGAACATTCTCCCAGAACATTCGCCCAGAACATTCACCCAGAACATTCGCCCAGAACATTCACCCAGAACATTCACATAGAACATTCACCCAGAACATTCACCCAGAACATTCACCCAGAACATTCACATAGAACATTCACCCAAAACATTCACCCAGAACATTCACCCAGAACATTCACCCAGAACATTCACCCAGAACATTCACATAGAACATTCACCCAGAACATTCACCCAGAACATTCACCCAGAACATTCACCCAGAACATTCTCCCAGAACATTCACCCAGAACATTCACATAGAACATTCACCCAAAACATTCACCCAGAACATTCACCCAGAACATTCACCCAGAACATTCACCCAGAACATTCACCCAGAACATTCTCCCAGAACATTCACATAGAACATTCACCCAAAACATTCACCCAGAACATTCACCCAGAACATTCACCCAGAACATTCACCCAGAACATTCACATAGAACATTCACCCAAAACATTCACCCAGAACATTCACCCAGAACATTCACCCAGAACATTCTCCCAGAACATTCGCCCAGAACATTCGCCCAGAACATTCTCGCAGAACATTCACCCAGAACATTCGCCCAGAACATTCGCCCAGAACATTCGCCCAGAACATTCGCCCAGAACATGCACCCAGAACATGCACCCAGAACATTCACCCAGAACATTCACCCAGAACATTCACATAGAACATTCACCCAAAACATTCACCCAGAACATTCACCCAGAACATTCACCCAGAACATTCACCCAGAACATTCACCCAGAACATTCTCCCAGAACATTCACCCAGAACATTCACATAGAACATTCACCCAAAACATTCACCCAGAACATTCACCCAGAACATTCACCCAGAACATTCACATAGAACATTCACCCAAAACATTCTCCCAGAACATGCACCCAGAACATGCACCCAGAACATTCACCCAGAACATTCACATAGAACATTCACCCAAAACATTCACCCAGAACATTCACCCAGAACATTCACCCAGAACATTCACCCACAACATTCACCCAGAACATTCTCCCAGAACATTCTCCCAGAACATTCGCCCAGAACATGCACCCAGAACATTCGCCCAGAACGTTCACCCAGAGCATTCGCCCAGAACATTCACCCAGAGCATTCGCCCAGAGCATTCGCCCAGAACATTCGCCCAGAACATTCACCCAGAACATTCACCCAAGACATTCACCGAAAACATTCACGCAGAACATTCACGCAAGACATTCACCGAAAACATTCACGCAGAACATTCACCCAGAACTTTCACCCAGAACATTCACCTAGAACATTCACCCAAAACATTCACCCAGAACATTCACCCAGAACATTCACCCAGAACATTCTCCCAGAACATTCACCCAAAACATTCTCCCAGAACATTCGCCCAGAACATTCGCCCAGAACATTCGCCCAGAACATTCTCCCAGAACATTCGCCCAGAACATTCTCCCAGAACATTCGCCCAGAACATTCGCCCAGAACATTCGCCGAGAACATTCGCCCAGAACATTCACCCAGAACATTCACCCAGAACATTCACCCAAAACATTCACCCAGAACATTCACCCAAGACATTCACCGAAAACATTCACGCAGAACATTCACCCAAGACATTCACCGAAAACATTCACGCAGAACATTCACCCAGAACTTTCACCCAGAACATTCACCCGGAACATTCACCCAGAACATTCTCCCAGAACATTCTCCCAGAACATTCACCCAGAACATTCACCCAGAGCATTCACCCAGAGCATTCGCCCAGAACATTCGCCCAGAACATTCACCCAGAACATTCACCCAAGACATTCACCGAAAACATTCACGCAGAACATTCACCCAAGACATTCACCGAAAACATTCACGCAGAACATTCACCCAGAACATTCACCCAGAACATTCACCCGGAACATTCACCCAGAACATTCTCCCAGAACATTCTCCCAGAACATTCACCCAGAACATTCACCCAGAACATTCACCCAGAGCATTCACCCAGAGCATTCGCCCAGAACATTCGCCCAAAACATTCACCCAGAACATTCACCCAAGACATTCACCGAAAACATTCACGCAGAACATTCACCCAAGACATTCACCGAAAACATTCACGCAGAACATTCACCCAGAACTTTCACCCAGAACATTCACCTAGAACATTCACCCAAAACATTCACCCAGAACATTCACCCAGAACATTCACCCAGAACATTCTCCCAGAACATTCTCCCAGAACATTCTCCCAGAACATTCGCCCAGAACATTCGCCCAGAACATTCGCCCAGAACATTCTCCCAGAACATTCGCCCAGAACACTCGCCCAGAACATTCACCCAGAACATTCACCCAAGACATTCACCGAAAACATTCACGCAGAACATTCACCCAAGACATTCACCGAAAACATTCACGCAGAACATTCACCCAGAACTTTCACCCAGAACATTCACCCAGAACATTCACCCAAAACATTCACCCAGAACATTCACCCAGAACATTCTCCCAGAACATTCACCCAAAACATTCTCCCAGAACATTCGCCCAGAACATTCGCCCAGAACATTCGCCCAGAACATTCGCCCAGAACATTCGCCCAGAACATTCACCCAAAACATTCACCCAGAACATTCACCCAAGACATTCACCGAAAACATTCACGCAGAACATTCACCCAAGACATTCACCGAAAACATTCACGCAGAACATTCACCCGGAACTTTCACCCGGAACATTCACCCGGAACATTCACCCGGAACATTCTCCCAGAACATTCTCCCAGAACATTCACCCAGAACATTCACCCAGAACATTCACCCAGAACTTTCACCCAGAACTTTCACCCAGAACATGCACCCAGAACATTCACCCAGAACATTCACCCAGAACATTCTCCCAGAACATTCTCCCAGAACATTCGCCCAAAACATTCGCCCAGAACTTTCGCCCAGAACATTCTCCCAGAACATTCTCCCAGAACATTCGCCCAGAACATTCGCCCAGAACATTCACCCAGAACATTCACCCAGAACATTCACCCAGAACTTTCACCCAGAACATGCACCCAGAACATTCTCCCAGAACATTCACCCAGAACGTTCACCCAGAACGTTCACCCAGAACATTCACCCAGAACATTCACCCAGAACATTCACCCAGAACATTCACCCAAAACATTCACCCAGAACATTCACCCAGAACATTCACCCAGAACTTTCACCCAGAACATTCACCCAAAACATTCACCCAGAACATTCACCCAGAACATTCACCCAGAACTTTCACCCAGAACATGCACCCAAAACATTCACCCAGAACATTCACCCAGAACATTCACCCAGAACATTCACCCAGAACTTTCACCCAGAACATTCACCCAGAACTTTCACCCAGAACATGCACCCAGAACATGCACCCAGAACATTCACCCAGAACATTCGCCCAGAACATTCGCCCAGAACATTCGCCCAGAACATTCACCCAGAACATTCACGCAGAACATTCACCCAGAACATTCACAGAAAACCAGTATTTTAACCAGTAAATTAAAAACCAAAGACAATTACCTTTTGAACTTTTTCCTTATTTTTTTTTTCAAAAAACAAATATCTGTTTGATTGAATTCATCTCTGTCAACCAAAAATGACAAAAATTGTGTCTTCCTCTCTAATCCATCAAATTCTCCACCAGTCAAAATGTGGCCTTATGGTTAACGGAGATTATTTTTAAATTAATTTTTATTTTAGTCATGGTATGAACAATTTGAGAAGATTTTGTGTACCTTATTCATGCATCCACTCACTTATTCATCAGACATTCCTGGTTCCTCCGGGGTGGCAGGCACTGCTCCTGGTGTGGGCGGGAGGGGGGACGGAGTAGATCAAAGATGCCACCCTGAGCTCAGGGCACGGAAGCAGGGTAAGGGAGCCAGTCACCCATGTGTAAGAAATGGACCAATCGGGGAAGAGGCCACACAGACAGTGGGCGTGGCTCTCTCCAGGTGTCTTGCAGGAGTGGCCAGGAAGGAATGGAAAGGGAGCTGGAGGCAGGTGGGGCTGGGCTGTCCCTGGGGAGAAGCACTGGGAATAAAGTAATTAACAAACACATTGTAGGGCATGGCTACAATGTACAATGACTTCCTGTGGTTCTGAGTCCCCTTTTAATTTCTGCCAATGGTGAGAACTGATAATAACAAGAAATGCCATGACATTCCTATTGTAATTTACTGGTAATTGAAGGTAATATATTAGAACAAGGTTTCTGGAGGATAAATGAATTCGTGTGACTTAATTTAATACAAGAAACTAGGTGGCTGAGGCAGGTGGTCAGGGATTGAGGGGTCAAGAGTCCAGGATTTTGGAGGAATCATCCATAGGGCATAGAAGCCATCATGAATCTTTGCAGAGTGATTTTGGACATGATAGCTGTGAACCAGGGGCTGAAACCCTCGTGGAAGGTGGGTGAGGTTCTGGGCCCAGGCCACATCCGGGTGTCGCTTTGAGTCTTAGATGAACTAAGCTTCAAGGCTGATGAGTTTTAGGGAAACTAAGGAAGACAGGTCCAGGGTCCGAGAGCACACGTGCCGCCTCCAGGTCAGTGCTGCCGGCACCAGGTGAGGGTTGCCGGAGCCAGTGTCAGGAAGACCCTGCTCGCAGGGAAGTGCAGGGGGAAGGGCAGAGAGGAGAGGACATGCAACTCCAGGAGTCTGAGAGGCTGTCGCCTGCTGTCATGCTGTCAAGAATGGGGACAGGTATGCTGAGATCCGGATGCATGCCGGGTGTTTGGGGCTTAGAGACAGAGGGCAGCTGCCCTGCGTGGGAAAATATAGAGCAGAAAAAAGACCAGGCAGTGGCTCCAACCTCAGGGTGGGTGACAGGGAGGCCGGGACTGTCGGGGCAGGGACAGGGCCTTTGTGTGGCTCTGAGGCCCCTTTAATTTCTGAGAATGGTGAGACGTGATAACAACATAACAAGAAATTTCATGCCATTCCCATTGTAATTTACTATTAATTGAAGGCAATATGTTAGAACAAGTTTTCTGGAAAATAAATGAATTACCGTGACTACATGTAATACGCATAGCATTGCAACTTTGAGTAAGGAAATAGTATAATTGCTTAGGATTGATAAATACGCTCTATACCACTAGGCTTATTTTAAATTGATTGCAATTGTCAGGGTTCTTCAGAGATCAGCCCAAAGGTGCAAGACAGATGCTGTTCAGTTTATGGTGGGGTGACTTCCTCATGAACCCAGCAGAAGTCAAAAATACCATAGCTGAAAATGCATTTAATCCGCCTAACCTGCCGAACATGATAGCTTAGTCTCACCTGCCCTAAACATGCTCAGAACATTCACACCAGGCTACAGATGGCCAGGATCATCTGGAAACAGAGTCCATAGTGGAGCATCCGGGGTTCGCCCTCAGATCGCAGGGCTGCCTGTGAGCTGCGCAGCACCTCGAGAGGGTCTTTCCCATGCTACTGAAGGTCTCTGGATTTAAACAGACCGCAGGAAGCAGGAGGTACTCTGTGCTATCTACCGTCTTGAAAACAAAACTCTACTTGTAAGATTGACTTAAACAAAGGTGGTTTTTTTTGGTGAGAGAGCTAGGGGTGTGGAGAGATGCTCCACAGAACTATTTCTTGATGAGACTTAGATACATTTATGGTACAGTCTCACTAGAAGGAAGACACTTGTCCATGGGGAATTTTTGAGTTCAAAGGTTCTGTCTATGATGGTTAAAGTGGGAAGATGGTTGTTATTACACATTTCGACTGTATACAGCCGCAGGTGTCCGACTTTAAACCATCTGCTTAGGCTGCAAGATAGAGGTACTGGCCCTTTTCTTCTTTCCAGAAAATCCATAATGAAACCAGAGAAATTTGCCTCCCGCAAGTGAGAAGAGGCAAAGGGCCTGCTGGGGCTGCCATGGGGGAAGGGCTTCTTTGGCAGGGAGGTAGACGCCTCCAAACGCTCTCAGCCCCAGAAGCACGAGGAGCTGCAACAGAGAATGTTTCTGATGTCTGGTCATTTGATAAGAGACAAAGAATATCTTTGTGAAACGAAAAGGGATGATAGCATGATCCAGTCTGCAGTGAATTCCAGTTCACCCTGCGAAGCACTGAGTAGCTCTTTGGGGCATCTCTGAGTAGAGCGAGACCCGGCAGGCCTCCAGCTTCTCCCTCCCCCAGCAGCTTCCCATCTAGAAGGGGAATGTTTTTAAGGGAAAGAAGGCAACTTCCTTCAAGGAAAACACTTTACGTTGGATTTGCAGTTGACTTTGACAAGACTCAAATGTGGCGATTTCATAGTCTTCATCGGCTTTCATTCACAGTACATTTATTCCATATAGTTTAACATCCACCTTTTCCCCAAAGCTGTAACTTGATTGAAAAGTTCAAGTTACCTGAAGCAAAATTACTAATGCATCAGTAATATATTTTTATATTTATCTGCTAAGTGACATATTTCTGGATAAAACCTCAGGTAGTTTGCAATTTTACATAAACACATTTTTATAAACAAACATATGTTTCCAGAAAAGGCAGTATAATTTAAAAAAAATTATTTTTCACCATGAGTCGTCCCGTTTCTCTTTTTGCCTTATTTGAGTTCTATTTTTCTGCTTTCTAAGCACGTTGGTTACTATGGAGATGGTGTCAGAATTAGCAGTTTCACAAATGCAAGAAGAAAAGTAGAAACCAGTTAATTATTTATAGTTTTTTAAACTTCAAATGAATATAATACATGAAATTTTAAAAAATATTCACACTTAATAAAACTACTTTGACTTCAAACTTTTAAATAATTACCCCCAAAATGACCACCCCAACAATGATCCATTCTTCAGGAATTGACAATAAATAAATAAATAAATAAATATTGACACTTTTCCCAAAATATCACGTTCCTAATTTTCCCTGAAGAGAGAGCAAGTGTCTGATTATAAGGGCACATTTCAATTTCCATCCAGAACTTAAAAATGTGGATAACAAATTCACTTATAATTCATTTTCGCAGCTGAAAGCTAATTACTGGCTGCATATGATAAACACACATTACTACAGGAGGGGATTTCCAGAGCGGCGGACACCCGGGGTTCGGTCAGGTGGTCACCTGCACCAGGCAGAGCCTCACACCGACTCCAAGCACAGACGTTCTCAGAACCGAGCGTCGAAGATTCATCTGCATGGAGGATTTCTGTCCCTCCCCAGTTCCTAACTTTCATCCTGTAGCCAAGGAAACTTGTCATAAGGACAGGTGGGATGTGCACATTGCACGTACATGAATGTATTGGGCACACGTAGAAATTCAGTCACTTATCAAGAATCCAGTGTACACACGTACGTGGCAGTGTCAAGGGCTGAGGACACATCACTAGTTTCCAAATGTACAGTGCTAGAAGGATGATTAAACCAGAACACGAGAACAAATGAAATGAGACTGAAACAGTAGCACTGACACACGTCACCAGATGTGATCGGCACACATTAAGACGGTAACATGTGTTACCACACGTGTCAGTAGCACTGACACACGTCACCAGATGTGATCGGCACACAAGACGGTAACATGTGTTACCACATGTGTCAGTAGCACTGACACACATCACCAGATGTGATCGGCACACATTAAGACGGTAACATGTGTTACCACATGTGTCAGTAGCACTGACACACGTCACCAGATGTGATCGGCACACAAGACGGTAACATGTGTTACCACATGTGTCAGTAGCACTGACACACATCACCAGATGTGATCGGCACACATTAAGACGGTAACATGTGTTACCACACGTGTCAGTAGCACTGACATACGTCACCAGATGTGATCGGCACACATTAAGACGGGTTCCTGGATGAGGAGAGGACGCTGTGCAAGGCTCCATTCCTCGCTTTGTTTCAGTTTTGCAGCCACTCACCCACACAGCTGTGGGCACACTGCCTCTCTATGATCCCACCAGGCGTCGTCCCTGCCTATTTGTCATGCCTGTGTTCCCTTAGCCACCTTGCTTTCTGCAGCCAGGCATGAATAAGGGTCTCCTGGCTTGATCCATCTCACACTCCTACACTGGCAGCCATTCCACCTGGAACAGCCTTCCTGGCTCCTTCCCAAGTCTCATGACCCTAGTCACACTCCACTGAGTAACTTGTAAATGGACACAGCATGAGCAGGCTGACCCAGGCATGCCACGTGAGCTCAACGTCTGTCCCCAAATGAATGCAGCAGAGCCCATCACCAGTCTTCTGGTCAAGCTTTCTGTATGATTTTTTGATGGGTGGAGAACCTGTCACATTCTCTAGGTTCAAAGTCATCCATTCTTATCATCTGTCGTGTTGCTCCTGAACAATTCACACCTTTTCACCTTCATAAATTCAACTTTGAACATTCCTGCAAATGGTAAACTTCCCTAACAGGAAACAGTTACTTCCCTAACAGCCAGGAAACAAGAGGTTCTGACTAATTTAGGAACTTACCGAACTGAAGATTTGTCCACAGAACACATCAAGGTCATGTGCAGAATTTTTTTTTTTTTAATGGGTCTCATTTGGTTGCCCTGTCTAGAGTGCAGTGGCGCAGTCATAACCCACTGCAGCCTCAAACTCCTGGGCTCAAGCAATCCTCCCCACAGAGCCTCCAGAGTAGCCGAGACACAGGTGCCAGTCGCCATGCCTAGGTGTTTGTAAAACGTTTATAAAACAGTCACTGTGAGATTGTGAGGGTCAAATACCACAAAACGTGTGAGAGTGTTGAGAACCGTAACCTGCCCCGTGATTATTACTTACCAGTATTAGGGAACATTCGCTCGTGAGATTCTGTTCATTCCCGTGGTGCTGACTGACTGCCTTCCATGTGCCAGTGCTGTTCCACGTGCCAGGAAGTTAGCCACATAACACAAGGAGCTGGAGGTGACAGTGCCTCTTTGACAGAGAGGGTGGTCGGTGGCTAAACAGTCACAACCCGGTATGCCAGAGCTGTGGCGAAGGGAGCCAGGAACACAGAGGAGGACGATCAGACACCGGGGAGGGCCTGGAAACAGTGATGCCTGAACATCAGAAGGGGTGAGCTCAGACGGGGGTGAGGGAGCTGCCCATGTGGGGAGCTGGGTTATGGGCTCAGGTGGCCGACGTGCAGCAGGGGAGAGGCTGCGTGTGAGGGAAGCTGGACATATCCACGGGGCCTCACCGTATGTGACCTTTCAACATGTCTGGAAGTTCGGATTGTGTTCCAGAGGCTGTTGGAACCCACTAAAAATCATTCTAAGCAAACAAGGAACGTCACATTACTTCTGACCAATGACTACACATGAAAAGTCGTTGTGAAGGGGAGGTATTTGGTGGCAGGAACCGCAACTAGGATATGCTACAGAAATACAGACAAATATGGTGTCCGGACAAGATGAGCTGAACTGGGCCAGTGGAGAGGTGCCAGGGAGGCAGCGTGGGCCAGGCACTGAGTAATGTTTGGAGGAGGGTGGAGATGCCAGGAAGAAGCTGGGGGAGTCCAGGAACCTGGCTTGATGTTAGGTCTGATGGTGTCATTCGCTGGTGTGGGGAAAAGGATAAGATAATGGGGTCACCTGCAATCCAGGTGAGATTCCACTCAACCAAAGACACTCTTACAATTATATAATGTTAGATTTTAAAGGAATCCCCAAACTCTAGCTATAATAAAATCATAGTGATAAAAAGGGGCACGTTTCTAACAAAGTCAGTCTTGAACAGTGCAGGCCACTCTAATATTCCTGTAAGAGAGGGACGTGTCATGAAATAGTGTCATTTAACTCAGCAAGCATGTACTGTAATCCTGGTCCTATTGCTCAGGAAACGGTTTCTGTCTGAATGAACCCACACTATGCTTGCATGGAACGCAAAGGTCACCAAAACATAGCTCTTCCTCTCAAGGAGTTTATAATTTAGCAAGAAAGGCAAGACATGGACAGAAAATAAGTGTTCATCAAGGCTGCGCAGACTCAGTGCTAGAGGATGAGGGAGGCACAAAGTGATTCGAGGATTCAGAGCTGTGGTTTTGAATATATTACAGTTTTGAATCTACTTCAAAACTATAGTTTTTTTTTTTTTTTTTGAGACCGAGTTTTGCTTTGTTGCCCAGGCTGGAGTGAGTGCCACGATCTTGGCTCACTGCAATCTCCACCTCCCAGGTTCAAGCGATTCTCCTGCCTCAGCCTCCCGAGTAGCTGGGATTACAGGTACCCACCACCATGCCTGACTAATTTTTGTATTTTTAGTAGAGATGGGATTTTGCCATGTTGGCCAGGCTGGTCTCGAACTCCTGACCTCAAGCAATCTGCCCCCTTCTGCCTCCCAAAGTGCTGGGATTACAGGTGTGAGCCACTATGCCTGGCCCAAAACTATAGTTTTCTTTAAAAAAATAAAAATAAATCACCTGAAACGAATTACTTCTTGTCCTGGACAAGAGAACTACCATTGTAACTGGAGAAAAAAAATGCTTTCAAGTTTCAATAGCAACGGTAGTCCCCTGGAGGGCGTCTCAGCTGTGCTCTGTGCCGAGCGATACTCAACGGGAAGCAGTGCAGCTGGTATCCCACTTACCATGGAGCTTAGGAAGGCCGGCAGAAACAGACGGACTCATACAACAATTGCATGTCACAATAACAGTATTGTGCAGGCAGCAAATCGTGTGGTGAGAAACAAGCAGAATGGCAGATCTAGTCTAAGTAGCGTGCTTTGGAAATGCTTTTCCAGGGGAAACTGCGGTTAGGCTGAGGTTTAAAGGAAAGGATTTAGCCCTAAGGGGCAGAGGGAACAGGAAGGAGCCTTGGACACTGCCAGCAGGTGTCGCGTGACACTAGAGACGCCTCTGTTGTTCTTCACCGGCTGCAGGGCGTCAGGGAACAAAACGAGACCAGAGACCAAGGAAGGGGCCGTGTCCCGTGGAGCCTGACGTTGAAGCGCGGTGGAAGCCACTGGTGTCTCTGCAATGCAGAAGCCTGCGAGGACATATTTATGTCCTAAGTCTGATGCTTAAACAGATTGGACATGTGATTTTTAAGGGACCGGAAGGGTGGTGGAGAAACCAGTTAGAAAGCAGCTTCACTAGTCAGGTGAGCAGTGATGTAGCTTGGACTAGGGAAATTGCATTGATCAACAAAGGAGAATTCAAGGTGTGTTTTGAAGATAAAATCATAAAGACTCAGTGATGTGGGGGCTGAGAGGAAGGAAGACGGAAGCTGTGTGGATGGGATTCTACTGCCTGGAAAAGAAGACTTCAGAGGGTAGAGATTCTGAGGGAGAAATTAGGAGCTCTATCCTGCACCCACATCAAGCAGCAGGTGTTCCTGGAGATGCCAGGTGGGTGGGACATAGCCTGGGGGATATGCCTGAATTGTGTCCCTTCGGTGTCCCTACGACTCCCTAACCAACCTCATCATCAGTAGGGATTTAATGAGAAAACTGAAGTGACCCAGTGACAGTAATGAAGCTCCTTGGGCTGGAGTCTGGACGGAACCCAGGCTCCTGACTGCCAACCTGGCATGTTTTCATCACTTGGGTTCTGGAAATTCAAGTGCGTTTATTTGTGGGAGTTACACTGACACTCTCTGTAATGCATCCCTTCTCGTTACCGTGACTTGACTGAGGACTGAAATGTGACTGGGACAGCATGTGGCATCGCAGCCTCAGCAGAAGCTCCTGCCAAGGGCAAAGCCAAGGCACGGTGCCATCCTGTCCCCAGAGGCCGCTGGGGCTGCTCCAGGCACCGTGTCCTTCAACATGTCTGAATGGGGACAAAACAGCTGGGGATTGCCAATCATCTTCCCCGGAGAGCTGATTTAATAGCTTCCCCTACTACACGCACTTCTATTGGAATGTAATGACTTCAAATCGAATTTCTTTAGCAAGGTGAAACCCAGATTTTTTTTAAATGTTGGTTCCTGATTTCATCTTTAAATACTGAGGAATGAGATGATTTTCCTCTTAAAGCCAAAGTTCTTTTCAGGCTGTAGCGTAGTAAGTAGACGGACCTGGAGTGCCCCAAGGTCACAGCCTGAGTCCTGCCTCATTGCCATGTGATGAGAGGCGCTGGTGAGGGGGTGTGGAGAAGGCCCTCCTTCTAGAATCTGCTCTGGCCACTTCACTGTTTGACTGTGTGAAGACCCACTTAATCTCTCGAGTTAACTAGACCTTTTAGACTCTCCATCCTGAGCGCCTGTCCCAGCCCTTTTTCACACAAGCTTGCCTGTGGCTGCATTTCCATATCACAGCCACTGTGAGGTTAGGAAGATTTTGGACAGCTCTGAGCATCCAAGGTGCCCTGAATCCCCATGACATTGATGTGCCACATCTCTAAACTGTACAGAGAAATAAATTTTAACTTCTGAAGTTAGAGTTGTTTTGTTGAAATTAGAGTAGACATGGCTGTTACAGAATATTCAGGAGACCAGAGAGACCAGTAGGTGAAACAGGAGGACTTTATTAAGGTGGCCACCAGCTCAGCAGATTAGCATCCCAAGGCTGAGCCCCGAGAAAGAAAATGGGGTCCTTTTTATACATCCAGGATGACGTAGCAGCTAACAGGTTTACAGAAGCCGGGAACGCATTGTACATTCTTTGGGTGTTATTTTTCCCTGTGACCTTGCAGCTGGTCAGCAAGAAAAACAGGAGTCTTAAGATGCCTGGGAACTTTGCTGAGAATGTGGGGAGAATGGAGAAGGTAGCTTTTACAGGGAGTTAGTTAATTTTAAGCAGAGCTGGGGTTTAGGTTTTACATTAAACAGCACACAACATAGCAAAATTTATTTTATAGCAAGTACAAATTATAAGGTTTTGTTTTTACTATTATTGCTCTTATTTCATTCCCTTCCTCAATGCTCTTCTTGGAGCTGGTGATGAAGGGTGCATAATTTCAGAAAGCTGTCATACACACACCTAATGCAAATACAAGTAAGTATGTCCTCACAATGTGAGATGCCAGAAACGAATGCTTTCAACAAAATTCAATACAGACTTTATTAAAACCCGAATCAATTTTAAAAAGTGAAAAAGAATGAAACCAAGTATATCTGACCACCAGACTTTACAGCCGTTCTAGTTAGAAGTCAAGACAGATGCATATTTTAAGGACCACTGGCTGCACAACTGAAATGATTATCCACGTATCGGTGTGGACTGAGACCTAATTCCTTGTCTCCTGTACTGTACTTACAAGGAGGTTTTACCAAATTAACAAACTTGGTCTCAGGATACTATTGCAGAAAACTGCCTTTGTCACTTTCATCATTTCTAAGGATACACATTCAGCTTACAAATACATGTCTAGTAAAACCAAAAATAAAGTATCTAAAATTGACATGTTTAAATTATAATGAAGTCAACTGCTTTCTCTTACTTATTTTTAAAAAATCTTTATCACTCATTACAACAGCTGGCAAATAATAGGCATTCAATTTTATTTATGGAATAAAAGACTACACATATAACGAATGAATGAATGATAGTTGAGAATAAATGCTTCAGAGAGAAAACAGGAATCTAAATTTAAAACTGCACTTAAACTTAAAACCTCTCAGCCTGGCACAGTGGCTCATGCCTGTAATCCCAGCACTTTGGGAGGCCAAGGTGGGCGGATCACCTGAGGTCAGGAGTTCAAGACCAGCCTAAACAACATGGAGAAACCCCATCTCTACTAAAAGTACAAAATTAGCCAGGTGTGGTGGCACATCCCTGTAATCCCAGCTACTCAAAAGGCTGAAGCAGGAGAATCACTTGAACCTGGGAGGTGGAGGTTGCGATGAGCCAAGATGGTGCCATTGCACTCCAGCCTGGGCAACAAGAGCAAAATTCTGTCTCAAAAAAAAAAAAAAAAAAAATTAAAACCCCTCATGCCTATCACCAGGCCCTACGGGAATGCCTCCTTCCTTGGTCTCTGGCCTCATACTTTAAAATATGCTAATTGTGCACTAGCCTATTGTTACTGGAACTGGAACTCTACAAGAAGATAAATTCTTCTTGGGACCCGTTACGTTACAGGTAAAGAAGTTATACAAATGACAAGATATGCAAATATACATGGTTAAATATTAGCTATTATTTTTTGACTTAGACAAATATGGTTTTGGTCCATATGGAATGATACACAAGCAATGATAAAATGCCAATAACCTTCTAAATTGTACACAGACTTTTCAGTTTGTAATTTTGAAGGTAATTTATTAAATATATTTTCATTGAAATGCAACCTGGTTATTGTATGCACATAAGCATAATTTCAAATCCAAGCCATTTCATGTGTGCAAAGCGGTATTATGTGTGTGTGCATGTGTCCATATGAATCTGTCATATGCACATCAATAGGGGTTGGCTGTGTCCCCACCCAAGTCTCACCTTAAATTGTAATAATCCCCAAGTGTCCAGGGCAGGGTCAGGTAGAGATAATTGAATCATGGGGGTGGTTTCCCCCATATTCTCATAGTAGTGAATAACTCTCATGAGAGCTGATGGTTTCTTTTCTTTTCTTTTTCTTTTTTTTTTTTTTTTTTTTGAGGCAGAGTCTCACTCTTGTCACCCAGGCTGGAGTGCAGTGGTACGATCTTGGCTCACTGCAACCTCCACCTCCCAGGCTCAAGCGATTCTCCTGCCTCAGCCTCTTGAGTAGCTGGGATTACAGGCGCTCACCACCATGCCCAGCTAATTTTTGTACTTGTAGAAGAGATGGGGTTTTGCCATGTTGGCCAGGCTGGTCTTGAACTCCTGACCTCAGGTGATCTGCCTGCCTCGGCCTCCCAAAGTGCTAGGATTACAGGGGTGCGTCACCACATCCCACCTGTCTAATGGTTTTAGAAACAGGAGTTCCCCCGTACAAGCTGTCTTGCCCACCTCCATGTAAGACGTGACTTTGCTCCTCCTTCACCTTCTGCCATGATTGTGAGGCCTCCTCAGCCATGTGGAACTGTGAGTCCATTAAACCTCTTTCCTTTGTTAATTACCCAGTCTTTGATATGTCTTTATTAGTAGCGTGAGAACGGACAAATACACACATGCATACATGTGCGCATGTGTGGACGTGAATGTCAGATAGTCATGACTGTCATTCCTAGTCACTTCAGCCCAAATATTTGCCTTGTGTAATTGCAGTTCAATAAGAAATTACCTTTCTCTTTTTGATTCGCTTAGACAAAAATTCTTTGTTCTGAGTTATTAATACCAAGATGCTAAACTAAAGCTCTTTAAGAAGTTCCAGAATATTTGAGTTGAAAAGAACTTTAAAAAGCATTCATCCTGGTACCTAATTTACAGTAAGGAGAAGAGGGCTTAGACCAGGTGATTGTCTCAGAAAAAGGCGTTCTTTGACCATCACCTCCTCTCAGAAGCCCCCGATGTGTCCCCTCATTTTCTTGGTTATGATGTTCCCCTTCTGGACCTCTTAAAAACAAGTCAATGAACATGTTTTCCTTTGTGTCTCCCTTTGGACGGTAAAGTCCTTGAGGATGTAAAGTGCTTCGTCCTGACGTCCCTAGTTGCTGACACACAGAGTGGTTCCCAGGCAAAGTCTGTTGAATCAATGAAAGACGGTTTTATTGACAAATCAAGGTCTGTGCCATGTCTCGACACCAAATCTGATCTTTATATTACACTCCTGACAAGAGCAGATTTCAGAACCACCATACAGAAAATGTTACTTTAATTTTTTTAAATGTCCTCCGAAATTCCACTTTCAAGGGCAGAACTTGGACACAACCTATCATTTCCGCGTTCTTGGAACCTTCCTTTTCTTTTCCTACTCCACCACCACATAGATTCCTAGCCTCCCCCTTGTCTGACCTTCAAAATGATGGGACTGTGGACCAGTTACTGTTCAGTCCCTTCAGTTCTGCCCCCAAAGTTTCAGCCCTGTCACTGCTTCAGACGTAAGTGTCAGAGGGCACTGGGCATGAACCCCACCTTCCCACAGCCTCCTGCTCCTTCCACATCAAGCCCCTTCTGCAGAGCCTGAGGCTGGTTTGGGCCATGGGCACGTGCTCATTTTCCGACTGAGCCAGTCGGTTCTGGCACCAAGCACCGTGCCAAACCCAGAGGCTGGACCGAGGGGCCCGGGCCCATCATCCTCCAGCATCTGCTCTGTGCTTACCTGAAGTTAGCAAGGCAAAGCATGAGTCAGAAGCTTACGGGCCGAGCATTGCAAAGTATTCAAGTAAGCATTGTTCTAAGTAACTCAGCATCATGACCCCACAGATGACGGAACGCACCTCTGCAGGACAGCAGAATTGTCTATGAGGAAGCATGCAAGCAGAAACAGTAATAACACAAGGGCATTCTTCAGTTCTTACGCTTGCTTATGGCTCCTGAGCTCTAAAGAAAAAATCACCGTAGCTGCCATGGATAATGAGCCTTCCCTGCAGGAGGCCTTGGCCACTGACACCCTTTCTGAATTGGGCCCCGTGGAGCCAGGCTGGTCTGACCTTCCTCCCTTGATTACCCAGGCAGGTAAGACTCAGAGATGTCGTCAGGTGACCCAGTATCAGCCAGTAATGGAAGCACTAGGTTAGTAAATGTACACCCTTTGTTAGCTTTGCCAAATTAAACCAGCCTCTTAGAGGGTATTTTTTGGCCATTATATTGTATCTCTCTTGTACATGACATCATTTCTTGATTTGTATTTCTATGATATATTAGAATAACCCATTCATATCTGACAGATACTTCTGCTGTATAATCTTGACAACGCTGTTCCACAAGTTGGCTTATTTCCCAGAATCTGGTCAGTACGTCCTCCTCATAAATGCAAGAATGGCCGGGGTCATCAGGCACCGTCTGTGCCTTTTGCCAACAGAATCTCCCTTTCAGTGACCTTTGGCACCTTGTTCAGAACATGGACTTGCCCAGCTGATGGCTGAGTTCAAGCCTGTTCTGGGCTACACCACAGAGCGGGGCGGTCTGTGTGCAGCTGCTGCTGGGCAGGACAGAGCGGAGCCTGGAAGCACTGGCTGGTGGGACGGTGCTCTCTCTCCCAGGGTGGGCTGGAGCCCTCCTGACTTCTCCTGGCCAGCTGCAGATCTCCCACCTCCCGATGAGTCTGCCTCTCTCGGGGCGGCTCAGTCCCTGGAGGCGGCAGCTTCACACAGAGAGACGTTCTTGGAAGGCTCGGGAGGAGAGGCCAACACACGGCCCATCTCTCTTCCTCTCCCGCTTTGCTGGAGGTGGTGAGGAGTCGGTAGAGTGATCCCACGTGTCCCCGCCTGGACACTGTGCTTCTCTCAGTCTCACCTGGGGGGGTCCTGAGCTTGGTTCCGTGGGCTCCGCTGGTCGTGACGGGGCCCCACACTCAGAGAAAGGCACCCCATGGCCTCAGGGTCACCGCACAGAGACGAGCCTTCCACTCCCGAGCAGAGGGGCAGGTTTTCTCAGGACTCGCCACGCCTGGTGTTGAGGGACCCAGCACAGGGCTTTGTGGTATTCAAGAACATTCCACCAGAGAGCAGCTGGGGCGGCTGACTCTGAGGAGTCCTGTGAGGAGCAGGGGCACCAGGCCCCACCCTGGACGGAGAGGTTCTGTGTGTCCCCTGGGCCTCACGGAGGCAGGTAGAGGCCGAACTCGGGCACCCCACTCTCCTGCAGAGAACGTCAGCCTGCAGAACAGCTTCCACCAAGGGCGTGTCCTGTCTCAGGAAGCCAGCAAGGCCCGAGAAGTTGCTTTCTTACTCAGGCACCGAGCTTGTAGTGGGAGGTGAGCCGTTCACTGGCTGGCTGCTATTGTTGATGTGTGTTTAGCTGAGGGACCGCTTTCTGACTGTGGAAAAACTGGGCCTCCCTCGGCCCGGGCCACCCCTGCTAGAACCCCTGTGAGGCTGCCAGGATCCACAGCTCTCAAGCCAGGCCGCCCGTTAACTTCCTGGGCACCAGTCTCCTCTGGTGTGGTCAGGGATGGGCCGGCCCCATAGAACCTTCACCCATGTCCCTCCACACACCCTGGTCACACAGTGGAGGGGACAGACCGGGGCCGCATCACCTAACTCTATGGCATAGGGAAAAGCCGCAACAAATGTGTTTTTAAATTTCAAAAAAGTGTGTTTAATGGGGACAGTAACAGCTAGGCCATGGTTTTACTGTGATTGTTAAATAAAGCATCAAGCCCTCAACCCCTAACTAGAGCATGGCACACGGTGGTACTGACGAAAGTCTGTCAAACAGGAACATGGCGAGGGAGCCAGGGCCGGCCCTGCTGCTTTGAAGCACCGAGGAGGGCTGGGCACTGGGTGTTTGGTTTTCTATTCCCGCTGAAGCTCTGCCTGTCTTTGTCCCAATCAGGCACGTGACTGATGAGTTCAGATTTTTATTTTGCTTCCTGTATCTTGTTCTGAATATTGAGTTGAAAATCATTGCAATAGGTCACAGTACCTTTTTAAAAAATTTATCCAGCGTGCAGGTTTGGGAGCTGGGGTGGCAGGAATGTTATATGTAAATTTATGTAAACGAGCATGCTAATGCCCTGTGTTCTTGCATTGTGTTTCGGTGAGCGTGTCCCTTGTCACCCTGTCACAGGTGAGTCCGCCAGGGAGCTGGGAGCACCCTACGTGCTCAGGAAGACTTAGGTGTACTGATTTCCCAGCTGAAAACAATCTGATTGCTTTGCTCAAAGGATCCCGGAAGTTCCCCGCACCATTCCAGTGGAGGGAAATATCACACACCACTTCCCTCCCAACCTGTCTGTCTTTTCTATGTGAAAATCACTCTGTATGTTGCTTGCAGATGCTAATTTTAAAATTGACTTAGATTCAATAAGTATCATTTGCTGCTGTTCACGTGAAATACCCGACAAGGCAAACACAGCCCACACATGCAAGGACACCCTGACTGGTAAATGGGACGCACGGTAGAGAGGGAGCTGGCAGCCCCAGACCATGAGGCCAGGTGTCACTGTTTGTTCAGGGACTCCCTCCAGGAGAGCAAACCCAGGCAGAGGCCCGCTGCTGTGAGTTCCAACTGCTCTGCAAAGCCCAAGGCTTGGAGGCAGCGCTATGGCCAACCTAGGGAAGCAGCAGCAGGCAGCCAGGGCCCCGTGCCTCCTACCCTCCACCCAGGGCCTCTGAACTTCCATCTGTATTGGGTTTGTCTATAAAAAACAGAAAAAATTTCCACAGTGAAAAAAAATCACTGTATAAGATGATTCAGATGCAGTGGGAGCAATAAAAACAGACCTACGGGAGCCCAGCGAGACAGAGCCACGGGAGCCCAGCAAGACAGGGCCACGGGAACCCAGCGAGACAGGCCCACGGGAGCCCAGCGAGACAGGCCCACGGGAGCCCAGCGAGACAGGCCCACGGGAGCCCAGCGAGACAGGCCCACGGGAGCCCAGGAAGACAGATCCACGGGAGCCCAGCGAGACAGACCCACGGGAGCCCAGCGAGACAGACCCACGGGAGCCCAGCGAGACAGAGCCACGGGAACCCAGGAAGACAGAGCCACGGGAGCCCAGCGAGACAGACCCACGGGAACCCAGCGAGATAGACCCACGGGAGCCCAGGAAGACAGACCCACGGGAGCCCAGCGAGCCAGACCCACGGGAGCCCAGCGAGACAGACCCACGGGAGCCCAGCGAGACAGGCCCACGGGAGCCCAGCGAGACAGGCCCACGGAAGCCCAGCGAAACAGACCCACGGGAGCCCAGGAAGACAGACCCACAGGAGCCCAGCAGGACAGTCCAGGCTGGACAGTCAGGCCAGGGCGAGGGCAGCTATGGTGGGACAGGTGAAACATGTCCATGGGGTGGGAGCTAAGTCTGAGCTAAGACTGAACAGACACAGAAGCCCCGCAATTGGCTGGAAATGAAAAGTGCAGGGGGAAGGCTCAAAGGTGATTTTTCCGGTTGTAGGAAGCTGACTGAGACCGCCTTGATGATACTGACAACAGCAGGAAGTGAGAATTGGTGAGCTGAGGCTGGCTGTGGAAGGACCTTAGGGTGAGCCATCATGGGGTGTCTGCATGGGGAAAGTAGGCAGACACTTGAAATTTGGGAGTTAGAAGCTTTGGTGGGAAAAATCCAACAGCAACAACAAAGCAGGCCTGGAGACAAAGCTTTATGAATTGTTTAATTAGAGATAGACGTGAGATTTGTGCAGTGAATGACGTTGCCAAGGATGAAGGTGGAGGCTGAAGAACAGAATGTAGGGAACATTTTAATTTGGCAGAGGAAGGAATAGAAAGAGCAGCTTGGAAGTTATCAAGTAAATTCCATCAGTCACAAGGGGAAGGAATTTCAAGAACAATGAGATGACCAAGCCGAGCAAATGCCGAAAGGAGCGTAAGGCAGAACGGGAGTGTGCACCGTGCTGGGCGGGTTCGGGGCCCAGTTATTTTGTTGTTGTTGTTTTTCTAATTAGTTTTCTTTCTAATCAGCACATAGCAAGTGTAAGAATAAGTTCTGGTGTTCTATTACCTTGCAGGCTGACGCTAGCTAATAATAATGTGATGTATCTATTCCAAGATGCCTAGAAGCGGAATCTTGAATGGGTGCCTTTGAGAATTAATTTTAGTAAGAGTGGTGGCAGAAGGTAGATAAAATATGTTAATTTTTAGATTATAGTCAAGATACAAGATTCAGAATTATTTGAAATTGGCATTTGTTTTGAGAGAAGTATTTTAAAAATCAACGTAAAATATCTTCGCAGAACACAGTCCAAGTTTTCCAGATATAAAGAAAGCAAGTTGGCAAAGTAATTCTGCCCTGAATTTTTGTTTGAATTGAGGGACTTTAAAATTGGGTAATTTCAAAAGTGCCGAATCCAGTGAATAACATGGAATCTTATCACTGCATTGTATTTCTCTCAAAAGGAAGAGCTCACCTAGAAAACACATCCTGCATTGATTTTAACGTTAATGCTTGAAAGAGTTAGTACCCACAGACAAACGTTCTTCTGTGTCAGACCACATGGTCCCCGGCTGAGCCTCTGAGAAAGAAGAACTCACTTAGTCAAAGAGGAAGACTGGCTACACAGCCTCTTCAGCCTCCTCCCTATCAAACTATTCAGTCCTCCATGTTGTTTGGGGGAAAAAAACAATACAAAGCAAAAGCTTAGTGCTTCCAGGGCAGGGGCACTGGTCTGAGTTCCACCTGTGCGGGGTCCTTCTGGAGCCCGTGCTGGGAGCTTCCTGTCCACACCTGCTGGCTATTAGGCACCACCCACTCTGTTGGTGCAGGCTTATGCAGGCCTCCGGGGGTGAAGAGAGAGAGATTGCCCACACAGTTTTGGGTGGAGCTCAGCTGAGCTCTGCGCACACACAGGCCAGCCAGAGGACCATCCACAGGCAATATCCAGGCAGCGGCTGGGAGACGGGTGCCCCCTTCTCAGCTCATGCACGAGTCTATGCGAGCCAGCCCAGCATTTCTCTGAGGGGGCAGCTGGTGTCCAGGATTTGGTAAAGTGCCCACCCTGGCCATGAAGATGACTCAGGCCCCCACCGTGATGTCCCTTCCTCCTCTCCTCTTTTTCCTTTCCCATCAAGATGACCTCCCGGGCACAGTTTCCCTGGGGCACAGTTTAAGGTAGTCCGACTCATCCGCTCTGTGTCATTGACAGAGATGTAGACAGCACACCTTTTGCGGGATCAGCGGCTAACCTGACAATTCTCATGAAAGATGCTTTCTTCCCTAGATGGTGAAGAAAATTTACCCTCTCCTGGGTCATGTAGGTGAGTCCTGAATGTGACTGACATTTGACACGCTGGCCTCTGAGTATTTGTGGCCAGTTGTGAAAAGTGGTTATTTAAGATGAAATGCCTCTGCCAGTATTTGGTCACTCACAGGTAGGCAGATGACCCACCTTCCATCACATTTGATCGAGTCAGTCATATCCATTTGCAGGCTGATAAATCATTGTTTTTGGAAAGATAACTATGGACAAAGGGCCACCATTGTGGACCCACATAATGTGCCTCTCTAACTCCTGAGAAGCTGTGGCAGGTTAGCAGGTGGAACAGGAGAGGTTGAAATCTCTCTCACTACTTGTTGTATCATCATTTAAAGGCAGGATTTGTGTGTCCTTTCGTTTAAAAATATAGCTAAAATTAATGCTGTGGAACTCTGAGCCTGCCAAGGAAAACACCGTTCCATAAAATAAGGGCGTTTCAATCTACACAAGATGTTAGCAGCACAGAGCAGAGACTGTAGCTCGTCAGGCTGCTTGGAGTGGGTACCGGAGATCTCTGGAACATGTGCTCCTCACCGTTTGGAGAGAGGAAGAATCCCACTTGTACCCTGGCAGAAATCCCTCCAAATTTGGAAGGAATCCCGCGTAGTCCCAGTAGATGTGCACCTGTGGGGTTGCCATGGCAAAGTAAGGCCATATTGAAGCAACATTCTGACTTTCTTCCTTTCACAAACAACTCACTGTCCCCACTCACCCGAGGGAAGTGCCGACATCCGTGAGGTGTCGTCTTTGCAGACGCCCGGCCCTGAGGTTCTCGGCCCCTTTTGCGCTGGCTTACACTCAGAATGTTTGGGAACTGCCACTTACTTCAGTGACGTCTGCTGCACAAGCATGATGCCTTGTCACAGCTGCAGCTTAGGAAACTTACACGTTTAACGAATGCAAGTGAAAGTCATGTTCCTCGTCTGCTTCTAGGTGTCTTGAGATTAGAAGGGCCCCAGAAAAGTGAAAATATGACCCGTGTCCTAGTAAATGTGCTCCAATCGACCCTCAGTCCTCACCACCTGTTTTCCAGATGGAACACAGGGGACCAGGCCCCAGAGGGCTGTTTAAACATAAGCTGGGTCAACTGCTCCTACATAAACCCTTTGAAAGCTTCCTGCCACCGCTGGACACCAGTCTGTGGCCTCAGCCTCCCATGTCAACCTTCCCCTGCCCACCTCCCACCCTCCCCACCCTCCCCACCCCTGCTCTCTGCGAACCCCAGGCCTCCTGTTTGCTCCTTGAGTCTGAGTCCCTCCTATGCCCGTGCACCTGCTGTGTCCTCCATCTGGGCCGTTCTTAGCTGGTTTCACAGGCAGTAGGAACCCAATTATCACTTCTTTAGAAAAGAAGTGATCGTTTTCACCCTGCTAAGCTCCCTCCTAAGCTTCTGAAGTGGCCCCTCCGGGAGACTGTCCAGCCAGTGGTTTTCTTCCCAGGTGCCTGCCCATCGTCACTTACTGAGCGGAGACAGGCCATGGTGACGTGGACTCACCTGTGCAGTTCCACGGCCTTCTGCCGCAGGAGGGAAGGTCCTCGTTCTTCTGGGAGGAGCTGCTCACAGGCAGCTGGGATCCCTGGAGCTGTGCTAACTAGGTCAGGTTCCTGTTTTACATCAATCCCAAATAAACTTTGGCTAATTAAAGATCTACATTTTGAAAATCAAATACGTGCAAGGATTAGGAGGAAATCCTGGAGCCTGTCTTTTCCCTTAGAGTAGGAAACGCCTTATAGATGGCACATAAAATGTAGACGTTATAAAAGACTGATGAATATAGGTAAATCAAAGTCTAAAACTTAGGAACAAGAAAAGTTTGTAAACAAAGCCAAGAGACCAGCAGTAAACGGGGGGAACTATGCTAGGAAGAGATTACATATGCAGATTACGTATGCAGATTACGTATGCAGGTTACGTATGCAGATTACGTATGCAGATTACGTAGACAACGTAGTAAAAAAGGTGAAGGAAATCGCTAAGTCATACAAGACGAGGTAGACTTGTCTAGGAACTACAAATTCAGACTCAGATAATCTGGAATACACAAACACCCCATCAAATCAGCAATCGAGTCTGATAAAACGGCACGTTGGCAAATGCTTTAGCGAACCTGCGCTTTCCTGCGCTGACAACGAATTGATGAGAACACTGTGAAGGGCAACTTGTCAGCATCTGTTGAAATTTTAAATAAATCCCTACCCCTGAGAAATGTAGGTATGTGCACATGAGAAGGAGACACATACAAAAATTGTATTACAGTATTGAGTGTTTGGTGAAAAACAGGAAAAGAAATCCTGAATTTATATTAACACGTGATCGTTTTATAAACTGATTGTAGCTGTACTGTGGAATAACAGCCCCCACCAATCCTGAGAATCAAGGTGTAGCTAATTACACTGGCGGCCAGGCACAGTGGCTCACGCCTGTAATCCCAGCACTTTGGGAGGCCGAGCAGGGCAGACTGATAGAGCTCAGGACATCAAGAGCAGCCTAGCCAACACGGCAAAACCTCGTCTACAAAAAATACAAAAATGAGATGGGTGCAGTGGCACACGCCTGTAGTCCCACCTACTCAGGAGGCTGAGGTGGGAGGATCCCTTGAGCCCAGGAGGCAGAGGTTGCAGTGAGCTGAGATCAGCTACTGCACTCCAGCCTGAGTGACAGAGCATACCCTGTCTCAAAAAATAAAGAAAATAATTACACTGGCATGTAAATGTTATCAACTCAAACTGAAAAAGAAAATAGCAGAAGAATATTTACAGTATAACATTTATGGTAAAAATGAAGTAATTCTAGCATTTCTGTATGCAGTAGGACTGAGGGTGTAGGAGCCTTTGCATGAGGTTGCATGTGTGATGCATGCATGTGTGTAGATGCATGTGGAGCAAATACGGAAAAAACTAACAAAGGCGTTTGCCTGCCTGGCAGAGAATGACGTGCATCCAAAGGAACTTGAGTGTTCTCCGTGAAGTCTTAACCCCCCACACTGAGAATATCTGCATGTATCACTGGAGATCCGTGGATTGGGGTTCGAGCCCTGGGCTTGGACACCAAATCTGTTCTCTTTTCTGAGTGACCCTTGGCATTGTGTTAGTCTGTTCTCATGCTGCTGATAGATATAGCTGAAGACTAATTATAAAGGAAAGCTCTCAGCTTTAATTGACTCACAGTTGACACGACTGAGGAGGCCTCACAATCATAGCGGAAGGCAAGGAGGAGTAACTCACATCTTACATGGCAGCAGGCAGGAGGGGGTGTGCAGGGGAATTCCCCTTTATAAAACCATCAGATCTTATGAGACGTATTCACTACCACAAAAACAGCATGGGAAAGACCCCCCCATCACGATCCAGTCACCTCCCACCGGGTCCCTCCCACAACACGTGAGAATTATGAGAGCTACAATTCAAGATGAGACTTGGGTAGGGACACCGCCAAACCATGTCAAGCATGTTACATGACCTTACATAAGTCCCCCAGATTAAGGTTTTTTTGTAGGAACTGGAGATAAAGCTAACCTTACCCAGAAGCCAGCATCTAGTATTGTATTAAGGTGGGAACTATTTCTTACCCAAGTCAAAACCATCCTCTCCATCTGTCAACTCACAAACCAGCGGTTCCCCCAGCTCTATGTAATATGCACACATGGGTGTAGACAGGTAGAAAGCAGCTCTTTAGGGGCAGGCACTCGCTCTCTCTCGAACTCAAAATCAAAACGCAGGTGGCGTTGAGGAACTGCAGGGCCTCTTTCCTGGCCTCTTGCGCAAACATTGGGCTCGCCATTTTGGGGGAGTTGTTGATCTCCTAGTGAAACAGGAGAATCCCCTGACCATGGTCAGCTGGGCAGGACACAGGCCAAGCATTCAGGCCCTGGATCCTGCTGCTTCCTGAGGGCTTGAGGGACTAATCACTCCTCAACTTCACATTGCTCTGCAACAGGCACGGCAGAGAGCGCGAAAGCCAGGATCTGATGAGCAGCCTGACCAGGCCTCAGTCTGACCCAGCATTTTTCAAGAGTCCCTCCTCCACAAAAGGAGCACTGGAGTACATGACCCGGAGAGAATCTTGCCACCCATATTGGCCCAGGGGTCACTAAGTCACTAGTGACCAATGCAGGTCCTTCCGTCCCTGTTCCTTTGTCCCTCCCTCTGCTCCTCTCTCTCCATGGCCACCGTCCTGTGGATGGTGGGAGGACTCTCATATGCACCAGACTCCACCTGCAATCCGAGGAGATGACCAGCTGTGTCTTCTGCCGTGACCTTAGTTAGCGTCTGAGGGCAGGCAACAGAGAAACAGACACTAGGCAAGGTCTGATTATCTCTGCCCTAGAACACTTGTAACTGAGGAAAAGAAAAAGAAAGATCAAACCTGCTGCATGTCATCTGAGATTTTAAAGGTAGAGCCCACGTGCTTTGGTCTACACTGCCTTGTGTATGCAGGCGTTACTCCTTTGAATCCATGTGGGAAAAAGTTATGTACATGTTTGTGTGTGTGTGGGATAAAAGCACAGATAGTGAGAAATGAATTGAAGAGTGTAAAGCACAGGTACCTGCTTTACCAGATTAACAGGTTGTTAACACTTTTAGATGAAACAGGTACTTAAATAAAAACAACAAATTGAATCCTTAAAGGTCCAAAACTGAAAAATATAAAAGAAATTGAACTGCAGTCCCTGCCCCCCAGAAACATAGCATTCACTTACAGGAAGAAAGTGAACACAAGACTGCCCTTCTGTGGTCTGTTGGATTATAAGATGGATGGATGGATGGATGGATGGATGGATGGATGGATGGATGGATGGGTAGATGGATAGATAGATGGATGGATGGATGGATGGATGGGTAGATGGATAGATGGATGGATGGATGGATGGATGGGTAGATGGATAGATGGATGGATGGATGGATGGATGGATGGATGGGTAGATGGATAGATGGATGGATGGATGGATGGATGGATGGATGGATAGATGGATGGATGGATGGATGAATGAGTAGATGGATAGATGGATGGATGGATGAGTAGATGGATAGATGGATGGATGGATGGATGGGTGGATGGATGGATGGATAGATGGATGGATGGATAGATGGATGGATGGGTAGATGGATAGATGGATGGATGGATGGGTAGATGGATAGATGGATGGATGGATGGATGGATGGGTAGATGGATGGATGGGTAGATGGATTGATGGATGGATGGATGGATGGATGGGTAGAGGGATTGATGGATGGATGGATGGATGGGTAGATGGATGGATGGATGGATGGGTAGATGGATCGATGGATGGATGGATGGATAGATGGATGGATGGATGGATAGATGGATAGATGGATGGATGGATGGATGGATGGATGGATGGATAGATGGATGGATGGATGGATGGATGGATGGATGGATGGGTAGATAGGTAGATAGGTAGATAGGTAGCTATAGGATTATACTTATAATTTTGTAACCTAATGTGTACTTTTTCAAAATTACATCTTAAGTGCTTAAACACTGCTACAAAGTCTTTTTACTACTTGTTTTACTTGAGGGGAAAGAGTTGTGTCTGCTAGACCCTGGCTGTGTGTTGAGTATTTTGTGTATTTCGTCATATAATTCACCCAGCCACCACACAGCAAGGTATTGTGACCCTTGCAGAATGAAGAGCAGGTGGATCCATAGTTCAAGGCGCTGGCTGGAAGCAGATGTCTCAAGCCAGCTTCCTTTCTCCAATCAGAGGTCCTCTCCTTCATGCTGGGACATGGGTTTGTTATCAGTCACAAAGCCCTTCCCATGCCGTTTGGTAATCAGATTACATTCAATTGTCTGTTCTCCTGAGTAACTTTTACAGACCTGAGAAAATGGAGAGTGCTGCAATGAAAGAGGCTAGGATTATAAATAGATCTACTATAAGGACACGTGCACACGAATGTTCATTGCAGCACTGTTTACAATAGCAAAGACTTGGAATCAACCCAAATGCCCATCGATGATAGACTGGACAGGGAAAACGTGGCACATAAACACCATGGAATACTATGCAGCCATAAAAAACGATGAGTTCGTGTCCTTTGTAGGGACATGGATGAACCTGAAAACTATCATTCTCAGCAAACTGACACAAGAACACAAAATCAAACACCGCATGTTCTCACTCATAGGCGGGTGTTGAACAATGAGGACACATGGACACAGGGAAGGGAGCATCACACACTGGGGTCTGTCGGGGAAATAGGGGAGGGACAGTGGGGTGTGGGGAGTTGGGGAGAGATAGCATGGGGAGAAATGCCAGATAGAGGTGATGGGGAGGAAGGCAGCAAATCACACTGCCATGTGTGTACTTATGCAACAATCTTGCATGTTCTTCACATGTACTCCAAAACCTAAAATGCAATTTAAAAAAAGAAAGAGCCTGGTTCATGTCGGTGAGTGCAGGTGCCTGCTGGCCCCACCAGTGTGTTGAGCAGGGAGCACAGGTCTCCAGGGCAACTCTCAGGGTGGAGTCTAGGAGTCCATCAACACAGCAGTAGCTCAAACCACGCCCCAGCCTGTGACGACTGACTGCTCGACTGCTTGACTGCTCGGTGTGAAGCCCCAGGTGACCCAGGCTGCCGCCCACCTGACTGGCTTTCAGGGGAGACAGCACAGCTGTCGGCATGTCTTTGGACTCAATTATTAGCAAGATTTTAATATCTCCTCTTTTGCATTTTAATTTAAGCAGGTAGATGCTTTTAAATTGCCATCTGTATAGTGAAATCCACACTAAGAAAATGTGGGTCTACTTTAATTAGCCATGTTCTGGCTGATGGATTTCAGAGTGCCATCGCCCAAATTGGCAGGAAATTCAGACACTAGATGCATGTGCTGGTGGGTCCTATGCGGTTTTGTGTCTTCACGTGATCTAGATCATTACAGATGCATGTGCACACATATGTATTTATGTATTTTTTGCTTTTCTTATCCAGCATGCCTGCTTCTTTCTCCCTCTTGATTCTAAGTATTATTTTTATCTTTTATTGTCTTCAGAGTTCTTCTTTCACATATGTTTCCCCATTTCCCACAGAAGCTACCATAGGGTGCATAGCACCGGCAGCCACAGAGTGCTGTGACAGAGAAGGGTGCTGGATGCCTGTTTATTTCTACAGAATCCTGGACCTCTGAGGAATTGTCTGGCTCGGGAGCACTTAGAAAAGCAAACAGTTCCATGGCATCTGTGAGAACTCTCGAGCTAGGGTGCCATGTGCTTCCCCATCCTGATTCTAAAGGGCTTTGCTTCGGGGGATTAATAGGCAGGAGGAGTAATTTCTGTGCTCAGGTGCAGCCATTTTCTGACCTCTCCATCTCCTTGTTCTGCATTCCGGTGTGGGAGTGCCCCTCTCACCCGGCAGATCACGTGGCTCTGCGTTCCGGTGTGGGAGTGCCCGGCAGATCACGTGGCTCTGCGTTCCAGTGTGGGAGTGCCCCTCTCACCCGGCAGATCACGTGGCTCTGCATTTGTTTGCCTTTGCTGCCTGGGTGTCTAAGCTCCAGAAAGCAGCGGCTTTGTGTGATTTCATCACAGCTTTGTCCCCTGCACCCAAGCAGTGGGCATGGACAAAGCTCCCAGCAGCTAATTGCTGAGTGCATCCTTGCAGGGCCTTAGCCGACCCAAGATGAATGTGCATCTTCCTTCCTAAGTTGACATTTTATTAAAGGAAACAGTTGATGGTGCGTGGACTTTTCGGTTCCAGCGCGTCTCTCATGAACTTTCTGTGAAGCTTTGCTTTGTTCTGCCGCACGGTGGCTGCAGCAAACCTCCTGACTTGGGAGTCCTACCGTATGCATGGGGGGACCCATGCTGGACTCTCACTTTCCATGGGTTATGCAACATCTGCAAAAGAAACAAAGGGAGGCCACTTCACGGGATGGTTGAGGGAAGTGAACCCGTGAAATACAAGACAGACCTGCCTGGAACCCGGGACGGAGCGGACAGCTCCTGCTGGCGGGACGTTCCCCCTGCCCACTCCTTCCACTGCCTCACAGGCTTCTCCCTCCACCTTTGCTTCCCCACGTGGGTTTTCCTTTCTCTAAAATGACTGCAAAGCCAGAGCAGCTGCGAGTCTCCTGAGTTTGCAGAGAACTTTGTGATTCCTGTAATGCTTTGCATGTTTGCCACTTAATCAGGTGCCCTGGTGTGCACTTTGCCTGAAGGCCCAGAGGTGGCCCTTGTAGGATCTTGTTTCACAGCACAGAAGGGGCAGGTGTGGAGCTGAGGCAGCTTTCCCAGTGGCCCAGCTGCGGGAGGAGCTGCCTGGCCTCCGGTAGCCTTGGCTTCCTTATCTTTAGAGCACGGTGGCAACCACCATGCAAGGACGTGGCCTTCCTGTGAGAATCAGGGGTGGTCAGGACACCACGGGGAAGCATCCTGCCTGCTGCACCTGCACGCTTTCTCCTTTCCGTCACTGTCATGGAGCCCAAATTAAGTCCCCAGAAACTGAGACTCCTCGGAGGCTGGTGCTGGGAGGCCCCGCCCGTGCACCCATTCTCTTCAGCATCGCAGTGCTCCTGAGGACACACAGCCCTTTGTAAAACCCGCGTGCTCCAGTTTATGATCCATCCCACACCAGGACACCTGGTGCTTCGGATGCAGGTGCCAGCCCAGCTCGATAACTTGCATCTTCAATTAGGGCCGAAAAGATCACCCTAAGACACAATTTTGATTTGAAGGCTATGCCACTGCAAGAAATCCAATCATCCTTGGTAGGTAAGAAGGGGAAAAAGTCCAAGTGTCTTAATTCAGCGTTCAAAAGCCTTGTATCTTGACTCACCAAAGCCTTTCTTTCTGGCACTCTCTAGCTTCTGCTTTTCATGGGGCTGATGCCACCCCTCCTAAGGGGAGCTCCAGTGAACCTTCTTCCTCAAAACCTGCCTGCTGCATCTCAGCTCCTGGATCCAGTCCCCTTGCTCGCCCCAGCGTGGGCGCTCACTGCCCGCCTTGCTGGCCATTCTTGGCCTAAATACATCTTATCTGCATTCATTACTTTGCTTCTGTGAGCTCTGGGCTAAGCACTTAGATTATGAATCAGAATTAGGCAGGGTGCCCATCCGGGATGCCCAGACACAGATGCTGGAGCGCCTGAGAAGCTGCCAGCCAACAGACGCCTGCGCTCCTGCTGCAGAGGAAGGAGGATAAACACCTCCTCATTTTGCATCCAGACACAACCTTCTACCCACTCCTTTGACTCTGGGTCTGCTGCTGATGAGCTTTGCCCGGCATGCGTTCCCTCCCAGGGTGACCAGCCTTCCTGGGGCCATCAGCAGTGAGGGCGGATTATCACGTTTGCTGGAGCACAGGGCTGATGTGAGCATTAATTAAGTCACCATTTGGAAGGAACTTGGAGACTGCCCACAAAAGGCGGCTCACAAGGACAAGGGCTGGTTATTAGGGTATTAAATCCCCACTTTGCCACTAGACAGAGGCAGCTGAACCCTCTCTGACTGCTCAGGAAAGAAAAAAAGAATTCCTGCATATTCCACCCTGGGGAAAGAAATGAAATCATAATGAGATGCACTGTACTTGCTCTCAAAGATTTATTTCATTTAAAAGGTGCAAGGAGGCTATCTCCTCTTCAGCTGGTTCTTCCTTGGCAGTTAGTTGTTATTTTCTAGACAAACCGAGTGCATAGGAAAAGGCACGGGCATCCAGATATCTGATCATAGGAATGGAGTTCCAGCAAGACCCAGCACTGTGATGGATGAGGCAAATACTTCTTACCTGTGCCTTCAAAGGTTTATGTGGGAAGGACTCCACCTGCCATCTTAAACCGAACCGCCGGGGGGCAGGTGCAGGCCTCCACACAGCAGCATTCTGTCACCCTTTTTGGAGCCCACCCGGGCCAGCAGGGCTCTTGCCTCTCTGGTGAGAATTGCCCCTCATTTCTGAGTGCTTCGGCTCAGCCAGACAGAGTTGGTGGCAGCCCGCCTCCAGTGCGTCCCCAACCTGCAGAGCAGCACGTGATCTGAAGCAAGCCTGGTTCCCCAGACGCTCCCTGATCAGCAGCCGAGGTTAAGCCAGAAGCGGAAATCTGGGCGTGGCAGCACGCGTCCAAGCCCCTGTGCCCTCATGGTGGCCACACGCCTCCAGTTCCAGGCCCTGCTGGGCCACACAGGCGGTGAGTTTGGGCTTCTTCCAGGTTCGGAGCCTCAAATCCCAGCTCACCAGGAGAGGCCGTGAAGAGACAGAGCCCAGTGGCTGAGTAAGAAGGTGTCAGAGGCCCCACAGACGCAGGTACTGATGGGTGAGGATCTTGGCCTGGAGCTGGAGGGCACAAAGGAGGTTCCCATGCATCATTCCAGGGAAGCCTGGCACCTAAGTCCAGGGAGGAAGTGACCTCTGGGCCTGTGGGAAGTGGAGGCAGGAGTGGGGCTCAAGAGGCTTCGGTTGCTTCAATCACGTTTCCCGAGTGTTCCTTTAGATGTCGCGCAAATATATCAACGACTTTGAGATATAATTCACATGCCATAAAATTCACCCACCGGAAGTGTACAGTTCAGTGGATTCTAGTATTGCATCTTCTCTGTATCTGTAGGATACATTCCAAGACCCCCAGTGGGTGCCTGAAACCGTGGACAGTGCCAAACTCCGTACACTGTGTTTCTTCACACTCACACACATTTGCGGTAAAGTTTAATTTCCAGCTCTGGCCCAGGAAGAGGCTAACAGTAATAACTAACGGCCTCTGTGCTCATGCACCTGGGACCATCCTCAAAGGCAGTGAGGTCCCCTGCACAGAACCCTGCAGTACCACAATGGTGGCTCTCATGATGAGATGGCTTCCGAGTGACTGACAGTGAGGAGGGTGTGCAGTGTGGACGGACGCACTGGACAAAGGGATGATTCACATCCCAGCCAGATGGAGCCGGACGGCAGGAGATGTCATCACGAGCACACAATGGAAAATTCATGATGGTTTATTTCTGTAATTTTCCGTTGACTATTTTGGGACCATCGTTGACCTTGGGTATCTGAAACCGTGAAGAGGAAACCCACAAAGAAGTGGGGCCCACCATACTCACAGATACGTACAATACCACCAGTTACTTTCAGAATATTTTCATCACCTCAGAAAGAAACCCCATCACCTTGTGTCTCCAGGCTCCCAAACTCCCCGCCTCTGGCCCTGAGCGCCCACTGGTCTACCTTCCGCCTCTGCGACTTTCTCCATTCTGCACATCTTATGTAAATGGAGCCATTAGACGTGGCCTTTTGAGACTGACTTCTCTCACTTAGCATAATGTGTCAAACATTCATTTGCCTTGTAGCATCTGTCAGTGCTTCGTAACTTTTTATGGCAGATACATATTTCATTATGTATGAATTCATATATATCCCACATCAGTGAATTTTGTTGTGTACATAAGCCCTAGTCCGTTTATCCGTTCATCAGTGGGTGGAAATTTAAGCAGATTACATGTTGGCTGTCACAAAGCTGCAGTAGACATACACAGTCTTTATGTGAATGTGTGAACATATTCCTATTGCTTCTCTAGGAGTGGAATTTCTAGGTCATGTAGTGACTGCACGCTGGTGAGTTCCGTTGTTTTCTGAAGTGGCTGCACCATTGACTCTCACCAGCAGCGTGCGCGTGCTCCCATCTCCCTGTGTCCTCACCGGCACTCGTGAGCGTCTGACTTTGCTTCTGGCCACCCCGGTGGGCACGGCATGGTCTCACTGTAGTTTTGGTGTATACATCTCTGATGACTAATGATATCCATTATCTCTTTGTGTGCTTAGGGTTTTTTGAATATTTTCTTTGGAGAACTATCTGTTCAGATACTTTGCCCTTTTTAATTGGATTGTCATTCTATCATTGATTTCCACTGATTATTTATGTGTTTTAGATAGAAATCCCTTTGCAGTATATGAGTTTTCAGTATCTTCTCCCCTTCTGTAGATTTTTTTTTCACTTTTTTGATGGCATATTTGCAACAAAAAAGTCTGTGTTTTAAAATTCTGACAGCGTTCAATTGAGCTACTATTTTATTGCTGTCATATTAAGAATATGTTGCCAAATCTGAGAGTTTTATAGTTTCAGTTCCTTTTTTTTTTTTTTTTTTTTTTGAGATGGAGTCTTGCTCTGTCGCCCAGGCTGGAGTGCAGTGGCACAATCTGACTCACTGCCACCTCTGCCTCCCAGGTTCAAGGGATTCTACTGCCTCAGCCTCCCTAGTAGTTGGGATTACAGGCATACACCACCATGTCCAGCTAATTTTTTGTATTTTTAGTAGAGACAGGTTTTCACCATGTTGGCCAGGCTGGTATCCAACACCTGACCTCAGGTGATCCACCTACCTCAGCCTCCCAAAGTGCTGGGATTACAGGCGTGAGCCACGACGCCCAGCCCAGTTTGAGTTCTTGTATGGATCCAAGTTTGGGTCTGAGATCCATTTTTTATGTTTGTGTACAGTGTGAGACAGGGGTCCACGCTCCTATTTACATGGTGATATTGGGTGGTTAAGATGATTGTCTCCCCTTTGACTAGCCCTGGCACTCCTGGGAAGAGTCTGTTGACAGTAGATGCGTGAGGTACTTCTGACATGGATTCTGTTCTGCTGGCCTGTGTATCCATCCATGTGTGGCACCACTCTGTCTTGATTGCTGTTGCTTTGCAGTGAGTTTTGAAGTCAGGAAGTCTTTGCCCTCCTACTTTGTTCTGATTGATGTTAGCTGTGGGTGTGCCTTCTGAATCTTAAAGTTCACAAAGCCATTGCACAGAAGATCATGGATTTAATCCTAGTTTTTTAATGATAGAGCATTCTTAGATGGGTGTCGGATCCATCATTGGGTAGTTGCAGCCATGGGGAGTGTATCCACAAGAAACCCAAGACTTGACCTGGTGTAATGAACCTGTGGATGTGATGGACAGACAGCAGCACACCTCCCATGTCCGTTTCTCCCTAGCACATGGCTGTCACCGACAGCAGGACCTGTCTACACTCAGACAACACCTAACTCTTCCCATCACACAGCTTGTTCATAGCCAGGAGAACTTAACAACACACAGGCAGCCTCTGGACTCGCAGCTTAAAACATCTAGATCTGGGGGAAATCATTTGGCTTCCCGTTCTTCCAAATGTTCTCCCCCAAGACCGGAAGGGTCATTTAGGGACCTGTTGTTTCTTAATCCCTGCTGCCTGCACGCCTCTCCTTCGTCACTCTCCACACAGAAAAGCCGCTAAGCAGCAGGAGAAATAGGAGAACCCACTCTCAAGTCCTGCCAGATGGGCACTGCCTTGGTGTGCTCGCCATTTTACCCCATAGCTGCCCAAACTGTAAAGGCGGAGCTTTTGCACAGCTTGAGAATAATCTTTGAAATGCAGTGGAAGGCTGGTTTCAGCTACGCAAATCAATCAGTGTGATGCATCACATTAACAGAGTGAAAGATGTGAAAACCCATGATCATCTCAACTGATAGAGAAAAAGCTTTTCACAAAGTTCAGCACCCTTTATGATTAAAAAAAAAAAAAAAAACAACTCTTAACAGTTTAGGTATAGAAGAAAAGCTCCACAATATTATGAAAGCTCTTATGTAAAACGTGCAGCTAACATAATTAACAGGGAGCAACTGAAACTTTCCCACTAAGATCCAGTAGAAAGCAGGGATACCCCCCTCACCACTTCTATTCAATGCTGGATTACAAGCAGTAACAAGAGCAGTCAGACGTGAAATAAAATAAACAAAAGGGATCCATTTCAGAAGGAAGAAGTAATAGTTCTCTATTTGCAGATAACATGATCCTATATGTAGAAAACCCCAAAGATTGCACACAAAAATACTGTTAGAATTAATGAATAAATTCAGTAAAGTTGCAGAATATAATATCAGCATAGAAAAATCAGTAGCTTTCATACAGACAAATAATAACCTAGCTGGAAAATAATAAAACAATCCCATTTGTGATAGCATCAAAAAATAAGATATTTTGAAATAAATTTAACAAAGGAAGTAAAAGATTTGTACACTGAAAACTATAAAATATTAATGAAATAAATGGAAAAAGGCACAAATAAATGAAAAGCTATTTCATGCTCATTAGGAAGAATTCATATTGTTAAAGTGTCCATAGTATCCAAAGTAATACACAGATTTAACACAATCCCTATTAAAATCTTCAACAGAAATTTTCATAGAAATTGGGGAAATATCCTAGAATTTTTATAGAACTACAAAAAACTCCAAGAAGCCAGAAAAAAAAAAAAAATTAAAAAAACACTGAGAAGGAAAAGCAAAGTTGGAGGCATCATACTTCTTGATTTAAAATTATATTATAAAACTATAGATATTAAAGCAGTATAATGCTGGCATAAAAACAGAACCATAGACCCATGGAGCAGAACAAAAAGCCCGGAAATAAATCTAAACACATACGTTTAACTAATTTTTGACAAGGTCACCAAGAGGACACAATGGGGAAAAGACATTCCCTTCAATAAACAATGCAGAGAAAACTGAATTTTCACATAAAAGATAATAAAACTGGGTTCTTCTTCTCTTATACATTTAATAAAAAAAAAAAAAAAAAAAAAAAAAAAAAAAAAAAAACCTCAAAATGGATGCAAGCCCTAACTATAAACCTGAAACCATAAAACTCCTAGAAGAAAATGTTGGGAAAAATCTCCTTGACATTGACCACAACAATGTGTTTTTAGATGTTACCTAAAAGTTTAAACAATAAAAATAAATAAATGGGACTACACAAAACTAAAAATCTTCTGCACAGCCGAAGAAGCAATTTCAAATGAAAAGGTGACCTAGTACTGGGAAAAAAAAGTTTGCAAATCACATCTGCTAAGGGTTTAATATCCAAAATATATAAATAACTCTTACTGACCAACAGCAAAAATAAGGCAAATAATCCCACAGGTGAGCAAAGGTCCTAAGCAGACATTTTTCAAAACAATAAATAAAAACGTCCAACAGGCAAATGAGAAGGTACTCAACATCACTCCTCAAACGGAAAATGCAAAATAAAGCCATCATGTAACCTCCTGGCCTGTTCTCCCTGCCCACTACACAAATGAAGACCAGGGCATCGCAGTCAGCCAAGAGTTTGATTAATGCGAGGCTGGCCACACCCTCGGCAGATGGAGTTACTCAGATCGATCTCAGCGAAGGCTTGTAGGTTAAGGGATTTTCAAGGACAGTCTGAGGAAAGGGTGGGGCGCCTGGCAGTGGCTGCTGGCTGCTGACTGACTGGGATGCAATCCCAGGCTGTGGGAAAGGTCCCCTGTGCACTGAGCGATTTCTGAGTGGGGCCACAGGAGCGATGGAGCCATGTATGGGTGAGTCCAGGTGGAGCCATGGGTGTCAGGCGTGCAAAAACCTGAAAAGATGCCTCACGAGGCCAAGCTTAGGTTCTGCAGCGCTGATGCTCCCTGCAGGGCTCCGGAATAATGGCTGGTAATCCTGAATGTCTACACCTTAGCAGAGTTCACACTCCTCTCCTCCCCTTCACCGGTGGTCTCTCATTAGCTTTACAAAGGCAGTTGGGTTTGGGGGAAGGCATATTAATTATCATTTAAACTATCAAAGAAATGTCTCCCAAAGCTAGCTTGGCAGCTTGAGGCTAAAAGCAAAACAGCGTTGGCTGGATCAGATCTCCCACTGCCAGAATTTTCTCACCGTTACCATTTTTCAAAGGCAGTTTCATCATAAGTTACCACCTCACACCTGGAAGGACAGCTGTGTGAAAGGAAAATAACAACTTGGGACCCCAATTCCCTCTGCAGGAAGAAAAAAGACTTAAGCTGAAAGCTGAGTCATGCAAGAAGTTGCCTTTCCTTTTGTTCCAAAGCAGATAGCTACGGATGAAATCTTAAGTATCTCCGCAGGTAGCAACTCTTCATTCACCTTATTTTATGTAAAGGGCCAATTTTCCCTGTTAAATATTGAACTCTCAAATTCATCTTTGCAGAAAGGCACAGACTGTTTCTGTAATTCTGTTTTTTTTTTCCCTCTCCTTAACCTTGGCAAAATAACCTTCTACATTTATTGAGACCCATCTCAGATACTTTTTGGTTTACAGCTATTATCCAAAAATCAACAGATAACAAGGGGTGGGGAGGGCATGGGCAAAAGGGAAGCCTTGCATGCTGCTGATGGGAATGTGGATTGGAACCGCCATTATGAAAAACAGTGCAAAGGCTCCTAAAACCATTAACAGTAGAACTAACTTATCACCCAGCAATTCTCTTGAGCAGATACCCAGAGGAGACAAAGTCGACGCCTCGGAAAGATGCCGGCACGCTCATGTTCATAGCAGCGTGATTCACAATAGCCAAGATACAGAACCAACCTCACGGACAAATGGATAGAGAAAATGTGGGATGTTTATATACATATATCTCCAATGGAGTATTATTCAGCCTTAAGAAGAATGCAATCCTGTTATTTGCCTCAATATAGATATACCCAAAAAATATTATACTAAGTAATATAAGTCAGAGGCAGAAAGAAAAATATTGTATTATCTCACTTATATGGAACTTTTTTTTCTTTCTAAAGAGCTCAGGCTGGGCGTGGTGGCTCACGCCTGTAATCCCAGCACTTTAGGAGGCTGAAAGGGGAGGATCATTTGAGCTCAGGAGTCGGAGGCCAGCCTCGCCAACATGGTGAAAACCTGTCTCTACTAAAAATACAAAAATTAGCAGGGCATGGTGGTATGCAATTGTAGTCTCAGCTACTCTGGAGGCTGAGGTGGGAGGATCACTTTTGCCCAGGAGGCAGAGGTTACAGTGAGCCGAGATCACGCCGTTGCACTCCAGCTTGGGTGACGGAATGAGACCCTGTCTCAAAAAAATAAAATAAAAGTTCAAATACACATAGGTGAGAGTGAAACAGTGGTTATGGGTGGGGAGTTGGGGAGACATAAGTCAAATGATACAGCTTAGCAGATGTGGGCTGATCAGGTCTAGAGATCTAATGCCCAATATGAAACTACAAACCACTGCTCAACAAAATAAGAGAGGACACAAACAGATGGAGGAACATACCATGTTCATGGTTAGGAAGAATCAATATCGTGAAAATGACCATACTGCCCAAAGTAATTTACAGATTCAACACTATCCCCATCAAGCTACCAATGACCTTCTTCACAGAACTGGAAAAAAACCACGTTAAACTTCATATGGAACCAAAAGAGAGCCCGCATAGCCAAGTCAATTCTAAGCAAAAAGAACAAAGTGGGAGGCATCACACTACCGGATGTCAAACTATACTACAAGGCTACAGTAATCAAAACAGCATGGTACTGGTACCAAAACAGAGATATAGACCAATGGAACAGAACAGAGGCCTCGGAGGCAACACAACATATCTACAACCATCCGATCTTTGACAAACCTGACAAAAACAAGCAATGGGGAAAGGATTCCCTGTTTAATAAGTGGTGTTGGGAAAACTGGCTAGCCATGTGCAGAAAGCAGAAACTGGACCCCTTCCTGACACCTTACACTAAAATTAACTCCAGATGGATTAAAGACTTAAACATAAGACCTAACACCATAAAAACCCTAGAAGAAAACCTAGGCAAAACCATTCAGGACATAGGCGTAGGCAAGGACTTCATGACCAAAACACCAAAAGCATTGGCAAGAAAAGCCAAAATAGACAAATGGGACCTAATCAAACTCCACAGCTTCTGCACAGCAAAAGAAACAGTCATTAGAGTGAGTCAGCAACCAACAGCATAGGAAAAAATTTTTGCAGCCTACCCATCCGACAAAGGGCTGATAGCCAGAATTTACAACGAACTAAAACAGATTTACAAGAAAAAAAAAACAAACAAGCCCATTCAAAAGTGGGAGAAGGATATGAACAGATACTTTACAAAAGAAGACATACATGAGGCCAACAAACATATGAAAAAATGCTCATCATCACTGGTCATTAGAGAAATGCAAATCAAAACTACATTGAGATACCATCTCACACCAGTTAGAATGGTGATCATTAAAAAATCTGGAGACAACAGATTCTGGAGAGGATGTGGAGAAATAGGAACACTTTTACACTGTTGGTGGGAGTGTAAATTAGTGCAACCATTGTGGAAGACAGTGTGACGATTCCTCAAGGACCTAGAAATAGAAATTCCATTTGACCCAGCAATCCCATTACTGGGTATATATCCAAACAATTATAAATCGTTCTACTATAAGGACACATGCACATGAATGTTCATTGCAGCACAGTTTACAATAGCAAAGACCTGGAACCAACCCAAATGCCCATCGATGATAGACTGGACAGGGAAAATGTGGCACATATACACCATGGAATATTATGCAGCCATCAAAAACGATGAGTTCACGTCCTTTGTAGGGACATGGATGTACCTGGAAACCATCATTCTCAGCAAACTGACACAAGAACACAAAATCAAACACTGTATGTTCTCACTCATAGACAGGTGTTGAACAATGAGAACACATGGACACAGGGAGGGGAGCACTATACACTGGGGTCTGTTGGGGGGGAGTTGGGGGGACAGCGGGGGGTGGGGAGTTGGGGAGAGATAGCATGGGGAGAAATGCCACATATAGGTGAAGGGGAGGAAGGCAGCAAATCACACTGCCACGTATGCACCTATGCAACAATCTTGCATGTTTTTCACATGTACCCCAAAACCTAAAATGCAATAAAAAATAATAATAAAATAAAATAAAAGTGGAAAATAAGAAATGTAACTTGCTATTCACAGATACTGTGATTGTATATCTCAAAATTCCAAAAGCTATTAGAAAGAACAAGTAAACTTAACTAAATTTCTAAATACAATGTCAATACAGAAAAACAAAAAAAAGAAAACTAAAGTTAATAAAATTATACTGTGTTAGAGACGCTAAGTCAGTAGATGTTAGCTGCTCCTGTCACAAAAAAGTAACTGAGATGATAGGTTAATTTGTTTCACTGTAGTAACCATTTTAGGATGTATGTATATCCCATGTCAACATATTATAAACATGAAACATACGTGATAAATTATTTTTTAATGCAATGGAGAAACTAGGCCAGGAAGCAGACTGTTCGGGTTCCACATGATAACGTGCTTTGTGTCTGAAGGAAGAAGCGTGGAAGAGAAGGAAGGCACACACGAAAGGCAGGAGTCAGTGTGTTCAGCTTCTGATAGAAAGGGAAGGCACTGGCGAAGCGGAGTGGGGGTCCCCGAAGCGGCCGGGCCTGTGGGCTTGAGAGCAGGTGCTGCTCCCAGAGGCTGAGGGTAGACTGAGTCAGGGAAAACGGGGGTCCACACAGGGAGCTGTGTAGACATGGAGGAGACTGGGCAGCACTGAACACCCATGGGCCCCACCCCAGGGTGCTGGCTTACCTCGAAGGTGATGGGGTGCCACTGAAGACTCGGCTGCAGGAAGGTGACATCTCACAGAGACACAGAGAAGGGGCAGGAGGGGCCGAGGCACCCACCCCAGGAGAGAAGCCCCTGCGGCTGCCCGAGGAAGAGCGGCAGGCCCACAGTCCGTGGTCCATCAGTGGGAATCCAGCCACAGCAGCAGGAGGAAGAGAAGAGCTCAGCTGAGAGGCACTCAGAGGCTGAGAGCAGAGACCCAGAGGCTGCGGCCATGGGCCGCGGTGACGAGGGACAAGCCTGGGCTGGGGGCCGGGGTAGTTACTATTCATTATCACAGGGAACGTGGAAGAGAAGGCTGAGGGGTGTTTAATAAGTGACCCCCACCTGCTAACTTTTTCAGTAATCTAGCTGAAACGCCACATGGAAAAGCCCAAACGACCTTTGTCAGGAAGCGTGAGGCTGCAGATGAGCCTTGCAGAGCAGGCCATGGGAATGAAGCAAGCCTGGCTGGGAAATGGGATGGGGACTCAAGAAGGACAGGTGCATATGTTGAGCAGTTGTAAGCTTACCCTGCAGTTGACGTGGAGGCGTAGACTGGTTCTCAGTAATTCCCAAGGTGTATCCATCCTCACGCCACTATAAAGACACACCAGAGACTAGGTAATTAATAAAGGAAAGAGGTTCAATCAATTCACACTTCAGCATAGCTGGGGAGGCCTCAGGAAACTCACAATCATGGCAGAAGGTAAAGAGGAAGCAGGGCACCTTCTTCACACGGTGGCAGGAAGGGAAATGCCAGACACGTAAAACCATCCAATCTCCTGAGACTCACTCACTCTCATGAGAACAGCATGGGCGAAACCGCCCCCGTGATCCAGTTACCTCCGCCTGGTCCCTCCCTTGACATGTGGGGACTATGGGGATTACAATTCAAGGTGAGATTTGGGTGGGGACACGGCCAAACCATGTCACAAGCCTAAAGTATCGCGTTGAATGTTTACCCTGAAAAACATTAGCCCTACCCTATGAGTAGGAAGAAATGATTACACTCTTTTGCAGTTAGTGTTCCATAAGGCTTGGTCCACTGAATTATAATGAATAATGCTTGGTCCACTGAAGGCCTGAGGGTCTTTGGATGCTTCCAGGAGTCACTTCATACATGCCATCCTCATTGTCCTTTAGGCAGCCCGGGTACAACAGTGGCCCGACACCTACCAGTGGCATCCAATGACCGACCAACAGAAGCATGAAGCGTGGAAAGCAGTTTTGAAATTTAACTCTATACGAAACTGAGAGATATGGAACCGTCCTTTACAACTGGTATCATAGATGACGTTTTCAGTATCTTACTACCATAAGTGCTGACCGTGTATTGCGCTAGAAGAGATCGAGGCAGGCCACCATTCCGGCAGCAGCAGAGAGCCAGCCGGGCATACAGACACCAGGCCTCGTGACTCTGGGACCCCGGAGAAAATCCACCCCGCTGACTTACACCTGGGTTTCCCCAGCTGTGACCACGGTTCACGTGTAAGCTGTGGTCTCAATCTGAGGAGGTGGTACTAGTGTCAACAAAAAGAAGTCAAATGGAAAGCATTTGAGGATGTCCTACACACTAAGATGTGAGATGTTAGATTCCATCATGGTTTCAGATCTCTATAATACACGTCGATGTACACACGGGATCAAGATGTAACATTATTTCTCACCATGGAGCAGGGTCAAAACCTGACAGCCACGATCCTATTTCCATGTGAAAGAAGGTGACCCCCACCTCTGAGCAAGGGGAACTGGAGGTGACAGCACCCATTCAAGGAATGAAGAGTAAACCCAGCACCCCTGGGGCGCCAGGTCGGACCCCGGCCTTTTCTTCAGCTGCACTGTAAGGTCCTAAGAGGTCACGCCCCACAAACGGAGCCCAGGAGGACCTGCCATTGTTCCCTGTTTACTTTTGCCTGAATTACTTCAGGACACCCTGTGCTTCCTTTCCCGACTTACTCATAAACCGTGCAAGAATGGCCCACTTACGTACCCTTTCCTGCCTCTGTCCAGCAGCTGCACAGTGGGGCTGGTAACACCCACTTCATGCAGTTGTGAGGAACAGGGACATGGCAGCAGCGGCTCCCGCTCACTCCTTCCTTCCTTCACCGCTTCACTCCACTACTGATAAAATACTCACATATGCTGTGCCTCGTGTGAGTCATTAATCACACAGTGGTGCGACATGTCTCTCTTCTCTTGTAAAGACCAAAATTCACCAAAATAAATGCAAACGTGTGACTGTGACAAAAGCTACTTTTGAAAATTAAAATTGGAGTCTTGAAAATGTAAAGTGCAATCAAGGAGGTCAAAGGCAGATTTTAGAAAACCTTCCACAACATAGAGAAGAAAGACGAAGAGATAAAAAAGCAAGAAAGGGAGGAAAAAAAGGCTAAAACCAATGGAAGATGAACTTACATACTCCAAATCCACTGAGTAGAAATTCAAAAAACTAATAATAATAAAGATAATGAAGAGGGGAAAATTAGTAAGGAGAGGAGAAAGTTCTGGGAGATGAACGGTTTTCAGGTTGTGTGGGGCACTGGTGTCAGGTGGTAAGAGGGAAAACATGCTTCCGAGCTCCCGAGCTTCCCAGGAGAACCAGGATCAGACTGCGGACTGGCCTGGCAATGGAGGGCAACGTTCGTAAACCTGAACACTATACATGCATGGCATGGAATAATCACCTCAGGGCCTTTCCAGACCTGGGTGAGATGATTTTCCCCTTAGTGAAATGGACATTTCTGACATGCAAAGCCTCAGAACCCTTATTTGGAGGTCCCTATTCTGAAAAAACTGCCTGGGGCTCTGTGTCCACTAACTGGAGAAGAAATCCAAGAAAGAGAATGGTTGATGTGGACACTCAAACCCTGGGGCTCATAAGGCACCCAAACTAAACGGCCCTTGGGTCACTTGGAGTCTGCTGGAGCAGCAGGGCGGGGTGGAGGAGGGGAGCAGGCGCAGCCCCAGCACCATGCCTGTGGTCCCACTGAGACAGGACCTGCCCAGCCCAGGAGGGACACCTGTCGTTCAGGCCGGCTCTTTTTTTTTTTTTTGTGAGTCCTTAGAACAGTACATATATATATATATTCTTTTTTAATTGTACTTTAGATTCTGGGGTACACGTGAAGAACATGCAGGGTCGTTGCATAGGTACATACATGGCAATGTGGTTTGCTGCCTCCATCCCCATCACCCACATCTGGCATTTCTCCCCAGGTTATCCCTCCCCAACTCTCCACCCCTCCGCTGTCCCTCCCCTGCTCCCCGCAACGGACCTCAGTGTGTGATGCTCCCGGCTCTCCTTGTCCCATCAGGCTCTGGAGATGGCCACTTGTGAATGCTTGGTGTTCAAAAGCAACTAAACAGAAACAAATTAGGTCTGAGACCTTGCTTGCCTAAAGTAGATTTCCTAGAAGAAATTTCTGCCTCTGACTTTAAATATTTTTTTAATGAACTAGGATCTGTGAAAGGGGGATTTTGGTAGGTTCTTGGCCCCCCTGCCCTGGGACAGGACTCTGAGCCCTGGGCTGTGACTGCAGAGGCTCGGGGGATGGACCCCTGCCCTGGGACAGGACTCCGAACGCTGGGCTGTGGCCACAGAGGCTCGGGGGATGGACTTGCTGACTTGCTCCCCCCCAGCCAGGGAGGGGAGCTTTGGGCTTCATGCAACACTTTGTTCTGCAGTCATGCGCAGTTGCCTTCTGATTAGAAAAATGTGGACGGATTTCAGGCAAAGAACTTCCTCCCCCTCGTCATTATTCCTTGTTCTGTTTGCTCTTTAGGGAGCATTGTCCAGCATATGGTTATCATTCATAAAATCCCAGAAACAAGCGTGCTTTATAGGACAGCTTTAATAGGAACCTCACACCCATTCTAATTTCTACTACGAATTTGAATTGTAGCATAGTTTGCTTGTCATTCATTAATAACTAATCGTTTAATTTTTAGATATTAGGAGCTATTCGTATGCATGTTTCTTGGTATTGCACTAATATTCCATTGACATTAGCTGATTGCAAAATGCTCTTTAAAATAACATAGCTTTATAAAATAATTTACTAAAAACACCCCACATACATCACAGCATTAAAACTGAACATGTTGCCAATGTATTGACTCATTTTAATTTTTTTATTTTAATAGAATATGTTGAGTTTTTCTCATTCATTGACCTTGGGGGTGGCAACTTTAAAGATGGCCATGGAATTTCTTTTTTACCCCAAAGTACTTTTATACATTTTCAAATTTTCTGATCTTTCATACTTTCTATTTGTCTTTACACCCAAAATAAATTATTTTTCTACATATTTAAGATTGGTACTGTGTCCGTTCTATCCTTCCTCTCTCCCTTGCCTTGAGTTTATGTAGCGACATCTTACCCATGTGTAGCAGAGCGCCAGAGACTCAGCCCCCGGTCAAGGGTGGGCAGATTAATTGGTCACATTCATATGTAGGGAGCCAGAGTTTTCTGTGTGTAACCTTTGCTGCTAGTCTACATCATCACATTTAGAAATTAGAAACTAAAAATGTATATTAATAAATTGGTATCTGGCAATAATAATATCACCGCCTACATCATTTATTGAGCATTTAATGATAAACCAGACATTTTTAATGTATTATTTAATTCAGATATTGAAAAGTCTAGGAAATGAATGCTTATAGAACAACATGCTCAAATCATGAAGTGGGAAGTGGCGGTGCTGTTATGACCCCGCTCTGTCTAATTGCAAATTGTTTCACCATCAAAAACTTTGCTTGTCGGTTGAGTCACCTGCATAGCATTGTCTGATCAGTTCGAATCTGTCTTCACAGGGAAATGCAAACATTTTCTTTTCCTGACTTCCTCCTCCTCCTCTTCCTCGTCTTGTTTCTTCTTTCTTTTCTTCTTCTTTTCTCCTTCTCCTTCCCCTCCTTCTTCCTCCCAGTGAATCCATATTAACCACTAGGAGCAGGCACGTAAGATCAAAGGTGGGTGGAATCGTGTGGGCTCTGGGGTCTCACACGATGCAGGGGGTTACGTAGGACAGTTCAGAGTTCAGGGTCATGTTTAGGGGAGTTACTATATCCAAGGGAGGGTCAGAGAAGTTCTTTTGTTTTAAACTACAAAGTAGGGTAAAGAAAAATGATCAATCTGGTCTAATTTTTTTCTCCTTCGAGGGACTAATCATGACTTTTAACCTTCTGTGGTTCGCATCCACCATTATATCTCTTATTACATCCACCGTTACGTTCTTGACAAGACATACACATTCCATCCCTTTTTAACTGTGTGTGGATGAAATTGTTCTTGGGGAAAATGCAGTACACGAGGGAAGGGTTTAGGGCTCGGCCCTAATGGTTGCAGAGGTGAACAGGGTGGGCTGGCTTCCAGGTGGAAGGAAAGATCTGCGAATTCCGGGGAACATGGCCCCATTAGGACTCCCGGTGTTTCTTATTTAACTCCACTATCTGGTCTTTCATTGCTCACATGGGGAACTGCGTAGGCATTGTGATGGCACTTCCACGATGGTCATCTGCATTAAGATACATCATCGCAGGGGCTCCAGGCTCTCTGCTCACTTGACCTGTTGAGGTTCGAAACAGCCCAGAGAGTTTTAGTCCTGTTAACCCTGGAGAGCAAGAAGCACGGAATCCTTTGGAACGGAAATCCTCAGGGACCAGTTATCGAGTGCCACCACCCACTGAGGTCTCCCCAGGACCGCATGGCGAGACTCAGATTCCCTGACCTGTATCTCAGTGTTGGGGGTCCCTCCTGATCACGTGTAGGGTCAGGCCTTGTTTCGTGGTGGGAAGAACTGCAGTATATCTCAACCCAGAGAATTCAGCTTCAGTTATTATCTCCTTCTGACTGACTGGGGAGTTCAGCGCGCACATTTCAGCCGCCTCTGAGTATCAGTTTCTTTATTCATAAAATTCATGTAAAGTTTGATTGATGGCCAAACGACATAACGGGTAAGAAAATGTTTTGTAAAATCTTTTAGTTCTACAGATTTAAAGGAGACTACGCTGGTCCTCTCACCCCAGAGTTCCCTGGAGATAACACAGAATAAATAAGGGTGACAGTGAATCCTGGTGTGGAGTTCCCCATGACACTGCCACACAGGCTGAGCCTACCCCGAGTCTGGGAAGGAGGGAGGATAAGGCTGTGTGCAGGAATCTGGTCCCCAGGAACTGGGAGCTCATGGAACTGGCTCAGGCAGAGCAGAGTATCTCGCAGCACAGAGCTGACGTAGCTGTCAGAGAACAAGCCTTCCCAGCCAGGGCCTGCTCCCAACAGGACTTCGGGCAAGGCTCAGAATCTGAACAGCAGACGTCACGTCTAAGAGAATAAACTAAGGGGAATGCGCTGTTTGTGGATGTGAAAGAGAACATTTGTTTCCTGGAGGAAGCCGATGTGTGGCGCATTAACCGTTGCAGAGAGGACGCTCTGCGTATGTCTGTTCCTAACGTGGTGATAAATTCATGAGGTGTTGTATATTGCTTTTATATTTTGCAGATGGAGAAATCAAGGCACAGAGAGATTAAGTGACTTTGCCACAGTCACAAACTGGGGAGGACCAGGAGTGGAACCGAGAGCGAGCCCCGGACTCTGGGCCTGCGTCCTGCCCAGGAGTCACGCTGCCTCCGTTCCTAGGAGAGAAGACTGCCTGCAAGGTAAAGGCGCTGTCTCTGCTCAGTTCCGCGCCGTCTACACTAGGGACAGCTAGGCTGTGTGCTGTCTGCGTGTGTGAAAAGAACTCAACTCAGCAGCAGCACTCACATCTCCCGGCATGGGGTTCTTAGCCTGCTCCAGACCACACTGTCCACAAAGCACTTCCTTACGTGGTCAAAAGCAACCGCCTGCACCCCGCCTGCACCCCACTTCCCCGACCTCAGCCTCTCCGGCCCTTCCCTCCTCCACCTTCCATCCAGTCCCACTGTGCCTCGGTTTCCTCCTCTAAACCATTCCTGCAGATTTCGCCCTCTCCTCTTTTAAATTCATCACTTCTTTCTTTCCGATGGCTGGACTGACCCCATCTTGGGATTCTAAGAAACAGAGAGAGCAGCTCCCTCCCTCCCTCCTGTGGCTCTTCACTTGCCTCTGTGCCTTGGGGTGGTCCCGGCAGAGCGGCTGCCCACCTCCCCGGCACCTGCCCACTGCAGCAGCTATGAGAATCCACCCCACACTGGCCCCGTCTTGGGACTCCCTTGAGAGAGGAGCAACAAGCCCAGGCTGTGTTGGCTGGGACGGGGATTTCAGCCTCAGCTGTCCCACGCCCAGCACCCGGCGACAGAGCCTCTGTGCTTCAACCCCACCGTGTATGGGAGAAACTCTCACCCCAGCCACTGCCCGGCAGTGGTCAGCGAGGTGCCGCCCACTCGTTCCTTCAGTCCTCCCCCTACAGCGGCTGTGCTCACAATGTAGTGCTCCTTCCTCTTCTCTTCCACACCTTCTAGAACTCTCTCCTCTCTTCTGAGACAGGCGGGTTAAGGTTTTTCTCCTATTATTTAGAGTGCTCTTGTTGATGCATGTTTTTTTCTATTCCTGCTCCTTGAAGGAAGGGCAGTGTGGTATTAGCAGTGCGTTTCTCTTAGGGAAAAGGGCATTCCCTGGAAGAGAGCGCAGCGAGGGACAGTCTGGTGAACTCACAGCTGCCGCACAGGGCACACGCCGGCGTCCCCTTACGCGTGTGGAGCGCTGTGCATTTACCGGGTTCTCCCACGCGTGCTGTGAGTGCTCACATCACCCGGCCTTCACAGAACACACGGCAAAGACATTCCTGTGGCATGGCTTGTGCAGATGATAAAATTGAGGCCTGAAAGCTAAAGAGGCATAGTAAGAAGAAAAACAAAAAACTCTTCCGAGCACATACCCTGTCTCCAAAATTCATGTTTCCCATCTAATAACGTTCGAAGCGTTTCCTTTTCCTTTACCTTCCTGTGGAGTAATGTATTTCCTCCCCAGTGAATACTTAACTATCTCACAGAGTCCGCATTCTATCGCTGACGGGCGCAGGCTTCTCTCACTTTTCTGTTCTTATCCTTTTAGTATTTTCCTCCCCCTAAATAAATAAGTAAAATAATTTTAAAAAGGAAATGAGTTAAAAATATGTAAACTAGAAAAATCATTAAGATGATTTCAAATATCTGTATAAATGGGCAGTTCTAATAATATTTTTCTATGGCAAAGCATATTTGAATTTTTAATTTAAAACTTTTTACCACGTTGTTAAAATCTGAATTAAGGAGAAGTAAAGACAGAAATGCTGAATATCAGCCAGATGGAGTCTCAGAAACAGTCTCATAGAGCGCAGTTCAGAACACTGTCTATTACTTATTAAAGGCAGCACTCTAGCCACACTTGGGTTTTCTGTAGCTATCAAAAAGAGATGGCTTTCTTCACTTCCGCCATAGCCACAGGTCTGCCAGGACAGGCATTCATTAGGGAGGGAGCCGACACCGTCTGAACATCACCAGGAGGGAGCTTGGCCCGGGGGTGAAGCCAGATGCCCCAGGAGGACTCACGGGGGAGGGGGCGAGCAGGGCATGAGACCAGGACTGAGCCTGGTGAGGGCACGGGAAGGAACGGGCTCCATGGGGGCTCAGCCACTCACAATGCAAGGCTCAGTGAGAAAGTCACAGCCAGGGCATGGGGACAGGCATCCTTTTCAAATGACGAGATTACCAAAAACGTTTATGTACACATGAGAAAAAATACCATCATCAAAATCGAAAAACAACAATATGCTGACAGCAACAGGCCGGAAGGAGATACTGGCGACAGACGAGGTGGACAGAGGGCTCAGCGCTGCAGGACACAGAGGGCTCTTACGAATCGATGTGGAAAATGGGAAAGAGAGAAGAAAAACAGGCCAAGGATGTGAATAGCATTTCACAGAAGAGGAGATGTGGACGGTGAAGGTGTCAGAGAATACTCACCCTCCCTGGGAACTCGGGACATGACGAGACGCGTGACTTTACTCCACCAAAGCAAAGGGCGGAATAGCATTCAAGGTGACCAGCACTTCCAGAAACTGGGGTGATCACATGTTACAAAAAAGTGCGTGGAATGTTTTTTTTTAAAATGACAAAGTGACAAGATCTTTTTAGAAAACTCCATTCTAGAAATATGTACCAAATGCATCTAATCATTTTTGTAAGTTATTTTATTATTTTATTCTTTGGAGACAGAGTTTTGCTCTATCACCCAGGCTGGAGTGCAGTGGCATGACCTTGGCTCACCACAACCTCCGCCTCCCAGGTTCAAGCGATTCTCTTGTGCTGAGTAGCTGGGATTACAGGCATATGCCACCACACCTGGCTGATTTCGTATTTTTAGTAGAGATGGGGTTTCTACATGTTGATCAGGCTGGTCTCAAACTCCTAACCTCAGGTGAGCCACCCTCCTCAGCCTCCCAAAGTGCTGGGATTACAGGCGTGAGCCGCTGCACCCAACCTATAAATTATTTTTGTAGTGAAATAAAACTACATAAGCCTCGTTCGTAAGAAAATTTGGGGGCCTGGCTGGATAAATTATAGTAGGTTTATTCTGAGGAATACTACGTAGCCATTCAAAAAGATGAGTTCAGTGGATACACATGAGCCTAGAGAGATGGCTGGTTTTTCTATAAGTGAAAAATAGCAACTTGCAAAAAAGTTTCGTAAACAGAGCCTGATTTTGTAAATAACCAAGAACCTGCCCTGTGTAGTTACTCAGTTGTGGAGTGGAGTGAAGGTTGATTTTCTCCAGTGAGGCTGCCCAGTCCCCGCCTGGCAGACCCCTGTGTGTCTGTATTTCAACCTGATAATGTAACCACCCATGGGGTCCACCTTGCCCGCTGCCTAGACAGAGCTGATTCATCAAGACAGGGGCATTGCACTAGAGAAAGAGTCATTCAGGCAGGGCAGCTGTGCAGGAGACCGGAGTTTAATTCTTACTCCAATCAGATCTCCAGCATTCGGGGATCAGAGTGTTTTGTTTTCGTTTTCGTTTTGTTTTTCTTTTGAGACAGAGTCTCACTCTGTCGCCCGGGCTGGAGTGCCGTGGCGCAAACTCGGCTCACTGCAACCTCCACCTCCTGGGTTAAGCAGTTCTCTGCCTCAGCCTCCTCAGTACCTGGGATTACAGACACCTACCACCACGCCCGGCTAATTTTTTTATTTTTAGTAGAGACGGGGTTTCACTATCTTGGCCACTGGTTTGGAACTCCTGACCTTGTGATCCACCTGCCTCGGCCTCCCAAAGTGCTGGGATTACAGGCGTGAGCCACCGCACCTGGCCCCGGGGAACAGAGATTTTAAGGATAACTTGGTGGATTGGAGGTGTGGAGGAAGCCAGTGAGCCAGGCGTGCTGATTGGTCAGGGATGAAGTCATAGGGAGTTGGATCCGTCGTCCTGTGCTCAGTCTGTGCCTGGGTGGGGGCCACAAGATCAGAGGAGCCAGTTTATCCATCTGGGGCCGGGGCAGCTGATCCTCAAGTGTAGGGCCTGTGGACTACCCCAAGCTCGGATCTTAGGAGCAGTTTAGGGAAGGTCAGAATGTTGTAGCCTCCTGCTGCATGACTCCCAAACCATCATTTCTAATCTGGTGGCTGATGTGAGTCCTACAAAGGCAAGAAGGAGGGCTCCTTGGGGAAAGGGCTGTTACCATCTTTGTTTAAACTATAAACTACAAACTAAGTTTCTCCCCAAGTGAGTTCAGCCTACACCCAGGAATGAACAAGGACGGCTTGGAGGTTAGAAGCAAGATGGAATCTGCTAAGTGAGATCTCTGTCACTGTCTCAGTCATGCTTTTGCAAAGGCAGGTAAGGAAAAGCAGGCATCACTGCTGCACTTGAGGTGATGAGCAGAGAGACCGACGGATGGCATCACGGTGAGGGCATGGGGGACGGACAGGAAGGCAGGGGAGGGGAGCCCCTGGGGACTCCAGCAATGCTCCGTCATGGCAGGGTCAGGCCCGGATGACAGTGGCGTCCAGGAAGATGCGAGGAAATGGGGAAAAAAGACAACAGCCCAAACTGGAATGTGATAAATTATTTGATAGAAGAAAGGGGGGAAACTAGCCAAGTATTATTTTAAAGCTTCAGGAGGGAAGAACGATCACCTCATGCATTCCGGACCTAGCTATGGAGAATGCAGACCCGTGCTGGGGCGCCGTGAGGCTCCCGCTCACCAGCTCTCACAGCCACTGGAGAAGCACCTTCTTATCACCGTGCAGAGGAACCATGTCTAATAAATAAATTTGTAAAATGCCGAGGAAGGAGACAGGAGAGAGCAGTGCCTAACAGGGCGATGGGAGGAAGGAGGATGGCTAAGGAAAAGCCCTAAAATGAACTCGCCATGACAGAGGCAGCAGGAGTGTTGGCCAGAAAGCTTAGGGCTAAAAACGCCAGTTCGAATCCTCCTCTGTGGAGCAGGAGAGGCAGCTATGTCCTCTGAGAGGTGAAAGTACCAGGATAGAGCTCTGAGAGCCAGTGCAGTGAACCCGAGAGATGGAAATTTGGGGGAACGTGATCCAGAGAATCCCAGGCTTCACTGAGGGAGGGGAATTGACAAGACTAGGGATTTTGGGGATGGGTCACTGGTGTTCTTTGAAAGAAGGATGTTAGGAGTGATAGCCAACAGGTCCCAACTGCGTGAGAGAGGGTAGGTTGGCAGGTGGAGGGTGGAGCGGACTGAGCTGAAGGAAAGCAGGGGGAGGACCAGGTGAGAGGCATGGACAGACACACTGGAAAGAAGGATGGGACAGCAGGTCCTCAGAGGCCAGCTTTAAGGAAAGGGTCTAGGCCAGGTGCAGTGGCTCATGCCTATAATCCCAGAACTTTGGGAGGCTGAGGCAGGAGGATCACTTATGGCCAAGGGTTTGAGACCAGACTGGACAACATGGCGAAACCCCATCTCTACAAAAAATACAAAAGTTAGCCAGATATGATGTGCACCTGTAATACCAGATGCTCAGGGGCTGAGGTGGAGAGGTCACTTGAGTCTAGGAGGTCTGAGGCTGCCGTGAGCCATGGTCATGTCACTGCATTCCAACCACGGTAGCAGAGCAAGACCCTGTCTCCAAAAAGAAAAGAAAAAGAAAAAGACACAGCAAGACCCTCACAAGAGGGGGCAGTGGCAGGGGCTGATGTGGAAGCATGTGCGGGTCCAACAGGAGCCCCGAATCCACCAAGTGCTTTGGGGCCACGATTCGTGGCAGCCAGCAGAGATTTGAATGGAAACGTCTTACTCGGAGGCAGGCTGGAAGGGGATATTGAATTAGAGACGGAGATCAGAGCAGCAGAGGGGCTGGCTTCAATGGCTCCCCTGCTCTTCCTTATAAAGGGATTAGCGGGGTTGCTGCATGAGAGGGGACGAGACGGAAAATGCAGGCTGCAAGAGAGAGCCGCCTCTATCAGCCCCGGGAGGAGCTCAGCCCACAGAGGAAGCTGGCACAGCAGGAGGACCCAGATGGCCGCCCGTGAGGCTGCTCGGCAGAGCCCTGGGCTTGCTCTGACACGGTCCGGAACAGCGTGCACCGGGCATGCGCCAGCCTTGCTGCTCCTCCTGGTATTGCCGTGGCCGAGATATGGCAATGGATGCTGAGGCCTCTGGACGGCTAGGCCTGTTCCAAAGCACCTGAGAAGGCGGGGCAGGGCCTGGCGGTCCATGCCAACACCCCGTCCACACAGGGCCTGGCGGTCCATGCCAACACCCCATCCCCACAGGGTCTGGTGGTCCATGCCAACACCCCGTCCACACAGGGCCTGGCGGTCCATGCCAACACCCCGTCCACACAGGACTGCTCTTCTTTTCCCCTGAACACTCTCTAGGCCACTTCCTTCCTTGGTTTCTCCGCATCCCTGGGTACGTATGGGCGCTGTTGCCCACAGATGTGTAATCAAGACATCCCAGGCCCTGGAGCTAAGACAGCTTGCCTGAACTCACACAGCTAAGTGGAGGCAAGGGCAAGGCGTGGCCCTGGCGGTTCAGCTCCTCGCCCCACAGCTCCCTGCTGCCCTCCGTGGCACCCGCGGTGCGTTTTCTGTTTTGGCACTGAGTTCACTCTGTCTTGTGTTACAACTTGGTGCTTGAGTGTCTGTCTTCCTTGTGATTTCCTGAGGGTCTCTTATTTACAACAAACTATGCAACAAATTGAGAAACCACAGAATTCGGGAATGAATTTAAAAAGCCCTCACCCTCAGGAAGTGTGTACTGGTGTGTAGCTGTTTGTGAGCTTGTAAATAGAGAGGATAGAGAGTGAGGAGGCTTCGCTGGCAGTGCAGGGAAAGCTGTGAGTTCCCACAGGAAACAGCATCTGCCCAGGAACGAACGGGAAGAGCGGCCACACCTCCGAGATCAGAACTGGTCCCTGACCACACCCTTTATCATGGCAGACGATGATTTTACAGGTGCCAAAGGCCTGAGATGATTTTTATTTCAGACTATACTTGTCTGAAAAAGTGCAAACTCCCAGCCATTAAATTATCCTTAGTCTAAGTGGTTGTTCTTTGTTTTTGAGACGGAGTTTCTCTCTTGCTGCCCAGGCTGCAGTGCAGTGGTGCCATCTCGGCTCACCACAACCTCCTCCCCCACACCTGGCTAATTTTTGTATTTTTAGTAAAGATGGGGTTTCACCATGTTGGCCAGGCTGGTCTCGAACTCCTGACCTCAGGCGATCCACCTACCTCGGCCTCCCAAAGTTCTGGGATTCCAGGCATGAGCCGCCGCTCCAAGCCCTTAGTCTGTTTCTTTCATTTTGTTTTGTTTTTTTAATTTTCATTACTCACCTGATATTTATGATGTGTATCCTTATGGGTAGGAAATGTTTCCCTTTATTTTACTCATTTTCTTCCTGCAAAGAGCATCTGCGACTCTCAACTAAATTATTTCCACATTGTCAAGAAGGTATGTCCAACCTTCGTGTGATCCGTAATCAAACCTCGCTATTTTTATTTAGTACAACTCAGCACATATTCATCCAGCCACTGCCCTGTGCCAAGCACTACACTGGGGGCTACAGAATGAGAATATGCGTGATGCACTCTGCTTCCTTCCCAGGACTGCCGGGCTGCAGCTCCTGGGTGGGGTTTCTCCTGGCATCAGAGAGCCACCTCTCCTAGAATGACCCAGCTCCCCAGGCCTTCAGGACCACGGCTTCTGAGAAGACATGCTCAGCTGCTCCCTCGCCTGGTGCAGGGAACTTAGGAGCCCAAATCCTGTTAGAAATAAAAAGTGAGTTGAATTAAGGGAGATTGTGAAGAGTCCTAGAAAAACATTCTCATCTAGAAGAGAAAGTTATGTTCCCACCACACACACACACACACACACACACACACTTTAGACTTCGTAAATGTGACTAAACATTTGTTTCTTATCCCTTTGGGAAAACTTACAACACCCAGACATGGAAATGAGAAGAAAGCACCAGGCGTCTCCTCAGCACCTGCTGTGTGCCCAGTCAGGAGCCGTGGCTCACACCTGTAATCGCAGCGCTCTGGGAGGCTGAGGTGGGTGGATCACTTGGGCTCAGGAGTTCAAGAGCATCTTCTATGTACCAAGCCCTGTACAAGGTTCTTACCTATGATTCTTTTATTCAGTCCTCTCCACCACCCGACGAGGTAAGCAGGGCTTTTACACATGAAAATACTCAGATTCACAGAGGCGACTGTGTCCAGCATAAGAAGGTGTGCGTGTGGAGCCAGCACTGGCGGTGCAGGCCGTCACCCCTGTAATGCACACGTATGACACTGCTGCCCCGCACGACGCACAGGCCAGTGTCCTCGGAAGCAATCAGGCAAAGGGGCTGCCGCCGACGAGGAGGAGTTTGGGAATATGAAGATGCCGAAATCTGGAGAGCCGGCAGAGTAGACGGAGGGTGCTGCCCGCCACAGGCCCCTGGATGGCACGTGCAGAGATGCTCAGAGCCACACAGCCTCGCGAGCCCACTTCCCACGCCCCCATCACGGCCAGGCAGTCCTGCCGTGTGCCCGGCGCTCTGCAGGAATAGGAGGTGCAGGTGGGAACGTGGCACGGTCTCCACTCTGGAGCTGCAGCTGGCCTGGCAGGAGGGCGGATGCCTCACAGGCACATTAAGAGAAGACCAGAGTTATTTTAAAGGCACGTAGAAAGTTTATGGAAACTTGTTTGGAGCAACTTCCAGGGAGATTAAAGAACAAATTACTCCAAGAACAGAGATGAAGAGCAAATAAATTATTAAACATTGAGCAAAAGCTCACGGGCTACAGGACTGCTTCTTTGGGAGCTGGTACATTCTGAACCTTTGCCACGGGTAGTTCCGGTATCTACCCAGGACCCACAAACGTCCTGATGGGGCCTATTCTGGGTTTTGAAGCCCAGCATGGGAATCTCATTCCTGTAACAATTACATAATCCGAAAGCATCAGCTGATGTCTGGCTTCTCCAGGACGCTCCAGAGGCCCTGGGCTTCAACGTCTGCTCTTTCCCTCAGGCTCAGTCATCCTCCTGGTAGAGAGCAGGAGACCCAGGGCGCACCTGCACCTCCAGGCAGCCTGAGCTCACTACCGCTAGGTCCAGCTTCAGAACCAGCTTGGAACAGCAGAGCCGCAGAGGCGAATCCCTGAAGCAGTGGGGGCAGGAGGCAGAAGCCCAGGAATGAATGGCCATGAGGGCCCCAGGCTCGAAAACTGCCGTGTGGGGTAGCACGTGCCCCTCCCACGGGAACACGGGCTGCCCCTCCCACGGGAACACGGGCTGCCTCCCCCTCCGGCTACCTGAGGCCAAGAGAAATTTAAAGCAGTGATTCCAGATCATCACATTTTTCCAGAAAAAAAACAAAAATCCAGATTTTGATATAAAGCCTGGAAATTCTCAGATGTTGGTACAATTTGTTCAGCACTGAGAACGCAATGGAACAGTCCTGTGGCTGGGCCGTGAGACTGTTCAGGTGCCTCCAGCACCAAAATTCTGATTCTTTGAATTTTCTCCCAGAACTTGCTTGCAAGTTAAAGGAATAGAGAAGTTATAAGAAACACATTCAAGTTTAGAAAATCAGATTTTAAAATGAAAATAAGGATGTATTTTCTTATTTTTATGCTCAGGGAGAAAACAGCAACATCTATTTTACCAACAACAACAAAAATAGTAAAATGCTTGAAGGGCACCTGCGTTGTTTCCCCTGAGGTGCTGGAATGGGTGTCTTCCTTCCCAGCCATTCCTTCATGTGAAAGTAGATATCGCGCTGTGACTGGAAACACAACCATTGAATCTGAAAGAGACTTCAGCTCGTCAGACGTCAGCTCTTAGCGTGAACAGCAAAGCCTCACGGAGGCCCATGTTGTTTGTGGCCTGCACGGCAGCTGACAGCCCCCTTGGCCTGAGATGAGGGCTCCAAAGTGAAGTGAGGCCTCTCCCTGGCCCCTAGCACGTCCCCAGAAATTCTTCTCATGGGTGTTTTGGGGCTTCTCGGCTGTTACCATACCTGACATAAATTGAGTAACCCATTTTTCATGGATATAGAACTGCTAGACCATCTATTTTTGAATAAAATCAAATGTAAATTATTTTGTGAAAGCATCACCACTGCCTTGATTACCCTGTAGGCATCTTTGACGCCTTTGAGACTTGGTTCTGGTTTGCTGTTGTTTCAAATGTCCCGTTAGGCTCCTGGCTCAGACATGGATCTGAGGAAGCCATGCTTCTTAAGCCAAGGAATCCCAGGATTTTCCCAGAGCAAATTCCCTTGGCTCTTTTTGAAGCTGCGAAAGGCCCCTTGCTGTGTGGAAGTTCCCGTTCTGACTTCTGACTTAACGTTGAATGACTCCGTGCAGCCTGACCAGCATTCTGTGGACACGGCACCCCATCCCACACGTAGAAATAGAGGCGTAGGTATCTTCTGGCTGCATGTGGAGTGGATATCTCCTTGAAACTTTGTATCTGTGTTGTGAGAATTTTTTAAAACTGTGATGAAATTATTAACATTGTAGCTGACCAAGAGATGCATTAGTATATCGTAATTATTTTATTCACTCACTCATTTAACTGAAACTTACAGCTGCCTACCATAGGCCAGGAACTTTTCCATCACCGGGTCCACCAGCTTGAGAGGTGTGATCCTTTTGTATTTTGACAACCTGCTTTTCCAATATTGTATTTTGCTTTTCCTGTATTGTATTTTGACAACTTGCTTTGCCTATATTCAAAAGACTGAGTGCACCTCATGATGGCTGTCCCCTGCCTGTGATGGGTCCAGCTCCCAGCTCTGCGCCCACACAACACGCACGGGTCTGTGGGGAGGGGCTGGGGGCACCTCGAGGCACGGTTCGGCGTGGTGTCCTCAGTGCCACTGCTCTAGTGAGTTCTGTCCCAGGTGCTTACACTCTCCCAAGCTGACTATGTCGAGATGATGAGCTCCTTTCTGGGGTTCCTATCGCAGGACATCTTTATTGCAACCTGTCATCATTTTCATTGCTATTTTCTTAGGATTTGTGGCATGATTCTTAAAGTGTTTGTCTTAAACTAGGCATAGAAGTCTATTAAGCATTCAAACTATGCCATTTAGAAGGATTTATTTTTAGGGTTCATGATAATACGTGTGCCGCTGTATCGCTTTAGGTTTACAGTCTCAAGACATTAGAGAAAGCTCGCATCCCACATTTCCCAAGACTGTGTTGATTTCAACTATTCTACGTATGCCAGGAAATTTCCCAGATGTCCTAGAAGTCCCAGTAATTTGGCCTTAAAGCTGTATCTCACCGACATCTTCTTGCCCTAGGAAACAGCTCCAACATTATTTGGCAGGCTGCGTGTCTGTAACCATTCTTTTGAAAGCATGGCCACCAGGCTCAGGCACTGTCTGTCTGTGGAGGGGCATGCCAGAGCCTCCACATGGTGGGAAGGAGTCTTCCCGAGGGTCCTCCAGACCAGAGCAAGGGCACAGCCAGGCAGAGATGCCTGACACTTGCTGGATGTTTTCCTCACTTGTAGCTGAATGTCAGTTCCCAACTGTGCCCTCCAGAATGTCTACCTAAGAAGTGATTAGCAGAGGCCGATCATTAGGGACTTGAATCAGGAGAAAGACTAAGACGTGTTAGGGTCCAAACTTAGTTTGATTTCATACACATTTTAAACCTCTCCAGTACTTTGCTATAAGAGAATTCATAAGCAAAGAATGGGATGCCGTTTCTGTTTCATCGTCCTGAGCGTCCCTGTATGCCACGGATCTGAAGCTTACGAAACACTTATGACTAGTTCATAAAACAAGTAACTTTCAAATCTCACTCCAACAAACTTCAAATATGCTATTTCCAGTACCGTCTTTCATTTTCTAAAACGTGCTACCTAGAAAATCATCTTTATACCTGAGTACAGAGGGGCAGAGGGCATGCAGGCCTTAGCTGTATCTTCACTGTTTTTGCCAAGGTCATTTTTATTTTTTCATTTTAATTTCTCTAGACTTCGTTGGCACCAACCTTGCCCGACCAAACAGGCACACCTGTACACAGTGACGGGGTGAAAGGGACAGATCCAGGGATGGGGCTCTCTTTCCTCGAGAAGATGGCATCACGAATTGCCATCCACATTAATAAAAAAAAATGGAAAGGAGGAAAAGGAAAAATTAGGAACAGGCAAACCAAGCCTCTTTTTCCTGTTTATAATTTAAAAATTATAAACCATGATGCAATGAACTATAAACCCACTTATATCTTCTGACTGTTTCATGACCTGATAAAATGCTATCCTTTTAAAATATGAATATCAGATATAAATCCCAAATGTTAATGTATTTACACCACATTAATTTCACTAAAAAGCAGAAAATAGTCATATTTTAGAAAACAATTTTTAATTATTGTAGTTCTGCATTTAAACAGTTTTCAAGGATGACTAGAAAATATAAGTTCTGATTCTTGCTAATCTTCATGGATGTACTTTTAGGAGCCCAAACTTGCTGGAGTTGGAATTGAGACGTGGAGTGTTTTCTATAATGTAGGGTTGTAGAAGGCTGACCGGCTCCCAGCTACCTTGGAAGGAATAATGCCTGGGAAGAAGCTCGCTTGGGAAAAGCCCTGAATTTGGTTAGACCTGCATGCTTGCACTGCCTCTTGCCGGGACTTCCAGTTTCTCTTCAACATTCCTTCCCCGAGCCTTCCTTACCTCTCACAGAGGCTGGGACTGACCTCTGGCTCCTGCCCTCTCGCCCATCTCCTCTTCTTGAGGGTGCTGACAAGCAGAGCATTGACCAGGTGAATTGAGCAGCAGGAGCTGAAAGGCAGGGTCCGGCTGGTTGGCAAAGTGGACATTGCTTCCTGGATGGTGGAGGAATGACTGTGGCAGGGAGGGAGGCCTGGAGCTCAGGTTCTGGGGTCGAAGTGGGAGCTGTCTGTAACCCAGCCTGACTCCAAGCCCCCATGCCTGGTTCCCACAAAAGGATTCTGTGGGGGAGGAGAGAGCAGGTCCCTGCGGCTAGAGACTCGGGTTAGGAGAGCCTTGCTGGTCTCTGGCAGGCCTGGGACCCAAAGTGAGCTCCTCCTGGGTTCACAGTTGTGGCGTAATGTGGCACTTGATTTCAGAAAGCAGCCTCTGGGGACTCAGAGGGATTTTACCAACTTTATGAAATTTTCATGCATTTACAATATTAGTTGTTGGCCAGATGCTGTGGCTCACACCAGGAATGCCAGAACTTTGGAAGGCCGAGGCAGTAGGATCACTTCAGTGCAGGAGTTCAAGACTAGCCTGGGAAACATAGCAGGACCCAGCTCTGCAAAAAATTAAAAAGATCAGCCAGGTATGGTGGCACATGCCTGCAGTCCTAGCCACTCTGGAAGTGAAGTTCAAGGCTGCAGCAAGCTATGATTGTGCCACTGTACTCCAGCCTGGGTGACAGAGTGATACACTGTCCCTAAATATAAGTATCAAATATAGATACAGTATAATCTCTTCACTGAGGCTCAACCTGAGGAAAGCATCCCTTTTATTGGAAGGAAAAGAGAAGGAAGATCATAGTAACAAAACAGATCCTGAGTCCGAATGTAAAGTTTTCATATTAGAAACTAATTCACCTGCTATCTCTTCATCAGTCACTCCTGACAGCTTTATTGGTTCCAAACAGATTCCTTAAATTCAAGACTTTACTTGTATAAAACAAATTTTAAATCTTCTTAGAAAACATCCTTATTTTAAAAATAAATATTGGACTTCCAAATAAAAGAATCAATGCGAAAGTGGAGATTTAAGGGTGATTTTCTAAATGTAAATTACTGGAAAGGTCATCGGAAACCCCAGCAATGATAACTGAGGTGAGCTTTCTCCAGTTCCAAGGAAGATCAGAAGTGATGTCTTAGAAAACGCTGTCTAGTCCTTCACAGGTTCACTAAGTGAAGTTTGCAGTCGGGCCCTGGGGCCACCAGAAGGATGAATCCAACTGGACCCTTTGCTGAGGCTGCCAATGTCAGTCCCCTGCAGTGGGCAGGCCCTGGGTGGAAGCAAGCCCAGGCGTTCTTTCTGGGAGGGCAGGATGGAGGGGCTGGGGAGTCCCGAAGAAACAAAGTCTGAGAGCGCCGGGGAGGCCAGCGGCCCTGGGAACACACGCCGTCAGGTGCACACACCGGACAGTGAGAACCTCCTGGCATTTCAGACCATACGTTTTACGCTTTCTGCTTAATCTGAAACTTGCTGGCGTCGGCACTTACTGAACAGCTATGTAAGTGTAAGATTTAAAACCGTTTTGAAACCCTTCGCATTCGGGTTTCATTGGCTGAAAGGGAAAGAATGGGGAACCCCCATCTGTTCAGTGCTGTGCTCGGCATCTTTTACAAAGTATCTCCAGTCATGCTCGGGGCGAGGGGCCTTGTTCCGCGGAGGGAGAACACTGTAGGGCCGCTGTCATCCAGGCAGGACTGTGCTGGAAGGAACCAGCGGAGGCGGGAACAGGGTCCCGCCATAGACCGGACTGTGGTAGGAATCTCACATTCGGCAAGAGGAGTATTTTAGTGTGCGGGGTGTGATTTCTTTAATAACTGATTAGTGGAAGAATTCGTTGACTGGAAAAAAAATACAGTTGCCCCTACATGCACAAAAAATACTGAAAGGATGAAGAGTTTAATTATAAGAATAAAACAATTCTTATCCTTATCAAACCCTGTGAGCAGTTAGCTAATGAGGCCAACGCTTCTGATTTAATGCCCGCGAAGGAAAGCCAGCTAGACTGCACTTTTGGACACGGGTTCTCCCTAGACTGCAGCCAGGGAAATCATAAACGCTGGTTTATTCACGAGGTGCTGGATCAGGGTAAGCAAGCTGGGTGCTGGCTGAGTGTCGCTGGCCCCAGTTCCACTAGGAACTTTGAGAAGGCTGTGCCCGGCTGAAGGGAGCCCACAGCCAAGCCCGGACTCTGGCACTCCCGCCCCTGTGCCCGGCTGAAGGGAGCCCACAGCCAAGCCCGGACTCTGGCACTCCCACCCCAGCCCCAGCTTCGCCTCTCCTGGACACACCAGTCTCCCCAAGCCTTTGTGTTTTTGCGCGTCCTGTTCCCTCTGTGAGGAACACACTCTCACCAGTTTTTTTTTTTTTTTTAACCTGAAACATCCAATTAACCTTTAAAATTCAGCCCAAATTTCAGTTCCTCCAGGAACCTTCTCTTTCTCCTTCCTTAGGATGGGTTAGATACACCACGTCCAAGCCTCCATTACACCCCATGGTGAACGTTTCTCAACATATGGGCCCTCATTCGAGGTGTTAATTCAATTTTAAATTCCTTAAAGCATACACTTTTACCCCAGTATCTCTGCATCCCCCATCCTGTGACAAGGGCAGGGGACCCCGGGAAACTCTGTTTCTCGTGGATGTGAATGGCATTTTCGCCATCAGCTCAGGCTTCTTGATTCTTAGCTCATCTCTGCCTCATGTCACTTTGGCCCTAGATCCCTTTGCCGGAATTTTGTGGTGTTTCGAAATGTTTTCATGTTGAATGGCAATTTCAGAGCATCGACGAGTTACTCAGGGTGCTACTTGTTTAAATGTCAGATCCACGTGATGTGGCTGCAGTCACAGTTTCATATCCCAGGCATATCTTTAAACAGCAGAAAACCCAAAAGGTGCCAGATACACCACTGCGTTGTGTGGGTTCTTCCATCAGAAAGTTTTTAAACCCTTTTCTTCCTTTCTCGGACAATCATGTCCCCGAATTGGCCAACGATGGGACTAGCCACAGATGTGGTGAAGCCACTGCCTGAGCCCTTTCTTCTTAGGCCACTGCCAGCCTCCTCCCAGCTTGCTTCGGACTCCTCTGCCTGCCCCTCCATGCCCTCTCTCAAGCTGCCAATAACTTGTTTTTTTTCTAAAACGTGTTTGCGACTGGTCCTTCCCACGCTCGAGAAAGGCCGGCAGCTGTCTATCCAGCTGGACCAGCGGGGCCTCCCAGGACGGCCCTTCCAGCTCTGCACGTGGCCCTGGCTCAGGCCTGCCACCTGCATGAGATCGGACGTCGTCTTTCCAACATCCGCCTCAGGCACTGCCTTGACCTGCAGCACTCCCAGCAGCTGGACTCATTCATTCATTCATTCACTCAGTCGCTGTGTATCAGGCCTCTAGATAAGATACAAGTCACAGAGACCGTCTCTTTTGCTTCCTTTCACACCTGAACAAACAGTCCTCAAGGATCACAACTTTCCCCAGCGTCCTTCCTCGGCATCCACTTCCTATTGGCTCCTGCTTTTCTGAAATTCTTGTTTTGATGTTAAATCTGGTACATCATTATGTCTGTGCATAGAGATAGCCCACTAAGAGATTTTTAGCTCCTTAAATGAGCTTATGTTTTTATTACATGTATGTTTTTCCCCCGATATCATAATACTCAGCCACAGTATTCATGAATAGCTGGTGATGAGTCGGCGTCAACGTTAAATCGGGCTCTGTCCATGTGCATTTCTGTGCCTTTCGTGCCGTGGTGGTCTGTTGAGTCGCACCTCCCTAGTCCTGTGGTTTATTTCAGCGGCAGGTCCACCCTGCTCTTTTCTGGAGTCCGCATCGAACGGAGCCACAGGCATCTAACAAGTCTTCCTCACTCAATTCTGACGTTCCTCTCTCAGCTGTGGAGGAAGTGGCTTTGGTGTGCAGGCCATCCAGTGGGGCTCTGGCCAGCTCCTAGGGCTCATCTCGTCTCAGTTCCTCTGTCTCCTGAGTAGAGCTCTCCTACTGTGCAGCTTGCCATGTGTAAGCTCTTCACATACTGTGGGACTACGTGGCGAACAAATGCACTTGTATGTGTCCGCCACGAAACATCATGTTCCTGAGGCTTAAAGAGGACATATACAGACACGTGATTTTTGGTCCCTACTCCAAAACCTTCTACTCAAAGCATCTTGAGTAACTCAGGTGGTTGAATTTTAGTTTTCTCATGTATAAAATAGATATAATAAATACACTTTCCTTACAAAATTGTCGTGTAGGTCCCACAGAGTAGTACGTGAAAGCATTTGTGATGTCCCAAGTGTAAGGTGCGTCCGTTCCTGCGAGTAGAGGGTCTAGACACCCCAAAGGAAACGTAGCAAGTTAGATAAACGTGGAGGACGATTGCGTTCCATGAATTAGCATCAGGAGTGAGCCCCAGATGGTAACGTCCTTCCACGATACCTACGCCACATGTCTTAACTGCTTAATCGTGTTAAACCTTTCAGTTGCAAGAAGAATCTAAATATTATATATTTATATATATAAAATATGTGTGTATGTGTGTATTTATAATATATACTGTATAATATATATAATATTTAGATTCTTATAACTGAAAGGTTTAGATGTATAAAATATATGTGGTTTATACATATAAATATATGTTTTATACATATACATAAAATATATAAATAAATATATATGTACATATCTTTACTTTCTTGGCTATCTGTTATATTCTTGGTACAAAGTACAACTCAGAAACACACAGAAGTTTCATCAAATCATTGAAAAGAGAGGAACTGGACAGCACTTCAAGATTCCTCAAAATCTGCCCTGTTGTAGAGGGCAAGGGCCTCCTGCTTAAATGTTCCCTACAAGATGAAGGTCGGTTTATAATTGTTTGAACGATACATTTAGATTGCCTGACCCTCGTCTTACCCACCCTCTGCCCTTGGAGAGGGCTTCCCTTCACGGAGTGAAACAGGGTTAAAGCCCCATCAGTAAAGTGCCAGGGGGAGCGAGCCGTCCCTGCGGGGCCGGCCGGCGCAGGCAGGATAAGAACACTGACGGCTGCTCATCTATCCCCAGATGGAGGTGGACACTGAGGAGAAGCGGCATCGCACGCGGTCCAAAGGGGTTCGAGGTACGTCTGTGCTTCTCTGCTTCCTGAGGCCGGCTCAGGGTCACCTTCCTCCTGTGGAACCGAGGCTTGATTCACTTCACACCACCCTTTCGGTAATTTTCTGCGGAAGAGGGGTGCTTGTGATCGATGGTAAATGTTTATCTATTTCCATCTCTCTGCAGTTCCCGTGGAACCAGCCATACAAGAGCTGTTCAGGTTAGTGCCATGTGGGTAAAATGCCTCCCCATTAGCAGTTTGGAAAATTCACGCCTTCTAATGGGCACGCTGCACTTTTGAGCTCCTCGGTAGCTTGCTCACGCCCTGCTGCACTGATGAAATTAATTCCCCTGAGACTTGCTCGTAAAAAGCCTCCCGAACTCCCCCTCCTTTGGATTGCGTGATTTCCCTCCTGTGCCTGGGCTGCCCTCCTTCTCTTTGCTGCCACGGGCGTGCTCCATCTCACCTGCCTGCCCGCGGCACTGTGTAATCAATTCTTTCCTGTTGCAGCTGTCCCACCCCTGGCTGTGACGGCAGTGGTCATGTCAGTGGCAAATATGCAAGACACAGAAGGTAATGCCTGCATCTTTTTTCCACAATGTGCTGTCTGAAGTGACTTATTTAGGGACCCAGTCTCGGTGACGAAGTGTGTGGGCAGGTGTGCTTGGAAAGCAATGCGCATTATGGTTTCTTTGCTTCTCTCACTGGAAGTCGGTCTTTGTCTCTTGACAAGGTTCTCAAAACATAAGCTGTTCTATCTCGTGGGCAGAATAGGTGATACTCCTAAGGGTGACACACGTTCAGACCAGCCTTAACCCGATTTTCCCACCTGCATACATGGTGCTCAGCGCACAGCCACCTGCGAGCTCCCCACTCCTTACCAAGGAGCCCGAGTTCTCCTTCCGCACTTCCTCATTCTGGAAGCGGCAGATGGTCCACAATGAATGGTCAATTAAAATGTGACCTGCTGACCTGTCTGTACACTCCACTTCCACCATTTAACAGGGTTCATCCTGGGAAACTAAGCCGATTCTTACATCTGGGTGGCTACATCCGGAGGTGAAGGTCAGGGCAGATCAAGCTGGCAAGACCGGGACTTCAGTGGTCACATCAATCTTGTAAATACTGGCATTCAGGTCTGTGACAGGAATAGGTGTGGAAGGCCTTTAGAAACTAAGCGGGTAGTTGATGATTGCTCAAAACGTATCATGGCAGAATTATATCTTATATGCCTATGGCTGACTGTCAGTTACACGTCAGTCCTTTAGATGTCTTTCTGGTAAGCATTCTTTTCCCTATGCTGTTCATGAAAATGTGCTTTCAATAGAAAAGTTTCAATAATGATGAAGTAAAAGAGTTTACAGGCCAGGATATGCTTTTCGCTTTACTTTTACAAATCAGGTTGCAGAGACCAAGGTGACTCCAGTCTAGCAAACCCCCAGTGAGCAGACCCAGCTCCAGCCCTGATTCTAAAGCAGGTGCCTCTGCCACAAGTCCCGGTGGCCTCTCCTCATGGCCTCGCATTTCATTTCCTTTTCAGCGAAACTTTAACTTACCATTGAAATCAAGCAATTATTTTTGTTGTTCTTTAGTAAAATCAAAGACAAAATTCCAAACTACTCCCAAATCCCCATGCTAGCATTTGCAGCAGCAGGGAATGTTTAATGGACATCCCTCATGAAACGATTGTCTGATTTCCTCTGTTACAGACCAAAGGATTGCGGGCTATTTTTCAGATAATTTTGCAATTTCAATTATTACATTTTGTCAATTATATTATGATTGTTATTGTATAAAATAGTAAATTATTGAATTATGTAATTGAAATAAGTAGTTTACTTAAAATATTATTTTATGAAGAAATGTTTATGTCAGCACTTAATCTAAAAGTCTAAAACACTTCATTGTTTACGTTTTCAAAAGAAGTTAGTCACCATGAGAAAAACTCATTTTCCCCAATCATCTCTTCATTAGTCAGACTTTATCACACTGTTACATAAAATTAAATTTGGCTAAAAGTTTATTTTTTCTGATTTTCATGTATACATAGTAGGCGTGTATACTTATGGGGCACATAACATATTTTGATACGGGTATGCAACGTGAAATAATCACATCATGAAAGATAGGGTCTTCATCCCCTCAAGCATTTATCCTGCTTGTTACAAGCAATCCAAATATACCCTTTTACTTATTTTCAAATGTACAATTATAAAAAGTTTTAATTAGGTGTGAGCTAGATATAATATAGCCATCGTTTTACAGGAAAAACCATGACTTTCCAAATAATTTCAAACATTCATATGTTTAACCAAGGTGCATCCTACTAATTCTGGTAGGATCGTCGCATAGGTACATACACGGCAATGCGGTTTACTGCCTCCACCCCCCGGTCACCTTTATCTGGCATTTCTCCCCATGTTATCCCTCCCCAACCTCCCTACCACCCACTGTCCCTCCCATAGTCCCCGCCAACAGACCCCAGTGTGTGATGCTCCCCTCCCTGTGTCCATGTGTTCTCATTGTTCAAAACCCACCTATGAGTGACAACATGCTGAGTTTGATTTTCTGTTCTTGTGTCAGTTTGCTGAGAATGATGGTTTCCGGATTCATCCATGTCCATACAAAGGACACAAACTCATCGTTTTTGATGGCTGCATAATATTCCATGGTTTATATGTGCCACATTTTCCCTTTCCAGTCTACCATCGTGGACATTTGGGTTGGTTCCAGGTCTTTGCTGTTGTAAATAGTGCCGCAATGAACATATGTGTGCATGTGTCCTTATAATAGAATGATTTATAATCCTCTGGATATATACCCAGTAATGGGATTGCTGGGTCAAATGGAATTTCTATTTCTAGATCCTTGAGGAATCGCCACACTGTCTTCCACAATGGTTGAACTAATTTACACTCCCACCAACAGTGCAAAAGTGTTCCTATTTCTCCACATCCTCTCCAGCATCTGTTGTCTCCAGATTTTTTAATGATCGCCATTCTAACTGGCATGAGATGGTATCTCAATGTGGTTTTGATTTGCATTTCTGTAATGACCAGTGATGATGAGCATTTTTTCATATGTTTGTTGGCCACATAAATGTCTTCTTTTGAAAAGTGTCTGTTCATATCCTTCGCCCATCTTTTGAATGGGGTTGTTTTTTTCTTGTAAATCTGTTTTAGTTCTTTGTAGATTCTGGATATTAGCCCTTTGTCAGATGGGGAGATTGCAAAAGTTTTTTCCCATTCTGTTGGTTGCTGGTTCACTCTAATGATTGTTTCTTTTGCTTTACAGAAGAGCTTAGTTTCTTTTGCTTTACAGAAGCTCTGGAGTTTAATTAGATCCCATTTGTCTATTTTGGCTTTTTTTGCCAATGCTTTTGGTACTTTAGTTATGAAGTCCTTGCATATGCCTATGTCCTGAATGGTTTTGCCTAGATTTTCTTCTAGGATTTTTATGGTGTTAGGTCTTATGTTTAAGTCTTTAATCCATCTGGAGTTAATTTTGGTGTTAGGTGTCAGGAAGGGGTCCAGTTTCTGCTTTCTGCACATGGCTAGCCAGTTTTCCTAACACCATTTATTAAACAGGGAATCATTTCCCCATTGCTTGTTTTTGTTCAGTTTGTCAAAGATTAGATGGTTGTAGATGTGTGGCATTGCCTCCAAGGCCTCTATTCTGATCTGTTTTGGTACCAGTACCATGCTGTTTTGATTACTGTAGCCTTGTAGTATAGTTTGAAATCAGATAGTTGGATGCCTCCAGCTTTGTTCTTTTTGCTTAGGATTGTCTTGGCCATATGGGCTCTCTTTTGGTTACCTATGAAGTTTAAGGTGTTTTTTTCCAGTTCTGTGAAGAAGGTCATTGGTAGCTTGATGGGGATACTGTTGAATCTATAAATTACTTTGGGCAGTATGGCCATTTTCACAATATTGATTCTTCCTAACCATGAACATGGAATGTTTTTCCATCTGTTTGTGTCCTCTCTTATTTACTTGAGCAGTGGTTTGTAGTTCTTCTTGAAGAGGTCCTTAACATCCTTTGTTAGTTATATTCTTAGGTATTTTATTCTCTTTGTAGCAATTGTGAATGGCAATTCATTCTTGATTTGGCTCTCTTTTTAAGTCTGTTATTGGTGTATAGAAATGCTTGTGATTTCTGCACATTGATTTTGTATCCTGAGACTTTGCTGAAGTTGCTTATCGGTTTCAGGAGATTTTGGGATGAGACAATGGGGTCTTCTAGATATACAATCATGTCGTCTGCAAATAGAGACAATTTGACTTCCTCTTTTCCTAACTGAATACCCTTTATTTCTTTTTCTTGCCTGATTGCTGTGTCTAGAACTTCCAATACTATATTGAATAGGAGTGGTGAGAGAGGGCATCCTTGTCTAGTGCCGGATTTCAAGAGGAATGCTTCCAGTTTTTGCCCATTCAGTATGATATTGGCTGTGGGTTTGTCATAAATAGCTTTTATTATTTTGAGATACGTTCCGTCAATACCTAGTTTATTGAGAGTTTTTAGCATATAGGGCTGTTGAATTTTGTCAAAGGCCTTCTCTGCATGTCTTGAGATAATTGTGATTTTCCTCTTTGGTTCTTCATTTGCTGGATTACATGTATAGATCTGCGTGTACTGAACCATCCCTGGGATGATGCCTACTTGATTGTGATGGATAAGCTTTTGGATGTGCTGTTGCAATCAGTTTGCCAGTATTTTATTGAAGATTTTTGCATCTGTGTTCATCATGGAGATTGGCCTGAAGTCATTGTTTTGACCATGGCTCATGTTGTATGTAATTATTAGAACGCCAAATATTTTAATACATGTAGTTATCTAGAAGAGCTAATGTGGTATAGTTGAAAAAGAACTATTTCCCAGTTAGCTGACCCAGATGCTGGCTTGCACTGCACCACTAATGGACCAGGAGCTCTGGACAGTTTCCTTCCAGTCTACGGCCTTTGGTTTCCTCTGTTCTAAAATAAGAGAGTTGCAGACCTTATTACGTAAAACCAGCTGAGACGTTTTGTCACTGTGTGAGATTCTCTTGAGAGGAATGTCACTGAGGGTTTTCTAAGCCTTATTGTTTGATGTCATTTTGTATACATTGTATGTATTATCAGTCATTTTTAACTAGAAGATAAAATTTTAATTCTTAAAATGTGTTCCTTGATGTATTAGGTAAGACTCATGGATATATTAACATCTATGACTATTTCTATTTTAAATTTGGAAGTTTCTGGTTATATCTGACTTTTTATTTTTTTATTTTTATTTATTTTTTTTGAGATGGAGTCTTGCTCTGTTGCCGAGGCTGGAGTGCAGTGGCATGATCTCAGCTCACTGCAACCTTTCCCTCCCGGGTTCAAGCAATTCTCCTACCTCAGCCTCCTAAGTAGCTGGGATTACAGGCACCTGTCACCACGCCCAACTAATTTTTGTATTTTTAGTGGAGATGGAGTTTCACCACATCGGCCAGGCTAGTCTCAAACTCCTGACCTCAGGTGGTCCTCCTGCCTCAGCCCCACAAAGTGCTGGGATTACAGGCGTGAGCCACCACACCCGGCCCTGGCATTGTTTTTTACTGGGTTTGAAAGATTGACTGACTCCAAAACCTACCCCTTCCCGCAGCTCTTCTTGCCTGTATGTGCCGGCACACACTCTGTGAACATGGCTGTGAGGCTGGCACTTGCTGCGAGGTTCCTGGTGGAAACAGAACACCAGGCTTTTTCCAAGTAGGACGGAAGAGCAGAAGTCCACATTGTGGTTCTGATAAAATTACGTGTCATTTTGTGGTCTTTTAACAATACATTTTTCCAATGAATGTATTTACGTTAAGGCTACAAGTTCATTTTGCTCAGACATTACATCTGCAGTAGCCAAGTAAAAAGCTGGTATTTTAGTACTTTGAGGTGCTGATGGAACTTGCCAGGAACAACTTGACGTACATGTGGGGCATCAGCAATGTGAAAAATCAAGTTTTCTTTTTTAGGAAAGGAATACCAAGTGATAAAACAATGCGGGTTATTCTGGGATTTGGTTTAGTTTAGTTATGTTTTGCTTTTGAGATGGAGTCTCACTCTGTCGCCCAGGCTAGAATGCAGTGGCGCTATCTCAGCTCACTGAAACCTCTGCCTCTCAGGTTCCAGCGATTCTCCTGCCTCAGCCTCTTAAGTAGCTGGGATTACAGAGGCACACCACCATGCCCAGCTAATTTTTATATTTTTAGTAGAGATGATGTTTCACCATGTTGGCCAGGATGGTCTCGAACTCCTGGCCTCAAGGGATCCACCTGCCTTGGCCTCCCAAAGTGCTGGATCACAGGTGCATGCCACCACGCCCGGCTCATTTTTGTACTTTCAGTAGAGGCAGGGTTTCACCATGTTGGCCAGGCTGGTCTCAAACTTCTGCCTTTAAGTGATCCACCCGTCTCAGCCTCCCAAAATGCTGGGATCACAGGCGTGAGCTACTGCGCCTGGCCTGCCATTTAGTTTTCACTTTTCAGCATAGGAGATTTTTAAGGAAATCAAGTGTTTCTCCCAACTGTAGTTTACAGTTTTGTTGCTTTGTAGGACAGACGCTGTGGTAGTTCCTGGGGGCCGTGCTTTCCCATCTCTGCCCCCGCTCCGGGATCCGACGTGGGTCTCAGAAAGCCGTGGGGTCTGGTTGTCTGCGTGGTTGGCCATGTGGCCTGAGGGGTGCGCTGGGTCTCTCTGAAAGCGGCTGGCGTGGACTTTTTTTTTTAGTGTAATGGTTGTATGGTTGTGGGCCTGTAAGAAATTGAGAATAGAGGAGGATCAGCCAGTACTTAATACCTGGGAAAGAAAATAATTTAAAGAAGGAATTCACAATGTAAAACTCCGGCTAACATTTTTTAGGTAGGAGTGAGGTTATAATACGTATTTTATTGGGTGTTCCACATTAATTTCTAAATCATGTCTTTGAACAAAAGATAATCTCCATAGTTATTGACTGGTGTTAATAGTCTATAAAGAATTTGGAATAACCGATAAGCCTCTGTACAACTACACCTTAAATGTGTATTTGGAACAACATAAGGAAAATTTTACTGAAAACCGGGGACACGTCGGGGGTCTGAATGTGGTGTCACATTTGGTTCTGGGTCTTGGCTACCAAGCACAAGTGAGAAGGGCGAATGGCAGGGCTCCAGGATCTGGTAAAAGCATCACGTCGGCGCCTCAGAGACGCAGACGCTCTTGGCACGGAAGAAAAAAATGTTGCAGTTTCCACTCATTGCCTAGTAGGGCTCCAAGCCCAGTCGACATTTCTGGGCCCTGTTACAGGTCATCGGGGCCAGGCCTCCCAGGAAGCCAACAAATATGGCACGTATTTATCTTCAGAAACGTCGCCATTAGCCAGACACCTGAATTTGCCTCAGTTTCCCCAGCTGAGGTTTCATGTTATGATATTAGCATATAAATGTGACAAAAACATGGTGCCCTTTAGAAGCGGGGCTGGAAGTAATTCTTAATCACGAGTGAACCTGCTCACGTGGTCTTTTCTGCACACGGCCGCCTATGCTTCTGCACCTGTGGTTAGCTGGCTATGCACGTGGCTCCATCCGTTCAGCTGCTCCCAGCGCCTCCATGTTCCCACACCACACTCAGAGGTGGCCGGGGGCGCTGGTGCCTCAAACCTGGCATCCAACCACCAAGCTCACATAGCAAACCTCAGGCATTCTAAGTTAGTTTCTCAAGGTTTACTTTCGGTCCAAAGATCAAGGAAGAGTAATTTCCTGTGTTATAACCTTCCAATTGTGCAAGTCAGCCTGGCGTGGCCTCCAGGCATCTAAAACATGGAAGACAAAGGTTGTTCCAATGTACCTCCCGCTATTGACTTGTGGATAGGTGGTAGGAAAAAGTGGCCTAGGAGGAAGTGACCAACCTTGACCTTGACGAAGCTGCTGAGGGTTCTTCTCTCACCCTCATAGCAGTGTGCTGGAAGGGAAGGCCCCGTGGTGACAGGTAGAGTGAATCTGCCCAGAGGGCGTGATTCAAGCCTCACTGCATCAGTGCCGGAGGCCGGGGAGCTGCAGCCGGTGCTGCTGAGCTCATGGCTTGATGCAGGCAGCAGAGCAGGGGAGTATCACAGGGTGAGACTGGGAGCCTCAGCATTTCCCAGCAACACCCCCACACCAAAGCCCGCTCTCTCCTGGAAGGGCAAAGACATGCTGAAGGAAAGCACACCTTCCGTCTGCCCGTGTAGCTGACTGTTTAGTGGGGTTCAAGCACCCGCTAAAGAGACATTGCTATTCATCCAGAATGTTTCATGAACTGATGCTGGCATCCAACTAAAATATCACATGTCAACATGTCTGCAATAATCTATTTTCGAACATTTGACTAAGATGAGAAATTCTAGGGCCTTATATTCATAGGTTTTTTGTTTGGCTTTCCATGTTGGTATAAAACATTGTATTTAAGACAAGGTCCAGCTTGGTGTTTAGAATGGAATTGTCTATGGAAATGAAATGTAATCATCAAGATAATGGTCAGCTCGCTGTTCTGAAATCCTTTTCCTAAAATTTCCCAAGAGAAATTAGAAATAGGAATAATCAAAATTTGTTAATATTTATTACAGATTAATATTAACTGATTCCAGAAACTTGAAAGCCTTCCTTGTGATAGCGACACGCGTGCTAAGACATTCGGAATGGATTGGACACACTTATTTGCAAATGGTGACTTTTGTAGGAGCTGCCAAAGCACCCGAGGGGCGAGGAGGTTCCTAGGAATGCCCCCTCCTCCACGTGTCTGTTTTGTGGCCTCTGGATTTATTTCCGTCATTTAATGGATTCGATTCCCCTTTAGGCTTCACTGGACTGTTTCCATGATTCGTTTGTTGAGCTTAGGGTTCTGAGGAAATACGGACCCTGCAGTGCGGCGTCAGAGCCTCTGCACGCCCAACAATCACCCGCAAGTTGGTGATAGATACGGGTACGCTATTCAGTCCTTCCCAAGGCAGGGTACACTGAGTCAAATATTTGACTTGAAACTTTAAATCTTCAAGCGATGGCTTTTCTTTGTCATGAGAACCTGACTGGGGTCCCTCTGGCTTGTGGCGCACACCCTCACTCAGGCCCTGTGCATTCCGCGTGCCTCCCGCCTGCCAGTCGAGTGCGTAGCACAGCGTGGTGAATAATTGCCTGTCTTCACAGGGGCCTATTCTGGAGCTCAAGTCGAGGGCTTGCTTCCTGATGTATGCACGCCACATTTGGAGTCTGCCAACAGCCTAGGGCCTGTATTATTCATGGCTTGACAGAGAGCACTCACTAAAAGCCCTGGAACAGAGCCAGGTGCTGGCTGAGAGATAGTGGAGCATTGCAACTTGCAACTGAGAGGAGCAGCTATAATCCAAAAATAAATTTAAAAAGAAGAAACAGAGGAAGACACAGAGAGAACTAGGAATCCTCTATCTCCCCTTTACCAGTTTCACATAGATAGAAATTTCATTTGCATTAAAATAAAATATCCTAAAAATAATTGCATTTTTTTCTAGCCACGCTTGAAAGTTTAACACAATTTTCCACATTTAATTGCAAAGCTGATTTTAATTAGTAAGGCCCTGCATGTGAAAAATGAAGATCCACTTGGGTGCGTGGAATGCACGGCAGTGTCTGCGGACGCTCTAATTACCGTGCGGCTGCTGTACCACGGGGCGCGCTGCGGGATGTTTATGAAAAATTCTGTGCACGCAGTCTCCAGACCAGGCTGTCTCTGCTTTCCTCCGTGAATCCGTGACAATGGCTCCCTTCATTCTGCATGAGACATCCCTGTGTACACCTCGCCCGACCCATAAGCTTTATGCACGTCTGTCCCTTTACTATGTGTCACCGGTATTATGAATCAGAAGGTAGGGCATGCATATTTTAACGTGAGTTTGGTAACATGGCACAGTTGCACACGGAGCGGAGATTCTGAGGTCTAGGGGCTTACCCGGGTGAGGAAGAGAAGGAAGCAGGTGACGTCCAGGCTTGCCGTAGCTCAGAGGCCTGAGTGCCCGTGGGGTTTGCAGACCCTAGTTTGAGGCCGCCTCTTTTTTGTTTTGTTTTGTTTTGTTTGTTTTTTGAGATGGAGTCTGGCTCTGTGGCCCGGGCTGGAGTGCAGTGGAGCGATCTCAGCTCACTGCAATCTCCGCTTCCCAGTTTCAAGTGATTTTCCTACCTTAGCCTCCTGAGTAGCTGGGACTACAGGCGCCCGCCACCACGCCCAGCTAATTTTTGTATTTTTAGTAGAGATGAGGTTTTACCATGTTGGCCAGGCTGGTCTTGAACTCCTGACCTCAGGTGATCTGCCTGCCTTGGCCTCCCAAAGTGCTGGGATTACAGGCGTGAGCCACGGTGCAAGGACCAAGGCCTTGTCTTTTAGATGGTGGTAGCGGTCAACCTTTGTTGTCACAATGAGTCCTCTATTTACAAGATTAACTCCTGGCCATCACCCTAAGCTGGAAGTCTGCCTGGTGCCTGTCTGCAGTGTCAGCCGCAGCAGACACACCTCGGGGCGTGGCCTGAGTAGTGTCCTGAACGTGGCGTGATTAATCCCGTGGATTTAATACATGCAAACCATGTAATGCATCTTAGAGCGTGTTTTTAATTTTGTTTAAAGGGACGGAGTCTCGCCCTGTCCCCGGGACTGGAGTGCAGTGGCCTGTTCATAGCTCACTGCAGCCTGGAACTCCTGGGCTCAAGTGATCCTCCCGCCTCAGCCTCTCAGAGTGCTGGGCTTATGGCATATTTTTGATGTTTGGTAAAAGGAAATATATTTTATGCTAGTGTTTTCATCTGAAAGATTCTGTGTGACTTAGGAGGTTGCCAGCTACAGTACCTGGAAACTCATCTCAAACTGGTGAAAACAACGTGGAATCGTTGTCTCCCCTGAACTGGGCACTGAGAGGAAGTGCCCGGATGACCTAACTCAGGGCTTGCTCCATCCTCCTGCACCTCCCGCTGCGTTCGACCTCTGTCCTGGGAGAAGGCTGTGGCCACTCCTGGCTGGACAGCTGCCCTCAGTGTCCAGAGGGGGCTGCAGGAAAGCCTCTCTAGAAGCCTTATAGAGATTTTAGAGATACCAACAACCAGAGTGCCACAGCCATTCCCGAGGGCCACTGACAAGCAACGTGGACACCCTCAGAACCACGGAGACCCCTCCGGAGCGGAAGACAGGGCCGCCTTCCCGGAGCCAGCGTTCCCAGAGTGAGTTCCCTAATCCAGAACATCAGTGGCACCTGGGACCTTGCTAGAAAGACCAGCGAAGTTAGAAGCGAAGGGTGGGACTGGCAATCTGGGTTTTAGCCACCCTCCACAGGGTTGATTCTGATGCTTCCTGAGTTTGAGAATCGTGGCCAACAAACAGGCCCGGACTCCTAATGAGACAGCATCTTTAGATAATGGGAATAGGAGGCATTTATTCTGCATGCGCAACTCACACACAGAGGCAGCAGCATAGACAAACCGAAAGACCAGCACGCACTCTGGGTGAACGACTCACACACACAGCCAGCGGCATAGACACACCCGAAGACCAGCACGCACTCTGGGTGAACGACTCACACACACAGCCAGCGGCATAGACACACCCGAAGACCAGCACGCACTCTGGGTGAACGACTCACACACACAGCCAGCGGCATAGACACACCCGAAGACCAGCACGCACTCTGGGTGAACGACTCACACACACAGCCAGCGGCATAGACACACCCGAAGACCAGAGAACACTTTGCCTGCTGCTCACAGACCTCGAGTCCGCATAAGGGTGGTGGGGTCTCCCCACAGCTCCTCATGCCACCCGCCCCTGTCCCCTGTCCCCTGCCAGCGCCTGGCATCCCTGGAGTCCTGCTTCACTTCCAGTGCCTTCGCAGGGTGGGAAGGACAAGTCCAGCGGTGCTGGAGGTGATTTCTAATCAGGGACTTCTGGTTCACTTCTGTTCCTACCATGGATGCATGTAGCTGGCAGGCAAGGCAGTGTTTAAGAACAGTGCAGCTGGCTATTTTCTGAGGAAGGAAGGGACAGCCGCTGTGGAGTGGGGTCGGGACTGGGGAGCAGCAGCTTCTCTGGATTCAGCCTGACCTGTTTTGGGGTACCCCAGAAACACAGCAGCCAGGTCTCTGCTGCACCCTTGGGAGGGGCCCAGAGGCTCTGGGTCACTGAGAGCCACCCCCCTACCCACCTGCCGTCCACATGTCCCCGATGGACGGGACAGGGTCTGAGTGGGCAAGGCCCTGCAGCCTCTGCCTAACGAGAGCCTATGAGTAGCCAACAGCAAAAGCAGCTCAGCTGGAAGGGAATCTGGACGCGACCCAGAGACCCTGTAGGACCCTAGGGCCCTCGCTTACCCTAATTCAGAAAGGACTGCCTGGGGGCCTGGCGGGCTGGAGCCTTCACAAGCCTCCGGAGGTATCATTAGGGTAAAGGCACCCTCCATCTCCTGCTGAGGGAAAGTGAGCTCCCCTATATCATGCACAGATTTTCAAAGATCCATTCTTTGTAATTCAGTAGCCACACTGCAAGGCCGTGAATATTATCTAATGCGCTATTTGATGTAGCCAGAGAGGAGCTTTCTATACAAGTGGATGCATTTCCTGAAACTCTAGGGAGGAGAGTAGGGGAAAGTGAACATCTTGGAAGAAATTTTATTCATAAATAATGCATAGCGATTCGGCAATGCCTGTATCACTTCGCTGTTCCCTGACCAATCCTGCGGCGTCTCGTGCTTCTGAATGAAGTGCGGGTGCTCTCTGGGGAGCCGGGGAGCGAAGCGGGTGCAAGGAGAGGGCGGAGGGCAGTGAACCCTAATGGCTGCATTTATCGTCAGAGGCCAGGGGAGTCCAGAGCTTCAGGCCAACCTCAGCGGGGCTAAGATCTGAGGGCAGAGAGTGCAGCGCTGCAGGAGGGCTCAGCTGTGCACCCCGCTTCCAGCCTCCTTGCCCTCCCTCCTTGCTGGGTGGGTGGAGTTGACTGTGTCCAGGAATTCAGATCTCCGGCCTCTCCTCTTTCCTGCCCCCTCCTTCCCTCCTGGGGCGCAATGAGCAGAGAGCCATGCAGGGGCCCGAGGAAGCCCCTCTCCTCCCAGGCTCGCTGGGGACACACAGCCAGCAGGACTCATCGGGCAGAGTGGAGTGTAGGCTCCATCCCTTCCCCTCACGAGGCCCTTCTGCTGCCTCCTAATCCTGGTAATAATAACAGCAACATCCTACAGGGACCACGCTGTTCCCGGGGCCTGTGTCCTCGCTGCACCCCATCTCGCCTGCTGCAGCAAAACACCCCGCCTTTGGTCACAGCACCCCCCAACCCTGTCCTCTTCCACCCGGAAAGACCTTTCCTTCCTCCAGCTCCAATCAGGCCCCACGTCCCTGCTGCAGCTGCGCGGAACACGCCCATCGGATTGTCAGGGTAGAGTGCACCTGCTTTGAGTGACTAATGAACTGCATTTTCCCTGAGGCCGCTACGGTTTTGGCAGAGAAGCTTCTTAAATTAACCCAAATTGATTTCTGATCAATGAGGAAAGGGGGGATGTGGTGAAGGCCCCGCAGAGGAGATTCCTGGGGCTGAACCACTGAGTCAGGGCCCTTTAGCACGAGTTCACCCCGGCCGTCTCCCAGAGGACACATCTGGGCACATCCCCAGATGCAGGGAACCCCGAAGGCCGGACAGGCCAGGTGGGCACTGCCCCGGGGACACAGCCCCACTCACAGCACAGGTCTCACGGGGCAGCGGAACCAACCACAGGCTTTTCAACATTTGAAACATGTTAGAACCCGAAAAGCTAAAAAGGAGTTTGCTTGCTTCTTGAATGTTCTTCACTGACTCTCCCAGAGGATTGTATTGGCAACAGAAACCAAAGGAAATACATTAGCTCAAAGGCTGCGAGGATTAAAGCGAGGAAAACGCTGATTTTCTTAAGTAAGGACTAAAAATGAAATGGTGAAGGAACCCAGGGTGCGAATGACAGGCTGTCACGACCTGTCCTGTCGCAATTCCTCCATGTAACCAAAAACCACTTATACCCCAAAACTGGGAAATTAAAAAAAATTTTAAAAAGAAAAAGTTACTGGTGTTGATCGCTTCCCGCTGTCAGCCTATCTAGCTGCAAGGTGAGGAAAACAGGTTATATCTATTGTCTCAAAGTCACAGTGTAACATTTGGCCAAGGCATGGGTCACCACGGCTACATTTTTCCTTTGATGTTTGAAGACAGTTTTGCTTTTTTTCTGAATTAGTCTCATATGATTGATGTAATTTTGTGTCTCTTTTTTTTCACTTAACATTAATCATAACATGAGCATATTTCCTAATAGCCATGAAATGTTTTCGTTTTCGTGGCTAGCTTTCATCCTGGGGCTGAAATGTTATTTATGCAATTCTTTTATTGTTCGAATTTATTTAGTTTTCATAAAACGTCTCCATATTGTGCATAAAGTGGGAATATTATCTCTGCAGACAACGTTTGTGTATTTTGTTTCTTCCCTGGGATGGATTACCAGGAGGAGAATCGCTGGGGTGAGGGAGGGGATGGCACGGAGGGTTCTCTTTCCAGGAGAGCCTCTCTCCAGTAAGATCAGACCTGTTTACACCCCCAGCAGCAGAATCAAAGGACAGTCCTGTTATCCCACCGTAGATCATAGGAAATATAATGATTTTCAAATCGCTTCTTATTCAAAAACAGAATTGTCTTTTTTTAAAGGGATCATTTTTAAAGAAGTGATCATGATGTTTAACAATGCCTTTGCTAGAAAATTCTAGAAGAAAGAGTGGTGAGCTAGTTAAGCGACACCCGTTTCTTCCTGGGGATGATCTCGCTCACTTGGTGTTAGAGGAGGCCCTGCCTCCCAGGCTGACCCTGGGAGTGGTTTTTGCCGCAGCTGAATAAAGGAACAGGCCCCCAGCAGAGGTGATGCTTCCTGCCAGGAGAGTAGAAAGCACTGGCTTCGTGCCCTCCGGAGGTGTCAGGGCCTCCTGTTCCCAGCACAGGAGCCTGCCAGGGGAGCTGAGTGGCCAGACCCCAGAGCCAGCAGGCAGAGCCACAGTGCAGGTCCCAGGGCATAGTGAAGCAGGCAGTCCTGGTGCCCTTGCGGGGCTGCCAGGCACGTAACTATCTCACACAGGGTCTGGACAGCCTCGAGTCTGTGAGCAGATGCTCTGCAGGTCCAGCAAAACCTTTCCCTGAGTCCCTTGTTTGCTGCCCAGATGTAAGCTCTGGGCATCTGCGTGTCCCCTGCCAGCTCTCCTGAATCCTGAATCGGCCCATGGTGCCCACACACATTCCTGAGGCCTCTGGTTTAACCTTGGGGTGATGGCGGGGGCTTCCTCTGTCCAGTCACCAGCTATGATGCCACAAGGCAGAAGGATGGCCTTCCCTGGCTTCCCACGTGTGAAAAAGGGTCACACCAGTGCAGGGGCAATGGGACCCCTCTGTGCCCAGCCTCCCCCATCCCCAGTAAACTCCAGGTCCTTCCCAGCAAAGAGCTCATCCTCTGCAAGTCACAGAGTGCCTGGGTCCTCCTCTTCCCTGCCTGATCACCGGGTCTTGGGAACAGTCCCCAGCTCTTTGCATAGGAGTGCTGCCGGCAATCAGAATATTCTGGTGAATGTAATTTTCAGGGCACTGATGATTTGAGAGCTGTCACAGCCATTTTCACCCCAGGTAAATGGAGAATCGGTGTCCTAGAACAGGAAGGATTGCTCGGCGACACTGCTTATGGCAATTCCCTGTGCCCACACTGGCAGTCTTCCCTGCCCGGGACTCCAGGTGCCTTGCCAGCAGGGGCCTCGTCCCAGGCACCTCAGACCTGCCTCCGGAAAGCCTTTCGGGAAGCACAGACACCTGTTTATTGAATGTTGCATGACAGGGAAACATGCAGGCTGGAGAGAAGGAGGGCTCTGAGGGTCAGCCTTTGTACCCAAAGCCCTGAAATTTTCTATTATTCTTAAGTCCTTAATGCAGTCTATTTTTTTAAAAATATCATCTCTGGAGGAAAAAATAAAAATAATTCAAGTTATTTTGGAGGCATTTTCTTAGAGCAACTTTTGCCATTACAGGGACGCCCACTTTACTGCACGCTGCTTCACTGCCGTTTGCAGTGAAGGCCTGATTTGTGCAAACTGAAGGTTTGTGTGGAACACTGCCCATCAAGTCCATTAGCGCCATTTTTCTAACCACACGTGCCCACTCAGTGTCTCTGCACCACGTTTCAATAATTCTCGCAGTATTTCAGACAGTTTCATTATTGTCGTGTCTGTGATGGCGGCCTGTGATCAGTAGCCTTTGATGTAACTACCGTGATGGTCTGGGGGCACCAGACACCGCGGCCTGCGTGAGGCGGTCAACTTAGTCCGTAAAAGCTGTGTGTTCTGACTGCTCTGCCAACCGGCCAGGCCACCACCCCTTCCCACTTCTCAGGCCTTCCTGTTCCCTGAGACACAATCATGTCGAAATCACGTCAATTACCAACTCCACAACGGCCTCTGAGTGTTCAGGAGGAAAGAAGAGTCACCCATGTCTTACTTTAAATCAAAAGCTGGAAATGCTTAGGCTTAGACAGGAAGGCGTGCCGGAAGCCAAGACAGGACAAAAGCGAGTCCATTTGTGCCACACAGCCAACTTGTGAATGCAAAGGGAAGGTCCTTAAAGGGAATCAAATTGCTACTTTAGTGAAGACACAAATGTGAAGAAAGAGAGGCAGCCTTATTGCCGAGGAAGTTTGAGTCGTCTGGTAGAAGATAAACCAGCCACAGCGTTCTCTTAAGCCAGAGGCCATCCAGAACAAGATTTGAACTCTCTTCAGTTCTTGGAAGGGAGGTGAGGAAGCTGCCGAAGAAAGTGTAAAGCTAGCACAGGTTGGTTCATGCGGTTTAAGGAATGAATCTGTCTCCATAACTTAAAAGCACAAGGTGAACTAGCAAGTGCTGGTGGTGAATCTGCGGGACGTCACCCAGAACCTCTAGCCAAGATCGTTAATGAAGGCAGCTACACTAAACAGCAGATTTTCAATGTGGACCAAACGGCCTTTCATAGCTGGAGAGGAGAAGTCAGTGCCTGGGCTCGAAGCTTCAAAGGACAGCTGGACTCTCTTGTTCTGAGCTAATGGAGTTGGCGACTTTAAATTGAAGCTGATGCTCATGTACATTCTGAAAATTCTAAGGCTCCTAAGAACTATGCTAACTCTACTCTGCCTGTGCTTTATAAATAAAACAAGAAAGCCCGGGATGACAGCACATCTGTTTACAGCGTGGTTTAGTGAATATTTTAAGCCCACTGTTGAGACCTACTGCCCAAGAGGGGAAAAATATATTTCTTTCTTTTTTTTACTGCTCATGGGCAAAGTACCTGGTCACTCAGGAATGCTGATGAAGATACATGAGGAAGTGAATGCTGGCTTTATGCCTGCAGCCCGTGGGTCAAGAAGTCATTTTCACTTTCCAGTCTTATTATTTAAGAAATATATTTCATGAGGCAACATCTTCCATAGATAGTGATTCCTCTGATGGATCTGGGCATAATAAACTGAAAACATTCTGGGAAGGATTCACCATTCCAGTTGCCACTAAGAACATTCATGATTCACGGGAGGACGTCAGAATGTCAACATTAACAGGAATTTGAAATACACTGATTCCAACCCTCATGGACGACTTTGAGGGGTTCAAGACTTCAGTGGAGGAAGTCACGGCAGATGTGGTGGAAACAGAGAAAGAACTAGCATTAGAAGTGGAGCCTGAAGATGGGACAGAGTTGTGTCAATGTTATGATCAAACCCAAATGGATGAGGAAGAGTTTCTTAGGGAATAGCAAAGCAGGTGGTTTCTTGAGATGGAATCTACTCCTGGTGAAGATGCTGTGAATATTGTTGAAATGACAACACAGGATTTAGAATATTCCATAAACTTAGGTGATAAAGCAATGGCAGGATTTGAGAGGACTGACTCCAATTTTGCAAGAAGTTCTACTGTGGGTAAAATGTTATCAAATAGCACCATGTGCTACAGAGAAATCTCTCTTGAAAGGAAGTCTCAGTCGATGTGAGAAACTTCCTTGTCTTATTTTAAGAAATTTCCACAGCCACCCCAAGCTTCAGCAACCACCACCCAGATCAGTCAGCAGGCGTCGGCATCAAGGCGGGACCCTCAGCCAGCAGAACGATTAGGACTCCCTGAAGGCTCGGGCGATCATTCGCATATTTTTAGCAATAGAATATTTTTAAATTCAGGTACATACGTTGATTTTTAGACACAACACTGTTGCATATTTAATATTCCATAACTTTTTGTCAAATATGTATGTATTTATTTAAAATCTACTCAACAGTTGATTTGGTGCCTCCCTGGGGTTAGGAACTATACAGTCACTAGTGATGGACAGAGGTTACTTTAGATTAACATCCTCGCCGTAGAAAAATGCAAGCAAAGTATTAGTATGATGCAACCTTCTGCCCTAAAAATCAACAGGAGATGATGGACAATGCAATTCATTTCTTACTGATGTGTAATAGACGCCAGTAGCTTCAGAGGATCTGCGATAAGTTAGTATATTCGTGCAATTTGTGGAAATCAAATCGGTGTACGCGGGATATCCGTCACCTTAAATATTTATCTTTTCTTTATGCTGGAAACATCCAAGTTATTCTCTTCTAGTTATTTTGAAATACACAATACCTTATTGTAAACTACAGTCACGCTACTGAGCCATCTAACCTTTGTTCGTATTTGTTCTGTCAAACTGTATGTTTGTGCCCGTCACTCAGCTTCTCCTATAGTGCACTGGGAAACCAGAACTCTGTGTGAGTCGCTTGATTGCAGCGTTCACTTGATTGCAGTGTCTGGAACCGTGTCTCTGAGGTCTGCCTGTACTCAAGTTCTAGGTCCGGATCATTGCATAAAAGTGCCTTTCAATTTCAAAATCATAGAAATTTAGGCCCAAAGTGGCTGTTGGGAGTTTGTGTAACAAGAGCCTGGGAGACCTTTCATTATTTCTGCCTGCCTCTAACCAGCCAGTGTGGGTGCACCAAGCCCGATGGCAGAGGCCCAGTGCACACGTCTTAGGCACAGCCAGGCAAAGGTGCTGCGGGTTTAGACACCACCCCTGCCTCCTAGAAGTTCAGGGACATGCACGGGAGGGTGCAGGGAGGTGAGTGTTTATGAGAGAAGCCCCAGGGACATAAGCACCCGGGAGAAGCCTCCTGAGCTTCAGGTGACATGCACAGGAGGGTCTAGGGAGGCAGGTGCATTGTGGGAGGAGCCCCAGGAACCTGAGCACCCGAGAGAAGCCTCCTGAGCTTCAGGTGACATGCACAGGAGGGTCCAGGGAGGCGGGTGCATTGTGGGAGGAGCCCCAGGGACATGAGCACCTGGGAGAAGCCTCCTGAGCTGCAGGTGACATGCAAGGGAGGTTGTATTGTGGGAGAAGCCCCAGGAACCTGAGCACCCAGGAGAAGCCTCCTGAGCTGCAGGTGACATGCACAGGAGGGTCCAGGGAGGCTGTATTGTGGGAGGAGCCCCAGGAACCTGAGCACCCGGGAGAAGCCTCCTGAGCTGCAGGTGACATGCACAGGAGGGTCCAGGGAGGCAGGTGCATTGTGGGAGGAGCCCCAGGAACCTGAGCACCCGGGAGAAGCCTCCTGAGCTGCAGGTGACATGCACAGGAGGGTCCAGGGAGGCGGGTGCATTGTGGGAGGAGCCCCAGGAACCTGAGCACCCGGGAGAAGCCTCCTGAGCTGCAGGTGAGGTTTTCCTGAGCGACCTCTGCTAATGCGGCTGAAATTTGAGTTTGGGATGGCAAATAGAATGTTGGCAATATCAGTCTTATTTTCTTTCATGCCACTTATATAAATGCATTATACTAAGCATGTTGAACTTAATTAAAATATGACTGGACACAAAAATTTCAAATTTGGCAACTTTTTGGAAAGTGGAAGTTAGAATACTTTTATTTAGCCCCAGCTTTGGCTCTAGCTAGATGCAGGGCCTGGGACGAGGCACATCACTGCCCCCTGCCCCATCCGTGGTATTCTCACATGGGTAAAGCATGGATGGACACTGGATTCTTCCGGATCTGGTCCACATTCTGCATTCTTCAGTTGCCATGTGATGTTTTACTTTCCACAAGGAATCATCACGACTTTTTCTCAAAGGCCAGACTCCTTTCTGCATGTAAAGCACAGATGCTGGTGAGGCACTGCCCGGTGTGCCGTCTTTCACCGCTTCACAGTTTCTGCCTGTGTAGACAGGTTCTTCCCAGGTAGATTGCGCCAGCTCCTCAGAAGACAGATGCATCCTCTGAGGCTTCATCTCCCATGTGCTGCGTCTCACAATGCAGCTCACAGGGGCCAGTCTTTAAATGCTTGCTGGAAAATGTTGCTACCTATAAAATAAAAAGGCAATAAATAATAGGGTGAATGACTGAAAATATATAAATAAGATCATTTGCTACATGCAAACAGATGGCACTAGGTCTTGTTCTGTCTAAATGTATAATTCATAATAAGATATGACCACTTTGCCTTCATGGAAGCCCTCCTGATTATATCCTCGTACCCCCGGCCTCCACGCCATGTGTGGCTGCATCGTGGACAGAGGACCGTGTCCCACGCGGGAAGGGAGCTGTTTCAAAGAATGTGCAGCCTCTCTAAGTGAGCGCAAATGTGTCATGGTGCTCTGAGAGCCATGAAGGAGGTGTGTGAGGAGCGGAGGGAGGGAGCAGGGGCATGACTCCATTCTCTGCAGGTGGCCAGGGGCTTCCCAAGGGAGGAGCCCCTCCCACTGACATTTGGAGGAGCTGTAGAATTGGCCGGGAGGAGGTACGTGGGATTCCAGGCTCGGGGAGGAACTTGCGTGAAGGCACGGAGGCTTGAGAAAAAGTCCCACGTCCAGAAATCTGGTTACTTCCATGAGTGCCCAGATGCACCAGGTGCTGGATTTTGACCCCCAAGGTCACAGGCCTGTCCCCACTCTCCAGGAGGGACCTTCAGATCCAGACGGTCTGAGTTTGGACTTCTCCAAAGGAGCAGATGTTTGTTCCTGGCCGTATCTTAAGGCATGTGGACCAGTAAGCCCAGAAGCACCGTTTGGAAAGAGCATCTCTGCACAGATTCTACAACTCTCCACCTTATTATAGCGTCCGGTCTTTTTTTTTTGGGACAGAGTTTCACTCTTGTTACCCCGGCTGGAGTGCAATGGCGCGATCTCGGCTCACCGCAACCTCCGCCTCCTGGGTTCAGGCAATTCTCCTGCCTCAGCCTCCTGAGTAGCTGAGATTACAGGCACGTGCCACCGTGCCCAGCTAATTTTTTGTATTTTTAGTAGAGATGGGGTTTCACCGTGTTGACCAGGATGGTCTCAATCTCTTGACCTCGTGATCCACCCACCTCGGCCTCCCAAAGTGCTGGGATTACAGGCGTGAGCCACCGCGCCCGGCCGCGTCCAGCCTTCTTGTGTTAGGTTTTGTTTTAGCCTTTTTACAGCTGTAAGACGAGATGACACTGATTGATTGTTGATGTCGTCATGCATTCTATTAGCATTTATCAAACACCAAGAAGCTGACATCCGCAGAGGGAGTCATGCTCCCCACCGATTCTTACTCATCTCGTTGTGTCTGATGTTTTATAATTTATGAGACTGACCTATTTCCAAATAAAATACATGCGGAACCCCCTTGCAATGAGAGCCGTTGAAGGAAACACCATAGAATCCTAGAATAAGGGGCCCCTGCAGTCGGGTGGGCTGATTGAGCCCCCACCTCTCACAGGGACCAGCCCTGTGGAACCAGGAGCGCCAGTGTGGAAAGCAGACAGCACAGGGTGGCTCTGACGGAGGGCAGCAGGTCCTGGAGCCCTGGCTGGTTTGCCCAGAGGCCCCTGAGGCACCTCTTCAAGGGCCCCCGATTCCGGAAAAGATCTGAGAGCCCCTTCCTTTGACAAATGAGTCACATAAGACCTGAAGTGATAAAGCGACCTCCCTCGTCTGCGGCAGCCACCTCCTCTTCCTCCAGCTCCCTCAGCGAGCTTTCTGCACAGACATGAAAGAAGCAATATTGTGTTTCTCTAAAACAGAAAAAAAGAAAATTCTGCAACTCAGATCTTAGCCACAAGTGCAGAGACCAGGCGTGGCTGCATTTGAAGACACTGCAGCAGAAACACATGCACTTTCTGCTGGCTGACGAGGGAAGCATCGGGGCACGCGTGAGCTTCCCCCTGCCTCGTCAGACACTCCCCACATGGGGCCCGGCTGGAAATGAGTTGGAGCCTTTTCAGCAAAACAGCTCATCATTTACCCTGAATGAGGGATGTGATCATTAAAACAAAAACAAATAAATAGCGCACTGAGGACCTACTGTGTGCCAGATGTGCATTACAGGATGATTTTTCTCCCGTGCTCCCTGGAGACTGGGAGGCTTCTGAGGAATCAGCAAGAGAAGTGAACGCTCAGCGACCTTCATCTGAGAAGCTGGTGCCAGGGAGGTAGGAAGGGCTGCCCATTGCTGCACCTCTGTGTGCCCCACGCTCTGCCATACACCTCTGGTTAGAAACTGGAGTGGGCACGACCACTGTCCCAGCCACAGGAGGCATCCTCATGGCCCTGGGGACCCCTTTCTGCTCGCACAGCAGGCTGCAGAGAGATGGGATAGAGATGCTGCACTAGGGAACACAGACTCTGAAAGGAGGAAGCACGATGGATATTTTGAACGTGTCCTCAAGACGGCTTTTCTGTAAGATTCTACTCCACTTCCATTTGAAACATATGGATTTTTTTTTTTTTTTTTTTTTTTTTTTTTTGCTTTTCACTAGATTACTGTGTGAGAATTGCCTGTCCAAAACCAGTGTTGGCTGTCACAAGAAAATCTTATATCTCTTGTCAATTGAGTTTAGAAAGAAGACAGATTATAATGATGATGATGAGGAGGAAGAAGATAGATAGGTAGGTAGGTAGGTAGGTAGGTAGGTAGGTAGGTAGGTAGGTAGATGACTAGATAGGATAGATAGATAGACAGGTAGATGGACAGACAGATAGATAGATAGGTAGTTAAACAGAAAGATGGATAGTCAGATATATAGATAGGTAGATAGGTAGATAAATCATAGGTAGGTAGGTAGGTAGATGGGTTGGTAGATAGACAGGCAGATAGATAGATAGATGGACAGACAGTAAGATAGATCAATAGGTCGTTCAACAGAAAGAGAGTCAGATATGTAGATAGATATATGACAGAAACACAGACAAGTAGAGAAATCATAGATAGATAGATTGATACATAGGTAGGTAGACGAACAGACAGATAGTAGGCTAGGTAGATAAACAAACAGATGAAAGATAGATAGTCAGATATATAGATAGGTAGACAGGTAGATAAATCATAGGTAGGTAGGTAGAAATATAGATAGATGACATGTAGGTAGGTAGACGGGTTGGTAGATGGGCAGATAGATGATAGATGGATAGATAGAATAGATAGGTAGATAGAAAGACAAGTAGATAAATGACAGATAGATGGCTAGATAGATAGAGAGAGAGTGCTAGGGATGATGAAGACCTATAGCTTGAACATCATAGTCTATGACAAAAATAACAAAAGCAGTCATATTAATCTCTATTAAATACACACCCAAGTTCTATTTTCACGTGTGGTGACTTTACAGTGGGGAGCACGCACAGTCAGGACATCTCAGGGGCTTTCCTTGGACACATGTTTCTAATGGTCATTTGGAAAGTACATAAATAGGATAAGAGCTGTGTCCAGCCAAGATACTATGAAACGCCATGCAGGCACCCCCAGACGGGTGGGTTCAGTGATAAGGCTAACTTCAACTAAAAAGTCAGACATGACAGCTTGTAACTGATCACTGCCACAGAAATTAAAATTGGGAAGAGACCATGGAGCAAACGTTCGTGATCCTCTTTATAACAAGCAGATGTCCAGGCTTATTATTTGCAGCCTGATGTCCACTGAACTATTGAGCAGCTTTGGAAATCTGTGTGGAACAACAGCTTATATTTTGCTTGCAATAACTTGGTAGAAAATGTACATTTGATAAGCTTAATGATCTCTCTACAGAGGCATATTTTGCCTGGCTAGAGTGCAGTGTGGTGTGTGTATATATAATATTTACATATACTGTATTTATATGTGATTGTAGGCATGGTCATAATTCTTTCAGCTAACAGTGTCCACATGTGTGTCTTCATCATTCAAGCACCAGAATTTTACATAGTTCACAATTGAATAATTTCTTACCAACCTCATCAAGACAAAGTCTTCTGTCCTGAACATCTAAAGAAGGGGCGTCTTTAGCCTTTTGTTGTTGTTGTTAGTAGAGAGGAGGTTTCACCATGTTGGTCAGGCTGGTCTCGAACTCCTGACCTCAGGTGATCCGCCTGCTTCAACCTCCCAAAGTGCTGGGATTACAGGCGTGAGCCACCGCGCCTGGCCTAGCTTTTTTTTTTAACTGTATTTTCTTATAACTTTTCCCTGGTGCAAAGACATAGCTGGTAGAATTATATATATATATTGAGATGGAGTCTCTGTTGCCCAAGCTGGAGTGCAGTGGTGTGACCTTGGCTCACTGCAACCTCTGCCTCCCGAGTAGCTGGGATTACAGGTGCCCACCACCATGCCCAGCTAATTTTTGTTTTGTTTTCTATTTTTTTTAAGTAGAGATGGGGTTTCACTATGTTGGCCTGGCTGGTCTCAAACTCCTGACCTCAGGTAATCCACCCGTCTCGGCCTCCCAAAGTGCTGGAATTGTAGGTGCGAGCTACCGTGCCTGGCCAGAATCGTACATTCTTACAAAGCTTGTTTCTCACTTTTCCGAATCAATTGTAGTTACTATCATTCGAGGTGGTGCTGCTGCGACACGAGGGGTTCCTGGAAAAGAGGGCGGCGCCTGTGCTGCTCCAGGGACCCGCGGCAGTGGAGGGTGGAGCAGTCACGTGCCGCTAACGCTGCCATCACGGTGGTTGCCGTGAACACAGCACACCAAGCAGAACATCTCTTGGTGGCCGCACTACATTCACGCCTGTCACCTGGGCTGCTGCAGAATGTCCAGTGTGTCCTTGCCCCTTCCTGACATAGAGCACTGGTGTGGACGTGCACACATTCACAAAGACGACGCTGGACATGGCACCAGACACGCTCACTCTTGTTTTCAGCGTTCGTTTTCACCAGTTTCCTCTCTGGACATGTTCCTGGCCGGGGTGTGTGATGAGCAGTGACCGTGACCGGGCTGCGTGACGGGCAGTGACTGTGGCCGGGATGTGTGACAGACAGTGACCATGGCCGGGGGTATATAATGGACAGTGACCACAGCCAGGGTGTGTGACGGGCAGTGACTGCCAGCAGCGGTGTCTGCTCAGGTCCCCATTTGTGGTGTGTTTTCTGACTCATGGTGGCTTCGGTGTTTGTGTTGGCCTGGCAGGGGAGGTTCTTGCTTAGAAGGTGGAAGGTCTGGCTCGGCGTGACCTGAGGCTTTGACTCTGTGATGCCACTTCATTTTCTAGGTGAAAAGATGGATTAAGTGATTTTCAAGCTTTCTCCCATCCTGACGTTATTGCACTAGTGAGTAGAGTCACAGGTCACCAGCTTGTAGCAAACTGGTCACTCCAAGGAGCCCCATCAACCTTGTGAGTTTTTTTACTGAGATGGAACATCACTTAAAGAACACTCTGGTAATCTGAGTATGTTCAGGTAGCAGCTTGGTCTGCCAATCTCACTGCCATGAGGAAGATGGCTAGAATACCTCTGTGGGGACGTTATGAATATTCTAGTCTTGCAAATGGCAAGGGCAGTGACTCCGTTTGACAGAAAAGCAGCCATATGCATTCCATAGAAAGCAGGTGCTGACAGAACCATGCCTAAGCTCTGGCAGACCAGTCAATCCACTCAATCAGTGGAAACAGAAGTACTGAACACCCGCGGGCCTTTGCTTGGCACAATGGGGACTTAGAATAACTAATTAGATGGCAAAGCCTCTGAAACCAAAGAGAAAACAGCTAAATTGAGTCAATAAGATAAGCACCCATGGAAAATCCAGGGCAAGGTGAGGTGGTTGACACTTAGATGTCAAATGACTAGTGACACGGAGTTGCTAGTAACAGATGACCCTGAATTCTACGACGAGCAGGGATGACGTGATGGAGAAGGGGGAGCTTGCGATGGGTCTTAAGGGGTCAGTAAGAGAGAAAATTCCAGCAAGAAGAATGAATGAGCACAGACTGTGAGATGAGAATGATGGAAAATGGCAACAGTCATGAAGGGTGAGCATGGACAGGCAGTGGAGTCTCAAATGGTACAGCAAAGGGATGGCCACATAGTTTAAGTTCTTATAAATTAAGTAGAGGCCAGGCATGATGACTCATGCCTGTAACCCCAGCACTTTGGGAGGCCGAAGCAGATGGATCACTTGAGCCCAGGAGTTCAAGACCAGCCTAGGCAACATGAAGAAACACCATCCCTACAAAAAATACAAAAATTAGCTGAACTTGGTAGTACATGCCTGTGGTCCTAGCTACTCAGAAGGCTGAGGTGGGAGCATCGCCCGAACCTGTGGAGGTGAGAGAATGGAAAGGGGAAGGGAAGAGGGAAGGGGGAAGGGAAGGGAAGAAGGAAGGAAGAAGAAGGCGCATTGTTGGTGCTGATGGCTGGGGGCGTTGTGAACCGGCACACGAGGGTTTGCATTAGTTTAAGTCTTTCAGCTAAAGGAACAGAGACACACTTGGGAAGTGTTAACTGGAATTTCAAGAAGAAAAAATAGATGTATAAGAACGAATCCCAGCAGTTGGAGAACTGCGCCTCCGGAAAGGCTGGTTTGGAAAATGTGCGTGCGAGCCTCCCGTTTGCCCTTCATCCACCTCCAGGGCGCATGTTCACAGGCACGGACACATGGTCAGAGCCTGAGAGCGGCCTTCACTCTCATTATTGAGTTGAAAAGAACTAGTTTCCTGGAGTTGAAAGAGATTAAATGTAGTGATTATTTTACACTTTATTTGAATCTTGAATTACTATCCAAGAGAATAAATATTTAATAACCAGCTACATCATTTAAAGTGACTTTAAAAAGATAAAAAAGCAAGTTCTTGCATTCCAGAAATTGAGATTATTTTTTAAATTCCCTAAGAGGGTCAAGTAAACATTTTAAACAATTATTTGTTGAATGTTTCTCATGTCTAGAACATGTCTATCAAGTTTAAACTAAGAAAATACATAGTTTTCGAATCATCTACACCTTTGTAACAATATTCTACAAAGGAAAAAACAAATTTAAAAAAATATTAAAGTATATTAAAAGTAATATTTACAAATGAAGGAAATACGTAGTTAAAGCTGAATTGATTCTATTAGTGTATGTTTTAGATACACCAAGAAGCTGGAAATGCTAGCTATCTAATTGCGTCAGTCAGTAACTTAAACTATTTCCGACATATTTTTAAGTGCTTTTGTATATTCTAGAAACTTGTAAGAGTAGCCCTTTAAAAGGCTCGTGTAAGAAGAGACACCAGCTGTTCTCAGGAGAGAGAAAAGGAGAAAAGGAGAACTCGGTTTTGTGGGGCACCTGCCTGCTCGTTGCTGGGGGGCTCACATGTGCTGTTTTTCATTTGCTGCCGTAGAGTGTCAGAGGCACTACCACTCCTCTCACAAACGGATAGACTGAGGCTGAAATAAATACGTCTGCCAGGGTTAAACAGGTGTAGACCCTCCAGCTTAGGTGGTATAGACCCACCTAAGCTGGGATGCCTCAAATTTAGCAACCCTTGATAATTCTGGTATTTCTGCATCTTAAAAGAAGAGATTATAGAGAATCACCTGTACATCTCTGTTCCTAGCCAAAACCAAGCCAGCAAACACCTGAGTCTCCTGTGTCTTCTGTACCAGTGGGCACCTCCTCCACCTGCCCGTCACCTGAGCTGGAAACCAGACTGTGTCCCACACCTATCCCCTCACCTCACCCTGCACGTCCTGCCTGGACCTTCCCAGGCTGACCTATGACCTGACATTGCTTCTTAAATGACCTTCCACCACCTGGCTGTCCTTTCCTCCATCTCATTCCCACACTGCAGCCAGAGTGATGGATTCCAGCCCTGAGTCAACTGTATAGAAGTTATCCCACCGTCTACACTGCCCAGAGCTCCCTCAGCTCCTGAGAGGAACACCACCTGGCAGGCCCTGACTGCCTGCCCCCTCCCATCCCCAGACTCTGACCACCTCCTGCCCTTGCAGCCACCCTGAACTCACCCTCTGGGTCCCCCTATCTCTCTGCATCTCTCTGTCCTCTGTGTCTCTGTCTCAGTCTCACTCCCTGCTCCCCACTGGGTCTCTTGAAGCCTCATCTGTCCTCTCTGGCAGAGTAACTGTCTGTGCTTGCTGTCCCATGATGTTGGGAGTGGGTTCGTATTGCTCAGTGGCATGCTTTCCAAATAAACGAATAAATCAATCATGCAATGTATTCACTCAGCACACTTTTATGGAGCACCTGCCCCCTTCAGAGAACAAAAAGTCAGGACATGGAGAAGGGGTTTGCAAATGCTTCCTCCGCCGTTGCTCAGCTCTGTGATTTAAAGCAAGTGACTCGAAACAGCTCTTCCCTCAAAGTAGGAATCACAGCAGAGTCTACATCACAGGGTCACCGAGAGCGTTAATGGATTTGAGTGGAGATTTTAGACAGCACCGGCACACAGGAAGAGCTCTCCGAGCAGTGCTGGTGTTCACTGAGCTGGTTTAAAACCAGTGCTCTAGAATTACATTCAAATGCACTTTGAATATGTTAAAAATTATTCCATAATAAGTGTTTTAATATTGACCCATGGAGGCTATTCCAGCAATACAAGAAAAATGCCATCTCTAAAAGAAGCGGTGGTGGAGAATCACCGCCAGGCCTGGAGCCGACGGGTCGGCCACCCCGACTTTCCGAGCTCCACTGTCCGGTGGGAGAGGCCAGCGCACGGGACGCTTCCCACCCTCCCCTCTCTCCTCTTTCGACGGCAGTGACAATAGCAGTTGGGAGCAGAAGACACACTACCAAGTTTGGTTTTCAGTTACTTGAGACCTTATCCCTGTTTATATTAAAATTGGCTAAACAAAACATCCAGTAACCGTTATACCTGACATGGAAGTGACAGAATGCAGTACATAAAGTCTCACGCGTGTGAGTTTCTGAGGGACGGCCGCGGCCAGCCGCCGGTTTTCTAGAATAACCAGATGCGAAAAGCTAGGAGTTGTTGACACCTAGTGAACCACAGAAGGACCTGGAAAGCTGCAACAGCTAAAAGACTTCGTGAGCGTCCGCAAGGGCCCAGGGGGCGCAGCCCAGGGCAGCTCGGAAGGGCTGGGGCGACCGGGTGCCACGCCTCCGTGTGTCACCCACGTAACCCGAGCAGGGTGAAAGCAAGGGAAGGCCAGGCTTTCTCGTTTCCAGTCCAGCATGCGTTCACCTCGTCACTTTCCAGTCCGGCATGCGTTCACCTCTTCACTCGACCTAAAGGATTTTGGACTTCCTCTCCGTCACTGGCCGCTGTTAAATTGTGAGAATTCCAAGGATAAGCCTCGGTATGGTTTTCTGTGAGCTGAGGCCACCAGGGCTTCCCTGCCCTGTTTCTGCATTGAGAATCATGTTACAGATACACTCTGGAAAATCATGGGAGGTATTTTTTGTCAACAGAGAATTATTGAGCTACCATGATCTTACAAGTGATCGTATTTACGACTTCTTTGAAGTTTCAGCTGTGTGGAAAAAGAGACAGTGCATTATTTTTGGAATCTTAAAGTATCTTCTATCATATAGAGAGATATAAATCCAGGCGAGGATATGTGAGTAAACATCATTCTGTCAGATGCTCAACTCAGCCTTTCAGAATGACGTGCAAAGATGAAGGGCCACCTTTGCGCCTCTGGGGTGTGCAGGGGCCGGCAGCAGAGCCAGGGAGGTGACCAGGAAGTGCACAGCGTCTCCGAGGCACTGACGGGTCAGCTGAGGTCCTGGACGAGGCCGCAGTGCTAGGCTGAGCCCTTCCCGGTGTGGCTGGGTGGCACTGCCAGCGCCCCCACATTCGCTCTCCTTCCAGCTCACCGCCCCATCAGCAGACGTGGTGTTCACAGAATACGAGGGCAGGAGGGGCCACACTCCCCAACCCACGTCCCAGAGCTGCTCTCCGAGGCCTCCCTGTGAAATATGCTAAACCTCTGGAGACCAACAGCAGGGTCTTGAGCCACGTGGAGTTGAACGCAGATAGAATGAAATAGGCCTGGTGGTTGAATTTGTTGTCACACTCGAAGTTGATACCAGGAACGGGCAGTAGGAGGGAGGATCAGATAGAGAAGGAGCAGAGGGTACTCGCTTGTAGCTGAGGGTGAGACTGGATTCAGATGTTACGTTAACAGATAGAAAATCTTGAGCAATGAACCATGTCAAATGGCAGGGAGCACTGGAAGCTTGAGGCCACGTGATTCCACAGGTTGCTACGCCGAATCCAAATGGTTTGCCAAATGCAGGGACAGGGAAGTGAAACCAACGCGGGTGAAAGCAGGAGACTGGAAGGTATGATACCTGCACTCCACTAGGAAGTTCCCACCCGAGAAGGGAATCACTTAGGAAATTTAAAACATTGGAAGCTTTAGAGCAGAAAAGGAACTGCTGACGCTTCTATTACATACATAGGTAAACTGAGGCACAGCCAGAGTCCAGGTACTCAAAGAGGTGTTAACAAGGCCAAGCCTGGAACTCACGCCCCTGGTCGTGTGTCTCCACATCACCACCCTGGACACGCTCAGGCTGTGTGTGAAATGTGTCCCGTCTTAAACCAGACCCTGCCTGATAAGCTTATGCCCATATTGTCCTGGCAGAGACTCACATGAACTCCTCCTCACTTCTCTTTTCCACGTGCACTTGACTTTCTTCTCCAGCATCCTTGATCTACTGTTTTTTCTACTTTTGATGATTTATTGTCCCTCTTCCGCCCTCCACCACCTTCCCATGCCAGCGAGTTCTAATGGAGCAGGAGCCGTGGCAGCTGCCAGGAGATGGGAAAGGAGTGGAAGTGGGCAGGCCCGTGTGAGGGAGCCCAGCCGGCTGCAGGTGCAGGGGCTGCTGCCGTGTGGACGAGGGCAGTTCAGAGGACATCTGGGCAGGAGGTGGCCCACTTCCTGTGCCTCAATGGCCCAGACATGCTCTGTGAGTTAGGACTCAGACACCCACCACGGCAATGCCCTACATCCCGGACCCCATCCTCCCAAACGTTCTCATAGCCAGATACATTGTCCTCCAAAATCTCGGCGGCCCCAGGTGGTCATGAGTGAAGCCCAGTCCTGCTGATGTCTAACTGCAGCATCCATGCTAAGGAGAATCTCCACTCCCCTGCTCTAAACCTCGCAGGGCCAACATCACCCAACCCGAGCAGCGAGTGAGCCGTCTTGAAATGCAGGGCAGCCACGTGTGGGAATGAACACGGACAAAATGAAACAGGGGCCCCACCTTACACCCTCTGTGGGAGCTTCCAGTCACCTCGCTGAATAGCACGAAGCCAGGAGGGGTGACTCATTCCCCACCGATCAGGACTGATAGGAGGTCACGGGTGGGCCTGGTTATCTGTTTTAGTGGATGGTACTGTGCAGCTGGCCTCAGTGCAGAACAGACTGTCTCAGACAAATGTATTGATGCACCGGTGAAGGAGAAGGAAGCTGGGGAGAGCAGCGGTGGTTATGACCTGCGACACTGAGGCCAGGCTCTGGAGAAGCCGTCCACGCACGGCTGCATCTCCTCGTCCGTTATCTGGACGCACACAGAGAGTATCCCCCAGAACCAGTCCGCTCAGATACAGCTGGCCCTGTGAGGAGGTGGACTGGTGCTGGGCTTAGACTTGCCGGGTTGTCTGGTGGTCACTCGGCACGAAGGTGTGATGGCACGCCTCCAACATTGGCTCTGAGATGATCAACTCAGATCAATCAAAAATGTTTCATAAAGGGAATCTCAGAAATCTGTTTATTTCATATTTGAAATGCTATGTAGACTGATTTTTTTTCTTGAATTGTCTGGTTACTAAAATTATTATTCTTGTTTGCTTATTATGTTTTTAAGGGATGATAACATTTCGCCCTAGTGTTTCAGGGCTGATAGAGACTTAGAAGTCATCTAACTCCCTCGTCTTACAGATTTAGAAAGCGGCATCCACATTGATGAGGGGACTCCCTGAGTCACACAGCAAAGTGGAAATGGAGTCCCTCAATTCCCGCCGCTTCACCGTGCCCGTGTCTTCCAGGACAGCCGTCCCCAACCTTTGTGGCACCAGAGGCTCGTTTCATGGAAGACAGTTTTGCACAGATTGGGGGTGGGGAGGACGGAATTCAAGTGTGTTACCTTGTTAGTGCACGTCAGTTTTATTACCGCATTGTAACATATAATGACATAATTCTACAGCTCACCGTAATGTAGAATCGGTGTGAGCTTGTTTCTCTGCCACTAGTCTGAGGGTGATGGGAGACAGTGACAGATCATCGGGCGTTAGATTCTCACCAGGAGAGCGCAGCCTGGATCCTTCTCAAGCACAGTTCACAACGGGCTCAAGCTCCTGTGAGAAGCTGATGCGGCCGCCGATTGGACAGGAGGCGGAACTCGGGTGGCGATGCCAGCGGTGGGAAGACGCTGTGAATACAAGGCTCGGTCTTGCCTGCCGCCCACCTCCTGCTGTGCGGCCCAGTTCCTAACCACTCCCAGTCCAGAAAAACTGGTTTCTGAAGAAACAAACTGTTTCTCTTCCCTTTCCCTGGTACAGCTGGTCTCAGTTTTGGAAGTATTGATAGTAGAAACAGTCAGGACAATCATTCGTTTCCAAAACTTTAAGGAGTGACGTCTTTGTTGGATAACTGGATACCTGAGTAAAAACAAAAATGGCAGAAGTTTGTTGTTATTCTCACTAGCACACAGCAGTCCCTGTCGTTCACTGAGCACCCAGTGGGGGCCAGGTATGCTACTAACCTCTTTACATATATATTATTTTCCATTTCATCCTTAAAGCAGCCACGTGAGATTAGCATTTTTCCCACTTCACAGCTGATGATGCTCGTGTGTAAGGTTGAACATCTGTCCAAGGTCAGTCGACCAATGAGACCTGCCACGGGCCACACAAGCTCCTCCAGATCCGCGCACTGCATCCTGCTCCCACGCTCTCTCCCAGCATCCTCTCATCCAGGGTCTGACTGGACCAAGGGGCTCCCTCAGGGCCCGTGGTCCTCCTGGCCTCTCTCGTTTGTCTGAGGATCTGGGCACCCTCCTCAGGGCACCGTTTCATCCCAGTCACTGCCTGAACCCGGCACTGGCTATCTTCTGCCCCCCACCTCCCCAGCCCGCACCTCCTCTCCTCCGACCCCTCTTTGCACCTTGCCATTACCTTTCTGGCGTGCATTTTAATGGCATTATTAAGTGCTTGAAAGAACTTGAATCACTTCCCGTTTCCTGGGTGAAAGTCCAGAGTCCCACCCAAGGTTGATCTGACCCCGCCTGACTCTGCACTCTCACCTTCCACCCCTTGCCCAGCCCCACTCCACACACTCCATGCTCCAGCCTTTCGGGTTTGCATTTGTGTTAGTTGTCCGAGCCCGTGGTGTTCTTACGTGCGTTCGTGTCTTTTGCAAATTGTCTTACTTGGGATGTATTGAAATGCTTTCTTTCCCTCCCAGACATCCTTTATGCACCTGTGAAAGCTCATCCCCAGCCTCACCTCTTCCTGAAAGCCTTGCCAGCAACCTGAACGCCTGCCCTCTGTGTACAGTACACAGTGCCCTCTGCGCGTTTTCGTCGTGGGATTTATCCCACTTCATCCATTCATTCCACAAATGCCTGTTGAGTGTCTATGACATGCCAGGTGCTTGGTGCATGTGTATACAGGAGTGAGTGGTTCTAAAATGGTATTTCTGACCTGTCTAAATCCCCCATTAGAACACAGAGCCTTGATGTGAGGATCTGTACTGCTCACCTCTGGACCCCAGCATAGCTCAGCACCCAACATAGAGGAGTCTCCCAAATAGTACACACTGGTCAGGGACTCAGCATCCGAGATCCAAAGCCAAGCGAGGACAAACCCGCAGGACCCCCTTGCGGAATAATTGGTAGTGAGGGAGGTCACACATCTCACTCTGCACAAATGGAATGTCTGTCTATGGTAGTTTTGCCTCTGTCTCCCCTACCCCACCTATTTGTGTGTGTGTGTGTGTGTGGTCTATATCTTATTTCTGGAAAAAAAATGAATTTGTAATATAGCTTTGAAAATCACTCTTTCTCAAGGAAAGATTGTGAGCTTCTGCTGTAAGGGTCTTCTCCAAGTCTGGGCCAATTTCAGCGTGATTTAGTGGTGATTATCGGTAACACTGAAGGTATTTTCTGGAAGGCTGGCGTGGGACTAATAACGTCTAAGCCTGGGAAGTTCTGCACAGCTTTGAATTATGCGGTTGCTTTCATAAAAACATTGACAAGCACTATGGCTCATCTTCTTTCAGTGGGTTATCAAGTCTAAAGATATAATTTCATCTACAAAATATACAAATCCAAATATATCCAAAGCTCTTTCACGACAAAGGCATTTTTATATTTTACATAAATATATATGTAAATATAATGTGATTAAAATAAATCTTGCTTCAGATGTCTATTATACATAGTATGTATTTGGCGAAATGTTTAATAAATTGTATTGTCAATTGCATGTTATACGCATTATGCAAAGCAACCTCATGAATTTTAGTAGGATCTCCGTGTTCTCTGGAATTAGAGGAATGAGGACCTAGGAGACTCAGACTAAATGTTCATGGTAACTAGACAAACGTGAGCTGTATTTATCTGCGCTATCACTTCATTAACAGATTTCAGCACGCTGCGGGGAGCGCGGATGCCTACGTCCCTCTGGTGTTTGTGCTGACGACATTCGTGATAAGCCTTAAATACCTTGATCGGTCTGACTCTAAAAGACGGTAACACAGATCTTTTTCTCTCTCTCTTCCCCGCCTTCTCTCCTTTTTTTTGTTAGTGTATATGGTTGTCCCTTGGCGAAAAAAAGGAAAACACAAGATAAACAGCCCCAGGAACCTGCTCCCAAGCGGAAGCCATTTGCCGTGAAAGCAGACAGCTCCTCCGTGGACGAGTGTGACGACAGCGATGGGACTGAAGACATGGACGAGAAGGAGGAGGATGAGGGGGAGGAGTACTCCGAGGACAACGAGGAGCCCGGGGATGAGGACGAGGAGGACGAGGAGGGGGACCGGGAGGAGGAGGAGGAGATCGAGGAGGAGGAGGACGACGATGACGAAGATGGGGAAGACGTGGAGGATGAGGAAGAGGAAGAGGAGGACGAGGAGGAGGAAGAGGAGGAGGAGGAAGAAAACGGTAATCTTTAAAATATTAGCAAAGTAGCAAGTCGTGATTTGGGTCCGCTGTTCCAGGTGAATTGCCGGCCGTTACTGTGACTGATTGTCGTGTAAATAAATCATTCTGCTCGGTCAGTACTGAGGAAAGTAACTCCTTATGTGAGCTGCACACTTCTGTTAAATAATTCTTCAGATTCTCTGCTAGACTTCAGATTTTATTTCAGTCTAATTTTTATTCAGGTTGCTGTCAGTAATTTGCTGAGATATTCATGGTGTGCCTATTTGATGAGCTTAACAAAATTTACCAAGAAGTTAAGTTACCAGACCTGGTCTTTAACGTTACATTTTCTTGAATGCTCTGTCTGTGAGATTCAATGGTGGGCAAAGCAGTGTTGTTGGAATGCTTAGCCCAGGTACCTCCTTAGGGGAGCTGGAAAGCCTGCCTAAGGACTGGTGCATCAACCAGCAGAGTGGGTTTTGTCTGCAGACTGCCAAGACTTTGCATTAGTGATGGTCACGTCAATGGGATGAAAGGAAGGACTATTGATATGAGATAATCATTCAGCCCATCATCTGCTTCCATATGTGAGAGCTGCGTTTCTGATCGGGGGTTTCCGGAACTAGGAGACACGCGAGGGGAAAGGCCGCCAAGCGCGCGTCAGGGATGTCCCCGGCAATGCGTTCATGGTGACGTGGCTTTCATGTCCAGCGTCCTGTCACTGTCAGGTGCACAATACAAGTTCAACACTAACCCTTTCGTAGAAGTCACATCTTCTGAGGAAAGAGGTGGGAGTTTCGGGTTTGTGTGTGTGCAGTTTTTTTTTCACTTTTGTTTTTGTTGTTTGCAAAGCCTAGATATCATCTTTGTTGGCTTAGGGTTTTCCTCGTAGAAATGCCAAAATATGTTGAAAGTGAAGGGAATTTTCTTTCTTACCCTTCTCCCTTGGGCTCAAAAGTTCTTCAAGAATCTGATTTCCAGGAGAACTAATTTCTGGACACAAGGGTAGTTGTACCAGCCAGTGGGTAGAGCCTCCATACGCTGGGGAGAAGGTCAAGAATCTGATTTCCAGGAGAACTAATTTCTGGACACAAGGGTAGTTGTATCAGCCAGTGGGTAGAGCCTCCATACACTGGGGAGATGTGAGTTACTTGTTGCTAATCTCATGTGCAGGCTTAAATTAGCACTATTCCTTCAGAAGTCAGAATAGTTTGTACTAGGAAACCTGCATTTTATGAAATAATCCTAGATTGTTACATTGGCTTAAGTTTCTTATGCAACAGTCCATCACTTACGTGTACATATATACACAGGCACAGATAGACATAGAGATGATAGATGTGTATATATACACATAGATGCATATGCACACACACATACATTGCATAAATTAAAATCAGTCTGCCAAGATTTTTTGTCTCACTATGGTGGAGCGCTAGGTGAGAAAGCCTATCAGAACACACACCAACAGACTTACCATCATCTCTGTTAAATCTCCTGGGGATGCAATGACACCAGTGTCATTCATGAGATGCAAAGAATTAAAATAATAGATTTGTGTAGTAAAATATTTGGAAAGTTGGGGACAGATTATTTCTGGACACCGTATTAAGCGAGTGTCGTTTTGAGTGACCACGTTAATTGCGTACACTGATGAATGATTTGTAACTTGACCGTGGCTTTCTAAAAAGATGGCAGCTAGCTCATGTTCCCATCCTGTTTGGAAATCAGGGGGCATTCGTGTTTGGTGTGGACGGGAGATCTGTACATAGGTGTCATTTACACCAGGGGCCTTGACCAGATTTTAAGTTTTGCTCTCCATTTTCTAGAATCAAAGATTCAATTTTGGTTTATGTATGGTCATATTTTAAATAATCGTTCTTTAAAAACACAAAGTGATATACTTTGAAAAGTAGCCAGAAGCCTTATGGAAATAGCTTTAGAATGTGTCTGTGTAGGGTTTGTTTATTCTGACTTGAACACTTAGGACATAATTGTTTTTAAAAGCTGGGAAGCAAACTAGAATTAAAGATATTTTTGCAAGAAAAATGTAACTAAATGGGCAGTGGATGTGTGACAGTCCTGCCAAAGGGACAAGTGGCTGACTGTGCCTCAGGACGTGGGATTTCTCACTCTGTGGCCAGACCTGGCATGGGGACCACCACTCAGGTGCTCGGCAAATGCTGAGTCCGGAGCACGGAAGAAGGAGGTGCTGAAAGCAAACACCTGTGAAAAGGCAGCAGGCCCGTGAAAGAATTCATAGTCAGTTGTGCGGTGCCTGGTTTCAGAATTCGTGTTCCGCATCTGTCTCCCCAAGGAAGTAACTTCTATCATCACCTATGATATGGCCTTTAAAGGAATCAAGTGAACTTCTCGAAAGGGTGCAGCTGCAGTGAGATGCTGTGAGATCAGCCTTCCTGCTAGCAGTGTAGATAGGTGCACCCGGTTTCCTGAGCATCCTGGCAGCAGTGTGATACCTCATTCCCTTTCAGGGAGCCTCTCATGAGAATCCCAGGTCCCAGGCAGCCGCTTAGAACCAACAGCCTGCCCCTCTGGGGGACCTTCCACCCAGTTTCCAGTGCCTCAGTTTCTCTGGAAGGACACTGAAGGCTTTTTGATTTCTAAGGCAAACAAATATATTTCTCCTAAGAATGAATCACCTCAGAGGCCTGCTTCCTGGAAACACACCCACAAAGCCTTTCCATCAGAGAAAGATGTCTCCATCAGAGGAGCCCCACATGGGTGTTTCAAGACCCCATTTAGCCAGCGTCACCTGCAGGTACTCCAGCTGGATGGAGCACCTCCAGGCCCCTTATCCCCATCAGGTCAGAAATCTCCAAGCAGCTTCTATATCAAAGGAACAGGATAGTTCTCTTGATAGAGCAGTCACGGTACGTGATCAAATTCCTAATCACGTTTAATGTATTAAAAGGAGGCTGTGAAAGGCGTACGTCTGCCAGTCTCCTGTTTGAATATCCTCACTTGCTGAGTATGTTATGTTTTACCTTACTGTTAAATTTAGTGCCAAAACCACTATCAACAAGCATACGTCTGCCATGCCAGCAGCATCTTTAATGTGAGATGTGCGGCTAAGTGCGGGAGACCCCACACCGTGCACACCAGAGATGTCCTCTCGTCCTCACTTTCAGTGGCTTGGCAGAAATCATACGTTCCCCAAAAGCTGGGGTTTCCCGCCCCGTGTCTGATGGCTGGAGTTCCGGCTCAGCATCCTGAGGCTGCCTCTCCTGCTCCTCGGGTGGCCCTCACAGTGACTGCCATGTCCCTGGGCCAGTAGCAGATCCCTCTGAAGTTGATCATGCCTCTTTTCTAACACACACAAGCACAGACAGTGGCCTGAGGTTAAAATGAAGCCGCGTGGTCGGAGCTCGGAGCCCAGTGTGACTCTCGTGCCCACCCTGCCTGGCACAGTGGCCGTCTGAGTGCAGAGACCAGGGCATGGTGACGGAGCTGCTAGGACGAGGTCACGCTGGCCTCAGCCTTGACAGCAGAGACAAAGTCTCAGGCAGTTTATCCCGGCTGGATGCCATTATTTGTTCAACCAGTCGGGTATTTTTTACCTCTATTATAAACTGAAATGGGGACTTTACTGAGAGGTTGTTTTAGATAAAACAAATATATACAAACTCCCAGATGATTACAACAGGAGCCCACAGGTTCTAGGAGGAGTATTATTTATAATTTATAATTTAAGAATTAAGTATTTATTTTAATTTCAAAGACCCTCCAGCACTGTTGCTTACCTGAACCAAAACAGCACTAATGATGCACATTTCCAACGCGCACGTTTAATCGCGTCATTGGGTTTGATCTTCATGTTGATTGTATCAGATGGGTAGGGCAGACGCTCCTTTTCTCTCATCATACAAGTCAGAAACTGAGACTACTTAAGGTTGTGTTATTTTCTGTAGGTGGTGGATAGATAATCAAACACTTTGCATGGCTTTCCTTGTTACGGAACTCATGCTGTCCTGATCACCTTCTGCTTATTGGAACAACAGGGGATAATACCTGAGAAATTCATTTCAGATTAAGTTCATATTTAATTAAGCAAAGTCATGTTTATCGTACAGTAAACCCATCACAGGCTGGTCTTTTGCGTGAAGAATTTTCAGAATACATCGTTACAGTCTAAGTCCGCACTGATTAAAAACTCCCTTGTTATCCTAAAGTTAAGAAAGTTATTGTTCAATAGTCATAGATTTTTCTACTCTCTGATCTTTTTATGTTATGATAAATATTATTCAGATTCCTGTGCTTTGAGAAATATGTATTGGATGGGCATATGAGGCCAACAAGTTATGGTGTATATTCACACTAGTCTACTAACTATCTCTAGATAAATGTACATACACACATATGGATATTCTTTGTAGTAGACACTACCTCTTCCCATAGGCAGGAACCAGCATATCAGGTCGCAGAGCCTAGCAGCGCGTGCTCTGGACTAAAGGAAGCTTCCGTGTATACAGCCGTCTTTTGCACACAGGTGTTTCTTTAGATGCTCTGTTTCTGGAATATTTTGGAGAATAGTTGAGGTTCTGTCTTCACTGCTCTTTATTGAATCTCAGGGCTGCCTTGCCACTTGGTCACGAGGTTAAATCAGGTGAAATGCAGGTGTCTTCCTTTTCTAAAGTCTCCCTGGCTTCCTGTGTCGAGTTGTCCAGATGACTGAGCCAACGGATGCCTTGGCGTCCTGCACTGCTGGTGTCTAGAAGAGGGAGCTGCCTGAGAGGGAATCTGCATGGTCACGTCAGGACCTTCTCCATGTACGACCTGATGGCTGTGACTGCTCTGGCAGGACGTGGAGGCTGCCCTGAGGCAGAGTTAGTGTGCAGACAGGGTGGGGAGTCAAACGGGCTACTTTAGTTGGCGGAGTGCCATGACTCTTCTGCCAGTGGCGGGATCACCGTGGTGCCAGCAATCCGTGCCTGTTCGATTCTAATTTCAGGCTCTGTCCTCCTCGTGCATAGGACAGTTTTCTAACAGGGTGTTTCCACTCCCCACCCTCTTTATTGAAGGGAATTCCAGGCAAAACTCATGCTGTATAAAATCCTTCTCACAGAAACATTTCTTTTCTCATGGTAAAGTGCCCAGGGCGTGTTTTCTTTCAAACAGGATGAGGTGCTAGGCCCCAAGTTGCCAGCGCAGCCTGAGGATTTGCGGAACACAGGCCTGCGTGTTCGGGGGAGGACGGCGTGGAGGGCTGGGGCGTCGGTGGCGTGGCCTCTGAACTCCCCAGCGTCCCTGCAGGATGCCGTTCTCCATATTGATTAGCCAATTATCCTCTCCCATCTTTCTCAGGGAAATGTCCCCGATGAAAGCAAGTGGAAATGCAGACAGACTGTGAGAAGCAGAATTAACCAACCAGTTTTCACTGCAGTCAGCAGAAAAGGCAGTGAGTTCTGAGACCAACATAGAAACAGAGATGAAATGTTAGCATGCAAGGCTTCAAGCAGAGGCGACTGTGGGCGTGCTGGGGAGAAAGTACGTGACCATTCGCTGTCATCTGGAAAACTCGCCTTGCGCTGCACCCACGGAGGCGCTTCTCAGGACGTGGCTCATGCAGCTACACTGAAGTCCGTGGTACTGCGTCTTGGGAAAGATAGAATTAGACGTTTTTAGGAGTCAGTATATGATTTAAAAAAAAAAAAACTAAACTCTCTTCGTGCAAACTAATTGTGTAAAATTATAGAAATATAATTGTATCTTCTATTTCCCAAACCTTCAGGTACCTTGATACAAAGCAAAAAGCTGGCTGCAAATGTTGTCTCATGTAATTTAAGATGCAGCTAGAGGCCGGGTGCAGTGGCTCATGCCTGCAATTTCAGCGCTTTGGGAGGCCAACGTAGGCAGATCACCCGAGGTCAGCAGTTCAAGACCAGCTTGGCTAACATGACAAAACCCCATCTCTACTAAAAATATAAAAATTAGCCAGGTGTGGTGGGGCAGGCCTGTAATTCTAGCTACTCGGGAGGCTGAGGTGGCAGAATTCTTGAACCCGGGAAGCAGAGGTTGCAGTTAGCCGAGATCGCACCATTACACTCCAGCCTGGGCAACAAGAGTGAAACTCCATCTTGAAAAAAAAAAAAAAAAAAAATGCAGGTAGATGCATAAAGTCCTGGGGAAACTCCTTTTAACATAATAATGAAAACAGAAAATGTGAGACGGGGGGTCTAATATGCTTTTATTCAATTTGTCTTTAAGGTCCACTCTAAGATAACAGCTTATGTGGTATGCCTTGTGAGTGTAGGCTTCATTCCAAGTTCTAGTTTATCCAAGTGTAGATGGAGCTGAGGAATCAGGTGTGTTTCCAGATCTGGCTGTGCCACATGCCCTAAGCAAGTCACCTAGTCTCACGGGACCTCAGTTTCACTTAAGATTAGGCTAATAGTTCATGCCCTTCTTTCGCTTTGCTATCTTGTTTTGAAGCTTAAAGAAGTTGCAGAAACAGAAACGCTTGACAGATGTGAAGCGGTTCAGAACCACACCATCACAGTTGTGATCAAGGGCAATCTCACATGATATTCCTCTCCCACGAGTTTATTCAAGCTCTTCCGTAACCCCGACCCTAACATCACGACCCCCTCCCCACATGCAGCAAGTGTATCGTGTATACTAAGGCTGCAAGAGTTTAAAAGATTCAGAGTATCACGACAGCTCATTTCAAAACACAGTGTGTATTTCTTTTTCTCTGTGCCCAGAGGGGCACTGGGTTGCATCCAGACATAAAAACTAAACAGTCTCCATTTTCCAGAAGAAATACATAATACAGTATAGAAGAGGTGTGTATGTAAAAGATACAAAGTATGGTGCTTTACAGGGGGCAGAATTAGAAGTCACAAACGGAGGTGGAGGCTTTAAGGATTTGATTTGAAAATAAAAACATGCATTTTTGAATATTCGGACTCACTAAACTTTAAATTAGATTGCTAAGAAAAATGGTCGTGTTGTCTCTGCAAGCTCTGTAGAAGCAGATCAGAGTCTTCTCTCTGACGTGGGTGAAACATGGTAGACTAGAGACAAAGAAAAGGAACCCGGCTGTCCTCTCGAGCTCCCTCCCCACCCAGCACATTTGTGTGAGCAGCCACGTGTTTCAAACTCGTTCTGGAAAACAGAAGAACCAGAATTTTCCCAAAGTCTTATGTCTACTCCCTGGGTTCCCAGCACTGAGAGTAAAAGTAATCACTCTGGGGACGGGGAGTGTTCACTGTGGTCCAGCTGATCCGGAAAGTCTTTGACCAGTGTGTGTGTGCGTATGTGTGTGTGCGCGTGTGTGTATGTGTGTGTGCGTATGTGTGTGCGCGCGTATGTGTGTGTGTGCGTATGTGTGTGTGTGCGTGTGTGCGTGTGTGTGTGCGTATGTGTGTGTGCGTGTGTGTGTGCGTGTGTGTGCGTCTGTGTGTGTGCGTATGTGTGTGTGTGCGTATGTGTGTGTGCGTATGTGTGTGTGTATGTGTGTGTGTGCGTGTGTGTGCGTGTGTGTGTGCGTATGTGTGTGTGCGTCTGTGTGTGCGCGTATGTGTGTGTGTATGTGTGTGTGTGTTCATGAGAGACAGACAACATGAAAAAGAGAGACAGAGACAGTGGTGTCCTTGGTTCATGTGTTTCAGTCTATAACTGAGCAGCTGTTGACTCCAAACAGCTCATTCTCTGGGTGGAAGAATATGACTTAGTTTTTAATCCCTTAATTTAGGTAAGCCAGATACCTAAAACATCATCAACTAAAAAGACCCTCAAAACTTTATAAATAAATGAAACTTTACTCATTTACCTTGTAGCCCATAGAACAGATAACATTGAACGTCACTGTGTCACACAAGAGCGTGGAAACGCTGTCCCACACGCTTTGTATAACTCTGCTCGTGGGTGGTTATAGAAAATACATGTCATAGAATACGTATACATAAATTACATAGATGAGGTTGAATATATGTGTTATAAAAATCAAAATTAGAGCCCAGCTCCATCTGAACTTCCACCCTGCATCCGTTCTGGCCAACACGGCAAACCCTAGACCAATGAGTTTATTTAAATGAAGATAAGTTAAATTCATTACAACCAAATAATGTTAGCAATTCGCTTCCTCGGCCACACCAGTCGCACGTGGGCTGCCCAGTGTGCTAGGTGGTGTCCACGCCCAGCTTCCTGTCACCTGCTTGCCGCTGAGCTCAGTGCGGTCTCTTCTCCTGGTGCTGCAGGAGCCCCCTCTAAACACGCTCACGCGCGTACCCACTGAGCTACACGCATCACAGTCTCGCATGATCCGCTCCAGTCTTTCGATGAGGCAAATCACTTAAAAAAAAACTTCCCTCGCATGTTAAGCCACTGGGTTCCTATTCCTTTGAATCCAAAACTGTTCAGTCTTCTGAAGAACTCAGAAAAAGAATTTTTGTTCACTGTTTAAAACGAAGCCATATTAACAACTTAAAGTCCAGACATGCTTATCCGTCGGTCTTTTTCTGGCCTACGTTGTGTTTTCTTCAGCCTAAGCAGCATTTCTTCCATGCTGGGGCTGGAATCTGTGCTGCCTGAACTTCCTCTAAGTAGAAGCAGATGCCCAGGGCCCAGGTCTTCTCTGTCACCCGGGAGCCCCGGGGGGAACCTCTGTGGCTCTCTGAGCTCTTGCCTGGGTTCCCTACAGAAGGACCATCAGCCCAGCGGGGGCCATGGAAACTGCCTGGTTCATCAGACCAACATGAGTTGGATTCCCAGATGTATGTCCTAGCCACGTGACCTTGAACGACACGAGGAAAGCTCCTCAGATCCATTCCTTCATCCACGAGGTGATGAGAACAGTGTGAGGCCTGCAGTGTGTCAGTCAGAGGTCCGGCATGGGCCTCTAGGGAGTGTCCCGGGCACGCGGACGCAGCTGACGCGGCTTCTGCTTGCTGGTGCCTTTGCTGCCCTCTAGACTGTGTGTGTGATTGGCCCAGGCTTCCCTGACAGCCGCAGAAGGCATCCGGGGTTACGTCTGGATGTCATGTTGGTGTGCTCCAGCCTCGATCTCACAGCCCTCCACCTCCCTTACAGCACACTCCACCAGCACGTGGCTCCACGGCTCCTGGAGCTCCAGGCGCCCTCTCTTCCTCCCCCAGAACACTCCCGCCCCGACGCCGCTCACTTTCCCGCCTCCTTAGGTCTCTGCTCGACTGGCATCTTCTCAGTGAGGACTTGCCTGACCCCCCAGCCCACGTCCCATCCACTGCCTTTTGATTCTGCTTCATTTCTCGTGGAACACACGTCACCACCCGGCATCATAGCATTTACTCTCTGTTTTTATCTCTTTCACCAACTGCAGTGGAACTCGCATGACTACAAGGATGCTCTCTTTGGTTCATCGTTCATCTCTAAGTATGGCAATAAATAGCTGTTAAATGAATCAATATTATTCTGTTAGTTCCCTCCTTCTCCCCCCACTGCCACACCCAGCAGAGTTTGCTTGTGCAAAATTGTGATAATTATGTTTCTCTTTGACCTGGTAAAAGGATTGTGCTATGTTGCCCTCTCCAAAGACTTTGGAGTTTTCAGTTTGATCAAAGTGTCTAAGCATCTCAGTGTCTCACTCAGGTAAATACATGGCTGGTGGAAATTCATGCATGCCTCCTGTCTCAGACAGGCATTTCCTCCATGCCTCAGTTTCCTGTATAAGATCATTCTTCTGAGAGATATGATGTTGCAGCTCGGTCAGCTGTGGGGGATCTTCCACAACCTGAGCCAGCGCCTCTCGAAGGCCGCTCCTGCCTTCCACTGTCAGTGGCCGTGGGAGTGTGAGCGGTGTCTGGCCTTGTGCTTCCTTTCAGTCGTAAAGAAGGCTTTCAGCCACTGACAGGAACCAAGATTGCTTTAGGAATATGCGACTTAGTCGGGCATCCTCTGGTGAGGTCATATGCGTGAAGGGCAGACAAGCGCCTTCCCGGGTTTCCGAGCCCTGCACTGGGTACGTGGATGGGAGTGGGGCGATGAACTCTCCTTTCCTGGAGCTGAGGAGGGCATTGGTCCCGGCTACACAGAGGAGATGGATTTACAGGGACAGAAGGTAAAAGGCAGCGGCGATGCAAAGGCGCAGGGAAACAAACTCCCGTCCAGAGACTCCCTTCTATTGGTGGAGAAGTAGGTCGAGCTGCTCAACGCACAGACATTTATGGTAACGAGACTGAGGCCCAGAAATAACCATAGAGAGAACAGCACACGCAGAATGGGCTGGGAGTGTATTTTGGGTAATTGCATACAATGCACCAAAACCATCTCCCCAGTAATTAGCGCCAAGAAGAACAAAGAAGTAACCACACAGACACTGCGAGGCCCAGCAGACGTGGGCGTCGTGGAGCACGCGGCTCTGTGAGTTATTCTAAGTGCGTGCTAGATGTCCTCTCCGGCCCTGGCAGCAACCTCTCCAGGTGCGTCTGCTCCTCCGTCCACCACGGCAGATGAGGAGCAGGGCGAAGGCCCAACCTGGGAGGGGAGATTTCCCCCAGGCCGGCCCTGCCTTTCTCCTCTCTAAGGGATGAGTTGGTGAGATTCCGTCTCAGCAGGACCTGAGGACATGACACACCATTTTCCCACACGCAGGGTATGTGCAGACAGAACCACGGACCCGCGCCATCTCCAAAAGTCAGAAAGAAGTGGCGAAGGGCAGCACGCAAACCCCAGGTCCTCTCGGCCACCCCGGCCAGTGCACGCAGTGCAGGAGGATTGTTACCAAGGTGCACTGTTTCTACTTTTCTTTGTTTGAGAAAACAAAGTCGCGGGGCATGATGCTCATGACCTGTGTGGAAAATTCGTCTGTACTCCAAAGCCCTGTAACTCGACTTCACCTACATAACATATCTGCACATGCACCCCGAACCTGGAAGTTTAAAGACAGGCCAATCAATTCTAAACACTTCTGTAAGCAACAGGGAGATCATATGCCAGACAGCATTCATTTTAAACACCTCTTCAGAGCCGCTTTGAGTATTTTATCAGTATCTGAAAACAAAATTCAGATGCCTCCTCACCTGTCCTCACGGCTCCCAGCAGCCCAGCGCAGTGCCTTCCCCGTGCCCAGCAGCCCCGACGCTTCTGCCCGCAGGACCCGGGAGAGGTGCGTGTGCCATCAGGAGGATCTGATGTGGGTACATCACCAGCGCGTGAAGCTTCGTGGTTGCAGGGGGCGGATAGGGTAGGAAAACACCCTGTGGTTTAGAAGAGAAAGGAAAAAGGAGATCAGCGTGGAATTAGATTGTCTGCATCTACTGAGCAAAAGAGGCAGATGAGTTGTCAGGGAAGAGAGGGTCACCCGAGGGACCACAGGGGTGCCTTGAGAGGCAGGCGTGCTCTGCTCTGAGATAACGCGCCTCTCTTGCCGTTCAGTGAAAGGATCAGGGGCGCCCGGAAGTAGGCTCTTCCAATCGGAGGCCGTTATTTAGGAAGCGATCTGGACTGTGTCACGCAGTACTTAGTGCAGAAGTCCATCCCTCCCTCCATCCCCAGCTGTAGATCTGTGTCCTGAGCACTTACTCACACGAGGGGTCTGAGGAAGGGTTTTTCTTGAGTGGCTTCTTGAGTGGAGCCGCCTTCAAGCTGGATTCCTGTCTCTCCAGTGGAGGAAGCGTGCGGGACCTGAGGCCGAGATCTGTCTTTCCGACTTGAAGCAGATAAATGCCCGCTGAACAGAGCTCTTCCTATGTCTCAGAAAATGATCTCTGAGATAACACTGCTTTGTGACCCTCTCCAGGGTGACAATTCTGGACTCATCCCTGTGGAGGGCGCATGAACGGCAAGCAGGTGCTTCAACTCCCTGCACCTAATCTCTTCATGTATTAAATTTAGAATGCATGATCTCGATAATTCTGTCTAGCACTAAAATTCAAGGAAAATGGCAATGGCTGGCACTAGAGAAAATGCCCAGGCTAATCCGTGCTCAAGATTAATAAGAGTAGTGAGAGCGAGCTTCTGCTGGGATAATTTTAACCTCTGTTGACTCAGAAATCACTGAACTGTGCAAATGGACAGATTGTTCTGAAAATTTCCCGTGATACTGGAAATAAGACAAACAACAGCACTGCTGAGTTAGAGGTGGTAGGAAAGCGTGATGCTGAAGTCTAGAGCGGAGCCAGGGACAGCGTCGGCTGGCGGGTGAGACATGCCTCCCACTCCCAATGCCGCTTCACCCTCCGGGTTCCCCTTTACCTGCGTTGAACTGCAGGGCTCTGAGTTAGAAGGAGCCTCGGGGTCTTCTGGTGCAGCGCCTCACTGGTAGTCGAGGTCGAGGGAGACAGAGGATGGTACGGGGATCTCATGCTGGCAGTGAGCCAGGACACCTACAGCGCTGCGGGCAGCCGAAGCTCAGAGGCTGGCTCCGTGCCTAGGAGAGCTACCCGGCTGAAGGGCACCTGGGCTGGGAAGGTGACTTCTCCCCTCTCATGAAAGGAAAGAGACCACAGTGTAGCAACATGTGTCTGAGGCATTTGAAGCAAGAGGGGAGATGAACTCATGCTGCTCCACCTGGTCCTGGCAAGGGGAGGGGGTGGGTGCCACCTAAACACAGGGTCACGCCCACAGAAGTGTCAGGGGGTCCGGCCTGTCCTGTGCCCCATCTTCCTCCCTGCACATCCTGGTCCCGGCCCCCGACTCTCTCCTGCCCTCCTACCCGCACACGTCCCTCGGGCTTCCCAGGCGCCTGGAGTGGCGAACCCCATGCGTCCAGAGCCCTGGATTTTCCTAATTTTCTAATCTCCTTTCCACCTCAGAATGGACCTAAACAGTGCTCAGAACCCTGGCGGATGCAGGCTCGCTAAGCTGGCAGTTCCAGCACAGCTCTGCGTGGTTGGTGACACAACCAAGCCTTCAGCCCAGAAATCAATGCAGAGTATGGAGTAAGGAGAAAAAAAATCAGAAGATAAATGCAAAAATAGCAACAAAAGCATCCCGAATGCTGAGGTGGAAGGGAGGCGCGTTACCCTCTGCTGTCGAAGCGCTGCGTGTCTGGCTGACTAGTGCAGAACGCGCCTCCTGGCAGGCCTGGGTGAGAACCGTGTGACCCCTGCACGCCTGGGTGAGAACTGTGCGCCCCCTGCAGGCCTGGGTGAGAACTGTGCGGGCCTGCTTGCTCTGTAGGTGGAGCAGTGTTGCATACGTTAAGGGCTGAGCTGTACCCAGAACTCCAGGAGACTCCGGCTCTGCCATTTAACAGTGAGTAATGGGCAAACTGTCAACCCCTGTGGCTCCGTACTGTCACCGTGCAGAGTGAGCAGGAGGTATGGTACCCCAGTGCCTCTCTCACAGGGTCATCAGGGGAACCAGGCAAAGATGAGTCAGACTATTCTATACTCACTGATTTCATTCCCTCTGCACAGAAGGATATGGTCTATGGAACACGTATGCCCAGGTACAGAGGCTCACACCTGTCATTCTAGCACTTTGGGAAGCCAAGGCAGGCAGATGCTTTGAGACCAGCATAGACAACATAGTAAGACTCTGTCCCTACCAAAAAAAAATACGATATTTAGCCAGGCGTAGTGACGCATGACTGTAGCCTCAGCTACTCAAAAGCTGAGGCGGGAGGATCACTTTAACCGGGGAGGTTGAGGCTGCAGTGAGCTGTGATTGTGCCACTGCACTCCAGCCTGGGCACCCGGGCCAGACCCTGCCTCAAACAGACAGAAGGAAATATATAGGTGGTTTATGTGGCCTTTTTTCCCTTATCATTGCAGTAGCTATTAAAACACCATCATCCTTTCATTAAAATGAATACATTGCCATATTTCCGTATTTACAAGTCAAAATGTATTTTGATAATGATTTATTTACGTAACAAAACACCACATCTGTAATGTGATAGAAAGCAGTGCTCCTTCACGATTCGAAACTCACTGGAATAAACTGACAGGCCGTCTCTTTCGCCCGGGGAAGGCTGGGGTGATTTTCGCTTTGGAGCACGGTCCCCTCCTGCGCCTGTTCTGGGGTGATTTTCGCTTTGGAGCACGGTCCCCTCCTGCGCCTGTTCTGGGGTGATTTTCACTTTGGAGCACGGTCCCCTCCTCCGCCTGTTCTGGGATGATTTTCGCTTTGGAGCACGGTCCCCTCCTGTGCCTGTTCTGGGGTGATTTTCGCTTTGGAGCACGGTCCCCTCCTGCGCCTGTTCTGGGGTGATTTTCGCTTTGGAGCACAATCCCCTCCTGCGCCTGTTCTGGGGTGATTTTCGCTTTGGAGCACGGTCCCCTCCTGCGCCTGTTCTGGGGTGATTTTCGCTTTGGAGCACGGTCCCCTCCTGCGCCTGTTCTGCGGTGACTTTCGCTTTGGAGCACGGTCCCCTCCTGCGCCTGTTCTGGGGTGATTTTCGCTTTGCAGCCGGGTCCCCTCCTGCGCCTGTTCTGGGGTGATTTTCGCTTTGGAGCATGGTCCCCTCCTGCGCCTGTTCTGGGGTGATTTTCGCTTTGGAGCACGGTCCCCTCCTGCGCCTGTTCTGGGGTGATTTTCGCTTTGGAGCATGGTCCCCTCCTGCGCCTGTTCTGGGGTGATTTTCGCTTTGGGGCACGGTCCCCTCCTGCGCCTGTTCTGGGGTGATTTTCGCTTTGGGGCACGGTCCCCTCCTGCGCCTGTTCTGGGATGATTTTCGCTTTGGAGCACGGTCTCCTCCTGCGCCTGTTCTGGGGTGATTTTCGCTTTGGAGCACGGTCCCCTCCTGCGCCTGTTCTGGGGTGATTTTCGCTTTGGAGCACGGTCCCCTCCTGCGCCTGTTCTGCGGTGACTTTCGCTTTGGAGCACGGTCCCCTCCTGCGCCTGTTCTGGGGTGACTTTCGCTTTGCAGCCGGGTCCCCTCCTGCGCCTGTTCTGGGGTGATTTTCGCTTTGGAGCACGGTCCCCTCCTGCGCCTGTTCTGGGGTGATTTTCGCTTTGGAGCATGGTCCCCTCCTGCGCCTGTTCTGGGGTGATTTTCGCTTTGGGGCACGGTCCCCTCCTGCGCCTGTTCTGGGGTGATTTTCGCTTTGGGGCACGGTCCCCTCCTGCGCCTGTTCTGGGATGATTTTCGCTTTGGAGCACGGTCTCCTCCTGCGCCTGTTCTGGGGTGATTTTCGCTTTGGAGCACGGTCCCCTCCTGCGCCTGTTCTGGGGTGATTTTCGCTTTGCAGCCGGGTCCCCTCCTGCGCCTGTTCTGGGGTGATTTTCGCTTTGGAGCACGGTCCCCTCCTGCGCCTGTTCTGGGGTGATTTTCGCTTTGGAGCATGGTCCCCTCCTGCGCCTGTTCTGGGGTGATTTTCGCTTTGGGGCACGGTCCCCTCCTGCGCCTGTTCTGGGGTGATTTTCGCTTTGGGGCACGGTCCCCTCCTGCGCCTGTTCTGGGATGATTTTCGCTTTGGAGCACGGTCTCCTCCTGCGCCTGTTCTGGGGTGATTTTCGCTTTGGAGCACGGTCCCCTCCTGCGCCTGTTCTGGGGTGACTTTCGCTTTGGAGCACGGTCCCCTCCTGCGCCTGTTCTGGGGTGATTTTCGCTTTGCAGCCGGGTCCCCTCCTGCGCCTCTTCTGGGGTGATTTTCGCTTTGGAGCACGGTCTCCTCCTGCGCCTGTTCTGGGGTGATTTTCGCTTTGGAGCACGGTCCCCTCCTGCGCCTGTTCTGGGGTGATTTTCGCTTTGGAGCACGGTCCCCTCCTGCGCCTGTTCTGGGGTGATTTTCGCTTTGGAGCACGGTCCCCTCCTGCGCCTGTTCTGGGGTGATTTTCGCTTTGGAGCACGGTCCCCTCCTGCGCCTGTTCTGGGGTGATTTTCGCTTTGGAGCACGGTCCCCTCCTGCGCCTGTTCTGGGGTGACTTTCGCTTTGGAGCACGGTCCCCTCCTGCGCCTGTTCTGGGGTGATTTTCGCTTTGGAGCACGGTCCCCTCCTTCGCCTGTTCTGGGGTGACTTTCTCTTTGGAGCACGGTCCCCTCCTGCGACTCTTCTGGGGTGACTTTCGCTTTGGAGCACGGGCCCCTCCTGCGCCTGTTCTGGGGTGATTTTCGCTTTGGAGCACGGTCCCCTCCTGCGCCTGTTCTGGGGTGATTTTCGCTTTGGAGTACGGTCGCCTCCTGCGCCTGTTCTGGGGTGATTTTCGCTTTGGAGCACGGTCCCCTCCTGCGCCTGTTCTGGGGTGATTTTCGCTTTGGAGCACGGTCCCCTCCTGCGCCTGTTCTGCGGTGATTTTCGCTTTGGAGCACGGTCCCCTCCTGCACTTGTTCTGGGGTGATTTTCGCTCTGGAGCACGGTCCCCTCCTGTGCCTGTTCTGGGGTGATTTTCGCCTTGGAGCACGGTCCCCTCCTGCGCCTCTTCTGGGGTGACTTTCGCTTTAGAGCACGGTCCCCTCCTGCGCCTCTTCTGGGGTGATTTTCACTTTGGAGCACGGTCCTCGCCTGCGCCTGTTCTGGGGTGATTTTCGCTCTGGAGCACGGTCCCCTCCTGTGCCTGTTCTGGGGTGATTTTCGCTCTGGAGCACGGTCCCCTCCTGTGCCTGTTCTGGGGTGATTTTCGCCTTGGAGCACGGTCCCCTCCTGCGCCTCTTCTGGGGTGACTTTCGCCTTGTAGCACGGTCCCCTCCTGCGCCTCTTCTGGGGTGATTTTCACTTTGGAGCACGGTCCCCTCCTGCGCCTGTTCTGGGGTGACTTTCGCTTTGGAGCACGGTCCCCTCCTGCGACTCTTCTGGGGTGACTTTCGCTTTGGAGCACGGTCCCCTCCTGCGCCTCTTCTGGGGTGACTTTCGCTTTGGACCTAGGTCCCCTCCTGCGCCTGTTCTGGGTTGACTTTCCCTTTGGAGCTAGGTCCCCTCCTGCGCCTGTTCTGGGGTGATTTTCGCTTTGGAGCTAGGTCCCCTCCTGCGCCTGTTCTGGGGTGACTTTCGCTTTGGAGCACGGTCCCCTCCTGCGCCTGTTCTGGGGTGATTTTCGCTTTGCAGCCGGGTCCCCTCCTGCGCCTCTTCTGGGGTGATTTTCGCTTTGGAGCACGGTCTCCTCCTGCGCCTGTTCTGGGGTGATTTTCGCTTTGGAGCACGGTCCCCTCCTGCGCCTGTTCTGGGGTGATTTTCGCTTTGGAGCACGGTCCCCTCCTGCGCCTGTTCTGGGGTGATTTTCGCTTTGGAGCACGGTCCCCTCCTGCGCCTGTTCTGGGGTGATTTTCGCTTTGGAGCACGGTCGCCTCCTGCGCCTGTTCTGGGGTGATTTTCGCTTTGGAGCACGGTCCCCTCCTGCGCCTGTTCTGGGGTGACTTTCGCTTTGGAGCACGGTCCCCTCCTGCGCCTGTTCTGGGGTGATTTTCGCTTTGGAGCACGGTCCCCTCCTTCGCCTGTTCTGGGGTGACTTTCGCTTTGGAGCACGGTCCCCTCCTGCGACTCTTCTGGGGTGACTTTCGCTTTGGAGCACGGTCCCCTCCTGCGCCTGTTCTGGGGTGATTTTCGCTTTGGAGCACGGTCCCCTCCTGCGCCTGTTCTGGGGTGATTTTCGCTTTGGAGCACGGTCGCCTCCTGCGCCTGTTCTGGGGTGATTTTCGCTTTGGAGCACGGTCCCCTCCTGCGCCTGTTCTGGGGTGATTTTCGCTTTGGAGCACGGTCCCCTCCTGCGCCTGTTCTGCGGTGATTTTCGCTTTGGAGCACGGTCCCCTCCTGCACTTGTTCTGGGGTGATTTTCGCTCTGGAGCACGGTCCCCTCCTGTGCCTGTTCTGGGGTGATTTTCGCCTTGGAGCACGGTCCCCTCCTGCGCCTCTTCTGGGGTGACTTTCGCTTTAGAGCACGGTCCCCTCCTGCGCCTCTTCTGGGGTGATTTTCACTATGGAGCACGGTCCCCTCCTGTGCCTGTTCTGGGGTGATTTTCGCTCTGGAGCACGGTCCCCTCCTGTGCCTGTTCTGGGGTGATTTTCGCCTTGGAGCACGGTCCCCTCCTGCGCCTCTTCTGGGGTGATTTTCGCTCTGGAGCACGGTCCCCTCCTGCGCCTCTTCTGGGGTGATTTTCACTTTGGAGCACGGTCCCCTCCTGCGCCTCTTGTGGGGTGATTTTCGCTTTGGAGCACGGTCCCCTCCTGCGCCTCTTCTGGGGTGATTTTCACTATGGAGCACGGTCCCCTCCTGTGCCTGTTCTGGGGTGATTTTCGCTCTGGAGCACGGTCCCCTCCTGCGCCTCTTCTGGGGTGACTTTCGCTTTAGAGCACGGTCCCCTCCTGCGCCTCTTCTGGGGTGATTTTCACTATGGAGCACGGTCCCCTCCTGTGCCTGTTCTGGGGTGATTTTCGCTCTGGAGCACGGTCCCCTCCTGTGCCTGTTCTGGGGTGATTTTCGCCTTGGAGCACGGTCCCCTCCTGCGCCTCTTCTGGGGTGATTTTCGCTCTGGAGCACGGTCCCCTCCTGCGCCTCTTCTGGGGTGACTTTCGCTTTAGAGCACGGTCCCCTCCTGCGCCTCTTCTGGGGTGATTTTCACTATGGAGCACGGTCCCCTCCTGTGCCTGTTCTGGGGTGATTTTCGCTCTGGAGCACGGTCCCCTCCTGTGCCTGTTCTGGGGTGATTTTCGCCTTGGAGCACGGTCCCCTCCTGCGCCTCTTCTGGGGTGATTTTCGCTCTGGAGCACGGTCCCCTCCTGCGCCTCTTCTGGGGTGATTTTCACTTTGGAGCACGGTCCCCTCCTGCGCCTCTTGTGGGGTGATTTTCGCTTTGGAGCACGGTCCCCTCCTACGCCTGTTCTGGGGTGATTTTCGCTTTGGAGCACGGTCCCCTCCTGCGCCTGTTCTGGGGTGACTTTCGCTTTGGAGCACGGTCCCCTCCTGCGCCTGTTCTGGGGTGACTTTCGCTTTGGAGCACGGTCCCCTCCTGCGCCTGTTCTGGGGTGATTTTCGCTCTGGAGCACGGTCCCCTCCTTCGCCTGTTCTGGGGTGACTTTCGCTTTGGAGCACGGTCCCCTCCTGCGACTCTTCTGGGGTGACTTTCGCTTTGGAGCACGGTCCCCTCCTGCGCCTGTTCTGGGGTGACTTTCGCTTTGGAGCACGGTCCCCTCCTGCGCCTGTTCTGGGGTGATTTTCGCTTTGGAGCACGTTCCCCTCCTTCGCCTGTTCTGGGGTGACTTTCGCTTTGGAGCACGGTCCCCTCCTGCGCCTGTTCTGGGGTGATTTTCGCTCTGGAGCACGGTCCCCTCCTTCGCCTGTTCTGGGGTGACTTTCGCTTTGGAGCACGGTCCCCTCCTGCGACTCTTCTGGGGTGACTTTCGCTTTGGAGCACGGTCCCCTCCTGCGCCTGTTCTGGGGTGACTTTCGCTTTGGAGCACGGTCCCCTCCTGCGCCTGTTCTGGGGTGATTTTCGCTTTGGAGCACGGTCCCCTCCTGCGCCTGTTCTGGGGTGATTTTCGCTCTGGAGCACGGTCCCCTCCTGCGCCTGTTCTGGGGTGATTTTCGCTCTGGAGCACGGTCCCCTCCTTCGCCTGTTCTGGGGTGACTTTCGCTTTGGAGCACGGTCCCCTCCTACGCCTGTTCTGGGGTGATTTTCGCTTTGGAGCACGGTCCCCTCCTGCGCCTGTTCTGGGGTGATTATCGCTTTGGAGCACGGTCCCCTCCTGCGCCTGTTCTGGGGTGACTTTCGCTTTGGAGCACGGTCCCCTCCTGCGCCTTTTCTGGGGTGATTTTCGCTTTGTAGCACGGTCCCCTCCTGCGCCTGTTCTGGGGTGATTTTCGCTTTGGAGCACGGTCCCCTCCTACGCCTGTTCTGGGGTGATTTCGCTTTGCAGCCGGGTCACCTCCTGCGCCTGTTCTGGGGTGATTTTCGCTCTGTAGCACGGTCCCCTCCTGCGCCTGTTCTGGGGTGATTTTCGCTCTGGAGCACGGTCCCCTCCTGCGCCTGTTCTGGGGTGACTTTCGCTTTGGAGCACGGTCCCCTCCTGCGCCTGTTCTGGGGTGATTTTCGCTTTGGAGCACGGTCCCCTCCTTCGCCTGTTCTGGGGTGATTTTCGCTTTGGAGCACGGTCCCCTCCTGCGCCTGTTCTGGGGTGATTTTCGCTTTGGAGCACGGTCCCCTCCTGCGCCTGTTCTGGGGTGATTTTCGCTTTGGAGCACGGTCCCCTCCTGCGCCTGTTCTGGGGTGACTTTCGCTTTGGAGCACGGTCCCCTCCTGCGCCTGTTCTGCGCTTTCTAGTCAGTTGTACATTTGCTTGCCTGGGGCCTTTTTCGGTGACCAGAAACTGCAGTAACTCAATCTGCCCTAGATGCTGAAGGACTCAGTCGCTGTGTGTCTTAGGGACAGACTTGTTCCTAAGACTCTGAAGTTGTAATCCACAGAGTTCTAACTCTCCCAGATTCTAGCCAGGAGGGTGGAGGATAAACATCCCACAGCAACCACATTTCTTTTGTCTGAGATGTTTTCGTTTTCTAAATGTCACTACAGAGCATATGTTGTCTATAACATTCTGACTTAAAGGAGATAAAATTCAGCCCTGAAACGTTTCATAAACTCACTCATGGGGGAGTGGAAATCTCATGGAATGCAGCACAAGCCAGGTTTTTTGAATGACTGGCTGATGGGAAGGACAAAGGGCCTGTGAGGTCAGCCATTGAATGGGCTCTGTTTCCTGAGCTCAGTTTTCTCACCTGGAGTGGCTGGGCCAGCTCTTCTCTAATTTCCGTGCCAGTGTGGTCACTGAGTCTACCCTGTGGGCAGCCCCGGGCTGGCCCCCACTGACAGGAGGCAACTGCTCAAAGGCTGTTGCTGTGCGGCTTTGCTGGATAGCAGATTTAAAATATAAAGCCACAAAAAAGGAAGCTGAGAATGCGTCGTTCTTCTCTTTAAACCTCCATCTAAATATGTGCCTTTATTTCTAACATAAACTTGTCCTTTAAAATAATTTCCTGATAAATTGCTCTTTCATCACACACACACCCTCCCTATTTGATAGAACAGTAGTCACTACACAGAAACTGGTAAGATGGAGGCCGGGCACGGTGGCTCATCCTGTAATCACAGCACTTTGGGAGGCTGAGGCAGGAGGATCACTTGAGGTCAGGAGTTCAAGACCAGCCTGGCCAAGATGGCAAACCCTTGTCTCTACATGGTGGTGCGTGCCTGTAATCCCAGCTACTTGGCAGCTGAAGCATAAGAATTGCTTGAACCCTGGAGGCAGAGGTTAAAATGAGCTGAGATCGCACCACTACACTCCAGCCTGGGTGATAGAGCAAGACTCCAGCGCGAGACTCCATCTCAAAAAAAAAAAAAAAAAACCTCATAAAATGGACTCTCGAATTTTGACGTTGGGGTGTTCATTTGTGGATTGTTTATATCACGTTTCCAACCCCAGACTGGCACAGAAAATTCTGGTCTGGTTCCCGAAGCCCGTCCCATCATGTGACTAATTTCATTATTAGACTCAGAAAAGCATACGTGGGAGCGAGTATAGAACCAGGGAGGGAATCCCAAAAGCTCACTGTGAACCACGCTGAATTCCAGGTGAGGCTGGTGATGCCCAGCAGAGATTCAGAGCCTGCTTATTGATGGATTGACTGGCTGTTCCCCTCCATGAGCCTGCGTAATTAGGAGTTGACTTTATTTCACATCTGTTTTGAAAGCGTTAAATACCAGTAGCTGGAGAAATTCCATTCACCTGCCAGGCTTTGGGGCCACTCATGCCATCTTCACCAGCCGCCCCCACATCTGCTGCTGCCAGGAGAGACTCACTTGACACTGAGCATGAGGAACTTGGGGGTGGAAGCGCACGGCAGGCTGTGTGTTCAGACGCCAATATGCTTTCCGCTGCCTGTTACCGGGTTTCTTCTACCAACAGGCTGCTTTCCCCAGGAGTCGGCTCTGGGGCCAATGATAAGACAGCAAACTGCAGTCTTTAGGAGGCGTGTTCTGTGCCGTGGTTTTTGTAGGAGGTCTGGAGAAAGGCCAGGAGGTCTTACTATCCCCACTGAGCTGATTAAGGCTTGAAGACTTGAGTCACCAGCGTCACACAATTAGAAAACAGCCAAGTCATGATGGGCGCCAGGCTGTGGAACCCCTAACTCCTCATCAGTCGGGTTTGAGGACACACTGTGCCCTCGCTGTGCTACGTGTTTAGGGTATAAAGCTGGAGATGCATTGCCGGTGGCCACATTCTGCCGGTCTCCAGGCGGTGCTCTCGGCTTCACCCGTCAGCTCGGCTGTGATCCTGTGTGAAGCTTGTCCTTTTTTGTTCTAATTTCGTTCGGGGAAGGAAACTTATGAATTGAGTGGAGAAACAGATAAAGGTCCGATTGTCAGAAAGGCAAGATGTTCTCCTTAATTCTGTGCTGCAGAAGGGGGAATGTAGAGGGGAACGCATTGAAGATAATCCTGAGATTCGGAATGTGGAGAATTATCAGTTTCGTACGTAGCACATTTGTAGGAAGGTGAAGAAGGCAGTGAGCCGCGAGCCAGCGTCCTGCTCCACCTGCAGGATTTTGTGGCTTTAGAACCAGTGAAGGGATTAGACAGGCTTCTTCTTTTCCTGTTCACCTGTTCAAGGTCTTGCTTCTTTTTCAAATTCTTCAGGACCACGTGATGAGTTCCATGAAAGAAATTTAGGAGGGCATCATGAAAATAATGTCTTGCTTGACTGTGGTTTCTTCTTTGACTCAGCTTTCAAAATGCTTCCACATGTTGCCTGGGCTATTCATCTCATGGTTGGGTCTTCATAGACATAGTGATTCTGGCTGTTAAAACTTACCAGGGTTATCGTGCAGAGGTAACACAGCTTGGTTATTCTGAGGAAGCTTCTCTAATTACAGCCCATGAATATAACAAAGTGCATAAATTGAGAGGAGAATATAACTTTCATATTTCCAAACAGTCATTAAAACAGGATTGACGTCCATTCCTGAAGCTCAAACGCTAGGCAATGGCAAGGTGTGTGCTGGGGATTGATACTTCCACAGTGTTTCTGATCGAATTCACTAGTTTGGTTTTCTCTCTTTGCACTGCTCTTGGGGAATACTTTTATCCTCATAATAAAGAAGATGCTTTATAGGAATTATCCAGAAGAAGGGCAATATTTGTTTCACACAATTAGTGATGTTCTATGTCTAATAAAAGGCAAATATGATGTGCTGAAGTTTGGAAAGGGGTGTCCGATCTTCAGTATTTCTTACTTCGGTGTGGGTAACCAGGGTATTATTTTCTGTCATTGATATATTGAACTGCAAGTCTTTTTTCACTAACAAAAGGCTTTTCTGCATAAAACCCATAGAGAAAACACCAGAGGCCCCACATCTCAGCTTTTAGTGTGCTGATACTTTGTAGGAGTCAATATACCTCATGTCTTTAAATCATTGATAAACTTTAAACATTCTTCTTACTCTGGATTTTAAATAATAAAAACAAAGAATAAACGCAAAAATGGCATGCAGTTAGCCAAATCGAATCTGAGGATGCAGATACATTTAGGAACCCTTTAGTCATTACTTATATTATGCAACGTACATGAAAGCAATGACATAGCATGGCAGTTAGAGGTATAAATCCCAAATGCTCTTTGAGTGTGAAACAGAATATTAGAGATAAAACAGAGGGGTTTTAATGTAATTTTTAACATGGTCTTTTTGAAAGAGTTTTTCTATATCCTTTTTTGAGATTAAGCGCGACACTTCCTCATGCGTTATACCCACCCACCAAGCTTTTCCTGAGGCTGTGAGGTGGGTGAACAGGCCAGGTGTGCCTGTCCAGTCAAATACTGTGCAGGATTGTGCCAGCTCTCCTCAAGCCCGCCTTTCATAGGCCTTTGCCCGCTGCACGCTCTCTCTCCCACCTTCAAACCTGTGGAGACACAGACAGAGGAATCAGATTTACTTTCTAAACTTTTACTGTGGAATTTCTGTTGCTTCACTGTGTATCATGATAAATTGTCTCGAAGGTATTGGATTCCAAAGAAGTCTTATTTCAGCCCCAACACAGGCCTACGATTCTGAGCTCCCAAAGCAGGCGGCTCCCACGCCTGAGTCCTCAGGAACCTGAGGCTGGCCGCTGTGTTGCCTGCGCGCCACTGTGAAAATAGGCCATTTAAAAGCAATTGCTGCAAACATCTGCTTCAGAGTTGGTAACAAGTAAAGTTCACGAACTCTGAGAAAGCCTGGTAGTGTGGGGAGTGCAGTTAACACGCATCTGGCAAGGCTGTAGATAAAGCAAGCCGATGGAGGAAATAAGTCATTCTGAAAATGTATGAAAGCTACAAAATTAATATTTTAAAGTCATATTTGCCACATGCTCAACTAAAGAAGTTAATAGTAACCACAGATATGTTAAACGGCCTTCTGTGTTTTAGCAGCACCCGTGTTCTCTATGTCAGCTTTTTCAGCCCAGCCGCGGACGGGACTTGCGGCTCTGTGAGGTGACGGTCTGACTTGCAGTAAACGTGCTACCCTTGCTGTTGCAACTAGACTTCCAGTTCTAGCCACTGTTTCCTTTTCTTTTCTTTTTTGTCTTTTTTATTTTCTTTGCAGAAGACCATCAAATGAATTGTCACAGTACTCGAATAATGCAAGACACGGAAAAGGACGATAACAATAACGACGAATATGACAATTACGATGAGCTGGTGGCCAAGTCGTTGCTGAACCTCGGCAAAATCGCCGAGGACGCGGCCTACCGGGCCAGGACCGAGTCGGAGATGAACAGCAACACCTCCAACAGCCTGGAAGACGACAGCGACAGAAACGAGAACCTGGGTCGGAAAAGCGAGCTGAGTTTAGACTTAGACAGTGACGTTGTCAGAGAAACGGTGGACTCCCTTAAATTGTTGGCCCAAGGACACGGTGTCGTGCTCTCAGAAAACATGAATGACAGGAGTTATGCAGACAGCATGTCGCAGCAGGATAGCAGAAACATGAACTACGTCATGCTGGGGAAGCCGATGAACAATGGCCTTGTGGAGAAGATGGTGGAGGAGAGCGACGAGGAGGTGTGTCTGAGCAGTCTGGAGTGTCTGAGGAATCAGTGCTTCGACCTGGCCAGGAAGCTCAGCGAGACCAACCCGCAGGAGAGGAACCCGCAGCAGAACATGAACATCCGTCAGCACGTCCGGCAGGAGGAGGACTTCCCGGGGAGGACGCCGGACAGGAACTACTCAGACATGCTGAACCTCATGCGGCTGGAGGAGCAGCTGAGCCCCCGGTCGAGAGTGTTCTCCAGCTGCGCGAAGGAGGACGGGTGCCAGGAGCGGGACGATGACGCCACCTCCGTGAACTCGGACAGGTCTGAGGAGGTGTTTGACATGACCAAGGGCAACCTGACCCTGCTGGAGAAAGCCATTGCTTTGGAAACTGAAAGAGCAAAGGCCATGAGGGAGAAGATGGCGATGGAAGCCGGGAGGAGGGACAGTATGAGGTCATATGAGGACCAGTCTCCGAGACAGCTTCCCGGGGAGGACAGAAAGCCTAAGTCCAGTGACAGCCATGTCAAAAAGCCATACTATGGTAAAGGTAATATTTCTACCTAACGTAAGTTGCCTCGTGAAAGCGTGAGCTAGGGTAAAGGATGTTGGTGATAGCCTGCAGTTAAAGTATGACTCACGATGAATTATGGCTCTGCTGCACACTCTTAGAGTTGGTTCCAGAAGGATGTTTTGTGATTATGTTTCCGAAGAGCAAATAAAATATTTGTCTGAGAAATACATAAAGCAGCTCAATGTCATATTACTAGAGCAGATGACTAACAGGGTATTTCAGTGGGAACACAGTCCTTGGGAAGACAGGGCGAAAGCACAGACACGCCACGTGATAGAAACGTTAGGGAAAGCCTGTGCTGTTATAGATGAACCAAATCCACATTGAGTGACAGGGCTGATGTAACAATCAGTCAATCCGAGATAAAGCACGTATTTTATAAATGGGATTGGGTAGGTGGCATCATGATTTATAAAATTATCATCAAATGACAGCTATTGATGAAACTGCCCTCATAGAAAACACCCCGATAGAAATTGAACGCTAACCGAATGACCGATAACATAAGATAAGGGCAGTGGCTGCACGTTAATTATCTTCAGATGGTAAGATAATGGGAACACTCGCTATGCGAGGCATGATACGGCCTCAGCTAAGATCAATAGCAATTGCTTTAGGACATTCATTCCCCTCACTGATTCCATTCCACTGTGGAAACGGTTACGGGGATTTTCTCAAATATTAATTTTATAAAACACTCAAAAACTATCCCATACGATAGTTTTAGCTGAGTTTTCTTTTATGGAGTATGTGGGCACATGTTTGCACATGTCGATGTATTTAGCTATCTTTACATATATATATGTATACTCTATGTATGTAAGTAGATCATGTATATATGTATCTCCAGTCTGAATGATGGTTTTCATGTTTGTAAGGGGTGGTGTCCACTTTCCATATGAGGCACGTTCTAATCAGCCTCATGCAGAACCTCAGCTTTGTGAATATCTCCATCATAATATTCTTTTACAACTCAGTGAGAAGCAATTTAAATAATAAAATTGGCAGTTCATTAACTCCTTCTATGTTAGTACCCAAAAGATCCTTTTCTGTTTTTTATTCTATTCTATTCATGATGAATCCTGAGTTCCCTCACAATGAACCCAATAGTGAGGTTCAGGAATTTACTTGAAAATCAGTTGCTATACAAACTTCAAACAATCAGAAAAACTGCATCTTTTTTTCCACTGTGGCATGGGCGTGTATTCTCCTCTCAATGTGTGCACCTGCCTTCTGGGGCAAGCTGGGCATGACCACGGCCAAACGCAAACGGTAGAAGTACCTTAGCCAGAGGCTCGGGGCCCCCGGCAGGTGCCTGGGCACAGGCAGCATGTCCGTAGCAGGGTGAAGACTTGCCCCTTCCAGCGTCATGATGTGGAGAACGGGTTGTTTTTCTAAAGGAAAGAGAATGAGTAGACTGTAGCTCAGTAGAGCTTCAGGCCTGGTTTGGGCATTTTAAAGACTATGAAGCATAGCACGTATGTTTAAAATTACAGTGCTACCGTTGTTAACAAGATGGGCTGAAATTATCTATTAGAAATTTTTAGTTAAAGTTTTGAGAATCATCCAGGAATGAAACATTTTTATTTTGGGGGAAGAAAAAGTTGCCTTCTTCTCGTGTGGTTGCTCAGTTGGACAAATGTATTTTAGGCTTATGTCTCAGAATCCCGGATGATAGATTTTAGGATGGAATTTTGGCATCAAGCAGGGTAGGGATATGCCGTGTAAAGGAGAAGGCTGACTTAGCTTTGCAAATTCCCTGTGGCAGTGGCTTCTTTGGTTTCTTGGTCCCTTTAAACTCAGTGGCTTTATGCAGATTTTAACTCGTTTTGTTTTGTTCTTGTTTTGTTTTGTTTGCACGAAAATGAAAATCAAACTGCTTGCTTCCCCTGTATAAATGGGGTCGGGTGGGAATGAACAGTAAGAACTGAGACGTGCTTTTTCCCTGAAATGAGGAGAGGTTGCGCATTTTGACTTTCCTGTAAGCAGAAGGCATTGACTTCCGTCTCTCCCAGGTGTTCCAGGTCTTCTCCCTCTGACCAAAGCTCATTTCCGTGTCTATCAGTGTTTTCCACATTGTTCCAAATGTCCTTCGAAGATGTCTGTAGTTACATCCAGAACGAAATACATGCAGCCAAGCGAGGCCAGTGAAGTGGAGCAAAGAGGCTCCCTGGAAACACTGTGATGCTGTCTCACCAACACAGTCAACAGAGAGTCCCTGCCTCCACTAGCGTGTCAACAGGCTCTATTTTCAGACACTGTTATTTTATTAAAAAAGGAGAGCACACCTGTATTCTCATTTCTGCACAATCTCCTCACACTGATTTAAATTATCGATGAGTCACATTTCCAAAATCTTGAGCTAGTGCAAAAGGCCTGGGTCACGGAACGCCTCTGTCTTCTACCCAGCAGCCTACTCTGCGAGTGAAGGGCGAAGCCGAACAGCACTTTGTTTTCTGTAAGTCGTTGCAAGGCGTTTGGTTAAATGATTGGTTCCTTCGCTTGCTTGGTTATTTTGTGTTTGCTTATATGTTTGCTTTTGAGATTACAAGAAGGAAGAGAGCAAGGGGAGGTAACGGTGAAGGCAGATAGCATGACCCACCTCAACCAGGACCTCATGCATCGAGAGGAGACTATGCCCTTGTCGTCTTCCAAAACCTGAAATGCTTTGGAGCCACATTCGTTTTCACGCAAATCCCTACTTAATTTCCCAGAACTTTCGAAATCTGTGAAGTGATATATTTTGTTAGGAAACCGTAAGTGTCGTGATAGAATAGAGTCATTTAAGGACGAATGATAGATACACCTGACACTCTTTGCACCGGTCACTAGCCATTTACTTCTAGTTTAAAATCTCTTATCTCTAGTTTATGATTTTTGGTTGTCAGTATTGTGTACTTACTGCTTTATGGTGATTTATGTTTACAGTAATTTATACCAACATTATTGTGAAATCATTGAAAAGGAAGGAAGTGTTAGGCACTTTTGTTTGCACGTGTAAGAGAAGCTCCAGTCATCTAATTAGAAATTGAAGCCACAACCACATAATTTTAGATTTGTTCTCAAAGGTTCTTCTTGATAAATAATGGTAGGAAAGTGGCCGATGACTGTACAAACGGCATCTCCTTCAACGCCAGTACTGGCTGAAGAGTTTCCAGCACGTGAGAGGCACATTACGCAGAATGAGATGTAGCTAAGGAAGAAGAGGGGAGCGCTTTTCATATGAGTGTGACAGCGTTTGTCTACTCCGCTAGTCCTTCATCGATTTCAAGTTCACTTGAATGAATGAAACGTCCATAAGAGTTCAAAAACTTAGCTTTTTATCAGTGTAAAGTGAATTCTTAACCAAAAGTAAAACATCCATTTTCTAGCAATCATGATTGGCCTGATTACTGAAATATCAAAAAGAATAAATCCCTAAAGAAAATTTATCGCATATCTGGACTAAATAATAATAGTCGCTATCTGTCGGTGATCTGAGCAACTGGTTTTCAAAAACTGGCTAAAAATACAGTGTTTCACACACTTAGATTTACCGTCTGGTCTAAGCTTTACCTTAGAAATATTTTCTGAAGTTATTATGTTGCATATTTATGAACCGTAGTCAATTCTGGGTAGAGAAATGATTTTATTAGCAATATCATTACATTTCTGGCCTCTAGCATTGAATTTTTTTTTTAACCAAAGCTCTGCCCTAATTTGCCCTTGACTGGTACTTGCAGAGAAGCCGACAGGGCTGTAGAAACCCATTACTTCTTAATTTTGTGTATGCATGCACGGCATTCTCCGAGCCTTCCTCTGGTTCCAAGTACAGATGAAGAAACCAAAAAAAGGCTGCTCCGTGGCTTCTGAAACTTGTTGATTCCCGTCACCTCTGTCAGGTGGGCTCTCCACCTTCTCGGTCATTTGCTTACAGTGCCTTCTGAGAGTTCAGTTTCTTTTCGGAAAAGCGCTGAATTGGTGCGCTACGAAACAATGTCACTTGACCTCCAGAGAGCAAATTTCAATGTCAGGAAAATCCTGCCACTTCTAGCATATGCGATCAGAGCACGCAATAAGAGAGATTCAGCTGGAGAGTTTCTGAACGGAATGACACTCTATGGCTGAATTTCACGGCAGATTGCCGAATGACGACGGCACAGAGTTTCGTTCTCTAAGAAGGTCACTGTCTCATCACGATTTACGTTGATTCCTTTGAGCAACACAGCTTATCATGTAACACACGGGAAAATAATCAGACTTAAGAGAGGGATAGGCTTTTCTTTTCTTTAGAATAACAACTAAAACACTTTATGATTCATGATTATACTGTGTAAGGTTGAAAAAAGTCACCCAAAACCAAAGAACTACCTGAGCAGAGTCTGATGTCGCAGCGTGTCCCTCTGACAGCTGCTTTACCTCGTTCTGTAGCGAGCTGTCTTCGGGTTGTTGAATCATCACGTTTGTCTCCGACCGGCGAACACTCATGCTCTTGGCAACTCTTGTCGCTTTTAGATCCCTCAAGAACAGAAAAGAAAGAGAGCAAGTGTCCAACCCCCGGGTGTGATGGAACCGGCCACGTAACTGGGCTGTACCCACATCACCGCAGCCTGTCCGGATGCCCGCACAAAGATAGGGTCCCTCCAGAAAGTAAGTCCACGTTCACCGCTGCCCTTGCGGGTGCCCACGCCCATGACTGTCTCTGTCATCCCTCTCCCTGCCGTCATCTCCATCGCCCGGTTCAGTGCGACCTGATTTAACTAGGCCCCGACTTACCTTGACAGGCAACTCATGCGGGATTCGTGGGCCTGCCAATGGCACGACCCCAGGAGAGGCGCACCCTGACGCCCACTGCCCCGTCACAAAGCTCCTGGACAGGCCTGGGTTCTAGTCCCGATTTCAGGTCGAACCTGCTCCGTGACCTTGGGCAGGCTGCTTCTAGGGTTCTTTTCTCCCAGTCACAGGCCTGAATTCGATGGTCTCTGAGACATCCCTTCCAGCATGAAACTGCTGTGAATCCCAGGGGACAGAGGCCTTGAGACAGACATTTCTTGCCCAAACAGCTGGATTTCTGTATATCACCCACATGCATGTCTAGAGTTGAAGGTTTATTGCATTTCACTTGTAAAGTCTGTCTCATATCATAGTCGTCTTGACATTTCAACACGGTAGCTTCTTTCATAAGGAAGGAGGTTGAAATCAGATGGGTTTGCATCTTAAGCATTCTTTTTAATTAATTAGGCTCTGATCATGTGGAATAAAACCATGAATATAGCAAACATTTTTTTTAGAACTGCAATGATTACATCTTTTGTTTATCCTTTCGGCACATAAAGCATGAGAATTAATTAAATACAACAGGGAAAAGGCACATTCTCAGAAATGAGGGAGTGAGTTTAAGGCTCTGGTTCTGAGTCTGTGGCACTGAAGCGTCTCCCTTACTGTCTAAGACAGTTTCCAGTGGGGAGCATGTCATAACCTGGCTTGAGACATGACAAGATGACCAGCTAATTACTTAAAGGACCTTCTGAGGACTGTCCCATTAAAATGGGGAGCTTTGGGTTACTTGAGAGCAAAATCTGGCAGCAGAAGGACAAGCTCGCAGGAGGATTTGGGACTTAGGAGGCTTCGGCTGAACGTTTTCCGGTGAAAGATCTGTAGATGCTCTTATAGCTCCAGGTTTTCAAACAGCTCCTAAAAATAGCAAACTTGTGTTTTTTGTAACCGCCTTGTGAACAAGCCTGAAGAGCCGTGGCGATAAACAAACGAGAGCGTGTGGCTACAATCCCGTGTGTTACATGAGCAGGGAGACAGCATGGTTTGGCAGCAGCTTCCATGCACCCAGCACACACGAGTTCACCTACACCCAGTCAACACCGCAGGCCAATGCTGGCCCTTTCATTCAGATGAGGAAGATGAGAGTCAGAGACTCTGCCGCCCTGTCTTTCCAGAGGTTAGCCAGTGTCTGGAAAACTGAGGACGTACAGTGTCTTCTTAAACAAATCTGAGCAGGTACTAACTTGCCTAAGTAAACGTCGAGGTAAAGCGTGAATCCATATGTTTCTGACCTCCAAGCCTGTCTGTCTCCTCTGAAACCTGGCTCTGGTGCTCCCGTTTCAGTCTGAAGGCGCCTTGCAGGCTCTCTGTACTTCATTTTCCTCATTTACAAAGTGAGGCAGTAGGACCAAGCTCTAGCGTTTTAAGAAGAAAGAGTTTCTTTATGTATTTTTAAAACCCACATTTTCACCTTCGAGGTAGATTATCGGCTCCTTTTTATGGATGGGAAATTCTTCTGACTCCCTGCTTTCACAGGACAGGCCTCAATGAAGTGGAGGTGTGGGGTGTGGACTGGCACAGGGTTCATCGTGCCAGCTGCAGGTGCCTCCCGGGGTCAGATCGCGCTCAGAGTCGGGGAGAGCTCAGCTCTGACACAGGCGGCACCAACGCACTCCAGGCAGCACAGAGGAGGCTTCTCAGCCTTCGCTTCCGTGTGATTCTTTATAACGCCACAAGCATTTGCTAAAACAGTTGGAGAATTCCATCCATAGAAGGCTTTTTTTTTTTTTCTGGGCTAGTTTCCCCTAATCATCATTTCCGTCCAACTGACTTTCATAAAGAAACCCACAGCACACTGTGTCAGGACCACCGAGGACACGCCATCGCCCGAGACACCGTGCCGGCCCTCAGAGAGCTCCCCGCCCGGCTGAAAGAAGGGCATGGGCATGAGGCAGGGCCCTGCATGGTGGAGACGCCACAGCATGGTCTAGACGGGAGGGAGAGCTGCTCCTGGGGCCCCCAAGGCTGCCCTGAGGTGCTGCTCCTGCTGTCCTGTGTGAGAAGCGAGGAACCCACAGCATTTTCTAAAGGCTGCTGTGAAAGTCCACACAAGGGATCAGGGCATGAAAAAGGCAGCGGTAGTGGGAATGGAAAAGCTGGGCAGATTCGCGAAACATCCAGAGACAGGCGGGCAGGTGGAGGAGAGCAGCACATGTGAGGAGTAAGAGAAGAGGGGAGGCCGAGAGGCCCCCAAGGATGGTGGCCTCGGTGAACTTAGGGGTGCCAGGGCTGATCATCCGTACAGAGAGCTGAGCAGTGGGGCCACATTTGGCGGAGAAACCGGGACTTGCATTCCTCCCACTTGAGTTAGGGAGCTGCATGATATTCATCAGGGTTTGGGGAGGCGGCTCTGGAGTCTGGGGGAGATCAGGTGCAGAGGTGGCTACCTGGATACCGTCCTTGAAGCAGCGTTGGTGGAAACGGAGAGTGGAATTGCTTTGGAAGGAGGCATAAAGTAGGAATGAAGGGAGTGAAGGAGGGCCCAGAAATGGGAAGTTTGGCCATGAGTGTGTGGTAACGTGAAGCAGGAGCAGGTGGAGGGAAATCAAAGAAATCAGAAACCAGGAGAGGAAGGTGTTTCTGATAAAGCCCTGCATAGGAAGGCGACGGCCGGGGTGCCACAGAAGTCTGAGAGGAACTGCAGGGGTCACAGGGTTTCTGGAGTAAAAGCTTCCTGTTGACCCCGAGAGACAGATGTGAGAAGAGGAGAGGATAGGAGCTGCACGTGCTGCAGACGTCTGAGAAACGCAGTTGAGACGGATGAAGTGGCAGCGGAGCGGAGACCGAGGATAGCAAGCATGCGCCACTGCGGGCGGACTCAGGGCGAGGCTGGGAGTGGTCGTCCCATGCAGCAGGAGAGAGGGGCAGGGTCCGCTTGCCATCTGGACCTCAGGTGAGAGCGACCCACGTGCACCATCTCCACAGAAGACTCTGTGAAAAGTTCACCATACAGGAAAGGCGCGGTGCAGGTGCATGTCAGCAGGAAGCATTTGTGTGCTGTTGCCACGTGGTGGTGGGCAAGTGGTCAAGAAGAAAGAATGAATGAAGTAGGTAGATCCGTGTCCGGCAGGAAGGGGGACCGTGCAGATGATTCCTGGAGGTGTCCCTGAAGGGAGGAGCGGCACTTCTTCCTCTGAGATGGGAGGAAGGGGGCAAGGAGCTGTGCTTGGACCCCCTCCAAAAGGAGCCCTCCTGTGACACCCTCCAGCCAGGTCCCAGCACAAGGTGAGCCAAAGGTGGACTCACTCTGATTATTCATTTTGCTGAAGGCACTTACTAGGCACCTCCCACATCCAAGACAAGGCAGGACCTGCGGGAGTTATAACGCTAACACCAAAGCAGGCTCTGTTGGGGGGTCCGCCCCACAGTGAGGAGACAGGCTTGGACTTAGGTCATAGCATGGATGTGGGATTCGGTGCCCAGCAGACTGCAGGGGAAAGAGAGAGGCTGCTCTAGAGAAGGAGGAAAAGTGTAGAAACTAGAATTCCATAACTAGGGCAGGCAGATCTGTTTTGAATAGGCCTCCCACGTTCACCTGGCCTTGGGTAAACCTTGCTGGCAGGGAAAGCCGCCACCCATTCCCCTGGAGTTTGGAGACAGCGGGCTCAGAGGAGAAGGGGTCCGTGTGGGGGTGACTTCATCCCTGCTGACCTTCCCCCAGAACCCAGGGTAGTGGAGTGTTCACAAAGGACCAGAGGAGAAGGAAGATACAAATGAGTCAGGTCCAACACAACTGCTGGGAAAGTTCAAGTCGCTCTCCCCTCAACCGGCCGGCAGCATCCTTGCACCACAAGGAGTGTCTGCGTGTCCTCACCCACTTGTTAATTTCACAGGGTAGAAATGCAGGATGCTTACTATTCTAGCTCATTCTATTTAAAGAATAATAAAGCCCTTGATTCCTAAAGCAAGAGTGATTATTTCATTTTATTTAAAATTAAGGTTTGTGGTTCTCTGTCCATCTGCCCACCACACGTTCATAATGCTGTGTGTTTCCAAAGCACGGGCGTGTTTTTAACATCCCCAGCCTTGTGCTGTTCTCTGGCTAATCAATCCTCATGCTTAGGCATGGGAAACGTCTGGGAGTCCCTGGCTTCTCTAGCCCATGAGGAAGGAGTCTGCTCTGTGTGCTCTGAACTCCCCGGCTCCTGGGTCCAGCGAGGCCTTTAGCATAGGGTCCAGTCAACCCTCTTTCTCCTGCCATGTGTGTTTTCCTGACCATGCCCATCACAAACGTTTGTAGGACTGTCTGTCCTGAGCGACCTGGCCTTTGTTAAATGACTGCATTCTCGTGTGTCCTGACCGTGCCTCTGTTTTAACGCTGGCTGTTCTCTTTGCCTCTCCCCGTCAAGTCCTTGCCATGCATGAAAGTGTCCTCAAGTGCCCCACTCCAGGCTGCACGGGGCGTGGGCACGTCAACAGCAACAGGAACTCCCACCGAAGGTGAGTCACGCGCGCGGCACTGGTGTGGGAGGGCACGCCGGCCACTCTCCACGCCTCCTCCTTCCCGGGGAGGCTGACCACGCTCCCCACGGCGCTCCCCACGGCGCTCCCCACGGCGCTCCCCACGGCGCTCCCCGTGAGGTGCAGGCACCTCCACATGACGCACAGAAGCGGCAAGTGCTCCCCGGGCTTGTGGTGTAAACGGGATGATTTTAGTTGCCCCAAGCCGCTTAGCATAATGGAGCATTGTATCAACAGTGGAAACCATGACCACTTACAATGACTGGAGGGAAGGAGGTGTCCTCCGGGGTGTAGACGGGGCTGTCCTCCAGGGTGTAGATAGGGCTGTCCTCCTGGGTGTAGATAGGGCTGTCCTCCAGGATACAGACGGGGCTGTCCTCTGGGATATAGACGGCGCTATCCTCCTGGGTGTAGACGGAGCTGTCCTCTGGAGTGTAGATGGGGCTGTTCTGGTGCCCATTGAACAGGACATGACCAGGAATGCAGCAAGCCTGTACAGTGTGTAGCTTGGCGTGGCTGCCCTTGGAATTTGCCGGAAACCCCAGGTCATCAGTATGGACATCTTCAGAACAACCTGTGGGTGTTTCGCAGGCTGGGTGGGAGAAATAGACCCTGGACTCCCACTGTGATCAAGTATATGCAGAATCACTCTTTTGTTTGTGAAAGATTTCAGGTCTCTTTTTCCGTCCTGTTCAGGCTTGATAGGAGCTACTCAGTTGCCCGTGATATTCAGTTCTTATCCGATAACTTTTTTTCCAGAAGCCGAAAAATAATTCTGTTCGTTTGTCTTACAGTCTATGGTTTTGTGAGTTCACATAAAATTATATCCAAAAGAAGGAAACTATCATAAGCTTTGCTCTAATTTGTGCTTGTCTGACTAGCAAACTTGGTTCTTTGTGTTAAATTCATAATGAAACGAATGACCACCGCGCCCTCCAGAGCTGTTGAGGTGTTTCGTCTGCAGAGGCAGGAGGTGCTAGATGGTTGGAGAGCTGCGTGCTGGGTGCTGTTCATGCGGCATCGGCAGCGTCAGGGCCTCCGTCAGACCTCAGCACAGGCGTATTTTTGGGATGTGACACACATATGGGGGGAGCGTCTGTGCATATGAGTAGATATGCATGTGGACACCCACGGAGCAGACACGGTGATGTCGTGTAAAATGAGCTTGAGCACAAAGGCCTGTCTGGTGTCTCCTGCATCTAGACGAAGCCTGAACCGTGTGGCTCCAGCACACGTTGCTGCCGTCGAGAAATCCATCTACGGTCCTCACCGCTTTCATTCCCCTGCTCTTGCAGAACACCGAAGGGCTAAAGCCAGACAGAGCCCCCCAGAGGCCACGGTCAAAGCATTTAGGAAATAGGCTTGGGCAGACCACCCCAGAGGCCACGGTCAGTGGCATTTAGGAGAGCAGCTTAGAGCTCCATCTTCTGGTAACAGCCTTGCATTGCCATTCTTGGGCTTAAAAACTCATCCCACCCAAGCTGTTAGTTCTTCATCTCCAGAAACGGTGAGCACCCAGAGTAGAATCTGTGTCTACAGTTTCCCCGTGGGGTCCTCCCGAACGCGCGGGAGCGGCGCGCTCTCACTGGGAAGGACTGGATACCCCTCACACGCAGCACCGCCACCGCCTTGTCTGCTGGAAACCTTGCAGAAAGCATGCACCAGCACCCTCCCTCTCCCAGTCCGCCCATCAGGATTGCCCAGGCCAGGTTTGGGAAGCCACCCTCCCCCACCAGCTCCGCCCACATCAGGGTCCTCGTGCTAAGGGAGGATTGGTGTGTTGTGAAGGCGCTTGAGGTGGGACCATTCAACCCGCTTTCTGTGATTGCAGCCTCTCCGGATGCCCGATCGCAGCAGCAGAGAAACTGGCCAAGGCGCAGGAGAAGCACCAGAGCTGCGACGTGTCCAAGTCGAGCCAGGCCTCGGACCGCGTGCTCAGGTACCAGCAGGAGGGCGCCGCCTGTGAGCCCTCTCCGCAGTCTGCCCCACACCTCGGAGCGCTGGGGACGTTCCTACAGCAGCTGGGACCGGGACCCGAGGGCGGGGCGTGGCGGAAGCCGGCCGGGACCCCTCACCCAGACCAGACTGTGTGAGGGTGAGGGTGAGGGTGTCATTCTCCCCCTGGTCTCTGCGGACTCACTGTGACCATTTACATGAGAGAATCTGAGGAAATCATTTCTGCATTTGTGTCTGGCCCTGATATTCCATGAGTCTGAGCGCTAGATGAAAGGGAAGCTTTGAAAATTACTGAGATGCCCAAAGTAATTCTCTCCTAGTTTGGAGGAGAGGGCCTCACACCAAACTACAGGCTGGTGCTGATGTTTCTGGCGATGCCAGAGGAATGAGCACCCCTCGCATACGTGTGGGAGCTCTCTCGTGCAAAGCCAGCAGAGCTGCCTCCTGTTACCCCGAAGGTCCTGAGATGTAGGTGGGAGTAGGTGTTGTCACCTCCATCTGGCAAGTGAGAACACCCAGAGTGCAGAGACGTTAAATAATTGACCCAAATGTTACAACGGCCAACACCTTACAGATCATCCGGCTGAAACCACTTTTATTTAAGTTTTGGGAGCATACGCTCCCCATTCGCACAAGCCTTCCATTTATCTTTCACTTTTACATCTCTTCAAATCCTCATCCACATAAAAACTATGACAATCGCCTATATCCTGGCTTTTCACACAACGTCACACCAGAAACCCGCGTCCTTGCCTCTAGGCAGCGATCTGAACCGTCAGCTTCACGCTACGTATGTTCTGCTGTTTGGAGGTACTGCAGCGCCGAAGCTAGGTTCTAGCTTTGAGGCATTTAGGCTGTTTCCCGCTTTTTCTATTAAAGAGAGGCAATAATAAACATTTTTTTTTCATATATACAGCACTTTGCCTCTGTTATTTCTTTGGCCACTCAGAAGGCTGAGGTGGGAGGATCGCTTAAGCCCAGGAGGTCAAGCCTGCAGTGAGCTGGGACTGCACCACTGCACTCCAGCCTAGGTGACAGAGCGATACCCTGTCTCAAAAAAATTTAAAAGGAAATTATTTCTTTGGAACCAATCACTTGAAGCAAATCACTGGGCAAGGAATATGAATTTTTTTTTTGTTCTTGAGTATTATTTCATAACATCCCAAGAAGCTTCTAACATAGTGATTAAACTCCCTTCCTCCCTGAATCAAAAAGTTAAAACCTGTATAGAAAATTATGAATATTTATTTAATCAAAAATAAGAAAACAAAACCCTGTATGACCCTACTATCCAGAGATAACTTCTCAATAAACTGTGGCACAGGAACGTCTAGAGTCGTCTGTGTTTGGGGGTCCCAGCCCCAAGTGCCCCCAGAGGACCCATCGCAGGAAGCTGCCCCTTCAGGGTAATGCACCCGTCTTCCAGACAGCAAGACCAAGTGCTAAACATGTCCTAGGGCATCCTCCCTCTCCCCACCAGCCCACAGCTAATTATTGGCAGCATGAAAACCACCCCCACCCAATGAAACAAAGCAACCCCGAGGGGCTGTGTAATTAAAGAAGGGATAGTTATTAATCAAAGGAGAATAGGAAACATGGTAGGGAGAAATCTGTGGCTGAGGCTTTTATTAGTTTTCCTGAGCCCACTTTGGCCAGCCCCCTGAGAAGCTGGAAGAGCTCTTGTACTTGGCCCTTCCAGAAGTCACCAGGTGACAGCACTGTCCACCTACGGGCTGCTCTGCTCCCAGGGCCGCACGGAGTGAAGGTTTCAGGGAGAAGCTCACGGCAGCCAGAGCCGGACGAGGCATGCGTGTAACTGTGAACACCACCTTGTCCAAACACAGCTTCCACTCTCATGTCCCGGCCTGCAGCCTTCTGCCTTGTTCCTGTGGCTTCCTAATTTAGCATCCCTGTCTCTGGATTGGTGCAAAGAACAGCCCCACCAAATGCCAAGTAAGCAGAGGCTGGGAGTAACTACAGGGCAGCTGCCAGCTGTTCCCTTGCCTCTGGCTGGGGTGGGAGCCAGGCCAGGACAGGGCTTTTAACAGGAAGAAAGAGCCCCCCTCTCATTGCAGCGCGAGGGCTCGGGCCAGCCCAGCAATGCACGTGACCAACCACAGCCACTCCCGGCTGTCCAGGGAGGTGCTGGGTGCTGGGCCGTGTACCAGCCCCGCATGAGGCTCCTGCCAGCTTTCCACCCCCGCCCCAGGGCTTACCTGGCGTGCCAGGTGTGACACTTGGGGTCAGGTCCCTGTCGCAGCACATCTGTATTCCCCACAGGGTCTCCAGGTAGGGTGCTCATTCAGTGGAAAAGGAAGAGACAGGAAAGAAGAAAAGAGAATGAAGTTTACCTGCGGTCATTTAACTTGTTATGATTTTTAAAAGTCTTCAAATAAATCATTCAATGAACAAGAGCCTGAGGCTTAAGCAGGTGCTTCCAATCCTGGCCCAGTCTGTGTCCTCATTTCCAGCCCCAGCTTGCAGCCTCTGAGGGCGTGGCCTATGGCCCTCTAGCTGAAGCCTCTCCTCCTCTCCTCCCTCCCTCTGATTGGGTCCTGATCTTTTCAAGGCTTGGGGGTCATGCTTCTCCCAGGCCCACACCCCTTGGCCTTGCTGACCAGGTGAATCAGCAGATTGCCCGTGGGCTGACCTGGCCCCATCCAGGCTGCCCGGCTCTTGATATTCCCTGAGGGTTCTCCTGGCTTTTTTGCCTCCTCACCTTTGGACGCTGAGTTTCTTTTCCTGGAATGCTTTCTCACCCCTCCCTGGATCTTAACCTTAAAAATCAGCCTATTCCGTAAAAGATTATTTCTGTAATTCAGAAGCAACAGTCGGTATTACTTCAAACATCACCTTCTCCACTCAGATGTAACCGAATTTCATAGCCTGAAGTGTTCTCCCTTCTCCAGAATTCTTGCAGCCTTTGGACTATTGAAAAATGATCACCCACAGTCTTTTTTTTTTAATTAAAAAAAAATTTTTAGAGACAGGGTCTCACTCTGTTGCCCAGGCTGGAGTACAGTGGCACAATTATGGCTCACTGCAGCCTTGACCTCCCGGGCTCAAGCGATCCTCCCACCTCAGCCTCCTGAGTAGCTGGGACTATAGGCACATACCACTATGCCTGGCTAATTTTTTTTTTATGCACCTTCGTATTGCCTGGAAAAATGCTTCAAGAACACTAGACAATTATTACTGCTTTTATTGATTTGAGAAGTAAATAGGCTAAATTAATGAAATGAAAATAAATGTATTGATGATTTGGTAAATAAATTGCATATTTAACCATTACTGTGTTGTTAGAAAGATGGCATAGATATGGCTATCCATCTAAAATCTGACTTTTAAAAAAAAATTCAGTTATGAAAACTTTGTAACGGCACCAAAACCAATACAAATTTATGAAATAATAGGAGTAAAAAGAGTTGTCTACATGGGTACCTATTAAGTCACAGTTTATAACAGAACAAAATTAACACAAAATGGAAAATAGTTAATAGCACAATATTCACTGATTTCAATATCACTCTGCCATTAAAAACTGTTTTTAAAACATGAGAAACAAAAGGAAAATTAAATATCATGTAAAATGGAAATATAAAATGTGCAAGACAGGAACACTCTAACTCTTCATTAAGTTAATCAGAAAAGACACACCGAAACCTGAACAGCTGTTGTCTCTAGTAGAACTGTAGGTGATTTTTTTTTAATAACTTTTGTATCTTCTAAATATTGTTTCAATGAATCATAAAGAAGCAAAACTTGTGGCGGCAGTGGTGGTGAGGGAATGCGGTTCCTGGTCTAAGGTAATATTTCTCAGCTGGACAGGAAGGACGTAATTTGAAATCTATTCAACAACAATAGAATCAATAATATTGTATTGTATATTTAAAAGTAACTAAGAAGAAAGCAAATTTCAAATGTCTTACCACAAAAACTGAGTGATGTATATGTTAATTCACTTGATTTAATCACTTCACATTGTATACAGATGTCAAAACATCACATTGTACTCTGCAATGCAATATAATTATGATGTTTATAAAAATCATATTAGTAAAAAAGAAAGAATCAGCATATAAAATATTTTAAAAAGCAAAACTTAATCATAAAAATAATCATAGAAAAGGGCAAGACAGGAGTTTTCAGCCTGTTATCTGCAAGGCAGGTGTGGACGACCCTGGCGCACCTGAGCCAATCCCCTTTAGAAAGACAGCAAGGCCTCATGAGGAAATATATTTATCCAGACACACGAGCAATACTTGTGGAAAATAAGAAGACATCTCAAAACCCCTCAGATTTCCATCCCCAGGGAGAACAATCAGGATATTGTTTGCGCATCTGTTAAACAGTTTCCTTCCTAAGCAGTACACATTTGTACCTGCTGGCATTATAATTTCATACATCTGCTAAAATTTCCCACTTGTGCTAGAGGTACAGGCAGTAGTGGAAGATCTTACTGATACTAGTACTCAAGAAACAGAATCTTACTCAAAATTACTGTCCTCCTCCAGGCGTGGTGGCTCACGCCTGTAATCTCAGCTCTTCAGGAGGCAGAGGCTGGCGGATCACCTGAGGTCAGGAGTTGGAGACCAGCCTGGCCAACATGGTGAAACTCCGTCTCTACTGAAAATACAAAAATTAGCTGGGTGTGGTGGCAGGAGCCTGTAATCCCAGCTACTTGGGAGTCTGAGGCAGGAGAATCACTTGAACCAGGGAGTCGGAGGCTGCAGTGAGCAGAGATCACACCACTGCACTCCAGCCTGGGCAACAGAGCAAAACTCTGTCTCAAAGAAAAAAAAAAGATTGTCCTTCCTAGGCTGGCTATGAACCTAACACTAACACATGAATTCACCACCTTTTGTTTTTTCCTACTACACTATCAACCTTGCTTGGGTCTTTATTCAGAATACATTTTATGTAGTTTAGAATGACAAAAATTCAACAGGAAACTCTCTGCCTTTAAAATTCAATATTTTGTTAGCTTTACAGTGCGTAAAAAAATACTGATGTGAAAAGGTCTGTAAGTACTTTTTTGAAAATGGATCACTTGATGCCAAGAGTTTGAGACAAGCCTGACCAATTTGGCAAAACGCTGTTTCTACTAAAAATAAAACAAGTAGCCAGGCGTGGTGACATGACGTAATCCCAGCTGCTTGGAAGGCTAAGGCAGGAGAATCGCTTGAGAAAAATACAAAGATGTCAGATGATTAAGGATGTTAGGATTAAGAATGCATCTACAGCCAAGCGTGGTGGCTCATCCCTATAATCCAAGCACTTATGGAGGCCGAGGTGGGCAGATCACCTGATGTCAGAAGTTCGAGACCAGCCTGGCCAACATGGTGAAACCCTGTCTCCACTAAAAATATTTAAAAATTAGCTGGGCGTGGTGGTAGGCGCCCGTAATCCCAGCTACTCAGGAGGCTCAGGCAAGAGAATCGCTTGAACCTGGGAGGTGGAGGTTGCAGTGAGCTGAGATAGCACCACTTCACTCCAGCATGGGAATCAAGACCAAGACATGGTCTCAAAAAAGAGAATCTGTCTGTATCTGATTCTACAGAACCTGACTAGCTCTTCAGTGTTCAATCCATGAAGCCTCCAGCCCAGTGAGACCAAGGAGGTGTCACAGGGGAAGGACAGGACACAGGACCCTCAGTGCACTGTGGGACCCTGCATGGCAAGGATGTCGTGGAACACTGGTCAGATCCAAGCACAGCCTATAGTTTAGGAAGGAACGTCACGCTGATGTTGGTCGCCTGGTTTGCTCTTGTCTTACGGTTATGAAGGTGGTCACATTGGCAGAAGTTGGTCCAGAGCATGAAGAAAATCTCTGTACAACTTTTCTGCAAGTCTAAAATTATTTCAAATAAAAAGTCTAAAAATTTCACTTATGAGCTAGACAGATGAAGAGGTGGACCTAACACACACACACACGGGCGAGCCACAGTGTCTATGAGTGAGCAACTACCCCGTGTCCTTCCTATTGAATATTTTATTCCAAAGACACTAAGAAATAGCTACTAGGTAAAAACATTGCATAGTCTAGTACTTGACAAGGCATCTTACCACCCCGTCCACCTCATTATCCAGTTAGGTACATTTGATCTGGTTCTGTCTGTGTCCCAAGAGTATTTCTTTACTTCCTCTTATTTATTTATGTATTTTTTTGTTTGTTTTTTTGAGATGGAATCTTGCTCTGATACCAGGCTGGAGCACAGTGACACAATCTTGGCTCACTGCAACCTCTGCCTCCCAGGTTCAAGTGATTCTCCTGCCTCAGCCTCTTGAGTAGCTGGGGTTACAGGCACCTGCCACCATGCCCGGCTTTTGTACTTTTAGTATAGATGAGGTTTCATTGTGTTGGCCAAGCTGGTCTGAAATTCCTGACCTTGTGATCTGCCCACCTCGGCCTCCCAAAGTGCCGGGATTACAGGCATGAGCCACCACTTCCTCTTATTTTTTAAGGGGGATTTCTTACTGAGGCAATGTCTTTGTGTGTAATTCGGCAACTCTTTGTAACCACTGCAAAGAAACTTCACGACTGAGATAGCCCCATCCTCGTGTCTCGTGTCATCGCCACGCCACCACCAGACCTCTTACAAGAAGGAAAAAGGGACATATTCAAATATTTTATTTCTTGTCTTTTTTTATTGCCCAGGTTGACTTTTAGGCAGTTTATTTGGCGCTATGTAATTAAAACACACTCTGTCTTTTCTTCAGAAAGTAAACAGTTGTCGTTTTAGTGAAAGATTCTGATTCGTTAGCACATTTTAAAAAGCAAGATATTCTAGTTTTCACGTGAAGCTCGTCGTGTGCGAAGCCACAACGTTGTCTTGTTGTCTTGTTTACTTCCAGGCCAATGTGCTTTGTGAAGCAGCTGGAGATTCCTCAGTATGGCTACAGAAACAATGTCCCCACAACGACGCCGCGTTCCAACCTGGCCAAGGAGCTCGAGAAATATTCCAAGACCTCGTTTGAATACAACAGTTACGACAACCATACTTATGGCAAGCGAGCCATAGCTCCCAAGGTGCAAACCAGGGATATATCCCCCAAAGGATATGATGATGGTAGGAGGTGCACACTCTTATAATGAGAGACACGTTGCCATTGCTGATGTTGTTGTTGTGTATATCAATGTCCTACAACTTAGCTGAGCGGTGGTGGTCACTCGAAGGGTACCCAGAGAGCACGGTGTTCGTAGCACGGCCCAGGAGCTGAAAGCCCCCCGGGCCCACACAGCTGTAGGTGAGCAAAACCTCAGGGCAAGGAGGGAGAGGAGATGGTTTCCCCTCTGTAATTCCGAGACAGTGCACTCAGCTGCTCCTGTATGCAGCAGAGAAGCTAAGGACTGGCTCATTGTGTTTTGTGGTCCTGGGAAGACAGTGCCCGTATCTTAACAGGCTTCCTTTAAGTAAATGGCCGTAAGACAGACAGTGCTGGGGCAGCCAGCAGGTGGCCCTGGGCTCCCGGGAGCTTGGAGGAGCTCTGTACCCATCTCCTCGGTGTTCTCAGCCTTGCATGCACGTGAGACCCATCTGGGGAGGGTTTTTTAAAAATTCTCATGCCCAGCCTGCCCTCCAGACCAGTGAAATCGGGACCCTGGGTGCTCCCTGCATGATGGCGTTTTTCAGAAGCTCACCAGTGTCTCCCAGTGCAGCCAGGGCTAGTGGCCTCCTGTCCCCCAGCCTCTTCTCAGCAAGCCCAGGACCTGGGTCCCCCGTAACTGGGGACGATGGAGAGAAGCAAGGCCTGGCCTGGGTCCCCCGTAACTGGGGACGATGGGGAGAAGCAAGGCCTGGCCTGGGTCCCCCGTAACTGGGGACGATGGGGAGAAGCAAGGCCTGGCCTGGGTCCCCCGTAACTGGGGACGATGGAGAGAAGCAAGGCCTGGCCTGGGTCCCCCGTAACTGGGGACGATGGAGAGAAGCAAGGCCTGGCCTGGGTCCCCCGTAACTGGGGACGATGGGGAGAAGCAAGGCCTGGCCTGGGTCCCCCGTAACTGGGGACGATGGGGAGAAGCAAGGCCTGGCCTGGGTCCCCCGTAACTGGGGACGATGGAGAGAAGCAAGGTCTGACCTGGGTCCCCCGTAACTGGGGACGATGGGGAGAAGCAAGGCCTGGCCTGGGTCCCCCGTAACTGGGGACGATGGAGAGAAGCAAGGCCTGGCCTGGGTCCCCCGTAACTGGGGACGATGGAGAGAAGCAAGGCCTGGCCTGGGTCCCCCGTAACTGGGGACGATGGAGAGAAGCAAGGCCTGGCCTGGGTCCCCCGTAACTGGGGACGATGGAGAGAAGCAAGGCCTGGCCTGGGTCCCCCGTAACTGGGGACGATGGGGAGAAGCAAGGCCTGGCCTGGGTCCCCCATAACTGGGGACGATGGAGAGAAGCAAGGCCTGGTCTGGGTCCCCCGTAACTGGGGACGATGGGGAGAAGCAAGGCCTGGCCTGGGTCCCCCGTAACTGGGGACGATGGGGAGAAGCAAGGCCTGGCCTGGGTGCTGCCGATGTGGCCGTAGCTTTGCTCCTTGCTGGCTCGTGGCTGCTGTGGCACCAACAAAATAGAGCTCACGGAACAGACGTGATGCCACGGGCTCCACGGGGAAGGGTGGTTCATGTTGGCTAGTGCTTATTTGAACCACCACCAAGAGTGTGAACTAGTTACCATTTCACTACAAAGCTAGTGGGTAAGTAGTTTTTCATTAGAGGGGAAGACTGTGTTTGTTTAATTCTATTTATTTCTCTAAACGTGTGTGCTTTAAATTCTAGGCTATATAGATGTATTGCCAAATTTTACCAATTGGGACTTGGGGTGTAAATGTTCTGATGATTTAGAAGCCTTATCATGATGCTGTCTAGCACAGGGAAAAGAAATCACTTTTTTAAAAAGGTTATCAAGCTTTTCTTTGAAAAAGATACTTAGGGCCGGGCTCAGTGGCTCACGCCTGTCATCCCAGCACTTTGGGAGGCTGAGGAAGGTGGATCACTTGAGGCCAACAGTTCCAGACCAGCCTGACCAACATGGCAAAACCCTGTTTCTACTAAAAATACAAAAATTAGCTGGCGTGGTGGCTCATACCTGTAATTCCAGCTGCTCGGAGGCTGAGGCACGAGAATCACTTCAACCTGGGAGGCAGAGGTCGAAGTGAGCTGAGATATGGCACAACTGCACTCCAGCCTGGGCGACAGAGCGAGACTCTGTATCAAAAACAAAGGAAAAGATATGTAGTTAAAATCACAGTTCACGTACACACCCAGTATTTAAACTGAATGCTTGGGGAGTTCCGAAACCATTTTATCATTCTACAGGAGTTGCTGTACATCTTTCTAAGCTACGGTATTTCTTGCTTTAATAACAATTCATTCGCATAGAGAATGAAATTCAGTATTTCTTTGATGTATCATATATTGGTCAGAAACACAGACAAATGGAAAAAAAGGAGTGACTGTAGGGTGTAACAGAAATAGTTCTGTCGGTTTGGTTTGTTGTAATAATTTCAGGGTTCTTGTAATTTCATTTGTTCATCTGCAAGTGAAGGATCAAAAGAAATTAAGTTCTTGTGACTGAAGACTGTTTCTGTGATTTCCAGTTCATGGAAATCAATCGATTCGGGATTGATCAATTGATCGAATTGATCAATTGATCGAATACCGGGATTCGATCAATTCTTTCATTAGATGCCCATTTTTACGCACCTGATTTTGTTCTTGTTCCGGGGGGTCTGATTTCTTTCATTAGCTTTATTGCTATGGTCAGACTCCAGCCTGAGAAGAAAGGGGGCTTCTGGGTAAAGTCGTGACCAGCAGAGCCGTCTTAGGTCACGGTGCCTTTAGCAGACCCGAAGTCAAACCCACTGAGCGTATTCTCGGTGCCGTTCTTAGGAGCGGGATGCTGCTGGACACGTTAGCCTTGTGCGCTGTGGGTTTCCTCGGGAGTAGGGAGGAAGCGACAGTGTCCTCTGCTGACCTCACGAGGCTGCCGTGAGGCTGAGCGGAGATGGGACGGTGTGAGGTGCACTCTGTGTCTGTACGAGATGAGCCGTGATGTGTTAGTCACCGCCACTGACCACCCCATGCTCGGCAGCGTCCCTGCTGTGGAGACTAAGGCTGAGCCATGCTTTGCAGCCGAACCCCTAGAAACCAGGATTTATCGAGCAGACAGGCCGAAGGCTCGATGTTAGGGCTTCAGGAAAACAGAGCAAAGGAAATGCAGCCTCTTACCACAATTTATTGAGAAAACAAGCCTACCCTCTGCTTATTTGTGTGAGTATAAATTTTAGCGGTACGAGTATTATGTGGATATATTGTGTGGTGGTGAAGTCTGCGCTTTTAGTGACACTCTGTTTCCACTTCACTAGACTCATCTGACAGATTTTAAAAGCAACCTGGAAAGTGCCCACTAGGACAAAACTGGCTGGTAGGGCTGTTGAGGGAGTGTGATCTAAGGGGACCCGTCCCCACACCTGGGCACCAGGAGGGAGATTCTGACTGGAGTGACTACCGTCTGCAGTGACCCTCCCATGTATCTTTGCCAAGACTTGCTTCAGAATTGAGTCATTGCTCCTAAAAAGAGGCAGAGAAATGGGCTTCTTGTAAGGGAGAAGCCCATTAGCACAGCTCTTAGCAACCACAGGTCAGGGCCGTGGAGATACAGAATGAAATAGAACATAGGACCTTCTCTGCAGCCTTGGAGAATTATCCCCTAAATCACACCAGCTGTGATCAAACCACTCACGAAACCTTCACTTCACCACCTGCATCCTTCCAAACGCGGCACCAATGCTTGCTGTCCACCTGCCGATCTGTGTCTGTCTGTGTGTCTGTGTGTCTGTCTGCCTGCCTATCCATCTGTCAGTCCATCATTCCTTCCCTCAGGATACACAAAATAGTGAAACACACACTGCTGCCCAGTGAAGTGAGGAGTCCCTCTGCCGGGAGGATTAGCGTGAACGTTACCCAAGTGGCAAACTTTAAATGAGATCACAGAGTTTGAGCAGAAATTATGCAAAGGTAGGGAAACACACAGGTCAGTGAGCACAGCCAGTGGTCTGGGAGGTCAAGACTGAGACCCATGAGAAGGAAGAACAGGGACAGCTGTCGGGGCTGCTGAGGAAAGGGTTTCACATTGTCTATAGGAAATAGGAATCCATGCAGGGTGATGGAGGGGCTGAGGGGAGGAGGACTGAGCACCGACTCAGGCATCTGGGCCCTGCCCTCTCCTGGGAACTCCAAGCCAAGGCCTACCCAGACTGTTTTGCATGGTGAGCTAAGAATAGCTTTGACATTTTTAAAGAATTGAAGAAAAACACAAACTACAAATAATATTTCCTGATATATAAAAACTATGTGAAATTCTGCTTCCATGCCATGCATAGAATGCCATTGGCACCTGGCTGCCCTCAGGGCTTGCTGGGCAGGCTATGGTTGCTCCTACAGGGCAAAGCAGAGCTGAGTGGCCGCAGAAATGATCGCACAGCTCCCAAAGCCTAAACATTTGCTACAAGATCCTCTCCAGAGAAAGTTGCCAACCCCTGGCCTATGACATCTCCGCCGCTGCTGTGTCTGCAGGCAACACACCCCACCCTTGGTGGCCTAAACCCATCAGGTCTCCACCCTGGAATCCGCTCTACCCATGCTCTCCTATTGGTCACCCCCAGCCTCCCATGCTCTCCTATTGGTCACCCCCAGCTTCCCATGCTTTCCTATTGGTCACCCCCAGCCTCCCATGCTCTCCTATTGGTCACCCCCAGCCTCCCATGCTCTCCTATTGGTCACCTCCAGCCTCCCATGCTCTCCTATTGGTCACCCCCAGCTTCCCATGCTCTCCTATTGGTCACCTCCAGCCTCCCATGCTCTCCTATTGGTCACCCCCAGCCTCCCACGCTCTCCTATTGGTCACCCCCAGCTTCCCAACCCTCAGCATTTAGACCTTTCCATCATCTTAGCATTTCCTCTTCTCTGCCCGCTGCCCTCTTGGCCACACAGACCACTCCCCTGACTGCCAGGCAGCTGCAGGCTCAGCTTATCTCTCCTGCATGACCCCTCTGGAGTGCACCTCCCTGGCCCTCTGTCTCCAACCCTACCAAGTCCACCTGCAGGGCTGCCCTTCTTCCCTCTGCCTGGCTGACTTCCTGCAGCCTCTCCACCTGAGCAGAGGCAACTCCCTGGCAGGCCCTTCCTACCACTCGCCAGCCCTCTGTGTCCGTGGAGCTGGTGCCATATACTGCCCTGTAGCGTGGCTGCATCCCACCGCTTGGGCACCGTCTGCTCAGACTGGCCTATCTTTCCATGGGCCACAAGCTCCTGCTGGGCCACAGGCCAGGTCTGCAGATTTACTCCACCCTCTAAGGCCAAGGCAGGGAAGGGAGGCAGTAGCTGTGCCCAGGACACAGAGGAAAAGAGAATCTGAAACCGAGACCCTGACTCCCCTTGGACATCAGCTCAACTCCAGCGAGTAGAGCGTGTGGCTTGTAGATGTCATCTCACAGGCTAGAAAGCTCCGTTCCTTCCCACGTAAGATTAGACTCGGCGCCACAGATTAGGGACTGAATCAAGTTAGGTCTAAAGGCCACTGGGTCCCAGCTAGTGAAGACGTCTTCATGATGGACATCTTTTAATTGCATTCTTCTTTGTCTTGTTTTCATGGCAATTCATATTGTGGAGACATGTTTATCTATTCTCTGCAAGAAACTGAATACAGAAGGAAATGGACATTTCTAGGAGAATGAGGCATGCACATTTAGTAAGAATTTCACAAGCAGAGTAGGCAGATGGAAAGGTCCTCCCTGGAAGGGTTAGTATTTTGTTGTTTGGTTGTTTTTTGCTCTTTCCCTTTTATCCTGCAGTAGAAGAGGTATTTTTAGGATGGTTTAAGACCCAGAAGCTGCTCCTGTTTCAAGGCGGCTCTGGTATCTAGAGTTGAAGCCACTGCATTGCTCATAATCGACAGTGATGTTCTGGGCACCCAGAAGAACATTAACACATTCTTGCTGCTGATGGATTGAAAAGCAATTTGATCAAAAATAGCTTTGGGCCAGGTGCGGTGGCTCAAGCCTGTAATCCCAGCACTTTGGGAGGCCAAGGCAAGTGGATCACCTGAGGTCAGGAGTTGGAGACCAGCCTGGCCAACATGGTGAAACCAACCCCATCTCTACTAAAAATACAAAATTAGGCAGACATGGTGGCAAGTGCCTGTAATCCCAGCTACTCGGGAGGCTGAGGCAGGAGAGTAACTTGAGCCTGAGAGGCTGAGATTGCAATGAGCCAAGATGGTGGCACTGCACTCCAGCCTGAGTGACAGAGTGAGACTCCATCTCAAAAAAAAAAAAAGAAAGGAAAAGAAAATAGGTTTTTTTTTTTTTTTTTTTTTGGCAAAAGAAAAAGAAAGTGCATTCTGTCATTGTGAAACTGCTCTCATGATCAGACCAAGCATCCTCCATGCTGGAAGAGGGAGGACAGAGCACCCACAATCTGAGGCCCTTGCTCTACAGTGCCCCCTGCTGTCAGGGCACTGAGCCGAACAATGCTGGGTGTGGTCCGAAAGATACTGGCATGAAGGGCTATGTTGACATTTTACAAACAGGGATAATTCTTAGGACCAAAGAGCTTCCTTTCCTGGGCAGTTTTAACTGTAGGCACTCTTATTTTTGTTTTGTTTTAATTAAAATTTTTAATTCTTTTATATTTAATAAATGGTGCATGTGAAAGTAGATATTATATCGTCTTAGCTGCCCATTCTAGTGAGATGAGTCAACAGGCACGTCAAAAAGCTCTTGACAGTACATTCACCGACTAAACTTCAGGACCGTCCACTTGGTACCATCTAGATCCAGCATCTTATGAATTAAAAATCAGGGAAAGCCGATGAATCATCATGCCTACATTTTATAACTTCAGGATAATTTAAGGTGATTCAAGTAAGATGAGAGGAAGAAATGCAGATTCGTTTTAGTTAAAGATTCTTTCAAGTAAAATGTTGTCACATAGAGGTAGCTTTTTTTCTTTTTTGTTTCGACTTTTATTTTAGATACAGGAGGTACGGGTGCCTGGCTGTTACATAGGCCCGGGTAGTGAACACAGCACCCAGGAGGTAGTTCTGCAACCCCCACCCCTCTATAGCGTCCACAGTGTTGACTGTTCCCATGTTATGCCCGTGTGTGCTCACGTCTAGCCCCCACTTATAAGTGAGAACATGTGGTAGGAGGTTTTCTGTTCCTGCATTAATTCGTTTAGGTTTATGGACTCCAGCTCCACCCATGTTACTGCAAATGACATCATTTTATTGTTTTTTATGGCTGCATAGTATCACACAATGTATATGTACCACATTTATCTAATCCACCATTGATGGGCACCTAGGTTGATTCTATGTCTCTGCTATTGTAAATAGCATGGCGATGAGCATGTGACCGCACATGTCTTTCTGGTATAATGATCTACTTTTATCTGGTATATACCCAGTAATGGGATTGCTGGGTCTAATGGTAGCTCTGTTTTAAATTCTTTGAGAAAACTCCAAGCTGCCATCTAGTGGCTGAAATAATTTGCATTTCCACCAAGAATGTATAAGTCTTCCCTTTTCTTTACAGCCTCTCCAGCATCTGTTGTTTTTTGGCTTTTTAATAGTAGCCATTCAGACTGGCGTGAGAGGCTGTCTCACTGTGTTTTTGCTTTGCAGTTCTCTGGTGATTAGTGATGCTGAGCATTTTGTCACGTGTTTGTTGGTCACTTGTATGTCTTCTTTTGAGAAGTGTCTGTTCACATTCTTTGCCGATTTTTAAAGGATTATTTGTGGTTTGCCTGTTGATTTATTTGTTCCTCATAGACGTCAGATGTTCAGCCTTTGTCAGCTGCATAGTTTGTGAACGTCTTACACTGACATCTTTAATCCACCTTAAGTTAATTTTTGTATATGGCAGAAGTTACAGGTCTAGTTTCATTCTTCTGCATGTGGCTCAGCAGCTATCCCAGCACCATTTCCCCACTGCTTGCTCTTGTTGGCCTTGTCAAAGACCAAATGGTTGTAGACACGTGGCTTTATTTCTGAGTTCTCAATTGTGTTCCATTGGTCTGTGTGCTGTTTCTACACCAGTACCAACCTATTTTGGTTACTGTAGCCTTATAGTATACTTCGAAGTCAGGTAGAGTGTAACCTCTGGCTTTGTTCTTTTCGCTTAGGATTGCTTTGGCTATTTTGGGCTCTTTTTTGATTCCATAGCAATTTTAGAATCACTTTTTTCCTAACTCTGAAGAATTACATTGGTAGTTTGATAGAAATAGAATTGAATCTGTAGATTGCTTTGGGCAATATGGCCATTTTAACAATATGGATTCTGCCAATCCATGAACATGGGACATTTTTCCATTTATTTGTGTCGTCTCTGATTTCTTTCAGCAGTGTTTTATGGTTCTCCTTGTGGAAATCATTCACCTCCTTGGTGAGCTGTGTTCCTAGGTATTTCATTTCATTTGTGGCTACTGTTAATGAGATTGCCTGCTTGATTGACTGCCAGCCTGGACGTTATTGGTGTACAGAGACACTGGGGTAGCATTTTCTAATTGAAAAGATGCTGAACTCTCTCAGACAAACACATCCTTGATGGCAGTCGAGGCTCTTTGTGGACATTGGGCAGCCTCAGTCTCCACATCTGTGAAGTGGGCATGTGGTAGCATCTTACAGGGCGGTGGAGGCCCAGATGCAATCCTGTTGGAGGATGCTGTGAGCACAGTGTAGCGGGAGTCACTGTGACAGGAGCTCGTGAGGAGAAGCCTCTGTCTGGGCGTGAACAAGAGCTCCAGCCACACCTCTGCGCCCACACTCCTGTGCCCACACTCCTGTGCATCTCCCTCATGAACGCTAAGCCTGGGTCACCAGCTGACCTGTGTCGGCTGCAGTTGTTTGTTGTATAGACTTTTATTATTCCTTTCTTTTCTTTCTTTTTTTTTTTTTGGAATTGAAATTTCCTCATTTCAAAACAAAAGTGTTTTTTTTTTTTATTTTTGTGGGTAATGGTTTTTTATTCCTAAATTAGTGGCTAGCCCTCACCAGTAAAAATGAAACCCCATTATAAATATTATTATTTCATTTGTCCTACTATTTTTCTACTGTTTCCTAACAAAATTGTAAGTGATGTAGAATCACAAGCTTTAGATGACATCCAGAGTATCACAAACTGCAAACTGCAGGTTGCGCGGGGTGGCTCAGGGTGCACACTGCACACGGCCCGTGGGGGTGCCCTGATGGCCTCTGCTGTGTCCCTCTGGTTGACTCCCTTGAAGCCCCACACGGTCTCTCTCAAAGGCCCTGGTGTGGGCCCTGCTCCAAACAGCAGCCACCGCCCACCCCACCCTGCGCTGCTGGGCTCCCCAGAGGAGGGGCATTCCCAAAGGAGAGAGAAGGGAGGGGCACACTGATGGCCACTCAGACACGCTTCTCAGGGATAGCTGTGCCCACCAGCCATGGGACCACTCAGGGTGGCTTTGCTAATTCAGATTAGCAAAACACAGTCATAACATCTACAGGTTACTATTGTATTTCATGGGTTTTGTGGGTGTGGATTTGAGCCTCTGGTTAATGCACAGGAATCTGAGTGTAAAACAGCAAAACAGTCACTTGCTTGGGGAATCCTCTGTACCTTTTGGCAGAGGCTGAGGGGAAGATAGGGCGGCCAACTCCCGCCCTGCGCACTGACCTCAGTGCTTCCTCTGCAGGGGCCTGTGCGTTACAGAATCACCAGTAACACACCTCTCCCCGATGTCCTGAGAGCCTCAGTCCAAACCCAAACCTTGCAGTGATGACCACTTCTTTTTTTTCCTTTATCCGAATCCAGGGCAGTTTCTTAGCACTGCTCATACTGTTAGCAATGGGAGGAGGCTTTCTGCTTCCCGTAGCTTTGTTCTCTCCTTCCTCTGTGGGAAGGGGTCCCTGGGGAAGTCCGGCTCCAGGTTCAGAGCTGCTGCCCGTGGCACGGAAGACGCCAAGGGAGCCGTGACCTCCTGCGAGGTCTCCCTTTCCTTGCAGCAGCAGACAGAACCACAGTTTCCATCAGAATTAGGCAGCGTGGAGCTTTGCCGATTAGGGCCAGGACAGCCCTAAGCACCAGGAGAGCTCGGGCTAGGGTGTCTCTAGCCTATTGCCAGGTTCTCCCAGCCACACTCATGCCGGTCCCAGGGAGGCAGGCAGGGATCTCTTGGAGAAGAAGGTGCTTCCTTAAGGGAGGGGCTCACTGGCAGGGATTTAGGACATGGGAGAAACCAGGTCCACCTCTGAGTCCTTCCTCACTCCACTAGATTCCGATTGACATGTATGGACCCTGCACAGGTGATGTTCTGTGACATTAACTGGTAGAGATAATAATTAGTAAAGAAGGACCCATCCAGGTAAATCCTAGACTGAAACATTTTCTCATCCGTGTGCTAAAGGAGATTTTTAACAGCTCTCACAAACAACCCTTGCCCTCAGTGCCAGTTTGGCTGTTAGCGAGTGTGGTGGCTCAGAAAGGATGACTGGGCAGCAGAAATCGTGTCAGTGAGGGTGGGTGCAGGGAACAGAGGGCTCGTGGCTATGAAAGGGGCAGCTGCATGTGTGCCCGGCGTGTCTGCCTGCCACTGAGGGGCCACTCTGAGTTCATCCTGAGCTAATTCTCTATGCCCGTTTCCTCCTTTCACTCCCATGACCTGTCGGGTCTGCATGCCCGGCCAGAAACCCACTTCCAAAGCACGAGGTCCCCACAGGCCCAGCAGGTGGCCCCCTGGTCCCCTTGAATCCCCGTCACCTGCAGAGGACCCGGGGCCCCAGGTGGCTGTCGCAGCCCCTCTGGCTGAAAGGCACAGCCCAGCTCTTGACAGATGAGAGATTGTGGATTCAGGTCTGGTCACCAAAGGTGCTCATGAGCCCTCGAGTGTCGGGGAGGAGCGCCACTCACTCTTAGGGCCTGGACAGGGATTTGACAGGGCGGAATGCCCAGTCACTTCCCTGCACCCTGTGGCTCCCGAAAGCTAGCCAGGCGTGTGCCTGTCTTTGGAGGGGCCAGGGGCTGGGTGCCAGGTGCGCCTTTCCAACAGGTTGCTGAGTTCTCCTCCAGGGCCAACCCGATTCTCTGCGTATTCAAATATACACAATGTAAAAAAAAGAAAAGGAAACGGAGGCAGAGGGTTTTGTTTTGTTTCTGTTTGCTGTTGTTCGTTTTCCTTACGCATAAGCCCCGGCACCCCGCGGCCGTGCCACGCGGCCGCGTGTGTCCGAGGCCGGGCGGGCAGGCCCTGCCGCGCGCCGTGTGCCGTGGCCCTGCGGCCGGGGCCTGAGTCATCCCGTCCCTGTCTCCCCAGCGAAGCGCTACTGCAAGGACCCCAGCCCCAGCAGCAGCAGCAGCAGCAGCTACGCGCCCAGCAGCAGCAGCAACCTGAGCTGTGGCGGGGGCAGCAGCGCCAGCAGCACGTGCAGCAAGAGCAGCTTCGACTACACGCACGACATGGAGGCGGCGCACATGGCGGCCACCGCCATCCTCAACCTGTCCACGCGCTGCCGCGAGATGCCGCAGAACCTGAGCACCAAGCCGCAGGACCTGTGCGCCGCGCGGGTAGGCGCCCCGGGCGCGGGGTGTGGGGCCCCCTGGCGGACGGGAGGTGCGGGTAGGCGCCCCGGGCGGCGGGTGGGGCCCCCTGGCGGGCGGGAGGCCGAGTTCCTCCCACAGCGTTCTTCCCACCGTGAGCCGGCGGCGCAGCTTCCGCTACAGCGGCCTGGGCGGCCCGTTGTCCAGAGCGCGTCCATGTTCTAAATCAGGCCCGCGGCAGGTCTCGCGGGTTATCGCGCGTCCACGGATCCTTCTCCCAGGATCCAGAGTCATTCTGTAAACAAGGGACCCCACGGAGGTCCCCAGGAGGCTGTGCTGGCACTGGTGTCAGGTGGAACGCAGGGACCGTTTCGTGGCCCACACTCCCGGTGGATTCCGGGGAGCTGGGGGAGCAAAGGAAGCAAACGTCAGACTTCCACGCCAAGGGGTCCGCCCGTGTTCGCAGCCAGCGCGCGGTGCTTCGGCGTTCTCAGGGATGCCTGAAAGTGATCTGAAACGTACACGGAGAGGGTCCGTTTTTTACTTTTTTGTCAACGAGCGCGTGTCAGATGCGGCTCGGCCTGAGAGCGCTGCCTGCCAAGGCCACCGGGCGGCCGGGAACGGAGAAGCGGTGGGGCGGGGAGCCCCCCATCCTGTCGTCAGGAGCGCTGGGCGCGGACATGGTCACGCCTCTCCCGTCAGCAAAGGGCTCTCAGCTGAGCGGCGCGCCTGGCCGTGCCCCTGGGCGCGCGACACTCAGTGGTTCCTAGAAATACTTGTAGTTTGTATGCGTGAGGAAAGGTCAGTCGTCTTACGTTTTGCAAATGTTTTTCTTCTAGCGGTATATTTAGTCTTAGATATTTGGAGACGCGTCAGGGGCGTTCAGTTTCATGGTAATCGAGGTTGCTAAAATGCAAGGTTAGCATGGAAGAGATTCTGTGGCAACCACAAGGAAAAAGAGAGAGACCCCTTCCAAGTTTTTTGGCACTTTCTTAAAATTAAACTAAAACTGAGAGAATAAATGCAACATTATGAAGCTTAAATTAGCATCAAAGCCTCAAATCAGAGTGCACTTTGACAAAGAGAGTTCAGGCAGAATGATACTGTATAATTTATCACGGTAACAGCTCCAGGGATGGGGGTCTCATTCCAAGCATCTTCCTTCTGCTGTAGCACGGAGAGGAGAGAGAGGAGAGCTGCCGGACCTCTGAGGACGCAGCAGCTTCACACCAGCTCTGAAATCAAACTTCTGCTCAAGAGCGTGTCGCTCTCTGAGGAGAAACATGCAGGCTCGTTAGGGGCGTTTGATTTCTTTTTAACTTTCTGTCCATGGGTCCCTTCTTATGACTCTCCTCCTGAAAGGCAAGTACTCCAGAATTCTTGATGTGTTTCAAAGCATCATTTAAAAAAAAAAAAAAAAAGCCTCACCCTGTAACTCTTTGGTTTTTTAAGCCAGTAGACTAAACTGTAGCTTTGCTGGAGTCGCAGGTCAGACGGTAATCACTGTAGTAAAGGTATTTTTGGCTGCAATTGCAAATCTCCTTTCTTAAAATGGAAAATTTTCTTTATCATAAAAGTTTGTATTTCAGACTGGCAAGGTAGCTTGCACCGGTAATCTCAGCACTTTGGGAGGTTGAGGCAGGCAGATCGCTTGAGGTCAGGAGTTTGAGACCAGCCTGGCCAACATATAGTGAAATTGCATCTCTATTAAAAAACATACAAAAAATTAGCTGGGCATGGTGGTGCAAACCTGTAGTCCCAGCTACTTGGGAAGCTGAGGCAGGAGAATTGCTTGAACCTGGGAGGCGGAGGTTGCCGTGAGCCCAGATTGTGCCACTGCACTCCAGCCTGGGCAACAGAGCAAGAGACTCTGTCTCTCAAAAAAAAAAAATTGTGTTACAAGGTAGATTTTAATTCCTTCTCTTTCCTTCCTTCATCCTTCTAATTCTTTTGTTATCCTCCTCTGTAATTCTTGAACTACTAGCATCTATAAAACTAAAAGAGAAGTTCTAAGCTGATATGTGTGTGTGTTTATACACACACATTCATACATGCACATATATGTATATACACACATGAATACACACAAAATTTTTATCTCAGATATTTGAACTGTAATAAATTAAAATTAAGTACTTTGAAATTTTCTTCTGAACAGACTCTAAATTGGAGACATAACAAGACAAGAAGGAAGGAGAGATGGAGAGAGAGAGAGAGAGAGAGGGAGAGAGGAAAACAGCAGACAAATAGGGAAATGGAGGGACGGATGGATGGATGCCTGAATTCTCCACCCATTTTGCAGCTAAGCATGGGATAACAGGAATGTACCAGCCACGCTTAGCTGCCTCCTTTGCCTGTTCACCTTGGGAGTTTAGGCAGAGGAAGCAGCAGTGAGGAGGTCTGTGTTTGAGCGCTGTACTGGCTGACGGCAGGACTGCCGTCTGGGGGGATGGGCTCGTGGCGTTACAGGAGGCCAGGCCCAGCACTGTCACCATGTCTTTTTGCCGACAGAACCCTGACATGGAGGTAGATGAGAACGGAACCCTGGATCTCAGCATGAACAAGCAGAGGCCGCGGGACAGCTGCTGCCCCATCTTGACCCCCCTGGAGCCCATGTCTCCCCAGCAGCAGGCCGTGATGAACAACCGCTGTTTCCAGCTGGGCGAGGGTGACTGCTGGGACCTGCCCGTAGACTACACCAAAATGAAGCCCCGGAGGATAGACGAGGACGAGTCCAAAGACATCGCTGTATGTCCTTTTCATTGAGCCTGCCTGTGCTGAGCGCCAGACTTTAAAATGGGGCCTCAGCCGAAAGAAAATGCCATTTGCACATGCCTGATGAAAAAATACCTTTTCTCTTTAAATATGACCTTTAGCTGAGGAGAGCTTAGGAAGGAGTTTTTGTTGACCCAGAAGAGATTTGTGACTACCATTGATTAGAGTGAAACAAACGATTGACTCTAGTAAATGATAAAGTTTATTTTCTAACAAGTGTTTTGTTACAAATCATTAAGAAAACGTATAAATAACATGTGAGTTCATTTTTCTGGGTGTCTTGTTGAAACAATACAAGATTTTCCTTGCAGGTAGAGAATTCTATTAGGAGTCTTAGACACTTATATGGTTAACTATATGCTATTAATTAACTAGCTCCTCAAAACTAGGGCCAGTGTCCCTTCTCTAAGACACCTAAAGTATTCAGAAGAGTTTACTCTAGCCCTGGACAAATTATTTTAGTACCATCACCTAAATCTTTGTTTATGACAGTATTAGTAAAACATCTGTGTCAGGAACATATTTTTGAAGTAGTTATGGTGTTCAAACTCAGGTTATTAAAATAGATAGAATGCCCTTTAGGCTTTGAAAAGAAATAAAGAAAAATATTTTCTTTATGTACTGGCTTTAGAGTGTTCAGTTCTGAGAAGTATGACATCTTCTTTATTTCACTGAAAAATGAAACTTATTTTTAGTACACTAGAGAGATCACCATCAAAGCACTATTGTTGTACAGAAACAAGGAAATGGAAAAAAGCAAACATTAGCAACACGTAGAAATTGCCAGAGAGGGCACCTGCTTCTAAGCCTATTATCTGTATTGTTCAAATTGATTTCAGTATCCAGGCATTGTGAAAAAGAACCAAATCGGAGTGGCAAGCTCAATTTCTACGTATTTTTTTCTCCGGCAGTGTTGAATCATTACTGCCAAATAAGGCATGGTGGTTGAATCTCCAAATTTATGTTAATTAAAAGTAAGCCCTCATAAAATGGCAGAAGTGTGTTCATCCTGGATTGTCATGGAAGGCAGATCCTCCCGTGTATCTATAGACTTAGGAAACGTGTCTGCTGAGTGTTGCCACCTGTAGAAACATCTACGTTACTGCAGTTGAACGCACAACCACAAAGGAAGTTTACAGTTACCTTCCCCTAAATTGGTCTCCATTACCTTGAATCTTAAAAGCACATGCTTGTCAAATACCGACCAGCGGTTTGGGGAAAACTCAGCTCTAAGGCGCTGTAGTTCCAGTCCTGAATCCCGGCAGGCAGGGTTGAGCAGAGCAGCCCCCGCACAGGTGTGTGCTAACACTGGATGAGGAAGAGCAAGGGAAACGTAGGCCCTGGCCGCCAGACCCTCCAGGTGAATACTGAATAGGGCCTGGACCACTGGCAGGTGACCCTCATTTTAGGAGTTTAGATCAGTGGATGAACAGTTCAGTGTGCATTTGCAGAAGGGGCGTTATCAGGACAAAAATATGTAGCGAACTTAAAGCTACAGCAGGAAGAGGTGCGAGACGTGGAGGCCACAGAGCCGCGAGCCGCCGCCTCAGCCTGTGTGCATGTGACCATCCGTGTGGCTCTGAAGGTGTGTTTTGCCCACAGCCAGAAGACTTGGACCCATTCCAGGAGGCTCTAGAAGAGAGACGGTATCCAGGGGAGGTGACCATCCCGAGTCCCAAACCCAAGTACCCTCAGTGCAAGGAGAGCAAAAAGGATTTAATAACGTAAGCATGCTGTGAGGTGAAATTACGAATCTCCTCAATCTTCCCATTCTTTGGCTGATTTTTAAAGACCGGATCTGTACATGCCTTGCCGTTCGAGCATGCGACATTCGCAGCGATCAATGTTTCCGACTGCCGGGTCGGTCGGGTGAGCAGCTCGCCGGGCACGTGCCTGCTCCCAGTGGCGCTCTGCCGGCCGGGGGCGTCGTGTTCATTTAACCCGTGCATTTTGCCGCTTTTCTTCAGGGCGCTTAAACCCCCTTGCAGACATTGCAGCTAAACTGGAAACAATGAAACTTTTTTAAAAGTTTTTTTTTTTTAAACATACTTACTATTTTGGCTGTTTTTGTTTTTGTTTGGTGGCAGATGTCCAACTCCAGGGTGTGATGGGAGTGGTCATGTGACTGGTAATTACGCCTCACACAGAAGGTGTGACTTCATTTTTCTCATGGTGGATTCTGTCTTTTCAATTTATTGTTTTCAGCTTACCTCAACAATGCTGTCAAAGTAAAAATGTTGAATTCTGTGTCAACCCTTTAAGTGCTCTATGTTGACCTTCAAAAGCATGCTAATTTATGTGTTGTATAATGTCTTTTATTTTCAAATAAACGACCCAAATTTGTAAAATTCTTCTTAAGCATTGAAACCAAAGAGCAGAAATGTTTTATCTGATTTTTTAAACGATTGCTTATTAACAGAAATATTTTCTTAAATTTATATTCGAACTGATTCAGAATTAATTCTACAAAAAAAATTCAATATACAGCACTTGCCCATTGCTTTTCTGCATTAAACTCTTTAATTTCGGTTTTTATGTCGTGTTTGTTCGGGAGGTGCGCGCTTCGCGGTTGACTGACCTGCCTGTCCCGGCCTGTCTTACAGTCTGTCCGGCTGCCCCCTGGCGGACAAAAGCATTCGAAGCATGCTGGCCACCAGCTCCCAAGAACTCAAGTAAGATTTAATGACAATCATTCTCTTTTAAAAATCCATTCACTCAGTAGTCCACAAAAAATGATGTATCATTTGCAAAGAAAAATATCTGTTAAAAAACATGACCTGTGCACCCCAGTGCCTTCACTTAGACACGTGATTGGGTCCTTGGAATTTCAGCCACTTTCCACACAGCCCATTCGGCCTTTTCCCCTGACATACCTCCAGCTGTTCATGTCATAACCTTTCTGTCTGGAATTTCCCAAAGCATGAGTATTTTCTCTTCAGATTTGCATGCATATGGAAGGGAAATTTTACAGTTACTCAAATTCTTAGAAAATGACTGTAATTTAAATAATCAAGATTTAATGTTTAAAAGAAATTCATAGAAGTATTTAAAATATGGGCAGTTAAATAGCACTCATGACAAAATCTAACATCATAATAGCTAATTTCTTAAATACGCTGTGGTCTTAGTCATGAATACTCATGGCTGGGGGATCCGGAGAGTCACGGAAGTCAACCAGACACACATCATTCTAGAGCTGCACCTCCCTCTCCTCTATGCCTGTCATTTTTAAGCATAAATCTGGCAAAATGGTGAAACACCTACGTTTATACTGCCACACCGAGATCTTCCTCCTTCACATAGACATCTCTAGATGCAGGTCCAGACAGGTTCTGGAAGAAGCGGGTGGAAGTCACAGAGGGAGTCTCAAAGCCTCTGCACTCCAGGGAGGGTGTATGTGCAGGTGCACGCAGGGAAACAGGGCGAGACCTGGGAGATCCCCACAGCGCGATGAGGGCTGGGAGTCCCCAGATCATCACTTTAAATTATCTGACATGCCATATCATTGTCAAATAGCTTGGTTTTCATTTTGTTTGGAAAAAGCGTTATCCATGCAAAGAGAATGCTGCTTTCCAACCCACGTTTGATCTCTTTCACAATCATCCACCCCACCCCTGCCTCCCAGCCCCTCAACCCCTGAGGATAGACCAGGACTATTGCAAAGTGTAGCCTTCGGTTTCACACCCGTGTCGTCTTTTACAGGGTCCCTGTCCAAGGCCCTAGGGCCATAGATCACCTGCTTATGTTCAGTGACTTCCTGAACTAGGTCTTTCGCCACAAGACCCCTGGAACTCTCTTCGTGGAATGTAAACGCCTGGAGGCTTCCTCTTACTTAATGCCTTTAAAGTCTGTAGCCTCATCCAAAACAGTGCCTAATGGACAAAGTAGCTTTAGGACCTCAAAACGGACAGCGTTAGCAGGAACAACTCGACCCACTTTGTTCAGGCATCTTTTGTATGGCTCGAAACCACATTTCCCTCATGGTCAAAACATGACTAACTGCACTTGGAACTTGGCCAGTACATCAGAACATGGTAACATTCCTTTGAATTCCTTGATGAGGGACACTTTGCAAAAGTTTGGCACATCTCCAGTTCCAACAGGCCAGCTGTAGACAGGAAAACAACCTCTGTAAAAGTTGCGTCTAGCGTTGCCTCTGACTGGTCAGAGGCTGCCGGGTTCAGTTTTCTTTGGCTTGAGCATCCCTTAACATTAGGCTTGGCAGTTCATGCTGATTTGAAATTCCAAGCCAACTTGCTGTTTCTCCAGCATCAGCACTTTCTTATTCTCTTACCTCATCTTGCAAGATGGTGTGGTCTCCTCACTTTATCATCTTCCAAGGGAGCCCGTTAGCTCTTTGTGCCTTCCAGGGCAGGGTGAGAACGGTCAGCCCCTCCTTCCTGCCTTGTCCTGAGGGGAGACTGGATCTTCCAGGAGGTGGATGGCCTTTTCCTAATTTTGGTTGATAGAAAAGCTACACATGTACACGTGTCTAAACTTGTCTTTGCAAAAAGTAAGTCCTATTCTGATGGTGCCTTTCTGGGAAATCTGAACTTGACTGCTTTTCTTAAATGGTCCATTTCTATTAATGGATCTTCAAAACGAAGAATTTCAATCAAACATCTTTTATAAAAACACTACTATTTTAATGACCAAATTCTTCTTGATGGTGTATAACCATAGGTTATAATGGTTTTTTCTTTAACCTTTTAATGGGTGACACCCTCCATCCGTTACTTGCTGGATATGGGTCAGGAAGATATGTTGGGTGGTTTCTCAAGCCCAGGAGCATGGACTGGGCCCCTCGTGACTTGCAACAACTTTCTTTAGAATAATGCCTGCATGAGTCCTTTTTCATATTCTCTGTGTATATTTTCAAGGGTTTGGTCAATTTCTCCTGCAGCAGCATCGTCCCTCACTAAGAGCATGAAGTTAAGCCATTCATTGCACCCTGCAACAATCTCTCGTCGTTTGCAAAGACATAATAATTGCCCCAAATATTGTTCTCTACAATACGCGTCAGCTAACATATGGAACTTTCTGGAAATTTTCTTCTTGCCACTTCCAACACTAAATTGTGATATTTGGCCTTTGACAGGACACTCTTGATCATGGACAAAACAGATTTTCCAGATAAGCTCTCGTTCTTGGATCCCCTAAACTCTTAAACTTCCTGAGGTAATACTTTGCCTGGATCTTACTCAGGGCAGCAAGCATGGGACATTCTTAAAAGCAAATCCGTAACTTCATGTCTAATTATGTACAATACATAAACCGAAACTGGATTAAAATTTAATGTGCACGAGAATCTTACTCCAACGCTGGGACGGTTGCTTTCTTGGCTCCTTAGCCCATCTGGTGTCAAAGACAGTGTTCAGTGGCTCAGAAGTCAGGGAGGAAGCCCCCAGGGTAAAAAGGACACTTTGGGGAGGCAGACAGAGCGGGGATGGCCAGTTCCGAAAGCCTCTGTGCCTGGCAGATGTTTTTGCGCTGATGCTTTGAGGTAGGGTTCACCACCACCTTGCATGTCCTTTCTGGGAGCCGGCCTCACCATGAGCCCTGCCTGGCTATGACATTCATTGAGATCACAGGCCAGAAAGCAAAAACGAATACACTTGTGCAAATTAGAGTTTTGGGGGTGAGAACTCTGCCCACCATGAGCTCTGATTCTCAAGAAAAGTTTCTCCTCATGACATTTCATTTGCTAGGATTCCCTGAAAGGAACAACAGGGAAGAGCTTACAAAATCACCGTAGCTGGTCAGCCTTTTCTTTTCTTTTTCATTTTCTTAAGGAACCCTAGTCTCCCAGCCGGGAATTACTTTTTCTACTTCCAGATGTGTGTTCAGTTGTAGACAGAGCATGGTGTAGGCATAACCAATGTCAGCCAAATACAAACTGATTTCAGTCACAGGTAATGGGCTCTAAGAGGAGCCCGCGAATCGGCTTCCATGTATGCTTCGGTTGGCCGAATTAAGATTCCTCCATAACTGTCCATGCCTTTGTCTTACGATACCACGAGTCCCGACGTTAGTGTGACTCCTTGTAGGAAAAAGAAGCTTGGGGCACTTGTTAGTCTCCTGATGTCTGAGCTGGGACTGAGTCATCATGGGAGCGAGGGGACTGTGCTTCTGGTCCCTTGGCCTTTGAGATGGTGTCACGCACTCTGTTGTCTCTGGGCTTGTATCCCAGGCATTTTCAGCTTGGGCATACAGGACCTTTAGCCACATCTAACACATATTTTAACCCGGTTGCGTGCATTTTAAAATAAATCCTAAATCAAAGAATCAGCATTTTGAACGTAGGTCAAGGTGTTGCTGTTTGCTAAGGCTACTTCTTTCTGGGCCGTCCTGGGACTTAGGTTCTCTGTTGTAGACGCAGCACAGGCTCAGGAGATTATTTACCAGGCTGTCCTGGAGAGAGACGTGAGCTTTGCTCACCCCTCAGCTTCCATTGTTAGGGTGCAGAGGGTCATCCGCTTTGACTGCTCGCCAAGTTCTTAGAAATAATCCTCGTTCCCGTAATCTTTTGCTTTCACAGTTTACAATAGTCAATCCACGGAACTTTGTGAATTACAACTGCCCTCGGCTGGGGGCTGGTTTCTTTAACAGGCAGCCGTATTTCTTTATCAGAAGAATGAGTTGACCTCTGTGTAAATTCAGCTCTTTTAGGACAGAAAGTTGTGTGATTCCAGAGGGGAGCTCATGTGTGATCTCTCACTTCAAAGACTGCTCCCGAAGCACCCTTGTTTCTGTTATAAGAAAAGGTCCCATTCAGCAGCTGGCTCAGCTCGCCCGAGAGCACCTGGGCACACGTGACCCGTGAGCGGGAATGTCTCGGGGGAGAGGAGGCGTGGCCTGGGGTTTCTCCCACGCACAGGGTCCACTGGGACTCTAGCGAGCACCCCCTGGCCACAGGGACTGAGCTTCTGCCCCAGAGCCTTCCCCAGACCTGTGGTGGCACCTGCTTGTGCTGAAATACTACAGGCCTGTAGGGTGCCCGACAGCAGACAAAGTCCTCTTTGCAGTCTGTCACCTTTGTGAGGCAAGGGGGAAAGGAGTGCTTAGACCCATTTTATGGATGTGAGAACTGAGGGACGGGTGGTCGGGCCGCTGAGTTGAGATGCAGACAGTCAACTGCAAGGACAAAGCCCGAGCTCAGAAGCTTTCCCACACTGCACACTTGCTTCTCAAAATCGTTAACAACACCACCAGGTTTGCTGCTTTGTGACTGAGGATTGAAGGTTCACATTTAGTTGTGACTACAGCCGTACACGTGCACACAGACATACACACAGAATTGATTTTTGTTTTCACAGTTGGCCTTGTGCAGTTTCCCTGTGACCCACACAGGGAGCTGGGCTGGGACCCGCCCGGCAGTGGCCAGCTCCCGGTACTGTGCCACATCCCTGGTGGAAGCTGACACGTCCGCTCGCCACAGTCAGCTAAAAGCATTTCGAACTTGCTCCCCCAGGGACCCGGGTCTACCATTTATATTTTCACATCTGTAAATGGCTTATAAAGTTTGCACTATGGCATTTATTAAAAATATCCTATAAAATACAGCCTATTGAAGATATATCCGTATCTTTAATACGTATATAGAGAGAGAGATGGAGTTTTGCTCTTGTTACCCAGGCAGGAGTGCAATGGCATGATCTTGGCTCACGGCAACCTCCACCTCCCGGGTTCAAGCGATTCTCCTGCCTCAGCCTCCTGAGTAGCTGGGATTACAGTCATGTGCTAACACACCTGGCTAATTTTTGTATTTTTAGTAGCGACAGGGTTTCTACATGTTGATCAGGCTGGTCTTGAACTCCCAACTTCAAGTGTTCCACTCCCTTCAGCCTCCCAAAGTACTAGGATTACAGGCATGAGCCACTGCACTTGGCCTGAAGTTACATTTTCATTTTATAATAATGAGTAGGATAAATTTAAAATATAGGAAATACGATTTCAACATAGGAAATACAATTAAGCATAATAAAACTTCTAAAATAAGAATGTTTCGGAATGACTCCAGTCACACACACACGCGCACACACACGCACACACACGTACACACGCACGCTCATACACACACGTGCACACACGTATATACACACATGCACGCGCATGCGCACACACATACGCACGCACGCGCGTGCACGCACGCGCGTGCACACACGCGCACACATACACACACGCACGCGCGCGCGCGCATGAACCGACAATAAACCACTCAGGTCTTGGTTCATGGAGCTTCTTGTGGAGGGAGGATGAGCCAGAAATGCCTTGGTCTTTCCTTCTGTTCCCGAAGTGCACTGTCAGGGCCAGCTCAGCAGCCGGAGCCTCCCTGGACCCAGCGGAAGGGACTACACGTGGGGAGGGTCCCTGCTGCACATCTTTCTTCCTGCCTCCTCCTCCTCTCAGTAAGCCTGAGACCTGGATTATTAAGGGAGGGACCCAGGCGTTTGGCTTTGGGCTGAATCTTACTTATTTTAACTAGGTATACCGACTCACAAGGCAGGCAAAAACAAAACAAACGGACAACCACATTGAGAACGTTTGACGTTAAAGGTAGTTTAGGTCTGTCTGATTCTGCCTCGCCATCGTCATGGTTTTGATGGACAAAATATTAAAATTCACTGAGTAAAAATTCAGACTTGTGTAATAAAAGGAGGCCAGGGTCGGACGCTCTGCTTCTCATGCAGAGATTCTTTGTGCAAAAGAAAACGCAGGGTGTGGGTTTTCCGGTCAGTGGGGTGCACTGTCAATCTCCCTGTGCCTCAGTTTCCTTACCTGTGGAGTGGGACAGCCGGTAGCAAGCACACACCTGACACTCAATACCTGTTAGTGTTGACAACAACCACGTACAGAAATCCCCACAAAATGAAACCTTTCCATTTTTCATTTAGATTTCATCATTCATTCTATGAAAACTGAAACATGATGAATGTGGACCTGGCTGCCCAATCCACAGTCAATTAAGAAAATAATGAAAGTCTCATTTAAAAGCTTTCTAGCTGCTCCGGAGGCTAGGCATGAAAATCATGGAACCGGGAAGCAGAGGTCGCAGTGAGCCGAGATCGTGCCACTGCACTCCAGCCTGGGAGACAGAGTGAGACTCCGTCTCAAAAAATAAAAAGAAGAACAGCTTTCTCAATCTTACCTTTCTCATTCTTTGCTCAGGTCAAGATTTTTTTTTCCTTTGCAGCCCCACACTTTGGCAAAATCAGCATACTGTTTGCTAAAGAGGGGGTGGGTTCTATTGACATTTTATTTTATCTTTAATTTGCCATATTTACTGGCTTCTTGACCAAATTGATCTGTTTTGTCTTAAGCCATTTGTAAGGCAGTTTTCAAGGATGGTGGCTTGGTTGAACTTAGCGATAGGGAGCTCGAATCTTCCAGGGAACGAAGGTAAATTTCTAACTTCAACAAAACTGGCTATGTGGGGGTTTGGTTTTTTATTGTCACAAATTTGGAAACATTTTACATTCAGAAGAAATCATGAGGAAGATTTTTTAATGAAATATTTCTTAGAATTCCATTCTTTCATTTCAAAATTATGAAACGTTTAATACGAAGATGGGAAACTCCTGAGCTGTAGTGTCGACTTTCACACAAAAATCGTCTGTCATCAAATCAAATGTAAAATAATGCATCTTATACAAACTATTTCGAATGTTTTTAATACATTGATTTTTAAACTTCTGGGTGACTTTTTAACATATAGCATTGCTGTCACACATGAACAGAAGGAAGAATTTATTTTCCTTGTAATTTTAAGTACTGAAGTTTTAAAGTTATTTTAGGCCAGGCATGATGGCTCACACCTGTAATCCCAGCACTTTGGGAGGCTGAGGCAGGCAGATCACCTGAGATTGGGAGTTTGAGACCAGCCTAACCAATGTGGAGAAACCCCGTCTCTACTAAAAATACAGAATTAGCCAGGCGTGGTGGCACATGCCTGTAATCCCAGCTACTTGGGAGGCTGAGGCAGGAGTGTCGCTTTAATCAGGGAGGCAGAGGTTGCAGTGAGCCAAGATTGTGCTACTGCACTCCAGCCTGGGCAACAAGAGTGAAATGCTGTCTCAAAAAACAAAAGTTATTTTAAGTGTACATACACACATATTACTAAGCTATAAATATATATTATTGTTTTACACACTCACGTTTTGCTATTTTTTGGTCTAGGCTTCAAAGATGGACACAGTTCCTTTCATGAAACGCATTACATTGTCTGAGCTCTGTTCATATTTCACATCTAATTAAATTGGCCTCTTCTCATTTGCGGGGATTCTGGGATGGCTCTGAGAAACGCGCTTTCTTCTTGGGCTTCATGGGTCCCCACATCCGACTCTGGGCAGCAAGCGGGTGAGCAGCCAGTGCCCTGTGATGGGAAAGTCCAGCCAGAATGAGGAGGTTATGTTGCCCTTCCGTTGTAAATGTGAGGTTTTCATCTAGTAAACACTTCGCTAATTTGTAGCTCCCTGGAGCAAAATAAGTGAAATTGGAAATAAAGTAGATGCTCCCTTTGGGAAATGATTGGCGAGGATTTTGGATTTCCTGGTCATTTCAGGAGACAGGCTCGTTTTCTCCTGGGCCCTTTCTTGAGTGAAAGGCGTGGAAGGAACTCGAGGACCATTGGGTGCACAGGGATCTGGGAAGCAGGAAAGCTCACAGCCACGTCTGCGGTTTCAGCCTGTCCCTGTGCTCTCTCTCACATGAGATCTGTGGCCTTCTAAGAGTGAGGACTCGGGAAATCACGCTGTTCTGTTCATTCCATTCCATTCTATTCTTTTGTTGCATTTTTACAGAAAGAGTTTTGTTTCTGGCGCCAGTGAATTACATTTAATGATATTTTCAAAGTTGCTAGGTTCTACAGGTGATTACAGGTCTCTATTCATGAATGGGAGACGGGGACATCTCATCTACCTCCAAAGAGAAATTGAGAATATTGTAAGAATGTAAAGAGGTTGGACATCCCACACCTACCTGATGTTTTTAAGAAAAAGCTTTCTAATCATCAAAATAAAATGTGACTTGGTTGTGGAAATGAGAGCCTGAACTGTCCAGCTTCCAGGGATGACGAAGTGACCTGCTCTGTGCTGTCCCACACGGAAGTCTTCATGTGGTTTTTACTACACAAAGAACAAGAGAAATTTTTCTAATTCTAATTAGAATTACATTCTAACAAACATGTAGGAATATTTCATTTCTGAAACTGAAGAGTTCACGATATTTTTAAGCATCTGCCTTATGCTTTTAAGCCATTGACACGTAGGTGAATAGTTTTTTGTTGATATATTGGTATCGTATTTTGTTTAATGCAGTTTGTAGACAGATTAAATGTGACATAAATGTCACTGCCATCGTTTTCAGAATAGAAAGCCTGCGTGTTGCACAGTGGAATGCGTGCAGACCCCACTCTTTGGGACGACCGCTGGGGCAGCCCTCCACATAAGCTGGCGGAAAGACCCAGCTGTGTTCTTTTGAAAAGCGATGCAACTTGATTACTTTCGAGCACGGACAGAAATTCAAATTTAGTTAATCAGGTGTTATCAAAGAGAGGTCTGCAGGCCACCTCCTTCAGTGACTAAATAAACCTGGCATAATTAACGCATCCATCGCTAATAATTGGGGCTTTCAAGTTGTCAGAGGCTGTTTCCACCTGTATCTTTGGTATTTATCTCCCGAGCTTGCTTCTGCATTAATTAGCACTACCTGCGGGGCGAAGCTTCTTTCCACGGAGGGGACCCCAGCACCTCCCTTGTCCCAGTTAGTTTTCGTGTCTGAGTTAGGAAGATGTCATTATCGTGCTTTTTTTTGTTGTTAGAATTTAGGAAACAAATGGGTGCCAGATTTTGGGCAATTTTCGGTCTCAGGGCCAGCTGAGAGCAAGCGGAATTCAGCGGAACTGCTCGCAGCCGCGGCCGTGCCCGGAGCCCCTGCCTGTCGCATTGCGCAGCTCTCACGGTTCATGTCACTCCCCTTTGACCAGGTGGTGATGCACTCTCACCGAACAAGGATAAAACATCCACTCGATATGTAAAAGCAGCTGCTCCTGGCACAAATGCTTCCTCTTAGCGAAAGGGAGAAAATAGCTCATCAATTGAGCAAGGAGGTGTTTAAATGATTTTTTGGATGTAAACGTAATATAAGCTCAAAAACTTGAGAAAGAAAAGAATTGGGAAAAAGAAAAACTGTGTAATCTCACCACTCTCACAGATATGTTTGCATTTTTGTGCAATCACAATGCAATTGAAACCCGCTTTTCCGCTGAGCATGTAAGTCGTATGATCTTATTTTTATTAACTGCATCATATTTTGGGGAAAACATGTTTTTGTAGCTTCTATCATAACCAACAAGTGATAAAAATCTCCAGCACCAGGAGTCTGGGCATTCTGAAGCCTGCGTTCTCCGTGAGGGCTTCCTCACCTGCTTAGCTGAAACCAGGCAGAGCTTAGCTGCTGAAGGGCTTCGGGGGTGTGTTTTCATGCTGCAGGGATATAATTTATCCTACAGAACCAGGGACTGACTGTGTGGTGCCCTCTGAGCTGTGGTCCTCCCGTGGGACCTTGGTCATAAGGAGACCGCTTGAGTCTCCCACAGGGTGAACAAGCCAGGTTTCTGTCCTCCCCTGGCCTGATATTTGGGGAGACAGCTGACACACGGTCCCAGCATGCTTAGAAGACACCAGGATGCCAGCAGAGGAGGGGCAAGGAGAAAGTTCTAGACACCAGGATGCCAGCAAAGAAGGGGCGGGGAGAAAGTTCTAGGCACCAGAGTGCCAGCAGAGGAGGGGCGGGGAGAAAGTTCTAGACACCAGGATGCCAGCAGAGGAGGGGCGGGGAGAAAGTTCTAGACACCAGGATGCCAGCAGAGGAGGGCCGAGGAGAAAGTTCTAGGCACCAGAGTGCCAGAAGAGGAGGGGTGGGGAGAAAATCGTAGAACAGCAGAGCTGTGTAGGAGTCAGATCACGTGAGGCCACTGCTCTTGGCAGGACTTTAGTTCTGTCCTGAGTGAGACGTTGCTTCTCAAATCTCCCCGGATGCCTTGCAGGAGGCGGCCAGTCCGGAGCTCGGCAGTGGGGTGCAGGGATGGGAGGCAGCAGGCGCTGAGGTTTCCACAGCGGCACGCGTAGGGTCAGCTGAGGGACTCGCTGTGAGGCGGAGAGTGTCCAGGAGAGTTGCCCAGGGGCCAGCTGAGGCCACTGCCCATGGGGAAAGGTTGCCGGGGTGAGGGGTGGCCGCGGCTCAGGAGCCCCAGGTGGACAGGTGGGTCTGAGTCCCTGCAGGCACCATGTGGAGATTGGAGGAGAGCGACATCGGGAGTGTGTATGTGGAGGGTTCCGGGGGTCTGTCCCCAGGCTGGACGCAGAGTCCTCGGCACAAACAGCAGGAAGGCCATGCATGGACGCATCACCAGTCAGGGGGTGCTGACGGACGAGGATGCCAAGCCCCACCCTCCCCACTCTCCTGGACTCTGGAGCTCAGGCCATGCCCCAGAGACACGTTTATACGGCTCCAGCCCTCAGACCTCACCGCAGGCGTGCGAGTGAATAGAACTGTACTGAAATCCAAATTCTGCATCTTTGTTAAGATATCATAACTACTGGGGATTCTTTAAATATTATTAAATAAATATGTGTTTAACACATGGACAGAGAGATAGGGCTCAACTTTCAAGGGTAGAGAAGCTCACCTGCCCGGTGACACTAGGAATAGAGTCCTGGGGTGGGAGGTGAGCGGTGAGTTCATTCCTCCTTGCTGGACCTGGAGCAAAGTAGGCGGAGGCTTAGGCGTGGCACTGCTAGGTCAAGAAAGGATGGGAATGAACATCTTCTAGACGAGATTTCTTCCCTGGCCGTGATCTGATAATCAAACAGGATCTGCTTCCCCTCACCACTGCCTGGACGTCCATCCGGAGTGAAGTCTGGTTGCCGCCCAGCACCGTGCTTGCGAACAGAGGCTGAACGGCAGTGAGGCCGGGAGGGAAACTGAGGCGCTCACCTTCTCCTGAGAGAACTGCTTTGATTTTACCTTGAACAGAAAGGATGGGACACATTCAGAGATGTGCGAAGTATTTCACCTCGACGCTTGAAGGCAGCGTAAGGAATCTGAAAATGTGTGTTTCAATATTCTCAAAACAACCATTTAAAACGTAGGCATATCTCCTGGGGCAAGGACCACGTGACGCCCTTCCCCTCTCGGCCCTTTGCGAGGCAAGCACACTCCCTCGAAATCACCTTCCTTGGCCTCCTGGTGTTTTGAAATCTAGCCTGTTCACCCAGGCCCGACACCAGCACAACGCTCAACTCATGGAGGGTCCAGTTTCCCACCTCGGATGTGACCTTGACCTCGTCAGCCCCGCCCTGTGGCCTCCGCTGTGGTGACTGCACTCACTCTGGCTCTGTACTCAGCCGGTGGCTCCCGCCTGCACCTGCGTTCAAGGGTTCAAGGAACGAAGGAGCCCTGAGGGTAGGATGCCAGGCTTCCAGGTTTGGGCCTCTCCTGGACGGCGCCCCTCAGCCCCTGTTGCCCGTTGTTTAAAATCCAGGCCTTTGGGTTAAAAAGCTAATGAATAAGTGAGAATATATCTATCTCACAACACAGCCCTGTGAGGAACGCAAGGATTCTGGAGGGAGGACCACGGACGGGCCAGCAGACGGGCTGCCAGGTGACCTCGGAAAGGAGGCTGCCTGCCCCAGCTCCGGCCTCTTCCCTAGTGAGGGAGGGGCTGGCTAGATTGTCAGAAGTTCACGCGAGCCTGAAAACCTCGTTGCTCCAGGTGAAAATGGGGCGAGGAGGAGGGCTGAGGTCAGCATGTCACCTTTCCACGAGGAGGACAGCGGTAGGACTGGCTGGTGGAGTTGCCCGCAAGTGGGATCAGGTTGCAGCGTCACATGGAGGTGACATGTGGCAGCAAGGCAGAGAGACCTGGCTTCACTCTGGCTCTGCCGCCCAGCACCCCGCACCGTCATCGCCTGCAGCGGGGCCTCGGACGGGGAGCGGGTGATGGAGGAAGCACATCCAGCCCAGCTGCCGGACCAGACGTCAGTGGAAGCCATGTCGTTGCCCATCAGGAGCACGTGGCCGCCCCCCTCCTGCCCTGCGCCCTAGTGGCCCGTACACAGCCGCGCCCTACAGCAGGGGAGAGGAGCCCAGGGCGCAGCAGAGAGTTGGGTCTAGCCAGTGCCAGAGGAAGTCAGCAGAGTTTGAAAATCTTAACCAACCCAAAAACACTTAATAAAATAAGGCAGACGCAGCACTTTCCCCCACGTTAGGTTAGCTCGTCTTCGCCAAGCGGGTGACCTTCTGCGCCCACTCACAGACAGGGAGCCTGGGGCTTCTCGTGGAGAAAAGACTTGGATCTTTCCGTTTAAACTCATATTCACTTCCCACATTTAAAACTCATCTTGGAACAAAAAAGTGTTTCTTGTTTTCCATACCTAGCTTGCTTGTGGAGGGAGAGGAGAAAAACACTGGGTCATTGAGAACATGGGTGTTCACCTCGGGATGGCACACAGGCACCCTGCGTCCGTGTCCCATCTGGCCGGCCTCTCCTCGACCTCTCAGCATCCCTCCCTGATGTAGATTCCCTGTCACTTTCTCCTTCCCTGTCCCATGGAGTCCAGTGTCTTTGGCCATCCCTCTCCTCCCCTCTGCATCCGGGTGGTGGTTATTAGGCTGAAGACACAGCCATCAGAACTCGTCAGGTGCTGAATTGCAGGCCACATGGCTTTGAGTGTATTCTGCTCTCCAGAACTTGTCAACTCTCAGGAAGTCAAGGTCTATTTGTTGAAGTTTCTATTCTTATTCCTTGTTTTAAGTGACATATGTCATGTTTTCTCCCGAAGCTCACAGGTCAGGGTCAGAGCTCTCTGAGAACTCCCCAGGAAGCCAGCACCCTGAGTCGGGGTTTGGGGCTTTCTGAGCACCCAGGATGGCGCCTGACGCCTGCCAGACACTGAACAAAGCATCAGTGAATTTAAATAAACCAAACATCTCAGTCATTCTTATTAATGCTGGCATTTCAGGGGGACATCCAGACCGGTGACGATGCCGTGTGCCTGACTTTGGGTTCAGTCAGCTCTTACTGTCGGAATAACACGGTCGTGACTGGTGACCTTGTCCACGTCGGAGGCACTGGCATCGCTCGAAGTAGTCCTCATGTTTTTCTCATATCATGACAAGAGTTTTTGTCGTTGAAAATGTCTGCCTTTAGCTTTTAATTCCCCAGGGATATCAAATGGAGTAAGTTTTTAGGTAAAATAAAAATAGTTTAACATTTATTTTTCATTTTGTTGTATTTGAGATACATTATTTTCTTTTTATTTTTCTTTTTTATTTTTGAGATGGAGTCTCACACTGTCGCTTGGGCTGGAGTGCAATGGCAACATCTCAGCTCATTGTAACCTCCACCTCCCAGATTCATGCGATTCTCCTGCCTCAGCCTCCCGAGTAGCTGGGATTACAGGCACACACCACCACACCCGGCTAATTTTTTGTATTTTTAGTAGAGGCGGGGTTTCACTATGTTGGCCAGACTGGTCTCGAACTCCCGACCTCCTGATCCACTCACCTCGGCCTCCCAAAGTGCTGGGATTACAGGCATGCACCACTGTGCCCGCCTCTTTTCTTTAAAAATGTATATATTTAAAAATTGCATGAATAAAGAATCCTCAAAAGCCTGGAAACATTTGAAAACCTAGGAGTGTCTCAAAATGTGCTGTGAGGCCGTGACCCTGCAGAGCAGACCCTCTCTCCGCCCGTCTGCGGCACCTGTGATCTCGATGGCCTCTCTGCAAAGGCGCAGGCAGGAGGCGGGGCTGGGGCAGTGGTTACAAGCACAGCCTTCTAAGCCAGGCTGCTGGCTGCACTCCCTGGCTTGACCAGCAAAGGCTGTGTGATCCTCAGCAAGTTGCTTAACAGCTCTCTGTTTTCCCCATCTACACAGTGAGGATCGTGGCCCCTACCTGAGAGGTCATGATTGTAAAGATTAAATGGGCTCATGTTTATAAAGTGCTTAGACTAGTACCTGGTGCCCAGGATAAGCTGTATAAACATTTATTACAGAAAAGAATTAAATCCCAGAAATAGATGGGCAGGAGCCGGCTGGTGAATGGCCTGAAGTTCTGAGACTCTGTGGAGGAGGAAGGGCATGTCAGAAAAAAAAAGGACAAAAATAATTAATGAACTAAAATGTATCCACTTCCGGCAAGGAATGAAATACAACTTCTTATACCTGAAATTCCAACAACCAAGATCAAAATATTTCCGAGATAAAAGAATTCCATTTTTCTAACATGTCTTTTCCTTATTCTGATATGCTGCAATTTAAAAATGCTTAGACTTGCAGATCAGGTTGAAAATCATGAAATAAAAACGTCCATCAGCCTACAAGCCCACCACCGATCTAGGCCACACCCGCTGTCTTCCCTCTGTCCTCACCGCATTCCAGATTATAAACCATTTCCCTAGTGGGCATATTTTGGTCATCTCATTCTCTGTCATTTCATTATTTTTCAAACTGCCTTACCTTCTGGCTTCATCCCTTTGGATGGCATGCGTGTGAAGCTGAGAACGTGGTGGAAACAGAGGCGCTTTTCATGTCCTGGTAGATAATTGTGGGTCGGAACACGCCTCTCCAAGACGATGATGGAGACGTCTGGAAATCTCCCCCCTTTGTTTCCCATTCATGTAGATTCCAAGCCAGACCAGTGCCCAGGCTTCCTCGGGCAGTCTGTCATACCAAAGATTAGCCTTCCACTTCCCCAGCTGCGCGCCAGCTGCACCTTCACCGTCCTGCACCAGCATCACCTTGATCCATTATCAGTACAGTACAGTGTGTGGTGGGTGCGCCATCGTCTCTACAAATAACGCAACTCACACAATGCACCTCCGCCAGAATCTGGGTGGCGCTTCCAAATTTCATGTCTCAGCAATGACTGTTTCAGCTTTGCCCTGGAGGGTCACCTCTCACTATCAGCGCTAACAATTTTGCTTTAAATCTAGAGTTCTCTTATCCAGACTAGTAGCATCTTAAACTTGTGAGCTCTTCAGTTCTTTCAGAATGTTGGGTTATCATTTGACCCACACCAGAATTTTTTCAACACATACTTGGTTAAGCCATCCTCACTGTGCCAGGCCCTGAAGAGGCTGAGGGCTGAGGCAGCCTGGGATCGGGGGCGCTGCTGGGCCCGGCATGTCCCCTGTGGGATGAGGGCAGGGACACAGAGACCCTTGATCCAGACCCTTCACCCCTCTAGCCACCTGGGCTTCTGCAAGTCAATTAAACTTTCTGAGCTTCAGTTTTCTTATCTAGAAAAAGCGACAATACCCTCTGCCCTCCAGCTTCACTGGACTCACATGAGGTCCCACAGGGGCAGGCTTTGCCCAGCTCTCTGCAGAGGCCTGTGGCTGCAGAGCATGGATGGACATCCTGGTTCTCCAGGTCAGGGAACTGAGGAGCAAAGACAGGAGGGGCCCTCCCGGAATTCCCCGGCAGCATGGGCTTCCATCCAGGTCTGGAGAAGAGTCTTCCCAGAGTCCCCTCCACCAGTGAGATTTCCATAGCTTTAAGGGTTAACTTAGTTGCCTAAGATTGGAGGTTTTAATTTAGACATTTAAGTCACTTGATTTTCAGTCCATCAGAATAATGACTTTTCTGTGTTAGCGACTCTGGAAACCAGGAAGGGCCGTGGATGAGACAGGCTCTCAGGCCCAGCGGTCCCACCTCGGCTACTTTGGTCTCACCTGCATTTCCCTTCCCTTTCCTCTCCCTCTGTGGGGACTTAGGGATGCGTTTAAAATTGTTCATGTACCCATGCACCAACACATAGCCCCAGCCTAGGGCAGGGTGGGTAAATCAGAAGATCGGTGAGAAACAGACGATCCAAACGCCGGGCAGCAGCCCACGGGGCGGGTCCCCACTCCCTACGGCCGCTTCCACACACCGGATGCCCTTCAGCAGTAACTTTCAGAAATGAACATCGTATCTCCATTAAAACTGCAAAGCTGCTTTTCACAGAGGTATGATTTCAACCCAGTCTTCCATAACTGGAGTAGCAAACGCTATGGATTAACTTTTTCGGTGAAAACACGGATCACGTAAACAGTCCCTTTTGGAGTTTTGCTGAGAACAGCCTGATTCAGAGTTCACAGTGCGCTTGCCTGGACAGGTCTTCCCTACAGGAGAAGAGGAAAATCCGCCTCCATTTTCTTTCCAAATGAGATCTTTGGCCCAAAAACACCAACTGGAAAGAGACGCCTGGCCAGTGAGGAAAGACTGGGCCACTTCCGCAAGCTCCTGGTGCCAGCAGACCCGCCCTCTGTGGCCACCTCCACCCTGTCCTGTCCTGCTGTGCATTTGAGAAGCTTCTGGGCTGCTGCTCTCTGGGGCAGAGTCATTCGTGATCTTTCCATAGCCAGGCAGAACAGGGAGGGAGCTGAGGAAGGAGAATGCCAGGGAAAGACCCGTCCCCCAGCACCAAGCAGGCTAGAAGTCCTGGACCGTGGCTTCATGTCAGCACACCGGGACAGAGAGCTTGATGACTCCCAAATCCACGCAGCTTGGGTACACATTGGATTTCTGCCAAAGCAACAGGCTTTCTCTGCACTGTGAAATGATTTCAACAAATAGTTTCAATGAAGAAATTCTCATTACTAGAGTCAGCGTCTTCATGACCCACCGTCAGAACTGACACCACACGCGGGTAGAGAATAATAACGCCCTCTGAGTCTGACTCCTTGGCTCTGAAAAACTGTCTTGATAGCTCATCAACCTTGCGAATGATCAGTTGTTCAACCGAAGGGATGTAGGCTGTTTGTTTCTCATGTCGTTTGAATCTAAAGCACATACTAGGTGAGTAGCTTGTTTCCTGGGATGGAAATGGGGGATCCATGTGGTGTGGTGAGCAGACGCCAGCCCCAGATCCAGACAGCCTGGGGTGCTCCTGGCTTGCCACTTGCTGGGAGGCCTGTGCTCAGTACTTAGCTTTCTTCCAACCTCAGCCGTTTTCTCTCTGAAACTCGGATAATGATAATAATCATCTTCCAGGTCTCAGATGAGGACTGAGATGACTTAACCTTTAAGTGCCTGACGTTGTGTCCGGACAGCTGTAGGTAATCACTGTCTCTGACAGACCAGAACAGAGAGAAAGGGCAGAGTGAGGCATTGCCTTCCTCATGACCATTCATTCCGTCTTAAAACAAAACACCTTTCCCCCAAACAAGGGCTTTCTCATCGTCTCTGAGCCTGTGGAGCGTGTAGGGTGTGTAGTCCTAGCTCTGTTGCACCGACCTCACACACAGGCTCACGCACCTGCACGCAGAGGTACCGCAGCACAGGAGACTGAGCCTCCAAGGAGTGCGGCTGGCTACTGGGGAGGACGGGGCTGGGAGTGCCAGGTCTCAGGAGACCCCCAACTCAGCGCCCTTCCCTGCCTGCTGGGAGTGCCAGGTCTCAGGAGACCCCCAACTCAGCGCCCTTCCCTGCCTGCTGGGAGTGCCAGGTCTCAGGAGACCCTCAACTCAGAGCCCTTCCCAACCGGCTGGGAGTGCCAGCTCTCAGGAGACCCCCAACTCAGCGCCCTTCCCTGCCTGCTGGGAGTGCCAGGTCTCAGGAGACCCCCAACTCAGTGCCCTTCCCAACCGGCTGGGAGTGCCAGCTCTCAGGAGACCCCCAACTCAGCGCCCTTCCCTGCCTGCTGGGAGTGCCAGGTCTCAGGAGACCCTCAACTCAGAGCCCTTCCCAACCGGCTGGGAGTGCCAGGTCTCAGGAGACCCCCAACTCAGCGCCCTTCCCTGCCTGCTGGGAGTGCCAGGTCTCAGGAGACCCCCAACTCAGTGCCCTTCCCAACCGGCTGCGCCATCGGCCCTGAACCAGTTTCTAAGATGAAACATGCAGAGCAGTCCGACAACACAACCCAAGGCCAGGCTGTGCATTTTGTCTCTGGAGAAGGTACAATGGCACGTGGGGAAGAGGAGTGCAGCTGACGTGTGATTCTGATGTCTATTCTGACTGCATGTGGGTGGGTGAGGCACAGACCGGCCCCTGGTGGCCAGCAGGCAGCCTGGCTGAGGCTCTAGCACCATGGCCTGCGGAGGCTCAGCTACAGCTGGTGTGTGTTCCAAAGGCTCCTGGGCTGCACATCCTTCTCCCGGCTGAGGGCTGGTTAAGCTGAACCCAAATCCTCGCTGAGAGGCCCTCCCCCGCCCCAGGAGCCCACCCCTGTGGCCCCCACACCGTAGGTCATCTCCCCTCCCTCCTCAGTGCCTGGCAGCGCCACTGCAGCCAAGGAGCTGATCCTGGCACTCAGGTTTCCTGCACAGGATAGAACCAGCCTGCACCACAGGGAGGAGGAGGGAGGAGGAAGGAGGAGGAAGGAGGAGGAAGCCTAGCAACCACGTCTCCATAGCAACGCTCGCCTGCATCCCCCCTGCCTCTCCGCCCCAGGGCAGGCCCCTGAGTGCCAGAGAAGGGGGGGCACAGAGAAGGCAGCAGAGGAAGGGGCCCCTTTCCCTTCCTAAGTCTTCAAAGAGCCTTCCCCCAGCTGGTGACGCCTGCCCTGCCTCCAGGCGGGGAGGATGGGGCTCTGGAGACCTGCTCCTTGCCAGCGCTGATAAGACAGGAAGATTAAAAATGCCCGCAAGCCTCTCATCCTCTAAGATCCTTCCCAATTATCATGGGTTTCTTCCTTCCTTCCTCTTCTAGAAAATCATTGCTGTTCTTTCTTTATAGCTTACATAACAGATTATTTTTTAAAGGAGATTCTTTGCCTAAGAAACACATTTTTGATATTACGCAAGTGCAGTTTCTATTAAAATACACTCTGAAACAGATACATTTTTAAATGATTTTCTTAAAAATTAGAGCCAAGGCCGGGGACAGTGGTTCACGTCTGTAATCCCAGCACTTTGGAAGGCCAAGGTGGGCGGATCACCTGAGGTCAGGAGTTCGAGACCAGCCTGGCCAATATGGTGAAATCCCATCTCTACTAAAAACATAAAGATTAGCCAGATATAGTGGCAGGTGCCTGTAGTCCCACCTACTTGGGAGGCTGAGGCGAAGAGTCTCTTGAACCCGGGAGGCAGAGGCTGCAGTGAGCTGAGATCGCACCACTGCACTTCAGCCTGGCGACAGAGCAAGACTCTGTCTCAGAAAAAAAAGAAAAAGAAAAAGCAGAGCTGAAGTTGCTTCCCATTGAAGGTGTAAAAAATAGAGATATTTCTAATATTAAATTTGCCACAGGCAGCAGCCCCTGCCCCTCTCCCTGCCACAAAATTTTCTTTTACTTGGAACAGTACTGGGGACAGAAATGAATGGAGAATCGCTCACGGAATGAAGCTGGTGTGTTGACAGTGGCCCTCGTCCGCGTATCAGCATTAATGAGCGCATCTATATTTAATCACCAGACTCTCATTGCATCCGGACTGCCGTGAGTGGGAGTTGCAGACAGAGCCATATGCACCGTCCGTCCTCTCTGGAGGAGAGCCAGGGAATGTCCTGAGGTCCCCCCTCCCCCCAAAACCCGTGGATGTGGCTGCCAGGGCTACTCTCGGCACGTGCCATTCACTGACTTTGACGTCCTCCTAATCCTCCCGCTAACAGATGAGCTTCCTCTCCCAGCCAGAGGCAAGAAATACCCTTGAGACTGAAGATGAGGACTCTGGACTCAAGTTGGTGATTAGTAGTGCAGGAAACCCTGCCAGACATCTGAACCCAACATCCAGGGACGGGGCATGGGATAGGCAGGGGGAAACGCCGGTGTGGGGCATGGGGTGAGCGCCAAGACAACGGGGTGTCTGCAAAATGCTCGTAGCCTGAGTGCTGTGTGCGACCTCTTGACCTCTCGGTTCCACTTCCCAGCAAGGCCCACCTTCATCCACACCTTCCCCGCGTCACCCCACACCTTCTCTCCTCTCCGTGACTTCCCGGGATAAAGCTGCTTCCCGTGCGTGCCTGTGCTGCTCGGCTCTGTGCTTGCTGTGAGCAAGACGCTGTCTCTCTCCCTCCCTCTCTCTCTCCCTGCCTCCCTCCCTCTCTCTCCCAACCCACCTCTCTCTCCCATCCTTCTCTGTCTGCCTACTTCACTCTCTCTCCCTCTCTCTCTTTCCCCTTCTCCCTCCCTCTCTTCCCCACCCCCTCTTTCTCTGTCTCTCTCTCCCTCCTCTCTCTCTGCCTGCCTCTCTGTCTCCCCCCCTCGCCCTCCCTCTGTCTGCCCTCGTTCCCCTCCCTCTCTCTCTGCCTCTCTCTCTCCCCACCTCCCTGTCTGCCTATCTCTCTCTCTCCTCTCTCTCTCCCTCTGCCACCTCTCTCTCTCCTCCCCCCCAACCCCCGCCGCCTCTCTCTCCGTCTGCCTCCGTCTCTCCCCTTTGTGAGGCCATCATCATCTGCACCCGTGGAAGCTGTGGGCAGCAGGTGCCGGGGCTGGAGGTGTCTGTGGAGCCGTCATCCTTTGTCCACTCACAACACCCATTGTCTTGACTCTCCCTAGCTCTCACCTCTGTTGTAAGTGATCTTCCTTATTTATAAAAAAGATCCCTTTGTTGGTGGTCCCCACCTCGGCTTGACTGGCCTGCTTCCACCTGGGCCATCCTTCTCCCCGCAAGGCACCTCCGGGGCGTCTCTGGATGGGGACACGTACTCCGAGCTGCTCCATCGCGCCTTTCAGTCCACACCTGCTGCAGAGTTCTCGTTCCGGCAGGCGGCCCTTAGACACTGGAGCTCAGAGGCTGAACCCAGTGCCTCTGAGGTGGGACAGCTTGGGTTCAAAGCCTACTCCTCGCCGTGGGTAAACTTCCAAAGGCCTGGGTCTATTTCATCTGAAACAGGGATGGCGGCCGTCACCTCTTGCTCGGGGGGCTGATGGGAAGAGCGAGTGAGTGGGCAGGTTGTGGGGAGCAGGGTGTGGGGAGCAGGGTGTGGGGAGCAGCTGGTAGGCACACAGCTCTCCTGGCTCTTCCCATGGGCCATGGAGCCCACCACGCGCCTTGTGTACTGAGCAGCTTCCAAGCACTGGCTCTCCTTACCCACCCCTGCAGCGCTCAGGGGTCTCGCTAACCCCGTGAAAGTCCACTCGTCCCCATGTGGTCACCGGCACCACCATGCTGATGAAGGCAGCCAGCCTCCAGGGGATCTGGGACCCTCTGTCACCTGGCCTGGCTGCTTATTTAAAAGGAGGGGGAGCTAAATTCTCTGGACTGTGTTTAGGTCTTTAGTCCTAAGAAGGATCCTAACGATGCAGGAGGCATTATGTTTCCCATTTGACAGATGCAAAAACTGAGGTTCCGAAAGATTCAAGGGCTTGTTCTGAAGGCAGTTGCCTTGTGAGGGAATGGCAGACCCTCGGGGCAAACCCTGTCTGGCTCACTGACTGCTGACCCGGACCTCTTTGGCCACACCCCTGAGTGCCCCAGCCTCAAAGCACACAGGAACCCTGCAGGGCGGCAGGAGCTGGGCTGCTGGCCAGATGTGCATGCAGCTGGGTGGGAGGGGGTTCCCTCAGCCCCGCCAGCCCCCTCTCACCTCCAGGGCAGGTCTCACCTTTGCCTGCACCTTCCTCAAAGCAGGAGCTGAGTCCTCCAGCCCCTAGCCCAGGTCTCTACACAGACACCCAGGAAGCCCATAGTCCAGGGCATTTGCAGTAGCCTGGCGGGTTAGCACGCAGACACAGGCAGGCGCCCTTCCCTGCTGCCTCCCACAAGAGCCCCTGGTGCGGATAGCACCCTGGGGCCCGTCGAGCAGCAGCCACTGGCAGAAGCCTGGTGACAGGAGAAGCAGCAGTGTAAACAGACTGGAAGCTCAGCAGTGGGGCACGGGTGAGCCCGGCTGAGCCCCAGCTCCCATCTGAGAGCCAGGAAAGACCCTCAGAGCAGGCCAGCCCCTTCTGCAGTGGCCGCTGTCCTTCCCCAGCCCTGCCAGCCTGGCGTGTAGCTGGCTCCTCAGAACCTGCAGGGCACGAAGGCTGCCCGGAAGTGGCTGCTGTGGGGGCTTCGAGCAGGAGCCACGGACCTCCCATGCCTCCTTGGGAGATGCTGAGGGCCAGCTTCAGGTGTACCACCCATCAGGGCCCAGCCCTGCCCTCCCAGACCCTGAGTAAAGGAGATGCCTGAACACAGAGACAGCTCTGTGCAGGGGCAAAGCAGGAGCGCAGCCTGGGGGCAGCGACTGGAGGAGGACGGGGACAGCGACTGGAGGAGGACAGGGCCAGGTCTCCCCAGGGGAGGGTCCGGGAAACCTTACACAGGCCATGGGGCAGACAGGGCCGGGGCTGAAGCTGGGAAGGCCAGAGCTGGCAGGGAGGGAGCAGAAAGACTGTGGAGGGCCTGTTGGAGAGTGGACGCACCCATGGCCAGGAAGCCTCCTGGGAGTCGCTGAAAAGGCATCTTTATTTCCCAGAGGGAAGGCCTGGCCCCCAGCCCCTCGCTGCGCCCCCCCCCCCACCGCCCCCCTGGGCCATGTTAGGCTGTGGAAAAAACCTGCAGCTGCAGCCCTGGGGGCTGTGAAGTCCAGTGGCAGGCACCCATCCGGCCACCGTGTGACGCCCCGCACTTCTCAGCTGTCCCAGAGCAGCCGGAGGGTCAGAGCCTCTTCTGGAAAGGGAGTCCCCAGATGTTCATGAATTTCAGAACACGATCTCCTTCTGCCTCGCAGTGTTTTACCTTCCAGCTCACTTTTTGCTTCCCTTGAGTCTTCTTCTCTGAGCTAAACATCCCTCCAAATATCCCCAAATGGTTCAAGTCTTTCCACTGTGGCTGCCTCTGTCGGAACAGTCTGCTCCCGCCGTCTCCACCCTTCCTGGACTGCCAGCCGGAGCAGGACAGTCCAGGGCTAGCGGCTCTCGCACAGCGACCGCACCACATGAAAGGAAGTCTGTGGGGAGGGAGGTGGGAACCCCACACATCTGAGCTCAGTCTTCTCACCCTTGGGCACACCCCGTTGTCCTGCTGTTTTGTTCCTGTGGGCACGTCTTTGCTGCTTTCATCCGGCCCATCTACCCTGACTCTCTCTTAAAACATGTTCCACCTGGCAGCAAACCTGTGCATCTCCCGCGGGTGGCCGGCGTGGACTGGGCTTGCCGGTGGCGTCCTCCCTGATAGTCCCAAAGGCCACGGGATCCGTGAAAACAGCACACTCACACTCGGCTGTCCTAAGTTAGTGATCTTTGGTTAAGGCGCCCGATAGCAAGTCCAGAGTCTCCAGGAGACAGAGCAGGGATTGAGCCCCAAAGCTAGCACCATCTCCATGGGGCACCCAGCATCTCACATCTGGACTCGTTACCATTCCTAGAGCAGACCCCGTGTCCATCTGGGCCTGCCCGCCACCCCTGGCCTCCTGGGTTACCCCACTGCCGTGAGGCTCCTGTTGGACAGTCTCCAGGGTCTGAGGCGTATCATAAGGCACCTGCAGCGGCTCCTCCTCTCCTCCGCCTCTCTCCTTCTTGATTCCCCCTCCCCTGTCCACTCGGCCAATTCTCACCTTTCCGCCGGGGAACACACCTGACTGATTCCAGAGCCAGAACATGCGACGGCCACATCCCTGCCACATTTGCCGCAGGTGCGCCGACCTCTCTCTCTGCCCTCCTTGGCTCTCTTCGTAACCAGAGGGAAGACATGAGAACCAGAGGACAGCGTCATTTTTAGCAACTGCGTATGGATGGCTACTTCCTGACGTAGACGTCTAGATAAGTTTTATTTTCTTTTCTAGAATCTTCTTCAATCTTCTCAATTTTATACCACCTGGAAAGTCCATGTGAACTGCTCAATAAAAAGCACAAAGAGAGGAAGGAATGAGCCCTTGAGCTTTAAAACAAATGAACCCACCCCATAGATCACACCACAGATTCTAGATTCGGAGGGGGCGTTATTGGTCATGAGGGTTCACGTAAGAAGAGCTTAGTCCAGTAAACCCAGCAGAGGTAAGACACATATCCGGCCATGTCGGCTTCGTTGCTCCTTGTTCAGCTTAAAGGTACTTAACTCTTTAGATCTCTTTCCTTGCCTGCAAAATAAAGATTTTTTTGATTATCTATTTTTTAAAACCTCTTGAAAAATTAAATCTTTGAAATAATTTGTAAATTTGACAAATAAAACAAGGTTTGAAATGAGGGAAAAGGCAGATTCCACAGTAGAAAGGAAGAATATGTTCTTTTTTAAAAATAAGAGGCTGAAAGAAGAGAAAATAAACCTCAAAAAAACTTTAAAATCATAAACAAGAGGATAGGGGCATGAGGCAGAATTTGGGAGGAAGAAGAAAATATCAAGTGGCCCCGAGTGTGAAAAGCCTCAGCGAGTTCCCGGCTTACAGGAGCTGCAGGCGCAGCGCAGTCTTTAACACCCCACGACCCCCGATTAGAATAAAAACTGTTTTCCCTATGTGACAAGGGCTACAAAAAATGAAAGATCCACAACCAGACAAACAAGAAAAAATACAAAGCACAAAAATAACAGGAATGTTAAGGCTAGGGTCAACATTTCAGCTAGAGAGAAAAAACGTGTGCACCTCCCCCTTCCCCTGACCCCGTCTAGGCGGCTCTAGAAATCTTCCCTTTCTTCTGTCCTGGAAGACCTGCCTTTCCTAAGGCAGCTGAAGTCTACCAGCTTCTGGAAACTGACCTGCTTTTAAATTCTCTGAACCTCCTCACGTAACTGAAAAGGAGTCTAAACCCTCTCGCAGGGCGGTAGGAAGTGACCGTCCCCTCCAAGGGCCAGCAGTGGAGAAGTGGCTGCCCAGGACCCTCCCGGCCCACACCCGAGTCTGTGTCTGACCCCACAGAATGGGTCTCTCGGTTCTTCAGGGCCTCAGTGTCCTCAGATTTGAAAAACAATGTCTGAGCCCTGTTGGGTTTTTGGCCACTGCTGCCGCTTTCCTCTGTGCCCTCTGGGGCCGGAGTGAGCCTGTGTGCGCGTGTGTGTGCCCGTGGTGAGCAGTCGTGGTGCTGGGCTGGGACCGGAGTGAGCCTGTGTGCGCGTGTGTGTGCCCACGGTGAGCAGTTGTGGTGCTGGTCTGGGGCCGGAGTGAGCCTGTGTGTGTGTGTGTGTGTGTGTGCCCGCGGTGAGCAGTCGTGGTGCTGGCCGTGAGTGTGGTCGCCGTGGTGGTGGTCGATCATCCGTCTCTGTCTCACAGGCGATCCCGTGGGTTCTTGTTGTTGGAAAATTGGTGTCATCGAGGCAGTAGTCCTTGCAAAGAACCCCTCCCAGCCCCCAACCATTAACCGTCCAGGATGACTCCTCATTCCACATGGGGTTTCTTACCCTAAGGGACAAACAGTCCTTGCCTCTGAGAATGAGAAGGACAAAGGACCATTTGTGAAGCATCTCCAGACCCTCTAATAATGGCCGTGTTGAGAGTACGGCGTAGATCCTCAGCCTTACACATCTCAATTCGGGTCCCACCGCCAGAAAGGAGTTCCCTGCAACAACCTGCATAAAATGTATTTTAAAACGTGTTCGTACTACATATAAATGGTATTAGCCACCTTAGAGCGCAATGTAGTCAACTCAAGGTGAGTACCTCTCTTGCGACCCCAGGCCCCAGCGTCCCGGCCCTGAGCGAGGTCCCTTTGCATGTGGAATCGGGGCCCCCGCCTGCACCCTGAGCGTGTGGTTGAATGCATCAGGCCCTGGATGAAACTCGCGCTTCCACGCGAGGGCGAGAGGCTGGGGTGGTGTTTCTGTTGCCTTGCGTCAGCTGCACCAGTCACCTTTTGTATTTTTTTTTTGCATGGGTCCTCCGAGTCCAACCCCAATACTGGCTCCGGCTGCCCCAGCCTCTTGCTGAGCCGCTCCACTGCTGCTGGACGTGCATGTGCTCTGGCAGCAGTTCCCATGGACACACCCCGTTAAGTGAATGGGACGTCAGGATGTGCTAGGTACGTTCTGCCGCACTGGACAGGAGCCAATCGCTGGACGTGCCTGGGCGCCTTGCGGCCCTGCCGCAGTTCACAGTGTTGGCAACAAGGGCAGCATGATCAACACTAAGGGACGAGCGGAGGTTCCTAGGCTGCATGGTCGGGAAACAGACAGTGCATGCGGCATGGGCGGTGACGCTGCCGTGGGGGCCCTGGGTGCTCCCGGAACAGCCCAACCGCAGCGCGAGGGTCCCCAGAACACAAGCCCGGGAGCCGGGAGCTGGGAGTGGGACCAGACCATCAGCGGTGCTGCCCAGGTCCGCCTTCCCACAGCCCCTCTCATCCAGTGCGCTGTCCCCAACGCTGGGGTGGCACGCGTGCGTCCTCCAGGACATTGGGGCACCAGGGCCAGGGGCAGGGCGGCTGGATGGGACTGGCGCAGGTGAGAGGCTGACCCAGTGCTAACGCAGGCCCTGGAGCCGTAAGTCACGGTGTAAATCCACTGGCCAGTATCAGGGTGGCACCATCTGCATGTCGTCCAAATGAACGCTAGAGTGCGGGTATGTTCTGGTTAGCACCGTTACTGGGCATCATGGAACTAGCAATAGTTCTTCACCCTCCAAACTGCTATTTTGCCTGCCATGACCTCACGGTTCTTGGACATGCTCAGCCACAAGGCTGTCCAACCAGAACTTTTGAGTCTCCTTTGCACAATGATCCTTGAACGTTCTCAGCGACCTGGGGCCAGCCCATTCCAAAATCTTATCTGAAACAGCAAAAAGAAATTTTTTAAAAAGTAGAAGGGTGCTTTTAAAATTCTTTTCCATTTATTTGTTATTATTTTCGAGTGTGATTTAAAAAGAAAAGTGCTGGGAACCAAAAGAAAAAAAAGGTGTTTTGTGTTTACAGGTGACATACATCAGAAAGCAAGCCTTCCACCTAAATGCCGCTAATACACATAAGTCTACTGCACATTTTGAAATGTGTAGGTTTTCCTAATCCTGCAATATCCTAGACACCATGCTGTGAAAACCCCTCACCTGAATTTCAGGAAACCAAGCAGAATGGGAGACCCTCTAAGAATCTTAGGGACAAAGCCTCCAGGGACACCCAGAGTGATGGAAGCTTAGTGAGAAGATCACCTACCCCCGGGTGTCAGGGTGTGTGCACAGCACTCGTGTTATCTGGTATTTCTAAGTAGCAGGCACGCCTGCCTCACCCTTTAATGAGAGGCCTTGGGAAAGGAAGGAAAGGGAATTTGAGAGGGCGCAGAGCGGGGAGGCTGAGGAGCCTATGGGGGAGGCAGCAGAGACTCCGCCCCAGAGGGTGGCTTGGAAAATACCGAAGCCCCGTGCGGGCTCCTGCACGGCTGTGTTAGCGTGGGAGAAAGCACAAAATCAGCGAGTGTCTTACAGATTGAAAAGTGACTTACAGGATTTGCCTTTCCTTGGGTTTTAGGTAATCTCTTTAAGAAACTGGCCAGAAGTGATATAGGATAGTTGTCTGCCGACATCCCCGGGGAATTGGTCCCAGGACCCACTGAGGATGCCGAATCCAAGGGTGCGCCAGCCCTTGATGTGAGCAGAGTGTTCACATAGAGCCTGCATGCGTCCTCCCATGTATTTTAACTTTCTCCGGATTACATATAGTTTTTCATACAAAGTGAATGCTGTTTATGGAGTTGTTATAGTGTATTTTTAAAATGTGTATTATTTTTATTATTGTTTTTATCACTTTTCTCTGAATATTTTTGATCTTCCGTTGGCTGAATCTGAGGACGTGGAACAGTCGGATACAGAGGATCAGTCACGAACTGCTTGCCCATAAGTAGCCTGGTCTCTGTCTGTCTGGACAGGAAGTTGCAGCAGTGCAGCCTGAGAATAAGTATTGAGCCTTTTCTTCCCATTTGAAATATTTTTATTTTGCCTTTCTCTACATTTGTTTATTGCTTCCCATTTATATGACAAGAAGAATCAAAATTAAAATATTGAGGCTGGGTGCGGTGGCCCCCACCTGTAATCCCAGCACTTTAGGCATCGAAGACAGGCAGATAGCTGAGGGCAGGAGTTCCAGACCAGCCCAGCCCATATGGCAAAGCCCTGTCTCTACAAAAATACAAAAGATTAGCCAGGCATGGTGGCCCATGCCTGTAATCCCAGCTGCTCAGGAGGCTGAGGCAGGAGAATCACTTGAACCCAGGAGGAGGAGGTTGCAGTGAGCCAAGATCATGCCACTGCACTCCAGCCTGCACAACAGAGTTAGACTCTGTCAAATATATATATACATATATATATATATTTTGTTTTTTGCCATGTTTCTGATGCTTCGGATCAATACATATTTTTAGGACAAGACCTGTTTAGGCAAAAAAACAAGTTAACAAATATGTTTTTCTGCTATAGGTAAGGCCTAATTTTATATTTGTTGTTATTTTCCTTTAATTAGGGTGATAAAGAAAGAAAAATCTACTTTTCATATTTTGTGTTTTACTAATTAAGTCCCCATGAAATAAAGGAATGAAGAAGATGCTGTGAAAGGGGCTCTCTGAGAAATTCTGAAAAGAACTCAAAGTCCATCCAGCTGACATTTGCATTATTATCCCAAATGTTCAATGTTTTTCTGTATATTTTAGCTGCTGAGCTCAAAATCAGGGCAGCCTTTGCGGACTGACTCAATTAGATGAGGGCAGCCTCAGAGATCACTAATCCAGACAGAGCTGGAACGTGCTGGTAGTGCTTTCAGTCTGCATTTACTACTGTTTGTTTTTTTTTTTAATAAAAAAGTAAGTCATTAACTCTATGAAGATGAGAGATGTGTGTCTCTTCCGGACAGTCCTCGCTGATTTGGGAGGTGGATGGTGGTGGACCGGCTGGGTCTCCCCTGCAGGCCTGCCCTGCGAGATGCTGAGTTGGACTGGGAGGATTCCCAGGCCCTGCCTCCCAGGGCTGTGGGCTCTCAGCCTCCGAGGGCGCTTGCTCTGCAGGCGATGGTGGGAGGTTGTCCTCCCTGACTCTGGGCGTTCAACACGTGTCCAGCAAAAGCACGTGGCAGCTCGTCCTGACCCGTGGACAATGAGTGTCTATGGTGTGGACTCTGTCCTGGCCTCCATCTCCAGGAGTCTCTGCCTGGTTTTCTAACAACATTGATGTAAAGCGAGGTCCTCGATGCCAGCCCCCGCTAGGCGGTAAAATGAGCTGTACCATGAGCATTCCTTCAGCTAGACCAGCCCCATTCTGAAGAGCGTGTCCGGCTTTAAATGCCTTACTGAATAGAACTGCAAGATTTATTTAATTTCCATACGATTTCCTTTCGAAAGAGAGAGGATGGGATGATAGACTCTAGAGGGAGCACTTTCAGGACGATCCTATGAATAACTGGGCTACAGTGCAGCTTCAGTAGGCAGACGGCGCTGCTTCACGCACACACCCTGCCTCAGGCTGTGGTTTTGTAAATGGGAAGGAACCCGCACGGCAATGGGTTTATGTCCCAGGAAGGACACATCAGAGGCCGTCTGCAAAGCCAGTTGGTGGGCATCCCGGCTGTGTGATGTGCGCCAGTGGAAAACACCGTGATGTTTTGTGATGATGCATTTTAATGCCTAGATATCGGGCTCTTCTTTTATGTTAGGGGACACATCTTACAACCCCATGGACGTGTGGTCAGTGACGCTTCTTACGTGGCCCACGAAGGTGGTTTCTCTGGCGGTGAATGGAAAAGACAAGGCCAGGAACACAAAGGGGACAGGGGTCGGGTCCAGGACCCTCGGATGCCTCAGATCAACAGGAGCAGCTGTTTCTACCTGAGAAGGGCTTCTGCCTGAAAGTCAGACTTGCGCATGCTTAGGAGTGTCTCTGATTTCTTGTGGTTGCTTGGGTGTTTTTGTTCTGTTTTTTAGAATTTGCCTGACTTGTGCACGTCAGCTCTAATGTAAATACTGCTTGAAATATTTTATTATGATGTGGCCATCACCATTCTTGAATGTCTATACAAGACAGATTTGTCAACCAGATAGTGGCACGTACAGCCAAAAGTTATTTTCTCTTAAATTCTTTTTTTCCTTTTTTTTTTCCTCTTAAATTCTTAATCTCAGGCAAACCCAGAGATGAAGCAAGATCAGGACTATTTTTTTCTTGAAAACATCCATGGGATGGCTCGTGTGGGTTTTGAGATTATTTGTTCATCATTTTCTTTCTCCAGTTGTTTTCACCAGCAGTATCTTTGGAATAGAAAAGGATATACACATAACCAAGCATTTTATTTAATGCAACTTTGCACCCTTAACCGTCCACAGGAACTGAAAATAGCGGTGTTACTACTGTCGGTGGTAACTGTCAGGAAGGCAGGCGGGGCGCTAGGTGACTGGCATTCTTTCCGACCCCACTCTGCTCCCCAGCAGCCTGGGTGCTGCCGCGCTGAGAGCGGGGGCCTCCCTGAAAGGGAGCTGAGAGGCCGTTTCCATGGAAACCCAGCCAATCGCTTCTGCCATTTCCAAACCCAGGCTGTGCAGCGCGAGCTGCCGTCTGATTCTGTCCACGGGGGATGCCGATGGTCCCACACGCACTTCCCTTCGTGGAAAAGGCATGCTCCTGCATGGGCACATGCACGTCGCATGTTTGCAAATGGATTTCACACCACTCCCATGTCCAGGACCCTGGAGCCGACTCTTTTGTTAGATGAACAGCCACTTCCCCATCCCTCCACTTCAGAACGTTGTATGTTTTGAATGTTGAGATCTCTTAAAGCTAGGAAATCTGTATGTTCAGCAACATAATGGACACCAAGAGCAGTTAGAAGGAGGAGCCGTTGAAAACCCATTCTGGGCTGCCTCATGTGGTCTAGAAGCGCCACCTACAGATGGAAAGGCTGAATTACTACCCAGAAAACCAGGGGCTGGTTCTTTCAGGGAGACGCAGCCAGTGTTTCTAGCATGTCTCTGCTCTGGACACTGGTGATGGGAATTGAGGAGGCTGAGGGCAGCCTGGACTCTGGATTCACAGGAGCCTGTGCAGGCGGGAGGGCAGAGAGGCGTCTCGCCAGGAGGAGAGGCATCAGGCCCAGGAGGACGGTGAACCCCGCCAGGGCAAACGGTTTCCCCACATTCCTTCACGCAGCCAGCAGGTGGCACACCTGGGATGTTCACCCCACCTGCCCAACAGGAAACCCTGGAAATGAAAACAAACCGTTTGAGAGAGAAAGGCCTCTTTCCTGTGATTTCTTTTTTCTTTTTCAATACAGTGAAAGCTCTAAAAATGAGCTAAATCAATATAGTTTTATTTTCATGATGAAAAGGGACATTTTTTAAAACTTTCTTTTTAACTGAAGCTAGTTTTATTTTAAAATTAAGAGCATAGCGCTCGTCTGCTTCCGTTGCTGTAGACTTCGGCACCACACCTGCCGTCCGCAATTAGTCTCGTAACACACACACGTTTGCACGTGCAGTCTGAAGCTGAGTCATGTTTATTTAGTGACCTCTGGTGGGACCCTCCACATGTATCATTAATCTCTTCACAGTACACACTTAATGATGGTCCAGTAATCTCAAAAAAAAAAAAAGCCCTACTTTAAAGACGAATCAATAAATTAAACAAAATGAAACCCACACAATGTCTCCCCGCCCCCAAAACTAGCAGCTGTGACTTGTGTTTCTACTGAAACCTGATGTTTTGAAAGTGGTTCCGGTTCTTCAGCCATCCATCCCACCCTCAATGCAGCAAGACTCATCCGTTATTTTATTCTACCCTCCCAAAACGTTATTAAGCCAGTGTTCTTCAGCTTTTCAGGATACAAATTGGGAAAGTGTTATTAATTCGTGTTTTTTTTAAAAGGCGTATTCTTCCATAACAAGAAGGACATATAAACCAAGCCATAAAAGTATTTGACATTAAGTTACCACAGGCACTGGTTAAACACCTATTTTCCTATCAAACAATGGATTATACATTCATAAATGACATTTAAACACGTAAAAACTACCACAAAAACTTTTACAGGTAGTGAAAATATGATTTTCACTCAGTTATTTGGCTATAATACCTCATTTTAAATTTGAGTGGAAGAATCAACTTCCTTCTGCCCCAACAAAAAAGAACATCTCAAAAATGTTTAGCCATATTAAAATGAGTACATTTTAAATAAACGTTCACTATGTACTTGATTTAGAAAGTTTAAGAATCTTTTTCTCAATCAAAAAGTAATACTAAGTATATATTAATGGCTGGTAGGAAAGATTTGTTTCATGATACATCTTTAATACAGATACCTGCACCAAGATTAGCTTCTCTCGGATAGAATGATTTTTGTTGCTTTCAAATATGCTTCCATATGTGAGTGTATGGGTTTGGAGTTTACCTACGTAAAGTGTCATTTGAAAAATCAGCTAGTTAGGTTCAGTCTTTATTTTTTTGGACAGTATTTACTTAGCAACTGACTGAATAGTCTTATGATCAAACTTTAAATGTGTGTGAACAGCTGTCACTTTAACAAAAATCAGGTCTGACCATTGGATTTGGAGATGTTGCTCATGATATTCAGAGACTGTTGGAAGTCCCTCATCACTGTTCTGCCTCAAATTCCTCTTTTAAAGACCCCAATTCCCTTAGGCTAAAGGGCGGTGAAAGGAGCGCCCCGAAGAACCCTCCAGTCTTCTTGACTCGGAACCTTCTCGTTCTCCCTGGGAGCAGGTCATAAATTAGACTTCTCCTGTGATATGATATGGAAAACATCAGTTTCTATACCCTGAGATCGAGAGCTCTGTTCCCTTTCTTAGGACTAAAGGAGAATACTGAAACCATTTACACACTGAAGTGTCAAAATATGACATTGATACACTTAAAATTAGGCCAGTTTCATGTATTTCCACTCGAATCCCCGACATTCTCTGATCTCGAGAAAGCCCACCTGTAAGCAAGTGTTTTGCTGCCCTGGTCTCAGCCCCCAATATCCACAGCGACTTTCTGAGTGGAAAGCAAATGGAAATCTCCAGGAGCAGTAGACACGTAGTAAATATTTTTAAATTGTGATTCTTGATCTTGACAAGAATGCAGGTGCGCACGGAGGCGGGATGCGGCGTGGAGCGTGCGCTCATCCTTCCTACTAGGTGTAATATTCTGCACTAAGTTGCTTTATCCCTGTCATTTTTGGAGAGTTCCAAATGTAACAGAAATAAGGAGGATTTTTTTTCTTAATTTATACATTCATGGTGGGTGTAAATGCGACTGAAACAGCTCAAAGTGAAAACGTGTTTGCAATGCTATCTTATTATTCTTGAGACAGCCTAGTTAAGAAGTCATACGGAGGGCAATATAATTATAAAGCTCTTTTTATAAAAAATTGTCTGATTAGAGAAATGGCAAGACCTAAATGAGAAACAGGATGGGGTCACCTAGACAGGCTTCAGCAGATGAGTGTGTGTTCCCACGAGCTGTCCAGGGCCTCTCCACAGGCCGACCCGATGGATCTACACTGATCTATGTTCTACTCATGTCAGTCAAGAGGAGCAACTATTTGCAGGTACATCAAACCTGCGTGAGTGCACGGCGGCCATCTGAGACTGCTGGCCTGTATTCCCAGGCCCAGATGCCGGTCGCTGCCCTCACTGCTCCCTGGGGCCACTCAGGCTGGCTGCAGCCCCAGCCAGTCCATATAAGGGACACCTGTGTAGTGCCGGGGTCTGAGTTCAGACTAAGACCATTCCTCAGACCTCAGTGCACACCTGTTTACGTGTGAGCCTGGCTTCGTGTGTGGGCTGGTGTAGTAACAAGCCCCGCGGTTGCCGGCCCTGAGAACGAGGGGGGAAAAGGCGGGCTGCTTGGAGGCAATACAGATTCTACAGTGAGCAGCCCAGGGACCGAAAGCGCAGCGTCTGCTCCGGAGACCGTGGGGCGCTGAGCAGCCACGAAGCTCCCAGGGCTCTGGAAGGTGTGAGTGGGGCCGCGGCCACTTCCAGCTCCACCAGGGAGCTTCCCGCTCCACTCAGCCTCTTTCAAGTGGGCGGTTAAGCAACAGTTAGTTTGCTTTTGGGATTAACAAAAGTTAATTGTTGAGGGAATTTTATTTCTTTCCATGTTAACACAATCTGCGTTTTCGATGGCAGGTGCCCCACGCCCGGCTGTGACGGCTCTGGACACATCACCGGCAATTATGCTTCTCATCGGAGGTATGTGGAGATGCCACTCTTCTCCCCGAAATGCTCTTTCTCACTGAAATGACAGGAATAGCGCTCACTCCAGGCGCCAAGGCCTGCACGGTTTGACACCATGGGCAAAACTCAGGATCTAGAGACCTGGCGCCAGAAAGCAGTGGCGTCTTCATTGGAGCTTCGCGTAGAAAGCAACCCCTCCATTTCCACGGCCACCGGCTCCTCTCAGGACATCTCACGTGCAGTGCACGGGGCCCCGCTGAGAAACAGTCCTAGTCACCCAGCAGCGCTTCTTCCTAAATTGGAAGAGTAAAGGAAAGAGAATAGTATCTGCTGTAAGATCCCTGAGAGCAGCCATCAGGAGACACACATTCTAATACCGTGAGAGCTGGTCTCTTAAATACTAGGATTGGACCACAGAGCTGCACAGTTATTCTAGGCAGGCATCAGTATGTGCAGTCACCCTCAGCAGGCGGCAGTAGAGCTCAGAGCTGCAGAAGTGCTTGTTACAAGTCTAGGCACAGTCACTCCCAAGGACAGGGGAGTGTCTAAAACATAATCCAGAGATCTGGTCATGTGAGATAACAAAATTTCTATCCTACTTGACATTCAGTAGATACTGAATGAACATGGATTCAGGACAGGCACTATTTAGCTGAGAATTGAAAGAAATGGTGGAACTATTAGAGAACAAGTTTACCAGTTGTTAACGATGGCACATGAGGACTATTTGCGGGGCAGTGGGCATGGCAAGGGCTCAGGGACCGTGCAGTGAGCTCCGGCACTGGGGAGACCGGACTCGACTCCAACCCTAATGGGGCCAGGTGGGAATTTACAACCAAGGACTTGTACCAAGTCCCCACGGGAAGCGTCAAGGAGAAGGGATTTCTGGCCAGATGGTCTTGATGGGGTCACTGCTGATGGCCGGCCAGGGTGGATACCCAGGACTCGGACACTGAAGGTGGGGGTTTTTCTTAAACTGACTTAGAAGGATTCTTGCTCACGCTGGATCCTACAAGGGCAGAGAGGGAAGCCAAGGTCAGGCGCATTCTAGTGAAGGACTCAGAGGAGCTCAACTAAAGTCTTGGTCAAGAAAAAAGCCCTTGTGAATATATTGTCCACACAAAGGTGAATCCACTACACGCGATAAGCATTTGAGTCATGTGTAGGTTTACCAACAGCAAGTGCAAGGTAAGGACAAGAATATTTCTGAAAGACCGATTTGAAGGAAGTCTCCCCGTATGGGAAACAGTCCTGCATCTATCAGGTAAGTAAACTAAGCTGTGAGGCAGCTGCTGCCTTTCGTGTCTCTAAGTTTTAGATTATAACGTCGGCGGTCCAGAAGCAGGGGAGGCCTCCTGCCTTTAACATATTGCTTGCAAGAAAAAAGACAGAGAGGAAAGAAGGAAGGGAAGGAAAGAAAAGGGGAAGAGAGGGGTGGGGAGGAGAGGGGAGGGCAGGGAGAGGAGGGGGAGCGGAGAAGAGGGGATGGAGAAGGTGGAATGAAACGGAGGGGAGGAGGGAGACAGGAGAGGGAGGGGAGAGGGAAGGAGAGAGGGAGAGAAGGGAAGCTAGGAGAGTTAGAGAGAGTGTCAGCAGTTGATAATGGCCCCCCACCCCCCAGGACAAGGCTGTCTGCAGAGTAGCTGTGTGAAACCCGCTGTCTGTCCCCGAGTGACCAGATCCCTGTGGTCACAGTGGGGGACCTCACCTGACTGGCTGGCGTTTGGATTAGAAGCAGAACTCGAAGGCTGAATGTTTGGTCATTAAAGTCTCACTGAGAGTCATTTGCTCCTGTGCTCACATGCCAGCCATTTGGGGGCTGTGTTTAAATAGCATGTGTCTATGAAAAGCGTAAATCGTGGATGCCCCCGAGGAAACATGAAGAATGCAACTTGTGGGAGTTTTCTCCAGACTCGGTGAAAACACCTCACGCTCCTAACCCGGATTCCTCAGCCTCTGCAGTGCTGGTTGTGGGGCCAGATGGCCATTTGCTGTGGGGACCATCCTCTGCACTGTGGGACCTGTGCGGCATCCCTGGGCCTCACCCACCAGATGCCAGTAGCGTCCACCCGTTCATGACTACCAAAGATGCCCGCAGTCGCTGCTGAGTTCCCCTTGGGACACCCCTGCCACAGGCCAGGGGCAGCGGAGGGCTCGTTACATCGATGTGGCCTCACCGGGCAGCACAGAAACAGCCTCTACACTTGGTGAAACAAGCGTGAGTCATGCCTTCCAACAGGGCTGCCAGAATTAGATCACTGGTTTAGAGTAAATAAAAATGTTTTAAAACTCCAGTTCAATATACGTAGACAAGCACATTCCAAGCTAGACTTTATTCCGTCTTAGAAAAGCGACGTCTCGGTCCCCTCGCGTGGCCGGAGCTCCCAGGACGGCGTCATGTCAGCACCTCTGGAAGACGAACGCTTCCTGGCCATTTTGTGTCCAAATCTCTGTTTTTCTACTGATTTTTTTGGTGGGGCGTTGGCATCATGTAAATTTAGTCATAATGTGGTTTAAACATTGTATTCATTTTACGTCTGTTAAGTATTAATATAGCACAGACCCATGATGAAAGTCTAATCTAAGCTCGAATGTAACTGCCATCTATCCCTGGAGTGAATGATCCCGGGTCGGTCCGTGGAGGTGGAAAGTCGACGTGATTTTGTGTGGGGCAAAGCTGAGAACTGGAAGGAGCCCTCTCGGGGTTCCAGTGTATCGAGGGTAGAGTACCTTGTGACACGACTTGTTCTAGAAACAGCTTCCCTAGCATAGACATCTGAACGTGCTGACACAGACATCCCGAGCAGAAGTGCCGCCTTCAACCAGCGCTTCTTACGTGAAGTCGCTGCGAAGGGAAGACGGAGGCCACCGTGAAGCCGGCGCGGTTCTGTGTCGATGGACTGCTGACGACAGACGCCAACCAGCAAACAGGGAAGCTCGTCCGGGACTGTTGGCGCTCGGTCGCCAGAAATCCAAGTGGGAGGAGCTTCTCTTCATTTTAATCTCCTGTTTCCCAGGAACAGAAACATGAGCTTACGTATATGCAACTGTGGAGAAAACGTCACTAAGGCGATGACTCCCTGGCGGTGTTCCCTCACTTGTGCCACAGTTCAAGGTAGTCGGTGTGGGTTCAAGGCATCCTCCTCCCACACTGGGGTCCGTCGTGAGAGCTGAAGTCACAAAACAACGACCCCGAACGTGTTCAGGGCACAGAGCCGCCTCGCGCACCTGTGGTGTCTGGGATTCTCCCTCCTGCTCCAGGACAAACGCACACGCTCCGATTCCGTCTGCAGTCACAGAGCATTGCCAGCCCCCTTCTCAGAGAAAAGCGAGGCCGAGCCTGGCCTTCTCCTGGGCCCATTCTGGGAACTCAGGCAAGGAGCTGTCCTCCACCGTCTCCACAGCCGCCCTGAGCATTCGCGATTTCATTCACTTTTGGATTTGAGGAAACTGAGGGGCCAAGAGATTAAGCAGCAGAGCTGCGCTGGAGCCCACGTTGTCTGGCTGCGAGTCCCAGCTCCTGGCAGCCCACGTGCCTAGGATGGCCTGGAGGAAGCGTGTGCCTAAACCGTCTGGAGAAGGTGGGGGTTGCACCTGCCTCTTGGCTGTGGTGTTTTCCGACCTCCACAGAGCGTCTGAAACGTCCCTAAGCCCATTTCAACAGATGTTCCTTGGTTGTGATGTCCTATCAAACGATCCTGCATCCACCGCTTTGCGATTCTCCATCGTCAGTGAACAGAGGGAGGCCCCGTCGACCACGTGCCTACAAAGGCATCCGCCTCATTCACAGTCATCCAGGGGCCCCTCTTTGCACTCTTGTCTTCAAACAAACAGAAGTGTTTCTTGAGTATATCCTCAAAATCCTGTTTTCCAAGCACCTTTACTCTGTTCTCCAGCCCTCCCAGGCCCTCTCCGTCACCCGTGGCCCCGCAGCAGGGTCCCGCCAGGCAGGCTTGCCGAGCGCTGCTCCGCGTTCTCTCTGCCCGGCCGTCCCACATGCCTTTCCATGGGATCAGACAAGCAGCCCTGAAGTTGTTCCAGTGCGGAAGCCAAGGCCACACTTTCCACAAATGATGATGCTCCAGGAATTCGATTCCCACTCACACCCTGTGCCCCCGATGGTTCCAGAATGGCCTCTAATCACAAAAGAGCATTCGTTGGGCACCTGCTATGTGCCAGAAATTACAACAAGCATTTCACATATGTAGTGTCACCATCAGCTGCGATGGTTGGAACCCTGGCTGCGAGTGAAGACGCGTGGGCACGGAGATGCTCGGCCGCCCGTCCTGTCAGCGCCCGCGCTTACCCGGAGCACTTGCACTCTGCTTTTTTACAATAATGTGCAAAATCAAAGCCTCCAGGAGTGCAGTCAAACGGCCGGATGGTGCTACCTACGCTGCCCCCTGTGCCGTGGGGACTTAAAACAGGGATCCCAAAAGCCTCACCTGCTGTGAAATGAGGTGTCACCAGGTCCTGAGGCAGACAGTGAAGAGACAGGCTTGACATCATGCAGAAGAGCCGGGAGCAGGTCGGCCTTGGAGGGCCTTGTGTCCCGCCGCCAAAATCAGGAGCGGCGGCTCCTCACCAGGGAGCCTTGGGAACTTTGTAAGGCAGGGCCGGTCCAAGCCGTCACATCTGCCCTCACAGCGGGGACAAAGCTGTACAGTCAGAGGGCCAGGAAGGCACAGGAGCCACCCCCACACAGGCCACAGAGCTGCTTCGCCAGAGGTCAGTGCAGTCTGTGCTCTCCCCTGGGCTCTGGGCCCAACATCCACCCTAGCACCACTTTGACCCGGAGGCCCCGAGGTACACTGCCCTTGACCACAGGTCTCCCGCGATCCCAAATCCTCCAGGTTCCCCTAATCCTGTGCTCACCTGTCATTTGCTCTCGCTCACTGGAGCTGTCCACGCACTTACCCCAGCCTTTCCTTGCCCCAGAGAACACGGGGCTCTGAAGTGTTTATAGCGTTTCCAACATTTATAAAGTTCCAGATAAAGATGTAGACATATGATGAGCCCCCGTGAATCATGGAAAACTGTTTCTGTCTAGGAAATTGTTAATCATTTAAACGTAATCCCCAGGGTCAGCGTGGAATTCCAGAAACCTAGTAAACTGGTAAATGTCTGTTTGAGTACATCATCTGTCCCTGAGGCTAAGACATAAACGCTAAGCATCCTGGTGCACTCTAATGCGTTCCTGCACGTTCAAGGGAAACAGAGATGGGATCCAGGAGGACGGGTGGTCAGGGCAGCGGCCTTGGGGCCTCCAGGCCGGGATGTCACTAGGGTAGGAATCCGACCCGAATGATACTTTTCAAATGTGTATGTACTTATCAAAACCTAAAGATAATGAATAAGTCACGTCTTAATTCTGACCAGGCGGGTGGGTCGGAGCAGAGGAGAGAGGAGGCGACGCTGAGCCACAGGGTGACGGATGGTGAGGGTCTCCGGGAGGTTGTATGGAGCTGAGCCACAGGGTGACGGATGGTGAGGGTCCCCAGGAGGCTGTATGGAGCTGAGCCACAGGGCGACGGATGATGAGGGTCCCCAGGAGGCTGTATGGAGCTGAGCCACAGGGTAACGGATGGTGAGGGTCTCCAGGAGGCTGTGTGGAGCTGAGCCACAGGGCGATGGATGGTGAGGGTCTCCAGGAGGCTGTGTGGAGCTGAGCCACAGGATGACGGATGGTGAGGGTCCCCAGGAGGTTGTATGGAGCTGAGCCACAGGGTGACGGATGGTGAGGGTCTCCAGGAGGCTGTGTGGAGCTGAGCCACAGGATGACGGATGGTGAGGGTCTCCAGGAGGCTGTATGGAGCTGAGCCACAGGGCGACGGATGATGAGGGTCCCCAGGAGGCTGTGTGGAGCTGAGCCACAGGGCGACGGATGGTGAGGGTCTCCAGGAGGCTGTGTGGAGCTGAGCCACAGGATGACGGATGGTGAGGGTCTCCAGGAGGCTGTATGGAGCTGAGCCACAGGGCGACGGATGATGAGGGTCCCCAGGAGGCTGTATGGAGCTGAGCCACAGGGCGACAGATGATGAGGGTCCCCAGGAGGCTGTATGGAGCTGAGCCACAGGGTAACGGATGGTGAGGGTCCCCAGGAGGTTGTATGGAGCTGAGCCACAGGGTGACGGATGGTGAGGGTCTCCAGGAGGCTGTGTGGAGCTGAGCCACAGGATGACGGATGGTGAGGGTCCCCAGGAGGCTGTGTGGAGCTGAGCCACAGGATGACGGATGGTGAGGGTCCCCAGGAGGCTGTGTGGAGCTGAGCCACAGGGCGACGGATGATGAGGGTCCCCAGGAGGCTGTATGGAGCTGAGCCACAGGGTAACGGATGGTGAGGGTCCCCAGGAGGTTGTATGGAGCTGAGCCACAGGGTAACGGATGGTGAGGGTCTCCAGGAGGCTGTGTGGAGCTGAGCCACAGGATGACGGATGGTGAGGGTCTCCAGGAGGCTGTGTGGAGCTGAGCCACAGGGCGACGGATGGTGAGGGTCTCCAGGAGGCTGTGTGGAGCTGAGCCACAGGGCGACGGATGGTGAGGGTCTCCAGGAGGCTGTGTGGAGCTGAGCCACAGGGCGACGGATGGTGAGGGTCTCCAGGAGGCTGTGTGGAGCTGAGCCACAGGATGACGGATGGTGAGGGTCTCCAGGAGGCTGTATGGAGCTGAGCCACAGGGTGACGAATGGCGAGGGTCTCCGGGAGGCTGTGTGGAGCTGAGCCACAGGGTGACGGATGGTGAGGGTCTCCAGGAGGCTGTGTGGAGCTGAGCCACAGGATGACGGATGGTGAGGGTCTCCAGGAGGCTGTGTGGAGCTGAGCCACAGGGTGACGAATGGCGAGGGTCTCCGGGAGGCTGTGTGGAGCTGAGCCACAGGGTGACGAATGGCGAGGGTCTCCGGGAGGCTGTGTGGAGCTGAGCCACAGGGTGACGGATGGCGAGGGTCTCCGGGAGGCTGTGTGGAGCTGAGCCACAGGGCGACGGATGGTGAGGGTCTCCAGGAGGCTGTGTGGAGCTGAGCCACAGGGCGACGGATGGTGAGGGTCTCCAGGAGGCTGTGTGGAGCTGAGCGACAGGATGACGGATGGTGAGGGTCTCCGGGAGGTTGTATGGAGCTGAGCCACAGGGCGACGGATGGCGAGGGTCTCCAGGAGGCTGTGTGGAGAAGGATATTCTCAGCAAAGTAACAGCATTAGGGAATAGGTTATAACAACACCAACATCAACGCACATTTGACAGTGAGTAGTTCAGCTTGGTGTATAGTTCAGCTGCAGGTCTAAGCCTGTGGGAGTAGCTACAAATGAAACTTGTTTTAAGAGTCCTGTAGAATTCATTATAAAGAGGTTAAACTTTATTTGCTGGAAAATGGGTAATTACCCAAGTGCAGGCTTGGTTTCTAGCCTAGAGAGCAGTACCAACAGCGCCTTCGGGAGGTGACGGGGACAGCTGGGAGAAGAGCTGCTGCAGGTGATGAGAACAGTGACAGGGCACTGACCGGCAGGCCGAAGCGGGTGAGGCCCTGGGGAAGACATCAGGTGCTAAAAAGGGAGGGGCTGGGATGCACCGAGAGCCCCGTCCACATCATCATCCGCATGAAGAGGCCTGCCAGGAGAGGTGGGTTTTACATTCTGTCCAAACACACCAACATTGGGATTCTCAGGACATATCCAGGTGAGCAAAGGAGGAAGGGTGAGAGGAGAAGGCAGCTTTCAGAGTCACCAGCAGGCGAGCTGTTCCAACTTATTCACAAAGAGAAAACGACACTTTTAAAAATGGAAGATGGTGGCCGGGTGCAGTGGCAGCTCACGCCTGTAATCCTAGCACTGTGGAAGTCTCAGGCAGGCAGATTGTGTGAGGCCAGGAGTTTGAGACGAGCCTGGCCAGCATGACAAAACCTCCTCTCTACTACAAATACAGAAACTATCCAGGCATGGTCGTGCAAGTCTGTAGTTCCAGCTACTCAGGAGGCCAAGGCGGGAGAATTGTTTGAGCCTGGGAGACAGAGGCTTCAGTGAGCCAAGATCGCGCCACTGCACTCCAGCCTGGGCCACAGAGCGAGAGACTCTGTCTCCAAAAAAAAAAAAAGGAAGATGAATCCAAATCCTATCCTAAGAAATGAACTCCGGATATGAGCCCTGAGCAGAGCATGGAGCCATAGCTCCGACACCCAGGAGAGGAGGGACTGCTCCCTTCCCTCCAGGGCTCCGGAAGAGCCTGAAAATGAATCTCTGTGTTTCTAAACATTGGAAGGAGAAAACAAGGGTGGGTGACTTTTTGTTAGGTTCAAATCTGGGCTCTACAGCAGGGATCCCAGTGCAGATAAAGGTGAAAGTCAGGATCTAAGATCACAGAGCTCCCTCCCTGTGCCAAGCATCGTACACATCTCGTTATCACTTTCAGTTTTCGCAGCCGATGACGCAGGCATTTCTGCCCCAAAATACAGACGAGGAAACCGAGGCCCAGACACTGGGGCCGGTCTGCATGGCCCATACGACGTCGCCTCTTCCTTCTCTCCCTCGGCTACCTCTGGAAGAAGTGGCCATTCAGATCCTTCTCCAAGTAGTCATTCTGTAGAGACTCTCCACTCTGGGGTCTGCAGCGAGGGCTGCTTCCCATTCTGTATTGCGAGCTGGAAGGGGAGCTTTAAATCCTGAACAAGTTCTAATTCCATTGCTCCTAGAGTTCTCGTGCTGAGTTGGTGGGTAGCAAAATGCTCCCTTGTTTTCATCAAGCCTGAAAAGTAGCAAGAAGTAAGCAGCATGAAGGTTCCAGCCACGCATTAAGACGCTGCCTTGAGAATAGGGCGCCTCGGGGTGCCTGGATTCCTGTGGGTGTCCAGTGCTGAAGGAGAAGCTAGGCCCTGCTGTTCTGGGGATGGGAGGGAGCCCTGGGCTACGGCAGGTGGAAGAGAGGACCCCGTGGGGCACAGGCGCTGACCTGCTCACCAAGTGAGTTGGGGCTCGTAAAGACCACGCCCCTCCACGTGCAGGCTTCTCACAGGTACCCTGACCAGCACCCTGGAAGAGACCACAGGGCCTCCTCTCACTAACAGACATGGCTTTCAGATAAGCGCTCCTGAGCCCCAGAGCAGGCATTTGAGGCGTCTAGACCAGCCCCAGGGCCAAGGCCAACGCTTCCTGGAGGATGTCGCATTGTCAGAGCCAGGCCTCCATGGTGGCCCAGAGCTGTCCCTGGCTCGCAAGTCCATGGGGAGTGACTCAGGGACAGGGCAGGGAGCAGGGCCTGAGGGGGTCTGGCCTCTGTGGTGGGGTCAGGGGCTCGGCTTTCCCCACAACAATCCTGTATCTTGGGAGATGGGATCCTGGATAGGACGCTATAATTCTCCCTATGAAGGACATCATAATTCTCCCTGGGTAGGACATTATAGTAATTCTCCCTGGGTAGGACATGATAATTCTCCCTGGGTAGGACACCGTAATTCTCTCTGGGTAGGACACCGTAATTCTCCTTGGGTAGAATACCGTAATTCTCCCTGGGTAGGATACCGTAATTCTCCCTGGGTAGGACACAGTAGTATTTCTCTCTGGGTAGAATACCATAATTGTCCCCTTGGTTCCTCTTTCCTTCATTCATGCATCGACTCACCCGCTCCGTGCAGGGCTTTGGGCTGGGAACTGGGGAACCATGGATGAACACTCGCATGGTTTATACTCCCAGGAACCCCCTCTCAGAGGAGCCTGTAGAGGAGGGAACTGAGTGAGCCCTGCAGTGGCCACACTGTGAGGACAGCCAGGCCCAGGCCTCTTGCAGGATGCAGAGGCAGGCAGAGGCCACACGGCTGGGAGCGAGCCACAGACAAGGCAGGGACATCGGTCAGCCTGGAGGATGGCAGCAAGACTTGCAGGGAGAGCCCAGCGAGGACGGAGGGGCTGTGGCCACAGAGCAGCCTGCATGGCAGCGGGGCCAGGCCTCGAGGAGCCGAGGAGCCACGTGGAGGAACTTGGGCCACCCACCGAGGAAATGAAGAGCCCTGGGTGACGCTAAAGAGCTGGCCTGGAGGTGTTCCCAGCCAGGGCCGGCCTGTTCCAGCACTGCCTGGAAGAGAAGGTGGACAGACAGACAGACAAGCAGAGGCCTTGGGTGTGACATCATCCATGGAAACTTCGGGAAGCAAAACCCAGCACAAGGGAGAGGACACACTCAGTCTGCTGGCCTGGGGCTTTGGGTTGGTGATGTGGGCGATGAGTCTAATTATGGGACATCCAAGCAGTTGTGCAGTGGTCAGTGGGGTGCAGGGGTGGCCCTGAAGTCACCCCACACGGGCCACAGAGCCCCAGAGGGGCTCACACAGAGGCTGGGGCAGGGGCAGGGGCAGAGGAGGCTGGGGAGGAACAGGGAAGGGTCGGGAAAGCACAGGTGGGCCCCTCCTCCCAGATTCCCTCCTGTAAGAGGGCAGAGAGAAGAAAGGCAGCAGCAGGCAGCGAGCTCGGGCGCCCTGGCCTCACCTCGTTTCCTCTTCCTGTGAAAGAGATGGGGAAGGAGCAGAGAGACTCCCCGCGGGCACCAGGACGTGGGGCAGCGGAGGGGCTGGGAGTGAAGGTGCTGTGGGGCCCGACAACCCCCTTCCTGCCCAGACCCAAACCCGAACCCTCGGACACCTGCCTGTGTTCAGGTGCTGCCCCCACCTGAAGAGGCTTGAGAGGCCAGACGGAGTCTCCCTTTAGGGGAGTGAGCACTGCCTCCTGGGAGTCCGCATGTTTCCAGGAATCAGAACTGACCAGAAAAACTACCCCCGAGCTCAGGAAAGCCAGGGAGAACAGTGGCCTCCCACCTGGACCCACCCGTGGCCGGCACCAGGGCTGTAACTTCCACAGGACCCAGTGGCACTGCAGAAGATTGCCCAATTTCTGGTTCTTCATTTCTTTTCCAAAATTCCCATTTATTTTATATAGTCTTGTGTGTGGTGTGTATATGTGTGTACTTTTCTGTTCCAGCTCAAAAAATTCCTCTAGAAACATGCCCAAAGCCTCTGTGCCCAAAAGGTTGAAAGTTAGATAAAATGAGCATGTCCAGCTCTCAGTCCACCTTCTGCAGCACAACCCGAAGTCTGGGTCGCTGTCTCCCGGCCCCGAGCCTGCGATGGAAGTGCCTGGGAGAGACAGAGTCACCAAGGACGAGGCTGGAGGCTGCTTCCTTCTGTCGTGTTCACCCGCAACATGCACGCATCCACGTGCTCCCACTCGCTTGCTCTCAACAAAACCTCCCCCAGCGTCTTTCCTGACTCCGACTGCTTCTGCCCCTCCCAGGGGACCAGGTTCTCCCCGGTTCACAGCGTCCTAGCCCACCCCAGTCTCCTAAATGTCTTGAAAGGGGACTGACGGTGCCTCAGGCCTGGAGAGAACTCCGAGAAAGAACGCTCCTCCCTGAATTTTCACTCTGTGCCCGGAAGCACAGGTTTCTGGGGAGAATCGGGTCACAGCCTCATCGGTTGTTAAGCAGGTAGCTGGAATCAACGGTGTGGGGTGCTTTCTGAAACGTGTTTCTTATTTAGCCTTTCAGGTTGCCCGAGAGCAAAGAAAAGCGGCATCAGGATAGCACAGAGCAAAGAAGATAAGGAAGATCAAGAGCCCATCAGGTAAGAGCACCAGTGGGGCTGAGAACCGTAGCAGGGCTGCCGTTCTCAGCATTCAAGCACAGCAAGTGCACATCAATCAGAAAAAGAGACAGTGGGTCTTAGTGGGCCTTCTTTGAGATTTCAACAAATGCAAGGTCAGATAACTGACATCCAAACCAAAGCACATCTGCTGGTTGGCTGAAAACTTACGGGGCTGTCCAGCAATAAGCTGATATCCATCCATCTGAGGTTCCATGTACCCCAAATCCCAACCCCTAAAAACAAGTACCCTCTCCTCTTGGTGGGAAAAGCAGCTGGATTCTTGGGGATGGCAGATCGGCGAATGCTCCTGAAGGTAAATACACCAGCACGAGTGGATTTTCACTGGTATTCTGGCCTGTAAAAAAGTTTAGTTTAACCTTGTCTTGCTCTAAGGCAGAGCTTGGGGCCACAGCGCACACTGGGCTTGGGGTCTGTGACAACTACCGGCTGCCCAAGGGGGTGTTTGTCCCCATCCCACGCCAGCTATGCCTGGGCCTGAAGCCCCACACGGTAAGCAGCCTCACTCCACATCTTCGGAAAAAAATTTTAATTAAAAATAAATGAAAGCATAAAGTATTCAAATAAATTAAGATTTGTCAAAATAAATAGGTAATGCAAACTCTGGGGAGGGCGAACTTTCCTGTTAATAAAAACCACGCAGGCAGAGTCAGCGCTTGGGACACACGAGGAGCGCTCAGGCCAGCCCTGCCTCCTCCCGGCGCATCACTGCCCTGCTGTGCGTCGTGGTCCCGCCGGGCGCGAGTTCGGGAACACACCTGCGCCGTGTCCCTGTGCCGGCCCGGCTCCAGGAGCCTTCACCAGACATCTCCGCAGCTCAGGACCTTCTCTAGCTGGAAGGGAATGTTAAGGCTTCCAGAAGACACGGCCAGATGAATAAACGTTTTCTAGCTCTTGAGAAAAGCACAAAACAGCCTCTTCAAAAATAATCCCACCACATCTTACTGACTTTGCATTTTTTCCACCCGAAAAGCCACGGTTCTGACCCACAGCGTGTCTTCTAAACCCACGCTTGTGAGGCTGCGAGCGCCTGCGTGCTGGACCCCTCACCCCTCACCCCTCCTCACCCCTCACCCCTCACCCCTCACCCCTCACCCCTCACCCCTCACATTCACTTTGCTCCAGAAAATTCCTTCCGTCCGCAGTGGCTCGGGCCTTCTGCGCAGGTGAAGTAGCTCAGCCTGCCACTAGGTGGTGTCTTTTGGTGATTTTTCTTTCTTTTTTCGTTTCCTTTTGCCCAGCCGGGAGAGCACGGCCGTTCTTCCTTCCTTCATGCCGGGTTATTCCGACCTTGTCACGGCGTCCACCAGCCGACGGTGGCCAGACAATCACGTGTGTCCCCTCTGCTGCCCCGCAGGTGTCCCGTCCCCGGGTGCGACGGCCAGGGCCACATCACCGGGAAGTACGCGTCCCACCGCAGCGCCTCCGGGTGCCCCCTGGCGGCCAAGAGGCAGAAGGACGGGTACCTGAATGGCTCCCAGTTCTCCTGGAAGTCGGTCAAGACGGAAGGCATGTCCTGCCCCACGCCAGGGTGCGACGGCTCGGGCCACGTCAGCGGCAGCTTCCTCACACACCGCAGGTGAGGTTGCGCCCGTGCGCCCGGCGGGGGTGGTGCTGCCGAGAGCCGACTGGCACGGCTGGTTACGACAGCAGCGGGTGTCAGCCTGTCCCATCACTGAGCGTAGAGAGAAAAGCCTGGGAACTATCAGACCAGCCCGAGGAAACGCGAAGGTTCGCGGGGAGCGTTGACACATCTTACACCTCCATGAAGGGGCGCAGACTCCTTCAACCCCGCCTGGAGACTTCACAATAGTTTCCCACTTTTTATATTAGAATCCACGGGAAGATACAGATTTTCATTTCAGACACGCACATGAATGTCTTTAGTTATTTATCCCACCCGAAATTCACATGCAGGCCTCTCTGGGGGAAAGAGGATGGCATGTGGCACGGTGGCCTCCTGGTGAGTGCCTGCGCCAAAGATGCAGGAGAAAATTTCCAAAAGACACGGTCGACCTCATTCAGTTTTACTTGCTTCGTTTAAAAAGAAATCCGTGCAGTCACAGCGTCTCAGAAGAGGCTGGTTCTGTGCAGCCGGCTGGTGCAGTCTGTCCCTCTGTGGGGAGGGAGGGCCCGGGTTGGGTCGGGTCGCCAAGGCCGATGGCAGCCATTCCACTGGGCGTCCCTCAGCTTCCTTGAAGAGGCGGAGGGGAAGGTTCACTCGTCACGGGAACCACGTGAAGGCCAAGCCCTTCAGGGGGATTTACGGTGGCCCATATGCCGCTTTCTATGAAAACCACACGTGCGCCTCAAATCCATCTCAATCACAGAATGAACAAAGGTGGGTGCGGAGGTTACAGAAATAACGGCATGTTCAGAAACAGGTGACTCTGACCATTGAAAAAATGCTAAAGAGGATTTTTTTTTAATTATTAAAGAAATTCCTGCTCAGGTACAAAATTCAAACAATATAAACAATATAAATGGGTTTAAAGAGAAAAATTGGCTGGGTGCAGTGGCTCACACCCATAATCCCAGCATTTTGGGAGGCCAAGGCAGCCAGATCACCTGAGGTCAGGAGTTGGAGACCAGCCTGGCCAACATGATGAAGTCCCGTCTCTACTAAAAATAACAAAAGTTAGCCGGGCATGCTCCTGTAATCCCAGCTACTCAGAAAGCTGAGGCAGGAGAATCGCCTGAACCCAGGAGGCAGAGGTTGCAGTGAGTAGAGATCCTGCCATTGTACTCCAGCCTGGGGGACAGAGCAAGACTCCCTCTCATTGGAAAAAAAAAAAAAAGAGAGAGAAAAAATTGAGTGTCCTTTCCCCAACCTCATCTCTCAACTCCCTTCTCAAAGGCAGGCATTTCCCGTCTTCTCTGGAACTGAATAGCACCCCTATTTATACACACGGTCTCAGTGTCTCCCAGAACCCTGCGTAAGGACAGGGCGTTGGCTGCTCACCAGGACCGCCCCGGGCTCATCAGGTGGGGCACTCCCTGTTAGGTGCACAGAGTCCCACGGTGTCACGGAGCCGCCTCACCCTCCGCAGTGAGCCTGCTCCTGTGCGTGCCGCCCCGTATCCTGTCCAGGTTGGACTGTTACGAAGAACTCCGCATGGACTTCCTCCCGCACACAACTCCACGTCCTTATGCAACCAGACCTTCAGGGTCTACTCCTGGAAACAAGAATGCTAGCTTTAGAATGTTGACAGATCCTGCCAAAATGCCCTCCAAAAAAGTATCTACTTTCCCAAACCTTTTGCCATTAATAAAACGTTTAAAAACATTAAAAGCCCTGCCCATATGGCCTTTGAGGAAGGCTTGTATGTTTTGCTAATCTGACACAAACGAAAGCAGTTCCATCCTCTCGAGTGAGCGTTTCTGCTCTCCGGTGGGCGGCACTGGTGCAGCACTGCCTCTGCAGAGCCTGCTGCGTCAGCGTTCCTCCTTTTCCGCTGAGACTTTGCCCATTTGACTTAAGCAGCAAATACCAGGTGCCAGATGGGTGCCGTTCCCTCCCACTGCCCAGCCTCTGGGTGAATTGCATGCTAGGGTCAGGAGGACAGCCGCCACCAGGAGCTCTGTCCCGAAGCTTGTTCCGTGGGGGAGGGCTGAGAGCTCAGGAGCCACTGAGGTGGGAAGCAGGACCCAGCCCCACATTGCCCCTTCCCAAATGCCCAGCATGCATTTCTGCTGCTAGGACCTCACCCACACACCTCTGTTCACTCTCTCACCAGCCTCACCTCAATTTCTGCCCTTCCCTATTTCTTTCCTCCAAAGGGGAACCTCTTCCCCAGGGTCCATGGCAGAGAGTGGAGAGCGTGTTCAAATGCATGCACTGGCCTCAACAAGCTGATGGAATATTGGGGTATAGGCTAATGGAATACTGGGGTCAGGAGGATGGAATTTTGGGGCAGGTTGATGGAATCTTGGGGTATCAGCTGATGGAATCTTGGGGTACCAGCTGATGGAATCTTGGGGTACCAGCTGATGGAATCTTGGGGCACTACCTGGGGTGCAGGCTGATGGAACTTGGGGTACCAGCTGATGGAATCTTGGGGCACCACCTGGGGTGCAGGCTGATGGAACTTGGGGCACATGCTGATGGAATCTTGGGGCACAGGCTAATGAAATATTGGGGTGCCGGCTGATGGAATCTCAGGACAAAGAATGATGGAATCTCAGGGTGCAGGCTGACACAATCTTGGGGCCCGGCTGATGGAATCCTGGGGTACAGGCAGATGGAATCGTGGGGCACAGGCCAATGGAATTGTGGGGTGCAGGCCGATGGAATCCTGGGGCACAGGCCGATGGAATCCTGGGGTGCAGGCTGATGGAATCTTGGGGGCAGGTTGATGGAATCCTGGGGCGCAGGCAGATGGAATCCTGGGGTGCAGGCAGATGGAATCTTGGGGCACAGGCAGATGGAATCCTGGGGCACAGGCAGATAGATGGAATCGTGGGGCACAGGCCAATGGAATCGTGGGGTGCAGGCCGATGGAATCCTGGGGCACAGGCTGATGGAATCCTGGGGCACAGGCAGATAGATGGAATCCTGCGGCACAGGCAGATAGATGGAATCCTGGGGCACAGGCTAATGAAATATTGGGGTGCCGGCTGATGGAATCTTGGGGGCAGGTTGATGGAATCCTGGGGCACAGGCAGATGGAATCCTGGGGCGCAGGCAGATGGAATCCTGGGGCGCAGGCAGATGGAATCCTGGGGTGCAGGCAGATGGAATCTTGGGGCACAGGCAGATGGAATCCTGGGGTGCAGGCAGATAGATGGAATCTTGGGGCGCAGGCCAATGGAATTGTGGGGCACAGGCCGATGGAATCCTGGGGCGCAGGCAGATAGATGGAATCCTGGGACACAGGCAGATGGAATCTTGGGGCACAGGCTAATGAAATATTGGGGTGCCGGCTGATGGAATCTTGGGGGCAGGTTAATGGAATTCTGGGTCACAGGCTGATGGAATCTTGGGGCACAGGCGGATGGAATCTTGGGGCACAGACAGATGAAATCTTGGGGTGCAGGCTGATGGAATCTCAGGGCAAAGAATGATGGAATCTCAGGGCGTAGGCTGACACAATCTTGGGGCCCGGCTGATGGAATCCTGGGGCGCAGGCTGATGGAATCTTGGGGCGCAGGCCACATTAGTGAGTAAAATCACAGCTTACAGGCTCACGTTACTCGGATAATTTGCAATGCCAGAGCTCCTTTCTCTGGAAAGCTGCACACCTCTACTTCACTCCCACCTGGTTGCCACCCACCCTTGCCCCAGAGCTCAGCAGGCTCCTCTTTCAGGATCCCAGGTCTCTGGAGGCCCACAGAAGTCCAGGTATGATGGAAATGACTCCAGCCGCCCGTGCCCCACTCAGCCTGCAGGGCCACAGCTTGATGGGAGAGGCCCCCGGCTCCAGCCCCGGGCGTCAGTATTCACGTGCGGGATGTGGGGGTGGAGACATCAGTGTGCCAGGGGCAGCTCCTGCTAGAGCCCTGCCGTGGGCTGGCAGAGCTACCAGAAATGTTGACACTCCTCCATGTTATGGAAAGGCGCCGTCAGAACTCTGAACTGCTGGCTTTGGTGACCTCCGAGCAGAAAAGGGGACCTCCCTGTATGTCACAAGGGCGTGCTTTCCCGGTGACCAGCACCCCTCTTTGTGTAGCAAAGGAAAACTCGGGGCAGCGGCAGAGGGGAAAAGAGGTTTCCAGGCCTGAGCGCGGCGGACCTGGGTTCTGTTCTGTCCTGTTTTTACAGTTGTGGTAGAATATTAATATATGGCCTGGAATTGACCATCTCACCCATCTTGAGGTGTGTGGTTCAGTAGTGTTAGGTGTACAGATGGACCCCGACTCATAATTTGCAGATTTTACGACGGTGCAAGAGCAAAACACGTTTGGTAGAAACAGCGCTTTGAATATGCGTGCAGCCCGTCTTCCTCGCTTTCATGCAATACTCAATGAATGACAGGAGCTGTTCAACACTTCAGTGTGACCGGGCCTTGTGTAAGTTACTTCTGCCCAAATGTAGGCTGATGTAAGTGCTCTGAGTGCATTGAAGGTGGGCTAAGCTAAGCTATGATGTTGAGTCAGCACAAGTATTAAATGCATTTTTGACAAAATATTTTCAATATACAGTATTTTCAACTTAACATGACTTTATGGGGGTGCTGACCCGTGGTATGTCGAGGAGCACCTGTGTTCACGTTGTTGTGAAACTGATCTCCATCGAGACCCTGTCTCCATTCAACACTGACTCCCCCATCCTCCCTGCCTGGCCCCTGGCACCCACACTGTGCTTCCTGCCTCTGTGAATCTGACTCTTCGAGGGACCCCCTATAAGTAGAGTCACGTGGGGTTTGCTTTCATGGAGCCCCATGTCCTCAAGGTTGTAACATGTGTCCCAACTTCCTTCCCTTTTAAGACTGGATAATATTCCAACATGTGTTGACCATGGTTTTTATCTTGAACAAGTCTTCATCAATTTTATTAGATAGAAAAAGTATTATTTTCTGAAGTGTAATAATGTTAGTACTGGCAAGAACACAGCTGAGCATATGGAAATACATTCATTAGAAAGTCTCAGACACTTCTCTTTCCTTGGAAGCCCTGGGCTCGCCCAGACTGCCGGGACTGCCTGGTGGTTTTGCCAAACCTTCCAGGGCCTGGGTTGGCAGAAGCCTCCCACGAAGCCCCCGCAGGCACGTCGAGACGGGAGTTGGGGGTCCCTGTGCATCCCACCCACGGTGCAAACAAAGCAGCGGTAAGAAGCAGCAGCAAAAACAGATTGAAACGAAAGTTGCCTGTTTTATTTCTTTTTTCCCCAAAACTGTGACAATCTAGTCAAAGGATAAAGAACTGCTTTCAAGCAGGTGCCAAAATATAAACAGTGGAGGAAGCAGGAACCGACGTCCACGGTTTGGGGCCCGGCTCACACGCCCAGCCCACGCCCAGTCCCAGGTCCTGGACCTGACGGGAGCCCCGGGGCACCCACCCCATTTCCTGTGAAATCACTTCCACTTCACTTCATAGTGAGTCCTGGCACAATCCCTGTTCGTTATGCATTTAAGGTTAGGCAGGAGGGCTCCTTTCCCAGATCCTGTTCCCTGAGCTAGGTCATATCTGAAAAAAGCAGAGCTGATATAAGAGAAATAGAAACTGGTTTATCTTTAGGGTTTGCCAGGTCTTTCTAGAAAAGCCACATCTAAGATTAAAAGTCAAGGCCCCAGCCCGGCTCCTGGGCGCACGCAGACACACTGCTGTGACCTTTGGGGCGGGCGCCATGTTGTGGTTATAAAAGCAGCCATGATGAGCCCCTCAGGTCAGGCATAAAGGCAAATCCATCCCCGAAATGAGGGAGAAAACTGGAGCACATGGAGAGGCCCAGGATGGAGGAGTCACACAGATAATTCTACAACGACGGAAGTCAGGGTAGAAAATGCTGGTTTTATACATAAGGAAGCGGCAGAGCAGACGGCTCAGGACAGGAGGGTGACCTCAGTCCCGGTGAACTCAGACTGAGGACAGTACCAGGCCATGAGCAGGGACCATTTGGCCTGTGCAGCCCCCAGCAAGTGTTCTGGACACGTGCTAAGGCCGAGCCGCACGGCAGACGAGGCAGAGCCTAGGGTGGTGACGGTGATAAGACCTAGCGCTCACCCCCCGAGCCCAGAGCCGCATGATGAAGGAACAGACTCACATGAGAACCTCGGATGTGGGGCACGAGAGCCAGGCCAGCCGCGGGACAGATGCAGTGCCACCGCGCGTGCCATGGGGGTCACTGGCTTTAGACCCAGAGGAATCCGAGAAGGCTTCCTAGGAACTTGAGACCCTTTGGGTCCCTGCCCGAGGAGAGCTCCACCTGCAGCTCACCCTCCCCTGAGCCCCTGACGGACGTGTCATTCATTCACCTCGTTCAGCTGACACTGACGGACAGGCCTCCACCAGCGTCCACGATCTCCGTCCAGGTCTGGCTTACAGAGTCGAGTACCATGGTCTGCTGTTTAGAGGAGAGACGAGGCCGTCTTGGAGAGAAAGCTGTGGCTCGGGTGAGAGAGATTAAAGGCAATCCAACATCATGCCAGCCAGCAAGCAGCAGCACGGAGGAGAGAGGTCTAGTCCAGACCGGGAGAAGAGGGCGGGCCCCTCAGGAGCCAAGACTGCAGATGAATTTTAAAGAAAGACGCAGCTCACCACAGGGGGAAGGCTACAGTGAGAGCTCTAAGTGAGGCTTGGAGTTTGGGCTTCAAATGTGCCACCTTGGTGGCCGTGAAGGAGAGCGCGAGGGGACGGACAGGCAGACACGTAGAGCTGTTCCCAGGGACCCAAGTGAGGCGTGCTGAGGACTGGACCTCCGGCAAAGGAAGAACAGATTGGAGGACTGTTTAGGAAGTGGAATCAGCAGGGCCTGGCGGGTGAACGCTGGTGGGAGAGGTGGCCCCAGCCTCAGCAGCTGCACGGGTGGTGATGCTGGAAGTCGGGGACGCAGGGAGAGAGCTAAGCCTTGCCCACCTTGGGGATCTTAGCCAGCCCAGCTGGGAGGACAAAATGCTCTAGGCCGGATGGCTTGAGCAGCTCACCTCTGTCACCTCCCCTGTCCCTGGGCAGGAAGTCTGAGGTCAGGTTCCAGCTGATCTGGTTTCTGGGGAGGCCTCTCTTCCTGGTGGGCAGACAGGTGCCTTCTCACTGTGTCCTCACAGGTGGAGAGGGAGCAGGATCACTGGCGTCTCCTCTCATGAGGACTCCGATCCCATCAGATCAGGACCCCACCCTTACAAGCGCATTTACCTGAATTATTCCTAGGGGCCCCAGCTCCAAACACACCAGCGGTTAGGGCTTCAACACAGGGACCTCGAGGGACACGAACACTCGCACCGTAACAGTGGGGAAAATGGCGATTTCGTTTTAAATATGTGAGCTTGAGATTCGGTGGGACTTTGAAGTGGGAATACCCACCAGGCAGCTGAGAACCGGGCTTGGGAAGTGTCTCGGGGAGAGCCCTGTAGGAATCAGGAGTCGGCAGCACTCAGGTCACACGTGGTCCTGCAGGGTCCCCCCGGGACCAGACCAGAGGTCCAGGGGGAGGAGCATCAGCAAGGACACCCCTGGGCGACTCACACATTTTGCGGCAGGTGGAGGCGGAGAGGCCGTGATGAAGACGGAGCTGCAGGGTGGTGTTAGGGGAGCCACGTGCAGAAGCCTCCAGAGAAAAGAACACGCGACACCGGGAAAGTGGCAAGAGGCCACCGCGGTAGACGGTTCAAAACGATGCTGGGCTCGTTGGGGGCCCTGGCCTTGGGAATGCAGCTGAGGCATTTTGTGGAGAGCTTAGGGAAAAGGTCAGGCACCAGGACCAGACTGAGAGAGCACGAGAGTCAGATGGAAAGTTTTAGGGGTCATAGAGGATGCAACAAATTGTTCCAGAAATGCAGGTCAGACGAGAGGGCCCAGCGCCTCGGCAGCGTGACAGGTGCGGGGGTGAGCAGGACTCACAGGCAGAGGCAGGGGGGTCTGGCCTTTGTCTGAAGAGGAGAAACCAGGAGGAAGAAATGGGTTAAAGATACGGAAGGCGGCAGGAGGACCAGGTGGAGACAGATCTTGGTGGAGGTCAGGAGCTACAGACAAGCTGGACAAATGTGAACATAACTGCATCGGGAGACGGGTGTCTTGGAGCGGAGCCCCCCCCCCCCCGGGCAGGGATTTCATGGGAGCTGTTCACACAGGAGCTGGGCACCTGCACGGGCTGCAGTGCGTGGTGCTGCCTTCAGGAGAGGGGATTGATTCCACGGGAATCACAGCCGTGCCCAGGACACGCAGGGAACTGGAGACCGCCTGTCGGCTGCGTGTCGGGAGGGCACACTTTTGTCCCCAACGCTCAGCTATCTGGGTGAGGGGAGGGCAGCAGCGTGGGAGCCTTGCTCCAGCCCCGGCAACACGTGGGTGCGTGTGGGGAGGTGCAGAGGGAGCAGCCAGGTCCCCAGCCGCTGAGGGGCAATGGAATGTGGACGATCCCATGAGGGAGGCCGGAGTCGGCCGGCAGGGAGGACAGAGTGAGGAGGCACGCTCCACGGCTCCCCGAGGCCTGGCGAGCAGGCTCCTGAGGGAAGGATTCCTGCCACACGTCCACAGCTCCCCGAGGGCCAGTGAGGAGGCGGCTAAGGAAGAAACTCTTACCACACGTCCACAGCTCCCCGCGGCCCGAGGCCCGGCGAGGAAGAGGCTGCTGAGGGAGGGACTCCTGCCACGCTCCGAGCTCCCCTCGGCCTGGCCCTGCTCCTGCCTCCGGGCGCCTCCTCTTAGCCATCCTGGGCTGCCTGCTCCCCACGGTGTTCTGTGCCTGTGAGCCCATCGGGGCGCCGAGCACACCCTTTCCTCCGTCTCCCCATCGGCCATGTGATGCCTCCTCATCTTCCAAATAACGTCAGTGCAGGCTGCTCAGGCTTATTATGGGCCAGACAGAGCTCTAAGCACCTCCACATACCGACCTTCTTAATCCTCACAACAGCCTGAAGAAATGGGCTCTGGAATTATCCCCGTTTAAACATCAGGACATTGAGGCAAAGAGAAGAGAATTTCCTGCCTGAGGTTCTGTAAGTGGCCAGGCCAGGGCTCCGGTCACCCCCGGGAGCGACCCTTCGGCACTGTCTCAGCTCTCCCTGACGCTGATCCCACGATCATCTTGGTGAAACTGCCCAGCCTCCTCTCTTCAGGCACTGACCCTTCCCTTTCTGCCCAGTACTAAGTAGCTGCAACATCCATCACTCCATGGCAGTGTCCGGGTGTGGGGACCTTTGGTTTCTGTCTTGCACGTCTGTGGCTCCTCATGTGGCTCCGCACACAGCAGCTCCTAAGAAAAGTTTCCACACACCAGCGACTCGATGCATTTTGTAAGAGGAGATTTAAGGCTGTGTTTAAACAGGAAGCAGCTCTGTATTCGCTGGGTGCAGGTGAGAGGAACGGAGGGCCTGCCGGGACACAGGTGCAATTCACAGGTGTATGGGAAGGTTGGAAGGAGTCAGGAGGTAAAGGTGGGGAGAGGGAACCAGGGGGAGCCCAGGCCTGAGCACCCCTGGAGGTGAGGGGCCCAACGGCTGTCTTCATGGGAGACCCTCACCAAGCACTGGACATCCATGGATGCAGCGGGGAGAGGGCAGAAGTGGGAGGGCGGGGCAGCGGGGGCCTCACCAAGCCCTGGGCGCCTGTAGATGTGGGGGCCGGGGTGGAGAGGGAGGGCGGGGCAGCGGGGGCCTCACCAAGCGCTGGGCGCCTGTGGATGTGGGGGCCGGGGTGGAGAGGGAGGGCGGGGCAGCGGGGGCCTCACCAAGCCCTGGGCGCCTGTAGATGTGGGGGCCGGGGTGGAGAGGGAGGGTGGGGCAGCGGGGGCCTCACCAAGCGCTGGGCGCCTGTGGATGTGGGGGCCGGGGTGGAGAGGGAGGGCGGGGCAGCGGGGGCCTCCGTTGAGCCTCTGTCTTGCGTGCTGTGCTCTGAGCATCCTTCTTTGCCACCACTTCAGTTTTCATTCCACGGCAGTTACATTAAGGAAGATTCTCCAAACTTAAAGTTCTAGCTCTATAAAACAAATATTTTTAGAAGTAACATATCTTAAGAGTTTGGACCAACATCCATTTTTTTAAAGTCCCTTCCTAGATGCTCTTAAACCTTTTCTGCCTGGAACATGTGAATTCTTCTATTTATTTTTCGGTTCCTCTCTAGTCCACTAGAAATGAGAACATAACCTTTTATAGAATGTTTGTCTTGCTTGATATATCTCAAGGGAATTGTTGCAAAAATAAGTCGCCCTATTGAGTACTTACTATGTGAGCTATGTTTTAAATCAATCATCTCGTGTAATGGAAGCTTAGCTAGGACAGCTGACAGCCACGACAAACACAGCCACAGCTTTTCCAGCAGATGAAGTTTACTTCCTGCACACAGCACAGTGCTGGACGGGGCAGCAGGGAGACGGGCGCTGGCACTGTTAGCACACTTTCCAAGCGCTGTGTGGATTCCACGACGAGAGAGGAAAAACGTGGAGGATCCCAGCGGGGAGGTGTGTAGGTTCCGGATCTGGAGGAGCACACCTCACCGCTTTCTCATTCCATCTGTAAAAAATGACCCACGGTGTCACCTAGCACCAGGGAAGCTGGGAATTCCCTCAGTAAACTCACCACACAGTGTCACCCAGCACCAGGGAAGCTGGGAATTCCCTAAGTAAACTCACCACACAGTGTCACCCAGCACCAGGGAGGCTGGGAATTCCATAAGTAAACTCACCGCACGGTGTCACCCAGCACCAGGGAGGCTGGGAATTCCCTAAGTAAACTCACCGCACGGTGTCACCCAGCACCAGGGAAGCTGGGAATTCCCTAAGTAAACTCACCGCACGGTGTCACCCAGCACCAGGGAGGCTGGGAATTCCATAAGTAAACTCACCGCACGGTGTCACCCAGCACCAGGGAAGCTGAGAATTCCATAAGTAAACTCACCGCACGGTGTCACCCAGCACCAGGGAGGCTGGGAATTCCCTAAGTAAACTCACCGCACGGTGTCACCCAGCACCAGGGAGGCTGGGAATTCCCTAAGTAAACTCACCGCACGGTGTCACCCAGCACCAGGGAGGCTGGGAATTCCCTAAGTAAACTCACCGCACAGTGTCACCCAGCACCAGGGAGGCTGGGAATTCCATAAGTAAACTCACCGCACGGTGTCACCCAGCACCAGGGAAGCTGAGAATTCCATAAGTAAACTCACCCACAGTGTCACCTCGCACTGGGAAGCTTGGAATTTGGTCTCCCTCGAGCCTTCATGCTCTCCTGTCCCTCTGTGGTCCTGGGTAGCCATAATTTTACGCAGACGCAGGTAGACATTCAACCAAAGTGCCCTGAGACTCGTGTGGTTGTTTTCAGAGATGAGGGAACTGACGAGGAGGCAAGCCACTCTCTCGGGTGCGTTGCCAGGACGGAGAGACGCTGGGGCTTCTCGGGGCTGCTGGGCCTTGTTTGTGGACACACCCACGTGATCTAGGACAAGACGCTCAAGGTGCAGGGCGTCCACAGCGAGCATGCGGCTCGTCTACTAGGATTCTGGTTTTGGTCTCAGGACGGATCACTAGCTGGTAGCCGGAGGTGCAGGGGACGTTCAGTGAGGAGCCCCAGCTGCCCTCGCCCTGCCCCTGGACCCATAGGAGGGTGGTTCCTCGTCTGCCTGTTGTGTGGAGGGGAAGGGTCCTTGCTCTCCCTGTTAGGGACCAGGATGGACCACCCTCCAGAGACCACTATGTGAACAGGGCACACTCAGGAGGTCCCGTTGCTCTGCACTCGAGTCTCTGATGATGACTCCAAATTCCACATCATCAGGGAATACAGATTTGTGTGTCAGCAACGCTGATCCCTGCCATACACAGAGCCCTGGGGCCCTGTCACCTCAGAGTGCTCCTCCTGGACTCTCCTGGCGCTCCCTGAAAGCTCCCCTGTCCCCAACCAGGGAGGTCCCCTCAACTCTCTGAGATCCCCCTCTGGCAGAGAGTGGCAGGAGCAGGGCCACGTTGCCAGAGGCCCCTCCAGGCCCAGTGGCAGCTTTCTGTTTGCCCCAGGCATGCTTCAATAGTCATACCTTGTTTTATAACACAGGGAAAAACTTTCCCAAGCTCTGGGTCCCTCTGTGATCTGCAGGAGGTGGAAGAGGGGGTGGCCCCAGCCCAGGAGTAAATGCAGCACGAGGGAAGGGGACAGACAGCATTTCCATCCAGGGCTGAACCCTGGGCAGCATCGGGCTGCCTCCGTGCTCCGGCTCCCGAGAAGCCCCACTGCCCGATTCCGGGCTGGCAGCCCCTCACTATCAGCCCTTCAGTCATCTGGCCAGGTCACCGCCTCGGGGGAAAAGAGGAAGTGTCAGTGTGCTGTGTCCAGGCCACGATCTCTAGTCCTGGAGGACAGGCAGATTGACCCATTCAAAGCCCTGCAGGCTGGGGAGGGGCCTGGGTCACCGGCAGGGGTGAGGAATGCTGAGGTAGGATCTTGCCAGGACACACGGCCTCTTGCATCTGCTCTGGGGAAGAGAGCAGGACTCAGTGAGCCCCCTCCCACCACCTCCTGCTCCCGGAGGAACCACACCTCGACCCCCACCCCATCCTCCCCCCGCCAAAGCCACTGCTGTGGATAATTGGCTTTACTGGGCTTCCCCGTCACTTTACAGGATGCCTTCAGGGACTTGACCTCTCTGCCCTTTGGAGTCAGCTCCCTGCTCTGCCCCAGGCCCAGACACCCTCCACGGGGAGACGCTGCATCAGGTGCCCTCTGCTTTCCCCGACGCCCGCCCTGCACTGACCCAGTGCCCAGTGCTGCCGCAGACTCTTTGCTTCTTTTACTTTAACCTCCATCTTTTAGTGTTTCTTGAGAAGCAATTGGGAGGGAAAGAGTCAGATTCAACATCTGTCTCAAACTGTGAATCCCAAAGGGCCCTGTGAATGGCTGGAGTGAGAACTGACATCTGGTCAACCTCCTCTGCCTGAAACAACCCAGCGTTCTGGCCCAGTGCCAACAGGGTGGAGCTTGACCCTGCTTTGTTTTTGCAGGAGGATTTCCTCCTGAAGCACTCCCACCTTTGCCCATCCCCAGCCCTCCCCGGGCCCTGGCAAGCATTCAACAGATGCTGAATGAAGGCAATGAGCTTCAGCAGGGCCCTCTGCACCAGCCCACGAAGCCGAACCATGTTCCATGTCCGAGCACTGTGCTGTTCTTCCAATTCTTTCTCCAAAGTGGCACAAACAAAGCAGCTTAAACTCAGGCCCATCATCAGCCCAGTTTTCCGATGGTGGAAGCACAGGCCTGCCTACAGGGGTCCCCTGCAGGCGGCATCCCCACTGGAGCTCAGGATCCAACTCACAGCTCATTCGGGTTCCTAAGCTTTCAGCTGTCAGGTTTGACTGTCTTGCTGATGATGAACAGAGTCATCCTCCACGGATGAGGCCCCCGGGTCCTGGCCATGCACCCGGTGGCCTCAACACTTGGCAGCTGGCTGGGGTCTCATAGGATGTCATCCCCGTCATGGGAGCAAGGACGCACTGTGTTCACAGGGCCACCCACACTCAAGGACAGGGGCCCATGCAGACAGGTGCATGTGGGGAGACTCGGGGCCACCCTAGGATTCTGCCACTAGAAGGGAGCCACGCAGCCACTGAGCTAGCATCTTCAGAGAGACAAATGTGTCAAGATAGTCTCTGTCCCAAGAAACTTTAGCTTGTTATAATTGTATGGGGAAAACCAGTTTACAAACAAAAAACTAATAATACAAACCAGATCATTCTTATATCCAGTAAAGAGATGGGGAATCTGATCTTTTAAAAGCTAGTTCCTATATGTGAATTAATCTTAATTAAACGAACAAAAAAAAAACTTTGAAATTCTTATATTTAGTGGGAAGCTAAGACTGTAATTCCAATCTTTTGATCTCTCCAAATAATTTCTAATAAGCACAATATTGCTTGATTCTTAAGGGAAGAGTGAGTAGGTTTTCAGGAGGATGCCACTTTTTAATGTAATTAAATTGTAGCATGTAAATCTACCAATGTATCTGTTTTCTGTAACTGAACTAATTCCTGTCTCCTCCTCCACTGCATGGCGAGACCTTGCATCCCATAACTGAGGTTGCTATGGTGCCGCCCCATCCCTTCACCCCAGGTTCACCTCTGGGGCGAGTGGCGGCTCCTGGGGGGCCACTGTCCCTGCCCAGGCACCAGCCTCATGGGCAGCTCCTCCACCTTCCCAGCTCCCAGCCCCAGGGCCTGTCTGTGTCTGTCACCATCAGAAAGGCAGCGAAGTGAGGTGTCTGAGGTCTTAACTCCATGCTGCTCGGGCAGAGGAAGAAGGTCTGGCTCCCAGGCCACTCTCTGAGGACCCACAGGCATCTAAGCCCCGTCACTCCTGTCCTCTCCCTTCTGCATCTCCTCCCTGGAGATTCCTCAGCCATTCCCTGATGTGGGTGCATGCTTCCAAATCCACGGCTGCTGCAAGGAGTTCCTCCTGTCTCTGGGATTTGGCATCCACGAAATGAAGCCTTTGAAACTCAAAAGCCTTTTCTCTGATTTTTGCCTCTAACAACTGTTCCTTGAAGCACTGAATACTAGCCAAAATGGTGGAACAGGAGCCGTGGTGAGGCTGTGGCTCCTTCACGGGAGAGGAGGGTTTCACGGTGGACGCAGCAGCCGTGGTGAGGCCGTGGCTCCTTCACGGGAGAGGAGGGTTTCACGGTGGACGCAGCAGCCGTGGTGAGGCCGTGGCTCCTTCACGGGAGAGGAGGGTTTCACGGTGGACGCGGCAGCCGTGGTGAGGCCGTGACTCCTTCACAGGACAGGCGGAAACCAAGTAAACCAACCAGGTTTACAAGGGGGCAAAAAAAGCTCAGAGGAAGCAGAAACATTTCTGGAAAAAGGAGGAATGTTTTTTAAAACCTCTAATTTGTCACCAGACAAAAAAAAACTTTAAAATATATATTGTATTCATAATACAGGAAACATTCAGAGAACATGAAGATCTATTTTAACAAATAAATAGAAAGTTCACTTCAAAAGTTAAAATGTAAAATTGAACTAATGTCCCACAAATTGTAAAGAGATGAGAAAAGAAGATACAATATTTTTTAAAGAAATAATAGAAAAAGGAGAGTTAATAATCAGCTAATAGGAGTTTCTGAAGAAGTAGAGAGAATAGAGAAAATGGAAGAAAGAAAATCACCAAAGAAAGAAAACAAGGAAAGTCCCTGTGGCAGAGACCTTGAGTTTCAGATATAAAGGCCTCGTTGAGTAGCCACGCAATCATGAAATGGTTCTGTGCTGTCCAGGGCTCTACCTGAGAAGCAGGACGAGTAGGGCGTATATACAGATGGGTTCATCACCAGGAGCTGGCTGACTCTATCTGGGGCTGCCTCAGCAAGTCTGAAATCTACAGGCCAGACAGGCAGCCTAAAGACTCTTGGTCGGGAGAAGTCCTGTTCCACAGGGATAATTCGTTCTTCCTCAGGGAAACCTTAGTTATGTTCTTAACGTCTTTTGACTGCTTGAGTTAGGCCCACTAGAATATTGAGAATAATATCCTTACTTAAAGTCAACTAGGCCAGGTGTGGTGGCTCACATTTGTAATCCCAGTATTTGGGGAGAGGGAAGTGGGGGGATCACTTGAGCCCAAGAGTTTAAGACCAACCTGGGCAACTTAGCAAGACTTCATCTCTACAAAAAATTTAAAAATTAGCCAGGCATGGTGGTGCCTGCCTGTGGTCATAGCTAATTGCTTGAACTCAAGAGTTGGAGGCTGCAGTGAGTATGATCATGCCACTGCACTCCAGCCTAGGCAACAGCAGGACCCTCATTCAAAAAAAAAAAAAAGAAGCCAGTTGATGGTAGATGTTAATCACTCTACAAAATACCTTCACAGCAACACTTAGATAAGTATTTGATTAAACAACTGGATTCTGTGTCCTCGCCAGGTTGACATATAAAACTATCACAGCCAACTACACAGAGGTTCATCATCATGTAATTTTGAGAACCTGGAGTGAGGTTACAGACAGAGAGAGAGACAAAGTGAGAGACAAAAGAAAAGGAAGCTAGGAGATGTACTCAGCAGCAATGCTGGAAACCAGAATCAAATAGAACAATGCCTTCAAAACTCTTAGGAAAATGATTGCACATTCAGAATTCTATACCCAGCCAAACTATCAGTTTGGGGTGCAGAGGCAGCAAGGCCTATCCAATGGGCGACCAGGCCCCAGCCCTTCTTACTCTTCCCGAGTGCATGCTCTCTTCTGTGCCCTTGCCATTGCTGCCTCAGGGTGTACTCCCTCATTCCTCCCCCAGGCCCCTCTGCCACCTTCCTTGCTGGCCCTCTGCTGCCCTCTGCCCTCTGCAAGCATCCTCCATGCTGCTGCCACAGTGAGCTCTCTACCAGCAAACTCTGCTGTGTGGTTGCCAGGATTCCACACTTCCAATCCTTTGTCATTGCCTAGAAGCTAAATCCAATCTCTTCTGTAAGGTACTTGAGGTCTTCCCTAATCAGCTCTTGCCCATCCCTCCACCCCTCTGTTCCTCTGCCCCTTGGTTGCACCCAGATCCAAATTCAAATCTGGAGACTTGCTGCTCAGGCTTCTTCTGCCCTTCCACTGCTCCTTGCCCCCCTCAAACAAATGTCTGTCTTTAAACACCCATGCAAACTTCACCTCCTTCTGTAATGGTGCATAGCATCATGTCGTACGTCCCATGAGGCATGTGTATTCACAGGGACCTCTGCCTGTACTGCACTGGCAGAGCCCAGGTGTAGCATCTGTCACTCACGGGTGCATAGAGAGGCCGCAGGAGGAGGAGTGGAGAGTGAGGCCGGTGCTGGATGGCCTGGGTGTAAACTCAGCCCTTCCTTTTCTGACTGTATGGTCTGGGGAGAGTTAGCTATTCTGTGTCTCCATTCTCTTCTCTGTAAAGTGGGGTGGTCATTGATTGTTTGAGCAGTGAGCGTGCCAGGACATGATAAGTGAAACATTTCAAGCAGCTCCCCACCGCCCTTAGCATGTCACGACCCTCCTGTTATGGCTGTGCTTGAGGACAGGAGGTGAGTGTTGCTGATGAGTGAACAGACATAGATAGTTTGACAACCCACAGAAGTGGCTCTTTTTTTTTTTTTTTTTTTTTTTTTTTTTTTTTTTTTTTTTTGAGACGGAGTTTCGCTCTTGATACCCAGGCTGGAGTGCAATGGCGCGATCTCGGCTCACCGCAACCTCCGCCTCCTGGGTTCAGGCAATTCTCCTGCCTCAGCCTCCTGAGTAGCTGGGATTACAGACACGCGCCACCGTGCCCAGCTAATTTTTTGTATTAGTAGAGACGGGGTTTCACCATGTTGACCAGATGGTCTCGATCTGTTGACCTCGTGATCCACCCGCCTCGGCCTCCCAAAAGAAGTGGCTCTTAAAAACGTCTCTTCACAGGCCTCATTCTCCAAAAGTATTTTGATTGTCACTGCTGAATAGCGGTGGCTCCAGAATCCATCCCTCAAGCAGGAGGCAGGTGGACTCCCTGGGCTTCAGGGATGAGCTGTGTGTGCAGCTGCCATCCCTTCAGGCTTTGAGAGGGACCTTTGTTTCCTGAGACAGGTGGACGTGCAGCCCGGTGGGAGGGCCCTGGGCTGGGACCGGTGGGGCTGGGGGCCATCTGGGTGGTCACGTGGGTGGTCACACAGCCCCCACAGCTGCACTTCCTGCACCACTGCCAGTGTGACTGTGACTGAGTCCTCTGCTTGGCACAGAAGTCGCTGTCCTGGAAACGACTCCCTCTCTCCATGGCTTCAGAGCACCCTGTTAGGCACAGAATGTTTTTAGGGGAAAAATCTCCAAATTCTGGATCTTGGCTTGAGAAGGGATCACAATGGCATCGCTTCCCACTGAGATGGAAGCAGATCTGATAAACAGTCAGAGGCAGAAATGTCACATGGCTCAGAGAACACCCTTCTGCCCTTCCTCACACATGCCCCCGACAGGCCAGAGTCCAGGAAGCAAACCACAGAAAAGCTGCTCTCATGGGGACCCGGCAAACACCGGAGAGGCTGTGGCTGCCGTCCCCATCCACGTTCACTTATTATGAGATGTTTTCAGCCTTCATGACTCAATCAGCGATAAGAATAGGATTGAAATATACAGTAATGTTGTATGTATGCACCCAGAGTGTATGTGTCTCATATACGTTATTTATTATATAGTTAGAGTATTATGATGGTAATGGTGGAATAGTGAATGGTAAAAGAAATAAGACATTATTAGAGTGACACTCAGTGTAAAGGAAACTGTTTGCCCTGGCTGCGTGGAACTGATTTTCAGAGGACACTGAATTGCAGGCAGCTCCTGGCTGGGCTTTTCCCACCTTTGTCCTGAGTTCTCATCCCAGCACCTTCCGGGGAAGGCAGAGTTTCTACACACACTCCCACCTCCTCTCGAGTTACTTATTTTTCTTCTCAATGGACAGTCCCCCTGCGTCTCAGTGTCTTGTTAAGTATATCCGCCTTCGAAAGTTTCACTTATTTAGTTTTTTCCAACTGTGATGTTCTCCAGAAAAAGGCCCTTCTGGGCTGATGTCCTGATAAAAATGTCAGGGCCTCCCCCATCTCGGTTTGAAGCCCTTCTAAAGCTTTCCCCTGGAACCTTCATCTGGAATTCCTGGTGCTGGCGCCTGGTGCCAGACGTCTGGGGCCTGGGGAGCGGGTGGAGCAGCGGCTTAACTCCTTGCTGCCCAGAACTTCCCCGCACTGAAAGTTGGTGACTTCCAAACCTACAGTCAGCAGCACTTGGCTTTCATTGGAGAAGTTTCTGTAGCAGGCTGCTGGGTCTCGTGTTCAGAACTAACGTGTGAATAAAATAGTAAGCGCCCTCCCACCACCCCAGACCAGCCCTGGGCTGACTTCCCTGGCTGAGCCAGGTGTGTGGACTTTCCCTAAGAGCCCTGGCCAGCATGACCCCCAGGTCCCCGAGCCCCCAGGCTACCACTAGATGGCACTGCCCCTACTCCGGGGCCTCCACCATCCACCAGGGCCACGTGGGGCCTGCCCACAGGGCTTGCTTCCAGATTGGACCCGGCGGGTGGTGTGGTCACTGGACTGGAATTGGCGGCCGACACAGCGGCGCTTGGACAGAATGCATCATTCTTCCGGCCTATCTTTGTTTCCTAATTTAGTTTCACAAACTCTTGCTGAAGCTCCCGCTCCTTAAATCATACCATTACTCGTCATTCGCAGCAGGCAGTTTTATGAACTGAAAGTGAAGAGAAGCAGCGTGAGACTGTGGGCAAAGCTGGCGTGGAACCTCAGTGTGGGTCCAGGAATGTGGACTCTGCAGGTTCTGGCCATGTGGCACCCCCGCCCCCCATCGGGGGGACCTATGTCCTGGCACCGGTGGCCGCTGCTTCCCAGAGGGTCCTCTGGGCGGTTTTCTCCTATGTGCTTAATTCACTGCACATAACTCAGTTCCGTTCCTTTATCTGCAAGGTAGGAGAAGGCGGGATGGGGAGATCCCTAATAGATGTGATTATTTAAATATGCTCAATAAGGAACTTTTAATCCAGCCGTGAGAAAATGGGCCTTTTGGACCTGAAGGTGTACAAGTGCCCCAGTGCACACCTCCCAGCGGGAGCCACCTTCTGACCACACCGCGTGGTTTCAGGAGCTGAGGCCCCCACAGGGAGGTGAGGATGAGGCCGTGGTGCGCAGCCCCTCCGGAGCACAGCATCTGCAGGGGCCCCGGGGTGCTGCAGACAACAGGGGTCCAGCCTGGGACAGAACCAGCTGGCAGGACCCTGGGGTCCTCTGTCTGCCTCTCAGCCTACAAGGCAGGCCCCAGCCCCAGCCCCCAGCCGGGCAGTGTGGCCCGGTGCACACGCTGGGACATGGGAACACACAGGGCCACCTCCGGGTGGCCCACAGCTGTCAATCAGCGGCCTTGAAAGAAGCGCCTGCAGCAAGAGAACATGGGTGATGGGTTTCCCTGAAGTCAAGTCACAGCGGACCACGCAGCGTGTCTGTGATGGCGGCGGACCCTGCGGCACGTCTGTGATGGCGGCGTGTCTGTGACGGCGGCGTGTCTGTGATGGCGGCGTGTCTGTGACAGTGGCACGTCTGTGACGGCGGCGTGTCTATGACGGCGGCGTGTCTGTGATGGCGTGTGACAGTGGCACATCTGTGACGGCGGCGTGTCTGTGACAGTGGCACGTCTGTGACGGCGGCGCGTCTGTGACGGCGGCGCGTCTGTGACGGTGGCACATCTGTGACGGCGTGTGATAGTGGCACATCTGTGACGGCGGCGTGTCTGTGACAGTGGCACGTCTGTGACGGCGGCGTGTCTGTGACGGCGGCGTGTCTATGACGGCGGCGTGTCTGTGATGGCGTGTGACAGTGGCACATCTGTGACGGCGGCGTGTCTGTGACAGTGGCACATCTGTGACGGCGGCGTGTCTGTGACGGCGGCGTGTCTGTGACGGTGGCACATCTGTGACGGCGGCGTGTCTGTGACGGCGGCGGACCCTGCGGCGTGTCTGTCCTCATTTTATGCGCCTCAGTCTTGGCGTAGCCTCAGCAGCTGCTTTTGGCCGCGGCTTGTAAGCTGTGAAAGAATTTGCTGGGAATGTCCTTGGCTCCTCGTGCAGCCCCTCCTCCCTGCCAGGCCGGTTCCCCTGCTGGACCTAAAGCAAGAGTGAGGAAGCAACGTGGGTGGTGCTGGGGGCTTGAGCGTTCCTCCTTCACTCCTCTCCGGGGCCCACCGGAGCCGAAGCTTCTGGGAACCCGGAGGGCAGCTCTGCTCCCGAGCCAGCAATTGGCGGACACCACGGAACTGCTGTCTCCTGGGGCCTGTCCGATCTTCCCAAGTGCTTCTGGTTCATTTGCTGATCCATACAGTGCAGCTCAGAGTGATCCAAACACTACCTGAGCTGGAAAGGACTTGTGTGATGCGTTAGTAATGGATGACACAACATTTTAACATGGACTTTAAGCCGTCAAAATTTCAGTTTTATTTCTTAACAACAACAAAAAGGCTGGGTGTGATAGCTCATACCTGTAATCCTAGCACTTTGGAGACTGAGGCAGGAGGGTCGCTTGAGATCAGGGGTTCAAGAGTAGCCTGGGCAACACAGTGAGACCTTGTCTCTATTAAAATATTTTTTGTAAGATGTAACTCTGCCACAGAGTGTTCCCTCGTGGATGAAGTGTGCTGACGCATGGGCGCTGCACACAGTTCCATGGTACCATGCTATGTGCCTGGCACCTGGACTCCTGGAGCCACGGAGCGGTGCTGTGTGCCTGGCACCTGGACATCTGGAGCCACGGAGCGGTGCTGTGTGCCTGGCACCTGGACGCCTGGAGCCACGGAGCGGTGCTGTGTGCCTGGCACCTGGATGCCTGGAGCCACGGAGCGGTGCTGTGTGCCTGGCACCTGGATGCCTGGATGCCTGGATCCCCCATTTAAAGGTTTGAAAGCAGGAAAAGCGACCTATGGCTAAGAAGAGACAAAAAATCATTCTAGAAAAGATGAAATACAGGAAAAGGAAAGATAGGCCACAGCCTGGGACACTGGCCAAGCTGACTACTGCGGAGTGGCCAGGAGTTCTGGGGCGGGTGTGAAGAGGGGGTGGCTGATAGGGTTCCACGGAGCTACACCCGGGGGGCTGCACCCGCACATTTCCCTCCTCAGAGCCGGCCGGAAAGCAGCTCCGCCCCTCCACCCCTCTTGCTTCCTGACCACTGGGAGGCAGGACCATGTCCTTCCTATTTTATTCACATGACAGACCTTCCTCCAGGGCCCACGGTGTCCTGGGCACACGCCGAGATTCTGAGTGGAGAGGGCGGAAAGGACACAGGGATGCCCCTGCCGGGGTAGAACTGACAGCGTCTTGAAGCAAGAGCCATGGACGAAGCAAATGTGCCCCCCATGACGAGTGGGGCCGAGGAGGGACCCAGCCGCAGAGAGGACAGGGAAGGGACCCGTTGGTGCTGGTCAGTGAAGGCGGCAGAGACATCCCCAGCAGCAAGCCAGGCCCTGGGAGCTGTGTCACCAAGCCCGGCCGCAGAGAGGCCTCGCCTCGGGCTCTCAGCTGGGTCCCCACAGAGCCAGGCCTGCGGCGGCGGGAGCTCACAGAGCGTGATTCTACAGGACTGGATCCCACCTGTTCTCCCAGGCCTGGCTAGCCCAACATCTACCTCTCATGGTTGCCATTTAATGTCCTTTTTCTATATTCAACCTTCAAAATATCCCTATGAGGCAGGGAACTGTGTCTGCTTTTTAATTCCCATTTTACAAATAAAACACCCAGGCTTAGAGAGGGCCCTAGAATGAGTCAGCAGTGGAAGCAGGACTTAAGCAGAGAAAGTCTGACTTCCCAGCCCGTCCTCCGCTTCTGCCTGGGGCTCCTAGATTGCAGGTAACAAGAATCCCCACAAGCGAGCCTGGAGCAGAGCAGGGGAACGACGTTCTGCTCTCTGCTCCACCGCTAAGGAGCTGCTGGGTCATGGGTTAATGCTCTCCGCCAGGCCTGCCCCTACAATTCTGCAAGCATTTAGTCCACTGTGGGAAAGAGAAAGTGAGATCTGAGCAGATATTTAAAAATTCTGCAGCAAGACCTATGAAAGAGCCTGAGAAGCTCCCCACCCACAGTGAGGTGGAGGCTGGAGGGGAGGCTGGAGGGGAGGCTGGAGGGGAGGCTGGAGGGGAGGCTGGAGGCAGCTTCTGCAGAAGCGGAATCCTCAAGAAAAATCATTGACAACATCAGTCCATTGCCACGTTCTATTCTGTGGGTTTTTACTAAACACGACCCATCTACAAAGGCTCCTGGACACCGGGATACATGCAGCAATGTGCTCGGCTTTCCAGGAAGCAGCCTTAGATGAGCAGAAGGGGGAAAGATAACCAAGGATGTGAACCGCCGCGTCCCGGAGGCTGCGCTCCAGGGCGCGGGGGACTCGAGGAAGGCAGCGCCGGGTGGGCCCCCGGTGCAGCTCTGCTTTCTGGGCAGAACAGTAAAGAGTTGGGAGGTCAGTTGGATGGGACGGAGCAGGACAGCACACTCAAGTGGGAGTGCCAGGGGCATTCACTGAAAGGCAGAGAAGATCGTGAACCCGGGGGACCCTCAAGCAGACGGTGGAGGTGGCGCGTGTGCGAAGAGCCGTCACAAAGGCTGTCTAGGACGGCGCCCCCAGCCTTTTGGCACAAGAGTCCAGTTTCATGAAAGATAATTTTTCCACGGAAAAAGGGTGGGGTGGTTTCTGGATGAAACCGGTCCACCTCGGATCATCAGGCATTCGATTCTCATAAGGAGCAAGCGACCTAGATCCTCCGCAGACACAGCTCGCAGTAGGATGTGCACTCCTGTGAGGACTGAACACGCTCCTGAGCTGCTGATGGGCAGGAGGCGGAGCTCAGGTGAGAAAGCTCCCTGGCTAGCCCACTGCTCACCTCCATTGTGTGGCTGCGTTCCTAACAGGGCATGGCCCGGGGTGGGGACCCCTGCTCTGGGAGATAACCCTAGCATTGGCAGCTGCTCTCAGAGAAGCTGCTGGAAGCTCTCCTGGGGGTGAGGAGCAGTCACAGCTGAGCCCCTGGGGCCATTCCAACTGTGGGACAGAATGGATGGGACCCAGGCTGAGGCCCAGGAACCGCACTGAGGGAGAAGCACAGCCTGGACTGAGGTGATGACGGAAGGGAGGGGTCTCAGGTGCACACAGAGGAGGCCACTCACCTATGAGGATGGCGAGGAGGAGGAGGCGGGTCTTTGTGGCCCTCCCTCTCTCCCCACCTGCAGCTCCAGGCCCCTCAATGCCATTCACAAACACAAGGCAAGTGGAAACTGCCAGGGGGGTTCAGAGAGCAGAAGATGGGAGCTGCTCCCTGCATTTCTGAGGGTCACACTGAGCAGGGCTGGTCCACATGCACCATATACCAACCAGGAGACACACTTGTCCCATGACCACAGCCTCAGGACCTCTGCAGGAGCCCCTCACCCCAGCCCTCCCCTCAGCTCAGCCCAGGGTGGCAGCTGCACTCAGAGTCTTCTTTTAACTTGGTCCAGCAAAATCCTGCGGCAGGCATCTCTGGGGGCTCAGCCAGCATCTTCCAGGTCCTGGGTGCACTCACACTCACCCTGGGCCTCCACAAATCGCATTTCGGCGTTTTATTCTTTCAGAAATCGTCACCAGGCACCTGTTCTATCTCCAGCGCCGTCCCCTCATGGGAATACAGAGCAGTGAACAAAGAAGTGCATTTTAATTCTTGCCCTCAAGAATACACTTTCTTCTCATTAACCTTTACAAACACAGCCAATTCACTACTGTATTCTCATTTCACAAGTGAGCAAGCAGGACTGTGTCAGTCCCTCCTAGCCAGCTCCACGTCCTGGTGTGTTTGCACACGGGGGGTGGCGCAGTGTGAGGTTGATGGGCCTCCTGGCTTCACAAAGGACTTGACGGATGTAGCTCCCTGACTGCAGAGTCTACCTGGTCCAAAGCGCAGGCACCCCTGCGGGAAACCCTGTGCCACAGCCTCCGTGCGTCCAGTCGCAGGAAGGAGAAAGTAAAATCCAAGCGTCCTGTTTTAGGAGAGCCTTGACAGATCTGTGGAGAACTTCTTACTTTACAAATGAAAGTCTTCAGCCCGCCGTCAGAAGTGGATTTACGAAGCTAGGGAAGCAGAAGTGTCGGCAGCCCCTCCGGCTGGACTCGCAGGGCGTCCTGCTGGGACCTGTGGGGGAGGGAGGAGGGGGCCCAGGAGGGGTGCCCCAGAGTGGGGACCACTGCCAGGCCCCATCAGGGAGGCCTGAAGAGGAGGCTATTTCCTCAGGAAACGGAGGGGTTTGTTCACTCCCCGCACTAAAGAGAGCTTGAAGAGCACAGGCATTTCCTATGAAAACAGCAGCAGGCGGGGTTGGAGGCCCCATCAGAGAGCAGCAGCGCCAACATCCAGCACCGAATGAATGAAGAGGGCACCACAGGCCAGGACTCTCTCAGGGACTGTCGGATTCCTGGGGTTGCAGTTGGGTGAGCAGGAGAAGCCAGGGCGCCACCGTGCCCGCCCCGCCACGCCACCTGGCTCCCAGAGGCGTCTCTGTTCCTGGGGCTTCCCAGCAAATACTGGGGATTGTCTTAGATGTTCCAGGGCTGCAAAAACAAATACCACACCTCAGGCAGCTTAGAAACCAGAACTGTATTCCTCTAAGTTCTGGAGAGGGAATTCCAGGACCAGGGCTCCAGCAGGCTGGTGTCTGGTGAGGACTGCGCCTTCTCACTCTGTCCTCACACGGGAGAAGGGGTGAAGGAGCTCTCTGGGTCCCTGTTTTGAGGGCCCAGATCCCATCACGAGGGCTCCTTATCCAGGGCTTTGTCGCCTCCCACAAGCTCCTCGTCCTCACACTGTCATGGTGTGGGTCAGGATTTCAGTGCACGGATTTTCCAGGGACACAGTCAGGCAACAGCAATGATTTTTTAGAATTTTATGAATATTCTGATATAGTTGTGAGATGCAAACATCACATAAAAAAATCACAACTTAGACCTGTGGTGTGGATGAAGTACAGTGAAAATGTTTTCACACGTCACCTGCACTAGTAGAGTGTTTCTAGATGTGTCCCTAACACGCCATCACACCACTCATGGACAGGGTCCACCGAACATTTAACATACAGGTGAAAGGCATATTATATACACACAGAGAATAAACATGTATGTCATATACATACAAAAAACATTATAGGCCGGGCACGGTGGCTCACGCCTGTCATCCTAGCACTTTGGTAGGCCAAGGTGGGCAGATCATCTCAGGTCAGGAGTTTGAGACCAGCCTGGCCAACATGGCGAAACCCTGTCTCTACTAAAAATACAAAAATTAGCCGGGCGTGGTGGCGGATGCCTGTAATCCCGGCTTCTCGCAAGGCTGAGGCAGGAGAATCACTCCACGCAGAGGCTGCAGAGAAGGCACCACTGCACTCCAGCCTGGTCAACAGAGCGAGACCCTGTCTCAACGACAACAACAATGTTATATGCAGAAGTTTTTCGCCTCCCCCATAGTTAAGGCCAGATGGCCCCTGGCCTTTAGCACAGTGAGGCCCCCGGTTGACCCTGGACTGGGCATGTCCAGGAGCCCCTGGGAGGGAGGGAAGGCCCCTCCGAGGCCGAGGAGTTGTGAGGAAGCCGGGGCACAGACTGCAGGGAAGAGGCGCTCCGCACACAGGACGTGCCATCTTCAGCACACACCCAGAAGGACAGACAGAAAAGGAGGCAGAGGCGCCTTCCTGCCCCGGAGTCCGCCAGCCATGTCTGCCACGTGCACTGTGAAGCGCTGAGGCCGACAAACCAGCAGCTGAGAAAAGTGAAGAGACACCAGACGTTTGAAAACAGGCTGAATAGCTGGTGATATTAGAAAACAGGCTAAAATGTGGGGGTGAGAAAAGGTCGTTGCATCCTGTGTTCTCGTCTGAGCTGGGGAAGCAGGGGAAGCAGGAGGAGCGCAGGTGGCTTGCCGTGAGAGATAGCAACTGAACTTGGCGGTGACTTCCTTCTTCCGCTCTCTCTACTTTTGTGTATTTGAAATTAACTTTTAAACCCACCCTTTCTATAAGCTTGATGCTTTCCATAATAAAGAAGTTTCTTAAGCAATACTGTCCCTCTATAAAAGTTCCAGAAAGCTCTGAAAGTTCTGCAATGCAGGGCAAGTTTCCTCCCGTCTCAGCGCCCCAGCTCCCAGGACGTCCATGAGAGGCAGCCCCAGCCAAGCGCCCATGATCGGCGCACAGCACATGCACGAGTGCACGGACACACACATGCACACACGTACACGCACCTTGTGTGTGCATAACTGGTCATACTGTACGCGTCGGTCTTTCTGCTTTTTCTCAATTTCAGACAGCCTTTTCTGTCAAGCAACCTAATAAGATAATGCTCTTCTGTGCCTCACTTCCCACCGCAGCCCTCAGGGCTGGGGGCATCAGACAGGTGACTAACGGCCGTCCTGTGTCTCGTCCACAGCTTGTCAGGATGCCCAAGAGCCACGTCAGCAATGAAGAAGGCAAAGCTTTCTGGAGAGCAGATGCTGACCATCAAACAGCGAGCCAGCAACGGTGAGCACCCCCAGCCCTCAGGGCACGCGCGTTCAGGAACGCCCAGTGGGCATGGCCACACCGGCTCTGTGTCCTTTAACCATTATAGCTCACTGTTCTTAGAAAGCAGAGGCGGGGATGGTGCTGGCCCTATCATCTATGAAGCTAAGCAACTTGAGAAGAAAGTAGCCTTTCTCAAAACCATCTCCCGCTTCACAGACTTCACTACTCACCCGCATCATAAGCCCAAGTCCTGGGGTCTCTCCCGCTCCGTGGAACCTCAGGGCGCCCACATTTCTGCCTCTGTCCCTCAGGCTCTCACCCTGGATTTCTCCACCCAAGAGCAGCTTTGGGGCCCCCAGGCCACAGATAACGAGGACGGCGCCCCCTCCCCTCTTCCCTCACTCTTGCGTGTCTGGTGCCCACCTGCAAGTCGGTTTTGTTCTGAGGGTCTCTCTTACCACCAACTGACACAGGTGTGTAAAGAATTCTGCAGAGGAAAACGAGGCCTCTGGAGGAGCAGGACAGAGGAGGGCCACTAAGGCCTTAGAAACAGCCACAGTCCCCTTCATGATCTGGGGACTCCGTTTGCAAGGTCACCTCCCTGCTGAAGTTACTTTGTAGTCACAGGCAGTGATCTCGGTGCTTGTGTAGTTACTCCTGCGCATTCACAGAGCAGGGGACACTCAGGTTTCCCACGGCAGGTTCCCTGCAGAGGTGGAACAAGGCAAGACTCGGCCCTCTTGTCTCAGACTAAATCAGAGTCCTTCCCGTGGTCTATTTAGTGCCCTGTGTTATGTATTTTTGCCCTTTTGATCGGTGACTTTGCTGTGTAACCTGCCCCCAGATAAACAGCCGAAGTGTCTGGTGTTCCTAAGTGCAGGGGGCTGTGATGTGCCTGCAGGAAACCACGCGTGTTAGCCCGGCTCCCTGCAGACGGGAGTCACCGTTGTGACCGGTGGCTGTGAGATCAGTGTTAAGGAATCCACAATATCTATTAAATAAGTTGTCTTTAAATGGGAGCACACACCAAACAGGCATATGAGTCCATCGCACACTGCTGTGAGGAAATACCCAGGACTGAGTAATTTATAAAGGAAAGAGGATTGATTGACTCAGTTCCACATGGCTGGGAGGTCGCAGGAAACCTACAGTCATGGCGGAAGGGGAAGCAAACGCGTCCTTCTTCACAAGGCAGCAGGAGAGAGAAGTGCAGGGTGAAGCGGGAGAAGCCCTAATAAAACCACAGATACCGTGAGAACTCAGTGTCACGCGCACGGAGGCAACCGCTCCCGGGATTCCATGGCTTCCCACCAGGTCCCTCCCACGGCATGTGGGGATTATGGGAACTGAAACTCAAGATGAGATTTGGGTTGGGGCACAGCCAAACCAGATTAACAGGGTTTTTTAATGATCAATTGACAAAAATGGGACCAGAGGCTGGCAGGAGGCTGGCCCTGTTTCCAGAAGCAGTGATTCTGCTCTCAGTCTGTGTGTGCAGGTGATTTTGCAGCGCAGAGCCCCTGGGAATAATGAGATCAGCTGTAATCTGTAGCCATTGAGCAGACTGGTCCCCTTCACAGCAGAAGCCCAGCCTCCCCTTCTCAGCTCACACTTGCAAGATGCACCCCTAGTTTTGTATTCCTAAAAGGAGCCAGCAAAGCTCTTCCAGCACCACAAAGCATGGGACAGCCTGGGCTGAAGGCCCTCAGACCTGTGATGCACAGATCTGTCCTAGAAAGCTGGCCCTGGGAGAGCCTGGGACCCCCCTGCTGTACCTTTACCAAAGGGCGCCTCCTCCCGAAATCTGTTGAGACTGAGCCACACCTGAGCAGCCCCCAAGCAGACAGGCATGAAGCCCCCAGCCACAGCCATGGAGTCTCCTCTCATCTGACTGTGATTGGTCCTGAGAGCAGCCTGAATGTCCCAGGGTCTGAAGGGCTCCGTCTCCCAGCAGCAAGCACTGCCTATTCCTCGACATTCCTATTACCGCTGCACACAAGGGGCGCACTAACTCGGAGGGATAAAGATGAGCGGTTGGTCTGTGACTATAAACTAGAGGAACCAACAGCTGGGCTTCCTCCCATCGTTCACCAGAACAGTCACTGACTTCCTGACATGTGTCCGCAGAGGCTGGGGCCCCTGGAGCCAGCATCCTGTCTCTCAGGCCAGGCCTGGCAGTATCTGCCTTCCAGCATACCCTGACCAGCTTCACACCCTCTCCCCGCGGCTGCAGTCCCAAACAGTGTAAGGTCCCCCAGTGTGGACCCCGCTTTTGAGACACCAGGTTAGATAGCCGATGTTCGCTTCCCAGTTACTCTGGAGCAGGGTTCCTTGCCGGAAAGCAAACACTGCCTGAGCTCCATCTACACGCCGAGTGGTTTTCAAAATACTTAGCGGGCATTTCACCCCCAAAAAACTCTGGATTCGAGCGGAAATCCCTGAAGAGATTGATCTGAGTCCACGACCCTTTGCTCCCCATTCGTGAAGGAAGTGCAGTTAGGTTATGGAGGCCAGTTCCAGTCAGAAAAGGAAAGCCAACATGGAGAGAAGAGGCCTGCCGATCCTGGAGGACGGGCCGTTCACGCCTGGGCTGGTCCCACTGGGCAGCCGTGGGCAGATCCCTCAGCCGACCGCCTCGTCATCAGTGGGCCTGAGTCGGCCTTTAGGGCACTAGACATTCCTATTACGGCCGCACACGAGGGGTTCATTCAGAAAAACAAGCGCTGACTCAGAGGGACAAAGATGAGCAGCTGGTCTGTGACTGTAAACTAGAAGAACCAACAACTGGGCTTCATCACGGGAAAGCAGCCGTGACACGGGCATCCCAGGTCACTGCCCACCCGCTGGGCCCAGCTCCTGCTGCTGGTCACCTTCAGCCAGGTCCCTGCATTTCACCCAAGTTGCTGGACACACCGTTCCTGTAGTGCTAAGTTTTAGGACAGAAACAGGTCCCCCTGCTGCAGATCTGAACGCATGCCTGTCCATCCGTGGGTGAGAAAGACCAGCTGCAGGGCACTGGGACAGCAGGTGGTGGAAGTGGGTCGCACCCAGGTCTTCCTAAGTCCAAGTGGGTGCTGAGTCTGGGCGGTCAATTCCCGGCATGTTCGCACCGAACCAAGGTGTTTCTTACTAACGCCCAGAGCACAGCTGTGTGCTCAGCCATCGTTTCTGTCTGTGTAGCGAGTCCAGGCAAGGCCTGGGGACTTTTCTGCTCCTCTTCAGGGGACCGAGGCACAGCATGCTGTGGCACTGCCATGATGCCATTCTTCACATCCAAGGCTCTGTGTTCCTGCTGCCCTTGCTACAGATGTGGAAAAGACAATCCTTCTCTTTTTCCTTTTCTCTTTTTTGGACAGGGTCTCACTCTGTCACCCAGGCTGGAGAGCAGTAGCATGATCTTGGCTCACTGCAGCCTCCGACTCCTGGGCTCAAGCAATCCTCTCACCCTAGCCTCTTGAGTAGCTGGGGCTACAGATGTGCACCACCATACCCAGCTAATTTTCGTATTTTTGATAGAGATGGGGTTTCATCATGTTGCCCAGGCCACGCTCAAACTCCTGAGGTCAAGCAATTTGCCTGCCTCTGCCTCCCAAAGTGCTAGGATTACAGGCATGTGCCACCATGCCTGGCCTTAAATATTTTAAGAGAGACAAGGTCTCACTATGTTGCCCAGGCTGGTCTTGAACTCCTGAGCTCAAGCGATCTGCCCACCTCGGCTTCCCAAAGTGCAGGGATTACAGGCATGCGCCACCACGACCAGCCTTCTTTTCTTTCCTACCCTGAGTGTTAAGCCTTTCCAGGGGTCACTTTTACACCTTCAGTGTAACAAGACTGCTCAGCAGCTTCCCTCCGTGTGAGGCCTGGACACTGTGTGGGAAAGAGAAGTCACCGGGGCCCACTGTGAGGCACTGACCTGGCCGAGAAGGGCCTGGCGCTGGATTTTAGCTCTTTCTCTTGAGCATTTGTCTGAAAGAGAAGGAGCTTTTCCACATGTCCTTGAAGTTCCCTTCTGGCTCTGAGGTATTTTTCTTTCTTTCTTTTTAAAGTTTAGGGATGAGCCTCCTCTCATGTCTTCCCCCGACAGGTGATATTATTTTCTTTATCCGTGGAGTGATCTCATCATGCGTGAGCACTCAGCCCAGCCCGAGTCTGCCTTCAGAACGCTTTTGCAGATGTTCGCTGGATGCCTCTTAGCGCCTTGGCACCTTGGATGAAGTTGCACCATTAGTGACTTTTTGTGGGGGTGGGGCAGGGGCAGTCTTCAGGAGAGAAGGAAACCGGATCATGCTTTGTTCTTTCCTTTGACTATCAAAGCAGAAAGCAAGCTGGAGACAGGAGCTCTAGCCCTGAAAATGAGCCCACTCACCCAGAGGTCTCCTCTCCCTGAGGGTCTTCACACCCACCCAGAGCCCTCCTCTTCCTGAGGGGTCTTCACACCCACCCAGAGCCCTCCTCTCCCTGAGGGGTCTTCACCCTCACCCAGAGGTCTCCTCTTCCTGAGGGGTCTTCACACCCACCCAGAGCCCTCCTCTCCCTGAGGGGTCTTCACCCTCACCCAGAGGTCTCCTCTTCCTGAGGGGTCTTCATACCCACCCAGAGCCCTCCTCTCCCTGAGGGATCTTCACACCCACCCAGAGGTCTCCTCTCCCTGAGGGATCTTCACACCCACCCACAGGTCTCCTCTCCCTGAGGGGTCTTCACACCCACCCAGAGCCCTCCTCTCCCTGAGGGATCTTCACACCCACCCAGAGCCTTCCTCTCCCTAAGGGGTCTTCACACCCACCCAGAACTCTCCTCTCCCTGAGGGGTCTTCACACCCACCCAGAGGTCTCCTCTTCCTGAGGGGTCTTCATCCTCACCCAGAGGTCTCCTCTTCCTGAGGGGTCTTCATACCCACCCAGAGCCCTCCTCTCCCTGAGGGATCTTCACACCCACCCAGAGGTCTCCTCTCCCTGAGGGGTCTTCACACCCACCCAGAGCCCTCCTCTCCCTGAGGGATCTTCACACCCACCCAGAGCCTTCCTCTCCCTAAGGGGTCTTCACACCCACCCAGAGCCCTCCTCTCCCTGAGGGGTCTTCACACCCACCCAGAGCCCTCCTCTCCCTGAGGGATCTTCACACCCACCCAGAGCCTTCCTCTCCCTAAGGGGTCTTCACACCCACCCAGAACTCTCCTCTCCCTGAGGGGTCTTCACACCCACCCAGAGGTCTCCTCTTCCTGAGGGGTCTTCACCCTCACCCAGAGGTCTCCTCTTCCTGAGGGGTCTTCATACCCACCCAGAGCCCTCCTCTCCCTGAGGGATCTTCACACCCACCCAGAGCCTTCCTCTCCCTAAGGGGTCTTCACACCCACCCAGAACTCTCCTCTCCCTGAGGGGTCTTCACACCCACCCAGAGGTCTCCTCTTCCTGAGGGGTCTTCACCCTCACCCAGAGGTCTCCTCTTCCTGAGGGGTCTTCACACCCACCCAGAGCCCTCCTCTCCCTGAGGGATCTTCACACCCACCCAGAGCCTTCCTCTCCCTAAGGGGTCTTCACACCCACCCAGAACTCTCCTCTCCCTGAGGGGTCTTCACACCCACCCAGAGGTCTCCTCTTCCTGAGGGGTCTTCACCCTCACCCAGAGGTCTCCTCTTCCTGAGGGGTCTTCATACCCACCCAGAGCCCTCCTCTCCCTGAGGGATCTTCACACCCACCCAGAGGTCTCCTCTCCCTGAGGGGTCTTCACACCCACCCAGAGCCCTCCTCTCCCTGAGGGATCTTCACACCCACCCAGAGCCTTCCTCTCCCTAAGGGGTCTTCACACCCACCCAGAGCCCTCCTCTCCCTGAGGGATCTTCACACCCACCCAGAGCCTTCCTCTCCCTAAGGGGTCTTCACACCCACCCAGAGCCCTCCTCTCCCTGAGGGGTCTTCACATCCACCCAGAGCCCTCCTCTCCCTGAGGGGTCTTCACACCCACCCAGAGCTCTCCTCTCCCTGAGGGGTCTTCACACCTACCCAGAGCCCTCCTCTCCCTGAGGGGTCTTCACACCCACCCAGAGCCCTCCTCTCCCTGAGGGGTCTTCACACCCACCCAGAGCTCTCCTCTCCCTGAGGGATCTTCACACCCACCCAGAGCCCTCCTCTCCCTGAGGGGTCTTCACACCCACCCAGAGCCCTCCTCTCCCTGAGGGGTCTTCACACCCACCCAGAGCTCTCCTCTCCCTGAGTGGTCTTCACACCCACCCAGAGCTCTCCTCTCCCTGAGGGATCTTCACACCCACCCACAGGTCTCCTCTCCCTGAGAGTCTTCACACCCACCCAGAGCCCTCCTCTCCCTGAGGGATCTTCACATCCACCCAGAGCCCTCCTCTCCCTGAGGGGTCTTCACACCCACCCAGAGCTCTCCTCTCTCTGAGGGGTCTTCACACCCACCCAGAGTTCTCCTCTCCCTGAGGGATCTTCACACCCACCCACAGGTCTCCTCTCCCTGAGGGGTCTTCACACCCACCCAGAGCTCTCCTCTCCCTGAGGGATCTTCACACCCACCCACAGGTCTCCTCTCCCTGAGGGGTCTTCACACCCACCCAGAGCCCTCCTCTCCCTGAGGGGTCTTCACACCCACCCAGAGCCCTCCTCTCCCTGAGGGGTCTTCACACCCACCCAGAGGTCTCCTCTCCCTGAGGGGGCTTCACACCCACCCAGAGCCCTCCTCTCCCTTAGGGGTCTTCACACCCACCCAGAGCCCTCCTCTCCCTGAGGGGGCTTCATGCCCAGGCACATGTGTCTGGGGACTCACAGTATGTCCCAGGGATGTGGCTGTGGACAGTTCTACAAAATCAGGCCTTCCTCTTCCACAGCCCCTCATCCTCCAGAATCTCATGAGCTGAGAGAGCAACTGTGACCTGCCAGTTCTTCCCTGGCATTTCCCCGTCTCCCTCCTCTGCCTTACAAAGGACTGGCGTGCTGCACGGAGCTGCAGTGGGTGGCCCCAGGACTCAGGAGTTCCCAGGCTCCCACAAGGGGCCATTGGTGACCACTTGGGCCTAAGGGGGTCCCCCAGGACAGAGCAGAGCTGTGGAAGTAATATCCACCCACCCATCACTCCCAGAACAAAATTAGAGATGAAAGGTTGTCATGGGACCCATGTCAAGACTTTTGTTAGGATTTAAAATGACACTGACTTCAGTCAGAACAGCTGACCTGATCTGGCAGATCAATTAGATAACAAACCCTGGTTTGCCTGTTAGTTTGACATTTCTCATAAATTCTTGAAACTAAACATCCTGACCTAAGGTTTTTGATAGAAATATGTTGAAAGCTAATCTGCCATAAGAATAGAGTAAAATATATGTGTGTGTGTGTGTGTGTGTGTGTGTGTGTGTGTGTGTGTGTGTTGAAAGCACTCTGCGAGATGGGGTCCCTGGGAATGTGCTTGAGAAGAGTCCAGCCAGGTCGGGTCTAGAGGCACAGAGTCACCTCGCCCCGTGTGCTGCAGCCTCCTTAATGCCGAGTGTTCTAAAGGCGTTTGGATGCTTGCAATTTCACAGAAGCTTGTGGAGAGTGCTTCTTAAATGATACATTCGTTCATGATTTAGTTGCTTTACAAATTGGGTTGTTTCTGCATTGGGTATTTTTATCTTGAAGTTATAGCATTTTTTTTCATTTCACTAAAAGCAGCAGCTAAGGCCCAATCCCACTAATCCATCACTGTCTCTTACTCTCATCTTTCCAACATCTCAGTAGAGAGGAGCCTCCGCCTCTGTTCCGCTGATGTCAGCAGGGTTTCTGGGATGCTCTCAGGCCTCAGCCTCTGGCTGACTGCACCCCTTCTGCCCTTCTGTCTGCAGTGCTTGAAAACAGTATCTACCCACAGGAAGCCTCCTTGGAGTCCTGGGCTGGATGTGTTTTCCACTTGTTTTGAGTGAAGATCCATTGTGGTGCCGTGTGACCAATGAGAACAGCAATCTCAAATCCTGAATGTTTTAGGGTAATTGGGTTTGCAAAACTCCTGCTCTCCTTCTGTGTATACCCAGTTGTGTGAGGTCAAGTGGTCACAATAGAGAGGAATCTCCATCTCTTTGGCATTGGCAGTAGAGTGTTGCCAGTAACCAGACACAGCTGGCCAGGGAAGCAGGTGTCCAAATGCCCTTTGTAACTACGGGCACCAGGGCCCTGTGCCCAGCTATGCCAAGACTGGTCCATGCAGCCCCATGGACCTCAGCAGGGCAGCGGTCACAGGCCAGGGTCACTCAGATAGTCAGGTGCACACCTGGCCAAGGTCGTCATTCCAAATTAGGAATTCTGTTAGTTAATACATGTTTTTCAATCATTCAGAATGAGATTTTTTCTTCACTAAATGACAAATATTCAGAGACCTTTTGTGGCCGCCTCCCTCCAGCCAGCTCCCACGTCCCTCTCTCCCGCTTCCCACAGCTTCCTGTTGGTGGATGAGGAGAGGTCGTGCTCGGCATTTCCCAGACTTCTCTTGTGTCACACATCTCTTGTCCGTTTTCCTACCCAGAACCTAAGCTGAGTGAGGGCAGGGATGACCTGGGCTTGTTGGTGAATGTGCCTGCAGAGCCTGGCTCCAAGCCTGGGGTGTTTGCAGAATGACTGATGCAGAGAGCAGTTGAGAGAAAGAATAAAAGCAGGAGAAAACAGACAGGCCAGGCTCAGCAAATCAGCACCTAGGACCACATGGTTTCTGCCTCCGGTCCCAGGGACACACCTAAGACCCAGGGTAACCGTCCTGGGAGCCCAACACTCCTCGCCTGTGTGTCTCAGTTGATAGTTTGTTTTTATGGGGAGCTTTAGGCAGGGAAGGTGCAGTGGTAGGGAACAGAAAGACACAGAGATTGTGATTATTTTTTTCTTTCTAATTCAAGGGTATATTTTCCAAGCAAATTCAATTACAAATATAAAAGGAACAAAGAAAACTCCCAAAATTTTAACTCTAATATTTTCATATATAATAGTTTTAACATACTAATATTCATTGTTACAGGTATAGAAAATGATGAAGAAATCAAGCAATTAGATGAAGAAATCAAGGAGCTAAATGAATCCAATTCCCAGATGGAAGCCGACATGATTAAACTCAGAACTCAGGTAACAGTTTTTGAAGCCCTCAATTTTAGCTCTACCACGCGCTATTGCACGGCATGAAATCGGCCTTTAGGAGAGCTGTCACCGCCTCCTCTTTGCTCTTTTGTTTCCTTCGTTTTTCCACCTAATGATCTTGCTCTCCTGTGGACGTCATTCCGTGGCAGTGTTCACTGTGACAGGGGCCGTGGTCCACTAGCTTTCAGTCTGCCTGTGTGTTTGTGTTTTTTAATAAAGTGCATTTGCGAATAGGAATTTTCAGAGGATCACCTGTTCCTGCAAACGATGAAGGTTTTCCTTCCAAGATACTTTAGGTCCTCATGTTATTTAGTCACTGTCTTACATGCATAGTGACAGCCTATGTTCCTATGTTCCCAGAATTTAAAACAAGCAGTGCCTGCCACTTAGGACTCCTGGGTGCCTGGGGTTTGAGGAAGCGGCCCCAGTGACTTGTAGCTGCAGAGCCTGAGGTTGGGAAGAAAGGGGAGTGGCAACTGGCAGAGCCTCTGTGGTCACCTAACCCCCTCCATGCCCATGGGCAGCCTCATCTTACACACAGTTTCTTTTTTTTTTTTTGAGATGGAGTCTTGCTCTGTCACCCAGGCTGGAGTTCAGTAGCACAATCTCGGCTCACCGCAACCTCCGCCTCCCGGGTTCAAGTGATTCTCCTGCCTCAGTCTCCCGAATAGCTGGGATTATAGAAACGGAGCACCATGCCCCGCTAATTTTTGTATTGTTAGTAGAGACGAGGTTTCACCATGTTGGCCAGGCTGGTCTCGAACTCCTGACCTGGTGATATGCCCGCCTCAACCTCCCAAAGTGCTGGGATTACAGGTGTGAGCCACCACGCCCAGCCTACACACACAGCTTCTAAGACCGAGAGGCAATATCCTCAGCCAAGCCGAGGCCACGGAGTCCAGGCTGGACCCTGCTTACCTCAAGCCTTGTGCCTGCTGTCCCATACCTAGCTGTGTTAGGGTCCCAGTCACCGACGTACACTCTGGGAGTGGAATTTATTTGCTGACCGTGCGACCCTCACGTTGCCCACAAGGTGAGCAGAGATGTCCTGTCCTCTTAGAAATGAGGTCTCCATCCTGGCCCCTCCACAGCAGGCCACGGTGCGGTGAGGTTCTCGGGGGACGCTGATCGGCCTCTGTGAAGGTTGCTCGGTTTGCTGGTAATGAGCCTGGAGGACCAGACGGAGAGGAGGATGGTGACACCGCCAGCCACCTACTGATGATGTCCTCCTAACAAACTCTGAGGGGCTCCCTTATTTCCCCCCTCTGCAGATGAAGCCGAGGCTGGGGAAGGGGGAGGGCCTCTCCCGTGGTCAGCCACGTGGTGGTCAACAGCTCCGCTCTGCTCAGCAGATGGTTTCCACCCCCTGGACACAGCATCCCCAGGGATGCAGACATCCTCTGGGGCTGGGCCCACCAAGCAGCTGAAAGGGATTTCCAGGTCCCCTTGTGGGTACCAAGGATGAGGCCAAGGGTGGGAACTCCCCATCAGGCCATGTGGCTGCTGCCTGGGCATTTTGATGCCAACCTACTTTCCCAGAGGGCATCACTGCCTTGATCTCACAGGCCTGGTAGCCCCAGGGGCTGTGCTCAGCCTTTCCAGAGTCACATTGGCCTGGCCAAGGCTCGCCTGACACAGGTTGGAATTTCCCTTGAGACTTATCTGAATGTTGGGCTTAGGGAATGGAGTGATAGCCCGTGGTTTTCTCAGCCCCAGGACCAGCCGAGGCCATGGAGGCAGCAACTTGGACTTTATAGGAGTTCCCACGAGCTGCTGGTTCTGAGAGAGAGTACGAGGTGGCCAAGTCAGCAAAGATTGTTTCACTGGGACACATCAAAAATTCACCCTTGAGTTGTGTATTAGTCCGTTCTCACGCTGCTAAGAAGGGAATACCTGAGACTGGGTAGTTGATAAAGGAAGCAGGTTTAAGGGACTCACAGTTCAGCATGGCGGAGGGGAAGGGGAAGCAGGGCCCCTTCTTGGCAAGGCGGCAGGAAGGAGCAGTGAAGCAGCGGGAATGCCAGATGCTTATTTATAAGATCTCCTGAACTCACTCACTATCACAAGGACAGCACGGGGATCCGCCCTGTGATCCAATGACCTCCCCCGGGCCTGTCTTTAACCCGTGGGAATTATGGAAATTACAACTCGAGGTGAGATTTGGGTCGAGACACAGCCAAACCATATCAAGTTGTATTCTGCTCATGAACATCTTAATTTATTTCCTCCTCTGAATGGCACCTTGCGGGCACTCTCTCACGAGGCAGGGTGTCCTTGTCTGTCCAGCGTGTTGAGTCCACAGTCTACTGGGGCAACCCAATTCCAATAGGATGCCGTTCAGGAAGAGGGTTCTTCCCACTCACTGAAATCCCTCCCTCCGCCGTGAAGGCCTGCTGCGCCGTGGCCGTCCACGAGGGACAGACGGCAGCTCTCACGCCAGCTGTGGATGAAGCACTGGCCGCTGGGGCTTAGCCAGGGGCTGAGTAGGCTTAGAGGCCATGCGGCCCGGATCCAAGCCCTGGAGAAGAACACGTGCACCTGCTCAGGCTGCGTAGCGTAGGAACCCCGGACGCTCTCTGCATGTGCCTCCCTCGGGAAGCACCCAGGCCTGCGTCTGCTCTCACTGGCCCCTTTGTGCCTTTCGTTGTCTCTGAGATGAGTGGCTGCTCCTAGCACTGTCCATTTGGACCTGACCTCAAAACTGAATGTTGAGAGTTCACATTTATTCTCGCTGACTGGTGACTGATGAGAGGTGACTTCCCAGACGTGCCCAGGGATGGACCTTGCCCTATTCTAGACGGCACGCCCGTGTCTCAAAAGGGACAGGAATGCGCTGAGCCAGAGTCCCCCAGCTTTGCAGCTCTCAGGGTCAGAGGATGAGCTCCAGCCCGGAAGTGGTTCTGTGAGCACCAGGCCTGAGCTCAGAGCCCAGCAGCTGCTGACACAGGTGACTTACAGCCGGATATTCCTGAAATGGGTTAGACCCGGGGCAAAACTTATCGGAAAACAGTGTACGCCCACAGCCAGGAGCCCCCTTGCTGCCTGTGCCTCGGCCACTGCCCAGGGGCTATGGAGGAGGAATGTGGGCCGGCAGACTCTCCAGGGCATAAAGCGGCCCTGCCTGATGGCCTGGGCCTCCTTGCAGCAGCGCCACGCCCCAGCACTTCCCTCTACAAGGCCCTGACTTTCCCATGCTTCTCAGTCCCTCACGCCCTCAGGGAGCAAGGCCAGGAAGGGAAGAGGCCCAGACCCGTGTTTTCTTGTACACTCGGACCCAAGAGAAAGGCAGGCTTCTCCCAGTGCCCCATGACACGTTCAAGCCACACTGACCCAGGATTGCAGGGCTGCGCACGGAGCCCACGCCAGAGAGGACACAGGGCCATGGGGCTGCGCACGGAGCCCACGCCAGAGATGACGCGGGGCCACAGGCCTGTCCCGAGACCCAGCCATGAGATGACTGATAAGTGCGTGTCCATGCCCCGACGTGCTTTCTGGAATGGGAGCGGAGGGAAGGACGTCACAGTCAGCGCTCAGGCCTGCGGTCCCATGATGAGGGTCTCGCACAGGGAGGGGTCCAGACTTAAATCCAGTAAAGAACAGATCCAAGAGAAGGAAAAAGGAACCTCAATCCACGCCTTTACATTTCACACCTGTGCGGGATGGGGGAGCCCACCCCTGCCACTCTCTGCGAAACGCTGCGTGTTACGTCTCAAGCCCAGGAGTGCTCTTCTTAAAACTTTGAAAGGGGCTTTTCACTGTTCAGTTGTAAGAATTCAAATTAGGACAAATGCAATGTTATTTAATTGAGAAGATGAGTTTTCCAATTTGGAATGTGTTCAAACACTTTGGTCCAATTAGTGCAACCAACACAATTCCTATGTGGCTGGAAGATCCAGACACCATTACGCTTGGCAGCTTGAAAAGAAGGAGCCTGCCTCAGGGTCTTCATCTTATGCAAATGCAATCAGAAGTCCCAACACTCGGTCACAAGGCAGTCTAACCCAGGCTTCCTCCCGGGGCAGCCCAGAACCAGCAGAACAGCTGGCCAAGGTGCCCGCGGGCTCTGCTGCTTCCCCAGCCCCACTCAACTGGATTCAGTGCGGCCTCAGCTTCAGCGGCTGAGGCACCCAGGCTGGGCACACCCAAGCCTTGGTTCTGGACTCCAAGATTCCCCGGACACGTCTCATCCGATTCAACTCAATTCACACCAGAGCCTGGAGCAGAGATGAGAAAAGCTCACACTCTGCCCCAGGGGACACCCAGAAGTCGCTTGTTATCAGAAATCTGGAAAAGAAGAAGACAGCCACTGAGGAAGACAGAGCGGGGGGCTCAAGTGCTGGGCGGCGCGTCCTGGCAAGCGGGGTTGCTGCGAACCGCATGAGTGCCGAGGGCCTGGAGCAAGGAGCCTGAGGAGAGACGGTGGGAGTCCTGCAGACGCGGGAGGTGGAGGAGGGAGCGGAGCACTCCCTCCTAGCACAGGAAACAGCAGGAGCAGGAGGAGGATGGCCGCGAGCAGGCTGGAGGCTGGGAGGCTGCTCCCCCGCGGCCCAGGGTCAGGTTCCGCACAGACGTTTGTCAGGGAGGTGCGGCTGGGGGCATTTGAGTATGAAAGGGAACTCGTGTTTTTAAGCCAGGCTGTTCATGAGAAACCCCCCAGCTCCTGGTGCAAGGCCCGGATGGACCAGCGTGAACAGCCCCGTGCAGCTTGACTGCTTTTAAGATTGGCAGGTTGGTTAATCCCACAGCCTGCAGCCCTCATCAGGTGGTGGCTCCTGTCCCTTGGCTCATCCTCTCTGTGACCCAGCCTCCCTGGAGCGCCTGCCTCCTCCCTCGGTCAGCACAGGCCTGGGCAGGAGGCGGTCCTCCCACTCGAGGACGCTCGCCTTGGGGTTGCGCCCTTCCACCGCCCCACTGCTCACGTCTCGGGATTCCCACCCTTTACGCTTCTTCTGGAAATGTTTTCTAAACACAGCACGCCATCCAGGTGCTTGGTCTACGCCCGGGATTGGCAGACATTTTCCACAAAGGACCAGACGGCAACCATTTTTGGCTTCTGGAGCCCACAGCTGTGTTGCCGCACGACAGCCTCACAACACGTGTGCGTGCGGCCCTGCTTCACACAGCGGCGCGTGGCGCTGCGATCGGAACTTAATATGGCTCCTATATGTTACAAAATGCTGTTGTTCTTTTTTTTCCTGACCACTAAGAAACGCAAATGCTGTTCTGAGCTGTCTTAGCTTCCAGTGTCAGGCCCTGGGCCAGGGCTGAGCGTTCCCTGCTCCAGCTGTGGTCAGGGACTGCGAAGTCTAAGAGGCGTGAGGCCCGGAAGGACAGAAGGTGTTGACGAGTCTGTAAAAATGCAGGTTTGGGCCTAGACTGGCCATCAGCCTGCTGCTGACATGGGAACCTTCTTGGGAAGTCCGAGAATGCGCTGCTTCCTAGCAGCCTGAAAAACTTCCTGCGCCTCTTAAACAATCAAAGACAGAGCCCACCTTTGCCTGGAGCTCCTCCCTTTACCGGCAACTCAATGTTCCTGGAAACGTAGATCACCCACGTTGGCAGAAGCAACCAGCCCAGCTGCCAGCGAGGCCCCAGACTCACTCTCGATGCCAGCCCCACCCCATGGAAGCACCTGTGATCAGGGATGCCTTCTGAGTGCCAGGAACCACGTACCGGGGCTGCTAGAGGTTGGGTTTGGAGGAAGACACCTGCCTCTGTGCCCCTCCCCAGCCTGCTCAGCCCCATCTCAGCCTGGCATTGAAGGAGTACTGGCGTCGGAGGGGCTGGGCAGAGGCTGGCGTCGGATGGGCTGGGCAGAGGCTGGTGTCGGAGGGGCTGGGAAGAGGCTGGCGTCGGAGGGGCTGGGCAGAGGCTGGTGTCAGAGGGGCTGGGCAGAGGCTGGCGTCGGAGGGGCTGGGCAGCACCCCTGCCTCGCCTTTCTCAGCATGCGCTGTCTCCCGTGACCACCACAGCGTGCTGGCCAGGTCCATGGCTGCTGAGAGGCCCTCCCTTTACTCCGGCCCTAAGAGCAGATCGGAGGCCTCAGGAATAACAAATGTCTTCTCACGGCAAACACGCTGCCCATCGGCGTGATTTCCCATTTTCCAGAAAAAGAGCCCACCATTTGACTGGCTAGCATGGTAAGGAAGGGGCAGCCGCGCCCTGAGACACTCAGCCTCTAGCCATCCTGGAGGCAGGTCTCAGGCAAGTGAACGCGTGTCCGTGTGTGAGAAGCCTGGGGCCCCACACGTGTGGGCTGGAATGCAGGAGATCCAGGGGCCAAGGGTGCGCTTGTGGAAGGTGAGGCTGTGGGACCTGGCAGATAGCCATCGGTTCTGGTTTCGGGTCTCCAGACATCCCCTCTGACCCTGGCCGAGGCTCGCCATGCTGCCTGGTTCAGGAGGTGATCGATTTCCAGAGCCACAGAGGTGCGACACGAGTGCCCTGGTGGCCAGGGCTTTCATGGGACATATTCCGTTCCACCGCTGAGCAGGTCAACACAGTGGTATTTGTTCCACTCTGAGAAAAGCAAAGCATACATTATAAGCACGGGAGGCCACCCCAGCCACAGACCCTGGTAGCACGGGAGGGAACAGCCTAACTCCTGGGTCCCACAGAGATTCCTGAGCACAGGAAGACATTCCAGCCTCTGCAGGAGAGTCTGGGTTTCTCAGCAGAGAACACAGGTTGAAGGAAGAATGGATCTAACATGTGTCCCCACGAATCTTGCTGCGGCCGGGAGATGGGAGCATCCCCTGCCTTGGGCATCCCATAGGCTGCTTCTCTGCTCCACCGGGGCAGAGATCAGGTCGGAGGCCCCAGGAATAACAAATATCTTCTCACCGCAAACACACCACACACCTCAGCGTGAGTTCATGTTGTGGGCCGGGAGCATTATTCCCATTTTCCAGAAAAAGAGCCCACAGTTTGCCTGGCTTGGATGGTAAGGAAGGGGCAGCCAGACCCCTGAGACACTCAGTGACGGGTGAGCCAGGCTGGGCTCATCCAGAAGGGCCTGCTGAGGGCCAGCGATGGGGAGGCCTCTGTTCGCTGAGCACAGACAGGAGGGCCTGAGGGGCCTGAACCAGCCACCATCTAGCAAAGCCACCAAGTGCAAAGGGCAGGAGCCGCCCTGTGCTCAGGGAAAGCACAAAGGTGCCCATCCTGCTGCTAGACTTCCTCATGTGTGTGCCCTGAAACCTCGGCCCTGGGCAATGGGCCTCGCCCTAGATTAGATTCCAATGCAGAAAGCCCACGTCTGCTTACACTGACGTCCTCGCTAGTGAGGTCCCAGCCACAGCTGCCACCAGCCGTGAGTGCAGGCACGTGGCTACCCAGGAAGGGCTACAGAATGCTCTGGAAGACAAGCGCCGGGCGCACTGGCCCTCGGGGCCCACCCAGGAGTCGTGGGAGGGCATGTGTCCACTCCTGAGCCTGCAAGGGGTGGCTGGGAGGGAATATTGATTTGAAAAATAATCCCAAGGAACAGAAATGACAAGGTCACCCAGCACATGCATGGACATAAAGCCGTGTGATTTTGGCGGGTTCTCCCTACGCACCGTCCCTGTGGGAATGGGGAGGGGGGCTTCAATTTCTTCCAAGGAGAAGGCCCCCCCTCCCCACTTCATCCTGGAGGGCGTCTCTGAGGGGCTCCAGTTTTCTAACAGAGAGTCTGGGCCTGAAGCTGGTGGCTGAGAGAACCTGGGATTTGACCCAATACAGTCAAGGAATGGCCAGAACATGGGAGGAGGCAGGACCGAGAAGGGGAGGAGAGGGCAGGTCAGCGAAGCCAGCACTGGACTCTATGGGTCGGGTTGGTCTTCCAGGGAGAGGCCCCCCTGGGTGCCCGAGGCAGACACCCCCATAGACAGGGCAGCTCCCTGCCTGCTGCGTGTGACGCTGGTCCCGTATGGCTGTAGGCAGAGGCCCCGAACTCAAACCCCTTGAGTTTAATTAAATTATCTCTGGAATGTGCGAGGAAGGGCCCATGGTGGGGCTTTATCCTTATAGAAATGCAGGAAGACCACCCCCGCGGGCACAGGGCCTGCCTGGTGCCATCTGAAAAGACACGGACACCCCCACGAGGAAACGGACATTGGAGGGTGTGGCCGTGGCCGCATTTGATTCAGGCTAGAAAGGACAGGTATCCGCATCACGTCAGTAAAGCACTAAGCCCGCTCAACGCCGCAGTCCCGTCGGGCCAGCCGAGAGAACAGGGTCCGCACGGGAACAGTCTCAGCTCCGCAGCTGTCAAGTGCTACGAACCCAAAGCACAGGAAGCAGGCCCTTCAACCACCGGCTCTCACGGCCAGAGCCTTTCTCTTTCCTCGAGAGGCCCCTTTTCCACGCCCAGTAGACGGTGGCCCCCGGCGGCGACCACGGGCTCCCAGGGCCGCCTGGTGTTACATGTCACACACACTTGTACGTTTCAGATTACCACGATGGAGAGCAACCTGAAGACCATCGAGGAGGAGAACAAGGTGATCGAGCAGCAGAACGAGTCTCTCCTCCACGAGCTGGCGAACCTGAGCCAGTCCCTGATCCACAGCCTGGCCAACATCCAGCTGCCGCACATGGTAAGTGACTGAGCGCGCAAGGCAGGAATGTGGAGTCCTCCACAGTGCACAGCCTAAAGTAGATGCCTTTTTTATTATGATTTTCACGGTTCTTCAACCTTTGGCAAATGTTTGCGGTTACCACCCCGGAACCATACTGTTAACGGCCAGAAACGTTGGCGGGGCTGATCCCATAAACTTAAGTGTGCTCTGAGCCGGCCTTTGAAATAGTATAAAACCAGGGGCACGATGCTATGATACTATTTGATGCTTTTGTAAATATACTATTAAGAAAATAAAAGTTGTATATGAACTACTATTTAATATCTCGTAGGATCCAATCAATGAACAAAATTTTGATGCTTACGTGACTACTTTGACGGAAATGTATACAAATCAAGATCGTTATCAGAGTCCAGAAAATAAAGCCCTACTGGAAAATATAAAGCAGGCTGTGAGAGGAATTCAGGTCTGAACAGCTGCTGTAGTGATGAAACTCTTGCTTAAAAAGGATGCCTCTTGTTTTTTGCTGCTGTGACTTACCAGAAAGTGTTCTATATTGATTTCTGTTTGAAACAGTGTTATGCTTACAAGACTTCACAATGATTTTATGTCTTGCTTTAAAAATAGTACCTGCAGAATAGTTTTTGAATACACCCACATTTTGTACGTTTCCATGTAAGCTGACATAGTGTTCTGCCATGTAATGTTTATAGCTGCTGATGTATGCACATTTGGGGGTATATCTATTTCTGAAGAGGTAAGCTGATCAAAATAAATAGAGTGTAAATTCTTTTCAATGCTTTAGTGACACATGTTTTAGTATTTTGAACTGAAATGGACACACACACACTCACACACACACAGCTTTGAATGATCATGTTGTGGCCAGCAGCCGCTTTTTAGACATTATCATTTTGCCTCATGTTGGAGGACTTTATGGAATTTAAGAAGTACATTCCGTGTGCATATTGTTTCATAGCAAGAATTGGTTGCAAAAATGCTTTATTTTTGAACAATGCTTGGAAATATTATGTGACTTTTTTGTTTGTTTGTTTTAGGAGGATGGTGTATGGTGGGGGCAATAAATGAGGTTTTTTGCATTCCAAGGAAATGGCATATGGATTAACTGTAAGAAATGAAATAAGTAATTTATTGTAAGACAACATCAAGCCATGGAAACTTGGCAGAAGATTCAAAGCAGCTTACACAGCACTTTTAAATTAACTCCTAAGCATTACATGGTGTGACTATGGAAACTCCAGTTAAGACAGGATCTTATCAGAGGTGGACAACATGAAGACTTCCTTTCCCATTTTCAGTAAACTCTGGAACAACCTTCTCGTATCTCCCCTAGAGTTTCGTGCCCCTCTGAACTGTCCGTTACTGCAATGTACTTTATCAACAGAGTTCGTGTGTTTTCAGTTTAAGCTAAAAGATAATTTAAGAGCATTTATTTCCCCTTTTCACTTTAAAAGATTAGGATTATTACTATGATTGTTATGGATCTTCTTATTTTACATTGAGGGATAAAGGCAAATGATCTGTGAGTCTTCTAGTTGCTGGACCGAGTTTTCTGCTGGATCTGGTGGGGAGGCGGCTGGTGAGGTTCCTCTCCTGCCGCCCCCGCCCGACTTTGACTCTGAGTGAGCGCTGGGTCCTGTGCAGAGGACTCTCGCCGCGACGTTTCTGTTCGCCACTTGGTTGGAGACCAGTTGCCCGCAGAGCATCTGCAGAGACTTGTTTGATTTCTGTGACTATTCTAAGAATGAATGCAATCAGATTTTAAAAGTAACTAAATATACTTCAGCACTTTTTTGCTTTAAACTAGATCATCTTAGACTTGTTTATACCTTTCAGATTTGATTGTTTTGCTCCAAATGACTGCACTATATGTATGCATAAGACCACTTTTGAGCGCTGCGCCCCCTTCTGACTAGTCCTTTGACGATGTGTTGTGTTTCCTGATGTTGACTTGAGTTCCATTTAATAGCACCTCTTCCTTCCATGTCTTGATGTTATGCAGGAAGTACAGACGTACTTTAAATTTTTGTTATGAAATTAAAAAAAAGATGGGTTTTGTAAAAATAAAAAAAAATATTTTTAGCAGAACAGGACTTACAGGGTCATTGTCCCCACAATGTGCCAGTCGACTATTTGCACTTACCTTGTCCTATATATCCGTACGGAGGTGTGCAATTCCTCGCGTCAGCAGCCTCGTGACACTGAACCTGGACGGATTGTCGAGGAGCCCTCACGGCCGATCCGTAACGTTGCGAAGGGAGACTACAGGGATCTCACGACAAATATTCTGATACAATACTCAACCTCGGTATATATATATATGTATAAATATATGTATATCCCAGCGGCACTTTATACTGTTCACTGTACAAAAGCTTACAGTTTTCCACAAGGACTTTAATCACGAGCTGGGAAAAAGATGATGTAATTACTTCGGGGCTCCGCGGAACCTTCTGTGTACAGCGCCCCCTTTCTGTTGTGCTCTTGGTTGCAGCTGCCATGCTCAGAATGCGTTTGGAGAGCTGAAGCAAGGTGCTCGCAGTCCCCTGAGGCCGTCCGCGCGGCCCAGGGCCGCCACTGTTCATAACAGCACACGCATTTCCCCGCCGCGTTGCGTCTGCAGCCTCTTTGCCAATATAGTGATGCTTTCAGTAGAGTACTAGGTAGTATCAGTTTGGATTCTTCTTGTTATCACCTATGTACAATGGAAAGGGATTTTAAGCACAAACCTGCTGCTCATCTAACGTTGGTACATAATATCAAATCAAAAGTTATCTGTGACTATTATATAGGGATCACAAAAGTGTCACATATTAGAATGCTGACCTTTCATATGGAATTATTGTGAGTCATCAGAGTTTATTATAACTTATTGTTCATATTCATTTCTAAGTTAATTTAAGTAATCATTTATTAAGACAGAATTTTGTATAAACTATTTATTGTGCTCTCTGTGGAACTGAAGTTTGATTTATTTTTGTACTCCACGGCATGGGTTTGTTGACACTTTAATTTTGCTATAAATGTGTGGAATCACAAGTTGCTGTGATACTTCATTTTTAAATTGTGAACTTTGTACAAATTTTGTCATGCTGGATGTTAACACATCTTACTCTAAATAAAAAAGGTGTTGCCACATTTGTAGCACGAAGGATCTCTAACCCGGGTCTGCGTCTTCACTTGAGTCTGGGAAACAGCGTCTGGGCCCATGGGACCCTCCAGAGCCTTCACTCCAACTTAGTGGCTTTTAGCATTTTTACCAGTTTGGTTCTCAACTCTGAGGCATACAGGAGTCTTCTCAAAAACCATGCGAGTGTCTCGGCATCCCCGCCAGGCCTGCCTTTTCCCATTTGCTATCACTCCTGCACCTCACTGGGCCAGGTCTTCTGAGAGCGAGGCCGGAGAGGAGGACATGGCGCCTCCCGGCACAGACTCCTCTGGCAGGGAGTTCTCCGCCAGCAGGTGCAGCCGCCACACCTGGGGCATCGCCACCGTGCATGTGGCGACATCTCAGCACACCCAGGGTCGGGGGGAGTCATGTCCTTTGTAGAGTCTTTCTCCTCATGGAATCCAGTCGAGGAACCGCACTGCTCCCAGTTGTCCATCCCTGTCCCTGTCCCTGTCCCTGTCCCTGTCACCTCCTTATTACTGAGCAGTTTCTTGACCTGTCTCCCAGAACACAGACAGTTTTCAACTGTCCAGGGCCGTTGTTTTACAAAATGTCCCAAACTGGCGTGTGTGACTGCCACCTCCTGACTGATTTGGGTTAACTAGGAGATGTGTCCTTCTCCAGCTTCACGTCCAGGGGCAGAAGGACAGACGGCCCACTGTCGGTTACCTGGGTGTTGAAAAATGATGCTTTGTGACTTCCGTGCTATTGGCAAGGATCCCAGCAGCAAGTCACCCATAAAACTTAAGTTACCCTTCAAATATAATCTAGCAATGAATTACCCACTTTCACATCAACTATGTCAGTAAATGTCACTGTTTAAAATTCCAAAAATACCCTCCTATCATAGACACAATCACTTCAAATATAAAATATGAGAAAGAGACTCTGATAACCTTGGTGAAAATTCATGATTTATTCCCAGTGGAGCCTGCAGCTGCTTCAAGATTCAAGGTCCCCCGAGCACTTCCTACAAGCTGGTGCGTTCTGACCGCTCCTTTGCCGCAGCACCGCGTCCTGGAAGCGCTGGTGATCGCAGCGATGCCCCCTCCAGATTCGGCGTCCTCAGAGCTGACCCAAGGGGGCGACTCTCACGCCTGGGATCCCTGCGTCTCCGTCTCTCTAGCCCGCAGGGTGGAGGGAGCTCTGTCAAAGGTGTCTTTAGGACCAAGGCAAGTTGCTGATGTGGTGACTCAGGCCTGTCTGTCAGGATTATTCAAAGCTATTTTCCCATAGGAACGGTGTGCCTGAGAATTGGTGTAAATGTTTTAGAAAGCAACTTAGCAATATTTTCAAAAGTCTTAGAAAATTTATATTTTGACTCAGTCTATACTAAAAATACCAAAAACAATTGCAAATGTACCAAAATCAATAAAAACAACCCTAAAGTCATATTACAGAGGAATGATCACACAGCTCACGATCCATGAACTCTTTGGAGTACCAGAGAGCTCTTAAAACAATGGCTATAAAAACCTTTTAATAACGGGATTACGGTAAAGTAGGTGAAGATTACAAATGCACGAAGAGGCAAGTTATCAGTGAAATGAGCTGGGCTCTGGCAGATATTTGGGGAGATTTATTCTGAGCCAAATATGAGTGACCACGGCCTTGACGTGGCCTCAGGAGGTCCCGAGAACATGGGCCCGGGGTGGCCGGGCGCAGATTGATTTTCTATATTTTAGGGAGACACGAGACATTAATCAACTCACTGGGGTTACACCCTGGCTCAGCACAGAAAGGCAGAAGGGCAGGTGGCTTCCAGGGCACAGGTAGGTTTAAACATTTTGTGATTGGTTGAAAGTGTTATTGTCAATTGTAGGGAGTGTCAGGTTTGGAAAGGGGGTTGTGGAGACCACGGTTCTTACTGTGCAGATGAAGCTTCCACATAGCAGACTTCAGAGACAATAGATGGTAATTTTGGTTGTTGTTGCTTTCAATTTGAGATGGAGTCTCACTGTCGCCTCACAGCACAATCTCGGCTCACTGCAACCTCTGCCTCCTGGGTTCAAGCGATTCTCCTGCCTCAGCCTCCTGAGTAAGTGAGACTACAGGTGTACACCACCACACCCACCTGATTTTTGTATTTTTAGTTGAGTCAGGGATTCACCATGCAGGCCAGGCTGGTCTCGAACACCTAACCTCAGGTAATCCACACGCCTCAGTCTCCCAAAGTGCTGGGATTACAGGCGTGAGCCACCGCACCCAGCCAATGGTCAATGTTTTTTGCTTTTCTTTAATCAGACTTAGGGTCTATGTTGATGGGAATGCTGGTGGACAGCTTTTCCTGAATTCCACGACAGAGTAGGGCTTAGTGAGGCATGTCCCACCCCCTCCCTGTCATGCCCTGAACCGGTCTTTCAGGTTCCATTTGGAGTGCCTTGACGGAAGAAGGAGTCCATTCGGGGTTAGGGCCGGGGGCTCTTTGAAGTTTATTTTTGGTTTACAATGTTTAGGTCACCCTGAAGTTGGGTTGGCCTTTGTGGCTGGGTCTGGCAGGAACGCACTCCCCAGGGCACTGCCCCGAGAGTCAAGGAGCAGGTGGAGGAGACGGGAGCAGGAGGAGTCAGGGGAGCACTGGTCAGAAAATCAACGTCTCTGTGTTTAGGAGCAAGAATGGGAAATGGCCACGGGGCAGAGAGCACAGAAAATGGCACTGTGTCTTCTGCTCGGTCCCCCGGGGCCCTTTGTCTGAGACCAGCCAGCCACACATACTTTGCCTTATGAGGCCGAAAGAGAAGGCCTGAATTTACATTTTTCTCACCATGGGCAAATGAATTTTTGTTAAAGCAAAAGGCTTTAAATGGATGGATGATTCTGGAGGTTTGGGAGGAAAAGGCTTGGGGCTGGCACTCTCGGGGTGCACAGGGCATCCTTGGAACAGCTCCTGCACTCTTCTGGGCCCCACGGCTGCATCCCCGGGTTCCCTGGGTGTTGAAACAGAAACAGCCCAGGGCCCAGAGCTCAGCAGGAGGAGGGAGAGATGCAGGGAGAGGGAAACGCTAATGCTGCCACTGGCCCACCCTGCAGGGAGGCCGCCCGGCCCCTCCCTCCACCGTTAACCATCAGAGACGCAGTGGATTCCAAAGCCGGGCCCCCACTGCCCCCAGCTGCTCTTATCACTGGGAGGGTGAGCTGGCATCCTATCCACGCCCTCCTGTCAGGAAAGAGCTGCTCCAGTTCCATAAGCAGTTATTTCTGGCCCTTAGCACAGCTGCATGCGGCTCCTCTGAGCTCACCAAATGCCCTCTTTTCTGTGCAGTTAATTTGAGGCCTTTTCTGCTCAAGAAAGACATGAGCCATTATGACTGACAGCAAGAACTCTCTGGCCAATGTCACAAGGATTGACAGTGTGTCATCACAACTATAAACCAAAAATAAAACTCGAAGCCCCCCAAGCAACTGAATGAATGGACCCCTCCCCTCCGCCAAGGGCCCGCTAAAGTGAAGCTGGAGAGCGAGTTCAGGCCCTGAGAGGACATCGGGGCTGGACATCCTCATTCTGTCCCCCGGTCTTTGGAACTCGGGCACAGCTGACCAGCTCACATTGAAACGGACACCTGAAGACCGGCGGAACAGACTCTTTAAGTCTGATAAGAAGCATTTAGAATCTATTCTCTCTGAAGCCTGCTACACGATGGCTTCATGTGCATCGTAAGAACCTCAGTCTCCGCAACCCCTGATCTGAACCCAGACACTCCCTTCTACTGATTCAGATCCTCAGATAAACTCTTTCAACCAGTCGTCAACCCAGGAAAGCTTCGACTCCACCTGTGACCTAAAGTGGCCCCAGCGCTGTGAGTTGCTCCACCTTTCTGGACCGGGCTAAGCTAACGCACATCTTACACGCCTTGATTAAGGTCTCATATCTCCCTAAAATGTTTAAAACCAAGCTGTCGCCCGACCACCACGGGCACGTGTTGTCAGGACCTCCTGAGGTTGCCACAGGCACATCCTGAACCTGTCCACAAAAAGAGTCAAACTCTATAAATGTTTGAAGAGATTTACTCTGAGCCAAATAGGAGTGACCATGGGATGACACAGCCCTCGGGGGGTCTTGAGAACATGGGGTTTTAACTTTTTAACCAGAACATGGTTTTAACTTTTTTTTTTTTTTAATTTTTAAAGATGGGGTTTCACCATATTGGTCAGGCTGGTCTCAAACTCCTGACCTCAGGTGATCTGCCCACCTCAGCCTCCCAAAGTGCTGGGATTACAGGTGTGAACCACTGTGCCCGGCAACTTTTGTTTTTTGAGATGGAGTTTTGCTCTTGTTGCCCAGGCTGGCATGCAATGGCACCATCTCGGCTCACAGCAATCTCTGCCTCCCAGATTCAAGCGATTCTCCCAAGTAGCTGGAATTACAGGTACATGCCACCACGCTCAGTTAATATTTGTATTTTTAGTAGAGACGGGGTTTCTCTATATTGGTCAGCCTGGTCTTGAACTCCCAACCTCAGGTGATTTGCCCACCTCAGCCTCTCAAAGTTTTGGGTTTCCAGGCATGAGCCACCTTGCCCAGCCACGCAGCTTGGTTTTATACATTTTAGGGAGGCGTGAGACGTCAATCAAATACATTTAAGAAACACATTGGTTTCGTGCAGAAAGGCGGGAAAACTCCAAGCGGGAGCTGCCAGGCTGTCGGTGAATTGAAACATTTTCTGGTTGACAGTTGGTTGAGTTTGTCTAAAGACCTGGGATTGATGGTGAGCGGATGTTCAAGTTAAGGTAAACATGGTGGAGACCAAGGTTCTTTTGAAGTTCTGTAGTGGCTGCCCTTAGAGAGGATAGATGACGAATGTTTCCTATTCAAATATATTTTTTTCTTTTTTCTTTTTCTTCTTTTTTTTTCTTCTTTTTTTATAAAGACGGAGTCCCCATGTTGGTCAGGCTGGTCTTGAACTCCCGACCTCAGGCGATCCGCCCGCCTTGGCCTCCAAAGTGCTTGGATTACAGGCGTGAGCCACTGCACCCGGCCTCTTTTTTTCTTTTTCTTTTGGGACAGAGTCTTGCACTCTCACCCGGGCTGGAGTGCAGTGGTGTGATCTTGGCTCACTGCAGCCTCCGCCTCCTGGGTTCACGTGATTCTCCCGCCTCAGTCTCCCCAGTAGCTGGGATTACAGGCGCGAGTCACCACACCCAGCTAATTTTTCACTACGTTGGCTGGACTGGTCTTGAATGTCTGACCTTGTGACCCACCCACCTCAGCCTCCCAACGTGCTGGGATTACAGGCTGAGTCACTGCCCCTGGCCTTCCTATTCAGATTTTAGTTAATCTCTTTAGGATTAGGAGGGCCTGGGAGAAAAAGATCCAGCTATGTTAATAGAGATTCTTTACAGATGCACATTTTCCCCCACAAAGGGCAGCTGTGCAGGGCCATTTCAACGTATGGCAGAGAAACATGTTTTGGGGTAAAATAGTTTGATTTTCTTCCTTGTCTGGTAACGTTATACCAGAGTCAGGTTGGAAATCAAGTCACGACCTATAGAGTTAAATAAAACCCACCCAAAGAGAATGTGTGGATTGCAGGGCGTGGCTCCCCAGACCCCTTCCATAGGATGTTGGGCACGAGTTTTCTAAAAATCAGAGTTTAGTCCTCAGCCTTAGCAAAATCAGCTTCTGAATTGATTGAGCCCCGTCTCCGATACTTACTGGTTTACACAGCACGGCCGGGTGACGCAGCAGCACTCGGGGGCTTCAGGGAGAAGCAGTTTAGTATATGAAGAGGATCAGGCTTTCATCCGTTATATTTCACTTACCGTGACACACGCACGTTGTCGGTCACTGTTCAGACACCGGGTCAAATGGGAAACAACACAAAGAAAAATCCCATCCTAGTAAGTGTCGTTGGCATCGACCTCCCTGTGTAATGAAACGGGCACGTGGCAGCCCGTGAGCACCCTGACTCTCAGCACCAAACACAGTGGCCGACGGAGAGGCCTCCCCTGTGCGAGGCCGGATACGGGGGTGCTGGACCGTCCTCCGGACTCCCCGATCCCTCCTTGCATCCTCACTTCCTTTCATCCTCTTCTTGCTTTTTAATTAAATTGTTTTTTTCTTTCTAGAGCACTCACTGTTCACATCCTTCCCGTGGCCCCGGATCCTTGTTGAGCAAGGTAAGGTGAGGACATAAAGCCGGATCAGCGTTACCAACAAGCCAGGAGCCCGGGTGGGGATGGCCTGATACAGGCCGGAAATTAACAGAGAGGGACAGAAGAGGGCGGGGCCGGGGATGGAAGCAGAAAATGAGAACTCCGTCTCAGAGCCCGAAGAGAGACGATCAAAGGTAAATCACGGCTATCAATACTTAGAGACCCACCTCTGTCCCCGGCCCCCACTCGGCTTTGTTTCCCTGTCCAGCGCGGTGGGAGCCCGGCCTTCCTTAGGCTCTGTCCCTCCCCTCAGAGGCCGTCAGCCTTGCCCAGCAACAGCAGACACCCGTGCTGTTTCCACAGGCCACCAGCAAAAAATGTGAAGCATCTGGTGAAAACTACGGGCAATCACAGTGTCCGCCTTTTCTCTTTTTTCTTTGAGACGGAGTTTCACTCTTGTTATCCAGGCTGGAGTGCAATGGCGCGATCTCGGCTCACCGCAACCTCCGCCTCCTGGGTTCAGGCAATTCTCCCGCCTCAGCCTCCTGAGTAGCTGGGATTACAGGTGCGCGCCACCGTGCCCAGCTCATTTTTTGTATTTTTAGTAGAGACGGGGTTTCACCTTGTTTACCCCGTCTCGATGGTCTTGATCTCTTGACCTCGTGATCCACCCGCCTTGGCCTCCCAGAGTGCTGGGATTACAGGTGTGAGCCACCGCGCCCAGCCCAGTGTCTGCCTTTTCTAAGGAACAAACTGTTTCCTTCTCATGTGTGAGATGCAAACAGTAGGCCTTCAACTCATTTTCCTTCCTTGATATGTGGGGAAAAAAAACACACCCAAGACTGTCTAGGGAGAGAGGAGGTGTGGCACGGTTAAGCGTCTCCTGTGCGTCAGCCCCAAGCGAAGCATCTTACACAGTTATCCCCACAGAAGGGGCCTCCCATGCCTGAACAACATCTGCCTCCGAAACCAGCCTTGTCAAGGCATATCTGATGGCAGAGGCCTCTCCCCAGGAGAGCTTTGTCAGGTGTGTCTGACGGCGGAGGTCTTCCTGAGAAATGTCTCACCGCAATGAGACGGGTGGTGGAGACGCACAGTCCTCTCCTCGTCTTTTCCCAGAGAGAATCTCTGCCCCTCTACCCAGCAGGGGACCGTGTAGGAGTAAGCAGGACTCTGCCTCCCCTGTACTAGGAACGACCTCTTTAAAGGGAGATGCAGTCTACGAATATTAGAATCCAAATCAGACGTGACCTATCCAGAAAAGAAGGTTTTAAAAGAAGATAGCATTGTCCTGCTCAAAGATCTTCAGAACTTAGGAGCTAAAGTTATTTAGATAAAATTTAGTGCAGAGGTTAATCAGGGGACGTAGCAGTCTAGATGGAGGTTACTGACTTTACAAAGAAACTGAAAAATTCAGGTTGTGACACTACCTTAAAATGAGACCATCACCCAGGCACCATGTGTCTCCCAGACAGTCCCAGCCTGTCTCTAATGGTTTACAAGACGTCATAGAGCTGGGAAAGCAACCCCAGAAATCACTTGGGAGCCCCAGATTGTTTCCTTAGTAAGGTGGAAATCAGCAAATACTGTCCAAATGAGAACAGACAGAGGCTGCTTATCCCCAGCTCCTTAGAGCTAGGGAGCCGGCCACCATCACTTGCATTTTCACAGAGACTCTGGCAGGCTGGGCGTGGGAGCCTCCGGGTGGAAGGCAGGGCACCCGGTGAGCCCTGGTGGAGGCTGCTGGCCTGGGGACTGGGACGGCAACTAGAATCGGGGCGTCCTGTGTGAGTGTCGGGAGCATGTTTGTCTTGCGAGCTTTGTCCTCCGTGGGACCAGGAGCCGGGGCAGCTGTGAGTCACTAAGCTCTGACCAGTTGGGCGGATTGTTACGGGGCTGTTGTTGAGCTTTTTGGATGGTCCCTAGAGATGGCGATCAGGACGCCTGCAAGTCTGATCTGCAGAGAGCAGGCAGCATCCTGGGCTGTTCACTGCAGGTAGGGCTCGGTTTCCTGCGCAGGCTGCGGGTCGGATTTCTGCTTTTACACGCGGTCGGTCCATGGCCCCTTGTATGTTCATCTCTCAGTCATAGGCATCTTTCAATGTTGCAAAAATTAGAATGAAGAAATAAAGCATTTTCTGTGTTAGAATTGAATCTACTGTGAGGAAAGAACATAACTTTTATCTGAGGAATGTGAGCCCTTTCAAACTCTCAGGCCCAAAGAAGCTACAATGAGTCAGCTATCGTGACTCACCACCCGCCTTGAGCTGTGTGTTCATCTCTGAAGGCGCTCCCTGTTGCCATAGCCTCCTTACACCCCAGCGGACGCCGTAACCCCCCGCCCACAGCTTTCCAGTCATTCCGCAATCGCTAATCAATGCTACTGTTGCAAACCAGTGAGAATTGCTGCAAACCACCTTGTGCCAGCCTCCTCTCTGTGGCCCTGCTTTTGCCTTTAAAAACCTGCCTCTCCAAAGGCGGAACGGAGCTCCCGGCCAAGGCTGCTTGGGGCCGAGTCTCCCAGGCAGCTGTCCTTGCTTGGGCTCAAGTCAACTCTTTAAATCACACTTTGTGCCACTGCCTCTTCCTTTTAGGGCAACAGCTGGTTCCCAGTGTCCTTCAGTGCAACATGATCCAGCAAAAGTAGAAGAGAGAAGTGGCTAAATCTCATCTCCATCCTTGTTTGTTTTGTGGGTAGAAGGATCTCGCCTCCCGGGGTCCCCATTAGGGCAAGTTTAAAATTTCAGGCAAAAATCTTCAATGCCTGTGAAGCTGAAAGAAAGGTCACGGAAGAACCAGAGACCTCAAAGATGAATTCCCTCCTGTTCGTCTCAAGAGAGCCCTCCGCCCCCCGCAACCCTGCCCATCTCGGTGTCCTGTGCGACTTCTGACTCTCTTGTGTGTGTGGGTCTGACCCTCCTAATTCTAGGAGGGCGGATGCCTGCGGGAGTTGCACAGAGGCAGCAGAGTTTGCAGTTGAGAAAAGGCACTCGATATTTGCTGAAAGAGTGAACTCTGGAAAGCTGAAAGGACAGTTAAATACGTGGTTAGAAGGAAAACTTCAGCCAAATGACATCTAACAGAGTCTAAGTGATAAAGACAAAGGGAGCACCGGGCCTCGCGCAGCTGCAGCGCACAGGTGTTTCCACAGCCGCCAGCTGCTGCGAGGGCGAGGGCCCTAAGGCAACGTCGTTCAAGAACCGGAGACCTCAAAGGCCAATTCCCTCCTGTTCTTCGCAGGGAGCTTCTGCTCTCAGCAGTGAAGGCCGGACCCCTCTGGGTGGCAGCCCCGCCCACAGCCCTGGTTCACACAGCACTTTTCCCGAACACCTTCTCATAACTTGCTCCTCCACCCAGAAGTCCTCAACCCTTCTCCTTTGCTGGTGTTTAAACCCAGGCTCTGAACACCCCTGGGAACCACTCACCTCTGGGGCCCCGCCGTGGACGTAGAGGCTCAGAAGCTTCAGTTTGTTTCTCGTATTAGTCTGTGTGTGGCTGGTCCCATTTGCGTGGTCCAAGCTGGAGAACCTGATATAAATAGAGAAAAAATGTTTTCCTTCCCCTGAACTACAGGCAAGATTGTGGGAAGTCTCCCAAGTTACTAATTCACAACCTTTGGCAGTTATCTGTCTAACATTAGCCGTTGGTGTGGCTCTTTACTTTTTTTTTTTTTTTTTTTTGGTGGATGAGGGCGGAGTCTCACTCTGTCACCCAGGCTGGAGTGCAATGGCGCAATCTCAGCTCACCGCAACCTCCACCTCCCAGGATCAAGCGATTCTCCTGCCTCAGCCTCCGGAGTAGCTGAGATTACAGGCATGTGCCACCACACCCGGCTAATTTTGTATTTTTAGTGGAGACTGGGTTTCTCCATGTGGGTCAGGCTGGTCTCAAACTCCCGACCTCAGGTGATCCACCCGCCTTGGCCTCCCAAATTGCTGGGATTACAGGCATGAGTCACCACACCTGACCGGCTCTTTATCTTTTTTATAAAATCATCTGAAAAAGCAAAAGCGAAGTACTCTTCCTCAGTACGCCAAGAGAGTTACTGAATACAGAGAACTGATTTGAGCTGTAGTTACTAAAAACGAACCTCACTACTTTGATAAAGGCTATTAAAACTAAAACCAATTAAAGATTAATACTGGTGGCAGTATGTCGCTTTGCATCTTTTAAAAATAGACGCGCTCCCAAAATGTTTGTAACTGGTGTTGTAGCTGATACTTTGAGCACAAAATGTAACGACAGGGTGAGCAGTTTGGCAGGAAAGACGGTTGTGGAAACAGCTAACTCAAGGCGACTCAGGTCACAGCAGGTGGCTGCGGGAACAGATGTGAACTACCGGTTAGAACTGGTGGAGAAGGTTGTTCGTGAAACTACGAGGAAGTTAAACTTTAAAATGGAGGACAAAGGACTGAACACACTGACAGGCGGATTCTTTGAAGAGAAACGTAGAGATCATCGTGTCCAACAAGCCATTTGGATGCTTTTTTCGCTTAAACAGATGTGTGTTCCTGGTCCTAGGAGCATCAGAGACAAAGAAGAAGCTGACTGGCTGGCCTCAGAAGGATCTAGAACACCGGGGGGAATCTCCGCGGTGTTGCCTGCCATCCCGGAGGCCACCCTGCTGGTGCTAGTTTCCAGGGGCTCTTCCCGCCTTCCCCGGAGTCTGTGTGACGCCGCCCCACCCCGATTTCTTTCCACGTGTTTCCAGCGCTGTTATGAGCAGGTCAGCCAGTCACCACGTACGACGGGCTGCTTGTTGGATGCGCGTCACTGAGGGGTCCCTGGACCATTGAGCTCTGGGGCCTCACGTGCCTGCTGCTGGTGAATTACGTGCCGTTGTCTGCTCAGTGCTCAAAATATGTGCTGGAATTTAATGAAGTGTTGGTCCAAAAATGTTCTTCAGTGCTCTAGGCTTATCTGACGGAAAGTTGGAAAGCTTAGCCTGCAGGCACATTTCAAAAGATCTTTCAGTACAGTCTAAGTGGGGATCCCTTCACTCTTCAGACCTGGAAAGCTGTCCTTAAGTCTGGACTTGAATCTCGATCTCTGATCTTCCGAGGAAGGACACGGTTCAGTTTCTGAGCCCACCTCACCTTCCTCCGCTCTCTGCTTTGGTCCTGCAGGTGGGGAGACGGCCTCCAGCCCTCGTCTTCATTCAGCCTCCGCTTCCTGGTGCAAAACCGTGTACCAGGCAAGCTCTTCCTGAGACCTGCCGCTCATCGAATAATTTGCAAACTGCACTTATTTTAACTTAGGATCTGGGTATGTGGCTGTACGAGCAGAGTGGCACGGGCCAACGGGAAATGCCCGGGCCTCCTGAGGCTGGGAGGGGCCGCTCTCCAGGAGAAACCCTGAGAGGTACGTCCACGGGGCTCTGCTCATTCATCGCTGTGCTTGGCATAGTAAGAAATCTCAGTGTGAGGAACTGGAGGCCGGGAGCTCAGCTGTGTGTGAACCCACTGCTGGGTGCCCTCCTGCTGGTGTGCTCTGGGTGGGGACGGGCCCGGCCTTGGGGTCCTCGAACAGCCAGGGTGAATGGCCACTCTGAGGGCAAGCCCAAACAAACAGGGCTTCAGGGGCAAGGGGAGAAGTCCCACTGTGCGGCTGGCTGACCACACGGAAAACGGCCTGGAACATGGAGCCTGCCCTGATGTGAGGAGAGGCTGAGAAAATGTGATGGAACTCGGACGCAGAGGAGCCTGTGAGCCTGACACCCACAGAGGCTGGCAGATGCCACTCACTCAGAGCTCTGTACACACCGAGGGTCACTCACTCACTCAGGGCTCTGTACACCCTGGGGGTCACTCACTCACTCAGGGCTCTGTACACCCTGGGGGTCACTCAGTCACTCAGGGCTCTGTACACGCTGGGGGTCACTCACTCACTCAGGGCTCTGTACATGCCGAGGGTCACTCACTCACTCAGGGCTCTGTACATGCCGAGGGTCACTCACTCACTCAGGGCTCTGTACACGCTGGGGGTCACTCACTCAGGGCTCTGTACACACTGGGGGTCACTCACTCAGGGCTCTGTACACCCTGGGGGTCACTCACTCACTGAGGGCTCTGTACACACTGGGGGTCACTCAGTCACTCAGGGCTCTGTAAACCCTGGGGGTTACTCACTCACTCAGGGCTCTGTACACACTGGGAGTCACTCACTCACTCAGGGCTCTGTACACCCTGGGGGTCACTCACTCACTCAGGGCTCTGTACACACTGGGAGTCACTCACTCACTCAGGGCTCTGTACACCCTGGGGGTCACTCACTCACTCAGGGCTCTGTACACACTGGGGGTCACTCAGTCACTCAGGGCTCTGTACACCCTGGGGGTCACTCACTCACTCAGGGCTCTGTACATGCCGAGGGTCACTCACTCAAGGCTCCGTACACGCCGGGAGTCACTCACTCAGGGCTCTGTACACACTGGGGGTCACTCACTCAGGGCTCTGTACACCCTGGGGGTCACTCACTCACTCAGGGCTCTGTACACCCTGGGGGTCACTCACTCACTCAGGGCTCTGTACATGCTGGGGGTCTCTCATTCACTCACTCAGGGTTCTGTACCCGTATCGCCCTTGGCTCCAACATCAGGCTCTTGGGATCCCGGTGACACAGAGCAGCCCTCTGTTGGGTGCCCTCTGTGGTCACACTTGTCGTTCCTCCCAGAACATCCCTCAGGGGCAGCAAGAATGGAGGGTCCTGTACATTCCACCCAAGGCCAGAGTTCCACTTGTGCACAGAAAGGATCAGCGGCAGGAGCTGCCTGTGTGACAGCGGCCACCCCTCCTTCCTGCAGATTCTATCCCGGGAAGTCCGGGGTGCAGCCCGGGAACATGCACCCTCACCAGCCCCGTGCCACGGCACAGACAAAGTCAAGCGAGGGGCTGGATTCTGCTGGCTGAAAGATCCTTCCTCTTTCCCTTTCGCTACAGACAGGCTTTTTCTTTCTTTTCTTTTTTTTTTTTTCCAAATGTGTGTAAATCTGATTAAAGGCTACATAAGCCTCGGCCAGATTCAGGTCTCCAGAAAGTTTTCTCAAGGACTTGAGAACCATCTCCTTGAAAAGTCGCCACCACGGAAGACCATGTCCCTCTCCCCGTTTTCTGGAAGGAGGGCCCAGCTTGTCCCCCAACTCGAAACTGCACAGCCTCCGGCCCAAGCTGTGGGAAGTGAGAGGCTTCTTTCTGCTTTTGCCATCTGCTCACGGTGGCCTCTGCTGCGTTCCACGCTTGGCTGAATGAGTCTTCTGTCACTCGGTTGTTGCGTTCCCTTCCACACTTGTGGAGACATTTGTGAGGTGTGGGTTGGGAGGAGAGGTGTTTCCCATGACTCCTCACCGGCTCGAGCTCTAGCACCTTAATTAGAAGCCTCCCTGGCAATGCCAAGCCTGGCCTGGTGCTGCATCTGTGTGTGAGGCCAGGTAGATGAGCTCCCGGGGGCCTCCCTGGTGATGCCAAGCCTGGCCTGGTGCTGCATCTGTGTGTGAGCCCAGGTAGATGAGCTCCCAGGGGCCTCCCTGGCGATGCCAAGCCTGGCCTGGCAGTGCATCTGTGTGTGAGCCCAGGTAGATGAGCTCCCGGGGGCCTCCCTGGCAATGCCAAGCCTGGCCTGGCAGTGCATCTGTGTGTGAGCCCAGGTAGATGAGCTCCCGGGGGCCTCTATGGTGATGCCAAGCCTGGCCTGGTGCTGCATCTGTGTGTGACTGCAGCAAGATATCTCACGGGTGCTCCGTGGTGTTGTCGGGCTTCAGTTCGTTCAGACCCACGTCGCTCCCCCTGGTCACAGACATCACACAGAGACACAGAGATTAGGGACCCAGCTTCACAGTGCCCAGCTTTGAGTGGTGGGTGCAGGATCTGACCTGACACCCTTCCCCCAAAGCAGCTGTGGCCACTGTGACCTCAGCCTCAGTGAGTAGCCTGGCAGCCCTAGCCCCACCTCTGGGATCTCCGGGGCTGGGGGGTCGAGGCTGCGGTGAGCAGTGATCGTGCCATTGCACGCCAGCCTGGGTGACAGAGCAAGAACTTGCCTCTTAGAAAAATTTTAAAAACCACACAGAATTAGCCATTATTGTGGGATCTTGGTTTGCTCAAAAGGGGGAAGTGATGATGCATAAGAAAAAGCCTGAGTTTTGACTTGGACTGGGTATAAAGTCCAAGATGGTGAGGCTGGTGAAGAACGGCAAACCTTGGCAAAGATCAGCTTTTGTTTCACCAGTCTCCGTAGAGTCTGTTGGAAACTCTACATCAAAATACTGTCTCCAACCCATGCAGCTCCAAAGACAAAAGAAAACAGGACCAGGCCCCGTGGGCCCGTGGACCCACCACTGCCTCACTGACACACCCGCGCAGCGTCTTGATGGGAATGCGAACGTTTTACCTCCTGAAATGCAGGAGCCTGGCCCATGGGTCCTTTATGCCATCTGAGCTCCCGTGCCCGATGCAGGCTGCCCAAGGCTCCTCTAGGGGAGGGAATCGGGGACTGATGGTACCAACAGGAACTGAGTGGCAATCATAGGACTTCAGTCTCTTCCACCCACGATGTTACTGCTTGTGCTGTGAAGTGTGGTCTGAGTGTAAATTTGAGCAGAGTGTGCCTGAAAACTATTTTGGACCGAAGGACGTCATGTCACTCAAAATCCTAATGGGTACCTGTCGTGGTTCATCAAGATGCTTTTGGTAATGTGGCTCCGGGGTCAAAAGTCCAGAAGTGTGAGATCGAAGTCATTTTAAACACATAGGGCCTGAATTCCCCTTTCCAAGTAGAGCCTGTACCCCTCGCCCCATTATGGAGAAGGAAAGTTGAATTCCTTGGAAAGGTCAGGACTGGCAGCGCAGAAGGCTTGTACCCACCTTCACAGGTTGCGTTTCCAGCCCACAGACACACGCCATCATTTGTAGCCCTTTGTCAGTCCTGGCGGATATTCGTCCCATTTCATAAATGAGGATTCTGAGATTCTGAGTGGCTCGGACTGTTCAATGTCAGGCACCTGGTAACTGTCAGAGCTGGTTATAAATCCAGACTCTCTGCCCCTCCAGCCAAGCAACAGAAACTCCTGCACCATAGCCCTGAGACAGCCGGGCAGGCCACGTGCACCTCTTCAAGCTGCAGATGTGGAGCCCACATGTGCTGTGGGGCCCACCCTGAGGTGGTGTTGGGTGAAGAGGAAAGGGTAGTCCAAGCTCTCCACACCCTGCCCTGCAGCCCGTCCGGCAGTCCCGGGCCGAGAACCGTGGGGTTCTGAGTCTCAGCTGGAACCGAGGCTTTGAAGATGGGGCAGGAACGCACTCAGCTTCTCCGGGTGAGGAGGCTCACTCTTTTGAAGTTGAATTTTGAAAAGAGGGTCCTGGAATTTTCTCATAAAACAAACACATTCGTTCTACAGCGGGCTGTGGGACACATCTGCAGCTCAAGCTCCCGCGGTTATTGGTGCGACGGCTGACACTGGCTTCAAGGCGATGTGAGCCGTATTTACCGCAATCATGCGCGGAAGCTCCTGACAACTTAGAAAACATCCAGTTTCGCTGAGTCAGCGGTGACTCTGGCTTGGGTGGAACTGGCCTGTGCACCCCGCTGTGGTTCCTAAGCAAGGGCCTTGTTAGAAAGGATTACAGCGGCATTTGGGGCAGGACCTAATTATGATTTTCACCTCCCTTAGCCAGACACATGCTGAGCATCGATCACGTGCTTTCGGCTGGAGAGGAAGTATCCTGGCCCACGAGGAGGGAGGGTGCGTTCACTGCTCAAGTTCCCTTCCACCCGGCGCCCTGTGTGCAGTGACACGCCGTTATCTATGCTGTTCCATGACTGCTCCCCAATGTGGGTTTGATTTTTTTTATTGAGAAAGACGATCTCGGCTCACTGCAACCTCCGCCTCCCCGGTTCAAGCAATTCTCCTGCCTCAGCCTCCCTAGTAGCTGGGATTACAGGCACCCGCCACCACGCCCAGCTAATTTTGTATTTTTAGTAGAGACTGGGTTCCACCATGTTGGCCAGGCTGGTCTTGAACTCCTGACCTCAGGTGATCTACCCGCCTCAGCATCCCAAAGTGCTGGGATTACAGGCGTGAGCCACCACTCCTGGTCTACATTCTTAATAAACCTGCTTTCACTTCACTCCGTCTGCTCGCTCTTGAATTCCTTCTTGCTCCAACCGAAGCACCCATGAGGCCTCCCAGGCTGAATCCCAATTTTGGGGTCCTGTGACATTGGGACTAGACGCATCCATGGTGCCTGGCACCCGCCAGCCATGCACATCCTCGCTGAATCAGACGTGGATGGTGTAGCCTCGTCCAGGACGTCAGAGGCCCTCAGCTGGCTCAGATGCATCCTGAGCCCAGGCTGGCAACCTTCTGCTCCTGACCAGAAGCTACATTTCATCTCCACGGCCAGCCCCTGCTGAGCACGGTGAGAGGCTCCCGTGGCCACTCAGCGGATATAAGACCACGTGGAATCGTATGCAGAAAACCAACTAGGCTCTGAGGGACCAGTATTATATATCGTGAATGGAGTTTGAGTAAGTACTAATTAAATCCACAAAAAACAAAATTAATGAGAATGAAAATATCTGCTCCAAGCATCCAAAGCCTTGGTTCTTCTCTCTGTGTGAAAGCTCCATCCACTTACTCCACAGATGCTAGTATTCATCAGAGGCCCCGGGGCACCCAGGGCCAGCGTTGCTCTCCTGCCTCCCGGCAACTTTCCTGCCCATCTATGGAGTCGATCCTCATTTATCCAGCAGCCTGCGGTCACTCCCTGCTCTCTCTTCCAGCTGGAATTTCTCAGGAAGTTTCTTTCAGCTGAGCCGTCTATGAAATCAGCCCTCATTTATCCAGCAGGCTGCGGTCACTCCTGATTTTTCCAGCTGGAATTTCTCAGGAAGTTTCTTTCAGTTGAGCCGTCTATGAAGTCGATCCTCATTTATCCAGCAGGCTGCGGTCACTCCTGATTTTTCCAGCTGGAATTTCTCAGGAAGTTTCTTTTCGCTGAGACATGTTCTGTTTTGTACTCCGTGCATAGCACACACACAGCCAGGCACGGCGGAATTCTCCTCTGGCACCCAGAGAGTGGGGGTGCACTGATCTCGCCACCAGCATTGCGCTCTATTGGTCTGAGGTCCTTTCTGTTGGAAAAGGAAGGAGAAAGGGGCGGGGAGGAGAAGAGCACGAGGACCTCCCCGGGGAGCCCCCTGCCCAGCGAGGCGCCCGCCCAGCGCGTCAGGGCAAGGCTGCCGCGCCTCTATCGCCTGTGGAGAGCTGAGAGCAGGTGGGACTATATTCGGAAAACACACTTGCTTACCCATCTATGCAAAGGAGGCCGGCCCTCTTCTGGAATGGGGAGGGGTGGCGAGGGAGGGGGGAGGCGTGGCGGGGGGAGGGAGAAGGTGTGGCGGGGGGAGGGGGAGGCGTGGCGGGGGGGAGGGGGAGGCGTGGCGAGGGAGGGGGAGGCGTGGCGGGGGGAGGGGAGGCGTGGCGGGGGGAGGGGAGGCGTGGCGGGGGGAGGGGGAGGCGTGGCGGGGGGAGGGGAGGCGTGGCGGGGGGAGGGGAGGCGTGGCGGGGGGGAGGGGGAGGCGTGGCGAGGGAGGGGGAGGCGTGGCGGGGGGAGGGGAGGCGTGGCGGGGGGGCGGGGGAGGCGTGGCGGGGGGAGGGGAGGCGTGGCGGGGGGAGGGGGAGGCGTGGCGAGGGGAGGGGGAGGCGTGGCGGGGGGAGGGGAGGCGTGGCGGGGGGAGGGGGAGGCGTGGCGAGGGAGGGGGAGGCGTGGCGGGGGGAGGGGAGGCGTGGCGGGGGGGAGGGGGAGGCGTGGCGGGGGGAGGGGAGGCGTGGCGGGGGGGAGGGGGAGGCGTGGCGGGGGGAGGGGAGGCGTGGCGGGGGGAGGGGGAGGCGTGGCGAGGGAGGGGGAGGCGTGGCGGGGGAGGGGAGGCGTGGCGGGGGGGAGGGGGAGGCGTGGCGGGGGGAGGGGAGGCGTGGCGGGGGGAGGGGGAGGCGTGGCGGGGGGAGGGGGAGGCGTGGCGGGGGGAGGGGGAGGCGTGGCGAGGGAGGGGGAGGCGTGGCGGGGGGAGGGGGAGGCGTGGCGGGGGGGGGAGGCGTGGCGGGGGGCAGGGGGAGGCGTGGCGGGGGGAGGGGAGGCGTGGCGGGGTGAGGGGGAGGCGTGGCGGGGGGAGGGGAGGCGTGGCAAGGGGAGGGGGAGGCGTGGCGGGGGGAGGGGAGGCGTGGCGAGGGGAGGGGGAGGCGTGGCGGGGGGGAGGGGAGGCGTGGCGGGGGGAGGGGGAGGCGTGGCGGGGGGAGGGGGGAGGCGTGGCGAGGGAGGGGGAGGCGTGGCGGGGGGAGGCGTGGCGGGGGGCAGGGGGAGGCGTGGCGGGGGGAGGGGAGGCGTGGCGGGGGGAGGGGGAGGCGTGGCGGGGGGCAGGGGGAGGCGTGGCGGGGGGAGGGGAGGCGTGGCGGGGGGTGGTGGAACGAGCAGAATCCAGCAGCTCTGCCAGATAAGCTTGCATTTCCTGGTTTTGCCTGGAGGGCTGGGGAGATAAGAGCGTTAGGTGCCCAGGGCAGGGGACGGAGGAGTCTCAGGGGCACCAGCTCTGGATGGAGGCACTGGAGGACCCCAGAGAGGACAGTGTATGTGTCAGGATGGGGTGGGTGAGACGTTCCCTGCGGCAGGGAAGACTTGGGGTATTTACAAAGAGAGAAAATTTCCTGTGATGTTGACGTTGGCAGCTCCACCCTAACCGGTCCCCGTCACCCTCATATCCTCTGTAAAGACAGGACCCCTTGTTAAGTGGGGGGCTGAGGTGTGTGAGCCCTGTGCTGACAGGAGAGAAGGACCCAGAAATAACAGGTGCCAGGGATGCCTTCCGAATCCCTGGGTCCTGCCACCTCCTGGAAATATCTGGTGGCGGGGGGTGCTGAAGAGGTGGAGCCTTTCATGCCCACACGATTGACCTGGAGGCTGGGACCCAGGAATGTGGGGGTGCACAAGAAAAAAGGAAAGAAATCCTTGTGCAAAGGAATGTGGGCACATGGGCAGCGTGGGCTTTGTTGGAAGGCAGTTGTGAGAGCAGGCACGTAGGTGGCTCTGGATGCCCACAGGACCTGTGGTGGGCTCCACTGAATAGACAGGCAGAGAAGACACAGCAAAAGCACCGCCACGTGCCAGAGCTGGCCTGGGGCCTCCTTCAGCCCTGCTGCCTCTGCCCAGGGCAGCAAGCCCCTCGAGTCCTCCTGGCCACAGCCTCGTGAATCTTCATGCTGCACACCTCAGAGCCTGTGTTCCAGGGAACGCACTGGGTGGGGGCCAGGGGGTGCACCAGGCGTCTGCTCCAGCAGGGCCCACAGTCCAGGGAGAGCGGCTCCACCGGCCAGGATGGCGGGAGCCTGTCCAGCCACGCGCTGACCCGTCAGTTCCCAGTCAGCACTTTGTTTTGTGGTTACCAGCACCTACGCTGATAAAATAGCCAGATGGCACAGTTCGGGTGGAAAGACGGCCCTGTGGGTGAGCAGATAAGGTGCTCAGTGCCGTGATGGAGATGCAGGGAGAAGACTTGGCGACGGGCAAGGAGGAGGACCAGCTCTTCCCGCAGGTGTGCCAGCACGTGGGCGTGGTCAGAGCAGCTGCAGGTGTGCCAGCACGTGGGTGTGGTCAGAGGCGCTGAGGCTGGAGCTCCGTCTTGCTTGGGGAGGGCCTAAGTCCTGGGCATTTGGGGTGACAGTGAGTCCTGGACCCCGGCAGGCACGTCCGCAGGAGTGGGGAGGCTGCTGGGGGAGGTGGGAGTTGGGGAGGTCGGGAGGACGGGTGATGAACCCGGCAGAGAGAACCTGGGATGCCGGGTCCGCGGCTGCCCTAACACAGCTGACGCCACTTTACAGATGGGACCTTGGGGCTTGGAGCAAGCCGGCATCCCGGGGGAGGGGGCAGGGCCTGGGCTGGCAATCCTGGCTCCATCTCAGTCCCCTGCTGCCATTTCGGGAGGTTCCTCGGCCCATCTGTGTCTCGCATTCCTCTTCTGCAAAAACAAAACAATAATTCATTTTCAAGGTTCACGATTGTTGTGAAGATTGGGACAATGATTTTTATTAATTTTATAATTTTTAAGGTTGTAAGAAACTTTTAATTTTGGAGTAATTATACACTCATGGAAAGCTGCAGACAGTGTGCTCCCCGTGCTGTTCACGGCTTACCTTACCACAGGTGAACCCCCAAATCGGGGCTCAGCCCTGAGGTCATGTGGGTTCTTAGCAGCGTTGTGCAGGAAGGAATTCAAGAGCAAGAGGGCAGGCCAGGCGCGGTGGCTCACGCCTGTAATCCCGGCACTGTGGGAGGCCAAGGCAGGTGGTAGCTTGAGGTCAGGAGTTCCAGGCCGGCCCGGCCAACGTGGTGAAACCCCGTCTCTACTAAAAATACAAAAATTAGCTGGGCATGGTGGTGCACATCTGTCATCCCAGCTACTCGGGAGGCTGAGGCAGGAGAATCGTTTGAACCCGGGGGTGGAGGTTGCGGTGAGCTGGGTTTGTGCCACTGCAGTGCAGCCTGGGCGGCAGAGTGAGATCCAGTCTCAAAACAAAACAAACAAGGAGAAGACGGAGTGAAGTGAAGCCAGATTAAGAAAGCAAAGGAAGAAAAGGGTGGCTGTTTTCATGGTTATTTCTTGATTCTACGCTGAACAATGGGCGGATTATTCGTGAGTTCTGGGAAAAAGGCAGGGAATTCCCCTAGAACTGAGGATTCGTCCCCACGTGCGATCCTGTAGGGGAACTTCCAGATGGCGTGGCCGAGGCGTCTGTAGCTGCCTCGGGCGTCTAGGCACGCCGTGCAGCCTGGGAATCATTATAATGAGTGTATCGTGAACAGAGGTTTCTTTTGCCACTGTCTTGGTTCTGGCTGGCTTTTCTCCCACATCCTGTGTTATCAGCAGGGTCTTTGTGACCTGTCTCTTGCGAAACCCGCCCTGAGACCTTCTAGCTTACCTTCAGTGAGGACGTTTCAATCAGCCTACAGGGCACACGCACGGAGGATGCACCACAGCCGGGAGCCGGGGGCCAGACACGTGTGAGCTCTGGGAAGGCGCCTGCCTGAGGATCCGGTGGCGGGACGCGCTCCCTGCTACGCCCCGTGTACCGCCCAGGGCCGCACAGCCAGTGCGCAGAGGCGGCCGTTCACTTAATGTGCTCATTCTAGCTGCTTGTATCCATATGGCTTAAAAATTATTTTTAATATATATATTTTTATTTTTGTAAAGACAAAGCCTCACTGTTGCCCAGGCTGGTCTCAAACTCCAGGACTCAAGTGATCCTCCCATCTTGGCCTCCCAAAATGCTGAGATTACAGGCAGAAGCCATCACGCTTGGCCTAAGTGGCTTGCTTTTAAGGCTGTGTTTCCACCTACCTGTGAGTTTCCCGGGGTCTCTGCCCTTGCGTGTCTGTGTCCGTCATCTGCTCACTTACTGGACGCTGGCTGGGTGCGGTGCTCACGCTGGATCTTCCAGGTCCAGTCTCGGCTCTTCCTTTCCTCACCTATTCTGGGAGACCCACCTCTAGTAGGGAATTGCCCAGGCCCCGTTCCCGCCTGACTTCCTCCTGGGTGACCAGGGGACGGCACCAGCCCCAGTGCCTCCACAAGTCCTCCCTGCCCTCCCAGCCATCCACCCACAGCCGCGCCCCGGCAGCCCCTCCTGCAGTTGGGAATCTTGCCTTCCCGGCCTCCGAGGGTCGGGGCGTGGCAGGGACGCTCAGTTGCTCCCCTAACTGCCTCACCACTCAGAGTCACTGATTAAACTCCCTCCACCGTGACCCTCTCGGCGCTTCCCCATCCTGCGGGGCCTTGGCTAGCCCCAGCGCGGCTTATGGAGGCGGGAAACAGGCCATCTCCCAGAGGGAGGACAGAGGGTCGCCTGCTTCCGCATGCAGCACACCATGGGCCTGGTCTGGGAGACCTCCATCTAGACCCAGGACCCCTGATGGGGAGGGGTTATTAGCTGGGCCCCCTCCCCGACATGAGCCTCCGCCCTCTGACTTCATCACCTGGTTGTGCAGAAAGCCCTTGTTGGTGCCTGAGAAAAACGTGGACTCCAAGTGTGAAGCTTAATTTACATGAAGATGTCTCGGGGCAGGAGCAGTGAAGTCACGGCTGCCACAAGGTGAGGACCCTCAGGCCGTTCCTCTCCACTCCCGGCCACTTCCCGGGTGCCTGACCCACTGCTCTGGCAGATGAAGTTCCCTTTGGCAGAGAAGTGTTGACTCTGCATGCTTAGTTTTAAACTCTAGAATCTCACCTTTCTGTGGTTGAACTGCACACAGAAAACCGTGTTCTGAGCCTGCAGCTGCCTCTCACCACGGGTCTCCCGGGAGCCCAGTGCCCTGCCCGGCTGCCCTTTGCTGCGGTTGAGCTGACACTAACCGAGGACTCACCGGGAACAGGGCTCTGACCCGCTCACCTGAGCCTTGTACATCCAGCGAAGGGAACAGGCCTTTTCCATAAGACCTGGGGACCTAGCACGAGCACCTCGGAGCAGGTCTTCAGACAGCAGTGGCCGTAGTCTTCACGGGTCTGTGGTCGGGCAGCCTGCCTGGCATGCTGCGGCACCCAGGGCCGCGTGTGCAGAGAACGCGGCCTGGGACCAAGCGAGTCTTCACATGCCGCGTCCCAGGGCTGTGTGTGACAACGAAACAGCGTTCCCTGGCACAACGCGCAGCTGGAAGGAGTGTTTGCTGTGGGACAAATCCCAAGATTGGGGGCGGATAACAGGACTGGAAAGTGGCCATGAGAGGGGGTGGGAGTTAGTGGGAACCTGGGGTGGGGGTCTCTCACCTGGGCCTGGGGAGCATGGGGGTGAGAGTGTCTCAGCTGGGCCCAGGGAACGTGGGGGTGTCTCACCTTGGCCCATGGAACTCTGGGGGTGGGAGTTTCTCAGTTGGACCTGGGGAACATGGGGTGAGGGAGTGACTCACCTGGACCTGGGAAGCATGAGGAGTGAGTGTTTCACCTGGATGGACCCCGGGAACACGGTGGGGGAGTGTTTCACCTGGATGGACCCGGGGAACACGGTGGGGGAGTGTTTCACCTGGATGGACCCCGGGAACACGGTGGGGGAGTGTTTCACCTGGATGGACCCCGGGAACACGGTGGGGGAGTGTTTCACCTGGATGGACCCCGGGAACACGGTGGGGGAGTGTTTCACCTGGCTGGACCCCGGGAACACGGTGGGGGAGTGTTTCACCTGGATGGACCCCGGGAACACGATGGGGGAGTGTTTCACCTGGATGGACCCCGGGAACATGGTGGGGGAGTGTTTCACCTGGGCTTGGGGAACAGGAACCTTTAGTGGCCGTCATGCTGCTCAGACAATCCACCTGCAGACCTTGGGGCCTGGAGGCGCTAGGCTTCTGTGGGCCTCTAGAGGGCAGGCGCAGGAAGCCATGAACAAAACACAGTGATGCAGGTTCAGCACCGCTGGGGAAGAACTCAGGAGCAAAACCTCGTTCTTTCAGGCCCAAATCATTGCACTGATCACCACTGCCCAGACTTCCTGCCAACGCTACGCAAACGCAAACAGACGCTGCACCACTCAGCGTCTTCAGGGACGCACAGGATGGGGTCCATAGGATGGATGCATGGATGGGGAGGAGGGAGGGAGGGAGGAAGGGACTGGGGGAGGAAGGAGGGAAAAAGTAAGGGAGGTGGCGGAGGGGAAGAATGAAGGAGGGGGGCGAATGGATGAAAGGATGCCTACAGGTGTGAATAGGTGAGTTGGTGGGTGGATGGATACGTTGATTGATTGATAGATTTTAAAAATCAGCTCAGGTGATTGTGGGCCCAGCAGGTCTGACATCAGGAGCTGGCGCTGCAGCCTTGGGGCAGAATTTCTCTTTTTCTGGGAAACCTCGGTTTTGCTCTCAATGCCTTCACCTGCTTAGGCAGGGCTCACCCACATCATCAAAGGTCACCTCCTTCCCTTGAGGCCCACAGATTATAGAGATTAACCACATACACGAAATACCTTCAGAGCAATTCTGGATTAGTGTGGCCACGTGGACACATAAAAGTAATCATCACAGGTGACGGGAGATGCTGTTGAACTGGAAGGAGAAGCCAACAATTCATGATGCCTTGAAATGCCACGACTCCTGAGGGTGGCAGCAGGTGGCGCTGTGGGCACCAGGTACAGGCCGCCGTGTCTGAGCGAGGGTGGACTACACACTGGGGAGCCTCTGGGCCACTGGGTGACACTCTGAGAAGTGAGGGTGGCCTGACTGAGGTCCATGCACGTCCGTAGGCTGCGGGGTCTGCTCCCGCTCCACGTACTTAGCAGCAGGATTGTACTGAAGCCTGCCTAGGACTGTGCCGCCTCCTCTGCTTGACACAATGTTTGCAGCTCCCACCTGGCATTCTGCCCTTATGGAAATCCAGAAGTGTCCACACAAGCATCCCTGTTCTACACACACTCAGGAGTGCCACGTGGCAGGCAGCCTCTAGGATGGTCCCAGAGGTTCTGTCTCATATTCCTACACTCTCAGGAAATGCCCTGCTGTGGTGAGTGCCGTGTGCAAGAGAATCTGTGGATGGAATCCAGCAGGAGATATAACATCCACAGTGTGAGCTGTAACCACAGGAGGTTGTGGACAGGATCCAGGAGGAGTGATGGAGTCTGAACTGGACCCACTGGCGTGTGTAGACAGGATCCTGCAGGGTGATGGCATCAGAGTCTGAACTGAACCCACTGGCGTGTGTAGACAGGATCCTGCAGGGCGATGGCATCAGAGTCTGAACTGAACCCACTGGAGTGTGTAGACAGGATCCTGCAGGGGTGATGACACCGGGAATCTCAACTGAACCGCCAGAATGTGTAGACAGGATCCTTCAAGGGTCTTGGCATCGGAGTCTGAACTGAACCCGCTAGAGTGTGTGGACAGGATCCTCCAGGGGCGATGCCATATGGAGTTTCAGGTGGACACACTTGAGTGTGTGGAGAGAATCCTGCAGGGGAGATGCCATCTGCAGTGGGAACTGGACCCACTGGAATCTTTGGATAGGATACTGTGGGAAACCCAGCATCTGCAGTGTAAACTCAGCCACTGCAGTGTGTAGTCAGGATCCTTCAGGAGAGATGGGATCTACAGTGTGGACCGAACCCACTGGAGTGTGTGGATAGCATCGCGCAGGAGTGATGACATGTTCCATGTGATCTGGACTGCCTTGAGTTGTAGATAGGAGCCTGCAAGAGTGATGGCCTCTGGAGTGTGAACTGGACCCACTAGAGGGTGTGGTGATCCTGCTGCAGGAGAGATGGCAGCTGGAGTGTGAATGGCACCACTGGGGTGTGTGGATAGGAGCCTGCAGGACAGAGCACATGTGGAGTGTGAACTGGACCCACTGACATGTGTGGACAGGATTCTGCAGAAGACGTGGCATCCGGAGCATTAACGGCACCACTCGTGTGTGTGGATAGAATTCTGCATACGTTATGGCATCTACGGTGTGAACTGGAGTCACTGGAGTGTGTGGATAGGACCCTGCAGGAGAGATGGGGTCTACAATGTGAACTGCACCCCTGGAATGTGTACACAGGGCCCTACAGGAGAGATGGCATCTGGAGAATGAACTGGACCACTGAAGTATGCGGATAGAGATGGCATCTGCAGTGTGAGCTGCACCGCTGGAGAGTGTGGATAGAGTCTTGCAGTGGGAACACGCCATGCTGTGCTTCTGAATCTGGCACTGTCACCCTGCGGCCTGGGCTCAGCAGCTCGGCCTCACCTTCCTTATCTGTAAAATTCAAAGGCTGGGTCCCAGTGGGATTATCGGAGAAGTGTGTGCACTTTGTGAGAATGCCACCTTTAACTGTGTGTAGTTTTCACGGCAGCGACCTCCCTCCTTTGCAAAGTCTTCTGCTGCCTGTGGACAACCTCGACGTCGGGGGGGGCTCCCTGGGTCTCTTTCTAGGTCTGTCCCAGGAGGGCAGGCACTGAAGGCCGTGAGCATCCCAAGGACTCCACACAGGACCTGCCATTCACCCAGCAGTGCTGAGCCAGGGGGCCGGCAGAGAGCAGGTGGCTCACAGGCCCCGGGAGCACGACCACCTGGGTCTCATCTTCCCGCAGAGACTCCCTCACTGTGCGCCTTGGGGCTTGGGCTTCAGTTTACTCAAGGAATGAGGAGCTTTTTTGACGTTAAGTGATTTCCTATGTGGTTGTGGGTAGGGAGAGGAAGAGGGAGAGAGAGAGGAGCGCGCACGCGCCTGGACTCCTGCCTGGAACAGAGCAGGCGCTCAAAAGTGTTACAAAACAGCAGCGCGCCAACAGAAAAACCCACGGTGCGCGCAGGCTGGAACCTCGGATAGGAGAGGTGGAGAAGTTTTGCGTAGGCCCCAGGGTCCCGAGCGCAGAATCGGGGTGCCAGTGTTCCCCTCCGCGCCCCTGAGCGCTCCCCGAGGCCATGCGGGCCGCGCCAAATGGATGCGGGCGCCCGGGCCGGACGCTGGGGCCGCGGGTCCTCGCCCCGCCCCGCCCTCGGGGACTCGGAGGGGCCGGGAGGAGCCGCGCGCATGTGCACCGCTGGCGCCCCCCGCCCCCCGCGCACAGCTGGGACGTGGGCCGCGGCCGGGCGGGCGCAGTCGGGAGCCGGCCGTGGTCGCGCCGGGCCCTCCGCGGCGGCTGCGTGCGTCCGAGCGTCCGTCCGCGCCGTCGGCCATGGCCCAGCGCTCCTCTGGCCCCGTGCGCCGCTGCCTGCCGGCGCTGGTGTTGTGCTGCGCCTGGGGCGCGCTGGCGGCGGTGGCTCAGAAGCCGGGCGCCGGGTGTCCCAGCCGCTGCCTCTGCTTCCGCACCACCGTGCGCTGCATGCATCTGCTGCTGGAGGCCGTGCCTGCCGTGGCGCCGCAGACCTCCATCCTGTGAGTGCGGCCGGGGCGCCGGGGGCGCGGGGTCCGGGGGCGCAGGGGTGATCGGAGGCTGGGGGCGCGGGGACGCGAGGACCTGGGGCCCGGGGGTGCGTGGAGGGAGATCCGGGGGCGCCGGGGTGATCGGAAGCTGGGGGCGCGGAGGGTGAAGGGGCCTCGGGCGCGCGGGGGGCGGGGGGCTCTGGACACAGCAGGGATCCTCGGAAGGGGGACGTGGGGAGATCAGGGCGTCACAGGGCCCGCTGGGCCTTTGTAGGTCCCGGCCGGGACGCCTAGGGGCGGACCTGAGCGCTGTGCGCGCGGCCTCCAGATCCGCCTTTGTTCGCAACTCTGCGGGAAGTTGTTGGGGCCGCCGGGGAAGCCCCGCTCGCCTCCCGCCGCTCCCCAGCTCCGCGCGCCACCCGCTTCCCGCTCCTTCGCGGTCCCTCCTCCTCTCACCTTTCCCCGCTCAGGCCCCTCCGTCCCCCTCCGTCCCCTCCGCCCCGCTCCTCGTCTTGTTCGCTCCCCTCCTCCGCTCCCCTTCCTTCTCCCCCTTCCTTCTCCCCTTCCTCCCCCCGCTTCCCCCACCCCAGCCTCTCGGAGCGCGGTGCCCACCCCCATCCCCCCGCGCCGGGGAAGCCTCCCCAGCGCCGCCTCAGTTCCTGGCCGAGGCCCCGCTCCCGGGGCCCCCGCATCCGCCCCGGCGCCAGGAGCGTCCTCTCCTGGGGTGTCCCCGGGGCCCTGCGGCTCTCAGAGGCTTTTCCTGCGCCCGGGGCGAGCCGGGCGGCCAGGGTTCCCCGGAGGGGCCGCGGGGCGGTCACGGAGCTTCGGGGCTGCCCGGTTCTGGACGGATCCGGGGCTCGGAGCGGGTTTCTGCCCCGGGCACGTCCCTTCTCCCGTGTTCGCGGCTGTGCTACACTAACCGGGCTCATTGCGTGGGGGTGGACACCCTGTATCCCGCCCGTGGGCCTCCCCGCGCCGCGGTCTCCAGAGCCGGAATCCCCATCCCTTCCGCCGCCGCGGGCTCCAGGTACGGAGCCGCCTCCAGCGCTCGCTGCGGCCTCCCGTGTTCCGACGCGACTTGGATTAAACATTTCGGGAATCTGTGAAGGGAGGCCGCGTTTCCGGCGCCGACTCTGATTTAGCCCTAGAGCTGCTCTTCTGCAGGCCAGAAAGTTTTCACTTTCCTTAGCTGAGCCAGAGGACTGCTTGGCACCGCCAGGGAGTCTGCAAACGTTCTAAAAATGTGAGTGAACAATTCAGGAAGCGGGCGGCCAGTGTGGTCGGACCAACCCCCGCTCCCAGGGGTCCCCGACTTCGCAGGCGGCTTCCTGCAGGCTCTGGGGCGGGCGGGACAGGGGCGCGCGCTCCTCTCCGCCTGGGAAATTGCTCCTCGGGAGAGAGACCGAGCCTTTCTTTCCAGAGCCTGGGAGTGGCCAGCCCAGGCCGCACGTCGTGGGGGCATCTCACTGGAAAGCAGTGAAGGTTTCGAGAGGTTTCCCTGGGTCTGGGTAACGTAATTCCTGCTGAGCCAGTGGAAAAAGCAGACGTCAAAGTCATCTTTCACACCTGGTCTGTTTAATAAAGCTTGCCGTATGCTTTGCCCTGGAATATTAATTGCGTGTTGAAAATAACATTTAAAAATAAGTGTCGTAGAAGACAGCTGGGGGCCTCTGCTCCGCTTTGCGGGGTGTGGTCGCGGACAAACACTTCACAGCGTTTGAAAAAGGAGCTGAGAGTAGACGGGTGACGTCATAGTCGACTCTCAACACTTCCTCAAGGAGCGCATGGCGACGTTCCTGTCTCGCACTTCCGGGGGTTTGCAGCGCTCAGCGGTGCTGTGAAGTGTGCCTGTGGAGTCGCACTGACTCCGTGAGGCAGGTAGACCAGTAGCTGTTAAGTCGATCAAATCCCTTATAGACCTAAACACTTTATTGGAGAAATGAACATACCCATTTTATGGCCGTGGAATCAGTCGCTCTGGGAGAGAAATGCAGCTCCTGCTGCTGTTTCTGTGGCCACGAGGAAGAGGGCGTCGCTGCTGGCCAGAATAGAGTCCTGGCTGGATGCATTCCAGCTGGGTGACTGACTCTTAGCAAGTCCCAGGTCCCTTGGGAGAACGCGAGGGACCTGGGCACAGTGGACAGGCGTCATGAGAGCCGTAGGGAGTGCAGCCTGGGGAGGCGGGGACGGGGTAAGAGGGAGACCCATCCTCGGGGGTATCTGTTGAGGAGTCTCTGGGGACATGGTCTGGGAGGCTCTCGCTTGAGATGACAGTTATACATTAACATGCTAGACGTGAATAAACGTTTCGTGCCCACCTTCAGCTTTCTCCCAGCGCCGTGCTCTCATGTGGGACTATTTTCTATTAAAATTTTTTGGTAGAAATTGGGAACATACTATATATGAAAATTAAAACACACCCTGCCTAAAAGTTAGTTGGGCCATCCAACCATCACACTGTCTCTTCACTTGTAGGAGGCTCACCCCCACTCAGCCCCGCAAGAGGCAGAATCATCCGAAAACATCTTATGGCTCCTTCCCCTCAAATGCAGGGGTGTGTTTAAGCGGGGCCTGGTACTGGACTGTTTCGTTTGTGGGTTGGGGCTTTGGAAAACAGTGGAATAAACCCAGCATGACTCGGGTTTGGATCCACTTTGAGCTCCCTGGGCTGCAAGTGTGAAGGGCGCTTCACCCGCCGCTGCTCGGTCCTGGGTCGAGGGCTTTGGCCCTGCTGCTGGGCGTCCCACGGAGGCCTCACTCAGTTCTGCTGTGCAGAAATGCCTGGCTTTTAAATTACAGCGTCTTTCTGTATCCAACACAATCAAAGTTTATCACAATGGTAGTTAAAAGCTAGTATTAAGGATGAAATACGCCGCTCTCTGCCCCTTCCTTTCCTCCTGTCAACCCCAGGCTTTGAGGGGAGGTCACATTTTAAACTTTGTTCATTGAAGTCATGCCACCCCAAGGTGCTGGCTGGACACACTGGAGCTTGACCCGCCATGCCCTCCTCCTGTCCCGCCATGCCCTCCTCAGAGAGTGAGGGGGCTTCCCGAGCAGGGATAAGATGACCCCAGGTGTGTGCAGGCCTGGTGGGACTGGGGACGGGGGGTGCAGAGCTCTTGCGATCTGCATGCTTGGTGGTCTGGACCGAGTGGATGCCCACCTCCCGGCCGGTGTCCACATGGGCCGAAGGGTCCAGTGTCGCTGCTCTGTGGGGCTCCAGCACCTGCAGGTCCCCCAGGCCCTCTGGGGCTCATAGTCCATAGAGGGAGTGGGTTCTGGGCCTTTTAACTGACTTCCTGCAGCCCCTGAGTCACATTGGGCCAAGGTTTATCCTTGGAGCTTCCCTGACTTCCCTTCGAGAATTGGCCGCCTTTCAGAGAGGACCTCTCCTCCTCACACGTGCGAAGAGGGCACTGCGTGTGGCCTGGCACTCAGGGAACGGGCTGGGTGGTGCTGCAGAGGGGGCCGCCTGGCGGGAGCTCCCTGGCTCTCCACCCTCAGCACTTTCCACACCCTCCCTCCTCCTCCGCATCCTGCTGCTCCCGGGAAGTTCCCTCCCATTTGTTTGCGTCTTCTGGGAGGACCCACAGCCCCTGGGACGGACACCAGGCCTCTCCTCCTTTGGGCAGGAGCCTGGGGCTTCTCCAGCCTACACGAGATACCTCTGCCGGGACGGGGATGCGTCTTCTGGGACTGCAGGCTTTAGCATCAGTGTTTGCCTTCATGGAACAAATGATGACTTTCACGTTTATTGGCACAACAGAGTCAAAGACTTCATTATTCCCACTCAAATACATTTGAAAAGCACCATGGAGATACTTAAAACATGTTTAGATGTTTGTAGTTCGTCTTTGTAAGGCGGTGGGTGGACCAGCTCCAGCTTGAAGTGTCATATAGTCATATGGTCCCATCCAGGGTCCACAAGCTGCGACAGACTGAGGTTTTCTCCCTTGGATGGGTGACTTGGCTTGCTTCTCTGTTCTGACTCCGTTTCCCTAGTTGCAGGTGATTGGCAGCTGTATAGTTCCTTCCCGACAGAGCTAAGTCCGGTGGACAGTGAATGAGTGGCTCTCGCAGTGCACAAGCAGAAGTTTGGGGAATTGTCTTAATGGACCAGATGGTCTGTGTGGCACGCCAGTTTTCAGGTCATCCATGAGTGGACAGGAGGGTTTACCACTGGGTCTGGAGGGGCATGACTGCCTCTGGGGCCATGGACGGCATCTGATCTTCCCGGAACACACTGGCCAGAAGCCGGTGCGGGCCCCTGCCTGGGGTGAAACCTGGGCCTTTTAAAGCAAAGCAGATGCTGCATTGTCTGGGCAGGAGCCTCCTTGGCACAGATCCAGGATTTGAAATTAAATATGTAAACACAAACAAAGACAGACTTCCAGCCTGCAGGGCAGAGCTCCTCTGGAATCCCAACGCTAGGGAAGCGGTGGAAGATCAGGCAGGGTGTGGTGGTGGCTCACGGCTGTAATCCCAGCACTTTGGGAAGCCAAGGCGGGCAGATTGCCTGAGCTCAAGAGTTCGAGACCAGCCTGGGCTACATGGCCAAACACTTCTCTACCAGAAATACAAACAATTAGCTGGGCCTGGTGGTGCGCACCTGTGGTCCCAGCTACTCAGAGGCTGAGGCAGGAGAATCGGTTGAGCCTGGGAGGTGGAGGTTGTACTGAGCCGGAATCGCGCCACTGCACTCCAGCCTGGGCCACAGAGCCAGACCTACACCCCCCAAAAACGTTCGAAGATCTACATGCATTATGCTAATCCCCCATGGCTGGTTATGAGATTTACCTTTTTGATTGGAGAATCCAAACGTTTTTCCTTTGCACTTGACGACAAGAAGCAGCTGAAATCGATGCAAATGCCTGAGATCCTGACAGGCCCAGGCAGTGCTCTGGGAGGGGCTCAGGGCTGGGGAATCGGGCGGTCTCTTAGGAGTACCCAGGTCTTCCCCGCTCCTACTCAAGGTCCAGAGCTGAGCAGCTACTGCTGACCTCGGGCCTTCAGTGACCAACAGGTGAGATCTCCCACGCTTCCCAGCGTCTGGGTTTACTAATTATTTTAAGAGTGACAGTTGTGTTTTTGGGGTACAGAAGAAAATGTGATTTATTTAAAAGTACCTTTTTGAGGGAATTCAATTTAAGAGAAGGCAAACTTTACCATGTTTGAGGCTTAAAAATGCCAGTCAGGAGATTTTGTATGTCAGTGGTATCTCTCCACGTGGGCCAGTAGCTCCGCAGGACCAAGGCTGGTTGGTTGAATTGTGAAACTCAGTGCTGCGGGCTACCCGCATGTGACTTAACACACGTATGTCAGTGGGTGGGTACACGCTTCTTTGATGCTGAAATAATACCACTGCTTGATTTTTTTTCTAAATTCATAACACTAGTAATTTTTGTTTTCTTTGTTTTAAAGTTTATTTTGAAAAATAGTCATTAAGGTAGGCATGGCGGCTCACGCCTGTAATCCCAGCACTTTGGGAGGCTGAGGAGGGTGGATCACCTGAGGTCAGGGGTTCGAGACCAGCCTGGCCAACATGGTAAAACCCCATTGCTACTAAAAATACAAAAATTAGCCAGGCATGGTGGCACACACCTGTAGTCCCAGCTACTCAGGAGGCTGAGGCAGGCAAATCACTTGAATCCAAGAGGCGGAGGTTGCAGTGAGTTGAGATCCGGCCACTGCACTCCAGCTCGGGGGACAGAGCAAGACTCTGTCTAAAAAAAAAAATAGGCCTTATATTTGTCCCCATCTGATTTCTCTTCAGATGCAAAAGGCCACAGCAAAATAGTGAAGCCCGAAAGCTGTCTCAGTGGAACGATACTCACGCAAGGTGAACTGACGTTGGCGTGAACAAAAGCCACACGTCGACCGTGGGCTGCCTCACGGGTTAGGTCTCTCTGACTCCGACGCGAGGTCAGCCGTCACTGCTGTTCTGTTCGCTGCTTGCTTTACTCTGGAGGCTGTTGCTCCCCCCTGTTTATTAATCTGAGCACTCCCAAGCAAAGAGGATGGGAGACACTGACCCCCAAGGAACCGAGCCTGGAGGCCCAAGGCGAAGAAGGGCAGGCCCTGCTCCGTGCGGCCAAGGGCCCTGCGTGTTCAGGCATCTTTTGTTTGTTCCTGGTCTGACTGCCTTGCGTCATCAGCCCATGGAAAGCAGAGTTCATACCCTGCTCCTCTCCAGATGCCCAGCGTATCTGAGCTGCTCGGAGCACCAGGGCAGAGTGTTTACCAGAAAGCGCGTAGCGGTCAGCCCCGCACCCTCCATCCTACCCGACTGTTGCCTCCTGAGCCCTGCAGAGCTAGTCAGGCTTTAGGAGGCACCCGCAGACGCGTCTGTCTTTTGTTCCACAGTTAAATCAGAAGTAGAAGCTTGGCCAGTGACTGTTACCCTATTTGACCTTTGTCCACATGAGGATTTTTACTTAGGGAAAAATATGCCTCATCAGACATAATCAGCATTTTAAAAGAGCACATATTTAAAGTACACTTGCTAAGTTTTAACATCCACCTCCTGGGTTCAACTAATCCTCCTGCCTTAGCCTCCTGCTCCTAGCTACTCTTGAGTAGCTGGGACTACAAGCATGTGCCCCCATGCCTGGATTTTTTCTAAATTTTTTTAAAAACTTTTTATTTTGTGGAGATGGGGTCTTGCTATTTGTCCAGGCTGGTCTCAAACTCCTGGCTTTAAGCAGTCCTCCCATGTTGGCCTCTGAAAGCCCTGGGATGACAGGTGTGAGCCCGTGTGGCTGGCCTGTAATCAGGGATCTTTGATGCTACCATTGTAGTTGTTTCAGGGTGTGATAAACCACACCTGTGTAAGACTGCAGACTTAACCTAAATTGTGTGTGTGTGCTGACTGTTCCGCTGACTGGCCGTTCCTCCTTATCCTCTTTCGAGGCCTTCTTATTTCCTGAGGCACGGTAGTATTGAAATCAGGCCAATTGATAATTCCACAGTGGCCTTTCAGGGTACTAGGGAAAGGAAGAGGTGCAGGCCCCTTACTTCAAATCAAAAGCTAGAAATGATTAAGCTTAGTGAAGAAGGCTAGGCCTCTTGCATCAGTTAGTTATAGAGGAAGTTTTAGTGGTTTGGGAAGAAGCGCAAACCAACCACAACATTCTGTTCAGCCAAAGGTCGATCCAGAGCAAGGCCCTCACGCTCTTTATTCCTTTAAAGGCAGAGAGAAGCTGCAGAAGGAAAGTTCGGAGCTAGCAGAGGTTGGTTCATAAGGTTAAGGAGATAAGCCAACTCCGTAACATAAACGTGTAAGGTGAAGCAGCAGGTGCTGTTGGAGAAGCTGCAGCAAGTTCTCCAGAGGATCCAGCTAGTAGCCATGATTAAGGGGGCACCAAACAACAGACTTTTAGTGTGGACAAAGCAGCCCTCTCTTGGAAGGAGATGCCATCTAGGACTTTTCATAGCTAGAGAGAAGTCAATGCCTGGCTTCAAAGCTTCAAAGGACAGGGTGACTCTCTGGGTCAGGAGCTGCTGCAGCTGGTGACTTTCACCCGAAGCCAGTGCTCATTTACCATCCCCAAACTCTAGGGTCTTAAGGACCATGCTAAATCTACTATGTTCGTGCTCTACCAATGGAAGAACAAGGCCTGGATGACAGCACATCTGTTTACAGCATGGTTCTCTGAATATTTTAAGCCCACTGTTGAGACCTACTGCTTGGAAAAAAAGATTCTTTTCAAAATACTGCTGTTCATTTACAATGCGTCCAGTCACCCAAGAACTCTGATGGAGAATACGAAGAGATTAATGTTGTCTTCATGGCTGCTAACACAAAACATCTATTCTGCGGCCCATGAATTAAGGAATAACTTTGACTTTCAAGCCTTATTATTTAATACGTTCATTCCATAATACTATAACTCCCATAGATAGTGAGTTCTCTGATTGAACTGGGCAAAGTCAATTGAAATCCTTCTGGAAAGGATTCATCATTCTAGATGCCATTAAGAATATTTTTGATTCATAGGAGGTCAAAACATGAACAAGTACAGGAGTTTGGAAGAAGTTGATTCCAACCCTCACGGATGACTTTGAGGGGTTCAAAGACTCCATGGAGAAAGTCACTGCAGATGTAGTGGAAATAATAGCAAGAGAGCCGGAATTAGAAATGGAGTCTGAAGATAGGAGAGAATTGCTGCAATTTCATGATCAAACTTGAACAGATGAGGAGTTGTGTCTATGGATAAGCATGAGAAGTGGCTTCTTGAGATGGAATGTGCTCCTGGTGAAGATGCTGTGAGCATTGTTGAAATGACAATGAAGGATTTAGAATATTCCCTAAACTGAGTGGATAAAGCGGCAGCAGGGTTTGAGAGGATTGACTCCAGTTTTGGATGAAGTTCTGCTGTGGATAAAAAGCTATCAAACAGCATCACATACTACAGAGAAACCTTTTGTGAACGGAAGAGCCAATAGCTGTGGAAAACGTATTGTCTTATTTTAAGAAATTGCCGTAGCCACCCCAACCTTCGGCAACCACCACCGTGATCCATCAGCGCCAGCAACGTCAAAGCAAGGTTCTCCACCAGCAAAAAGAAGAAACTCTCTGAAGGCTCAGGTGTTTTATAACATTATTTTAGCAATACAATAGTTTTTAAATAAAGTCTGTACCTTTTTTAGTTGTAACGCTATTGTATACTTTATCAGCTAGATTATAGTGAACATAGAACTTTTATATGTACTAGGAGATCAAAACATTCATGTGAATAACTTTTTTGCAATTTTCAACTTATGTCAGCGATCTGGGCCCAACTCTGAAATATCCGAGTGGTACGCCTGTGTTTCTGTTTCTCCCTGGCCGCAGTTCTTGTGACACTGTTGTCCTGCTCTGGTTGTACATACGTCATAAGCGCCACACTGCACTTTGTCATTTCGTTTAAGCTGTCAGTTATCTTTTTAGAGATTTAAATAAGCAGAACATGTTTTTGTTCTTCCCAGCTCCACATATTCCTCTGCATAGGTTCATATTTTAGTCCTTTTACTTCAAGAGCTCTAGAAAATGTCTTGTAGTGCGGATCTATCGGTGATCAATTCTTTTAGCTTTCGGATGTTTAAAAAGTGCTTTACTTTGCCTTCATTCTCAAATGATATTTTGCTGAGTAATATTCTGGTTGGTGGTTTTCTCTGACACAGCTTTTTTTTTTTTTTTGAGATGGAGTCTTGCTCTGTCTCCCGGGCTGGAGGGCAGTGGTACCATCTCAGCACACTGCAGCCTCTGCCTCCCAGCTTCAAGCAATTCTCCTGCCTCAGCCTCCTGAAGAGCTGGGATTACAGGCACACACCACCACACCTGGCTAATGTTTTGTATTTTTAATAGAAATGGGGTTTCACCGTGTTGGCCAGGCTGGTCTCGAACTCCTGGCCTCAGGTGGTCCACCCACCTCAGCCTCCCAAAGTGTCGGGATTACGGGTGTAAGGCACTCACCCGGCCGACACGGCTTTAAAAATGTCCTCTCCCGTTGTTTCCCATGAGAAGGCTACGGACACCTGTGTCTTTGTTTCGTCTTTGTGCTCCTGGTGCTTCTGAGTCTCTCCTTATCCTGGTGTTGAGCAATTTGATTATGATATGCCTTGGTGGGGTTTTCTCTGTTTCTTGTGCTTGGGTTTTTTAATTTAAATTTTTTATTTAATTTTATTTTTTAAATCTTGGACTTGTGGGTTTACAGATTTCTTCAAATTTGGAGAATTTGGGGCTGTTTCATCTTCAGATACGTTTTCTGTCCCCACCTTTGTCTCCTCTTCGTTGAAGATTCCAGTGATACACACGTGAGGCCAGGCTCACTCATCCATTGCTTGATTTTTGTTGCTATGTCTTTTTCTGTGTGCCTTTTACTTCGGGTAGTTTCTGTTTTTGTCTTGAGAGTAACAAGTCTTTCTCTCTCAATGTCCAGTTTACTGTTAATTTTATGTATTTTTCAGCTCAGACATTGTGATTTTCACCTCTCTAATGTGAGTATTAAAAAAAAAAATCTTCCATGACTCTACTTGATGTTTTGAACTTGTGGAATAAATATAATTTTAATAATCTGCTAACTCTGCTAACTCAAACATCTGTGGCTGTTCTGGGTTGGTTTTAATTGAAGAATGTAATCTTCTCAGTAGAAATTATAATATCCTTCTTTTCGTGCTGTATCCGTTTTTAGCAGATTCCAGACACTGGAAATTTTACCCGGTGAGCACTGGATACTTTTGTGTTCTGACAGTTTTCCCTGAGCTTTGTTCTTGGGTTCAGGTACGTGGAAACAGTTTGGTTCTTTTAGGTCTTGATTGTAAGATTTGTCAGGCAGGATTTCAGCAATGCGTTACCTAAGGCTCATCGTTTTCAACAATGAGGCGAGGCTCTTCCCTGTCACATACCAAATGCCTGTGAATCCTGAGGTTTTCACTCTGGCGGATGAGAACAGGCACAGCTCACTCCTGACCCAGTGTGTGTGGGTGCACAAGGGTCCGTAGTCCATTTGGCTGCTGCTTTTCTGGCCGTGGGCAGTTTACCTGCAGGTGTGTGCTGCTCAGGGCTCAGCTCCGTGCTGGACGCTCTGCAGGCCCCTGGGACGTTTCCCTCCCTATCCTGGAAGGGCTCAGGAGTCTCATCTCTGTCCTGCTGGTTCTGCCGCCTGGTCTCAGGGCTCGGCTCAGCGCTGGATGCTCTGCAGGCCCCTGGGACTCTTCTCTCTGTATCCCGGGAGGGCTCGGGGTCTTACCTCTGTCCCTGTCCTGCCAGTTCTGCCGCCTGGTCTTCCGGGTACCCAGCATCGTCTTCTCTCTTAGGCAATGAGCTGGGGCCGTTTTCTGCTTGGTCCATCTGTTTTCCATCTCACAGGGATCAGTCGTTTGTTGGCTGATGCCAGTAACTTGAAAACAGCTGCTTCATCTATTTTGTCATTTTTTTTTGGTTGTTTCAGACAGAAGAGAAAGTCTTGCCCTGTAATTCCATGTTGTTCTAAAGCAGACATCTCCATTCACGTTTTAAGAACAAAAGTGTTTTTAAAATGTTCTATGAATGTTTAATCTACTTGGAATTCTTCTGCAAGCAGGTGTGGTAAAATAAATAACATCTTAAAATACTGACCACATTCACATTCTCAAGTTAAAATTAAAAAAAGGAAACATGGAAACGACTCTCCCCTGGCTTTCCCCATCTGTCTTTGGAATGCCCTTGGCTTAGTCAGGGTCATTCAACCTTACTTGGTGAACAGAGCAATGGCAGAACCTCTGTGCACTAAAAGACAGTGAGTGCCTACCTCACCCACACAACACCCAGTGCACACGCTGTGAGTTCCTACCTCACCCACACAACACCCAGTGCACACGCTGTGAGTTCCTACCTCACCCACACAACACCCAGTGCACACGCTGTGAGTTCCTACCTCACCCACACAACACCCAGTGCACACGCTGTGAGTTCCTACCTCACCCACACAACACCCAGTGCACACGCTGTGAGTTCCTACCTCACCCACACAAATCCCAGTGCACACGCTGTGAGTTCCTACCTCACCCACACAAATCCCAGTGCACACGCTGTGAGTTCCTACCTCACCCACACGACACCCAGTGCACATGCTGTGAGTTCCTACCTCACCCACACAACACCCAGTCACTGCACATGCTGTGAGTTCCTACTTCACCCACACAAATCCCAGTGCACACGCTGTGAGTTCCTACCTCACCCACACAAATCCCTGTGCACATGCTGTGAGTTCCTACCTCACCCACACAACACCCAGTCACTGCACATGCTGTGAGTTCCTACTTCACCCACACAAATCCCAGTGCACACGCTGTGAGTTCCTACCTCACCCACACAAATCCCAGTGCACACGCTGTGAGTTCCTACCTCACCCACACAACAACCAGTGCACACACTGTGAGTTCCTACCTCACCCACACAAATCCCAGTGCACACGCTGTGAGTTCCTACCTCACCCACACAACACCCAGTCAGTGCACACGCTGTGAGTTCCTACCTCACCCACACAACAACCAGTGCACACACTGTGAGTTCCTACCTCACCCACACAACACCCAGTGCACACGCTGTGAGTTCCTACCTCACCCACACAACACCCAGTCAGTGCACACGCTGTGAGTTCCTACCTCACCCACACAAATCCCAGTGCACACGCTGTGAGTTCCTACCTCACCCACACAGCAACCAGTGCACACACTGTGCGTTCCTACCTCACCCCCGCAAATCCCAGTGTACACGCTGTGAGTTCCTACCTCACCCACACAAATCCCAGTGTACACGCTGTGAGTTCCTACCTCACCCACACAAATCCCAGTGTACACGCTGTGAGTTCCTACCTCACCCACACAAATCCCAGTGTACACGGTATGAGTTCCTACCTCACCCACAGAAATCCCAGTGTACACGCTGTGAGTTCCTACCTCACCCACACAACACCCAGTCACTGCACATGCTGTGAGTTCCTACTTCACCCACACAAATCCCAGTGCACACGCTGTGAGTTCCTACCTCACCCACACAAATCCCTGTGCACATGCTGTGCGTTCCTACCTCACCCACACAAATCCCAGTCAGTGCACACGCTGTGAGTTCCTACCTCACCCCCACAAATCCCAGTGCACACGCTGTGAGTTCCTACCTCACCCACACGACACCCAGTGCACATGCTGTGAGTTCCTACCTCACCCACACAACACCCAGTCACTGCACATGCTGTGAGTTCCTACTTCACCCACACAAATCCCAGTGCACACGCTGTGAGTTCCTACCTCACCCACACAACAACCAGTGCACACACTGTGAGTTCCTACCTCACCCACACAACACCCAGTGCACACGCTGTGAGTTCCTACCTCACCCACACAACACCCAGTCAGTGCACACGCTGTGAGTTCCTACCTCACCCACACAAATCCCAGTGCACACGCTGTGAGTTCCTACCTCACCCACACAGCAACCAGTGCACACACTGTGCGTTCCTACCTCACCCCCGCAAATCCCAGTGTACACGCTGTGAGTTCCTACCTCACCCACACAAATCCCAGTGTACACGCTGTGAGTTCCTACCTCACCCACACAAATCCCAGTGTACACGGTATGAGTTCCTACCTCACCCACAGAAATCCCAGTGTACACGCTGTGAGTTCCTACCTCACCCACACAACACCCAGTCACTGCACATGCTGTGAGTTCCTACTTCACCCACACAAATCCCAGTGCACACGCTGTGAGTTCCTACCTCACCCACACAAATCCCTGTGCACATGCTGTGCGTTCCTACCTCACCCACACAACACCCAGTCAGTGCACACGCTGTGAGTTCCTACCTCACCCCCACAAATCCCAGTGCACACGCTGTGAGTTCCTACCTCACCCACACGACACCCAGTGCACATGCTGTGAGTTCCTACCTCACCCACACAACACCCAGTCACTGCACATGCTGTGAGTTCCTACCTCACCCCCACAAATCCCAGTGCACACGCTGTGAGTTCCTACCTCACCCACACAACACCCAGTGCACATGCTGTGAGTTCCTACCTCACCCACACAACACCCAGTCACTGCACATGCTGTGAGTTCCTACTTCACCCACACAAATCCCAGTGCACACGCTGTGAGTTCCTACCTCACCCACACAACAACCAGTGCACACACTGTGAGTTCCTACCTCACCCACACAACACCCAGTGCACACGCTGTGAGTTCCTACCTCACCCACACAACACCCAGTCAGTGCACACGCTGTGAGTTCCTACCTCACCCACACAAATCCCAGTGCACACGCTGTGAGTTCCTACCTCACCCACACAGCAACCAGTGCACACACTGTGCGTTCCTACCTCACCCCCGCAAATCCCAGTGTACACGCTGTGAGTTCCTACCTCACCCACACAAATCCCAGTGTACACGCTGTGAGTTCCTACCTCACCCACACAAATCCCAGTGTACACGCTGTGAGTTCCTACCTCACCCACACAAATCCCAGTGTACACGGTATGAGTTCCTACCTCACCCACAGAAATCCCAGTGTACACGCTGTGAGTTCCTACCTCACCCACACAAATCCCAGTGTACACGCTGTGAGTTCCTACCTCACCCACACAAATCCCAGTGTACACGCTGTGAGTTCCTACCTCACCCACACAAATCCCAGTGTACACGCTGTGAGTTCCTACCTCACCCACACAAATCCCAGTGTACATGCTGTGAGTTCCTACCTCACCCGCACAACACCCAGTGCACACATTGTTGGTTGGGCAGCTCTCCATTGTTGGTTCCGCTCTGAGCTGGGGGTCGGCCGGCTAGGGCGCATGGGGACAGCTGCGTTTTTCGTGCCTGAGTCATGTGCGGCGTGCCATGGCAGTCTTTCCACATTTCGTTTGTGGCTGCCCACTTACAGCAGAGGCAGCAGTAAGCAGCTGTCACAAGCACAACTGTTTACAGTCTGGCTTGGTTTGCTCTAGCATTGGCCCGGGGATCCCAGCTCTGTCCCTCCTGAAGCTCCACCATCCTCAGCCCCAGCCCTCGAAGCTGTCAATGGAAGCAGAGAGAGGTTATGTGAAGGCTCCCTGCTCCCACCTGCTGGGAGCTGGCTCCCCGTTTCTCCTCCAGTGCATTGGAGAGATGGCGCACATCGCAACCCAGATGCAGGGATGCTGGGGCATGGAGGTCGGGCGCTGGGGGTGGAGGTCGGGGGCCGGGGGTGGAGGTCGGGGGCCGAGGGTGGAGGTCGGGGGCTGGGGGTCCAGGAAGCAGAAGTGAACCCTGAGCTTCTCATCAGGTTTTTCCGTAGCTGTCCCAGACTTGAATAGCAGAGTTATTGCTCACTCTTTTTTTTTCTTCTTTTCCTCTTTTCTTTCACTGAAGGAAAGCTCACTCTCTTAAAACTTCTGCTCACTAGCTAATTTTCTTTGTGTGCACGTGTGAGCGTGTGCGAGTGTACGTGTGTGTGTGCGTGTGGTAGTGTGTACATGTGCGTGAGCATGTACGCGTGTACGTGTGTGAGCGTGTGTGCTTGTGTACGTGTGAGCGTGTGCACACTCCTCAGCAGTGTTCTGTTGAGGTGACTGGAGCAGCTCTGCTTAACACTTTCAGAGACATCTGCGATGCTGATAGTCCCTTTGCTTGCTTCTGTGTTCTGGGACTTAATTTTACCACCTCCCAACCCAGCTTCGAGTGTGAGCTGTAGCAACAGCTGCCACAGATAGCTTTAAAACTCACTCCGTCCTCTTCTAACAGGAAAGATTCTGTTGTTTATCATTTGGGGGTTAAAGGCAGTTTATTTGTGCATGCTGGCTCAGCCTGATTACTGTGCTAAGGGCAGGATGGTTCCGCGACGGGGACCACAGGTCACAGCCAGATTGCTTGTCATCCAGTTGCTTAACTGAGGACTTTTCTCTAAGGGATGGGCGGGTTTCGGTTTGACCTAGTGTGTGCCCTGGGTCATTAGAGAAGTGATGGATGATGCAGTGAAGGCTCAGAAGGAAGCCAGCTGGAATCCCAAATTCTCAGCCTGGATCTTCGGCTTCTGGGGACCAGGCGTTAGCTGGATGTTGGAGAGGTTTTTCTCCAGTGTACACCACGCCTCCGCCGCTGCCCGTGGCTGGGTCACCTGCCATACCCCGAGCCTGCCTGCAGTGCCGCCCTCCAGCCAGGGAGTCCCGGCCCTTCCTGTTTACTTAGCACAATCCTGAAGTTGTGTATGAATGTGTAATTCTGTCCTAGGACCCTCCGCTGCTCCTCGATGTTCACGTCGTGTGGGTGTGGGGGTTGGCTCGGTGCACAGGGGGTGTAATCCGCCAGGCCTGCTGGCCACAGAGCTCAGCGGCTTTTTCCCCACCAGCTGTGAGCTGAGATGTCAGGCCTGCTCTTTTACCCACTGATGGCACCATCCAGTTTAGTTTTCTCTTACAACATATTTCAAAAATGTTTTTATGCAATTTGCACGTGTTCATGTTAGAGAAATTTAAAAATAAAATGAACAAAATGAAGCAAATTACTCACATTGTTGTCGTTAGAGAGAAACCCTACCTGGGTGGGCTTTTGCCTCAGATGAGCACGGAGACACACTCGCAGCACTCACACGTGTGTCGTGTGTTGCAGTATCTGTCTGTCCACCTAGTCATATTTCTGTCAGGTATCTTTTCAGAACTTGGGTCGTGATACACGTCCTGCTGTGTAATGCACTTTGTGTGCTTTGAAATCCGGGAATATATCATGGCTGTGTCTGTTCAGTAATGAGAGGCCTGCAACATCCTTGTTAGCGACCACAGTATTTGTTTTAAATTGCCGAATTTGCCTAAAAGAATTCTTATTATGGGTCACTTCTTTGTTTCTACTTTTCTGCTACGGCAAACAATACTTCCAAAATATGATTGCATGCAATTTTTTGTGTGTCTGTCTAGATTGTTTTTAGGCCATATTTCTATAGAAACTTTTTTTTTTTTTTAGACAGCGTCTTGCTCTGTCACCAGGCTGGAGTGCAGTGGCGTGATCTCAGCTCACTGCAACCTCTGACTCCCTGGTTCAAGTAATTCTCCTGCCTTATCCTCCCTACTAACTGGGATTACAGGCACATGCCACCACGCCCAGCTAATAAAATCCTTTTTTAAAAAAAATTTCAATAGTTTTGGGGAACAGGTGGTGGTTGGTTACATGAATCAGTTATTTAGTGGTGATTTCTGAAATTTGGGTGTACCCATCGCCTGAGCAGTGTACATTGTACCCAACGTGTGGACTTTTATCCCTCCCCCCTTCCCCACCCTGCTGTAGAAACCTTCTGGGAGGGTTTTTATCCACACCAGGAACCATGGTTGGGGACCCATGGTTGGGGACTGTGGTGCGGACCTTGGTTGGGGACTGTAGCTAGGGACCGTGGTGAGTGTAAGGTCTGTTCTCGCTGAGTTTAAAAGGGAAGAAACTGAGGCCAGCACAAGAAGATCCAATGCGAAGGAATTTATTCAGGCTCCCGGGTGAGGTTCTGTGGTCTGACAGGAGGGACCGGAGAAGTCGCACAGACTCCTCTCAGACATGGGGTTTTTATAGGGAGTGGAGGTGTTCGATTGGTTGTGGGAGAGCAGGACTGCTATTGGGTAAAGTTACAAGCCTTCATCTAGGACTTGGCTTGTTGTTGGTTGGAATTACTCGGCTGCTATGCTATTGGCTGGAAAGACTCAGCTGCTATTGGCTGGAAAGAGTTGGCTGTTATTGGTTGTTAAGAGTCAACTGCTATTGGTCAATAAGACTTGACTGCTATTGGTTGGCAAGAGGCTAGGGTTACAAGACCTTGTTTGCATACTGGGCTCTTTAAGGGAAGGCCAGGCTGTGCGAGCATGGGAGAAGGGACCATGCCCGAGCATGTGTGAGCTTGCCCGAGCTCGTCCGGGCTTGTCCGAGCTTTCAAAAAAGAGAGGGGGGTGTGCATCCAAGCTCCCGGCGAGGCAACCAGCTTTACAGTGGGGACGGTGGCAGGGACCATGGTTGGGAGCGTGGTTGGGACTGTAGTTGTGACCATGGATGGGACTGTGGTTATGACTGTGGTTGGGACCATGGTGGGGAACGTGGCTGGTGTAAGGTATATGCCGAGTTAAAATGAGGAAACTGAGGCCAGTGTGAGAAAATGAGAATCCAATTTATTCAGCTCCCGGGCGAGGTTCTGTGGTCCGGGAAGGGGCCAGAGAAGTCGCGCTGGGCTTCTCAGGGTGTGGGGTTTTATAGGGAGTGGAGGTAATTGATTGGTCTTTAGGGAAACAAAGAGCAGACAGTTTCATTGGTGAGTTTCATTGGTGAGAGGAAGTCAAGGTGCTGATGGGGCGAGCTGTCATTGGTTGCCAGGTGGGACTACTGGTGAGTTGACCGGCTGGGGAGGTCAATGTTAAGCTGCCGTTAGACAAATCTTTGGCGGGCTTTTTAAATTTTGAAGGGGTCGAGTGAGGAATGCAGGAGTGGGTGTGTGGAGCCTGCATAGAGAGACCAGATAGGAGTGGGTGTGGGGAGCCAGCATAGAGAGGCCTGATAGGAGTGGGTGTGGGGAGCCAGCATAGAGAGAGGAATGCAGGAGTGGGTGTGGGGAGCCAGCATAGAGAGGCCAGCATGGGGAGAGATAAGTGTGTCAGCATGGAGAGGCCGACACGGGGAGAGATAAGTGTGTCCATTTAACTCCCGGTGAAGCAGCCGGCCTTACAGCTGGGACCGTGGCGGGGACCACGGTGGGCACTGTGGCTGAGACCTTGTCTGGGACCGTGGTTGGCCTACCTTGTGCTTTCCCTGTGTGTTTTCTTCCTGGCCTCCGTTCGTATTTTCCTGTGGATGGATGTTCTCCATAGCTGGGCAGCGGTGACTTACCTCCTACTGGACTAATATAGAATGCACCTACAAGGGAGTCTGTAACCAGTGAGAAGGGAGGGCTGAGGGGAGGGCCGGGTGGTGGAGATACAGCCTGTGTGGGTGCCCCTGTTTCCTCGCTGAGTAACTGCGTTTTGATGCTACTATTTATGTTTTCGCCAAATGGTTTGATTTTCAGTATGCCCTGAGAGCCAAACCATCTAGCGTTCGTGTCTGTCGTGTGTGTTTATTCGCCAGCTCTGTCTTTATCCCGGATCTAACAGTTTGCGCTGTGTGGCCTATCTGTGTGTTGTCTGGCCTCTGCCCCACACTCAGCTGTTCTTCCCAGACCCGTAGTCACAGTGGGACCTGCACACCAGGGCCTGCACTGGAGGAGCTCACGGAGCATCCAGCCCAGCACCTGCCTGCACTACCAGGGGCGGACCCTCGTTAGCCGTGGTGGTCCCGTTCTGCAGAGCTCCGGAACGCTGAATAAAAGAGTGCTTGGCCTGTCTCGCTTCTAGAGGACTCACTGGGCTACATCTCTGGCCACACGAGTTTTATCAAATCGTCCTGTTTCATGTGCATTCCTGTTTAAGGACACTTTGTTTCTGTACATTGTTGATTCACTGACATTGTTAATGAGCTGTGGCCGAGAGCAGCGTTGTCCGCTCCTGAGTGGAGCTTCGCCACCACACCTATTCCTTAAGGACAGCACGGCCTCCCTGGGCTTAGAAACCCAGACAGAGATCCAAGATGGCCGATCACTGGCAGCTCGGGCTCGTAGCTCCCAGTGAAAGCGCAGAGAACGGGAGGACGCCACACTTTCAGACGAATATTTGTTGCTCACGGACCAGGAGATTCCCAGCGGAGGAGCCCCACGGGTCGCCAGGGCAACTCTTGTGGCTGGCACGGCGGTTTTGCTGGCGCCTCTGTGGCAGTTCTTGGTGCAGAGTCCGGAGATTCCTGGGCAGAAAAGCACCATCAATCTTAACACCACTGTTTTGGCCGGCGCAGTGGATGGCTCAGATTTCGGCGCTGGGAATCAAAAACTTGGGCGTCCGCTCAGAGACCTAGTTATAAAGTCGGTAATAACAAAGACGACAGACGGATAAATATATAATGAAGGGAAGAAACCAGCCTAAAAAGGCAGAGAATACTCAAAATCAGAATGCCTCTGCCTCTACAGGGGATCGCAATTCCTCATCAGTAACGGAACAAGGCTTAATAGATTACGAGTGTGTTCCAATAACAGAAGCAGGTTTCAAAATGTGGGTGATAAGAAACTTCTGTGAATTAAAAGAACTTGTTCTAACCCAATGCAAAGAAACTAAGAACCTTGAAAAAAGGTTTGACGAAATGTTAACGAGAATGGACAATTTAGAGAGGAATATAAGTGAATTGATGGAGCTGAAAAACACAACATGAGAACTTCACGAAGCATGCACAAGTTTAAACAGTCGAATTGATCAAGCAGAAGAAAGGATATCAGAAGTCGAGGACCAGCTCAGTGAAATGAAACGAGAAGACAAGATTGGAGAAAAAATGATAAAAAGGAATGAGCAAAGCCTCCAGGAAATATGGGACTATGTGAAAAGACCTAATTTACGTTTGATAGGTGTACCTGAATGTGACAAAGAGAATGAATCCAAGTTGGAAAATACTCTTCAGGATATCATTCAGGAAAACTTTCCCAACCTAGCAAGGCAGGGTATAATTCAACTCCAGGTAATACAGAGAACACCACAAAGGTATTCTTCAAGAAGACCAACACCAAGGCACATAATCGCCAAATTTATTAGGGTTGAAATGAAGGAGAAAATACTAAGGGCAGCCAGAGAGAAAGGTCAAGTTACCCATATAGGGAAACCTATCAGACTTGCAGCAGATCTCTCAGCAGAAACCCTACAAGCCAGAAGAGTGGGGACCAATATTTAACATCCTTAAAGAAAAGAACTTTCAACCCAGAATTTCCTATCCAGCCAAACTAAGCTTTATGAGTGAAGGAAAAATTAAATCTGTTGCGAACAAACAAGTACTTAGAGAGTTCACCACCACCAGGCCTGCTTTACAAGAGCTTCTGAAAGAAGCACTATACATATAAAGGAAAAACCAGTATCAGCCTTTCCAAAAATATATCAAAAAGCAAAGAGCATTAATACAATGAAAAATTTACACCAACTAATGGGCAAAACAATCAGCTAGCACCAAATGCCAGTATTAAACTTATATATATTCTAATTGGATAAAAAGCCAAAACCCATCGGTATGCTGCATCCAGACCCATCTCACATGCAACGATACGCAAAGACTCAAAGAGAAGGAGGAAGATTTACCAACCAAACAGAGAGTAAAAATAAACAAATAAACAAAAAGCAGGAGATGCAATTCTCGCCTCTGTCAAAGTAGACTTTAAAGCAACAAAGATCAAAAGAGGCAAAGAAGGACATTACATAACGGCAAAAGGATCAATGTAACAAGAAGAGCTAATGATTCTATAGATCAACCAGACAGAAAATTAACAAGGACATCCAGAACTTGAACTCAGACCCGGAACAAGTAAACTTAATGAACATTTGTAGAACTCTCCACTTCAAATACACAAAACACACATTACCACCTCACACCTATTCTAAAAGAGACTACATAATTGGAAGTAAATCACTCCTCAGTAATCGCATAGCACTTCATAGGTTTAAATGAAGTATTGGTTGGCTGTTTGTTTGTTGTTTTCTTCCCTTATTCCTTCCTGTCTGCATCATTAAGTATGATTGTTGGTATAAAAGAGGTTTTCAATACCCATTACTAAACTGCATTCTAGCCTGGGCAAGAAAGTAATACTCCCATTCTCTCTCTCTCTTTCTCTTCCTTTTTCCTCCTCTTCTTCATTCTTTTTCTTCTTTCTTTCAAAAAAAAAAACAAAAGAAAAAAAAAAAGAAACCCAGACAAATGTGACACTCTCTGTGTATCAGCAGCGGAGAACGAAGGCTGCAGTTTATCTGAAGTTCTTGTCGTTAAATGTACGCTCCTCCTCCTCGTCACAGCCACGCTTCCTTTAGGGAGTCAGATTAGACTTGTTGCATCCTGGCTCGAAGCAAATATATCTAAAAGTCTGTAACCAGCAGCGCAACACTTTTAACTTTTAAAAATAGCCATTAAACAGGTACAATTAGTCATGACTGCGACTTATTCAAGCATGTGGGGTGTTTGTATTGGCATGGCAACAGGCGGCTAATATTAGTCTTGAACATTTGTTTTGTGTATGTTTTTCTCATTGTGTAATTTTCCTGGATCAGTGCCCATGTCACCCCATCCATTCACATGTTCACCCATCTATCCCTAACCCCTCTAACTTGCATCCATCTATCCATCTATCTGTCCACTAATCCGTTCATTCATCCATCTATTCATTTATTAGTCCGTCTATCCATCCATAACCACCTATCCCCTTATCCATCATCCATTCATTAGTCCATCCATCTGTCCATTCATCCATAACCACTTGTCCATCTGTTTATCCAGTCATCCATCCACCCATTCATTCATCTGTTCATTCATTAGTCTGTCCATCTTTCCATTCATCCATAACCACACATCTATTTATTCATCCATCCGTCCATTAATGCATTCATTCATCCATCTGTTCATTCATCCATAACCACTCATCCATTTTTCAGTCATCCATCCATCCATGTATCCATTCATTAGTCCGTCTGGGCATTCATCTATAACCACTCAGCCATCTATTTATTCATCTGTCCATCCATCCATCCATCTGTTAACGCATTCATTCATCCATTGATTCATTCATTAGTCTATCCATCTGTCCATTCTTCCATAACCACTCATCCATCCATCCATCCATTCATTAGTCCATCCATCTGTCCATTCATCCATAATCACACACTTATCTATCCATCCGTGTGTGTATCCATCCCTCCACACGTTCATGTCCCCATCTCTACCCACCCATGCACCCATGCATCCCTGACTGCTGAAGCACTGTTGAGTGTCTTGCTGGTGACAGCAGTGGGCTGTCAGGTGCTAGTGGTCCGGAAGGGTCAGGCTGTGACACACCCCGCTGTGCAGCGCTGTGTCCTGTGCCCTCAGCCACAGCCCTGTCCCTGCTTCCTCGTACCTCCGCCCACATTTTCAGAATGGTGTTGGAAGCCCAGCTAGACGGTTATAGAGAAGGAGGTGGCTATGGAAGGAGCCCCGCCTGTAGATGCACACCTCCTTTCTCCTAAGTTCAGAATGCACTGATTTAAAAACACAACTTTCTCCTATTTGGGTGCGGGGGGCAGTGATTAGAGAAGCCTCATTTGCTGAGAGGAGACTGCGTGGGCCTCGCAGCCCCGGGGTGAGGAAACGGTCGCTCAGGCTGGTGACACGGAATAACCTGAGTGAAGACGTCCACGTGGAGACTTTCAAGAGGGACTGCTTCAGCTTTTGTTCTTTGCCCACGTTCTGTTTTGTGTCTGCTCGCTCAGAAACCTCCTGATAGTCCATCTTCAGCCCTTCCATCGTCAGCATCTCTTGGGTTCATTACTTCTCACATACACCTTTGTCCTGTGGTATTTTTTTCATTGATAAAACTGTCGTATTTAGTACTTTAAAAAGCATTTCTGGTCAGGTGAGGTGGCTCACGCCTATAATCCCAGCACTTTGAGAGGCCGAGGTGGGTGGATCACGAGGTCACGAGTTCGAGACCAGCCTGGCCAACATGGTGAAGCCCCATCTCTACTAAAAATACAAAAATTAGCTGGGTGTGGTGGTGCATGTCTGTAATTCCAGCTACTCAGGGGGATGAGGCAGGAGAATCGCTTGAACCTGGGAAGCGGAGGTTGCAGTGAGCCGAGCAGAGACTGGGCAACAGAGCAAGACTCCATATCAAAAACAAAAAGCATTTCCTCGTTCATCATCAGCGTGGGTTGCCTCTCTCGTCTTCCTGGCAGGTGATGTGTATGTGGGAAGTCCCCTAGGTGAGATCCCCTTAGAGTCTCTTAGAATAACTATTTGGTGTAAATATTTCATGATTCCACTTTATGATTCATCTCCTCAGTGGAGGTCATTAAAACACAATTGGCCTGATTTGAGGCTTTTCGAAAAGCAACAAGCAAAACTCAGTCTGTTTCAGTGGAGCCTGGAGTCAGTTACTTCCTGGGCTGGGTTTGTGAAGAGGGGCTTCCTGCCTGCCAGTGGGCTGCATCCTGGATGAGTGCCCAGTGGGATAATGTGATTTATCCACTTATTTTGCTCAACTCAAAGAGCACACTGGGTCTTTCCGGACAGGAACAGCCTCAATTAACCCGTACAATTGTTTAAACTATTCCCGTTCGCCTGTTTGAATTCTGACACTTTCCTAAGTTGTCACCATCTCAGCTGCACCTTCTAAGTGAAGGAGCCCCGTCCTCAGCTGTGCTGGCAGCCTGCCTGTGATGCTGAATTTTATGTTGACTTTGGCTGGGCCACTGCACCCAGATATGTGATCGGACATTATTCTAGATGTTTCTGTGAAGGAGTTTTTAGAGGACAGTAACATTTACTTCAGTAGACTTTGAGTAAAGCTGACTGTCCTCTGTGGTATGGGTGGGTCTTGTCCCATCAGTTGAAGGCCTTAACAGAACAAAGGCTGGCCTCCCGTGAGCAGGAGGAGATTCCACCAGCAGCAGAGGCAGCTTTTGACGGGAGCTGCGGCATCAGTAAGTGGCCACCACGTGGACCGCTGTCCTGAGTCAGGCGCCCACCCGGGTCCAGCCAGCTGCGGTCCGGAGGCCCAGGTCGCGTGACACACGTTGTCAACGCTGGGTTGGTCAGGGTTCTCCAGAGAAATGGAAACCATGGGATGTGTGTACATGCGTGTGTGTGTGTGAGAGAGATGCAGAGAGAGCTGCATCTGGGGGGCACAGGTGGGCGGCCGCCTCCCCGCACTCTGGTCCTGCGTGAGGAGCAGGTGGTGTGAGAGGCATGGAGCCAGGCCCCCCTGCAGACTCTGGACTTGCCAAGCCTCCAACCGTCTCCTCAGCCAGCTCCTTAAAATACACCCCTCTCTCTTTCTGCCTCTCTCCTCACCCTCAACCCCCACCTCTCTCTCTGCATCCCTGTCTCCCTCTCACACATATACACGTGCACACACACACTGACACACATCCTGCGGTTTCCGTTTCTCTGGAGAACCCTGACCAACGCAGTGTTGGCGACGTGTGTCACGTGACTTGGTCCTCCTGGACCGCAGCTGGCTGGACCCGGGTGGGTGCCTGACCCAGGACAGCGGTCCATGTGCCGGCCACTTAGTGATGGTCAGGCTTAGCCCAGGTGATGCTGTCTCCTGAGAACCTGAACTTGAAAAAACGTTTAGGTGGTACGTTAGTGACATAGATTAATGGAGTAGCTTTGGGTGGTCGGCTAGTGGAGTATTAGTAGAGTAGGTTTGGGTAGTTGGTTAGTGGAGTAACTTTGGGTGGTTGGTTTGTGGAACAAGTTAGTAGAGTAGCTTAGGGTGGTCGGTTAGTGGAGTAGGTTAGTAGAGTCGCCTTGGGTGGTAGGTTAGTGGAGTAGGTTAGTAGCGCAGGTTTGGGTAGTTGGTTAGTAGTTTTGGGTAGTTGGTGAGTGGAGTAGGTTAGTAGCATAGGTTTGGGTGGTCAGTTAGTGGAGTAGGTTAGTAGAGCAGGTTTGGGTAGTTGATTAGTAGAATGGCTTTGGGTGGTTGGTTAGTGGAACAGGTTAGTAGCTTTGGGTGGTTAGTTAGTAGAGTAGGTTAGTAGAGTAGGTTTGGGTGGTCAGTTATTGGAGTAGGTTAGCAGAGTAGGTTTGGGTGGTCGGGTGGAGTAGGTTAGTAGAGTCGCCTTGGGTGGCTGGTTAGTGGAGTAGGTTAGTAGGGTAGGTTTGGGTAGTCGGCTAGTGGAGTAGGTTAGTAGCGCAGGTTTGGGTAGTTGGTTAGTAGTTTTGGGTAGTTGGTGAGTGGAGTAGGTTAGTAGCATAGGTTTGAGTGGTCAGTTAGCGGAGTAGGTTAGTAGAGCAGGTTTGGGGAGTTGATTAGTAGAATGGCTTTGGGTGGTTGGTTAGTGGAACAGGTTAGTAGCTTTGGGTGTTTGGTTAGTGGAGTAGGTTAGTAGAGCAGGTTTGTGTGGTTGGTTAGTGGAGTAGGTTAGTAGGGCGAGTTTGGGTGGTCAGTTAGTGGAGTAGGTTAGTAGGGTAGGTTTGGGTGGTTGGTTAGTGCAGTAGGTTAGTAGGGTAGGTTTGGGTGGTGAGTTAGTGGAGTAGCTTTGGGTGTTTGGTTAGTGGAGTAGGTTAGTAGAGCAGGTTTGTGTGGTCGGTTAGTGGAGTAGGTTAGTAGGGCGAGTTTGGGTGGTCAGTTAGTGGAGTAGGTTTGGGTGTTTGGTTAGTGGAGTAGGTTAGTAGGGTAGGTTTGGGTGGTTGGTTAGTGCAGTAGGTTAGTAGGGTAGGTTTGGGTGGTGAGTTAGTGGAGTAGCTTTGGGTGTTTGGTTAGTGGAGTAGGTTAGTAGAGCAGGTTTGTGTGGTCGGTTAGTGGAGTAGGTTAGTAGGGCGAGTTTGGGTGGTCAGTTAGTGGAGTAGGTTTGGGTGGTTGGTTAGTGGAGTAGGTTAGTAGAGCAGGTTTGCGTGGTTGGTTAGTGGAGTAGGTTAGTAGGGCGAGTTTGGGTGGTCAGTTAGTGGAGTAGGTTAGTAGGGTAGGTTTGGGTGGTTGGTTAGTGCAGTAGGTTAGTAGGGTAGGTTTGGGTGGTTGGTTAGTGCAGTAGGTTAGTAGGGTAGGTTTGGGTGGTCAGTTATTGGAGTAGGTTAGTAGGGTAGGTTTGGGTGGTTGGTTAGTGCAGTAGGTTAGTAGGGTAGGTTTGGGTGGTGAGTTAGTGGAGTAGCTTTGGGTGTTTGGTTAGTGGAGTAGGTTAGTAGAGCAGGTTTGTGTGGTTGGTTAGTGGAGTAGGTTAGTAGGGCGAGTTTGGGTGGTCAGTTAGTGGAGTAGGTTAGTAGGGTAGCTTAGTAGAGGACGTCAGTGCCGCAGGTCAGTGGAGCAGTCCATGTGGTTCCAGGCTGAGGATCAGCTATTTAGTGGTTCTGTCTGCATTTATTAGAAGACCTTCTATAAATAGGCAGTTTCCCACATCAACAATTTGGTGACCTGATTCTTTGCATCTATTAGGTAAATGAGGTGAGTGTATTGTAGTAAGTTTTCCTTTTGTCAGTAGGAGTTCACAAAGACCCAGGGGTGTGTGAAGTCTTTTCCATTTGTGTGTGGACCCATTGTTTCCTGGTTGTGTGGTTGCCAGTCAGGAAAAGCTGCTGAGCCCAGTTGAATCAGACAGCCTGGGGCGAGAGGCGTTTGGACTGATCTGCAGACCTGAGAACAAAGAGGCCTTGAATAGTGGACAGACAGCTGCGGAATCCCGTGCCCGTCAGACTTTGCCCCGGCCAGTTTAGGCATTCATCTATTGTTGGGGGAGGCCAAAAATTCACCAACCAAGCATGCTTCTCGGGAGTGGCATCAGCCGAGAGGATGGTGAGGGCACTTTCTCATGGCCGGCATTTCTAGACTTCAGATTTGGGGCGGCCTTGGCACTCTAAGGTCGATGGTGGTGTTACATCAGCTGTGTCCTCCCATCAGTACACAGACCTTAGCCAAGTTAAAACTGGGGAGCACTGAGCATGGCAGTGATCCCACCTACCGAGGGGCTGTTGAGAGGGGGCCAGGCAGGGCCTGGGGACGTGGGGCTGGGTGGGGCGAGGCTGGCCTCCACCCCTTCTTCGGCCCCGTGGGGCTGTGTGACTTTAGGCCCCTGGACCCAATTCTCTGAACCTGTCCACGTGGCGTGAAATGAAGGAGTGGAACTGGGCGTCCTCTCACCGTTTTTCAGCCCTCGTGTTTGTCCTTGGAATCAACAGGAGTGTCTGGAGTGGTCACCCCTGTGCTGATGGAGAAGAGGCTGGGAGGGCGTGAGAGGTACCACCAGGGCATAAGGCCCCAGGCAGGACTGTCCTCCTCACTGTGGGCCCCACCATGTGAATGGAGGTGCCCATCTCTTTCTGAGGGGCCCCATGGCAACCTCTCGCCCTGGGTAGAGGGTGTCCCCATGCCCAGCCTGTCAGCTGCCTTCCATGTTGGTCCTCTTAACCTCCAGCTTCCCACTCACTGGTCACGTCTTATTTCATCCGGTCATTGCCACAGTCCTGGGAGGAAGGCTGTGTTGCTGCCCTGTTTTTTTCTTTTTTTGAGGTGGAGTTTTGCTCTGTCGCCTAGGCTGGAGTGCAATGGCTCTATCTTGGCTCACTGCACCCTCTGCCTGCCAGGTCGAAGTGATTCTTCTGCCTCAGCATCCTGAGTAGCTGGGATTACAGGTGTGCACCACCATCCCTGGCTAATTTTTATATTTTTACTAGAGACAGGGTTTTGCCATGTTGGCCGGGCTGGTCTCAAACTCCTGACCTTGGGAGATCTGCCCGCCTCAGCCTCCCAAAGTGCTGGGATTACAGGCATGAGCCACCACACCCGGCCCACCACCCTGGTTTTATAGATACCTACACAGGGACAGAGTCCACCTGTGCCACCTGACTGTTGGGGACCACACCCACCCTGCACCATGGCATGTTCCTTGCGTTAGAAGATACAGCTGCCTGTTTGCACCTGTGTCCTGTTTTCATAACAGGAAGGCACACACGGTTTCTCAGCAGAAGCTGAGCTGAGTTCCCCCTTCTCACCATCTGGGATTTCATTTGCATGATTCTGCTGGGAATTGACTCCCGATTCGTCACTGTTTTCGTGGCTGTTTCTAATTAGGTAGATGACGGCCACCGTGTTTTCCCGGATGTGCCTCGCTGGAAATGTGGAGTTCCTGCAGTTGTTTCACATGCCTGGTTCTTTAGCAGTTGACCGTTGGCTCTTCCCCTCTCATGACCCCTCCGTCCTTGCCCTTAACCCTGGAGGAGGGTCTTTCTGGGACAGAATGAAATGGCCTTGGAAGAAGTTTTCAGGAATGCAAAACTGGCCAAGTTTTTCTGCCTGGAAAGCAAGAAAAATATTGATGTTGTTTTTAACATCCATGGACGAAGCTTTGGATTTTTTCCCCAAAAAGGAAAGTGTATACGCATGAACAGATTTGTATTGCTTATTAGTAAGCCGGGGGGAGGCTTTGTATTAATGGGTGCTGGGCTCATATGTGGCCTAAAACCTCATGCTCCCAAAACATAAATGCTAGAAATCGGTTCCTCTGGGACAGGGTGAGCAAGACAGGGCGCCAGGCCAGGCTCCCAGACCCTGGAGAGGGACCTCTGCTTCCTGCGTCCTTGCCAAGGGCCTCATCTGATCCATGCCTGGTTCTGTCCAGCCTGAGAAAGACCTTCGCACTTTGCATTTCTAAATGGTTGAAAAAAACTGAAAGAAGGGTAATAGTTCATGACGTGGACACTTTATGAAACTGGAATTTCAGTGCCACACATAAAAGCTTATCGGAGCGTGGCCACAGCCACCGGGTCACATCCTTCTGTGGCTGCACTCCTGCTGCAGAGACAGAATTCAGGAGTGGTGAGGCCGTGATCTGAGCCTCAAGCAGAGAGGTCCCCACCTGGCCTTGTAGGGAACACATGCTGGGCCTGCTGTGGGAGGGGCCTTTCCCTGAGCGTGGACCCACGGGCATCGCTGGGCGAGGATTGGTGGTGATGACAGAGGGCCTGGGAGTTCTAGAAAGTGTAACTGGCAGGGTCCCTGCTCCTACAGTGCCCCGCCTCCTTGGCAGGAGCAACACCTGCCCTCCTTTCAAAGGCATGGGAGCAGAGAGGGTGTGGGCTGGTCAGGGGACCAGGGGTCCTTCCCAAGAGTGGGCCCTGGGGTTTTGGAGGGCTTGGCCTGGGCTGGGGTCGGCCCCTCAACTACCTGCCAAGAGTGCTGTGGGTGTGGCGTGTGAGTCCATCATAATCTAGTGCAGATGTCAGAGCAAGAAATAAGGCCGTTGGGAAAACAGCCCGATCCTGGGTGCAGACGGGTGTGGCGGCGGGAAGTCACCAAGGGTGACGGATGCGTGTTCTTGAATCTTTTTATCTGAAGGCCATTTCCAAAGCTGCCAATCCCAGTATTATGGTAGGTGGCCCAGGGTAGGCCATGTTTCCTGGTGACGAGAACCTTCGCTGTCCCTCGGGACCCCTGTGCCTGGCCGGCTATGGGAGCCTGTGCCTTCCCGGCCATGGGAGCTCCTTCCCGGCTATGGGAGCCTGTGCCTTCCCGGCCATGGGAGCTCCTTCCCGGCTATGGGAGCCTGTGCCTTCCCGGCCATGGGAGCTCCTTCCCGGCTATGGGAGCCTGTGCCTTCCCGGCTGTGGGAGCCTGTGCCTTCCCGGCCGTGGGAGCTCCTTCCCGGCCGTGGGAGCCTGTTCCTTCCCGGCCATGGGAGCTCCTTCCCGGCTATGGGAGCCTGTGCCTTCCCGGCCGTAGGAGCTCCTTCCCGGCTGTGGGAGCCTGTGCCTTCCCGGACGTGGGAGCCTGTGCCTTCCGGGACGTGGGAGCTCCTTCCCGGCCATGGGAGCTCCTTCCCGGCCGTGGGAGCTGCTTCCCGGCCGTGGGAGCCTGTGTCTTCCCGGCCGTGGGAGCTCCTTCTTGGCCATGGGAGCTCCTTCCCGGCTATGGGAGCCTGTGTCTTCCCAGCCGTGGGAGCACCTTCCCGGCCGTGGGAGCCGCTTCCCGGCCGTGGGAGCATCTTCCCGGCTGTGGGAGCCTGTGCCTTCCCGGCTGTGGGAGCCTGTGTTTTCCTGGCCGTGGGAGCTCCTTCCCGGCTGTGGGAGCCTGTGCCTTCCCGGCTGTGGGAGCCTGTGTTTTCCTGGCCGTGGGAGCTCCTTCCCGGCCGTGGGAGCCTGTGCCTTCCCAGCCGTGGGAGCTCCTTCCCGCCCATAGGAGCTGCTTCCCGGCCGTGGGAGCTCCTTCCCGGCCGTGGGAGCCTGTGTCTTCCCGGCCGTGGGAGCCTGTGCCTTCCCAGCCGTGGGAGCTCCTTCCCGCCCATAGGAGCTGCTTCCCGGCCGTGGGAGCTCCTTCCCGGCCGTGGGAGCCTGTGCCTTCCCAGCCGTGGGAGCTCCTTCCCGCCCATAGGAGCTGCTTCCCGGCCGTGGGAGCTCCTTCCCGGCCGTGGGAGCCTGTGTCTTCCCGGCCGTGGGAGCCTGTGCCTTCCCGGCCGTGGGAGCTCCTTCCCGGCCGTGGGAGCCTGTGTCTTCCCGGCCGTGGGAGCCTGTGCCTTCCCGGCCGTGGGAGCTCCTTCCCGGCCGTGGGAGCCTGTGTCTTCCCGGCCGTGGGAGCCTGTGCCTTCCCGGCCGTGGGAGCTCCTTCCCGGCCGTGGGAGCCTGTGTCTTCCTGGCCATGGGAGCGCCTTCCTGGCCGTGGGAGCTCCTTCCCGCCCGTGGGAGCCTGTGTCTTCCCGGCCGTGGGAGCTCCTTCCCGGCCGTGGGAGCTCCTTCCCGGCTGTGGGAGCCTGTGTCTTCCCAGCCGTGGGAGCACCTTCCCGGCTGTGGGAGCTCCTTCCCGGCCGTGGGAGCTCCTTCCCGGCCATGGGAGCCTGTGTATTCCCAGCCGTGGGAGCACCTTCCCGGCCGTGGGAGCTCCTTCCCGGCCGTGGGAGCTCCTTCCCGGCCATGGGAGCCTGTGTATTCCCAGCCGTGGGAGCACCTTCCCGGCTGTGGGAGCTCCTTCCCGGCCGTGGGAGCTCCTTCCCGGCCATGGGAGCCTGTGTATTCCCAGCCGTGGGAGCGCCTTCCCGGCCGTGGGAGCTCCTTCCCGGCTGTGGGAGCCTGTGTCTTCCCGGTCATGGGAGCTCCTTCCTGGCTGTGGGAGCTCCTTCCCGGTCGTGGGAGTGCCTTCCTGCCTGATGAGGCACGCTTACATTTTTTTCTCGTGTCTCTTTAAGCAATACCCATAAAATGGGGTCCGGGAACAGCTCAGGACACTCCCGTGGAGATGCGGCTCTGGAGCAGGTGGTGTTGTGGTTGCCTGGCTGCCCCCCTCACCTCTCGCAGGCTCGGGGCCCCAGGTGCGCCCCTCAGTCTGTGCCCCATGCTCAGGAGGCACCGCTGTGGCTGCAAGTACCGGGAGCATGCACCAAGGTCCCGAGGACACGAGCATGTGGGGGCCGAGGCTCCCACCCACCCCGGGTCCATTGGGAGGCACAGCCGCTGTGCGGCCGCCTGGGCTGGGAGGGGGACAGCTGCTGCCCTGTGGGGAGAGGCGGCCCCCAGGGCCCTCAGGTCAGAGGTCACCCACAGGAGCCTGGAATGGTTTTTCCAGGTGGAGCTTTTGCTCTGCCCTTGGGCAGGAAGGCCTCTGAGTCGCTGACTTCCCGGGTGCCTCCGGTTCGGATCCACCAGCTTCTTTTCGCCGGGATGGAAGCCTGAAGGCCAGGCGGAGCTATCACAGCGCAGAACTGTAGCAAGGAGAGGCTCAGCCTTCTTTCTTCTGCAGTTATTGATCGTTGGTGCAGAAAATTAGAGTTGCTTTAGATCTCGCTCTGCAAGGCACTGGGGAGCGTGTCTGAATGCCGAGAGTCTCGCGTGGGGAGGGAGAGACAGGAGCGTGGTGGGGCTTCGTGCAGCAGCCTGAGGACTCGGGCTCCAAGGTCACCAGGTCTTGGAAATGGGACCACTTACTTATGTGACCCATTCATTTGCTTTTAATTAAAGGAATATTCTTTTTTTAGAGAAAATATACAAAATACTCTAAATCGGCTGGGCATAGTAGCTTACGCCTGTGATCCTAGCGCTTTGGGAAGCCAAGGTGGGTAGATCACTTGAGATCAGGAGTTTGAGACCATCCTGGCCAACATGGTGAACCCCATCTCTATGAAAAATAAAATCAGCTGGACCTGGTGGAGGATGCCTGTGATCGTAGCTACTCAGGAGGCTGAGGCAGGAGAATCACTTGAACCCGGGAGGCGGAGGTTGCAATGAGCTGAGATTCTGGCACCCCACTCCAGCCTGGGCAACAAAGCAAGACTCCATCTCAAAGAAAAAACTAAAACTAAGAATAACGGTTCCCCCGCCCCCGAGTCTCATCCGATGGTTTTCATTTTAGTTCTGCTTCTGGCTGCCTTTCCACGACAAGGCCGCCGTCTGTGACCTCCTCTGCTTCAGGCTGTCCCTGGGTATTCACTGCTGGGACGAAGAGGAATTTAGCAAATCTAGATTTCTGCTCTTCTCCCCTTTCTGCCAGTTTCAAATTTTGTTAGTTATTTATCTGACATTAACAAGGCTCCTAACATTTCAACTTTATCCTCTATAACGGTGGTCTTCCCCAGTCTGTCTGTATGTTGACTGTAAAAAGTTGAACCCAATAAAACAAGGTTTAGTGTTATGATTATTTTATGACATTATGCATTACAAAAAAGTGAAACATCACCGTAGGAAGGAAATAATACTGTCACTCACCCCAGATAAGCCACATAATCACTGCATTTTTATATTTGCTAATTGAAAAAACTCAGAAACCTGAAATGATAATAAAAATTAGAATGTACGTTCTTTCTTCCAATTTGTCAATGCCTTGATTATTTCCCAGTCTTCTTTGGAAATAGTTTTCTGTCCTATGCTTTTAATATTCTCTTAGTTTTTTTTTCTGAGCATATATTATATTGGAGAGAAAAAGTGGTTTTTTTTGACCTTCTTTGCTCTTGATATGTATGCGTCAATATTTTCATCGACGAAAACTTTTAAATAATTTACTGGATGGTTACTCGAAAGTTGAGTTAAGTTGACATCTTGTCTTGGGACGCCAAGATGGGAGCCACGGGTGGGGTGCAGTGGAGCTTTGGATGAGGGGCAGGTCCTGGCTCGGCCTCCTGCCTCCTGAGAGAGCAGTTACGAGTCCAGGCCTCCATTCATAAGGAGCCGCGATCTCCCCAGACCTTCTGAGTGACGATTTGGTTGTGGCTCCCACATGCAGTGGGAGCTGGCTGTGCAGGAGGGTCATCACCGCCAGAGCGCCTCCCCCTGCCTAGCCCTCCACAAGTGCTTCCTGCAGGTGGCCCTGCTTTCATTCAGCCTAGCGGTTCAGCAGGTGCCGGTGGAGAATGGGTGCTGGTGGAGTGGGTGCTGGTGGAGAGCGGGTGCTGGTGGAGCGGGTGCTGGTGGAGAGTGGGTGCTGGTGGAGTGGGTGCTGGTGGAGAGCGGGTGCTGGTGGAGCGGGTGCTGGTGGTGGGTGGGTGCTGGTGGAGTGGGTGCTGGTGGAGAGCGGGTGCTGGTGGAGCGGGTGCTGGTGGTGGGTGGGTGTTGGTGGAGTGGGTGCTGGTGGAGAGTGGGTGCTGGTGGAGCGGGTGCTGGTGGAGAGTGGGTGCCGGTGGAGAGTGGGTGCTGGTGGAGTGGGTGCTGGTGGAGAGTGGGTGCTGGTGGAGTGGGTGCTGGTGGAGCGGGTGTGGTGGAGAGTGGGTGCTGGTGGAGAGTGGGTGCTGGTGGAGTGGGTGCTGGTGGAGAGTGGGTGCTGGTGGAGTGGGTGCTGGTGGAGCGGGTGTGGTGGAGAGTGGGTGCTGGTGGAGAGTGGGTGCTGGTGGAGTGGGTGCCAGTGGAGAGCGGGTGCTAGTGGAGTGGGTGCTGGTGGAGTGGGTGTGGTGGAGAGTGGGTGCTGGTGGAGTGGGTGCTGGTGGAGTGGGTGTGGTGGAGAGTGGGTGCTGGTGGAGTGGGTGCTGGTGGTGGGTGGGTGTTGGTGGAGAGCGGGTGCTGGTGGAGTGGGTGCTGGTGGAGCGGGTGTGGTGGAGAGTGGGTGCTGGTGGAGAGCGGGTGCTAGTCTAACATGAGTCCCTTTAAAGACTTCACCTCCTAATACCAATACGATGTGCTGCTGTCTCCAGCTGTCCCCCGGCCATGCTGGGCCCCGACCCTGCTGCACCCCAGCCCTGCTGTGGCTTCCCTAAGAGGCCCTTCCCTCACCCTTTCTTCTGTGGGGTCGGATCACAGCCAGGATGCAGGGACAGGAGCCTGGCTCCCATGGGGAAGACTGGCCCCGAGCTCTGTCCCGTGGTGAACTTCTGGCAGCCTCCACAGATCATGCTTGTGACCGTGCTGTCTGTGAAATCAGGTGACACCGTGGTAAGGGCGCTGCAGGACTGTGTTTTGGAGCCAGCATTCTGCATCAGCAGTGACTCCTTAAAAACCTGTACATGTAGAAAGGGCCTTAGTGAGCTCAGCGGGGCACACCGGACTGCACGGGCTCTTGGTGAATTGTGTCTCACCCGGGAGGGGAGATGATCAAATGGATTCGATTAGAGATGTCCCTGTTTCTATGAACTGGGTGTGCCCCATGGGGGTGGGGCAGCTGAGGGAGCTCTCACCATTTCTTCCCTGTGGGGCAAGTCGGGGTTCTGGGTGCACAGCTGCGTCAGGGACCCCCTCCTTTTCATCGGCCATCGTGGGTCAGAGCGGAACCTTCCCGGCTTCTGTGTCTGCCTCTGTAAAGGTTTGAGTCACTTAGGCTTCTTAGGATTTTTGTCATTCTAGTCAGGAAGAAACGTCCTGCTAAGGGCTGAGGCTGACTGGGTTCTTGGTGTTGGGTGGGGTTGAGCAAGGCCCTCGGGGGCAAACTCCAGCCCCAAACCAAAGCGGAGCTGCCGGAACCCGGGAGGGAGAACGTTTTTTAAATCCAGGAGCTTTGTTGGCTACAGCATCCTGCTGGGTTGTAAGAAGTGTCTTTTCCCCTCTTAACTAATTGCAGAACAATGGCAGGGAGGGACAAGAGGGTGCCTGATGAGACCTGGGCCTGCGCCAGGGCACAAGCCCACAGCCAGCCCAGCCCCGCGATCCCAGCTCAAGCACGCAGCTCCAAAGCAAACACCAGCTCCCGGGGTTTACTTGGCGCCGAGGTGGGAAGATGACTGGAGAATCCCCGTTCATCCTGCGGCTTCCAGGCCTGGGTGTGCACCTCGTTCCTGGGACAAAGCTCATTGTTCCAGCTGGAGAAGGGCTCCCTGAGGACGGCCTGCGTTTGGTTCCCGCTGTCACTTCTTGTTACTTTCCAGTCTTAAGAGTTCCTCTCTAGCCCTTAGGACATCGGTGTGGTATAATGGGTTCCCTAAGGTGCTTCCTGTTTCCTTTACGCAGTCACCAGAACTGTTGCTAGGGGAGTCTGCAGATGGCTGCCCAGGCAGCTTGGTACGATTCTCTAAGATTCAACGAAGAACCCAGAGTGCTGATTCCCGCCTCGTGCAGGGCAAGTGTCTTCTCCTTTTTCATCCCATTCTACTCACTTCTTGCCTGTTTGACAGCTCATAGCCCTTCTGCAGGGATTTCCTTGGTTCCAGTTTGGAAGATTTTTGGCAGCCTCGTGCTTCCAAAAGTTTGGGCAAAAAGTGTGGGTTGATGACAGAAAAGTCAGACATATCATGACTAAATTATAATTTGTTTCTGATTACTTCGATTTGACAGTTTGATGATTAAAAGGCGTGGATGAGGCATCTGGGATTGAGGAACGGTGCAGCGTGGTCTCAGGTTGTATTACTTGTGGGGCAGGTGACGCTTGAAGCTGACTGGCTTCTGGCAATGCCAGTGGGATGTAGGAGTCTGCGGCTTGCAGTGAGACCCTTTCCGATTTGTGATTTAAACAGTTGTCACCACACTTGCTCCCTGGAGGACTTGATCCGATGTGGAGGCAGGACTGTGACCCCGTGAGTACCAGGCCACCAGTGGGACAGGGAAGCCTCATCTCCCAGATAGATCTTTAGGCGCTAGACAGACCAGCTTCCAAATTTGTGAAAAAAGCCAGGAGCTCCTAATTCTCACTGAAGGTCAGACGCACTGGGATAGTCTCTGGGTTTGAGAGCCCAGGAATCAGGCGACAGGGTAGAACTGAACCCAGCGTCCAGTCGGATCAATGTGCTCGTTCTGACTGAGGCCTGGAGGCCCTGGAGAAGCTGGACCAGAGAAGACAGTACCTCGAGGCGTGTCCAAGCCACGTGGACTCCTGAGTGGCCCTGCCGAGGAGCCTGGATTGCCTGGGGGAGGCTGCGATGGACGGAGAACTGCTCCTTGCAGCCCTGCCCTCCACTCAGGAAACCCTCCAAAAGGACTGGTGATACTCCACGCATCCCAGTGGTGGGCAGCCGCACCCTGTGCCCTGTGTCCCAGGTCGTGGGGAGGTGCACCCTGCATCGGGGCTCAAGGGGCGTGGCACATTCACCCCTCCCAATTCCAGCTTTTCTGGAGGGTGTGTCTTTAGTGGGTTTCGTGGGTTTGGGAGTGAACTGAGACTCTGCGTCTCCCTCAGGGGATGCCCAGGGCACTGGGATGTATGCAGACATGCCCTGCTTCCACGTCCTGGGCGTGACCAAGTGACGTCGGGTTTGTGCCGTTACTGCTGTTGTCTTTTTTTCTGTAACTTTAGTTAATTCTTAGCTGGTTGCTTACCAGGTCCTGTGTACGTTCTCTCATTGCATCCTCAGAATACACCTATCAATAATGCATCGTCTGCTTTCAAACAATGTGATGATGGTTGATTCCCAAGACTTATGTGAAAAGAAAATAAGTCGTGGGACCCCCCCAGGTCACTAAGTTAGAGGAAAAAGTGCCGCTGGGAACTCTTCGGGCAGACGCGCCTCCCATTCCACTCAAAGGCGGCCCTCTGCTCACCGAGATGGACTCATATCTGAGCAGAAACAATGCAGCCGTTACCTACCTGTGACCAGAAACCCACTCCCGTCTCGGAGTTGTCTTCCCTTCACCTCAAGTTCTCCCCTTTCCGGACTGAACCCGTGTTCATCTTACACGCATTGATTGATGTCTCGTGTCTCCCTGAAATGTACAAAGCCGAGCTGTGCCCCAAAGACCTTGGACGGTGTCGTCAGAGGCCGTGTCATGGGCGTGCCCTTGACCTTGGCAAAATAAACTTTCTAAATGGACTGAGACCTGTCTCAGGTGTTTGGGGTTCACACATGTCACTGGGGTGGCGTCTGTGACCCGTGGGAGAGGCAGCCCCTGTCTCCCCTTCTCTCTTGGAGCAGCCCCTGGCCCCGTCCATGTGGCCCTGGTGGGGCCTGCCCCAGGCCCAGGCTGTTTCCTGCACCCTGGAGGAGGCCTCGGTGACAGGGGACCCTGTGCAAGAGGGAAGCTGTGGAGGAAGGGCAGGGAGAGAGGATGGGCAGACCCCCACTTCCCGTTACCTGGAAGCCAAGGTGAATCTTCACCCAAGCCCCGTCTGCTCCTTCTGCCTTCAGGTATTTGGGATATTCCAGGATCCCACAGGAAATGACCCTCAGCCAAAGGATTTTGGCCAGGCTTCTGTAGCTGAGGGGCAGGCGGGGCCTGACTATGGAATTTGATCTCATTACTGGCATCAGTGGGCATCTTATAAACACAGCAGCAGTTTCCAGTTCACCCTTGCAGCTCTGGCGGCTGGAAGTCCAACATCGAGCACCAGCAAATCAGGTGTCTGCTGAGGGCCACCCCAGTTCAGAGAAGGGACCTTCTCCCTCTGTCCTCACGTCGTGGACAGGACGAGGCTGCTCTGAGGGTCCTTTCACAGGGGCAGCCTTTCCACCCTGCGGCAGCACCGTCCTGGCCTCCTCACTCCCAGAGGCCCCGCCTCCCAATGCCAGCCCCTTGGGGATTAGGTCTCAGCACACAAATCTGACGGCACGAACGTGCAGTCTGCAGCGGTGATGGCTCAGGACACCCTGAGCACTAATGCTAGACGCAGGCAGCTGGACGCCCCGACCCCATCCCGCATCCCCCACCTTGAGCCCCCTTCTCTGAACAGCTCCCCGTCACCCGCAGTGGAAGTAAGGGACATCCCCAGGCTTCCCTCACACCACACAGCCCACCTTGGTGGTCCTATCCACTCTTCCTCTAAAATACACCCATGCCCTCCACTCTGGGTGCCCATCTCTCCTGCGGCTGCGGGCGCGTGCAGGCTGGAACTAGCCCGTGCTCTTCAAGTCACTGGCTGCCTGCACTGGTGGCTCAGGTCACATCTGTTAAGTACAGAAGCGAGTGACATTATGATGGCCTAGTCCTTCACAAACTTCAGTGGGCCACGTGAGACTCCCTGACATTCAACCCAAGTGCATGGATTTCCGTGAGCACCCCCGTGGTAAGGCAGGGCCACCTGTCACTCTCGGGGCACAAGCTCTGGGTGTCCTTCAGTGATGAAAGGCAGTCAGTAGTAGGAAGCACTGAAGTGATTTGGGGTCAGGCAAATGTTAATGGACAGCCACATGGCCTGGCTCTGGGCTGCGGCATTTCAAACTCCCACAGCCTCCCACTTCCAGCAAGACTGGCATGGAGAGGCAAGATTCAGCCTCCCACCATTCCCAGTGGGGTCGGGGTGGGGGCTTCTGTTCCTACATTCATCCTGGGAGAGGGCGTGTGGCATCGGTTGTAATTCCAACCTTTAAATCAGTAAAACACTTTGCACATTTGCCCCTCTGAAGCAGCACAGCCTAAGAGCCGTTGGGTTGTATTCATTTTTTGTTGTTGTTGAGACAGAGTGTCACTTGTGTCACCCACGCTGGAGTGCAGTGGCACAATCTCATTTCAGTGCAACCTCCGCCCCCCCAGGTTCAAGCAATTCTCCCACCTCAGCCTCCTGAGTAACTGGGATTACAGGTGTGCGCCACCACGCCCAGCTAATTTTTTGTACTTTTAGTAGAGACAGCGTTTCACCATGTTGGCCAGGCTGGTTTCAAACTCCTGATCTCAAGTGATCCGCCCACCTCAGCCTCCCACATTGCCGGGACCACAGGCGTGAGCCAACCCCCCAGCCTTGGCTGTATTGCTGTAACCTGTGTGTTCTCACTGCTGAGCAACACTCATGACAGAAAACCACAACACCGTCGCTGTGATTTACTTCTGGTACGCACGTTTGTGTTGAAATCCTGTACCTTAATGAGGAGTTTAAAATGAGAATAATTCTGCCATTAGCCTCAAGATGATTTTTAATATTGTGATCCAAATGTGATCAAAAATCTTGGGTTAAGATGCACAAAGTACTTTTAAAAATTCCAGACAATGGCTGGGTGTGGTGGCTCATGCCTGCAATCCCAGCACTTTGGGAGACTGAGATGGGTGGATCACCGGAGGTCAAGAGTTCAAGATCAGCCTAGTCAACAAGGCGAAACTCTGTGTCTACTAAAAATACAAAAATTAGCGAGCCACAGTGGCAGGCGCCTGTGTTCCCAGCTCCCAGGAGGCCGAGGCAGGAGAATTGCTGAACCCGGGAGGTGGAGATTGCAGTGAGCTGAAATCATGCCACTGCACTCCAGCTTGGGCAGCAGAGTGAGACTGTCTCAAAAATAAATAAAAAATAAAAATCCAGACAATAAAGATGAAGTCATAATAAAAACGTATTGAGAATAAAAACAATTCACCTCTGAAATGCATAGTATGTAGGGAATATTTGCAGGTAACCCCGGCTCTTGTTAGTCGGAAACATAAGCCTACGTATCATACACAGCTAGCTCAAGAAAGAGCAAAAGGCAAGAGTTTCCGTCATCACGTCATGAGAGTAACTAATTAGTCAATTTTCATTTCATAATTGAGATAATTTTGGTTCTTGATCCAAACAAGGTAGTGTGTAGCTTTGAGTTTGTGTGTGTGTGTGCACGCGCACGCATGTGTGATGGAGTTTCTTGTTGCCCAGGCTGGAGTGCAATGGTGCAATCTCGGCTCACCGCAACCTCTGCCTCCCGGGTTCAAGCAATTCTCCTGCCTCAGCCTCCCGAGTAGCTGGGATTACAAGCATACGCCACCACGCCCAGCTAATTTTTTGTATTTTTAGTAGAGACTGGGTTACCATGTGCTGGCCAGGCTGTTCCAGAAACTCCTGACCTCAGGTGATCCACCTGCCTCGGGCTTCCAAAGTGCTGGGATTCTAGGTGTGAGCCACCAGGCCCAGACACATTTTTATTTTTTTTATATTTAAAAATGAATTAACACATCTGAGACTTTTGCATATGCGAAAAGTCAAGATTGTTTTATTTTAAAAATCAGTATTATGGAAGGTATTATAGTAGAATAAACTTTATAAAACAATCTTTAATGACTGCTTTTTAAAATTCATACCTTTGTCATGATTAAGCATTACAGATTTATTTTGCTGTGAAAGGGACTCTAATGGCAAAAAAAATCCCTGGAGGAAATTAGATTAGAACTCGGGTTTCCACGCCTCCTTTCAGTTCTAACCTGTAGCTGTTCTGCAGTGCTGCAGTGACTCGTGATTTTGATGCCGAGTGTGAACCTGCACTTCGATGTTTCATTCCAAACACTACAATTCTTGACGTTTTTTTCTCTGGTAGGATTTTTAGTACGTTGAGATTTGAGAATAGTGGAAATATTAACAAGGAAACGGAAGGAAACGCGAAAACTACCCTCGGACTCCTCGTCCTCACTTGCTTCGTAAATGTCAAATACAAGTGAATCTGAGTTGTATTTCTGAGACTCTGAGTTGAGAAGTTCTTAGTTCCTGCTCGATGGTGAGGCCCGCTCCTCTGGAGACCGGAGAGGGTGCTGGCGCCCGCGCGCCCCGAGTGGGTCACACCCGGGAGCGCGCTTGGATGTGAGGGGCCGAGTCTCCTGAATTCTGCCAGGGAGGATCGACCTCTTGAAATGCCTTCAGTGAGAGCGACGTTCATGCCGAGGAGAGCGCGCTGGGCCGAGTCTGTTGCTTTTCTGGTTCTGCCACTTACAGACCGACTGACCTGAGGCCGGTTACCTCACCTTTCTTAGTTCCTAAATTCTTACTTGTCAAGGAAAGGGGTTTCTTCTAACCTGGGTCTTGTCCTCTCCTCCCTCCCCGCGTCAGCCGCCTTCGTGTGCTGTTCCTTCGTGGGCTGGTCGCTTCCCCAGGACGTTCCTTTGTCCCTCTGAAGTGGGGGTGACCCTGCCCTGCGGTCGTCATTTCTGAGCTCTTGAGTGATTCCCTGTCTGCACCGTGGTCTTCTCTGGGTGCCGGGTGTTCAGAGGCTGCCCTGATACGTGCTTCGGGTACCCAGTGAATGCGCTGGGAGGATCCGCTGGAATTGAAGGGGATGCTGTGACGGTTATTTGCAGAGTTTTCGGTTTACAGAGCACTTTTCACACACAAGCGCCTCCTCCTTCTGTGACCTTGTTCGCCGGTGCTTATTGTCATTGGTGCTTTATGGTTTAGGGCCCAGGCTTTAGAAGGATGCACCCCTCGCGCTTACCCAGGCAGGGGTGTGGCATTTGTGTTGCCATCTCCTGAGGCTTTGGCCCTGGCTTCGGCAACAGTTCATGGATGCCCTGTCCGATGTCAGCCCTCAGTGTTCATCTGTGTTCCACTCGCTTTAGTAATCACGCCACTTATAGGTTTCCCAGAACTTTCTAGAATCTATCTCCATTCTCATCATGTCAATTTACTTCATGGAGGGAGTGCCAGAGCCCCTTGCTTGTTGGGAGAAGTGGTCCCGCAGGCTGTGGGGATCAGGTGACCCAGTGGCCTCACTCATTGGCATGTGGCACACAGCCAGTGCCACGTGGTCACATCTGCCCAGGGTCCCTCTCCAGCGCCCGCAGCCCCTTGGGGAGCCACCACCGCAGGAGGTGGGTGGGAGCATGGAGCTCTCGAGAAGAGCCAAGGAAGGCTTGTTGAAGTGCTCTTTAAATCTTCAAGGTTTCGGGAAGGTTTTTTTTCCCCCCAGTTAGGATTATTTGTGGAAATATTTATTATGATTGTTAAAATAATAATTCTGCTTGTCAAGTAATGGGGTCATACGTAATTGCATAATGCAGGGATCAGATGCGTCCCCACAGTCCTGTTCCGCCCAGACATGTGCAAACATTACTTTCAAAGTCATGACGTGGCGAGCCCTTATATCCTGCACTTAGACTTAAGCACGTTTTAACTGGAGTTTAGGTTTACATTGATTGTAAGCTTTATGCCAATTATGGCCAGTAAGCTGAGGATCAGATGTGGAAGAAATGCGGAGGAAGTGAGCAGACGCCGCTGCTAGTGTTTGTGAGTGTGCATGTGTGTGCAGATGCCTTTCCTGTGTCTACTCACACTCAGCACACTTAACAGTCTATATAGTGTGTATTTGCATTCCATCTTGAGCATTCCTGAAGAATGATGCCTTTCAAACTTTACCCGACTTAGAATCACCTGGAAATCTTATTAGAACCCACGTTACTGGGACCCACTCCCAGAGCTACTGATTCTGGAGATTTGGGGCGGTACCCGGAGTTTGCTTTTCAAACAGGCTCCCAAGTGCTGCTGTGGAACAATGCTGGGCAGAATCTGGGCTGCTCTGTGGCGTGCAGACCCCTCCTGACCTGTCTAGCATCTCGCAAATTGAGAAGTGATTCAGGCAAAAATCAGCCCTTGCTGATTGCAGATGGGGTTCATATTTGAAAGGAACGTTGGTTTCCCGTGTCTGTGGTTTCTTAATGCCCTGAGCTTGTCTCTCGGGGACGGAGCCATGAGGACCTGGACCCCCCTGCCTGTTCTGTTGCTCTGGGGGAGGTAGGTTTCTGAGGCAGCTCCAGTTCCCCTCCAGTGACACGCGTGCAGATGTAGCTGTATTGTGAGTCAGCCCGCCCCAAACATACGCTCCGGTTTGGTGACAGTGTTTCTAGCTCCTTCCATGTGCTGTGGTATCAGACAGAACATGTAAACTCACACCCACATACAGATGAACACGTGCGTGTATAATATTGGTGTATGAGTGTCTTTTTGTCTCTGTTCCTCAGATGAGATCATTTCTAATATTTAGTGGCTCCTAAGTTCACTCCCCTCTGCATTATTAAGTATGTTAAGCCATGCAGTGAGCTTTTCATTTCAGCTATTATGTTTTTCAGTTCTAGAATTTCAGTTTGGTTCTGTTTTCATGTTTCACTTCGTCTGTTAAGATAACCCCCTTTGCAGTAAAGGGGACCCTCTGTTCTGCCCTCTTCATAGTAGAAGTCTTTTTTGGTGGCCTGGCTAAGACCGTGGTGGGAGGCCTAACCGCTGTAAGCAGGTTGTGAAATGGTCCCCTTAACTAGGCCAGTGCCATCCCACAGAAATACCGTGATAACTACTTTTGTAATTTTACATTTTGTGGTCAGTCTGTGAAAAAAAATTAGAAAGAAACAGTTAGTTTTAAAAATGTTTTATTTAACTCTGCATGCAAAACTTGTACATAGTTCAGCGTGTACTCAGCATAAAAGTTGTGCAAGATATACTTATGTTCTGTTTGTCTGTAGGAAGTCCTTGAGGTCCACTGTGAGTTTTGCACTTTTGCTCAACACTGGCCACCTCTCAGGTGCTCAGACCCAGGGCGCAGGGACTTGTGTATGGGACGGCTCCTCTCTGCCCATCACTCCAGGGGCTTGGTGGATCCGACTTCAGAACTGGCGCAAGACCTGCACGTCGGGAAGCTGGGTTTGCAGCTGGGTTTGCAGCTGCTCCTGCAGCCTCCCCACGCTCTCGTAGCCCAGTCTGCGTCTCGCTTTCCAGCTTCCAGGTCGCCGTTGCCTCCTCTGGGGCTTGAGTGTGGGTTCCCACGGGGAACGGGGAGTCAGAACAGGGGGTGCTCGCTCCATCCTCTGCTCTGGAGGTGCAGCCTGGTTTCTGGATTTGGTGTGGTCAGGGTTGATTTCTGCTCTAAGCTGTGGCACGTGGCTGGGCTCTCCAGGACGGCCTTCTTACCTGTTCGCGTGCTGGGCAGGCTGGGCGCTCCAGGACGGCCTCCTTACCTGTTCGCGTGCTGGCCAGCCCCTCTGCTTGCTGTGTCTCAGGTACGGGAGCTTCTTTGCAGTCATTTGTTTATCCTGAAATTGCAGCTGCTCCCAGTTCTCCCTTGTCTGTCATGGGTCCGTGTTTTCCGTATGAAGTGAGTGGGTATCCCGGACGGCTGCTTTCCCCTCCCGTGTCTTCCTCCAGCACCACCTCCCAGTTTCGGCACCTCTGACTTTCAGCAGCTCCTACGTGGAGAGTACATGGAGCCACTGGTGATATTCTGAATATGAATGTAAATTAAAATCTCATCTATTTAAAAAGGAGCATGGCAGTGCAGGGGAGGGTGTGTGTGAGGAGGCTGTTGGTGGACAGTGGGCATCGCCGAGGAAAGTGAGCCCGGGTGTGAGGGCACAGTGTGGAATGATGGCCAGGACAGCCCGATGGGCAGAGTGGAGCCGCCTCCTCCTTCTCCTCTGGGAGAATTGGACCCACAGCACGGGGCGGTAACTGGGAAGGACAGTTTCCCTCGCTGACTCCCAGGCTCGATGCTGTTACTGTCAGTGACACACATACTTTCTTTGAAGTATCTTATTGAACCATAAACCAGAGCCAGCTCTGCAAACTACTGACAAGGATTACGTTGGGATAGTGTGATCAGATTCCGCATTGTCACTGTTTTGAAACTGACTAAGAACAGCGAAGAGGTAACGATGTTTGTAGATTTTTTTTCACATAATACCTTCCTTGTTTCTTCACAGAGATCTTCGCTTTAACAGAATCAGAGAGATCCAACCTGGGGCATTCAGGCGGCTGAGGAACTTGAACACCTTGTGAGTAGAAATATTCTACTGGAAACTCACAGAAAAATAGGAATCATTACATCATTTCCCTGCAGGTGAACTCATCACCCACAACCGGTGGGCATGGCGGGGAAAAGTAGAGAAGGAGAGTGCACCCAGATGCCAGGACTGTGGCCACTGTGTGTCTCGCCTCATGGCTGTGTGCCTACATTGGGACCCATGCTGACCGCTAAGCTTGCCCCTGGCCTTCACGTGGGTCACTTGCTCCAGAATCGCTCTGCCCTTGCTGGGGTCAGGCTGGCCTCTGTGTGCTCCTGCACCTCCTCTGTGACAAGGTTGAGCAGGACAGTGCTTTTTCTGAGCGTGGAGTGGACTGAAGCGAGTCCCAGGACGCCCGGAGGGAGCAGGCAGGGCCAGGTCCAGTGTTGCTGTGCAGACCCCAGGTTCTGCAGGACACGCCCAGTGCAGCGGAAGCTAGTTCCCTTCTGCACCAGGACTGAGCACAGTGGCGTAAGGGCAGGGTCACGGGGAGCAGGGTCACACGGTTCAGGGTCACGGAGAGCAGGGTCACGGGGAGCAGGGTCACACGGTTCAGGGTCACGGAGAGCAGGGTCACGGGGGGCAGGGTCAGGGGGGCAGGGTCACGGGGGGCAGGGTCAGGGGGGCAGGGTCACGGGGGGCAGGGTCACGGGGGGCAGGGTCGGGGGGCAGGGTCACGGGGGGCAGGGTCACGGAAAGCAGGGTCACGGCGGGCAGGGTCGGGGGCAGGGTCGGGGGGCATGGTCGGGGGGCAGGGTCACAGGGTTCAGGATCACGGAGAGCCGGGTCACAGGGGGCAGGGTCACGGGGGGCAGGGACCGCCTGGGCCACCTGTCCACTGTTGACCCTGGGGGCAAGGGGCCTGGGGCCTCTCTCACCAGGTCCTTGTCTGTGCACGTGAATGGAGCGCAGGTCACAGGGCCCACCTTTCCTGTCCTGCCTGCCCACCCAGACCACCTTCCTACCATGACTGCCTTACACTGGCCGCAGCCCTGGCTGAAACAGAAAATCTAAGAGACAGCAGGATAAAGAAATAAACCCCTTTCTATAGGAGGGAAGGAATGTTTTCTTACTGCGTCAAAAGGTGGAAACTGTGGAGTGGCATGGACATCGTCTCTGAGCAACTTTTTCATGACGATGGTTAAACGCTAAAGCTGAGTTTTGTCCTGTGGATTCAGCGCTCATTGAATGTTGACGGCGAGTCTGTTGCTGAGTTTTATTATATGACCTTTTCCAAGGCTGTCGGAATGTTTTAACACAGCTTTGAAGTTTGTTTTCTGTTGTTTTTAAAAATTCTGATTGACTCTCTTTCATAGGCTTCTCAATAATAATCAGATCAAGAGGATACCTAGTGGGGCATTTGAAGACTTGGAAAATTTAAAATATCTGTAAGTTAATGATCAGTTCTTTAACCTAAAAACTTATGTATCTATATTTAGATTACTTAAAAATAGAGCTAAATTTTGTGCTGTTTGTGAGTTATTGTAAATATATCCATTTAAATGAGGTTTTATTTTCAGAAGGTGAGTAACACTTTAGCTGGGATTACAAAAATGGATTGTCAGTGATATAAAGTGCTACACGATGTGATTTTTAGTGTCTCATCACTAAGCCTTTGTGAAGCGGACCGCATAAAATTAAAACGCACAGCCTCTGAAAATTGCTCTAGAAGTAACGATGACGCTTCCAGAGGGGGAGGCGATGACACACTGAGTTGTCGATAGGAACAGCTGACAGGTGTTTTGCGAAATAGCAGCTGTCAAAATAGTTTCCAGCTGCCTTTCCAGCTGTAGGTGAAATGTAACATCTAAATAACCGATGCCGGTGGAATGTTACTAATTACTGCAGATTTTCCTGTGTTTCTCTAAGTGATTTCACCTCTTATTTTTGTGAGGTTAACTTTTATTTCACTTTTAAAAACTGATTTTAATCTATTTCTTTTCATTTGACACGTCTTCTGCTTGTTGAAATGAGTTTTGCAGTTTAGAAAACGAGCTTCCTGGGAAGTGCTGGTCTAGTCTCAGTCACACACGCGCTTGCTGCAAAATCGGAGCTGTTGAAGGGAAACAGTAGAAGGGTGTGTCATGTGCTCCTGGCAGATTATTCTTTGAAGACTTAGTGACTTTGCAAAGAGCGCTATTTTTAATAACAATGATTTATTTCGGCTATTTTTATTGGAAATTCATATCATAAGTGAACCAAAACATGTTTAAGTTATTTTGATTTTTAAATTTTATTTTTATTTTTTTATTTGATTTTAATTTTTTTTTTAAATTTTACTTTACCAAGTTCTGGGATGCATGTACAGAACGTGCGGGTTCGCTATGTAGGTGCATGTGCTGTGGTGGTCTGCTGCACCCATCAGCCTGTCATCCGGGTTTTAAGCCGCACATGCATTAGGTATTTGTCCTAATGCTCTAGTTATTTTGCTTTTTAAAACAAAGTCGTCTTGTTATTGTTGGTGTATATTCTGAAATCCGTTTGGAAGATACTCGACGTGTTACATACACGCTTTTCCCCTCCGTCATCGTTGGAGTGGGATGTCAATTTTAAATTTCACATAAACATGACTGAGCCTCGCCCCACATTGCTAAAATGAGAGACAGGCCTTTTATTTGTTTATTTACCCTTTTCTCTTTTTTGGTATTTCGAGTGTTGTGCAAGTTCCAGAAGAGGGCTTTTGTTTCCTGGAAAGTCGATGCAGTCAGCTGACAGCCAGCATTCCCTGTGTGTGTGTATGTGTGTTTAATAGGTTTAACAGGGTTTTTAAAATATTTTATTTTATTTTTTGTTACTGGTTTCGAATAATTAAGAGCAACTCAGCAAACGTGTTCAAAGTGAAGTTGTTTGGGAGGCTCTGTTTTCACTGTCCGACCTCCTCGGGCCCTCTGAGAGCCTGCACTGCACACCCTTCCCTCTCTCCCTTGGTAACAAGCTGTGGTGTCCCTGGCGGCGGAGGACACAGGTCACTGGGGTGGAGGAAGGACAGACTGGTGGTAAAGGGTCCGTAGGTCACGACTCAGAAGCAGACTACAGACCAGGGCAGAGCAGGGAAGCTGCCCAGAGAGGCCGGGGGACCCGTGTATCCAGCAGCCGCAGCCTCTGCCTGCTCAGCTGTCACTGGTGGGTGATTTAGGACACTGTAAGACGTCAGTGCTGTGATTTAAACTGTGCGTAGCCCATGTGCTTAAGAACGCTCCTGAAGCCTTTTGGTTATTTCAGCCTTGTGTATTGAGTCAGTACCAAAGGACACCTGTAAAGGCTGAGTCATTCTTGTTTCTTGGAACTTCGATTACGTCTAGTGGGGCACAAGCCTTCCCTTCAGTTCACGTTTTTTAATGGAATTATTTCTTGAGACAGTTAGGACTGATCAAGGGTCGGCTCTATGATGAAGCAGAAAATCACAGTTTATTATTATGATAAATACCTATTCTTATAAACAAATTCCATTCCAGTGTCTTTATAAAGGCACATTCATGTTTGATTCAGTCGTCCCACGCATTCGATCCTTTCCTTTGATTTTTTAAAGTGCATCTAACGTGATGCTCTCCTTGATAATCAGTTTGTTTGTTTTTTAAGAAATGGGCACAGAAAATTACATTTAAACTTGCCTTCTCCAGAAGTATAGTAACAACTCACATGTGAACAGCCGTTAATAGGTACAGGGCCATATTCTAAGAGCTTTGTATATATACTAAACGGTTTCTGTCCGTTTTAGAGCAGAGGAAACTGAGACCCAGGCGTTCAGTGGGAGTTCAAGGATCCCACGCCTGTGGCCTGGAGAAGTGGGGACCTTGCCAGGCCTCTGCTGCGGGCACTGGGCTCTGGGTCGCTGGGGAGTTCTGGTCGGTCGTGTGAAGGCTTGTAACTCTTGAGATCAGCTCTGCCAATCTGCACGGAGGGGGAAGTGAGATCTGCTCAGCTGGGCTGTGAGAACTCGGGCTGGCAGTGCAGGTCCTGTTGAACTGGATCCTGCCCCAGGCGTTATTAACTGCATTACAGTCAAACACTCGGCCCTTCTGGATGTGAGTTATTTAATATTGTAAGCATTAAGACAAAAATGTTGTTTATTGAGTGGAGCGAGCCTAAGCCATCAGTTTCGAAGAGACGTGTCTGCCTGAATTTGAAAAGTAGGAGAAGTGTGGATTTTGACTTGCCCATCTTCTATAACAGAGATGGAGCCCAGGGATTCTAAGGAACGGTAGTGACAGGTGTCCCCATGTCTGGGCACAGACACAGATTCACAGCCTTCTTGGGGACCCCCAAGCTGCTGGCCCAGCACTGTGTGTGAGGCAAACTGGCGGAACCCACGTCACGTCCGGGATGGATGGGTCCGATGCACATGGTTTCGTGGCTCTTTTTGGAATTGTGATACTTTGGTGTGGAAATTTTCAGCCTCCATCCGTCAGGTCAGGCTTGGCACATGTTCTCTGTGCAGGACCAGGCCTCTGTGGGTGGCACAGTCTCTACTGGGCTGCTCAGCCCCAGGCGGTACGGAGTGAGAGAGCGTGGTCGTATTCCCAGAGCTCTATTTATGGACACTGACATTCCAAGTTAATATGTTAGCAATTAGGATTCTTCTATTGAGATTTTCAACCACTTTATACAAAACAAGCAGCAGGCCGATTGTGCGACTCTTCCGATAGGCCTTTGATGCTTCTGTTTTATAAGAATGGTTCCAGGGGTGAGTTATTCCAGAGACATTCCGTCTTCATATTGTCTACTCCCCAGATTATTTCTGGGAATTTTAGAGACATGTCAATATCAGTTATAGAATCTTATAACCAATGCATTATACACGCCCATGGAAAATGGTTTTCTTTTTGAGGCTTTGAAGCAAATGTATTGTGGGCAATTCATTAGCCGTAGTCTAAGGTCTGTGAATTACCTGAAAAACCCATAGCAGGGCTTGGTCACCTTCAGCTGGCACCAGTTGCTTTTGGCCACTTGAGATTCGAGGGAAGGGAAGCCCCTGGGAGAGGCAGTGTTCTCACGGTGCAGACGGTCGGTTTGCATTCTAATACAGCCGTTCATTTTGAAACCGTCTCCATGTGTCAATGCAGTTCTTTTCCGTCTGAAGTTTGACCTCCTGTCTGTGCTAATGCTCCCCAATGTTTCTTGTTTCAGCTATCTGTACAAGAATGAGATCCAGTCAATTGACAGGCAAGCGTTTAAGGGACTTGCCTCTCTAGAGCAACTGTAAGTGCCCCTTCTGTTCGTGCTTTAGTCTCGGGTGCCGCCTGGCTCTTTTCCTCCCGTAGGGACCAGTGCTCTGAGCTTGCTGTTTGCATGATGCATGACTGCGCTGCCTGAGGTGTGGGAGGACGTGCATGAAGACGGAAAATCAGGGACGGGCGGGTCCTTCGCCCCCCGCCCCAGCTTCCACCCAGCCAGCCCGCCGCCCACCCTCAGGAGGCATCGCTGGTCTCCCCTATGGCGGCACCAGGCCCCGGGCCGTGTTCTCCTGACACCAAGGACAGTAGGCTCGATGGAACCCGTGTCACATGTTAGGGGAGAGACAGGCAGGTGCACAAGTCCGATCAAGGCGTCCTTCACCGGGGAAGTACCCAGGGTGCCAGGGGATGGGAGGGCTGTTTGCCGGCTTCACGGCTCCTCATCGTGACTGTGAACGCACGAAGCTGAACCTCTCCCATTGTGATGCCATTATCTGAGGAAAAGCTTTCTTCCCTTGTGGTTCTAGTCAGTGTGTAATGAAACGATCTTACTTTCTTTGGCCGCACGTGAAGTCGGCCTTCGCCGTGAAGTCAGCATGTTGATTTTTCATGACAAGGTCCTGGTGAAAAGGAGGATTTGTTCCGGTTTGTTTGCTCAGCCTGTCATTTTTCGCTCGACAAGCTGAGCCCATTCTTGAGGAGTTGCAAGTTGTCCTGGTTTTAGGAGTGCGGATGGAAGCAGCTGTCGGCTGTGATGTGGCGTGACGTCCTCCCGCCGCAGCTGCTGATCTGTGGTCACGGGTCACTGGCTGACCGGACACAGCAATGTTGTCAGCGAGTTTGAGACCAGGCGGTGCCGGGGAGAGACCACTCGGGGACCCAGCACGCTGAGGACCACAGTGCTCATGTTGCCCGAAGTGTGTGTTTATTCAAGTGAGCATGGACGGGGCGTGGGGAGCTTTGGGAAGAGATCATCTGTCTGTACAGAGAAGGACTGTGCAGCTCACTGCAGAGACACATGGAGGTACCCAGGGAACCCCCAGATGTAGGAAGAGCTTGCCAAGGAGCATTTCACTCAGTGGGAGTGAGAAAATCTTCATCGCAGACCGTTCTTAGATCCTGAGTGGGTCGGAAGATGCTCATCTGGCTTTGTGCTGGGTGAGTCCAGTGATATTTTTAAGAAGAAAAGGGCAAGTCAGGGCAGAAATGAGGCTGAACACAAAGGGTGTCTGGGAATCACCAAATAGGTGTTCCAGAAACTTCTGGATGCTGGGGAGAGCTTCCTGAGCTGGCCAGGCTGCCTTCAGCACCCAGGGTTAGGTGAGCTGGGGTCTCTGGTGCTGCGGCTTGGGTTCCATGCAGTGAAGGCTGTACGGTGAGCCTGAGAGCCGCCCAGCCCCACCCTCAGGCAGGGAGCTGTTGGGAAGGAGGTAAGCAGGTCCACCTAGACCTCAGTGAGAGCCTGGCCAGGCACTGTGTGTCCAGGGAGGGTGGCTTGTGCGGACCTGGGCTACCTGCACCCCTTCCCAGGATCTGCTGTGCAGCCTGGAACTGTTGAAAACATGCATTCCTAGTGGTGCCGGGAGCCGGAATGCGGGACTCACTGGAGCCCACAGATGCAGCTCCTGGGGGCACTGAGTAACTCTGATCCAGAAAGGCTCCTTAGGAAGCTGTGGACACAGGTCAGAAAACACGCCTGGCCAGTCGGGAAACGTGCATTTGAATTCAGTGTTGACCTCGGCATCCTTGGGGAGTCATTTCCTATCTGTGGTCCTCTGTGTCCTCAGCTGTTCGGGGAGGGGTGTCAGACACCCCGGCTGTGTGGAGCCCCAGGCCCCCTAAGATCCTGTGCTCCCTGGACCGTATTTCCTGTAGCACCTGTGCAGCGGTGCTCCCACGTGCCCCTGGCCAGCCTGCACTGCAGAGTGTGGGTGGAGGGATTTTGCCAGCCTCCGCTCTCCGTGGGGTTGAGATCCCACTTCCTTCCCCCGTCAGCTCTCCTCGGCCTTCTGGCCTTTGCCTGGGGAACTCCACCCTGCCTGCAGCACTGAAACCTCACGGGGCAGCTCACAGCCTCCATGGGGTAGTGGTGCCTGGGTCTCGCATCTGACCCCCAACTGGCGTGGGCTGCGAAAGGCTAAGGACCCCAAAAAAACGCAGGCGCTCTGTCAGCATGCTGCTGGCAGAGACAAGGCTCCAGGGATTCCGTCGGGTTCTGCCTCCCTTGGGCCCCGCGTCATGTGCCCGCCCATCATGCTCACAAACAGTGATTTTCCTCCTCTTCCCGCTCCAGCTTTTCCTTCCCTCGTGTTTCCCATTCGTGCGTGGAGTGCTTGGCACAGACCTGTCCCAGGGGAGGGGCAGGGAGGGTCTGCATTTGGGGCCCTCTGGCTGCAGGTGTCTGCAGAGACTCAGCATGGCCTGTGTGGGTGCTGCCCAGGGAGCTGGCGTGGGGACAGGGTGGGTGGTGGCAGCCGCACTCCAGTGCCCTGGCGGTGACAGTGGCCTCAGGCCGCCCACAGACCTGATTCTCGGGCGTGCTTTCTGAGGACTCTTCCTTCCTGTGGCGTTAGAAAGACCACTCTCCGCGGGCGTGCCGCTTCTGTCACTCACCCTGGCCTCCCGGGGACGTCGTCATTTAGAATGCGTGCTGGCTGCAGCGGATGCCTGAATGGGCAGGAGGGGTCTCCCAGCAGAGCACTCCAGGGAGAGGCCTGACTTGTGTTTGACTTAAGAGGAAAAACCCACTTTTCAAAGTGAGAAAATTCGTATTCAGGAAACATTAGAAAGAATGAGCTATAGCAAAAGGTGTAAATTGTAGACGTTTGGAGACAGGTGCCATGGTATTCGGTACCGTCAAGGGCACCCGAGGAAAGGCGCTGTCTGACTTAAGCTTCAGGACTGGTGGAGAAGGGCGGGTGACATTCTTTATGTGTTTCCTTTGTGGTCTTCAGGGATATCTTTGTATCTGACAATAACCTCTGTGCCGAAGTGATGATGCCCCTGCCACATTCATACACAAGTTAGAAGATCTGAGGGCCGGGAGTCACTGGTTTATGTGTGTGCCATTATTGAAGTTAGGCTTTTGATGTCTGCTTTTTCCCGTATCTTTCGGAGGTGAAATGGCTGGGCCGAGTCGGCACCGCCCTTCTCACGAGGTGTAAAGGAGCCCAGTGAGCACCTCCAGGCCTCGCTCCCGCACGTCCCGTCGCTTAGGTGAACGTCCGTGCCCGGTGCTTCTGTGTATTTATCTAATCATTTCATTACTTGATGTATTTTCCTCACCGTGTAGGAAGTCTAGCGAGCCACCTATTGATATCTGAATTTGAAATGACAAAGAAAACAAATTTTGAGCAAAAATCTAGATCTGAGAAAATAAATTCAGTTGTAAATTATGTTATTTTTTTCTTTTAATTCCTCTAGATACCTGCACTTTAATCAGATAGAAACTTTGGACCCAGAGTCATTCCAGCATCTCCCGAAGCTTGAGAGGCTGTGAGTTTTGTCTAATTCCTCACCTTTCCGTTCACAGAGCCCTGGCCTCAGTCACTGGCCTGAGTTGAAGGTCACTTATTTGAAGGCCTTAGATGGAGGTCACTCTCTACTAAACACCTGAAAACTGTTTCCATGTAAAGTCCGTATTTCTTGTCTAACAGCTCAGAAATAGAGCTTATAATTTTCTCTTTGAGTGTGTTGATAAAATAGGAAACAAATCCATTTCTTTGCTGGAGTAAACAACATTGTTTTCGAATTCATTTGTGTTAAATACATGTAATCACTGAGATTTCTTAGAGCTGATTTATATTTCACTGCTTATATTCTTTGCTACACATTTTAAGAAATATCATTCAAAATTGGTTTGTTATAAAATCTCTTTCAACAGATTTTTACATAACAACCGGATTACACATTTAGTTCCAGGGACATTTAATCACTTGGAATCTATGAAGAGACTGTGAGTAGAGTCCCTTCTGTGTCCTTTGCTGCAAAGCCTTGCTTCTCTCTCTTATCCATTAGCCTGGTTCTTTTTCAAGTATTGCAAAATGTTGGTAACAGTCTGATTTGGGAAGAATGAGTCTGTTTGGAGAATGGACTGAATCCACTAGAAAGCAAAATGAAAAGCACATGGCTCAGAAAACGTGGCAAGTAGTTAATCCTGTGATAGGCGATGAAGACTTTAATTTTTTTTTTCAAGTAGGGTCTTGCTGTGTTGCCCAGGCTGGAGTGCAGTGGCGTGATCACAGCTCACTGCAGCCTCAACCTCCAGGGCTCAAGCAATTCCCCCAGATAGTTGAGTAGCTGGAACTATAGGCACATGCCACCATGCCTAGCTAATTCATGTAATTTTGTGGGGTTTTTTTGTTTTTCTTTTTTATTTTATTTATTTGTTATTTAATGACAGGGTTTTGCCATGTTGCCCGGGCTGGTCTTGACATCCTAAGCTCAAGTGATCTGTCCACCTCAGCCTCCCAAAGTGCTGGGATTACAAGCATGAGCCACCATGCCCAGCCAACATTTTTAAAAATCATCTTTAAATTCTTCAATTAATTTGTAATTACAGTGCATGTTTTATTGGTAGAAATAAAACCAGTCTAGAAAGGACTTCTGTACTGTATTCTGTTTCTTTCTGTAGTATACTAAGGAGACTGATCTCCACCCATTTTTTTCTTTTTTTCTTTTTTTGAGATGGAGTTCTGTTCTTGTTGCCCAGGCTGGAGTGCAATGGCACGATCTCAGCTCACTGCAACCTCTGCCTCCTGGATTCAAGCGATTCTCCCGCCTCAGCCTTCCGAGTAGCTGGGATTACAGGCGCACGCCACCACACTTGGCTAATTGTTGCATTTTTAGTAGAGACAGGGTTTCGTCATGTTGGCCAGGCTGGTCTAGAACTCCTGACCTCAGGCGATCCGCCCAGCTCAGCCTCCCAAACTGCTGGAATTACAGATGTGAGCCATCGCACCCGGCCTCCACCCTTTTTTTAAGACTTCCAAATATGCTTTTTCCTTCTACTGGGTAACTTGTTATTATTAAGGCATTTTAGTAGTTGTGACTTCCCTTGGTGTTTTCCTTCGTGGTCTTGAAGCCGTCATTTTCAGTTAGATATTACTGAGTGTATGCAGTGAACTCAACCTAGAAAGAAACAGAAAATGCCAAGAAACGAGCCTGACTCCAGAGTGGTCTTTGGTTTATCTCTGAAAGAAAGAAAGTGGAGCAAAACAGGCCTGCAGAACTGTTTGTGACTTTTCTTCCTTTAGGATAAAGATATCACAAGCTAAACTAAAAAGTACACGCTGGGCTGAGCACAGCGGCTCACGCCTATAATCCCAGCACTTTGGGACGCCGAGGCAGGTGGATTAAGAGATTGGGACCATCCAGGCCAACATAGTGAAACCCTGTCTCTACTAAAAATACGAAAAATAGCTGGGCGTGGTGGTGCACACCTGCAGTCCCAGCTATTCAGGAGGCTGAGGCGGGAGAATCGCTTAAACCCAGGAGGCGGAGGCTGCACTGAGCCGAGACTCCAGCCTGGCAACAGACCGAGACTTCATCTCAAAAGAAAACCAAAAACCAAAACCTACATCCTGGGTAGGAAGACGGGATGAATACTTGCACGTCTGATAGATAACAGAGCAGAAAGAAATTACCCGAGAAATGCTCTAGAAAGCAGCCAAGTGTGGGCGGACTGGTAGCCGCCGGGACCACGCCGACAGCTTCCTTCTCTCCGTTCTCAGCCTCTCTCCGGATGTCTGGCAATGTCCACCTCTCCTGTTTGCTCACTTCATTAAAGTGGGTCAAACACTACCACCCCAGAGTGAGATTCTGTGATAGATTCCCAGAGCTGCGCCCAGAGGGCACACTGCGTCCCGGCCACTGTCTGCCCGGAGGGAGCGGTCTAACCTAAGGTTCCTGAGGATCCCCAGGCCAGGAGGCCATGCCGGCTGCCATGCCCCTCCAGACCTCCTGATAGCCCTCTGTCCTTCAGAGCAGATGAAGGCTGGGTGTCCTGTGCTTCCTCAGGTGTTCTGAGCGGCTCACTCCACCAGGACCGACTGGCCAGATGCCACATACCTGACGTTACCATCCGGGTCTTGCCCTATGCCCGTGGTTCTGTACTGCCCTTCAGCTGTAGGCACAGGTTGGGTGCCCTGGGCACAAGGCTGACACTGTCCCCTCACGGCATCCTCACCTGAGAGCTGTGTACTGCTCACCGGGGAAAGGGTGGTTCTGGTCATGAGGCCAGCTCCGTGTTCCTGTCCCCTCTGGGCTCATGTCCCGGAGAACCCTGGATGGGAGGTGTAGCCTCCCCTTCCCTCATGGAGCCAGCGTCGGCCCCTAGCGATGCCCTCGCTCTGTGGCTCTGGTGAGCACTTGCAGGGTCCCATCCCCCTCTGTAGGGCGGCGACTCGGGGCTGCCTCCCTGAGGGCTGATGAACACGTCGGCTACAGGACTTTTCCCTGGTTCAGTTAAAGATGGGGTCCTTGTTACATGGCCACAAAAATATAGGCTCACAGACTATTTGAAGAGTGAGGAAAACGGGATTTATTGGGCAACAAGGGAAAGAAACAGGGGTGGGGACAGAGACCCTTAGCAAAGCCGGAGAGTGTGTTTCCTGCCGGCGGGCTTCCCACCTCACAGACTGAATTCCACCCAGGAAGAGGAGGGCCAGGCTCCAGCTTGCCACAAACAGCGCAGACCTCTGCGGGCTCCACCCCAGCGTGAGCCCCTCTAATGCGCAGGCCGGCCGGAGGGGCCTGGGGACCCCTGGGACCCCCTCCCACCTGGCCGCCTCACGTCCAGCGCCAGCCGCTTCCGGCCCTTGTCCTGTGTTTGCTACCTGGAGCTCCTCTGCCCCCAAGACAACTTCCTCCTTATGTGCAGAGACAGCGCTCTTCCCAGGGTGCGGGCACAGCCTGCCCGTGTTCCCCTGGTTGAGGCGGGGTGTGTTGTTCACCAGAAACTGTCCAGGCCAGCTTGGACCTCAGGAGACTTAGGTGTGAACCAGCCGGGAGATGCAGCCCTCCCCTCCCACCCTTCCCCGGGCAGGCTCAGGACGGAGTGAGATGGTGCAGAAGCATCCTGCCCGTGCCGAGGGGCGTTGGGTGACGGTGGTTTTGTGGCGGTGGCTCTCATGTTACTGACTTCTGTGAGTGGCTCCCACCTGTCTCCTTCACAAACTTTCCGGACCTGTGCCACCTGCTCACTCCTTCACCTTGAACGTGACACCCTGTGTCTGGGTGTGCACCTGCCCTGTGCCACCCACGCCTCTCCAGTAGTGCGGTGAGGGGACTGTGCACCCCGGGCTCTTCCTGGTGATGTGTGTGTCTCTACATCATTCCCTGAGTCGGGCACTGGGGCTTGGATTCCACCACATGAGACGTGTCCCAGCCCGATGCCACATGCCCGGCAGGCCTGGCACATGTCTCCTGATGCAGGACCTGGAAGCCCTGGCTGATGGATGGGTGGACAAACCCACCAGCCCCATGTCTCACCAGCTGCATCTTTCTTCCCACAGGCGATTGGACTCAAACACACTTCACTGCGACTGTGAAATCCTGTGGTTGGCGGATTTGCTGAAAACCTACGCAGAGTCAGGGAATGCGCAGGCAGCAGCCACCTGTGAGTATCCCAGACGCATCCAGGGACGCTCCGTGGCGACGATCACCCCAGAAGAGCTGAACTGTGGTGAGTGGCCCAACATGCACACACCATACACACACACACACATACACACACTCCATTTACCATCCACATACACACCATTTACAGACACACACAAACACATACACCACACACACATGTGCAGACACACACACCATTTACCATCCACACACACACCACTTACAGACACACACACACAGACACACAGCATCCACACACACACACCATTTACAGACACACACAAACATATACATAGACACACACCATCCACACACATGTGCAGACACACACACCATTTACCATCCACACACACACCATTTACAGACACACACAAACACATACACAGACACACACCATCCACACACACATACATACAGTATCCACACATACACATACGTGCACATGACATGGGAGCAGGGAGAGAGCTGGGCCGAGCCGCCCCAGACTCCTGACCTGGGCTGCGGGATGTTGGGGAGATGGAAGGAAGCAATGCAGGGGCCCTTGCTGGCAGCCCAAGTGGGGTCGACGGCCTTTCTCTTGGTTGCCAAGTAAATAGCAGTGCTGAGCAGAGTCAGCCCCGCTGCACGCACACACCCGTGCCCGCCCTCGTCTCTGCCCCGCTGGACGCACACACCCGTGCCCGCCCTCGTCTCTGCCCCGCTGCACGCACGCACCCGTGCCCGCCCTCGTCTCTGCCCCGCTGCACGCACGCACCCGTGCCCGCCCTCGTCTCTGCCCCGCTGCACGCACGCACCCGTGCCCGCCCTCGTCTCTGCCCCGCTGCACGCACGCGCCCGTGCCCGCCCTCGTCTCTGCCCCGCTGCACTCACGCACCCGTGCCCGCCCTCGTCTCTGCCCCGCTGCACGCACGCACCCGTGCCCGCCCTCGTCTCTGCCCCGCTGCACTCACGCACCCGTGCCCGCCCTCGTCTCTGCCCCGCTGCACGCACACACCTGTGCCCGCCCTCGTCTCTGCCCCGCTGCACGCACACACCCGTGCCCGCCCTCGTCTCTGCCCCGCTGCACGCACGCACCCGTGCCCGCCCTCGTCTCTGCCCCGCTGCACTCATGCACCCGTGCCCGCCCTCGTCTCTGCCCCGCTGCACGCACACACCCGTGCCCGCCCTCGTCTCTGCCCCGCTGCACGCACACACCCGTGCCCGCCCTCGTCTCTGCCCCGCTGCACGCACGCACCCGTGCCCGCCCTCGTCTCTGCCCCGCTGCACTCATGCACCCGTGCCCGCCCTCGTCTCTGCCCCGCTGCACGCACACACCCGTGCCCGCCCTCGTCTCTGCCCCGCTGCACGCACGCACCCGTGCCCGCCCTCGTCTCTGCCCCGCTGCACGCACACACCCGTGCCCGCCCTCGTCTCTGCCCCGCTGCACGCACGCACCCGTGCCCGCCCTCGTCTCTGCCCCGCTGCACGCACACACCCGTGCCCGCCCTCGTCTCTGCCCCGCTGCACGCACGCACCCGTGCCCGCCCTCGTCTCTGCCCCGCTGCACGCACACACCCGTGCCCGCCCTCGTCTCTGCCCCGCTGCACGCACGCACCCGTGCCCGCCCTCGTCTCTGCCCCGCTGCACGCACACACCCGTGCCCGCCCTCGTCTCTGCCCCGCTGCACGCACGCACCCGTGCCCGCCCTCGTCTCTGCCCCGCTGCACGCACACACCCATGCCCACCCTCGTGTGCCCCACTGCACGTGCACACTGGTACACACCTGTGTGTGGTTGTTTTTCTTGTGATGCTCGCAGCATGCACATGGAGGTAGAGCTGCACGCTGAGCTGACGAGGCAGAGCTGGAAGCCGAGCCCTGCTCCACCTCAGCGCGGTTCCCTCACGGCTGCTGAAGGGGGCTGTGGAGATAGGCCGCTCCCTGGACAAGCCTGGAGCTCCGGAGTGGAGCCACCAGGGACGGGAGGCTGGGAGCCATCGGCCCTCAGGTGGCCCTCGGAAGCCGTGTGGAGTGGCGGGTGCACTGGAGGCAGGAGATCCCTTCCCCTGGCCCGGGGCGGAGGGTGAGGGCGCGCAGCTGTGGAGGAGACCGGGAGTTGTCCAGCTCTGGTGTCTATTCTTTCAGGGATGCTTTGTTTACAGAGCACTATTGTTTTGCTTTATTCACTGAAAATAGTGACCTGTGGCATATCCACTCTGCACAGGGGCCTTGAGGCTGAAGGGCCTTGAGGGGACGCCGAAGGCTGTCATATGGGCTCATCTGCCAGCTCTGAGCCAGCTTGCCTCTCGGGCTCAGAACGTGGCGCCCTAAGCGTAGACACCGTGTAGACCCGCACCGTGGACGGGCTGTAGAGAAGCCAGGCCGGGGCTTTTGTGGGGGTGTTATGGCTGAATTACGCCTCTGCCGTCCGTGGTTTCCTCTTGGACACGAAGGAGTCACATGGGTTCTCATTTATTTTCGTGTCATGGTTTACACTAAAAAGGTTTCCGTTTTCTTGTTGGGCACAGAAAGGCCCCGGATCACCTCCGAGCCCCAGGACGCAGACGTCACCTCGGGGAACACCGTGTACTTCACTTGCAGAGCCGAAGGCAACCCCAAGCCCGAGATCATCTGGCTGCGAAACAAGTGAGTTGGGGCCACACAGAAACGTCCCCCACGCATCACCAGGGTACCCAACTGCACCTCACCCCCGACCAAGGTCCACGTCCACTCTTCCCCCTCCACGGCCCACATCCACTCTTCCCCCCCAATGGCCCACATTCGCTCTTTCCCCTCCACGGCCCACGTCCGCTCTTCCCCCTCCACGGCCACATCCGCTCTTCCCCCTCCACAGCCACATCCGCTCTTTCCCCTCCACGGCCCACGTCCGCTCTTCCCCCTCCACGGCCCACGTCCGCTCTTCCCCCTCCACGGCCCACGTCCGCTCTTCCCCTCCACGGCCCACGTCCGCTCTTCCCCCTCCACGGCCACATCCGCTCTTCCCCCTCCACGGCCCACGTCCGCTCTTCCCCCTCCACGGCCCACGTCCGCTCTTCCCCCTCCACGGCCACGTCCGCTCTTCCCCCTCCACGGCCCACGTCCGCTCTTCCCCCTCCACGGCCCACGTCCGCTCTTCCCCCTCCACAGCCCACCACATCCGCTCTTCCCTCTCCACGGCCCACGTCCGCTCTTCCCCCTCCACAGCCACATCCGCTCTTCCCCCTCCACAGCCCACGTCCGCTCTTCCCCTCCACGGCCCACGTCTGCTCTTCTCCTCCACGGCCCACGTCCACTCTTCCCCCACCAAGGTCCACGTCTGCTCTTCCCCTCCACGGCCCACATCCACTCTTCCCCCACCAAGGTCCACGTCCGCTCTTGCCCCTCCACGGCCCACGTCTGCTCTTCCCCTCCACGGCCCACGTCCACTCTTCCCCCACCAAGGTCCACGTCCACTCTTCCCCCACCAAGGTCCACGTCCGCTCTTCCCCCTCCACGGCCCACATCCACTCTTCCCCTCCACGGCCCACGTCCGCTCTTCCCCCTCCACGGCCCACATCCACTCTTCCCCTCCACGGCCCACATCCGCTCTTCCCCTCCACGTAGAGAAAGCTACAAAGGAGAAGCAATTTCTGCTCCTTTTCCAGTCTTACATGGTAGGGGGTGTGATGATGGTTCCGCCAGGCTTGGGCCCCTTCCCCGATGGCCAAGTCTCTCTCCTGGGCAGCACAGGAGTGCCCTGGTGGGGCAGTGTGTCACTATGGCCCTGCCTTCTGGGAGGGAGGGAGAGCATGCTGGTTTTTCTCTCCCTGCCTGCTGCCCTCTGGCAGTGGCCTGTCTGCTCTGGTCACTGTGGTTGGCAGCCTCGAACTGGGGCATTGTGACCGACCTGAGTGGGTGTGGGAGGGGCCCTGACCTTTGCTGGGACGGGGTCCTTAGGAGACTGGAGTGCCACGCAGCCGCTGACACAGGTTCACTCAGCTCCCATGGGGATCTAACTCGTCTCCCAAAGAAAGGGAGTCTCCCCTTGTGTCCACAAACGTGGTGTGGGCCTGTTAAGGCTAAGATGGCCTGGCTGCAGGCTCTGGGCAACAGAGGGAAGTCCTGCCAGTGACCCTCACATGCACGCTGGCAGCGAGCCCCCCGTGAGCCCAGGTGTGGGAGCACCCCTTCAACAGTTGGGCTTGGGAGCTGTGGCTGTGTTGGGTAAGGAGTGATGGAGACTTGGGGAGAGATGGAAGGTGGGGGAAGGCTTTGACATGCAGCGGGCGTGGGCGGGGCAGGACCACGGTGCAGGGACAGAGGCCAAGGTGGGAATGAGGTCAGATTGTTGGACGGCACGGGGGGTCAGATCACTGAGGGTCCTGAGTTGGAGTGGAGCACTTTCAAAGGGACCTTTTGAAAGGAATCCTTAAAAGAAAATCCTGAAGTAAAGCCACTGTATCAAAGCTTCTCACATCTGCCTGTGTGAGGACAGCAAGACGCTGGTGCTTCTGAAGGAGCAACTCCTGTGTGCCCAGCCCCAGTGCTCCCAGACCCAGTGCTCCCAGCCCTAGTGCTCCCCAGCACTGCCCCTGTGCTTCTGAAGGAGCTCCTCGTGTGTGCCCAGCCCCAGCGCCCCAGCCGCTCCTCTCTGGCCATGTTTAGTCACGAGGGAGTGAGAGGGAGGCCTCTGAGATGTGAGCCCTGCGATACTCAGGCAGACAGAGGAGGCACAAACTGAGTCCTTGTTCCAGACTCCAGAGGCAAGCCAGGCTGGGCTTGGCTCTCGGGCAAGACTGTGTTTATAGAAGAGATGACAGGAGCAGGGAGCTGGCCATCCCCACCCGTCAGGAGCAGGATGGGAAGATGTGTTCATGCTGCACGGGACGGCGGAGGGTCTAGATTGTTACCTGATAACTGCAAGTCCTGTTGACCTTGGATGTGGCGCCATTCAAGGAGCGTGGGAGCCGCTGTCACACTTCATGGCTCTTGTCTCAGATAGCTCCCAGGTCGGAGATTTAAAATCCAGAGAACGCTGGAGGAATTCTGCAGTATTATGTTGTATGAATTTAAAAGTCAGGGAAGCAGAAATTTGGCTCCAGTCCATCACAGCTATGTAAGGCCAGTCGCCTTGCCGGGAGCTCGGAAAAGAAGCCCCGCCAGGACCTACCCGATAGCATTTTGTCCCGTTCGGGCCCCTCTCCCCTTGGGCCCAACCAGTCGAACGCCTCCACTGCCTATAAAACCCCCGTCTGAGAGGAGTCCCTGTGACTTCTCCGGCTCCTCCTGTCGGACCGCAGAACCTCACCCGGAAGGCTGAATAAATTCACAGTGGATCTTCTTGTGCTGGCCTCAGTTTCTTCTTTTTAAACTCGACGAGAACTTAAGGACCCTTACAATCTCCATTTTATATATGAAAAGAATTGATGCCAGAAGTTCAAAGCTCGCAGCTAAATAGAGCAGAGCTAGAGCCAAAGCCCTGAGGCCTGATGACGTGTGCTGGGCTCTGCCCTCCACCAGCTGGGGTCTCACCTGCCTGCCGGCGACTCACCTAAGGTCCAGAGTCACCTGCCGGCCAGCCTCACCTGCTGGCTCGCCATGTTGATGGTATTTACGGTCTACCATTTTTAGCTAATTCACCAGAAACAGAAAATGTTTCCATTTTATTCATTGCTTCCCCCTTTGGGATTAGTTTAAAACAGGTGGGCCGAGTGAACATGTGAATACTAAGGTTAAATATCTGAGGGAATGAGATCTGCAAATACACGGTCGCCTTTTCAGAAATGCCGTTAGGTCAGGGGCTGCCAGGAGGGAGGAGACCCTGGAGGGAGGAGTTCTGATGTGCCTGCTGCCAGGCTGGGGCCCCTGCGCTGGGGATGGGTGAGGTATGTCTTCGTGCTTTCGACACTTGACCAGACTGAATTTCTGTCTTTGTAGTAACGAGCTGAGCATGAAGACAGATTCCCGCTTAAACTTGCTGGACGACGGGACCCTGATGATCCAGAACACACAGGAGACCGACCAGGGCGTGTACCAGTGCATGGCGAAGAACGTGGCCGGAGAGGTCAAGACGCAAGAGGTGACCCTCAGGTACTTCGGGTCTCCAGGTATGTGGCGGGCATGTCACACCTGGGCTCCGTCTGGAATTGCCGTCCCTCGCTGTCTGACTTCCTACCTTGCACCTCAACTCAGTAAACTGAAGCTGAAGCTCCAATACCGGGGTTAGCCCCAAAGCTTTCCAAGCGCAGGGAGGGTCGTGAGTGATCCATGAGAGGTGCTGTGGTCCCCAGTTAGCCCCTCATCTGGGGACACACTCAGAGTCTGCACAGCCAGGGCAGTCCATGCTGTGAGCCCAGCCCATGGAGAGAGGGCCTTGGAAACCTGGAGGAACTGTGCCACACCCTGACCCAGCCACCCACACCCTGGCCCACCGACCCCACTGCCCATGCCCATCTGAAGGGAAGCTCCTCAGCCACAGCCATCTGTTGCCATGTGGTAATAAGCTCTCTGTTTTGCTAAGGGCTTGGATTATGTAAAAGAAACCACAAATCTAGATTTTTATCCAATATTTTCATGTTTAAGATAATGGCACCAAAATTTAAAACATTTAAAAACTCCCAGCCACATCAAGCACAGCTGTGGCCTCTCATCCATCTGGGCCCCACCAGGATACAAACTCTGCTCTGATCCACCTGTTTTATCCACGGCCATTGTCGGAAGAGGAGCTGGGGCCTTGCGGAGCTGCTGAGTGAGGCATTGGGTGGACCCACCGTGGCGCTGGGAAATGAGGCGGATCACTCCACGCCTCCGGACGGGTCTGCCTGGCCCCGGCCTCCTGTGCGGAAGCCGGTAGAGTCAGAGCCCTTACCCAGGGAGGCTGCAGGTGTAACCTCCTCTCTGAAACGTCCTGGCTGCCTTTAGCTTCAGCCACAAATCATGCCAGGGTCACTGTTGCCCTGGTTAGAAAAGCTGCTGTGTGGCACTGTACGTGGCTTTGGTGTCCTTTGTTTAGATCCCAGCTCCTTCACTGGCCTGATCTCTGCATTACCTGGTACATCCCAGCACAGACACAATCGACAGTTACCAGTGAGTGAGAATTCCCGGCTGTCACATTCCCATTCAAAGGATACAGTGCTGCTGAATCGGAGCCCTCAGTCAAACAGCCTTCCACGTGTTTAGCACAAGGCATTCGGCATCTTTCCAAAGTCAGGGTGCTGTGGGCCTGTGCAGGGAGGTTAAGGCAGCTCCTGCTCGTAGAAGGAGCATGGGCTCTATTTTTAAGGAATTTAGAAATCCACAAAACGGAGAAAAAGTTGGGTGGTACTGTTTAAGTATATGTTTTAGAACAAAGGAGAATAACCACGGACTATGAGTAGTGAACTGCTCAGAAGAGTTGCTGTGCCAGTAGGTTAATTGATTACTGGACAGGAATTTTTAGCCAGCTCTTCATGGCTTGAGAGCTCCAAATTTCGCTCCTTTGGATCTGAATTCTTGTGTCTTTCTCCGGAACAACAGCCCTATTTAGTACCCTAGTCTGAGCATGTGGGTGTAGCTCCCTCAGATACACATGAAGAGTGTCCCGCAGTCCGGTGCACAGGGAGACTTCCCTACAGCATGAGGGAACCAGCCCCGGAAGCCTCGGCCGGGTCACACTACAGCCCGCAGTCACACCTGCCCGCTGCCTGTTGCCCTGAGGTCTATGAACTCTTTTTAAATGACCAACACTTTTAAAAGAAGAACAATATCTTATGACAACACGACAGCTATAAGAGATCCAAGCGTCGGGGTCTATGATAAAGTTTGCTTGCAGCGTGAGCACACTCATTCTTTTGCACAGTGTCTGTGGCTGCTTTTATGCTACCGTGGCAGAGTTGAGTGGTAGCCACAAAACCTGTGTGGCCTTCAAAACTTGAAACAGGCACAATCTGGCCCTTTACAGAAAAACATGGAATAATCTATAGTAACAGGAACAGAATGATGTGTGAGTCTGTGTGAGCCGTAAAGGGGCGTATCACACTCAGAATCCTGAAGCACTGTTATTAGGGGCAGGTAAATTTGCCATTTTTGTCTTTCTGATGAATTACATCTTTTATCATTAACACTTCTATCTCTATCCTTGCTTTTTGCTTCAAGGCAAATTGGTTGTAAGACAGAGAACAGCCTGGTTAGTATTGTCCAGCGTAAGTTTTCACATCATTTTGTTCTAAGCCTTTCAATGTACATACATTTGAGATGTTTAAATAAATAATACAGAGCTTGAAATTTTTTAAAAATCCAGGCTGTTTTTCTTAAAAGTTAGTCCATTTGAATATGTTTGGTATAGTTAGCAATATGAGTTTTATAAATTCTACCTCTTATTTTAAAGTTTGTCCAAACTTTTCTATGCTCCCTGCTTTACTTTGAAATAATAATTTCCATATTTGCTTCCCACTACTCGTTTAGACATCACATGCCCATTTCTGTCCGTTTAGTGGTTTGCCTAGACGATTTTAAATGCATTCTTAAATTGCCAAAGCCTAAAGTTAGTATGATCTTCCTAACATGCATGCGTTCATTCCTCTGAGTTTATGTGCTTAGTTCTGTTTTTTTTAACCTATAAACATTATGATTTTGTTCTCCCAGTGTTTGTCTGGATGCATCCACATGGTTCCCACGTCCTCTGTCCTTCCTCTGTGCATCCCGGCTCTTCTTTCGGGGATCACCCTCCTCCCGCCTGATGTCGGGGAGCTGGGCGGCAGGCCCGTGCGAGGACCAGATGGCAGCAAACAACATTTACACGAGATTGATTTCTCTCTTCTGTTGGGCATCGTTGCCTGGGTGGGGCTGGCAGGTTCTGCTGTTAGTTCTTTCTCATGCTGAGGGCACAGCACCGTCGGGGTGCAGCCGTCCAGTTTTCTGTTGGACTTCTCCTGGGCCTGTGTGGATCTGTGTCTTGGCTTCTGCGTCTCATGAGGCTCTTTAAAGCTACACTTAAGTTATGAGGTCTGCAAATGCTCTCAAGTCTGACTTTAACTTTGGTGTTCCTATGTCTGTAAGTAGCTTCATGGTTTCCAGTTTGTTATTCTGATAGAAATGCTAATATTAAATGTCGTTTTTGTATTTTTTATCATTTATACTTAAATATTTGATGAACACAGCTTCCCTGTTAGCATCTGTAGAAGAGGTGGGACGTGTTCCTCCCGGCTCTCCGTCGTCCTCGCAATCCCCATTCCCTTCGCATCTTCCCAAAACACGTAGTCACTTCTTCCCTATCTGTATAAAACAATGTAAGCATATGGGAGGCAAGTGATTTTTCTCAGATGATATCTTAGCAATCTTTCTAGTCTTTCACTTTTAATACGTCAGTTTTTTTTACTCTCCTCCTTCCTACAGCTGCATAGAATCCATTATCTAAATGCACCATAATTTATTTAACACGTTCCCTTTTGGAGTGAATTTAGATTTTTCTTTCCAAATCTTTAGCTATCACAGTTCCATGTCCTTTATTCGAAAGCTTTTGGGCCAGATGTCATTTGATATTCAGAAACTTGGGGAAAATTTTAGAAGGGTAGCACAGTGTATAATCCGCATAGCAATTTAGACTGTCGGCAGAGTCTGGGATAGTACCCTGTAATCACTGTGTTAATATCCTGTAGCAAACTGTATGGATAGTCACAGAAAATAGAATAAAGACTATATGTAACCTCATGCTAGATAGATCCAATTTTGCAAACAAGTTATGAAAAAATAATGATTTTTGGAGCTTTCTGAATTTTAGTGTGGCACGTAAGGGTAGTTGACCTGAAGAAACAACAGGGCAAAAGGAAAACAAATAACAATTTATTTTTATTTATTTATTGAGACAGGTCTCATTCTTGCCCAGGCTAGAGTGCAGTGGTGAGATCTCAGCTCATTGCAACCTCTGCCTCCTAGATTCAAGTGATTCTCCTGCCTCAATCTGCTAAGTAGCTGGGACTACAGGTGTGCAACACCAAACCTCGCTAATTTTTGTATTTTTAGTAGAGACAGGGTTTCTCCATGTTGGCCAGGCTGGTCTCGAACTCCTGACCCCAGATGATCTGGCCGCCTTAGCCTCCCAAAGTGCTGGGATTACAGATGTGAGCCACCACATCCGGCCCAAACAAAAATGTATTTGGACATATATCATTTTATGTACTTGTAAAAATATCTCTATAGATTCTCTACAGATTAAGTTTCTAGCAGGATGATTTTTTTTTAAAATTTTACTTTAAGTTCAGGAATACATGTCCTGAATGTGCAGATTTCTTACATAGGTATACATGTGCCATGGTGGTTTGCTGCACCTGTCAACCTGTCATCTAGGTTTTAAGCCCAGCATGCATTAGATATTTGTCCTAATGCTCTCCATCTCCTTCCCCCACCACCCAATGGCCCCAGTGTGTGACGTTCTCCTCCCTGTGTCCCTGTGTCCTCACTGTTCAACTCCCATTTATGAATGAGAACATGCAGTGTTTGGTTTTCTGTCTCTGTGTTACTTTGCTGAGGATGATGACTTCCAGCATTAATATCCCTGCAAAGGACATGACCTCATTTTTTTTATGACTGCAGAGTATTCCATGGTGTATGTGTGCCACATTTTCTTTATCCAGTCTATCCTTGAAGGGCATTTGGGTTGGTTCCAAGTCTTTATTTCTGGTTATCGATTCTTGAGGAATCACCACACTTTCTTCCAACATGGTTGAACTAATTTACACTCCCACCAACAGCGTAAAAGTGTTTCTATTTCTCCACATCCTCTCCAGCATCTGTAGTTTCCAGACTTTTTAATGATTGCCATTCTAACTTGCATGAGATGGTATCTCATTGTGGTTTTGATTTGCATTTCTCTAATGACCAGTGATGATGAGCTTTTTTTTAATATGTTCATTGGCGGCATAAATGTCTTCTTTTGAGAAGTGTCTGTTCATATCCTTTGCTCACTTTTTGATGGGGTTGTTTTTTATTTTCTTGTAAATTTGTTTAAGTTTCTTTTAGATACTGGATATTAGACCTTTGTCAGATGGATAGATTGCAAAATTTTTCTTCCATTTTCTAGGTTGCCTCTTCACTCTGATGATAGTTTATTTTGCTCTGCAGAAGCTCTTTAGTGTAATTAGATCCCATTTGTCAATTTTGGCTTTTGCTGCCATTGCTTTTGGTGTTTTAGTCACAAAGTCTTTGCCCATGCCTATGTCCTGAATGGTATTGCCTAGGTTTTCTTCTAGGATTTTTACAGTTTTATGTTTTAGGTTTAAGTCTTTAATCCATCTTGAGTTAACTTGTGTATAAAGTGCAAGGAAGGGGTCCAATTTCTGTTTTCTGCGTGTGGCTAGCCAGTTTTCCCAGCACCATTTATCTAAGGCCTCTATTCTGTTCTATTGTTCTATATATCTGTTTTAGTATTAGTACCATGCTGTTTTGGTTACTGTTGCCTTGCAGTATAGTTTGAAGTCACGTAGCATGATGCCTCCAGCTTTGTTCTTTTTGCTTAGGATTGTCTTGGCTATACAGGCTCTTTTTTTGGTCCATATGTAATTTAAAGTAGTTTTTTCTAGTTCTGTGAAGAAAGTCAATGGTAGCTTGATGGGAATAGCATTGAATCTATAAATTACTTTGGACAGTATGGCCATTTTCACGATATTGATTCTTCCTAACCATGAGCATGGAATGTTTCTCCCTCTGTGTGTGTCCTCTCTTATTTCCTTGAGCAGCAGTTTGTAGTTCTCCTTAAAGAAGTCCTTCACGTCCCTTGTAAGTTGTATTCATAGTTATTTTATTTTCTTTGCAGCAATTATGAATGGGTTTGGCTGTCTGCCTGTCTGTTATTGGTGTATAGGAATGCTTGTGATTTTTGCACATTGATTTTGTATCCTGAGACTTTGCTGGAGTTGTTTATCAGCTTAAGGAGTTTTGGGACTGAGACTCTGGGGTTTTCTAAATACACAATCATGTCATCTGCAAACAGAGATAATTTGACTTCTTCTCTTCCTATCTGAATACCTTTATTTCTTTATCTTGCCTAATTGCTCTGGCCAGAACTTCTAATACTATGATGAATAGCAGTGGTGAGAGAGGGCATCCTTGTCTAGTGCTGGAAGGGAATGCTTCCAGCTTTTGCCCATTCAGTATGATATTGGCTACAGGTTCATAAATAGCTCTTTTGAAATATGTTTCATCAATACCTAGTTTATTGAGAGATTTTAGCATGAGGGAGTATTGAGTTTTATCAAAGGCCTTTACTCCATCTATTGAGATAATCCTGTGGTTCGTCATTGGTTCTGTTTCTGTGATGGATGACGTTTATTGATTTGCATATGTTGAACCAGCCTTGCATCCCAGGGATAAAGCCAACTTGATCATAGTGGATAAGCTTTTGGATGTGCTGCTGGATTCAGTTTGATGGTATTTTAGTGAGGATTTTCACATCAATGTCCATCAGGGATATTAGCCTGAAATTTTCTTTTTTTGTTGTGTCTCTGGCAGGTTTTGGAATCAGGATGATGCTGACCTCATAAAATGGGTTAGGGCGGGTGGAGGAAATTAATTAAAGTCCCTCTTTTTCTACTGTTTGGAATAGTTTCAGAAGGAAGGTACCAGCTCCTCTTTGTACCTTTGGTAGAATTCGGCTGTGAGTCCGTCTGGTCCTGGGCTTTGTTGGTTGGCAGGCTGTTAATTACTGCCTCAGTTTCAGAACTTGTTATTGGTCTATTCAGGGATTTGACTTCTTCTGATTTAGTCTTGGGAGGGTGTATGTGTCCAGGAATTTATCCATTTCTTCTAGATTTTCCAGTTTATTTGCATAAAGGTGTTTATAGTATCCTCTGATGGTAGTTTGTATTTCTGTGGGATCAGTGGTGATCTCCCCTTTATCATTTTTTATTGTATCTATTTGAGTCTTCTCTCTTTTCTTCATTAGTCTGGCTAGTAGTCTATTTTGTTAATCTTTTCAAAAAATCAGCTTCTGGATTTATTGATGTTTTTTGAAAGATTTTTCATGTCTCTGTGTCCTTCGGTTCTGTTCTGATCTTAGTTATTTCTTGTCTCCTGCTAGCTTTTGAATTTGTTTAGCAGGATAATTTCTGGGCAACAGAGTGTGCACATCTTCAGTGTCGGTATGCATGGCCACGTCTCTGCAGGTGGGCTGGGCCAGGGTGGGCCCCCACTGCCAGCATGGGAGAGTTCTCTTTTCACACAATCTCATGCATGAAACACATTCATAATTGTATGGACTTTTTTCTGGATTTAAATTTGAAAAATATTATCTCTTTACTTTCAATTTGCATTTTTTTGTGAGTAAATTTGATATTTTTGTTTATTTTAAGTATACTTCACTAACAATATTTTGTGCCAGTAAGAACTACTAGCAAGGTCTAACAAGATTTACATAATGTATTATATTTAGAAATAAGAACTCTCCATGGAGTTCAGCACGTGTTTAAAGGAAAAGCCCGTCCTAATGAGCTCTTCCTGACTCACCGTGGTTGCTCACTTTTCATAGGCGGCGTGCATTTCCTTTGACCCAAGGCTGTGAACCATTTTTATTGTCTGCACGTTTCTTTAAAAAGAAAATATGCAGTTACATTGTGTGTGTTTTGCCTATTTTGGTGGTAAATAGAATTAATAGCCTGACATAAGAAAAATCAATCACAAAACATGCCAAACCAGGAGAAATTAACTGAGAATTTCTGTTTAATTGTGACAGCTCGACCCACTTTTGTAATCCAGCCACAGAATACAGAGGTGCTGGTTGGGGAGAGCGTCACGCTGGAGTGTAGCGCCACGGGCCACCCCCCGCCGCGGATCTCCTGGACGAGAGGTGACCACACACCCTTGCCAGTCGACCCGCGAGTGAACATCACACCTTCTGGAGGCCTTTACATACAGAACGTTGTCCAGGAGGACAGCGGGGAGTATGCGTGCTCTGCGACCAACAGCATCGACAGCGTCCACGCCACTGCGTTCATCATCGTCCAGGGTGGGTATCCATCCTCTGTGCCAGAGCCAGGACTCAGCCCTGTCCTCCCCCATCTGCCAGCTCACAGCACCATGCCCAGAACACTCCACAGAAACTTCTGCCGTGTCCATTTCACTTGGTTTATTTTTATCCGTAACACCGCCATTAGACTAACTACAGACAATTACAGTTTGTAGATTTTTGGAACAGAAGCCTGGGTAGGACGGGCTCTGTGTTCGGGCTGTGGTGTCTCCGGACCTCCAGCACCTGGTCGGCAGCAGTGTCTGTCGGATAAGTGAGTGTGTGTGTGTGTGTGTGTGTCCACGTGTGCACATGCGCAGTAAGGTGGCTGATATGCCTTGCAGACAGCTTTGAATACCTCCCTAAGATCGAGTTTGGACGTAGCCTTCTGGGCACATTCCTTGTTTTATGCATTCTGCCATGTATTTCTACATTGCTTAACTGACTATTAAAAGAGTTATTCTTGTGAAGTGGGACTTTTACTGGAAAACATTCAGACAATACAGAAGAGCAAAAGGTAAAGTATTAGAGATGCCGTTAGAGAGATCATTTCCTTCCTCACGAGGCCTCTCTTCAGCCCTTGCCTGTCCCACTGGCCATCTGTCCAGAATCCGTCCTTCTGATTTTCTGTGCACGTGCAGCAATGCAGCCGTGTTACATGGATTTACTGTTTTGTGGCTGTAACTTTTATAAAAATGGAATCATACCAGACAGTACTGTTCCATAAGTTATGTTTTTCCTCCAGTGATCATAACTGCTATCATCATACAGAGCTACACCGGGTGGCATTTTTTTTTTTTGAGACGGAGTTTCGCTCTTGTTACCCAGGCTGGAGTGCAATGGCGCGATCTCGGCTCACCGCAACCTCCGCCTCCTGGGTTCAGGCAATTCTCCTGCCTCAGCCTCCTGAGTAGCTGGGCATTTTTTTAAGCATTTGCAGATATTAGTTTAGGGTGAGGGTTGAGAGGAGTCGCTGCGAGTCGGCCTGGCGTCCGCAGCCGCGGTGTGATCCCATCCGTGCGCCGCGTGCATTGCAGCTGCTGACGTGGCCGAACGGCCTCTGTGTGCCTCCCAGGGTAGCGCTGAGGACACACGCGTCCTTCGTCTTCTCTCTGCTTCGCTCCCGTCTTCTCCCGTGCCCTCTGTCTGTTCCCGATTCCTCATGGTAGACGTTGCTCCGAGCGGTCAGGTGTCTGTCAAGACTGTGGTCATCTTCTTGGTGGCGCTTTTACCCCATGCTGTTTTTTACATGTCCTGTTTCAAATGCTTTCCCCCCGAAGCTCTTCCTCAGTTCACTGTGACACCTCAGGACAGAGTTGTCATCGAGGGCCAGACAGTGGATTTCCAGTGTGAAGCCAAGGGCAACCCACCGCCCGTCATCGCCTGGACCAAGGGAGGTAAGCGCCAGACTCCGGGCCTGTACCTGCTCCCTCCACGGCCGGACACAAGGAGCACACATTTCCACCGTGGCCAGGCAACCCCAGCGTGCTCTGGGCAGGGCTGAGCTGGGACTGGGTTCCACACGACCAAGGCACTGGGGAGTACAGAGCTGTCTGCACACCCCCGCGGCTTCTTGTCCACATGTGGCTGTCCCTCGTGGACATCGTGGCAGGAAACTCTCAGAAGCTCTGTCATTACTGAAGCCACGTAGGGTGCCTGCCTTTGACTCCCTCACACCTGCCTTGTTTCAGGTAGTCTCTAGGTCGAGCCTTTAAGCAGCGACTTGAAGGACTTTGTTTGCATGGAGGATAGAATTTTCTGGAAACAGTCATGGAATCTATTAAAACAGACAAACAGCTGTTGCTCTGGCTCTGCTTCCCAGAGCTCTCACTGTCAGCTCCCTGTTCAGCGCCGTGAACTTTGATGACATTCTTAGCCTACCGTCCTCACCCTGTTCCTTCAATGGGAAAATCACTGGGCATGCTATTGCATAGAGGCACCGGGATGGGGGTTTGGGTGAGGGCAGGAGCCGAGACTGCTGGAGACGGAGCTACGCAGACCTCCCGGTTCCTGTCCAGGGATGCAGGCAGTTGCCCTGAGACCTCTGGCCACTCTGGCTTGCACCGAATGGCCAGCCCATCCCTTCAGCCCTCTGAGGGACCCCCAGGGCTCCTGAAGTCTTGCGGGAGGAGGCCTGTGCTCGCACCACACGCCCTGGACTTCCTTTCCTCAGGCAGTTACAGGCGGGAACAGGAGAGGTTTTTCTCCGAGAGGAATGTGCCGGGGCCTCACTTCACTCCAGCACTCAATCCTCTCCCCGGTTCTCCCAGCTCGCATCCGCCCCCCTCGTACTCCCGAGTCCCCAGGTCCTCCTGGCTCCCTGGGTAGTGCGTTTCCCTCTGTTCTCTGCCCCTTTCAACCCCTCTCTGAGTTACGGTGGTGCGGGGGCGTTCAGGCATCACGATGGTGTCTGCTGGGGAAGCAAATATTTGCTTATGGGGGGCCAGACCCAGGTGAGGACAAGCTTCTGTGATGCCGTCAGTTTGAGAGCAGGGGTTCTCGTTCGACCAAGTGAGCCGTGTAATGAATGCACCCATGCCCTTGCAGGGAGCCAGCTCTCCGTGGACCGGCGCCACCTGGTCCTGTCATCGGGAACACTGAGGATCTCCGGGGTCGCCCTCCATGACCAGGGCCAGTATGAATGCCAGGCTGTCAACATCATTGGCTCCCAGAAGGTCGTGGCCCACCTGACCGTGCAGCCCAGAGGTAGGTGCCAGGAGGGTGTGGGCTTCATGGATTTGCTCAGATCGGTTATCAGGAAACACAGATTCCGCAGCTGGCGTTACTGTTACTCTGGGATGTGAAGTGTTTGCTCTCCTGTCTGTGTTCTGTTCGCCGTCATTGTGCCTGTAACTCTGAGGTACCTGCATCGTGGCTCATTCAACCTCCATCCCTTTAGCTGGTGAAAACATTTGCTGATTTTCCAGTGGTGATTGTTTTGAACTTGGATGAGACTGACTTGTTAACGCAAAATCTATTCGGTTTTTTCCCCGTTGGTTAATTAAGACTACTGTAGAAAACAGTTGTTTCTAACTGCGCTTTCTGGGGCGGTTATTCAAGCGACACAGTGGAATCAAGTTGGCTCCCAAGGTACAGACCCCGGATGACGTGTCATGAAGCCGAATCTGGTTCCTCTCCCGTCTGCCCGCTCTTCCTTGGACCCAGCCTGCCTTTTGTTCTTTTTGGACGTTGCTTTTGCCTGTTCTCTCCAATTAGAAGAATCTCTGAGACCTCATATCCCTCCTGATAGAGTCCGCCTAGCGCTGACTGTGGCCTCTGCAAGAGCGACAGCCACTGACCCAGCCCCGTGTAGCAGGAGTCCTGTGCTGACCCCAGTGTTAGCACGAGCGGCCCCAGAGCTGAGCAATCCAGGTTGCCACAGACCCTAAGCCTGTCGTGGGGACCATGGAGAGTGGGGCAGAGAGGCCGTGCGGGGAGGACACGGGCTGGATTTCCTTGTGTCCCTTTTGGGGATGTCCCGAGATGGTGCGGGCCTTCCCTCTGCCTGTCGTCAGTGAGCTGTTGGTGACTGACCCGATGGATGGGCTCTGGGTTTGAACCCTTTGCGTCCCTGACCTAGCAGGACTCTGAGTGCCTGTGTAGAGAATGCAGGGTTTGGGATTCCCGGGCGGCCTCCCGGATGCCCGCAGTCGGCCATGCTCCCGCTCTTTCAGATGAGGAAGCTCCTCTGTCTCACTGTCTCCTTCTCCCAGAGTCGGGCTGTCCTCAGAGCTCGTTGACTTCCGTGGGCCCCACGGCACAGCACCTGCCTGGGACTGTCCCACCACCAGTGCAGGGTTGGGGGCTGGAGGACATGGTGCCAGCCCGTCCTGGGCCCCTCAGTCTGTCTCTGTGCAGGAAGGACATTGCTTATGGTTTGCTCTCCTTGCTCTGGGAGGCGGGCAGATCTTCCCTGGGGCCCTCCAGGCTCTCCTGCCCCACACAGAGGCCACTGGGAGGCAGAGAAAGGGCCCGTTCTGGAACCAGCGGCAAGCTCCCAGCATCCCTGGGTGGCCTGATGGAGGCAGGGGATTTTGCTCTTCTGAAGCTTTTTGATGTAAATGACTCGTTTTCCTGGACTCTCTCCCTCTGCCTTCCAGTCACCCCAGTGTTTGCCAGCATTCCCAGTGACACAACGGTGGAGGTGGGTGCCAACGTGCAGCTCCCTTGCAGCTCCCAGGGTGAGCCTGAGCCAGCCATCACCTGGAACAAGGTAGGCGGGCAGGTGTCCACACCACCCACCACTGGGACAAGGTAGGGGGCAGGTGCCCACACCACCCACCACTGGGACAAGGTAGGCAGGCAGGTGCCCACACCACCCACCACTGGGACAAGGTAGGCGGGCAGGTGCCCACACCACCCACCACTGGGACAAGGTAGGCGGGCAGGTGCCCACACCACCCACCACTGGGACAAGGTAGGCGGGCAGGTGCCCATGCCCTAGCCTCCCCGCAGCTGCTGCCTGCCCAATTCCTCTGCAGACTTTCTATAGGAGAAAGAAAAACATTCAGATCGTAAGCCTTGAGGTAAAAATACTCTGAGGGCATCCTTACTGATCAGAACTAAACAAGCTTGGAGCATTCTATTTTTTAATCTTTTTTGGTAACAAAAGCAAAGAAAAACCCTTGTACAGAACTGTGGTCTCATCATCAATAAGGAAGGGGTTTTGTGGTTATTTCTTTCTTTCTTTTTTTTTTTTTTGCTGTTTTTATGAAGCTCAGTGGGAAAATGTGGGCAGCGTTCACACACCATGGCCCATGTTTCTGTGAAATGCCTCCTGGGAGCACAGGGCCAGCCACGCTGGTCCCCGTGGAAGGAGAGTGCTCAGCGGAGATGGCCCGTCCTCCACCCGCATCCCGGCACCGCCCCGTGCACCTCCCCGTCTCCTTCCTCGCCACACACGCCCCAGGCCTGAGCTGTCACTTGTCCCTCTGTGTCTGCCTCTGAATTCTCCTTTGTTCTCAGCACCAACCCCTTTTCTTTCTGAGACATTCCTGGGTCTCTCTGTAGGGCCCCCCACCATGACAGGTGTCCCAGGGACTCACCATTGGTGCCCCTTCTCCTCATTGTGGAGAATCATCCTTGCATCAAGCTATCAAGCGCTGTCCTCCCAAAGAATGAGATGTGGGAAGAATTTCTCTTGCCAGATTGGCATTGGGAGAAGTGGCCACACCTCCGTCCCTTTCCAGGCCAGCCTCAGAGAGTTCTCCATCTGCAGATCCTAACACATGGCTCCCCTGCCCGACTCTAGGTCAGACAACTTCAGCTTCTCAGTCTTATTTCTATTACTGTTTTCGTTCTGTTTTGTTCCAGGATGGGGTTCAGGTGACAGAAAGTGGAAAGTTTCACATCAGCCCTGAAGGGTTCTTGACCATCAACGACGTTGGCCCCGCAGACGCAGGTCGCTATGAGTGCGTGGCCCGGAACACCATCGGGGCAGCCTCGGTGAGCATGGTGCTCAGTGTGAACGGTGAGTGCCGCACGCTCACGTCTGCCCACGTGGTACCCACAAAGAAAGCCCACAGGCCCCTAGTGCCATCCCAGGCCGACTGGCTTAGGTTGTTTAGAATTATTCAGAAGACAAAGCATCCGTGATTCCCAGGTGGGGACCCTCTCCTGGTGCACGGCTGGGCTGCTCGCCCGCCCTTCCCCTCCACTCAGTCACCTGCAGCCCGTCCATGGGCAGAGCCTTGCCCTGCAGCCCGTCCACTGGGAGAGCCTTGCCCTGCAGCCCGTCCATGGGCAGAGCCTTGCCCTGCAGCCCGTCCACTGGGAGAGCCTTGCCCTGCAGCCCGTCCACTGGGAGAGCCTTGCCCTGCAGCCCGTCCATGGGCAGAGCCTTGCCCTGCAGCCCGTCCATGGGCAGAGCCTTGTCCTGCAGCCCGTCCACTGGGAGAGCCTTGCCCTGCAGCCCGTCCACGGGCAGAGCCTTGCCCTGCAGCCCATCCGTGGGCAGAGCTTTTGCTCTGGGATCATCCACACGTGTCCAGATCTGACCGGGTGTCATTGACAGTTACAACTGGGCAAATGTGGTTGCTTTATGAGATTCTGCTTCCATGGCTGTGCTTTCTCCTCGGGCTCTGGCCAGGCACGCTCCAGAAATGTCTTTCAGCAGGAGCCTCTAGGGGCCAATCCGTGGTCTTAAAGCCGTGCTGACTCTATGGCCGCACTTCATGTGTGCATCCTGGTCCCCTGCCACTTCTGTCCCACTCACCTGAAGCCCTAGGCACCTTGTCCAGCTTCTTGCAACAAAGGCCGTGGTCACTCTGGTCCATCTTTCTCAACTTGCAGACCCCATGATGTGTCTGTGACCCTTCTCCATGTCTCCTGTGGCCACCAGGGTGACTCTCACACCCTTTAGCTTTGCATGGAGTCTTTACCGTGTGACCCAAGCCTGCACCTCGTCAGTGGTGTGTTCCCCACTCCATACCAACACTCTGAGAACACGCACAGACCCCTTCACGGGGTGAAGGGCCCTCTGGCCACCTCCCCACTCCCCGCACGTGCCGGCCGCCCTCTGGGCGTCCACTGTGCCTCTGTGTTGCCGTTTCCACTCTCACTGTGACTGATCCGCCTTCTCCACGGGACTTGCTAACAACACGAAGAGTGAGTCCTCTCACTGCTGAACGTGGGAGACATACGTGTAAACCGTAATGGAATTCCTCAAAGACTTGTAAGAATGGTTTGAGGAAAAGTCTTAAGTGACCTTATTTTACCATTATATGGAGCGTGTGAAGTGAGTGTAAAATTAAGTTGGTGAGACCTGAAAACCAGCGGATTATTTCCAATTAATGTTTGTTTTTTGCTTGAAAAATGTTACCTTAACGTGAATTATTACATCTAAAATTTAATCTTCCACCCATAATTCCTTCCCCTCCGAATACCATCATTCATATTATGATTGGATTTCTTTTCTTTTTATAAAAAGGTAGATTTGTAAATGCTTTCGGATTATTTTCCTGTGCTTATTGCTTATAGAAAAACAAAGTCTAATTAAACCATTAATAAGAATGAAATATTAGAATATAAAATTGTATAAAATTGCTTGTCTCGTTTATCTACCTATTGGTATAAAAATATTCCATTCCAAAAATTAGTAAATTTGGGCTCTGAAGTACACACACACGTCAGGCTTCTGCCTAGTGAAATTCTTTCAGCCATTTGAGTTGTCCATGTGTCCATACCTTAAATATTCAGAATAGCCGATCAGCCCGCCTACCCCACGGGCGTGATGGTAGCTGGCGGAAAGTCAGTCAGGCTGGAGGCGTCCATCAAGCTCGGTGCGAACACAGCATGTTGGAAGAAGACGGTTAGCAGGCCCTCGGGTTGGCCCAGTTGTCACCAACAGCCATGCATGCAGCACGTGCCTCTGTGGGCTGGACTCCATCCTCAGTGTGAGCCCGGTGGACCAGGCGCCCGGCCTCGTGGAGTGCGATCCTGGTGGAGAGAGGAGTTAGGAGCTGTGAGATGAACGGGCACGCTCAGACAGGGAGGGGTCCCTGAGGAGCAGCAGGGCACGGCATGGCGGGCAGGGAGGCAGCGGGGGTCAGTACACACCTGAGTATTGAATTCTGAGCAGAAGGAGCCACGGGGAGGTGTGTCTGTATATAATGTTCTGCTTAGGTGGTGCATGTGTCTGTGTGTATAATGTGCTGTGTGTGTGTGGTGTGTGTGTATGTGATATGTTTGTGGTGTGTGTATAATGTGATGTGTGTGTGTGGTGTGTGTGTGTATGTGATATGTTTGTGGTGTGTGTATAATGTGATGTGTGTGTGTGTATAATGTGCTGTGTGTGATACGTGTGTGGTATGTATTTGTGGTGTGTATGTAATGTGTCATGTGTGGCGTGTGTGTCTATTCTGGTAGGTGGTGTGTCTGTGTGTATAATGTGATGTGTGTGTGTGGTGTGTGTGTGTGGTATATATCTGTGCAGCATGTGTGTAATGTGTCATGTGTGGCGTGTGTGTCTATTCTGGTAGGTGGTGTGTCTGTGTGTATAATGTGATGTGTGTGTGTGGTGTGTGTGTGTGGTATATATCTGTGCAGCATGTGTGTAATGTGTCATGTGTGGCGTGTGTGTCTATTCTGGTAGGTGGTGTGTCTGTGTGTATAATGTGATGTGTATGTGTGGGGTGTGTGTGGTATATATCTGTGCGGCATGTGTGTAATGTGTTGTTTGGTGTGGTATGTGTCTGTAGACAATGTTTTGCATAGGTGGCGTATGTGTATCTGTGTGTATAATGTGATGTGTGTGTGGTGTGTGCCAGGTTGAAGAGGGAGTTGCCCTGTGTAGTGATACAAGTCCATGGGTGAGAAGATGGGATCATGGAGGCAGCAGATCTTTGGAGAGGGGAGCGGGTCAGGATCCGGAATCCAGGGAAGCCTTTGACGAGAGTCCACACCTCCCACGTGCTGTCAGGCGTGGTGTAAGATCTTCCATGCTTCACGTCGTAACGACTCCCCATCTTCTTATTAGGTATAACGTGATTTCAAAAGCTAAAGTCTGTAATTTTCATGCTGTCTGAAACAGCTTCTAGTAGAATTTGTGATAAAACAATTTGAGTTTGTGTTTGAAAAATAGAAATAACATTTGGAGAAAAATATGCCTTGTGGCTAAATGATGTAGTGTCTAGACATCATTTATGAGTAATTGTGTAGTATTTTCCTGGTAATGTGCGACTTCGTGTTTTCCTAGTTCCTGATGTCAGTCGAAATGGAGATCCGTTTGTAGCTACCTCCATCGTGGAAGCCATTGCAACTGTTGACAGAGCTATAAACTCCACCCGAACACATTTGTTTGACAGGTATCATGGGGCTATAAACACGCTGACCCTCCGATCACTGGGCTTTAGGGTGGACGTGGGTGCGATGAAAGAATGCATGCAGTTCTAGTATATGAATTTTGACTGGATTATCTGATGACAAAAATGTTTAATTTAAAAATCACGAGCAACATGGCATCTGAGTTTTCTGGGGGTCGAGATCACAGAAGGACGAGTGCTTTTCAAACAGAATCTGGCCCTGATCCACAACCAAAAAATTTTCTACAAATTTTAACTGATTCCTTTGGCTTATGACTAAATGATTTGGCAAAACCAAAATATTTTACAAGCCATTAGTGTATTTGTTCGTGTTGCTGATTCCAAAGCAGTTTTTCTGCATCTGATTTGAAGTGCAGTATCTGCGATTTTCGCTGTTGACTGAATTAGTGATTTGTTTTGAGCGTGTTCTGCTTTTCGTGTGTTTTGTGTTTTCGCTGCCTCTAACTTCGGATGAGGACGGTGTGGCGCATCACCTTGTAGAAAGCAGCTGGAGAAACATTAATAGCAGTGATTCTGTTTTTGGATACTGGTGAATTTATCTTCAGTAATTTGTTTCATTCTTCCTTTTTCCTCCCTAAACTTTGGTTAGCCGTCCTCGTTCTCCAAATGACCTGCTGGCCTTGTTCCGGTATCCGAGGGATCCTTACACGGTTGAACAGGCACGGGCGGGAGAAATCTTTGAACGGACTTTGCAGCTTATCCAGGAGCACGTGCAGCACGGTCTGATGGTTGATCTCAACGGAACAAGTCAGTGCCAGACCCTTTCCTTCCTCCTGCATGGCCCGAGCAGTGGGGTTGAACATGCCACAATTAAGTCACATTCCCAGGGAAGAGTTCCAGCATTTTCTTTCCCACTGTGCTTATGAAATGTGAAATTATTTCCTTAAACTGTGAGTCCGCTTGAGCACCACGGTCCTGTCGCCTTCACTTTGGTTTAATAGGAATCTCTGGGGGACGTGAAGTCCCTTAGAATGCTGGTCAGGACACAGCAGGTCCGCTTGCCCCGGGTGGGTGATGCCAGCCCCGTCCTCTGTAGCAAAGGAGCCATAGGGAGGACTTGGCAGCGTGCTTGCTCCCTGAGTGACATTGCGTCCTGGGAACGTGCTGCCGTGCGTGTCAGGAGGCTGTTTCTGGAGTCTGGGTCTGTGAAACGCGATGAGATCACTCTGGGCTGCTGTGGAGATGCTGTTGGAGGAGGTGCGTCCCCCACTCACTCTGCTCTGGTACTTTGCCATTGCCCAGGAAATCACAGACGCCCGAACGCCTTTACGTGCCATTATTGGCCTTGCTGGAAGTTGTACTCTTCATGAACCCACAGAGGACCCCGCCTTTATTATGTAAAAACATCATTTTCAGCAGCAGCTGGTTACTTCCAGTTCTGTGCACAGGCGCGCGCGCACACACACACACACACACACACACACACACACACAGCACAGAGGAGAATGCAACAGCAGCTATCCCTGTGGGATGAAAGAACTGCTTTATAATTTTTCAGTTTTCCAAATTGTCTTCCATGAGCATATCTTTTACGATTAGGGCAAAAAATGTTCTTTGAGGACTGAATGAAAGAGACGTAGAGTTGAGGCCTGTCGGGTGATTTATCCCGGTCTTCAGAGTAGAGCGGCCGCTCTGAGCCGGTCCCGTCGTCCTCTTAGGCTTTGGAGCCCTGCTGCTGCTGAAGCAGGCACCCGCCAGCGCGGAGGTGTGGGTTCCGCAGCTCCTGCTTCCCGGTCCTCTCCTGACCTCTTGTGGTTGGGGGGCGGGGTGGGCAGGAGCGGGAGGTGGAGAGGAAATGTTGGAGTTGGCGGCCTCTGGATGTTTCTGCTTTTCTTGATGGATGAAACTCCAGCCTCACCTCCCAGGCACATTCTTGGGGAGAAGCGTCAGAGCCCATTTTGTTATTTCAACAGGTATTTACTGGGCACTTTCCACTTGTCAGACGCAGGGTGAGACTAGGATGAGAGGCCCCGGGCATGTGGGTCCCAGCCCCTTCCAGTCCCTGGTGCTGGTCTCCTGGTGGAAAGGCCATGTTCTCCTCTCCAGAGAATGAAGAGAGGAGTTGCTAAGCAATTTCTTGCTACTTCCTCCCTTTCTTCATTTAGTCTCAGGATCAGATCCTTACACATTGCTCTGGCAGCCCAGCCAGTGGCTTCTGCTGCCACCACCGAAATAAAGCCATCTGGAAACCTCCCCTCGAAGCCAGGCTGTTTGATATTGTTCCTTATGAGGAATTGCATGTCCATTGTGTGTCACTACCTGCTGATTACAGAAAGACTTAGACTCGGGGAAAGGCAGAAAGGAAAAAGTAAAATCACCCCAACAATGTGAAATCACTTTCTGCCTTTGCTGTTTACCTACGCAGCAGGTAGATGCACATGCAGGCACTCATTTCTTCCCTTGCTGTTCCACATGCCTGTCAGGGCACGCCCTCTATGCCAGCCACTGTTCCGGGTCGGGGCCTACAGCCACAGACTGAAGAAATAAAACCCTCAGCCCTCAAAGATCAAACCTCCCAGAGAAACGCAAAGGGAAAACCAGAGAGAGGCCCTGCACCTGAGAAGCCACAGCGAGTGACCCAGAGAGAAACAGCAGGCGGGAAGTGGGTGGGGTCCTGGGTGCCGTTCTCCATGGGCAAAGGTGACACTGGAGCAGGGACCCAGCAGGGGTGAGGGGCCTCCCTGGAGCATCTGAGGGGACTGCACACGCACAGGCTTGGAGGCGGGGCCACGTCTGGGCGCAGTGGAACAGCGGGTGGTCAGTGTGGCTGGAAAGCGGGTGCAGGAGGGGCTGATGAGGTCAAGATTTGTGCTCCCCCAGAAAGGGCCTGGAGCGAACATAAGGATGTGTCATTGGCCCTGCATGAAATGGGCACCTTAGGGTTTCCTACAGAGAAGTAACGTGGTCTGATGCATTTTAAAGCATCGGGCTGGGTGACCACTCCGCATGGGGTGAGGGCAGATGTGGGGAAACCAGCCCTGGGAAACCGGGCCAGGGTTGGTGCTACCTGCTCTGGTGGCCAGGTCTGGTCTGCCTGGGAACTAGTGGCCATTTTTGAAAAAAGTGAATGTGCTGGAGGGAGCCCAGAGACCAGCCCCCCGCCGCCCCCGCAGCCCCCGCAGCCCGGCCAGGCATTTGGGAGGAAGCACTGTTCTCCTGGCGCTCTGCTTTCTTGGCTCTGTGGTGGGACTTCCTAAGAGTAGCTGTGAAGATAGGGCCAGACATCTCAGCTCACTGTTTCAGTTTCTGGGCAAAGTCAGCCAGAACGGAAGCAGGGTGTGTGTTTCTGACTTGTTCTCCCCGGCCTGGAAAGCGCCTCACTTCCAGTTCTTTGCATTCATATGTGGGTGTTCTGGACACCGCTCCCCCACAGAAAAGGGGCTGCCTCTTGTTTCCTTTAAAGGTGTCCATAGTGACACCTATGGTCTTGACAAGCAGAAACTGGCTGGAGGAACTGTAGAAAAAGAGGCAGTGATGGCCCAGAACTCTGTGAGTGTGTGCACACGTGAAAGTGTGAGTGTGGATCTGTAAGCATGTTTGCATGTGAATGTGTGCATGTGTGAGTACTGAACATTTCAGCATGCATGTGTGTGCACATAAGATGCATGTGTGTGCATGTGAGAGTGAGCACACGTGTGCATGTGTCTGCATTTGTGTGCAGGTGTGGGAGTGTGCATGCATGATTGAGAGAGAGAGAGAATGTGTGTGTGTGTGTGTGTGTGTGTGTGTAGCTTTTCAGCAGGCACAGCATGTGTCTGTAAAGGAGGAGTTCTGAGGAAGGCGAAGGTCTAGGATGGATGACTATGCGGGTGACGTACTGTGATGAACAGAGGTCTGAGTGTGTCTGACCCCAGGACATTGAGTAGTTCTCGCTCAGAGCAGGTGTCTTGAAGGCGGAGACTAGGAGCTGTGCTGTACTTAGGAAGAGCTCTTTCATCTGTGGAGCGGTGGCCCAGGCTACCAAGTTTGAAATTTCTTCTGTAGCTAGTGGGCAAAGATGGAAGGTTTCTGAGTAAGAAGGTGACCTAGCCAGAGCCTGTGTGAGGCCCCTGGGAAGGCGCGCTTGCTGTGGGGAGGAAGCCTTTCTGGAATTGAAGGCCAGTGCCATGGAACTCACTCCCAGGACTCTGCCAGAATGGAGAGGAGGGCACAGGGGCCAGGAACATTTTGAGAGGAAGCATGAAAGGAAGTGACAATATTTTGGACATCAGGGAAAGAGAGAACAAAGCCTCATTGGACCGAGCTGTGCAGTGACAGCTGTCAGGAAATCCCCTGCTCCGTGGTGTGTGGGACTGATGGTGTGGAGTTGTGTGGAGGTGTGGTGTGTGGGTGCTGACGGTGTGGAGTCGTGTGGAGGTGTGGTGTGTGGGTGCTGACGGTGTGGAGTCGTGTGGAGGTGTGGTGTGTGGGGGCTGACGGTGTGGAGTCGTGTGGAGGTGTGGTGTGTGGGGGCTGACGGTGTGGAGTCGTGTGGAGGTGTGGTGTGTGGAGGCTGACGGTGTGGAGTCGTGTGGAGGTGTGGTGTGTGGGGGCTGACGGTGTGGAGTCGTGTGGAGGTGTGGTGTGTGGGTGCTATCGGTGTGGAGTCGTGTGGAGGTGTGGTGTGTGGGGGCTGACGGTGTGGAGTCGTGTGGAGGTGTGGTGTGTGGGGGCTGACGGTGTGGAGTCGTGTGGAGGTGTGGTGTGTGGGGGCTGACGGTGTGGAGTCGTGTGGAGGTGTGGTGTGTGGGTGCTGACGGTGTGGAGTCGTGTGGAGGTGTGGTGTGTGGGTGCTGACGGTGTGGAGTCGTGTGGAGGTGTGGTGTGTGGGTGCTGACGGTGTGGAGTCGTGTGGAGGTGTGGTGTGTGGGTGCTGACGGTGTGGAGTCGTGTGGAGGTGTGGTGTGTGGGTGCTATCGGTGTGGAGTCGTGTGGAGGTGTGGTGTGTGGGTGCTGACGGTGTGGAGTCGTGTGGAGGTGTGGTGTGTGGGTGCTATCGGTGTGGAGTCGTGTGGAGGTGTGGTGTGTGGGGGCTGACGGTGTGGAGTCGTGTGGAGGTGTGGTGTGTGGGGGCTGACGGTGTGGAGTCGTGTGGAGGTGTGGTGTGTGGAGGCTGACGGTGTGGAGTCGTGTGGAGGTGTGGTGTGTGGGGGCTGACGGTGTGGAGTCGTGTGGAGGTGTGGTGTGTGGGTGCTGACGGTGTGGAGTCGTGTGGAGGTGTGGTGTGTGGGTGCTGACGGTGTGGAGTCGTGTGGAGGTGTGGTGTGTGGGTGCTGACGGTGTGGAGTCGTGTGGAGGTGTGGTGTGTGGGCGCTGACGGTGTGGAGTCGTGTGGAGGTGTGGTGTGTGGGTGCTATCGGTGTGGAGTCGTGTGGAGGTGTGGTGTGTGGGGGCTGACGGTGTGGAGTCGTGTGGAGGTGTGGTGTGTGGGGGCTGACGGTGTGGAGTCGTGTGGAGGTGTGGTGTGTGGGTGCTGACGGTGTGGAGTCGTGTGGAGGTGTGGTGTGTGGGTGCTGACGGTGTGGAGTCGTGTGGAGGTGTGGTGTGTGGGTGCTGACGGTGTGGAGTCGTGTGGAGGTGTGGTGTGTGGGCGCTGACGGTGTGGAGTCGTGTGGAGGTGTGGTGTGTGGGCGCTGACGGTGTGGAGTCGTGTGGAGGTGTGGTGTGTGGGTGCTATCGGTGTGGAGTCGTGTGGAGGTGTGGTGTGTGGGACTGACGGTGTGGAGTCGTGTGGAGGTGTGGTGTGTGGGCGCTGACGGTGTGGAGTCGTGTGGAGGTGTGGTGTGTGGGGGCTGACGGTGTGGAGTCGTGTGGAGGTGTGGTGTGTGGGGGCTGACGGTGTGGAGTCGTGTGGAGGTGTGGTGTGTGGGGGCTGACGGTGTGGAGTCGTGTGGAGGTGTGGTGTGTGGAGGCTGACGGTGTGGAGTCGTGTGGAGGTGTGGTGTGTGGGGGCTGACGGTGTGGAGTCGTGTGGAGGTGTGGTGTGTGGGTGCTGACGGTGTGGAGTCGTGTGGAGGTGTGGTGTGTGGGTGCTGACGGTGTGGAGTCGTGTGGAGGTGTGGTGTGTGGGGGCTGACGGTGTGGAGTCGTGTGGAGGTGTGGTGTGTGGAGGCTGACGGTGTGGAGTCGTGTGGAGGTGTGGTGTGTGGGGGCTGACGGTGTGGAGTCGTGTGGAGGTGTGGTGTGTGGAGGCTGATGGTGTGGAGTCGTGTGGAGGTGTGGTGTGTGGGGGCTGACGGTGTGGAGTCGTGTGGAGGTGTGGTGTGTGGGTGCTGACGGTGTGGAGTCGTGTGGAGGTGTGGTGTGTGGGGGCTGATGGTGTGGAGACGTGGAGGTGTGGTGTGTGGAGGCTGACGGTGTGGAGTCGTGTGGAGGTGTGGTGTGTGGGTGCTATCGGTGTGGAGTCGTGTGGAGGTGTGGTGTGGGGCTGATGGTGTGGAGTCGTGTGGAGGTGTGGTGTGTGGGCGCTGACGGTGTGGAGTCGTGTGGAGGTGTGGTGTGTGGAGGCTGATGGTGTGGAGTCGTGTGGAGGTGTGGTGTGTGGAGGCTGACGGTGTGGAGTCGTGTGGAGGTGTGGTGTGTGGAGGCTGATGGTGTGGAGTCGTGTGGAGGTGTGGTGTGTGGAGGCTGACGGTGTGGAGTCGTGTGGAGGTGTGGTGTGTGGAGGCTGATGGTGTGGAGTCGTGTGGAGGTGTGGTGTGTGGAGGCTGATGGTGTGGAGTCGTGTGGAGGTGTGATGTGTGGAGGCTGATGGTGTGGAGTCGTGTGGAGGTGTGGTGTGTGGGTGCTATCGGTGTGGAGTCGTGTGGAGGTGTGGTGTGTGGGGGCTGACGGTGTGGAGTCGTGTGGAGGTGTGGTGTGTGGAGGCTGTCGGTGTGGAGTCGTGTGGAGGTGTGGTGTGTGGAGGCTGACGGTGTGGAGTCGTGTGGAGGTGTGGTGTGTGGAGGCTGACGGTGTGGAGTCGTGTGGAGGTGTGGTGTGTGGAGGCTGATGGTGTGGAGTCGTGTGGAGGTGTGGTGTGTGGAGGCTGATGGTGTGGAGTCGTGTGGAGGTGTGGTGTGTGGAGGCTGATGGTGTGGAGTCGTGTGGAGGTGTGATGTGTGGAGGCTGACGGTGTGGAGTCGTGTGGAGGTGTGATGTGTGGAGGCTGATGGTGTGGAGTCGTGTGGAGGTGTGGTGTGTGGAGGCTGACGGTGTGGAGTCGTGTGGAGGTGTGGTGTGGGGCTGATGGTGTGGAGTCGTGTGGAGGTGTGGTGTGTGGAGGCTGATGGTGTGGAGTCGTGTGGAGGTGTGGTGTGTGGAGGCTGATGGTGTGGAGTCATGTGGAGGTGTGGTGTGGGGCTGATGGGTACAGTCGTGGAGGTGTGGTGTGTGGGTGCTGACGGTGTGGAGTCGTGTGGAGGTGTGGTGTGTGGAGGCTGATGGTGTGGAGTCGTGTGGAGGTGTGGTGTGTGGAGGCTGATGGTGTGGAGTCGTGTGGAGGTGTGGTGTGTGGAGGCTGACGGTGTGGAGTCGTGTGGAGGTGTGGTGTGTGGAGGCTGATGGTGTGGAGTCATGTGGAGGTGTGGTGTGGGGCTGATGGGTACAGTCGTGGAGGTGTGGTGTGGAGGGGATGATGGCGTGCAGTGCTGTGGAGGTGTGTGACTACCACTTACACAGGCATTTAAAGTGAATTTGGAGCAGCGTCAGCCTGTGGTCAGGGGTCTCCCACGGGCAGGCGTGGCCGCTGGCTGAAAGCATGAGACTGCTAAGCGGGGAGTCGGGCTGCGCCAGGAAGAGAGCGGGGAGGGGCAGTTCCAGCAAACAGGACGGGAGCAGGCGTCCAGCAGGCAGGGCTCCTTGCACGCTGCACCACAGCTTTTGTGAGCTGGGGACAGATAGCCCGTGTCAGAGGCAGGGCTGCCGGGGGTCCCGGGCTGTCACACGTCCTCCGGGGAACTGAGCGCTGGCCTGCTTTCCTCCGCCGCCAGGTTACCACTACAACGACCTGGTGTCCCCGCAGTACCTGAACCTCATCGCGAACCTGTCGGGCTGCACGGCGCACCGGCGCGTCAACAACTGCTCGGACATGTGCTTCCACCAGAAGTACCGCACGCACGACGGCACGTGCAACAACCTGCAGCACCCCATGTGGGGCGCCTCGCTGACCGCCTTCGAGCGCCTGCTCAAGTCCGTGTACGAGAACGGCTTCAACACCCCGCGGGGCATCAACCCCCACCGCCTGTACCACGGGCACGCGCTCCCCATGCCGCGCCTGGTGTCCACCACGCTGATCGGCGCGGAGAGCGTCACGCCCGACGAGCAGTTCACGCACATGCTGATGCAGTGGGGCCAGTTCCTGGACCACGACCTGGACTCCACGGTGGTGGCCCTGAGCCAGGCGCGCTTCTCGGACGGGCAGCACTGCAGCTCCGCGTGCAGCAACGACCCGCCCTGCTTCTCGGTCATGATCCCCCACAACGACTCCCGGGCCAGGAGCGGCGCGCGCTGCATGTTCTTCGTGCGCTCCAGCCCCGTGTGCGGCAGCGGAATGACTTCGCTGCTCATGAACTCCGTGTACCCACGGGAGCAGATCAACCAGCTCACCTCCTACATCGACGCCTCCAACGTGTACGGCAGCACGGAGCACGAGGCCCGCAGCATCCGCGACCTGGCCAGCCACCGTGGCCTGCTGCGGCAGGGCATCGTGCAGCGGTCCGGGAAGCCGCTGCTGCCCTTCGCCGCGGGGCCGCCCACCGAATGCATGCGGGACGAGAACGAGAGCCCCATCCCCTGCTTCCTGGCCGGGGACCACCGCGCCAACGAGCAGCTGGGCCTGACCAGCATGCACACGCTGTGGTTCCGTGAGCACAACCGCATCGCCGCGGAGCTGCTGCAGCTGAACCCGCACTGGGACGGCGACACCATCTACTACGAGACCAGGAAGATCGTGGGCGCCGAGATCCAGCATATCACCTACCAGCACTGGCTCCCGAAGATCCTGGGGGAGGTGGGCATGAGGGCGCTGGGGGAGTACCGGGGATACGACCCGGGCGTCAACGCTGGCATCTTCAACGCCTTCGCCACCGCAGCCTTCAGGTTTGGCCACACGCTGATCCACCCGCTGCTTTACCGGCTGGACGAGAACTTCCAGCCGATCGCCCAAGGCCACATCCCCCTGCACAAAGCCTTCTTCTCCCCGTTCCGGATTGTGAACGAGGGCGGCATCGACCCGCTGCTCAGGGGGCTGTTTGGGGTGGCGGGGAAAATGCGGGTGCCCTCGCAGCTGCTGAACACGGAGCTCACGGAGCGGCTGTTCTCCATGGCGCACACGGTGGCCCTGGACCTGGCGGCCATCAACATCCAGCGCGGCCGGGACCACGGGATCCCGCCCTACCACGACTACAGGGTCTACTGCAACTTGTCGGCGGCACACACGTTCGAGGACCTGAAAAACGAGATAAAAAACCCTGAGATCCGGGAGAAACTGCAGAGGTGAGCTGAGGAGGCCGCGTGGGCTGGCTCGCGTGCCTAGGCACCAGGAGGACACAAACAGTGGGTGTGTGCGTTGTGTCTGTGTGTGAGTGCTGTTCGTGTCGGGCAGAGGTTGCATGGAGCAAGTCCGCAAAGGTCAAGTTGAGAAGGCCTGCAGCCTCCGGTGGCTTGTGGCTGTGGGAAGGGGGCAGAGCCAGGGGTGGGTGGATGGTGGAGGGCCCTTCTGCCAGCCTGTCTTCTACAAGACAAGCTGTGCTGAGCTGTGGCACGTTTTCACCTTGGAGATGAGCTATACTTTTGTGGCACAGTGGCTGACTACAGAGAGAAGTAAACTGCACCAGAAAATACCAGGACTGACACTGGCTGTTAGGGGCCTCAGGTTCCTGCTCTTGTACTGGGGCAGAGAGAGAGGAAGAGCTTGGTGTCTGCAGAACTGGGCCCTGGGGGCCACCACCCCTAAGGCTTGGCCTGTAATGTCTCCCATACCGTGTCGTTCAGACCTGGGCCTGTGGGGTCACCTGCCCATGACTGCCACAGACAGCGTGGCTTCTGAGCCACAGCCTTGATCACCTGTGGGCACAGTTCTTGTCCTGCCACGAAAGCAAAATGGGAGGCCATCACCCCTGAGACAAGGAAAGCTGGCCAGGTGGATTAGGGCACCTTGGGCCATGCCAGGTGGCAAAAATGGCAAAGTTCCATAGGCAAAGCAGCAGCCATGGCACTACCCAGGCCTCGGTCTGGGGTAGGATCAGGGCTGCCTGGTCCAGAGCCAGGCCCTTGCCCAGGACTCTGTGCCATGGTGGGGTTCTGATTCACGTTCTGAATTCCCCAAAGTGTAGACATCCCATGACTCTCCTGTTTTCTAGATGTTCACATCTGTCTTTTATTCGCTACCTTTTTTTCATGTTATTTCTACCAGTTTATTTGCTTTTTGAATTTTAAGGAAATAAAAATAATTGCAGCCGGGCGCAGTGGCTCACGCCTGTGATCTCAGCACTTTGGGAGACCAAGGCGGGTGGATCACAAGGTTAGGAGTTCAAGACCAGCCTGGCCAAGATAGTGAAACCCCATCTCTACTAAAAACTACAAAAATTAGCCAGGCACAGTGGCAGGCGCCTGTAATCCCAGCTACTTAGGAGGCTGAGGCAGGAGAATCGCTTGAACCCAGGCGGCGGAGGTTGCAGTGAGCCGAGATTACGCCACTGCACTTCAGCCTGGGCAACAGAGTGACTCTGTCTCAAAAAAAGAAAAAATAGCTCATCAGTGTTTTCTTCACAGTCCTTGGTTTATGAATCAGATCCACAGATCACTGTGTATTAGGACATGTTAATTCCCATTCAAAAACATTGTTTTAAAAAGAAGAAAAATCTTTCTTAAGACTGTCTTCTCGTATTTTCTGGACTCTCCAGTTTACTCCTAAGTTACCTAATGCTGAAGTTAGGACATACCCTGTTTGTTTGGATCTGGCCTGTGCCTTCTAAACAAAAGTGATTTTTAACTTACAATTTATTGCAAGTAATGAATAAATGAACATGATGTCCTATTAAGTTTAATATGTTCCAATGTTCATTTAAATAGTGCTTTTAAATTACTGGCATTTGGAAATACGTGCACCCTCCATTAATCCAGTGTAAGTTTTAGTCATGGTTTGCTGAATTAGGATTGATGTGAACTGCCTGTGTTTTTTATGTGCTGAAATGCCCTCCTTTGTTCTCGTCCAGACGGACACAGATTACTCTCCCCGCTGATTCTCTCTTTTGCCAAACTTATTTCAAAACAGTTCAAAAGCGCTAGATGTGGAGCCCAGCACCGGGTGGACGCAGGCTTGTTACATGCTGGGCCCCTGGTGAAGACGTTAAGGACGTTCCCACGCACTGAGCCACTCGTTTCTTTAGTTATGTTTTTCTGTCTCAGCCCATTGCTAACTAAAAGGAAGTGAGACAAATGTGAGCAAAGTTACGTGACCATCGGAGACCATGGGGCCGGGAGGACTTCACGGGGCAGAGGGGTTGCCTGCAGCAGACCCTAGAGATTGTGTAGTTCTCATCTGCTTTGTGGGCACTTAGGTAAAGATGTGTCTCGGCCTCACGGTAAGCAGAGGGCATGGGGTTGGCCTGGGCCCACCTCTTCTGCCCACCCCCAGCCGTGGGACATCCTGGGACTGCGAGTCCTCTTCTTTGGAGGAAGCTCCTTGATTCGGGTGGAGGCTTCAGACTGGTTCTGAGGAATGTGCCTGTTCCGGCCCCTGTGATGGTGGGTCCCTCCCAGAGGTGGGGACAGAAAGAGAGCAGGGCGCCCGGAGCAGGCGCCGCCCGGAGCAGGAGGGAGTCCTCTGGGAAAAGGTGTGGACGCCTCTGGTGACCCCAGTGTGCTGTTCTCAGCCACAGACCACATGCCGCCGGGTCATCCCGACCAAGTTTCACTCCCAGGGGACATTCAGCCTGAATGTCATAGAACTTAGAAGAAAAAGGGACAATTTGTCTGTCTTTGAAAGACTAAATGCTAGTTTACATCAAATTGTGTTTATTCTACTGCAAGGCCAATGGCCACTGAGGACGCAGCCCTGCCTGTTCATAGCAGCAAACTCTTAATCCCAGCGGCAGTTCCTGGTCACTGATCTGAGTTTTGTAGAAAAGGGCAGTCTGAATTATGGAATATATGTGTGTTAAAAATTTAGTTGAGCTTTGAATAGCAGTTGAAACAGGCATCATCTGCTGCCTAGTCAAATTCTAAGATGAGATTAGAATGATTTGTCAAAAGTGGAAGTTGCGACATGTTGCTTGTAAGCCTGTGTTTCTAAGGAACTGGAAGAAGCTGATGAAAATGTTTGTTCTGAAACATTTAAACCTATTTTTTTTGCCTGATCTTTGCTTAGCAAATATTTTCTTTATGGCAAATATATTTTCAATATGTAAGTAGAATCAAATTTTATTCTATAAAAATGTACCTATATACTTTTAAAAACAAACATATGAACAATAAGCTACATACATTTAGGTTTATATAGTTGATTGTTCACGTTTATTTCAGAAAGAGTGGAAGGGTTTACATTATGATGTTAAGTGCGGTTATCTCTCAATAGTAGGAAAAGGTGTGGCTTAAATTTTCTTCCTTACGTTTTCTTGGCTTTTCTAAATTTGTTCTAATGAGAGAGAGAGAGAGAGAGTGTGTGTGTGTGTGTGTGTGTGTGTCGCACATATAACATAAAGTAGGGGAAAACGTCTGAAGCGTAGTGGAGAGATGCTTCAAAGAAGAAAGATTTTCTCTGTTAAGTCAATTCTAAATAAGGTAAGATAGTGACAGAAAGAAGGAACTGCTTTCACAGTTGCGGTGTTTCTACCACGTGCCGCTCTGTTAGGTAAGTTTCGGTTTTCTCCTCGTGTTTTAGGTTGTATGGCTCAACACTCAACATCGACCTGTTCCCAGCACTCATGGTGGAGGACCTGGTGCCCGGCAGCCGGTTGGGCCCCACCCTGATGTGTCTTCTCAGCACACAGTTCAAGCGCCTGCGAGATGGGGACAGGTGAGCGCATGCACCAGAAAGGGGAGGTCGCTCCCCGGCCGCCTTCTCAGGGACTCCAGAGCAGAGGAGCCGCCCCACTTGAGGATGAGGAAGCCCCTGATGCCCTGGCGTCTTCTGTGCGCCCTTGGGCTTATGTGTGAGCCTCAGAACTCAGCCACACCAGGTTCAAAGAGGCTTCCCGCCCCTTCATTTCTAGGAATATTTCTGTTCCTGTAAACCTACTGAACAGTTCATACAGGGAAGCCACTGTGGGACTTCAGAGGAGTTTGGGCTTCGAGAAAGATCTTTGTTTTCTCTCTAGTCTTGTGTTACTATTTTACTTGATCGTAGTGGAAAGGCCGACCGTACCTATTACTATTTCGGCAGACAGCCGCCCGCCGTGCTGGTTTTTTTTTAAGTTACCAGTTGTCTTTGTTGCTAGTCAGAAGAGCTAACACTGTCGTGTTTACACCAGATTCTCTGCCTTTGCTTTTGTTGTTGAGTAGGAGATGTGAGCAGTGCATGGGTCCATTTTTAAGTGACACCTGATCAAACCCAGTGGTTTCTGTATTGCTGTGAACTGAGTAGGGGAGATTTTCACTCAGCTCCTGGTGACCTCTCTGATCCTGCTCTCATTCTGGGGAATCCAGGTTGTGGTACGAGAACCCGGGCGTGTTCTCCCCGGCCCAGCTGACTCAGATCAAGCAGACGTCGCTAGCCAGGATCCTGTGCGACAACGCAGACAACATCACCCGGGTGCAGAGCGACGTGTTCAGGGTGGCGGAGTTCCCGCACGGCTACGGCAGCTGCGGCGAGATTCCCAGGGTGGACCTGCGGGTGTGGCAGGACTGCTGTCAAGGTGCGTGCCAGGGGCGCCATGCCTGCTCCTTTTTCATTCCTGGTGTTGGTGACTGCTTGGCGGGTGCTTAGTTACCTGCAGATGTCATCCTAATCCTGAAAACTGAAAGCAAAATATTCAGCTCTAGATTTAAATTGTGCCGTGTCCATGCTGAGGTGGACCGCAGAGCCAAAAATGTAGACACAGTGTGAGGAATTGGCAGTGCTGTGGGAAAACATTCATGATAACTGAAACACTGTGTAAGAGAAACAGAAACCCAGACTTCAGCAAGCTGTGCCCCCGACGTTTCCTTCAAACCTGATGTATGTGCCGCTTCCAGTGCTGGTGTTAGCCTATGTATCTGTATCCACAGATGAAAGACAAAAATCAGCATCTGAAAGAAGCATCAGGTTTTCTTTCAGAATTATGCAGAATGTTCTAAATATCTGTAACCTAAATAACTAAAGACGGGTGTTATGAAACATCTTGTGAAGGAGTGAGAAGTGCCCTGCAGGTAGGAGGTGGTCTCATGATCAGTGTGGGGGCCCTGTAGCTGAGGGATGCCCTGACACCAATCCCACAGCACCCCGGCATTCGTGTCCTGGCGCACCGGGTCCCTCTTCCCCGCAGAGGCGTCATGTGTCCCCGCAGAGGCGTCAGGTGCCTGCTGCGTGCAGCGACGGTGTCCTGGTGCACCGGGTCCCTCTTCCCCGCAGAGGCGTCAGGTGTCCCCGCAGAGGCATCAGGTGCCGGCTGCATGCAGCGACGGTGTCCTGGCGCACCCGGTCCCTCTTCCCCACAGAGGCGTCAGGTGTCCCCGCAGAGGCGTCAGGTGCCTGCTGCGTGCAGCGACGGTGTCCTGGTGCACCGGGTCCCTCTTCCCCGCAGAGGCGTCAGGTGTCCCCGCAGAGGCGTCAGGTGTCCCCGCAGAGGCATCAGGTGCCTGCTGCATGCAGCGACGGTGTCCTGGCGCACCGGGTCCCTCTTCCCCGCAGAGGCGTCAGTGGCCTGCTGCTCATGGCGCTGGTTCCTCTGGCTGAATTCCTGCTTCGCATTCCTAACTCCCAGTCTTGGTTAACCTCCATTTCCATTACTCATTTGAACATAATTTTGGCTTTATTCAAACTATGATCAGAGCCCCATCAAATACCCAGACTGGGGATATTTAGAGCCCAAGCTGTGTAGCACTCACTCTTGTGGTGAGGGAAGCGGGCCCACTGTGATGGGATGATCTGGGGACCTGCAGTGAGCCTGGCGTGACTGGGAGGGAGACGCAGGGCCAGACCCCAGCCTTGCCTGGCATTCTGTGGAGCTTGTGGTGTCTGTGGACACTTGGTAGTTTAAGACGAGACACACAAGCCCAGACACTGTACCCGTATTCTCCTCCACCTCATTTCTCCTCAAGTAATAGTTCTGGTCAAGATCTTATTTCATTTAGTATGCATTGAAATTTGCATTGATAATAGAGCTGTGTTTTAGCAGCTTCTTCTAAGAAAGTGTATGCCTGTGTGTCTGTGTACGACTGTGGGGTGTGTGTGGGGGTGTGTGTGATCTAATTCTGCGTCTGCCTTCCCCACCCATACACACATGCATGGAAGTATATATATAGGAGAAGTCACATAAAAAATTACGCTTGCTGCAAACCCGATTTTCCAAACAATTTACATGCTTGTTATTACATCTGTTGGAGACTTACATCTGTTTTTATTTTATTGTTTCATTTTGTTTTATATTCTTTCTCACTGGTTTATCCAATTCAAAATGCTTTTCTACAAACATACTAGAAAATTCATTCTGTCTGTAGAAAATTGTTCTCTTGAAAATGATTAGGAAGAGCCAATGATACAAAAACGTGTTTTCTGATAACTTTACCAGGCTCCTGTTAGCTGCTTATTAAGAAATACAGCCAGGTTTTCTGTAATTTTGCTGAGAAAATCCAGAGTCCTTTGAAAGACTCCGTCTTTAAAGCCAGTCTTTGCTCCCCTCGTGTTACAAGCCTCTTCCTCCTCTCGGGGCTCTGTGGGAGACGCTTAGCTGCTTGAAGCAATAGCTGACATTGTTTCTTCTGGACACTCTTCCCTCTTAACATAGCAGGTATGGCCTTAAGCTGACACAGCCTAGAGAACGCTTGATAAGCTTTACCTGTTTATATTTTGGCCCAAAAGTCATATCTAAATACAGCAGAAAAACACGAAAACAGAACTCAGATTTGACAGACCTAAATGCCAATTGCCAATTTGACTTCAAAAAAAGACACATTCCGAGCTGGGCGCAGTGGCTCACACCTGTAATCCCAGCAAACTGGGAGGCCGAAGTGGGCAGATTACCTGATGTCAGGAGTTCGAGACTAGCCTGGCCAACATGGTGAAACCACATCTCTGCTAAAAATACAAAAACTAGACTGGCATGGTGGCAGATGCCTGGAATCCCACCTACTTCGGAGGTTGAGGCAGGAGAATCACTTCAACCCAGGAGGCAGAGGTTGCACTGAGCTGAGATCATGCCATTGCAATCCAGCATAGGCAACTAGAGCGAAACTCCATCTAAAAAAATAAATAAAAAATAAAAAGATACCTTTGAATCGAACATCCTTCAGTTGAACGTCTTCATCCAGGTAGACACAGCACTGAGGGTTCTGCACTCACCCGGGACTCAGTAGACACAGCACTGAGGGTTCCGCACTCATCCGGGACTCAGTACACACAGCACTGAGGGTTCCTCACTCACCAGGGACTCAGTAGACACAGCACTGAGGGTTCCGCACTCACCAGGGACTCAGTAGACACAGCACTGAGGGTTCCGCACTCACCCGGGTCTCAGTAGACACAGCACTGAGGGATCCTCACTCACCCGGGACTCAGTACACACAGCACTGAGGGTTCCGCACTCATCCGGGACTCAGTACACACAGCACTGAGGGTTCCTCACTCACCAGGGACTCAGTAGACACAGCACTGAGGGTTCCGCACTCACCAGGGACTCAGTAGACACAGCACTGAGGGATCCTCACTCACCCGGGACTCAGTACACACAGCACTGAGGGTTCCGCACTCACCAGGGACTCAGTCGACATAGCACTGAGGGTTCCTCACTCACCCGGGACTCAGTACACACAGCACTGAGTGTTCCACACTCACCAGGGACTCAGTACACACAGCACTGAGGGTTCCGCACTCACCCGGGACTCAGTAGCCACAGCACTGAGGGTTCCGCACTCACCCGGGACTCAGTAGACACAGCACTGAGGGTTCCTCAGTCACCTGGGACTCAGTAGACACAGCACTGAGGGTTCCTCAGTCACCTGGGACTCAGTAGTCACAGCCCTGAGGGTTCAGCACTCATCCGGGACTCAGGTGGACACAGCACTTCCTTACTCCACCGAGGGTTGAGAAGCCACATCCAGGCGGAGAGGTGTGTTGTGTACACTCAGGGCCAGGCCCACCTCTTGTCTGTCAGTGGGGCTTGGAATGCGATCCGGGTCGTGTAGTGTAATATTAAGGCAACGCAGAGTGTAGATGGTCCCCTGGCCGTGGGTCCAGGATGCCCAGACATGGCGGACTCTGATCTCCGAGGCCAAGTGCCTGAGTCTCCATCTGTGGGTAGAGGGAACTCAGCAAGGGTGTGAGTAGATGGCATGGTGGGTAGCATTGGCCTCCTAAGGGCAGCCGGCGCCACGATGTCACTAGGACTGAGGCACAGGTGGAGAGAGGCTCGTCCCTGCAGACCAGAAGGTTAGCACCAGGGACAGCTGCCAGGTGGCCTGACTTAATGGCCCCGCAGTGGGCTCCGCAGGCAGCCAGTGAGGACGGTTCATAGTTGGCGGGAGGTGCTTAATCTCCCTGAGATCAGAGCCAGCAGAGCTGATGTTCTCCTTCGTGCTTCCATTTCAGACTGTAGGACCAGGGGCCAGTTCAATGCCTTTTCGTACCATTTCCGAGGCAGACGGTCTCTTGAGTTCAGCTACCAGGAGGACAAGCCGATCAAGAAAACAAGATCACGGAGAATGCCCAGGTATGGTGGCCTCCGAGGAAACTGCGTGCAGAGGGGCCCTCGCACCACGGGCATTGGGCTGTACGACCGGCCTCCTGCTGTGGGCCTGTGGCGAGGATGGGTCCTGGCAGGGATGCCCTGGGGTGCTGGGGCCGGGCTGCAGGCCGCATCCTGCTGTGCTGCTCGCTCAGAGCCTCAGGGGAGATGCACACCCAGGAAACCTGGAAATGGGACCCCGCGGGACCTGCCGAGATGATATCTCCCTCCTCCTTTCCCTCGTGACAGTGTCGGGAGACGCGGGGAGCATCTCAGCAACAGCACCTCAGCCTTCAGCGCACGCTCAGACGCACCCGGGACAAGTGACTTCAGAGAGTTTGTTCTGGAAATGCAGAAGACCATCACAGACCTCAGAACACAGGTTCGTTGCTTGGGGCCACTGTCCCCACCCCCGGACTCCATGGTGGCACGGCCCTGCCCGGCCCTTCCGGGGATTGCTCTTTATTCCCAGGCGACTGTGCCACAGCAGCCCGCATGGGACGACCCTGGAGGCTTGTGGGTGTCGTTTCCACATGCTGAGTCGGCTGGGCCATCTGCCACTGGTATCCCTGGGTTTCCCAGCAGACGGGGGTCACCGGGCAGGGGCAATCTGTGTCACAGCCATGGGACTGCCAGCCAGGAGGGAGCACAGGATTAGGGCACTGTAGGAGTTCAAACATGAAGTCTGTTCTTAAGCCTCTTATTCAGGAATAACTGAATAATCTCTCCCAGGGCGTGGCAAGGAGGCATTTCCAGGTCAAGCCTCCCCACCTGATCCGGCCTCTCTGGGTGTGAGGAAAGTCCTGGCATCTGGAAAAACCACAGGGATTTTTAGACGGGGCTCTTCTCTTGGGCTCTGCAGAGATCCTGCAGAAATGAGTTCTGTCCTCTCCTTCCTGTCCCAGGAACTTATTTCTGCTTTCTCTAGTGCCTGTGGTGGGGTTGTCTCTGGGACTTTACCTAAGGGGGTGGAGATTGACATCTATGGCTAAATGAAAGGAAGAGCACGCTCTCCGCCGGGGTGGATGGGATTCCCAGGGCACAGAGGTCCTGGCTCTCTGCAACACATGGAATCTGCAAGCACAGCTCCGATCATACTCACAGGACTCTCAGCCCTGAGGTTTCGGAGAAACTTCCATCATCTCCTAGTGTAGCCCCAAGGTAACCCCCAGCCCCAGGGAGAGGTGCCCTGACTGCTTCTGTGCCTGCCCCTCAAACCCTGCAGCAGGTCCTCCTGTGTCTGCAGCCTAGAGGCCAGGTGTGAGTCCCTGGCAGCTGTCACAGTGGACAGCGTGTGGCAGGTCCTCCTGCGTCTGCAGCCTAGAGGCCAGGTGTGAGTCCCTGGCAGCTGTCACAGTGGACAGCGTGTGGCAGGTCCTCCTGTGTCTGCAGCCTAGAGGCCAGGTGTGAGTCCCCGGCAGCTGTCACAGTGGACAGCATGTGGCAGGTCCTCCTGTGTCTGCAGCCTAGAGGCCAGGTGTGAGTCCCTGGCCGCTGTCACAGTGGACAGCCTGTGGCAGGTCCTCCTGTGTCTGCAGCCTGGAGGCCAGTTGTGAGTCCCCGGCAGCTGTCACAGTGGACAGCGTGTGGCAGGTCCTCCTGTGTCTGCAGCCTAGAGGCCAGGTGTGAGTCCCCGGCAGCTGTCACAGTGGACAGCGTGTGGCAGGTCCTCCTGCGTCTGCAGCCTAGAGGCCAGGTGTGAGTCCCTGGCAGCTGTCACAGTAGACAGCGTGTGGCAGGTCCTCCTGTGTCTGCAGCCTGGAGGCCAGTTGTGAGTCCCCGGCAGCTGTCACAGTGGACAGCGTGTGGCAGGTCCTCCTGTGTCTGCAGCCTAGAGGCCAGGTGTGAGTCCCCGGCAGCTGTCACAGTGGACAGCGTGTGGCAGGTCCTCCTGTGTCTGCAGCCTAGAGGCCAGGTGTGAGTCCCCGGCAGCTGTCACAGTGGACAGCCTGTGGCAGGTCCTCCTGAATCTGCAGCCCAGAGACCAGATTCACATCCCCTGGCAGCTGCCCAAGTGGACAACATGCAGTATTCACTTGGATCCAGCTGGCACTATGAGAGAAGCAGAGACAAACCCAGGGTGACCCTTGGTGTCTGTGCTGGGTCATGGGTGCCCTAGGGGTCCACAGCATTCACAGGGTCAGGCCTTATGCGCAGGTGACCCCGGACAGCAGAGCAGAGGCAGAGGGGGACCAGCTGCCCCACCTGTGTCTGCAAATGCCAACGCACTATGTCTGCCCGTGTTGTTGATTCTGTCCACAATGCTGTGACTTCCCTTCCACCCTCAGGATGAACGGGCAGCTCCTTGGGTGGCAGTGCCAGGTCTGAGAAATGAAGGTGTCCCTTATGATTTCACAGCCAGCGGCAGCACAGGATGTGTGCCATCTGCGGTCATTTCCCTGCACCTCCGTGTGTGCAGAGGCATTCGTGTATCTTGATGGCCGCTGAGGTGCACACAGGCTGGCTTTGTCACTGCTTGTGTCTGGCTGTGAGTTAAAGCAGGTTGGCCACAGACACAGGTGACACGCAGGTCACCTGGGGCCTCTGCTGACCATCCTGACTGTCACCCCCAAGTGCTCTCTGGCTCCTGTGCCACTGCTCCTAAGGCCTCCCTCTTCTTTTTTATGGCTTCAACTAGAAAGTTCTAAGCTTTGATAACCTAAATGCCAGTTGCTAATGAATGAGGCATGCGGGAAAGATGGCTGTCATTTAGAAGCCATATCTGAGGCATTTCCCAAAGTGAGTGACTGGCTAGTTAGGTCCTAGATGTCCAGCTGTCATTATGAAATGCAGAGGGGACGGTGAGGGGACATCTGCCTTTTCCAGCATGATGTGCACGTAGGTGAGACACTGCTTGTGCACAGGCTGGGGACGACACACTGATGGCTGACGGGAGGTCAGAGAAGATGCTTTAATGGAATTGAACAGGTGGGAAGCTTGCTTCAGTTACAGCCACCGTCACTGATCGGTCAAAGCAGACAACCTGGCCTGTGGCTGAACGTGCTTTATGAAAAGTCTCAGTGGAAGAACTGGGATTCATACGATGCATAATCTGTGCTCATTTCAGACATCACTGATGGTTTAGGTTCAGTTGCAAGGGACGGAGAACCCCAGGCCAGGACATTTTTAATGAGGTGCCAGTTCACTTTTCTGTCCCTCGTGAGATTGCTGGACCCTCCGTAGTGAAGCATCCTTTCTGCGACTCGGTGCTGTGCTGTGGGTGGCCTCTTCCCAAGGTCACCTCATGGCCCAGGCACTTCCGGCCACTGTCACCCTGTCTGCCCCCCAGCCCTGCAAAATGAAGGAGAGGGTGTGAGGAAGGAGCCCTTCCAGGAGGCCCCCGCTCCCCCTGTGCATGGCACGGCGGTTGGAAAGGTCACCTTTTTACGGGACACCGTACTTCAGAGAAAAGTCAGTGATGGTGTTCCTGGGAAAATGAGGCAGACTCACCCTGGGGATTCTGAGTGGCCGCCGTTTGTTCTGGCAGAAGTGCAGGTGCAGGGCGTTCTCGGCATCTGATTGAATCTCACTACCGCGGTCCTCTCAGAACGTCGCCTTTGTGACCAGGTTTGTACTGGATGGCACAGTGGCAGGAGCGTCTTCCACTGGGGCTTTTGGCCAGCTGTCTCTAAGGATATTGGAGATTCTGTAAACGTTCTTCAGAAATATTCCCCTCAGATGTTGTTTATTTTAAGGCATTATTTTCAGTGAAATAACATCTTTTAATACAAGAGCTAAGCTGTCACTCTGAAGTGACCAGTGAATGAATGTCCTTTACTCTGCTTCAGATAAAGAAGCTTGAATCGCGGCTCAGTACCACCGAGTGCCTGGACGCCAGGGGCGAATCTCATGCCAACGACAGCAGGTGGAACAAAGATGCATGCACCATTTGTGAATGCAAAGTGAGTATGGGGGGTCTGTCCTCATTCACACCCTAAGTCGTACCCAAGTCCAAGAGCCCCACATCGTCACTCAGGTACATGGTCCAGATGTCAGGGCCAGGCCCTTCCCCACCCGCCCGCCTGTGCCAGCCTCCATCCCTCCTTCACGCCTATGGAAGCAGCAGGGAAGCCCAGCTCTCTGTGTGCAGAGGAAGTTCTAGGAGGCCCAGAACCTCGGCATGTCCACCCCACAGAGGGCAGGCAGCTCCTACTCTGTGCGGAGCCACCTGAGCGGCCCGCGTGCACTGGCTTCACCTCCCCCCAGCTGTGGCAGCACTATTCATGCCGTGGAAAGCCACGAATGGGGCGGATCCACTCCTCCCTGCAGAGCTGCTGGGTGAACACCGACCTTCCCACCGCCGGCCCTGTCCCATCTCTCGTCAGGGCTGGGGTGTTACAGAGGTCACTGGGGGACGATCCCTCCCTGCAGAAGGGAGGCCAGTGGCAGGTGGAGGGTGCCCTGGTGCTGGCAGTGGACAGACGTCTGGCTGCAACCAGGCTCCGGAGAAAGCTCAGGGCATAGTGTGAGGAGACAGAATGGTGAGGACAGCAGGCTGGCCCCAGGCACCTCGTTTGCCATGGCCACTAGGAGAGGGTGCATCCGTGTCCCTGGGCCACTCAGGTTTGGGGAGGACAGACCAGGGAGAGCAAAGCACTGTCTCTCCAGCCCTCTCTAGTCCTGCTGCCTGACAATGCCCATGCCCAGACACAGGTTGAGGGGATCCAGGTGTAAGGAGGGAGGGTGTGCCCAGCTGGTGGTCCCAGCCCCTCAGGGTGAGAGGATGGTGGGCACGGACTGGAGGCAGAACATGAGCCTCAGGGAGATTTGTTATGGAGTTCCCATGAACTCATACCTGTCTGCGACTATGAAATCCTCGGAGAACTACAAAACCTATGCCCACGGGGCAAGCACAGTGGGAAAGGCAGGGGCCTCGAGGAGAGGCCTGACTCTGCAGTGGCTTACACCCGTCCCAGAGCTGACAGGCTGTGCTCACCTGACAGTCGTCCCAGAGCTGACAGGCTGTGCTCACGTGAGAGTCAACCTGGAGCTGACAGGCTGTGCTCACCTGACAGTCAACCTGGAGCTGACAGGCTGTGCTCACCTGACAGTCAACCTGGAGCTGACAGGCTGTGCTCACTTGACAGTCAACCCGGAGCTGACAGGCTGTGCTCACCTGACAGTCATCCCAGAGCTGACAGGCTGTGCTCACGTGAGAGTCAACCTGGAGCTGACAGGCTGTGCTCACCTGACAGTCATCCCGGAGCTGACAGGCTGTGCTCACCTGACAGTCAACCTGGAGCTGACAGGCTGTGCTCACCTGACAGTCAACCTGGAGCTGACATGCTGTGCTCACCTGACAGTCAACCTGGAGCTGACAGGCTGTGTTCACCTGATAGTCAACCTGGAGCTGACATGCTGTGCTCACCTGATAGTCATCCCAGAGCTGACAGGCTGTGCTCACCTGACAGTCAGCCTGGAGCTGACAGGCTGTGCTCACCTGACAGTCATCCCAGAGCTGACAGGCTGTGCTCACCTGACAGTCATCCCAGAGCTGACAGGCTGTGCTCACCTGACAGGCATCCCAGAGCTGACAGGCTGTGCTCACCTGACAGTCATCCCAGAGCTGACAGGCTGTGCTCACCTGACAGTCATCCCAGAGCTGACAGGCTGTGCTCACCTGACAGTCAACCTGGAGCTGACAGGCTGTGCTCACCTGACAGTCAGCCTGGAGCTGACAGGCTGTGCTCACCTGACAGTCATCCCAGAGCTGACAGGCTGTGCTCACCTGACAGTCAACCCGGAGCTGACAGGCTGTGCTCACCTGATAGTCATCCCAGAGCTGACAGGCTGTGCTCACCTGACAGTCATCCCAGAGCTGACAGGCTGTGCTCACCTGACAGTCAACCTGGAGCTGACAGGCTGTGCTCACCTGACAGTCAGCCTGGAGCTGACAGGCTGTGCTCACCTGACAGTCAGCCTGGAGCTGACAGGCTGTGCTCACCTGACGTCCATTCCAGAGCTGACAGGCTGTGCTCACCTGATAGTCATCCCAGAGCTGACAGGCTGTGCTCACCTGACAGTCAACCTGGAGCTGACAGGCTGTGCTCACCTGACAGTCATCCCAGAGCTGACAGGCTGTGCTCACCTGACAGTCATCCCAGAGCTGACAGGCTGTGCTCACCTGACAGTCATCCCAGAGCTGACAGGCTGTGCTCACCTGACAGTCAACCCGTAGCTGACACGCTGTGCTCACCTGACAGTCATCCCAGAGCTGACAGGCTGTGCTCACCTGACAGTCATCCCGGAGCTGACAGGCTGTGCTCACCTGACAGTCAACCTGGAGCTGACAGGCTGTGCTCACCTGACAGTCAGCCTGGAGCTGACAGGCTGTGCTCACCTGACAGTCATCCCAGAGCTGACAGGCTGTGCTCACCTGACAGTCAGCCTGGAGCTGACAGGCTGTGCTCACCTGACGTCCATTCCAGAGCTGACAGGCTGTGCTCACCTGACAGTCATCCCAGAGCTGACAGGCTGTGCTCACCTGACAGTCAACCTGGAGCTGACAGGCTGTGCTCACCTGACAGTCAGCCTGGAGCTGACAGGCTGTGCTCACCTGACAGTCATCCCAGAGCTGACAGGCTGTGCTCACCTGACAGTCAACCTGGAGCTGACAGGCTGTGCTCACCTGACAGTCAGCCTGGAGCTGACATGCTGTGCTCACCTGACAGTCATCCCAGAGCTGACAGGCTGTGCTCACCTGACAGTCAGCCTGGAGCTGACAGGCTGTGCTCACCTGACGTCCATTCCAGAGCTGACAGGCTGTGCTCACCTGATAGTCATCCCAGAGCTGACAGGCTGTGCTCACCTGACAGTCAACCTGGAGCTGACAGGCTGTGCTCACCTGACAGTCATCCCAGAGCTGACAGGCTGTGCTCACCTGACAGTCATCCCAGAGCTGACAGGCTGTGCTCACCTGACAGTCATCCCAGAGCTGACAGGCTGTGCTCACCTGACAGTCAACCCGTAGCTGACACGCTGTGCTCACCTGACAGTCATCCCAGAGCTGACAGGCTGTGCTCACCTGACAGTCATCCCAGAGCTGACAGGCTGTGCTCACCTGACAGTCAACCTGGAGCTGACAGGCTGTGCTCACCTGACAGTCAGCCTGGAGCTGACAGGCTGTGCTCACCTGACAGTCATCCCAGAGCTGACAGGCTGTGCTCACCTGACAGTCAGCCTGGAGCTGACAGGCTGTGCTCACCTGACGTCCATTCCAGAGCTGACAGGCTGTGCTCACCTGACAGTCATCCCAGAGCTGACAGGCTGTGCTCACCTGACAGTCAACCTGGAGCTGACAGGCTGTGCTCACCTGACAGTCAGCCTGGAGCTGACATGCTGTGCTCACCTGACAGTCATCCCAGAGCTGACAGGCTGTGCTCACCTGACAGTCATCCCGGAGCTGACAGGCTGTGCTCACCTGACAGTCATCCCAGAGCTGACAGGCTGTGCTCACCTGACAGTCAACCCGTAGCTGACACGCTGTGCTCACCTGACACCTGTGCCAGAGCTGACAGGCTGTGCTCACCTGACGGCCATTCCAGAGCTGACAGACTGTGCTCACCTGACAGTCATCCCAGAGCTGACAGGCTGTGCTCACCTGTCAGTCATCCCAGAGCTGACAGGCTGTGCTCACCTGACAGTCATCCCGGAGCTGACAGGCTGTGCTCTTTCTTCTCCAGGATGGGCAGGTCACCTGCTTCGTGGAAGCTTGCCCCCCTGCCACCTGTGCTGTCCCCATGAGCATCCCAGGGACCTGCTGCCCAGTCTGCTTACAGAAGACAGCAGAAGAAAGGCCTTAGGCTCCCGGGAAGCTCCTCGGAGTTTGTCTGTGCCATCGTGAGATCAGGTGGCCGATGGCAGGAGCTGCAGGCTGCAGACCAGGAAACACCCAGAACTCACGACATTTCATGACAACGTCCAGCTGGTGCTGTTACAGAAGGCCGCTCGGGGGCTTCCAAACAGAGCTTCCGCGGAGAAGGAGGCGGAGCAGGCGCCCGAGGGGAAGCAGGCAGGAGTCCTAGCTTCACGTTAGATTTCTCAGGTTTCTATTTAATTCTTTTAAAATGAAAAATTGGTGCTACTATTAAATTGCACAGTTGAATCATTTAGGCGCCTAAATTGATTTTGCCTCACCACACTGTTTCTTTTTAAATACAGCAGGATACCTCTACATCTCGGCCTTGCCTTGTTCAGATGCCAGGAGCTGGCAGGCCTGTCACCCGCAGTGGGGGTGAGCCTCAGAGCTGCCAGGGGCCTCACCAAAATCGAGGTTCCATCACAAGCTGTGCTTAAAAAGAAAGTTGGTGTTTGGCAAACAGAACAGAACCTTTTGTGAGAGCGTTCGCAGGGACAGTGTCTGCAGGTACAGGGCAAGCCCCCGGCCTCTTCCCTGGGAACCTCTAAACTCCTCCTTCCTCTGTAACATTTCACCGCATGTCAGCGTCGAATCCTAAGACAAACATGCCCGCTGCTCGAAGCAGCCATATAGCCTGTGACTCTCCGTGTGTCAGCTCCTTCCACACTTGATTAGAACATTCATAAGCCACGTTTAGAGACAGGTTTGCTTTCAGCTGTAACTTGCAGACATGCTGCCTGGTTGTGGGCCGAATGTGAAAATCCTCCTTCATCCCATTGTGTATCTATCTGATGATACCTGCTGAGTGGCCGACTGCACGCATGGACAGCGTCGCTCCCAGCCGCCCGGGCTGCGCCCATGTCCTGAGCCTCCTTCCCGGCAGAGCACAGGGAACGAGAGTGGCCTCCAGATGGCTCTTCCCATGGGAGGAGGGGCTCAAGTGTGGGAACTTTCTAACTTCAGGTTGTGTGAGTGCGTTAAAAAAAAAAGAATCCCTATACCTCATTTGTATTTTTAAAATGCATGATGTTTTATGAAATTTTGCCCATTTTTTAGATATTAGATATGACAGAAAACCATTTCTACTATGCAAAAGTTCTTTTAGAAGTCAGTGAAAATCAACTCATACCTCATGCCTCTCTCTTTTTAATTGACCAAAACCTTCCATTTTTCTCTACGTACAAAGCGACTTGTGTTCAGAGCATCATTTTCCCGGACACACAGGTTCAGTGCAGTACGCTGCCCTGAGCAGCCACCGTGTGCCAGGCACCACGCTGGGCACACCAGGCACTGGGAGCCAGGCCACCTGCCCTCAGCAAGGCCCAGTGGGGGTGGTGGAGGAGGAAGCCCCTGAGGTTGCGGGCAGTTTCAGTTCAGGGTGGCAGGTGTCCCGCACCGGGGCATGACATTGAGACTGCCATGGGATGAGGGAGGCAAGCTTCCTTCTGACAAGATGGGTGCATACGGTGCCTGGCGTGATGTGTGCATGGCCCATTCGAGGTGCACGTCCTCCCAAGGAGACACCCAGACCCTTCCAGCATGAGGCTTCCAGGTTGCTGTGGCGTAGGCAGCATTTCAGCCGCGAGGAAGGTCATTGGATTCATGTGTTTTACGTGTAAAAATGGTTACCTTGACTTCTTATCTTCATATTTGTAAATGATCGATAAAAATGTGGTGGCATTTTATGACACAGGGACTTCTTTTCAAAGAGCAAGTCAAATGTAGTAACAAGATTGTGGAAGAGATTTCTGTGAAACAGGAAATGTGTAAGTTTGTCTGAAAGCTGATGGTCACGTAAGTTGCTCAGGTACTCAGAAGACAGCAGATTCTGGGTTCTGGGGGGTGTTCTGTGCCTCTTACGTGCCTTGGGGGCCTCTGTGGTCTCAGTGCTGCCGCAGCACACATACACACATGCATCAGTGTGTGGTCTGGGCCAGTGACAAGGAATCGTGTCGTCTAAGCCAAAGGGGGAAGCTGACCGTGTTCACCAAACGAAATCTGTAATTCACACCAAAACGTCTGCGGAATCACCAGTTTGATGCCGTGTAATCAGAAGAGTGGGCAGGGCCGGGCGGGCGTGTGTGGAGCCGCTGTGTGGGTATCGCTGTAACGGCAGTGGGGTGTACATATTTATTGACTTTTCTAACTGCTCCAACAGCCAAATGCCTTTTTTATGACCATTGTATTCAGTTCATTACCAAAGAAATGTTTGCACTTTGTAATGATGCCTTTCAGTTCAAATAAATGGGTCACATTTTCAAATGGAGAATGGCTTTATTTTTTTACCTGAAACCAGCACGTGAGGCTAAAACTTTTCCAGGTCAGATCACAAGCCTGAGAAGGAATGAGGTAGGTCCAGGAAGAAGCCCCAGATCTGTCCTAGTCACTAATCATTTTGTACAAAAAATGTGAAAAATTTTTTTAAAAAAGAAGATATTAGATAAAGTGGACTTCTTTTTCTAAAGTAGCTAGGATGCTTTTAGCCTGACTGAATTTTGGCAGGTGGGCATGAGCTCTTGGGAAAAACCTCTGGCCATGAAGTGCCCTTGCCTTCTGGAATTTTTGTGCCTTGGACAAGGACATTTATTTGTCAGAGAGAAATGTACAAGCAACTCACACAGCAAGGTGTCTGTGATGGGCAGATGCTTCCCCAAATCAAGAGGTCAGGTCAGGAGGCCACAGTGTTCAGAAGACAGACGCCCCCTCTCCAGACCCAAGCCATGTATGGCTCTGGGGCCGGAAGTCGGGGGTCACATGGGACAACTGCTGAGCCCCTCAGGCTGTGGCTGGTGGGAGAGAGGATGCGGCTCTAAAGGAAGCTGGAATGGATTCTAGGGCATCTTTTTTTTTTTTTTTTTTTTTTGAGACAGTCTCACTGAGTCCCCCAGGCTGGAGGGCAGTGGCGCAATCTTGGCCCAAGTGCAACCTCCGCCTCCTGGGTTCAAGTTATTCTCCTGCCTCAGCCTCCCAAGCAGCTGGTACTACAGGTGTGTGACACCATGCCTGGCTAATGTTTTGTATTTTTAGTAGAGACGGGGTTCCACCAGGTTGGCCAGGATGGTCTCGATCTCCTGACCTCGTGATCTGCCTACCTCTGCCTTTCAAAGTGCTGGGATTACAGGTGTGAGCCACCACGCCCAGCCCCCAGGGCATCTTTATAGGGCCTAGAAAAAACACTACTCGCCTATATCAGGAGAAAAATGAAATATTAAGGAAAATTAAATATTATGTTGTTAAAATTGCTAAATCATCAAAATTAGAACGAGAAATTGAGCTGCTTTCATGGAATGTTTATGAACATGGAATGAACACTCCTCAGCCGACAAAAAAACAAATCAGGTGCCCTTCTGTCACCAGAGGATGAGTGTCATATACCAGTTTTAATTTCATTGAAATGCCTGATGCAAAACTAGCAAAAGTTAATGTTCTGTGTCGTTTTGATGACGTGTAGAATGCACTGAAACATTCCTACTGCTTTTTGTTATTAACACTTAATACCTGTTTCTAGTCTGCAAAATTATATGTCAAATGACATAAACACAGGCCTGCCTGGGAGATGCAGCGGGACCACCACAATAAGTGACCGTCTCAATAAGCCAAGTCATACAGTTGTTTCAGTTTCCCAATGCATAGAAAAGCTGTGTTCATATTGCACTGTGGTCTATTATGTGCACAAAAGCATTAGTTCTAAAAAATGTACATACCTTAATTTAAAAATACTTTATTGCTAAAAATAGTGAATGATCATCTGACCTTCAGTGAGCCGTCATCTCTGCTGATGGAGGGTCTGATCTTGATGTTAATGGCTGCTGACTTATTGGTGGTTGTTGAAAGTTGGGGTGACTGTGTCAGTTTCAGAAAGACAAAATGAAGCTCACCGCATTGCTTTAGTCTGACTTTCACGAAAGATTTCTCTGTAGCGAGGGATGTTGTTCGATAGCATCTTACCCACTGAGTCACTTATTTCAACATTGGGGTCAGTTCCCCTGCTGCTGCTTTATCACCCAAGTTTATGGAATATTCTAAAGCCTATGTTGTCATTTCAACAGTGTTCACAGCATATTCACCAGGAGTAAATTCCATCTCAAGAAACCACTTGCTTTGCTCATCCCTAAGATGAGTTCGCGTCCTTTGTAGGGACATGGGATGAACCTGGAAACCATCATTCTCAGCAAACTGACACAAGAACACAAAATCGAACAGCGCATGTTCTCACTCATGGGTGTTGAACAATGAGAACACACGGACACAGGGAGGGGAGCACTACACACTGGGGTCTGTTGGGGGAAATAGGGGAGGGACAGCGCGGGGTGGGGAGTTGGGGAGAGATAGCATGGGGAGAAATGCCAGATATAGGTGAAGGGGAGGAAGGCAGCAAATCACACTGCCACATGTGCACCTATGCAACAATTTTGCATGTTCTTCACATGTACCCCAAAACCTAAAATACAATTAAAAAAAAGAAGCAACTCTTCATCCATTCAAGTTTGATCCTGAGATTGTAGCAATTCAGTCCCATCTTGAGACTCCCCTCCTAATTCTCTTGCTATTTCCACCACATCTGAAGTTACTGCCTCCACTGAAGTCTTGAACCCCTCACAGTTATCCATGAGGGCTGGAACCAACTTTTTTTCTTAACAGGCACACTGGTTAGTGTGTATATTTTGACTACCTCCCATGGATCACATATGTTTTTAATAGCATGTTTTTAATAGCATCTAGAGTGGTGAATTCTTTCCAGAAGGTTTCAGTTTACTTTACCCCGATCCATTAGAATAATCACTATCTACAGGAGCTACAGCCTAATGAGATTATTTCTTACTTGAAAGTCAAAATTGTGCCTTGATCCGTGGCCTGCAGAATGGATGTTGTATCAGAAGGCATGAAAACAACATTCATCTTCTTGAACATCCTCATCAGAGCTCTTGTGTGACCAGGTGCACCGTCAATGAGCAATAATATTTTGAAGAGAATTGATTTTTCTGAGCAGTAGGTCTCAAGAGTAGGCTTAAAATATTCAGTAAATCATGCCGTAAACAGATGTGCTGTGGTCCAGGCTTTGTTCTTCCATTTATAAAGCAGGGACAGAGTAGATTTAGCATAATTCTTAAAGGCCCAAAGATTTTCAGAAGTAAATGAACATCGATTCCAACTTAAAGTCACCAGTTGCCCCAGCCCATAACAAGAGAGTCACCCTGTCCTCTGAAGCTTTAAAGCCAGGCATTGACTTCTCTCTAGCTATGAAAGTCCTAGATGGCATCTTCTTCCAACAGAAGGCTGTTTGCTCCACATGGAAAATCTGTTGTTGAGTGTAGCCACCTTCGTCAATGGTCTTAGCTGGATCTTCTGGAGAACTTGCTGCAGCTTCTCCATCAGCACTTGGGGCTTCTCCCTGCACTTTTATGCTGTGGAAACAGCTTCTTTCCTTCAACCTCAGAACCAGCCTCTGCCAGCTTCAGAATCTTTTTCTGCAGCTTCCTCACCTCTCTCAGCTTTCATAGAATTGAATGGAATTAGGGCCTCACTCTGCGCTAGGCTTTGGCTTAAGGGAAGGTTGTTTCTGACTTACCTTGTATCCAGACCATTCAAACTTCCATGTCAGCCGTATGACTGTTTCGCATTCTTTCATTCCCTTCAACAACTTCTTGGCATTAATGACTTGATCGTTTGGCACAAGAGGCCTGGCTTTTGACCGTTTTCAGCTTTCAACATGCCTTCCTCACTGAGCTTAATCATGTTTAGCTTTTGATTTCAAGTGACAAACATGTGACTCTTCCTTTCCCTTGAACACTTAGGGGTCATTGTAGGATTATTAATTGGTCTAATTGCAATATTATTGTGTCTCAAGGAATAGGGAGGTCTGAAGAGAGGGAGAGTAACCCATTCAGGGCCCAAAGCAATTAATAGTAACGTCAAAGATCCCTGGTCACAGATCACCATAACAAATATCATGAGAAAGGTTTGAAATATTGCAGGAATCACCAAAATGTGCCAGAAACACGAAGGAAGCACATCACTGGAAAAAATGGTCCCAACAGATTTGCTCCACACAGGGTTACCACAAACCTTTAATTTGTAAAAAATGTGGTATCTGTGGGCCGGGCACAGTGGCTCATGCCTGTAATCCCAGCACTTTGGGAGGCCGAGGTGGATGGATCACCAGAGATTAGGAGTTCGAGACCAACCTGGCTAACATGGTGAAACCTTGTCTCTACTAAAATTACAAAAAAGTAGCCAGGCTTGGTGGCGGGCACCTGTAGTCTCAGCTACTCGGGAGGCTGAGGCAGGAGACTCGCTTGAACCCGGGGAAGCGGAGGTTGCAGTGAGCAGAGATGGCATCATTGCACCTTACTCCGTCTTAAAAATAAAAAGAGAGAGAAACAAAACGCAGTATCTGTGAAGTGCAATAAATGAAAACATGAAATGAGTTGTGCCTATGGCTTTTGTTCGTTAAAGTTCACTGCACGTCTTCAGTGAACTTCCCAAATGTTTTCTGACAGAGTTTCAGGAAGGCATCGGATTTGCACCCACTGAGCTTCATGCAACAGTTTTTCTGATTAACCCAATTTATCACCACCCACACCTCTAGTCATTACGCTCTAGAATCTCGGAGATGGGGTAGATGAGTGAGCAAAGTGTATTTGCAGAAGAGCCATCTGTTCCTAAGCTATCAGCTCCTTTCAGTTTAGCCAAGTCCCCACCACGCGACCAGGTGGGAGCCTCAACTTGGACGGATTTAAGGCTATCCTGTAATTACAGATGAGGAACAATGGTCCCAGAGGGCAGGTCACATTGCCCCAGGCCGCCCAACAAACGAGAGCCTGCGCAGCGTCAGCCCAGCCCTGTGCGCTGCTGCACACAGCTGTGAGCATTGTATTGCAGGGGCAGAGTCCAGTTAGCGTAATTCTGCTCCGATGCCCCAGCCAGCTCGTATCCGCCGGGGTTTGCACACCGCTGTGAGGAAGCGCACCCAGTCCTGACCCCTTAGCTCAGTCCTGCCGATGGGCTGCCATTCCCAAGTTGTCCGTAACGTCCTAGCCACTGTGACAAAGGCTCCGAACAGTCACTACAGTTATGGTTTTCATGTATTAAGACTTTGTGCTTAAAATCTTCACACTGTAGGTTTACTTTCACTTATGTTTATGGTAACAAACATTCTCACACCCCAAATCTGGGGATATTGACAGGTAGTTAGCATGTTTGAATCTGGAAGATTCCCGAAACTCCAGTAATGACTGTTTTTATGTTTGTGGGATTTATTAAAAATAACTCTGGCTGGACATGGTGGCTCACACCTGTAATCCCAGCACTTTGGGAGGCTGAGGTGAATGAATCACCCAAGGGCAGGGGTTGGAGACCACCATGGCCAACATGGTGAAAAACCATCTCTACTAAAAATACAAAAATTAGCTAGGCATGGTGGTGCACTCCTGTAATCCCAGCTACTTGGGAGGCTTAGGCAGAATTGCTTGAACCTGGGAGGCAGAGGTTGAAGTGAGCCGAGATCATGCCATTGAACTCCCACGCCAAGAGCAAAACTCCGTCTCAGACAACCACCACCACCTCGGTCTGTGTTCACCATCACTGTGTCTGGGTTTTCTTTGTTCCAGCTGTGGGGACTCCAGAGGGTGGAAGCCAAGGTTGAAAGCCCGATTGTCCTTCCCATGATGTTGCGAGCGTGTCCCTAACTTAACAAAGTGAGCCTTTTTCCATGATAACTCTGGATGCCACCCTTGTGCTCCAGTACAATACCGCCAAGAAACCACAGTTTTCAGGAACAGCTGTGCGGTCACTGGTTTGGTGTTGCTGAAAATAGAAGGGAACAGTGTGTGCCCTTTATCAGTCGCAATGACTGTTCAGCTATGAACAGTAAATTGTGTGGCTTTTCTATTTATCAGTCGCAATGACTGTTCAGCTATGAACAGTAAATTGTGTGGCTTTTCTATTTATCAGTCGCAATGACTGTTCACATACGAACGGTAAATTGTGTGGCTTTTCTATTTATCAGTCGCAATGACTGTTCACATACGAACGGTAAATTGTGTGGCTTTTCTATTTATCAGTCGCAATGACTGTTCACATGAACAGTAAATTGTGTGGCTTTTCTATTTATCAGTCGCAATGACTGTTCACATGAACAGTAAATTGTGTGGCTTTTCTATTTATCAGTCGCAATGACTGTTCACATGAACAGTAAATTGTGTGGCTTTTCTATCTATCAGTCGCAATGACTGTTCACATACGAACGGTAAATTGTGTGGCTTTTCTGTTACTGTGGTTTGGGAAAGAGAAGGAACAAAAATCTTTTGATTTTCATTATTATTTTTTTTCTTTTCTGACCTTGAGCATAATCTTAAGTTACATGGAAAAGTTTATTTTCAGTGTGTTTTATTAAAAACACTTCTCCTTAATGGTTATTCACCCACAATTGAGAGCCCCAGGTTAAGTCAGGTCACATGCTTTTGAAACTGCCTGCTTCCCTTGTTTTGTCAAGAAGCAAACTCAGGACGTAGGGTTGGAGCTCTGCTGAGTGACTAGTGTGCAGCCGTTTTTAGAGGAAATTCCTGGAAAACATTCGTGTTTGTCTTCTTTAAAAATTACTGCCCCAGAAATTAACTCAGAGAATGACTACCGGTCATGATTTCTTGTGACTCAGAGTGTGTAGGTAAAAGCAGGATGCTTGGTGCCGGGTTGTGTCCACATGCTCTGTGGAAACTCGGGGCCCGAGCTTGCCGGGAAGGCTCTGGGTGGGGCTGGGTCCTGTGGCCTCTACGCCTCAGCATCCAGCCTCCCGTGCCCTGCAGTTGAAGCAGGTGGGCCGAAGCAGGTGAGGAAGTGGTAATTGTATTTGGCCGGGAGCTGCGGCAGCATAGGTGCCTCAACAACAGAGCTCCCAAAGAAAACCCTGGCCCTTTTAAAGGGTCCCAGCCTAAGAGGCGCACATGTGACAGGGTGGAGAGTGTGGGGGACGCGACTCAGGTGGGGCGTCTAATCGTGATTAAGTAAGGACAGTACCTTCCTTGGAAAATTCCTCCATATTGTATCCGTGATCTTAGATGCGATTGTGGTTAGCAGTAGGGGGTTTAATCCTTTGGACCTGGCCAGCGGCATTGCCAACTGGTCCCTCCTCTGGCTGACTTTTAACGTCGCCTTTTGAGATGCAATGTAGAAGGCTAAAAGGGAAATGGCCTTAGAAGCTCAAGAGGAGGGGGTCTCCTTCCTCACAGTCAGGAATTGCTGGACCCAACCCTCGAACCCACTGCCTCTGACTCTGAGTCTGGTACTCTCTTCATTTTATCAAACGTAGAGAAACAACATCTACATTGAATGAAAACTTTGATTTGTCCCATGCTAGCCCTGAAACATGGAGAGATTGCAGAGTCATTGGAAGCTCCACCTCCTAAGACAAAATCATGTAATTTTAGGAACCTAAGTGCTTAAAATAAAACGAATGCAATTTATTAACTCTATGGACTTTGTCAACTCGAGGTACCTTTCCAGATCTTTTTTTCTTTGTAAACCAGAGATAATTACGCCGTCCACCTTGCGAGTCTGCCTACAGATGACCTGAGACGTTCCTATCAGAGTGCCCACTGAGGCAGAGGAGTTTCATTCTCCTTTTGTGGTCACGTAAGCACAGCCTTGCCCCTAGAGCCCTTAGGCCCAGAGACCCTCCCGAGATCCCATAATTACTTTTAGAAAAACACAGAGACTCACTCCTGTTTTCACGCAGCAGGGCGAGGAGAAGATTCTGGACTTCTGCCCTGACTTCCTACGCTGCCTGAAAGCAAAGGAGAAACAGCCCCTTCGGACCCAGAACGTCTGGCAATTAGAGGCCAGTGGCTACTGGCCCAAGCCTTGCAGACACCAGGAATGTGGTTACCGAAGACGGTGCCCCTGGGCCCAGCAGGAGCCTTCCAGACCCTGGGGGCGGCCCTCCCCATCCCCCTCCTTCCTGAGTGACTGAACTCCCCCAGGCATTCCAAACACACCTTTCCTGCCTTTGTGTTTGCTCAGCCTGTCTTCTCCTCCCCTCGTCCTTGTTATTTGAAATATCTCTGTATCTCCCCGTCACCCACTGCCCGGTCCATGGTGACTAACCTCCAGGGAAGGCGTCCAGTGTGAGCCTGGGTCAGGCTTTACGGTCCACCAGGAGTCTCTGCCCGCTGCCCGCCATGCAGGTCTCCTCCCAGCTAGACACACAGCTCGCTGAATCTGCCCCGTTGAACTTTATGGTAGTGGCTCTGTGACTTGTTTTGAGATGAGTCTCGCTCTGTCTCCCTGTTTAGAATGCAGTGGCCCCGTCCTGGCTCATTGCAACCTCCACCTCCCAAGTTCACGCGATTTCCTGCCTCCACCTCTGGAGTGGCTGGGATTACAGGGGCCCACCACTATGCTCAGCTGATTTTTGTATTTTTAGTAGAGACAGGGTTTCACCATTTGGACCAGGCTGGTCTCAAACTTGTGACCTCAGGTGATCCGCCTGCCTTGGCCTCCCAAAGCACGGGGATTCCAGGTACGAGCCCCTGCGCCCGGCTCCACGGCTTTTTAAAGTGAAAATATTTGCTTGTAGCCTGAGAGCCACAGAGTCTTCATATTTTTTTCTTTGCAAATAATGCACCTGAAGCCATGAGATTTGGGTGAGCTCCATGCTGTGAATTGCTGTTTGAACTCAGACAAGTTATGTAACTCATTCAAGACTCAATTTTCAGCTATGAAATTGTCTACCTAAGAAGAAATTTTTGGCCAGGTGTGGTGGCTCATGCCTGTAATCCCAGCAGTTTGGGAGGCTGAGGCTGGAGGATCGCCTGAGCTCAGGAGTGCAAGACCAGCCTGGGTAATAAGGTGAAACCCCATCTCTACCAAAAATACAAAAAAAAAAAAAAAATTAGGCCAAGTGGCTTGTGCCTGTAGTCCCAGATACTCTGGAGGCTGAGTTGGGAGAATCACTTGAACCCACAAGGCGGAGGTTGTGACAGAGGGAGACTTCGTCTCAGAAAAAAAAAAAAGAAAACAGAAACTTTTATTTGAATAAGATAAATGTCAGTAAAAAGGAAAAAAAAAGGATACACCCGCCCGAGTGGCTGGGGGTCGGGGCGGCTTGTTGGGCAGAGCTGCTGTGTACTGCACCCAGATTCCCACAGGCAGCCCCTTCCCTGCAAAGAAAGAGCAGGTCCCACCCTCTCAGGGGTCCCAGGACCACAACTCCGTCATCTGTGAGGATATAGCTGGGAAAACGCTCTCCAGGATGCTCCAGAACTGTCTGTCTCGTGGGCTCTGGGTAAATGCCTCCCTGGTCTCGTGTGTGGAAGTAGCCAGAGCTTTGCCCAGGGCATCGTCGTGCATGAGTGGGCACTAGAGCAAGCCCAGCTTGGTGGCGGAGACTATTCGCAGGTCCAAGTTAGCAATGATCTTTCATCCTGCCAGCTCTTCCTTCACTTGTTCATTGGGCTAACAGGAGCCCGGCTCTGTGCTCCTAGCTCTGACCGAGGTACAGACATAAAACAGGCAGAGACTACATGCAGGTTAGATGTAGACCGGCTGTAGGCTGTGTACAGATTCAATACAGACCAATGCAGGCTAAATATAGAACGTAAATAGACGACACATGGACTGTAGACCAGATGGAGATTCGGCATAGACTGTGCAGCCTGTATAGCTCAGATGCAGACCAGGTGTAGACTGGATACTGATTAGATACATACGGATGAGATGTAGACTGGATGTACTAATAGATGAAATGGAGAGAAGATACTGACTAGACAGAGGCTGGATCTAGACGACTAGATAAGGCCTAGAGACTAGATGTAGAGTCCACACTGACAAGATTCATGAGACTAGGCAGACTGAAGACACCTGAGATACTGAATGGATAGTGACTGGATATAGGCGAGATACACCCTCGTTGTAGACTAGATATAGATGAGACTAGATGTAGAGTGGATATTGGCTAGATACATGTAGACTAGATGTAGACTGCATATGCATGAGGTATTGACTGGATGTAGACTGAGTATGCATGAGGTATTGACTGGATGTAGACTGCGTATGCACGAGGTATTGACTGGATGTAGGCTGAGTATGCATGAGGTATTGACTGGATGTAGGCTGAGTATGCATGAGGTATTGACTGGATGTAGACTGAGTATGCATGAGGTATTGACTGGATGTAGACTGCGTATGCATGAGGTATTGACTGGATGTAGGCTGAGTATGCATGAGGTATTGACTGGATGTAGACTGCGTATGCATGAGGTATTGACTGGATGTAGACTGCGTATGCATGAGGTATTGACTGGATGTAGACTGCGTATGCATGAGGTATTGACTGGATGTAGGCTGAGTATGCATGAGGTATTGACTGGATGTAGACTGCGTATGCATGAGGTATTGACTGGATGTAGACTGCGTATGCATGAGGTATTGACTGGATGTAGGCTGCGTATGCATGAGGTATTGACTGGATGTAGGCTGAGTATGCATGAGGTATTGACTGGATGTAGGCTGCATATGCATGAGGTATTGACTGGATGTAGGCTGAGTATGCATGAGGTATTGACTGGATGTAGGCTGCGTATGCATGAGGTATTGACTGGATGTAGACTGCATATGCATGAGGTATTGACTGGATGTAGGCTGCATATGCATGAGGTATTGACTGGATGTAGACTGCATATAGACTAGACAGCCTAGACGTGGACTAGGCAGAGGCTGTGCTGGGTTCTGCTCCATTCGGGAACCTGGAGAAAGAGAGGACGGATGAGTGAAATGTCGGATTGTGTGACGAATGTGGCGGGGAGAGCACAGGACCACACAGCACGGGCTCCTTGCTCTGCTTGGAAGTGAAGAAAACCTCTTGGCAGTGAGAAACCTGGAACAGGGCTGGGACGGCCATTGGAGGGGAGGGTGACATCGTGTCCCAGGTGGAAGGGCCTCAGGGCTCCAGGAGAGTCCACAACGAAGCAGGGTCCAATAGCCTCAAAGAACTCAAACATGTTTTTCTGAGTGTCCTGGGGAAGCCCTGGCAGGGCTGAAGAGGGAGTGCTTCCGAGTGGAACTCACAAGGGCAGCCTTTGTCAGTCAAGGTTCGGGACAGATCCCCTAGAGCTGCAGGGGAAGAGGGCACCCTCCTTTCCACTCCCTGATGGGGAGGAGGGCCAAGAGGGGCTCTGGAGTAAACGGTGTGTCCTGTGAGCACAGAGGTGTCAGCAGGAGACAGGAGAGAAGGGGACTCCGCAGGTGAGCAGGAGCCCCGGGTTGGCTACAGGGGTGTCCGCTTCAAGGCCACCGGGTGCAAACGGCAGCAGCTTCACTTGCGCAGACGTCACTGTGATGAATCACCCTCCTCCAGACTCATTACCTCCGCTGGCTGGAAAACTCTCATCATAAATATACAGACACACTATGGCTGCCGCGTGGCTCCAGCTCCCAAAGCTGCACGGCAGGCAGCCTGCCTAGCTGCAAGCCGTAACTTGGGGGCCTTCGCTTTGTCTATTAGCCTTGCTTCTGTGGGCGTTTGTGCATTTGGCATCATCCACACCCACCTAAGCCCTGGTTAGGGCATGCCTTGCTGGTACAACGGGGCTTCCGCCACCTCCCTCCCTGGCTGGTTCTGTCCTGAGACCCCAGAGCTGACCTGAGATGCCTGCAGTCGTGCCAGCATTAGATGGTTACTCTGAGAGAGACATGACAGTCAGCCACTGCACTTGGTTTTTTTTCTTAGGACACTTTCTGCAGAGAAGATTTTGATGGGGAAAAGTAGGAGAACATTTGGATGTCTGCGCGCTGTCAGCAAAAATGAGGCTCCAGGCCAAGGGCTTCTAAAATGCAAGATTCCCAAAGTGGCAGTCACGTAAGACGGACCCCTCCATCACCCTCCAGGCTACTGAGAAGATGATCACGTCTGGAACTGCCTCACAGCACTAATCGTTTTCTTGTTAGCAGGGACTCCGGGAAGCAGATGAGCAGACTGAACGGCCTGCTGTGTGCGCACCGCGGCCCATGCTGCCGCCTGCCTGGGAACCCGCATCCCCCGAGTCTTCCCGCTGACACGTGGTCACCACTGGGCAGAGGAAGCTTTGGTTCTATAATGAAAGCCCCTTTAATGAACGATGCTCCTCGAGGGTGGGTCAGTGTCTTTTCACCTCTTTATCCCCAGATTTAGCACAATTACAGCCCCAAATTGGCCATGGACCTTTGACCAAATGACATGTCAGTGCTTCAGGGAGCTTCACTGATCAGAACAGAAATGGGTGACTGGAGGAAGGCGACCTGGATGTCTGTAACCCCAAGAGAGGGCGAGACGGCTATTTCATCAGCCAGCCGGCAGCCTTTGTCAGCTGTTTGTGTGACGATGTCCTGTCTTACTGCTGGGCCTTGCCAGTGAGTTCCCTGCTGGGGCCGTGGCCGTTTGAGTTGAGGCTATTTTACATCAATCGCTGAACTGCACAAAAGTTGGAAGTTCACCAAGGGACCAGCTCAGACCTGACTGACCGCAGGCCGCCGTCTGCTTTTTCTGGATGCCAGGCAGCCTCCTCCTCTCGCCTGTCCTTGGAGCACCTAACAAAGGTCTAATATCTGGTATCTAAAAGGAGCTTAAATCAACAAGCAAAAGATAACCCCATTAAAAACTGGGCAAAGGACATGAGTGGACACTTCTCAAAAGAAGAAACACAAGCAGCCAACACATCTATGAGAAAATGTTCCGCATCACTGATCATCACGGAAACGCAGCTCGAAACCACAGCCAGTCACCATTTCACAGCAGTCAGAACGGCTTTTACTAAAAAATCAGAAAGTAACAGGTGTTGGTGAGGCTGCAGAGAAAAGGACACGCGTACACGCTGTTGGTGGGAATGTAAATTAGTCCAGCCACTGTGGGAAGCAGTTTGGGGAATTCTCAAAGAACTCTGAGTTGAACTACTATTCAACCCAGCAATTCCGTTACTGGGCATGTGCCCAAAGGAAAATAAGTCATCCTCCCAAGAGGACACATGCACCCATATGTTCACTGCAGCATTTTCACAACAGCAGAGATTCGGAATCAACCCAGGTGCCCATCACTGGAAGATTAGATCAAGATAATGTGGTACACACCATGGAATACTATGCAGCCATAAAACAAAACAAGATTTGTAATTCCACAAGTAAAAGACGTGGCATTGAGAGCGGGAAACTGGCCTGCCCGAGGTCACAGAGCCAGGTAACTCCGCCCTGGAGGAAAGCCCAGGTTAATTTGCATGTGGGGCCTTTCGTGGATGAGTGGATTTCTGGAACGTGATGGCGGTTCATAATGGCAGGAGCCTGACTCTCTCTTCTCCCGCCTTCTCTCGCTCTCTCCATCCGCCGCCCCGCCCTCCCAGCACACGCCCTGTCCGCCCTCAGCACGGCTGAGATGCGTGGTTAAATCCCAGACTGAAGTCATTTGTTGTGCTGTGAGAACATTCACATTGCATTTCAATCAATGTCACACTTAATTGCCGAGTAGAAGGCTTTGCATTCTTTGTTTACACTTCCTTCTAGAGTAATTAAAATAATAATTAAGATATTTCTATTCTTGTTAAATTTTAAAAATTCTTCTTTTATTAACGATGGGATAAAGTCAATAGCTTTAATGCTAAAGGCCTACGCCTCTTGTAAAAGAGTCCTGGAAGTTGACATTTTAGAAAATATCTAGAGGGAAAATACATTTTTTAAAACTTATAATTGTTCCCATAGTCAAAGCCAAAATTCCTCTTGGCAACTTGTGTTTGAAACGAGCCATTGTGTGTGCGTCCTTCGGGTCTGTTCAGGCTGCCTGGGTGGCGGGTCCTGCCTTGTGTCCCAGGAACCCCGATATCCTCGGCTCAGGCACAAGGTCCAGCACTCCCAGCAGGAGAAGGCTGGACGGAGAGTCCACCCAGCGTGCTAGCTCTCCCTCAAATTTAAAAACTCAGTCGGAACTTGCTTTTCATTGTTCACTTCTGAATTACCAAAACATCTCTTGGGAGTTGCTGATTGACCAAGATTTTGTGTAGGGATTGTTCTATTCATTTGGTGATGTTGGCTCACAGGCATGAATAATTACTGAACTAACTTACTGTCTCTTTGTCTCTTTCTGTGTCTCTGTCTCTCACAAGAGTAGGTGACTTAAGGAGACCAGATGGCCCTCCCTCTCCCAGCAGGAGGTGTGGGTGTGGCCTCTGCTGCTTTGGGCCCAGCTCCCTCCGCCCCACGGCTGTCTCAGGCACACAGGGTCTCTGTCCTCTAGAGAGATGAGGATGAGGAAGCCCAGACATCCCAAACAGCCGGGGAGGGCAAAATTCGCCGTGTGAAATGGGAAGGCATTTCTATAACCAAAGCTCTCCAGGAGTGAGTCCTCAGGAAGCTGCAGCTCTGGCCCCATAAAGGGAACGCTGTCCGAGTGACCCACATGTCCCTCAGTGCAGAAAAGGTCCTGCAATCAGATAACAGACTCTTTTTGTCGTTAGGTTTTCTTTTCTCTGATTGTGGATAGTTTCCGATTCTGGTGAGCATGGGTTAGAAAATCCCATCCCAAGCAGTGATCGTGGTTGCTGCCGTGGATCTTCTGTGATGGGTAAACGGAGGCCATCGATCCTTGCTGCGTCTCTTTGCTGGTATCTTCCCCCAGGCTCTCAGGTGACATGGTTGTTGCCTCCGGGGTGAATGGCTGTGATGGGTTCCATGTCTGTTACACTCAGAAGGACACAGAGCAGCAGGAGGCCTCGTGCGCTGCCGTGGACAGCCTCGGGGACACATCGTAAAGGAAACGCTTTGACGGGCGTGGACGAAGCTCTGCTGGTGTGGGAGTGGGGTCTCTTTCTGCATAGAAACTGCAAGAATAACTTCGTCTCTTTCTGCACATCGCCCAATTAAATCACACACAGAAGTGAGACCCTCAGTGGGTGACTTGACCAGCCTCTTTAAACATGGGAGGAAGTCCTGAAACCAGAATTCCTTAAGGATGAAAAGAGAATGTTTCTGTCCTTTGGGAGGGGCTCTGACCTCCAAGGTGAAATGGAGGTTCATGCAAAGGGGAGGCTGTTCCCTCCTCGTCCTCCGCCATCTCCTTGAACCCTCCCACCCCAGTCAGGGCCAGCACCTTGCCTGGGCTCCATCCCGAAACCACCCATCCAACCTCCTCCCCTCATCGCTGCCTCTCCTGGGCCTCTTTCCTCTGTGGTCTGCCCTGAGATGCCTGTAGGAAGGAGACGGGTAACTGGACCCTCAGTGCATACTTACTGAACATCAATCCTTTGCCAAATGTTGAGGAAAAAGGTTATCCTGAAACGTGTTTAAAAACAGGAAGGCAGCCTATAGTCACGGGACTGCGGGGGCACCGGGATAGGTGCAGGGACCATGACAATGGGGTTTGCAGTGGGGAGAGAGCAGGGTCAACTCCAAATACAACACGGACACGTGGGGGTTTGCAGCCAGGAGCAGGGGATGGTCGGTGGATGGAAAGTTGGGAGAGCAAGCGTCAGGGCAAGCCCCACGGGGTTCCCGCAGATGCCAGGCGAGGACAACGGGCCGATGGGGAACCGGTCAGATATCGGGGATGACCAGGCAGCAGGGTCATGGGGTTCCACTTAAAACGATTTCGCAGGATTTTTGATAAAATTGGAGAATGCATGAAAGAACACAAAAGCCCCAAAGTCAGGACTCCATTGAGAGGAGAGTTCAGAGGAGCCCGACTCGAATTATTCCAGGAGAGAATCTTTGTCACAGCCTTGCACTGGGGGTTACTACTGCTGGGAAAGATGAGGGGCAAGACCAGGCAGTGCAGTGAGAAGAGCAGAGAGGACCGAGGCCCTGGGCCAAAGCGAGGGTGAGTGGGTGCACTGGTGCAGAGGAATGGGGAGGGCGAGGACGGCCTTCAGAGGAGGAGAAGTGGGAATGGAGAGGCAGCTGGGTTGCAGATCCATGGGGAATGGGCGAGGAGGGCTGGATCACCTCAGCCAGCACCTGAGAGAGCAGGCAGACTGGGAACACCTGGCCACAGGCACAGAGCTGATTCTGTTTTAGCCCAAAGACAACAGGCAAGCTGCAGTGGGCACAGCATGCCTCTGAGTTTTTTGGTTTCTGAGAAGGCATCTTCCTGAGCCACTCCTGGCCTCGTCCACCCTCCCCCGCAGTAACAGGAGGCGGCCAGGGCACCATGCTCGTTCGGGGCAGCTTGTCAGAGAAGAATTCCGTCTCTGTTTCTCCTCTCTGCATGGCAGGAGGCAAATATCGTGGACACAGGTCACCTCTGTGGACCCAGCCCGTCCTTCAGGTGTACCTTCCCAGGATCTAGACTGAGGGACTCAGGGTGGAGGAAGGAAATTCTCACACACTCCCCAGGCAACCAGAAAGAAGCCATTTTCTTCCCTGTTAGTTGTTGGTAATGATACCACATTCTGATCTGCATTTGGATGACTTCTGAGCTTACGCATCAATGCGTTTTCAATCAGGCTTTAACTTCCCCCAGGGTAGAGCAAGAGCCAGACACCTTCAGGAGTAGACAAGGAGTGGAATCTGGGGGCCAGAACGACCGCGCGCAGACCTTTGGCTGAGTGAAGAAGCGTGACTTCAAGCCTCAGGTGGGACCACGTGGGGTTTTGATCTCCGTGGACAGCTGCCATTGTGATGGCTCCGCTGGGCAGGCTGCACTACGAGGGCCAGTGGGTGTCCTGTGCTTTGGGGACAGGTGTGGCTGCAGCAGATGGGCACGGTCAGGAGCATCAGTAAATACGGCACACTGGCTCGCCTCAGCAGGGGCTGCTGAACCACGTTCGAAAGAACCTCTTTCTCAGTCTCTCTGACATTCACAGGTTACCAAAAAATGGCTACTTTTACTGTGTTTCTTAGCTAGGAAGCATAGCATTTAAAATTCAGAGAAAGCACGTTTCCATCTGTTTCACGTGTCGCATTAAAACTGAAAGCTCCCATTACATACAGTTGAGCAATGATCTGAGTGACTGCCGATTTCTCTCTAGAAACTGGCACACGAAGGTGCAGCTTTCACGTGTTAAAAGAGGAGAACTCGCAACCAAGAATTCTGTACCCAGCAAAAAAATCCATGAAGACAAACACAGAGAATTTGTCACCGACCTGGCCTAGTGACAGTCTTAATGGAACTTGTTCAGCCTGAGTGGAGAGTGGATGCCAGGCAATCCTGGATCTTTCAGAATGAAGAAAGAGAAGTGGAAATAGTAAGTATCTGAACAGATATAAAAGACGACTTCTTTTTCTCTTATTTAAGATTTGTGAGTGTGGAAAGTGACATGTATACCGTTTGACGTGGTTTCAATATACACAAATATAAAACACTTGACAGTGATGGCAGGGAGTGCCCGGGGGTACTGATGAGCTCCAGGCTTCCCACACTCTACGTGAAGTGCTGTCCTGTCAATTCTAAGCAGACTGTGACAGGCTACACGTGTCTGCTGCAATAATCAGAGCAGCTGTTGAAAGAATGATTCAAAGAGATAGAGCAAAATGTGATATAAATTTAGATGGAATGCTGAAAAGACTTAATCTGAAAGACAGAGGAACACAAACAGAATGGGCACACAGAAAAAAATGATAATTTTAAACCAAATTGTATCCATGATGACATTATATTAATTAATAATTATATGTTTTATAAATAAATAATTTAAAAGGAGACTGAGTGAATAAAAACAATCCAAGTACTGTTTTCAAGAGTCACACTTTAAAATAAAAGATACAGAGAGGTAGAAGTGAAATAGGTGGGAAAATCATAGCATGGAAGCCCTGAGCACAGGAGACTGGATGGCCCTGTTCATACCGGATAAAACAGACCGAATATAAATAATTTGACCAGAGATAAAGAAGGACATTCCAGAGTAATAAAAGGGAAATTATCAGGAGGCATATGTTATCAGTTTGTAGTTATGATTACATGACAAGTGACAGAATTACAGGGAGAAATACACTTTTGACAAAGCAGAAGATTTTAATACTCCTCTCTCAGCAATCGATGGAATAACTAGAAACAGTTAAGACGTAGATGATCTTCAGGTACTGCCAGTGTCCATGATCCAGTCAACATCCATGTAACACCACACCCAACAATTGCACAATACATCGGTTTTCAAGGGCACACGGGCACTGGCCGAGGGGACGGTGTCATCCCGTGGAGGGAGGGGCGAGGCCGGGAGCTGCGACAAGTGCTTTCCACTGAGGCAGAGGGGAGAATGTGATGAGCGCCCTTCACCTGGAGTGCGAATCTGTATTCTGAGTTGAGATTGGCCTGGATCTGTGATCGAAGCAGAGTTGGCCTGCACTTGTCTCTGAGACATGGTTCGAGGCAGGGCTGCTTTGGCATCTGTGTTACTAACCATCCCCTCTCCATTACTGGACATAAACTAGGGAAGGCTGAGAATCATTCAACGAGTCACACTCTTGACTCGCCGTCCCCAGCTGAAAAGCAGCACTGTGCAGAAGCAGTGTCCCCGAGAGTGGAGCCAAGGAGGGGAGCGTTTCCTGTTACAATTCCCGGGAAACCCTTCTGAGTGACCACGCCCACGGGTTTTCCCTTCCAGGATTATGACATGCCTGGGGGCCAGGAGCTTGCTCGTGCTAGGAAAGAAAGGATCTTGGTGTTCTGATTATTCTTCCTCATGATGGTTCTAAATCAAAGCCAAATGCCCACTTAGATCAGTGCTCCTTAACTTTATTGCACTTAGAAGTCAATAACATCTAACATCTGCAGGTCTTAAAAATGAATGTGGCCTCACACATCAGCAACACTCAGTCCCTGGACAAACCAGAAGATGGACCAAGCAGCTCTGCGGAGTCCTCACCTCTCCCTCCCTCTCTGCCCGCCTGGACGCCTACACACAGAGCCTGCATCTGGAGTGGTTCACAGGGAACATCCGTGGGCTGAGAGAACCTTCTATTCCCTCTCTGGGAAAGGGCCCTGACTGCTCTGAACACTCTTGAACTTGCTCTGCCCTCCCTGCGGTTCCTTCTGAGATACCTCGGTTTCCCTCCCTGCCCTCTGCCACCTGGATCTCTGCAGAGAACGTCTGACCTGAGCCCTCCTGGAGCAGGGTGCCCGGCTCTGCCAGGCTGTGTCCTGGCAGCTGCATTTCAGTCTTCCCCTGTTCTCAGTCCAGGTGGCTGTGGGGGGATGTTCACCCCTGCCGTGCCTCCAGGACGGGCTCATCACCAAAGGCGGTTCAAGGTTTTATCCAGGAATTTTTGGGGAACTCTTAGGAAGCACAAGACCCCTGTCTGCCAGGACTGCCAACACTCAGATTAACGTGCATGCGGATCTGCTGGGAGCCAGCGCGTGGAGAGGGTCTCATGGGGAAGGTGAAGGCAGCGAGGATCAGAGCAGGAAAGAGAGACGGAGGGAGCAGAGAAGTGGAGGGGAGAAGCCAGGGCACGTGTGGTGCTAGAGAGGGATGGGAAAGAGATGGCAAACTTCAGAGAGAGAGGAGCGAGGGAGAAAGGAAGAGAGCGCGGGACCTGCAGACACGCTCTGAACACCTGGACCCAGCTGTCTGTCCAGGAGCTTTGCATTACATGAGCCAACAGAGTCATTTCCCTTTTTCCTTAAGCTCATTTCAGTAGGGTTTTCCATCCCCTGCAGCACACACGTTTCCTGTTCCTTCTCTGCAGGACGCAGCCTAGCACCTGCACCCCCTACCAGTCCCACACGACCTGGCTCTGGCCCTCCCCAGCCTGGTTACCTGTGATTGCACCTGCCTCCACCCGGATGCCTTTCCTCCTTTCAGGACTTCCTCCAGGCGGACCTCCCCTGAGTACCTCCCACCCATCCAGGCGGACCTCCCCTGAGTACCTCCCACCCACCGAGGCGGACCTCCCCTGAGTACCTCCCACCCATCCAGGCGGACCTCCCCTGAGTACCTCCCACCCATCCAGGCGGACCTCCCCTGAGTACCTCCCACCCACCGAGGCGGACCTCCCCTGAGTACCTCCCACCCACCGAGGCGGACCTCCCCTGAGTACCTCCCACCCATCCAGGCGGACCTCCCCTGAGTACCTCCCACCCATCCAGGCGGACCTCCCCTGAGTACCTCCCACCCATCCAGGCGGACCTCCCCTGAGTACCTCCCACCCATCCAGGCGGACCTCCCCTGAGTACCTCCCACCCATCCAGGCGGACCTCCCCTGAGTACCTCCCACCCACCGAGGCGGACCTCCCCTGAGTACCTCCCACCCATCCAGGTGGACCTCCCCTGAGTACCTCCCACCCACCGAGGCGGACCTCCCCTGAGTACCTCCCACCCACCGAGGCGGACCTCCCCTGAGTACCTCCCACCCACTGAGGCGGACCTCCCCTGAGTACCTCCCACCCATCCAGGCGGACCTCCCCTGAGTACCTCCCACCCATCCAGGCGGACCTCCCCTGAGTACCTCCCACCCACCGAGGCGGACCTCCCCTGAGTACCTCCCACCCATCCAGGTAGACCTCCCCTGAGTACCTCCCACCCATCCAGGCGGACCTCCCCTGAGTACTTCTTACAGATATAGCTCCCACCCTGATGTACCTTCCACTTGGGTACCTCCCACCAGGTGTATATTTCAGGTACCTTGCAATCAGGTGTTCCTTTTACCCAGGTGTACCTCCCACCCAGGGACACCTCCCACCCACGGGGACCTTCCACTCAAGTGTGCCTCCCTCGCAGGTCCTTTGCGCTCAGGTGTGCCTCCGTCCCACCTTTCCAGCCTGAGCCTCCAGCCTCCCCTGAGCTCCCCACCACATTCAGTCAGAAGCACTCCATCTTGCTAGCCCAGGACCGGGTACAGTGTGCACTGTGTGGAAAGTGCTCAGTCACTGAGGGTGGACTGGACCCTCCCTTGGCATTTTTTGGGCTGTCGTATTGATTGGTGTGAGCTCCTACCCATCATGTACTTTAATACGGCGGGGGGAAATTCGGGGAGTGCAGAGGGTCGTTCCCTGTTTTAATGAAGTGTGAGTGAACATATGATAAATAGAACCTAACAGAAGCAGGTGCAGGGTCTTCCAGACTCAGCACAGTCTGGAGTGTGAAGAGCGTGGGCATCTGACCAGGGAGAGCCCCACAGTTAGACTCGGGACAGGGAGAGCCCCACAGTTAGACTCAGGGTCACCTTCCAAGAGCGTGGGCATCTGAACAGGGAGAGCCCCACACTTAGACTCGGGACAGGGAGAGCCCCACAGTTAGACTCAGGGTCGCCCAGGCCTTCCTGAGAATCCGCGTCTGCAGGTCAGCTCTGTGGCGGTTGGCCAGGTCCTTCTGGGAGCCAGGCAAAGCTTGAGAGCAGGATGGTCGCAGGAGGACCCTTCATTCCATGGAGCCCCTCGGCCACCTCCTTTCACAGATCCTCCCAGAGACAGGCAGGGGAGCAGACTGCCCCATTTTACAGATGGAGAAGCTGATGCTCAGAGGGTGAAGCAGAGCCGTGGCAGACAGGAATTCCTTTCTCTTTTTCCGGCTTGTCACTGCGGGAAATGTGCGTTGCCGGCCACAGCTGTGTTCCCTCATCCTGAGACCCCAAGGGGACCTGTGACTGGTCCGCAGATTGGGTTTCGGTGATTTGACCAGCTGGTGCCCCATGTTTAGATGCGGGGCTGAGAGGCCTCCTGAGGACGGACGGCTGGACGATGCGCGTGCTGCGGCTCCGGGCGCCCCGGGCAGGGCCTGGCTGGCGGCAGCTCTGCTAACGGCGTTTCTTTCCTGACGGACGAACGCCCAGAAACGACCTCGTGCATCCAGCATCACTTTAAAGGAGGAGCTACTTTCAAGTGTATTTTCCACATAATCCAGATTTTTGCCTGTCGTCATTTAAAAAAATTATATTGTCCCCCTCGTCACTGTCTTAAAGAGACAGACTGCTCAGCCGAATTGAGTTCCTTGCGGTGGAGACCGTCGAACAGCTGTCCCACACGTGGGTGATGCTGAGGTCACTCAGGCTGGGAGGGCGGTGAGCTGTGCGGGGTGGCTCTGCTGGGTGTTTGCTCACTCAGGACTTGCAGTGCCCGTGGTGGACGCTCCGCCCTGGCACGGGCGCTCGTTTTTCCCCAGGTCGGGCCGCAGGTGGCCTGCGAAGTCAGCACTGGCTCCTTGTGCCCCGCGCAGAGGCCGCTCTCAGCTTCCCTCACTGTTTTCCACGCCACGAGGCCGCCTCTCCCCACCTGCGGTCCCGTGTGGCGGCTGCAGCGGGGTCAAGTCTGGGGAAATGACTTCTCCTCTCCCTTCCTGTGCACTTCCTGGAAGCAGACGCTGCCTCTCGTGATGTCCTGATGTTTTCATCTTAGGCCCGAGCAGAGTCCCCGTCACACGGGAAGTGGCCAGCCTGTGTTGTGGAACAAACGAAATCATTTACCCGCCTCCACTTTCCAGCTGTCCTGTCTGCCAGGGTCACGGGTACCAGACGCAGACCCAGGGGTCCATTCGCCCCTTCTCAGCTGAGATGTGTCCACATCAGTGACTCTGGCAGACCCTGTGGAATAGTTTCCACGAAAAGTCAGAGAGTTAACAAGGCACAAGGCTTTTTAAAAAGGTGTATTTGTGTGTCTGTGTGTCTTTGTGCCAGTGTGTAAGTGTGTACCTGTTGTCTGAAGTCACTCAGGCTGGGGATGGGCAGGGGTGAGCTGTGCAGGGTGGTTGTTTATGTGTCTGTGTATAACTGTGTGTCTGGGTCTTTGTCTCTGTGTGTGTTTGTGGGTGTGCAGGTATGTGTCTTTGTGTGTTTGTGTTTGTGTGTATGTAGGTGTGTATAAGTGTGTGTGTATGTATATCTGTGTGTCTGTGTATTTGTTGTATGTGTGTGTAGGTGTGTATAAGTGTGTGTGTCTCTGTGTAGATCTGTGTATCTGTATGTGTATAGGTTGTATATGTGTCTTTGTGCAGTTGTGTAGTGTGTGTTCCTATGTCTGTGTTTGTGCATATGTGTGTGTAGATTGTATGTGTATGTGTAGGTGTGTATATGCATGTGTCTGTGTCTTTGTGTATATGTGTTTGTGTAGGTTGCTGTGTGTATGTGTCCGTGTCTTTGTGTGTTTTTGTGTGTCCATGTATCTGTATGTATGTCTTTGTAGGTTGTGTGTGTAGGTGTGTATATGTATCTTTGTGTGTTTGTGTGTGTGCCTGTGTGTAGGTTGTATATGTGTGCATAGGTGTGTATATGTGTGTCTCTGTCTTTGTGTGTTTGTGTCTGTGTATGGATTGTATGTGTATTGGTGTGTATATGTGTCTTTCTGTAAGTGAATATGTGTGTGTATGTAGTTCTATGTATGTGTAGGTTGTATTTATGTGTAGGTTGTATTTATGTGTGTCTTTGTGTGTTTGTGTGTGTTGGTTGTATGTTTGTGTCTGTGTGTGTAGGTTATATACGTGTGTGTCTGTGTCTGTGTGTGTGTAGGTTGCATATGTTTGTGTCTGTGTGTGTGTTTGTGTGTATGTCTGTATCTGTGTGCAGGTGTGTATATGTGTCTGTGCCTGTTTTGTGTGTGTGTCTGTATGGCTCTCTGTGTGTGTCTGTGTCTGTGTTTTGTGTGTGTGTGTCTGTTTTGCGTGTGTCTGTATGGCTGTATAGCTCTCTGTGTGTCGGTGTTTTGTGTGTGTGTGTATGTGGCTGCATAGCTGTGTGTGCCTGTGTCTGTGTTGTGTTAGCATGTGTCTGTATGGCTGTATAGCTCTGCGTGTGTGTGTGTGTGTGTGTGTGGCTGCATAGCTGTGTGTGCCTGTGTCTGTGTTGTGTTAGCATGTGTCTGTATGGCTGTATAGCTCTGCGTGTGTGTGTGTGTGTGTGTGTGTGGCTGCATAGCTGTGTGTGCCTGTGTCTGTGTTGTGTTAGCATGTGTCTGTATGGCTGTATAGCTCTGTGTGTGTGTGTGTGTGTGTGTGGCTGCATAGCTGTGTGTGCCTGTGTCTGTGTTGTGTTAGCATGTGTCTGTATGGCTGTATAGCTCTGCGTGTGTGTGTGTGTGTGTGTGTGGCTGCATAGCTGTGTGTGCCTGTGTCTGTGTTGTGTTAGCATGTGTCTGTATGGCTGTATAGCTCTGCGTGTGTGTGTGTGTGTGTGTGTGTGGCTGCATAGCTGTGTGTGCCTGTGTCTGTGTTGTGTTAGCATGTGTCTGTATGGCTGTATAGCTCTGCGTGTGTGTGTGTGTGTGTGTGTGTGTGTGGCTGCATAGCTGTGTGTGCCTGTGTCTGTGTTGTGTTAGCATGTGTCTGTATGGCTGTATAGCTCTGTGTGTGTGTGTGTGTGTGTGTGTGTGTGTGTGGCTGCATAGCTGTGTGTGCCTGTGTCTGTGTTGTGTTAGCATGTGTCTGTATGGCTGTACAGCTCTGCGTGTGTGTGTGTGTGTGTGTGTGTGTGTGTGTGTGTGTGTAGGTTCCTGATTGGGGTCTGAGAAGATGTCGTTGTTGGACAAGCAGTCTGGGGTTCACTCACTCGTCGGAAGGTTCCGTGGGCTCGCGCAGTCTCTCCCGTCCACTGCCGTCCCCGCTTTTGCTAGAGCCCCTGGGGCCCACAGAGGACGCCGTCTCCGGGATGGGGATAGGCAGGGGCAGTCGTGCAGGGTGGCTCCGCTGGACGTCGGCACATTCGGGACTTGCCGTGGCTTTGCTGGCATCTAGTGCCTGGTGGGCTGACTTCCCAGAGCCGCCTGGACAGGGCAGCATGACCTGAGAGCACGGGGCAGGCACTCAGCCACGTGGACTGCACACAGCCCACATTCGCTGCGTGACACTGGGCAAGCCGCTTAGCCTCTGAACTCTGGTCATGTTGTCGTAAAGATAATAATTTCTAGTCTAGGATTATTTTCAGATTCAATGGCATGGTTGTGGGATACTTAGTGCAATGCCCAGTAAATCAACCCATTATTCTCATGGTCCCATCCCCTCGCTCTATGGGTTCTCACACGTTCCTGCCCCTCCCCTGCCCCCTCTCATGCCTTCCATGAAGCAGGTGGCTGACTCCGCTTCAGTTCCACAGGGGAGAGAACGGCTGGCCCAAAGCTCAGAAGTCCGGCATTTTTTTCCTCTTGCCTGTGATTTTCCAGAAGCCTAGATCCTTATGGGAATTTGGATCCCTTTAGGAGATGGTAAAAGGCAGAAGGGGCAGAGGGCCAAGCGAGGGGTAGAGGGTCAGGTGAGGAGCGGACTGGCCTGGAAGAAATGTGAGCATCTGGGTGGGAAGTGAGGGGGGCTTTCCAGGGAGCAGAGAGCACCCTGCGGGCAGCTGTGTCGGGTGGGTGGGGAGGGACCCTCTCCCTGACTCCCTGTGCTGGCTGCGATCCCGGGCGCCTGGCGTGACGCCTGACTGAATGTGGAGAGAGGGTCTGCAGGGACGGAAGCGGGTTTCCGCTCGTGAGAGAGCGTTGTTTATTATAGACAGTAACGCCGAGGACCGTTCTTGCACACCCACGCCTGCGCATGGGAACTCAGTCCTGCACATTTAAATTAGGTCACAGTCTTCATGTTGCTCCTCCGAACCCAACTTCATTTCAGTAAAGGCCGCCTTTTCTGTCCGGCTGCGGAGGGCGCTCGCCTGTCCTTCCGGCCACTGTCCCATGTCCCCCTGCCTCTCTGAACCTTGTGCTCCCAACACTCTGCTCTGCTGCCCACGTGACCATTCTGAAAAGCAAAACAAATTACACAATTTCCCTGCTTCAGATCTGCTGAGTCCAAAGAAGGAGCACAAGGGGCAGCACAGCTTGGCCTTGACCCCTCTCCAGCCCAGCTGCTTCCAATTCCCGAGCCTCAGGGGCCTTCCACGTTTGGCCACCTTTGCCAAGGACACCCCCACCCACTCCCCATACTCGGCGGACAAGCCTCATTTATCCTGGAAGGCCGAGCTCCAAGACCAAGTGAGCTGTGAAGCCTTTCCCAGCTCTGCCAAGCTGAAGACGCTGTGCCCATCTCTGGCAAACACAAGTCTTCCCTCTTTCTGGAAAGGTGGCCGGGGAAGCCCGTGTTTTTCCCAGGGGTGTTCAGGGAGGAGGAGGAATGTGTCCGTGCACCGGGGGCCCTGGGTCTGCCGTGCACTGGGCCAGACAGTTATCTACCCACCCAGGCAATTATTTTAAAGTACATATTTACATACAAACATGTTTATGCAAGTATCTGAAATGTAAACTAGTACGTATTTATACAGGCGTGCTCACTGCAGCAGACGCTTCTCTGCAGGTGCATATCTGCATCTGTAATCCAGGCCTCAGGACACAACCACGGGAGAGGGCAGGTGGGGTTCCCAAAGTCCAGGTGGATGGAGGAGTGTGTGCCCTGCAGGCAGCATCTGGGAGCCTCAGGGCACCTGCAGATGGGGCATTGGACAGGAAGGGCAGCCGGGAGGAGGCTTGTTTGCATTTCTGGCCTATTTCCCCAGCACCATGTTTAGACCCTGGTAAGCAAATGACTAAGCCTGTTTCTTCCATCTCCCGGTCTCACATGGAGTCACAGCTTCTCCCTAAGAACGGCTAAGGAGGTCACAGCAGGTCAGCTACGGCTTGGACTTTGGCCTCAGCAGGCCTGACATCACCGGGTCCTGAGGCACAAACACGACGACATCGCCTCCAGACGTGGGATCACGTGGGTCCCTGCGCGCCTGTGGTTTGCGGGAGGATGAGCCGGGGTTCTCTGAGAAGGCAAATCCTCCACATCTGGGAAGAGCCTGACACACACAGAGCGCCTTTCCCCGGCTTGTTCGGTCAGCAGATGCGATGCTGCTCACTGTCCCTGCTGGAACTGTCAGCAGATGATGGAGGAACAGGCCCCGGGGGTCCCAGGTGCAGCTCCATGAATAAGCCGTGTCCTCATGAGCAACACAGATCCACACGCCCCTCCCGAGACCAGGGGCTCCTGCCGGCACAGGCCAGGACCACTCACTGTGCTGTGTTTTAAAATCCAGCTTTCACCCCAGGGCCCAGGGCTGTTCCTGACACGCAGGAGTGTGTCAGTGAGTGCTTGTGGAATCTCTCATTCCTTGAACACAATTCATCCAGGGCCTGGTATTTTCGGAGCACTCTCCTAGGAGCTGGTGATGCCTCAGTGAGCAAAACGGAGACCCTGCCCTAGGGGGCTTCCCTTCTAGTGGGTGGGTGTGGGGGACAGGTGGCAATCACTTAACAACAAGCATCGTTAAGAAGAATCACCAAATGCTGGGAGATGATACGGTTATGGAAAAAAGTTGAACAGGGTGAGCGGGCTGGGGAATGGGAGGGTGGTGAGGGGAGCTGAGCTGGGGGCAGGGGATCGGAGGAGCGTGGCATGCACAGAGCTGTGGAGGAGGCGTGTTGGCAGAGGGAAGAGGCAGGCAAAGGCTGAGGCAGGGAGACCCCTGAGCAGGCCAAGCAGGGAGGAGCAGGAAGGGGGGGGCCTCCAGGGCGAGGCAGGGAGACCCCTGAGCAGGGCGAGCAGGGAGGAGCAGGAAGAGGGGGTCTCCAGGGCGAGGCAGGGAGACCCCTGAGCAGGGCGAGCAGGGAGGAGCGGGAAGAGGGGGCCTCCAGGGTGAAGCAGGGAGACCCCTGAGCAGGGCGAGCAGGGAGGAGCAGGAAGAGGGGGCCTCCAGGGTGAAGCAGGGAGACCCCTGAGCAGGGCGAGCAGGGAGGAGCGGGAAGAGGGGGCCTCCAGGGCGAGGCAGGGAGACCCCTGAGCAGGCCGAGCAGGGAGGAGCGGGAAGAGGGGGCCTCCAGGGCGAGGCAGGGAGACCCCTGAGCAGGCCGAGCAGGGAGGAGCAGGAAGGGGGGGGCCTCCAGGGCGAGGCAGGGAGACCCCTGAGCAGGGCGAGCAGGGAGGAGCGGGAAGAGGGGGCCTCCAGGGTGAAGCAGGGAGACCCCTGAGCAGGGCGAGCAGGGAGGAGCGGGAAGAGGGGGCCTCCAGGGTGAAGCAGGGAGACCCCTGAGCAGGGCGAGCAGGGAGGAGCGGGAAGAGGGGGCCTCCAGGGCGAGGCAGGGAGACCCCTGAGCAGGCCGAGCAGGGAGGAGCGGGAAGAGGGGGCCTCCAGGGCGAGGCAGGGAGACCCCTGAGCAGGCCGAGCAGGGAGGAGCAGGAAGGGGGGGGCCTCCAGGGCGAGGCAGGGAGACCCCTGAGCAGGGCGAGCAGGGAGGAGCAGGAAGAGGGGGCCTCCAGGGTGAAGCAGGGAGACCCCTGAGCAGGGCGAGCAGGGAGGAGCGGGAAGAGGGGGCCTCCAGGGCGAGGCAGGGAGACCCCTGAGCAGGCCGAGCAGGGAGGAGCGGGAAGAGGGGGCCTCCAGGGCGAGGCAGGGAGACCCCTGAGCAGGCCGAGCAGGGAGGAGCAGGAAGGGGGGGGCCTCCAGGGCGAGGCAGGGAGACCCCTGAGCAGGGCGAGCAGGGAGGAGCGGGAAGAGGGGGCCTCCAGGGCGAGGCAGGGAGACCCCTGAGCAGGGCGAGCAGGGAGGAGCAGGAAGGGGGGGGCCTCCAGGGTGTCCCAGGCCACTGTGAAGACTGTGGCTTATCCACTGGGTGGAGAAGGAAGGCTTTGCTATCTTAAGCTAAAGAGCGAAACGCCCTGGTTTGGGTTTGGTGACAGAGGCCATGAGCAGAGCTGTCATGAGTGACCCTGAGCCAGAGCCTCATCCTGGGTGCCTGGAGAATAAGCTTCTCCCCGGAAGGGCTGTTCATTGTGAGTCCTCATGCTACGGTGGAAAACAATCTGGAGATTCCTGTTTGAGACCCACTGGCCGTTGTGTCTTCAACGCTTCCTCTCCCTGGGTGTCCCTTCTCTATAACTCGTACCTGTAGATTCCTCCGAGACTTTAAAGGGCTCTGGGTGCCGAGCTGACATCCCTGGGCTGACACTCAGAAAACTTAAGATGAATGTGAAGTGCCCGAACCACAGCGTAAGATGTGTCAGTCAGAACGCTTACTGCAAAGGCGAGACCTCAGGTCAAAGGAGCAGAGGCCGCAGCGGGGCTCGTGAGCTCTGCAGCGCGTGTGGAAGGCCGGCACCCGTGTCAGCTCGGTGGTGGCTGGAAGGAGGCACTGGGGGGGCAGGGGGCCCAGGCCTGGTCTCTGCTTCTCCCCGCCGTGGGCTTGGGCCTCTCTGCCAGGCCCCTTTGCTCCGCTGGGAACAGGACTCCTGGCGGGTCCCAGCAGGCAGCGTCTGCCTCTCGGCAGTGAGCCCAGGACTCTCTGTGGTCAGACGCCTGCCGGCTCAGGCACAGCAACCCGGCCGCCTGAGTCAGTGCCCGCGCCGGGCTGGTCACTTTAGGAGTCTGTAAGATTTCAGCAGCTTTTACGCAAGCCTCAGGCTGGAGCATCAGGGCTCTTTCTCACAGCAAGGGCTCTTCCCAGAGGCCAGGGACGTGGCAGGCACCGTGACTGTCCTTGGTTACTCTGCAGCTGTAACCAGCACAGCAGACGGGGCTTACAAAGCACAGACATCCGTCTCACCGCTCTGGGGGCTGAAGTCTAAGACCAAGGCCCCGTGGGTTTGGTGTCTCACGAGGACTGCGTCTTATTTCACAGACCTCTCCTGGGTGAAGGGGTGAGGGCCTCTCTGGGGCCTCTTAGAAGAGCAAAGATCCCTGCAGGGGCTTCACCTGCTTGACCTCATTACCTCCTAAAGCCCCACCTCCTGACACCATCACTCGGGGAGTTAGACATTCGGAGGGGATACCGACAGGAAGGCCATGGCACCCCTTTGCGTTTAAGGTTGACGGTGTTTATAAACCACAGGCACGTGTGTTACCGCAGTGGGGCACAGGCCCTTTACAGGAGAGGTGCGGTAACAGCGTGACGTTCGCCTGCTGTCAGAACAACCAGGCGGTCACTCAGGTTTGCTCACTTTTTAAATTATTTTACCCTCCACCACGTTAAGTTTTGGCTCCTTTACTGTATTTAATACGATGTCTATTTCGTGGGCAATAGTGAGTCTCATGAAACTCCAGGTTTGCCCCAAGTATTCCCCAGGGTGTGGAACTATTACTAAGCACTCCTTTTGATGGGCAAATACTGGTGATCTGAGTTACCGTCACCTTGACTGAGGTCTTTGGGCCTGCCGAGGTCTTCGGGACCTTCCAGGGCGCTGGGCAGGGCAGGGGCGCTGTTTCTGTTAGGAGGCTGCTGTGTTTGCTCTCCAGTTCTTGGAAGTGTTCGTCACAGCTGCCCGCAGCTGGGGCGGTTTATCCTTAAATTCTCCTCAGCCGAGGCTTGCTCTGTGGGCCAGTTTTTTTTCTAGGCTCCTTTGCATCTTATCAGGGGGAGTTTTCCTCCCCCTGATAAGTTTCTGGTCTGTGTTGCTTTCCCAGACTTGAGAATACTCCTCTGTTGTGAGACAGCTGGAATTTCTACCCCCCGCTGGGACCACTGGGAACCAACCCGGAGGCCGCTTCCCACCCTCCCCTCTGGCCCGGGGGCTGTGCTCACACACACAGGGTTGGCACACGCGGTCCTCTGTGCATCCTGTCGTCCCGGCACCCAGGCTCTGGGTGGTGCCGCAGGAAAACCAGATGCCAGCCCACGCGCTGTGTGGGTGGCCAGGGCCACGCCGCCCTCATCTGGGATTTGGGAGGACACGTGCGATAAAGCAGGCAACGCCCTTGCTGGCGCGGGGAAGCCAGGGGTGCCCAGAGCGACTGCGGCCCAGACCCGACCCCGAGCCTCAGGCCCAGCCGCTACCGGACGTCTCCCTGTGAAAACCTGAGGAGCGGATCACCGTCACGCCCCTACGAGGAACGTCCGGATTCCTCTCCAGCCCCGCCACTCGCCCCGGCCACGGCTGCCTTTCCAGCCCGGGCGCATGTGCAAAGTTAGAGGTCAGGGTCCCTGTGGGTCAGGTGAGCTGACCTGTGCTAGCGGCCGGGAAATAAACGACCAGCATGGAGTGCTGTGGGCCGGACCCTGTCGCGTCCTCCTGCCCAGGCTGGGCGCTCGCACCGAACACACTCCTCCACAGGCTTGCAGGGACCTGTGCTCCGTCCGTGGCGTGGAGCCCTGTCCTGCTGGGTGACCTTCCTCCTGCAAGGCCCAGAGAGGTGCACGGTGGGCCGCTGGCCTCTCCTGGCCAGCAGTGACAGACATGACCATCCACAAGCCAGCACCCACAAGGCAGGCCCTGCCCGGGCACAGAGTGTGGACGGAACACAGGCCTGCAGGCCCCGCCTGGCATGGGGTATGGAGGGAACAGGCCTGCCTCCAACATGCCTTTAGAGTTGTTTCTCAATAACCACAGAATGTCACATACCAGTCAATTCCACAGGACTTTCTCCAAGATATTTCTTGAACGTCTCCACTTCTCCCCGCATTCTCTGCCCCCCTCAGCTGCCCCATCTGCCTTCCTCTGCTCTGCCATCTCGCTGACTTTCCTGTCTTACAGAGCACATTATGCAGTGGTCCTCAGCTGGAGGCATCGTGCCCCCCGGGGACACTGCCCAGGCCTGGCTGGATCCATCCTTCCTCCTGGTTGTCACTAAAGAGGGAGGGCCGCTCCCAGCGCTGGGAGGCTAGAGAAGCCCCAGCAGCTCCTGCCCGCAGCCCCGGCAGCTACCCGGCCAACATGTCAGCCGAGGTTCAGGGGGCAGCCCCTGGGATACCTCGTTTTCTCTCAGTGCCCCCCAGTGACTTCTTATTGCTTAAAGGGAGGACAGAGAGGCAGGGCGGGGACAGAGGGACAGGGAGGGAGGACAGAGGGACGGGGCAGGGACAGAGGGACAGGGCGGGAGGACAGAGCGGGAGGACAGAGGGACAGGGTAGGGAAAGAGGGACAGGGCAGGGACAGAGGGACAGGGTGGGGACAGAGGGGCAGGGCAGGGATAGAGGGGCAGGGCAGGGACAGAGGGACAGGGCGGGAGAACAGAGGGACAGGGCGGGGACAGAGGGACAGGGCAGGGATAGAGGGACAGGGTGGGGACAGAGGGACAGGGCGGGAGGACAGAGGGACAGGGTGGGGACAGAGGGACAGGGCGGGGATAGAGGGACAGGGTGGGGACAGAGGGACAGGGCAGGCATAGAGGGACAGGGCGGGGACAGAGGGACAGGGCAGGGATAGAGGGATAGGGTGGGGACAGAGGGACAGGGCGGGGACAGAGGGACAGGGCGGGAGGACAGAGGGACAGGGTGGGGACAGAGGGACAGGGCGGGGATAGAGGGACAGGGTGGGGACAGAGGGACAGGGCGGGGACAGAGGGACAGGGCGGGGATAGAGGGACAGGGCGGGGACAGAGGGACAGGGCGGGGATAGAGGGACAGGGTGGGGACAGAGGGACAGGGTGGGAGGACAGAGGGACAGGGCGGGGACAGAGGGACAGGGCAGGGATAGAGGGACAGGGTGGGGACAGAGGGACAGGGTGGGAGGACAGAGGGACAGGGTGGGGACAGAGGGACAGGGCGGGGACAGAGGAACAGGGTGGGGACAGAGGGACAGGGCGGGAGGACAGAGGGACAGGGCGGGGACAGAGGGACAGGGCGGGAGGACAGAGGGACAGGGCGGGGACAGAGGGACAGGGCGGGGATAGAGGGACAGGGCGGGGACAGAGGGACAGGGCAGGGATAGAGGGACAGGGCAGGGACAGAGGGACAGGGTGGGGACAGACGGACAGGGCAGGGATAGAGGGACAGGGTGGGGACAGAGGGACAGGGTGGGGACAGAGGGACAGGGCGGGAGGACAGAGGGACAGGGCGGGGACAGAGGGACAGGGCGGGGATAGAGGGACAGGGCGGGGACAGAGGGACAGGGTGGGGATAGAGGGACACGGTGGGGACAGAGGGACAGGGCAGGAGGACAGAGGGACAGGGCGGGGACAGAGGGACAGGGCGGGGACAGAGTGACAGGGTGGGGACAGAGGGACAGGGCGGGAGGACAGAGGGACAGGGCGGGGGGACAGAGGGACAGGGCGGGGATAGAGGGACAGGGCGGGGATAGAGGGACAGGGTGGGGACAGAGGGACAGGGCGGGGATAGAGGGACAGGGTGGGGACAGAGGGACAGGGTGGGGACAGAGGGACAGGGCGGGAGGACAGAGGGACAGGGTGGGGACAGAGGGACAGGGCGGGGACAGAGGGACAGGGCGGGAGGACAGAGGGACAGGGCGGGGACAGAGGGACAGGGCGGGGATAGAGGGACAGGGCGGGGACAGAGGGACAGGGCAGGGATAGAGGGACACGGTGGGGACAGAGGGACAGGGCAGGAGTACAGAGGGACAGGGTGGGGACAGAGGGACAGGGTGGAGACAGAGGGACAGGGCGGGGACAGAGGGACAGGGCGGGAGGACAGAGGGACAGGGTGGGGACAGAGGGACAGGGCGGGGATAGAGGGACAGGGCGGGGATAGAGGGACAGGGCGGGGATAGAGGGACAGGGTGGGGACAGAGGGACAGGGTGGGGACAGAGGGACAGGGCGGGGATAGAGGGACAGGGTGGGGACAGAGGGACAGGGCGGGAGGACAGAGGGACAGGGCGGGGATAGAGGGACAGGGTGGGGACAGAGGGACAGGGCGGGGACAGAGGGACAGGGCGGGGATAGAGGGACAGGGTGGGGATAGAGGGACAGGGTGGCAGGACAGAGGGACAGGGCGGGGACAGAGGGACAGGGCGGGGACAGAGGGACAGGGTGGGGATAGAGGGACAGGGCGGGAGGACAGAGGGACAGGGCGGGGACAGAGGGACAGGGTGGGGACAGAGGGATAGGGCGGGGATAGAGGGACAGGGTGGGGACAGAGGGACAGGGTGGGGATAGAGGGACACGGTGGGGACAGAGGGACAGGGCGGGAGGACAGAGGGACAGGGTGGGGACAGAGGGACAGGGCGGGGATAGAGGGACAGGGCGGGGACAGAGGGACAGGGCGGGGACAGAGGGACAGGGCGGGGACAGAGGGACAGGGCGGGAGGACAGAGGGACAGGGCGGGGATAGAGGGACAGGATGGGGACAGAGGGACAGGGTGGGGACAGAGGGACAGGGCGGGGATAGAGGGACAGGGTGGGGACAGAGGGACAGGGTGGGAGGACAGAGGGACAGGATGGGGACAGAGGGACAGGGCGGGGATAGAGGGACAGGGTGGGGACAGAGGGACAGGGTGGGGACAGAGGGACAGGGCGGGAGGACAGAGGGACAGGGCGGGGACAGAGGGACAGGGCAGGGATAGAGGGACAGGGTGGGGACAGAGGGACAGGGCAGGGATAGAGGGACAGGGCAGGGACAGAGGGACAGGGTGGGAGGACAGAGGGACAGGGTGGGGACAGAGGGACAGGGTGGGAAGACAGAGCAGGAGGACAGAGGGACAGGGCAGGGACAGAGGGGCAGGCTCTCCAGGGTGCTGACAAGGGCTGCTGAGGGCAGGTGCTGCCTCCACATCTGTGTGGGAGCGGAGCCCATTAGGATAAAAGCTTTACCATCAGGGGTAGCTCCAGGATTCCCCAGGGGCAGGTCTCTCTGTCCCTGTGTGTTCTCTCAGGGCAGTACAGGTTGCCAGGAGGGCCCTGTGGGTGGGGCCAGGGCAGGGCGTGGCCGGGGCATGTGGGGTTGTGGGGAGAGGAGGGGCGTTGGCCGGACTGGTATCTGGGTGGGAAAGGGAGCCGGCAGGGCGGAGACGAGGGCGGGAGGGCGGCCTCGCCCTCTGCCAAGTTCCACCTCCACATTTCTCCTCCGTGTTTTCCACTCCCAGCCCAAGGTCTCCGCTTTCCAGGGAGAAGGGCCCAGCGAGTCACCTCCCCCTAATCTCATCTGGGGCCAACACACTTTCCTTTGGAGTTTATATTTTGTCCTAAGTTGACTCACACATTCCTGCCCATTGTGTATTCTGTGTGACTCTGTTCACAGATTCGTACAGATGGGATACCTCCGGTCTTTTTTGGAAGGAAGGTGAGACATGAATACAAACGTATGAAGGCTGTGTATCCGCCAGCGAAAGCACGCTTCAGAGCGCGACACGCTACTCAGATCCACGAGTGAGTACTGTGTAACAAATTCAACTGTTGTTAACTGAGCCTGCTCTGTTTTCAATGAATTGACTGAAAGTTTGTACAGTTTAAGATGACAGGATCTTCAAGCTGTCAGATAAAGAAAGGCTTATTGAAATACCTCTATTAGCCCTCACTTGTAAGCCACATACTTAGATGAATGGCATGAACTTGGCTTATGTCTATGAATAAGGGATTCATACCTGTGTGTTCTGTTTTCCTTTCCTTTCCTGCCTTCTCTGTGACCGTTTGTTGTTTGTTTGTTTGAGATGGAGAGTGCAGTGGTGCAATCTGGTATCAGCTCACTGCAACCTCTGACTCCCTGGTTGAAGCTATTCTCCTGCCTCAGCCTCCCCAGTACCTGGGATTACAGGTATGTGCCACCACGTCTGGTTAATCTTCGTATTTTTAGTAGAGATGGGGTTTCACCATGTTGGCCAGGATGATCTCGATCTCCTGACCTCATGATCTGCCCACCTCGGCCTCTCAAAGTGCTGGGATTACAGGCGTGAGCCACCGCACCCGGTCATCCCTGTGATTCTTTAGACCATAGTCCGCTGTTACAGCCCCAGGCGTAGCACAGGGAATGGGACGGAGGGGCTGGGAGATGCTTATTGAATGTTTGGTGAAAAATGAAGTGGGGGAAAAGGACAGGAGGAGTTGGGGGCCGAGGGGCGACGGTGAGGGAGCGCGACCTCCCCTCCCGGCCCTCAGCGTCCAGGGACAGCGGCAGAAAGAGGAGAAGAGTGACCAGCGGGAGGGAGGGCGCGAAGCAGGCCTCTGAGCACGGCGGGAGTGGAAGGGAGCGCGCCTGCGTGTGGCTGCGGCACGGAGCAGCGGTTTCATTGCTGGAGGCCGAGGGAGCGCGAGGATTGTGAGCGGCTTGGCGATTCCCTCCCTCTCCCATTGCCACAGGATGAGGCCACGCAAGGTCTGGCAGCAGCGGTGGCTCCAGCTGAAGAAAACCCTGGGTGGTCACATGGGCGTGATGGCCAGCTGAGTTCTCGGTCCGTTTTTTTCCAGCAAACGCTGTTTGCCCGACTCAGGCTAGAGGTGCCCGTGGCCCATGAGGACATAGAAGAGGGACCCATTCTGCGTCTCAGGCATTTCACACCTGTGGCGACGCTGTGGCAGCTCTTACTTGGTTCTGTGGGTTCTGCTGGGTTCTGCTTCGGTGTGAAGCTCTGCGGATGTGCAGAGGGGATCAGCTCTGGTTTCTGATCACGCAGGAAATCCTGCGTTCTCACTTAAAAATGAAACTGGAAGACGGCACAACTTTATAGCCATGCTCCAATGTCCAGACACGGGACAAAAAGACAGAAAAATATATGGTGAAATGACATTTCCTGTGCTTTTTCGGCTAACCTGTCAGAAAAGTTCCCATAAGTGAGAGAGGGTTCCTAAGAAACATGCTACTGTATTTATTGAAAAGTCTTCACTGATCTCCAAGTTTCACAAACAGGAGACAAAACCATGGCTGTGAAGAACTCGGAAATCCCAGACCACGGTGAAGACCCAGTCCTACAGAATGACGCGTCCAAGCTTACGGTGTCATTGCTTGTCTCAAGGAGCGTCAGGAGTTGATGACGGGAACTTTTTGGTTTTAATAAAGTGGATTCTGTGCTGAGGTCTTACGGGTTTGCAGGGTTTGGAGGAGGAGATGACTGCGGGGTCGGCCTTGAAATTTGTAGCAATCACTTAATTTACCAGCGAGGAATTCCATTGCTGGGAACTGGCGGGGCAGTTTTGTGAAGAAGGCAGGCAGGTGGGAGGGAAAGAGAAGAAAACAGGGTATGAGAAAGGATAGTCTGTAGGGTTCACGAACTTCACGGAGAAGCAGCCACGGAGTGAGTGTGTGCACGTCGGATGGCTCTCGGTGATGGAGCGAGTGTGTGCACGTCGGGTGGCTCTCGGTGACAGAGCGTGTGTGTGCATCTCGGATGGCTCTCGGTGACGGAGCGAGTGTGTGCATCTCGGATGGCTCTCGGTGACGGAGTGAGTGTGTGCACGTCGGATGGCTCTCGGTGACAGAGCGAGTGTGTGCACGTCGGATGGCTCTCGGTGACGGAGCGAGTGTGTGCACGTCGGATGGCTCTCGGTGACGGAGCGAGTGTGTGCATCTCGGATGGCTCTCGGTGACGGAGCGAGTGTGTGCACGTCGGATGGCTCTCGGTGACGGAGCGAGTGTGTGCACCTCGGATGGCTCTCGGTGACGGAGCGAGTGTGTGCACGTTGGGTGGCTCTCGGTGAGTGTGTGCACGTCGGATGGCTCTCGGTGACGGAGTGAGTGTGTGCATCTCAGATGGCTCTTGGTGACGGAGTGAGTGTGTGCATCTCGGATGGCTCTTGGTGACGGAGTGAGTGTGTGCACCTCGGATGGCTCTCGGTGACGGAGTGTGTGCACGTCGAATGGTTCTCAGTGATGGAGTGAGTGTGTGAACATCGGGTGGCTCTCGGTGACGGAGCGAGTGTGTGCACGTCGGGTGGCTCTCGGTGAGTGTGTGCACGTCGGATGGCTCTCGGTGACGGAGCGAGTGTGTGCACGTCGGATGGCTCTCGGTGACGGAGCGAGTGTGTGCACATCGGATGGCTCTCGGTGATGGAGTGAGTGTGTGCACGTCGGGTGGCTCTCGGTGATGGAGTGAGTGTGTGCACGTCGGGTGGCTCTCGGTGACGGAGCGAGTGTGTGCACGTCGGGTGGCTCTCGGTGACGGAGCGAGTGTGTGCACATCGGATGGCTCTCGGTGATGGAGTGAGTGTGTGCACGTCGGGTGGCTCTCGGTGACGGAGCGAGTGTGTGCATCTCGGATGGCTCTCGGTGACGGAGCGAGTGTGTGCACGTCGGATGGCTCTCGGTGACGGAGCGAGTGTGTGCACATCGGATGGCTCTCGGTGATGGAGTGAGTGTGTGCACGTCGGGTGGCTCTCGGTGATGGAGTGAGTGTGTGCACGTCGGATGGCTCTCGGTGACGGAGTGAGTGTGTGCATCTCGGATGGCTCTCGGTGACGGAGCGAGTGTGTGCACGTCGGATGGCTCTCGGTGACGGAGCGAGTGTGTGCACATCGGATGGCTCTCGGTGATGGAGTGAGTGTGTGCACGTCGGGTGGCTCTCGGTGATGGAGTGAGTGTGTGCACGTCGGGTGGCTCTCGGTGACGGAGCGAGTGTGTGCATCTCGGATGGCTCTCGGTGACGGAGCGAGTGTGTGCACGTCGGATGGCTCTCGGTGACGGAGCGAGTGTGTGCACATCGGATGGCTCTCGGTGATGGAGTGAGTGTGTGCACGTCGGGTGGCTCTCGGTGATGGAGTGAGTGTGTGCACGTCGGGTGGCTCTCGGTGACGGAGCGAGTGTGTGCACGTCGGATGGCTCTCGGTGACGGAGTGAGTGTGTGCACATCGGATGGCTCTCGGTGATGGAGTGAGTGTGTGCACGTCGGGTGGCTCTCGGTGACGGAGCGAGTGTGTGCACGTCGGATGGCTCTCGGTGACGGAGCGAGTGTGTGCACGTCGGATGGCTCTCGGTGACGGAGCGAGTGTGTGCACATCGGATGGCTCTCGGTGATGGAGTGAGTGTGTGCACGTCGGGTGGCTCTTGGTGATGGAGCGAGTGTGCACGTCGGGTGGCTCTTGGTGAACCACAGTCCACTTATGTGGATTGCTGTGGAGAGCCGCCTCAGTAAGCCGGCTTCACTGTGGGAACGGGGTCCACAGCTGCGCACGCAGCCCCTCCACCAGGAATCTCACAGGATCCCGGAAGGAAAAGCCTAAAGCTGCCACCGTTGGAAATTTCCAAAAAAGCATGGCTTTGTCAGGTGTTCTGGGGTGAAATAGTTTCACAAACCACACAAGCAGATAACTGACCTCCGGGTAGTTGATATTCATTCTTCCCCTTTGCTTTGATTTTAAACCTCTTTTGGAGGGATATTTCCTTGGTTTCTTTTGTTAGAAAAGTTTCTTCCCCCTAAAGGAAGAATATTTTCGGTGCTACAAACTCCAATGCATAAGAATGTCGGGTGAACTTTCTGTTGAAACACAGCACTTAGCAAGGCCCGCAAATCTTAGCTTTTAGCCCAGTGAAGTTTGACAATTTAACACCTTCAAGCAGCCACCACTCAGTCAAGACAGAACCCGGCGTGCTGCACGTTCCTCACCACAGATGCATCTTGCCTAGTTTGACGAACTCCATGCAAATAAAACCACACAGCAAGTGGTTTTCCGTGTGTGCCGTTTTCCACTTACTGTCCGGTCTGTGGTTCGTTCACGTGGTTTTGGGTGTGTGTGGTTTTGGGTTTCGTGTTGTGTTTCATGTTAAATACACGTTTACTCCACTGCTGCTTCTCCAGAAGTTTCCTAAACCATAAAGACTGCTCTTTCTCACAGGCCGTTTCTTCTCTCTCCCGCTCACAATTTGTTTAACCATTCAAGTACTGACGGATAGTTTCTGGTTTTAGCCTATGACGAACAAGGTGGATACGAACAAGTCTTTCGGTGCGCATGTGAATGTGCCACAGGCGGCTACCTGCCTAGAAGCGAAGCTGCTGCGTGTGACAGAATCCACGCACGCTGAGTGGTATAACACACCATCGAAGTGTCCCCCCGTGGCGTTACTGATTCACATTCTCACCAGCGAAGGATCAGAGTTCCAGCTGCGCCACGTCTTTTTCAGCCTATGATGCTGCAGCGTTCAGGTGCAGGCGTTCTGGCCGTGAGGAGTGGTGCTTCACCATGGCTTTAATTTGCATTTGCTTGATGATTAATGAGGCTGAGCACATTCAGATATGCGTATTGGTCATTTGAACATCTTTTGTGAAGTGCTTGCTTAAGTCTTTCTCACTTAAATTCTCGTCAATTTGTTATTGGTTTGTGATGTTTTATATCACATATATATCCTTTTATATGTAAGAATATATATCCTTAAATTTTACATAGGAGTCATTTTTCAGAAATATATATATATATTATATTTCTTCTCTCAATTTGTGCCTTTTGTTCTCTCAATTGAACAGAAGTTCCTAATTTTCATCAAGTCCTATTTGTCAATCTTTTCCTTTGTGGGCGGGCTTTTCTGTCCTGTTTACGAAAGCTTAATGAACATTAGATATTTTCCTATGTAATCTTCTAGAAATTTAACAATTTCACCTCTTGTTTCCAGGTTTGATAGTAACTTGGAAATGATTTTTAAATATATCACATTGCAGGGATTCAGGTTCATGTTATTACTCATACATAGCTGACCTGGTGATTGTCAGCTGAAGAAAGAGGAGGTTCATACATTTGGAAAGAAGGGCTTTGCTTCTTGTGAAGAGTGCAAGACTGGCCATTTTGACAGGCCGGGAAGTGTAGCCTCCAGTCAGAAGTTGGAAACAGATACTTCATGGGTGGAAAGAATAAGACAAAACTTTCTTCAGAATGGGACATCCGATATACATACTTAATAAGCTACAAAAACCATGAATATTCATGAAAAGAGGAACATGCACACGTGTACCTGAGCGTCCTGCTTCTCTGTGGATCGTGTGATCAAAAGCTGGCGGTGTTAGCGTGATCTGAGCGTGATGTTTTTGGCCCTCTGACTTCAAAAGGTGACGCAGAGAATATGAAAACCCTCCCTGCACATTCTCTGCAAGTGCCAGAGCTACTCCACGGCCAGTGGTCTCCCATCAGGAAGGAGTGCTGTTGGTTGTTGAGTCAAGATCTTAGAAAGGGAGGGTGATGTAATCCCAGCACTTTGGGAGGCCGAGGCGGGTGGGTCACGAGGTCAAGAGTCGAGACTATCCCGGTCAACATGATGAAACCCCATCACTACTAAAAATACAAAAAATTAGCTGGGCATGGTGGCGCGTGCCTGTAATCCCAGCTACTCAGGAGGCTGAGGCAGGAGAATTGCCTGAACCCAGGAGGCGGAGGTTGTGGTGAGCCGAGATCACACCATTGCACTCCAGCCTGGGTAAAAAGAGCGAAACTCCGTCTCAAAAAAAAAAGAAAGGGAGGGTGAGTGATGAGGCCGGTGAGTCAGCAGTGGAGCTAGTCGTCCAGAAGGGCTTGTTTCTGTTTCACTCTTAGGGAAACCAGCCTCCTGAGCAAGAGCCCTGTCCCGGCACGGGGCTGGGAGGCCTCCTCTACCCTTATCCGGCATCCGCACCGTTCACTGTGGCAGTGGAATCTGTCTTGGGATTCTCAGTATTTCTCTCCGTGATTTCAAAGTGCAGATTGGGATGGAGAAGGCAGCAAGTCATGGGACCTTCCTGGGCAGAGAGGCTGCTTGGCAGCGGGGGCATCCGTGGGGGTCCCTTCCTGGAAAGAGAGGCTGCTTGGCAGCGGGGACATTCGTGGGGGTCCCTTCCTGGGCAGAGACGCTGCTTGGCAGCGGGGGCATCCGTGGGGGTCCCTTCCTGGTCAGAGAGGCTGCTTGGCAGTGGGGGCATCCGTGGGGGTCCCTTCCTGGTCAGAGAGGCTGCTTGGCAGTGGGGGCATCTGTGGGGGTCCCTTCCTGGGCAGAGAGGCTGCTTGGCAGTGGGGGCATCTGTGGGGGTCCCTTCCTGGGCAGAGAGGCTGCTTGGCAGTGGGGGCATCCGTGGGGGTCCTGCACAGGGCGTCCCGCATGCTTTTCGTTTTGTTTTGCCTCCTAGCCTGGCTCTTCAGGAGGCAGGGGCGGTTGAGTCACTGTGGTAGTCTAAGAACTAAGGAGATCTGGTTACGTACGGTCTTCACCGTCCTCCTCCGACCTTGAGTATCCAAGGAACAACTTGCAAAGTGTTCTGTTTTCCCAGCAGGAAGATCCCCTGGGGCCGGGTGGACCAGCGTTGGTGGAGGTATGACTCCTCTCCCAGGGGTGAGATTCTTGAAGCCTGAATTGCCCGAGCTGTTGTTTTCTCCTCTTCTTGGTCACTGCAAATGCAATTACGAAGCATGAGCAACATACTCTGCGGTGACTCCAGACTAGACCTTCCAGCTCCCATCACTTCCAGGACTGCAGTCCACAGAGGAGACTGAGAGCGGAAAAAAGGCCTTGGAGGCAAAGACAGCTCTGAGCCCTTAAGGGAAAGCTCCAAGTCACGGGCTGGGAGGATTCGCGGCTCTGTCAGGGCAGAAGATGAGCCATGTCTACACTGAGGCCGAATGTGAGAAGGACTCTGACGCTAACCCCTGAAAGTAGTGAACACGACGATCCCGATTATTGCAGATGAGCGTGATGACCGGCTGCAGGTCGGTCTCGGTTTTCTGTTGTTCTCTGACATCCCCATCATCATCTGTGAGCTTGTGTCTGCCTGTGATGTTGTGTGCATACAGACACACACCACACACACGTTTTCAGCGGTAAAGCACGCCTGGGGGAAGGTCAGCTCAACCCACGTACTGTCAGGAGCTCCTCCCCAGGCCTGGTGGCCTCACACCACAGTGGCCACCACATGCCCCTCAGCCTCTGCTGTCATGGTCTGCCTGCAACTGAGTTTGTCAATTGACATAATATATGTTGAAAATAATTTTCATTTGAGAAACAAGTGGCAATTCAGAAGTGTGGATTGCTTAGAAATACTGTGTCTGGACCCCGGGCAGGAATAAGGGTCTAAGAATCTTGTAAGTGGAACGCCCTGAGTCCCTGGTGGCGCGTCCGCACCTCCCAGAACCTGCCGCGTGGTCTCTGCGGGTGCTGGTCTACTGCCACGCAGATGTGACCCTCCCTGTCTCTTTTGAGATTGGCTCCTACCTCGTCACCCCGACGAGCTGCAGATTGCTAGTTTAAGGGAGGACTCTGGGAGGAGAGCCAGAAAGGGGAGGCTGAGACATGTGAACAGGCACAGTGGGTGGGGGCAGGACAGTGGTGGCTCAGGGGTGGAGGCGGCATCCTTAGGGTGTGGACAGGGGCTGCCAAGTGTGGACAGCTCTCTGTCTCCCCAGGGAGAGCCCACGGGACCCCAGCTTCTGCAGGACGTGTGCTGGGGCTTCGTGGCCTGATCCCTCTGGCTCCTCTCCTAGGAGTGGGAAGGCAGGGGAGGGGTTTCTTTTCTTAGAAGATGTCTAAGAAAAAATGTCCATCCATTATGAATCCAATGTGTGGATCCTGTCTCCCTAGAATCCACACACTGACATCATGGTTCTAAGGAAGTAAATTGGGTCAGAGGGGTCCCTTAGGGTGGAGCTTTGATCCAATAGGACCAGTGTCCTTAGAGGAAGAGGAGGAGATGCCAGGGCCGCGCTCTCTCCACCATGTAAGGACACGGTGAGGAGGCGCCGCTGTCTTCAAACCAGGAACGGAGCCCTCACCAGACACAGAATTGCCTGGCATCTGGATCGTGGCCCTCCAACCTCCAGACTCAGAGAAATGCATGTCTGCTGTCTAAGCCACCCATCTGTGGTGCTTTGTTATTGCAGTTCAAGCTGGCTGAGACAACATAGAAGAAAATGCAGAGAGGACAGCAGGTAGACACCACTGTCAAAGCGTGGGACCCCTGAGACTTCAGGCTGCAGCTTAAAAAACCCCTAACAATTACAAAGATATGGAATCTACCTAAGTGCCCATCAACTGACGAGTGGACGAAGAAAATGTGCTGCATGTACACCGTGGAATACTACTCGGCCATAAAAAAGAACAAAACGATGTCTTCTGCAGCAAGCTGGATGAAGGCCGTTACACTGAGTGAAATGACTCAGGAATAAAAACCGGGTGCCTTATGTTCTCGCTCACAAGTGGGAACAAGGTCATGGGCACGCAAAGGCATCCAGAGTGGGATCATGGGCATCAGAGACTCCGAAGCGGGGAGGGAGATGGGGGCTGGGGAGTGAAGGACCCAAAGTTACACCTTGGCTACAATGAGCACGACTGGGTGACAGGTACACTCAGATCCTAGACTTCAGCACTGCACCTTCATCTGTGTAACCAAAAACCCCTTGTCCCACTAAAGCTATTGACATCATAAAATTAAAAAAAAATCCCTCCGGCCATCACAGCCCTTGTGACCAGTCCCTTTGCTTGGTCAAGCGTCCTGGGTATGGTCAAGGCGATGCCCCCAGGGCCACCTGCTTAGAGACACCTCGTCTTGCCTCAAGCGTCAGGCAGAGCTGTGCCCCAGACCCCCGGGGAGGAGGCTGTAGGTGTGCACAGGGAGCACGAGTCCCCTCAGGGTTGGGGTTCTGGCAGACCCTCAGCCCCCACCGTGTGTACTGGAGTTCTGGTTTAGGGTTCTCCTTCAGAGCCCTCAGGGCAGAAAGAGTCCGTCCTGTGCCCTCCCGTGTCCTCAGCTTCTGCCTGGGACCCGCTCCCGGCGTGCTCTGCCCCATCTCATGCCAGAGCCCAGCAGCTGCACTGACCGGGTGGCAAAGCTCTTCTGGAACTGCTCACCAGTCACCCTTGCCCTAGGATGTCACACGCTGCAGGCCTTTCCTTTTTGAGCCACCCTCCCTCTGGGACTCATTTCCCCCCTGGCTCTCTCATAGGCACCTGCCTCGCCCCTTCCAAGAGGCCGCCATGCAGACCCCATTGGGACCGTGGTGTCACAGTGCCTTCCACCCTGCCCTGCGCTGACGGCCTGGACGCGCCTGCAGGAGAGGGAAGCCGTTGTCCTGGACGCCAGCTCTGGGTCTTCTCACCACCTGCCTTTCATGTCCTGTGGCCTCGGCTCCTTTATTAGGGCTTTCCAGATACATCTTTTCCCTCCATGTTGGCATTCCTCCAGCTCTTTTTGTTTTTTTGAGACAGTTTCACTCTGTAACCTAGGCTGGAGTGCAGCGGTGCGGTCTTGGCTCACTGCAACCTCTGCCTCCTGGGTTCAAGAGATTCTCCTGCCTCACCTCCCAAGTAGCTGGGATTACAGGCATGCACCACCACGCATGGCTAATTTTTTATTTTGAAGAGACGGGTTTCGCCATATTGACCAGGCTGGCTTTGAACTCCGGAGCTCAAGTGATCCACCCATCTCGGCCTCCCAAAGTGCTAGGTGTGAGCACCTCACTCAGCTGCCTTCAACTCTTTATTCCTCATGGAAAATGTTGTACTTAAAACTCACAATTTTATTTCTATCGATTTGCATTTATGTTGAGTCCACACTTGTATTTCCAGTTTATAGCTCAGTGTGTAAGAAATTGACAAGGAAATGAATCTCCAAAGTCTCAAAAGGAGAGCGCAGCTTCGAACCTGCTGCCTGGACGGCGCACACTGATCATCCGCTCCCCCGCGTCACGGCCGTCACTGCGGCCTCCAGCACTGGAACCCGCGCGAACACTTATTCTGGACCCGCTGCACTGTCTTCACCCTAAAGTCTAACAATGTCGAGGGAAAGGGAGATCGTTAGGCTGCTAAGCGACACAACGCAATCAGGGCGTTCAAACCTGTGGCTGCAATCTGAGAAATAACCATGGAAAATACCCCTTTCCATTCTGTGGTGATGATGAGACCTGCAAGCTTAGCAAATCCCTGTCTGAAACTGCTGACCATGTACTTTTCCTCAGTCCCCTGCCTCCTCAAGAACCTCAATGGCTCTCTGTCACTACTGCCTGGAGGAAAAATGGTTTCCTCTCCTCTGCCCAACTGGGGACTGGAATCGACCCAGGGCCAGGCCAGGCAGAGTTCTGGAAAGGCTCCCGGGACCAACGCAGCCGGTCCCCGACAACCCGGCCTCTGCGGCCAGGGGCTGGCTCTCTGGCTGTAGGGACCGTGTCTGCGGCTTCAGACGAGCCAGGCACCAGTGTCCTGGTGGGTGGGCAGTGCCTGTGGTGGTCACTGGCATTGTTGCCAGTTTATTAGTGTAGTTGTTGGGTTTACTAGTGGAACAGTTGGTTTATTCATAAAACAATTGGTTTACTGGTATAGTGGATGGTTTACTGATATAGTGACTGGTTTACTGGTGTCCTGGTTGGTTTACCGGTATGGTAGCTGGTTTGCTCATTTACACTACTCATTGAACAGTGTCGTGGTTTAGTTACTTGCATAGCGGTTGGTTTACTGGTGTTGTGTCTGGTTTCCTGGTATAGCGGTTGTTTACTGCTGTAATGGGTGGTTTACCAGTGTAGTGGTGAGCGTGGTAGTTGGTTTACCAACATAGTGGCTGGTTTACTGGTGTAATGGGTGGCTTACTGGGGTAATGGGTGGTTTACTGGTGTAATGGGTGGTTTACTGGTATAATGGTTGGTTTACTGGTGTAGTAGTTGGTTTACTGATTTGGTCGCTGGTTTACTGGTTGTCATGGTTTATATCCTCAACTTGATTGGATTGAAGGATGCAAAGTTGGGTGTGTCTGTGAGGGTGTTGCCAGAGGAGATTCACGTTTGAGTCCATGGCCCCTCAGTGTGGGCGGGCACCATCCAATTGGCTGCCAATGCGGCTGGAAAAAGCGGGCTGAGGAAAGTGGAGTGGGCTGGCTTGCTGAGTCTTCCGGGGCAGTGCTGGAGGCTTCCCACCCTGAACCTCAGACTCCAGGTCCTTCGCCTTCGGACTTCTGTGCTTACACCAGTGGTTTCGGGGGCTCTCAGCCCTTCAGCTGCAGACTGAAGGCTGCACCGCGGGTTTCCCTGATCCACCCTGGTTTCCTTCCTTGCTCAGCTTGCAGACAGCCTATCGTGAGACTTTACCTTGTGATCCTGTAAGCCGATCATCCTTAATAAACTTGCTTTCAAATATGCCCAGATCCTATCAGTTCTGGCCCTCTGAGGAACCTGACTAATACACTGGGGTCGTGGTTGGTTTACTGGTATAGTGGCTGGTTTACTACTGTAGTGCTTGGTTTACCAGTGTAGTAACTGGTCCACTGGTGTGGTGGTTAGTTTACTGGTATAGTGGTTGGTTTACGGATGTAGAGGTTGATTTACCAGTATAGTAGCTGGTCCACTGGTGTGGTGGTTAGTTTACCAATGTGATTGGTTTACTGATGTAGAGGTTGATTTACCACTATACTAGCTGGTTTACTGGTGTAATGGGTCATTTATCAGTGTAGCGGTTGGTTTAGCAGTATACTGACTGGTTTACTGGTGTGGTGCCTGGTTTACTGGTGTAGTGCCTGGTTTGCTGGTGTAATGGGTAGTTTGCCAGTGCACTGGTTGGTTTACCAGTATATTGGTTGGTTTCCTTCTGTAATGAGTGGTTTACTAGTATAGTGGTCGGTTTACTGGTGTTATGAGTGGTTTACTAGTATAGTGGTCGGTTTACTGGTGTTATGGCTGGTTTACTGGTGTAGTGGCTAGTTTACTGGTAAAATGAGTGGTTTACCAGTATAGTGGTTGGTCTACCAGTATTATAGCGGGTTTACTAGTGTTATGGCTTGTTTATTGGTGCAGTGGCTGGTTACTGGAGTGGCTGGTGTAGTGCTTTGTTTACTGGTGTAATGAGTGGTTTACCAGTATAGTAGTTGGTGTATCAGTGTAGTGGTTTGTTTACTGGTATAGTGGCTGGTTTACTGGTGTAATGAGTGGTTTACCAGCATAGTGGTTGATTTACTGGTGTAGTGACTGGTTTACTGGTCTAGTGACTGGTTTACTGATGTAGTGGTTGGTTTACTGGGTAGCGGCTGGTTTACTGGGTAGCGGCTGGTTTACTGGTGTAGCGGCTGGTTTACTGGGTAGCGGCTGGTTTACTGGGTAGCGGCTGGTTTACTGGGTAGCGGCTGGTTTACTGGGTAGCGGCTGGTTTACTGTGTAGCGACTGGTTTACTGGGTAGCGGCTGGTTTACTGTGTAGCGGCTGGTTTACTGTGTAGCGGCTGGTTTACTGGGTAGGGGCTGGTTTACTGGGTAGCGGCTGGTTTACTGGTGTAGCGGCTGGTTTACTGGGTAGCGGCTGGTTTACTGGGTAGCGGCTGGTTTACTGATGTAGTGGTTGGTTTACTGGGTAGCGGCTGGTTTACTGGGTAGCGGCTGGTTTACTGGGTAGCGGCTGGTTTACTGGGTAGCGGCTGGTTTACTGGGTAGCGGCTGGTTTACTGGTGTAGCGGCTGGTTTACTGGTGTAGCGGCTGGTTTACTGGGTAGCGGCTGGTTTACTGGTGTAGCGGCTGGTTTACTGGTGTAGCGGCTGGTTTACTGGTGTAGCGGCTGGTTTACTGGGTAGCGGCTGGTTTACTGGTGTAGCGGCTGGTTTACTGGGTAGCGGCTGGTTTACTGGTGTAGCGGCTGGTTTACTGGGTAGCGGCTGGTTTACTGGTGTAGTGGCTGGTTTACTGGGTAGCGGCTGGTTTACTGGTGTAGCGGCTGGTTTACTGGGTAGCGGCTGGTTTACTGGTGTAGCGGCTGGTTTACTGGGTAGCGGCTGGTTTACTGGGTAGCGGCTGGTTTACTGTGTAGCGGCTGGTTTACTGTGTAGCGGCTGGTTTACTGGGTAGCGGCTGGTTTACTGGGTAGCGGCTGGTTTACTGGGTAGCGGCTGGTTTACTGGGTAGCGGCTGGTTTACTGGGTAGCGGCTGGTTTACTGTGTAGCGGCTGGTTTACTGGGTAGCGGCTGGTTTACTGGGTAGCGGCTGGTTTACTGTGTAGCGGCTGGTTTACTGGGTAGCGACTGGTTTACTGGGTAGCGGCTGGTTTACTGGGTAGCGACTGGTTTACTGTGTAGCGGCTGGTTTACTGGGTAGCGGCTGGTTTACTGGGTAGCGGCTGGTTTACTGGGTAGCGACTGGTTTACTGGTGTAGCGGCTGGTTTACTGGGTAGCGGCTGGTTTACTGTGTAGCGGCTGGTTTACTGGGTAGCGGCTGGTTTACTGGGTAGCGGCTGGTTTACTGTGTAGCGGCTGGTTTACTGTGTAGCGGCTGGTTTACTGGGTAGCGGCTGGTTTACTGGGTAGCGGCTGGTTTACTGGTGTAGCGGCTGGTTTACTGGGTAGCGGCTGGTTTACTGGGTAGCGGCTGGTTTACTGGGTAGCGGCTGGTTTACTGGGTAGCGGCTGGTTTACTGGGTAGCGGCTGGTTTACTGGGTAGCGGCTGGTTTACTGGGTAGCGGCTGGTTTACTGGGTAGCGGCTGGTTTACTGTGTAGCGGCTGGTTTACTGGGTAGCGGCTGGTTTACTGGGTAGCGGCTGGTTTACTGTGTAGCGGCTGGTTTACTGGGTAGCGGCTGGTTTACTGGGTAGCGGCTGGTTTACTGTGTAGCGGCTGGTTTACTGTGTAGCGGCTGGTTTACTGGGTAGCGGCTGGTTTACTGGGTAGCGGCTGGTTTACTGGGTAGCGGCTGGTTTACTGGGTAGCGACTGGTTTACTGGTGTAGCGGCTGGTTTACTGGGTAGCGGCTGGTTTACTGGGTAGCGGCTGGTTTACTGGGTAGCGGCTGGTTTACTGGGTAGCGGCTGGTTTACTGTGTAGCGGCTGGTTTACTGTGTAGCGGCTGGTTTACTGGTGTAGCGGCTGGTTTACTGGGTAGCGGCTGGTTTACTGGGTAGCGGCTGGTTTACTGGTGTAGCGGCTGGTTTACTGGGTAGCGGCTGGTTTACTGGGTAGCGGCTGGTTTACTGTGTAGCGGCTGGTTTACTGGGTAGCGGCTGGTTTACTGGGTAGCGACTGGTTTACTGGGTAGCGGCTGGTTTACTGTGTAGCGACTGGTTTACTGGTGTAGTGGCTGGTTTACTGGTGGTTTAGTATAGTGGCTGGTTTACTGGTGTAGTGGCTGGTTTACTGGTGGTTTAGTATAGTGGCTGGTTTACTGTGTAGCGGCTGGTTTACTGTGTATGGTTTACTGTGTAGCAGCTGGTTTACTGTGTAGCGGCTGGTTTACTGTGTAGTGGTTGGTTTACTGCATAGTGGCTGGTTTACTGTGTATGGTTTACTGTGTAGTGACTGGTTTACTGTGTATGGTTTACTGTGTATGGTTTAATGTGTAGCGCCTGGTTTACTGTGTAGCGGCTGGTTTACTGTGTAGTGGTTGGTTTACTGCATAGTGGCTGGTTTACTGTGTATGGTTTACTGTGTAGTGGCTGGTTTACTGGTGGTTTAGTGTAGTGGGTGGTTTACTATAGTGGTTGACTTGGTACAGGAAGGGACACCGCCTCCCAGGATTGTGTCAAGGAGTCTTCTGTGGTGTCACCACGGCTGTGGCTGCTTCAGCACAGAGGGATGTCCCTGGGATGTGGCCTGGCGTGGGCACAGGACCGCTGTGGGTGGAAGAGATGAGCGGGCGTTCAGGGGAGCTCTGGACCATGGGAGCCACCCAGTGACCCCGTTCTTCTGGGAGCCAGCATTTTGCTGAGTATCGACGGACACCGACATCTCAAGTTTGGGGACCCAACTTCCCAACCAATGTCCTGCCTCAGGGAGAGAAGTCCCTGCGTGGCCTGGGGTACGTGAAAGCCCTCCTCACGGTAAACCACAGGCTCCAAGAAGGTTGCCGTCACCGACCTACAGCGTCCAGAGCTCTTCCAAGTGAAAACTGTTTTTCCATTTTGGGGGTTGAGGGAAGTGGATTTAAATGCTGCCAGCAAAAACCAGTTCACAAGGCAGTTCCGGACGCCTCTACCTTCTCCACAGGACGTTTCACAGCAGTGCCTGTGAGCCTGGATGAATGTGTATTCAGGATGGAAGGCTTCTGTCATGCTAAGAAGTCCTTACCAGTCACCAGCGTTCGGAATCCTCCCACGGTGAGCAGGATCGCTTTGGAACCCCAGGCTCTGTTACTTGTATTATGATATTATTGCATCTCCACATGAAAGCCAGCGGTGGTTTGAGATTGGAATGTCACTGAAGCCCATAACAATGAAGCCCTGTCAAGGGCCTCCTCGATCTCACCGGAGATGCCAACCCTCAGCTGGGCTCCAGCAAGCCTGCCCTGAGCCTTCCCTTCAAAAATTGGGCCCTGGCATGGTCCCTTCCTTCTGTGCCCCGCCTCCTTGCTGCCACATCTACCCCTGTGGCCCACGTGCCGGCACGACGGCCCACCCTGCCCCATTCTCTATGCTTTCGCTCCCCCCACCCCAAATCCTGAAGAGTCCTTTGGAGACATCAGCCAGATTTCCTCTGTTCCTTCTCAGAATCTTCCAGAGGTTTCTGAATCATCTGGGAGGCAACGCTGAGTCCTGCCCAAGCTTTGCAAGCCACAGCCCTGATTCCCAGGTCCCCAGCCCCTAGCCCAGCACACGGGGGCTTCCGAGTCTACAGAGGCCTCCACCAGGCACACGTGTCCTCTGCTGCAGGTGATTTGCATGCACCACACCATACAGAGGTCCCCGAAAACATCAGCTGAGAGTGGCGTTGCTCCCAGATCCTCGAACTTCACACATCACCCACGCCTCTGTCCCAGCGATCTCTGCCCCAGTCTGTGCTCCCAGAGTGTCCGGCACCCGGGGCAGCGCCCGATGGAAGAGACACCATGTGTTTGTTGGATGAATCACTTACAAAAAGTTCTCTGCTGGCCAAAGGTGCCTCCTCCAGGAGCTCTCTTTAAAGGTGTGTGACGTGTGATGCTCACGAAAGCATATTGTCAGGAGGCTGAGGCAGGAGAATTACCTGAACCCAGGAGGCAGAGGTTGCGGTGAGCCGAGATCGCACCATTGCACTCCAGCCTGGGTAACAAGAGCGAAACTCCGTCTCAAAAAAAGAAAAAAGCATATTGTCCAGGGCGTGCCTGTGTTCAAGTGAAGTGGGACCAGCACGTGCTATGGGAAGGGTCCTTTGCTCTCAAGAAACTGTTAAAAATAATACTAAAGCAGGATCTCTGCTAGTCTTTGAGTTGGAGCACCACGCAGCTACCCACGAGCTGCAGATGAGGGGTTCCTGGAGGAGTGCAGCCCCCTCCTAACTGGATCCGGAAAGGGCTTTCACTTCTGGCCTCCTGTTTGGGGAGCAGGGTGCCTCTGACGAGTCTATGGTGGTGATGGATCCTCTTCACAGAGCGACAAACGCACACATGCATTTTTGCACTCAAGTCCGAGGTTGCAAAGGCCTCCTGGGGCCAAGCTATGTTACGGACTGGGACTATCAGGTGTGAGCTGTGGGCAGCACCCCGTGAGCCCACACCCCGGCTGGCTGACCCTCCGCACTTGGATCCCTGCACTGGGAAGGTAGGTTCCTGGTGTTCTGGTGACCAGACCATGAGTGACGGCAGGCCACGTGTTGGACACGCACCTGGGGCGTTCTTCTTGGTGTGTGTGGCTGCACGGTGGACCCAGTCACTGTCACTGCCTGGCTCCTAGCGAGCAGGAGCAGGTGCAAGAGAGGAATTAAAACCAAGGTGCTGCCAGAGAAACCTGTAAGCAGGCAGCCACGCTTATCTCCAGGGCTCGTTTTTCTGAGGACATCTGGGCTTGTAGTTTTAATTTTATGATGCTTATGTATTTTTTGATAATGTAAAAGAACTCTTGTTTGTCTGATAGAAATAAATTTGGGAAAGCTTCGGGACGTTCAGACGGGAGTGGTGTGGCTTCCAGCTGCTCCCCTCAAGGGTGTGAGGGGGCTGGGCAGGGACCTGGGCCGGGAGGAGGGCAGCGGCTTCCTGAACCCCAGGGGCTGCTTCCGTGAGGGCCCGGCCGCCTTCTCTTCATTCTGGTCGATTTTATGCTGTTGTGAAGACTGAGCACGACGGAGGTCTGCGCGGCTGTTTCGGAACTGGCCCTCACTGAAAGATGTTCTCCCTGGAGTGCAGCTTGGGTGGAAGTGAGGGGCACGAATTGGTGAGACCAGGGTGTGCAGGCGCTTGGCCGGAGGGGGTCCAGAGGTGACGTGTGTGTTTGCAGAGCGCTTTGACACTTAGAAAGTCTGTCATCTCCAGGACACTGTGAGGAGCTGTGCTCTGCAGCCCCAAGTGTTCCCCGAGGACCTGGGTCTCCTCCAGGTCATCACCAGCAAACACGAGCCAGGCTCTCATTAGTGCTGGCACAGCTCTGCCCGGGAACATTCGTGGCATCCAGAAGGTGCCATGTGGACACAGGAACAGGAGTCAGGGCAGGAGTGAGCGTGGCGCGGGGAGCGAGCGTGGCCGGGGCGGGGAGCCAGCGTGGCCGAGGTGGATTGAAGGACACGCCGTGAGGCTTCTCGAGGGGAGCATTCTGAAACATCCACCAGCTGCTGCCCATTCACATTCCATCACTGCACATCATTTTCCTCTTAGAATTTAATCACACAGAACTGAAAACTGTGAGTCACCCATTCAGACCCTTGATGGTTTTATGGAACAAAGCTAAAGCTTGTGAAGCAATAAAAATAAATTCTGGCTGGAGCACACGATAAAACCTTTTCACAAATTGCTTATTCTTGTTTGTCACTGTTATGAGCTGTCACCATACTTAGCATTCCACTTTCATATTTATGCAAAACATTTGTTTCCCGGCTGTAAATCTCTGTCGTCTTAGCCCACTCACCTTCGTTTAATTTCTGTGGTATGAGCCGTCAACACAAATAATAACCTTTCCCCCCAACGGTTAGCTGCTAAAACGCACACGACTTAGATGTGTGCCTCAGCAAGATGACAGGGGAGGTCTCTGTCCAGCGTGAGAAAGAGCTGGAGGGTGCTGGGCTGAGGACGTGGAGGCGCAGGTGGCGTGGGAGGGGGCGGGGGGCCTGACACTCGCAGGGGAAGGGGTCGCTGTTTGAGGTTTGTGTGCGGCAAAGCTTGCCAGGGTGAGGTCTGGGTGTGGCCTGACTTGAGGAGGCGCTCTGCCAGTTCCTCAAGGCTGTGCCACCCAGAGCCTCCTGTCCGCAACCAACGGGACTGCTGGCCCGTCCCAGTGGAATTTGGGAGATTCGGGTCCCTGTGTACTTGGAGGGCCCCAATGTTTCCTCCCGGATCATGTGGCTCCTGGTGGAGCAGCTGAAGGATGTCCCCTCCCTGCTGGGCATCCAGCCCCGGGAACCTCCTCGCCTCTGGGAAGCGGCAGGAAGGCAGTCTCACAGAGCCAGCCCAGGAATGAAACGCCGCCTTTCTGGCATGCCCCGAAATGAGTTCCAGAAGCTGGAAAAACTGATTTCCGTAGGTCTGTGGAAAAATCTTGTGGCGCTTCCTCCACCCTCTAGAAAAATAGGCTTCCCAGCCTGTGTTTCTGTTTGATGGGCCCGGCCAGTGTTTTCGAACGGTGTCTGGTTCCCCACCCGGCTGGCCCGCGCTGCGTCTAGGGGAATGAGCACATGGTGGTTTGCGCTTTGTGAACGTGCCGTCTTCGCGCTGGGCCGCAGGCTGCACTCACACTGTTCCAGACCTCACGCAGGCCTGCATTCGGGACGGCTGCCCACGCTCTGCGGATGAGCGAGCCTCGCTCTGGAGTGCCGAGCGTCCGTGGCGCCCACAGGAGCGGTGGGAGTGTCCCCCACCTGCTGTCAAGGTGGGGAGGGGTCCTGAGGTTTGGCATTAGCTGACTTCTGTGCGTAAATTCTCCCTCGACCGATGACTGACTTCCAGCTACAAACCCAACATCAACCAGCTCACATATTTTCTGAAAATCTAGCAGTCAGTAAAATCTACAGAGCTAGCCCCAGCCCCACTGCCTCCCTCTCCTCCTTCAATCTCTGTTGCTCTCATCCACAGTGGGTGGCACTGGGTTTACTGCAGAACCTTCTAGAATGAGGGCAGTGTGCGGAGCACGGCCTCTGGCTGGCTGGGCTTTTGTTCTGTCTTCACCACTCTGCAGGTCTATGATTTGGGGATGAGCACTGATCACTCCATGCCTCAGTTTCCTCTTCTGTAAAATGGGGTAATACCAGCCCTGCCTGTTTCTATTCTCATGTATTGTCCTGAGAATGACATGACTTAGCTGATGTGAGGCACCAGGACAGCTCCTGGTACAAACCTCCCAGTCACACTTGCGGCCGCTGTCACCCTTCACTCACCAGGGTGGTGGGAGCACTCTTTGTGGCTGAGGAGCAGGGGTTTCAGGAGATGAGGAAGGCAGGAGAGGTGGAACTCGGCCTGGGCGGGGCCAGGATAAGGGGCTGCTCTGCCCTGACGTCTTGCAGGCTGGGCTACTTGGCTTTCCTAGGTCCATTCCCAAAGGAGCCTGCTGTGTGCCAGGGTGGGCTCTGAGGACCTGCCAGTGAAGAGCCCACTGTGTGCCAGGGCGGGCTCTGAGGACCTGCCAGTGAAGAGCCCGCTGTGTGCCAGGGCGGGCTCCGAGGACCTGTCAGTGAGGGCCCTGTGTGGGGTTTGAAAGGACGGCCCACCACCAGGCGGCTCACGGCACGCCAAGGAGCCCTCTCAGTGTGCACCACTGCTGCCATCGCGCCCTTTCCTCTCGGTTCTCCTTCTACGGAGATGAGCCGCAAAATATCCCCTTATTTAGGGACGAAGTCCAGGCTTTTCGAGAGGAAGAGAGGATTTTCAAGCTCCGTGCACGGTGTCTGGCTAGAAGCATAACCCACTCACCATCCCCTTCACGTCCCCTCCTGACCCTGCCCATCCCGGGTTGGGCCGGTCGCTGGGCCGGTGGCTCCCTGCACAAAACCCTTCCACGTGGCCTTTCCTTTTTCTTTTCTGGGTGAAGCCGTCCAGCTCCCAGAACTGCTGCCTTTGAGAAGACAGCACAGATGCGGCTTATGGCGAGGTAGGGTCCAGCTCTCCACCCGCCACGGGGGATGCGGCCGAGCGCTGAGCTGGGCAAGCGGGACGAGGCCTCCACCGTCTTCACCTGGAGCCTCACACCTGTTTAAGAAGATGAGAAGGAGGCAGGAGAGGGGAGCCAGGACTCCCCTGGGGAAATGGACGCGTACGCCGTGCGGGGTTTCAGAGCAGCTACAGAATCCCCATTACCTGAGGATCTTCAGTGCTTAGAAGAACATGTGGTCAAGCCATGGGCAGGAGAGAGAATGCGTCCTTCTTCTCTTCCTTTTATTGTAAACATCGTAGACATTTGAGAGAGGAAGGGCCCCTGCAGGGAGCTCACCCACCCTCAGCCGTCCTGGTCTGTGTGAGCAGAGGCTGGGCCCAGGCGGCTGTGCCAGTCCCAAGGGCGCCTCAGCTTCCTCCCGTTCTTCCCCTTGGTCCCCAGAGCTTCGGGCGTCTGGAGATCCCACATGTTCCCAGAGGAGCCCGGCGTGGGCTGAGTGACCTCTGTAGGTTTAGGGCTGGGTCTCTTGCTGAAGGCCTTTCCATAGAGGGCAGCTGGGCAGGGGAAGCATGTCCAGATCTCCTGGTGATAAGAATCCAAGTCTAACTGGTGCTTGCCTGGGGAACAGCCACAGCGGGATGGGCGAGCTACATCCGGAGGCCAACCCAGTCCCGCTGCCTTGACTACCCTCATTTGCCCACGGCTGCTTTCAACAGCAGAGCCGAGAGATCGCCGGAGCCCTAACGTGTGTGATCTGCCCTTTGCAGAGAAAGCTCCCTGGTGCCTGCTCTGCAGCAAGAGTGACCTTCGTGGCAGCAGCGTCTCTGCAGTGCTGGACCGTGTGGACACCTGGGAACCGACGTCATGGAGGAGCTCACGCCAGAGGGAGGGCTGGTCAGGGCAGCAGAGGCCAAGCCAACGGCACCCGTCACCGGGACTGAGAAGCACGAGCCGCCGCACAGGTTAATTCTGAGCAGGGAGTTTCCTTTCAGCCTGTGATAAAAATGCACCTGAGCTCTTTTCAGTAAATGACGGTGAAATTTCCATGAGAAAAGTAAGAGTGTCCTCACCAAGGTTGCTCTTACTTTTAAATGTCTGTGTTAAAAAAAATGACCCAGCACGGTGGCTCACGCCTGTAATCCCAGCACTTTGGGAGGCCGAGGCATGCAGGTCATTTGAGGCCAAGAGTTTGAGACCAGCCTGACCAACGAGGTGAAACCCCATCTCGACTAAAAATACAAAAATTAGCCTGGCGTGGTGGTGCGCGCCCGTAGTCCTGAAGAGGGAGACCCAGGCATATCAAATCAACTTCCCCTTTTCATTCCTAAGACTGTAAACCAAAGCCCTTTTCATATGTAATTTCTGAGACTGTAAACCGAGACCCTTTTCATATGTTGTTTTTTTTTTTATTGCATTTTAGGTTTTGGGGTACATGTGAAGAACATGCAAGATTGTTGCATAGGTACACACATGGCAGTGTGATTTGCTGCCTTCCTCCCCATCACCTATATCTGGCATTTCTCCCCATGCTATCTCTCCAACTCCCTACCCACCTCTGTCCCTCCCCTATTTCCCCCCGACAGACCACAGTGTGTGATGTTCCCCTCCCTGTGTCCATGTGTTCTCATTGTTCAACACCCACCTATGAGTGAGAACATGCGGTGTTTGATTTTCTGTTCTTGTGTCAGTTTGCTGAGAATGATGGTTTCCAGGTTCATCCATGTCCCTACAAAGGACACGAACTCATCGTTTTTGATGGCTGCATAGTATTCCATGGTGTATATGTGCCACATTTTCCCTGTCCAGTCTATCATCAATGGGCGTTTGGGTTGGTTCCAGGTCTTTGCTGTTGTAAACTGTGCTGCAGTGAACATTCGTGTGCATGTGTCCTTATAGTAGAACGATTTATAATCCTTTGGATATATACCCAGTAATGGGATTGCTGGGTCAAATGGAATTTCTATTTCTAGGTCCTTGAGGAATCGCCACACTGTCTTCCACACTGGTTGAACTAATTTACACTCCCACCAACAGTGTAAAAGTGTTCCTATTTCTCCATATCCTTTCCAGCATCTGTTGTCTCCCGATTTTTTAATGATCACCATTCTAACTGGCGTGAGATGGTGTCTCAATGTGGTTTTGATTTGCATTTCTCTAATGACCAGTGATGATGAGCATTTTTTCATATGTTTGTTGGCCTCATGTATGTCTTCTTTTGTAAAGTGTCTGTTCATATCCTTTGCCCACTTTTGAATGGGCTCGTTTGTTTTTTTCTTGTAAATCTATTTTAGTTCTTTGTAAATTCTGGATATCAGCCCTTTGTCAGATGGGTAAGCTGCAAAAATTTTTTCCCATTCTGTTGGTTGCCGATTCACTCTAATGACTGTTTCTTTTGCCGTGCAGAAGCTGTGGAGTTTGATTAGGTCCCATTTGTCTATTTTGGCTTTTGTTGCCAATGCTTTTGGTGTTTTGGAAATAAGAGAGGACACAAACAGATGGAGAAACATTCCATGTTCATGGTTAGGAAGAATCAATATCGTGAAAATGGCCATACTGCCCAAAGTAATTTACAGATTCAACGCTATCCCCATCAAGCTACCAATGACCTTCTTCATAGAACTCGAAAAAACCACCTTAAACTTCATATGGAACCAAAAGAGAGCCTGCATAGCCAAGTCAATTCTAAGCAAAAAGAACAAAGCGGGAGGCATCACACTACCAGACTTCAAACTATACTACAAGGCTACAGTAATCAAAACAGCATGGTACTGGTACCAAAACAGAGATACAGACTAATGGAACAGAACAGAGGCCTTGTAGGCAACACAACATATCTACAACCATCTGATCTTTGACAAACCTGACAAAAACAAGCAATGGGGAAAGGATTCCCTGTTTAATAAATGGCGTTGGGAAAACTGGCTAGCGATGTGCAGAAAGCAGAAACTGGACCCCTTTCTGACACCTTACACTAAAATTAACTCCAGATGGATTAAAGACTTAAACATAAGACCTAACACCATAAAAACCCTAGAAGAAAATCTAGGCAAAACCATTCAGGACATAGGCGTAGGCAAGGACTTCATTTGTTAAGTTATAAACCTAAGATTCTTCCACATGTAACATCTAAAATATAAGCCTATATAAAGACGGAACCTTCCTTTGTTAGGGGAGCTTGGCTGTTAGGCAACTATGCCACCTCACTCCCGGTCGAATAAACGCCTTCCTCCTGTATTTGATGTCCGAGAGATCCGTTTCCCATGGCCACTCCTGCTACAGTCCCAGCTACTGGGGAGGCTGAGGCAGGGGAATCGCTTGCACCCAGGAGCGGAGGTTGCGCTGAGCGGAGATGGCGCCGCTGCACTCCAGCCTGGGTGACAAGAGCGAGACTCCATCTCCAAATACATAAATAAATAAATTTAAATAAAATAGCAAAACACCAACTTTTAATGTAATGCAATACAATGGATTTTAAAATTTGTTTTTATTTATATATTGTTTTGGTGGCAGAGGGCAAAGACCAGAGTTTTTATAAAAGTCTTGAAAAGGTTGATTATGTCTAAAGAGACGATGTTTTTAAAAGGAACTAGTGGATTAAATGGAATTTTCATTTAACCCCCTGGCAAGGTTATCGGTTCCTGCTGCCTGGCACGGAAACTTCCTGGAGCCCTTTCCTCCTTTGGGGCTTCAGAGGGGTGAGGGGCTCTGGGTGGGCAGCTGGAAGACCAGGAAGGTCCAGGCTCCCCTGGGGAGGCCTGGGAGGGCCCCACTGGGAATGGGCTCAGACACAATCCTCCTCTGCCTCAGCCGCCGGTGCCTCCTCCTGCAGTCTATCCTCTTCAGAAGAGATGCACTTCGAGTTCATCAACAAACCCACCTCCCTAATCATCACCCATGTGGTTTTCAAGCTGAGATGTGAGAAATGGAGTCTCACAAATTCTCATGCTAATGAGTGACAGTAATGTACTGTAGTGCCTTCCATTTTTAAAAAGTGCCTCCACCTGGAATGTTCTAAATCCCCCTTCCCAGGGGATTTCTGGGTAAATGTTTTCCTACCGGGTAGAAGACTAAACTCTGATTTTTTTTTATCTTGCCCAAATTCCTATCTAAGGGGTTTATTTTCCAACCTGACTGGCATAACATTACGAGACAAGGAAGAAAATCAAAATATTTTACCCCAAAACATATTTCTTTGCCATATTTTGAAATGGCCCTGCAAAGCTGTTTTTTGTGGGAAAAATTTTGCATCTGTAAAGGATCTCTATCAACATAGCTAGATCTTTTTCTCCCAGGCCCTCCCAACCCTAAAGAGATTAAGATCTGAATAGGAAACACTTCTCACCTATCCTCTCTAAGGACAGCCTCTATAAGATTCAAAAGAACCTTAGTCTCCACAATCTTTACCTTAACCTGAACATCCCCTTTCTACCAATCCCAGGTCTTTAGACAAACTCAGCCAATTTTCAATTCACCGACAGCCTGGAAGCTCCCGCTTGGAGTTGTCCTGCCTTTCTGGACCAAACCAATGTGTTTCTTATTTGATTGAAGTCTCAGCCCTCTCTAAAATGTATAAAACCAAGCTGCCCCCGACCACCTTGGGCACACGTTCTCAGGACCGCCATTCCCCACCCCAAGGGCTGTGTCACGGGCCATGGTCACTCCTATTTGGTTCAGAATAAACCTCTCCAAATATTTTGCAGAGTTCAACTCTTTTTGTGGACAGGGTCAAGGACAGAAAGCCTTCTGGCTTCTGGGAGGAAGAAGTGATGATAACCAGAAAACCACCTGGCATGACCCCAACTCCTTCCCCGGATGCTGGGAAAGATGTTAGTGTGACCACCCCCCCAAAGTGACCCCTCTTATTTCTATGTCTCTCATCATTGCTTATTCTGAGGCTACTGTCAGTGACTTACATTTTAGTGAGAATTTTAGCACTAAGATTTTAAGCAAGACTTTCCAATGCCCTCTTCTAATATAGCAAGTCTTTTGTGATGTGGCTTCACCAGGTAACGTGGAATTTATAGCTCATGTTACTTCCCCTCCCACATAGTTTAAAAATCAACATAATGCTGTAAGTGTAAGATAAAGGAGAAACAACATGCAAGTGATTTATAATATATAACGCGCACTTTAATATGACAGTCACATCATTGACAACTGCCTAGAAGCTTGGTTAAAGGTGACTAATGCCTGCTAACGAAGTAAGATAAAAAAGGGGACAATTTTCAACTAAATAGTCTCAATGCTTTTAACTTCTAGTTCCTATTTTGAAGGAGTAACTAAGACATCTTGAGCAGGTGTTACAAGTAAAATTTTGATGCCGCAAAAGAAATAGCATTCGAAAATAAATCCTCTCAGCAAGGCAATTTACTTCTATAGAAGGGTGCAGCTCACGGACGGAGCAGTGACGGCCACATACTTGGACAAGCAGGGAAGGGGCACTTATGCCTCACGGGGTCGTCCCTACTGCTGTCTCGTTCCTCTATTGGCTGGGGTTAGACCGCACAAGCTAGACTAATCCCGATGGGATATTTTAAAGCGAGCAGGGGTACGAGCTGGAGGGGCAGGGTGGGTGTTTTGGGGGGAAGGATGGTTATAGGCGGGTCAGAGCAGGTAGTGAGGGGTGACCTAGGTCAAAGAAGGTGACCGCAGCAGGTGACCAGGATGAATCAGGATGGAGCCGGGGGCCAGGGGAACAGATGTGAACTACTCATTAGAACTGGTGGAGAAGGTTGCTTAGCAGAGTCACAAGGAAGTCAAGCTTTAAAATAGACAATTAAAGAATAAGACAGCTGAACATACTGACATACTGATTCTTTGAAGAGAAACTTGGGGTTCATTATAACACAGGGTTTTGAAGGGGGCAGTGATCTTTGTGAAATGTGGAAAACCTTGGTATAAAGTTCCTGTGACATTAAGTAATTCAGACGTAAAGCTGTTGGAAGTTTAAATCATTTTGCACCTCGATAGGAATGCTGCGTTTGGGGTATCGCGTTTTGAACTCCGTTGTCAGGGTTAGAAACTGAGCATGAAACTGCCTGCAGGAATGGCAGTCGGGAGAAGCGCCTCCGTTCCTTTCACGGTAAAGGGAAGAGTCAGGCTCTGACCGCTGTTTCATTCTGTGCTTTTCTTTCAAGATTCCCAAGGGGTGAGTTCCCTCGGTTTATTTTAAACAAGCCATTTAATGCTGTCTTATGATTTGAGTTTTTATGTAATAAATGAGACACTGACCAACTATGTTTATTGTTAAATAGTCTGTCACTGGCCGGGTGTTATTTTTTCTTGGTAGCGTTCCTAAAGGTTGATTTCCCTTCTCTGATCGGGTGAAAGAAACCTTTCCATGCTCCTAAAGAGGTCTGAGAAACAGGGGCGGCGCTGTGATGTCTGTGTGTGCAGGTGTGCCATGTGGTATGTGGGTGGTGTGTACAGTGTGTGTGTGTGTGGAAGTGTGAGTGATTTTTGACTGTGGGGGAGGTGTGTGGTGTGTGTGTGTGGTGGGTGGTGTGAGTGGTTTTGGGTGTGTGTGTGGTGTGTGTGTGATGGGTTGTGTGAGTGGTTTTGGGTGTGTGTGCAGTGTTTGTGGGTGTAGTGGTTAGTATGAGTGGTTTTCAGCTGTGTGGTGTGTATGTAGTGGGTAGTGTGAGTATTTTTTGACTGTGTGTGGTGTATTTGTCTGTGTGGTGGGTGGTGTGAGTGGTTTTCGGCTGTGTGTTGTGGGGAGCCCACCCGTGTGAAGGCTTGCAAGGCGAGCTACTCGATACGGGTGGTTGAGCCCAGACACAGTGACTCTGGGAGGAGGGAATTTGAGATTGGGAGATGAAAAGAGGCAGACGGAGAGGCTAGTTAAAAGATAGCCTAGAAGACGTGCATTCCGGAGGAACAGTGGATATGGAAAGATTACGAGGATCTTAAGAAATCATCTTGAGAAGTGGAATCTTTGTATACCTTTAAGATAGTCATTACCCTTGGAAATCACTGATTGTGCACCTGTCATCCCTATTGTGATTAGTGTCTGATTTATTGACTTGTTTTTCTCTTTGAAAAATGTATATAAACTGAGGCTCTGGAGAATAAAGTTGTTGGTGAAGCACAGACTTCTCACCCTCCTGACCCTGTCGGTCTGTCTGCTGCTTTTCCTGCGCACCCCCCACTCAGGTGAGAATCCTCTTGCTGGTCAAGGGTTCCCGGCAGTGTGTGCTGTCGGTGTGTGTGTTTGTGTGTGTGCGTGCATGTGTGTGTGTGCTGGATGGGAGTGATTTTTGGCTGTGGTGTGTGTGTGGTGGGTAGTGTGAGTGGTTTTGGGTGTGCAGTGTGTGTGTGTGTGTGTGTGGTGGGTGGTGTAAGTAGTTTTGGGTGTCTTTCTGTGTGTGTAATGCTTATTGATACACTCACATGACACACTTATTTCACTGATCACAGGATATCACAGTTATTGAGAGCTGTCTCTCTTCTTGGCAATAAATATTGATTATTTAAATCATACAAATGCAGAGTTAGGATTTGGGGCCTAGTACTGCCCCAACCATGAGAATAGTGCTTCCCCTGCCTCCAGGGATCATGCTTCCCCTAACCCCAGGTGTAGTGCTCCCCTGCCCCCCAGGGATAGTGCTCCCCCTGCCCCCAGGGATCATGCTTCCCCTAACCCCAGGTGTAGTGCTCCCCTGCCCCCAGGGATCATGTTCTCCCTAACCCCAGGTGTAGTGCTCCCCTGCCCCCAGGGATCATGCTTCCCCTAACCCCAGGTGTAGTGCTCTCCCTGCCCCCCAGGGATAGTGCTCCCCCTGCCCCCAGGGATCATGCTTCCCCTAACCCCAGGTGTAGTGCTCCCCCTGCCCCCCAGGGATAGTGCTCCCCTGCCCCCAGGGATCATGCTTCCCCTAACCCCAGGTGTAGTGCTCCCCCTGCCCCCAGGGATCATGTTCTCCCTAACCCCAGGTGTAGTGCTCCCCTGCCCCCAGGGATCATGTTCCCCTAACCCCAGGTGTAGTGCTCCCCCTGCCCCCCAGGGATAGTGCTCCCCCTGCCCCCAGGGATCATGCTTCCCCTAACCCCAGGTGTAGTGCTCCCCTGCCCCCAGGGATCATGCTTCCCCTAACCCCAGGTGTAGTGCTCCCTTGCCCCCCAGTTCTAGGCCCTAATCGCAGATTGCATTCTTGGCTGCAGGCAGTCATGAGCAAAGAGACCAGGACCCTCTCCCAAACCCTCTCATGTGCTGGCATCTCCATGTGTGCCGCGTCATGGGTAGGCTTTCCTCATAGGCCATGCTTTCCTCTGTCTGGAGTTTCTGCTTCATCCGTCTGTTCACAGGGAGGACGCACACCCCTGAGTCCCAGGCCACACCTCGCATCCTACGGAAACTCTCTGCCCGGGGAGCACAGTTTGTCAGGAGAGCTGCGGGTCACAGAGGCTCTGGGCTGCGTCTGGGCCGGACACGCTTCACTGAACCTTGTGGCTCCCTGCAGGTGCGGAGGAGCTGCGCCTTCCAGCCTTTCTCCTTCCCCGGCCTTTCCTCTCGTCGCTCCTATCGTCCGTCGGCCCGACGTGGGCGCTCCGGTAAGCAGGTGAGTTCGTAAGCAATGAGCAGTGCACGTCCCTAGCGCGTCCCGGGCTGTGGCTTTTGAGAAGGCATCTGTGAAGCTATTGCTGACATGGATGTCGTGAGATTCCCTCCCTTGTTCCAGAGCTCAGTAAGCCCACGGGGCGCAAGGCTCCTCACATTCACAGCTGAGTGAGAAAGTGGTGATGTTTAACTATAAGCATGAAAAACTCAAAAAGTGAAATAAAATGTTTCCAGCGCTGGAATGGAACAGACACGTGTGCTCCTTGAGCGGAACGAAGATGCCGGTCGGGGATGACGGTGACTCTGCCGATTCCCAAGTCACCCAGCAGGTGGCAGTGTCCGCTCAGGGAAACCTACATTTGCTAGGATAAAATTTCCCTTTTTCTTTTTCAAGAAGGAAAGGCCAATTCACTCAGAAATCACATCCTCAGTGAGATACTCATGACTCGTGGGACCCCCTGCACTCAGAACCCCGGCTCCTGGGGGACTGCTGGATCGGTGTGTCCCAATGTGTGTAACCTTCACAAGGAATGGCTATTCCAAGATCAGCAGGCCGTGTGGCTCGGATTAATTTGGCCAGAGTCATTTACGAATAGCAGAACTTTTAATAAGGAAGAAACAGCCACTCAAATAGCAAACGCAGTTTTGGGCCATCCTGGTTGGGTAGAGATGATGGAGCCGTCAGTGCCGTGGCAGGGTGAGGGGGTCCTACGGAGCGTTGATGTGAACTGTGTTTTCATCTCACCCTGAACTTCAATCTGTCACATGATCCTAAGCGGTTCACCTCCAGTGCCTGCGGCTCAGCTATTTCCTCTCCAAAATCAAGGGGCTGTACCGAGTGACCTTGGGGTAGACGACAGGGCTCACAACACAGGCCAACGCCGCCGCCGGTTTGCCTGGAATTCTCCTGTGAATGGCCCAACAGAAATCGTGACAGTGAGCGGCTGTGAGATACCAGAAGGGCCTGGGATGGAGGTTGGCTGACTTCCCGGGTACTCAGCCAGGTGCAGGCCTCTAAGTTAGATCATTAAATAGATCGAGAGTTGGCAAAATCATTACAAATCCTGGCAGCAGATCAACCAGGGTCACTAGCCCATAAAGTAACTAATACCCTAAAACTCTTTCACCGCAAGGAGAGTCAGGATGGCAGTGCCGTGAAGATGGTGCACGTGAATTAAGGCTGACCCCGTGATCTGGGATTGCCAAGGTTGGGAGCCATCAATGCGTGATTATCCCAGGACGCTTACATATGTGTATCACTATAGTCCGGGTTCTCCAGTGAGACAGACCAACAGGCTAGACAGGTGGGTAGATGTGTAGACAGACAGAAAGCTAGATGGATGGATAAGAGGGTGTTCAGTGGGAGAACTGCCTCACGTGATGACGGAGGTTGAGAAGTCCCATGACAGGCTGCCTTTCAGCCAGAGACTCTGGGATGCTGGCCCTGTGGCTCAGAGCCCAAGTTTCAAGGCCTCAGAGCCAGGGAAGATGATGGCATGACTCAGCCCAAAGTCTAAAGGCTGAGAGCCTAGAGTGCTGATGTCCAAAGGCAGGAGAAGGCGCTGTCCCGGCTCTGAGAGAGAGACAGAGCTGCCTTTTAGTTCTGTCCGGGATGGGATGGTGCCCACCCTACATTCAGGCATGTCTTTCCCCTCAGGCCGCTGACTCACACCCCAGTGTCCTCCAGGACAGCTCACAGAGGCTGAGGCCAACCCTCATCAGCCAGCTGACCCCCCTGCAGCCAGCCAGGTCGAGGCCTGACGTTAACATCACTATACCGCACTGCTCCTCTGTCTAATCCTGGAGGGCAGAGGTATGCAGGCACCGCATCACGCAAGGGGTCCCGGCTTTGGCGTCAGCAGGAGGCTCAGAGGTGGAAGGGAAGACCGCTCCCCGTCAGTGTGGCCCGGTGCGCGGCAGGGCAGCTGCTGGAAGTGGCAGAAGGCCTGTGTTCCCTTCGTGGAAATGATCCAGATGCCAGTGGTCGCCTCCCTTCTCCGCCCGGCGCGGGTGCTGATGAGCTGTGTGTTCCTGCGATTCCCTGTGTCTCTCCCCGCCCGTGGATGGGAACTCTAGGCAGCTCCTCTGCAGACACCGGGCCCTGTCCCTCCCCTGGCAGTTGATACGGCTCGGCTCTGTGTCCCGCCAGCCTCATGTGGAACTGCCATTCCCAGGGTTGGAGGAGGCACCTGGTGGGAGGCGATGGGACCACGGTGTGGGTTTCTCAGGAAGGGTCCAGCACCGTCCCTCTCGATCCTGAGCAGTGAGTGAGTCTCCCGCGATCTGGTGGTTTCTGTGCCCCCCTCCCTCCTTGCTCCTTCCCCTTCCGTCATGATTGTGTTTCCAGACGTTTCCCTCGAAGCCGACAGAGGCCAGCACCATCCACCCGCACAGCCTGAGCAGCCCGGAGCCAATGGAACCTCTTTCCTTTATAACTTACCCTGTCTCAGGTAGTTCATGGCAGCGTGAGGATGGGCTGCTTACAGGTGTGATAAGGGCAATCGTGAAATTTGCCAGGATATTTTTAATATTGTTTTAATTATGAAATCATTAATGAGTTTTACGTGAACAAAACTGAGAGTTTGGGAACACAGAACAGGATGGCCTAGCACCTAGGGAAAACAACCATCTGGTATTCTGGGGCCACCATGCTTTACACAACACTGCAGCTGCACAGAACACCCTGGGGCAGAGCACTCAGCCCTCCCGCACCACTGCCGTCGTCCGTGATGAGATCGCTAAGCGTCGCCTAGACGGTCTGTTTTTATCCATGAACTAGTAACCACCCTCTTCTCTCGGTGCAGGTAGAACTCCAGGTAGATGTGTCTGCATCTGCTTTCAGTGCAGGAGGAAGCCTGCCCGTTTCCCTGGGTGTGGCTGAGGGGTGCCTGGGTTGGGACCCCGCTCTCTGGAATTCAGCCACTTCACATGTGAAATGCGGACAGAGTCAGGGAGGGGATCCCTCCGGGATCACGGCTGCGTTCCCCGTGAGTGAGGGGGATGAGGAGGGAGTGAGAACACACGCCACAGGGCTGGAAACAGAAGCCTTGGGTCTGAGGCCCACGTGTCAGTGAATCCCTGGAGGATGAGACGAGTCACTTTGCCTCGTTGGTCCTTACGGCGCCAGCCTCTCCCACAGAATCCCTTTCCTCCTCCCACTGGCCCTGCAGGAGCCAGGAGTGCTCTTTCCAGAAGAGGGAAGCCCGATGCGGGCACCTGGGGATGGGCAGGAAGGTGTGGAAGCGTGTGTCGCGGAGGGACCTCCGAGGCAGAGTGAAGGGGAACACAGCGTGGGAGACGCCAGAAGGCGGAGACAGGATGATGGCAAGAGTGACGTTTTCAGGGTTCATGAGGCAAAGATGTGTCATCTATCAGTACGTTGTAATGGCTCCGGAAGGAACAGATCAGGCGATGTTAACGAGAAGAGGCTGGACAAATGCAGTGACGGTATTTATTCGTCTGTGCCTGACAGTAACTACAACGTGACGCTAATTTGCCTGTGTTTGGGAAACAGTCGTACCGGTGACTCTGGGAACACGAAGCTGTTCTGCGGGATTCGGTGTCGGTGCCAGTTTGCCCTCAGAGGGCTCTCGGCAGCCTGTGAGTGCCCCGGCCTTCCTTCCTGGCACTGTCCTGCAAAAACGCAGATCAAACATTAATAATGTCTGAATTTTGACTGCCCCAGGAACAGCACACACTTTATACAAGACAGAAGGGCCTGGATGGGAGCTCTTTCCACAAAGGACTGCTGGTGAGATGGGCCATCCTTCTTCCTTGTCACGCCGGCAGGGGAGTTCCTGGCTCCAGGATGAGCATTTGTTTGCCACAGAGGATCCACGTGGCAAAGGCTCCTACCCACAGAGCGGGATCTGGGATCGGCAGGCGCGGTGCTGAGCACACGGATCCCCTCGGCCACAGCCGGACGCACAGAATGCCCGCCCTTGCCGCTGGCGTCACTCGGGCTAACTAGGGGCCCAGAGGAAGCATTGCCCTTGCTGTGGCTGTAATAGGCATCCTGGGTGCATTAAATTCACAAAGATCCTCACTCCCAGGGCAGGTATTTTTGGTTCCGTGCGTGGGAGCCGGGTGCAAAGACGAACCTGCTCTCAGCAGAACGACCCTGGCTCTGCTCGTCTCGAGGACGGGATCTTCTTTTACACCGGATTTTGTAAGGGAGCCTGATCATGTTGGCTGGCCCCCTCCTGTAGGCAAGTGACTTTGTTTAAATTAAAATTTGTGTTTTTAGTTGACAAATAATAACTGCATCTATGTACATTTTAAACATGGTTTTAATACGTTTACACTGTGGAGAGACTACATCAAGTTAATTAACATATCATCACCTCGAATATTTTTTTGGCACTGAGAATGTTTAAAACCTATTATTTTAGGGTCTGGGCGGGGTCCCAGCACTTTGGGAACTTCAGACGCTTGGATCTCTTGGGCCTAAGGGCTCAGCACCAGCCTGCGCAGAACAGTGAGATCGCGCTTTGCAAAAAGTTTACAAATTAGCCAGGCATGGTGGCGAGTGCCTGTAGCCCCGGCCACTCAGGAGGCTGAGGCAGGAGGATTCCTTGAGCACGGGTTCGAGGCTTCAGTGAGCTGTGATTGTGCCACTGCTCCCCTGTGGTTTTAGCAGTTTTGAAATACGCGATGATGATGAGGCATGTGCCCCGCACCGCGCAGCTCCGAGGCGTCCTCCTCCTGCCGAGACCTCGTGCCTGTGACCAGCCTCTCCCCCTCCCCTCTGGAGGCCGCTCTTCTGCCCTCTGCTTCTGTAAGTTCAAAAGTCAAACTTACGCAAGTGACTTTTTCATATGGCATCACTTGGGGATCTGCGTATGAGGTAGAGGTGGGAAACACACACTTTTTCCACGCTGATTATAACTATTCCACTAAAAATCAGAATTCAAAAGTCAGCATTCTGTGTCAGCTTCTCCCTCCTCTCCTGTGCTCACAGCCAATCCTCAGATGAAGTGGAAGCAGACGCCTGAAAGGCAGCCCTCAGTTTGGAAGCGGTTTGGAAAATGCAGGCACTTTCATTCCTGTCACTCTGTGTGCGCTTTTGGAAAGAAGGTTCACATCTGACTCACTGTCATTGGCTCGTAAGTAAAACCTCCAGGAGGAAGGTACAGATCACGCCAGAGCCACAGAGTAAACAGACACGCTGGAGCCTCCGCAGAGCCGCCCCAGCGCCGGATCCTGCCTAGCCCCTGCCACAGCCGCAGAAACACACGCACGGTGCGGCCCAGGGAGGTCCAGGATGGCCCACTGCTCCGAGTCCTGAGCCTGAGCCGTCCCCATGGCCCGGCGCTTCCGGCATCTCAGCTGGGGAGTCACGCTGCCTGTCTCCACGATGGGCAGTGTGGCTTTAGTGCCAGCACCTGTCCTGTGGGAGACACATGTGCGGCTATTGGGAGAGACCCTGGCATCATGACTGTGGAGGGGGAGAGCCTGGCATCGTGACTGTGGAGGGAGAGAGCCTGGCATCGTGACTGTGGAGAGGGAGAGCCTGGCATCGTGACTGTGGAGGGAGAGAGCCTGGCATCATGACTGTGGAGGGGGAGAGCCTGGCATCGTGACTGTGGAGGGGGAGAGCCTGGCATCGTGACTGTGGAGGGAGAGAGCCTGGCATCGTGACTGTGGAGGGGGGACAGCCTGGCATCGTGACTGTGGAGGGGGGAGAGCCTGGCATCGTGACTGTGGAGGGAGAGAGCCTGGCATCGTGACTGTGGAGGGGGGAAGGAGCCTGGCATCGTGACTGTGGAGGGGGAGAGCCTGGCATCGTGACTGTGGAGGGGGGACAGCCTGGCATCATGACTGTGGAGGGGGAGAGCCTGGCATCATGACTGTGGAGGGGGAGAGCCTGGCATCGTGACTGTGGAGGGAGAGAGCCTGGCATCGTGACTATGGAGGGAGAGAGCCTGGCATCGTGACTGTGGAGGGGGGAAGGAGCCTGGCATCGTGACTGTGGAGGGAGAGAGCCTGGCATCGTGACTGTGGAGGGAGAGAGCCTGGCATCGTGACTGTGGAGGGAGAGAGCCTGGCATCGTGACTGTGGAGGGAGAGAGCCTGGCATCGTGACTGTGGAGGGAGAGAGCCTGGCATCGTGACTGTGGAGGGGGGAGAGCCTGGCATCGTGACTGTGGAGGAGGAGAGCCTGGCATCGTGACTGTGGAGGGGGGACAGCCTGGCATCGTGACTGTGGAGGGAGAGAGCCTGGCATCATGACTGTGGAGGGAGAGAGCCTGGCATCGTGACTGTGGAGGGGGGAAGGAGCCTGGCATCGTGACTGTGGAGGGAGAGAGCCTGGCATCGTGACTGTGGAGGGAGAGAGCCTGGCATCGTGACTGTGGAGGGGGGACAGCCTGGCATCGTGACTGTGGAGGGGGAGAGCCTGGCATCGTGACTGTGGAGGGGGAGAGCCTGGCATTGTGACTGTGGAGGGAGAGAGCCTGGCATCGTGACTGTGGAGGGGGGAAGGAGCCTGGCATCGTGACTGTGGAGGGAGAGAGCCTGGCATCGTGACTGTGGAGGGAGAGAGCCTGGCATCGTGACTGTGGAGAGAGAGAGCCTGGCATCGTGACTGTGGAGGAGGAGAGCCTGGCATCGTGACTGTGGAGGGGGGACAGCCTGGCATCGTGACTGTGGAGGGAGAGAGCCTGGCATCGTGACTGTGGAGGGAGAGAGCCTGGCATCGTGACTGTGGAGGGAGAGAGCCTGGCATCGTGACTGTGGAGGGAGAGAGCCTGGCATCGTGACTGTGGAGGGAGAGAGCCTGGCATCGTGACTGTGGAGGGGGGAAGGAGCCTGGCATCATGACTGTGGAGGGAGAGAGCCTGGCATCGTGACTGTGGATGGCGAGAGCCTGGCATCGTGACTGTGGAGGGAGAGAGCCTGGCATCGTGACTGTGGAGGGGGGACAGCCTGGCATCGTGACTGTGGAGGAGGAGAGCCTGGCATCGTGACTGTGGAGGGGGGAAGAAGCCTGGCATCGTGACTGTGAGGGGGGGAGAGCCTGGCATAGTGACTGTGGAGGGGGGAGAGAGCCTGGCATCGTGACTGTGGAGGGGGGACAGCCTGGCATCATGACTGTGTTGGGAGAGAGCCTGGCATTGTGACTGTGGAGGGGGGAAGAAGCCTGGCATCGTGACTGTGAGGGGGGGAGAGCCTGGCATAGTGACTGTGGAGGGGGGAGAGAGCCTGGCATCGTGACTGTGGAGGGGGGACAGCCTGGCATCGTGACTGTGTTGGGAGAGAGCCTGGCATTGTGACTGTGGAGGGGGGAAGAAGCCTGGCATCGTGACTGTGACGGGGGGAGAGCCTGGCATAGTGACTGTGGAGGGGGGAGGGGGCCTGGCATTGTGACTGTGGAGGAGGAAGCCTGGCATCGTGACTGTGGAGGGAGGAGAGCCTGGCATCGTGACTGTGTTGGGAGAGAGCCTGGCATTGTGACTGTGGAGGGAGGAGAGCCTGGCATCGTGACTGTGGAGGGAGGAGAGCCTGGCATCGTGACTGTGGAGGGGGAGAGCCTGGCATCGTGACTGTGGAGGGAGGAGAGCCTGGCATCGTGACTGTGGAGGGGGGACAGCCTGGCATCGTGACTGTGTTGGGAGAGAGCCTGGCATTGTGACTGTGGAGGGGGGAAGAAGCCTGGCATCGTGACTGTGAGGGGGGGAGAGCCTGGCATAGTGACTGTGGAGGGGGGAGAGAGCCTGGCATCGTGACTGTGGAGGGGGGGGAGCCTGGCATCGTGACTGTGTTGGGAGAGAGCCTGGCATTGTGACTGTGGAGGGGGGAAGAAGCCTGGCATCGTGACTGTGACGGGGGAGAGCCTGGCATAGTGACTGTGGAGGGGGGAGGGGGCCTGGCATCGTGACTGTGGAGGGGGAGAACTCGGCATGGGTCGGGCATGGCAGCTGTGCTTATCTTTGGCAGGAACACTCCCACCCACTTTCATTTCACACTTCAGTCAAGTCAACCATGATCTCATGCATTTGGAGAAACTAGCGCTGCTCTCTTCATAGGAAAAGGGATCTTAGCATTTTTCAGCCAAGAGGACGCTGTCTCCTCGCAGCTGAGCTGCGGCTTTCCTACAACAGTCATGCAGGAGACCCGGGCTGCAGTGAGGATGTCCCCCCAGTCACTGCCAGGAGATGCATTCACGTGACAGACAGCGTTTAGCTTTTCCTGGTCGGGCGTCATCCCTGTGCAGCAAAGGGCCCAACACCGTCTTCCACCTGAGCGTGAAGACCCCAGCGCAGAACCTGGAGATGACGGGGAGGAAGGGCTGTCCCAGGGGAGCGAGGCAGAGGCCCCTGGCCTCCGGGAGGCATGGAGTGCTGGGGCCGGCGCAGGAAGGAGCTCTGGTGAGACTGGGACCTTTTGAGGAGGGAAGAGGCAGTTATCCAAAAACTCATCAAAACATACTGTGGGATTTAACTGTAGGCACAAAACAGCATTCCCATCAGAACCTAAGAGCCTCTCTGTTTTCCAGCTGTTTGTCTGCCTTGATTCTAAGTGTTTACCTGCCCCTCCCCCCAACTCCCCAAATGCTGAGTGTCTGGCCTCCCTCCCTTGCCTTGGTGGTCATCATCCCTGACCTCTGCCTGGCGCCATCATTGAGGGTGCTGAGCTTCCCGCCTGCCTGCCTGCCTGAGAGGACCGGGGGCCCTGGACGTGGCTTTCCGGGGTCCCGTGTCAACGCGGCAACGGGGGACGACGCTGTGATGCCTACACACAGTTCCCAGGGTCCTCGCGGGGAGCGGCGTCGCACCACACACTCTGTGCACAGCCACCCAGCAGCGTCGGCAGAGACCACAAAGGCCGGTGCACACTCACCCCCCACCCTGCGGACTCCGACGCTAGGTTTGCCTGGAAGACAGCAGTCCTGTCGGTGGGGAGCGCCTGAGTCTTCCTCTCCTCTGCACAGGCCCAGCGGTCCTTGGCGGCTTCAGGGCTTGTGACGGTGTCATCGGGAGCAAGTGGCATTTAGTCATTACTTCAGCCTGATCACCGAGGGGGACGGGGCTATCGCTTGAGTCTGACTTGGTGACTTCTCCACATCTGTGTTCTCATTCGTAAAGTGGGATAAAATAGCAACTTCCTTCAGCGAGAATCCACCGACGTAAAGTGAACCAGGAGTCAGCACCGAGGCTGCCGCTATCAGACGTGTTCCTGCCACGCGGATGTGCGTTAAATTCTCACTCGCTCTCTGCTCATTGCTGTAAACAGAACTGGATCTACTTGATAATCATTTCAGAGTCACATCCACCCGAACTTGGGAGTGTGACCTTGTCTGGAAATAAGGTTCTTCCACATGTAATTAGTTAGGATGAGTCTACACCGGGGCAGGGCGGAAGCTGGAATCCAGTAGGACTGGTGCCCTTTTAAGAGGAGGGGAATGTGAGCACAGACACAGGGGAGAAGGCCGGGTCAGGACAGCAGCAGAGGTTGGACTGGAGTCTACAGGCCCAGGAATGCCAGCGAGTACCAAAGGCTGGCTGTGCCAGGCAGTATTGGTACCACCAGCCTTTGGAGCGGCCCGGCCCTGCCAACACTGCGACTTGGGTCTTCTGGCCTCCAGAACCGTGAGAGAATCATGTCTGCTCTCTAAGCCACCAAACGTGGTTGTCTGTGACGGCAGCCCCTACCGTCCTAAGCCTGGGCCATTGCCATGCCAACGTCTTACCTCTCAATATCCCAAGGAAAAGCCCACCTGAAGAGAGGCCATGATTTAACAGAACATGTCTTGAAAACGTCAGAAAAAGACTTTCCTTATTTTGTGAATTTGCTGCATAATAGAAATTTCAATTAAAATATTTTGCATTCACTGTTCACTGCTGTTTTATAAACACCATGCTCCTTTCAATCTAGAGTAGTCTTAAGTCTTTTAAAATTATTCGCTATATTCATTGAGGTTCTGAATCTCGTAAAAGCATGGGAAACAATCCCTGTCAAATAATCCTGACTCTTCTATAGAATTGCGTGTATGGCTGTTTCACCAACTGAACCCTGTTTCGTCATAAACACTTTAGAAACAGGGGCAGGGTGTGTCTGTGCCTCTGAATTCAACCCTTTGTATCAGGTGAGAGCGCCTCGTTAATATGAGAAATATTTATTGAAGGCTTAGTAATCGCAAGATGCTTCTGGGCAAAGGAGGGAGGAGAGAGTCTCAGGGTGGAGAAGCCTCTCCCTGCGGGGCAGTTGGGGTAGGCTGCACACAGTGGGTGGCATTCGGGCGAGCCTTAGCGATGCATCAGACTGGAACACTCGAGGCTGGGTTGAAGTGATAAGGAGAGAGCATTCTACGGAAGATCAAGGCTTGAACAAAAGGCAGGAAGTGGGGAGGACCTCACAGCTCTCCCACGGGTTCACCGGAAATTAATGCAAGTGATTCCACCTTTCTTGAGTCTATAATGCACACTCCTAGTAGGAATATCAATACAAAATACAGCTGGAAACAGCAAAGAGGTCAGGGCACAGGTTGCCACAGATAAAGAAACCTTGTATTCAGACATCGCAGAACTAAGTGATGGTGGGAAGTGGAGCTGGGAAAACCGAGCGAAGTAAGAGCAGGTGGAGGAGGGGTGAAGCTGCTGGGTTAACATTTCCCCGGACCGGTAAGAACCGACAGACAGACACGGTCGCCTCGAAACTTACATGCAAGATGCTGAGCTGAGAAAGCTGGACCTGAAGGAATCACAGCACACGGGAAAACGCCTCCACGGCAAAAGGTCTAATCGGCACAACTGACATGGACCAAAGAACTGACTGGTGGAGGCGTTTTTAGTGTAAAAGTTTGCACAGAAAGAATTCAACTTGACGAAAATGATTTCAATGCAATAAAAAGTGTAAACTACCTTCGAGGTATTTTAAATGCAGTGTCAGGTGATGAAGGAGTTGGCTTGATGGAGTTAACTCTGAATCATAGAGTTGCAGTGAAAATACATTAATAATTTATCACATTAATAATAATCACACCCAAACACACAGTGTCAGACCCCAAACAGCAGGGTGGGTAGAAAACGGGGGGCAGAGCAGAGAAGCAAACACTTTGTTCCATTAGGAGAGGACGCTCGTGTCTGCTGGGCGCCCGCTGTGTGCCACACTGCGCCGGGTTCTCGCTCCCTCCCATGTCTCTCTCCGCTGTGTCCGTCTCTCCCTCTCATTTTCCCTCTCTGTTCTCCTCCCTACTCCTTACCTAGCAACGATGCCCTAAGTTGGAAATAATAACATGTTTTTAAAGCTGAAGAATGAGACACAGAGAGAGGCGAGGCTGGGATTGAGCTGAGCCGGTTTGCTGGGAGCAGCACGAGGGTCTCGGGGCAGGTGTTGGGAAGACTCTTCCCGAAGGCGTGAGTCACCCAATCACGGGTCTGGGGTGCTGTGGTTTTGGTGGAGGACGCACCCCGGAAGCCCCAGGGTCTTCCCCATTACGGTCTCCGAGCCGATAACCACCTCTTTTCTCCAGCACCTGTTGACACATTAATATCCACTTCTTCACGTCTTTCAGCTAAGTGGCATTTTGCAAAGTAAATCGGTGCTTGGTAGCATATTTTTAGAACTCCAGAGTCTATAGTCAACTATAGCCAAATATTTATCTCCCAAGTTTCCTTGGAAAGATGTTCATTTAATCTATGGCTGTCAATCTTAAAGAAAATTGCTATTTTTCTTGTGAATGTGGGCTACAGACACTCATATTTTTCATAGTGATAATGTGATAGATGTTTGTAGAGATGTTTGCAAATGCACAATTGTTTATAAATAGGAAATTAGAGTAATATCAGTTTTTGTTACAATGTACACATTTCATAGATATAATTACAGAGCCCAGCTAATTGGAAGCTATTTGCTTACAGCCAATTCCATTTTTATTGCTTAGTCTATTTCATGGTTAGCTAAGGGTTTTAATTATTAGTAATTAAAACTTTTACGCTTTAAAGACCAAATGATTCATAAAACATAGGGAGTATTTCCTGCCACCGCCTCATCTAAAGCTAGAGACACCGTTTAAATGTTAGTTTAAGGAGTAACTTCCCAAGACGGACAAACACAGTGTCTTGCAGAGATTGTAGGTGATTGTTCAATGTTCACTGGTAACGATTATTTGAAACAGCAGCCCTGCATGTGGAATACACTCTTCCTGTGAGAACAAGCAGGGCGGCTCTGGCATGACCTCCAGCACCAGACAGGTCTTGGGTTCAAGGATCTGCTCTGGGCTTAGCAGCTTTGGGGAAGTCACAGACTCTCACGCCACCTCTGCATGCTACGCTGAAAATGGACGTAATCCTAGCGTGCTGTTAGTATTCCGGGGCTGTAGTCAGAGAACCACAGGCCTGGCTGCTGAAACAGTGGAAGTTTCTGAGCTCGAGCTCTGAAGGCAGGAGTCCACATCGAGGTACCTGCAGGTCGGCTCCCCGCCTGCCTCCCAGTTCCGTGGCTGCCAGCCATCTCCCCAGGCCCCAGCTAAGGGAAACCGCACCCTGATCTCCACCTTTCCATCTCAAGGGCCTTCTCCTGCTAGGCAGGACTCTCTCCAAATTCTTCTTTCTAGAGGAACACCAGCTATACTGATTAGGGGCCACTCTACTCCAGGATCAGCTCATTTTAGCCAATTCCATCCGCAAAGACTTCATTCCAAATAAGGCTTCCATTCTGAGGTCCTAACAGTCAGGATATAAACATATGTTTTGAGGACTGCACAGTTTAAGCCATGGCAAGTGCCTGAGTCAGATGACTGACTGGAAAATCAGAGGAGACAGGGGCTAAACATGGCTTAGGATTGTGTCTGACACTCGCCCTTAGCTACCGCCATCACCGCTCTACTGGGAGGAATTGCTCGCAGTTGTATGACGGTGTTAGTTCTGTTAGAAGCTATGAAGCTGCTCAGACATACGTCACTGAAGTACCGTATCTCACAGAGATCATAAGCTCATGTGTCAAGTGCAGGCATCTGGAGTAGTCACAGGCCTTGCAGAATCACAGAAACGGGGAACTGGCTTTATACTGTATCTCAGCAGCCGAGGAACGGGACGCGGAGCGGATCGCAGGCACAGAGGCCTCCCTTACGAGTGCTCACAAAATACAACAGAAAGGAGCCCATGACTGTGGATTCTTGACAAGGCCCTTTGGAAACAATCATGACCCTGGGTAACGTTTGGTTGATAAACTTTTGAGTTTCAAAAACCAGTTTCTGTAAGAGGTATAGAAACCGTAAGAAAAAGGTTTCTTGTTCAAGGCGCAGATGTTCCTCAGTGTATCAAGAAGTTGCTAGAAAAATGAAGGTTGCTAGAATGTTGAATTTATTGGGAAGATCAGAAGCACCCTGGAAGAAGCCTTAGGGTGGAGAGGCCCCGGATAATCCATTAGATGTGTGCTGTGGGGCGATGCCGGGAGGCTCAGCCAGCGAAGAGCTCTGCAGGCCAGGGTGTAGTCCAAGGAGACCTCAGCAGTCATCCCGGTGGGGAGGGTGGGGCTGGCTGCAGCGGGAGCGAGGATGTGTCCTCCTGGGCTGAGCCTGGCGGCCAGGGAGAACGGAGGCCAGCCGTTGTGTGGCCTTTATTTGCAGGTATCCTGGGTATGGCCCTGGGGGCCCAGCTTGGGGTTGCAATGACTTCTTATAGTGTTTGCTGTTATTTTAAATGCTTTCTCTATACAAGGAACAACTAACTGTGCATTAAAAATGAAGTGATGCTAAGAGTCTGATTCTGAAGAGTGGCAAGGAGCAGAGCCGGTTGCTCGGGGCTGGGGACAGGGACCTGCTGCCCCACCCAAGGAAGCCTCAGGGGTTCCTTCTGCCCCACCCAAGGAAGCCTCAGGGGTTCCTTCTGGACCTGCTGCCCCACCCAAGGAAGCCTCAGGGGTTCCTTCTGCCCCACCCAAGGAAGCCTCACAGGTTCCTTCTGGACCTGCTGCCTCACCCAAGGAAGCCTCAGGGGTTCCTTCTGCAGAGAGCAGCCTCAGAGACAGGACCTCTCAGGTTCCCATCTTAGTCTTTCAACAACGGCACCGTTTTTTTTTTTTGAGATGGAGTCTCGCACTGTCGCCCAGGCTGGAGTGCAGTGGTGCGATCTCTGCTCACTGCAACCTCCGCCTCCTGGGTTCAAGCAATTCTCATGTCTCAGCCTCCCAAGTAGCTGGGATTACAGGCGCCTGACACCACACCCAGCTAATTTTTTTATATTTTCAGTAGAGACGGGGTTTCACTATGTTGGCCAGGCTGGTCTTGAACTCCTGACCTTGTCATCCACCGAACTCAGCCCCACAAAGTGCTGGGATTACAGCCATGAGCCACTGCACCCCGCCAGCAGCACTATTTTTAACGTGAAAATTCAAGTTTCCATTTCTGCCCTCAAGGGAGGGGATAAAACTGAAGAATAAACGTTTTTATCCATGAGTGACCTTTCTTTCTCTGAGAAACCTTTGTAAGAATCTTTACTCCTAACGAGAGACTATTTCAGTGCAATCATTTAATGTCAGAATCGTATGTCATATTGCTGAATCTTCACCCACAGATACCTGACACCACCTAAGGTGTACGACTCATCCCTCCACTTTCATTATTTAAAGCACAATGAAAGATCCAGAGAGTCTAACACGTTATACCAAACAGCTCTGAGATCAATGCCTTTGAGATACCAGTAGCCTGTGTGAGCTTCGGGGAAATAAAGCAGCTTAATTACAGCCACGACCAGAGGAAAGGAAATTGCTTTGCATCTAAGTAACAGTCAGAAAATGAAGGACTTACCACCTGCAAATCACCGTCCAGGTGAGACCTGCCAAGCCTCCGATCAGCAGAGCAGCCAGCGAGATGGAGACCCAAGACGCCCGTGGGAGGCTCCTGGAGTCTGGGGCACAGAAAGACGCCCAGTTAGAAAAAGCTTCCAGGGTCTGGGCAAGTCAGGATGTCCTGCCTGAGCCAGGGCCACACCCTGTCCTGGGCCAGCTGCCTTCACCCCACAGCAGGGAGGGTCATTTATCAGCCCAGAAAAGCCATGTAGACCCAAATGTGACGTGTGTTGGGAGAGCCAGCAGAGGACACAGGGCAGAGAGGGTGGCTCCCACTCTCCAGCAGCCTTACTGCTGGGCTCGGCGTGGACGCCGTCCTGCAGGACAGAAAGCTTCCCTCGCTGCCTGAACCAGGGAGGGCTCTCAGTACCCTCTGAGTGGGCCACGAGACCCAGGCAGCCCTGGGGGACCCCGGATGGGGTGGGAAAGTGGCACAAGGTGGGCTGTAAGGGGCAAAGGGTAGCCCTGTGAGGTCTCCCCCGTGGTTGGGGTAGCCCTGTGAGGTCTCCCCCGTGGTTGGTAGCCCTGTGAGATCTCCCCCGTGGTTGGTAGCCCTGTGAGGTCTCCCCTGTGGTTGGGGCAGCCCTGTGAGGTCTCCCCCGTGGTTGGTAGCCCTGTGAGGTCTCCCCTGTGGTTGGGGTAGCCCTGTGAGGTCTCCCCCGTGGTTGCATTTTATTTTCCTCAGGGGCCTCCCGGAGGTGAAACTGTGGTCGAGGGGAGGTGTCTGCAGCTTGCAGAACTGGGTCCCTGGGGGACGGGGACAAGGGATGGCAGCAGATTTTGGAGCTCAGCCTGGGTCTCATAGGCCTGTTCCAGGAAGGAACTGAACAGGGTTGGCGAGAATTGAACAGGGAAGCACAGAAGGCCAAAGGGGAGGGAGGGAGGCAGCCAGGAGCCAGCCCGGAGCATCTGGTGAGGGGCCTGAGGAAGTCCTCCCACCCGGACCTGTGCCTTCACCAGAAAAAGCTGAGACTGAGCAAGCTCCTGTGCTCCTGCCCTTGGTTCCTATGCTTTCTGCGAGGAGACGTCAGCCTGGGTCCAGTGCGGCTTTGAACTCAGAGTTCCTTCGGCCACAGTTTTATTAATGACTGTTCTGTTTAGGTGCCCATTCAAGGTAGCCGGGGAGAAAGCCAGGATGAAATGAAAACCTACTTTTAAAAAGAAATTAAATGCTACCAATCAGTGTGTGTGTGTGTGTTTTTAAAACAAACGTGGCCGCCCTGGATAAACATCACTCGTGGTTGAGGAAAGGCTCCGGGTCCAAGGGAACGCGTTCGGGTGCCAGACGAGGCAGTGGCTGGGGAACGGGAGCTCGGTTTGGTTTCTCACGCTGGATCGTTGGAAATCGGTGATGAGCGCGTCCGTGGGCGTCTGCGGTTCCCCGTGCCAGTTAGCGCCTGGCATGATCTGCAGGTGTCTCATTTCCAGCCCAGGCCCAGGCTATGCCCACCGGCAGTTGTTCTCCTAGCAGCGGTCTCGGACACTCAGCAAGTATTTGTTGGATACAAGAATGAATGAATCCTAAATCCTGAGTGTTTCTCTCAAACGATTCTGTCCTTTCAGCCTTTGCACTCGTGACTTTTCCTCCTGGCCTCCTCTAAGCAACCTCCTCCTGCGAGGCCTCCTTCTTTCCACCTGTCACAGCACGGGAGAGTCCACAGTGCAGCCTGCGCACGCCAGCCTCTTGCTGAAAGCCCGTGGAGAGCGAGCTGCTCGCGGGCCGTGGGACCCCCTCCTCCCGCACCCGGAAGGAGGCCAGGTTCACGTTTCCATCTGCTGCCACTCACTCTCACCCCCACGGACGCTACTGGTGGGGACTCCGCCCGTGCAGCCGGGGCTGGGGTGTGGAGGAGGCTGAGCTGGCCAGCCCTGGATGGGAATTGGTCCAGGTAAGCACAGGCCAGCTCGGGGCAGTCAGGACAGCACAGCCATGGCGTTTCATTCCGGAACTGGTGTTTGACGTTTCAGGGAGGGGAACTTATGCTTCCTGCCTGACTTGGTTTGAGGCTTGAGCTGGAGGCTTCCAGGGGCCACCTGTGGAACCTCAAACACCGGCAAAGCCAAGCACCTGACGCCAGGGCCTTGGAGGAGCAGCGGCGTCTTGGGCGGTGGCAGCGTCGGACTGAAGCAGATCCTGGGACCCCCCAGCCTCTCCAATTCCAACCCTGCACGCCAGCAAACGGCAGGCCACAGCAGGCAGGCGAGCAGCTCCGTGTTTACCCAAAAGAAGCTTTTCCTTTATGCTTTGCTCCCAAATTTTCTTGGCATTTTCAGTTTCAAGAGCCAATAAATCCACTTGGAGCCAGATGTAAGGCTGTGTGCTGCTGGAGGTTCCTGACGGAGACGGGCCCTGAAGTCCCCGCACGCCCACGGCGGCATCGCAAAGGTCACCAGCAGCCGCCGGGGTGGCTTCCTGGCCTCTCCAGTGCTGCCCCAGGAAGCCCTGGAGTTCTCTGCTGTGGGCATGGTCGTGGGTGCCCCCTGGTGGAGCGGGATGGGAGTCCCCGAGGCTGGGTGACGGCTAACGAGAGCTTTGGAAAGAAAGGGCAGCGGGATTGGACAGGCCCTGGGCAGACAGAGGGCAGCGGGATTTTGAGGAATTCAGGTCAGAATAATATGACTGGCATGGTTAATTTTATGTGTCCGCTTGACCAGAGCACAGGCGCCCTGATTAGACATTACTCCTGCTGTGTTTCCGAGATAGGTTCTGGAAGGGATTGGCGTTGGAATCTGTAGTCTGAGAAAAGCAGAGGGTGTCCCCGACGTGGTGGGCCCTGCCCCACCCTTTGAGGGCCCCAGCAGAGCAAGCAGCGGAGGAAAAATGACTTTGCTTCTCTTTTCCTGCCTCTCTCTGCTTGAGCTGGGCCCTCTCGTCACAGCTTCGCCTGCCCTGAGGCTGGGACTGCCCCGCCAGCTCTCCTGGGGCTCCAGTGTGCAGACAGCAGGTCCAGGGACTCCTCAGCCTAATTCCATGACCAATTCCGCAGAACAGATGCTTTCACATATCCGTGCACAGAGCTGGATGCGCATCTAAGACCATCTCTACACGGGGATCCGCCTCCCCACGTTCACGTCTACACCAAATCTACGTTGTGTCTACATCAAACTTATGCAGGGATAGCTACACCTCGGTCTATTCTATACGTACACGCACATTTACAGCTACGTTTTTATATCCACATCTGTACCTGTGTCTAAAACTATATCTATCTCCGTAATCAGTATGTACATCTCAGTCTAAATCGGTAAAACTGCACCTGTCCACATATTTATCTCTGTCTGATCTATGTAAATGTATATCCATCTCTATTTAAATCGACCTCCATAGCTGAATCAGTATAACCACCTCTACAGACTGTCTCTGTCTAATCTACGACTGTGTCTATCCCCACATCTGCATCTCTGATTGCTTCTGTTTCTCTGGAGTGTGGGCTCCTCTCACAGCCACGCCTCAGCTTCCCAGGCCTCAGCTTCCTTGTCTGTGAGTCACCGTGAGGACGGAAGGAGAAGCCGTGGCACCTGCGTCTTCGTCTCTCCAACCCGGGCCCTGGTGCACACCCTCCCTGGACCCTCGGGCCTCCATCCAGGGCTCATATGAGGGGCTGTGAACCTGGCTCAGCCGCAGCTCCCGGGTCACTCCTGGCCCTCAGCATCCGACCGCATGTCCCCCGGTGGGGGAGGCCTCTGCATCTCTCTCAGTGTCCGTCTTTCCTTGTGGAGGCAGACATGCATTTCACTTGGTTGTTCTGAAAGTGGAGGGACAGCCGTGTCCACCAACCTTTTAGGGTGTTCTGTCCAGCAGTGACGGAGCTGGGGCGTCCAGGGGCGGTGCTGGGTCCTGCCGGCCTGCGCCCGTCATACCGAGACGGTGCCGATGGCTGCTTGTGCGGGAGCAGGGCTCTCTCAACAGGGACACGTGTGGTCTCCGCAGAACAACAGTGAGGCTTGTGCATCAGGGATGCAGAAAGGTAGGGTCATGCCCAGCGCCCTAATATTCCGTGGAAGGTCGTGCAGGGGCAGCACTGTGTTAGGGTGCTGGTGGTGGGGGGAACCGCACAGAAGCCAGCGCCCCCTGCTGTTCACCTCCCGGCTCCTGAGATGCTCTGGGGGCCCTTTCCTTCTCTCAGTCCCTTCCTTAGAAAGAGAAGGTCACCGTTCACCTTTGCCAACCATCAGGCTCCACCAGCAGCCTGGTCCTGTGCCTCCGGACGGCCTGGGTCCTGCCACAGGGCAGGCTGGAGGCAGTCAGCTGCGTGAGGGGCTGCAGGGCTCAGCGGGAAGACCAGTGTTCTGCGGTGGACCCTGACTTCACATCCGGCAGCCAGGAGCCCGGCGGGGGCCAGGCTGGAGGGGGACAGCACTGAGCAAGCATCGCACCCACCACACAGAACCAGAAGGCAACATGGAGCTCAGAGCTGCCCTGAGCACGAGCACCGCGTGAGTGCTGGTCCCGGCCGGGCTCGGGGGCTCTCTCAACACGCTTCATGGGGCAGGACCTGGGGAGGCGGATGGACGGCGTCCAGGCAGGGGCACTCCTGAGCAAAGAGGTGGCACTGGGAGGGAACGTCTTAACTCTAGAGACACATTTGGCTTCAGGGTTTACAGAAAAGAATCCTTAAGGTGTAGGAAATAGATAAACGTCTGTTGTAATTGCTCCCAGGAAAAAAACTAAACGAAGAGGTTTGAAGGAAAACATTGGAAAACAGTTTGTGCACTCCTATGCCTGTGTACGAACTTCTTGTAAAGTTTTATTCTGAAGATTAAAAGGTGGCACCATGGACCGAGTGCCTGCCATGAGCTGAACTGGGTTTCCCAAATTCTTATGTGGAAGCCCCAGCCCCGCTGGCCTCAGAACGTGGCTGGATCTGGGGATGGAGCATTTGAGGAGGTAACTGCGGTGCCACGGGGATGCCACTGCGGGCCGTGGTCCCAGGCGGCTGCGTCCTTATGAGACGAGGCGATGAGGCTGCGGACAGATAGCGGGAGCACCCGGGGGGACACAGGGAGAAGCGCCGTCCACAGCCACGGACGAGGCCTCAGGAGGAGCCAGCCCTGCCCCCACCAGGACCTGATTCCAGCTCCAGGACTCTGAGAATGAATCTCTCATCAAGGGCTTAGTCTGCAGGACCTTGCGGCATCCCCGGGAAAGGGATACGGCTCCGTTCACCACAGTGTTCAAAAGAAAACACAAGCACAGGCAGGGCCTCCTCCGTGACGACATCGACACCTAAAGCCGTGTTTGTATCCACATCTCAACTCACGTAGGGATAGCTATTCCTAAAGCCCCATCTATTATGCAAATGTGTATCTATCTATCTGCATCTGTTCCTGAATCTGAAGCTAAGTCTCTACCCATAATCAGTATCGATGTCTAAATCTAAGTCTGGAATTCTCGGTGGAGGCAAGCAGCCCTGGGCCCTGTGTATTCACCGCTCAGACCTGGGCCTGGTGCACAACGTGATTCGGGCTCCCGTGCTGCTGGCTCAGGCTGGCACAGGCATTCAGAGGTCCGGGAGGAACAGCGGTAGTGGGTAAGTCATCTCAGGAGGGAGGGGTGTGCCTGACATGGGGGGGGTGTGCCTGACACAGGAGGGGGGGTCTCCCTAACACAGGACAGAGGGGTGTGCCTGACACAGGAAGGGAGTCTCCTTGACACAGGAGGGAGGTGCACCTGACACAGGAGGGGGTGCACCTGACACAGGAGGGGGTGCAGACACGCAATCCATCCTCCAGCACCTCGGGCTCCGTGTCTTATTCATCTCCGCCCTTCCCAGTCAAGATGATGATTGACAGTTGCCTCACTTGAACACACTTTTCTTCATTTTACAAAAACTCGCAAATGGACGGACAGAGAAAGAGGGGAGGGGAGCAGTCTCACCTATGCAGGTCCTCCCGTCGTCTCCTAACTCGTAGGGGTCCTCGCAGAGGCACCGGAAGCTTCCCTTGGTGTTCCTGCATCTCGCGGAGGCGTGGCAGGGGGGCTGGGCACTGTTTGCACACTCGTTCACATCTGCCAGACACGAAAGGCCACAATGTGCCCCTCTTCCCCCAGGCGAGCCCCTTTCCGGGAGGTGCTTCTCTGGGGAGGCTGGCCCCTCGCCTGCCCCCCACCCGATCTAGGGGGAACAGGGCACCTGCTGTCGTGTGGCCGCCCCTGCTCCCTACACGTCTGAAAGGTGACGAGCAGCAGAAAGCTCGCTGGCCACAGGCTCTGAGGCTGCAGGGAGTCCACACACCGGGGCTCACTCAGGCCCCAGTAGTCACAGGAGCCGTCCTCGAGGAAATTAGGGTCTGCCTGGGTTAGGGGAATGTGGGCTTTGGCCAAGGGCAGGACACAGGGGCAGGAAGGGGCCAGGGTGGGGTGGAGCAGGGTCTGCTTTGCCCAGGCAGATGCTCCCAGCTGGCCGGCAGTTCCTCTGAGAGCAAGGACTGGGGCCACCTGCCCCCGCCAGTGAGGATGGGGCGTCCCCTCCTGCTCTCCCTGCACCCGAGTCCTACAGCCTAGTACCTCATCCCCTAGGCGTGTGTTTCCAGATAATCTGCTGTGCATTTTGTTCAAATCATGTTCCTTTTCTGGCCAATTTTAGAAAACAGGGGGTAGCGTGTAAGAGCCGCTCTCCATGCCCAGGTGCGCGTTCTCTAAGTGGAACAGGCGCTGTCGGTGCTGGGACGCGTGCTCTTCCCGGAGCTGCTCTGTCCGGAGGGAACGGAGCTGGCCTGGGTGCAGCCTCACCGAGGGCCAGGCTGGGGGCCGAAACCTCCCGGCACTCCTGTGACCCTGGTGCTGGTGACGCCCCCAGACACAGGGCACTGGGAGGGGTCGAGGGACTCTCCCCAGTCCCGCCGCTGAGTAGAAGAGCTGGAGTCCACAGAGACCACAGGACTGAGCTCCAGACCCGGCCACCCCAGGACAAGGAGAACCTGCAATCCTGAGCAGTGAGCTCAGGTGACCCAGGGTCGAAGGCCGGCTGGTGTGGTCTGCTGCCCACCTGCTCCCCAGGGTGAGGGGCTCCCCACTCCTAACACAGGGCTCTGGGCGGGGGAGGCTTGGCCCACCCTGCTTTTCTCAGATACAGAATGGGTGTCATAACGTCGGCTGTGAAAAACAGGCATGGAATCAATGATGCTTATGACAACTATCAGGGTGCTGGGATCACACAGGCTTTCTAAATGGTACAGTCATTAATAATGATGTTGCTGATAATGACAACCATTACATAAGAGTGTAAGAAGCTGGGCACCGTGGCTCACGCCTGTAATCCCAGAACTTTGGGAGGCCGAGGTGGGTGGATCATCTGAGGTCAGGAGTTTGAGACCAACCTGGCCAATGTGGTGAAACCCGCGTCTCTACTGAAAATACAAAAGTTAGCCGGGTGCAGTGGTGGGCGCCTGTAATCATGGCTACTCAGGGGGCTGAGTATAGGTGACCACGTCAAGGCTGTTAAACATATAACATCTTTCTTGGCTAAAGCTGCGCCTGGAACCAGCCCCTCCTGCATCCCATCATGCAGAGCTGTGAAGCACTGGTGCTGTGCGAAGGTGTCTGCAGCCGCCCCTGGGGTCGGGGAGTGCTTCCATCATGATTGCATGAAAATCTGTCACCACCCATGGCCGGGACCTGTGATGAGGCCCACAGAGTGGGAACGGCAGCCGCTGTTGTGAGCAGCCCTGCCCGGGGCTGCTGCTCCCATCGGCCAACACATCCCGCATTCCCCTCGGGGAGTTCCCTCGGAACAGCTTCCGCCCCTCTCCTGTGCCTCACCCCATCCCTGGAGTTCAGACTCTTCGCAGGTGTGAGTTCCCTTGGCTGCTGGGAAAAACCATCACAAACTGGGTGGCTCCGTGCGCCAGCAATGCGTCCTCCAACAGTTCTGGAGGCCACAGGTCTGAAGTCAGGGTGTCGGCCGGGCGGTGCTCCCTTGGAAGGCTCTCTCGGGGGGAGGGTCCCTCCTGCCTGCTCCGGCTCCCGGTGGGTGCCAGCGTCCCAGGGGCCCATGCTGGCAGATGCTTTGTTTCCATCCTGGGTCTTTACACGGTCCCGTCTCTGTGTCTCCTCTCCTCTTCCCACGAGGACACCGCACACTGGATCGGGACACACCCGACAGCCTCATTTTAACTTGCTTCTTCATCAGGCCACATGCAGAGGTACAGGGGCCAGAACTTGAGCATAGACTTTTGGGGAGCACAGTTCGGCCCACGATGTTCTACCCACGGTCCGTTTATTCTAACCAGAAGCCCGAGTCAGGGGCCGGTGCTGTGTGGGTCCCCTTCCCGAGGATGGACAGGAAGGAGGGGACAAGTCAGCCCTGGCTGAAGAGCAGCGCTCCCAGCAACAGCAGAAACCAGCGTCAGAAACTAGCAGTGCCCCCGGACACCAGGGCAGCCTGCACGGAGGCCCCGGCTCTGCTCTCGGGATGCTTCGCCTTGACTTTCAGGAAGAGTGGCAGTGGCGTCCGCGCTCCACACGCAGCGTGCACAAGTGCAGACGCTTCCATTTCTCGAAGCAAATCAGTGCTGATTGGGAACCGTATTTTCCATCACACACACAAAGGGGGCCCAGCCCAGGCTGCTGTTCTCGGTGGTGGCACCCTCCCTCGCCCACGCAGCAGGCCTCTGCCCTGTTCATGCCCAGGCAGCTCCCTGTGCCGCCTGTGACTCTGAAAGTTATTTCCAAGGCACCGTTCCCCAGCCGCTTCCTTTCTTCCTCTCCACATCCCTTCTCTCCCCTCCTAATGGGAAGGTGGCTCCCAGGAGGGCGCCTGAGACCTCAGACACGGCGGGAGCGGCACCCGTCCTGACCCTGCCACACGCTGAGTCCTGGTGGGTCCCTGGTGCACACAGGGTCGCATCCTCTCCCTTTATGACTGAGGCCCTTCAGGGACAAACATTTTGGACTTTCAAAATTGAAATTGAAATTTTGTTATCGTGCTAAATTATACATAATGTGAAATTTACCACCTCAGCCATTTCTAAACGTCCAGTTCAATGGCATGAAGCACTCTGACCTTGTGCAGCTCATCACACCCTCCCCTCCAGGACTTTTCTTCTTTTTTGGTAGACATGGGGTCTCACTACATTTCTCAGGCTGGTCCTGAACTCCTGGCCTCCAAGGATTCTCTCACCTGGGTCTCCCAAATCACTGGCTCCAGGACTCTTTCACCTTCTAAAAACTCTGAGAAAACTGAAAGTTGTGGACTTTGCTTTTATTTCTGCTTGCAAACCAGCCAGATTCCTGCACGAGGCCATCTCTTTCTTCTGACGTCCAGGCGCTCAGAGCAGGTAGCTGACAGCAGGCTCGCTGTCTGATGACAATTTTCCTCCACGAAAACGCAGTCCCCGAAGGTAGCTGTTGGCCTTCTAAAGATCACTGTGTTATCTGAGGCATCTTCTTCCGAGAACAGCAGCCGTTCCTGCCCTGCCTGCCCTGATCCCGCCGCCCCAGGAGACCAGAGCCAGACGTCCGGGTTTGCTTGCAGGGTGTTTCTGAAATCGTTGGGGGATTCAAGCTGCTTCTACAGGAAGCCCCAGCCACGGGGGTCTCACCCAGAGATCTCTCAGAACAGTCGGATGGGGACGCCCATTCTGCTGCTCCCCCAAGAGTGACCCCAGCACACAGCTCTTCCCCTGGGAGGCTCTGTCGTCCAGCACGCCTGCTCCCAGGTGCCCTGGGCTGACGCCTGCTCAAGCCAGGCGAACGGGAGGAGCAGGTGGATGTGGTCGGGTGTCTCGCCTTGAGGCCTGAAAGGTGCCTCCCCAGCCTGCTCTCAAGTTACGGCAGGGAGGCTGCACCTGTCCACACCTAGAATGCAGGAGGCTGGGAGAGGAACCCAGCGGCTGAGGACCAGGCCCAGCTTGGAAAGCAGCCGCCTGTAGGAGGTGGGGGTGGAGGCCAGCCTTGCTCTCTGGGTTTCTGAAGCGGAAGCGTTGGCTGTTGTGTTTCCTCTGAGAAAACGGCCCTGCCAGTTCACCACAACCTTGCCTGGAACTCACCGACTCCTCTCTCTTCCCTCACTGGTGACCCCATTGGTCACGATTCCACGTGCTTCTCCCGAGCCCCCCCTACCTAGAAAGAAGCCGACTGGGAGCATGGCCAGGCAAGAGGAGAGACCTTGATTCTATCCCCAAATTTCTCATGGAAGGTAACAGCCTCAGGTCCAGCTTTGGCGAAGAAATTTTCAATGACATTGAATTCTTAGTTTACACTGGAAACGTGCAAATGTTATGTAATTGTCACGAAAGAACACATGCCCCGTTAAAGGACTGACCTTTGCAGCGGGGAGGCTGGAAATCCCATCCTTCCGGGGTGCAGGTGAGCTGCTCCTGGCCCTGGAGCTCATATCCGTGCCGGCAGGTATACACCAGCACACGCCTCCCGGACTCCTCACAGTGCACGAAGTCCCCGTTCTCCACGCTCTCTGGGAAGCCACACTTGTCCCCTATGAAATGTGGACAGGTTGACATGTCATCAAACTGCGAGAAAAGAACCACACGCCAATGTCCCCGTCATAGGCGCACCTGTGCCCTGGAGGGGGCTGACGCCGAGGTGGGGAGCCCTGCTGTGGTCACTCGCTGGGCACCCACACAACACCACCGTTTCCCAGGTCGGCCCCAAAGGCTCACTTCTAGGCCTCCAGTTCCTTTCGTACTAGAGAAGGGCCCGGCCCCACCCCACGAGCTGCCCTGAGGGTGTAAGGCAGGGCGCTGACACTATTCTAAACAGGGAAAAGGTAAAATCGGTTCCTTGGGAAGACAAGCTAAGGGACCCCGCATCACCTGGAGGGAAGGCCTCCCTCCAGGCCTCCAGGCTCATGCCAGGGATGCTGTCGCAAGGCTGGAAGTCTTCGGGGAGTTTTCCGACTTGGAAGGCGTCGACGGGCACTCTGGTGAGGCCGGTGTTGTCACAGATGACGCGAGACAGGGAGTGCTTCTCCAGCTCACGCCTCTGCGCATCCGTGAAGACGTGGCTGTTCTCCCACCAAAACCTCCAGAGACAGAGACGGCGCGTAAGATCATGGTGCCTGGAGAACCCTGGGGCAGGCGCTCAGGGCCAGGCACCCACTGCTGTGTGCCGCTAGCCTCCCCTGCGCTTCTGCCCAGACCCTGAGGACCCGGGGCCGTGCAGGTGCAGGCACTGAGGAACTAAAGCAGACCCCGTGGCGTCTGCCCAGAGCCCCAGCACCCGGGCCCACACAGGTGCAGGCACTGAGGACCCGGAGGAAATGCGGAGGGGCAGCATAGCGTGCACCTGGTTGTCTGAAGGAGTGGCGTCAGATGGGGGAGAGGTGCCCAGAGCCTGTCTATGAGCATCTAATTTGCTGTGTTGCTGTTATCTGGGGTGCAGTGCTGTGAAAAACAAGAATAATGACAGCAGATTCAGCTGTTTGAGAGACTGCTGCTCTCTATGCTGAAGTCACTGTGCCCTGCACAGCCTCTCTGCCTCCAGCTTCTTCCTCCAAGCCATGATTAATCAAGAAAATTGCAATGTGAAGAAATGAAGTTCCACTTTGCTCTCAAAATATGAAAATCGTGGCCTGAATGCCACAAAGCATGCATTTCCCCTAACCATATAAAGCTCTTCCACTTCCCATCATGGGGTGACTTCCTCTTAGAACGTAAAAAAGGGGTCACACTCTAAGTTAATTGACCCCATTTTTGCATTGGGGAGATATTTAGTCATAGATACGCAGGATGAGAAATTTGCGGCACCACCCAGGAGTCTGCCAGCTGCCTCTGCACTGGCTTCAGATGGAACTTCAGCCACGGGAGGTGTGAGACGTGCATGGGAGACACGCACACGGGGCAAGTTGGTGAGATTTTTCCCCTCCTGAACAAGTGGCTTCCCATGTCTCAGAGTATTCCAAATCGCACGTCTGCTGAAAACACACAGCTGAGGGAGACACATTCTGGTGAGTTCTCCCCAGGGGTTCCTAGCTCCTTGAAATGCTGCATCTCAGAAATGAGAGATAAAAGTCACACTGGGGAAAGGAAAGGAGGCTGGTCTGTGGCAGGTGCACTCTCTGGGAGGAGCACAGCTCCCTTAGAGCAAAAACCTGACCTGGACACAGTGACTACCCAAAGCAGAGGGAGCTGGATAGCTGGGGATGTTTTTAACAGCAAGAGAAAACGTTTTCCCACTGTTTTTGTCTCTTATTCCAAAATCTTACTGCTGACATCCTGTGCACCTGCTTCGATGGGGGTACGGACTCCGTGTCAGACAGAAACAGGACCTGGCTCTGACCCCCTCTGGGCAAGCCCCCAAATTCTGGGTTAAACCTTAGGAAGGAACAGACAGGTGCAAGGCGGGGTAGCGGGATCTCAGCTTTCTGCTCCTGGCAGGCGCTGCTGTGTGTGGGCGGGGGTGGGGGCAGGAAGGGCTGTCCAGCCCAGGGGCATCTATGAGCCCTGGGCACCACCTGTGTCTGCGCCTGAGTCACTGCCAGGTCTGTGCTTCCCCAGACATTGTCAGGGGAATGGGGGTGGGATGCAGCCGCAGGCCGTCACCAGTGTGTCACAATCTGTTTCTGTTAGGCGCCTGCTTGCTCTGTGGGTGGATGTATGGAAAAATCAGCACTCTCTCTCATCCTCAGTGCTCAGCACAGGCTGCGTGCCTCCTAGTTGCTGCATTTTTATAACAACACTGTCCTGCATTGGAAGCTGAGGGTGGGAGGGGCAACCTGAGGGTGGGAGGGGCAACCTGAGGGTGGGAGGGGCAACCTGAGGGTGGGAGGGGCAACCTGAGGGTGGGAGGGCAACCTGAGGGTGGGAGGGGCAACCTGAGGGTGGGAGGGGCAACCTGAGGGTGGGAGGGGCAACCTGAGGGTGGGAGGGGCAACCTGAGGGTGGGAGGGGCAACCTGAGGGTGGGAGGGGCAACCTGAGCAAGGCTCCATGAGAGCTGAGCTATGGAGCCAGAATTTGAATGCAGGCCTGGCTGGCTTAGAACCCACACTGACCACCCACTCTGTGTAGAACGTGAAGGACAAAGCTCTGGACAGGTACCTACCAGTCACCATCCCTCAGCGCCTTCATCTGCTTCCCAATGAGACAGGCAAACAGGGGGCCTGTCCGGGCCCCGGGGAGGAAGTTTTCAGCCAAGCCTCCCAGCCAGACGTCGATGTTGTCAGGATGCTTGTACAAGCCCAGGATCTTGGCGGCCACGCTCCTGCTGGCGATGGCCACGCGCAGGTCAGCTGCGGTCTCCAGGCGCGGCAGGCCACAGAACTCCCTCCACGCATTGTAACCTGCACAGGGAAAAGGCTACAGGGTTTCTCTCCAGAACTGAACCTTCGTTCAGCCCGCCTCACTCATGCTCTGGTCCACAAGACGGGAAGTGCAGCCTGGCAGAGTCCCGTCCCAAGCCATGGCACTGCCCGGCCATTTGCCAGGCTAGGATATTCCAGCTCGGGCGTCAGAGCTCTTCTTGCAGGGTTTGCTCATCAAGGAGCGGGAGACAGCAAGAATGCTGAGTCCAGGGCGTCTAAGGGGATTCCTGCGATCGCCCAGCCCGCACTCGGTTCCTGCCTCTACAGAGCAGCTGAGACAGCTCCGCGTCCTCCTCCGAGTTTACTCCCACAGTGACATCAGGGGCACACACAGAAGCTAGCATGCCCTCCCTCCTCCTGTCCACCCCTCCCTTGGGAAGGGACATACACAAATATCTTTATCTGTCTGGCCAGCCGTCCCCATATTGAAGACTGGCGATCTTTTCTTGCTGGGAACCCTGGTGAGTCCCCGGCCTCTCTCATCACGCCTCCTCCTTGCTGACCCACACCTGAGTCGCTCCCTGCCCAGGCCCCATCCGCGGTCCAGGTCTGTGGCTGCACCTTTGCCTGATACACACTCGCTCCCCCTTTCGTGCCCCTCGCTGTGCCCCCCTCCTCACAGCCGCCTTCGACCCTCATCCACTCCTCTTGGTTCGGCTGCTGCCTCCTCCAGACGCCCTCCCTCCTGCAGGCTGGGCGACCCCCCGCGGCGTCTGATGAGAGCGCCGCCCAGGGCCTCTGCTGCTGTCTTCGCTCATCCGCCCGCCCCGTGTCTGCTTCCACCCTCAGCACCCGGCCCACCACAGGCTCCCGGTGGAAGTCCCGGACAGGCGCACGCACAGCGACGTGTGAGCACTGGGCCGGTTCCCCAAGGGGCAATGAGGCTTTCAGGGGGCAGAAGTCGGGCTTCATAGTGTCTTATGTTTAGACGAAACAGAACTAGGAGAAACAGCCAGGCATCCTCCAGTGAGTCTTGGGAGGGGAGGCCCATGTGGTAAAGAGACTCTCAGAGCCAGGGGGTGGGAAAAGCTTGGAAAAAGACGATTGGAGGAACAGAAAGTGAAGGAGGAAAGCAGGAGTGAGATTTAAAATCTGAGCTTTAGAAACTGCTGTCAGGTGCTGTGGAGTCTGTCTCTTAAAGGGCAGCTCCCTGGTTCACGGTTGGGAGGAACAAGTGTGCGCCTCACTCCTGGGCTCCCAGGTCACCCCCCTCGGCTGGCCCCGCAGCCCTGGTGCTGCTGCATCCCCAGCAGTCCCCTGAGTCCCCCTGAGAAGGTGCGCTGCCTCCGCCCAGCTCCTGCTGTCTGTGGTGGGCTCTGCCGCCCTGTGATCTGCAGGAAACACACTGGTTTTCTGTCTCCAGATGGGCCATCGCAGCCTCTCATCAAAGCCACCGGGAGGAGGTGCCATGCCTCCCCCAAGAGGCCCCTGTGTCTCCGACCTCAGCACCTTCAACAACATTTCCTCTTTACCATGCAGTCAGCTTTACCCAGACCATCCCAAACACACCCCACACGTTTCTCAGATCCAGTAACAGGTCACCTGGAGACACTCGGTTTATACAGAAAACACAGAGGCCCATTGCTTGCCACAGGGCTTGGGGGACACAGCAGTAATTTCATTAAATATTTGTTAAAAGAATGCATTCATTTTCAGATCAGCCAAAAACCAAAATGATGAGCGAATTAAAGTTCTAAAATGAGGGGAGAAAGTTTCTATATAATCAAGTTAGACCACTGTCAAACTGTTTTAAGTAGAACAAAATAATAAAATCATTTCTAATACCTGAGGGAGATTGATATTTTAATTTTAAAAGAAAAAGCGAAGTTAGGAGGGTGTTTTCCTTTCTTATTGCTCTAAGAGGAAACACATTTGCAACTTTTTCCACCTCTAGAGGGAAAATGTGCCAGGCCTGGGCAGGAGGTAGAGACAGGAAGCGTGAATCAATCTCATCGCAGCTCCAGAGCCCACAGAGCTGGGAAGAATCAGCATCAACCTCAGATGTCCCTGCCTGTGGGAGACGCTGCAGAAACGGGAATGCAAAAAAGAGTTTTGGGGAAGGTTGGACAGTTTATATTCCCTGTAAAGTACAACAGAAGATTTCAGGGCGTAGTGAAAATCATCATCCCAGCTTAGCTTGCTGTGACACAAGCCTTTCTCTTTTATCCAACTTAGCCTGAGATGTAACTGATCAAATCTAATGAAGCCGCTGCCACGTTTGTGGCCTTTCTGGTGCAGTGACGCCTCCAATTGCTGGAATTCAGACGTGGGGAAGTTGCCTACACTCTCTGTGCGTCAGTGTCTCGATCCATCTTTTAAAAAGTGATCGCAGCCCGGCCTTCTACGGTGGCACCCTCTCTGTGTTACTTCTGTCTCTCTACAGAGAGCTAACACATGCAGTGGGCTTCGAACTGCAGGCCACAGGGACCCACGCATGGCAGCTCCACGGGGACCCACGTGTGGCAGCTCGTACACTGCTGTGTCATTACGACTCCTGTGCTCACACCGAGCACTCAATCCTCCTGCGTGCTCACGCCACTCAGACGTGAGGTTGACTCTACTGTCCGGGCACTCAGGGGAGGAAGTGGGAACACACAGGTTAATTAAGAGGTTCATCCAGAATTGAACTCAGGCCCAAGCCCAGGTCTTCTGAACACGAGTCGGGCTGCGTGCCGGTCTTACTCATTGTTCCCTTCCCACGAGGCCCATCTTTGCTTGTCGGTGTTTATTTGCCCAAACATTCCTCATTCATTCATTCACTCACTCAGTGAGCATTCATCATTCATTCATTCACTCACTCAGTGAGCATTCCTCATTCATTCATTCACTCACTCAGTGAGCATTCATCATTCATTCATTCACTCACTCAGTGAGCATCCATCATTCATTCATTCACTCACTCAGTGAGCATCCATCATTCATTCATTCACTCACTCAGTGAGCATCCATCATTCATTCATTCACTCACTCAGTGAGCATTCATCATTCATTCATTCACTCACTCAGTGAGCATTCTGTGAGTGCCTGTTTTGTGCCAGTCAACGGTTCTGGGTGCAACCACAGCCTCACAGCCCTGAAACATAGCCCTTCCTCCTGGGCTTATGTTTTACAGGGGACCCACAGGCCAATGGGAATGTGGGTTTTTGCCTTTGGCCACATTTCAGTTGGTGAGAAGTGAAGCAGAGGAAGGTGGGGGTTGTTAGAGCCGAGAGGGGGTCACCCACTCTCTGATGCCGTTAGCTGGGGAAGCTAGTGGCAGGAACGTGAGGAGATCAAACTGTGGGCCTGAGCAGGGCCGGCAGCAAAGGGGGCCCCAGCCAGAGTAAAGGCGTCTGCGGGCATGTGTGCTGGGTATGTGCTGGGTATGTGCCAGGCATGTGCCAGGCGTGTGCTGGGTGTGTCCAGTGTGTGTGGGTGTGTGCTGGGTGTGTACTGGGTGTGTGCTGGTGTGTGCCAGGCATGTGCTGGGTGTATGAGGGTGTGTTCGGGCTGTGCTCCCTGAGCTCTGGGAACAAGGAAGCAGCTGCGTGTGGGGTGCAGGGAGCAGGGGGACTGTGTGTACTACCCTGAAACACATGAGTGTCCCTTCTGCGTCCTCCCAACTCACGTTTAGTCCCAGATATTCACAGCCTGCGTGGCTGCTGACCCCAGCCCTTCCAGATGCCCTGCTGAGGAGGATAGGGATAGGGAATGCCCAGGGACAGAATGAGCAGGACTTGCTGGCACCATCCGCCTCACCTGTTACCCACACATCAGAAGGGCACCTTCCAGCTCCCAGGGGCCCTCACATGTCACCCACACATCAGAAGGGCACCTTCCAGCTCCCAGCTGCGTGGAAAGGTCAGCGCTGCACAGGGAGTATGCAATGTCAGGGGATGGGGCCTGCACAGGGGCTGCAGGTCGACCAGACAACCGAACCCCTAGGAGCCAGGGGAGGCAAGGCTGAGGCAGACCTGAGGTCAGGGGTGTGGGAACTGAGCAGGTCAGGGAGGAAGCTGCGGGGTGTGGGCTGGGAAAGGCAGGAGCCAGGTGGGGTGTGGGGAGCACAGGGGGCTGTTGGCCTGAGAGGAGCAGCCATTCCCGCCAGGGGCCAGCTTGGACCAGTTCGTTAACAGGAGTCCTGAGGTGGTGGAATGATCTCTGCAGGCCCTGGGACCCCGTGGTGGGGAGGAGAAGGGGAGGGGGGCACCCTAGCCATCCCAGGAGCTTCCCGGGACACTGGATGCAGGCCTGCCATTGTCTGCTCCTGCAGCGCCTCCTCCCTCTACTAGGCCTGGCTGTTTCTCACCCCCCAGCTCACAGGTTCCCGCGAGGCTCAGAACCACCCTCTCTGTGCCACTCTGTCTCTAAGGAAAGCTGGAAGTGGCCTCTTAAGCTGAGTGCACCGGGGCCCTTAAGAGCAGTTGCTTAGAAGGCGTTGGGTTTGCAGATGCGTTTTGCTTTCAATCAGTCTCCCTAGCAGCAGGTTCCTGGCCAGGCAAATCCCACAGCAGCTGCGTGAGGCGGGCAAGGGAAGGAACTGGCAGACCTGGCAGCCCGTGGTCCCGGCCCCTCTGCAGGTTGATGGACGCCAGGTCCAAGGTGCTGGAATTTGGCAGCATGAAGAGCCTTTCCGTCAGCTCCTCGTTCATCAGCTGGTCCTGCAGCTGCAGTTTGGCTGGTCTCGCAAGAAGGCCTCGTACTAGTGGGTCCAAACCACCTGCAAAATACCATGCAAGGCAAGGACAGTTCTCGGCTCAGTTCTAGAGAAACAATATCTCAGTCTTATCCTTAGCAAATCTTCGTGTAAGTTCATGAACTCAGCTTGTGTGACTCCAGAGTTTTCTGAATGTCCTCAGGACGCTGCCCTTGCTGGCAGGTGAACCACTGGGCTGACACTGACGACGTGGCTCATGGGGGATGAACCCTCAAAAAGAAAGGGGCCTGGAGAAGGAGCCTGCTGGTTTTTAAAGCTTTTTGTTTTATTTCTCAGCAACGGAAAGATTACCAAAAAAAGAGAAGCATTTGCTGAATTCTAACATCCGGGACAGTGAAAGGAAGACTCGGCTTAGCTGAGGGAGTGGCCAGGGTGCCTGCGGACCCCTGTTCCCGTCATCTCCAAAGGCCCCATATGGAAACAGACCCCACCGCCCGTCAGGGACCCTCCATCTCAAAGGCGTGTGAACCCACAACTGCATGACATCAGAGTCTTTAAAGGATCAGTGTGGCCTCAGGGTGGCCCAAAGGCACGACTCAGAAAACATGATGCACGTCATCCTTTGTGGGTGACCTGGGTGTCATCGGAGGCCAGGCAGCCTTGGAGGGCCAGGCGTGCCCCACCTCTCTGACACGCTGTGCCTGGCTCAGCTCTCATCTAAGCAGGTACTGCTGGACACACTGCAGCTCCTCTGCCCTCCCCACTCCCCACCACACCGGGAGCCATCAACTTTTGAGACAGGTTAGAAGCTTCCAGAAGGACACATAGAGTACTGGGAAAGGAATAGAAATAAAATGTGAGGGAAGCTTAAAATTAACTTTCCAAAACATGAATTGGGGAATCAGATCATTTGCTTCTAAATATTTAACTTCCAAAGGTAACCCATCATTAACGTCTTAAAGTGATGGTGCTTTTCATAACCATAGAACAGTTTAGCCTTTTATTTTATTTTATTTTATTTTATTTGAGATGGAGTTTCGCTCTTGTTACCCAGGCTGGAGTGCAATGGCGCGATCTCGGCTCACCGCAACCTCCGCCTCCTGGGTTCAGGCAATTCTCATGCCTCAGCCTCCTGAGTAGCTGGGATTACAGGCACGCGCCACCATGCCCAGCTAATTTTTTGTATTTTTAGTAGAGATGGAGTTTCACCATGTTGACCAGGATGATCTCGATCTCTTGACCTCGTGATCCACCCGCCTCGGCCTCCCAAAGTGCTGGGATTACAGGCGTGAGCCACCGCGCCCGGCCTATATTTTATTTTTTAAATGGAGTTTTGCTCTGTCACCCAGTCTGGAGTACAATGGCGAGATCTCGGCTCACTGCAACCTCTGTCTCCCGTGTTCAAGCAATTCTCCTGCCTCAGCCTCCTGAGTAGCTGGGACCACAGGCAGCCACCACTATGCCCAACTAATTTTTTTTGTATTTTTAGTAGGGATGGGGGTTTCACCATGTGGCCAAGGTGGTCTCAAACTCCCGACCTCAAGTGATCCACTCCCTTGGACTCCCAAAGTGCTGGGATTACAGGTGTGAGCCACCGCACCTGGCCCCAGTTTAGCCTTTTAAAATGCTTTAAACACATTTATTTTCCCCATAGATATTACAAACCTTGTGTAGGATCAGCATGTGTGCCCACATGGAAGGTCTGCTTGGCTGCAGAGCGTCATCGGAAAGAAGGGAGCTCTCATGGGACCAGACGCAGGCACTGCGCCCACTCACCTCCTCGGAGGAGCGTCCAAGGGCTGAAGAAAGCCTCATGCAGCCACAGCGCGGGCAGGTCGGGGTGCTCCTGGAAGTCGGCGTCCAGCCTCCTCACCCGCGGGTGGATCGTGGCGTGGCCGAAGCGGAAGGCGGCCGTGGAGAACACGTTGGACACCGTGGGGTTGGCGGTGGGGTCGTAGCCTTCATAGGGGCCCACGTACTGCCGGAAGGCCTCGGGTCCCAGGATCTTGGGGACATAGTCCCTCAGGGTGACGATCTGCGCAGAGAGGAAAAGCGTCTCAGTGAGGCCCAGGGTATCGGCGGAGGGTGGCATCGAGCGGCTGGGGAGAGGAGCGCCATCCTTGGCGTCCCCAGGGAGCAGGACTTCCCAGAAAGGTCTTCTTGTTGATTTTTTCATGGCTATCCAGGGGGCGCGTGTACAGGGCTACCTAGGGAGCCTCCTTCCCAGGACCGTGCTGCGGCTGGCAGCGCCTCTGTCCAGCCAACAACAGTCACCAGGCCGGGCTGGGCGGCGCGACTCCTGGCTGGATTGACAGCGGGGAGCAGTTCCTTTTTCCAGAAAGCAACAATACCTAATTCCTAGAGCCTTTGTGAAGATGAAACCAAAGCCTGTTGTGTGGCACAGACCTCTGTCAGCGGGAAATTACAGTGCAGTCATGGGGTCTGGAAATTACAATTTCACACGTGGTCCCAGGAGAATTACGTACAAAGATCCTGCTTTCAGGTTTGACACTGTTGCTTTCAGACAGAAAAACCAATGTCAAATTGTTTTGGTATTTAGGGGAGTCTTTTGGTCAATAAGCCACATTGAAATGAAACGTAATAGGAATCTCTATTCTACAGTGTGAATCCTGTGTTTTAGCTTACCAGTTTAGGAAGGCACGTGGATTGTTTAAAAATAGCAAATGTTATTCACACACTTGTACTGTGTTCCCTCCAGATGACAGAATGCGTTTCCTAAGCACCTAATGGCCCTTCAGGGAGACCAGGGAGAGCCGTGAGTCCCGTGTGGCCTGGGCCTTCGCAGAGCGCGCACCTGCTCCCTGCCGTCCCGCTCCACTCGGAGACCTGGACGAACGAGGGGAAAAGCCTGCATCCCAACGTTTCCCAGCTGGGTTTCCGTCCCTGCGCTAGTTCCTCCGTCGGTGAGAAGCACCGTGTGGTGGCTCAGCGTTTGAAAGGAGTTCGGATTTCACTGGGCAGGACGGCCTCTCCACCTCAGCTGCAATGTCTGTGGCGTTTCTGAACCACACAGGCGTCTGAGGGTTCCTCCTAACGGCATAAGCAGGTCCGTGCGCTTCCCATTCAGAACCCAGGCAGCACCTCCGTTCCCTGGAACATTCTTCCTCAGTGTCTTTTCACTACACTAGAAAGGAAAAGGCCTCTCTCTTTTCAGCCCAGGGACTGAGGCAGTTTCAAATTCAAGCGAGAGCTATTTTAAGGAAGACCCCCCTTCCCCTTCTTGCCTACCTGAAGTTTGACTTGTGAGGCAGGGACGGCAGCAAGCGCAGGCAGAGAACTCCTGCCGCCTGAGCCTCAGGTTCAGCAGCGCCACCCGTGCCCAGCCAGCTGCTCACACACAGCAAACCCACGCCCTTCCAGCCGGGCCTCGCGGACGCCGCGCATCCTGTGTCCGAGCTTGCCAGAGCTCTGAACGGTGTCTCTCTCCTCTTCCCCGCTCGCTCCTCATCTGACCTGACATAACCCCAGTAAGCAACTGGGCTCAGATCCTGCAACCTCCCCGGGAGCTGTCGAGGTTGGGCAGAAGCACCTTTGTTCTGACCAACGGGGCCTAAAAACTTGAATCTTGAGTCAGGTGTGGTGGCTCACGCCTGTAACCCTAGCATTTTGGGAGGCCAAGGTGGGAGGATTGCTTGAGCCTGAGATTGAGACCAGCCTCAGCAACACAGTCAGACTCTGTTTCTACAAAACATTTTAAAGAATTGAATGCTAGCCAGGTGTGGTGGTGCACACCTGTAGTCTCAGTTACTCAGGAGGCTGAGGCGGGAGGATTGCTTGAGCCAGGAGGTTGAGGCTGCAGTGAGCTGAGATTGTGCCACTGCACTCCAGCCTGGGTGATAGAGGAGATCTATCTCAAAAGAAAACACTGGAATCTTGTGAGCAGCTCTCTGGAATTTTCACGGCAATTCTTCTGAAAATGCTTTTGGTATTTATTTACCTGGTCACGTGGGGGAAATGGCTACTCTGAACTACTGGACTTGGGCAGGTACCATACTGTCAGACTGGGCATCGTCACTGACGGGTGCCCCTCCTGTCCTCCACCTCCCAGGTGGGCCACATCTTCCTCTGCTGGCGGTGTCCTCCCGAGGCCCCTTGTCCCCACGTGGCTTCAGGCTGCTCCCCCTGTCTGCTCTCACCCCAGCCTCCGGGGTCCCTGCCGCCTCTGCCAAAGCCTCCAGGTGCTGACTCGTGGCCAGTCTCCATTGCTTTGCCTTCACAACCCACCAGCAGGAATGACCGAAAGGTTCACGCTTGGGGAAATGGTGGGCGTGAAGGTGACAGGAAGCCAGGACCCCAGCACCCAGGGAGGTCAGGACGAAGAGACCTGGAGATGCGATTCTTCTCACCAATGGTAGGAAACCGCCATGCAGCCCCAGGCACAGGCTCCTCTGAACCCCCCGACTCCCAATCACTCTCAACGTCCCCACTGGGCTCTGTGCAGAACAATGTCACCCCGAGTTTTCTCTCACATGCCCCATTAGTCCATAAGAGGCAGGGCTCCCATGTGCTCGCCAAGGGCACTCCAGAGAGGAGGCTGAGCGGGCACCAAGCTCCCCAAGTACTTGATACAGCTGAGCCTGGCTTGTGCTCCTCTGTAGCCAGGAGTGCCTATGGAGGAGGGGCAGGAACCAGGCCCTGCAGCATGGCGCACCTGGGCTTGGTCCAGCCGTGAGGCAGGGGCCTGGCCGTCCCTGTAGGGCAGGGTTCAGCCTCCACAGCTATCCCTGGACTGAGTGTTATACCAGGAGATTTTGTCAGCCCACGTGGGAGGCCGCTAGGGGATGGGGCCGTGCAGGTAAAGGGGTCTGGGTGGGGCCACAACAGCACCCACTCCAGAAACCGCCCTTTCTCTTTCTCCAGCCTGGCTTTATCTATCTGCCCCTTTGCTCTGGAAAAGACTGAGCTACAGCGAAGGTCAGCAGCCGAGTGGCCAAGGATGCAGGCCCTGCCCGAGACGTGGACCTGCCTCCTAGGATGGGGATGCCCAAGGAGGCCTGCAGTTCCTCCAGGGGCTGGTCCTGCCTCCACACACGTCCAAAGCAAAGGTTCTGTGGGTCCCTGGGCATCTGGGTCTACTAGCTGATGACCGGGGCATGGGGAACATCTGAGCCAGATGTTTGGGGCGTCTTTATCTTTTCACCCTGTGGAGCCCAACTCCACGCTGCCTGGATGGCCACCCACACTCCCCAGGGCTGGCCACCTTCCCTCTGCCCCTCACGCCTGTGCTGGGAAGGGTGTCCTTTCTCATTCTTGTCTGGACGGTAGGACACAAAAGTTCCCGCCAGAGTGAGCACCTGACTGCCTTCTTGTTTCATGACACACCACAGAGCAGCCTGGGATTGTGAGATTGAAGGGCAGCGAAGGCCGGAGCGCAGCGGGGTAGCTGGGGCCACACACAGCCCCCGTGCCTCCTTGGACAAGGCTCCAGCTCCTCCTTTAGAAGAGGATTGACTGCCCTTCCCGAAGGCTCCCAGTGAGGACGGCACAGACCATGCCGAGACCGCTACAGAGCCTGTGGCAGCAGACACCCTGGGTGACTCTCAATATAAAGAACCCATCATTCTTCCTAACCACCCGGAGGCCTGCAGTCAGGGGCTGCGTTTCACAGGCATGTAAGTGCTTTTCTCCATCACACAATTAATAAAAGGCCAACTTGAGTCTCCACTCAAGACCGTCATGCATACTTAAAAGAGTCATAAAATGAAGGAAGGTTTCAAACAGACTAACTGGCTAATTGAGAAGCCGCAGAGTCTGTTCTTCATCCTCTGCAATGTCTCCAAGATACAGACACACCAGCCTCACTGTCCACCTGCCTCAAAGGGCTGTCGTGAGAATTATTAAATGAGTTAAAATCCGCAAAGCACGCAGCCTGGCTGTGGGCACCGGGAAAGCAGGGCGGCCTGGCGCCACCGTGGGACCGGGAAAGCGGGGCGGCCTGGCGCCACCGTGGGACCGGGAAAGCGGGGCGGCCTGGCGCCACCGTGGGACCGGGAAAGCGGGGCGGCCTGGCGCCACCGTGGGACCGGGAAAGCGGGGCGGCCTGGTGCCACCGTGGGACCGGGAAAGCGGGGTGGCCTGGCGCCATTGATGGGTGGCTGTGGCCGTTGGTGTCTCGGTCGGATAATCACCAGCTGGCGGGCCGGTGAGCAGGTGGGACAGAGGGGCCGGGGAGAGCCGCCAGAGCCAGAGTTACCCCTAGGCGCCTGCACAGGAGCCCACGATGGCCCTCCCCACGCCCACGCAAGGCGCCCACGACCTTGAGCTCACCCAGGTGGGTGCCCACGATGGCTGTGCACGTGCCTGGGGCAGAGAGCCCGTGACTCTGCGCAGCCACGCGAGGCGCCCACCGCTTTGCCGCAGCCGCCCGGGGCGCCCGGGACCGCCCCCCACGCACCTGGTGCAGGGCGCCCACGACCTTGCGCGCCTCCTGGTAGACGGTGTCCGCGCTCCAGTGCGCGTTGAGGGCCTTGAGCGCCGCGGCCAGGCGGTTGTGTTCGCGCAGCCACAGCGTGTGCAGCGCCGTCAGGGCCGGGACCTCGCTGGCGCGGCCGTCCCCGGCCAGGAAGCAGGGGCCGCGGGCCGCTCCGGGGGCGCCGGGTTCGGGCGCGCAGGCCGCGGGCGCGCGTGGCGGCGCGAAGGGCAGGTAGGCGCGGCCGGAGTCGCGGTGTCGCGCGTGGACGCGGAGCAGCCCCTCGGCGCTGGTCCAGTTCCGCAGCTGCCGCTCCAGGCCCGGGGAGCCGCCGTACACGGTGGACGCGTCCAGGAACGAGGTCAGCCCGTTCACCTGCTGCCGCGGGGGCGCCTCCGACAGGTTCCCCAGGAAGGGCGCGCCCGGCTCCCCGGTGCCGCAGGCGGCCGCGGAGCGGTAGAAGGGCAGGCAGGCGGGGCCCGCGGCTGGCCGGGCCTCTTCGCGGAGCTGCGGGCAAAGGGGGTTCGGGGTCACCAGCCGTCCCCGCAAACGCTTTTCAGACTCTAGAAGCTCGAGGCTCCTCTCTCTGCGGGGGTCGGTCCCGCCAGCTCTTCCCTCCCGCCCGGGTGTCTCCTGCTTGGAGGGGGCTGAACCCAGAGGGTGGAGCCGCCATCCTAGGAGTCCGCACCTCCCCGAAGCTCAGATGCTCCTGGCCCGAGCAAGTCTGGCTCCTGCTGAGACCTGTCCTGGCTGCCCGTGGAATCCCGGGTCTGGTTTTTCTCTTTCGGAAGCGCTGACCCGTTTCTTTCCAGTGCCCTGGGCTTGGTTTAGGAGCACGGTGCGCCCACAGCTTCAGGGTTTTGTGGGCGTCACTGTTTAGCGTGAAGACAGCGAGAGGGGAGTGAGGAGACCCGGGGGGGCTTCCAGCCTGGCTGTCACCGGCTTCCATCCCCTCATCTGTAACATGAGGATCTAAAACACTTTGCCAGGTTTACAGGTTTCCTGGGAAGAGTCGGCGGTGCGGGATGCAGGCGAGCTCTGTGGACCCCGAGAGCAGGCGGCCTTCCCGGCAGGCTTCCTTCCTGGGGAGGGCCACGGGGCAGGGCCTACCCTGGGCCTTATCAGATTTAAGGGGTTAAACAGCAATTCCAGAATCACAGGTCGCCGGTTTTGGACAGACCCCGAAAGAAACACCCTTCCTGAAGATCTCTGCCTTCTCATCATAAGACATTATTACCAGTGAAAAGAAGGGGAAAGCGCCTCCCAGGGCAAAGTGCAGCCCAGGCCCCAAGGGTTAGGGAAGAGCAGGTGACCTGTAGCCAGCCAGCCTGCAGCCCACCGCTCCTGGAGTCAGCCCTCCTTGCAGAGCTGCGCAGGGAGACGGGAGGAGCTCAGGGTGGACTCAGGCACGGGAGGTGCAGCAGAGAGAATGTGGGTGAGGGGGAGTTGGCCTAGTGGTGAAGCAGCAAAGCGGATGCCCTCAGAACCCGTCTGGGCAGCCCCTGGCCTGCAGCTGTGAGCCCAAGGTCAGCTGAGGGTCGGGGCACCAAAGACGCCCCAGCCCTGGCTCAGAGCCAGCACAGGGCCTACAGGTCACGCTTAAAAAAAGCGCTTCCACTGAGAGCCCTCGGAGGCCTGCTGGCTCGACTGTAGGTCAGAGCAGAGGAGCTGAGAATGTGGGGCCGGCAGGGAACCCAGGCAGGAGCTGAAATTCAGCAAAAGAGAAGGAAAGGCAGGAAAACCGTGACAGTGGGCCTTCGCTGCACGGTTATACAGGCCCAGCAGCCCAAGAATAGGAGGAAATAAGGGATTTAAATTGAAGCGTGCAAATAATAATAAAATTGCAAATAAATAGCAAGGAGCTACAAACTCTCCTAATCACTGATTCAAAGAGGTTCTTAGAGCTTAAAGCCTCTCTAGAAATTGATGAAAGGTTAGCTTGCTTGTTAAGAAAATTCAAGCACAACAGCAAAGCCTTCCTCAGAAGAAAATCTGTGCTCTTTAAATTGCTTTCATCAAAATAACAAAAACAAAGAAATTAAGTAGCTATTTTAAGAATTCAGTTAAGGAACGGAGAGCAAAAGCAAAAGTAAATGAGAAACTTAAATTAATACATGCGGAAGTTAAAATTAATACATGCGGAAGTTAAAAATTAATACATGCAGAAGTTAAAATTAATACATGAGGAAGTTAAAATTAATACATGCGGCAGTTAAAATTAATACATGCGGCAGTTAAAATTAATACATGCGGCAGTTAAAATTAATACATGCAGCAGTTAAAATTGATACATGCGGAAGTTAAAATTAATACATGCAGAAGTTAAAATTAATACATGCGGCAGTTAAAATTAATACATGCGGAAGTTAAAATTAATACATGCGGAAGTTAAAATTAATACATGCGGAAGTTAAAATTAATACATGCGGAAGTTAAAAATTAATACATGCAGCAGTTAAAATTAATACATGCGGAAGTTAAAATTAATACATGCGGAAGTTAAAAATTAATACATGCGGAAGTTAAAAATTAATACATGCGGAAGTTAAAATTAATACATGCGGAAGTTAAAATTAATACATGCGGAAGTTAAAAATTAATACATGCAGCAGTTAAAATTAATACATGCGGAAGTTAAAATTAATACATGCGGAAGTTAAAAATTAATACATGCGGAAGTTAAAAATTAATACATGCAGCAGTTAAAATTAATACATGCGGAAGTTAAAATTAATACATGCGGAAGTTAAAATTAATACATGCGGAAGTTAAAATTAATACATGCGGAAGTTAAAATTAATACATGCGGAAGTTAAAAATTAATACATGCGGAAGTTAAAATTAATACATGCGGAAGTTAAAATTAATACATGCGGAAGTTAAAAATTAATACATGCAGCAGTTAAAAATTAATACATGCAGCAGTTAAAATTAATACATGCGGAAGTTAAAATTAATACATGCGGAAGTTAAAATTAATACATGCGGAAGTTAAAAATTAATACATGCAGCAGTTAAAAATTAATACATGCAGCAGTTAAAATTAATACATGCGGAAGTTAAAATTAATACATGCGGAAGTTAAAATTAATACATGCGGAAGTTAAAATTAATACATGCGGAAGTTAAAAATTAATACATGCAGCAGTTAAAATTAATACATGCGGAAGTTAAAATTAATACATGCGGAAGTTAAAATTAATACATGCGGAAGTTAAAATTAATACATGCGGAAGTTAAAATTAATACATGCGGAAGTTAAAAATTAATACATGCGGAAGTTAAAATTAATACATGCGGAAGTTAAAATTAATACATGCGGAAGTTAAAAATTAATACATGCGGAAGTTAAAATTAATACATGCGGAAGTTAAAAATTAATACATGCAGAAGTTAAAAATTAATACATGCAGCAGTTAAAATTAATACATGCGGAAGTTAAAATTAATACATGCGGAAGTTAAAAATTAATACATGCAGAAGTTAAAAATTAATACATGCAGCAGTTAAAATTAATACATGCGGAAGTTAAAATTAATACATGCGGAAGTTAAAATTAATACATGCGGAAGTTAAAATTAATACATGCGGAAGTTAAAATTAATACATGCGGAAGTTAAAATTAATACATGCGGAAGTTAAAATTAATACATGCGGAAGTTAAAATTAATACATGCGGAAGTTAAAAATTAATACATGCAGCAGTTAAAATTAATACATGCGGAAGTTAAAATTAATACATGCGGAAGTTAAAATTAATACATGCGGAAGTTAAAATTAATACATGCGGAAGTTAAAATTAATACATGCGGAAGTTAAAATTAATACATGCGGAAGTTAAAAATTAATACATGCGGAAGTTAAAATTAATACATGCGGAAGTTAAAATTAATACATGCGGAAGTTAAAATTAATACATGCGGAAGTTAAAATTAATACATGAGGAAGTTAAAATTAATACATGCGGAAGTTAAAATTAATACATGCGGAAGTTAAAATTAATACATGCGGAAGTTAAAATTATACACGCAGAAGTTAAAATTCACACTGCTGGGAGGAAAACACGAAGCCCTGCTCCACAGCCCAGTGTGGAAGAGAAAGAAAGGGCAGGGGATGAGGCAGAGGCAGCATTCGGAATGAGAAAGGAGCAGGGCTCGGGCGCGCAGGCGAGAAGAGCAGTCGGGAGCGGCTGTGCGTGCACTCTCATGGCAGCACGCTGGAACGTGAGGAGCAGGTGGACGACTCCCTAGCAAAATAGAAATAACCACACTTTTCCCAAGAAGACATGTAAAACTCCAGTGGACAATGAGGATGGAAGAGATGGACAAGGTGATCAGAAATGTACGGATCAGATGGCACTGACAGCGGTCTTCTATCAAATCTCAGAAGGTTAGGTGACTCCAAGGTTGCTTAAACGGTTTCAGCCATAGGAAGATGGAAAGGGCCCCACTGCATTCTACAGAGTCAGCAAAACTTTCGTATTGGCCTCTAATGACAACAGGACAAGGACAGAGCAGACTGATCAATATCCCTTCAAACTAAAATAATAAAAGCCAGATAGAGCCGCCAATCAAAAGAGTGATGACCACGGCCAAGGAGAATCTATTCACAGAATGGCTCCGTGTTGGCGAGTAGGGTTATATTATCCAGGGTATTGACAAGTTAAAGAAGAAAAATTATATATCACAGGCACTTAAACTGCAAATATAGAATTTACTATTGCCGTTCCTGGTTAAATAGAAACAGAGTAGAATACACTGGAATTGCTAAAACATAACGTAGGAGCAATAACAAATATTATCGCGAACAGTAAAACAACGGAACCATTTAATTTAAAATTAAGGACCAGCAGAAATACTATCATTGTTGACACTTAGTACTATCATCTCAGTTAGACCAAAGTCTAGAAAATAAAATAATAAGATTTAAAACATAATAAAATTATCTTTTTCTTAATGCTATGTTAGATATCTACAACATCTAAAAATGCTAAAAAATTGATAAAATTTCTTTAAAAAGTGTCTTCAATCTGTGGAAAGTATAAAATTGTTCTTTTCTTTCTGTTTTGTTCTTTAGCAAAGTACCAAGAATGATAATGAAGAAAAAAATCCATTTCATAATAATGAAAACGTTTATCAAAATCAAGTGTGTAAATTTAACAAAATAATCATATCATCTACAAAAAGAAAATTGTAAAACATCATTAAATATACAAAAAATCTGACAAAAGATCATTTCTTTCTAAATGAATGTATCAATTAAATGAAATTTCATTTAGAATAATAATGATAGTGCTTTTTTATTTTGAAATGGATAAGTTAATTTTAAAGTTTACGTGAAGAAACAAATTTCATTATTCATTTATTCCTTAATAAACTAGGGAAAAGACTGGTGATGGAGTATTGACTGGACAGATAATAGAATACACTAGAAGGCCGCTATGATCAAGTCCACACAGTATCGTCAATAAGAATAGACGAATCTATTAATAGAAGAAGACAGGGAGCCCAAAGCAGACCCCAGTTCTCCTGTGACAAAGCGTAATCTAGGCCTGTGTGGAGAACGAGGGTAGCTGGTCTTGCATCTGGATGGGAGTAAAACTCACCCCTGCTGTCCTCTGTGCAAGATGAATGGAGACCCTTGCTGCAATCCCACCCAGGAGGTCACTTCTGACCTGGGAGCAAAGGAGATTTCTGAACCGACACTGAGCTTAGAAGCCGTCAACACACAAGTAGACCTGGCCTTGTAAAGTATTAAAGTGCTTCATGCTGACAGTGGTTATATTGATGAGGCTGGAGAAAAATGTGTGTAAGAGAGACAGAGGGTTAACATCTAGAGTGGAAAAGGAGCAATTAAAATCAATCGTAACAGTCAAATAGTAGAAAAATGGACAAAGGCTGGGAATAGATCATTCATTGAACAAACACAAATTGCCAAAAAAAAAGGACAAGTTTAAAGTTCACTAACATTCAGGCAACTAATGTAACAATGAAATGTTGCTTTTTGCCACCAAACAAGCAGAAAAAAAAAAATGAGAAAAAGCCAATTAAGGCTGCTGTGAGTGTGGGTGGGGTAAGGAGTGTGCCGAGTCATTGCTGTGAGGGTCACAGAATTCTTTAGTACCAGCACAGCAGTGCTAAAGCTGCCTTCCAGCCTGGCAGTGTCACTTCTGCTGATCTACGCTGTGGTAGAGGCTGCAACACGAAGGGCACGCCCATGGCTATGACCCAGAGCGCGGAACAGTCCAGCTGTGAGCGGGGAGGGCTTGGAGCTCCACAGGGGCATGTCCAGGATGCAGCACTACTGAGGGAGAATCCAAGATACAAAACGTGTACTCAGGATAGTCTCGTTTTTGTTAACAACATTCAAGAGAAAATGCTTGTGCATGACTTTTTAGGTGTTGCTGAGCGTGCTGTTCATATCACGGAAAGGGCACACCCTGACCAGTCAGATCACAGGGAGAGCAGGCTGTGAGACTCAGATGGGGAGAGCATGCTATGAGCATTCAGATCATGGGAACGACACGCCATATGAGCATTCAGATCATGGGAACGACACGCCATAAGAGCGTTCAGATCATGGGAACGACACGCCATATGAGCATTCAGGTCATGGGAACGACACGCCATATGAGCATTCCGGTCATGGGAACGACACGCCATATGAGCATTCAGGTCATGGGAACGACACGCCATATGAGCATTCAGGTCATGGGAACGACACGCCATATGAGCATTCAGGTCATGGGAATGACACGCCATATGAGCGTTCAGGTCATGGGAACAACACGCCATATGAGCGTTCAGATCATGGGAACGACACGCCATATGAGCGTTCAGATCATGGGAACGACACGCCATATGAGCGTTCAGATCATGGGAACGACACGCCATATGAGCGTTCAGATCATGGGAACGACACGCCATGTGAGCATTCAGGTCATGGGGAGGGAATGCTATGAACATTCAGATCACAGGAAGAGCACACCATGAGCACTCAAGGAATGGAAAGGGCATGCTAGGAACATTCAGATCATGGGAAGGCAGGCCACGAGCACTCGGATCACAGCAAGGGCATGCAGTTAAAATGGGGTGCCCTGTGAACTCCTTTGAGCCCACTATGCTGTCTACACCAGCTTCTTACTATTCTAGTTTCATTTATCTTGTCCCCTTCCCCCTACACACACACTTCAAATATCAACATCTGGGAGTCTGGTGATCTGGTTTGGGGGCAGAGGCATGAGTGGAGAATGTGGGAGTGAGCGGGGGAGAGGCTAGCAATGAGGGAGGGAGAGGAAGAGCCATGTGTCAGGAGAGTCAGGCACAATTTAAGTTTTACATTTATGTGAAATTACACTTACATTTGGGTGCTCAAGTTTAATGTAAGAAATATTTATTTGAATTAAAACCTATTTTGAACTAACATCAACATAAAGACCATCTATCAGAATTTTTGGGGGGAGGTTTATACAAAAATACATAGTCTTAACTACATTTGTCAAAAAGAAAGACGCAGTGACCCTAACTCAACTCACGTTTGCCATAAGAGGGCGAGAAATGTGGAGTAGATAAAAAGGCGTAATAGGAAAGTAACAGGAAATCAAGAACAGGAAAGATTTGTGGGCCCGAATAGACTAACTGCACCCAGAACTGAGCCCAGAACCAAGGATCTGCCACCCCAAAGGTTATCAGGACAAGAGTCACAAATAAGCTCTACCAGTTATTCAAAACAAAAACCCTAGTTTGATTTCAGGCAAGGTAATCCCGAGCGTACTGAAGGAGGCGGCAACCCCTGACCGCTGTCAGATGCTGGCGTGTCCGTAACACACAAACAGGTGCAGCACTGGAAGAGCACTGCAACACAACTCTGCTTATGAACAGAGATGCAGCATATTTCAGATGAAATATTAGCAAACTGAATCCAAGAATACATGAAAATCTGCATCACTGTCACGCAGGCCATGTAAAGATGGAGGTGCACTGGAAATCTACCAGCCTAGCTCACACAATAATGAAGTGAAGTGGAAGTGTGTCACCTCCTCTGCCACTGCTGGGAAGGCACTGAGTAAACCTGTAAGCCACAAGCCTCTTTAAAATTCTTGGGAAATTACAAATAAAAGATTTTCCATTTTCTAACTGAAGTTGTCTAGCAGAAATTCCTAGTAAACACAATAGGTGAGGAAAAACATCAGAATCACGCCTTTTATCTAAGGAACAGTGCCAGGATACTGCTCTCACCATGGCTTTTAAAAATGTTACTCCCCAAAGCAGTATTTTATGTACCTAAAATAGATTCCTAATATAACGAAGTTGTATATCAAACCCAGTTTTTAATATTTTTAAAATACAATATAGAAAAATATAACGTTCAGATAAGGAAGACCTGCTCAGTAAGATAACAATTTAGATCATAGAGAAGAAAGAAAATGGACTATATTTGACCCACATTGAAAACTTATGAATAATGGCACTGTGAACAAAGTGAAAAGCCAAGCAATCATATATAGTGAAGGACCAAGGCTGATTTCTTTTCCTTTTTTGCCTTTGAAACTTGTTTGTAACAAAGATCTAACAAAGCTCACATCCAGGGTTATTTGGGTCCATGTATTCTGGGCAGCTGTTGTCCTCTTGGCTCAAGTAAACTATTTAAAATGATATTTTGTGCCTCGGCTTCTTTGTTTAGGTCAAGAAAAGATACATAGAATGTGGCTTTAACACCAGTAATGTAAAATTCAAGATTTTCTTCCTCACTGCACTGGAAAATAATAGGAATTATATAAGATTAATTATTGCTGAGAAGTAATCAGTTAGAAAATATAATTTACCATCTTACTGCTGCAGGGAAATTTGGGAGCACCTGTTACAATTGCAACATGAGGAGGCTTTTTTGTGACGGATCACGGCAGACGAGAGGGAGGGCTAGACTGAGCTCCCACTCAGACAAACAGAGCAGCCTGTGGAGGTTCACGTCACGAACTTGCGCTCCAGAACGACTGCAGGAACACATTAGGAAAGGCAAGAGAACCCACAGACCCTCTGAAGGAAGCGGATGGCTCCTGCAGGACCTGGGAGACACCCCAAATACTGTGAGTGCCCAAACTGTGGAAGTGGCAGAGATTGTCCACCCCCAAACATGCCCCCCAGCTGGGGAACCTGAAGGTCTAGATTACAGGAGAAGATTCTGCCCTTACCTGGAGCTGAGTCGAGTTAGAGAGCTGAGTGAAATGCAGGGGTAGAGGAAGCAGGGGGAGAAGTCCCCTGCACTCGCCGGGTCCCCTAGCAAGCCATTTCCACCTTGCCTCACAGGGGTCCTTGAGGAGGGCTGCCAGAGGCACCAGGAAAAGGCCACAGGGAGAAGGAAGGCTCCAGCTGAACTGTTTAACAATTGACCTGGGCAGCTAGATTCAGAAGAGAGGTAACAATCACCACACCTTGGCTCTCGGGAAGCCACGTCCCTAGGACACAGGGGTAGTACCAACTACCTCAAGGAAACACCTGTGGGACAGCAGAATCTGGGCAACAGCCACATCTTCCCTCTCACAGAGCCTACCCAAATGAGAAGGAACCAGAAAGCCAACTCTGGTAATACGACAAAACAAGGTTCTTTAATGCCCTCCAAAATTACACTAGCTCACCAGCAATGGGTCCAAAGAAGAAATCCCTGATTTACCTGAAGAAGAATTCAGAAGGTTAGTTATTAAGCTAATCAGGAAGGCACCAGAGAAAGGCAAAGCCCCATGTAAGGAAATCAGAAAAATGACAAAAGAAGTGAAGGGAGAAATATTCAATGAAATAGATATCAAGAATGAAAAAACATCACAACTTCAGGAAATATTGGACACACTTATAGAAATGCAAAAGGCTCTGGAAAGTCTCAGCAACAGAATTGAACAACCAGAAGAAAGAACTTCAGAGCTTGAAGATAAGGTTTTTGAATTAACCCAATCCAACAAAAACAGAGAAAAAAAGTAAGAAAATATGAACAAAGCAGGACTTCTGCCAAGATGGCCGAATAGAAACAGCTCCGGAGTGCAGTTCCCAGGGAGAGCAACACAGAAGGTGAGCGATCTCCACATTTCCAACCGAGGTACCAGGTTCATGTCAATGGGATTGGTTGGACATTGGGTGTAGCCCAAGGAGGGCAAACCGAGGCAGAGCAACAGCCAGAGGACCCCTCCCCCCAACCCAACGGAGGCCACTGGGGACTCTTCCAGCCACTCCAGCACTCCGGTTCAGATACTGCACTTCTCCCAGTCTTTACAGCCCACAGACCGGGAGATTCCCACCGGGCCAACAAGCGCCGTGGGTTTCCAGCACAAATCTGGGTGGCTGTTTTAGCTGGCACCACAGGTTTCCAGCACAAACTGGGCGGCCGTCTTAACTGGCACCTGGAATGCCTGCGAGACAGAGCTGCCCATTCCCCTGAAAAAAAGGGAGCTGAAGGCAGGGAGCCAAGTGTTCTGGCTCAGTGGATCTCACCCCCACAAAGACCAGCAAAATGAAATGCAGTGGCTTGAAAGTTTTGCAGCTAGCACAGCAGTTTGAGCTCAACCCAGGACAGTTGATTTGGTGGGGAGAAGGGCATCCACTATTACCGAGGTCATCCACCATTACCGAGGCAGTCTGCCATTACCAAGGCAGTCCGCCATTACCAAGGCAGTTCTAACCTTACCTGTGTAAACAACATTGCAAGGAAGTCTACACAGCAGCTGGGTGGAGCCCGCAGTAGCTCAGCAATGCCTCTGCAGGCAGACTGTGACTAGACTCCCTCCTTGCTGGGTGGGGAATCTCTGAAAAAAGTCAGCAGCACGTCAGGGACTTATAAAAAAAAGCCCCACCTTCCCAGAACAGAGCACCTGGGAAAAGGGGCAGTTGTGAGTTCCGCTGCAGCAGATTTAAATGTCCCTGCCCAGCAGCTCTGAAGGGAGCAATGGAGCTCCCAGCACAGCACTTGAGCTCTGACAAGAGACAGACTGCCTCCACAAGTGGCTCCATGACCCCCACATATCCAAAGAGACACCTCCTATAGAAGAGCTCTGGCTGACCTCTGGCAGGTACTCTTCCGGGGAGAAGCTACAAGAGGAAGGAACAGGCAGCCATCCTTGCTGTTCTGCAGCCCCTGCAGGTGGTTCTTAGGCAAGCAGGGTCTGGAGTGGACCTTCAGCAGTCCTGCAGCAGAGGGGCCTGACTGTTGGAAGGAAAACTAAAAAACAGAAAGAAATAGTTTCAATATCAACAGAAAGGATGTCCACTCAGAGATCCCATCTGAAAGTCACCAACTACAAAGACCACAGGTAGATAAATCCACAAAGATGGGAAGAAACCAGTGCGAAAAGGATGAAAACACCCAAAAGCAGAATGCCTCTCCTCCTCCACGGGATCACAACTCCTCATCAGCAAGGGAACAAAACCGGATGGAGAATGAATCTGATGAATTGACAGAAACAGGCTTCAGAAGGTGGGTAATAACAAACTTCTCCGAGCTAAAGGAACATGTTCTAACCCAAAGCAAAGAAACTAAGAACCTTCAAAAAAGGTTAGATGAAATGCTAACTAGAATAACCAGCTTAGAGAAGAACATAAATGACTTGATGAGTTGAAAAACACAGCATGAGAACTTCACAAAGCATACACAAGTTTCAACAGCCGACTCAATCGAGCAGAAGAAAGGATATCAGAGATCAAAGATCAACTCAATGAAATAAAATGAGAAGGCAAGATTAGAGAAGAAAGAGTGAAAAGAAATGAACAAAGCCTCCAAGAAATATGGAATTATGTGAAAAAACCTAATCTACATTTGATCAGTGTACCTGAATGTGATGAGAAGAATGAATCCAAGCTGGAAAACACTCTTCAGGATATTATCCAGGAGAACTTCCCCAACCTAGCAAGGCAGCCCAACATTCAAATCCAAGAAATACAGAGAACATCACAAAGATATTCCTCAAGAAGAGCAACCCCAAGGCACATAATCGTCAGATTCACCAGGGTTGAAATGAAGGAAAAAATGCTAAGGTCAGCCAGAGAGAAAGGTCGGGTTTACCCACAAAGGGAAGTCCATCAGACTCACAGTGGATCTCTCAGCAGAAACCCTACAAGCCAGAAGAGAGTGGGGGCCAATATTCAACATCCTTAAAGAAAAGATCTTTCAACCCAGAATAAGTGAAGGAGAAATAAAATCCTTTAGGGACAAGTAATTGCTGAGAGATTTCCTCACCATCAGACCTGCCTTGCAAGAGCTCCTGAAGGAAGCACTGAGCATGGAAAGAAACAACCAGCACCAGCTACTGCAAAAACATACCAAATGGTAAAGAGCATCTACACAATGAGGAAACTGTATCAACTAATGGGCAAAACAACCAGCTAGCATCAAAATGTCAGGATCAAATTCACACATAATATTAACCTTAAATGTAAACAGGCTAAATGCCCCAATCAAAAGACACAGACTGGCAAATTGGATAAAAAATCAAGACCCATCAGTGTGCTGTATTCAGGAGACTCATCTCATGTGCAAAGACACATAGACTCAAAATAAAGGAATAGAGGAAAATTTACCAAGCAAATGAAAAGCAAAGCAAACAAACAAACAACAACAAAAACCGGGGTTGCAATTCTCGTCTCTGATATGATGGACTTTAAACCAGCAAATATCAAAAGAGACAACGAAGGGCATTGCATAATGGTAAAAGGATCAATGCAACAAGAAGTGCTAATGATCCTAAATATATGTGCACCCAATACAGGAGCACCCAGATACATAAAACAAGTTCTTAACGACCTACACAAAGACTTAGACTCCCACACGAGACTTTAACACTTCACTGTCAATATGAGACAGATCAACCAGACAGAAAATTAACAAGGATATCCAGGACTTGAACTCAGACCTGGACCAAGTGGACCTAATAGACATCTACAGAACTCTCCACCCCAAATCCACAGAATATACATTCTTCTCAGTACCACATCACACTTACTCTAAAATTGACCACATAATTGGGAGTAAATCATTCTTCAGCAAATGCAAAAGAACCAAAATCATAACGACCAGTCTCTCAGACCACAGGGCAATCAAACTAGAACTCAGGATTAAGAAACTCACTCAAAACCACACAAGTACATGGAAACTGAACAACCTGCTCCTGAACGACTACTGGATAAATAATGAAATGAAGGCAGAAATAGAGATGTTCTTTGAAACCAATGAGAACAAAGACACAATGTACGAGAATCTCTGGGACACATTTAAAGCAGTGTCTAGAGGAAAATTTATAGCACTAAATGCCCAAATGAGAAGCAAGGAAGTATCTAAAATCAACACCCTATCATTACAATTAAAAGAGCTAGAGAAGCAAGATCAAATAAACTCAAAAGCTAGCAGAAGACAAGAAATAACTAAGATCAGAGCAGAACTGAAGGAGATAGGGACACAAAAAACCCTTCAAAAAATCAGTAAATCCAGGAGCTGGTTTTTTGAAAAGATCAACAAAATAGATAGACCACTAGCCAGACTAATAAAAAAGAAGAGAGAAGAATCAAATAGATGCAATAAAAATGATAAAGGGGATATCACCACCAATCCCACAGAAATACAAACTACCATCAGAGATTACTACAAACAACTCTATGCACATAAACCAGCAAGTCTGGAAGAAATGAATAAATTCCTGGACACCAACACCCTCCCAAGACTAAACCATGAAGAAATTGAATCCCTGAATAGACCAATAATAAGGTCTGAAGTTGAGGCAGCAATTAACAGCCTACCAACCAAAAAGGTCCAGGTCCAGATGTGTTCACAGCTGAATTCTACCAGATGTACAAGGAGAAGCTAGTACCATTCCTTCTGAAACTATTCGAAACAATACAAAAAGAGGGAATCCTCCCTAACTCATTTCATGAGACCAACATCATCCTGACACCAAAACCTGGCCGAGACAAAACAAACAAGAAAACTTCAGGCCAATCTCCATGATGAATATCGATGCAAAAATCTTTAATAAAATACTGGCAAACTGAATGCAACAGCACATCAAAAAGCTTCTCTATCACGATCAAGTAGGCTTCACTCTGGGAATGCAAGGCTGGTTCAACATACACAAACCTAGAAACATAAGCCATCACATAAACAAAACCAAAGACAAAAACCACATGATCATCTCAATAGATGCAGAGAAGGCCTTTGACAAAATTCAACTGCCCTTTATGCTAAAAACTCTCAATAAACTAGGTATCAATGAAATGTATCTCAAAATAAAAAAGCTATTTATGACAAACCCACAGCCATATCATACTGAATGGGCAAAAACTGGAAGCATCCCCTCTGAAAACTGGCACTAGACAAGGGTGCCCTCTCTCACCACTCCTATTAAACATAGTATTGGAAATTCTAGCCAGAGCAATCAGGCAAGAAAAAGAAATAAAGGGTATTCAATTAGGAAAAGAGGAAGTCAAACTGTCTCTATTTGCAGATGACATGATTATATATCTAGAAGACCCCATCATCTCAGCCCAAAATCTCCTTAAGATGATAAGCAACTTCAGCAAAGTCTCAGAACACAAAATCAATGTGCAAAAAATCACAAGCATTCCTATACAACAATAATAGACAGAGAGCCAAATCAAGAGCGCACTCCCATTCATAACTGCTACAAAGAGAAGAAAATACCTAGGAATAAAACTAACAAAGGATGTAAAGTACCTCTTCAAGGAGAACTACAAACCACTGCTCAAGGAAATAAGAGAGGACACCGATGGAGAAACATTCCATGCTCACAGTTAGGAAGAATCAATATCATGGAAATGGCCATACTGCCCAAAGTAATTTATACATTCAATGCTATTCCCATCAAGCTACCATTGACCTTCTTCACAGAATTAGAAAAAAACACTTTAAACTTCATATGGAACCAAAAAGGAGCCCACATAGCCAAGACAATCTTAAGCAAAAAGAACAAAGCTGGAGGTATCACGCTGTCTGACTTCAAACTATACTATAAGGCTACAGTAATCAAAACAGCATATTACTGGTACCAAAACAGAACTATAGACCAATAGAGCAGAACAGAGGCCTCAGGAATAATGCCATACACCTACAACCATCTGACCTCTGACAAACCTGACAAATCAAGCAATGGTGAAAGGATTCCCTGTTTAATAAACTGTGCTGGGAAAACTGGCTAGCCATGTGCAGAAAGCTGAAACTGGACCCCTTCCTTACACCTTATAAAAAAATTAACTCCAGATGGACTAAAGATTTAAACATAAGACCTAACACCATAAAAACCCTAGAAGAAAACCTAGGCCAAACCATTCAGGACACAGACTTAGGCAAGGACTTCATGACATAAACACCAAAAGCAATGACAACAAAAGCCAAAATAGACAAATGGGATCTAATTAGGAGCTTCTGCACAGCAAAAGAAACAATCATTAGAGCGAACCGGCAACCAAGAGAATGGGAAAAAATGTTTGCAAGTTACCCATCTGACAAAGGGCTAATATTCAGAATCTACAAAGAACTGAAACAAATACACAAGAAAAAACAACCCCATCAAAAAGTGAGTGAAGGACATGAACAGACACTTTTCAAAAGAAGACATTTATGCGGCCGACAAACATATGAAAAAATGCTCATCATCACTGGTCATTAGATGCAAATCAAAACTACATTGAGATACCATCTCACGCCAGTTAGAATGGCGATCATTAAAAAATCTGGAGACAACAGATGCTGGAGAGAATGTGAAGAAGAAACAGGAACACTTTTACACTGTTGGTGGGAGTGTAAATTAGTTCAACCATTGTGGAAGACAGTGTGGCGATTCCTCAAGGATCTAGAAATAGAAATTCCATTTGATCCGGCAATCCCATTACTGGGTATATATCCAAAGGATTATAAATCATTTTATTATAAAGACACTTGCACATGTATGTTCATTATGACACTGTTTACGATAGCAAAGACTTGGAACCAACCCAAATGCCCATTAAAGATAGACTGGATAAAGAAAATGTGGCACATATACCCCATGGAATACTATGCAGCCATAAAAAAGGATGAGTTGATGTCCTTTGCAGGGACATGGATGGATCTGGAAACCATCATGCTCAGCAAACTGACACAAGAACAGAAAACCAAACACCACATGTTCTCACTCATAAGTGGGTGTTGAACAATGAGAACACATGGACACAGGGAGGGGAGCATCACACACTGGGGTCTGTTGGGGGGTGGGGTCTAGGTGAGGGATAGCAGGGGGTGGGGGATTGGGGAGGGATAACATTAGGAGAAATACCTAAGGTAGGTGATGGGGGGATGGAGGCAGCAAACCACCATGGCATATGTGTACCTTTGCAACAATCCTGCAAGATCTGCACATGTACCCCAGAATTTAAAGTAAAAAACAAAAAGAAAAAGAAACCTAAAGTTGGAAGACCTCTTGGAGATCTTCTGGTTCAATCTCCTATCAATACAAAAGTTTGTCCTGGAAGATGGATTTTTAGGCTCTCGCTAAATAACCCAGGGATCCCACTGTCTTGGAAGGCAGTCTGTGCATATTTTTTGTCAGTTCTAATTCTTAATGATAATAACACACATTTTATTTGTGGTTTACAAAATGCTTTAACATTCGTTATCTTAACTGATCTGTATCATAATTCTGTAGGGTTGGTAGAACTTTCGGAAGCTTTCCTTATGATGAATACAGATCTTCTCTTTTACAGCTTGTACTTACTGATCCACAGAGCTACATGGAACAAATTTCATTGTGACGGTCTTTCAGATTGTATCAATTCAACAACTGTTTGTTGTACAACTGCTATATGCCAGGCACTTTTCTAGGCGACAGACATAGAGTGGTGAGGGTAAAACAGTCTTGTCCCTGCCTTCCTGCAACTTATAGTCTAGTACAGAGAACTGTAAACTATAGCTTTCAGTTCAAATCCAGCTCGCTGTTTGTTTCTGTAAATAAAGTTTTATTGGAACACACACACGCAAAAAGAAAATGTGAACAAAGCCTTCAGGAATCTAGAATTATGTCAAATGACCAACCCTAAGAATAACTAGCGTTCCTGAGGAAGAAGAGAAAGCTAACAGTTTGGAAAACATATTTTGGGGAACAGTCAAGGAAAACCTTCCCAGCCTCGCTAGAGACCTAGACGCCAAATACAAGAAGCTCAAAGAACACCTGGAAAACTCATCACAAAAAGATCATTGCCTGGGCACATTGTCATCAGGTTACCTGAAGTTAAACTGAAGAAAAGAATCTTAAGAGCTGTGAGACAAAAACACCAGGTAACCTGCAGAGGAAAAACCCGTCAGATTAACAGCAGATTTCTCAGCAGAACCCCACAAGCTAGAAGGGATTGAGGCCCTATCTTCAGCCTCCTCAAACAGAACAATTATCAGCCGAAAATGTTGTATCCAGTGAAACTAAACTTCATACATGAAGGAAAGATACAATCTTTTTCAGGCAAACAAATAATGAGAAAATTCACCACTATCAAGACAGCACTGCAAGGACTGCTAAAAGCAGCTCTAAATCTTGAAGCAAGTTCTGGAGACACATCAAAACACAACCTCTTTAAAGCATAAATCTCATAGGACCCATAAAACAAAAACATAATAATAATAAACCAGCGAAGTCACAAAAGCCCAAGGTATACAAGCAACGAATAGCCCAAAGAATTCTACTCTCACCATTCAACTATCGCTGCCTCCAAGAGATGGGCCTGTCTCGTAAGGACTCACATGAGCTTAAGGCAAAGTGGTGGAAAAAGACATTCCTTGCAAATGGACAGCAAAAGTGAGCAGGAGCAGCTATCCTTACATCCGTCAAAATAAACTTTAAAGCAACAGTGGTTAAGAAAGACGAGAGGTCATTATATAATGATAAAAGGCCTTGTCCAACAGGAAGATGTTACAGTCCTACATAAACATGCACCTAACACTGGGGCTCCCAAACGTATAGAACAGTTACTAATACAACTGAGAAATGAGACAGACAGCAACACGATAATAGAGGGGGGCTTCAATACTCCACTGACAGCACTAGACAGTCACCAAGACAGAAAGTCAGCAAAGAAACAATGGATTTAAACTATACCCTGGAACAAATGGACATAACAGGCATTTACAGAACATTCTACCCAACAACTGAAGAATACACATTCTATTCAACACCACATGAAACTTCCTCCAAGACAGACCATGTGATAGCTCTCAAAACAAGCCTCAATAAATTTAATAAAATTGAAATTATATCAAACACTCTCTCAGACCACAATGGAATAAAACTGGAAATCAAGTCAAAAAGGAACCTTTAAAACCATGCAAATACATGGAAATAAAATAACCTGCTCCTGAACGACCATTGGGTCAAAAATGTAATAAAGATGGAAATTAGGCCGGGTGTGGTGGCTCACGCCTGTAATCCCAGCACTTTGGGAAGCTGAGGTGGGTGGATCACAAGGTCAGGAGTTCTAGACCAGCCTGGCTAACATGGTGAGACCCCATCTCTACTAAAAATACAAAAATTAGTCAGGCGTGGTGGTGGGCACCTGTAGTCCCAGCTACTTGGGAGGCTGAGGCAGGAGAATCTTTTGAACCTGGAAGGCAAAGGTTGCAGTGAGTTGAGATTGTGCCACTGAACTCCAGCCTGGGTGATAAGAGTGAAACTCCATCTCAAAAAAAAAAAAAAAAAAAAAAATCTTCCACACTGCTGGTGGGAATGTAAACTAGTACAGCCACTATGGAAAACAGTGTGGAGATTCCTTAAAGAACTAAAAGTAGAACTGCCATGTGATCCAGCAATCCCAGTACTGGGTGTCTACCCAGAGGAAAAGAAGTCATCATATGAAAAAGATACTTGCACACGCATGCGTATAACAGCACAGTTCACAATTGCCAAACTGTGGAACCAACCCAAACGCCCTTCAATCAACAGATGGATAAAGAAACTGGGGTGTATATATATATGATGGAATACTCAGCCATGAAAAGGAATGAATTAGTGGCATTTGCAGTGACCTGGATGAGACTGGAAACTATTCTAAGTGAAGGAACTCAGGAATGGAAACCGAAACATCGCATGTTCTCGCTCATCGCAGGAGCTGAGCTGTGAGGACCCACGGGCATGAGAAGGACACGGTGGCCTTTGGGGACTCGGGGGAAAGGGCGTGAAGGGGTGAGGGATAAAAGGCTGCAGGCTGGGTGCAGTGTACCCTGCTTGAGTGACAGGTGCACCAAAATCTCACAAATCACCACTAAACTTACTCATGTAACCGAACACCACTTGTTCCCCAGTAACTTATGAACATAAAAAAATTCCAACATGAACATAATTCATAATCCACTCACTCCATTTTGTGTTATGTACCTGGAGATACACATGGGTGTGCAGGAGGAGGCCTGCGTAGCTTTCAGGTGTTTGGCACGTTCATAGCTACAGATTTTCTGCGGTGGATGTGGGGTTTGCAGCTCACAGGGGAACATCACCTGGCTGGCCACATCCTCGCTCAGCTGAGAGCAGGAGTGAGGGCATGAAGAAGCCTTGTCTGAAAAGAGAGGATGCTGCGAAGCGCTCCAGCTCCTCGGGCTGAGTGTGTCAGTAGCCAGAGACTCAAACCCTTTAATTTACAGTCTCGTGTAGTTGCTGGAAGCATGTTTCTCTTAGGAAAATTGAGCAAACCTCGATATGATAAATTGTGTGGATCATTCTCTGTTTTGCTTTAGGATTCAAAAGTCCCAACTTGCTCTGAGGTCAGTAAGAACCTCCCACCCTCACACTCCACCGTAAATACTCAGAGACCAAACTGGATGCTTTTAGTGCAAAGGAATCAAACATTTAAAAGCACTGATTTGTGATGTGTCCTCTATGGGGTTTATGGAGCTATTCCTAGAGTGGACCATATATTTCTCAACTCACTGGAGTGACCGTCAGCTCAATCACTCAGCTACCGAAGGCTGCCCTGGGATGGATGGGTCTGAATAATTGACGATCGCGCTTTACTGCAAGTCAGGAGGCCCGTGCCCGACGCCGAGAGCCCTGGAAAGTGCCTGTGCCACCGGCCCTGGGGCCTCTCCACATTCTCACCCACGGGCACTCAGATGTCCTCTCTGCCAGATGTGGTCTTGCCTTTTATTTTTTAAATCATTTACAAATAATTTTCTTGTTATTTACCTCTAAGTACAAAGATAATATATGCTCAATGATGAACATTTTGAAATAGGAAAAGTGACCAGGAGAATATCATCTAAAATCTTATGAACCCGGGAAACATTTCACCATTTCCATAATCTCACTGTATAGCATGATTGCTTAAAGTTGCAGCCGGGCACGGTGGCTCACACCTGTAATCCCGCGCTTTGGGAGGCCGAGGCGGGCAGATCACCTGAGGTCAGGAGTTCGAGACCAGCCTGACCAACATGAAGAAACCCCATCTCTACTGAATATACAAAAAATTAGCTGGGCGTGGTGGCGCACGCCTGTAATCCCAGCTACTCGGGAGGCTGAGGCAGGAAAATCTCGAAGCTGGGAGGCAGAAGTGGCGGTGAGCTGAGATTGCGCCACGGCACTCCAGCCTGGGCAACAAGAGCAAAACTCCGTCTCAAAGAAAAAAAAAAGTTGCTTATGTTTCTCACGCTCATATATTCTGTGATCAACATTTAAAGTTTTTCGATATTTTGGTGATATAAACAATCGTGACAAACACTCACCCATTTTCATGGGCATCCTTGATATTGCCCCTAGGATAGACTCTTGCAGCGGTATTAATAGGTTGGATTTCACTCCATGTTTTACGTCATGTTGTGTCCTGAATGATTTTAGCACTTTACGTTTGCATAGCAATGTGTGGATGCAAATCGGTTCTCAATATCACCAATAACACTGGAAATTCTACTTTCATGACTTCTTTCCGGTTTGTATGTTTAAAAACAGCGTCCTGCTGTTAATTTATCTTCCAGTTGTATCTGTGTGTGTGTGTGTGTGTGGATTTACCTACACGCACATATTTGGGTTTTCTTGTAATTTTCCTGTTCACATCACGTGTTTATTCCACTGGTGTTTATTTTTTTTCACTGAAGAGCTCTTTATATATGAAGATAACAATTCTTTGTGATTCCGTATTTTCACATCATCCCGTGAGTGTCTGCCTCTTCTCCGTGCACTGAAACCTTAGCACAGAGCCCTTAGGTCCGAAGTCTCAGCTCCTCAGCTCCTCGGAACCAGCCCTCCAGCCTCCCCGGCTGAGCTGGCTCAGCCCCTCCCTCCCTGCTGCTGCCCACAGCACCTGCCCCGGCCTCTCTGCCTTCAGGGTCCCCACAGGCATGTGTTCCATGCGGAATGTAAGTGCAGTCCACACCGGTCCCCCACCGGTCCCCCACCAGTCCCCCACCAGTCCCCCACCAGTCCCTCACCAGTCGCCCACCAGTCCCCCACCAGTCTCGCACCAGTCCCACAGCAGTCCCCCGCCAGTCCCCCACCAGTCCCACAGCATTCCCTCACCAGTCCCTCACCAGTCCCGCACCAGGGCCACACCAGGGAAGCCAGGCTAGCCCAGAACAGCCAGAACCGGAAGTTGGAATAACAGTGGAGGGAGGCCGGGCACGGTGGCTCACGCCTGTGATCCCAGCACTTTGGGAGGCTGAGGTGGGTGGATCACGAGGTCAAGAGATCGAGACCATCCTGGTCAACGTAGTGAAACCCCATCTCTACTAAAAATACAAAAAATTAGCTGGGCACGGTGGCGCGTGCCTGTAGTCCCAGCTACCACTCGGGAGGCTGAGGCAGGAGAATTGCCTGAACCTGGGAGGCGGAGGTTGCAGTGAGCCAAGATCACACCACTGCACTCCAGCCTGGCACCTGGCGACAGAGCAAGACTCTGTCTCAAAAAAAAAAAAAAAAAAAAAAAAAACAGTGGAGAGATGGTACCTGGTGTGACTGGGCTCAGAATAACTGAGCCCTAAAAAGAAAAGAGGACACTGGAGAGCGAGGTGGCTGATGAGAGCACCTGCCTTTCCCTTGAGATCCAGTAAGGGTCCCCAGAGGAGCCAGCGCCCGGACCCCCGGGAACCTCTGTGGAGGGCGCCACAGGCATCACGGCGTCCTGCTCCTGGCCACGGCCTCCTCCGTCCTTGTCCAACACACACCTGAGTTACACGGGGTCTCCTCTTAGCACCCCAGGCCAGCAGAAGGGTCCTGGAGCAACTGTGTGCATGTGAGGCGTGTGCAGGTGTGTGTATGGGTGTGCGCGTGCATGAGCATGTATAGGTGTATGTGGCTGTGCGCACATGTGTGCATGGGTGCGGGTGGGAGCACGAGGGTGTGCACATGAGTGTGTGGGCGGTCACGTGTGTGCATGTTCCTGTGGGCGTGTGCATGCCTGGTGGGGCGGGGGGCCCTGGGCCCAACTCACTCTCGCTTTTCACTCCCGCTCGGGTTCCGAGGAGGCTTTTCTTAGAACAGCAGGCCAATCTCTCCCCTAAGGCCAGTGGAAGTCCAGTGTCCCCAGGGCCCACTTATCCAGGAGGCACCGTAGCCATAGTGCTTAGGGCCACAGGAGTAAGTGTGATCACAAAATCTTCAGAGTCTCCCTCTGTCACCCAGGCTGTAGTGCACTGGTGCAATCTTGGCTCACTGAAACCTCCGCCTCCCGGGTTCAAGCAATTCTGCCTCAGCCTCCTAAGTAGCTGGGACTACAGGCGCGTGCCACCATGCCCGCTAATTTTTTGTAATTTTAGTAGAGACAGGGTTTCACCGTGTTAGCCAGGATGGTCTTGATCTCCTGGCCTCGTGATCTGCCTGCCTCAGCCTCCCAAAGTGCTGGGATTACAAGCATGAGCTACCGCACCCGGACAACAAAATGCTTATTTTAAAATCAGAAGAAAATAATAAACGTTTAGGCCAAAGAAAAAGTCTTAACCCACATTAATATATTAATCTTTATATGAACACAGCCATCCATGTAACTTTGAATATTATGGATGGACGAAGGAGCCCCTGGAGGCAGGTGTGTGGGGCTCACCGCAACCCTCTCGTGGCCCTGGATGTCAGCGGAAGATTTCCTGGATGATGGCCTGGCCGGAGGCCCCTGACCTCCCGCATGGTGTGCGTGGCCCTGAAGGGCTGGGCTTTTCCTGGGGTCCTTATCTGACCTCAGTGTCACCGGGTCCTTCCCACCCAGGTAGTGGCCCCCAACTGCCCCTCCTGTCTTGACAAACACAAATTACCCCAATAGCAGCTGCAGACTTGCAGGAACGAGTTCTCCTCCTTCTTCCCAGGCTGCTTCTCACCTGCTCTTCCCCAAACCAGCTAAACTCCAGGGGAGCCCCAAAGGTGGCACCCCCACGAAGACAGTCCTCCCAGCGCAGCTCCCATCCAATGTGCTCCCTCATTGCCGAGCGTCCCTAATCACCCCCATCCCTCTCAGGCATCTAGGCTTCCAGCAGAACAGCAGTAACAACGCACATTCACTGAATTCCTTCTCCAAGCCTCGTTTTGCAAATTTGAGCTCATTTAATTTTAACTGCTACATTATTAGGTGGGACGTAAACTATTTTTACATACAACAAACCTATACACATGCAGCTAATAAGTTACAAGGCAAGCCTGGAACCCAAGACCTGATGGAGAGTGGGTACCAGTCTCCACTGCTTCTCCAGGCTGCAGAACGCAGTCATTTTTGCAGATTCTACTTGGGAGCCACTTAGCTGGGAATGAGGGCCTCTGCTTGGCAGACTGTTCATTGCTGGAGATACAGGTACCTCTGAAGGATCTGATAGCTCCAATGTTAACAGATGAGACCTCTGGGGTCCTGGGTGGTCAAGAATGAACACTAGGGCCGGGCACAGTGATTCACACTTGTAATCCCAGCACTCTGGGAGGCAGAGGCGAGTGGATCACGAGGTCAGGAGATCGAGACCAGCCTAGCCAACACAGTGAAACCCAGTCTCTAATGAAAATAAAAAAATTAGTCAGGCGTGGTGGTGCCCGCCTGTAATCCCAGCTACTCAGGAGGCTGAGGCAGGAGAATCACTTAAATCTGGGAGGCGGAGGTTGCCGTGAGCTGAGATTGCACCACTGCACTCCAGCCTGGGCAACAGAGTGAGACTCCATCTCAAAAAAAAGAAAAAAAAGAATGAACTCCAGATCAGAGGTACATGTAGTGGGGGCCACTTTGGGGATGCCTGGGGAGGAGGCTCCTCAGAGAAGAGCAAGGGACCCTCAGTCGTCTAGGGTCTGGGCCCCAGCATGTGAGAGAGAGTGACCTCCTCCCGGGGACAGAGGCCGGACCTGGCGAAATTCAGTTTGATTGACACGGTTTTTATGGTGCTCCTTTCCTCATTTCCCGCGAAAATTATTCCTTTTGGGATATTTTGTTTGGATGCCTTGTTTTTGCCCATTGGGACCCCCTCTGCAGATGCCCGGAATTATGTGACTGCTGGTTCCTGTAGCTGTCCTGACCATCAGGTAAAGTTCCCCCAGGGACCAGCTTGTCTTCCTTCTCAGCCTGTCCAGTACATACCACAGTATGGCCCAGAATAATTGCCAGTGAAGATTTACTGAATGAATCTTAGAGGACATGAGCCTGAAACCATCTGTGCTCCTGATTAGAAAATGTCCCTTGTTACCTTCAAGGCTGGTTTCCAGAGAGAAGTAATTAAAATCCTGCCTGTATTGTCCTTTCTTTTCCAGTAAGAGTGAACATTTGTGCAACATTAATGGAGAGTACGTCTGCAATCTCTATCAAACTCCCACCTGCACCTCCACTGTGACTCAGCAATCCCACCCTGGATCATCAGGTGTGCACGCGGGCCCAAACACTGAGGGCCAAGTGTGCTCTCTGCTTCATTATTTGTGACAGCATGAAAACAGCAACCAAGCAGAAAGCAACTCACGCTCATTAATAAGAGAAGTGGTTAGATGGATTATAATGCACACAAAATGGCATATTAAGAAATTATAAACGATTGCATTTCTGTTCACTTCATGTTATGCAGACATGAATAAGAACCACCGCTAAGCGGGACGTGCGTGGGGACCACGGCTAAGCGGGACGTGCGTGGGAAGCACCGCTAAGCGGGACGTGCGTGGGAAGCACCGCTAAGTGGTCCGTTCCAGGTACTGGGCATGCATATGGTGTGACACACAGGATATGAAAAAGCACAGGCACATGTGGGATCACAGGCTCTAAATACACACACACCCACACATTATCATAAATGCAATAAACACACATGGTAACACACTATCTTATGATATATACACACATGGCCGCACACCATCTTACATGCCATATACACATGTGCCCACACGCTACCGTATATGCTGTGCACGCAGTCGCCCACCCGCTACCGTATATGCTGTGCGCGCAGCCGCCCACCCGCTACCGTATATGCTGTGCGCGCAGCCGCCCACCCGCTACCGTATATGCTGTGCGCGCAGCCGCCCACCCGCTACCGTATATGCTGTGCGCGCAGCCGCCCACCCGCTACCGTATATGCTGTGCGCGCAGCCGCCCACCCGCTACCGTATATGCTGTGCGCGCAGCCGCCCACCCGCTACCGTATATGCTGTGCGCGCAGCCGCCCACCCGCTACCGTATATGCTGTGCGCGCAGCCGCCCACCCGCTACCGTATATGCTGTGCGCGCAGCCGCCCACCCGCTACCGTATATGCTGTATATACGGCTGCCACACACTACTGTATATGCCATATATATGTGTGCTCAGATAATTTCCAGTGGGATTCACAGGACATTCACACTGTTACCCCAGGGAATAGGACAAAAGAAACAGACTTTCACGTTTTATTTTATAATATTCTGTTTCACATTTTAAATAGCACTTAGTTTCATAAAAAATGTAAAAACCTTTTCTAAAACTTACCTGTATGGGGAAACATGGGTTTTGGTTCTCACAAGTCACCTGGCAGTCAGCCCCTCCTGCGAAGGCAGCCTTGCTGGTGCTCTGCGGTGTGAACGCGATGTCATGGTCGATATATTGTCCCCATGCTATTAGGAGGTCAGAATAGTGGTCATCGTCTGTGACAACCTCGTTTGAAACTTGAATGACCTGTCTTGTCACCTCCCGGACCTGGGTGGGAAGAGACCATGGGTCAGGACCTAGGAGGGCCCCACTGTAGCAGAAAGATGACCCTTTGGGATCATGCGCTTCCTGGTGTGGTTCTTGTCCACAGAACTGCAGGTGCTCCTAGGAGAGCTGTGCTCTGGAGTTAGGGCAGGAGGAGCATGAACTTTGAAGACAGACGCCACTGGGCTCGAATACCTGCTGATTTGTGGCGGCTTGAAGGCCTGGCGTTAACTTCCCTCAGCCCTCGTTTCCTCATCTATAAATTAATATGGAAAGGTTGAGCTTTCAGGGTTGTTGTGGGATTAAGAGAAGAGTCATTTACAAAATAGCCAGGCTTTGGGATGGTTGATTCCATGTTGCAGAGGGCAGAGCCTCCAGCCACAGGCCCTGGAACCTGAGGGAGTTTGCCTGGTTGGATTTCCACATGGGGCAGGAGCTGGGACTCCCTTTCCCTTCTCCACCCACACATCTGTTGCTGTCATGTTTGAGGCCATTCTGCCAGGGCCTCTGGAGAGCAGACAGCTGGCTTCCCCGTCTCACAGGTCAGGTCAGATGGAGAGGAATCTGTTCTGGATGGATCTTACCCTGAGCCTCTCCTATCTGATGTGGATGATTTCCATGACGAGATTTGGATTGGGTTTTGGACCTAGAGTTGGTGCTGTAATGGGATGGGATTTGGGGGAGTCTTGCGATGCCTGTGGACTAGGTATGAATCTTGGGGGGTCAGTGGGTCAGCAAAACGCCTCCCACCATCCACTCGCTAATCCTTGGAGCCTGCAGTTGCAATTACATGAAAGGTCGTGAGACGAGGAGACTGTCCTGGGTCTCCGTGAGTGTCCAATCTGGTCACGTGGGTCCTTAAAGTCGGAGGCCCTCTCCTGACAACAGGTGGAGATGTGACTCTAAACAAAGGCACAGAGACAGACAATGTTGCTGGCTTTGAAGGGGGGGCCATGAGCCAGGGGATGTGGGCACTTCCAGAAGCTGGAAATCTCCAGGAAAGGGATTCTCCCCTGAAGGCCCCAGAAGGAACCAGCCTTGTGACACCTTGATTTGAGCCCAGTGAGACATCAGACACTGATCACGAAACTGGAAGAGGATGTTAGGTTGGTTTCAGCCACTAAAGTTGGAGTAATTTGTCACAGCTCAGTAGGAAACTAACACAATATTTAAGGACTTGAACTCTGATTTTTCTCAGTAGTGAAATAACTCTTAGCAAACATGGGTTTATAGAATCACAGTCTTATAATACTGAGAGTTCAAAAGCCTCAGGGGTTGGACTGCTGTACTGCTGAGCCTGGGGTGGGTAAGACAGTGCTATCCCATTTTAGGGATTGTCCAACTGAGGCCAAGAAGGCAAGTAACTTGCAGAAAGTCCATGCGAGCAGAGCGTGAACCCAGTGAACCCAATCCCCTCGTCCCTGCTGCTGGGAGCACCAAGCCGCCCTGAGCGACTCAGACTCCAGCTCTTTCCAGGGCTGCTCACAGCTTCTGGGAACACTGAGCCCTATTCCTATGCTGGCTTTCACAGGAGAACGCTGTGCTGCTGTGTCTGTCCACGGCTGGTCTGAGTCAGACCTGAGTCCTACCGCCTGCACTCTTTGGGCCGAAGAGAACATCCACTGCAGTATTTCTGGATAATTTTATCACTGAACATGCACAAGAGCAAACAGACTGAACTGAATAGTTACATTGCAAGCAAAATGACCCATTTTCTGACCAAAGAGACCAGTCAGTTCTACTAGGCTATGACTGTTCAGCAAATAAACTCACCTCTGGGAGCAAGGTGGTTATCTTTACATAAATGAGTGTGTTGATGAACTAATCATCATCTTTGGGTGTACCTAGCCCACGTGATGAATAAAGGCACTTACCTGAAAGCACTGAAGTGATTTTCAGGAGACAAATGTGAGGGTTGAGAAAACCTAATTTAAATCTGCAGGGCTCCACTCACTAAGAGACTTTAGTCTCCCTGAGCCTTGGCTCCTAAGCCACAGGGCAGAGACAGCGATTGCTACATCAAAGGGAGGCTGGGGGGATCTGAAGGAACTGCAGGCGACACCCAGCACGAGCAAGAGCCCAGTAAGAGGCTGCCTCCCTCCCTCAGCATCACAGAGCCCAGTCAGTCCAGGGTAGCAGCATCTGAGTACCTACCGGGGGCAAGGGGAACCCGTGGTGTAAGAAGCCAGGGTTCCAGCCTCGGGGCTGACTGAAGCCGTCCTCGTAGACTGGAGGGAGCCATCGAGCCAGGGCTGTGTTGGCGGCTCCCCAGCTGGGGTGGTCTCTGCAGAGACAAACATATGGATGTGTTTGAGATGGGGAAGCGGAACACAGAAGCAGCGAGTCCCGGATACAAGGTGCCATTCTCAGGGAGAGTAAGCGGGGCCTCTCAGGAGGCCCAGGTCACGGCTGGCTTCAAGGGAGCTCCTCCCAGAGCCTCGGTTCCCGCAGGCACGCACTCCTGGGCTGGGCACATGTGGCTGCAGGGCGCCTTCCCACTCCCTTTCAGGAAGTTTCTCCTCCTGTTTTCCCAAGGAGGGTCTCCCACCCTTCTAGAATGTACCAGGGGCAGTTCTCTGGAGGACAGAAGCTTCTGGTACTCAAAACAAAGAGGTCATTTGAAATCCTGTGGCATAAAATATCCTTTAATCAAACCACCATGAAGCCACCAGGTCTCCCGCCTGTGCTGGCCCTGTGCGAGCGTCCAGACGAACTTGCCGGAACTGAGGAATCGCTGGAGTTCTCTGACTTCAGAAGCGAGATGGTTGTCAAAGGAATCATTAATACATGAATTTGAAATAAAAATAAAATAAGTAAAATAAGTTAGAAATACACTTAAGTCTTTCCCGAGAGAGAGAGAGAAAGCTGTGGTTGGCTGTTTGGTTTGGATGAGAATGGATTCGGCCCACAGGGTGGACGGCGAAGTTTCCCGTGAGCAGGCTCATCTGCACTTTCGTCCTGGTGGTCAAAATACATTCTGGCAAAAATGCATTTGATACTTTACAAGGTAAAGGTGTGTTGAATCTTTTGATTTCACACCTACTCAGGAGTGTGCTGCGTTAAGCAAGGCCCCCCTCCGTGGAAGGGGTGCAGGCACGATTGACAGCCACTTGACATGTCTTGGAGCATTTTCTGGAAATTGAGAAAATAAAAGACTAGAGATTGGTAACTGATCCTTGTACAAATCAGGTGTTTTCCAATATTTTGTTTAAAAATTTGGAGGACACTGTTATGGAATTGTTTGCCAATACATGAATAAAAATAATTTTAATGATAGCTCATTATCTGTTCATTTTCTTCTGTATCTCAGAAGGAGTTTTGAGGGCCAGATGGCATTCCCGTGACAAAGCTTTTCCCAGCGACCAGTCGCAGGTTCCTAGGCACCTTCTGTCTGCAAAGGTAGGAGTCATCACGGGGTTGCTGCCGAGCTCTGTCATCCACAGCAGGCAGGGCAGCCGTGTAATTCCAAACCCAAGTGGAGTGCTTTTGAGGAGACAGGAGCGCGACTAGATATTAATAACTTTGCTGGGATAGGAGGCATAAAAAGGAACAATCTCAGGTAACCAGGATGCACGGCCCCTTGGCCAACAGGTGACGGTCACAGACTGATGAAGGGACTAACCGAAACCCCACCCATCTCATCAATAAACTAATTCCAATTAATATTTATCTCTATGCATAAAAATTATCAACACTCGTCATATATCCACGCGGATTAAATAGTGTTCCAACAACGTGTAAAAAATAACTCAATCTTGAAGAAAACGATGAACACTGAGACCCTTGTGCTCACTGAAGAGTCTAAATATGAAATTTAAATTTATGAGATATAAAAATGTAACATACAAGTAAAAATTCAAATATATTCATGCATGATAAGACTATATGAATGTGAATATGTAAATGAATGCACCAAATATGTAACATGAACGTAAATATCTGTAGAGCATATGTAAAGAATATGTGAAAAATATTAAAAATAAAGGACTTTCAGTGATAAAATATTTTACATTTGGAAGAAAATGGCTCAATTTACAAGGCATAAATTATTCTGGATTTGGAAGAAAATATGAGGGAATTAGAATATAAAAAATCAATTCAAAGAGCAAAAAAAATAGAATTTTTTGTTGTAATTCAGTAGGCTCCTTCGTTACGGTTCGGTTTGGTCTAACACGGTAATGACATCGGGGTTCCACTGGCATTCGTCGGTCAAGGCGGTGTGGAAATAACCCGCTCTGGGGTTCTGTGTGTGGTGGCTGCGCGTGAGTCTGCAGAGGTGGAGGGTGCATCATGGCAGCTGGCAGTGGAAGGCTTTGCAAGGCACGTGGCGAAAGCGCCGGGCGTGATTAGGATGTAGGCTTTAAAATCCCTTCATGAATCCGCTGTGTACACACTCAGAAAACACAAGGAGTGAAGTCTGCAAGGATCATGACAAGATAAGTAACTTTTAAAACCTTTGGCATGCTGGGGGATATAAATATTCAAAACTCAGTCGTTTTGTCTCTGAGTTACCATCGCCTTTATGCTTATAACGTCACTTAGTCGTTCGTATTAAACTCACTGATTTAGATGTTCTGCACAGGAACGAAAGGACCAAGCTTCTGTCAGGAGCTGTTTGTAACCTGGGCAACGTTTGTGAAGGCAAGATCCGTTTTGTCCTTGAGGTAGACTGGAGAGCTGAGACTCTTCCGGTCCAAAAGTCTCCAAGGCGGCCATGCAGCTCCTGGCCTTAGGGGAGAGGAGCTGTGTTCTTTTACTGTCAGGTACCTGCTGCTTCACCTAGGGCACATCTGAGGATGAGTGGTCAGCGACGGCCCGAGGCCTGGGGACATGGTTGTGTGTGTCCCTGGGGACCGCAAAGGGAGAACAGTTCTATTATTAACACTTCATCAGTCTCCAGCGCTCACTTTGCAAAACTGTTTGGGAGAGGAATGCATGTAATTAGCTGCAACACGTCAGCATCTGAAGATCGGAAAGTGCTTTCATAAAGTGTTCGGATTCTTGATGGTCGGTCTGTCATTACTGAAATTCCATAAAGTGTGACTCATAGGGAGGTGCTAGGTCACTCAATTAAAAACAATGAAATGTTAATTTAACTGCTTAAGCCGTGATTTTCTTTGCTTTGCTTTTTTTATTGCTGATTGGCTTTTATATTCCAGCAGTTCACGAGGACATTACAACAGCCCAAGAGCACTCAGATGTTTGCCGTGGCCTCTCCGCAAATGTGTCACCCGACCTTGACGGTCAGCAGGTCAGCAGGACTGAGAAGGTCCCTCGGAGATGCTGGTTGGCTCCTGCTGGAACAACCCTTTCCTTTTGGGACCCTAATGCGCCCCAATGTTCCTTCATTGGATCTGGATTAACGGCAGCATCAGAAAAAGGCTCACAAAGCTGACAAAATGAGCAAAGAGAAACGCTTCTGGAGGAGAGTTTTATGAGGGAGACAGGTCTGTGCCCCCGCCGAGGTTCCAAGTCACTCTGATTTTGGGACCCTGGCTCCCCTCTCCCAGGCACCGGGCACTGTAGACTTCGTGATTTCTGAATTCCAAAGAGAAAGGAAATTCTAAACTTCCGGCTTGAAGAGCGCTTGAGAGTAAAGCTGTGGATGGATGCAGGGAGGACGCACAGGTCCATGTGTTTTCCAGGTGTGTCCAGTAACCTCACACGGACACGCTCAGGCCGGAGGTGTGTGTCACCCATGAGAAGAAGCACGCAGCCACGCAGTGTGATGCCCTGGAGAGAAACCGCCGAAGAAGTCAGCTTTCCACTTCTGTGGCCACACCTCTTCCTCAGCTGGGCGGCGCGGGACGTGGGACGAGGGTGTTTGCTTCTCTGTTGTGGGGCGCTCACCCAGGAGCTGCCGATCCGTATCGGGGGTGCTCGCCCAGGAGCCGCCGACACCCTGCAGTCCTGCTGGCCCCGGGGCCAGAAGTCTGAGGACACTCAGCTGTGATTTTTCACATCTCTGGCTGGAGCTACTTGATTGAAGGCCGTTAAGACCGGTCAGTTTTCGAGCTGTGATTGTCACCAGCACAGTCCCTGAGGGACATTCGAGCCCTCAGAGGAAAACCCTTCAGAAGATGCAAATGCTTTCTATATCGCATGAGCTCAGCATTTTCCAAAAACTTTGAAAACCTTGTTCATTCTGGTGTCATTTATACCCATGGTATGTTCTGCAATTTCATAAGACATCAAGGTCAACTCCACCTCTTTTTTTCTTAAAGACTAATACATTTATTTGAGTCAAAGGTATTTCTTGTTTTTTTTTACTTCAAGTGTCAATATTGCTAAATGGTCTCTTAGTGCCACCTATGAATTTCAAAGTGTAACTTAAACTCTTAACAGACACACATTTGTTGTTTAACAAACCGTTTCAAGCAGTTTAACTTTCAGTCCATAGGTACTTCTAAAAAGGAGATGACTGTGTCAAGGAGTTTCATTCCAGTAAAACGCCATAAGGTCTCACCCTGCGGAATCATTTCATAAACTAGGTCAAAATGTGAAAGAAAAACCAAGTGAGAGGGAAAAAGTGACTGTGAGTGTGACTTCAAGGCAAATATGTAGAAAAAAAGCGGCTGTCAGACTAGTAGGTGTCCTTAACGCAATGAATTTGGATGGGAGATCCAACATTTAATGTGTATTTTTGATTATTTTTAGGGAAACGACTATAGAGAATTATATACCAAGTTACATAGCAAATTATATATTAAACCCAGGTAAATCTTAAGGGTTCTTCCAATAACTTACATGCATATATCAAATTTTTCCTTCAGACTTGACCACTTCCCCCGAGAACTGTTCATGGTGAAATTTCAGGCTGTACTGGGCAGGACGTGAGCTGCATGGAAGAGGCTTACTGCAGGATTGCCACTGTGAATGAAGGTGGCTTTGTGGTCCCTGGTGGGATCGCTTCCTGCAGCCCACAGCATCCGTGCCACGTTCTCTGTGCGTCCAGGAAGGAGGCACATTTGGCGAGCCGGGCTTCAGGGGAACCAAGTCCCGGCTGGAGTCGGTCCTGGCTGGATGGAACTTTCATCAGTGACCTGGCTCCATCTGGCATCGAGGGTGTGAGTGACCTCCAGAGCCAGCTCCTTCAGAGCTCACCACTCACTCAGTGCTTTTCCTGAGCCGTGAAAACATTTGCTCTAACTCTGTGGTGCAGTGATATTCCCAGATCAGTCCGTTTCCAGCCATTACATTGCAGGAGCCTTCAACAACTGCTCTCATGGAAAAAGCACATTGGACTGTTTATGACATTCTGTGGTCAATGCCACGGCCAGGAGCCAGGAGTCCGATGCTGAGGAGTGGCTGAGGGTGACAGTCGCCGTAACTCTTACGATGCCCGGCTGTGGGCGGCGTGCAAGGAGCCTGACAAGTGCTGCCTTTCAAACCAAAACAACCCTCCCAGGTGGGTATTCTTCCCAGTTACAGATGAGGAAGGGGAAGGCTCTGAGGATGAAGCCAGTCACGGAAGTGACTCGGGCGGGGAAGGGAGCCGCTGACCCTCGGGTCACGGGAGGGCTCAGCAGAGGCTCAGGGAAGAGGAAAGGAGGTGGGTGTGATGTCTGTGAGCCCAGCCGATGCGTGCAGGAGCCGCGTGGACCCAGGAAGATGCAGACCACAGGCCTGGCTTCCATGCGTGGCTGGAGGGAGTCCATGAGTGTCCACGTCTGTGAGCAGGTACAACACAAATGCACGGCTGCAGGCAGGGCACAGCATGCCGCCTCCTGGAAACCTCTGGAGGCAGAAGTGGCCCGTCTCCAATCCCGGGCTCCTCCCAGGTGAGGTGGGACCCCTGCACTGTCAGACAGGAGGGGCTGAAGCCGGCCTCTCTTCCTGCTGGACAGGACCCTGTGTGGCTTCTGCCACCTGCGCCCCAGGGCAGTTCTGCCCCAACGAGGCGTGCTGATGTCCGCTGGGTCCCTGTCGCTTAAAGAGGAGTGTGACTGATTGTCTAACTCATGCTCTCTCCCTCCCTCTCATAATTATAAACACAATGGTAAGAGTCTGGCAGTCCTTGCCCGCACACATATGGCTACCCGATTCATGAGACAGGCACTGGTGAGGTTCATTGGGTAAAGTATGGTTCTGAATAAATTAAATATCACATACATATGCTTTCACACACACCCATCTATACATATATATACACACGCCTCTATAAATACAGACCTCTGCCTTTGTTACAGATACACACACACACACACACACACACACACTCACACACCGCTGCCTATATATACAGGCCTCTATATACACACACACCTATAGATACTGTCAATGAAGGGTCAAGCTCTGTAACACAGTTGAAGAGATTTACTCTGAGCCAAATATGAGTGACCAATGGCCAATGGCACAGCCCTCAGCAGATCCTGGGAACATGTGTCCAAGGTGGTTGAGGCACAGCTTAGTTTTATACATTTTAGGGAGAAATGGGACATCAATCAAAGACATGTAAGATGGACATTGGTTCAGTCCAGAAAGGCGGGACAACTGGAAGCCGGGCTTCCAGGTCAAAGGTAGATTCAAAAATTTTCTAATTGGCAATTTTTTGAAAGAGTTAAGTTATTGTCTAAGGACTTAGGAATGTGTGGGTGGAGACACGGGGTTGTTGTGGACACCAAGGTTTCATCTTGCAGGTGAAGTCTCCAGGCAGCAGGGTTGAGAGAGAATCGATTGCAAATGTTTGTTTTCACAGTTAACAAGTCTTTTCAGCAGTAATTCCCAAATGGAGGGGGTGTAATGAGGCACGTCTGACCTCCCTCTTCCGACATCATGCTCTGAATTAGTTTTTCAGGTTAGCTTTGGAACGCCCTTGCTGAGATGAGAGGTCAATTCAGATGATCAGGGGACTTAGAATTTTATTTTTGGTTTACAATACAAACAAACACACACACACAGACACACATATCTTTGTTGCCACCTCATATGTTGCACAAAAGATTAAATGAGATGAATCACAGATCTAAATGTGACATGCAAACAGTAATGTTTTCCAGAGAAAACACAAGAAAAATATCTTCACATCCTTCAGAGAAAGCAAGATTCTTAAACACAACAAAAGAAGTTTTCTTGACATGAAATAAGCAATTGATAAATGGGACTTCATTAAAAATATAAACAACTTTTCTTTGAAAGACAGCATAGAGAGTGGAAAGGTCAATCTCAGCTGGGAGAAGATATTTGTAAAACATATTTCTCACTAAAGACATATTTAGAAAATCTGAGCATCTATAAATCAAAAAAGACCCATGAAAAATGGAAAAAATGTTTGAACTGGCACATCCCCAAAAAGCGTCTTGAAATGGCCAGTGAAATGTAAAGTTAAACCACAGGAAATGCCACCTTCCCCTCAAGAAGGGCTAAATGAAAGGGCTCACAGTGACAGGGATTGGTGAGGGCTGTGGGGCTCTTACACTTTGCTCCTGGGAATGCAGATGGGAGCAGCCACTGACCAGTGCTCAGCAGAGAGGTGCCCATGCCTCCCCTGTCTACCTCAGCAAGCCAGGAGCAACTAAAGTCCCACGGTGAGTGGAGGTGGAGAAGCCAGGCCCAGTAATTACTATCTAACTTCCTTCCTAGAAAAGCCGGCTCAGGAAAAACCAGCTATGGTGATGAAGATCAAAACAGTGGTCACCTCTGGGGAGGCCTCAAAATCTGGGAGGGGCCGGAAGGCAGCCTCTGGGGTGTAAAGTCCTCCATCCGCATATGGGGGTTCAGGCCCTTAGGAGACTCGGCTACCTGTGCCTCCGGATTCACCCCCAGCCCTGAGTAAGTTGTACCCCAATTTAACAGTAGCAGTCTATTCACAGCCACTATGGCGGCGATGGATTCTATCCACTGTGCCACTTTTGTGAGACACAGAACTTTACTGCAGTAGTTCCTCAGATCAAAACTCAATTTTTGTTTGTTTGTTGGTTTGTCTGTTTGTTTGTTTTAGAGATGAGGTCTTGCCTTGTTGCCCAGGCTGGTCTTGAGCTCCTGGGCTCAAGTGATCCCCCAACTTCAGCCTCCCAAAGTGCTGGGATTACAGGCATGAGCCACCACGCCCAGCAGGAAATAGTGCAATTTTTCAAAGATAAATTACACCTCGTCAAGAATCAAGACTCACAGAATCTTTGAAGAAAGCGGCTTCCAAGGCAGACATTATTTACATAAACAGTTGCTGACTTTAAAGCATTATTGCTCCCAAAGTATTTCTGCTGCCATGATTTCACTTCAGCCTCATGACAACTCTGTGAACAAGCATCACTATCTTTGCCATTTTCCAGATGCAGAGAATTGGAGAGTCAAAGACATGAATTCTAAGCAGCTTTTAACTGGCAGAGTACTGGTCGGAATCTTGTGTTCTATTTCAAAATAGGATGGCTTTTCCATTATGCACGGGAATGTGAGCACTTTCTCAAGAACACACAGAGAAGTTCTTATCACATACATCACATAGACATAATCAATATCACATATATCAACATAAAACTGAAGGCAAATTCTACATAAAGTATCTAGGTGAATTAATATTTATCGTATGAATATTATACTGTCTTACAGTGTATCACATGTATTTGTACTTGTGCATAATCATATGTAATACACTGTCTCACATCGCATGTGATAAGACGGTCCACTGGATTAGACTACAGAGCAAACGGTGGCTCGTGGCCCCTTTGTTTTCTAGACGTTGTGTCACACAGATCTCCACAATGACCCCCCTGCCTCCGGAGGACTGGCCAGGAGTGATTCCACCCCAACTGCAGCTGTTGCCAGCAGCTAAGAGGCTTCAGTTCTTCAGTAGCCCTCCCCTACTTCATCTGTGTTAGTCTGTTGTCATGCTGCTGATAAAGACGAACCCAAGACTGGGAAGAAAAGAGGATTAATGGACTCATGGTTGCATGTGGCTGGGAAGGCCTCACAATCATGGTGGAAGGCAAAGAGGAGCAGGTCACGTCTTCCATGGATGGCAGAGGGCAGAAAGAGAGCTTGTGCGGGGGAACTCCTCCTTATAAAACTGTCAGATCTCAAGAGACTTACTATCATGAGAACAGCACAGGAAAGACCTGCCCCCATGATTCAATTACCTCCCACCAGGTCCCTCCCACAAACCCATGGGAATTCAAATGAGATTTGGGTGGGGACACAGCCAGCTATATCGACATCCCACCCTGGAGCACTTGATTTTTAAAATAGAATTTATCTTATCTCTAGACTGATGCCAAGCACACACTGAAACCCAAATTTCTGCAGGATATTCTCAGGCCCTGGGGATGCTGTTCTCCGCCGACACCAGCTGGATGCTTCTCGCAAGGGGAACCTGAGAGCGACACGAGCCCTGCCCAGACCCACCTCCAAGCCCTCAACTCCCAGTCATCCATAAAAACACACAGGCGGGGAACAGCAGCCTCAGCTGGCTGGGAGTGCAGGAGAGTCAAGAACCCGGATCTGAGGCCAGGATGATGAAGAGGTTTCCACAGGTTGGTAACAGAAACAGAAAAAGAAGCTGGAAATCCTGTAAATGATACCAGCAAAACACCTTCATCCCAAACACACGATTATCAACACCATTCCTGATAGCTTCAGCTTTATACTTAGAGAGTCAAAAAATTTTTAAAGGACAAGATTGCTGTGTATGCACACACACTCATGTGGTAAAAAATACGGGCTTATACAGAGACCTGATAATTTCTTTTTGGACAAAGTGAAAAGGAAAAAAGACTCAAAATTTATAAGGAGCCTGCCCCATTCCCTTCCAACATGGCAGCTACTGTGTCACCGACCACATTGTACAAACAAGGAGCCTGCCCCATCTCTTCCAACATGGCAGCTACTGTGTCACCGACCACATTGTACAAACAAGAAGGAGCCTGCCCCATTCCCTTCCAACGTGGCAGCTACTGTGTCACTGACCACATTGTACAAACTAGGAACCTGCCCCATTCCCTTCCAACATGGCAGCTACTGTGTCACCGACCACATTGTACAAACAAGGAGCCTGCCCCATTCCCTTCCAACATGGCAGCTACTGTGTCACCGACCACATTGTACAAACAAGGAGCCTGCCCCATTCCCTTCCAACATGGCAGCTACTGTGTCACCGACCACATTGTACAAACAGGGAGCCTGCCTCATTCCCTTCCAACGTGGCAGCTACTGTGTCACCGACCACATTGTACAAACAAGGAGCCTGCCCCATTCCCTTCCAACATGGCAGCTACTGTGTCACCGACCACATTGTACAAACAAGGAGCCTGCCCCATTCCCTTCCAACATGGCAGCTACTGTGTCACTGACCACATTGTACAAACAAGAAGGAGCCTGCCCCATTCCCTTCCAACATGGCAGCTACTGTGTCACTGACCACATTGTACAAACAAGAAGGAGCCTGCCCCATTCCCTTCCAACGTGACAGCTACTGTGTCACTGACCACATTGTACAAACAAGGAGCCTGCCCCATTCCCTTCCAACATGGCAGCTACTGTGTCACCGACCACATTGTACAAACAGGGAGCCTGCCCCATTCCCTTCCAACATGGCAGCTACTGTGTCACCGACCACATTGTACAAACAGGGAGCCTGCCTCATTCCCTTCCAACGTGGCAGCTACTGTGTCACTGACCACATTGTACAAACAAGGAGCCTGCCCCATTCCCTTCCAACATGGCAGCTACTGTGTCACCGACCACATTGTACAAACAAGGAGCCTGCCCCATTCCCTTCCGACATGGCAGCTACTGTGTCACCGACCACATTGTACAAACTAGGAGCCTGCCCCATTCCCTTCCAACATGGCAGCTACTGTGTCACCGACCACATTGTACAAACAAGAAGGAGCCTGCCCCATTCCCTTCCAACGTGACAGCTACTGTGTCACTGACCACATTGTACAAACTAGGAGCCTGCCCCATTCCCTTCCAACGTGGCAGCTACTGTGTCACCGACCACATTGTACAAACAAGAAGGAGCCTGCCCCATTACCTTCCAACATGGCAGCTACTGTGTCACCGACCACATTGTACAAACTAGGAGCCTGCCCCATTCCCTTCCAACGTGGCAGCTACTGTGTCATCGACCACATTGTACAAACAAGAAGGAGCCTGCCCCATTCCCTTCCAACATGGCAGCTACTGTGTCACCGACCACATTGTACAAACACGGATCCTGCCCCATTCCCTTCCAACGTGGCAGCTACTGTGTCACTGACCACATCAAACAAACAAAAACTCCTGGTGAAATGATGAAAAAACATCATTTTTTCCCACTACTTATTAAGTAATTTTATGTGATATGTCTTAGGCAACTAGGAAGAACCAAGCTTAGAAACCCATCATCCATTTGTGACGTTTGTATATCTCATCATAAAGCAAGAAAACCAGTAGAAATGAATGAGTTTTAAAAATCCACCATTTATACATTTAGAATTTCAAAAGTTAATTCCAAGTAACATTTGTCTTAAAGATGTCATTGTACCCAACACCCAAAGGTCGCTTGGAAATACAGCACAGCGGTGGCAGTGGCCGGGGCAGGACCAGAATGACCTTTAGGAAGGAACAAGAGAGCAGGAAAAGAAAACACGGTGCATCCAACTCAGATCCAAAAGAAAGGCAGAGACAAAACGAAATCCAAACGCAGCAAGAAAGAAACATGGGTGAGATTTTAGACAATAAAAGGGAAACACAAAATCGTGGAAATGATTAATATGAGATTTAATTATTCAAAACCTTTTGAGGAATGGTGACCATTGATGAGCCTCACACATAAACACCCTAACTCACTGCAGATGACCAATGTGCCCTTCGTAATTGGAAGAAAAATGCATCATCTGACCCAGCAACGATACGGAAGCAAAGCTTAGTCACCAGAATTAATCAAAAGGAATATACATTCTCTAAGTTAAAAATGATGTGTCAGAAACAACATCTGCCTTAATTCTTTAATCCCATACGTGAACGACCAAAGCAAATGGGAAACATGTCGACTGGAAGTCGCAACGATTCTAAAATGTATTCGGAATTTTAGGATCAAGTAAAGAAGCCCATGTAGCCTTTTGTCCTATAAGACACACACCGTCAGGACAGCTGTGTGGTGGTGATGTGCTGAGAATATTGCCTGGGGACCTCCTGCCCGGAGTGTGAAGCTGAACATTTCCCCCAAGGTAGCCGGCACACTAGTCAAGAAACGATAAATAGAAACACAACCAGACCCAGGTCAGAGAGCTGCTGCCATGCAAGGGCACGGCCACAGTCTCTCTGGGTGCCCGGAGAGGCCAGGGCACCTCCCCCGGGGCAGGAAGGGTCCTAGTGAGTCACACCATCCCAGGCAAGGATGGGAAGGTGTGGGTGGGCACTCAGGGGCTGGTCACCGAGAGGGACGCTGAAGAAGCTTAGGAGGCCACTGGAGGGGAACTTAGCAATTTAGCGAGCATGGGGAAGTTCTGGGAACTCAGGGCTGACGAAGGCAAAAGATAGGACTGGGGGAGGCAGAGAGGCACACACACCTTTGGGGTGGTTCTTGGGCACAGGTGCAGAAGAGGGGGCATTCTTCAAGGCAGGGGCCATCCAGAGGCTAAGGTGAGGGAGGACCACCCAGACAGGTGGCGAGGAACTCACGGTGGGGAATCAGAGGGTCTCCGTGTCTGCTGATTACCCGGCAACATGGTGAGGTAGAGGGAGAGTCTCTGGGCAGGCAACTGCAGGGGCAGCAGCAACCTGGGGGCTGATGACCGGGAGGCTGCGTCTTACCAATGCTGGGAGAGCTTTCGTGGAAGATACAAAGAGGTAGGCTCCAAGTGGCTTAAAGTCTGCTTGTTTGGGCTGTTTTTATCTCAGTTGGATGTATATAAATTTGAGCTTGGTCCTGGTGGGTTTTGGCACTAACAGGTCTCAGCCTGCAGAGAAAAAATGAACCACCCAAGACTTGCCAATGCCATCTGCTGTGAGACTTGTTAACTCTGCTGTTTAAGACATGCCAGAGGTGTTGAACACATTCAGGAAGTATGAAGACTCCCTGATTCTTAAGATAATCGTGCTTAGCAATGCAGAGTTCAATGTTTTATATTTCTTTAATAAAATCAGAAGTATGTGGAAGAGAAAAGCAAACAACACCCGAAACCCATTCAGAGAGCAGCCCCACCCCCATACCTTCAACACCACCATCGCCAGGAGTCCCCCAGCCTCAACATGCACCTGCAGCTTACAGCCCGCTCTGCTCTGCTGAAGACCTTGCTCCTCCCCGTGTAGTCCAAGCCATCTTCACTCTGGCCTCTGGCTCAACAGTGCACCTGCCTCATCCCCTCCTCCACCCTGGCCCTCCAGCCGCACCCCTCCTCCACCCAGCCCAGTCCCTCCAGCCGCATCCCTCCTCCACCCAGCCCAGTCCCTCCAGCCGCACCCCTCCTCCACCCGGCCCAGTCCCTCCAGCCGCACCCCTCCTCCACCCAGCCCAGTCCCTCCAGCCCCACCCCTCCTCCACCCGGCCCAGTCCCTCCAGCCGCACCCCTCCTCCACCGGGGCCTGGTCTCTCCAGCCGTGCATCCCACCAGCCATCTCAGCGTCCTGTGCTCCCAGGCATCACCTCCTTCTGTGCATCCTTTGTCTACACCTGTGTCTCCCACTGAGCTCTGAGGACAGAAGACGTGCCATCTCCAGCTCTGAGCCCGCTTTCCCAGGTAAGCACAGACCTCCCAGGCTTCGGGGCAGGAGGAGTGGACAGCAGGCTCCTGTGTGGTCCGCGTTCAGCACAGGCTGCCTCTTACAGCTGGGGCTCCACGGTCCTAAGATCTGGTCCTTACACGTGGCCAGGTTATGCGTTCCTGCCTTGGGTCTTTACACACAAGCTCCTACAGCTCAGAGACTGTAAACAAACTGCCCTCTGATAGGTGGCGACTCCAGTTTTCAAATCCAGGGCCATCCAGTTACAAAGCCGCTGTTCTTAACCACCATCAAACACCCAGGACTCCGATTCCTGTTCATTGTCCCAAAGCCCCTGCACTCTGTCTCAGGACACTGCTGGTCCAGGCCAGGGCTCCGCCTGGGTCCTGCTGATTCCTGTCTCGGGGGAGGGGGATGTCTTCCTTCTGACCTCAGCACACCCAGCAGCCAGGAGCGGGAGTCCCCTCGAGGAGCTCTTCCATGCTAAGCAACTTTGCTGTGTGCGTCGGTGAACGCCAAACCTGCAGTCACCCTGGTGCCGCAAGATTCTGACAAAGCTTCTAGGTGACCCCAGGGTGCACTGCTTCCCCAGACCCCACAGGCACCACAACCCCGGCTGCTGTCCCCCCGCCCCATGTGTGCCAAAGGCTGTGTGTTTCAGCCCAAACGTGTCCAGCTCTTTCCCGCCTTTGCAAAGCCGTCTCCCCCACTCCGTGGGCCATTTGGGAAATCCCCACTCATCCTTTAAAAGATTTGCCTCACTTCCATATCACCATCTTCAGAAACCATTCTGAACCCCAGCCTGAATCCCACGCCTGTGTTTGTGGCCAGAGCTCCTGTCTACCTGCTGCCACAGTGGACCCAAGGAGGTGGGCAGATCTGAACTCACTCCGAGTGCAGTGGGGACCCAGGGAGGGCGTAGAGAAGGACGCTGAGATGGTGTGGGGCACGACACAAGGGTTAAATTAGGAGAACCCGGGAGGGGACCACCGCACGGTGGCAGCTGGCTGATTATTTCGCCTTCAGCTAAGGTGGCCAGGAGTGCAGAGGACTCATTTTGGAGGTAAAAGAGACAGTCTTGGGGGTGCACTGGGGACAACGGGTAGGGGAGTTAGTGGAATCAAGGATGGGCTTAAGCATGTGGCTTGAGCTCTTAGGCGAACGGCGGTGGCATTTATGGGTTTAGGAAGTTAAGAGCGCCCTATAAGCCTCTACGTGGATGGGGCATTGTGGCTGGAATGACTGCCGCTCGGCACGCTGCTGAGGCACCCCCAGGCCTGCAGGGGGCGGCGTCGGGGAGCCCAAGGGCACGAGTCGGGCGCTCAGGGCCGGGTGCTGACCCACCCGTGGATGGAGAGGCTCCTTCCTGACGGCATCCAGTCATGTCCAGATCCAACGTTCACGAGAAGGTGAAGAAAATCACAGTACCTGTTGTTGCACGCTCCCGTGATGAGTCTGTATTTGTTGGCCAGGCAGGTGTTTGGGCATTTTGGTGGCAGCATGTAGGCCAGGCATCCGGACATGTTTGCAACGACGCTCAGCAGATCTTCTGATAAAGCATCTGTGGAAAACAGGGAACCATGAATTCTGCGCTTGGAATCACAAATCCACCTAACAAATACTCTACTGCAGTCTCAAAAATGGCTCCAGCATCTGAATTTGGGATTCATATGTAACTGGGGTCACCGTTTTCGAAAAAAATCTGCTTTCTCCCTTTACATCAAGTGCTCACTCATTTAATCCCCTTGAGCTTCCTTATTGCTAGAAACATGGGGATTTTAAAATTTTATTTTGCTCTGTGATCTTTCAGAAAAGCAATCTAAGAGCTCTCAGCCCCCAGGGGCATAAGCCAGCAAATAACTTTGCAGCTACCATCATCTCTCACGAGCACGTCTCCCGGGCTCATTCATCACAACTGCACAGTCAGGCACATGTGCCCAGTAATGGCCGCAGTGCTTTAGAAGACAGCAAAGAGTAGAATTTATCCCGTGCCCAATGTGGAGAAACCTTGTCTTGATGAAGGTGCTGCACTTATCTATCACACCTTTCACTTCTCCTTTGTATTGATTTTTGGTTCCCTCGTAAATCTTTCCAGATGAGACGAGAGCCCAGAAAACAATTTCCTGGTTTGTTTGTCTGTTTCTTTGTTTCTTTGGTCAGCTACATCACTATAATTTATATGCTATTCAGCGAATGAAAGTGAGAGTGGCTTTGCTGTCCATTAGCAGAGGTGATCATCCGTTACTTCTCCAAGATGCTTCATATAAACCTATGATGATAATGCCACAGAACTTTGACTAACCAGATACCAGTGAAAGTGAGATATTCAGTAGAAAAAAAATGCCAGGAAGGAATGCATTACATTTCCAGACATGAGACAAACCAGTCTTTCAGTCATGGATGCTCACGAGCAACACAGTGCAAACGGCTCTGTGGGGACAGTTAGGTAAACCCTGGGGCTGCAGCGAGCGTTCAGCTGGGGGAGGATCAGCCTTCCTGGAAGAGCCGAGCACAGGTTCTTCCTGACAGGGAAGTCCTTGAGCGGGTGCTTGCAGACAACAAATCTTGTGCAATGGAAAAGAGCCACTAGGTTACAGTCACGTCATGAGACTAACGTGAAGGAACAGTCTAGAAGGAGAGGCACTGCCATTTCATGGAGTTATTGCTTGGTGATGAAGTAGCCAGAAGTAACGGGGAAGCTTTTTACCTTCCTCGCATTCTAAATTTTCTGGATTGGCTATGCTTACAATGGAAATAATTTTGAAACATTCTAAATTATGGAGTCCTTAAGTTCTACGTGATAGCCTGCTCCCCTAAACATCTGTCTCTACAGACCCAGCAACGGGCAAGTGTCTCTAAAACAGGGACCAGAAAGACCCACATCTTCTGACGCCAGGAGCTGCCATTTCCATAGGGGGCCTGGCGGGACCCGTGACAGGACTGTGGACCAAAGTTCTCGAAAGCATCGTTTGACCACATATTTGAAAGAAAAGGCCTTTCAAATGAATCTTAGGTTGCCATGAAATTAATTAAACTTCACTGTTAAGTTTAGGATTTGAGAATTCTGGTTAGTACTGGTTTAGCCAAGTTTGTCTTATTCTAAAAGCCAAGTAAACCAGCAGCGAATTGATTTATAGCGAGTTAGAAGGAGGAACTCAGAGGCCAAGTAGCTCATGACACTGCACAGAAAATAATCTTGATAAATTAACTAAAAAGACATTTCGCTTCCTTGCTCCCCATCACAGGAACCACTAATATGCCTTCTGACTGCCCGTGTTACCAGCTCAGTATCTTATGCCCATAGAGTGCTTTATAAAGAGATAAGGAAATGCTGGCATTTGCTCCTGGCTTACGCGCTGGCCTTCCGATCGCCGTCAGAGTGAGCAGTGCTGCTGTCCTCACCGCAGAGAGGAGCGGATTGGCTCTCCAAGGTCCCGGGGATCTCCGCTAAGGCAACGGGAACTCGGTGGGAACACGGGGCTTCCCACAACACGCTGCCTCACACGGCAAGGCCCCTCGTCGAAGAGGGTTTATGAAGGAGCTTGCCAAGTTTTAACTAGGAGGAAGGCTATGGGAGCATTCCTAAATTATTTTATACCATAAAATGGATGTTTAGCTTATCGAGCTAATTTTCAAATTTGATTTGAATAGGAGAGAAACAGCTATTTTTCAGAATAGCAAAAATAAGATATGGAGACTGTTTGGTAAGCATTTTTTTAAATTCCAGCTTTTGTGCTTGGAAAGAGCCGGAGTCCCAGCCTGCTCGGCCTCAAGTGAAAAACACGCTCTGAACAAGCAAGCCCTGGACAAAGTCACGGTGTCCTCCCTCAGGAGCGCCCTTCTAGTGGGGAGACGGGCACGCATTACCGGTGGGGTGCCGTGACTGCTGGGTTCTGGGGAGACGGGCACGCATTACCGGTGGGGTGCCGTGACTGCTGGGTTTGGGGGAGAGGTGCGCGCATTACCGGTGGGGTGCCGTGACTGCTGGGTTTCCAGGCTGACTTTTCTTTTCATCGCTTGTATTGATGTTTCCATTATCTCTGCTGCTCGGGCAATCGCGCCGCTCGTTGGCTCAGGAAGTTTGGAAAAAGACAGAAGCTGAGCTGGGGAAAGGATTTCTCTTTTTTTGAGGTTTCTATGGCACATAAAGAAGACATAGAATAGATCATTTGTCTATGGCAGCTTTGGTACTTAATTACTATTTAAATAAGCAGACGTTTGTTGAGTAACTACTGTGTCCCAGACCGTGCGACGGGCACTGCGGGGCATGCGAAGGTGAAACGTGCAGCGGCTGTCCATGGGCTCATCAGGTTTCGTAATAGAAACGGTGTCAGTGAGCATCAGTATTGAACGATGATGAGAACGGCTCATCCTTCCCTTTCCAAAGCTGCCGTATCTGAACAAATTTGATTCTCATAACAATCGTCGACAGACCATCACATCCAAACCGAGACATGATTTGCTTATGTCCCAGCTGATGAAACAGGAGCCTGGAGAGTACACGGCCTCAACCCGATCTCAGAGCCAAGGCCTGGCGAGGGCACCTGTGTCCCGGCTGTAACTTCTTCCCTTCCCACTCCAGCGCAGCCCCGGGGCGGGGCAGTGAAGGTGTTCACAGTAGAGCTACATACACCCTCATAGAAGAAGACACCTGTGAAACCTCCCCTCACCTGCAGCCCCCTCACCTGCAGACCCCTCACCTGCAGACCCCTCACCTGCAGACCCCTCACCTGCAGCCCCCTCACCTGCAGCCCCCCTCACCTGCAGACCCCTCACCTGCAGACCCCTCACCTGCAGACCCCTCACCTGCAGACCCCTCACCTGCAGCCCCCTCACCTGCAGCCCCCCTCACCTGCAGACCCCTCACCTGCAGACCCCTCACCTGCAGCCCCCCTCACCTGCAGACCCCTCATCTGCAGACCCCTCACCTGCAGCCCCCCTCACCTGCAGACCCCTCATCTGCAGCCCCCCTCACCTGCAGCCCCCCTCACCTGCAGGCCCCTCACCTGCAGCCCCTCCTCACCTGCAGCCCCCCTCACCTGCAGCCCCCTCACCTGCAGACCCCTCACCTGCAGACCCCTCACCTGCAGACCCCTCACCTGCAGCCCCCTCACCTGCAGCCCCCCTCACCTGCAGACCCCTCACCTGCAGACCCCTCACCTGCAGCCCCCCTCACCTGCAGACCCCTCACCTGCAGACCCCTCACCTGCAGCCCCCCTCACCTGCAGACCCCTCATCTGCAGCCCCCCTCACCTGCAGCCCCCCTCACCTGCAGGCCCCTCACCTGCAGCCCCTCCTCACCTGCAGCCCCCCTCACCTGCAGCCCCCCTCACCTGTAGGCCCCTCACCTGCAGGCCTCACCTGACCTGTAGCCCCCTCACCTGCAGCCCCCCTCACCTGCAGCCCCCCTCACCTGCAGACCCCTCATCTGCAGCCCCCCTCACCTGCAGCCCCCCTCACCTGCAGGCCTCACCTGACCTGTAGCCCCCTCACCTGCAGCCCCCCTCACCTGCAGCCCCCCTCACCTACAGACCCCCTCACCTACAGCCCTCTCACCTGCAGCCCCCCTCACCTACAGACCCCCTCACCTACAGCCCTCTCACCTGCAGGCCCCTCACCTGCAGCCCCCCTCACCTACAGCCCTCTCACCTGCAGACCCCTCACCTGCAGCCCCCCTCACCTACAGCCTCCTCACCTGCAGCCCCCCCTCACCTGCAGGCCCCTCACCTGCAGGCTTCACCTGACCTGTAGCCCCCTCACCTGCAGCCCCCCTCACCTGCAGACCCCCTCACCTGCAGACCCCTCACCTCACCTGCAGGCCCCCCTCACCTGAAGGCCCCCCTCACCTCACCTGCAGACCTCACCTCACCTGCAGGCCTCCCGTCACCTGAAGGCCCCCCCTCACCAGGAACAAATGACTTTGTCAGTCACAGAAGCAGCAGAGCCGGAGCATAAGCACCTGTGGGGCTCCCCAGGACTCGGCATGGCGGACAGGATAGAGACCCTCCCCAAAATGCACGCTTTCCTTGGAGACATTTATCTAAAATCTATCTGAGCAAGAAATTTGGCTGATAGGAAGAACGAGAATCTCTGAGATCTGAAGGCCAAGGGCACTGCTTCTGATGAAATCCACTTTCTGTGCCTCCTAGAGCATCACCTACATGCACTTCAGGGCTCACCTGTGTCATCCTTTCTCTCACCTGGCACCCACAGGACAACACAAGCTGGCACCAAAAGGGCTACATCAGGGAAAGAGCTCAGCTCCTGACCATGGCCTACAGTGTCTCACCCAGTGGGTCCACTGGATGGGTCCCCAGGCCACGCTGCTCGTGCCAGCCCTTCCTGTCCCTGTCACTGCCGTGCAGCCCAGAGGGCTCTCCCTCGCTGGCTGGTCACGGTCTCGTCGTGTCCACGCTCTGCAGAGCTTAGCCTACAGGGAGCTCAGTTCAGGAGAGCCTGGAGAGGTGCTTCAACCACCCCACAAGCCACAGCAGTCTGCGCTGTTCATCTGCAGCTATTTCCCAGGGGCCGCAGCCGTGGGTCATTCCGGAGGCAGACACATGTTACTGTAAGACCTCAGCTTCAGCACACGAGCAAGATATTAAGGGGCGACACTTGCAGGCTCTAAATTGCAGCACAATGTCTGAAAGTCAAACTCCAGTTAGGGGAACTGTGACTCCAGCTGATTTCGCATTCTTAGTGTGTGGAGCCCAGGGCAGAGCCATGTGTCAGACATGTGTTCGCACTGATTCTCCGGATCGGTCTTGGCTCGTGGACACCATCCAGAAGCTTCATTTGATTGAGTAAAAACACTACTTTAGCTGGTCTATCTGCTGCCCCAGCAATGCCCAGAACGTTTCACTGTGAACACTGAACAGACGCACATGGTATCACCAATCTAAGTGCAGATATTCCGGGCGGAATACGCTCCGGAACTCACAGTGAATTCTGAATATTGGAAACTGTCCCTGAATGCTGAGAAGGAACGAATTTACTGCTCAAGGAATATGATCCTGGAGAGAGCATGGGCGAGCCACGGAGACCGATGGGAGCATGTGATTCCTTGGCCTCTGGTCTCCCCGGACCCACAGCCTCCTCGTGCTAATGCTTTTCTGCCCTCACCCAAATCACACAATTAGGAAGGGGAGAAAGGGAAGGAGTTGCTCCCGCCCTACTTGGGCACCAAATCTGAGGTAGGAAGTGTGTGCAGTCCTCAGAGAGAGAGAGAAAAAAAAAAAAAGCACGCTCAGAGTGACTGCAGTTTAGACTTTGTTTTAAAGGCAAGTAAGTGCAAGCTTTGGCTCATTCAGGGTCGGTTCCCCAACTGAGTGTGGTCCTGGTGAGGCCCTTGCAGGAAGCTGGGTGAGTCCAGAGGCCTTTGCTCCTCACGGCAGTGGCCGCTCTCTGCCACGGTGGGATCAATGCACATTGCCCTGTCCGAGGGGTGCCTGCCAGGTCGTGTCTTCCTCCAGAACGTACTGCACACTCTCCCGTCAAACAGGGATGCTCTTCCCCAGAGCCTGGGCCGGCGTGCTCACTGCACGTTGTAAAGATCCGGGTCCCCAGGTACAGGCCCCCGTCACCAGTGAGCAGCCTGTCCTGGTCTCCTTCCCATTGCTCTATGGGAGCTGGTCTCAGGGAATGAGGACAAACACTAAAACTCTGGCTGCATCTACCTTGGGAGCAAAGTCCTCCGTCCCCGACCCCACGCTACCCAGGTAAGTGACGTGATGCGTGAGGGCGAAGGGTGGAGTCTCAGGCGCTCCTTTTTCATAAACACTTTCCAAACGCCCGGGCCACACCGCCGTCCGCGAGCCCGTGGAAGAGGGAACTTCGGCACACTCTCGCTTCCGATATTATTATTTAGGGAAAAGTTCTGTTTTCCTTTTCAGCTCTAAAGTAACTAGATGTGTTTTGAAGGGTAAAAGCATTTTATTACTATTAAGACTTTTACTCAAAGCCGGTTCTCTAACCACCAGCCATCACGTTTTCTGATGATCTGTAACAAACCCATCCCTAAATGAAGTGCACCACTCAGGGGTCTGTCTTTACAGAAGGGGCAGGGACCTGTGGGAATATAAAATGATCTCATTCATCTCTGTGTCGCAGCATCTGGAACGATGACTGTTCCTCAGCAGAAACAGAATTTCTTAAGGAAAGAAACACAGTTGGAATAGGTATACAGGTAATTTTTGAGAGCTATCAAAAGGCAAATCTTGCCAAGAGTCTCTGCAGCAGACACCTCTCCCTGGCTTCCCCCACTCCAGTGCATCCTTAGGATCAAGGCGTTGATTTCAAAAGGGGCCTGGTAACATGCAATTTGTAAACCAAAAATAAGATTCTAATGTCCTCCGCTAAACACCTGAGTGGATTCCTCATCTCGGCCAAGAGCATTCCAAAGGTAACCGGAAAAGCTGGTTCAGGCCGTGACGGGAAAGTCATGGGTTGGACGTGCCTCATTGTACCCACCGGCATCAACATCAGCACAGACCTTAAGTCTGATAGGAAACATTCACGATCTATTCTCTGCGATGCCTGCTAACCTGGAGGCTTCATCACAAAAGCTTGGTGCCCACAAGCCTTAACGCAACCCAGACATTCCTTCCTATTGATAATTGTTTCAACCAACTGCCAATCAGAAAAATGTGACATCTGCTTACGACCTGGAAGCTCCCCACCATGTCCATCTGACACGTGTTGATTGGCGTCTTATGTCTCTCTAGGATGTGTAAAAGCAAGCTTTCCCCCAGCCATCGTGGGTGCATGTCCTCAGGACCGCCTGACACTGTGACACGGACGCTTCCCTAACCTTGGCAAAATAAACGTTCTAAGTGGATCGAGATCTGTCTTAGTCCTTGGGTTCACAACTTGCCACCACAAGAGCAGCACACACTCCTAACTACGCACGTGGCACCCACCCCCCTCCCCACTCCCCACTCCCACCTCTTCCCAAGTAATTCCTGCCCGTTTTACACATATTACAGCGTGCATGAGTTTATGAGAAATATTTTTTTCCTTATTTTCCCTTTGATTCAATTTTTAGGAAATAAATAACAATTTGTTTGCAACCAATGTGAACAATAAGGTATTTTTCTGGCTGAAATAATAGAAATTTGGAATACATTAACTGCTGTCTTTTGATACTTTGTATCTCAAGAGCTTCTATAATTATGAGTCAACTTTCTACAAAATAATAAGCGTGGAAGGACAAACTGCTTCACAGGTTTTCTGCTTTTCTTTTCTTTTTCTAAATGGGTAACATGAGACCACAGTATCCTTAATAGTGGTGTCTGTCACATAATCGCAAATGCTAAGTACCTAAAGAATGGAGGCGCGCCCCATTTAATTATCTTTTATGTGCCTCGGGTCATGTCACAGTCACATCACCAAAGATCCGGATCTAGGTCTCGCTTTTGTCCCTAATCTGTCCTAATCCTTGAGGAGAGAGGCCCGTTTTGCTATCAGGAGCCTCTATCGTCCTTTGACGATCCAGGAAATACGTAACAACAGAGGGGACCTGGACCGATGGAGGGTACCGTGTCTGCAGGTGTTGGCTGGATCACGGTGCTCTTCCTCTCTGCCTTGCTAAAGAACGATTGGAGATTAAATACCAGTTCTGGCGGCTGCTTACATGGGACACCGGGGAAGTAAATGAGCCCTGGCAAGCTTCAGGTTTCCATTTGCAATTGTGAAAATCAGGCCACGCCTGTGCAGATGTCGGGGGGACGCGCCCGTAGGTGGCATTGGGGGGGCGGCCCCTCCGCAGGGCTCACCTCTGCATCGTGGCGTACATGGCGGTGTCTACCAGGCACTTGCTTTCCTCCAGGATGCTGGCAATGCGAGACTCCGCAGGCTTTCCTAGAAACAGAGTGTCACACAATCAAAGCGCAGTGACGGTTCGGCAATTCCCTGACGCTGTCGCTTTGCCCCTCAAGCCCGTGCTGCTGTGGTGAGGCCCACACAGCTTCCGGGGCAGGCGGGTTGGCCAGGTCCCGGGGGTCGCTTCCCTCTAGGGCCTTTGCTTCCCCATACAGAGGGGCGTCCGTTCCCCACGCACAGAGCTGCCTGGAGGATGGGACGAGTGAGTCGCTCACCTTAATTTCTCACTTGCCCAAGTCACTTAAATGATTCTGAGTAACTTATATTCTGAATATTTATCACTGGTTACCTGAACTAGCGGTAAAGTTGATAATAAGATTTGCCTATCTTAATTTGTGTACTTAATAAAAGATAAAATGCTTCCATTATACCAGCATGTTCCAGCGAAAACACTCACTCCTATGTTACTCGTTATAGAACCTGGAACGTTTCTGGGTAAAAATGTGAAGTTCTAGACGGTAACAGGAAGACGGCAGTGCTTCCAGTCATGATCACACAGCGCTGCTGAATGCACTTGTGAGGCATCAACACTCCATCAAGGGAAATGATGGATCCCAAAAGCAGATACAAGTCCCTGAGGGGACACCAGGCTCCCGCTCTCCGCCCGGCCCAGCGGGGCGTCTGCAGGAGGTCGGCCCAGGAGAGGCGCCTGCAGGTTCTTCAAGGCTTCAGCCCCAAGCGCCTTCCATGCTGGTCCCCACCCAGGCAGCAAACAAACTCCCCCATCACTTCTTCCTCCTCACTCTGCCCCGCCCCGTCTGTTCCCTGGACCACCCAATTTCTCCTGGTGTGACACAGCCAGGTTAAGAAAACTCCATGGCGGATCTCTCTTGGGGTTCTGGGATGAGTTACCCGTGGTTAAGCACTCGGGGCAGAGGGTGACCCCTCAGGGTTGGGCACAGAGGCCCCGGTGTGGGGCTTCATGGAGCGAGGGCAGGAGGGAGGGAGGGGCACCCAGCTGGGCTCACAGCTCCACCAGGGCCCCCCAGCACAGCCAGCAGAGCTGCGGGCTCTGGGTGTGGAGTCTGAACAGGGGACCCGGTTTCACACCAGCGTGGGCGAGCTCAGGAAGTAAGATGTAGGGGGTGGGACGGATGCCCCTGGGAGTGAGTAGGAGCAGAGAGAGGAAGGGCAGCCTGGGACTCACAGGACCGGTGGCAGAGGCCGACCTCAAGGAGCAGCATTCGGGGCTTTACCAAGATGCCTTTCAGCTCTCAAGAGCCAGGGAACCACCTATTCCACAAAGGCTTGAGGTATAAGACACTTGGAATTTTCATTTATTTTCTTCTTATTTCCTTCTGAACCCGCTGCAATTTCCCAGGCGACTCAACTCACAGTTTGGATTCTGAGGTCAGCCATGGCAGCTTATTTGTCAAAGCTGTGCCCCCACTCCGCTCCTCACCCCCCAGGCAAGACTCTGGTGCTTTTGGGATGTTCTGGCATTCTTAAGTGGCAGGGGGTGACGGCCATGGGCTCTGGAGTGAGACCAATCTGCCTCCGCGTGACGCAGCAGATCACTTCACCTTGCACAGTTTTCTCTGCTAGCCGCAGAGTGACGTCTTAGGATGGTTTTAGAGAGAAGTTTGCAGGGCTCTTGACCGCGGGCTGGCAAGCGCTCAGTGCTCCGGACCCTGGTGCCATTTGCTTTCAGCCTCTGGCCGCTCTCTCTCAGCTGCATTCCCAGGTTCTCTTCCCTCAGTGGTCTCCCTCCTGTTGGCATCACCCCAGGTGCATTCCTGGCTCCTCTGACCTTTACCCTCCCCTCTCACCCTCCTTTCGTCCTCTCTCAGTAAACACCTGTTTTCAACCTTAACGCCTCTCCTGGGCCACGCCATCCTCCTCTGTTCCCCACTGAGGGGAGTTAATGGCCTGAAATAATCACCTGCCAACTCCAGTCCCCCAGCAAGAAACCCGGGCGTGGTCTGTCCTGCCGTTCACTCACCATGCTGTGATGTCCCCACAATCCCTCTGGAAGAACGTCTCACTCCTGCCTGGCCCCTGCGACTCTCACGTTCCACTGCCTTAGTAGAAGGAGCTCTCCACAGGCTCCTGCACTGATCCCCCCACCTCCCGTCCTCCTGTCCCTCCTGCGTCACCCAAGCGACCTTTCTAGAACAAGGCCTGCCTCTGCCTGTGCCTTTGATGAAAGCATCTGAAGGCTCTGGATGCCCATGGAATTGCACGCAGGCCCTCCTCAGAATTCAGGACGTCCACAGCCTGGCCAAGACTGACCTCCACGCTGCAGAGCTGAGGACGATTATCCTTCGTCTCACGAAATTGTCAACCTCAAGCTCCCAGCTTTTCCTTTATGAAATTTTGATCCTGCTGATCTTTAGGAACCAGAAAAAAAATTAGCTCTGTCACTCACACCACCTGTGTACGTGCATTTTCTCAGTGAGGGCTCTGCAAAATTCTGTGCTATTCACGACTGAGACCAAAGGCTGGTTTTCAGCAGGTACTTGATAATTATTTAGGAAGCAACTGATTAAATACAAGGAAATGCTTATGTTTTTCCACTATGCTTGGAAATGGCAGTTACTAGAGAGGTAATTTTCTGTTATTGATCAATATTAGTATATTGTTCAGTTTAACCGGTCACATGTTGCTTACTCTCTGGTTTCTTTTGATTGGAAAATATTTTACAGAATTAAAACAATATTTTTATAGGCTTACAAATTATTATTGTCTTTTAAGTTTCATAAACTAAATACATTTCTGTATAAAACGTCCTGCCAGAGACACACAATTCTCATGGGATAGTCTCAAGTCTCTGTTGGGAGCCACAGTGTTTCATCGTTTGGGTTAAATACTTCTCGGCTGAATAGAGATGATCGGTACCCTCTGTAGGGGAGGAAGGAACCTCCGCTCTCCCTGCATCTTAATTTTATGGGGCATTTTAAATTCGACTGACAAAAGGCACATTCACAAGAGGAAAACCCACGGCAGGTTACTAACCTGGCCTCCTGCTTCCGCAAGGGAGCCCCTGAGCGCCCGGAGATGGAAACTTGGAGGGACAGTTAGAACTCCGCTGCACAGCCCCTCAGCAAAAGAACACCCCATTTCCAAGAAGCTGCAAGACCAAAGCGAAGGACTTTGAGCTCCCAGGAAACACATTGCGAGGAGGCCGCTCTGGGGCAGCTACGGGAAGGGAGGCTGGGGCTGCACTCAGGCTCCCCACACAAATGCCTCTGGGCTGGTTCCAGGCTGTTGAGGGCCTGGGCTCTGCTGGAGAGGGAAGGGGACACTTCTGTGGATTTATGTTCTACTTTTAGGCAAACGGGGGGTGCAGACAGCTTTTCCTGCATCTGCTTCTTCTCAGTTTCCAGCAGCTCACGTTAGCTCTCCCGCCACCAGGGAGCTGGGTGGCCGGCTTTGAGCCCCTTCCCATCGTCAGCCCTGCAGCTGCCCGTCCTTCTTTGTGCCAAGCAGTCCCAGGGAAGAGGAGTCGGATGCCAGGACCATAGACTTAAGGAGTTTGAACCTGACCTTTATTTTTTTCAGAACTGAACACTGAATTCCAGGGAGTCACAGGACTTAATTACTCGCCCTGCAGAAGTGGCCCGATGCTCCCTGCCTGCGCCTTCTCAAGATTGCTCCTGCTCTGAGAGGCGCAAGGCATGGGTCCCCCCAATTCTCCTTTATGCATTTTCATATTGTTTATTAAACAGGCGGGATTCAGGGATGCATTATGCAAGAACACACTGTATTTCAGAAAGAAGAAGGAAGTTGCCTTGTTCCAAAGACTGTTCATGTAAAAAAAAAATTATATATATGTATATGAAAGCCAAAATCTTTCTTCACCAAAACCATAAGCTCCCAGGACCAGAGCTTTGCCCCTGAATGATTCTAAGCACTTGATTTCCGTTCAGAGTTGTGTGTTGATCCTCACTTTAATCATTGCTGTTGGCCGAAATTTATAAACTGGGGGAAGGTTTTCCAACTTTCCTTTTTAAACAAACTCACTCGCTAGGCAAGCTCCCCACGTCTTCCCAGTCCGCGGGCACTGCCTCGGCTTCCCGTTGCTCATTTGCGTCTTATTTTCTTTTAACCACTGTAACTTGTGGAATATTTGCCATAAAGATAATTGCACATAAATCTTGATTTTACACAAATGCTGGACTGCAGCTCGGTCTGTGCAGTGATAAACACACAGGGCTCCGGTGATGAGCACTCAATTCAGCGCTTTAGAGCGGGGGTTGAGAGCAAACTTCTCTTAGATGACAATGGGTATGAGTAGATTTTGGGGGGAAATGAAACTTTTTCGAATTTCAAAGCCTCTTGTTACAGAATTTGCAGGTGCTGAAGTTCATTTCTCCTTGTGGTTTGACCCTGGGGGATCTTGCTCTGGAACAAGAGTCTCTCCCAGTCTGAGCACCTGCCGAGATCTTTCCCTCTTGATTCACATCTTCCATGATTTACAGACAAGTTGATAAAGCTACAGACTCTCTCCAGGACTGATGTTTTTCTTCTCTCTCTCTCTCTGAGATTCTCACTCTGTCACCCAGGCTGGAGTGCAGTGTCACGATCTCCACTCACTGCAACCTCCACCTCCTGGGTTCCGCCGATTCTCGTGCCTCAGCCTCCTGAGTAGCTGGGATGACAGATGGTCACCACCATGTCCAGTTACTTTTTTTGTATTTTGAGTAGAGATGGGGTTTTGCCATGTTGGTCAGGCCGGTCTTGAACTCCTAGCCTCAAGTGATCTTCCCGCCTCGGCCCCCCAAAGTGTTGGGGTTACAGGTGTGAGCCACCCCACTGGCCTGATACTTCTCACTGAGCACTTATCATCACGCTTCAAGTATGAGGATGAGTGTTGGTTCTCTGTGAAGACCTGGGACGTGAGGCTGAGTGACCACAGCCTTGCCACTTCTGAGCACTGCAGACCTCTATGCTTTGATCTGTAAAATGGGTGCCTGACAAATACCGGGCAAGCCGCCTGCCAAGCAGGACCCCTGCGGAGCGCTGTCTCCTTACAGGTGACCACGTGGCCTGGGGAACCGGGGTCCTCGTGGCCCTGCCGCACAGAGGCTGGGGAGCAGGCTGAGGCTTTTGCTTCCCAGAGTCTGTGAGCACAGGTGCCATAAACACACACATAATCACTGGGCATCAGCATTTTCCAAACGAATTTAAAACTGCAAAACAACTCTTAAAGGATGTAAAATTGAAACCCTGTGAGACACATAACATTTTTTAAGTAACTCATTCACATTTCAAATAAATAATAAGTCAGCTTGGAAATATTGGAGTGGGCGGGCAGAAGGATGCGTCCCGCTGTGCGGAGAAACTGTCAGCCGTCATGCTGTGCACTCGGGACGTATCACGCAAACGTGTAAGCAAAAGGAAAAGCTCAAACGTCTCAGAGATGGAAAAATAATTTTACAAAACTGCTTTAGCAAAAGCTGTGGATCCTGCATTCCTGTTGGCTTTTTAAATGTGATTTTTAAAATTAAAAACATGTTACAAAGTTTTAAATATTTTGTTGAGTAGCTCTCAGGTATAACGACTTGATCATAACTAGCTCCTGACTTCTAACATGCTTTACTCTGGTTTTATACATCCAGATCCTTAATACATATGAAATAAAATAACAGTAACTGATTCACAAACCACTGACTGAGCACCTGGCATGTTCTGGGTGACGGAGTGGCTGATTTATTCTGGGAAGATACGGAATCACTTTTTCCTGAGGTTCATGATATTGTGACTCTGATTTAATTTTTTTTTTTTAGTGTTTGCCAGGGCACTGCACTTGCAGCTTTAAATGGAGTATCTCATTCTTGCTCACGAATAACGGTGGTGATGGGTAATTTTCCAGTGTTATCCATGTGCAGGTGAGGGGCAGGAACCAGGGGTGAGTAGCGGATCCTTGCAGCATGGATGGAAGCTGGCAGGGAAAGGCCCCGTGGCTTCCCCCATCTCAGAGTGGGCAGTGACCAGCACATCCTGGGGGCTGTGGAGGGAGAGCTCTTTAAGGAGCCTACGAGTCTGTTAGGGACTTCACGGCAGCTCATAATATGACTATGAAGTCCTGAGATGCAGAAAATTGGGAAGAAAATGTGGCCCCCGCAAAAGGCTGGGCTGGGTGTGGCTGGGAGCAGCGAGGACTCCAGAGCCTGTGCCCCTGAAGCACAGACAAGGCCCCCAGGCCTGGGAAAGGCTGTCGAGGGCAGAGGTCCTAGTGCTGCTCCACGGCCCCGAGACTGTGTCCAGAGGCCCAGGGACCTGCCCAGCGAGGAGTCACCTGCTCCCGGGCCAGCGGTGTCTGCGGGGTGGGAACGTCCAGACAGACGCCCCCGCAGGCTTTGCTCCAGTGACACGTGTTCTCAGGGTTGGGACTTCATTTTGGCAAAAGTGGAGCGTTTATTTATTTAGCATAAGCAGAGTTTGATGTGTGATTATTTTAACCACTGCGACTTAGTGGCTTTCTTATCCTGTTTTCACGCTGTACCAGACTGATTCCAGAACACATATCCCAAAAGGTGTTTAATAAAAACTAATTTCGTAGCAGAAGAAAAACACTCCCAAAGAAATTTTTTAAAAATAGATATGAATAGGTAAAAGTGAAAATTTTCTATTGTGTCATCCAAGGAAAATCAGTTCCTTTTTAAAGAAAGAAATGTACAGTATTTTAATCTTCTAAAGTCAAGAATCACAATTCTTTTCTGAAGCATAACAAACATACGCTGCAGGGGCCTACACTGACCCTCAAGAGCTACCGTTACGCCCTCTATTTTGGTAAGTGAGAAAAGTAACTGTATGAGGCCCGAAGACCACAACGTGTTAGCTGCTTACCCCAGAGGAGTTCTTTGCCTCTCGAGATGAAAGGGAAGAAGGCGTCCGTGCAGGCCATGGCGAGCGCGGCAGCCAGGACAGCGAGTGCTCTCATTCTGCAGTTACCGGAGGGAAACAGAGCGCGGTGGAGCCGCGGCAAGGCCGTGGGGACCGCTCCCCCAGGCTCCAGGCGGCTCCTCCGCGGCAGGCGGCTCTCAGAGACCCGGGGTCTGCGAGGCCGGCGTCGCCGCCCTGTCGGGAGGGGCGCAGAAGCCGCGGCGCTGAGCCGGCCCCCAGGCCCTGGTGATTCAAAGGCAGAGTTTTCACAGTTGGTAGCTTCACTTGCCAAAGTATCTCAGTAACAGCCGATTTGAATGTCTGGTAATGCCACACAGTATCAACTTACTAGGAATAATTGTTGGGAATGAAGGAAATCTGTTTGATATATCTACGTGGCAAAATGTGAATACTGTTAGAAACTTGGCCTTTTAAAAAGTGATAAATAAAACCCCTAAATGCCTGTCGAATTTCTTAAAACATTCTTATGTCCATAAAATGATTTCAGAATTAAGTTGTTAAGATTCAAAATGCACCATTTCTACTTCACATCCTTGTTTTCTTATCTCAGGAGTCCTGTGGCTACTTTGAGCCCGTAGTTTTGTTCAGCAGGCGGCACCAGTGAGCCCGTGTGGAGGAACGTGTCTCAGTGGATGCTAACCCGTGAACCGGCCCTACGGGACCCGCGCGTTCCAGCCGAGGTCACCAGGCAGCCGGCCGGCCTTGCTAAGAGACGCCGCCCCGACCTGCCCCGACGGCCCCCATGGCAGCCTCTGCCGGACCGCGTTCACGTTTCAGTGACGGATTTCTCTTAGAAAATGGGAAAATGAAAAGCCTCACAACCTGACCTTTCTCTTCTCGGCCACCTGCACTGCTGGGCGCTTCATCCGTGGCTGTGACTCCTCTGAAGTGTGGCCGCAGCTGCCTCCCAGGGACTCAGTTACCCGCCCTTTAAGCCGACTCCGCGCTCTGATACCCGGTCAAGATGCCAGCAGGTGGAGTGGCCTCCGCTCTTCACAGGAACGGAATGTCCGCGGGGCTCTGTGTGCACGTGCCAGGCCTCTTGTGTGTCCTGACTGGTCAGAAGCAAAGTGCCGTGTCCTCAGGGTTCACGTGCTGTCCGGCCTCTGGCCGTGTGGGTCAGGAAGAAAAGGGGGAAAAGTTACACAGGGAGAAAGAATAACTAAATCCGCCCTGGTGACACTGCCTTCCTCTTACCCTGCCGCTAAATACCCGGTGAAAAGGGACGTGACTCTTGCGGGGACCGGGATGGGTGCAGCTCCTGGGCCCGCCGAGCACTCGCCTGCAGCTCGGAGCCTGTTCCTTTCCGTCCTGAGCCCTCGGTTTTCTTATCACCACGAGGTGGATGAAATACACTTTTTTCCCAGTGTGTTGAGGTGAGAAATGAGCACAGTCCAGCACGTGTTCGCCAGCGCGCAGGCAGCGCTCTCCCCGCAGTCCTCGTCACGCCCGCATCGGAAGAGTCTCCACAAAGACCGGGAGGCGCACAGTACGAAGGTCACCACCATGGCGTTTCACAAGCTGAGAGACGACGGGTCTTCGCGGTTGGTCTGTTTTCAGGCCGCATCTCATCATGAAAATGGAAAAACAGCGTGTCCTCCACGGCCCTCTCCTGAGACTTGGAGCCTCTCTGCGCCCCGCGGAAGTCCTTTCCCTTTCTCTTCTTTTTCCCTCTCCAAATGTGACTGATGCTTCCTTTATGTAATTTGAAATTAAATTCTATAACACGATGCAAAGACCTCTGAATATTAGTCTGTTTGTTAGAAGATGTTCTGAGGCCCAAGAATATGATGATTTGCCTTTAAAAGTTCCCTGGGAAGGTAACGAATGAGTTATTCAAGATCCGAAGAGCCTGGAGGGGACCAGTCAACAGTGAATTATCCCTCCACAGGCCTGAGACTGGTCCCTAGGAGGGTGGGGTGTGGACAGGGAGCACGGACAACACTTGGAGGCTCATTAGGAGAATTCCATGGCTCATGGCGAGTTATTATTGGGATCAGGAGAAGAGCACAGAGCCTCTGAGGCCTCAGCCATCCTGGGTTTGATGCCTGAGCAAGTGATAATCACATGTACTGACCTAGGAAGGGCAGAGAAGGGAGGCTGGTTATGGAAGGCGGAGCGGCAGGCTCAGGCTTGCACCTTTTGTTGGAGGTTCTGTGGCACAGGCGGGCAGGGAGCCCCTGGGCTTTTGGAAATGTACTTTCAGCCGTTGGGTGGAGTCCAGCTTAAAGAGACACATTTGGGAGTCCTGAGTGGGGATACGGAGGCGGAATGTGAGTGAATGGGATTCTTCGTGGGAGAATGTGGATGGAAAAGACTCTAAGAGTAGCGTGCTCAGAGCACCAGCGTCTAAGAGGGATGCAGCCCCGGAGCCTGTGACTGCACCCTGCTTGGCAAAAGGGGCTCTGCGGATGGGATTCAGGTAAGAATTCGGAGGTGGGAAGATTAACCTGGATTATCCACTGGCCTCAGTGTTAGCACATGGCTCCTTACAAGACACAGGTGGCAAAGCCTGTGGGGGAGGAAGGGGGAAGTGATGATGGAAGCCGAGATTCCAGGGGCGTGGCTGTGAGCCTCCAGAAACTGGAGGAGGCCAGGAGCAGGGTCTCCCGGGGCCTCCGGGCAAAGCCAGCCCTGTCCCTTGGCCTTGCTGCAAACGGGCTCATTTGGATCTGTGACCTCCAGAGCCCGTGGAGTAAATTTGTGTTGTTTAAAGCCACTAAGCTTGTGGTTATTTGTTAAAGGCATTCACGGGAAATTCCCACAGTCAGACAGGACAGTGTGTGGTGCAAACACTCAAGGTAGAGTCTGGAGAAGAGAGATTGAGGTGTGACTTCAACACTGCCCGGACGTTCCCTTCCATCACAGAGGGACACTTGAGTGCCCGGTGCTGATGGCGCCTGGGAGAGGGGACCGCGTGCATGGCCGGCCCGGGAGGCTGAGCCGCCACACCACCTCTCCGGGGCGTTTTCCAGCCTCTCCTCCAGGATGCTCTTACCATTTGGTCCAGCACAAATATGAGAGATGTACCCATCATTTGGAAATACATATTTTAGCTGGATTATATTATGTGTTTAATACTAATTAAACAATATAAATAATGCACCAAGTAAAATAGAAGCTTAAGTTATGCTGGAAATGCCGAGAGGTGAGTGGAGAAACTCTGAGAAGGGCTGGCTTGGAGAAGACCCGCTGCACGGCACACACGTTTCTGAGGAAGAGGCCGGGGGACTTGGGAAGGAAGAGTCCCGCAGGGGAAATGGAAAACCTGAGGGTGTCACATCACGGAAGAATTAAAGAGAGGCATCTGGAGATCTGAGCGATGCCCCCCGTCTCTGTCAGGTGGGAGCATTCGGAAGATGTGGCCACCCAGCAACGCAGAGCTGAGAGATTCCAGGGACAGACTCGGTGAGAAAGGACAGCTTTCGCCATGAGAAGAAAAGAAAAGAATACACGTCTTCTCCCATTATGAGAAAAATCAAGACGCTGCGAAGAAGACAGAAATGTACAAGGAAAATGCATCGCACAGCATGAAGCCAACTCACTCGTAGCAGGGTGGGGAGCGCAGGGCCCCGTGGAAGCAGACCTCGTTTGAAGGAGTGGCACCAGCCCTGCGGTCCGGCCTCACACCCACCGAGAAGCCGGCAAGGACTGCTTCCATCTCTTTGGCAAGGTAAGTGCCAGTGAACTATTTGATACCCTGGGGAAACCTGATTAGCTGAATACCTTGATCAGTGCACGAGCAGCAGCAAATCACACGTGTCACTGGGTGCCTCCACACAAATGCCACCTTTCTCCCTGCAGGCATTCTGTGTTCTGTCCACAGACAAGAGGCTCTCCCGAACGGGGACCCAGGACCACCACGGAATGGACCCTTCCCCGTGACCGTCACAGAAAAGGGATCCAGGGTGGGCTCTCGCTCCACTCACCTGACACGTGGCCAGTGTGTGACTGCATCGTGGTCTGCAAACCACAGCCCGATACTGCCCTTTTCACTCGCCATTAGCTTTTCTGTTTTAGTTTTCCCCACCCCCAGCTCCACGAAGCTATAATTAACAATAAAAATTACATGTATTTATGTTCATGTGATGTTTTGATACATGTAAATACTGTGGGGTGATTACATCAAGCTAATTAACATGCACAGTACCCACATACTCGTCGTTTTGTGTGTGTGATACCAACACTTAAGACCTATTCCAGCAATTTTCAAATAAACAATACAGTATTGTTAACTACTGTCGTCAAGCTACACGTTAGATCCCACGTTTTTATTCTACAACCAAAACCCTCACCTTTGACCGGCATCTTTCTGCCCCCGAGACACCTCCCCACTCAGTGCACCAGCCCCCCCACCACATCTGTCCCCAACCGCACCTGTCCCCCCACTAGCACCTGCTCCCAATGGCACCTGCCCCCACCACACTTCCCCCACCGCACCGGCCCCCACCACACTTCCCCCACCACACCTGCCCCCACCACACTTCCCCCACCACACTTCCCCCACCACACTTCCCCCACCACACTTCCCCCACCACACTTCCCCCACCGCACCTGCCCCCACCACACTTCCCCCACCACACCTGCCCCCACCACACTTCCCCCACCACACCTGCCCCCACCACACTTCCCCCACCGCACCTGCCCCCACCACACTTCCCCCACCGCACCTGCCCCCACCACACTTCCCCCACCACACCTGCCCCCACCACACTTCCCCCACCACACCTGCCCCCACCACACTTCCCCCACCACACTTCCCCCACCACACTTCCCCCACCGCACCTGCCCCCACCACACTTCCCCCACCGCACCTGCCCCCACCACACTTCCCCCACCACACTTCCCCCACCACACCTGCCCCCACCACACTTCCCCCACCGCACCTGCCCCCACCACACTTCCCCCACCACACTTCCCCCACCGCACCTGCCCCCACCACACTTCCCCCACCACACTTCCCCCACCGCACCTGCCCCCACCACACTTCCCCCACCACACCTGCCCCCACCACACTTCCCCCACCACACCTGCCCCCACCACACTTCCCCCACCACACTTCCCCCACCACACTTCCCCCACCACACCTGCCCCCACCACACTTCCCCCACCACACTTCCCCCACCACACTTCCCCCACCACACTTCCCCCACCACACTTCCCCCACCGCACCTGCCCCCACCACACTTCCCCCACCACACCTGCCCCCACCACACTTCCCCCACCACACCTGCCCCCACCACACTTCCCCCACCACACTTCCCCCACCACACTTCCCCCACCACACTTCCCCCACCACACTTCCCCCACCGCACCTGCCCCCACCACACTTCCCCCACCACACCTGCCCCCACCACACTTCCCCCACCACACCTGCCCCCACCACACTTCCCCCACCACACTTCCCCCACCACACTTCCCCCACCACACTTCCCCCACCACACCTGCCCCCACCACACTTCCCCCACCGCACCTGCCCCCACCACACTTCCCCCACCACACTTCCCCCACCACACTTCCCCCACCACACCTGCCCCCACCACACTTCCCCCACCGCACCTGCCCCCACCACACCTGCCCCCACCACACTTCCCCCACCACACCTGCCCCCACCACACTTCCCCCACCACACTTCCCCCACCGCACCTGCCCCCACCACACTTCCCCCACCACACTTCCCCCACCGCACCTGCCCCCACCACACTTCCCCCACCACACCTGCCCCCACCACACTTCCCCCACCACACCTGCCCCCACCACACTTCCCCCACCACACTTCCCCCACCACACTTCCCCCACCACACTTCCCCCACCGCACCTGCCCCCACCACACTTCCCCCACCACACTTCCCCCACCACACTTCCCCCACCACACCTGCCCCCACCACACTTCCCCCACCACACTTCCCCCACCACACCTGCCCCCACCACACTTCCCCCACCACACCTGCCCCCACCACACCTGCCCCCACCACACTTCCCCCACCGCACCTGCCCCCACCACACTTCCCCCACCACACTTCCCTCACCGAACCTGCCCCCACCACACTTCCCCCACCGCACCTGCCCCCACCACACTTCCCCCACCGCACCTGCCCCCACCACACTTCCCCCACCGCACCTGCCCCCACCACGCTTCCCCCACCGCACCTGCCCCCACCACACTTCCCCCACCGCACCTGCCCCCACCACACTTCCCCCACCGCACCTGCCCCCACCACGCTTCCCCCACCGCACCTGCCCCCACCACGCTTCCCCCACCGCACCTGCCCCCACCACGCTTCCCCCACCGCACCTGCCCCCACCACACTTCCCCCACCACACCTGCCCCCTACCCTAGGTGTCCACCATGCACTCTCTGTTTCCATGAGTTCAACATTTTAAAAATTCCATACAGGAGGGAGATCATGAAGTGTTTATCTTTTGGTGCCTGGTGTGTGTATGTGTGTGTGTGCTGTTTACTTTTTGTATTTTTAAATTTATAAGTTTATTTTTTAAGAGAACAACACGGACCGGAAGAGGAGACTCAGGGGCCTGATGACCCCCAAGGGCACACACAGTGCCAGGACTGGATCCTGGAGCAGGAAAGGGCACAGATGGAAAAGTTGGCGACGCCGGGATGAGCCCTGAGACGTCGTCAGCAGCCTCAGGTCCGCGTCCCTGTCCTCGTTCTGGTGGCCGTGCTGTGGCCGTGCAGGGTCTTAACACTGACCAGGTAGGTGGGTGAAGGGTGTTCGGGAGCCCTGTGTTACCTTCCAACTCTTATTAGAGCTCAAGTCATTTTAAAACAAACACATTTTGAAAATAAAAGGCTGTAATTCAAACTTAATTAAATTCCCCTGTAAAATTTGAAGAATTATCCATCTTTGTTCAAACTCAGGTAGGTTATTTGCCAGTTTATACAAGTCAGATAAAACCAAGTATAGGAGGCATTTCGTGAATTGAAATTTAAGAAATAAACATGGATCTCTCTCACACCCCGATAAACTCCCCAGATAGCAGTAACCATTTTAACGTCCCCACTGTTTCTGAGTAGAAGTGGGAGCCTGGGCTCTGGGGACCGCAGTCTGTCCCCTTGGCGAGGCTCCTGTCAGGCTGTGAGCACCAGACCGTGTGGTTCATGGAGTCTCCTTTTTAAGGAAACAGGTTCTTCACACAACGAGGCCCCTAAACACAGTGTGGCAGGTTCAGCTTGGCTGCAACTAAAAACAACCAGGCGAGTCCCTGCACTGCTGGAAACGCTGGCTGTGTGGGGCCAAGACGGGTGCTCCGGTCCGAAGCGGCCCGGCATACAGCTGCGCTTCACTTGAAGGGACTGGTTTCCAGGGCACTGCTGACAATGAGTCACTTCTCCATGTGACTCTCGAACTTGCCGAGGGGCGCGATGCCCATCCCCTGTCCCTCGCGTTTCTATAAGCTAATGACGTGGAACGGTCTGACCAGGGACCCACGCCAGCAGGGGTGACGTGTGCCGGCAAAGAGCCATCTTCTCACCAGGGGTCAACTCTCCTGACCTTCAGACGTTTCAGCCACGTCTTTCTAAAGGTGGAGACGTGGCTCTAACTTCAACATTGCACTCTTCACAGGAAGGAAGACTGGACAGAGCGAGGCGTTAAATTGCTGATGGATGCAGCGTTGAAAAGTTGCTTTTTCCTAGACTCGCATTTCCCCATGTCCCTCCTAATTCCATATTGTGGGGAATGTATGAATAGGACGACTGGAACACCGGAAGTTTTTTATGTTATAAAATTAATGCTGTGCTTTTGAACTGTGTGACATCAACCCACCGCATGCTCTTCTTGAGCACAAGGGATTGTAGGGGTCCCTGCAGCTCTTCGACCACTGCTATTGCAGGCAGAGTGACCGCACGTGCCCACCCACTTTCAGGAGCACATGCTTTAACTGCACATCTTTTTTGAGTTTGAGTTTCTTCATGACCTATGCAGTACATTCTCCTGTAAACCTCTGTGCCGCTAATTACCAACCCACCCAGGCAGCTGAGCTCACTGGCTCAGGGTTAATCAGGAGCCACGCAGAACTCCTCAAACGTCAGTGCTTCCAAGGCAGGGTGCACATGCCCTCCCCAAATGAAAACAGGAAGCCGGTGCGACTCACTGGGCAGTGCAGAGGGCAGATCTGGACCACGGCTGACTGCTTCACCGGGAGAGGAGCTGATCACAGCAGTGACCTGAGAGCTCTGATCTCAGTCATTAACTTAGTTAATGGCTGTGTGCATGCACGTGGTCTCAGCTATCAGCCCAACTCACATAGACGGCATCCAGCCCCAGGGCGGTCTGCACCAGGGGCCGAGGGGTCCTGAACATCCGTGTGCTCCAGTGGTCACCCGTGATGACTCTGGCGTCAGAAGGCCCAAGCCGTGCTCAAGCCCCTTTCAGCTGCTCCATGAAGTGTGAAGAATCCCTGGTTCCACTCAAGAGCCTTCTAGTAGTTTCCAAACTACCTGTCAGTCCACATCACACTCCTTTAAGGAGGATTCAGAATGTCACCAGATCAAGTAGGCATTACAGTGAAAGATGGAGTCCCAGAACTGAATTCTTTGCATCTGTGTAGAAATCTCCTAAGTTTTAGTACAAGTTTTCTTTACAGTGTAATGTTGAAGGTGGGGGTTTCATAGAAATAAAATCTTCCTTGATGTAAGCAACAAGAATAATCATATGAGTATTCTTATTTTAGGGAATTTAAATTGCCACGAGAGATAACTGAAAGTTGAGTGATTGTTAAGAGGATATTGTGCTCATCTGATTAAATATTCTGCTAACTTCACTTCTATATTGTGTGTTAAGAATACTGATATTTGGTGAGTTATGAACAAATAACTGTGACTTTTCTGAAATGCCCGCATCATCTCACAACCTGCTAAAAGACAAGAAAACGGGGCAGTTTGGAAGACTTGTTAGAAATAAATGTGCCATTTCTAAAAAGAAATAAAACGAAACCTTTGACTTCTGTAAAAGTGACAAATACACAAAGGACCCATCTGCTTGGTCAATCTGAGAAGCAATTCAAGAGCCGCACTTCTGAAAAATGATTCCTCGGTTTTCCGCTGTCTCCACAAGCCCCGTAACGCACAGGCTTACTCCATGTTCTGACAGAATATTCCAGAATCACCAGGAACGAGCGTGAGGTTCTAGCACCTTCCTCAGGTACAGGTCTCAGTTCATTTCCGAACTAAGTGGTGTTTGGAAAGATGCTCTGCTGGCCTGAGTGTATTTCTAAGGGTATTTGGAAAGTCACGGTACCCACACGATTCGTCAATATTAACATAAGCAGAAACGAAAGCCCCAGACAGAAAACCCGGCAGACACGTTATCCTGAAGGCCGCGCGTCTGTGTTGCCGTATCTTCCCCACGAGGCCGGCAGTCACAGCACCCACATCGCTCACCCTCCCTCAGTTCTCTGTCAGTGTCCAGTGCCCGTGTCTGCCTCTCAACCTCCATCTGCAGCAAAATGGATTTTTCGTTGTCCTGCACATAATGCACTCGGGAAACAATGCGGTGAGGAGTAAATACACACTCATGTTCCCTGCAGGCCTGTGATCTTTCCAGTAATGATCTGGTCAAAACAAGATGCTTCCTTTGAAAATGTCCTAAGGTGCAAGCTCATCTCAGCTCATCTCATTCCAAACTCTTGGCCTCTCCCCTAGTGTTCACCTTCCACCTGCTAACGGCAGAATGGGAGCTTGTACTTACATTACTGAAAGGAAAATGACTCTAGTCCTTGCACTGGGTTTCTGGCGGGGCGGGGGGGGGGTATTCTGAATGGCATTTGGCCCTTTGTTTCACAGAGAGTTGTGACCCTCCAGTGAGATTCATAGACGGGAAGATGCCCTCAGGCTGATGAGCTGTATAAAACACAAGGCCAGCAAGAGCACATCAGAGGCCCAGGGCCGTGTCATGCTCAGGGGCGGCGGGGCTGCAAGCCAGGCATGGCAGGTCCAAGCCAGACCACGTCTGGAAGTAGAGAAGGACCTGGTTGGTGGACATTACCCACGTGGATAATAGGATTGCTAAGCTAAGTTCTTTGTGTCTCAAAATAGGCAGTCACAAAAAGATAGCAAAATGTAACACAGTTTCCCTAGGAAAATAATTTTTTTTAAAAATGGTACGTTTCTAAGCCCAATACTTCAATTAGGTTCAAAATCACTAGTTTCTATAAAAAGCTGTAGGATCTATACACATTAGAATACATGGTTTCCGTCACCAGGTGGATTTCCCTGATCTGAGTGGCGAAGGTCGGTAAACACACTTGGGTGTTTTCTAGAGGACGATGTGAATATTGCCAAATAGCTCCCAACCTGCAGGAACGACGTTTCCCCAGAAAACGATGCAATGTGCTTTCCTGTTTAGTTAGAGACAGATTACAAGAGGGCGAAGTAGCTAATTCAGTCAATCTAGGGCAACAAGAAAACTCAGCAAACAATGGAATAACGTTGTTCTGACCCAATTACGTTGGAAAGAACGCATGTTTTCTTTCTAGCTAGATTTGGGATTGTATTGTGTGGTGATGGAAAAATAAACCAATACAAAGGTTTAAAAAGAAGCCGGATAATACAGCCCAGTGGATATCCCTCATATTGATTAAGGAAAATAAATGACTCGTATTTCTTTTATTTCTTTTTGAATAAACCCAGTAATTACTGAGAACTTCTTTAGGGTCAAGTTCTGTGCTTGACAAGCGTGAACATGAATAAGATGTTCTTCCTAACTTTATACAGTTGCAGTTGAGTTAGGCAGATAAAGAAGCAAATGACTTCTTTGGAGTGAGATACATACCCTATCAGAATCTCGGTGTGTTTAAGTGTCTGCCTTTACTTTGTGTTTCTCTGTAACCCTCAGATGGGCTGCCCAGCTCTTCTTCTGGATGTGCAGGAGCTTATCTGAAAGTGACTGGGTGCAGGGCAGGGCAGTGTGGCACCAGTGGGGGCACTGCTTGACACCAGCCATGCCCGGGCAGTCTGGCGATGCTTGGGGGACTCAGTCCCCTTGTTCCACTAGAGGCCCAGATGGACACCACCTGCTCTCCCTCCTCCCACCATTGTGAGACAGACTTAAATTAAAGGTACTGCAGCAGCTCTGGGCTCCCCGTGGCTCAGCTGTGAGGACACAGTGGAGCCACGGCACAGCCGTCCTCAGCAGTGGTACCTGCTGTGTCTCAGGATAGTGGCAGGTGGCTGTGCAGTGCCCACGAAAATCTTGGGGGTGAATCTGTGAGAACACAAAAGAGGGCAACTGACAACTGACATAATGAGGAAATGTTCTGGGGGAGATAAAAGGTAGGTGGAAAGCAATCTGGGAAAGAGGGGTAAGTTCTGATTGTGGATGGGTGAGGAGGTAAGTGGGTGGATAGATGGATGGACGGGTGAATGGATGGATGGGAAAGAGGGGTAAGTTCTGATTATGGGTGGGTGAGGAGGTAAGTAGGTGGATAAATGGATGGACGGGTGAATGGATGGATGGGAAAGAGGGGTAAGTTCTGATTATGGGTGGGTGAGGAGGTAAGTGGGTGGATAGACGGATGGACAGGTGAATGGATGGATGGGAAAGAGGGGTAAGTTCTGATTATGGGTGGGTGAGGAGGTAAGTGGGTGGATAGACGGATGGATGGGTGAATGGATGGATGGGAAAGAGGGGTAAGTTCTGATTATGGATGGGTGAGGAGGTAAGTGGGTGGATAGACGGATGGACGGGTGAATGGATGGATGGGAAAGAGGGGTAAGTTCTGATTATGGGTGGGTGAGGAGGTAAGTGGGTGGATAGACGGATGGATGGGTGAATGGATGGATGGGAAAGAGGGGTAAGTTCTGATTATGGGTGGGTGAGGAGGTAAGTGGGTGGATAGACGGATGGACGGGTGAATGGATGGATGGGAAAGAGGGGTAAGTTCTGATTATGGATGGGTGAGGAGGTAAGTGGGTGGATAGACGGATGGACGGGTGAATGGATGGATGGGAAAGAGGGGTAAGTTCTGATTATGGGTGGGTGAGGAGGTAAGTAGGTGGATAAATGGATGGACGGGTGAATGGATGGATGGGAAAGAGGGGTAAGTTCTGATTATGGATGGGTGAGGAGGTAAGTGGGTGGATAGATGGATGGACGGGTGAATGGATGGATGGGAAAGAGGGGTAAGTTCTGATTATGGATGGGTGAGGAGGTAAGTGGGTGGATAGACGGATGGACAGGTGAATGGATGGATGGGAAAGAGGGGTAAGTTCTGATTATGGGTGGGTGAGGAGGTAAGTAGGTGGATAAATGGATGGACGGGTGAATGGATGGATGGGAAAGAGGGGTAAGTTCTGATTATGGATGGGTGAGGAGGTAAGTGGGTGAATAGACGGATGGACAGGTGAATGGATGGATGGGAAAGAGGGGTAAGTTCTGATTATGGGTGGGTGAGGAGGTAAGTGGGTGGATAGTCGGATGGATGGGTGAATGGATGAATGGGAAAGAGGGGTAAGTTCTGATTGTGGATGGGTGAGGAGGTAAGTGGGTGGATAGATGGATGGACGGGTGAATGGATGGATGGGAAAGAGGGGTAAGTTCTGATTATGGGTGGGTGAGGAGGTAAGTGGGTGGATAGTCGGATGGATGGGTGAATGGATGGATGGGAAAGAGGGGTAAGTTCTGATTATGGATGGGTGAGGAGGTAAGTGGGTGAATAGATGGATGGACAGGTGAATGGATGGATGGGAAAGAGGGGTAAGTTCTGATTATGGGTGGGTGAGGAGGTAAGTGGGTGGATAGACGGATGGACAGGTGAATGGATGGATGGGAAAGAGGGGTAAGTTCTGATTATGGGTGGGTGAGGAGGTAAGTAGGTGGATAGACGGATGGATGGGTGAATGGATGGATGGGAAAGAGGGGTAAGTTCTGATTATGGATGGGTGAGGAGGTAAGTGGGTGAATAGACGGATGGATGGGTGAATGGATGAATGGGAAAGAGGGGTAAGTTCTGATTATGGGTGGGTGAGGAGGTAAGTAGGTGGATAGACGGATGGACAGGTGAATGGATGGATGGGAAAGAGGGGTAAGTTCTGATTGTGGATGGGTGAGGAGGTAAGTGGGTGGATAGTCGGATGGATGGGTGAATGGATGGATGGGAAAGAGGGGTAAGTTCTGATTATGGGTGGGTGAGGAGGTAAGTAGGTGGATAGACGGATGGATGGGTGAATGGATGAATGGGAAAGAGGGGTAAGTTCTGATTATGGGTGGGTGAGGAGGTAAGTAGGTGGATAGACGGATGGACAGGTGAATGGATGGATGGGAAAGAGGGGTAAGTTCTGATTGTGGATGGGTGAGGAGGTAAGTGGGTGGATAGTCGGATGGATGGGTGAATGGATGAATGGGAAAGAGGGGTAAGTTCTGATTATGGGTGGGTGAGGAGGTAAGTAGGTGGATAGACGGATGGACAGGTGAATGGATGGATGGGAAAGAGGGGTAAGTTCTGATTATGGATGGGTGAGGAGGTAAGTGGGTGGATAGACGGATGGATGGGTGAATGGATGAATGGGAAAGAGGGGTAAGTTCTGATTATGGGTGGGTGAGGAGGTAAGTAGGTGGATAGACGGATGGACAGGTGAATGGATGGATGGGAAAGAGGGGTAAGTTCTGATTGTGGATGGGTGAGGAGGTAAGTGGGTGGATAGTCGGATGGATGGGTGAATGGATGGATGGGAAAGAGGGGTAAGTTCTGATTATGATGGGTAAGGAGGTAAGTGGGTGGATAGACGGATGGATGGGTGAATGGATGGATGGGAAAGAGGGGTAAGTTCTGATTATGGGTGGGTGAGGAGGTAAGTGGGTGGATAGTCGGATGGATGGGTGAATGGATGAATGGGAAAGAGGGGTAAGTTCTGATTATGGGTGGGTGAGGAGGTAAGTGGGTGGATAGACGGATGGACAGGTGAATGGATGGATGGGAAAGAGGGGTAAGTTCTGATTGTGGATGGGTGAGGAGGTAAGTGGGTGGATAGATGGATGGATGGGTGAATGGATGGATGGGAAAGAGGGGTAAGTTCTGATTATGGATGGGTGAGGAGGTAAGTGGGTGGATAGACGGATGGACGGGTGAATGGATGGATGGGAAAGAGGGGTAAGTTCTGATTATGATGGGTAAGGAGGTAAGTGGGTGGATAGACGGATGGATGGGTGAATGGATGGATGGGAAAGAGGGGTAAGTTCTGATTATGGATGGGTGAGGAGGTAAGTGGGTGGATAGACGGATGGATGGGTGAATGGATGGATGGGAAAGAGGGGTAAGTTCTGATTATGGGTGGGTGAGGAGGTAAGTGGGTGGATAGTCGGATGGATGGGTGAATGGATGGATGGGAAAGAGGGGTAAGTTCTGATTATGGATGGGTGAGGAGGTAAGTGGGTGAATAGATGGATGGACAGGTGAATGGATGGATGGGAAAGAGGGGTAAGTTCTGATTATGGGTGGGTGAGGAGGTAAGTGGGTGGATAGACGGATGGACAGGTGAATGGATGGATGGGAAAGAGGGGTAAGTTCTGATTATGGATGGGTGAGGAGGTAAGTGGGTGAATAGATGGATGGACAGGTGAATGGATGGATGGGAAAGAGGGGTAAGTTCTGATTATGGATGGGTGAGGAGGTAAGTGGGTGAATAGATGGATGGACAGGTGAATGGATGGATGGGAAAGAGGGGTAAGTTCTGATTATGGGTGGGTGAGGAGGTAAGTGGGTGGATAGACGGATGGACAGGTGAATGGATGGATGGGAAAGAGGGGTAAGTTCTGATTATGGATGGGTGAGGAGGTAAGTGGGTGAATAGATGGATGGACAGGTGAATGGATGGATGGGAAAGAGGGGTAAGTTCTGATTATGGATGGGTGAGGAGGTAAGTGGGTGAATAGACGGATGGACAGGTGAATGGATGGATGGGAAAGAGGGGTAAGTTCTGATTATGGGTGGGTGAGGAGGTAAGTGGGTGGATAGTCGGATGGATGGGTGAATGGATGGATGGGAAAGAGGGGTAAGTTCTGATTGTGGGTGGGTGAGGAGGTAAGTAGGTGGATAGACGGATGGATGGGTGAATGGATGGATGGGAAAGAGGGGTAAGTTCTGATTATGGATGGGTGAGGAGGTAAGTGGGTGGATAGACGGATGGACGGGTGAATGGATGGATGGGAAAGAGGGGTAAGTTCTGATTATGATGGGTAAGGAGGTAAGTGGGTGGATAGACGGATGGATGGGTGAATGGATGGATGGGAAAGAGGGGTAAGTTCTGATTATGGGTGGGTGAGGAGGTAAGTGGGTGGATAGATGGATGGACGGGTGAATGGATGGATGGGAAAGAGGGGTAAGTTCTGATTATGATGGGTAAGGAGGTAAGTGGGTGGATAGACGGATGGATGGGTGAATGGATGGATGGGAAAGAGGGGTAAGTTCTGATTATGGATGGGTGAGGAGGTAAGTGGGTGGATAGACGGATGGACGGGTGAATGGATGGATGGGAAAGAGGGGTAAGTTCTGATTATGGGTGGGTGAGGAGGTAAGTGGGTGGATAGTCGGATGGACAGGTGAATGGATGGATGGGAAAGAGGGGTAAGTTCTGATTATGGATGGGTGAGGAGGTAAGTGGGTGGATAGACGGATGGACGGGTGAATGGATGGATGGGAAAGAGGGGTAAGTTCTGATTATGGGTGGGTGAGGAGGTAAGTGGGTGGATAGACGGATGGACAGGTGAATGGATGGATGGGAAAGAGGGGTAAGTTCTGATTATGGGTGGGTGAGGAGGTAAGTGGGTGAATAGACGGATGGACAGGTGAATGGATGGATGGGAAAGAGGGGTAAGTTCTGATTATGGGTGGGTGAGGAGGTAAGTGGGTGGATAGTCGGATGGATGGGTGAATGGATGGATGGGAAAGAGGGGTAAGTTCTGATTATGGATGGGTGAGGAGGTAAGTGGGTGGATAGACGGATGGACGGGTGAATGGATGGATGGGAAAGAGGGGTAAGTTCTGATTATGGGTGGGTGAGGAGGTAAGTGGGTGGATAGTCGGATGGATGGGTGAATGGATGGATGGGAAAGAGGGGTAAGTTCTGATTATGGGTGGGTGAGGAGGTAAGTGGGTGAATAGACGGATGGACAGGTGAATGGATGGATGGGAAAGAGGGGTAAGTTCTGATTATGGGTGGGTGAGGAGGTAAGTGGGTGGATAGTCGGATGGATGGGTGAATGGATGGATGGGAAAGAGGGGTAAGTTCTGATTATGGATGGGTGAGGAGGTAAGTGGGTGGATAGACGGATGGACGGGTGAATGGATGGATGGGAAAGAGGGGTAAGTTCTGATTATGGGTGGGTGAGGAGGTAAGTGGGTGAATAGACGGATGGACGGGTGAATGGATGGATGGGAAAGAGGGGTAAGTTCTGATTATGGGTGGGTGAGGAGGTAAGTGGGTGGATAGACGGATGGACAGGTGAATGGATGGATGGGAAAGAGGGGTAAGTTCTGATTATGGGTGGGTGAGGAGGTAAGTGGGTGGATAGACGGATGGACGGGTGAATGGATGGATGGGAAAGAGGGGTAAGTTCTGATTATGATGGGTAAGGAGGTAAGTGGGTGGATAGACGGATGGATGGGTGAATGGATGGATGGGAAAGAGGGGTAAGTTCTGATTATGGATGGTTGAGGAGGTAAGTGGGTGGATAGACGGATGGATGGGTGAATGGATGGATGGGAAAGAGGGGTAAGTTCTGATTATGGATGGGTGAGGAGGTAAGTGGGTGGATAGACGGATGGATGGGTGAATGGATGGATGGGTGGAGAAACTGGTGGATGCATCGATAGATGAATGGATGAATGGATGATGAATGGGTAGATTGATGGGTGGATGAAGAATGGATGGATGGGTGGGTGAGTAATAAATGGATGGATGAGTGGGTGGGTGGGTGAATGGGTGGATGATGAGTGGGTGGATGGATGAGGAATGGATGGGTGGACGGGTGGATGAGTCGGTGGATGAATGAGGAATGGGTGGATGGGTGGACAGGTGGATGATGAGTAGGTGGATGGATGAGGAATGGGTGGATGGGTGGACAGGTCGATGATGACTGGGTGGATAGATGAGGAATGGGTGGATGGGTGGACGGGTGGATGATGAGTGGGTGGATAGATGAGGAATGGGTGGATGGGTGGACAGGTGGATGGGTGGGTGTATGGATGAATAGGTGGATGATGAATGAATGTGTGAGTGATTATGTGATGGATGGATAGATGAATGATCATTGAATGGGAGGATGGACAGATGGATGAATGGGTGAGTGGATGATGGATGGGTGCCTGGGTGGATAATGAATAAATGGGTGGGTGGGTGGGTGATAAATGGATGGATAGGTGAAGGATGATTGAATGGGGGGATGGGTGAATGGATCAGTGGGCAGGTGGATGAATGGGCAGATGGATGGGTGGATGTCTATGCGGGTGGGTGGGATGCATGGATGAGTGAATAAATGAATGGATGGTCGCGTGGGTACACGTGTGAATGGGTGGATGGATAAAGGAAAGGATGAAGTGAATAAATGAACGACATTTAAATAACTGACTTAATTATTGTGAGGGCAAACTGTAGAGAATATCTGGTACTATAAAATTAATCTTGAAAAGTAAGAAAAAAGAACTAAATTATAAACCACCTTGCTTTTCTGTGATAAACTCAACAGAATGATTTAATAAGAAACCAGTACTGCAGCCTTCTAGGAAGAAAGACGTGACGGTGTTTCAATTTCCTGGACGGCCGTTTGTTTCTGCCGTCCGGAGGCCAAGTCAGCAGGGTCGCTTTGTTCTGAGGCCTCTCTCCCTGGCAGGTCATCTCCCCAAGTCTTCACATGGTCGTCCCTCTGTGGGTGTCTGTGTTCTAATCGCCTCTTCTTACTAAGGACACCAGTTGTATGGAACCAAGGCCAACCCTAATGGCCTTACCTTACCTTAATTACGTCTTGGACAACCTTATCTCCAGGTACATTCCGAAATGCTGGGGGTGAGCCCTCCAACACAGGAATCTTGGGGACACACTTCAGCCCCAAACAGGCTGCAGTAAATGACAGCAGGAAACTCCCTCTCCTGGGTCCCTGCAGCGGGGGCCTGTCTACTCCTCTCTGGACACTGGAGACGTAGAATGGGCTGCTGCATTAGCACAATTGGCTAAGGAGGATGCACTTCCTCCCTCGAGACGATGTGCAAGACAGGCAATAGGAACCTAAGGAGACCACCTGGCGAGGTCTGCACCCGTGGATTCTAGGTGAAAAAAGTGCCTGTCTGGTGTCTCTTAGCCCCTCCACTTCCAGGTTCAGAAGCACTCACAACACATGTTTTGCCTTTGGCACAATTTGTGTTTGGGAGACCTATAGCTATTGGTAAGTTAGATTCTTCTCTCCATGCCTAAGTTCATGCAAGACTGTGTATATCAAAGACTTAAAGTTGGGAAGAATCTGAGTCGGCGCAGGCTGGTTAATGATGCAGTAACAGACAACACCCCCCATTCCAAGCTTTGTCGAGGGGCTGTGCTCACCCTGACCGTGCAGGGTGCCAGGCTGCTGCGGCTTGGATGTTTGCTGCACACAGAGGGAGATTAGGTGGGCCCCGAGGTGCTCTGGCCACGCCACTCCCGCTAGCGTGCACCACGTGGCGGTGCCACAGTGAAACATGAACCCTCGGTGTGCTGGGAAGCGGGAGACAGAGCCATCTGCAAGCAGCTCTCAGGGCTATCACAGAACCATGTCCTTCTAGAGCCTTGCTGAACAGAGAAGAATCCTGATGTTCACGTGGTAAGGGGGCACCTGCAGCCACAGATTGTTCCAGAGAAGTCTGAGGGTCACCAGTCCACTGTTCCCAGTCTCCCACCCAGTGTGTGACATTTTTGTGGGCACAGCCACCTGCCACAATCCTGAGGCACAGCACGTACCACTGGATGTACTGAGTCCCCCAAGCATCGCCAGGCTGCCCGGGCATGGCTGGTGTGAAGCAGAGCGCCCACTGGTGCCACAGCGCCCTGCCCTGCACCCAGGCACTTTCGAACAAGCTCCTGCTCACCCTGGAAGAATGGAGCTGGGCAGTCCCTCTGTGGGTTACAGAGGGACACAAAGTAAAGGCAGACACTTAAATACACCCCTTTAAAAAGGGCACAGGTCATGAGCAGACAATTCATGAAACAAAGAAAAAAAAGCAAATATGTCTTCCTAAAAAACCACGAGCCTACTGGTGCCACAAGAAAGGCAGGTTAGGCTATCAGTGAGACACTGTCTTTTCCCACATTGTGAATGACTAGAAACGCAATGAGGTGGCTCCAGTGAGGATGGCAGAAATGAAGCTCTCGCTCGTTCGCCGCTGGTGGGAACGCAGATTGGCACCTTCTGGAGAAACGACCTGGCACTAGGTTTCCAAACTCAAGATGCACGAGTACCGGGTGCTGGGGTTTGGCTGTGTCCCCACTCGGTCTCATCTTGAATTTAGTTCCCATAATTCCCATGTGTTGTGGGGGGACCCAGTGCAAGATCGTTACATCACGGGAGCAGCTTTCCCCACACTGTTCTCCTGGTAGTGAAGAAGTCTCGAGATCTGATGGTTTTGTAAGGAGTTTCCCGTTTCGCTTGGCTCTCATTTATTCCAGGCTGCCACCCTGTAAGAAAAGCCTTTCACCTTCCACCATGACTGTGAGGCCTCCCCAGCCATGTGGAACTGTTGGTCCATTAACGCTCTTTTCCTTTATCAATTACCCAGTCTCAAGTGTGTCTTTATCAGCAGCATAAACTGGATGATACACCCAGGAAGCGGTGTTTCTGCGCCTGCTCCCAGGCTGGCTGGCTCTGTGTCTGCTCTGTGCTTCACTCTCTTCCTAAGCAGGCCCTTCAGGGTCTGGAGACTCCACTGGCCAGGCGTTACCAGCAGTCTTGATCTCTGTGCCTTTCCTGTGGGATTTATGGGCTACCCTTCCTTTTTCACATCTGCCCCCAGAGTCAGAGAGTCCTCCCATGGACGCCGACCCCAGCTCACCGGGCAGAAAGGCCTTTACAGGTGGTCCCTGGGTCACCCGCATCTGAGGCATTGGTTCGGTGGAGGGCCCATTTGGCTGCATAAGGAATCCACACATGGAGATTTGGCCAGAGGTCACCATTAGCCTTTTCATCCTGAAGTCTGTGTGACATTCTCTGATCTGGATGAGAAGCAGCCAGGAAGCAGTACCTGAGTGCCCTCCGCCCACTCACTCACACAGCCTGCACCCCAGTACCCTCCGTCCGCCCGCTCACTCACACAGCCTGCACCCCAGTACCCTCGGTCCGCCCGCTCACTCACACAGCCTGCACCCCAGTGCCCTCCGTCCGCCCGCTCACTCACACAGCCTGCACCCCAGTGCCCTCCGTCCGCCCGCTCACTCACACAGCCTGCACCCCAGTACCCTCCGTCCGCCCGCTCACTCACACAGCCTGCATCCCAGTACCCTCGGTCCGCCCGCTCACTCACACAGCCTGCACCCCAGTGCCCTCCGCCCACTCACTCACACAGCCTGCACCCCAGTGCCCTCCGCTCGCTCACTCACACAGCCTGCACCCCAGTGCCCTCCACGCACTCACTCAGCCTGCACCCCAGTGACCTCCGTCCGCCCGCTCACTCACACAGCCTGCACCCCAGTGCCCTCCGTCCGCCCACTCACTCACACAGCCTGCACCCCAGTTCCCTCCGTCTGCCCGCTCACTCACACAGCCTGCACCCCAGTGCCCTCCGCCCGCTCACTCAAACAGCCTGCACCCCAGTGCCCTCCGCCCACTCACTCAAACAGCCTGCACCCCAGTGCCCTCCACGCACTCACTCAGCCTGCACCCCAGTGCCCTCCACGCACTCACACAGCCTGCACCCCAGTGCCCTCCGTCTGCCCGCTCACTCACACAGCCTGCACCCCAGTGCCCTCCGGCCGCTCACTCACTCAGCCTGCACCCCAGTGCCGTCCGCCCACGCACTCACACAGCCTGCACCCCAGTGCCCTCCACGCACTCACAAAGCCTGCACCCCAGTGCCCTCCGCCCGCCCGCTCACTCACACAGCCTGCACCCCAGTGCCCTCCGTCCGCCCGCTCACTCACACAGCCTGCACCCCAGTGCCCTCCACTCGCTCACTCACACAGCCTGCACCCCAGTGCCCTCCGCCCGCTCACTCACACAGCCTGCACCCCAGTGCCCTCCGTCCGCGCGCTCACTCACACAGCCTGCACCCCAGTACCCTCCGTCCGCCCGCTCACTCACACACCCTGCACCCCAGTGCCCTCCACGCACTCACACAGCCTGCACCCCAGTGCCCTCCGCCCACTCACTCACACAGCCTGCATACCAGTGCCCTCCGTCCGCCCGCTCACTCACACAGCCTGCACCCCAGTGCCCTCCGCCCGCTCACTCACACAGCCTGCACCCCAGTGCCCTCTGCCCGCTCACTCACACAGCCTGCACCCCAGTGCCCTCTGCCCGCTCACTCACACAGCCTGCACCCCAGTGCCCTCTGCCCGCTCACTCACACAGCCTGCACCCCAGTGCCCTCCGTCGGCCCGCTCACTCACACAGCCTGCACCCCAGTGCCCTCCGTCGGCCCGCTCACTCACACAGCCTGCACCCCAGTGCCCTCCGTCCGCCCGCTCACTCACACAGCCTGCACCCCAGTGCCCTCCGCCCACTCACTCACTCAGCCTGCACCCCAGTGCCCTCCGCCCGCTCACTCACACAGCCTGCACCCCAGTGCCCTCCGTCGGCCCGCTCACTCACACAGCCTGCACCCCAGTGCCCTCCGCCCGCTCACTCACACAGCCTGCACCCCAGTGCCCTCCGTCCGCCCGCTCACTCACACAGCCTGCACCCCAGTGCCCTCCGCCCGCTCACTCACACAGCCTGCACCCCAGTGCCCTCCGCCCGCTCACTCACACAGCCTGCACCCCAGTGCCGTCCGCCCACGCACTCACACAGCCTGCACCCAAGTGCCCTCCACGCACTCACACAGCCTGCACCCCAGTGCCCTCCGCTCGCTCACTCAAACAGCCTGCACCCCAGTGCCCTCCACGCACTCACTCAGCCTGCACCCCAGTGCCGTCCGCCCACGCACTCACACAGCCTGCACCCCAGTGCCCTCCACGCAATCACACAGCCTGCAACCCAGTGCCCTCCACGCACTCACTCAGCCTGCACCCCAGTGCCCTCCGCCCGCTCACTCACACAGCGTGCACCCCAGTGCCCTCCGTCCGCCCGCTCACTCACACAGCGTGCACCCCAGTGCCCTCCGCCCGCTCACTCACACAGCCAGCACCCCAGTGCCCTCCGCTCGCTCACTCACACAGCCTGCACCCCAGTGACCTCCGTCCGCTCGCTCAATCACACAGCCTGCACCCCAGTGCCCTCCACGCACTCACTCAGCCTGCACCCCAGTGACCTCCGTCCGCCCGCTCACTCACACAGCCTGCACCCCAGTGCCCTCCGTCCGCCCGCGCATTCACACAGCCTGCACCCCAGTTCCCTCCGTCTGCCCGCTCACTCACACAGCCTGCACCCCAGTGCCCTCCGCCCGCTCACTCAAACAGCCTGCACCCCAGTGCCCTCCGCCCACTCACTCACACAGCCTGCACCCCAGTGCCCTCCACGCACTCACTCAGCCTGCACCCCAGTGCCCTCCACGCACTCACACAGCCTGCACCCCAGTGCCCTCCGTCTGCCCGCTCAATCACACAGCCTGCACCCCAGTGCCCTCCGGCCGCTCACTCACTCAGCCTGCACCCCAGTGCCGTCCGCCCACGCACTCACACAGCCTGCACCCCAGTGCCCTCCACGCACTCACACAGCCTGCACCCCAGTGCCCTCCGTCTGCCCGCTCACTCACACAGCCTGCACCCCAGTGCCCTCCGCCCGCTCACTCAAACAGCCTGCACCCCAGTGCCCTCCGCCCACTCACTCACACAGCCTGCACCCCAGTGCCCTCCACGCACTCACTCAGCCTGCACCCCAGTGCCCTCCACGCACTCACACAGCCTGCACCCCAGTGCCCTCCGTCTGCCCGCTCACTCACACAGCCTGCACCCCAGTGCCCTCCGGCCGCTCACTCACTCAGCCTGCACCCCAGTGCCCTCCGTCCGCCCGCTCACTCACACAGCCTGCACCCCAGTGCCCTCCGTCCGCCCGCTCACTCACACAGCCTGCACCCCAGTGCCCTCCGTCCGCCCGCTCACTCACACAGCCTGCACCCCAGTGCGCTCCACGCACTCACAAAGCCTGCACCCCAGTGCCCTCCGCCCGCCCGCTCACTCACACAGCCTGCACCCCAGTGCCCTCCGTCCGCCCGCTCACTCACACAGCCTGCACCCCAGTGCCCTCCGTCCGCCCGTTCACTCACACAGCCTGCACCCCAGTGCCCTCCGTCCGCCCGCTCACTCACACAGCCTGCACCCCAGTGCCCTCCGTCCGCCCGCTCACTCACACAGCCTGCACCCCAGTGCCCTCCGTCCGCCCGCTCACTCACACAGCCTGCACCCCAGTGCCCTCCGTCCGCCCGCTCACTCACACAGCCTGCACCCCAGTGCCCTTCACTCGCTCACTCACACAGCCTGCACCCCAGTGCCCTCCGCCCGCTCACTCACACAGCCTGCACCCCAGTGCCCTCCGCCCGCTCACTCACACAGCCTGCACCCCAGTACCCTCCGTCCGCCCGCTCACTCACACAGCCTGCACCCCAGTGCCCTCCGCCCGCTCATTCACACAGCCTGCACCCCAGTGCCCTCCGCCCGCTCACTCACACAGCCTGCACCCCAGTGCCCTCCGCCCGCTAACTCACACAGCCTGCACCCCAGTGCCCTCCGCCCGCTCACTCACACAGCCTGCACCCCAGTACCCTCCACGCACTCACTCAGCCTGCACACCAGTGCCCTCCGTCCGCCCTCTCACTCACACAGCCTGCACCCCAGTGCCCTCCGTCCGCCCGCTCACTCACACAGCCTGCACCCCAGTGCCCTTCACGCACTCACACAGCGTGCACCCCAGTGCCCTCCACCCGCTCACACAGCCTGCACCCCAGTGCCCTCCACGCACTCACTCAGCCTGCACCCCAGTGCCGTCTACCCACTCACTCACACAGCCTGCACCCCAGTGCCCTCCGTCTGCCCGCTCACTCACACAGCCTGCACCCCAGTGCTCTCCGCCCGCTCACTCACACAGCCTGCACCCCAGTGCCCTCCGCCCGCTCACTCACACAGCCTGCACCCCAGTGCCCTCCGCCCGCTCACTCACACAGCCTGCACCCCAGTGCCGTCCGCCCACTCACTCACACAGCCTGCACCCCAGTGCCCTCCGCCCGCTCACTCACACAGCCTGCACCCCAGTGCCCTCCGCCCGCTCACTCACACAGCCTGCACCCCAGTGCCGTCCGCCCACTCACTCACACAGCCTGCACCCCAGTGCCGTCCGCCCACGCACTCACACAGCCTGCACCCCAGTGCCCTCCACGCACTCACAAGGCCCGCACCCCAGTGCCCTCCACCCGCTCACTCAGCCTGCACGCCAGTGCCGTCCGCCCACTCACTCACACAGCCTGCACCCCAGTGCCCTTCGTCTGCCCGCTCACTCACACAGCCTGCACCCCAGTGCCCTCCGTCCGCCCGCTCACTCACACAGCCTGCACCGCAATGCCCTCCGCCCGCTCACTCACACAGCCTGCACCCCAGTGCCCTCCGCCCGCTCACTCACACAGCCTGCACCCCACTGCCCTCCGTCGGCCCACTCACTCACACAGCCTGCACCCCAGTGCCCTCCGTCGGCCCGCTCACTCACACAGCCTGCACCCCAGTGCCCTCCGCCCACTCACTCACACAGCCTGCACCCCAGTGCCCTCCGCCCGCTCACTCACTCAGCCTGCACCCCAGTGCCGTCCGCCCACGCACTCACACAGCCTGCACCCAGTGCCCTCCACGCACTCACACAGCCTGCACCCCAGTGCCCTCCACCCGCTTACACAGTCTGCACCCCAGTGCCGTCCGCCCACTCACTCACACAGCCTGCACCCCAGTGCCCTCCGTCCGCCCGCTCACTCACACAGTCTGCACCCCAGTGCCCTCCGCCCGCTCAATCACACAGCCTGCACCCCAGTGCCCTCCACGCACTCACACAGCCTGCACCCCAGTGCCCTCCGCTCGCTCACACAGCCTGCACCCCAGTGCCCTCCACGCACTCACACAGCCTGCACCCCAGTGCCCTCAACTCGCTCACTCACACAGCCTGCACCCCAGTGCCCTCCACGCACTCACTCAGCCTGCACCCCAGTACCGTCCGCCCGCTCACTCACACAGCCTGCACCCCAGTGCCCTCCGTCCGCCTGCTCACTCACACAGCCTGCACTCCAGTGCCCTCTGCCCGCTCACTCACACAGCCTGCACCCCAGTGCCCTCCGCCCGCTCACTCACACAGCCTGCACCCCAGTGCCCTCCGCCCGCTCACTCACACAGCCTGCACCCCAGTGCCCTCCACGCACTCACACAGCGTGCACCCCAGTGCCCTCCACCCGCTCACACAGCCTGCACCCCAGTGCCCTCCACGCACTCACTCAGCCTGCACCCCAGTGCCGTCCGCCCACTCAGTCACACAGCCTGCACCCCAGTGCCCTCCGTCTTCCCGCTCACTCACACAGCCTGCACCCCAGTGCCCTCCGCCCACTCACTCACACAGCCTGCACCCCAGTGCCCTCCGCCCGCTCACTCACTCAGCCTGCACCCCAGTGCCGTCCGCCCATGCACTCACACAGCCTGCACCCAGTGCCCTCCACGCACTCACACAGCCTGCACCCCAGTGCCCTCCACCCGCTCACACAGCCTGCACCCCAGTGCCCTCCACGCACTCACTCAGCCTGCACCCCAGTGCAGTCCGCCCTCTCACTCACACAGCCTGCACCCCAGTGCCCTCCGTCCGCCCGCTCACTCACACAGCCTGCACCCCAGTGCCCTCCGCCCGGTCACTCACACAGCCTGCACCCCAGTGCCGTCCGCCCACTCACTCACAAAGCCTTCACCCCAGTGCCCTCCGCCCGCCCGCTCACTCACTCAGCCTGCACCCCAGTGCCCTCCGTCCGCCCGCTGACTCACACAGCCTGCACCCCAGTGCCCTCCACTCGCTCACTCACACAGCCTGCACCCCAGTGCCCTCCGCCCGCTCACTCACTCAGCCTGCACCCCAGTGCCCTCCGTCCGCCCGCTCACTCACACAGCCTGCACCCCAGTGCCCTCCGTCCGCCCACACACTCACACAGCCTGCACCCCAGTGCCCTCCGTCCGCCCGCTCACTCACACAGCCTGCACCCCAGTGCCCTCCGCCCGCTCATTCACACAGCCTGCACCCCAGTGCCCTCCGCCCGCTCACTCACACAGCCTGCACCCCAGTGCCCTCCGCCCGCTCACTCACACAGCCTGCACCCCGGTGCCCTCCGTCGGCCCGCTCACTCACACAGCCTGCACCCCAGTGCCCTCCACGCACTCACTCAGCCTGCACCCCAGTGCCCTCCGTCCGCCCACTCACTCACACAGCCTGCACCCCAGTGCCCTCCGTCCGCCCTCTCACTCACACAGCCTGCACCCCAGTGCCCTCCGTCCGCCCGCTCACTCACACAGCCTGCACCCCAGTGCGCTTCAAGCACTCACACAGCGTGCACCCCAGTGCCCTCCACCCGCTCACACAGCCTGCACCCCAGTGCCCTCCACGCACTCACTCAGCCTGCACCCCAGTGCCGTCTACCCACTCACTCACACAGCCTGCACCCCAGTGCCCTCCGTCTGCGCGCTCACTCACACAGCCTGCACCCCAGTGCCCTCCGTCCGCCCGCTCACTCACACAGCCTGCACCCCAGTGCCCTCCGCCCGCTCAATCACACAGCCTGCACCCCAGTGCCCTCCGGCCGCTCCCTCACTCAGCCTGCACCCCAGTGCCATCCGCCCACGCACTCACACAGCCTGCACCCCAGTGACCTCCACGCACTCACACAGCCTGCACCCCAGTGCCCTCCACCCGCTCACACAGCCTGCACCCCAGTGCCGTCTGCCCACTCACTCACACAGCCTGCACCCCAGTGCCCTCAGTCCGCCCGCTCACACAGCCTGCACCCCAGTGCCCTCCACCCGCTCACACAGCCTGCACCCCAGTGCCCTCCACTCACTCACACAGCCTGCACCCCAGTGCCCTCCGCCCGCTCACTCACACAGCCTGCACCCCAGTGCCCTCCGTCCGCCCGCTCACTCACACAGACTGCACCCCAGTGCCGTCCGCCCACTCACTCACACAGCCTGCACCCAAGTGCCCTCCGCCCGCCCGCTCACTCACACAGCCTGCACCCCAGTGCCGTCCGCCCACGCACTCACACAGCCTGCACCCCAGTGCCCTCCACGCACTCACAAAGCCTGCACCCCAGTGCCCTCCACCCGCTCACACAGCCTGCACCCCAGTGCCCTCCACGCACTCACTAAGCCTGCACGCCAGTTCCGTCCGCCCACTCACTCACACTGCCTGCATCCCAGTGCCCTTCGTCTGCCCGCTCACTCACACAGCCTGCACCCCAATGCCCTCCGCTCGCTCACTCACACAGCCTGCACCCCAGTGCTCTCCGCCCGCTCACTGACACAGCCTGCACCCCAGTGCCCTCCGCCTGCTCACTCACACAGCCTGCACCCCAGTGCCCTCCGTCGGCCCACTCACTCACACAGCCTGCACCCCAGTGCCCTCCGTCGGCCCGCTCACTCACACAGCCTGCACCCCAGTGCCCTCCGTCGGCCCGCTCACTCACACAGCCTGCACCCCAGTGCCCTCCGCCCGCTCACTCACTCAGCCTGCAACCCAGTGCCGTCCGCCCACGCACTCACACAGCCTGCACCCAGTGCCCTCCACGCACTCACACAGCCTGCACCCCAGTGCCCTCCACCCGCTTACACAGTCTGCACCCCAGTGCCGTCCGCCCGCTCAATCACACAACCTGCACCCCAGTGCCCTCCACGCACTCACACAGCCTGCACCCCAGTGCCCTCCACGCACTCACACAGCCTGCACCCCAGTGCCCTCAACTCGCTCACTCACACAGCCTGCACCCCAGTGCCCTCCACGCACTCACTCAGCCTGCACCCCAGTACCGTCCGCCCGCTCACTCACACAGCCTGCACCCCAGTGCCCTCCATCCGCCTGCTCACTCACACAGCCTGCACTCCAGTGCCCTCTGCCCGCTCACTCACACAGCCTGCACCCCAGTGCCCTCCGCCCGCTCACTCACACAGCCTGCACCCCAGTGCCCTCCGTCCGCCCGCTCACTCACACAGCCTGCACCCCAGTACCCTCCGTCCGCCCGCTCACTCACACAGCCTGCACCCCAGTGCCCTCCGTCGGCCCGCTCACTCACACAGCCTGCACCCCAGTGGCCTCCACTCGCTCACTCACACAGCCTGCACCCCAGTGCCCTCCGTCCGCTCAATCACACAGCCTGCACCCCAGTGCCCTCCGGCCGCCCCCTCACTCAGCCTGCACCCCAGTGCCGTCCGCCCACGCACTCACACAGCCTGCACCCCAGTGCCCTCCACGCACTCACACAGCCTGCACCCCAGTGCCCTCCGCCCACTCACTCACACAGCCTGCACCCCAGTGCCCTCCGCCCGTTCACTCACACAGCCTGCACCCCAGTGCCCTCCGTCCGCTCAATCACACAGCCTGCACCCCAGTGCTGTCCGCCCACGCACTCACACAGCCTGCACCCCAGTGCCCTCCACGCACTCAGGCTGCACCCCAGTGCCCTCCACCCGCTCACACAGCCTGCACCCCAGTGCCCTCCACGCACTCACTCAGCCTGCACCCCAGTGCCGTCTACCCACTCACTCACACAGCCTGCACCCCAGTGCCCTCCGTCTGCCCGCTCACTCACACAGCCTGCACCCCAGTGCCCTCCGTCCGCTCAATCACACAGCCTGCACCCCAGTGCCCTCCGCTCACTCACTCACTCAGCCTGCACCCCAGTGCCGTCCGCCCACGCACTCACACAGCCTGCACCCAGTGCCCTCCACGCACTCACACAGCCTGCACCCCAGTGCCCTCCACCCGCTTACACAGTCTGCACCCCAGTGCCGTCCGCCCGCTCAATCACACAACCTGCACCCCAGTGCCCTCCACGCACTCACACAGCCTGCACCCCAGTGCCCTCCACGCACTCACACAGCCTGCACCCCAGTGCCCTCAACTCGCTCACTCACACAGCCTGCACCCCAGTGCCCTCCACGCACTCACTCAGCCTGCACCCCAGTACCGTCCGCCCGCTCACTCACACAGCCTGCACCCCAGTGCCCTCCATCGGCCTGCTCACTCACACAGCCTGCACTCCAGTGCCCTCTGCCCGCTCACTCACACAGCCTGCACCCCAGTGCCCTCCGCTCGCTCACTCACACAGCCTGCACCCCAGTGCCCTCCGCTCACTCACTCACTCAGCCTGCACCCCAGTGCCGTCCGCCCACGCACTCACACAGCCTGCACCCAGTGCCCTCCACGCACTCACACAGCCTGCACCCCAGTGCCCTCCACCCGCTTACACAGTCTGCACCCCAGTGCCGTCCGCCCGCTCAATCACACAACCTGCACCCCAGTGCCCTCCACGCACTCACACAGCCTGCACCCCTGTGCCCTCCGCTCGCTCACACAGCCTGCACCCCAGTGCCCTCCACGCACTCACTCAGCCTGCACCCCAGTACCGTCCGCCCGCTCACTCACACAGCCTGCACCCCAGTGCCCTCCATCCGCCTGCTCACTCACACAGCCTGCACTCCAGTGCCCTCCGCTCGCTCACTCACACAGCCTGCACCCCAGTGCCCTCCGTCCGCCCGCTCACTCACACAGCCTGCACCCCAGTGCCCTCCGCTCGCTCACTCACACAGCCTGCACCCCAGTGCCCTCCGTCCGCCCGCTCACTCACACAGCCTGCACCCCAGTGCCCTCCGTCCGCCCGCTCACTCACACAGCCTGCACCCCAGTGCCCTCCGTCGGCCCGCTCACTCACACAGCCTGCACCCCAGTGCCCTCCACTCGCTCACTCACACAGCCTGCACCCCAGTGCCCTCCGCCCGCTCACTCACACAGCCTGCACCCCAGTGCCCTCCGTCCGCTCAATCACACAGCCTGCACCCCAGTGCCCTCCGGCCGCTCCCTCACTCAGCCTGCACCCCAGTGCCGTCCGCCCACGCACTCACACAGCCTGCACCCCAGTGCCCTCCACGCACTCACACAGCCTGCACCCCAGTGCCCTCCGCCCACTCACTCACACAGCCTGCACCCCAGTGACCTCCGCCCGCTCTCTCACTCAGCCTGCACCCCAGTGCTGTCCGCCCACGCACTCACACAGCCTGCACCCCAGTGCCCTCCACGCACTCAGCCTGCACCCCAGTGCCCTCCACCCGCTCACACAGCCTGCACCCCAGTGCCCTCCACGCACTCACTCAACCTGCACCCCAGTGCCGTCTACCCACTCACTCACACAGCCTGCACCCCAGTGCCCTCCGTCTGCCCGCTCACTCACACAGCCTGCACCCCAGTGCCCTCCGTCCGCTCAATCACACAGCCTGCACCCCAGTGCCCTCCATCCGCCTGCTCACTCACACAGCCTGCACTCCAGTGCCCTCTGCCCGCTCACTCACACAGCCTGCACCCCAATGCCCTCCGCCCGCTCACTCACACAGCCTGCACCCCAGTGCTCTCCGCCCGCTCACTGACACAGCCTGCACCCCAGTGCCCTCCGCCCGCTCACTCACACAGCCTGCACCCCAGTGCCCTCCGTCGGCCCACTCACTCACACAGCCTGCACCCCAGTGCCCTCCGTCGGCCCGCTCACTCACACAGCCTGCACCCCAGTGCCCTCCGCCCGCTCACTCACTCAGCCTGCACCCCAGTGCCGTCCGCCCACGCACTCACACAGTCTGCACCCAGTGCCCTCCACGCACTCACACAGCCTGCACCCCAGTGCCCTCCACCCGCTTACACAGTCTGCACCCCAGTGCCGTCCGCCCGCTCAATCACACAACCTGCACCCCAGTGCCCTCCACGCACTCACACAGCCTGCACCCCAGTGCCCTCCGCTCGCTCACACAGCCTGCACCCCAGTGCCCTCCACGCACTCACACAGCCTGCACCCCAGTGCCCTCAACTCGCTCACTCACACAGCCTGCACCCCAGTGCCCTCCACGCACTCACTCAGCCTGCACCCCAGTACCGTCCGCCCGCTCACTCACACAGCCTGCACCCCAGTGCCCTCCATCCGCCTGCTCACTCACACAGCCTGCACTCCAGTGCCCTCTGCCCGCTCACTCACACAGCCTGCACCCCAGTGCCCTCCGCTCGCTCACTCACACAGCCTGCACCCCAGTGCCCTCCGTCCGCCCGCTCACTCACACAGCCTGCACCCCAGTGCCCTCCGTCCGCCCGCTCACTCACACAGCCTGCACCCCAGTGCCCTTCAAGCACTCACACAGCGTGCACCCCAGTGCCCTCCACCCGCTCACACAGCCTGCACCCCAGTGCCCTCCACGCACTCACTCAGCCTGCACCCCAGTGCCGTCTACCCACTCACTCACACAGCCTGCACCCCAGTTCCCTCCGTCTGCCCGCTCACTCACACAGCCTGCACCCCAGTGCCCTCCGCCCGCTCACTCAAACAGCCTGCACCCCAGTGCCCTCCGCCCACTCACTCAAACAGCCTGCACCCCAGTGCCCTCCACGCACTCACTCAGCCTGCACCCCAGTGCCCTCCACGCACTCACACAGCCTGCACCCCAGTGCCCTCCGTCTGCCCGCTCACTCACACAGCCTGCACCCCAGTGCCCTCCGGCCGCTCACTCACTCAGCCTGCACCCCAGTGCCGTCCGCCCACGCACTCACACAGCCTGCACCCCAGTGCCCTCCACGCACTCACAAAGCCTGCACCCCAGTGCCCTCCGCCCGCCCGCTCACTCACACAGCCTGCACCCCAGTGCCCTCCGTCCGCCCGCTCACTCACACAGCCTGCACCCCAGTGCCCTCCACTCGCTCACTCACACAGCCTGCACCCCAGTGCCCTCCGCCCGCTCACTCACACAGCCTGCACCCCAGTGCCCTCCGTCCGCGCGCTCACTCACACAGCCTGCACCCCAGTACCCTCCGTCCGCCCGCTCACTCACACAGCCTGCACCCCAGTGCCCTCCACGCACTCACACAGCCTGCACCCCAGTGCCCTCCGCCCACTCACTCACACAGCCTGCATACCAGTGCCCTCCGTCCGCCCGCTCACTCACACAGCCTGCACCCCAGTGCCCTCCGCCCGCTCACTCACACAGCCTGCACCCCAGTGCCCTCTGCCCGCTCACTCACACAGCCTGCACCCCAGTGCCCTCTGCCCGCTCACTCACACAGCCTGCACCCCAGTGCCCTCTGCCCGCTCACTCACACAGCCTGCACCCCAGTGCCCTCCGTCGGCCCGCTCACTCACACAGCCTGCACCCCAGTGCCCTCCGTCGGCCCGCTCACTCACACAGCCTGCACCCCAGTGCCCTCCGTCCGCCCGCTCACTCACACAGCCTGCACCCCAGTGCCCTCCGCCCACTCACTCACTCAGCCTGCACCCCAGTGCCCTCCGCCCGCTCACTCACACAGCCTGCACCCCAGTGCCCTCCGTCGGCCCGCTCACTCACACAGCCTGCACCCCAGTGCCCTCCGTCCGCCCGCTCACTCACACAGCCTGCACCCCAGTGCCCTCCGTCCGCCCGCTCACTCACACAGCCTGCACCCCAGTGCCCTCCGCCCGCTCACTCACACAGCCTGCACCCCAGTGCCCTCCGCCCGCTCACTCACACAGCCTGCACCCCAGTGCCGTCCGCCCACGCACTCACACAGCCTGCACCCAAGTGCCCTCCACGCACTCACACAGCCTGCACCCCAGTGCCCTCCGCTCGCTCACTCAAACAGCCTGCACCCCAGTGCCCTCCACGCACTCACTCAGCCTGCACCCCAGTGCCGTCCGCCCACGCACTCACACAGCCTGCACCCCAGTGCCCTCCACGCAATCACACAGCCTGCAACACAGTGCCCTCCACGCACTCACTCAGCCTGCACCCCAGTGCCCTCCGCCCGCTCACTCACACAGCGTGCACCCCAGTGCCCTCCGTCCGCCCGCTCACTCACACAGCGTGCACCCCAGTGCCCTCCGCCCGCTCACTCACACAGCCAGCACCCCAGTGCCCTCCGCTCGCTCACTCACACAGCCTGCACCCCAGTGACCTCCGTCCGCTCGCTCAATCACACAGCCTGCACCCCAGTGCCCTCCACGCACTCACTCAGCCTGCACCCCAGTGACCTCCGTCCGCCCGCTCACTCACACAGCCTGCACCCCAGTGCCCTCCGTCCGCCCGCGCACTCACACAGCCTGCACCCCAGTTCCCTCCGTCTGCCCGCTCACTCACACAGCCTGCACCCCAGTGCCCTCCGCCCGCTCACTCAAACAGCCTGCACCCCAGTGCCCTCCGCCCACTCACTCACACAGCCTGCACCCCAGTGCCCTCCACGCACTCACTCAGCCTGCACCCCAGTGCCCTCCACGCACTCACACAGCCTGCACCCCAGTGCCCTCCGTCTGCCCGCTCAATCACACAGCCTGCACCCCAGTGCCCTCCGGCCGCTCACTCACTCAGCCTGCACCCCAGTGCCGTCCGCCCACGCACTCACACAGCCTGCACCCCAGTGCCCTCCACGCACTCACACAGCCTGCACCCCAGTGCCCTCCGTCTGCCCGCTCACTCACACAGCCTGCACCCCAGTGCCCTCCGCCCGCTCACTCAAACAGCCTGCACCCCAGTGCCCTCCGCCCACTCACTCACACAGCCTGCACCCCAGTGCCCTCCACGCACTCACTCAGCCTGCACCCCAGTGCCCTCCACGCACTCACACAGCCTGCACCCCAGTGCCCTCCGTCTGCCCGCTCACTCACACAGCCTGCACCCCAGTGCCCTCCGGCCGCTCACTCACTCAGCCTGCACCCCAGTGCCCTCCGTCCGCCCGCTCACTCACACAGCCTGCACCCCAGTGCCCTCCGTCCGCCCGCTCACTCACACAGCCTGCACCCCAGTGCCCTCCGTCCGCCCGCTCACTCACACAGCCTGCACCCCAGTGCCCTCCACGCACTCACAAAGCCTGCACCCCAGTGCCCTCCGCCCGCCCGCTCACTCACACAGCCTGCACCCCAGTGCCCTCCGTCCGCCCGCTCACTCACACAGCCTGCACCCCAGTGCCCTCCGTCCGCCCGCTCACTCACACAGCCTGCACCCCAGTGCCCTCCGTCCGCCCGCTCACTCACACAGCCTGCACCCCAGTGCCCTCCGTCCGCCCGCTCACTCACACAGCCTGCACCCCAGTGCCCTCCGTCCGCCCGCTCACTCACACAGCCTGCACCCCAGTGCCCTCCGTCCGCCCGCTCACTCACACAGCCTGCACCCCAGTGCCCTTCACTCGCTCACTCACACAGCCTGCACCCCAGTGCCCTCCGCCCGCTCACTCACACAGCCTGCACCCCAGTGCCCTCCGCCCGCTCACTCACACAGCCTGCACCCCAGTACCCTCCGTCCGCCCGCTCACTCACACAGCCTGCACCCCAGTGCCCTCCGCCCGCTCATTCACACAGCCTGCACCCCAGTGCCCTCCGCCCGCTCACTCACACAGCCTGCACCCCAGTGCCCTCCGCCCGCTAACTCACACAGCCTGCACCCCAGTGCCCTCCGCCCGCTCACTCACACAGCCTGCACCCCAGTACCCTCCACGCACTCACTCAGCCTGCACACCAGTGCCCTCCGTCCGCCCTCTCACTCACACAGCCTGCACCCCAGTGCCCTCCGTCCGCCCGCTCACTCACACAGCCTGCACCCCAGTGCCCTTCACGCACTCACACAGCGTGCACCCCAGTGCCCTCCACCCGCTCACACAGCCTGCACCCCAGTGCCCTCCACGCACTCACTCAGCCTGCACCCCAGTGCCGTCTACCCACTCACTCACACAGCCTGCACCCCAGTGCCCTCCGTCTGCCCGCTCACTCACACAGCCTGCACCCCAGTGCTCTCCGCCCGCTCACTCACACAGCCTGCACCCCAGTGCCCTCCGCCCGCTCACTCACACAGCCTGCACCCCAGTGCCCTCCGCCCGCTCACTCACACAGCCTGCACCCCAGTGCCGTCCGCCCACTCACTCACACAGCCTGCACCCCAGTGCCCTCCGCCCGCTCACTCACACAGCCTGCACCCCAGTGCCCTCCGCCCGCTCACTCACACAGCCTGCACCCCAGTGCCGTCCGCCCACTCACTCACACAGCCTGCACCCCAGTGCCGTCCGCCCACGCACTCACACAGCCTGCACCCCAGTGCCCTCCACGCACTCACAAGGCCCGCACCCCAGTGCCCTCCACCCGCTCACTCAGCCTGCACGCCAGTGCCGTCCGCCCACTCACTCACACAGCCTGCACCCCAGTGCCCTTCGTCTGCCCGCTCACTCACACAGCCTGCACCCCAGTGCCCTCCGTCCGCCCGCTCACTCACACAGCCTGCACCGCAATGCCCTCCGCCCGCTCACTCACACAGCCTGCACCCCAGTGCCCTCCGCCCGCTCACTCACACAGCCTGCACCCCACTGCCCTCCGTCGGCCCACTCACTCACACAGCCTGCACCCCAGTGCCCTCCGTCGGCCCGCTCACTCACACAGCCTGCACCCCAGTGCCCTCCGCCCACTCACTCACACAGCCTGCACCCCAGTGCCCTCCGCCCGCTCACTCACTCAGCCTGCACCCCAGTGCCGTCCGCCCACGCACTCACACAGCCTGCACCCAGTGCCCTCCACGCACTCACACAGCCTGCACCCCAGTGCCCTCCACCCGCTTACACAGTCTGCACCCCAGTGCCGTCCGCCCACTCACTCACACAGCCTGCACCCCAGTGCCCTCCGTCCGCCCGCTCACTCACACAGTCTGCACCCCAGTGCCCTCCGCCCGCTCAATCACACAGCCTGCACCCCAGTGCCCTCCACGCACTCACACAGCCTGCACCCCAGTGCCCTCCGCTCGCTCACACAGCCTGCACCCCAGTGCCCTCCACGCACTCACACAGCCTGCACCCCAGTGCCCTCAACTCGCTCACTCACACAGCCTGCACCCCAGTGCCCTCCACGCACTCACTCAGCCTGCACCCCAGTACCGTCCGCCCGCTCACTCACACAGCCTGCACCCCAGTGCCCTCCGTCCGCCTGCTCACTCACACAGCCTGCACTCCAGTGCCCTCTGCCCGCTCACTCACACAGCCTGCACCCCAGTGCCCTCCGCCCGCTCACTCACACAGCCTGCACCCCAGTGCCCTCCGCCCGCTCACTCACACAGCCTGCACCCCAGTGCCCTCCACGCACTCACACAGCGTGCACCCCAGTGCCCTCCACCCGCTCACACAGCCTGCACCCCAGTGCCCTCCACGCACTCACTCAGCCTGCACCCCAGTGCCGTCCGCCCACTCAGTCACACAGCCTGCACCCCAGTGCCCTCCGTCTTCCCGCTCACTCACACAGCCTGCACCCCAGTGCCCTCCGCCCACTCACTCACACAGCCTGCACCCCAGTGCCCTCCGCCCGCTCACTCACTCAGCCTGCACCCCAGTGCCGTCCGCCCATGCACTCACACAGCCTGCACCCAGTGCCCTCCACGCACTCACACAGCCTGCACCCCAGTGCCCTCCACCCGCTCACACAGCCTGCACCCCAGTGCCCTCCACGCACTCACTCAGCCTGCACCCCAGTGCAGTCCGCCCTCTCACTCACACAGCCTGCACCCCAGTGCCCTCCGTCCGCCCGCTCACTCACACAGCCTGCACCCCAGTGACCTCCGCCCGGTCACTCACACAGCCTGCACCCCAGTGCCGTCCGCCCACTCACTCACAAAGCCTGCACCCCAGTGCCCTCCGCCCGCCCGCTCACTCACTCAGCCTGCACCCCAGTGCCCTCCGTCCGCCCGCTGACTCACACAGCCTGCACCCCAGTGCCCTCCACTCGCTCACTCACACAGCCTGCACCCCAGTGCCCTCCGCCCGCTCACTCACTCAGCCTGCACCCCAGTGCCCTCCGTCCGCCCGCTCACTCACACAGCCTGCACCCCAGTGCCCTCCGTCCGCCCACACACTCACAGAGCCTGCACCCCAGTGCCCTCCGTCCGCCCGCTCACTCACACAGCCTGCACCCCAGTGCCCTCCGCCCGCTCATTCACACAGCCTGCACCCCAGTGCCCTCCGCCCGCTCACTCACACAGCCTGCACCCCAGTGCCCTCCGCCCGCTCACTCACACAGCCTGCACCCCGGTGCCCTCCGTCGGCCCGCTCACTCACACAGCCTGCACCCCAGTGCCCTCCACGCACTCACTCAGCCTGCACCCCAGTGCCCTCCGTCCGCCCACTCACTCACACAGCCTGCACCCCAGTGCCCTCCGTCCGCCCTCTCACTCACACAGCCTGCACCCCAGTGCCCTCCGTCCGCCTGCTCACTCACACAGCCTGCACCCCAGTGCCCTTCAAGCACTCACACAGCGTGCACCCCAGTGCCCTCCACCCGCTCACACAGCCTGCACCCCAGTGCCCTCCACGCACTCACTCAGCCTGCACCCCAGTGCCGTCTACCCACTCACTCACACAGCCTGCACACCAGTGCCCTCCGTCTGCGCGCTCACTCACACAGCCTGCACCCCAGTGCCCTCCGTCCGCCCGCTCACTCACACAGCCTGCACCCCAGTGCCCTCCGCCCGCTCAATCACACAGCCTGCACCCCAGTGCCCTCCGGCCGCTCCCTCACTCAGCCTGCACCCCAGTGCCATCCGCCCACGCACTCACACAGCCTGCACCCCAGTGACCTCCACGCACTCACACAGCCTGCACCCCAGTGCCCTCCACCCGCTCACACAGCCTGCACCCCAGTGCCGTCTGCCCACTCACTCACACAGCCTGCACCCCAGTGCCCTCAGTCCGCCCGCTCACACAGCCTGCACCCCAGTGCCCTCCACCCGCTCACACAGCCTGCACCCCAGTGCCCTCCACTCACTCACACAGCCTGCACCCCAGTGCCCTCCGCCCGCTCACTCACACAGCCTGCACCCCAGTGCCCTCCGTCCGCCCGCTCACTCACACAGACTGCACCCCAGTGCCGTCCGCCCACTCACTCACACAGCCTGCACCCAAGTGCCCTCCGCCCGCCCGCTCACTCACACAGCCTGCACCCCAGTGCCGTCCGCCCACGCACTCACACAGCCTGCACCCCAGTGCCCTCCACGCACTCACAAAGCCTGCACCCCAGTGCCCTCCACCCGCTCACACAGCCTGCACCCCAGTGCCCTCCACGCACTCACTAAGCCTGCACGCCAGTGCCGTCCGCCCACTCACTCACACTGCCTGCATCCCAGTGCCCTTCGTCTGCCCGCTCACTCACACAGCCTGCACCCCAATGCCCTCCGCTCGCTCACTCACACAGCCTGCACCCCAGTGCTCTCCGCCCGCTCACTGACACAGCCTGCACCCCAGTGCCCTCCGCCTGCTCACTCACACAGCCTGCACCCCAGTGCCCTCCGTCGGCCCACTCACTCACACAGCCTGCACCCCAGTGCCCTCCGTCGGCCCGCTCACTCACACAGCCTGCACCCCAGTGCCCTCCGTCGGCCCGCTCACTCACACAGCCTGCACCCCAGTGCCCTCCGCCCGCTCACTCACTCAGCCTGCAACCCAGTGCCGTCCGCCCACGCACTCACACAGCCTGCACCCAGTGCCCTCCACGCACTCACACAGCCTGCACCCCAGTGCCCTCCACCCGCTTACACAGTCTGCACCCCAGTGCCGTCCGCCCGCTCAATCACACAACCTGCACCCCAGTGCCCTCCACGCACTCACACAGCCTGCACCCCAGTGCCCTCCACGCACTCACACAGCCTGCACCCCAGTGCCCTCAACTCGCTCACTCACACAGCCTGCACCCCAGTGCCCTCCACGCACTCACTCAGCCTGCACCCCAGTACCGTCCGCCCGCTCACTCACACAGCCTGCACCCCAGTGCCCTCCATCCGCCTGCTCACTCACACAGCCTGCACTCCAGTGCCCTCTGCCCGCTCACTCACACAGCCTGCACCCCAGTGCCCTCCGCCCGCTCACTCACACAGCCTGCACCCCAGTGCCCTCCGTCCGCCCGCTCACTCACACAGCCTGCACCCCAGTACCCTCCGTCCGCCCGCTCACTCACACAGCCTGCACCCCAGTGCCCTCCGTCGGCCCGCTCACTCACACAGCCTGCACCCCAGTGGCCTCCACTCGCTCACTCACACAGCCTGCACCCCAGTGCCCTCCGTCCGCTCAATCACACAGCCTGCACCCCAGTGCCCTCCGGCCGCCCCCTCACTCAGCCTGCACCCCAGTGCCGTCCGCCCACGCACTCACACAGCCTGCACCCCAGTGCCCTCCACGCACTCACACAGCCTGCACCCCAGTGCCCTCCGCCCACTCACTCACACAGCCTGCACCCCAGTGCCCTCCGCCCGTTCACTCACACAGCCTGCACCCCAGTGCCCTCCGTCCGCTCAATCACACAGCCTGCACCCCAGTGCCCTCCGGCCGCCCCCTCACTCAGCCTGCACCCCAGTGCCGTCCGCCCACGCACTCACACAGCCTGCACCCCAGTGCCCTCCACGCACTCACACAGCCTGCACCCCAGTGCCCTCCGCCCACTCACTCACACAGCCTGCACCCCAGTGCCCTCCGCCCGTTCACTCACACAGCCTGCACCCCAGTGCCCTCCGTCCGCTCAATCACACAGCCTGCACCCCAGTGCTGTCCGCCCACGCACTCACACAGCCTGCACCCCAGTGCCCTCCACGCACTCAGGCTGCACCCCAGTGCCCTCCACCCGCTCACACAGCCTGCACCCCAGTGCCCTCCACGCACTCACTCAGCCTGCACCCCAGTGCCGTCTACCCACTCACTCACACAGCCTGCACCCCAGTGCCCTCCGTCTGCCCGCTCACTCACACAGCCTGCACCCCAGTGCCCTCCGTCCGCTCAATCGCACAGCCTGCACCCCAGTGCCCTCCGCTCACTCACTCACTCAGCCTGCACCCCAGTGCCGTCCGCCCACGCACTCACACAGCCTGCACCCAGTGCCCTCCACGCACTCACACAGCCTGCACCCCAGTGCCCTCCACCCGCTTACACAGTCTGCACCCCAGTGCCGTCCGCCCGCTCAATCACACAACCTGCACCCCAGTGCCCTCCACGCACTCACACAGCCTGCACCCCAGTGCCCTCCGCTCGCTCACACAGCCTGCACCCCAGTGCCCTCCACGCACTCACACAGCCTGCACCCCAGTGCCCTCAACTCGCTCACTCACACAGCCTGCACCCCAGTGCCCTCCACGCACTCACTCAGCCTGCACCCCAGTACCGTCCGCCCGCTCACTCACACAGCCTGCACCCCAGTGCCCTCCATCCGCCTGCTCACTCACACAGCCTGCACTCCAGTGCCCTCTGCCCGCTCACTCACACAGCCTGCACCCCAGTGCCCTCCGCTCGCTCACTCACACAGCCTGCACCCCAGTGCCCTCCGCTCACTCACTCACTCAGCCTGCACCCCAGTGCCGTCCGCCCACGCACTCACACAGCCTGCACCCAGTGCCCTCCACGCACTCACACAGCCTGCACCCCAGTGCCCTCCACCCGCTTACACAGTCTGCACCCCAGTGCCGTCCGCCCGCTCAATCACACAACCTGCACCCCAGTGCCCTCCACGCACTCACACAGCCTGCACCCCTGTGCCCTCCGCTCGCTCACACAGCCTGCACCCCAGTGCCCTCCACGCACTCACTCAGCCTGCACCCCAGTACCGTCCGCCCGCTCACTCACACAGCCTGCACCCCAGTGCCCTCCATCCGCCTGCTCACTCACACAGCCTGCACTCCAGTGCCCTCCGCTCGCTCACTCACACAGCCTGCACCCCAGTGCCCTCCGTCCGCCCGCTCACTCACACAGCCTGCACCCCAGTGCCCTCCGCTCGCTCACTCACACAGCCTGCACCCCAGTGCCCTCCGTCCGCCCGCTCACTCACACAGCCTGCACCCCAGTGCCCTCCGTCGGCCCGCTCACTCACACAGCCTGCACCCCAGTGCCCTCCACTCGCTCACTCACACAGCCTGCACCCCAGTGCCCTCCGCCCGCTCACTCACACAGCCTGCACCCCAGTGCCCTCCGTCCGCTCAATCACACAGCCTGCACCCCAGTGCCCTCCGGCCGCTCCCTCACTCAGCCTGCACCCCAGTGCCGTCCGCCCACGCACTCACACAGCCTGCACCCCAGTGCCCTCCACGCACTCACACAGCCTGCACCCCAGTGCCCTCCGCCCACTCACTCACACAGCCTGCACCCCAGTGACCTCCGCCCGCTCTCTCACTCAGCCTGCACCCCAGTGCTGTCCGCCCACGCACTCACACAGCCTGCACCCCAGTGCCCTCCACGCACTCAGCCTGCACCCCAGTGCCCTCCACCCGCTCACACAGCCTGCACCCCAGTGCCCTCCACGCACTCACTCAGCCTGCACCCCAGTGCCGTCTACCCACTCACTCACACAGCCTGCACCCCAGTGCCCTCCGTCTGCCCGCTCACTCACACAGCCTGCACCCCAGTGCCCTCCGTCCGCTCAATCACACAGCCTGCACCCCAGTGCCCTCCATCCGCCTGCTCACTCACACAGCCTGCACTCCAGTGCCCTCTGCCCGCTCACTCACACAGCCTGCACCCCAATGCCCTCCGCCCGCTCACTCACACAGCCTGCACCCCAGTGCTCTCCGCCCGCTCACTGACACAGCCTGCACCCCAGTGCCCTCCGCCCGCTCACTCACACAGCCTGCACCCCAGTGCCCTCCGTCGGCCCACTCACTCACACAGCCTGCACCCCAGTGCCCTCCGTCGGCCCGCTCACTCACACAGCCTGCACCCCAGTGCCCTCCGCCCGCTCACTCACTCAGCCTGCACCCCAGTGCCGTCCGCCCACGCACTCACACAGTCTGCACCCAGTGCCCTCCACGCACTCACACAGCCTGCACCCCAGTGCCCTCCACCCGCTTACACAGTCTGCACCCCAGTGCCGTCCGCCCGCTCAATCACACAACCTGCACCCCAGTGCCCTCCACGCACTCACACAGCCTGCACCCCAGTGCCCTCCGCTCGCTCACACAGCCTGCACCCCAGTGCCCTCCACGCACTCACACAGCCTGCACCCCAGTGCCCTCAACTCGCTCACTCACACAGCCTGCACCCCAGTGCCCTCCACGCACTCACTCAGCCTGCACCCCAGTACCGTCCGCCCGCTCACTCACACAGCCTGCACCCCAGTGCCCTCCATCCGCCTGCTCACTCACACAGCCTGCACTCCAGTGCCCTCTGCCCGCTCACTCACACAGCCTGCACCCCAGTGACCTCCGCCCGGTCACTCACACAGCCTGCACCCCAGTGCCGTCCGCCCACTCACTCACAAAGCCTGCACCCCAGTGCCCTCCGCCCGCCCGCTCACTCACTCAGCCTGCACCCCAGTGCCCTCCGTCCGCCCGCTGACTCACACAGCCTGCACCCCAGTGCCCTCCACTCGCTCACTCACACAGCCTGCACCCCAGTGCCCTCCGCCCGCTCACTCACTCAGCCTGCACCCCAGTGCCCTCCGTCCGCCCGCTCACTCACACAGCCTGCACCCCAGTGCCCTCCGTCCGCCCACACACTCACACAGCCTGCACCCCAGTGCCCTCCGTCCGCCCGCTCACTCACACAGCCTGCACCCCAGTGCCCTCCGCCCGCTCATTCACACAGCCTGCACCCCAGTGCCCTCCGCCCGCTCACTCACACAGCCTGCACCCCAGTGCCCTCCGCCCGCTCACTCACACAGCCTGCACCCCGGTGCCCTCCGTCGGCCCGCTCACTCACACAGCCTGCACCCCAGTGCCCTCCACGCACTCACTCAGCCTGCACCCCAGTGCCCTCCGTCCGCCCACTCACTCACACAGCCTGCACCCCAGTGCCCTCCGTCCGCCCTCTCACTCACACAGCCTGCACCCCAGTGCCCTCCGTCCGCCCGCTCACTCACACAGCCTGCACCCCAGTGCCCTTCAAGCACTCACACAGCGTGCACCCCAGTGCCCTCCACGCACTCACTCAGCCTGCACCCCAGTGCCGTCTACCCACTCACTCACACAGCCTGCACCCCAGTGCCCTCCACCCGCTCACACAGCCTGCACCCCAGTGCCCTCCACGCACTCACTCAGCCTGCACCCCAGTGCCGTCCGCCCACTCAGTCACACAGCCTGCACCCCAGTGCCCTCCGTCTTCCCGCTCACTCACACAGCCTGCACCCCAGTGCCCTCCGCCCGCTCACTCACACAGCCTGCACCCCAGTACCCTCCGTCCGCCCGCTCACTCACACAGCCTGCACCCCAGTGCCCTCCGCCCGCTCATTCACACAGCCTGCACCCCAGTGCCCTCCGCCCGCTCACTCACAAAGCCTGCACCCCAGTGCCCTCCGCCCGCTAACTCACACAGCCTGCACCCCAGTGCCCTCCGCCCGCTCACTCACACAGCCTGCACCCCAGTACCCTCCACGCACTCACTCAGCCTGCACACCAGTGCCCTCCGTCCGCCCTCTCACTCACACAGCCTGCACCCCAGTGCCCTCCGTCCGCCCGCTCACTCACACAGCCTGCACCCCAGTGCCCTTCACGCACTCACACAGCGTGCACCCCAGTGCCCTCCACCCGCTCACACAGCCTGCACCCCAGTGCCCTCCACGCACTCACTCAGCCTGCACCCCAGTGCCGTCTACCCACTCACTCACACAGCCTGCACCCCAGTGCCCTCCGTCTGCCCGCTCACTCACACAGCCTGCACCCCAGTGCTCTCCGCCCGCTCACTCACACAGCCTGCACCCCAGTGCCCTCCGCCCGCTCACTCACACAGCCTGCACCCCAGTGCCCTCCGCCCGCTCACTCACACAGCCTGCACCCCAGTGCCGTCCGCCCACTCACTCACACAGCCTGCACCCCAGTGCCCTCCGCCCGCTCACTCACACAGCCTGCACCCCAGTGCCCTCCGCCCGCTCACTCACACAGCCTGCACCCCAGTGCCGTCCGCCCACTCACTCACACAGCCTGCACCCCAGTGCCGTCCGCCCACGCACTCACACAGCCTGCACCCCAGTGCCCTCCACGCACTCACAAGGCCCGCACCCCAGTGCCCTCCACCCGCTCACTCAGCCTGCACGCCAGTGCCGTCCGCCCACTCACTCACACAGCCTGCACCCCAGTGCCCTTCGTCTGCCCGCTCACTCACACAGCCTGCACCCCAGTGCCCTCCGTCCGCCCTCTCACTCACACAGCCTGCACCGCAATGCCCTCCGCCCGCTCACTCACACAGCCTGCACCCCAGTGCCCTCCGCCCGCTCACTCACACAGCCTGCACCCCACTGCCCTCCGTCGGCCCACTCACTCACACAGCCTGCACCCCAGTGCCCTCCGTCGGCCCGCTCACTCACACAGCCTGCACCCCAGTGCCCTCCGCCCACTCACTCACACAGCCTGCACCCCAGTGCCCTCCGCCCGCTCACTCACACAGCCTGCACCCCAGTACCCTCCACGCACTCACTCAGCCTGCACACCAGTGCCCTCCGTCCGCCCTCTCACTCACACAGCCTGCACCCCAGTGCCCTCCGTCCGCCCGCTCACTCACACAGCCTGCACCCCAGTGCCCTTCACGCACTCACACAGCGTGCACCCCAGTGCCCTCCACCCGCTCACACAGCCTGCACCCCAGTGCCCTCCACGCACTCACTCAGCCTGCACCCCAGTGCCGTCTACCCACTCACTCACACAGCCTGCACCCCAGTGCCCTCCGTCTGCCCGCTCACTCACACAGCCTGCACCCCAGTGCTCTCCGCCCGCTCACTCACACAGCCTGCACCCCAGTGCCCTCCGCCCGCTCACTCACACAGCCTGCACCCCAGTGCCCTCCGCCCGCTCACTCACACAGCCTGCACCCCAGTGCCATCCGCCCACTCACTCACACAGCCTGCACCCCAGTGCCCTCCGCCCGCTCACTCACACAGCCTGCACCCCAGTGCCCTCCGCCCGCTCACTCACACAGCCTGCACCCCAGTGCCGTCCGCCCACTCACTCACACAGCCTGCACCCCAGTGCCGTCCGCCCACGCACTCACACAGCCTGCACCCCAGTGCCCTCCACGCACTCACAAGGCCCGCACCCCAGTGCCCTCCACCCGCTCACTCAGCCTGCACGCCAGTGCCGTCCGCCCACTCACTCACACAGCCTGCACCCCAGTGCCCTTCGTCTGCCCGCTCACTCACACAGCCTGCACCCCAGTGCCCTCCGTCCGCCCGCTCACTCACACAGCCTGCACCGCAATGCCCTCCGCCCGCTCACTCACACAGCCTGCACCCCAGTGCCCTCCGCCCGCTCACTCACACAGCCTGCACCCCACTGCCCTCCGTCGGCCCACTCACTCACACAGCCTGCACCCCAGTGCCCTCCGTCGGCCCGCTCACTCACACAGCCTGCACCCCAGTGCCCTCCGCCCACTCACTCACACAGCCTGCACCCCAGTGCCCTCCGCCCGCTCACTCACTCAGCCTGCACCCCAGTGCCGTCCGCCCACGCACTCACACAGCCTGCACCCAGTGCCCTCCACGCACTCACACAGCCTGCACCCCAGTGCCCTCCACCCGCTTACACAGTCTGCACCCCAGTGCCGTCCGCCCACTCACTCACACAGCCTGCACCCCAGTGCCCTCCGTCCGCCCGCTCACTCACACAGTCTGCACCCCAGTGCCCTCCGCCCGCTCAATCACACAGCCTGCACCCCAGTGCCCTCCACGCACTCACACAGCCTGCACCCCAGTGCCCTCCGCTCGCTCACACAGCCTGCACCCCAGTGCCCTCCACGCACTCACACAGCCTGCACCCCAGTGCCCTCAACTCGCTCACTCACACAGCCTGCACCCCAGTGCCCTCCACGCACTCACTCAGCCTGCACCCCAGTACCGTCCGCCCGCTCACTCACACAGCCTGCACCCCAGTGCCCTCCGTCCGCCTGCTCACTCACACAGCCTGCACTCCAGTGCCCTCTGCCCGCTCACTCACACAGCCTGCACCCCAGTGCCCTCCGCCCGCTCACTCACACAGCCTGCACCCCAGTGCCCTCCGCCCGCTCACTCACACAGCCTGCACCCCAGTGCCCTCCACGCACTCACACAGCGTGCACCCCAGTGCCCTCCACCCGCTCACACAGCCTGCACCCCAGTGCCCTCCACGCACTCACTCAGCCTGCACCCCAGTGCCGTCCGCCCACTCAGTCACACAGCCTGCACCCCAGTGCCCTCCGTCTTCCCGCTCACTCACACAGCCTGCACCCCAGTGCCCTCCGCCCACTCACTCACACAGCCTGCACCCCAGTGCCCTCCGCCCGCTCACTCACTCAGCCTGCACCCCAGTGCCGTCCGCCCATGCACTCACACAGCCTGCACCCAGTGCCCTCCACGCACTCACACAGCCTGCACCCCAGTGCCCTCCACCCGCTCACACAGCCTGCACCCCAGTGCCCTCCACGCACTCACTCAGCCTGCACCCCAGTGCAGTCCGCCCTCTCACTCACACAGCCTGCACCCCAGTGCCCTCCGTCCGCCCGCTCACTCACACAGCCTGCACCCCAGTGACCTCCGCCCGGTCACTCACACAGCCTGCACCCCAGTGCCGTCCGCCCACTCACTCACAAAGCCTGCACCCCAGTGCCCTCCGCCCGCCCGCTCACTCACTCAGCCTGCACCCCAGTGCCCTCCGTCCGCCCGCTGACTCACACAGCCTGCACCCCAGTGCCCTCCACTCGCTCACTCACACAGCCTGCACCCCAGTGCCCTCCGCCCGCTCACTCACTCAGCCTGCACCCCAGTGCCCTCCGTCCGCCCGCTCACTCACACAGCCTGCACCCCAGTGCCCTCCGTCCGCCCACACACTCACAGAGCCTGCACCCCAGTGCCCTCCGTCCGCCCGCTCACTCACACAGCCTGCACCCCAGTGCCCTCCGCCCGCTCATTCACACAGCCTGCACCCCAGTGCCCTCCGCCCGCTCACTCACACAGCCTGCACCCCAGTGCCCTCCGCCCGCTCACTCACACAGCCTGCACCCCGGTGCCCTCCGTCGGCCCGCTCACTCACACAGCCTGCACCCCAGTGCCCTCCACGCACTCACTCAGCCTGCACCCCAGTGCCCTCCGTCCGCCCACTCACTCACACAGCCTGCACCCCAGTGCCCTCCGTCCGCCTGCTCACTCACACAGCCTGCACCCCAGTGCCCTTCAAGCACTCACACAGCGTGCACCCCAGTGCCCTCCACGCACTCAGCCTGCACCCCAGTGCCCTCCACCCGCTCACACAGCCTGCACCCCAGTGCCCTCCACGCACTCACTCAGCCTGCACCCCAGTGCCGTCTACCCACTCACTCACACAGCCTGCACACCAGTGCCCTCCGTCTGCGCGCTCACTCACACAGCCTGCACCCCAGTGCCCTCCGTCCGCCCGCTCACTCACACAGCCTGCACCCCAGTGCCCTCCGCCCGCTCAATCACACAGCCTGCACCCCAGTGCCCTCCGGCCGCTCCCTCACTCAGCCTGCACCCCAGTGCCATCCGCCCACGCACTCACACAGCCTGCACCCCAGTGACCTCCACGCACTCACACAGCCTGCACCCCAGTGCCCTCCACCCGCTCACACAGCCTGCACCCCAGTGCCGTCTGCCCACTCACTCACACAGCCTGCACCCCAGTGCCCTCAGTCCGCCCGCTCACACAGCCTGCACCCCAGTGCCCTCCACCCGCTCACACAGCCTGCACCCCAGTGCCCTCCACTCACTCACACAGCCTGCACCCCAGTGCCCTCCGCCCGCTCACTCACACAGCCTGCACCCCAGTGCCCTCCGTCCGCCCGCTCACTCACACAGACTGCACCCCAGTGCCGTCCGCCCACTCACTCACACAGCCTGCACCCAAGTGCCCTCCGCCCGCCCGCTCACTCACACAGCCTGCACCCCAGTGCCGTCCGCCCACGCACTCACACAGCCTGCACCCCAGTGCCCTCCACGCACTCACAAAGCCTGCACCCCAGTGCCCTCCACCCGCTCACACAGCCTGCACCCCAGTGCCCTCCACGCACTCACTAAGCCTGCACGCCAGTGCCGTCCGCCCACTCACTCACACTGCCTGCATCCCAGTGCCCTTCGTCTGCCCGCTCACTCACACAGCCTGCACCCCAATGCCCTCCGCTCGCTCACTCACACAGCCTGCACCCCAGTGCTCTCCGCCCGCTCACTGACACAGCCTGCACCCCAGTGCCCTCCGCCTGCTCACTCACACAGCCTGCACCCCAGTGCCCTCCGTCGGCCCACTCACTCACACAGCCTGCACCCCAGTGCCCTCCGTCGGCCCGCTCACTCACACAGCCTGCACCCCAGTGCCCTCCGTCGGCCCGCTCACTCACACAGCCTGCACCCCAGTGCCCTCCGTCCGCTCACTCACTCAGCCTGCAACCCAGTGCCGTCCGCCCACGCACTCACACAGCCTGCACCCAGTGCCCTCCACGCACTCACACAGCCTGCACCCCAGTGCCCTCCACCCGCTTACACAGTCTGCACCCCAGTGCCGTCCGCCCGCTCAATCACACAACCTGCACCCCAGTGCCCTCCACGCACTCACACAGCCTGCACCCCAGTGCCCTCCACGCACTCACACAGCCTGCACCCCAGTGCCCTCAACTCGCTCACTCACACAGCCTGCACCCCAGTGCCCTCCACGCACTCACTCAGCCTGCACCCCAGTACCGTCCGCCCGCTCACTCACACAGCCTGCACCCCAGTGCCCTCCATCCGCCTGCTCACTCACACAGCCTGCACTCCAGTGCCCTCTGCCCGCTCACTCACACAGCCTGCACCCCAGTGCCCTCCGCCCGCTCACTCACACAGCCTGCACCCCAGTGCCCTCCGTCCGCCCGCTCACTCACACAGCCTGCACCCCAGTACCCTCCGTCCGCCCGCTCACTCACACAGCCTGCACCCCAGTGCCCTCCGTCGGCCCGCTCACTCACACAGCCTGCACCCCAGTGGCCTCCACTCGCTCACTCACACAGCCTGCACCCCAGTGCCCTCCGTCCGCTCAATCACACAGCCTGCACCCCAGTGCCCTCCGGCCGCCCCCTCACTCAGCCTGCACCCCAGTGCCGTCCGCCCACGCACTCACACAGCCTGCACCCCAGTGCCCTCCACGCACTCACACAGCCTGCACCCCAGTGCCCTCCGCCCACTCACTCACACAGCCTGCACCCCAGTGCCCTCCGCCCGTTCACTCACACAGCCTGCACCCCAGTGCCCTCCGTCCGCTCAATCACACAGCCTGCACCCCAGTGCTGTCCGCCCACGCACTCACACAGCCTGCACCCCAGTGCCCTCCACGCACTCAGGCTGCACCCCAGTGCCCTCCACCCGCTCACACAGCCTGCACCCCAGTGCCCTCCACGCACTCACTCAGCCTGCACCCCAGTGCCGTCTACCCACTCACTCACACAGCCTGCACCCCAGTGCCCTCCGTCTGCCCGCTCACTCACACAGCCTGCACCCCAGTGCCCTCCGTCCGCTCAATCACACAGCCTGCACCCCAGTGCCCTCCGCTCACTCACTCACTCAGCCTGCACCCCAGTGCCGTCCGCCCACGCACTCACACAGCCTGCACCCAGTGCCCTCCACGCACTCACACAGCCTGCACCCCAGTGCCCTCCACCCGCTTACACAGTCTGCACCCCAGTGCCGTCCGCCCGCTCAATCACACAACCTGCACCCCAGTGCCCTCCACGCACTCACACAGCCTGCACCCCAGTGCCCTCCTCTCGCTCACACAGCCTGCACCCCAGTGCCCTCCACGCACTCACACAGCCTGCACCCCAGTGCCCTCAACTCGCTCACTCACACAGCCTGCACCCCAGTGCCCTCCACGCACTCACTCAGCCTGCACCCCAGTACCGTCCGCCCGCTCACTCACACAGCCTGCACCCCAGTGCCCTCCATCCGCCTGCTCACTCACACAGCCTGCACTCCAGTGCCCTCTGCCCGCTCACTCACACAGCCTGCACCCCAGTGCCCTCCGCTCGCTCACTCACACAGCCTGCACCCCAGTGCCCTCCGCTCACTCACTCACTCAGCCTGCACCCCAGTGCCGTCCGCCCACGCACTCACACAGCCTGCACCCAGTGCCCTCCACGCACTCACACAGCCTGCACCCCAGTGCCCTCCACCCGCTTACACAGTCTGCACCCCAGTGCCGTCCGCCCGCTCAATCACACAACCTGCACCCCAGTGCCCTCCACGCACTCACACAGCCTGCACCCCTGTGCCCTCCGCTCGCTCACACAGCCTGCACCCCAGTGCCCTCCACGCACTCACTCAGCCTGCACCCCAGTACCGTCCGCCCGCTCACTCACACAGCCTGCACCCCAGTGCCCTCCATCCGCCTGCTCACTCACACAGCCTGCACTCCAGTGCCCTCCGCTCGCTCACTCACACAGCCTGCACCCCAGTGCCCTCCGTCCGCCCGCTCACTCACACAGCCTGCACCCCAGTGCCCTCCGCTCGCTCACTCACACAGCCTGCACCCCAGTGCCCTCCGTCCGCCCGCTCACTCACACAGCCTGCACCCCAGTGCCCTCCGTCGGCCCGCTCACTCACACAGCCTGCACCCCAGTGCCCTCCACTCGCTCACTCACACAGCCTGCACCCCAGTGCCCTCCGCCCGCTCACTCACACAGCCTGCACCCCAGTGCCCTCCGTCCGCTCAATCACACAGCCTGCACCCCAGTGCCCTCCGGCCGCTCCCTCACTCAGCCTGCACCCCAGTGCCGTCCGCCCACGCACTCACACAGCCTGCACCCCAGTGCCCTCCACGCACTCACACAGCCTGCACCCCAGTGCCCTCCGCCCACTCACTCACACAGCCTGCACCCCAGTGACCTCCGCCCGCTCTCTCACTCAGCCTGCACCCCAGTGCTGTCCGCCCACGCACTCACACAGCCTGCACCCCAGTGCCCTCCACGCACTCAGCCTGCACCCCAGTGCCCTCCACCCGCTCACACAGCCTGCACCCCAGTGCCCTCCACGCACTCACTCAGCCTGCACCCCAGTGCCGTCTACCCACTCACTCACACAGCCTGCACCCCAGTGCCCTCCGTCTGCCCGCTCACTCACACAGCCTGCACCCCAGTGCCCTCCGTCCGCTCAATCACACAGCCTGCACCCCAGTGCCCTCCATCCGCCTGCTCACTCACACAGCCTGCACTCCAGTGCCCTCTGCCCGCTCACTCACACAGCCTGCACCCCAATGCCCTCCGCCCGCTCACTCACACAGCCTGCACCCCAGTGCTCTCCGCCCGCTCACTGACACAGCCTGCACCCCAGTGCCCTCCGCCCGCTCACTCACACAGCCTGCACCCCAGTGCCCTCCGTCGGCCCACTCACTCACACAGCCTGCACCCCAGTGCCCTCCGTCGGCCCGCTCACTCACACAGCCTGCACCCCAGTGCCCTCCGCCCGCTCACTCACTCAGCCTGCACCCCAGTGCCGTCCGCCCACGCACTCACACAGTCTGCACCCAGTGCCCTCCACGCACTCACACAGCCTGCACCCCAGTGCCCTCCACCCGCTTACACAGTCTGCACCCCAGTGCCGTCCGCCCGCTCAATCACACAACCTGCACCCCAGTGCCCTCCACGCACTCACACAGCCTGCACCCCAGTGCCCTCCGCTCGCTCACACAGCCTGCACCCCAGTGCCCTCCACGCACTCACACAGCCTGCACCCCAGTGCCCTCAACTCGCTCACTCACACAGCCTGCACCCCAGTGCCCTCCACGCACTCACTCAGCCTGCACCCCAGTACCGTCCGCCCGCTCACTCACACAGCCTGCACCCCAGTGCCCTCCATCCGCCTGCTCACTCACACAGCCTGCACTCCAGTGCCCTCTGCCCGCTCACTCACACAGCCTGCACCCCAGTGCCCTCCGCTCGCTCACTCACACAGCCTGCACCCCAGTGCCCTCCGTCCGCCCGCTCACTCACACAGCCTGCACCCCAGTGCCCTCCGTCCGCCCGCTCACTCACACAGCCTGCACCCCAGTGCCCTCCGTCGGCCCGCTCACTCACACAGCCTGCACCCCAGTGCCCTCCACTCGCTCACTCACACAGCCTGCACCCCAGTGCCCTCCGCCCGCTCACTCACACAGCCTGCACCCCAGTGCCCTCCGTCCGCTCAATCACACAGCCTGCACCCCAGTGCCCTCCGGCCGCTCCCTCACTCAGCCTGCACCCCAGTGCCGTCCGCCCACGCACTCACACAGCCTGCACCCCAGTGCCCTCCACGCACTCACACAGCCTGCACCCCAGTGCCCTCCGCCCACTCACTCACACAGCCTGCACCCCAGTGACCTCCGCCCGCTCTCTCACTCAGCCTGCACCCCAGTGCTGTCCGCCCACGCACTCACACAGCCTGCACCCCAGTGCCCTCCACGCACTCAGCCTGCACCCCAGTGCCCTCCACCCGCTCACACAGCCTGCACCCCAGTGCCCTCCACGCACTCACTCAGCCTGCACCCCAGTGCCGTCTACCCACTCACTCACACAGCCTGCACCCCAGTGCCCTCCGTCTGCCCGCTCACTCACACAGCCTGCACCCCAGTGCCCTCCGTCCGCTCAATCACACAGCCTGCACCCCAGTGCCCTCCGGCCGCTCCCTCACACAGCCTGCACCCCAGTGCCCTCCGCCCGCTCAATCACACAGCCTGCACCCCAGTGCCCTCCGCCCACTCACTCACACAGCCTGCATCCCAGTGCCCTTCGCCTGCTCACTCACAGAGCCTGCACCCCAGTGCCCTTCGCCCACTCACTCACACAGCCTGCACCCCAGTGCCCTTCGCCTGCTCACTCACACAGCCTTCAGGGCTTGCTAGCTTTTCTCTTATGGCTTGCTCAGCAGGATGTCTGAGTAAATGGCTGGCTTGGGCACCCAATTCCCTTTGACATCTAAACTATACCCTTCGACCCACAGTTCCAAATCTGGAATTTATGCTAACAGTCAGGAAATGCCCAAAGGGGTGTATGTTCAGGATGTGCTGCAGAGTGGCTTTGCAGGCTGGAGCTGCCCATGCCCTCATCACTGAGATATTGGTTCACGGCAGCTGCTCAGCCCCACTCCCTGGCAGGAGACGCTGAGGCAGGATTTCGAGTGCAGAATGCTTATCAGGGATCAACCCGTGCCAGGAGGAGGAGGAAGCCAGAGGGGAAGGGCGGGAAGCTCAGGGCTGTGCAGGCTCTGCTCCTCTGGTCCGGAGGGGACAGTGGGGCTATAGCTGGCCTGGCTGGGTCACAGGTGTGGCTGCCTGGCAGGTACTAGCCATCCCAGCCTAGTGCCCCCCCAGTGAGAGTTCTTGAGTGAGCAAAGCAAAGCCCAGTGTAAACAGAAAACAGAACGAGCGACTCTCGTCGTCAGAAGCCACCAACTCCTCTGTGGCTGGGTCTCCTGCTGTAACTGATCGGATCCACTGTCCGTCTTCCTTCCCCATCCCTCTGAGAGGCCACTGCCCCTGCTGCTCTCTGAACCTCTGTTTCTGAGTGCTGCCCAATTCATGAGTCCTCCAATGGTCAAGGAAACTCACTTCAATGTGTTTTGCCTAAAGTTTTTCTCTTAGGAGGGTGACCGTGGTGTGCACGCTGCCTGCAGCTGAGGCCAACCTGGAGGCACAGACACGGGTGGCTCTGCCGATGGGAGCCTCAGCCTCCTGCAGGGGACTGGAGGTGAAGCTCTCTGAGTTTACAGCACGGTGAGGACCACCCAGACCTACAGGGCAGATGTCAGGTTGGAGAGTCGGCACAGGAGACTACGAGGCACCACAGTTATTTCAGGGCACGAGGAAGCCTTGGAAAAGGATGGCTTTTGAAGGAATTTCCTTTTTACTTACATGGCTTGGATTGTTTGCCGCAAGGACACATGATTAGAAAGGAATCCATCTTTTTTAGATTTTCGTAAAAGGTAAAAGGCTTTTTAAAATCTCTCCCTTGGGCTTACCCATTAACGTCTGACTGGCCAGCACATGAAGACTCCACATGAAGTTAATTTTCAATTCTTGCTGATAAAAATCCTGAACAAACTAACACCTCCAATAAAAGCTGCATCAGTTTCACTGAAACATGAAGGAAATCAACATTTTCGTTTGCACCGCTTGGGCAATTTCACACATCATAATGGAAAGTTTTTTTTTTTTTTCTGAGACACATATAATGTAAAGTCACAAATTTTTTTTTGTTGTTGTTGTTTGTTTGCTTGAGACAGAGCCTGTCTTCTTCTCCCAGGCTGGAGTGCAATGGCACGATCTCAGCTTAGTGCAACCTCCACCTCCCAGGTTCAAACAACTTTCCTGCCTCAGCTTCCCAAGTAGCTGGGATTACAGGCATGTGCCAGCACACCCAGATAATTTTTGTATTTTTAGTAGAGACTATGTTTCACCATGTTGGCCAGCTGGTCTCAAACTCCTGACCTCAAGTGATCCACCTGCCTCAGCCTCCCAAAGTTCTGGGATTACAGGTGTGAACCACCGCGCCCAACCTACTTCTGTTTTTTAAGTAATAGCTGGTTGCAATGTCATGTATTTTTTATAACCTTGGAGTCTCTCCCCCCATCATTTAACTACCTCCCACCAGGTCCCTCCCATGACATATGGGGAATATGGGAGCTACAGTTCAAGATGAAATTTGGGTGAGAACACAGCCAGACCACATCACTCATCAATGCCACTCAAAGCCATTTCACAGGGAGACACTTTTCTTTGTTATGTTTTTTATTTTCTTATGAGACCATCCTGGTCAACATGGTGAAACCCCGTCTCTACTAAAAATACAAAAAATTAGCTGGTCATGGTGGCGCGTGCCTGTAATCCCAGCTACTCAGGGGGCTGAGGCAGGAGAATTGCCTGAACCCAGGAGGCGGAGGTTGCGGTGAGCCGAGATCGCGCCATTGCACTCCAGCCTGGGTAAGAAGAGCGAAACTCCATCTCAAAAAAAAAAAATTAGAAAATTTCTCTCTTAAATCTACCAGAAAATACGTAGTATTATTTAAAACCTTTTTCTGTTGGACATAGAAGCAGCTTTGGCCTCGCTTCATTTCATTTTGCCATTTGCGTTTTTCCCATGACCTTTAAATGCAGAACTTTGTAATAATCCAAAGCAAATGTTATTCTTTAAAATAGAGGAGGAATATTACCGTGTAAAAATCTTAAATGGTCACATGGGAAGGGTTTGCTCGAGCGTCCCTAGCGCTGCCCTGCTTGGGTGACAGTGTGGCTGGGTGGTTGGGGAAGGAGTTTCTTAATCCGAGTTACGCTGGAGCACTGTGCGGCATCCTGCACCCCGTCCGAGGGCACAGGCAGGAGCGGCGCTGCCTGGAGAGGAAGGGCCTCCTGGAGCTGGGGACAGAGAGGAGTGGCTGACGCTCTGTTTTGTTCCTGTTCGTTTTACACCAACAGGCACTGGGGGGAAAGTCATAAGACCTTTAAAAGTTCTCAAAGAAAAATACTGTACTTTTTTTGTCCTAGAAAATTCTTGTTCAACTAAAGATGTTAATTTTGAAGGAGAATCTGACATGGTGTGCAGGGAAGTGGGAGCCTCAGGGTCAGGACAGGCCCTGTGTGGTGGCTGGGAGCCTGCAGTGGGGTGGGCGCATGTCCTGAGCTCCGCGCCCGCAAATCTAACCGAATCTCAACACTTTCACAGCCCATGCAACTCGGCTTGAAAACCAGCAATTCCATGACTGGGTATATACCCAGAGGATTATAAATTGTTCTGTTATAAAGACACATGCACACATATGTTCATTGCAGCACTGATTACAATAGCAAAGACTTGGAACCAACCCAAATACCCATCAATGATAGACTGGATAAAGAAAATATGGCACATAATATACCATGGAATACTATGCAGCCATAAAAAGGGATGAATTCATGTCCTTTGCAGGGACATGGATGAATCTGGAAACCACCATTCTCAGCAAACTGACACAAGAACAGAAAACCAAACACTGCATGTTCTCACTCATAAGTGGGTGTTGAACAATGAGAACACATGGACACAGGGAGGGGAGCATCACACACTGGGGCCTGTTGCGGGGTGGGGTCTAGGGAAGGGAGAGCATTACAGGAAAAAACAGCTGAAATGTGTAAGATGTCAACATTTGTGTTTTCCTGTCAAGTTTAGCTTCAATCGTCCACCATATTCATCGTTTTCTTGCCTGAAACAACTCCAGTCGTGCTAAATGCTTCGAGGCGGAAGTGACACGGGACACAGTGAGACACCTGGGGGCTGCTGGGCATATTTAGTCAATGATTTCCAGGTGAAACTCCTACTTTGGAAGTATCGGAAACTGTTCCACGGAGGAGACCAGGGACTTGGGTCGAAGGTGGTTGTGAAAGCTTTAAAGCCTCCTTGACAGATAAACATCAACGAATTACTCCACGGTCCGTTTTTACCTTTCACAGTCTACTTAAAATATTGAAATAAATAGTAGCTCCACTTTTAAGATAGTGTCTTTATAGCAATAAACGGGTAAAGAAGAAGTAAAATATTTAGAAATGTCACCATGATTTAGCTAATTCTCAATATTCGAATATATAATTGGAAACTAAAACACTATTTGTACTCCAATAATCACGGGTGAGCATTTCTTCCTGGATAAAGTGCGACATTTCGAATTAGGATCCTCTTTTCTTCTCCTACGTGTGTATTTTGTTGAATTTCTGCAGGTTTTGCCTTGTTTTTCTCACGAGAATTTCCTCAGGCCTTAGTTGAAAGAGCATTGAACTGACTTGAAGGTAGGCTTGACACCAGTGGGCTCACAGGATGTCCCTGAGCACAGGGGTCCCTCCTGCCTGGCCCAGGCCCCTCCCAATCCCCGCCCCTTCCACCCAGGTCCTGTGTGGAGCTGATCTTAAATCCGCAAAGTCACTGATAACGGTTTGAATCCACATCCCGCCCAGACCTCACGTGGAATTATAATCCCCAGTGTCGGGAGAAGGGCCTGCTGGGAGGTGACTGGGTCACGGGTGGTTTCTCATGAATGGGTCAGCAGCACCCTCTCGCTGCTGTGCTCCGTAGTGAGTGAGATCCTGTGACAGCTGCTGGTTTAAGTGTGCAGAACCTCCCCTCCTCTCTCTCTTCCTCCTGCTCCTGCCTTGCGTGACACCTGGCTCCCCTCTGCCTTCCACTACGATTGGAAGCTTCCTGAGGCCCCCCCGAGGAGCAGAAGCTGCCGTTTCCTCTGCAGCCTGCAGAACCACGGGCCAGTTCAACCCCTTTTCTTTGTAAGGTACCCAGTCTCTGGTGTTTCTTTATAGCAGTGTGAGAATGACTTAAGTCGGTCATCTCTGCCTGGAAGCAAAGCCAGCGAGGACAAAGGGTCTATACCACTCTGTACACACTCTCGCAAATGTAAAACATCACTCTTATTTTGTTTTCATCCTAAGTATCTATTTAAGAAATAATCACTTAACCTCTTGTATGCCAGGGGATGCCATGGTAAAAAACCAGGCGTGGTCGCTGAGAAGAAAAGGTGGCTTACTGGAAAGGCAGACGGGGAGCCAAAGACGAACAGCAAATTGAGCTAAGTGTTCTAGTTACTCGTCACTGATGAAACAATTCTAAAATACTACAGTGTAAGAGCTGACCCAGTCAGGGTCGGGAGGTCAGAGAAGCCTACGGTGTGGAAAGGGCTTTAATCCAACGTGGAGAGGATTCCTGGAAACGAGAAAGGGAGGCAGCACAGGGACGCCAGGAGCGGAGGACAGTGGATGAGCAGCAGGTGGGGCTCTGCGGACAGAAACGGCCCAAGCGAGAGCGCGCAATGGCTTGGGAGGAGGAAGCCTTACTAAGCAAATCATTTCACCTGGGAAGGACTAACATTTGCAGACATTTCCACGCACCAAGACCGTTAAAATATTTTACTTGTATTAATTAACAGCCCGATGAGGAAAGTAGTATTATTTTTCCCATGTTACATTAAAGGAAACTGAGGCACAGACACGTGGATGAGTAAGTGAAACTGAGATTTCAATTTCAGTTTGGAAGTAGAACTCTTGTCTCCGAACATGACTTTACTCTCTGGGAAACACTTGTCCAGGAAGGCGAAGTTGCAGGAACATTTGCTTGTTCCATCGATGTCCTGAAAACCAAGAACCCAGGCCCAGACCTCATTAGCCCTGGCCAGGACCAGAACTGGCGATGGGCTCCTGGGAAGCCCTCTGCTCTCTGAGATGCCCTCAGCGCCCCCTCCCCATCCCAGCATAGCCTCCCCCGGGAAGACCCGACCCGAGCCAGGCCTCATCACTCCAATGCCGCTTTTGCCACCTGCCCATCCTGAGTGAGCTGCTAGCCCAGCCCAGCTTCGTCAAAAGGTTATTCGGTTGCTGTTTTTCCCCAGAGATTTGGCTGTCAGCAGAATAAAAAAAAATAAACTTCTTATTTATTTACTTATTTTTTTAGATGGAGTCTCGCTCTGTCTCCAGGCTGGAGTCAGTGGTGTAATCTCAGCTCACTGTAACCTCTGCCTCCCGGGTTCAAGCGATTCTCCCACCTCAGCCTCTTGAGTAGCTGGGACTACAGGCATGTGCCACCATGCCTGGATAATTTTTGTATTTCAGTAGAGATGAGGTTTCACCATGTTGGCCAGGCTGGTCTCTATCTCTTGACCTCATGATCCGCCCACCTCGGCCTCCCAGAGGATTTAGGCTCTGCATAAACTTCTTAATTGTTCACTTATGTAGATCAAGAATGCATCCCAAAATTGATTTTTGTTCACTTATTTGGAGCAGAAATTACCCTAAAGTTCTATTTGGAGAATTCTGTGACCCACGCAGGAAGGTGCAGGTGGAAATACTCTATGAAGATGACTAACAGATGACAGGCCCAGTGACAGGCGTCACTCACTGCCTTGCTGAAGTGTCTCCAGCCGGGAGCCGGAGTTGATACCGGGAGACGGTTATGGGATCAAACTCCATCACATCCCTGAATCCACCTTCAACCAGGACGTCATCCCAACATCACAGAGCTCTAAATGGCCCGAAGCGCCTACGTGCTGTGACAGAGAAGTGGGCAACAGTGGAGGCAGAAGGAACATTAGCACACGGGAAAGAAATGGACCCTCGTGCAAACTCCACGGAAGACAGGTGGAAAAGCAAGTCATCTGTCACTCAGACGCCAACGTCCCACGCGTTTCCATGTTTTGGTTTCCGGTCGGGGGCAGTGAGTCGGTCTCACAGAGGCTGCAGCCACTGGCCTCCGGGGTCTGCCCTCTCATATCTTGCCGGCCCCAGGCCGCCCACATGGTCTAGGGACAGGCCCTCTTCTTTTCACCCCCTTCCTCTTTTATTAAAAATGTTAGATCTCCACAGGTGTTTGAGGAACAGGCGGTGTTTGGTGACATGCATAAGTTCTTTAGCGGTGATTTCGGAGGCTTTGGTGAATCCATCACCCGAGCAGCGTACGCTGGACCCAGTGTGCAGTCTTTTATCCCTCACTGCCGTCCACTCACTCCCCCAGGCCGCGAGGTCCACTGTGTAATTATTTTGCGGTGGGTTTGGAGGTGGTTCAGAAGGTCAGCAGCAGTCTTGAAAGAGAAGAGGAGCAGCAAGTGTCCCGCTGCTTGTGGTGGGGACTGAGCCAGGTGTCAGGGAGGCCACCTGGGCCTGGAGGAGGAAGGGCAGGGGAGCCCTGGCTGCAGCTTGGGGTCGGCTCAGGAGGCCGCCTTCCTCCTCAGAGTTGTGGACTTCTCCGTGCAGCAGGGAGCCCATGCCTGTTTGATGTGCCTTGGGGGCTGTGACAAGACTCAAATGAAGCATCGTGTGAGAACCCTACAAAGACCGCACCTCACCTACGCATGGGAGAAGCCGGCGCTGCTGTTTCAGTGGTTCGTTCAGCACAGCTCTTCCCTAAGAAATTGTCCACCTGCCCACATCCCTGTCAGTAAAGAGCTCCTTCCCCGCACACCAAGAACGTGGTTAGCGATGCCTCGAGTGCACGTGGAGCTCCCTGGAGAAGCAATTTATGAATGTGAGGAAGCACAACCCCAGAGACTTTACTCTTTACTTCTTAAACAGCTTCCATTCAAGAAAAAACAGGGCTGAATCTGAAAATACACACTCTGTGATCTGTAAGAGCAAAAATAACAGGATATGCTGAGGTATTTAGTTTTCAGAAGGGTCCATTCAGTCGAGCTTGAAAAAGGCCCCACTTCCCACTTTGGCTGATTGGAGGGGCTGGTGCTGCGTGACTGCGTGGTGTCAGGACACGTCCCAGACCCAGCTGACTCCGCTCCCCCTGGCATTGGCTGCTGGGTCTGGGAACGAACAGAGTGAGAAAGTGTGAGCACACAGTCGCTGTCCCAGCAGGGGGCGCCAGACCGGGGGGGGCTCCACTTCTAGGTTTGGGCTCCAGGAGTCCTGTGGCTGCACCGGCTGAGCAGGCTCAGCATCTTCCACCTCCCACAGGTGACCCCGCATTTCTGCGTCTCCTCTGAGCTGGGAACGATCAGGAGGCCACTCTCATTTCTAGGTCTTTCAAACCATACAGCAGCCGGCACATGTTCTCATAGCCACTCTTCCTTTGAAGTTGTAGTTTTCAGCGGTCTGAGAATGAAGTCTTTCCACAGGCAGTGAGCCGCCTTCTCTCTCTCAGGTCGGCTGGGTTTGTGAGCCTGGTGGCTTTGCTGGCTAAGCGACGCTTCAGGGAAGAAAGAGCTTCTTTTTCTTTACGTATCTAAGTACTCCAGGTCTCCCTGGAATTCCTGGTCATGACATCCTAGCAAGGGCCTTTTCGTGCCTTTCAGGACACTTCTGCTGCCCGTATCCTTTGCAACTGATTGTTCAACTTCATTAACATGGGTACCTGCGGCAAAGGCAATGCTTTGTTCACTCAAATATTCTAGTTTTCCACTGGGCACCGGGCGAGATGATACTTCTCGTCACGAAGACATGATGTCTCATGTTCCACGGAGGCGAGTCGTGGGCAGGGGGGCGTGCTCGCCGCTCTACTTCCATAGTGGCCTTGGGGCTTCTGGGTTGAAGATGCTGACCCTCCGAGGAGGAAGCTTACATTCCTGAATCATCTCTTGGAAAAGAGCAACTGTGTTGTCATGTATATTTGGGGGCCGTTTGTCACAGAAGCCAGCTGACAGTTACTCTGAAAGGCAGGTGCCACTCCTGTGCCCTGGTGGGACTGAAATGCTCCCAGCCTCTACGTGTGCATCACTGGTGGGTTCTGCTCGGGGGGCTGTGCAGTCATCGTGGAGACGCATTTTAAAGGGTTTGATGCCAGGGGGAGCTTCTTATGGTCAAAGGATAGGCTGCAGGTTAACTCTTCTCTGCCGGTGCCTCCTCGGGATTAGGGTAAAAACGCCTCTGTCTTCCCATCCGCATGAAAGCAGCCACAATTTGCAGCTGTGTTTCTGTGTGCTTACGGTGCCAGGCACAGCTCCTCACTCTCAACAATTCCATGAGGTGGAGACAATTGTTATTTCCATTTTGCGAACGAGGACATTAAGGCTGCGTCACCACCGAGTCATGGCGCTCAGTTCCACTTCACTCAGAGGTGCGTGCCCAAGCTACGCTGTCCTTTAGCTCCTAAAAGGATGTGGCTTTGCACATTGAATTCTCCACCTAGCCCATAGCACACCATCATCTTAACATCAATGGGTTAAAACACTAAACATCTTTCAAGAAGAAACTGACATACTGTAAAATTTCATTAGTGCACTTAAGACTCTGACATTTTCGGCCAGGCGCGGTGGCTCACGCCTGTAATCCCAGCACTTTGGGAGGCCGAGGTGGGTGGATCACGAGGTCAAGAGATCGAGATCATCCTGGTCAACATGGTGAAACCCATTCTCTACTAAAAATACAAAAAAAATTAGCTGGGCACGGTGACGCGTGCCTGTAATCCCAGCTACTCAGGAGGCTGAGGCAGGAGAATTGCCTGAACCCAGGAGGCGGAGGTTGTGGTGAGCCGAGATCCCGCCATTGCACTCCAGCCTGGGTAACAAGAGCGAAACTCTGTCTCAAAAAAAAAAAAAAAAAAAAAAAGACTCTGACATTTTCTGCATAAAGCAATGGATTTATCAAATGAGCTGTCTGATATGGTTGGTCTGTGTTCCCGTCCAAATCTCATGTTGAAATGCCATGCCCAGTGTTGGAGGTGGAGCCGGTGGGAGGTAACGGGATCAAGGGTGGTTTCTCAGGCAGGGTCTGGCCCACCCCGCTGGGTGCCGTTCTCACGGTGGTGAGTTCGTGTGAGATCTGGTTGTCTAAAAGTCTATGGCACCTTCCCCCCTCTTTTTCTCCTGTGCCTGCCCCCACCATGTGAGACGCCTGCTTACCCTCTGCCTTCCCCCAGGATTGGAAGCTTCCTGAGGCTTCCATAGAAGCAGAAGCCACCATGCTTGCTGCACAGCCTGCAGAACTGTGAGCCAGTTAAACCTCTCTTCTTATAAATTACTCAGTCTCAGGTATTTCTTTTTAGCAAAGCAAGAACAGCCTAATACATTCTCTCTTCTGGGTATGCTTATTTTTTCCTGATAAGACCTATTCTTATGGAAGCATCTAGCCCATTGCATAAGCCTGTTCTGACTCAGTTAGGGACTGTGATTGTGTTACTTCAGTTCTTGGGTAAATTGCTGAAAACTGGGTAGTATAAAACTGGAACAATTTATTTACTATTTTCTTTTAATCGTGAGTTTCGGTATCAGGAGAGACATTCTGATAGTAACAAATGCCTCAAATATAGATTTTTTTAAAGAATATAATGCTGAACATGACCATTTGTTTTACTGTAATATTAGAGAGCTATCTTAAGGAAATTATAAAACAGATTTTCATTGGAAAAATTGTATTTCAGTGTTATCAAATAAAATAATGAGCAAACAGATTTTCTACTTAATCTTTTATAAAGTCACATTTGACGTATTTTCAGAGTCAGTGCAGTAAGGAGAGGTTTGATGCCATTTATCAGCAAACAGTGAACTACGCTCTTCTTAAAACTCTTGACCCTGAGTGCTCGGATCTTGGAAAATGTGATCACAAGGTTTACAGGACACATACCTGCCCCTAAATTTCTCTTTACAAGGGTTTTGTTTCGCCTGGTATTTTCATTTTTAAAGTTATTTCTTTAGGTTAAGAAAGTCCAAAGATGCTTTACTAAATGAAAAAAATACTGATAGAAAAATTATGATATTAACTATCTTCTTATGACATGTGTGACCAGCCATGGCCTAGAGGAGGAGGGAGCTTGGAAAATCCATGTTTTGTCCCCGCAGGAGAAAGCGCTAGGGAAGATGGAAGGCTGTGAGCTGCACGACCCCCTGGTTTACAAGAAGGCCCAAGATTATTGAACCTCTGTATAAGGAGGTGTCACCCCCAGGAGCTGAGAGGTGTCGGGAGCGCTCCAGAGCCGAGCAGCTGATTGTCATCCCTTTGCATTCCGTGGCTCCTTCTGAATTCCAAGGTCCTCGTGATCAGTCTGGCTTCATCTTCCACCTGTTTAGGGATGGCTCCGGCCCTGAGCAAGCCCTGGGCTGAACTTCGCGTATGGCAAGAGGGCTCATTCCTACCAAGATCAAAGCTCACTAACTCTGGTGTTTAATCTCCTTGCCTTCACTTTGTTATTTTTTTATTTTTTATTTTTTTGAGGCAGAGTCTTGCTTTTTCACTCTGTCACCCAGGCTGGAGTGCAGTGGTGCAATCTTGGCTCACTGCAATCTCCACCTCCCAGGTTCAAGTGATTCTCCTGCCTCAGTTTCCCGAGTAGCTGGGATTACATGCATGTGCCATCACACCTGCCTAATTTTTGTATTTTTCATGAAGACTGGGTTTTGCCATGTTGGCCAGGCTGGTTTTGAACTCCTGACCGCAGGTGATCCGCCTGCCTTAGCCTCCCAAAGTTCTGGGGCCTTCACTCTTTAAATGAAATGAAACATATCTAAGTTTACTTGGCTTATCACAGACATTTCAGATTTCCAAAGTCAATGCCAAGTACTGGAACTGATCCACTCCAGGCGCTGGAACAGATCCACGCCAGGCCCTGAACAGATCCACGCCAGGCCCTGAACAGATCCACTCCAGGCGCTGGAACAGATCCACGCCAGGCCCTGAACAGATCCACTCCAGGCCCTGAACAGATCCACTCCAGGCGCTGAAACAGATCCACTCCAGGCGCTGGAACAGATCCACTCCAGGCGCTGGAACAGATCCACGCCAGGCCCTGAACAGATCCACTCCAGGCGCTGGAACAGATCCACGCCAGGCCCTGAACAGATCCACTCCAGGCGCTGGAACAGATCCACTCCAGGCGCTGGAACAGATCCACTCCAGGCCCTGGAACTGATCCACTCCAGGTGTGCATCTTTCCGGGGTTCCTTGCGCCACCTGTGAGGGGAGCAGAACGACTTCCACCGAATTTCCCTGGAACAGGGGGAGGCAGAATCCGATCAGATGCCCCCTGCCGAATGGGTTTAACATCTCCCGGACCCTCTGAAACGGCAGCATCACGCTGCAGCAGCGCAGGCACAAGCCCCGGCCAGGTGCACACAGCAGCTGCCAGGTGCACACAGCAGCTGCCAGGTGCACGGCATTCCCACAGATCTGTCCTTGCACTGTCGCACCAGCATAGTCCACAGGGACAGGAACGGGGCCTCCCAGGGAGAGACCACGGAGTCCCAGCCTCCCTCCAGCAGCTGCTCCAGCCCTGGCTGAGCCTGGGCAACCCGGGAGAGATCCCACATTCGATGCTCTCTCAGACACCTGACTTACAGCCCCCCTGACAGGTGGAAATGACCGTGTGCCATCAACCACTAAGCATGGGGCTGTGTGCTCTGAGCCATCAATACCTGACACATTTGAAGGAACAGCAAATGTTTCAGGCCATGGGGCTCCGTCACCTCTGCTCAGCACACAGCTCTGGGAAAAACCAGCTCCTGACCCTGCCCAGCGAAGGCACTGCACTCCCGTGAGGCTGGGTTTGCAAAAACTGGAGAGGGAACAAGTTGGCCCATGGGCTGTAGTTAGCTGGCCTTGCTCTCCAGCAATGTAAGGGCACTTGCCAATTACAAATATCCACAGGCAATGTATGAGTCCATTTCCACGCGGATAAAGACATACCTGAGACTGGGTAATTTAAAAAGAAAAAGAGGTTTAACGGACTCACACTTCCGCATGGCTGGGGAGGCCTCACCATCACGGCAGAAGGTGAAGGGCATGTCTCACATGGCCACAGACAAGAGAGGGTGGGAGCCAAGCGAAAGGGGATTCCCTGATGAAACCATCAGACCTAGGAGACTTATTCACTACCAGGAAAACAGTCTGGGGGATCCACCCCCATGATGCAATTATCTCCCGCCAGGTCCCTCCCCCCACACGTGGGAATTATGGGAGCTACAATTCAAGATGAGATTTGGGTGGGGGCACAGTCAAACCATGCCAGGCAACCACTCAAGTTCTTCACACTCTGAGTCTGGAGCTGGGGTGGAGTCAAGAATGAGGAAGCTCCCTCCAGGTGAAATAGGGCTGGTGGACGCAGCGCTGAGGGCAGAGGGGCAGCTGCAGCTCACCCTCCCGGCCGCCTGCCAGCATTTCCCTGCACTTCCCGCACCTGCGCTAACTCTCCCAGCATGGCTCACCCAGGCCTGAGAACCTGTCAGGGTGAAGCTGACGTGACTTTGGTCGGTTCTGAGGACACTGGATTCGAAAGCAGCAAGGCAGGGCAGAGTCACAGCCCGGTTCCCGGGCCCGGCCTTGTCCTTTCACAGTCTGGGTTCATCGTGAGCTCTGGCCAAGGTGCAGAAATTCCTCTCCCTTAACAGAAAAGCCTGGGCTCTCACTTCTGCTTCTGAGCCACACCAAGGGAAGGGTTTCCTTAGAGCACAGAAATCTCCAGAATCTCCTTGAGGCTGACTTTTGAAAATGCCTTTCATAAAACTGACAGGCAATCACAAAAAGAGCCGTGGTTCCCCGAATTACTCTTGTAGGGCCTTTGAAATCTACCAGAATAATCCATGAGAGAAAGACTGTTCCGATGCAAACAGCGTTTTTCTCTGTAAGTGAAGCTAAAGCATAACCAGAGGTGCCGGGTGGAAGGAGGCAGGACACGTTTGCCCACAGGACACTGCGGGGCTTCTTTCTGCTTTGCATTTACTTTGAATTCCAGTTTTAAAGGAACAGTTTATTATGGGAGGAAACATTTTCTCACAGAAATGAAACATTATTTAAATGGCTGAGCTCTTACAGTGGGAACCAATAAAATACACATCCTTTAGCCAAATTTTGCATTATCCATTTTGTCTTTGCGAAATAGGAAGTAATTTTTTAAAAAGTGAAGCCCTGGCAAAAGCTGTCTTCACTGGTTTTAATATCAGTGTTATCCTGCCAGTGCCCTCGGAAATCTTACTTTTTTTTTAGATACATGAATTTGGTTTTCCTTTCACTACCAGAATTATTCACATTTATTTAGCTTTTAAAACAACAGCATTCTGTTGTTTTACTTTTTGTTAAAGAATACTACAATTCATTTGAGAATATTACTTTTTGTTAAATGTCTTTTCTCTCACGGGAGAAAGGGGTGGTGTGAAGGGTGCTTGGCCATGGGCCTGGGAGGTGGAGGGAAAGGCTCCCGCCCTGCATCATCTGTGTGGAGCGGGCGGTGCTGTTCAGACCAGCTCCCTCCCCTGCCGGCAGTGCCGCCCTGGACACCGTCAGGAACAGCCTCAGCCCCAGGCTGGTGTGCCCGCGAATGTGCCGTTCAATTGTCGTGGGTGATGTTGAGACCAGGCCTCATTCAGAAGGCCCATCATGCTGTGATAGGCAAAAATGTCACTTCAGAGCAATTGCTAAGTGGAAACTGACTCTCTGAATGCTACAGAATAGTTCCTTCATAACATATTTAATAAATCAAACGAACTTTTAGGAACTCCCCCAAAGTATTGTTTAAAAGAGCAAAATGTCTGGTCGATCCAGTTCACATCAACATGTGTGGGAGCTTTCACTGAACAGGAGTAAAGACAGAGGAGACACTGAGTCTCAGTTTCAGACTGAGCCGTTTTGGGAGGCCCTGGTTCCTGGGGTAGGCCCTGCAGTGACGGCGGCCTTTACGTCCATCAGCTCTCCAGTGGAACATTTGGATCTATGGAGAAAACGCTGAGATGGCTAACTCCGCGGAGGAACAGATGGTGCCGCGCGCATCACTGTTTATTTCCAGGATGACCTCAATGCATGTGCCAGGTGTGCCATGCCCAGCCCCATGCCCAGCAAATGAGCCTGCAGCAGCCGGGTTGCAGGTGTTGGGCGTGGCACACTGAAGAGGCGCCTGCTGTGCTGGATTCAAGACACATTCCCTCAGGCGTGGCATTGTATAGAGAGACGCTCACTGTGCAAAACCCTCCTGTCTTCCCGTCTGCCGTGTCTCAAACAAAAGCATCAGAGGCGTGTGCAGTTAGGAGGCGGCTTCCCCAGAAACCAGACCTGGGGTTTAGAGTCAGCTGCCGGAGTGATGCCCGCAGGGTTGGAAATGAGGGCGCTCAGAAAGTTTCGTCAGGACAATGTAGATGCGGTGAAAGAAACAGAGAAGGTTCAGCTCAGGACCCGAGTCGAAGGAAAACTGCCTTCCTTTTGTTCCCAAACAGACAGCCGTGACTTCCCGGACATATTGTCTCTTATGCAAAACGTGGATTCACTGAGCACTAATCAGAAGCCCACGAGATTGCAGCCACGAGCCTCGCTGCGCCCCCGCCTGCCTTCCCTCCTCCTTCTTCCCCTCCTGCAATAGTAAAGTTCCCAAAACCCTCTTGGAAAAGGCTTGGGTCACAGGTGTTTCTTTTTCCTAGGGACATTTTTCAATCTTGGCAAAATAAACTACTAATTGAGATCTGCTTCGGCCACTTTTTCGTTTACAGTACTGTAAACCAAAATAAATCCCCCCTGCCCTGACCAAGGCGGGTTTCCTAATTCACCGTTTCCTAAGCCAGTGTGTGTCTGAGTCCAGTCCATCTCTCCTACCGTCTGCCTACATGATTTTTCAGCCCTGAGCTATGTGGTTAACGCAATTTTCTTCACCATGATTTTTTCCCTTTTTAAAATTTAAAAACTAGAAAAAATATTAAAAGTTTTTAATTGGCCGGGCGCGGTGGCTCACGCCTGTAATCCCAGCACTTTGGGAGGCCGAGGCGGGTGGATCACGAGGTCAAGAGATCGAGACCATCCTGGTCAACATGGTGAAACCCCGTCTCTACTAAAAATACAAAAAATTAGCTGGGCATGGTGGCGTGTGCCTGTAATCCCAGCTACTCAGGAGGCTGAGGCAGAAGAATTGCCTGAACCCAGGAGGCGGAGGTTGCGGTGAGCCAAGATCGCGCCATTGCACTCCAGCCTGGGTAACAAGAGTGAAACTCTGTCTCAAAAAAAAAAAGTTTTTAATTAACATTTACAGTTTTTTTTAATTCTTAAATATCTGTTGAAAAGGTTTATTTATAAATTACAGGGCTCATGGTTTCTGGTGTGATGTTCTTTTCCTCATCAGAAATGTTTTCAAATTGTCAGTGAAAACTTAGAACCCGAAAGGGGTAAACACACGGCCATCCTTCCAAGAGGAAATTAAACACAGAGATCACGGTTTCTCTGACTTCCTAAGTTTATAAAACAATCGGAAAACTCATTATCCCCGCGTGTATGACAACAAACGATGAACTTGGTCAAAAATTCAGCCCGTTCAGTAAGAGAAAAAGGAAAACACTGAAATCCTACCAGGTAGACGTGGGTAGTGGCCTCCAGGCTGCTGACTGACAGAGCCACGTCTGAGGGAAGGGCCAGGTGTCTCCCGGCGAGGCCGGGGTCGAGGACGGGATGCTGGCATGGGCTGAGGGCAGGGTCCGAGCGTGTTTCCAGCCCATGTTCTTAAATCCTGGCGGTAACCGTCATCGCATTTCCATCAGTCTGGGTATAAAATTTCCATGTGAATTATCTGTCCTTATCATCTCATGCAGAGGAGACCGTGGCTGAGGCTTCATCCTGAGGGATGTGGCCACCGTGACGCTCTCACTGGCTTGTTTCTAAGCGTCCAAGGTGTTTCTCCGGGACTTCCTCTCAAGGAAGACAAGTGCAAGTATTGTCTGTCTGCTCGCTCGGCCTTCCCAGGCCCTGGATACTCGCTGGCCGGGGGCACTGCTTCCTCTCCTGACCCAGGTGGAAATCACTGTGAAGAGGTCCCTTCCCCGCCCACCGTGAATCAGCCAGAGGACTGATGAGACGCCAGCCCAGGACGAAACTACGGCTCTGCTGTGAAGTCCCAGTGTGATTCCAGCTGTGCGTCGTCAGTGTGAAGCCCGGGCTGGTGCAGGGAGAGGGGAGAGACTGCGGGAAAAGCAGCGGTGGACTTGTCCCCATGCGAGGCTTGCTCCGGGTGGCTTTCAAATACTGTTCTTCTTCCCAGCGGGTGCAGACACTTTTAGATCTGCCACTGGGTAAGGCCTGCTGTTCACAGCACTCAGCATGTCAGTTCTGAAACTGAAATGGCCCAAGAAGATTTAGTTCAGGTAACAGCTTATCTTTTAGAATACCATCTACATACATTCACCGTAAAACTGTTTGGACTTTTGCTTCATCATAAACAACTGTATGTAAGTGTGAATGTGGAAATACACGTGGGCCTGGAGCTTGGACTACCCGAGGAGCTTTGAGGTGAAAGGCACAGGAAACGCTGCTGAGGCTGCGTCCTGGATGGGAATCATTCCTACGACGGTGAAAATACCACCCGAACTTCCTTCCGTTTGAGTTTTCTGTGACATTTCATTATTACATAAAGTAGGTATTCATTTACTTGCGCTTTTTAAAAGAATGTCCTGTTGGATGAGATTTTGCGTAACCTGAATTTCAGAGTCTCGTAGCCCAGCGATGTAGCCCGTCTTGTGCTACGCCCCACGCAGACTCACAGACTTTCATAGAGAGAAGACACAGGAAAGATAGTGTGTGGGATACACGTGTACGGTCGGCGATATTTATTCTACCCTGTATTCACACCCAAGCTCCCGTATGTGCACTCTGTTTTATTAATACTGAGAAAAGTAAGTAAGAGTATTGCCTCTGAGTTTTAAGATCAAACACACACACACAGAAACCATTATAAAATAATCCAGTTTATGGAAATTATGCTAACGTGGTAAAATCACTGTGCCCTGATTGTCCAGGGCTGCACGGCAGACAGCTGCCCACATGCTCTATGAAAATGCTAATTCTGGACACGTGTTGTGGAGTTGTGTTTTAAAGGAAGCATCTGATACAAAAGTGACCACCTGCTGGGAACCAGTGTGTCAGTGTCCTTCTTAAAACAGGCTCCCAGAACAAAACGCCACATTTCCTGTGTGAACTGACAGGTTCCCGGCGTGTGGCAGGGGGAATGCCCATGTCTGCCCATCTTCCCTCATGGTAAGCACCAGGATGACATTGGCGTTTTCAGTAGCTCTGTGCCATGGCTTATCCCAGCCTGTGAGCTGCCCATCCACCCAAGCTGCCCACATATCCAAGCTGCCCATCCACCCAAGCTCCCCATCCACCCAAGGTGCCCACATATCCACGCTGCCCATCCACCCAAGGTGCCCGTCCACCCAAGCTCCCCGTCCACCCAAGCTCCCTATCCACCCAAGGTGCCCACATATCCACGCTGCCCACCCACCCAAACTGCCCATCCACCCAACGTGCTCATCCACCCTTGTTTACATGCTGAGGATGTTTTATTTTTTTCTGTAATCAAATTCATTTAGATCATTTTTCCTTTGATAACAACAGTGTTTTTGAAGGTCACTAAAATTCAGACCACAAAATGAGAAAAATAAAGTTCACGTGAGTCATTGAAAAATATTATTCCTAATGTTCAAAACTATTTGCTGTTAAGTCTCAATCTCAGTAAAACTGGACTTCATTGTGTTAGCTGTCTTCTGTCACAACCCACTGCTAGGTTAATTTCCATCTCTCTTTCTTCCATCCTTCTGCAGAATAATCTCTGGGCTTTGCAAATCCAGTTCTGCTCTTGAAAAGTCTGCTTGTACCCTGTGGCTGAAGACTCCAGCTTTTGTGATTGTGTCTCACTGGATCTTTCCTAGAGGTGTCTTTGCTCTTCCTCTGTCAGAGTTTAGTCATTTTTCCCGGCTCTTCGTTGTGAAAAACCCACGTGCTTTGTACAAGCAAAGCCTGCATTCCAGACACACATCCAAGTTAAACATATATTTGGCATGTGGTTCTCCATGATAAAAGAGACGCAATGTTTGTAATTTCGTTTCCTCACCTCGTGGGATTATGGGCATTTTCCAGTACAGAAAACTTCCGGATGAATATTCATAGAGCAACACCACTAACAAGAATTATCTACTCAGAATAATAGCCTGTCAAATGCCCATGTATTGGAAATTCAATCATGTTCAAAAACGCTGTCTGTTTTTGTTGTTCAAATGGGATATGGAATGCACAGACATGGAGCAGAAGGAAAACGGATCCATGTTGCTGAGATAATGGCTGCTGTTTTTCAAGGAGGGGCAAAGGCAAAATCTGTCCCCCGGGGAGAATCCCCAGGCCCCGGGGCTGCGGTGCGTTCTGACGGTCCCCTGCTCAGTGAGGGAGTCGGGCCCTGTGGTGGGAGGACCCCCGGGTGGGCAGCAGAAGGCCTGGGCTCCTGGCCAGCTCCAGGGCTGCAGACACCTGCTGGGCCCCTTGACCCTCTGCTTCGGTACCTGCAAAGTGGGAACCAAAGACTGAGCCTGCGGCCAGGAGCGGTGGTGAGCTGGTGAGTTCTCAGTACACGTTAGCTACGGACAGCTCCAGATAAGCCCCTCACCTAAAGCTGAGGAGATCTTGGAATCAACTAATGTGTTTCAAATAAAAATAAAACAATTCCTGACCTGGGCCCTACCTCGCAAGGGCCTGGTAGAAGGAGATGCTGAGGCCACTTGAGGAGTCTCAGTTTCCAAGGGGTACGAAGGGCTGACACCCCCATGGGCCAGGTGGAATCACAAAGGGCTTCCCTCCATAGTCCAGGTGGAATCAGTCAGGAAGGGCGGCCTCCCCCATGGGCCAGGTGGAATCCATGATGAAGAGCTTCCCCTGCCCGTAGCCCAGGTGGAATCAGTCAGGAAGGGCCGCTTCCTCCACGGGCCAGGTGGAATCATGAAGGGCGGCCTCCCCGATGGGCCGGGAAGAGGGAGGCTGCTGTCCGGCGTGTGGCTCCCTGCCCAGCCTGGGCATCTTTACAGACTTGTTCATACCAACCCACAGGGATCCACTTGGTGTGAAGAGGAAGGCCGTGGGAATAGGGTCGTTTGTCCCATTTTTACAAAAAAATAGTTTTACTGTTTTTAAATTTTAAAAAATAGTGCATTTTGGAAGAACTTTATATCCATACAAATATAAAAATAAACTGCCCATAAGCTGCAAAAATGAGATTCAAGGCCAGGCCAAAATAAGTTTAAATGGTGTCTTTTCCACCACTAGTTTTCAAGAACTGAGCATTCTGTGATCTGAGGTCCGAGAATGAACAGCTTGTAATACAGGCAAGTAAATATTCGGGCCTGCTGACGGGACCCGCAATTTCAGCGTACGTATCTATGCACGGACCTATCTTTAACCGGGTGATTAGTGCTCTAGTTACCAGGCATCAAATAGCCTTAGATTCTGTGTTTTCATCAGCATTTTAGAAATTTTATGTTTTATTTATGATTAGAATTCATGATCCCAAACTATCCTTATGAAACGAACATCGCATTTGCAATTTGTCGAATTGCTTCAGCAACACTGAAGATGTAATTATCGGAATCACATATTGGAAAAATACGTGGTTGCAAAGAGACAGGAGAAAGGGTTACTGAGGTAGCTCAAGGCAGGGCGGCTAAAGTCTTGCAGATCGACTGAAAATGGCGGAAAAGAGCACATCTCACTCTGGCTACGGATCAGCCAACATCCTGATGTCAGGAGAAAATGCACTGTGAAGTTGATGCTATTTAGCTTGAGACAACCTCCCTGAGGAACATTAGAAGGTTCGGTACACATACTGAATTTTAGATAGGTCTCAAAACCGTCTGGAAGGTAAATCTGTTTTTCTGTGGTAAGATGGATCTGGGGATTTGTTACAATGTTTCAGAGGCTGAATTCCTGCCACATTACACGTGATGTTTCCCTTGTTGTCTAGAATGTCTTTAAGAAATCCCACTATCAGTTTATAATTTTCTCAGCTCGCCCATTGAAAGAATCATAAAAATTAAATGATCCTTCACTCTGTTGAGGAAAAAAAAGAATCTGTGGGTACAATTGAGTTCAGAAAGTACCTGTCTCCTCAAATTTTCTTCTAAATGTGTTTGGAAAAAGTAAAAATGCGGTAGCATGAAAGATCTAATGTAAATGATAAAATGTAAGAAAATGTATATTTTCTGCATGGAAAAAAGCCGATTTTAATTGTTGATGGTGAAGATGGAAGAGCAAGATGAACATTAACCCTGCAGTGAGTTAGAAATCAGCACACAGGAGCTGCCGTTCTAGAACACAGCCAGATGATCAGAGCAGGGCTTGCCGGGAAGCTTCCATAGCCATGGGAGTGGCTCTCAGGGACGCATTTCGGCAGAGCAGAGCAAGCAGAAGTCACCGCAGTGACCCCAGGAGAGTGAGGTGAGATCACATCCCTGGATGAAGCCTGCAGAGCCCAATTTTCTAAACAAGGAGGAAGACATTCTGCCATTGTCATGAAGGGAAAAATCCATTAACTCACAAGTTATTCTCTACGTAGTTATTTGGCTGGTTATTCCGCAACCGTGCTGAATGCCTGCTGTGTCCCAGGTATACGATACTGACCAAGTCAGAATCAGTCCAACAATAACAGCATTTACCATTCAGTAAAAGGAGAATTAAACAAAAAATGAGCAGTTGTATAAATACAGCAACTGCATGCTATGGAAGTGCTGAGATCTGCACACCGTGGTGGACAGTGGCCCCAGCACTGAGAGGTGCTCACAGAGAGTCGCCCAAGTCTGTGGGTTGAGGTTGGGGACCCAGAGCTGAGTGGCTGTGAGATCACCAGGTGCACATGTCAGCTCTGGGCTGAGCAGAGGTCTGGTTGAAGGTAAGAACGTGTGCACCAAGGTGGTAATTGAAGAGAAGGGCCTGGAGGAAGTTACCAGAGCAGAAAGTCCCAGAAAGGAAAAGGTACTAGAGGGAGTGCTGAGAAGTTCCAGTTCTGACCGGGAACTGTGTGCTGGGTAAGCAAACAGAGGACCTGGGAGGCAGGAGGCGGCCTGTGAAGTAAGTACCACAAAACCAGGAGTGGGGAAGAGGAGGCGTTATCGGAAGGCCAAGTGCCCCTGCACGGTGGAGTGAGCTGAGTGTCTCAACCACATGCTGACCGTGGCAGCCTCAAGACCTTAGAGAGATTCGGGAGTGAAGTGATAAAGGCAGCAGCAAGGAAGCCAGGAAATACCCCAAATGGATTTACATTTCACTCCTCAGCCCCTCCTGGTGTCACCAACAGACCTTCAGATGCGCCTCCCACGTGGACACCACGATCACTGCACTCTCTCGGATTGGTTCTCACTTTATATCAAGCCAGGTGGAACCCTTGCTTGGTTTCAGTTCTTTTCTGTAAGTGTGTATTCTGTCAACCTCAAACCACAGGGAATAATTGCTGCAATTTCACTTTAATGCCACCTCATATCAAAACCTTTCTCTACGTGTATGAATATTGGCTGGGTATCCATCTAGTAGTAGAAACTCTAGCTGACATGCATGTTTTGGGATTCAAGAGACAATAGCAGAGTTTCACAGAGAAGTGACCCAGCTGACACTCAGCAGCAGGCTTTGGCAGTGCAAGCTGCTCACACCCTCACCTGCACTTAGTGTGGTCAGCAATATTAATAGAGCATTTCTAGTGGAATGTAATTCTGTTTCATTTTGGTTCAACTGCCATTCTCCTAAGGGTCAATGAGATTGAACAACTTTTCATTCGTTCATTGGTTATTTGGAGACCTTCTTTGGTGAATTGCCTGTTCATGCCTTTTGCCCTTTTATTGACACTCTTTATTAATTTATAAATACTACTGTCATTATCACTGTAATGATTCCCTTGATAGTCATGGGTATTGCAAATGTTTTCATCAGTGACTTTTTAAACAAACAACCTAGTGGGGTCTTTGATCAGTACAAGTTTCTTTTTCTTCATAGCCAGAGCTTTTTAATCCAGTTTAAGATTTTTCCCTCCTCTCTAATAACAAGGAGAATGTCTTTCATTATCTTCTGGCAGTGTGATGGTTTTAATTCTCACATTTATATCTACAATCCATCTAGATGTTATTTATCTCACTGCGTATTTTCATTTGATCCAGCACCGCTCACCCAAATGCCTTTCCTTTTTCATCGCACAATGCCAGCTTTGTTTTATTTATTTATTTATTTATCCATAGGTTATTGGGGTACAGGTGGTATTTGGTGATGTAAGTTCCCTAGTGGTGGTTTATGAGATTTTTGTGCACTCATCACCCAAGCAATATACACTGCACCCTATTGGTAGTCTTTCATCCTTCATCCCCATTCCATTCTTCCTCCATCAAGTCTCCAAAGTTCATTGCCTCATTCTTATGCCTTTGAGTCCTCATAGCTTAGCTCCCACATATCCGTGAGAACATATGATGTTTAGTTTTCCATTTCTGAGTTATTTCACTTACAATAATAGTCTTTGATCTCATCCAGGTTGCTGCAGATGCCATTACTTCTTTCCTTTTTATGGATGAATAGTCTTCCGTCATGTATATATACACACAGACATATATATACACGCACCTATATATATACACACACATATATATACATGCACCTATATATATACACACACATATATATACACACACCTATATATATACACACACACCTATATATACACACACACACCTATATATACACACACACCTATATATACACACACCTATATATATACACACACCTATATATACACACACATACACACACCTACATATATATACACACCTATATACACACACACATATATACACACACCTATATATATACACACACACATATATATACACACACCTATATATATACACACACCTATATATACACACACATACACACACCTACATATATATACACACCTATATACACACACACATATATACACACACCTATATATATACACACATATATACACACACCTATATATATACACACACATATATATACACACACCTATATATATACACACACCTATATATACACACACACCTATATATACACACACACCTATATATACACACACCTATATATACACACACATACACACACCTACATATATATACACACCTATATACACACATATATACACACACCTATATATATATACACACACATATATACACACACCTATATATATACACACACATATATATACACACACCTATATATACACACACACCTATATATACACACACACCTATATATACACACACCTATATATACACACACATACACACACCTACATATATATACACACCTATATACACACACATACATATACACACACCTATATATATATACACACACCTATATATACACACACATACACACACCTATATATATATACACCTATATACACACACACATATATACACACACCTATATATATACACACACATATATACACACACCTATATATACACACACATACACACACCTACATATATATACACACATATATATACACACACCTATATATACACACACATACACACACCTACATATATACACACCTATATACACACACACATATATACACACACCTATATATATACCCACACATATATATACACACACCTATATATACACACACATACACACACCTACATATATATACACACATATATATACACACACACATATACACACACCTATATATATACACACACATACATATACACACACCTATATATATATACACACACCTATATATACACACACATACACACACCTACATATATACACACCTATATACACACACACATATATACACACACCTATATATATACACACACATATATATACACACACCTATATATACACACACATACACACACCTACATATATACACACACATATATATACACACACCTATATATATACACACACCTATATATACACACACATACACACACCTACATATATATACACACCTATATACACACACACATATATACACACACCTATATATACACACACCTATATATATACACACACCTATATATACACACACATACACACACCTATATATATATACACACATATATACACACACCTATATATATACACACACATATATATACACACACCTATATATATACACACACCTATATATACACACACATACACACACCTACATATATATACACACCTATATACACACACACATATATACACACACCTATATATACACACACATATATATACACACACCTATATATACACACACCTATATATACACACACATACACACACCTACATATATATACACACCTATATATACACACATATATACACACACCTATATATATACACACACATATATATACACACACCTATATATACACACATACACACACCTACATATATATACACACCTATATACACACATATATACACACACCTATATATACACACACCTATATACACACACCTATATATACACACATACACACACCTACATATATATACACACCTATATACACACACACATATATACACACACCTATATATACACACATACACACACACCTATATATACACACACCTATATATACACACATACACACACCTACATATATATACACACCTATATATACACACACATATATACACACACCTATATATATACACACACACATATATATACACACACCTATATATACACACACCTATATATACACACACATACACACACCTACATATATATACACACCTATATACACACACATATATACACACACCTATATATACACACACATATATATACACACACCTATATATATACACACACCTATATATACACACACATACACACACCTACATATATATACACACCTATATACACACACATATATACACACGCCTATATATATACACACACATATATATACACACACCTATATATATACACACACCTATATATACACACACATACACACACCTACATATATATACACACCTATATACACACACCTATATATATACACACACATATATACACACACCTATATATATACACACACCTATATATACACACACACCTACATATATATACACACCTATATATACACACACATATACACATACCTACATATATATACACACCTATATGCACACACATACACACACATATATACACACACCTATATATACACACACATATATACACACACCTACATATATATACACACCTATATACATACACATACACACACATATATACACACACATATACACACCTATATACACACATATATACACACACCTATATATACACACATATATACACACACATATATATACACACCTATATATACACACATATACACACACACTCGCACACACACACTCTCACACTCACTCACTCACACACTCACCCACACACTCACTCACCCACACTCACACACACTCGCACACACTCACACACTCACACTCACTCACACACTCACCCATACACACACTCACCCACACACACACTCACACACACACTCTGGAAGAAATAACAGTGCCCAGGCTCTCCACAGCATGACATTTGCAATGCCCAGCAGGTCATGCTAAATGACCCACAAGTCATTTGAAGAAACGGGGCAGTGTGGCCGGCGCTCTAGTGAACAGACACACTCAGATTCATAACAATCCGTGCTGTGCTCAGAGCCGGAGCGTCCTGCTATACTAATTCTAGGAACACCATGGTCAAACTGCTGAAACCAAGATAAAGAGAATATTCTGAAAACAGAAAAATAACATGGTATCTATGGAGGAATGAGGATTAGAAACATCACTGCTTTTCTACTAGAAACTATGGCATGACAGACGGCCGGGGAAGGTCTCTCATGTGCTGAAAGAAAAGAAAAGAAAAAACAGTATTTAATGACAATTCACAGCAAAAGTATTCTTTAAAATGAAGACAAAATAATCGTTTTTCAGATGAAGGCGATTCGTCCCTGACAGATCTGAACTGCATGGGATGCTAAATGCAATTCTTCAGTCTGAAAGGAAATGCCACCTGAAAACGTTCAGAAAGGAATGAGAGCTTCGGAAACGGCAAACTAAGCATTGCTGTCAAAAGCTTTATTGTAAACTGCATTGTACAAACAAACTGACAGAGGAACCAGGTTTCACATCAGGGTCAAACCGGTGCAGCCCAGAAACACAAAGGGAGGAACCAGGAACCCCCACAGAAGCCGCCCGGGGTCCAGCCCGTGAGGTCAGTGTCTGGCAAGTTCGATGGGGATAAATGGATAACACAGTGGTGGAGATCAGGGCACTTCTGTGGTCTGATTCACACCCAAGACACAGATATTGGAGACACCCAGAGTCCAGCTCTCAGGGATCCCAGGGATCTATGTTATTGACCATGACGTCTTCGGGAATGAAACCTCCAGGCTCACACCATTATTAGGGTGTGTACAGTGTTTAAACCTTTCCTGAGATGCACCTGCTGTCCCACAGCATCCAACCCTCCTGGGCTTACTGGCTCTGTCTGAGCTGTCACCAGCCCTGGGAGCTGCACCTGGCACTCCGGCTGGCATGGGGCTGTGGAGGCCAGGTCTAGAGGGTCCTGCCCAGGTCGGCCTGGCTGTGGCTTCTCGCAACACCAGAGCAGACATTCCTGATCACTTGCCATGTCCTCTGGTCTTGAGCCACCAACCCCCCCCCCCCCCCACCAAGCACTTGCTATCGCAGTAAAAGGACCAAATTAGTGACCCTGGAACTAGGACCCTGTCACCACCAAAATGTAGACCACGCAACATCGACTTCCACAACGTGGAAAACGCAAGCCTTGGTGAACTCGATTTGGCAGCAAGCACCCAGCCCCGGTTCCAGGGGGACGTCTGCACAGGCACGGGTTGCATGGCCCTTTGCACCTAGGGCGGGCCCCTGATCCTGCAGTCTCACCGGGGAGGACAAGAGTGACCCTGCCTGCAGGGTCTCTGCGTGGTGCTGGATTCAGCCCCCAGGCAGAGCTGGTGAAGCCTCTGGTGCTCCAGGCTCCTCTTCCTGGGGGAAGCAGGGCCTGACTCACGCCAGCTGGAGACTGAGGGCCTGAGGGCCCAGCCGATGGCCTGGATACTTCCTGACCGGCTATCAACACTGGGAATAGAACCGTGCCTCCTTCAGGAGGGTGTTGTGTCCCCGCCTGGGTGCCGGCTTTCCTCCCAACTGCACCAGTGGACACGTGGTCACACAGCCAGTTTGCAGGACAGGTGCAGGTGCCACACCTGGTGTGCAGGTGGGTGGAGGTCACAAAGACCCCGGGCCACCACGGCGCATGTCAGCTTGACCCTGAAGGCCATGGGAGGGGCATCACAATGTGAAGCAGAACATTGGGGGCACCGCCTGCTCCTCCATTTAGTGCTGGAAGGACCCCCAGGCAGAGATCCTGTGACCCTGATTCTGAAGGCGCTGCTCAGGAGCAGGCATGAAGATGGAAGAGCCACTGATAGGAGGTGGTGGAGAGGTGGATGCTGGGGTCTCCAGGGAGCTGCTGCGAGGGTGCCTGTGGGATATCTGCACTCCTCAGAGCTTCCTGAACAGGGGGCTCTTCCTAAACAGATGCCGCTCCCAAGGCTGCCTCTGGATCACAGGGCACAGACCGGGTCTCCAGTCTCTTTTCCTCCCCATCTCCTCATTGCTCCCACAGCAACTCTCTCCTGTGGTCTCTCTATCTAAACAATCTGCTGCCTGCTGGGTCCCAAGCAACATGAAGAGCAAGAAAGCTACCAAGTACTAGTTTTAATTTATACAATACATTACAGCTCACAAACATATTTTGTCCATTAATAAAGCTCTTGAAAACCAATTGTATGTGGATTAAAGATACAGTGAATCAACTTGTGAAGCTATTTTAGAAATAAACAAAATTGGGCCAGGCGTGGTGGCTCACGCCTGTAATCCCAGCACTTTGGGAGGCCGAGGCAGGCACATCACCTGAGGTCAGGAGTTCGAGACCAGATTGACCAATAGAGTTAAACACCGTGTCTACTAAAAATACAAAATTAACTGGGTGTGGTGGTGCATGCCTGTGACCCCAGCTACTCAAGCGGCTGAGGCAGGAGGATCACTTGAACCCAGGAGGCAGAGGTTGCAGTGAGCTGAGATTGTGCCACTGCATGAACCAACCTGGGCAACAAGAGCGGAACTCCGACTCAAAAAGAAAATAATAATAAATAAAAAATAAATGAAATTGATGCTTCTTCATTCCAATCACAGCTTCATCCAGTCCTTGCTGACAGCACAAAATTCCAGGCAAATGGGACAGAGTCCACGTCAGCGTTCACACACTAACAGACATAGAGAGCAAGCCACGTTTTGTGGCCACATTAAAATAGTAAAGAGAAAGAGATTAATTTTATTGACATACTTTATTTGGTCCAGTATTTCCAAAATATAATTTCAACATGTAGGTAAAATAATACAACTGTTGATAACATATTTTGAATTTTGGTACAAACTCTTTGAAAGATGGTGTACGTTTCAGACTGGCGACATTTCACGAGCTTCACGTCTAAATGTCAGGAAGCCTAGCATTGTTCACAACACCAGGGTGGGAGAAATGTGGAAGATGAATGTCCTGGGACTGACAGTGGAGCTTTTGAGGGGCAGAGTTTTTACAATTCTGGAAACGTGGGTGCCAGGGTGCACATGTCAAAGATCTGTGAGGGGACAGCTGAGGGGAGGATGAAAAGAAAAAATCCCAGTGACCGTAGACAGGCTGTGGTTAATACTAACAACAAGAAGAGTGCCACCCAAAATTACTAAAATTACAAGAAAATAGACACTGGAAAAGAATGGCAGGCACCAGACAGGACTGACAGAGAAACTAACCCAAGGAAATTAAGTAAATAGAGTAAAAGGTAACAAAATATCGTCAGGGAGATACACAGTAACAGGCTGACCTGAAGAGGACAGATCTACTCCCGGTAACTGAAAGGTCCTGTTGAAAATAGCTGAACAAGCACAGGGGAGTGAGAATGGAGGCAGATGAAAACCATCACACCAGCCGGACATGGTGGCTCACGCCTGTAATCCCAGCAATTTGGGAGGCCGAGGCAGGTGGATCACCGGAGGTCAGGAGTTCGAGACCTGTGGGTAATCACCCATCTGGGCACCAAGGAAGAAGAGCTAAGCAGATCCCTGGCACAACTAGTGCCTGAAGAATATCTTGGTTTATAGTGTTATTACTCAGTTATTTCCTTTATATAATCCTTTATATATAATCATATATTCATTTATTGTCAAACAATTCATGCCTGAAGAATATCTTATTACTCAGTTATTTCCATCTATATATCTTAGTTGATTGTCAGAGGAATGCCTAGAGCAGACACAGTACAGAGCATGAATTAAGGGATAAACAGCTATACATATATAATCATACCTTGCTTATAGTCAGAGGAATGTCTAGAACAGACATGGTGCAGAGTACGATTTAAGGGAAAAACAGTTATTACCAGGACAAGAATCTACGGCCCAGATGGTAGTGTCCCTGCCTGAAAAGGCACGTGCGACATGGCAGGCCGGCCCAGGCGGCAGTGTTCCGTACTGTAAAGATACTCGCTGTATGGCAGGCTTGGAGCAAAAGTTACTCCTCCTGAAAAGGAGTTGCAGGACTTTGCATCCAGTTCTTGTGGAAAGCTGGCCTCAAGTTAGCAAGCCCATAAGCGTCTGAGGGCTTAAAATCCCTCTGGTATAACCGCAGCTAGGTGGCTGCACACCTTGTCAGCTCTGTTGCTAGGTACTAACTCAAAGCATCCTCCTATAGAAATCACTGGAAGCTGCCAGCAGGTGGCTGTATACCCTATCAGCTCTTTAGCTACTGTGCTGATTCAAAGCATCCGCCTATAGAATTCCTTAGAAGTAGGCTGCCCCGAGATAAGAGATATTGCACACTGTACCCTCTTCACTGTGCACGGCCCACCTCCTTGCCTTGGTGAACTAATGGGGGTGGACCCCTTGCTGCACCCGGCTCACCTCCTTGCCTCAGTGACCTAATGGGGGAGGACACTTTGCTTATCGCACACGTGATTGTCTTGACCCTATCACTGTTCTTAAGATGTCCTCACTCACTACCCTGCCCCTTAACCTATACCCAATAAATACAGATGCTCTTGAACGTTCAGGACCTCTCCTGCCTCCGCTCGTAGGTGGCGTGCCCTCCCACCCTCTCCCGGCAGACTAGCTGTCTTTTCCAGTCATTCGGTGTCTTGTCTCTTTATTTCTCGGATCCTGCGCCTCAGCACAGCGATAGGGGGGACACCCCACGACGCTAGTAGGGCTGACCCTACAGAGACCAGCCTGGCCAGTATGGTGAAACCCTGTCTCTACTAAAAAAAAAAAAAAAAAAAAAAAAAAAAATTAGCTGGGCGAGGTGGCAGATGCCTGTAGTCCCATCTACTAGGGAGGCTCAGGCAGGAGAACAGCACTCCAGCCTGGGCCACAGAGGGAGACTCCGTCTCAAAAAAAAAAAAAAAAAAAAAAAAAAAAAAACAGCAGGAAGGCCAAGCCCAAGATTTCCCAAACGTGATGTTTTGAGAGGAAGGTTGAGAAACACGAGTGAGGAAGATGCACTATATACCTAACGGATGTTCCTGGAGGTGAATACAGGAAAAATGGAGGTAAGTATCAGTGAAAACAATGTTTTCCCATAAGAAGAAAGCATGACCTTCTACACGGAAATGAGAGAATGCATGTTAAGTAGCATAAACAGAAACGACCGCACTGTGGAAAGATTCTAAGAAAGATCTGGGAGAGGTTAAAGCTATTAAAAAAAAAAAAGTCCACCACTAGAACTTTTTAAAAGAAATACTAAACTAGGTCTAAAGCTAACATATGCAATGAAAGTATATACACTTAATAATTCATGATGTTAAAATAACAGAATGTTTAGTTTGAAAAATTAAACATTTGAAATTCAAATTAAAATTTTGAAAAATTAACTGGGAAAAAATCGTATCTTATATCAACAGTTATAAATTAGCTGTAAGAAAATTAACTTTATACATGAGAATCTCTTATATTTTTCTGTTTCTGAACAAGGAAGTGAAGCGTAACACCACCTGGTAAATCTCCAAAGCGAAGACAGATCGCCCTAAGCTGACCCAGACCGAGAGTGCATTGCCCTGAGGGTCCCAAGAGCAGGCACCGTCCCCAGGTCCTACGCGGTCCGGGAAGTGGACGATGTCCCCAGGGTCCCGGGGCGGACACCGTCCCCATGATGCTCTGACCCTTCTAGGAAGTCCCGGGTGGGAGGGAGGCTGGCGTGGCCGCACAGCGCCCTGATCCTCTGAAACAATCCTCGCAAGCCCCACCCGCCTCCGCCTGCTCCTCTGTTAAAGAACTAAAGATGCCCTCGGCCTGCCGGCTGAGCGAGCACAATCCCTACACCGGGGTAGTAAGTCTCCATATTACAGGGAACAGCTGGAAATACCGCGATATCTGGACCTAGTAAACGCCATAAAACTATCGCGAGAGGAAAGAAGCGCAGGTCTCGTGACAAGAGAAGATCTCACGAGAGGAGACTTGGCGCCTTCCACTGGGGACTCTGGCCAGGCCGGGTTCCGCGGCTGCTGTGAGGGCAGGCTTCCCCGCACCATGCCGTCCGCGTTCTCCGTCAGCTCTTTCCCTGTCAGCATCCCGGCTGTACTCAAGGTAACTCGCTGCCTGCGTAAACACCAGTTCGGGCGAGGACGGCCGAGAGCCGCGAGCTCTACCCCACAGAGCTACTCGCCTGTGGCCAAGAAGGCGGCGGTCGTGGGCGGGGTCTTGCGGCGGGGCATGCGCGTTGGGCGGAGTCCTGGGACCTGTGGGCGTGGCTCGGTGCTGGGCGGTGGAGCGTGCGGTGGGCGGGGTCCTGGGACCTGTGGGCGTGGGTCGCGGCGGTGGAGCGAGCGCTGGGCGGGGTCCTGGGAAATGTGGGTATGGCTCGGGGGCCGGGCGGCGGAGCGCGCACTGGGCGGTGTCCTGGGTCCTGTGGCAGTGACTCGGGACCGGAAGTTGGGGCGAGCGCGCTGGGCGGGGTCATGGGCCCTGTGGGTGTGGCTCGGGTCGGGCGGTGGAGCGTGCGGTGGGCGGGGTCCCGGGACCTGTGGGCGTGGCTCGGGCCTCGAGCGTGCGCGGTGGGCGGGGCCTGGACTGGGCGGGCGTGGCTGGGCTGTGTGGGCGGAGCGCGAGCGGCAGGGCTTTGTTCGTGTGGGAAGTGCATGCGGGCGTGTCCTGCGCCGTGCAGGCAGGGCTTGGGTAGTGTGGGCGGATCTTGGCAGTGTGGCGGGGCGTGCGTGGTGGACCCTAATAGTGGCACGTGGCGCGGAGGAACCCTGCCCCTGTGTGGACGGGGGCGCGCCGTGCCTACCGTGTCCGGCTGGTCCTTGGGGAGCCCTCACCCCGAGTGCGTACTTGATGGGATCTGGGCAGAAAGCCGTGCTCCCCTCGTCTCCCTGACTCTGGCCTTCTGGTCGGTGCATTGATGGGAGCAGATGCGCTTGTGCTCTTGTCTCCTGGTGCGGCTCTCGAGAGGCCGCTGCGTCTCCATCAGAGAGCAGCGACGCTTCCAGGAGTTCTGGAGGTCAGTGCGGGGCTTGTCTCATGCAGAAGGGCGCGCGAGGGCATGGGGAGGGTTGAGGACTGCTGGGGTTGGCATCTGAGCATCAGGTGAGAACTGGGCAGCAATGGAACTGAGCTTGGCTACTGTAGGTCCTGCAGCCAGACACTGCCCCCAGGTACGGCAGAGTCCCGGGGAGTCCAGGAGGCAGCAGAGTGCAGCACTGTCTGGAGGGTTCAGAGTGTCGCAGAGAGGTTGGAGAAAATCACGTCGCGCGCGTGGTGGTGGCTCTGAATCCCCAAGACTTTCAGTACTAAGGAGCCTGAAATAACCAGCGTTTTACCTTTGGGGCTGAGCCACGTGCATCTCTTTGAAGAAGTCGTGTAATTTCCTTGTCATCACCAATTATCATCGCTTTAGGGGTGGTAATTCCTTTCATTACGCCCAGCTTAAAAACGTGATTTTGTTCCACAAACGAAAGGGGCACGTCAGGGATGCCCTCAGTTCTATGTGCTTGAACTTTGAATTCGATGGATTAAAGTTGCTCTGGGGGGAGAATCCTGCTTCCATCCTCCCCGTTCCTTCTCCCTTTCCTGTCCCCATGCTTCTGTGAGGCCTGGCATTGCTCTCCCCATACCTTGGTGAGTGGCCCCAGGAGGACTCAGGAGTGAGAGGCCCCTGCCCCTGCCCCCTGCCCCCTGCCCGCTTCCCCGCTTCCCTGGGGGAAGGCTGTGGGTGGGCCGTGAGCCCGGCCCTGCGGGGCGGGACAGTGAGTGTCTGCTGCTGTGTTCCTGTAGCAGACGGACTGGACTGAGCCCTGGCTCGTGGGGCTGGCCGCCTTCCACGCGCTCTGCCTGCTCCTCACCTGCTTGTCCTCCTGGAGCTACAGACTACAGATCGGGCACTTCCTGTGCCTAGGTGAGTAGAACACAAACTGCACGACTCAGGTCACTGTGTGAAATGAAGCTGTACGTTGTCTGTGTGTTATAATACGTACATATTTCTACAAGACCTCCCAACCCTCTGTCGTGTGCCTGCTCTTAGGGCACTCCCATATTTCACTCTTGGAAGCTGTAAAGAAAAGTTCCTTTTGGATGTCAGAATTGAAAGGAATCTACTGAGTTCCTGTTGCCCACCGGGGAGGTGCTGAGCACCAGCTGCACACAGGAGAGCTGAGTTTACACAAGACACATCCTCAGGGCAGCTCTGCTTTGAGTGGGAGGAAGATTGCAAACTGCGGAAAAAAAACGTTCTGTGCATAAAATAAGGCATTGCCCAACTTGGTTTCCAGGGTAAGGGCTCCAGAACTTGGAGAAGTTAGGGAGTTGCACAGGCTGACTGAGGAAGATCATTCAGAAAAGCTGAAGTATGGCACAGGGTGTGAAGGGTGAGTAAGATGCTAATAAGAAAAAGAGGGAGCCGGCGACAGCCCTGGGAGGTGACGTGCAGAGACGGAGGTGGATGGAAGGCGTGGGTCAGAGGCAGAGAAACTGCCAGCCCTGCGGGACCTAAGCGCTTCTGACGCTGAGCACTACAAACACGTGTGGGTAGGAGAGGCGAGGAGGCCTGGAGGCCTGGTGCAGGCTCCTCTTGACTCTGGGCGTCGGAGACACACCGAAGATTTTGCTTGGTAGTTAAAAACAACAACTAATTTTAGGTAAGTTTAGTCAGCTGGCTGTGTGCAAAGCGGGAAATCTGAAGAGCTAATCTTAGAAAGACTGGAGAATTGATGAGTGTTGGCATATCCTGTGCACGCGAGGCGGTCAGAGCGAGCTCTGTGTCAAGGGTGTCCTGAGGAGTACTGGGGTGGCCCAGGGAGACAGGGCTCCTTCGCCTCCCACAGCTTCCTGGGGGACACAGCAGCAGAGATTCATCACAGACCTGTGTTGTTGTCACAGTGACAAACGTTGCGATGGAAAACCAAAACCACAGTGAAACTGGAGGAGTGGCCTGATTTAAATCATGCAGCCTCCTGTGACCTCAGTGCAAAAAAGTGCATAGGCAGGAGCCAGGCAGCAAGTCGCTGGCAGCGGTGGGAGCGAATGCCCCACGCAGAGGCCTGAGGCAGGCACCTCGCTTCACCAGCTGAGCTCCTGGATCTGAACAGCTTTCTCAGCTGGAGAATTGCACAGGGCTTTGATGTTTTCGAAGATAAGGGGAAAGATGACTGCTTTCACACCGGGGTGAACTAGACACTGGGCTGCCTGCCGTTACATTTCCTGTGATCTCAAACCAACCTTAGAGTTGGATTTTAGTTGCCCATTTTTATAAATGAAACACACAGAGGTTCTCTGACTCCCTCAGATACACAGCTTATAATCAGCACCATCAAGATTCAGGATTCAGACTCCGCTCCAGGGTGCATTTCAGTAACAGCTGGGAAGAAGCACCTGGTGGCACCCTCCCTGCCCACCGTCTTCCCCCCCGCTTCCCCACCCTCCCCACTCTCCTCCTGTGCCCATCGTCCTCCCCACCATCCTCCCCACACTCCTCCTGTGCCCACCACTTCCTATGTTAGCCCACCCTTCTCATGTGCCCTGCCGTCCTGCTCCTCCTGTCGCTCTCTGGCCCTCCCCTTCTTCCTCTTCCTCCTCTTCCTCCTCCTCCTCCTCCTTTTTCCTCCTCTTTCCTCCTCTTCCTCTTCCTCCTCCCCCTCCCAGGCCCTGCCCTCCCGTTTGGTTCTTTCCCTGTGCCTTCCTTTGCTCTGCTTTATTGAGCGTCTTCCTCCTTCCTGGAGGAAGGCAGTGGAGGGACTGCTACCCTAACCCTAACCCTAACCCCGGTTTAATCTGCTTTTGGATGTGGATCAAGAAGAATGAAGGGATTTTTACATTTTGATTTACCTTAGAAGTTAAGGCATCACATTTTTTTTTTAATTTGCCAAATTATATTTTATTTGATTTTATGGCAGCATGGATCACTGTCTCATGGGTTTGAGACAGCATTATCCATGAATTAGCTGGAGACCCTGGGCCAGTCCCGAAACTCTGTGTGCTCCTGGGAGCACAGTGGCCTCGCCCGGCCCCCGCCAGCTGCTGCCCTCCCTCAGCACCCCCGGAGCTGTCCGCTCCCCTCCTGTGGTCATCTCGGTGGCAGTGCCCAGGGCAGCCTGGGACATGTAAGCGTGAAAAGCCCTTGCTTGTCAGCTCTGGGTCTTGTGGCTCTCAGCTCCTGCTGCCGTGTCCTGTGGGGTTGAACTGCGGCTGCTGTCCCTGGGGAAATGCAGGAGGCGCAGCCATGCCTGGTGCAGCCTGGGGCCTCAGGGCGCGTCCGGCCGTGGCTCTGCAGCTGCTGAGCTGAGCTCGGGCTCTGACTGAGCCGTAGGTTGCTGGAGCGCTGGGGTGCTGCTGACCTTGCTTTTGTTTCTGCTAAGAGGGCGAGTCCTATAACTTGACAGCGTTAGGATGTTTACCTGACATTATGTTTCAAATTAAAGTGACAGTTCTCTTCAGTTTCTGCTGTAAAGAATGTATAACTTTATAATGAGTCATGTAATGGGTCATCTAAATTCTAACATGACTTATATCTTTCTTCAGTAATCTTAGTCTACTGTGCTGAATACATCAATGAGGTGGCTGCAATGAACTGGAGGTGAGCTGCCCCCGGGCCTGCGGCCAGGTCTCTGCAGGGGTGTCCCTGGAAACCGCCCTCACAGCCAGGGAGACTCTAGGAGGAGACAGTGAATCCTAACACAGCAACTGCGCACATGCTGTGCCTGTGCGTGCAACGGGTGTGGGCTCCAGGGCAGCCCTTTCCGAGCACAGAGCTCCAGGGTGATGCTGGCGGAAGCCTCTGATGGCACAGCCAGAGAAGTGGCCATGGGAATATGAGCTGCTGAATAGAAACAGCGTTTTAGAGAACGTGGCCCACACTGGCCTTAGCCGTGCTCTGCTCCTTGGACTGTGGCGGCTGCTCCATGGGGAGTCTGGACCCCAGTACGGGGCTCTGGGTGGTCTGGGGCACCTGCTGTCTCACCCCCAGCCCCAAGTCCTAATGTCAGGGGCCACCGCTGCTGGTAGCCCTGGCCCTGTGTTCTCTGCCCCCTCCTCCATCCCTGGCTTCACCTCGGGGAGCTGGGACCCAGCACCTGCCCGGGGTGAACTGCACAGCCTCTGTCATGTAATACCCACCTGGCCTTACTGTTTTCAAATGGCCTGTGAGCTAAAAATGGTTTTTACATTTTAAAATATAAAGCAAAAATAAAACCGCCAGACTCTGAGCAGGAAGGAGCTGAGACTGTGGCCTCATGGCCCGTAAGCCCTAAGCGCTGACCCTGGGCCGTCACTGAACGGGGTTGCTGAGCGCTCCCTGAAATCCTTGGCTTAGACTCGCCCTGTTTCCCGAACCCTCCCCTGACTCTGCCTCCTGCCTGCTCAGCCTTTCTCCCCAGGACAGTGTCCGTCTCTTTCCTTCTCCTCCCTCCTCCCTTCTTAGCAGTAAGTGGCTCCCTGGGGACCCCGCCTCTCCTCCTGGACACAGGGCCTTCACGTGGCTCAGTCCCAGGAGTGGTGCTCAGTCCTTGGTGACCCTGACCTTGTACGGAGGCTGGCGCAGTGCCCTCCTCCTCCCTGAAGCCCTCCCACACCTGGCTCCAGGGTGTAGCACCTTCCTGGCTCTCCCATTCCCGGTGGCCTCAGCCTCCTGGCTGTGCTGCTCCGGCGTCTCCGGATAGCAGAAGTGCTGGGTTTCTTGCCTGTCCCACTCACTGGGCACCAGGATGTCTAACAAATGTCTCAAAATTCACACTTCAGGCCGACTGCTCTGCTTCCCCTTCTTTATAGAGGCGTCTTCTCCCTCAGCTTCTTAGACCAGAGACGTCACAGCACATCGTTCAGGAAGTGCTGTCCCTCCACCTTTAAGGCCAGCCATGAGCCCACTGTGTTCCGTGCCCTTCACCCCAGCTTTGCCAGCCTGCTGCTGACACGCAGTCCCTAAGCCATCCCCGTACTGCTCAGCCTCTCGCATGTTCTGAGGAGGCGCGGGCCTCAGCTGGGCACTGCCCCTCAGAACGTTCCAGAGTGTCCCCAGGTCACTCCGAGCAAACGCGGAGTCACACAGTGGTGCCCTGTGGCCTCCTGCTAGCTCTGTCCCAGCCGCTCCTAGCTGTGCCTGCGAGTCCACGAGGCCCCCTCACCCGCCACAGCCTTCACGTTTCTGTGTAAGCGTGGTCACCGCATGCTCGGACTGGCTGCGTGTTAATTCTGGGCCTCCTGTGGTCTAGAGTGAAGTGCCAGTGAGGCGGGCACCCCGTGCGCACGAGGCGTTGACCCGCGGCCCGCTGCACATCGTTACTAGCTCTGTGTGGGGTGTTTCCCATGCTGGCTGCTGAGAGCAGAATAAACACCCACGTGCAGATCCTCCGCCCTCCCTGGCGCTGCACGTTTGTGCAAGGGGAGATCTTCTGCCTCCCTCAGTCTCTTCTGCCAAAGAGGCGCCGGTGCTGGCAGCAGGACGGCTGCTGTGAGAGCCAAAGGGATGGGAGGGTCCCGGTGCGGCTGTGGAGTGGACGCAGCTGCTCTCCCTTCCTCATTTACGGGGATTATTGATGCTGCTTTGTAGGTTCTAAGGATTTCAGGTCATCAGTGTCTTCCAGCTGAGGTCAGATGTGCCGCTGACCCAGAGGGGCTGCTGGGTGTCATCTCCCTGCCTGGGAGGCCTTGGGGTCTTCCCCATGCTACAGGGTGGGGTCTCCCTGCGTGGGAGACTCTGGGGTCTTCCCCGTGCTACAGGGTGGGGTCCCCATGCCATAGGAGGCCTCTGGGTCTTCCCCAAGCTACAGGGTGGGGTCTCCCTGCCTGGGAGACTCTGGGGTCTTCCCCGTGATACAGGGTGGGGTCTCCCTGCCTGGGAGACTCTGGGGTCTTCCCCGTGATACAGGGTGGGGTCTCCCTGCCTGGGAGACTCTGGGGTCTTCCCCGTGATACAGGGTGGGGTCTCCCTGCCTGGGAGACTCTGGGGTCTTCCCCGTGCTACAGGGTGGGGTCTCCCTGGCTTGGGAGGCCTCGGGGTCTTCCCCGTGCTGCAGGGTGGCGTCTCCCTGTCCTGTGGCCCAGTGTGTTTTCTTCATGGGCATTGCATTTGGGACAGTGCAGTGGAGACGGTGGCTGCTCCCAAGGGTGGGCTCAGTGAGGGGGCTGCTTCCGCCTCAGTCCACAGCAGCTTTCTCCAGAGTCTTAGTAAAATAGACGGTGTCACTAGAGCCTGTTTCGTTGTACTGCCTAGTAATGTTTTGGTTTTGTTTTTTAAACAGATTATTTTCAAAGTACCAGTATTTCGACTCCAGGGGCATGTTCATTTCTGTGGTGTTTTCAGCGCCGCTGCTGGTGAACGCCATGGTCATTGTGGTAAGTACAGACAGACACTCGTGCGCTTTCTTCCTGTATATCTTTTTCAAATCTAAACATGTTCCAAACAATTGTGTTTAGATTATGTGGGTGCGGAAGACGTTGAATGTGATGACTGATCTGAAGAACGCACAAGAGAGAAGAAAGGAGAAGAAACGGAGAAGGAAGGAGGACTGAGAGGCAGCAGCCGCTTGGGGTTTGCGTCCTGCAGTCCACCTGGCCGCTGCAAGTGCTGAACTGCACGTGGCGTGGGCTTCCTTCCACCTGAGCCGGGGTTGGAAAAACGGTTGCTTTATTTTAATATCCGCAGTGATAGGCACACACTGAAGTCGACTTTTCAGCCAGCGCCGAAGGTGTCCGTCAGGACATGCGTCTTCCGGCGTCTGACCTTTGTAGTCGGGCCATGGGAACGGTCTCTGCAGAGCTTTACAACTGGGAGTTTGATTTGAAGAAGTCCATGTCATCTGTGTAACTAGTACTTATTATAGCCTGTTCACAATATTAAATATGAAACTCAGTAGTAAACAGTGCCACCCTGTGCGTGGGCACCATGCCCTGCTCTTACTGTTTTCTAGTGCATGCAGCGGTTCGCAGTAGGTGTTTTTGCCTTCCAGGACATGGGGCAAAGTGTGGAGACACTTCTGCTTGTCACTGGAGGGGCTGGGGCTCCTGGCCTCTCCTGTGGAGCCCAGGGGTCATGCAGAGCGTCCTGTGTGCCTGGGTCAGCCGCACCACTCACGTGGCTTGACGTGAAATGTCAGCAGTGCTGGGCCAGAGAGACCTTGGAAGGAAGCTCTTGGAAAAGCTGCTGTATCTTGGTTTGATGAACCAATTCCCAAGAGGCTAGGTCCTCTCTAACAAAGTTACGGGCTGCTTGACTGAAAGCAGTGGAAGTCCTGCAGTCAGCACTCCATGGAGAGCGTCTTTCCTGAGTGCCACGGTGTCCTGTTGGCTCAGGTGCTCGGGGACACAGTGCTCTCAGTTCTGTTAGGGCAGGCATACTGTTACTTTGCAATATCCACTTTATCAAGTAGCTCCTGCCCAGGAGCTTTTGGTTCCTGTCACATCTGGACCTGTAGTTTGAGAATGACAGGTGGTTAGAGACCCAGATATTTAAAACTAGGTGTTCACTGCGGGAATGCTCATTGCGCGTCGTACCTGATAGCGTGCCTAATTGCGCATTTCTGGAAGTTACCAACTCAAAATGTAAATGGCACAGTTAACTTTGAGTAGACAAGCTTGGAAGAAAATGAGGTGCAGAGGTTGCCAGCCACGCCTGTGCCCCTCTCGGGCCTTTGTGGCTGACAGGTGGGACGGGAAGATGATTAAGGCGACGTGTCCTCCCCCGGCATTGTCCAGGGCCGCTGTGTGGATATTTGACTTAGCTAACACAAAATAAACCAGGGAGATTTTAGAGACTGTACGTTTTTAGTGTAACATTTTCACCATCTAATACGGTGTGGCTGTGTGTCCCACCCAAATCTCATCTCGAACTGTGATCCCCATGTGTCGAGGGAGGGAGCTGCTGGAGGTGACTGGATCATGGGGGTGGTTTCCCCATGCTGTTCTCCTGATAGTGAAGGAGTTCTCACAAGATCTGGTGGTTTTTCAAATGGCCGTTGCTCTCACTGTCTCCTGCCACCTGTGAAGAAGGTGCTTGCTTTCCCCTTTGCCCTCTGCCACGATTGTAAGTTTCCCGAGGCCTCCCTCCCACGTGGAACTGAGTCAGTTAAACCTCTTGTTTATAAATTATCAGGTCTCAGATAGTACCTTTATAGCAGTGTGAGAGCAGACTGATGCATCATCCATATGTTATTTGGGCTTAACTCAATGTGGGGCCGTGCGATTGTATCTGTTTGACTGTGATAAGATAGCGTAACAGTGTTGCTAGCTCTGCGTGAATTCAATGCTGATGACGTGTCAGCGCGAAACCGTGACGTGTGTTCTTTGGTTTCCACTCAGAGTATGTACATCTGTGTTTTGGAACAGTTAGATTTTGTTTTCATAAGAACAACCTTCACTATTTTTGACTGTGTAGTGAGTTTATATTCAGTGCCTTCAGATGCATTGTTGACAATCGTCTTGATATGTTGTCTTCATGTTAGGGAAAGTCATAGACGCGAAAACGGCCGGCAGTTGAGTAATGGCGGAAGCGCAGGTGCAGTCCCGCCTGGGTGTGCTGGAAGCCGCACAGCACCGGCTCTGTGAATCTGTTTGAGTGGAACAAGTGTTTTTCCTCATAAAGTACAGGAGAGGAAGTTCGTTATAAAAATTATTTTTCACATTCCAAACCTGCTACACCTTACGTTTAGCTGTGCAATAAAGTAGATCGTTAATAGCATGTAGTATTTTTTTTTTCAAAAAATGGTATTTGTTTTGTATCTTGCTGTAACTTGAAACAGGAGCGCCTGGAACTGCGCTCCACCCTTGGCTGGCAGGTCCCTTTGCTGCAGCATCTGGTGCTGAATTTTACAAACAAAGGCGACTGTGTCATTACCAGTAGGAGAAAGTCCACGTGCACAGATAGTGCGTACCAAATCAGGAAGCAGCGTGCGGCCTGAATGGCTGGCTTCGGTGAGAAATAAAGTGGCAAGGAAATGTTAGCACGTTCTGTCTCTTTACAAAATAATATGTGAATTGTAAAAAAAAAAAAGGTAGGGTTGGAATTCAGGATGAGGAGCTTCAGTGGTGGTAAGCTGAGTGGAATGCTTGAAGACAGATGAGAATTGCCATCAGACATGTATTGGTCAGGCCCAAGCATCGGAGGCTCCCTTGTCTGCGCTTGGGTGGAGCACCCTTCTTCCACCATGTTAGAACACGTTTTCCGGCCAGCCTTCCTCTCTGTACCGCAGCAATGAGAGCCAGCGAGTAGCCGTGCTAATAGACGTCCTCATCTAAAGAGTAAAGAGAAGTTATCAAAACCCTCTCATATTGAATGAATGGTTATTATAAAATGTGTTCTGATTTCAATAGTGTACAGAGAGTCAGGGGTCCCCAGGACCACCCCAGGATGACGCCCTGGAGAGACTCCCAGACTCAGAGCCACAGTCAGGGCTGTGGTTACCACAGTGAAAGGCTGTGGATTAAAATCAGCACGGGATGAAGCCCAGGAGAGACCAGGCACAGGTTCGCAGGCATCCTCTCCAGCGGGCCCCCAGGGCTGCACGCAGCCCTCCCAGCAGCCGTGGGACCACATGCAGGGCCTGCGTCCATCAGGGAAGCCTCCTGGACCTGCGTGCCAGGTTTGTGGCTGCATGGACACGGAGCCCTGGGCTCACATCCTGTCACAGACCCATGTAGGGAGGAGGAAGTTACTGAACATCTAAGTCATCAGTCATCTAAATGGTGCTGGTGCAGTGCTTGCTGGAAGATCATGGCACAGCAGCGGGACCCTTTCACAGCCGACAGGCGCTTGCATTTGAGGCAAACGAGAGGAAGAGGGGACCCTGCAGAGATTGGGGTCTCCCAGGCAGGGAAACAGCCACTGGGAAGGTCCTGAGGTGGGGCCCTGTGGTCTGTTCAGGACAGAAGGACACTGGGCAATCCCAGCAGGATATGAGTGCAGTGAGATGGGGGCGGAGCACCACACAGGCCCCAGCCCTGCAGAAGCACCAGCTCCTGAGCGGCATGGCCATCCTCGAGGGTCTGCACAGGAAACAGGCCAGGACTGCCTGTGCGTTCAGCTCATGGCTTTCAGCTTGTGGCTCTGCTGCCACATGGAGAATGGACACAGGGAAAGTGGGAGGCACTGACAGGCTGGGCCAGAGGGAGAGTGGAGGGGGTGCTCTGGGCTCTGTGTTTGCGATCTTGCCCTCGGCGAGGAGACAAGGCGTGAAGCTGCCCTGAGCCCCTCATCTGCAGAGGGAACAGGATTGCTGTTTGTTCCCTTTAGGGGATCAGGTGCTTGGTAGGAGGCAGGCAGGCCTCAGAGTTTGACCACACCAGCAAGTCGGGTCCCGGGGAGGACGGGGCTGGGCTCCACGTGCGGGGTTCTCGGAGGCAGGAGGGGAGTGAGCCAGGGCAGAGCGCAGGACCCAGGGGGAGGCGCGGCCCGGTCCCGGGGTGGTGTGAAGTGTCTCCAAGCCCTAGTCACTGCATGGGAGGGCAGGACGGGGTAGGGAGACCCAGGCAGGCTTGGGTGCCGCGCCTTGGTGGCAGCTTGTTCCAAGTGGGGCTGGAACAATTGACAAGCGTCCTCGTCAGCCTGGTCAGCTTTCTAGCTCCTCTTCCCCTGTTGCAGTTTCACAGCAGCCTGTGCAGTTTGATCTTTCCTCACTTCTGGAAAAGCTGTGGTTACTGTAGTCTTCAGATCGTTAGAAATTGCACGGGACCCTATGCCAGGGGAGGTGCTGACTGGCACAGACCCTGGCACAGGCCCTGAAAGGAACCTGAGGACAGGGAAGGAGCCCCCTGCAGCCTTCAGGCAGCCAAGCAGAGACCTAAGTCCAAACATGTGGCCACAGGGTCTGCTCTAGAAGTCTCAGGGCTATCACCTTCTGCTCCAGTCTGCGTCAGAACAGCCTTCAGCAGCTTCTGCTCTATCTGAGTGAGCTGGGTGTCTGCCTCCCTGGGTCCTGTTGCGTGGGGGATTGATGCTCCCTCTGACGGAGCTGGGCATCTGCATCTCTGGGTTTTGTTGTGCGTGGGGTTAACACTCCATCTGACTGAGCTGGGTGTCTGCATCTCTGGGTTTATGGATCCTAAGCCCAGCTCACTCACGGCCTGGCTCATGGGTTACAGATCCCTGAGCGTGGCTCCCTCACGGCCTGGCTCGTGGATTACAGATCCCTGAGCCTGGCTCCCTCACGGCCCAACTCGTGGGTTACGGATCCCTGAGCGTGGCTCCCTCATGGCCTGGCTCGTGGATTACGGATCCCTGAGCGTGGCTCCCTCACGGCCTGGCTCGTGGGTTATGGATTCCTGAGCGTGGCTCCCTCACGGCCTGGCTCGTGGATTACGGATCCCTGAGCATGGCTCACTCACGGCCTGGCTCGTGGGTTACGGATCCCTGAGCATGGCTCCCTCACGGCCCAACTCGTGGGTTATGGATCCCTGAGCATGGCTCCCTCACGGCCTGGCTCGTGGATTACGGATCCCTGAGCATGGCTCACTCACAGCCCGGCTCGTGGGTTACAGATCCCTGAGCCTGGCTCCCTCACGGCCTGGCTCGTGGATTACGGATCCCTGAGCGTGGCTCCCTCACGGCCTGGCTCGTGGGTTACGGATCCCTGAGCGTGGCTCCCTCATGGCCTGGCTCGTGGGTTATGGATCCCTGAGCGTGGCTCCCTCACGGCCTGGCTCGTGGGTTACGGATCCCTGAGCATGGCTCACTCACGGCCTGGCTCGTGGATTACGGATCCCTGAGCATGGCTCACTCACGGCCTGGCTCGTGGGTTACGGATCCCTGAGCATGGCTCCCTCACAGCCCGGCTCGTGGGTTACAGATCCCTGAGCGTGGCTCCCTCATGGCCTGGCTCGTGGGTTATGGATCCCTGAGCGTGGCTCCCTCACGGCCTGGCTCGTGGGTTACGGATCCCTGAGCATGGCTCCCTCACGGCCTGGCTCGTGGATTACGGATCCCTGAGCATGGCTCACTCACAGCCCGGCTCGTGGGTTACAGATCCCTGAGCCTGGCTCCCTCACGGCCTGGCTCGTGGATTACGGATCCCTGAGCGTGGCTCCCTCACGGCCTGGCTCGTGGGTTACGGATCCCTGAGCGTGGCTCCCTCATGGCCTGGCTCGTGGGTTATGGATCCCTGAGCGTGGCTCCCTCACGGCCTGGCTCGTGGGTTACGGATCCCTGAGCATGGCTCCCTCACGGCCTGGCTCGTGGATTACGGATCCCTGAGCATGGCTCACTCACAGCCCGGCTCGTGGGTTACAGATCCCTGAGCCTGGCTCCCTCACGGCCTGGCTCGTGGATTACGGATCCCTGAGCGTGGCTCCCTCACGGCCTGGCTCGTGGATTACGGATCCCTGAGCGTGGCTCCCTCATGGCCTGGCTCGTGGGTTATGGATCCCTGAGCGTGGCTCCCTCACGGCCTGGCTCGTGGGTTACGGATCCCTGAGCATGGCTCACTCACGGCCTGGCTCGTGGATTACGGATCCCTGAGCATGGCTCACTCACGGCCTGGCTCGTGGGTTACGGATCCCTGAGCATGGCTCCCTTACGGCCCAACTCGTGGGTTATGGATCCCTGAGCATGGCTCCTTCACGGCCTGGCTCGTGGATTACGGATCCCTGAGCCTGGCTCCCTCACAGCCTGGCTCGTGGATTACGGATCCCTGAGCGTGGCTCCCTCACGGCCTGGCTCGTGGGTTACAGATCCCTGAGCATGGCTCCCTCAGGGCCTGGCTCGTGGATTACGGATCCCTGAGCGTGGCTCCCTCACAGCCTGGCTTGTGGGTTACGGATCCCTGAGTGTGGCTTCCTCATGGCCTGGCTCGTGGGTTACGGATCCCTGAGCGTGGCTCCCTCACAGCCTGGCTCGTGGATTACGGATCCCTGAGCGTGGCTCCCTCACGGCCTGGCTCGTGGATTATGGATCCCTGAGCATGGCTCACTCACGGCCTGGCTCTCGATGTGCTGCTTTTCCCTCTGCCTCATCCATGTTTGGTTATTTCATATACAACATTGATTGTCTTTGGAACAGGAGGAAATTGTTAAATGTCAATTTGCTGCCCCTTTTTTTCTGTAAGTCTATCTTCTATGAAGTAATGTAGTCCCGTTTATTATGATGCAATTTTACTATATAACATTCTTTTCAATGCCTGCCTAGTAATCAAATGACAGGGGTATAGGCTGAATTTACTTAACCGGTTACTGATACTGAGATGCAGAGTTTCATCAGCACAGAAATCTCCAACCTCACAGCCCGACATTTCCACGTTGACCTGGAATAAATTCGTACGGCTGAAATTCAGTCAACACGTATAACGTATGTGGCAGTTGGTAAATGTTGCTGAATCAGTTTTCAGAAGCTCATGCCAATGCTGATTGTACACATTTCCTGCAATCCTTGTCTGCACTAAGCAGCAACATAAAAAATAAGCTTTTCTGATTAATAGGTGAAAGTTTTATCTCACTGTTTTAACTTGCACTTCTGTGGTTACCTGTGAGGTTTAACATTTTTCAAATGATTGTTTGCATTTTGCATTTCTTAGTGAATAATCTGCTCATACTCTTCTTCTTTTTTTTTGCAGTATGGGCTTTTCTAATTTTATATGTTAAAACTGGTAACACACATAGGGCAGAAATATGTGTTACTGGTCTGCAGTCTGGCTTCCGCTTGTGTTGAAAAGGTTTTAGAAGGTTGAAAAGTTTTTGTGCTTTATGTATCATCAGGAACGGGAGAGCCGAGGCTCCACCTCCTCACAAGCTGACGAGTGGGCCACGAAGAGCCCACGGTTACAACAGCACACACGTGGCACCGTCCTTAGGATTTTACCTGTTACTTAGTTCACACCGATCGGTGGCTGCTGTTTCAATGCTTTCCTAGTCCATCTCATTTATTACACAGATGCCTGTGAAGTGCCCAGGCAGCACCGTTGCCTCCTTCTCTAGCTTCCAGACCCGACATCCTTTTGCCCAAGCATCCAGGTACAAAAGGGTGACCTTAGAAATGGTGAATTTGAAGCCAGAAGCCATGGGTTTTCTAGGAATAGATTGACTTGTTAAGAACTGAGACACCTTTATAAATAAAGTTACTCATGTTGGCTTTTGTGCTCTTTAAATTCTTCTCTGTTAGTTACTGATGTGACAAATCAGATAATAAATTTCAGACAGCGTATATATTGACAAGACAAAGTCCACCCAAGAATCTCTCAAAGTATACCTGGCACATATTGGAAGCATGTAAGCTCTGAAAAGTACTGAGTGGTCATTTGTGGGGCCTTGTCTCCCCTGCCCCTGCCCTTTGTAGCTGATGACCTCAGGTTGGTCTGGGATGGGTTTGTGTCTTCCGCCAACCCTAGGCCGCACATGGGGCTCGTGGGTGAGCCAGAGGCTTCCCCCGCCCCCTGCAATCGCAGTCCTGAGCCTGGGAGTGGAGGCGCAGCCTGGGCGGCTGCGGGTTCCCTGCTGCTTCAAGGGCACACAGCACTTTCTCATTGATTACCCTCCGGAATCGTCACCACTGTCCTGGGAAGTTTACAATCCCCATCCTACGGGGAGTCACCTTTGTATCGACAGCACGTTGAAATATGTGTGCAGTTAGTGGATTTTCCAGGGTAAGAGCTGCAAGCTGTTGTGGAATTCTGCACATTCATACGTGGTCATTGTAAAAATGTGTTCATGAGAACCCTTGAGAGGCACTGACATGTCTGACAATAGATTCTGAGTGGAGACACTTCTTGTGATGACCACAGAACATGATCAATTGTACAAGAACTCGGCTCTGCTGGGCCTGGCCATGAGAGCCTTCAATGTCAGTTTCCCTTCAGAAAAGGCACGTAGGAACACTCGACATAGTTATTTATAAGATCACTGTAAGGATCAAAAGATACGCCTTAGATTCCCTAAGCTGCATGTCTGTTAACAGCTTTGATGGGGCTGGCAATGCGCTGCTGCTGATCTGGTCCCCAGAATGGCATGGAGCATTCAGAAGGCGTCCTGTGCCGCTCACTCCAGGACTCCAATCGAGAAAAGGAAACGTGACGTAGCTGCAGCGTGGAAGAGCAGCCCGAGCCGACATGGGGCCAGAGTCTTGGGTCCTGCACAGGTCGGGCTCCTGAGCTGTGAGAGGGAAACCTGCAGACCTCGGCTGCCCTGTCTCCTTTGGCTCTGCAGAGCTTTACCCGTTCATCCCCGTCCTGTCCTGGGAAGGCGTCTTTCCCACTAGCCCTCCAGAGGGCACCACAGCACCATGCCAGAGGCCCCTGTTTGACGGGAAAATTTCTGTCACTTACTCAGAAAGAGAAATCTAATAGTTTTGATTGAGGAACAGCACCAGAAGCTAGAGGGAATGAGCCAGGAAGCAGTGCTTCGGTCTCCTGTGTTTATTTGAATGAAGTTAACCACACCCCAAGTCAGTTGTAAAGTCAGTTTCTGGGCAGAAACAAACCCTAAACACACACCTGTGAACACAGACGCACACACATGAACACAGACACATGTGCACACGTGAACACAGACACACGTGTTCACATGTGAACACAGAGGTGGACACGTGCACAGACACACATGCACACGTGAACAGACACGTGCTCACATGTGAACACAGACATGCACACACGTGAACACAGACACGTGCACACGTGAACACAGACACGTGCTCACATGTGAACACAGACGCACACACGTGAACACACATGCACACGTGAACACAGACGCACACACGTGAACACAGACACACGTGCACATGTGAACACAGACGCACACACGTGAACACAGACACATGTACACGTGAACAGACGCACACACGTGAACACACACGTGCTCACATGTGAACACAGAGGTGGACACGTGAACACAGACACACGTGGCTCACATGTGAACACAGGTGGACACGTGCACACAGACACACGTGCACACACACACAGACACACGTGCTCACACGTGAACACACACGTGAACACAGACACGTGCACACATGAACAGACACGTGCTCACATGTGAACACAGACATGCACACATGTGAACACAGACACACACGTGAACACAGACACGTGCTCACATGTGAACACAGGTGGACACACGTGAACACAGACACACGTGCTCACATGTGAACACAGAGGTGGACACGTGCACACAGACACGTGCACACACGCACACAGACACACGTGCTCACACATGAACAGACGTGAACACAGACACGTGACAGACACGTGCACACATGAACAGACACGTGCTCACATGTGAACACAGACATGCACACACGTGCACACACGTAGGCACCTGGAGATTTCACTTTTCTGTTACATTAGAAAACACCCGTGCCGCACCTCCACCCACACAGATAATGCTGTGAATTAATAAGTGCATTCCAGGTATTTTTGTTTTGTTTTGTTTTTGAGACAGTCTCACTCTGTTGCCCAGGCTGGGGTGCAGCGGCACAATCTTGGCTCAGTGCAACCTCCGACCCCTGGGTTGCAGCGATTCTCCTGCCTCAGCCTCCTGAATAGCTGAGATTATAGGCGCCGGCCACCACGCCTGGCTAATTTTTTTTTTTTTTTCTATTTTTAGTAGAGACGGAGTTTCCCCATGTTGGCCAGGCTGCTCTTGAACTCCTGACCTCAGGTGATCCACCTGCGTCAGCCTCCCAAAGTGCTGAGATGACAGGTGTGAGCCACTGCACCCAGCCCAGGAATGGTTTTTAAAGTAGAGCTATCCAGTGAAGTAACAGGATAAGAATGCAGGGACTAAAAGCTGTTCTGGGGGGGCCCTGCTGCGATCCGTGGTGAGCCTCGCAAGATGCTGCAGGCCTGAGGAGCTGACAGCTTCTGCCTGCTGGACACTGGGAGGCTCAGACTTAGGAGGAGGAAGGACGAAGAGCCCCACGATGGTCCTTGACACGCTCCCAGCCTCAGGAATTACTTTTTTTTTTTTTTTGAGACAGAGTCTCACTCTGTCACCCAGGCTGGAGTGCAGTGGCTCGATCATGGCTTGCTGCAGCATCTGCCTCCCGGGTTCAAGCGATTCTTGAGTAGCCTCAGCCTCCTGAGTAGCTGGGACTTGTGCCACCACGCCCCACTAATTTTTGTATTTTTAGTAGAGACAGAGTTTAACCATGTTGGCCAGGACGGTCTTGATCTCCTGACCTCGTGATCCACTCGCCTCGGCCTCCCAAAGTGCTGGGATTACAGATGTGAGCCACCACCAACCAGGAATTACTTTTAAGTAAAGAATAGAAGTCAGAAGCTGAAGGGACATGCCCTTCTCTTGGCCTCATCTGTGGGCTCAGAAGACTGGGGCGACTGGAAGAGGGCAAGGCTGCACTAGGGCAGAAGCCTTGCCCAGGGCCCACCTGCACCCTCTGGGATGAGCCTCTGCAGCTCCGGGTGCACTGTGGGGAGCAGGTGCACAGCAGGGAGCGGGCACAGCAGGGAGGGGGGCACAGCAGGGAGCGGGCACAGCAGGGAGGGGGGCACAGCAGGGAGCGGGCACAGCAGGGAGGGGGCACAGCAGGGGGTGGGCACAGCAGGGAGGGGGGCACAGCAGGGAGCGGGCACAGCAGGGAGCGGGCACAGCAGGGAGGGGGCACAGCAGGGAGGGGGCACAGCAGGGAGGGGGCACAGCAGGGGGCGGGCACAGCAGGGAGGGGGCACAGCAGGGGGCGGGCACAGCAGGGGGCAGGCACAGCAGGGAGGGGGAACAGCAGGGGGCGGGCACAGCAGGGGGCAGGCACAGCAGGGATGGGGGCACAGCAGGGGGCAGGCACAGCAGGGAGGAGGCACAGCGGGGGTGGGCACAGCAGGGGGCAGGCACAGCATGGGTCAGACACAGCAGGGGGCGGGCACAGCAGGGAGGGGCACAGCAGGGAGAGGCACAGCAGTGGGTGGGCACAGCAGGGAGGGGGCACAGCAGGGAGTGGGGGCACAGCAGGCAGCAGGCACAGCAGGGAGGGGCACAGCAGGAAGAGGGCACAGCAGTGGGTGGGCACAGCAGGGGGTGGGCACAGCAGGGAGGGGGCACAGCAGGGAGGGGGCACAGCAGGCAGCAGGCACAGCAGGGAGGGGCACAGCAGGAAGAGGGCACAGCAGTGGGTGGGCACAGCAGGGAGGGGGGCACAGCAGGGGGCAGACACAGCAGGGAGGGGCGCAGCAGGGAGCAGGTGCAGGGCAGGGAACTGGTGCACAGCAGCTCTGTCCTTAGGTAGGAGCCCCCACTCGGCAGGGGTCTCAGGGCCCAGGGAGATCTTCCCCTCCTCTCAACTGAGACCCAGCCTGCATCCTGCGGCTTCTGCCTCCCATCCCGGCTCCACTTCTGCTCAGCCACTTCCACAGTCACCAGCCTCTCCCTGCCCTGCCTGGGCTGAAGAGCAGGTGGGCTCCACCTCCCATCACCAGCGTTTCCTTCATCCAGCGCAAAGACCAAGACTTGTCTCTGAAAAGACACTGCGCAGCTTGGCAGCTCTTCTCCCGGCACTGGGCAGTGACGGACCTTCTAGGATTCACAGTGTTTCTTCCCCAAAATAGATACATAGATAAAATGAAAAATAGAATGCTTGAAGTAAATGCTGCTGTGAAGGCAACCACTGTCTATACTCAAAAAACTTCATGCCGTTTCTATATTATTGTATTTTAAATACATAGACTTAAATTTTTTAAAATCAGTTTTAGGTTTACAGACAATCGAGTGAGTTCCAATACTCCATCCAGCCCCAAATTCTCCTGTTATTAACTTCTTGACTTACTGTCCTGCGTTTGCTAAAATCATCAAGCACATGCGGACACTCTTGTCACCCCGTGTGACCTGTCACTTTCATCAGAGCAAATGTGCAAGGCTGTGTATCCACCATCGTGACTGTAAGGTATATTGCCGAGTCAAAATGAGGAAACTGAGGCCAGTGTGAGAAAATGAGAATCTAATTTATTCAGCTCCCGGGCGAGGTTCTGTGGTCCAGGAAGGGGCCAGAGAAGTCGCGCTGGGCTTCTCAGGGTGTGGGGTTTTATAGGGAGTGGAGGTAGTTGATTGGTCTTTAGGGAAACAAAGAGCAGACAGTTTCATTGGTGAGAGGAAGTCAAGATGCTGATGGGGCGAGCTGCCATTGGTTGCCAGGCGGGACTACTGGTGGGTTCACTGGCTGGGGAGGTCAATGTTAAGCTGCCATTGGACAAATCTTTGGCGGGCTTTTTAAATTTTGAAGGGGTTGAGTGAGGAATGCAGGAGTGGGTGTGTGGAGCCTGCATAGAGAGACCAGATAGGAGTAGGTGTGTGGAGCCAGCATGGAGAGGCCAGCACGGGGAGAGGTCAGTGTGTCCATTTAGCTCCCAGCGAGGCAGCCGGCCTTACAGTGACATCACACAGAGGACTGCCACTGTTCCCAAAGTCCTCCGTGCTCCACCTGTTTCCTCCCTCCTCCCAACCCTTGACAACCACTGATCCTTTTCCCGTCTCCACAGTTTGACCATTTCTGCAATGTCATAGAGCTGGAATCATGCAGAGGCAGCCTTTTCAGATCGGCTGCTCTTACCCAGAAACACGCATTTAAGGTTCCTCCGTGACTTTCCATGGCTTGATAGCTCAGTCGTTTTTGACACTGAATTACATTCCCTTGTCTGGATGAACCACAGTCTATCCACTCACTGAAGTAAGTTATTTATCCACGGTTTTTATACACTCGCCTCCTGGAGGGTACCTTGGTTAATTCCAGGTTTGGCAACTAAAGCTGCTATAAACACCTACGTGCAGGTTTCGTGGGGACATAAATGTTCAGTTCATTTTGATAAACACCAGAACATGTCATTGCTGGATTGTCTTCCAGCTGTGCTCCCAGGCGGCTGTGCCATTTGCATTGCCACCGGCAGTTCCTGTCCTGTTTCCCCGTGTCCTCTCCGGCATCTGGTGTGGTCAGTGTCTGGATTTCAGCCTTTCCAATGGGCGTGCAGTGACAACTTATTGCTGATTAAATTGGCAATTCCCCAATTGCAGATGATGTGCAGCATTTTTCAGAATCTTATTTGCCATCTGTGTATAATATTTGCTGAGGTGTCTGTTCCGGTCTTTAGTCCATTTTTAATATGGTTTGCTTTCTTCTTTAACATGGTTCTTTGGTTCTTTGTATACTTCGGATGTCAGTGCTTCATCAGATGCAAGCTTTGCAGATATTTCCTCCAGCCTGTAACTTACCTTTTCATTCTTTCGACAATATCTTTCACAGAAGAGAAGTTTCTTTAACATGCTTTTTAGAAAATGGTTTAATTTGTTTGGATCCCGGTTTCCTCTTTTGCAAAATGGAATCACTGTTGCGAGAGCGAGGGAGAGCGACAGAGAGAAGAAGCAAGCTCTCTCTTTCTTCTCTCCGCTCTCAGTGCCCATTCCTGGGCAGCTGGGAGGGAAAATACGGTGTACACCCCCCAGCCCCAACATCACAAGCCTGTGCACGGAGGACGGTTGGAAGTTGACTGAGAGGTAATAGCTTGATCAGCAGCACAGCTGAGATTCATATTTGTAACTATTTACTCACTTACATTCACTGAAATCCTACAAAGTAGAAACCCTGATTATCTGTACACAACAAATGAAGAAACCGAGGCACGGAGGGGTGACTTTTGACCAATGTCAGGCAGGTGTTGTGCTAACATGCAGAGGAAGGCGTGTGTCCAGGCAGTACCTGGCATTGCCATGGCTCCGAGGGATAGACCCTGCCTGACCACTTGGTCCTCAGTGTTACTGCTGCTGCTGGGCTCACCTCGCCCTCAGTGTCTGTGATAGAGACTGTGACGTGCCCCCAGGCTCATCCCCCTCCGTGTCTGTGACAGAGACTGTGACCTGCCCCCTGGGCTCATCTCTCTCTTGGTGTCTGTGATGGAGACTGTGACCTGCCCCTCCCTCTCTCTTCCACTCAGGAGTAGAACCCTCGGCCCCTCTCTGCAAACCACCTGCCCCAGCCTCTCTTGTTAGTATGCACCTGTGACCAAGTTTCCTGGGTTGGGATGAAGCAGACACAATGTGGACACTATCTTGCCTCTTTAAAGTCAAAGTTACTTTCTCTAGAATTATCTTTGACCTCACCCCATGGGCTTAAATGACAGCCAGAGTCACTCGTGCCCCACCAATAAACCAGGGCTCTGTAGAGCCATTGATGGAAGAGTCCTGGGTCCCTGAATGACTGTGTGGAGTGAACCTGCCTTGAACATTTGATGACTTGACTTGAGAGTCTCATGTTAGAGGGAAATAATGTTCTGAATATTTAAGACTGTATTTTGGAATTTTTTTATACATCCGCTTGCCTCTGCTCGTGTATTACAGTGTCTCACCTCTTTAATCTTGCCCTCTTTCCACAGGCTGGACACTTCCACTGTCCTCTCATAATGGTAAAGAAGCAGAATTATGAGATCTTCCTTAAATGTCTATACCTAGTGGAGGGAGCAAATTAAATTCAGTATTAGATAATGCTACAAAAGATTCCTGGGAATAACCTGTACTTGAATATCCACAAAAGATGGGAACTTTTTGGCCATTCTCCATCACAGGATTCTCCCCCACCATGTCCACAGGAATCCATGGCCACTCACAGCTTCTGAGAGTGTCCTTTTCCCCTCGCTCAGCTCACATTTCGCTGTTTGGTTTTTACCTATGTCACCCACTCTTTCTGTCCTTGATTCTAGTCAGAGGACTCCAGACAAATCCTGCATCTATTATGTAAAGGACTTTAGTTATATTTTTCTCCACTGGAGACTCACTTTTTTTTTTTCAATTTGAAAGCTCATTCAGGTATTTTTCTGAACAGAAAAAAATACTTTTAAAAATGCTGTCCCTCCCCTAGAATGCAGAAGTTCAGGTGTCCCTTCTGGCCCCATAGTGACAGTGTTGGTACCTATGACAATGTGGCCCCACACTCAGAAAGACCAGGAGTGATCCCACGGAATGAAGGATAGGATTTGCTCTAAGAAGTTTTGGTGTGCCCATGTGTTCCTCTGCTTCTTCTCTCCCTCCCTCCCTTTCTCCCTCCATCCCCCCGCCTCCCGCCCCTCCTCTCCCTCTCCCCGCCTCCCTCCCTCTCTCCCTCCCCTTCCTCCCCTCCCTCCCTTCCTACCTCCCTCCCTTCCTCCCTCCCTCCGCTCCTTCCCCTCCCTTGCTCCCTCCCTTCCTCCCTCCCTCCCTCCGCTCCCTCCCTTCCTCCCTCCCTTCCCTCCGTCCCTCCCTTCCTCCCTCCCTCCCTCCGCTCCCTTCCTTCCTCCCTCCCTCCCTTCCTTCTTCTTTCCTTCTCTCCTTCCTTTCTTCTTTCCCTTCTTTCTTCTCCCCCTCTTTCCTTCCTTCCCTCCTTCTTTCCTCTCTCCCTTCCTTCCTTTTTTTTTTGACTCTTCTTGGCAAAGCAGAACACGTGGAAACCATGAATGAGGCCCATCAGGCCTCACAGACGTAGGAGGCTTGCAGTGTGATAACAGATCCCCTTCAGATCATGTGTGCTATGAACAAATTTGAAGGCTGGAAGACAGCAGGCCAATATGGCTTTGGAGCATTTGGGTTTGAGGACTTGGGAAAAGGCTGAAGCTGTGGGAATCACATGAAAGTCACAGGAGGGATTGGCGTGAGCTGTGTGAGAGGAAGAGAAGAACAAGTGAGGCAAATGGAAAGAAAATTGTTGGGTCTGGGGAACGGCTGCGGTGGGTTCTGTCTGTGAAACTGCAGTGAAGAACGAGTATGATTCACGTGCAATCACTGACTCCCTCACCACCCTCCCCTCTTGTGAAAGCCAGGACAAGGCAGTGGAATAAGAAATAGGCTCTAAAAACATACGCTTGACCTGAGAAGAGGTCACATTTTGGTCTGTTAAACAGTGGAAAGAAAAAAGAAAAAAGAGAGAGGGAGAGGGAGAGACAGAAAGAGTGAACGAAAGGAAAAGAAAGAGAAAGAAACAAAAAAACAAGAAAAGAAAGAGAAAGAAAACAAGAAGGAAAGAAAAAGAAAGAAAGAAAGAAAGGAAAGAAAGAAAGAAACGAAAACCCAAGGTCGCCCCTGCAAGCCCCTAAGCTGGTCTCAGCTGGAATATTGGGTTCCACACATTTCTCCTCTGAACATGTTACAGCATGATGAATGCTTTTATTTCCAAGGTTAAATTTCCAGTTTACATTCCAAATTATATTTCACGTTCTATACATGTCAGTATTTTTCTAGTTTCTCCAATTTCTGATGTTAATGAAAACTACTCAGAAGAGTGGCAAGGGTGCCCCGTCTGTGTGGGTTTGAGGCCGACTGCAGGCAGGGAGAGGAGACGCCTGCCAGATACAGCCTTCCATCTGGCAGGGCGCCCAGAAGTACGGAGAGAGGGTGACCTAATGACTTACTAGAAACTGAACAGGAATTGGGAAGAGGAACCCCAGCACATGGACACTGCACCCCACAGTTCTAGGGAAGGTGGGGCGCAGAGGTTTGCTGTTGAGTGATCATCCCTTGGTGCAGGGCCATGGGTCCTGGAGCCACCACATGTGCTAGAAAACACCCAGGTTTCCAGGAAGCACAGGGCAGTCGACTAATAACTGAAACTACAGGGATAAAGGATGATTTGGGTTCTTTTTCCAAGACTCAGTTTTCAAATAAATAAATAAAAATAAGGTAAAGGCCGGTTTGGCTGTTTTTGTTACAATAACTGCACCAAGGAATAATGATGGCTAGAAATTGAGAGCTTGTATCTCAATTGAAATATAGATGATAACCCACACTGCCATTTCAGAAGAAAATAATATGTTTTCATTATAAACACGAAGGTTTAGCAAGAATAACTAGTGTTTCTTAATAATAATTTCTTGGACATTTACAGACATCTACACACTAATGATTCATTTTATCTAAGTAGTTCCAGTTTGTTTTTTGAAAACACCTCTATTTCTAAGAACATTCCTGTAGTCGGTTTTCAGAGGAGTCCGTGGAAGTCACCTGCATCCCCAAGGCAGGTCCCGGTGCTGTTGATGTGGCCCCTGAAGTGTGGTCACCCAGCTACCATCTCTCATGTCGGCCATCGGATCTAAGTTATGCAAGCTGTAGGTGTTTACCCAGGAAGGTTTTCAGCAAGACCCGCAGAGACCCAGGGGCCTGCGGGGAGGTGATACAGATCCTCCCTGCAGCACCAGCTGTGTGGTCCATAGAGGAGGCTGTTGAGAAATCTAGAGAAAGGAGACGAAAAATGTTGGTTTGTTAAACTTCTCTTGATAAAGTGAGAAGATGCAGTATATATCTAATGTCATTCCAGTAGGACAGAACAAGAAGAAGAATTGGAGAGAGACCGTATTTGTAAATAAATGAGTAAACAGTTTGATTACAAAAGCACGCTGTCTGTCAAGCAGAATAAATACAAAGCAAAGCTACATCCGGACACACTGGAGTAAAACTGACAATGACCAGAATAAACGTAAAGTACGTAAGACGAGAGAAAACTCTGGCTCCGTCTAATAATTATTCCAAACTTCTCTTAACTTTCGGCATTGCTTTTGGAGGTTTGTGGACTGCAGACTTTCAAAAGCAATACTGAAAGTGAAGAGAAGCTCGGAATAATCCCTTACAATGCTGATAGAAAACAATCGTCAGCCTAGATGTGTGTGCCCTGTAAAATTACATTTCCTCAATAAGAACAAATTTAAATCATTTTCAGCTGAAGAAAATTAGGAGGGTTTACTACACACAGACTGCCTGAAGAAACAGAGATGTCCTCCTTCCTTTACCACATGATAGTAAAAGAAGTAAGAAGTTATGAAAGAAAATGAATTGGTTATTATTTGTTTAAATCTAAAACACATTACAGAAAATTATGATGATTATGACATTAATGATATTATGATAATAACATGCATTTGAGAGAAAGATAAAGTCCTGGACAGCAGTAACCAATAATTCAGGAGAAGAATTTTTTTGTGAGGAGACCACAGATATTGCTATGGAATGGATCGTGTGCTCTCAAAATTTATCTGTCCATTCCTAACTCCCAGTGGGACTGTATTTGGAGATGGCTCCTCTAAGGAGGTCGTCAGGGTAGAAGGAGATCACTGGGCAGGGCGTGGTCCCGTCGGGCTGGTTTCCTGATAAGAGGAGACACCACTGAGCTCCCAACCTGCAAGGACACAAGGAAAAACCCTCACGAGAAACACATCGGCTGCCCACCCCAAACCCCGATCTTCAGTGCCCAGTCTCCACAACTGTGAGAAAATAAATTTCTGGTGTTTAAGCCACTCAGTTTGTGGTGTTTGCTAGAGCAGTCTGAGTTAAGACAGATATTAATTAACTTCAGGCTTTGTTAAGGAAATATTAAAGAAATATGAAGGGAGTATATAACCATCAAATCTGTAGACAGAATAAAAAAAAAGAAAACAATCCAAAATAAGATGAGAAAGAAGAAAATCTTAAAAAACAAATGCATATATACATAAAATAACATGTTTTAGATAAAATTTAAAAATAAAAATGTACACACAAACCCAAGCTTATTATTTAATTTTACTGTGGCAAACAATAAAATTGATTCTCAAACTAGAAAAGAGAAGCACAAGAAAAAAACACATAGTAACTGCTATACATGCAAGTGGGAAACTTGCCTATGTTATGAAAATGAACCCGGCTGTGTATTGAAGAGAAAACACAACGTAACTCAGTTAACTATGACGATTTCAATGGCTGCAGGAAAAACATTTGATAAAATTCAAAACTCATGAACTAAAAAACAAAATGAACCAATCAAACAAAAACTATTAACAAACTAGGAGAAAAGGGAAACTTTTGTAACCTAATAGAGTATCTAAACAATGAAATAATCACAGCACTTCATCCCCAGAGGAGAAAATATAAAACATTTCCTGTTACAGACACTTAAAGCCCTCAGATGCCTCTCACTTCCCAGCACTAAGGACACAGGCTTTGGGTTTTGTTATGTCAGCATGCCACTCTTGGTACCAAATCTGTTTTACTTACTAGTACCTTGTGATAAACAACCCCAAGCCTCAGCTAATGAAAACAGTCACAACGTCGCTCACAGATCTGCAATGTGGGCAGAGATCCCAGGAGACAGCTTGCCTTTGCCTCACACACCTCAGCTTGGGGGTAGCAGGAAGATTCACTTTCCACATGCACCTGCCCTCATGACTGGCTGGTTGGTGCTGATCAGCAGCAGGGATCCACAAGGGCTGTGGCTTGGGGCCATGATAGGATAGGCCAAGTAGGCCTCCTCATGGCCTCTTGGGCTGCCTCACAGCATGGTGGCTGGTTCCAAGAACAAATGTCTCAAGACAACAAGGTGTATCACTTTCTCATCCCATCTCATCCCACTCTCAGGCGAAGTCACAAAATCTGCGTGGGATCCAAGACAGGGACACAGCACTCCATATCCTGGAGGTGCGTCAAAGTTGGAGTCCCACTGTGAGGGAGCAAGTGTGATGAGGGGTGGTCTTGTGCTGTCTTTGGAAAATGCAATCAGCTAACCCTGATTTTTTCTGTGTGATTAATTATGTTGTTTTCTCTCAGGGGAGGAGTGTTCAGGTGTATTTAATGGTTTGACAATGTTCTACTTGCCATAGACAATGTGGTATTCATTTTTTCTTAGGCTTTATAACTTCTGTGTGTAATACATATGTTCTTCTGTGAGACTCGAATAATTCACTTAGAAAATTCCATCATCTGACAACCTCCTTTGCCTGAGCAGAGCCCATGGTGCATTTCCCATTGTCCTTAGGTCCTCAGAATAAAACTGGATGCCTGCACCACGTGTGTAAGAGCCTTTGTGATGTGGCCTCCATGGAGAGCCTCATTTTTAGGATGGTAACTTACTCAGGGTGCTTCACCTGCACTAATCCTGCAGAACAAGTGTCTTTCCTCCTGGCGGCCCCGGCCGGCTTCCACCTCTGCTCAGAATGTGCCTCCAGCCAAGGCTCATGTTGATCTGCTTCTGCACGACCATCACCTCCTCAGAGGGGGCTTCTGGGCACCCATCTAAAGTGTCCCCCACCCATCCCCACCCAGAAGCCCCACTTTATATTATGTTATAGAAGTTCTGTCTACACTCATTCTGCTCACTGATGCGCTCACTCACACTTCCTTAAATTTCCACTGGAAGCTGCACATCCAGAGGACAGAGCCTATCCTGTGCCCCAGTGCTGGGAGCCATGTTTACATCAGAAACCTCCTGGGAAGCAGTTTGAGTGAACCATTTTACAACCCTGGAAGGTAAATGGTATTACCTCCATATTTTAGATAAGAAAAGGGATTTCCAGAAAAATGAAGTGAATTCCACGGTCCACAGTGATATTGATATGGGATATGGAGCTGTCATGGCCTAAAGCCGGGGTCCATTTCTCCTTCCTAACTCAGCGCTGCCATTCTCTGATGTCAGAAGGGTGAGCACCAAAGACAGAAAACAGCATCCTACACTCAGAGGCAAGGATGGTTTGAGGAACACACGAGGAGATCTGGAAGCCCATGGTGTTGCTTCCTCACCCCAAGCCTCTGCAGGAGCCTGACTCTCAGGAGGCCACTGTGGTCCTGGGAGGTGCCCACACTCTACTCTGTGTGCCAGCTGAGCAGGAAGTGGACAGAGAAGCAAGGCTGGGTCCCATCATCTGTGTAGAGCGTTTCTCCTTCTAATCATTTGTTTACTCATATACTTCAAGGGGACAAGTGCAGATTTCTTGCATGTGTGGATTGTCCGGCAGTGAAGTGCAGGCTTTGGGGCACCTGTCACCCAAAAAGCGAGCATCATACCCCACAGGCAATTCCCCAACCCTCAGCCACTCCCTGTCTCTCACCTTCTCAAGTGTCTGTGAGTCCACCCTACATGTCCACGTGTGTAAAGAACTTGACACTGTGACCCTGTCAGGAGACAGCAGCAGGTGTGTGAGGCATGGAGCTGGGGCTGCAGCATAGCAGAGAAATAATAAATTTGTGCCAGAAAAGGGTGCTTGGAAGGAGAATCTAAAAACCTCATGGAGAAACACGGTTGGGTATGAGAAAGAATTTGCCCCACATTAAGAGGTAGATAGAGGCAAAGGTTCTGTAAACCCTGGGAAATGGATGGGAACAGTACTGCCTAGAACTCCTCAGGCCCCAGGTCCCCACACTTCCCACAGTGGATGCCATGAGGACAGCCTCACCTCACTGTCAGGGTCTCCAACTACAGTGGGTCAGCTCCCTGGCACTCAAATATGCAAGACTACTATGCACCAGGCACAGTGGCTGGTATTTCAGGAAGCTGTCAAGGTCATATAAATACGAAGTCCACAAACTGAGAGCAGACTGGGTCTGGCTATAAAAGTTGACTGCCACTTCTGTGGCTCCTCATCCCCAGCTGAGAGTCCAGGTTGAAGTGAAACAAGCTCCTACTTAATGTTGAATGTGCCGTTTAGGAGCTGCTGGAATGCACCAATACTTGTATTATCTCAACCACGCAGAAGACTTCACAGCACCACTGATTTACAGAAATTTTACCGTGGCCTGCACCTAGTCTGTGAGAAAACTATGCATTAAGACAATATTGCATTTAAGGTTCAATATGTTTTTAATTTTTCAAAAGATGTCACTTGGGCGTAGCCCCAGATTGGAGAAGCAGGAGGTTTTAGGGGCCAGTGAAATGGGAGGTGTGGATGTGAGGAGACGCTGTAGAAAGACAGCTGAGCCTGCAGGTCTCATTCTACTCACCTAAGGATGGCTCCACAGCCACGCTGGGCTCCGGTCAAGGTGGATGGCTGAGCAGCAGTTTTCCTCTGCTCCTTCCAAGTCCCCATTAAATTATGATAATAAAATGGAAGGACTTGAGCCCAACACAGGAAGAGTGAAGAGCATGGAAGCCACAGAGAGAGTCTCCCTCCCCCAGAAGGAACAGCGATTAGGTGAACGGCAACTTCTCACCAGCAGCAGAGACAGGAAGCCTCCAGAAAACCATGTCCATCAATTAATCTCTTGAGAATAAAGGTTGAATAAGGACATTCTCAGAAGAAAAGAAGCAATTTTACGAAAATAAAAACACTATCATAAAGTGAGAGAAACAAAAGAAACAAAAGTAAGAATTTGAAAGAAAAGAGAAAAAAATGTATTCTTAATCACAGATGACATTTTCTACAGAGAAATCCCAAAATACGATATAGAGAGAAGATAAACACTAACAAAAGCATTGGGGAAGATCACTGAATAGAAGCTCTGTGTACATCAATGTTATTTTTATAAAAAAAAGCTAGAAAATGCATTTTAGAAAAGATGTCTTCTACAATATCAACCAAAATTGTAAGTTTCCAAGAAACTAATCTAAAATATATGTAATATTTTAATTCATAAAATTATAGAATTGTTTTAAAAGAAGTAAAGTTAGCCAAATGCAAACATGCCACATTGACAGGTAAGAAAAGTCGATCTCACACAGAAGGAATTTCCAGATTGGTCTTCATAGTCAAGCCCCGCCCAGCGTGAACAGGAAGCTGAAAGCTGATCTCTCGCATAAGGGATTTCCGGATTGTCAAGGCCCGCCCCGCCCAGTATGAACCGGAAGCTGAAAGGCTGATCTCGCGTATAAGGGATTTCCGGATTGCCAAGGCCCGCCCCAGCCAGTGTGAACCGGAAGCTGAAAGGCTGATCTCACGTATAAGGGATTTCCGGATTGTCAAGGCCCGCCCCGCCCAGCGTGAACCGGAAGCTGAAAACTGATCTCTCGCATAAGGGATTTCCGGATTGTCAAGGCCCGCCCCGCCCAGTATGAACCGGAAGCTGAAAGGCTGATCTCACGTATAAGGGATTTCCGGATTGTCAAGGCCCGCCCCAGCCAGTGTGAACCGGAAGTGGCCCTGAGTGCGCAGAGCAAAGGCCTTGGATCTGCCAGGAGATGCCTGAGGAGAGGAGCGGGGCGAGCCCTAATGGACACCAAGACGCGTCACGGATTCTTGGCAATTCCTGCACTGTGGCCTGGGCGAGGTGAAGGGAAGCCCTTGTGGGTGGCCCCACACGCCCTGGTGTGGCCCAGCCGGGTGTGGGCCTCGTTGGAAGGATGGGCTGTAGCCGTGGGAACTGGCCTTCGCGGGCACCGCAGCAGCCGCTGAGTGTCCCTGGGACCTCCCAGCTCAGCAGCCGTTAACTCCCACGGCTCAACGACTTGTGGATGCTGAAACCCTACACCTTCTGCAGGAAAAACAAACGAGAGAACAGCTTTCTGACTTCGGTAGAAGGAGAAATGTCCTGAACAAGATCTAAAACTCTATTAACGACACAGAAAATGGACAAAGTTGATTTCATTAAAAATATGAATTTATCTTTTCAAAGTTCTGTTGATCCACATCATTGCAGGAAGACTATAGTAAACAAAACTATATAGTTTCAAATAGTGAGAACACTGAGCTTTCCCTACACAAACACACGTCAGCGTTCGAGTGGTTCTGCTAATTACCCTGACCTGAGCTGCACGTGGCGTGCATGGAAGTATCGCTGTCTGTGCTGTAAAGATGCACAAGAATCATGTGCCAGTTACGACAAAATCTACATCTTCAAGCCGTTTGAAAAGATAGAAACTGGGAGAAGGTTGGCAGCACATGGGTTAATAATTAGCAAGGACACTTATGTCCAGAGTATATAAAGAATTTCTAAGAATACACAGATAACTGGCAAACCTGGCAAGAGAGAACTGGGCAGAACCTTACAGAGGCTGTTTATGAGGAAGATGGACTAATAAGCTCAGGATGAAAATGGACCCATACACTCTGATTACGAGCCCCTTGTGACTTAGTTCAACTCCTTATTTTCTCTAAATGGCAAAGACGGGGTCCTTTGCTGGGAGCAGGTTTGAAGGGAGAGGGACAAGGATGATGCTGGCTCCCAGATGCTCTAGAGCCATCTTCATGGGCCAAGCACAATCGTCTCCTTCACATCAGACTGAACGGCCAGAGTGATAGGTGCATTAGAGCCGTCTTTACGGGCCAGGCAGGCCTGTAAGACGTGAAGACGGCTCTAGTGCACCCATCACTCTAGTGTATACACACTCTGGTCACGTGGTCTGATGTGAAGATGGCTCCTTCACATCAGGCCGTGTGGCCAGAGTGTGAATGCACTAGAGCCGTCTTCACAGGCCAAGCAGGACCCTCTCCTTCACATTAGACCGTGCCTCCAGGGTGGTGGAGCCATTGTAAGTCTACATCCACTGCAGCCACAAGGAGTAAGAGAACCCAGGTATCGATCTTTCTACGTCATTCGCCTCTTAAGTGCAGGGACGTGTGGGTTCCATCACAGCCTCTGAAGAGAATCTCCTGTGCACCTCTTCACTCAGAAACAAAACCGAGCGGCAAGTTTGCTCTGTCAAGTCCTCTTAGACATAGATCCGTGCTGAGTGGCCTGAGCATGCCGTCATGTGGTACTAATTTAGGTTATTGTAGCTCCATCATTGACCCTCACTTTATGAACAGTCTGACGACACCCCACCCCACTGAGTTGCTAAAATATTTTAAATCCATTCCAGAAAATTGCTTTTCCAGATTTCTGAGTAGCAACTGGTATTGATTTGGTTGTGCTCACCCGCATCAACAGAATGTTTTGAATTCTTCATACGTTTGCCATTATTTACGGCCACACAAACCAGATAACAGAGACTTTGAGCAGAAGAGATTCAGTACTAAGCAGCCCATCCCAAGGCCAGTCCCAGGAGATACAGGTCTGTGGGACTTGCCGTCCAGGAGCTGTCATCATCCTAAGCTCAGCGAGGTCCTGGTCACTCTCCTCACCAGCCCCCACTGCACAGTGTTGCATGTGTGGCCAAACCCTAGATGCTGGGTCAGACATTAGGCCGCAGTCGTGGCCTCACCCGGCTGATTGTTTGTATGGCTGACTTGCAGACAGTCATAAAGAAAGTTCTGAGCTTTCCCCTCAAGGGACTGACAGCAAAGCCCATGGCCTGGGGCTGCAACAGGGATGCATGCAGAGACGAAAGTCCTCCCTTCCCGTGGGGCTGGCACCACCTCAACATCCAGCACCACCAGATGCTGAGGCCACAGTGGGACAGAGCTGGTCCTTGTTCTCGGACATCGAGATCACAGTGGGACCGAGCTGGTCCCTGTTGAGTGATGGTAAAGCTGCAGTGGGACAGAACCGGTTTCTGTCCTGAGATGTTGAGGCCACAGGGAGACAGAGCTGGTCCCCGTTGTGGGACATCGAGATCACAGTGGGACTCAGCTGGTCCCTGTCGAGTGATGGTAAAGCTGCAGTGGGACAGAGCTGGTTTCTGTCTTGAGATGTTGAGGCCACAGGGAGACAGAGCTGGTTTCTGTCATGGGACATCAAGGCTGCAGTGCGACCGAGCTGGTTCCCATCATGGGACGTCGAGGCCGCAGTGGGACGTCACTGGGGCGAGCTCTGTCCCCTCTCGGGTACTGTGGGGTGCAAGCAAGGAATGATGCCCTCAAGACGCAGAGGCCAGCAAAGGCAGAGTGTGTCCTGAACACACAGGAGATCCAGGGTAGCCCCATTGTCCCATGACCTGTTCCACCTAATTTGCTTCTGTCCCTGGGTTTTAAATCTTAAAGCCTGGCACCAAACGTCAGCCAACCGCTCACATTAAACCACGAGATCTTTCTCAGCTGCCCCGACATGGGGGCCTTCCCAGGTGAGTCCATCTCCAGACCCCAAGTGTCTGGGGCTGTCACTCTCTCGGCCCCCACCTCTCCCATCCCTGCTGCACTCAGAAGCCAAAGACCCAGAAAACGCAGGAGGATGCTGATCCCTCCTCGCTCTGGTCTGATTTAATTCTAACAGCAAATGCAGGATGCAGAGAGCTGGGCATCCCATCCCAGGCCCCCTGATGGCATCCCCGCCCCCACCAGCAGGCCTGGGCAAGGGCTGAGTTCTCCCGGTCAGGCTCATGTCTCTCCTATAGGTACACCATGTCCTCCTGCGATTCCATTCCCCCAGACAGCCTGGGCACCCACAGATGTTTTGCTTGAGTGAACAAATAGATTTGTGCATGGCTTTCGGGAGGGGCAGCCCAGGCAGTGGAGAGGGCCTTGGACTGGAGCGTGTGGAAAAGAACTTCCAGGCTTCAGAGCCTGACACCACCACAGGGGAGCAGAGCCTTGGGTCAGGACAGATTTGCCAGGACTCGGCCTCCAGGGCAGACGTCTGCAACCATCCACGCCCATGCTCCGGCTGACAGGGCCAGGGCAAATCCAGCACTGGGGACCAGGCCCGCTGGGCCCTCAGCCACCTCCTGCTCACCCCTGCTGCAGGTCAGGGGTGTCCTGAGGTCAGGGCTGCATGGACACCCTAGCTCCTGGGTTTGGACTTTTGGAGGATTCGCCTCTGAGAGAGCTGCATCTCAGCCCCACACAGACACCTGCTGGCTGTAGGGACTTGGACACGCCTGTGTGGCCACTCCCGGAGCAGCTATGGTGTGGATGCAGGAGTACCCTGGTCCTCATCCACCCCATGTCTGTGGGACCCCTGGATGTGTCTACCCCATGTCTGTGGGTCCCCTGGATGTTTTGACTCCGTGTCTGTGGGTCCTCTGGACACGTTGACTCCATGTCTGTGGGTCCCCTGGACTTGTTGACCCAGTGTCTGTGGGTCCCCTGGACTTGTTGACCCAGTGTCTGTGGGTCCCCTGGACGTTTTGACTCTGTGTCTGTGGGTCCCCTGGACGCGTCGACCCAGTGTCTGTGGGTCCCCTGGACGCGTCGACCCATTGTCTGTGGGTCCCCTGGACGCGTCGACCCCGTGTCTGTGGGTCCCCTGGACGCGTCGACCCCGTGTCTGTGGGTCCCCTGGACGCGTCGACCCCGTGTCTGTGGGTCCCCTGGACGCGTCGACCCCGTGTCTGTGGGTCCCCTGGACGCGTCGACCCCGTGTCTGTGGGTCCCCTGGACGCGTCGACCCCGTGTCTGTGGGTCCCCTGGACGCGTCGACCCCGTGTCTGTGGGTCCCCTGGACGCGTCGACCCCGTGTCTGTGGGTCCCCTGGACGCGTCGACCCAGTGTCTGTGGGTCCCCTGGACGTTTTGACTCTGTGTCTGTGTGTCCCCTGGACTCATGGACCCAGTGTCTGTGGGTCCCCTGGACGCATGGACCCAGTGTCTGTGGGTCCCCTGGACACGTCGACCCAGTGTCTGTGGGTTCCTTGGACGTGTCGACCCAGTGTCTGTGGGTCCCCTGGACGTTTTGACTCTGTGTCTGTGGGTCCCCTGGACGCGTCGACCCAGTGTCTGTGGGTCCCAGGGGACCGTGTCGACCCAGTGTCTGTGGGTCTCCTGGACGTTTTGACTCTGTGTCTGTGGGTCCCCTGGACGCGTGGACCCAGTGTCTGTGGGTCCCCTGGACACGTCGACCCAGTGTCTGTGGGTCCCCTGGATGCGTCGACCCAGTGTCTATGGGTTCCCTGGACGTGTTGACCCAGTGTCTGTGGGTCCCCTGGACGTGTCGACCCAGTGTCTGTGGGTCCCAGGGGACCGTGTCGACCCAGTGTCTGTGGGTCTCCTGGACGTTTTGACTCTGTGTCTGTGGGTCCCCTGGATGCGTGGACCCACTGTCTGTGGGTCCCCTGGACGCGTCGACCCAGTGTCTGTGGGTCCCCTGGATGCGTCGACCCAGTGTCTGTGGGTCCCCTGGACGTGTCGACCCAGTGTCTGTGGGTCACCTCTTGCCATTCTCTGCTTTCTTCCTTCACCCTAAGGGTGAGAGCCTCAGGACACCCACTGTCCAAGTGTCTGTGATTGTGATTTTTAAAAAATATCCTGTGCTTTGATTAGAGTTTAATTTCATTCATTCTTAACCCAATTATTTCTCACTCAGCCTCAGCTGACCCCTGTGTGGGCGGTGTTCACAGGCTGCCCCAGGAGCCCCTCCCTGGAGCGAGGGCTGGACCTGGTGCTCTGATGAGCAGAATGGATCCACGGTTAGGCTCAAAAGAGCTGGTTCCACTGGCTGGCATTGCGGTGGACTTCTCAGCCTGCCTGCTTTGCTGAAGGAAGTGACCTGGTCTGGGGGCCTGCTGGGTACCTCCACCGCAGTCAGGGAGGACCGAGCCCTCCAGTGACTTGTCAGTGACCTCCGTCCACTGCCCCCTCCTGAGAGCTGGGCTGAGCTGGGGCTGACCCCACCCTCAGCGGCCGTGGCATGGTGGGCAGTTGTGCTGCTTTGCACCAGGACATCTTAGGACGAGGTCTTACACAGATGCCATCACTAATCACGGCCCTAATGAGACTGTACTCTTGTCTAAGATCCATGTAGAATCCTTGGTGCCAGCAACTGACCCCGACCCAGGCCAGGAGTGGCTGACCATGCAGCTGTGTGGCCAGGCCCGGCGTGCGGCAGGGCCTGGGAACCGGGAAGGGCCAGCGGCTGTGTGGCTGCAGTGGATGGCACCAACCTTCTGTGAGTTTTGACAGGCGCCTTCTTATCTCTAGAAATGATCAAAAGTCTACCAACTATGAGTAATCTATAATATTAAAAAGTTTTTTTGGAAGAACTCAATTCATGAAGACACATACGTTCCACTTGCCTCAATCTGGCTTCTGCTTCAAAACTGTTAAAATTTTGTTCTCAAAGCCATTTTCAGCAGACACCTCCTTTGCCCTCTCCATGCCCCACATCCTAAAACCCTTTTTCCAGGTCTACTCTCTTCCTGTCCTCCCCACAGGGGGCTCCATGCTCCTTTGGTGACTGTCAAAACAGACCTGGTCATTCTGTAATAACAAACGGCCCCAGCTCTCAGTGGCATAGAAGAGAAAATGGTTATTTTGCTCATGCCAGGCGTTCCTCCAGCAACAGCAGCCCCAGCCCCATCCCAGACCTGCAGGGGGACACCCCGCAGACATGCCCTATCGCGGGGGAGACAGGAGGGCAGGGCCGTCAATCACCCTCCCATGTCCTGGGGCTCATGGTCAACAGCATTGGCTGCGCCAGAGCATGTGGCTCACTCCGCCCACTTCTGCGTCTCCATCTGGCCATGAACAGCAGAAATAGGAGTGTTGTGAATTTGACAAGCTTTCAATCTTTTTTTTTTGAGACAGGATTTCACCTCCATCACTCAGGCTGGAGTGCAGCGGCACTACCTCTGCTCAGTGCATCCTCCGCCTCTTTGGCTCAAGCAGTCCTCCCACCTTAGCCTCCCAAGGAGCTGGACCACAGGTGCATGCCACCATGCCTGGCTAATTTTTTTTTTTGTATTTTTTTATAGAGACAGGGTTTTGCCACGTTGCCCAGGCTGGTCTCAAACACGTGAGCTCAAAGAATCCGCCGACCTTGGCCTTGACAATCTACGTCTTTACCTTGTCTCTGCACTTTTTGAATTATGTAAAATATTCCACTTCTGCGAGTCTCTCAGTTTCAGTTAAATATAAGGGTGTCTAATCCCCAGTCACAATGCTGTTGTGATAATGAGGTAAAATCATGGACACACTTTATTTGGCATTTGGGATGTTGGCATCACTTAACAAATAGTAGCCCATGTTGGCAGGATCTTAACTATCCCTTTAAAGTATCTAGCCAGATGGTAATTTCCATCAAGGTAGGAACCAGATCATACAAAAAAAAAGTAATGAAAAAGGATTGATCTAATTGCTATTTCAAGATCCATGGCTGGGGTCATTAATTTTTGTGCCCTCACAGGGAATGTAGAATAGTGTCCAGTAAATAGTTATCAGAGAATGTAAAAAACCTGATTTTCATCTCAGGTAATTCTATTGAAACATCACATCTGCAGGGTGATCTACTGCAAAAAATAAGAGCTTTTCACTGAACCACAGCCTCAAAAGGGTCTTCTACCAAACAAAGTGACATGAGCATTGGAAAAAAATAATTTTCTTTCTTCCAAGACAGATGTGCTGGCACAAAGCCCATGTTTTGGGAATTCAGAGTAACAGTGGTATTGATTGCCGTAACAAGCGTGTGGTTTCTGAAGATGGAAATTAAAGGTATGCATTACTTCAATTGCCTGCAGGTGTACTGTGCTTCATTCATTAAAGATGCATTTCAGAGTCGTTTTAAAATATTACCTCATTGGTGTGGGCCCGGGTTGCCAGGAATCATGAGCTGCGGTGGACTAAACCCACTTATCAGTGAAACTGGAAACCCCAACTTAGAGGTCGTGCAGGTTTGCCCAAAAGACCTGGGGGGATTGGAATTTTGAGTGAGGACATCTATTAGCTAATCAGTGACCAGCTATTTTGCTAAAATACCTTTGCCCTCAACTCAGTTCAGATTCCCTCTTTGTTATTTCCTTTTTGCCAAACTCATATCAGGAAAAAATACCACCATTATAGTTAGCAAAGTTGCATGTATAAATGCATAAGCATTTTATTCTATTTGGCTCTGTATTTTATATACAAAACATATTCTAAATACTTAAATCTAAATTTTGGTTTGGGATTTATATACAACCTGGAGAACTTCACTTTTTTCAAACTTACCTCTTTAAAAAACAAATGTGAGCATTTCCAGGCTGCAAAAAGAAAGCAACTGTTGTAAAAGATGAGGAAGTGTCTCCTTGAGACATTTGAGACAGGATGACCTCCTCAGGCTGACAGGCTATGGCTCAAATCTCTTCTGTGAATAGAAATATCTTAATTTAAAAAGCCAGGCTGAAACACAAGTGCGGCTGGGATTCGAAGCACTTCAGACCGTCACTGCTGCTCGTATCACAGCATGAACTTATTTCCATGATGTTCACAGCCTCCTAACCTAGAAGCCTCCTTAGCTTCCTGATATGTTTTTCTCTTTGTAGAGACTCCCTATTCCATTCCCCTCCATGCCTCATAAGGAGTCTCTGATAGGATGATCCTCGTGCCGTAGCAGGTGAGTGAGGCTGGCTGCTGGAAGACGCCAACCCCAGGGGGCACCATGCTTAGCAGGTGAGTGAGGCTGGCTGCTGGAAGACGCCAACCCCAGGGGGCACCATGCTTAGCAGGTGAGTGAGGCTGGCAGCTGGAAGACGCCAACCCCAGGGGGCACCCTCCTAACACAGCAGTGCATTTCCTCTGGGCAGGTGGCTGTGGGACCCAGCCCCAGGCTCCATCTGTCCAGATGGTGCGTCTTCCAGGGCTCATTCACACCTATCCTGGAGGTGAGGACAGAGTGAGGAAGGGGAGGATCTTTGGGAACATTTAAGCAGATAACAGGAGGTGTCACCTGTCATCTCTGCCCACATCTCCTAAGCCAGTGCTAGCTGGAGACCTCACCTCTGTGAAGGGGGGGCTGGGAAGTGTCCCCATGAGCAAGTGTGGCCAACAGAGAGAACATGGATGTGGGCAGACCCTAGGCCTTCTGTGTAAAAGGCACCACGATAGTAATCACAACTTCATAAACCTGACCCCGCTTTAGACACTCATGGTAAAATACACACTACATGTGCAAATACTTGTCATGTGAGCAAGTTGTTTTTTCTCTTGAAAAAATCAAATTTATAAAAAATATACATTACTATGTTCCAAAAACCACCAGCTGTAATTATCTTTACAACTGCAAGGATCCTGATGTGATGCAAAGTCAGTTGGTTTGGATGCATTTATCTGTGCATCCACTGAATCTCCATCGCTTTGTTCACTCTATGACTGTATACTGCATCCTCCATCCCTTCATTCACTCTACGATTGTATACGGTATCCTCCATCCCCTCATTCACTCTATGACTGTATACTGCATCCGCCATCCCTTCATTCACTCTATGACTGTATACTGCATCCTCCATCCCTTCATTCACTCTATGACTGTATACTGTATCCTCCATCCCTTCATTCACTCTATGACTGTATACTGTATCCTCCATCCCTTCACTCACTCTATGACTGTATACTGTATCCTCCATCCCTTCATTCACTCTATGACTGTATACTGTATCCTCCATCCCTTCATTCACTCTATGACTGTATACTGTATCCTCCATCCCTTCACTCACTCTATGACTGTATACTGTATCCTCCATCCCTTCACTCACTCTATGACTGTATACTGTATCCTCCATCCCTTCATTCACTCTATGACTGTATACTGCATCCTCCATCCCTTCATTCACTCTATGACTGTATACTGTATCCTCCATCCCTTCATTCACTCTATGACTGTATACTGTATCCTCCATCCCTTCATTCACTCTATGACTGTATACTGTGTCCTCCATCCCCTCATTCACTCTATGACTGTATACTGTATCCTCCATCCCCTCATTCACTCTGTGACTGTATACTGTATCCTCCATCCCGTCATTCACTCTATGACTGTATACTGTATCCTCCATCCCTTCATTCACTCTATGACTGTATACTGCATCCTCCATCCCTTCATTCACTCTATGACTGTATACTGCATCCTCCATCCCTTCATTCACTCTATGACTGTATACTGTGTCCTCCATCCCCTCATTCACTCTATGACTGTATACTGTATCCTCCAGCCCTTCATTCACTCTATGACTGTATACTGTATCCTCCAGCCCTTCATTCACTCTATGACTGTATACTGTGTCCTCCATCCCCTCATTCACTCTGTGACTGTATACTGTATCCTCCATCCCTTCATTCACTCTATGACTGTATACTGTATCCTCCATCCCTTCATTCACTCTATGACTGTATACTGTGTCCTCCATCCCCTCATTCACTCTATGACTGTATACTGTATCCTCCATCCCTTCATTCACTCTATGACTGTATACTGCATCCTCCATCCCTTCATTCACTCTATGACTGTATACTGCATCCTCCATCCCTTCATTCACTCTATGACTGTATACTGTGTCCTCCATCCCCTCATTCACTCTATGACTGTATACTGTATCCTCCATCCCTTCATTCACTCTATGACTGTATAATGTATCCTCCATCCCTTCATTCACTCTATGACTGTATACTGTGTCCTCCATCCCCTCATTCACTCTATGACTGTATACTGTATCCTCCATCCCTTCATTCACTCTATGACTGTATAATGTATCCTCCATCCCTTCATTCACTCTATGACTGTATACTGTGTCCTCCATCCCCTCATTCACTCTGTGACTGTATACTGTATCCTCCATCCCTTCATTCACTCTATGACTGTATAATGTATCCTCCATCCCTTCACTCACTCTATGACTGTATACTGCATCCTCCATCCCTTCATTCACTCTATGACTGTATACTGTATCCTCCATCCCTTCACTCACTCTATGACTGTATACTGCATCCTCCATCCCCTCACTCACTCTATGACTGTATACTGCATCCTCCATCCCCTCATTCACTCTATGACTGTATACTGCATCCTCCATCCCTTCATTCACTCTATGACTGTATACTATATCTTCCATCCCGTCATTCACTGTATGACTGTATACTGTATCCTCCATCCCCTCATTCACTCTACAACTGTACATCGAAGAGATGCACAACGCTGTGCAGATGTCAGCCTGAGAGACGGAAGGAGCCTGTGTCCTGTGATTTGGATATCTGAGGTTGCAGTCTTACAGATGTAGGGCTGTTGGGCCCAAAGGGTCTTGGAGTTTCCCTTATGCTGTGCTGAGGTGCAGGATCCTAGAAGTAAAGAGACAGGACACTGAAGAACTGCAGAAGAGCATCTGGACTTGGGGGATCATGCCACCTATGAGCGGGGACAGGTGAGGCCCAAATGCACAGAATCATCTGTATTTATTAGGTACAGGTCGGGGGAAGGGTCATGAGTGAGGTCAGCATCTATAGGCTTAGTGATAGGGTATACATAATCACATGAGTCACAAGCGAGGGGCCACCTCATTATGTCACCTGGGCAGAGAGGTGGGCTGAGCGCAGTAGGGGACCGTGCTGCGCACAGTAGTAGAGGGTCACGTACAGAAAAGGGGTCCACCCCCATTAGGTCACCGAGGCAAGGAGGTGGGCTGTGTGCAGCAGGTGTTGTGTGCAACACTTCTTATCTGGGGCTTGAGACTTCAAAGGATTTCTAATAGGATACTCTAAGCCAGTGCAGTGGGAGCTGACAGACTTGTGCTCTTAAGATATTTATGGGGGGATGATTTGAGCTAGCACAGAAGCGAGAAGAGACTGACAGGGTGTACAGCCGCCGTGACTGGCCACACCAGAGGGGTTCTCTCTCAGTTATTTCCAGGATCTCAGGCCTGAGGCCGACTTTGCACAGGAACTGGATGCAAGTTGCTACAACTCCTTATCAGGAGGAGCGGCTCCTGCTCCAAGCCTGCCATACAGCGTGTGCCCTTTCAGGCAGGGACACCACCGCCTGGGTCTTTGGTTCCTGTCCTGGTCTGGCTGTTTTCCCATGCACTGCTTCTGTTCTGTGACTGCTTTAGGCATTCCTCCTATTATAAACTACTCTATGGTTCTATGGAAGGATTATATAAATCAGCACTAAATGTGTCAGTACAGCTCCGACTACAATACCTGTATGATTATATAGAAAGATTATATGGAACTCAGTATGATTTTATATATATATATATATATAAGCCAGATATAAGTAGGAAGTGAGTTATACTTCAGGCACTAATTGTGCCTGGGGGCTGCACAGTTCTCCTTCCTTGGTGCCCCTGGGGGGTGTTACCCAGAAACAGACAGAAAATAAATCAACCAGAATTGTCTTTTCTGGGAAAGAAAGAGCTGGTACAACAAACTCAGAGAAAAATGCCTGCTGGGTAAAAATCCCTCTGAGCTGTTCCACCAATTTCATCATTGAAACTGCAGTGATGTTATCAGCACATTTTTGGTAGATTACCTAAAATAACAGAAATGCCAATCATGCTTTAATTGTTGATAAAAAGAGAAGCAACATATGGTGACCTGAACTCCCCAGATGAAACCCAACCAGTCCACTGAGTTCAGACAAGTCCCACTTCTGGGTATCCACAAATCACTGATTCCTGTTCTCTGAAATCAGATTTGGAAGTGACATGTACAAACTCACGTTATAGAAACCACACACGGAAGTAAACGCCGCTGTCATCCTATGATGAAAGGGACATGTGGGCTTCATGGTCCCCCAGGGGTGCTGCACAAATCCGGTTACTCAGCGCCTTCTGGCCTTGCTATCAGCAGGTGCCTCAGAGCCAGGGGGCTCAAGCACACTTGCTGGGCAGCTTACTGCAGCCTGAGTGTGCGATCCCCCCTCCAGGCAGAGCTGACGCAGAAACTGAAGTGTGGGAGGGACACCGTGTAGGTGGGTGCTCCCAGGTGAGGGCCCACAGCCCAGAGCCAGGGAAGCCTAGAGCCCCACCCACCCCATGGCAGCCCCCTTCGGCCACCACTGTGCTCACCTCCCGCCTGTCCTCAACATTCCCAGCAATGCTCAGGCCCTTTCCCATCCTCCCTTCTCTTCTGGGTCCTTTCCTCCCCAGGCCAGCCCCGCTCGTGTTCATTTTTACTTGGACACAATATGGAAGGTGGAGAGGAACTGGATTCCCAAATGGTGGGGCTGAGCGGGGCAGCTCCACCTCACCCTTTTTAAGGCTGTCTCTGCTCTAATGATTCCTGTTTCTTAAAACGTTCCATGACTCACACCTTGTTTTAAAGCATTGTCTGTGATTTCCAAATCTTCACCATGGGAGTTGGTGTCCACGCAAGACTGACAGAAGGGGAAGAACAACTTAATCCAGGTAAAGGAAAGAGAGCAAGTTGGCAGGATCATTCCTGCTGATGAAATGCGGAATCTGCTGGCCTCAGAGCTCAGTGCTCAGGGCCGCCTCTGCATCTCAGGGCCTGTCCGCAGGGCCCTGCATGCTCTTTCTCTCAAAGAAGGTTCTGAAAAGTGTGTGAGTTCCAGCCCCAAAATTCTGGATCTGTCTCAGCTAAGTGGAATCTAGGAATCACAGAAGTCGAGCTCAGAAATACAGCACATTAACATGGCAGCAGGCATTAAAAGCTAATTTTGAAAGCTATTTGATTAGCTCAAGCTCTTTGAGCTAATTACAATCCTGAGATTTTTTTGGAGACTTAGCTCGGGTGTTAAGATAAAACCATGTACTGAAAGTTTGTTTTACACGCTGATTAAATTAAAGACACCTGCAGTTCTAAGAAATTGGCAACATCAACGTTCAGATGCATTTTCTTTGTGAAAATTAGCTGTTTCTCCCATCCTGTGAGGTCTGGGATTCACTGTTGTGAAGAGGCCCAGCCACCAGCACCTCTAAATGTAGAGTAATTTATTAGAATTTAGAATTTCAGAACCTCATCCAAAGGCATCTTTGACCCACCTGGTTCCAGCCAGGAGCTTGGGGGTTTGGTCAATTCTCCTCATTTGCATCTCCTGGGGCATTTAACACACAGCACGGAGATGCCCTCACCGGTGCAGGGGGTGCAGGTTCATGTGACTGCGCCTCACGGTGGTTGTTTTCTAAGCGTTGCCATATTTTGTGAGCAGATCCAGAGAGGCTGAGCTCTGCTGTCTTTCTGTGGCTTAGCGGCCGCCAGCTTCCCAGGCAGCGGCAAGCACGGCTGTGGGTGTAGACAAGCAACCCTCAACAGCGCCTTGGTGGCTCACTCCTTTGATCCTCTGCAGGTGAGACTGCCAATATTCTACAGTTTTGTTCTACAAAATCAGCAATTTTGAATGATTCCATCTAATACAGCAGACACCGAAGATACAAGTCTGGTGTCTCCATGGGTCAGACACTCACAGCGGATGAAGACACTGCTTCTCTGTTATGAGCAGAAGTGTCTTCCTGAGTGGGAGACGCTGGAGCCTCTCCCTGCTGAGAACCCTTCCTTAGCTGCCTTCGGATGTGTTTTTACTGCACCACACCACCTGCATGTGTCCTCTTCATCTGACAGGCAAGTGCAAGAAAGCCGGCTAAGGTAACACGTGTAATCAGTCTGTGTCTTGTTACAGTCAGTAACTTGGGCTTGGAACATTTTCCGTTGTCTGACGCGAGGGCTGGAGGCGCTAGGCAGCGTTCCACCGCTAGGTGGCGGCAGAGGATTTTTCCTTCCGCAAATGAGCCCAACTGTTCCGGAATCCGCGGCTCTTCCCGCGCAAAGCGCCCGGCGCCCCGGGGCCGCTCCCAGACCGCAACCCGCCCGGGGCGCGCCTTCCTCCTGCGGGGTCGCGGGGTCCGGCCGGGGGCTGCGGGTCGCCTGCGCCTCGGCTTCCGGCTCTGCGGAGGGAGGCATGGCCGGGCCTGGTGGGCGCGGACGGGCGAGCCCCCCCCCATCGCGCCGCCGGGCCTGGGACGGTCCCCGTGCCCCTGGAGCTGACGGAGCCGCCACGCGCGGCCGAGGCGCTGCAGATTCCGGGTCCAGGCGGCGCCAGCTCCCCGCGCTTCACGTTTGCTGTTCCCTGAGGGGTCGGGCCGGGCGAGTACACACCCGCCTCCCGAGGCCTGAGGAGCCGAGTCCCCGCGTGCCGCCAGCTCCCACTGCAGCGCCGCCGCTTCCCTCCTGGGAGGCGCCATTCTTCAGCCCGGCTCCTTGGTCCCCCCACCCCCAGCTCCTCAGGACCCGGCTCCTCAGCACCGCCCCCCCGCTCCTCCACAGGCCCCCCCCAACTCCTCAGGCCCCCCCAACTCCTCAGTCCCCCCCAACTCCACAGGCCCCCCAACTCCTCAGTCCCCCCAACTCCTCAGGCCCCCCAACTCCACAGGCCCCCCCAACTCCTCAGGCCCCCCCAACTCCTCAGTCCCCCCAACTCCTCAGGCCCCCCAACTCCACAGGCCCCCCCAACTCCTCAGTCACCCCCAACTCCACAGGCCCCCCAACTCCTCAGTCCCCCCAACTCCTCAGGCCCCCCCAACTCCTCAGTCCCCCCAACTCCTCAGGCCCCCCAACTCCACAGGCCCCCCCAACTCCTCAGGCCCCCCCAACTCCTCAGTCCCCCCAACTCCTCAGTCCCCCCAACTCCTCAGGCCCCCCCAACTCCTCAGTCCCCCCAACTCCTCAGGCCCCCCAACTCCACAGGCCCCCCCAACTCCTCAGGCCCCACCAACTCCTCAGTCCCCCCCAACTCCACAGGCCCCCCCAACTCCTCAGGCCCCCCCAACTCCACAGGCCCCCCAACTCCTCAGTCCCCCCAACTCCACAGGCCCCCCCCGGCTCCTCAGGCCCCCCGAACTCCACAGGCCCCCCCAACTCCTCAGGCCCCCAACTCCTCAGGCCCCCCCCGGCTCCTCAATCCCCCCCAACTCCACAGGCCCCCCCAACTCCTCAGGCCCCCAACTCCACAGGCCCCCCCCGGCTCCTCAGGCCCCCCGAACTCCACAGGCCCCCCCAACTCCTCAGGCCCCCAACTCCACAGGCCCCCCCCAACTCCTCAGTCCCCCCCAACTCCACAGGCCCCCCCCGGCTCCTCAGGCCCCCCGAACTCCACAGGCCCCCCCAACTCCACAGGCCCCCCCAACTCCTCAGGCCCCCAACTCCTCAGGCCCCCCAACTCCTCAGGCCCCCCCAACTCCACAGGCCCCCCAACTCCTCAGTCCCCCCCAACTCCACAGGCCCCCCCAACTCCTCAGTCCCCCCAACTCCTCAGGCCCCCCAACTCCTCAGTCCCCCCAACTCCTCAGGCCCGCCCAACTCCTCAGTCCCCCCAACTCCTCAGGCCCCCCAACTCCACAGGCCCCCCCAACTCCTCAGGCCCCACCAACTCCTCAGTCCCCCCCAACTCCACAGGCCCCCCCAACTCCTCAGGCCCCCCCAACTCCACAGGCCCCCCAACTCCTCAGTCCCCCCAACTCCACAGGCCCCCCCCGGCTCCTCAGGCCCCCCGAACTCCACAGGCCCCCCCAACTCCTCAGGCCCCCAACTCCTCAGGCCCCCCCCGGCTCCTCAATCCCCCCCAACTCCACAGGCCCCCCCAACTCCTCAGGCCCCCAACTCCACAGGCCCCCCCCGGCTCCTCAGGCCCCCCGAACTCCACAGGCCCCCCCAACTCCTCAGGCCCCCAACTCCACAGGCCCCCCCCAACTCCTCAGTCCCCCCCCAACTCCACAGGCCCCCCCCGGCTCCTCAGGCCCCCCGAACTCCACAGGCCCCCCCAACTCCACAGGCCCCCCCAACTCCTCAGGCCCCCAACTCCTCAGGCCCCCCAACTCCTCAGGCCCCCCCAACTCCACAGGCCCCCCAACTCCTCAGTCCCCCCCAACTCCACAGGCCCCCCCAACTCCTCAGGCCCCCAACTCCTCAGGCCCCCCAACTCCTCAGTCCCCCCAACTCCTCAGGCCCGCCCAACTCCTCAGTCCCCCCAACTCCTCAGGCCCCCCAACTCCACAGGCCCCCCCAACTCCTCAGGCCCCACCAACTCCTCAGTCCCCCCCAACTCCACAGGCCCCCCCAACTCCTCAGGCCCCCCCAACTCCACAGGCCCCCCAACTCCTCAGTCCCCCCAACTCCACAGGCCCCCCCCGGCTCCTCAGGCCCCCCGAACTCCACAGGCCCCCCCAACTCCTCAGGCCCCCAACTCCTCAGGCCCCCCCCGGCTCCTCAATCCCCCCCAACTCCACAGGCCCCCCCAACTCCTCAGGCCCCCAACTCCACAGGCCCCCCCCGGCTCCTCAGGCCCCCCGAACTCCACAGGCCCCCCCAACTCCTCAGGCCCCCAACTCCACAGGCCCCCCCCAACTCCTCAGTCCCCCCCAACTCCACAGGCCCCCCCCGGCTCCTCAGGCCCCCCGAACTCCACAGGCCCCCCCAACTCCACAGGCCCCCCCAACTCCTCAGGCCCCCAACTCCTCAGGCCCCCCAACTCCTCAGGCCCCCCCAACTCCACAGGCCCCCCAACTCCTCAGTCCCCCCCAACTCCACAGGCCCCCCCAACTCCTCAGGCCCCCAACTCCTCAGGCCCCCCAACTCCTCAGGCCCCCCAACTCCTCAGGCCCCCCCAACTCCACAGGCCCCCCAACTCCACAGGCCCCCCCAACTCCTCAGGCCCCACCAACTCCTCAGTCCCCCCCAACTCCACAGGCCCCCCCGGCTCCTCAGGCCCCCCCCCGGCTCCTCAGGCCCCCCCAACTCCTCAGGCCCCCCAACTCCACAGGCCCCCAACTCCTCAGGCCCCCCAACTCCTCAGGCCCCCCAACTCCTCAGGCCCCCCAACTCCTCAGGCCCCCCCAACTCCTCAGTCCCCCCCAACTCCTCAGTCCCCCCCAACTCCTCAGGCCCCCCGGCTCCTGGGCCTTGGCACCAGCAGCCGAGGGCGGTGGGGAACGTGGAGCCAGTGGCGTCGGGGCCATCTGGGGTCCGGATTGTCACCTGGGATTCCAAAACACGCAGCGCCCCGCGCTCAGGGGTCGATTTTTCTCTAAACACACGGCCGGCCACGTGTCTGTGAACAGGACGGATCACGCAGACACCAGCCGGGCTTCACCCCAACCCTAAAGGCGACCGTAACTGTGAAAACATCCCACGAAGCGAGATGCGAAAACTGGCGTGAGCCGCGAGAACGAGCGCGATTCTGTTCGGCTTTGTTGCCAAGCGCGCCCGTGGGTCCCGCGTAGTCTGCGCGACGCGAACGCGCTCACGGAGCACGTGGCAAATGTCGCGTGCGAAGCCCGAACTGATGGGAGGCGTGAGGCATTACTGTCTGTGTTAATTTTTTAAGCAAAAGATATTCACCTCCAGCTACGATTCTCATTTAAAAACGTTAAAGATAACCATTCAGTAAGAGGCTTATGAAGCTCTTTTGACTCATTACTAACGAAAAGCAATCTCACAATATAAAAGGCGTTTTAGCCATTGTGGAATAACACAGCATATATGTAAAGTTGTGATTTTTAAAATCAGCTTTCCTGCAGTAGCATATTAATGTGTCAGTGATGCATGTTTAAGAAAGCAGAATTAAAAGATTAGTTATATGGACATAATCATGCTTAAAATCTTAATGTTTTAAGACGTTTTTCATCAAAATAGGTAGCCCAGTACTTCACAATTATGAACAATGAGGTGTATGGTATGTACTTTGTTATTATTGTAATAAATGTTAGCTAAAGGATAAACCTTACTTATCTTCCCACCTCCTGTGTTACTCATGAATTGAACTTTCAAGCAAGGGTGGCAGAAAAAAAAACAGGAGGTGAATGTTAGCTTCCTGCAATCCCATGTGAGTGGGAAATGTGCGTCTAGCTGGCAGCCTGTCATTACTGCTTAATGAAGGCTGATATAAGCCTCATCCCCATGCCTGCCGGAAACAGATTCATTCACCTGACACGCCAGCCTGGGACAAAGGCAGGTAGTGCACAACCAGCAAGGTCTGGACATGTTTGTAGAAGCGAAAGCCTGAAAACGCGGGCACGGAACGGATGGGATATTTAGGTTTGTCACATGCTATTGGATGGAATTAAAATAAGCAACATGAATTAACATACTGAAAAATTCAGCATGCCATGTAATAAGGAAGATGATGTCAGTAGAAAAACACAGACCTAAAGCCAATTGTAGGGATGAGCCAGAAATAGGCCCCAGCATGAGTTGCCCAAGTCCCTGTGCTCCCAGCTGTGGACTTCCTGCCTTTCCCCTCCCTTCTCCTATCTCTTTCCCAGTCTCAGCCTTGGTCTCTCACCTGTAACAAAAACTTTCAGTCAACTTCCCATCAAAGGCACTCAAATCGCAGTCACTGAAGGGAGGACAAAGTGCTTGAGTCATACCTTAAAGGGGTGGCAAGAATATTGGCTAAGGAAGTCATTTTGACTTAATACAAAAATACATATAAATATAAACACAGCTGGGCGTGGTGACCCACACCTGTAATCCCAGTGCTTTGGGAGGCCGAGGCAGCAGATCACTTGAGATCAGGAGTTTGAGACCAGCCTGGCCAACATGATGAAATCCTGTCTCTACTTAAAATTCACACACAAAATTAGCTGGGGATGGTGGCACACACCTGTAGTCCCAGCTACTTGGGAGGCTGAGGCAGGAGAATTGCTTGAACCTAGGAGGGGGAGATTGCAGTGAGCCAAGACAGCATCACTGCACTCCAGTCTGGGCAACAGAGAGAGACTCTGTCTCTAAATAAATACACATAGATATCCATGCAGATGGTCAGAGTGCCTGCTGTTATCCCTGGGGGCCGCCAGGCTCAAGTCTCCCTGTGACGTCTACCGGGTCTCCCAGGTGCATGCCTGTGTCTGCTGCTTCCCCACCCGACTGCCTACCCTCAGGTGCTTTTCTGCACCACATGCTGTGAGAAGCTGGGGCACTGGGGGTCAGGACAAGACCCATCCATGTTCCTAGGCCTCCCTGGAGCACCCAGCACACTTCTATATCTTGACGATGTTCTTCTGTATCTGGCAATGTTATTAGCAGCTATCTCTTCAAAGGTGAACTCCCTCAATTCAGTAATTACAAAGGAAGACTGAGCGGAGACCATGATGGGACTGGTGGGTTAAGAGCCAGCTGATCTTTTTTTTAAATTAATCTGACTAGTGGTCTATTTTGTTGATCTTTTTGAAGGTTACTCTGGGAATGAACACTCTGAACTGGGGAAAAGCATTCTGGGCAGCAGAAACCAGAACAGAAAAGCTTTGAGGAGCAAAGGGCTGTTCCAGGAGCAGATGGGCTGGTGAGGCCATGGTGAGTGCCCAGGGGAGGCTGGGGCGGCCAGGACCAGGTCACACAGTGCCCAGGGGAGGCGATGCCCGGAGGCTGGGGTGGCCAGGACCAGGTCACACAGGGCCTGAGGTTCAGACAGAGAAGGAAAAGCCCTCGGTTTCCTTCCATGTTATATGGAGAATTCTGAGTGGGGAAGTGATCAAATCTAAATGACGTTTTGAAGGATTATTCAAGCTTTTAGATGGAGAGCATTGTCCAGGCTGGGGAAGGGAGCAGGGGCCAGCAACAGGCTCTGGCTGCCTCTGGGGTCTACGACCTGCTTGGGGGGTGTGGCGTGCAGGAAGGTGGACGAGTCTGACAGGCATCGGCAGGATGGGCTGAGGCTGTGTGGAAAGGGAAGAATTTAAGGAGGAAAACTACATGGTTACTTTGAGAAACTTGACACATGGCAGTGTCATGAAGGGGAAGAAGAGAATATTCTGGAGAGTAGAAATCAGGGCTCTAAACTGCGGCGAGCATTGAACATACCTGGCAGAACCCACCCTTTGTTTTGTCTTTTGAGACCTCACAGTGGTAGGTCAAGGACAGAGACGTGGTGCCGACACCCCAGGTGCCTTTCTGGCCACTCCCTGCCAGCTCCTCCCTGCAGAATCAGATGAGGTTACATTTGGGATTTCAAAGTCCAACCCCATTACTGCTGTACTGCTTCCAGGGTGCCCAGGCAATGTGACTCGTCTTCCTAATCACCAGTGGACCTTCAGCATTTAACTAGTAAATAATTAAATTTGATTAATAGGCTGCAGTGCTGGGAAAATGTAACATTCCTTGTTCTCTGTACTTTTGTGCAATTCCATATGCTGTGCTATTTAGGATTTGTGATGGCAATACATAAAGACACGAAATTAAATGAAACATAAATGGAACTTATTAACAGTGTATAGTTGAATTTGATATCTAAATCCTAGGACCCATCTTTTCCCCACTGGGTTCTGGCCACTTGTAAGGAAGTGAAGACACGCGCCTCTGCCATTGCAAAGCAGAGTCTCAGGCAAGCTGGATGGAGAAATAGCAGAGCCTCAGGGTCCAGGGGTCAGGACCTCAACCACCCTGGCTTGTCCATTCAGTTGCAGGTGAAAGGGCCGAGGCAGGCGGGTGCAGCTCCAGCCTGTGGTCAGCACATGGGGCATGGACACTGCAGCTCACCTGCTGGCTGGTCCAGGGCTGCAAGGCCCTCCCCACCTCAGAGGCTTCCCACCAGACACTCCTCACCATGATGGGCTTTGTAGAGAGAAACAGTGGCAGAAATGACCTAATAAAAGTGTTCCCCATTACCCTGATTTGATCATTTCATAGTGTAGACATGTATCGAAATGTCACATGTACCCTGCAAATATATAGCTATTATGCATCAATTAAAAAATGCAAAATAAGGGTCCCTTCATGGAAATTCTGCCTTAAACTCACCAGCGAGGCCTCCCGGTTGTTTCAATCTCAAGTTACTCATTGGAACTTCAGGTTCTGCAGGAAGAAGTATGTCCTCGGCTGAAGAAACTTCTAGAAGCCAGGTTGTGAACAGGTAGCTTCTTTCTCCTCTGCCTGCAGACTCAGTGCTCCAGTGCCCCAGCACCATCCTCCATTTGCTGTAGAGGGTGACTCCCGCACGGCACCCATGCCGCCCCGGCCCACAGCAGGTGGTCTCGGTTGGTTTTGACACCACCTGGACACCATCCCTTGCGCTGACGTCAAGAATGAGAACAATTCATCATTTAGGATCCCAGGAGAAGGGGGGTTTAGCTTTGAATGAAGCACAGAGTTGAGGCAGTCATCAGCACGGCCCCAGCAGCTGCAGCTGGTTGGAAAGCCGGTCTCACACTGAACGCCCAACACGCCCCTGAGAACGCCAGATCATCTTCCTTTCCCTGGTGACAGCAGACATTTTCCCAGGAGCAGGTCTTTTCACGGTTTAGGATTGGCATCATGGAAACATGGGTGGGCTTTAAAGGTGGGTGTTGAATCAGTTCTGTGACATCTCCCGGCGTTGGTTCCCTCACGTGCACAGCGTGAGTAACGACGCTCCTCCCACACTGATGCCAAGATCAGTAAATGACATCATCAGAAGAGACCCTCACGCAGCGTCTTGCACAGAAAAGTTGGTCAACAACAGCAGCGATTTTCCTTTCCTTTCTGGATTTTAAATTTTTGAATATGTGCTTTCTCTGTTCAAGGGGATGTCACATGTACCATGCCAGCAGTGACAGGCAGCTGGTATCAGGCCCGGACAAAACGTGACCTCTAGCTTGAAATGATGACTTAATGCAAATCTGAAAATAAGTTATTCTATCAGACATATTCCCGTCCTGGTGTTTTACAGTGCTGCTATTGAATTAATGTCATCTGAACTTTACAGAGGAGCCCACTCGTTTTGTGAGACGGCTCAAACACAACCCAGGATTTATCTCATCACAAAACACTGTTAAAGGATTATGATGTATTTTCCTCCAGCACACTTGGAGTTTGTTTTTATTTGGAGCATTGGAAATAAGCAATGGTGAAGGTCAGGACTGAAAAATGACCTTTTATAGTGCCACAAATGCAACCCCCTGATCTAATAAAAAATTCAGGTGGAAACAGTACAAAAAGAAATGCATATTTTATTTTCATGTCAGTCTCAAATATAACAGGCCTCAAAAATCCCTGACGGCTCTGGGTGAGGGACTCCAAAGTCAGATAATGAGCTGGGCTTGGTGCTGGACCTTTAGGGAGCTGAGGAGATGCAAGCTGCAGCCCATCTTCCTCCCACGAAGTTTGAAGCATCATCCCAACCATCCCGTGAAACTGCCGGGAAGATGAAACAATTCGTCAGAGGCCAGGCTGTGGTGGCGCGCCTTACCTAATGCTAATCAAGATAAATGAGACTTGGAAACAGCGTTTCCGGTAACCCTGCAGAATGGCGAAGATGTTTTGCTACCAGCCGTTCAGTGGCGACATGAACAGCTATGTAACCTTGCGGACTTACTCCGAGAGTCATCTCCTGAAAAGAGGCCAATCAGCGTTGTGAGATTCAGGAGAGCCAAGGCAGACTGAGATGTGTTTGTATGTAATACTGTCATTTTAACATCACAGAAGGTCTTCAAAATCTTCCTGAACTCTGATGGCAAATAAGAGACTTCAATTTTCAGGAATCCATGCCGTATTTTCATGGCACGGGAGAGGCTGCTTCCTGCATGTGGTTGGTTTCAGCTGTGGGTATCTAAATTTGTGTAGCGGAGGGACCTGAGAAGGTGTCTGTGGTCGCCTGGGGACACACGAGGGTGATTTCCCATCAGTTGCCCTAACGTGCAGTAAAACACAGGGACGGCTCGGTGCAGGCTGAGAGGGGCGCAGCCAGCCGGGGGCCTGGGCACTGCCTGGGGCTCGTCCCTCGTGGAGCTCTGGCCACGTGGGGCGGGGCTGCCTGTTCTCGGGGCGGCTGTCCAGTCCCTGGGCCTCCGCTTAGGGTGCGTGTCTCCACTAGCCAGGACGCAGCTGCAGTACCAGGGCGCAGGGACAGCTCCGCTCTTGCTGGTCCTCGGGGCCAGCCCTTGTGACTGTCTTTTCTTCTTAGCGTCCAAGACGTTTTTCTATAGTTCTCTGCGAGAGTGCAGAAGACATCCCACCACCCCCCCAGTACCTCCACGTGGCCCTGGGACCGATTTTAGGAGGCGGTGTCACCCTGGAAGTCAGGCTCTGCCCTGGAGAGTGGCCCCATCCGGTGGAAAACCGGTTCCTTCGGTTCTCAGGGTCTGGATGACTCGGTTGCCTCAGGCAAAAGCGGGGTTGACTCTCTGGAAAGGAATGTTGGAGACAGGGGACAGCCGGATGCGGGGCTCGCATGACTGGGCTGGGCCCTCTCCCTTCTCCGCAGCTGGGCTCTGGCTCTGGTCCCCTGACGCCAGCCTTCTCCGGGGTCCCCTCCACTTTCTCCAGGGACCCCTCTGCTTTTGCGTCACCAAACCAGGGCACCCCGGAGAGAGGGAGGCTCCCGGCTGCGCGCCCCGGAGCACAGGAGGCTCAGGCTGGCCTGGGCGCCCCTCTGCCCTCGGAGGCCTTTAGGACAAGCACCTGGAGCGCGCGGGCATCTGCGGCCCCGGAGGGACCTCCGTGGATCCGACGACAACGGAGAGGGGCGCGCCCAGCCGGAGACTGGGAAGGCAGCGAGGAGGGGGCGGACCTGGGGCGTGGCTCCCTGCACTCTGGGCACTGAAGCGTTTATGTGGCACCGACTGTATGCACGGTGGGGACTGAAGCTCTGCGCAGCCTGCGGAGGCGTTGACCCGACCGCTTGGAGGTGGAAGCGGCCGCGGGAGGCGCAGGACCAGGCCTGGGCCGGAGGTTGGCTCGGGAGCGCGCGTTCTCACCGCTGAGTTTAGGATCAGCAGATCATCTCCCACCCAAATCAGGAAACCGGGAGAACAATGCACCCTAATTATAATGACGGCGGGGCAGCAGGTGTGGACCGGGCAGCTGCGGCCTTGCTCAGCCCAGTCCCGCCTTCCCGCGCGTGGATGCGGCCTGCCGCAGCCTCCGCAACCGCGCAGCGGGGACCCGGGTGACCCCAGAGCCCAGCGCGCGCAGGGTCCGCACGTGAAGAACTCGGGGCACCTCCGAGTGGCAACCCCAGATGTCTAGAGATGACGTCAGCCGCCAGCTCCACGCCACTGATTTAGAAAAGGCGTCAGCCGCAGTTCTGATTTTCGCTGAGTCAGGATGGAAAATGAAATGAATTAATTTTTTGTTGTTCTTCTCTTACAAATGTGAATGCTGGAATCTGGTGATGATCAAGGATTTTAAGATAAATGAGCAATTCATTTTTAAGCTGAATGGAGCTATTTATTCTAAAATAAATTTGTTTCTTTTCTCCCCCAGATTCTTTGTAATTTCACTCTTGAGTGATTTCCTTTTTCCTGGACCATTTATACCCTCGCTGGTCCCGCTATGGCCAGTGGCCCCGGCTAAAATGTCGCCGGCGGGCTGCGTCCGCCCCTCTCCTCATGATCAGCGGGGAGAGACTACTGTGCCGACTCCCCGAAGCCAGCTGACTCCTGGCACTTGTGGGCGATGGTCCTGCGAGCAGGGCGCCTCCTCCGCGGGCTGCAGACACGTGTTTCCCTGTCAGGTGCTGCCTGTGCCCCAGGAGCAGATGAGCTGCGGTGAGAGGCTCGCACTCCTGCCACACTCCCACCTTGGAATAGCTTTCCTGAAATTCTGCGGTACCCTGAGCATGATGAGCTTCCATGCGTTTGTTCTTGTTTTCTTAGTTTTCAGGAGACGGAAGTTTGCTGAAGCCATGGGCGCGTCCCTGCTGCAGGCCCCTCTCGCTGGTTCCCACACTCACCCTCCCGGGACCCTTTGCGCCCAGAACCCACCCTGCTCTCAGCCATCAAAGTGTGTCCAGAAAAGGTAGGAAAAGGTAGGAAAGGTTTAACTGGAGTGCAGGTTCCCAGGACTGGCATGCGACTGGAACTTCATAGTATGCATCTAGACTTGAACTTCGAGGGAGGGTTTGTAACCAAAACAAAACAGAAGCAAAACTCTTCCCTGCATGAAAAGGGGACCCTGGGAAGTAGAAGGAAGCGTAAAACACAAAACGTTTAAATGTAAACTTTTTTAATACTTAAAAATACTTTTATGCTATTTTAGATACATAATGTGTGAGCCCTCTCTTACTGGATACGTACTGTTTAGTAATGTATCATAGTGCTAATTCATGTTGATTTAAGATCAAAACTAAGATTACATAAATTAGTGAAAGCAAGAATGACACGCAGCAGTGTTTTTAAAAATTTATTTATTATTCTTTAAATTCTGGGGTACCTGTGCAGAACGTGCAGGTTTGTTACAAAGGTATATACGTGCCATGTGGTTTGCTGCATCCATCGCCCGTCATCTGCATGAGGTACTTCTCCTAATGCTATCCCTCCCCAGTCCCCACATCCCTTGCTATCCCTCCCGTAGGCCCGAACTCCCTGACAGATCCCAGTGCATGATGTTCCCCTTCCTGTATTCATGTGTGCTCATTGTTCAACACCCACTTATGAATGAGAACAAGCAGTGTTTGGTGTTCTGTTCTTGTGTCAGTTTGCTGAGAATGATGGTTTCCAGGTTCATCCATGTCCCTGCAAAGGACAAGAACTCAATCTTTTTTATGACTACGTAGTATTCCATGGTTATATGTGCCACATTTTCTTCATCCAGTCTATCACTGATGGGCATTTGGGTTGGTTCCAAGTCTTTGCTATTGTAAACAGCGCCTCAATAAACATACATGTGCATGTGTGTTTATAATACAATGATTTATAATCCTTTGGATAGAGACCCAGTAATGATATTGCTGGGTCAAATGGAATTTCTATTTCTAGGTCCTTGAGGATCACCACACTGTCTTCCACAGTGGTTGAACTAATTTACACTCCCACCAACAGTGTAAAAGTGTTCCTATTTCTCCACATCCTCTCCAGCATCTGTTGTCTCCCGATTTTTTAATAATTCCCATTCTAACTGGTGTGAGATGGTATCTCAATGTGGTTTTGATTTGCCTTTCTCTAATGACCAGTGATGATGAGCATTTTTTCATATGTTTGTTGGCTGCATAAATGTCTTCTTTTGAAAAGTGTCTGTTCATATCCTGAGAGTGGCTCTGGCTGAAGCCTGTTTGTCTTCCCTGCCTCTCCTCACTCCGCTCTGCTGCATTGCTTTGCTTGGCCAGGTTGGTCTCAGGGGCAGACGGGAGTGGACGCCATCTTTCTCTCCTGGCACATGTCCTCCTGCTCTTTTGAGCAAACCCTCTGACTCTTTCCATCCTCCACCTCACCTGATTTTCCCCTTTTCTGCTTTCCTTTCTTCCTTTCTTGCCCTCTACCTCCATCAACCATTCTGTAGTGTTTGCTATGTGGCTTTCCACAAGTTATATAAAATATGCATTGTCTTCTTGTTCACATGTATTTTTATTTTGCATTTTTCATAAACAGGAGCATTTTACAAATTTCATCCAGTTCTTTGCATTGATTCCTCCATGCTGTGGTTTTAACATCGCTCAGATACAAGTGTTTTAAAATCCCTCACTGTGCACCTGGATCTGTCCTGTTCTCCTTTAGACACAGGGCAGGTCAAGCCCAAAGTGGAGCTTAGCCCACTGGGTTACTGGCTTTGCCCAGAACAGAATTCAAGGGCAAGCCAGAGGTGGAAGAAAACAGCTTTATTGATCAAGCAGTGTCACAGCTCTGTGACAGCGTCTGCAGAGCAGGCCTATGGGGCAGGAGGCAGGGGCAGGGGGGTGGACAGCAGCAGCTCCAAAGTTCCACCGTCACATCTATGCTGTCTTTTAATTGCTTGCATATTAAGAAGTGGTTTATGCAGAAATTTCTAGGGAAGGAATAGTAACATTTATGTCATTGGGTCATTGGGCAGTAACTCCTGGGTGTCACCATGGCTATGGTAAGCAGACATGGCCCACTGGTGGGTGTGTCTGATGAAAAGCTGCTTCCTCCCTGGCCCTGTTTCCCCAAGCTGTCAGTCTGGTCCGGTGTCCAGCCCCTGCCTCTGGAGTTGAGTTCTGCCTCTTACCTCACTTTTACTTGTATTAATCTTTATACACACAGAGACCCTGCTATTAGGTGCATGCAGTTTAGAATCATTACGTCTTCTGGGGTTGATGTTTTGTCACTCTGAAGTATCTCTCACCCTCTGCTCTTGATGTTGACAGAGTTTAATCGCCACTCCCCTGGGACTTGCCTGGCATGGACTTCTTCCATCCCTTTGCTTTCGGCATTTCATGTGTGTCTTTAAGTAGAACACCATTGGAGTTCTAAAACGTTTATCCAGCCTGATAGCCTTTGCATTTTACTTGACAAATGTAACACATTTACACTTACTGAATTCTTGCTGCCTTTAAGCTTAAATCTGCCACCTCACCTTTTCTATCTGTTCAGTTTGCCATGGTTTCCCTTTCTAGCCTGTCTGCCTTCTTTGATCTTATCAAAGAAGTACTTAGATCTCATTTTTCAATTTCCTACTCTCAAAGTTTATTGGTTATAAATCTTAGTCTAATACTGAAATAATATGGTTATCCTCGAGGTTACAAAACACTTCGCTGAATTATTTAAATCTAACAGAATTTAGTGCTCTGAGCACCCTCTGGACAAAGTCAGGAGCTGAGGACATGCTCCTCCACTGCCTCTCCTGCTTCGTGTTACTGCTGTTGGCCATGTTTATTCCATACATGTTACATCCCACAGATAATTTTTTATACAGACAAAGCTCTTTTGTTTTGATCCACATATTAATGATTTGTGGTTGCTCTCCTTTCTACCTTCATCTTCAAGCTGTTAATAAGGCATCACTTACTCCCTCCTGGAAAATCCCCTTTGCTGTGGTTTTGCTCCTAATGAACTCTCAGTTTTTGTTTAAAAAATAACCTATTGCTGCCTCCTTTATTTATATGAGTTTTTTATTATGAAAAATGTGGGACTTTCTCTAAAGCCAAGAAAATAATATATTAAATTCATTTATACTCCCCTCTCTACTTCAATAATTACGTACTTACAGGGCTTTACCTGCACCCCAATTCCCCCCTCATGTTTTCTTGGATCCAAATTCCAGACATTTGTCATTTTATCTCTAAATATTTCAACATGTCCTCTAAGAGATAAGAATTATAAAGAGTGTAATATAATATTATCACACCTTTAAAATTTACTTGGAAATATAGTGTGCATGTATGTGTGTGTCTGTGTGTGTGTGTGTGTGTGTGTGTGTTTTGAGACAGGGTCTCCCTCTGTCATCCAGGCTGGAGTGCAGTGGTGTGATCTCAGCTCACTGCAACCTCCACCTCCCAGATTCAAGCGATTATCCTGCCTCTGCCTCCTCAGTAGCTGGGATTATAGGTAGGCACCACTACACCCAGCTAATTTTTGTATTTTTAATAGAGATGGGGTTTCACTATGTTGGCCAGGCTGTTCTTGAACTCCTGACCTCAAGTGATCCACCCTCCTCAGCTTCCCAAAGTGCTTGGATTACAGGCATGAGCAACTGTGCCTGGTCACTTAAAATTTATTTTAAAAAATACCTTATATTATGAAATAGTCACTCTCCAAAATTCCCTAATTTTCTCAAAATTATATTTTTAACAATTTTGTTTAATCAGGATCCAAATAAAATCCGTTATTGCAAATTGCTGATACATTTCTTAAGCATCTCTTGCTCCACAGGACCCTCTTAATCTCTTTGCTTTCCCTTGCAGTTAATTTGTCCAGAATATGTGGTTATTTGTCCTGTAGCACTCCCCAGTCTAGAGTCATTTTGATGCCCTTTCGCATAGTTTTCTTTCCTGAATTTTCCATAAAGTGACAGCCATGAGGGCACAATCCTGTTCAGGTTTGATTTTGGTTTTCAGCAAGAACATTCCATACAGAGCATTGTTCCCTTCCCTCTGAAGGCACACGATGTGTCATTATGATTAATGCAGGAGTGCTGTGTTTGCTTTTTGTTTCTTTTGTTTTGTAACCGTTGGATATTTTGTTTTGCTAATATCACTAAAGTGATAGGGCTGGTCCGAATAGCAAAGGCACTACCCTACTTTGGAAGTTTGTTTTTCATGTTTGAACTTACTTTTTCATTGTTTATGTGTTTTGAATATTATCCATATTTGTACCATTTGTCAGTAAGATGTTAAAATATTATTATCAATTTGTCTTTTGCTTTGCTTAGTGCTTTTATTATGAAAATATTTTATTTGTTGACATTTTATTAAAATTTTCTTATTGCTTTGGGACTTTAATTTTAATTTTTACTTAGGAAAATTTTCTAGCCAAAAGCTAAATTAGTCAACCACGTTTTACTCAATAACTCATGTGATTTTGTTATTTTAATACTGAGATATCTGATTCCTTTGGGCTTTATCCGTATGACTTTGTGGGAATGCATGTGGTTTTCTGAAGCAGCTAATAGGCTCTCCCCGTGCGCCCCCTACCGCCGATCTGCAGTGGTTCCCGCAGCCCACGTGGTATGCACTATGCACCGGCTGGATTTCCTCCGCTGATCGGTCTGCGGGGCCGCTCTGCGCTGTCCGCTGAGGCGGGCTCTATGGCTCGTTTTGATAGCGCTGGAGCGGCCCCGCAATCTTCTTCGTTTGTAGGATACCCCTGCCTATTCTTGCATATTTGTCCTTGAAAACGCTTCATATTCAACTTCTCTTGATCATTTTGGGAGGGGAGTTCTGATGGTACTTTTCTTGGGATCACATTATGTATAAATTTCCCTAGAGAGAAATTCCATCTGTAAGATATTGAGCACTTTTAGCCAAAAAAACATAAAAATATGATGGCCTGCCTTTCCATTTTTTCATTCTATTTTTGAGTTTTTTTGAGTATTTCCTATAGGCTTTGTATATTTCTTCAGTTGAAGCCTGCTTTTTATTTTTTCTGTCTTAAATGAAGGCTCTCCTCAATTACCTTTTAACCAATTTTTGTTTGTACATATTAAAGTTATTGGAAAACATAAAATTGTATAGACTGCTACTTTATCTTATTGTTTGTACAGGTTAAATATTCCTAATTCATAAATCCAAAACACTCCAGAACTTGAAACTTTTTGATCATCAACATGACACTGAAAGAAATGCTCATTGGAGCATTCTGGATTTTGGATTTTTTGGTTGGGGCAATAAATATAAGGCAAATATTCCAAAACGTGAAAAAAAAATGCAAAATCCAAAATATTTCTGGTTCCAAACATTTCACATAAGGGATACACCTGTAGAAGCTATTCCATTATTCTTGGGGTGGGGGTTGCCAGTTATACAATCATGTCATTGCACCCTGCGATAGTTTTTTCTCTTTCTTTCTCAAATTTGATTGAATTTGAATTAGCTTTTTCTGTCTGATTTTTGTCTTATTGCATTGACTAATACCTTCCATATAATAAAAAATAATAGTAAAACCAGTGGCTATCTGGTCTTCCCATTTTGCAAGAAAGGTGATGTTTTCACATGAAATAAGGCTCAGGGTGAGGTCTGTGCTGTGTTAACTTCTTAATTTTAAACTCTTAAAAGCTATCGAGGCTCCAAAGATAGTCTGTGTGTGTGGTTTATATTAGTTACTCCATTGTACTGAACTAGTTTATATTAGTTAGTAGACATGGAAATATTTAAAATATTTATGTAATTTAAAATTTAAAAACAATAAACCTATTAAACATTAATATAAATAATGTTTTGTGTAAATATAACTATATTTACCAAAAAATAGTGGGAAAGTGTGGAATTCTTTTACAGTTTGGCAAATGTCTTTAAAGACTGAACAGAAAACATTGGGATTTCCAAGGCTCTTCCAGCCAGTGTGGACGTTCTTCGCTGACCCAACAGGGATGCATGATGAGTGGACGCTGAATGGAAGTTGTATGGAAGGTGGTTGTAACGCGGTGTCTGAGCTTGCATCCCCAAGCATTCCACATCCTCATCAGGTAAAATCCACTGGCCTATCTTGCATTTCCAGTGGATCCGTATGCCTGATTTTGTGATATCAGGAGCTGGCATTTTGAAATCTCACTAAATGATGCTGATCCTCCCAATGTTGACACTTTTGATTTTGCAAAGTCAAAATATGGAATGTGTAAACATCATCGCTGGTGTCGCTCCAAAAGCCTTGGAGGACTTGGAAGCTTTCAGTCTCACTGTGATGGGTGCAGACTTTCTAAATTTTTTTTTCTGCCGCTTGAAATTTGGAATTTTGCTACTGGCAGCAAATACTGGCAGCCATTTTCGGTGAAGTGACGGCTCACTGTGTTTCGTCTCCCAAGGCCCCTGCGTGAGTCCCTCTTACAGTGGGAGTGTGTTTGTGGCTGGCAACGCCTCGCTGTGGGCCTCGATGGCAGCACGGGAGCTTTTCCGTTGCAGGAGCCTGCACACTTCCCATTCTGATACACGGAGTATTTTTTAAATTGTACTTGAGATTTGTGACCTGATGATACAGTGAATAATGCTTACTGCCCCAAGGAATCCTTAAGTGACCTTGACACAGGCATGAAGATGATGAGGACTGAGGTCGTCCTGTGCCACCTGGATTGAGCCGGGGCACCAGAAAGCTTGTTTGCCTCCTTTTGGTTGGATTGATCAAGATACCAGCAGTTTCACTTACTTCATTTTTGTTGGATTGAACCAAATGACCAGCAGATTTATTTACCTTGTTTCGGTTGCTTTCACCACCTGTGCAAATGTTAACACGGGGGAAAAAGAACAGCATCTAAGTATTATCCTGAAAATTGTTCTGGCCCCTCACACCCCCTCGAAGGGGCTCCGAGGCCTCAGGAGCCTGCAGGTCACTTTGAGGACTATTGTATTTCATGCAATTGTGTGAAAGACGCGTCATCCTTTTAATGTGTTGTTAGATTCTGTTTGCAAATATTTAATTTAATTTTTTTGCATCATTACTGGATGGCACTGATTTGTCATGTTTTATTCTTTGCCTTTGGAAAGATCATTTGCAGGTTTTCTTTTTTTCTTCTGTGCTCCAGAAGACTTCGGGTAGCACTGGGATCCTCAGATTTATGAAATTTGGTAGAATTCCCCTGTCAGAGTCTCTGGGTTTTGCTTTCAATAGGAGAGCTCTTAAGTTTATTTCCTTTAAGGTGATTGCTTTAAACTTTCTGACTTTACTGTGGTCAATTTTATAAAAGTATTTTTTCAATTTCTGTTGGTCTTTACATTTTATTTGAAGAAAGTTGCATAAAGTCTTATTTGGGATTTTAAAATTCTCTTCTTGAAAGAGAAGAGAAAGAAAATGACTTTCTCTTGTCATTTATAATTTAATTTATTTTTTCCTATTTTTCTTGATTAATTTTGATAGTAGATTTGCCTGTTTTGTTGGTTTATTAAAAACACACGTTTGGATTTGTTTGTTCTGCTCTCTGTTTTTGTCCGAATTTATTAGATTCTTTTAACTTTATTCACTTCTGACTTGCTTCGTTTTGCTTATTCTGTTGTACTTCATCTGAAATTTTAATATCTTTCAATTTTTATTTATAAATGTTGTTTTTAAAGTAAACTTTTCTCTGAAAGATAAAAGTTTTATGTTATATTTTCATTTTTTTTTTCAAAATACTGTGAAATTTTATTTTCTATCATTTTTAGCACCAAAAGTTGCTTAATATAATTTTATACACGTCTCGGCTCTATTTTTATTCATTATTAATTTCTAGATTTTCATTTTTCATTGTGCCCTAAGAATCTGTCTTATTATTTAAAAAATTCTATTCTTTGAGGCTTTCCTTGGGGTTAGAAATCTACAAATGCATCATGTGCATTTGGAACAAAGGTGTCTTCTCTTCCATTAGGGACCTGAGTTCCATGGACACCACCCAAACCATCTGCAGATCATCGTCATGAGAACACATGGGCCCTACAAAGCTTTGGCCGCTTGGCCCGTCTCAGACTGAGAGAGACCTGCCAGTTATCCGTGCTCCCGTCCATCTCTCTCTGCATCTGCAGTGGTTTCTGGTGTATCACAGGCTTTGCTGGGTCACTGAGTTATGATTATTAAGACCTGACTCCTCTGGAATCATAACATAAACTTCTTGGCCTCTTTTAGTGCTTATTACTCAAAATTCTTCCTCAGCAGAGATCAAAATACTGAGGCCTAATTCTTTTTCTTGCATTCGCTGCTATATTTGAACCTTTTCCTTTAGTCTCTACCTTCTTGACTCTTTTAAGTATGTTTCTTGTGTACAAAACAATGCATTTTGCTCTGCAGCCAACCTAAAAATCTTACAAGGTACTTGAAGCTCACTTATATGATTGTTGTTGTTATTATTTTTACCTCAGTTTTGTCATATTGTTTCATATTTTTATGTAAACAAGGCTTTTATAACACTTTTCACTGTGCTCTGTCTCTGTCTGTCTCTGCGTCTCCGAGGTCCCTCAGCCCTGCTCTCCCACATGAGGCTTCCATCCCCCTCTCCTGCCCGAGATCCCCTGCACACCCCTCTTCCACGTGAGGTCCCCAGAGCCCCCTCCCACCTGAGGCCCCCGGCCCCCCTCTCCCACTCGAGCCCCCGGCCCTCTCTGTGTTGAACGCTGGCTGTGGCGCTCACCGTGAGGGATGCTGGCATTGAACAGCACCTGTGTGTGCTCCTCATCCACCTTCCTGCCATTCAGTTTGAAGCAACAGTCTTCCACCCTCATTCAGCATCTCTGAATAAATGGACAAGGGCTCTCTAATTTTTCATGTTTTCTTCAATTCTTTCCTTCCAGCGTAAAATATTTTAATTATATTTTTATCTGGAAACATATTTACCGCCTATAGAATTTTTTTTTCACATTTGTTTGCTTTTATTATTTTTGAAGCTGCCCTTTCACCATCTTCTGGCTTCCGTCCTCCGAGAAGGAGCTAACTCTGAGTCTGGCTTTCTGCTCTCACAACATGGAAAGACTTTCCTAGATTGCTCATTTTGTGACGTACTGTTTGCTGCGATCGGCTGTGACTCTGCTGTCTTTATTCTGCTTGCTGACTCGGATTTTCAGGATTCCTGGACATGTGGTTTATGTCTTTAGTCAGTTTTGAAATGTCTCAAGCGTCACCTCTCAGTGGCTGCTCCTCCTCCGTGGTGCTCCCCTCCTCTGGAGCCCTGGTGACGAGGGCGCGGACCCAGCACCGTGTCCGAGGTGTGGCTGTGCTTCTGGCTCTTGTCATTTCTCTCCTGAGCTCTCGCTGTGCTTTTTCTACATGTTCTCTTTTAAACCTTCTACCTCACGAATTGCCTCTTACATTTTGTTTACTTAGTTCTTAATTTCAGTGATTGAACTTTTTAAAATTCTAGAATGTTCAATATAGTTTCTTCACAGCTTCCAATTATCTTCTAAAATGTCCAGTTTATCACTTTTTGCATCTATCAATCACAGTTGGTTGACGTTCGTGCGTGCTTGCTGACAGCTACACTTGCTTCAGGGGTCCTCTGACCGAGGGAAGCCCCCTCACTCGCCAGCATCTCTTTAGGATAAAGATTCCACCACTGTTTCCATGGTGCCAGACAAAGCTGCCCCACACATGAATGTGTGTGGCCTGGATTAATTTTTCAATTATTTGCTGTATATTGTATCTCTGGGAGACGCGAGGCTGATAGCTGAGAATACACAAGTTTACAGGGCCTATTCCTGCTTCTGAGGGACTCTGGAGGAGCCTCTGGCTGGCAGTCATGTGCAGTGCAGGGTCCTGGGCAAGGTCACATGACAGCTTCAGTTTTGTAAAAGAAGGAGCTTTATCCAAGCTCTGGAGGAAGGCGGAGGGGATCTCCTTGCGGGACATCCAGACTCCAGGGAGGCCTATGGTATGTTTGTGCTTTCTGTTGGATAAAGGCATAATGTTTATCAATGTGTCCTTATTGTGATAGAACCTACTCCTTCTGTCTAGTATGTGCTCAGACGGCGGTATGGGGCCAGGTCCTGGGTTCGCCCTGGAGTTCTCTTTCCTGATTTCTTGGGGAGTGATCGGGTAGGAGGAGTGTGACGTATTTGGGAAGCTGCCAGCCTGTTCAGCCTGGGGTATTCCTGGCCCTAGGCGGGGCATGAGGGGGCCTGGCATTTTCGTGGAGAAATCAGGGACCCAAATCCACTGATGCTCAGCAGAGCAGTTGCCACTCTTTGCCATGTGCACAGCGCTGGTGTGTGGTGCAGGGCAGACCCCGTCAGGCTGTGGGGCACAGGTGCCACTGCCCACCGAGGACCCCAGGAAGACGGCAGTGGAGGTCCAAGCTGCATCCTCGGAGGGCCCCGCCTGACTCAGCTCCCAGCCGGCCTCACGTCTGAAGAATGCAGTCTCTGCATCTGCGCAGGGTTTCAAAGGAGGCCTGCTTTAGAAGACCCATTTCCCCTTCTGCAGATGCGTCTCGTTCCATAATTACACCCTGAAAGCTCCTCATTCCCGGGAACACGAATGCCTTCAAAGGATGCAGCTGCCTCATTCTCAGCGCCTTTCAGAGAAAACACACGGATGAGAAAGAGCAACCGGGGAGCTGAGCGCTGTAGGCTCTGGCGCTGTCCAGCCTGGTAGAGCTCAGTTCAAAAGGCTCCGGGCTACGCAGAGCTCCTCTTGCCGAGACCCCGGCTGGAGCCTGACACTCGCCGGTGGGGCCGTCCTGGACCTGACGCTCCTCTCGACTCGCGAGCAGCTCGGTTTGGGCACTTCCGGTTCGTTTATTGTGAGTGGGTAGGTTGCGGCTGTGGGCACACGGTCATTCCCATTAGCACGTTCTGTAACCCGCAGAGAAGACTCTCTGTCTCTTCAGAACATGCCTCATGGATCACGCAGCCCACAGAGTCGGAACCACGGAGCTGCTCCGGGCGGCCACGTGGCGTCTCTGAGCCGCTGAGCGTTGACATCTGCGTTAGCGCGCGGGGCTTGGGTGGAACGCCCCTTCCAGTGAACAGGAACACGCTTTCCGAAATGGAACAGTGATTGTGAGGTAAGAAAACGTCCGTGAGATAGACGGGGTCTCCACCACGTGATCACAGGGACGCGGCAGCCGTCTCGGGCAGAGCCCGTCCCAGGGTCAGCTCGGCCCCGTGAACCCCCGCGGGGCTGCGTGTTGGGCTGACGGGCGGGTCCGGGTCACGGCTCCGATGAGGACTGTTGAGAGGGCGCCGGCGCCGCCGGCTTCGCCCCGCTGGTGTCCGACCAGGAGGGTGCGTGGTGCCGGCGGTGGCCCCCAGCCCCTGCTCGGACGGAGCTGGTTTAGCATCCTCAGGCTCAGATCGCAGCCCAGTGCCTCCCCGGGGAGAGTCTCTGGTTTTACTGCACCTTGGTGGTTCCAACTTTAAGTCTGTTCTTAACTTTCTGCCTTTTTCGGTTGGGGCCTCTCCAGCATTTCAAAGACAAAATGGGGACAGGGAGTTGTCATACAGTCCAGAATCCTAAAAAAGCGTGGATGGGGTTGTTCCTTAACCCGTCAGAGCTAACAGCAGGATGGCCAGGCTGGAGCGTGCAGCTGGCCTGAACTCAGAGCAGCCCGGGCTCCGCTGGCCTCGGAGCAACATTGTCAGGCCCTGCAGCAACCGCCCAAGCCAAGACACCATAGCCCAAGCGCAGGGTTCTGTCCCCAACACGCCGCCGGCCCCACGCCCTCCACCTTCAATCCCGTAAGCTGGCCTGCAGACACCTCCCACAGGAGTCTTCTGGGAAAGCACAACAGAACCAGTTCTCTCAAATGAGTTTTAAAATATTCAAGAAAGAAAGAAACAAGACAAAACAAAACGTCGGCCACAAGGGAGTTGATTGACGTTACCTTGTGTTGGTAACTTTTCCAGTAATTGTGCAAGAAACCCATATTTTGCTGATGTTTTTTAAAAAGTCATTTCTTAACAAACTTGCATGTATTCCAAAAGTAGACACAAAACAAGATGAATCCTGAGGAGCCAGAGAGGGGAAGGAGGAATGTTTGCTTCTTAAGGCTTTTCTGAGGCAGGTTCCCAACTTTGATTGAGAGCTGACTTCTTTCCCTAATCAACACCTTCCGTGTCAGACCCAGGCAAGCGTTGAAGTCTGTGGGATTCACGGAAGAGCACACGCTTAGGAACAGCATTTGGCCACATCCTGTTACCTGCCTCACAGCACTGACCTCAGCCTCCTGGGTCCACTGGCGACCACGAGACACAAGCTGGGTGCCGGCAGCCTCCCACACTCGTGAGCCTGCACGGCAGCCACAGAGCAGCAAGCCACGCGGGGCAGACAGGAGACCCTGAATTCCCTTCCTTTCACAGAAGGAAGAGCTCTCTCTGTAAAGACCTCAGGATCGCAATGACAAAATCCACTTCTAAATATCAAGTAAATGTAGTATCTTCCTTGTAGAAGTGACTCCTTTAAACCTTTAATTAAATGCAGAATTTCTAATAGCTTTCATGAGAACAGGGCATGACACGCTTGAGGAAGCACAGGCCTTGAAAGTCAGATTGTGATTATTTCCAGAACCATAAACTCTGTGTTTTTTTGGCACAGGGGAAACACTATTTCTAAAACAAATGATAAAATGAAATTTAAAAGTGAGGAACAGGTCCTCTCCTCTGCTTGGGACCTGTGGCCGCCGCCTTGCCTCCGGCTGGTGTGACGCACTGGACCTTGGCCTTCTCCCAGGGTGGGTGAGCTCTGCCCTCCTGGGGATGGGCAAGGGTGTGGGAAGAGGCACCAGGCCCCGCTCCCTGTGGCTTTGGCCTCTGCTCTTCCCACCCGGCACATCCTCTGGTCACCAAAGGCCCCACCTCACCCAGCCCCGGATGGCCTGACACTCCCCTCGTGCTCGGGGCCTCTGGAGCCTTCCTGACCCTCGACTCCCAGCTCCTGACAGATTCGAGCACTTTTCCCTCCACTTCCAAATGGTGCATAGATTGCGACTGTGGAATGCACGATCATCAGGCTCCTTCTCCAGGGCCCAGATGCCTCCACTAAAGGCAGCTTCCTAGTAAGCGTTTCCACAGTTTCCAGAATCCTGTCAAACAACAGTGCTCAGACAATCATCCTTAAATGACAGACGTTGAAACCTCCATGCAGAGAGTCTGGAAGAATTCAGGAAGGCAGGGTGGCAGCTGGGAAAGGCAAATCCTGCCTCCAGAGGTGAAGCTTTGTGGATTTCCGAGGTGACACCGACGACTGATCCCAGTCAAAACAAACTCCATAGCTTAAATTCTTATTCTGTCCAATTTAAATCCCTGGGTATGCGACAGAAATACAGTATAACATTTTAAAATCAAAACAATTATGAAAGGAAGTTTGTAAATTAATGTTCCATTGGACTCTCCTGAAAATTGACGGTTTCTATTATTAAACAAAATGGGAGAAAATGCTGATGTTAGAGTCAAGATTCAGATTTTGTTGATATTTGTGTTAATGTCAGAAAAATTGATACAATATGTTACAATCAGTACAACGTGTTTATATTTTTAAGGGAAAATACTTTTTCTTATGATAAAAGTAATTTATGTTCAATTATAGAAAATAAAAAAGAATAAAAGTAAATTAAACTAAAATTACCCATTATTGCCATCACCCAGAAATAATTGGTAACATTTTGCCAATCTGTATGCATTACCATTTTCAAAACGAGGATACTGTTATAGTCACTCTTGTGTAATCTGCTTTTCAACCTTCACGCAAGTTAGCAATTTTTTGCATTGGTTACATCAGATAAGATTCCATCTAGGTGACTGGGAGACAGACTAGGGGTGTTCCTGAGGCAGGACATGCAGCCCTGGCCCCTCAGCAGGGGACTGCCGCCCAGCCAGCTCCCTGTGAGCCAAGATCCAGCCTCTCCCTTGCCCGGCCTCCATGTGAGCAGGCCCAGCACACACCCAGCACAGCCTCCCAGGACCTGCAGAAGGCCCCACAGAGCTGCTCCTGGGTGTGACCCGCTGCCACTGGGAGGTGGGAAAGGCCTGTGTTTCAGGCTGCGTGTTCAAGGATCCTTTGCACAGCAGGAGAAACACAGACAGCATCCACCTGCTTCTCAGGCCGGGGCCCCTGCTGGCATCACACATGTGGTGCATGTGTGATACCTGCATGTGTGATACCTGTGTGTGTTGCTGGCCCAAGGTGCCTTCCTCATAGCCTGGCACGTGTAGGGGGCTTGGTGGGCTCACCCGCAGCACGGCAGCCACACACATGTGAGCACAAGCCTTGGATTCCATCCTCCTTTTGCTTCTAAACCCACCGGGCTTCCCTGCCATGCTGTCCAGTTGGTCAGGTGACTTAAAACACCAAACCTTCAGGCCCCACGCACCTGCCTCTTTAGACTGCAGCACCGGCTGGGACCAGGCTGGAGCCCCAAGTGCACTTTCAAAGTTACATACAGGTTTGGGGTTTTTGTGAGACTTGATTTTGTGGATGCACACGTGTCCGTGTGTGTGTGTGTATTGTGTATGGGTGTGGAGTGTTGAGTGTGGAGTGTGTGTAAAGTGTGATGTTTCTGATGTGTGGAGTAGTGTGTATATGTGTGTGCGGTGTCGTGTGGTATGTGTATATAGTGTGTGTGGTGTATATGTGGTGTGTGTGGTGTGTCGTGTGTGTGTGTGTCATATGTGTATGGTACCTGTATGTGTGTATAGTTTAGGATCTGTGCGCACATACAGGTATGTGTGGTGTGGGATGTGTGAGGTGTGGGGTGTGGGTGGTGTTTGTATAGTGTGTGGTGTGTGTGTGGCATGTGGGTGTGTGGGGTGTGTGTGATGCATAGTGTGCGGTATGTGTGTGGTGTGTGGAGTGTGTGTGTGTCTGGTGTGTAGTGTGTGCAGTGTTTGTGGTGTGTGTGGTGTCTGCGTGTGTGTACAGTGTAGGATCTGTGTGCACACAGGTGTGTGTGGTGCATGTGTGATATCTGTGTGTGTGTACAGTTTAGGATCTGTGTGTGCACACAGCTGTGTGTTGTGTTGTGTGTGTGTGGTGTGTGTGGTGCATGTGTGGTGCCTGCGTGTGTGTACAGTGTAGGATCTGTGTGCACACAGGTGTGTGTGGTGCATGTGTGATATCTGTGTGTGTGTACAGTTTAGGATCTGTGTGTGCACACAGCTGTGTGTTGTGTTGTGTGTGTGTGGTGTGTGTGGTGCATGTGTGGTGCCTGCGTGTGTGTACAGTGTAGGATCTGTGTGCACACAGGTGTGTGTGGCTGTTTTTTACAGGTATGTGCAGATACAGACCTCCCTGGGCTCTGGTCAGGACAGGGCAGTCCTGAGGAGGAGCGTCTGGGGACTCCGCCCACTAGGTGGGTTCCAGCCTCTGTTCTCAGCCTGGGACACCCCCACACACACTCCTCTGCATCCTGCGCTGTGCTCAGTGGGCCCTGGACTGTTGCCACGTTTGTCCGGCTGCATTGCAAGCCTGAGTTCCAGGGGCAATGTGGATAAAGGAGTGGGCTTGATTTTATTGCATTTTATTTAAAAGGCTATCGTCGGTTCGGCATCTGAATGGTTGGATTCAGTTGTTTCTAAATGTTTTATTTTTCAATGTGTTGATGAGCTATTCTGAAGCTGTTTACTTCTTTAACTTGGGGTGCATTCTGTACATCCTGGGTGCCTCTGAATGGCCATGAGCAGGTACAATATTGATTCATTCCCACGTTGCTTATCTCCAGCTGAAAGAAGTCTGTGGCCGTAATCCCGGGAAGCGTGGTGACCTCAGTTGGAGCAGTGGCCTCTGGGACAGGCCCGCAGAGCGTGCAAGTGTGCTAAGGCTGACAGAAGACCCCGTACCAGCCAGGAAAAGAAGACATGTTCAGTTCAGGCTCTGAGCTGCAGGAGCACAGTCAGACGTTTTCCTTCCCTTCCATGCGAGTGGACCGCGGCTTTCTTAAACTCCAAAGACAAGAAAGAATCTTTTAAGATGTTTGTGTGGCAAAATGATTGGATTTAATACCAAGAAAAATTTAAGCCCACAGAACTGAATGCTGTGAGCAAACACGGTGATATGGCTTGGCCCTGTCCCCACCCAAATCTCATCTTGGACTGTAGTTCCCGTAATTCCCATGTGTTGTGGGAGGGACCTGGTGGGAGATAATTGAATCATGGGGGTGGTTTCCCATACTTTCTTGTGGCAGTGAACAAGTCTCGTGAGACCTGATGATTTTATGAATGGGAGTTCCCCTGCACACGCTCTCTTGCCTGACGCCATGTAAGACTTGCCTTTGCTCCTTGACCTTCCGTCATGATTGTGAGGCCTCCGCAGCCATGTGGAACTGTGAGTCCATTAAACATTTTTCCTTTATAAATTACCCGGTCTCAGGTATGTCTTTATTAGCAGCATGGGAACAGACTAATACACATGGTCTCTCTCTCTCTCTCTGCATATGTTAGCCTGAAACAAGGAACTTAGTTTTTATAAATTGTTAGAGATTTCAAAAAATGTGTTTCATTTTCAAACACATCATGGAGGGCAGGGAATCCTGACTCAGGCTGGTTCAGGAGCAGTCTGTAAAGGAAAGGGAGGAAGCTAAGCAGCCCCTCCTACCTGGGCAACAGGTTGGTGGAGACTCGGGGTCGGCGGCACCACAGCGGGGCCGCATTGCTCATATCTGAACTGGATGAGAGCTTTGCAGAGTCACGCTGAACCATGGGTGCACTGGGGGCGGCTCTGTTTTTGAAGTTTATAATTGGATTTGGGTTAACTTTTGGTCACTGGGCACACTGCCTTACCTATATTGCATTAAAACACAGGTTTCCAACTTGTGTTTTAATGTGCTTGAAGTCAATAGATGAATCAGCTCAGTGATTCACTGTCTTCTTATCTTGTAAATTTTGTTATATCCTGCAGGGATCATCCTTGAATATTGATGGAAACCCTTTGAAGTTCCAAGACATTGTGTCTTTCAAAAAAAGGTCATCATTTTTCTCTAATACCTGACCTATGACAAATGTCTGCTTCAAAACCTGTGACGATCCTCCAGCTCTGTGGCTGATCTGTCTACTGACATTTCCTGTATGTGCCTCCTGGGTCCTGGGTGAGCTGCGGGTTATCGGTGTGAGGCCCTGGGCTCCAGAAAGGCTGGCTCCGTGGCTGACAAAAGGATTTGTGTCCCAGCCTCTGCTGTTCTTTAAACTGCAAAGGTCCAGACAGCGATGGTGCTGGACCATGGCCCACACAGACTCCCCGTGGACTGTGTCAGATTGAAGCCTGCTGTACTGCTGGTCCCCTTTCTCCTGTGCACCTGCGTTTTGGCTCATGAAGCCCACCTGTTGGCTTAAGATGTAAAAAGCCTTGACACAATTTGTTCAGTAGCAGGAAAGTCAAATGAACACTCAAGTGGCCCCTTCCACTCCCACAGTGATTCGAGGCAGCCCCAGGCCTGCATCAGAGCCGCCTCCAGGTCTAACAGTCTGCCTCGCTGTCCAGGTTCAGCAGTTTAGAAGTAGAACTCCTGTCGCCAGGTAGCCCATGGACAATTCCTGCAGGCTAGCATAGTGCACGCTTTGTTTTAGCTGGGAAAGTCTGGTTGTCAGCTTCAGCAGAGACAGGAACGAGGCTGCTCTCCCAGCACCGCAGGGTTAGAGCTTCGACTGCCTCTTCTCCAAGCGGCTGCTTCGTTCGTTATTTCCTGGAAAACCAGTCCCCTGGGAACCGGAGCCCTGGCACACTGTGGTGACTCCACTTTTAGCCTCTCAACGTGGGCTCCAGTGTGGGTGCGCCCAGACCTGAGTCCCAACCTCAAGCCCTGGAGGAAGGGGCCTGGGAAGCGGGCAGGTGCCCCACTTAGAATCCAGACTCTAATTTAGACCGTCTGCATAGGAACTCCCACAGGAGCCTAGGCTTTCGGGCTGGGATGGTCCTCTTAGTGTCAGGGCCGGGGGATGCACGCGTGGCACGCTCTGGACCATCGCAGACACTGATGAGCCAGCGTCTGAGCCAGGCCAGCAGGACCCTGACCTGTGCAGATGTTTGGCCCTTATTGGAAAAGGAGTTAAGGAAAATCCTGAGGAATGCCCATCGGCGGCTGTGCTCTGTGACGAATGCGTTGTCTAGAAACACGCATGGGGGGCTCAGTGTGAGGAGGAAGAGAAAGTTCTCAGATGCTGTGAACCTCAGTTTTATGGTCAGCTTGACTGGACCACAGGGATCCCGCATGATCTGGCCTTACTCTGGGTGCCTCCGGCGGTGTTTCTGGACGACGTTAATGTTTGAATCAGCAGACGGAGTAAGCAGTTTGCCCTTCCCGGTGCGGGGCCTCGTCCTATCGGGCCGAAGCCCACATGGAACGAGAAGCCTGCCCTTCCCCAAAGGGAGAGAATTCCTCCTGCCCGGGCCCTTGGACCAGCGCCACACAGGGCTCTCCCGGCCCTGGCTGCCCCCGGTCCTGCAGATGCGGGCTGGTGGCCTTGCCAATCAAGAGTGCACTCCTCGTAATAAATCTCCCTCTGAGGCTCTCCTCACGGCCTGAACCCTGACCAAGGCAGACCCGGTGGCCTGGGGAGAAGAAGAGCCAGGCAGAAGATAACTCCTAGATCCACAAACCCAATGTGGCAGGCCTGTGATTGGACCAGATTACGATGCCCAGTGCCGCAGGCCTGTGATTGGACTGGATCACCATCCCAGTGCACAGGCCTGTGATTGGACTGGATCACTGTCCCAGTGCTGCAGGCCTCTTATTGGACCAGATCACCATACCCAGTGCCGCAAGCCTCTGATTGGACTGGATTACCACACCTACTGTCACAGGCCTCTGATTGGACGGCTCATCCTGCACTTACAACACAGATGTGCACTGAGTACCCATCATGCCTAGGGCCTGCTTCTCATGGGGTTTATTATTAAGAATCTTAAGAAGCTCCTGACATCCACAAGAAAATTCTCCATGAAGTCCCTCGACAACACACTGAGGTAAAGAGAGCATTCCCTGGACGGACGGGACAGTGTGCTGTCTGGGACTGTCTGGGCCAATGGCTCTGGCAGCAGCCTCTGTGGCCAGCAGGTTGTGCCACGAGACAGGTTGGTCTTGTGAGACGCTGCCTGTCCCGGGCCTGAGTGGTCTCTGGACAGTCCAGGAGCACCTAGAGATTCAGATGCGGCTTCACTTCTACCTCCCCTTTCGAAGTCAGCAGACAGAGTGGAGCCCTGCCGTTCAGCATGGGAAGTGTGAGGGTTGAAAGATCAGAACCTTTATGTCAGTTTTACACAAATAATTTTCCATCCGGGAAAATGACAAAGGACGCCACTGAAAGTGTGGCAGTAACATAATTGAAAACGTCTGTTTGAAAGGCAGGTGCCTGCAGTTGTAGAATCATGGCGTGGGAAGCCCGGTGATTCCCTCATGCAGGGTCAGGAGTTCCAGGTCTTCGAATTCTGACACCTGCAAATTCCTACGTCCCCTGCAAGGTAAGACAGAGGTACTCGCTGAGGCTGAAGAGCGACATCACATGTTAATCCCTCCATAGGCCTCGTGACCAACAAGAAACGATTGAAAGTGGAAAAGCAAATCCTGTGTTTGAAGACCTTTGTATATTCAAGTTGTCTCTTCTTTCATTTCGTTTTCTTCTTTCACAAAATTCACGATTACTCATGCACATAAATATACTCCTGACTCAAGTTGGCAACCTATGGAGATTTAGGGTATTCACAACTCCAGGCAAACAGCAGCGCTCAGCCGAGCAGCTGGCTCTGAATGGAGCTGATGTCCGGGAGTGATGTCTGGGAGCCAATGGAAGATTCCATCATCTTGAACCTTTACTGTGTGAACTGTGAAGTGCCTGAATCTGGGGGGAATGGGCCCTCACAGCCACCAAGTGAGGGGGGCCATCTTTCCTGTGGGTGAAGAGGGGACCCCATCTTTCCTCTCCTCTGGGTGAAGAGGGGACCCCATCTTTCCTCTCCTCTGGGTGAAGTGGTCCCGGATCACACAAGTCACCCCTGGTAAGAGGCAGAGTCCAGAGTGGGGCCTCAGGAGTCACCAAAGGCAGCACTCCCTACTCCACACATGGGTTTCTGTCAAGTAAATCGCCAGTGGGGTGGGGCAGGGTGCACACAGAGTCTAGGAAGACAGTACACTCTATCGTCATCTTCAGCCAGGAGGCCCCACGCGGAGCACCACTGCCTCCGACGTCCGATGTCACAGCACAGACATCGTGTGCCGGTTAAGGGATCATTATTCACTCAGTACTCACTGAATATATATCAGCCATGGTGTAAAATAAACAGAGCTTAAAGAAGTAGGAACCCTTTATTCCTGGGACTTAAAAGCTTGGCTTTCCACAGTAAGCCAGTGACCAACGCCCCTGGTGTGAACAGCTCTGACAGCAGGGCTGACTGCGGAAACGGAAGGGGTGTTTGCATTTCTCGGGCCTCAAGAAATGGGAGGTTCTCCCACGTACGCCGACAGGGTATTGTTGCCCTATTTTATAATTATTACCCGGAAGATCAGCAAATTGCAGTAGGTCTGTTTATCTCACACCACAGCACTGTGCTTTCCCAGCGGGGAGGGATGGAGTCCGGTGCAGGAGTCGCTGCCACGGAGAAAAGCGCTGTGAGGGGATGTCTGTCTGCAGATTAGGACCCAACGGCAGATGGGATAGGGTGGGGAGTCTACATATTTTTATTTGGATGCTTTGAGGAATTAAAGTTCCAAAACTACAGTGTATCGGGCAGAGGGCAGTCGAGCTGTGGTTCCACGCTATGAGGCTGGGAGTCCAGGCAGGTCCTCTGTTCGCTAGTTCACCATCACTACCCGAAGGCCCTCCGCAGGACATCTGCACAGAGGCCCGCAGGTGACTTCAGGATGCAGACGATGCCCACAAGGCGAGGGCCAGAGAAAATCCCATCGACCCTGCTGACCAAGGGCATCCATGGCCACGTGTGTGGTTTTCTCCTGCAAAGAACAAGCCAGTCTGCAAACCATGCTTTGAGGCTGGAAGCCTGGCTGTACTCTCCAGTGTCTTCTGAAGGCCGGGGCCCCTGAGGGTTGATTCAAAACTGTATTTTCTTATAAAATGTAGTAACATTTAGACCTGAAAAAAGAGCTGGAGGATATCTAACCTCTGATGTCATTTTGTAACTGAGTGGGTTGAAGGCTGGGAACAAAGGTGTCTGGCGTCAGCGCTTCCGCTGGTCTCCGTCCTCCTGGGGCTTGCCTGGGTTGGGAGTCTCTCCAGCAAAATCAGGCTGGAGAAATGAGATTCTAGTTAAACAAGGTCCACTGCTGCTTTAAGATGAAATGTCAAAGTTTAAAAGAATGTATTAACTTGCTCTTTTGGCCAAGAAATAAACAGATGTATTTCCTTTCACTCTGCAGTCGCTGAGTGGACAGAGAAGTAAGAGCTTGAATCATCAGTGTGGCGTGAGCGACCACATCCCTCACTCTGAGCCCCCATCTGCAGCAGAGGATTCTGAATCAGCCCGGCTAATGGCCTGCCCAGCATCCTGATGCTCTGATGGGTCCTGAATCAGCCGAGGGCGGATGGGGCGGTCGCTGGACTGTCTCAGAGGGCACCCCGGACTGGGTGACAAGGCTGGCCCACAAGAGGGCAAGGAGTCTTTGATGGGGACTGGCAGGCTACCGTCTGCCTCTTCTGCAGTTTGGGACACTTAGGATCATGGGCGGGAGTGTGTTTCCACATACAGTGGCCCCGAAAGGAAAGGAAAGTAAACTCCTGCAGTGTTCACACAGTGTGCGTGTTTCTCAGGTGACACCTCTGCAGCCACCGTGGCTGACCCAAAGAGCTCTGAATGTTTGCCGGAGGGGTGTGTATTCTTAATCCAAAGCCCTGAATGTTCTGATCTCCTCGTTAAGACTGACTTAACGTGAGCCATGTAGCCAGCTAAGTTATCAAGTGAGTAAAATAACCAGCGTTTCCTGCTTATTTTCTTCTGTGGTCATTTGAAAACAATGCTGAGGACAGAGTTCCCGTGGCCTTGACGGTGGCGTGTCCCTGGCTCCAAGCACGCACCAAATCTTTAATTCATTTGAGCATAAATAAGTTAATGAATATGCATACATTCGTAAATCAACTGGTGTATTTTTAGTCCTATCGAAGTTTCAGACTCAGGATTTATCCAGTTTCTCTGCAGTGAGTTCTTATTCAAGTGAACTATTCCAGTCTTGTACTTCTGATAGAATAATACTAATTATTAATATAATAATATATGATTAATATTTATTTAGCACTCGGGTTTACCAGCTTCTCTGCACTGAGTTCTTATTCAAGTGAACTATTCCAGTCTTGTACTTCTGATAGAATAATAATAATTATTATGATTAATATTTATTTAGCACTTGGGTTTACCAGCTTCTCTGCACTGAGTTCTTATTCAAGTGAACTATTCCAGTCTTGTAGTTCTGATAGAATAACTACTAATATTTATTTAGAACTCTAGTTTACCAAGCACTCCACATTTTATTTTTACATTTTGTCTTTACAGATCCCCACGAGCAGGCATTCTCATTACTCACAGTGTTAGTCAGCACGCAAGGCTCGGGGTGTAGACGGTTTCACTGCAGGCCATGGGATCCAGCGGGATGCTGCCTTCCTGTTTTTCCTAAGGCTGCCGTGTTTACATATGGACGGCCGAGTGAGAGCAGATCGCTTCCTGTGTGTGTATAGATGTAACCCACACTCACAGACAGAGAGCTGTGCAGGCTGAGAAGCGAAGCCCTTTGCCGAACGGTCAACAGGAGCGTTCTAGGACCCCTCGTCCGCAGGCTGCACCCCTCGTATCGCCTTAGAACCAGAAAGAACACTCCGCGGTTACTTCTTTCACAGTAAGCCATGGTTGTCTTCAACGTTCTCCTGGGGACTCAGTCAATGTCCTCCCAGGCAAATGTTAGCCAGGCCCAAGGTAACTCTGCCCCCGCCTCCCCAGATCTGTCTCGGCACACGACTGCCCCACACTGTATTCTGGTCACGCCGTTGGTGTCCCGTCTGCCACCTGTGCCTCTGGCTGGGCTTCTTGCGAGGTCCCGACGTGTGCTGTCACGCTCACCTTGCTTGCTTGTAGCTGGACACACTGTCACAGGAGCCCAGCTGGCAAAGCAAAAATACCCGAGACTGCTCTGATAAGCTCCGTATTCCCTGCATCCTGGGCCAGTGAGAAGCTGAAGAGGAACGAAGCTCTGCTTGTGAAGGGGCAGCACTGCAGAGGGGAGGAGGTGAGATTCCCTCCTCAGCCCCCAGGCCCCGCCTGGATCTGGTCTTGCAGAGGGGAGGAGGTGAGATTCCCTTCTCAGCCCCCAGGCCCCGCCTGGATCTGGTTTTGCAGAGGGGAGGAGGTGGAGATGTGGTTCTCAGCCCCCGGGCCCTGCCTGGATCTGGTTTTGCAGAGGGGAGGAGGTGAGATTCCCTCCTCAGCCCCCGGGCCCCACCTGGATCTGGTTTTGCAGAGGGGAGGAGGTGGAGATGTGGTTCTCAGCCCCCGGGCCCTGCCTGGATCTGGTTTTGCAGAGGGGAGGAGGTGAGATTCCCTCCTCAGCCCCCAGGCCCCACCTGGATCTGGTTTTGCAGAGGGGAGGAGGTGAGATTCTATCCTCAGTCCCCGGGCCCCGCCTGGATCTGGTTTTGCAGAGGGGAAGAGGTGGAGATGCGGTTCTCAGCCCCTGGGCCCTGCCTGGATGTGGTTTTGCAGAGGGGAGGAGGTGAGATTCTATCCTCAGTCCCCGGGCCCCGCCTGGATCTGGTTTTGCAGAGGGGAAGAGGTGGAGATGCGGTTCTCAGCCCCTGGGCCCTGCCTGGATGTGGTTTTGCAGAGGGGAGGAGGTGAGATTCTATCCTCAGTCCCCGGGCCCCGCCTGGATCTGGTTTTGCAGAGGGGAAGAGGTGGAGATGCGGTTCTCAGCCCCTGGGCCCTGCCTGGATGTGGTTTTGCAGAGGGGAGGAGGTGAGATTCTATCCTCAGTCCCCGGGCCCCGCCTGGATCTGGTTTTGCAGAGGGGAAGAGGTGGAGATGCGGTTCTCAGCCCCTGGGCCCTGCCTGGATGTGGTTTTGCAGAGGGGAGGAGGTGAGATTCTATCCTCAGCCCCCGGGCCCCGCCTGGATGTGGTTTTGCAGAGGGGAGGAGGTGAGATTCTATCCTCAGCCCCCGGGCCCCACCTGGATCTGGTTTTGCAGAGGGGAGGAGGTGAGATTCCCTCCTCAGCCCCCAGGCCCCGCCTGGATCTGGTTTTGCAGAGGGGAGGAGGTGAGATTCTATCCTCAGCCCCCGGGCCCCGCCTGGATGTGGTTTTGCAGCTCCAGGGAAAGTTTTGCACTGACTCTTGATGGGAGCATTATCAGGGCTGCGCACATCAGTCTTTCCTGACCTGAGTCCTTTTAATTAGTTATGATGCTGAGAAAGATGGCATCGATGTTACCAACATCTGGTGGAAGACGAAAACGAGCAGGATTTAGATTTCTACCCAGGCAGAGCCCCTCCGCAGGCTCTCTGGAGGCCTCCCCGCTTGGTGGCCTGGAGTTGGAGAGGCCTCTGGGGCAAGCCAGGGGATGGAATTCTCAGTTTTCTTCCATTTGATTATTTTCCTATTTTGGCATATTTGGAAAATGGCTCAGTCTCGTGGTGCATGCGTTTTCTGATTGCTTTTGTCTTTGTTTTATTCTGAGTCAGGGACGGTGGCCACTGTGGGCTCCTCATCCAGGACACGGTGGCCCTCGGGGCCTCCGTCTGTCTAGGCTACGGCACATGGCGGTTCTCACGCACAGGATGGCCTCAGGGATCGGCTTGAGCTGGCAGGGAATTAGATTATTTGGTTTCTAAGGTTCCTGCCTCATCAGGCCTGCCTCTGGGCTAGCGAGGCCAACTTTCTTATGTGCTCTCATGGTGGGAAAGGCCTTGCCCACGTGATGAAGATCCCAGGACTGGCTCCACTTGAGAGATTCCAGCTACCTTGCACGGGAGTCTCTGGTGCTTCTTCAAGGGGCTACTGAAGACAATGACGTCATCCAAGTACCTCGGCAGCCCTCAGTAGCTCTCGCCTCAGGAGCTCCGGGACCCCGTGTTATCTATCTTCGAATGGCCAAGACCCCCAGCCAGGCAGGGGACGCTCCGCCCATCCCCGTCAGCCCTCCCCCAGCCTCCGGGCAAGCACCCCGAGCTGAGCTCCGCCTGGTTAACTGCAGCTGCAGCACGAGGCCTGCGGAACCCAGGAGCCGCCCCTTTGCTAAGTCGCCGTCACTAACTCGGGCAAGGCGAGCCTCCTCTCGCTTTCTGGCGATGGGCTTGAGTGATTCCACGTAAAGGGTGGCTCCCCCTGGGGGCGCGTCCACGTCCCACCGTGGTGGGAGGTCACCCCGCCAGGCTGCTGCCGTCCTCTCGTCTGCCGCCGGGCCCTCCCCCAAGATGGCCTGGAGCCCACAGTGCCTGGGAACGGCCGCTCGGAGCTTGTCCCGGACCCACCTCCTTGCAGCTGCCCGGAGCTCTGGAGGGCCGGGCCCCCAGCCCCGGGTGGCCGTGTGGACCTCTGTCCTTGCCAGGGTAATTCCTCTTCTGTTTCCAGCATGTCGAGTAAATTCCTTTCTCATCATAAAGTGCCCTAGAGTGTTCAGACCTGTGCTGTGGAGTCTCGTTCTGGGACATGTCAGGTACAGGCTCGGCGCGGGGAGGCTCCAGCAGGCGGACACGAATGTTTTTTCTCTTGCTCTGAGTCGCGTGTTGTGGGCCAGCCCAGGGGCTCTGCAGAGGGCTGTCCCCCTGGCTGAGCCTAGCCCTGGGCTGGCGATGGCTGAACCCCAGTTCCGTTCCCGGACCTTTCCCAGGCTGCTGGGTGGGCTCCCCGGCCACTGTCACTGGGCTAATGCATTCTATCTCCTCCGGGGCGAGGCCATTGCCCTTCTGGGCCCCTGCTGGGTCTTCAGGCAGCTCCTCCCCTCCATGGCTCCCGGCCCAGACCAGGCCCGACCCTAGTGTTCATGCACTTAGCTTTGTGTCTATTGCTTTTAAAACTGACTTCACAGAAGGAATTCGGCCTAAGCCGTCTCCATGGTCGCGTCTCCCGCTCAAAGCCCGTCATTTGCTCCCACCTGCCAGTTTCCACTCTCTCTTTTCCTTGTTTAATCTTTTCTGCAACGGGGCCTCTAGTTTCAACCACAGGTGTTTAGAGCATGGCAGTTTAATGTGTCATTCTTGCATTTAGTTTACTTGATGCATGTTCAAAACTGCGCCATGCTGGTCCCTGCCCGTCTCTGATGTCACCAAAGGCTGCCCAGAGGCCGGCAGCGTGTTAATGAGGGTGTTAGTATTACACAGCTGCCTGATCCGTGCTACAATCCAGAGTCCAAGCAGCACGCGTCTGCCTTCTCCCCGTCTCTGTGGGTCCAGCATCCTGGGCTCAGCAGGGCCTCCTGCTCCTACTGCAATGCCGGGGTCTCCTTGGGCTGGGCTTTCCCACCCGGCCTGGGAAGGAGCAGTTCGCAGGTGCTGGCACGGCCACGGCCTTTTCTTATTCCCTCTGATGCCAGCTACTGCGGCCCTGGTGGCGTCTCCCTCGGTGGCACCTGGGTGCAGGTGCCCTCTGCTGGGTTGGTCGTGGGCGTCTCATTCTGTGTCAGGACCTCTCGGTAACGTGAACCTTGGGCTTTTTATTTCAGATGTTAGCAGAGTCCACCTCATGTTTACATGGCCACAGCTCCTTTTCCTGGTCTACTGGAGGGTTCCGGCCCCCGGGGCCTCCTGAGTATCAACTGAGTTATTACCTGGGGGTTTTCTTGCTTTGTCTTTTACGCTGAGGTTTACTGTTCCTGGAACTGAATTTGCTTGTGGCGTGAGTCAGACATCCTGTCACATTTTTTCCACTTGGGTATCCAAGGGCCTGTGCGTTGGTGGGAAGGCTGCCCCTTCTGCCCGCTCTGCTGCCCACCCGAGTGCCCATCTCTGCAGGTTTCTCTCTGTATGGCTTGTTCTATACCGTGTGTCCATTCGTGGGACAGTTTTTCTCTGGCGTAATGATTGTGGCTCTACAGTGAGTCTGCAGTTATCCCAAGTTTGTTTAGACAAGATTTCCTTCACCTTGTAAATTATGCTAGGGTTTTTTGTCAAGCCCATAGGACTCTTTGGCAAAAAGTGACATTTAAAACGATTGAGTCTTTTCGTTCAATTAGGTTGTCTTTATTTTCTGTAATATTTTCTGGATTTCCCCATTCAAGCCTCATGCATTTTTTTTGTTGTTGTTGTTAGGTGCGTTGCTAAGATTTGACTTTTCTAACCCACTATAAAAGTATCTTTTACATTTTATATTCGAATTATTTATTGCTTGTATGTTAAAATAAAGCGAATATGTTGATCTTTATTCAGCATCTGGTTCAATTCAGTTATTGACTTTTTAAACATTTATTTTCATACTTTATCGTACACTTTACTCTATATATACAATCGTGCGACCTGTGTATAAAGGTGGGTTTTTATATTCCTCTCCAATTCTTACACATTTTCTCCTGTTCTAGTTTCATTCTCATGGCTGGGCTCTGCAGGCCAAGCTTCCATATAGGTCATGATAATGGACCGTGTCCAACATTCTTTGACTAATTACAGCCATGCTGAAGGCTTTTCATAGGTAGCCTTTTTTTTTTAATTATTCAGGAATTACATTATCTCTGTATTCCTGCTTTGAGAAAACTCTTGTGTTCATGGTGTCAATTAGGAATATATACTGCATTCCATCACCTTTTTTCTGCATCAATCAATACGATTTCTCTGTATTCTGTTAATATGGTGATTTACATTAATTTGTCTCAGAACGTTCAGTTCTTTCCGGTCCTTGCTGGTTTTTTGCCTGCCTTTTTCATCAGTTTCTGAGACATGCATTTTAAAACCAAACGGCACAACTGAGGAGCTGCTGGCCATCCTTTGTGGTCCTGAGAACAGGGCCTGCGGTGTCCTGAGGTGGTTACTCAGAGCGTGTGCATTTACGGTTGTCTTACTGCCTTTGCAGTTTTTTATTAAATGTTTCTTTTCATCTCTGGTCACACTTTGTGCCTTAGAATTGATTCTGTTATTAGCAGAGCTGCATTTTCACTTCTTTTTACTTTCCAACTATGCTGAAGGTATCTCTTTTATAAATCACAGAGTTGCATTGTGATTTTTTTCCAAATATGTACGAGCAGCACAAAATCAGATGTTCCTTTGAAACAATGGCAACAAGAAGTCCATGGGGAGGCATCTCCTGAGTGCTGAGGAAAATGTGAATCACCTTTGTGCAATCAGGGAATGACGTCTTAGAAGCGTGGCCCTAGTTCTTGCTTCCCTCCTTTCTAGATGTAGCCGTTTGAAGATTCTAAGCAAGTCCTCAACCGTTCAGCAGAGCCCCTGGTCCACCGTGAAACCAAAACACAGGTATCGTTTCCCTGCTCTTTGTGACTTCAGAAACCCCAGCTGTGACTCTCAGTGTCTCAGAATTGCCATCACCTCTATCAAAACAGCCTCAGAGGCTGTACTCACTGCTGGGTTTCCTTCCCCATATGGGAATTTATCCCGCCCCTGGCCCTCCTAACTCTCCAGGGCATCCAGCCTGACTACCAGAAACGTCCTGCTCAGGTGTCTGGGTGTCCAAGTGCTTCCTGAGCCTCTGTGTGAGAAGCGGCACTCTCTGAGAAGTGGGGGTGAGCTTCTTTCTTTTTCGAGGCTCCCAGATTCTCCACTTGTGCTGAGACCTTGTTTCCCAGGACCTCAGCAGACTTGGCTTTCACGAATGGTGCCTCCTCCCAGCACATGCGCCTAAAATATCAGAATAATACAGTGCCTGCATTTAATAATCTACTTTTGCCTTAGATGTTAGAACCCATCATTGAGAAAATAAGAAAGTCTTGGTGGGTGGGGAGAAGGTGGAGAGATGAGAATTGCATCCCCAGCTGTGAAAGTCTGGAGCTCCTCCTGGTCATTGTCCTTGCCATGGTGCTCTTTTCTACGACATCAAGTAATGAAATCTCTGTTTCATTAAGAGAAAATAACAAAAAAACTTGCATTAGCGGAACTATTTGCAGAGTGAGCAATGCCTTTTACACCTGTAGCCCCCAGGGTTTAAGGACCCACCCTTTGCCTTGTAGAGGGAATGTCCGCCCCCTGCCTTGTAGAGGGAATGTCCGCCCCTTGCCTTGTAGAGGGAATGTCCGCCCCTTGCCTTGTAGAGGGAATGTCCGCCCCTTGCCTTGTAGAGGGAATGTCCGCCCCCTGCCTTGTAGAGGGAATGTCCGCCCCCTGCCTTGTAGAGGGAATGTCCGCCCCTTGCCTTGTAGAGGGAATGTCCGCCCCTTGCCTTGTAGAGGGAATGTCCGCCCCTTGCCTTGTAGAGGGAATGTCCGCCCCCTGCCTTGTAGAGGGAATGTCCGCCCCTTGCCTTGTAGAGGGAATGTCCGCCCCTTGCCTTGTAGAGGGAATGTCCGCCCCTTGCCTTGTAGAGGGAATGTCCGCCCCTTGCCTTGTAGAGGGAATGTCCGCCCCTTGCCTTGTAGAGGGAATGTCCGCCCCTTGCCTTGTAGAGGGAATGTCCGCCCCCTGCCTTGTAGAGGGAATGTCCGCCCCCTGCCTTGTAGAGGGAATGTCCGCCCCCTGCCTTGTAGAGGGAATGTCCGCCCCCTGCCTTGTAGAGGGAATGTCCGCCCTTTGCCTTGTAGAGGGAATGTCCGCCCCTTGCCTTGTAGAGGGAATGTCCGCCCCTTGCCTTGTAGAGGGAATGTCCGCCCCTTGCCTTGTAGAGGGAATGTCCGCCCCTTGCCTTGTAGAGGGAATGTCCGCCCCTTGCCTTGTAGAGGGAATGTCCGCCCCCTGCCTTGTAGAGGGAATGTCCGCCCCCTGCCTTGTAGAGGGAATGTCCGCCCCCTGCCTTGTAGAGGGAATGTCCGCCCCCTGCCTTGTAGAGGGAATGTCCGCCCCCTGCCTTGTAGAGGGAATGTCCGCCCCCTGCCTTGTAGAGGGAATGTCCGCCCCTTGCCTTGTAGAGGGAATGTCCACCCTTTGCCTTGTAGAGGGAATGTCCGCCCCTTGCCTTGTAGAGGGAATGTCCGCCCCTTGCCTTGTAGAGGGAATGTCCGCCCCTTGCCTTGTAGAGGGAATGTCCGCCCCTTGCCTTGTAGAGGGAATGTCCGCCCCTTGCCTTGTAGAGGGAATGTCCGCCCCTTGCCTTGTAGAGGGAATGTCCGCCCCTTGCCTTGTAGAGGGAATGTCCGCCCCTTGCCTTGTAGAGGGAATGTCCGCCCCTTGCCTTGTAGAGGGAATGTCCGCCCCTTGCCTTGTAGAGGGAATGCTCCTGCGACCTTCTCGCTGATCAGGAAACAGGAGAAGCCCAGTTAGTCATGGCATTCCTGCATATGCTAAAAGGACATTTATCCTTGGCAATTGCTGAGATTGTCTTTCTAAAGGCTTTTCTTGTCTTCTCTGTAGTGTGAACCTTCTCACAGTTGACTTAAGGTCATTATGGGCTGCACCTGTTTCTTCCGCTCAGGGGCTGCTGCACTCACCACGCCACTCAGAGAGAATCCCCTCACTTTACCCAATTAGCAAATGAGTCCCACCTGAGGGCTCACTCAGCAAAATTAAAAACTTAATTGGGCTTCTCCTCCAGCTAATGTCACAGTGGATTCAAGGCAATGAATCCTGCGTGGAATTAAGATTTTACTTAAAACTTAGTGGAATATAGGCTCTATTTTCATGTCACAGTAGGCACCACAGAAGCTTTTGGGGGAATGTGGGTTAATGAGAAAATCCATTTATTTAAGATGTCGTGATCTGTGCTCCACCGTAAGGGAAAGAGCGTCTGTCTCATTTTTACTGGTGTGCTAGCGGGTGGTTCTCGTTATTTCAATCTGGCTTTATAATTATCCCACGGTGTTACTACGGATGTGACGTGTACCTCAATATGTCAGTCATCAGACGGTCACCTCTGCACGCTGCTTGCACCGGCAGGAGCGTATTCAGAACGCAAGAAGCGCCCGGGACCCGGACTGCCCCTCGTCACGCGTCACCCCGCCTTGACAGAGCCCCCTTCGAGCCTCCACCCAGACGTGGCCGTCCATAAAGCTTCCCACGGTCTTTCTGGCCCCGAACCATGATTTCATAACGACAGCGTTCCGTGTCTCCGCCTCCCCCGAGGGGCGTAGAGAGGCCCCAGATCCCGCCTTCACTCCAGGCTTCTGCCCTTCCCGCATCTCTCTGCCTCCCGCCCTCGGCGTTTAAAACACCTGAGATGAGCCTGCGGAGAGGTGGGTTAGACACCCCCAGCGCGGAGATGAGACACCAGCGCGGCGCACGTTCGGGGCCACCGCACCCCCGGGAACCGGGGCCCAAACTCGGAGTCGCCTGCGGCCCCCGGGGCCTCTGCGCACACGTTTGCGGCGATGACTTTATAGTCGAAGTGAAAAACGCACGAGGGCACCGCGTTTCCACGGACACGCCCCTTGTCCGGTTTCTCAGACGCGCAGGGAGGAGGCGTGACCGTGTCTGTGGCCGAAGCTCCTGCCGAGGCCCGGGGAGGTGCCCGCGTCCAGCGCTGCGCTGCCAGGGCCTCGCCTCCCTTCCGCTCTGGGCCTTTCCTTGAGTGCTGGTTACAAACGGCGGGTTCCGTGAACCCTACGCCCTGTGGCCGCCACCCCTGTCAGGGCCGCACAGGAAACATCCCCCACCTTCTGCTGAGGGTCCAGGTGACCGCCCGGTGGTGCAGCCCAGGCCCTCGCCCAGGACGCCCTGAGCCTCTCGCTCACCACCGAGTCCTTGGCTTGGCTCCTGCGCACGACCACGTACCATCCCATGCTGGGCGCCGAGCGGCGCCTGTGTGGAGCCCCCTGCCCCGGGCAGCACAGCTGCTCCTGCTGACGCCGGGGTCCGCGCGGTGCCCGTTTTCCTGCCCGCGGGTCCCATGGAGTAGCAGCCTGAGGGCACAGCAGCACCCAGAGCTTGTCCTTTCACGAAACCCGTCCCTGCCCCTGCTGGAAGCCCCACAAAGACCGCACGCCTTTCAGGACCGATGTGCAGGGTGGAGACGCGCTCTGGTGGTCCTGGGTGGGACACGGGGCTTGGGTGGGGACACTGGGCGTCCAACTGCCGTGCTGACATTGCCACATGTTCCACCCGGTGGACGAGGCACCCGGCAAAGCTGAGGGACTCTCCTGGATGCTGTGTCCTCCAGGCTCCGCCCTGACCTCATACCCGAGCCACACGGCTGGGTCTGCAGCTCCAGGCGAGCAGGTTCGGGGACCAGCAGACCCGTGCTGGGCCCTCTTCCTCCCTCCGTTTCGTGAAATCGCCCGTGACGGTGTTGTGCGAGGTCTGATCCTGCTGGATAGCACTTTCTGTCAACTGTCCTGTGGCCCTGAGGAAAGGCCTGCCCGTCCTGCAGGGTTAGCTGCTTCTGTCAAATGCACCCCTCCCAGGGTGTCTGGGCCTGGTGCAGTCCCCTGGAGGGTCACATGGGGTTGTGCAGTCGGGCCCAGCTCTCCATCCTGACAGGGGGCAGCTGAGCCTTGGGGCTGACCCGCGCGTCCTGTTCAGTGTGCCTGTGCTTTAGAGGGCGTCTACCAGCCCTACCAGGACACTAGACTCCTAAACATGTTAGGGTAGGCAGGGCCTGGCTCTCCACGGTGGCTTTTTCCCCCATCTGAGCACCTGCGTCTTCCAGGCCTCCAGCCATGCCAGCTTCTCCCTGTCTGAGCTCCCGGGTCAGGGTTAGGACACTCTCGTGGCAGACAGCGCGCGGGTTTACACAGCTCTGGGACAAAGCTGTAGGTGGCCGTTACTCTATGTCCCAAGTAAACGAACCCCGTTTCTGGATGCTTTTTTGACACGGAGGGAAGAAATGCACTGGTGAAATCCACAGGCCAGAAAATCTCACTGTGTTCAAGGCTTTCTCTGTTTCTTTCTTCAGTCTGTTTTCTCTGAGCCCTGTTTAGCAGTACTGAAAATCAAGCATTCCTAAGAGGTGGAGACGTTGCTTTGGGGCAGGGGCAGGGGCAGGGGCAGGGGCAGGGGCAGGGGGTGGAAATGGGGAACGGGCTTATGGTGGGAATTTCATTTTCCCGAGCACACACGTAACCTCTTAATGGCTCGTCACACGTTGACCTGAGACCCTGAGTGGCCGTGTCCTCCTGAGTGGGTTACATGCCTGCCGGCCACAGGAGCTCACTAACATTTTCCAAGTGAGGGACTCAGACGGGGTTGCCAGCAGATTGCAAGCCAGCATTCACTCCACAGTAGACCACATGTCGGGAGCTTAAAAAAACTGGCTTCAAATTTGGCAAGAAAATGACAGTAACAAGTTAAATTATTACTGTAATATACAGTGTTCTCATTATGATTCTACATTAACAATTTTGCAGAAGTTTCTCATCCACCAGTATTTATTCTTTTTTTAATTTTTTTGTATAATCAGTTTCCTAAGAACCCTAGTAACAGGGACTGTCTCCTTTAAAATTAAATTTTGTGATTAACTCCCGGAGCCATGGGAGTAAGAAAACACAAACAACTGCAAACTGGAGCGGAGCACTGGATTTCTGCCGGAAAGGAGCTGCTGTGCTGCCCGGAGCTGAGTTCCCGGCTGCAAGAGCCTCCCGGGTGAAGCCCCACACTCCCCGTCAAGGTCTGCGGGGGACCAGGGCATGCCGGCTCCAGATTTGACCATCTTGACCCAGTTATGGGAGTTAGAACATGTCTCTTAAATTCTTTTTGCATATGTAAAGTGAAAATATTTTAAAAATTTTATTCTGTATTATAAGCTTGTGTAAAGATAAGATGAAATAGTACATTTGAAAGCGTTTTAGCTGAAGTCAGCGTTCGTGTGCATGTCTGTGTGCACGCAGTGGCTTATTTATTTTTACGGCTTAACTACCTGGTTTTACTAGGACTGTTACTAACACTGCCACTTCTCGGTGCCTCTGAAGACCGTGAAATACTTAGAATTAAAGCAACAAGAGGCAGCTCTCAGAGCGTTCTGTGCCCACTGACATCTGAAAGAACTGGATCTGTCTTAGATTCTTCATTGTTCATAGACTCCCTATGAAGGCTCAGATTATTTCTTCTTTACACATTTTCATTAAAATGTGGGGACCTGAGTTCCTGATTTGGGCACCTGCTTCCCAGGGGCAGGAGTGTGAGCCCAGCAGAGCTCCCAGTGCTGAGCTAACGGCTCGTCACGCCGGCATCTCCAGAAATGCAGCGGGTCTGTGGCATCCGAAGGTTCCCAGGTGGAAGCGCAGCTCAGCCGTGGCGCCAGCGATTCACGTCTCTCCTCCTCCTGGTTTTACGCTTCGGAGCAGCACCCGCCTCAGGGTCCTGCGCTGGCCGCCCTGGAGCTGGAGCCACCGACTGGGCACCGTCTGTTTCATTTGCATGTGGGTTTTCTCATGCTGTAGAAACTGTGAATTCACTGTATGCAGAGGAGGATCTTGACCCAGGGCGGTGGAGGGCGGAGCACCCGTGTCCTGGGCCGTCTGATTTTGTGGGCTCAGGACAGTGAGCATTTTCCTTTGTTGCATGTTTTCTGCTTCCCGCCAGGTCTCTCCACCTGTGTGCGTCTCCCTACCCTCGCTGGCTGTCTCCTCCCTACCAGCTTCCCCGGATGCCTGCGGCTTCTCCGTTGCAATCGAATCATCTCAGGTTAGGGGTTCGCACTGTATCCAAACACGCTGGCATCAACCTTTCGCTCAACCCAAGGACGTGCTGCTTTGCTGGCGTGCAAACGCGAGGCTGACTGCATTTAAATTAGCTGAATTCAGTAAGTTGAGCACCCCGGTTCCACTCACATTGGCCAGGTTCCAGGTGTGCCGTGACCACGTGGCCAGGACCCGGGCAGAGGACGGGCAGGTGTCAGCCCCCACAGGGCCTGGTGCCGTCCTGCCCTGTGCTGGTGTCGCGGCCCACTCTCGCTTCAGGTGGCTGGAGTTGTTGAAATAGGCACAGCGGTTCCTGTCACCCCCGAGGTTACTCTCCCTGACTTAGACGGGCGTTGATAGTGATACGCTTCTGAACCACAGCCAGGGTCTGGGCCGGAACAGACATTGGCACCTTCGGTGGGTTTACACCTGGATGTCGCGCAGCCACACAGCTGCCACGTTCATTCCAGCACAGGGATCCCTGTCAGACCACACTAGAGTTTTATTGGAAATCACCTTCATAGTAATAGGTCTACTTTTCAAAATATGTGAATTTCTGTTTTACACACCACGTGTAGACCAACTTACAGTTGGTGCAGCCCACTTCCAAAAATCAGAGCCAGGGCACTTTACATGATGACGCCTAAAATAACTCCAAATAAACAACCTACCTCTACTTACTACATTCGACACTGTGATCCGCAGTCATTCCTCTCCTGTTTATTTTTATCTTTAGAATTGCATGTGGCTTCCAGTAATCTTTAATCAGAAGTGATGTGTTTGTAATTTAGAATACTGTCTTGTATGCACCCGTGTACACGTGCATTGACGTACAGGTGTAGCTGTGAAGTGATGCTACGGAGAAAACAGCATCCTTCGAGCAAGTACTCGATGCCTCATCTTAAAGGCCGGGGAGCGTTTTTCACAGCCCTCTGTTGGAAGGCGACCTCATATTTCAGTGGCCACTTTCAAGAGCAGCTGCAGGGACCACTCAGAAGGATTTGTTAACAGATGAACAAATGACACCTGACCTAAAACCGACGGGGCCTCCCTCTGCAACTTCCTGCTCACCGATCACAAAGGCAGACGGCTTTCACTGATTTCATACCATTTCTTTTTTGCATGGGACTAAAGCTTGCTCTGTTGAGCCTTCCCCCAGAAACCGAAAGTAAGTGAAGCCCACAGTTGAGGTCTGCGTGGGAGATTTTCCCAGCAACACGTCATGGGCACCAGGACCCCCGAGGAGGCCCCACTGCCTTGTGGGTGAGTGGGGCCATGATGGGAATAAGTTCCCTGCACCCGGCAGGGGTTACTCTGAAGGGGTCAACACTTATTCAGACACACACTTTTCTGGCATATTTATAAAACTCACACTTCTTGTTAGGTCTTTTCTTTATATTTTAAAAACCTTGTCTGAAATAGGTGTTTAAAGACTAATAATAATGATATAGTAATATTAAGTTTGGGTTTCATAGATGAAAAGTTTCTTTCTACTATTTTATGATTGCCTTAGAGAAAATCACCCAAAGCAATGATCGGTTGTAAGTGTGAATTACCTTCCCCACACAGCCCTGGGATCTAGTTTTCTGATAAATGCACCCCTACAAAATCCACACGAGGTTTCGCACTGTTCTTTCAGCGGCAGAATGAATGACGTCGCCTAAACAAATATTCCTAAGAAAGTGGACGTACACACGTGAAAAGTCCTCATGAACCAACAGAGGAGGCTCCGGGCGCTGGAGGTGGAGGCGTCACGCCTGGCCAGCGTGTGCTCGGCACCGCCCTGGGAGAGGCCTATCGGCACAGCCTTGTTCCCTCTGCCCAGCCCCTGCCTGGTTGTAGGTGATCTCACTGCAAAGCTCAGAGTGACCCAGGAAGAAGAGGGACTGCTGGTTCTGAACTTTCATCTGCTCCATTTGCAGTCTCAGGAAAAATAAAGCAGAATAACAGCAAGCGAGCAGAACCTGAGGCAGGATTCCCTGAGCAAGCGCCTCCTGGGGTGTCTTCGCCCCACACTGGCTGCGGTTCTGAGAGATGAGGGCCCGTGGATTGCTAGTGTTAAGAATATTGAAGGAAGAGCTGGAGAATGGAAGTACTTCTGTTCACCCGGGTTTCCTGTGACGTCCACACTGCCTGCTCCCTGTGCCTCACTGCTGCCGGATGCTGGCGGCGCTGGTCTGGTGGTCAAGGCAGCTTCCATCAGACCCCGGCTGCCTCCTCCGGCTCACAGCTCGGTGCCATTTTTCATCTTTAGGAACATCCCGTGTTCCTTCTAATAAGCCTCAGCATGTCTCTGCCCTTATTACACTTCACTGTTTGCTAGCATTAACTGTTATTTATGTAAACGATTACCTGCAAACCCTACTTGCTGTACAGAATTTATTTCAATTAAGGACAGAGCTCTTCCTTTCTAAATGTCCCTGTTCCTTCATTTCCAGATGCAATGAACCAATTTCTCGTCACAGCCCCAGGACACTTTTAAGTCATTTTCATCAATGTTTTCTAACTGTTCTCAAGTTTTTCTGCTTATACAATGCAATTAAAATAGAGGTTTATTCTAATTAGAGAAGCAGCTGAATAGAAGGGGGAGCTTGAGAGCTCCGGATAGGGAAGGGATCTGGGACCTTGTTTCAGACCACACTCTGTTTGTCAGTGCAGGGGCCGAGGCTCACAGGGGTCTTGCTGGCCCGGACCGCACCCTCCACAGAGGGCCGCCAGTGGACGCAGAGGCCTCCACACGGACACAGGCACTCGTGGTCAGATCTTGGGAATTTATTGCTGAATCGATGGTCCGAGTCTGGCAACTTACGATGGAGGCCAGGTGCCTCTGCACAACCGTTGGCTCACAATCATTAAACTTCCCAACAACGTGTATCAGCACCGCACTCCAGCTGTGTGCACCTGCTGAATCCTGGCCCTTACCACCCTCGGGCCGGCTCGGCCTCCCTTTCCCCACCACCTGCCTTTGACAGTGCGTCTAGGCCCAGGACCCTTGCCTGACAAATTACGCGGTTCTCCACAAACAGGCATTCACTTTCATTTTTCTTTTAAAAACGTGTTATGCTTACACACATAAATTCAATCACGTGAATATATAAATTACTTTATTTGGGCTGCATTCCTTATTTTTCTCTTTTCTTGTTTTTTTTCTTTTCCATTTTCATTTACCTTTCCTCCCCTTGCCGCCTCCTCTCCCACCCCCTCCTCCAGATGCAAACCTGGCATGCAGACGTCCACGTGCTTTCTCCACGGCCATAACAACATGCAGGCACAGGCATCAATATTTCAGTTCACATTTATCTTAGCCATTATTATGAATCCAATTAATAAACATGGGATTCTGTTTTATGTCTCCCATGTCTGTTTTTTTTTTGCTCAACCATAACTTTGAAACCTAAGTCAACTGACATATTTTAAATTAGCTCTTAATAGCTCACGATGTTAGTGCTATGTGTGCTTAACCCTCCACAGTATGAGATACAGTAATCTATTCAGCTATTCTTCTACTGACGGGCGTTCTCCTGGATTCCAGGCTTCTGCAACTGTGAATGTTGTTTGCCACAACTTTCCTTGCACGTTTATTCTTACTTGGGCTTTTGGTCTGCAGAACAGATGCTGGGGACTAAGTCGGCTCACAGAAAGGTTTGTGCGTTTTTAAGTTGAATGCACACTGTCAGATTTCTCTCCCAAGTGCTTTAACAAGCCCAGCAGCCACGGGCGAGAACGTGCATGTCTCCCACAACCCCACGGGTCACAGGGACCGCACGCTTTATCATTTCGGCCAGGCTCATGCAGCCATGTTTCCTTATCGCGTGGCCGCCAGCTGTAATGTGAGACTGGCGATGTTTCTTGGACGCTGAGGTTTGATCTCAGGGTTACCCCTTCATGCTGTTACTCACTTCACTGTTACCGCCTTTGTTACTACGCAACTTCTAAATCTCGTTTTGTACAAATGGTCAATGGATGTTCACATTCTCTATCCATGTGACATTCTATATGTAGTTACTGAGTCAGTTTTACTGACTTTTCTGCATCGCGACTTAGCTCTATGTACTAGAGCGTCCTCATTCTAAAAGTTGTGGTTGAAATTTTCCACTACTATTTTACGGGATTGGATGGGACTGAAATCCACCGGGCTTTTTATGCATTTTGTCCCGTTCTTATTACATTTTCATTGCTGGTTTATACTCAGGTGCTAAGTTCCGTGCATATAAATTGGTGACTATTAAACGTGCTTTCCACAGAGTGCCCCAAGAGGCTCTGACCTACCGTCTGCACCCAGCGTCCTCCTGTGCAGGCCTCCGCCCTCCGGCTGTCTGGGCGCCACTTCCGCCCAGCCTTCTGCACATCCCCCTGTGATTCAGTCGTTCTTCACAGCCAGGTTTGGTAAACCTATTTTGTAAAGGGCCACATAGTAAATATTTTAGGTTTCTTGGCCACACAGGGCATCTGTTGCATATTCTTCTTTTTACTTTTATAATCGTATAAAAATGCAAATAACATGTGCAGCTCATGGTCCATTAAACATAAAAAAAAACCCTGAAGTCATAGTTTGCCAAACCCCAACTTACAATTTTATTAATTAGTGGGTTTTTTTTTGTGTAAATGCATGTTGGGTTGATTTACATTTTATTCAATTGAGCATTCTTTGCAAATAATTGAAAAACAGTCCCTCTGTTGAGCCTACAAGTATGGTGATCAATGTATCAGTGACAGGAAGCAAAACTTCTCTCCTCAAAGCTTACAAGAGGAGACCCGGAGAGCTCAGCAGGAACCTCAGAGCCGCAGCTGCCCCTGTGTGCATCGTGTGGTCGGGGACTTCCCACAGCCTGCTGCCGTCTGTCTCCAGGATGCTGGGCACAGAGCGGATGAGACGGGAGACCCGCGCTGGGTGCAGCCCAGTTCTGCCCAGGCCCAATTCCCTGTGCGTGCGGGTGGGACAGCTGTCTTCCAGTGCACAGAGGGGATGAGATGAGAGACCTCGGTGTCAGGCGCAGCCCAGTCCTGCCCAGGCCAACCTCCCTGTGCGTGCGGGTGGGACAGCTGTCTTCCAGTGCACAGAGGGGATGAGATGAGAGACCTCGCTGTCAGGCGCAGCCCAGTCCTGCCCAGGCCAACCTCCCTGTGCGTGCCGGCGGGGCAGCGGCCTTCCAGCGGAGCACGGAGCGCGGCGGGCAGGCTGGGAGCGGAGGCGCCGACTGGGCCTCAGGCCGCGCCCTTGTCTTTGTCTGTTTTACTGACGTCCTTTTATTTGCCGTCTCCTGCCAAACATTCAGAAGAGGACGAGAGCTCTAAACACAGGGTTTGACGAACTGTGACTCGGCACAGTGTCCCAGCATTGCCGTGTCTCAATCTCCCTCCATCGCTGTCCCCTGGTCCCCAACGCAGTGTCATCCTAATTCCTAACAGGAGAATTCTGTTTTCTTATTTAAAAAGTCTAATTTCTAATATGAATTTTGATCAGTTTTTTAAAGCGTTTGATTGATGAGTAAAAATTGTTATATATTCATGGTGTGCTGTTTGGATGAATGTCCACGGTGGAATCAACTTTGACTAACGTTGACATTTCAACGTAGAGACTCCTGTCCTATATTTTTCCGTGTCTGGCTTCTTTTGCTCAAAGATTATTTTATAAAATGTATCCTTCTTATAGTACGTGACATTCTGATAGTTCTGTTGTTCTACGGTATTTTATCGTAAGCTTGTAGCATGACTTACTCTACAGTTCTAATGATGATGAGCATTTGAGTTGCTTCCAGCGGAGGAGATCGAATCCTACTCTGCATACTTTTGTAAGTGGATGTTGGTGCCCGTCTGCATTTCTCTGAGGCTACACACAGCAGTGGAATTGGTGGGTTCCAGGGTCTGAGCACCTCTGTCTTCCATGAGAGACACTAAAGTGATTCCCACTGCGGAGGTGCCAGCCCGACACGCTCAGAGCCTTCTCCTCCTCCACGCCCTCCGCCTCGGCATCGTCAGCATTCGTTAGCTATCGTGGCTGCATTTACAGTAACGACAACGAAAAGATTTTATTTTACATTTCCCTGACGACTGATGAGATCGAATACACTTTCCTAAGTTAACTCGTCATTTGGTTAATTTTTGATTTGTGTGTTAATGTGTGGTTTCAATCTTCTCTTTTTTGAAGTCCCATTCATGACTGTCACTGTTTTACTTTGGATAAGGCTGCCTTTTCCTCACTGGCCTGCAGTTCTCTCTGTGGTCCGGGTATAAACCCTTCGTGGGTCACCTGCATTGCAAACAGCATCTACCATCGTGTGGCTTGCATTTCTGGTGCTCTTCATAATGTCCTGTGGGATGAAAGATTTAATTTTAACTTGCAATTATTTCCCTTTATTACTTATTTTTTAAATTTTTAATTGACATTATAATTGTATATATTTATGGCATACAATGTGGTGTTTTTATATATATTTACAATGTGGAATGATTTTCAAAATAATTAGCATATGCATCACCTCACATACTTAATTTTTTTGTAATGAGAACATTTAAAATCTATTGTTTGCCATAAAGAATGAGATAGGTATCAGTGAAATTGAAAGCAAAAAAAGAGTACAGAAAATCAGTGAAACCCAATCTAGTTCTTTGAAAATATTAATATCCATAAGCCTCTAGCCAAGCCAAGAAAAAAAAGACAGAATTGTAACTATGAGAAATCAAAGAGGATCTATCACTACTAATCCCAGGAACATTAAAAGGATAAAAGAAGATTATAAACAGCTCTAGGCCCCAAAATTTATAATTTATATGAAGTGCACCAATTTTTTGAAAGACACTAATAAAACTCACTCAGGGAGAAATAGATTCTAAACAGGCTCATATGAGTTATAATAATTAATTATCATAAACAGAAATTAAGTCAATATTAATAATCTTCCAAAAATAAACTGTCATCTGTGAAAGACACTAAAAAAAATCAAAAGACAAGCCAAAGACTGCAAGAACCTCTTTGTAATACACATATCTGATAGTTGACGTGTGTCAAAAACATACAATGAACGTTGAAAATTCAGTAATAAGAAAGCAATGAACACAAGAAATGAGCAAATGATGGATATGAACATCTCCCCAAGGATGAGATCCAGACGGTGAATAAGCACACGGGAAGATGCCCGTGGCCTCTCCTCACTAGGAGATTGCAAACCAAAACAACGAGGTGCCACGACACACATAGTAAAAAACACAAAATAAACTTTTAAAAAGCCCGACAGAAGTAAATGCTGAAGAGGAAGCAGAGAAACAGGGACTCCAATTCATGGCTGATGGGAAGGCCAGGTGAGAGTTTGGCAGCCTTTTGCAAAGCTAAGCATAGCTTGATTGTAGCACCCAGAAGCCACACTCCTAGCCACTTACACAATTTATCTGAGTCTGCAAAAAATCCGGTATGCAACGTGTAAGGCAGCTTTCTTCATAACCACCAAAACCTGAAAACGACAAAGCTCCTTTCACACGTGGATGCACAAACAGACCCTGGTGCATCCCTGCAATGGGAAATTATTCAGCACTAAACACAAGTGAGTTACTAAGCCTAAGAAAGATACGAAGAAAACTTACATGCATATTTCCAAGTGAACAAAGCTAACCTGGAAAGGCTGTATACAGTGTTATTCCAATTCCATGGCGTTATCTTAAAAAGCTGAAGTATAATGCCAGTGAAGTGTGTGTGGAGTGAAAAGAGATAAACAGGCAAAGCACAGAACCTCCTTCGAGCACTACTACTATCCGTACGATACTGTGATGCGGCAGAGGCATTTGACAGAATCCAACATTTATCAGTACTCGTGATTAAAAACTTTCAGCAAACCATGGTGGATACATAGACTTAGGCATTTGTCAAAACCCACAGAATTTTACAGCACAAAAGGTGAAGCTTTAATAGACACAAGTTTTTAAAAAGTTGCTTAGGAGGTAGGAGGGTGCCAGGAAGAAATACCAACTCTGACAAGTGAGTCCAACTATACTACAAATGCATGAAACACTGTCACTGAGGGGTGAAAAAGGTGCTGAGCTCAGTCACTTTGGAAATGAGGAGACATCATAAGACTACAGGCAAAAGGAACTGCACATCAGCACTTTACTCTCGCTGATAAAGTTGTGTCTCTCAGAGGCTGGGTTAATAATGCTAATACCACTGTGCATACATGTGCCCAACATAGACAGACATAGTTACACACAAGCACTTTATGACATGTGTACATACATGGGTTAGTACACACACATGTGGGATGTGTACGTACGTGGGTTACTACACACACATTTCGTGGGATGTGTACGTACGTGGGTTAGTACACACACACGTCGTGGGATGTGTACGTACGTGGGTTAGTACACACACATTTCGTGGGATGTGTACGTACGTGGGTTAGTACACACACATGTCGTGGGATGTGTACACACGTGGGTTAGTACACACACATTTCGTGGGATATGTATGTACGTGGGTTAGTACACACACACGTGAGATGTGTACATACATGGGTTAGTACACACACATTTCGTGGGATGTGTACATATGTGGGTTAGTACACACACATGTAGCGGGATGTGTACACATGTGGGTTAGTACACACACATTTCATGGGATGTGTTTGTACGTGGGTTAGTACACACACACTTCGTGGGATGTGTACGTACGTGGGTTAGTACACACACATGTGAGATGTGTACGTACGTGGGTTAGTACACACACACGTGGGATGTGTACGTACGTGGGTTAGTACACACACGCGTCGTGGGATGTGTACGTACGTGGGTTAGTACACACACGCGTCGTGGGATGTGTACGTACGTGGGTTAGTACACACACACTTCGTGGCATGTGTACGTACGTGAGTTAGTACACACACATGTGAGATGTGTACGTACGTGGGTTAGTACACACACGCGTCATGGGATGTGTACGTACGTGGGTTAGTACACACACATGTGAGATGTGTAAGTACGTGGGTTAGTACACACACACGTCGTGGGATGTGTACGTACGTGGGTTAGTACACACACATGTCATGGGATGTGTACGTACGTGGGTTAGTACACACACACGTTATGGGATGTGTACGTATGTGAGTTAGTACACACACATTTCGTGGGATGTGTACGTACGTGGGTTAGTACACACACATGTCGTGGGATGTGTACACATGTGGGTTAGTACACACACATGTCATGGGATGTGTACACATGTGGGTTAGTACACACACATTTCGTGGGATGTGTACATACGTGGGTTAGTACACACACATTTCGTGGGATGTGTACATATGTGGGTTAGTACACACACATTTCGTGGGATGTGTACGTACGTGGGTTAGTACACACACATTTCGTGGGATGTGTACATACGTGGGTTAGTACACACACATTTCGTGGGATGTGTACATATGTGGGTTAGTACACACACATGTCGTGGGATGTGTACACATGTGGGTTAGTACACACACATTTCGTGGGATGTGTACGTACGTGGGTTAGAACACACACACGTTGTGGGATGTGTACGTATGTGGGTTAGTACACACACATTTCATGGGATGTGTACGTACGTGGGTTAGTACACACACATGTCGTGGGATGTGTACGTACGTGGGTTAGTACACACACATTTCGTGGATGTGTACATACGTGGGTTAGTACACACACATTTCGCGGGATGTGTACGTACGTGGGTTAGTACACACACATTTCGTGGGATGTGTACATATGTGGGTTAGTACACACACATGTCGTGGGATGTGTACACATGTGGGTTAGTACACACACATTTCGTGGGATGTGTACGTACGTGGGTTAGTACACACACACGTTGTGGGATGTGTACGTATGTGGGTTAGTACACACACACTTCGTGTGATGTGTACGTACATGAGTTAGTAAGTACACATACCATAGTTTTTCTCTGGCACCTGATAGGGCCTAAAAGAAAAAAATACCTCAGGGCAACTGGCACCCTAGCACCCACATCTTATTTCCTGAGACCATTTACCATTGGAAGGAACCAGGATTCCTTGGAGAAATAGCTGATTCTAGGACTAGAGTAGAAAACATACAATGAACCAGGAAGTAAAAAGATGATAGAAATAAACACATTAAAACAATGAGTCCATGGAGATGTGTAGAAGGAGCAGAGCAACCAACTGAAACAGCCTCAGCGACCAAAACTGTGACAATTAGATCAAAAAAATAAACAAATTAGTGTTGGGGTATAACTCAAAGTATAAAACACCGTATCCACGATACCATATTCATATACACGATCAAAGAAAAAATAAAGGAAAGAAAGAAATGAGGAGAAGAGACTAATTGTTCATGCAGTAGAAGCACAAAAGGTGTGACTGTGACCTCAGTGAGGGGTGTATAACTTCCCGTCCTTTGTGTGTGACTGTATGCAGATGCTGTGACCTCGGTGAGGGGTGAATAACTTCCCGTCCTTTGTGTTTGGCTGTATGCAGATGCTGTGACCTCATTGAGGGGTGTATAACTTCCCGTCCTTTGTGTTTGGCTGTATGCAGATGCTGGGACCTCAGTGAGGGGTGTATAACTTCCCGTCCTTTGTGTTTGGCTGTATGCAGATGTTGTGACCTCAGTGAGGGGTGTATAACTTCCCGTCCTTCGTGTGTGGCTGTATGGAGATGCTGTGACCTCAGTGAGGGGTGTATAACTTCCCATCCTTCGTGTGTGAGTATGCAGTTGCTGTGACCTCCATGAGTGGTGTGTAACTTCCCGTCCTTTGTGTTTGGCTGTATGCAGGTGCTGTGACCTCCATGAGGGGTGTATAACCTCCCGTCCTTCGTGTGTGACTGTATGCAGATGCTGTGACCTCAGTGAGGGGTGTATAACTTCCCGTCCTTTGTGTGTGGCTGTATGCAGATGCTGAGACCTCGATGAGGGGTGTATAATTTCCCGTCCTTTGTGTTTGGCTCTTTGCAGATGTTGAGACCTCAGTGAGGGGTGTATAACTTCCCGTCCTTTGTGTTTGGCTGTATGCAGATGCTGTGACCTCAGTGAGGTGTGTATAACTTACCGTCCTTTGTGTTTGGATGTATGCAGATGTTGAGACCTCAGTGAGGGGTGTATAACTTCCCGTCCTTTGTGTTTGGCTGTATGCAGATGCTGAGACCTCAGTGAGGGGTGTATAACTTCCCGTCCTTCGTGTGTGGCTGTTTGCAGATGCTGTGACCTCAGTGAGGGGTGTATAACTTCCCGTCCTTTGTGTGTGGCTGTATGCAGATGCTGTGACCTCAGTGAGGAGTGTATAACTTCACGTCCTTTGTGTGTGGCTGTATGCAGATGCTGAGACCTCGATGAGGGGTGTATAACTTCCCGTCCTTTGTGTTTGGCTGTATGCAGATGTTGAGACCTCAGTGAGGGGTGTATAACTTCCCGTCCTTTGTGTGGCTGTATGCAGATGCTGAGACCTCGATGAGGGGTGTATAACTTCCCGTCCTTTGTGTTTGGCTGTATGCAGATGCTGTGACCTCAGTGAGATGTGTATAACTTCCCGTCCTTTGTGATTGGCTGTATGCAGATGCTGAGACCTCGATGAGGGGTGTGTAACTTCCCGTCCTTCGTGTGTGGCTGTATGCAGATGCTGTGACCTCAGTGAGGGGTGTATAACTTCCCGTCCTTTGTGTGTGTCTGTATGCAGATGCTGAGACCTCGATGAGGGGTGTATAACTTCCCGTCCTTTGTGTTTGGCTGTATGCAGATGCTGAGACCTCAGTGAGGGGTGTATAACTTCCCGTCCTTTGTGTTTGGCTGTATGCAGATGCTGTGAACTCAGTGAGGTGTGTATAACTTCCCGTCCTTTGTGTTTGGCTGTATGCAGATGTTGAGACCTCAGTGAGGGGTGTATAACATCCCGTCCTTTGTGTTTGGCTGTATGCAGATGCTCTGACCTCAGTGAGGGGTGTATAAATTCCCGTCCTTTGTGTGTGGCTGTATGCAGATGCTGTGAACTCAGTGAGGGGTGTATAACTTCCCGTCCTTTGTGTGTGGCTGTATGCAGACGCTGAGACCACGATGAGGGGTGTATAACTTCCCGTCCTTTGTGTTTGGCTGTATGCAGATGCTGAGACCTCGATGAGTGGTGTATAACTTCCCGTCCTTTGTGTTTGGCTGTATGCAGATGCTGTGACCTCAGTGAGGGGTGTATAACTTCCCGTCCTTTGTGTGTGGCTGTATGCAGATGCTGAGACCTCGATGAGGGGTGTATAACTTCCCGCCCTTTGTGTTTGGCTGTATGCAGATGTTGAGACCTCAGTGAGGGGTGTATAACTTCCCGTCCTTTGTGTTTGGCTGTATGCAGATGCTGTGACCTCAGTGAGGTGTGTATAACTTCCCGTCCTTTGTGTTTGTCTGTATGGAGATGTTGAGAGCTTAGTGAGGGGTGTATAACTTCCCGTCCTTTGTGTGTGGTTGTATGCAGATGCTGAGACCTCAGTGAGGGGTGTATAACTTCCCGTCCTTTGTGTTTGGCTGTATGTAGATGCTGGGACCTCAGTGAGGGGTGTATAACTTCCCGTCCTTTGTGTTTGGCTGTATGCAGATGCTGGGACCTCAGTGAGGGGTGTATAACTTCCCGTCCTTTGTGTTTGGCTGTATGCAGATGTTGTGACCTCAGTGAGGGGTGTATAACTTCCCGTCCTTCGTGTGTGGCTGTATGGAGATGCTGTGACCTCAGTGAGGGGTGTATAACTTCCCATCCTTCGTGTGTGAGTATGCAGGTGCTGTGACCTCCATGAGTGGTGTGTAACGTCCCGTCCTTTGTGTTTGGCTGTATGCAGGTGCTGTGACCTCCATGAGGGGTGTATAACCTCCCGTCCTTCGTGTGTGGCTGTATGTAGATGCTGTGACCTCAGTGAGTGGTGTATAACTTCCCGTCCTTTGTGTGTGGCTGTATGCAGATGCTGAGACCTCGATGAGGGGTGTATAATTTCCCGTCCTTTGTGTTTGGCTCTATGCAGATGTTGAGACCTCAGTGAGGGGTGTATAACTTCCCGTCCTTTGTGTTTGGCTGTATGCAGATGCTGTGACCTCAGTGAGGTGTGTATAACTCACCGTCCTTTGTGTTTGGATGTATGCAGATGTTGAGACCTCAGTGAGGGGTGTATAACTTCCCGTCCTTTGTGTTTGGCTGTATGCAGATGCTGAGACCTCAGTGAGGGGTGTATAACTTCCCGTCCTTCGTGTGTGGCTGTTTGCAGATGCTGTGACCTCAGTGAGGGGTGTATAACTTCCCGTCCTTTGTGTGTGGCTGTATGCAGATGCTGTGACCTCAGTGAGGGGTGTATAACTTCCCGTCCTTTGTGTGTGGCTGTATGCAGATGCTGAGACCTCGATAAGGGGTGTATAACTTCCCGTCCTTTGTGTTTGGCTGTATGCAGATGTTGAGACCTCAGTGAGGGGTGTATAACTTCCCGTCCTTTTTGTTTGGCTGTATGCAGATGCTGTGACCTCAGTGAGGTGTGTATAACTTCCCGTCCTTAGTGTTTGGCTGTATGCAGATGTTGAGACTTTAGTGAGGGGTGTATAACTTCCCGTCCTTTGTGTTTGGCTGTATGCAGATGTTGAGACCTCAGTGAGGGGTGTATAACTTCCCGTCCTTCGTGTTTGGCTGTATGCAGATGCTGAGACCTCAGTGAGGCGTGTATAACTTCCCGTCCTTCGTGTGTGGCTGTATGCAGTTGCTGTGACCTCAGTGAGGGGTGTATAACTTCCCGTCCTTTGTGTGTGGCTGTATGCAGATGCTGTGACCTCAGTGAGGGGTGTATAACTTCCCGTCCTTTGTGTGTGGCTGTATGCAGACGCTGAGACCACGATGAGGGGTGTATAACTTCCCGTCCTCTGTGTTTGGCTGTATGCAGATGCTGAGACCTCGATGAGGGGTTTATAAATTCCCGTTCTTTGTGTTTGGCTGTATGCAGATGCTGTGACCTCAGTGAGGGGTGTATAACTTCCCGTCCTTTGTGTGTGGCTGTATGCAGATGCTGAGACCTCGATGAGGGGTGTATAACTTCCCGTCCTTTGTGTTTGGCTGTATGCAGATGTTGAGACCTCAGTGAGGGGTGTATAACTTCCCGTCCTTTGTGTTTGGCTGTATGCAGATGCTGTGACCTCAGTGAGGTGTGTATAACTTCCCGTCCTTAGTGTTTGGCTGTATGCAGATGTTGAGACTTTAGTGAGGGGTGTATAACTTCCCGTCCTTTGTGTTTGGCTGTATGCAGATGTTGAGACCTCAGTGAGGGGTGTACAACTTCCCGTCCTTTGTGTTTGGCTGTATGCAGATGCTGTGACCTCAGTGAGGTGTGTATAACTTCCCGTCCTTTGTGTGTGGCTGTATGCAGATGCTGTGACCTCAGTGAGGGGTGTATAACTTCCCGTCCTTTGTGTGTGGCTGTATGCAGATGCTATGACCTCAGTGAGGGGTGTATAACTTCCCGTCCTTTGTGTTTGGCTGTATGCAGATGTTGAGACCTCAGTGAGGGGTGTATAACTTCCCGTCCTTCGTGTGTGACTGTATGCAGATGCTGTGACCTCAGTGAGGGGTGTATAACTTCCCGTCCTTTGTGTGTGGCTGTATGCAGTTGCTGTGACCTCAGTGAGGGGTGTATAACTTCCCGTCCTTTGTGTGTGGCTGTATGCAAATGCTGAGACCTCGATGAGGGGTGTATAACTTCCCGTCCTTCGTGTGTGGCTGTATGCAGATGCTGAGACCTCGATTAGGGGTGTATAACTTCCCGTCCTTTGTGTTTGGCTGTATGCAGATGCTGAGACCTCCGTGAGGGGTGTATAACTTCCCCTCCTTTGTGTTTGGCTGTATGCAGATGCTGTGACCTCAGTGAGGTGTGTATAACTTCCCGTCCTTTGTGTTTGGCTGTATGCGGATGCTGAGACCTCGATGAGGGGTGTATAACTTCCCGTCCTTCGTGTGTGACTGTACGCAGATGCTGTGACCTCGGTGAGGGGTGTATAACTTCCCGTCCTTCGTGTGTGGCTGTATGCAGATGCTGTGACCTCGGTGACGGGTGTATAACTTCCCGTCCTTTGTGTTTGGCTGTATGCAGATGCTGAGACCTCAGTGAGGGGTGTATAACTTCCCGTCCTTTGTGTGTGGCTGTATGCAGATGCTGTGACCTCAGTGAGGGGTGTATAACTTCCCGTCCTTTGTGTGTGGCTATATGCAGATGCTCTGACCTCAGTGAGGGGTGTATAACTTCCCGTCCTTCGTGTGTGGCTGTATGCAGATGCTGTGACCTCAGTGAGGGGTGTATAACTTCCCGTCCTTTGTGTTTGGCTGTATGCAGATGCTGTGACCTCAGTGAGGGGTGTATAACTTCCCGTCCTTTGTGTTTGGCTGTATGCAGATGCTGAGACCTCGATGAGGGGTGAATAACTTCCCGTCCTTTGTGTTTGGCTGTATGCAGATGCTGAGACCTCGATGAGGGGTGTATAACTTCCCGTCCTTCGTGTGTGACTATGCCGGTGCTGTGACCTCCATGAGGGGTGTATAACTTCCCGTCCTTTGTGTTTGGCTGTATGCAGATGCTGAGACCTCAGTGAGGCGTGTATAACTTCCCGTCCTTCGTGTGTGGCTGTATGCAGATGCTGTGACCTCAGTGAGGGGTGTATAACTTCCCGTCCTTTGTGTGTGGCTGTATGCAGATGCTGTGACCTCAGTGAGGGGTGTATAACTTCCCGTCCTTTGTGTGTGGCTGTATGCAGACGCTGAGACCACGATGAGGGGTGTATAACTTCCCGTCCTTTGTGTTTGGCTGTATGCAGATGCTGAGACCTCGATGAGGGGTGTATAACTTCCCGTCCTTTGTGTTTGGCTGTATGCAGATGCTGTGACCTCAGTGAGGGTTGTATAACTTCCCGTCCTTTGTGTGTGGCTGTATGCAGATGCTGAGACCTCGATGAGGGGTGTATAACTTCCCGTCCTTTGTGTTTGGCTGTATGCAGATGTTGAGACCTCAGTGAGGGGTGTATAACTTCCCGTCCTTTGTGTTTGGCTGTATGCAGATGCTGTGACCTCAGTGAGGTGTGTATAACTTCCCGTCCTTTGTGTTTGGCTGTATGCAGATGTTGAGACCTTAGTGAGGGGTGTATTACTTCCCGTCCTTTGTGTGTGGTTGTATGCAGATGCTGAGACCTCAGTGAGGGGTGTATAACGTCCCGTCCTTCGTGTGTGGCTGTATGCAGATGCTGTGACCTCAGTGAGGGATGTATAACTTCCCTTCCTTTGTGTGTGGCTGTATGCAGATGCTGTGAACTCAGTGAGGGGTGTATAACTTCCCGTCCTTTGTGTGTGGCTGTATGCAGATGCTGTGACGTCAGTGAGGGGTGTATAACTTCCCGTCCTTTGTGTTTGGCTGTATGCAGATGTTGAGACCTCAGTGAGGGGTGTATAACTTCCCGTCCTTTGTGTTTGGCTGTATGCAGATCCTGTGACCTCAGTGAGGGGTGTATAACTTCCCGTCATTTGTGTGTGGATGTATGCAGATCCTGAGAACTCAATGAGGGGTGTATAACTTCCCGTCCTTCGTGTGTGGATGTATGCAGATGCTGTGACCTCAGTGAGGGGTGTATAACTTCCCGTCCTTTGTGTGTGGCTGTATGCAGATGCTGTGACCTCAGTGAGGGGTGTATAACTTCCCGTCCTTTGTGTGTGGCTATATGCAGATGCTGTGACCTCAGTGAGGGGTGTATAACTTCCCGTCCTTTGTGTGTGGCTGTATGCAGATGCTGTGACCTCAGTGAGGGGTGTGTAACTTCCCGTCCTTTGTGTGTGGCTGTATGCAGATGCTGTGACCTCAGTGAGGGGTGTATAACTTCCCGTCCTTTGTGTGTGGCTGTATGCAGATGCTGTGACCTCAGTGAGGGGTGTATAACTTCCCGTCCTTCGTGTGTGGCTGTATGCAGATGCTGTGACCTCAGTGAGGGGTGTATAACTTCCCGTCCTTTGTGTTTGGCTATATGCAGATGCTGTGACCTCAGTGAGGGGTGTATAACTTCCCGTCCTTTGTGTTTGGCTGTATGCAGTTGCTGAGACCTCGATGAGGGGTGTATAACTTCCCGTAATTTGTGTTTGGCTGTATGCAGATGCTGAGACCTCGATGAGGGGTGTATAACTTCCCGTCCTTCGTGTGTGACTATGCAGGTGCTGTGACCTCCATGAGGGGTGTATAACTTCCCATCCTTTGTGTTTGGCTGTATGCAGATGTTGAGACCTCAGTGAGGGGTGTATAACTTCCAGTCCTTTGTGTTTGGCTGTATGCAGATGCTGTGACCTCAGTGAGGGGTGTATAACTTCCCGTCCTTTGTGAGTGGCTGTATGCAGATGCTGTGACCTCAGTGAGGGGTGTATAACTTCCCGTCCTTCGTGTGTGACTATGCAGGTGCTGTGACCTCCATGAGTGGTGTATAACTTCCCGTCCTTTGTGTTTGGCTGTATGCAGGTGCTGTGACCTCCATGAGGGGTGTATAACTTCCAGTCCTTTGTGTGTGGCTGTATGCAGATGCTGTGACCTCAGTGAGGGTGTATAACTTCCCTTCCCTTGTGTTTGGCTGTATGCAGATGCTGAGACCTCGATGAGGGGTGTATAACTTCCCGTCCTTCGTGTGTGGCTGTATGCAGATGCTGTGACCTCGGTGAGGGGTGTATAACTTCCCGTCCTTTGTGTTTGGCTGTATGCAGATGCTGAGACCTCGATGAGGGGTGCATAACTTCCCGTCCTTCTTGTGTGTCTATGCAGGTGTTGTGACCTACATGAGTGGTGTATAACTTCCCGTCCTTTGTGTTTGACTGTATGCAGATGCTGAGACCTCGATGAGGGGTGTATAACGTCCCGTCCTTTGTGTTTGCCTGTATGCAGATGCTGAGACCTCAGTGAGGGGTGTATAACTTCCCGTCCTTTGTGTTTGGCTGTATGCAGATGCTGTGACCTCCATGAGTGGTGTATAACTTCCCGTCCTTTGTGTTTCACTGTATGCAGATGCTGAGACCTCAGTGAGGGGTGTACAACATCCCGTCCTTTGTGTTTGGCTGTATGCAAATGCTGTGACCTCAGTGAGGGGTGCATAACTTCCCGTCCTTTGTGTTTGGCTGTATGCAGATGCTGTGACCTCAGTGAGGGGTGTATAACTTCCCGACCTTCGTGTGTGGCTGTATGCAGATGCTGAGACCTCGATGAGGGGTGTATAACTTCCCGTCCTTTGTGTTTGGCTGTATGCAGATGCTGAGACCTCAGTGAGGGGTGTATAACTTCCCGTCCTTTGTGTTTGGCTGTATGCAGATGCTGTGACCTCAGTGAGGTGTGTATAACTTCCCGTCCTTTGTGTTTGGCTGTATGCAGATGCTGAGACCTCGATGAGGGGTGTATAACTTCCCGTCCTTTGTGTGTGGCTGTATGCAGATGCTGTGACCTCGGTGCGGGGTGTATAACTTCCCGTCCTACGTATGTGGCTGTATGCAGATGCTGTGACCTCAGTGAGGGGTGTATAACTTCCTGTCCTTCGTGTATGGCTGTATGCAGATGTTGTGACCTCAGTGAGGGGTGTATAATTCCCGTCCTTCGTGTGTGGCTGTATGCAGATGCTGTGACCTCGATGAGGGGTGTATAACTTCCCGTCCTTCATGTGTGGCTGTATGCAAATGCTGTGACCTCAGTAAGGGGTGTATAACATCCCGTCCTTCGTGTGTGGCTGTATGCAGATGCTGTGACCTCAGTGACGGGTGTATAACTTCCCGTCCTTTGTGTTTGGCTGTATGCAGATGCTGTGACCTCGGTGAGGGGTGTATAACTTCCCGTCCTTTGTGTTTGGCTGTATGCAGATGCTGTGACCTCGGTGAGGGGTGTATAACTTCCCGTCCTTTGTGTTTGGCTGTATGCAGATGCTGAGACCTCGATGAGGGGTGTATAACTTCCCGTCCTTTCTGTTTGGCTGTATGCAGATGCTGAGATCTCAGTGAGGGGTGTATAACTTCCCGTCCTTTGTGTTTGGCTGTATGCAGATGTAGAGACCTCAGTGAGGGGTGTATAACTTCCCGTCCTTTGTGTTTGGCTGTATGCAGATGCTCTGACCTCAGTGAGGGGTGTATAACTTCCCGTCCTTTGTGTTTGGCTGTATGCAGATGCTGGGACCTCAGTGAGGGGTGTATAACTTCCCGTCCTTTGTGTTTGGCTGTATGCAGATGCTGTGACCTCATTGAGGGGTGTATAACTTCCCGTCCTTTGTGTTTGGCTGTATGCAGATGCTGGGACCTCAGTGAGGGGTGTATAACTTCCCGTCCTTTGTGTTTGGCTGTATGCAGATGTTGTGACCTCAGTGAGGGGTGTATAACTTCCCGTCCTTCGTGTGTGGCTGTATGGAGATGCTGTGACCTCAGTGAGGGGTGTATAACTTCCCATCCTTCGTGTGTGAGTTTGCAGGTTCTGTGACCTCCATGAGTGGTGTGTAACTTCCCGTCCTTTGTGTTTGGCTGTATGCAGGTGCTGTGACCTCCATGAGGGGTGTATAACCTCCCGTCCTTCGTGTGTGACTGTATGCAGATGCTGTGACCTCAGTGAGGGGTGTATAACTTCCCGTCCTTTGTGTGTGGCTGTATGCAGATGCTGAGACCTCGATGAGGGGTGTATAATTTCCCGTCCTTTGTGTTTGGCTCTTTGCAGATGTTGAGACCTCAGTGAGGGGTGTATAACTTCCCGTCCTTTGTGTTTGGCTGTATGCAGATGCTGTGACCTCAGTGAGGTGTGTATAACTTACCGTCCTTTGTGTTTGGATGTATGCAGATGTTGAGACCTCAGTGAGGGGTGTATAACTTCCCGTCCTTTGTGTTTGGCTGTATGCAGATGCTGAGACCTCAGTGAGGGGTGTATAACTTCCCGTCCTTCGTGTGTGGCTGTTTGCAGATGCTGTGACCTCAGTGAGGGGTGTATAACTTCCCGTCCTTTGTGTGTGGCTGTATGCAGATGCTGTGACCTCAGTGAGGGGTGTATAACTTCCCGTCCTTTGTGTGTGGCTGTATGCAGATGCTGAGACCTCGATGAGGGGTGTATAACTTCCCGTCCTTTGTGTTTGGCTGTATGCAGATGTTGAGACCTCAGTGAGGGGTGTATAACTTCCCGTCCTTTGTGTGGCTGTATGCAGATGCTGAGACCTCGATGAGGGGTGTATAACTTCCCGTCCTTTGTGTTTGGCTGTATGCAGATGCTGTGACCTCAGTGAGATGTGTATAACTTCCCGTCCTTTGTTATTGGCTGTATGCAGATGCTGAGACCTCGATGAGGGGTGTGTAAATTCCCGTCCTTCGTGTGTGGCTGTATGCAGATGCTGTGACCTCAGTGAGGGGTGTATAACTTTCCGTCCTTTGTGTGTGGCTGTATGCAGATGCTGAGACCTCGATGAGGGGTGTATAACTTCCCGTCCTTTGTGTTTGGCTGTATGCAGATGCTGAGACCTCAGTGAGGGGTGTATAACTTCCCGTCCTTTGTGTTTGGCTGTATGCAGATGCTGTGAACTCAGTGAGGTGTGTATAACTTCCCGTCCTTTGTGTTTGGCTGTATGCAGATGTTGAGACCTCAGTGAGGGGTGTATAACTTCCCGTCCTTTGTGTTTGGCTGTATGCAGATGCTCTGACCTCAATGAGGGGTGTATAACTTCCCGTCCTTTGTGTGTGGCTGTATGCAGATGCTGTGAACTCAGTGAGGGGTGTATAACTTCCCGTCCTTTGTGTGTGGCTGTATGCAGACGCTGAGACCACGATGAGGGGTGTATAACTTCCCGTCCTTTGTGTCTGGCTGTATGCAGATGCTGAGACCTCGATGAGGGGTGTATAACTTCCCGTCCTTTGTGTTTGGCTGTATGCAGATGCTGTGACCTCAGTGAGGGGTGTATAACTTCCCGTCCTTTGTGTGTGGCTGTATGCAGATGCTGAGACCTCGATGAGGGGTGTATAACTTCCCGTCCTTTGTGTTTGGCTGTATGCAGATGTTGAGACCTCAGTGAGGGGTGTATAACTTCCCGTCCTTTGTGTTTGGCTGTATGCAGATTCTGTGACCTCAGTGAGGTGTGTATAACTTCCCGTCCTTTGTGTTTGGCTGTATGCAGATGTTGAGACCTTAGTGAGGGGTGTATAACTTCCCGTCCTTTGTGTGTGGTTGTATGCAGATGCTGAGACCTCAGTGAGGGGTGTATAACTTCCCGTCCTTCGTGTGTGGCTGTATGCAGATGCTGTGACCTCAGTGAGGGGTGTATAACTTCCCTTCCTTTGTGTGTGGCTGTATGCAGATGCTGTGACCTCAGTTAGGGGTGTATAACTTCCCGTCCTTTGTGTGTGGCTGTATGCAGATGCTGTGACCTCAGTGAGGGGTGTATAACTTCCCGTCCTTTGTGTTTGGCTGTATGCAGATGTTGAGACCTCAGTGAGGGGTGTATAACTTCCTGTCCTTTGTGTGTGGCTGTATGCAGATGCTGTGACCTCAGTGAGGGGTGTATAACTTCCCGTCCTTTGTGTTTGGCTGTATGCAGATGCTGGGACCTCAGTGAGGGGTGTATAACTTCCCGTCCTTTGTGTTTGGCTGTATGCAGATGCTGTGACCTCATTGAGGGGTGTATAACTTCCCGTCCTTTGTGTTTGGCTGTATGCAGATGCTGGGACCTCAGTGAGGGGTGTATAACTTCCCGTCCTTTGTGTTTGGCTGTATGCAGATGTTGTGACCTCGGTGAGGGGTGTATAACTTCCCGTCCTTCGTGTGTGGCTGTATGGAGATGCTGTGACCTCAGTGAGGGGTTTATAACTTCCCATCCTTCGTGTGTGAGTATGCAGGTGCTGTGACTTCCATGAGTGGTGTGTAACTTCCCGTCCTTTGTGTTTGGCTGTATGCAGGTGCTGTGACCTCCATGAGGGGTGTATAACCTCCCGTCCTTCGTGTGTGGCTGTTTGCAGATGCTGTGACCTCAGTGAGGGGTGTATAACTTCCCGTCCTTTGTGTGTGGCTGTATGCAGATGCTGTGACCTCAGTGAGGGGTGTATAACTTCCCGTCCTTTGTGTGTGGCTGTATGCAGATGCTGAGACCTCGATGAGGGGTGTATAACTTCCCGTCCTTTGTGTTTGGCTGTATGTAGATGTTGAGACCTCAGTGAGGGGTGTATAACTTCCCGTCCTTCGTGTTTGGCTGTATGCAGATGCTGAGACCTCAGTGAGGCGTGTATAACTTCCCGTCCTTCGTGTGTGGCTGTATGCAGATGCTGTGACCTCAGTGAGGGGTGTATAACTTCCCGTCCTTTGTGTGTGGCTGTATGCAGATGCTGTGACCTCAGTGAGGGGTGTATAACTTCCCGTCCTTTGTGTGTGGCTGTATGCAGACGCTGAGACCACGATGAGGGGTGTATAACTTCCCGTCCTTTTTGTTTGGCTGTATGAAGATGCTGAGACCTCGATGAGGGGTGTATAACTTCCCGTCCTTTGTGTTTGGCTGTATGCAGATGCTGTGACCTCAGTGAGGGGTGTATAACTTCCCGTCCTTTGTGTGTGGCTGTATGCAGATGCTGAGACCTCGATGAGGGGTGTATAACTTCCCGTCCTTTGTGTTTGGCTGTATGCAGATGTTGAGTCCTCAGTGAGGGGTGTATAACTTCCCGTCCTTTGTGTTTGACTGTATGCAGATGCTGTGACCTCAGTGAGGTGTGTATAACTTCCCGTCCTTTGTGTTTGGCTGTATGCAGATGTTGAGACTTTAGTGAGGGGTGTATAACTTCCCGTCCTTTGTGTGGTTGTATGCAGATGCTGAGACCTCAGTGAGGGGTGTATAACTTCCCGTCCTTCGTGTGTGGCTGTATGCAGATGCTGTGACCTCAGTGAGGGGTGTATAACTTCCCTTCCTTTGTGTGTGGCTGTATGCAGATGCTGTGACCTCAGTGAGGGGTGTATAACTTCCCGTCCTTTGTGTTTGGCTGTATGCAGATGTTGAGACCTCAGTGAGGGGTGTATAACTTCCTGTCCTTTGTGTGTGGCTGTATGCAGATGCTGTGACCTCAGTGAAGGGTGTATAACTTCCCGTCCTTTGTGTGTGGCTGTATGCAGATGCTGTGACCTCAGTGAGGCGTGTATAACTTCCCGTCCTTTGTGTTTGTCTGCATGCAGATGTTGAGACCTCAGTGAGGGGTGTATAACTTCCCGTCCTTTGTGTGTGGCTGTATGCAGATGCTGTCACCTCAGTGAGGGGTGTATAACTTACCGTCCTTTGTGTTTGGCTGTATGCAGATGCTGTGACCTCAGTGAGGGGTGTATAACTTCCCGTCCTTTGTGTGTGGCTGTATGCAGATGCTGAGACCTCGATGAGGGGTGTATAACTTCCCGTCCTTCGTGTGTGGCTGTATGCAGATGCTGTGACCTCAGTGAGGGGTGTATAACTTCCCGTCCTTTGTGTGTGGCTGTATGCAGATGCTGTGACCTCAGTGAGGGGTGTATAACTTCCCGTCCTTTGTGTGTGGCTTTATGCAGATGCTGTGACCTCAGTGAGGGGTGTATAACTTCCCGTCCTTTGTGTGTGGCTGTATGCAGACGCTGAGACCACGATGAGGGGTGTATAACTTCCCGTCCTTTGTGTTTGGCTGTATGCAGATGCTGAGACCTCGATGAGGGGTGTATAACTTCCCGTCCTTTGTGTTTGGCTGTATGCAGATGCTGTGACCTCAGTGAGGGTTGTATAACTTCCCGTCCTTTGTGTGTGGCTGTATGCAGATGCTGAGACCTCGATGAGGGGTGTATAACTTCCCGTCCTTTGTGTTTGGCTGTATGCAGATGTTGAGACCTCAGTGAGGGGTGTATAACTTCCCGTCCTTTGTGTTTGGCTGTATGCAGATGCTGTGACCTCAGTGAGGTGTGTATAACTTCCCGTCCTTTGTGTTTGGCTGTATGCAGATGTTGAGACCTTAGTGAGGGGTGTATAACTTCCCGTCCTTTGTGTGTGGTTGTATGCAGATGCTGAGACCTCAGTGAGGGGTGTATAACGTCCCGTCCTTCGTGTGTGTCTGTATGCAGATGCTGTGACCTCAGTGAGGGGTGTATAACTTCCCTTCCTTTGTGTGTGGCTGTATGCAGATGCTGTGACCTCAGTGAGGGGTGTATAACTTCCCGTCCTTTGTGTTTGGCTGTATGCAGATATTGAGACCTCAGTGAGGGGTGTATAACTTCCTGTCCTTTGTGTGTGGCTGTATGCAGATGCTGTGACCTCAGTGAAGGGTGTATAACTTCCCGTCCTTTGTGTGTGGTTGTATGCAGATGCTGTGACCTCAGTGAGGCGTGTATAACTTCCCGTCCTTTGTGTTTGTCTGCATGCAGATGTAGAGACCTCAGTGAGGGGTGTATAACTTCCCGTCCATTGTGTGTGGCTGTATGCAGATGCTGTGACCTCAGTGAGGGGTGTATAACTTCCCGTCCTTTGTGTTTGGCTGTATGCAGATGTTGAGACCTCAGTGAGGGGTGCATAACTTCCTGTCCTTTGTGTTTGGCTGTATGCAGATCCTGTGACCTCAGTGAGGGGTGTATAACATCCCGTCCTTTGTGTGTGGATGTATGCAGATGCTGAGACCTCGATGAGGGGTGTATAACTTCCCGTCCTTCGTGTGTGGCTGTATGCAGATGCTGTGACCTCAGTGAGGGGTGTATAACTTCCCGTCCTTTGTGTGTGGCTGTATGCAGATGCTGTGACCTCAGTGAGGGGTGTATAACTTCCCGTCCTTTGTGTGTGGCTGTATGCAGATGCTGAGACCTCGATGAGGGGTGTATAACTTCCCGTCCTTCGTGTGTGGCTGTATGCAGATGCTGAGACCTCGATGAGGGGTGTATAACTTCCCGTCCTTTGTGTTTGGCTGTATGCAGATGCTGAGACCTCCGTGAGGGGTGTATAACTTCCCGTCCTTTGTGTTTGGCTGTATGCAGATGCTGTGACCTCAGTGAGGTGTGTATAACTTCCCGTCCTTTGTGTTTGGCTGTATGCGGATGCTGAGACCTCGATGAGGGGTGTATAACTTCCCGTCCTTCGTGTGTGACTGTACGCAGATGCTGTGACCTCGGTGAGGGGTGTATAACTTCCCGTCCTTCGTGTGTGGCTGTATGCAGATGCTGTGACCTCGGTGACGGGTGTATAACTTCCCGTCCTTTGTGTTTGGCTGTATGCAGATGCTGAGACCTCAGTGAGGGGTGTATAACTTCCCGTCCTTTGTGTGTGGCTGTATGCAGATGCTGTGACCTCAGTGAGGGGTGTATAACTTCCCGTCCTTTGTGTGTGGCTATATGCAGATTCTGTGACCTCAGTGAGGGGTGTATAACTTCCCGTCCTTCGAGTGTGGCTGTATGCAGATGCTGTGACCTCAGTGAGGGGTGTATAACTTCCCGTCCTTTGTGTTTGGCTGTATGCAGATGCTGTGACCTCAGTGAGGGGTGTATAACTTCCCGTCCTTTGTGTTTGGCTGTATGCAGATGCTGAGACCTCGATGAGGGGTGTATAACTTCCCGTCCTTTGTGTTTGGCTGTATGCAGATGCTGAGACCTCGATGAGGGGTGTATAACTTCCCGTCCTTCGTGTGTGACTGTATGCAGATGCTGTGACCTCGGTGAGCGGTGTAAAACTTCCCGTCCTTCGTGTGTGGCTGTATGCAGATGCTGTGACCTCAGTGACGGGTGTATAACTTCCCGTCCTTTGTGTTTGGCTGTATGCAGATGGTCTGACCTCGGTGAGGGGTGTATAACTTCCCGTCCTTTGTGTTTGGCTGTATGCAGATGCTGAGACCTCGATGAGGGGTGTATAACTTCCCGTCCTTTGTGTTTGGCTGTATGCAGATGCTGTGACCTCAGTGAGGGGTGTATAACTTCCCGTCCTTTGTGTTTGGCTGTATGCAGATGCTGAGACCTCAGTGAGGGGTGTATAACTTCCCGTCCTTTTTGTGTGGCTGTATGCAGATGCTGTGACCTCAGTGAGGGGTGTATAACTTCCCGTCCTTTGTGTGTGGCTATATGCAGATGCTGTGACCTCAGTGAGGGGTGTATAATTCCCGTCCTTCGTGTGTGGCTGTATGCAGATGCTGTGACCTCAGTGAGGGGTGTATAACTTCCCGTCCTTTGTGTTTGGCTGTATGCAGATGCTGTGACCTCAGTGAGGGGTGTATAACTTCCCGTCCTTTGTGTTTGGCTGTATGCAGATGCTGAGTCCTCGATGAGGGGTGTATAACTTCCCGTCCTTTGTGTTTGGATGTATGCAGATGCTGAGACCTCGATGAGGGGTGTATAACTTCCCGTCCTTCGTGTGTGACTATGCAGGTGCTGTGACCTCCATGAGGGGTGTTTAACTTCCCGTCCTTTGTGTTTGGCTGTATGCAGATGTTGAGACCTCAGTGAGGGGTGTATAACTTCCCGTCCTTTGTGTTTGGCTGTATGCAGATGCTGTGACCTCAGTGCGGGCTGTATAACTTCCCGTCCTTTGTGTGTGGCTGTATGCAGATGCTGTGACCTCAGTGAGGGGTGTATAACTTCCCGTCCTTCGTGTGTGACTATGCAGGTGCTGTGACCTCCATGAGTGGTGTATAACTTCCCATCCTTTGTGTTTGGCTGTATGCAGGTGCTGTGACCTCCATGAGGGGTGTATAACTTCCCGTCCTTTCTGTGTGGCTGTATGCAGATGCTGTGACCTCAGTGAGGGGTGTATAACTTCCCTACCCTTGTGTTTGGCTGTATGCAGATGCGGAGACCTCGATGAGGGGTGTATAACTTCCCGTCCTTCGTGTGTGGCTGTATGCAGATGCTGTGACCTCGGTGAGTGGTGTATAACTTCCCGTCCTTTGTGTTTTGCTGTATGCAGAAGCTGAGACCTCGATGAGGGGTGCATAACTTCCCGTCCTTCTTTTGTGTCTATGCAGGTGCTGTGACCTCCATGAGTGGTGTATAACTTCCCGTCCTTTGTGTTTGACTGTATGCAGATGCTGAGACCTCGATGAGGGGTGTATAACTTCCCGTCCTTTGTGTTTGCCTGTATGCAGATGCTGAGACCTCAGTGAGGGGTGTATAACTTCCCGTCCTTTGTGTTTGGCTGTATGCAGATTATGTGACCTCCATGAGTGGTGTATAACTTCCCGTCCTTTGTGTTTGACTGTATGCAGATGCTGAGACCTCAGTGAGGGGTGTACAACATCCCGTCCTTTGTGTTTGGCTGTATGCAGATGCTGTGACCTCAGTGAGGGGTGCATAACTTCCCGTCCTTTGTGTTTGGCTGTATGCAGATGCTGTGACCTCAGTGAGGGGTGTATATCTTCCCGACCTTCGTGTGTGGCTGTATGCAGATGCTGTGACCTCGATGAGGGGTGTATAACTTCCCGTCCTTTGTGTTTGGCTGTATGCAGATGCTGAGACCTCAGTGAGGGGTGTATAACTTCCCGTCCTTTGTGTATGGCTGTATGCAGATGCTGTGACCTCAGTGAGGTGTGTATAACTTCCCGTCCTTTGTGTTTGGCTGTATGCAGATGCTGAGACCTCGATGAGGGGTGTATAACTTCCCGTCCTTTGTGTTTGGCTGCATGCAGATGCTGAGACCTCAGTGAGGGGTGTATAACTTCCCGTCCTTCGTGTGTGGCTGTATGGAGATGCTGTGACCTCAGTGAGGGGTGTATAACTTCCCGTCCTTTGTGTGTGGCTGTATGCAGATGCTCTGACCTCAGTGAGGGGTGTATAACTTCCCGTCCTTTGTGTGTGGCTGTATGCAGATGCTGAGACCTCGATGAGGGGTGTATAACTTCCCGTCCTTTGTGTTTGGCTGTATGCAGATGTTGAGACCTCAGTGAGGGGTGTATAACTTCCCGTCCTTTGTGTGTGGCTGTATGCAGATGCTGAGACCTCGATGAGGGGTGTATAACTTCCCGTCCTTTGTGTTTGGCTGTATGCAGATGCTGTGACCTCAGTGAGATGTGTATAACATCCCGTCCTTTGTGATTGGCTGTATGCAGATGCTGAGACCTCGATGAGTGGTGTATAACTTCCCGTCCTTCGTGTGTGGCTCTATGCAGATGCTGTGACCTCAGTGAGGGGTGTATAACTTCCCGTCCTTTGTGTGTGGCTGTATGCAGATGCTGAGACCTCGATGAGGGGTGTATAACTTCCCGTCCTTTGTGTTTGGCTGTATGCAGATGCTGTGACCTCAGTGAGGTGTGTATAACTTCCCGTCCTTTGTGTTTGGCTGTATGCAGATGTTGAGACCTCAGTGAGGGGTGTATAACTTCCCGTCCTTTGTGTGTGGCTGTATGCAGATGCTGAGACCTCGATGAGGGGTGTATAGCTTCCCGTCCTTTGTGTGTGGCTGTATGCAGATGCTGTGACCTCAGGGAGGGGTGTATAACTTCCCGTCCTTTGTGTGTGGCTGTATGCAGATGCTGAGACCTCGATGAGGGGTGTATAACTTCCCGTCCTTTGTGTTTGGCTGTATGCAGGTGTTGAGACCTCAGTGAGGGGTGTATAACTTCCCGTCCTTTGTGTGTGGCTGTATGCAGATGCTGTGACCTCAGTGAGGGTTGTATAACTTCCCGTCCTTTGTGTTTGGCTGTATGCAGATGCTGTGACCTCAGTGAGGGGTGTATAACTTCCCGTCCTTTGTGTTTGGCTGTATGCAGATGCTGAGAACTCGATGAGCGGTGTATAACTTCCCGTCATTTGTGTGTGGCTGTATGCAGATGCTGTGACCTCAGTGAGGGGTGTATAACTTCCCGTCCTTTGTGTGTGGCTGTATGCAGATGCTGAGACCTCGATGAGGGCTGTATAACTTCCCGTCCTTTGTGTTTGGCTGTATGCAGATGTTGAGACCTCAGTGAGGGGTGTATAACTTCCCGTCCTTCGTGTGTGGCTGTATGCAGATGCTGTGACCTCAGTGACGGGTGTATAACTTCCCGTCCTTTGTGTTTGGCTGTATGCAGATGCTGTGACCTCAGTGAGTGGTGTATAACTTCCCGTCCTTTGTGTTTGGCTGTATGCAGATGCGGAGACCTCGATGAGGGGTGTATAACTTCCCGTCCTTCGTGTGTGGCTGTATGCAGATGCTGTGACCTCGGTGAGGGGTGTATAACTTCCCGTCCTTTGTGTTTGGCTGTATGCAGATGCTGAGACCTCGATGAGGGGTGCATAACTTCCCGTCCTTCTTGTGTGTCTATTCAGGTGCTGAGACCTCCAAGAGTGGTGTATAACTTCCCGTCCTTTGTGTTTGACTGTATGCAGATGCTGAGACCTCGATGAGGGGTGTATAACTTCCCGTCCTTTGTGTTTGCCTGTATGCAGATGCTGAGACCTCAGTGAGGGGTGTATAACTTCCCGTCCTTTGTGTTTGACTGTATGCAGATGCTGTGACCTCAGTGAGGGGTGTATAACTTCCCGTCCTTTGTGTTTGACTGTATGCAGATGCTGAGACCTCAGTGAGGGGTGTACAACATCCCGTCCTTTGTGTTTGGCTGTATGCAGATGCTGTGACCTCAGTGAGGGGTGCATAATTTCCCGTCCTTTGTGTTTGGCTGTATGCAGATGCTGTGACCTCAGTGAGGGGTGTATAACTTCCCGACCTTCGTGTGTGGCTGTATGCAGATGCTAAGACCTCGATGAGGGGTGTATAACTTCCCGTCCTTTGTGTTTGGCTGTATGCAGATGCTGAGACCTCAGTGGGGGGTGTATAACTTCCCGTCCTTTGTGTTTGGCTGTATGCAGATGCTGTGACCTCAGTGAGGTGTGTATAAGTTCCCGTCCTTTGTGTTTGGCTGTATGCAGATGCTGAGACCTCGATGAGGGGTGTATAACTTCCCGTCCTTTGTGTTTGGCTGTATGCAGATGCTGAGACCTCAGTGAGTGGTGTATAACTTCCCGTCCTTCGTGTGTGGCTGTATGCAGATGCTGTGACCTCAGTGAGGGGTGTATAACTTCCCGTCCTTTGTGTGTGGCTGTATGCAGATGCTGTGACCTCAGTGAGGGGTGTATAACTTCCCGTCCTTTGTGTGTGGCTGTATGCAGATGCTGAGACCTCGATGAGGGGTGTATAACTTCCCGTCCTTTGTGTTTGGCTGTATGCAGATGTTGAGACCTCAGTGAGGGGTGTATAACTTCCCGTCCTTTGTGTGTGGCTGTATGCAGATGCTGAGACCTCGATGAGGGGTGTATAACTTCCCGTCCTTTGTGTTTGGCTGTATGCAGATGCTCTGACCTCAGTGAGATGTGTTTAACTTCCCGTTCTTTGTGATTGGCTGTATGCAGATGCTGAGACCTCGATGAGGGGTGTATAACTTCCCGTCCTTCGTGTGTGGCTGTATGCAGATGCTGTGACCTCAGTGAGGGGTGTATAACTTCCCGTCCTTTGTGTGTGGCTGTATGCAGACGCTGAGACCTCGATGAGGGGTGTATAACTTCCCGTCCTTTGTGTTTGGCTGTATACAGATGTTGAGACCTCAGTGAGGGGTGTATAACTTCCCGTCCTTTGTGTTTGGCTGTATGCAGATGCTGTGACCTCAGTGAGGTGTGTATAACTTCCCGTCCTTTGTGTTTGGCTGTATGCACATGTTGAGACCTCAGTGAGGGGTGTATAACTTCCCGTCCTTTGTGTTTGGCTGTATGCAGATGCTGAGAACTCAGTGAGGTGTGTATAACTTCCCGTCCTTCGTGTGTGGCTGTATGCAGATGCTGTGACCTCAGTGAGGGGTGTATAACTTCCCGTCCTTTGTGTGTGGCTGTATGCAGATGCTGTGACCTCAGTGAGGGGTGTATAACTTCCCGTCCTTTGTGTGTGGCTGTATGCAGATGCTGAGACCACGATGAGGGGTGTATAACTTCCCGTCCTTTGTGTTTGGCTGTATGCAGATGTTGAGACCTCAGTGAGGGGTGTATAAATTCCCGTCCTTTGTGTGTGGCTGTATGCAGATGCTGAGACCTCGATGAGGGGTGTATAACTTCCCGTCCTTTGTGTTTGGCTGTATGCAGATGTTGAGACCTCAGTGAGGGGTGTTTAACTTCCCGTCCTTTGTGTTTGGCTGTATGCAGATGCTGTGACCTCAGTGAGGTGTGTATAACTTCCCGTCCTTTGTCTTTGGCTGTATGCAGATGTTGAGACCTCAGTGAGGGGTGTATAACTTCCCGTCCTTTGTCTGTGGTTGTATGCAGATGCTGAGACCTCAGTGAGTGGTGTATAACTTCCCGTCCTTCGTGTGTGGCTGTATGCAGATGCTGTGACCTCAGTGAGGGGTGTATAACTTCCCTTCCTTTGTGTGTGGCTGTATGCAGATGCTGTGACCTCAGTGAGGGGTGTATAACTTCCCGTCCTTTGTGTGTGGCTGTATGCAGATGCTGTGACCTCAGTGAGGGTTGTATAACTTCCTGTCCTTTGTGTTTGGCTGTATGCAGATGTTGAGACCTCAGTGAGGGGTGTATAACTTCCCGTCCTTTGTGTTTGGCTGTATGCAGATGCTGTGACCACAGTGAGGTGTGCATAACTTCCCGTCCTTTGTGTTTGGCTGTATGCGGATGCTGAGACCTCGATGACGGGTGTATAACTTCCCGTCCTTCGTGTGTGAATGTACGCAGATGCTGTGACCTCGGTGAGGGGTTTATAACTTCCCGTCCTTCGTGTGTGGCTGTATTCAGATGCTGTGACCTCGGTGACGGGTGTATAACTTCCCGTCCTTTGTGTTTGGCTGTATGCAGATGCTGAGACCTCGATTAGGGGTGTATAACTTCCCGTCCTTTGTGTTTGGCTGTATGCAGATGCTGAGACCTCAGTGAGGGGTGTATAACTTCCCGTCCTTTGTGTTTGGCTGTATGCAGATGCTGTGACCTCAGTGAGGTGTGTATAACTTCCCGTCCTTTGTGTTTGGCTGTATGCAGATGCTGAGACCTCGATGAGGGGTGTATAACTTCCCGTCCTTCGTGTGTGACTGTATGCAGATGCTGTGACCTCGGTGAGCGGTGTAAACCTTCCCGTCCTTCGTGTGTGGCTGTATGCAGATGCTGTGACCTCAGTGACGGGTGTATAACTTCCCGTCCTTTGTGTTTGGCTGTATGCAGATGGTGTGACCTCGGTGAGGGGTGTATAACTTCCCGTCCTTTGTGTGTGGCTGTATGCAGATGCTGTGACCTCAGTGAGGGGTGTATAACTTCCCGTCCTTTCTGTGTGGCTATATGCAGATGCTGTGACCTCAGTGAGGGGTGTATAACTTCCCGTCCTTCGTGTGTGGCTGTATGCAGATGCTGTGACCTCAGTGAGGGGTGTATAACTTCCCGTCCTTTGTGTTTGGCTGTATGCAGATGCTGTGACCTCAGTGAGGGGTGTATAATTTCCCGTCCTTTGTGTTTGGCTGTATGCAGATGCTGAGACCTCGATGAGGGGTGTATAACTTCCCGTCCTTCGTGTGTGACTATGCAGGTGCTGTGACCTCCATGAGGGGTGTATAACTTCCCGTCCTTTGTGTTTGGCTGTATGCAGATGTTGAGACCTCAGTGAGGGGTGTATAACTTCCCGTCCTTTGTGTTTGGCTGTATGCAGATGCTGTGAACTCAGTGCGGGGTGTATAACTTCCCGTCCTTTGTGTGTGGCTGTATGCAGATGCTGTGACCTCAGTGAGGGGTGTATAACTTCCCGTCCTTCGTGTGTGACTATGCAGGTGCTGTGAGCTCTATGAGTGTTGTATAACTTCCCGTCCTTTGTGTTTGGCTGTATGCAGGTGCTGTGACCTCCATGAGGGGTGTATAACTTCCCGTCCTTTGTGTCTGGCTGTATGCAGATGCTGTGACCTCAGTTAGGGGTGTATAACTTCCCTTCCCTTGTGTTTGGCTGTATGCAGATGCGGAGACCTCGATGAGGTGTGTATAACTTCCCGTCCTTCGTGTGTGGCTGTATGCAGTTGCTGTGACCTCGGTGAGGGGTGTATAACTTCCCGTCCTTTGTGTTTGGCTGTATGCAGATGCTGAGACCTCGATGAGGGGTGCATAACTTCCCGTCCTTCTTGTGTGTCTATGCAGGTGCTGTGACCTCCATGAGTGGTGTATAACTTCCCGTCCTTTGTGTTTGACTGTATGCAGATGCTGAGACCTCGATGAGGGGTGTATAACTTCCCGTCCTTTGTGTTTGCCTGTATGCAGATGCTGAGACTTCAGTGAGGGGTGTATAACTTCCCGTCCTTTGTGTTTGGCTGTATGCAGATGCTGTGACCTCCATGAGTGGTGTATAACTTCCCGTCCTTTGTGTTTGACTGTATGCAAATGCTGAGACCTCAGTGAGGGGTGTACAACATCCCGTCCTTTGTGTTTGGCTGTATGCAGATGCTGTTACCTCAGTGAGGGGTGTATAACTTCCCGACCTTCGTGTGTGGCTGTATGCAGATGCTGAGAACTCGATGAGGGGTGTTTAACTTCCCGTCCTTTGTGTTTGGCTGTATGCAGATGCTGAGACCTCAGTGTGGGGTGTATAACTTCCCGTCCTTTGTGTTTGGCTGTATGCAGATGCTGTGACCTCAGTGAGGTGTGTATAACTTCCCGTCCTTTGTGTTTGGCTGTATGCAGATGCTGAGACCTCGATGAGGGGTGTATAACTTCCCGTCCTTTGTGTGTGGCTGTATGCAGATGCTGTGACCTCGGTGAGGGGTGTATAACTTCCCGTCCTTCGTGTGTGGCTGTATGCAGATGCTGTGACCTCAGTGAGGGGTGTATAACTTCCTGTCCTTCGTGTATGGCTGTATGCAGATGTTTTGACCTCAGTGAGGGGTGTATAACTTCCCGTCCTTCGTGTGTGGCTGTATGCAGATGCTGTGACCTCGATGAGGGGTGTATAACTTCCCGTCCTTCATGTGTGGCTGTATGCAAATGCTGTGACCTCAGTGAGGGGTGTATAACTTCCCGTCCTTTGTGTGTGACTGTATGCAGATGCTGTGACCTCAGTGAGGGGTGTATAACTTCCCGACCTTCGTGTGTGGCTGTATGCAGATGGTGTGACCTCAGTGACGGGTGCATAACTTCCAGTCCTTTGTGTTTCGCTGTATGTAGATGCTGTGACCTCGGTGAGGGGTGTATAACTTCCCGTCCTTTGTGTTTGGCTGTATGCAGATGCTGAGACCTCGATGAGGGGTGTATAACTTCCCGTCCTTTCTGTTTGGCTGTATGCAGATGCTGTGACCTCAGTGAGGGGTGTATAACTTCCCGTCCTTTGTGTTTGGCTGTATGCAGATGCTGAGACCTCAGTGAGGGGTGTATAACTTCCCGTCCTTTGTGTGTGGCTGTATGCAGATGTTGTGACCTCAGTGATGGGTGTATAACTTCCCGTCTTTCGTGTGTGGCTGTATGCAGATGCTGTGACCTCAGTGAGGGGTGTATAACTTCCCGTCCTTTGTGTGTGGCTGTATGCAGATGCTGTGACCTCAGTGAGGGGTGTATAACTTCCCGTCCTTTGTGTGTGGCTGCATGCAGACGCTGAGACCACGATGAGGGGTGTATAACTTCCCGTCCTTTGTGTTTGGCTGTATGCAGATGTTGAGACCTCAGTGAGGGGTGTATAACTTCCCGTCCTTTGTGTGTGGCTGTATGCAGATGCTGAGACCTCGATGAGGGGTGTATAACTTCCCGTCCTTTGTGTGTGGCTGTATGCAGATGCTGTGACCTCAGTGAGGGGTGTATAACTTCCCGTCCTTTGTGTGTGGCTGTATGCAGATGCTGTGACATCAGTGAGGGTTGTATAACTTCCTGTCCTTTGTGTTTGGCTGTATGCAGATGTTGAGACCTCAGTGAGGGGTGTATAACCTCCCGTACTTCGTGTGTGGCTGTATGCAGATGCTGTGACCTCAGTGAGGGGTGTATACCTTACCGTCCTTTGTGTTTGGCTGTATGCAGATGCTGTGACATCAGTGAGGGGTGTATAACTTCCCGTCCTTTGTGTTTGGCTGTATGCAGATGCTGAGACCTCGATGAGGGGTGTATAACTTCCCGTCCTTTGTGTTTGGTTGTATGCAGATGCTGAGACCTCGATGAGGGGTGTATAACTTCCCGTCCTTCGTGTGTGACTATGCAGGTGCTGTGACCTCCATGAGGGGTGTATAACTTCCCGTCCTTTGTGTTTTGCTGTATGCAGATGTTGAGACCTCAGTGAGGGGTGTATAACTTCCCGTCCTTTGTGTTTAGCTCTATGCAGATGCTGAGACCTCGATGAGGGGTGTATAACTTCCCGTCCTTTCTGTTTGGCTGTATGCAGATGCTGTGACCTCAGTGAGGGGTGTATAACTTCCCGTCTTTCGTGTGTGACTATGCAGGTGCTGTGACCTCCATGAGTGTTGTATAACTTCCCGTCCTTTGTGTTTGGCTGTATGCAGGTGCTGTGACCTCCATGAGGGGTGTATAACTTCCCGTCCTTTGTGTGTGGCTGTATGCAGATGCTGTGACCTCAGTGAGGGGTGTATAACTTCACTTCCCTTGTGTTTGGCTGTATGCAGATGCGGAGACCTCGATGAGGTGTGTATAACTTCCCGTCCTTCGTGTGTGGCTGTATGCAGATGCTGTGACCTCGGTGAGGGGTGTATAACTTCCCGTCCTTTGTGTTTGGCTGTATGCAGATGCTGAGACCTCGATGAGGGGTGCATAACTTCCCGTCCTTCTTGTGTGTCTATGCAGGTGCTGAGACCTCCATGAGTGGTGTATAACTTCCCGTCCTTTGTGTTTGACTGTATGCAGATTCTGAGACCTCGATGAGGGGTGTATAACTTCCCGTCCTTTGTGTTTGCCTGTATGCAGATGCTGAGACCTCAGTGAGGTGTGTATAACTTCCCGTCCTTTGTGTTTGGCTGTATGCAGATGCTGTGACCTCCATGAGTGGTGTATAACTTCCCGTCCTTTGTGTTTGACTGTATGCAGATGCTGAGACCTCAGTGAGGGGTGTACAACATCCCGTCCTTTGTGTTTGGCTGTATGCAGATGCTGTGACCTCAGTGAGGGGTGCATAACTTCCCGTCCTTTGTGTTTGGCTGTATGCAGATGCTGTGACCTCAGTGAGGGGTGTATAACTTCCCGACCTTCCTGTGTGACTGTATGCAGATGCTGAGACCTCGATGAGGGGTGTATAACTTCCCGTCCTTTGTGTTTGGCTGTATGCAGATGCTGAGACCTCGATGAGGCGTGTATAACTTCCCGTCCTTTGTGTTTGGCTGTATGCAGATGCTGAGACCTCAGTGAGGGGTGTATAACTTCCCATCCTTCGTGTGTGGCTGTATGCAGATGCTTTGACCTCAGTGAGGGGTGTATAACTTCCCGTCCTTTGTGTGTGGCTGTATGCAGATGCTGAGACCTCGATGAGGGGTGTATAACTTCCCGTCCTTTGTGTTTGTCTGTATGCAGATGCTGAGACCTCGATGAGGGGTGCATAACTTCCCGTCCTTCTTTTGTGTCTATGCAGGTGCTGAGACCTCCATGAGTGGTGTATAACTTCCCGTCCTTTGTGTTTGACTGTATGCAGATGCTGAGACCTCGATGAGGGGTGTATAACTTCCCGTCCTTTGTGTTTGCCTGTATGCAGATGCTGAGACCTCAGTGAGGGGTGTATAACTTCCCGTCCTTTGTGTTTGGCTGTATGCAGATGCTGTGACCTCCATGAGTGGTGTATAACTTCCCGTCCTTTGTGTTTGACTGTATGCAGATGCTGAGACCTCAGTGAGGGGTGTATAACTTCCCGTCCTTCGTGTGTGGCTGTATGCAGATGCTGTGACCTCAGTGAGGGGTGTATAACTTCCCGTCCTTTGTGTGTGGCTGTATGCAGATGCTGTGACCTCAGTGAGGGGGGTATAACTTCCCGTCCTTTGTGTGTGGCTGTATGCAGATGCTGAGACCTCGATGAGGGGTGTATAACTTCCCGTCCTTTGTGTTTGGCTGTATGTAGATGCTGAGACCTCGATGAGGGGTGCATAACTTCCCGTCCTTCTTGTGTGTCTATGCAGGTGCTGAGACCTCCATGAGTGGTGTATAACTTCCCGTCCTTTGTGTTTGATTGTATGCAGATGCTGAGACCTCGATGAGGGGTGTATAGCTTCCCGTCCTTTGTGTTTGGCTGTATGCAGATGCTGAGACCTCAGTGAGGGGTGTATAACTTCCCGTCCTTCGTGTGTGACTATGCAGGTGCTGTGACCTCCATGAGTGGTGTATAACTTCCCGTCCTTTGTGTTTGGCTGTATGCAGGTGCTGTGACCTCCATGAGGGGTGTATAACTTCCCGTCCTTTGTGTGTGGCTGTATGCAGATGCTGTGACCTCAGTGAGGGTTGTATAACTTCCCGTCCTTTGTGTTTGGCTGTATGCAGATGCTGAGACCTCGATGAGGGTTGCATAACTTCCCGTCCTTCTTGTGTGTCTATGCAGGTGCTGAGACCTCCATGAGTGGTGTATAACTTCCCGTCCTTTGTGTTTGACTGTATGCAGATGCTGAGACCTCGATGAGGGGTGTATAACTTCCCGTCCTTTGTGTTTGCCTGTATGCAGATGCTGAGACCTCAGTGAGGGGTGTATAACTTCCCGTCCTTTGTGTTTGACTGTATGCAGATGCTGAGACCTCAGTGAGGGGTGTACAACATCCCGTCCTTTGTGTTTGGCTGTATGCAGATGCTGTGACCTCAGTGAGGGGTGCATAACTTCCCGTCCTTTGTGTTTGGCTGTATGCAGATGCTGTGACCTCAGTGAGGGGTGTATAACTTCCCGACCTTCGTGTGTGGCTGTATGCAGATGCTGAGACCTCGATGAGGGGTGTATAACTTCCCGTCCTTTGTGTTTGGCTGTATGCAGATGCTGTGACCTCAGTGAGGTGTGTATAACTTCCCGTCCTTTGTGTTTGGCTGTATGCAGATGCTGAGACCTCGATGACGGGTGTATAACTTCCCGTCCTTTGTGTTTGGCTGTATGCAGATGCTGAGACCTCAGTGAGGGGTGTATAACTTCCCATCCTTCGTGTGTGGCTGTATGCTGATGCTGTGACCTCAGTGAGGGGTGTATAACTTCCCGTCCTTTGTGTGTGGCTGTATGCAGATGCTGTGACCTCAGTGAGGGGTGTATAACTTCCCGTCCTTCGTGTGTGGCTGTATGCGGATGCTGTGACCTCAGTGAGGGGTGTATAACTTCCCGTCCTTTGTGTGTGGCTGTATGCAGATGCTGTGACCTCAGTGAGGGGTGTATAACTTCCCGTCCTTTGTGTGTGGCTGTATGCAGATGCTGAGACCTCGATGAGGGGTGTATAACTTCCCGTCCTTTGTGTTTGGCTGTATGCAGATGTTGAGACCTCAGTGAGGGGTGTACAACTTCCCGTCCTTTGTGTGTGGCTGTATGCATATGCTGAGACCTCGATGAGGGGTGTATAACTTCCCGTCCTTTGTGTTTGGCTGTATGCAGATGCTGTGTCCTCAGTGAGATGTGTATAACTTCCCGTTCTTTGTGATTGGCTGTATGCAGATGCTGAGACCTCGATGAGGGGTGTATAACTTCCCGTCCTTCGTGTGTGGCTGTATGCAGATGCTGTGACCTCAGTGAGGGGTGTATAACTTCCCGTCCTTTGTGTGTGGCTGTATGCAGATGCTGAGACCTCGATGAGGGGTGTATAACTTCCCGTCCTTTGTGTTTGGCTGTATGCAGATGTTGAGACCTCAGTGAGGGGTGTATAACTTCCCGTCCTTTGTGTTTGGCTGTATGCAGATGCTGTGACCTCAGTGAGGTGTGTATAACTTCCCGTCCTTTGTGTTTGGCTGTATGCAGATGTTGAGACCTCAGTGAGGGGTGTATAACTTCCCGTCCTTTGTGTTTGGCTGTATGCAGATGCTGAGACCTCAGTGAGGGGTGTATAACTTCCCGTCCTTCGTGTGTGGCTGTATGCAGATGCTGTGACCTCAGTGAGGGGTGTATAACTTCCCATCCTTTGTGTGTGGCTGTATGCAGATGCTGTGACCTCAATGAGGGGTGTATAACTTCCCATCCTTTGTGTGTGGCTGTATGCAGACGCTGAGACCACGATGAGGGGTGTATAACTTCCCGTCCTTTGTGTTTGGCTGTATGCAGATGTTGAGACCTCAGTGAGGGGTGTATAACTTCCCGTCCTTTGTGTGTGGCTGTATGCAGATGCTGAGACCTCGATGAGGGGTGTATAACTTCCCGTCCTTTGTGTTTGGCTGTATGCAGATGCTGTGACCTCAGTGAGGGGTGTATAACTTCCCGTCCTTTGTGTGTGGCTGTATGCAGATGCTGAGACCTCGATGAGGGGTGTATAACTTCCCGTCCTTTGTGTTTGGCTGTATGCAGATGTTGAGACCTCAGTGAGGGGTGTTTAACTTCCCGTCCTTTGTGTTTGGCTGTATGCAGATGCTGTGACCTTAGTGAGGTGTGTATAACTTCCCGTCCTTTGTGTTTGGCTGTATGCAGATGTTGAGACCTCAGTGAGGTGTGTATAACTTCCCGTCCTTTGTTTGTGGTTGTATGCAGATGCTGAGACCTCAGTGAGGGGTGTATAACTTCCCGTCCTTCGTGTGTGGCTGTATGCAGATGCTGTGACCTCAGTGAGGGGTATATAACTTCCCTTCCTTTGTGTGTGGCTGTATGCAGATGCTGTGACCTCAGTGAGGGGTGTATAACTTCCCGTCCTTTGTGTGTGGCTGTATGCAGATGCTGTGACATCAGTGAGGGTTGTATAACTTCCTGTCCTTTGTGTTTGGCTGTATGCAGATGTTGAGACCTCAGTGAGGGGTGTATAACTTCCTGTCCTTTGTGTGTGGCTGTTTGCAGATGCTGTGACCTCAGTGAAGGGTGTATAACTTCCCGTCCTTTGTGTGTGGCTGTATGCAGATGCTGTGACCTCAGTGAGGCGTGTATAACTTCCCGTCCTTTGTGTTTGGCTGTATGCAGATGCTGTGACCTCAGTGAGGTGTGTATAACTTCCCGTCCTTTGTGTTTGGCTGTATGCAGATGCTGTGACCACAGTGAGGTGTGCATAACTTCCCGTCCTTTGTGTTTGGCTGTATGCGGATGCTGAGACCTCGATGAGGGGTGTATAACTTCCCGTCCTTCGTGTGTGACTGTACGTAGATGCTGTGACCTCGGTGAGGGGTGTATAACTTCCCGTCCTTCGTGTGTGGCTGTATTCAGATGCTGTGACCTCGGTGACGGGTGTATAACTTCCCGTCCTTTGTGTTTGGCTGTATGCAGATGCTGAGACCTCGATGAGGGGTGTATAACTTCCCGTCATTTGTGTTTGGCTCTATGCAGATGCTGAGACCTCAGTGAGGGGTGTATAACTTCCCGTCCTTTGTGTTTGGCTGTATGCAGATGCTGTGACCTCAGTGAGGTGTGTATAACTTCCCGTCCTTTGTGTTTGGCTGTATGCAGATTCTGAGACCTCGATGAGGGGTGTATAACTTCCCGTCCTTCGTGTGTGACTGTATGCAGATGCTGTGACCTCGGTGAGCGGTGTAAAACTTCCCGTCGTTCGTGTGTGGCTGTATGCAGATGCTGTGACCTCAGTGAGGGGTGCATAACTTCCCGTCCTTTGTGTTTGGCTGTATGCAGATGGTGTGACCTCGGTGAGGGGTGTATAACTTCCCGTCCTTTGTGTTTGGCTGTATGCAGATGCTGAGACCTCGATGAAGGGTGTATAACTTCCCGTCCTTTGTGTTTGTCTGTATGCAGAGGCTGTGACCTCAGTGAGGGGTGTATAACTTCCCGTCCTTTGTGTTTGGCTGTATGCAGATGCTAAGACCTCAGTGAGGGGTGTATAACTTCCCGTCCTTTGTGTGTGGCTGTATGCAGATGCTGTGACCTCAGTGAGGGGTGTATAACTTCCCGTCCTTTCTGTGTGGCTATATGCAGATGCTGTGACCTCAGTGAGGGGTGTATAACTTCCCGTCCTTCGTGTGTGACTGTATGCAGATGCTGTGACCTCAGTGAGGGGTGTATAACTTCCCGTCATTTGTGTTTGGCTGTATGCAGATGCTGTGACCTCAGTGAGGGGTGTATAACTTCCCGTCCTTTGTGTTTGGCTGTATGCAGATGCTGAGACCTCGATGAGGGGTGTATAACTTCCCGTCCTTTGTGTTTGGCTGTATGCAGATGCTGAGACCTCGATGAGGGGTGTATAACTTCCCGTCCTTCGTGTGTGACTATGCAGGTCCTGTGACCTCTATGAGGGGTGTATAACTTCCCGTCCTTTGTGTTTGGCTGTATGCAGATGTTGAGACCTCAGTGAGGGGTGTATAACTTCCCGTCCTTTGTGTTTGGCTGTATGCAGATGCTGTGACCTCAGTGCGGGGTGTATAACTTCCCGTCCTTTGTGTGTGGCTGTATGCAGATGCTGTGACCTCAGTGAGGGGTGTATAACTTCCCGTCCTTCGTGTGTGACTATGCAGATGCTGTGAGCTCCATGAGTGGTGTATAACTTCCCGCCCTTTGTGTTTGGCTGTATGCAGGTCCTGTGACCTCCATGAGGGGTGTATAACTTCCCGTCCTTTGTGTGTGGCTGTATGCAGATGCTTTGACCTCGGTGAGGGGTGTATAACTTCCCGTCCTTTGTGTTTGGCTGTATGCAGATGCTGAGACCTCGATGAGGGGTGCATAACTTCCCGTCCTTCTTGTGTGTCTACGCAGGTGCTGTGACCTCCATGAGTGGTGTATAACTTCCCGTCCTTTGTGTTTGACTGTATGCAGATGCTGAGACCTCGATGAGGGGTGTATAACTTCCCGTCCTTTGTGTTTGCCTGTATGCAGATGCTGAGACCTCAGTGAGGGGTGTATAACTTCCCGTCCTTTGTGTTTGGCTGTATGCAGATGCTGTGACCTCCATGAGTGGTGTATAACTTCCCGTCCTTTGTGTTTGACTGTATGCAGATGCTGAGACCTCAGTGAGGGGTGTACAACATCCCGTCCTTTGTGTTTGGCTGTATGCAGATGCTGTGACCTCCGTGAGGGGTGTATAACTTCCCGACCTTCGTGTGTGGCTGTATGCAGATGCTGAGACCTCGATGAGGGGTGTATAACTTCCCGTCCTTTGTGTTTGGCTGTATGCAGATGCTGAGACCTCAGTGAGGGGTGTATAACTTCCCGTCCTTTGTGTTTGGCTGTATGCAGATGCTGTGACCTCAGTGAGGTGTGTATAACTTCCCGTCATTTGTGTTTGGCTGTATGCAGATGCTGAGACCTCGATGAGGGGTGTATAACTTCCCGTCCTTTGTGTGTGGCTGTATGCAGATGCTGTGACCTCGGTGAGGGGTGTATAACTTCCCGTCCTTCGTGTGTGGCTGTATGCAGATGCTGTGACCTCAGTGAGGGGTGTATAACTTCCTGTCCTTCGTGTATGGCTGTATGCAGATGTTGTGACCTCAGTGAGGGGTGTATAACTTCCCGTCCTTCGTGTGTGGCTGTATGCAGATGCTGTGACCTCGATGAGGGGTGTATAACTTCCCGTCCTTCATGTGTGGCTGTATGCAAATGCTGTGACCTCAGTGAGGGGTGTATAACTTCCCGTCCTTTGTGTGTGACTGTATGCAGATGATGTGACCTCAGTGAGGGGTGTATAACTTCCTGACCTTCGTGTGTGGCTGTATGCAGATGCTGTGACCTCAGTGACGGGTGTATAACTTCCCGTCCTTTGTGTTTGGCTGTATGTAGATGCTGTGACCTCGGTGAGGGTTGTATAACTTCCCGTCCTTTGTGTTTGGCTGTATGCAGATGCTGAGACCTCGATGAGGGGTGTATAACTTCCCGTCCTTTCTGTTTGGCTGTATGCAGATGCTGTGACCTCAGTGAGGGGTGTATAACTCCCGTCCTTTGTGTTTGGCTGTATGCAGATGCTGAGACCTCAGTGAGGGGTGTATAACTTCCCGTCCTTTGTGTGTGGCTGTATGCAGATGTTGTGACCTCAGTGAGGGGTGTATAACTTCCCGTCCTTTGTGTGTGGCTGTATGCAGACGCTGTGACCTCAGTGAGGGGTGTATAACTTCCCGTCCTTTGTGTGTGGCTGTATGCAGATGCTGAGACCTCGATGAGGGGTGTATAACTTCCTGTCCTTCGTGTTTGGCTGTATGCAGATGCTGAGACCTCAGTGAGGGGTGTATAACTTCCCGTCCTTTGTGTGTGGCTGTATGCAGATGTTGTGACCTCAGTGAGGGGTGTATAACTTCCCGTCCTTTGTGTGTGGCTGTATGCAGATGCTGTGACCTCAGTGAGGGGTGTATAACTTCCCGTCCTTTGTGTGTGGCTGTATGCAGATGCTGAGACCTCGATGACGGGTGTATAACTTCCCGTCCTTCGTGTTTGGCTGTATGCAGACGCTGAGACCTCAGTGAGGGGTGTATAACTTCCCGTTTTTTGTGTTTGGCTGTATGCAGATGTTGAGACCTCAGTGAGGGGTGTATAACTTCCCGTCCTTTGTGTTTGGCTGTATGCAGATGCTCTGACCTCAGTGAGGGGTGTATAACTTCCCGTCCTTTGTGTTTGGCTGTATGCAGATGCTGGGACCTCAGTGAGGGGTGTATAACTTCCCGTCCTTTGTGTTTGGCTGTATGCAGATGCTGTGACCTCATTGAGGGGTGTATAACTTCCCGTCCTTTGTGTTTGGCTGTATGCAGATGCTGGGACCTCAGTGAGGGGTGTATAACTTCCCGTCCTTTGTGTTTGGCTGTATGCAGATGTTGTGACCTCAGTGAGGGGTGTATAACTTCCCGTCCTATGTGTGTGGCTGTATGGAGATTCTGTGACCTTAGTGAGGGGTGTATAACTTCCCATCCTTCGTGTGTGAGTATGCAGGTGCTGTGACCTCCATGAGTGGTGTATAACTTCCCGTCCTTTGTGTTTGGCTGTATGCAGGTGCTGTGATCTCCATGAGGGGTGTATAACTTCCCGTCCTTTGTGTCTGGCTGTATGCAGATGCTGTGACCTCAGTGAGGGGTGTATAACTTCCCGTCCTTTGTGTTTGGCTGTATGCAGATGCTGAGACCTCGATGAGGGGTGTATAACTTCCCGTCCTTCGTGTGTGGCTGTATGCAGATGCTTTGACCTCGGTGAGGGGTGTATAACTTCCCGTCCTTTGTGTTTGGCTGTATGCAGATGCTGAGACCTCGATGAGGGGTGTAAAACTTCCTGTCCTTCTTGTGTGTCTATGCAGGTGCTGTGACCTCCATGAGTGGTGTATAACTTCCCGTCCTTTGTGTTTGAGTGTATGCAGATGCTGAGACCTCGATGAGGGGTGTTTAACTTCCCGTCCTTTGTGTTTGGCTGTATGCAGATGCTGAGACCTCAGTGAGGGGTGTATAACTTCCCGTCCTTTGTGTTTGGCTGTATGCAGATGCTGTGACCTCCATGAGTGGTGTATAACTTCCCGTCCTTTGTGTTTGACTGTATGCAGATGCTGTGACCTCAGTGAGGGGTGTATAACTTCCCATCCTTCGTGTGTGAGTATGCAGGTGCTGTGACCTCCATGAGTGGTGTATAACTTCCCGTCCTTTGTGTTTGGCTGTATACAGGTGCTGTGATCTCCATGAGGGGTGTATAACTTCCCGTCCTTTGTGTCTGGCTGTATGCAGATGCTGTGACCTCAGTGAGGGGTGTATAACTTCCCGTCCTTTGTGTTTGGCTGTATGCAGATGCTGAGACCTCGATGAGGGGTGTATAACTTCCCGTCCTTCGTGTGTGGCTGTATGCAGATGCTGTGACCTCGGTGAGGGGTGTATAACTTCCCGTCCTTTGTGTTTGGCTGTATGCAGATGCTGAGACCTCAGTGAGGGGTGTATAACTTCCCGTCCTTTGTGTTTGGCTGTATGCAGATGCTGTGACCTCAGTGAGGTGTGTATAACTTCCCGTCCTTTGTGTTTGGCTGTATGCAGATGCTGAGACCTCGATGAGGGGTGTATAACTTCCCGTCCTTCGTGTGTGACTGAATGCAGATGCTGTGACCTCGGTGAGCGGTGTAAACCTTCCCGTCCTTCGTGTGTGGCTGTATGCAGATGCTGTGACCTCAGTGACGGGTGTATAACTTCCCGTCCTTTGTGTTTGGCTGTATGCAGATGGTGTGACCTCGGTGAGGGGTGTATAACTTCCCGTCCTTTGTGTGTGGCTGTATGCAGATGCTGTGACCTCAGTGAGGGGTGTATAACTTCCCGTCCTTTCTGTGTGGCTATATGCAGATGCTGTGACCTCAGTGAGGGGTGTATAACTTCCCGTCCTTCGTGTGTGGCTGTATGCAGATGCTGTGACCTCAGTGAGGGGTGTATAACTTCCCGTCCTTTGTGTTTGGCTGTATGCAGATGCTGTGACCTCAGTGAGGGGTGTATAATTTCCCGTCCTTTGTGTTTGGCTGTATGCAGATGCTGAGACCTCGATGAGGGGTGTATAACTTCCCGTCCTTCGTGTGTGACTATGCAGGTGCTGTGACCTCCATGAGGGGTGTATAACTTCCCGTCCTTTGTGTTTGGCTGTATGCAGATGTTGAGACCTCAGTGAGGGGTGTATAACTTCCCGTCCTTTGTGTTTGGCTGTATGCAGATGCTGTGAACTCAGTGCGGGGTGTATAACTTCCCGTCCTTTGTGTGTGGCTGTATGCAGATGCTGTGACCTCAGTGAGGGGTGTATAACTTCCCGTCCTTCGTGTGTGACTATGCAGGTGCTGTGAGCTCTATGAGTGTTGTATAACTTCCCGTCCTTTGTGTTTGGCTGTATGCAGGTGCTGTGACCTCCATGAGGGGTGTATAACTTCCCGTCCTTTGTGTCTGGCTGTATGCAGATGCTGTGACCTCAGTGAGGGGTGTATAACTTCCCTTCCCTTGTGTTTGGCTGTATGCAGATGCGGAGACCTCGATGAGGTGTGTATAACTTCCCGTCCTTCGTGTGTGGCTGTATGCAGTTGCTGTGACCTCGGTGAGGGGTGTATAACTTCCCGTCCTTTGTGTTTGGCTGTATGCAGATGCTGAGACCTCGATGAGGGGTGCATAACTTCCCGTCCTTCTTGTGTGTCTATGCAGGTGCTGTGACCTCCATGAGTGGTGTATAACTTCCCGTCCTTTGTGTTTGACTGTATGCAGATGCTGAGACCTCGATGAGGGGTGTATAACTTCCCGTCCTTTGTGTTTGCCTGTATGCAGATGCTGAGACCTCAGTGAGGGGTGTATAACTTCCCGTCCTTTGTGTTTGGCTGTATGCAGATGCTGTGACCTCCATGAGTGGTGTATAACTTCCCGTCCTTTGTGTTTGACTGTATGCAAATGCTGAGACCTCAGTGAGGGGTGTACAACATCCCGTCCTTTGTGTTTGGCTGTATGCAGATGCTGTTACCTCAGTGAGGGGTGTATAACTTCCCGACCTTCGTGTGTGGCTGTATGCAGATGCTGAGAACTCGATGAGGGGTGTTTAACTTCCCGTCCTTTGTGTTTGGCTGTATGCAGATGCTGAGACCTCAGTGTGGGGTGTATAACTTCCCGTCCTTTGTGTTTGGCTGTATGCAGATGCTGTGACCTCAGTGAGGTGTGTATAACTTCCCGTCCTTTGTGTTTGGCTGTATGCAGATGCTGAGACCTCGATGAGGGGTGTATAACTTCCCGTCCTTTGTGTGTGGCTGTATGCAGATGCTGTGACCTCGGTGAGGGGTGTATAACTTCCCGTCCTTTGTGTGTGGCTGTATGCAGATGCTGTGACCTCAGTGAGGGGTGTATAACTTCCTGTCCTTCGTGTATGCCTGTATGCAGATGTTTTGACCTCAGTGAGGGGTGTATAACTTCCCGTCCTTCGTGTGTGGCTGTATGCAGATGCTGTGACCTCGATGAGGGGTGTATAACTTCCCGTCCTTCATGTGTGGCTGTATGCAAATGCTGTGACCTCAGTGAGGGGTGTATAACTTCCCGTCCTTTGTGTGTGACTGTATGCAGATGCTGTGACCTCAGTGAGGGGTGTATAACTTTCCGACCTTCGTGTGTGGCTGTATGCAGATGGTGTGACCTCAGTGACGGGTGCATAACTTCCAGTCCTTTGTGTTTCGCTGTATGTAGATGCTGTGACCTCGGTGAGGGGTGTATAATTTCCCGTCCTTTGTGTTTGGCTGTATGCAGATGCTGAGACCTCGATGAGGGGTGTATAACTTCCCGTCCTTTCTGTTTGGCTGTATGCAGATGCTGTGACCTCAGTGAGGGGTGTATAACTTCCCGTCCTTTGTGTTTGGCTGTATGCAGATGCTGAGACCTCAGTGAGGGGTGTATAACTTCCCGTCCTTTGTGTGTGGCTGTATGCAGATGTTGTGACCTCAGTGATGGGTGTATAACTTCCCGTCTTTCGTGTGTGGCTGTATGCAGATGCTGTGACCTCAGTGAGGGGTGTATAACTTCCCGTCCTTTGTGTGTGGCTGTATGCAGATGCTGTGACCTCAGTGAGGGGTGTATAACTTCCCGTCCTTTGTGTGTGGCTGCATGCAGACGCTGAGACCACGATGAGGGGTGTATAACTTCCCGTCCTTTGTGTTTGGCTGTATGCAGATGTTGAGACCTCAGTGAGGGGTGTATAACTTCCCGTCCTTTGTGTGTGGCTGTATGCAGATGCTGAGACCTCGATGAGGGGTGTATAACTTCCCGTCCTTTGTGTGTGGCTGTATGCAGATGCTGTGACCTCAGTGAGGGGTGTATAACTTCCCGTCCTTTGTGTGTGGCTGTATGCAGATGCTGTGACATCAGTGAGGGTTGTATAACTTCCTGTCCTTTGTGTTTGGCTGTATGCAGATGTTGAGACCTCAGTGAGGGGTGTATAACCTCCCGTCCTTCGTGTGTGGCTGTATGCAGATGCTGTGACCTCAATGAGGGGTGTATACCTTACCGTCCTTTGTGTTTGGCTGTATGCAGATGCTGTGACATCAGTGAGGGGTGTATAACTTCCCGTCCTTTGTGTTTGGCTGTATGCAGATGCTGAGACCTCGATGAGGGGTGTATAACTTCCCGTCCTTTGTGTTTGGTTGTATGCAGATGCTGAGACCTCGATGAGGGGTGTATAACTTCCCGTCCTTCGTGTGTGACTATGCAGGTGCTGTGACCTCCATGAGGGGTGTATAACTTCCCGTCCTTTGTGTTTTGCTGTATGCAGATGTTGAGACCTCAGTGAGGGGTGTATAACTTCCCGTCCTTTGTGTTTAGCTCTATGCAGATGCTGAGACCTCGATGAGGGGTGTATAACTTCCCGTCCTTTCTGTTTGGCTGTATGCAGATGCTGTGACCTCAGTGAGGGGTGTATAACTTCCCGTCTTTCGTGTGTGACTATGCAGGTGCTGTGACCTCCATGAGTGTTGTATAACTTCCCGTCCTTTGTGTTTGGCTGTATGCAGGTGCTGTGACCTCCATGAGGGGTGTATAACTTCCCGTCCTTTGTGTGTGGCTGTATGCAGATGCTGTGACCTCAGTGAGGGGTGTATAACTTCACATCCCTTGTGTTTGGCTGTATGCAGATGCGGAGACCTCGATGAGGTGTGTATAACTTCCCGTCCTTCGTGTGTGGCTGTATGCAGATGCTGTGACCTCGGTGAGGGGTGTATAACTTCCCGTCCTTTGTGTTTGGCTGTATGCAGATGCTGAGACCTCGATGAGGGGTGCATAACTTCCCGTCCTTCTTGTGTGTCTATGCAGGTGCTGAGACCTCCATGAGTGGTGTATAACTTCCCGTCCTTTGTGTTTGACTGTATGCAGATTCTGAGACCTCGATGAGGGGTGTATAACTTCCCGTCCTTTGTGTTTGCCTGTATGTAGATGCTGAGACCTCAGTGAGGTGTGTATAACTTCCCGTCCTTTGTGTTTGGCTGTATGCAGATGCTGTGACCTCCATGAGTGGTGTATAACTTCCCGTCCTTTGTGTTTGACTGTATGCAGATGCTGAGACCTCAGTGAGGGGTGTACAACATCCCGTCCTTTGTGTATGGCTGTATGCAGATGCTGTGACCTCAGTGAGGGGTGCATAACTTCCCGTCCTTTGTGTTTGGCTGTATGCAGATGCTGTGACCTCAGTGAGGGGTGTATAACTTCCCGACCTTCGTGTGTGACTGTATGCAGATGCTGAGACCTCGATGAGGGGTGTATAACTTCCCGTCCTTTGTGTTTGGCTGTATGCAGATGCTGAGACCTCGATGAGGGGTGTATAACTTCCCGTCCTTTGTGTTTGGCTGTATGCAGATGCTGAGACCTCAGTGAGGGGTGTATAACTTCCCGTCCTTCGTGTGTGGCTGTATGCAGATGCTTTGACCTCAGTGAGGGGTGTATAACTTCCCGTCCTTTGTGTGTGGCTGTATGCAGATGCTGAGACCTCGATGAGGGGTGTATAACTTCCCGTCCTTTGTGTTTGTCTGTATGCAGATGCTGAGACCTCGATGAGGGGTGCATAACTTCCCGTCCTTCTTTTGTGTCTATGCAGGTGCTGAGACCTCCATGAGTGGTGTATAACTTCCCGTCCTTTGTGTTTGACTGTATGCAGATGCTGAGACCTCGATGAGGGGTGTATAACTTCCCGTCCTTTGTGTTTGCCTGTATGCAGATGCTGAGACCTCAGTGAGGGGTGTATAACTTCCCGTCCTTTGTGTTTGGCTGTATGCAGATGCTGTGACCTCCATGAGTGGTGTATAACTTCCCGTCCTTTGTGTTTGACTGTATGCAGATGCTGAGACCTCAGTGAGGGGTGTATAACTTCCCGTCCTTCGTGTGTGGCTGTATGCAGATGCTGTGACGTCAGTGAGGGGTGTATAACTTCCCGTCCTTTGTGTGTGGCTGTATGCAGATGCTGTGACCTCAGTGAGGGGGGTATAACTTCCCGTCCTTTGTGTGTGGCTGTATGCAGATGCTGAGACCTCGATGAGGGGTGTATAACTTCCCGTCCTTTGTGTTTGGCTGTATGTAGATGCTGAGACCTCGATGAGGGGTGCATAACTTCCCGTCCTTCTTGTGTGTCTATGCAGGTGCTGAGACCTCCATGAGTGGTGTATAACTTCCCGTCCTTTGTGTTTGATTGTATGCAGATGCTGAGACCTCGATGAGGGGTGTATAGCTTCCCGTCCTTTGTGTTTGGCTGTATGCAGATGCTGAGACCTCAGTGAGGGGTGTATAACTTCCCGTCCTTCGTGTGTGACTATGCAGGTGCTGTGACCTCCATGAGTGGTGTATAACTTCCCGTCCTTTGTGTTTGGCTGTATGCAGGTGCTGTGACCTCCATGAGGGGTGTATAACTTCCCGTCCTTTGTGTGTGGCTGTATGCAGATGCTGTGACCTCAGTGAGGGTTGTATAACTTCCCGTCCTTTGTGTTTGGCTGTATGCAGATGCTGAGACCTCGATGAGGGTTGCATAACTTCCCGTCCTTCTTGTGTGTCTATGCAGGTGCTGAGACCTCCATGAGTGGTGTATAACTTCCCGTCCTTTGTGTTTGACTGTATGCAGATGCTGAGACCTCGATGAGGGGTGTATAACTTCCCGTCCTTTGTGTTTGCCTGTATGCAGATGCTGAGACCTCAGTGAGGGGTGTATAACTTCCCGTCCTTTGTGTTTGACTGTATGCAGATGCTGAGACCTCAGTGAGGGGTGTACAACATCCCGTCCTTTGTGTTTGGCTGTATGCAGATGCTGTGACCTCAGTGAGGGGTGCATAACTTCCCGTCCTTTGTGTTTGGCTGTATGCAGATGCTGTGACCTCAGTGAGGGGTGTATAACTTCCCGACCTTCGTGTGTGGCTGTATGCAGATGCTGAGACCTCGATGAGGGGTGTATAACTTCCCGTCCTTTGTGTTTGGCTGTATGCAGATGCTGTGACCTCAGTGAGGTGTGTATAACTTCCCGTCCTTTGTGTTTGGCTGTATGCAGATGCTGAGACCTCGATGACGGGTGTATAACTTCCCGTCCTTTGTGTTTGGCTGTATGCAGATGCTGAGACCTCAGTGAGGGGTGTATAACTTCCCATCCTTCGTGTGTGGCTGTATGCTGATGCTGTGACCTCAGTGAGGGGTGTATAACTTCCCGTCCTTTGTGTGTGGCTGTATGCAGATGCTGTGACCTCAGTGAGGGGTGTATAACTTCCCGTCCTTCGTGTGTGGCTGTATGCGGATGCTGTGACCTCAGTGAGGGGTGTATAACTTCCCGTCCTTTGTGTGTGGCTGTATGCAGATGCTGTGACCTCAGTGAGGGGTGTATAACTTCCCGTCCTTTGTGTGTGGCTGTATGCAGATGCTGAGACCTCGATGAGGGGTGTATAACTTCCCGTCCTTTGTGTTTGGCTGTATGCAGATGTTGAGACCTCAGTGAGGGGTGTACAACTTCCCGTCCTTTGTGTGTGGCTGTATGCATATGCTGAGACCTCGATGAGGGGTGTATAACTTCCCGTCCTTTGTGTTTGGCTGTATGCAGATGCTGTGTCCTCAGTGAGATGTGTATAACTTCCCGTTCTTTGTGATTGGCTGTATGCAGATGCTGAGACCTCGATGAGGGGTGTATAACTTCCCGTCCTTCGTGTGTGGCTGTATGCAGATGCTGTGACCTCAGTGAGGGGTGTATAACTTCCCGTCCTTTGTGTGTGGCTGTATGCAGATGCTGAGACCTCGATGAGGGGTGTATAACTTCCCGTCCTTTGTGTTTGGCTGTATGCAGATGTTGAGACCTCAGTGAGGGGTGTATAACTTCCCGTCCTTTGTGTTTGGCTGTATGCAGATGCTGTGACCTCAGTGAGGTGTGTATAACTTCCCGTCCTTTGTGTTTGGCTGTATGCAGATGTTGAGACCTCAGTGAGGGGTGTATAACTTCCCGTCCTTTGTGTTTGGCTGTATGCAGATGCTGAGACCTCAGTGAGGGGTGTATAACTTCCCGTCCTTCGTGTGTGGCTGTATGCAGATGCTGTGACCTCAGTGAGGGGTGTATAACTTCCCATCCTTTGTGTGTGGCTGTATGCAGATGCTGTGACCTCAATGAGGGGTGTATAACTTCCCATCCTTTGTGTGTGGCTGTATGCAGACGCTGAGACCACGATGAGGGGTGTATAACTTCCCGTCCTTTGTGTTTGGCTGTATGCAGATGTTGAGACCTCAGTGAGGGGTGTATAACTTCCCGTCCTTTGTGTGTGGCTGTATGCAGATGCTGAGACCTCGATGAGGGGTGTATAACTTCCCGTCCTTTGTGTTTGGCTGTATGCAGATGCTGTGACCTCAGTGAGGGGTGTATAACTTCCCGTCCTTTGTGTGTGGCTGTATGCAGATGCTGAGACCTCGATGAGGGGTGTATAACTTCCCGTCCTTTGTGTTTGGCTGTATGCAGATGTTGAGACCTCAGTGAGGGGTGTTTAACTTCCCGTCCTTTGTGTTTGGCTGTATGCAGATGCTGTGACCTTAGTGAGGTGTATATAACTTCCCGTCCTTTGTGTTTGGCTGTATGCAGATGTTGAGACCTCAGTGAGGTGTGTATAACTTCCCGTCCTTTGTTTGTGGTTGTATGCAGATGCTGAGACCTCAGTGAGGGGTGTATAACTTCCCGTCCTTCGTGTGTGGCTGTATGCAGATGCTGTGACCTCAGTGAGGGGTATATAACTTCCCTTCCTTTGTGTGTGGCTGTATGCAGATGCTGTGACCTCAGTGAGGGGTGTATAACTTCCCGTCCTTTGTGTGTGGCTGTATGCAGATGCTGTGACATCAGTGAGGGTTGTATAACTTCCTGTCCTTTGTGTTTGGCTGTATGCAGATGTTGAGACCTCAGTGAGGGGTGTATAACTTCCTGTCCTTTGTGTGTGGCTCTTTGCAGATGCTGTGACCTCAGTGAAGGGTGTATAACTTCCCGTCCTTTGTGTGTGGCTGTATGCAGATGCTGTGACCTCAGTGAGGCGTGTATAACTTCCCGTCCTTTGTGTTTGGCTGTATGCAGATGCTGTGACCTCAGTGAGGTGTGTATAACTTCCCGTCCTTTGTGTTTGGCTGTATGCAGATGCTGTGACCACAGTGAGGTGTGCATAACTTCCCGTCCTTTGTGTTTGGCTGTATGCGGATGCTGAGACCTCGATGAGGGGTGTATAACTTCCCGTCCTTCGTGTGTGACTGTACGTAGATGCTGTGACCTCGGTGAGGGGTGTATAACTTCCCGTCCTTCGTGTGTGGCTGTATTCAGATGCTGTGACCTCGGTGACGGGTGTATAACTTCCCGTCCTTTGTGTTTGGCTGTATGCAGATGCTGAGACCTCGATGAGGGGTGTATAACTTCCCGTCATTTGTGTTTGGCTCTATGCAGATGCTGAGACCTCAGTGAGGGGTGTATAACTTCCCGTCCTTTGTGTTTGGCTGTATGCAGATGCTGTGACCTCAGTGAGGTGTGTATAACTTCCCGTCCTTTGTGTTTGGCTGTATGCAGATTCTGAGACCTCGATGAGGGGTGTATAACTTCCCGTCCTTCGTGTGTGACTGTATGCAGATGCTGTGACCTCGGTGAGCGGTGTAAAACTTCCCGTCGTTCGTGTGTGGCTGTATGCAGATGCTGTGACCTCAGTGAGGGGTGCATAACTTCCCGTCCTTTGTGTTTGGCTGTATGCAGATGGTGTGACCTCGGTGAGGGGTGTATAACTTCCCGTCCTTTGTGTTTGGCTGTATGCAGATGCTGAGACCTCGATGAAGGGTGTATAACTTCCCGTCCTTTGTGTTTGTCTGTATGCAGAGGCTGTGACCTCAGTGAGGGGTGTATAACTTCCCGTCCTTTGTGTTTGGCTGTATGCAGATGCTAAGACCTCAGTGAGGGGTGTATAACTTCCCGTCCTTTGTGTGTGGCTGTATGCAGATGCTGTGACCTCAGTGAGGGGTGTATAACTTCCCGTCCTTTCTGTGTGGCTATATGCAGATGCTGTGACCTCAGTGAGGGGTGTATAACTTCCCGTCCTTCGTGTGTGACTGTATGCAGATGCTGTGACCTCAGTGAGGGGTGTATAACTTCCCGTCCTTTGTGTTTGGCTGTATGCAGATGCTGTGACCTCAGTGAGGGGTGTATAACTTCCCGTCCTTTGTGTTTGGCTGTATGCAGATGCTGAGACCTCGATGAGGGGTGTATAACTTCCCGTCCTTTGTGTTTGGCTGTATGCAGATGCTGAGACCTCGATGAGGGGTGTATAACTTCCCGTCCTTCGTGTGTGACTATGCAGGTCCTGTGACCTCTATGAGGGGTGTATAACTTCCCGTCCTTTGTGTTTGGCTGTATGCAGATGTTGAGACCTCAGTGAGGGGTGTATAACTTCCCGTCCTTTGTGTTTGGCTGTATGCAGATGCTGTGACCTCAGTGCGGGGTGTATAACTTCCCGTCCTTTGTGTGTGGCTGTATGCAGATGCTGTGACCTCAGTGAGGGGTGTATAACTTCCCGTCCTTCGTGTGTGACTATGCAGATGCTGTGAGCTCCATGAGTGGTGTATAACTTCCCGCCCTTTGTGTTTGGCTGTATGCAGGTCCTGTGACCTCCATGAGGGGTGTATAACTTCCCGTCCTTTGTGTGTGGCTGTATGCAGATGCTTTGACCTCGGTGAGGGGTGTATAACTTCCCGTCCTTTGTGTTTGGCTGTATGCAGATGCTGAGACCTCGATGAGGGGTGCATAACTTCCCGTCCTTCTTGTGTGTCTACGCAGGTGCTGTGACCTCCATGAGTGGTGTATAACTTCCCGTCCTTTGTGTTTGACTGTATGCAGATGCTGAGACCTCGATGAGGGGTGTATAACTTCCCGTCCTTTGTGTTTGCCTGTATGCAGATGCTGAGACCTCAGTGAGGGGTGTATAACTTCCCGTCCTTTGTGTTTGGCTGTATGCAGATGCTGTGACCTCCATGAGTGGTGTATAACTTCCCGTCCTTTGTGTTTGACTGTATGCAGATGCTGAGACCTCAGTGAGGGGTGTACAACATCCCGTCCTTTGTGTTTGGCTGTATGCAGATGCTGTGACCTCAGTGAGGGGTGTATAACTTCCCGACCTTCGTGTGTGGCTGTATGCAGATGCTGAGACCTCGATGAGGGGTGTATAACTTCCCGTCCTTTGTGTTTGGCTGTATGCAGATGCTGAGACCTCAGTGAGGGGTGTATAACTTCCCGTCCTTTGTGTTTGGCTGTATGCAGATGCTGTGACCTCAGTGAGGTGTGTATAACTTCCCGTCCTTTGTGTTTGGCTGTATGCAGATGCTGAGACCTCGATGAGGGGTGTATAACTTCCCGTCCTTTGTGTGTGGCTGTATGCAGATGCTGTGACCTCGGTGAGGGGTGTATAACTTCCCGTCCTTCGTGTGTGGCTGTATGCAGATGCTGTGACCTCAGTGAGGGGTGTATAACTTCCTGTCCTTCGTGTATGGCTGTATGCAGATGTTGTGACCTCAGTGAGGGGTGTATAACTTCCCGTCCTTCGTGTGTGGCTGTATGCAGATGCTGTGACCTCGATGAGGGGTGTATAACTTCCCGTCCTTCATGTGTGGCTGTATGCAAATGCTGTGACCTCAGTGAGGGGTGTATAACTTCCCGTCCTTTGTGTGTGACTGTATGCAGATGATGTGACCTCAGTGAGGGGTGTATAACTTCCTGACCTTCGTGTGTGGCTGTATGCAGATGCTGTGACCTCAGTGACGGGTGTATAACTTCCCGTCCTTTGTGTTTGGCTGTATGTAGATGCTGTGACCTCGGTGAGGGTTGTATAACTTCCCGTCCTTTGTGTTTGGCTGTATGCAGATGCTGAGACCTCGATGAGGGGTGTATAACTTCCCGTCCTTTCTGTTTGGCTGTATGCAGATGCTGTGACCTCAGTGAGGGGTGTATAACTCCCGTCCTTTGTGTTTGGCTGTATGCAGATGCTGAGACCTCAGTGAGGGGTGTATAACTTCCCGTCCTTTGTGTGTGGCTGTATGCAGATGTTGTGACCTCAGTGAGGGGTGTATAACTTCCCGTCCTTTGTGTGTGGCTGTATGCAGACGCTGTGACCTCAGTGAGGGGTGTATAACTTCCCGTCCTTTGTGTGTGGCTGTATGCAGATGCTGAGACCTCGATGAGGGGTGTATAACTTCCTGTCCTTCGTGTTTGGCTGTATGCAGATGCTGAGACCTCAGTGAGGGGTGTATAACTTCCCGTCCTTTGTGTGTGGCTGTATGCAGATGTTGTGACCTCAGTGAGGGGTGTATAACTTCCCGTCCTTTGTGTGTGGCTGTATGCAGATGCTGTGACCTCAGTGAGGGGTGTATAACTTCCCGTCCTTTGTGTGTGGCTGTATGCAGATGCTGAGACCTCGATGACGGGTGTATAACTTCCCGTCCTTCGTGTTTGGCTGTATGCAGACGCTGAGACCTCAGTGAGGGGTGTATAACTTCCCGTTTTTTGTGTTTGGCTGTATGCAGATGTTGAGACCTCAGTGAGGGGTGTATAACTTCCCGTCCTTTGTGTTTGGCTGTATGCAGATGCTCTGACCTCAGTGAGGGGTGTATAACTTCCCGTCCTTTGTGTTTGGCTGTATGCAGATGCTGGGACCTCAGTGAGGGGTTTATAACTTCCCGTCCTTTGTGTTTGGCTGTATGCAGATGCTGTGACCTCATTGAGGGGTGTATAACTTCCCGTCCTTTGTGTTTGGCTGTATGCAGATGCTGGGACCTCAGTGAGGGGTGTATAACTTCCCGTCCTTTGTGTTTGGCTGTATGCAGATGTTGTGACCTCAGTGAGGGGTGTATAACTTCCCGTCCTATGTGTGTGGCTGTATGGAGATTCTGTGACCTTAGTGAGGGGTGTATAACTTCCCATCCTTCGTGTGTGAGTATGCAGGTGCTGTGACCTCCATGAGTGGTGTATAACTTCCCGTCCTTTGTGTTTGGCTGTATGCAGGTGCTGTGATCTCCATGAGGGGTGTATAACTTCCCGTCCTTTGTGTCTGGCTGTATGCAGATGCTGTGACCTCAGTGAGGGGTGTATAACTTCCCGTCCTTTGTGTTTGGCTGTATGCAGATGCTGAGACCTCGATGAGGGGTGTATAACTTCCCGTCCTTCGTGTGTGGCTGTATGCAGATGCTTTGACCTCGGTGAGGGGTGTATAACTTCCCGTCCTTTGTGTTTGGCTGTATGCAGATGCTGAGACCTCGATGAGGGGTTTAAAGCTTCCTGTCCTTCTTGTGTGTCTATGCAGGTGCTGTGACCTCCATGAGTGGTGTATAACTTCCCGTCCTTTGTGTTTGAGTGTATGCAGATGCTGAGACCTCGATGAGGGGTGTTTAACTTCCCGTCCTTTGTGTTTGGCTGTATGCAGATGCTGAGACCTCAGTGAGGGGTGTATAACTTCCCGTCCTTTGTGTTTGGCTGTATGCAGATGCTGTGACCTCCATGAGTGGTGTATAACTTCCCGTCCTTTGTGTTTGACTGTATGCAGATGCTGTGACCTCAGTGAGGGGTGTATAACTTCCCATCCTTCGTGTGTGAGTATGCAGGTGCTGTGACCTCCATGAGTGGTGTATAACTTCCCGTCCTTTGTGTTTGGCTGTATGCAGGTGCTGTGATCTCCATGAGGGGTGTATAACTTCCCGTCCTTTGTGTCTGGCTGTATGCAGATGCTGTGACCTCAGTGAGGGGTGTATAACTTCCCGTCCTTTGTGTTTGGCTGTATGCAGATGCTGAGACCTCGATGAGGGGTGTATAACTTCCCGTCCTTCGTGTGTGGCTGTATGCAGATGCTGTGACCTCGGTGAGGGGTGTATAACTTCCCGTCCTTTGTGTTTGGCTGTATGCAGATGCTGAGACCTCGATGAGGGGTGTATAACTTCCCGTCCTTCTTGTGTGTCTATGCAGGTGCTGTGACCTCCATGCGTGGTGTATAACTTCCCGTCCTTTGTGTTTGAGTGTATGCAGATGCTGAGACCTCGATGAGGGGTGTTTAACTTCCCGTCCTTTGTGTTTGGCTGTATGCAGATGCTGAGACCTCAGTGAGGGGTGTATAACTTCCCGTCCTTTGTGTTTGGCTGTATGCAGATGCTGTGACCTCCATGAGTGGTGTATAACTTCCCGTCCTTTGTGTTTGACTGTATGCAGATGCTGAGACCTCAGTGAGGGGTGTACAACTTCCCATCCTTTGTGTTTGGCTGTATGCAGATGCTGTGACCTCAGTGAGGGGTGTATAACTTCCCGTCCTTTGTGTTTGGCTGTATGCAGATGCTGTGACCTCAGTGAGGGGTGTATAACTTCCCGACCTTCGTGTGTGGCTGTATGCAGATGCTGAGACCTCGATGAGGGGTGTATAACTTCCCGTCCTTCGTGTGTTACTATGCAGGTGCTGTGACCTCCATGAGGGGTGTATAACTTCCCGTCCTTTGTGTGTGGCTGTATGCAGATGCTGTGACCTCAATGAGGGGTGTATAACTTCCCGTCCTTTGTGTTTGGCTGTATGCAGATGCTCAGAGCTCAGTGAGGGGTGTATAACTTCCCGACCTTCGTGTGTGGCTGTATGCAGATGCTGTGACCTCAGTGAGGGGTGTATAACTTCCCGACCTTCGTGTGTGGCTGTATGCAGATGCTGAGACCTCGATGAGGGGTGTATAACTTCCCGTCCTTTGTGTTTGGCTGTATGCAGATGCTGAGACCTCAGTGAGGGGTGTATAACTTCCCATGCTTTTTGTGTTTGGCACAGAGTAACTTCCTCCAAGTCAGGCAATGTAGAATTGGGGTAAAAAGAAGCATTTTGCCCTGGAGAAACCTGGTGACTCTGCCCCAGCCAGGTGCCTGTGGTCAGTTCAACAGTCTTCAATCTTGTGGAAAGCATGATGTGACCCCTGATACGATATCATGGAAGAGTCCCTTCACCTCTATGGTCTTCCAGGAACCCATAAACTTAGCATCATCGTGAAAAAAACGTAAGTTTAAATTGCATGTTTTAACTCAATTTTGTGAAATATCCTACAAAATATTTGACCACTACTCCTCAAAACTGTCAAGGTTGTCAACAACAAGGGAAGTCTGGGAAACTGCTGCATCTGAGAGCTCAGGACCAGAGGGGACACCACAGCTAAAACGTCATGTGGTGTTCTGGATGGGATCCTGGAGCGGCAAAGGGGCACAGGTGAGAACTAAGAAAAGCGAATAAACGATGGGCTTCAGTTACTAATAACGAGTCAGCATTGGCTCATCCGTGTGATGAGTCAGCCATGCCAGCGTGAGACGTGAACGGCAGAGGGGCGGGGGACTGCGTGTGGGAGCGCAGTCATACCTCACAAGCTTCCTGCAAATCTGAAACCGTTCTAAAAACTAAAATCTATTTTTAAAAAGATGATGTAGATAATTCCCAATTACATTCAGAGATTTTTGTGCCAGTTTTTTCAGTAATTGATAGAATAAGTAAATACAAATTCAGTGAGGATATAAAAGAAAAACATAACATGTTAACCAGCTTGACCTAATTTCCATTTATACAGCACCACACCTAAATGCAGAAGTCATAGACTTGTCAAGTGCAAATGAAACTTTCTTCAAGACAGACCACATGCTGGGCCATAACAAAGGTTTAAGAAATTTAAAGAATTAAAAAACATAAAGAGAATATACTTTGTCTAAAATGGAATTAAATTAGAAATCAATAATAATAAAATACCTAAACATTCTAAAATTTGTAATACACTTAAAATAAACAGTGGATAAAGAGAAACCCTCAAGAAAATTAGAAATATCTGGAATTTAATAATTATAGAAGTATAATTTATTAAAATATATTAGAGTCACCTACAACAGTATATATTATAAGTGGAGGTTTTAAAATGTATGTATTATAAGCAGAGGTTTTGAAATCAATTAGCTAAGCTTCTCTTTCACAAATGAAAAGAGCAAGTTAAAACTAAGATAATTAGAAAAGATAGTAAAAAAAAGGAAAAATTAGTTGAATTAAAAAAGAAAACAACGTTAACTTTATTTTTTGAAAAGGTTAACAAAATTGATAATTTTAGGAAAAAGTGAGACGATGCTAATGATCAGTAGCATGAATGACAGGTGAGACATCACTACAGATCGTGCACACAGTAACAGGAAAACAAGGAAATACTATGAACTGCATTACAGAAATATATTTGTCAAACTCGAGGAAATAAACACATTCCTTGAAGAGTACAGCTTATCAAAATTGACATGAAAGGCTGAAAGCTTATATTTATTACAGCTATTTAAAACATAATCAAAAAAACTTCCTAAAATAAAACTCCACAGGCATGTAGCCTTACTGGTGAATTGTATCAGTCATTCAGAATAGAAATGAGGCTGGGTGTGGTGGCTCATGCCTGTGACTCCAGCACCTTGGGAGGGTTAGGTGGGAGGATCTCTTGAGTCTAGGAGTTCAAGCCCAGTCTGGGCAACATAGACCCGGTCTCTACAAAGAAACAGCCAGGCATAGTGGTGCATGCCTGTGGTTCCAGCTACTCCGGAGGCTGAGGTGGGAGGATTGCTTGAGTCTGGGATGTTGAGGTTGAGGCTACATGATTGCACCACTGCATTGCCTAGGTGACAGAGCAAGGCTGTCTCAAAACAAATAAATAAATGAATAAGAGAGAGAAAGGAGAGGAAGAGAAAAAGAAAAAGAAATCAGAAATGATACCAATCTTGCACCAACACTTTCAGAATATTAAGAAGGAGGGAATATTTCCCAATTTATTTGATGAGGTCAGAACTACCGTGACACTGCACAGGTGCAGGAGGGGATTCTGGAAGTGACGATGTAGTGTTCCACGCCCTGGTTTGGGTAGCTGGTTTTTGTTTACACTGGTGAATACAATTTCCAAAACTCAGGAAGTAGTACAATTATGATTTCAGCATTTGGTCTTATACAAAGTACACTTCAATACAAACTACACGTGAAAAGACAGATCTCAAATAGGCCTTTCTTTTGTTATTTCTGCTTCCACTGTCCTTCAGACCAGCAGCACTCAGTCAGATTCTCACAGTCATTCCCTCATAGGCTGTGTTCCTTCTGATCCTCACACACCCTGTGTGTCCCACATTCAGGCTTCCTTCCTAGAACACAGAGTATGTTATATCTCTCATGCTCCTAAACAGCTGCCCCTCTAAAGGCTGCCCATTGCTTTTAGGATAAAACCCAGACTTCTCAGTAGAGGCCTGCAGGCCCTGCCTTGCTCTCACCTTCACACCCTGTTCATTTACTCAGACAGTTTCTGCAATGGACACAGGAGTGGGGTGAGGGTGGCAGACGTGGCTGCTGTCTGGGGACACAGCCAACCTCGTTCATAGTAATAGCCGTAGGACTGAACCAGGAGAGGGACGTGCAGGGCCCACGTGAGCTGCCTTGGCTTTCTCCATCTTCCATCTCTCAACAACTGAAGGGTACATCCTCCACTGAGACTCCCCCAAGTCCCTGGACGCATGTAGATTGTTGTAATTTTTCATTTTTGATGACTACTAGATCACAAGCCCCTTTAGGGCAAAAACAATCTTACTTATCTCAGCAGTATTAACACCAGAACAAGACTGAGTATGTAGCAGGTCCTTATCCTTGAACGCATGAACGATCTTGACTTTTACTGGTTTCTGTGTCCCGCCAGCTAACCCGCTGAGCAGCATGCACCGGCATTCACTGAGCCTGTGGCTCACCCGGCACTGCCGTTCCAAGGCTGTTCTGTGGAGCAGGGCATTGCTTCTCCGGGCTCTGTGGTATTCAGATTCGATGCTGGTCCACTGTACTCTTCACTTCCATCTCCTCTTACAATATGAGACACACAATGAATTAGGCTCCATTTATTACAAGTAACTTGAATTTTGAATTTAAAAGAACGTTAAAAATAAAAAAGATTGCACCAACAACGCACCCTTGACTGGCCACATGTGCCCGTGATGGCCCCTTTCTTGAAGCTTTGTTGACTGCATGATTAATGACCTGTTTTCAGAAAATTGCAAGCATATTTTCACTTCTAAGTCCTGTTACTTAACCTTCGATTTATTGACTGGTTAAAAAAAAAAACCCAGAAGATGTAATTTTATGTGGCAGACATTGTTAATTTGAGACTGTAGGACTGTAAAACAGAACTTGAAATTTCTATTTGTAAAACATTTAAATTGAAATAATAGCAACCTCACTTATGTCTCTCTGTTTTCTTAAGGTGGAACTAAATGATCATTTTCAGGCTTTTAACCTGTCATCTGTTTTTCCAATCCAAGCTATCAGCCAAATCGGTTAAGGCAGAAATACAAGGGTCTACCAGCTGACATTTGGAGGGCCCATGGGTGGGCTGCAGCCCCGGGGTCATCTGCAGAGCTCAGAGTCCCGTGCAGCCCATCTTTCCTGAGCGAAAGAGCCAGAAGCTGGATCCACAGCTGTGGTGGGAGTTCAGGGAGGAGGGAGGACTCTGGCTCAGGTGCTTTGGATGTGGAGATGCTGTCTTGATATGCTAATTGGAAACAGATTCAGGCTAAGGCCTCTGTTTTCTCACTGCTTGGCTTTCAGGGAAGTTTCGGTGAGACTTTTGGAAAAGGAGCTTTTATGTGCATATCTTGGGCACCAGCAGTGAATGTACACACTGTTGAGTGGAGCCTGGGCACAGCGGGCAGAGTGAGTGTTCACTGAGATGGTTCTGGGAACTGCCCTGCACTTCCGATGGACTATGAGTCACCCTATTTATCAGTGATGCTGCTTAAATGTCTTTTAACAAAACAGCTCCTTCTTTTCTTTTCCATAGGTTTTAACTTCATTGAGGCTCATGGCTTCTTGCCAATGTTTTTGCCAAAACTCCCTATCAGTCTTATTTCTTTTTGTCTTGCTATAGCAACTCACAGCCCGAACAAACTGTTCTCTTCTCTGTCTTGGCATTGGTCTTCTAAAAATAGCACGGAGTCGCCTGAGTCCTCCTAGGTAAGTAGATGACCTTCCCATCACAATTCATCAAATTCCCCATCAGGCTGCAACCATCTCCTGTCTCTGCCCCACTGACTGAATGACTGGGAACCACCAGAATCTCTCAGACCCCATGGCTCATGAATCCTGAGCCTGGCATCTCTCCCCTCAGTCGTGAAAGGCTTCACTCCTCCCCATGCTTAGCAAATTCCTGGGATCCTTCAATGTCCAACTTGCAAGGCCCAGCCTGCTCCCCCGGAAGATGGTTCCTGGCACTTCGTGGACATTGACCCACAGCTGTGCTCTAATTGTTTGTGGATGATCTTGTCTCACTGTAGAAAGTAAGGCACTGGGCAGCCTCTGGCCTGTCACAGCAGGTGCAACCCTGAAGCACAGCCGGGCAGGTGCTCTGCAGAGGTCCCTGAGGATGCCTGACAGCCCAGGCTCATCGTCCCCACAGCTGGCCTCATGAAACAGCCTTGAATGATGGGGTTTAACACTTCCAAAATGTGTTTATGTACATGTTTTTTCATTTTTAATGTTTATTTTTCCCCATTTTAATTTTTAATCTTCATGAGCACACAGTAAGGGTATCTATTTGTGAGGTGCATTAGCTCTTTTGATACAGATATAGGATGTATAATAATTGCACCGGGCTATATGGAATTTCCATTGCCTCAGGCATTGATCACGTCTTTGTGTCAGGAACATTCCAATTCCACTCTTCTGGTTACTTTTAAATGTGCTACAAATTATTGCTGATTGTAGTCACCCTATTGTGCTATCAAGTACTAGGTCTTATTCTATCTACTATATTTTTGATCCATTAACCATTCCACATCCTCTCAACCCCCCACTACCCTTCCCTGACTCTGGTAAGCATCATTCCCTACTCTATCTTCATGGGTTCAAATTTTAGCTTCAACAAGTGAACAAGAACATGTAAGGCATCCTCTCGATGCCTGGCTTTTCTCATTTAACATAATGACTTCCAGTTCCATCCAAGCTGTTGCAAATGAAAGATCTCCTCCTTTTTGTGTCTGAATAGTACTCCATTTTGCACATGAACCACATTTTCTTTACCTATTCATCTGCTGATGGACACTTAAGTTGCTTCCAAATCCTGGCTGTTATGAACAGTGCTGCAGCAAACATGGGAGTGCAGAGATCTCTTCAACAGACCGGTTCATTTTCGGGGGGTGGCAGTATATATCCAGCAGTGGAATATCTGGATCATACGGTAGCTCTATGTCTAGTTTTTTGAGAAACTTCCCAACTGTTCTTCACAGTGGTTATACTAATTTACATTCACACTAATGTAGGAGGGTTCCCTTTTCTCTACATCCTCGCCAGCTTTGCTATTGACTGTTTCTTGGATAAAACTCATTTTAACTGGAGCGAGATGATGTCACATTGTAGTTTTGATTTGCATTCCTCTGATGCTCAGTGGCACTGAGCACACTTTCTTGTGCCTGTTTGCCATTTGTATGTCCTCTTGTGAGAAATGTCTATTCAGCTCCTTTGCCCATTTTAACTGTATTATTAGTTTTTTCCCTATTGAGTTGTTTGAGCTTCTTTTATATTCTGATTATTAATTCCTTGTCAGGTGGGCAGTTTGCAAATATTTTCTCCTATTTTGTGGGCTGTCTCTTCACTGTTGTTTCCTTTGCTGTGCAGAAGCTTTTTAACTTGATGTGATCCCATTTGTCCATTTTTGCTTTGGTTGCCTGTGCTTGTAGGGTATTGATCAATAAATCTTTGTGCAGACCAGTGTCCTGGAGAGTTTCCCCAGTGTTTTGTTTTAGTAGTTTCACAGTTTGAGATCTTGCATTTAAGTCTTTAATCCATTTGATTTGACTTTTGTATATGGCAAAAGAGAACGGTTTAGCTTCATTCTTCCACATATGAATATTCAATTTTCCAAGCACTATTTATTGAAGAGACTGTCTTTTCCCCAGTGTATGTTCTTGGCATCTTTGTCAAAAATGGGTTTATTGTAGGTTGTGGATTTGTTTCTTTGCTCTCTATTCTGTTCCATTGGTCTATGTGTCTGTTTTTATGGCAGTACCATACTGTTTTAGTTATCATAGCTCTGTAGTATAATTTGAACTCAGGTAATGTGATTCCTTCAGTTTTGTTCTTTGTGCCCAAGATAGCTTTGGTTATTCTGGATCATTTGTGGTTTCACATAATTTTTAGGATTTTTTTCTATTTCTGAGAAGAATCTCATTGGTATTTAGATAGGAATTGCATTGGATCTGTAGATGGTTTTGGGTAGTATAGATATTTTAACAATATTTATTCTTCCAATCCATGAACATGAAATATTTTCTCTTTTTTGCGTGTGTTCCCTTTAATTTCTTATATCAAGGTTTTGTCATTTTCACTGTAAACGTATTTCATTTCTTTGGTTATTTCCAGTTATTTTATTTGTAGCTATTGTAAATGGGATTACTTTCTTTTTGATATTATTTGCTATTGGCATATAGAAACACTGCTGATTTTTGTATGTTGATTTTTTATTCTGTGACTTTAGTAACTTTGTTTCTCAGTTCTAATAGTTTTTTTTTTTTTTTTGGTGGAGTCTTTAGGATTTCTATATCATCTGCAAACATGAATAAATTGACTTCTTCCTTTTCAATTGGGGTGCTCTTTGTTTTTTATCTCGTCTGATTGCTCTGGCCAGGACTTCTAGGGCTGTATTGAGTAACAGTGGTAAAAGTGGGCATCCTTGTCATATTCCAGATCTTAGAGAAGGCGTCCAGGTTTTCCCTACTCAAGACTTGCCTTGGGTCTATCATATATGGCTTTTTTTTTTTTTTTTGAGGCGGAGTTTCACTCATTACCCAGGCTGGAGTGCAATGGCGCAATCTCGGCTCACCGCAACCTCCACCTCCTGGGTTCAGACAATTCTCCTGCCTCAGCCTCCTGAGTAGCTGGGATTACAGGCACGCGCCACCATGCCCAGCTAATTTTTTGTATTTTTAGTAGAGACAGGGTTTCACCATATTGACCAGGATGGTCTCGATCTCTTGACCTCGTGATCCACGCGCCTCGGCCTCCCAAAGTGCTGGGATTACAGGCGTGAGCCACCGCGCCCGGCCCCCATATATGGCTTTTATTATGCTGAAGTATGTTCATGCCATATCCAATATTTTGCGGGTTTTTTTTAATCTTGAAAGAGTATTGAATTTTATCACATGCTTTCTCAGCATCAGTTGAAATGATCATACGGTTTTGTTCTTCATTCTATTGATATGATGTGTCACATTGATTGATTTGTGTATGCTGAACCATCCTTGCATCCCAGGGATAAATCTCACTCAGTCATGATGAATGACCTTTTTGATGTACTGCTGAATTTGGTTAGATACTATTTTGTTGAGGATTTTTACATCAATGTTCATTGGCTATACTGACTTGTGTTACTATTAATATTATGGCTGTATCTTTGGTTTCTGTTTCAAGGTAATACTGACCTTGTAGAATGAGTTTGGAAGTCAAAATATATTTATATTTTAACAAGATGATCTTTAGCAAACAACCATACAAAAAACAAGTGAACAAATTAGAAAAGATTTGCTATGGAAGCCAGTGGCCTAGTAACTGGAAAGAGGACGCCATGGGACCACACCTGCCCACTGGCTGCCTGTGCCTTCGCAGCGGGTGAGCTGCCTTCTGAAAGCTCTTGCCTGGTGTCTAAAAATCGTGCAGTTATTTACTTCTGGCACAGATCGGCAGAGAAATGGGGATTTTTATTTTGCAAAATAAATCATGAATAGACTCCAAACTGCTGTCACTTTAGAATCGCCTTAATGAAACAATCGGGTGGATTAGATGATCTCTGGCTGGCTCTGGGAGGCTGGGAACAGGAAGCTTGGTATCCTGAGGCTGGACTGGACCCATGGTGGCCAACAAATGCACACTGCTTTGGCTAAATGGATACGCCTTGTAACTTAGTCTCTCACAGCTAAACAGCCTGCAGAGGCTGCCGATACCATCTGCACAGCACTTCTTCCCTCCGCCCTCCGTCCATTCCCCTCACACCACACACATTTTGGCATTAGAATCAAGAAAACCGGAAATGTAGTGAGCATTGTGGTGTCAAAGTGCACAGGAGACAGGGGCTGTGGCACAGAAGCAGGCATAAGCCCATCGTGGACTGCATCCTGTTCTGACTTTACTAACACTTACCACAGGATGAAAATAAAATGGAGGTTTTGTGTCATTATTCCTGGTGCCGAGGAAGATCTAATATGCCATGAATGACTTTACCTGTTGCCCTGAATTTATATTTATCTTTTGTCAATAGTGTTAGGTCAATGTTCCCCATAGACTAGAAGGAGCCTGACGCTCTAGAACATAGTCAACAACGATGGAGGAACTTTGACGTGTGCATTTTCTAAGTTACTGGGTGGAAAATATGGGCTGCTGCTGAGACTGGGTTTTCTCTATGTATTTAGTCTTGTAAAAAGCATCAATATCACACATTGCACATTAGATCATGGATACAGGTTCATTTAAAGCTCAAAACAGCTTTGTGCAGTCAGGTCATTATTCCTGCTCTACAGGAGCCAAAGCTGAGCTTCGAATCACACCCCGCTCTGGCGACTTAAGACAGTGATGGCAACGCCGAAGCCAGAGGCTGTATCTTCCGATTCCAATTCCCCACCCCTTTTCTCAGCACAGGCTTGCCCTAACTAGTCCCAAATGAAGTTAAGGACTGGCCTGCTGTTGTGGAGACAGATTCTTCTCTGCTTTGCAAATAACTATTAGTTTAGGTTACAGCTAAAATACAACAATTTTTTTGGTGAATTCCTGTTGTTGGAGAAACAGCAGCTTAGACATGTGCACAACACGCCAGCTACATGCACAATGTGGCCACAGGCTTTGAACTAGACCAGGAGGCAAACTGACCGCTTTGCAGGCAACATCCCAGGGCTCTTTGAAAAAGCCAGGTGACCGTGGGCAGATGCTGCCCAAACCCGTCAAGCCCAGGGTGTTCACAAGCCCGTAAAGAAGGATTGTGCATTTGCCTTGCGGGTGGCACTAAGCATAGGTGAAAGCAGGGGCTTCGTTTAGATTTTGGAGTCAGAGTGGAGACCGGAGAGGCTCTGGGCTGGCAGGCTGAGCAGCTGCTGGACTTCAGGACAAGCTCCCAACGTGGGAGGAGAGCACTGGCCATGCTGAAGAGGAAGACGTCGCACGCTTTGGCAGAAGCACACGTCTTAAGGCTGGGAAAGCTGGAGTGGCTGTAAGATAACACCGTGGTGCTCAGCCGAATCTGCTTTCAATTATCATGATGCTGTCCCTAGAGCTATTCACAGCATCTGGGTATCAAAGCCCGTCCAGCGGTCTTCTGTCTCGAAGAACATGATCTTGAGCCAGCTCCTGTTTTCCATTTCTGAAGGAATGGAACTGCGTTTGGCCTCCAGTCATGCAGGCCGCCCAGATGCAGCACAAGTCTATGAATCATGTAATTGCTCAGCACACAGGAAACGTGCACGGGGAGGCTGAGCAAACAGCGGGGCAGGGGGGCGCAGCCTCTGCCTCAGCTCCAAACGTGGGCAAAACGGAGGCACATTCCTCTCCGTCCTGCGACTGTCCCATGGACCCCTCGGATGTGAGAATGTGCAGGACCTACTGCTTCCCCCACCCTGATTTTTGTTAAGGTCATTCACATAGGTGTTTACAGATTCAATCAGCTACGCTACAGAATATGAAAACTGTGTCAGAACCCAAAGCAAGAAGTGAGTTACAAGCACCAGGGAGATTTGCTTGAGATCGAATTTTCAGCCCAGAGGCTATATTCCTAACCCCCCCTACGCAACTAATCCCGTGAATGTGTATCCTTAAAAAGGCTTTTTCCACGCCCCATGCTCTGCTCTGGTGGCTTATGTAAATATATATGTTATTAGAGATGTGATTCTTATCAGGGGTGACTGTAAGGGAAGACTGTCATGTTTTCTTTTTTGGCACTTTCTCCTTTCATATTTCTAAAGATTATCTTCTGTATATACTGGAACTTCTACCTATTGGTAGTTTTTAGCCTTACCAGGATGGACAGGGAACCGGCCAGCGGCCCCCGTGCAGGTCGGCCCTGTAACCTCTCTCCTCGTGAACACCCAGCTTGTTCCCACCCTCTCGAGGCCTCACCAACGCCCTAAACAGCTCTGAACTAACACTGGTGCCTCTCCTCTCTTGCCCTTGGGTTTAATCAACTTCTACATGGCAGCCTTTCATTTATCTGTAAACAACTTTTCCGGCTCTGACCATGGACTCCCCCTCCTTGGCTCCTCAAGTTTCCTTTACTTAAAAGCAAAACAAGCTACTTCCTTCAATAGTCTTCTCAGGACAAGACTCTGAGAGCTTCTATCTTCCTTGTTTCTTAAGTACACGTTATCGACCATAGAGCGTGTGTCAGGTGAAGCCCCAACGATCGGTAGAGAGAATGATGGAAACCAAAACCTGAGCTTGCAGAACTCCTCAGATTTCTCTAAGACTGTGCTGTCCCCAAACATCCCTGCACACCCTGACCAAAGGCGCCCCATGGAGTGTGGTGAACAGCCAGGTCATCTGTGACAGGTGGGTGGGCCTTCTGGAAAGGCAGCCAGGCCGGAGTTTGCTGGCAGCTCGTTCTCAGGAGCTTCTGTGCCTCCTCTCCACTCTGGGCGTTGGTCCCCAGCACCCCTCTGTGAATTAAACAAAGCAGCTTCAACGCTGCCGTTCTCCCGCGCCGCTCCTCTTCCTCCACCTCGCACTCTTCTTAGGCTTTTTGTGCTACCATGAATGTTTTCTCAAGAAAACTCTCTAGTCTCCGAAGTGCTCAAACCCCTTCAGTCTCCCTGACATAACACCCACATTGCTTTGGAGACCACGTTGTCTTTGCTCGCCAGCAAGAAGAGCGAGCACATCTTCAGACACTGCTGGAGCTGTTCCCATGTAACTAAGCAAAGATCAGGATCCAATGGTGCCCAATCCGGAGGAATAAACGTGTGAAAATAGACAGCAATGTTCTGGGGAGAAAGAGAATGAACGGAATGGAGAATAACTTTTAAAGACATTAAAAAGCACTAAAAGGTACAACAGATAAAAAGGCTGCTGCTATCAGACCATTCATTCATTCTTTCAGGTCCCCTCGACAAGTGTCTCCTGTCCGCAAGTGCTGGGCCCTGCTGTGAGTGTGAGGGACCCACAGGGCGTGTGGCCAATGGGAATCTCTGTCCTGGAGCACTTTGCCCAGGTGAGCAAGTAGCCACGCGGATTCCAACGAGGGCAGGTGGTGGGCAGCGTTAGAGCCGGGGCTGCTGCAGCGACGTCCAGGCGGTGATGGTGGCTTGAGCTGACATGGCTGAGATGCACGTGTGGAACGCATGCATTCCAGACAACTTTGAAAGCAACCGACTGAAACCGGAGTCACGGGGAAATGAAAGAATAAAAGATTGCTCCAAGATTTTAAAAGATGAAGTTGCTATTTAATGGAATTAGAGACTGTTGGGGGCCGGTTTGGTGGGACAGGGGGTCAGTTTCAGAAACGTCCCCTCTGAGCTTCCCGATGATCATCTAAATGAAGACGTCCTAGGGACGCGGAGAGAAGACGGCGACTCTCAGGACGGGGATTCCTGTTACTGTTTGCCTTAGTCGTTTTTAAAATATTTTTAACTTTTCCCAAGTGATGGTTTATTGTGTCACTTTAGGACGTATTTTCTCGGAGACGTTTCCTCTATTCGGCACGCTTAGCTCTCCGCCCCGTCCAGTGGCTCATTGAGGGACAGGCCGCGAAACGCAGGAACTGACGCGTTCGCGGCACTTCCGCCCCGAGGTACGTCTGTGGAGTGAAGAAGCCGATGAAGGGGAGCGAGGCGGCGGCGGGCGGCCACGTGCTCATCACTCCGCGCGGGCGGGAGCTTCTCACACACGCCTCCCTGGTCCTCACGGCCTCACTCCGGCTTCACGTTACGGTTCACGGGGAGGGACGAACCCCCCCACGGGAAGAAGCGGGTCAGCCCGGGAGCGGGACTAGGCCGAGGGAGCGTCTGACGCAGATGAGCGGGGCCCTTTACAGCTCCAGTGTGGGCTCAGAATTAGACGTTCTTACCAAAGACTCGGGGCTTCCCGAAACAAGTCCCCACCCGCGGGACCCTGGCACCACCGGGAACCGTGCCGCCTCCAGGGAACTGTGCCGCCAGCATCCGGGAACTCTGTGGCCACCATCCGGGAACCCTGCCGCCACCATCCGGGAACTCTGTCGCCACCATCCGGGACCGCGTCACCATCATCCGGGAACTCTGCCGCCACCATCCGGGAACCGCGTCGCCATCATCCGGGAACTGTGCTGCCACCATTCGGGAACCGTGTCACCAGGGGGACTGTGCTGCGCAAGGTCTCCCCGGTGTTCCCAGATCGTGTCTTCCCTCTTAAGCCTCGTGGGTGGCTCAGCTCCATTCAGCCGTGGCTGGGGGCTGTGGGACAGTTCCAGGCACCCGCGGCACCGAGGGGCAGACGCGTAGTTGCCCGGCAGAGACGGAGGCGGAGGAGCTGACATCCCTCTCGCCACAGTAAACAGCACCGCGTGCGCTGGGGGGGCTGCGTTTCCCGCCCACGGCAGTCCCCGGTGGCCAGGCCCGGCGCGCGAGTGTGAGAGTCCGCCTCGCCTCCGTCCGCGCGGCCCCCAGGGCCATGGTCCCGCCTGGCCCCGTCTCCTCCCACCGGACAACCGCAGATGGAGCCTGCTGGCTGCGCGCACTGGTCCCAGAGTTGCTCCCCTGGAAGTATTCAGCACGTGGCCCCTGACCGGGCAGCGCTGAGTGGAGCCCGGCGCCTTAGTAGGCGCGGGAGGCTGCCCGCCAGGTGCCTCCGCTTCAACCTGACGCGTCCCTTCTCTAAACCGAATTTCCCGTGTCCTTTTTATAAATCGTACTCTGCGCTACACATTTCAAAAACATCGGTGAACGCACCTCTCCCGTCATCTGCATCAAGCAGGGACTCCCGTTACCTACATTTCATCAATGAAGAAAAAACATCAGAGAAGCATAAACTCCACCGGAGACGGAGGCCGGTGTCCCAGGGCAGCAGCTGCAGCCTCCACCCTGGACTCTCCCTCGCGGACGCAGGGCCCTCCCAGCGCGGCCCGGGCGCTACACACCATGCGCTACCGACTCACAAGCACGCTGTGCGTCACTGAATGGGAACTGTTTCAGTGCGTGAGTTAAATTCCTCATCAGCTTGCAGGTTCTTTCAGAACAGCGATGATTTCATTTTCACCCTCAAATCTGCTCACTGCTTAGAACAGATCACCTCGGCAGGTCTTCTCTTGGCCAGGGATTCAGTGGTAGAGTTTGTGCCTCACAAGCTGATTCTGTTCTGTGTGGAGCTGTTTTAAAGGACATCTTTAGAAAACACGGGCGTTCTTGTGTTGAGGGGCCCTGGCGGTGAGCGCTCAGAGCTACCCTTCCAGCAGAGGTTCAGCGGGAAGCTGCCTGAGGCAGGCCCCTTGACCAGCAAACCCCACAGATAAGGAAAGGAGAGCTCAGTCAGAAAACCATCATTATCGAAATTCAATGGCCTGTGTGTCACTCCACGCTAATTAGTAGAGATCTCATCTGAGGACTTGAGTTTCTATTTTTCACTGATGCTTTTTAATTTGGCATCAGGCTTCAGTGCCTTTAGCAACAGGAAGAGAGTGTTGCTGTTTGGGAGCCGCCAATTGGGATCAGTACTGGTCTGGTGACTTTTCTTGCACATTCTGAATGCAATGTTTTCATGCTGGTGGTGGCAGGAATTGGGTGTCCCTGTAGGAGTTGTGTGGATTATACAGAAGCTTTACTGATATTTCTGCTTCCTGGTCAGGATAGGCAAGGCCACTGCAGGATGACAGCATGTTCTCAAATCCTGTTGGTTCATCTGCACCCCACAGATGTGCTTGGTGTAGACTGTGGCAGATGTGGATTGAAATGGGTGGTATTAAGTCTCGTTAGAAACTTACTTGGCTCTAGGAAATTCCTTAGAACGTTTTTCCATCTAACTTTTATCTTTAAGGTTCTTATTAACAATCATCTATGCCATCACGGGGTCTGGGGTTTGTGGAGCCTGGGCTGAGTGCTCCCCTTCCACTAGAGCAGCCTTGGGCAGGTTTCCTCATCTAGAAAACGGGTCATAAGAAGGACGAGCTCCCATTGCCTGGGGCGATCCCGAGGACCCTGGGAGCCAAGAGCGGCTTAGTTTTCACTCAGTGCCTGGACGATGAGTGGCTGGAGAATATGGAACGCTCACATTGGAGGAACGCTGTTTTACAAGAGCAGGGAAGAGAAAGAAGCAGCCGTTTACCTTCTTACTTGAAAAAATTAAACGCTGTGAGACCCAAGGAGTACACCAGAGTCACCGATGCTTTGAGAGTGAACGAGCAGGCAAGAAGAGCTGCTTGTGGGACAGCATGTACACACACACAGACAAGACACAGCAGAGAGCGAGAGGGCTGGCGCATGCCCTTGGCTTTGCCCGGCGTTGGCTCTCCTTCCTGATGCCAGTGAGTCCTGCATTCCTGTGCAGCTGCCCTGCTCCACCAGCCTGGTGGGTGTCCCTGGTGCTGACCCCATCCTCTCACACACAGCCTCCCCCTGCAGCTTCCCCAGCAGCTCACACTTGGCCGCCGTCCTTGCCTCGGTGTGGCCTGCAGCCAGGGGGCAGCAGATTTTGCTGCTGGTTTCCCGCATGACTGAACCAGAAGCATCAGATCTCCCATCTGGCTCTGGCTCTTCTTCACTGCCTACAAGAGGACATTTGCCGCCTCCACTGTGTCCTGGGTCTGAGCTGGGCACCCAGACCCCAGTTCCCTAGAAGGAGGTGCAGGATGAGGAGGGGTATGGTTGAATATAACACTCCTATGGGGTTCGTTAATACTGAGGGGACTGCCCTGCATCCCCCAGCTCCCGTTCTTCCTCCCTAGCCCCACGTGGTGCCAAGCCCCAGCTCATCCTGGTTGGTCCTGATGCTGGATGGCGCATGGAGCTGGGCTTGGAGTTGGAGTCTGAGTTTCCAGCAGCTGTGTCTTCAAGGAAACTCCATCCCATGTTTTTGACGCAAAAAGAACGTGCTGTTCCAGGCACAGGTGCAGCTCCGTGGAAAAGCTCGCAGCTGAGAACGCATTTACAGATGGAGGTGGTGTGACCTTAGCTCCAGAGATATTCCCAGATTCAGTGTAGGTTGGGTAGATGACATGCTTGGAGATTTCTTAAGAAGATAAGGAATGGGGGTGGAGATTTTGTTAATTAAAAACCAAGGGACAATCTCAGATGCAACAGCAGGATTTCACGCAGAGGAAATAACACGTCTGCTCTCTCCTTCACCTCCTTCCCACCTTTCCTTTTTCTGACCTCCAAAATTTTTGGAGGGTAGTGAATGAAGGAAACAAAGGAGATAAAAACCCACAAAGGAGACTGTGTTAATTCTTAATCTATATTAATCATCTCTTGCATGTACAGGTGAAAGTCATCATGGTAGAAATGAGATGGTTTTAATGAGGGAGGTCTGGAACTAACCCTCTCTTTGCTTCTCTGCTTCATGGCCAGGGGACTGGGGATTAAATGCATTCAGGGATGCAACAGTCTTCTTGGATGTGGCGATTATTGTGATGATCGGTTTTTAGGTTTGCTCGCAGATCCCGACCTCAAAGGGGCCCTGAGGCAGGTCCTCCGTTCCCAGGTGGAGCCAGCAGAACAGAAGGGTGAGCGGCAGCGAGAGCTTTTCTTTCTCATTTTGGTTGCAATGGGCCCTGTCTGGGCTGCTGCCTTTGCAATCCGGCTCTCAGACAGGGACGGGTCACTGACACTAAGGGCACCCTCCTGTTCTGACTGTGAGGAAGAGGGTGAGTGTTAACAACCATGTCTGAGGCCTGAAGTCGACACACGTGGCCTGCCTGGCATGTTGGAGTCATGGAAGGATACGGCTGAGAAAAGCTCAGCCAGCAAGGAGGAGAGAGCAAGCCCTGTGCATGCAGCCTGAGGGAACCACGCACAGTGTGACCTAGGACTCACTGTGCCTGAGGTCCCACTGTGCCTGGGATGTCACTGTGCCTGAGACGTCACTGTGCCTGGGACTCACTGTGCCTGGGGTCCTGTGCCTGGGATCCCACTGTGCCTGGGGTCCCATGTGCCTGGGATGTCACTGTGCCTGGGGTCCCAGCTGTGCCTCCAAGATGAATGAATGCCACCCATTGAGGACGTTGCTTGTGAGGGGCTGAGGCTCAAGTGCCTGAGGTTCTGCTGGTTCCAGACGAGGGGAGCTTGTGTTGCCCGGGCTGCCTGCCCTCCTCCTGGGGCTGGACTTGGCTGTCCACCCACAAGGCGGCTGTGCCTACAGCTGACGTGCAACCTGGCCACCCAGCACTCAGCCGGCTGAAGCACAGCTCTGGAAGCAGCACAGACCCCGGGTGAACAGTGGGTGTCCCCTGCCCACACGGCAGCCCCTCGGGGTCCAGGTCTTCTGCTACAGCCACCTCATCAGAGATGATGGTGCCCAGAGCACTACAGAGCAGAGACCTCACCCTGTTGAAAGTAGAAGGTTTCCCTGGAATTCCGAACCTGCTGAAGTAGCCTTCAAAACTGAAGTCGAGAAAAGTACGTTTTCACTTAAACAAAGGCCAAGAGAATGTGTGGCCATCACACCCAGATCACAGTAAATGCAAAATAAAGCTGTTGAGGACAAAGAAAAATGGTAACAATTGGAGATTCTAGCTCGCACCAAAGATTAAAGAGTGGAGGGGAAGGTACTCTTTTAATGACGTCGTCTGGGAATTGCAACATATGCAGAAGAAACATCACCGACCACACGGCACAAAAGCTGAGAGGAGGGTGAGGTAAGGATTTTACAGTTACATAAAGTACTATATTTATTTAATACTTTAAGTATTTATATTTTAATTTCTAGATGACTCCCTAAAAATAAATAAATAAAACAAGGAGTCATAGTTTAAAACACACACACACACACACACACACAAGGTACACAATCCATACTAAAATAAACAACAAAAAAACACTTTCAAAACAACAAATGAAGCAAAACTATGACAATCTAGAAGATGAGGAAGGCGGAACAGAGGAAATAAGAGTTTCAGGTGCCGACTTAAACCCAGGCACATCACTAACTCCCATCTGCGTGGGCTGAACACTGCCACTGACAGAGAGACCGTCGGAGTAGGTCAAAAGCAGGCCTCCACATGTGCGTTTACAAAGAAACACGCTTTCGAGACAAAGAGGCAAATAGATTCAAACTGAAAAGAAACAAATGTACACCACAAAAACGCTTGTTATCAAGAAGCTGCACAGGTGTACCTGTTGCAGATGAGACAGACGGCGAGAAGGACCAGCATCACCAGGGACAGAGAAGGACGTTTTCTAGGAATGAGTCCACTTGCTTAGAAGACCTAATGATCATAGCATGCACGCACCTGATACAAAATAACAAAATACATGAAGCAAAAATGATCACAGTTAAAGGATAAATGCTTAAATTCACAATTTGACAATTCTAATACCTATATATCAGGAATTAATAGAAAAAAACAATAAAATGACAAGCTAGGAGAGGTGATAACTAGAGCCCTGGGAGAAAACCACAAATGCAATTATGAGTTGATAATTAGAAATATTTAAAAACGTAGGACACTGAGGAAAAGTAAATAGTCCGGAAACCCTAAAAACCAGCATCGGAAGGAGGTGGAAAAGGAAACTCAGAAATACGTCTGGAGAAAGGAAGTAAACTGTTGCAAATCCAAAATCACACGATAGAAATCAGTGCAAATATATCACTTTTTCCTACCAAACACAGAGGGCTAACCTCACATATTAAAATATAAAATTGTCAGTAGCAAAGGAGCACTTTCAAATTAAGGGCAAAAAAAAAAAAATAAGGAAATGAAACCACTAAGTATTCACAGAAAGAAAGTTTCTATGGCAAAATTAATCTTAGCTCAAATAAAACTTGAGGAAGAAATAATAAACAGCAGGATGGACACAGCACGTGAGCAGTAGGACCAAGGAGGCGATGCAGTGAGGCCCAGTGCTGGCCTCACCTCCAGGACATACGGGGAGACGAAGGAGAGGAGCAGATCCAAAGAGGGACGCTGGGATCCGTGCTTTCAGTTTAAATGGAAAATAGACAAAAATGTTAGGGGTTTATTAAAGGTTTAAAAGCCACAACAAATACTGGATACACATTATTTTCTAGTACATGTAATACTTACCAAATAGGATCTGTATTAAGTTGAAAACGAAATTACAAAAAAAAAAAAAATGGAGGTGGGATCCAAACAATTAATAGAAGTCAGAACAAAAATCAAACCTGGCAGGGCACGGTGGCTCACATCTATAATTCCAGTACTTTGGGAGGCCGAGGCGGGCGGATCACCTGAGGTCAGGAGTTTGAGACCAGCCTGGCCAACATGGTGAAATCCTGTCTCTACTAAACATACAAAAATTAGCCAGGCGTGGCAGCAGGTGCCTGTTGTCACAGCTACTTGGGAGGCTGAGGCAGGAGAATTGCTTGAACCTGGGAGGCAGAGTATGCAGTGAGCCAAGATTGTGCCACTGCACTCCAGCCTGGTTACAGAGGGAGACTCCATCTCAAAAAAGAAAAAACCTGCATATCATACTTTGGGGGAAATGGCACAGTGATTGAATGGTAAATCACTACAAATGTTATAAATGTGAAGGGATTCACTTAGAATGAAGATAAATATTATAAATGTGAAGGGATTCCCTTAAAGATAAAATGCTAGAGTTCAATCCACAACATGTGACAGCCTGGCATTCTGGAGGATGGCACCGGAAAGCGTGCTGTCCCAAGGAAGGATGTCCCTCAGGTCGTGGATGGAGAAGGACACCCCCAGTCCTGGATAGAGAAGGATGAACCCTGAATCCTGGGTGGAGAAAGACATCCCCCAAGTCCTGTGTGGAGAACGCTGTCCCCCCAAGTCCTGGATGGAGAACGATGTCCCCCTCCCCCCAAGTCCTGGATGGAGAACGATGTCCCCCTCCCCCCAAGTCCTGGATGGAGAACACCGTCCCCTCAAGTCCTGGATGGAGAACACCGTCCCCCCAAGTCCTGGCTGGAGAACGCTGTCCCCCCAAGTCCTGGATGGAGAAGGACATCCCTCAGTTTCTAAATGGAGACACATACCTTTGGGGACCTCACGGGGAAGGAGACCCCTCTCTCAGCCTCCCATCCGTAGTTGTCCTGACCTGTTAATGTAGAACAAAGAGATTTGGAGAAATAAACATGAGGTTAAACTTTACTCCTAACCCTTTCAATCAACATTTTATAAATACTAGATTTCATTTTATGAAGATAAGTCAAATGTATAACATAAATACGGTATAACAACAGATTAAACCTATTTTCTAAATCTGAGTCCTGGCAGTGGGCTCTATTATTCACTCCACTTTTCTGTATTTGTAAAGCTTTTCAAACTTGAAAACAAGAGTTCATTGGAGAAAATGTGACCGCTCAAAAATTAGTTTATCCTGTGGGCTCCTTTGGAGGGGTTATGGTCTACTACAGTTACTAGTGGTGAAAACGGACAATAAGAAAATATTCTATTTTGTTAGAAATTAGTGTTGAGTGAATACTAATCAAAACTTTAAAACCCAAATACATAGACATAAGAATAGATTATTCCATTTAATTCTCCACTGACTTTAAATGTAATTGCTAAATTTACCCTTTGCCCATTTCACCTCCTTCAAATCTCCCAGTAGTTCTTTGTTTTCCTCTCCTGTCAATATTCTGTTCTCATTTATTTATTTTTTTCCGATTTCCTGATTTTTGAACAACTCTGAGGGACTCGTGTTTTGTTTGTATTAGGACGAGTTCATTACACAAACCCCTCGAGCAACTGGACCCTCACCACGGCGAGCACCTGAGGCGTCGACTCAGGATACCTGACAAGTGAGTACAAATTGTTTAATGTTTTAGATCCCTGATGGAAAAAGAAGGATTTTAATAACCGTTCATTAAAATGCACATGGACATTTTATAACTGACATTTCTTGCCCTTTCTGCACTGTGGCCTCATGAGTAACCGCCTCTGAAGAAGGTCATGTTCCTCCTCCTGCTCGTGCTCCCCAGGCTCCAAAAGGCAAAGCCAGAAATTCTGTGGATATAAAACACTGAAATGTTCCGTTTCTGAAGGAAAAGGCTATAGAGCAAAGAGGAGAATGGGGACAGAATGTCGTGCTATTGCCTGGTGGCATTTCACTCTGATTTTCATACCTTGCCATGGATGGAACCTCTAAGCCAAGCCCAATGACTTGTCTCTTCTGAGACGACCTAGGAGATTCCTTTCCTTAGAATCACAACTTTCCCTTTTCGGGTGAGACGAAGCTCTTCCAGGTCAAGGGTTAAGTAACTTCTGTAAGTTTACTCGGCCAGTGAAGGGTAGGGTGGGAGTCAGCCGGAACCTTCCAGAATGTGAAGCCCATGCTGCAGATGCCCTGCCGTATGCTCACCCTTTGCTGGGGTGTCTGCATCTGAAATTATGACTTGGGAAATGTCCCCATCACACATGTAACACCTATGCTTTCTGTGCCCTCCAATCTGGTAAGAGATGGGGGAATTTTTCTTGTTTTACTGATTTAATATGGCAAAGACCTTTCACTGGAAATGGAAGGAAATGTCCCTCTCCAGTGCAGCTGGGAAGCTGTGAGCACAGTGTGGGGGGTGACAATGACCCAGGAGAAAAGAAAGGGCAGGAGGGGAGACACAGCCATGGACAGTGGGGCAAGGAGGTGACAATGACTCAGGAGAAGGGAACTGACCAGAGGGGAGACACAGCCACGGAGTCGGGGGGAGACGATGACCCAGGAGAAGGGAATGGACAGGAGGGAAGATGCCAGCCGAGGCGCCCTGGTAGAATTTGCATTTTATGGGGAGCCCCACAGGAATCTGGGCGAATGTGATTGTGCCTTTGTCTTCAGGAGGCCACTGTGGTATTCATGGTACCTGTGTGAAGAGCAGACTGAGGAGTGAGGCGGGAAAAGCTGTTTCTGCCAGAAGGAGGGCGCTGCCGACAGGAGAAGGAGGGTCCGGAAAGGTGAGAGGTGGCCCCAGCAGATTGGACCGGTAGGCTGGAGACCGGCGAGGTGAGGCGCTGGGTGACTGGAGCTACGCAGAGGACGCATCAGATCAGGGTTTTGCACAAGGGGGTGGATAAATTGCTGTTTATCCTGGACCTCACCATCCTGGTGCGTCTGTACACTTTGTACGTCGAAGCCATCAAGTCTGGGCTAATCGACTCTAACAGGAGCGTTGAAACTCTCAGACGTTCACGCACAGAGCGGTGCTTGGAGCTGACTAACCTCCTGCAGGAAGCAGCAGAGGCGCCCGTGGCTCTGTGTCCTCAGACAGTGACCGAGGGGATGCCACAGGCCTTGGAGCTGACTAACCTTCAGGAAGCAGCAGAGGCGCCCGGGGCTCTGTGTCCTCAGACAGTGACCGAGGGGATGCCACAGGCCTTGGAGCTGACTAACCTCCTGCAGGAAGCAGCAGAGGCGCCCGGGGCTCTGTGTCCTCAGACAGTGACCGAGGGGATTCCACAGGCCTTGGAGCTGACTAACCTCCTGCAGGAAGCAGCAGAGGCGCCCGTGGCTCTGTGTCCTCAGACAGTGACCAAGGGGATGCCACAGGCCTTGGAGCTGACTAACCTCCTTCAGGAAGCAGCAGAGGCGCCCAGGGCTCTGTGTCCTCAGACAGTGACCAAGGGGATGCCACAGGCCTTGGAGCTGACTAACCTCCTGCAGGAAGCAGCAGAGGCGCCCAGGGCTCTGTGTCCTCAGACAGTGACCGAGGGGATGCCACAGGCCTTGGAGCTGACTAACCTCCTGCAGGAAGCAGCAGAGGCGCCCGTGGCTCTGTGTCCTCAGACAGTGACCGAGGGGATGCCACAGGCCTTGGAGCTGACTAACCTCCTGCAGGAAGCAGCAGAGGCGCCCGTGGCTCTGTGTCCTCAGACAGTGACCGAGGGGATGCCACAGGCCTTGGAGCTGACTAACCTCCTGCAGGAAGCAGCAGAGGCGCCCGGGGCTCTGTGTCCTCAGACAGTGACCGAGGGGATTCCACAGGCCTTGGAGCTGACTAACCTCCTGCAGGAAGCAGCAGAGGCGCCCAGGGCTCTGTGTCCTCAGACAGTGACCGAGGGGATGCCACAGGCCTTGGAGCTGACTAACCTCCTGCAGGAAGCAGCAGAGGCGCCCGGGGCTCTGTGTCCTCAGACAGTGACCGAGGGGATGCCACAGGCCTTGGAGCTGACTAACCTCCTGCAGGAAGCAGCAGAGGCGCCCGGGGCTCTGTGTCCTCAGACAGTGACCGAGGGGATGCCACAGGCCTTGGAGCTGACTAACCTCCTGCAGGAAGCAGCAGAGGCGCCCGGGGCTCTGTGTCCTCAGACAGTGACCGAGGGGATGCCACAGGCCTTGGAGCTGACTAACCTCCTGCAGGAAGCAGCAGAGGCGCCCGGGGCTCTGTGTCCTCAGACAGTGACCGAGGGGATGCCACAGGCCCGTTTTCTCAGAACACAACCAAGAGATGCAGAGGGCTCTACGTCCTCCCACACGAGCAGGAAGAAACCGAGACCTTTACGTCTTCAGACAGTCCAGGAGGGATGCCGGGGGCTCCATGGTCAGGACAGCCGCTTTCTTGTTCTTCCTGAATGCCAGCCGGTCCCTCTATCTTGAACACTTTTTGTCATTGAAGTAAGGACTGAGGGTGTGCTTACCTGCAGCCGAAACAGACTTCAGTGATGTAAACACGCAGGTGACTGAGTCTCTATGACGCGTGCACCTAGGAACCCGGCAGGTCGGTCCCTGGGCTGTGCAGGGCGTTCTGCAAATCTAACCACCCAGAGTCAAGGTTTGCTGATGTATGAACATTAATCATCCCCACAGCCATGCCCACAGCCATTTACACCAAAACCGTGGGGAAAGGGCATGGATTTATCCGAGGGTAGCCTAAACCGTTTCCTAAAATGCGCTGTAAGATTGCCCAGAATTGCAAATGCACACGAAGCCCCAGTGCCTGGTGGGAACCTGAGGTCCCTGTTCAGGGACAGGCTCGCCATGGCCTGGAAAATGCTGCCACTTTTTCTAAGTCCACTTTTGAAAATTGGCTTGAACGTGAGAACGTGACCATTCCTATTTTATTCATTTCATGTATTCAACAAGTGTTTTCAGTCGTCCTTGTGTTAGGTGTAGGGTAGATGCCAAAAACTCGAACACACTGCCCTTCCGAACACCGGCAAGTGGGGAAGAGAGGCCTTGAGTCAGTGAACACGTGATCTCGGTGTGTGTGAATCCACTGGTGGCTAAGTGTGTGTGTGTGAGAGAGAGAGAGACTGTGGAAATGATTTAGAGGAAATGTGCATTGCTGAGATATTGTGGAACTTTTAGCCTAAAAACATGACTTTCAAAAATAGGACTCTAGATTTTCTGTTAATTGAACCTCTTTTCAGAAATTTGGCTTAAAAAGTGTCTTCGAGACAGTATTTTTGAAGGGGGGTGTTGACCTCACTTTCCTAAATGATAGATACCCCTGAGAGTTTACATTTTAATAGGTGAACTGTTATTGATTCTTTAAATTCACGTCCTTATAAACAAAGCAGACACCACCAAGGCTTACATGAAGCAACGGTCTAAGGAAACAAAACCACTGGACCTTGGAGGGGCAGGGCAGGGGGCCACGCCCGGTCACCGCGAGCTGGGGGGCCGGCCCACGCTATCCCCAAAAAAGAAGTGCCCAGTCTCCACGCCCTGCAGAGCAGGCCCACGCCGCCCCCAGGACATGGTGACAGCCCAGGCAGGGCAGAGAGGACCCCAGATCAGAACAGGATGAGAACAGACCTAAAAATCGTGAATTGTAAAAGCCACGTCTTCCTAAAGAGATGACAGCCTTAAGGCTGCATTCCTCATAATACGAAGCATTTAAATGTTTCCCATGATGGAGAAAAATGCTAAGTGTTCCCTTTTCCTTGTTTCATGAATGAAAACCTATACTAAAGTGTAACACACATCATTTGTCTTTAACATTATATTTTTAAGTTTTAAGTGTTTCACCAGGATTTTGGAAAAAGACCTAAAGTATTAGAGCCATCAGAGAAACAACACATAATTTTTTGTGACTTAAAGAGATGAGATGTTGGCGCTGTGGGCAGAGGAGAGTCCCACGGGGTGGCATGCCATGACCACACAGGCAGCCACCATGTCCTGTGTCCTGTGTCACCAAAATGTTTGAACCAGGGTCACAAACAAGGTTCTATTCCTTGCCAGATTTTAAAAAAGTTATTAGGTCTTTTAAAACCTAACTTGTCAAATGAGAATAAAGCTCCTCTCTGTGAAGCACAAATTAAACAATTCAGGAGCCAGATGGAAAACAGCTTCTGGTGCCCTGCAGCAGCTCAGGGAGCTTCAGATCGTCGCTGAACTAAAACGTTTTATCAGGAACGAATAGAAAAGAGGGATCATTATAATACATATTGAGAACCAGCTGCTGGACCCTCAAGAGGCCTCACGCCTTATGCACTAGGGGGTCAGGGGTCTAGGTCAGTTAACGGAAATGAACAGAATTTGGCACGGGACAAATGGAGTAAAATTCTGGACATTCCACCTACCATGTCTGTACCCTCGGACCACTTACTCTCCTGTGTAAAAGTCAGGATAAGACAGCACTTGCCTCAGCTCTCCCAGGACCCTCCCCACATCCTACTGGAACTACAGAGACCCTCCCCACCTCCCCCTGGGAGCAGAGGACCCTCCCCACCTCTTCCTCGGAGCACAGAACCCTCCCCTCCTCCTGGGAGCACAGGGACCCTCCCCATCTCCTTCTGAGTGGACAGGGACCCTCCCCACCTCCTCCTGGGAGCACAGGGACCGTCACACATTCTGCGAGGAGCATAGGCCATCGTGAGTTTTTGCTGAATTTTACAGAAATGTGTAATGAGTCCTCAACAATTGAAGACAGGTTTCAGTTCCCACCCTGGGCACCCTGACCCCTGGAGAAGGCAGGTGTGATCAGAGGGTGGGGGTGGCACAGGCCTCCACAGACAGTGTGGTCAGCAAGACGGCTGTGAAGAACGCTGAGGTCTGGCCCGCCCCTGCTCAGGTCCCGAAATGGCCAGAACACACCATTCTCTTCTGAACATCAGACCTAAGTCATATGGGAATTGATCCAATAACCCCAGTGTCCCCCGCAAGGAAAAACGTCGTTTCTTGTGGCATCACTCAGTCAGCCCTGCCCCACACCATGCAGTGCCACTGCGGGCTCCGAAGACCTGCCTGCATCTAATGGGACAGGAGTCACGACAGAAAGCTCAGGTATTTATTCACCACGTGCCACGCACAGGAAAAATCACTATTCGTTGTGTTTTTTTGAATGAGGAAGCTGAGTGCAGAACAAGTAATGTTTCCTGAAGCCACAGTCGTAGCTGTTTGTGGGAACCTGGAGTTTGTATTCTGGAGGGACGTCCCTGTGAGCCGGGTGTGGTGATTCCCGGGAGCCGCACTGTCCCCTCGCCATTGCTGCAAGGACGGGGTGCTGTGGACATGCGTCCTGGAAGCCTGTTCTGCTATGATCCCAGCCCAAGGGTGGAGAGCAGGAGAGCCAGCGCCTCACCTGGATGGCGGGACTTTCCCCACGGAGAAGAAAGTCACTCACTACCATCTGGGGACAATTGGAAACTTCTGTGGGGATTAAGTTTTTGAAAGAAACTTATGTGACATGTAGCTGCATTCTCATATCCTGAAGCATTTCTTGGAAATGCTTAATACATTGATGTAGAAATGGGATCCTGCCAACACGCAGCCATCCGTATGCAGAGGAGCAGGCTCGGTCCAAGCCCATGGCCGCCAGGCATCCTGTAAACAGCTCTGATGTAGGAATGCACATTGCTTTGGCAACAACACTGCACTCCAGTCAGGCTCAATGAAGCTGTTTTTAAATAGGCCTTTTCTTAGCGTGGGAGAGCTGGTCAGTGTGCGGCAGTGGGTGGGGCAGAGCTGGCTAGGAGGTGAAGGATGTCGTAGTTTTAGCATAAATTGGGTTCAGAGACTCCTCAAGATACACGATATGTGTGGGACGGACTGACGATGTTCTGCTTTTAGACACACTTTCTGTCTCTGGCATCAGCTCACAGATATACAGACACATCTCTGTTTTGTGGGGCGGCCAGAGTCGAATAGGCACGAAGGGGTTGCTGGAAGCCATTTTCTCATTTGGCAAAGTTTTGGTTAGTTGAGAAACTGGAGTTAGTTATTGACTGTATTTGCAAGCGTTTGAGAGTCATCACTGAACAAAACCATCCCAAGCACATGCCCTGCGGAGCCCACAATCTGTGGGATGAGTGCTGAACACCAACAGGCATCTGTAAGTGAACTGTGTTATGTCAGAAGACAGCAGGTGCCCTAGTTCTTGTGTTTTGTTGACAAAGCTATGGTGCCTGTGGCCGTGCAGGCAGCATCCTCAGGGCAGCCTTGTGGATACCCTGCTGTCCGGGAAGGAGGGCAGCCTTGTGGATACCCTGCTGTCCGGAAAGGAGGGAAGTCTTGTGGATACCCTGCTGTCCAGGAAGGAGGGCAGCCTTGTGGATACTCTGCTGTCCGGGAAGGAGGGCAGCCTTGTGGATACCCTGGTGTCCGGAAAGGAGGGAAGTCTTGTGGATACCCTGCTGTCCAGGAAGGAGGGCAGCCTTGTGGATACCCTGCTGTCCGGGAAGGAGGGCAGCCTTGTGGATACCCTGGTGTCCGGGAAGGAGGGAAGTCTTGTGGATACCCTGCTGTCCGGGAAGGAGGGCAGCCTTGTGGATACCCTGCTGTCCGGGAAGGAGGGCAGCCTTGTGGATACCCTGGTGTCCGGGAAGGAGGGAAGTCTTGTGGATACCCTGCTGTCCGGGAAGGAGGGCAGCCTTGTGGATACCCTGCTGTCCGGGAAGGAGGGCAGCCTTGTGGATACCCTGGTGTCCGGGAAGGAGGGAAGTCTTGTGGATACCCTGCTGTCCGGGAAGGAGGGCAGCCTTGTGGATACTCTGCTGTCCGGGAAGGAGGGCAGCCTTGTGGATACCCTGGTGTCCGGAAAGGAGGGAAGTCTTGTGGATACCCTGCTGTCCAGGAAGGAGGGCAGCCTTGTGGATACCCTGCTGTCCGGGAAGGAGGGCAGCCTTGTGGATACCCTGGTGTCCGGGAAGGAGGGAAGTCTTGTGGATACCCTGCTGTCCGGGAAGGAGGGCAGCCTTGTGGATACTCTGCTGTCCGGGAAGGAGGGCAGCCTTGTGGATACCCTGGTGTCCGGGAAGGAGGGAAGTCTTGTGGATACCCTGCTGTCCGGGAAGGAGGGAAGCCTTGTGGATACCCTGCTGTCCGGGAAGGAGGGCAGCCTTGTGGATACTCTGCTGTCCGGGAAGGAGGGCAGCCTTGTGGATACCCTGGTGTCCGGGAAGGAGGGAAGTCTTGTGGATACCCTGCTGTCCAGGAAGGAGGGCAGCCTTGTGGATACCCTGCTGTCCCGGAAGGAGGGAAGCGTTGTGGATACCCTGCTGTCCGGGAAGGAGGGAAGCCTTGTGGATACCCTGGTGTCCCAGAAGGAGGGAAGTCTTGTGGATACCCTGCTGTCCGGGAAGGAGGGCAGCCTTGTGGATACCCTGCTGTCCGGGAAGGAGGGAAGCCTTGTGGATACCCTGCTGTCTGGGAAGGAGGGAAGTCTTGTGAATACCCTGCTGTCCGGGAAGGAGGGAAGTCTTGTGAATACCCTGCTGTCTGGGAAGGAGGGAAGTCTTGTGAATACCCTGCTGTCCGGGAAGGAGGGAAGTCTTGTGAATACCCTGCTGTCCGGGAAGGAGGGAAGCCTTGTGGATACCCTGCTGTCTGGGAAGGAGGGAAGTCTTGTGAATACCCTGCTGTCCGGGAAGGAGGGAAGTCTTGTGGATACCCTGCTGTCCCGGAAGGAGGGAAGTCTTGTGAATACCCTGGTGTCCCGGAAGGAGAAAAGCCGTGTGGATACTCTGCTTTCTCGGAAGGAGGGCAGCCTTGTGGATACCCTGCTGTCTGGGAAGAAGGGCAGTCTTGTGGATACCCTGTGTCTGGGCAGGAGGCCTGCGGGAGGCACTGGGACAGCGGAGTTCATACAAAGAGAACAGCAGGGGCTCTGACAGGGATGTCTCCCCCATGGCTAAAGAACAGGGAAGAGCCTGTGGGCCGAGGACACAGGCAAGTGGGGGCACTGGTGGGAAGGGTGGATGGGCAGGACCTCCTGAGGCCCTCGCAGGACCCAAGAGGGCATGGGCAGCTCTTACCTGAGAGCGTCTGGGTGAATCAGGAAGCCTCGCAGGATTTTAAGCAAGGAAGTGATGGGACCTGCCACCTTTAAAGAGGTCATCAGGCTTCTCGAGTGAGAAGGGCTGGGCTAGGAAGGTGGCACCTGCCCGAGTCAGAAGGGGCATCTGCACGCTTCAGGCCAGTCTGGCAGCAGCAGTCATAGGAACTGCTTTCTGTGTTTGCAAGTGGGTCCATTGGGATTTTCTGAGGAATTAGATTAGGGTATGAAAGAAAGAAAGAAAGAGATGGGTGATTAACTCAAAACATTTGCATAAGCAGCTGAGGGAGGTGCCGCTGCACCTGGGGTGGGGGTTCACGGTGCAGACGGTACTCTCGGTCCTGGAGTGAGTGCCCGAAGGCACTGCATGCAGGTACCTCTGTGTCCCACCTCCCTCACTGCAGGCTCCATCCCAAGACTTGTTCTGGTCTGTGGATGGTGACCGAGAGGAAATAGCTCACATCATCTCCAGGCAGAAGCAGGTGGAAGCCAGCGCACCTTCCCTGCTTCATTCTTCCCCATGCAGAGACCTCAGAAGCCTCACCAATGACTGTGCAGCCGTAAGACCCTGAGTGACTGCGTGGAGCAGGGCCCTCTGCTGACAGCTGTGCGGCTTCCAGGGATGAGAAATGAGTCTTCACTGCCTGCAGTCACCGAGGGTGGGGAAGTTGGACATTCAGATCTGAGCCTGTTGAGTTCTCCATTAGATGTCCAAGTGCAGACATCAGGCAGGAATTTGATACATGAGTGAGCAGTCTGGAAGTGCAAGAACTTTATGTCATGGAAAATGATAACCGCCCCAAAAAACTGCAACTCAGTAGATAAACCGAACTATTTTGAGTTTAAGATGCTCAGTTTCTAAAGAGCAAGCCATACAATAAAATTAATGTGAAGAAAAACTATGCAAATTAACGTGATCCTGTAATTTGTAATGTTATGTGACTAAACCTTTTTATCTCAATAACAGTTTGCAATACATATCGCTGAGGCATAGTGAAGTTGCTGAAGCAGCCCAGAAACCTTGCTCTATATCCTGTCATAAAATTGATAATATTAAAAGCCATGATCTTTAAAATGAAGATGACCCATGATATTTGGGCATAGGAATTCCCCAAGCTCTTATAATTCTTTAATTTAAACTTTGAATGGTGTTTCATTTTCAGCAACCACCTGCATAAATAATTCATTCTCTTTAAAGATGCTGGGAACTAAGCAACTGGGATAATTGACAGTTTTGAAGGGAGAAGATGAACGTGCGTGTTATGGGAAGGTCGTGTTTCCTGTAAGGCTTTGTCTCTGAGGATTTGTGTGGTGCCGAATGAAAAACTATTAAATCAACTAAAATATTTTTCTTGAAAATCTCATAAAATTACAAAATAAAGTTTCTTTTGTGTGATGTTAAATAGAAATGAAATTTATAAGTGGAATATTTAAAACACATAATACATCCTCTGTGTAGATAATTTTAATCCAGTCCAGTCTTTTAAAGTCAACATAGTTTTTTTGGTTCATGTTAATTAAATATAGATGTGATTTTTCAATTGCATGTTTCAGATTTTTTTAGAAAGAGACTGCACGCTGCTGTAAATAGCAAGTACAAGGCTGCTGAGGTAGCTTTAGGGATACTGGCTGTCGACTGGTGATATTAAACACAGCTGATTCCCCTTCGTCACACGGGAGCCTTGTTCCATCTACAAAGAGGTAACAATGTAAGTCCAGTAAACCAGCAAGCTTACTTTTAAACAAAATTCTCTGCGTTTCCTGAGGCCTCAGGCACCAGACGTGCACGGCCAGCTGCAGGTACTAAAAGGCGAACAACTTGGTTGCCCTTCTTCACTTGTTACTAAAACAGGAAATTATTTAAAACATGAAAAATGTTGCTCATTAAAAAATTAAATATAAATATGTTAAATATAAGGCCAGGATTTATAATTCACTTAAACAAGTGGCCGTGTCCTAGCTCTACTTATGGCAAAGTCCCACTGCTAGACCGAGTCTATGATGGCAAAAGCACATGGTGTCTTTTTTTAGCCAACAAGGAGAAATGCATGCTTCCTGAGCCACTTGCAAGGTTGATGGTCTTGAAGGAATATTATTTACGTCTTGGTGGAAGATCAGTGGAGACAGTGCTGTTTTAGCCAGGGCCTTAGGGGCGAGCTGGTCATTTCTTTCTCTAGTTTCTTTGAGTTTGATCTGATATCAATGTAAATCATAAAAATAAAAAAAGAAAAATTGGCAGCACCACCGTGGCTCCCTGTAGAAATGCTGTCACTGAGCGGAGCTTCCACGTGTGCCTTTATTTACCTTACTGTTCGTGATCACACACACCTAAGAAATGAGCCCGGATTGAGTGTGAATAACACCGTCTCGTACCGTCTCGTACACAGCCTCTACTTAGAATCTAGGATTGTTTCAAAGTTCATGTATTGTATCTGATGAGTTTATCTCCATCCTGTTTCTTTAAGATTTAACTTTTTTAGCAGGGTCTTAGATTCAGAGCAAAATTGAGAGACAGGAACGGAGGTTTCCCACGTCCCCTACACACAGGCTGACAGCTACCAGCCTGCTACCGCCATGCCCGCTGAAGCAAACAGTGGTTCAGTGGATGAGCCTCCAAGCGCACACACTGTCACACAGCGTCCACAGCTTCTGTTGGGGTTCACTCTTGACCTTTGGCCAGATGGAGAAGGCTGGAGAGCCTAGGAAGTTGAGTTTGCTGCTGGGGGTCCTGCAGGGGAGCCTGTATTGTGCACAGACCTCCAAATTCTGCAGAAGAGGGGGCCCTTTGAGTGCGTGTTCCTGAGAAATGGTCTGACCACGTGCACATTTAGAAAGATGGCCAAGGAAAGGAGAGACGTGCATTTAGCTGGGCGTCAGAAGGATCCAGAGGTCGGAGAATAAAGGAACTGGACGGGATTAAGGGCATTGCCTTCAACCCCACGCCCAGCACCGAGTGAGTGCCTGTATCCCACTGACAAAGGCTTCTTTCTCCATCGTGTTGAAAAACTCGTGCTTTGAATAAAGAGACCTTCCAAACGGGCTTTGTGTGAGCAACATGGCTGTTTATTCACCTGGGTGCAGGTGGGCTAAGGACGAAAAGGGCATTAGCAAAGGGCGGTGGGGTAGGAGTTGGTTTTATAGGTTTGGGTAGTTTTTTGGGGGGTGGGGGTGTTGCAGAGTCAGTTCAGTTACAGTGGTGGGGGGTAGGGGCAAGGAGTGTACATGACCACAAGTTCAGTTACAATGGCAGGGTGGGTGAGAGGTGTTTACATTATCACAAGGAGAGTTAAGATGGCAGGTTGGGCGAGGGGCTTGTCGGGGAGGCTCCACTGCCAGCCGAGCAGGGACAATGGCGAATGCAGGCGGGGGCGGGAGACGTCAGGCAGGACTTCAGACTTTCAGGCTCCAGGCTTCCATATGGAGAAGTGACATACCTGTCTTTCTATATATAGAGAGAAAGAATTAGAGAAGAAGGGGTGATCACAGGTTTTAGGGGGCGGGGGCGAAGTTTCTCAAGGCTTCTTGGAGCGGGATTGGGGGCGGGGTGGAAACCTAAAAACAGGAAAGAATTTAGACTGCTGGAGATTTTGGGGCAAGGGGTGATATTGTGGGGTCGTTAGAAGGAGCATTTGTCATGTTGACTGGTTGGTTATTGCTTGTATACGATTTTGTAGGAATTGAGAGATTAATTGGAAAAACAGGGTTTAAATAAGAGAAGGAGAAAGACAGTGTTAGGGGAGGGTAACTGTGGAGGGAGAGCTTTGGTTCTATGGTGTATGAGGAAGCCTGTGGTATTCATAAGCAACCACTTTTATTAACAAGCTTGGGTTTGAACAGAGAATGGGAGCCAGATGAAGAGTGAAATGTTAGCTGTGATTGCCTGGAGGAAGTGTGTAAGTCAGCAACTTAAATAAAAGCAGGGCACGTAGAAGTCAGTGAGTGCAGTGAATCTGAGCACAGTTGGACAGGAAACAATAGAAACAGACGTTTTGAAGTGTGTTTTAAGCAGCAGGGCGACTGCATAAAGGTGGAGAAGGCGAGGGGCTAAACGGAAGCGTGTGAGGTGTAACGAGAGAGCTTGGGAGGTAGTGAGAGCTAGAGGGTGAGTGGGGCGTAGCCTGTGATTCTGAGGGATTTTAAGAGCACCGGGGCGGCGGCTGCTGCTGCGTGTTGTCATGAGGGCCAGCCCAGGGCTGTTAGGGTAAGTTGTTGGATAAAAACGCTGCAGGCCGTGGGCCTGGCTCCTGTGTGAGAATCCCGACCACACAGCCCTGGACTTGAGCATATACAATGAAGTATGTATGCTTTCATTTAGTATACAATGAAAACGTGTTGAGACGGGCTGGGGAGAGCTAGCGAGGGAGCAGTTTTTAGAGCTGTTTTTTAAGGAGCGAAAGGAGGAGTGAGGAAAGGATTTGGGATTAATGGGGTTGGATACGTTTTCTTTAGCGAGTTTATACAATGGCTTAGAAGAGCAACACCTGGTATCCCGAGGTGAACGTAGCCACCACACCCTGGAAGGGGAGAAGCTGCTGTTTGGTGGAGGGGGTTGGGGCTTGGGAAATTAACTGGATATGGTTGGCAGGGGGAGTGCGTGTGTGCTGGCAGAAGATTGTAACAGATGGGGAAGAAATTTGGGCTTTGGAAGGGGATACACGATACCCCTTTGAGTACAGAGGCTGAAGAAGCAGGAGGGTGAATTAAAAGGCCATGTTGCAATAGACGGGTGATAACAGGCTTTATGCCTTTTAAAGCCTGTTGTGGGATGGGATACGGGGCAGGGCGGCGTTAGGGTGATTGGGTTCTAAGGGGATGAGGAGGGGTGACTGACTTGTAGCAAGGATGGGAAGGTGGCGTTTTATACCCTAGGGTTAAGGTTGGGGGACACAGGGGAGCCATCGAGGGAGGTGCGGGTTTGGGGAGGCAGGTGGCAATGAGGGGTAGCTGTAGCCCAGGAACGGTGAAGGAGGCAGACAATTTCCCTAGGATATCCCGGCCTAACAGGGGAACTGGACACGTGGGGATGATTAGGAAAGACTGTGGAAAGGAGTGCTGGCCTGATTGACACCAGACCTGGGGAGTTGTGAGAGGCCTGGAGGCCTTGCCGTCAATTCCCACCGCAGTTATGGAGGCCAAGGAGACAGGTCCTTGAAAAGAAGGCAGCGTGGGTGGGTGCCTCCGTGCTGATTAAGAAGGGGATGGACTTGCCCTCCACGTAAGAGCTACCCGAAGTGTGGCATCCATGATGGTCCGGGGGCTTCCGACATGCTCGGGCAGCGTTCGTCTTTAGCCGCCAAGCCGAGGATTGGAGCTTCAGGAGCTCTGGGAGCAGCAACGTGACTCAGACAGTCGACTTTCTGTGGGGCAGGGCTCAGGAGAAGTCCCGGGCTGTGGGCATTCCTTGGCCCAGTGGCCAGGTTTCCCACACTTGAAGCAAGGTCTGGGAGGGGTGGCTGGACGCCCTGCAGTCTGGGTGCTCTGAAGTTTTTGTGAGCTGGTGGTGTGGCTGGGGTTTGTCTTACAGAAGGGGCGATCATCTGTGGTTTTGAGATGCGCTGCCGCCAGGCAGATTTTTCCCTATTACTGAACACCTTGAAGGTGAGGTTGCTTCATTCCTGTTGTGGGGTTTGAGGGCCAGATTTTAATTTTTGTACCTTTTTGTGATGTTGGGGTTGATTGGGTGATAAAATGCATATTAAGTGTTTTTTAGAGGTGAGAGTGGAGGTAAGGATGACATTTAAGTTACTCCAGGTGGGATTATTGGACTGGGTTAAGTATTGGAGGATTTGATGAAAAGGAGCCTAACTAGTGGCCAATTTGGGAAAGGCTGGATCAAGGAAAAGCAACGTGCGCCCTGACTACGGCTTTGGCTCCAGCCACGTCTGGAAGGGGGACTTGCTGAGCAGAGGCAGAGGAGGTAGCTGCAGGACTAAACTGTAAGCCGGGCCGTGTATGAGGTGGGAGGTGACAGGAGGGGCATGAGGGGGTGGCTTGTGGGCAGAGGAAGAGGAGGAAGGCTCTCGGGGGGAGGTTAGGTCCTAGAAAGAGGAGGAAGGCTCTCGGCGGGGGGGTTAGGTCCTAGATGAGGGCCTGGTTTGGACAGGCGGGAAGGAGAAAGGTCAGAAGGTTGATGGACAAGGAAGATTCTGGCTTACCGGCAGAGGAAGGAGGGGCAGACGGAAGGGAAGAGGATTAGAGATCGGGGAGGGACTGTGTGTAAAATGCCTGGACATAGGGAATTTCAGACCATTTGCCCATGTTGTGATGACAATTGTCTAAATTTTGTAAAATAGGTCAAAAGTGCCATTTTTTGGCCAGTTGGAGCCATTGTTTAACTTGTATTGTGGCCGTGCAGTGTTACCGAAGACGATGAGACGTTTGGGTTTCAGGTCAGGAGACAGTTGAGGAGGCTTGAGGTTGTTTAGAACACAGGCCGGCAGAGAGGAGGGAGGGATGGAGGACGGACGATTGCCCAAGGTTCTGGAAGGGCAGCAGAGGAGAGGAGAACGGGCACACAACGCAGCCGCTCAGCAGGCATCCCTAGCTGAGCCTGGGTTGAGCCTCCTCATTGGTGAGCGGTCAAAGAGAGTGTCCTCTACGTTGACCTGCCACCAATATCGGCCACGAGCCTGGTGGGCGAGTGACTAGGGTGAACGTCTCCACGAGGTCCAGCCCCTGGGAAAACCGAGTGTATCTGTGACCTACACAGGCTTTTCCAGTCATGAACCTCACGGAAGAACCTAGTTCACCTGATTTTCCTCGTCTTTGCGGTGGAAAAAGGATGAAACCAAACGTGGGGGCAGGTGGATGGGAAAGCGGAGAACAGAGACCGCCTGCCGAACAGCGTGGGGAGCGGGGGCGCGGCAGAGTCAGGTCAGTTACGGTGGTGGGGGTGGGCAAGGAGCATGCACGGCCGCAGGTTCACAGTGGCAGGGTGGGTGAGAGGTATTGGCATCATCACAAGAACAGCGAAGACGGCAGGGCTGGGTGAGGGGCTTGTGTGGGGAAGCTCCCGCAGGGCGATCAGGGACCACGGGGAACGCAGGCGGGGACGGGAGACATCAGCCGAGGCAGGCAGGACTTCAGACTTCCAGGCTCTAGGCTGCATATGGAGGCCTGATGCGTCGTTACTTCTTTTCATTGTAACTATATACACATAGAAAATAGTACACAGTTACATGTATGCCACGTGTATATATACTTAATATATTATTATTCAACGAAATATGCATATTAAATATTAGGTTGGGGCAAAAGTAATAGCTGCTTTTGCCCCTAAAAGGAATGGCAAAAACCACAATTACATCAACCTAATATACGTTCCATATTTTTCTACAAATATGTTATATATATTTTATATATAAACCTCCTCCAATACTGTTTTGGAAACAGGTGTGATGCAGTTAATACACTTCTGCATGAATAGCTTACTCTTTTCCTTAGTAGCACAGCCATTTCCTAAAACACTCTCTTGGAGGGACAGTATGTTCAGGACCCCAGTCTCTGAAGATAAGGATGGGCGTTGGCCTCTGAGGACGCAGGTGCCACATAGGCCCACACATCACCACAGAAACTGATGCCAATGCTGTTCTGAACAAGACCCATTTCAGAGCCCATGCTCATCAGGAAAGTGGAATTTACAGCACAGCTGAGGCTCTAGAATTTCTCTGTAACATCATTGGGCCCAGGTGTTTTTCAGGTGACCAAGCAGTGACTGCACAAAAACACTGAAATGGCCTCTGCAGATGAAAGCGAATGCCATGCCTGGAGGCCACTCTGTGTTTAGTGGAAGACACTCCCTGTGAAGTATCTCCCATGTCTGGCTGTCACTCCCTGTGTACTGGGACACGCTCCCTGTGAAGGTGTCTCCCATGTCTGGCTGTCACTCCCTGTGTACTGGGACATGCTCCCTCTGAAGGTGTCTCCCATGTCTGGCTGTCACTCCCTGTGTACTGGGACATGCTCCCTGTGAAGGTGTCTCCCATGTCTGGCTGTCACTCCCTGTGTACTGGGACATGCTCCCTGTGAAGGTGTCTCCCATGTCTGGCTGTCACTCCCTGTGTACTGGGACACGCTCCCTGTGAACGTGTCTCCCATGTCTGGCTGTCACTCCCTGTGTACTGGGACACGCTCCCTGTGAAGGTGTCTCCCATGTCTGGCTGTCACTCCCTGTGTACTGGGACATGCTCCCTGTGAAGGTGTCTGCTTTCATGCCTTCCACACATCCCAGCTATGGGAGGAGCCCTGGGGTCAGGCATTCTTTGGAGGTGAGGCCTGCAGTGGAGCTCAGTCCTGTTTAACAGCCACCGCTGATGGCACAAACGCACTCACACACTCTATGTTCTTCTCTCCAAAGAGCCATTTCTGCTTTTAAAAATAGGACCACAGCAGATATTAGTTTCCAGAAAATGCTTTTGGGACATCTTCCCAGCACAGAGCACCACCCTGTTGTATTCTCAGGAGCCTTTTCCAGCCACAGGAATCTTCCAGGAACGTAGGCCAGTTGCGTAACTGCACGGGTGTCAAATGCATTCCCGTGGTGGGCAGCAGGATCAAGGAAAGCCACTGCCTCGAATTTCAGAGCCTCATGCCCACAGTGCCTGCCCCATCCACACAGAAATCACTGACGTTAGTGCTAGATCTCTGTGATAAGTAACAAAGACCAGGTAACTGTCTTTAGAAGGCACCGATTACAATGAAAAACTCGCCTTATTCTCTTAGCACTTCTGTAGGACTTCTTGTTTTTCAGACTAGCTTTTGACATGGCTTGAGGCAAAGGACGCTGAACAGCTGAGGCAGCACAGTTAGAACCCTGAGAGGGGTGTGAGGGACTTGGCGTGAGCTCTGGCTCCAAGGGGCAGTGATGGGAACGTGCCCTCTGGGCTCGGACTCTGCATCAGGAACACGCCAAGCACATGCTCATGGCCCCTGCCATGGGTCCATCCCCGCCATGCACACAGCAAGGGAAATGTCACTGCCCCTGTGGTAATGCACGTGCCGGCAGCTGAGGGTGACACAGTCCTGACTGTCGTCTATAGACAAATGATCCCAAGCTTTCGTCTTGACTCTGAAGGCCTCTCCTGAGCTCTGGACTCGTGATACTTCATGTTCCAGCTCAGCTGTCTCACAGTGTCTGGACAAGAGGTAACAGGCACTTCTGATGCCAGGGAGAAGCCCAGCAGCACCTGCGGCCAGACGGCACAGCCAGGGCACCACACTCCCGCACGGCTCTCACAGAAGCCTGGAGGTCCAGCTTCCTCTGCTGCAGAGGCTGTAGCACATTTCAAAGCTCTTGTGTTTTCCTGCAGGCCCTCCCGGTTATTTCTCCAGGGAAAGTGAAGTGAGGAGGGAGGTGCCATCAGGGTGGCGTGTGGGGCTCACGTCCCAGACAATGCGCGGGGGCCTTGTGACTACCAAGACCCTGAATCTTTAAAGCAGCTCATTAGGTGTTACTCGTGTTGTTCTACACGTGAGGAAACTTTCAGATAACTTACCCCAGGGATACAGACAACGGCTATGAAGTGTTAGGTCCTGCTCCAGGAGTAGAGAATCCAGTGGCAAACAGCAGAAGGCCATTATTCAAAGGATCTTGCAGGACTGGATCGCAGAGGGAGCTCTGAGAGCAACTGACCTTGGGTTCTCCAGCGCACAGCGTCACAGGAGACACCCGAGAGGAAACAAGGAAGCCTCAGCCTCAGTTCACTGACTCCGTGCTCTGCAGCAGCAATGACGCTTCTCAACGTGTGTGGCCATCAAGAGAAAGGACAGAGCAGGGCTGTGACGCAGGCCACAGTCATCTCCTCACCGTGCGGAAGGATGTGTGTGCTTGCGATTGCACGCTTCATCAACAGGATTCTCAAGAAAGAGGCTGAGGTGAGCCTTCCAAAACCTTTTTTTGCAGTCAATTTCCATCTCTATGTAGGTCTGTAAAATAATCTCTCAAAGGATTGCTCACTGCTTTTCCAGTTCAGTAACTGGGTGGTCGACATGAAGGAACATGCTTTATCAATCACCTTGATTCCACTGAAATTCCAAACCTCTTCTGGCTTCGTAGATTTCATTCCCTGTTACTTCTTTCCATTGAAAAAAATCAGATTGTTACATTGACTCATGGTGAAAATGTTCGATGATCGAACAAAAACTTTAGTTGAAAATAAAATTGTTCATTATATGCAGGGATGCCATATCCTGAAAAAATAAGCTGCAGAATTGAAGAGAAAAGCCTCCTTCACAAACCTCCCCCTGCCTTCACTGAGGTCGCAGGATCTCCTGGGAAATGCAGTAGGGGTGTGAACAAGGGATGGTGGAGATTCTCGATGCTTCTTCAGCTCCTGCAGCAGGAGGGCAGACAGAAACAGGCCATGCAAGGATGAAAGCACGGCAGGCACCGGCTCTAGGCTCCAGCAGGGCCAGGAGGGGCATCAGGAGGAGAAGGCGTTTAAATTACAACATAATGAGCATGTGTGAATAATTTAACAGCAAAAAAGCTTGCAGGTTATTGTAGCCTAAAGACTCACAGGTGAGTCACAGGCTGAAATAAATAGCAGGTTTTCATGACAGTGTTATTACTTTAAGAATAATTCCTATTCCTTTGGCTTTATCCCACATAATAGGATTACTAGGTTGAATGATAGTTCTAAGTTCTTTGAGAAAACTACAAACTGATTTGCACAGTGGCTAAACAAATTTGCATTCCCACTGGCATTGCATAAGAATTCCCTTTTCTCTGCAGCCTCACCAGCATCTATTATTTTTCTGAGTTTTTATTAGTAGCCATTCTGACTGGTGTGTGATAGTATCTCCGTGTAGTTTTGATTGGTATTTATTATTGCTGCCAAACATTTTTACATGTGCTTCTTGGCCATGTTTATGTCTTCTTTTTAGAAGTGTCTGTTCATGTCCTTTGCTATTTATTAAAGGGGTTGCTTTTTGCTTACTAAGTTTCTTGTAGATTCTGGCTATTAGACCCCTGCCAGATGCATAGTTTGCAAACATTTTCTCACATTCTGCAGGTTATCTGTTTACTCTGTTGATAGTTTCTTTTGCTATGCAGAAATTCTAGTTTAATTAGGTCTCATTTATCAATTTTTGGTTTTGTTGCAATTGCTTTTGGTGACTTTTATCATGAAATCTTTGCCAGGGCTTATGTCCAGAATTTTCTAGGTTTTCTAGGTTTTCTTCCAGGGTTTTTATAGTTTTAGGTTTTATATTTAATTCTTTAATCAATCTGGAGTTGATTTTTGTATATGATCAAAGGAAGATGTCCAGTTTCAATTTTCTGCATGTGGCTAGCTGGTTATCTCATAACCATTTATTGAGTAAATAGTTATTTCCCCTCTTGCTGTTTCAAAAATTAATTCTGTTAAAGATCAGATGGTTGTAGGTGTGTAGCTTTATTTCTGGGTTCTCTAACCTGTTGCATTGGTCTGTGTTTGTTTTTACACCAATACTATGCTGTTTTAGTTACCGTAGCCTTGTAGTATAGTTTGAAGTCAGGTAATGTACTGGCTTTGTTCTTTTTGCTTAGGATTGTTTGACTATTTGGGCTCTTTTTGGTTGCATATGAGCTTTAGAATCCTTTTTTTCTAATTCTGTGAAAAATGTCATTAGTAGTTTGATAGGAGTAGCATTAAACCTGTAAATCACTTTGAGCAGTGTGGCCATTTTAACAATATTAATCATTACTATCCATAAGCATGGTATTTTTCTCCATTTGTTTGTGTTGTCTCTGTTTTCTTTCAGTGGTGTTTTGTAATTCTCATTGTAGAGATTTTTTTGCCTGCCCCTTCTTTCTAGCTGCTTCTAATATATTTTTTCTTTCATGCTGACCTTAGAGAATCTGACGACTCTGTGTCTTGGGGTTGGTTGTCTTCTATGGTATCTCACGGGGATTCTCCGCCTTTCTTTAATGTCGACCTCTCTATTGAGGTTGAGGAAAGTTTCATGGATAATATCCTCAAATATGTTTTCCAAGTTGCTTTCTTTCTTTCTTTCTCTTTTGAGGATGCCATGAGTCACAGCATTGGCCCTTTTACATAATACCGTATTTTTTCAGAAAATTTGCTTATTCTTTTTAATTTATTTTTAAAACTTTTGTCTGAGTTGCTTTGAAGAACTGGTCTTTGAGCACTGCGATTCTTTTTTTTTTTTTAGCTTGATCTATTATGCTATTAACACTTCTGCTTATATTATGAAACTTTTATAGTGAGGTTTTTAGCTCTGTCATAGCAATGTAGTTCCTTCTTAACATGGCTATTTTGTCTTTTAGCTCTTGTATTATTTTCTTGGATTACTTTTATTTCTTGGATTGGGTTTTGACTTTCTCCTGAATCTCCATGATTTCTGTTTCTATCCATATTCTGAATTCTATGTCTGTCATTTCAGCCATTTCAACCTGATTAAGAACCATTGCTGGAAGCCAGTTCAGTCATTTGGAGGTAAGCAGACACTGGCTTTTAGAGTTACCAGAGTTCTTGTGCTGATTCTTTCTCATCTGTGTGGGCTGATGTTCCTTTCATCTTGGAAGCTGCTGTCTTTTAGATGGGGTTTAATGCTTATAACTTATTTGATGCTCTTGAGGGTTTGACTGTAGTGTAAGTTGGGTTCAGTCAATTGGCTTTATTTCTGGAAGATTTCAGGGAGTCAAGGCTCAGCTCAGCACTCCTGAGCAGAATACTCTCACCCTGGGGTCTGGTACCAGGACCACAGCTTTGTTCTCTGGTTACACCTCTCTTGAGGTTAAGCACCTGCTGTGCTGGAGGGGCTGAGCTCTTCCCAGTCTTTTGGCTGTGCAATGGGGGCTGCTGGCCAAAACATTTCATTCAGGCAGTGGCAGTGGGGTCTACACTTGTGTGTGTATGCCAGAGGCAGCAGAAGCCTATTATTTTAAAATGTGAAGTTACAGGTTGGTTTCTGTGTTGTGTGTTTTTTAGTAGGTTCAGAGTTGTGCAACCCTTACCAGTAACAACTTTTAAATCACCTAAGGAACACGCACTGCTCATTTCTGCCTCAGCCAAGACACTGCCACAAGCAATGCAGTTTCTGTCTCTGTAGATTTGCCTGTTGAGGGCGTTTTATACAAAGGGAATCACACAATCATTTGTGACTGGCTTTTTTTTTCACTCAGCATATTGTTTGCAAGGTTCATCTGTGTGGTAGCAGGAATAAATCCTTCATTTCTGTCTACTTCAGAACAATATCCCCTAGTGTGACTACAACATATTATATTTATCCATTTATTATTTGATAAACATTTAGTTTGTTTTTTGCCTTTTGGATATGTTCAATAAGACTTATATATTTTTGTAAACATGTTTTCAATTCTCTTGCATATATACCTAGAAGTGGAATTACTGGATTGTATTGTAACTCTGTTTGTCATTTTAAGAAAATGTCAAAGCTGAACTATTTTCCAAAATAGTAGCACACTTCTTGAGCACCAATTAACCATAAATGTAAGGGATTATTTCAGAAATATACATGTCCAGTCATTTATGTGTCTCTTTTGCCATTTCCATTCTGTCATGATAACCGAAGCTTTGTAGCAAATTTTGAAACCAAGAATTTTGAATATTTCAAATGTATTTTTTAAATATTGTTTTGGATATTCTGCATGCTTTGCATTTTCCTATAAATTTTAGAATTACAGCACCGTTAGTTAAAAGCCAGTTAGAATTTTGACAGCAATTACATTAAATTTGTAGATCAACTTAGAGAATATTACCACATTAACAATGTTAAGTCTTGCACTCAGTAGCATAGGGTGTCTTCGATGTATATGGATCCTCTTTAATTTCCTTTTACAATGTTTTATAGTTTTTTAGTATACAAGTCTTACTTATCTTAAATTTTAAACATAAGTATTTATTGTCTTTATATTATTTTAAAATATTTCTAAATTATAGTTTGAAATTAATTTTTGCATATTGATCTTGTATCCTGCCAGTTTAAGCTTTTTAATTTTTGAAATAATTTTTTATGTACAAGACCATGTAATCTGCAAATAGATACAGTTTTATTTATTCCTTTCCAAACTCGATTAGTGTATTATCATAAAGTGGTGATGAATTTTGTTAAAAGATTTGTTACATCAACTAAAATGAAACCAATACGGCGTGTCGCTCTTAGCTTTTGTGTATTTGATAACAGTCATCCTTACAGGTGTGACAGTATCTAATGTGGTTTTAATTTGTATTTTCCTCATGATTAATGATGTTCAGCACCTTTTCATATACCTCAAAGCTATTTTTATGTCTTCTTTGGAGACTTGTCTGTTTGGGTTCTTCACCAACTTTTTGAGCTGTTTTGTGACAAATTGTTGTTGTTTTCCTGCGATTGAGTTGAAAAGAAATTGTTCAATATTATCAGGAATCTTAGGTATGAGGTTAAAACAATCATAGATCATTAAACATCTGTAAGGTCATTAAAAATGCATGGCCAGTGTTGGCTGAAAACCGCTGGTCTCAGGCACTCCAAGGTACAATAACTGAAAGTCTCAGTATATGGGACGAATGTCAAAAATGTTCCTGTATTTCATTTTAGCCATTTAACTTCCAGAAATTTATTGTGATCAAATAATAAACAATGAATATAAAATTTATCTGTAATGGTGTTCTGAAGAATTGTTTATTGGCCAGAGTTGGAAATAAGAGTTGGTTAAATAAATCATGGTTTATATAATGCAAACTATGTAATGTTTAGAAAAATATTTAGTGATGGTAAGTATTACTCACAGTCTGTTGTTAACAAAAACAGTACAAAACTGTGTACACAAGCATTCCATTTTTCTTAAAAAATTTTGCTTGTATGCATGTAGAAGAAAACAAAATGTTACCAATAATTTTATCATGCTGTACAACTGTTGGGTTTTGTTTCATTTTTCTTTGTACTTTTAAGTTTGGCATATGCATTTTTCAATAAAAATACATAATTTTTAAAACAGAGACATGAATGAAATACATAGCCAAACTTTCTAAATTCACTAGTTCTGAACAAAGAATTCAAATAATTGTGCCTTAACCGCACTCCCGGGTCATCCTATAAAATCAGCTCATATTTTCCTTTTATCTACTGTAAAAACTAAAGGAGTCACTTTTTAACTTATTGATGCCAGAATATGTGAGACAAATATTTCATTATGTTTAAAATCATATATAAAATTATTGATATAGATAAATTCTATGAAGTGTTTTATAAGAAACAACAAAATACCCATCACTTACTGCAATGTGTTGGGCCGCGTTTCTACGGTGCGGCCTTTTTCCATATCCCTAGGTGTCCCCTCTCTCAGGTCATCAGGCTCTGATGGCCCCATGGGTCACACCATTGTGTCTGTGAGTCACCCCCTCCAGGTCTGTCTGCTCACACCAGTGCCACATCCATCCCTGCACTGCAGGTTTCCCAGGCCCCGCAGTGCATTTCTACGTCCCCACGGGAGCCCTGCTCCCAGCTGCCTCCCCTTCACCTGTGCTTGAATCTGGGGGCTCCTGCCCACCTGCTGAGCTCCTGATACCTGTTTGGCCTGAACCACATGCTTTCAGTCTCAACTCTCCGTTCCCTGCTCTCCTTCCTTTCTAAATCCCCAGGGTGTGGCCTCCAGGCTGCACTTCAGTCTCAGAACTCTGACTTCACATTAGCAAGCAGCTAATGGAGATGTTTCTCCATGTGCCCAAGTCAACCCAACATTTATCTAATTCACCTGGGCTGCGCCAGTGCCATCAGGTCTTCTGAGTCTGTTACAAGCATGCTTTCAGGCTAATCTGTTAAACACACACCAGACACAACACATATCACACACCGCACACTACACACCACACACACTACACACACCACACACATCACATACCACACACAATCACACACACCACACCACACCAAACATACCACATATCACACATACTACATGCTACACACACTATACACCCCACACCACACACACCACAAACACAATACACACGCATCACACACACTAAACATCACACCACACACATCATACTACACACATCACACCACACACCACACATCACATCACACACATCACACACCACAGCCACCACGCACCACACACATCACACACACCACAGTATACACACCACACATCACACAGACCAAGCACCACACACCACAGACATTACACGCCACACACACCACACATACTATACACCACACAAACCACACACAACACATACATCACATGTCACACACACCACATGCACACATCACACAGCACACACACCACACATCACATACCTCACACATCACACACCACACACTAAACATCACACACTACACACACCACACATACCACCCAACACAGACATCACACGTGACACACACTGCACACACTAACACGTCACACACCACACATCACACACACCCCACACACCACTCATATCACACACCACACACACCACAGAAACCACACACATCACCCACACACCACACTGCATAAACCACACACAACACACACTACAAATATGACAACTACACACACCATACGACAGACACCACTTACGACACACACTCACGCTGAGCAACTATTCATATAGCAAGTCACCTGCTAAGTGCCTCGGTATGGATTTACTTGCCCTTAGACACTGGCTCGTGACCTTCACGTACCTCTGTTGCCTATAATGATGAAGTTTTCTGTGATTCCGGCACACTAGCTAGTGCTTAGACGATCTTCCAAAAGGCATAAAAACGGCTCGTTACCAATAGAAATTAGGTCCAGGCAAAATACGAGATAAAGTAAAATCAGTCAGAAAACTAGACGACTGTGACAGGAAAACAGATGACTATCTATCTAGAAACTCAATCAGGTTTAATACATGTTTTCGCTTTTTATGTAGGGAATATTTTTACCACTCCAAAAAGTATAGAGAGTAATTTTATAGTAATTTGCCAGCTGCTTGGAGAAAGACACACCTGAATATTTAACATGTTTTCTTCTGATCTTTTCAAGAAAATAAAACAAAGCGACATGATATTCACGTAAACTCCCCCATTACAGTCCCACCATCCTGTCCCCAGAGATAACTGCTATAATGTGAAGTTGGTAAGTACCCGCCTTATAAAGTGCTTTATGCTTTTATTATGCATGCAAGAAGTTGACTTAAAACTAAGAGTTACATACGTATACTTAACATCTACATTGCTGCGGGTAAGTTTATGTGTCCCCACATGCGAACAGGCCCAGGTGAGTACAGGTCATTCTTTGTTCACTGCCCTGTGACGCTACACTCTCTGTCACTCACCGTTTTCATCTATGTCCCTGCCCATGGACACTGGCCTGCCTATGTTTTTGCTACCATGGCCCACAGTGTGCCGTGCACCCTTAGCCTTGGCTCCTTGTGCCTGGGCCTGGGCTCTGCACGAGCACACCTCAGATTTACTTCCTGAAGCACCGCACAGGTCAGAGCTCCTGCTGTTGAACAGGCAGGGCCTCTGCAGGGGCTCAGGCGTGCAGCGTTCAGTCTCAGAGTATCCGTGTGGTCCTGGGCCAGTTCTGCATGGAAGTCTTGGCCTCAGTTTCCCCGGTGTGGTCCTGGGCCAGCTTCCCATTGAAGTCTTGACCTCAGTTTCCCCGGTGTGGTCCTGGACCAGCTTCCCATGGAAGTCTTGGCCTCAGTTTCCCCCGTGCTGCCATTTATCATGTGTGACTGCCACACCTCCTTGTCATCAGCCAGGCTTCAGGGGAACTCTGGGCTCTGTTATTGGTTCCCTCTGAAATGTTCCCTGGCTCCTGTATTGGATCCCGCTCTTTATACATGGACAAAAATTTGATTGCATGTTTGATTTCAATGAGCTGCACGCCAGCCCGTGATTCTCTAGATCAGTGGGAAGCCTGGTCCCTTCTCACTGCCTTTTGTATAGCAATCGTGTCCTTTCGGTCAGGGCTCAGTGGGATTCTCTGTAAATGTCCAGATAGTCACTATCTTAGACTTGGTTTGTCACACTGTCTCTGTCACAGCCATTCGCGGTTGCAGCACCTGGAAGCCTGGAAAGGAGGCAGGTCTGAGTCCCCACCTGAGTGTGGCCTGGGGCACGGAGGCTGGACCACCCAGGGGCAACAGCTGTGCACCTGTCTCACACACACAATCTAAGGAATCAGTTTCTAAAAGTGTATTGTAACTTGCTGTATACTAAGAAATGCCTGTATAAAATAAAAATCATGTGACTTAGCTGCCCTTTTCAGGAACAGAAATCTGTAGAACTGTAGAAAGTTACTGATATCCTCTGTCTTCACTTATTTTTAAAAACTGAATCGTGTTTTCCCAATTATGTATACCAAAGCTGAGCAGCTTCTGTTGATTCAGCAATGTTGTGTGTGTGTGCGCGTGTGTGCGCGTGTGTGCATGCGTGTGTGTGATTTGCAGTGTAATTCCTGGAGCTGGTGAGGTAAGGGGAGTACCTTCATCTATGCTGGGTTTTTTTTTGTGTGTGTGTGCGTGTGTGTGTGTGTGTGCATGCGCATGCTTGTGTGTGATTTGCAGTGTAATTCCTGGAGCTGGTGAGTACCTTCATCTATGCTGGTTTTGTTTTTGCCCCTGAATACAGAAGACAGGAGTGTTGGTTTCTACAGGGTTCTCGTTCAGGGTGTGCTGACTTAGGCTGAATGACTCTTCACGTATCTGTACAGTTGTTCATGGGCTCTGGAGTCTGGCATATTTGCAAGTTCATGAGTAAACCAGGCTCTTCCAACATTTGCTCTGGCCCTGTTCACCAGGAATGTTAGACCGAGTCATTGCTATGGAAGGAACTCGGGTTAGAGGAAAGCATCTATATCCCAAATGATCTTTCTCAACTTTCACCTAATACCTTTGCAGAGTCTGTGAAAGGAAAACCCTCTTAAACCCACATAGATTTCATTAAAAGAAATACATTGTGGAGCCCTAAGAAATCTTTTTTTTTTTTCTTGAAAACTGGTATATGGTGAAGGTACTCATGACCTTGAGTGATGGGATTTCAACTTAATTCCTCTTGAGAAAGTCAGACCGCATGATACAAAGATAACACGGTTCCTATGGATACGGACTCTGGCTTTGCATTGTTAAATACCTCCATGGCCTCAGGCAAGAAACTGAACCTCTCTGAACTCCTGTTCCTGCTCCAAAAATGCCTTTTGCTTCCTTCTCTCCAGGACCACTGGCCATGCTTGGAAAGTACTTTGAGAAATGCAAACTATGCACTTTTTCCAGCTCTCTGGACCTACATGGAGACATCGCTCCAAGCCTGGAGCCTCCCAGCCCACACAGGCACTGTGCGTCCCCTGAGGTTGGGGTCCTAACACCCAGGAGCCAGTTCCTCCACCAGCCATGTTGGGAGTGCAGCAACACAGCCAACCTTAAAAAGGCGGCTTCTGCCATGTGGAGCCTCAGGTCTCAGCTTCTCCCAGGCCATCTGGAGTGAGAAATTCCAACAGCCACTGTCATTCCCTGGTTTCCTGGGAATCTCACCCTCCAGAGAGAAGAGGACACACTCTCAGCCTGCCGCCCCCGGACAGGAGGGCTTCCCAGTTCACCTGCAACTCCCGCCCATGAGATCCTCAGCCGGCTGGAGAAACGTGAACCCAGGTGTCCTCGGGCATAGCTCTCCTCACATGGACTCATGCTTCCTCCCTGGCCCTGGTCGCTGGGCCTGCTGAGATTTCTACTCAGGATAAGGAAACCGCCTCTTCCCCTGATGCTTTCACAGCCCCTGCCCCTGGCCTCTGCTCACCCTTGATCACAGAAGCCCCGCATCCTCAGTGAATTCTGGGGCACAGAGTTCCCAAATCTCCTTCCTCAGGGCCTGGCCCACAACTCTCAGTGCCAGTTTCTATTTCTAAACAACAAGGTTCAAGGACCTGACCCCTTTGGGGCTCACCTAGAACACTCTGCAGCCCCATCGCTTTCCCAGGGAACAACGGATGCTTTCTCACACTTCCTTTCTGTGTAATTCCTGCTGTTCTCATGAAAACATCAGGAGCCACACGCGTGTCCCACTGGGCCTCCTAATCTTGTCTTTCTCAACTCCACTGGCACTGACTTTAACTTAGCTTCCGCCATCTCTGTGTGAGCCCTAAAGCACTGACTTCTGATGTCTGCCTTTCTAAGCCTCCTCATTCAGTCTGGTGGCTGCACTTGCTCTTTGAATTCTTGAATTTTCCACATTCTCCAACTCAACCCCTTCGTTCCAGCTCCAACATGCTACATACTCACTACGAATCCTCCTCCTTCCGTTCGTGAAACACATCAGGCTATGTGTCTTCAGATGCAGTGAGAAGCCGCTGGCCGCGGTGTGGGCTTAGGACAGACCACCCCTGGGAGGCCTGGCCCCCTTGATGGCAGAGGTGCAGGCTGGACTTTCCTTCACCTTTTACACTCGGTTCCCTCATTTATAAGATCAGAATAATTATAGTACTTACCTCAGTGGCATATTGAGAAGATTAAATCAATTAAATCTCTACACCTAAAACAGAGAATGTGCTCCGCAAAGGTCGTCTCTGGTCTTCCCCGCGCACTCCTCATGCGACGGTCCCAGCCTTCACCGCAACGCTCATTCCACCCAGCAGACAGCCACACCTCACTCAGAGTCCAGTGGGCCCGGCCCCTGGGCTTCTCACTGCAAACGCAGGAGTTAAAGCCACGTCTTCGTCCACAGCGAGAGACGATGCCCTTGTCCAGGACAAGGTAGGTTCTCCCGCCTGAGCTCCTGCTCAGTCTCCTCCTGCGTGTCCTGGGTTCCAACCCTTCGTGTTCCGTGCTGACGTCCGTGCTGCGCAGGTTCCGTGCCGCTGGGTTCCGGTTCGGTGCCGCAGGGTTCTGTGCCATCAGGTTCTGGTTCCGTGCAGTCGGGTTCCGGTTCCGTGCCGTTGGGTTCTGGTTCCGTGCCGTAGGGTTCTGTGCCGTCAGGTTCCGGTTCCGTGTCATTTGTTTCCGTGCTGTGGGGTTCCATGCAAGTTCTGTGCCATCAGGTTCTGGTTCTGTGCCTACGGTTCTGTGCTGTCAGGTTCTGGTTCTGTGCCGTGAGGTTCCGGTTCCGTGCTGTCAGGTTCCGGGTCCATGCCGTCGGGTTCTGTGCCATCGGGTTCCGGTTCTGTGCCATCGGGTTCCGGTTCTGTGCCGTCAGGTTCCGGGTCCATGCCATCGGTTTCTGTGCCATCGGGTTCCGGTTCCGTGCCGTCAGGTTCCGGGTCCATGCTGTGAGGTTCCGGGTCCATGCCGTCAGTTTCTGTGCCATCAGTTTCTGTGCCGTCAGGTTCCGGTTCTGTACCTTCAGGTTCCGGTTCTGTACCTTCAGGTTCCGGTTCTGTGCCGTCGGGTTCCGGTTCCGTGCTGTCAGGTTCTGGGTCCATGCCGTCCGGTTCTGTGCCATCGGGTTCCGGTTCTGTGCCGTCAGGTTCCGGTTCCATGCTGTCAGGTTCCGGGTCCATGCCATCAGTTTCTGTGCCATCGGGTTCCGGTTCTGTGCCGTCGGGTTCCGGTTCCATGCTGTCAGGTTCCGGGTCCATGCCGTCGGGTTCTGTGCCATCGGGTTCCGGTTCTGTGCTGTCAGGTTCCGGTTCTGTGCCGTCAGGTTCCATGCTGCGGCCCCGTCGGGTTCCTTGTCGCTACCCCTTCTCCAGACCTCCCTGCACTCCGCAGCCCTCTTCACGGAAAGCTTCCCCGAGAGCTTCTCATCTGAGGCTCTCTCTCATCTACCCAACTTAAAACGTGAGAGACAGAATTTCACCGAGTTCTGGGTCTTTCTGCGCGGCGTCTTATCGAATATCCCGTAGCGAAACAACACAAACTCTCACTAATTGTCCTTACAGTGTCACATCGTATCTGGACATGCAAATTCCCAAAGGAAACTAATTCTGCTCTGGGGTATGTAGAAAAAATGCAAATTAAAATGCCGACCGGGTCTTCGGATGCAGCTTGCTAAGTGCCTGAGGGTGAAACGGAAGACACTTGGCCCCACAGGTGAAGACCGTGGCCTCCGTCGGTGCTTGGCGGTCAGAACATGTGCAAAATCACACACGGGAGATTCTTTGACAATCCAGGACTCTTTAGAAAAATTAAATTGAGGCCGGGAGCCGTGGCTCCCGTCTGTAATCCCAGCACTTTGGGAGACCGAGGCAGGCGGATTAGGAGGTCAGGAGATAGAGACCAACCTGGCCAACATGGTGAAACCCCCATCTCTACTAAAAATACAAAAATTAGCTGTGATCGCACTCGACTGTAGTCCCAGCTACTCGGGAGGCTGAGGCAGGAGAACTGCTTGAACCCAAGAGGCAGAGGTTGCAGTGAGCCAAGATCCTGCCACTGCACTCCAGCCTGGTGACAGAGACATTGTCTCAAAAAAAAAAAAGAAAAGAAAAGAAGAAATTAAATTGAATCCTGCCTAATAATCAAGTACTATAGGGCTTTTTTCTTAGGGAGCCAGGGGGAGTCTCGGTGAGTGAGGATCATTGAAGGAATCTTTTGTCACCACCGTGGATCTGTCTGGAGTCAGAAAAGTCAAGTTCATCCACCACCTCGAGGTGGGCACCCAGGAGATGGATTCTACTTCATTCTGTAATCACCTCACCTCAGAAGACAAAAAGAAAACGACGGCATAAAGGATTGCAAAGTCAGCGTGTGTATTGTGTATGGGACTCGCCTATGGAATATACTAATTTGTTCCTTGACGTTGAGGGAACACCTCAGTGGCAGGCGCTGTTCTGAGTGCCTGAGAGGCAGCAGTGAACAAAAAGATCCTGAGTCCTACAGACCCTGGCCTCATCTCTAGGTCTGATGCCAAGCCTCAGTTCAGATGCTCATCATCTCTCGCCAGGCCCATGGCAATTGCTTCTGCAATTGGTTTTATATCATTCAAAGAACAATTACCTACAATTTTCCAGGTGCGAAGTCTAGGTAATAGTGAATTAAACTGACAGAAACATCCACCCTCCACACTACAGCCAGCATTATGTCTCCTGAGTGAAAGATGATCCTGTTCCTGTTTTCTCTTCGCTTAGAGCCCTCAGTGATTCCCCTTGAAAACAACAGGAGTCCAGACCCTGCCCATGTCCCTCATGCCTGTCAGCGTGCATTGCTAGGAGTCTCAGTGGATCTGCAGGGGCCCCTCTGGGGAAGCACGTTGCTCACGCTGCTTCCATCTTTTCGGGTCCTGCCAGGTCCTCTCCTCCCTACTCTCCTTTTCATGCCACTCCTCCACCTAACTCATCTCCAAGACGCAGCTTGTGTCAACATTGGTGAATCATTTACTGAAAGATTGGGTAGAACTGACTATAGCTTCCTCTGTTTCCTGTCCCATTGCTAATGCTTTCCTCACTGTTTACTCGTACGTGCCCACAGTCAGATAGACTCTCTGCTCTTTTTTTTTTTTTTTTTTTTTATTATTAAGACGGAATTTCGCTCTTGTTACCCAGGCTGGAGTGCAATGGCGCGATCTCGGCTCACCGCAACCTCCGCCTCCTGGGTTCAGGCAATTCTCCTGCCTCAGCCTCCTGAGTAGCTGGGATTACAGGCACGCACCACCGTGCCCAGCTAATTTTTTGTATTTTTAGTAGAGACGGGGTTTCACCATGTTGACCAGGATGGTCTTGATCTCTTTACCTTGTGATCCACCCGCCTCAGCCTCCCAAAGTGCTGGGATTACAGGCTTGAGCCACCACGCCCGGCCTCTCTGCTCTTTAAATGTAGAATTGTTCCTACGTTCAGAAGTGTCCTGCCCTGCAGCCGGGGAAGCCGAGGCTCAGGAGAATGGGCACCGTTCTTACGTTTACTCAATTGGGAAGTAGTAGAATGAAAATCTGACACTCAACCTGTTGACTCTAAAATTAGTGCTTCTGGAAGTTTAGATTGGGCTGGGTGCGGTGGCTCATGCCTGTAATCCCAGCATTTTGGGAGGCCAAAGCAGGTGGATCATGAGATCAGGAGTTTAAGACCAGCCTGGCCAACATGGTGAAACCCCGTCTCTACTAAAAATACCAAAATTATCCAGGCATGTGGCACATGCCTATAATCCCAGCTACTCAGGAGGCTGAGGCAGGAGAATTGCTTGAACCCAGGAGGCGGAGGTTGCAGTGAGCTGAGATCACACCACTGCACTCCAGCCTGGATGACAGGGTGAGACTCTGCCTCAAAAAGTAAATGAATAAGTAGAAATTTAGATGGAGTCTGACTTCATGTCCAGCAAGTTGAGAAGCTTCAAGCCAAAGGGTCTTTCCATGGAAGTTCAACAGATGGATGCACTGTCCGGGAGCTTCAGCTGCCATCAGCTGACCTGCCTCCATCTTCACAGTCTAAGCATTCGGTTTCTCCCCAGAGTTTGCCTTTCATTCTTATTCTCATTACATTCATCTATTTAGCTTAGTATGTTTAACTAAACAAAGATGTTAATAAATATTAAATGCCTATTTTCCATAAAAAGCACCGGCTAGGTGCTTTGGGACATAAAAATGAAATTTATATTCAACTTAATAATCATATTTTTATGTTCTGCAAAACTGTCTTTGAATATGGAAAAGTCTTGAGTTTTGCATAAAAATGTAGAACTCCATTTATCTATTTATTTTGTAGAGATGTGGGTCTCCCTAAAGTTGCACAGGCTGGTTTCAAACTCCTGGGCTCAAGCGGTCCTCCTGCCTTGGCCTCCCAAAATGTTGAGATTAGAGGCGTGAGCCACGGGACACTGCCACATTCTATCATTTTAAACAGAGAATGGAGACAGTAGAGCTGTTCTGTGATTCAGTCCACACATCAACACATTACAGAAAGTTTACTGAGTATGACGGAGCCTTTCTGAGGAATGTGGAGATCAATTATCTTTACTAAGCTTAGGTTCAGGCCAATCAGTGGCACCTAGATCTTCAGGAAGTGGAATAAGCTCTAGGATAAGAGCATCTGCCTAACAGAGAAAAATCTAGAATTTATTAGGTAGTTTCATAAATATATACTATTAAGTATTTTTAACATTTAACATTTTAAAATAATTTTAAATCTAAAATAAATTTTTACTTGGATGGCAACTGTTGGCATAGGTCACAGTTATGTCCAGTGACCCTGTCATCGACCAGCTAGACTACAAGAAGAAATAATTTCCAAATTTAAGTGCATCTGTGCACTGGAAGCTATATAGGCATAGCTACAATGGCCAGTGGGACCTTTTGAAAGACTCCTGAAATCTACGAGCTTATTGGAATAAGGAGAGGGCAGATTGACAAATGGCTATAAGACAGGGTGAAAAAGATGGGTGTTGTTAAAAACGGACAGCAATCACATAATAAAGATGTTACTGTTGCTGGGATAAGTGGGGGAAAAGGGAGTACTTTGCAGAAAAAGTGGCATCTGAAATAGAAAATGAAAGCAAGGACACATCAAAGTAGAAAGGAGTGGATGGGGTCAGGAAAGACCCAGGAATTAAATGTGATTGACCAGGTAGGGTGTAGAAGAACTATAAAGAAAAGCTTAGCAATGTCAATGGCATTGAGAAATGTCTTAGAAGTGTTGGTGGGATCCAGACTTCCAGACGGCAGGGCTGAGAAACTCAGCTAAGGAGCCTCGACTGTGTTCTACTAAGAAGCCTGGACTGTGTTCTGGAATTTGCTGCTCTGAATTGCCTAGGTGTGGCGTGGTGCAGCTGGAAATCGATGCCTGCAGTGTGGAAGGTCTGTGCTGGTGGCTTTCCACTTGGGGATGACACTGGAAAGTGCTTATTTTCTGCATTCATATCTTGCTGGATATGGCATGTCTTCCTGAGAGTGTGAGGACCACGTGCTTGTCCCAGCCTCCCAGGAGGATGACTGGCAGGCTCTTTGTGGGGCATCCCATGCCTCTTCAGAGTGAGGCTGAGACTTAGACATGGACAGCTTTTTTAGTCATAACACCCGAAATTCACAATCCTAATTTAGCAAAAATCTACCCAGCTATTTCCATGTATTTTTAAATGTTAACTAACAGACGGAGATTTCATTTTATTTATATATGCATACCAGATAGCAAAACTGTTAAAGAAAAATAGACTGTATTTAAACCAACAGTGTGACGAAGAGCAGTTCCAGAACTGGAATCAGGAGAGAGCCATTCCCTCCCTTGCCTGAAACTCTAACGCAGGACACGTTTGCTTCTGTTCCATTCTCATTCTGGGGATGGTCTGTAAGGGGCCAACCAGTGGGCAACCCTGAAACACTGTGTCTGGGATCATTCTTTCTGGAGTATATTTGTTTGAAAAATGCTTCAGTTCTTTGGTAGTCTCAAATCAGGCAAGGCCAGTTTTTTTGGAAAATATAGTATTAGTTTCCAAGTTGGCTAAAGAAAATATAGTCATCATCTTTTCTGTAAGGTGAAAATTACCCATTAAACAGCTGCATTTCCTCTCAATTTTCCTAAATGGCAGAGTAGCAGAAGGAGGGTCCTTCCTATGAGAAACAAGCTGGCAGCTGCGGTAGTTCAGTGGCAGAGAAGAGAGGGCCGGAATCCCAGTGGGAGCCGGACAGGGGCTGGGTCTGTGGCCTTCACCATGGGCCGCCACTCCAGGGTTATTATTAGTGATTAGAATCTCACTAGAGTTACACAGAAATATTTAGATTTTGATCAAAATAGTATTTTTCCTAAAGCAAGAAAATAAAGATTGATTTTATTTTAAAATGTTTAATTCAAAATGTTGCTTATACTTAAAGAATATTATAATTTTTTGGAAATTTTTACTCATCAGAAACACTTGATTCGTAGAGAAGCACCAGATCAATGGGGTGTTACTGTCCTTGAGTGAGATTTCTCACAAGGTGGGAAGCTGGATGGACACAGTCTATTCTGAGACAGCCTTTATGAACCTCTAGAAGCCAAATTATTCCTTTCAAGCGTGCTTGGTGACTATCATGAAGACACTCACAAAGAAACAAAACTCTTTGAAAACTGGAAGATTTTATATCTATTCACAGCCACATGCTCACATAGCCCAAAATACCCACAGCGTTAACTTGATTAAGAAGGCGGGGTAGAAGCAAAACAACTTTAAACAAAGTCATTTGACGCAGGAAGTCCCAGTTCGTTAGGACTCTATTTAGACGCCGTTGATTGCGCTTCTGAGCTGAGAATCCAGGCTCTGAGGAGCACACACTCCAGAGTTAGACACAGCAGCTGCTCCCGACTACGCTCCATTCATGGGAAACTACACTTGGTCTGATTGTCTCTCTGAATAACTATGATATCACTGTAGAACTAGCTTGAAAAAAATAGCAAAGGGAAATTTAGCAAAACTGTGCAGTAGCTGTGTTTTGAATTTTGGAGGAATTTTATGTTATAACTAGAAATTTCACTATACTCATTATACAAGCCAAATGCTAGAATGCAAGCATAGTTTTTAACAGAAATTTAAAGCCTGAAAACTAAATCACCACTTTATTTTTAGTCTTTTCAATTGCTTGAAATTTTTCTGGAATCTATTAATACTTCATCTATAAAGAAAAGAAAATTCGAGTTTCATAAAACCAGGTTCGGAATGAGACACATGAAGTATCTAGAGGACGGCAAAGGCCGGGGCACCTGTTGGTCTGCCCTAAGCAACTTTTTGGTGTGGGAGTCAGATGCAACACCTACATAAAAAAGCTTTTATTCAACAAACATACAAGTCAGAACAAAAGCATCTACTTCTTTCAGAGATTCAGTTATGTCCTGTGACAATTAAGTTGAAACTCTAAACCCAAATTGGAAATGGCTTCTTGCTTGAAATTTGCCAGTGTCTGCTCTATGATCAACCCTTGCCTTGTGAAGAGGTTGAAACCTGCTAAAATTCTTATTATTTAAGCACAAGAGCAGTGATACTGAGTAACACATTTGCTGAGATGTGCATCACCTGCTCAGCCGTGCCTGTCACCACTGCGTGTCCTTCAGTATCAGTGAGGAAGGAACCAGCTGCAGGGCAGAGCAGGCAGCAATAGACCCACAGTCCCTGAGCTCCCTAGAGCCATCCCCAGAAAGTTTTCAGGGAGGCAGAGGCCAGACAGAGAGGGACAGAAGCCAGCCTGCCCATCACTCAGCCTGTCTTTTCCCCTGAACTATTCAATTATTCCAGACATCACTTTCTTATTTTATGATGGGGTGGTAAACAAGATGACTCCAGGGGTTTTCTCACCATAAGACTTAACCATTTTGGTTATTGGTTTTCTAATTGCAGTCCTGGAGTTAGCAATTTGTTTCTCCTCCAGCATGGAGGGTCTTTTCCTTCCAAAGTGGACGTGACTGACAAGGCTTACCTTCATAGTGAAAAATCAGGGACCTTAATCACCAGAGGTCAGAGAACGTGCTCTACACCACTCCAGCAGGCCATGAGTTCCCTGCAGACACAAACAGACTCGCCTGTGCACCTCCAATAATTTATAGGGTCTTGGCACATGATCTGTACTTATTAAATTTGCACTTAGTTAATCTGTCCTCCCTTATTATGGAACCATTTTACACACATAAGCATTTTCCAAATAAATATCTCATTTTTTGAAATAAAAGCTAAACGTCATTTTTTTTTTTTTTTTTAGAAAGTGCTCACTTTTGGGAGAGGGATTCAAGATGGCCGATTAGGAGCAGCTCAGGATTGCAGCTCCCAGTGAAAGTGCAGAGGGTGAGTGGATGCCGCATTTCCAGATGGATTTTTATTGCACACAGACCAGGAGATTCCCAGGCGGAGGAGCCCCACGGGTCGCCAGGGCGGCTGTTTTGCCAGCGTCCCGGCGCGGCAGTTCTCCATACAAAATAAACGGGTCTGGGCACTGTTTTAGCTGGCGATTGGAGCTCTGGGAAGGCAGAGTTGCCCATTCATCTCATTAAAAAGGGGAAAACTAAGAAACAGAAAGAAATAACTTCATCATCAGCAAACTGGACAACCACTCAGAGACCCAATTTGAAAGTCAACAACTACAAAGATGACAGGTGGACAAATCCAGAAAAATGGGAAGAAACCAGTGCAAAAAGAATGAAAACACCCGAAACCAGAACGCCTCTCCTCCTACGAGGGATCACAACTCCTCACCAGCAAGGGAACAAGACTGGATGGAAAATGAGTGTGATGAATCGACAGAATCAGGTTTCAGAAGGTGGGTAATAAGAAACTTCTGTGAGCTAAAAGAAAATGTTCTAACCCAATGCAAAGAAACTAAGAACCTTGAAAAAAGATTTGATGAAATGCTAATGAGAATAAACAACTTAGAGAGGAATATAAGTGAACTGATGGAGCTGAAAAATACAACACGAGAACTTTGTGAAGCATACACAAGTTTCAACAGCCAAATTGACCAAGCAGAAGAAAGGATATCAGAGGTCAAAAATCAACTCAATGAAATAAAACGAGAAGGCAAGATTAGAGAAAAAAGGGTAAAAAGGAATGATCAAAGTCTCCAAGAAATATGGGACTATGTGAAAAGACCTAACCTACATTTGATAGGAGTACCTGAATGTGACAGAGAGAATAAATCTAAGCTGGAAAATACTCTTCAGGATATTATCCAGGAAATCTTCCCCAACCTAGAAAGGCAGGCCAATATTCAAGTCCAGGAAATACAGAGAACACCACAAAGATATTCCTCAAGAAGAGCAACCCCAAGGCACATAATTGTCAGATTCACCAGGGTTGAAATGAAAGAGAAAATGCTACGGTCAGCCAGAGAGAAAGTTCTGGTTACCCACAAAAGGAAGCCCATCAGACACAGCAGATCTCTCAGCAGAAACCCTACAAGGCAGAAGAAAGTGGGGGCCAGTGTTCAACAACCTTAAAGAAAAGAACTTTCAACCCAGAATTTCATATCCAGCCAAACTAAGCTTCATAAGTGAAGGAAAAATAAAATCCTTTGCGAACAAGCAAGTACTCAGAGATTTCATCACCACCAGACCTGCTTTACAAGAGCTCCTGAAAGAGGCACTAAACATAGAAAGGAACAACCAGTACCAGCCACTCCAAAAACATAACAAATGGTAAAGAGCATCCACACAATGAAGAAACTGCATGAACTAATGGACAAAACAACCAGCTAGCATCAAAATGGCAGGATCAAATTCACACATAACAATATTAACCCTAAATGTAAATGGGCTAAATGCTGCAGTCAAAAGACACAGACTGGCAAATTGGATAAAAAGCCAAAACCCATCGGTGTGCTGTATCCAGGAAACCCACCTCACATGCAAGGATACAAAAAGGCTGAAAATAAAGGGATGGAGGAAGATTTACCAAGCAAATGGAGAGCAAAAAAAAAGCAGGAGTTGCAATTCTAGTCTCTGATAAAATAGACTTTAAACCAACAAAGATCAAAAGAGACAAAGAAGGACATTACATAATGGTAAAAGGATCAATGCAACAAGAATAGCTAACGATCCTAAATATATATGCACCCAATACAGGAGCACCCAGATACATAAGGCAAGTTCTTAATGACTAACAAAGAGACTTAGTCTCCCACAAAATAATAGTGGGAGACTTCAACACCCCATTGTCAATATTAGACAGATCAACGAGACAGAAAATTAACAAGGATATCCAGGACTTGAACTCAGACCTGGACCAAGCAAACCTAATAGACATTTACAGAACTCTCCACCCCAAATCCACAGAATATACATTCTCAGCACCACATCGCACCTACTCTAAAATTGACCACATAATTGGAAGTAAATCACTCCTCAGCAAATGCAAAAGAACGGAAATCATAACAAACAGTCTCTCAGACCACAGTACAATCAAGTTAGAACTCAGAATTCAGACATTAACTCAGAACGACACAGCTTCATGGAAACTGAACAACTGTCTCTTAAATGTTGACTGGATAAACAATGAAATGAAGGCAAAAATAAAGATGTGAGAAACCATCTCATGCCAGTTAGAATGGCGATCATTAAAAAATCTGGAGACAACAGATGCTGGAGAGGATGTGGAGAAATAGGAACACTTTTACACTGTTGGTGGGAGTGTAAATTAGTTCAACCATTGTGGAAGACAGTGTGGTGATTCCTCAAGGATCTAGAAATAGAAATTCCATTTGACCCAGCAATCCCATTACTGGGTATATATCCAAAGGATTATAAATTGTTCTACTATAAGGACACATGCACATGAATGTTCATTGCAGCACAGTTTACAATAGCAAAGACCTGGAACCAACCCAAATGCCCATCGATGATAGACTGGACAGGGAAAATGTGGCACATAGACACCATGGAATATTATGCAGCCATCAAAAACGACGAGTTTGTGTTCTTTGTAGGGACATGGATGAACCTGGAAACCATCATTCTCAGCAAACTGACACAAGAACAGAAAATCAAACATCGCATGTTCTCACTCATAGGCAAGTGTCAAACAATGAGAACACATGGACACAGGGAGGGGAGTATCACACACTGGGGTCTGTTGAGGGAAAATAGGGGAGGGATAGAGGGAGGTGGGGAGTTGGAGACAGATATCATGGGGAGAAATGCCAGATATAGGTGAAGGGGAGGAAGGCAGCAAATCACACTGCCACGTATGCACCTATGCAACAATCTTGCATGTTCTTCACATGTACCCCAAAACGTAAAATGCAATAAAAAAAAATAGAAAAAAAAAGAAAGTGCTCACTTTCGTGTTTCTTTTTGATCAGCAGCAAGAGAGTCATGAAGAGCATTTGAAAGGGATAATCTAGTTTAGAGAGTCTTGGAAGAAAATGAGTCCACCCAGTCTCCCACATTATTCATTATTTGCAGACTCAGAAACTGGATCTATGTGTTTAAAAATGCTTCCATATGTTTGGCAATATTAAGACTGACAAAAGTCTGCAGGGAATAACCTAAAACTTAGTAAATATATCTGATGATGGTTAAGATCTTGAAGACAGTGCAAATATTTAGGAAATTATAATGTCTACACTAATAAATTATATATTACAATGCACAAAGTCAATGATGGACCAACTGTTTATTAAACTGTATCTTTCAAAAATTTGGAAGTGGAGAAACTAATACTAGCAAATGTTTTGAAATGCATGTTTTGAAATGCATGTTTTGAAATGCAGGGTATCCAGGAATAGGAAAACCAGCACATTCCTGGTTTCTGCTCCACATGCAGAGAGCTTGGCCATCATGATTCACATCACAAAGAAGAATCTGAACAAACAGAGGGTCAGGAGCTCTTCAGAGGGTGTACTGCTGCCCCAAAACTAGAGAGACAGGCAGGTTGATGCGGAGAGCACAGCTCACAGCAGCAGAAGCCAGCACTGGCAGGAATACTTAGAGGGTGATCACCTAGCTGCTGAGACCAATGGTGGCTGAGTGTATTAGTCTGTTCTCACAGTACTAATAAAAACATACTCAGACCTGGGTAATTTACAAAGAAAGGAGGTTTAATTGACTCACAGTTCATCAGGGTTGGAGATGCTTCAGGAAGGGGAAGCAAACACATCCTTCCTCACATGGTGCCAGCAAGGAGAAGTGCCAAGCAAAAGGGCAAAAAGCCCCTCATAAAACCTCCAGTTTTCCAAGAACTCATTCGCTATCAACTGCCCCATGATTAATTACCTCCCACCTGGTCCCTCCCACTACACACTGGGATTATGGAAACTACAATCCAAGATGAGATTTGGGTGTGGATACAGCCAAACCTTATCAGCGAGCTTGAAATAGAAAATCCTTTTTCTGACCACAACTGTCCTGAGTTTGACCTCAAGGAGCCACACCAGGCTCTTTGGGTGAAGATCAGAGAAAAATTCCCTTGTGCTTCCAGCAGGTGCTGGGTATCAGGGCTCAAAACACTCTATCTCACAAGGCCTCTGCCCTCCAGGGAAACGATTTCACCAGAGTCCAACCTACTGGGGCTGCATCAGAACCAAGTCCACTGGGTGAAGAAAAATACCCAACTCCAGTTCCCACCAGCTTTCACCACCTAAAAAGGGGAGGGTGTAAGAGGCACTGGCCAAGACCGTAGTCTAAGGACAAAGGCTCATTGGATGATGGAGACCTAATCAGAGGTCATGAGCTGCCTCCCTTCCCCACGTCTCAGCACTGCATCAACAGGGCTTTTGTATCATAACAGGGGACTACAATGGAAAGAGCTGCACATCTCAGACCATATTAAGAAGTCTCTAAGGAAATTCGAGGACAAAAGGGGAGATAAAGACAAGAACACCAAGGGACACTTCCGCTTCTGAGCCTTGCGGCTACCATAGCAAGCACAGCCTCACGGACTCCTCAGCAGCTCAGCATGCAGCCTGACACCAAAGGCCTATTTACCTCTATTACTGCAATCCAGCACATCATGTCTAGCTTTCAACAAAAATTTCCAAAGCATGCTACAAGGCAGAAAACACAGCTGGAAGAGACGAAGCAGCATCAGAACCAGATTCAGATACTACACAGATTTCCAAATTATCAAATTAGGAATTTATTTATTTATAATTTTTTGAGACAGAGCCCGCTCTGTCGCCCAGGCTCACTGCAACCTCCGCCTCTTGGGTTCAGGTGATTCTCTTGCCTCAGCCTCCCAAGATGAAGCGATCGTCTTCCTTTAGCCTCCTGAGTAGCTGGGATTACAGGAACACACCACTTGCCTTGCTAATTCTTTTGTATTTTAGTAGAGACAGGGTCCCACCATGTTGGCCAAGCTGGTCTCTAACTCCTGGCCTCTGGTGATCTCACTGCCTTGGCCTCCCAAAGTGCTAGGATTACAGGCATGAACTACTGCACCCAGCCACCAAATTAGGAATTTAAAACAACTATAATTAATATACTAAGGATTCTAATGGAAAAAGTGGAATGGAAAATGTAAGAATGGGCAGGTAACATAACCAGAGGAATAGAAACTCAAAGCAAGAATCCAAAGGAAATGCTAGACATTAAAAATAGTATAATAGAAGTAAAAAGTACCTTTGATGTGCTCATCAGTAGACCGGATATGGCCAGTGGAAGAATCAGTTCACTTAAGGAATCAATAAAAACTTCCCAAACTGAAAAGGAGAAAAGAGAAATAAAAACAACAGAATGTTGAAGAACTACAGGACACTTTAAAAAGCTGTAACATATGCATAACAGGAATACCAGAAGGGGAAGAGAGAGATAATTGAACAGAAAAAATGTTTGAAGTAATAATGGTTGGCTGAGAATTTTCCAAAGTTAATGACAGATACCAAACCACCAAAATAGGAAGCTCAGAGAACACCAAGGAAGATAAATGCCAAAAAACTAAACCCAAGCATATCACAATCAAACTTCAGAAAGCCAAAGTCAAAGTCTTGGAAGGATCCAGAGTGGGGAAATCCACCTAATCTGGAGAGGAGCAGGAGAAGGACAGCACCAGACTTCTCTTCACAAGACACACGAAAAAGAAGAGGGTGAAGGATGATATTTAAAATATCAAAAGAAAAAAAACTCATCAACCTAGAATTCTGGCCAGTGAAATTATCCTTCAGAAATGAAGGAGAAATACTGACTTTCTCAGGCAAACAAATATTGATGAAATTTTTGGCCAGCAGATCTACACTTTGAAAAATGTTAAAAGTTCCTCATAGAAAAAGAAGGTATATAATTTTGAATTTCAGATCTATATAATGTAAGCATATTAGAGAAGGGACAGGTGAAAGGGATATTTTAGGGCAGAGGAACTATTCTGTATGATATTGTAATGGTGGACACATGACATTATGCATTTGTCAAAACTCCTAGAGCTACACTACAGAATGATGAACTCTAATACAAACTGTGGACATTATTTAATGACAATGTGTTAGTACTGACTCATCTAACTAGGATAAATTTGCCGCTGATGTTAATGATGGAAGAAACCGTGTGTAACGCGGAGGTTACAGGGGATAGATAGGAGCTCTCTACTTTCTGCTCAGTTTTCTGCGAACAGACCACTGCTCTGAAAACAGTCTGTCAATGTTTAAAAACCCAAATGGCAACAAATCAAGACATCTCAGCTTTTCCCCAGACTAACTGATATCACACTTATCTCCCCACCAATTGCTAATATAGCTATTACTAATATTACTACAGCTTCAAGAGGAATAACCTATATTCCAGCATGAATTTATCTATCTTTACTCATAATGTGGGTGTATGTTTTTACGTCTGTTTGCATGCAGACGTGCACATGTGTATGTTTGAAAGACGTTTAGGACATGAGGGAACTGAAGTGTGTGACATGTCAGAGAACTCCTTCTTCCCTACACTGGATCTTAGCCAAAAGGCCGAGAGGTGATGAGAACTCTTTCTTGAGAATAAAAACAGGACAAGTTGATTTTTGTTATGGCAATATGGAAACCCTTTATATTTTCTGTTGAATTGTATTTGCATGTCTCTGCTTTAAGGGGAGTAGCCAAGGGGTTCTGGTTGAACATTTGGTGATTATTAGACTTTAGAAACTAAATTATAAATTTGGCCTCATCACTTGTTGAGAATGACAGATGGGGCATCATTGCTATCCACATTGAACTACTACTAACTTTAAATTGTTTTAACTTCAAAAAATTGCTTTTAAAAGCATAAAGCACGATTACATTCGTAAAAGGATCCAAGCTACTTCGTCTACAACTTGGAGTCAAGGGTAATTAAGGATAATTAATCGCTTTTTAAAGAAATGAGGAAAATCTGGCTTGAGGAACTTCTCAGACTGCAGGAGAAACAAGCAAAGTGAAACACAAGTTGAAGCACAATGAGTCATGTGAAACGTTCCCTCTGTTCTTGCAAACAACAGCGACTTTTCAGGACTATTCCCAGGAGCTTCCTGACCCACAACAGAAACCTTAGCACACTGCCTACAAAAGGCTTCTAGCCCAAAGGGAACACCATGGATTCATATCTACCCTGCTTTGTTGTTTTGGTATTAAATTCCATCACAGGCCCACAGAATCCCACGCAACTCAGGATACAAGGACCCAAGGACCACAGAGACCATGTGGATCACATGACCACAAGACACAGGACCTCATGGACCACAAAATATACAGATAATGAGACCACAGGACCCCATGAACCTCAGGATGGGAGGACCCAAGAACCACACGAACCACATGATCACAGGATACAGGAATACGTGGACCACAAAACATGAAGATCACAACACCATAGTACCTTATGAACCTTAGGATGCAAAAACCCCAGTAACATAATTCTTGAAGAAACAAGGAACCCAAATCCTGAGGAACACATGTATCTCAGAACACCAGGGCCCAAGGACTACAAGGACCACGCAAACCTCCAAAGCACATGGGCCATAGACCACAGGACCACATGGATAATAGAACCACAGGAACCCTAGGACCACGTAGATCACAGGACCCAAGGGCCACATGGACCACATGGACCACATGGACCCAGAACTGCACTGGCCACATGGACCACAGGACTGCATGAGCAATAGGACCCTAGGAATTCCAGGACCACATGAACCACAGGACCATATGGACCACAGAATCATAGGACCACACAGACCACAGGACCACATAGACCACAGGATCATAGAACCAGTGGGTCACAAGGACCACAGGACCCCATGGACAATAGGACCCCAGGGACCACGAGGACCCTAGGACAACATAGGCAACATGAAACATAGGACCACATGGACCACTAGACACAGGACCATATCAATTGCAGTAATCACAGAAAATATGGCACCACACGGACCACAGGATTGTAGCACTACATAAACCACGTGGAGCACATAGACCATGTCAACCACGGGAACACATAAATCACATAGACCATTGGAACCACAAGGTCAGAGGACCACAGGACTTTTAAACTCATCAACTCTGGACCCACAAGAGTCACAAATTCTAAATGCTTCCTTTTTATTTAGACAAGGACTCCTTCATGACTAATGAAGCCTAAAAGAAACTATAGAAGACCGTTGGTCTTCCCTAGAAAAAGAAACTCCATTCCACTAGGTCATGCCAAAGTCCACGTTCTTAAATTCTGTTACCAATGTCCATGATCTTTCCCTGTCGCCCATTCTGGCCTTTGGTCAGTAGCAGCCTCAGGATGGTGAGGCGTGGATGCCAGCGCCCGTGGCACTTGACTGAGGTATGTTTGCAAAGCACAGATGAAGTGTTTGCCTGAGGTGCCTGCCCACTGTGAAGGCTTCGCAGGGGCAAGTGGAAGTTATGAGGACAGAACCCTCCCCGCCACCCTGGGCATCCCCCTGGGCCAGGCCTTATGGCGCAAATCTGTGTCTCAGCTGAAATTCATTAAGACGGTAAGTGGAGGACAAACGTTTCCCCCAATAGGTGACAAAGCCCCACCTGGAGGCGCCACTGAGCTGCCTCAGGGCTGGGTTGTCGTGACAGTCTGTATTCTTGCTGCCACTGTTTTCACCACAGCAGCTCCCGCTCCAGGTCCTCAGCCCACACCTGCCTCCTTCCCGTGTCCTCGGCAGCATCTGTACGGCCCCTTGAGGTCCTGAGTGCTTGTGGGTCTCTGCAGCCATGAAGTCTCAAAGCGCAGTGTGGACGAGTGGAGACAAAGGAAGTCACAATTCCTTGTCCTTTCACAGTTGCAGAGAGAGAACAGCTGGAAATCCTCCTACAAATAATCTCTTTGCTTAATTGGGAAACTATTAAGGGGCTTCTTATGCATCTCTTCTTTATACCATGGAAAGCTTTTTAGTTTAATCGAATCTTCACATCAGACTCGTTAGGAAATCCGCTGAACTTGGAGTAACTGAGCTAATTCAATTTTATTCATTACACACACATTCAGTAGATGCTAATCACTTAATATCCACAAGATACTAACAATACATAGTCATAAAAAACACCTGGCCTGAAAATCATACAGTCATGTAACACAGGAAAAAGTAGGTCCATGAGTTCAATGAAAACCAATATGTTTAAGGTAGAAGAGATGCTCATACAGAATCAAACCGTAGTTACGGAGCACAGGACGAGGTCTTGCGCACAGGGGACAACCAGGATGGCTGTGGGAGGGAGGGTCGTCTTTCTGGGGACTCCCGGGATATGGCTCACATGGATCACGTGGGCTTTAGGACCTGGGACTCCCTGTGTGAACCCAGGTCTGTGCCCACCTTATTGTCTCCGCTCTTTGCCCCTGGCCATGAACCCACTGGGCCCCTTTGCTCCTTGGCTTCCAGGCTTGAGAACTGGGTTCCCAATAGGGAGCCCTAGCAAGAAATCAGTGTGGGGAGAAATTGAGGCTGAGGTGGGTTTTTGCCTTCCCCTCTTCAGTCATGCCAAAGATTGTGCAGCATCTGAGGCCTTGCCTAGGGCAGCTCTCGCCAGGCTGCCACTGTGCCCCACATACCTTCCTATCCCTTGTGATGAGGGTGGTGACTTCCTCCACTGTCTGTAATGCTGGGGTGTCTTGCCACCGCTTGGGCCTCCTTGAGTTCCCCCGTAACTCTGCCTGTCCCCTGCATTGAGCCCTCCCAGTTACGCTCCTCTGCATGCACCCTGACTGCTAAAGGCATGGGGTTGCATCTCTGCAGCAAGCAAATTCCGACACAAGGCAAGACTTATCCTGGGCAGACTCAAAGGGCAGAACGAGAGCTAATGATGGAAATTCGCAGGATTTCTGTGAACAGACTTCAGTTCACAGCAACAAAGTACATTCTGAGAGCCATGCACAGTGAAATGGCTTGACTGGCTCCATGGCCTCCTTGACTCCAGGGTGAATAGGATTTTCCTAGAAATCTTAGTACGAAGCAGGTGGTCAGGTTTTCGGTCCAGGAAATTGGAGTGGGGGCAGTGGACGTGCATTTCGACAAGACCCCATGTGGCCTTTAAGCATGTTGATCGAGGGTCCTGTTTTGAGACATTGTGAGCAGGAAGAGTTAAGCCACTTCACTGACGTACTCCATTGCATTATGAGGTGGGCTGTCCGTGCTGTCCCACCTAATGGTAAGATTCCAGGATTCCACAATCAAAACTCTTCTTTGGAAAGACATGTTTGCTTTGTGCTTGAAAGCAGACAGGAATCATGGGAAGACCTACGAAGTTCCAACCTTTTCTAGGTTAGGATAACCCTCCCCGCCCTGGGTCAACGGGAATAAAACAAATCCCTCTCCCTCCGTTCTCTGTTTCTGGCCCTGACCAAGCCACAGGCCTCAGGTACTTTCAGCTGCATCTTAGGCCTTGCCCCGATTCCGCGTGGTTACCAGATTGCCCACTGGTGTTCTTTGCTGCAATGAACTAGCAAAAGTATCAAAGAAAAACATCAAATTGACAAAATAAATACTTAGTTATTGTTTCCTAAGAAATGATCAGAGTCTAATAATAAAGGAATAGAATACAGGCTTTCAGGACTTAGATTAAAAGACAAAAATATAGAGAAAATCATCACTTCACTCTTGGGTGTTTAACTGACCAAGAACATACGAATTGTATATACCCTCGTCAAGTGGCACACCCATTAAAATCACCCAGCATGTTATGGGAGCATCCGTAGAATTCCATGCTATCTATCTGGGAGAAGAATTGAAGAGATGTTCTCGGCTCAGAGGAGGACATGTGACCGCTGGACCAACAGAGAACCTCCCTCCTGTCCGCTTCCTTCGGCACGCCATCTGCCTGGAGGCCGCATCCATCTCTCTCCCGTGTCTTCCGTGATCGCAGCAGCCATGCTGGAAGCACGGTTTTCTTCTCCCACATCGCCAACCCCCAAGGGCTTGTTATGACGGATAAAGGCAATAAACTTCATGCTATTCAATAGTCAATTATTTTTTTGATGTATCCAAATATGCTTTCCCTACTGCCTTGGGCTTCCCGGAAAGCTAGAGGGCTGGCTTACTCTGAACTTAAACTGCAGACATCACCCTTTGCAAGAGCCCCAGCTTTTAGCTCTTAACACTCCCAGGCTGCCTGGCTATGCTGACACTCATCACCAGATCTCCAGCAGAGACTGTGCTTCTAGGCTTTGATTCTGAAAGCCATGAGGTTCTCCGTCTGGGCCCCATGGGAATTCCTTTTAGCTACTCTTCTAATTTTCTGGGGTTAACATTGTCATATGGACATCGGCCATAGGTCATCTCAACTATTCCAAGGGGATGAAAAATTGGAGGGTTTCTGAGAGAGTCAAGACCTTTAAAGCATATCATAATTCTAAATTGCACTGGAAAATTTCCAATTTCCCAACAAATACAGCATGCGGAATGTGGACAATATGCCATTCCTTAGAGCAAAACTGAGTTTCAACAACTGATTTATCATTGCCATTTTTAAAGAAGTATCACAAGAAGCTTGTGAGAAGCGAGACAGAAAACTGAGACCAGCACACAACAAAACAGGCAAAGAACAAAGAAAGAAAAATGCCCACAAAAAAGTGACAGAATCCACAGGGCTGAGGTGGAGTCTCATGTTTTCAACCAAAGTGAGTTAATGGCCAAGAAAAGGTATTTTGATCTTTTCACTGTTAAACAAAACAAAACACAACTTCTCTCTGAAATGTGCTCCTCCATGCCAGGCGGCGATTTAACCCGCTGGTGTGGTTACTGTTCCAAACGATTGAGGTGACGTTCACTTTGCAAATGTTTAATGGGGACCTGTTACGGGTCAAGCTCTGACCTCAATGCTGGGAAAAGGCAGAGGCTGTGTACCCTGGGGTCTTTCCATCCCCTTGGAGGAAGCTGAGACTTAGGTCAAAGCTGAGCATGGTGGTGGGGCTGACCCCGGGAGCAGCTGACGGTGCCACCCGCCGTGAGGACATGAATGTTTCTAGATCCTTTTTTTCCTAATTTAATTATTTTTGCAACTACACATAACATCTTTCATTATATACAAGGAATCACAAAGATTTAATTTCAAAAGTTGCTTTGGCGTTTTAAATATGACTTCTTCTATATAAATTGTGGGAAAATTTACAACTAAGTATCTTTAGCATGCAATAGAAAACAGCATTGTTAGGGAGGTGGAGCCTACTAAGGATTCCATGTGATAATTCTACATTAGGGAATAGGCAGTGTGCATGAATGAAGCTGTGCTAAAGCTTGAAAATGGTCTCAAACTGCCTACATCTAAAAACATCATTTTTTCTCAAACTGACTACAGAAAACTGCTTACAGTAAAGGGAGGGCCAGGAGGAAACGCATGGTTCAAACTCCAGGCCTCCATTCACCTGCCTGTGCAACTGGTGGGCATGCTTTGTGAAGTCTACACCAGGAAAGTGGCCTGGGCAGGTTTCAGGACCGCTGTCTAACACCAGAACCCAGGCTAGCCCCAGCATAATTATCTCAGGGGCAGAACTGACTCTCTTAAGTGAAGGGCAAGGTGCCACGACACTTCCAATTAGGTTGATGGGATTTTCATCTGGTGATTTTTTTAGGTTACTTCATGAAAAATGTGACATTTTGCACTGAAAATAATTTGAAAATTTAAAGATGAAAAAGATAAAGATTGAAGTTCTAGGTCAACATGAATAGAATAATGATAAAACTTATAACTTGATTGTAATGGTGCTCTGAGTATTATTTTAATGGTTCTTTATAAGAATTATACAAGGTAGAGGCTTCCACAAATATTTAACAGAAGAAGCTGGCTTGGAAGTTGTGACCCCCAGAGGTGCCTGGTGATGAGGAGGCCTCACTCCAACCTAAATCTTTTGTCTCTAGAGGCAGGGTGATTGTTATTTTTCTACACAAGTCTTCTTGGGAATAAAGGATAAAAATATAGCATTTCTGAAGAAAGAAAAAAAATTCTAGTATTTCTAAGAAAGTCATAAGAGGCATATGAATGTGTAAGGAGTTGAAAACGAGAGACACTGAAAGTTCTGAAGAGAAAATTTAACTGAAGATTTACAGCCGGGAAGAAAGTGAGGCGCCCATCCCTGGTGACAACCCAGAGGCCTGCGGAACAGCCGGTGGGCGCGGCCTCCTGCGGACGAGCTCTGCCAGGTGCTCTCGGCCTCGTATCTACATCCCAGCGCCATGACAAGAAAGTAACAGGGTCGAATGCTTGCTGCATAATTCAATGAATGCAAGAATTAACTCGCTTCATGGCTAATCGCCACAGACTGTCCTGGACAAGGACCGGGCTTCACCATTTCAGCGAAGCCTCATGGTACAATCACGTTTCACCGAATGCCATGAAAATCGGCAAAGGCACGAAGGGAGGGAGGAAGAAAGACGGGAAGGAGGGCGGGAGGCGGGAGGAGCGGGAACGTGCAGGGAGTTCGACCACCCGTCGCTCTTCCAGTTCATCAATTTGTGTTCTGGAGGGAGCGCAGGAAAAGAACAGGCAAGACTAAGGCCTATAGATCGTAGAGACACATTTTAGAGAATTAGAAAAGCGTTCTGACAATTTAGAACTGGTCTTGTCCCGGGCCCACGCCGGTTAGGTGACTCGTGGTGGCAAATGCTGGTGCGTTTATCCCGCAGGGTGCGTGCCCAGGGCCCTGGTGCTGCCATACTGCAAAGTCGTTAACAGGGTCTTCCACGCCACGAGGATTGCACGATGCCACGACGTCAGGCAGCCGCTTCTGCAGGCCCGTCAGATTTCTTGCACGTTCTCCCTTCGGCTTAGCCGTTAGGTTGTTTTCACGGTAAGTGTTTACGGCAGGCAGCGTTTCTGACCTCCTGCGTCCTCTCCCCTTGTCCAGGCGGCGTTCCACGGAAGCTGTGGCCGCCACGGCACCCCGGCACCTGCGGGATCTGGCGGGGCAGGTCTCGGCGCCGGTCCGGGCGCAGCTCCTACACGCGCGCTCCTGGGGCCTCCGGGGCGCCGGGCTGTGTCTGTCACGTGGTGTTCGCTGAAAACCGGCGCGAGGTTCCAGGTTCCGCACGTGGGCGGCAGCGTGTCTGCGCTCCCGCGGCTTCGCCTGGTCCACGCGCTCAGCGGGAAGCGCTGTTTCCCTGCGCTGGAGAAGGACAAATTCCTGAGAGCCGTGGCCCCGCCGCCCCCCCAGCCACGGCGCCGCCCCCCCAGCCACGGCGCCGCCCCCCCAGCCACGGCGCCGCCCCCCCCAGCCACGGCGCCGCCCCCCCCAGCCACGGCGCCGCCCCCCCCAGCCACGGCGCCGCCCCCACAGCCACGGCGCCGCCCCCACAGCCACGGCGCCGCCCCCACAGCCACGGCGCCGCCCCCACAGCCACGGCGCCGCCCCAGCGAAGCCTCATTTCCGCCAAAGCTCAGTGAAAAGCGTTGTGTGTGTGTGTGTGTGTGTGTGTGTGTGTGTGTGTGTGTGTGTGTGTGTGTGGAACCGAACCCAGATTGTTGAGAGAGGGTGGGCAGTCATGGGACAGCGTTTACCGCAAAGACTACATAGGAATTATCGGTCACTGTGGGAGACGCATAACTCAGAGGATTCTGACACGTTTCCCCTGCGCGTCCTGCGTCTCGGGCGCCCCGGGCTTCCCGCCATCTGTGATTCTGGTGCCCTGTGACTCCGGCGCCCTTGATTCCGGTCCTCTGATGCTGGTACCACGGTCGGGTGTGTGGCTGTGCCGCTCGGAGGGCCCCACTCCCGCTCTTGCTCTTCAGACACCCCTGAGATCCCCAGCCCGGCGGTGGGCGCCATCCCCGGTCACCCAGCGCCACCATTTCAAGGGCCTCCTGCCCACCACCCCAAACTCTTGCCATTTTGTGCTGAAATGCTATTAACTTCTCCTCCCCAAATATCTATTCCAGAATAACATGTGCATTGTAAATAACACAGGAAAGTCTTTTTTTTTAAAAAAAAAAAAAAAAAAAACAACTAAACGATTGCCACCATGAAGGCATGCTACTGTAAGTTTAATCACCAGAAGGCATCATGAAAACAACAGCAAACGAAACTTGTTCCTTAGCCTGCTTTCCCTTTCCTGAGCTGGACATCAGCGTACACGTCCAAACAGCTGGTTTTAACGTTTCTTATTTTCCCCAACTCATTTTCTGTTCAATAGTAAACTGAATATTTTAAAGAAGAAAAGTGAGAAGCCTGACCAATGAATGTATTTAAAAACTAATTGGCTATTTAGACTATTTTAGCTTTTGGTACGTGAATTTCCTTACGGCATTTTGTGTATATATATCCAAAGCAAATAAAAAATAATAGTTCTATGTTTTTGCAAATGAGGACACTGGTGAACATTTTGCACATGGCTGAATAACCAGACTGTCATGATCACCGGGACCTATTGTACTTTGCTTCTCCGTAAATCTCAGAAGAGTGAATCAGAATTAATAGAAAACCTGAGATGTCATCTTGACCAGCTTCCCATTTCTCAAAGGGACTGGGCTCAGTTTCTGCATAAACAGGATGATCAACACACACACACACACACACACACTACACAGGCACACACACATATGCCCATGCATACACACATATACACACAATACACAGACACACATGCACACACACTGAAACAAACACACAGATATACACACGTGCAGATACATGGATGCACAGAAACACAGAGACACTTTCATGCTTCTAAGGGCTGTCTACCAAACATCCGTGGGTGGCCCTGAGATGCCTCTGAGGCAGGTGCAGTGCAGACCCCGGTGGGGGCCTGCAGGCAGCATACACACCAGAAGACCGCAGGTGGACGCGGACAACGAAAGGCCGTGATGAATCCTGGAAGCCGTAATCACAGGTGGCAGAGAGGATCTGGCATCTCAGCACCTGGTCTCACGCGGGCACCACGCTGCAGCCCCCATCTTATTCCCAAACGTCTACGTCTCTCCGTAGAGAAGGGACATGGTGTTGAAACGCTGCCGTGACCGTAAATGTCCCGTCAGAAAGTGCTGTCTTCACCAGCCTCTGAGAGCAGGGAGGAGGCCCCCAAATCACCCCAGAAATTCTGTCACCAGCACATTGGGGGAGGTCTGTCCGGCAGCTGTTGAAACCTGGAAACAATTTTCCATGACTCTGGGAATATGGTTAATAACCCAATGAGTTCCTTCTACACATAAGGCCTCGCTTCTGTTGCGGGTAATACCGTGGGAATTCAGTAAAGGGGAAAAGCTATTGGATTGTCTGAAAGCATCTGAGGAGCTGCACTTGCCAGCACTTTGTCCACCTGCAGCCTAAGTTTCGGACCTGGGGCTCGGCAGGCTGCACGCTTCATGCACCTTCCACACACCTGACTCGGTTCCAGTCCCCTCTGTGGCCTCACGGCATCGCTCTGGATAAAGGAAAAAGGGCCTCAGGGAAGCAGAAGCTCCTCCCCGACGTTTTGAAGCCCTTTGCAACTGAGGGAATTCAAACGTCTATAGGGGACATTTTTAGAACAAAACAAGTCACAGTCGAAAACTCGCATCTCCGGAGAAAATAGGATTTTTTTTTTTTTTTTTTTTGCAGTAAGGATACATTTCTGGTTTAAACAGGTTGAACAATTGTGAGGCATTCTTAATTGAGACTGGAGTAGTTTATTTCTATTTCGGCTCACTAGAAAAATGCTACAAAGTAGCAAAGTAATCCCACCTTTTACCAGTATTTCAGAAATGGGACTTCAAAAGTAATCTGTGGGTGACTTTCTTAGGAAAATTGTGATTTTCTATCTTATACTATGATCACTTATGTATAGATTTTATTTCCACTAGATGATAACTTCTTGAGGGTCTGAAGCTTGCTTTGATCAGCTCTGTACTTGTAGAATGTGGCATTACACTAAAACGTGACGGGCAACTGCAGTGACTACGCCACACACACAAGTCACTGCTCTTGGCTGACGAGGGTGTTTTCCATTATGCTCCTTGCAAGGCTGCACGTATCAGACTCAATAAAAGTGGGATGCTGCGGGGTTGGGCGAGGAGGAAGCCCTTCACAGCCCCACTCCCCTCCGCCAGGCAGCTGGCCCTCAGGGGCCAGATTCAGCTTCCAAATTCAGTCTGGTGTTTTCTGGCCAGTGACCTTGGGCATATTATTTAAGCTCTCTGTGCCCCAAGTGTCCAGCTATGATGAAGCGGTGACACAGGAGCTCCCAGGATTCAGAAGACAAGAGGAGAAGGTGAGCAAAGATCAGATGCAGCAACGGCCCTTGGCACAGCAGCAGCCCTAAAATCTACCCACAGTGTGAATGGCGTGTGTGTGTGTGTGTGTGTGTGTGTGTGTGTGACGGTTTCACTCGTCGCCAACCTGGAGTGCAATGACATGGTGTCAGCTCACTACAACCTCTGCCTCTCAGGTTCAAGCCATTCTTCTGCCTCAGCCTCCCAAGTAGCTGGGACTACAGGCACTTGCCACCATGCCAGGCTAATTTTTGTAATTTTAGTAGAGATAGGGTTTCACCATGTTGGCCAGGCTAGTCTTGAGCTCCTGACTTCAGGTGATCCACCTGCCTTGGCTTCCTAAAGTGCTGGGATTATGGATGTGAGCCACCGTGCCCGGCCATGAATGTGTCAATCCTCACACATCACACACACAGGAAAGTCAACCCACCAACATCCTAAGCATTAGTCAGGTACACCAGTTGGTGTTGACCTGTGAGGCATCTGGAGATAAAGATAAGAGTAACACAGGAGACCTGGGTGGTCACAGCCCAGGGGCACAGAGGACGCGCTTGGGGATAAATGCCAAGGCTGGAGGTGAACACGTATGCGGAGCACCGAGGGAGTCCCACGCAAGTGGCCAGTATACGTCGCATGGAGACTGTGGTATTTGAGCAGGGCTTAAACACTGAAGCATCTAAGCAGGCATAGAAGAACCAGGTAAAGGGCGAATGTGCGAGGACATAATGCGAGGGGACAGTGTGGGGCAGGAAAGCTGATATGTGCAGCTGTAGAATGCCCAGGTGATAATAGCTACCATCCTTAATACCCAGCATCAGCCATGCAAGTCTCGCACTGTCTTCTTTAATCCTAATGGCAACCTTATGCAAGGGTATTTGTTTATTTTTATTTTTATCTTTCACATGAGTTAAATCAGGCAGAGAGATTAGAGCATATCTCTAAGCAAAGGGCACGTGTGGACTCCTGCCTGGCTTTGCTCGCTCTCCTCTGTCTACCCAAATCCTCTGCAGGGTCCGGTCCTTCTCCCCTCCCGAGCATCCTCCCATTGCCCCAGAATAATTCTACACTCAGTCACAAATCCCATTCAGATGGATTGATGGTTATTTCGAGTACAAATTGTACACGTGTAGGATTAAATGCTGACTCTGGAACGTGGCAAATTACTTAAACTTTAGGAGTCTCTGTTTAGTTTCTTTTCCATGTGGTTAATTCCACAAGGCTTTCGTAAGGAGCATATGGACACATGACACACACACACAGTCACACATGCACACATCCACGCATGCACACACACAAATGCAGCTATATACACACGTGCACACACCCACACATGCACACACACAGGCACATATGTACATGCATGTATACAAGCCACATGCACACACACACAGGCACACATTACTATATACACACATGCACACACACAGGCACACATGTACATGCATGTATACGAGCCACATGTACACACACAGACACACATCACATGCACGCACATGCAGACACACACACACACACACACACACACACACATTAATGCCCTCAGTAAACACCAGGCCATTTCTCTCCTCCAGGAAAAATAACACGATGATTGGCCAAAGAGTAGAAAGTAAAGATCTGGCAGATTATCTCTCGCACGACTTGACCTGTAAGAATTTGTCCCTAACTTTGTGTGAACACACCTGGCTCTTAGGATTGGCAGAGGGAACACAGCTCGGCCTGAAACCCCCTTCTGCAGCCCTGGCATGGTTTTCAGGTCTTCCTTCTCATGAGCCCTGGGCTGACGAAGCAGCAGCAGGCTGAAATTGTGATCAGATGGCAGAAGTGCCAGGTGAACAGACCTGGGAACATCTTTCTTATCGTGCAGTTGTCAGGTTGAGCAATTTCAGGACCCACGTCCTCTGACACAGGCCTTATTAGTCGGAGAGTTTGCCTCGTGGAACCACTTAGGGACACATGTGAGCTGCTGTGAGCCCCCAAGGTAGGTATCGCATCCAGCCACACCCCCTAGTCAATCCAGCCTTTATGGACACGGGGCTGCTCCCTGCAAGCAGATCTGATGGTTAATTGAGGAATGTGGCCACAGGCACCACTGAGCCAGGGGTTTGCACATGAGCCTTCCTCAGGTCAAGAAGCAACATTTTCATTTCACAGAGCAGCCGCCCCATGGATGGACCTCAGAGACTGTGGGCATTTGGTGCCCAGATGTTTGGCAACTTTTCCATTTACAAGGGAAAAAAACAGATGAAAGCTTCTCTAAGGAAAATGTCCAGTCTTATTACAGAAAAAGATGGGAATTTTTCTTAGCAAGTTCATCATTACAAAGAATTTTTGAAAGCAGCCACATGCCCATAGAACGAAGCTGAATCGAATGCTGTTTCTCTAGAGACCACAGCAGTGGGCTGGCGGCCGAATCTCCTTATCCCGTCAAATCCTCACTGAACAAGCTCCAGATCTAATCTTGTTGCTCATAATTCATGAATCATGTTATGGCTTTGAGTTTGAATTCTTCTTGCCAAATCTCTGCGTATCTTGTGTCCCCATCCAAACTCTGACGACTCATGTTTGGAGCCTTGTGCTTCTGGGATGCCAGCGTAGGTGTGAAGCGGGAGCCTGAGCCACCACAGAGCAGGAGGACGGACACCCATCAAGGGAGGCGGGGGGCACGGGAGGAGGCAGCGCGCTTTGAGAATATCAAACCTGATTAAGGCAGACAATGGCTTTTTAAAAATTGACAAAACTCCATAACAACGAAGCACGACTCCCTTTCATCAACGTTCATTTAAAACAGGAAGCGTGTGGTGCAGGCCACAGCCAGAAACCGGGGCCTCCTGTGTGATTTCACCTCTCACTAAAACTGCACTCTCTCACCTCTGCAAAAACAACGCCACTGAGAATCAGAAAGTCCACTTAGAGACTTCTCTGAGAGCTGGCAGAGACTAACCCTCTGTTCTGTAAAGTCCTTTAGTCCTGCACACCCTCCCTGGCCCTGGTCCTGAGTCCGCCCCTCGGCCTCTCTCCATGCTCTCACTCTCGGCAAGGCCACGCTCGTCCACACAGCATGCTGCACTGCTTAGTTCGCTTCTGATTCTAAGAACTTGACACACTGGAGTGAACCAAATGGAGGAACATCTTTGTCCTGACTGAACTGGCACCAACCCAAAGGGACACGAAGAATGTGATCGATACGTGAAAACGTAGGCGTGTCAGCAAGACACGCACAAGCGGGAGTATCAGCCAAGAAAGGGCACAGTGGGGAGGGCGGCTTCCGAGAGGCTGCAGGGTGGAGGGGCTGTGAGAACAGGCAGGCCGGGAGGTGATCTCAGGGCACAGGATCAAGGCGCTGCCCGCGCTGCTGGGGATCAGAAATGAGAGTTCGGAGCCAGCACGAGGAGTCAGGACTGAAGACTTCCATCTGCGGCCCTCAGCAGACGAGGCCAGCCGAGCTCAGGGGAGGCCAGACGCTGGGCAGGAGAGGAGGGCAAGGGTGGGCCTGAGGCCAGGACCAGGACTCGACGTGGGGCGGGAGATGCGTGAATCGGGGCGGGCACCGGGCCCTGAAGGGAGCAGCAGGACCGCGTCCGGGGCAGGGACCGCGCCGTCAGATAAGCCTGGGGTTTACTGTGGTATTTGGCATCATGCGGCTCTTCATGAAACTGACAAGAGCACTTTCAGGGCAGCTCTGAGCTCAAAGGCTTCTGCGGAGGTAGGAGAGAGGACAGGGCCGGAGGGACGCGCTTTTCCTCGGTGCGGCTTTTGCAATAAGCAGCAGGAAAACGGGGAGTCGTCGGATAAAAATCAAAGGTTTTATTTTTCCTTTAAAGACAAGAAAAATAATTGTAAGTTTGTGGATGGGAGTCTAGCAGGACGGAGAAACTGATGATTCGGGACACAGGGAGCCTGTTGATGTCCCCGAGCAGACGGGGCTGTGGGGCGGGAGGGGGGTTGCTGCCCTGGGGATGAAAGGTGGGGACACGGAGGGGGGCTGGCACAGGGGAGGGCTGTGTCTGGGGAAGTCCTCTCAAGGCTGTGATTTCTTCAGTGAAAACAGAAGCGAGTCCTCCAGGATGGGGAAGAGCTGGAGGCCCGGAGAGAGAAGAGAAGGCGTGAACTGCTCTTTGGGAGACCAGAGGGAGCGGGTTTCCCTGCAAGGTGCCGCCCACTGCCCTGGGCGTCAAGGGCTTCCCTTAGCTTCTCTCCAGGGATGCCCAGGTGCCTGGGAACACACACAAAGCAGAGAGTGAACTTCCCCAGGAGGAGCATTTGCCAGCAAATACCAGGATGTGCCAGGGGCCAAGGGCACAGGAAGGAAGGTGGAGAAGCCTTGGGCTGGTGGGGAGGCGGCGAGGTTGTGGTGGCCCAAAGACAGGGGAGGGGCTGGGGATGGGAGGCCAGGGCTCCAGGTGGAGTGGCCGCTGGGGCCGGGCATCACCAGGGGCCTCCATCTCGCTTCCCCACCCTCTGCCCTCCAGCCCGGGATCTTGGCTGCTGCTGTCCCGCCACCTCCCCCACCCTCTGCCCTCCAGCCTGGGGATCCCGGCTGCTGCTGTCCCACCACCTCCCCCACCCTCTGCCCTCCAGCCTGGTATCCCGGCTGCTGCTGTCCCGCCACCTCCCCCACCCTCTGCCCTCCAGCCTGGGGATCCCGGCTGCTGCTGTCCCGCCACCTCCACCACCCTCTGCCCTCCAGCCTGGGGATCCCGGCTGCTGCTGTCCCGCCACCTCCCCCACCCTCTACCCTCCAGCCTGGGGATCCCGGCTGCTGCTGTCCCGCCACCTCCACCACCCTCTGCCCTCCAGCCTGGGGATCCCGGCTGCTGCTGTCCCGCCACCTCCCCCACCCTCTACCCTCCAGCCTGGGGATCCCGGCTGCTGCTGTCCCACCACCTCCCCCACCCTCTGCCCTCCAGCCTGGGGATCCCGGCTGCTGCTGTCCCACCACCTCCCCCACCCTCTACCCTCCAGCCTGGGGATCCCGGCTGCTGCTGTCCCGCCACCTCCCCCACCCTCTACCCTCCAGCCTGGGGATCCCGGCTGCTGCTGTCCCACCACCTCCCCCACCCTCTACCCTCCAGCCTGGGGATCCCGGCTGCTGCTGTCCCACCACCTCCCCCACCCTCTACCCTCCAGCCTGGGGATCCCGGCTGCTGCTGTCCCACCACCTCCCCCACCCTCTGCCCTCCAGCCTGGGGATCCCGGCTGCTGCTGTCCCGCCACCTCCCCCACCCTCTGCCCTCCAGCCTGGGGATCCCGGCTGCTGCTGTCCCGCCACCTCCCCCACCCTCTGCCCTCCAGCCTGGGGATCCCGGCTGCTGCTGTCCCGCCACCTCCCCCACCCTCTGCCCTCCAGCCTGGGGATCCCGGCTGCTGCTGTCCCACCACCTCCCCCACCCTCTGCCCTCCAGCCTGGGGATCCCGGCTGCTGCTGTCCCGCCACCTCCCCCACCCTCTGCCCTCCAGCCTGGGGATCCCGGCTGCTGCTGTCCCGCCACCTCCCCCACCCTCTGCCCTCCAGCCTGGGGATCCCGGCTGCTGCTGTCCCGCCACCTCCCCCACCCTCTGCCCTCCAGCCTGGGGATCCCGGCTGCTGCTGTCCCGCCACCTCCCCCACCCTCTACCCTCCAGCCTGGGGATCCCGGCTGCTGCTGTCCCGCCACCTCCCCCACCCTCTACCCTCCAGCCTGGGGATCCCGGCTGTTGCTGTCCCGCCACCTCCCCCACCCTCTGCCCTCCAGCCTGGGGATCCCGGCTGCTGCTGTCCCGCCACCTCCCCCACCCTCTACCCTCCAGCCTGGGGATCCCGGCTGCTGCTGTCCCGCCACCTCCACCACCCTCTGCCCTCCAGCCTGGGGATCCCGGCTGCTGCTGTCCCGCCACCTCCCCCACCCTCTGCCCTCCAGCCCGGGGATCCCGGCTGCTGCTGTCCCACCACCTCCCCCACCCTCTACCCTCCAGCCTGGGGATCCCGGCTGCTGCTGTCCCACCACCTCCCCCACCCTCTGCCCTCCAGCCTGGGGATCCCGGCTGCTGCTGTCCCACCACCTCCCCCACCCTCTACCCTCCAGCCTGGTATCCCGGCTGCTGCTGTCCCGCCACCTCCCCCACCCTCTGCCCTCCAGCCTGGGGATCCCGGCTGCTGCTGTCCCGCCACCTCCCCCACCCTCTGCCCTCCAGCCCGGGGATCCCGGCTGCTGCTGTCCCACCACCTCCCCCACCCTCTGCCCTCCAGCCTGGGGATCCTGGCTGCTGCTGTCCCACCACCTCCCCCACCCTCTGCCCTCCAGCCTGGGGATCCTGGCTGCTGCTGTCCCACCACCTCTTGCCGCCATCAATTTTCCATCCTTTTGTTGCAGGACAAGCCACTGATAGAGCCCGTCAGATGTTCCTCCATTTGGTTCCCTTCGGTGTGCCAGGTTCCTGGAGTTAGAAGTGAGCTAAGGAGTGCAGCATGCTGTGCTCATCTGGAGTGAGCAGGGAAGAGACTTGAATTCAGCCAGCCATGGGGCATCGGTTGACTCGAGTCCAAAACATGCCGAGCTCTGAGAGAAGCAGTTTCTTTCCCTTTTGAAAGACATACAACCCAACAACCCGGGGGAGCAGAAGTAAAACTGTGTCACTGCCCCTGGGCCGGACATTCGCCCTGAGGGTCGTTAGCTGTCATCGATTTGCTAATTTACACGTGGCGCGCACGGGAGGGGAAGCGTTCCAGCGGTTGGAGGAAGGCAGTAAATCACTTCGTGACGGGACCATCTCTAAGGGGGGTCCGGTTGGTGCACACAGGGAGTACGTGACTCAGGGAAGGTCCTTGGGGCACCAGTCACAGAGGGGGCGGCGTTTTCTTGGTCCTTGCGCCCCGCTGTGGTCGGGCCGGTGGGTCGGCGTCTGGCCTGACTACTGACTTTAACTTTGTGCCATTTTATCTCCTCTCCCCCTTTTCCTAGCAGAGCACAGGCAAGGGAGAGGGATGGTCTCCTCTCGCTTTCAGTTCTTACGTCTGTATGGGATGTTTTAACGGTTAATCCTCACAATCTTCCTGGTTAACAGTCTCACCCTTTGCTTTTTCCATGCGAGAACCTTCATGCACTGCATGTTTAACCAGGTTTTAAATTTTCCACGTTGTATTTATCCAAAAATACAATCATTGCTCTAGTGTTTCTTGAGGCCCAGGGTGAAATACCAGCATTTTAATTCCTATGAAGAGAAAAGCCCTCCTGCTCTGAGAAAGAGGGAGAGGGGGAGGACGAGGGGAGGCGAGGAGGAAGGAGGAGCAGGGACGGAGGAAGTCAGAAGGCTGGTGCAGCCCGGTCCTGCACACAGCGGACCCCTGGTTAATTCAGAACACGCTGCTGCCAGGGATCAATTCTCATTACAGCTACTTTAACATTGATCGGTTCTTTATAAAGCCACTGCCTGACTCAAGGAACAGAAAAGTTTTACCAACTTAATGTTCCAGAAACAAAACCATATCACCCAATGCAGGATGAAATTCAGCCATAGAGCTTGTCGTGGTCACGTTACTCCAGAGGCCTCCAGGCATTCTGTGAAAATTTGTTGTCATTTAAAAGAACATAAATCAGAGCCCTCCTGCATGTGCCGGGGGAAGGAAATAGAAGGCAGGTGGTTTTCCTGCCCTCAGAGGTTACAGTATTTCATTCATTTCCCATTATTGTAAATTTAGTCCAAGAGCGTACTTAGGCCAACAGTGAACGAGCATTCCGTTTTCTCCCAGTGTCTGGTTTTCACTTCTTAATCACAGCCATTGTAACTGCTGTTAGATGGGATCTCACTGTGGTTTCGATTGGAAGACACTGTGACGATTCTTCAAAGATCTAAAGACAACCCAGCAATCCCATTACTGGGCACATATCCAAAGAAAGATTAATCATCCTACTGTAAAGACACATGCATGGGTATGTTCCTTGCAGCACTATTCACAAAGGGTGGAATCAGCGTAAATGCCCATCAGTGTGAGACTGGATGAAGAAAATGTGTACAGATACACCATAGAATACTACGCAGCCATAAAGAAGAATGAGATCACGTCCTTTGCAGGGACGTAGATGGAGCCGGAGGCCGTTATCCTTGGCAAACTGACGCAGGAACAGAAAACCAGACGCCACATGTTCTCACTTATAAGTGAGAGCTGAACGATGAGAACACACGGACACACAGAGGGGAACACCACACACTGGGCCTGTCGGAGGGTGGAGGGTCGGAGGAGGGAGAGGATCAGGAAAATAACGAGCGGGCACTGGGACTGATACCTGGGTGAGGAAGAAATCAGTACAGCAAACCTCCGTGACACGAGGTTACCTGTGTAACCAACCTGCGCATGGACCCCCGAACTGAAAATAAATGTTTAGAAAAATAAAGGATGTACTTGCGTTCCTCTGGTGAGCAATGGTGTCTTCCGTGCTGAGTCCCAGCGGCGTGGCCTCCGTCGGTGACCCAGGCTCTCTGGGGCCTTTCCCGCCGCTGCCCCTTGTTTTTCCTGAACTCTCATCCCGACGTGATGACGTCGTTGCCTCTGGGTCTGAGCCCCACTTCTTGGCAGTTCCTTCTCTCACCCTGTAATGGCTTCTCTTTGTCTACACTTTAAGGATCAATCTATCGTGCTCTAACTGCCCTGGCTGACTCACCTCTGGATGAATAATATTATTAAATTTCCAGCTCAAGCCTCCGTCCCGAGGCCCGCTCTGTGCAGCAGTCACTGACGCTTTCCATGGCTTAAAGCATTTTAAGTTTTAAGCTCCCGCGTAGCCATTACCACATTGTGTCCACCAAAAACTTCCATGAGTTAGATCCTATTTCCACTCGACTTAAATCAGCAAATGTTTAGAGTGCTCTGGGATGGGGGTGGAAAATATTAAATGACTCTATCCTGGGAGACAGGCGATTCCGCCTAGTTGGGAAGATAAACACGTTTGCAGATAATTTTAATAGAGTGAATATGTACACAGAGACTGACAGAATGTTAGGACGTGGGTCCAGTGCAACTTGGTAGCCGGATACAAGGTGAGTCCTTCTGGGGACAAGCCTTAAACCGATCAGGCATTACCCACATGAGTAGACGGAGAAAGAAGTCATTCCACACAGATGGCAGCTCGACGGCTTGGGGTGAGAATCACCTAGTAGGGGCGTTCTAGTAGTCTGAAGTTCACGGAACAGAAAGTTCAAGGAGTGGATGGCCGTTTGTGGGGCTGGACAGAGGAGCACTGGGTACTTGAGGGAAGTCCACGCTGTCAGGCAGAGACGCTGCGGCTTGTCTGCAGGTGAAGGAAGCCTGCTAAGCCACGTCCAGCAACAGCTGGCGCCGTCCTGCTTGTGTTCCAGGTGAAGCGTCAGGCCACTGAGTAGAGGGTGATTTTTATCAGAACAAACCGGAAACCCTGGAGTGCAGACAGAGACTGCTGGAGTTAGCAGGAGACAGTATCAGCTTGAGCCCAGGAGAGGGTGGAGGCAGCAAGGAGGGGGCTCCCTGAGCCTCGGGAAGTGAGGCGGGGGCTCAGATGCCTGCATCACAGATTCCGGGGCGTGATGGGGAGCAGGGATACCGGCGGCGGAGGAGCCTCAATCGCACTGTGTGCGAGCACCCAAGGGCACCCTGTGGGGCGTCTGCCGCAAACTGGTCACACGTGTGGGAGCCTTGGGGTGATGCCCAAGCTGGAATGAAGACACAAGAGTCCTAGGAGCGGGGGTGACGACTAAAACCCAGAGAGCTGCAAGAGAGATCAAAACCATTCACAGGTGCAGCACGAAATCTAAAGTCAGGAAATCAGAAACCAGGTAAGTAATTGGCTTAATTAGGTTAAAAACAGTTAGAGGCATAAAGATATGGGGACTGTCATTTCAGTGAGACACAGGCTATGAGCAAAGGTGGGAGCAGAAAAACTCGAGGAATATCTGGGAGATAAGAAATTTAGAGTGGATTAAAAATCTGTAAAATAGTATAAGGTAAAATATAAAGAATAATTAAAGAGGACTAGATTCAACTCTAGTATGTGAAAGAGTAAACCGGTTCGTGAGGAAATTAGTTACTTGTTCAAATTAGCATTTTAGACGTAAAATAATCCTGTACACATAGAAAATACAGTTCAGAAGGGGCAGGGGCAGAGGTCAGATCCCTATAAGGAGGCATCAGTGGAGGTGAACAGGTACACGGGACCCACATCAGCAGAATCAGGGAATTAGCTCAGACCTCACCGCCTCTCTCTATGTAAATACATGATACATAGATAGATAGATAGATGAATAGATGGATATTTTAGATAGATGATAAGATAGATGGATAAATAAGTAAACAGATAATAAAGATTGATAGATAATTGATAGATGATAGATGAAAGATGAATGGATAGAAGTAGGCACATGACAGATGGTTGACTGGATGGGTGGATGGATACGTACATAGACATGAATACAAATGCAAATGCAGCTCTAAGTGTCAATGACGGGATCCTCCACTGGCCCGTGTGTAATATACAGTATTTATTTGGAATAAACCCTGCAGGTGCTGCTGCTTCGCATTCGTAGAATCTAGACCTCCTCATCCCTGCCTCAGGGGATCCCTCCAGCGAGGACATCGTCTGGGCTGCTGGGGACCCACTGCTTGTCCCCACAGGTGTGGCAAGCCCATTTACATCTCTAGCTGTGCAACTTCAGGCATTTGGCAGATGTGCCATCAATATGCAGTCAACAAATATTGATTGAATATCTGCTAAATGCCCAATAATGTTTAATAACTGATAGGATGAATAAATGAAAGCTGGTTCCTTCTGACCAGCTTAACTCCTGCACAATACTAAAAACGATGAATTGCATTAGCAATAGAATAATGTGAATCCAAGTGTCATCTGTTGAAATATTACTTATTAAGAGGTGTTTATTTTTCTATACTTTCTAGCAAAATAAATAAAATTATTAATACAGCATATCCCTTATCCATGGGGGGTATGTTCCAAGACCCCCAGTGGGTGCCTGAAACTGTGGCTAGGACCACACCCCACACATGCCCTGCATTTCCTATGCGTACTTACCTATGATCAAGTTTAATTTCCAAATCTAGTACAGTAAGAGCTTAACAACAATAACCAATGGTAAAGCAGAATTATCGTGACAGTGTGCTGTAATGAACGCCACATGTGACTCTGGCCTTCCTCTTACTCAGCATATCCTGAGCACTGTGCTCACGCTTCTTCGTGGGGTGACATGAGGGGGTGCGACGCCCACGTGAGAGGTTCAATGAGGTGAGTGATGACGGCTCCGTGACCCGGCTTGGCTGTGGTTGTCTCCCGAGGAGCCACGGAACGTGGGTCCCTGCTTTCATCATGGAGCAGGCGACGTGGATAACGGACAGGAGAACAGACCGTGGGTCTGCCGGAGACAGGGGAAGTCACGACCAGGCAGAATGCAGCGACGTTTCCTCACGCTACTCAGAACAGCACATGACTTAAAAATGAATTGTTTATTTCTGGAATTTTTTATTTAATATTTTCCAACTCACCACAGATGGGGAAACTGTGGACAAGACGGGACAACTGGAACTAACTCCAAAGCCACTGTACACACTCAGTTGAGGCTCCTCAGATCCCAGGTGGCCATAGAGCCACACTGCAGCTGCCACGCAGCCTCTTTAATTTGCACAGGTATGTGTGCGTGTGCACACACGCACACACATATACATGCAGATACACATGCATGCACACAGATACAGACACACATGAACATATGTACACACACTGATGCACATACTGACACACATTCATGTGCACACACAGATACCCATGCACACACACACACCGATACACACATACACACATGCACACACATGCACACAGACACACAGGTGCACACAATGATGCACACTCACATGTGTACACACAGATACACACATGCCCATGCACACACACACAGATACACATGTGCACATGCAGATACACACACGTGCTCACACAGATAACACACATGCCCATGCACACACACACATGCACACAGATACACTTGCACATGCAGATACACACGTGCTCACAAATACACACATGTCAGTGCACATATATACATGCACACATATACACACATGTGCACATGCAGACACACATGTGCACACATGCTCACACAGATACATACATGCCCGTGCACACACACATGCACACAGATACACACGTACATATGCACACACACCAGTGTACACACACGTGCACACAGATACACACATGCCCGTGCACATACACATGCACACAGAGAGCTACACACATACACATGCACACACATACACACACATACATACACATACACACACACACATTGCCTTTTCGTTGACAGTTGTGTCAGCATGAACTTGTGGACACTCAGCTGCACCAACTTGGAGTCAGCTGTGAACCTGCAGATGCCGACATCATCTGTGGAGGAAAGTGTTTGGAACGCTCTGAACGTGGCAGGCCCCGCTGTGTTGGAGACAGAAGCTTTCTCACATGGACTTTTCATGGACCGTTACTTTAAAGTCGCTTAATCCTCACAACCACTTCATGCTGAACAGCACCCTCCCGATTTAACAGGGAGGAAACCCAGGCAAAAGGTGTTTCCGTGTGCGCGTACAGAGTCCCAGGGAGCAGCCACGGTGCGGGGTTCAGTCTCATCTGATTCCAGGGATCACGCTCTGTCCAGCACGCACAGTTTCTGCCCTTGAGGAGTTTCTTGTCTGAAATAAATATTACATTATGGACTGGAAAGCCACGTGGCAGCATTAAATAAGAAAAATATGGGCGTTCTGAGCCTCAAAAATAGGAGAGGATTTTCAGTGCAAAGATATTTAAGCTGAATTGTGAGAGGACTCGAGGGCACAACTGATGCGTGTGATGAGGTCCGTGTGTGCAAAGTGGAGAGCGGCTCAAGACCCGGAAATCGTGTCCCATGTGAGAGAAGGGGACTCATTTGCTGAGGCTGAGGCACGACTTGAAAGGCACGTAGGACCACGTTACCCGACATCTGCTGTCCACCAGCCCCGTCACGCACGCTCCCTCTCTGCTGGACTCTGCCCGCCGTGCTCTGCCGCTTCCTCTCTCTCCTTCTAGAAACTAAGTGACACAACGCAGGCATCCTTAAGCCTGGGTCCTAGGATGGCCTGGACACAGCAGACACTTGCCCAGTCTTTGGTGAATCAATGGATTTAAACTGCAGCAAAACCAGAGAAGGTCGGAGGAATTTGTTAAAGCAGGAGCAAACTATGAAAACACGTGTTTTGCCTCAGCGAGGGGGGTGACCGGAGCAGGGAAAGCTGCAGAGAGCAAGGGCACACGGCGGGCGCGAGGGTCCCAGCTGCGGCCGCAAGCTCAGTCCAGAACCACACTCCCGCGTTCCGACCCTGCCCTCGGCACACGAGAGGCCTGAGGCCTTGCAGGTGTGTGATGCACCATTGTCAGGTCCTTGGAACCCTGGTGGATAATCAGAGAACAGAGACAGTCCATGTTCTTCTATTTCTCTGTTCAGCCATTTCTGGGTCAAAGACTGTATTAGAAGGGCTGCTTAGAAGCGCTTAACAAGCCCTGAGCCCAGGTTGCTGGGCCCCAGCGAGTTCTCGGGAGCTGCGAGGGCAGGGTGTGGGGTGCTGCCGAGGGAACAGGTGCGGAGTCTGCAGGTCTGGGCTCCTCCTTGCCCCTCTCAGCAGCTTTGCCCTCAGGGAGAGCCGCCTGGGGCCACTACTGGTGGCATCTGCCCCACGCTGTGTTTTTGGACATTGAACGCCCAGGGAAGGTCAGCAAACACAGTGTGAGTGCCAAGGTCATTGTCATCAGACAGCAGAACCAGAACAAACGCGGTTCCACGTGCACTCGCACCGACGCAGTTACTGGACTTGCAGGGCGAGAGGAGGCTGCATGTGCCAGGTCCCAGTCACAGTGGCTCAAACCCACAGGGGCGTATTTCTTAGTGTCATGACAGTTCAGTATGCATGTCCTATGTATGCCAGGAGCTATAGGCTTACCCCAGATCGTGCCTGTGGTCAGCAGGAAAAAGAGACACCTGTGAGTGTGCAGCACAGCTGGGGAGATGTCACCCACATTGCACCTGTGAGTGTGCAGCACAGCTGGGGAGATGCCACCCACACGGCACCTGTGAGTGTGCAGCACAGCCGGGGAGATGCCACCCACACGGCACCTGTGAGTGTGCAGCACAGCCGGGGAGATGTCACCCGCACGGCACCTGTGAGTGTGCAGCACAGCTGGGGAGATGCCACCCACACGGCACCTGTGAGTATGCAGGACAGCCGGGGAGATGCCACCCACACGGCACCTGTGAGTGTGCAGGACAGCCGGGGAGATGTCACCCGCACGGCACCTGTGAGTGTGCAACACAGCCGGGGAGATGCCACCCCCACGGCACCTGTGAGTGTGCAGCGCAGCCGGGGAGATGCCACCCACACACATTTTACCTAAGAGATGGTGAACATTGGAGGAAAGGCGGAATAGAGAAAGCACAGGTCTGGGAGGTCGAAGGAGAGCTAATCTTGTTCTTTGCTTTGTACCTGGAAAGATCAGCCAGTCTTGAAAACACTGTTTCTGCTTAGCCCTTGGGGAGGAAAACCTAAGAAGTGTGAGGGAGGGAGACATGTAGTGGGGCGGGTCCTGTCGCCCCTGCCTTAGAGACCTGAGTCCAGCCGCCAGGGATGCTCGGGGATCCCTGGCCCAAGAGGGAGTCTGTGCAGTCACGTGGGGGCTTAAGATTTCAGTTTTGTTTCCCAACGTGAACGGGTGAAGTTACTCAAGTGAAGCCTGACAGTGAGCTTATCGGCAAGTCCCCGTGGAAAAGAGCTTCGTGTCACCTGTATTTTGGGAGACATTGTTTTAAACTTCCTCTCTCTTATTCTTCCTGGACTTGATAGAGACTCTGATGATATTTTATTAATTTGCGTTACATTATCACAATTCTAAGAGGCCCTCGGAAATAAAATATTCATAGAGAAAAACAACAGATCTAGAAAAACGAATTAAGGTGCTGAGTTTCCGGTTAGTAGCTTTGCACTTTCTTTGTTATTATGCATCATTAGCTGATGTCCACATATTAGATTCTGTAGGTGCAAGAATGTCGACGAGCTCCAGTCAGCTCCTCCTGGGAACATCCTCACCCCTTGTGTTACTATTATTATTATTGCCACTACTGGGACTATTTAGACTGAGCTTTTCACTTCCGACACATTCTCAAACCCACGAAAGTTTAGTTCTTTAAAACTCTCCAATCATAGAGACTTGTTTCCTCCACTTTCTGTTCTCCATAACATTCAGCTCAGTATCTTATATCTGCGTTATAGAAAACTCACGTTTTAAAAGCATAATGAGTGCTCACAAGTGGAACCTACCCATCGGGTCCGCACTGTGAACCCACGGGACACGCGCCATGAAGCGCCTGGTGTCTCGGCAGCCTGGTGCCGAGTCCGGCTCATCGCCAGCCGCCCGGAGCAGGCCGCCTCCGCCTTGGGCATGCATACTTCACGCAGACTCTCCCAGACACATTTCTCACGCGGTTCACTTCCGAGTATGCTCTCACATGTGGCTTTGTTTAACTTGCAAATGCCTCTTCTATCCAGAAAACAAGGAAACGAGCAGTTAGAGCGAGTAAAGGCTGCCCAGCCCCGCGTTCTCGCCCCGATGCACTGGACGTGGCTTGTGGGGCCCGTGGTCTGCAGGGCCTTTGCACATTGAGCCCCTTCCCAGAAAGCCTGTGCATCTTCGTGGCCATAAAAGTGATACAGTGGCCGTGTCTTTTTCCATTTGTATGAAAAATCAAGTTACAAGAGTTTTGAATAAGTATCCCTTCCCCCCGCCACACGTGGGAAGCATGTCTCTGGGTGGCTGTGATTTGATTTTAGTCTCTGTAACGTAGACCTCAGAGACTTGCTCATTCCTGGTCAGGGACTGGCATCAACGCAGGTGAGGAGTCTTTCTGGAACCTGGGGCAGACGACCACACCAGCTCCAGTGCCTGAGCCAAGAAAGAGCATCCCCTCTGCCAAGACCCGTTCACATTACCCCACCGCCTCTCCGAAGCATGGATAGAAGGCATAAAACTTGTTCTGGCCTCACTGGACCTTATGAACATTTTTTTCTGTTGATTTATTTTGTTTATTTTAGAGGTATTTTTCTAATACTTGGTGATTATATTAAAGAGTAAGGCTATGGAAATTATAACCAGAAGCTCACTGTACAGTTTGTGCACTATATGGTCAGATGCTCCTGTGGGACCCAACTTTTTTGGGGAACCCTAATAGTATGTTTTGGGGAAACTTTCCCCTCCAGATACCCCCACTCTCCTGCTGCTGTGTGTGGGTGTGCGGGGCCCGGGCTGTGAGGCTGGCCACCTCTCTGGTTGACAGCTGCAGAGAATGGGAGAGGAACCCGTGACCTTTGCCTGTCCCCGAGGTCTGTGCACTGCACATCACCTCAGCCCTCAGCCATGCCGAGAATTCGTCTGGAATCTCTCTGGCTGAGTCTCTCTAAAGGAAACTTCCTGACGTCTGCTGGAATAGAGAAGAGACAGGAGTCTCTGTTCTGCGACCAAAGATTCAACCATTGTTTCTATTTTTTTGCCTGATTCTGCATTATGATTTCAAGGGTAGTTGCTGCTTCTAGTTTTAAGACTTTAAGGTTTTGTTGGTGAGATAGATAGATGCCATTGAATAAGAGTTAGTTTAACGTGAGAGGTTTATAAAACAACGAGAATTACAGATACCAAATAAGGAAATCACAGAACCTGAAAAAGTAGCAGAATCAGTGGAACTGCTAGAAAATGTGGGAAACATAAGGTTTATTACGCACGTCTGACACTAATTTCAAATGATGAACATGTCACACAGGAATTCTGACGTCAAACTAACTTCATCAAGTCAATATTTTATACCATCTTAATAATCAACTCAGTTTATTTTCCACTACATAGACATGCATTATGAGGTCAGGGCATGTATTAGTCTGTTCTGGCACCGCCATAAAGTACTACCTGGGACTGGGTAACTTAGAAGGAAAAGAGGTTTAATTGAGTCACTGTTCCACAGGCTGTGCAGGAAGCACGGCTGAAGAGGCCTCAGGAAACTTACAATCGTGCAGAAGGCGAAGGGGAAGCGGGAACGTCTCACGTGGCGGGGCAGGAGGGAGACGGTGAAGCGGGAGGCGACACCCATTTTTAAACAACCGGGTATTGTGAGAACTCACTCATTGTCAGCAGAACAGCAAGGGGGATGTCCACACCCGTGATCCAATCACCTCCCACCAGGTCCCTCCTCCAGCTCTGGGGATAACGATTTGACGCCAGGTTTGGGTCTGAAGGCAGAGCCAAACCGTATCAGGACTCGAACCAACCTCGATTCACACCTGAGAGAAAGTAGACGCAGCGGTGCTGTGAGGAACGGCCTGGAAGTTAGCGTGGGCCACCTCGCCAGCAACTCTTACCCTTAAGAAACTTAATTTATCTGAATTAAACAGGAGGATAATGTAGCATTATTAGTTCCCAAGATATTCAGTGATTTCAAGTGATAAAAAGGAACGCCGATGTGTTTATGTGACTGGCTGGGCTACCTTCCTGTGCTTTGTGAGGCCTCGTAATTTATTAACATGTGAAGAGAATTTTAAAAAACTGGTGATCTGGTTTTGGAAATGTATATCCACTGGCTATGGGAACTGTGCTGGATTTTAATATACACTATGCTCTTTATTCTTGACAAGATAATTTTCCTACACTAAATTTTTAGGTGAAAAATACTAAGAATCAACAAAACTAGTCATGATGGGAAACATTAGATTGTTATAGCTGATCCCAAGCTTCAAGGTTGGTGTCTTGGAGTTTTAGAAATAACAGCATAAAATATCAGGCCAAAGAGATACACAAAAGGGAAAAATAAGATTGGAAAATGTTAATTTAAATTTAAAAAAAGAACCAGAGTTAATCAGCAAAAGACGTACAGTGAGATAGAGTCCTGAAGGCAGACATCAGCAGGAGCCATTCAGGCGCTTCAGTAATGGCAAAGTCTCGGAACGCTGTGGAACACCAGCACGACTCTCTTCATCGGGGCGTTGGAGTCATCAGACTGTATTGACCTGATGCCGATAAATAATTTAAAGGGTGATACCTTGTACCAGCAGCGTATGAGTTCCGTAAACTCAGGACTATACATTAGTGTCCCCGGGGAGAGACGGTGGTGGCCCCCACATTGCACGTGTCTTGACTGTATGACTATTTTCATTGCAGGTGTAGAAGAGTACATTCCGGGTTCCAGAAGCGTCGTCCTCACCTGAGCTCCTCTGGGGGTGCCTTGAGCCGCTCCCCTCATTGCAGATGCCGACGGGCTTCGAGACAGCGCCGTGGAGAGACAGACCCAGAGCACTCTGAGAGGTCGGAGACAGTCCCCCAGAAAGTGCCCCCCTCGCCCACCTGGGAGCAGGGAGCACCCTTTCACTTTGTCTACACTTGTGCATACTTCACATAAATTTTAGAATCAGCTCCTCAAGTTTCATTGAAAACTGCTACTGAAGATTTGAAAGTTTTCGTGAATAAATGTTATATTTTCAACTTAATTGATTCAGTAGTGCAATTTGGGAAGAACTGACAGCTTTAAAATGGTGACTTCTTCTACCTAGTAAGACGGTCTCTTTAGTTAGGCTTGACTTTTATGTTCTGAGGCTTATAATTTTGCGCAATCATGAACCTCGCATGTTGATTCCCAGATATTTGGGGGGATTTTGTGGAAACAATTATATCTAACATTTACAATTTCAAGCTGAAAATTAACTGCCTGGTTAATCTTTTACTTTGCCAATTTGTGCACAGATGGAGCACGTTCCCCGACCAGGCTGGGACGAAAGTGCTGTGTTTCTTTTCCTTTGGACAAGTTCACCCTGCAGAGTGTGATCACATTAGTTTCTGCCTAGAGGCTGAGTGTGAAAAGGAGACTGTGGGTTTCACGTTTCAGTTTATAAACTTTCCTTCGTTCTCCACTTTCAGCTCGGAATGCTCACCTTCAGCTGTGCCGGAGTCCATCACCTTCAAGGGTCCACAACCTCCACAGTCCATTAAAATCACACAGGAGCCTTAAAAATCTCAACAGTTGGGCCACACACCACGCTAATTAAGGGGAACCCCCAGGGTGGGATGCAGGCCCAGGCGGTTCATGGAGCTCGCCAGGTGACCCGCTGTCCTGACCCTTGATACTCGAAGTGTGAGCCTCAGACGGACGCAAGGGTGTCCCCGGGGAGCTTATTAACCATGCGTGTCTCCAGGCTCACAGACCTGTTAGGTCGGAAGCTGCGTTTTAACAAGCATCTCAGTGCTCCTGGAAGTTTGAGAAGCACTTCTGTGCCTCTGGGCTTCCGCTGAGGCGGGCAGGGCTAGTGGCCAGGCTTTTGTGGTGAGAAAGGAACTCTGGGACATGAACGTTTTCTCACACAGCAGCAGGTCCCAGACTTGGGGGAGCTTCAGAAGTCCCCGCAAAGCTCTGGGCTGCACCCTCCGGAGTTTTCTGACTTGGGGTTTAGTGTGGGGCCCATGCGGTGCATTTCTAAGGATTCTCCGGTGATGCCCTGTGGCTAGCTGGGGACCACACTTGGAGATACAGCATTCCACACTCAAGCAGCACTCCCGTCTTCAGCCTTGGCTGCATCCTGGGGTGCATCCTGGGAGCATCCTGACCCGCTCCCAGGCCTTTCTTGAGATGCCTTTGGGCAGACGCTTGATTCCAGCTTCGCCGCCCGTAGCCTGGCTTTCCGCTCTGCCTGGAGTGTTTCGTCTGCCATCATGCCTCCATCCAGCTCCCTGCCTTCTCTATTTTGCTGTATACATTTCATCTCTCTCATCTCTTCATTGTGGGTTTCATTTTTTATTTCATTTTGGTGGGATTTGGTCACAAAACAAAGATAAACCTGTTAAATTGCCTACAATGATTTTGAAATCCCTGTTTGCTACTCTTTAACATTCTTGAGAGCCATTGAAATTCCGAGGTTATTCATGATCCTGTCAGGCCCTGTTACTTGTTGCATTCACTTTCCTTGGGTTTTAGCTTCTTTTCTAGTAAAATTTGATGCATGTTTTGATAAATAAATGTTTCTGTTAAGATCCTTGTAGATTTGCATGCTATTTATTATATGTATAGAAAGACCTGGTGGACCCTTTACTGGTTTCTGCAAGTAGTTACATCCTGCAAAATTAAAGTAGGAAATCACAACAAGGATAATGACATTGACAGAATTGAGAAGAGCTCCGTCTCCACAAAGCTCTCTCCCTTGGCAACCACTAATCTCGCTCCATCTCGATAATTTTGTTTTACAATGCCATACAGCATTACATATTATATGTATGTACATAATGTATACCTGCATATAATTCTGTTTCAAGAGCGTTATATCAAGGCAGTCGTGTGGTATGTGACTCCTGGGATTGACATGTTTCACTCAGGACAATTCCCTGCAGATCGGCCGAGGCTTTTGCAGCCTTAGGAGTCTGTCGTTGGTTTGCTGACGAATGCAGGGTGCAGTTACACCACAGTTTAAGCATCCTCCCATTAAAGGATGTGAGGGCTGTTTCCAGTCTGGGTCTATGAAGAACGAGCCTGTACAGGCATTTATTCAGGTACAGTTCTGTGTGAACGGGCAGTTTTATTTATCTGGTATAAATGCCAATTCTGGGTTCCATGGTAGTTCTAAGAAACTGGCATCTACTTCCAGAGCGACTGCCCCACTGAGGTTCGTCCCCGCCATGGGTAAGCCATCTGTTCACCGCACCCTCTGCGGACTCACCATTGCCACCCTCTTCTCTTGGGCCTTCAGATGCGCGGGCAGCAGCATCTCATTCATTATGGTTCTATCTCCTTGTGTTTCGCTGGTGGCTGACGGCTTGAACGTCACTGCACGTGTTTATCTGCCATCTGCGTGTTCTGTTTCATAAAATATCTGTTCATGTTTTTGGCTCATTCTCTAACACATTTGTGTTACCTTTTCTGTTGGGTTTGGGAGCCTTTTTCTTTTCTATTCTTTTCTTTCTTTCTTTTTTTTTGAGATGGAGTCTCCCTCTGTTGCCAGGCTGGAGTGCAATGCTGTGATCTCGGCTCACTGCAACCTCCAACTCCCTGGCTCAAGTCATTCTCCTGCCTCATCCTCAGGAGTAGCTGGGATTACAGGCATGCACTACCATGCCCAGCTGATTTTTATATTTTTAGTAGAGACGGCGTTTCACCATGTTGGCCAGGATGGTCTCAATCTCCTGACCTTGTAATGGGCCTGTCTCAGCCTCCCAAAGTGCTGGGATTACAGGCATGAGCCAGTGCACTCGGCTAACCTTTTTCTTCTGCAGATCTGAGACCTTTGCTGGATGTGCGGTTTGCCAGCATTCACTCTGCAGCTCATTTCTCATCCTCCTAACAGGGGCTTTTGCAGAAAAAATGTTTCAATTTGGATTGTAATGTGTTGATTTCTCTTTTTTATGAATTGTGTTGCTCATGTCAAGTCTAAGAACTCTTCACGTACCCCTAGACCTTAAAGATTTCCTCCTATTTTTTTTCTAAAAGTTTTATAATCTTACCTGTTCCATAAGAGTCTGTGATTTATTTTGAGTTAATTTTTAAAGTATGAGATTTAGATTTTTTTGACACTGAGTTGTAAAGGCAGATCTTCCTCTGTGCATGGCTTGTGCACTTTGTTGAAAAGCATTGAGCATATCTGTGTGGTCACTTCTGGTTTCTCCGTTCTGTTCCTTTGACGTGTGTGGCCATCCTGCAGCCATAGTACAGTCTTCATTAATGCAGCCACATGGCAGGCCCTGCAATCTGAGAAAGTGATTTCTCCCACTTGATTCTTCCTTTAAAAATCCTTTCAGTTAATGTAGGGTCTTTGCCCTTACATATTATTGTAGAATAAGCTCGTCTAGATGTACAAGAAACACTGTTGGGATTTTGACAGAAATTGCATTAAATATACAGAAACATTTTAAGGTAATTGACGTATTTATGTGTTGGGGGCAGCGGCAGTGGGGGCAGGGCTTGCGGAGCGCCCACATGACACGGTGACAGGTGCTGGGCACAACAGACCGCGGGAAACGGCTCCGAAAACAGCCCCTCGGTAGCTGAGCAAAGGCCGTTGCCTCTAATCAGTCCTACGTACGTGTTTTTTTACCACACTTACATACAATTTTCTTTTACTTTTTGAGAAGGGGCTTCGCATTTTTACCTTTTAACTTAACTAACATTATTTAATTTGGTTTAAAGCTCTCCTTTAAAGGGTGTAGTATGTTACTCACTCACGTTTAGTAGGAAGCTCTTAGGGCAAAGCGGGGTCAAAGCTCGTCCCGGCCACTGGCTCCGGGACTTGTTCTCCGCGATCCGCGCGTCCTCACTCCGTCCTTCTGTCGCTTCCTTTGTCATTCAGTGCTTTGTAAAGAAGGAACTGGGGGAGAAGGAGACTGTAACTGGGCTGAGGAAATTAAAGGTAATCCAGTCAAGAAAAAAACATAAATGAGGAAAAGGAGGAGTCTGTCGGCCCCTCCTCAGTATTTTATCAGAGCGGCCAGATCCACCTGACATGCCTTTGTTAGAGGGACCAGAGGCCTTTCCAAGGTGAAACGTGTCGCTCCCGCAGCGGCGTTCAAGCCGACAGGCTCAGCCCAGGCCGGGGCAGCGAGCGGCACAGGCCAGACGCAAGCTCCAGACGCCTGCACGTTTCTCTGCGCGGGTGTCCCACAGTGAAATTTCGTGTGTTCTTTGTAAACAAGTAACATTCAAAACTGTAATTCTCTGCTAAAATTTAAGAAAAATTTAAGGACTTATAAGACCTTTAAATGTGGCTCTTTTAAAATCCGATTTAAGTAAAGCAGTAACGTCTGATGGAAAAGAAATTACAGCCAGCCCATGAATTAGCAAGGAGCACTTAAAAGCAAGCCATATAACTGCTCCTCAGTAAAAAAGAATTTCCTAATTAACGGATAAGTTGCAAAACCTGCTTAATATCTTAAAAGTCAACACTACTGGCACAAGCCTTATTTACCCTTAATTTTGTAAATTTAGATAATAAATCTCAATCAGCTATAAAAGAAAGTCCACAAATTAGTTAAAAAGCAATTACCTGTAATCCCAGCACTTTGGGAGGCCGAGGCGGGTGGATCACGAGGTCGAGAGATCGAGACCATCCTGGTCAACATGGTGAAACCCCGTCTCTACTAAAAATACAAAAAATTAGCTGGGCATGGTGGCGCGTGCCTGTAATCCCAGCTACTCAGGAGGCTGAGGCAGGAGAATTGCCTGAACCCAGGAGGCGGAGGTTGCGGTGAGCCGAGATCGCGCCATTGCACTCCAGCCTGGGTAACAAGAGCAAAACTCCGTCTCAAAAAAAAAAAAAAAAAAAAAAAAGCAATTAAACGTTAAGCATGTAACACAACCACCTTTAAAGGAGGGCTTTAAACCAAATTAAATAATATTAGTTAAGTTAAAAAGTAAAAATGTGAAGCCCCTTCTCAAAAAGTAAATGAAAATTGTATGTAAGTGTGGTAAAAAAAACACGTGCGTAGGACTGATTAGAGACAACGGCCTTTGCTCAGCTACCGAGGGGCTGTTTTTGGAGCCGTTTCCCGCAGTCTGTTGTGCCCAGCACCTGTCACCGTGTCATGTGGGCGCTCCGCAAGCCCTGCCCCCACTGCCGCTGCCCCCAACCTGTACGCTATTAAACTTTCCTATTCATAGACAGTGCGTTTTCCATTTACTTAGGTCACTCATTGCTTTCAGCAGGAGTTAGTAATTCAGCAGGCAGACACTGTGCATGTTTTATTAAACTTACGCCCATTACACATGTTTGTGGTGATGGTAGACGTCGCTGTATTTTTAATTTCACTTCCACGTGTTCACCATGACTGTACAGAAACGTGATTGACTTCAGTGCGGTGGGCTTGTATTCGTGACCTCACCTAAATCCCTGATGGGTTCTGGCAGGGTTTTTGTAGATTCTTAGGAGTTTCACACATACACAGTCATGGCGTCTGCAAGTAGAAACAGTTTCAATGTTTCCTTTCTGCATTAGCTTGTTGGGGCTGCCACAAGCAAATACTACGTTCTAGGTGACTTAAACGAAAGAAATTTATTTTCTGGTTGGAAGTCTGAGCTCAAGGCCGCAGCAGGTGTGGTTCCTGCTGCAGGCTGCAAGGGAAGGACCCATTTCGGGACCTGCCCCTCGGCTGTGACCCCGTCTTCCCCTCAAACGATTCTTCTTCCGTGTCTGCCTGTGTCCTGACCCCGTCACAAAAGGACACCAGTCCCACTGGATTAGTGCCCACCCTGACCTCCGTCTAAATTACTTACCGCGGTAAGGCCCTCCTTATTCTCAGTTTTGCTTTCTAAGGATTCACTTACCTGTGGCCAACTATGGTCTGAAAATATTAAATGAACAATTCCAGAATAAACGATTCCTAAGCTTCAGGTTTTGCATTGTGCTGATCAGTGTGATGAAATCTCCCTCGGTCCCGCTTCGCTCCTCCTGGGATGTGAACCGTGTCTTGTCTGGCATGTCCACGTGGTGTACACCTCCCTCCCAGGAGTCACTTAGTGGCCGTCACGGCTCAAAAGGAAAAATGGCAGCATGTATGTGGCTCCATCTGTGGTTCCCGGCCTCCAAGAGGAGTGTGGGAACACAGCCCTCCCCTGTGCATGCCGGGGAGGAGGGAGGTCACTGTGCCTCTGACAAGCCCCATCTCCAAATACAGCCACACGCTGAGGTACTGGGGTCGGATTAAAATATGAACTTTGGGGGGACACAATTCAGCCCATGACACTTTCCAATCTGTGTGTTTTTATTTCTTTTTCTCGACTTATTGCAGAGGCCAGGACTTCCAGCAAGACGTGGATAGGGGTGGGAACCGATGGCCGTGCCACGATCCTGGTCTTGGAGGGGATGTGTTGGGTTCTCATGACCAGATGTGATGCCAGCCCTGGATTTCTCACATGCTCTTCACCAGCCTGAGGGTTCCTCATTGCTGGGGAGATTTTATAGTGAATGGGCGTTGGGATTTGTCAAACGCTTTCTCTAAATTACTCCATATGGCCACATACTTTCTTCTTCAGTCTGTTTATGTGGTGGATTACCTGGATTCATTTTTGAGTGCTGAGCCAGCCTTGCATACCTGGGAAACGTATGGTGAGATTGTAGTGTGTAGTAATTTTATGCATGGGCAGATTTGCTTTGCTAATATTTTGTGTAGGAACTTTGCACCTAAGTTCATGACTGATATCAGACTGTAATTTTCATAAGTGAGGCTCATAAGAAGAATTAGAAAATGTGCTTCTTTTATATTCTGAAAGAGACAATACACAATTTACATTAATTCTTCTTTAAATATTTACTAGTGTTTTTCAAGAACTTCATCTAGGTCTGAAGATTTTTGGGTGGGAGTTGTTAAGTACAAATTAAATTTAAGAGTTGAAAGCTATTTGGACTTTCTATTTCACGTGGAGTGAAGTGCAGTAGATTTTGTTTTTCAAGGAATGAGCCCCCTTTATTTCATCGTTGAGTTTCTGTGTGTTTTCAGTATTCCTTATGATTCCTTTAACAGCTGCAGTACATTTACTGGTATCTCACTTTCCTCATGATATTGGTGATTTGGGTCTTTTAAAAAATCTTTACTTACTAAAGGTTTATCAGTTTTACTGGCAATTTTTGTCAGCTTTTTGTTTCACTGATTCCTCCATTCTCCTATGTTCAATGCGTGGTTTTTTATTCTTATCTTTTTTCCTACCTATTGTTTGCGTTGGGTTCATTTTGCTGTTCGTTCCTGTTTGTTTTAGGTAAGAACTTAGATTATTGATTAAAAACCTTCCCAACTTTCTAAAGCAAAAATTTAGTGCTATGCATCTCCGTCTCAGAACTGATTTACCTGTATATCACCAATTTTGAAATGTTTTATTTTAATTTTTATTTCCTTTGAGATTGTCTCTTTGACCCATGGATCATATTTAAGGAGGTTGTTTAATTTTCAATTGTTTAAAGAGCTTCCAATTGTGTTTCTCTTATTGACTTATAGTTTCATTCCACATTAGTCAAATAATATTCTCTGTAATTTCAATTCTCACAGGATGTGGACTATGATGGTTTATGTTTTCTGTGAGCACGTGACAAACGTGCGTGTCCTTCTGCTGTTGAGCTGGTTGATAGGTTTTGGATCTGTGACCCCACCCAAATCTCATATTTAATCGTAATCCCCGGTGCTGCAGGTGGGGCCTGGTGGGAGGTGATGGGATCATAGGGCCGGTTTCTCATGAATGGTTTAGTGTCATCCCCTTGGTACTGTTATGGTGATAGTGAGTTTTCAGGAGATCTGATTGTTTAAAAGTGTGTGGCACCTCCTGCTCCCTATCTCTGTTCATCTTTCTCTGGCTGTGTGAAGTGTCAGCTCACCCTTCACCTTCCCTGTGTCAGTCAGGGTTCTGTAGAGGGACAGGACTAATACATATTCTACTAATAGGAGATATATATATCTCCTATTAGCCCTGTCCCTCTACAGAACCCTGACTGACACAGGGAAGGTGTGTTAGTCAGGGTATTAATATTTATCAATTAAAGTATATTTAATAATTGACAAATATTAATAAACTCTTTAATAAACATAAATTTATGTATATAAATATATGAGTTTAATAAACTTACGTATTTATATATATAAATATATACAAATATGAGTTTATTAAGGAATATTAAACTCACAGAATCACTAGGTCCCACAAAAGGCCATCTGCAGGCTGAGGAGCAGGGAAGCCAGTCTGAGTCCCAAAGCTGAAGAACGTGGAGTCTGATGTTCGAGGGCAGGAAGCTTCCAGCACAGGAGAAGGATGTAGGCTGGGAGGCTGGGTCCGTCTGGCCTTTTCACGTTTATCTGCCTGCTTTTCATTCTGGCCTTGCTGGCAGCTGATTAGATTGTTCCCACCCAGACAAGGGTGGGTCTGCCTTTCCCAGCCCACTGACTCAAATGTTAATCTCCTTTGCCAACACTCTCGCAGACACACCCAGGATCCGTACTTTGCATCCTTCCATTCAATCATATCAACCATCATATCCTCCACCATTGTAAGTTTCCTGAGGCCTCCCCAGAAGCCAACTTGATGCTAGCATTATACAGGCCAGTGGAACTGTGAGCCAAGTAAACCTCACTTCTTTGCAAATTACTCAGTCTCAGGTATTTCTTATAGCAATGTCTAAGGATGGACTAAATACAAAGGTTCTATATTGTGACAAAAAAAACTCTGTTGAACAACTGAATGGTATTCATTTCTTCTATCTCCTTACCAATTTTCTGTTTAATAGTTCTATCATTGCTGAGAGTGGAATGTTGAAAGCTTCAACTATAATTGTGGATATGCCAATTTCTTTGCTCAGCTTTACAGCTCTTTAATTGTGGTAAAAAAATAAACTAAAATTAATCATCTCTACCATTTCAAGTGTATAACTCAGTAATATTATGTGTATTTCCCTTGTTATGCAACAGATGTCCAGAACTTTTCCATCTAGCAAAAGCAGAATTCTATACCCATTAAACAGCAACAGCTCTATCAGTTTTGCTTTATGTATTTTGAGGTTCTGTTGTTTGGTGCTTACATGTTTGTTGTGTACATCTTACAGGTGGACTGATAATTTTATAATAATGGAGTGTTCCTCTTTGTCTCCAGAGCTCTAAAGTATACCTTACCTTATATTAATTTAGCCACTTCTGCTTTTTTAATTATTATTATACTTTGAGTTCTGGGGTACGTATGCAAAACATACAGGTTTGTTACATAGGTATACACATGCCATGGTGGTTTGCTGCATCCATCACCCCATCATCTGCATCAAGTATTTCTCCTAATGCTACCCCTCCCAAATCCCCCCACACCCTGCTATCCCTCCCCTAGCTCCCCACCCCGCCAACAGGTCCCAGTGTGTGATGTTCCCCTCCGTGTGTCCATGTGTTCTCATTGTTCAACACCCACTTATGAGTGAGAACATGCAGTGTTTGGTTTTCTGTTCTTGTGTCAGTTTGCTGAGAATGGTGGTTTCCAGATTTATCCATGTCCCTGCAAGGGACATGAACTCATCATTTTTTTTTTTTTTAATGGCTACTTAGTGTTCCATGGTGTCTATGTGCCACATTTTCTTTGTCCAGTCTATCATTGATGGGCATTTGGGTTGGTTCCATGTCTTTGCTATTGTGAACAGTGCCACAGTAAACATACACATGCATGTGCCTTTATAATAGAACGATTTATAATCCTTTGGGCATATACCCAGTAATGGGATTGCTGGATCAAATGGTATTTCTATTTCTAGATCCTGAGGAATCACCACACTGTCTTCCACAGTGGTTGAGCTAATTTACACTCCCCACCACAGTGTAAAAGTGTTTGTATTTCTCCACATCCTCTCCAGCATCTGTTGCCTCCTGATTTTTTAATGATCACCATTCTAACTGGTGTGAGATAAGTAGCAGAATTAAGTATCTCAGTGTGGTTTTGATTTGCATTTCTCTAATGACCAGTGATGATGAGCTTTTTTTCAGATGTTTGTTAGCCGCATTAATGTCTTCTTTTGAGAAGTGTCTGTTCATACCTTTTCTGCTTTTTTTAAAAAAATAGTTAACATTAGGTAGACCTTTTCCCATACTTTCAACCTATTGTTGTATTTTAAGTGAGTTTCTTATAGATTGCATATTGTTGGAACATGTTTTTGTCCACTCTGATAACCTCGCTTTTGATTGGTATATTTAGGCCATTCACATTGGGGGTATTTATTGATATTTTAGGGCTTAATTCTGCTACTTCTCATTTGTCTCTAGGGTTTTTTCCTCTATTCTCCTCATTTCTGTGTTTTATTTTCTTACCTTCCTTTTAGAGACATGAGCCCCTTTATGGGATTCTATTTTTAATTATTTATAGTATTTTGAGTACTCAATTTTGTATAATTTCTTAGTTGTTGCTCTAGGTATTGCAATATACATACATAACTTATCACAGCTCTAGATGCCACTGTTGCTGGGTGAGGACGGACCCACTGGCACTACCCTGGGGGAGGAACCAGTGCACTGACGCCTCGTGTAAAGGGGATGGGAGACCAGGCCCTCCTGGATGCCGCAGTGCAGACCCGGTGAGGCTCCAGAGCCTTCTGCGTCTGCTCAGGGGGATGCAGACTCGGGCCCCACTCTGCCCAACTCCTCCCCACCAGAGGCAAAGAGAGAAGTGGAAAATCAGCTTTCTCTTCTACCCTCTAGAGCCAGTGCTTCATGTTTTCTGAAGTAGGACAAATGCTGCCTTCTGTTTTCTGTGCTTAGGCAACCTTGGCCCCATCCTTTGACAAAGGAGGAGGCTCTCCTCGAAGCTCTTGCACCTTCAGCATTTCTAGTCTGGAATCTATGATAACAAACAGGGAGTCAGGGAACTCATCTGTTTTGGATACAACAAGTTGCAAGGGGGTCAGAGACTCGCCTGTCCTGGCGGGTGGGAGCTGCAAGCGGGGTGGAAACTCACTTGTCCTGGTTGGCTGGGAGCTTCAGGGGGCCAGGGACTCATCTGTCCTGGAGAGATTGGGAGCAGCAGGGGGCCAGTGACTCATTGGGTTCTGGGTGGATGGGAGCTGCAAGGGGGCCAGATACTCACCTGTCATGACTGGATGGGAGCTTCAGGGGGCCAGAGACTCATTTGTCCTGGGGGCATGGGAGCTATAAGGGGGGCAGACATTCAACTGTCCTGGGTGGATGGGAGTTTCAGAGGGCCAGGGACTCACCTGTCCTGCGTGGATGGGAGCTTCAAGGACTCACCTGTCCTTGGGGGTGGGGGGCGGGTATTGGGAGCAGCAGAGGCCCAGAGACTCATCTGTTCTAAGTGGATTGGGAGCTGCAGGAGACCCAGGAACTCACCTGTCCAGGTGAATGGGGGCTCGGAGGGGGGGGCAACTCTGTCTTTCCTCAGCTTCTGAGGTCCCAAGGCCGTCTGCGTTCCTTCTCCCCTTTGGGAGACTTGCCGTGAGTGCTTGTGGTTGTCTCAGCTGTTTCAGTTTAAGGGGTAGGACCTTGGAGAATGTGACAGCTCCATCTCAGAGGAAGTGGACATCCTGGAGCAACTTTCATAAGTGCTGCTAGTTTTAAGTGTAATTTTGTGTTTATAATTTTCCATTGGTCTCTTGTGGACAGGCAGTCTGAATGCAAGGGCTTGTCTTTGCGATTGTGGCGCCTGAGAAAGATGTGGCTTTGCCTCTGGCACTTCCCAGGCATTCAGTTATTTTTAGCTTTGATTGTTTCCTGATATCTGTTTGGGATCAGAGGTTGAAAGAGGAAATGTGCATGCTCAATAAATTGTATCATTCCATAAACTTTTTATTTGAAGACAGCTATAAATTTGATTTATAAAAAAGATTATAATAAGCCCACATTCTAGCCCTTTTGAACACATAGGAAACAGCTATGTTCATAAAACAACTAATATAACAAACAAAAATATATCCTCATTGCCCATTTTTGAAGTTCCCTAAGGGTTTTCCCACGTTACAGGTAAATAATAAAGTTAACACTGTGATTCTTAAAATGCATACCTACCCCCCAGCAGACGCTAATGCTGAGTCATTTCAGTAACGGAAATAGTTTATTTTGAAGACGTGCCGTGTAATTTTACGTGTCTTTCTTAACAAGGACATTTTTTAAAGGAAAGCACAAGGAGAAAACTTAGCTCATCCGACTGTCAAAGCGCAGCACTGGATTTGAAAAAGCGGAAAACGGTGAGGCGTGAAGGCGTATTTTCACACTCCGGGCGAAGCCACGTGAGTTTGCACATCTACGTGAGCCATTTTTGAAACTCGGGAAGAGTTTGGTAGACATCGGTATAAAACTGGGCACGTTGATAGCAAAGTGAACAAGACAGGAAATGTGTGACGACCGTGTCCTGCTCTGGGTGATTCACCTTGAAACCTCCGCTGGCCCAGTCGTGCTGTGAGCCCTCAGACGTCACTGCAGGTGGGACCCGCAGAGCAGAGCGCGGCGCGTCAGGCGGGCGTCCGGACGGGCTCAGCGTCACCAGGGAGCTGCAGGGCCCTCCCGCGCGCGGGGACTCCATGCGCGCCGCGTCCCACCCGCTGCCCCGGGGACTCCGGCCACGGGTTATCAGGGAAGACTCAGGTCGTCAGGGGGGAATCAAACGCCGTCGGCGGGAAGCGGAGCGCGCTGAACTCACCCCCGCGGAGCCCCGTGTGCCCAGCGCGTGGCTTCAGCCCCGAAATCCAGGCGCGCAGTCAGCACTGCCGGGTGGCGGCTGTCGTTAAAGCGGTCCCCTGCCGCGAGGAGGAGCGTGGCAACTCCCCCGGGTTTCTTCTTTTAGATCATGGGAAGGTGCAAGGCTTCCGCCACCAGCACGATTTAAATTCACATGTTTAAATCTACCCTGCCCGAGGCTTAAGAAAAAGGACTTTTCTCAACGCAACATTCACCTTCACAGAAAAGTTACCTGTAAAATAGGAATAAGCTGAGAATCTGGGACGTCACGGAGCAGGCCGACGTCCAGGCAGCCGCGGCGCGGGGTCCCGGCCCGTCCCCGGCCTCCCCCGCTCCGCGCGGCGCCCACGGCTGCACCTGCCGGACGTTCTGGCCCGAGCGCCCCCGACGCGATCCACGTGCGAGGAAATCGCTGGGATCGAGGCCGCTCGGCCCGAGCTGACGCGCAGTGACGGCGCGTGGGCGCTTCTTCCCTCCGCAGCTGCGTATCTGAGGCACCGACCCCCGCGGTCAGTCCCTCCCCAGGGGCCGCGAACCGCGTCGGGCTCCCGGACTTCCTGCCTAATGGATCCGCTTCGCAAAGTGACTGCTCGGGTTTCATCACTCCCTGAGGGGCTTCTGCCGGATGACGCTCGTTTACTCTTTTTTATTCTTTATCTATTATTTACACAAGAAATATTCCCGTTTTTCTTCTGAAAATCCTCAGTTATTCCTGGCATTCGCAGAAGAGTTTTGTCGGTTTTATAAATGGCCTGTGACTGCCCATTTCCGAGCCGAGGTGCTGAGAGCTGCTGTTGAGCCCGCGGTCACTGACGCCAGCAGCCCCCGGGGGGGCCGGACGCGCGGGTTCCCCGCCCCGCTAAACCCTAGAAGGCGCCGGGGGTCCGGGGGAGGCGGGAGGTGGGCGCGCGCCCGCAGCCGCCTAAGACCCCCCAGGCTCGGCCCTGCGCAGGGAGCCCCGGGCCAGGGAAGACTCGCGCTGCCCCCGAGGCGCGCGCGGCTCTGCGGCTCCTGACGCTGTTCGCGGCCTGGGGACCTCCCCGCGCCCCGGAGGCGCCACCCCGTTTATCCGCAGCGCGTGGTGCGCGGTCGCCGGCCTCGCCCTGCGCCCCGAGCCCCGCTCCCACCCGGGCTCGGCGTCCGCCCCTCGCGGCTCATCCGCGCTGGTCTCGGCGTCCTTCCCTCGCCCGCTCGCCCGGCCCGACGTGCGGTGAGCGCCCCCGGGACGCGCCTCTGAGGGGCACGGGGCCCTGACTGCGCAGCGCGGGGGTTCCAGGCCCCGGGAGTGACCGCCTGGACCCACGGTCTCGCCTCTGCCTGCCCCGCCCCCGCGCGCAGCGGGCCTCGGGACCCCTTCCTGACCCTCCTTCCTCCCCAGGAAGGCAGCGCCACGCGGACAGGCCCGGCCCGCGCGGTGTGGGTTTCGCCGTAAAGCGCTTGGTTCGTGCACGTGCGAGACCAGCTCACACCCCGGGGCGGGGTTTACCGCGGCCACGGCCGAACCCGACGGAAAGTGCGCGGAGCCACCCGCCGCCCGGACACGTGTCGCTCACAAAGCTCCAGACCCGGTGCTCTGTGTAAACGGCACTTCGCTCTCAAAACAGTTTAGGAAAACCCAGTTCTCTGTCATTCACACGCGCGGCCTCCGTCCCGGGTGGGTGCCCCCCTGCCCAATGCTGGGGCCGCAGAGTCAGCTCCGGGAGAGGGATTTCTCCCTGACGGCTCCAGCCGCTCTGACCGGCCTCCCGGGGCCACGTGGAGGGAGAATCTGAAACGCAGCCTTCTACCTTTCGGAGTCAGGTTTTCTAAGATGAAATAATACCAGCATCGCTCTGCGGGACTGTTCTGAGGATCAAAGAAACGTGTTAAGGGCAAGTCCAGAAGGGAGCTGGGCAGCCAGGACATCTGCTGTCAGGCGTGGTTCTGAATACTGTCCGGGATTTTATTCAAAATGTTAAAAAACATTTCATCTAAAACGTAGGCTTTTGTTTGTGGTGTGAGTTAGGGATCCAATAACATGCAAAAAAAAAAAAATTCGTTGCCGAAAGAATAGATGAGACGCAGTGAAACAGCCGCACGCTGAAGTGTTGGCTGACGGTGAAGATGAAGCTGCCGACAGTCACGCCGCGAAGGACGCCAGAACGTTTCCTTAGACGTGCTCAGCCCCCTGAAACACGAGGAATGAAGACCCAGAGGCTGCAGGCATCCAAGACGGCCTCCGTGGTGGAAAAACGAGAGCGGAGCGTCGGAAGGCCTGAGCGTCACGAGACTCCCGTCCCTCCGGGGAGTGGAAGGCCTCGTTCTTCCAGGACTGAAATGGACACAGTCATTTGATGTCTCCTTCTCAAGGGAAATGTGTGGCTGCACTGAAGCAGCAGGAAATCGGTGGAATCCTTTGCGAACACCAGTTATTCGTGCTATTTTTAAACCTGAACTAGAAAACAGGTGTCTCGCCTATGGCCAGCCTTTAAGAGAATGATTGAAACCGTTGCTTTAAAATATGGAAACTTGAGGATTGATGAAGATGTCTCTTGGAGTCCTCGGGACAGGTATGCGGCCTGACAGGCCCACCTTGTGCATTTGCCGTGGTGGGACCGTGTTTTAAAAATATGTTCATTTGTGGAAAAGTTCTAAAGTCAGGACACTTTTTACAGAATGACCTTAAGTGTTACAGTTTTTATCATTTATAACACAAGTGCCATTCTCTTTATTTTAAATAAATTTCCTGGCTATGTGCTTCCTCAAATATTCTCAAACAACCTTCTGCAGAACCACGGGCCTGTATGCAGCCAGGGCATAAAACGGCCCCTGAGCCCAGTGGAGGCTTATGCACGTGGAAACCCTGGCTTCCGAATTGTGTGACCTTTTTCTGCCTTATGTCATAATTAGAATTGTTATGAGACAGATTTAGTTCTTCACTGAGCATACAGGCAGCTAAGAAAAATAAGCACATCCAGGTTTGTGAAATGGGCAGGGTCCCCGGCATCCACACAGCCAGCTGCTTCCCATTCGTTCCTCAGCCCCTATGTGTGAGGACCTACGGCAATGCAGCGGCTCTGAGAAGGCCCAGGAGGCCTGAGAACACACACGCCGCCCCTGCACCTTCGAGGCCTTCATATAAAATAAACTCTACTTTAAGACTTAGATGAATCAGGACCCGATGGGAGGTGGGAATAGTTGTGAAATTAGAGAGGGGACCCCACATTCCCGTGCTAGGAATGGACTCAGTGCCAGCCAGGTGCTTCTCGCCGATGCCAACACGAGATGCAGGAGTTGGTTCTATGGCCCCTGCTTCCCTGTGGCCGCTGCCAGGTGGGGGCTCTGAGACCTGCTGAGCCAGGGGAGACGCCCAGGCAGGAACTGAAGCCATCGGCACGCCCGCTCTCTGTGGATTGAGCAGGCGACCCTGCTTCCCTGCGCGTACACGGGATTCCCTGAGTAATTTCCACTGAGTGTCCGGTTCTGAGTGTTATCTGAGCACCACCGGTCTAGACGCTGCCAATCAATACAATCTTTCAGCCACTCACAAATGTGCTGACAGTTAAGCAGGTGTGTAAAAATAAACACATGGCCTCCGCCTAGAATAAGCACAGGTGTGTTCATGGGGCATGCATCTGGGAGACGGGCAGCCTCTGTGAGGCTCTGAAGCAAGATGGTGGCCCCCATTTTCCTGCTCCTGGGGTTCCACAGAAGCAGAACAGCCAGGGGCTTAGCTCCCTGTCTGCCTGATGAGGAGGCTGAGGTGCTGACCAGGTACTGACCCAGGAAACACAGACGCCAGCGGCCCAGACCTGCCCCTCCAGCCTCTCCAGCACCTCAAATGCTGGTCAAAAGGCCTAGCTTCACTTCTGAGATCTGCTAGTGAATCCTGACACCATAAGGAATACGAAAATAAAATACCAGTCGCAGGCAGAGAAGAATCGCCCCATGGGCCCCCAAGCGTCAGTCCTCTCTCAGGCGCGGCTGCTGGTGAAGGACACGCCCGGGAGATGGTGGTGAAAGGGAAGGGGGACACACACCGGCATCTGGGAGCTCAGGGCAGACCCAGGGAGGAGAGCGAAGGGAAGGAGCAGAAGGTAGAGGGGCCGGTGAAGACAGACGCCTTTCCTCATTCCTGCCAGGGCATTCCATGACCAAGCTATTTTCCGTACAAAGTTAGACAAAAATTTCCAAACAAGAAAAAAAAATTGTACATGAATGGCTTAATGCTCACATTAACTTATATAATCAGTCTTGGACGAGAATACAGAGATTACGTAGATAAATTTCAGCTTTTGCTGACAAAACCTGCGCCCAACTGACGTTCAGTGGCGTGTCCACGCTGTGGCGTCTGGTGGCGTGTCCACGCTGTGGCGTTCGGTGGCGTGTCCACGCTGTGGCGTCCGGTGGCGTGTTCACGCTGTGACAGTTGCTGTAAGAAACTCAGCCCCTGGCATCTGGACCAAAGGTCTTCCTTCCATGTCATGGCCTAGCACAAAATACTTCTCATATGTGGTCTTGAAACTTACTCTGTTTTGTAGAATAGAAATATTTGGTTTTGTTTGTGGTATGCCATAACTTTCCGGTAAATTATATAATATTTAAGTGATTTTACCTAAGAGAAATGATTAGCAGTTATCCTGTCAAATAAATAGAAATTTTATTTCAGGTAAATAAAGAAAAGGAAACTGTATCAATGTACTTTTGGAACAGTAAATGACTAAATGTTGATATGCGTTTTGATTTTATTGGAACCTTGTCTCATATTTCCGTGAAGTCTTGTTCATAGGGCCAGCAGGAGGATTTGAAATGAGAACGCAGAGCTGCAAACACCTTAAATACAAAAGAGGCTTCGACGCTGCGGAAATCCCCACTCCCCCATTGCAGAACAGCTGTGTCGCCGGGATTTCATGTAATTTACATGAGGAAATAACTTCACGTCGCTTTCTCAGTTTAATTGGGTCGGTTGTAAACAAACTGCCGTGACCCTTTCTTTGAGACCATAAACTGGGGGATTTTTCATTATTGCTTTGACAACCTTTGGAAGTGGTTTGTACACATTTCAGGGGACAATGCTGGGCATTGAAGTCTTTAGTTTCTAAAAAAAATCACTCATTCATTAAACTGTTAGAATCCAAACTCCTTTTTCCTCATACAATTAAAAAGAAAAACAAAAGAGCACGTTCCATTAAACATTAAAGAAAATACATGAAGCCATTTGAAAGAAAACTGTAATTTTCCAACTCCCTGCGGTCCCTACGGGAGCGTTATCTTCAGGAGCACCTGGAAAATGCTCTGTAATGATGGTCTGCATTTGCCAAAACAGCTTCCAGCATTCCAGTGTCGAAGGATTTACTTCCCTCCACAATAAGTTCTGGGTTTATTAATACCCAAACTACACTTGAGGGGAGAGTCTATAATTGAAACAGAAAAGGAAGAGCATTTAATAAATAAACATGAAAATATACATAGATCACCGGATATCTGTGAATTCATATAATCATTGTGGTATTTTCATCTCAAATTATAACATGTATAAATATGCATTCATATAATGATAAACTCAGATACATTATTAATATTTGTTTAACTATTATTAAATATTGTCAAAATTCCATCTGAAAATCAATCTTATAAGAACATTTCAATAAACCAGAATTAAATAAACAAGTATCTCAAAACCTAGATTGCTGTGATATTCTGTTGGGAAATAACAAGACTGAAGATACCATATCAGGTAACTACGGCAAGATCAACCAAGCAAGCCTTGGCCAACGTTTATTTATCCCAATCTGAAATACCGAGAAACATAGAGAACCGAGGTTAGTCTTAGTAGGAAAATTGCAAGTAGTTCAAGAAATCTCTATTGTCAAACACATCAGCCCTTCAATTCACTGCACCTGAGGAGGAAATGTGACTAAAAAAACTTTTTACAGAAGAGCTTCAGGGAGTTCAATGCCTTTCACGAGGACACGGAGTGACAGAAGTTAGTTAGAGAATGGGATCCAGTTCGTGTATGATTCAGTTTATACACACACATACAACAAGCCAGAAATAGGCACAACCAAAATGTTTGTTTCTAGAGATGCAGCTTCAATAGACAAAATATGAAACTGAAGGAAAGAACCTTTTTAGAAGTTGAAACAAAAATATTCCTGTTAGAACCTTAGGACAATAATTCTCAACACAAGGTCACTGGACCATCTGCTGCAGAGTAACGCCAGGCAGTTGTCACAAGTGCTGACCTGGGAACTGGCCAGGACGCTGAACCGTGAATTCATGGGCTGGCCAAGGAAGGCACCTCCTACATATTTAGTAAACTCATCAAAATTGCCTGTTCTGAGAACCCTCTTTTATTTGTACTTTTGAAAAACTATAAAATTTTGTAATTTTTCCTACACTGATAACATTTTTTAACATAGGAGGAAAGTTGAAAAGAAATAATTCTAAGCCTGATGAAGAGTTTGAAGTTTGAAGAATACAGAGTGGAGGTGAAGGGCGGTTTCCCACAGGAGAGCAGGTGTCGGGGAGAGAAGGCGTTTCCTGAGTCCCTGCGGGAAGCAGGCTGGAGGCAGAGCCTGGCCGGGGAGAGGAGGGCAGGCAGGTGGGAGGCTCTGCAGATTGCAGGGAAAGTTCATCTTATGAATGTCAGAAAATTTATTTTATGACAAATAGGTTTGTTTTTTCTATTTTTCCTGCCAACTATGAGTGCTAAAGAATGACAAGTTTTCTTCAGCTTGGCACTTAGCGATATTCGTGACTAAAGTCAGTAAATCACATGCTTAGACAAGATATGAAAAAGACTCACAATTCCTTAATTAACGAGTAGGTTGTTTTTTCTTTGAGACAAAGCTCTGGAAAGGAAAACTCTCATTCCCAATGGCCCTAAATCCGCAGCCTCTTCCCCTCCGGATCTCGGCGCCTGCCCTCCAGGCTCCAGGCCACCAACTCTGCATTAACACCACTGGTCCAAAGCGCTGAGGGCCCAGGACACCCTCTGTTCTGTCTGTTTTCTATCCTGGATTTTGTCGACCTAAATAACAAACAGAGAAAGGGCCTCCAAATGAGAATAGCTTTTATTCGGGAATGGGCACTGCAGTGGGAACCCGAGTGCCATGGTGACCTGCACGTACTCGGAGGGGTCAAGGGTGACAAAGTATTTGAAGGGAGATGAGGAGGACCACATGATCGTTTTGAGATGATTTATTACTCTTGGCTACAAGGATCAATGACAAGGGTGGCCCCAGTCCAAGCTGCACAGGCAGTTGCTGGCAGACGACCTCACAGGAACGATTTTGTGTAAGGTTGTGGTGGCCTTTGTGCATGGTGTGGTTTCTTGCAGTCTATTGTGGCAGTCGTTGTAGCCCGGCATTCATGTGTGAGACCCGCCCTTCACAGCCAGCCCTGGCTCCATTTTTTCAGAGTTTTGACGTAAGCATCTCCAGCTTGATTCTGACAAATGTCACAAGTGGACACATGTCCCTCGGTGACCTCACAGTCCTCCTAGTAAAACAAACTGCCTAGAATCAATCAGATCATTTAATTCACATAAGCTCTGTGTGGGTGACTAACAGGAACAGAGAAATATTGCTCAGAGACTTATTGTATTTTATTGACAATCGAGACTGCAAACCAAAGGATTAAAACCTGTTCATGGTCTTCACTTTGGGCTGCAGGCGGGTCCAGCAGCCTGAAACCTTGCACTGCAAACGGTGGCAGTAACAGATGCAGACGCCTTTACGGCATCTGTAATCACAGTCATCAGTTGGCACGTTGCTTCAGAACACCAAAAAGGCAAAAAGTAAGTTAAAACCAGAACCCAAAGAAGCAAAGACAGCCCTGACATCAACCTCAGCAGGGAGAAAACAAAATTCCGTTTTCAGGTGCGGGGAATGCAGGCGCGTCAGTGAACGTCAGCATCTCCTCAGATCAAACCTACGTCTCAAAGCCTGGACCCTCAGGCACAACACCCTGGGATTAAAAATAAATAGAAACAAAAAACACCTCTAACTCCAAACTATGGCGAGGAAACTCCCTTATTCAAAGCGTTGCATCAAGGTTCTGGAAAATAGTTTCCTCCGGGGCTTCCGGCCCCAGTGTGGGATTCAGGTGCATTGACAGAGGCAGATCACAGAAGTTTAACGGAGAATTTTTCCGACAGTGGCCCTGACCTTATGTCACCTAAATATACAGGACAGTGGCAAAAATCAGTCTACTCTTAAGCAAACTTGACTTAAATCTGAGCTCAAATAAATTCCACAGATAAACTTTCCGGAAAAACGAAGTAAGCATCCCAAATCACGAGATGCACGAGGAGAAAGGCTGGGTGCGGCGCATCGGCAGAACCCGAGCCATGGTGGTTCCAGCCACAGAAGCCGTCGGAGACTGTGAAGAGCCTGAGGCTGAAGGATTTTAAATAATGAAAGAACAGACTGCAGATGGACCAAGAGCAACTGTCTGAAAATGTGCAAACAGAGTTGGAAATGAACCAAACTCAAAGTCTAGGAAAGAAAAGCATAACATTTAAATTTCAAAGCCTAATGTATGTATTAAAAATCAGATTAGACATAGCTGAGTAAAAATATAGTGAACCCCCAAAATGAGAGAGAGAGGCATGAAAGAGAGATTAGGGTACACCTCCGATTGCGTGAGAAGGTCAAATGTTTTTGTATAGATATGAAATATTTTTCATTAATCTTATTTCTAGGCACAATATCTTCCTAATTTCTATTTTTTAAAATATATTTGCCATTATAAATTGGTCTTCTCATTGTATTTTCTATCTGGTTGCAGTTCACACATGTTGACTGCTGAGCGACACAGGTTTGGCCTGTGCAGACGCAGCCACACGCAGCATTTTTCCCGTGGAAGTTGCATTGAGGGAGCCTGCCCCTGCTGCGTTCCAGTCCACCTCCTCGGCCTCCTCCACCTCTGCCACCAGGAACAGCAAGACCAGCTCTTCCTCCTCTTCCTCCTGCTCAGCCAACCCGACCTGAGCGCAAGGATGAAGACTGTATGACGGTCACTTCTGCTTAGTGAACGGTGAAGAGAGTTTCCCTTCCTTGTGATTTCTCAGTAGCATTTTAGTTTCTCCATCTTACTTTATTGTAAGAATACAGTCTGTGACGCATGACGGACACAGTGTGCATTAATCAACTGCTTGTGTTATTAGTAAGGCTTCCGGTCCACAGTAGGCTATTAGCAGTTGTGTTCTGTTTTCACTGCTCAGGGGTCAGTGCCCTTAAATTTCGTATTGCTGACGGGTCGTATTTACCAGCCAGCCAATTGAGTCTATTCTTCCTCAATTGATTCTTCTAAGTTTTCTTATAGAAAGCCGTATCATACGCAACAGTAATGATTTTGCCTCCTCCTTATTTAGACCTTGTTTCTTTCTGTGGTCTAATTGCACAGAACAAAACCTCTAGACCAATGTTAGATGAAGTTGGCAGAACGGTGATCCGTGCGGTGTCAGTTTTTAACGGGAGCTCCTCTATCCCCCAAGCCATCCTCCTCTGCCCCCCCGATCCCCTAGGAGAGACTTGAGAACACCCGAAGCCAGCAGTTCCCGGTCCGTCGTCTTCAAGCAGACTTCCGACTCCCCGGCGTGTGGCTGAGTGGACACACGACGCCCTCACAGCTTCCCTTCCCCAGTGATTCTGACTCTGTGTGTCATCTTTGTTGCCTGGCAAACTTAAATAGTATTCTCTAAATTTTTATTCATGAATTTTAGATTTATGTATGAACATTCTACCTGACAAATGGCAAAGTTGGCACGCAAACACATTTCATCACGCTTTGTTTTCTCCTTACACCGTCGCCCCTTTGTCTGTGTTTTATGGCTCTGCTTTGTAGCGACCGTGTTCAGTTATCGGCCACAGTCACCACAGGCGCTCAGCTGCCGTCTGTGTGTGAGTGAATCGGCCTCAGGCCCCTGCGTGATTTCTGTCTCTCGCCATCTTAGCGCTCCTGATTTGCTGGTTACTTTAACTTTGTTAAATGATGATTTTTCAAGAGGCTTTCTCGGTTGCTTCGTTTAATTCTTGAGGTTTGAGACTGTCTTCTCTGCTTTTATTTCTTAAATGGCGAATCGGTCAGGTGTAAACCCACTGACTCACGTTTCTTTTTCTAAAAGCCTGGAGGACAGAGCTCAGCTGTTCCTCTTCCTTTACAGAAAAGTTTGGTACAGGTGCGATTACCCTCTAGTACAGGAACGACTGGGATGCTGGGATTTTGTCTGCCTGGTTCCCAGAAGGACCCTTTGTCTCGAAGCCTAAGTTCCTTACTTTCCCTGGTACAGTTATCTTGCTATGCTCCTCCAGAACATTGATTAAGTGTATCCTGGAGTACTGGACTCTCTTTCTCCGTATCTATCATTTTCTAATTACGTTGACTTCTTCATCACTGCCCTTTCTGACTGTTTGGTTTTCTCAGATCTCACCTCCACATCTCTGACTGCAGAAATTTTCCTTAAGGACCGATTTTGAAGAACCACACCGAGCAATCGTAGTATGATCTTCCTTCTAATGTAAATCTGTACATGTCTGAAGTTTTAAAATCACTTTCCTTTGATTTCTGTTTTGTTGCTCTCTAGTTCCTGTTTCCTGTGTTAGAGGCGTGCGGCTCAGGCCCTGCTGTTTTCTCGGGAGCGGGCAGGCGTGGAGGTTTGCGGGTGGCTTCCGTGCAGTTCAGATGAGTCCGCCGGGAACTCCAGCAGCGGCGAGTCTGTGCTTTCTACAGGTGGCCGCGTCGTCCGCGGGGACGTCTCATGCTGTGCTTGCTGTCTGGTTATGGTTTTGCTTTATTTTACTCTTCTGCACCGATACTGTTCAGCTCCAATGTTTCCCAGAGGCCGCGCTCTGCCCCACACCTCCTCTGGACTGCTCCGTGGGGACACGGGGACAGAACCGCATGGTTAGGGACACTTACAGCCAGAGAAGCCTCTAATTCTCTCTGTTCTGAAGAAAACACAGCACTGGCCTTTCCCTCTGAATGCATTCCACGTTTCTTTCTGCTCTGGCATCTTCCTTCGGCTTGATCTAAACTTCACGGCATTTGTCAGCTGTTTTCTGAGTTAGAATATACGTGGACGGGTCGATGTCTTCCGTTAAATGGTGGTTTCGCTACATTTGTTCCTGCGTCGTTAAGGGACGATGGGGAGGATGGTGGAAGAGGCTTCACCCCCTGCGGCGTTCTCAGCCAAATCTCTGGCTCCCACCCCCAGCGGGCTGTTTGGCTTCTGGCCTGGATACACAGTGTGTCTTCTGCAGGCTTTTAAACAAGGGTTGATGTAGTTTGACTGTGTCCTCACCAAAATGTCGTCTTTAATTGTAGTTCCCATAACCCTCACGTGTTGTAGGAGGGACACGGTGGGAGGTCACTGAACCACGGGGGTGGTTACCTCCGTGCCGTTCCCGTGATAGTGAGTGAGTTCTCACAGGATCCCATGGTTTTACGAGGGGCTTTCTCCCCTTAGCCCTGCACTTCTCTCTCCTGCCGCCATGTGAAGAAGGACCCGTCTGCTTCCCCTTCTGCCATGATTGTAAGTTTCCTGAGGCCTCCCAGCCCTGTGGAACTAGAAGCCAATTAAATCTCTTTCCTTCATAAATTACTCAGTCTTGAGTATGTCTTTATTAGCTGCATGAGAACGGACTAATACAAGCATTCATAAAGGATATTACATATTTGTATAAAGTGATTTTTCCCAAGTCTTTTAACAAGCTGTCACACTCCCTGTTTGAGGCAGCACGTTCTGCAGCGTGCAGAGCCCACGTCTCCCAGGTAGGACGGCGGCCTCCCTGTGCACCCTCCTGGTGACACCTCCCTCCTCCACACTCCCTCCCTTCTAACCCATTCACGTTCATGTTCCCCAGCTCTTGGGAAATCCACGCCCACAGCGGTGAAGTGGGACTAAGGGGTCTTTCTGCTCAGTGAGGTAACACAGGGCCTAGGCCCAAGGTTTCTGGAATTACTGTGCTCCGTTTACAAGCACATCCCTTTCCAGGGTGTAATTATTTAGCAAATTCCACAGCCTTAAAGCAATGGTTATCATCATTGAAGCAAGTTTTTACAAGGCTTACAGCAGAATTGCTCCAGGATGCGTGTAAGATACGCTGGTTTGTCATTTGAAATTTTTTTGCCAACATTTCAGGCTCTACCTAGAAATATGAACATTTGATGCTTTAGAAATCCTGTGGGTAATTTAAACTTTTATTCACAGTGCATATTAAACATAGATTAAGGTTTGTTTTAAACTTGTTCTATTGTGTTTTCTAATTTCAGAAATTAAAATATCAAATTAATGGTTTTTAAGTAAGTTATTGAGAGAGGGCATCGATTTGCCATGAAATCTGCCATGTCACGGCTCATTCAGGAAAAGGCAGCCATGGAGGGTAAAGGAGAGTGGCAGAAATCCTGGGCTTGTAACTCACTTTCTGGAAATGGTCTCCAAGATAAGTTCCGTTAAACGTGTTCTTTAAAGACAGTGTTTCACAGCCCGCCACTTCTCTATGGTTTGGCTTCTTTTTTTCATTCCTAATCCTGGATCCCTCTTGACCACCAGAACAGTGACTGCAGGAGAGTCCAGATCTCCTGTGGCTGCCGGAACCTGCGTCCACGGAAAGGCTCTCCCACATGAGTGGCAGCCCCAGTGGGGAGGGGCTGCACATGTGATGGACAGTACAACCTCCTGAGCCTTCAGGAGTCCTCTGTGTGTGGAGGTGCTGAGGGCAGGTTCCCCGGTGGTCTCTGTGTGTGGAGGTGCCAGGGCAGGTTCCCGGGTGGTCTCTGTGTGTGGAGGTGCTGGGTGCAGGTTCCCGGGTGGTCTCTGTGTGTGGAGGTGCCAGGGCAGGTTCCCGGGTGGTCTCTGAGTGTGGAGGTGCTGGGTGCAGGTTCCCGGGTGGTCTCTGTGTGTGGAGGTGCCAGGGCAGGTTCCCCGGTGGTCTCTGTGTGTCGAGGTGCTGGGTGCAGGTTCCTGGGAGCCCTCTGCATGTGGGGCCAAGGCTGCCTGAGCTGTGATAGGCTCATTGTACTCCAGTCTGGGCAACAGAGCAAGATTTTATCTTGTAAAGAATCGAAAGGAAAAGAAGAAGAGAAGAGAGGAGGGGACGGAAAGGGAGGGGAACAGAGAGGAGGGTAGGGTTTATCGTATTTTAAAAGTTGGCTTACCTCCTAGGTAGGATTGATTAGAATGGCGTAACAGAAAATTCTGGTGTCAGGGATATCTTTCTCTCAGTTCTTCCATAAGTATAAATTAGGACAAGTTCTGAGCAGTTTCTTAATTTTTAAAAAACCTCCTGAATTTCGTTATGTATCAAGCAGGATAATTGAACATGTATCAAAGTAATTAGTGTGAAGATTAAGGTGTACATCAAACACTTAGAAGCATGGACGTCCGTGACCTTCACAAGCACTGGCACAATTTCTCCTCTGTGACGTGCAGGCACCTTGAGTCCTGCGTCCTCACTGCAGAGAATCATGGTTGGCTCATACGAGGTTCCTAGTGAAGAGACAGTCATTCGATCTGCACTGAACATGCAAGTTATGACACGTGTGTGGCTATTAAAAAGCAGAAATCATCACGGAGAGTGACTGTTCAGGAGTCACTAGCAGGAAAAATTCATGCAAATTCTCCCTTTTCAGGGTAATTTCAGAGGTCAACTTAATTAATGAAAAGACTGGATAAAACACTAAATGTAAAGAACGCAGAAACACTGAACTAGAGTCGGATTTAGTGGCCACCTGTCGCAGCGGCCTTTGATTGTACGCAAAGCCAGACACGTTTGCCTGACTTGGGAGATGGATCTTGGAGGCCCCAGGCAGGGCTGGGATCCAGGTGTCCCAGCTCTGCGTCTGACACCTGTGCAGTTTCACCTGGGTGCTCCGGCCTCAGCCTGGATCACAACCACAGCCATTGCAGACTCCCAGAACCACAGGAAGTCGCAGGCCCCAGAATGGTTCTGTCTCTGGGTGGGGGTGTTGGCTGAGAAGCACGCTCAGGCCGTATCTGGGCGAACAGGAGAGCTCCAGGTGCACCTGCCCCATGCCCCAGAGGGAGCCCCTGACCCTAGAGCTTGAGTATTTCAAGTGCCATATATAGGTGGAATCATGCAGTATTTGTTATTTTTTCACGGGGACCTGAGATGCTCTTCACTTTTATTTTTCGTCCGTTGCTCAGACTAGATGGATTCTAGGGATCTGCAAACAGGCTTAGGAATTCCGTCTCTGCCGTCTCCCTCTGACTGAGACTCCAGCACATCTTTATCTCTGGGACTATATTTTTGGTTCTGTGAGCCCATTTAATTATTTCTTATAACCTCTCTTTCCTTTCTCAGGTTTTCTGTTACTTCATTTGTGTCAAGGAGATTTGTAATTTCCTGGCTTATGGTGCTACTTCAGGGTCTTTTACAGGGGGTGTCAAGATCTGATTCATCTTGGCATTGGGGTCATTCCGCATTCATGCTGTGGGCTTTCTGCTTCTTCCACGTGTTAGTCCTGCCTGCTTTTGAGGGTTGTAGTTCCAGGGACAGTTGTGGGTTTTGTGGGCTGTAATTCCAGGGACAGTTGTGGGTTTTGTGGGCTGTAATTCCAGGGATGGTGTGTGTTTTGTGGGCTGTGATTCCAGGGACAGTTGTGGGTTTTGTGGGCTGTAGTTCCAGGGACGGTGTGGGTTTTGTGGGCTGTAGTTCTAAGGACAGTTAGGATTCTGAGCTCTCGTGATGCTATTCCTGCTGGCTTTGTTCTTCTGACATCGTTAGGCTGATGTTGGACCCTGGCAGATGCTGATGCAGAGGTACCAGGTGGCTCCCAGGCCACTCCTCTCCTCCGGTTGGGTGTGGGAATCAGGCCCATGGGGCAGTCAGTCTGGCTTGTCCCCAGCCACACAGGGCCAGGGGCTTCCCGCTCTTCTCTGATGGAGCCCCTGGGAGGGGAGGACCTGCCTGGGCTCTGCGTGCTGCCGGTGGAGTCCAGGAAGCATGGAGGATGTGGGTGTCACCAGTGTGTGTGGGGGCCCTCCTGCTGGTGCTGAGAGGTGGGTGGGGGCTCCCTGAGCCCTGTGGCACCCTTCCTGTGGTGGTCAGGCCAGCCTTGTCCCTGGGAATGGGCATTCTGGAGCTCTGGACAGGGACAGCAGGCTTTCTGTTTTGGTTTTGTTACGCCTGTGCTTTGGGGTAGTTCTGAGAGGCAGGTCTCCCTGGAGCTGGAGGGAAAGATCCGTCCAGGGCACCCGCTGCAGAGCTCTTCTGCAGGTCCTGCAGGTCGGGTTCACCTGCCTCTCCACCTTCCACGGCCTTTTATGGTTACCTGTTGACTTATTTCCATGGTCTTCAGTTGTATTTATGTGGAAAGAGCAGAGGAAAGCGACTCTATGCAGTCTGCAATTTTCTGGAACCACATGAACCAAATGTATTTTAAAAGAAAGTCCCACCTTTGAAATTATTGAAAACGTCCACTACTTAAAGCTAAGTGCATTCAGTGGCAGAAAGAAATGTGACAAATGTTTTCACAATAAAAGCAACTGAAAACGTTCTGTAAGTTTCTAATCTATAGTTAAACAAATTGTTAAGGGAGTAACAGTCTGATTTCTAGTAATATATTATTTTCAGACCTCCATCACCCTGCAAGAAATGAATGCCAAGAACAAAATAAAATTATGTTTTGAACTACCAATACCATAAAAATAATTCTATGTAGAAAGGAGATTCTAAAGGGAGCAGTTTCTGCTCCTTGGTTGGACACCCCAGATTCCGTGGTGTCAATGATGACCGCCTTGGAGAGGCCTCCCCTGAAGTGAGCCTCAGAGGCACAAGCATCTGCTCCGTGTCATCCTCCAGCACCCAGATTCAACAGAAATCCTCCCACTCTTCCGTGGGCTCCTTTGTGGATTTTTAGTGGGACAGGCAGGGAATGCAGACCTGAAATGTCTGTCTTCATGAGTAGTGAAGACCTGCCCTCCATCATAAGACACGGAAGCCTTGAAGTTACCCAGGAGCACAGTCACTGCAGCTGGGGCTTTGGGCCACCAGTGGAAACACAAGGGCTGCCCACAGTTCGCTTTCCCACCAAGAGCCGACTACATACACCTCGGCCATCCACACATTCATGCATTGAACACACGCTTACCAAATGCCAAATAGATGCCAGACATTGCTGATATGCAAGCAAAGAAAGCAAACTTCATCCCTACACAAATGGAAGAGGCTGACAACCCATCAGTGAGGAAGGCAGTGGCCTCGGGGTGTCGGGTGTTGTCAGCCGGAAGCCGCCAGCCTTCCCTCCCCAGCAGACTGTTGCCAATGACAAATGGGAACACTGCAAATGTGCAGATTAACTCGTGGGGAAATGTTCAAGAGTAATTTAAGGCTATTCTTTCAGTTCTATAGAAATTACACATCTGATCCTAACACACATGTTGGCAGCATCTAGGAGAACTGTGAATGGGTACGTTTCCTCACCAAGGACGGGCTTAGGTCCAAAGCCAGGGCAGTCTGGCCCTCAGGGTCTCGCAATTTGCTCTTGCATGAGCTAGAGGGACCTCTGCTGATCACAGCATTTCCCCCGGCGATGAGAATCACCACCATTCAGAAGAACAAATCTTGTTATTTAGGGGCTAGTGTCGCTTTCACCTTCGGCGAAGGACACGGACACCGTTTGGCCGCAGGCTGTGAACTGAGACACCCAGCAGCTGGCTGTGCGGTGATGGAGGGTAACACTGAGCTCTGTGCTGCTAGTACTTGGCGTGATCCTTATATATAGGAGTATCATAATAAAATGAGAATCTGGATTCATCAGAGGTGAAGGCACAAGTTAATTACCCACTGCTCTTCAGCATAATTCAAGTCGAATGTCAGGGAGGGGCAATCCTTGGATCTGGGTTCCTAATGCTAATTGGCCCCAAAGATCAGCTTGCCATCTCGGACCCTTTCTCCAGAAATTTCCTAACAGTAATTATATCCTGAAATAATGAAAAGGAGCACATTTCTCCTGGCTCTTCCCAGCACATTCCCTTGCTGTGGTCTGGCTCACCATGGCTAATGTCTACAAGAGCAGCTCTGCAGAGGGACACATCTGCGGATCTCACAGTCACAGCATCCCGTCCTGACGACAGAGCCACCCGCCCACCTAGGTGGCCAGGGCTGTGGGGAGAAGGGAGCCCGCCCCGCCGACTCCGTGTGCCTTTTCCCGCTTTCTTGTCTCACTCCTCCCTACAGGAAGAAGCTTAAATAGGATTGATCAGATGAGAAGGTTCAACCTCGTTCCCTCTCCCTCACACTGTTGCCAAATGACAAACGGAAGCACTTAACTCATGGGTAAGTGTTCAAGAATAAATTTGAGGCTATTCTTCCAGTTCTATAGAAACTATACATCTGATCAAAACAAAAATATTGGTGGTATCTGGAAGAACCATAAATGGGCGTGTTTCCTCACCATGGACAGGCTCAGGTGCAAAGGCCACCCTGCTTTACTGAGAGGTGGTGAGATGGCTGTGCCTGTTTCATTTTTCTCTTCCACGTATGCTGGTGAACAGATCAAAAGCACAGGTCACAGAGGAGTAAGTTGGAGCATGTTTCTCCACCTCTGTCTCCATCTTCATCTCCACGTCTATCTCTATCTCCATCTCTGTCTCTGTTCTTTATCTCCATCTCTACCTGAATTCCGTCTCCATCCGTATCCCTGTCTCTTTCTCAAGTCTCTCTCTATATTTATCTCTGTCTCCCGAATCTACCTCCATCTGTATTCCTGTCTCTATCTCTATTTCTAGCTCTGTTTCAATCTCTATGAATTCCTATCCCCATCTCGAGCCCTATCCTATCTGTCTCTATCCACACCTACATCTCTATCTTTATCCCTATCTCCACCGTCTCCATCTCCATCTCCATCTCTATCTCTATCTATCTCTATCTCCATCCCATCTCTACCTCCGTCTCTGTCTCCGTCTCTGTCTCCGTCTCCGTCTCCGTCTCTGTCTCTGTCTCCATCATCTCCATCTCTCTGTATATCTATCTCCATCCCCATCTCTACGTCCACCTCTGTCTCCACCTCCATTTCCATCCTCATCTCCATCTCTGGCTCCGTCTCCATCTCTATCTCCATCTTTATCTCTATCCCTAACTCCACCTGGTCTTGGTTACTATAGGTTCAAGCTCAATGTCTAATCTCTCTTTATTACCTTTTTGCTATTATTCCTTCATACATCTTGCCGTGAAAATTATCACAAAGTCCTAGGAGCAGAAGTCAGGCACTCCTGGATGACATAGTAATATCATCAAAACCCCTCAAATTACATCAGTCTCAAGTTGTCTTGGAATTAGAGATCAAAACGAAGATCTAATGAGCAAGGACTCACACACACATGAATCATTTCAGCACCAACCCAATATGACCTCCAAAGGTCAACACAAATTGAAGGGCCAAGAAATGTGCATGGACCCAGATGAGGAAAGAAAGAAGAAAGAAAGAAAGAGAGAGAGAGGGAGGGGGAGAGAGAGAGAGAAAGAAAGAAAGAAAGAAAGAAAGAAAGAGGAAAAAAGAAAGAGAAAGAAAGAAAGGAAAGGAAAGGAAGGAAGAAGGAAGGAAAACAAGAATGCTGTCACTTCTTTAGAATGTGTATTGAGACCTCTTTTCGGGCCTTGTTTTAATCTCTTAAAAATCCCTCTAAATGAGAAGCGTTCTCTGGCTTGTGTTCCCCAGAGGCATCTGTAGTGGACCTCTGCTGTTTTCAATGCTCAAAGTCCATCCATCCTTCTGTGGGTATCAGTTTCCCAATCCATGGAGATTACTGTGTGTTCGGCTACAGTGACTGGTTCAGAAATAGTCAGGGACCTGCTCAGACCCAAGAAAGCCCACGGGTCTGTTGTACTGGGCCCTGAAGGTGTCCTTCCAAACCACACATCCACCTGCGCTTTTCAATTACATGAGTTAGTATGTGCTCTTCCCGTAGAAGAAATGAACTCCTCACTTCAAGAGAAGGGAACAGACCCAGTTCCAAGGACAGAAATGAATTATACACGAAACAGGAGGTGGAACCCAAAGTTGTTTCTGAATTTTTATAACCGGCTTCATCACTCACCCAAGGGCTGAAGCCAGAAACCTGAAAGTAAGCTTTGCTGCTCTCCGCGATTTCCTCCGCTTCAACAGCAGCTTCGGAGTCCACCCTCTCTCTTCCTGCAGGACCGTTCCTGAGCCCGGGCCACCGTTGTGGGAAAACGCCTCTGAAGTCCCGTGCTGCTCTCCTTGCCCTAAGTCACCTCCTCCAAATTCACATCCAATCACAGCTCCTATCAAAACTCAAAGCCCTTCATGAATAGGCAGCCATTTCTTTCTCCCATCTCCCCTCTGACCATTTCCTGCTTGCTGTCTGTATTGCAGCCAGTTCTTGAGAAGGCCACGCCGCCCCTCCTCTGGGCCTCCGTGCTTCCCCTTCCTGACAAACTCCTCCCACTTTCCCTTCACCTGTCAGATCTACCTTCACAGTCTCTTCCTCTGCTTCAGAACTCCAAGCCTGAGTTGGCTGTGCGCCCACACACCCCCTCCTCTCCTAAAGCGTGTCGTAACATCTGCCCGACTCCTGAGCGGGCTCCTCCAGCCGAGTGATTGAAAGTGCAGCATGAAGGGGCTGAGGGTTAAAATAATGATGAGCTGAGAATGCAGGACCCTCATTCAGGTGTAATAATTCTACACACACCATGCTCATCAAAAAGCTGCCGTGAAACAGACACCACTGGGAGACCGGCAGTGAGAGACCTCAGCTGTGCAAGAGAAGACCATGAGACCACGAGACCACGAGACCATGAGGCCCACGAGACCATGATACCACGAGACCACGATACCAGGAGGCCCACGAGACCACGAGACCAGGAGGCCCACGAGACCACGAGACCATGAGACCCAGGACACCACGAGACCCCATGAGACCACGAGACCACGAGACCCAGGACACCACGAGACCAGGAGGCCCACGAGACTGCAGCCACGTCTCTGCTGTCCGCCGCAGTGCTCCTGGCTCCTGAGCATAAGCCTGGTACATGATTGGCACTCTGTGTTTCTCAGAGGCAACTGGGGATCTTTGGCTAACAGGGAAGAATTATTAATGTAGCAAATTTATATTTTTATTCAAAAGAATGTACTGATTAAAAGAAGCACTTTTTCTTTACCACGAGGCATGACAGGAAGATTATTAAAATGGAAGTCAAGTTCTCTGCTACATTAGATTATGTGCTACGAAGTGAACACATTTTAAGGACAGTGTTCAATGAGTCTTGGCACCTTCATACACCACACCCAACAATTCCCTTCACTCCAAAAAGTTTCTTGAGTTTTTTTTACAGTCAACCCTATTCCAGAAGCAACCACTATTATGGTTTCTAACAACTTCGATTATGTTTTTACGCTCGTGAACTTCATGCCAGTAGTATTACATAGAATGTGATTTTGAATCTGGCTTCTTTTGTTCAGCCTGTGTATGAGATTCGCCCATGATACTTCTGGTACCGATAGCTTATTCTCCTTAATCAGTGAGTAATATTCCATCATATGAATACATCTCAAATTGTTTATTTTTTATCTTGATAGAATTTACATCTGTTTCAAGTTTTTGGCTATTATGAGCAAATATACAATGAATACTCATGTACAATTATTTTTGCAGAAACGTATCTTCATTTCTTCAAGGTCAACATTCAGGAAAGGGAATTGTTGGCGCAAGGTAGGGGCCCACTAACTCTTAAGAAATTGCCAAACCGTTGGGCAAAGTGGTTACCCCTGTTTACTCTACCGGCAGGTGTCTGGTGGCTCCACCAGCTCACACCCTCCCCAGCACCGGCATTTCTGGTCCTTCTTCCCATATGCTGTGTGTGTGGGTGGGTACGTTAGTCCATCTTCACACGGCTGGAAACACATACCTGAGACTCAGTAATTTATTTAAAAAAGGTTTCATTGATTCTCAGTTCCACATGACTGGGGAGGCCTCAGGAAACTTACAATCATGGCAAAAGGGGAACCAGGCACATCTTGCGTGGTGGCAGGTGAGAGAGGAGAATGAGCAAAAGAGGAACTACCAAGCCTGTAAAACCATCAGACCCTGCGAGAACTCAATCACTGTCACGAGAACAGCAGGGGAATAACTACCCCACGATCCAACCAGCTCCCACCGGCCTCCTCCCACAACACCTGGGGCTTATGGGGATTGCAGTTCAAAATGAGATTTGGGTGGGAACACAAGGCCTGAGCTCATGAGCAGGAGACAGTGCGTCCATCACCGTGGGGCAGTTTCCTTTCCTGGAGAACGGTGGTATTAAGTAGCTCTTCAGGATTTCATCACAGCTGCTTAGGTGACAACAAGGAAGTGAAGAACATTCTGCTCAGAGGAGCCTGCGTGGCGCACAGAGAAGGATGTTACGGTGCAGGTGCTGAGAGGGGCCTGCGTGGGGCACAGAGAAGGATGTTAAGGTGCAGGTGCTGAGAGGGGCCTGCGTGGGGCACAGAGACGGATGTTAAGGCGCAGGTGCTGAGAGGAGCCTGCGTGGGGCACAGAGAAGGGTGTTACAGTGCAGGTGCTGAGAGGGGCCTGCGTGGGGCACAGAGAAGGATGTTACGGTGCAGGTGCTGAGAGGGGCCTGCGTGGGGCACAGAGAAGGGTGTTACAGTGCAGGTGCTGAGAGGGGCCTGCGTGGGGCACAGAGAAGGATGTTAAGGTGCAGGTGCTGAGAGGGGCCTGCGTGGGGCACAGAGAAGGATGTTAAGGTGCAGGTGCTGAGAGGGGCCTGCGTGGGGCACAGAGAAGGGTGTTACAGTGCAGGTGCTGAGAGGGGCCTGCGTGGGGCACAGAGAAGGATGTTAAGGTGCAGGTGCTGAGAGGGGCCTGCGTGGGTCACAGAGAAGGATGTTAAGGTTCAGGTGCTGAGAGGGGCCTGCGTGGGGCACAGAGAAGGATGTTACGGTGCAGGTGCTGAGAGGGGCCTGCGTGGGGCACAGAGAAGGATGTTAAGGTGCAGGTGCTGAGAGGGGCCTGCGTGGGGCACAGAGAAGGATGTTACGGTGCAGGTGCTGAGAGGGGCCTGCGTGGCGCACAGAGAAGGGTGTTAAGGTGCAGGTGCTGAGAGGGGCCTGCGTGGGGCACAGAGAAGGATGTTAAGTCGCAGGTGCTGAGAGGGGTCTGCGTGGGGCATCGTGGAGGGTGTTAACGTGTGATCTGCTGGGCAGGAAGGGAGCTGGAAGTTGAGAACCTCAGTGAGGCTCACAGCAGAATTTTATCACTCTTTGGCAAATGAGATGGGAGATGAGGCTCAGAAAAACTGAGTTATAGACCACAGGGTCACAAGTGTAAACAGCGGGCGCTGTTTGTCTTTCTGTGAAAGGATTTTTCAATCAAAATTGGGGTGTAATTTGGCACTGAATCTTTAATAAATGAAAACTTTTGGATGTTTTTACTCCACGTTTCCCAAGCAGCCTCCTCCTGGGGCCTCCCGTCATCACCTCCATGCGTGTGAAGCAGACGGCATGCCCTCTCTCAACTTGCAGCCATGTTCCATTTGCAAGTGACAGGCAGGACTCAAGTAATTTTTATGCATAGTGGATATGTGACATTGGACTCGTAAAGGTCCAAGTGACACTCTTGCTGCCGGGATGCAGAGCGAACCCTGATTTTAGCTGCTCATTTGTCATCGTTCTCGGAGGGTTCTTAGGACACCTCACACCTGCAACAAGGTATAGGTCCATGGTCAAGGCCAGCTCCGCTGCGTGGCCCGGTCATCCCAGCGCTCCTCAGTGCTCCTAACAGCCTGCCCTCCCCTCTTGTTAAGGCAGAGCCCGGGTGTGGCTGTGACCGCCCTGGACGTGGGTGAGGTGCCAGGCTTTGTGTCTCCTGCACATGTACAGGCTGGGAGACCTGGCGCAGTGGCCTGGGGACACCAGTGGCATCTCCCAAGGCTGGGAAGCTGGCCCTGAGTACACTCCTACCTGGCTGCAGGAATTGAGGAAGGGCCCTCCAAGATATGAGAGTCAGCCTCGGAACTGGAATGCTTCCTGAAGATGTGCGGCGTCACGGAGGGAACCACATGGCCGCTCGAAGACAGCGATCGAGGAGGACTGCAGGAAGAAACAAAAACAAGAGAGAGCGTGAAACTGGAGGTGAAAAGACAACGAATCTCTCCCAGGCCAGCTGTCTGGCTTTGCCACAGTGACACGGTTAGGGCCTCCGTTCAGTTCAGGTACCAGCTCTGCCTGCGGAAGGAGTTAGCTGTCAGCTCATGAATAAACAGCATGCTATCGGTCACTTGTGGTTAATGGTGAACTTTTAACCTAAACAATAGGTAAAAGCCAGTTAACTGCTGTGCATCTGGTTCCTAGCCACCGCCTTGCCAGCGCTCTGCCGTGTTTTTGTGGGGCAGGCGGCCGCCTGCGGGACGTTCGCAGGGTCTCAGACACGCCCGTCCCAGGAGGTTGCGAGGGACCAGGCTGTGGGGGGCACCGACCTGGACAGAGCAACAGCTGCGGTTCCTCTTCAACCATCACAGTCATTTCTCACCAGTTTTTCATTTTCTAAGTACAGATTTATTTTTTAACAGGTTTCAGCAAATGACCCAGAATTATTGCGCTAATTTTAAGAAATGTTACTTAAATTTTTTTAATATAATTCTAGTATAATGTTTGCTACTTTGACTGTAAAAACTGATGAAAATGAAAAACCTTCAAATGGCCAGACTATAATACATTACATTTGAACTCAAATCAGTGTTTCATTAATCTCACCTTTGATGACTGCTGGGATAATGCTTTTTAACCGTGTGTTCAGAATGACAGAAATTTGCATTTTCCTCCCTGATTCCCCGTCCTTGTCTCCTCTCTGTCAGGGTCCAGCCATGCTGTGGGGCAGCCACGGGAGATTCCTGATACACAAGGAGCAGCGAGGGTGCTGGGAGCTCTGAGGGTGCTGGGGACTCTGTTCAGCTAAGTCCCTGCAGAGGCGAGGGTGTTGGGGACTCTGTTCAGATAAGTCCCTGCAGGGGCGAGGGTGTTGGGGACTCTGTTCAGCTAAGTCCCTGCAGGGATGAGGGTGCTGGGGGCTCAGATAAGTCCCTGCAGGCGTGAGGGTGCTGGGGGCTCTGTTCAGATAAGTCCCTGCAGGGGCGAGGGTGTTGGGGACTCTGTTCAGATAAGTCCCTGCAGGGGTGAGGGTGCTGGGGGCTCAGCTAAGTCCCTGCAGGGGTGAGGGTGCTGGGGGCTCTGTTCAGCTAAGTCCCTGCAGGGGTGAGGGTGTTGGGGACTCTGTTCAGATAAGTCTCTGCAGGGGTGAGGGTGCTGGGGGCTCAGCTAAGTCCCTGCAGGGGTGAGGGTGCTGGGGGCTCTGTTCAGCTAAGTCCCTGCAGGGGTGAGGGTGCTGGGGGCTCTGTTCAGATAAGTCCCTGCAGGGGCGAGGGTGCTGGGGCAGGGAGCCTGCTCTGGGCTTGCAGCACATTCACAGTGCACTTGTGATGTGGGTCACACACTTACTATACATCTAAACCCTGAGCTATTAGAAAAGTCAGCTCCCTTTAGGGTAAGCCCTACAATGGCAGTGTGCCCTGCATTATTCAGAAGGCTCGGTTCTGTCACAGACGCTGTTTTATGATAGGGCTGAGGGGCGCGTGTGGCCATCAGCCCTGTCGTTAGGAAGCAGTCCATTCGGTAAAGACTGGATTGTGTAGCGACTCATGCAGTCCTATCAGCTGGGGTATAAAATGCAGTAATTTGAAGCTCTCATTCTGTCTTCTGGGAAGATACAGTCTTCATATGTAACACACTGTGAAAAAGGCATAAACCTTTTATTAACCCAGTTTCACAATGAACATCGATTCTTACTGGTTTCACAGTATAATGAAGAATTCACAATCGGTGCAATTAGCCTGTTGTGCTGCTGGAAGAAGATTCATGGCGATAAGATGATTTTTAATTAGACGCAACACAGCGCAGGCCCAGCCCTCCCTTCCCCACCTCGTCTCCCCCAGCTCTGTGTGTGGCGGTGGCCGCCAGGCACAGGTGTGATCCCGGGATGTGGCTGCGTGGCCCCTGGAGAAGCCGGGAATGAAGAGCCTGTGCTCCCTGGCCTCAGAAGCAAACCCCTGGTTCCTGCACTTTGGCATCCAAAGAATGCTTTTTCTTCCTTTGGATAATCGTGAATTCTGTCCAAGGCAAAATTAGATTTAAAAATTTACAGTCACCAATAAACCAAACTTCATACTTTGAAAATAGCAAACATCAATACAAGCGTGATGATATTCTAATGAAGACAAAATAAACCTGTCCCTCAAAAAAACATTTCTCGCTGTTTACTTTTCATCTCAGGGACTCCCCCTCTGTGGGCCTCTACCTCACACGGCACCGCCCGCCCCAACACGAATGTGTAAAGGCTGGATGAGTAAGTGAGGTGCCTGGAGTCAGAGGGACCCACCCCAGGGGTGGATGCCCCACGTCGTGTAAGATGCTCCCAGGGCCGCACGCTGCTCAGGGCACCAGACCGGAACCTGCTTTTCCCAGAAACCAGTAACAAAAACGCTATGAAAATGCAGATGCCGCTGGAGCGTGAAGACGCATCGACTATTTCCTTGGTTAGATTAACCTTAGCAAAAGGAGAGACGGAGAGCTGGTAACCTTCGAAGACGCACGAATGGTGTGTGAGGCGGTCACGGTTGTGGAGCCTGCAGCCTCCGGGGCACTTCTGAAAGTGGAGAGGCCAGCAAGCTGCGGAGTGAAACGCTGGAAACAGACCCGAGGGGACCGTGGCCCTGGGCAGGCGCTGGGCAGGCACTGGCCACTCGCCATGTCTCCTCCTGTGCAGGGCGTGAGCCGTGACCTCCACGGCATCTGTGCAGATCACAGGCGTTGGTGACATTCTCGTGGTCACAGAGTAAGACGGAGCTGACCCCGGACTCTTGCACACAGGAGTCCTGGCCTGCACTATTCCCATGGAGGTTGGCAGGCCACGGGGAGGCCAGGCTGTGGGCTCCAGCGCCTCACTCCTGTGGTGAGTTATCTGGCCTGTCCGCCTTCCTGGGGGCACGTCTCCATCTGCAGGACGTGGGAGACGCTTCCTTGTCGCAGTGGAGCACGGGTTGGAGCACGCGTGTGAAGCCACCCTGCACTCTCTAGGAAGCCACCACGGTGGCCTTGACGGAGATTCTCATGCTGCCCCCTCACCTCTAGGGCGAGGGTCTCGGGAGAAGAGGGCACAGGAGCTCAGGCCTGACGGGGGAATGTAGCCTCTGACAGTGGGAGCGACAGGGCACATGTGGAAAGGGAGGCTTCCGCCCAAGCTCATCCTCACCTCATGCAGGCAAATCCCAGTGCTGTGTCTGGGTTCAAATCCCACCTCTGCTGCGACAGTGGGTGGCCTTGACCAAGTTGCCAGGGCCAAGTCTCAGGTTCTTCCTTCGTTTAAAAAAGATCCAACACTTCTTAGGTCCTTCAGGTTACCTAAGCCCCACGCTGGTGTGAAGAGACTGTAAATGGAGCTCAGGACAGGTGAGCATGCAGAGATTCCTGGGGGTGGCAGGGCTGGAGAGGGCGTGGAAGCCCGGCCCCCGCCCACGAGCCTCACCCTGGCGTCTCTTCCTCTGTATCCTTTGTAGACCCTTCATAACAAACCAGCGTACGTAAACAACAAAGGAGAACGTACGGGACGCTCTGTGCAGAGGCCGGTGCACAGTGAATGCTGGGTACATGCTGTTATCAGCCACTTAAAAGTATTTGGTGGGCCGGGCGCGGTGGCTCACACCTGTGATCCCAGCACTTTGGAAGGCCGAGGTGGGCGGATCACAAGGTCAAGAGATCGAGACCTTCCTGGCCAACATGGTGAAACCCCGTCTCTACTAAAAATAGAAAAATTAGCTGTGCATGGTGCCGTGCGCATGTAGTCCCAGCTACTTGGGATGCTGAGGCAGGAGAATTGCTTGAACCCGGGAGGCAGGGGTTGCAGTGAGCCGAGATTGTGCCACTGCATGCCAGCCTGGCGCCTGGCAACAAAGCAAGAGAAAAAAAGTATTTGGTATTGTGTGCCTAACTCTGAAAAGCAAAACAAGCAGGTATCTTTTCTGAAAAGATGTGAGTCCGAAGATAGCCAAGACGCCTGAGAAGGGTGAGCAGAGGCCCCACAATGGGACTTTGGGGAATGGGGCCATCCCGTTTCTCCTCAGGGCTCTGCGATCCTCAACAGGTGCAGGAAAAGACTCCTCTGGCTGGGATTTTGAAAACCGATTTTGTGGGTGATGACTTGTTACCGCTGCAGCACCATCCTTCTTACTTCACAACACTCAGAAACCTTCTGAGTATTGCCTAGAAGAATTCCAGGGAACCATCAGCCATCAGAAGGCTAACGGGAAGCGCCCGCCCTCTCCGAGTGAAATGATTTATCACGGCGGTTTCTCATTCTGTTACAGAAGCTAGCTCTATTAAGTTTGGCATAAGCGTGAACTCTGTTTTTGAAGGGCTACACAATTAAAGAGAAATCGTTTACCTGCAAATTAAAGTATAATATACAAAGTTATCTAATCACCTTTAATTTCACCTCAATTTCACTATTATGTGTGCATTTTGAGAAAAGTTAGCTGCTTTTTTAATAATAGATGTAAAAGACTGTCTTTCGAAAGAAAGCCACTTAAACCAAGCATGAACTAACGGCTTTTGAATACATGTCACGAAACAAACGCTGGAAAAGTTGGAGTGGGATTTAAAGACGTGTGGGTGGGATTATTCCTGCACAGACCTTGGCCTCCCTGGGTTGATATGGCGTAGACAGACACACCATCCACAGCGCAGGCCGGGCCCGTGCCAAGCGAGTGTGCAGGACACCTGCTCAGACTTCAGTGCAGAGGAACTGCCTGGCCCCCGTGCTAACAGGCAGATTCCGATCTGTGGATCTGAGGATCTGAGGAGGGGCCGAGGTGATCCCCAATGGCCAATGTGGGAAACGCTGTGAGCGAGGAGACGCAGGGAAGCCTGTAAGTGAAGGGAGGTGAAGAGCAGAGACAAGAGCCCCACGGTGCCGACGTGACAGTAGGCGGCCTGGAGGTGCCAAGGCCACGGCCTCCTCTCGCTCACCACGATACTCGGTGACTTCGGGAGGTGGCCCCCTCTCCAGAGAAAGCTGTCCATGACTCCGTGATTCTCCAGGTCAATATCCAAGTGATTGGCAGAGTTCCCTCCTAAAATGCCCCCAGCCAGTTTCCACACCAGCATACGGGCCAAGGAGGCGGCTGTGGAGGGGCAATTTGTGGGGAAGAGACTACCACTGACTCACTCCACTGCACACAGCTGTGGGGGGAGCCCCCTGTGACTGAAGACTCAGCCCTGTGCACACAGCTGTCGGGGGAGCCCCCGGTGACTGAAGACTCAGCCCTGCGCACACAGCTGTCGGGGGAGCCCCCTGTGACTGAAGACTCAGCCCTGTGCACACAGCTGTCGGGGGAGCCCCCTGTGACTGAAGACTCAGCCCTGTGCACACAGCTGTGGGGGGAGCCCCCGGTGACTGAAGACTCAGCCCTGCGCACACAGCTGTGGGGGGAGCCCCCTGTGACTGAAGACTCAGCCCTGCGCACACAGCTGTCGGGGGAGCTCCAGTGACTGAAGACTCAGCCCTGAGCACACAGCTGTCGGGGGAGCCCCCTGTGACTGAAGACTCAGTCCTGTGCACACAGCTGTGGGGGGAGCCCCCGGTGACTGAAGACTCAGCCCTGCGCACACAGCTGTGGGGGGAGCCCCCTGTGACTGAAGACTCAGCCCTGTGCACACAGCTGTGGGGGGAGCCCCCTGTGACTGAAGACTCAGCCCTGCGCACACAGCTGTCGGGGGAGCTCCAGTGACTGAAGACTCAGCCCTGCGCACACAGCTGTGCGGGGAGCCCCCTGTGACTGAAGACTCAGCCCTGAGCACACAGCTGTCGGGGAAGCCCCCTGTGACTGAAGACTCAGCCCTGTGCACACAGCTGTGGGGGGAGCTCCCTGTGACTGAAGACTCAGCCCTGTGCACACAGCTGTGGGGGGAGCTCCCTGTGACTGAAGACTCAGCCCTGCGCACACAGCTGTGGGGGGAGCTCCCTGTGACTGAAGACTCAGCCCTGTGCACACAGCTGTGGGGGGAGCTCCCTGTGACTGAAGACTCAGCCCTGCGCACACAGCTGTGGGGGGAGCTCCCTGTGACTGAAGACTCAGCCCTGCGCACACAGCTGTGCGGGGAGCCCCCTGTGACTGAAGACTCAGCCCTGTGCACACAGCTGTGGGGGGAGCTCCCAGTGACTGAAGACTCAGCCCTGTGCACACAGCTGTGGGGGGAGCTCCCTGTGACTGAAGACTCAGCCCTGCGCACACAGCTGTGGGGGGAGCCCCCAGTGACTGAAGACTCAGCCCTGTGCACACAGCTGTGGGGGGAGCTCCCTGTGACTGAAGACTCAGCCCTGCGCACACAGCTGTGGGGGGAGCTCCCAGTGACTGAAGACTCAGCCCTGAGCACACAGCTGTCGGGGAAGCCCCCTGTGACTGAAGACTCAGCCCTGCGCACACAGCTGTGGGGGGAGCCCCCAGTGACTGAAGACTCAGCCCTGTGCACACAGCTGTGGGGGGAGCTCCCTGTGACTGAAGACTCAGCCCTGCGCACACAGCTGTGCGGGGAGCCCCCTGTGACTGAAGACTCAGCCCTGTGCACACAGCTGTGGGGGGAGCTCCCTGTGACTGAAGACTCAGCCCTGAGCACACAGCTGTGCGGGGAGCTCCCTGTGACTGAAGACTCAGCCCTGCGCACACAGCTGTGGGGGGAGCCCCCTGTGACTGAAGACTCAGCCCTGAGCACACAGCTGTGCGGGGAGCTCCCTGTGACTGAAGACTCAGCCCTGCGCACACAGCTGTGCGGGGAGCCCCCTGTGACTGAAGACTCAGCCCTGCGCACACAGCTGTGCGGGGAGCTCCCTGTGACTGAAGACTCAGCCCTGCGCACACAGCTGTGCGGGGAGCCCCCTGTGACTGAAGACTCAGCCCTGCGCACACAGCTGTGCGGGGAGCCCCCTGTGACTGAAGACTCAGCCCTGTGCACACAGCTGTGGGGGGAGCTCCCTGTGACTGAAGACTCAGCCCTGAGCACACAGCTGTGCGGGGAGCTCCCTGTGACTGAAGACTCAGCCCTGCGCACACAGCTGTGGGGGGAGCCCCCTGTGACTGAAGACTCAGCCCTGCGCACACAGCTGTGCGGGGAGCCCCCTGTGACTGAAGACTCAGCCCTGAGCACACAGCTGTGCGGGGAGCCCCCTGTGACTGAAGACTCAGCCCTGCGCACACAGCTGTGGGGGGAGCTCCCTGTGACTGAAGACTCAGCCCTGAGCACACAGCTGTGCGGGGAGCCCCCTGTGACTGAAGACTCAGCCCTGCGCACACAGCTGTCGGGGGAGCTCCCTGTGAACATCCCATGGCACAGCAAACTCGGTGTGATGGTCGTTTTGGTGACCGCTGGGCGGGTCTGCAGTCCCAGTTTAACCAAACCCTCAGTGAGGCATTGCTGTGACAGTATTTTGCTGAAGTGGCTGCTTCTGAGAAGCTGAGTCTTGATCATTTCCCTGCTTCTCACACTTTCCTTCTGAGTGGACGTGAAAATGCTCTTTTACCGTAAAGCACAGTTTCGATGTAACTAACAGGACGCAGAGTTCGCCCACGGTGAACGGGGCCTGTGTGGAGGCTGGCCCGAAGTCGGGGCTGTCAGGCGGGTGGAGGGAGAGAAGGGACCAGGGCTGCAGGCCGGAGGGCTGCAGAGCACGGGGCGCTCACAGGCCTCCTCCGCTGTGCGCCTGCCCTCTGGCCCTCGCCGGGATGTTGGTCAGGCTGCTGAGGGCAGCAGGCTGAGGGCAACTGAACCCCTTTGTCATAAAATGTCTGTGAAGGTTTCTGCTTCGAGCCGGACTTGGACCTGGGCCAAGCCTGACTCTGGGAGCCTGGGGAAGCCGTGAAGGGGCTAAACTATGACCAGGACCTTCAGACGGGCTTTGCCTCCTCGTAAGTCATTCCAGGACCTCCCGTGACCGTGACAATGGACTCTAGTGGGCCAGGTTCTGTTAAGAGAGGAAAGCGTGGGGATGCCAGCCTGCAGGCAGGGCAGGAGAATGGGAGGAGGGCTGCGAGGGCTGAGAGGTGAACCGGGGCGGGAACGTCTCCTCACCAGCATCTGTCTGAAACTGCTGGCGGTCTCCATGAGCCCTGAAGTCCGCCCAGCAGCCGCCCCGTCCTGCTGGGCACAGCCGCACAGCCCATTTCTAGAGCGTGGTCTTCACCTTCCTGTCTTGTGTCCTTTGGGAGCAGGCAGTGCCCTGTCCTCCATCCCTGAGCGCCGCCCCATCTCCGCTCCAGCTGCTTCCCCGAGGCCTGGACTCTGCGTGCTCTGCCTGCTTCCAGCTCAGCTGAGCAGGTGGCATGTGCTGTAAACAGCATTGGGTGTGGAGATTCGTTTGCATAGCAGAGTTATAGACCCAGTATCCGAACCGCGGATCACAGCGGGGAGACACTGAGGAGTATCCACTAAAACCGTGGCAGTCCCCTGGGCTAGGCTGCCCGGGTGCTCCAGGGAAACGGAGCCCACGAGAGGAGCATGTGTGTATTTAGAGACAGTGAATGTGTGTATATATGCATAGAGAATATATATACAGAGAGAGAAAGAGAGAGAGGAGTGAGAGATACTGCAAGGAACTGGCTTGTGCCATTGTGAGGTCCACCCGCCAAGTCTAAGCGTGACAGAGCACGCCAGCCGCTGGAAACGCAGCAGGACGCCGCTGCCGTCCTGGGGCAGAGTTTATTCTACAGGAAACCTTGGTTTTCACTCTTAAGGCCTCCTCTGATTGCATGAGACCCACACACATTATCGAGGATCGTCGCCCTCAGAGGCAGTCATATCTGCAAAATATCCTCACAGCAATGCCTAGGAGAGTGTTTGATTAAATAACCGATACTGAAGCCCAGCCGGGCAGACGGACATGACCATCACGCTCAGCTGGCTGCGTGAGGGACGGTCATTCTCAGACCGAAAAGAACATTTGGTTGGAAACGGAACTTGACAAGGCTTCGTAGCCAGCATTCTTGAACCGTGCAACTCAAACGGGGTGGAGCAGGGCTCACGCTGGACTTCACGCTGGCTGGCCTTTTGGTCCTGGGCATCTGTGAGGACGTTGAAAGCGCAGTTTGTTCTGCTACAGTGATACACCCAGGACCCAACTTAGGTCACGCACAGTTGGTAACTAGGGAAGGATAGGGACACAGAAGCACCTTGGTCAGCTTTACAGTGGGGCCCTGGAGTGGTGGCCACACACGTCCAAGTCTTCTGGCTCAGAGAGGAGCCCCCACCCTGCGCGGCAGCCCCCGTCGCCCTGGCCTGACCCGGCTCCTGGTGTCCAGGTCACAAGCGGTTTTAGAGCCCTGGGTTCTGAGTCCTCCACAGAAACCCTATTTCCCTCACTGATAGAGCAAGATGATGTAGAAACTGGTACTTTTTATAAATGTGTATGTCACACTAAGAGTTCCGCTGTGAAATTTCTAAACATACCATTCGGCATTCTCTTCCTCAGACCTCCCCTTCTCCATATTTCTGGGTATTTTGTTGCATTATATAGGATGCTAAAAACATAGATTCTAATTATATGTAGAGTCTTGAAGAAAAAGGAGCCTGAAATCTCATATTTACATTGCAAATTATTGATAAAAACAGAATGTGTGTGTTTCTTTTTCAACGTCGCATATATTGTCCCTCGCAGAGGCACGTCCCCGTAGTGACTAGGAGAGCCGACGCCAGCCCACGTGCCAGGCAGCACCAGCGACTGGCAGAAGTCGGCAGCAAGCTGCTCTCGAGCTACTGCTCCCTGAAGGCCCAGCTACGTGCAGGGGACGCCACGCCGAGCAAAGATAGTAAGATCCCACGTGTCGTGCCGTGTCAGAGGCCACGTGGGGCGCACGGCACAGCACCTCCTGCGGCGTGTCACCATCTCCGCTCTGTTCCCGGCTACCTTGGAGTCAGCAGGGCTGGAATGTCTTGTTCCGCCAACGTGGAACTTTGTCGATTTGCCTAATAAACGTTTGCCAGTGCCCTCCACGTGCCGGCTCTCATGTTTGATGCTGAAATGCAACGATGGAAAAGCCCAATCTTGTAGCCAAATGCAGTCAACAGGCCATGAAAATGCCCAGCTGGCCGATGAAGAGAAAACCCTGCAACATCTGCAGCAGGCAAAGGAAATTTCCCAGCGACTCCGGCCCCTGCATCCGATGGGGAAACACATTAAATCCAGTCGGGAGAACCCACGGGAAGACGGTTCCCAGGAGCAGAAGCGCCACCCCCCGACACCAAGGTGTGAGCCCAGGTGTGGCCGGGGCCTCCTGTCACCTGGGGAGACGCTGCCGGAGAGCTGCCGAATGAGGACCTGGAGATAGATGCGTGGGGGAGACAGCCTTACAAATGGAAACCAACGGCACACCCCCCAGCGGGGACAGCTCGGCACGCTCAGGAGTAACTGAGGGAACGGCGCTCGCTGCCGCACAAAACCCGTGGAGGGTGAACGTCTACGATGGAAAATGTCTACCAGACACTCGAAGTAAAAGGCAGCTCGTGACAGAGCTATATTCACAGCATCATCTCATTTTTAATCAGAAATACATTTGGAGAGACAATAGCGATTACACGTAGTGGGCAGAGAGTGCGAAGGGCTCACTCCGACGATTAACAGTACCGGGCTGTGGAAAGTTACACGGAGAAGACAGGACATTTAAGTGGGATAGATGAACAAACGTATCAGGGTTTCCAACCTCGGCACTTGTGGCAGCTTAGGCCGAATGTTTCTCTGTGGTGGCCACCATCGTGTTGTTAAATTAGGTTAAATTGGGGCGAAAGCTGCCTCCACAGTTTGAGGCCTCAGCCTAACTCAGTGTGTAAACAACTGCAGGCCGACACGGGCGTGTATTCCGGTGACAGGGGCTGCGTCCCGGCGAGCCGGAGCTGTGACCGATCGGCTGCCCCCGCGGTGACCGGTCGGCCTTCTCTGCGGCCACTCCTGCTTTCCGCTATAAACATTCCCCGCCCACCGTGCGCCTGTTTTCGTCCGGAGTGACTCTCGGCTCGTGAATCGTTTTTGCTCACTTAAACTCTGTTAAATTTGTCTAACCTTTTTTTAAACGGTGTTCACTGTAAGGGTTGAGTGGCATCGTGCCCTCCCCCCCTGCCCATTCAATGCCAGTCACATTCCTTCTCCAGTTAGGGCAAACAGAAATATCTCCGTACCTTGCCAAATGTCCCCTGGGTCAGGATTGCCTCTGCTTGAGGACCTGAGAAACAGAGAGAGACCCCCATGTATATAAACTTACGGGATTTGTGATAATTTGCAAGTAAAACATGACACAAGGTGGTCAATTCTAATAGTGAGAAACAAAACACTGCTTGGGGCCGGGCGCGGTGGCTCACGCCTGTAATCCCAGCACTATGGGAGGCCGAGGCGGGCGGATCACGAGGTCAAGAGATCGAAACCATCCTGGCCAACACGGTGAAACCCCGTTTCTACTAAACATACAAAAAAATTAACCGGGCTTGGTGGCACACACCTGTGATCCCAGCTACTCGGGAGGCTGAGGCGGAAGAATCACTTGAACCCAGGAGGCGGAGGTTGCAGTGAGCTGAGATTGAGCCACTGCACTCCAGCCTGGTGACAAAGCAAGACTCCGTCTCAAAAAAAAAAAAACCTGCTTGGGAACACAAAGGCAGATGTCAAATCCACCAATGTCCTTCACTTCCTTGTGCCTCAGTTTCCTCATCCACAGAAGCAAAGCACAGCAGTTCATGCATACAGTGGGAGTTCAAATCCATGCACACAGTGGGAACTGATCTCCATGCACACAGAGCTGATATCCATGCACACAGTGGGAGCTCAAATCCATGCACACAGTGGGAACTGGTCTCCATGCACACAGAGCTGATATCCATGCACACAGTGGGAGCTCATATCCATGTGCACAGTGGGAGCTCATATCCATGTACAAGTGGGAGCTCAAATCCATGCACACAGTGGGAGCTCATATCCATGCACACAGTGGGAGCTCAAATCCATGCACACAGTGGGAACTGGTATCCATGCACACAGAGCTGATATCCATGCACACAGTGGGAGCTCATATCCATATGCACAGTGGGAGCTCATATCCATGTACAAGTGGGAGCTCATATCCATGCACACAGTGGGAGCTCATATCCATGCACACAGTGGGAGTTCATATCCATGCACACAGTGGGAGCTCATATCCATGCACACAGTGGGAGCTCATATCCATGCACACAGTGGGAGCTCATATCCATGCACACAGTGGGAGCTCATATCCATGCACACAGTGGGAGCTCATACCCATGCACACAGTGGGAGCTCAAATCCATGCACACAGTGGGAACTGGTATCCATGCACACAGAGCTGATATCCATGCACACAGTGGGAGCTCATATCCATGCGCACAGTGGGAGCTCATATCCATGCGCACAGTGGGAGCTCACATCCATGCGCACAGTGGGAGCTCACATCCATGCACACAGTGGGAGCTCATATCCATGCGCACAGTGGGAGCTCATATCCATGTGCACAGTGGGAGCTCATATCCATGTACAAGTGGGAGCTCAAATCCATGCACACAGTGGGAGCTCATATCCGTGCACACAGTGGGAGTTCATATCCATGCACAAGTGGGAGCTCATATCCATGCACACAGTGGGAACTGATTCCCTGCACACACAGTGGGAGCTCATATCCATGCACACAGTGGGAGCTCATATCCATGCACACAGTGGGAGTTCATATCCATGCACACAGTGGGAGTTCATGTCATGCACACAGTGGGAGCTCATATCCATGTGCACAGTGGGAACTGATCCCCTGCACACACAGTGGGAGTTCATATCCATGCACACAGTGGGAGCTCATATCCATGCACACAGTGGGAGTTCATATCATGCACACAGTGGGAGCTCATATCCATGCACACAGTGGGAACTGATCCCCTGCACACACAGTGGGAGTCATATCATGCACACAGTGGGAGCTCATATCCATGCGCACAGTGGGAACTGATCCCCTGCACACACAGTGGGAGTTCATATCCATGCACAAGTGGGAGCTCATATCTGTGCACACAGTGGGAGTTCATATCATGCACAAGTGGGAGCTCATATCCATGCACACAGTGGGAACTGATTCCCTGCACACACAGTGGGAGTTCATATCCGTGCACACAGTGGGAGTTCATATCCATGCACACAGTGGGAGCTCATATCCATGCACACAGTGGGAACCGATTCCCTGCATACACAGTGGGAGTTCATATCCATGCACACAGTGGGAGCTCATATCCATGCACACAGTGGGAGCTCATATCCATGCACACAGTGGGAGTTCATATCCATGCGCACAGTGGGAACTGATTCCCTGCACACACAGTGGGAGTTCATATCCATGCACAAGTGGGAGCTCATATCTGTGCACACAGTAGGAGCTGATATCCATGCACAGAATGAGAGCTGATATCCGTGTACACAGTGGGAGCTCTATCCATGCACAGTGAAAGCTCAGTGGAATATGCCAGATGATTAGTGGAGCTGAGTCATGACTGGGAAAACTCAAGCACTTTAGAAAAAACACAGTAGAAGTCTGTGACTTCAGAGCAACACAATAGTCCTGTGTCTATAAAAGGAGTAAATAAAGTGAAAGAAGAAATTTAGAAGAAATTATGGTTATCTTATTTACCGAAAAAGGGTCTTACAAAAGTAGATGGAATGTTTAAAATTAGCACTAAACAAGAAGAATTTGCTAATTACCAATATGAAATATTAAGTGGTCTGAAGGAAAAACAGGAAGGAAATGGCAGAGCAGAAATCACATTAACGTCCCAAGGAGACCCATTAATAGAATTGTACTTTCCTATTGGCAATGGATCACTGATTAAGAAGGCCCATTGTGGTGCGAGCAGCTGTGCACACAGAGACCTGAGGCAGAAGTCACGAAATCAGACGTGCATGAAGGAAGCAGCTGCAGGACCCAGCCTTGGTTTTCCCCCTTAAAAAAAAGGATGATCTTGCCTAAATCTCGGGTACAGGGAAAAAAATGTCAATTTGTCTATAAAGTTAAACGGTATTAACCGTGACTCAAAAAGTAATAAAGGATATGGAATCAGTAAAGCAAAATTTTAAACTGTGTTGATGAAGGTATGCAAGTAGTGCACAGCTTTTGGAGAGCGACTCTGTAGTTCCAGCTGTGAGTTCACAGAAAGTGTCTGTACACTTCGACCCACTATTTCCAGTAAGTTATAAGACAATAAACGATCTGTAACTGCAGGTTTTTCTTTCATAGAGAAGTCTCGCACTTTCTATTAACATTCTGATCTTTCACCCACGAGGGGCTGGTGGCGAGTGCAGCCCACCCCGGATGCAAGCAGTAAGGGGCGTGTCTCTGTCAATCATTTAAAAACAATAATAAAGCTAACTAAAACCTGGGCTCCTTGGATTTATGTACTAGATTTTTAAACAATGTCGAGAAAAAAGTCTTCCTCCCTAAAAAGGCCTTTAGTCAGCGTAAGTGCAAAATAACTGTTGAGGTTACTCTTGAATTTTAAAATACATGTAGCATTCAAATTTCTGCATTGTGACATGCAGACGTTAATACAATTGCATTCTACATGAATGTTAATTCTGAGTATTTGTGGCATTAGCTCATGCCACCTCTGAGCTGCATTGGGCATGTTCCTGCCCCGTCAATAGTAAATTCCCTCTGGAAGCTCCCCTCTGGCTCAGTTCGGGTCTCCAGTCCCTGAAGAGCTACAGATTCCTGTTTAAATGAGAACATAAATGGTAAAGCCACAGTGTGCTTTGTTTTTTTTAAATGAAATCTTGAGCATGAAATAGGAAAGATGAGAGAAGTGAGCCTAGTCCAAGAACGATCGTTTGTGCCTTTAGAAAGAAGGAAGGACACGGGGAAGGAGGAGCCGTGTACGTGGTTGTGGACCCACAAACAAACCAGGAACACGCTGGCAAAATCGTGAATGACTCCTGGGGTGAATATTACCTTAAGGTAATTTCTAAAAAGCAAAATCAGATTTTAAGCCGTCCTTTAACAAGGCCAAGGAAGAACAAATGCCAGTTCATCTGTGGAGCAAGAAAACATGGGAAATTTAAAACAATAAATTAATAATAATGTTCTTCTAAAAATGTATATTTTTAACTTGCTACTGATACATGATGCCACTACAATCGCGAATCACAACAGTTATTAAGCAATTGACAGTTGTTAAATCCCTGCTTCAGGAGGCCAAGGTAGGAAGATCACCTGAGGCCTGAAGTTCAAGACCTCATCTCTACCAAAAAAAAAAAAAAGACTTAAAATATATACAGAAGTACAGACGAAATAACGTGATGTCCAGAGAGGGTACAATTGTGTCCCCCAAAAAGACACATTGAAGACCTACCCTCTGTGAATGTGCCTGTATTTACAAATAGGGCTTTGCAGACATGGTAAAGTTGAGATGAGTTTTCTGGGCCAGTCGCATCTGATAAGAAGAAGGAATTTGGACTCAGATGCACAGGATGCAGGGACCCCCACCGTGCAGAGACTGAGATGGGGACCAGAGGGTGTGTCCACAAGTCGGGGAGCCCCGAGGACGGCAGGCAGCCACTGGGAGGGGCGGGGCCTGGAACAGTTTCTCACCCAAAGCCTGTGGAGGAAGCAACCCCGACACACTGACCTCAGACTTCAGGCCACGGGCACGGAGGCGGAATAAATTTCTGTTGCTTGAGCCACCTCGTCTGTGGGGAGACCTAGGGGACTGATGGAACGCCTGACGTTGCTTCTCCATTAAATGAAGGGACAGCTACGGATGGAGCTGGAGGAGCTGCTGATCCGTAACTGTGACAGCCAGGCGAGGGGCTCCAGGGGGTACTTTCTGCGGCTTATCATTTCATGTTTTCTTAATATAAGCAAATCAGCTTCACGGACAAGTGTTTCCAGTACTATACACACTTGCCCTCAGCTTGCTTTTTCACTTAATATACGAGAGAGAGATTTCTCGCTCATTTTTGTAACTGCGTATTTTCACATTGTGTGAACATGCCGTATCTCCTCTTCAATCTCACACCCAGGCTGTTTTCTAGCTTGATAACTTGCAATTCTGCTGCACATCGAGCTGCGTCTTCTAGTAGTTGTGCTCAGCAAGCTACGTCCCTGGAGGCAGGATTGCTTTTTCTGGAGGAAAATGATAGAATATTTTGCCAGATATCGCAAAACTTCCCACTCCTGGCAGGGCAGCATTTTGATTGCCGTCAGCATGTAGAAGAATGCCCTGTCTTACCGTCAGCAGAAGAGGCTACTTTTTTTTTAAAGAAATGATTATATTTTAGTTCAGTTTTAATTTGTGTTTTTCTTGCAATGAATGAAATGCAGTACTTTTAAAAAAAGCATTTATTTCTCTATGAGCCATCTGTTCATACACCTAATGTATTTTTGTACATTTGTTGGTCTTTCTGTTCTGTGGTTTTAGAAGTTCTCAATGTAGATGGACTTCCATCCCTTTGTGTGTGATATAACTGGTATCATTAGCTTATGCTTTTAACCATACAAATATTTTTCATGTAATAAAACCTCCCACGTTTCCTCTATTGCCTCTGGCTTTTGAGTCGTGGGGAATGAAGTAATAGGTGTCTGTTTCTGTGTCGCGTACAGGGCTCCATGTCTTGCGTTTTGACGTGATCCATTTGGAAATTATCTTAGGATACACTGGGAGGAATGGATCCAGTTTCATCTTTTCACTGAAATCTGTTCCTCCTGCTCACATGGGAAGGGGCTAGAACTCTCCACGTTCTGCAGAGCTTCTGTGCACAGCCTGGCGACTCCAAGTGTGGCATGTGAATGCCTCCTAGGGCTGGCTGGAGCTGCAGAATCTGAGAGCCCACCCAGACCTGCTGAACCAGAATCTGAATTTTAGCAGAATACTCAGGAGGTTCCTATATTTGAGAAGATTCGAGTTCAAGAAGAACTCATATTCAAAAGTTAGTTTTCCTTTTGGCTTTTTGTCCCAAAATAATAGACAGATATTTTTTTTAAAAAAATACTGCCTTCCATTACCCTCACCGTACTAAGAGCACCCATTTACACCTTTTAAACTAGGGGCCCCATGTATCGCACAATGATCGGATCCTGATGTTTGTATAAAGTCACGGGAGGTGATAAAGGTGCCTTAGGCTAAGTCCGGGCAAACCCATCAAGGGCTCCCGTCGCCAATGTCACTGAGACTTGCTCATGCTGCCATCACTCGTTCTTGTTTAAGTTGCCATTTTTGAACTTTATGAACACACGACATTTGATGTGGTCTTAAGTGATCCTGTTTCACTCAGTACTACATTTCTAATATTTATTCACGTTACGAATAACTGTAGTCCATTCTTTTCATCAGTACATACTGCTATACTGTGTACATTTATTTAAAATATTTATGTGTTCTATTTTTACATTCTGAGATGTGCCAATATTTTTTACCCACACAAATCATTACAAATTGTGCATCTAAAAGCAGTTCTTTTTATTTGTATTTTTTCACTTCAAAAGTGTGCTAGAATTTTTCTCAGGTGTGCATTTAGGAATAGAAGCATAGGGTGAGAGAAGGCTCATGTGATCATGCAAATCGTTTCCGGGTCACGCAACGGGGCCACATGAATTCATGCTCCCAGAGCAGCGTGGGAGCGTGGCCCTGGCCAGTGTCACACGTGTTCGTGGGTGACTGTCACCACATCAGGGCTTGTGAGCAGACATCTATCTAGTCAAACGTACTGACTTTAGTTATCCAATTACTTCAGGTTATGCTTAGAAAAATGGCTTGACATTGTAGATTTTAAAATGGTTACTTTTTATTTAATGCTCTATCCTCTTGAATTAGTTGCAAATAATCCACCTTTGTGGGACAAAAGGCCCAACTTGGAGCATCTTAAATACATGGAGTTTTTTTCCCCAAATAATAGGAAGTCAAGGGCTACACAGCGGGTGGCACTGGTTCACCTCTGCTGCGAGGAGACAGCTCTTACAGCCACGTCTACCCGCCGGGCCACGGAGAACGAGCCCTCCTCGCCCACTGTGGTTCCGGAGCTGATGCGCGTGAGCCCACAGCTCCTGCCCCACTCTGCTCTTCTCGGTGGTCAGATAATTTTTTTTTTACTTTAGGTGTATACTGTATCTGGCATTTCTCCCCATATTATCCCTCCCCACCCTCCCCCCCGATGTCTCTCCCCCACCCCCCCGCACTGCCCCCAGTGTGTGATGCTCCCCTCCCTGAGTCCACGTGTTCTCATTGTTCAACACCCTCCTATGACTGAGAACATGCGGTGTTCGGCTTTCTGTTCTCGTGTCTGTTTGCTGAGAATGATGGTTTCCAGATTCATCCATGTCCCTACAAAGGACATGAACTCATCCTTTTTTATGGCTGCGTAGTATTCCATGGTGTATGTGTACATTTTCATTGTCCAGTCTATCATTGATGGGCATATGGGTTGGTTCCAGGTCAGAGAATTTAAGAGAAAAACAGGAAGCCGTTGCGTCTCATGAGTTGAAGCCTGTGTGATCATCACACACTAACAAATATTTCATCTCTATTTCATTTTCTGAACATTCCTGTTAAACTCAGATAGTAGCTTATCTGACAGTTTCACTTTCCCAGGGGGTAGGTGCTGGGTTTTTTCTCTGTGCATTTATGGTTTGAACAGCACGTTGGGAGGGACGGGCCGTGGCCGGGAGTGGCGCCCCTCCCGCTCCTGCCTGCGTGTCAGCCCCCCACCTGCCGCGCAGGGACAGTCCTGTGCGTCTCATCACCCCACAGGCTCCAGGACCCTGAGCCCGGGATGCAGGTGATGCTTCTTTCTTTCCCTACATGGTCCAGATATGAGCCTGAGCTCCAGATCTCTCTATTTAAGTGTGTGGCCAGGAAAAGGAACAAACCAGGCTGTGATAACCAGACTTCCTCTCTCCAGTGACGAAAAAAAGCAAAAAATACAACAACTAAAAGTCAGATGCATGGCTTGGTTATTGAGTCTTCTTTCATCACGGAATTCATTGCTCCTATAGATCACCCCGTGTGCGATGAAGGAACTCAGCACACAAGAAATGAAACAAAATGTTCCCTTGTCCGCCGGCTTGATTTGGTTATTGTAGCAGCTCCACTTCAAATTTTAAAATAGGAACTGGGGGGAGGAGACGCTTCACTGTGCCCTGTGAGCTCACGCTGCGCGTGGCCGCGGCTTCCTGTTTACCAGCCCTTGCCTGGACCATCCATTTGCCATCTCTGCCACTGGCCCACGGCCCGTTCATAAAGGAGATTTCCAGTTCTTCCATCAGAGTTTGATTGGCAGCGTGTCACTCCATTACGTTATCCTGCTCCTTCCCATCAGCTGTCTTCTCTGACTCAGTGGCGTTCAGATGAGCTGGGCTCACCCGTGCCCACATCTCGCTGTTCACCGTTGCTGGTGGCTGCTGACCTTGCTCTGCAGTGCCCCTGGCAGGCCGTCCTCAAACGGTGGGGCGGAGGCACTGCAAACCGGGGCAGGGCTGCAGCCACAGGCCGGTGTGACCCATGCGGCGCCGCTTCCTGCAGAGATCATCTGTGTGGCTCAGCTACCCTCCCGTCTTATCAGCACCCAGCACAACGATGGCTATACACTTTGCTGAATGAAATTAAAATCCAAATGTAATGTTAGATGATGGTTAGGAGACACTTCTTACCTAGAGGATAAGTGAACATAGCCCAGCGTGTCAGTCCGTCCTCACATTGCTTTGAAAGAATGCCCGTGACTGGGTAATTTAAAGAGGTTTAAGTGACTCACAGTCCACAGGTGTACAGGAAGCGTGGCGGCTTCTGCTTCTGGGAGGCCTCAGGGAGCTTCCAGTCGTGGTCGAGGCAGGGCTGGAGCCGACTTGCCTTTCATGGCTGGAGCAGGGAGGGGGGCGCCACACACTTTTCAAAACCAGCTCCGAGGGGAACCCTCTCACTTCACAGGAGCAAGTCGGGTGGTCCTAATGCATTTGTGAGAACGCCACCCCATGATCCTGACACCTGCCAGGCCTCAACACTAGGGACTAGCATTCGATGTAAGATGAGGGTGGGACGCAGAGCCAGACCACGTCGCCCACCCAGCGATTTCCTTCTGTCCGCTGTGGTGCGTCCCAGAAATGACGAGCGTGGACCACGGGAGAGAGGCCTGTCCCACGTGAAACCAGACCTCGGGTGCCGCTGCACGAACCTCCCTGACGTTTCTGCCAGGCACGGCAGAGACAGAACTAAACCGAAGGGAGCACCCCACTGTTCCGACGCCTGCCGTGTCTTCACCCCCGGGCAGTCAGTGGAAGGCCCCTGGCAGACGGCGTGTCCAAACCCACAGGCGGGGCTGGGCAGGGCTGAGGGCACAGGGCCACCCCACTGCTTCACTCTGCACAGTGGGTTTGCGGGTCTGGATGCAGAGACGCAAAAGAGGTGACAAAGTGCTGAAGGAAGCACTGGGACGGAGGGGCTTGGCCCAGACCTGGAAGGACGTGTGAGCAGGGCCGGGCCCACGTGAGGCAGCGCTTTGGGGACTCCAGGCCCAGGACCCCCAGAGAGAGGAGGAATGGGGCCTGGAGAAGAGTCAGCCCCGGCCCTCAGTCTCCTGCGTTACGGGACAAAGAACGTACATTTGCAGGTGAAGCAGCTGTTGCTTGATTTTTCTCTTGGTTTGAAACGTGGGGGCCTGTGCCTGCCTCTGTAGTCTCTGATGGAGGCTGCAAGTTGATTAGAAGTCAACAGACAACACAGACACAGACTTCCCTCTGTGAGGCCGAGCACGGGGAAACAGCAGAATGTAGTAACACAGATTCACAAGTCAATGGAATCGCATAATGGAACCATATTGTGCAGTGGACAGTTACTTCAATAACTAAATGGAAATCCAAAGTAAAGAATCCGCCAAAACTTAGAAAAAGAGCATGAGAAGTCTCTAAAGATGAGAGGCATGGGAGACAGACGGGCTGGGCAGAATTTGATCCGTGAACCACAGAACTCGCAGGTGGACGGCAGAGCCCTGGGCAGAGGCGACACCCAAAGACGGCAGAAGACGGCATTCCCCGCGCTTTGTTTATGAGGCATGACATCCGCCCCTTTTTAAATTCACGGCGTCCTCTCCTTGTGCTTTAAATTCACATTTTGCCGACTGTCCACGAGGCTGGAATCTTTTCGTGAATGTAACGTAACTGTTGAGTTTTCTTGCCTGATCTTCCGCCCAGTTTTCTGCTGTGTGCATTTCATTTTCTTTAAATTGTGACCGTTCATCTATTATGCATTTTGGGTGGATTAAAGATCTAATATAAAAACAAATTTTCAAGATGTTTGGGGGAAAATGATGAGCATCTTCACAAAGACCAAAATAAGGTAGAATCTTAAATATTTATGGAAGCATAAATGTTGAGTATATTAATCAATTCAGCTACACAAAATCCTCCAACTTTTATTTACGAATGAATACCATAAAATGAAAAAACACAGCCTCGTGGCAAAAGCAACTGCAGCTCCCTAAATACCTTCAAGATGAGCATCTGAAGCAAAATAACAGGAAACATGAAGAAGACGAGCTCTGACGGCTGCAGTCCGGCCGGGGCACTACACGGCCATCCATCAGGACTGTCATGCATGAGATGGGGCCGCCGTCCACCAGGGAACTACAGGGTCACCCACCAGCACGCATGCGTGATGGGTTATCTCATCTTGCCCATGCGATAAAGTAGGAAATATGCTTTTCCTGTTTCTCACAGGAAAGAAAGACTTGCAAGGTTTAATATCACTTGGACAGATGTGGGTAGCAGCGGGCTCCACCCTGCTCGTGGGGCCAGAGCCGGTGACACCACCCCGAAGGTGCCCCTAGGTCCCCGTGACGGCAGCAGGTAGGACCCCCAGGCACAGCCCGGTCTCGCGTCTCCTGGTCATTTGGTGCTGAGCCGGCCCTGCGCCCTGCTGCCGAGAGGGATTCCTGCCATGAGAGAGCAGCGGGAAAGGAGGACTCGGGCTCAGCTCTGAGGGAAAGCGAAGGTGAGGAGCAGAGGCGAGGCCTGGCCGTGGAGTGAGGAGACCAACGTCAGCCACACACTGGGGCACAGCCCTGCCAGGCATAGCCGTGGACCCAGCTCTGCAGACACAGATATAGACACAGACACAGACAAAGGCAAGACACAGAGACACAGAGAAAGAGACACAGACAGAGACACAGACACACAGACACAGACACAGACAGAGACACAGACACAGACACAGACAGAGACACAGACACAGACAGACACAGACACAGACAGAGACACAGACAGAGACACAGACACAGACACAGACAGAGACACAGACACAGAGACACAGACACAGAGACACAGACACAGAGACACAGACAGAGACACAGACACAGACAGACACAGACACAGACAGAGACACAGACAGAGACACAGACACAGACACAGACAGAGACACAGACACAGAGACACAGACACAGAGACACAGACACAGAGACACAGACACAGAGACACAGACACAGAGACACAGACAGAGACACAGACACAGACAGAGACACAGACACAGACACAGACACAGAGACACAGAGACAGACACAGACAGACGTAGCCCTAGACAGAGGCATAGAGACACACACATAGGTGTAGACGTAAGCAGAGGCATAGATACAGATACAGGGACAGAGACAGCGATGTAGATTAGGACACGTTCTGTCTGCAGCCTCACGAGCTCGCGCCCTGGCAGGCGCACCTGGAGAGGGCCGCCCCTGAGTGGCGATCTCCCAACCCGAGGCCCAGGTGCCTCCACTCCGGGCGCTGCCGTGCCTGCCTCAGAAGCACAGGTGTGGCTGAGACACAGCGGACCTCACTGCTCAGTGTGCGTCACGCCCCCCGTGCCTCCCATCCGTTTGTTGCCGTCAAGGGTCCCTGCTGTTGTAGGACTATATTATTTCCGGAGTGTCGATAAAATTCCATCCTAGTCAGCGTTTCTCTCAATGAGTGGGACGAAGACACAGAGGACCCAGCCGTCGAATCTGCAGCCGACATTACACGGGAGGGATGGCAATGAGAATGCAAGGAGACATTCTTGGGCTGGAAAGAAGCAACTCTAGAAATATAAATTTAACATTGTAAGAGTAAAATCTGATATTTGGATTCGCAAAACCAACTTACCAAGCTGTCGACCATAGAAACGCGCCTTGCAGACCATCTAAGGGCCCTGCAGCTGCGCTCTGAACCCCCCGTTCCTGTTGAGCAGAGGCCCTGGTCCCATGGGCTGCTCCCAGCCAAGGCCGCACACATCCCGGCACGGAGGCGTCCTGGCGGCCTGCCTGGCCAAGGACCCCCCTCCAGCTTTGCCGAACCTTCCTGGGACCTCCCATGCTCCTTCTCGCGGGGTCAGAGCCCCCCAGGGTCTGACGGTCCTCCTAGCCTGGGGCTCCTCCTCATTTTCTTTCACAGGCGTTTTTCCTGATTGAATAAAGAAGAAGAAGAAGGAAAATTTTGCCTCGCTAATTCTGCCTTGGCACCTGCTTCTTGGAGAGCCTGGGCTGGCAGTGAGTGTGGGACAGAGATTCTGATCACAGACCCTGTGGTACCTGTACTAGCAGTGATCACGACACGAACGTGACGAGCTACTGAAAAATTACTGAACCATGAGCTGGGTTCAGGGAAGGAGACCTGGAAATGTCCATTTCCGCACATATTGGACACCTCCTGGGCTGGGCTCTGTGGCGGTTCGGGAGATGCTCAGACACATCAGGTCATGGCTTTGTTGACACTCAGTGTCTGGTGAACAGGAGGAGAGCTGCCCGAACCTCCTCTGCGATGCTCACACTAACCCCGGAGGCCGCACGCGGCTGAGCTGGAGACATGCACCTCAAGGCAGGCGAAGAGCTTGGAGCACTGCAGAAAATAAAGGTGAGCACAGGCAGCACCTGAGGACTGTGTCCTCGGAGACGGGAAAAAGTGACCTGGAGAGAACGGTCTTTAGGGCAACGTGGTTCCTGACTCACGTATCTGAAGCAGTCATTTGTGGACGAGGAGATTTTATCTATTGTCTTTGAACTTGGGGTCGACACGGAATAAGCAAAGAGAACTTCAGGAAAACGTGTAGCACGGCAAAGCAGTTTCTAACAGTGTTTTTAAACCTGAGATGTGATGCCCTTGAAAACGATGAATCCACTGTTTTCTGGAAACGTTCAGAGATAGAAAATTACTTGTGAGAGAAGTCGTGGAAGGAGCGCGTGAGCATTGCAAGGACGTGCGGATGGACCCAACGTCTGCTGCAGCCTGGTCAGTCTGCGATCGGGGAGCCTCACAGCTGCTTCTGGAAGGCTTTCTAAGGAACTTTGTGTGTCAAGTATTGGATTAAATGTTAAAAGTGCACATTCCATACCTAAGGTTAGTCTCTTAACGATAAAACTAACACCGAGGAACGTGTTAGTCCATTTGCGCAGCTAGAACAAAATACTTGGACCTGGGTAATCGATAAGTCACAGAGATTTACCGCTCACAGTTCTGGAGACTGGAGTCCGAGATCAAGGCCTTGGCAGGGTCTGGGTCGGGCGAGGGCTGCGTCTGCTTCCAAGGCGCCTTGCTCCTGCGTCCTCCCGTGGCGGGAGGGCTGGAAGGGCAAAAGCCTGAACGCTGCATGAAGCTTCTTTTTAAGCTTTGATAAGCGTTCGTAAGCTCCACCCATTCGTGAGGAAGGAGCCCTTGTGATCTATTTGCAACGATGCAAATACTTACAGAGAACCCCCGAGCAGGTGTCCATCAGGCACCCGGTTTCAATCTGCAGCGTTTGATCAGAAAAAATAAAGATATTCAAGGTACGAACTCACCTTCAGTCAGTGTGCAGTTGCATTGGGGGCACAAGGTTAATACAATTGAAATAAAACTAAGCAAAACTAGAGAGAAGAAATACAGCTCTCATCTGCCCCTCACCACGAAGGCCACGTGACATCACGCAGGGAGCCCTGCCCCAGCAGCAATGAGGCGGCTGCACGAGCTGTGCCTTGCAAAACCCCTGAGCCCTGCAGAGCGTCGGTGGGAATCGAAGCCCCTCGGGGCGATTCCTCCCAGACCCTTCATGTCCCCATCAGCACGATACATGCCGCATGCGGTGTGACCCCACCGAGGGGCGAAGGTAAACTGAGAATACCTGTGAGCGTGCCTTCTAGATGGACAGCGTGCATGTACATATGGCTTGTAACTGCCCCTTACTACCCTGAATTCCTGACATCAGGGCTGTACCTTTCACCTCTGAATCCGCAGAGACTAGAAGAGTGCCTGGCCCAACGCAAGCACTCACTAAGTATTTTCTAACTTATTAAAAAGTACGAATGGACAAATGAACCTTTTTCTATTTCAAATTAGATGAAACTTCTGGTGAGATTAAAACAACATGCCTGGTTCAGCGATAAGAATCAGCCTTTCTCCATCCCCACTTCTGGACAGATGCCTTCACAGGGAAACCCACGAGAACTTTCTCCAACCACAGGCTGTGCACAGCAGTGCCTCCTGGCAAAAGATTTTAATTTTCTCTGGTTTTGTGAATTTTATTTTACACTGGGCCGAGTAACTCAGTTTCAAGGGGCCAGGTCTCCAACATGCTACAGTTCATGGAAAGGGCACATCTGGAGTGTAATTTACAATGTGTCCGGGCACATCTGGTTTAAAAGTTATTTGTGAATGTTACACTGTGGGTCTTTCACCTTAAAATTATGTACCGTTTTCAGATTCAAAAGCAAGTGTTTGTGAGTCAGCATTCACAATTCGTCTCAGTCTCAAAAGCAGATATTAAAGGTCCACATAAACTCTGGAGATTATGTTAACTGACTTTTTCCATGGTGAGCAGTTGTATTTTAAAGGGAATTTTGCACTCGGAGGAAAGAGAAGCCTGGATATTGAAGGCATGCCCTCTGGTTTCAGCATTCAAGCCAGTCACATCTCTTAACTTGGTTTTTACAAAAACGTTGCTAGAAATATTGAGAAATGGAGTTTAAAACTCAAAACTTCAGCTAACTCTAGAAAGCCCTGCCAGGGCTGTAGAGACAGTTCTTCACAGAACTGAGGGACTGACAGAGGCTCTGTAATTCCAGCTTCCTTATAGGATTTAAACAACAACAACAAAGAAAAAAGAAAAACACGGAAAAGCAGGGGAAGGCTAAACCCTGAAGGATGAATTCACACACGGGAAGAAGACAGAAAACAGCTTTTCTCAGGGAACACGAGGATCAGGAAGTCCACAGACAGGTGGACCGCGAGCTCTCCAACCGTGCGCTGCGGGCACGTGGCGGCCGGGCACCTCCAGGGCCACCAGGCGTCTCGGGATTCTGTCCACACGGCTCCACTTTTCACCGTAGTTTACTTTCTAGTATTTTCTCTTTTCCCAAAGGAACAAGAAACTTCCTTTATAAGTTAAAGGGACATGTTCTCTTAGTACGAATTGACTTTTGTATGATACAGTAACACATTCTGCAAACTATACTTTAATTTTTAACTTTTAAGTTCAGGGGTGCAAGCGCAGGTTTGTCTCGGAGGTAAACTGTGTCGCGGGGCTGTGTCGTACTGACTGTCTCATCACCCAGGTGTAAGCCTCGCGGCCATTACTTATTGTTCCTGATCCCCTCCGTCCTCCGAGCCTCCACGCTCCGACGGGCCCAGCATGCCGTTCCCTCCATGTGTCTGTGTGCTCCACCATTCATCTCCCACTTGTAAGTGAGAACATGCAGTGTCTGGTTAACTGGCTGAGGGTCATGATCTCCAGCTTCATCCATGTCCCTGCAGAGGACGTGATCCGTTCTTTCCTATGGCTGCCTGACACTATACTTCCAATCCCATGATTTTTAGGGTTATATGTTGAAGGCATGCTTATTCACAGATGGTACATTAGACACTTGTCTTTTGCTCAGGAAAAAGGCCGGGAGTGAGTCTGAATGGGCATCGAGGAGTGGCCGAGAACACACCATGTGCTGTGAGGTCACGGGGATCGTAACAAGGTGGGGACGCTGGAGAAGCCGCCCACGTCTCACCCTCTCAGAGACACACTTCTCTTCCTGGACACATTAAAGCATTCATTCATTCATTTTACGAAGGACATTGCTTGTTCTGTGAGGCACACGGGGCTATAAAGGTATTCTTGATGTAGCCCCAGCTGCCCCTAAGAATGTTACCGAGACAGACCGAAGTGAAAATATTCATCACAACACCAACCAACTAGGCACACAGACAAGCAAAATCCTGACGCTGCCCCACGCCCAGGGAGCACCGGGATTGTAGGGACTGGCGTCCAGCCAAGACCGGGCGCTCAGGGATGGGTGAGTCAAAAGTCAAGCTTGAGAGAGACCTTAGATAAAAGAGATAAAGAGCGAGGTGAGAACGCTGACTGCCGGCCTTCTAGGAAAAGGAAATACCATTTCTGAAGACAGAAATTTAGGTAAATGCATGCCATATTTGAAGCATATAAATAATTTCTGTGAATAAAATACATCAAATTAGATAAATATAGCTAAATAGTATAAGCTCTCTCCTAAGGGCTACGAAGAGCCGTGAAAAGAACCTCACCACCTCACATATAATATGGAAAACTCATTCACACGGCAGGCAGCCTAGGGGGAATCTGGGTGGGACGTGTCTGGAACATCAATGCACTTGTGTTAATTAATAGCCACTGGGGTGAAGAATGGGAAGAAATTCTGAAGGAACTTCACGTATACAGGATCTGACCGAGGTCTGTAGGTCAAGGAAGTTTCAATCATGTTTGGAGCTGGCAACCCGAGTCCCAGTGTTTGGGGTCATTCAGGAAATGCTCAGGAGGGAACAGGAAGCAGAAGAGCATCTTCTCTGTCCTGATGCTAACACATGCGATCCGTGGCTGGTGCTCACACGGACCTTCAGCCCGCAGTGCCTCACGGCATGGGCACCGGTAAGGGTGCTTGTGTCGCCTGCTCTAATCTGGGCGTCCCGGAAGCAGGTGCCTTATTAGATGTTCAGTAAACGTTTGTCAAGAAAACAAATTGATGAGTTCCCCTCGCTTGCCTTGTGTACATCTCACAGTAGAAAAGCGTGGACTTCCCCGTTTCCAATTAACTTTCATGAAAGTTACCACACTTTTGTTTCCTGATTCAGAGTGTTTTGTGACATTACAGTAGATATGGCTTAGTGCAGCAGCAAGAGGACCACAGCTGCCTCTGAGACTCTCCGGTTCACACCGAAGTGAATTTCCCTGTTCACCTGTTATCTCAGCCAGATTGTCTGACATGTCCTTCATCTCTCAAACCAGCAACATAATTAGGTAGAGGCAAGACCCCAATAAAAAACAGATGCTGCTGCTTCAGAAACGAGGCTTTGTTGGGAACATAATTTCAAGGTCTGAAGCATGAATAATTTCCCCAAAGCAAAAGAATTGTTGGTCATGTTAGATTCCCAAGAACATTACTTTTAAAAGCCTGCTGACAAAATTGCTTAGTGTATTTCAGCCCCGATAGGCGCTTCGTCAGAACGGCTTTGCTCCCCAGGGAAACACAGAAGGTGGAAATGCACAATTATTAGGATAGAGGTCACCAACAAAGCTCCTCTGATTGAAAAACAGTTGATGTAAATATACAAATTGCATGCACACATACATATGAAGTGTTGCTAATTTTCGTTTTCCATTTCAAGATGCATTTTTATTTTCTGACAAATCTGTTCTTATAGCAATCCTTCCTGTTTAATACAACAGCTTTATAACATCTTCTGAAGTATTAAAAGCAAACTCAGACATGTTGTGCTTTTTACATGCAATTTTAACCTTCACGGCTCAGGTATCCCATTTAGCAGTGACATTAATAGTGATTCACCCTGAAATTGTATGAAGACCACACAAGCATCTGATGAGAGTGCCACCATCAACAGGGTGGGGCGAGAGCCCCCCGCCATCCTCCACCTGCTGGGTGGGAGCCCCCCGCCATCCTCACAGGAGAAGGTCTACCACACTGACAGAACAAAAAAATCCAAGAATGAATGTTTTGAACTGGACAAAAGGCAGTTTCACCTTATCCCTCCTCCTGCCATGCAGCATAGCTCAGTGCCACTGGGAACCCCTCAGCCCATGAGCTCTCTGATAGAGGGAAGTGAATGCATAGTGAGTGAGCACCCAGCCGCCCGCCTGGAGGATATTGCCCGACAGGCCCACTTTCTCTTGCCCCACCTGGAACACTGAGGTTATCCACACAGCTGTGTGTTGGGAGATGCTGGGAGCACGGAAGAGAGATGGGTGTTCTGCCAACACTCTGCAGACTCCATGTGGAAGTCCACCCATGAGTCACTTGGGGCATCCACGTGTGGATCCCCGAACTAGCACACAGGCACCCCAAGTGCTACATACAGCTCTCCTCCTGCTGCCCCTAAGCCGGTTCCCCAGGCGTGCCCCTGCAGACAGCCAGAGCAAGCACAGCAAGCAGACGCCGAGTTCAACTCTGCAGAATTTGGAGAAGACATACGTTGGAGAAAACAAATGTGTCCTGACTTTGCAGAATCGGAAGGTACACAATCTTTAGAACTTCCTGCCAAGAAGGAACGTGAGGGGTAAAGCAGGTGCATCCACAGAAAAGAGCCAAAACGGCCCCAGAATCCAAACAGGACTGATTGGTGAAGGTATCTCTTTTCTGAAGCAAGTCAGTAAATACTGGAGGAGGTGACCATTTCTTCAAATGTGCCAACAGCAATGTCAGACTCCAAAAAACACGAAAAAATTCAAGGAAAGGTGACACCACTAAAGGAGCATCATAATATTCCTACAACCAACCCTGGAGAAATGGAGATACATGAATTGCCAGAAAAATTCAAACTAATTGTGTTGAGGCTTGGCGAGCTACAATAGAACACAGACACCCAACAAAATTAAAAAAAAACAAAATGAGATTCAACACAGATATAAAAATCGTTTTTAAAACCAAATGAAAGTTCTGGAGCTGAAGAGTAAATTAATGAAATTTAAAAAGGCAACAGGTGACATCAATGTCCGAGTTAAACAGAAGAAACTTGAACACAAGACATTTGGAAATATTCAGTCAGTGGGAAAAAAAGAGATTGAGAAAGACCAAATAGCTAAATCGATGTTGAGGAAGATGAACAAAGCTGGAAGTATCACACTTTCTAATTTCAAATTATATTGCAAAGCATCAGGGCGATGAGGTACTGCCACACAGACCAGTGGAAATGGATGCACGAACCAGTGAAACATAGCAAAACTCCAGAAACAAATTCAAACATTTACAGTCAACTAATCCTTAGCAAAGAGACCAAGAAGACACAATGGGCAAAGGAGAGTTTCATGAATAGATGGTGTTGGGAAAACTTAACATTAACTCTTAAAAAAACAAAATTAGATTCTTAACTTACACATACAAATCAGCTCAAAATCGATTAGAGATTTAAACGTGAGACCTGAAACCACAAAACTCATATAAAAATCACATGAGGAAAAGATCCATGACATTGGTCTTTGCGATGATTTTTGGATGTGACACTAAAAGCGCAGGCAACAAAAGCAAAAATTAACAAATGGGATTGCATCAAACTACAGACGCTTCTGTGTAGGAAACAGTTGGCAGAGTGGAGACAACCACAAAATGAGAGAAAACATCTGCAAATCCTGTATCTTATAAGTAGTTAATGTCCAAATTATGTGGGGAACCCATACAAGTCAACAGCAAAAAGGAAGGAAGGAAGGAAGGAAGGAGGGAGGGAAGGAAGGAAGGAAGGAAGGAGGGAGGGAGGGAGGGTGGGAGAGAGGGAGGGAGGGAAGGAAGGAAGGAGGGAAGGAAGGAAGGAAGGAAGGAAGGAGGGAGGGAAGGAAGGAAGGAAGGAGGGAGGGAGGGAGGGTGGGAGAGAGGGAGGGACAGAAGGAAGGAAGAAGGGAGGGAAGGAAGGAAGGAAGGAAGGAGGGAGGGAGGGAGGGAAGGACATAACTTAAAAATACAAAGGATCTGAATAGACATTTTTCCAAAGAGGACATACAAATGACCTAAGGTCTATGAGGAGCTCAGCATCACTAATGGTGAGAGATATGAGACTCAAAACCATGAGATATTATCCCACCTGTTAAGATGGCTAATATCCAAAAGTCAGATGTGTTGGTGAGGATTTGGCAAAAATGAAATCCTTGTATACTGGTGATGGAAGTGTCAACTGCTAAAGAAATTATAGAAAACAGTATGAAACAGGATTTTTTAAATTGAAAATAAACTGTCATCAAAACCACCAATGGTTCTTCCACGTACTATCTAAAGAAAATAAAAGCGCTAGCTGGAGATTTCTGCTCTCCCACGCTCACTGCAGCACCAATCACAATGTCCAAGGTGTGAAAATGACCTCAGTGTTCACTGATGGATGAATGGGTACAGGGATGTGATATGATGGAATATTATTCAGCCTTAAAGAAAAAGGAATTTTGTCATTTGCAACAACACAAAAAAACCCTAGGGTACATTATGCTAGGCTAGACACAGAAAGACAAATACTGTATGATCTTATTTGTCTGAAGAATCTAAAAACTGTCGAACTCACAGCAGCAGAACAGAAGAGTGGTTACCAGGGACCAGAGCAGGGAGTGGAAAAATGATGAGATGGTGGCCAAAGGGTGTGAAGTGCATCCGTGAGAGGAGTAAATGCTGAAGACCTAATGTTTATCATGGTGACTGCAGTTAACGATAATGTATTATTTGTAGGTACGTATATTTGTACAATGTATACTTGAAATTTACCAAGACGGTAGATCGTAACATTCTCAACACACCCAAAAATGTGACTATGTGATGGGATGTGATGGATGTGCTAACTAAATTGATTACGGTAATCATCTCACAAGGTTTAGTTATATCAAAAAATCACATTGTGTACATATAAATATATAGGGTTTTGTCAATTGTACCTCAATGAATCTGGAAAGCGGTATTTGATAATAAATGTGAGACTCATACAACATACTTAGGACTGTGTCTGTTGACTGTGTGGTTTCAAAGATGAGAATTTACAAACCTTGTGCACTAAGTTCCAATATCACTCTCTATCAGAAACTGATTAAATATGTCCAAATTAGTTATGGGATTTTATAGAAATGTTGTGGGTGGGAGACGCAAATCTATAGATTACCATCTCAAGCAAAACATAAAAATGAAACCCAAATTATTAAAAAGCCAAGATTAAAAATAAGGAATGAACACAGTGGTTAAGAACAGTGCAGGATGGTGGTGTAGACAGCAGAAGATGCTGGTGTGAAGAGTGAGGACGGTGGTGTGGACGGTGAGGATGGTGGTGTGTGGATGGTGAGGACGGTGGTGTGTGGGTGGTGAGGACGGTGGTGTGTGGATGGTGAGGATGGTGGTGTGGGTGCTGAGGATGGTGGTGTGTGGGTGGTGAGGACGGTGGTGTGTGGATGGTGAGGATGGTGGTGTGGGTGGTGAGGACGGTGGTGTGGGTGGTGAGGACGGTGGTGTGGGTGGTGAGGATGGTGGTGTGTGGATGGTGAGGACGGTGGTGTGGGTGGTGAGGACGGTGGTGTGGGTGGTGAGGACGGTGGTGTGGGTGGTGAGGATGGTGGTGTGTGGATGGTGAGGATGGTGGTGTGGGTGGTGAGGATGGTGGTGTGGGTGGTGAGGACGGTGGTGTGGGTGGTGAGGACGGTGGTGTGTGGGTGGTGAGGACGGTGGTGTGTGGGTGGTGAGGATGGTGGTGTGTGGGTGGTGAGGACGGTGGTGTGGGTGGTGAGGACGGTGGTGTGGGTGGTGAGGACGGTGGTGTGGGTGGTGAGGATGGTGGTGTGTGGATGGTGAGAATGGTGGTGTGGGTGGTGAGGATGATGGTGTGGGTGGTGAGGACGGTGGTGTGGGTGGTGAGGACGGTGGTGTGTGGGTGGTGAGGACGGTGGTGTGTGAGTGGTGAGGATGGTGGTGTGTGGATGGTGAGGATGGTGGTGTGGGTGGTGAGGACGGTGGTGTGGGTGGCGAGGACGGTAGTGTGGGTGGTGAGGACGGTGGTGTGGGTGGTGAGGATGGTGGTGTGTGGATGGTGAGGATGGTGGTGTGGATGGTGAGGACGGTGGTGTGGGTGGTGAGGACGGTGGTGTGTGGGTGGTGAGGATGGTGGTTTGGGTGGTGAGGATGGTGGTGTGGATGGTGAGGATGGTGGTGTGGGTGGTGAGGACGGTGGTGTGGGTGGTGAGGACGGTGGTGTGTGGGTGGTGAGGATGGTGGTTTGAGTGGTGAGGATGGTGGTGTGTGGATGGTGAGGATGGTGGTGTGGGTGGTGAGGATGGTGGTGTGGATGGTGAGGATGGTGGTGTGGGTGGTGAGGACGGTGGTGTGGGTGGTGAGGACGGTGGTGTGTGGGTGGTGAGGATGGTGGTTTGGGTGGTGAGGATGGTGGTGTGTGGATGGTGAGGATGGTGGTGTGGGTGGTGAGGATGGTGGTGTGGATGGTGAGGATGGTGGTGTGGGTGGTGAGGACGGTGGTGTGGGTGGTGAGGACGGTGGTGTGTGGATGGTGAGGACGGTGGTGTGGGTGGTGAGGATGGTGGTGTGTGGGTGGTGAGGACGGTGGTGTGGGTGGTGAGGACGGTGGTGTGTGGGTGGTGAGGATGGTGATGTGGGTCGTGATGATGGTGTTGTGGGTGGTGAGGATGGTGGTGTGTGGATGGTGAGGATGGTGGTGTGGGTGGTGAGGATGGTGGTGTGGATGGTGAGGACGGTGGTGTGGGTGGTGAGGATGGTGGTGTGTGGATGGTGAGGATGGTGGTGTGGGTGGTGAGGATGGTGGTGTGGATGGTGAGGATGGTGGTGTGGGTGGTGAGGACGGTGGTGTGGGTGGTGAGGACGGTGGTGTGTGGATGGTGAGGACGGTGGTGTGGGTGGTGAGGACGGTGGTGTGTGGGTGGTGAGGACGGTGGTGTGGGTGGTGAGGACGGTGGTGTGTGGGTGGTGAGGATGGTGATGTGGGTCGTGATGATGGTGTTGTGGGTGGTGAGGATGGTGGTGTGTGGATGGTGAGGATGGTGGTGTGGGTGGTGAGGATGGTGGTGTGGATGGTGAGGACGGTGGTGTGGGTGGTGAGGATGGTGGTGTGTGGATGGTGAGGATGGTGGTGTGGGTGGTGAGGATGGTGGTGTGGATGGTGAGGATGGTGGTGTGGGTGGTGAGGACGGTGGTGTGGGTGGTGAGGACGGTGGTGTGTGGATGGTGAGGACGGTGGTGTGGGTGGTGAGGACGGTGGTGTGTGGGTGGTGAGGACGGTGGTGTGGGTGGTGAGGACGGTGGTGTGTGGGTGGTGAGGATGGTGATGTGGGTCGTGATGATGGTGTTGTGGGTGGTGAGGATGGTGGTGTGTGGATGGTGAGGATGGTGGTGTGGGTGGTGAGGATGCTGGTGTGTGGATGGTGAGGATGGTGGTGTGGGTGGTGAGGACGGTGGTGTGTGGGTGGTGAGGATGGTGGTGTGGATGGTGAGGATGGTGGTGTGGAGGGTGAGGACGGTGGTGTGGGTGGTGAGGACGGTGGTGTGGGTGGTGAGGACGGTGGTGTGTGGGTGGTGAGGATGGTGGTTTGGGTGGTGAAGACGGTGGTGTGTGGATGGTGAGGATGGTGGTTTGGGTGGTGAGGACGGTGGTGTGTGGGTGGTGAGGACGGTGGTGTGGGTGGTGAGGATGGTGATGTGGGTCGTGATGATGGTGTTGTGGGTGGTGAGGATGGTGGTGTGTGGATGGTGAGGATGGTGGTGTGGGTGGTGAGGATGGTGGTGTGGGTGGTGAGGATGGTGGTGTGTGGATGGTGAGGACGGTGGTGTGGGTGGTGAGGACGGTGGTGTGGGTGGTGAGGACGGTGGTGTGGGTGGTGAGGACGGTGGTGTGTGGGTGGTGAGGACGGTGGTGTGGGTGGTGAGGACGGTGGTGTGGGTGGTGAGGATGGTGGTGTGGATGGTGAGGACGGTGGTGTGTGGATGGTGAGGATGGTGGTGTGGGTGGTGAGGACGGTGGTGTGGGTGGTGAGGATGGTGGTGTGGGTGGTGAGGATGGTGGTGTGTGGATGGTGAGGATGGTGGTGTGGGTGGTGAGGACGATGGTGTGGGTGGTGAGGACGGTGGTGTGGGTGGTGAGGATGGTGGTGTGTGGATGGTGAGGATGGTGGTGTGGGTGGTGAGGACGGTGGTGTGGGTGGTGAGGATGGTGGTGTGTGGATGGTGAGGATGGTGGTGTGGGTGGTGAGGACGGTGGTGTGGGTGGTGAGGATGGTGGTGTGTGGATGGTGAGGATGGTGGTGTGGATGGTGAGGACGGTGGTGTGGGTGGTGAGGATGGTGGCGTGGATGGTGAGGATGGTGGTGTGGGTGGTGAGGACGGTGGTGTGGGTGGTGAGGACGGTGGTGTGTGGGTGGTGAGGATGGTGGTTTGGGTGGTGAAGACGGTGGTGTGTGGATGGTGAGGACGGTGGTGTGGGTGGTGAGGACGGTGGTGTGGGTGGTGAGGACGGTGGTGTGTGGATGGTGAGGACGGTGGTGTGGGTGGTGAGGACGGTGGTGTGGGTGGTGAGGACGGTGGTGTGGGTGGTGAGGATGGTGGTGTGTGGATGGTGAGGATGGTGGTGTGGGTGGTGAGGATGGTGGTGTGGGTGGTGAGGACGGTGGTGTGGGTGGTGAGGACGGTGGTGTGTGGGTGGTGAGGACGGTGGTGTGTGGGTGGTGAGGATGGTGGTGTGTGGGTGGTGAGGACGGTGGTGTGTGTGGTGAGGATGGTGGTGTGGGTGGTGAGGACGGTGGTGTGGGTGGTGAGGATGGTGGTGTGTGGATGGTGAGGATGGTGGTGTGGGTGGTGAGGATGGTGGTGTGGGTGGTGAGGACGGTGGTGTGGGTGGTGAGGACGGTGGTGTGTGGGTGGTGAGGACGGTGGTGTGTGGGTGGTGAGGATGGTGGTGTGTGGATGGTGAGGATGGTGGTGTGGGTGGTGAGGACGGTGGTGTGGGTGGTGAGGACGGTGGTGTGGGTGGTGAGGACGGTGGTGTGGGTGGTGAGGATGGTGGTGTGTGGATGGTGAGGATGGTGGTGTGGATGGTGAGGACGGTGGTGTGGGTGGTGAGGACGGTGGTGTGTGGGTGGTGAGGATGGTGGTTTGGGTGGTGAGGATGGTGGTGTGGATGGTGAGGATGGTGGTGTGGGTGGTGAGGACGGTGGTGTGGGTGGTGAGGACGGTGGTGTGTGGGTGGTGAGGATGGTGGTTTGGGTGGTGAGGATGGTGGTGTGTGGATGGTGAGGATGGTGGTGTGGGTGGTGAGGATGGTGGTGTGGATGGTGAGGATGGTGGTGTGGGTGTTGAGGACGGTGGTGTGGGTGGTGAGGACGGTGGTGTGTGGGTGGTGAGGATGGTGGTTTGGGTGGTGAGGATGGTGGTGTGTGGATGGTGAGGATGGTGGTGTGGGTGGTGAGGATGGTGGTGTGGATGGTGAGGATGGTGGTGTGGGTGGTGAGGACGGTGGTGTGGGTGGTGAGGACGGTGGTGTGTGGATGGTGAGGACGGTGGTGTGGGTGGTGAGGACGGTGGTGTGTGGGTGGTGAGGACGGTGGTGTGGGTGGTGAGGACGGTGGTGTGTGGGTGGTGAGGATGGTGATGTGGGTCGTGATGATGGTGTTGTGGGTGGTGAGGATGGTGGTGTGTGGATGGTGAGGATGGTGGTGTGGGTGGTGAGGATGGTGGTGTGGATGGTGAGGACGGTGGTGTGGGTGGTGAGGATGGTGGTGTGTGGATGGTGAGGATGGTGGTGTGGGTGGTGAGGATGGTGGTGTGGATGGTGAGGATGGTGGTGTGGGTGGTGAGGACGGTGGTGTGGGTGGTGAGGACGGTGGTGTGTGGATGGTGAGGACGGTGGTGTGGGTGGTGAGGACGGTGGTGTGTGGGTGGTGAGGACGGTGGTGTGGGTGGTGAGGACGGTGGTGTGTGGGTGGTGAGGATGGTGATGTGGGTCGTGATGATGGTGTTGTGGGTGGTGAGGATGGTGGTGTGTGGATGGTGAGGATGGTGGTGTGGGTGGTGAGGATGGTGGTGTGGATGGTGAGGACGGTGGTGTGGGTGGTGAGGATGGTGGTGTGTGGATGGTGAGGATGGTGGTGTGGGTGGTGAGGATGGTGGTGTGGATGGTGAGGATGGTGGTGTGGGTGGTGAGGACGGTGGTGTGGGTGGTGAGGACGGTGGTGTGTGGATGGTGAGGACGGTGGTGTGGGTGGTGAGGACGGTGGTGTGTGGGTGGTGAGGACGGTGGTGTGGGTGGTGAGGACGGTGGTGTGTGGGTGGTGAGGATGGTGATGTGGGTCGTGATGATGGTGTTGTGGGTGGTGAGGATGGTGGTGTGTGGATGGTGAGGATGGTGGTGTGGGTGGTGAGGATGCTGGTGTGTGGATGGTGAGGATGGTGGTGTGGGTGGTGAGGACGGTGGTGTGTGGGTGGTGAGGATGGTGGTGTGGATGGTGAGGATGGTGGTGTGGAGGGTGAGGACGGTGGTGTGGGTGGTGAGGACGGTGGTGTGGGTGGTGAGGACGGTGGTGTGTGGGTGGTGAGGATGGTGGTTTGGGTGGTGAAGACGGTGGTGTGTGGATGGTGAGGATGGTGGTGTGGGTGGTGAGGACGGTGGTGTGTGGGTGGTGAGGACGGTGGTGTGGGTGGTGAGGATGGTGATGTGGGTCGTGATGATGGTGTTGTGGGTGGTGAGGATGGTGGTGTGTGGATGGTGAGGATGGTGGTGTGGGTGGTGAGGATGGTGGTGTGGGTGGTGAGGATGGTGGTGTGTGGATGGTGAGGACGGTGGTGTGGGTGGTGAGGACGGTGGTGTGGGTGGTGAGGACGGTGGTGTGGGTGGTGAGGACGGTGGTGTGTGGGTGGTGAGGACGGTGGTGTGGGTGGTGAGGACGGTGGTGTGGGTGGTGAGGATGGTGGTGTGGATGGTGAGGACGGTGGTGTGTGGATGGTGAGGATGGTGGTGTGGGTGGTGAGGACGGTGGTGTGGGTGGTGAGGATGGTGGTGTGGGTGGTGAGGATGGTGGTGTGTGGATGGTGAGGATGGTGGTGTGGGTGGTGAGGACGGTGGTGTGGGTGGTGAGGACGGTGGTGTGGGTGGTGAGGATGGTGGTGTGTGGATGGTGAGGATGGTGGTGTGGGTGGTGAGGACGGTGGTGTGGGTGGTGAGGATGGTGGTGTGTGGATGGTGAGGATGGTGGTGTGGGTGGTGAGGACGGTGGTGTGGGTGGTGAGGATGGTGGTGTGTGGATGGTGAGGATGGTGGTGTGGATGGTGAGGACGGTGGTGTGGGTGGTGAGGATGGTGGTGTGGATGGTGAGGATGGTGGTGTGGGTGGTGAGGATGGTGGTGTGGGTGGTGAGGACAGTGGTGTGTGGGTGGTGAGGATGGTGGTTTGGGTGGTGAAGACGGTGGTGTGTGGATGGTGAGGACGGTGGTGTGGGTGGTGAGGACGGTGGTGTGTGGGTGGTGAGGACGGTGGTGTGCGTGGTGAGGATGGTGGTGTGTGGGTGGTGAGGATGGTGATGTGGGTCGTGATGATGGTGTTGTGGGTGGTGAGGATCGTGTGTGGATGGTGAGGATGGTGGTGTGGGTGGTGAGGATGGTGGTGTGTGGGTGGTGAGGATGGTGGTGTGGGTGGTGAGGACGGTGGTGTGTGGGTGGTGAGGATGGTGGTGTGGATGGTGAGGATGGTGGTGTGGAGGGTGAGGACGGTGGTGTGGGTGGTGAAGACGGTGGTGTGTGGATGGTGAGGACGGTGGTGTGTGGGTGGTGATGACGGTGGTGTGGGTGGTGAGGACGGTGGTGTGTGGGTGGTGAGGACGGTGGTGTGGGTGGTGAGGACGGTGGTGTGTGGGTGGTGATGACGGTGGTGTGGGTGGTGAGGACGGTGGTGTGTGGGTGGTGAGGACGGTGGTGTGGGTGGTGAGGACGGTGGTGTGTGGTTGGTGAGGATGGTGGTGTGGATGGTGAGGACGGTGGTGTGTGGATGGTGAGGATGGTGGTGTGGATGGTGAGGATGGTGGTGTGGGTGGTGAGGATGGTGGTGTGTGGATGGTGAGGACGGTGGTGTGGGTGGTGAGGACGGTGGTGTGGGTGGTGAGGATGGTGGTGTGTGGATGGTGAGGACGGTGGTGTGGGTGGTGAGGATGGTGGTGTGTGGGTGGTGAGGATGGTGGTGTGTGGATGGTGAGGACGGTGGTGTGGGTGGTGAGGACGGTGGTGTGGGTGGTGAGGACGGTGGTGTGGGTGGTGAGGACGGTGGTGTGTGGGTGGTGAGGACGGTGGTGTGGGTGGTGAGGACGGTGGTGTGGGTGGTGAGGATGGTGGTGTGGATGGTGAGGACGGTGGTGTGTGGATGGTGAGGATGGTGGTGTGGGTGGTGAGGACGGTGGTGTGGGTGGTGAGGATGGTGGTGTGGGTGGTGAGGATGGTGGTGTGTGGATGGTGAGGATGGTGGTGTGGGTGGTGAGGACGGTGGTGTGGGTGGTGAGGACGGTGGTGTGGGTGGTGAGGATGGTGGTGTGTGGATGGTGAGGATGATGGTGTGGGTGGTGAGGACGGTGGTGTGGGTGGTGAGGATGGTGGTGTGTGGATGGTGAGGATGGTGGTGTGGGTGGTGAGGACGGTGGTGTGGGTGGTGAGGATGGTGGTGTGTGGATGGTGAGGATGGTGGTGTGGATGGTGAGGACGGTGGTGTGGGTGGTGAGGATGGTGGTGTGGATGGTGAGGATGGTGGTGTGGGTGGTGAGGATGGTGGTGTGGGTGGTGAGGACAGTGGTGTGTGGGTGGTGAGGATGGTGGTTTGGGTGGTGAAGACGGTGGTGTGTGGATGGTGAGGACGGTGGTGTGGGTGGTGAGGACGGTGGTGTGTGGGTGGTGAGGACGGTGGTGTGCGTGGTGAGGATGGTGGTGTGTGGGTGGTGAGGATGGTGATGTGGGTCGTGATGATGGTGTTGTGGGTGGTGAGGATCGTGTGTGGATGGTGAGGATGGTGGTGTGGGTGGTGAGGATGGTGGTGTGTGGGTGGTGAGGATGGTGGTGTGGGTGGTGAGGACGGTGGTGTGTGGGTGGTGAGGATGGTGGTGTGGATGGTGAGGATGGTGGTGTGGAGGGTGAGGACGGTGGTGTGGGTGGTGAAGACGGTGGTGTGTGGATGGTGAGGACGGTGGTGTGTGGGTGGTGATGACGGTGGTGTGGGTGGTGAGGACGGTGGTGTGTGGGTGGTGAGGACGGTGGTGTGGGTGGTGAGGACGGTGGTGTGTGGGTGGTGATGACGGTGGTGTGGGTGGTGAGGACGGTGGTGTGTGGGTGGTGAGGACGGTGGTGTGGGTGGTGAGGACGGTGGTGTGTGGTTGGTGAGGATGGTGGTGTGGATGGTGAGGACGGTGGTGTGTGGATGGTGAGGATGGTGGTGTGGATGGTGAGGATGGTGGTGTGGGTGGTGAGGATGGTGGTGTGTGGATGGTGAGGACGGTGGTGTGGGTGGTGAGGACGGTGGTGTGGGTGGTGAGGATGGTGGTGTGTGGATGGTGAGGACGGTGGTGTGGGTGGTGAGGATGGTGGTGTGTGGGTGGTGAGGATGGTGGTGTGTGGATGGTGAGGACGGTGGTGTGGGTGGTGAGGACGGTGGTGTGGGTGGTGAGGATGGTGGTGTGTGGATGATGAGGACGGTGGTGTGGGTGGTGAGGACGGTGGTGTGGGTGGTGAGGATGGTGGTGTGTGGATGGTGAGGACGGTGGTGTGGGTGGTGAGGATGGTGGTGTGGAGGGTGAGAATGATCATATAGAGAATAGTGGATTGTGACGTGGATGGAGACGGTTGTGGTGTAGATGGTTGGATGGTGGTTTACACGGTTGACAGTGGTGGTCTGCATGTTGAGAATGCTGCACAGAGTGTGTGGTATGTTGGAGACAGAATTTCGAGGCATTGCTGTTGGTGTTTTGTGTGAGGAAGGAGAATATAACAGGAAGAGCTTTATCGTTCTGCTTGGAGTGATGGATTCATTGTGGGCGACTCACCGTTTCTGCAGGAGATCAGTGCTCCTGTGCCTGTGCACACTGGCGCGGGGCGTCCTTGTCGAAAGGCCTCTGCTCTGTGAACCCTGAGTCTTTCTTCAGGGCTGGTTTGTTTGTTTGTGTGTTTTTGTTTGTTCGTTTGAGATGGAGTCTCGCTCTGTTGCCCAGGCTGGAGTGCAGTGGTGCCATCTCGGCTCACTGCAACATCTGCTTCCCAGGTTCAAGGGATTCTTCTGCTTCAGCCTCCCAAGTAATTGGGACGACAGGTGCACCTCACCATGCCTGGCTAGTTTTTGTACTTTTAATAGAGATGGGGTTTCATCATGCTGGCCAGGCTGGTCTCGAACTCCTGACCTCGTGATCCACCTGCCTCGGCCTCCCAAGGTGCTGGGATTACAGGTGTGAGCCCTGTGCCAGCCTCTTCAGGGTTTTTTAAAGGAAGCCACGTAGGCGGCTGCTGTGACCTCTGCTTATGCGGAATAAATGCACTGTTCCTCTGGGCTCCTCTGTCTCTGCGTACACAGCACCAGAACATGTCACACATTTAACTTGTGTCAGCTGATTTTTCCACAGACTGTTAGACAAAGAATTTTTTTAAGAAGAGAGTATGTCCCTTTTTCTCTATTCCCAAATATCTCAATTTCCCGTCTAAAATACCTTGACTGGCGATTGGGGCGTGAACACATGTGCGGGTATTTCTCACGGCATCGTAAGTTGACATGCTCACACGTGGGTGGGTGAACCGTCCCTTATATTTGGGCGCAGAGTTACACAAGAACCTTCAGATAATACTTCCTTTTGGCCTTACTGCTGTGCCTAGATTAGCTCCGATTCTCTAAAGACATTTGTTTATTTGGTCACCTTTGACCTTCCTCTCTGGCATCTTCACGGGTGTTCAGTTTGAAAACCCATGTCGGCTTTGTCATATTACACATTAGTCCCCTCGTGCCTGGGCCATGAGTCTAAGCATGCCTCCTCCTACATCCCACGTTTTAAACTTGAGAGATTTAAAAAGAAAGTTTTTTTTTTAAGTCAGAGGGAAAAAAAAGATTCCATTAACTCAGCAAGAACTCTGTTTTAAAAAAAAACTTTTGATTTACAAAAATTTGAAAAGATTGAATTTCCAGTATCATCAAAAATGGCTTCAATAATTAGAAAACTATTTCCTTTGGAAGCGTTCAGTTTAACACACGACGTAATCGCTGCCCACTGCGTTCCGTCCAAAGCTTTATAACTGTAAAAACGTGGCACTTCACAAGCTCGTGTTATGGGTTTTTGGTATGTTTTGCAAAATCTGCATTTAACATTTTAAAAGCTTAACTTTGGCCCAGCAAATCCATTACTCCTGTATATAACATTTCCTCCTCAGCCACATAGTCCTATACTACGGCTGGACCTGAGCGTGGATGGAAGAGACGGCCCCGCGTCCACACACCACACCTGCCTGCCTCCTACCCCTGTGGAACCTCTGATGTGCGCCGTGAGGGAGGAAGTCCTGTTCGAGGATTGCTGTGGAGCACATGGCCAAATGCAAATAGGTCTTTCTCAGTGAGGGCCCATCAGACACGTGGTTGTCTCGTAGCAGGGCTAGTGCAGGTGAGGGGGTGAGCTGCAGGGAGAGTCAATGTGGGCTGGGAGGTCCGGAGGAGGACCTGGCATCTGGAGCCGCTGGGACGGGGACTGAGCACCAGCCAGGGTAGCTGAGAGGGTCGCCAGCCCTTTCTTGCTGCTCACAGGCTGAAATGGAGTTACGCTGCTGCTTCCCGGCCATCATACAGCCGTGGTAAATTACACTAGCACCCTAAAACCAGATGCAGCCAATCCAGAGTGAGCCTCGCCATGTTAGCCTTTACAGTAGGGTGACACTGTCTGGCGTTCCGCTGGGACCCGGAGGCACAGGGACGGACGTGTATGTGAGGTCTGCACAAGGTCAGACTGGTTTGGATCAGTTAAGGTTTCTCCAGCATGGTTTTTGGCCAGGACAACCCCAGACACTGTGTTGCCAGTATCTCTCAAAAGCACTAACATTTAATTTTATTGCTTCTCCCAGACTGTGGTAATTCTGCCCGCGTCCCCCAGCATAGCATGTCTAACTCACAGAATCAAGGGCAATTTCGGTTTTATAAATGCCATTGATGCCTTCCAACCACACCCCAGGAGCACACCTGCAGTTGGACAGCCGGGCTCATGAATGGTTGCGGCATGGAGGACTCATCCCGGGGAGCCACAGGTTGTCAGGAAGGACTTATCATAGGGTTTGGCTTGTGCTGGGTAATTTGGGGGGTGGATTTTCTATGGATTGGATCTCCTCAGGAAGCAGGAATAATTTTACGACTTGGTCTCAGATAAATCTTCTTTAAGAAGAGGGAAGATGAGACTAGGCTGAGCTGGTGACGTTGCAGCTGCCCCTCACATGAGCTGGAAAGCGGGATTGGGGATTCTGTGGTTTGAACAATGCTCCTGTTTTGTCTGTGCTCTGGGTGATTACCGGGTGGGTCTTGTTTTTGTCTTGATTCATGATTGGCTTGTCTGATGTTTGTGTTCTCTGAGTTGTCCAACAGGAGAGAACAAAGCATTTCCCCAAGGCACAGGCCAGTCCTGGCTGCCAGGGGTGTTTTTCATTCTTAAATTTCACAACTATGAACTTACAACCCTACAGTCAGCTGGCCAGGAGAGATCGGTTGCTGTGTGCATGGCCAGATTGTCAGCATCTGCACAGAGACTGAGGATGGTTTGTTCTTCCTCCTGACCATCTGTGGCACTGCCTCCACCCAGCCCATCACACAGGCTGTGAGCTCCATGTGTCCTAAGGCCTGAAGGATGACTTCTAACTGGGGGTCCTTGGGCCTCATCGCACACCAATGTCTGCTTTGAAATTACCACTAGAGCTGCAGACCCCAGGCACTGCGTGCATTTGAGCTGTCTGTGTCTTCATTCTCTCGACAACCAGCCCAGGGACGATTCTAAGTCAGGTGCTCTGGGCCCAGACCACTCACTGGTGTGCTTTCAAGGATTCTCAGCTAATTCCAATGTATACTCACGATCGAGGGCTGCTGCTTCAGGATATGACACAGAAGACGTCAGATTGAGGACCAGTTCTGCTGAACTACTAATCAACCGTTTTTCCTGGATATCGTTGTAAGACTCAAATTAACCCTGAATGTGCAATAACTTTCCCTCCTACATGGCCTCCAGGGGCCCCGACTCATGAATCCCTTTGATAATGTTGGAATGCTGGAACTAGAGGAAAGGGAGGGGCTGGCACATCCACTCAGCTGCCACTCTGTCATGACTTTCCGTTCAGCCTCAGCTTCCAAGTTTGCTTGTCTCACCAAGGGTCTGTGAAAAAAACAGCCTCCAAAAATTAGCTAGAAAATCTGGAGAAGAGCTTGTATTTGAAAGCCTCATTATATGGTTTGGCTTTGTCCTCACCCAATTCTCACCTTGAACTGTAATCCCCAGAATCCCCATGTGTCTAGGAAAATGCCTGGTGGGAGGTGATTTGTTTATGGGGGCTACTTCTCCCATGCTGTTCTCATGCTAGTGAGTTCTCAGGAGATCTCATGGTTTCGTGAGGGGCTCTCCCCGTTCACTCCTCATTCTCTCTCCTGCTGCCATGTGAGAAGGTCCAAGCTTATCCTTCACCTGCCTCCATGACTGTAAGTTTCCTAAGGCCTCCCCAGCCATGTGGAACTGTAAGTCAATTAAAACCCTTTCCTTTATCAATTACCCACTCTCAGGTATTTCTTTACAGCAGAGTGAAAATGGACTAATAAGGTAAATTGGCACCAAGACTGGGGTGCCATTATAAACATTCCTGAAAATGTAAAAGTGACTTTGGAACTGGGTAATGGACAGAGGCTGGAACAGTTTAGAGGGCTCAGAAGAAGACAAGAAGATGCAGGAAAGTTTGGAGCTTCCTAGAGACTTGTTGAATGGTTTTGACCAAAATGGTGATAGTGGTGCAAACAACGAAGTCCAGGCCGAGGTGGTCTCACATGGACATGAGGAACTTACGTGGAACTGGAGCAAAGGTGACTCTTGCTCTGCTTTAGCAAAGAGATTGGTGGCATTTTGCCCCTGCTCTTGAGATCTATGGAACTTTAAACTTGAGGGAGATGATTTAGGGTTATCTGGTGGAAGAAATTTCTAAGCAGCAAAGCATTCAAAATGTGACCTGGGTGCTCTTAACAGCATTCAGTTATATGCATTCATGAAGAGACGGTTTGGAATCGGAATTTATGTTTAAAAGGGAAGCGGAGCATAAAGTCTGGAAAATTTCCAGCCCGAGGATGTGATAGAAACCAAAAACACAATTTCTCGGGAGAAATTCAGACTGGCTGCAGAGACTTGCATAAGTAACAAGGAGTCAAATGTTAATCGTCAAGACAATCAGTAAAATGTCTCCATGGCACATCAGAAACCTTCACAGCAGCTTCCCCTCCGTTACAGGATTGGAGGCTTAGGAGGAAGAACTGGGTCTTGCTGCATTACACAGTTTTGGGGCTTGGTGCCCTCAGCTCGGGCCATTGCTTCAGAGGGTGTAAGCCCCAAGCCATGACAGCTTCCACGTCGTGTCGGTCCTGTGGGTGCACAGAAGTCAAGAATTGAGATTTGGGACCCTCCACCTAGATTTCAGAGGATGTATAGAAATGCCTGGATGTCCAGGCAGGAGTCTGCTGCAGGGATGGAGCCCTCATGGAGAACCTGTGCCAGAGCGGTGCAGAGGGAGACGTGGGGTTGGAGCCCCACACAGAGTCCCCACTGGGGCACTGCCTAGTGGAGCTGAGAGAAAACGGCCACCATCCTCCAAACCCCAGAACTGTAGATGTACCAACAGCTTGTAGCATGCGCCTGGAAAACTTCAGACACGCAACACCAGCAAATGCAAGCAGCCAGGAGTGGGGCTATACCCTGCAAAGCCACAGAGCAGAGCTGCCCAAGACCAGGGAGCCCACCCCATGCATCACCGTGACCTGCCTGTGAAACCGAGAGTCAAAGGACGTGTTTTAGGAGCTTTAAGATTTGACAACGGCCCTGCTGGGTTTTGGACTTGCCTGGGGCCTGTAGCCTCTTTGTTCTGGCCAATCTCCCCCATTTGGAATGGGAGCATTTGTTCGGGGCCTGCACCCCAGTTGCATCTTGGAAGTAACTAACTTGCCTTTGATTTTACAGGCTTATAAGCTGAAGGGACTTGCCTTGTCTCAGATGAGACTCTGGACGTAGACTTTTGGTTTAATGCCGGAATGAGTCAAGGCCTTGGGGGACTGTTGGGAGGGCATGATTGTGTTTCAAAATGTGAGGACATGAGATTTGCGAGAGGCCGGGGCAGAATGATATGTTTCGCCTCTGTCTCACCCAATTTTTATCTTGAATTATCATCTTCATAATCCCCATGTGCCTCGGGATAGACCTGATGGGAGGTGATTGGATCTTGGGGGTGGTTTCCCTATGCTGTTCTGTGGTAGTGAGTGAGTTCTCACGAGATCTGATGGTTTTACACGGGGCTCCTCCCCATTCACTCCTCACTCCTCTCTCCTGCTGCCCTGTGAGGAAGGCCCAAGCTTGCTTCCCCTCCACCTTCTGCCATGATTGTAAGTTTCCTGAGGCCTTCTCAGCATGTAGAACTGAGCCGATTAAACATCTTTCCTTTAGAAATGACCCATTCCCAGGCACTTCTTTACAGCAGTGTGAAAACAGACTAATACCCTCAGCAAATTATTTGAAGATAATTCCAAATACAAAAATCTTCCCAAGCTTCTGAACAGCTCCTACAGACAGAGAGAGCTGGGAAAGACTGGTTCCTCAGGCCCATCACTGCTGAGGCGTGTGAGGGGCCTCTCCCACGCCTGTGCCAACCTGGACCCTGGCAGACAGGCTGTGAAGACAGAGCTCACTCCCCTCTGGCCGGGTCAGTCAGCGGCTGAAGGCAGCCCTCGAGACAGCAGCACTCACTCAGGACAGATGTGGGCAGTGCCCCAGAACTTACCATGTGCCCTCTCAATATTTAAAAATGAAACACACATTTTTTCCTGATCTTGAATTTTACCACAAACTGGAAAGTTGTATTTTTGATCAAAGGTTCTCTCTGTCTCTCTCTCTCTGTCTCTCCCTCCCTCTCCCTCTCTCTCTCCCCCCCTCCCCCCACCCCTGCCTCCCGAGGGCTGTCAGGGTGATTTCTTTACCACTATTCCCAGAATTATAAGGTGTTTTGATAAGTAAATCCACGTTGGCATTATTTTTAATAGTATCACGGTTCCCTCGGCCAACGTTGATGAAGGCACCAAGGGCAGGTCCTTGCAGGTCCCGGTGCTGCGCTCAGGGAAGGGCGATGCTGCCAGAGCTGCCCCGCGAGGTGCCCTCAGATCTAGAGGGGAGAGGCCTCTCTTCCAGCCGTGGGGCCGGGTGGTACCACACGTCTCAAATCTAGAAGAGGCTTCTCTCTGGCCACAGGGCCAGCCGGTGCCTGCTGCTTTGGAAAACTGGACGCTGGGGCCCTGCCTTCATTTCTCCAACCATGTCAGTCCCAAACACCCAAATCATTCCTGGCCTTCAACCACCGTGGTGAAGCACTAGTTCACAGTCTTGTATTCCAACTCCCGTTTGTGGTGTTTACGAGATTATTCCTACAAGTGCAGGAAGAGACGGAAAACACTGGCATTTTTGGAATTTCTACCAGGCGCCTGGATTAGTATAACAGTTTTGCTTGGTTCAAAGTAAACCCCCTCAGATAAGTATTAATCTCCCCATCTCACAGGTGTGAGCACTGATGTAGGAGAAGTTGAAGTGCTCAGAGCCACGCAGTCAGTCCACGGTGCGGCGAAGGACCAGACACAGACATTTCGATCCCAAAGCCTGTAAGGCCGGTTGCCTCGCCGGGAGCACGGACACACACCCCCGCCATTTTTCAAAAGCTCGGACAAGCCCAGACTGGCTCAGGCTTGTTCCCTTCTCCCATGCTCGCACAGCCTGACCTTCCCTTAAAAGAGCCCGGCATGCAAACAAGGTGCAGTAACCCTAGCCTCTTGCTAACCAATAGCAGCCGAGTGATTCCAACCAACAACAAGCCAAGTCCTAGGTAAAGTCTTGTAACTTACCCGATAGCAGTCCTGCTCTCCCACAACCAATCCAGCTCCCTCACTCCGTATAGAACCCCACGTCTGAGGGGAGTCCCTGCGACTTCTCCGGCCCCTCCTGTCGGACCGCAGAACCTCACCCGGGAGCCTGAATAAATTCCTTTCCGTTGGATTATTTTCGTGCTGGCCTCAGTTTCTTCGTTTTGTCCTTGGTGAGAACAGACCTTACAAGGTGCGCACAGTCTGAGACGGTCACACTCCTCACGCAGCTCTGGGGCTGTGAACTCAGGGCCTGTCCCGTCCTCCACGGCCTGTAGTCAGGGATGAGAAACATCAGCAATGGATCATGTCATCAGAGAGACAAGGAAAGCTCCAGCAAGATGGCAGAGAAGCGTGAGGAGGCTGGAATGTGCCCCGACCTCTGACATGGCCGGCAACGTGGCACATGGGTCCCTCGATGTGCCACAGGCTCCTTCTCACCTCTGGGTCCTCTTGCACGTGCCATGCTGTCTGTGGGATCATCTGCGCCTTCTGCCTGGCTGACTCCCCAGGGGGGCCCCCACTGCCCCCCGAGGCCGGCTGCGGTGCCTGTCTTGAGCTTCAGTATTGCAGCACTTGTTAAATAGCCCTGTAGCCCTGTGACCCTGGCTGTCTGCACAGCCCATGGCTTTGGTCCTAGAAGGCCCCGACTGGGGCTTTTCACCTTTGTGTCTCTGACACGTCAGTGCCCAGCAAATAGTGGGCACTTAATTCACATTTGTTGGATGAATAAATAATAAAAAGAGCAGTTATTTTCATTGAGCCTTCGATTAATTGAGTTTAAGATATTATGGTTTGAGTTAGGATTGAATGTTGCCTTGGTCATGCTGCGAATATCTGGAATGTCTGGAACTAAAGTCTAGTGAACCAGTCATGGTACAAGTCAAGTGTGTCTCAAGAGAAATGCTAAGAGGGGCTCAGGAGATTCAGGAAGTTCACTGAAGCCCCAGGCCACGTAGCATTTGATTCACACACTGAAAAACAATCAGACGATGCCTCCTGTCCTCTGGAAGCACACGTTCATTTCTGAGCATGGAAATATCTGAGGATAGCTACTGCATTCCGCATTTTTTAAACATTTGGCAAAATGGTTTCTTTAATTGTACTATTTTCTCCAGAATCAAAATAAAACAATTCATAGCAAAGGGATAAAATTACAGAAACAAATGAAATACCTCTGTCCTTTGACTTTCTCTTGTGCCCTGAAAGAATGCTGAATTGCTGTGATGATTTAATTTACCTGCCCAAATCCTTCACTCCGCATGGAAACGTGACCCTCCCTGAGGCAGCTTCTGGGAAGCAGCGTGTGGCGCCTCCCGCTCCGGGGAACCAAGGAGCCGTGCTCACAGCAGCTGTCCCCGGTCGCCCCGACCTCAGCAGAGCAGCACCGTAACTTCGAAGGAGAGCACACCGAACTGATGGAATGCTCTGCAACACCGCAGCTTTGGCTTCTCTGTACGCACACGGGAGTGGGAAGCATTCGTGGAGAAAAGAAGGAACACCACCATTAGCCACAAATGACAGACCATGCGTGTAAATCAAGATAAACTGTCAGAATTTAGTAAGGTTTCGGGACATACGGTCAAAATTTTAAATGTAATTATAGTTTCATAAGCTGGAAACAAACAGAAAACAAACAGCACTAGAAAACATTTAATATATGGAACCAACTTACAAAATGAGCACAGAGCTGCTAACTCAGTGTTGTGAAGACATCTTTTACTACCAACAAATCTGTAGATTCAATGAATTAATTGCCATCAGAAGTTGTGCTTGTCGAGTTTTTCAAATTCTGAAATTCATATGGATTGCAGAAGCCAAGGACCAGTGAAGGGGCTGGGAAAGGAACCCAGGCCACTGGCTGTGCCTTGAAGGCCCCGACGCCAAGAGCAGCTGAGTGAAGGGGGGATGCAGAAGCCCCGACGCCAGGAGGGCGGGGACACCGGCCTGTGATGGAACGTCTCCAAGAACCTCCCCCCACAGCGCTGGATCATCGACACACAGAGAGAAGATAAGGAGGCTCAACTCACCTCGTGTTCCCGCGAAACAAACCCCGGGTGGGTTGCGGAAATCAATAGAGACCCTACAAGATAACCTCGGAAAATGCCTTCATACTGGGGAAGAAAAAGTGTGTCCTAACAAAACACAAACGTTGCAACCATAAAGGAAAAGATTTATTAGCCAAACTATGTTAAATAGTAATATAAATATAGATACAAGTGCAAATATCTGTGTATTTACACACGCACACTCACCAGGTGCAGGTTAAAATTCTCAAAAGGAAAGATACGGGATGTAAAATATTTCACAGGCGTCCACGGCACCTCGAAATTAAAATTATTTGGAAGCCTCACAATAAATCGCTGCACAGCATCCCCGTGTCTACCTGCGCCTGCCTGGCCATGGCAATGCGCCCCCTGCCTGGAGGCGGGGTGGGGAGGACGCTGGCTGGGAAGACCCAGGCTCCACCTGCTCCTGCCTCCGGGGAGGGCCCAAGCCCTGTGCAAGGCGTGTCTCAGGTCCTTTGTCTAAAACAGGAACAAATCCTATCAGCCCTATTTTGGCCCAAGATTTATTGAAGAATCAAGATAACAGAATTTCAATACGATATCTATAAATGCTCCGTTAAACTGAGTGAAGAACAAGCATGTCACTTCATACAGATCTCTGTGGTCCTCACGCTTTCCATTCGGAATTTCAGCGGCAAACTTTCCAAGCCGTGTGCCGTGGTCAGCCCGGGATTCTGTAACAAAATACCGAACACTGGCAACTTAAACAACAGACGTTCACCGCTCACAGGTCTGAGGCTGAGGTCCAAGGCACTGGCAGGGCTGGTTTCGCCTGAGGCACCTTCTCTGGAGACCATGGCCACCGTCCTGACTGCACCTGCAGGGCTTGACTTCCCTGGGTGGGCCCGGGAGGAGAGGGAGCCTGTGGGATCTGGTGACTCTTCCGATGAGAGCGCTGACCCCAGCATGCGGCCCCACCCTCATGACCTCATCAAACCCTAATCACCTCCCCTGAGTGTGAGGGTGAGGCAGGGCAACACGCATTCTGCCCATAACACCCTGTCCGTGTCAGGGCGTACTTTCTTTCTAGTCCTTCACTGGAAATAGAAAACATTAAAAAGCAGCCGGTAAGAGGATAAAAACCTCAGTCATCCCAGTTGACCCAAGGTTTCCAAAAGAACGATTCTAACTCTAAGAAACACGCTCAGGTTTTGTTTTCCTGGGTTCTGCACTTACGGTTCCACAGCAGGGCAGCCTCGGCTCAAACCCGCGTGGCTCTGTGGGGCCCCCACCCCTGTACAGTCCGTTTGTGGACCTGGGGCAGCTATGAGGCGGGCGTTGACACTTTCAAATGTCATTTGCTCTCACTCCAAAGAGAAGCCGCCTGCAGAGCAATTCCACTGACAGATCCATGACAAGACCACAATCATTAACGACTTAAGCCAAAGAAAAATGCATCAATAAAACAGTTACTTTATAAAAAGGAATAATGAACCGAACGCCTACGTGCTGGCAGACACTGTGGCTTCACAGCAGATTCAGTGTGGTGGCAACACAGCTGATCTGGGAGTGAAATAATTGATGCTGTAGGCATACGTGGTGCTGAAAACAGGATTTTCTTCCGTTCGAGGGTTGAGCTGCACTGTTGACTAAAAACATCCATTTCTATAATCAGCAAACTGAAGGCTTTGTTCACACAGAAGGGCCACAGAATATTCCATCTCCACGGCCGCCCCCGCCTGAGCATCTGCGCTGAGGCTTCCTGTGCTCAGCTGCTGGACATCACATCACTCCACGGAAGCAGCTGAGAAGCGGCCCCATTGCTGCACCATGGCTTCATGACGGGGCATTTAAAACGCAGCAACATAGGTGGGGCGTGTTGGCTTATACTCGTGATCCCAGTACTCTGGGAAGCAGAGGCAGGTGGATCACTTGGGGCCAGGAGTTCAAGACCATCCTGCCAACACGTGAAACCCTGTCTCTACTAAAAATACAAAAATTAGCCATGTGTGGTGGCACACGTAGTCCCAGCTACTCGGGAGGCTGAGGCAGGAGAATCGCTTGGACCCGGGAGGCGGAGGCTGCAGTGAGCCAAGATCACACCACTGCACTCCAGCCTGGGCAACAAAGCCCAGGCTGTCTTCGAAATGAAAGAAAAAGTAAAATGTAGCACTATAGACTAATTAAATCCAGGGGAATATCCTCCCAAGTAATAAATAAAATCAAAGTCAAAGAGACAGCGGAGCCAGCGCCCGGCAGCATCGAGGGTGCTGTGGTCAGGCAGGGGCATGGTGGGCAGTCAGGCAACGTGGAGAGGCCGTGAAACCAGGAGGCAGAGCTGAGACGCCGGCCTAGGCGGGGGCATCAGTGGCGCGTCACGAAAACACGTGAGCTGGACGTGGAAGGATGAAACACTCAGACACGGGAGAGGCGTCACCGCGCTGTTAACTGAAGCGAACGAGAGGTCAGAGGAACTACAAAGCAACAGAATGCGTGCAAAAGGTGGCAAATCCACGAGAGGGGTTTCGGGTGTTAGGTTATACGTGCAGCAGATGCGGCGGTCTCTGCCGAGGGCACGCCATGGGGACCCTCAGAGCCTGACTCCCGGGACACGGGGCTCAGTGCAGGAGTCCACGGACCACAGTGAGGACGAGAGCCAGGACCGCCAGCGAGTCCAGGACACAGCGGGTCTGGAGATGAGAGGAGGCTGCAAATAAGGAAACTGACAAAGCCGTCCGGGCTCCATGGCAACGGCACAGCTTCTGGAGACACTTCCTTTCTGAATGAGACCCTGCGGGAGGCAGCAGGGAGGAAGCTGGGGGTGGAGGCCGCCCCACGTGTCAGCCCAGCACCTCCTGGGGGGCGGATCCCTGAGCCAGGGGCCTCATCTGACAGGGGCTGCAGTCATTCACAGTTGGCGTGGCCATGCACAGGCAGTTAGCGCATTTCAGAACAAGCAGATCGGAGCCAGCCATGCAGGCATCTAGGCAGATCTGCAGGCGCTTTTAGAATGTGGAGTTGAGTGCAGGCTGCATGAGATTGCTTGGAAGCAGGCACCCTCAGCCTGCCGTGGAGCTTGAGTGTGTGGTGAGCACGTGGCTGCACCCTCAGCCTGCCGTGGACTTTGAGTGTGTGGTGAGCACGTGCCCGCACCCTCAGCCTGCCGTGGACTTTGAGTGTGTGGTGAGCACGTGCCCGCACCCTCAGTCTGCCGTGGACTTTGAGTGTGTGGTGAGCACGTGCCTGCACCCTCAGCCTGCCGTGGACTTTGAGAGTGTGGTGAGCACGTGGCTGCACCCTCAGCCTGCCGTGGACTTTGAGAGTGTGGTGAGCACGTGGTTGCACCCTCAGCCTGCCGTGGACTTTGAGAGTGTGGTGAGCACGTGGCTGCACCCTCAGCCTGCCGTGGACTTTGAGAGTGTGGTGAGCACGTGGCTGCACCCTCAGCCTGCCGTGGACTTTGAGAGTGTGGTGAGCACGTGCCCGCACCCTCAGCCTGCCGTGGACTTTGAGAGTGTGGTGAGCACGTGCCCGCACCCTCAGCCTGCCGTGGACTTTGAGAGTGTGGTGAGCACGTGGCTGCACCCTCAGCCTGCCGTGGACTTTGAGAGTGTGGTGAGCACGTGGCTGCACCCTCAGCCTGCCGTGGACTTTGAGAGTGTGGTGAGCACGTGCCCGCACCCTCAGCCTGCCGTGGACTTTCAGTGTGTGGTGAGGACGTGGCTGCACTCTCAGCCTGCTGTGGAGCTTGAGTGTGTGGTGAGCACGTGGCTGCACCCTCAGCCTGCCGTGGACTTTGAGAGTGTGGTGAGCACGTGGCTGCACCCTCAGCCTGCTGTGAAACTTGAGTGCACGATACCAAGTTCCGTGTCAGGCTGCCCAAGAGTGAGCAGGGGAAGCAGCCGCCCTCTTAGGACCCGAAGTGTAGCGTGGAGGTCAGCCGTGAACTGGCGTGAACACGGAAACTAGCTTCCAGGAGCCCTGAGCAGAGGTTTGGACTGTGAGCGGCACACCCTCCCAGACGCGCTTGGGGTCTGTGCCTTGCACCTGCACACGCCCTTTCCTCTGCCCTGTGACCCCACCCGAGAGGCTCCCTCTCCTGTCCATCCACACTTGTCAAGCATGGGCCGGTTTTTCTGGCCCAGAGGAACCACAAAGGTCAAGTGTCTTTGTTGGTTGGTTTCTTCTGAACCGAAACTTGGAAATGCTGGGGACGTTTCCTGACTCTCACTAGTCCTGACCCCAACTCACAGGCTGCGTGGAGCTCAAGGCTCCTTGTTGGCTGTGGAGTCCACGCCCAGGGCCTCCCACCTCCACCGGCCCCGGCCCTGATGCCCCCTGTTCTGTGCTCCTCCTGCTTCCCCCACTTGAAGGCAGGGACAGCGGAACCACACGGGATGCCAAGAGCTCCCCTGCAGGCCTAGAGTCACGGTGCTTAGAGGTGCGACGGACAGGCCTCTCACCTGCAGGTAGGAGACCCAGGTGGAGACATGCAAATATTAATTGATTTCTTCACTGAGTAACTGACTCCCACCACCCTTTGCTGTTTCTGGGGATGGTCACTGATGTTTCTTTTTCAGGGTCCATCAGCAGGCGAGGCTGAAATCCCGTCCTCCCACCCATAATCCCAGCAGGTAAGGACCTAGGAGGGAATGTCCTGGCATCCCATGGACTTTCAAAAAGGGGTTTGGGAAAAATGGAAATAGCTTTTGATTTTATCTCTGCAATATCAGGACTTCCTGGGCTTGACAGAGAAGTGTTATGCAGATTATGTGAAAGAGAATTGTCCCAGAAGACAACAAGATGACTTCTATATGAACAATTCACATTTCCACAGCTCCTCGGTGCCTGCAAAGCGCTCTCACCTGACGCATCTTGTGCCACACCCACTTTCCCACCCAACTCCCAGCTGTGTATTAGCATCTCTAGTTAAAGAGAAAGCACCCCAAGCTGTGAGGGCCTGCCCTCGGCGGAACATCAGCAGAGAACCCAGGAACAAGCCGAGAACGTTAGACAGAGAGCTCGCAGTGCAGCCCGAATGATCCCCCCATCTCAGGAGCATCTTCGGCGTTCCTGTCACTCACTGGAGCATTCTCCTGCAGGCTCCACAGGCCCACCCGGGACTCGGCTCAGTTCCACGGCCCGTGAGACCAGCGTCCGTCCGTCTGAGGTCAGGCATCCCTGCCTCCAGCGACAAGCATGGCGGTCCTGGTGGGCTGGCACCTGCTCTCACCTGAAGCCCACAGGGAGCTGGCTTGGGAATGCTGCTCTGTGCCACACCCTCCAGTTCATTCATTCCCAACATGGATCCAGGAAAGATGAAGAAACCCAGTGACTATTCGGGCAAAAGAGATCACTTAAAGATATATTTAAATTATGTGCTCTTCTCTTTTATTTTCCTTTATACGTGATCTCTGCCCTAGTCATACAGAAGCAGCCGCTCAGGGAGATGCGAGCGTCAGGGTGGAAATGCAAATTGGAGGAAGAGGCATCGCTCCTGTCCTGACTGACGGAATGAGATATCTAGTTCCCACGAAAGCACGTGTAAAAGTCCTGGCTGTAGAGGGACAGGTGAGTGGATAAATAAGTACCTGCGGATGAACATGGGCACACACACACACACGTGTGCACATACACACGTGCTGTCTGCACCCCTTAAACCTGTCTTGACATAACAAGAGCCAGGCCTGGAGGAGCTTTCACAAAGTCCCAGGTGGAAAACTCGGGATGTGATGGAGGAAGTGTCCTGCCCGGAAAGAAGAGTGAAAGAAGGCGGGCAGGAGCTCACAAGCCCTGTCTTTTCTTTCCTGATGCTGAGGACGGAATGTGAAGGCAGAGCATTTGGAGCAGCTGTGGGTGCCTGGTGGGTGCCGGTCGGCCAAGCCCCAGCCCCAGCTCGAACCTGCAGCCGCTTCCAAGTCAGTGTTGCTAAGAAGTCGGGGGTTCAGCTCAGGAGGCAGAGTTTGGGGTGCTGAGGCTCCGCTCTAGAGGGTCCCCAGCCAGAGGTGGTGGCCGGAGCGCAGCACACTCAGCCCCCGACGGCGCCCACCTGCCAGGAGCCACCAGCAGATTTCAGGAGCAGACCCCGGCCTCCGCAGCCAACCACAGACCGTGCCAGGCTCCCCCTCGCCCACAGCAGGGAAGAAGGAGCTCCAAGGGGCGGAATATTTGCCCCTGGAAGCTGAGTCGGCCCGAAACTCAAAGAGCCTGAAATCCCTGTAGCAGTTTCTCTCTCTTCCAGCTGCCGCCGGTGTGTGAGGAGGGGTCAGCACAGAAAAGCTAAGAAAACGTGAGGAAACCGGCCATAAAATCATAAAAACTCCGATTCTCCTTGTTCTCAATGAAGGCTTAGCATCTATGTGACAACAGGGAGTTACGCTTAGAATCGAGTTATAAACACAAAAGGCAGATACATCATTGCTTTATATTATAAACAGGTGACTATACAGCCAGGTAATTGTAGAGAAAAAATTTTAAAAATACACTGAAATATTAGTTATGGTTGGATCATGACATCTGTATTGTTCAAGGTGATTTCATCTTTTTCTATTTCGTATAGTTTTTATAATATAAAAATAAAGTTTCTTTGCGCCTGCGTCTTCTCCTGAAGATGGTTTCATATACGTAGTTAATTCTGCTTTCCTTCTGGACGCTGTCTTGCCACTTAGACCAGTGATCAGCTATTTCCTCCATCCCAGATGGGAACATTCACAGAAAAATACTAGGAAATTTGACTGATTACCTTGCTGTGATGGACAAGCTGGGAAAACCCTTTGGCTAAAATAAAATACTTTTTTATTCAGTTGTAGGTGATAGTTGGTCTGGAATTCTTTCTTTTTAAAAAATATTTTGAATTTTGCTGAAAAATCCACGGAATGCACAGGTGAGCGGCAAAACGACGTAACATTTAACCAGATCATCTGACTGTGAGTTCAAAACTTTAAAACTTATCATGGGTCCCATGAAGGAGCCAGTTCCACTCCGCAGTCTGCATTTTCTAAATAAGAAACTGACAGTTCGGGTGAAGTGAGTGCAGTTGTCCTGATCTTGTTCATATTCGACTTTCAAAAAATCCCTGTTTGGAGAAAGTGAAGGAGGGAAAAGCTGGAGTGGATGCAGAGGGGGTGAGGAGGGCAGAGCCCCAGGGCAGGGAATGAAGCAGGGCAGAACCCCAGGGCAGGGCAGGGAGCAGGGCAGAGCCCCAGGGCAGGGCAGGGAGCAGGGCAGAGCCCCAGGGCAGGGCAGGGAGCAGGGCAGAGTCCCAGGGCAGGGAATGAAGCAGGGCAGAGCCCCAGGGCAGGGCAGGAAGCAGGGCAGAGCCCCAGGGCAGAGCCCCAGGGCAGGGCAGGGAGCAGGGCAGAGTCCCAGGGCAGGGAATGAAGCAGGGCAGAACCCCAGGACAGGGCAGGAAGCAGGGCAGAGCCCCAGGGCAGGGCAGGGAGCAGGGCAGAGTCCCAGGGCAGGGAATGAAGCAGGGCAGAACCCCAGGACAGGGCAGGAAGCAGGGCAGAGCCCCAGGGCAGGGCAGGGAGCAGGGCAGAGTCCCAGGGCAGGGAATGAAGCAGGGCAGAGCCCCAGGGCAGGGCAGGAAGCAGGGCAGAGCCCCAGGGCAGAGCCCCAGGGCAGGGCAGGGAGCAGGGCAGAGTCCCAGGGCAGGGAATGAAGCAGGGCAGAACCCCAGGACAGGGCAGGAAGCAGGGCAGAGCCCCAGGGCAAGGCAGGGAGCAGGGCAGAGTCCCAGGGCAGGGAATGAAGCAGGGCAGAACCCCAGGACAGGGCAGGAAGCAGGGCAGAGCCCCAGGGCAGGGCAGGGAGCAGGGCAGAGCCCCAGGGCAGGGCAGGGAGCAGGGCAGAGCCCCAGGGCAGGGCAGGGAGCAGGGCAGAGCCCCAGGGCAGGGCAGGGAGCAGGGCAGAGCCCCAGGGCAGAAGGGAGATGGAAGAGGGCAGAGGTGAGGAGGGCAGAGGGGAGGAGGGCAGAGCAGCCACAGGGTGATGACTGTGTTAAGCGGAGCACCAGCAAATGAGGGAAGTTCAGCCCAAGTCCCAGGCTGGCTCTTGCTCTCAGGTGAGTGGGGAGCAGTAGGCGCCTGCAGGGAGGACCCCCTGCTAACTTGCAGGATGACGTGAAGGCCACGCAGAGCCACCTCAGGAGAGAGGACAGGGGTCTGAACCGCCACCCGTGGCAGGACCTGTGGCCTCTAACACAAAGCCCTCACATCTCCTCTCATGAGGCCACCACAGGGACGCAGGTTCTAATCATCCTTTCTCATCAAGGTAAAGGTATTGCTGAAGAATTTAACATAAGGAGAAAACTGCAGTTCAGAAAAGGGAACGGGTTCGGCTCTGAGAGCTGCTGTTCTGAATGCAGGGAGCCCTGTGTCTGTCAAAACCCAGAGAATTCACTGCTTTTTCCTCTGACAACGGCACAGAGCAAATACATCCCTCCCTGCCCAGCCCTGCGGTCACACCTCTCAGGGAAACTGGCTCTTTGGACCAGGAATGAATAAATGGTTTTATGGGTTTTTTTTTTTTTCATCAAATAAACGATTTCTCAGGGGACCGCCTGCCACTTTGGGGATTTGGCCCCAAGACGGCCTCATCGGGAGGGCTGGATGATTTCTATTAGCCGGAGAGAAGGAAACGCAGCTGTAGGATCCATACACGCTTCCTGGAGCTGCTCTTAAACACTGTAATTACCTTTTAGCTCAGAAAGAGCACTCTGTAAGCCTCCAACATCCAGTAACTCAAGTCCTGAGGAGGCAGCGCGGAGCCCAGGGGTGGGTCATTAGCCATCTCCCTTCGGGGAAAGGGAGCGGGTTTTCAGCACTCACCTGTTCCGTCTCCCTCACCCAGCCGAGCCCCCACCGCGTGCACGCGGCTTGTGAATCGCTACAGGACTTTCCAAACGTGTTTGGCCGCATCACCTCCAAATATAAATTCGTGTTTCACTTTTTCATTCAATTCTCATTCCGTATTTTCTTTCAGAACATGAAAAGACAGCACAGTAGAAAAGTGCTGTTTAAAACCACGATTTCCTTCCGTATAAAGTGCTCCAAGTCCAGCACTTTATAAAATCCAGCACTTCGAGCACTTTATAAAGAAGGAAATTGTGTTTTTAAAAACTGTTGGCAGTTACAATAGCGAACTTTCCAAATGATTTCTCAACGGGGTTCCGAGAAGAAAGGCCAGCAAGAGCTCTCTCCTCTGTGAGAGGGTCCTCAGCCAGCTTTGACTCTCAGGAGGCACCGGGAGGAGGGCGGGTGCTGGCCCCAGGCACCCCCAGTAATAGTATCGGCTGGCGGCAGGCGAAAGGCCAAGGGCACTGGGGAGGGTCACAGTCAGTTCCTGGGCACGCTCTGCACTCTGCAAAGCTTCCTTTATGTACAAATGCCGCATGCCAGTGTGAGAGGACCAGCTCCGGGGGGCTGGCTGCGCTGGGGGCCTGCAGTGTAAGGGGGTCTTTGCCGAAGGCAGACAAGAGCCGCCGTGCCCAGTCGGTGCAGGCTGACACTTGGGGGTTCGGGTTTGAGGGTGAACAGTGTTCCCGCCCCGCAGCAGTCCAAGCAGGAGCAGGAGAGCCTGAACCGGGCGCGAGTCTCCAGGTGGGCCTGTGGTTGCACTTTGTAAGATGAAGGTTAGACACATGGGATTCCTAAACTCTCTTTTCACAAACCACCCATTCATCAAAATTATTATGCTTAGTTGCGTTTTCAAGCCTTACGTCAGAAATAATACCGATACATCATTGAAAGCAAAACGAAGCAAAGGGTGGCTCCCTCTCCGGCCTCAGCTGATATTTAAACAACGTAATTTGAGTAATAAGATTAATTTGTCCTAACTTTTGACTACGATGATCTTTTGTCGTTTTTAAGGCAGGGTCTGCTCTCTTGCCCAGGCTGGAGGACAGTGGGGCCAACCCTGTCCACTGCCGCTTCCACCCCTGGGGTCCGGCCATCCTCCCGCCTCAGCCTCCCGTGTAGCTGGGACCCCAGGCATGCGTCACCATGCCCAGCTAATTTTTATAGTAGAGATGAGGCCTTGCCATGTTGCCCAGGCTGGTCTAGAAGGCCTGGGCTCAAGTGATCCTCCCACCTCCATCTCATTACAGGTGTGACCCCCCCAACGACCGCCCGATCTCTTCCAGCACATTCTGATTCCTTGTTCCAGGGCTAGACCCTTCTTCATTGGCCCACAGCTCCAGGACTTCAAAACCACTTGGAATCAAAGTACGTACACAGTTATTGATTATCTGTGCACATTTCCACTTAAGTAGTCAGCCCAAATCTTCCCCTTCGTGATCATCTGCTATAAGAGCATTTCTATCCGAATTCTGCACCCTCGAATCCTACTCCTACTACTCCTTGCATTAAAGAAAGAATAAAGATACAGAACTTTAGTGTCACTGAGTTCAGAAACCACGTCAGTTTCCCTATACAGGAGTAGGACAGAGCGCCCAGCACGAGAGGCCCTGCGGGACCCCCGCTCCTGCTGCATCGGGGCCTCCATCCTGGGCTCTCCCACCTGCGTGTGTACCTGGGCTCCTGGCCAGACTCTCAGCGCTGGCTGGGTCACCTGGGCTCATTGCAGAGACAGGCAGTGGCAGCTGAGTCCCAGGGTCCCAGGGTCACAGGAGGCTGCCAGCCCTGCAGGGTGGGGCTGGCTTCATCACGGAGCCACCAGCCCCAAGAATCTGTTAGCTGGCATCTGGAAAAAGCCCAGCACTCAGGAAGTTTACTCAGAAAGTAGATTCAAGTTATAGAATCGTCCACTCCCGCATGGCAGCTTCTTGCCAGGCATTGTGTGAAAAATAAATTCTTTGACTTTGATCTTCAGTTAAGGCTGTCAGAAGGTAGTTTTAACCGGCACAAGGAATGTAAATTTTACTGGCAAAAAAGTGCAGTTAAATTGTCTAAGTGTGTGTATATGTGTGTGTCAGAAAAAGCATTTAACATGATTTTTTAAAATAATTCCAGTCCTTTGATTACAGTCACACAGTCACACTACTGATTAGACTTGTAATCGATAGTCGCTGAATGCCGAAAGTCTTAAGCCACGTTGGCTTCCTCTGCAAGACAGCGTCAGGGAGGGAAAGCCCAGAGAGAAGCACAAAGCGAAGCCGAGATAAACACGGCACCACCAAAGAAAATGGAGCTAACGACTGGTGACAGGCCCGTGTGAGGACAGGGTGACCGCCCCGAGCAGCACCTGCTCTGCCCCAGCGCAGCTGGCCCCTGCCGGCAGCCCGTCCCTCACAGCTGCCCAGGTAAAATACCAGTAATTCAGGCCCATCCCCGGCCATGCTCACCACAATAATGGATCTTTTCTCTTTTGCTTTATGGCATATTTGACTCTGGCTTTTCCTTATTAACTATGTTCTTGTAACTATTTTCTTATAACTCTTAGTTATTTTTGGTAACTTTTTCCATATATGTTTTTTTTCTCTTATGAAGTCGGGTTTGGAATCTCTCAGCCACATTGCTATGAATGGGTATTTCCCATAATTGTTTGCCGAATCCAGTCTCCAGGGTTATTCATCAGTGTCTTTAAAGGGCATGGTCCTGTGTTTTCATCAGCCTGCATCTCTGACAAGTGACGTGCTGGGCGGGAAGTGTGTGTGCTTCTGTCCCAGACATTTGATTTAAACCCACCAGCACTTCCCAATCACGTGGCCACAGTCGATTTGTTCAGTACGTCTAAGGCTTGGTTTCTTTACCTGCAAAAGGAGAGGGTAGCAATACCTACTTCACAGGATGAAACGGCTCATCTCCTGCACATTTATCTTCTGTTTGAATAAACACATTGAAAAAGCCCCCTGAGCTTCAGAGCCTGGGGCTCTGGCTGGGCGAGATCGGCAGTCCGTGACCTATGCCAGGATGGAGGTGCTGCTCTGAGATGCTCTGATTTGGGATGACCCTGAGAATCACTGCATCCCATGCATGTGACCAGCTCAAGGCCACAGGGACACAGAAATGCCAAGCTCCATGGACAATCATGGATTATTATGTCTTAAATTTTGTGTTTACATTTTTTTATTTGTAGAAAGCTGTTCACGATGTATATCCTGAAGGTTTCCTGACTAGAACACACACGTAGGTAACTGCTCGCCAGTGCCACAGTTCCCCCAGGGCTTGTCTGGTGGTTTGGGGTGCTGATTGCAGTTCCTCAGAGCCCGAGAACTGCCACATCTGAAACGCCCAACATTTTCGCCCAGGCTACAACCCCCAGGCCTCCCCGTTCAGGAAGCCGCAGGTGAGCAGGTGCCTCTGGGGAACCATTCACAAAAACCTCTCTCCGGCCAGATTTCCCACTTCGCTGACTTCCAGGTAATAGCAGTTTTAAAAGGATGTTTTCCCAGAGGTTCTCGGCCCACCCAGTGAGAGGCTGTTATTGTCTGTTTTATTGAATGTGTGTGTTTTGATCTCTGTAGGATTCCGCATTCACACTTGCTCCTGAGGTCCCAGACGGGCGGGCCGCACAGCAAAATGGTGTGAGCCGTGCTGCCGCCGTGAGGCTGGAGGAACACGCACTGCACAGCTGTTCCCTCCTCGGGTTCACACACCACACTCCGCTGCCCACTTTTATTTAATAAGAAATAGGAAAACACCCGACGTTTTCCATGTTGTGTCTGGACTGTTTCCTCAGTTCACATGGAATGGTTTCCAGAACGAGGCACATTAACAGGGTATAGGCTATCCCCAGCATAAAATGGCTTGACTTAGATTTTTGACTTGTGATGGCAGGAAGGTGACAAGCATTCCGTAGAAACTGTTCTGCTGTTCACTTTCAGTAAAATATTCCACAAATGACATGAGAGCTCAACACTAACATCAAATGGGGTTTGTGGGAGATGACCCTGCCCAGCTGTGGGCTGACGCGTGTTCTGAGCGTGTTTAACGTGGACCAGGCCAGGCCGTGATGCTCCCTAGGGACATGGTACTAACTGCATCTTCTACTCACGGTATTTCCAAGGTATACGCTGGGTTTACGGAGACATAACCCCATTGTAAGTTGAGTGTCTGCATGTTGAGGTCAGTAAATCTTTTATCATCTTCCTTGGCAACGGGAAAATCACAGACTTGGGATGACAAAGAACTGGTAAATGGAGCCGACAGATACTTCAAACGGCCTGAGTTCCGACGGCAACGGCGTCCCCGGCCAACCCAGGCAGCCACAGGGTAGCCTTATGCGGTGTGAAAGGTTGTGACTTCTCCAGCTCTGCTGGCTGCAGTGCGCGAGCCCGCTGAGGTCCCAGCACTCGGGGCGCCGTCCGGAAATGAGAGACCCAAAGATCACTTTACTTTTAAAATTACACCGTCCTGAGAGTGAGTCGTCAATCCCTGTCAGGCCATTCACATAATGAGCCATTGCGTTGCCTCTGTGTCATGCTCTAAGGTGTATTCACATGTATTTCCATGAAGTTATTTTTATTTATTTATTTAAAAACGCCTAATTTTCTTCCAGCTTTATTGCATAAAATTGACAATGTGATGATTTGATGCATTGTGTACCATGTGAAATGATCACAAGTTAATTAAGACATCCATGCCTCTCGTAGTGACCTTGGTGTGTGTGTGTGTGTGTGCGTGTGCGTGTACACACACGCACACACACACACACACACAGGCACAGTGAGAGCACTGAATTTCTACCCTCTTAGTGACTTTCAAGTATGAAATACGACATCATTCACCATAGTCACCCACTGCCCCTCAGATCCCCAGGACTGAGTCACCTGCAAAACTGAAGCTTTGCACCTTTGACCAACGTCACCTCATTTCCTCACCCAGCCCAGCCCCTGGGAACCGCCACCTACTCTCGATTTCTATGAGTTTGACTTTATTAGGTTCTGCATACAAATTAGATCACGTGGTGTTTGTATTTCTGTGTCTGGCTTACTTCACGTAACATAATGCTCTCCAGGTTCATCTGTGTTGCTACAAACGGCAGAATTTCCTTCTTTTTAAAGGCTAAATAATATTTCCTTCTATGCACGTATCGCATTTTCTTTATCCAGCCTTCCTCTGTTGGACGTAGACTGATCACACGTCTTGGCTACAGTGAAGAGCGGTGCAGACATCTCCACACAGACACAAGAGAGATGCGGGATCATATGGTAGGTCTATTTTTAATTTTCTGAGGAAACTCCATATTGTTTTCCATATGGCTGCACCAACTTACATTCACACCCACAGCACGCAAGGCTTCCCTTTCTGCCGCTGCTTCCCCAAAGTGGCTGCTTTTTGTCTTTTTGATAGTAGTTCTAACAAATGTGATGTAATAGCTCATTTTGCTTTTAATTTGCATTTTTCTGATGATCATGATAGTGAACTTTTCCATATGCTTATTGGCCATTTGTATGCCTCTCTTGAGAAATAGCTTTTAGGTTCTTTGCACATTTTTAAATTGGGTCTCTCTGGATCTTTTTCTTTCTTTTCTTTTCTTTTCTTTTTTCTTTCTTTCTTTTTTTTTAAATACAGTATCTGGCTCTGTTGCCCAGGCTGGAGTGCAGTGTTATGATCACAGGTCACTGCAACCCCATTCCTGGGCTCAAGTGATTCTCCCACTTCAGCCTCCTGGTAGCTGGGGCCACAGGCACATACCACCACACCAGACTAATTTTTGTATTTTTTGGAGAGATGGGGTTTTGCCATGCTACCCAGGCTGGTCTTGAACTCCTGAACTCAAGCCATCCACCCGCCTCAGCCTCCTGGAGAGCTGGGATTACAGGCACGAGCCACACGCCTGCCTAGTCCTTTGTTTTCTTGTGATTGACTTGAGTTCCTGACATAGTTTGGATACTAACTCCATATAAGATGGATGGTTTGCAATTACTTTCTCCCATTCTGTAGATTGTCTGTTCACTCTACTGGTCATTTCCTTTGCGTGGGCAGAAGTCGTTTGATTTGATGCAATCCCATTTGTCCATTTTCGCTTTTGTTGCCTTGTGGTTTTAGTGTCTTATCAAATAAACTCATTACCAGTGTCAAGAAGTTTTTTCTCTCTGTTTTCTTTGAGTAGTGTTACCATCTAGGATCCTATGTTTATGACTTTAATCCATTTTGAGCTGATTTTTGTGTATGATGTAACAAGAGGCCCAATTTTGTTCTTTTTCATGTGGATATTTGGCTTTCCCAACACCATTTATTGAAGAGATTATTCTTTCTCCACTGTGTGTTCTTGACACCTTTGTCAAAAATAGGTTGGCTGCAGATGCATGGATTTTTTTCAAGGCTCTCTATTCTGTCCCATTGGTCTGTGAGTCTGTTTTTGTGCCAGTGCCATGCTAGTTTGATTACTACGGCTTTGTGCTATGCTTTGAAGTCAGGTGGTGTGATGCGCCCAGCTTTCTGCTGCTGTTTTTATTGTTGGTCGTTGTTTTTTTCTTGCTCAAGATGCTTTTGGCTCTTCAGCATCTTTTGCAGTTTCATATGAATTTTAAAAATGCTTTTTTTTTTATTTCTGTGAAGAACACCATCGGTACTTTGAAAGGAATTACACTGAATCTGTAGACTGCTTTGGGTAGTATGGACATTTTAACAATATACATTCTTCCAGTTCATTAACAAGGGATATCATTCTATTTATTTGTATCCTCTTCAGTTTCTTTCATCTGTATCTTGCAGTTTTCGGTGTAGATATTTCTCACCTTCTTGGTTAAATGTGTTCCTATGTGTCTTAATTCTTCATCACTGTTACAAACAGGACTCTGTGTTCTTGATTTCGTTCTCCCCTTTTATCCATTTCTAGTTTTGTATCATTGTGATCAGAAAAGGTACTTCATATGGCTTCATCTTCTTAAATTTGTTAAGACTTGTTTGTGACCTAATATAGGATCTATCCTGGAATATGTTCCTCATGGGCTTGAGAAGAGTGTGTTCTGCTGCTGTTGGATGGAACGTTCGGTACATGTCTGTTACATCCATTTAGTCTGCAGTGTCGTTCAGGATCTCGGTTTGCTTATTGATTTTCTGCCTGGATGATTTATTCATTGTTGGAAGTGGGGAACTGAACTTCCCTACTAGTATCACACTGCCATTTCCCTTCGGTTCTGTTAACATTGACTTTATACATTTAAAGTGCTCTAATGTGGAGTGCATGTGTATTTGTAACTGTTATGTCCTCTCAATGAATTGACCCCATTATCATTACACAGTGCCCTTCTTTGTCTCTGGTTACAGTTTATCACTTAAAGTCTGTAAGTACAGCCCCCGATCTCCTCTGGTCACCATTTGTATGCAGTATCTTTGGGTTTCCCTTTACTTTCAGCCTGTAAGCAGCATAGATTTGCATCCTGTTTTAATATTCCTTCAGGCACTTTATGTCCCTTGCCAGGAGAAGTTAACCGTTTACATTTAAAGTAGTTACTGATAATAAGGATGTACTATTGCCACTTTGCTAATTGTTTATGGTCGTTCTGTATCTCCTCTCTTCCTCACCTGCTGTCTTCCTTTGGGATTTGATCATTGTTTCAGCGGTATGCTTGATTCTTTGCTCTTTATCATTTTTGTTTCTACTGTAAACATCACTGTCCTTTTGGAAACTTATGTATGTGAGGAGACTTATTTCTCTTGCTGCTTTCAATATTCTCTATTTGTCTTCCACTTTTAAGAATTTGACTGTAATGTGTCACTCTGAAGATCTCTTTGTGCTCAACGTCATTGTGGTTTCTTTGGGCGTCATGCATCTAGCTGTTCATTTCCGTCTCAGATTTGGAAAGTTTCCGTCATTATTTCTTTAAATCAGCTGTCTGCCCCATTTCTCTTTCTCTGCTTCTTTTGGAATGATCATCATGCATATATTGTCTCTCAGTCCTGTGGTCTCTTCACTCTCTTGTTGTCGTTCTGCTGGATGATTTCAATTGACCTGTCTTTGATTTCACTGATTCTTCCTTCTGCTTGTTAGAGTTTCCTTATTGAAGCTCTCTATGGAATTTTTCAGTTAAGTCATTTTTCTCTTCAGCTTCAGAATTTCTATTTGGTTATTTTTAATGATTTCTATCTATTTCTTAACTTCTCATTTTTCTTGTGTAGTTCCTGATTTCATTCAGTTGTCCTATCTGTGTCCTCTTGTCATTCACCGAGGCTCTTTAATATGATTGTTTGAAATTATTTGCCAGGCAGTTCATCTAGCTCCATTTCCTTAGAGTTGTTTGGTCCGGAGCTTGGGGCTGCAGGGGCTAGTCTGGCCCTGAAGTTATCGGAGGTGGGCCTGGTCCTGGGGCTCACGGCAAAGTCGGATGCTTGCCACACCCCCATCTGGCCCCTCCCCGAGAGGGTATGTGTCTCTGTGCTGTGCCGTGACATGGGTAACGTGAAACTGTCTTTCCTACCCTCTTAAACACATTTTTTTTCTTTATTACACCAGGTACTTTGGCGTCTCATATTAGCCCTTCTGAAAGTATTTTCATAGGTGGATCATTGTCCAAATTGATGTTTCTGTAGGGAGAAGAGCACTGGAAACTCCCATTCCACCATCTTGCTAACATCACTTCTTCTATACAGCTGTTTTTAAACCCTGCATTTTTATAACTTACTGAAATTTATTGTATAACCTACATATACAACACCTACTTTATAAAATAACTACATTGTTCTCAATGTTCTGGCAAGAATCTTCCTGTTTAGAGAGATTCAGAAAATGTACACTCATGCTTTCAACAATGACAGGGAATACCTACCTCCCCATTATACCCACCTGCCATAAATATCAGCTATTTCCTCCCTAACAGTAGAAGAGTGGGACCAGAGTTGCTGTTTTTCAGAATCTTTTGTAATTCTTTGTACTTCAGCGTATATGTTAAGAGTATGATATTTAAAAGAAAATCGAATATCAATTGGTAAATCTGTATCTACTTCCAGAAATACCCATTTTGTAAGAGTATATATGTCTGACACTACATTTTAAAAGAAAATAACAGGCCAAACAAAAACAGATCAAATCTTTTGAGCTAAAAACGATTTTTAAGAAACAAGTGACTAGCAGATTGAAGATGATGGGTAAAGTTCACAATTATAATCTTTATTCTTCCAACAGAATTATGCACATTTGGTTTTTAAGAGAAAAAAAGGAGTATTACAGAAGTTCTTCATTTTATCTGAGCCAAAAACAGACTTATGTTCACAATAACGATTAAATTTCATTAATCTGATGTTGTTCCACTATATAAGTGCATTTCAAAAATGAATTTTAAAATAATAATCATCATAATTTTAAAACTCAAGCTTTCACTTTATTTTTAGTTGTCTAAACTTAGCCTGAGCCCTCTGGCTGGTTTTCATAAGATTGAAAACAAGCCAGTCTCTTTAGAAAAAGATTTTCTTTTCCTTAGGGAGTTTATGGCTCAGGAGATCAGTAACAGGATATACAAACTTCTTTTGCAGATTGCACGTCACCCCTGAGCTGCCCTAGTTTGAAGCTTTAGAGAAATGCGCAGTAAACTGAGTGCTGGACACGCGTTGTGCGTGGTTTGATCTGTGATTCAGCCCGGCCGCCATCACGCAGGCAGCCCTAAGTCAAGGCGTGTCAAATGGAGGAGGCAGGAAGTGCTGGGAACGCGAGCGCCGGGTCCTCCGAGGGGGCGAGTGCTGGTGCCGAGTCCTCCGGGAGGGCGAGTGCTGGGAACGCGAGCGCCGGGTCCTCCGAGGGGCGAGTGCTGGTGCCGAGTCCTCCGGGAGGGCGAGTGCTGGGAAGGCGAGCGCAGAGTCCTCCGAGGGGGCGAGTGCTGGGAACGCGAGCGCCGGGTCCTCCGAGGGGGCGAGTGCTGGTGCCGAGTCCTCTGAGAGGGCGAGTGCTGGGAACACGAGCGCCGGGTCCTCTGAGGGGGCGAGTGCTGGTGCCGAGTCCTCCGAGAGGGCGAGTGCTGGGAACGCGAGCGCCGGGTCCTCCGAGGGGGCGAGTGCTGGTGCCGAGTCCTCCGAGAGGGCGAGTGCTGGGAACGTGAGCGCCGGGTCCTCCGAGGGGGCGAGTGCTGGGAACACGAGCGCCAGGTCCTCTGAAAGGGCGTCTAGCGGCCGCCCCCGGCGCAGGTAACGAGTTAGTGTGACAGACATGGATGACGGTCCTCGGCCTGGCTGCGTGGTTCACTCCCGGGCCCGAGGTGACAGCACCGCAGGGAAGGGGAGGCCACGTGGGGAGAGTCTCCTCCGGGACCTGCGGCAACACCAAGCGTGCCCTGAATCGCGGCTGTCCTCAGACCCACGGGGAACAGTAGTGCATTGTTGCTGTGAATGGCATCCGAGAGTGAGAAACGGGAAGGGAGTTTTCTAAAGAAAAACAAAGGAAAGCTCAGTGTGCTTTCAGGGCTTGTAACAAATTGGAGAGATTGCACAGATTTACCTAAAAATAATTTGGCCCAATAAAACTTGCTTGGTCTGAGAAAGCTACAAAACTCTTCGCACTTAATGAAATCCCAGCCAGTACAGCACTAATAAATCTAACCTCATCTTTCAAAACTGTGTTTTTGGACAGAAGAACTTCATAGTATTGGATGGAATCCACAGTAAACTGATTCTTCAGAAGGCTTTAGTGAATGTGTGGTCCTTTACCATGTGAAGGACACACAGTTTGGTTTGTTAGGGTTTTGTGATTAGATCAAAGCTCAAAATATGATACTTTGTGTGAAAAATATTAATCAATGCTCACAGAGAATAAATGCCAGGAAGGCTGTTATTCTCAAAAATCTCACAATCACCTTGTTAATTCAATATGAATATGGCGTCTTTAATCTTTATATAGCGACTCTTTGCTTTCCAGATGTCGTTGTGCTTATAACCTGCCTTTGACACCCATCTGTAAGAGATCCATGAAGCAAACAGCACTGAGGGAGTCAGCTGAGGCTGGGGACTGTTCCACAAAGGAACCTCTACAAGAGTCTTATAAATAAAGCAAATATCTGAATCAGAATTCATGTCTCTAAGGAGAGAACTCTCCATGGAAGACTCAGCAGTGTGCTGTGGAAAGCAGTGATCTTCTCGGGAGCAACTCGTCTTTAGCAATGCTTCAGACATGGAACTCGGAATCCAGGCTGCTCGGCCGTGTGGGCCAGAATGGGGTGTGGAAGACACGGGTGGATGTGGAAGGAGGAAGTGGGACCCTGGGTATTTCCTAGAGGAGGAGAAACGCCTGTTTCAGGTTGGCTGATGTGGGAGGGTGTGGGCAGCGATGAGGGATGCTGAAGAAGGCAGCCGCCGTTGAAATGCAGGTGAGTTAAGGATGCAGCGTAAGTGCAGAACCCGCTTGGAGTGTGTGACCCTGGAAACGTGCTTCCACAGCGTGTGGGCTCTATGAGACAAAGCTGTTACAGGAGGCAACACGGTCGGCATTCCGCCTCACCAGGTGTCACTGCAAAAACAATCAATTCACTAGCTTCCTCTGCACCTGCAGGGTGGTTTTGTGCCCATGGCATGCCCTCCAGCCAGTGCCAGCTTTCTAACCTGGCGTTCACCTTGCTTTGCCATTCTGGGTATCGTGAAAAGCTCAGGCCATGGGCTGCAGATGAGGTGTCTTCCCTTTGTTTATTTTGAGACTGGTCTGTATCTGGGTCACTATTCATGTAACTGCTTTTTCCACTACACCTGACGGCTGTGGCTCGCGGAGCAGTTGCGGAAGCCCCTTCAGAGCACAGAGCACACAATGGCCATCCGCCCCGCCCTGCGGACCTGTAGGAATATGGCGAACGGGAATGCTGTCATCTCGTGGGTCAGAGTGGCTTTGAATAACCACAGTTTCAATCCTAATACTGCCATCTAGTTCATTTGTAACTTTGGAGGAGTCATTTATATTCCCGGTCTGGCCGGGCCCAGTGGCTCATGCATGTGATCTCAGCACTTTGAGAGTCTGAGGTGGAAGAATGGCTTAAGCCCAGGAGTTCAAGACCAACCTAGACAACACAGGAAGAACCTGTCGCTATAAAAAATTAAAAATTAGCCCGGCATGGTGGTGCGTGCTTGTAGTCTCAGCTGCTCGTGAGGCTGAGGTGGGAGAATTACTTAAACCTGAGATTCAGAGGTTGAGGCTGCACTGAGCCGTGACTGTGCCACTGCACTTTAGCCTGGGCACCACAGGAAGATCCTGTCTCCAAAAACAAGACTGTTTGCCACTTGTTTGGCAGAAATGCAAACAAGGAATATCAGTTGAGCCAAACTGATTCCTAAGCCAAAAAAAAAAAAAAAAATAGTAGGCTGACTTATGGTTGTTATTTGACACAGAAATTTAAAGGTACTAAAAAGATGTTAACAGGAAACCTACCTGAGCCCAGGCTGGCCAAGGAAATTAGAAGGTATCAGGTAACTCTGCAGACAGCATCGCCCGCCTGCACGGGAGTCACCCACTTGTACACCCCAAATCCACCTCAAACTCAGCGATCTCTGATCAGGTGCAGCCCCTTCAAATGGCTCCTGATGACCTCTGACCTGTGAATGCCCTGCTTCTGTGATGTCACCATCCTCCATCCAGTTACACAGACCATGTCCTCTGCCTTCGTTCTCATGGTCCATTTTCTACCTAAATACTCTTAACAGCAGTCCTTTGTCCACGCCCTCACCCCAGCCGTCATCTCATGCTGGTGCCGGCCCAGGTTTAACTCTCAGCCTCCCTGTGAAACAAAGACGGTTCATCCAGAGTCGCTAGTGTGGGCCTTGGGGCGAATTCTCAGTGCAGCTGTTTGATTTAGTTGATAGTATTCTTAGTGCCTCAGGAAAATCAAAATAATGAACAAGGTTAACACAGCAAGACGGGGCATGTCAGGAAGACTGGGTTTGTCAGAGTTCCGGTGGGTTTGCCAGACATTCGCACAGTGGTCCTCTAGTCACTACAGGGACCTGGTGACAAAGCACATGAGTCATTTGTCAAAAATCATCTAACCTAATGTTGCACCAGCACAAGTGGATGCCACCGAATGGCTCCAATGAAACCCCGCCTGCGTCCTGCCATCTGGCAAGTCACTCTTCCAGTGTGCAAACAACTTCCTTGAGCAGTAAGCTCTACCCCTTACTTTTTAAAAGTTAGGTAAGATCTCTTCTGTAGGGAAAAACTTTGTTACAAAGTCGCATCCCAGCACACTACTTCTTAAGAAAGTTCGAGGAAATCAACAATCTGACTAAATACTATTCAACTAAAAACGCCTGGGGAATCCCAGCCCTCCACTCTCAGGGTCCCTTCAGACTCCATCAAACCTCCTTTCTCCTCCTTCGTGATCCAAATCATTCGGTGGAAAGAATCAGTGAAGGAGATTAAGTGAGACATCCCCAGTCACAAACCTAGGAAGTGGCAAAGCCGGGTCCCAGTCCAAGTCCACACAAGGCCAGAGTCGTGCCCCATGCTCTGTGTCATACCCTTGAATCGGTCTGAAAATAGCCTGTGCTAATAAGGAGAAGAGTCTAACCTGAACCCAGGTAGTCATCACAGCTGGTGGCATTTTAATACTTGTAGCCTCAACTGTGGCATAAGGATGAAGGAATACAACAGCTCAGGGTCCCAGCATGAGGAGGGACCACACTCGGCCTGTGCGGGCACAGAGCAGGCCCCTGACAGCGGAACACGGCTTCTCCCCAAGTGCACGCAGAGCACTCTCCAGGACGGAGCGCACATTCAGCCACGGGACAAGTTCCAGCAAACTTAACAGGACTGAAATCGTAACAATCACCTTTAAAAAAACAGTGATACTGAATTAGAAACCAGTAACGGGAGGAAAGCAGGAAAATTCAAAACTGTGGAAATTCATGCATTCTTAAACAACCAATGGGCCAAAGAAAAATTTTTAATTAAATATCATGAAATGAACAGAAGTGTTTTCATCCTTACCAAAATTTTTAGGCAGCACAAGCAGCTCTGAGTAGAAAGTTTTCAGTGATGAATGCCTGTATTTAAAAAAAATCTTGAACAAACAAATTGGATAAACTAGAAAAAATGGATAATTTTCTAGAAACATACAACCTACCAAGACCAAATCATCAAGAAAGATATCTGAACAGACCAATAACAAACAAGAAAATAGTAATCAAAAGTCTCCCATCAAAGAAAAGTCCATGATCAGATGGCTTCAGGATTGAATTCTAACAAACATTCAAAGAAGAATTAATGCCAATATTTAAACTATTCCAAAAACTGAAGTTAGAGGGAATACTTCCAAACTGATTTTATGAGCCTAGCATCATCCTGATACCAAAGCCAAAGACGCCACAGGAAAATGATAGTCCAGTATCTCTGAGGAACATAGATACAAAATTCACCATAAAATACGAGGCAAATAAATTCAACAACACATTTAAAAGATTACATATCATGACCTTCTGGGATTATCCAGCAGATACAGGATTGGTTTAACAAACAAAAATTAATGTGATATCCCCCTTTAACAGAATGAAAAATAAAAAACTTCCTCTCATCTCAATAAATACAGAAAAAAACGCTTGATGAAGTTCAGCTCCCTTTTATGATTGAAAACTCAGCAAAAGAGGTTTAGAAGAAGATTTCCTCAACATAATCAAGACCATTTATGAAGACTGTAGCTGACAGCGTAGTCATTGGGGGAAATGGGAAGATTTACCTCTAAAATCCAAAAGAAGGTAAAGATGCCCACTCTTACCACTTATTTTCAATGTAGTTCTGGAAGTACTAGCATGAGCAATCAGACAAGAAAAAGAAATAAAAGGTTAAAATCAGAAAGGTAGAAGTAAAAACATCTCTATTGTGGATGACGTGATCTGGTATGTAGAAAACCCTAAAGATACACACACACACACGCACACACACACTCACACTTAGAACTAATAAATGAGTTCGGTAAAGTTGCTGGATACTAAATCAACATCCAAAAATTAGTTTAATCATTCTACATGAATATTGACCTATCCAAAAAGAAATCCGGAAACAATTCCATTTGCAATAGCCTCAAAAAGCGTGAAAGACTTAGGAATAATTAAACAAGGAGTTGAAAGATATGTACCCTACGTGTAAATTCGTTAGAACATTGTGGGAGACAGCGTGACCATTCCTCAAAGATCTAGAATAAGAAATACCATTTGACCCAGCAATCCCATTACTGGGTATATACCCAAAGGATTATAAGTCATTCTACCATAAATGCACATGCACATGTATGTTTGCTGCAGCACTATTTGCAATAGCAAAGACTTGAAACCAACCCAAATGCCCATCAATGATAGACTGGATAAAGAAAATGTGGTACATATACACCACGGAATACTATGCAGTGATAAAAAAGAATGAGTTCACGTTTTTGGCAGGGACATGGATGAAGCTGGAAGGCATCATCCTCAGCAAAATAACACAGGAACAGAAAACCAAACACTTCATGTTCTCACTTATAAGTGGGAGTTGAACAGTGAGAACACATGGACACAAAGAAGGGAACATAACACGCTGGACCATGTTGGGGGCACGGGGGTCAAGGGGAAGAGGAGCATTAGGACAAATACCTAATGCATGTGGGGCTTAAAACTTAGGAGATGGGTTCACAGGTGCAGCAAACCACCATGGCACATGTATACCTATGTAAAAATCCTGCATGTTCTGCACATGTATCCCAGACCTTAAAGTAAAATAAAATTAAAGAAAGAAAGGTATGTACCCTAAAAACTATAAAACATCAATGAAATAGAAAGAAATTGAAGAAGACACAAATAAATGGGAAGCTATTTTATGTTCATGGATTGAAAGAATTAATATTGTTAAAATGTTCATAAAACCCAAAGTGATATATAGATTCAATGCCATGCCTATCAAAATTTCAGTGGCATTTCCCACAGATATAAAAAAAAAAAATCTTAAAATTCCTATGGAACCATAAAAGACCACAAATAACCAAAGCAAGCCTAAGAAAGAAAAATAAAGTTGGAGGCATGACACTTCCTGATTTCAAATTATATTATAAAGCTAAAGTAATCTAAACAGCATGGCACTGGCATGAAAACAGACACATATGCCAATGGAACAAAAAACAGAGCCCAGAAATAAACCTTGGTCAACTAATTTTCAACAAGGGCACCAAGAAGACCCAATAGGGAAAGGATAGTCTAGTCAATAAATTGTGCTGGGAAAACTGAATATCCACATGCAAAATAATGAAATTAGATCTTTATCTTGCACATGCACAAAACAAACTCAGAATGGATTAAACTGCTGAAACCGCAAATCTCTAGAAAAACAATAGGTTTTGCTCCTTGACACTGGACTTGGCAATGATTTTTTGAACTGAACACTTACAGCACAGGCAACAAAAGCAAAAATAAACAACCGGGATCACATCAAACTAAAAAGTTCCACACAGCAAAGAAAACTATTAAAAAAAAACCGCAACCTACAGATTAGGAAAAAATATTTGTGAACCATATATCTAATAAGGGTTTAATATCTAAAAAATATAAGAAACTTACACAACTAAACAACAACCAAAAAAAACCCATGCTCGATCTTGACCCCCAGTGTGGTGGTATTGGGAGGTGCCCTCATAAAAGAGACTTCAGAGAGAGTTCACACCCTTCCTGCCCTCGGGCCCTCCCTCCGTGTGAGGACACCGCCTCCATCTCCTTCAAAAGCAGCAGTGGCAAGGGACCACCCTGGCTGGAACCCCGGGGGCCTCACCAGACCACAGTCCTGCTGGTGCCTGATGTCGCGCCTCCAGCCTCCAGAGCAGAGGGATGAGTTGTGGTTCCTTATAAATTACCCCATCCGAGGTATTTTATTACAGCCACAGAAGCAAGGCGGCTGGAAAGGAAATGGGTGAGCCCACCGGAGGAGGAGCACCCAAGACCCTCAGTGTGAGGGCACGCGGGCTGGGTGGGAAGAGCTCGGGAGGGCGTCCCGTGTGTGTGCCACACGCTGAGGAGATTCCTCCTACCCGCTGGCAAGAATCCAAGCATTGTAAGAGTCATATGAACATGGATTAGGCGGAACCATATGAAACTGCTCTTTGACCATTTTTTATGCCAAAAATACGGATTTGATAATATTCAACATTGTGTGTCTTCTTGACATTTCAGTATTTTTATTGTTAAATAAAATTGTTATTTTGTTTTTAAATGCTTCATATTGTTTATATTAATTACTAAATATTTTTCAGATCATAATTCTTATTTTTTATTTTTGAAATTTGTTATTTTTGTTTTTAAAATAACTTACTTCCTTGTATACATAATATTTTCTGTAAGTGTTATGTTTTGAGATAGGGTCTCACTCCCTTACCCCATCAACCAGGCTGGAGTGCAGTGACAAGATCATGGCTCACTGCAGCCTCAACTCCCCAGGCTCAAGGGATCCTCCACCTCAGCCTCCTGAAAACCTGGGACTACAGGCATATGCCACCACGCCCTGCTAATTTTTGTATTTTTGGTAGAGACAGGGTCTCACCATCTCACCCAGGCTGGTTTTGAACTCCTGAACTCAAGCAGTCCTCCTGCCTGGGCCTCCCAAAGTGCTGGGGTTACAGGTGTGAGCTGCCACATCCACATTATACTTTTGTAACTCTTTATTCTCTATTTTCAGCTCTCCTTTTATTGTAATTTCATTCTGGTTGTTTTGTTCCTGGTAGCTGTGACACGGGAGCCATCAGCAGGGCTGACGGAAGCCTCTTCTCTGCTCACCCCAGCTCCTTCTGCCTCCACCAATGATCAGCGATGAACTTAAAAAATGAAATAGCCTTCACATGGAGAATCATAACCCCTAACTGCATATATTCTCCCCATGATGAACGTGCCCTGAGCTCCGGATATATCACACACATCACCTGGACTTGGCTTCGCAAACTCAGGCCCCTGCAGACACAGGCAAGGAATGAACTGCAGGCGGCCCCTGGTCTGTGGCTCTGGTCTGTGGCTCTGGCCTGTGGCCCTGGTCTGTGGCTCTGGTCTGTGGCCCTGGCCTGTGGCCCTGGTCTGTGGCTCTGGTCTGTGGCTCTGGTCTCTGGCTCTGGCCTGTGGCCCTGGTCTGTGGCTCTGGCCTGTGGCCCTGGTCTGTGGCTCTGGTCTGTGGCTCTGGCCTGTGGCCCTGGTCTGTGGCTCTGGCCTGTGGCCCTGGTCTGTGGCTCTGGTCTGTGGCTCTGGGCTGTGGCCCTGGTCTGTGGCTCTGGTCTCTGTGTCTGGGCTGTGGCCCTGGTCTGTGGCTCTGGCCTGTGGCTCTGGTCTGTGGCTCTGGGCTGTGGCCCTGGTCTGTGGCTCTGGTCTCTGGGTCTGGCCTGTGGCCCTGGTCTGTGGCTCTGGCCTGTGGCTCTGGTCTGTGGCTCTGGCCTGTGGCCCTGGTCTGTGGCTCTGGTCTCTGGCTCTGGCTTGTGGCCCTGGTCTGTGGCCCTGGCCTGTGGCTCTGGTCTGTGGCTCTGGGCTGTGGCCCTGGCCTGTGGCCCTGGTCTCTGGGTCTGGCCTATGGCCCTGGTCTGTGGCTCTGGCCTGTGGCCCTGGTCTGTGGCTCTGGTCTGTGGCTCTGGCCTGTGGCCCTGGTCTGTGGCTCTGGCCTGTGGCTCTGGTCTGTGGCTCTGGGCTGTGGCCCTGGTCTGTGGCTCTAGTCTGTGGCTCTGGCCTGTGGCCCTGGCCGGTCGAGTCATGGCTGGGGTGGTTCAGATATTCTGGAATCAGAATCACCCTTTTATAAGGAAAACGGGCAATACAGCTTTTTACATAAACTCCTGATTTCTAAAAAATGTTAGCTTACGCTTTAATGCTGTGAGGGCCAGAAAGAATATGTTTATAAGCCTCATTTGCCCTAGGGCCTCCCGTAGGCCCCTGATGAGAAACTCCATGATCCCAAGAGCTGTGGAGGCCGCCTTCTGCTGTGCAGACTTCTGACATTGGCTTAGCCAGGGAGGGAGCCGCCAAGACCCTGACAATAAGGTCATAGACGCTTTTTCCTGGTCAGGATTAAGGAGGTTATTCCTCCTATTTCATAGCAAAATGCAACAACCGACATTTATTACGCAGGGAGAAATGGAGGGGGAGGGAAAAGGTGAAACAGAAACCGGTGTCTTCAAGGCGACGTGCACAGAGGTGACGGCTGCTGGGAATGGGGCCGTCCTTGTCCTCATGGGAGCCGGGCCAGCCTGCAGGAGAACCTTGACACGCCCTTTGCTGTTTCAGTTTAAATCTAGAGGCTGGCGGGCGTCACCTCCGATCCTTCCTTGGATCAGTCGCTGTGTGGGACCCATGGACGTGGCAGAAACAGGACCTCCAAGTGCAAGCAGGATGTGCAAGGAGAGGCAGTGCGCACAAGGGTGGAGGCCGTGTTCTCCTCGGAGCTGTCTGTTCATCCTCCCTTCCCCGGATCACCCGGCTCACTGGCCACACGGCATCCTTAGGACCCCACTGGGCTTATCCACAGCTGAAGGCCTCGTCCTCCCAGGCGCAGTGGCTGTGCGCATTCTCCGTCCGCCTAAGTGGGCACGGGTGATCTCCACGGGAGCCACGAGAGCATGGCTGAGGATGCACCCACTGGGAGACTGCTGGCCACGTCTTCCTCGAATCTCACTTTTAGTCAAAGACAGTAGGGGGGAAACTATTGTTTTTCATTTATTAAAAATTAAAATACTGTGAAACAAGTGACAGAATTCAGACACATTTTAATATAACATACCAACGTTCAAATAATCATCCTCATGGCACCCGAATGTTCTGTGGCCTCAGGCTCTGTGGTCACAGGTCACTCCTCGGCCTTCAATCACATCAGTAAATTGATGCGACAGCACCTTCCCCACAACCAGAGGTTTCCTGTTTGCTGTTGACAAAGAGAAAGCCCATTTTCTAGAATCCCTGTCACGGAAAAGTCTGGGGACAGCCCAGCGGGACTCACTTCGGGAGTGGCTTCCAGTCACAGGAAGGTGCTCGGGAATCTGTCCAGGCTGCGCTGAGGACCAGGTTTTGGTTCTATCTGTGCAGGCCGGCCCTCTGGGATAACACCGCCCGCCTGAGTCCTGGGGAGGACGCTGCCTCCGGCTCTCTGTCCCTCTCCTGCCGACCGGCTCTTCCTCACACCTGACTCTGCCCCAACCCTTCACGTCGGCTGCCGTGGCTTAGTCTCTGCTTTTATAGGGATGCACACGGTGGGTGCCCCAGGACCCCCCACTGCTGATGACAGCCCAGGTCCTGTCTCCAGCCTCAGCTTCTGTCCTGAACTCTGGACTGAGCACGTGGTTGTCCACCTCACCTCTCCTCTTGAATGTCCAGTCACCTAAACCTAAGTGTCCCAAACGCAGTCCCAGCCGCTGCCTCGCCCCAGCCTGCAGCCCCTCCCATCTGGCTCGAGGCAGCTCCGCCCTCCAGGTGCTCTGGCCAAGCACTGGCGCATCCTTCATTCCTCTCTCTCTGCACCCCAAATCCGGTCTGACCGGAAGCGGTGTCTGCTCTGCTTTTAAAATATTTCTGGGAGCCGGGACACAGCTCGCCTGGTTCATGGCAGTAGCACCCAGAGGCTCTTGCTCTTCTGCCCTTAACGGCTGAAAGCGACACCTCAAACCCTGCGTCGCACGACGTCCTCAGGGCTTGCTCAGGGAGGGACTGCGCTTCGGATCTTACCCAAAACACCAGTTCCATTCTCTTCCTAACTTCTCTGATCTGGTGATTCCTGGACATGAGTGTGCCTGGAGCACCGTGCTGGAGACTGACGTACGGACGCCTCCCTAGAGGAGTTGCTACAGGAGTTTGAAGATGCCTTCTCTCCTGACCCAATGGAAATAAATGCAGGAGGAACCAGAAAGACACACAGAAGGGGCCTGGAGACGCTCCCGCCTGGCACCTGCCGAGGTGAGCACGGTCCCCTCCCTCCCTGGCCTGGGCTACCCCCTGCAGTGTGAGCGGCTTGGGCCGGGGTTGGGTCCTCACCGTCTCTGTTCTAGGCCAGCCCTGTGGGACTTAGGAGGCTTCTAAATCTGCTCCAGGCTTGTCGGAGTTTCTGAAACACCAGGCAGAGAATACGGCGGCGCTGGAGACCTGCGGGTGGTTAAGCCACCTGCATCTCCCCCTCTGTGAACTGTGGACTTTGAGTCTCTGTCTGTGGCGTGTCTCTGTAATTAATCAAGATTGCACCACATTGATTGGGGCTCAAATGATGTTGGCAACAATGTCTAATGTATTGATGGAGCTAATGGATGTCAAACAGCATTGATTTCAGCTTCTCAGGGCTTGTGTCCGTCCACTGATAGGCAGCGTCTGGGCACTGTGCCTCTAGCTAAGGGGGTGACCTGATAGAAACGTGTGACACTTCACCTCAGGGTCGCCCTATCCAGTGGCAACAGAGGCACAGTCAGCCCAGAGCCCTGAGCCCTTCAAAACTAAACATGGCTTCAAAACCAGAAAAACGAGCTACAAAGTTAAAATTAACACATGATAATTATTAGTCAAAAAACACTTTTTCATCTTAGCCACGTGATTGTAACTGAACCAACATGTTTCTTCATCGGCTGTATTTACCATGCGATGCCACACAAGATTTCCTGTTGCACTTTTCGGCTGCTGACCTCTAACAGTCTCCATCTTCAGACAGCGCAGCGAATTCATTCATAACTGCTCTGTTTTCCTGACTTGGTGTTTAATGGGTTACGGAGCTCTCCTCGGCACGGTGCCAGGCCCTGGGGGATCGGTAACTTGAATAGGTTTGATCAGTAGGTTATGAACGCCACATTTGACGTTCGATTTGCCGTGAGGTTTTGTCCTCAGGGCCGGGGAAAGCCTCACAGAGACCCTCCTCCAGCTGCCGTCTTCCCAGCCACCTCCGACACTGCAGGTCAGGTTCCATCGTCGCCGGGAGACCAGCCAGTCAAACCCGTGCACTTTCTGCAGCCCCGTGTGTTCACATCAGAGAGACACCGATTTGGAGGCAAGTAAGTTGCTGACTTAAGGTTCTGCTATTGTCATGCTCCCAACCACATTGCTACCGATAACTTAGTTTCTAAATTTGAGTAAAAGGCACATCGGCCTCCCTGTCTAATCTTAAATGCTCTGGACATTCCATGCTTGAAAATTAGGTGGTCGGTTTTCAGAATGTAGGAAGGAGCAGAGACGGTGTGATATAAAGATAGAAAGAAAATGGTTAATTCGGTCGTTACGCACGTCTGTCTCTACTGCACGACCGTTACAGATCTTTATCTCTTCATTTCCTTAAAAGGAAGACGCGGACTCACTCAATAGAATTATCAGCTTAGGCAAGTTAGGCATTGATTTGCCAAACCACTCTCTGGATTAATAATAAACTTCAAGTTCCTAGGATGCTGGAATCTAAGATCAATACCTTGTACCTTTAAAACACACCTTTCATCACTTTCACGCATATGAAAAGGCATTGTTTTCTGGCTTTCGTCCAACAGAAGTTATCATTTGAGAAGGCTGAAATCGTCTTTCTCAGTACATATTAAAATTGCATTGTGGAGAAGGAATCACGCGTCTCAGGTCTTCACCTTACAGACCCTCGTCCTCAGTTCCTCACGGCACAAAATCCGAAAGGTTTGTACCAACTCCCGGGGCCTGGCACCGTGCCAAGTAGAGCTCAGTAACCTGCTAAGCACCAAGTCGGTAAGACAGAGCGGGCTGTGAACGAACAGGCTGAGGATGGAGGCCGTTAGAAGTTAACAGCCGAAAAGCGCGACAGGAAATCTGCGTGTCCCTCGTCTCCACCTCGCCAGCACCGTCCTGTCTCGTTTTCCCCGACTCTCGTAACGATACTCAATTTTCTCTTTAATGTGTTGAACAGTTTGCGTTAGGACAGTCCAAAGTTGATGCCAAGTGGCAAATTTTCTAAAGCTTTGGATTTTTTCTGTATATGCATTAAGATAAAATACAGAAAAGGAATACAGGAAAAAAGTTGCCAAAACGTCTATCACGTAATATTGTAACATTTAAAACACATGCTTTATATATAATGCAGTGTTGAAAATGTCTTCAGAAGTATCGACAGAAAGCCCTCGTTTTCACTGTGATAAATGTGTACGACACGAAATTCACCACCGTCACGACTTTTGGGTGTGCGGTTCACTGGCATGAAGTTCATTCACATTGCTGTGCCGTCAGCCGCACCACCCATCCCCAGGACATTGGCACTTTCACGAAGTAACACTTCGTGCTGTTAGACCGTCCCGCCCGCCCCTTCCTCCCCAGGCCCTGGCAGCCTTCCTTCTCCTTTCTGTCCGTGGATTTGACTCCTCTGGGGAACTTCGCACAGAATGACGCATGTTACGCCTGGCTCGTTACACGGAACAGAGTGTCTCCGAGCTTCATCTATGTGGAAGGGTCTATCAGAACTTCATTTTCTAAAGGCTGAGTAGTGTCCCTTTGTGTGTGTATACAGCGCGTTGTGTTCATCCATTCATGTGTTGATGGGAGGTTAGGTGGCTTCTACCCTTCGAGCATCGTGTAAAGTACCGTTTTGAACACCAGTGTACACACGACTGTTCCAGTTCCCGCTTCCAGTTACTTTCAGCATATAACCAGGGGCGGCACGACTGGACCGTGCGGGGATTCCGTGCTCGGTTTTCTGAGGAGACCGATCCTGTTTTCCGCAGCGGCTGCACCATTTCACGTTCTCGTCAGTGCGAGAGGGATCCAGCTCCCCAACGTCCTGCTCACACTTGCTACTTTCTGTTTGCTCGGTAAGAGCCACCCTGATAGGCGTGCTGTGCGGTCGCGCGTGGCTTTGATCTGAATTCCCTTTGCTTAGTGGTGTCAAGCATCCGTTCGTGTGCGTGTTGGCCGTCTGCGTTTCTTCTTTGGAGAAAAGTTCACTCAGCTCCTTTGCCCACAGTTTAATTAGGTTGCTCGTTTTCTTTTCTTGTTGTGCTGTAAGAGTCCTTTTGTGCATTCTGGAAATTAATTCCTCATCAGATTTATAATTTGCAGATATTTCTTCCACTTACATGGGTTGTGCATCCACTATGCTGATCATTTCCTTTGATGCACACAAGTTTGTATTTTTAATGAAGTCCAATTTATCTATTTCTTCTTTTGTTACCTGTACTTTTGATGTCATGCCCAAGAAACCACTTCTAAATTTAATGTCCTGAAACTCTTCCCTATGTTTTCTTCTAAGAACTTTATAGCTTTACTCTTACATTCAGGCCTTTGATCCATTCTGGGTTGTGTTTTTGTATGTGGTGCGAGGTAAGGGTTCAACTTCATTCTTCTGCATGCACCCAGCACCGTTAACTGAAAAGCCTGTCCAGAAGGTTCCCATTTAAAAAAAAATAATATTCAAAGGATGCATTGTTACCAGTTTTTAATTTAAATGCCGATTTTTATATTAAAATACAAAAATGCTTATCATTTTTAGGCACTTACCCTATGCCAGGCACTATAGTAGACACTTTGTACCCATAATCCCTAAGGCTCGCAGAAGCCCTGGGAAGTTTATTCTTTATCAGCCACTTTTATGAGCACTGATTTAGCATTGATTAAAAAGCAAAGAAAAATCCCCGGTTTCTTGAAGATTAATTCTAGCTGGAGACAGAAACTAAATCAAGAAAAGGTAGAGAATCACAACTAATTAAGTCCTGGGAAAATAAACAAAGGGACGGTGGTGAGGAGTGCGGACCAGTGGGGACTGCGGTTTAAAACCCCAGCCTGAGGGCTCACAGCAGAAGCCTCTGAGTGTGGACCCGGAGCTGGGAGGAAGCCAGCAGGGGCAGTGGGAAGGGCACGGGGTCCACAGCCTGGAGAGCAGGTCCAGGGAGGGCAGGGCCAGCTGAGCTGCAGCAGGGGAGGTCAAAGACACCGTGCCCTTCCCTCTACAGGGCCTGGAAGCTGATTAGAAAGACCTCGAGAGATGGGGTTGTCGTTCCCATCATCTCCTGCACCCCACTTTATGCACCCCACACAGCTTTGAGGTCTGGTATCACGCCAGGATCGCACAGGGAGCGAACCCTGCAGGTGGACAGAGCCCAGGTCAGCCTCCCTCCATGGCCTGCACATCTTTCCACTGGGTCCCACTAACCAGCGCAACTTAGGGGACACGGTGACTTTTAGGATGTTGATTAAACCACAATGTGTTCACTGATTGCAGAGTGAATAAGCAGCTTCTGTTTTTTATCACCCAGTACAGGGAATGCCGTGCCTTCTGCCTGGAGGGTCCCTCCAGCCCTCTCTCGCTAACTAATTTGTATTCATTTTTCAAGTGCCACATTCTCCAAGCAATGTCCTTGACCAGTGGATCTAAATCAGGCCACTAACCACACCTGCCTGTTCACTAGAGCCCTTGCCATAAATTTTAATTACATCTTGATCTCTGGCCTTATTCAAGTAACACATTCCACCAACAGTGGGTTGGGAATCCCCAAGACCAGAGCCTGTGACTTGTTCCCAGGGTCTCTGGTGCCACCGCTGCTCCAGGGACACCATGGATGCTAGGAAAGGCACAGCTCGATGACGTGTGCAGGAACGTACAACACCAGAGACAAGCCACATCGCCAAGCCCTGGTAAAATACTGATACCTGGTGCCTAGTTAGGAGATTGTGATGTTCACACAGCAGCTTTCATTCCATGCCATTGCCGCGTGCCACTTGGCCTGAAAAATGCTTCCTTTTGTCTTGAATCTCGGCCCTGGAGAATATGGCACTCCCTCAACGCCACTGAGCAGGACGTCAGGGACGCGGCTCCCGTAAAACACAGGAAGCTTACGATGACGAGCTGTGTGACAAATCACTCTGTTTTTTCAACAACCACATCTTTGATGTGTGTCTTTTAGGTATGACAAATATATTTTAGGATCAGGTAATGTCAAGTAGCTTTAAAAACACACAGGAGTGAGTCTGCTTCCTGAAACTCTTTGTCATGATGGAACAGAGGAAGCAGCTGGGTGTGGATGAAGATGACCCTCGTGCTCAGGGCCGGGCCCCGGGCCCCACATCTGCCCTGGGTGCTGTTGGGACTGATCTTAGGTGTGTTAGGACTTACCTTCTTGGACCCAGATACCAGACCTAAGATACTGGGATGGTCCGTCTGAGCATCTTGAAGTCTGCATGATCCCTAAACCTTTTTCCAGCTCAAAATTTTCATGATTCTAATTATACCACCTTCTTAAATTCCTGGGAATAATGTCATTTGAAATACGACATTGGTAAGGTCTCAAGCTAAAACATATTCATGAAAGAGCCTTTTCCCCTTTCCATGTGGACCATATGGATTTAGAGTTACTTTCAAGTTTAGTGTTAGGGTTTGGGAACAAAGTGCTTTACTTTTTGAAACAACTAAAGCATTCTTATTATGTGTACTTTGAGCATCTGTGGAAAAAAATACACATACTAAAAAAACTGAAGTGGTCTTCTGGGCTATGGAAGCTCTGTAGCTACGTCAAGGATAAGTTCAAAGGCATCAGCTGTTCAGCAAAATGACAGACGCTGGAGTCATCAAAGGCAGAAAGAACCACATCCCAGTTCATCGACCCACGTCCGCCTCAGCCTCAGCACGCTGGCGTTTTGGACTAGAGGGGTCTCTGTTGTGGGGGTTGTTCAGCCACCCCTGTGGCCTCCATCTAGGAGATGACAATGCCGCCCCGGCATTCCTGAGCAAAACGTGCCTACATGGCCCAAATGGGTCTCCTGGAAACCTCCCCATAGCTGGGAAACGACTGTAGGCCCCACACCCTTGGGAGAAAGCCCCTTACCCGGCCTCCCATGACGTACAAAGGTGGACACAACCAGTCCGTGACCCACAGCAACGGTACAAAGGCCACCTGCTGTTGCAGATTGTAGGCGAAATGCGTCCAGCGCCCACTGCCCAGTGCAACTGGCCGCACCCACGTAAGTCAGTCAGTTGCTGCAGCCTGTAGCTGAGATTTAATTAGAAATCCAGAGAGGCTGATACAGCTATCAAAAGTCACACAGCCTGTGAAAGTCAGACACGTAATCTGTGATCTTCCTAGATTGTAAACTAAAGCCCAGATTTTAGACGTGAAGGATCAAGTTAACAGAGTAACTCAAACAAATAGTGAAAGTCTAGTTAGTCTAGAAAGTGTAGAATAGCTTCCCCTTTATCGCTATTTCTAAGTTTAAAATGTTACCGTTGCTACGCGCTTAAATCTTTATGTAGTAAAATGTTTTAAAAGTCTAAGTTCAGTCATATGAATCGACATTTATCAAATAATTACACGCTCGGATTTTCCTCACTGTCAGCACATTTTGACCTAATTCAATGATCTTTTCCTTCTCCAAGTTCCCATCCCAGGCAAGTTAGAAACAGTATGAGCAGAACACAGTGAGCAGAGGCAGCAAGCAGGAAGTGTAAGGAGTGACGTAATGCAGCCGTGCCCCTCTCCAGACTCCCTGAGGTACCCCGTCCTGCCACGAAGCCGTGAGTGAAAGGAGCAGCCGAAAGAGTGAACACTGAAGGTGGCGTCCACCCCGCAGGGCTCGGGCCACGCAGCACCTTTCCTCCTCCTGCAGCAGAGGGAGCCTTAAAGCTCTCATGCCCAGCTGTCCCTCCTCCGCCCCAGAACGCCTCCTCCTAAAGAGAGGACAGGAGCCTCGAATCTCTCACAAACCTCCTCCAGGGTCCAGCCGACCGTCGTCCTTACTCTGCCGTGTTTTCAGCTCTCATGGCAGCTGGAACACCACCTGCCTCCCGGCCTGCACGGCCTTTCGTGAACTAGTCAGAGGCTCCGGCCTCAAGCAAACCTTGGTCAGGAGCATGTGTGTGAAGCCATGCGGGCGGTGTGGACCAGAAGTGCGTGGACCCTGGGAGGCTCAGTCACCACAGGTGCACGTGTGTTCCGGGGCCAGGGAGAGACAGGGTGGGGCAGAGTGTGCAGGGACCACGAGCAAGGGTTGCACGGCAGCAGGACACGTGCTCAGAGAGTCGTGAGAATGATGTGGGCGTCTGCAACAGGAAACAGGACCTTCCCCAGGATCACCTGTGATCCACAGAAAGGAACTGGAGACGTGGAAAGGCCACAGGCGGAGGACGGCGTGACCTGTAACCTCCTTTGGGCCTAAAGGAAAGTGGTGACCTAACAGCCGATCCTCACATTGCACAACGACCCCTCGAAGACACGCGACCAGTTTCTCTTTCTGAATCATTCCTGGAAGGGTGGACTGTGTGATCGTAGCCAGTTATCTCCTGTCCCCCTTTAAGAGGATTGTACGGCTCTGCTCACTCTCACCGACTTGCAAGGCTTTATTTTTTATTTTCTTAATGGTCATAGTTTATTTGGTGATTAATTATCCTTCTGTGGGGGAAAAGTCTTTCATCTGATCCTGTGTTTGTAGTCCAGTGTGAATTACAGCGGCTTCTCAGGAGACCAAGAGGAAAATAGAACATAGTAAAGTGTGATCCAGCAATCCCATAACTGACATCTCTCCATAGGAAAGGAACTCAGAACATCAAAGACGCCTGCACCCACGTTCACTGCAGCAACATTCACGAGAACAAAGACATGGAGTCAACCTAAGTGTCCAGCAGTGGGTGGATTGGTAAAGAAAACGTGATATATTTAGTTACACACAGAAACACACGCACTCACGTGTGCACACACACCCACATACACGGACATGCACACACAATAGAATACTATTCAGCCACCAAGAGGAATGAAAACCTGTCATTTGCAGCAACGTGGTGCGACTGGAAGCATTAGGTTAAGGTGAATAAGCCAGGCCCCGGAGGACCAACGTCACACGTTCTCACTCGCACGTGGGAGCTGCAAACGACGATCTCGTGGAGGTGAACAGCAGAACAGTGGATACTGGAGTCTGGGAAAGATGTAGGGGTGGGAGAATGAAAACAGGCCGGTTAGCCGACACAGTCAGATAACAGGAACAAGTTCTAGTTTCTGTAGAGCAGTAGGGTGACTCTACTTAACAACAATATATCGTGTATTTCAAAATAGCTAGAAGAGAAGATTTTAAATGTTCCCAATACAAAGAAATAGCAAGCCTTCAAGGGGATGAGTGTAAGGCCGGCTGCCTCGCCAGGAGCTCGGACTTACATCCCCCTCCCACCCCCCTTTTTCCCCAAAAGCTCGGACAAGCTCAGGCATGTTCCCTTCTCCCTTTCTCGCACAGCCTGGCTTTCCCTTAAAGAACCCAGTATGCAAGCGGGGTCTTGTGATTCCAGCCAATAGCATCCGAGTCCTGTATGCAAACAAAGGCTTGTAACCTTACCCAATGGCAGTCCTGCTCTCCCACAACCAATCGAGCTCCTCCACTCCCTATAAAACCCCACGTCTGAGAGGAGTCCGTGCGACTTCTCCGGCCCCTCCTGTCGGACCGCAGAACCTCGCCCGGGAGCCTGAATAGATTCCCTCACGTTGGATCTTCTTGTGTTGGCCTCAGTTCCTTCCTTTTAAACTCGGCAAGAACCCCAGAACAAACCTCACAATGAGTATCCTAAATACCCTCACTGGATCACTGCACATTCTGTCGTGTAAGAAAAGCTTGCATGTGCCCCATAAATATGTGATCCTCAGTGGATCACTGCACACTATATTATGTATCAGTGAGAAAGTTAAGAAGCCAGCCACCTTGAGCTGAAAAGCAATGTATGCAGTCGTTCCAGACAAAACCAAAACTAACGAAAAATAAAAGGTAAGTGAAGAGTGACAACAAACAGCTGTGTGTACAATAACAATTTAAAAAAGACTAAAATCTACCAGCACGGGGCAAGGAGGACAATCGCCTACACAGGAACCGAAATTTCATTTTTCCCTGAAAGTTAAATGTCAAAATATCATGAAATAAGGCCTCCCAGTATTTGGAAGAGAACGCATGACTGCACAATGCTTCCCAGGAAGCAAAAGATGTGTTTCATCCAATAAGCAGAAGTAGCCGTGCTCGGAAACGCTCCCACTCGTGGCCCTTCCCTCCACCACGACGTGGATCGAAGTGAAGAGACCAGGAATGAAAAAATCACGATAGGAAACAACTACTAGCGAGAATCAAAAACGACTTAACACAGATGCATGTAAAGAAATCTGTGTGCGAAGTCAGATGCAAACTTCGGAAGGCTTTTCAGTCATGCGCTAGATGTGAGAAGTATCAGACTGTTATGGGATGGAGTCCCTCTGCCCCGCACCTCTCCACGTGTGTGTGTGGAAGCCCTGACTGCCGTGTTGGAGGCAGAGCACGGAGGAGGAGTAGAAGTTCCCGGAGGGCATAAGGGTGGGGCCCTCACCCAACAGGACCAGCGCCCTCAGAAAGGAAGAGACGCCGGGATGAGGTGCACAGGGGCGGCCAGGGTGAAAAGTCGATTGTGAATCATTATTTAAAAACGCAAGAATTTGACCCTTACACAAATTGATATTTAAATGTATTTTAAAGTTATAATGATTTTTAAAGTATTATAATTGTACAGTAACTGATGAATATATAAATACACACTTAAAATAGACCCAAGGAAATATATAAATGTTTTAATGTGGTTAACATAGTTTTTTCTCTCAATATATAACACAAACTAAAGCATTAAGTATAATAGAAAAAAATTCTAAAATTATTTTCCGAAAGATTCATGAGTACTGAGGTCTAACAACTCACTATAAGAAATTTATTTTCAGAATGACAGATTAATTTCTTTGAAAAGATAAAGAAGTCAAAATAAGTGAGATTGTGGAGCTGTTAGGAAACATAACGGGAATGTTTAAATTTTATTCTGATTATAAAGAACTCATTGATCATAGAAGATCTTCAACCTCTATGAAACTATAAGGTAAAAATATCGAAAACATTGTACATAGGAGGTTACAGTGCAATTGTAAAAATGCACATTGTAAAAAAGATTAAGGTAACTGCTCAGAGTAGCCATTGCTAATATTTTAGGTATATCAGTATTTTTTCTTTAGGAATAATAATGACAGTAATAACGAGAGCTATAATAACAGCAGAAAAACTACCATTCATCGAAGACCTGTTGTGCGCTGGAAGCCAGGCCCGTGATTTCCTTTAACACGACAACAATTCAAGGATGTGGGTAGCAGATGGGGAAACTGAGGCGAACCAGGCTCCATTCGGTCAGGGTGTGGGGGCTGGGACCACCTGAGAGCCCTTTCTGACCACAGACCCAGGCAGCCACAGCAGCATCCCCACATCCTGCCTGCAGGCATCTTGGAAGTCACTGGAATTTGCTCTGCATACATTTTTTTTCTGCTCTTTTACTAGGCAATCTGCCATGAGCAGTTAGTTACACATGGCTTTAAATGGTTTTTAAAAATATTTATGTCTGTATAGCATTCCATTTTAAGCTGTGCCATATTATTTTTACTTTTTCTTCTGTGGTTGGAGAGCTAGGTGATTTTCCATGCATTAAGCTCCAGACATGCTGCACTGAACAACTTTGTAAATATGTAAACCCACAGAGGTGTGCGCACGTCGCTATTAAGGTATATTTCTAAAAATGGAATTACTAGGTCGAAAGGTGTGCACATGTTTAAGACTCTTAAACAATTTTGTCTAATTACCTCCCCAAATTTTGACCAATCTACGTTCCCACTAGCTGTTTGTAAGGAGGTGTGTTCCGCTGTGTCCTGCAGCACTGATGGTGACCACTCTGAGAACTGCCCACTTGGCGATGTATCCAAATTGTAACTTTATTTGATTTCTAAATCTTACTTTTTTTTTTTTACTTTTTAAAGCAATTTATTTTATTTTTGAAATTTTTGGTGATTCATTTGTATTTTTCTTATTAATTTACAATGGTTTATTCTATATTACAGAAATTTACATTTCTGTCACGCATATAGACAAATATTTTATTACTCCATTATTCATTCATAAAACTGTTTTGATGTTTTGAAGACAGATTTTAAGTTGTGAAATATGTTAAACCTTGGTGTGTAGTTATTGTTTATACCTAAGCCCTAAAATATATAACTCACTTTCAAAAGGTCGTGGCTCCCTATTTTAATAGAAAGCAATTCCATCTCTACCAATCAATAAATTAATACATAAAAATTAGCTGGGCATGCTGTCACCTGTGGCCCCAGCCACTTGGGAGGCTGAGGCAGGAAGCCTGCTTGTGCCCAGAAGTCTCAAGCTGCACTGAGCCATGATCACACCACTGCCCTCCAGCCTGGATGAAAAAGCCAGACCCTGTCTCAAAAGAAGAGAAAGAAAGAAAAGAAAAAGAAAAAAGCAATTGAATTTCCAGATTCTTTTTCATTCTAAATTTAATTTTTAAAAAATACCAACCAGGTTTTATAGTTTCAAGTCTCATGTCTTTAGTCTATTTGAAATTGCTGTCGTCCACGGTGTGGAAGGAGGCTCCAGCTCCATGCTTCTGGACACCCGGTCTCCCAACAGCCTTTACTGAAGAGCCTGTCCTTTCTCCACTGTGTGCTCCTGGCACCTCTGTCAAAAACCAACAAGTCATAAACTCATGAACGCATTTCTGGCCCCTCAGTTCTGTCCCACTGGGCTTTGTGTCTGTTTTTATGCCAGTATCATGCTGTTTCGGTGTGTATATACTTACAGGTTTGCAATGTATTTGAAGTCAGGTAACGTCATGTGCCCAGCTTTGTTCTTTTTGCTCAAGATTGCTTTAGCTACTTGGGTCCTTTGGGGGTTCTGTATAAATTTTAGAACTACTTTTTCTATTTCCGTGAAAAATGTCAGAGGAATTTTGATAGGGAATTAATTGAATTAACAGATCGCTTTAAAGAAATTACGGGGAAAGTACTCCATGGCATTAATCTGGCAATGATTTTTTGGAGATGACCCTAACAGCACTGGCAACAAAAGCAAAAATAGACAAATGTGACTGCATCAAATTAAAAAAAAAAAAAAAAAAAAAACAACTTCCGTACTGAAAAAGAAGCAATAGGCAGCATGAAGAGAAAACTCATGGAACAAGAGAAAATATTTGATAAGAGGTTAATATCCAAAATGCGTAAGGAACTCAGTAGCTAGAAAACAAATAACCTAATTAAAAATAGGCAAATATGTGAAGAGGCTTTTTAAAAAAAGACGTACAAATGGCCAACAGGTGTATTTTTAAAATGCTCAACATCATCAATCATCAGGGAGATACAATAAAAATCACCGTAAGGTATCACCTGACACCCATTAGAGAGGCCATTACTACAGAGACGAGTGTGAGTAAGAAATGCTGGAAAAGGAACCTTTGCACACTGTTGGTGAGAGTGTAAACTGGTAAAACCAGTATGAAAAGTTTTGAGTTTCCTCAATGACCACATTACCCAGCAACTCCACTACTGGGTGTATCCAAAGGAAATAAATCAGGATCTAAAAGAAATATCTGCACTTCTGTGTTCACTGGAGCACTGTTTGCGGTAACTGAGGTGTGGCATCCACCTGAGTGCCCCCGGTGGTTGAAAGAAACATGATAAAAGAAACATGGTACCTATCCACCATGGCATACCAGTCAGCCTTTGCCTTGAAAAATAGGGAAATCCTGTCATTTGTAACAACATGAGTGAACTTGGAGGATATCATGTTAAATGAGATAAGCCAGACACAGAAAGACAAATGCCACATGATCCCACTTCAACGTGGAAGCTAAGATGGCTGAACTCATAGGAGCAGAGGGTGAAGGGTGGGTACCAGGGCCAGGGAGAGGGCAGGGTAGATGTCCGTCAAAGGACGCAGAATTCAGCTGCACAGGAGGAGTGACTTCCGAATTCTGCTGCCCAGTGTGGTGACTGTAGTTAGTAGCAATGTAACATCTACTTGAAATTGCTAAGACGGTCTATTTTAAATGTTCCAATCCCTAAAAAAAACGGTAGGTATGTGACACAATGGATGTGCTAACTAGCTGGATTTAGTCATTCCACAATGTATATATAAAAATACGTATCAAAGCATCATGTTGCCCATCATAAATATAAATTTCCAATTTAAAACTTAACTAATTTTTAAAATTTTAACGCAATATAAAATAGTTACTGAAAAATAATGTCATAGTCAAGAAAGTACAGTAAAAACTAATTTGTCTGGGTTTTGTCATCTGGAATTCTGTTACTTCTAAGTTTGCATATATGACAAATTATCTTGACATGAAGAGATAAATTTTAGGCAGATGAGTGGACACCGGGGCTCTGGGTGAGGCAGTGTCTCCTGGGCTGCATCTGCCATCACTGCACATAGAAACTGCTTTCTCCCAGGCGTGATGCTGACCCTCCAACGAGACTCAGATCACCAGACCAAGGTCAAATCATGCACACTGTGATTTGGGTTCTCTGTGTTTTAATATATTTGAATTATTATTTTTTTGAGACAGGGTCTCTCTCTCTGACCCAGGCTGGAGGGCAATGGTGCAATCACAGCCCACTGCTGCCTTGACCTCCTGCCTCAGCCTCCTGAGGAACTGGGACCGCGGCACACACTACCACAACCAGCTAATTTTATAAATTTTTTAGAGATGGGGGTCTCACCATGTTGCCCAGATTGGCCTCGAACTCAAGCAATCCTTCCACCTCAGCTCTGGGATTACGCTGGTCTTACAGGCCTGAGCCCAACACCTGGGATCTTTGAATTATTTAGGGACGGACCAATGGTGACGTACGGCTGTAACTTAGCCACCGATCTTCCCTGTGCTTGTTTTCTCACTCCACCTCTACCTTCCTTCAGGATTCAAATAAAACATCGTTTTCATCAAAAAGAACGGCTATTATATTCTTGACTATCAGATAATTTATCTTCCTCAGCCAGGCTTGGAAAAGTATTATTGTTTTACTTCAATATGAGTGTTAGAGTTTGAACATTTATTTTCAAAAATGCAGCTCTCAATTTCTAGGGTATATTTTTGTGAAAGAATTTGTCTGTTTCAAAGACATATGGGTGGTGTGGTTTTTTTATGGCTCTGGTAAATTGCAGCTGACAAAATAATGAGGATATTAAGCCGGCATCCTCGGAGAATATGAAGGATGGCGAGGAGGCGGGAGTCGGGCCGCGTGTAACAGCCAGCTCTGGCTCTCGGTCTGACCTCTGACATCTGAGGTTTGGATTCGTTCCTCTTGTGAATTCCTTGTTCTAAGAACAAGTTGAGAAAAAATTAGGGACGTCTCCCAGGCATTGAAGGGCTCTTGAAGGTCAAATGCACATGACTCACATTTGCATCAGACGAACAGGTCTTTGTCACTAAAGGGAATGTTCTGGATAAAATATGCTGTGGCTGTGTCTGACTCACGTGTGGAGAAGCCATAGAGTCACCAACAAGAAATCATGTTTGAAAGGATCTGTTCCAGCCTAGGTGCCCTCTTGGGCGTAAAGAGATGTTACCTTTTTCTAAAACCCAACCGATTATATCTCAGCTGTCAAAACAAGTAGGCTTCAGCCTAAGAATGAGGGTGTAGCCAGAACGTAAAGCAGTTACCAAATTTTCTTCTGGTAACAAGTCGGGATTATCAAGGTACATTTGTCATGTTCTCAATTACGTTATTTTTATTTTACAGGATACTGCTTTCGGAGTGTAGGGATACTATGAAAAGGAAAGTATTTCAAACAATATCTGGAACTACTTCCAGAATACTGCAGAATTTATAAAATTCATTATTCAATTCCATCGAGCAAACTAAATATCATAGCACTGTAGGATATAATCAAAGACATGTATTAAAATAGATTATCTGCATGGTAATAAACTATAAAACCACTACTTAAGGGTACACGATTTTTCAACAAACATATGTAGGAAAGAAAGTGGCCAAAGAATGGGAGAAGTAAAGAAAAACAAAGAAAAATAATTAGAAAAGAAATAGAAGGTGAGGAGGAGGAAGAAGGAAAATCATCCCATGCCGAGCCCTGCACCAACTTAGAAGTGGAGACAGAGGTGAAGACCCAGCCCTGAAATTCAGAAACTCACATTGGAGCCAAATGTCAGGCTCTGGAACAACTGACATTATACAGTGTGGTAAGGAGGGGAAAAGACTTTACATACAGACACGTTTAACTTTAATGATTTTAATTGTCCTCATAGCAAAAGTTGTATAGCACGATAAATCAAATCCTAATAGATAATTACCTAAAATGAAAGGAAATTAAAGTCGTGTTTTTCATCTATTATTGGAAGAGATCACTTTCAAAAGTGTGGAATAAGAATTTTACCATTTAATATCTTCAGAAACATTTGAGGAGAGAAGAAATAGACCAATTTAAAGAAAATAAATATAAATTTATATGCATGCACCAGTTTTTTAAATAACATCTTGGGAAAATATAACTACTTTAAAAAAGATATTATTTTTTACAAAGGCCTAAATATTATTAACAAATACATAACTGTAAGAAATCGTTGCTTTGGTAACTCGAGTGATAAATAGAAGCTAACATCAAAAGGGAAACTAATTCAGTAGCTGAAGATAATGTTACAGAGAAAAGTCAAGTCAATGAACGTTATGCTCTCGATGCATATAAAACAAAAGCATAACAAAATAATACCTAGGAAATATTTAAGTAGAAAAAGCTAAATGCGATTAGAAATCCCTATTAGTAAAAAGAAAAAGTAACAGTTCATGTTAATTCTGCTCTTATATGTCTATATGGTCCGTAAAAGAGGTTAGATAAAAATGACAAATGTTTTACTATTCTCGTTTTCAAAAACCTGTAAGTCTATTATGTGTTCATTACAACATTACAGACTTGCTGACCAGGTACAGTAAATAATCTGTTATGGAACTGAGAACGTCTAGAAGCAGAAATCCATTTACCAATGCCTGTTCTCCTTACTTTGATTAATATCCATTTCTGTGAAATGCCCAACTAACAAACGTGTGACCAATGGATGTCCAAGTAACCAGCTTTGGGTCTTCACCTTGGACAGCGGCTCCCTCCTTCCGCATCGCGTGCTTGCGAGGACCCCACCCTCCCGAGCTCCCACCCAGGCGGCCCAGGCCTCGGCCGGCTGCGGCCCCCGTCCCCCGTCTTCCTCAATGGCTGCATTGGAACTTGGGTTGGATCAATATTCAACGTTTACACTTTTGTGGTTGCACGAGTTCAGTTGACAGATACAATGAGGAATAATCCATGAGCCTGTTATTTAACAAACACTTTGTTGTTTCAAGAGTTAATAATTGTTTTAATTTGGTTGTTCCCAACTAACACAATGCTAAATCTTCTCTCAAAGATTTCAGACACATGCAGTTTTTCTCATTTCTTCCTGAAGAGAGAAACACCTAGACGGGCGATCCTCCACTGGTACAGAGACACCGTTCTGAGACCTTTCTCCTCCGGGGAAAAGGCTTTTCCCTTCCTGAATCCCTGCTTCCTTCATCCCGGACTCCTCTCCACGTTGGTGAGCTGCCTGCCCCAGCGGCTTCCTCAGGAAGGGTGTAGAGGTGAATGTTGTCTGAAAATGCCTGATGGTATCTGAGAATCTGTGTGGTCTGACTGAGAGTGGGGCTGGCCATAGACTTTGCAAGTGGAAACTCTCATGGCCACGCTGGGCTGGGCTGGCAGCTGCCTTGCAGACAGCTCACCGCTGGGTCCCTGCATTTATGTGCAGCCTCCACAGCTCACCGTTGGGTCCCTGCGTTTATCTGCAGCCTCCACAGCTCACTGCTGGGTCCCTGCGTCCAAGTGTGGCCTCCACAGCTCACCATTGGGTTCACGCATCCACGTGCAGCCTCCACAGCTCACTGCTGGGTCCCTGCGTCCACGTGCCGCCTCCACAGCTTTGTACGCTAAGTGAAGTTCCCCAGCGTTGTGTTTTAGGTTGGGTCCTTATGTATTTCAGTCTGGAAAATCATGTCTTTTAGTTCGGGAAATTTTTTCTTGAATTATTTTAATGATTTAATTCCCTGTATTTCCTCTACCTTCTCCTTCTGGAATCCTTATTTATCAACATAATGAACGTCCAGGACTAGTTGTAAGTTTTGTATTTTTCCTTTCATATTTTCCGTCTCTGCCTTTTAGCTCTAGCTTCCAAAAGATGTCTTCGATGGTATTTTTTAACTCAAATTTTAACTTGTGATCAGAGGTTTTTAATTTCTAAGGGCTCCCCTTTATCTTCGGAGTATTTCTGTCTAATAACATCTTGTTCTCATTTGATGGTTATAATATCGTCTCTAATCCTCCTCGGGATATTAATAATTTTGTATTTTAGTTTTCTTCTGCTTAAAAAGTCTTCAAATGTTTGTGTTTGCTCTTTATTGTTTACTTTGTTCTCTATCTTTCCAAGTGTAAATTTTTCTAATATGCCCAGTCACTGCGGTTGCTCTGTTCCCAGTTTAAATGAAAGTATTAAACAGCCAATTGATGAGGAAATGCCGGCGCCTGCATCCTAAGACACCACGTGTGCCTTGCAGTGGGCCCCAGACACACTCAGCCCTCAGCAGGGGGAGCAGAGACCTCAGTCGCTCGTGAGGACACCGAGTTCTGTCAAAGCTCTTTGTCTTCAAGCGTCTCCAGGACTAGATATGGGAAACACTCCCTCCCTGCTTCCTTCTTTAAGGCGACTGACTCCCTGAGGGGTGAGGGGGTGTTATTAAACCTGGTCTAAACTCAGCTTTCTTACTCTGGGGCCAGCGGAGTGAAAGCTACCGTCCACGACGCCAAGACTCATCTGTCCCATGTCCTGTGATGCAGCTTGCAGCCTCTCTTGCTAAAACAGAAAGAATGCAAGTTCAATTTCCCTAAAGGGCGAGGGAGCCGGGGCGCGGTGGCTCCCGCTTGTAATCCCAGCTACTGGGGAGGCTGAGGCCGGAGAATCACTTGAACCTGGGAGGTGGAGGTTGCAGTGAGCCTAGAACGTGCCGCAGCTTTCCATTCTGGGTGACAGATCAGGACTCTGTCTCAAAAAAAAAAAAAAAAAAGACTGGGTGTAGTCTGCGTGTAGTGTGGGTGTAGTGTGGGGGTGGGGAACAGCTTAAGTGCAGGTTGGCACCCCCGGAAAGGGACTTGGCTGGCTGGTCGCTGTGCTCAGATCAGCCATGCAGCCCCCTGAAGCCTCCACACCAGCCCCCCAGGGTACATGGGCAACCGCCCAAGCCCAGCCAGGCACCTGCAGGGAGATGCTGCCAACTGGAAGATTTGGATGCTCCGTCGATTTCAGAGAAAATGAAATTTTATATAAAGTTCATATGCACACAAAGCGTTTTAGAATCACCGTCAGGTGGAATATTCTGCAGAATTAATCTGTACGTAGGGGTCAGTCCAGCGACACTGGCGCGGCCTGGCATGGAGGCTGTCAGTCAACGCACCTGCGCTTGGTTCAATGGGAGTCAATGGAGGCACCGCAGCCCCGGAGAGCCAAGCGCCGGCTTTCGGCAGAGCCAGCTGAGAGCTACAGATTGTGCATCCACAGAATTATATTTCTAAACATGTTCCAGGCTATTTTTAACCTTGTATACGCCTTTCTGGTTTTCACTGTTCAGAGGCTATTTTAAAGCTCCTTCATTAACTATGGGAATCCAGAGGACACTTAACTGCAAATTGTGAATGAAGGAGGAAGGGGCCACGACCACAAGGAGGGAGGCCTCTGGGCTGACTCCAAGGAGAGAGGGCGCACCTGAGTGTAAGGAACAGCACACCTGGGTCAGGGGAGGGGCGCACCTGAGTGAAAGGAACAGCACACCTGGGTCAGGGGAGGGGCCCACCTGAGTGAAAGGAACAGCACACCTGGGTCAGGGGAGGGGCGCACCTGAGTGAAAGGAACAGCACACCTGGGTCAGGGGCGGGTGCACCTGAGTGAAAGGAACAGCACACCTGGGTCAAGGGAGGGGCGCACCTGAGTGAAAGGAACAGCACACCTGGGTCAGGGGAGGGCACATCTGGGTCAGGGGAGGAAAACACCTGGGTGAGGGGAGGGCACACCTGAGTCAGGGGAGGGGCACACGTGGGTCAGGGGAGGGCACACCTGGTAAGGGGAGGGAAACACCTGGGTCAGGGGAGGGCACACCTGGTGAGAGGAGGGGCACACTTCAGTCAGGGGAGGGACACACCTGTGTCAGGGAAAGAGCACCTCTGGGTCAGAGGAGGGACACTCCTGCGTGAGGGACACTCCTGCGTGAGGGAGGGGGCACACTTCCGTGAGGGGAGGGCACACCTGTGCATGGGAGGGGCACACCTGGGTCAGGATAGAGGCACACCTGGGTCAGAGGCAGGCACACCTGAGATAGGAGAGGGCCAAGGCTGTGGACAGCCCCCTGGATCACCATCTATTCAGACCCCCACCCAGCCCTCATGCCGCCTGGCCCCAGTGTACGGCCTGTGCTGTGACCCCCTCGGAATTCTGTTCCCATGCTGGTCGGGGCATGAGCCCCAGCTTGTCTCTGCCTATAGTGGCTCTTTCCATGTGACACGCAGTAGCAGCACCTTGGATCTTCAGTTCATCGTCTGTTGCTCCCCCTGCAAACCGGACTGCACTATTGCTGGTGGTTGCCCCGTTGCACTCTCTCTCGATGCTGATTCTGGCCTCCTCTGGTGAGTGGTTTCAGTCTGCTCTCTAGAGCCTCTTCACTGGTAGATTTGGGGTAGGTGAGGGAGCGCTAGTCATGCTTTCTCATATAATAGAAACTGAGTAGCATCTTGTTTTCCTCAACATTCTTTAGGAATCTTCTGTCCTGGATGCAACTCCGTTCCCCTTGAAATTCCTCAGTGCTGTGCTCAGGCCATACCTTCGCCCTTCCAGTGCCTGGGTCTCCTCTGAAGGACTCTCACTCCTTCCAGCTTCACCTTTACTCCTCTTGGATGTAGTGGTTCCACTGCTTCTTTGCAGAGCATCAGCTGAGTAGAGACGTTGTGGACTTGGATGTCACCATGGGAGTTTGGAAAGTGGGTGGAGGGGAAGGAGTACAGGGGAGAAGGGGGTGCAGAACCCTGTTCCCCCTACTCCTGTGGTGGGGAGACAACCAGTTAATGCAAATGGGGATGGAACCCAGCAGCGTGGTAGAGTCTGCGAAAATGAGAATGAATATTAAACAAAGATGTGACAATTGGAAGAAAGTGAGATTTGACAGGTTCAACTGAGGGTCGATTTCACTTTAGCGCATAAGAGCCAAACACAAAAGTGGCATGTCTTAATTCCCTTCCAAAGAATGCATCAGATATTGTCAACTCCTGTTTTGTGTGTGTGTGTTTCTATATCTAAGTACAGAGTAGATGTTGTTACTCATTTTTTGTGGTTTTACTTATTTTTTGAGATATATTTACTTTTTATTTTTGCTTATTGTTGCTTTTCAGGGTTTTTCTTTTTAATTGAAGTAAACTGCATATGCAATCAAATGCCCGTATCTGAAGGATACGTGTTGGAGTTTGGTGAATGCATGCATTCGTGGAACGACCATGCCAGTATCTGAAGGGTACATTTTTGAGTTTGGTAACAACACATGCATTCATGTAACTCCCTTGCTGGTATCTGAAGGGTACTGCATTAGTCCATTTTCATACTGCTATGAAGAAATACCTGAGACTGGGTAATTTACAGAGAAAAGAGGTTTAATGGACTCCCCATTGCACATGCCTGGTGATACCTCACAATCACGGAAGAAGGTCAAGGAGGAGCAAAGACACAACTCACATGGCAGCAGGCAAGAGAGCATGCTCAGGGGAGCTGCACTTTATAAAACCAGCAGATCTGGTGAGACTAAATCACTATCAGGAGAATAGCATGGGGAAACCCACTCCCATGATTTGATCACCTCTCACTAGATATGGAAACTACAATTCAAGATGAGATTTAGGTAGGGACACAGCCAAACTCTATCATTCTGCCCCTGTCCCCTCCCAAATCTCATGGCCTCCCATTTCAGAATCAATCATGCCTTCTCAACATGTCTTTGTCTTTCGTTCATTCTATCACACTTCTTCTATTCAGTTTGAGGCACTATATTTAGATACCTTATGTAACTGATGATTATTTGGTCTTCCTAAAAACTTGAAACTTTTATTACTGTTAAATATTCCTTTTTATTTCTCATAATAACCCCTGCATTTCAGTCTACATTGTCTAATACTAATGAAGCCAATTTAACTTTCTTATATTGATTGCCTGGTATATTTTTTCCCATCCTTTTACTTTCAACTTATGTTTTTAAAGTTTCTTGTAGGCAGCATGTAATCAAGTCTTACATTTTTATTCAGTCTGACAATCTCTGCATTTTAATTGTAATATTTGGCCCATTTACAATTAACATAATTATTGATATGGTTGGATTTCCAACTTGGAATCTTAAGACTGGCATGTGAATGAGGCTAAGCTATCCTGATAAATGAATAAACAGATTCTGAATAAATAAAAAACCTCAGCTATTAATCAGCTAACCCCTGGCCAACGTCCTGCCAACCACCAGACTCTTAAGTGAGGCCATCCTACATCATACATTAGCAAGCCCCCGGCCACCAACAGGCCTGCCAGCTATCCACTGAATGAGAGAGCCCACCAGATGTTAGCTGAATAACCACCCATATAACCTACATAATTGCGAGATAAGCAAAATGACTATTATTTTAACTACTAAGTTTTGAAGTCATTTGTTACCCGACCAAAATTAACTGATACACTCTCTCACTGTTTAATTAATTGACTAATTGTACTTTCCTCTGATTAGCCCACCTCCAATTTAGTCCAAATATTTTTTGCCTGATAAATTTCTGACACTACATATCTATCAAAAAATCTGTTAAACCCCCTTTTTGATTAAAAAAATAAACTTTTCCTAAATTTTGCTTAGTGGGTGATTTTCTTTGAGATTGTTTGATGTCTAAGACTTCTTCCCATCTTTGAGAGATGACATGTTTTCTCAGATAACCCCACATGACCTACCTAAGCTTTCATTCTAATAATTAGGAGCCATCCAGAATAATTTTTTTACTATAAAATGTAGGGTGCCTGAGAAACCCTCTGAAGATTAGAATATGAGGCATTGCTGTTGGCTAAACTATATTTATTTTAATGCCGTCACATTCTCAAAGCACAATGTTTTATTTATGGGACCTCTATATAAAACTTGGAAAATTAAACAAAAACAAACAGATACGGTTTGCTTTGGAGTCGTGAGAGTTCAAAAATTACCAGCTCAATAATGTGTTCATGGGACCTTTATGACTCTCATCTTTTAAAACTGTATCGTAATAGACATGGCAAAGATACTTAACACATGCAACAAATCCCACACCATCACTCCAATTTGAGCCGTAAAATGTTTCTCTTGGACCTGACATAGCTAGAAAGAGTTCCAGGTTTAGCCGGAGGCAGCCCAAGGGTGGGGAAAATAAGAAACCAGGAAACTTGGTACATCTGGAAACATTGAGTTGTGTGTTGCAAGACGGGGTGGAGAAGTTGACAGAGGCCTGTGAGTAACCTTTGCCAGCCAGCGTGGCTCCACGAAGAACTATCTCTTCACCCAGCTTCTTCTCACGATAGCTGCTGGGCATAACTATGGAACTTTAGAACTTAAGCTAAGTTCAGCAGGCAGAGAATAATTTCCATATTTACCTTCATAGATTCTAAAACACCCAACAATTGTTTTAGACTTCTAATTATTTATGTGACCCTGTAAAGTCTAGAGACATGCATACAAGGACTGAATGTAGTGACAATCTCCCCTAGCTGCATAGGCTCCCTTTAAACCATTTTTAGAATCCTGTTCTAGGTACCAAGTGCCAATCTGCAAGTTGCTTACAGAGCCTGGGAACCTACGTTTAGCCAAAAAGTCCGCAGAAGAACACAGAAGCTCAATCTGAAGAAAAGAAGTTTCCTGGCAGCATGCTCTCTCTGAGCTCAGCAGTGGCTCTTCTCTGACACTCACGTCCACTCGTCTGGCCGCGTAGCTAACTCTCCTCGGCACATCCTTCTCTTCCTCTATTTTCTTCCAAAATGTAGAGAATGACAAAAGACATAAAAAACAAATGAGGTCCCTAGGAAATGAAGAGGACAGAAATAAAACACTTTATCCTTTACACAGATGTCTACAAATTTCTGAAATAAGTTGACTTTTTCACACCAGCACTATCAAGATTTTGTAGAAACAGCACACAGATGGGAGGAGGAAGCCAGGAGCAGAGGAGATACGAAGCAATGGCAGACAGGAGGCAGAATTAACTTGCAACTGCCACTCGGACGGACAGAGCAGCACGCGGAGACCCACACTGAGAACTTTTGCTCCAAGAACCACAGCAGAAACATACCAGGAAAGCCTAGAGAATTCACAGACCCTTTGAAGGAGGTGGATTGCTGCTGCAGCCTCCAAGGAACAGCTGAGGAACTGTGAGTCTGCTTGCTTTCTCAGCCGGAAGGCTTGTACTCCGGGGCAAGTTCTCAGCCCTGCTAACTGGATGCCTGGAAATAAACTCAGTGCATTTGGTGGGGTGCACAGTAGGAGTGAAACTGGACTTTCAGGCTGCGGGCTGCCTAAAAGCCAGGTGAGGCTTGGCTGCCGGTATTCGCCCACCTCCCTGGCAACCTGTGTGATGCAACAGAGATGACCATAATCCCCCAGGGAACATAACTCCATTGGCCTAGGAACCACACCCCTGTCCCCAACAGAAGCCACAGCAAACCCCACCCAAGGAGAGTCTGAGCTCAGACATGCCTAACCCTGACCCATATGATGGTCTTTCTCTACCTGCCCTGGTAGCAGAAGAAAAAGGACATAATCTCCGGAAGCCCCATCCATAGGCAAAAGAGGAGAGCACCACCTCCAGAGAGAGCCTTGTGGGACAAAAGAATCCACAGAGTAGTTCCTGAATCCCAGATCTTCCCTCTGACATAGTCCACACAAATGAGAAGCAACCAGAAAAACAATTCTGGCAATATGACAAAACAGGGTTCTTTAACACGTCCAACAGATCGCATTAGTTCACCAGCAATGGATCCAAACCAAGATGCAACCTCTGAATGGCCAAAAAAAAAAAAAGAATTCAGAAGGTTGATTATTAAGCCAATCAAGGAGGCATCAGAGAAAGGTGAAGTCCAACTTAAAGAAATAAAAAAAATAGATACAAGATATGAATGAAAAAGTATCCAGTGAAATAGAAAACAATCAGTCACAACTTCTGGAAATGAAGGACACAGAGAATTGCAATATGCACTGGAAAGTCTCAGCAATAGAACTGAACAAGTGGAAGAAAGGACTTCAGAGCTTGAAGAAGAGGCATTTGAATTAACACAATCCCAACAAAGACAGAGACAAATGTTTTAAAAAAATAAACAAAGTCACCAAGAGGTTTAGGGTTCTATTAAATGACCAAACCTAAGAATAACTGGTGTTCCTGAGGAAGAAGAGAATCTAAAAGTTTGAAAAACATATTTCAGGGAATAATCAAGGAAAAGTCCCCCAGCCTCGCTAGAGACATAGACATCCAAATACAAGAAGCTCAAAGAACACCTGGAAGTGATCATTGCAGAAAGATCATTGTCTAGGAACACAGTCATCAGGTTATCTAGGGTCAGGATGAAAGAAAAAATCTTAAGGGCTGTGAGGCAAAAGCATCAGGTAACCTATGAAAGAAAACCTACCAGAACAACAGCAGATTCATCAGCAGAAACCCTACAAGCTATTATAGAAGGGATTGGGGCCCTAACTTTAGCCTCCTCAAACAAAACAATTATCAGTCAAGAATTTTGTATCCGGCAAAACTAAGCCTCATAAATGAATAAACGAAGGAAAGATACAGTCTTTTTCAGACAAACAAATGCTGAGAGAATTCACCACTACAACAGCAGAACTATAAGAACTGATAAAAGAGCTCTAAATCATGAACCAAATCCTTGAAACACACCAAAATAGAATCTCCTTAAAGCATAAATCTCACAGAACCTACAAAATAACAACACAATGAAAAAAAAACAGGTATTCAGGCAACAAATAGCACAACAAATAGAATAGTACCTCACATCTTAATATAACATTAAATGTAAGCGGGCCTAAATGCTCCACTTAAAAGATACGGAATGGCAGAATGAATACAAATTCACCAACCAAGCATCTGCTGTCTTCAGGAGACTCCCCTGAGACATAAGGCTCACATGAACTTAAGGAAAAGGGGGAGAAAAAGACATTCCTTTCAAATAGACACCAGACGGCAGCAGAAGCAGCTACTCTTACATCAGACAAAACAGACATTACAGCAACAGCAGTGAAAAGACAAAGAAGTGCCTTACATAATGATAAAAGGGCTAGTCCCACAGGAAAACATCATCATCCTAAATATAGACGCACCTAACACTGGAGCTCCCAAGTTTACAAAACAATTACTGCTATAGCTAAGAGACGAGAGAGACAGCAACGCAGTAACAGCGGGGACTGAAACACTCACTGACAGCACCAGACAGATCAGCAAGACAGAAAGTCAACAAAGGAACAAGGGACTGAAGCTACATCCCAGGGCAAACGGACTTAACAAACACGTACAGAACATCCGACCTAACAGCGGAGGAATATACATTCTATTCATCAGCACATGGAATATTTTCCAAGATAGACCATATGAAAGGTTACAAAACAAGTCTCAACTGATTTAAGAACATCAAAATTATAGCAAGTACTTTCTCAGACCACAGTGGAATAAAATCGAAAATCACCTCCAAAAGGAACCCTCAAAACCGTGCAAATGTGTGGAAATTAAATAACATGCTCCAAAACGATCATTGGGTCAACAGTGAAATCAAGAGGGAAATTAAAATATTATTTGAACTGAATGATAACAGTGACACAACTGCAGTGGTAAGAGGAAAGCTCACGGCAGGAAACGCCTCCATCAAAACATCCGAAAGGGCACAGACAGACAATCCGAGGGAACGCCCGGAAGAGCTGCAGAAACGAGAACAAACCAAACCCAAACCAGCGGAAGAAAAGAAATAACCAAGATCAGAGCAGAACTAAATGAAATTGAAATAAAAAAAAATACAGAAGAAAAATGAAACAAAAAGCTGGTTCTTTGAAAACATAAGTAAGATTGATAGACTGTTAGTGAGATTAGCCAAGAAAAGAAGAGAGAAGACCCGGACAAGTTCAATTAGAAATGAAATGGGAGATATTACAGAAATACAAACGACCATTTAAGGGTACGCTGAACACCTTTACTTGCATAAACTAGAAAACCTAGAGGAGATGGATAAATTCCTGGAAATATACAACCCTCCTAGATTTAATCAGGAAGAAATAGAAACTCTGAACAGACCAATAACAAGCAGCAAAACTGAAATGGTAATTAAAAGTTTACCAACGAAAAAAGTCCAGGACCAGACGGACTCACAGCTGAATTATATCAGACATTCAAATAATTGGTATCAATCCTACTGACAATTATTCCACGAGATAAAGAAAGAGAGAATCTTCCCTAAATCATTTTATGAAGCTGAAACCAGGAAAGGACTAAAACCAGGAAAGGACATAGAACAAACAGAAAACTGCAGATCAATGTCCCCGATGAACATAAATGCAAAATCCTCAACAAAATACTGGCTAACTGAATCCATCAGCATATGAAAAAGATAATCTACTATGATCAAGTGGGTTTCATGCCACGGATGCAGGGGTGGTTTACCATCCACAAGTCAACAGATGTGACACACCACGGAAACAGAATTAAAAACAAAAGTCACATGATTGTCTCAATAGACAAAATGCAGCATTCCTTTAAGATTAAAACCTTCAGCAAAATCAGCATAGAAGCTACATACCTTAAGACGATAAACTACATCTATGACAAACCCACAGCCAACGTTGTACAGGACGGGGAAAAGTCCAAGGTATTTCCCCTGAGAAGTAGAACCAGACAAGGAGGCCTACTTTTACCACTTCCATTCAACATCGTATGAGAAGTCCCAGCCAGAGCAAGCAGATAAGAGAAAAGACAGAAGGACCCAAATCAGTAAAGAGGAGATCACACTGCTGCTGTTTGCTGATGACATGATCACACATCTAGAAAACCCTACAGACTCATCCAGAAAGCTCCTAGAACTGGTAAATGAATTCAGCAAAGTTTCAGGATATAAAAATAATGTTCCCAAATCAGTAACCCTGATATACACCAACAGTGACCAAGCTGAGAATCAAATCGAGAACTTCACCCCTTTCACAATAGCTGCAAAAATAAAATAAAATACTTAGGAATATACTTAACCAAAAAGGTAAAAGAACTCTCGAAGGAAGCTGCAAACGACTGCTAACCCGGGCACGGAGGCTCACGCCTGTGTACCCAGCACTTTGGGAGGCTGAGGCAGGTGGATCATGAGTTCAAAAGATTGAGACCAGCTTGATAAACATGGGGAAACCCTGTCTCTACCAAAAATGCAAAAATTAGCTGAGTGTGGTGGTGCGCACCTGTAGTCCCAGCTACTTGGGAGGTTGAGGCAGGAGAACCTCTTGAACCCAGGAGACAAAGGTTGCAGTGGGCCGAGATCACAGCACTGCACTCCAGCTTGGTGACAGAGTGAGACTCCATCAAAAAAAAAAAACCCAGTGAATGAATCATAGATGACACAAACAAATGGAAACACATCCCATGCTCATAGATGGGCAGAATCAATACTGTGAAAATGACCATCCTGTCAAAAGCAATCTAGAAATTCAACACAATCTCCATCAAAATACCATTATCATTCTTCACAGAACTAAAACAAAGGAAATCCTAAAATGCATATGAAGCCCAAAAAAGTCCTCATAGCTCAGCAAAAAAATAAATAAATAAATCTGGAGGCATCACCTTACCTGACTTCAAAATTCACTATAAGGCCGTAGTCACTGAAACACTGTACTTGTGTAAAAAGCAGACATAGAGACCAATGGATCAGAACAGAGAACCCAAAAATGAAGCCAGGTACTTATAGTCAACTAATCTTCCACAAAACAAACAGACACAGAAGGTGGGGAAAGGATGATGCTGGAATAATTAGCAAGTCACAGGCAGGAGAAGGAAACTGGATCCTCATCGCTCATTTTTTATAAAAATCAGTGAAAGATGAATCCAGACTTTAAGACCTGAAACCATAAAATTTCTAGAAGATAACGTTGGGGAAAAACCCTCCAGACATTGGCTTGTGCAAAGACTCAACGACCAGGAACCCAAAAACAAAAGCAAGGAAAACAAGAGTAAACAGACGGGACTCAATGAAACTAAGAGGCTTCTGCACAGTCAGAGAAACAATCGGCAGAGAAACAGCCAATCTGCCGGCGAGAGAGAGTCTCTGCAAACTGCATCCCACAAAGGACTAATATTCAGAATCTACAATAACGCAAACAAATCAGCAACAAAAAAATCCCATCAAAAAGTGGGCTAGGGAAATGAACAGATAATTCTCAAAAGAAGACATGCAAATAGCCAACAAATTATGAAAAAATGCTCAACATCACTAGTAATCAGGGAAATGAAAATCGAAACCACAATGCAATACCATCTTCTGCAAGAATGGCCATAACCAGAAAAATGATAGACGTTGGCACGGATGTGGTAAAAAGGGAACACTTTTATACTGTTGGCGAAAATACACCACGGAAAAAACAGTGTGAAAATTCTGTAAAGACCAAAATTCCTTTAAAAACTACAACCGGATGCAGCAATCCCACTTCTGGGTATCTACCTAGAGGAAAAGACGTCATTATACGAAAAAGATGCTTGGACGTGATGTTTACAACAGCACAACCTGCAATTGCAGAAGTATGGAAGCAGCCCAGATGCCCTGAGTCAAGGAGCGGGTGAAGAAACTGTTGTGTATTTGTATGTATGTTATGGAATACCACTCAGTAACAGAAAGGAACGAAATGATGGCATTTGCAGCCGTCTGGATGGAGTTGCAGACCATTATTCTAAGTGAAGGAACTCGGAAATGGAAAACCAAATGTTGTTAGATTTCACTCGTAAGTGGGAGCTACGCTCTGAGGATGCAAAGCTGTGAGGATGACGCAGTGGCCTTTGGGGCCGCAGGGGAAAGCGTGGGCATGGGGGGAGAGAGAAAACACTGCAGATTTTGGTGCACTGGGTACTGGGTACCCTGCTTGGGTGATGGGTACATGAAAATCTCAGAAATCACCACCAAAGAACTTATGCATTAACCAAACACCCCCTGTTCCCCAAAAACCTACTGAAATAAAAAATAGAACCTAAGCACACACAAATAAATAAACAAATACTTTTTTCAAAGTGAAAAAAAAGGAGGAGATAGCACACTGCATTGGTATGAGCAGAATCACATGGGACCCTCAGTCTGCCTGCCACACGCTGCTCAGGAAAAAAAAAAAAGAAGACTCCAAAAAAGAACAGAGCTCTCAATCCTGCTGTGTCCAGCCTGCCTCAGGGCTCAGAAGGCTGCCTGGGAGGAGCTGACCCCTCTCAGTCCAGAACAGCTCGGGCCCGTCCGTAACTGAAGGTGTGGCGAGACACCGTCATTGCCACTGAGACGCTCATCCAGGAAGCTGACTCACAGGTTTTTCCTGCAAAGCACCGAGGACAGTTTGCTGAAGAGAACGTGAGAATTCTGGTTGAAATTCATGTGAATCGACTTCTGAAGAAACCTAGTGCTATAAACGAAAAAGCAAACAAAAAGGCCCGTGAGTGTCTGGCCTTGAAATATCAGAGGCACAGGGCATCCAGGGACCCCGAAGAACCCGCTGCTGCGTGGAGTGCCCCTGGGAGTCTGGTGACCTGGGTGGCGACAGGCCAGGTGTGGGTGGCGAGTTTGCACCGCCCAGGTGTGGCTTAGAAAAGGTAAGGCAACGTGAGCATGTCCGCGTGGCCCACGTGGTCCCACAGCGGGAAGACAGTCTTCCCACGGGTGGTCATCCCTTTAAAGTAGGCTTGCCACTCCTTCTGGAGATTCTCATCCTTCTTGCCAATTTCCCAAAGTAGCAACACGCTTTCTCTATCTGTTTGCTTCATGTGATCCCAAAACCAAAGAATCGCGTGTGCAGCGCCCCTCCTCCTGCGTGCTCTCCGCCACGCGCAGTCCTGGTGAGCCCGCCACGTCCTGCACCACGGTATTCATAACGGCTGACCCTCCAGCTGGGCCGCCTTTCCCACGCACCCTCCTCGTCCCACAGCTCCTCTCGCTTCTCCTGCCTCCCAGCTGCTTCCTGGAGGTGCAGGGACTGAAGGTGGGCGTGACGACTGAGGCAGGTTTCAGACTCATCTTCTCAGATCCAAAGCAAATGTGTTTTAATGTCTAAACATTAGTATTATTTTAGATGCTTAATATACTTTCAAATTTCCTTTATGGCAGGGCTACAGTGGCCTGAAAGAGCAGCACCACACCACCAGCTGCACTGGAAGAGAGGATAAATCACTACCAATTGTTCCCTTAGGCCAGATACCACGTTAAACGTTTTTCCTTTAGGAGCTAACTTCACGCACACAATTATGCTGCGTGATAGGGACTCCTGCTCCTGTTTTGCAGAAGAGGAAGCTGGAACACAAAACCTGCCTAGGCTCACATAGACTGAATACCCCTCCCCACTCCAGGATCCTGACTCCACAGCCCACCCCTCCTGCTCCTCTCCACCTGCCCATCCTCATCCTCCTGAGCTCATCCTCTGCCGTCTGTGGCTTCCTTCTATCTGGGGACACAAAAGCCTCCTGTTATGCCTGGCCGGACACCTCAGAGATGAGTATGGTTAAAAATGGCCTTACACATCACAGCTGACCGTTTCTTGCGACTCTCCGTGGGTGGAGTGGTTAGAACCATGGCACACATTTCCATTTCTCACCTGTGCAGGACTGTAGAGAGCTGGGATTTGCCTGTACATTCTGTCAATAGCAAAACTAGGATCTGCTTCTCAGCCCCGTCGCTGTGATCACCCACAAGCCAAGTCCTACCCCAGCCACACGCAGGACGGCCAGGCACCCACACAGGGCCAGAGCAGTCTTCCTGAAAGTAAATGCCGTAAGTGTTGGCAGGCACCACTTGAACGAGACTTTTATACGACGACTCTTACCTCATCTTCTCAGAGCCAAAGTAAATGTGTGTTAATGTCTAAACATTAGTATTGTTTTAGATGCTTAATGTACTTTTAATTTCTTTCCAGCATGGCTACCATATTGTCGATACATAGAGAAAAATGTTCTACCGAGAGTGTATTATGGAGACTACGGTATCTCATGGGTTGTCTAAACTCTTGCCTGAAACGTCAGTGCTGGGTGATTTCCAAGTTGCAGGGACCCTGTGACTGTGATAGAACCCTGGGCTTTAGATGCCGTGTCACCAGGGGTCATTATCCGGCACCCACGGGGGATATATTTCTGTGTCTCAGACTGTGCTGGTGGCCAGAAAAACGAGAAGCGAGATGGGATCCCTTTCTACTGAGAGCTCAGAGCTGCGTGGAAATCTGTGCCGTTCGTCCTGGTCCATCGCTCTGGCTGCAGACACGGTCCCGGCTGCTGCAGATGGAGTAGAAGCTGGTGTCTGCTGCAGGACAGAGCACCTCCACGGGGGCGTCCTCGCACTGGCCGGGGAGACACGTGTGTGTGGAGACTTTCTCTTGCCAGCCCCCTTCTTCTTCCTTGTGCGGCCCTTCCTCTGCCTTTCTCTGCAATGTGCAGAACTTCAGAATTGACAGGCTTGAGAGATGGATGTGGGTCTGAGCCGGCCACAGTTTTGATCACCCGTCGTGACTAACCTCACATTACCTGATGGCAATTTCCGCAGCAGCCTGTCCAGGTCCACCTCTGAGAAGGATGTGTCCACATCGGCATCCGTCAGTTGGAACCTATAACCAGGCAGGTGCGATTCAAATGTCACATTACACCTAGGACCAGCAAGCTGGGTGTGACTGGGGCAAAGTCATGAACCCCAGCGTGAAGCCTCACTGTGAAAAGCACTCAGAGGTGAACGGAGGGTGTGGGGAGCAGCCCATGGCAGCTGCCACCCAGGAATGTAGATGCAGCGGCCCAGGCCCACCAAGCAAAGCAAAGTGCAGCGGAGACGTAGAAGAATGGAACACGTTCTCTGCTTTTCTTTATTTTACATGATGGTAAACGGGGGAAGAGAAAAGGTGGCCCAGGTCTACAGAAAAGAGTCGGGGTTCCTATTCCCTAAGGGCTTCTGATTCTCTTTTCTTTCTTTTATATAAAAAAAGTCAAACTTTTAAAATACGTCCATGGACCGAGTGAAAGCGTAGAAGGCAATCTGGGACACAAAGCTTCTCTGCTCACCTCTCCCTGGGCCAGCCCTCCCCGGGGTCACCAAGGCACTGCCTGGCACTTTTCTTCTGGACCGGGACTTGCTCCCTGAATCCTAAGCCCAGGAGGAGCACCCCAGGCCCTAGATCCTGTTGTAACCAGCATAGATCAGGAGTTTCAGTTTCCACCTGAAATTTATCTCTTAAAACTTAGCAGTGAACTGTGACCACACCACTGCACTCCAGCCTAGGCGACAGAGATCCTGTCTCAAAAAAAAACAAAAACAAAGTTTTCCTTCCCTCCTGAGCCCTCCTCCTCCACTGCGTAGCTGAGAACTTTAAACCTGAAGGAGGTGGTGACCCCACCTGCCTTTAATTAAAAGCTCAGTCCCACTGCACAGCACCCTTAAAGAACAATTTCTTCAGGGCGTTTGAAGTGTCAAGTGCGATCTCAAACGGAGTTCCACATTCTGGTCCCGCTTCACCAGAAGCACACACTGCCCTGATTGCACATGGCGTCCCAGGTGAAGGCTGTGGGGCCCAGATGTGCCCGCTCAAATCCAGCAACCCTGTGGCAGGTGTGGGAGCGGCTGGCCCCCTCCAGCCTCCCTGCAAACATAGCACCAGCTGTTTACATCCTGGTGCTGTTCTGTCACTTACTAAGCCACCAGGGGAGATGAAACTTTCCAGCCTTGGTGCATAAGCCATTTGGCTGGATGCCAAGGAGGTGGCCTGAGGCCTGCATGTGAACGGAGCATGGGATTCTGCCTTTATTTGGGCACCAGAAGAAGAAACACATGAGCGAGTGAGAGGAATGGAAACTACAAATACCCTCCTTGAGGAAAACACGTTTCTTTGTGAATCCGGGCGGCTAAGTTGTTTATCCTTAGGTTTTGGATGAAAGGGAACTCCCGCCACGCTGGACGTCCCAGCCAGTGTGCACGCACACGCCCGGCAGATGTCTTCCATCAGCAGCAGAGCGCAGGCAGCGAGGCCCGTCTCCTGCGCTCCCAGAACCTGGACACGTGAGGGCACACCCTCGCCAGCCTCCCTCACCGTCTGGCCCATGGGCTCAGCGGCGAAGCTCACCGCCTTCGTTCACATTCACACTTGCCTTTATTCACAGCAGCTGAATAAGCGTGTCCTGGTACCACATTCAGAAAGGTAGGGAGAAGTCAGTATTTTGTTATTTCTGCTTATTGAAACAGGCTTTTTGGCTGACACCAGATTGTACAGGCATCTGCTTGTTGCTCTATTCTAAAAGCAATGTAAAAATCTGGCTTCTTAGTCCTTCCTTGTGTCATCACTATTACAACCCTGGCTTGGATTTCAGATTCACGCATCCCTGAATTTGAAGGTCATCTCTGGTGAAGCAAAGCTGATGAGCTGCAGGGCAACAGGAACTGGACCCTTGCGGAGAACAAGAACCAGTCTCTTTACAAAGACAGAAAAACTTTCTGCTAAAATGACAGACGAGCTTTCCCGAAACAGAAAGTTTGTGTCACCCTGATGCGGCATCCCATCTCAGACCCATCATGGGCTTCTCCTGCCGTCCCCCCAAAAGCTGGTGCAAGGGGCTGTGAGAAGCTGGGAGCCTCCAGGTAAAGCACGGCTCCTGCCAGAGCCGGAGCAGCCGGGGGCGTCACAGCAGCATCGGGCAGCCCTTACCTGGCTGACGCCCTTCCACCTTCTCACCTGAACCCCAGTGTCCGAGCCAGGACAGGATGGAGAATCAGAATCCACTCATTAGAAGCTCCCTCTTGCTTCCACATCCAGGTCATCGTCACATGGTACAAAGCGTCTGCCACCAGCAGGGCAGAGCTGTGGGATCTGACTTTTGTCCCATCATAACAAATGTGTTCACCAAACTAAAGCCTCAGACTCTCCTCTGCTGCGTGGGCTGACAGCTCTGACTGTACAAGAGAAAGTGGTTCTACCGAAAAGTGAAAAATACAGTTTACTTGGGTGAATGGTGAGTCATCCTAACTGCACCAGTGAATTTGCATAGAGCGTGCAGAACTCCTACGGGGTCCACCTGTGTCACATCTGCAGGACGGAGGCCAGAGAGGTCCTGCTGCCAGGTCATATGCTAATTACCGGAACCACGGGACCACCCAGGGCAGACCCGCTGGGTCGGGACCGGCTCCTCCTCCGTGCTCAGGAAGGTGTGCGGCTCTCCCCTCCTGCCTGAGCGCCGCCTCCTGCAACGTTCCTCCCTGACTCAGCTCAACCAAACTCGCCCCTTTTCCACGATTCAGGTATTTAAACTCATTCCTTTCACTCATTTTTGCCACACTGGCTCATGCCAGGCGGCTCAGGAACACCCAGGCCCTCCTCAGTCCACCTAAATTCGAGTTTCCGGGGATGCTCTTAGAGCAGGGTGGGTGGGGACCCTCGTGCACCCCCCATTTCTGTCCCATGACCGTCTACTCAGCAATGAGACCAAAATCCCATCTGAACTCTTACATAATATCAAAAGCACAAGCCCTAGGTTATAAGCACTATTCAGTATTCATGCAGAAAAACTGTCTAGTCCCTGGTAACAAATATGAAAAGTCCGGGTCTACCGTGTCTTTCGGTGAGGGCTCACTGATTGTCCTACTCAAACAGAACCTTCCTCTTGGAATAGTGACTGCTACTTTTATTAATTAGGCTCTTCTGAACAATCTTTCTGCAATAACCATTGTAACACTGTTTAAATAGCTGTTTGTATTAGGACGGAGCCTTCAATATCACCCAAGTAAACGGTTTTGATTGAAAGAGAATTAAAAGCCTTTCTGACTGAAAATTTTCCCCAATGTCCTGTTTAAAATTTCCACTCTTGGTCGAATGAAGTAAATGAATTGATTTAACCATTAAAAATATTTATTGATTATCTGCCATGTTTCAGACATTCAGCTAAACAGAGCAGCTTATCAGAAACTGCAGGTGCATGTCAGTCTCACGCCTTTTCTGCCCCACAGCCCCCAGGTGCTTGCCAGCATCCTAGCCTGTGGGCACTGAGCTGCTGCCACGGCTGAAAGCCATATGCATCCTCGGGAGAACGTGGGAGGCATCGCCAGGGACATGCTAGAAGCTGCTGGCCTGTTTTCAACCCATAGCGCCAAGGGCCACTGGCTCAAGACTCCTCGTGAGAGGGGCCACAGGGCCAGCCCTCTGCCTTCCCACACACCGGGCACCGCACGGCCGTCCACTTTGCAGGCCTAGTTGCACTTTCACAACAAAGTTCAGTCTTAAAGGCACTGGGTAACCTCTGTTTTATCTTTTTAAAAAAATCATTCCTCTTCTTCATCCTCTCCTCGATTCAAAGACATCTCTTTCATAAAGGCCAAATGCAGAACTTAGTTAACTGTCTGTTTTCATGCTGCTGATCAAGACACACCCAAGACAGGACAATTTACAAAAGGAAGAGGTTTAACTGGACTCACAGTTCCCCGTGGCTGGGGAGCCTCACAATCATGGCGGAAGGCAAGGAGGAGCAGGTCAGCTGGGGAGCCTCACAATCATGGCGGAAGGCAAGGAGGAGCAGGTCACACCTTACATGGATGGCAGCAGGAAACAAAGAGAGAAACTCCCATAAAAACCATCAGATCTCATGAGATCCATTCACTGTCACAAGAAGAGCACGGGAAAGACCCACCCCTGTGATTGGGTCATCTCCCACCGGGTCCCTCCCACACACCTGAGAGTCATGGGAGCTACAAGATGAGATCTGAGCCGTGACACGGGGCCAAAGCACCCCAGGAACAAATACGCTAAAAACCAGAACGAAAGCAACCTCTAAGCCTGACACAGGCCGGCCGTCCAGGGGCCGCTGCCCCCACCCAGAGAAGCTTCCTCGTGGCAGTGAGATGCCGCCAGGACAGGGGTCAAGAAGGCAGGGGGTTCCGGCCACAGCGGTGAGGGGCCCCCAGCCAGTGCCTGGGCTGCAGACGCCTCCATGTTTTCAACTTGGGGACAGAGCCACACCTTCCAGACAGACGCCTTCCACTCGCACCGCAGCCGAGCCTGGCCGCATCTTCCCACTCAGCAGCAGTTGTTTCAAGAGATTTCAAAGAAGACACAGGTTCAACCTTGATGCCAGCTCTACAGACCAGTGACATGACAGCCCCAAGGCTTAGCCACCCACCCCGGTGACAGAGGACGTGCAGGCGGCCTCAGAGCTCCGGTGCAAATGCGCAGACACACATTTGTCTTGGTCGCCTTCTGCTCCCGGCCTGAAACGGGGCTTTGTCGTCGCTCTGTTTTCTTTGGACTCACTGCTGTGGGGCTTGTTATGCATTTGTGAGCTGCAGTGAAAGCTTCCTCTTTCAGTAACGACTCTCCCAGGGTTGAAGATGATTTTTAAAAAAGCCGCCGGGTGGCAAACCCCCAGGCTGAACACAGGTCTAGGTGTGTATCACCCTCCCCACGAGTTCTTTTTTCAACTGAATTAAGTTCCAGACATTTAAAAGCACAGATAATCTGTGTTTCTCTGGTCAGAAACAAGATGTGGTCTGTTGTGTGGAAGTCCAGAGACGCACTCGGAGGCCCCATAACGTGGCAGCTCAACTCGGAAATCCAGCAAAATCATCGCATAAAACCTGCTCACGTGGTTTCAAGCTGCCATCGTGACCGGGAGCCAGGGCCTTCGCTCCCCGCAACCCGAGCCCATCTCGGGCCCTTCTCTGTTCACGGCCTGTCTATGCGCAAAACGCAGCCGGGGTAACCTGGGGCCCCTCCGCCTGCCCCGTATGCCGCACGGGGACTTTGTGGAGGGCCCAGCCCGACCTCCTGAGTCGGGGGACTCGGGCCCACAGCGGCCTCACACCCTGCAGGGCCCCCCAGCTCGCAAATGCCGGCCCTGCTGCCTGCCCCGCGTCTGGCTTTGCGTCTCTCCACGACACTCACCGCCCGACACGCTGCGCGCTGCGGTTGCTGTTTCTCTCCATTCCCTCCTCGCTCGGATGGAGGCTCCGGGAGAACAGGGCTTCCCTCTGCCTGCTCGGACGGAGCTCCCGGGGCCCGGACGGCTGCGTGGCGCGTGGGCGCAGGTGTGTGCTCAGTGCACACCCGCCGCCGTGAGCCCGTGAGAGTCGGTCCGGCCGTGTAGACGCCCAGGAAAGCAGGTGCGAGTGCGAGGGCTGCTCCGAAGGCGCAGCGGGAAGGGTCAGGCCGACAAGTCCCCGGACTCGGGGCCACACCGCAGCCACGGGGTCGCTCAGCGCCGCGGGCGCCGCTCACGGGAGCCGAAGGCGGCCGCACGCTCCGGGAGGCGGAACTTCGGTACAAACGCAGATCGTTTTCTGAATCTCTTTGGGGAAGTGGACTTTCCTCCGTGGTTGCCACACGTGTAGGTCGCTCAGAGCCACGAGACTTCTGTTACGACCCGTGAACGTCGGCAGAGGGGCCCAGCGCGCCCGCCCGGGCCCGGGGTCCCGGGAACGCGGGAGGCGACGCGCTCTGGAGGACGGAGTCGGGACCTCGTGATTCCAACACGCGAACGTTAAGTGGGGTCGTGTCACTCGCGGTTCACGTGGAGGTTTTAAACCGCGGGCTTGCGACTCTCAGGTCGGGACTGACGACGCCGCCGTGACACGTAACAGCAGATCAGTTCCGAAGACGAACGTTGACTCTTCCCAACCCGCTTCGAGGAAACCCCGCCGTTCTCATCAGCTTTAAGGGGAGACGGGGTAACGCTGCTGATGAGAAGAAAATGCTTCCCGCAATGACTGGAGGCCCGAAATAAAACGGGGAGGTAGAGACCGGCGTGGGGGCTCCCGCCTGTAATCCCAGCGCTTTGGGAGGCCGAGGCGGCGGATCAGGAGGTCGGGAGCTGGAGAGCAGCCTGGCGAAGACGGCAAAGCCCCGTCTCTACCGAAGATACAAAAAGTCAGCCAGGCGGGGTTGCACGCACCTGTAGTCCCAGCTGCTCAGAAGGCCGAGGCAGGAGAATCGCTTGAACCCGGGAGGCAGAGGGTGCCGTGAGCCAAGATTGCGCCGTCGCGCTCCAGCCTGGGCGACCGGGCAGACTCCGTCTCAAAACAAAAGCCGGGGGCTCGGGGGTCGGCAGGTGGGGAAGAAGCAGGGCAGTCCCTCAACCGCAAGCTGCTGAGCGTCGTGTTTCCGAGGGAATCAACTCACTTTGTAAAACCCACAGAATTATACCACGTCCATTATTAGTGGGAGTAATTACGCTCTTTTAATTTCATTATTCGGACATTTTTGTGAAATCGTTTAAGGAGACGCGTTAGCCTCTAGAGAGGGAAAATCGTGTACATCAGAGGCGTGTCCTGTAATTAAATGGTCCATCTCATCCCACATGGATTTCCTATCGAATTCTGAGTCATCGCCTGACGAGGAAAATTACTGATTTCTGAATACGTTCGAATGTCCAGAAGAAATGCTGGGGCAAAATAGATGGGCTTTGTTCTGCTAAACTATATGTACAAGGTTCAGGACTGGGCGCTGTGGTTGGGGTGGGGGCCACAGCAAGAGAGGAGAGGAGAGAGAGACCAGGAAGACGCTGCGGCGGGGAGGTCTCTGCCTCTGTGTGCTCAGGAACAGCGAGGAGCATGGGCGGAGAGCCTGACGGAGTCAATGCAAACACTAGTTGTGTGCTTCTTTCACAGTGAAAATGTATTCTTCATGTTACTGGTGTTATTTATCACACTGTGTCCTCGTAGGCATGTCTCAGGGAAGGTTAGCCACTGGCACAGCACAATAAATAACTGGATACACTAAAAAAAAAAATTCAAGAGGGGAAAAAGCTGCATTACGCGGAGCAATAGCTGACTGTAAAGCCCCCGGACCAAAGTCTCACCGTCAGCAGAAAGACCAGAATTAACGCGAATCAAAGCTGCGTTTAGCAGGACGGGTCACTGAACAGCGGTCAGCACAGCGACACAAGGGGCCTCCGGGTGTCCGCGTCTCCACCCTGCACACCTGTTGAACCCCTGTATCTCCACAGTCCATTGCACAGACCCTCACCTGACAGCACGTCACCCTCTCTCAAGCACATGGGGCCATAGTGGAACAAGGCGTTTTATAGATTATGTTAAGAAGTAAACTAACAGAAAAGATTAAATTCATATAAGACAGCATTAGTCTGGTGGCCGGCCGATTTCAAACTCACGCACTTCACATCCCATCGCTGGTGGGCACCATGGGGTGGACTGACCCCTGCTTGGCATCCTCGGCTTCTGAGAGGCTCAAGCTCACGGCTTGCACGGCTCACCTGCGGGGCTTCCGGCTTCAGCTTTTCCTTCTGCAGCTTTTCTGGAGGGCCAGAGACACCACCTGGGCCCCTCCTTCGTCTGTGCCCAGCTGGGCCCCCAAAAGCATCGTTACCCACTCAGCTGTCCCAGCCTCCTTCTTTTATAAAATAAGCCCATTCCCCACCTTGTTCACACAGTTACCTTTAAACGCCAGCATAGAAAACCGAAGCCTTTATTCTGCTACTTACTAAACGGTGCCATCTGAAGCAATTTAACTTCTCTGAGAGCATGAGAGTACATCAGTAAATACTTTTTTAAGCAGTGAAACTCTTTTTTTTCCAAGGTATAATATTAGGCAGACACCCAATTTAAAAATAAAAGCAGAGTAGTAGGTTCAGCGAGGGTTAGGGACCCCATTCCAACGTGCAGCCGTCAGACAGCGGCTTCCTGGAGCTCCTGCAACCCCAGCAAGAGTCCAGTGCAGTTCCAGGATCAGAGCCATTAACCCGACAGCAAGAGAAACAAATGGAGATTTTTACACAAAGGCTTTCGACACAAAGACGTCCTGCTGCGTATGAAGTGGAGCTGCCTCGGCTTTTGATGAAAGACGTGAAATGGAAGAACAGTTGTCATTTTCATCAGCATAACCCAGATTCACATTCACGGAAAAGAGTAAGCTGTAATTTTCACAGGCAGTAACCCGGATCACACTTGCAGTAGCAGAGTAAGTCACAGTAACTGGTTCAGCAGTCGCTTGGTTCACTAATAGGTTAAAATAGTTTGCGTTAGGGTCGAGTTTGGTAATATGCACCAGCAAACCCAACGTGCAGCGGCTTGACCAAATAAAGAATTACTTTTGGATAAAACCAGCAGTCCACGGTCAGGCAATCCAGACTGAAACAGCAGCTCCACGATTCATTTAAGTCACGTTTTTCTGCTTCATACACCCTGGGTTTGGGTTTTGTCTTGATGGTTTTAAAGTGGCTCTTACTTGTGTGATGAGAGATCAGGTGTAGACCTACCCAAAGACCACACTAACAACTGGTGAGTGAGGGGCAAGGGCTGCCCGCAGGCAGGTGTGCTGACACCTGATCGGCCACAGTCAGGCCCACAGCCCCGGGGCCGCCCCTGTGGCTACAGAGATCCTCAAACCTCCCTGGAGAACCGCCCCAGCTGACTCCTCACGCTGGAGATCACCCCTGCTGGTCTAGAAGTGGGCGGGACCCCCGGATATCACCACAGCTCTGTTTCCCTGTATCCTGTCCCCTCACTCTGTAGATGATGACATCACTGACCCCTCCCCTCAGTATTCTGGTAACAAAGGAGCCAGCAGGCAAACCGCCCCTCCAGCACAGGTCACCTGTGGCCAGACCAGCGTCCACTCCCATTGCCCCCGACACCGCACAAAACGCTCGTCCACCCACTGCCTTTAGTTCAAATTCCAGGAATTCAGGAGGAGTGTAGTGCTCTCATGGGAATCAGGCGTGCTTCTTCCAGTCCACTGACCTGCAGGCCTCAGGGGAGGGTGACGGCCCCATCGGCAAGTCCCACGTGCTTTGGTGGAGGAGTACAAAGTGCCACATGCTCCACGTCCAGTCGTGAGGGGGAGAATCAGTGCAGGCCTCTGCTGCACGCCCTGACTGGCTGGGTCAGCTCCGGCTCCAGAAGAACAATGAAGACTCCACCTGAGTGTCAGAAAAACAGAACTCCCAGTGTGAGGCAGGAAACTGTGACCTTGAGGAAAGGACCCGCAGCACAGCTGGGCCTTGGGAGCAGCACCAGACACCCCGGCCCCCTCACTCCCTGTGTGTGTAACAGACACCCCGGCCCCCTGACTCCCTGTGTGTGTATCAGACACCCCGGCCCCCTCACTCTGTGTGTGTGTGTCAGACACCCTGGCCCCCTCACTCCCTGTGTGTGTAACAGACACCCCGGCCCCCTCACTCCCTGTGTGTGTATCACACACCCCGGCCCCCTCACTCCCTGTGTGTGTAACAGACACCCCGGCCCCCTGACTCCCTGTGTGTGTATCAGACACCCCGGCCCCCTCACTCTGTGTGTGTGTGTCAGACACCCTGGCCCCCTCACTCCCTGTGTGTGTATCACACACCCCGGCCCCCTCACTCCCTGTGTGTGTATCAGACACCCTGGCCCCCTGACTCCCTGTGTGTGTCAGACACCCCGGCCCCCTGACTCCCTGTGTGTGTATCAGACACACCAGCCCCCTCACTCCCTGTGTGTGTATCAGACACCCCGGCCCCCTGACTCCCTGTGTGTGTATCAGACACACCAGCCCCCTGACTCCCTGTGTGTGTATCAGACACCCCGGCCCCCTGACTCCCTGTGTGTGTATCAGACACACCAGCCCCCTCACTCCCTGTGTGTGTATCAGACACCCCGGCCCCCTGACTCCCTGTGTGTGTATCAGACACACCAGCCCCCTCACTCCCTGTGTGTGTATCACACACCCCGGCCCCCTCACTCCCTGTGTGTGTAACAGACACCCCGGCCCCCTGACTCCCTGTGTGTGTAACAGACACTCCGGCCCCCTCACTCCCTGTGTGTGTATCACACACCCCGGCCCCCTCACTCTCTGTGTATCAGACACCCCGGCCCCCTGACTCCCTGTGTGTGTATCAGACACACCAGCCCCCTCACTCCCTGTGTGTGTATCAGACACCCCGGCCCCCTGACTCCCTGTGTGTGTATCAGACACACCAGCCCCCTCACTCCCTGTGTGTGTATCAGACACCCCAGCCCCCTCACTCCCTGTGTGTGTATCACACACCCCGGCCCCCTGACTCCCTGTGTGTGTATCACACACCCCGGCCCCCTCACTCCCTGTGTGTGTATCACACACCCCGGCCCCCTCACTCCCTGTGTGTGTATCACACACCCCGGCCCCCTGACTCCCTGTGTGTGTAACAGACACCCTGGCCCCCTCACTCCCTGTGTGTGTATCAGACACCCCGGCCCCCTCACTCCCTGTGTGTGTAACAGACACCCCGGCCCCCTGACTCCCTGTGTGTGTATTAGACATACGTGCTGTATATATGTCTACTTTAAGCCACCTTTGAATTTCCTGTTACTTGTCACAAAAATCATTGCCAAATCTTTCCATTTCAACTTTCAGATCAGCTATGGCCTAAGTTTGATAGACTTATCGGTGGTTTAAACAGAATATATGGTTTTAAACCTTGAAAGTAAAAATATGGAAATCGAGATGCAGAAATGTGAGAAGGAAAGAGAGTAAAGAGAAAACAGTTGTTTACAGCGTGGAAGGTCAGGTGACCTCGTCCGTCATGAATATAAGGTCAAGGATGTGTGCTGTGAAATTTCCAAGAGAACCTCGCAGAAGCAAAGAGCGGAGAAAGGACGGCACCTGGCGTTGGGGGGCGTAGGGGTGGGTGATGCAGGAGCTAAGGCTTTATCATACCCAGACGTCAAGAGCCACGATTTACAGTAACCTAAGTTAGTGCTGCTAACCTGCAGTGTGCACGCGGATCACCGGGGATCTTAGTAACAGCCAGTTTCCGATTCACTTAGTCTGTGTGGGGTGGAAGTTGAGGGCAGAGAAGCTCCCAGAGGGTGTCGAGCTGACCCTGAACCAGACTTTGAGTGCCCGTGTGTGCCTGTTTTCTCTGCATGTGTGTTTCTATGTGTGACGTGTGTATACGTCTGTGCAGGTGTGTATTTCTGTGTGTGTGCCTGTATGTACTGGTTAAGATCTGTCTTGAGTCTTTTTATTTGATGACGTCAATGTATGTCACCACTTTTTGGAAAGGACAATGTATATAGAAAGACAATGGATACTTAGGCAATGTGAATGAAGTCTCTCTTCAGCCCTCAGACGTTCTATAGAAAGTAATGACGGTGGTGTGTATCACAAGAATGCATGTTTCTTGAATAACAGAAAGGAGTTACAGTAACTTTTACCTATTTTTCCAAAATGCTAGGTCAAGTTTAGCTAGAGTCTGCTTGCAATTGAGTCTTGGAAATCGGAAACAAGACGTTTGTTCTGATGTTCTTATGTAGCCATTAAAACTTAAAATACTATTACTAAAATAACTACTGTAAAATAAAATTAAAATGTAAGAAAATAATCAAAATAATTATAAAACATCCACGTTTTTGAAACTCCATTTCTACACAGTGAAATAAAGAAATTTAGCTGTACCCAAGAAATAATGAACAGTGATTTTCATTATGAAGTGCTGATTGGCTTTAAAAATAAATTAACCACAGGTTCTTTAAATAGCAAACGTCCTTAGCACATTTGAAGTTCGATTCAACTTAAATTTCACCTGCATTTCTCAGGGACACGCATAAGTAATTACGAGCATGTCCTCAGGGTCAGCTCTGAAGAAACACTTCGTAAAGACTTCCAGCCTGCCTTCCACTCAGGTGGGATTTCTCAGGGACGCCCAACATTGGGAAGCATCAGGAGGACGAATCCGTGTTTCAGTTCACGTCTGAATGGTCTTGCCTCGTGTGGCATAGACACTGGCGTTGTACAGAACAGTTTCTCAAAGCTGACTGCATTTTAAAAGAAGGAGGAGATTAGAATTACCAGACCCCTGCATATGGGACTGTGATTCATAAATCTGTTAATCATAAGGTTCAAACAAAACCCAAAAACGTAATGAGCTCTTTCCGTTCTTGCACATAGAAATTACAGTGATAGAGAAACTGAGTCCAACGAAAGCCACAACTTTAGAGTTTCATAAATTTGTTTCCACTATTGTCTATGACTGTGATTTCCACCTGCTGACACTGAAAACAGAACTTCCTCCTCTTGTGTTATGCACACGAAACACATCATTAGAAATATTCATTAAGGCTTGAGTAGAAGAAATCGACCATTTTAAACAGCCGTCAATTAATTGTAGCAAAATCAGCCCCTTGAAAACTGTTTATTTTTAATACTCCAACTAGGAATGCCTTTAACATGACACCAGTCAGTTCCTGTTGCTGTTCCAGTCTAGACCTCCACGGGACTGGTCACGTCGCATTAATGTCACGGTCACCGGCGCCGTTGAGTAAGGCTCCTACCTAAAGAAGGCGGTGTCAGAGGTGCGGGGAAGTGCAAGCCGCATTGACTTCCTGCTCTACAAATACGATTCTATAATGTAAAGGCAATAACAGATCAATTATTAAAATGTGCCAGGCAATTAAAATATTTTTTAATCTTAATAAAATTATAGCAATTTAAAGATACAGGCTTTATAATAACATGTCCCTTTTAAAGATGGAATCTCTTCTCCAGCTTAAGTGTGCCCACTCTGGGGAAAGCGGTGATCACTCACCGCCATCTGACAGCAACCCCTCACACCAGCTGTTGTTCAAATTGCAGCGTAACGGCGCTCGAGCTGACCATCCTTATTCTCAGTATGACAATTTTCTGATGTCTGTTTTTTAATGTGGAGTAATGACTGCACATAAAGTGAGACCAGCACACAGGCACACCCTGTAGACACTGTAGGTTCAGCTCTAGGTCATCTCAGTAGAGGGAATCCTGCGATAAAGTGAGTCACCCAAACATTTTCCCAAGGCATGCAGAAGTGCCGCTGACACCACAACGCAGACTGTTAAGTACACAACAGTACTATGTCTAAAAAACATTAATTTAAAAACGTTTCCCTAAAAATGCTGACAGTGCCTTCAGCGAGTCGTAAGCTTTTCGCTGGGGCAGGTCTCCTCCAAACTGATGGCGGGTGCGTGATCAGGGTGGTCGGGGTGGCGATGGCGAGTTCTGAAAACAAGACGTAGATTGACTCTTTTTTTCACAGAAGATTTCTCTGGAGCATGTGATATTTGATAGCATTTTGCCCAGAGTAGAAGTTACTTCAAACTTGGAGTTCATCCTCTCAAAACCCTGCCACTGTTTTATTAACTATGGTTATGAAATATTCTAAATTCGTGGTGATCGTTTCAACAATGTTCACAGCATCTTCATCAGAAGCAGATTCTATCCCAAGAAACCAGTTTCTTTGCACATCGATGAGAAGCAACTGATTACCCGTTAAAGTTTTATCATGAGATTGAAGCAATTCAGTTCCATCTGCAGGCTCACTTCTAATTCTAGTCCCCTTGAAATTTTCACAATGTCTAGTTACTCCTTTCATTGAAGCCTTGAACCCCTCAGAGTCACCCATGAAAGTCAGAACCAACTTCTTCCAAATTCCTGTTCCTGTTGGTATTTTGACCTCCTCCTATGACTCATAAATGTTCTAGAATGATGGATTCTTTCCAGAAGGTTTTCAACTTACTTGGCCCAGCTTCAGCAGAGGAATCACTGACTTTGGCAGATACGGCCTAGTGAAATGTATTTATTAAATAGTAAGACTTGAAAGTCAGAATTGCTCCTCGATCCTTGCGCAGAGCGGATGCTGGCCTGGCAGGCAGAAAACATCACCCGCCTTCTCACACATCCCCATCAGAGCTCATGTCAGTCTTCTTGTCTCTGCAGTGGATCTCAACAGCAGGCTGAAAACGCTTCCTAAACCGTGCTGTACGCAGAAGTGCTGTCATCCAGGCTCTGTTGTTTTATTTATAGAGAGTCACCAACTCCACAAGCCCCTAACAAGAGACACAAACTTTCCTTTAAAGCTTTGCAGCCAGGCACTGACTTCTCCTCTCTAGCTATGAAAGTCCTAGATGGCCTCTTCTTCCAATAGAAGATCGTTTTGTCCACATGAAAAATCTGCTGTTTAGAGTCACCACCTCCATCAGGGATCTCAGCTGGATCCTCTGGAGAACTTGCTGCCGCTCCCATCAGCGCCTGCTGCTCTGCCTGGCACTTCCACGTGACAGAGAAGGCTTCTCTCCTTCAGCCTCATGAATAAACCTCTGCTGGTTTCACGGTTTTCTTAGGCAGCTTCCTCACCTCTCTCAGCCTTCACAGAAATGAAAAGAATTAGAGGCCTCGCTCTGGATGAGAGGCCGTGGCTGAAGGGCGTGTTGGGCTGGCTTGATCTTCTGTCCAGGTCACTCAAACTTCCTCCATGGCAGCAATACGGCTGTTTCGCTTTGTCACCGCTCACCTGTTCACTGGAGTAGGGAGAGGGGAGCCCCCGTTTCTCAGGCTTGCACCCTCCTGATGGAGGAAGGGAAAAACACCAAGGACATAAAATCAGCGGTCAGGCGACTTGCTGACGCCACTGACCAGGCCACAATGAGGCCCAGGGCTGGGAAGATAACTCCCTTTTCGGTTCCCAGCGCCTAAGTTATCCATAAACCTCGAAAGTGTTGCGAAGAATGTTATTCCTACCAGCCAGAGCCCAGGGGCCATGTCCTCCACGTTTACCTGATCCTGACCCCCTCCTGGGAACACCTCTGCCACCTAGTGATTACTGCCTGTGTCTTGTCACTGTAAGCCCCACCGCTGACCATTCCTGTGGGCACCGCATATGAACTGGCAAGCCAATGAGGCCAAAGACTGTGAGGTCAGCTGTCCAGCCGATGGACAATGACACATTTTCACCGCAGTTTCTCCTTTAGAGCTGTAAGCCTATAAAAAGGGAAAGGAGCTGCTTTTCGGGGAGCTCGGTACTCCGGACGTAAGCCCAGCGGGACTCCACAGCCGATTAACGGTCTCTTCCCTCCTCACCCTGTTCACGCTTTGTTCACGGTTCTTCCTGCTACGGTAGCACTCTCAATCTGCTTCAAGAACTTACCCTGCACATTCACAACTTAGCCAACTGGTGTGAGAAGCTTGGCTTTTGACCTGCCTTCCTCACTAAGCTTGATCATTTCTAGCTTACTATTTCAAGTGACATACATGAGACTCTTCCTTCCACTGGAACACTTAGAAGTCATTGCAGGGTTACCAACTGGCCTAATCTTAGGCCAGGCACGGTGGCTCGTTCCTGCAATCCCAGCACTTTGAGAGGCATAGGCAAGTGGATCACGAGGTCAGGAGTTCGAGACCAGCCTGGCCAACATAGTGAAACCCTGTCTCTACTAAAAATACAAAAATTACCTGGGCGGGGTGGCACATGCCTGTAATCCCAGCTACTTGGGAAGCTGAAACAGGCGAATCTCTTGAACCTGGGAGGCACAGGTTAAGTGAGCAGAGACTGTGCCACTGCACTCCATCCTGGATGACAGAGCAAGACTCAGTCAAAAAAAAAAGAAAGAAAGAAAGAAAAAGAAAAATGAAAAACGACCTAATCTTAATAGGTCTGTGTCTGCGGGAATAGGGAGGCCTGAAGGGAGGAGAGAGATGAGGAAATGGTTGCCCACCGGAGCCGTCAGAACACACACACATGTACCGGTTAAGTTTTCAAACTTATATGGGCATAGTTCACGGTGACCCAAAACAGTTACACTAGTAACAGCATAGATCGCTATAAAACATATCATAAAAATGAAAATGTTTGAAATATTGCAAGAATTCCCAAAACGTGACACAGAGACATGAAGTGAGCAGGTGCTGTGGACTCCCTGGGCGCAGGGTTGCCACGAGCCCTTGATTTGTTAAAAGGACACTGTCTGTGAAGCACAATAAGGCAACGTGTGGGGAAGTGATGAGCGTCTGTCCCACGTCAGCAAGGCAAGGACAGGTAATGACGGAGGCCATGCCTGTCCCACGTCAGCAAGGAAAGGACGGGTAATGACGGAGGCCACACCTGTCACACATGAGCAAGGCAAGGACGGGTAATGACGGAGGCCATGCCTGTCTCCCACATCAGCAAGGCAAGGTCAGTTAGCAGCAAATGAGGCCACATCATGTCCCACTTGGAACCCAGTGTCAACGTGCAGACACCAGGAGATCTTCGGGCCACTGCACATCTTCTGAAAGCCTCTGCAAAGGATCCCAGGGCGTGGTAACTGCCATGTGAGTGTGGTAACTCGTTCACAGGTGGGGAAATGGTAGATATAAAATGAGTCTTTCCTGAACACCTGAGAGGACATGAGTGGAGACAGCGCCCCAGTGAGGGAGGTTTTAAACCGCGAGGCGGCGGGAGTGTGCGGCTGAAATTCAGGCCTGTTGATGGCGTCGGTACAGCAGAAATATTGCCAATGCTGCTTCAAAACTGTAAAGAATGAGGGTGAATTTCCATTTGAACATGAAGAGAAAACCCTGAACTATATCTGATGCATTTGATCGATTTTTGATCATTCAGCAGCAGAACCTGGGGGTCACTACTGATGGGCCCCAGATACTGTGAAGGCAGACGTGACAGCTAAATGTGCCCCAGATTCCTGCGTGAGAATGAGGGGGGCACACGCATTGTGACACTCTGAACAAAGCTGTGATCGCAACTTCACCAAAAAACACAAAACGTTACCGTGTAAACACAGTCCCTGAAACCCCGGATTCTGAAAGGAAACCCAGGAGGGTGTTTGGTCAAAGGCAACTAAATCATGAACCGCATGGAAAAAAATAACACAGCCAGCTGCTGAGCTGATGGAGAACATCTATATTTACTATTTTATTCAATCCTTTAAAAAGACCTACACACTGAAAAGAAATGGACAGCAGCCCCACTCTGCTCACGAGGAAATTAAAAGCCCGCAGCCTAAGGGACTGGCTGTGAGCCACGGTGAGTGTCAGAGTCGGATTCAAAATCCGCTGCCCCGGCTGGTTTCCTCTGACTCAAAGCCTTTCCTCAACTCTTACACTTGCCTGGTGGGAGTGTGAACTGGTACAGCCACGAAAGAGCTGACACTGAAAACAGAACCTCCACATGATCCAACGATCCTCCTGCTGAGTATTTATCAAAGGGAAGGGAAGGCACGCCACGGAAGGGCTGTCTGCACCCCATGTTTACTGCAGCACCATTCACAATAGCCACGACGTGGACTCGAACCAAGCTGACGCCCAGCAGGTGAGCATAGCGGAAATGTGGTTAACTCCACATGGGAATACTACTCAGCCTGGAAAAGGAGGAAAGCCTGCCATTCGCGGCAACATGCATGAAGCTGGAGGACATGATACACAGGAAGACAACGCGGCGTGGTCTCACTTACACACAGAAGCTAAAGAAGAGCTCACAGACGTGGTGAATACGACGGCGGTTCCGGGAAAGGGCGGGGGAGCAGGGTGCTGGCAGCGGGAGCTTGGTTAACGTGAACAAAGCGGCAGCTAGAAGGAAGAAGTGCTGGTCTTCTCACAGGGTGAGTAATTTACGGCGTATTGCCCAGCAGCCAGAAGAGAGGATTTTGAAGGCTCTCCACTGTTTGAGGTAACGGATATGCTAATTAGACCGATTTGATCATTACACATTGTCCACATGCACCAACATATCACACCGCGCCCCATAAACACGTGCAATTATTACACGCCAACTTAATCCATGGAAACAAAGTAGAATGGCTTTTGCCAGAGTCCTGGGGAAGAGAGAAATGCTGAGTAAGCGTTTAACGGGTCCAGAGATCGTGGTCAGGACGCTGAATTTACTCAATGCCACAGGCTGTACTTTGAAAGTGGTTAAAATGCTAGTTTCATGTTACACGTTTTATCACAATTAAAAATAAAAGAGTGCATGCATTCACTTCGAGAGAAGACAAGTCTCCTCCCTCACCTTGAAGGTGTCGGATCCCGGCACATAAGGACAAAGACAGAGCCTCTGAGTCATGTTTAAACTTCTGATTTATACTGAGGGCAAATTAAAGAAAGTAATTTATATAATGAAGAGTGAAATTATGGAACTCATTGCCAAAAGAGGAGGACAGACATAAAAGTAGCCAAAGCCATCTACGAGGAATTGTTCAAACGCTTATTGACAGAAGCCTAACAGAACAAGGAGCAAAGTCAGGTTCGGAGTCACCCGAGGTTCGCATCACGGCACACAAGCAGCTTCCGGCCCCACTGCTACTGTGCCCCTGCGAGCTTCTGAGGACAGGAATGGGGAGCTGGATGGACCTGCAGGTCTTCCCCATGGCATAAACGCGGCACCTTGCTCACACCTGGGTCCCCCCAGCCTGTGCACAGTAAGGAGAGACCTCCTGTGACCAGGACAAGTCACCCCCGAGGTGTTCACTGCCTACTTGGGCACGGTGAGGGCGGCGCACCTGGCTGTCAGCACAGAGTCACCTCTGAGGTGCCCCCGTTCACACGTGTAGCAAAAAAGCTCTGGATTAACAGCTGTCGTTCTCGGCTCCCAGACAAAGTGGAAGAGGGTGTGTGCTCATATTTAAAGCTTTGTTTTATATTGCATCTGTCTTTATAAATTGTCTATTTCTTTTTCCATGTAGGCTAAAGTTACATCTTCAATAAGCCAAGTAAGAGGAGCTTACTTCGCCCACGGCAGTGGGTGCACCTGCTCCGCCTAAAACTACGCTCTTGCTGTGGCCGGCACGTGGTCAGTCTTTGCTCAATGGAGGAAAGAATTGACTTGAGGCTGCACACGGCCCCCAGCTCAAGGCTACGTTTCCAACAGTACTTTTAAATGCTCTTACAGAAATGTTCATCACTGGGAATGTGATGGCAGGATGAAACAGGTGATTTCTAACAAATTCCTAGCCCTAGTACATCTTAGCCGGACACACTTGTACAGCACTCGAACCGTGCCTCAGATGGCAGCAGCAGCTCAGCCCCAGGTCTGAATCCAACTCCGCAGGACTGAGCCTTCACCCACTGTTCTGAGTGCTGGTCACACGGAAACTTACTAATTCGGGATATTTCAGTCCACTTCTAACTATAGATTTTCTATGCAGCTGTGAATAAGTCACAAAATTCTGATGCCCCAGACATTCTCTAGGATTGGATAACATTCTCTTTCATGCCATATTGTAAGGGACAAAATACAGAAAAAAAGAGACCACGATGGCAGCAGACACTAGGAAAGGCAGGAATACCAGTAATTGGTCAGTTAAAAAAAATTTAAACTTGCTAAAAAGTTAACATATCTTATCTTACTTAACGTGTATAAAAGCTCCGGGGTTCTACGTCCTCCTGCCATTTTAGACTTGAAGAAACTGGGCTCAAAGAAGCCGTCCTGCCCAAGTTCACACAGATGTGGGCAGGAACGAGCTGGAGCGCATTTCTGCGGCTTCGGCGCCCACCTCCTTCACGCTCCGCGAGGCTGCATCGTTGAAAGAGAGTGTTCAGGGAGGTGCCTGTCCATCTGTTCCTCCCAACCCCTTCCTGCTGCCCAGGCTTCCCAGCAGATCCAAGCTCTGGGGCCTCCTGCTCAGGAGTTTGCAGGCACAGTTCCCTCTATCCAGGCGGCGTCCCCGTCCCAGCGGTCAGCTTACCCTAGAGTCAGACAAAAATCCATTTGGCAGGTGGTGCCTTTATGACCCTTTGGATGTTTCTGTGACGACCCCAGACCATTGTGTGTGTCACTTCTGATCAGGATACCTGATTTCCTGCAGCAAACAGACGGAACGTAGACACACCGGTGTTGTCACTCAGCATCCATGACTATATTTTGTCGACATATTGTCACGGGTGAGTTTGACTGTTGATGTGGCCTTTATACCAAATAGGAGGGTCTTTTGTTTAATATGTTGATGATGGGTGTGTTCATTCAAATTTATTCTCACTGCTTCCATCAAAAGATGCCAGATTGGTGCCTCCAAATGGCAAGTAAGCATCACGGTGTTTTTAGATCTTATAACTAAAATCCAGTTTGAAGGAACAAGGTGAAGGCCACACTTCCTTTCCCCATGAAAAGTCCTCTTTATCTTGACCATGAAACAATAAATTGTTTTAAAAAGTTTATCAGTCACGCTATCTCATCGCAACCCTTCAAATACGACTTTCACCTAATTTCCCTCCCGAGCGCGCACAGCGGTGTGCATGTGCAGATGCCAAAGTGGTGTCAAAGAATGGGAAGGGCTTAGGTGACCATGTTTCTGGAACAGTCTCCTTCCTCCCTAGAAGGGGAGAAGCATCACAAAGAATGCTGAACTTCACTGATCTAGAACAAGAGGCAGATGTCGTGCATACATTATCACTTCTGAGAGGCTCCACCGATGACATTCACGCTAAGAAAATTAATCCTGTTAGAAGCTTGTCTTCCTGAACGCTTTAAACAATTTCTAGGACTTCCCCAGCAGGCTAGTAGCATTCTGGTAGTTTATTGGCAAAAAGTAAACAGTAAGCAATATTTCTTTATATCACACGACGCTGTCCTTTATGAAAGGTAATTTTTTTTTACAAGACGAACTTAGTTAGATTGTGAAATGATTGACATAATGATTATAGTATATGCCTATTTTAGAAGTCTTTGAAGGCAGTTAATATTTATCTAAAATTAAATATGTACCTTCTGGGTGAAGAAAAAAAAAGATTGCAGTCAAAACATCAGAACTTTAACCTGTTTATGAATTGAAAAAAAAATAACTCACCCGTCTCATGACCCATATACGGTACTGTTAGAGCAGATTAAATACAGACTTTTTTCCTCTGCTCGGTTTTCTTTTTATGATCCAACTTAGTTTTCTCAAAAAGATAACCAAACTGAATCAAATCTAGAAAAAATTTTCCAGGACTCCTAGAATACAGTTTGTTGCTAATTTAGTCTCTCTTCTTTTTGGCTTCCTGGACCCTTGAGAGCAGAATGTTGTTCACGTTCTAAAGGAAGGAATGAAATGATTCCTGAAAATAGATGGTGAAACTCATAGTGATGACTTCAAGTGAGTTCCTTCAGCTCTTTGTAGGGAACACTGCATCTGGTTAAAACTTTTTTTTGGTAATAATCTTAGTACTATGTAGTTTTAGAGTTTGGTGACCAACTAGACCAACTACCTCATTTTACACAAAATGTAGAGGAGGACTGAGCCCTTTGTCAGAAACAGCTTCGCGTGTTGTCGACAGTAAGGAACTGGGGTGCTTTGCATGAACCAGCACAGCCAATGGATTCAGCAGGTCAGGTTGTATTGACAGGATGCAGCTGACTCGAGCAGCAGGGGTTTGAAAGGGTCCACTTGCAGGTATTTTTCAAACGTGGGTCAAAAACACAGAAGCTGGAGAATGTGAAACCTACGCAGAGGGAGGGCAACTTTCCATATCTGCGTGTTCCACAGGCCCCACTGTGGGAATGTGCCTGGATTTCGGTATCTGCTGGAACCAGTCCCGGGAGTACAACAAGGGGTGACAGCACACGTGTTTCTGGTCATCTTGACAACACCGTTAACAAGTCAGTGCTACACTCCACGTCTGTTAAAGCCTGTAGAAATGGTTTCTACGGTATAAAATGAGCAGCACGTAGATAGTTTTAGCACAGAACTTGGTAAAGATAAATGAACACACAAATTGTCTGATTCTTAATAGTAAGGTCTCATTCATCCGCAGACCGTCAGCTCTGAGGCCTGCGAGGATCCACCACGCCCCTCCCGAGTGGGGCGGGAGGCTTGGCCCACACTTGCAGGGCAGAAAGGGCACGTTCAAGGAATCCGTTTGTCCCGTTACAAACTGCAAAAGAAGAGAGATAATATTAATCACCAGCAAGTCTTCCTTGGCAGGCAGAATTTGTGTGTGTGTGTTGGGGGCAGGATAGTCCTGCTGGTCTTTCACAGAAGAAATTTAGCTTTTGATTTTATAAAACACTGTTCTAAAAAAGTCTACATAAATTAAAAATAATATGTGAAAATGTCATGTTTTCTTCTTTTTCCATACAAAGAGTTTTTGAAAAACCGTCTTAAGCCAAGCTCTCTTACACCAGTAGAATCTTCCCATGCTTCTGTTTCTCTGGAAGCCGCGGTTTCCGCCGGCTGCGAGGTGGGCCCCGCGCGCAGTGCCGGAGCCGGGCAGGGAGGGCCGGGCCCGTCGCCCCATCGCCCCGTCGCCAGGCGTCGCTCTTGCCGGAGGAACGCGACCGGGAAGGGGAAACGGGGAAGGAAACGCTCCGGGAACGCGCCTAGGAGCTGTCTGACACACATTGTCCTTTTCCTGAGTGTATTTTAGCAGAAACGTTCACAGTTCAGTCATGTTGCCTGAGAAAAGAAAAAGAAGAAAAGCCTCGCTGTGAAATCCAACCATCTGTTTTTAAAGAGCGGAGAGAAACGTCCCGAGGGCGTGGGGCGGGGTCCCGAGGGTCCCGTTTCCCACCTTCCGTCTCCCCGCGGCACGTTCCCGTCCTGAGGAAGCGGAGCCGGTGCGAGGAGACGGGGAGGAGACGGGGAGGGCCCGGGAGGCCAAGGCCGGGCCGGGCGCGGACGGGCCTCGCCGAGCAGCGCAGACCGGGGCGCGGAGCCTCGTCCCGCCTCCCGCGCGCACCTGCTCCGCCAGCTCCCGCCCCGCGACGCCCCGACCGCGCCGCACTCCGAACACCTTTCCCACCCGGATCGCGGCTTGGAACACGTCCAGCTCCTGCCCAGAAAGCACCGGGCGGATGGGAAAGTGCGCGACGCACTGACCGCACATTTTACAAGAATAAAACAAAGGACGCGAATCGCCGAACTTTCACGGACGTGCCGGGCTTCATCCAAAGAGCCAAACTTCCTCCAAGACCAGCCCGGGAGGCACCTCCGTCCGCGGGCGTTTCCCTCCAGGGCGCGAGGTACCCGCCGGCCGAAGGTCCAGCGCCGAGCAGCGCGCAGGCGGCGCGGTCCCGGCCAGTCCTCTCGCGGGGCGCCTGGGGGGTGCCGGTCATGCGCCCCCTGGGCGGTCATTCGCGCGCACCTCGGGGCCTGGGGAGTCCTCGCCGCCCGGCTCGCCCCGCTCCGCCTCCAGGACGCCCCACCTCGGGACGCGGGCGTGGGACCCGAACTTGGGGGCCTGGGCTCGGGCGGGGCGGACCCCCGGGAGGGTCACGAGAGCGGACCCCAGGACCGCCGGCGGATCGGCCCCTCCAAAGCGGAGAGACTCTGATCGACTTTATTAAATGCGGAAGCAATCAGGCAGCTCCCATTTTAATTGCCCAAGATCTACATTTAGACAAAAACAGAACCGAGTTCCTGGTAAAGGCGTTTCTTCTCATCCTGTCACAAGTGACAGGAACGGAGGGAAACAGCCTGGGGGAGGGGCGGGGGGAGGAGACGCGGGGGGAAGAGGAGGAGACGCGAGACGGGGAAGGTGGGGAGGGAAGGGGCGCGGGAGACGCGGCGCGGGGGAGACGCGCGGGAGGCGCGGGCGGGGGCGGGGGTGACGGAGCTCCGCATGGGGGCACGGACAGTCCAGCGGCTTCTAATTAAAGCCCGGCTCGGAGCCCTCGGGGACCCGCCTGACGTCGGCGGGCGCGGGGATAAGAAGCGCCCCGAGGTCCGAGGCGGGAGTCGGCACCGGCGCACCCACGGCGGTCGCGGGAGCAGCGCTTGGAGCGGCCAGTCCCCGAGTCCCCGCGTCCCGTGCGCTCCGCCCGCCGCCGGGCATGGAGTAGTGGCGCAGCTCGGGGCGCGGGGACAGACGCGCACAGACGGCGAAGACACCGGCGGCTCCAGGTGACCAGCCCGGCCCCGGCGCGCAGGTGGCCCCGGGGAGGCGCGGGGCAGGCGCGGGCGCGGCCGGGAGGCGCGGACGGAGGGGCTTCCAGAGCGCGGCGCGGCCCGGGCCGGAGCGAGGGTCTCCTCCGCGGGCTTCGGGGACTCGGCGACCACCGCACAAAGGCGACGCTGGGAACTTAAGCGCGGCCTCCGGGCCCAGAGCGCGGCGCCGCGTTCTTGGAGCGAGGTGTGGGCGCGGAGGCGCGGCCCCCGCGAGGTCCCTCGGGCCGGGGCGCTGCCCCGCGCCCGCGGCTTCCGAAGGGGAAAGAAAGTTGCGCTCGCGCCGGGCACAGCGCGCTCGGCGGACGCGGCCTTTTGGGTGAAAGTTAGGAGGGGCGGGGGCGGGTTCCGGGGGCTCCGTTCGGCCCCCGCTGCGGCCGCTCCCGGTGGGGGCGGGACCTCGGACGGGGTCGTCGGGGCAACCGCGGGTCCTCACCTGCCGGCTCGGGGCGCGCGGGGCCGGGTCCAGCGCCCGCGGCTCCTCCCGCTTCCTCCCCGCCCCGCCCCGCGCTCCCGCCTCCCCCGCTGACTTTCTCCCCGGCCCCCCGCGCCCCTTCTCCCGCAGCGAGCCCAGCTCCCGGCGCGCGTCGCAGCCTCCCACCCCGCGGCCCCGAGCGCACGATGCGCGGACCCGGGCGCCCGCTCCTCCTGGGGCTGCTGCTGGTCCTGGGGGCGGCGGGGCGCGGCCGGGGGGGCGCGGAGCCCCGGGAGCCGGCGGACGGGCGCGCGCTGCTGCGGCTGGTGGCGGAGATCGTCCAGGAGCTGCGGCGGCACCACGCGGCGGAGCTCAAGGGCCTGCAGCTCCTCGGGCGGGAGTGCGCCCTGGGCCGCGCGGAGGCGGCGGGGCCGGGGCCTGCGCCCGAGCAGCGAGTGGGTGAGTGCGGCCGAGCGCGCCCGGGGCCGGGGTTGCGGGGAAGCGGAATTACCTTTGAGACACACGTTTCTAAACGAGAAAGCAATTTTGACTGTTGAACAGCAGGATTATTTTTTTAAAGAAAAAGGAAATAGCAGCACCAGGTCCGCGCCTGAGGCCTGGCGGCGAAGCGCCCGGTCTCCTCCTGGCTCGTGGAGCGCGGCGCGGGCTGCTCATTTCCGCGCACAACTGTCACCCGTCACTTTGGAAATGGAAGCATTTCCAGCAAAGCGTTCCCAGCTGAGGAGGAGGCATCCAGGCTCCTTCACGGCCCTGCCCAGAGTGGTGGCCCACGGGGAATTTCCCAGGGAAGCATGAAAGCCTCTAATGCTTTTGTGACACAATCAGGTCAAATATGAGAAGGTCAGTTTTATCCCGGCTGCGTGGAGTGTGAGTTAGGAGTGAATGAGGACTCACTAGGGCGATGCCTCGCGAGTGTCAGGCGTGGATGTGGACGCCCCTCTTGCGAGGGCCTGGGTTCGCACCCCCTCGGAGCTCAGCCAGGAGCCCGGAACAGGGGGGTGAAGATGGAGAGCGTGTTAAACACGCAGAAACAAAGCTGGCCTCAAAGAGGACGTCCAGGGTTTTCCCCACCCACTGTGTGCCGAGAACCCTGGCGGTAAAAGTTTGCTTGGCAGGGTCCTTCTCTAGTATTCTCACCTTATAAACCAGGTTAATGCATATTTCCACTAATTTACACCTAAATATTTATCTAGAAAAGTAATGTTCTGGAACCCACTTTTTGTTTGAAGGGTCGTTTTCTCTAAAAACTTTGAAATGTTGTGGGATTTGATTCCCAAGGTCCTCAAAATCAAAGTGTCTGAAAGTGACTAGAAGTTAAATGTTTAAAAGAAAAGAAACAGTTTTCTTAACTCTGTAACGTTGGGGTTGTCTGCGTCCTACGGGGAGCGAGCAGACGTAATCCTGGGGCGTCAAGAGTAGTTGCTGTGATGCTGGGTCTTCGGCACTGTCCTGTGTTGCGATCCAGGGCCCCAGTCTTTATTGTGTGTGTGCAAAGCAACGTGGCTAACGTGGACTTTCCACTGATTCTCTTCAACATTCACCTAAGACCACACTGTCAAAAAATGCTTCCTTCGGGCAATATAATACTTTCTTTTTTCCCTGAAACAGAAATTGTTCCTCGAGATCTGAGGATGAAGGACAAGTTTCTGAAACACCTTACGGGTAAGTTTTCTCCTCCGTCCTCACTTTTCCCAGAGCTCCTTGGCACCTGTGAGTCCTCATGATCTGTTTCTTCTTCCCTGTTCCAGGTCCTCTTTATTTTAGTCCAAAGTGCAGCAAACACTTCCACAGACTTTATCACAACACCAGAGACTGCACCATTCCTGCATGTAAGTAACAGCACTGGATCTTTATGAAATGCAAGCGCGGTGCGGGCCGCGGTTCCCGCCTCCTTCCATTTCCTCACAGAGGCCCCTCCCTGCCTTCTGAGCTCAAATTTGCCTATTCCTTCCTCACTATGGCGTTAGGGGCCAAGATGGCCAGACCATTGCAGAAGATAACTAACTTCTGCATCGGCTAATGCCAAACTGGAAATTATTTATAGTCACTGGAATAACAGGCTCTGGCGATGGGCTGAACGCCCATTCTCCTCCTTCTGTCTGTCAGTTCTCCACCGGCGCTCACCTACTGTGGCAGTCAAACAGATGTTAAGAATTGACTCCAGGAACAAGATTGACCTGGACCACCGCTCTGACCAGAGACCCTTTCTTCCCATCAGTATTTGCAAGCTCATCACCCACAGATTTCATTGTGACGTCAAAGCTGTTTCTCGGGCCGGCTCCGTCGCTCCTCAGAAGCACAGAGCTGCCCTTGTCAGCCCAGCTCCCAGCATTACGTATTTCTCTCCCGTTTCTTTTCAGTCTTCCCAACCTGCTTCTGGCTATTTGTTCACAACAAAACATCTTATTTCCCCAAAAGTAGCTCCTTGTTCTCCTCACTGTAGTCTTACTAGCTACAGTGACAGGACCCGAACCCATTTTTTTTTTTAATTCGGACTCCAACTTTTATTCATTTAAGGCTAACAGGAGAAAAGCCACGCAGACACTAGGAATATTGCTGGCCGCCGTCAGGGCTCTCCAGCCGGGCCGGGCAGCAGACCCCACTTGCTGTCCTGCTTTCCCCTCCAAAAGCAAACAGACAAAAAGCCAACGTACACAAAGTGTTTTTCTTTGTTTAGGCAGCAAAATTACCTCAAATAATAGCCATCATTCGTAGGGCTTCTTCTGAGTGCCAGGTGCGTGTCAGTGAACCTCAGCCCACTGAAGTGGCATCAGCAGCAGTTTCTGGACGAGGCTGAGGCACGTACACGTCTAGCGCTCACCCCACCAGCACGCAGACGCACGGAACGCGGCCTCGGCCCCCGACCAGGCCACTGGGGACGCCATCCTCATGCCAAGGCCTGCAGCACACCCCTCCTGAAGGGTTTTGTTTCTGTATTCTCGCTGCTGGGCCTCACCCTTCCACGTGGACACCTTCTGTGGGGAATCATTAATCTGGCTCTTGGAGCTAGAAAATCTTGTCATTTATATTGTTTTAATCTGCATATATTTTAAATATCTTCTTATGATTTGGAATCATAGATTCCAAATTTCCAAGTGACCTCTGAGTCATTCAGTCTCATCTTTTCATTTGTAAGTGAGGAGGTGCTTTTGTGCCGTCAGAGTAAAGCTAAGATGCAGATCTCAGGGTTAACTCTGCAGACCTTTTTCCGGGGCATCGTGCTGTACCCCGACTCGGTGTTTCCTTTTGCTCACAGCAGCTCAGCTGTGTGATCCTAAGCTCCTGGTCACAGCTCACCCTAGGCCTTGGAGAGAGAGAAGGCCAGTAGGTCGGTGCCTTTGGAAACCGCTGGCTACTTGGTTGCTTTGTGCCTCCTTAGCCCGCAAAGAGCTGGAGAGCTGAAATCGGACACTTCTGTGCTTTGTTGGGCTAATATGAAAGAAAATCCTTGGGCTCCCGGAATGTCAGACCTGAAGGAACTCTAGTGCCTTCTCACTCAAAGTGTGGTCCCATGGGGAGTTCGCTGGGAATGCAGAACTAAGTCCCATCTAGACTTGTTGAACAAAATCTGCACTTTAACAAGATCCCCAGGTGACTGGTCTGCACATTGAGGTTTGCCAGTCTTTGCTGAAAACGTGGGTTGAGCTGGATGTGTGGAAGTTTTTACAGTTCACTGATTAGATCTGCCGTTGGAATCACACAATCCGCTGCACCCATGATATGGAATCTGTGTAGCAAAGATACCTTCTGAAAAGCATGTGCTGCCGCGAGAGAGAGGCAGACACTGGGCTCAGGTGGCCCGCGCCGCCGTTGCAGCACGCTTTTCCCTTTGAAAAACCCCTAGAAATAGGTGCCACAAATATTTAGGAGGCATCTTTTTGGAAGTAGAGCTAGCTACTTATCAACATATTGTATGCATTTATCATTGTCAGCCTGCCCATTCAATTCAGATTTTCAGTTGGGTATAAATTCTCCCATCTTTAAGTAAGATTTTGCTATTCTTGAGAAATAAACTGTAATAATTTACCGACAATTACAGCTTTCCATAGATGATCAAAATTCCCTTATGGCCAGGATCACTGCGCCTTCTCAGTTTCTACAGGCAGCATGAGCAGAAGAGTGGAATGGGAGCCTGTGTACATACTAAGGAGCACCAGTCTGCAGTTACAAACAGGCACATGGCTTCCGTTCGCCATCCAGCCCACGCCTCTGCTCTGCTGCCTGACTCCTGACCCACTTTCCTTAGAATTTACAGGCAGAAGGCTTTGTGTCATGGTCAACTCAAGCTGGGATCCAGCCTGCACATAACCTGGAAGTGGCACAAGGGTATGGAAGGACTGTCACGTAGAAAGCAAAATGAAGTTATTTCTGAGGAGCAATGAGCAGCGAGCTCAGCCATGCCGTCTTCGTGTCTGTCCTCCTCCCTCCACAGCCCCACTTACAGCATCCGACTTCTGCCATTGAAGCACCATAAATTATTAAGTCAACAACTTAGAACCCATGCCTGCAGAGTACAGACTCTCTATTGCTTCCAGGGAATTCAGATATTTAAAGAAATAAATGGCTTTTGTAGCTGATACACTTGCAAAAGATGCTATATTTGTTTTAAATTACTGACAAGGGTCTGTGATTTATTTTCCCTCTAGACTATAAAAGATGTGCCAGGCTTCTTACCCGGCTGGCTGTCAGTCCAGTGTGCATGGAGGATAAGGTAAGCTTGGCCACGCACTGGAGCACACACCAAAGATGGGACTCCCGCTTGGGACATGAAAAATTCATGGGAGTTTAGGAACACGCGCTCTTTGGCGGAGGTAGCTCTGTTGTACGGAGTTGGTACAGCACTTACTGTGTCACAGTGGCGGCTGCTGCTAACTGCTCACTGCACGGCACACAGGCACCAGGCAGGTCCCGCTCTGAAACACAGCGAGGCAGCCAGTTTCAGCACGTGACTGAGTGCATAAGCCAGAAACAGACTAAAAGTGTGCTATCCACTTCAAGGCGTGCATTCATTCACTAACACAACTGAAGATGACCAACATCATCCATGCAAATTCCATCACATCTGGTAAAGGTTTGAGTTGGAATCTACCATTATGACAATAAGCTCATAAAGAACAGCTATCTTCTTTAAAGGTTTCTATCAACATTTTTTTTCATAGCCTCTAACAAGTAAAAATGTAAATGCACACCATGTTTATCAACCACACTTTGCACCTGGGCCCCTCCAGGGCTGACAGGCAACATGTAAGACCCATCAGCGGATGTTTTGAAGGGTAAGGTTTTATTTTCCTGACGTAAATGCCACAGAATTCATCACTTTAGAGAGCAGGATGAAACTGTAATTTCACCAATTTTATACGCACTGTATGTCTTGTACGTGCTGGGTACGCCAGCACAGCTAAGATAGGCCTCCTGCCCACTGATGGCTGTCCAGCACATTCATGAAAAGAGAGTATTTTTCTAGTGGTTTCTCTAGGATGTCTCATGTAAAATGGATGAGGGTAGGGAGTGCTCTTTCCTATACAGATGTGATCTCTAAGGAGGGGCAGCGCTTAGGAATATTTAGGCGGCAGCAGCAGAAGGGCTGGGTGCATGACCCCCGCCCCGGCAGGAGGCACAGCGGGTCCTGCCCCCGCGTCCTCCACTCTGTCTTTTCTAGCAGAAGGAACTGCTGCTAGTGAGAGGAATAGCACTGGGCAAGGGAGGCCAGCGAGCAGTGGCGGTTGAGACTGCGCTTTGCACAGGCTGCGGTGGCGAAGGCATGGTTTCAATGCCAGTCTAAGCTGAGAAGTGCTGTGGTCACGCCCCCACACCCTGCCCGTCCAGTCCTCTCAAGCTTCTCACCCTCCTCCTGTGTGTCACACAGATTTTTTTTTCTGTATAAATCAGGGAATAGATGTATATTCCTGGCACCCCAGGTGATATGCCAGAGATGAGAATGTTAATTTTTTACGTATTTCTTTATAATTAAATCACACTGCTCCCAGAGATGAGCCAGGGACGTCCTTGGAAATTTTCCATTTACTTACAAGTGAGGAGAGCCAATTCCCCACTGTCTCAGCTGATAGAAGAGCTACTCCATCCACGTGCCCATTAGCCAACCCCTGCCCCCTCCACTGGCTGCTGCTGGAGGCAGCTGCAGTTGCACCAGAGGACGTGGTCATTTCCATGGGACACGGGCTTCCGCGTGGGTACGTCATGCTTTGCCAAACGCCACAGTGATGCCCCACGGGAAAACTGTGGCGGAACCCCCTTGAGAGCCCCCAGCACCCTTTATATCTCTCTCCCGATCACCGGACAACCACAACAAAGCCTGACTGACGACGAGACGCAGGTGAAGGTAACAGGACAAGGCCCAGGCTCACAAGCTCCTGTTCCCAAAAGGCCATCTGCTCAACAGCCAGAGGTGTCACGGCTGTTCGCTGGGTTCATTTTGGCCAAGACATGGGTAAAGTTTAAAACACTGATACCCTGTTAACTAATTTCGTGACTTCTATTTTTTTAAAGATTGATTTCTTCAAATTCCAAAAGGTTTAAACAGCAAAGAAATTGTTACCTGGCTGGTGACCACAGTGTTGATACAGTGTGGAGTTTTGCTGAGCTTGCAGGCCTCAGTGAGACAACAGAGGGCAGGGCAGGCGTCCCAGGGTGCCCACGCTCCTGCAACGAGGTGGCATCTGGAGGGCCCTGCGGTCCCCAGTTCCGGTTCCACTGGTTGACAACTGGCCACACACGCTTCTGTCCTGACACACGAGGATGGCAGGGCAAGGCCGCAAGCCGTGACCTTGTCTTAAAGAAAGGCCCACAGCATGAGGAAAGCCGGTCTTCAGCAGGAAAGGCTTTGCCGTCCTCATCTCAGAGCAAATCCATTTGCCAGTTTCTCAAGCTCATTAATAGACCCCTTCAGGCCAAAGAGAACAGTCCCAGCTGCCCTCCCTAAGTCACAGACACACTTTATTGTCCAGACTTACAGATCAGTTAATCAGAAGCCTGAGCTCTGGAATACTGTCAAAGAATTGGAGTTTTGAGTAGTGAGTACAGAGTGTACGCTCCCAAATGCAGCCTCACCTTAGTAACCCTGAAGTTTATCATTCTTTAAAAAAAAAAATACCAATGGTTTAGACATTTCAGCACGGAATGCTAGAAACAAATGTCTAATCTTGATTATTAGCTTTATAATCCTGTGAACACTGAGGCTGAACTGCCAGATAAATCCCTGTGGCCTGGACTACTGAGGATTCTGACAGCACAAGACTAAGCACCCTTCCTCAGGCTTTAATAAGCATCACGTGGCCTGTGATGACTTTCATCGCTTTGACATCCCAACCATGTAGTTAACTGCAGAAAGAAGTTATTTCTCAAAATAGAATAGACTGCGCTTTTTGGAACACAGAGAAACACAGATGCACTCTTAGACTGCCTGTGTTTATAAACACGTTGTGTCCCCTCCCTGAAGTGCCAGGTCTTCTGGAGTTCATGGTAAGAAGCGTGGATAGTCAAATCAAACAGAATGTACTTGTTTTCAGCAGTGAGCAGAGCTGTACAGGAGCAGCACACCAGGAGCCATGAGAAGTGCCTTGGAAACCAACAGGGAAACAGCAGTGTCTTTATACACATCCCCTCATGGACAAGAGATTTATTTTTGCAGACAGACTCTTCCATAAGTCCTTTGAGTTTTGTACGCTGTTGACAGTGTTTGCAGATATATGTTCGATAAATCAGTGTACTTGACGGTGATACCTGCCACTCTTACTGTTTAAAAACACAAAAGGAATGCTCCACATTTGATGTGTACTGCTATAAAACAAATGCAGAGAGTATTTCATTTTCCTGATTGGGTGAAATCGCAAAAAATATTCCTTTAGAAACATAAGCAGAATCTTAAAGTATATTTTCATATAGCATATGGTATGATTTGATATTCCGTATTACTTGCACAATTCCCAGAGTATTATTTGGAACGGCATAAAAAATGAAAATTTCAGTCATGTTTTAGAGACAGTAGAGTGTAATTCTGTGGACACATCCAGGCTAATTCTGTTGGTCCTTTGTATAATAAATGTAAAATAGTATTCCAGCTACTGTGCAATATGTAAATACTGTAAATAAACACAAGTAATAAATGAAGTGTTTGTTATAATGAATCGTCTTCAAGGTGACTCTACCTCTCTAATGAGTTCACTGTTGGGAATCATGCTTTACGGAACTACTGAGAGGTCATTACACTGGCAAAAGGTCACAGAATATAAAAGGCATAAACAAATGAAACTTGAAGCCTGAGAATTTCTGTAAGGGAAAATTAGCATTTTTTTAAAGTAGAGGCTACCATATATTGGTGACATCATTTCTTAAGATAGGCCCCGATTTGCTGGGAAATATTCCAAATAAGGTTGTATCCATTATTTCCCAAGTGATTTTGTAATCATGAAAATGCTAAACTAAGAGGAAGCTTAGGACTTCTAAGCAGTCTCAAAATTTTACATGTAGACGTACTTTACACAAATCTAACCAGATCCGATGTAAAAAGCTGAATTCAGCAAAGCAATGGGCTTCTCTGTTCGCTGCCCTTGTCTGGGAACAGCCATTAAGAAGTCAAGAGTCCTAGGATTTGTTCGAGGATCTGGATTTTATATACATAAACATTTAAGAAAAACTGTAGGATTTTATTTACAAACATAAAATAGATGAGTAGGAAACTCTGACTTTGAGATTATTAAAAGCAATTACTGAATGAAGAGAACAGGGTATAACTTCTGAAGTGATGTTATTTAATCCTGTTTTCTAATTACAGCTAATTACTTGACCTTTTCTTGCCAACTTTTTGTTTTAAGGATATCATACTCAAATATCCAATCTTTTCATAATCCCCTAAGTCTTCTGCATGTCTGAGTAATTCCAACAGAGCAAGACTCACTGGGTTTTCCAACTTTCTTCCTGTGAAGACAGCCTGGCACTTCCACCTGGCACCGTGGGGAAACTACTCACTTTCATCTGGCAGCAGTTCATCCTCCAGGCACTAGTGAGTCAGGGATCAAACGTGTCTCCTCTCCCCAGCACCACAAGGGACCCTCACGATACTGAGGTCCAGTCCTGGCCAGGCAGCTGTGTGTACTGCACAGGAGGGCTCAGCGTGGGGCGACGTTTTTAAGAGGATGGTGTTGGGCAAGGGGGTTTTCCAGCTGCAGGACCTCAAACTTCTTTCAGAAACCAGACATTATCATACAGGGCAGCAAAGTGCTTATTTTCATCATTTATCCTCATCCTGAAGATAAACATGCACACATGACATCACAGATCATATAAAAAGGAAAATGTAATGTTTTCAAATGCTTCCTTGTCAATAAAAATCAGGCAGACACCAGATTCATATCTCTAGCTGTGTTTTTATAACTCCCCTGTTTATTTTGAAATACTCATATGATTTTGACATTAACTCAAAATACACAGAAATTACCTGTATCTGCCTATACATTTATTAAATGCTGATGAAGGATACTTAACAATCAATATTTACGCATGCCAAATAAAACTTTTCCCAATTTTTAACATTATTTTTAAAAATAAACCAATTTATATTGGACATTTGGGTGACGTGCATATAAAAGTCATATTCCTCAAGTGACCACAGATAGACTAGCATACAAATGTCCTTCCTTCTGGATGGAATTAAGTTTCAGAGGCCAAGTGGTTCAGATGAGAGCAAATGAGCTGACCTCCTCACGTAGTACACGCGACAAAATCGAGAAGTATTACAGGTGCTAATGACTGATTCCATACATCTGTCTGTCTTCTCTATCTTTTCAATATTCAAGTATGCACTATGGGTGTGTATAAATTAAAACACCTCTAATCTATACTGTGAGCTCCTACGGAGGGGCTACTGTGAACACATAAAAGGCCCTGGGGAAGACAGAGGTAGCGCCGGGAGCAGAGGGCAGCTGCCCTCCATCAGGCCACCCACACAAACCTACTGAGGAGGTAGACTCGGTGACCTAGGTCTCGATGGGCTTAGATGTTGACCTGGACCTTCAAGTGGGGTTTTCCTTCACTGTATTTTATGTCGTTTGTTCAGCTATTTTTGTGACTGGGGCAAAGTGCAACGTTCGACTAGTCAGAATGCTTTACATACCCCATAAACTGTCTGAATCAAACGTTTTTATTTATTCTTCTGCCAATCACAACTGATTTCCACCTACAATTATTTTTTATGGTAAGAAACAGTAGAGCTGGGACTTTGGGCTCTGGAACATTATTACACACTGACCGGGAAACGCAGGGCCTCAGGGTGGGGTCTAGTCAGGCTGGCTGCAGCAGGGCACGAACCTGCCTCAGTGGGCCTTCTCCAAGAACGCTCTGCAGCACCTGACACACTGCTGGTACACCGCCTCAAAGTCAGAGTCATTCCCCTAAATGGACAGGTAAGAGAAGAAAATGGCAAAACCTGAATAACAAAAACATCCTTAAGACAATCTAATCTGTTATTTAATATGGCAGAATACAGACGTGTTGGGTCTTCATACTAACTCTAAAACAGAAACTGTACTTACATAATAAGGATCTTCAATAATAAGTTGTTTTTGTGGATCATAGCTCCCAAGTAGTTCAATTTTAGCTTTGCAGGTTTTAACTTGATTACTTTTTCTATTCAAATCTCTGTAAAATTGAAACATGAACTTAGTTTTCTCATCTATGGTTTCAAGTTAAACAGGGACATCTGTTAGGGTCTTATGAAACACCCATATCAAAATCAAGACAGAGTGACCTGGTTTGAATGAAGCAGAATACACGGCAGGCCTGCGCGGCCCTTTCTACAGCTGTATGCTACCACCCTCTCTCTGGGCAAGAGAGCTTGCAACAGCAGCTTATTCTCACTGATTTTGTTACACAAAATATACAGTAATTATATTTTCTCCCACAAAATATGTTTTGAGACAATCAACCAAGTTTCAGAGAGAAAAACAAGGTGATAGAAAGGAACCTAAACCACCACATGAGCCAGCCCCAAAACAAAGGGCTACCAATTCCATCCTCAGGTGTCTCGACAGCACTTCCCGCAGCATGACCCACTCCTTAATTACTCTTCCTTCCTTTATTCCTCAAGCCTCTGCCCAAGCTGAAAACTCAGCTTCACTCTAGACTTCCACCTTTAGCTTTCACGTCGCTACAAAAGAAAAAGGCAAACTTAACTCAGCGCCTCCATTCATGTAACACATTTTGACTGAGCACCTGCGACAGATGAGTCGATGACTCAGGCATGTGCTTTACGTGGGAACGGACAGCCAGGCGCTCCGGCGCTGAACGTCTACAGCTCACGAGTGGGTGCAGGACGAGAACTGAGGGCAGGCCTAAGTCTCATGCACAATCTGGCCTACTGACAGGGCAGCGGAATACCTCTATACAGAAATGAATTTCAGTTGACCCATGAGGGGCAAATAGGAGCCACATGGCCCGAGCAGCAAGGAGGAGCTTCCAGGGAGCGAGTGGCACACGCGAACGTGAGGCCGCAGGACCTCCGCTTGCCCCACACGAAGGAACACGGTGCTCAGTGCCAGTCCAGGCACATGGAGTCTTCTAACAAGGTTTTTTTTTTAACGACACCTATAAGCTATGGTGTCAGGGAAAACAAAGAGAATAGAGTAAGGACTGAAAAATAAAAATAAAAAAATGCATGCATTTTAATAAAAGTCCTAATTAATAATAAAAAAAACTGTCGCATCCCTATGTGTTCATTTGTACAAAAGTAATTAAAAGCATAGTTTCTCTTCATCAAAAACATTTAGTACTTACGAACAGGTGGTGATGCAAGTTAGAATCCTGGCGTCACAGTAAATCCTGATTAGTTCCTCATGGTGCCGTAAGCAGGGGCCTGGGGTGGGTGCATATGGCAGGGCCCTGCTTCACTGCACTAGGCTTGACTCCCACACCCACGCACTAGTGCTGTGAACTTGGAGACATTAACAACAAAGTCGTTCTCACGCAGAGCAACGTGGCTGATGCGGAACCATCACAGCCAAGCTAGTTCTCCAATCACGCTATTAATAACTGGACTTCCCTTTTCTAAGGTGTATCTCCTTGTAAATACCTATGAGACAATTTTAGATTGCTAAGTTTTTTGCTGTTCTAAATAAATAGAGACCATCACTGACTATTAAAAACTTTAAAATAATAGAAAAAGTAAATTTGGACAAGAAATTACTTGGCCTATGAATTGAGAGTTGAACAGAAATATTCTCAGAAACAGGATTACCTCAGATTGCTTTCATCCATACACAGTATATAATCAAATGTGGCAAAATCTTCTTTGGTAATCTAAAATTGAATAAAGAAGTCAAAATACAGTGTTTATATTTCTACCATTCAAGCCTAGAGGACGCAAAGCAGTACTAAAGGAAAAAAAAACTGCTGTATTGGAGCTTATTACTCACTAACTATCTAATTAAATAATGTTGAGGGTACTTTTAAGTTAAAATAGGGTTAACCTAGTTCCCAAAATTGTACTGCAAAGAAATTTTGTATTATAAAGTTCCATAAAAGAATCATAAAATAGTATAATGTGTAGACACCATGTTTATACATCAGCTTCAATTCCTTACTAACAACGTGTAACACACTCAACGTACTGAAATGGCACATATTGAACCCTTTCGTTACTCTGCTCTGTTTTTCTTGCACAAGCACTGAACATCCTGGGCCCCAGTGACGAACACCAAGCCAAGCGGACACCGCCTGTCCTGTGGCACTGCCCTTCCACAAGGGGGCAGGCAACACGCAGGAGGCACAGATGCCCTGGAGGAAAGCAAGCAGAGAGGGGATGCAGACACCTTCGGGCAGGGAGGAGGAGTATTAAGCAGGGCGGTCAGAGGTGCTCACTAAGAAAGAAACAGGAGTAGTAACCGATACTCCTTTACTCTAATCCAAGATCCATAACTGAAACCTGCGCAGAAGGGAATGCCACTCAGTAATTCTGCTGATTACAACCTGAAAGCTTATCACTGTTTTCTGACATAATCTATAAATACACCTACTTAAAATATAAATGAAAAAACTTCTGTGAATTTCGACTACTGGAAATAATGGCAGAATAAGAAAGAACATAAACATACCTACTGCAGAACAAAGGTGGAAAGTGTAACTTTCCTAATAAACTTGTTCTTTTAAACCATGAGAAGCTTTGGATTTAGTGTGCACTTCCAGTCACAGAATGGACTGTATTTTGTCAACACTCCCATGACACTTATTTCAAAATCTAGAATGAGTGTAATACTGACTTTTTTCTCTTTTTTGTTTTTAGAGAAAAGGTCTCACTCTGTCACCAGGACTGGAGTGTGGTGGCAAGACCATGGCTCACTGCAGCCTCAATCTCTCGAGTTCAAGCCGTCCTCCTACCTTGGCCTCCCAAATAGCTAAGACTACAGGCACATGTTACAGCACCCAGTTAATTTTTTAACTTTTTTTCGTAGAGATGGGTCTCACTATGGTGTCCCGGCTGGTCTTGACCTCCCAGGCTCAAGCATTGTTGAGCTTCCCAAAGCGTTATTGGGATTCTAAGTGTGACCCACCATGCCTGGACAGTGTTATGTTATTTCTCCAAATTAGTTCTGTGAGAAATGCTCTAGGATTTAATACTAAACTTGTTCTAAATTCTGGACTAACTGTAAGTTTTTCATAAAAAAAAAAGACTTAGTGACTGTTACATGACTTTTAGATGTTACGATAATTGAGAAAGAAAAGAAACAGCTATAATTTATGTAACAAATGCACAGTAGTGGATGTCCACTTGCAGCTGTAAATGAAACAGCTTGTGGCAAATCATTCCTACTACGAAAAACAACTAGAAACCCCCTCCAAAAGCATCGGTGTGCCCCAGTGACAATCAGGCTCTGTGGGCCCCACGGCCTCCCTAGCTCTGCTGCTCTAGCATAAAAGCAGCCGCACACTATAGGTGAATTAGTAAGTCTGGCTGTGTTCCAATAAGCACTCTTTACAAAAAAGGCGCAGGCCCCTATCTGCAGACTCCTGCCGCTTGCCACTTCTCTTCCCGCTAAAACTGGGCACTGACGAGGCCTCGGAACAGGGATCTCAAGTGGTTCAGCAGCAGAACTCTTTAACTCTGTGTGTTATGGTTTGGACGTGTCCCCCAACCCAGTGCAACAACAGTGAGAGGCGGGACCTTGAGATGAATGCCACTATCTTGGGAGTGGGCTCTTGACGGTGATGGATCCTGTCTCTCTCCCGTGTCCCTCTTCTGTTTTCCTGGCTCACTCTGGGGCACTCTCTTGACTCCTCCACCTTCCCACAGGATGATGCAGCAAGAAGGACCTCACAGCCCTTGACCTTGGACTTCACAACCCAACTCTAAGAAATAAATCCCTGTCAGTTGGAAATTATCCAGTCTCAGGTACTGTTAGAGCAGCGCACACACACGAAGATAAACAACAAAGAGAAAAAAACAGAAAAGGAAAACAGACTCACAAACGGTCCGTAATGAGATGTGCCATGTGTTTAAAGCAGCTATGACAGGGTGTTCAAGAAAACACAGAGCACGACGCACAATTTCACCTGAACACTAGAATCCACAAAAAAAAAGAATAAAACTTAAAGAATTAAGTAAACAACAGACAATCTTTATACTGTCTGAAAACAGCAGAAAGACTCATATATCAGAAAACAGGTCATCTGAAAATGTCAGACTGCAGAAGAGTAAACAGGATAAAAGTAAAACAGCATAAGAAACGTATGTTCACTGTACACGTTAGGTGCATCTCAGGAGAAAGGAGGAAGAAAAGTACCACCTGAAAAGATAACAGCCGGGGAGTTTCCAAAACTGTTGAAAAACATCGAGCCACAACTTCAGGGTCATATCTGGCCCACCACACCAAAACTACTGAAAACTAAATACCGAAAGAAAAACCGAAAGACTGCCAGAGAAAGTAACAGACAACAAAAAGACAACCCAGTAGATGCATTTTTCAAACGATAAGCAGAAATACTATCAATCTTCAACAACTTTTTTAGAGAAAAAAAGAGGGAACATCCCCAGTGTATTTTATGAGACTGTGCACCGGCTTGTCTGCTGGGCAGGACTCCAACAGAACCACACGCAGGTGTGCACCGTGACCCACAGCAGCAGTATCTGCAGTCGCCCCAAACTAGAAACCACCCAGACCCCCACTAAGAGTAGAACGGACCAACTGAGAAATGATACAGTATCCAGCAATGACAATCACAGTGCTACAATCAACAACACAGAGATTCTCACAAGAAAACAAAAAAAAAAGCTGACAGCCAACAGTATGTGCTGTAATTCCACTTCTGTGAAGTTAGAAAGTACAACAAATTTTTCTGTGGGGACCTCTGAAGGAGTAGGGAGAGGGCTGCTATGTGGACACAAATCCATGCAGTTTACTGAAAAGAGAAAATCATGTATAATAAAGCAAAAAAAAAAAAAAAGTCTCCTTTCAACTGCCTGGGCAGAAAGGTCACGTACTCTAAGACTAACTGTAAGCGTTAAAACGAAACAGGCGCCCTAAAAACATTTCACTAAGGCACTGAGAAAGTTGAGATTTTAAGAAATGTACAATAGTTATCACATAAATTGTGACATTGGTAAAGGAAAAGAACTTGTAAACGTGACAAAGCTCTGATGTCATACTGACTCATAAAACATACCTTAAAATTTTCTTAAAAGAAACAGGAAAAGCAAAAAACACATGCAAATACTGATTCCAAAACTGGAAATTAAAACTGTTCTTTAAAAAAAGTTTCTAATATGTATTTAAAATACTTGATTCGCATCCACTATTATACACTTAGTGTATAAAAAAAAAATCTAACTTGAAAAACATAAAACTTCTGAAAGACTGCTTCAAATAAATCTATTTCCAACAACGGCCAGTAGAAACCGGCAAGGTAAGCAAAAGCCTGAAGAGATTAGGATGGACAAATTGTGTAAAAATGTTTAATCACCTGACCAATGAGAATTCCATTTCAGAAAAGGTCCGTCCTAGAGTACGTCATTTAAATAAAGAACTCTTAGAAAATCAACTTCGGCTTCTAATTGATAATATACATACAGGGTTATCTTCAATTGAAATTGCAGAATTTGGTTCTGACTTTATCAGACTGTAAACTTGAGTGTAATTATGTGTCCATAATGTTGGTGGTATTACCCTACGTTACCAAGGCACTTCACAGTCGAAAAAATGTTTTTGTATGTAACTTAATTCTAGCAACAAACTCTTAATACAGGCAGTATAATTACTATGGCCTAAATGTTTAATAAAAATTATGCAGGAAGGAACAGAACACAGAGCACTGTCTAGCCCCAGCTCACAGTCAGGCTCTCTCATTATAAATTACCTGGCTTTCATGTACATTTTAATAAGTAAATTCCAAAATCATGCAAGTCTTTCAATCCTGTGCAAGCAGAAGTGAAACAAAATGGACACTGTAGCTGGTTAAACTCACACTAAATAAACACATTCATTACTAGGTAAGTCTGGTTAATCTTTTTCACTACTTCTCAAGTTACTGGACTCTACATATTAGAAATTGAACAAGAGCTTGTCTACCTGTCTTGCTTTATGGGCTGTGTGAATGCCATGATTTCTTAGGCAGCTCACAGCTCTTGGGTCTGGGGACCGGCCCACGTTCCAGTCAGAAACAGCACCACTGTCAATGACCCACTGAAACACAAAACACACAACCTCAAGTCCAAGGACGGTACCTGCCGGGCAACGTGGCTCATGGGAATGCCGTGCCTCTTCATGCAGTTCTGCCCTCGGTAGTCGGGGGGGTTCCCTATCTCATACCCGGAAGTCGCCGCGCTGTCTACCCTCCACTGCAGGGGAAGAAACAGGGAATTTTTTTGGCAATTTCCTGCCCAGGAGTTAAGGTTGGTCTCTTTAACATAATAAATGGTACTTACATTCTCTGAGATGTTTTGATCAGTTACAAGTTTCCTGAAAACTGCTTCTGCAATGGGTGATCGACAAATGTTACCTTTAAAAAAAAGAAAGGGTGACAGAGGGTTAGGTTGGATGGAAGGGGACACGCCAGCTCCCCCTCTTCACACACCTGACACGCAGGGGCCACGCTATCCCTCAGGAAAAACAAAGGCCGACACCGTCCTTTGACACCTTTGTCCGCCCAGGAGGGTAGACCCTGCTGGAGAAGAGCCCATCAGGCCCAAGTTCAGTGATGTGGCACCAACCGGCCAAGTACAGATGACGAAGATATCAAAAAAACAATTTTAACCAAAATTACTGTTTAAAGAGTTGCTACTAATGATCCAGGAGTGAGCCATGAAAATAAAGTGTGTTGTAACCGGCTTATTTTAAAATGAAATAACAGAATAAAATTAAAATACAGTGGTATGTCCCTCACTAGACAGGGAGCTGGTTCAGGACACCCTCCCACCCCTACCCACTATACCAAAATGTGCACACGCAGGTCCCATAGCTGGCTCCTGTTTAATCTGGAGCCCAAGTATAGGAAGTCAGCCCTCTATATAGATGGGTTTCTCCTTCAGAGAATATGGTATTTTCCATCCACACCTGATTAAAAATATCCCTCGAGTCAGTCCCTCCAAGTTCAAACCCCTGTTGTTCAAGGGTCAAGTATATCACACATAAGGATGAATATTGTTTCACAAAACAATACACTAACATGCATTTAAGCATAAACAGCAATTCAACACCAACATTTACTGAGCGACCACATGCAAAAAGCCCTGAGTCCAGAGGATACAGATCCAGGCATCAGCAGCCAAGGTCAGGGACACCGCTCTCCAGACCACGTCTGACACCAGGGCCACCCTTACTCCAGACCAGCATGAGACATCCAGGTTCCCAAGGACTCTCGCAGGTTTGATAATTCCCCACCATCACTCCACAAAAACTCAGGAAAGCAGAACATTTACCCTCACAATTTCATTACAATAACAGCAACGACAACAACAAAAAATTAAAACCTTGAACCAAAGCAAGGGACCCAAAGGGCACATTCTGGGAGGTTTCCTAACAGGTAGCCCCACTGTCCTCCGGGACACCTTACCCTGCTGTCATCAACATGGGATGATGTTCAGAGAGCACTGCCAACCCAGGCAGCTCCTCAGAGCCTTGGTGTTCTGCAGCTTTATTGGGGGTTTCTGGAGGGAGACACAAGGTGCTGAATCGCTGGCCATTCAGCGGAACTGAATCTCCGGGCTCCCTCCCTTCCCACACGAGGCTCACAGCCCCCACCCTGAGCCATCTCATCAGCATCAATAATGAGGGCCACCCTGAATGACCAAGACACTCCCGTCACTCCTAGAAAGCTCCAAGGCAAGGACCAAATTCCTTTCTACCCGAGGAAAAAGACATAAGACTTCATCTCAAAACAGATAAACCATATGCAAGCAATGTACTTACAGGAGATATACAGTTGGCTCTCATAAAAGTAGAAAAAGGAATGCTGAGAAGCAATATACTACGGCAGCACAGAAAAAGAACGATGCTACAAAGCAAAAATAAGATATAAGAAAATTTCTTACCAGAAAAAACAAAGATTAGAGATGATATTTAAAGGATGATCAGGATCTTAATGGACAGAGGAAGAGAAAGCCATTTAACTCAGGGGGACTGTGGCACCAAGCAGGAAGGCTGCGATGCTTCAGGTACAGGGAGCAAGTGTCGGAAACTGATGGGCTGGTATACGGGAGCCCGAAAACACGGGGCCAAGATTTGGACTTTGTGCAGCCACTAGGAAGAGAAACAGAAAGTCCTACGGAAAGGGGTAATATGACTTATTCAAACACATTTTGCATGCCCACTCTTTATGTGCCAAGCACTGTGCCCTAGCCTGAAGATAAGAGTGTTGTTTAAAACATAGACCCTTCCTACAGCTTACCAAAATGACTGGCAGGGCTAAAGAAAAAACACTAGAAGAGCACATGACTGAATTGGAAAGACCTTCTAAGAGGCTCGTGTGAAGGAGCAAACACAAGACAGCGTCAGAGTGGAAAGGTGTGACAGCTTTCCTCACCTATCACAAAGGTCACGGAAGACACCCCTGTAACAAAGGACAGGTTAACAAGAGAAAAGCTAACAAATTTATTTAATCAAGTTTTATGTGACATGGAAGCCTTCAGAAATGAAGACCCAAAGACCCAGGGAAACTGTTTTTATGCTTAGATGACCAATAAACAGCCACGTAGAAATGAGACTGGACAAAAGGAAATGATCCATCGGAGTAAACTGAGCAGGGAAACCCAGCAGGGCCGCAGCGTTTCCTACCCCAGGAATGAAGCAGACCCCACTGCAATGGTTTCTTCAACAGAAGGCAGACGGGAGAGACTGACCTTTCCAGGTGTCATGGCTTGCTCTGGGGGAGAGGAGTTCTAGTTCCTCTGACACACCTTGGGGAAGGTGAACAATGGTTTCCATGGCCTTGCTTCTGGGGCTGCTGAGGCCTTCCAGTCTCTTTCACACCAAAGCACCATACTAAGTCTAAACATTAGGAACTGAATTAAAGAAACAGACACGAAAAAGAGGAACTGTGAGAACAGACAGCACTAAATAGGAGTTTACTCTTTATTACTATTAGGGTCTTCTGTTTACGCTAAACATATACAATTAGGATCTTCCAGTGTTATAAACATACCCAACTCCCTAGTACAGAAAACCAGCTCACTGCCTCACGACAGCCGTCAGTTTCCACACTGCAAGGCCTGAGCATCTTACGTACTTTTTCCCCAGAGACTGGTTTCCACAGCAGTCAAAAATCTTACCTACAAACCGTAAAGGGAAAAACAGTAAATTAGCCTTGAATGTCCTCTTTATGCTAATTTGTGTTGTGAAGTTTTTCCTTTCCACATTCTAAATTCTGTTTAGTTTTTAAACAGGTATTGTCATCGGCACCATTTTAATTACTGAAAGGCTTCCCATGGGTGTGTGACTATTCTACCCATCACCATATACCCTAGGAAAATTTTTAACAGCATACATTGTATTCCAAATTAAGACCATTATTATTATTGTGGAACAGCAGAAGCAGTGACAGATGCCTAATATCTCAGAATCTAAAAATAAAGATTAGTCCCACAACCTTACAAATAATTATCGTTAACTGTAAAATAACAGCTTCTTTCTCCAACAACAATAGAAAACCTGCATTATCTACTGTTCTAAAGGCCGGTAGGAGCTTGCCCTGTTGATTTCGAAAGCTGATGCCACCAAACTGTGTTATGAAAAAATGGAGCACCCTGGTCATCAGTGAAACACCGTAAGGACTCCAGGTTTGACCTATGGAAGAAGTTCTAAAAACTGAACATTCTATCTTCAAATGCCTGTAGAAAAATGTTTCAATCTGTAAAGTCTCAAGTTTGTCTTTTCCAGCACCCAGCAGGGAGGTGAGACCCAGCACCCAGCAGGGAGGTGAGACCCAGCACCCAGTAGGGGGTGAGACCCAGCACCCAGGAGGGAGGTGAGACCCAGCACCCAGCAGGGAGGTGAAACCCAGCACCCAGTAGGGAAGTGAGACCCAGCACCCAGGAGGGAGGTGAGACCCAGCACCCAGCACACGCTATCTCCACCAACCATGCTGGCTGGGTCATGGCTCCTGCATCATCTTCACTAGTGAGTCTCTATCTTACAAAAATATAAAGCACCCTTAGTAACTGTGCTGTAATGAGGACCTCAGTTCTTTTCCATCATTAACTTCACCAATGAAAAACCTCTGTCTACACTTCAGTCTTAAAAGGGTCCAAATAAATGCTTTGAAGGAATAAAATTTTTACATTTCAAAAGCATACAATTCTTACGGTCCTCTACCACGTAAAATGGCATTCGCCACTCAAATCCCCTCAGAACGCAACTACTCACCACCCAACAAACAAGTAAGGGCATCTCCACCCCCAGTTTAATCTCAAAACAACAGCTGAAACACTTCTTTTGAAACTTAAATTTGATCATTTCCCACCTCTGCTCAAAACTCTCCAATGCTTATTTAGAGTAAGCCCAAGTCTTCACATGGCCTCCCAAGATCTGGACCTAAAACAGGGGTCTGAAAATTGGCCCATGGTCCACCATCTTTGTGTACAGCCCACAGAGGTAAGAATTTTACATTGTTGAGTAGTTGGAAAAAACCCAAAGGTAGAGTATCTTGTGACATGTGAAAATTATATGGCGTTCCATGCAACTCTGATGTCCACAAATGAAGGTCTACTAGAATGCAGCTGGGTTCATCGTATGCACGGCTGCTTTGTGCTACACCTTTTTGGTATGGCCTTTGAAGCAAATCTAAAATATTTACACTCTGGTTCTTTACACAAAGTGTTTGCAGACTCCTGCCCTAAAGGACCAGTGTATATAAGGAATTAACGTCTTCCTACACATCTACAATGGAAGCACTGAGAAAACAGTCACTCAAATTATCTGCTAAATCTTCAGGTATAGATGAGGAGTCCTGGCTGAGAAAAGGTATCCGGCCACTGGCCCAGCCACAGCGGCTCCCCTGCAGTTCATGACCGTGGCCAGTATTCTCCCTTCAAAACCTTTACCAGTATCAACCAATTTCCTCTGGGCTCAGGATGCTTCTCCAAAATATCCTAGGCTTGCTTCCTCACCTCCTTCAAGTCTTTACTCAAAGGTCATCTGTCAGGTGGGGCCTTCCCTGACCATCCTACTCAAAACCGCACTCCACTCCATTTCCCCTTTCTACTCTATTTTTCTTAATGCTTCACACCAACCAATTGAGCACACCAATTAATGCTGCTGGTAACTGAGAGAACGTGAGCTCCAGAGAGGCTGGGAGTTTTGTCTGTTGTGTTCACCACTCCATACAGCCCTACCACTTAGAGGAGCGCGTGCCACATAGCATGTGTTCAAAAAAATAACAGTAATAACTGAACTGTATTGAAATACAGTAGTCCCCCCTTTTCCAAGGTTTCACTTTCCATAGTTATCCCGTGGTCAGCTTCAGTTGTAAAATATTAAATGAAGAATTACATAAACAAGTAATTCCTAAGTTTTAAATTATGTGCTGTTCTGAGTAGCAGGATAAATTCTCATGCCATCGCATTCCGTCCTGCCCCAGAAGTGAATCATGCCTTTGCCCAGCGTATCCATGCTGTCTATCCACCTACTGCTCTCTTGGTTGTCAGATCCATTGTGATGCTATCACAGTGGCTGAGTTCAAGCCACCCTTACTTTACTTCATAAGAGTAGCGAAGCTAGTGATTCAGATACGGCAAAGAGAAGCCATAAGCACTACCTTTAAGTAAAAAGGTGAAAGTTTTTCACTTCTTATGGAAAGAAAAAAAAATCGTATACTGAGGTTACTAAGATCTATGGTACGAACAAATCTTCTATCCATGAAGATGTGAAAAAGGAAAAAGAAATTCCTGATAGTTTTGCTGTCTCACCTCCAACTGCAAAGCTGCGACCACAGTTGTAAGTGCTCAGTTAAGGTGGAAACGACATTACATTTGTGGGTGGAAGAAATGAGCAAACACGTGTTCCAGCTGACGGCAGTTGGGCTTGGTACTACCCGCGGTTTCAGGATCCGCTGGGGAGTCTTGGAATGTATCCCCTAAAGCTAAAGTGGGACTACTGTATATGCAAGGATACACTTCCCCATTAACAGCGACCGTGATGCATTATACCAGAACAATCGACAATATCAATCAAAAATATACAAGGGAATGGACTACTATCTGGTAACCACCCTTAACCAAACTACTGTTTAATAAACTTGATTTCATCATTCAGCCTTCAGTGAGTCTTAAAATCAAATGATACCCACTACCAACGTGAAACAAGGTGAGCCTTCTAATTCTTCCTTCACAGAAATTAACTTCTACAAAACCTAGTCAGTGTTTATCATATATTGTCCTAAAGCTGGAAATAAAAGGAAAAATAAGCCACAGTTATTGCCCTCAAGAAAATTAAACTAGCTGGGATTTCAACAGACTATCAAATAACTATAGTAAAATTTGTATAATAAATGATGTCACTAAGGAATCACAAGAAGCAACTCATGGTCTGGGAAAGCAAAGGAGGAAATATTTGGGTTTGATTTGATAAAATAAAAAGACTTTCCAGGCAAAATGCATAATGGGCACCCGGCAATGAAGGCTCAGTAAGCACGTAAGGGGTTGGGGAGTAACCAAAGGTTCTGGAAGGCAGTGTCCAGAGGGCGTGAGCAGGAAAAGGTACAGGAGGTACAACGGGGAGTCTGTAAAAACAACAGAAACTTCACTCTGCAGGAAATGCAAACTCACAGAAGGTTTTAAGAACCTGGACCATAGACAATTTAGGCCTTCCTCTCAGGGTGGAGGAACTGAGGAATACAACCTTGCAGTGCGACACCAAAGGAAGATCCCTGAAAACCAAAAGGAAAGTCCATTCTATTTGAAGTAAGGCAAGCTAAGTGTTGAAATTCTAGGAGTGAAAATAATTTACGCTGTTAAGTTCCTGAAGAGCCATTAATAAAATGCACTTTCATTTTTCATGAGCCGAGGTTATATAGGGACCTGCGGGTCTCCTCGGCTTGGCTTTTATAATCAAGAAACCCGAAACCATACTTCAGCTCGCTTTAGCTCAGGTCCATATCTAAGCACGGGCTGAGGAAACCCGCAAGCAAAACAGTGTTGTCGTGGGGCCCTGAGAGACCCCAGCAGGCCCCTGAGAGTCTCCAGGCCCACCCGGGCCCACGGGAGGGGAACGAGAGGAATCCTAGTAGATGCAAAGGGAAGAACCTCGGCTTGGAGGGACCGCGGCTGCAGGTGCCAAGAGCCTCGGCCACACGGCAGGCGCGAGGGGACGCAGGGTCAGAGGGCAGCCTGGGCAGGGGCGCTGCGGGACGCTCCTGGAACGCCCCAGGCCCCCAGGCCCCGGCCTCCTCCCCGTCACTGTTCCTAGCTCGGCGGCACAACCCACAGCGCATAAGCCGGACCAAACCCTCGACGGGACGTGAGAACATGAGTCAGCCGGCGCCCTCTTACCCAGACACACAAACAGCACGGACTTCGCAGCCGGCTCCGCCATCTTCCCGCGCGTAGTGGCGCCAAGAAACCGCTTCGTGACGCACGCCGACGCGGCGCATGCGTACTGCCAGCCTCGCCCCGCGCGCCTGCGCATTCCCGCAGTAACGCCGCCAGGACCGCGCGCGTGTGTGTGTGTGGGCCGCGCCTGCGCAATCGTCTGGGCGGTCCTGCGGCGCACGAGGGCTGGCGGGGCCGAGCAGGGCGGGGCCACGGGTCACGTCCAGGGGCGGGGCCGTGAGTCGCCTGCTGGGACAGGTCCCCAAGTCCCCTAGAGGTGGAGGGTCCGTCGCCTGCAAGGACTGGGCCGCCGGTCACCTGCAGGGACGGGGCTGAGGGTCACCTGTAGGGGCGGGGCCGCGGGTCCCCTAGAGAGGGAGGGTCCGCGGGTCACCTGTAGGGGCGGGGCCGAGGGTCACCTGTAGGGGCGGGGCCGCGGGTCCCCTAGAGAGGGAGGGTCCGCGGGTCACCTGTAGGGGCGGGGCCGAGGGTCACCTGTAGGGGCGGGGCCGCGGGTCCCCTAGAGAGGGAGGGGCCGCGGGTCACCTGTAGGGGCGGGGCCGCAAGTCACCTGCAGGGGCGGGGCCGCAAGTCACCTGTAGGGGCGGGCTCAGGCCTCGCGGCTCCGGGGGTAGCCCACCTGGGTTGGGGCACAGCGGGAGTCCCGCGCACGTGGCTGGCTGTGGGGCGCGCCGTCCGAGCTCGCGGAGAGGGGCTGGGCGGGCCCGGCCGGGAAACCTGCCTTGAGCCCTGTGCGGTCCACGCGGGACCAGGGCGGCCTTGGGCCTGGGAGCCCCCCGAGACCCCCGCCCCCAACGCCGGAGCCGCCGCTGGCCCCTGGGCTTTTCGATCATAAAGACCGAGCGTTCCGAGGTCCCCAAGGGCTCAGGCCCGAGCGCCTCCCGGCGGGCGCGTGGGATTTGTCCGGCGAAACGTACACGGCAGGTGTCCCGCGCCGCCGCCTCCTTCACCTGCCGCAGGTGCGCGCTCGCTGGGGCCTCCGCGTCCGCGGGGCGGGGCCGTGCGCCTTCCTCTTCCTGGGCAGCCTCGGGACCGGGCGCCGCGGCCGGCGGGCACCAGTGAGTACCGGGGGGCCGCCTGTCCGGCCGCCCCCACCCTGAGGCGCGGTGCGGAACGGGGCGTCGGCGGGAGGAGGAGGGCGGAGAACCCGCGAAGCCTCTGGGGTTTCTGGGTCGCGCGCCTGGTGGCCGCAAACCGCCCAAAGCTAAGATAGAAAGTTTCCAGGACTGTCTTGACCACAGCGAGTTTGACTGAGGTTTAGCCACCGTCTCTTCCATTGTCAGAAACGCCGTTCCGAAGTTCGCAGTGTCGGCGATGGCCGTGTTATTTATGACTTCCTAATATTTGACCGGCCAGGTGTCGGCGACCCTCCTTCGGTTCCACGGAGGCGGCTCTGGAGCTGGGTCGGATGCGCGCGCTCGGAATGCGCGTGGAACCCGCGGCAGGCGCGGAGGAAGCCTTGGCTGGGGCGCCCGCGTCGTTGGAGTTTGCGGCCTCCGCCCCCGGCCTGGGAGGAGAGAAGGGCCAGCGCCGCGCACCTGGCGCTGGGGCCGCGGGGCGGGCGCGGGGCGCGGCGACCACGGGACCTCTAGATAGTTTTCCCTTGTTGAAGGAAGTGTGAAACTGCCCTGAATCGGTGGACCGCCGCTAGGAAAGGGGATTTACGCGGTTGGCCGGAGTGTGTCCTTTCCACTTGTTTGAAGCGATACGCCCATTCCCCCGCGGCGCTGGAAAGTGACACGAGGCTGCCCCGCAAGGTGCCCGGTTTCTCTTCTGCTTACAGGAGATGCCTGTCCTGATTTCTTCTCCCAGGTGTTTTTATTGAGATGGAGGGAATATCTGATTAGTAATGACTTGGAAAATCTGTACACACACAGAGAAATAACAGGTCTCGAGGCTAAAGTGCTGTTTACTCCCGTGGGCTGACCTGTTATTGAAATACTCGTGCAGGAACTGATGTTTGCAAATTGCTATGTTTAAGGAGAATTGGTTATATGGTTCACTCGTGTTCTATTTAAGCAAAATTTCTGTAGAACTAGTCAATGCTGCCCCTCATCTTTTGTACATTAAAAAAAAAAAAGTTTAAAATGATGCTTGCCGACCAAGAGTGATTTGATACTTTTGTTCTGTTTGGGAAATCTTTATTCTCAGGAGGTTTCTCATTCCGCAGAAATAAGGATCTGGCATATCCACAATCCTAGGAGGTTGATGCCGTCGAAGGGAAAGCTCAGCTGTGTGGACTCCGCTGAGGGCGTCACAAGTCCTGTGCTCGCTGGCTTATTTGCCAGTGAATGGCGTCCTCTGAGACCTAATTCTCTGCTCTTTGAGACCTAAGCACATGACGTTTCTTTAAAAATTTTCTTTGGGAAGAGCCCGTTTTTTTACTAAAAAGGTCAGACCAGTGTAGCATGTGTGGACCTGCTCTGTACCAAGATCACACTTTTCAGCTGGAGAGCAGGGGTGGCAGGAATAAATAAAGGGCTTTCCTGTCTCCCGAGGGAGCAGAGAAACCTCCATCCTCCCCGTTCCCCAGCCACAGCCTGGGGTTGGAGGACTGGAAACAAGCTTGGGCTGGCACTTGATGTTCAAATGGGAGTCTGGTTTAAAGTTTGACTCAGGAAGTTAATCATCTGACCAGAGAGACAGGTTTTTATTTTGAGAACTGACAAGGCCACAGAAAGGTAAGAATTGACTTAAGAAACAAAGGCCACAGTTGTCGAGCAGTGGGGTTCAAAATACAATTTTGTTAATAAAAGTAGCTTAAGGCAACATTTCAAAGCCTTTTTAAAGATTAGATAGATACACTTTCTTTTGGCTAAGATTTCTTCAATTTATTCTAAGTCTATCTTTAGGAGCATTCCAGTTCTTAGATGGAATTTTAGTGAATTAACCTCCATTTCACATAAAGTGTAACATTCAATAATTTGATGAATATGTATTTAATAAGAACTTAGAAAACCAAATTTACTAAGCTTTCTTTCCTGTAAGTACTCCTTTCATAAGAGAGTCCTTTGAAGAAAATAATACAAGGGAAGCAAAAGTTTGGGAATCTGATTCTCTCTGGTAATGACAGTGCTGGAGAGGGGCTCTTGGGTCTTCTTGCTTTCATTCCTGACCCTTGGTGAAGGTTTAGATTGGAAATAGTAGTCAACTGTCTCTCCTCAGGTGGCAATTTACTCCAAGTAGGATTCCAACGTCCCTGTGTGACCCCAGTGACCCCAGCACTGAGTTTATAGACCTATGATCAATACCTAAGATTATTTCCAGATCCTATGCTGATTTGTCTTTCCTGTATTTTATAAACCCTTCTAGTTTAAAAAATGTTTTACTATAAAATTTTTTAACATTTAAACTTTTTTTTTTAAAGAAAACTTTATCTGAAAGTTTCTTAGCTTGAGGTTTGGCAGCCACCCTTTTCTTAGGAAAAAACTTAAATATTTATGGAGATGTTGCGTGATTCAAGGGACTTAAGACATTTATGAGAGTTCAGATGCTGACCATGATGTGAGGTATAAGAGGCTTCATTAGTAACGACCTGTATCTTCATAACCTCAGCAATATGATGGAAAGGGCCATCGGCATTCTGATCAGGTCACGCTCCGTATGCCTTATGGCATAGCAGAGGAAAAATCGGTGAGCCATCATTTGATGTTGAGGATGGGATTTGGGACTCATATCTAAAATTTTATTTGCATATTTTTTTTTTTGTTCTGACAGAGAAATTCACTGCATGTAACTGTGAGCAGGCAGGATTTTATTAGAAGTTTAATAGAATGTGTAGTTCAGCTGACACACTGAAGATGTCTTCACTGTGACCAGCCTTGTCAACAGCGGGTTCACAGTGACACAGGCTGGGTCTAGGATGGGTCTTGCAGTCGGTAGCCGTGCGAGGCTGCGTCTGATTCCCAGGTCCAGCGGCTCTCTTCCCATGCTTACAGATCAGGCCATGACTTCCCCTACGGCAGGATGTTTGTAAGAGCAACTCTCAAGTGAGGAATTTGCTTATTGGACTGCTCTAATACTGCTTGGTTGAGAGAGTTCAAAGTATAAAGTCTTCTGAGGGGATAAGATTTATGTATTATTTACAGTGCTTCAGTTGTATGTATCAGAAAATCTGGTCTACATTGGCTTTAACAGAAAAGGATGTTGCTGGTCCATGTGACAAAGAGGTTCTGGCTCTGCAGAGCCCGGTTTCTGTCTGCACCTCCTGCCAGGCTCTCCTACTGAGGCTTTGCTCTCAGAATCTCCCCTTGTGGAGACAGAATCCCACAGCAAGTGGAAACAGAAGTGCCTTGGAATATGTTCTTCTGGCAGCTCCTACAAGTCCCTCATCAGATGCTGGCACTGGACCAGCTTTAGTCATAAAGTTCTGCTGTGGCACAGAGAGGAATGCTGGCCTGATACAGCAGCCTCGGCTCATCCAGTCCACTCCCGGTACTGTGACTGCAGCATCGATGGAAGCAGGCAAGTCGTGCTGCCTCTGAAATAAAGTAGATGAAATATTCAGCCGCAGAAAGAACAAGTTTCCACTCCAGTGAACGAATTCAAATGTATCGAGCATCTAGATATATGTATGATTTGTATATACGTATACAATTAAAATGTATTGAGTATCTACATGTATGACTTTTAGGGAGTCACAACTTGGTAAAAAATACAGTTCTGGTCTGTAAGGATTGTACAGTTTCGTGGTAGAAACGGTGAGAGTACAAAGGAAGGAGGAAGGAAAGACAAATGTGCAGGTTATCCCAAGTCACAAACCTGAGTGCCAGAAATATAAACATTTTATCATGAGACCTCATTTCCAATCAAGCCTGGGCCCCCTTTCTCCCTGGAGGCACTGGCGTTTGAGGTGCGGATGGATAACAGGGGTCGGGTGTGTCTTAGCTACCCACGGATTTGCTTGTTTGTCTTTGGTTATTGTTAACCCTAAAACACTGCTGATAACGCCACAGAATTGGACACGAGATTCCAAGAGTCCAGCTCTCTTAGAGGCTAATAGCAGCTTCCGTCTGCCGGTGGACTGGCTGGCTGACCCACACCTTCTGTGCTGAGGAACCTGTGGAGTGAGCTTCGCCTCCCCCTGCATTCCTCTCCTGGGCACACCTGGCAGTGGAGATGTCTCTGAGGCTTCTTGGAGCCTCTGCTTGGGGTTAGCTCCCTGGTCTCCTGGCACTCCGCTCCGGCTTGACTGTGTTTGTTCTCGCTGTTGTCCTGGAGAAAGGCTCTGACCTCTCCCTCAAGGTCTGGAAAATGCTGCATAGTCTAAGAAGCTGAGAAACTGCTGTTACTGAGTATATTGTCTTCTAAATCCACTGCATTTTCTATACAAATGAGTCTACGCAGGGATCCCTCACAGGGTTTCACTAATCCTGAAAGCCATACAAAATGTTTTATTCACTTCACAAATATTTACTGGGCACGGCCAGGCGCAGTGGCTCACGCCTGTAATCCCAACACTTTGGAAGGCAGGGGCAGGTGGATCATGAGGTCAGGAGTTCAAGACCAGCCTGGCTAAGATGATGAAACCTCATCTCTACTAAAAATGCAATAATTAGCCAGACGTGGTGGCAGGTGCCTATAATCCCAGCTACTCAGGAGGCTGACGCAGGGAATTGCATGAATTCAGGAGGTGGAGGTTGCAGTGAGCCGAGATCATGCCACTGCACTCCAGCCTGGGTGGCAGAGCGAGAATCTGTCTCAAAAAAAAAAAAAAAATGGGATATTACAATTAATAATCAATGTGCTCACCCTCATGGAGCTTACATTCTAGTGAGGGAGATACACAAAAATATATATACACACACACATTTGTGTATCTGCCATGGTGCGGACTGAGTGTCTCCATGTGATGGGAAAACCTGGAAAGATCTAAGCGGTGGAGTAATATTGTCTGAGAAGTTACCTGGACACAGCCTTTCTTTGGAGAATTGGCCACAGGCCAATGCTGGGATCTAACAACCAGGAGCCTGCCACAAAGGGCCGGGCTGGTAGCAGGGAGGGGCGTAACGCAGTCAGATTCTGAGTCTGTTTTGAAGGTTTATGTTCTCATAGGGTTTGCTGATGGATTGGTTGTGGGCATGTGAGAAATTAAGAAATCACAGCTGGCCCAGGTATGAGCACCACCTCTCAATGGACTCCACCTAGAGAGGAAGACTCCAGCCCGGGGGGATCGGCAGGTGGATATCTCGAGTTCTAGTATTTGAATATTTGCATTTGAATTGCTACAATTGATATTACAAGTCTGGAATTTAAAGGACAGTTAAAGAATAGATAAAACTTAGGGAATTACCAAATATAAATGGTGCTTGAAGTCACAGAACCTGGGCAGCATCTGAGGTCTGAGTGTCAGTAGCAGAGGCAGAACCTTAGGGAATACAGAGGACCCCATGGAGGCCAGGAAGGAGCAAGCCCCACTCGCTCTTCCCACAGGCGTAATCGAGTCAGCATTTGTCCGTGTTAGGCTGCGTCGGCATTTTTAACAAAGAAACACAGACCACTTAAGCAGGATGTGAGGGGTTCGTTCCCAGGTCCTTCTCAGGTGGTTTTTGTGCAGCCTGGTGGGATACGTGGCTGCCAGGAGGAAGGGAGAGCCCGTGAGGCAGTCGGAGTCCAGTGTGACAGTGGCTGCAATCCCATTCAAATGGTGTGACAGTGGCACCCTGCCTGGCAAGGTTCGTGTATTTGAGGGGCTGTGCGGAATGGTTCCTGTAGAAGGCAACGTTTCAAACTGGTCTTGAGGAATGATTTGTATTCCACAGGTCAGAGGTTAGCAAACCTTTTTCTGTAAAGAACCAGACAGTATGCATATTAGGCTACGTAGGCCAGGAAGTGAAATTAAAGATACGTCGGCACTTCTGTAGCAAGAGAGAACAAATTTCCACACATTTTTCATTGGCAAAGCTGAAAGTATAATAATTATGTTTTTGCAATGCAAGTCTCCTGGTGAGACGAATGGAATTGTCTACATCGAGGGTGTGACATTTCACTTACTGAGGTACAGTTAGTGTTTCTTATCCTCAAAATAGAGCACAAATATCCAGCTGTTACCGCTGCTCTCTCTTGTGATTTTATCTATTTCATCTTTGAAAATGCATTTTTACACAAAATATTATTCTCCTTTTGACTTGATTTTTTCCAACCATTAACAAATCTAAAAGCCATTTTTACTCCAAAGGCCACAGGCGAGCCACCTGTCAGGGTCTGGCCAATCCAACTGTCAGTTCCCAACTTCCTGCCTCGCGGCTCCCAGAGGCCCGCGCCTCCCCACCCGGTTTATGTTCTGGGATAAGCAGCATTCCTTGAAGTGTGACCACTTTGCAGTGGGCAGGACATCAGCTTCCTCAGGAGGGGGCCAGGAGGGGTCTTTAGGGAGAGAGGGACATCCAGTGGAGACCCCCAGCCTCGGGCAGAGGATGAGGTCCCTCCAACCTGGCCTAGGGAAGTCCTTTCCAAGCCCCTGGTCAGAAATCAGACCCTCCCCCCAGCCCCAGAGGGCTCGTGTTCTGGCTAGCACCCAGGCTCCCACTGCACGTCCACACCACCAGCTGCGGAACCCTCTCTCCAGAGTGGCCTCTGCTCACCAGCACCCCTGGCGTGTCCAGCCGTGGGCATCTCTGTTGATCTCTGGGCTGAAGCGCGCTTTCTCCAACGAGGGCTGAATCTGTCCCGGGCCCTCCTTCCTGAGAACTCTCACAGCCTAGGGGCCATACAGTTGCCTTGTATCCTTTGTCATAGTCAATCATTCTCACATTGCACTTCCCTCTCTGTAGCGTCTTGCTTGGACCTGGACTGCCACAGCTACCCCAGCCGAACAGGAAGGTGTAGACAGAGGAGTCAGTGGGGCTGGGGTCCTGACGAGGGAGGGGCAGGATCGAATCCTATAGTCTTAAACGGTTTTAGGGTGTGCTTGCTGATAGGAGTGCTGGGTAGACCAAGATGACGCATCTGCTTGTCCATTTTAATGTTTATTTGGAAAGCAACATCACTGTTTTGCTTTTCAGAGGACTTGCAAGTAATGTTTTTAATAATATGCAATCAAAAAAGATAAAAATATTAATATACAGTATAATTACATTTGATAAGTATTTTATTCACTTTTCTGCCGCTTAAGTGATTAAAATGCATATTAAAAATAAGTCAAATCTAACCCTAAGTTCAAAAATCAACATTTCAAATACTTCTTTATCTTGTTCAGCAAACACCATAGAGAAAGCCGAATGATTTTTTATGTACTAATTAGGGTAAAGTTAGCCACAATAACAAGTAGGTCCTCGAATCTCAGTTTCTTAACACACTGAGAGTTACTCTTCCGTCACATCATAGCTGAATGTGGTTGTTCGGCCGTGGGCATCCCCTGCAGGTGGCGACCCCGAGATCTGCTGTCGTTCCCTCCATGGCTCTGCCGTCAAAGTCCTCTTTATCCAGGAAGTGATGAGGGAGGAGAAAACACACTCCTGACTGCCTCAGCGTAGAAACGATGCATCAGCTCCAAGCGATGGCACGGGAGGCACTCGTGGGCAGACGGCCGCTGTCCCAGCGCCACAGCCACCACAGAGCCCTCCATGTGCAGCTCGTCCCGTATTTCCATCAAAATTACAGTCAACACATTTACCTTATAAGCAGACAAATTGGTATCAGTCCGTTTTCCAGTTATATTCTCATTAGTCTAGCTAACTCGCACCAGCGCAACCAATATTCCTTCTCCTTTTTAGCAATGAAAATCGCAGTGAAGCCAGGTTCCCTCTGAGTGTGTCCTCACTAAGTGGAGTTTCCAACATCTAGCAATCCAGTATACCATAAATGCTATATTGGAAATTTGGAAAATAGAAAATATCCCTGACCCCGTATCTTTTTCTTGATCGCTTGTAGAATACCAAAGAAAGATTTTTCGATTTGGGGGCCAGGTACGGTGGCTCACGTCTGTAATCTCAGCACTTTGGGAGGCCAAGGCAAGCAGATCACTTCAGGTCAGGAGTTCAAGACCAGCCCGGACAACACGGTGAAACCCGATCTCCGCTAAAAATACAAAACAATTAGCCAGGCAGGGTGATGCGTGCCTGTAGTCCCAGCCTTTGGGAGGCTGAGGCAGGAGAATCGCTTGAACCCAGGAGGCGGAGGTTGCAGTGAGCCAAGATCACGCCACTGCACTCATGCCTGGGCGACAGAGACAGACTCCATCTCAAAAACAAAAACAAAAAGAAGAAAAAAGAATTTTCATTACTCAAATCATGACTAAAATATACCTCCATAAAATGTACTTTAATGGCCCAAATACTCACTTGGAATTTTCCTCATTTATATGTTTTATAAGACCCTTTAAATCTAAACTTTAAAATCAAAGCATTAGTAATAAAAAAAATAGAAGAATACCGATAAGTTGACATCATTTTGAATGGATGTCTTACGATTCCTTCCTGATGTAAGAATTATGTGCTTCTGAGAATTGTTCTGTGTGTCCCTCTCCATATTCACCACAGCAAGTAAAAAGAATATCAGGCTTTCAGTGTCTTAAGGCTATCATCAAAATGGGATCCTTTCATTTTAAACAAGTACATGATTGTTGAGAACATGAGTAACTTTTTCAGGTCCTGAAAATTCACATTCCGGGATTGTCAATGTTACATGACATGCAACAAACAAGTAATTAGCGAACAATCTATCATCGAGGCCTCGTCTTTCAAATTCCGTTCGCGTGTGTGTCTGGAGTGAGGGATGGGGGCTTCTGTGACCACACGTTTGTGTAAAACAAATAAATGCACGTTTTTACTTTCCCATACCCTTTTCAAGTCATATCGTTGGCCCTGAGAAGTAAGGTTTGAAATGATAGTTTGTGGAGGAATTATTCATAATATACATTTTATACCTGTAGTCATGTTTCCACTAATACTTAAATATTTTAATTACACAGTATTCAGATTATGCAGTGATTTTTATGTAACATATTTCTGGCACAAGGGACTGGGGAATAGTGTGATTTACACCCATGACCTGCATGGCAAAGGGAAGAGCACGCGTCTCCTCAGGCCTCCGTGTTCCTCTCCCTGATTCTGGTCTTTCCCCGACCCGCGTCTGCCATCAAATCAAACATCCTTATTCTTTTAGACGTAAGCGTGTATGTCCGTTACGTAAAAGCCTCGTCCTCCGTGCGTCTCTGTGCAGCTTGTTTTTACCTTGAATATGATTTATTTTTTTCTATGTTGAGGCATGTAGCTCCAGCTTATTTAAAGTGCTGTACAGAAATTCGTCTTAATACTCTACCAAACTGTGTCCATCCTCCTCTTAAGGAAAGTTTAGGTTGTTTGGTTTTATAAATGTACTTATTATTTTGCTACTGAAAACATTGCCTCAATGAGCATTCTTGTACATGTTATATTGGTTTCCTGGGCGGCCATCACAAATTACCTCCGACGGCTTTGCTTACAGGAACAGAAATTTGTTCTCAAATAGCCACGGAGTTTCCAGGCTGGCTCCTCTGGAGGCCCCGAGGGACAGGCAGGAAGGCCCCTCGCTCAGGGCTTCTAGAGGGAGCCAGTCAAGTGTCCTTGACTCTTGCTCTGATGAATCCAATCGTTCCATTGCTTATGGCTGCCTCACTCCCACCTCTGCCTCTCTGTCTTCTGTCTCTTGTAAGGACACTCATTATTGGATTTAGGACCCATTCAGGGAATTGAGGATGATCTGGTCTTGAGATTCTTAATTGCACTTGCAAAAGCCCTTTTTCCAAAATTGGTCACATTCAGACAGCCCAGGTGCACATCTTTCCTGGAGCCACTACACATGTCTTAGTGAGCACACCTGTGAGCATCTCCCTGCGCGGTGTCCCGGGGTGAGTGGCAGCCTCGGAGGCACTGCACACCTCTATAGGTGTCTCAGTGAGCATCTCCCTGCGCGGTGTCCCGGGGTGAGTGGCAGCCTCGGAGGCACTGCACACCTCTATAGGTGTCTCCGTGAGCATCTCCCTGCGCGGTGTCCCGGGGTGAGTGGCAGCCTCGTAGGCACTGCACACCTCTATAGGTGTCTCCGTGAGCATCTCCCTGCGCGGTGTCCCGGGGTGAGTGGCAGCCTCGTAGGCACTGCACATCTCTATAGGTGTCTCAGTGAGCATCTCCCTGCGCGGTGTCCCGGGGTGAATGGCAGCCTCGTAGGCACTGCACACCTCTATAGGTGTCTCAGTGAGCATCTCCCTGCGCGGTGTCCCGGGGTGAATGGCAGCCTCGTAGGCACTGCACATCTCTGTAGGTGTCTCCGTGAGCATCTCCCTGCGCGGTGTCCCGGGGTGAATGGCAGCCTCGTAGGCACTGCACACCTCTATGGCTGTCTCAGTGAGCATCTCCCTGCGCGGTGTCCCGGGGTGAATGGCAGCCTCGTAGGCACTGCACACCTCTATAGGTGTCTCAGTGAGCATCTCCCTGCATGGTGTCCCGGGGTGAGTGGCAGCCTCGTAGGCACTGCACACCTCTATAGGTGTCTCAGTGAGCATCTCCCTGCACGGTGTCCCGGGGTGAATGGCAGCCTCGTAGGCACTGCACACCTCTATAGGTGTCTCCGTGAGCATCTCCCTGCGCGGTGTCCCGGGGTGAATGGCAGCCTCGTAGGCACTGCACACCTCTATAGGTGTCTCAGTGAGCATCTCCCTGTGCGGTGTCCCGGGGTGAGTGGCAGCCTCGGAGGCACTGCACACCTCTATAGGTGTCTCAGTGAGCATCTCCCTGTGCGGTGTCCCGGGGTGAGTGGCAGCCTCGGAGGCACTGCACACCTCTATAGGTGTCTCAGTGAGCATCTCCCTGCGCGGTGTCCCGGGGTGAGTGGCAGCCTCGTAGGCACTGCACACCTCTATAGGTGTCTCAGTGAGCATCTCCCTGCGCGGTGTCCCGGGGTGAGTGGCAGCCTCGGAGGCACTGCACACCTCTATAGGTGTCTCAGTGAGCATCTCCCTGCGCGGTGTCCCGGGGTGAGTGGCAGCCTCGTAGGCACTGCACATCTCTATAGGTGTCTCAGTGAGCATCTCCCTGCGCGGTGTCCCGGGGTGAATGGCAGCCTCGTAGGCACTGCACACCTCTATAGGTGTCTCAGTGAGCATCTCCCTGCGCGGTGTCCCGGGGTGAGTGGCAGCCTCGTAGGCACTGCACACCTCTATAGGTGTCTCAGTGAGCATCTCCCTGCGCGGTGTCCCGGGGTGAGTGGCAGCCTCGGAGGCACTGCACACCTCTATAGGTGTCTCAGTGAGCATCTCCCTGCGCGGTGTCCCGGGGTGAGTGACAGCCTCGTAGGCACTGCACATCTCTATAGGTGTCTCAGTGAGCATCTCCCTGTGCGGTGTCCCGGGGTGAATGGCAGCCTCGTAGGCACTGCACACCTCTATAGGTGTCTCAGTGAGCATCTCCCTGCGCGGTGTCCCGGGGTGAGTGGCAGCCTCGTAGGCACTGCACACCTCTATAGGTGTCTCAGTGAGCATCTCCCTGCGCGGTGTCCCGGGGTGAGTGGCAGCCTCGGAGGCACTGCACACCTCTATAGGTGTCTCAGTGAGCATCTCCCTGCGTGGTGTCCCGGGGTGAGTGGCAGCCTCGTAGGCACTGCACACCTCTATAGGTGTCTCAGTGAGCATCTCCCTGCACGGTGTCCCGGGGTGAGTGGCAGCCTCGTAGGCACTGCACACCTCTATAGGTGTCTCCGTGAGCATCTCCCTGCGCGGTGTCCCGGGGTGAGTGGCAGCCTCGTAGGCACTGCACATCTCTATAGGTGTCTCAGTGAGCATCTCCCTGCACGGTGTCCCGGGGTGAGTGGCAGCCTCGTAGGCACTGCACACCTCTATAGGTGTCTCCGTGAGCATCTCCCTGCGCGGTGTCCCGGGGTGAGTGGCAGCCTCGGAGGCACTGCACACCTCTATAGGTGTCTCAGTGAGCATCTCCCTGCGTGGTGTCCCGGGGTGAGTGGCAGCCTCGTAGGCACTGCACACCTCTATAGGTGTCTCAGTGAGCATCTCCCTGCGCGGTGTCCCGGGGTGAGTGGCAGCCTCGGAGGCACTGCACACCTCTATAGGTGTCTCAGTGAGCATCTCCCTGCGTGGTGTCCCGGGGTGAGTGGCAGCCTCGTAGGCACTGCACACCTCTATAGGTGTCTCAGTGAGCATCTCCCTGCACGGTGTCCCGGGGTGAGTGGCAGCCTCGTAGGCACTGCACACCTCTATAGGTGTCTCCGTGAGCATCTCCCTGCGCGGTGTCCCGGGGTGAGTGGCAGCCTCGTAGGCACTGCACACCTCTATAGGTGTCTCAGTGAGCATCTCCCTGTGCGGTGTCCCGGGGTGAGTGGCAGCCTCGTAGGCACTGCACACCTCTATAGGTGTCTCAGTGAGCATCTCCCTGTGCGGTGTCCCGGGGTGAGTGGCAGCCTCGGAGGCACTGCACACCTCTATAGGTGTCTCAGTGAGCATCTCCCTGTGCGGTGTCCCGGGGTGAGTGGCAGCCTCGGAGGCACTGCACACCTCTATAGGTGTCTCAGTGAGCATCTCCCTGCGCGGTGTCCCGGGGTGAATGGCAGCCTCGTAGGCACTGCACACCTCTATAGGTGTCTCAGTGAGCATCTCCCTGCGCGGTGTCCCGGGGTGAGTGGCAGCCTCGTAGGCACTGCACATCTCTATAGGTGTCTCAGTGAGCATCTCCCTGCGCGGTGTCCCGGGGTGAATGGCAGCCTCGTAGGCACTGCACACCTCTATAGGTGTCTCAGTGAGCATCTCCCTGTGCGGTGTCCCGGGGTGAATGGCAGCCTCGTAGGCACTGCACACCTCTATAGGTGTCTCAGTGAGCATCTCCCTGCGCGGTGTCCCGGGGTGAGTGGCAGCCTCGTAGGCACTGCACACCTCTATAGGTGTCTCAGTGAGCATCTCCCTGCGCGGTGTCCCGGGGTGAATGGCAGCCTCGTAGGCACTGCACACCTCTATAGGTGTCTCAGTGAGCATCTCCCTGCGCGGTGTCCCGGGGTGAATGGCAGCCTCGTAGGCACTGCACACCTCTATAGGTGTCTCAGTGAGCATCTCCCTGCGCGGTGTCCCGGGGTGAGTGGCAGCCTCGTAGGCACTGCACACCTCTATAGGTGTCTCAGTGAGCATCTCCCTGCGCGGTGTCCCGGGGTGAGTGGCAGCCTCGTAGGCACTGCACACCTCTATAGGTGTCTCAGTGAGCATCTCCCTGCGCGGTGTCCCGGGGTGAATGGCAGCCTCGTAGGCACTGCACACATCTACTGTGCTCAGTGCAGCCACCAGTCCTCGAGGGCAGCTATGCTGATCGGCTCCCCCCACAGGGTGTGAGACTCCCTTTGTGCCACACCCTTCCATGCACTGATTGGCAGATTTTTTTAATAAAAATTTGTGAAATGTAACTCATTGTTGTCTTTTTGTACTTTCCTGATTCCTAGTCAATGGGATGAATTCTTCATCTACATAGTAGCCCTGGAGATTTCTTCTGTGAATTAACTAATCATACATTTCAACCAGTTTTCTATTGTGTTGTTTTTTTTTTGTTGTTTAGAAAACCTTTATATATTCTATATCCAAAATCTCTGTAAGGTATATGTATGACGAATATCTCCCAGTCTGTGGCTTATGTATTCTTTTTTTTTAAACTCTGCGGGTAGAGCTTTCAAGGTTTAGTGTAGTTAAATATTTCTATGGTTTCCCTTTATTGCAGTGCGTTGTGTGTGGAATTCCTTCCATCCCCAAATCATAAAGACATTCTCCATATTTTATTCTAAAAGAATTAAATTTTGTCTTTAATATTTAGTCTTTTAATAGAATTTTTTTGTGTACAATGTAAGATTGTATTCTAATTTTATTTCATTTAATATGAAAAATAACTTATCCCAGAATAATTATTTAACTACCATGTCATGTCTGCCATATATTTTTAAAGGAGCATTATTTTTATTTAGTGATTCAATATATCGTGTGTATATTCTACAAACATTGGGTTTCTAGCTATCCTATGCCCTTATAAGTTTGAGGTGAGTGCAGTAATAGCTGTATACTCTTTTAAATGGTGGAATTGTCCATCAACAGTGACTGGAAGGACACACTTTGCCATGTCCACACGTTAGAGTACCGGTTGGCAGGCAAAGAGGAAGAGCTTTTGATCTGTGCAGCAGTGCGTCTGAGTCTCAGTATTTTTGTGGTGGTTAAATAAGCTAGTCAGAAAAGGACACACACTGATGACTGTATGTGAAGTTCTGACACAGACAACATTCGTGCACAGGGACAGAAATCATCAGATGGGCGCCAACCTGAGGCAGGGACTGGGCACGGATGGATGGTCAGGGGTGGTCCGCACCTCTCTCTGTCCGTGTCCACCGAGCTATCCCTGTGACACAGGCAGATTTCATTTTGTAGATTGTATCTCATCAAGTTAATCTGAAAAGTCTACACTGAGAGCCAATATTTTAACTATTCTGAAATAACATTGAGTTAAATAATGCAAAGTGTCAAAATGCACTAATGCTGTGATGCCACTTGTTTTAAAAGCGGTAAAGAGCTACACACATGGGTCGTGCACGCTTAATATTTCTTGCATAAAGTATCTGGAAATACCTTCCTCTACCGTTGATGATTCTTGGGATGGATTTTTTTTCCTGGTTTGGATCTTGCTAATACTCCTGTGTTGAGCCACAAAGAACTGATAATGACATCTTTTAAAGAAATTAGAACTCCAAGATGACCCTAAATCAGTTTTCACTTTTTGAAATTTTATTTTATTTTGAGACAGAGCCTTGCCCTGTTGCCTAGGCTGGAGTGGAGGGTCCAGTCATAACTCACTGCAGCCTTGAACCCCCGAGTTCAAGTGATCCTCCTGCCTCGGCCTCCTGGGTAGCAAGGACGTCAGGTGCACACCACCATGCCTGGCTGATTCTTTCAATCTTTTTATTGGTGGAGACGGGGTCTCACTATGTTGCCCAGGCTGGTCTCAAACTCCTGGCCTCAAGGGATCTTCCTCCCTTGGCCTCCCAAAGTGCTGCGAGTGCCCAGCCAGTTTTCACTTTTAAAATAAATTACATCTTTCAAACATACCAGGCACCAACATATATCACATTTTATTAGAAATATTTATATTTGGCTAAATAAAAGAAGGGGATTTTTTTTCCCTGTGCTCTTTGATCATTTGAGCTGTTGAAAGTGTAAACCGTGAGTTTACACTTGAGATCTGACGTGGGTCTCAGTCAATTTTAAACGTTTATTTTCTCAGGGTTAAGGACGGCCCATGACACAGCCTTAGGAGGTCCTGACAACGTGTGCTCAAGGCGGCCTGGGTATAGTTTGGTTTTACGCATTTAAGGGAGGCCTGAGACATCAATCAATATACGTAAGATCGATTCCGTCCAGAAAGGCGGACGCGTTCTTCCGAGTTTCTGATCAGCCTTTCGCTGAGTGTGTGATTTGCAGGAATGGCCACTCACGCCTTAGTCTGGTTTAGTGAAACAACAGGGCAAAGGGAACACTCAGATAAGCGTTTGTCTCCATGAGCAGAGGGGTGGGTCTGAGTTCTGTTTTCCTTTTGTCCACAAGGGATTTCCTTGTGGGCAAATTGTGAGGAGGTGTGTGGCTTCATACCTGTCTAGCTATCTTATTTAGGAATAAAGTGGGAGGCAGGTTTGCCCGGCAGAGTCCCCAGCATGGCTTTTCCCTTGGCCCTGTGATTTTGGGGTCCTGAGATTGAATTTCCTTTGACAAAAGCAAGCCTCCTTTAGCAGACTTCATCTACATTCTGCCAATTACCAAGGTGAACAGTGGAAAGGAATGCCTTGGACCTTCCAGGTCCTGAGGTCCCGCAGTTGTCACGTGCCTGTGAGCTGTAGACCCTGAGACAGGAGCTCCTCAGCCTCGGGCTCTCCTGGGCCTGCACTGACGCCACTCAGATTCTTTGCTCTGCTGGTCCCTGGTCCCTTCTCCGATACACTTCAGAGCTGGAAGAATTGTGTGAGCTTGTTATGCCAAACCCTCCGACGAGTGTGTGAATGTCCCGGCGACGTGACGATGTTAAGTGCCAGAGAAGTGCAGGCGTCATTACCTGTAGACTCCACTCCCGGGTCTCCTAGAGTTTTGCTAATAGGAAAGTCTGCAGGCAGCCAGGTCCAACACTTCTGACAAGAATAACAAAATATATTAAATCTTACCCTACATATTATAGTTAAAAAATATTTACTTTTAAAATTTTAATTATTATTTTAAATCAGTATTAAAGTGTGTTGATTGCAGGAAGAGGATGCATCATGGGGAGGTTTGGACAGGTTTTGTTTAAGATCCTTTAAGGTCTCAGGATTTTATAACTTCTGAGGTTCTGAGAGTTTCGAGTTTCCCACTCTGAACATAGCTGTGATTCATTAGAAGAGAGATGATCGTGTCAATGGAGATTTTCGGTTCGTTTTTTTGGTAGGCCGTGCTGTGTTAATGCTTCACCGTGTTGCCGAAATGGGTCGGATCCAGACCCCAGGAGAGGGTTCTTGGACCTCACGCTGGAAAGGACTCAGGGCGAGTCCGTAAAGTGAAAGCAAGTTTATTAGCAGGAAAGTGCCCGAGTCAGACACTCGGAGTTATTCGTCAGTTATATGCTAAACGCGGGGTGGATTATTCGTGAGTTTTCTGGAGAAGGGGTGGGCAGTTCCCGGAACGCAGGGTCCCTCCCCTTTTCAGACGACACAGGGTGGCCTCCTGACGTTGCTGTGGCCTTTGTAAGCCGTCCCGGCACTGGTGGGAGTGTCTTTTTGCAAGTGGACACGTTAGAATGAACGTAACAGGAGCGGTGAGGGCGACCGCGTTGCCGCGCGGGTTTCAGTGGGGTTGGCCTTCAGTGGGGTTGGCCGCCGTCCCCTCCGCCGCGCGCTGCTTCACCAGCGACGTCCTCGCGGCCTGTGCCTGGTGCGGACCTCGCCCCTCAGCCTGTGACTTGGAACGCTTTGCCCCCGGGGACGCGCCCGGCTCCGATGGAAGGTGCAGCCCCTCTGGTTTGAACACCTCTGACGGTTTATACGAGAAAAATGAAATCACAATACGTTTCTCACTTCTATTTAGTAGAACTTTTCATTAAAACATCTTTTTTTCATCTTTCAGTGAATAACCCTCTACCTTCCAATTTGAAATCAGAAGCGAAAAAGGCTGCCAAAATATTAAGAGAATTCACAGAAATAACTTCCAGAAACGGACCTGACAAGATCATTCCTGGTAGGTGAACAGGATGAGTGCCGTTTCTCTCCAAATGTTTTCTTCCCAAGTTGTATTTTGCCTTCTTCGACGCTCCGTTTCAGGCCGAAGCCTCCCTCAGTGCCAGCGGGTGGTTCCAGCGGCGTCTTTCTCACGGCCGATCCAGGGACGCTCTGGACACCACGGCCTGTTCATCACCACTCCCGGTTATTTCCAAAGGGTGTTCACGGCACGACTCACTTCATGCAAAGGGGATCCAAACGCCAGGTCACTTCTGCAATGTTACAGACCCGCCTCCCTCATAATCACAGCACCCGACTCAGCTCTGTTTGGGAGATTTGTTATTGATAGAATAATCTTAATAGTGATATAATAATGATGTTGATTATTGCTGCGTTCCTGCCACCTCTCCCATCGTGAGGAAATAGTCCTCACAGAGCCTCGGTACTCCAGCTGCCGGGGGGCTGGACAGGGCCAGCTGCAGGTCAGGCAGCGCAGACAGGCCTCTTCCCTCCCTGTCTCTCCCTTTTACGTAGGCTTTTTCTCCTGCCTCCCACCCCGGGTTCCAGCGCCCTAAACACCACAGGTTCCTGCTCCACGTCGGCTCTCTGCAGCTCGCCTGTGCTTTGCATCGCGTGCTAAGAACTCTGCAAGCTAACCTCGCAAACTCACCAGCTAATCTCCTACATAAATTTTAATTTTGTGTTTTCTCCTTGCACATGAGACATTTACATTCTCTAGTGGTTTAAGAAGACATTAATCAGTAACAGATGTGCATCGGTATCCACTAGGCCATAGAAACACAATTCTTAAACTTCACTCCAAACCTGCTGAATCAGACTTTTAGTGCAGTGTGTCCAGGAATGCGTGTTTTGCATGCGGTTTCTTGTGTAATTCTTATGACTAGTAATTCTCTGACTAGTGACCACACAAGCTCCGGTCCAGAAGGGCGTCTTTGAAAACCATGGCCTGTTCATCACCACTTCTGGTTATTTCCAGAGGGTGTTCACGGCATACTTGTCTCGTGCCAGTCGGCCTGGACAGTGTTACAGACCAGCCTCCCGCTCAGTTAATCACAGTGCATGACTCTGAGTCCTGCATTAAAGACCTAAGTTTAATTTTTCTAAGCTGGATATCTGAAGTTATTTAATAGAGCTTTAAATAATGTTTTAAAAATGCGTTACTGTTTTAATAATGTGAATCATGACATGACTCATCGTTGCACTGGCCCAGTGACTTCTCCGGTCTGGAGAAAACAGTGCTTGGTAGAGCCTTGCCGCTCTAGGCGCCGTCTGAACCTGCACCTTGGCAGACCCTGGGAGCTCCTGAGCAATCTGCTCAGATGTCACAGATCTGCCTGCATTGCTCACACGGCCCCAGTGAGGCGCGCACACACACACGCACACACACACACGCACACGAGTTTCAGAAGCGCTGCTTTAGAGCTGAAAGAAAACTCAACAAGACAAGGTAGATTTTCAGTATCCATATTCTGAAGGAGTCACTCTCAGTGGGTGAAGCTCAGAAAATGAAATTCTGTTTGCGTGGTAGCGTAAGTGAGCGGTTGCCCCGAGCTGTGGGTGTGGCAATGAGGGGCGTTCCACAGCCAGCAGACACAGGCTCACTTCTCTCACCTGGGAGTCTGATGGGGCATTATGCTTACATTGAAACAAAGATGCCCATCACAGGATAAACAACTGCATCTACAAAGCACTTAAACAAGACACCTAGGTCTGTGGACCTTCCAGGGGTGTGGCCTCCTCTAATGGTAGGTTCTGAGAGTTAAGTGAAGCTTAATTTAGCAATTAAATCTATAATCGTTACATTCTATGCTATAGATCAAAAGCTCACTGGCAGATTGTTTAGGGATTATTAGTATTTCAGTTCCCTGAATCTGAGTGGAAATCTATAAAAATATAATTGACATGTGGAATATATTCATTTTAAAGCCTGTTTTTGTTAATATCTAATTCTCAGTAGAAACAATAGCAGCTCTAGAGCGTTGGAAACAGAATGTGAGGAAGACATTCTGCCAACGGGCGGCTGTACATATAAACCTGCACGGTGTATGATACAGCTTTCAGCCTTTTTGCAGCGTAAGTATAACCTTTTAAAATACAGGAGTAAAGTACACTTAGCAGCCAGCCATCCCGGATGCAGCCTGGTTCTCCATAACTCTCTTCCTAAGAGCAGCTCCACACACGTTCTCCTGCAAACTTCACGGTCTCGGATCGGTATTTCCAAGGGTCTGTTCTTTATTTAAATTTTGAAATGGTGGCATAATTATGTGAGAATTTCAGCGTTCTCTTGGGGCAGCTGCGAAGCCTTTGCTCTGTGTACTAGAGCACCGTGTCTGGCTTCAGTTTCTTGGCAGAATATTTGATACAAGTGATAATAAATTAAACTGCCTTAAAGTTATACGCTAGGCTTCCCTCTTAGTTTGAAAGAGGTATTTTTGTGTTGTAGATTCGCAGAATAGTGTGGCAGTATATTCAGCGGATACATATATTAATAACCCTCATTTATGTAATGAACGTCTCTGAAATGTGAATAAACCAATATTTTTAAATTGAACATATTATCGGTGTTCTAGGAGTCAAGTGGTACTCGAATGCTGTAGCAGATCATTTTATAATGTTAAAAATGCTTTAACACTGAAAAATTATTTTTCTGTTTTTGAATCCAAATTTTTATATTAATACAAGGTTAATTTAGCTAGATGGCTTTAAGACCAAAGTTCTAATTCATGTGGCCTTTGGGTAATTTTTAAAGTTTTTCCTTAATACTTTTTTGGATCTTAATTTCTTTGAAAATAGTAACTTTTATCTTTTATATTATATACTATATCCTAAATTAATTGAAATTGCCAAAATATTTGCCCTGCTAATAGATAACAATAAAATCTCTTTTAAATATCTAATTTATCTAATTTATTTATCAAATAATTTGTCTAATAAATTTGATATTTGAAAGATATTTTATTGATATCTATCAGGGCAAATATTTTGCAGGATTTGAGGATGTTTAAGATGTTGTGTTTAGCACTGCAAAAATAGCAAACACAAAAAACGTGCGTGGGAAGAGAGAGGCCTGGTGCCCGTCTGTTGGTGACTGGCTTTTGCTCCCTGCTCCCGCGTGCCCTGAACTGGGGAGAGCCGCTGTGCACACCGGCCTGTGTAGCGCGCCCGTGTACGCGGCATCCAGGCGCAGACGCTCACCTTCCCACCGTTTCCACGTTGACAGCTCACGTCATCGCGAAGGCTAAAGGCCTTGCGGTTCTGTCCGTGATCAAAGCCGGGTTCCTGGTGACGGCCAGAGGAGGCAGCGGGGTCGTGCTGGCGCGCCTCCCGGACGGAGGTGAGTCGGCACCTGCTCGCGGAGCGGGGGAGCTGCGTTCCCGGCCCTGCGTCTCCGCTGTGGACACCGCGCAGCGCGTGGGACGCGCGTCCCGCGCCTGGGGCGCGATGAGGCTGCTCGGCCGAGCGCGCGCGGGGACGGCCTTCGTGGCTCTCTCCGTCCGCGGAACACGACGCGAGCTGCGCGGCGGCCCGAGGTGGTTTTGCACGCGTTTCGTGATTCTTCCACGGAGCGAACGTGTAAACGCGGCAGCGTACGCATTTCCTTTGCTTAATACGAATTCTTGTCCCTCAGCTTCGTGGTGTGGCCGCTTTCTGTTGTTTTACGGAAACCGATAGGAAAATAAGGGGCCACGTGTGAACGTCTTCGTTTCTGTGGCGGATCACGGAAACCGTGACACTTGAAGAATCTTCCCCGAGGCAGAATTGCATCAGGAGCCAGCGCGGTCCAGTTTTACTTTCTGGGGTGGAATCTCCTACTTGATTCTTTACAGATGAAATCTTTTTTTTTTTTTTTTTTGAGACGGAGTATCGCTCTTGTTACCCAGGCTGGAGTGCAATGGCGCGATCTCGGCTCACCGCAACCTCCGCCTCCTGGGTTCAGGCAATTCTCCTGCCTCAGCCTCCTGAGTAGCTGGGATTACAGGCACGCGCCACCATGCCCAGCTAATTTTTTGTATTTTTAGTAGAGACGGGGTTTCACCATGTTGACCAGGATGGTCTCGATCTCTTGACCTCCTGATCCACCCGCCTCGGCCTCCCAAAGTGCTGGGATTACAGGCTTGAGCCACCGCGCCCGGCCTAGATAACTTTATTATATTTTGAGAGAGCATGGGACACTTAGAATAAATATAGAATATACATGTTTGTGAAACACAGCCTTTAAGTATCAATCACCAGGATTCACCATTTCTTACCAAGGTTGCCCCACAATCAACAAGAATCTCTTCCTTAATATGGGGGTCCGTTTTCATAGCTGTGTGTAGCTTTGAAAATAAGAAGAACACGGTTATCTTTTTTCAAGCATTATCCAAATTTCCATGAGCAGACTTCTCGGCAGTAAAACCAAACGAAATAGAGGCTCATTTCAAGGGGTCCCACTGTCAGATGGGACTCAAAGTCTACGAGAAGGTCCCCAAGTGTCTCAGGTCCCCAGCGGCTCCGTTGACCGGGTGACTTGCTGACCAAGGGGAGGGACGGGCTCCTCTCAGAGCCCAGCCAACCTTCCTACTGGTTTCAAAACCTACAATTCTCTCGCTTCTTCCTGAGCTGCAGCTGCTGACTCTGCTGAGAGTAATTTTAAAAACTGTCCAAATAAGGCATGACACGTTCCCCCAGATCCCGGCCAAGACCAGGCATCTTACAGGGACAGCTCCTAACACAGGGAACGAAAAATAATTTTGGGTTTATCAGACACGAATTTCTGTAACCCAAACTTCTCTAAGCCTGGATAGGATAGTTCTGGAAGTGTGCCAGCAATATTCTATTATCTAGCGTGCGTGGCAGCAACAATTTTCAAAAAGTGCTTTGGCCAGACTCTCCCCCTACCAGATGGAAAATACATTTTTCTAGACTTGTTTAACATGACTGTTTCTATATCAAGAAAAATAAGCATATAGTCATCCTAAAATGTGCCATATCGTGGCACGTGGAATTAGGGCACTTCGTTTCTAAATGTGATTTATCTCCTTAGAATTTTAATAGCCTTGAATTTGTACCCTGTTTCTTGAGCTTGAGCATTAGAGGTGTTAAAACAGTTTTGCCTTCAGAAATTTACAATGGAAACAATTGTCATGTTGCCGTTAGATAATAAACTCTATTGAATCCTTCTGATCGCTTAAATCCATGACAAAATTCTAGCTGAAGACCAGAGCTACAGCTAAGTTGCTTTATAAAAATACTGACAGCGGAAGTTACCAGGTGATATGTACGGTTGACGGTGAGAGAACCAGTGGTTGGGTATGAAGCATGTTGGTAGAGAGAGATGAGAGGAGGTGGGCTCGTGAGGCTGAGACTCAGATGAATATCTAATGCTTTTCAAATACTTTTAACTGTTTAAAAATTACGTATTCGTTTTGAAGAACACTTTAAAATCGTGGGAAATACCAAATCTCACTATTTTAAATAGAAACAGTCTTTAGATTTTAGCGTTTTTCCCTCCTGTATTTACATGTCGGGGTGTTTTACTGTTGGGGTGACGTTTCTGTCTGTCTGTTTTTATCAGCATGGTCCGCACCCTCAGCCATCGGGATAGCTGGCCTCGGCGGGGGATTCGAAATAGGAATTGAGGTGAGTGGGCTGTGCGTATCCGTACAACTGCCATAGCCTCTGAAGGCAGCCGCGGCGCCGCCTGGGAAAACAGGTTTCCGCGTGTTCTTGTTGTTGCCGTTGGCACCCAGGAAAATCGCGTCCTTCGTGTTCCTGATGAGTGTCTGACTGAAGCTATGTGATGGCTCCCATCTGCTTTGCTTTCCTTTCATCAGGAGTAGGATTTCTCTCATTCGCCATTTCATCCGCTTCTGTCTCGTGCACATCTGTGTGACAGGCACGTCCCAAGCCCCGGCCAACTGTCATCGGCGGTTCGTGGACTGCTCATGGCAAGGCCGCCGTCCCTTCAGTGGGCATCGAAATAACCTGGGCAGCGCATCGCCATTTGTGGCAAAATCCAGTTTCATAACTTAGGACATTCAAATGCCTCCCAATTCGTTACGTAAAGAAGAGCTTCACGTTACCTGAGTGTGTAACGTTGCTCCGGGGATTCTGGCATCTGTCGGCGTGGACGGTGCACGCCGGGAGGGGCACGTTCACAGAGGACTCCCTCACAGCTGATGCTCATCTCCAGTCCGCTGTTTTATTTGTTAGGGACTGGAAATCAAATCTCCGGGTACGCTCAACTCATTTTCTTCTCAAATTTCAGTTTCTTCCTAAGCTACCCTGTGTAAATTTGCTCTGTGGTCGTGGTTTTAAATTCCCTCAGCCTCTTTAAGAGCAAGTATTTCTAACTCTTCTCTCATCTTTATTTAATCTTCTTTACTCACTGCGTATAAATCTCTAGTATAAAAGGAATATAGTTTAGTTTTGCTTTATATGCAGCCAAATCATAGCTTTCCAACCCATCGCCCTCTGGTGGAAGGTGCGTTTTCACCAGGGATTGTGGCTTCCCCGCCCCTTCTCACCTCCCTCCCTCCCCTCTCCTCACCCCACCCAGTCCCCGGGCCCTCCCTGTGGAAAGGCCTTTTCTCTGGACAGACCCCGCCGCTAAACTGCTGGCTGTGCTGAGTCACCACCGTCCTTCCCACTGCCCTCTGGCCCCCTGTGAGGCTGGGGCACGCCGGGAGCATCTGGGGGGGGCGTGCCTTGAGCATTATTTCAAAAATGATGAGAGACTCAGTCATGAACTCTGTATCAAATTTCAATATATTAAACACCAAAATTGAGAGTTTCCATGGTAATTCTTTGAAAAGTTTGGACTTGTAGCCAAAGGGCCCATTAGTCCCTGAAAAACAAGTGCAAATAAAACATAATCCCATCATCCAGTAAGTGAAATAGGAAGACTTTAAACAGCACTTCATAGACCGATACACTGTTCCTTTTTTTTTTTTTTTTTGACACAAAGTTTTGCTCTTGTTGCCCAGGCTGGAGTGCAATGGCGTGATCTCGGCTCATCGCAACCTCTGCCTCCTGGGTTCAAGCGATTCTCCTGCCTCAGCTCCCAAGTAGCTGGGACTACAGGCATGCGCTGGCTAATTTTGTATTTCTAGTAGAGATGGGTTTCACCATGTTGTTCAGGCTGGTCTCGAACTCCTGACTTACTCTCTTTTGCACGCTGTGCAACCTTGGGCAAATTATTGAGCTGCTGAAAGCTGCACTTTCCTTATCTGGAAAATGGGTGTAATAATAGTGGCACACACTCAGGCAGACTCATGTTTAAAACATGCCGTCATTATATAGTTATTCACATTTTTTAATCATATCAATGCTCTGAAGTCGACATTTTCAGATGAGTGACAGAAAAATCGTGTTACTACCAAATGAGACTATACTTGAAAGGCCCTAAGAGAGTTCCTGATACACGTATGTTCTTAATAATGTTTAATTTGAATCATTTTATGATATAAAATACACTCAAGATCTGTAGGACAAACTAAATCTACCAGATAGCTGACCCACACAAGATGCTTCAGCTTCACTCTTGCCAACTGTTCCTTTTATTTTACGTATGGACAATTCCTGAGGATTGTGGTGCCGAATGGCACAGAAGTATTAAGCTTTTCTTGTGCAAAGTTAAGCATTTTTGCCGATGAGTGTATAACCTGTGTCTTGTATGTATTTTTATATAACAAATTTGTCTTTCATAACGCATGACACAGGCACACTCAGAAAACACAGATTTCTGCCCATGACCCTGTAGCTGCACTGGCCGTGATGTTCTGCTTCTGCCTGGCACGTCGTGGCACGGCTATGAGAGGCCGCTAAAGGAAAAAAAAACACCTTTTGATTTTTTTTTTTTTTCTGATCTCTCTTTAGTTCCTGTGAAATAAGAACAAGATAATCCTGTGTTTTTCGGTGACACTACCAATTAATCTGTGAACCAGGTCAAGAGCTCCACAGGCAGCCTGGGAGCCTGTGAGCAGCAACGGCCCTCGGTTTATTTCCACAGCTTACAAGAAGGAGCAAGACAGACTTCCTGCAGGGATCTGGAACCGCTGACCAAGAGAGTAGTGGCGTTCACACCTAAATGTTTTTAGTTTTGAGCCCAAATGCTTAGCCCCACGCTAGCACTCTTTCAGCTTCCCAGGCACACTTGACACGTGTATCTGACTCTCACAATGGTTTCATGAGGTGTAGGTCCTAGTAAGCAAATTTTAAACGCAGAGACCCAAAGGCTGGTTAAAATACCCCGAGGTACACAGCAATTGAGGAGAGGAGCTGAGATGGATGCTGGTTCTCCACGCCCGGGGTGCCCCGGCCCGTGCTGCCTCTCATTTGATGGGTCGTGTTATTTTTCAGTTCTAACCACTGTAGCGGCTTCCCCGCTACGATGATGAATTAGAGAAACAAATCCTTTCTCCATGTCGACATGCCTTGAGCATTCCGTTGAGTCTCATTGTAGTTTCTGCTTTTATTTAGAGAAAAATTAAGTCAGTCAGGCACAGTGGCTCACACCTGTAATCCAGCACTTCGGAGATCAGGAGTTCGAGACCAGCCTGGCCAACATAGTGAAACCCATCTCTACTAAAAATACAAAAATTAGCCAGGCGTGGTGGTGGGTGCCTGTAATCCCAGCTACTCGGGAGGCTGAGGTGGGAGAATCACTTGAACCTGGGAGGCGGAGGTTGCAGTGAGCTGAGGTCGCAGCACTGCACTCCGGCCTGGGCAATGAGAGCAAAACTCCATCTCAAAAAAAAGAAAAAGAAAAATTAAGTCATAGAAGTAGGCATTCCTAATGGAAACTACTTTGCTTTCTGATATGTTGAGCTGCCGTGACCTACAGCGAAGTGGCCCACATTCAGCTTCCTAGTACGGGGAGACCCCTTGCCAGGAGGGACGTTTAGAAAGCCTCCCAGGGCCTTCAGCCCCATAGACCCTGCTGCTGTGCTCCTCGGGCTTGGCTTTTATGAAGTGTTTAGTTTGATGAGATCAGAGAGCAAGCTGGATCCCTTCCTCCAACCTTGGCTTGATTTGTTAGCACTGACAGTTTGCCTAACCCCACTGAACCTTAGAATCAGCGCCCACATGAGCAGGTTGTTTGGAAGATTAAAGGACGTGATGCAGGTAAAGCTCATAGTATACACGTGGCACACAGTAAATGCTCACTGCAGTTTGCCGTAATTACCTGTGGCAACACTGGCTTTATAATTCATCAGCTCAAAATAAAAGCAGGCGTCTTGTTGGACATTCTTTCCTGTCTATATTGATATTTTGCTACATTGCATATGGTATCGTTGAGCTTTAGTCAAGACAAATATTAAGTGATATTTAGTCTTAACTATTTTTCTTCATTTTAGGTATCAGACTTGGTGATAATTCTGAATTATGACCGTGCCGTAGAAGCTTTTGCGAAAGGCGGAAATCTCACGCTGGGCGGGAACTTGACTGTGGCCGTCGGGCCCCTGGGAAGGTGAGTTCTCTGAATAGCTGTTGGATTTTACATTAATAGGAAACTTGAGTTAAAATGAGCAGATTTATGCATCCCCAGATTTATATAGCCCAGAAGATTCGAGGTCATCACAAACAGGCAATTCACAAAACACAGCCAGTGAGATGCGCGCGAGAAGAATGGAATGTTTTAGAGACATAGGCCGTTGCATCTGTCAGACGTGAACATAAAATCCACCTTAAGCTTTGAGGGAGCCAAAGGCAACTCAGATTTTGTGATAAAGTTCAGCTTCAATCAGGAAAGAAAAAGCTTTTTTTCAAAGTAAACCATAAAAATTGGAAATGGATGTGTTCTTTGAGCCATGTTTATGGCAGTTAAAGTGTCTTTTTCTTCTCTGTCAATGAAGTGCTAGTGTGGGATTAATGGTGCAATATCCACACTATTTATACAAGTTACACAGTAAAATTAGCTAAAAATGGTTCTGAGTTCCATGAAAATACGCATGCGAAAAGAATCCAAATTCTGTAGCACTCTTGAGATGTATTTTCCAGTGTTAAGAGAGGAAGATCCAGTTGGAAAATATCAGATTTGCAAATTTTTAAAAACATATTTCCACATTCTGCACTGTGTTCTTTTGCAACACGGCTCTGTATTATCACGGCCTTCCGTGATAGCTTCATACGTGTTCTTCCCCCGGCCTGTTTCTCCTCTAGACCACGTTATAACATCTAATTTAGGCCGACAGTAAGTAAAACATAGGAACAGCTGAAGGAGGTAGGAAGGAGGTGATTCGTTTGCGTTAGAACCTGCTATTCAAACGGTTATCTTCAGGCTGAGAGCTGCTCACCGCTTTGTGATGATGCAAAACCTTGTGCTTTGCAGGAACTTGGAAGGAAACGTCGCCCTGAGAAGCTCGGCCGCGGTCTTCACCTACTGCAAGTCCAGAGGACTCTTTGCAGGCGTGTCTTTAGAAGGGAGCTGTTTGATTGAAAGGAAAGAAACGAATAGGAAGTCAGTTCAAGTTAAAGCGATTTTAATTTAAAGTGTGATGAGAAAATAATACTTAAAAAGTTGATATAATTTGCAGGGTACATTTATATACTCTTTTTACAATGTGATTTTAAGTGTATATCTTACATTTAAAAATCAAATATAAAAATAATATATGCTCTAGAAAATGCAGAAGACACACAAAAAATAAAACAAACAGTCTGTCCCCTTAAAAGACTAACTCAACTCACATTTTCCTTTACTGCCTTCCAGCATTTTCCTCCGCAGGATTTTTTTGTTTGCCGTATGCGGTGGGAATCACCGTGTACATTCAGTTGTAAATTCTGTTTTCCCACTTTGCATTTTAAGATTAAGAAACGCTAGCAGAAGTTACTCACGCTCTTAGCTGGAGGCACCGATTTCAGCGATTTTCAGAGGTCTCTGGACGGCTCACCAGCCGCGACCCCGGGCTCAGTCAGTGCTCCCTGCTGTGTGTCACCTTTGTCTTTTATCCATATCGAATAGAGACCAATTTAAAATACAGGTTGATTTTTTAAAAAAAGAATCTGGAGGTATCCTAGGAGGTAAAGGGAAAATTCTACTTTCAACTGGCATCTGGCTAATTTTCCCAAAGATGCAAATTCAATGGCTCTTACCAATTGCCACTAAAATATGTGAAAGAGAAAGAGCTAAGTCTGACAACAGGACTTCTTCCAGAAGCTGCGGAAGTTCCACTAACTGCCAGCCCGATGGGGCCGCACCGCTGGTGCCGCCGCTCACATTCCCCACGTGCGCAGACAGAGCCCCCACTGTCAGAGACAAAGCGGCCAGTGTTTACCCCACGAGTCACTCAGGAATTCAGCGGCACTATTTGATAAAGCGAAACGTAATCCACAGGAGGTAGGAAACAGGAAGGGCGGGGAAAACGAGGTTTGCAGAACCATTCATCTCATAACATCAGAAGTGAAGTATTAATTCCTGGTTTTATTAATTTGAGAAAAGTGTAACAAAAGAATGCTTTTAGAAACTGCTGGTTCTAGGCCGCTGCAGGCCTCCCACTGAAGTTCAGCTAAACCCTGATAAACTAAAACACACATGTTGCCTCATGAACTGCAGGGCCTCTAGGCACGTAAGGCAAGTGTTTATTTAATCTTGATAAATATTTTAAGGAAATTACAAAGCCACAGTTATAGGCACCATTTTTTAAGAAACTTAAAAAGTAAAAACCTATAGAAACGTGTGTGCTTGTCTGTAGATTTTTCTGTGTTTATATATGAATATGTGCAGGTGAAGGTATTCGTATGATAATGTGAATACGCTTCTTATATTAATAAAGGGTACGTATAAGGATAATTATGGTAGTTACCTGCAGAGGTGAGCTTTAGGGTAAATTTAAGACTTGAACATGGGATATTGCTTAAAGTTAGTGTTTAAAAACTAGCCTATATGAACTGCTGTATGTGAGTGATTATATATACTCACCGTGTATGTGTGCACAGGCTGTGCTTAACTCTAGAAAACATTTGTGTATATTAAAATTGTTTTTAATTTTATATTTCCTATTAGATTTTATTGTCAAGATATCCGAGCGTATGACATTTTATTTGGAGACACACCACGGCCTGCTCAAGCCGAAGATCTTTATGAAATTCTTGATTCCTTTACTGAAAAGTATGAAAATGAAGCACAACGGATCAATTTGAGGAGAGCGGCAAGGCAGCAGAGGAAGTCTTCTGTACCGTTTGCTTTCATGTTTCACTCCGTATTCTCAGAAATCTCTTTCTGTAGAACATGCCGTCCTTGATATCAGGTTCCTAAGAACCTACTAAGCCCCCTTCGTAGTTCCACTTACTTCAGGATCTTGTGAAAATGTCATGCTACCTTGACGTTTCCTCATACAAATTCCAGGGAAAAACATAAGTTGTCTTCTGCGATTGCATTTCTCCAAGAATGAAACTTTGTGTATCAATTATACAAATAATATCTGGGAGGCTGAGGCAGGTGGATCACTTGAGATCAGGAGTTTGAGACCAGCCTGGCCGACATAGGGAAACCCGCTCTGTACCATAAAACGTTAGCGGGAGTGTTGGCACATGCCAAAAATCTCAGCTACTCGGGAGGCTGAGGCAGGAGGATCGCTTGAGCCCATGAGGCTTCACTGAGCCAAGATCACGCCACTGCACTCAGCCTGGGCAACAGAGCAAGACTTTGTCTCAATAATAATAATAATATGAATATGAATAATAGTTGCAGGTACTGACACCTTTGTGCATTAGGTCGTGGGGCACCGAGGGATCTGCATACCTTGTTCATCAGGTTCCGCAGCACCTGTCAGAGCAGGTTTGATGCCTGTTTCATAGAATGAAAATGAAGCCCGAGAGTTTGTCGGCCACTGCCTCTGCCAGTCACCACGGCACCATCTCTGCAGCCCCCTCAGACCTTGCACAGATGGTCAGAGGTGCCTGGGGAGGTCAGCTTCAGGCGTGAGAAGAGCACACCCTGTCCACGTCCAAGTCTTGTCATCCAGTTCAGCTACGTGGAGTCTGGAGGCTGCCTGTGAGCTTAGAGTGCCTCGTTAATAAGCGCGTGGGATAAAAGTTTGCTACATAAGCTCGTTAGAAAAGAGTTATATTTGCCTAAGTAAAAACAAGATTTTAAAATTATGTGTATTTATTTTTTGTTTCTCCCAGGCGAAAGAATCACCTCCAAAGCCATTGTCAAGACCACAGCAGTCATCTGCACCAGCCCAGCTGAACTCTGGCTCTCAAAGTAAATATTTTTGTTGCAATTCAAATACAATTGTAATTAAGTAATTATTAAATGTTAGTGTTAAGAAATCAAGATGCATTATTAAACTTTAGAGTCAAATAGAAGAACTAAGGCATTTAAGAGAGTAAGTGCTCAGCCTGTTCTAAATGCTTGAAACAAATTATCACTGCTCTAATTTATGAAAGCTTGCTTCTGTTCCTATTCATAAGATACTTTCTTAAATATACAAAGATATTTATCTTTAAAGGTTTTTCCATTTCCTCCAAAATCCATTGTCCTCCTGATTTGAAATGAGAACAAAATAAGCCTATTTTTTTCTTATATACCCACATAGTTATAATTCTGAATATCAGTTTTGACATATATTCTTTGGAGCTCAGGATTTCATAAGATGGTTTTTAAAGTAGATGAAATTTATAAAGCACCAGGGTTGGTCTTTATCTTTCTTCTGTCGTTCATTTGTGTGACCCACTCCTGTGTTTCTGTTTCTCGTGCGTGGAGGTTACCAGTGCACGGGAATCTACTGAAGCAGAGGACTGGCGTGTGATGACTGACTGTTACACAGAGTCATTGTGCTGTGACGACTTTAACCTAGAACTTGCCTTTGGAGAACGTTCGGAACGGGAGGAGAGAGGTTACGTGTGGAAACACGACTGCTCTTAGCGGGAGAAGGCCTGTGATGAGCTGTGTGGGAGTAAATGGCAAGCTCTGTGGAAGGCGGGAAGGGCATCCTCGGCCTACACCTTAATTTTCAGTGTTCGTTTTCCCCAGTTTTGAGCCCAAGTCCCTCATACGATTCTCGGCTGTGCCTGTGCCTGGTCTGAGTGTCCTCCCAGGAAGATGCTCAGGAGCCGGCTCGTTCTTCATTATGCACCTGCCCCCTCACCTGCGTCTGTCCCTGTTCCTTTGGGATGAGCGGTGGCCCACTGCTGGTTCACGTTCCGATGACTGATTTGCTGAGACTCACATGTCCAGTGACTCATGAATGAGATGTGAACACTGAATTTATTTTTATTTTAGATCTGAGCGATTATGTTTTAAAATACGTAAAGTGTCCTCACTGAGAATGGATACCTGCACATGCATATATAAAACCCTCTCACGTATAAAAATCCCAGTCCTCTTAGTCTCAAGTCCTTCTCAGTGCGGATTTCACCTGAAGGAATTCCTTTCAGTTACCAGTGGAAAAGCTGCGAAGGTGGTTACTGCCCTGTGCCCGCCTGAGCGACCTTTCTGAACACAGCGCCTCGCCTGCGCCCGCCTCTGGGGTTTCCCAGTGTCTTCCCCAAACGCTTTCCTGGGGAGACGGGCGGTGCACCCCCGCTTTGCACAGACGCAGCTGTGTCCCTGCTGGGGCACGGGCAGCCTGGTCACATTGCTGCAGGCCCAGCCTCACGCGACGCACCGGGACACCCCTTCGCCCGTCACTGTTTGCGTCCGGGCCTCACGGCGTCCGCACGATGCCGACGCTTCTCATGGGCGGGAGCGCTCAAGCTTTGAACCTCAGTTTTTAATAACTAGTGTCGACTTTTAACCTTTTATTTTAAATCGGACCTTTTCTTAGGGTCCTTATTTAAAAACTAAGTATTTTTAGTTTATTTACACAGCCTTACATAGGAACACACCCGTATAATTCTATACACGTGCACACGTGTTCGCATGGCTGCTCTGTGATGCGGATGCCCTCCTCTATCCCGCTTTCAGGAAACCCATGTTCACAACATAAAGTCTGAACCGTGTTGCCTTCTCTCCATGCTGGTCCTACACGTGGCAAACATGGGCGGAACATTTTTATTCTGCCTCATGAACATCCGTCATCTTGTATGAGCTTTACTCTGTCTTCTCAGGTTTATTATGTTGTTCGTTATTTTGTTTGGCTCAGCAACTCCACGTATAAATCCCTACGTCAACTGGCATAGCTCTAATTACTTCTTTTTAATAATTATTCAATATTCCGTGGCACAGATGTACAAGTTTGCTCAGTCACCCTCCTATTGATGGATATTAACTTTATTTCAGATTTTTTTCCATGCCAAACAGTGCCACAATTGATATACTTCCAAATGAATATTTGTATACACTGGCACTTTTATTTTTCTGAGATAGTTGCCAGGAGTGGACATAACAGGTCAAAGAATATACTTTTAAAGTTTTAACGGATTTAACAGATTACTTTTCAAAAGTTTTTACTACTTAGAGTGTCATCAACCATTTTCCCACCATAACACTCCCCGCCACAGGCATTCCCCACCGCGGATACGGCCCAGCACGTGCAATCCTAGCCATATACACACTCCGCGATAACATTCCCACCGTGGTCGTTCCCGTTACGTGTGCTTCCCACGTAGGCATTTCCCAGCGTGCACATTTCCCTCTGTACACCCATGTGCATTCCCCGCTGTGTGCATTCCCCGCTGTGCGCATTCCCCGCTGTGTGCATTCCCCGCTGTGTGCATTCCCCACTGTACACCTTCTCCACCACTTACATTCCCGATCATGTATACTCCCCACCGTACGCACTCCCCACTGTACACCTTCTCCACCATTTACATTCCCGATCATGTATACTCCCCACCGTACGCACTCCCCACTGTACACCTTCTCCACCATTTACATTCCCCATCATGTATACTCCCCACCGTACGCACTCCCCACTGTACACCTTCCCCACCACTTACATTCCCGATCATGTATACTCCCCACCGTACGCACTCCCCACTGTACACCTTCTCCACCACTTACATTCCCGATCATGTATACTCCCCACCGTACGCACTCCCCACTGTACAACTTCTCCACCATTTACATTCCCCATCATGTATACTCCCCACCGTACGCACTCCCCACTGTACACCTTCTCCACCATTTACATTCCCCATCATGTATACTCCCCACCGTACGCACTCCCCACTGTACACCTTCCCCACCATTTACATTCCCCATCATGTATACTCCCCACCGTACGCACTCCCCACTGTACACCTTCTCCACCACTTACATTCCCCATCATGTATACTCCCCACCGTACGCACTCCCCACTGTACACCTTCTCCACCACTTACATTCCCCATCATGTATACTCCCCACCGTACGCACTCCCCACTGTACACCTTCCCCACCATTTACATTCCCCATCATGTATACTCCCCACCGTACGCACTCCCCACTGTACACCTTCTCCACCATTTACATTCCCCATCATGTATACTCCCCACCGTACGCACTCCCCACTGTACACCTTCCCCACCATTTACATTCCCCATCATGTATACTCCCCACCGTACGCACTCCCCACTGTACACCTTCTCCACCACTTACATTCCCCATCATGTATACTCCCCACCGTACGCACTCCCCACTGTACACCTTCTCCACCACTTACATTCCCCATCATGTATACTCCCCACCGTACGCACTCCCCACTGTACACCTTCCCCACCATTTACATTCCCCATCATGTATACTCCCCACCGTACGCACTCCCCACTGTACACCTTCCCCACCATTTACATTCCCCATCATGTATACTCCCCACCGTACGCACTCCCCACTGTACACCTTCTCCACCACTTACATTCCCCATCATGTATACTCCCCACCGTACGCACTCCCCACTGTACAACTTCTCCACCACTTACATTCCCCATCATGTATACTCCCCACCGTACGCACTCCCCACTGTACACCTTCTCCACCACTTACATTCCCCATCATGTATACTCCCCACCGTACGCACTCCCCACTGTACAACTTCTCCACCATTTACATTCCCCATCATGTATACTCCCCACCGTACGCACTCCCCACTGTACACCTTCTCCACCACTTACATTCCCCATCATGTATACTCCCCACCGTACGCACTCCCCACTGTACAACTTCTCCACCATTTACATTCCCCATCATGTATACTCCCCACCGTACGCACTCCCCACTGTACACCTTCTCCACCATTTACATTCCCCATCATGTATACTCCCCACCGTACGCACTCCCCACTGTACACCTTCTCCACCATTTACATTCCCCATCATGTATACTCCCCACCGTACGCACTCCCCACTGTACACCTTCTCCACCACTTACATTCCCGATCATGTATACTCCCCACCGTACGCACTCCCCACTGTACACCTTCTCCACCATTTACATTCCCCATCATGTATACTCCCCACCGTACGCACTCCCCACTGTACACCTTCTCCACCACTTACATTCCCCATCATGTATACTCCCCACCGTACGCACTCCCCACTGTACACCTTCCCCACCATTTACATTCCCCATCATGTATACTCCCCACCGTACGCACTCCCCACTGTACACCTTCTCCACCACTTACATTCCCCATCATGTATACTCCCCACCGTACGCACTCCCCACTGTACACCTTCTCCACCACTTACATTCCCCATCATGTATACTCCCCACCGTACGCACTCCCCACTGTACAACTTCTCCACCATTTACATTCCCCATCATGTATACTCCCCACCGTACGCACTCCCCACTGTACACCTTCCCCACCATTTACATTCCCCATCATGTATACTCCCCACCGTACGCACTCCCCACTGTACACCTTCTCCACCACTTACATTCCCCATCATGTATACTCCCCACCGTACGCACTCCCCACTGTACAACTTCTCCACCACTTACATTCCCCATCATGTATACTCCCCACCGTACGCACTCCCCACTGTACACCTTCTCCACCACTTACATTCCCCATCATGTATACTCCCCACCGTACGCACTCCCCACTGTACAACTTCTCCACCATTTACATTCCCCATCATGTATACTCCCCACCGTACGCACTCCCCACTGTACACCTTCTCCACCACTTACATTCCCCATCATGTATACTCCCCACCGTACGCACTCCCCACTGTACAACTTCTCCACCATTTACATTCCCCATCATGTATACTCCCCACCGTACGCACTCCCCACTGTACACCTTCTCCACCATTTACATTCCCCATCATGTATACTCCCCACCGTACGCACTCCCCACTGTACACCTTCTCCACCATTTACATTCCCCATCATGTATACTCCCCACCGTACGCACTCCCCACTGTACACCTTCTCCACCACTTACATTCCCGATCATGTATACTCCCCACCGTACGCACTCCCCACTGTACACCTTCTCCACCATTTACATTCCCCATCATGTATACTCCCCACCGTACGCACTCCCCACTGTACACCTTCTCCACCACTTACATTCCCCATCATGTATACTCCCCACCGTACGCACTCCCCACTGTACACCTTCCCCACCATTTACATTCCCCATCATGTATACTCCCCACCGTACGCACTCCCCACTGTACACCTTCTCCACCACTTACATTCCCCATCATGTATACTCCCCACCGTACGCACTCCCCACTGTACACCTTCTCCACCACTTACATTCCCCATCATGTATACTCCCCACCGTACGCACTCCCCACTGTACAACTTCTCCACCATTTACATTCCCCATCATGTATACTCCCCACCGTACGCACTCCCCACTGTACACCTTCTCCACCATTTACATTCCCCATCATGTATACTCCCCACCGTACGCACTCCCCACTGTACACCTTCTCCACCATTTACATTCCCCATCATGTATACTCCCCACCGTACGCACTCCCCACTGTACACCTTCCCCACCACTTACATTCCCGATCATGTATACTCCCCACCGTACGCACTCCCCACTGTACACCTTCTCCACCATTTACATTCCCCATCATGTATACTCCCCACCGTACGCACTCCCCACTGTACACCTTCTCCACCATTTACATTCCCCATCATGTATACTCCCCACCGTACGCACTCCCCACTGTACACCTTCTCCACCATTTACATTCCCCATCATGTATACTCCCCACCGTACGCACTCCCCACTGTACACCTTCCCCACCATTTACATTCCCCATCATGTATACTCCCCACCGTACGCACTCCCCACTGTACACCTTCTCCACCACTTACATTCCCCATCATGTATACTCCCCACCGTACGCACTCCCCACTGTACACCTTCTCCACCACTTACATTCCCCATCATGTATACTCCCCACCGTACGCACTCCCCACTGTACAACTTCTCCACCATTTACATTCCCCATCATGTATACTCCCCACCGTACGCACTCCCCACTGTACACCTTCTCCACCATTTACATTCCCCATCATGTATACTCCCCACCGTACGCACTCCCCACTGTACACCTTCTCCACCATTTACATTCCCCATCATGTATACTCCCCACCGTACGCACTCCCCACTGTACACCTTCCCCACCACTTACATTCCCGATCATGTATACTCCCCACCGTACGCACTCCCCACTGTACACCTTCTCCACCATTTACATTCCCCATCATGTATACTCCCCACCGTACGCACTCCCCACTGTACACCTTCTCCACCATTTACATTCCCCATCATGTATACTCCCCACCGTACGCACTCCCCACTGTACACCTTCTCCACCATTTACATTCCCCATCATGTATACTCCCCACCGTACGCACTCCCCACTGTACACCTTCCCCACCACTTACATTCCCGATCATGTATACTCCCCACCGTACGCACTCCCCACTGTACACCTTCTCCACCATTTACATTCCCCATCATGTATACTCCCCACCGTACGCACTCCCCACTGTACACCTTCTCCACCATTTACATTCCCCATCATGTATACTCCCCACCGTACGCACTCCCCACTGTACACCTTCTCCACCATTTACATTCCCCATCATGTATACTCCCCACCGTACGCACTCCCCACTGTACACCTTCTCCACCACTTACATTCCCCATCATGTATACTCCCCACCGTACGCACTCCCCACTGTACACCTTCTCCACCATTTACATTCCCCATCATGTATACTCCCCACCGTACGCACTCCCCACTGTACAACTTCTCCACCACTTACATTCCCCATCATGTATACTCCCCACCGTACGCACTCCCCACTGTACAACTTCTCCACCATTTACATTCCCCATCATGTATACTCCCCACCGTACGCACTCCCCACTGTACACCTTCTCCACCATTTACATTCCCGATCATGTATACTCCCCACCGTACGCACTCCCCACTGTACACCTTCTCCACCATTTACATTCCCCATCATGTATACTCCCCACCGTACGCACTCCCCACTGTACACCTTCTCCACCATTTACATTCCCCATCATGTATACTCCCCACCGTACGCACTCCCCACTGTACACCTTCTCCACCATTTACATTCCCCATCATGTATACTCCCCACCGTACGCACTCCCCACTGTACACCTTCTCCACCATTTACATTCCCGATCATGTATACTCCCCACCGTACGCACTCCCCACTGTACAACTTCTCCACCATTTACATTCCCCATCATGTATACTCCCCACCGTACGCACTCCCCACTGTACACCTTCTCCACCATTTACATTCCCCATCATGTATACTCCCCACCGTACGCACTCCCCACTGTACACCTTCCCCACCACTTACATTCCCCATCATGTATACTCCCCACCGTACGCACTCCCCACTGTACACCTTCTCCACCATTTACATTCCCCATCATGTATACTCCCCACCGTACGCACTCCCCACTGTACAACTTCTCCACCATTTACATTCCCCATCATGTATACTCCCCACCGTACGCACTCCCCACTGTACACCTTCTCCACCATTTACATTCCCCATCATGTATACTCCCCACCGTACGCACTCCCCACTGTACACCTTCTCCACCATTTACATTCCCCATCATGTATACTCCCCACCGTACGCACTCCCCACTGTACAACTTCTCCACCATTTACATTCCCCATCATGTATACTCCCCACCGTACGCACTCCCCACTGTACACCTTCTCCACCATTTACATTCCCCATCATGTATACTCCCCACCGTACGCACTCCCCACTGTACAACTTCTCCACCATTTACATTCCCCATCATGTATACTCCCCACCGTACGCACTCCCCACTGTACACCTTCTCCACCATTTACATTCCCCATCATGTATACTCCCCACCGTACGCACTCCCCACTGTACAACTTCTCCACCACTTACATTCCCCATCATGTATACTCCCCACCGTACGCACTCCCCACTGTACAACTTCTCCACCATTTACATTCCCCATCATGTATACTCCCCACCGTACGCACTCCCCACTGTACACCTTCTCCACCATTTACATTCCCGATCATGTATACTCCCCACCGTACGCACTCCCCACTGTACACCTTCCCCACCACTTACATTCCCCATCATGTATACTCCCCACCGTACGCACTCCCCACTGTACACCTTCCCCACCATTTACATTCCCCATCATGTATACTCCCCACCGTACGCACTCCCCACTGTACACCTTCTCCACCATTTACATTCCCCATCATGTATACTCCCCACCGTACGCACTCCCCACTGTACAACTTCTCCACCATTTACATTCCCCATCATGTATACTCCCCACCGTATGCACTCCCCACTGTACAACTTCTCCACCATTTACATTCCCCATCATGTATACTCCCCACCGTGCGCACTCCCCACTGTACACCTTCTCCACCACTTACATTCCCGATCATGTATACTCCCCACCGTACGCACTCCCCACTGTACAACTTCTCCACCATTTACATTCCCCATCATGTATACTCCCCACCGTACGCACTCCCCACTGTACAACTTCTCCACCACTTACATTCCCCATCATGTATACTCCCCACCGTACGCACTCCCCACTGTACAACTTCTCCACCATTTACATTCCCCATCATGTATACTCCCCACCGTACGCACTCCCCACTGTACACCTTCTCCACCATTTACATTCCCGATCATGTATACTCCCCACCGTACGCACTCCCCACTGTACACCTTCTCCACCATTTACATTCCCCATCATGTATACTCCCCACCGTACGCACTCCCCACTGTACAACTTCTCCACCATTTACATTCCCCATCATGTATACTCCCCACCGTATGCACTCCCCACTGTACAACTTCTCCACCATTTACATTCCCCATCATGTATACTCCCCACCGTGCGCACTCCCCACTGTACACCTTCTCCACCACTTACATTCCCCATCATGTATACTCCCCACCGTACGCACTCCCCACTGTACACCTTCTCCACCATTTACATTCCCCATCATGTATACTCCCCACCGTACGCACTCCCCACTGTACAACTTCTCCACCACTTACATTCCCCATCATGTATACTCCCCACCGTACGCACTCCCCACTGTACAACTTCTCCACCATTTACATTCCCCATCATGTATACTCCCCACCGTACGCACTCCCCACTGTACACCTTCTCCACCATTTACATTCCCGATCATGTATACTCCCCACCGTACGCACTCCCCACTGTACAACTTCTCCACCATTTACATTCCCCATCATGTATACTCCCCACCGTACGCACTCCCCACTGTACAACTTCTCCACCATTTACATTCCCCATCATGTATACTCCCCACCGTACGCACTCCCCACTGTACACCTTCTCCACCATTTACATTCCCCATCATGTATACTCCCCACCGTGCGCACTCCCCACTGTACAACTTCTCCACCATTTACATTCCCCATCATGTATACTCCCCACCGTATGCACTCCCCACTGTACAACTTCTCCACCATTTACATTCCCCATCATGTATACTCCCCACCGTGCGCACTCCCCACTGTACACCTTCTCCACCACTTACATTCCCGATCATGTATACTCCCCACCGTACGCACTCCCCACTGTACACCTTCTCCACCACTTACATTCCCCATCATGTATACTCCCCACCGTACGCACTCCCCACTGTACACCCTTTCCACCATTTACACTCCCGATCATGTATACTCCCCACCGTACGCACTCCCCACTGTACACCTTCTCCACCACTTACATTCCCGATCATGTATACTCCCCACCGTACGCACTCCCCACTGTACACCCTTTCCACCATTTACACTCCCGATCATGTATACTCCCCACCGTACGCACTCCCCACTGTACACCTTCCCCACCATTTACACTCCCCACTATGTACATGTTCAATTATGACACCCATTGTGACATTCTGCAGCATATACCTTCCTCACCACAGTTAGTGTAGAAGCATCTAGAAGATTTTGCGAGTGAAGGCTTGTCACATCTCGTTTTTCATCAGATTGTATTTATTCCTATTAGTGAATTTAAACGTCTCTTCATATAATTGCTGGTGTTTTGGATTTGATTTTATCTGAAAAGTCTCTTCCTTTCATTGGTCTGTTTTTTCCTGTTGGAATATTTTTGCTGTCTCAATTTATGGAAATGTTTAGATATTACAGATTTTGTTGGCCATTTGGGTTGCAGCATATTTGAACATTTATCATTTTTCTTTCGATCTTGTTTTTCATAATTTTACTATATGAAAGTTCTAAGTTTTATCTAAAAATAGGTCTATCATTTAGTTTTGATCGATTTGGATACTTCGGTCCTGGTCAAGCTCTTCCCACCTCCTATACAGGAGTGTATTCACAGTTTCCTAGATTTGCCTGTGGTATTTTTATCTGTGCATTTACTGGAGACCTAGTCTTCATATAATTTGAGATCATTTTCCCAGTTTTCCCTCCTCCCCAGTGTACGATTCTAGTTGAAACAGTGTTATGTATCCGTTCTCTGATCTTTCAGTGCTAATTACAGTAAGGTTACGTGTGTACATTTATTAATCTGAGAGATAATGGTTTTATTTCACGCTTTCCATTTGTTGAGGTTTTATTTGTCTTTCAATAAGATTCCGCAGTCTCTGTGCCTTTTGCGTTAAATTTGTTCCCAGGTACTCTGCTGTTTTATTTGCTATGGCGAATGGGACGCACTTTTCTATTTCCTTTTGGTGCCTATTTTCACAGTTAAGGAAATCTTAATTTGAGTGTATTTTGCTTGTCTTACAGCTGGTCACTTGCCCAAGAATATTTCTAATCAGTTTTTAAAAATAGATTCTCATGGAATATTTGTATCCTTTTCCCTATCCCACCAATGTTTATTTCTAAATTCTTCTTTTCATAAGTTTCCTAGGCCAATGGCCTTCGAACTGGTGTGTGCCTGTCTTTAGGGGTATGCAGAGGCTGCAAAAGGGCGTGTGGGCACAGGTCACTTAAGCGACCCCAGATCTCCAGCTCCTGGCAAGTTCTTTTTAAAGCAGTCCAGCTGAGAACGCGACGTGCAGAGTGTGCCCTTCATCTTCTATACTGTTAGAATCATTATTTGTACACTTGAAGGAGAAAAGCAAGCGCCCACACCATCCCACCGCTCACTGCGCTACACTGCCCCAAAGCGTCACAACAGGAATCCAATGTGAGGCGTGCGTGTGGAGGTGAAGCCGCCAGCGAATGTCTCTGTGCACAGTCAATCCTTCCGTCAGTCGGGGGTTTCCTGTTTCTTCGCCTTCAATGCAATTGACGAAGGACCTAATAGAATTTTTCATCTGAATTTATAATGAGAATAGTGTCTGTACCTCCGTGTGATGCGGATGCCGGATATTTATCGTCCACCTCACACTCACTGTGTCTCCTGGCTTATTCAGGCAAACCTTCTGATTGACAGCACAAATGATGATCCTGTCAACTTAGTGATTTAAAATATTTGCTCAGCAAGGGCAGGATTTGGCAATTTTGTGTATTTTATATAATATAAACTAATATGTGTTGAAAATCACCATTCCCCTCTTTTTTTTTTTGCAGGTAACAGAAATGAACCTAAGCTCTATCCTGACCTTCCCAGCTATCGCGAGAGAGTTGGTAAGTCGATAACCCTATATGTTATAAACGATTCCTATTCATCTTGTGATCACAAACTTCCTAACCAGTCTGGTCGGTTATGAAAATCTGTGGGAAATGTTCAGTCCTTCTCTTTAATTTATAGGATATTCACATTATTTTGAGAAGTACTTCATTTAGAAAATGCTTGCCTTTCAGATAGCGAGGGCGGTAGGAAGCTGACGGTCAGTGTTATCTGTGTAGGGACTGTGTGCTCGGGACGGCGTGGCCGAGCCAGGGCGCCATGGTGTCGTCTGAGGAGCACGTGAGCTCCTCAACACCGGCCAGAAGCGCTTGAGTTTACAGAGGAGATGAAACGTTTGCTAACATTTGCTAACTTTGAATTATGATTTGATCCTAATTGCATTTTCTTTGTGTTTTAGCCCCGTACATTTTCTATTTCTAAGAATTTTTTTCTTTTATTTTTCAAGCTCAAATTTTTTGTTACTATTGGGAAATACTTTATAAAACTTGTTAAGATTTACCATAGAAAAAAATGATTCTTCAACCTATCTTCCTTAAATATTCTTCAGAAACTTTCCTGGAAGGAATTGAGCAATTATTTGCAAATGTGAGTAGGACACAAATTGACGACGAAATAGTCTTTATTTTTTCACATTGAATATTTTTGTCACTGGAGTCGCAAAGCTCTTTGCTGCTGGATATGTAACTGTCAGAGAATTAAACATTTGATGTTAATAAAATACCAAAAAAATAGGTACTCAAGCATAGTTTTAAAATCTACATCGTACAGATAAAAATATGTCGAAAAGGTCTCTTAAGCAGCATCCCCTGAGGAGGTCAACATTTTCCTGATGGATTTAGGGTCGGTGACCTTTCTTTTCTCCCCGGCTTCTCCTCCTGGGAGCCCCCTCTGGTTTTTCCCAGATGGTTCTGCTCCTAGAGTCCTGTACGGAGAGCAGGTGTGATGGCCTGGGGCTCACCCACAGAAGGTGCTGTGCTGTGGTCTTAGTATACAGAGAAAGCTCTGAGAGGTTTTTAAATATGTGTTTCATTCTTTGTGGCCCACAGCCACGTCAGAGGCCACGGTAAAGGGAAATCAAAAGTTTGTCCTTTAGAAGCAAAAGTGATTCCGATATAAATGTTTACACCAAGACAGCGAAAAAACATCTAGATTTTCACCTTACACCGCGTCTTACTTTTAAAGACTCAAGATTAGACTTGGATTTGTGTATCTAGCTGTGGAAGCGTCCCTAAACCACAAGGTGAGCTGAGTGGCTGCACGTGCTTGGGAAGGGAGGGGCGTCCCGAGAGAGACAGAGCTGAGGGAAGCTGGCCGCAGAAGATCCCCCAGGGAATGCCTTGGTCATGGGACACTGGGAGCCAGAGTTCCTTTCGTCAGAAACTTCTCATAAATGGCACCAGGGAAAACGGCTTCATGACACGGAACTAAACTCTAAGTGGGCCGTGGAGACAGAGGTTCCAGTCTGAACCCCGAACTTTCATTTTCCAGTCGTGTGCTCCGTGGCTGCTCTTTGGTTGATTCTGTGTTTGTATTTGACAATATGACGAGGTACATTGAGTTAAATTACTGAGTTAACTGAGTTTACAACTGAGTTAATATTCCTATAGCGCATTCTCCAAAGAGGCTCTTGAAGAAAAAAACAGGAGATATACAGTCCACTTTTTAAAAAAAACTTATTTTATGTTATTGTGTTTTTTAAGAAGCAGCTGTGAAGGCATTAACTTGTTACCAAGGATTTCCTCATGTCTGCTTACCATCATTGCAGAGAAACGTCACAGTTACATGGCCCCAGGGCCCGAGCCTTAAATCACAAACCTGAGGAAGCAGGTCACCCAGTCCTCCACATGCGAGCTCCTGAGTCTGTCTCGGCCCCACAGACGGTCGTCAGGCGTGACGATCGGCAGCATCACCTGTCCTGTCCTCCCACCATCTTTGGCTTTGCCCCTTGGAAGGTCCAGCTGCCTACTTCCTGGGCCTCTCGTGCCTTGGAAATGCACAGCCCAATCTTGCGATCTTCCGTCTAGGGACTCTGGAAGGAATGGTTTTGTAATCACAAGCCTGGACCCTCCCACGTCAGCATTCTTCCCTTCCCCTTTCCCATCCCACACCTGTCAGGGACAGGGTTTCTCAACCCGGGCACTTCGCACAGTGCAGGCTGGATAACACTCTGTTGTAAGGGCTGCCTCGGGCCTCATACGGTCCTTAGCAAAGGCTGTGTTCTCTTAGTTGTGGCCTTCCCAAGGCTGCGGCTTTTCTCCTGAAACAGATCAGGCCAGGTGTGCTGGCTGCATGGGGGCTGCCTTATGCGGGCTCCATGAGAAAGTGGACTGGAAGTGAAACAGGGACATCCACAGGCCAGCCTTCCTAATCACGGGCCTCAGGGCAGCTGCCAATCTCCAATGCTGACTGTAATCCAAGTCTGCTTCCTGTTTGGGAAAAATGACCCCTACTTGAACTAAACTTGAATATTATAAAGGAAATAGCCAATTCCCTCAAAGATCCTTCAGATTTTTTAAGTCCACGAGTATAAAGCTTAAAGACACATGGTGTGTAGAAAGAAAGGCATCTGTGAACACCCAGCTTTTTAGTAACTCAGCGGGGTTTGCTTCCTGGTAACCAGGGAGGGCTTTCTTCGTGTAAGGAACCATCACCTGGCTTACCTTTTTTTAGTGAAATCTTTTGTGGGCATTAAACGTCTCATTGTGAAAATTATCTCTGGTATTTACATTAAAGAGGAACTTTAAGTCATTTGGAGTTTTTCAAAGAAAAAATTAACAGGGTACAGCACTCACTGGCTTGTGAGCTGTTATCTCAGAAAGCAGGTGGGCTGCTGGCCCTGCTGGCTTCACGCCTGTGATTTTCAGGTGGATGGAGTTTCTCCAGCAACAGCTCAACTCATGACTCTCCTGTACCCCTCCCAGGAGGCAGAGGCATTTACGGTGAATTGGGGGAGGAACTGGGTGAGGCATTGGGCACCAGGAACAGAGGCAACACACGTCTCAGCCTCAGGAAAGGAGCAACGTCAGACCGCGGCCCCTCAGACCTTCAGTGGCGGCCCTGCCTTTCAGCTGTGTGGCCCCCAACCCTGGTCTCCCACGCCGCTTTGTCCTCATTTCATCTGAATCCGCAATTCAGAGAAAATTAGACAATGCCTGAATGTGAGGCAGGTCTGCGATCCCTCCTTCTCTCTCTTAGTTCATAATATATTTATTTCTCTAATTATTCCTCACAAAATATGTTCCTGAAACTGCTTAGAACCAGATCGGTTATCAGGCATTCCCCGGGGCCGTAGCACCGATGTTATTTGTGTAGTCGGGAGAACCCAGCCATGCCGCTGGCACACTCATCCTTCCGGAACGTTTGCCTCATAAAAGTAAATGCTCTGATACATGTCAGTTTGGCCTGTTGAGCACGATTTAACATTTACGAGGTTGTTGAGGGTCTTGGACAACCTGGAGACACACTTCATTGGATCCTGACCTTGGACAAATCGCTTGACATCTCTAAGGCTCAGTTTCAACTTCTGTGGCGTGGGGTAGGAGTAGCTGGGTCATTGTAGTGAGCGCTGCCCACCGTGGGTGCCCTGTGACTGCAGAGAACACGCGGCGGAGGCTCTTCCCAGATGCACGTCGATCGCCGCTGTTTTCACTGCCACTGTCCTTACTGTGTGTTCTGATTTTATAAATGAGACTGCAAGAGCATAGATGCATGGTCGCTAAGCTGGCTGCGGCCCCCAGAACGTTCCCTGCTGTTCACAAGCACCTTCTAATTCACTTCTTCCTAGTATCTAACACGTCCGGGAGACGAGGGAGGAGAACAGAGTTCCTGGAGGGTGTTCACTGGTGTGGTTAATCAGGGTGCAACTTTATACGTGGATATACTAAATAGAACCATGAACAGATTTCCAGGACGGTTTTGTTTAGCACTAGCTCGCATCCTGATCCGACGGCAGGGAAGCGAGGCCTGGGCACCTGCGGGGCCCTCATCCGGGTCTGCTCCTTAGTGCGTGCCGCTTGGACAGTTTAACTCGCTTCTGCTGTTTCTAGACTATGTCAAAATTTTATTTTGGTGACATTCTTTTAACCTTATTCCTTAAGATTGATAAACTAAAAGTAAATATAGTAAATATTACAATATTAAATAATATTTTAATATATTATGTATATTGCATATAATATTCCTATATATTCGTATATTATTTAATATAAAATAATACAATAAAATATTTTATTTATAGTAAATATTTTATTTATAGTAAATAAGTTATTTAATATAAAATATTAAAATATTTTTGATATATTTAATATATTTACATATTATAAAAATAAAATATACAGAAATTCTTCGTATTATAGAAAAAAGTAGATTTATACCAGTGTTATCTCTAATTTAATTGTATCATTCATTATTGGGCTTATTTCTTAGGAGAACTCAGCTGGATGGTACATACTTTAAAGAAAGAGCTGTAGCACCATCTTGTGTGAGCTACAAATTCAGGGCTTTAGTCCGTGTAAAGTGTTGACTGTTTCTCTTACTGACGGACCAGGTGCACATCGTTACTGTCATTGTGGTATTATGAGTTCAGACAGGACCTGGCTGTGGAGTCTGGTCACTGAGGTTTTCTATGTGTCTCAACATCTAACGGCCTAATTTATGCACAGAATTCCATGAGACATAGAAGCATCAGACTCCATGTAGCTGAGCACTTAAAAACTGTCTCATTGTATCTTTATGATGTTACATGGTTTATAATATTTAACGTCCTTTATTCATGTTAACTGCTCAATTCTCAAAGTATTTTCTTCCTTCTACAATACATGGTTATACACATTGCATTGAAGTACTTGTGAGACATACGTAGAAATGCCTGTACCTGTGCTCATTCCAATTTCCTCTCTGATACTGAGGGAATGGATCAGTTAAGCACGGAAATGTAAACAGCCACGAAGCCCAGGGAGAAGAAACGTCTGCTGGTGAAACAGCAAACCACAGCTGGGCTGCAGGCTTCAAGCCCAGTGAATAAAGAGCCAGGTTCTAAAGTCCAGGCCCTGAGGGTTTGAGCTCACATACCAGCCTTTGTCCAGCATCTGTCATCCACGAGGCTGTCACAAGTGTCTTAGCCCCTTCCAGCTGCTGTAACAAAATGCCACAGCCTGGGTGGCTCCTAGACAGCGGAATTTTATTTCTCACACTTCCAGAGACTGATTCCAGGATCAAGGTGCCAGAAGACGAGGTGTCTGGCAAGGGCTGTTTCTGCTTCACAGATGGTGCCATCTTGCTGAGCCCTCACAAGGAGGAAGGTGCAAGAAGGTCCCTTTGGGCTCTGTAAGGACACTGATCCCATTCATGAGGGGGAGACCTAATCACCCCCAGAGACCCAGCTTCTAGCACCATCACCTTGGGGTTGAGGATTTCAACACTTGAATCTCAGGGGGACACAGAGACATTCAGACCACAGCAATGACTACTCTATTAAAATGGAAAAAAAAACATAAGTTGTATTATCTCATAGATTATTCATAATTCTGACAATTATAAGCAGAAGCACGTGCTAAATCCATAGTTAGGTGTACAATAACGTGCAGAGAGAAACAAGCCTAATAACGTGATGCAAGCTGCAGACTGTGCTCTGTGCGTTCCGCCAGCCTCCAAGACGTGCCAAGCACCAAGGGGTTAATTTTTATCTTACCAGCACCTACTCCCAGGTTTTCCCTAAAGAACATAAATATGTGAATACTTTTTTCTTGTTTCAGGCAATTTAAATCCACCCACAGAAGTGACAGCGCTGTACTCATTTCAAGGACAACAGCCTGGGGATTTGAACTTTCAAGCTGGAGACAGAATCACAGTTATATCAAAAACAGATTCACAGTTTGATTGGTGGGAAGGAAAGCTTCGAGGTCAAACTGGCATTTTTCCAGCCAACTATGTAACCATGAATTAAAGCTTATACTATTTTCTTCTTCGAGAATTACAAAAAAAAATTATTTCTACACTGGCAGGATTTACTAGTTAAGCAATGTTTAATATAAATTTACAAAAGAAAAACTTCTATAAAATTTCCATTCAGTATGTAAGACATTCTGTTTTCCTATATAAAAGGAGTTTAAATACTTTGTACTAACTTTATGACATATGTTGTGTCATAGACTATCCTGCAATTTATGTGGTCATGGTTCTTTTGTGAACAATTTCAAACATCACTAAGCATTCGATCTGGCTGTGTACGTGGTAGCTGTATTTTAATTTAAGAATTTTGAGGGTAGCGCCATGAATGTCAATTCATACATTTCTATTTGCAAAGTGACTAGAGAAAAAGCAATCAGCTTACAGGAGGTATTCAGTAATGTTTAGAGTTGTAAGTGTTAACTAGAATATGAGTCCTTAGAAATCATCTTTGTACCTTCAAAAATTGCACAAATGCATTTATCGTAGAAACGTGATTATAGGAAGTCTGACCACCATGTATTTAAAAATATGACGTCTCAACTTTTCTTCCTTATGGGGCTACGTTTGTTCATTCCCAGCAGTAGAATAAACTTACGGTGACATGGTTGACTTGTCTCTAAATAAAATTTTTAAATGTTTATAAGTGAATATTTCAATTTTGTTTTCTCACTTTTTGTAAGGTAGGTGGAGGTCGTGTATCTCATATGCAGGTAAAATCCACCTCCGTTTGGGGTCCCTGAGCTCCTCCTGAACCCGACTCCCCTCCAGCTGTGCAGCTCACCGTTCCATCTGGACCAGGAACAACACCTCAGCCCTCATGGGCTCAAATCCAGGCTCTTCTTTCTCCTCACTTAGCCTGCCCCGCCCAGTGTTCCTCTTCAGGAAATGGAAGTTCCATCCCTGGATGTCCTTGGTCCTCAGGGTGACTTCAGAGCCAACGTTCATTCTTCTATCTCATGCCCTCTATCAAATTCACCAGAGATTCTGTTGAATCTTTCAGACACTCGCGGACCCAACATTTGCACTCCCCCTCTGCCCACCCCGAAGTGAGCTGCCCGCTCAGCCCCAACTCCCCCTCTGCCCACCCCGAAGTGAGCTGCCCGCTCAGCCCCAACTCCCCTCTGCCCACCCCGAAGTGAGCTGCCCGCTCAGCCCCGACTCCCCCTCTGCCCACCCCGAAGTGAGCTGCCTGCTCAGCCCCAACTCCCCTCTGCCCACCCCGAAGTGAGCTGCCCGCTCAGCCCCGACTCCCCCTCTGCCCACCCCGAAGTGAGCTGCCCGCTCAGCCCCAACTCCCCCTCTGCCCACCCCGAAGTGAGCTGCCCGCTCAGCCCCAACTCCCCTCTGCCCACCCCGAAGTGAGCTGCCCGCTCAGCCCCGACTCCCCCTCTGCCCACCCCGAAGTGAGCTGCCCGCTCAGCCCCAACTCCCCCTCTGCCCACCCCGAAGTGAGCTGCCCGCTCAGCCCCAACTCCCCCTCTGCCCACCCCGAAGTGAGCTGCCCGCTCAGCCCCAACTCCCCCTCTGCCCACCCCGAAGTGAGCTGCCCGCTCAGCCCCAACTCCTCCTCTGCCCACCCCGAAGTGAGCTGCCCGCTCAGCCCCAACTCCTCCTCTGCCCACCCCGAAGTGAGCTGCCCGCTCAGCCCCAACTCCCCCTCTGCCCACCCCGAAGTGAGCTGCCCGCTCAGCGCCAACTCCTCCTCTGCCCACCCCGAAGTGAGCTGCCCGCTCAGCCCCAACTCCCATGTACACTCCTTGCTTCAGCCCTGCCTCCCCCAGCGAAGCCTCCCGAGGGGCGCAGGTGCACAAGGGACCATTTGTCCCGTATTCACTCTTCACTGCCTTATGTCATATACACACCCGTGCATTTGCCTTTGTTTATTACACCTTCTTAAGACATGGAAAAGGAGGATGAAGACGCGTGTTATCTTCCCCCGGCAAGAAGTGAAACAGTCATTTCCTTCTTTCTAATCCCGTCCCAATCACCACTGTCTCCTGACTCAAAGGGAACATCGCCCTGAGTTTGCCGTTTGGAATTCCACATCTTTCTTTAGATTTTTACTACATCTGTTTGTGTCTTACACACTATATGATATTTCCTTCCATGCTTTTAAACTTAAAAAATTTAAACTTTTAAACTTTTAAAAAAATAATAATAATAAATTTACTCATTTACGATGGACTTATTGTAAAGAAACTGTGCTTTATATATTCAAGGAACTAAAAGAAAAAGTAGAGAATTTCAGCAGAAATTTGACACCATAAGAGAGAATTACATGAAAAACGTGAGACTGAAGAGAAAAATAAACTAAGGAGACAATCGACGGATTTAACAGTCGTTTAGACACACCAGAAAAAAGAGTCGTCGACCTGAAGGCAGATTGGAAACATACGTGCAGCCTGAAAGCTGAGAGAACTGAAAATACTAGAAAGACCGGAAGAGACTTTATGGGCTAAGGCAGGAAGCCGTCGAAAGCGAGTAGCAAAGGTTCTCGTCAGAAAGCGCAGAGAGAATCAGGCAGATGCTGTACGTGAAGACGGGATGCCCGAGCACAGCCCGGAACTTTACAGAGGCATTGAACTGCAGAGTTAGGAATTACTGTGAACTCCAGGCAGAATGAACAGGAGGAGAGTCGCAGGTGTGCACATCGTTATAAAACTGCTAAAAACCACAAAGATAAAGCTAAAAAGTAGATGAGACATTGATTAGTGGGTACAAACGCACACTTGGAAGAAATAAGACCAGGTGTCTGATGGATCATTCGGGTGGCCACAGCTAACATTAGTCAATTCTGCATTTCAAAACAGTTAAAAGAGAATAGTTTGGATGTCCTTAGTTAAAGAAAAGATAAATATTCCAGGTGCTGAATATCCCAATGCCCTGATTTGATTATAGAAACGCATCAGATCATCACATGCACCTCTAGCACATACCAATCTTTCAATGCAGATGAGAACTGTTACAAATCACTACGATGATAAACAACACAGTAAAAACATGGACCAAAAGTTTCCTTGATTTCATCAGTGACAATATATGGATACCAAGTAAGGACAGGAAAAGACGGTCCAGCTCTTTAACAATGAAGGAAAGCAAACAGAAGCAGAGAGACGTGTTGCCACACAACCTCTATAATGGCTGAAACGGAAACAACCGACGACATCCCGTGAATGAGGTTTCGCAGCCTGGAAACCCCCGTACCCTGTGGCTAGAAACGCAAACCTGTGTGGCGGAAAGCAACATGGCAGTTCAACCTCCAACCCAGAGATTTCGTTCCTGGGCATTTCTCCAGGAGAAATAACAACACATGTCCACATAAAGTATCCTATGATGTCCATAAGAGCTTTCTTCATACTGACCCCAGACGTGAGACAATCCGAATGTTCATCATCTTTTTAGCGGATGGAAAGAATCTGCTCTACCCGCACCATGGAACACGACCCAGCAACAAGGAACGGACCCCGACACCAACAATACGGGGCTTCTTTACAGCATTTTGCTCACGTCAGAAGTCAGACACTAAAGACTACATAAATCCACTCACATAAAATTCCTGAAAAGGCACAGTTAGAGTAATGAGAAGCAGATAAATATTTGCCAGGTGCCTGAGGTTAAAGGAGGAACTTGACTGCCAGGGTTGACAAGGGCACATCTTATCATGATGTTAAATTTAATAAATCTAAAACAAATACATAATCCTTGTGCCTATCAATGACCTGTTAATATTTAGCAAGCTAAAGTATACTGGACAAAAATATAAATATAAAAACACAGATTAACCCACCTGTCAGCATACTGCAGATCCAGCAGACAAAACATACTTGTATAGATTATATATAAATAAAAGGTATCCAATTGATTTAATTCGAGACTGTACCCTGAAATTAGGCTCCTATTTATATCAAGTATCCACAGAACATTCCCAAAAGTTGACAATAATGCCACAAAGAAAGCTTCTTTTATGCCACTACGAGAAATCGAATAGATAATACTTCCTGGCTCTATACTACAAATAAGAAAATCCACGCTAGCTTGAGAATTTCAAACTCTTAATAACTCAGGTTAGATACATGTGCATGTGTGTATGCACGCATGTGTGTGTAGAGTGAGTTTCTGTGTATACACATACACAACACACATAAAAATCCTAATGAAAGAAAATAAAAGATAAATGACCATGTTACTTAACTCTTTTCAATTAAATTCAAAAATATAAAAAATCAGTTTCATAGTATTAAAATTGTTTCAGAGGATAGCAAAATAATGTCCAAATACTTGAATGATTTGAGCCTAATGCTAATAGCAAAACACATCTCAGATTATATCTTTTAAAAAAGTCCAATCTCATTTATAACTATTGCTACACAAATCCTAGCAACAGAATGACGTGATAAAGACCGGGGTAAACCTCAGGCTTGTTCAATATTACGAACTCTATTATCATTCATCCTCTTAACTGGCCTGACAATAAAAATAAGATCATCCTCACACATCCTGAAGAGGCATCTGACAAAATTCAACCTCCATTTCTTTTTTTTTTTTTTTTCTTTTTTTAGATGGAGTCTTGCTCTGTCCCCAGGCTGGAGTGCAATGGCGCGATCTCGGTTCACTACAACCTCCGCCTCCTGGGCTCAAGCGATTCTCCTGCCTCAGCCTCCCGAGTAGCTGGGACTACAGGAGCACACCACCACCCCCATCTAATTTTGTTCTGTATTTTTAGTAGAGACAGGGTTTCGCCATGTTGGCCAGGCTGGTCTTAAACTCCCAACCTCATGATCCGCCACCTCAGACTCCCAAAGTGCTGAGATTACAGGCAAGAGCCACAGTGTCGTCAACTCCATTTTTTATGAACACACTCAGACAGGAGTAAATGGTCTGGATACTTTCATAACAAAAACAGGCTTACTCTGTCACTGGAAAACATGAGGAGCAGCCCCTTACGGTAAGTCGGAGGGAGTCACCGTCACCGCGATGACTCAGTGTCATCCTGGAGACATTCACCAGTGAGATTAGAGGAGATGGAGTTAGAGGAGGAGAGAAAGCAACTATCATGTTCAGACTATAAGACGGAACACCTGGGGAATCCAAGTGAATGAACTAAAAGGAAAAACACAGCACGTGCTAGCAATAATGAAGAAATATAGTAAGTTTCAAAACTAATAATCAAAATACAGAGCTTTTATATTTGCCAAGCACAGTTAGAAGATGTAATGAAAAGAGTATCTCAATTTTAAAAAGCCACCAGAAGTGTTAAATACCAAAACACAAATAAAATAGAAAAAATTTTAGGACTTAATGAGGAAGACGCTCTTTACAGACATACGACTTAAACAAATGGACTAGCATAGATGATTCTGGCTAAGAAACCTCACAAAAACATCAAGCTTCTCTGAGCTGTTTCTTCTGGAAAAATAAAACCCTAGGATGATGAGCCTACCAGACTCTGAAACACACCCTAAAACTGCAGCCAGCTCATGGGGCAGCTCTTCTCTCCTGTCAAGGGTGAAGATGAGTGTTTCCTGCTAAATATGCGAGCTATTTGGTTTGCAAACTGTTAGTTTTTCTTTCTTCCTGATTTTTTGAGCTCTTTTCATGTTGCTGAGACGGTCTCCCTTTTTCTCTGTTATAAGTTGCACATACTTCTCCCAGTGTGTTTTTGTTTTTATACAGTGTTTTTGCTATTTTTAAAACAATTCACCTTTTTATTTTCCTAAGATGGCAGATTAGAGGCTTTTAGCATATCTCAGTCACTTGGAAACAGCAAAACAGTACATAAAGGTCAACTCTGTGAGCTTTAATTCAAGAAAGAAAATGGAAATCTACCAGAATCACGAAGGACACCCCGGCTCCCAGGAAAGAGGACACGGGAAAATAGCCCCCACGACAGCACTCAGCTGATAAAACTGAGTGAAGTCCCAGGATGAAAGAGCAAAGGGAGCCCCTCGGTGACTCCCCTCAGCAACCCAGCCATACTTTGCTCCTCCCAAGTCCTGGAGGTAACTTGGGGAGACGCTCGGAGACCCTGAAAGGGAAACACACTGTGGGTATTTTCCTAAACCTGGGACCGAGGGCAAGAGCCATTTTTAATCCAGGCACATACACAGTCAGCCATTCCTTGGTGATCCAGCAGTGCGGCCATGCAGGCATTTTAGTCTCAGGCCAAAGACTGGAGCACTTGCTCTGAAGCAGGGGACGTCCACGGACAGAATCATGGAAACCGCCTTGGCAGCAGGTGCCGAAATCATGTTCTCCCCCGTTGCAGGCAGGGAGCAGGAGGAGAGCTGCTATAACTGTGATTCCTCCTGGGTGACAAGACTTGGAGCCAGAGCCAGCCTTGCAACCTGGGACCAGCGTGTGTCTCCTATTGCTTGGTGCCCTGGCCTGATTTCCTGAGAGCACGATGCCTCTGCACTCCACCCCAAGGCAGAACTCCAGGCAATTGGAGCACCTGCTTGCCTGGACCAGAAGCCTGAGCTGTCCCGCCTTCCTGGGCATAGATCATGGTGCAGCAGGGCCCTCTCCACTCCACACCCAGGTGGATATCCAGGCACTGGGAGCACCTGATCGCGGTGCAGGGGGCTCTCTCTGTCCCACGCCCAGTCAGATCTCCAGGTATTTGCAGGTCCACTCTTCCTGTGCAGAGACCAGGGCTACCTCCACGCCATGCCCAGGCAGGTCTGCAGGGATCTGGAGCACCCACTCTGCTGGATTAGGAGTTCCAGCCACACCCCCTCCCCATACAGAGAACTTGGGGCTGAAAAGTTTCCCACCTTCACACCTCAGCACACCTCTGGGCACTTAGTGGCCACCCACTGGATTCTCCCTTGGCACCGATGCTTATGCCTGCGATCAGGGGATCTATAGGCAGATCTGCCTGGCCCTGCCAATTTTGCTCCCCTACCCCGGGCTGGGCAGGGAGCTCAGACCTCTGTGCACTCGATGGATCAGCGCACTGCCAGAGGCAACAGAGCGCTTCTCCCAGTAAACAAGGATCCAGCGTATACCTAGCCACTTGGCTGCAGCTAGCTGTTACTCATAAGCACCATCTACTTGCCTGTAGGTCAAACTGCACATCCAGATATAAAACCTGCTGACAGACGGACGTAGGGCTAAAGAAGCGAAGCGAAGAGACCCTACTCAGCACTCTCTACAGTCACCCAGCTATGGAGAGGGGAAAGGGGAAAGAAAATAGTAATATTGTAGAGATAGACAGAAAGAAAAAAATCCTATCCATACTCAAGTAATTACATTAGAGGTGTCAGCATCTCCAGATGAAAAGGAACCAGCACAAGGATTCTGGCACCACGAAACAAGAGAATTACAAAATACTGCTGAAAGAAATCAGATGACACAAACAAATGGAAAAGCATTCCATGCTCTTGGATTGGAAGACTCAATGTCATTAAAATGGGATACTGCCCAAAGCAATCTACAGATTCAAAGCTATTTCTACCAAACTTTCAATGTCATTTTTCACAGAATTAGAAAACACTATTCTAAAATTTATGTAGAAGAAAAAAGAGTCTGAATAGCCAAAGAAATCCTAAACTAAAGAACAAAGCCAGAAGGATCACATTACCCAACTTCAAACTATACTACAAGGCTACAGTAATCAAAACAGCATGATGCTGGCACAAACACAGACACATAGACCCAGGGAACAGAACAGAGAACTGAGAAGTGAAGTGCATACCCACAACCATGTCACTTTTGCAAAGTCAACAAAAATAAGCAATTGGGAAAGGACCCCCTGTTCAGTAGACAATGCTGGGATAAACTGGCTTGCCATATACAGAACACTGAAACTGGACCTATCCTTTTCACTATATACAAAAATTACCTGAAGATGGATTAAAGATTTCAACGTAAGACCTCCAACTGTAAGAATCTTAGAAGAAAGCCTAGGAAATACCATTTTGGACATGAGCCTTGGGAAAAAATTATGACTAACTCCTCAAAGGCAATTGAAACCAAAACAAAAATTGACAAGTGGGAGCTAATTAAACCAAAGAACTTCTGTGCAGCAAAACAATCTAGCGACAGAGCGCGCGGACAACCAGCAGAGTGGGAGGAAACGTTTGCAAGCCACGCATCTGACGAAAGTCTAATATCCAGAATCTGTAAGGAAATTAAACAATTAAACCAGCAAAAAGTGAACAATTCCACTAAAGGGTGAGCAGAAGACATGAGCAGACACTTCTCAGAGGAAGACATACAGGTGGCCAACGAACATAAAAAATGCTCAAATCACCAATCGTCAGAGAAGTGCAAATCAAAACCACAATGAGAGATCATCTCACACCAGTCAGAATGGCCATTGCTAAAAGGTCAGAAGGCAGTAAATCCTGGCGAGGCTGTGGAGCCTAAGGAACACGTGTACGCTGTCGGGTGGGAATGTCATTAAGTTCAGCCACGGCGGAAAGCAGTTTGAAGACTTTTCAGAACACGCACTCCTATGGTCATCACAGCACTAGCAAAGACATGGCATCAGCCTGGGTGTCCATTACTGGTGGGTCGCATAAAGGAGTGCAGTGCACGCACACCACGGAATGCTACATGTCCATAAAAAAGAATGAAATCATCTCCTCGGCAGCAACCGGGATGTAACCGGAGGCCATTATCCTAAGTGAACCGATGCAGGAGCAGAAAACCGCCCACTGCGTGTTCTCACCCGTAAGTGGGATATAAGCAGTGGATCGTGCACACGAAGACGGAAATGACGCAGGCTGCTTGAGAGGGGCGGGATCCAGCCAGGGCCCTGAAAGCTCCTACTGGGTGCTATGCTCGCTGCACACAGAGACAAACCACGTCGTCCTCAATAGAGAAGGAAAGAGGCAAAGCGTAGGAACATGAAACAGTTTGAAAACGGTGCATACTCTTCAAAGTCCAGAGCTTAAGACACATTCTTCTGAATCTGTAGAAATGTTCTATGTTTAACAAAATCAAACAAAATTCTCCAAACGCTGTTTGTATATCCTAAGATGTTTGTCCTACATTTTAAACATCACTAACAGTCCACTTTTGTAAAAAAAAAAAAAGTCTCATAATCCAAAGTACTCAGATATGTGTCTTCAATATTATCTACAATTCAGAAGTTTATGGAGAGTTTCAAATTAGATTAAAAACGCTTAAGAAAAAAGAACTAGAAGCTGTAACTCTTTCTAATTCGGCCTCCGGTCACACAGAGCGCAGAACATGCCCTCCGCGCACTCCCTTCCGTTCCAGCCTCAGTTGCCCGCTGATCTGATCACCGCTCTAGAGACTCGGACCCAGTGGGATGGGCAGAGCCACCCACGTTCACAAAGACGGCGATTAATTTTAACAGCCACTCCCCAGATGGTTCTCGTATCACAGAACCACTTCCTTCCGCAGACGTCTTAATTTGTTTAAACGTGGTGTTTCCTAACTGCTTCCAAGGAAGTTAAAATGAGGCCGCAGAGTAACTGCAGCCAGGCAGGCAGCGAGCTGGGAAAGCTGTGGGCGGAGCAGCCGCGCAGGCGGAGCCCTGGCCCTGTGAGCCCCCTGCCCGCCCCCTGCCGGCCCCCTGCCCGCCCCGTGCCCACCCCCTGCGGGCTGCGGGCTTCGCACAGCAAACGTCAGAAGCACCGCCTGGAAACGGGTGATTTTCTTTTTTTTTTTTTAATTGTATTTTAGGTTTTGGGGTACATGTGAAAAACATGCAGGATTGTTGCATAGGTGCATACGTGGCAGTGTGATTTGCTGCCTTCCTCCCCTTCACCCATATGTGGCATTTCTCCCCATGCTATCTCTCCCCAACTCCCCACCCCACACTGTCCCCCCCACTCCTCCCAACAGACCCCAGTGTGTAGTGCTCCCCTCCCTGTGTCCATGTGTTCTCATTGTTCAACACCCACTTATGAGTGAGAACATGAGATGTTTGATTTTGTGTTCTTGTGTCAGTTTGCTGAGAATGATGGCTTCCAGGTTCATCCATGCCCCTACAAAGGACGCGAACTCCTCGTTTTTAATGGCTGCATAATATTCCATGGTGTATATGTGCCACATTTTCCCTGTCCAGTCTGTCATCGATGGGCATTTGGGCTGTTTCCAGGTCTTTGCTATTGTAAACTGTGCTGCAATGAACATTCGTGTGCATGTGTCCTTATAGTAGAACGATTTATAATCCTTTGGATATATACCCAGTAATGGGATTGCTGGGTCAAATGGAATTTCTATTTCTAGGTCCTTGCGGAATCGCCACACTGTCTTCCACAATGGTTGAACTAATTTACACTCCCACCAACAGTGTAAAAGTGTTCCTATTTCTCCACATCCTCTCCAGCATCTGTTGTCTCCAGATTTTTTAATGATCGCCATTCTAACTGGCGTGAGGTGGTATCTCAATGTAGTTTTGATTTGCATTTCTCTAATGACCAGTGATGATGAGCATTTTTTCATATGCTTGTTGGCCTCATGTATATCTTCTTTTGTAAAGTGTCTGTTCATATCCTTTGGCCATTTTTGAATGGGCTTGTTAGTTTTTTTCTTGTAAATCTGTTTTAGTTCGTTGTAAATTCTGGATATCAGCCCTTTGTCAGACGGGTAGGCTGCAAAAAATTTTTCCCATTCTGTTGGTTGCCTATTCACTCTATTGACTGTTTCTTTAATCCCCTGCCCGCCCCCTGCGCCCCCCTGTGCACCCCCTGCAGGCCGCGGGCTTTGCGCAGCAAAGGTCAGAAGCGCCGCCTGGAAACGGGCGGTTTTCAATCCACTGCCCCAGAAACCGTGTTGCGGTCACTTTTCTTGGGGGTCACTCTTCTTGGGGGTCACTCTTCCTGGGAGTTTGAAATGCGAATCCTGGTCTTGAGTCAGATTCCCGCTCATTTTAGCGCGGCATTGTGGGCAGACCTCGGGATCTGGGGTGGTCAGCCCGAGGCCCGTTCTGCCCCCGCTGCCTCACCCCCCAACCCCACCCATGCCCTTAGCGCCCTCCCACCCCAGCCTCGTCTGTGAAGCACCCACTTGCTTAGATTCCCAGGGGCCCCGGGAGGAAGGAGGCCAGGCCTCAGTGCCTTCTAAGTGCCCCTAATTCTTCCCTGGGGCGACACACGCCATCCAGGCCAGCTTCACTCTTACGGGGTACAAGCCGATTTCCATGAAAAGGAAAATGGACTCTTTTTTTTTTTTTCAGCTAAATTAGAAACTGACTAAATTCTCACATTCCGTAAGGAAAAGCCTGACACTTACCAACAGAAGCTTGTCCGTTGTGAAAGCACCCTTCACACTCGGAACCCCCTGCAGTCAGACTCATCCCAAGTGGAATAGCTGCAAGGTCTTTTACAATGGCTATGACAGCTCGTTTACTGATTGGAAAATAAAAATAGACAAATTTTACAGCACTACAGAGAAAATCCGGTCTATCCACGGCCATAAAATAAAACTGCTAACAAATATACCATCACTAACGTGAGATGTTAAAAATAAGGGAAATTGAGGTGATGGAGGACGAGGGGATTCGCTGTACCTGCAGCTCAATTCTTCTGTAAACCTGAAACTGTTCAAAAAATGAAGCCTATTAATTAAAAACTACCAGCTGACACCACCACTTGATCTTGTAATTTAATTCACTTATAAGTAAAATTCTTATTACTAAAGAAAAATATAGGTTTCACTTTTATATGACAACATTGGCATCTGTTTTCAAGATTCAAACCCTCATATTTATGTCATGTAATTTAAACTTCTCAAGAAAATTACAGGCGCCAGGCTGAGAGTGCTCTGAGGACAGCTTGCACAGCTACCTGTAGCTAGCCAGTCTCTGGGGTACAGAGCCACCAGTAGTTAGCCAGTGTCTGGGGTATGGAGCCACCCATAGTTAGCCAGTCTCTGGGGTACAGAGCCCCCCGTAGTTAGCCAGTATCTGGGGTACGCACCACCTGTAGTTAGCCAGTGTCTGGCGTACGGAGCCACCCATAGTTAGCCAGTGTCTGGGGTACGCACCACCTGTAGTTAGCCAGTCTCTGGGGTATGGAGCCACCCGTAGTTAGCCAGTCTCTGGGGTACGGAGCCACCCGTAGTTAGCCAGTGTCTGGGATACGGAGCCACCCGTAGTTAGCCAGTCTCTGGGGTACGCACCACCTGTAGTTAGCCAGTGTCTGGTGCACGGAGCCACCCATAGGTAGCCAGTATCTGGGGTACGGAGCCACCTGTAGTTAGCCAGTGTCTGGGGTACGGAGCCACCCGTAGTTAGCCAGTGTCTGGCGTACGGAGCCACCTGTAGTTAGCCAGTCTCTGGCGTACGGAGCCACCCGTAGTTAGCCAGTCTCTGGGGTACGGAGCCACCCGTAGTTAGCCAGTCTCTGGGGTACGGAGCCACCCGTAGTTAGCCAGTCTCTGGCGTACGGAGCCACCCGTAGTTAGCCAGTCTCTGGGGTATGGAGCCACCCGTAGTTAGCCAGTATCTGGGGTACGCACCACCTGTAGTTAGCCAGTGTCTGGCGTACGGAGCCACCCGTAGTTAGCCAGTGTCTGGCGTACGGAGCCACCCATAGTTAGCCAGTCTCTGGCGTACGGAGCCACCCGTAGTTAGCCAGTCTCTGGGGTACGGAGCCACCCGTGGTTAGCCAGTCTCTGGGGTACGGAGCCACCCGTAGTTAGCCAGTATCTGGGGTACGGAGCCACCCGTAGTTAGCCAGTATCTGGGGTACGCACCACCCGTAGTTAGCCAGTGTCTGGCGTACGGAGCCACCCGTAGTTAGCCAGTCTCTGGCGTACAGAGCCACCCGTAGTTAGCCAGTCTCTGGCGTACGGAGCCACCCGTAGTTAGCCAGTGTCTGGGGTACGGAGCCACCCGTGGTTAGCCAGTCTCTGGGGTACGGAGCCACCCGTGGTTAGCCAGTCTCTGGCGTACGGTGCCACCCGTGGTTAGCCAGTCTCTGGGGTACGGAGCCACCCGTGGTTAGCCAGTCTCTGGGGTACGGAGCCACCCGTGGTTAGCCAGTGTCTGCGGTAGAACGTGCTCTTTGTTACATTTTTCAGAAGCAAGAGATCCTGGTGGATATACATACAAACGCATGGATTTTGGAAGAACATTCAGTTCCACGTGGTTATTGAACTTCTGAGCCTCAGAACATTTTTATCATATGGGTTTAACAAAGTTTGAGGAGAATTAAATGAGGTAATGAACATGAAAACTCTTACGACCTCCAAAGTGAGCAAAATGAGGACCACAGTTGGAAGCACAGGCACAGCTGGTTTGATCGCACTCTGCAGGTACAGCACTTTTCACAAATTCAAGGTTTGTAGCAACCTTGCAGACAGCAGGTCTATCTGTACCATTTGTCCCGCAGCATGTGTTCATTTTGTGTCTCTGTGTCATGTCTGGTAATTTTTCAATAGCTTTACATTTCATTATTATTATATCTGCTTCAGTGATCTGTGGTCAGTTATCTTTGATGTTACTGTGTAATTTTGGGGTAGAGGTATGACATCCAGCTATATAAGAACCTAAACATTAAATGTGTGCTCTGACTGCTCCGCTGACTGGCTGTTCCCGTCTCTCCCTTTCCCAGACTTCCCAATTCCAAGACACAACAATATTGAAATTAGGCCAATTAATTACCTTACAGTGTCCTCTAAGTGTTCATGAAAGAGTTGCGTGTCTCTCACTTCAAATCAAAACCTAGAAATGATTAAGCTTGGTGAGGGAGGCACGTCAAAAGCCAAGGTAGGCCGAAAGCTAGGCCTCTCGTGTCAGTTAAACACGTTCTGAATGCAAAGGAAATGTTTTTGAAGCAAATTAAAAGTGCTACTCCAATGAACTCATAAATGGTAAGAAAGCAAAACAGGCTTACTGCTGATATGGAGAACGTTTTAGTGGCTGGAAAGAAGCTCAAACCAGCCACAACATTCCCATAACATTCCAGCTAAGATCATTGATGAAGCTGACTACAGTAAACAAAGAATTTCCGTGCAGATGAAACAGGCTTCTATTGGAAAGAAGATGCCATCTAGGACTTTCATTGCTGCAGAGGCTTCAAGCGTCAAAGGACAGGCTGGCTCTCTTCTTAGGGGCTAAGGCAGCTGGTGACTTCTGCTTGAAGTCAATACCCATTTACTATTCCCCAAATCCCGGAGTCCTTATGCTAACTGCGCTCTGCCTGTGCTCTGTAAATGGAAAAACAAGCCTGGATAGCAGCACACCTGTTTATGGCATGGTTGATTGAATGTTTTAAGCCTAATGTTGAGACCTACTGCTTGCGGAAAAAAAAAAATCCTTCCAAAATATTGCTCATTGACAAGGCCGATGAAGATGTACAAGAAGATGAATGTTGTTTTCATGCGTGCTAACACAACACCCGCTCTGCAACCCATGGATCAAGGAGTTATTATGATTTTTAGCCTTATTATTTAAGAAATATATTTCATTAGGCTACATCTGCCATAGACTGTGATTCCTCTAGTGGATCTGGGCAAAGTCAATTGAAAACCTTCTGGAAAGGATTCACCATTCTAGATGCCACTCAGAACATTCATGACTTATGGGAAATGGTCCCAATATCAAAATGAACAGGAGTTTGGGAGCAGTTTTGGAGAGAGTTGCTGTGCAGGTTGTTGTGTGAGGGTAAAGCAGCCCCTCCCCACCTTGAGAAGAGTCTGCCTGAAAGGCAGGGCAAGAGCTAGAAAGAGCCCCTCAGTGCCAAGGAAAGCAACCCGAGAGAGGAAGCAGTTCCCATGCCAAAAAAGACATCAGAAACAGCGTCAAGTGTAGGCACCAAAGTCCCAAGAGGATGGAAAACAGACCGTACTGATGGAGGCAGATCCGGAGGAAGACGTGGAGATCCCAGTTCCTGGCTGAGCCTGAGATGGAGGCAGCTGAGGGAAAACACCCTGTAGAAGTGTGTGGAGCAGGGCAGAGCCTCCGAGCTGCCCCCACGCGCACATTCACATTAATTCCCTAAAGTAAATCTTAACGGGAACCACACAATTTTTAAAGCTTTCACTATAATCTCAAGAAAGCTCGTTTCATTTTATGCTCAGCAGCTGAAAAGCACGTGGAACTCGGACGGGTATAAGACTGGTTAGAAGTCGTATTGGTCACCTATTTTAGTGCCAACTGTATGTAACAATAAATTATAAAAACAACCTAAGTTACTATAGAAAACCGTTTGCTGTAGACCAGGCAGTCTGGACGTAAACCCTGCTTGTGCCAAGGATCAGTTGGGTGATTTCAGCCAACATAGCATCTCTGGGCTCACCTTCCTCAATTTCAAAACAGGGGCCTAAGAGGCCCCTCCGGGTACGGTGGTGATGATTACATATGATGAGATATGTGCAACGCTGGACACAGTAACATTTACATATTAAGATGATGAAAAATAATCATTTGGAAAGATGGTATACGTTACAGAATTTTAAAAATCAGAGTTTCAAATATGTCAATGATTTATGTAGAAATGTACATATGACAAAGAACGGCGAGCATGTACCCAGACTGCTAAAAGGGTTAATCTGCATGGTATTAATAACTGTAACTGAATACTTATTAATAAAAACAGTTATTAAAAATAGAAATCTGTTTGACAAGCCACCCACGAACCAACAGGGGACCAGGTCGCCTATCCAGGACCCTAGGAAGGAGGATGGAAACAGATTTGCTGCTCACAGCCGTGCCCGAGGGGCCGACAGAAGCAAGGCCGGGGTATCCCCGCTGTCTTACATCTGCGCAGGTGGCCCGGGGAGATGGACCACACAGCTGGGGAGGCCCAGCAGCCGCGCTGACCCAGATCTGTCAGACGCTCTGCGCTGCCAGCAGCTCAGATGGGTTCCTCCAGCCTCTCCTCAGGCTTCCCGGTTCTCAGTGCTCAGAACCGTCTGGAAGTTCTACAGGAAGGGCCACACCTTGTCCTCTGAGGCAGGGGCTGCCTCACTCTCACGGCACCTGAGGAGTCAGTCAGCAGGTGAAGGGGAAGGTCGAGCAGGCGGGAGCACTGTCACCTGTCACCTGGGACGTCATCAGTTCAAGTCCCGCTGCCTGCGCTCCTCTTTCCCAGTGTGCCCGTGCGCAGGGAGCCGGCCCGCCACGGAGGCCTGTCTAAACAGAGCTGCGTCCAGCTCGGAACGTGAACACCTGCTGGTGGTCCCTGCTCCGTGGGCTGTCACTACCACCCCGCGCAGGCTGGGAGGGCCGGACTGGGGCAGAGGGAGCCTCATCTTCAGGGGCGGAGTTCTGGGAGTGGGCGGCTCAGCGGCTTTTGAGGAAGCAGCCCTGCCCTCAGGGCTTGGAGTTGCCCATTAGAGGAGCCAGTCCAAAATGTCAGCTGTGCAGCTCACAGGGAAATGCGGGGAACAGAAATGCACGTTAGTGAAGAAAGAACAAGCTCGGAGCAAACAGAAGACGCCATGAGACTCCGCTGTGTCGTCACATCCCGAAGGCTGATGCCACGTTTGCACACTGGGAGGTGAGCGCGCGTGAGGAATGAGGGTCAGTCCCGCGCTGGGTGTGCGGAGGGCCCCGGCCGGGTCACCCTCTGCTCCGGGCCGGTCCGTCCTCTCTCGCGAGAGCTGAAGTCTCGCCCCGGTGCCCGGAGACCTCGCGAGACGGGTGCGCTTCCGCCACCGCCGGCGGCCGCGGAGGGACGGATTCCTCAGTGACCCGGGTGGGGCCACCATGTTCCCGAGCGAGCCGGGTGGGGCCGCGCGTTCCCGAGCGAGCCGGGTGGGGCCGCGTGTTCCCGAGCGAGCCGGGTGGCGCCCTGTTCCCGAGCGAGCCGGGTGGGGCCGCGCGTTCCCGAGCGAGCCGGGCGGGGCCGCGCGTTCCCGAGCGAGCCGGGCGGGGCCGCCGCGTTCCCGAGCGAGCCGGGCGGGGCCGCCGCGTTCCCGAGCGAGCCGGGCGGGGCCGCGCGTTCCCGAGCGAGCCGGGCGGGGCCGCGCGTTCCCGAGCGAGCCGGGCGGGGCCGCGCGTTCCCGAGCGAGCCGGGCGGGGCCGCCGCGTTCCCGAGCGAGCCGGGCGGGGCCGCCGCGTTCCCGAGCGAGCCGGGCGGGGCCGCGCGTTCCCGAGCGAGCCGGGCGGGGCCGCGCGTTCCCGAGCGAGCCGGGCGGGGCCGCGCGTTCCCGAGCGAGCCGACCGGCGCCATGTTCCTGGCTGCCCTTTTCTGCCGCAGCCGCGTTCCCGGCCGTCAGTGGATCCGGAAGCAGAGGCGGCCGCGGTTCGTGTCGTCGCGCGCCAAGCAGAGCCTGATCCGCCGCCTGGAGACCGAAGCGGAGAACCGCTGCTGGCCGAGCAGGCCCTGCGTGACCCGGGAGCGGGAGCACGGCCACGCCGCGGCGCGCAGGAAGGAGCCCTTCGAGGCCTTAAAGGCGCTTCCAGGTTCCCCCCACGTAGATTCATCGTGGACCGGCTCGACCGTCTCAGTGTCACCAGGAAAGGGCCCTAACTCCGAGCCGTCACTCTGGGATGTTACGGATCACGGGGCCGCCCGTCTTTACCTGTTCCTGGAACCGAAACGCTGTGGCTTCTGTGAACACGTGAGCTTTGGACCCGTGTGGATTGAAACAGCCCCCTCTGCGCCCCTCCCGGGCAGATGACCCTTGTGACGTGAGCGACGTCCGTGCCGCCCGTGCCAACAGCAGTAAGTAATGGAAGACATGAAAATACTGCACTAAACACATCAGAAATTTCTTCTTCTGGTGTAAGGAGAAGCAGGAGCTGCAGAACCCAAAGCTGGGAGGCCGGCACGTCCCAGCTTCCGCCCTGCGCTCGGAGTTGTCCTCATCCCTCCGCCCGCCTCTCAGCAGACAGCGCATTCGTATCCACCGGGCATCGAGGAATACAGACGTGAACAACGGAGACGGTGACATCCATCGCAGAGCTTAACCTTCTAGGAAAGAAACACAAGGAAGTCCGATTACAGCTCTGGAGAAACGTAAATTGGAGGGGAGGAAGACGCGGGCAGGCGGCTTGCTGTTTAAAACGGGGCCTCAGGGGACGTCACAAGCAGCAAGAGCCCAGCCTCGGGCCACTGTCCACTGTGCGTGCGGGGCTTAGCCGAGCCTTCCCTGCCTGTGCCTGGGGCAGCGAGGGGCAGGGAGGCATGTGAGGCGGCCGGAGGGCTCTGAGTTTTACTCAAATGAGCTAAAACTGATGAGGTTTTGAGCCGAGAATGTTGCCATCTGATTTATCTTTCAGGAGGCTCCTCCTGGCTGCAGTGTTGAAAACCTGCCGTAAGAAGAAAGGGTGGAGGTGGTGAGACCTGGCTGGAATCTACGCCGTCTTCCCACTGTCTCTGTTTCATTCCTTTTAAACTGATTAAACATTTATGACGCCTTCTCACTTTGACCATCATATTCTTTACACTCTTATATTTTCTGTCCTTTCATCTCATGGGACTATATTCTGGATAACTTATTCAGACGTATCTTCCAGGTTTCCGATTCATCTTCAAGTGTGTCTAATTTGCTTTTTAATATTCACTGAGTTTTAAATGTCAGTTACTACAGCTTTTATTTGTAAAAGTTCCAGCGTCTTTTTCAAATATTACCCCTTTGTTGTCTCTTGTTCGTGCTTATAGTTTCAGTTTTTTCTGTTATTTCTGCAGCCATACCAAACCCAGTCATTTTGTATTTCACATCTGGTAGCCCCGTCCTCCCTGGCCCTTGAGAGCCTGAGCATTTCTTTGCTGTTTCTCTGTCCTGGTGCCTTGCTTCTTCATTCCTTGTCATTTTACAGGAAACTGATCGATTTCCTGAGTACTACAGTTACGTCCGGGCTTAATGTTGCAGATCTGCAGATGAAACTTGTTTCTGCCAGTTGCTGGGGGGCTCAAGTAACCCAAAACCACTTCATGTTGGGGCATCTAATTGGGTTTTGGACCTCGAGCCTGTGTGTGTGGCCCACGCCAGCACGGATGTAGGACATTTCCCGTTTCATCTTCTGTGGGTAGAGTTCCTTTTTATTCTTATACTCTCACAAAGGCCAGAGTGCATGGCCTTTGAAGTCTCCGATTATTTGGGGATCTCTGGTTAGTTTTCCCACGTTACACAGCCCTTGACTTTTTCTCCTGGATTCTGTATCCAGTGCAGCCTCAAATCAGAGTCCAGGCTGCCATCCGCACCCGGTCTGGGTTGGGCATCATCTTACAGGATTCCTGCTTTCATTTTGCTTTGCTCTCTGCATCGTAACTTTTGTGCCAGCTCAGCATTGCTTTTAAAAATATTTCCTCTGTCCTCCTGTACTTTAATGGACATGATCAACAAAGGTATAAAATCTGACTTACTGTTGGAAACAGTATTTTTAAGTCTTAGTTCAGGTTGCTACAGCAGAGTGCCAGAGGCCGGGCGGCTTGTAAACAACAGATACCGTTTCTCCCAGTTCTGGACGCTGGAGGTCCAAGATCAAGTTCCAGCGTGATGGGCTTCTGGGGAGCGCCTGCTCTGGGTCACAGGCGGTGCCTTCCTGCCGTCCCCTCACGTGGTCTGAGGGGTGAGCGTATCTCTGAAGCCTCTTTCATAAGGGCACTAATCCTTCCATGGGGGTTCCCCTCGAGACCTCGTCACCTCCCCGACTCCCCTCCTCCTAACACCGTCACACTGGAGAGTAGATTTCAACGCAGGACTTTGGGGGAGGCAAACATTCAGTTCATAACAGACTCTCATGGAAATGCTGCTTAGTTTGCTTTGTTTGCATTTTCTGCTTTTGAGGAGTTTCCTGCCGTGGCTCTTGGCGGGGCTGCCTCTGTGTTTCTTAGCCTTTTCTTCTGTTTGTTTTCTGACTTCATCAGTTTAGGCTTTACTGTTTCTGGTGTCTCATTATCTCTCTCTTGAAATGTTTCATTTTGGATTTGCGATCTCCTTTAGAGTAGCAATGACTACATTAATTTTTGTGGATGATGAAATATTTAATTGCATCATTAATTTATTTTGTGGAAAGAATTTTGGACGTTACTTGGTTGTACAACCTTCTTTCGTCCTCCTGTGCTCCCTCCCTTCCTTCCTTTTTTCTGTCTTTCTTATGAATTTTCTATTTCCTTTTATGGTCTTAATCATTGAATGAGTTTGGGTTTCTCAGGCCCATATTTTCCAGTTTCCTGTGACCTTGGACAAGTCCAGATAGTTCCTTGCGTAGTTTACACGATGTGAAGATTCTCTCTCCTTCTGCCACAGACGCTGCTGTGCGCAATTACGTCTTCTCTCTGATCCTCGGTGTCAGCTAGTGTTCTGCCCGCCACCAGTTTCCCTCTTTCCCACACAAGGGATGTGGCTTTGGTCCTCACAGCACTGGGTCTCTGGTCACCGGGGTTTCTCTGGTTTCTGATTCTTCCCACAAAGCTCATGTCTGACCTCAGCTGGGTCTGACAGTCCTTAGAATTCAGGTGGAGTCTGAGGATTATATTAATACCTGCTCCTTATTTTGCTGATAATGGGGTTTTCAGCTATTTAAAAAGAAATGTATTATCACTGTGGCTTTTTAGTGATTTCTGGGAAGAGAGAAGAGATATGCCAACTTCTTCAGCAACATTCGTTCTGCTAAAGCAGGAAAAGCCGCACGACAAATCTCTCAAATGCAGAACTGGGAAGGAAGGGGTGATTTATCAGGCAGGGAGCAGGGCGGCATAGCTGCCTAGCAGCCAGCTTCACTCACAAAGAAAGTCCCTGCCCTTTTAAAGGCTCACGACTCTAGAAATTACATGCGAAAGGGTCTTGACCTGTGAAGTAGGCATGGGGTAGGGGTTTGATCCTGTTTAAGGGAGAACAATGCCTTTTGGAGCGATCCCTCCACACCATATCCGTGATGTACAGATGGGACTGTGGTTGGCAGGCGGGGCTTCTCCGTAACTGGGCTGGCTGCTCCAACCAGTCCCTCCTCTGGCTGACTTCTAACTTCTCCTTTTGAGATGCAGTGTAGACAGCCGAGGTGATTAGGGGTGTCCTTTCTCACTGCAAGTCTGCATTGACTTGTTCAAATTTTAGTGTGGCGATATTTTTCTGTGACTTAGAAAAAATATATAACTGTCACATAAAAACCATTGTTTCCTAAACAGAGTTAGTTAGGGTAAGACAAAACATAGTAATTTTAATTGTACTTTATGCAGATTATACAAACTATCAGCAAGGATATTTAAGAATACATGTAAATATTTCAAAACTTCAGCAATTGAATTGGCTGCTACATATGTTTTGAATTTGGGGTAATATGAATAAATTAAAAATGTATATTTTCCAAGATTCAGTTCCATGCACAAAAATAAGATCTATACCATGATATGTGAAACATCAGCTCTGGATGTGAACAGTTTTTCTTATAAATATTCAAGTTGTTTCACAATAACAAAAATTTCCTTCCTGTTGCATACAGAGATACCTTTGCCATTGAAATTATGCTGAATTTTGAATATGACAGTGAAAATTGTAAATTATGTGTAAGGGCAGAGAACTGCCTTCTCAATTTTATAGAGAGTCACATATAACATTTGAAATAGAGACTTTGTAATTTTTTTTCAATACTGGTGGTTGAGTGGTGAAAAATAAACTTTGTAATCCTCATTATGAAATCACAACACCCGGAGAGATCCAAGATGGCTGATGATTAGCAGCTCGGGCATGTACCTCCCAGTGAAAGCGCAAAGAACGAGAGGACGCCACACTTTCAGACGAATATTAGCTGCTCACGGACCAGGAGATTCCCAGTGGAGGAGCTCCACGGGTCGCCAGGGCGACTCTTGTGGCCGGCGTGGCGGTTTTGCTGGTGCCTTAGCACGCCAGTTCTTGGTGCAGAGTCCGGAGATTCCCGGGCAGAAAAGCACCATCAATCTTAACACTGCTGTTTTGGCCGGCTCAGTGGATTGCTCAGATTTTGGCACAGGGAATCAACAAGTTGGACGTCAGAGACCCAGTTAGAAAGTCGGTAATTATAAAGATGACAGACGGACAAATATATAATGAAAGGAAGAAACCAGCATAAAAAGGTAGAGAATACTCAAAATCAGAATGCCTCTCCCTCTACAGGGGATTGCAATTCCTCATCAGTAACGGAACAAGGCTTAATGGATTACACGTGTGTTCCAATAACAGAGGCAGGTTTCAAAACGTGGGTGATAAGAAACTTCTGTGAATTAAAAGAACTTGTTCTAACCCAATGCAAAGAAACTAAGAACCTTAAAAAAGGTTTGACGAAATGTTGAGAATGGACAATTTAGAGAAGAATATAAGTGAATTGATGGAGCTGAAAAACACAACACGAGAACTTCGTGAAGCATGCACAAGTTTAAACAGTCGAATTGATCAAGCGGAAGAAAGGATATCAGAAGTCGAGGACCAGCTCAGTGAAATGAAATGAGAAGACAAGATTGGAGAGAAAAGGATAAAAAGGAATGAGCAAAGTCTCCAGGAAATATGGGACTATGTGAAAAGACCTAATCTACGTTTGATAGGTGTACCTGAATGTGATGAAGAGAATGAATCCAAGTTGGAAAATACTCTTCAGGATATCATTCAGGAAAATTTTCCCAACCTGGCAAGGCAGGGTAATATTCAACTCCAGGTAATACAGAGAACACCACAAAGATATTCTTCAAGAAGACCAACCCCAAGGCACATAATCGCCAGATTTATTAGGGTTGAAATGAAGGAGAAAATACTAAGGGCAGCCAGAGAGAAAGGTCAGGTTACCCATAAAGGGAAACCTATCAGACTTACAGCAGATCTCTCAACAGAAACCCTACAAGCCAGAAAAGAGTGGGGACCGATATTTAACATCCTTAAAGGAAAGAACTTTCAACCCAGAATTTCCTATCCAGCCAAACTAAGCTTTATGAGCGAAGGAAAAATTAAATCTTTTGCGAACAAACAAGTACTTAAGAGAGTTCACCACCACCAGGCCTGCTTTACAAGAGCTTCTGAAAGAAGCACTATACATATAAAGGAACAACCAATATCAGCCTTTCCAAAAATATATCAAAAAGCAAAGAACTTTAACACAATAAAAAATTTACATCAACTAATGGGCAAAACAGCCAGCTAGCATCAAACGCTGGTATTAAACTTATATATATTTTAATTGGATAAAAAGCCAAAACCCATCGGTATGCTGCATCCGGGCCCATCTTACATGCAACAATACACAAAGACTCAGAGAAAAGGAGGAAGATTTACCAATCAAACAGAGAGTAAAAATAAACTAATAAACAAAAAGCAGGAGATGCAATTCTCGCCTCTGATAAAGTAGACTTTAAAGCAACAAAGATCAAAAGAGGTGAGGAATGACATTACATAATGGCAAAAGGATCAATGCAACAAGAAGAGCTAACAATTCTATAGATCAACGAGATAGAAAATTAACAAGGATATTCAGAACTTGAACTCAGACCCGGAACAAGTAAACTTAATAAACATTTATAGAACTCTCCACTTCAAATACACAAAACATACATTACCACCTCACACCTATTCCAAAGGTGACTATATAATTGGAAGTAAATCACTCCTCAGTAATCGCATAGCATTTCATAGGTTTAAATGAAATATTGGTTGGCTGTTTGTTTGTTATCTTCTTCCCTTACTCCTTCCTGATTACATCATTAAGTATAATTATCAGTATAAAAGAGGTTTTCAATACCCATTACTAAACTGCATTCTAGCCTGGGCAAGAAAGCAATACTCCCATTCTCTCTCCCTCTTTCTTTTCCTTCTCCCTCCTCCACATTCTCTCTCTCTCTTTCTCTTCCTTTTTCCTCCTTCCTATTCTCTCTCTCTTTCTCAAAAAAAAAAAAAAAATCACAACACCCAGAAAGAAAACGATATATTGTTCTTGAAGGCTTTTGGGAACAAAAGCATCTTGAAAAAATAATTACTTTCTTAATTTTGTTAAGAAATTAACATGAGAAAACAGTGAAGTAATTGTGATTTTTCAAATATAAGAGATGGTATTTGGGGAAGAGCTTAGCATAAAAACCAAAACACTAAATTTTCTTCTGAAATTGAAACAAATTTATCTTCATCCTAGCCTAAATGACATCTACTCAAATATCCATCTGTTACTAACTCATTATAAATCTCCTTTTTTTTCTCATTCAGAAACTATCTTTAAAGTTTCATTTTGTAAAATCCAAGAGGTTCAATTCTTCTTTCAAAGAAAAGAGTCAAACTCTAAAATATTTCGAGAGATTTATTCTGAGCCAAATAAGTGACCAATGGCCTGTAACACAGCCTCAGGAGATCCTGAGAACACGCACCCATGGCGGTCAGACTGCGGCTTCTTTTATACATTTTTGGGAGGCGTGAGACATCAGTCCATACGTAGGAGATGGGCATTGGTTTGGTCCAGAGGGTGAGACAACCGGAAGCAGGGGCTTCAGGGTCCAGGCAGATTAAAAGATTTTCTGACTGGCAATTCATGGAAAGAATGAAGATATTATCTAAAGACTTAGAATCAGTAGAAAAGAATGTCTGGGTTAAGATAAGGGGTTGTGGAGACCAGCGTTTTATTACAGAGAGAATAGATTGTACGGGTTTTTCTTTTCTTTTCTTTCTTTCTTTCTTTTTTTTTTTAATCAGACTTAAGATCTGTGTTGATGTTAATGCTGGTCAGCTTTCCCGAATTCCAAAAGGGAGGAGAACACAATGAAGCCTGTGTGACCCCCACCTTCCCACCACGGCCTGAACTAATTTTCCAGGTTAACTTTGGAATGCCTTTTACTGAGAGAAAGGGTTCCTTCAGATGGTTGAGGAGCTCAGAATTTTATATTTTTGGTTTACATGTGTATTTATTTCTTTTAAATGATACATGTAAGCCCCCAGGTACATGTAAAGATTTTAGTTAGTTTTTATTTATGTCAAATCATATCAATTTTTCATTTAAGATACCAATATAAGATTTCCTTTTGAAAATGATAAAGTGAGAGAATGTGATTCTCTCATATGGAAAAAATGTGAAATTATACATGAATGACTGATGTTTGAAAAGCAGTACTATAAGAGAGCTAGGCACCTGCTTTTAAGAAAATATGCCAAATGTCTGTGGTTCATGAGATTCTTAAAGCTAGCATTATGGAAGAGAAATGCGGTAAAACTGTTTTAGAAAATTCTGTAAAAATTGACATAGAACAGTTTGAAAGTCAAGTTCTGTGGTTTGAGCTTTTATAAGCTATAAAATAAATGATGCTATGTGTGAAATCAATTACATGTTATTGATTGAATTTCACATGTTAAATTTGTGGAGCTTATAATATGAGCACGATCTGAGAAATGTATTGCTACTGATTCCATTCTAATGTGTATTAGTTCAATCTTGCACTGCTATAAAGAAACATCTGACACTGGGTAATTTATAAAGAAAAGAGGGTTAATTGGCTTACAGCTCCACAGGCTGTACAGGAGGCATAGCTGGGGAGGCCTCAGGAAACTTACAATCATGGTGGAAGGCAAAGGGGAAGCGGGGACGTCCTCACGTGGCCAGACAGGAGGAGATAGAACGGAAGGCGCTACACACTTTTAAACAATCAGACCTCATGAGAGCTCATTCACTACCACGAGAACAGCAGGGGAAAGCCACGCTCATCAGCCAGTCAGTCCCGCCAGCCCATCCTCCAACACTGGGGATGACAACTGGATGTGAGATTTGGGTGGGGACATAGACCAGCGTTTGGAATATTATAAGAAGTTAGAATAATACTTGGCCCTTCAGGGACTCTCCTGCTCTGGATTTTCATTAGCATTTTGGGTTTCAATATTAAAGTCCTGATTATCATATTTTTAGATTAGGCAGATTTGTCAGGGATTACAGGTATGTAAAATGCCATAAATTAGAACAAAGGCACAGATCTAATATAATTCAATCAGAATAGACACAAGTTAGCATTTCCTCTCTCCACAACCCACTGCCCAAATTGAATACATACAAGTGAGAAAGGAATAGTTTAAAATAGCAAAATGCAGGGATTTGAGGATTTCCATGCTCCTAACTCAGGGCAAATCTTCAGTGAAATGTCCATCTTAGGTTGGGGAGGGGTCACTGTGGGAATTCCCAAAATGGCAGAGTAAGAAGCTTAGCCAATCGCTACTTCAGAAGCAATGGAAACGCTTGACAGAACGGCCAGAAACAACCATTTCAGAACTCTGAAAATGACCCAAAGGTATACGGCAAGCTGGAAGCATTTAGTCAAGAAGAACTACTGACCCTTGGTGGAAACAGGGTTCTGTGGCGTTTTTGTGTGGAACTACTCCACGGCCACCTCGCCCCAGACCCAGGCGGGTTGTGGGAGCTGCCACCACAAGTGAGGCTAAACTCTGACCTCTTCCTCTCTTGCCCAAATTCCTATCTAAGGGGCCTGGGGAGTCCATCCTGCAAGCCATGAAGTCTCATCGGAGCGTCTTTTTAACCCTGTATAACAGGCTCACGTTTCAACCTGACTCTGGCATAACGTCACATGACAGATAAAGAAGAAAATCAAACTACTTTAACTCCAAACATGTTTCTTTGCCATATCTTCAAATAGTCCTTCAAAGCCATCTCTTGTGGGGAAAATCTACATTCTGAAGAGAATCCCCTTCTGTTTCCAAGCCCTTTTCCTGATCCAGGAAAGAATAAATTCTGATAAGAAACATTTATAATCTGTTCCCTCTGAAGCCAGCTACCTGGAGGGTTCCTCTGCATAATGGGAACTTGGTCTCCACAATCCCTTATCTTAACTCAGACACTCTTTCCTATGGAGTCTGGGCCTTTAGACGATAACTTAGTTCTCTCAATGAATTGTCAATCAGAAAATCTTTGAATCTGCCCATGACCTGGAAGCCTTGGCTCCAGCTCTCCCACCAAGGTACATCTTTCATGTATGGACTGACGTCTTATGTGGCCCTAAAATGTATACAACCAAGCTGCAGCCCAGCGCCTTGGGCACACGTTCTCAGGATCTCCTGAGGGCTGTGTTGTGGGCCATTGGTCGCTCACATTTAGCTCAGGATAAACCTCTAACTATTTTGCAGAGCTTGATTCTTCGTTGACAGGAGGCTGCACGAAAAAGCCCACACCTGGTGTGTGGCAGAGTCACAGCTGCGGAGGCTGAGAGGCCGGATAGCCAGACAACAGACAAGACAAAACTCTAGAAGTTAAATCTGGGGAGTGAGACAGAGCCTTGATCACCTCCCACATGTCGCTGGAGCTCTGAGAGGCTTTCGTGTGCACGGATTTGAGCAGGAAGAAACTCAGATTCCCAAAACGTGAGACGTTGGCTCACCTGGCACGCCTGATGCTGGAATGTGAAGGTCCTGCACACTGTTCACAGAGATCTTCAACTGTGAAATGACTCATGAACGTCCAAGGAAGAGTAAGGAAAAAAATACCAATAAAAGTGAATTTTTTTATATAGCAGTAATGACCAAATAGAGTGGGTGCTTTAGGTATTTCTGGCAACAGCTGGGGGCTATGATGTGTCTGCCGTGTGTGTGGCTGTGTTCTGGCTGGAGTGACAGGACTGTCTGCTGCAGTCTGGTCCTGGCTGCAGGGTCTGGGACGTGCCCCCACATCACACCAGGACCCCGTGCACATGTCAGGTGCTGTGACATTCAAAGAGTGATCTGCCTCTACACTCCCTGGTCTTTGGAGAGCCGCTGTACTGGTCCATTCTCACAGTGCTGAGAAGAACTACCTGAGACTGGGTAATTTATGAAGAAATTGGCTGTACAGGAAGCATGGTTGAGAGGCCTCAGGAACTTATAGGATGGCAGAAGGCAAGGGGAAGGCGGCACCTTCTTCACATGGTGAAGCGGGAGAGAGAGCGCGAGCAAGCGGGACGGCGCTGCGTGCTTTCAGACAACCACATCTGCTGAGTGTATCACGAGGACAGAAGGGGGAATCCACCCCCATGATCCCGTCACCCCCAGCAGGACGCTCCGCGAACACTAGGGATTACAATTTGATGTGAGATTTGAGCAGGAACAGAGCGCTAAGCCATGTCAGCCACTGTGTAAATAAAACAGGTTCAATCATATCGAAGATCATACAGGCAATGACATGAGAGCAAAAGCCATGACACACGCCTGTGTTACAGAAGGCACGTCACACACACACAGCGGGCAGGAGGAGGCACGTCACACACACACAGCGGGCAAGAGGAGGCATGTCACACACACACAGCGGGCAGGAGGAGGCACATCACACACACAGGAGGAGGAGACACGTCACACACACAGTGGGTAGGAGGAGGCACGTCACACACACACACAGCGGGCAGGAGGAGGCACATCACACACACAGGAGGAGGAGACACGTCACACACACAGCGGGCAGGAGGAGGCACGTCACACACACACAGCGGGCAAGAGGAGGCATGTCACACACACACAGCGGGCAGGAGGAGGCACATCACACACACAGGAGGAGGAGACACGTCACACACACAGCGGGCAGGAGGAGGCACGTCACACACACACACTGGGCAGGAGGAGGCACGTCACACACACAGGAGGAGAAGGCACATCACACACACAGTGGGCAGGAGGAGACACGTCACACACACAGTGGATAGGAGGAGGCACATCACACACAGCGGGCAGGAGGAGGCACATCACACACACAGCGGGCAGGAGGAGGCACGTCACACACACACAGGAGGAGACACGTCACACACACACAGCGGGCAGGAGGAGGCACATCACACACACAGTGGGTAGGAGGAGGCACGTCACACACACACAGCGGGCAGGAGGAGGCACATCACACACACAGGAGGAGGAGACACGTCACACACACACAGCGGGCAGGAGGAGGCACATCACACACACAGGAGGAGGAGACACGTCACACACACAGTGGGCAGGAGGAGGCACATCACACACAGCGGGCAGGAGGAGGCACCTCACACACACACAGGAGGAGGCACGTCACACACACACAGCAGGCAGGAGGAGGAGGACGGGCCTGGAGACTCTGATGGGATAACGGCGAAAGCAAAGCACATTTGTCAAATGTACGCAGGTCCTGTAACTCTAGTTAGTAGAAGCAACAAGAAGTTCCCCATCACACTTGAGATTTCTGTATAAGCAGCTGTTTGAAATGCATATTTGTGAAGCGTTGCCTGAATATTCCTTTAAGGCCCTGGTCCACGGCACTCGGCATCCGGGGGGCCCCGGCGCGTTCCCAGCACGCAGGACTCAGCGTGCAGAGCTTGGCCCGGACACTGTTGTGTTTGGCTCTGCTGTGTGTTTTTGCGTGCACGTTTACATTATTTCATGATTGTGTTTTTGCCATCACAGCAGTGAAAACAAAGCTGTCTTCAGACCCAAGTTCTTGAGGGACTAAATCAGCAAAGGGCAGAGGTGGAAACTGAGGAAGACGTGGCTGGAGGCCGCTCCAATGGAGTTGGCCTGGGTCACCGGTGGGGCCCACACAGTGAGTGACGTTTCTGGGAAGGCTTCAAACAAAACCTTAGAGTCCTGAGTGGTTTCTCTGTTTTCTCAGGGCTCCTGCTCCTCAGCCAGGTGGTGCTTCTCGCTCAGGCCCCGACTGCCTCTGGCTCCACACGGGAAAGCCGGCGTTCCTCTCCATGAAGGCTCAAGTGCAGACAAACGCAGTGGCCAAGAGACTGAGCTCAAACGTTCCTACTGGGCACAGAATAATGACTTGTTGGAATTAGAAGAAAGTGATTCAAGAATTTAGTTAAAACCAGCAATAAAACAAATAATTAAATTTTATATAATCATTTTACAGTTTAAAATGTCCATGCTTTCATTTAAGTCAGATAAAAAGACTGCAGCTGTGCGTCAGGCCTCCTGGTTACCAGGTCCTTTACAAACCATTCTCTCATTTAAGCCTCACAACGGAATGAGGACGGTGTTACTGTGCAGACATTACTGGTGAAGAAGCTTGGTTAATTCCCAACATCACATGCCGAGGAAGTGACAGAATCACAACTCTAAACAGGTGCATGTCCTGCTTCCAAACCCAGGGCTCTCGGGTCAGCCACGAGAACGTGAGGAGGTCAGCCGTCCCCAGGCGTGACTCCACCATCTTCCCCCCGGGGCCCTCGAGAATCCTCTGAGTCCTGTGTGTGAAGTAATTTGTAGGTTCGCACATGAATTTTAGGTCACGTGATACAGTGGGATTAGCAGGGTGGTCAGACGGCAGCGCCGGAGCTCGGGCGTCGCGGCTGGACCCTGGCTCTGTGCTGCCGGCTCCCGACCGTGTGTGAGTGGTGGCTGCCTTTGAATGTCAGGTTCCTCAGCTGTCAAATGGCATCAAACAAGATAACACATACAGTGGTCTTGTGGGTGCTGGGCCCATGGTGGGTGCTCCCCAAGCATTCCTGAAGCTGACTCTTGTTACTGTTGCCACATAACACGTTAAACTGGCACTGGTGGTCCACGTGCTTCGCAGCTGATGGCTGGGATTCCAGCGGAAGTCGAGTCGTGGCTCCTTCCGGCCCTTGCTGCTTTCCAGCAGTGTCTTCAGCAGATGTCACGTGATGGAGTGTGAAACTAGGAGCCACTGAGTGTCCCACGGGCTGTTAGTTCGGAGCTTGGATACTTCTCAGTTCTGACTTTAGTTTCACGCTTATTGAAGACGGCCACATGCTTAGGCCTTTAAAGCTGCTCCGCTCAAACCGACCCTACCTCTAATGCACTGTATTTTCTATGCCTGCCTCCGGTCTATCTCCCACCACACAGCAATAAACTGCGTGGAAACACAGAGACTGTGTCACGGTGTCTTCAGAGCTTAGCCTGCCAACCGCTGTGTCAAAAGCGCTAAAATACACTTTTATCGAATACATGCAGGTTGACAAATGGAAGTTAGATAAGCCTTCTAATGCCCGTTTTCAACGTTGAAACCGTGTATATGTGAAGACCACTGTATGTTAAAAGTCCAGTACAAGAATCTACTATGTTAAATGACAATACAACCATCTATTCATTCAGTCACTGTAAGTGCCATGTTTACTGAATCCCTACTCTGTGCCAGTCAAGGCGATGTCAACGAAGCAGAGAATTAGAGGATAAACCGCCTGCTTGTGCCGACGTCCAGGAGGCGGACGGAGGCCGTGGTCACCGTGCTGCATGAGCCAGAAGTCGCCTGCCCTCTTGTCACATCTGGGGTCTAGAAAAGTAACACAGAAATGCATTATGCAAATGAAATATTTGGTGAAACTCGCTAGGTGACATCATACAAATAAAACCAAAGCTCATTCGGGCTTGAGTTGGGTCTCAGCCCTCCTGAAGTCTCCCTGGTATCTTTCTGCCCTGGACAGAGACCGGCTTCAGCCACATCACAAGCTTGCTGGACAATGGGCTTTTCTTCCTCCGTCTTCTTCAGGACCGTGAGTGCCTGGTGGGCAGGGGTTGTGCCCATCGCCTTGCGTCCTCGCTGTTACCACAGGGCTCGTGTCAGGGAACACAGGCTCCACTGAGGAAGCTAGGCTTCCTGTAGCTTGTTTTCTTGCAAAGAAGTTAAAAACCAAATCCATGCAGTGACAAGACACAGATACATTTGGGTGCACGTTTGCTGAACTCGGGAACTACCGCCAGATTGGCAGGGCTGATTTGCCCTCAGGGTTTTGTGTTTTCCCCTAATTATTCTGAATGACTGTGTTGCTTCATTCCCACAGCAGAGACACTTGCAGAGGAGGAACACCACCCCCTGCAGACCTCGGCTGCTCTGCGGCTCACTCCTGCCTTCAGAAAGACAGCCTTGCTCTGAATTTATTTTCATAATTACATGAACGTTATCTAAAAGAAACAAAAGACGTGGGAAAGAATAAAGTTTAAAATAAACTTGAAGCTGTAGGAATGCAGGGCCCAGGCTGGAGAACAGAGAAAGCCGCAGTGAGCTCAGTGTCTCTGTGCTGATCTACTCGGCCAGCAAGAAGCCTGCATGCAGCAGAGAGCTGTGTCCTCCGGGCCGAAGTTCAGGACTCAGACACATCTCTTCCCAGTGGGCTGACCCATCTCCTGCCCACTGTCCACTGTGCCACGGGCCCCTCCATGCCTCACCCAGGTTACTCCCTCCTCCTAAAGCAAAAGTGCTTTCCTGCCTGAGACGATTGAAGGTCTCGGGGTCAGAGCATTTGCCCTGTGCCATGAAGTCCCCGTCTCTCTCGAAATGCTGCCTTCAGGTAGACTCTCCGCTTACCTGAGTCTGGGTTTGTGTTTCGCTGGACACTACACTGGCTGAGAATCGCCTAAGTCCTTAATCACAAAGGAAAACGAACCAGAGGATGGCCCACATTCTGGCCACATGGCAAACAGTGAACCAGGGAAGCCCTTCCAGCATAGAAAATGCCGGAAAAATAAAAACACACAGAACGTTTTAAAATTTATGACTTCACAGGTAGAAAACTAAGGTGACTCTTGGAGGTCTGACTCCATAAGAACAGGCGGTTTTGACTGGCTGAGAAGAAAATGTGGTGAGAGGCGTGGGGTTTCATAGGGTTCACCTGCAGGGGGTGGAAACGGCCTGGTGGGGTTTCATAGGGTTCACCTGCAGGGGGTGGAAACGGCCTGGTGGGGTTTCATAGGGTTCACCTGCAGGGGGTGGAAACGGCCTGGTGGGGTTTCATAGGGTCAGCGGCCAGCGGGTGGTGGAAATGTTTCGTCAGTTGAAGTCCTGTCAAAGGGACAACTGCAGCCCAGAAAGGGACAGGCCCTGCAGGACACTCGCCTCTATCCGAATTCTGGTGGAGGAAGAACTGAGTCTTTCTCAACTCAGTGCTCTGATTCGGGGTTCAAGTCACACTGTCTCTGTGGCCCAGAAAGATCTGATTCTAGAATGTGATGATCAGTACCGGGCAGAAGCAAACACACTCCTCTCTGGGGCAAAATACTTTAAAGACAGGCCTGGGCCACGTTCCAGACCTTTGGAGGAGTCTCCTAGGAAAGCCGGACCTGATTCGCTCCAGTGCTGAGGTCTGGGGAAGCCAGGACAGACCAAGAGAGGCAGGGGGGAGGCCAGAGCGACGCTGGTGGGAAGCACAGCTCCCAGGGCTTGCCCGTGAAGGGGAGGGCAGGAGACATTTGGGGCAGAAGCCGCCTTCGTGCTCAGTGGGAATCTGACTTGAGGGAAGTTCTCTGCTGATGTTGAGTCCCTCGTGCCTGCGGGACATCCAAGCAGGTGGAGCTCAGGGAAGAGCTGAGGGCACATGCAGGTAGAGCGTCTGCAGCCGTCGGGTGATAGGATGGCCCAAAAGAAGGAGAGCCAGGGCCCACTGTGGCTGGGATGCCAGCGAAGGCAGACGCGAGCTGGCTGGGCCCCGGGTGGTGCCAGCCATGCCTGGAGAGGGGTCAAAGCCGTGCACAAATGATGACCTTTTAAGTCAATGCATGAGAAGAAAGAACTCTGAAATGTAGTGTGAAGCACGGGCCAGTGGACCCCTCAGGACCTGGCTCGGTGAGCTCCTGTAGCATCTCTCCTGGCGTCCTTGCAGACTCTGCTCTCCAGCTGCCCTGTGTTCCCCTTAACACCTGACCTGCTTCCCTCCTGCACTCTGTCCCTCAGCTGCCCTGTGTTCCCCTTAACACCTGACCTGCTTCCCTCCTGCACTCTGCTCTCCAGCTGCCCTGTGTTCCCCTTAACACCTGCCCTGCTTCCCTCCTGCACCCTGCTCTCCAGCTGCCCTGTGTTCCCCTTAACACCTGCCCTGCTTCCCTCCTGCACCCTGCTCTCCAGCTGCCCTGTGTTCCCCTTAACACCTGCCCTGCTTCCCTCCTGCACCCTGCTCTCCAGCTGCCCTGTGTTCCCCTTAACACCTGCCCTGCTTCCCTCCTGCACCCTGCTCTCCAGCTGCCCTGTGTTCCCCTTAACACCTGCCCTGCTTCCCTCCTGCACCCTGCTCTCCAGCTGCCCTGTGTTCCCCTTAACACCTGCCCTGCTTCCCTCCTGCACCCTGCTCTCCAGCTGCCCTGTGTTCCCCTTAACACCTGCCCTGCTTCCCTCCTGCACTCTGTCCCTCAGCTGCCCTGTGTTCCCCTTAGCACCTGCCCTGCTTCCCTCCTGCACTCTGCTCTCCAGCTGCCCTGTGTTCCCCTTAACACCTGCCCTGCTTCCCTCCTGCACCCTGCTCTCCAGCTGCCCTGTGTTCCCCTTAACACCTGCCCTGCTTCCCTCCTGCACTCTGCTCTCCAGCTGCCCTGTGTTCCCCTTAACACCTGCCCTGCTTCCCTCCTGCACTCTGCTCTCCAGCTGCCCTGTGTTCCCCTTAACACCTGACCTGCTTCCCTCCTGCACTCTGTCCCTCAGCTGCCCTGTGTTCCCCTTAACACCTGCCCTGCTTCCCTCCTGCACTCTGCTCTCCAGCTGCCCTGTGTTCCCCTTAACACCCGTCCTATTTCCTTCCTCACTCTGCTCGCCAGCGGCCTCTGTGCACCCACAGGTGGCTTTCCAGCTGTGCCTCCTGCCTATGCCCCGAGGAATCCAGCACCCAAGAGTGAATGGATGAAAGGACTGACTCCTTTTTAGGGACTATTTTCATTCTAGGCTCTTCGTATACAACATACAAGGAGCACATCAAGTAGATATTGTTATTTTAATTTTACTAGAAAGAAATTAAAATTTATAAAAGTTGTATCCTGAGACCTAGTGCATGGAAAAAGAGGTTTGTGTGATTCTTTTCACTGCCACTCTTTACACTGAGAGCCCGGCTCCTCCCTGAAAGAAACTCTGTTCCCAAATGCTGCAGTCACTGAGAGTCTTCACTTTCTTTTCTCTTTTTTGAGACAGAGTCTCACTCTGTTGCCCAGGCTGGAGTGAGTGGCTCAATCTTGACTCACTGCAACCTACACCTTCCAGATCCAAGCAGTTCTTCTGCCTCAGCCTCCCAAGTGGCTGCACCACCATGCCCAGCTACTTCTTGTGTTTTTAGTAGAGACAGGCTGCTCTCGAACTCCGGATATCAAGTGATCCACCCGCTGAGATTACAGATATGAACCACCGTCCCCAGCCTTCACTTTCTTCTCTGAGTCAGAGATCTTTGGCAAGATAGGCTTTTCACAACTGTTATTGCAACAGAAATATTTGAGACCTTTGTCAGGTTAAACCGTTAGCATTAAAGGTATGTCTGTTTTTCTGTGATACACTGAGTTTAGGAATGCATGACTCAGTAATGAAAACTTGATCTGGCGTAACCCTAGGCGTTTGCGCTCCCAGACGGAGAAGGATCTGTTTTTCCGATAGCTGACAAAGCCTGGCACGATCGTGACTTGCAGGAATGCAGCACCCCAAGAGGACCCTAGCAATTGGGAGAATTTTGTTTACGTGACACTAAGCCCCAAATGACCTTAAATTCTAAATAAAAGTTCCATGGGCAATTTGTATAAGGGCCTTGTTTTTAAAGAAAATAAATTATATGACAGGTTTGTTTTATATATATCACAAACTAGACTGGCGAACATTTCACTCAACATTTAAAAATCTTTAATTAAGACCTTTCAGTACACAAAGCTTACATAACAAAATCTAGCAAAAGTCTACAGAATCTAAACACACTTCTAGAAGAACGGGTGTTGCCGTGAGAGTTTACAGGCTGAGGCCTTCAGGGTGGCTGCGCTGTGTGGGACGTGGGCAGTGTTCTCGGGCTCACGGTTCTGCTTACACGACGGTTCCGGCTCACAGGAGCCCTCGGAGCCCGTCTGTCGGCCTGTGGCGTTTGGCAAGGGACATCTGTTTAATATGAGGTGTCAATAGAGCCGAGGCTACGGTATCTGAAAATGATCAACACTAATTCCCTAGAAACGCTGTCTTTTCTGACCGAGCCACTGGTGCGATGTGGCGCCGCCGCGTCGTATTCAGGGAGAGTAACACCCTCGCTGTGCAGAGGCCGGACCGTGGCGATTCCTGTCTGTTCTGCGCGGCGTGAGGCAGGGCAGGTGCCGACCGGATGGGTCTATCGATCCTTCTCCAGTGAACGTATCTGCATCTGCACAGACGCCTCCAGCGCGGGAGGGAGCGGGACTCGCTGCAAACCTCCGTGAGCTGCGTAGACAGACGCGGAGGTGTCTGATGTCTGATCTTCTCCGGGGACATGTGGCCCCGGGAGGCAGCGCGGCGCCCGCCGAGCGCAGCAGGTTCTGTCCCTCGGGACTGTCTTCAGTCAGCACGTGCTGGGGCTGAACACGACGCGTCCCTCACCCGGCGCGGCGGACGTTCCCTTTCTCTCTCCCCCCACGGAGGTCACGTCTGCACGTGTCGCACCGGCGTCCTGTGGCTCTAAAGGGAGCCGAGCCGGATTCCAGAAGCGCCCGGTCCTCGCAGCGCGTGAAGAGGACTCAGTCACCGACGGGAAGGAAGCGCTTCGGGGGGCACGGGCGGCGTGTGCCAGGGTGAGCCCAGCTGCCCAGCCGCGCTCGTGCCAGGCAGGCGTGTGCGGCGCGGTCGCCACCGCGGTCTCCGGAGCCATCCTGTGAAGTCAGCCTTTCCCCGCACGTACGTTTATGTGGGTCTCGCCATGAACGTGTGCGCGGCGCTTCCGAGTGATGTTCTCCGATTACACGGCTTCGTGCAACCCCCAGCTCTGCGGACACGTGGTTTCGTACTCCAGGTGTCCCTTCTCTTACCTCTGTTTATAGCTCGTTCTTTGCTCTTTCGCGCTGCCTTTATCTCAGGCCCTTCCCAAGGTTTCATCCTGGCTGATCTCTTTTAATAACGGGAGGAGGGGGTGTGGGTTCGGTCAGCCCGGCTTCCCATTTCTTCTCCACCTGTTACTCGGCAAATTAAAGCTGTGTTTAGGCTTCATTTATCTCGACCCGGATGTCTCAAGAGTTATAACTTTTAGATACCTTAATTACAATTATATGGTTGTTTAAAGATCAAACAAGACAATGTATATTGATGTGTTTTGGAATCTTTAAAGCTCAATAGAAATGTAAGATCTTGCGATTATTATATAATTATAACATGTTCCTGGTTGCTGGCCTAGAAATTGAATCAATTCTGTTCTCTTTTTATTTTTTTTTAATAATCTTGGACATGTGAAATTGCTGATACTTTAATGTATCTCTGATATTTGATTTATTTGAATGATAACTTCCTATGCTTTCTTCCAATAGTTAAAACCATATCAGGCCAGGCACAGGGGCTCATGCCTATAAACCCAGCATTTTGGGAGGTCAAGGTGAGCAGATCACCTGATGTCAGGTGTTCAAGACCAGCGTGACCAACATGGTGAAACCCCGTCTCTACTAAAAATGCACAAATTGGCAGCAGAATCACTTGAACCCAGGAGACGGAGTTTGCAGTGACCCAAGATTGCACCACCGCACTCCAGTCTGGGCAACAGAGCAAGACTCCACAAAACAAACACACAACAGAAAACTACACCTACGTGATGTATTTGGGCAGAAACCCCCGCAGTACCCCAAGTAAATGATGACATAAAACTCTTATTTCTTGTTTTGCTACGACGTTAGCTTCTCAGCAGTCGTTCCACCTGCTGGTTTATCTTGGTCTTTTTTCCCATTTGGATTGGTTTCCCTTAAATGTCTGGTGATTCTTCATTGCTCACATTGAATGGTGACACGTGGAGAAGGTGAATGGAATGTGTGTTATCCTCAGTAAGGCTTGTCTAGAGGTTTGCTTTGGGGAGTCAGTAGGGTTTCCACACACTAGTAAGTGACGTCTTTGGTCCAGATTGTTTGCTTTCTCTGCAGAAAAACTCCTCTCCTCTCGGGAAGGCAGGCGCTTGCTTGTTGGTGGCTGGTGTTCTCCTCACTGGTGACCTGAGGGGTGGGGCGCAGGCATCAGTGAGGGAGGATAGTGAGGGTTGACTGTCAATGTACAGATTTCGATCGACCCTCCTGTTTTCTGACGCCTGCCTCACTTCTCTGCCCCTCACCCCCGGGAAGGTCCACAGATGATGCTTTTTCTCGAGACTGTGAGGCCGTCAAGTCTCTTTTTGTCTCTGCTGCTCTCTCTCCGTGATGGACAACCATCACGGTTTCTTGGGAGCGAAAAGAAGCAACTGGGTCCTTATGTGGTCTACCACCTTTAACTTGGAAGGCCTCTTCCTGCCTTGCAACTAAAGCTAGAATAGCCAAGCCTAAGAGAGGGTTTTAAAAATAGTAACTCAACTTTTTGGGACAATTTGAACATCTTAAGGCATTAAGTTACTGAGTTTTCTGAAAATGGTGATGGAAAAGTAATTAATTAATTAATCAATCTCTGCTTTGTTTTAAATATATTGCACCAGGTTTGTGTCTTATAATTAACTCTCAAAAGGTACAGATTTAATTTTGATGTAATCTTTTATTTGAAGAAATAGCTCAAATACTCTTCAATGCTGCACTTAGGGTGTGACCAAATATTTTTTTTTTTTTTTTTTTATTTGAGACAGAGTCTCTCTCTGTTCCCCAGGCTGGAGTGCAGTGGCACAGTCTCAGCTCACTGCAACCTCCGCCTCTCGTGTTCAAGTGATTCTCCTGCCTCTGCCTCCCAAGCAGCTGGGACTACAGGCGCACGCCAACATGCCCAGCTAATTTTTGTATTTTTAGTAGAGATGCGGTTTCACCAATTGGCCAGGCTGGTCTCGAACTTTTGACCTTGTGATCCACCCACCTCAGCCTCCCAAAGTGCTGGGATTACAGGCGTGAGCCACTGAGCCTGGCCTGGCCAAATCTTTGTTTGAAACAAAATGTATTATTTCACTTTATGTAAATTAAGATATTGTACCTTGAAAAATTATTTATTTGGGAATGTTTAGATCTTTCTCAGTTTTCTGGAACCTTTTGTGTGAGAGAAATGACCTCATATTTGTCACATTATTTCTATTAAACACTTAGCTGCAGGCACGAAAGAAATGGGCAGTTCTGTTACAAGGAAAAGCAGAGAAGGGAGTGCCACTGTTACTCTTTCATGGACGGGCAGACAGGTTCAGAGGTTTTCCAGAACCGACGATTGGGTGTTCACTGTCTCACAAAGTGCGCCTGTAACTTCTGTATGAATTTCTTCGCTCAGGCTGACTATGAATGTCGGCTCTCACGTGCTGAGCACGAACTGATTTCTCTTATCCTTGACTCCCACATAGTGTGCAGTGATTTGAGAGGGTCCTCAGGTGCTTGGCAAAGTGGGTCCACCCTCTCCCTGGTAACCCTGGCTGAAGGTCCCCCTCCGTGTCCTGGCCTTCCCCAGCAGTCCCCTGGAGCCCTCTGCTGACCAAAACTCCACACTGAGGCACCGCCCCGAATGGTGGCCTGTGAGGGGTTCCTACTCGGAGACACGTTATTCCTCTTCTGTAAAAACTGCACCACTTTCAGATAGACTCTTTGACAAAGGCACAGAAAGTTATCTGATTAGATTCATGATCTTTTAGAGGCTTCATATCATTGAGGTCATCTGAGCCAGTAGTTTTCAAAATGAGTTGAGGGCTTTAAGTCCTAAAATCTTGCATTCAAATTCTAGTTAAAAATAATTTAACTACTGTATTTTTCCATCCTAAGACTTTTTTTTTATGCTTTACTTTTTCTGGAGTTGGCATGCATCTTACAATTGATACACTGCATTTAATATGATGAGGTCTCTTGTTCTTCTGAAAAATTATCAATACATTCACGATGAACACTGATTTAATGGCATCTCCGAATTTAAAACACCCAGGTTACAATCATTAACTCTTCTAAAATATTTAGATGCAAGAAGGTCATATTTCTTTCTTTTTATAAGTCAAATTATGTCTAGCAGAAGATATACATCAAGATGCGGAAGATTCCAGTTCACGGAGGTTCCTCGTCATATCGTGTGCCTGACACTGGAGGCTGGTGTGATGGGACTTCGTGCTCCCCACCTTCCTGTCTCACCACCTTTCCTGTAACTGACAATTGCTGGCCCTTTACTCAGAAGGGGTGAGAGGACCACCGCCCCTGGCACTGGGGAGGGGATGCTCCTCACAGCACAGGAAGTGCCGAGAAGGCAGCCGTCAAATGCTGGAGCCTTGGCCACACCTGCCACATCTGGGGAATTGCACGTGACTCGGGCCTAGCCCATTAGGAATATTCTTCTTCTGGGAACATCTCCCCAGTATATTCATTTTGTTTTCCCATTGGCGAGTATAGCTTAGCCCTTAACTAGATCAGAGAGTTATTCAGGCAAATTCTCTTTTTCTCCTTTAAACCCCTAAAGGCTATATTGTGTGTGCGTGTGTGTGCGTGTGTTCACGCATGTGTGTGCGCGCATGGGTGTGCACGTGTGCGCGTGTGCATTTGTGTTTGTGCGTGTGTTCACGCATGTGTGTGTGCGCGTGCATGTGCGCGTGTGCATTTGTGTTTGTTTGCGTGTGTTCACGCATGTGTGCGCGTGTGTGCGCGTGTGTGCGTGTGCATTTGTGTTTGTGTGTGTGTTCACGCATGTGTGTGTGCGCGTGCGTGTGCATGTGTGCATGTGCATTTGTGTTTGTTTGCGTGTGTTCACGCATGTGTGCGTGTGTGCGTGTGCATTTGTGTTTGTGCGTGTGTTCACGCATGTGTGCATGTGTGCGTGTGCATTTGTGTTTGTGCGTGTGTTCACGCATGTGTGCATGTGTGTGTGTGCGCGTGTATGTGTTGCAGAGACGCCTAACCTGCAAAAGCACAGCTTGGCCTTCCGGAAGTAGACGGCAAACAGGAAGAGGCTGCTTTATTCTTTCCTGGCTCCTCCAAAACACACAGGAAATAAAAGTTAGGACTTTCACCAATAATTCCATCTGTACCACTGAGCCTTTAACAGTTGTAACAATACATTAAATGCCATGCCCATACAGTGCATTATAAAATGTAGCATTAATGAAACAAAGACATTTATTTCTTGTAAGCCGTGAAATAAATTTCTCCACTATCTCTATGCATGTGTTTACCATTTGCACAAATATACCACTAAATGGAGATTGTAGACAATTTTTATTTTGACAACAGTCCACGCATTTAAAATCACACCCAAAAATACTACTATAACCCATGCATATTACCAGAGCCAATTAAATGTAAACCAAGGCCCGTCTGTTCATGCATGTGTTTTTATGATTTTTCTGTTCCTTTTCTGACCTTCGTGTTTCTGATACAGAACGTGAGAAGAGTTAGCTCTTTGCAGCTATTTACTGTTAAGACATAGAAAACTGCTCTAGAACCTTTAAAAAGCAGTTGTAGGAATTTTTTTAAGTCTCCTGAAATTACAAGTCAGGATATATTTTTAATTATTATTATTTTAAATTACATTTCTGTATACGTCAAGATTTATCAATAACATACCAACAAAATAAAATAGGAAAGTCTGGTTACCGTATTTTATAATGGCCTCCTCACATTCTAACTCACAAAAACATTTATATTATAAAATGATAATTTATAATTGGTAATATTTGCGTTTTTCTTGTACATTTTCATGTCACAAGAAAAAATTTTTACTGTTAAAAATGTTTTTTTTTTAATTGGAGCAAGCCTAAGCCCCTTCACTTTATAAATACAGTAACCTGAGGCTCCTCAAAGCTGGCGACTCACACACTCAGCATTGCTGGATGTTGGCTCAGGATCCAGAAGGTATTTGGACAATTCATGCTAAATTAATAAGTGCACTTTAAAATAGGCTTATATTAACCCCAAAGTAAGTGGACTTGTGGAATTTGTAAAAGAAGATGTTTATGAACGAGGGCTCCGATTCTCCCCTTTCTAAAAGCAGGATCCACAGCCCCCATCTTCCCGTTGCGAGATTTCAGAGCTGAGCCTGGTGGCACTTGGAGCAGACATCACACACGCCTCAGCGTTTCAGAGGATGGTAAAGACCTTCTTTGTTTCATGAAACCTTTGTTTTCCAGGGAAGAAGAGGTTGAGTCTAAAATCAATCCTCCTACTGAAATATTTTAGTGACGCTGAGAAAGTCTGGCAGGTACACGGGGAGCCCTCAGTCCTGACTTCCGAGGGGACATCACAGAGGACAGTGATATTAATGCGTCTGCTGTACTCGCTCAGCTGTGAAAAGTAACGAACATAGTGAAGCAACGATCCTTAATGAGAATAAAACGGTTTGACGACGTCCACACACCTAGTTACTTCACTCTGCGCCGTTTCATACTCACAGCCAGGTAAGCACTCCACCATCTCCATTCCGGGAAGTGGACGGTAACTGAACACAACTGTCTACTTTTAAAAACCATGATGTGTTTCACTATGAAAGTTCGTGTTTACGTGATCAACACCGTTTTGTGGTCTGCATTCCGTGCGTGGGCCCCCTGCTGTGGCACCTTCGCACACGGCGGTCTCGCTGCCCTAGACATCCAGGCTCTCTGCCCATCCGGCCTTTCCTCTCCCAACCCCTGTCGGCCACTGATCCTTTTACCGTCTGTGTAATTTTCCCTTTTCCAAAACGTCACATGATTGGAATTATATGTTATGTCGCCTTTTGGGCTTCTTTCACTTCGTAATGTGCATTTTGGGTCCCTGTATGCTTTTCATGACTAGAGAGACCATTTCTTTTCTCACTGAGTGGTGTTCCATTGTCTGTAGGTCCCAGCATTTATCTATCCACTCACCTTCTGGAGGACTTCTTGGTCGCCTCCAGTTTCTGGTCATCCTGAATGAAGCTTCTATCAACATTTGTGTGCAAGTTTGTGTGTGGACATAACTCCTCAACTCCACTGGGTAAATAATGAGGAACACGATTGCTAAATCTTTTGATAAGACTGTTTTAGGTTTGAAATAAACTGCAGACTGTCCCCCAGAGTGGCTGCCATTCTGCATTCCCAGGGCAACGAGCAGGAGTCCCTGTGGCTCCACAGCCTCGCCAGCGTTTGGCCTTCTCGGTCTGGTGGACTTCGCCGTTCTAGCAGGTGTGCCGTGGGGTCTATCTTACTGTCTTACGTGGCAATTCCTAAGAACGTATTACACAGAGCGTCTCTTCATATCCCCAGTTTCCATCTGCATATCTGCTCAGCTTCTGCCCATTTTAAATTGGGTTGTTTGTTTTCTTACTGTTGAGTTTTAAGAGTTCTTTGCATATTTCAGATATGAATCCTTTCAGATATAGCCTAGATATATTTTGCAAATAGTTTCTCACCGTCCGTGGTTTGTTTTTTATTCTCTTAACAGCATGTTTTGCAAAACAAAAGTTTTTCATGTCAGTGAGGTTTGACTTCCCAGTTTTTTTCACTGTGGATTATGCTTTTTGTGTCGTGTCTGAAAATCACCAGATCCAAGGCTTATGTTGTCTTCTAGGAGTTTGAAAATTTTGCATTTCACATATTGGTTTAATATCTACTTTGCATTGACTTTTGCAAAAGGTGTAAGGTCTGTTTATAGATTTATTTATATTCTTTGCATGCAGAAGTCCAGTTGTCGTAGCGCCGTTTATTAAAAAGACTCTCCTTTCTCCAAAAACAAATTTTTCTGAGGCCACAGCAAGGACTCGATATATCTAATTATCATGCCCACTAAGAAGATGGATTGTGATATTTGCAGTTAATCACTCATTGAATTTCAGTATGTTCACATGGAAAAAAAAAACTGACTTGAGACTCTAGGTCACAACTTTCCATGACCAGCACACATTTCAAATTTGAAATACATGTTTAAAACTTCAAATGCATAAATAGATATCCCAATCTAGAGCTAAGTTAATAGTTGCTTTGAAGTGTTTAAATTATCCTGGGAATCAGAAAGATACATCTACGTGAAACTACGAAGGTGATATTAAACTTAGTAAACTTTAGATGACTGTTTTAATCTTAATATATAAACATATTACCTAGGCACACTGTTTAAATACACCCGCAACCTACCGTTTTTAGATTTAAGTAGATCATTAAACCTTAAAGTTGGAAAGGATTCCAGTGTTAGAGCTCTAGACTATAAAACCTGAATGTTTTTCTAAAATCTTTGACTTTTTATCCAGAAGTACAGATTCTCCTGGCACTCAGAACTGCGAGAAATTTCACCTGCAGTCTCCACATAGTCAGCCATGGGAAGTCAACATCAGTGTAACAGATACTGTCACAAGCATCCTGTCACTTATATATATATATTTTAATTATTATATTTTAAGTTCTACAATACACGTGCAGAACATGCAGGTTTGTTACATAGATACACACACGCCATGGTGGTTTGCTGCACCCATCGACCCATCATCTACATTAGGTATTTCTCCTAATGCCATCCCTGCCCTACGTCTCCACCCCTGACAGGCCCCAGTGTGTGATGCTCCCCTCCCTGTGTCCATGAGTTCTCATTGTTCAATTCCCACTTGTGAGTGAGAACATGAGGTGTTTGTTTTCTGCTCCTTGTGTTAGTTTGCTGAGCATGAAGGTTTCCAGCTTCATCCATCTCCCTGCAAAGGACATGAACTCGTGCTTTTTTGTAGCTGTATAGTATTCCATGGTGTATATGTGCCATATTTTCTTTATCCAGTCTACCATTGATGGGCATTTGGGCTGGTTCCAAGCCTTTGCTGTTGTGAACAGTGCTGCAATAAACATACATGTGCATGTGTATTTATAGTAGAATGATTTATAATCCTTTGGGTATATGCCCAGTAATGGGATTGCTGGGTCAAATGGAATTTCTATTTCTAGGTCCTTGAGGAATCGCCACACTGTCTTCCACAATGGTTCAACTAATTTACACTCCCACCAACAGTGTAAAAGTGTTCCTATTTCTCCACATCCTCTCTGGTATCTGTTACCTCTTGATTTTTTAATGGTTGCCATTCTAAATGGCATGAGATGGTATCTCATTGTGGTTTTGATTTGCATTTCTCTGATGACCAGTGATGATGAGCATTTTTTCATATGTTTGTTGGCCATATTCATGTCTTCCCTCGAGAAGTGTCTGTTCACATCCTTTGCCCACTTTTTGATGGGGTTGTTTTTTTCTTGTAAGTTCATTTAAGTTCCTTGTAGATTCTGGATATTAGCCCTTTGTCAGATGGATAGATGGCAAACATTTTCTCCCATTCTGTAGGTTGCCTGTTCATCTAGTTTTTTTTTCTTTTTTCCTGTGCAGAAGCCCTTTGTTTTAATTAGATCTCATTTGTCTATTTTGGCTTTTGTTGTCATTGTTGTTTGTGTTTCAGTCATGAAGTCTTTGCTGACGCCTATGTCCTGAATGGCATTGCCTAGGTTTTCTTCTAGGGTTTTTATGGTTTTAGGTCTTACATTTAAGTCTTTAATTCATCTTGAGTTAATTTTCGTGTAAGGGTAAAGAAGGGGTCCAGTTTCTGTTTTCTGCACATGGCTAGCCAGGTTTCCCAACACCACTTATTAAATAGGGAATCCTTTCCCCATTGCTTGTTTTCGTCAGGTTTGTCAAAGATCAGATGGTTGTAGATGTGTGGTGTTATTTCTGAGGCCTTTGTTCTGTTCCATTGATCTAGACGAAAATCAGTGATATGTCACTGGAACTTAATTCAGTCCTTGCTTGAGGTTACCAAATCAAACCTTTCATCCGCAGCATACGGCTCAGGCTTTCCTGAAGAAATTTCAGAGGCAGGAAAAGCACAGCCTTTCGAGGCTGTTTGCACCTCTGCCGATCTTATTATTGGAAATGTTTCCTCATGGGAAGTTGAAGCTGGTCTCCCTCCAGCGTGCATCCGTGGCTTCCCCACTGGAGCTGCAGATGACAAGCCCACGTGGCGCTTCCGTGGGAAAGCCTTCCACGCCCGTCCCCAGGAAGAAGAGCTGCCGTTTGACGCTCCTGAAGAGTCAGATACTTAACTGGATTACCAAGCATCCATTTCAGTGCGGAAAATGCGAAATCAAACCTCAACCGCAGAGATAACGATTTAACGTGTGGATGCGTCGCTTGTTTCAAATTTTTTACTGTAATATTCAATATCATCGGTAATGTTTGTGGGAATAAAACTAAAAATAAAAAGTAATTGTTCTAAAATGCATGAAAATATGAAAACCATTCATCATCCCATCTAGATATTTCAGTAGCGTGAGGATTCCCAAGGTGGCAGAGCCTGTGAGGAAACAGTCTCTTCCAAATTTTCTTTTCATTTATCATGAAAAAAAGTCTATTATTCTTGCACAAATTAAATTTTGACCTACTTTCTTGAGTAGCCAAAAGCCATAACTAATATATCCCATAACAGCATTGTGAAGAACACCTGGCCCCCCAAAGTCCTGTTTGTTAAACATTTAGAAAGCCAAAGTACTAAGCAGAAATAGCAGATTTATAGACCAGACGAATTTCATTTGACCAGAATTCCCATCCCATCCTTCTGAAGTAGTAAATCACGTAGTGTCACGACTCTAACTCAAAACAATTTGCTTTTTGTCTTTGCTCTCCTTTGCAGCTTTATGATTTTAGGACCCAGGTTTTCTGACCGTTAGTGCCGAGCGACAGAAGGGAGTCCAGAGGGAAAGACAGCAGCAGCAGGGATGTGAATGCAAAGCACGGCAGAGGGCGGCGAGACAGAGCCTGTGATACTTCAGCACCTGCTGGGAGTTATTCATCACCGGTAAGTCTTACGTTCCCGTAAGTCATCAGGGCCAGGGGTAAGATTTATAAGCTCTGCGTAAAAGATCGTTACACAGAGCTGGTTAGAGTTCCCACAGGAAGCAGGGCGCACACCCTACGGGGTGATTGCAAAGACCCCAGGAAAGAGGGAAGGGGCCCAAGGGGACTCACGGACGGTCTGTGGGCAACAGCCAGCCCAGTCACAGGGTGGCCAGAGTGACACAGGGCCCCTCCCTGCACACTGGCCTCCCGCTGGGCCTCCCCCAAGTCACTCACCCAGAAGTCAAAGGTCGAGCATGCTTTCCATGAAGTCTGGAGGTGCAGAGCAAGGCAGACAGCATGGGAGTGTCAGGAGGGCAGCGGGAAATGCTCATATGCTCATCCCTTCTGCAAGAAGAGGGGATCCCCTGACAGGTTCTTCCTGTTCCATCTCAAATGCAGAGGCAGCTAGAACACTCTGTCAGTAAAGCAACCACAGGAAGAACGGAACGTCAACCCATATGTGGCATCATCACATTTCATTCCAGACAAGTGCTTTCTGTAAATTAAGGATAGATTGTGTTGCAACTTTTATACTCCTCTGCCTAATTAGTGGGTATTTAATATATTCAGATTTATTTTAACCACTTGCTTTTTTTTTAAATAGAGACAGGGTCTCACTCTGTCACCTTGGCTGAAGTGCTGGTGTGATCACAGCCCACTACAGCCTTGACCTCCTGGGCTCCAGCTCCCCTCTCACCTCAACCTCTTGAGTAGCTGGGACTACAGGCAAGCACCACCACACTCAGCTAATTTTTTTTTTTTTAATTTTTATTAGAGACCAAGTCTCACTAACCTGTCCAGGCTGGTCTCCAACTCCTGAATTCAAATGATCCTCCTGCCTCAGCCTCCCAAAGTGCCTGCAATTACAAGGCGTAAGCCGCCGTGCCAGCCGACTGATCAAGTGAATTATGCATGTCCCTTGGCTCAAAAGTGAGAGTACCCGAAATAGAGTAACTTGTTCTTCTTATAGAATTATCAGAAGGTAACCCTTTTCTGAAATGCTGTTTTGCTAAATTATTTTTAATTTGTTTTCTTGGTATTTGGTCGTGACAATTTTTTTCTTGTCCCTCAACTACCACATTGTCAGCATTTCCTGAGGGTCTGATAGGTAGGGAAATGCACCGTGAAGGAATGTGGACCAAGCAATAAAAACACACAAATAAAAGAAGAAAACCCCATTGCAAAAAAGTCTGAAACAGAATTCTCGACTCTGCGTCACTCACCCGTGCCTAAGCCGTGCCCCGTTTCTCCCTCCCCGTTTCCACGCCGGGATGTGCAGCCCTACGTGCTCCTATGCCCAGTTCCTCTTTCCTACCTGCTCGTCAGAAAGCCGGCCGGCTCCTCTCCTGCAGCTCTGCACGAGGGGGACCCCTCCTCCCTGCGAGCACACAGCAGCCCCCATGGAACCACCATCCCAGCCCCGTGTGGAAATGCTCCTCTCTTCCACCCACAAACGGAATGCCCTTTTCAGCTTAACTAGGCACTTAGAATGCTTATCACTGTGGCCACAACTTTTGCAGTTTGAGGAGACAGCAAAGCTGGCCCGTGTTTTTTCCTTCTTCACGATTTCATGGATAGAAGTATAAATCAGTGAAAAGGAGGCAAGTTGTAATCATTTTAGGAGGTTAGTTTGCCATTGCTAAGGATGTGCACCTGGGAGGTACGTCTATGTCTTCTTCCGAAGGCTATTTTGAAGGCTTCAATATTTAAATGGGAAAGGGCAGATATTCGGAGAGAAATAGTTTTTCAAGTATCGGTAGATAAAGAGACAAAACGGTTGCATCTTTCTGAATCTTTGTTCAGACTGTCGCTGAGTGCACAATTTCCATGTGAGAGAGAGGCAGAGGAAACAGTCATTCAGGCCTTTATCCGGCCCAGCGAACCTGCATTTTTACATAAGCTGACATAGACAATAGGGCAGAGAAAGCAATCAGACAAGCATTTGTCTCAGGCGAGCAGAGGGACGACTTAGAGTATCGTCCTTTATCCCACACCTGTGAGGATAAGCATCAACTTGCATCTCCAGGGTGAAATTCAACAGAACTGCTCCATAATAAAGGTCTTGGGGCCTACGAGGAAATTCCTGGTGGGCAAATTGTGGGGGAGGTATGTAGCTTTTAATCTTTGTAGACATATTATTTAGGAACCAAACGGGAGGCAGGTTGGTATGACCCAGTTCCCAGTTTGGCTTTTTTCTCTTTGGCTTAGTGAGTTTGTAGTCCCAAGATTTATTTTCCTTTCACAAAAGATTGTTTGCTGAGGATGCTAAGATTCATGGCGAGAAACGTTACCAACCTCAGAGGACAATACTTTTTCCTCATGAAGTTGATTGAGAACTTTTGGCATCTCTGAATGGCCAGCGTCACTGCTTTCTCAGCTCTGAGCCGTTATTAAGTAAAACACAGGTTGCTTAAACGTAAGCACTATGATACCATGACAGCCGATCTGATAACCAGGATGGCTGCTAAGTGGCTACCTGGTGGGTGGTGTGTGGATTCGCTGGACAAATGGATGATTCTCTTCCTGGGCAGGATGGTGTGAGAGTTCATCACACCACCCAGAACACAACACAACTTAGAACTTAAAACATGTTCAAGGATTTCCCACTGAATATTTTCAGGCTGCAGTTGACCACGGGTAACTGAAACCATGAAAACAAAACCACTAATTAGGGGGACTGATGTGGTAAGTTTCTAACTGTTAATAATTTACTTGACTGTAAATGGATTACATTTGCTAATCAAAGACACTGAGTGACAGAATGAATTTGTTTAATACTCAACTATAAGCTATTTGTAAGGGACGTACTTTACCTTTAAGGAATGGAGAAGTTATTCCACGCACATGGAAACCAAAAATGGGCAAGGGCGGCTGTGCTGAGACCAGAGAAACTGGACTGCACATTGAAATCTCTCACAGGACACAAAGAATGGCACGTATAATCATGAAGCAGTAAATTCATTAAGAGGGTGTAACATTGTAAATATACATGCACCTTACATCTTTATAAATTAGGAACCTAAACATATGAAACAAATATTAATGATTTTGACGAGACAGACAGCAGCATAATGATAGTAGAACAGCTCAGTACCACACTTTGAACAGTGGGTAGATTATCCAGACTGATATGGTTTGGCTGTGTCCCTACCCAAATCTCACCTTGCATTGTAATAATCCCCATGTGTTAAGGGTGGGACCAGGTGGAGATAATTGAATCATGGGGGAGGCTCCCCCTGTGCTGTTCTCATGGTAGTGAATAAGTCTCATGAGATCTGATGGTTTTATAAATGGGAATTTCCCTGTACAGGCTGTCTTGCCTGCCACCATGTAAAACTTTGTTTGTCATTCACATTCCACCATGGTTGTGAGGCTTTCTCAGCCATGTGGAACTGTGAGTGAATTAAACCTCTTTCCTTTATAAATTACCCAGTCTCAGGTATGTCTTTCTTAGCAGCATGAGAACAGACTAACACACAGACAAAATTTAATCAAGAAATACTAGATTTGAGATATACTTTAGACTAAATAGACATAAGGGACATATACAGAATATTCCATCCGATGACAACAGACTACATGTGCTTCTCAAGCACATGTAAAATACTTTCCAGGGTAGATTTTATATTAGACCATAAAACAAGCCTTAACAAAGTTAAGAAACCTGAAATCATATCAAGCATCTTTTCTGATCACATTGGAATGAAACTAGAAATCAGTAACAGGAGAATAAAAGGGAAATTCACAAATGTGTGAGAATTAAACAACACACTCCCGAACAGCCAATGAGTGAAAGAAGAATCAGAAAGTAAATTTTAAAATGCCTTCAGAGAAATCAAAATTGAATGCAGCATTCCAAGTCTCATGGAATGTAGCAAAAGCAGCACGAAGAGAGATTTTTATAGTGATAAGTATCTACATTTTAAAAAATCTCTAATAAACAACTTAATGATATATCACAAAGAACAGAAAAAGGAGAACAAACTAAGCCCAAATTAATAGAAAAAAATAAAGTAACAAAGATATTAATAAATAGAGACCAGAAATAAATGAGACTAGAAAAATGATTTTAAAATCAATGAAACTAACAGTTGTCTTTTTAAAAAGATAAAATTTACAAACTTTATCTTAACTAATTAAGAAAAAGAGAAGGCTTAAATAAGTAAAATCAGAAATAAAAGAGGAGACAGTACAACTAATACCATAATAATACAAAGGTTCACAAGAGATTACAATGAACACTTTTATGCCAATGAATTAAATAAACTAAAAGAAATGAACAATTTTTTAGAAACAGACAATCTATCAAGAAATAATCACAGAAAATAGAAAACATGAACACACCAATAAATAAATAAATAAATAAATAAACAGCTCAGGACTTAGTGGTTCCACTGGGGAAGTCTACCAAACATTTTAAATGAGAATTAATACCAATTTTTCTAAAACTCTCCCCCAAAATTGAAGAGGATAGAGCACTCCCAAACTCATTTTACAAGGTCAGCACTGCCTTGATACCAAAGCCAGAAAGGGACACTAGAAGAAAAGAAAATACAGGCCAATATCCCTGATTAACAAAGAAGCAAAAATCTTCAACAAAATATTAGCAAATCTTATTTCACAACACATTAAAGTCTTATACATTCCAAACATTTATCCTTGAGATGCAAGAATGATTCAACATATGCAAATAAATAAATGTGATGCACCGTATTAACAGAACGAAAGACAAAAACCACATGATCATCTCAATAGTTACAGAGAAAGTATCTGACAAAATTCAACATACTTTCATGATACAAACTCTCAATAAATGTCATAAAGGCCCTACATGGAAGCCCACAGCCACCATCATATTTATTAGTGAAATGCAGAAACCTTTGTAACATTAGGAAAAAGAAGAGAATGTCTCTCGCCACTTCTATTCAACAGCATACTGGAAGTCCTAGACAGAACAAGTAGGCTAAAAAGGAAAGAAAAAAGGCATCCGAAGAGAAGAAGAAGCAAAGGTGTCTCTGCGTGGAGACGGCGAGATCTTACCTTGGCGACATCGCTTGTTTGTCTCCAGCGCCCTACGGCAAAGCACGTGTCATAATAAAGCGAGTTACACAAACTTTGTGTTTCCCAACTTACATTATCCTGTCTTCTATTAAGTGTGCAACACCGCTATGTCCAAAACAGTGTACGCTCCTTAACTAAAATACTTTATTGCCAAGAAATGCTGATGCAGAGACACGAAGTGAACACCTGCTGCTGGGAAAACAGTGCTAATAGACTTGCTCAATACAGGATTGCCACATGCCTACAATTTGTGAAAACAAACAAATAAAAACCCACATTCTCTGCAAAACACAATAAAGTGATACTCAGAAAACAAAGTACACCTGCAGAGAGAGAGAAAAAAAGATGGGGATGTGAACAGACTATTGGACAATAACAGAAGTCCAAAATAATTAACATGTAGTTGAAGTTTCACAATAACAGAAGAGACAGAATGAACAAAAAATACTTGAAGTAATAGTTGAAGATTTCTCAGATTGGTTGAAAGATAAATTCACTGATTCAAGAATCTCAGCAAAACACAATCAAGATGAATAAAAAGAGAAACATGACTAGGCATATCATAATTATACTGCATTAAGACATTTCATTAAAAAGAGAATGTATTGCCAACATATCTGAACTACAACAGAAATAAATTTTCTTGGAATTCCCTAAAGAAACCACAATATTCATGCCACCATAACTATGAACATTCATTTAATTCTAAAATAGCTCTTGTGTGCTTGCCATGGGCCAGGCACTGTGATACGTTCTGGAAATACCCAGTTCCTTTGTTCATTACCTTCCCCACTGGAAAACATCTATTCGTCGTTGGGTCTCGGATCAAGCACTCTCTTCTTGGTTAGTCCTCTGCAAACTGCTCCAGATAATTTACCTTTTTCACATCAAGAGTGAAACTAATTAACAGACTCATATTTTTAGCCAGGGCTTTCAATCAGCTTGGTAGAGTGATGCAATTGAATAAAAACAAATATCAAGTATCAAATGAAGAAAGCCTTTGTAGCATAATGGTCAAAAGACGCAAACAGAAAAGAAATGCAGAGATAACAAAGACACAGGAGAAAATTTCTTTTTATCATCTTTAGAAGGTGATATAAATCAGCTATGAAGCTCTAACAGGTACTCTTGAATGCAAGTTTCTGATAACTTTGGAGACTGTGACATCAGAATAGAGGAAAAATGTTCGTGACTCTTAATGAACTAAAATGTTCATTAATATCAAGCAGGACAGGAATTAACTGTATAAACTGGGCTAGTAGAGACTGGAGTGCTCTTTTTCATGTTTTGCTTAAAATATTCCCAATCCTTTGTTTTGCTTTTCAGAGTTAAGAAGACTTTTCTTTTGAGGTATTGACAGCTTTTTAACAACTTAGTATACTCCCATGAACAAAATTTGGAGCATATTTGTTTCTCCCTACCTGATTTTCCCCAGAATTTGAAAACTATTTGTGAGTATTCTTAAGTTATGGCAATATAGTTATTCGCGTACATGCAATAAGAATCTGTCCTCTTTTGTAACAGGACACAAATCGGAAAAACTGGTTATTTTACCAAGGCTTTGACTGGAACGGTATGCTTTCCTTTAAGGAATCAAACTTGACTGATAAAGCCAATCAAGCCCTTGGAAAACTGGCCTCAGATTTTGTGTACACAGTCCCTATACAAGGTTTCTGATCCGTGGTAAGTAAAGAATGTCACTTTCTGACAGTCCAGGAACCCCAGGTTATCTTGGAACCTCAAAAGGGGAGGAATTCACCCAACTCATAGGTATTTGATGGTACAAATCCATAGCTGGGCTTGGCTTTAAAAAGTCTTATCTCAGATTCCTTCTATGGAACAAAGTTCCATGAAAGCCAATTTAAAAGGCTTATGTGAAAAATAATCATTCTTACTGCACTTTATATTAAAAAAATCTGACCAAGTATAATAAAGCAAATTGATCCTACCATGATTTGTCTTTTAATAAAAATGGGAAACTGGAGGGATAAAAATTGTTTCAAAAACTATAGTACACCTGGTGCTAACTTCTAGTCTTGCCTGATGCTTTCCAGTTTTAATTATTTTCAGTTTGGATTAAATTCGATCTTTTCTGGCTACAAGACTCCAAAATAATGTTTTAAATTTTTTCCTTCTTCCCCAGTTTTCCTGATTGGAAATCACTGAAACCTAAGCTGTGCTTTATTAAAGGCCTGTGAACTTAAGACTGGACAACTGAAACCTCAGAAGAACAGCAACGACCTATTTAAATATGTTGCTGTTGAATATTATTATGTTTCAGCAGACGCTGGCTCTAAGCCCCTGAAACAGAGCGCTGCCGGGGACAAATGGGCCTCTTCCAGTCCAGTGGGCACCCAGCTCCCCATCGTGATGATCCCTCTCAGCAAAAAGTAGCCAGAAAGACCACAATGCTCCGTCTCCCTAGGAGTCTTGTGATAAATAAATATAGAAGCATGATAGAAATCGTGCACAAATTGACTGTGGGGATTGTGGCAGCCAGGTCTCACTAACGCAGGCCTCCATCACAACTGCTTCAGTACTGACGGAGTGGTTAAGTCAAACATCACCAGTGCCCTTTTACAAAGGCTGGAATATAACAAAAGTCCCTCCAAAGTTTTGCTTAGGCCTTTCCTGGGCCTTAAAGCATGACAAAATAAAGAAGGAATTCTTAACAGGACCCGTTTAGGATTAAACAAGTTTTATTATCTGAATTTAATACATGTATTTATATAAGCAAAAGTTTGTTTTAAATGCATTTATACAGACATTTAAAGCAAATCTGATCACTTAATTTACATGGATATTTTGAAGTAGAATTAAAAGCCAAAGAATATAAACTTCTCAATAGTCCAAATCTATATTGCTGTTTTGCTTTTCTGATAATTGTTCCGGTTTATGGTTTATCATTAAACTATTTACAGGATACTGTCACATTTTTAAAATTCCTAATCTGGAAGCTATTTTATCCTTACTTTTATTAATTTTTATAACTAGATAGACTCTTTGTTTTTCAGTGTACCCTCGTTTTATAGTATTGTGAGTATTCTTAGTTATAAACCCTTGACTTGGACGTTACCGTGTGGAGTTTTAACCTCGAGATGTTACCAGCAGTCACGGCCCCTGCAGTCCCAGGTGTGGTGACAGGCAAAGCACTCACACAGCCGAGCCCCTTCAGTGTGACGGTAGGTGAGTGGCCAACACCTGCAGGGCTCCTTCTAAGCACAGCGATCGTCCAGTCTTGTCCCTGGACCTTGATGGAGCCTGTCTGGTCCAACTTGGTAAAACATCTCCTTGGGGGACTTTTCCAGCATCTGCCACATGATGGCAGAGTAAGCCTAGAAAGATGGCAACCCAGTTAAGTAGTACATCCATGGTGTTTTCCTTTAATTTATAGAAGCTGTGCCCTCGGAAGGCAAGAATTATTGTTTATCAGGGGTGTGTATGATGCCTGGATGGCCAGAGGGCGCTCGTGTGCTAAAGCAAATGCTCAAACAGATTCTATAAATTTAACTTAAGCAGTGAACTTAAATCCTGAACTCACAGGTCACCAAACGTTAACGCCCAAGGAGAAACAGCGTGCTTTCCAGGAGCTGACCGTATTTTCGACAGGACTAATAACAGTGCTCAAGTAATTAGGGTGTGTGATACGGTTTGGATGTGTGTCCCCATCCAAGTCTCGTGTCAAGTTGTGGTTCTTAGGGTTGGTCGAGGGGCCTGGTGGGAGGCGATTGGACCATGAAAGTGGGTTTCCCCCTTGCTGCACTCGTGATGGTGTGTGAGTTCTCACCAGATCTGGCTGTTTAAAAGTGGGTAGCACCTCCTGCCTCCCTCTCTTCCTCCTTCTCCGGCCGCGTGAGATGTTCCAGCTTCCCCTTCACCTTCTGACATGATTTTAAGCTGCCTGAGGCCTCCCCCTCAACATGCTTCATATGCAGCCTGCAGAACATGAGCCAATTAAACCTCTTTTCTTTATAAATTACCTAGACTCAGGCAGTTCATTATTACAATGTGAGAATGGACTAATACAGTGTGGTTTAGTCCTTCTGCCTGCCCAGGAGCTTGGCGATGATAGAGTATAATAATTTAAAGATATTTGCAGGTTTTTAAAGAGCCCCTAAATTAGCCCCATAGAAACCACATGGCTTATCTATTGGATTTTAGATGTTCTGGAATCCAAAGATTAGAATGATGTCAATCAGTAAGGATATGGTCACTGTTTGAGCGTTTGCTTTGGCCCACGAGCCCTCTGGCCATCCGGGCATTATATGCACCCCTGCTAAGCAATAATTTTTACCTTCTGAGGGCACAGCTTCTATGAAGTCCGCATTTGTCCAGATCTCAGATCGTGTTGACCTCAGTGAGCTGCTTTGACTTCACTTAGGTGTTTCTCACAAACAATTTTGCTGAGAAACAGCACACCTTTGTGTCAGTTCCTGAACTATTTGACCCTATAGCAAATGCAGCAGAGAAAGACTCTATCTCAAAAAAAATAAAGAAAAAGATGAGACTCAGAAAATACAAATAATGGTGTAGATTTTGCCCAAAATATAACACGTTGACTGGATACTTCTCATTGCCTTTGAAAAGTAGTTTTTGTAACATGTAGACCGAATTGGCTGCATATTAGAACCATGCTAAAGCTTTAAAAAGCACCAATGCCCAGATTCCTTCTTCAGACGCTCTGATAGAGTTATTTTGGGGTGGGTTTTGAGTATTGACACTTGATTTAGGTGAAACTCAACACTGCGAGTTGCAGTAACCTGAGACTTTCGAGTTCTAAGTGTTCAGATAACTCCCTGAGCAATCCTCAGCAACGCTTCGTTCTGCCCACGGCATGCAGAAATGTAAGTGGCATCTAGCTACCCGTCCGTATCGCTCTATGTAGCCTCACAAATAACAGCCCTAAAGCATTTAGAACTGCTTATTAATCATTCTGCTAAAAAATGAAATGGACAGAGACCAAGTAAAACCCCACCATATCCCAACGCTCAGTTGCAGCTCCCTGCCTGTTACTCCTGATTTTCATTTGAAGATAAGAGGTCTTATGATTTTGAAATGATTTTCCTATCTACAAAATATAGTTATCTAATCTAAACTTTCAGCCACAGAGTCGCATCCTTCAAGAAGGTAAAAACATGTCCAGTTCATAGGTATTTTCTGTTTGCTTGAGTGAAGCTCCTCAGCCTGGCATCAGTCTCCTCCTAAAGACGCCTGTGTACTCTTTGCTCTCGGCTCTGTGCCTTCACTTATGCTGCATTGCAACATGGAATCCCTTTCATCTTCTTCTGCGTTTTTTTTTTCTGAGGTGGAGTTTCACGCTTGTTACCCAGGCTGGAGTGTAATGGCATGATCTCGGTTCACCGCAACCTCCGCCTCCCAGGTTCAAGCTATTACCCTGCCTCAGTCTCCCGAGTAGCTGGGATTATAGGCATGTGCCACCACACCCAGATAATTTTGTATTTTTAGTAGAGAAAACGTTTCTCCATGTTGGTCAGGCTGGTCTCGAACTCCCGACCTCAGGTGATCTGCCTGCTTTAGCCTCCCAAAGTGCTGGGATTACAGCTGTGAGCCACCATGCTCAGCCCCTTTTATCTTCTTGGTAGAAGTTCAATACTTAAAAGTCTAGCTGAAATTCTACCATCTTTATAACCATTTATTTATTTGTTCACTATCCATTTATTCATTGATTCAATTGATCAAGAAACATTTATTGAGTGTTTGGTACATGACTGGAATTGACATAACTACTCCAATTTAATGTGATTTTTAATCCTCTGGTTCTTAGCCATATATTGATCTACATATTAGTGAAGAACAAATTCCCAGAAGCCCTAGACACAGCAATCAGGCAGGAGAAAGAAATAAAGGGAATCTAAATTTGAAAGAACGAAGTCAAACTATCTGTTTGCCAGTGATATGATCACATACCTAGAAAACTCTGTAGACTCCTCCAAAGACTCCTAGATTTGATAAATAAATTCTGCAAAGTCTCAGGTTACAAAATTCATGTATGCAAATGAGTGCCGCTGCTGTGCATCAACAATGACCAAGCTGCAAAAAATAAATAAAATCTAAAAATATGCTTAGCCAAGGAGGTGACAAAGCTCTGCAAGGATAACTATAAAACGTTGCTTAAGGAAATCAGAGATGACACAAACAAATGGAAATACATCCCATGCTCATGGATTGAAAGAACCTATATCACAGAAATGAGCATACTTCCAAAGCAATTCACAGATTCAATGCAATTCCTATCGAAATAATAACATCATTTTTTCATAGAATTAGAAAAAAAATCCAAAAATTCATATGGAACCAAAAAAGAGCCCGAATAGCTAAAGCAAACCTAAGTAAAAATGACAAATCTGGAAGCATCACATTATCTGACTTCAAAGTATACTCTAAGGCTATAGTAACCAAAACAGCATGGTATTGGTATGAAAGTAGATACACAAATCAGTGGAACAGAATAGAGGCCCCAAAAATAAAGCCAAAAACTTAGAAGCAACTGATCCTCAACAAAGCATACGCAGACATAATTGGAAAAAGGATACCCTCGTTCAATAAATGGTGTTAGGAAAACTAGATAGCCACATGTAGGAGAATGAAGCTTGATCCCTTTCTCTCACCATACGCAAAAATCGACTCAAACTGCTTTAAAGACTTAAATCTAAGACCTGACACCATAACAATTCTAGAAGAAAACCTGGGAAAAACTCCTCTGGACATTGGCCTACGCACATAATTTACAAGAAGGAAAAATCCAATTTGCATACTGTGAAATAAGTAAAAATACTTTGTATATACAAACATTAATTCAATAGAAGAGATTGCTGTTTTTGTTATGACTCTTAAGACTCCTGGAACTTACATCAAAATTATCTTTTTATACTGTTATCAGTTGCTGTTGAAGGCAAGTAATACTAATGTGCCACGATTGTCTGTGAAATGTCACACAATGCCATGCCCTCAGGATCAAGGCAGGTAAGATAACGTGTGAGTTGTCCAGGAGAAAGGAGAAAAAGATTGGTGGGGCCCCTGGCAAAGGGGAGAGGGAGCATTCAACTTAAGGAGATTCAGACATTAAAAGTCGTACATTCATAGTGTGTGGCCACAGGAATCACATCTCTGGGTCCTAATTAGCCTTCCTCACAATTAAATTTCACCCGATTCTTCATCATATTCTCCCACCGATGTTTATTTAACATCCTAGTATACTTATCTGTCATCCTCCAGGCTGTTTCAGAGTTTCACCATGCCACATACTTGATTGCATCCCTGACTCTAACGGGTGTCTACGTCCTAGGTGGCAGCGTGCGGAGGAAAGAAAACCCAGACTTGGGAACCCGGCATTTTCAGATGAGCATGCGTGGCTGTCTCCTGATGGCTGCCATGTGACCTCAGAAGAGTCTGTCAATCAGTTGGAGCCTCCACAGTAAAAGGGAACGTCTCTGCCCATGTCACAGTGCCGTGAACGGCCCACAGGCACCACAGGGAAAGCACTTCGTGCATAATTCAACATATATTTAATTTTCAAGAAATGGTGGCTATTATGTGGCTGAATAAATAAATGAAAGTTAGATCTGACAGTTCTATTATATCAAGATTATGAGTCTTTTGCAGGTGCATTTGAAATATAAACATCACTGATAAAATAGTATCAATATTTTAAAAACAATTTCTCTTTAATAAAGGTCTTCTTTCTCCTCATATTCTTAGTTCTAAGATATTACCAATATTAACCAAAAATCAGTAGAAGTGAACATTTTATTGATATGAAAGGTGAAGGCTAGAAAGATAGATTAATGTCTCTTTCTTAAAGGAACTATCCCTGAACATTTTCTTTCAACTAAGAACTGTCTCTTTATAAATAGAAATAAAATCACCAATAGAAAATACAGCCTTCCTAGTTAAATTCTATTGATAGCCAAGTCACAACAAACTGTGGTCATTCCATATTTTATTGCTCTCAACATACACTGTTGCGAGCAGCCAAGGTCAGCTGGTCCACAACCGTAAACTCTTCCAGGATAATGTCTAATAACTTGTCCTCTCTGTAGCTCTAGCATCTAACTCAACGCCCAACACAGAATAAATCTCAGTTCGGCAATTTATCATCTCTGTTACGCATGACTTTAACACAGGTTTGCAGGGTGAAAACATTAGACGTGATTCTTGAACTCAAGGAGGTTAGAGTCTAGTATACTCATTAAATAATTGTTGACTCAACGTAACTTAATTTCACCTTACATACCAGTAGTAGCGTGGTTAAGAGAGCTCTCCGGAGTTGGACCGCCTACTGCATTTCCACTTCTTACGAATGTTACTTTGGGCAAGTCGTGTAAATGGCCTCAGCTTCCATTTCCTTGTAACCCGTAACAGCTAATGGGAATCTTCGAAGTCTTTGCTTACTAATTCCTCACGTCAGTGAGGTAGGGGCCGTTATTATCTGCATCTTGCAGGTGAGTGATCTGAGGATCCAAGGGTTTAGGCAAGTGAAAGGGGTAGAATTTAAATGCTCTGAGCATATGTACTTTTCAGTACTGTTACACTGCCCCGTGTGGGTATATTCAGAGAGCTACAGAAGGTGGCTGATGAGAAATGAGGTGATATATATCAGATGCACAGTGCCTAGCTGGGTGGTAGGCAGTCAGTGACATGATTGTAATTATGATGATGATGATGATGATGATGGAAGACTTCGGTATTAATTGGACAATTTGAAAGAATAAAGGGGTCTTCCCACATTCCAGAAACCCAGAACTGTGTATAAAAATTGAACTATTTAAATGTTCACAGGTGAATCTTCTTTTTGTCAGAATAGACAATGTGATCCTTCTCCTCCATTTGTAATGCAGATAATATTTCTAATTCACCAGAATTTTCCCATAAAATCTTATTTCATTTATTCTGAAAAACATTTCACCCTTGGTTTTGACCACTTTTCATCAGAATACACCCTCCTCTCTCATTGCTTAATTCTGTGGAATCCTATTTCAGTCATTATGATAAAGAGCATGGGAACTTCCAGGACATTCTTCAAAGAAAACTGTCAGAGTTGACACTCGTTAAATGGTATGTTTCTGCTCAAAACAAAGTAAGAGAGTTTAACTTATGTGCCAAGGTTCTCACTCATTCATTGCAGTCAGGAACATTGCCCAACACATTTCTGTTGCTTATTCTAACATGAGTCTCCCCACCCCTCGGAGAAGATTTTTCTCTAACTCTCGTTATGTTTTGTTTAGGTGCAATACACCAACGTTAATTTAAATTATCCAAACTGACAATGATGAAATTTCACTTTTTTCTTTTTTTTTGACATATAATAATATCTTTTTTAAATTTCAATACTGTATTTTCTTTATTTCAATATATACAAAATGTGCTAAAATTATTAAATACTTTATTAACTTTTTTTGTTTTTGTTTTACAGTTAAAAGTTTTTTTTTTTAATTGCATTTTAGGTTCTGGGGCACATGTGAAGAACATGCAGGATTGCTGCATAGGTGCACACGTGGCAGTGTGATTTGCTGCCTTCCTCCCCTTCACCTCTATCTGGCATTTCTCCCCGTGTTATCCCTCCCCAACTCCCCACCCGCCACTGTCCCCCCCCAGTTCCCCCGACAGACCCCAGTGTGTGACACTCCCTCCCTGTGTCCGTTGCTGTCTTTTTTATTTAGAGTTACTTCATTGGCCTTTAACTGAGGGTCTTTACTCTGTAAGGAACCAGACACAAGCATGTAGATCTCCCAATCTTAATTAATATCAATGTAATTAATTCATTCACCTACAAATATTTATTGAGTTCCTCTGCAGGGCCAGGGGAAAGTGATGAAGACACACTCTACCCTAAAGCAGATCACAGTGTAGTTACGGAGGCTGACACCAAAGCCGTCATCACACAAAATAAACAAGGAATACACAGTTTCCTGCTTTCGATTTGCCACCAATCCAACGAGCACAGCTCTACCTTCTGTGTTACAAACTATGGTTTTTCTGAGCTCTTTTGTTTCCACGGCCAACAAATACCAGACATTAGCTATAACTACTGTGTGATGACTTTGACTCGGTCTAATCATAATCCTTAAATTCACGACACATTGGAATGCAGAGTGAGTTCACCAACATTCCCCAGAGCGTGTCAACACCTCTCCAATGACAGGAAGTCAAAACATTTCAAGAGCTGCACCAGGAGGAGGCAGCTTGTTTATCTTGCTTCATAAGCAGCAGACCAGGGGAACAGGGGAGCCCAGTCATAAATCATTTCCATCTGGAAACTCAGCCGCGGGTTCTGTCTTCTCTGGGCGAGAAGGGGCTACAATCTTCACTGGAAAATATTCTATCTAAAATAAATACTAAAGGAGAAGTCCGCTTGCCTGAATGGAAACAGCACGGATCTGCTTCAGGTTCATTAGGGGCAAAAGCTGTTCTAGGTTTCAACCCAAAGTAGCCCTCACTGCCTGTATGAATCCCCAGCCAGAGAACGGTCTCATTTAGCAGGTGAAATACATCCCAATCCAGAGGGAGGAGAAAAGATCAGGGAAGTACAAAATAAGTGTCGCCGTTTAAACCTTTTAAACCATGAGCAGTTAGGAGCCCACCTGCATCCATCAAATCTGAGTATCTATGAGCAGACAGTCAGCGAGTGTGAGAAAAAATGGGCTGAGACCCCAGTGCAGCGGTGTAAACATGGAGCCTGCGTGACTCCCCTGCCGGCTCCGCCCCGGGGTAGCCGAGACGGAGGGGGAAGCTGTCATGTTTTGTATTTCTCCTCTAATCCATTCGGGCCTCAGGGCACGTGATGAGCTGCCTCGATGACCGCCCGGCTCAGGGGTCTGTAAACATCCGCAGCTCATCGCGGCCTGGGGGCTCAGGTGCTTCAGGACCCGACACACTGACTTTCGCCTTGCATGGCACGTGCGTGAGTAACACGCAGAGACACGGCTTATCAGTAAAACTGTGATTCCGAGTCAGATTCTGCCAAGTGCCTGCATTCGTACCCCAGCTGCGTCCTTCTCAAAAGCTGGAAATCTTTGAGCAGTGTTGAAAACATGAGATTTAGGATCTTACAGACCCTAGTTTGGATCCTGGTTTACCACGTAAGAGCTGCGTGATTTTAGTTACCAAAAATAATACTGTGAAAGTACCGGTGATGTTTGAGAGAACTTGTACTAGAACTAAATCAACAACACAGAGAGAAAAGCAAGGAGAATTTCATCTTATGCTGCAGGGTCAGAAGTTTAATCACCAGAGTCCTAGTTAAACCTTGTGTCAGGCACTACGCTGGCCGTAAGAGATTTAAAAACTATCCTTTCCCTCCTGCGTTTTATTGTCTAGTGTGAGAAATGTGTACTGATCAAATAATCATAAACAGAAATACAGGAGTTTTTTTTGAGACGGAGTCTCACTCTGTCGGCCAGGCTGGACCACAGCGGTGTCCCGGCTCCGGGTTCCAGCGATTCTCCTGCCTCAGCCTTCCCAGTAGCTGGGATTACAGGCATGCATTACCACGCCCAGTTAATTTTTGTATTTTTACTAGAGATGTGGTTTCCTCATGTTGGCCAGGCTGATCTCGAACTCCTGACCTCGGGTGATCTGCACGCCTTGGCATCCCGAAGTGCTGGGATTACAGGTGTGAGCCACTGTGCCTGGCCTCGAGTTTCTATAATAATAAGTGTGATCAAAGGGTAAGTGCAGGAAGCCATGGGGGGTATGAGAGGCTCTGAATTAATCCACAGCTGAGGATGATAAAAGGGTTCATGGCAGAGAAAACAACAGCCTCGAGGGAAGGGAAGGGCTGCAGCAAACGAAGAGTGGGGAGTGCCGGCATCTTCAGCCGCGGGGGTAACTTTCAAGGACACTGGCCTTCCCGGCCTAGAAATGTATGTGAAATAAAAACATGATAAAGTTAAAAAAATAGTTCTTAAATATTCTTGGCCCAAATCAAAGTAATTTATACTGAATAATATCTAATATTCCGTTCAGGAGAACCAGGGTCACGTGTCCACTCTGAACGCTGGCTCAAAAGTTCGTGAATATGATGCAAATGGGCAAAGCTGCCAAATCCGGGAGCCTCGACGGGGATTCCCAGTTGGGTAAAGAATTCTCGCAGCGCACATTAGCGACTTATCTAAGATTTCTGAGCTGGGAATATATTCGTTATCCTTATAAAAAGATAAATACATAAAATACAAATGTAAGCCCCATATAATCCCACTCCATGAAAAAACTTCCAAATTTGGTTTAAAAACTCACAGAATTATTAATAGTAGTATATTATGTATGCACAGAGAGACAGACTCCTGTAAAAAGTGAAATGAAATTAGACATAGGTTTTACATCATGCTTATTTTCTCACTACCATATTATGAACATGGTTTTTAAAGACAAATGAAACGTTCAAAAATATTAAAATTAACTGAATTTTATTTTTGTTCTTGGCAGCTATTACAGTGCACCCTCTCTTTCAACAGATCTAAAGCATAAATCCTGTACTATTTGCCTACCACAAACACAAAGTTACAAACATTTAAAAATCAAATATCTGGATGCTTTTACCATATAAATTTAAACAGATCATTTGAAAACCTGTCTTTGACTGAAGGAATTGATTTTTTATTTTTATTAATTTTTATTTTTTAGTGTTTGATACCACTGGATTCTTTGGGTTAATGCAGAAATAATAAATGATTAATAACGGCAGAAAACCTTTTAAGTCTTGAGCCTGCTTCTCCGGTCATGCCGGTTTCTTCAGATGCACCTTCAGAGAACAATGAAAAATGACCAATTTTGTAATTTCTTGGCAGTTCCACACTAAGCCTAAATGTCAAGATACATTAAGATTGGAGACTATCTCAGTATTTTGATAAGTTGACAGCCAATATGTAAGTCATTACTTTAAAGTACACACCAATTACATGTGTGTATAATCAGCTTTTTAAATAAACACGGCCTCTACCCTTTCCTCTGATTGTAAGAATTTCTGTTAGTGTTAGATCTTGGCACAGCCAGCATTGGTTTTTGTCAGCTCATAAGTAACCTTTACCTTGAAAAGTTTATACTACTCCTCTGTGGACTCTCTCTAATCAAAAAATAAGGTAAAGAAAGAAAACAGAACGAAACTTCTTAAAATGTCACGTGGCCAATCAGATCATCAGCCAGACACTTACAACGGTTTCCCTAATAAATTATAGCCAGATGGTCCAATTCACTCATTTAACAAGACCATAAATGTATCAGCATTATGCAAATACCTTGCAAAGTAATTCAGACAATATACAGTTTACGTTAGTTCACAGGTTTCTAGTTTGCTTCACTACTCTGTGTCGGCACAAAAGCAAAAGACACCAATAAAAGAAACATGTTTGTTTTGCAGAAATAAAATGCTAGATTAAGAGAACCAGACAGTTCCTGCCCTCCTCCCTCCCTCCCTCCCTCCCTCCCTCCTCCCTCCTCCCTCCCTCCCACCCTTCCTCCCTCCCTCCTTCCCTCCCTCCCTCCCTCCCTCCCTCCCTCCCTCCTTCCTTCCTTCCATCTTCTCCTTTGGCCCTCACTGACTAATATTTCTACTATGAATCAATTATGACGTGTGGCACAGCTGCCTACAGTTCCCAACCACAAAGAAATTGGGTTAACAATTAGGAGAAGTTTTGTTTTAAAGTTCCCTAAAAGGTGTCAAAACAGCTTAGATGGCAAGTATGGATTGAAAGTTTAGTTTATGGAGACACTTTGCTCTCAGTACTAAATGAAGTATAATAACACAATTTGTATATATAGGTGACTTCCCCCCACATCCCCACAGCTGGGACTAGCGAGCCAATGAGGCTTGAGCTGTAGCTGTTGGTGCCGGGAAGCAGGAGCCACTGGAACACAGACTGTGACGTGACTGAGGCGCAAGTTGCTGCTGGGATTAGTCACTGGCCAGGCGGGGGCTCCTGCTGACAAACTGGAAAACCCAGAGAAAACAGATAAATTTGCAACTGTACATAGGGATGGAATTCAGAGCAATGTCTTGAGCAGGAAGATAACTGGTTGGAAGGGAGCATAGGTAAGTAGCTGGGTGATAGAATGTTCCACACCTTCTTTTGAGGGTTGGTTGCTCTCAGCATACAATTGTCAAACTTGTCAAGATCTGCCAATACCTCACATCTCAACTGTACATTAATCACGTCTCAACCTCCTGTTTCTTCATATGCAAAGGTGGTGAGGAAGTCCACATAGGTCCAGCAGCTCATATGCCTCTCAAGCATGATCCGCAGCAGAAGAATTATTCACGGCAGACATTAGGGTGTGGACGGCACATCTGGGAGCTGCCAGGTGGTTCTGGGAGCACTGCTTATCAATCTTCCTGATGTTCCCCTTTCCGCTGCAAAAATACTCTCAGCTACTTCATTTTGTCATTGAGGAAATGGTGGAAAATGATACAATTTCTTGGAGTTCCCTAGCTCTGTACATGGAGAGGACCGGGGAGCAGCCACACCACCGTAGCGCTGAGCACACCGAACACAGAGCTCTTGAGACAAGGTCTCACTCTTTGCCCAGGCTGGAGTGCAGGGGTGCAAGTCTCCTGGGTTCAAGTGAGAAGCTGGGGCCACAGGTGCACACCACTACACCCGGCTAATTGTTTTTGTTCATTCTGTTGTAGAGACAGGGTTTCGTTACGTTGCCCAGGCTGGTCTCAAACGAGCAATTCCCTTGTCTCTGCCTCCCAAGACGCTGGGACTACAGGCGTGAGCCACTGCACCCAGCCCCAGCGCTTGGTTTCTAAATATCAGCCTACAGTGAAAGTTACCAGAGCTCCTTGAAGAAATGATTAACTTCAGGGCAGAGCCAGGGGAAAAAAAGAAGCCTGAGATTCTTTATTGTGCCAGAGAGTAAAGAATTATTCAAAAAAATGATGGAGATACATCAAAAAGATGTCAGAGACAGATTAAAAGACCTCCTACTGGCCAAACCTGCGGTAATTTGAGTTTAAAAATAAATAATGATGGTAACAGATTACAATCTATTGAAGAAAGTCGGAAACCATGTTTTACATAGATTAATAGAAAAATAAATGGAAAGCTCTGTTGAGCAATGAGATATTTATATCTGTAAAGTATTACAAATGCTTATTTTCTTTAAAGAAAATAATAAAGTTACTCTTTTTTACAGAAACCTAGTGGATATTACCTTCAACAAGCAACGAAAGCTAAAATGAAATCCAAATTGAGGGGTGTGTTGCAAAATAATTGGCCTGTAATCGTTAAAACTGTCATTGTTATTAAAAAAAAAAAAGGAAAGGCTGAAATTCTTGAATGTAAGAATAAACATCTACTTTAGTCACTATATATAAACAAACATATTCCAACTGAATACAGGTGTTTACTAAAGTAATGTCTTGAGGATTTCATTTCATTTTATTTATTTTTTTGAGACAAGGCCTCACTCTGTTGTTGCCTAGGCCGGACTGCAGTGGTGCACTCACAGCTCACTGTAGCCTTGACCTCCTGGGCTCAAGTGATCCTCCCACCTCAACCTCTCCAGTAGCTGGGACCACAGGCACACACCACTATGCTTGGCTAATTAAAAAAAAATTGTATACTATGAAGCTATAAAAAACGATGAGTTCACGTCCTTCATAGGGACATGGATGAACCTGGAAACCATCATTCTCAGCAAACTGACACAAGAACAGAAAATCAAACACCGCACGTTCTCACTCATAGGCGGGTGTTGAACAATGAGAACACATGGACACAGGGAGGGGAACATCACACACTGTGGTCTGTCGGGGGGAAATAGGGGAGGGACAGCGGTGGGTGGGGAGGGTGGGGAGGGATCACATGGGAAGAAATACCAGATATAGGTGACGGGGGATGGAGGCAGCAAACCACCTTGCCATGTGTGTACCTATCCGACAATCCTGCATGATCTGCACATGCACCTCAGAACCTAAAGTGCAATTAAAAAAAACAATTGTAGACACAGGGTCTGCCCAGGCTAGTCTTGAGCTCCTGGGTTCAAGCAACCTTCCCTCTTCAGCCTCCCAAAGTTCTGAGATTACAGGTATGAGCCACTGTGCCCAGCTGAATTTTATTTTAGAATAAAAAATAGCCTGAAAATATACATGTTTAATAATTATTTTAACTTTATAAAAATGTTTAAATTCTTTCTTTTCATACAACTGTAGAATTTTGCCTCTGAAGGTGCAATATTTAGCCACAAGTGTTCATAGAGAGATGTCTTCCTCCTGTGCACATGGGAAATATCCTGCAGAATTTAGGCTTCCTGATCCATGATTGACACAAATATAAAATAAATCATTTGACCTCTAGAAGAAACTGTTTATTGTCACTAATAAAAGGGGTGAAGGTGAAGGAAACACGTTAGCCACGTACGCCTGCTCATCTTTCCAAAAGCCACAAGAAATTTCAAATTGTTTTGGTCTCAGATAAAGTATGTTAATTGCTATTTTGTGGCTTAAGGGTCCCAGCTTCTAAAGGAATACATTTAATTGCAATTAAGTATGTAATTTTCCTTGCTTCTTGGCTCCCTTAAATCCGAGTGGCCTTGGATTTCAAGGTCTCTCTACCTGAAAATTTCTCAGATGAGCACATTTATCTCACATCGCTCTGCTCATTTATCTCCTCAGATTGGCCCTTAGCCCCGCCTGTCACAAAGCAACTTGCGAGCAACGTGGCTGAAACTGAACATAACACAAATGCAAGTGGCCCAGGGAATGTGCCATCGGGCTATAGGCTGGAACCAGGCACCCCCACGGGAACTGTCCGGGACCTGGGCGGCTGCATTCCAATGCTGTTGTCTCGCCTCACCCGTCGGCTACGTTGGGACCTGTCCCTGTTGGTTTCTGCCGGGCCCTGGATGTGGTGACCTGACACTTTCCCGAGCTGTAGTTTGGGGTCGGTACTTCGTCAGGGACTGTCCAGGCACGTGGCCTGTGATCCACTCTCCCGTTCCTCAGGCTAATTCTAGTCACGGACGTAAGCAGGAGCCTGTCAGCCGGACGCAGACTCAGGTGGCCGAGGGTTCTACGTGGGGAACAGGGAGGAGCCGGTGAGGGGCCGCGAGGAGGCGAAAAAGGCAAACCCGAAAGGGGCTGGGGTCCGGCGGGAGCCCAGGGAGGCGCCGCGTGAGAACAGGCGATGCGGGAACCGTCACAAGCGTCTGTGGTCGTGGGTTGGGACCGAGTACGTTGTGCGGTTTCGCAGCACCGGGTTCCTGGAGCGGACTCGCCACGGCGGGCGGCGGGGTCCTCGGGTCCCGGAGCAGCTCTGGGCGTGTGTTCAGGGAACCCTCGGCGCTTCGGGGAGGTTCGCAGCTCATGTTACAAACAGCAGAGAACAGGGATGCAGGTTGTGTTGCCTTCCCGCTGTTTCTGTGATAAATCACCAAATGCTTTGTCACCTAAAGGGGTGCAAACATATCATCTTAGCGCTCCGGAGGGAGGAAGTCTAGGAGCGTCCGCAGGACCGCATGCCTTCTGAGCCTCTGGGGAGAATCCCCCAGTGGGCGTCTTTTAGGAGGGCTCGCAGCCCCTCCTGAATCATCAAGGCCGCCAGCGTGATACTCTCGGTCCTTCTGACCCCGAGCCTCCTGCCACCCTCTCGTGAGGACCCATGTGATCCCGTGGGGCCCACCCGACAGCCCAGGGTGACCGCCCCATCTCGAGATTCTTAATCACGTTTGCAAGTCCCTTTTGCCATGTGAGGTGACATGTTCTTCATGTCCAGGGACTACGACGTGGGCATTTTCGAGGGGCCATTACTCTGCCTACAATAATGGTTAAGAAAAGAAACAAGCGGTGACTTGTTAAGTGTCGTTCTGTGTAGACAAGGTCTTAACCACAGCGTGTCAGGGTACTCCATCCTTACCTCAAGTGCCTGCGATTGAGAAGTACGAGTGCCCTAAGGTGCTCAACTGAGTCTTTCTAGCTCCTACAGCAGGAAGAACTCTAAAGGGCGAATCCCAAGCTGCTGCACAGGTAGGCCTGTCTCTGCAAAGAGCGTGCTGTGGGAGGATTAGCAGCCCGCAGACGGGCTTACGACTCTTATGATTCATCCCATGCTGAATCATCTCAGGATAATGGTCCACTAGTCTATTTTGGATTCTTTGTATTTTTATATTCTTAAAGTGCATGAATCATCTACCTTTTGACCCAATAATGCTGCAAAATAAAATACCTCAAAATGCGGTGGCTTAAAACAATTATAACCGACTGCAGTCTCCTCTCTGACGAGGGGCTCACTCAGGCGCCTCCGGCCAGCCTCGGATTGGGTGTGAGCTCTGCAGTCCTGCTGGGCTTGCTGCGTGATTTGGGGTCAGCGGCCTGCAGACGTGCCTGCTCTGCTCCTGGCGAAGATCGCTGGCTGTGCTACACGTGGTGCTCACAAGCACATGCCTCTTCCATCCCTCGAATTGCTTAGTCTGGGCATGTTCTCAGGATTGCGGAGAAGCGAGGGAGGCAGCACAAGCCTACGGAAGCTTCCTGAGGCCTCTGCTTCACCCAGGTCTGCTGACGTTCTTCTGGCCACCGTGAATCTCATGACCAAGCTGAGCTTCCGGGTAGGGAAGGGGCCTTCGACTCTTAAATGAGAGGAATCGCAAAGTCACAGGGCAGTGAGCGCCGGTACGGTGAGACGTGCAGCTGCACCGTGAATGCAGACGCTCCCCACAGTCCACAGTCCACAGTCCCGGTTCCTCTGGAAATCAAAATGGCAGCAAGGAACTTCCTCGTGCGTTATTTAACTCCTGTCTTCTCTAATAAGGAGAGTGATTCTCACTGGTTGATGCGTCTCTTTCACGACCCAGCACTGGAGCCCAAGGGCACCCTTAGAGCACAAGAGATGGAGTTTTAAGGGCAAAAGTAAGTGCCCGCCTGCACAATCGGAATATCAAATTGATTGCTTTAGAAAATCTTCCCGTGGACTTCCTTGGAGAGACAGCGTTGTTGGTGAGTCGTGGACTTGAGGCTACGACACAGTGTAAACACCTCTGTGGAGACTGCCAGGAGTGTGATGCCTACTCCCTTAGCTGTTTCCAAACACACTTTCTGGCTCAGCAACCCCACAGTTTCAGAACTGAGGAAAAGAAGATGCGGAAAATAAAGGGAGAAAAGTAATTCATTAGAGAAAACAAAGAAACTACCGACTGTATCAGGAACTTCCACATGTGGTCCAGCAACCCCTGTGGAACCGTGTGGGGAAGGTCCAGTCATCTGAACGGTACTGATGAAAAGTTACGTATTAAGTTTCATCGGGCCATTTAACAAGTACATAACAGAGCCAGGATTTAGCCCGAGACCATCAACTTTAAAATCATTGTCCTTTCCCAAACCTTGCATTAATTCATAATCAGAGTCTGCGGTCAGGAATTACAGGCAACGCATCCATGTGGCTATTTCTCCATGGTTTCTCAATGTCGAGATCATCAAGAAAACAATTAGCCTCAAAGTCAATAAAATTGCTTCTAAAGTACAAAATAAATTACCAAATTGTAATTATTTCTAAAAACATATCTTTTATAGGTAATGTATTAATTCGGTTCCTGTTTGATTAATAACCAGTTCTTAGTAATTGGTTTTGGAAACTTCCTAGTCCTTGTGATTCAGAGGGTGCTGCAGCGTTCCTTCCGTGTGACGCCGTTGAACTCCTGCTAAGTCCCACGGGCTGCGTGTCACTCGGCTACGCAGAGCAAACATGCCAAGCCGTCGCCCGTGTCCCAAAGCCGTGGACAAGACAATCAGGTTTGCTGACGTCGGTCCTCAGGCTCCAGAGACTCACCTGTCCTGTCAGAACACGCTCAGGTAACGCGTGGCTGCCACCGCTTGTGTAAATCGTATTTATTGAAGATTCACATGCACACAGCGCCTTGGAGCTTTATAGGGAGAGTCACAAACACGTGACGGCAGTTTGACACCGATGTTTTCCTCCACTTGGGTTAAAATGTCACCACTTGGAGTGTGAAGTTAAGAACACGGGGTTCTTGGGAAGATGATATTCCTAAGGAGTCTTCGCGTGAGGACCACCCCTCAGAGGGCCCAGAGCAGCCTCGGCAGCCGCGTGGGCTCTCCCCTCTCCAGTGGCCCTCCCTGCTGAGGCAGGTGCCTCCCGAGCCCGACTTCCACACAGTCCTGGTGTTTTCTGTTCCAGGGACAATGACTCGGCAGCTTCTTTTGTACCAGGAAGTCTCTTTTCCCTTTGTTTCTTGTTTTCTGATGAACTTCAAAGCTGCCTTAGGGTAATTATAAGAAAGAGAATTGAAAGCTAGTGAGAGTTCAAACAAAGGTGACTGAAGTGATTCAAAGTGAAAAGTAAATAATAAAACAAAAAAGTTAAAGGAAGGGTTTTCTCATTATTATTGTAATATACTTTTGTAAAGGGGAGATTGAGTTTGTGAAAATTAACAAGAAGAATCAGGCTTAAATTAAAACAGAGATATTTTGCTCAGCTAGAGAAAGCAATGCTGATCTTCCACCATTAGATAAGTTGGGCCGGGCACAGTGGCTCATGCCTGTAATCCCAGCACTTTAGTAGGCTGAGGCGAGCAGATCACGAGGTCAGCAGTTCAATACCAGCCTGGTCAACATGGTGAAACCCTGTCTCTACTAAAAATAAAAATAGGCCAGATGCAGTGGTTCATGCCTGTAATCCCAGCACTTTGGGAGACTGAGGAGGGCAGATCACGAGATTGAGACCATCCTGGCCAACACGGTGAGACCCCATCTCTACTAAAAATACAAAAATGTTAGCTGGGTGTGGTGGTGCGTGCCTGTAGTCCCAGCTACTCAGGAGGCTGAGGCAGGAAAATTGCTTGAACCCAGGAGGTGGAGGTTGCGGTGAGCCGAGATCACACCACTGCCCTACAGACTGGGCCACAGTGCAAGACTCCGTCTCGAAAATAAATAAATAAATAAAAATTAAAAAGTAATTAGCTGGGCGTGGTGGTGCTCACCTGTACTCCCAGCTACTCGGGAGGCTGATGCAGGTGAATAGCTTGAACCCAGGAGGTAGAGGCTGCAGTGAGCTGAGATCATGCCACTGCATTATAGACTGGGCTACAGAGTGAGACACTGTCTCAAAAAAAAAAAAAAAAAAGATGAGTCATGAATGATGTTTCTCTCTGTTGTGAGGAGTGAAGAAATAAAATACAGAAAACGTAGCCACCATTCATACTTATTAACAAGAATTTAATATGTCATATCTTTTCAACTTGTTTAAACATTAAAAAGGCATTTTTTGCTGAATTATGTTGTTCTTTTAGGACAAGATCCTCCGAGTCAGAGATTGGCAGGATGTTCCTCGGTGCTCTGTGTGCAGCACAGAGGTGAGCAGGAGATTTGCTCTCCAAAAAGCTTGAGCGGTCACGTAGCAAACAAAACTAAATGGATTTCTTTACTGTAGGAAAATCTTCGTTCTTCAAAACACCAAGACGTGATTTTAATCACAAAGGGGGCACTTTAAGAAGAGGTTCCCAAAGCTTATCTCCAGGCAGGACCCGTTTCCTGGGCCCTCAGTGTCTCCCACTGCAGAGTCCTGCAGACCACCTGGGAAAATACCCCTCTTCCTGGAGTCAGGGTTTTAGTGTAAGTCCCATTGAGAGCTTCAAATATCACTTTTATGTAAGACCCAGTAATTCTACTCCTATTTAATTTGGCGCCCAATTATTTTGTCACTCTTCTAATTAAGTGTCTTTGGTATACCCTGCTTCCTCTAATTTCCAGCTTCAACCTCGCCCGGCCCCCAAGGCCAGTCTGACCTCGCTCTGCCGCTTTCAGCTCTTACGACTCTGCACAACCTGCCCTAGGGCCTCTGTCTACTTTGCCAGATTTACTCTAAGAAACACTAACTTTGGCACCTAGCAGAGCAGGCATCCAGCAATTTTCAGAGCAGATAGTGTGAAAAACAATAGAAAAGAATTTGTACGTAGTGACCGCACCTTGAGAAAATGAGAAAAATCCAAGAACTCTCTGTAATTAGTAGTGAAAACCCTGAAACAAGAACCAAGTATTACAGAGGAGGCTGTGCAGGGCAAGGCCCGTGGCACCCACTGGGGAATTCCTGTTTCTTGGAAGAAATGACATCGAAACAAAAATAATGCCCTCAGTGACCCTGGGAGGGGCAGTTGGAGAGCACGGCACGCAGAAGAAACTCCTTCTGACGTGGGTTTCTACCCAGTGTAACCTCGGTCTGTTCTGTGTCTCTCTCAGTGCAGCTGCTTTCTGACGGTCTCAACAAAGCCCTTTATTCTCCTTATGAAGCCTCCACGATAAAGAAAATACTTGCAGGGTGTTCTGCGCAGCACCTGGGCTGCAGTAGACACTGCTATAGTTAAAACCGTCTGGCAGAATGAACTGAATAAGCTCAATGGATCTTCAGTGATGGGTGACTTGTCTTACCCAGGCTTCCTTGTGTCAGCTTAGGTTTCATATTCTATTGTTCTCAAAACGCAGTCACGTAGTTCTGTGTGAAACGTTCTGGATAACCTACGAAAGTAAATGCTGCAGGTGAGCAATTTCCACCTGGATTTTCAAAATACTGAAATAACGAATACATTTCTGACATTACGTTTGAGGCTCTGAAGTATGCTGGCAACTCGGCTGTGAAGTGTCTCTTTTAGCAGGTGCGTTATTCTTAACGAACGGACTCCCCGCAGCAGCTCACAGCCTCCTTCCACAGTGGCCTCACAAGCACGTGAGCTGGCTGACGGTGACTTACCAGGTTTGCGGCGGGTTCCTGCTGCTTCTCTGTGCTGCTCCCCCCTGTCTTTCCCCCGCTTCTATCCACAGGAGATGCAAAGTGCACGTAACTTAAAGGCTTGCATAGGACAAGTTGATTGTTGAGAGGCTTTGCCATTCGTGACAAACCCTTGCAAGAGGGCTGAGTCGCACAGAGCTTAGCAAATACCAGGACATCAGAGTCTGATCGGAAGGCAGCATTGGGATTTTTCTTTTAAGACGGCTTTTCTGTAAATTTCTTTAGCAAAGGAATGTGTTTTTTCCTGAGTATTAGAGAGCTGTAAGACACATCAGCTCTCAGACCTGCCAGCGCTTTCTTCACAATTCATAAAATAGAGCCAAACAGACCTGAGGTCCCACAGAGGTCAACAGCCTCAGTTTAAAAATGGAGAAATTCAGCCCAGTGAAAGTTAAGTCGCCTACGCAAAGCCACACAGTTGGTTAGAGCTGGCGATATAACGAGGGGCCCGTGCAGATCATCCTCCAAACTAAAGTATTTTTGAGGGTGAAGGCCAGTGTTAGTAATCATGCCAGGGCCGGGCGTGGTGGCCCACAGGCGTAATTCCAGCACGCTGGGAGGCCGAGGGGGGCTAATCACCTGAGGAGTTTAGACTAGCCCGGCCAAAATGGTGGAACCCATTTTGAAAATAATATAAAAATTAGCTGAGCATGGTAGCGAGCGCCGGTAATCCCAGCTACTCGGGAGGCTGAGGCACGAGAATCGCTTGAACCCAAGAGGCGGAGATTACAGTGAGCCGAGATCGCGCCACTGCACTCCAGCCTGGGTGACAGAGCGAGACTCTGCTTCAAAAAAAAAAAAAAAAAAAAATCACACCTGGATAACAGAGGTAAAGTTGGTCCGTCCAGGCAAACAAGGACGTGTGAACGTCCTGACGCTAATCAGACCTTCTGCATCTTAGAGTCCGTCTACCTGAACGCCAGTTAGTAGAAATAGTTACAAGTGCTTTTGTAGAATGATGGGGATTGAAAATGAAGATGGCTTTTGATGGAAAAAATACATTTTTTTGTAGTTTACAGCTGACAAAATGTTTTCGTGTTTATGCAATTTGCTGTAATAACTCTGGAACCCGTTCTTCATTTGCAGGCTGACGTTCTGCATTAACATAACTAGAACAAAACGAGGCAATTAAATAAAGGTGTCAATTTTCAAATCCCTCTGTTTAAATTTAAAAAGGCAAATAATTCATCCACTAAGAATTGGAATTGAGTAATTTTGAAAGAAACTTTCAATGTCGCTTTCACATTAGGTTCATGGACTTGCCATTATCTGTATGTGGAAAGAGTTGTCAAGTTCACTATTAAAAATATAAATATTATAATTAACTTTTTCACTATGGAGTGAAACTGAAACATGAAAACATGTTGTTATAATCAAAATCTGGGTAATGCGTTTCTAATACATTTCATCTAAAGAAGTAGCTGAAAAATTTACCGAGAAAATAAAAATATGAATCCACTGAAAAGTCTCTCCGGGTTACCTAATGTCAGATACTCTGCTGGTTTTTGGGAGTTCAAATATGGAAGAGTAAAGTTCCTGGTTTTGAGGAACTTATATAAAATGTGGTTGGAAAAAGTGTCGTATAAAGCTTGAAAAAAGTTTACACCTGATAGTACCACACGGGCTATGAGTTTCCAGGGAGTGGGGTCGCTGGACGACTTTCAGATGGAAAGAAGAGCACACAAGGTGGAGAAGGAGTGGAGTTGAGCTGCAGGAGCGTGTGGACGGAAGCAGGCGTCCCGGAGGAGCACGGGGTTAACGTGACAGGGGACGCATCACCACCAGCACAGCCTTGAAACCTCAGTGTGAAAGCGCTTAGGCTGAACAAGGACATGCTTTGGGCACCACCAGGCCCTGGGTGTTTCTGCCCTCATAACTCTCTGCATACATAGATATCACGGGCCGTAGTTTTCTTTACATTTCTGTGTCACATTTATAATGAGAAGAAAACCCTAATCTTTAAATATACAAGTAACTTTTAGTCTCTTCTACTGGGTAGATATTAAACCATTTCTCCCAAATCGATGTCATCTTTTTTTCAACACTGTTTCTGAAATATTTAAAGAAACTCTGTATCAAACCTTCCTTAATAGGGTCAGCTTCTGGCACTGATGGTGTTCAGACTATGGAAAGGCATTTGGAATAATTTTTATCTGACATTTCTGGCCGTTAGAACAGAAGCAGGGGCCGGCCACAGTGGTTCACGGGTATCATCTCAGTGCTTTGGGAGGCTGAGATGAAAGGCCCACTTGAGGCCAGGAGTTTGAGACCAGCCTGGGCAACATAGTGAGACCCTGTCTCTATGGAAAGCAGAACAGAAGCCATTAGTTTATTTATTTATTTATTTTTACTTAGTATGTAATAATTGTAAATGTTTGTGAGATACAGAGTGATTTTTTTCTTTTTTTGAGATGGAGTCTCACTCTGCCTCACAGCTTCAAGCAACTGTCCTGCCTCAGCCTCCCGAGAAGCTAGGATTACAGGTGCCTGCCGTCATGCCCAGCTAATTTCTGTATTTTTAGTAGATATGGGGTTTCGCCATTTTGGCCAGGCTGGTCTCAAACTCCTGACCTCAGATGATCCGCCCGCCTTGGCCTCCCAAAGTGCTGGGATTACAGGCGTGAGCCACCGTGCCTGGCCCAGAGTGATGTTTTGATACATACATGTCAGGGTGATTGGGATATCCAGCACCTCGCACGTTTATTTTATTATTATTATACTATTTTGAGACAGAGTCTGGCTGTTTGCCCAGGCTGGAGTTCAGCATCATGATCTCGGCTCACTGCACCCTCCACCTCCTGAGCTCAAGCAATCCTCCCATCTCGGCCTCCCGAGTAGCTGAGGCTACAGGTGCCTGCCACCACACCCAGCTAATTTTTGTATCTTTACGTAACGATTCGATTTTGCCATGTTGTTCAGGCTGGAGTCAAATTCCTGAGAGATCCACCCGCCTCAGCCCTCCAAAATGCTGGAATTACGAGCATGAGCCACATCTTCTGGCAATTATATCATTTCTTTGTACTGAGAACACATAAAATTCTCTCTTATAGCTACTCGAATATATACAATAAGTTATTGTTAACTACAGTCACCCTACAATGCTACAGAACGTCAGAGTTTATTCCTCCTATCTAGCTGTAATTGTGTATCTGTCAACCAGCCTCTCTCTATCCTCCCCAGATACCTGTCCCAGTCCCTAATAACCGCAGTCTTACTCTCTACTTGTGTAAGATCAGCGGCTTTTAGCTATCAATATGACTGAGATCATACGGTGTTTCTAGAATTCCCTCTCTGTCTTTGACTTTTGACAGTTTGACTATAATGTGCCTCAGAGAGGACCTTTTCAGATTGAATCTATTTGTGTGTCTTGAGCTAACCGTATCTGAATGTCCATATCACTATGGACCTCATGGAACTAGCAAACTGTCAATTATTTCATCAGATCGATTTTATTCCTTGTTCCATCTCTTTTCCTTCTGGAACTCTCATAATGCAAACATTGTTTTACTCAATGGTGTCCCATGTGTCACACAGACTTACTTCATTCTTTTTCTTTTTTCTTTATTTTTCTCTGACTTCTGTATTTTAATATATCTGCCTTCAAGTTCAGAACTATTTCTTGAAACTCTCAACTGTATCTTTTCTTTTATTGTTGAATTCTTTAGTCCCAAGATTTCTGGGTTTTTTAATGATATTGACCTCTGTTGAATTTCTCATTCAAATTATAAATTGTTCTCCTGATTTTATTTTCCTGAATTTGTTTTCCTTTGTCTCTCGGGCTCTGGGGAGCATGCATGGTGGCTCCCTCAGTCCTGGGGTCAGCCTCTCCGCTGTGTAGAACCACCTGCTCCTTGGAATGTAGGGCAATGTGTGGGCTTGGGTGCTGAGGTCACAGCTTCAGAGCTAGATCCAGCTGCTGTGGTGACATTGCAGCCCTTTGGGTGTTGGAAGGATATCACCCGGGCCTCAGGAATATGGAGATACAGGAACGACTGGTTCTGTGGCGATACGGTTTGGCTGAGTCCCCACTCAAATCTCACCTTGAATTGTAATAATCCCCACGTGTTAAGGACAGGGCCAGGTGGAGATAATTGAATCACAGGGGCAGTTTCCCCACACTGTTCTCACGGTAGCGTTATGGAATCTTTGGGGTCCACCTGTGTGACTGGTGGCAGCTTTGCCCGAGTTCTTGTCCTGTGTCCAGGAAGAATGAGGTATGCAGACAAGTGGAGGTTAAACAAGACAAAGAGCAGCTTTACTGAGTGTTAGAACAGCTCAGAAAAGACCCACAGGGGCGGCTTCTCTCTGTAGCACGTTGTCTCATTGAGTGTTTGGCTCTCAGCATACAGGAGACCCTGGAGTGGGTGGCTCCTCTCTGCAGGCAGGTCACCCTGTGAAGTGTTCAGCTCTCAGCAGAGAGGAAGCCCTGGCTGGGGTAGCTCCTCTCTTCAACTGGTCATCCTGACATCTGCGGCTCTCAGCAGAGAGGAGGCCCTGGAGAAGGTAGACAGGTCCTTCTGTCATCCTCCCAGCTCTCAGCAGAGAGGGTAGGTCCTCTCTGCAGCTGGTCATCCCATTGTCTCTCTGTCCTCTCCTCTGTTCTGGCTGAATCTGGGGTTTCTATGGGCCTTAGAGGGGAAGAAGTACATGCTGATTGGTCCATGGGTGGCCATGGGTGGGCCTGGAGAAGGCATCACAAGTTCCCACTCCAGTCCGTGGGACTGGCAGCCCAGACCCCAGCCTTCAGGTACTCCCTGGCCTGAAGGTGGGGCCTCACCAGGGACTTGCCCCCTTCTGCCCAGGAGCCCATCTACCTCCTGCCCCCAGCCGTGGTGCCTGAGTTGCTTGCACCAAGGGGCACCTGCAGGCCAGCGCTGAGCCGCCTTCAGCCCTTGCACTTGTTGGCACCCAAAGTCCAGAGGGGGCCATGGCAGTAGGGCTCCAGCATGCACACACCCGGCCGGTCTGTGACAGAGCCTGGGCTCGACTCCAACCCTGCTCCAAGATCAGAGTGGGTGCCAGCAGTGAGGAGAGTCCAGGCCGTGAGAGCAAACATCCCTGAGCCTGCAGGGACGTGGGGGCTTCCTGGGGCCCCAAGGGTGGAGACTATAGAGACATTCAGGTCCTGTGCCTGGGAGGGTGGCTGCAGCTGCACCCAGGAAGTTCCCACCTGGTTCTGCTTGTCCCTGGCTCCCACTGGCTCCGTGGAGCATACAGCCCCAGACACGCCTCCCAGATCGGAGCAGGCCTGACAGCAGGGAGAAGTGAGGCAGTAGGAGCGGGCACTTCTGAGTTTGTGCGGGGCAGGAGACCTTCCCAGGATAAGAGCACATGGAGGTGCTTGTCCACAGCCCCGACTTTGGTGGCTGAAGGTGCGCCTGGGGTGGGCCAGGCCTCTGCCTGCTCCCCCTCCCGCAGGCTCCATGAAGCATGCAGCCCCAGCTGTGCCCTCTTGCAGCCTGTGGCAGGGGCTGCAGGTCCTTGCTGGGCCTGGGCCAGCATCTGGGGCAGGGGCAACATTGCCACAGCTCCCCCATAGCCCTGGTGATGGGGGATGGCCCAGGGCCAGGGCCCGGCCATCAGGAGTATCGGGCTTGGCAGTCACCCCGATGTGGGGCAAATCTTCAGGAGGCCCCAGGCAGAGCCTCCTCCCAAGGCCTGGGAACCTGGCACCCTCAGTGGGGTGGGTGCAGTCGCTGCACTGCTGGCTAGGTCCCCAAAGCGGGTGTCACTCCCACTTCCTGCCCCCGGCCCCCGAATCTGGCCCCAGCTCTGCCCCCTGGGCCAGCCCCCACAGCTGTTTGCAAGCCTGGCACTGCCCTGGACCCAGCTGTGCCTTGGAACTCCTCTCTGCCCACCTGTGCTGCTCCCCCACCAGCAGGCAGCCAGCCCAGGCCTATTGTGGCAGCCCCAGGCACACTCAGGCACAGCTTCAGCCGCCAAAGTCGGGGCTGTAGACCAGGGCCTCCGTGTGCTCTCGTCCTGGGAAGGTCGCCTGCCCCTCACAAGCTCAGAAGTGTCCGCTCCTACTGCCTCACTTCTCCCTGCTGTCAGGCCTGCTCCAGTCTGGGAGGCCCGTCCGGGGCTGCATGCTCCACAGAGCCAGTGGGCAATGAGGGGTTCCCTGCCTCCTCCCCACACCCTCCCTGCAGCAGCTGGCATGATGGAGCAGCCACACCAGATGGCCGTCACACCTGTACCCTTTGAAGACGTACACCTAACTGCCATTAGGGTAGGGATGAGGACCGTTCTTAACTGCTTCATGCTGAAAGGGGAGTTGTTTTGGTAAAGCAGCCGCCAGGGCGCTCTCAGAGGCCGATCTAAGGGCTCCCAGCATTAGCAGCCATCGTCTGAGACTCCACTTGCGGGACCGTTTGGAGTGTGACAGCCCATCGCTTTTGTTTCTTCTGAGTTGCAATCAGAAATCACGGTTGATTCACACCCCACAATTGTCAAATGCTACAAATAGCTCTAAAGTAAAGCTTCCTTGATTGTGAAAAACAGAACATAGGGATATGAATGTTCCAAGTGAAGAGCCAAAAAAGATTACTTCAGTCTTCCCTCAGTCCAGTTCACCTGGTCAAGTGCTGAACCCCATCTCCACAGTTACCAGAAACCTGCATTTGAGGAGCATAATTCGTCCTTTGAACAAGACAATTGTTGGTGAATGTCAAGATGTCCTAGGGCAGTCACAGCAAGAAACACAATTGACAAAGAAATTTGGTCACTTCTGACCAAGTTTGGTCATAATAATCTCACATAACAACTCTAATTATGACAGATAACACATACTCAGAATCAGAACTTTAGAAATCCCACACCATTTTAGAACACACATCAACATCACACACTAAAATATAACCTGGAGATTAAACACCACCTTACTTTGACAAACCTGTGTAACTAAACGTGTCCAATCATCCCGTTTGCATCTCCCCCGGATGCTCACGGGGCTCTGAGGCATCCAAAAGTCAGGGGTTAGAAAAGACAGTTTTGACACTGAAATTTGACTTGGGGATGCCTGTCAAATATGTTCAGGGCTTAAAACACTGAATTTCAGGTTTCAGTAAGTCATCCATTTAGCCACAATGACTCAAATTTTAAAAAAGCAAAAATCTTTATTATTAAGAAGGAAACTCCACTTTGTCAATCCGTCTCTTGTCTTTCCCTTGTTTTTCCAGTGGTTTATTCACAAGGCAAACAAACTTCTTCATTTCACGAAAATCGTGTTCAAGAGATAGAAAACCCAATTTCACCCTTGCATTAGGCTGCTATTAATGTCAACCCCAGTTTTTATAATGAAACCTTGCAGATGAATCCATCCAATCTGAATCAGTTTGACCATGGGGTGGGATTCTTATAACCCTTTTATAACCCTTGACAAATTTTTGTGAAAAAGCAGGTCAGTGCCTCAAGGAATCTTTGTTATGCTTTTATTCCAATGTTCAATTTATGGAAAAACCAAATAATACCATTTTGAATTTAGTCAATATGCGTACACATAGAAATTTTTTAAAGATTAATCTTTACAAACCTTCCACAACTTGTTTAAACCTTTGGCTTTATTTTTTCTAATTAACCCCCTAAACTAGGCAAAAAAACTACATTCCCATGCCTTATACTTTTACTAAAGACACACTTCACTCTCCTTAATCACCTCACACGTAAGTCTGTTTTCAGTAGTTGCAGTTAAATGTTATCGTGGTAATTCTTGGCAATTTTAAAATTTGGTGCAAAACCTGGTAAGTCATTTCAATTATGTGCCGGGTGTGGTTAACTCCGTATGCCCCCAGCCCTGCCAAACTGTAAAGCCGGCCAGACAAACAGTTTTCAACAGCCAAACAGGCAGTTTATGATCTTCAACCATTTAGTAAACTCCATATCTAGCTGCATAGCTTGAAACATATGTCTACATTATGGAGAACTAAAAAGCATTACGGCTTTATTTTTCTTTCAAAGTATTTTAGCAAAATGCGTAGTTTTCTTTAAGCCAATAGTTAGAGCTCTTTTCAATGTATAAATACGGCACATAAACATAGCCACACCGACTCACAGAAGAAGTCTCCTGATTGTGTCACGGGCCTTGGAGTGGAGCCTTTAAGAACCAGGGATAGAACTTTCGAAGGCGTAGTCAGTGAGCATAGCTGGAAGACAAAAGCACATTTTGAGAGGGCTCCAACTACCTCTAATTCCTGGGGCTCCATGAGGAAAACAGAGGTTTTTCCCAAAACAGGCTCAGCGGCCCCTCCCCCGTTTTCTCAAGGAGTCCCAGGCCATCAGAAGCCATCTCGGGGTCTCTTATGTGCATTCAGAATGACAAGACAAAAATGGAGTCTTGTCACTGGAAGGCTGGGAAGAAAGAACTTTTCTCTGAAAAAACGAGATTCATGAAGAGAAATGACATAAAGCCCTTCTGAATACGCCGATGGCTTGGGTTCCCATCTGTAATTACACTGACATTGAACCATAGCATTCCTCTTTAAAGAATCTGTTATTACCCAATCTTAGCCATGCCAAACGGCCAATACGTCTGGCTTTTGAGCTAACAGAAAGGCAGCGGGTACAGTGAGTTTTTTTCACCAGTCCTACAACCAGTTCGCGTACACAGGGAGAAGCCAGAAGTTCAGCTGGTGAGAACTTTTACCAATCCCGCAACAGAGGCAAACGTCTGAATTATCCTGCCAGGCAAAGCAGGCCTGTGCGTGTGGGAGCGCAGACTACCGGCCCTCGTGTTCACAGGGAAGGCTCAGCGGCAGGGTGGTGCTGATGCCAGTATTCCTCCCCAGGGCTTCTTCTGTGAGCCTCCAGGTGCTCGGCAGTAATGACAAGGACATTTCTGCCACAGACTCACCTGCTTAGGCACACTCGGCTTCATCTGTGCTGCTCTTAAACTTCCATTTTATGCTTTCGATGACTAAGCCAAAGGCTCTTTCTGCCCAATAACAGATCTGCTTTGCAGCAACATCCGTAACATTTAACATTGTATATGAAGAGATATGAACCTTGACGGCTGTGAAAGAAAAAGAACAACAGGGAAGACTGAAGATCTAGTGCCAGCACCCGAGTGTCACGTCAGTCAGGGTCCAGAGCTAGTCCAGGGGCCTTTGGAGTGAAAGTGGAGCGTGAGACAAAGAGAAGCTTTATTGGGAGTGAGACAGCTCAGAGGAGACCCTCAGGGGAAGCTCTTCTCTGCAGGCAGGTTGTGTTCGGCTCTCAGCAGAGAGGAGGCCCTGAAGAGGGCAGGTCCTCTCCTCAGCTACTCATCCCATCATCTCTCTGTTCTCTCCTTTGTTCTGGCTGAGCCTGGGGCTTTTATGGGCTTCAGAGGGGAGGAAGTCCTTCCTGATTGTTTCATGGGCAGCCACGGGAAGTCCAGAGAAGGCACAAGTTCTCACTCTGGTCTGGTGGGACTGGCAGCCTAGACCTCAGCCTTCAGGCCTGGGGTGGCCTGAAGGTGGGGCCGTGTCACAGACACTCCCCCTTCTGCCCGGGAGCCTCTTTGCCTCCTGCCACCTTCCATGGTGCCTGGGCTGCTCATGCCAAGGGGTGCCCGCAGGCCAGCACGAAGCCACTCTCAGCCCCCAGCCTCAGCTCCTCCCACGGCACCTGTCAGCACCCAAAGTCCAGAGAGAGCCAAGGCGGCAGGGCCTGAGCATGCACGTATCCAGCCAGGCGGGACAGTGTCTGGGCTCAGCTCCAGCACTGCTCCCAGATTGGAGCCTGCACCTGCAGCAGGGAGAGGCCAGGCAGTGGGAGCAGATACCCCTGAGCCTGCAGGAACAGGGGTTCTTCTCACTCCAGAGAGTCCAGACTGCAGAGACCCCCAGGTCCTGTGCCTGGGAGGGTGGCTGCAGCTGCACCCAGGGAGCTCCCTCCCACCAACTTGCCAGGGGTGGGGCTCCTGCTGGCTCCATGGAGCCTGAAGCCCTGGCGACGCCTCTGAGAATGCAGCAGGCACTGAAAGTGGGGAGAAGTCAGGCTGTGGGAGCAGGTATTTATGAGCCTGCGGGGAACAGGGGACCTTCCTGGGCCGAGAGCATACTTAGGCCCATACTGACAGCCCTGACTGGTGGCTGCAGCTGTGTAGGGCTGGGGAGGGAAGGGCTGCTGCCTCCTCCTGGCTTCCACAGGCGCCGTGGAGCGTGTGGCCCCTGCGGCGCCCCTCACAGCCTGGGGTGGGTGCTCCAGATCCTTGCTGGGCCCAGGCCCGCACCTGGGGCAGGGTGACATCACCATGAGCTCCCCCCATTGCCCTGGCACTCAGGGGCAGCCCGTGGTGGAGCAGATCATGGGCCCCAGTCCTGCCGTCCGGTGTGTCAGGCTCCCTGGTCACCCCTACGTGGGGCAGATCCTGGGGATGTGGCCAGGGCAGCCCCGCACAGAGCCTCCTTCCAAGGCCCAGGAACCCCACATCCTTAGTGGGGCGGGCAAAATTGCTGCATCCCTGACTGGTCAGTAAGCGGGCACTTCTCCCACTTCCCACCCCAGCCCCTGACACGCAGCCCCAGCTCCACCTCCCCAGGCTGGCCCCAGCATTCCATGTTCAAGGGCAGCATCTGCCCCGGCCCAGCTCTGCCTTGAGACCCCTCTCTGACCAACTTTACTGCTCCCCTGCCAGCTGGCCACCCAGCCCTCCGCATCACAGCAGCTGTGGAGCAGTGGGGTGTGGGGTGGGGTCCGTCTGCCTCTTCCATGCCCTCCCTGCAACAGTGGGTGTGATAACGGCTAGCCTTTTTTTATATTTAATTTTTTTTGAGATGCAGTTTCAGTCTTGTTGCCCAGGCTGGAGTGCAATGGCAGGATCTAGGCTCACCACAACCTCTGCCTCCCGGGTTGAAGCAATTCTCCGGAGTCGCTGGGGTTACAGGCATGCACCGCCATGCCCGGTTAATTTTTTATTTTTAGTAGAGACGGGGTTTCTCTATGTCGGTCAGGCTGGTCTTGAACTCCTGACCTCAGGTGATCCACCCGCCTCGGCCTCCTAGTGCTGGGATCACAGGCGTGAGCCACCGCGCGCCGAGGCCTCCTGACCACTCTTTAATGGGGTGGCTTTTTCTTGTAAATTTAAAACAGGAATTTTTACAAGTGACAAAACACAGAACCTGCGACTTTTGTGACCTGTCCGAGGTAAACTGCGGACGCACATCGCAGAGGCCCCTCCTCGCAGTTCTCACAAGCGCTGCCGCCGCTGCCCACGAGTCGTGCAAACTGGGAAAAGACGACACTTTGGGCTCAACGATTGAAAAGGCTTTTTCCTCCGACGTGGAGAACAGGCTTGCGGAGCGGAGAGCGGCTGGACGTGGGTCTCAAGGTGCGTCCCGCAGGAAACCGTCTGCGGCAGCCCAGGAGCTCCCCGTTTCCGTCTCCCTCCGTCCCTCCGCACCCCGCGTCCTTCCCTCTCTTCCCCACTCTCTTCTCCACTGACCGAGTCCTCCCAGGAGTCCAGCCTGTTCCAACGAGGCCGTCCGGGCGGCCCGGCGTTCGGAAGGCGGTTTCCTGCCGTGCGTCCACCCCGATGAGATTTTGCTCCGCGGGGGTCGAGGAGACTGAAGAGCCCAAGGCCCACCCGGCGCACCCTGCTGCGGCCCCTCCCGTTGCCGCGGCGCCCACGGGCACCTGCCGCGCTCCCTGGACGCGCGGCCCGTTCCGAGTCGTCTTCGCAGACGCGGCAACGCCAGCATCTCACGTGTCTGAGACGCGTCTTTAGTAGCCTGTCCAAATTTAGGAAATAATGGAATTTTGGCAACATTTTCTCTTAGACTCTCAGCATTCCTAGGTTGATGCGCCGCCTGGTGACCTCGCGGCTTCCCGGTTGCCTCCGTTACAGGAAAAATAGCGAAGATTCTGAGCACCGGGCTGGGCGTTTTCCAAATCCACGGAGCCGCGCCTGGGCCCCCAGCCTGCCCTCCCGCGCGTCCGGCGGGCGGCCGAGCGGGACCCGATCCAAGACCCCGCGCTCCCGCCCCTGCGCGCGGGCGGATCCTGGCGGGCGCTGCGTTTTCCTTCCTCTAACGTTCTAATCCTTTCTGAGAGAATCTGAGCTGAGGTAGAGAAGATGAAACAGTCAAGTCTCCAAACGCGGTGAGGTCACTTTAAGAATTCAAAGGCTGTGACGTCCCTCGGCTCCCGCTCCCCGGAAATGCCCGCGTCCCGCGGCGACCTCGGGGACTCCCAGGCCGACGCCGGAGCTGAGCGAGTGCGGAGTTCGGAGCCCGCTCGCCCCGGCGCCCCCCAGCGCCCCCCAGCGCCGCGGAAGGTGAGGCGCGGACCCCAGACGCGGGGTGAGGGCGGGCGCCGGCACCCGGAGCGCTGCGAGGGGCGGGCCCGGGCGGGAGCGAGGAGGCGGGGACGACGGGGCGGGGACGGCCGGTGGGCGCCGAGGTCGGGAGGGCGGGAGCTGCGGACATTCGCCAATCGCTGCGGACTCCGGTCGGCCCCGGCCCCGGGCCCGGGCAGCTGGGCACCCGGGCGCAGCCCCACCCGGTGCGGACTTCGGAACCGCCGGAGGACTGACTGGCGCCGCCCCGCGAGCGCGTCTCCGCTGCACCCGGCGCCCCGGCCGGTCCGTTCCCCGCGAGGATGCGCGCCCTGGACGCGCCCCCGAGCGAGCGGCTCCTTCCCCGGGACCCCGACGCCGCGCGGCCGGCGCGCAGGAGCGCAGTGGAGAGGCTGGCGGCCGATCGCGCCAAGTACGTGCGGGGCCCGGGCGCGGCCCGGGGCGCCCCTTCCGAGGGCAGCGGCCCCGGAGCGGTCAAGTGCCCGGGGAACGACCCTGGGCCCCCGGCCCGCGCCCCCGCCCCCGTGGCGCGCAGGGCTCTCGCGCGGAAGCCGCTGAGACCCGACTCGCTGATCATCTACCGCCAGAAATGCGAGTTCGTGCGCGGCCCGGGCGCCGACGGCCGCAGGGCGAGTCCGGTGAAGAAGCTGTTCCAGGGGCCGGGCAGGGACAGGGCGCCGGCGCCCCCCGAGACCGCGCGGACGGGCGACGAGGGCGAGGCCGGGAACCCGGAGACCGTCCCGACCCAGCCCGGCCCCGCAGGGCCCCCCGCGCGCACCGGCTCCGCGCCGCCCTCCAGGGTCCCGGCCGCGCCCCCAGGTCCGGAGCCGCGCGCGGTGACGCGGCGGGGCCTGCAGCGCTCGCAGTCCGACCTCAGCTCGCGCTGCTCCGCCGCCCTGGCCGAGTCTGACACCTTCTTCCGGTACTGCGGCCTGGACCCCGAGGTGGTGGAGGCCCTGGGCAGGGAGCGCTTCACCGCGGGGTCGGACCGCGTGACCCTCAAGCTGCGCAGCGCGAGCGTCGCCACCTCCGGCAGCGGCTTCTCCCGGCACAGCGGCGGCGGCGGCGACGGGCTGCAGGAGGAGGAGCTGGCGGAGCAGGTGCCCGGCACCCCCTCGGTGGTGGAGAGGAACGCGCGCATCATCAAGTGGCTGTACACCTGCAGGAAGGCCCGGGAGGCCCCCGGCCAGGGGCCGCAGGGCCCGGCGTGACCGCCTGCGCCGCAGCGGAGGGGCCCGAGGTGTGTGCCCGGGAGGCGGGGGCGGGCTGCCGCGAGCTGGGGTGAGCCCTGGGGAGTGGGACCCCGCCGGGCGACGGCCGGTCACAGCTGGCGCTTAGCATCGGAGCTGCAGAGTGAAGGAGGCCCGAGACACAGACGCAGGGCGCTGTGAGCTGAGCCCCGGGTGCCGAAGAGCACAAGGTTCCAATCCAGGTCCCTGCAGATCCAGGCCCTTAGGGGTCCGCTGCGTCTGGCTGCCTGGAAAGGCAATTCTGCAGATTAACGTGTCCCATTTGGCTTATTATTGTGAAAACGGGAGAAATGCAAAATGCTGCCTGAACGCAGTTTTGCACCCCTGGTATTACCTGCGCTGAAAACAGCCGAGAGCCCTCTTCGTGAGTGCGTTGACCTGCGCCGTGGGCGGTTCTGACGTTTGATTGGAGCTGACCCGTCCACCTGCAGCCGTCTCGCTGGGACAGCAAGGAAGGCTCCCTGTGCTTCCTGGGGGCCTGTGCTGAAGCGCTGAGGACGTCTCCACGGGATCCTGTCAGCACTCTGGCTGTCACTTAGCAACAGAGATCTTTGTTTGGCTAAATTTTATTTAAATTGTTTTGGGAGCTTCCGTTTCTTAAACTAGGCAAATTGCACTAGATTGTAACGAGAGTCTATGGTGTATTTGCCTCTGATGATACGGCAGGAAGTAACTTCCTTCTGGACAACCCGTAGTGCCGGATCGACTTGGGGCCTCTTTAGCTTTTCACTGGGGAGCTGAGGGTGCTGGTCCTCACTGTTACCCATGGACGTTTGACAAAGTAGTGAAGGGAGAGGACCTTTTCAGGGCCCTCTCCGATAACCAGGAATTTAAACGTCGCAACATCTTTTTTTCTCTTCTCCTACAATGACAACTTGCTACCAATACATTTTTTAAATCATGAAATGAAATGATTGTCTGCCATCGTGATAACTGAAGACGCATGGCAGCCTGTAGAGCTTGCGGGAGGCTGCCCGAGAGATGTTTGCACAGGACTCACCTGTGTTTGACAGCTGAAAACACATCCAATAACTTCTCTGCTATGACTTTGGTACAGACATAAAAATTTGGTTAATTCAGTCTTGGTCCTGAACTCAGAAGTCTCAGGACTTAAGTCCTTCCTTACAATTTATAGACGACTTGTGTTTTCCACTAGGCCAAGTCCCCAACAAATGCATATAGGCAAAGTTCTAAAAAACAAACAGACATGAATTTGTAGTTTTCACAAACTGTCTTTTGGATCTGGGTCGAATGAATGCTGGCAGGGTATTTTAGTGACGGCAGCACATGTCGGGCAGGAGCTCTGGAGGGCGGCCGTGGTCACTGCAGGGACACAGTCCGGTAGACAGTGCCCTAAACCAGACTTAAGGGCCTGTCTTATTTAGCAAGTGATTCCTGCACTATAGACCAGGCTTTCTTTGTTCAAAAAAGCAGGGAGGTAGGCAGATGGTTCTCAACCTCTACATTTTCTAGTCTGTCTAGTAATAATTTGTGTTGCATAATTGAAACCCAGAAATGGAAAAAAAAAGTTGTCTATTGAAATACGTGAAAAGCAAATTTATGAATAACCTCCCTCCAGGTAGCCGGAACATGTGCAGCCACTAGGCAGACCTGGTGGTACAGTGGTGAGATAATGAGACGGCATACAAAGGAAACCAAAATATAACCTGACAACATAAAAGCAGCCGGCTCTGACCCCTCCAGAACCAGGCTGGTTCCCACCTCCAGCCAACGTCAAAATAGTCATCTGAGTAGAGTTTAGTTGACTTCACAGACTAAACCCTGAAGACCTTTTAGGCTTGAACCGATGAAAAATGTAAGAAGCTTAGTTAGCCTGTGAGAACTTTCACTTTTATGACAGAGAAATAGTTGAAGGAAAAGGGAACGTTACAGCAGGTTTGAGAAGGCGCTGAGGATGGAGGCAGGAAAAAGAGGCTCCTGGGCTTCTTCCTCTCCTCTCGTCTTCCTCCACTTGAATCAGTTTGTTTCAGCCCACAGACAATGGCACCTGTCTTCTGAGAAGTTTTACGTTATTTCTCAGAGCAGGGGGACCATCGCTCAGAAGCGACCCCGGTTTTTATATGGAATCGGCAGTCAGCCGCACTGTGAAGATCTCATGTACTCCCCTAACCCAAACCAGTATTATTTCTTTGACACTGCAATGCAGAGACCTACTGCCTGGCTGCCGGGGGCCGGGGGTGTGAGAAGAACACAGTAGCCTGGGCTTTCTCCAGATCACTGGAACAGGGTCCGCCCGTGACCTCAGCCCCTGCACAGCTCCCCGCCTCCCAGCACTGGTGTTCCCTCCGGAGGAGGCCAGCAGGAAGAGCCAGGACAGTGTCACACCTGGTCGGTGGGGCGGTCTTCTGACTTCTGGCAGAAGTCTCTTGTTCTGAGACCAGTCCTGCAACTTCTGGAAGATGCAGAAGCAGGAAATTAAGCTGTGCTTTTTCTGCTGAAATTTATAAGGATTCATTTTAGGTTTTCATGAAAGATTCAGAAAACTTGAGATGAACGAAGGTAGGTTTTCTAAGTGAAAGAGAAAACAAATATATTTTATACAGTGGTGTTTGTCCCCTTGGTAGATAGAGATTTATAAATTATAATAAAAATGTCTCAATTATAATAGAACTAAGTAAGTTCTTAAGTTTCTTGCCCTGTGGGGTGAAGATAATTGCTTTCAAAACTGAGACTATCAGAACTGGGGAGTGACTCACATAATCTGCACACAAGTCCTCTGGGGAGCCCATGAGTAATGGTTGCTTGTACGTGGGTAATTTTTATTCTATTTCCCAGAGTTCAGTTTATGAAAATCGCTCTTTTATCTGCTGTTATTTAGTCATCTTCCTGTCTTTCATCAAACGGGACTTGCCAAAATTTAGGTCTTTCTAGTTTGCATAGAATATATTAGTTGCTGCTTTTAGTACTGGCATAAATAACTTGTCCTTTGGGGAGTTAGGGGTAAAACATTGCTTAATTTCAAGGGGCAGAAATGTTCAGACATTCCACAGCTATCTTCACGTTTATCCTTGACACGAAGGAAAAAGCAGTGCCTGTAGGAGTCCACTGACAGCTCCTGCAACAGGGCTGCGTCTCATGTCTGCAAAGGTGTAGTGGGAACAGAGAACAGAGGAGCTCAGGACTTCTCAGCCTTTCTACTCCTTTCTTCTTTGACTATTCTGGAAAGCGATGCAACTAGGAGCACATTTTAGGTAAGCACGTGGCTTGAGTAGCCGCAAGACCACTCTTCCCTGTCGAGTGACCCACACCTGGGCCTTTAAGAGATATTGGTGTTTGAAAAGGGGTGAGTCTGATTGCCTTCAGATACTCAGTTTGACTGCCTGCCTATTTTGCTGGCCGAGTCTGTGGTAGTTAGCACTGGCCTTACCAACATTTAAAGACGTTTTCTTTACTGCCCCATGAGTAGTTGGAGGCAAAGAATAATTTTTAAAGCCCAGAAAAAAGCCTGTAGGGAGATGGAATTTGTTCTGCCAGAGAAATGGGATGATAGCTGTGTTTAATACAGCTACTGACCTCTTTGCAAAATTTAGAAGCATGCAAAAGAAGATGTTTCAAAATGCAGAGAATGTCAAAAACCAAAAATGACAGGGACCAGATCTGTATAATATTTAGTTTTTATTGTACTAACTTTTGTCTGGACTGGAGTTGATTCACTGTTTTTTCTTTAACTCCTCAGGAAGCAAACCTTCCCGATGATGAAGACTTCTTGAAGGATTTCGTGGGTGACTTGGCGTCCCAGGGCCATTTTGCCAGTATGCCTAGGTGGCCACGTGATTGCTGTTTTCCCAGGAATACAGCACCCCATTGACAAAGCTTACATGCTCTCAGAAGGTTTCAGATACAACAGAGAATATGGGAACACAGATTTTGAAATGTAGCTGAATCGTAATAGCTGAATCTCTAAGAGGCATTTTCCTTGTCTGAGGTGAAACTAGCATTGCTTCCAGAGGGCAGCTGGAAACCCTACAGCCGTTTGGAGATCTTTTTGACTGACTTGCTGACAGAAAGGTACCGTGATGCATTTTAACAATATCTAAGTTGATTTTTTTTTAAATCAAGGAAAATGAAAACCAAGCATGAATGCCGTGTTTTGTGCTCCTTTTGACCATCCTGGGCTGATTAGCATCATTTAAATCAAAGTAACCATGAAAAGGTATATTCTGTTTAAATTCTGTGGCCAAAAAAGAGTAAACACACATGCTCATGCACACTGACCCCGCTTGCCAGAGCATTACTGCACTATAAACTACAGTTAAATCCCAAACTATACTACTGTGTATCTTATTTGACAGAGAGCACTTTTAAAATAACCTGAGGACTGCAAGGTCATTCTATTAATGCCATTCTCCATCTGGGTTGTAGGCATGTGGAAGTACCCATTAAAAGATAAATTAGAGTTTGAATACTGATCAATAAAACCTCTTATTGTAACTGGACAGTTTCTGGAGAGTTGGAAGAAGAATCTTGAGTTTCCTTTGGTCAGATGAATACAACATTTCACTTTTGCAGCACTATTTAGAATGTACTTCATAGTTCTCTTGTTCCCAACTTCCAAAAAGAACAGAAAACTGGTTTACACGGAGCACAGGCATCTGAGGCAGGACCTCTTCCCTGCCCTTTGATCTGACTCGCACCTCCACATATGACATAATCACCCCAAATCTGACACCAATTCAGTCTTTTCTACGAAGAGCATATTTTGAAACCGGGGACAGCCTGAGGGTGGCTGGAATGAGAATGTTGATGGGGGTTACCGGGTCCCTGATTCTGAACTTGTTCACGGCACCCACAGAACCTTCTGAGAAATAACCCAAAGAAAATTTGTTACCAATTCTTCAAGAGCTTACTATCAAGAAAAAAATCATTAGCGAGAAGAATGTGGAGGGGAGAGAAATAGGTTTCTCATTGATACCATATTTTGTTAACCATTTCATTTTGAAATATTCAAGTCTTGGTTAATATTGTATTCTATTTTTGTAACTATTTTGCTGTGAGAGTAGGTCATTGGGTTACTTATTTATTTTTACACAGTTATTTGTCTTCAGATACTTTTATTTTCACATGATTTTAGTTTTTATCAGTATAATTTTAAATCATGTTTTTCTTGGTCATCTCTGTATATATTGTATAATTGAATTTTTATTGTTTGCCACTCAATAAAGTTGTCAGTACTGTAGTGACTTGTTTTCAAATAAGTCCCAGATACACATTTGGGAGCGTTTGCTGGCCACCAGATGCACCTTTCTGAATACAGACTCTGTCAGGACAGCAGGTCCCCTGAGCTAAGCATTTTCCCCGGTGGTTGCTCTAAAAATGCTGCTGTTTTTCTGTTCACTGTATTGCACTTAGTTAAAAAAAAGATAATGTTAAAGATGAGAGCAGTTTTTTAAAGGATCTTTTCAGGTACCAATTCCTTATTTTCAGATGTCCCATTAATTTTATATATGGAGGCTTTACGTAAAAGTTTCTACTGTCAGAACAGGATGGATGCAGGCTGGGGCAGATTTATTTAAGATCGAAATGGTGCAGACTCATCATTCACATCATAGGTGAAAAGTATAAAAGCAAAGTGGTTTCCGCCAAAACCACCAAGATCTTTTAGAACTGTTTGCATCTTCCGTGGTGGCACAGGAAAAGATAATTCAGTTGGAGTGAATTCTAGAAGTAGGTATCAGAAACGGGCATGAAGAACAGGGGAACCGGGTGGCATCAGACTCCTGAAGAAGTGGGCTAATCCTCCTTCCCTTCCCCTTAGATTCATGTCTCAGCTCCATGTCTGGAGTACGTGTAAGAGGCGAGAAGTTGTTTCTTCAGCCAGGGGTGGCGACTCACGTCTTTAATCCCAGTGCTTTGGGAGGCCAGGGTGGGAGGATCACTTGTGCCCAAGGGTTTAAGGCTGCAGTGAACCATGATTGCACCACTGCACTCCAGCCTGAGTGACAGAGCAAGACCCTGTCTCTAAAAAATATATAAAAAGTAAAACTAAAGAACGTCTTGCCTAAACCTGAATTGCCCCAATTTAATGAGTGACTTTGAGAAGAATCAGACTGTTTAGTTCAGTCTGGATGAAAAGATTCTGATGCCTTCCACAGGAATGTGCAACAGTGACAGCTGTAAGATGCTTGTATTTGTTCATGAAATAATGAAAATGTAATTAAACATAATGAAAAAATGATTGATAGAGCAAAGAAAATAACAGTAGTCTTTTTCACTTAGATGTGGGTACGGATCAGCAGTGCCTTAGAGTAAAAGGTATTCATGTACCCAGCTGGCTTCCTAGTTATGTGTACACACAAATACACATAGCGTTTTAAACTACCGGGCATTGACACTGGCACAAAAAGGAGGCTTTACTGAACATCCCCCTTTTTCAGCTGGCTCAAAGTTCAGCACTGTGGTTATCACCGGTGATGCCGGAAAACATCAGTAGACTTAGACGATTGTTATGGCAGTTTCCAAACAGAGATTTTTCTACACACTATTTGTAACCGGTGTGCAATATCGAATATCCTGTATTAAAGAAATAAAGTATTTTTATCATTTATTAATACTAATTTATGAGTTTGAATAATGTGGCAAAAATTTGAAACGAGAGTCTGCTCATTACAGCTCCTTGCCTTCTGTTTCCTGCTTTCTTCTTGAGTGTCCTCTCAACAGATTATGGGGAGAAGTGAGGGGAGGCATCCCCAGGCTTGTCCTGGGTGGGCTGTGCAGCACCTGAAATCATCGACTCTCCTCAAGATGAAATGCAGTCAAAGCAGTTTTGAATGTTCTGCACTTTGCTTTTCTTTAATTGTTTCATCAGCCTTTTGCTTAAAATATTTTCATGTTTTGCTAACATTGTCATTGGAAAAAGGTCACAAAAATACAAACAAAAGCACAGTTTGTAACCTTTTCATTAGCAAATTACGTGAAGGCAGACTCTCCTTATGTCGAGTTTTCTCTCATCCGGCTCCATGCCCCCTGGGTGTGTGATGGCCTGGGCGGCTGGTGAGTCATGGAACCCCGAGTTTTTCTCGCTGCCCTGGCTGAGCCAGACTCTGCCGTCTTGCTCAGTCTTGCTGATGCCTATGCCTAACCCTAGGGAGGAATCCAAAGATAGGCTTTCCTTCTTCTTCTTTTTTTTTTCTGAGACAGTCTCACTCTGTCGCCCAGGCTGGAGTGCAGTGGAACAATCTCAGCTCACTGCAACCTCTGCTTCCTGGATTCAAGTGATTCTCCTGCTTCAGCCTCTCGAGTAGCTGGGATTACAGGTGCCCGCCACCATCACCAATTAATTTTTGTATTTTTAGTAGAGAGAGGTTTTCGCCATGATGGCCAGGCTGGTCTTGAACTCCTGTCCTCAAGTGATCCACCTACCTCAGCCTTCCAAACTGCTGGGATTACAGGTGTGAGCCACTGTGCCCTGCCAAAATAGGCTTTCTTGAGAATAAATACATCACTTCTTTATTTCTATGAAGAATATGGACAGATACGCAGCCCTGCTATAGAAACTGTCTTATCATAGCTGTTCAGAAGCGGTCCAAGCATTGGGTGGTGTGGCTGATTTTGCAGAGTTCAACAGCAGCTGCCTTTTCCGTTCAGGGAAACTTGGGGGCTTACACAAAGCTTAGGTGGTTATATTTTGCACATTCATTGATGAATCAGATAGATTTATATAATATTTAAACGTTCCAGGTTAGCAATACTAAACACAAAGGAAATTGAGTGTCTCATCCAAGTGCTTATAATATTGGTCTTGGGAGTAGCACAGAAACCCCAGGACGTGTGCTCCTGTCCAGCAATGGCTCCCCAATTTTCTCTGCTGCAGTGCCTCAAATTCTACAGCTCCTTGTCATCTTCTTTTTTTTTGAGACAGAGTTTTGCTCTTGTTGCCCAGGCTGGAGTGCAATGGTATGATTTCCGCTCACCTCAACCTCCGCCTCCCAGGTCCAAGTGATTCTCCTGCCTCAGCCTCCCAGTAGCTGGGATTACAGGCATGTGCTACCACACCCAGCTAATTCTGTATTTTTAGTAGATACGGGGTTTCTCCATGTTGTTCAGGCTGGTCTTGAACTCCTGAGCTCAGGTGACCCACCTGCCTCGGCCTCCCAAATCACAGACACGAGCCACTGCCCCCCCACAATTGTCATATTTATATTATCTTATTAAAAATGGTCATTAAAGTTGAAACGTAATCTGAAGGGAAGACTGTATTAAATCACTAGTAACTATTCACCTTTACGTCAAAATAGAATATTAATTTCCTTAGAAAGTGAGACTCTGAACCCCACAATCAGAGCAGAAAGACCTGGACCCTGGCTCAGTACACCCTGTTGATCACTCAATGTTGAGCTTGAGGAGGACTCTTAATTACAAGGGCCAGAACAGGAAATTAAGGAATTGTCTCAACCTAAATCTACCGTCCGCCTTGTGGTATCGAAACAACTGTGCTATTGACTCAATAGCAGCTTGAATCGAGGTGTCACTGGTGACCACACGTGGAATTCACTCTCACGTATTGAGGAGCCATACACTGCACAAGGCACAGGGTTCACCAGGCTCCCTGCCACCGGGGGATGTGTGTTACATTCTAGCAGCGGCACGGACACTCAGTAAGGAAATACAGATACACAATTCAGAGATGGATGATAGATGACAAAAGCCAAGGAAGGGAAGGAGGAGGGAAAGGAAATGTGAGCAGTGCCATGAGCCTGACGGATGAGTTTACGTGAGCCTGGTAGTTCACAGTTTGTATTTGATGGCCAGCCTATCTGGGCCATAAATGAAACCCAAAGTCCAAATCATATAAAGAGAATCAAGCCACAGGGAAGAATAACATGCAAATTGTAAATGGCACTTTTTTTTCCACCGAGAGGTTAACTTTAGTCTCTGGAGGTCTTTCACCCTGAAGCTTAAAGCTTTGAAATCTAAACTGAATAAAAAGCAGAACACTCCGCAAATGAATCTGCAGCCTGTAGCCTCCATCAGATCATGTGGTCATTGGTAAGAGACCGCATGCCTCCCTTTGGCTTTTAGAAGGAGTCCACGCCTCAAACTTAGGGACAGAATAAGGAGTCAACAGGCCAGCTAGGAAGTGGAAGGGTGTGTTTTCTCTGAGTGGCCTCTGAGAGCTGCCTCTCAGACACACCCTTGGAGGCAAACAGCAGGCTCAGGCTGGGCAGATGCTATCAGGACCCGAGGACCCTGTTTTCTCAACCTGCTTGGCAAGTCGTTTCCACAGTTCAGAAACGGGGAGTGTCTGCCAAGTGCCCCCCAATGCTCTCATGCCATTCCCCTTCCGGGTGCCTGAGGTGCTAAGGAGAGACCAGCATAGGCATGTGGGGAGCTGGGCAGGGGCGACTCAGCCAGGACCGGGCTGGTATGGCCAACGGTGCTGTTAGAAAGCACGGCATTTGCCCCTCATCTCCCAGGAGGAACCTGGCCCAAAGCTCACACAGCTGCCCAGTGTGCCAGGGCCCAGAGGGGACCCCCGCCTCAGTGCAGTGCCCATTTAGGGGAGCCCTGCCTTGGGTAGGGGACATTATCAGGGTGGCCAGCTTTCCCTATCTATCTGCCCACACTTCCTAGCTTTAACACCGAGTCCTTTCCTCCCCAGCAGGCTGGGAAGGCTGCACATCCCTAGAGGAAGCCTTGGCCAGCGCTATCTGGATGACCTGTTCTTCACTTCACTTTACTTCCCACTTCTCGAGGAAGCTAACGACAACCACTGTGAGCACTCGAGCATCCTAAGTGCTTGGTTTGGCAGTTTCACTCTTGCTCAAAATTAGGGCAGCTTAGAACATTACCTCCTTGGTGGGGAAGACCATGTGGTCAGGATTGAGGGCAATTAGAAGTTTCTCTGACATGGGCCAGGCATGGTGGCTCACTCCTGTAATCCCAGCACTTTGAGACGCTGAGGCAGGCAGATCCCCTGAGGTCAGGAGTTTAAGATCAGCCTGACCAATATGGTGAAACCCCATCTCTACTAAAAATACAAAAATTAGCCAGGCATGGTGGTGGGCACCTGTAATCCCAGCTACTCTGGAGGCTGAGGCAGGAGAATCATTTGAACCCAGCAGGTGGAGGTTGCAGTGAGCAGAGATCACGCCACTGCACTCCAGCCTGGGTGACAAGAGCAAAACTCTGTCTCAGAAAAAAAAAGTTTCTCTGACATAAAGTAAATGGATGGAGCCAGGCTTCAGTTCTGCACGTGGGAGGACCTCCCTGAAAGGACCTGAGGAGAAACTTGTCACACACTCCAGAATGGCAGAGGAGAATGTCCCATGCCAGCAGGAACCCAGCACTTCCCCAGGCATCTTCAGTAGCAGAAACTGTACACAGGCTTTTTTTTTTTTTTTTTTTTTTTTTTTTGAGATGGAGTTTCGCTCTTGTTACCCAGGCTGGAGTGCAATGGTGCGATCTCGGCTCACCGCAACCTCCGCCTCCTGGGTTCAGGCAATTCTCCTGCCTCAGCCTCCCGAGTAGCTGGGATTACAGACGTGCGCCACCGTGCCCAGCTAATTTTTTTGTATTTTTAGTAGAGACAGGATTTCACCATGTTGACCAGGATGGTCTCGATCTCTTGACCTCATGATCCACCCGCCTTGGCCTCCCAAAGTGCTGGGATTACAGGCTTGAGCCACCACGCCTGGCCCTGTACACGGGCTTTCTGTTGGATGTTCCGTGTAACCCCACGACCGTCTGCAAGGATCATCATTTTATGTCTGTGGGAGCAGAGGTGTGGAGAAACCCATTACCTGCCTGGGTCAAAGAACTAATAAGTAGAAGAGTAGGGATTTGAACCTAAATTTGCCTGGCTCCAAAGTCAGCTCTATTCTCTCTCTGTGCTGGTTTATGGGAATGATTAAATGCCAACCAGAATGCTTAAGAAGATGTCATAACTTCTCAAGGGAATAACTGATTCAAAAGATCAAAACCCAAATGCAGTGGAGTCTGATACAAAATGCCACTCCAGGACTACCTAAAGGTCTCATGTTACCGTCCCCTGAATGACTCGGGTGAGACAGAATTCCAACATCACACACACACAAATTTCAAAGCAGCATGCAAGACAGACCATCGTGGTTCAGTTTATGTTGATAATTTTCCACGAGATGAAATGTGTTTTAAGAACAGTAACAAAGAGAAAATCTGAGGGAAAGCAAACTATTCCAGAGAGCTCGGGGCAGTGCTGACTAGGGCCACATTGTGGCAACGTGCTGAACTGGCTGATAGCCCGTTTGCGGGGGCACAAGTTCCCCTACAGAGTTTGAATTCCATGGAACCCTAAGTCTGGACTAGAAGTCCACGACCTTCCAGCTCACCTCAGAGAAGTCTAGAGAACTACGATTATTTCAGCAGTAGCTATCGATTTCAGATAAATGGGAAGTGACCACAGTTGTAAACAGAGCAGGAAATCCTTTAAATTTACTTTGAAGTACTGGAAAGTTCAGTACAGCTTAAGGTCTGTGGGTTTCTTTTAAGCAACAGTAAAAGAAAAGGCCAAGACATGCACATTGCAAACATCGACCTGCAGATTCTTGCATGTGTTCCAAGGCTACACAAACATCCTTTTACAGGTGAGGAGAGAAACCGAGCCGACTGCCAACACTTTCACCGTGCAGGCAGAGGCAGGAAGGAAGCATTACTCACCTTTTCCCGGTGGCTTTGGGTTGAGTGAGCAAATCTGGCTTGAAGGTCACAGGAAGCTGTTGCCTCCCTGCCAGCATGACTCAGCATTGCACACCTAACGCTAACCCTCTCATCAGATGTATCTGCGTGTCACTATGGCCGGTGTTCCTGGTGTAGTGTTGGAATCAGTGTTAGAGAGCTGCAGGTCCCTCTCCAAGGAAGAACGTTTTCTCGCAAACACGCATTACAGCAGAGATTAAACTTGGAACTCTGAAAAGGAGTGTCAGTATCTTTGCACTAAGTACTGTGGGTACAACTGAAGTCAAGGCTCATAGAAGCCAAACGTTTTAGGGTCATGGAATTCCCACAGCAGGTCAGAGTCATGTGCTGAGGGGCTGCCTGACCTGGGGCACATCAAACGTGACTCAGTTTTCTCATCTGTTAGCGTTGGGGCATGAAACTGGAGGATGGAGACATGTTTAAAAGCACCGAGCACAAAGGAGGCACCCAATCCGTGGTGGCAATCGCTGTATAACTGTATTAGCCCCCGTGAGGATTCAATGTATACCATTGACTCGTTTGTTTAAATGATCTGTGAACCAGTTTATAGTTTCAAGTTGCTGTATGTTTTAGTCGGGGTTCTCCAGAGAGTCAGAACCAATAGGATATCTATCGATCAATCGATGGATCTAATCTATCTTTCTATCTATGGATGGATAGATAGAGATACATGGGAGGGACTGATTAGGGGAATTGGCTCCCTTGGTTGGAGAGGCTAAGGAGTCCCATGACAGGCCACGTGCAAGCCGGGGAACCAGGGAAGACAGGAGCACGGCTCAGTCCAAGTGCAAATACATCAGATCTAGGGAAGCAGATGCTGTAACTCTCAGTCCAAGGCTGAAGGCCGAAAAGCCTGGGTGGAGGTTGGGGGTCAGGGGTCGGGAGCACTGGTGCAAGTCCTGGAATCCAAACCCCAGAGAACTTGGAGCTCGGACATCCAAGGGCAGGAAAAGAAGGTGCCCTCGCTCTAGAAGAGAGAGAATCGAATTCCTTCGTCTGCCTTTCCGTCCCATCCAGCCCCCAGCCTCCATTGAGGGCCTTAGATGCTGACGTACAGCAATGTAAATTGGACTACAGGTCACTTTCAGTAGCTGTTCAGTAAACGCGGATGAAGACTTCATCTCGACTTTATTTCCTCCACATCACTGTCCCTCCCTCATCCCGTGTTCGGTTAACTGAAGACGAAGGAGGAACAGTTAAAATAAACATGAAACGTAGGGAGAGGGCTTTCTTCTTCTTCTGGCTTTATTGGGGAATAATTGACAAATCAGATTGTGTTTATCCAAGGGTTACAACGTAGTGACTTCATATATGTGTACACAGTAAAATAATTACCACCATCAAGTTAATTAACACATAGTTACTATTGTGTGTGAGCGAGAGAGAGAGAGATCCAGATATGTAAGTTCTACTCTTGGCAAATTTCAAGTAAACAGTGTAGTCTTATTAACTACCGTCACCGTGCTGTACCTTAGATCCCAGAACTTATTCCTCTTATGACTGAAACTTTGTCTTTTGACCAGCATCTCATTTTCCATTCCTCCCACTCAGCCCCTGGTAACCACCATTTACTCTCTGTTTTTATGACTGACTTTTCTAGATTCCACAAACAAGTGAGATCAAGCAGTATTTGTCTCTCCGTGTCTGGTTTATTTTACTTAACATAATGTCCTCCAAATTTACCCATGTTGCCATAAGTGACAGGATTTCCTTCTGCTTTTCAGGCCGAATAGTATTTCATTGCCTCCATATACAGGATGCTGGGGTCAGACTTACAGTCTTAGACAGGAGACTGGCGAGCTCTTTTTGGAGAGGATCTGCAGATACCAACACTTTCAGGGTTTCCTCAGGTCCAGGAGTGCCAGGCTCCTGTGCACTCTTCCTTTGAGGAAGCAAAGGAAGACTCCGTCTGTGCAAACAGAATGCATCGAGTGTATTTTCTTGTCTTCTGTTTTCTTGATGCTGTAGCATCTGGGGTTTACTGGGAAAAGATTGCCTTTCCCAGGGCCAGCCCATTAAACTACCAATCCAGAACCCATGCTCCTAAGCACCTGCTTTATCTGTATATATATGTTATATATATATACACACACACACACACAAACATACACACACACTACACTGTCTCTATATACATACACACACATACACACACACTACACTTTCTATATATACACACACACGCACGTTATATATATACACACACACTACACTTTCTATATATATACACACACGTACACACACTACACTTTCTGTATATACACACATACACACTACACTATATATATACACACACATACATATACACACACTACACTTTCTATATATATACACACACATACACACTACTTTCTATATATATACACACATACACACACACTTTATATATATACACATACACTACACTTTCTATATATACAGACACTCACATATACACACACACACACGCTACATTTTCTATATATATACACACACACTTTATATATACACACATACACACACACTACTTCCTATATATACACACACACATACACACACACTACTTTCTATATATATACACACGCATACACACACTACACTTCCTATATATATACACACACACATACACACACACTACACTTTCTATCAGTTCATTCACTGATGGACATGGGTAGATTCCACACCCTGGTTATTTTGTGTAATGCTGCAGTGAATACCAGAGTGCAGCTATTTCTTTGCGATACCAGTTTCATTGTTCTGAGGATAAACACTCAGAAATGAGATGGCTGTTCATTACAGTCTGTGAAAGGCCCTGAAAAGCCACCACACCCCTAAGTGAAATCACCCGCTTAGTGAAAATAAGCTCTCTCTCTCCACCCAACGTTCTCTTCCCATGCTCTCCTCTTCCCATGCTCTTAGCACTCCTGGTCTGAGTGCCAAGGGTTTTCTGTAACTCCAGATTTTTGCATGCTTTATTAGCATTAGAAAAGAATTTATCTTTAATCAGGAAAGCCACCGTCAGGCTTTTGCAAATCACCCACTTTCAACAGGCGTGTAACAAGCCTAGACTAGATCCAACTAACTAAGAGGCAGGTAAAATACTTAAGCAATACACACAATTGGCGGTGGTCCTCTAGAGGACTATGACTTCCCTGGGGAGGACGTAGGAAGGTTAAAAACCAGGTAATGAAGGGCCTGGAGACATCAAGGAGTTCAAGTGACCCCATTATTCCTTAATCTACTGTTCTCCAGGCAAGACTGTGGGGTTAGTGCCTTCCACTTGCACAGAGAGAGCAGACTGGATACATACAGAGTCTGTGCCGGGGTGAGAGTTCAAGGGCTCTCAGCCCTTGTATATTTGCTACTTTTCTGGGTTGGATACAGGCAATAAGGTCTCCATTTGACTTGTGTGGGGCTGAGGCACTCTGATGTTCACAAACACAAGTATATTAGTGGGTATAATGGACCCAACGGGCATTCTGATTTGGTTAAATTCCTGTTGGTAGATGGTTGTAAATAACAGAGCAAGCACCTGCTCTGATGTGCCCATGACTGACCCAGCAACTTGGGATGCCAGTCACCCAGAGGAACACAGCCGTTCTTAGAGCACAGGGTGCCTCCGACCCCGCTGTGTTGGCAGGTGCCAACCTTTGATCCCTACAGCTGTCCTTCTTGAGGTGGAATCTTCCTTGCAGTCTCACCTTTCTGGCACCAGACCTAGCAGAAGGCAAGGCAACAGGAAGGAGCCCATGGCTCCTTTTGAGCCTGAGGCCCCAGTGCTTGCATCCGAAACCTTCTAACTGCAGAGCCTGCTCCCAGGGGTCTCCAGAAGGGTTGGCATATCTCCCACTGACACAGTCCACAGGCCTCACCGGCAGCTCTTCCGGCCTAACTCTAAATCAGGAAGCTTCCCGCAGATGGCACAGTTCCTGAATGTCGTCTTCTAATCGAGCTTCAAAATCTTTTCACTTACATATGGGGTGCACATTCTTTACTTGGGAAATTATTTCACAAGGGAATGTTTGACTGAAATTTACTCATGGAGTAAACCTTACACTCTTTCCTCTGAAAAATATTAACCTGAGGCCCATTATCAGGTGTTAGTGATAACCCAGGAAAACTGGTGAAGACAGAGGCCTCGACCTGTTCTGACTTGGAGTTGCCCAAACCTGCAGGGTGAGTAGCCTCTGATCTGTGGCCCTGGTGGGTGATGTAAACGGGCACCTGCAGGTCTTATGCTCACTGCATTATTTCCACATAGTATCACATATGTTTTTAAAGCACTGTGCTCATGGAGACAGCGGTTGGGGGAGGGAACCCCCTGAGCCCTCCGTGTGAGCCTCTGGGACGTGCACACGTCAGTTTCTTGCTATGGGGAAACATGGCACTCCTGTAACAGACTGAACAGGAGGGCCTCCTTCCCCATTTCCCAGGCCTGTCCCGGCTGACTGAAGAGTGCCGTCCCCCAGCACACAGAGTGAGAAGACTGAAGACAACCTTGGATACAGCCAGGACACACTGACATAAAAGAAATGTGAACTTTCTCCCCTCAGAGGGCCTTAAGGTGAGGCAGGGTCAGAATTCTCCTTCCAAAAGCACAGCTTGGGCATCATGCTCAATCTCCCATGCTGGGTCCTCCTGACCAGCTTCACCGCCACAGGCTCCCTGTGTGGTTTGAGGCATAGGGAATCTGCTTTGGGAGGGAATGCTGTGGTTTATAACCACATGCAAGTGCTGTGAACTCAAGGGATAGGGCCTGTGCCATTACACTGGGAGTGGCCTCGCCTTTGCATAAGAGTCAGCTTCAGAGGCTTCTGGCGGGCAAAGCCCTCCCTTACCCTAACTCATAGGTCACAGTAATGTTTCCTCCTAAGTCAGTCCCCAGTCCTTCCCACACATTCCCAAAGGAAAAAGGACATCATGCAACCGGGGTCATACGCCACCTTGCATGGCTTGGGTTAAAAGCGATTCTCAAGGCAACTGATGACCATTTGTCCCGGCTTCTTGGGTCCTGGCCACAGAACTCTTCCGGTCTCTTTTGCCTTGCAGTCACCCTGTTTTTCTCATTTCTCTCTCCCCTGCTCCATATTTCTATCCTTCTTTTCATTCTGCTTTGGGTTATCATAGATTAAATTTGTATCTGCTCATCCAGACTATTACTTTGCATTACTTCATAGGAGACACATTCTTGCCTGTGAACTCTTCCAGAATGTCAGACAGAGAAAGAGAGGGCAGCAACCAGAACTGGCCCTCCCAGCTTTGTAACCCAGATAAAAGAACACCAGCCCTCACCACAGCATCCCATTCGCCCATCAGGAGTGGCCAGTACTGAGCTTCCCGTCTCCTCACAGTGAGGGCAATCAGAACATGCCACCCCAAATTATGCTGCTTTGATGTACTGATGAGTTAGAGTGGAAGGCACTCGAGAAACAGCAGATGCCAGAAGTCCTCTCCAGCTCCTCTTTGTATACCTAAAATTAGGGCTTAGATTCCTTTGAGAAAGATGCCCCCCTACCAGAAAGAGGAGACCATTCTCATCACTGGAGATGGGGAGGCAGTGCTGAGATGGCCCTACTAAAACCACCCACTTCTTCCACTCGTTTCCCCAACTAGTTTTGGGGAAAGTGATCAGAGTTTTCGGATCACTTCACAATTTTCCCCAGACCAAATCCCTTTTTCCTTTTGTCCTGTGACACGTCTGCAACTCATCATTCTTTGTTAAAATGGCAGATAAGCTCTCTGGCCTATCCACTTCTGTGAATCTGCATTTCTTCCTTATGAATACCTTTGTATACATAAAAAAAAATTAACATCAAATACAATGTGCATGTTTTTCTTCTGTTAATCTTCTTTATGTCAGTTTAATCCTCAGGTCCAGCCACAGAATCTAAGAGGGTAGGGGAAACCTCTTTCCTCCCCCAACACCCCTGAGACTTATGCGCAAACAGTTTTCTAGAACCGTGAGTACTTCACCAAGACCATTTGCAATGAACAACAATACATCTCATGGTTCCAGTTGTCATTTAATTCCTCTTGCTTCAGGCAGTTGAGGCATCCCCTTACTCACTCTGTCTTTAGGAGAGTTCCGCACCAAGCCACGGGTATCTTTCCTGGTCCTCATCCTTCGTTCTCGTCCGTTCACCTTCCTTCCCAGCCCTCTGTCCTTGCATCCCTTCCGTCTTGTGTGCTGCCTCCCACACACGCTTCTGGTTCTGCAGTAAGAAGAATGCAAGACGCCTCCTCTACTGCCATAGGTCACCACCCCCTTTAATTTAGTCTGTCCTTTACGATGCCTCATTAAAATGAAACTTTCTACTGCCCAGGAAACGAAGCTTTCCCCTGCCCAGTGAATCGTGCCTGGCGGCACAACTCACCGCTTCACAGTTGATTATTCTTTTTACCCTCAAAGCATCTTTGAAATGATTGATTCAACTATGAGAGAAACTGTAAATATTCTCAGATACAAACACAGTATCAGCTTCACAAAACACCTACAGAGGCAAGTAAATAAAAATCCAGCTCAATTTGACTTTAATAGGAAGGCAATTTATTGACTCAGGTGGGTAGTTCAGAAGCAGGCCAGGCTTCAGGGTGAATTTGAGCCAAGAGAAGCTCATGGATGCTACCCAGGCCTCAGTCTCTTCCCAATTTTCTGCTGTGTCTTCAGGGAAGTCGGATTCATTCTGAGTGTGGCAAAATCTCCAGGAATAATTTCTGAGGCTGCGTTCTCCATCAAAGAGGAAACGTGAACAAGCACATTTTTGTTCCTAACAATCTAGCGCAACTTGTATTTGACTCTAATTGGAACAACTCATGCCCTTGCCCATCCCCAAGTCCATTAGGGGAACCCAGGGAGTGCTGTGCGGCACCTGGCACGAGCCTCAGTTATGAACCCACCTTAGCACAAGTGACTGTGACAGGGTGAGACAGTGCCGGTTAGGTTAAGTAAGTTAAGTCAACCAGCACCCACCCCGTGTTTCAAACCATGTGACTGAATAATTCCGGGCTCTATTAGGAAGGAAAAGAGGGGATGCTTCTTGAATAGCACCCAACACTCAACTACAGTTTGATTTGGCCTTGGCCATGGGAACCTCTCACAGGGGCTTGGAAAGAGAGTGCTCAATACAAAAGCCTCATGGCATCAACCCTGTGGCCTCAAGGGTGCCACGGACTTGGTGTGGAGGGTGGGGAAGGGAAGATGGGGAAAGGCTCAGTCTCTTCTGAAGATGAAGCAGAATAGCTGGCACTGACTCAGCAGAGTGAAAACCGTTTAACCCCAAGAGATGCCTACAGAGCAGCTGGGCCACAGCTTTGTCCCGCACCATTATTTCCCCAGCGTCTTTGCCCGACCGCCTTCGGCCGCCTCCCTCTCGCGACTCTTTTTCTTCCTCCGTCTGCCGCAGAACGCTTTGCCCGGCATCCCTCCCAGCCGTCACTCTGCAAAGCCTTCTCTCCCTTCCCGCTCGCCGCCCTTTCCCGTCCGCCTACCCAGAAACTTTCCTCCCCACTGTCTGTTCACACAGACTCTTCGCTCCCTCCTGCCCGCCCGTTTCCCGCCGCGCCGCGCCGTCTCCTTCTCCCACGTGCCGCCCTCTCACCCTCGATCTACTCACGAGCTTTTCAGCCACTGTCTTTCTGCAAAGCCTTCCCTCCCTACCGCTCCCCATCCTGGTTTTCCCACCATCTTTTCCCCAAAGCCTTTTTGGGACGCCTTCTCCTTCTCCTCGTCACCCTCTTTTTACTTTGTCACTAACCACCCTCTTTAACTCCCTCCATCTGCCCCGAAACTATGTCCCCTCCTACCGCTCCCGCCGCGCCGCCGTCTCCCTCGCAACCGCCCGCTACGCCAGAAGGGCCGCAACGCTGCGGGCTCCAGCCTCGGGTCGGCGGTTCCCGTTCCTCCCGGTCCTCTGAGCCGGGCACGAAACAGCTCCGCCCGCAGACACGGAACCCTGGGGTGGCTCGACGTCCCTTCAGAGTCGGTTATATACTGAGGTTATGCAAATGGGGCTCCTGTCCTGCATGTTCTGATTGAACGAGACAAAACCTCCCGGCTGACTCGGATTGGACTTTATTATCATGCTCGGATTGGGTGAGAGCAAGTCTTAAAACAACCAATCACAGCATGAAAATAAAGTCCAATCAGAGGAGGCCTGGGCCCCCACGTCCGTAACCTGAGCACGCAGAGGAGCACGCAGGGCACGCAGGGCACGCAGGGCACGTACGGCACGCGGAGCACGCGGGGCACGTACGGCACGCGGGGCACGTACGGCACGCGGGGCACGCGGGGCACGCGGAGCACGCGGAGGCGGCGGCGTCAGGCCACATCCGGCTCTGCTGCGTCTGCGCCTGGGCTGCGTCCGCCCCGGTGCAGCAAAGCAGGAGGACAGCGTGTTGCCTGCCGCGTGCTGGAGCCTGGAGTCTGCCGGGGCCTGGGGCGCGGCCTCCCTGAGGCTGGTGGCGGTGACCGAGCGCGGTCCGAGCCGTAGGAGGACGGCCGGCGGCGTCGGACGGGGAGAAAGAGCCACCTGCCGGGCCGCTGCGGTTGGCGGCGTCGTCGGAGATTGCAGCTCGGCCAGAGCGGTAGAAACGCGGGCGCTGAGGTGAGTTATCTGGGGCCGCGTCGCCCACCTCGGGGGCCGGGTCAGGCGTCCTATGGGGGCCGCGCTGCCCGCGGCGGGGGGCCGGTTGGGGGCACTGTCTGGGGTTGCGTTGCTGGCGGTGCGGCGGGTTGTCTGGCTGTTGGGGGCTGCGCTGCCTCTGGCGGCGGGGCAGAGAGGGGAGGCCGGGGGACGGCGCCAGGCAGGCCGTGTGCGCTGAGCTGCACTGCCGAGGCGGGGAGCGGGTTAGTAGCGCTGTCTCTTACTACACTGCCCGCCGTGGAGAAGCGGGGGTTGGGGGTCTGGCCGGGTGGCATTACCTGGGGCCACGATGCCCCACAGCGCGGGGTGGTGTAGGGGCATGGCCGGGGCTGCACTGCCCGTGGCTGGGGTGCGCTATCGGAGGCTGCCCTGCCCGTGGAGGGGTTGGGGGGTGGGTTTGGGGCCCTATCAAGTGCTGCAACACCCATGGTGGGATCAGGCTGTGCGCGCTATCAGGTGCTACAGTGTCTGTGGCAGAGGGGTGGCTCGGGGGCAGTATTGGCGCTATACTGCCTGCAGCTGGGGCGGGGTGTGTTGGGCTTACTATCCTGGGGCTACACTGCCAGTGGCATTGGCGGGCTGCGGAGGTGGTGGCCACAGTGGTAGTGGTGGTCTGCTGTCTCCAAAGAAGTTACCGTTCTCCTCTTCTGGGACTCTAGAGACTAGAGGGAGATCTCCTCCTCCTCCTGCAATCCTGAGCACTGCAGGGCCCACACCCCTGCCGTGGTTCCCCAGCCCTCGCCCTCGTGCTCTGTGTTGTGGAGTCCACCTGGGGCCACCCAGCAGGGAGAGTAGTGGGCACCACGGGGGTGAGGAGGACAGGGTGCTGTGGGTGGAGGTATCAGGAATGGAACTGGCACTTGGGTGCGGAGGGCTGGCTGGGTCTGAGTTTCTGCTATTTCTGTTCCTCGAGGAGTGCAGCCCTTGTTGGTGCAGCAATTCCTGGCCAGCTGGACCTGGCTAGGGGCTGGTTCCAGTCAAGGGATTCACACCCACCCCAGGCCCCAGTTCCTGGCCAGCTTGTGCCAGGAGGAGAGGCTGGACTTTGGAGGGTGGGTATGAGTGCCTTCGCTGAAACTGGCACCTGCCACCCAGTGGCCAGCACGACAAGGTGAATCTCTAATGCTCCTACTCCCTGAATCCTGTTCTAGCCTTTTCAGGCTTTGCAGTTCAGCTGCTCCAAGCCAGGCTGGAGGAGGAGGAGAAGGAGGAAGCACCTGTGGTACACTGGAGGCTGGAGCCTGCAGATGGTGAGGCTCTGCAGCTCGCCTCACGCCAGTGGTGGCAGTGATGGAGACTGCAGCTTGACCCCAGTGGTAGGAGGGTGGGGCCAGGTGGTAGGAGCCTTTAGAGTGGGCTGGTGCATTGAGGGTGCCGTGGCCCCAGTGGTTGTATTGGCATCGGCGCTAGTTGTGGCAGGAGCAGCAAGTCTGGGGGCCAGGAAGGGGCAGTAGGAGCGCTCCAGGGCCCAGCCTGGCCTGGGGTGGGGAGGAAGCTGTAGGTATTGTACTACAGGCCTTGGTGGCAGCAGTGGAGGCGTAGCCAGGGCAAGGAGGACTCCTCCCCGTCCTCCTGCAGTCTCTGGAGGGTGCCCTCCTCCTGCTGGTGCCTGAGCCAGGTGTGAGTTGCAACATTGTCTCATTCTTAACGAAATTTAGGGGATGAATGTTTGTGTATCTTTTTGCTTGTTTTTTTGTTGTGTTAGTCTTAGCCTTTTTCAAATTTCTTGATTTGGGGAAGGGATAAAATGTATCATAATTGGCCTTCTAGTTCTGGCACCTGTTGTTTTTCCTTTCTTCCAGTCTGCATTTTTTTCCTCATCTTCCTGTTCCTCTTCATTTTCTTTTGTTGCTGCTTCTATTTCCTGTTTCTATTCTTGGGGCCTATCAAGTGCTGCAACACCCGTGGTGGGGGTCGTTTCCCCTTTTATTGTTTCCTTTATGCCAAGCAATGGCCTTAACAAACCAAAACTGAGTTAAATTGTTACTGTGTTGTGTTTTTAAGAAACTGGTCCCTTACTATGTTTTAGAGATGAGGAAAAAAATTAGTTGTATCGTGAGTTATGCGAATAGAAATCCTGCTAACCCAGCTATGCCTAGTGTTCCATGATTGCAGTGCTAAGCATGTGGGAGTTACTTATATCCTACTCCTCAAGGTCATCGACAAGTTCTGATTTTTCACTCAATCAAAAATTTAAAAAATTGTAACCTCTGGCATAATTGGGCTAATGCCTTGTAAGTAGTTACTCAAGGAGTCAAAAAATGAAGCATTGCATAAAATATTGGTAGCAGTCAGCCATTTTATTCTCTCAGATATTTGTCTGCAGACACGCAAGAGGCAGGGGGTAATAAGTTCCAGTGTATGAGATTATTACATGGACTGTATCCCCTTTATTTCCCTGCCACCATTTTTAAGGGTATCGCCGTCTGCACGAGCTGCTTCCTCACTACATCTTTGCAACGGGAAGAGGAAGGGGGAGAATCATGTCTAATGTCCCAAGGCAAAGACTCACAACCAACAGCTAGGCTTTTTACCTTTGAGCATGTGCAGTGTTGCGCTCTCTTTTATTTCTAGTATTACTACCTTTGGTATAAATTATTATGTTTTTACTGATTGCACTGGAAGTATATACATTTTATTGACTGCTTTAAAGATAATCTACATTGTATCATTTTTGAAGCCCATGTAAATGTGTAAGGCCTATAATTTTGAGACCTTTTTAGTTATTTTTAAGGTTATGAGCATGTGAAGTACTGTTGATACATGGGAGAATATGTATAAATACTACTGGATAGCTTAGTTTGAAGAGAGAGTCGTAGATTGGCTGCAGTTTCCTCGGTGCAATTCTCAAAACATGGCCTCAGTGTTTTAAAGCATTATAGAAATTTGAATAGTGTTTAACCTCATATAGTCTTTTGTTTATAGGTTTAATATTTCTAAAGACTAAAGACATCACAACCCCCTTTAAGATTCAGTAATATTAATAAGATTTGAGATACATAGGGTTAGAATCCAATGAATCCAGAGGAAAATGGTTAAATTACGTAGCTGTAGAGTAGTTCGGTCCCTCTCAAAATCTCAGGCTCTGCTCTGCTTTACCTTGCATTATCTGAGTTTTTTAGTTTGGGTGGGCATCAGAAATTAGTAGGGGAGAGAGACTTAAAGAAAGTTGTGGATATGAAGATGTATTTAGGATAAGGAAGTTTATGAACGAAAGAAATGGCGCACAGGAGAGGATCTTGTATGGCACATTCTTGTCCTAAAGGAGAGTGAGTGATCATGGAAGGGAAATACAGGACAAGTCAGCAAGTTCAACCCACGTCATGGACGGTCTGTGAAAGTTGTGTTAGGGTTCATAAAATGGGAAAGAAAAACTTACAACTGCGAGATCCTCTCCTGTCTGGAAGTGTTGTGTGTCTGATGTGTATGTAACAGAGCTCTAATTGCTCAGCTTAAAAGAAAATGAAAGCTCTTAAATGTTTTGTCATAAAAGTAGAAGCTCTAATGCCTTTTATTTCATGTGACTTCAGTAATCTTTGGGAAATAAAGATGACATTTGTTAAAATCGTTGGTAAAATAAAAATATCTTTAAAATTTATCCATTTGGTCTAATTTAAGTCAGAGGTTAAATTTTAGAAATGCTTTAATGTAGTAAATTGATTCTTTGACTTTGGGAAATGGTTCCATTTACCTGGTTTGGAGCCGATACGTTTCTAGGTAAGGCCTGACAGGTGGAGTTAGCCATCCCCTAGCTATGCTGGAAAGTCAGACTTTATCTGCAGTTCTGTCTTGTATACGTGTATCTTGTAGACTCTGCAGCACGTGGTACGTAATTAAAACTGCTTACACTGAAAAGAAAAATTACGTTTTTTTGATTTTTAAAAGGCATGGAAATATGATTTTTCTTAAAAAAAAAAGTTTTGCCTAATTTAGAAAGTTTAAGAATTATTTTTAGTTGAAAGAAAATAAAGTTTAAGCAAGTTATAGAAAGTTGATGAAAGTTAACTTTGTAAAGAATTCTGTATGTGAGCAAGTTGGCTAAAATTAAAAGGGACAGTAATGTCAGATATAATTAATGTGGGCACCCTTCCACTTTATCTTCTATTTCTTAGGTTTTAAATATTTACATCTAAAATTTCTAAAACCCCTTCACTATCGTACTAAAACGTAACTGTGCTGTTCTTGCATGACATTTCTGTTTCATCGTATCCAGACATTTCATGAGTAGACTCAGATTCAGAAGACGGTGGGGGAGCACCTTAGGAAAGTGTGTGTAAGTAGATGTACTTTAGAGTAGTGCAAGGATTTTCTGTACGTGGCTGGCCTTCACAGCATCATTTGTTGCAGCAAAGCACTGGTAACAACATCACTGTTATCAGTGAGCAATTGTTCAGATAAATGATTTGTGGCTTGTAAGACTCAGCTGTTAAAAAGCACCCCTCTTTTCCTCACTCACCCTACCTTTGGTTCTGGGCCTGGAGCCTTTTAGAAGTTACTCAGGACAGTGGACTCCTGTCTCCTGCGACTAATCTGGACAGCAGCTTCCTATTTCATCCTTCGTTATCTTCCAAAAATTTGTGAAAATAATTTCTTCATTGGTGACCTATACTCTTGTTTTACTTTGCTGTTAACAATTTCATGATTTCACTAGATTGTGTGAAGGCCGGGGGGGTGGGTGTACATGTTTGTACTCTGGAGGGAGCAGAGGTATATAGCCACATCAACATTAGTAATCTTGCACTAAAAGTTTGTTATAAGAATGTAAATACATTCATAGATGGTAAATCTATCAGTAATGTTTCCTTGCATAATTCTTTTTTTTGAGATGGAGTTTCGCTCTTGTTACCCAGGCTGGAGTGCAATGGCGCGATCTCGGCTCACCGCAACCTCCGCCTCCTGGGTTCAGGCAATTCTCCTGCCTCAGCCTCCTGAGTAGCTGGGATTACAGGCATGTGCCACCATGCCCAGCTAATTTTTTTTGTATTTTTAGTAGAGACGGGGTTTCACCATGTTGACCAGATGGTCTCGATCTCTTGACCTCGTGATCCACCCGCCTCGGCCTCCCAAAGTGCTGGGATTACAAGCGTGAGCCACCGCGCCCGGCCTCCTTGCATAATTCTTAGTTAAAACTTCACTCACTGGTGATATTGTGCTTGATGGATCATGATTCTTACACACGGGAATTGCATTGAAACCACCAGGGCCTACCTACTAAATTATTGTGGCCTTTTATTTTTTTTAAGCGTTCTGGGATACACGTGCAGAACATGCAGATTTGTTACATAGGTGTACGTGTGCCGTGGTGGTTTGCTGCACCTATCAACCCAGCATCTAGGATTTATGCCCCACACGCTTTAGGTATTTGTCCTACTGCTCTGCCTCCCCTTGCCCTCTACCCCGTGATGAGTCCTGGTGTGTGACGTTCTCCTCCCTGTGTCCATATGTTCATCATTGTTCAACTTCCATTTATGAGTGAAAACGTGGTGTTTGGTATTCTGTCCTTGTGTTAGTTTGCTCAGAGTGATGATTTCCAGCTTCATCCATGTCTCTGCAAAGGACATGAACTCTTTTTTATGGCTGCGTAGTATTCCACAGTGTATATATACCACATATTTTTAATCCAGTCTATCATTGATGGGCATCTGGGTTGGTTCCCAGTCTTTGCTATTGTGAATAGTGCTGCAATAAACATGTGTGTACATGTGTTTTTATAGTAGAATGATTTATAATCCTTTGGATATATACCCAGTAATGTGATTGCTGGCTCAAATGGAATTTCTGGATCCTTGAGGAATTGTCACACTTTTCCACAATGGTTGAACTAATTTACACTCCCACCAATAGTGTTAAAGCATTTCTATTTCTCCACATCCTTGCCAGAGTCTTTTGTTTCCTGCCTTCTTAATGATTGCCATTCGAACTGTTGTGAGATGATGTCTCATTGTGGTTTTGATTTGCATTTCTGTAATGACCAGCGATGATGAGCTTTTTTCATATGTTTGTTGGCCAGATAAATGTCTTCTTTTGAGAAGTGTCTGTTCATATCCTTCATCCACTTTTTGTTGGGGTTATTTTTCTCTTGTAAATTTGTTTAAGTTCCTTGTATATTTTGGATATTAGACATTTGTCAGATGAGTAGATTGCAAAAATTTTCTTCCACTCTGTAGATTGTCTGTTCACTCTGATGATAGTTTCTTTTGTTGTGCAGAAGCTCTTTAGTTTAATTAGACATCATTTGTCAGTTTTGGCTTTGGTTGTAATTGCTTTTGGTGTTTCAGTCATGAAGTCTTTGCTCATGCCTATGTCCTGAATGGTATTGGCTAGCTTTTCTCCTAGGGTTTTTATGGTTTTAGGTTTTACATTTAAGTCTTTAATACATCTTGATTTAATTTTTCTATAAGGTGTAAGTAGGGGGTCCAGTTTCAGTTTTCTGCCTATGGCTAGCCAGTTTTCCCAGCACCATTTATTACATGGGAAATCCTTTCTCGTTGCTTGTTTTTGTCAAGTTTGTGGAAGATCAAGTGGTTGTAGATGTGTGGTGTTATTTCCAAGGCCTCTGTTCCGTTCCATTGGTATATGTATCTGTTTTGGTACTAGTAACATACTTTTTTGGTTACTGTAGCCTTGTAGTATAGTTTGAAGTCAGGTAGTGTGATGCCTCCAGCTTTGTTCTTTTTGCTAAGCATTGTCTTTGCTATACGGGCTCTTTTTTGGTTGCATACGAAATTTAAAGTAGTTTTTTCTACTTCTGTGAAGAAAGTCAGTGGTAGCTTGATGGGAATATAATTGAACCTATAAATTACTTTGGATGGTATGGCCATTTTCACGATACTGGTTCTTCCTATCCATGAGCATGGATTTTTCTTTTCCATTTGTTTGTGTCTTCTCTTATTTCTTTGAGCAGTGGTTTGTAGTTCTCCTTCAAGAGGTCTTCACGTACCTTGTAAATTGTATTCCTAGGTATTTTATTCTCTTTGTAGCAGTCGTGAATGGGAGTTCATTCGTGATTTGACTCTCTGCTTGTCTATTATTGGTGTAGAGGAGTGTTTGTGATTTTTGCACATTGATTTTGTATCCTGAGCAGTCTGTAGCCTGAGACCTTAGGTAAGAAACTGGTTTGGGATTCTGTCTTGCAAATTCCTTTTAAAGAATAAAGTTCGCATTGAACAACCAGCTGGTATTACTTCTGCTCACACTTAAGAGTGCTCAGAAATCATATAATTTGTGCGACCATTGTTAGTTTAGCAGAATTTTGTCCTAGCTGAAATACAGTAATAAGGTTAAAAGAGTTTTTTTTTTTTTAAAAAAAGAACTTGTTAAAATTTAGCTTAATTAAAAGGGTAACATCCAAGAGCGAGTGAGTGCGTGTGTGCGTGTTTGCATTGGAAAGGTGAGTGAGTGCGTGTGTGCGTGTTTGCATTGGAAAGGCGAGTGAGTGCGTGTGTGCGTGTGTGCGTGTTTGCATTGGAAAGGCGAGTAAGTGCGTGTGTGCGTGTTTGCATTGGAAAGGCGAGTGAGTGTGTGTGTGCGTGTTTGCATTGGAAAGGCGAGTGAGTGCGTGTGTGTGTGTGTGCGTGTTTGCATTGGAAAGGCGAGTGAGTGCGTGTGTGCGTGCTTGCATTGGAAAGGCGAGTGAGTGCGTGTGTGCGTGTTTGCATTGGAAAGGCGAGTGAGTGCGTGTGTGCGTGTTTGCATTGGAAAGGCGAGTGAGTGCATGTGTGCGTGCTTGCATTTGAAAGGCCTTCATGTTTTCGTTTGTTGGTTGGTTGTTTGTTTTACTCTTCTAAGACCTTGTCTTTTTTTTTTCAGCAAAATTGTTTTTTTTGTCTTTTTCTTCTCAGTTGACTGAATTCTATTTTCTCTTGATGTTTTTTCACTAAAATAGTTATTGCAACAGAGGCTACTCTTGGGTTTTTTTTTTTTTGGAGGAAAATATCTATTTTGTCACTTTATATCATCAAAAACTATTAAAGATTAGGATTTAAACAGGTAATAGGTTACTATCTGATCATGGAGAAAGATCTAAACTTAGTACAAATTCAATGGAAGAATTCACAATGGAAAAGACGATTTACATAGAAATACACCACATGCAAATGTAAAACTACATACACATGTGAAAATGTGTGCCAAGGAAAAGAAGGAAAATAGATCGAGAAAACATTTGCAGCCAATATGAGAACTAGAGGCTCTGCAAAGAGCTTATACAGATTATCAGGAAAAGCACTAAGGTCCCAGTGGAAAATGGGTAAAATGAGTAAGTAGATATTACAAAAGAGGAAGCACAGATGTTTAACAAAACGTGAATAACATTCAACCTCCATCACTGTAAAAGATGCCATTTTTTAACAGTCAAGTTGTCATTTTTTAATACAAAGTGCTGTCTTCCTATCGGAGCAGCAGAACAAATCTTTTTTTTTTTAATTGCATTTTAGGTTTTGGGGTACATGTGAAGAACATGCCAGATTGTTGCGTAGGTACACACATGGCAGTGTGATTTGCTGCCTTCCTCCCCATCGCCTATATCTGGCATTTCTCCCCATGCTGTCCCTCCCCAACTCCCCACCCCCCGCTGTCCCTCCCCTATTTCCCCCGAACAGACCCCAGTGTGTGATGCTCCCCTCCCTGTGTCCATGTGTTCTCATTGTTCAACACCCGCCTATGAGTGAGAACATGCGGTGTTTGATTTTGTGTTCTTGTGTCAGTTTGCTGAGAATGATGGCTTCCAGGTTCATCCCATGTCCCTACAAAGGACACAAACTCATCATTTTTGATGGCTGCATAATATTCCATGGTGTATATGTGCCACATTTTCCCTATCCAGTCTATTATCGATGGGCATTTGGGTTGGTTCCAGGTCTTTGCTATTGTAAACTGTGCTGCAATGAACATTCGTGTGCATGTGTCCTTATAGTAGAACGATTTATAATCCTTTGGATATATGCCCAGTAATGGGATTGCTGGGTCAAATGGAATTTCTATTTCTAGATCCTTGAGGAATCACCACACTATCTTCCACAATGGTTGAACTAATTTACACTCCCACCAACAGTGTAAAAGTGTTCCTATTTCTCCACATCCTCTCCAGCATCTGTTGTCTCCAGATTTTTTAATGATCACCATTCTAACTGGTGTGAGATGGTATCTCAATGTAGTTTTGATTTGCATTTCTCTAATGACCAGTGATGATGAGCATTTTTTCATGTTTGTTGGCTTCACGTATGTCTTCTTTTGTAAAGTATCTGTTCATATCCTTCGCCCACTTTTGAATGGGCTTGTTTTTTTCTTGCAAATCTGTTTTAGTTATTTGTAAATTCTGGATATCAGCCCTTTGTCGGATGGGTAGAATGCAAAATTTTTTTCCCATTCTGTTGGTTACCGATTCACTCTAATGACTGTTTCTTTTGCTGTGCAGAAGCTGTGGAGTTTCATTAGGTCCCATTTGTCTATTTTGGCTTTTGTTGCCAATGCTTTTGGTGTTTTGGTCATGAAGTCCTTGCCTATGCCTGTGTCCTGAATGGTTTTGCCTAGATGTTCTTCTAGGGTTTTTATGGTGTTAGGTCTTATGTTTCAGTCTTTAATCCATCTGGAGTTAATTTTAGTGTAAGGTGTCGGGAAGGGGTCCAGTTTCTGCTTTCTGCGTATGGCTAGCCAGTTTTCCCAACACCATTTATTAAACAGGGAATCCTTTCCCCATTGCTTGTTTTTGTCAGGTTTGTCAAAGATCGGATGGTTGGAGATAAGTTGTGTTGCCTCCGACGCCTCTGTTCTGTTCCATTGGTCTATATCTCTGTTTTGGTACCAGTACCATGCTGTTTTGATTACTGTAGCCTTGTGTAGTATAGTTTGATGTCCGGTAGTGTGATGCCTCCCGCTTTGTTCTTTTTGCTTAGAATTGACTTGGCTATGCGGGCTCTCTCTTGGTTCCGTATGAAGTTTAAAGTGTTTTTTTCCAGTTCTGTGAAGAAGGTCATTGGTAGCTTGATGGGGATAGCATTGAATCTGTAAATTACTTTGGGCAGTATGGCCATTTTCACGATATTGATTCTTCCTAAACATGAACATGGAATGTTTCTCCATCTGTTTGTGTCCTCTCTTATTTCGTTGAGCAGTGGTTTATAGTTCTCCTTGAAGAGGTCCTTTACGTTCCTTGTTAGTTGTATTCCTAGGTATTTTATTCTCTTTGTAGCAATTGTGAATGGCAGTTCGTTCTTGATTTGACTCTCTTTAAGTCTGTTATTGGTGTATAGGAATGCTTGTGATTTTTGCACATTGATTTTGTATCCTGAGACTTTGCTGAAGTTGCTTATCAGTTTCAGGAGATTTTGGGCTGAGACGATGGGGTCTTCTAGATTTACAATCATGTCATCTGCAAATAGAGACAATTTGACTTCCTCCTTTCCTAATTGAATACCCTTTATTTCTTTTTCTTGCCTGATTGCTCTGGCTAGAACCTCCAGTACTATATTGAATAGGAGTGGTGAGAGAGGGCATCCTTGTCTAGTGCCAGATTTCAAAGGGAATGCTTCCAGTTTTTGCCCATTCAGTATGATATTGGCTGTTGGTTTGTCGTAAATAGCTTTTATTATTTTGAGATAATGTTCCGTCAATACCTAGTTTATTGAGGGTTTTTAGCATAAAGCGCTGTTGAATTTTGTCGAAGGCCTTCTCTGCATCAATTGAGATAATCATGTGGTTTTTGTCTTTGGTTCTGTTTATGTGGTGAATTACATTTATAGACTTGCGTATATTGAACCAGCCTTGCATCCCCGGGATGAATCCTACTTGATCATGGTGGATAAGCTTTTTGATGTGCTGTTGCAATCGGCTTGCCAGTATTTTATTGAAGATTTTTGCATCTATGTTCATCGTGGATATAGGCCTGTAGTTTTCTTTTCTTGTTGAGTCTCTGCCGGGTTTTGGTATCAGGATGATGTTGGTCTCATAAAATGATTTGGGAAGGATTCCTTCTTTTTGGATTATTAGGAATTACTCTTGGGTTTTTAAGGAAGAGCATAGTTTAATTTTATGTTTAATTTTGCTCAACAAAAAATATGAGTGTCTCCGCCTAGCACCACCAGAGTTTTTCTTTCTGTAGTTCATGATCTAAGTTTTGCCATTTGATTTTCAACTGAGTTATTTTCTTTAATGTTCAAATTTAAGGCTATTTAGCCGACAACTGCTTAGGGTTGTGAAACAGGTTAATAAGAATCTCAAAGTCTAAGATAGGAAAAAAAAAGGGGGGGTCTTTAAATCTATAAAATGTCCTGTAACAGCCCAGTGGGTTCACCTTGCCAGCTGCCTATGCAGACTGATTTATAAAGACAGGGGATTTGCGGTGGAGAAAGAGCAATTCATGCAGAGCCAACTGTGGCAGATGGGAATTTATTACTCAAGTCAATCTCCACCAGCATTCGGGAACCAGAGGAAGACAATTTGGTAGGTAGGGGCTTGGGAAGTGGGGATCGATCAGGTTGGAGATGAAATCACAGGAGGTTGAAGTTATGTTTTCTTGCTGTCTTCTGTTCATGGGTGTGATGGCACAACTGGTGGTTGGGTCAGATTACCCGCCTGGGCAGGGTCTGCAGCATATATCAAGCACTTATCTTAGGCTTTACAATTGTGATGTTACCCACAGGAGCAATTTGGGGAAGTTCAGACTTTTGGAGCAGAGACTGCATGACCCCTAAACTGTAATTTCTAATCTTGTAGCTAATATGTTAGTCTTGCAAAGGCAGGTTGGTCCCCAGGCAAGAGGGGTTCTTGTTGGGAAAGGGCTGTTACCAATTTGGTTTCAGAGTCAAACCATGAAGTAAATTCCTTCCCAAAGCTAGTTCAGCTTACACCCAGGAATGGACAAAGACAGCTTAAGTGTTAGAAGCAAGACAGAGTTGGTTAGGTTTGATTTCTTTCACCCTCATAATTTCCTCAGTTATAATTTTGCAAAGGCAGTTTGTACTTCCATGGGCATGGCTAATAGGTTTTTATGTGTATTTATGTGTTGTGTCCAGAAAGTTCCACTGCTAAAAATGTATAAAAGAGCTCTAATTAATTGGCTTAAAGAAAAATAAAAGGGCTTAAGTTAGATACTAAAACAGACCCATTAAATGCTTTTTCAAGTTTATGTAACTTAAGTAGAATCTTTAATAGATAAGCTAGCTTTAACATTATTGGTGAAGTAATATGAGAAATGTCTGAAGGATTGACAGCATACATTTTTGTTTACATTTAGTAATCAGGCAGTTTCATACATATTCCTGCCAAATACTATAAGGTGTCAAAATTTGGCACTGGGGTTTCAAAACTATAAACCCAGCCCCAAAAAGAATTATCTTTACTTGAGTAATTTTTAGTAAGTAAGACATTGATATGGGTTCAGTGAAAATAGCTGCATCCTGAATTTACTAAAATTACTAACACTTCTAATCCAGTGACTTTTGGCAGTGGAGTCCACAGACAATAAGGAAAGCACTGTGACTGCCTTTGTTTCAAAGCTAAATCGTAAACCAAGTTCCTCCCAACGTTAGCTTGGCCTATGCCTGGGAATGAATGAAGACAACTTGGAGGTTATGAGCAAAATGGAGCCAGTTAGGTCAAATCTTCTTTTCACTGTTTTAGTTATAATTTTGCAATGAGAGTTTTATAACTTTAAATAATGACTCTGTTTTCATAAATAATCCAGGTAAACAATTAAAATAATTAGGTAAATGTAATGGGATACTTGTAGACAAACTTGTCATAATTTAGAATATAAAGTTAAATAATAGATATTTCATTATTTGAGTATTTTCCAATAAGCACATATTGTAGGAAAACATTCTTGCCAAAACAAAAAGTGTGTCTTTAATAAAAAAAAAAAGTGAGCAACTTTTATCTAATTCAAAGCATATTTAAAGGCTATGTATAAAACAAGATAAAAGGGACCGGGAAATAAAAAAAGACATCAAGAAAGTAACAAAATAAAAAAGTTGTTTTTAAGTAAAAAAAAAAAACTGCTTAAAGAGAAATAACATTATATAAGAAAGAATTCTGTATAGTAAGTTTAGTCCTAAAGTAAAATAACTGATTGTCTAAAAAGAAGGGATATTCAGAACAAAGCAGAAAGTCTGACCGTGTCACGAACAGTCAGTGTAAGAAACAATAAGAGGACTCACATATTTAAAAAAACCAAAACCTTTTATATAGGCAAGTTGTCATTACTAAGTTTTTATTTGCTTAGGAAAAAAACGGAGATCATTGTTTTTTAAATTAAGGTTATTACATCCATGTATCTTCCTGTATATGCCTTCAAAATTCTTGTAACATTGAGTTACAGAGCTTTTAACCCCTAGGTCTAAAAAAGACACCAAGTCCTGTTAAATCTTAAACACTGGCAGCAATTAAAACCTCATATTCAGGCCCCATAGAAGATGCCAGTCAAAACAAACTGCATTCTTGAGACACAAGGCAAGAAATTAAAGCTAATCAACTTTTCAAGACCCAGGTACTATTGCAAAAGAGGTGGGAGCCTAAGATTGTAAGGGCTGATTTTGAAAGATAAGTTCAGTTTCTCTATAAAATACTTATTAATGTCAAAGACACACTGATGCAAAATCAGTATATGGATGCTGGTGTCAGATTAACAAGATTTTCTGGAAGCATTACCCAACTCCTTAATAAACGTTATAAAAGGCTTATGGAAGTTACATTTATAATCAACATTACATTTTATAGGTTGTTTACAGAATTTTGAAAAAATAAATGCAATTGGCTTAATGCTGTTTTTATTAGGGCTTCTTGCTTAGAAAATTAAGTCTCCTGTCTCAAAGAATGAAGGTTTTTCACTTTTTAAAAAAATCCTTGAATTATCACTTTGGTTAAATAAATGACTATACAATGTCCTGTAATCCTATTTTTTAAAAAAACATTTTATATTTGACAAACTTTCCGAAATCAAATTATAAATTATGTCTTTTTCTATCGTAATGCATCCTTTAAGATATTACGTTTCCTAAAGTCCAAAAATGACATAATTTGGTTTACTTTTGTCAAGTATGAAATGGTATTTGGTTTTCTTTGGGCTTTATTTTTATAAATATGTTTTTTCTTTTTCCTTTTTTTTTTTTTTTTTTGAGACAGAGTCTGGCTCTGTCATCAGTCTGGAGTGCAGTAGTGCTATCTCAGCTCACTGCAACCTCTGCCTCCCGGATTCCAGCGATTCTCCTGCCTCAACCTCCTGAGTGGCTGGGACTACAGGCATACACCACCATGCCCTGCTCCTTTTTGTATTTTTAGGAGAGATGGGGTTTCACCATGTTGGCCAGGCTGTTCTTGAACTCCTGACCTCAGGTGATCTGCTTGCCTTGGCCTCTCAAAGGGCTAGGAATACAGGCATGAGCCACTACACCTGGCCTGTTTGTATAAATATGTTATTGGTGTGTATTCTAAAATGATGGGAAACTCCTGTATTTCTGATAAGACTTAGTGTACGTTATCAGTAATAACCCTAACCGTTATGTTAAAATTATTGTGTGCCATAGAGGTTACAAATTTACCTGTCAGTTTTGTCTTTTAAAAAGAAAAGGAGGGAAATGTGAAAGAAAAATTCTTGGACCCCTAAAATCACTAAGGAAAACTCAGGCTGGAAACTGCTTAATGCCAACCTACCACCTGTTCTATTCAAACTCACCCCTCTGGTCACTGAGATCGATGCACATCTGATTGCCTCCTTTGGAGAGGCTAGTTAGAAACTCAAAAGAATGTAACCATGTGTGTGTTACTGATCTGTAACCTGGAAGCTTCCTTCTTGTTTCACGTCTTCCTGCCTTTGCTGCAAGTTGTCCTGTCACAAAACCAGTATACTTTCTACATTATTGATTGGTGTCTCATGTCTCCCTAAAGTGTATAAAGCAAAGCTGTGCCCTGACTGCCTTGGGCACATGTTGTCATGATTTCAAAAGTGTGTCACAAGTTGTGTCCTCAACATTGGCAAAATAAACTTTCTAAATTATCTGCGACCTTCATTGAATGCGCTCCTAGGCACCCTCGTTGTGTCCTTTGGCCTGTGTTTCTCTGTTAGTACCTGTCACAAATCATTGGGTAACTAAAGCCTTGGGAAGTAATTTAAAATTGAAGTGGGTGATGGCACTCTATCGACTTTGTATGCGTGGGAACCGCTTTGGGAATGTGGAGCATTTCATTGCCCCATGGGATTTTTAGTAGTGTGTGGTGATCCTGTTTGGAAAACAAAAATTTCACATGTGCAAGGTGATGTGGTCGCTTCTCTGGATCTGGGTTGATGCACATATCAACTTCCTGTCGTCGTTCTCGTGAATAGTGATCTGAAGGAAGAGGTGGGTAGTCACACTGTTCTGTCTTCGTACACAGCGAGTATAATTCATTTTGTCACCATAGAAAGGACTCTGTAATGCAGCCATTTCATACAGTAGACAGCCAAGAGACCAGGATCTCCAAGTTCTACCACCCCAGTGGCTATAATGAACACATTGGCTGGTTTTAAATCTCTCTGCATGACTCTCCGAGAATGCACGTGTTCCAAAGTACTTCTAGACAGCTCTTTCAGGAGTTAGCCTCTTTTGCTTCTTAAAATGCTTTATCATTCTGGATAGGTCGCCAGCCTCTGCCAGTTCCAACAGTGTGTTTAGTTCATTATCTTCAGTGAATGAGGCGTAATATTTTATTACATTTGCTTAAGAAGATCTATTTCTCTGGTATATAATCAGCACATGCTTTGGCATCCATTAAATCAAATGTCTGCACTTCTTTTAAAGCTACTGGTACTCCATCCGAGAGACAGGCTGCTCTATAAACGTCACTAAATCGTCCATGCCCACTTTTCTTTTCTGTTCGGAAGTTGGCTGATGTGTTACAGCCTGTGTCTGGTTGTCAGGCCGTCTGTGGTTGGAACTGAGGAGCCGGTGGCCCGTGCATTCCTTAAGTCGTAATTGTACGCTATAGGATAAGCCTCAGTTCTTATTCGTGGGTTTTACTGACGTTCTGATTGGTCCCCTTCAGACACTTTTTTATATTATTCTTCAAGTTACTTTCTTACTTATATTGTACGTGCATTTTATCCATTATTGTTTCATACTTTCTGAGAGCCTAATGCCCTTTTAAAAGATATTTGGTATACCAACACTTTTGCTGGATTGAAAACATTTTTTTAAACTTTTTAAAATTTGGGCCACCCTGTGTGCATGTGTTTGGTCTTGTTGGAGAGGGAGAGAGGATGTGTGTTGTACTGTACCTGTGAATGTTGATGCAGTTTCAATTCATTTGGCAAGGTTGTAATTCTAGAATACGTGTAATAAAATGAAAACGGGCCGTTACTGCAGCCAGAATTGTTACGAGATTAACATTTCTATTGTTCACAAAGACGGCTGAGATGGTGACACTTCCCGTGGCTTAAGGAAATGGGCAGAGTGTAGTAAATGCCTTTGTGCAGATGTGCTTTGCCTGAACGCTTTCATATTAGTGGCGACCAGCTGCTCACAGAATTGTGAAGCCCAGAGGTCAAGAGGCAGTCACTGTTAAAGGACTCCGTGCCACCATACAGCCTTAGGGTGAATTATCCTGCCAACGTGAGAACCTCTCGTCCAAAGAGCACTTCCCTTTAGCTGATGTAACTGCTGGCTTTGTTTTTCATGTGTGTTTTTCTTACACTCATTTGAATGCTTTCAAGTGATATGTAAACTTAAAAAATGTATAAAGGGCAAGAAGTATAAACTCTTGTTTTTTGAAATCTAATCAGTTATGCATGGTTTCTGAAGGGTAATTTTATTTTGGAATAGGTAAAGGAAATCTTGTTTTTTTTTTTTTTTTTTTTCCTGAGGGCTAGATGCATTGTTTTTCTCACCTCTAGTGACTTTTAACATTTATGCTGAGCATCCATAGATATAGTCCTAGAAGTATGAGGAGAACTATTCTTGTTGACGATTAATGTCATGTTCATTTTAGTGTAATATAATTGAGATGAAATGTTCTCTGGTTGGAACAGATACGCACTTTTTTCTTGCAATCTTTAAGAATATATGGATCTAAAATTTATTAGCATGACCCCTCAAAGTGACTTTTAAGTAAAAAGTCACTTTCTTCTCAGTGAATCTATCTGCTAGAAGGAAATAGCTGGGAAGAATTTAATGATCAGGGAAATTCGTTATTTCTACATGTGGAAACTTTTTGCTTCAAATATTATATCTTTTTAATCTAAATGTTCATATTTTTCCCAAAGAAACTACTGTGTGAAAATCAAATTTTAATTTTGAATGGGATAATTTCAAAGAATTATGAAGATGATTTGAAGCTTTATATAGTCACCTATAAAATGTTCTTTATATGCGTTCATAAGTATATTGATTAAGTTAAACGTTTAAATTGATTTGAGGAGCAGTAGAATGAAAGCTATATGGACTCTAAACCTTATTTAGACATTGGTACCAGTTACTCCGGTGAAGATACGGAGTAACTTTGTTTTGCATGGGAAGGGTTAGGCATGGTGGATGAAGGGCATCTCCATGTAAATAAAGTGCTCAGCAGTGTGCAGTGATGGTAAATGTCGTCAGATATCACAGCCACTTCATGGATGCTTTGCCATTCTACATAGTGTCTATTACAAAACACCTTTCTGGTATCCATATACTTCAGGTGTTGCTGTTAACATTTACTGTGATATTTATTTTAACCAAAAGGTTATTCACATTAAATGTTTATTCCTTAAAATGAATGTATTCTGTTTGTAACCCACAAATGCATACTTACCCTGTGTAAGTATTTTTATTATTACTCATTTTTGTGTAAGTATTTTTATCATTACTCATAATTCAATAGTACTGTAATATGGACATCTTTTTGTGAAATACTTTTATTTTGTTATGCTTTAAATACACATACAAAAAGCTTCTGTTATTAGTTTGAAAATTGTACAATATCCTAATATAAACAAAAACATAAAAATAAAAATGAATACAGTAAAAAAAAGTGCAAGGGACCTTGTGACATGTGGATCAATGAAACTGGAGGACATAGCATCTCTGTTTCAGGCTACAGTGCGGATTTCTTGGTGGAGAGAGCATTCTGAATCCTTTCCAGCAATATTGAATATTATGCTATGGTGTTGTTAAGCCTAGTCACCCTGTTGTGCCGTAGAACACCAGAGCACCTGCATCTCATCTGAGCAGCACTTTGTAGCCATTTCCAGTCCTCCCTCCAGCCATGGACGTGGCTACTCTATGAGATTCACTTTGTTAGATTCCACATGTATGAGATTGTGAAGTCTTGTGTTTGTCTCCCTCTGCCTTGCTCATTTCCTTTAACTTAATGCCCTCTAGGTTTCTCCACCTTGCTGGTACTGAACTGATACCCAGAAATTTGATGGCTGAGGAGTATATCGTTGTGCATATATCCTTTAATCCCTGCAGTTTTTTCATTGGTGGAAAGACAGGTTGATTCCATGCCTTGGTTCTCGTCCAGGGTACTTCATAAAACATGGGAAGACAGACATCTCCTTAAGGTCCAGGTTTCCTTGGTCTTGCAGGAATACCCAGTGTTGAGATGGCTAGAGGAACTGGTAGTTTTGTTGTTGTTGTTTCAGAAACCTCCTGCTGTCTCTCCTAGTGGGTATACAAATTTGCATTCTCACCAGAAGTATGTAAGAGTTCCTGTCTTTGCAAATCTACACTGCCCTTATCTTCAAAAAGTTTTATTACTGTTTCTGGTCACACACACATTCTCTGGGGAGTTTGACAGTATCTGAGTGTGGTTGGGCTTTACATTTGGGGGGTGATTACCGATAGGGAGAAACTTTTCTATTACCTGAGAGTCTGTTTAAGTCTTTTCAGAAATGTCTGTGACAGTCTTTTGGGCATTTTTAGCATGTGTATTGGTTTTTGTGTTTCTGTCCACTTAGGCCCATTAGTTTCTTGAATATAAGAAGCCCTTCCAGATCTACAATTTTCCATAATTTTCTCCCAGTCTGTAGGATACCTTTTATTGGGGTTTACTATTTTCTCTCCTGTGTTCAAGCTGTGTGAAGCTCTGAAGATGTCCTTAGGCTCACATGGTTACATTAGCCTTTGTTAGCATTAATTACTGCGTCCTTTGAGAAGAAAAGTGAGATGGTAAAGCCATTGTGTGGTCTACGGGTATTTGGTTTCTCTTAGGTGCACAGATTTGAGTTTCCCTGCAATAGACACACACCGTATGTGTTTTCTTTGGAGATTTTGGTTTCAGGATTGCATTTAGGTGTTCAGCAGATTTTGTGTCCCTTTTTGTGTCTTGTGCAAAGGAAAGGTTTATTTCAGTCCTTTGCACGTTACCCCCAAGTTTTCTCAACCATTCTGCCTTTGGCGTGCTTTTGGGGGAAAAACAAGAAACCCACATGTTCACTGTATATAAATTTGGGTTGATTATTTGACTCCTCTGTTGTGTCAATTCAGTTGTGTTTCTGCATTCATGCTGCAGGGAGAGTGGATTGGGCCACTATAGGCTTTTTGTTTTGTTTTGTGTGTTTTTCTTGTATTTTCTTTATTTTCTCTGCTTTTATGTCCAAAGCTGGGTTTTCTAAAATGATAGCTCCTTTTACTGTGATGAAGGGGTATGCCTGCAGGCTCACTCCACTAAAAGGCTGCACAGCAGCATTTGGATGCTTGGAGTCCTAATGCACCCATTACCCAGGCAGGAAACACAGCACCAGGTGGGTCATTCTTCCTCCAAGGCTCCCTGTCTCCCTCCTTTTTCTTTCTGGCAGTACCCAGCACCTGTTAATTTCATCTTTATGTTCGTGTGTATTCAGTATTGAGCTTCCACTTATAGGTGAGAACTGTGGTGTTTGTGCTCGTGTTCTTGCCTCAGTGGCTTAGCAGAGTGGCCTCCAGTTCCACCCATGTTGCTACCAAGGGCATGGCTTTGTTTCTGTGATTGATTTTCCTTAGTGGCGTTTTAGCATTCTGTGGTGTAGTACTACATTTTAAAAAATCTAATTTTCAGCCAGGCTCGGTGGCTTAATGCCTGTAATCCCAGCACTTTGGGAGGCCGAGGCGGGTGTATCACAAGGTCAAGATATCGAGACCATCCTGGCCAACATGGTGAAACCCCGTCTCTACTAAAAAAAATACAAAAATAAGCCGGGCGTTTGGCACACGCCTGTAGTCTCAGCTACTTGGGAGGCTGAGGCAGAAGAATCGCTTGAAAACGGGAGGCGGACCTTGCAGTGAACTGAGACTGCACCACTGTGCTCCAGCCTGGTGACAGAGCAAGACGCCATAAAAAAAAAAAAAAAACACGAATTTTCTGTTGGTGAGCATCTAGATCAGTTCCACATCTTTATTCCTGTGAATAGCATTCCCAAGAACATGCGAGTGTCTGTCTTTTTGAGAGACACGTATATTTTTCCCTTGAGTAGATACACAGGGTGGGATTGATGGGTCAAAACGTAGCTGTTTCCCATCCCTTTTTTTTTCTTTTATTTGAGAAATCTTCAAACTGCTTTCCACAGTATGAGACCTAGTTTTCATTACCACCAACAGCATAGCCATGTTGGCTTTTCTTTGCTGCCACGCCAACATACTATATTTTGAGTTTGGACAAATGGCCCTTTTGACTGGTGTGTGATGGCACTGGCACCTCATCTCTGCTGATTAGTGATGTTGAGCATTTTTCCATGTCTGCTGGGTGAGCAGTTCCCTGGATGTGTCTTCTCAGTTACTACTCATGTGTATGTTGCTCAGGTCACTGTGCGGCCCCAGCACTGCTGGTTTGCGTCGGGACTTGAGGATTGTCTGTCATCCTTACCCAGCATAAATGTTACTTTGATCTCCTTCATACAGTAAGTAGTAAGAGTGGCATGTGGGGACATATGCTTATGCAGACAGTTCCATCAGAAATTCCACTGCCTTAAGAGAGCCTCACGGAAACCCAGTCCTAGCCTTGCAATACCACGTAGCCCTGTGGCACTTTGACATTGGCTGTGCCTGCGTTGTTGAAGTGACTCAGCACTTTGCCGTGCGTCTATCCACTGAGGTCAGTGCTAAGGGAAGTTCACCACCTCTGCTTCTTCAGTAACTGATGTCTGGTGCATCAGCTGAATGCATTTCAGGCTTATAAGAAGTTTCCCTGAATCTATGGGCAAAAAAGCTTTGCACCATGCCCACCTCCCCGATGAGTGACCCGTGTTTCATCATTAATGCATCTGATGGCACAGAGTTCTAGTGCCCTAAGGGAGGACGGCTGCCAAGCAGAGATTGAAATCACGTTTGTATATACACTGTTACTTTTCTACAGCTTGGTTTCTTGCAAGGTTCTGATCTGTTGGGCCAAACTATTTAGTCTGGACTGAATCCCTGAGTTACTTTACTTTGTCTGCCAAGGCTCTCAAAGAACTTGATAAACTTGTTCTAACTGGTCACCATATTCATCCATAATGCCCGTATACCAGGTCTAAAAATAGAACATGTCTATTTCTAGCTACCTCTATATTTATACTTCCACATATACGGAAGTACATATATTTATATATAATATATATGGAAGTAATATGGAAGTATAAATATAGATATATATATAGAAGTATAGATATAACACACACACACACACACACACACACACGGAACCTAGTTCCTTAAGGCTGCTTATATATCCTTATCCTAGGTTTTCAATGAGAAAGGGATGATGTAGAATAAGGAAACAAATTGACCAGCATGTAAAATTCTGTTGTATATTTTTATTTTGTCTATTTCCATAGCCTCAAAAACCTTACAATGTTTGCTCTGGGTGGTTTCCTTTGTGTGACGTATGCTCGGGGCCACAAGAATAGCACAGCCCATCACCTCCTCCAGTGCTTGTTCTTATTTTCAATTTATCAAAAGTCATAGTTGATGTTGGATGATGAGAAAGACAATGATCTTTTTCTACTCAAGCCAATTTCTGTCATTATTTGTAGTTCAGTGTTTGTCTAGTGCAATAGACCTGTCCAAAAGGGTGTCCATGTTTGTCAAAAAGAAACACTGTCCAGTTCCAAAATTAGAGGTGAAACCTGTTGTACCCGGCTCTGCTGAGCATTCCACATTCCTCAGTGGAGGAAGGAGTTTGCTCTGTCTGGGCGTGAGGATCTGGAAGGTGTTCAGCCCTCACAGCTCTTGGCACGGTGTGGGGATATTTCAGGAGAGCTGCAAAGGGCTGAGTTTTGTGTGACTGACTGGGAAGATGTTCTGCCTGCACAATCACACATGAAACCTTTTCTTTTGGGAAAGTGTCCTAAAGAATACGGACGGCAAATCTGTTCACCTCTTCTGGGCAGGACATGTCTTGCTTGTTTTAACACAGGCTGCATGTATCAGTTAGCAAAGCTCTTCTTCCACCACTGACTGAACATCACTGCAGCCTTGATTTGGACCAACCCTAGTCTCTCCATGATGTCATGGAAAATACCACACGTCAAAAAGGCATTGTTCTAGTTCCTGCCTTCACACAGTGAGTATTTAACTTACTCGAGGCAGAGTGTTTTTTGTGCACGTCTTGAATATCTTCAAGGAAGTTCATGATCTCCAGTGTTTGTGATCTGATGTTGACCTTGCACACTATTGTGATTTATATTGTGTTAGAGTGAGTTGTATCCATGGGTAGAAAAAAAAGACAAGGAAAGAAAGACAGCAATGCATTTTGTATTAGTCTGTTTTCACACTGCTGACAAAGAGATACCTGAGACTGGGTAATTTGTAAAGAAAAAGAGGTTTAGTAGACTCACAGTTCCACATGATTGAGGAGGCCTCACCATCGTGGCGGAAGTTGAAAGGCACATCTCACATGGTGGCAGGCGAGAGACAAAGCCAAGTGAAAGGGGAAACCTCTATAAAACCATGAGATCTCGTGAGACTTATTCACATAACATATGGGAATTATGGGAGCTACTATTCAAGGTGAGACTTGGGTGGGGACACAGCCACACCGTATCCCCTTCCCTGGCAGTGCGGCAGGAACTCACAAAGTGAGTTCCAGTTCCAGTCTTGCCCCGTACTTGCTGGCTGTGTCATCTTGTTGAAGTCATGTAACCTCTTTGACCTCAAATTCCTCATCTGTGAAGTGGGGAAAATACTAGCCTTGTGTAACTGGATCATGAATAGTGATAAAACTAGCCATTATGTATGGAGCACTTAGTATGAAGAGTATTTGGCCCCAGCATTTTCTGTGTTATAACTCACTTAATTTTTACAGCAATGCTAAGAGATAGGTTCTATTATGATCCTGAAGAACCTACCACACAGTAATAGCCACAAGAAAGGCCATTATGATAAATCATCATTATGGTGCTAATATTGTTGTGACAGCATTGACAGCCAACAATGAAAGGAAGTAAAACTAACAGGAACTTCTTCACTTAAAACTATTATAAAAGCAAGATTTATGGCCGGGCGCGGTGGCTCACGCCTGTAATCCCAGCACTTTGGAAGGCTGAGGCGGGCGGATCCACGCGGTCAAGAGATCAAGACCATCCTGGCCGACATGGTGAAATCTCATCTCTACTAAAAATACAAAAATTAGCTGGGAGTGGTGGCCACGCGCCTGTAGTCCCAGCTACTCAGGAGGCTGAGGCAGGATAATTGCCTGAACCCGGGAGGCGGAGCTTGCAGTGAGCCGAGACCAAACCACTGTACTCCAGCCTGGTGCCTGGCGACAGAGCAAGACTCTGTCTGTCTCAAAAAAAAAAAAAAAAAGAAAAACAAGATTTACATGAAAAACTCCTGAGTGGGGAAAGACATGCCATGCTTTAGATTTACCCTTGAATTTTACCCCATGTGTCTTTCTCCAGATCCAAAGGGACCAGCACACCAAACAGGAAAAGGCCCAACCCCATCACAGCATCAAGGAAGTTAAGGTTCACCAAAAAGCAGGCAAGATCCTAGAATCTTTCCAAAAGAGACAGACAAGCCAAGAAAAGCTGCTTACATACAAAGGGATGTCAAATAGCATTAGACTCCCCAACAGGAAATTAAAAGAAGATGGAGAAATGTCTTCTTTGAATTTTTGAGGCAAAATTATTTCCAACTTAAAATATTATAACTGGATAAACTGTCAGTTAATCTTGATTGTTGTTAGAGGATATTCAAAGGCTCAAAATTTTACCTCCTATAATCTTTCTTAGAAAAATATTGGAGAATGTGCTTCAGAAAAAAATGAAGAAACAGGAAGACTTGAGATACAGGAAATAGCATATGTAGCAAACTAAGAAAATTCCCAGGAGATAGTGAAGGAATGTTCCAGAATGACAGCTGTGTAGCAGCCATAGAGAGCACATTCATATTTGACCAGGTGGGGGAAAAGTTGGAGAGAAATCTCCAGCAGGGGAAAAATGAAACTGATTGATCTGTGTTTAGGTTTGAGGAATGTTATTTTTAGTTGTTTGACCGATAAGTTACAGCATTAGAAAATATATATATACTGATTGATACACAGAAACCAAGCAAATAAAAATATAAAGAAAGCAATTATTCTAGGAAGGATAAAAATTGTATAAAAAGGAAACAATTAAAGTATACTAATTGAAGGAGAATAAAAAAGATTTACCTAGCCTTGCTAACATGAACAGTGACTGCTGTTTTTGCCAAAAACTAAAATCTAACTTTACTGGGCAGATGGGATGCAGAAGGGGAACATAAGGCATGAGACAATGGCAGCCTCACCTACCATCATATGAAGCTTACATTGTCTAAAATTCATAGACCAAGGACTATACTATGTGGAGAAACAGCTGAAGTAATTGAACATGGCTGCCTCTGGGTAGTCGGTTTGGGAAGTAAAGAGGGATGGGAGGGGGAGTGTTGGTTTTCATCAATAAGGATTTTAGGTTTATTAATTTAAATATATGTACAGGCCAGTTGCAGTGTCTCTCATCTGTAATCCCAGCACTTTGGGAGGCTGACATGGGTGGATTACAAGGTCAGAAAATTTGAGAACATCTTGGCCAATGTGGTGAAACACTGTTTCTACTAAAAAACTACAAAAATTAGCTGAGTGTGGCACACACCTGTAGTCCCAGCTACTCTGGAGGCTGAGACAGGAGAATTGCTTGAATCCAGGAGGCAGAGGTTGCACTGAGCCAAGTGCCATTGCACTTCAGCCTGGGCAACAAGAGCAAAACTCTGTCTCAAAACAAAAAGGTTAAAAATTAAAAAATTAGGCCAGGTGCAGTGGCTTATGCCTGTAATCCCAGCACTTTGGCAGGCTGAGGCAGACAGATCACCTGAGCTCAGGAGTTCGAGAGACCAGCCTGGCCAACATGGCAAAACCCACGTCTACTAAAAAACTACAAAAATTAGCTGCATGTGGTGGCACACACCTGTAATCCCAGCTACTTGGGAGGCTGAGGCAAGAGAATCACTTGAACCCGGGAGGCGCGGAGTTTGTAGGTAGGAGAGATCACACCACCGCACTCCAGACTAGGTGTCAGAGCGAGACCTTGTTTCAAAAAAAAAAATTAAACCCTGAACTCAGTAGCAGACACCCCCTGTTCCTCCTAGCAGCCCGCCCCACCTCCAGGGTGACAATTTGTGTGCCCTTGATTCCCCAGAACATGAGAAGGAAGGAACAGCAGTCCTCCTCCAGCGACATCACAGGACTGGCACGGGCGGTCACTGCCCTGTGTGGATCATCTTCTGTGTTGGGCAACCTGAACCCCATCTGCGGGAATGCGAGGAGGAAAATACAAAAGTCTTTACGTGAGCGCTGAGAAGGCAGATGCAGCAGAAACCTCCAGGAGGTAACTACCCAGTCTTGGACCTATGGTGGAGACAGAGCATATTGGTGATCGTGTGTACTTACACGCTAGGGTCACCAGGTGGCACTATGACCTTGTCTGTGGCTCTGCAAAGGAAGATTTGGAAGGAGTTCATAACAGGTAATGTTTAACAAGCCCCTACTATTTGCCAACTCACTCACCCCTGGCAACACCCTAAGGAGCTGGGGATTCTTATTATATCTTTTATAGAGAAGGACACGGAGACATAAAGACGTGAATTATCTTGCTCACATCAATCAGCTAATAAGCGGTGGAGGCCAAATAGAACCTAACAGTGTGGCTGCAGAGCCCACATGCTTTGATCGAACAAGTGTTTATTAAGCACCTGCCATGCTCAAGGCCTTGTGGATTAAATACAGTTATGATTAATAATATAACAATGACAAATCACTGACACATTTTAGACGTAAGATTTTCTTTTTTGTAGGTTTGAGGCACAGAACTGTGTATCCAATAATAGTGAAATCGATCCCACTAGTTATGACAGAAATGACGATACATTTAAATGAGTTGGGTGTTGTAGAATCCTTGACAGAAACTGAATGAGGAATGAAATTGTTTCCATGTCACACAAGAGGAAACTGAGGTGAAGAGGGGTAAATTAATTTTGCATGGCATGAAGTAGAAGTACAGGAATTTGAACTTGGTTCTGACCTTTTCTGAGGCCCGCATGCTCTTGACTGCTGTAGACTCAAGCATCACCTTGTTTTTCCACTCATCCAAGAAACTTTTTTTTTTTTTTTTTTTAGATGGAGTTTCGCTCTTGTTACTCAGGCTGGAGTGCAATGACGCGATCTCGGCTCACCGCAACCTCCGCCTCTTGGGTTCAGGCAATTCTCCTGCCTCAGCCTCCTGAGTAGCTGGGATTACAGGCACGCGCCACCATGCCCAGCTAATTTTTTGTATTAGTAGAGACGGGGTTTCACCATGTTGACCAGGATGGTCTCGATCTCTTGACCTCGGGATCCACCTGCCTCGTTCTCCCAAAGTGCTGGGATGGCAGGTGTGAGCCACTGCGCCCGGCCATCCAAGAAACTTTTTAAAAATTTAATTATCTAATAGGTTGGCCCTCATCATGAGCTTCTGTTCCCGTTCTGCAGGTGAAGCCCTCTATTGTCCTGACCCTACAGTTCCTGTCCCATGACCAGGGCCAGCTCACCAACGAGTCGCAGCAGCACATAAAGTCAGTCCATCCCTCATGCGAGTACCTGAGGAAGGTGAGTGAGCGCAGACAGACGGCGCCTGGTGCCCTTGAACAATTCCTGGTCTCTGCTGCCCCATGTCTCACAGGGGGCCGTGCTGGGGGAAGCATAGGCAGTCACAGTACTGGCTTTTTCTTCCTTTTTCCTTTCATGCAAGTGGCTTAGGGATGGAGTAGAGTAGTTGAATTATTTGATAAAAACTACTATCTTGGTCAGAAAGTCAAAAAAAATCATTGCTGGCCTATTAACCTAAAGAAAAACAACCAGACAAGTGCCCAGTGGTACTTCAAAAGGCTATTTATTATCCTGCAAAATTTAGGCAGGGGGTTGTGACTCATGCCTGTAATCCCAGCACTTTGGGAGGCTGAGTCGAGAGGATCACCTGAGGTCAGGAGTTCAAGACCAGCCTGACCAACATGGAGAAACCTTGTCTCTACTAAAAACACAAAATTAGCCAGGCATGGTGGCACGTGGCCGTAGTCTCAGCTACTCAGGACACTGAGGCAGGAGAATTGCTTGGACATGGGAGTCAGAGGTTGAAGTGATCCGAGATTGCACCACAGCACTCCAGCCTGGGTGACAGAGGGAGAATCTACCTTTAAAAAAAAAAAAAAAATTACTTTGCAAAATTTGAAACAGAAATCAAAATCAGCAGCTTCTAAATTATTTTTAACATGATTCATAATTAGAAATAGATTTTATATTACATATATAGTTCTGCATTTTTGAATAAAGTAATCATTTATTTTACAAGTAATACTTTTTTAATTCTCCTTCACTTGTTTTGAATGCCTTGTGCAATCTACAAAAAGTCCAATGTTAATAATTAAATCATTCACTATATTAAACATTATCTTTTCATTTAAAATGATTTCATAAATGATCTTTTGTTTTTGAGATTATATATGTGTATATATGTATATATATATTTTTTATTGCATTTTTTTTTCTTTTTGAAAGAGTGTCTCACTCTGTTGCCCAGGCTGGAGTGCAGTGGCACAGTCTTGGCTCACTGCAGCCCCCGCCTCCCAGGTTCAAGTGATTCTTCTGCCTCAGCCTCCCAAGTAGCTGGGACAACAGGTGTATGCCACCACACCTGGCTAATTTTTGTATTTTTAGTAGAGACAAGGGTTTCACCATATTGACCAGGCTGGTCTCGAACTCCTGATTTCATGATCCACCCACCTTGGCCTCCCAAAGTTCTGGGAGTACAGGCATGAGCCATTGTGACGGGCCTGAGATAAAAAATTTTTAGCAATGTGCTATTAAGAGAAAAACACTGGATATGAAAGAATATTCATAGTTTTATCCTATCTGTTTAAAAATAATGATTGAAAGAATAGATATGCAAGTAAGTTGACATTATTTTGGTAATACTTCGCTGCATTTTCTGAATATTGACAATCAATATGCATTATGAAGTTACATGGCTAATATAAAGTACTCACCGTGTGCGCCAGACCCTGGGCTCAATGCTCTACATGCATTTTTATTTCATTTCATTCTCTCCATAACATCAAGTAGTATAACCAACCCACTTTACAGAATTGAAACTGAGGCTCAGAGCCTGAAAGTTAAATGCCTGAGGTTGCAGTTAATAAGAGGCGGAGCTGGAACTGAAACCTACATGTGTCTCACAACCAGTTTATGTTCTGATGGTAGGCTAGTCTGCTTCACAGAGAGTGGAATAGATGGTGCGCGCCTGCTAGGATGGACCAGGCATCATTGTAGGTAATAAGCAGCCCCCAAAATGGAGATTTACAACACTGAAGGCTCTTTTCCCACTCGTGCTGCACATCCTCCATGGCTCTCCTGGGCCCTGTGCTCCACATCCCCTCATCTGCCACCAGAATAAAGGAGCAGCCTCTATATGGGATCTATCAGTGGCTCTAAGAGATGAAGGAAAGGGTGGCCAGTCTGAATGACTTCCAACTCTTTTGCCCCAAGTTGACACACTTCAATTCCACTCACGTCTCCTGAGTCAAAGCAAATCCCACAACTACGTCCACCTTTAAGAGGCCCAGGGTAGACCCTGAAATACTTAGTGGACTCCATTAGGGCCACCATACGGTGTCAGCCTGTGTGGGAGACTGTGGAGGGGCAGAGGAGGAGAGTGGGGAATTGATGGGAAGTCACAGCAGGACTGAGTCACCTCAGATTTGCTTTATCCTCAACCAGGTGGAGTTTGTCCCAGAGCTGCACAAAATCAGCAGCAGCATGATCAAAGAGGGTAAACCTCAGAAAAAGGAGTTTGTTCAGCTGTGATCAGCAGTGAACTCAGAATCAGCTGAGTGGCATTGAGTCAGTAAATCTCTGACTGCCTCAGTTACCCCATATGATAGTGGTGAAGATGGGAGCATTGTGAGAGTTGATTTGGAAGGATATCAGGAGTGTGAACATTCAGCATTTTAGTTCCTTTAAGTTAAATCAGGCACTATCTTTCCTGCAAGTCCCGTTTCTTTCAGATTGCACAGGTGAGAGTCCTCAGATTAGGGCCGGAGGTCGTGAAATATTGGCTCCCACACCAACAGTTCCCTTGTGTTGTGCATGCATTCTGTGCACTTCCTGTGCTAAGCACTGTCCCAAAATATTGTGGGGCCTGATTCTTCCTCCTTGTTCCAGTGGCCCTGTGTGATTCAAGTGCCCATTCAATGACCAGGACACAAAGGTTTTAGAGGGATGCTCTGTGAGGCCCCAGGTGGTAGCCACTGCCAAAGTGTGAGGCAAGGGACAGGGAATCATCTGTGGGGGGCAGTGGTCAGCCAGGCCTGGTGACTGTACTTGGTGGACAGATGATCCTACACCTGCCACCTCTGATGGATCCACTGCCTCTGTGCCTGTTTGTCCTGCTGATGCTCCAGTGGCTGCCCCAGCATCCCAGCCTAGGCCCAATGCTGCTGAAGACAGACCTGGCCCCTGGGGACCCAGGAGACCTACAGGACTCACTCAGCTGTCCCCATGAGTCCCCAGACTCTCATTCTTATCAAGGACCTGGGAACCCTAACCCGTGGCCCTCTGTCATCAGTGATAAATGATGATTTGCTGCTGTTATGATCATCACTGCCTTTAGTGGCCAAGGATCTTCCAAGGTGCCAGCTCTGGAAGGAAAGATGTCCTTGGGAGGTGATGACACTCGGTACGTGGGTGTTCAACAGGTTGCTTCCTCCTATCCTCAGACAGCCTTTGACACAACCATTGACACTCCTGTTGTTTGGAAGGAAACCAGCCTAGGGTCACACAGCTGGTCTCAAATCTAAGGTGCCTGGCTCTGCTTCCACGAGGGACCTGCCTGCAAGGAGGTTGACCCTGGCTTTGGGGAGCCTTTCCTGGGCTACATGAATCACCTCCCCTGTTTGAGGCCCCAAACTCTGCTCATATATCCTGCCTTGCCCTGTCTCTGCTTGGGCTATAATCAAGGTGACCCCAGCAACCCTTCATGGACATCATGGTACTCTCTGCCATTCACTTTCGGGCTAATCTGACTTCCACACTCACTTACCTGTTCTCTCCTTTCACAACCAAGACAACCCAAATCTGGGGCTCTTTATGCAGGTGACAGCATACGAATAGAATTGAATGCCATAGTTGTGTTATCCCTGTTTCATTTTGCCTGTGTCTCAGGGTTGTTTCTCTATTTATGATAAAGGCATTTGTAGCATGAATAGAATATTTGCAGTTTACAATAACTTTACATCATAGTAAATGGTAAAGACACTGAAAGCAGTGATTTTCAGCTGCGAGAGGCCTGAGTGAGTTTGAGCACACTCTGTGTGATCAGGCAGAAGCAGGCCTTTGGGAGGTTTAGCTGAGGATGGGGCCAGGAAAGATGATGGACAGTGGGGGTCTGATCTGCTCACCAGACCCCTGAGTCCTGCCCACCTGCCTGGCACTCCCCACCCATCACTCGTGGTCTGCCAAATCCTCTGGGTATTGTGACCAAATCCCCCAGGAGAGAAGCTGACGAACTTTGTCTCTTGAAATGCACAGATTCCTTGGCCACCCCTGGGAAGTCAACCATGAGAGTCAACATGGTTTTCTCCCCCTCATTAGAGTTCAGAATTAAAAGTCCACCTTCACAGGCAGTAAGATAATATAGATAAGTGACAGCATCACCCTATTTCAGATGTTAACATGGCTGGGTGGGTGAGGGGTGATTTGAGACCACACAACCTTGTGCCACAAAGTGGAATTCCTGGGCCAGAAGGAGACATTTGATTGTCATGTTATGATCTTATCACCGAGTATAAAAGCAGTCTTGTTTCATTTTGGATTCTTTCTTATGTTTATAAGAAAGAATGTTTATGTTTATCTTTCTTATGTTTATATGCTTTGAATTTCCAAGCATATATTTTTTGGATAGCTTTTAATCATTGACTTCTAGCACAATTCTATGATCAGAAACATGCTGAGTGATTGGACTTCTTTGAAATATGCTGAGATTTGCTTGATGAACAAGATAATTGAGTTTAATTCTTGTAAATGTACCATGCATACTTAAAATGAATGTTGTTCCACATCCCCTCATCTGCCATCATCAGAGATAAAGGATGATGGACGCTGGCTCCGTGGATGTGATGGAGATGCTTTACTATTGGGACCTTCTGCATCCTTCTGATGTTTTCTTTCTTAGAATATGAATGGCTGAGGGGGGCTGTGGAGCCTCCCACTCTGCTTGTGTCTGAGGTTCTTCCTGCCATCCTGCCATCATTTGTTTCTTATGTTTTGCAGCCAAGACTGACTGTGAGAAACCCTGGGAACTCAGGAAGGAAGGAGCCACCCAGAAGCAGGGACAGGGAGCTGGTGGGAAAGACCAGAAGTCAGGTCTGTGATGGTTCCAGAGAGGACCTGTCCTTAGGAGTCAAGTAAGGGGCCTGAGATGGGGGAGGGGCACTGGAGGACACAGGTGCTCCATGGAATGTCCACTGTGAGGTACCATGTTCCGGGGCCAGGGATTGGTGGAGAGGGAGTATAAAGCCCCAGGGTTCCTTAGGCAGCGCCCAGACAGGAGAAGGTTTGGTGGAAACCAGAGCTCTGGTCTCCATCTAATTGCTCCTGAGCCTCCTTTCTTGACCCGCATATCCTGTTGCTTCCCTGGTAGACTTTCTCCCTGACTTGTAGCTGAACCTCCCACTCTTGCTTGAAGACTTAGTTTAAACCGGATCCTTTCCCAGACCGCTTTCTCCTCCCCTTCCACCGTGTGCCCAACATTCCCCTTCCCCTCCCTCCCCTTCCCTCCCATGCCCCTCTCCAACTCAGATCCCACCCCATCCCCATCCCCTTCCTTCCCCCAGCCCTAAGCCACCGCCATGTGTCCTGGCCACCTCAGGGCACCCTGAGAAGACCAGGAGATGCAGGTGCGGTGGCTGCTCTTTTGGCTCCTCCTGTTGGAGTTTCCCAGCCATCAATCCACCCTGGTGAGTAGATACTGGACCCTTAGGGTTTCTTCCTTGTTATTGGGCTATGTCATGTGGCACATTACACAGTGCAGGCCTGTAATTTCAGTGCTTTGGGGGGTTAAGGTGGACAGATTACCTGAGTCCAGAAGTTCAAGACTAGCTTGGGCATCATAGCCAAACCCCATCTCGACAAAAGATTCCAAAAAAGATGAGTAAGGCCTGGTGGCTTATGGCTGTAGTCTCAGCTACTGGAAAGGCTGAGGTGGGAGGATCGCTTGGGCCCAGGAGTCGGAGGTTGCAGTGGGCTGAGAACACCCACAGCACTTTTATCTCAAACAAAATGAAACAAAACAAAGTGAAATGTCATTTGAGTTTTGTGTCATCTGGTTGGATGACTTTTCAGGAAATTCTGTGTCATCCCTGTCTTGTGCTCTTGGGGGCTGCCTCTAGGGAGTCTGTGTCCAGTCAGTGTGACGGGAGCTGAGAAGCCCATCAGATTGGAGAGGAAAGGGCTGCACCTGCTGGGAGATTTGCAATGCGGGAGTCACTAGGAGTGACAGGACCAGGATGTGAATGACTGTATTGTCCTTTGTTTTGTAAAGTGTGTATGGTGTAAGTCATTGAGTGACCCAAAGGAGAAAGGGTCTACAAGTCCTTATGTTATCGAAATATAAAGAAATGACAGGCATGGCATAGTGGCTCACTCCTATAATTGGAAGGCCGAGGTCAGGAGTTCCAGACCAGCCTGACCAACATGGTGAAACCCTGTCTCTACTAAAAGTACAGAAATCAGCTGGGCATAGTGGCAGGCACCTGTAATCCCAGCTACTCTAAAGGCTGAGGCAGGAGAATGGCTTGAATCCAAGTGTCAGAGGTTGCAGCGAGCCGAGATTGTGCCATTGCAGTCCAGCCCGGGCAACTGAGTGGGACGCTGCCTCGAAAAAAGAAAAAAAATTTTTTTTTTGGTTGGTAATTTTTCTTTTTTTGAGACCAAGTTTCCCTCTCGTCTCCCGGGCTGGAGTGCAATGGTGCGATCTCAGTTCACTGAGCCCGCTGCCTCCCTAGTTCAAGTGATTCTGCTGCCTCTGCCTCCTTAGGAGCTGGGATTCCAGGCCCTCGCCACCACACCTGGCTAATTTTTGTATTTTTAGTCGAGACAAGGTTTCACCACGTTGGCCAGGCTGGTCTGGAACTCCTGAACTCAGGTGATCCACCGGTTTCAGCATTCTCACAGTGCTAGGATTACAGGCATGGGCCACTGTGCCTGGCCTTTTTGTGATTTTTTTTTTTTTTTTAGATCATCAGCTATTATTCGTGTTAACGTATTTTATGTGTGGCCTAAGACAACTTTTCTGCTTTTAATATTGCTCAAGGAAGCCATAAAATTGGATATCCCTGCTTTACATCAAGAAAAAAAAACACACTCTACATTTGGAATGCCTAAAAACACTACCAGCCATGCAAAAACCATGAGACTGGTAACTTCCAATCTGTTTTGAAACAGTGGAATCCCCTGGTGATATCTGAGGGGTGTGGTTTCCTCTTGGAGGAGGTTGATGGTTTCTAAAGATTATTATTATTGACTGAAATATTATAAATGTCATTGACCTTTTCATTATTTCGACTGTTATTATTCCAGGCGGTCAGGTTTCTACTTGATCATTTGTGTCTTGGACATGACTTTCTCCGTGTTCTGTGGAGGTCGATTGCTACTGTGTTCCTGGGAGTTTCCACAATTGGCCTTTTCCTCCGAAGAATTATCTTCCGTGTGAGTATACTGACTTCCTGTGGAGGTATACTTGTAATCACAAAGAAGAAATTATTTAAAACAATTCACGGTTCTTGACTTTATTATGAATATTCCCGGTTTACCAAAAACATCAGGGAAATGATTTATTAGCGTAAGAATTATAAAAATATCTGCCATTTCCATTATGAAAGTTAAATAGGTTGATGTTTGTTTAATAGAATGTCAGCAGAGCTTTGGGTCCAAAGTAGGTTTTTTTTTTTTTTTTAAACCTTTGTGCTCTTTATCAGAAGTGGAGTATGAGGTTTTGGCACTTAAATAGGAAATTCTGTCTACACCTTTCTGCTTTATAATTCTATTGTATGGCTGGAAGGAAAGCTTTCACTGTCCTCTCTAATGGTTCACTGCAGAAATGAACTAACAACAGACAGCTTAGCAGGAGAAGAAAAGCATAGAACAGGCATAAACATGGGAGCCGGGCAAAAAATGAGACTGCAAGAAGGGTCAGATGGTTAAAGAGCACCCTTTTTTCAGGGGCGAGGGAGATAGATGGAGATGGAGGCAGTTTATTGGGACAGCAAATGAATTTTAAAGGAAATGAAAGAGTCCAAGGAACAAACGGTTGGCCTGAGACAAAGTTCCTCTGAGATCATAGGGACAAGGTGACAAACTGCAGGAAGGTGAAGGGCAGAGCTGCACTGCATCTCATGATGCAGAGAAAGCCCCAGAAGATCTGTTGGAACTGCCCCTCAGATAATCAGTGAAAAGTGTGTCTGGGCAGGGTAATTTTGAATGATGTCATCCAAGTGCATGTTCCCAGTTGCAGGTAGAGAGGGATCAGTATGTCCACAGTCTGTACTTGATAGGAATTTGGCTGCTACGTTGTGCCATCATTTGCGCTTTTCTGTCCATTGGGTAAATTGAGCTCTACATTTTCTCTTGCCTTTCATAACAGTAAAAACCTGGCTGTCTGGGGGCTGACCCTCCTTCTGAACAGTGATCTAAGAAAAAAGCACTAATCCCACAATGTTGTTCTATATTCCAGGGAAGAGGAAGTATGTTTTATTTTTACTACCTAGATAATTACCCGCCCTTCGGGACTGCCTTTCAAGATATGTAGAAAGCAGAAAATAGATGAATTATGAAGATTTCTAGGCACATTTAACAGTCTCTCCTTTTTTTTGAAATGGGGTGTCACTCTCTGGCCAAAGCTAGAGTGCAGTGGCATAATCTCAGCTCACTGCAACCTCTGCCTTCTAGGTTCCAGTGAGTTTCCTGCCTCGGCCTCCCAAGTAGCTGGAATTACAGGCATGCACCACCATTCCTGGCTAATTTTTGTATTTTTGTTATAGATGGGATTTCACCATTTTTGCCAGGGAGGTCTTGAACTGTGTACTCAGGTGATCCACCTGCCTCAGTCTCCAAAAGTGCTGGGATTACACGTGTGAGCCACCATGCCCTGCCGCATTTATCAGTCTTTACCCCACTTAGTCCTGAACAGAGAATTGTCAATGTAAATTGGGGGAAGTTTTCTTTTTTTGAACAGAATCTGGCTCTGTCACCCAGACTGGAGTATAATGGTGTGATCTTGGCTTACTGCAACCTCTACCTCCTGGCTTTAAGTGATTCTCCTGCCTCAGCACCCCTGAGCAGCTAGAACTACAGGCTGTTTCCACCACACCCAGCTAATTTTTGTATTTTTAGTAGAGATGGGGTTTCACCGTGTTTGCCAGGCTGGTCTCAAACTCCCAATCTCAAGTGATCCACCCACCTCGACCTCTCAAAGTGCTGGCATTACGAGCCTGAGCCACCATGCCTGGGGAGGGGATGTTTTTTAATGTGTCAGTTCTGATTTTAACTCCCAGGTAATACAAATTTCTGGAAGTGAAAATTAGAAAAAACAAATTCTACAAAGAACTTGAAAGATGTTCTTTCAGGCTGGGCATGGTGGCTTTTTCAGATTATCCCTCTGCAAGAAAGGGTAAGTTTGACAACTGAGTAAGTTTTGTTTGTTTGTTTTCCTTGCTTTTGGGCATAGTCTGCCAGGTCAGGACGTGGATGTATTTTTCTCTCCACAGCTCTGTGCTCAAGCCTTGGAGAGGGAGATGGTCAAGAGGAAGCCTGCCTACAAGCAGCACAGGTAGGTCATTGTGATGGATTTTTTTTTTTCTTTTTGAGTCGGAATCTCTCTCTCCTCTCAGGCTGGAGTGCAGTGATGCAGTCTCAGCTCACTGCAACCTCCAATTCCCAGGTTCAAGCAATTCTCTGCCTCAGGTTCCCGAGTAGCTGGGATTACAAGCATGCACCACTACACCTAATTTTGTAATTTTAGTAAAGACAGAGTTTCTACATGTTGTTCAGGCTGGTCTCGAACTCCCGACTTCAGGCGATCTGCCCACCTCAGCCTCCCAAAGTGCTGGGATTGCAGGCATGAGCCACCATGCCCAGTTGTGACGGTCACTTTTAAGGATGTTTTTGGGTTAAGATGAAGCTTTAAGTATCTAGTAAAGAACATGGTGTTTTAATTCTTTTTCAAGTTAATTCTTTCTCTGTTTTCTGTATGGGAAAGGAGGAGAAAGCAGAAAGTGCCAGAGAGACACAGGAGTGAGGAGCCAGCCCAGAGATGCCTGTGCCTGGAGAACGCTCTCTGGAGAGGTAGGAGCTCCCATGAAGGCAGCCACTTAATTTCTGCAGCACAATCCACACCCTGCTTCTCCTTTTGGGGGTGAGGGCTCAGGTGGGGTAATTGTCATATTTCCTGGAAAGAGTTCCAAGCACTTATGAAGAGAACAGCTGTCCCATTGGGTGCCCTAGCTGAATGGCTCTTGGCTGGTCCCCTGTGAATGGTGCAGTTCAGGTCCCTCCACTGACTGTGGACATTGCCCCACCCTGACATCTTGGTTACTTTTAACTGTGAGGATAAGCCTGCAAGGCAAATGGGCCAGCTCCCCTTCCCACCTTGAGTCAGTGTGAAGGCTTTATTTTTCTTTCATTTGAGAAGAGTCACAACAATAGCATTTTATTTATCTTTTTTTTTTGAGACGGAGTTTTGCTCTTGTTACCCAGGCTGGAGTGCAATGGCGTGATCTCGGCTTACCGCAACCTCCGCCTTCTGGGTTCACGCAATTCTCCTGCCTCAGCCTCCTGAGTAGCTGGGATTACAGGCACACGCCACCATGTCCAGCTAATTTTTGTATTTTTAGTAGAGACGCGGTTTCACCTTGTTGACCAGGATGGTCTCGATCTCTTGGCCTCGTGATCCACCCACATCGACCTCCCAAAGTGCTGGGATTATGGGCGTGAGCCACCACGCCCGGCAACAATAGCATTTTAAATGGGAGCTTAAGTGATGATGAGAGCAGAGATTTTTGGGCAATGTCTTCATGGATCAATAAGGCAGTATCATGAGGTCTGTTTTAAAAAAAGAATCATCTATTTGCACTTTTTGGAACTTCCTTCATTCTTTTTGCTTGTTTGAATTGTTTATTGTGAATTATATAACTCCTTTAGTAAGCTAAGTATCTGTGTAATCTTACTCCTCTAACATCTGAAGTGTGACCCTAAAACTTTCTGGTGACCCTAAAACTTTCTGGTTAATTTCTTTCTTTCTTTTCTTTTCTTTTTGAAAACCTTGCTCTGTCTCCCAGGCTAGAGTACAGTGGTGCAATTTTTGCTCACTGCAAACACCACCTCCTAGGTTTAAGCAATTCTCCTGCCTCAGCCTCCCAAGTAGCTGGGACTACATGCGCCTGCCACCATGCCTGGCAAATTTTTTCATTTTGTATTTGTAGTAGAGACAGAGTTTTACCATGTTGGCCAGGCTTGCCTCTAACTCTTGACCTCAAGTCATCTGCCCGCCTTGGTCTTCCAAAGTGCTGGGATTACGAGTGTGAGCCACCGCACCCAGCCTCCATTTATTTTCGGTAACTCTGATCTTTTCTCATGAGTGTTAAGTCTCTTTATGTTCATTTCTGTTCATAAATATGGATGCCTGGTGAGAGATGGAGGATAGATTCACTATGAATCCCCCGAATTTTAAATGCCCCTATAGCTTGAAGAAAAGTAGCAGTGCTGCTCCTGTCCTGGGCCTATAGGTGTTCTTCCCATCTATGGCTGTTTCTATTTTAATTTGTAGTCTGTGATCACATGATGGGTGATTTCCTTTGATGTGTACTGGGAACCTTTGATTTCAAGCTCATTTCCAACTGGTTAGAGCCTGACCTGTCCACAGCCTGTTGAGAGTTAAGAAAAGCCCTGGACCAGGAATCTGCAGTGTCTTCCTCAGGGCTGAGGCCCAGAAGGCTCCAGGGTCCTCTGAGGCATCTGGCCAGTAAACCCTATGCCTCTCGTAAGGGACATGAGTGTGGCAAAGAGAGTGAGATGGCAGCGGAGGGCGTGGAGGGTTTCTTATTTGGCACAGAATATGCAAGCCAGATTTAGCCCCATTTCCTTCTCTGGACCTTAGCAGATTCAGGACCTCATTCGGTTCTTGTGAGGAACAGCAGCTGCATCCCAACTGAAAACACAGAGAAGACAAAGGTAAATGCTGGGGTCGTTTTCACTCTGCCTGTATCAGGACACTGTAATCTTTTCCTCCATCATCCTCTCCTGGCCTGGCCTCTGCTCTGTGGGTTCTGTGATACGTTTTCTCTCTGGACTTTTTCAAAAGCAACATCTTCCCCATAAGCTTTCTGGCTTCTCCATTCCCAGCTAGTCATCTTGGGTGGCACCTACAGAAGCCATAAATGCTTAGGGACTGAGGGCTGAAGGGCTTTTACTGTTCTGTTTCCAGAAATAACATGAGGAATGCCACCGACCTCCACCTCTGTAGGTCTCATGGCCCAGTGAACTCTGACTGATCTCTTTTACTCAGGGTGTTGTGGGATCTTATTTCAGAAATATGTGGGGTTTTATTTTGCTGTGATTTTGTTTGTTTTCTTCTATAAGTTATAAGTTAGGTGATTAACATTTGAAATATCTGCTGTATTCCCAGAAGTGACAAAAGTGAAAACTCATTAATCCAACATTAATATGTGCTTTGTGCAGTTTTGAATGCTCTTCAACAAGGTCAATTCCATCGTTCATCACAGTCCCATTCCTGTTGTTAACTGTGTTGTGCAAAAACTCGCCTTCACCCCCCTTCAGTGGTGTCCTGATCTAATATTCTAAGTGTCAGAGTTTCTGTACTTGTAATAGAAGATATGTCTTGACTGTGAGTTAGTGAAAGTGAATGTAACCTATTACCCACAGTGACGATTCCCAACGAAGGCCTTAAATGATGCTCAGCTATGCTGGTTATCATGTGGCCTCCGTGCTTACAGTAGCTGCTGAGGCTTATGATTACACATGATGGGAACTGTACACTTGAAATTAAACACATTTCTAAAACTTGCTTTTTTCAGAATTCATACCTCATTTTTCCATGTACAAAAGTATTATTTATGTCATAATGCCCTTAAAATTTGTATAGCCTGGGAATTCAAAGAACTATTCCAGCTGTGCCTAACTGACTTCTGTATGTCGGATTGTTCTGTCAGAAAAACCTTCTCCCAGTTCCCCTGAATGTCGTCAGGAACGCACATTTCCCCAGAGCCATTTGTGCTCACGGGGGGCAGCCCCAGAGTGAACAAGACCCTTTGTCAAAAAGGGAAGCAGAGGGGAAATGAGAGGGTCCTGCAGCAGAGCTGGAATCAACTCCCACTGTGCCTCCTGCAAGCTGTGTGACCCAGGGCACATTTTCTCCTTCCTTGGGGAGCCTCTGTTTTCTTAGATTTGGAGCAGGTGGTCTCACTCACTTGCAGAGTTCTGAGAATCAGAGACGGAACATAAAAGGCCTGGAGGACATTCTCCAAAAAGAAGCTGCAACACACGTGTGGGCAATGGGCTTTTCATGCCTCTCTTACTCGCTGTTTATCTGATACAAGGAGCATGCTCTGGTGATGGCAGTGAGGGAGGAATGAGGATAGACATAGACACTCCCATGTTGGAAACTTGCTTCTTCCTTACTGTGGTATGACTCTGTCTCCCCTGGGGCAGGCCCCCAGCCTGCCTACATTTGCAGACAGACACAGCGGCGTGTGGAGAAAACAGTTTGTCACAATGACTTTTCTTCACTCCCCAGCTGTCACCGGTACTTAGTGGAAGGGTGACTTCATGATACTGATGTGCTATTTTGAAACCTGGAGGATGGAAAGGTGCAGAATCTATCAGCAGCAACATAAGGTTCAGCCTGTGCTGTTGATGGTGGGTCTGTCCATCAAAATACATTTCAAAACGCTTCCTCCTCCTGCCCGCAGGTTAACATGACTGCAGCACAGCATCCGCACTGCTCAGGATTGCCCTACTCACCCTACCTCATGGCTGACCCTTCAAGGCGACTGATGGCTTGCCAGTCACCTCCTCCATCTGGGTGTCACCTGGGGGCTCAACCATTTCCATCAGCTAAAGGTGTTCTGGGACCTCTGACAACTCCTCAACTCGTGTATTCTCTAGGACCTCAGCCACCTTCTCTAGCTAATTTTCGGGGACTACAGACACCTACACATGAATGTCTTCTGGCACCCCTACCCCCATCACTGGATCCTGACCGTTGGAGATCACGTACACGACCACTCGAGTGTCTTCCGGCACCCCTACCGCCGTCTGCAGATCCTGACCGTTGGAGACCACGTACGCCACCACTCGAGTGTCTTCTGGCACCCCTACCGCCGTCACCACATCCTGACCATTGGAGACCACATACACCACCACTCGAGTGTCTTCCGGCACTGGTACCGCCGTCTGCAGATCCTGACCGTTGGAGACCACGTACACCACCACTCGAGTGTCTTCTGGCACCCCTACCACCATCACCAGATCCTGACGGTTGGAGACCACATACACCACCACTCGAGTGTCTTCTGGCACCCCTACCGCCATCACCAGATCCTGACCATTGGAGACCACGTACACCACCACTCGAGTGTCTTCCGGCACCGGTACCGCCGTCTGCAGATCTTGACCGTTGGAGACCACGTACACCACCACTCGAGTGTCTTCCAGCACCGGTACCGCCGTCTGCAGATCCTGACCGTTGGAGACCACGTACACCATCACTCGAGTGTCTTCTGGCACCCCTACCGCCATCACCAGATCCTGACGGTTGGAGACGACATACACCACCACTCGAGTGTCTTCTGGCACCCCTACCGCCATCACCAGATCCTGACGGTTGGAGACCACATACACCACCACTCGAGTGTCTTCTGGCACCCCTACCACCATCACCAGATCCTGACCATTGGAGACCACGTACACCACCACTCGAGTGTCTTCCGGCACCGGTACCGCCGTCTGCAGATCCTGACCGTTGGAGACCACGTACACCACCACTCGAGTGTCTTCCAGCACCGGTACCGCCGTCTGCAGATCCTGATCATTGGAGACCACGTACGCCACCACTCGAGTGTCTTCTGGCAGCCCTACCGCCGTCACCAGATCCTGACCGTTGGAGACCACATACACCACCACTCGAGTGTCTTCTGGCACCGGTACCGCCGTCTGCAGATCCTGATGGTTGGAGACCACATACACCACCACTCGAGTGTCTTCTGGCACCCCTACCGCCATCACCAGATCCTGACGGTTGGAGACCACATACACCACCACTCGAGTGTCTTCTGGCACCCCTACCGCCATCACCAGATCCTGACCATTGGAGACCACGTACACCACCACTCGAGTGTCTTCTGGCACCGGTACCGTCGTCTGCAGATCCTGACCGTTGGAGACCACGTACACCACCACTCGAGTGTCTTCCGGCACCGGTACTGCCGTCTGCAGATCCTGATCATTGGAGACCACGTACGCCACCACTCGAGTGTCTTCTGGCAGCCCTACCGCCGTCACCAGATCCTGACCGTTGGAGACCACATACACCACCACTCGAGTGTCTTCTGGCACCGGTACCGCCGTCTACAGATCCTGACCGTTGGAGATCACATACACCACCACTCGAGTGTCTTCTGGCACCCCTACCGCCATCACCAGATCCTGACCGTTGGAGACCACGTACACCACCACTCGAGTGTCTTCTGGCACCGGTACCGCCATCTGCAGATCCTGACCATTGGAGACCACATACACCACCACTCGAGTGTCTTCCGGCACCGGTACCGCCGTCTGCAGATCCTGACCGTTGGAGACCACGTACACCACCACTCGAGTGTCTTCCGGCACCGGTACCGCCGTCTGCAGATCCTGACCGTTGGAGACCACATACACCACCACTCGAGTGTCTTCCGGCACCGGTACCGCCGTCTGCAGATCCTGACCGTTGGAGACCACGTACATCACCACTTGAGTGTCTTCCGGCACCGGTACCGCCGTCTGCAGATCCTGACCATTGGAGACCACATACACCACCACTCGAGTGTCTTCTGGCACCGGTACCGCCGTCTGCAGATCCTGACCATTGGAGACCACGTACACCACCTCTCGAGTGTCTTCTGGCACCGGTACCGCCGTCTGCAGATCCTGACGGTTGGAGACCACATACACCACCACTCGAGTGTCTTCCGGCACCCCTACCGCCGTCTGCAGATCCTGACCGTTGGAGACCACGTACACCACCACTCGAGTGTCTTCCGGCACCAGTACCACCTTGTCCAGATGAGGTTGTTGGAGACCACGTACACCACCACTTGAGTGTCTTCCGGCACGTCTACCACCGTGTCCAAATGATAACCATTGGAGACCACGTACACTGCCACTCGCGTGTCTTCTGTCACCTTTACCACCTTGTCGAGATGATAACCATTGGAGACCACGTACATCTCCACTTGAGAGTCTTCCGGCACGTCTACCAGATCTCTAGATCATAATCTTTGGAGACCACGGACACCACTACTCCAGTATCTTCTGGTACATATACCATTGTCTCCAGCTGATGATTTTCTGAGACCACATACACTGTCCATCCAGTGTCCTCTGGGACCTCAACCACTTTCTCCAACTGATAATTTTTTGATATTACAGGTAGCTCCACCATTTGAGTGTCCCCTCGGACCTCAACTACCTATTTCAATAGAGTGTCTTCTGGTATCTCTTCACCTTCTTGATGATTTTCTGAGACCACAGAAACCTCTACCTGAGTGTACTCTAGTACCTCTACCTCTTGTCTTCATGACCAACCGACTACATCAGAGGAAACAAATGGTCACTGATGTCCTTCACCCCGGAAGGCAACGGTGCCCAAGACAGAAATTCGGGAAAAACTAGCCAAAATGCACAAGACCCCCCCGGATGTCATCATTGCATTTGGATTCAGAACTCATTTTGGTGGTGGCAAGACAACTGGCTTTGGCATGATTTATGATTCCCTGGATTATGCAAAGAAAAATGAACCCAAACATAGACTTGCAAGACATGGCCTGTATGAGAAGAAGAAGACCTCAAGAAAGCAACGAAAGGAATGCAAGAACAGAATGAAGAAAGTCAGGGCGACTGCAAAGGCCAGTGTTGGTGCTGGCAAAAAGTGAGCTGGAGATTAGATCACAGCTGAAGGAGTAAAGGTGCTGCAATGATGTTATCTATGGCCGCTGTGGACTTTTCACGAGACGCTTAATAAACTAAGAACTTTCATGTGTGAAAAAAAAAGAAAAAAAAAAATCTCCTCACGACCTCTCAGCCCTCAGCCACCTCCTTCCCCTATGTCTTCTCTAGTACTTCAGCCACCTCCTTCACTTGGCTGACCTGCTGTCTCAGCTGACACTCAGCCTTCACCTGACTCGGCCTCAGACTTCACCCCCTCCTCTAGTCACGTGGCCTCTGACACCTCGACCAACATGTCTAAATGCACCACTTGATGTATTGATTTGAATGGTATAAAGTAATTTGTGAAAAAAGTTCATCTCTTCTTTTCTTGAGTGAATAGAAGAAATGTCGCAGATGGTACTGCAGGGCTTTGCAGTACAAGGCTAACACTGGCTGAGATCTTGGTCAGTTTTGTCAGGTTTCTGAGAGTACTCAGTCAGTTGCATTATTTCCTCATCATGAGTTTGGCAGCAGATATCTCTTGTAGATAATGACAGATTTTTTATTTTTTTGTGGGGACAGAGCCTCACTGCATCACCCAGGTTAGAGTGCAGTGGTGCAATCCTGGCTCAGTGCAACCTCCATCTCTAGGGTTCAGGTGATCCTCCCACCTTAGCCTCCAGAGGAGCGGCTGGGACTACAGTCATGTACCACCACATTTGGCTCTTTTTTATTTTTATCTTTGTTTTTTGAGACAAAGTTTCACTCTGGCTGTAATGCAGTGGTGTCGTCTCGGCTAACTGCAACCTCTGACTCTTAGGTTCAAGCAATTCTCCTGCCTCAGCCTCCCAAGTAGCTGGGACTACTGGCCCATGTCACCATGCCCAACTAATTTTTTGTATTTTTAGTAGAGACACGGTTTCATCATGTCCAGGACAGTCTTGATCTATTGATCTCATGATCTGCCCACCTTGGCCTCCAAAAGTGCTGGGATTACACACATGAGCCACACTGCCCAGCCTTTCTTTCTTTCTTTTTTCTTTTGAGATGGAGTCTTGCTTTGTCACCCAGGCTGGAGTGCAGTGGTGCGATCTCAGATCTTAGCTCACTGCAACCTCTGCCTTCTGGGTTCAAGTGATTCTTCTGCCTCAGCTTCCTGAGTTGCTGAGACTACAGGTGTATACCACCACACCTGGCTAATTTTGGTATTTTTAGTAGAGACAGGGTTTCACCACATTGGCCAGGCTGGTCTCAAACTCCCAACCTCAAGTGATCCTGCCACCCCGGCCTCCCAAAGTGCTGGGTTTACAAGTGTGAGTCACCGTGCCCATCTCTCTCTTTCTCTTTCTCTTTCTCTCTCTCTTCTTTTTTTGTTTAACTTTTTGTAAAGACCGTGTTTCACCATGCTGCCCAGGCTGGTCTCAAACTCCCATGTTTCACCATGTTGCCCAGGCTGGTCTCAAACTCCCAGACTCCTGTCATCTGCCAACTTAGGCCTTCCAAAGTGCTGCGATCACAGGCGTGAGCCAGTAGCCCAGCCAGAGATTGTGTATAGAAGCCAGAAATAGCAGTTTTGCAGGTGTGTATAGAACCTGAGCTGTTGGGCCATCTCTGTGAAGGATGACACCCGTCCCTGACTTGCAGGGTGTCCTGTGTCCTCCAGCAGAGAGATCCACACCAAAGGGCACAGAGCTTGTGACCACCCACAGTGGAAGCACAAGTGAAGGGACTCAGGGTGCAAAAGAAAGAGACCAAATCTCGTAGTAATAAACAGGAGGCTGTGGAAGAGAAGGTTGGAGCGGGTTGGTGTCACTCGGGGGTTTGTGTAACTCGGGTGGAGCTGCAAGGCTCCTGGCTGGGCAAGAAGTAGTTTGAGCAGGAGCATGGAGGCTGCATGAGGGCCCCACAGAGACCCTGGAGATCCTGACCGTTGGAGACCACATACACCACCACTCAAGTGTCTTCCGGCACCCCTACCGCCGTCTGCAGATCCTGACCATTGGAGACCACGTACACCACCACTCAAGTGTCTTCCGGCACCGGTACCACCTTGTCCAGATGAGGTTGTTGGAGACCACGTACGCCACCACTTGAGTGTGGGAGTTTGAGACCAGCCTGGCCAATGTGGTGAAACCCTGTCTCTACTAAAAATACCAAAATTAGCCAGGTGTGGTGGTATACACCTGTAGTCTCAGCAACTCAGCTCAGATGGCTGGGTATGCACAGGGAATTATGGCCTTAGTCCGTTATCTGTAGGAATGATGATTCTTTCCCTGGATGTGTGAAGGCTCTGGATCAGGGTGAATGAATGCCTAGAGCTTTGGGAAATTTAACTTTGTTCTGTCAGGGGACGCTGTCTCCCCTATATTTTATGGCCCCAGGAGACTAACAATGAGGATGGATCTGGCTTATTGGAGCTGTGGCCTTGGTCTTCAGAATCAGGTCAACTCTGGTGGGGAACTCAAGGCCAATCCTGAGCTGTTCTGTCATCCTATCCCCAGCAACCTCTCTCCCCTGCAACTCCCAGCTTTGCATCTCCCAACCTTGACCTGCAAAATCCCCCTTCGCTGTGTCCCTGCTGCCTGAGCCCAGACACCAATTCTCACTGGGGCTCAGAGCCCCAGCTTTCTCAGAAATGAGCTGGGACTGGGACTGATGTGGTTATGAGGTCATGGTGAGGACAACGAGACCAAGCTCATAAGGAAAACATCTTGCAAAATAGCTGCTAAAAAGGAGAACCTGATCCCTCCCGCCAGTTACATGAAAATATTTACACTCAGAAGATCAGCATAAGATGTTCACTGATGTTTACTAAGCTTAGAGTGTAACAGCTGAGAACCTGGGATTGCCAATCTCTGTTTCAAAAGATAAGGGATAGCCTCGGATTCTTATGAGATGAGATTATAGGAATGCATACACAGTTAAACCCTAAGAGCTATATCTGTGATCTGTAGATAATTATTCTTCATGACATATGCAGCCACACACGGAAGTATTCAGTAGGTGTACAGGTATTTTATAGAAGACAAAATATAGGCCGGGTGCAGTGGCTCACGCCTGTAATCCCAGCACTTTGGGAGGGTGGATCACGAGGTCAAGAGATCGAGACCATCCTGGTCAACATGGTGAAACCCCATCTCTACTGAAAATACAAAAAAATCAGCTGGACACGGTGGCGCGTGCCTGTAAGCCCAGCTACTCAGGAGGCTGAGGCAGGCGAATTGCCTGAACCCAGGAGGCGGAGGTTGCGGTGAGCCGAGATCGCGCCATTGCACTCCAGCCTGGGTAACAGGAGCGAAACTCCGTCTCAAAAAATATATATCTTAAAGTTAGCATCAAAACCGAGGAAGCCACTTTTATTTCTAAGTGTGAAGTCCAGCTTAGAAGTATATTTTAAAACAATCGAGTTTATTGAATCTACAAACTGGACATGCCCCCCTCCCCACCACAACACTCTATTTTAAGAAAATCGGGGGTGGGGAGGAATCTTTAAAGCAACCAAATCAACAACACACCACCCGGCACAAAACCAGCAGCCAGAGACTGCACAATGTCAAAAAGCAGTGACGCACTTTTCGCCACTTAATCACATCACTGATAGCCAATAGTTATCGTCGGAAAAGTTGACCAAGACAGGTTAAATAATTTAATAAGGAACTGCTTGTAATTATGTTATTTACAAGGTATGACAGAGGGTGGGAGAGGGGGCAGAGCAGTGGACGGGTTGGAGTGACCCCTGGAGCTTGGAGTTTGAATTATGGAGCTGGGGGGCTGCGAGGTGAAGATGGACTAGAGGAGAACAAGGTGACTTTTCACCCCAACACATTTAACTTTTAAATCCAAATAAACGTCTCCTGTTACTGGACCATCACACTGGAAAGGAGGAAAAACGAACTAATCAAGTCCAACTCGATGGGCTTTGGAGAGGAGTTAGCTGCCTTTGCTAAAGAAAAAAAAAATCTAATGAACTGATTCCTAGCAGAGAAGCATTTAAAAATAAACAAGAGGGGGACATCTTGAAATTTTTCTGTCAAATATTAATTACCGTAATTAATTAAAAACATGATTCCAATCACGAGACATTTAATAAAGCATATACGTCCTATTCTAATGACAACATCCACTATGTTACCAATCGCTTCATTCTTTCCAATAAACATGGAATTCTCATTAGCACGTCAAGGAAGCTCAATGGAAAGCAAACCCACGAGATCCATTTGTCAGCGCCCTTGCCTCTGAAGCCCAGAACAACCCAGGCCCAGCAGGGAAGACTCGTGCAGCGGCAAAAACTTCCTCACCTGTTTGGTCATTGAACCTATGAGGCGAACATACAGATCTTGCTCTGTCCTGACTCCTGCAAAAAACAGAGACAAATTCTCATCAGGATTTGAGCGCTGCACCTCGGGGAGGGCACACGGGGCACAGGAAGTCTGTAACTCAGGACTGCCGCCACGGTGATGCAGCAAAACTTAGGCAATCCCTTTGAAAGGGAGAAAGAGAACCCCACCACTTCTAGCTCAATTTTTTTTTTCTTTTCTTAATTAAGATCCTTAAGACTCTTAGGGTTTGCATTTCAATATGCAAGGAATTTGCCTGGTAGAGAGCAGGCCTGGTAGTTGTGCGTGGTGGGCCCAAGTGGTCGTTTATTTTTAGAAAAGAAAAAGCACCAAATGGAAACTGAGAGGCTGAACTCTTTCTAATGTCTCTCGAGGATTAAAAAAAAAAAAAAAAAAAAAAAAAAGTGCACAGGAAGTAAGTTATGCTCCGTTTATGGTGCTACCCCCATCCCAATAATTAACATTAATTTGCAAAATTGAAAAAAGTCACTTAAAAGTGATGTTCTGCTGGAGCCCGTATCGATCTTTTTTTTACTTCCTACTTCAAGCCCCACCGGTTAATCATGTGAAGTGCCATCGACTTATTGATCGTTTATGTTTTGTTTTCCTTCTAGGCCATGAGAAGATTTCGTGTTTACATCCATGTCATTTTAATCTCAAAATCTTTATGTCCTTTCACCAGCGCGGAAAAGGAGAGCCAGCGGCTGCAGGGGCGGCGAGCAGGCGGCGGGCACTCACCGTTGCTGTACAGTAACTGGAGTCTATAGTGGATGCCGTTGTCGGTTTTCTCGTTGTTTGGCTCCTGAAAGTGACGATAAATAATTGCATTTAGTGCGATCGGCGTGAGGCGCGGCCACCGCGCTCGGTCCCCCTCCGAGACCGAGGCCCTCGGCCTCACACACGGCAGAATTCCTAGCTCGGAGCAGCGCGGTGATGTCACTTTGCTGTTGGAAGCCCAGCGTTCTCCCCGCCCCGAGTAAGTCCGAGGAGCAGGACGCGGCGGCCGCGGCGGCGCTTGTCGTCGTTGTTGTTGGCAGGCGCGCTCAACGCGGTGTCATCCCAGCCAGGCGGCGTCCGCGGCTGCAGGACACTGCGGGATCGGCCGCTTCTGGCGCGGCCCGCCTGCTCCGAAGACAAACAAACGGGGCCGTGAGTGCTGCGGCGCAGTCCCGGGCCAGGCGGGGCGCAGGCGGGGCCTGGAGCGGCGCGCGCAGCGGACGGAGGCGCACGAAACTCGGCCCTCTCTCCCCGAGGAATGGACCCTTTCCCGGGAGTGGCGCTGTCAGAGGGTGACGTCGGGGGGCCGGTGCCTGCGCCGTATATGGGAGCGGCCGCCCCTCGCCGCGCTCGCCGACTGACTGCCTGACGGCGCCGCGAGCCCCCCGAGCCCCGCGAGCCCCGCCGCAGCCGAGCGCCACCGAGCGCCGCCGCCGCCCCCCGCCACGCACCGCGGCTTCTCGCGCCCAGCCGCGGCCAAGGAAGTTACCACTCGCCCAAATAAATCTCGAAAAGAAACCAACGCAGCCGCTGCTTGATTGCGGCTTGGCCGCTTCGTACCTCCCTGCAAAACCTGCCACGCAGCCCCACACTAGGGGCGGGGCGGGGGGCTGTAAAATGCCGAGGCGCCCCAAGTTTCCCAGATGCCTGCAATAAATGCAAGGGGCTGCGGCTCGTCCTGGGGCCGCCCAAAGGAGAAGTGGGAAGCGGCAGGGAGGGCGCCGGAGGGAGGAGCGGGCAACGGACCGGGAGGAGGGGTGCCCAGGGCTCCCCCGCCGAGGCTGGACGCGCAGCTCAGCCTGATTTCTAAGCAGACCTAAGGCTGCTGCGGGGCCAGCCGGTCCCCGTTTGAGCCCCGCCGGGCGCCCCAAGCTTCCCACCCCGGCGGAGGCCGCCGAGTGCGGGGCAGGGAATCCACGTCGGAGGCAGCTTCTGCCAGGTGCGCTCTCTCTCCCGGTGGCCGCGGTAGAGCCCGGCCCCTGGCCTGTTCTTAGCACAGCGAGTGACAAAGAAGGCTCGGGTCTCTCCCGGCCGACGGGAAGCGCGCCCGGCCTCTCCGGCGACCCGGAGCTGGGTGTCTGGCTTCGCGACCCGCGCGGTGGCCAGACTGCCCTGGCGCCAACTGCTCCAAAACTCGAGCGGACGCCGTGGGCGCTGTGGCCCGGCCCTCAGTGCCGCCCGACCCGGGTGAGCGCGCGGCCCGCGGCCTCCCGACCTGGTTTCTAGGAATCGGGAGGGCAGTCGGGCGCGAGCAGCCGGTGGGCCCCGCGGCCCAGCTCCTGCAGCCGGGACTCCGCGCCCAGGCGCGCGGCCCGCCCAAAGGACTTCTGCGCGACACGAAGCGGAGACCCAGGGGCGACCAGGAACTGTCCCAGGCACTTCTCTGCCAAGAGAAATCAGGCCCTTTTTATTAAAAAAAAAAAAAAAGATTGCAGGGCACAAGTGTGTCGCAGGGCAGCCTCCTCCCGCCGGGTCTGGGGCAGCACTCCCTTTTCCCGTGAATTGGCAGCGTGTGTACACTAATATTTTAATTAATCAGGAAAATCGAAGTCCGATTCACTTTATCTGGGGACCCCCGCGCCTCTTGGAAGGAGTGAGAAAAAAGATGTGTTGGAAAGAGATCTATTTTGCTGGTGTTGGGGGTTAATGACTATTGCCAAAGATAAGTGAATTATCAAAGCTGTTGCACCAGTCCCATCTCAAAATCCATTACGGTGCCGGCCGTCTAATTAAATACGTAAGTATAATAAAATCATATTTTGTGACTATTTGAGGGTAATGAGATTAGTCTTTAGAAGCGATCGCCACATATTAAAGATGCCACTGTCTATAGAATGTTAATAACCTTAAATCAAAGGTATGGAAACTATTCCTGATAAATTAAAAGAAAATTTCTGTATTCCTAATAAGCCCAGCGCTTTCCACTCTCAGCAGACCCTTGTGTAGGAGGGAACACTTTCTTCGTGGAGAAACAACGCAAAATAAAGTTGGCCATCGGGGGAGGGTGGGGTTGAGAAACGCTTTGTCTCTGCGTGTTTAGCTGCTTCAGGGGCTCACGCAGGGCAAGCGGCCAGGCGAGCGTGATTGTCAGAATATGCAAAGTGCCTTTTCGGGAAAGATGAAGTTGGAAATAGGAAACAATGCTTCCTTTGTGGCACACCCCTTCCTTGCACTAACGAAAGTATCATGCTTAAAATCATTTACAGTATCTTTAATTCAGATTACACGCGCCAAGGCGATTTAAATCTGATGACCAAATTAGAAGGTTTAAAAACAAATCCTTCTAAATCTGATACTGTTGACTAAAGAGGAAAAAAAAGTTCTATAAGCCCATCACATAAGGTAGCGATCCTGCCCCAGAAAGGAAAGGGGTTTTAAACCTTTTTGACAACAAATGCAGCTGCCCCACTATTTTGGACGATATTACGCGAGAATGAACGCAAATCTGTGTTCAGCAGCCATCTGGCCCGAAATGGGGGAATCAGCTGCTCTCACAACAGGCTCGGAGGCTGAATCCATTTCAGCTCATTTTCTAGATCATCTGGTCCCGCACCCAAAGCGTGGGAAATACGGTCTTTATCATTCACCAACTTTATCTTTTTTGTCACTCCACTGCTGGCTCGGAGCTGTGGGCACCAGGACTCGCCGACCGGTCAGGGTCTCTACCCTGGCCTGCTGCCGAGCGACCTGGGAGGGTATCCCCTGGGCCCCCACCCTATCCCACCCTCAGATTTTCGACTAGATGGGGCTGGAGCAGCAGCAGAGGGGAGTGCGGGACACCGCAGCCAGTCCAGGGATGGGGAAGAGAGCAGGTCAAATCCCGAGTGTCCTGAGTAACGCTGGGAGTGCGTCCTGGCGTCCGGTCGCCTCCCGAGGGAGTCCTGCCCCCACTCCTCGCCCTTTCTGGGGAACACGGGGCGCTGGGTGCCCAGGAGAAGGGAGAGGAGGGGGAACAGGCTGCTACTTTGGAAATTTTGCAGGCCCGCAGCGGCCAGAGGTCTAACCTCGATGCACAGAGCACTCCCAGGGGCGGACCGGCGTCCAGGGGCCTGACTGGGCAGAGCCTGACCTTTACAGGGGACCCCGCTGGCCGCGACGGCCGCAGCGACCGCTCAGGGCCCCGCGCTCAACGCGATTTGCACGGGTGGCCCTCGAGCTGCCGCCGCCGCCGCCGCCTCCTCGGAGGGTGGGAAGTATTCCTTTTGTGCGGATTTACGGGGAGAGGCTTCAATGAGCCCCCTCACATTTGCATTTAAATAGCAGCATCAAGCGCTTCGCGTGCCACACACCAGTGGGCTCCCAGATGTCAAGCCGGAGTCAGTCAGATGGCCAGTGCCCAGCTGTCCTCCCCACGTCGTGCCGGAGCAGGCAGTGACCTTACAGAGACAGCGCCCGCCGCCCCTGGCGCCCGGCTCTGGGAGCCGCGTGAGGGGCGCAGGGCGCAAGTCCTTGGCAGCGCTTGGGCCACTGATGCGTGGCGTCACCAAAAACCCTGGCTGAAGTCTAGCCGGCTCTAACCTCCCAGGAGCCGCACCCGGTCTCAACCTGGTCTCCCTGCCCAGCCACCCAGTGCCCGGGCCACCGCGCGTGCCAGTGTCCTCCGCCGGTACCCACTACCCACCCGCGGAGGGGGCTATGCAGCGCGCGCAGGGAGGAAACTTCCCCCTCACCCTTCCTCAGTCTCAGACCCTCCACTGGTGCCTGGTGTAAGGCCCTGAGACGGGGACCTGAGCTGGTACCGGCCTCCAAGCCAGACTGACCCTGGGCCCGGTGAGGAGGCCAGAGGGGCCGGGAGAGACGCACCTAGAGAATCCTGGAAACTGCGGGATAGGGTGGAAACGGCACGCACTGGCAAAGCCTGCCCACCGCGGGTGGTGACGCTGCCTCTGAGTGCGCTCCAGGTTCCGTCTTGCGCCACGGGTCACGCTCGCCTGTGGGCCGGGGAAAACCGAGAAGTAAGGGTCATCCCCACCTGAGTCGCGCACAGACGGAGCCCAGCCAGGTTTGGGTGGGTCTCTCAGGCCCAGAGAGGGCGCCTTCGCCTTCTCGGCGCAGAGATGACAGCCACGGGGACCTTAGAAGGCATCTGGCGACTGAGCCCAAACCAGGCCGTGCGGCCCGCCTGCCCTCGGAGGCAAGTTACTGGGCAACTCGCCCTGGCACATGGCGTGAACCAAAGGGCGCCTCTGTCCTGCGCTGGAAGGATGCCCTGTTGGGTTCACGGATAAAAAGCACATCTGCAGGGTCGCAGACCCCTGTCCTCTGCACTGCCTCCTCCCCCCAGATATTTACTCTGTACGGCTAAGATTCCTGAAGCCCGACCCCCGAGTACCGGAGGAGGCTCCATTTCCGAGTGAGAACGTGCAGGCACCTCCTGCCAAGGCGGCCAAGTTTGACAAACAGCGCCTCCCGGGGTGGGGAGAGTGGAGTGCCGCTGCGCAGCGGGAGCCGGGAGCCGAGCAGCCTGGACTCCCACCCACCCCGGGGCAGGTGTCCACTCCGAGTCCCGCCGGCCCCAGCAGCCGGGCCCCGGCTCCGCGACCGGAGCACCTAGTCCTAGCTGACGCCGTGACCCCAGGGGCGCGCGGAAACTGCCACGCGCCGCCTAGTCCCAATTACCACCCTCCTGCGAGCGCAAGAGTCGGACCAAGCCCGGCACGGGGCAGAAGGCCTGGGTACCAAGCGCCGCGCGAACGCCCGTGCTGGAGAGAAGCCTGCGCTCTAAGTGCCCGGCCCTGCGGGGGGCGATGGACATGATCTGGAACTCTCTCAACCCTCTCCCTGGAAAACTATGGGCGCTCCAAGCGGGGCGAAAACGCCGGGGTGTGCCTCGGCTCCCGCAGCGTGCGAAATTAGAAAAGGGACGGTTAATTATTGTCTCCTTAACTTTTCTTGGATTCCTTCGGTCACTTTGACCGACCCCACATGTCAGCCCTGGGGGCTCTTCTACCTGAGCGAAAACCCCAAATCAAACACTCGCGAGCTGGGGCTTCTCCCAACGCACCAGCAACCCTAAAGGTTGCCTCTCTGCAAAGATGCTCCGAGGAGCAATCGAGCTGGTAAAGACAGCTGGTGCGTGGCGGGGTCCCTCAGACCTGAAAGGGCGCAACGCTTTAGCAACGCGCTGGGATTTCTCGTGCTGCGTTCGGCGGCGCCGGGAAAGCAGTCCGGCTGGATGCGCCCGAGCGGGCGCGGGAGATGCGGATTCCGCGCCGGCCCGCCCCGCCAGTTTACAGAGCAAACTTTCCCCAGAGAAGTTCCGAGATCGAACGGCGCGCAAAGTGCACCAATCAACACCTAAACAGACCCAAACTGTACAAACACGGATCGATCAGATAATTTCAAATATTATAATTGGCTTTAATTAAACACACTGCGTCCTAATTAACTCTGAAATTTTAGCATGCTTTGGGACACTGGTGTCTGATTTGATATTGTCAGTCCAGATGTCCTAATAAAATTCAATCCTCCACTCAAGACTTCAACATTCACCAAGAACAAAATGCAAATTAAATGTAAAACCTGAAGTATCGCCAAAGGTATAATCAAGAAAGGCGTCTCAAAACGTCTCACTTTTTATGACGCAGTAGTTAAGAAATGCAGATTACATCCTGACAAGACCTCTCCAGCATAGCATAGATCTTAACTCTTTCATGGACGGGTGTGGAGTGCCGTGCCACTGGCTTGAAGGGAAAGGAGGGGGCGGCCAGACCTCATGACAGAATTAAACACCCTCTCTGGAAGCTAACTGCGCACAAAAGTTTGCCAGTAAAATTCTCGTTTGCAACCGAGGTTTGCCAACGTGAGTAAAGGAAGTTGGGGTGGCGGAGAGCCACGGTGGGCACGGAAGGGAAGCGTGGCCAAGACCACCGATGCTCTGATGTCCTCGTCCTCGGCTACCCGATCTCACTCCTTCACAGCACCTCAACGGGGTGTATACGCTGGTTCTGGTTCGCAAAAGTGGGGCGGTGGGTGCCGGCGGCCGGGCCGGGGAGTCAGCCCGGGTAATTAACTCAGCTCCCCGGACTGCTACGAAGAGGCCGGGAGGGAAGGAAGAGCATACTGCCCTTGGACAGAAATGTGTCAAGCCCGCCTCCCTTCCAGCCCTCACAAACCCCTCTGTGCACATTGGCGCGGCTTCTCAGGGTCCAAGCGGGCAGCCTGGGTCGGGCGGCGCGCAGCTGCGGGACGCACCCCTCCTCTTCCCCCAGGAACGCGGGCGCACGCCGGGGCTGGCGCGGGAAGGGTGCACCTCTGGCCACAAATTCGGCCGCGAAGAGATTCTTTACCAACTCTAAGGGTTTGCGACATTTACAGACCAGAATGAGTCCGGTTAGAAAGAAGCTGTTCCCACGTTACACATGTGTATGTTTTCCATACTAACGGAGTCACTTAAACCTGTTGCTAATTTGACTTTTTAAAAAGGCCACACTGTGGAAATTTGCATTTTCTTTAGGACATTGAAATGAAGAGAAAACTGCCGGGCGGCGAGGCTGCCCGGGGCATGGCCAGGGGCCACGTAGAAATAAAAACAGATAAAGAAAAGGAGAAGGAAAGAAACCGGCTTCTCTTCTAGGCTATTAATAAGCAATTTGTCCCGCTGAAATTCACATCGCAAAGCGGAGGGCGCCAGCAGGCTCCGGGGTGTCCCCCGGCCATCCGGGCCGCCCTCGGGGGCGATCCACCGGCGGCTCTGAACTCGGTGTCCTTGCTGCCGCGCCGCAGACCCTCGCCCGCACACACGCGCGTCTGCACGCCAGGGCCCGCCTGGGCCGCGCACCGGGAGGCCGGGACTGGGGCTGCCCTAGAGCCGCCCTGGCCGGGCTGCAGCCGCTTGGGGGTCTCCAGGGGGCGGAAATCCCTCCGCTCCCAGTGACGCCTTGGACCGACGGACCCCCCCATTCGCCCCAAACGACTGCCCAGGCCTTACATTTAAAATGGCAACAATACGCTTATTATTATTATTTTTTTCTGCTTAGCCGTGCCTCTCGGGTCCGAGTCCGCCGCCAACGTGGATCCCCGAACCCCGCGCCCCCGCCGGCTGCCCCGCCCGCGCGCCGCCCGCCACCGACCACGATTGCCCGACGCGCCCGCGCCATTTTGCTTATGGAACATGGATTGCTAGTTACGCGGACTTTTAAGCGCTATATTAAAGCTTTGGAAATGAAGGCGCTCTCCTGCCTGCGATTATAAGATTAAACGATATGAACTGTACAGATAACGCGATTTGATTCGTTAGTCTAACTCTGCGACTTGAGACTCGATGTCCCCACAGACCAGGCGGGCTTTTCTCCTTTATTTATTTTTATTAAGACATCCATCTACGCTGGAGCTGCGTGAACTCGGTTTCACCTGGAGACCATAAAATTCTCCACACCAGAGAAATAAGCGCCTTCCATAAATCAATGGTATTCCTGACGCATCGATCAATTTTTGGTTGTTAATCCGAAAGGAGGAGTTTCAATTGCTTCCTGCGTTCTCTTCCCGGCACCTACGCGCTTCGGCTTCCCCTTCCCTCCCTCTAAGGGTCTGGCGTTTGTGCTGGGGGAGGACGGAGAGCGAAAACCCCGGGGCCCTTCAGCTAAATCCTCGGCACCCCGGATCTCCGCCCGCGCCCGTCCGCGCCTCCCCTGCGGGGAGCATCCCTGGCACGCGATCGCCTCCCCGCAGCCCTGCCGGGAAGGCCGCGAGGAGAGGCCGCCGGAGGCCGCGCAGTCAGAGCTCACCGGGAGCCAAGACGCCGCCAGGACGCGGCGCAAAAGTTCACTGCGAAGCCGGGCCCGGGGACAGCCCACGGCCACGGGCTCCCGCATCCCCGGTCCCACCCCGCGCCTCCGCCGCAGCCCCGCCCGCGCTCCCGCAGGCGGCGAGAGGAGCGCACCCGGCTCCGGGGCCCAGGACGGCCGACCCCGGCGTTCAGCGTCCGGCCGGCGACGCGCGAAGTTCAACTTTGCCGGCGCCGCGACCGCCTAGGGGCCGCGGGCGGGGGCGGGGAGCCCCGGGTGGGATCGCGAGCGCGCCTACCTGTGCCGCTCACTCCACGGACATCGCGGGCGCCCTGGCCGCGAGGTGTGGGCGGCGCGGGCGGGAGGTGTGCGGCCCCGCGCCCTCCCACGTTCCCACCTCCCGCCATCCCGGGAGAGGCCCCGGGCCCGGCCGCGAGCGCTGGTCACCTGGAGGATAGGCCTCCTGGGCCACGCGCGGGGCTCCTCCGCGGAGAGGTCCTTTTGCAAGGACCCGAGCCCGTCTCTTTCCTCGGGGGCCTGAGGGCATTCGTGCACCGCCTTGGCCAACAGAGTGTGCCAGGCCCGGAGTGGGGCGTCGCTGCTGTGGGCACCTATTCGCGGGGCGTCTGGAAGCGGGTCCCAGGCCCTGGGCGGCTCGAAACCGTCTGTGTGGACGAGCGCACACTCCCCCGGGTAGGAGATGGCTCGGGTCCCCCCGACCCCAGCCCTTTTTGGTAAAGTGAGTGAGAGGACATCTTCCTAGATCGGGATAATTTAATGAAAAGTACTCTACCGGGCCCCGTGACGGCTAAAATGAAATGGGAAGAGGCCAGAGATCGCCCACCAGACAGAGAGGGCCTGAGGTTCTCCAATAAAGCCAAGCTATGGGGGAAAAAAACGGCTGGACCGCTGCTGGACGAGCTTTGCGTTTAGAGCAATCTCAGAGAACCGGGCTTCGGCCACCCTTCGGAGGCCGGGCGAGCCTGACCACGCCACTCCAACTTTTGATGTCACCCAGAAAACGACCAGAGGTGGGACCTTCCTCCTAAGTATCTGGAGCTGCTGCTCTGGACGCCGGGTCAGGCGGGCGTGTGACCCGCATCCCCGACCTGATGGCCGTCCTGGGGTTGGGAGTGGCTGATCAGTCCAGGCCCTGGCCCCTACCCGGGGCTGCTGCGCTTTTTCTAATCTGCCTCTTCTGGGAGAACCTGGGACTCCTGGAAGATCCTACTAATTCTTACCCATCTGCTTCTTCCAAACCTAACTGTGAAGTAGATGCCTGAATAAAGACGACTCTCCTGTTGCCGGGGTTGGTCTGAAGCAGCGCTCTGGCGGGAAGGTGAGCCTCGCGCTCATGCGTCCGTTGCTTTTGCTCGCCCGTCTCTTGCTCCTAGACTTGTTTTGTGCTCTTTACTTCAGCCTTTTATAGTGAAAGTTGAATGTGCTGAATCATGAAATCTCACTGGAAGGGAAAGTTCTATTTGGCCATTTATTTAGCAAAAGGCACTCTAGAGAATGCCACCCAGAAATGTACTTTATTATGGCGGCTTAATGTAAGAAAAGAACCAAATAGCGAATATTTCCCCTTTGTCATCTTCACTTGGGAATCACTTTTAATGTGAGCCAGCATGAAACCGTTTAAGCAATATGCAGTATTTTAAGATATAAAATTACCCATGTTTTTAATAGCAGCTAACATGTATTGAATGTTATGTGCCAGGCACAAGCTCAGAAAAGTTAAGGGACATGCTTTTGTCACACTGCGGGGACGCTGGGACTCCAGCCCCACTGTTGGACTGGAAGGCTCTGCTCATGTCGCTCTGCCATGTGTGGCTTCAGAGGCAAAGGCAGGGGCTCGGGGAGGGGTACCACTCAGTGCCACACACAAAGACTTGCAAGTGGCCTTTGCTCCGTCTGTCTGACCAGTGGGTGTAAAATGACGTGGATGAAGCAAGAAAATGGTTCAGTCTCTCTAAGAATGACTCAGTGACTTCATTCCTTCACCAGCCCACCCACACCGCCCCACTGCTCTGTCCCTCCTGCTCCTCTCTTTGCCCCCCTCCATCCAAGGCTTCAGTCTCAGGATCTCTTGCCTCTAAACGGGCCCCTGGGCACACCGCGCTGCCCACCCAATTCTCTGCCAGAGCGCTCCTAGAGAATGGGGCCCACGCCTTACTCTAAGTGGGTCCTCAAGACGTGGTTTTTGCGGGAATGAGGAATGAATGGAGAACCACTGGCCGTGTAGACAATGACTCCTGCTAGGGCCCTGGAGAGGAACGTCATTGGTCACATGAGTGCATCACTGGGAAGCCCCTTGGCCTGTTGACAGGAGACCCACAGCCTCATCTTCACAGCTAAGGAACAGCACAGGGGTGGCTGTGAATAGAATGAGAAATCATGGCTTTCTCTGCTCCTCACTTGTTCCTCCCAGGCAGTGGAGACACCCCCTCCCCACCTTCCTTTCTCCTTCAGACATTCACTTAGGCTGAGTCAGGCCCGTGGACCCCAAGTCTTAAGTAAGGGCCTGCCCTCATGGAGCTTACCGTTTAGCTTGAAAACAAATCCTCCTTACAAAAGAGACAGGTTAGAGGAAGAGGAAGCAGCTTTGCTGATATTTGCATTGGGAGAGGCTTAGAAAGATCCTACAGGTTAAGCTCAATTCTCTCAGGCACATAAAAATCAGTGTTCATTTCATCCGTCGCTGTCCACCTATGTATGTTTTATCACTGGCCACTGTACCTAGAAATGCACATTCACAAGCATCAATATTCAAATCTGTTTCAATTTTTTTAAATCTCTTTTTTAATGTGTCTTGCACCCACCACTAACCAGCTCGCATGTTCAGTAAGAGCCTAGGTGGCAACTCAGAGGCCAGCAACAGTGCACACCAGCCTGAGCGGGCAGAGGCCCGGAGGACCCCTGCACGGAAACTTGGCAGGGGTGAAATGCAGTCACTGTCGCAGAAGTCAGAAATTAGTGCTTTCAGAGGACAAATGCTGAAACAGCCGTCGTCTGTTCCACTTGCAGGCAGCGTGGTGCCTCTGGCTCTGGTGTTAAATGTGTCCACCGAGGACCTTCCCTGCGGGAGTGGAATGCCCGGAGGTCAGGATCCACCCACCACTCTCTTCATCTGCTTTACACAGAGCCAGGAACAATGTGGGGGCTCCGTAAAGATGTGTGCAACCAATACACGTGCAATTCGGTTCTGAAAACTTTATGTTATGGGGGAAAATTTCAAACACACAAAAGTTGATGGACCACAAGTCTCCATGTAGCCTCCTCCACCTTCCATTACTCTCAGCATTTTGCCGTCTTGCTTCCACCATTCTTTCCTCGTCATTCGTTTTCTTAGAAACCATATTTGTATATTTACAGGATCCAAAGCCACAGGTGAAAATGCAAATTCCTCGTGTCCAGCATTCAGCCCCAAACTCCTCTTTCCCCCCTTATCTCACGCATTCCACGCTAGTCCAGGCAGGTCCTGCCAGCCCCGTGACCAGCTTCCTGCTCCCATGTGAGTGCTCGGCTCTCTACCCTTGGCTTCTGGAAACTCTAGCCTTGGTCCTTAGTCCAGGGAAGCCCCTTTCCATTTTGACTGGATTCCCTGGCCTCGTAATCACTGGCTGAAGGCCTGCCCGGGGGAGACACAGCATCCCAGGCACTTCCTGTGCTAGCCGCCTGTGGAAGTGGTTCCACGTGTGCAGAGCTGACCCTTGGAAGCAACAAGCACAGCAAAGCTGGGGTGATGGCCCAATGTGGGACAGGAACCTGAGGAATCTGTAGAGCACAACTGTGACACCAAGTACCCCAGGTGGGATTGCCCATCAGAAGTGTGTGTTATACGGGTGGACAGGACATATGCATGCTTTTATCTAAGAATAAAATTGTAATTGATATATGCATTGTCTATAACTAAAAATATTTTGAGAGAGATACCTGACACTTGAAGGAAGCTTTATATTGCTTTTATGATCGAGAATACTTTGCAAAGTCTACTTGGTAAAGATATTGAGATGCTCCACGTAGGAAACAAACAGGGTATCTAGTATTAATTCTGCAATGACGGGGTGGAGGTGCTGGTACCCCAGCCCTCCTCTCCCAGACACTAAGAAGAGAGAGACAGAACAGGTCACCACCATGACCGAATGAGGGTGACTTAGGTTCTTCTTGTGAAGAGGTTGGCTTCTCAGAGAAAGGTGTCAGGGTAGGCAGGAATTCTACTACAACAGCAATCACCTTCCCCATCAGCTGTGTTGGATCCACAGCACCGGCTCCTGCAGCTCGGAGGCCAATGTAAGTGTGGCTGTGAGGTGAGAGCTCACACATCAGGTGACAGAGAGTCGAAAAAGAATGTGGCAGCCGCCGTCCCAGGACCTGAGCAAGCCCAGGTTGCAGAACTTGCTCAGCAGCCATGGAGTCCTATCACAGAAGACAGGAGCCATGCGAGCACAGCAAACATAAACCCTGTGGCTCTGTTCAGAGTATTTTCGATGCATTCATTAAATCTGTTTTTGTATGTTCACTAAGAGCATTCCCTCAAATTGAAATAGTCTATATCTGTCCCGTGAATTCTACTACTCAGGAGGAAGTCATTTGTAGAAAATGCCAATAATCTATTCCTTGCATTTAATTTTGAAATGATCAGAAGAGATGGATAATGACTTCTGTCCAGCCCTGGGGGCTGCATCCCTGACCCAGTGCTCCGGGTGACAGGCAGCACAGATGCTGACCTCTCGAGGCCCACGTAGCTTTGGCCGCTCAGTCAGTGATGATGGTGCAGTCCCACTGTGGGAGAGGATTCAAAAGATGCCCCCAAGATCCCCGTCCCCTCTGATTCAATCATAATCTAATGGAGGTTCTGCTGGGAAGGGACTTTGTAGCTGAAAGTAAAGTTAATAATCAACTGACTTTAAAATAGGGAGATTATCCTGGGTTATCTGGGTGGGCCCAGTGTACTCTCATGAGCCCTTAAAAGCAGCAAGGGAACAGAAGAGTCAGCAAGGTGTATGAGAAAAGGAAGTCAGAGAGATCCGAGTGTGACAGCAGCTCAGACTGCCGCGGCCGGAGCCAGCCACAGAGAGAGCATGAGACTGACTTCAGGGACCCTCTAGGAGCCAAAATCAGCCCCAGCTGGCAGTGGACAAGGAAACAGGACCTCAGTCCTACAACCATGAGTGTCTGAATTTGGCTGGCAATTTGAATGAGCTTGCATAAGGACCCCAAGCTCCAGGCGAGACACAGTCCAAGCTGACAGCTTGATTTCAGCCTTGCTGGACCCTGAATAGAGGACCAGCCACATTTGCTGCACTTCTGATCTACAGAACTGTGGGAGCATGTGGGTGTTGCTTCAAGCTGTGCAGTGAGTGGTAATTTGTTACAGCAGAAACAATGAATGCATGCACCTTTGATGCCTGCCAGTGGATGGGCATCACCTACTGTAGTCAGTTGTCATCATGGTAATGCTGTGAACAGACCTTCCTCAAATGCACTGGCTTAAACAAGAGCCATGCTCCCTCATCCATGCCCGTGCAGGTTGGCAGGGGCAGCTCTGCTGATCTTGGTCGGCTGGTTGGGTCCAGACGGCGTGGCTCTGTGGAGATCTGCTCCATGTCTCACATCTTCTGAGACTAGCTGGCTCCCCAGGGTAGGTGGCTGTCATTGCAATGGCAGAAGTCCAGGGGATAAGACCAACCATGCAATATACCCAAGACTCCACTCGCATCCCATTGACCCAAGAAGGCAGGTGGCCAAGCTAAAGTCCATGACAAGGGGCGTGGATAGGGGAGGGTGAGTGCCTGAGCCAGTAGCTGGCGGAGGAGCCTGAGAAGGCTGCATGGGCCTCCAGACCCTTTGGTGCTGGAGCCCTGAGAAGGAGAGGCATGTTCTCCTGAGTCCTGAGCTCTTCTGAAAAATCACCCAACCACACTCCTCTGAAGCATGCAAACCCCTTGTAGCACCCTCAGAGCCAGTCTGGCCTTCAGAGGGGCCAGTCATGCCAGGTGTGGCTTGATCTCTAGAGGTGATCAAGGGCAGTGGTCAGGAAGAAGGCACTCGTGGTAACTCCTTCTTCATCCATCCCTCCTGCTGGATGGAGAGCAGCTCTGCACAGCCCTGTGTGCCCTGTTCGTGTTTACTGCCTCCCACTCCCAGCACGTGACAGCCTCCCATTCATATACCCTCAATCCAGCATTGCCTGCTTACCATAAGAGTTTGGTCTGGATTGGCTCACACGACCAGCCAGGAACTAAGTGTGGTGGCCTCAGGAGGATGGGGTTCTCTGATAGGCCAGCGTCTGTCCAGGACTGGCTGGTGAGGAGTGGTCCCCAGGGGAAAGGAAGTAGGGCAGTGGGATGCACCCACCTCAGCAGCTCACCAAGGGGCTTAGAAAAGCTGTTCTCCCTTCGGGTCTCTTTTCTAGTCTGTATAAGGGAAGGCTTCACCCCTTGATGAGTCATGTGGTTTCTTTCGATACTAAAATTTCGTTATTTAATTATGGCTGCAGCAGCCGCTTCAGGGGTTTCTTTAGTTGTATTTGTGGGAAAGATGCTTCCCTTGCATCCTGATGTGGCAGGGTCCCTCCACGGAGTGTGAGTACAAGTTCCATGTGGCCCCTCTGGGTTGGGCTCTGAGATGAGCACATCTTCTCTATCCACTCCTTCTCTTTCCCTTGGCTGGAAGCTGAGGTCTCAAAAGCCCAAAGCCCAGGGGACATCAGAGCCCCAGGTGGAATAAACTGAGACCCCTTGGCCACTACGTGGAGGAATGCTGCCCGCTGAGCAAACTCTCAGTGGACTGTTATGTGAGTGAGCAGTAAACTTCTGTTTCTAGCCACTGAAATTTTGGAGATTTCTTTATAACGACTCATGAAATGCTCATGGTGATCAGCCTTAAGTAGCCTAAAGAAAGAGGTGCCCCTTAGGCCAGAAAATTCTGCTTTGAAAACTTTAATGAGCTCTCTGTGCAAAGGATGGGACCTTCAGTGTAGAGTCATGGATGCCCCAGTCCATCCTGCGTAAGGAAAAGTCTTCCCAAGGAATCTGCTATGCCTGCCCTACTGGGGTCACAGCACAAAGGGCGGGAGCTCATTCTAAAAAGTGGAAAATTCAGTTTTATTTCAATTATAAATAGTACCTGTTAATAATAAGCACTTTGGGAATTACAAAAGGTAACGGAGATAAAAGCCAAGGCACGGTTAACTTTTTGGCGTACTCCCATGCAGTCGTTTTAAAAAGACATTGGTAGATAAATGCTTTAAAAAAATAATAATAATAATTTGGTGTGTGTTGTATGTACCCACAATTCTTAGAGAGTAACAACAAGCGGCCGGCTGCGGTGGCTCACGCCCGTCATCCCAGCACTTTGGGAGGCTAAGCTGGGTGGATCACAAGGTCAAGGTCAGGAAAGTAACAATAAGAGACTTCCACTTCCAGAGACATGGAGTAGATGCTCTTTTCCCTATTCTAACTGCTAATGCCAGTTAAAAACGCTGGACACTACGTGTGAAACACACGAGAAGACAGTCAAAGGTGGAAGGGAGAAGGAATACAAGCTGGAGGACTTGAAACCCAATGGCCTACAGAGCGGTGATTTTCCTGGCTTTTCTTTTTGCCTCTCACATCCCAGACACCGAGATGAAGAAGTCAGCAACCCAGAAATGCCAAGGGCACAAATTTAAAAACAAAACAAAACAAAAAACAAAAACCCTGTTATCTTTGGCCAGAGGACTGGAAGAGAAGCTGTTTAGTAAGATACAAAACTTTTAGATAATAATGGCTCTACTCCAGCCAAACACCACTGAAAAACTGTGGTCCCACCCCACCCATACCAACAAGAACGAAGTGGGGAGATTAGACTTTCACCCTCGAGAGGCTGTGAGGCAGCACCCCAACCCCTACAGCGTGGTGTCCGAGAAGGCTTAGCGGAGGGTCAGAATTTTCACCCCCACCCAGTAGTAATGAGGCCAGGCTCCACCCCATGGTGTCAGCTGAGCCCATGTGGAGAGCAGTTAGGAAACTCTCCTACCACTCTGGGTGAGGCAGATATCAGTGGAGGCTTGGTGAGCAGCCGGACCTCCCACACCCACCCAGCACTGAAGAGGACTCTTCCTTATTGGGCATCAGTGGAGGTGAGGGGTGAGACAGGACTGCTACCCCTACCAGGCAGTAACCAGACAATACCTTCCCTTCCTCTGCCAGAACAGTAACAGGGAATACCAACTCAAACAGAAAGTGTGAATAAGATGCAGAGTCTCATAACATAATAATAAAATGTCCAGGTTTCAATTTAAAAAAATCACTTGTCATACCAAGACCCAGGATATCACAAACGGAATAAAAAAGGCAGCCAACAGATGCCAACACTGAGATGATGAGATGTCTGAACTTTCTGGCAAAGATTTGAAAGCAGTCATCATAGCAGTGCTTCGATAAGCAACTGAAACAAATGAAGAAATAGGAAGTATCAGGAAAGAAATCATAGAAGATCCAAAGAAGAACCAATGTAAATTTTAGAGATAAAAAATACTATAACTGAAATCAAAAACTCAATGTATGGGCTCAACAGCAGAATAGAGAAGCCAGAGGAAAGAATCGGTGAACTTGAAAACAGAACAATAAAATTTGCAGAATCTAGCCAGGCACTGTGTCTCACGCCTGTAATCCCAGCACTTTGGGAGGCCGAGGTGGGCAGATCATGAGGTCAGAAGTTCAAGACCAGCCTGACCAACATGGTGAAACCCTGTCTCTACCAAAAATACAAAAATCAGCTGGATGTGGAGGCATGTGCCTGTAATCCCAGCTATTTAGAAGGCGGAGGCAGGAGAATTGCTTCAACAAGGGAGGCAGAGGTTGAAGTGAGCTGAGATCGCACCACTGCACTCTAGCCTAAGTGTCAGAGTGAGAGTCAAAAAAACAAAATTACCCGATCTAAAACAGAAAGAAAATAGATTTTAACAACTGAATGAAGCCCCAGGAACATGTGAAATTATAAGAGAATATTCAGCAATCATGTTATTGAAGTCCCAAGAGGAGGAGAACGAGGCCAGAGTTGAAAAAGTACTCAGAGAAATCATGGCTGAAAAAAATCCCAAATTTGGCAAAAGACATAGGTCTATAGATTCAAGAAGTTAGACAAACCCCAAACCAAATAAATTCAAAGAAATCCACACTAACGCACATCACAATTAGACCTCTGAAAAATAAAGACAAAGGGAAGCATCATGAAAACAGTGAGAGTGCAGAGACGCCTTACCTACAGGGAAAAGGCAATTTTAATGACAGTGGATTTCTCATCAGAAACCACAGAAGCCAGAAGGAACTGACACAAAATAGTTCAAGTGCTGGAAAAAAGAGACTGTTAACCCATAACCCTACATCCAGCAAAAATGTTCTTCAAAATTAAAGAGAAAATAAAGACATTTTCAACTAAGAGAATTTGATTCTTGAACACCCATCTCTGAAGACTGGCTAAAGGAAGTTCCCTAAACAAGGAAAAAAGAAAAGAAGGAACTTTAGAACAAATAGACAAATCAATTCAGAAACACAAGTTACCTCAATGAAATTCTAAAAAGGGGTTCAGGTAACTCACAAGAAGTTGGAATAAATGAAATACATAAATTAAAAAAAAAAAACAATAAACTGAGAATAAAAAATAAAATGGCAGACAGAAGCCCAGACATATTAAAAATTGCATTAAATGGAAATGGTCTAAATACGTCAATAAAAAGAGAGATACTAGCAGAGTGGATTAAAAACATGACTCAATTACATCCTGTCTATAAGAAACTCACTTTAAATATAATTATATAGGCATATTGAAAGTAAGAGGATGATAAAAGATACATTACACAGACTTTAATCATAAGAAAGCAAGATTGGAGGTGAGGTTAGAAAAATGGCTGACAGGAGCAGGACTAAACTGCAGCTTCCACTCACCTAGAGCAGAATGTGGAGACTTACATAGTGAACTTTTGCCCCAGTAACTACCATAGGAACATACCAGGAAAGCCAAGAGAATCCATAGACTCTTTGAAGGAAGCTGATTGCTGCTGCCGGCCCTGAGAGACAGCCTAAAAACTGAGTGCCCAAAGTGTAAGGTGTGAAAGGGGGATTGTTTGCCCCCAGACACACATTCTCACTGGGGAAACTGAAGGTCCAGATCATGGGAGAAGGACGTGACCTTATCTGGAGCTGAGACAAGTTTAGAGCTGAGTGAAATTCAGGGGTAGAAGAAGCAGCGGGAAGAGCCCTGTGGTCTCTCTCAGTCCTCAGGGAAGCCATTTCTGACTTCATCTTGCAGAGGTCCTTTGGGAGGGCTGCCAGAGGAACTGGGAAATGATCACAGGGAGTAGAAAACTTCCAGCTGAACTGTGTAACAATTTTAATCCCGTGAAGTTTTCTGGACAGAACTTGGGGGAAGGGGTGAATCCAGAGTGAAGATACAGCACAGAAGCTGCAGAAGGCAGGGATGGGTGAAACCGGAAAGCCCTGCTTGCCCATCCATCAATGAGTGCATAAAGAAATTGTGAGATGCATGAAGATATTCGTACGTGATGCGATACTATTCTGCCATAAAAATGAATGAAACAATGGCATTTGCAGCAATCTGGATAGAATTGGAGACCACTATTCTAAGTGAAGTGACTCAGGAAAGGAAAACCAAATATTGTATGTTCTCACTCACAGGTGAGAGCTGAGCTGTGAGGATACAAAGGCATAAGAATAATACAACAGACTTTGGGGACTCAGGGAAAATGGTGGGAGTCAGGTGACGGATGAAAGACTGCACACTGAGTACAGTGTACATTGCTCAGGTGATGGGTACACCAAAATCTCAGAAATTATCACTAAAGAACTTATTCATGTAACCAAATACCACTCGCTCCCCAAAAACCCATGGATATTAAAAATAATTTAAAAACAGAAAGCAAAATTGTCTATATTAATATCAGAAAAAGTAGACTTCAGAGCAAAGAAAATTACCAGAAATGAGCAAAACATTATATAAAGTTAAAAGGGTCAGTCTGCAAGGAAGAAATAGCAATGCTAGATGTGTTTATACCAAAAGACAGAGCTGCGAAATGTGTGAAGCAAAGACCGATAGAAATAAAAAGATAATCAGAAAAATCTACAATTATATTTGGAGATTTCCATACCCCATTCTCAACAATTAACAGAACAATTATACAGGAAATCAGCTGAGACAAAGAGGACTTCAGCGACACCATCAGCCAACAATTGGATCCAGTTAGGGTCTACACAACATTTGTAAAACATTTCACTCAGCAAGAGCATTCTACATGTCGTTTCTAAATATCTATTGAACATATATCGATCTAGACCAAATAACCTAGGCCAGAAAACAGACCTCAACAAATTTAAAAGAATCAAAATTATATAAAGTGAGTTCTAGGACCACAACAAAATCAAAATTATATTTAATGGCAGAAAAATCTTCAAATACTTGGAAACTATAAGAGGTACTTTTTTTTTCCAAGACGGAGTCCTCTGCCTCCTGGGTTCAAGCAATTCTCCTGCCTCAGCCTCCTGAGTAGCTGGGAATACAGGCGCCCACCACTGTGCCCGGCTAATTTTAATTTTGTATTTTTAGTGGAGACGAGGTTTCACCATGTTGGCCAGGCTGGTCTCAAACTCCTGACCTCATGATCTGCTTGCCTCGGCCTCCTAAAGTGCTGGGATTAAAGGCGAGAGCCACCGCACCTGGCTATACAAGGTGCTTCTACTAAGTCCATGAGTCGAAGAGGAGATCTTAAAGAAAATAAAAAATAAATGTACTCAACTGAATGAAGATGAGAAGACAACACATCAAAACTTCTAGAATACAACTAGAGGTGTATGGAGAGGAAATTTATAGTATTAAATGCATACATTTGAAAAGATGCCAGATCAAATGGACATTCATAGACAAAAAATGAACATTAACCTAAATCTCACACGTTATACAAAATAATTAATTCAAAATGTGGGAAAATCTTGAGTACCTAGGGCTAGTCAAAGAGTTCTTAGACTTGACACAAAAGCACAATCTGTAAAAGGAAAAATTGACAAATTAGACTTATTAAAATAAGAAAAAACATTTGTTCTGCAAAAGATCCCACAATAAAAAGATCAAAAGATAAGTTATAGACTAGTAGAAAAATTTGCAAATTACATATCTGACAAAGAATAGGTATCTAGAATATATACAGGACTCCCAAATCGCAACCGTAAAGAAACAAATACTCTAACTAGAAGATGAGCAGAAGATATGGAGACATTTCACCAAGGAGGATACACAGATGGAAATAAATCACAGGAAACATATTTAAAACACTGTTAGTCATTAGAGAAATGCAAATTAAAACCACAATGAAATAACACTACATTCCAATCAGAATGGCTGAAATAAAACATAATGACAATATCCAATTATGGTGAGGGTGTGGAGAAACCGGCTCACTCGTGTACGGCTGGCAGGACTGTAAAACGATGCAGCCCCGAGGTGGAGGACGATGGCCAATAGAAGCCTCCAGCAATTGTCCCTGGCAGGAACACCAAACTGAACAGCTATCCACACAAAAAAGCACCCTTATACGGACCAAAATCTGGTGAGTGATTGCAGTACCTGGTACTGACATCATATTAAGGAAAAAGGCACTGGAGAAGGAAGGAAAGGCAGTCTTGAATGACAAAAGATTCAGCCATCATGCTATTAAAGTCCCAAGAGGAAAATAATGAGGCCAGGGCTGAAAAAGTGCTCAGAGAAATAAAGGCTCAAAACTTCCCAAATTTGGCAAAAGATAGAAATCTATAGATTCAAGAAGCTGGGTGAGCTGGGTGTGGTGGCTCACTCCTGTAATCCCAGCACTTTGGGAGGCTGAGGAAGCTGGATCACGTAAGGTCAAAAGTTTGAGACCAGCCTGGCCAACATGGCAAAACCCTGTCTCTATAAAAATCCACCCCCCCAAAAAAAATTAGCCAGGCATGGTGGCGCCTGCCTGGAGTCCCAGCTACTCAAGAGACTGAGGCCATGAGAATCACTTGAACCCAGGTGGCAAAGTTTGCCATAAGCCATGATCATGCCACTGTACTCCAGTCTGGGCAACAGAGAGAGACTCTGTCCTGCACCCCTCAAAAAGAAAGAAGAAAGAAAGAAAGAAAGAGAGAGAGAGAAAGAAGGAAGGAAGGAAGGAAGGAAGGAAGGAAGGAAGGAAGGAAGGAAGGAAGGAAGGAAGCTGGGCAAGCCCCAAACCAAATACATTCAAAGAAACCTACCCTAAGGCACATCACAATTAGTCCTGTGAAAACTAAAGACAAGGGAACTTGTTTCCTTTTGATTAACGTCTGCGTAATGTATCTTTTTCATCCTTCTACTTTCGACCTGCCGGTATCAGTACATTTGAAGTGAGGTTTTTACAGACAGCTTATAGTTGAGTCATGTTTTTGATCCACTTTAGTCACTCTCTTTTCAGTGATGTATTTAGACCACTGATACTTACCGATACCACCCTTCTCCCATCCCCCAGCAGCAGTTGTGTGGCTTGGAGAGAGAATCTGTGCATCTGGACAGGAAAGCACAAGGATTGTGGGACTTTGAATTGGAACTCAGTGCTGCTTGGTCACAACAGAGAGCAACATGGGACAGGACTCGGCTGGCACCCACAGAAGGAGCATTTATTTAGACCAGGCCTAGCCGGAGGCAAGTCATTCAGCCCAGCGGTCAGACCCTGTGTGACGATAAGCTCCATCACCACAGGCTAACCTGCTCCGCAGTCCTAAATAAACCTGAGAGACAGTCTAGGCTACAAGGACTGCAATTCCTGGGCAAATCCTGGTGCTCTGCTGGGTTCAGAGCCAGTGCACTTGGGGTGCATGTGACCTAGTGAGACACCAGCCAGGGTGGCCAAGCGAGTGCTTGTGCCACCCCTCCCCACCCCCAGGCAGTGCAGTTGCAGCAAGCGACTTCTTCCTCCTGCTTGAGGAGAGGAGACACGACAGTAGAGAGGACTTTGTCTTGCAACACGGATACCAGCTCAGCTACGGTAACGTAGGTCACCAGGCAGAGTCCTGAAACTCCCATTCCGGGCCTTCACTCCTGATCACATTTCTAGACACACTGTGGGCCAAAAGGGAATCATTGCCTTGAAGGGAAGGAGCCAATCATCACCTGCTGAATAAAGAGCTCTTTTGCTCTGAATAATCAGCAGTGGTGGCCAGGCAATACTCAACGACAGGCCTGGGGGGAGACTCAGAGCCAGACTGGCTTCAAGTGGGACCTGGCACATTCCCAAAATGATGCGTGCCTATGAGATCTCGAAAACTGCTTCAAAAGGCAAATGTCAGAGTTACTGGCGTTAAAAAGGAGGTAGAGAGAGAGATAGAAGTAGAAAGCTTATTCAAAGATATAGTAACACAGAACTTCCCAAACCTAAAGAAAGTTATCAATATTCAAGTACAAGAAGGTTTTAAAGCACTAAAGAAATTTAACTGAAATAAGACTACCTGAAGACATTTAATATTCAAACTACCAGAGGTCAATGATAAAGAAAGGATCCCGAAAGCAGCAAGAGAAAAGAAACAAATAACATGCAGAGGAGCCCCACGTCTGTCAGCAAACCGCTCAGTGGAACCTTACAGGCCAGGAGAGAGTGGCAGGACACATTCAAAGTGCTAAAGAAAAGAAACTTTTACCCTAGATACACCCTAGTATATCCAGGAAAATATCCAAACATGAAGGAGAAATAAAGACTTTTCCCTACAAACAAAAGCTGAGGGATTTTATTAACACCAGATGTGTCTTACAGGAAACGCTGAAGCAAGTTTCTCAAACTGAAAGGAAAGGATGTTAAGTGAGCAACAGAAATCATCTGCAGGTAGAAACCTTCCTGGTTATAGTCAGTACACAGAGAAACACAGCCTGTCATCACACTGCAATTGTGTTGTGTAAACTACCCACATCTCGAGTAGAAAGACTAAAAGATGAACCTATCGAGAGTAATAACTACAACGACTTCTCAGGACGTAGACAGTATAATGAGATATAAATAGAAACACAAAAAGTGATGAAATTAAACTGTAGAGTTTCTATTAGTTTTCTCTTTGCTTGTTAGTTCGTTTATGCAATCAGTGTTAGGTTGTCATCAATCAAAAATAATAGATTATATTATTTGCAAGTCTCATAGTAACGTCAAATCAGAAAACATACAACAGATATACAAAAAATAAAAAGCAAGAAATTAAAACACGCCACCAGAGAAAATCATCTTCACTAAAAGGAGGAAAGGAAGGCAGGAAAGAAGGAAGGATCACAAGACAGTTAGAAAACAAATAACAAAATGGCAGGAGTAAGTCTTTACTTATCAGTAGTAACATCGAATGTAACTGGACTGAAGTGTCCAATCGAAAGACACAGAGTGGCTGAATGGATTTTAAAAAAACAAGACCCCATAACCTGTTGCCTGTAAGAAACACACTTCATCTGTAAAGACACAGGTAGACTGAAAATAAAGGGATGGGAAAAGATACTCCATGTAAATGGAAACCAAGAAAGAGCAGAAGTAACTATACTTATATCTGACAAAATAGATTTCAAGACAAAAAGTATAAAAAGAGACAAAGAAAGTCATGATAGAATGCTAAAGGAGTCCATCAGCAAGAGAGTATAGCAATTGTAAACATATACGCACCCAACACTGGAGCACCCATATATATAAAGCAAATATTTTTAGAGCTAAAGAAAGAGATAGATCCCAATACACTAATAGCTAGAGACTTCAACACCCCACTTTCAGAATAGAACAGATCATGCAGACAGAAAATCAGTGAATAAACATTGGACTTAATCTACATTATACACCAAATGGACCTAATATATGTTTACAGAACATTTTATCCAACAGCTTCAGATACAGATTTTTCTTCTCAGCACATAAGTCATTCTCAAGGATAGACCATATGTTAGGCCACAAAACAAGTCTTTAAACATTAAAAAAATGAAATTATATAAAGAATATTCTCTGGCCACAGTGGAATAAAACTATAAATTAATAACAAGAGGAATTTTGGAAACTATACAAACACATGGAAATTAAACAATATGATCCTGAATGACCACTGGGCCAATGAAGAAATTAAGAAGCACACTAAAAATTTATTGAAACAAATGAATATGGAAATACAACATACCAAAACCTATGCAAAAGCAGTACAAATAGGAAAGTTTATAGCAATAAGTGCCTACATCAGAAAAGTAGAAAAACTTCAAATAAACAACTTAATGATAAATCTTGAAGAACTAGAAAAGCAAGAGCATACCCAAAATTAGTAGAAGCAAAGAAATAATAAATATCAGAGCAGAAATAAATGAAGTTGAAATAAAATAATGTAAAAGATCAACAAAATGCAAAACAGGGTTTTTGAAAAGATAAACAAAACTGACAAACTTTTACCCAGACTAAGACAAAAAGAGAAGACCCAAATAAATAAAATCAGACATGAAAAAGACATTGCAACCAAATACCACAGAAATTCAAAGGATCATTAGAGGCTACTATGAGCAACTCTATGCCAGTAAATTGGGAAACCCTGAAGAAATGGGTACGTTCCTAGACACATACGACCTACCAGCATTATGCCATGAAGAAATCTAAAACCTGAACAGACCAATAACAAGTAATGAAATCAAAGCCAGAATAAAAAAGAAAAGCCCAAGACCCAAAAGCCTCACTACAGAATTTTATCAAATATTTAAAGAAAAACTAATAATCCGACTCAAAGTATTCCAAAAGATAGAGGCAGAAGGAATACTTCCAAACTCATTCTATGAGGCCAGTATTACCCTGATACCAAAACCAGACAAAGACGCAACAAAAAAAGAAAACTACAGGCCAGTATCCCCGAGGAAGATTGAGGCAAAAATCCTCAACAAAATACTTGCAAACTGAACTCAAGAAAACATTCAAAACATTAAGAAGGTCATTCATCATGGTCAAGTGGGATTTATCCCAGGGATGCAAGAATGATTTAACATATGCAAATCAGTAAGTGTGATATACCATCACCATGCCTCCAAATGATCATATGATTTCTGTCCTTCATTCCATTGATGTATGGAATCATATGGAATCATATGCCCTACACTCCATTACAGTTGGGTATTCCATACATCAATGGAAAAAAGGGCAAAAACCATAATTAGATGAACGGCAAAAACAATATGATTATTTTGATTGGTGCTGAAAAAGCGTTTGATAAAATTCAACATCCTTTCATGATTAAAATCCTTAAAAAACTGGGTATGGAAGGAACATACATCAACACAATAAAAGCCATATACAATGGACCCACGGCTAGAATCATACTGAATAGGAAAAAACTGAAAGGCTCTAAGATACGGAACAAGACAAAGATCCCCATTTTCACCACTGTTATTCAACATAGTACTGAAAGTCCCAGCCAGAGGTATCAGACAAGAAAAAAAAAATAAAGGGCATTCAAACTGGAAACGAGGAAGTCAAATTATCCTTGTTTGCAGATATGATCTTGTATTTGGAAAAACCTACAGGCTCCACCAAAAACCTATTAGAACTGAAAAATAAATTCAGTAAAGTTTCAGGATATAAAATCAGCATACAAAAATCAATAGCATTTCTATATGCTATAAGCAAACAATCTGAAAAAGAAATCAATAAAGTAATTCTATTTACAATAGCTACAAATACAATACAATAAAAAACCTAGTAATAAACTTAACCAAAGAAGTTAAAGATCTCTACAATAAAAAATATAAAATATTGATGCAAGAAATTGAAGAGGAAACACAAAAAATGGAAAGGCATTCCATATTCATGGATTGGGAGAATCAATATTTTTTAAATGTTCATACTACCCAAAGCAATCTCCAGATTCAATGCAATCCCTGTCAAAATGCCAAAGACATTTTTTGCAGAAATTGAAAAAATTCTAAAATTTATATGAGACCATAAAAGACCTAGAATAGCCAAAGCTATCCTGACTTCAAATTATACCACAAAGCTATAGTAACCAAAACAACATGGTACTGGCATAAAAACAGACACACAGACCAAAACAGGATAATGAACCCAGAAATAAATCCATACATGTACAGTGAACTCATTCTTGACAAATGTGCCAAGAACATACATCGGGGAAAGGATGGTCTCTTCAGCAAATGGTGCTGGGAAAACTGGATGTCCATAAGCAGAAGAATGAAACTAGACCCTTAGCTCTATCTAGCTACAAAACTGAAATCAAAATGGATTAAGGAATTAATTCTAAAACCTCAGACTATGAAACTACTAAAAGAAAATATTGCAGAAACTCTCCAGGACATTGGTCTGAACAAACATTTCTTGAGTAATACCCTACAAGCACAGGCAATCAAAGCAAAAATGGACAAATGGGATCACATCAAGTTAAAAATCTTCTGCACCGCAAAGGAAAACAATCAATAAAATTAAGACACAATCCACAGAATGGGAGAAATATTTGCAAACGATCTGACAAGGAATTAATAACCAGAATATATAAGAAGCTCAAATAACTCAATAGGAAAAATCTAGTAATCTGCTTTTAAAATGGGCAAAAGATCTGAATAGACATTTCTCAAAAAAAACCATACAAATGGCAAACAGGTATATGCAAAGGTCATATACCTCAACATCACTGATCATCTGAGAAAAGAAAATCAAAACTACAATGAGATATCATCTTACTCCAGTGAAAATAGCTTTTATCCAAGAGACAGGGCATAGCGAATGCAGGTGAGAATGCAGGGACCCTTATACACTGGTGTAACTACGATGGAGAGCAGTTTGGAGGTCCTCACAAAACTGAAAATAGAGCTACCTTGTGATCCCGCAATCCCATTGCTGGATGTAAACCCAAAAGAAAGGAATTCAGCATATCAAAGAGATACCTGCATTTTCATGTTTACTGCAGAACTCTTCGCAACAGGCAAGATTTGGACGCAACCTGTGTGTCTGTCAACAAATGAATGGATAAAGAAAATGTGGTGCATGCACGCAATGGAGTACCATTGAGCCATGAAAAAGAACAAGATCCTGCCATTTGCAACAACATGGATGAGACTGAACGACATCACGTTAATTGAAACAAGCCAGGCACAGAAAGATAAACTTCACATATTCTCACTTATTTGTGGGAGCTAAAAATTAAAATAATTAAACTCCTGGAGATAGAGTGTAGAAGGATGGTTACCAGAGGCCGGGAAGGTTAGTGGGTGATGGAAAGTGGAGACGGTTAATGGGCACAAAAATATAGTTAGAATGAATAAGATCTAGAATTTGATAGCACCACAGGGGGACTACAACCAACAATCATTTATCGTACATTTGGAAATAATTAGAAGAGTATAATTGGATTGTTTGTAGCACAAAGAAAAGATGAATGTTCAAGGTGCTGGAAACTCCACTTAGCCCATGTGACTGTTATGCACTGCATGCCCGTATCAAAATTTTTCATGTACCCTATAAATATATACATCTACTATGTACCCACAAAAACAAAAATAAAAAGCTTAGAAAGTCAATGTTTATTTATTTATTCATTTATTTATTTTGAGACATAGTCTTGCTCTGTTGCCCAGGCTGGAATGCAGTGGTGCAATCTCAGCTCACTGCAACCTCCCCTTCCCGGGTTCAAGGAATTCTCATGCTTCAGCCTCCCAAGTAGCTGGGATTACAGGCATGCACCACCATGCCCAGCTGATTTTGTGTTTGTGTGTGTGTGTTTTAGTAGAAATGGGATTTCACTATGTTGGCCAGGCTGGTCTCTAACTCCTGGCCTCAAATGATCTGCCCGCCTCGGCCTCCCAAAGTGGTGGGATTGCAGGTTTGAGCAACTGTGCCCAGCCAGAAAATTAATATTTAGAAAATGGTGCAGCCACTCTGGAAAGACTGGAGCACTTTCTCACACACTCACAGAAAACCTCAATATGTAACTACTATACGATCCAGCAACTGCACTTCTGGACATTAATCCTAAAGAAATGAATACTTACATTTCTACATAAAACCTATATACAAATGTTTAAGCAGCCTTATTTAGAATAACCAAAGACAAAAACCAACCCAGATGTCCTTTAGCGGGCAAATGGTTAAACAGACAGGCACATCCCTACCCTGGAATACCACCCAGTAACCCAAAGGAACAGACGGTACACACAGCATCCTGGATAAGTCTCCAGAAATGATACCGAGTAGGGAAAGACATCCCAAATGGTTCTACTTGATTCTACTTCTTCCAATATTATTGCCATTCTTGAAGTGACCACAGTACAGAAATGGGAGCACATTAGCATTCTCCAGGGGTTACGGAAGGTGGAGGTAGGGAGGAAGCAGGTGTAACTATGAAAGGACAGAGGAAGGATCCTCACTGAAGGACTGTTCTGCACCTTGACTTTATCAACGTGGCTTTCCTGGTTGTTGTATGTGCAAGTGTGATATTGCACTGTACTCATCCAGATGTTTTCATTGAGGGACAGTGAATAAAGACTACAGGTATTCTGTATTATTTCCTACAACTGCATGCGAACCTACAATGATCTCAAAATTTAAAAATTGAATTAAAGAGTACCGCCAGGCACAGTGGCTCATGTCTTTAATCCCACTTACCTGGGAGGCTGAGGTAGGAGGATTGCTTGAGCCCAGGAGGTCAAGGTTGCCATGAGCTATGATGGTGCCACTGCACTCCAGCCTAGGCAACAGAGTGAGGTCTCTTCCCTAAAAAAAGAGAGAAAGGAAGAAGGAAGGAAAGAAAGAGGGAGAGAGGGAGGGAGGAAGGGAAGGAAGGAAGGGAGAGAGAAAGAAAAGAAAGAGAAAGAAAGAAGAGAGAAATAAAGACAGGAAAGAAAGAAAGGAAGGAAGAACAAGGAAGGAAGGAAGAAAGGACGGAAGGAAGGAAAGAAAGAAAACTTATGACAGGTAATACCGAGCACCTGCTGTGTGCTAGTTGGCACCTTTTAGTGGGTAGTATTTTCATCCAGTTTTGCAGCATGAACAGGTAGCTCTCCCAAGGTCATCAGCTAGTGGTGTTGAGCCTGAGATTCTGACACCGGAAATGCCTCTTTCATCCCCCACCCTCTGGGCCTTCACACAAGCTGGCCTTGTCTTTGAAAGGGCCCATCCACTGCACTCAGAGACCCCACTGCCCCTCTCCTGGAGCAGGTGCATTCTGTGCCCACTGATGTTACTGGCACTTGCACATTGCAAGGTCCTCTCCCTGGAAGGACACTGGCCACAGGCACCAACTCGGCCTGCACGTGGGACAGAGGACACCCAGCATCCTAATGCAGGTGGGATGAATCTCGGTGATGTCACAGCAGGACTGAGCCCCAGTGCCCCATTGGTGACATCCACACCCACGTGCCCTGCACTGACTGCCCAGCTTGTCCTGCCTCACTTCCCCACACCCCTCCGAGCGTGTCCCAGGATCACCTCCCTGGTAGACCAGTGATATGGTTTGACTGTGTCCTCACCCAAATCCCGCCTTGACTTGTAATCCCCATAATCCCCATGTGTTGAGGGAGGGGCCCAGCGGGAGGTGACTGGATCCTGGGGGTGTTCTCCTAACAGTGAGTTCTCAGGAGATCTGACGGTTTTATGAGGCAGTCTTCCCAGCTCTTGCTAGCACTTCTCTCCCGCCGCCATGTGAAGAAGGTCCTTGCTTCCCCTTCACCTTCCACCATGATTGTAAGTTTCTTGAGGCTCCCCAGCAATGTGGAGCTGTGAGTCAATTAAACCTCTTTCCTTCATAAATTACCCAGTCTCAGGTATGTCTTTATAGAAGTGTGAGAATGGACAAATACAACCAGCTCTCTCAGTGTCTGGGGCCCCCACCTGGGATGTGCACACCAGCTCCCTGGGAGCTTTCCTGCACACGCGTGACGCCAAACACCCCTGTGCCTGGAAGGCTGCCTGTGCTCATGTCCCGGGGCTGCGGTAACACATGGCCACAAACTTGGTGGCTGAAAACAACAGAGACTTATTCTTTCATAAGAAATGGAAGCTCAGAGTCAGAAATCAGTAACACTGGACTGAAGTCGAAGTGTCAGCCAGGCTGTGGCCCCAACAGAGGCTCCAGGGGAGAAGCTGTTCCTTCCTCTTCCAGCCTCCAGAGGCCGCAGGGCTTCCTTGGCTTGCGGCTGCATCACTGCTCTCTACCTCCGAGGTCAGAGCAACTTCTCTGTCTGAATCAAATCTCCCTCTGCCGCCTTTGTATAAAGATCCCTGTAACTGCATTTGGGGCCCACTTGGATGACCCTGAACACTCTCTGGGGCTCCAGCCCAGACTGGCCCCTTGTCCTCTGGGCACGTGTCCCGTGTAAGTCTGAACTCCTCCTTCTTATCTGACACCTGGGCTGCCCTGGACATCTTTTTTTTTAGACAGAGTCTCCCTCTGTCCCCCAGGCCGTAGTGCAGTGGCACTATCTGGGCTCACTGCAACCTCCACCTCCTGGGCTCAAATGATCCTCCCACCTCAGCCTCCCAAGTAGCTGGGAGTACAGCTGTGCATCACCACACCCCACTAACTTTTGTAGCTCTGTAGAGATGGAGTTTTGCCATGTTGCCTGGGATGGTCCTAAACTCCTGGCCTGAAGTGATCTGCCCACCTTTGCCTCCCAAAGTGCTGGGATTATAGGTGTAAGCTGCTGCACCCGGCCTTCCAGACGTCTTTAACCAAGCACCCATCTGTTGCAGATGCCAGAAATCAGGTCATCATCCTCATTCCCACATCTCCCTCTTCCATTCTAGCCACAGGTCCTCCCAAGGCTCATGCTGCCACCAACATGGCTATAGGGGCCTTTACCCTTGGGAAGATGCAGGAGGAGTCATCTCATTCAGAACCAGCAGCTGTAACATCACCCAGGAGCACATGGCCACACAGGACACTTGCCCGTTCTGTAGATGAGCAATGGTTATTTCTTACTGCCTCAGAAATTGTAAGCCCACAGATTTCTCTGAGGCCTGGGTCTGGCTCCCATCCCGCTGCTGGCACAGCCTTTGCCCATGACCTTGAGCTGAGATGTACCCTTCCTCTGGGTCCAGAGGTGTTGCGGACTGCAAGCTTTCCAGACACAGGGTGGTGGCCGTGGGCCTGTGCTGGGACTCTGAGGGTGCCAGGCCTGTCCCAGCAGCCCCATGCCCAGAAGCCCTCTCTGAAGGAGATGCAGAGGCAGGGAGGGAGGCCAGCTGCCCAGATGGTCCTGCCTGGCATGGTGGGCATTGCCAGCTGCTGGCTCTGGCTGTCATGCCCAGGCTGGATTCTGAGGTTGGGACTGGCCTCCAGACACCTGCAGTGGGCAGCCCCAACCAGCCAGCTTGGCTGCCTGCAAAGACAGAGGTAGGGATGGCCTCCTCTCAAATGTGCAGGAATTTCCTCCCATCTGCCTTTCGGCCAGGCCAGGAACCTGGGCTTCCACAGCAAAGCAAGGTGTGCAACCTGCATCTGGGCCCAAGGGTGACCTGGCAGGCCCAACAGACTTCCCAGATGGAAGTCACAATGCCCAGAGACGGGGCAAAGGGAAAGCGACATCCAGGTCTTAGCAGCCCAGCTGCAAGGGTCCCTTGAAGGCCCCATCAGAGTCTAGCAGGGCCTGGCAGCCCAGAACAGTGACACGCATAGCCAGAACCAATATCCAGCTGTGCCTGGGCCACGTACAAACACCATTTACAAGGGTGAGGACGCTGACGTCAGGTATTCACTCAAACGATTTCCAGCCAGAACTTTCTCTCAGCTGTTTGTCTCCAAACCCCCCTCAAGTGGGAAGCTGGGGAGCAGGGCATCATGAAAGCTGCGAGACGGATGTGAGATTCGAGGCTTGTTCTGACGTATGACTTCATAGAAACTGGATATGAGCAGACAGCCACAGGTGGTGACTCCACCCCAAGCCCAGACGATGACAAGTTTCCAGACCTAAGCTCCCTAGAGCTGGCTGAGAACAAAGGCATGGCTGATGTGAGCACTTCTTAGAGGACGCTGAGACCGGGTTCCCACTGGACCCAGGCAGTGCGATGTTAGCCTGACAGGGTGAGTTGTTTTAGTGCCGTCTGCAAAGATGCTCGTGACTTCTCGGCTGGACCTGTGATGTGTCAAGGGCTTGACGTCACAGTTCTGAACTGTTTCTGCATAACAGGCCTTGTTAACCAGCCATTGCAAGGCTGGCACACTTGCAGAACTAGAGTGCCAGACAGGTGAGCCTTATCTGTGAGTGAGGGTGTGAGTGTGCTTGGTGTGGGTACGGAAGTGGCGTGTGTGGGCACTGTGGTGATAGGAGGGCCTCTGTGCCACAGAATGTCTCCATGCAGACGCCAAGAACTAGAGTGTCCTTGGACCTTACAACTCTCTGTTTACCTTTTCTGGGAGCAGTTGGCCCATTAGCCTCTCATACCTTAGTAGGAATTTGTCTGCCCTGCACAGGCCCTCTTACAATGTAGCGGTTGGCCACAACCTGCATTCATGTTTCAAGCTACCCAACCCTGCTGGTCCTGTGAGATTCTGTTTCTTGTGCCTAAAAGGAGACTCAAACCTGGTACCAGACTTGGGGAATTTCAGGATGTCAAGAATTATGGAAAGATCTCTGGAGCAATCACACAGGAAAAAACAGGCAAACCACAGAGAAATGGGAATCTGATTGGCAGCATGCTTTTCATCAGGCTCAGTGAGTGCTGGAAAACGCAACAGAGATGGCCTTTAGAGTTGTAAGGAAGAAGAGCATTTTGAACTCAGAATCCATGCCCAGCTAACCTGTCAATTATATCTGGGGGATGAATTTCCAGATGTGCAAGTTTGGGGGATGTTTATCTCCTGCTCCTTCTTTTGTGCCTTTTCTGAGAAGTTGTTTCAGGACGTACTCCAATAAAACCAGCTGCAACCAAAGGAATTCAACAAAAAGAGAAATGGAATCAGAAAATGGCTATATTACCTCATGTGCAATAGAAAAAAATTCTAATCTGAAAGTCTAAAAAGCAGGTGATACAATGAGCCATTTAGAATAGTACAATGAAGATGCTGGTTGATCTTTCTCACATGTTTCTTCCATCAATATGGAAAAACAAAGGCAATTAGCAAGGCCAGGATAAACAAAGAGTTACAGAACAGTATCTTGGGCAAGTGATAGAGTGTAAAAAAAATATCCATTTAAATGTTGGCTCCCAGACTATCCCCTGCCATCAGCCAGGCTTAGGGGTGTGAGATTTCATTTCCGTTCTGGGTACAGAAAAGAATAATACTTATGAAATCATAATACATGTTTCCTAGCTTTAGGATTAGGGGTTCAAAATATTGGCAATTGCAGGGGAGACATAGTTACAGATTCAGAACAGAGAGTTAATGTTATACATCTTCTCTGGCTACTTATTAAATTATGACTCTCTCTTCCTCTATTCCTTGCTTTAGTTTTCTCTGTAGTTCTTGTCACCACCTGATACATTGTCTAATTTGCCTACTGATTTTGTTTATTTTTTGTCTCCTTCAAGCTGGAAAGTGAGCTCTGTAAGACTAGGGGCTTTTGTCTGTTCTGTTTGCTACCCACAACAGTGCCTGGCATATAGCAGGTGCTCACTACATTTTGTTGAGCAAATGACATCTGAGCAATGTAAACATAAGGGCTTTGTGACACCAGCTGGCACATAAGGTGTAGAGCATAGGAGCCCTCAGCTCTTCACTTGACACAGAAGGAAGTCATGAGACAGTGCCCAGGCTGGTCAAACAGAAATGGAGGTCTATGCACATGACTCCAGCCTATTTCCAAAAACATGGAAGAGCTAAAAATAATGTAACTAAAAAAACTAAGGGGATAATGTAGGAAGTGGAAATGACTTAAACTTCTCTTTCATACTGGGACATCAAATAGAAATTGTCCAAAATTGGAAAATCCAGAAACAAAGTAAAAGCATTTTATTTAAAATTATGGTGGTAACAACAAGACCTGAAAACATTAACTGTTAAAATGATTCTCTCCCGAGAGTTGGACTAAGGGCAGGAAACTTTCCTTTTTCATTTAATATCAGTCTATACTGCTTTAATATTTTTACTTTGTGTGTGTATTACTTTTATAATTTTTAAAAATGTGGGGAAAAACCTATGTACACAGACCTCAATATCCTTGTTTCCTGTAAAAATGTCTTCACTTGTTTCTGGTTTGGCATCATGCCACTGGACTTTATAGAGGGTCAATATAAAAAATGGCCATCTGAAGAGTGTTATCTATATTGTTTGAAAACTTCAATAAAAGACACTCATGTCCATTATGTCACTGAATGTCCCTTATATGAGAATTCATGCTGTAAACTTCTAGAATTTCACATCTGAAAAAAGTTTGCCTCAACTAGGGAAAAATATCTGCCACAGATATGGAGGACAAAGAGGTTGACATTCTTAATATAAAAAACTTTCTCAAATTAATAAGAAAAATCCTTAAATACATCCTTAAGAAAAAAAAAAGAGAGAAAAGATACAAACTCACCAAAGAAGAAATTAAAAATTGCCTGCCCAACTGCCCTGCAGATCATGGGAAGGGATGGGACAGAGCCATATCATCAATGCTACCCAGTCATTAAACTAGAGCCAGGTGCCTGGGAGAGGGGCTGTCCAACTTGGGGCTCCCTGCTCAAGACTTCAGGTGCGGGTTGGAGAGTTGAAGGGCATGCAGAAGGCAGAAAGGCATTTACCCTGATCCTGTCCTGGGGCTCTGGGAACTCCCGTGCAGAAAGACAGACTCTTGACACAGGACTCAAGGGTAGAGCAGCACGGTCAGGCAGCCCTTCCAGCCTCCAACAGACACCATGTGGAGGGGCTGGCACAGGCCCTGCCACAATGTGGGCTAGGTCTCCCACGGCAGGGGCTTCACAGGGGAGCTTTCTAAGCTGGAGACAGGCACTCATGGCAGCGGCTGGAGGGTCTCACCTAGGGGCTGTGAGATGCACCATCTTTCTTTTTATAGAGATGTTCTATTTCTGAAGTTTGCATGTCCTCTGCTCAAGATGTCAGCTCTTCTTGGCTACTTTGGCCCCTGGCTTCCCAGGGAAGTAACCTGACTGGTTAGCGTGTTAGGGTACAGGCTAAGCTGTTGTAACCGAGCGTCTGAAAGGGTACTGCAATTTAAATAAGATGTTATTTCTCTCCTTTTACTGGGCTGGATAGCGTCCTCCCAAATTCACATCCACCCAGAACCTCAGAATGGGACCTTCTTTGGAAACACGGTGTTTGCAGATGTGATTGGTTAAGCCGAGGGTGCACCCTGACACCGTTTGGATGTGTGTCCCCTCCAAACCTCACACTGAAACTTGATCCCCCGTGTTGGAGGTGGGACCTGGTAGAAGGTGTTTGGGCTGGGGGACGGATCCCTTGTGAATGGCTTGGTGCGGTTCTTGCAGGATTGAGTAAGTGAACTCAAAGTATCTGAGACAGATCTCAATCAATTTAGCAAGTGTATTTTGCCAAGGTTAAGGATGTCTCCATGACACAACTTCAGGAGGTCCTAACAACATGTGCCTGAGGTGGTCAGGGCACGGCTTGGTTTTACACATTCTGCAGAGATGTTGAGGGAGGAGACCCTTAATCACCCTTAATCATCTAAGACCAGCCTCCCCTTGACTTCCACACTGCATTTCAATAGGAGAAGTAAAGGCTGGCAGACTGGGTGCCACCTTAATCACCCTCCTATAGATCTCAGGCATGGTGTGGAGGAACCTTTCCGGAAGGCATTGTTTTTACTTAAACAGGATCAAACCCCCACCTAAGTCACGTACCCCACACCTACTCCATGGCCCAAGATCCCTTGCACATGTAAATTCTAGAGCTGTAAGCCCAAGACCCTTTCACTTGTATATTCTAGAATTGTAAACCCAAGAGCCTTTCACATGTGATTTCTAGAGCTGTAAGCCTTTAAAAGGGCAGAGACTTTCTCTGTGAGCTTCGGCTTGGCTGTCAGGCAACTGTGCCGCCTTGCTCCTGGCCGAATAAATCACCCCTTCCTCCCCAGTTCAGTTTTGAGAGGTCTGTTTCTCACAGCTGCTCCTGCTGCAATGTGATTCATCAATCAACACATGCACCATGTATGTTGGCTTGGTCAGACAGGCAGGACAACTTGAAGTGGGGGCTTCCCGGTCACAGTAGAGTTAAGGATTTTCTGATTGGCAATTGGGTGAAAGAGTTATCAATAGAAGGGAATGTCTGGGTGACAATAAGGGGTTGTGGAGACCAAAGTTTTATCATGCAGATGAAGCTTCTGGGTAGCAGGCTTCAGAGAGAATAGATTGTAAACGTTTCTTATCAGGCTTAAAGAGTCTGTTAATTAGTGACTCCAAAAGTGGGGAAGGATAATGAGGCACATCCAGCTTCCCCTTCCCACCATGGCCCGAATGAGTTTTTCAGGCTGACTTTGGAATGCCCTTGGCTGAATGGAAGGGTTCATTCAGATGGCTGTAGGGCTTAGACTTTTATTTTTGGTTTACAAGTGGAAGCTTCCTGAGTCCTAACCAGAAGGAAATGCCAGCACCATTCTTCCTGTAGAGCCTGCAGAACCATGAGCCAAATAAACCTCTTCGCTTTGTAAATTACTCAGCCTCAGTATTCCTTCATAGCAATGCAAAATGGACTGAGACACACCCTAACCTACTGACTGCTGTCCTTATGAGGAGAGGAGAGGACACACAGGGACACGGGCAGGGAGAATGTCATGTGATGACAGACGCAGCTATCACTGTGCTCCAGCTCCAAGCCAGGGAACACAGAGGAACCCCAGCAACCCCCTGAAGTGCGAGAGACAGGAAGGAGCCTTGCCCTGGAGCCCTCAGAGGGAGCAGAGCCCTGCTTGATTTTGGACATGAAAGAGGCCTCCAGATCCGTGAAATAATAAATTTCCATTACTATAAACCACCAGCTGGTGGCACTTTGTCATGCAGCCCTGGGAAGCCCATGCATCCTCTGACAGTGCTGAGAGGGGCATACAATTGGCTCCACAGGGTCCTCCAGGCCCCAGGCCTGGGCAAAAAAAGATCACATGGAAATAAACCAAAAGAAATTTGTTTTCACTATGAAAATGCTTTAATAATGTTGTCTGTACAGCATGGGATGTGGACAGGGAAAACAGCAAGTGCACACACAGAGGCACAGGCCAGAGGGCAGGTTGGGAGCGAATAAAGAGTTCACACCACTTCCCTGCTTTCTCCAGTGACTGGAGGCTCTAGGCCACCTCCTCCTTGAACTCGCCCTCCTCCTCCGCTGTGGTGTCCTGGTGGTATTGTTATTTGAACACCAGGTCATTCTTGTTGCTCTTGGCCTTGGTGAACTCCATGTAGTCCAGGCCCTCTCCCATGTAGCAGTGCAGGAAGGTCTTGTGTGGAAACATGGCTGTGAACTGCTCCGAGATGCACTAGGACAGCTCCTGGATGGCCCTGCTGTTGCCAATGAAGGTGGTGGACATTTTTAGCCCTTGGGGCGGGATGTCACAGACAGCCGTTTTCTCATTGTTGGGGATCCACTCGACAAAGTAGCTGCTGTTCTTGTTTTGGACATTAAGCATTTGCATCCACCTCCTTCGTGGACATGTGGCCCCTGAACATGATGGCCACCATCAGGTAGCAGCCATGGAGGGGGCTCGCAGGCTCTCATCATGTTCTTGGCATCCAACATCTGCTGGGTGAGCTTGGACACTGTCAGGCCCCAGGACTGCTGGCTTACCTGGCTGGTCAGCAGGGCAAAGCTGGGCATGGGGTTGGGGCCAGTGGGGGAATGGGACCATATTCACGGCCAGCTTCTGCAGGTCAGCTTGAGCTGGCCTGGGAAGCATAGGCAGGTAGTGACCCCACTAATGGTGGCAGACACCAGGTTGTTCAGGTCACCGTGGGTAGGCATAGCAGCTTTCGGGTTCTGAAGAAGATGTCATAGAGAGCTTCATTACTGATGCGGTAGGGCTCGTCTGTGTTTCCTATGAGCTGATAGATGGAGAGGGTGATATTGTGGGGCTCCAGCACCGTGTCTGACACCTTGGGTGAGGGCACCACAGTGAATGTGTTCACGACCCTGTCTGCGTACTCCTCCCGGATCTTGTTGATGAGGAAGGTACCCATCGGGCCTGGCCACTTTGCTGCTTTATTTTGTGTTTTTAAACATACTTCTGGATTCAATATGCTGTTTCTTAATTTTATGTTCAGGTACCTTTGTGTTAGCTACTATATACCTAACAAATGTTTTCTTTTATTTATTTAAAACGTTTAGATTAATAGAGGGCCGGGCGAGGTGGCCATGCCTGTAATCCCAACACTTTGGGAGGCCAAGGCGGGTTGATCACGAGGTCAGGAGTTTGAGACCAGCCTGGTCAACATGGTGAAACCCTGTCTCTGCTGAAAACACAAAAAATAGCCAGGCCTGGTCTCAGGCACCTGCAATTCCAGCTACTTGGGTGGCTGAGGCAGCAAGATCACTTGGATCCTGGAGGTGGAGTTTTCAGTTAGCTGAGATTGCTCCATTGCACTCCAGCCTGGGCAACAAGAGTAAAACTCTGTCAAAAAGAAAAGAAAAGAAGGGGTAGGGCCTTTAAGAGCTGATTAGGTTATGAGGCCTCTGCCCTCATGAATGGATGAAGGTTGGGTTATCCAGGGAGTGGGCTTCTGATAAAAGGATAAGTTCAGTTTCCGTCCCCTCTTGTGTCCTGTGCGTGCTTGCCCCTTTGCCATGGCATGGCGCTGCAAGAAGGCTCTCACAAGTTGTGGCCACTTGATCTTAGACTCCTCAGCCTCCAGAACTGTGAGCCAAATAAAGTTATATTCTTTTTTCTCTTTTCCTTTTTTTTTTTTTGGACGAAGTCTTGCTCTGTCACTCAGGCTGGAGGGCAGTGGTGGGATGTTGGCTCACTGCAACCTCCGCCTCCTGGCTTCAAGCAGTTCTCCTGCCTCAGACTCCTGAGTAGCTGGGCTACAGGTGTGCTCCAGCACACCCAGCTAATTATTATATTTTTAATAGAGACGGGGTTTCACCGTGTTGGTCAGGCTTTCTCGAACTTCTGACCTCGTGGTCTGCCCACCTCGGCCTCCCAAAGTGCTGGTATTACAGGCATGAGCCACTGCTCTTGGCCTTAAACTTTTATTCTTTATAAATCACCCAGTGTGTGGGATCTGTTATAGCAGCAGAAAACAAAAAGGAGTTTAGATGTTTTACTCTTATTTAATAAAGATGACCTGAGTCACATGTAGAAGACATTCTTCCTTCTCAGGATCCTACAACTGCCCTCTAACCAGTAGAAAAAAGGAGACACACAAGATTTTTGTTCCCACCTTTATTCAGGCTCCACCGAAGGACCCTCAGAGGGGTTGGGGTCAGATATAAACACTCTCTGGCTCCTCCTATGTTCTGTTGGGCCTCGCAAGTGGGTTAGGAAAGACTGTTCCAAGAGTGAGTGTGTCAAGCCACAGAAGCATGTCCTGGCCAGACACGGTGGCTGAAGCCTATAATCCCTGCACTCTGGGAGGCTGAGGTGGGCAGATCAGCTGAGTTCAGGAGTTCAAGACCAGCCTGGCCGACATGGTGAAACCCCACCTTTACTAAAATACAAATGTTAGCCAGGCATGGTAGCATGCACCTGTAATCCCAGCTACTCGGGAAGCTGACACAGGGACTCATTTGAACCCAGGAGATGGAAGTTGCAGTGAGATGAGATCATATTGCTATACATCACTCCAGCCTGGGCAACAGAGTGAGACTCCATCTCAAAAAAAAAAAAAAAAGGTCAGTCATGGTGGCTTGGCCAGGTGTGGTGGCTCACTCCTGTAATCCCAGCACTTTGGGAGGCAGAGGTGGGTGGATTGCTTGAACTAAGGGTTTCAAGACCAGCCTGGGAAAGAAACATGGTGAAACTCCATCTCTGCAAAAAAGACAAAAATTAGCTGGGCTTGGTGGCATGAGACTGTAGTCTCTTCTACTTGGGAGGCTGAGGTGAGATGATCGGTTGAGATTGGGAGGCAGAGATTGCAGTGAGGTGAGATTGCCCCACTGCACTCCAGCCTGGGTGAGAGAAAGCATGTCTCAAAAAAAAAAAAAAAAAAAAAACCAAAAACCAGAAGAGAGAGTTCAGAAACAAACCCAGGAATATAAAGAGGAGTCTTTGGGGTGTGGGATATTCTGTATCTTGTATCTTGACTGTTGTGCTATTCTCGCAATTACATACATTTGACAAAAACTCATTGTGCACTTCAAATGGGTGTATACTATTCTATGAAAATTACACTGTAATAAATTGTTTTTCACCTTTAAAAAAGACTTCTTAAGAAACCAAAATAGTAGTAGGAAGTAATTACTTTCCTAAACCCGTGACGTATCACATAGAGAAAATTAGGTTCAGAAAGCAAAAATTAGCTCAGCGTGAGAAAGTGAAAAAATCTGCCCTGCCATTCATCTGGCGGGAGTTTATAAGTCAACGTTATTCATGATACCATTCTGCATTATGAATATTTTGGTGTGTTTTATCACACTGCCTTTTTCTGTTTGTTTGTGTGTGTGTGTGTGTGTTTGAGATCTAGTCTGTCTCTGTTGCCCAGGCTAGAGTACAGTATTGCAATATTGGATCACTGAACCTCTGCCTCCTGAGTGGATGGGAATACAGGTGCCTGCCACCATGCCTGGCTAATTTTTTATTTTTAGTAGAGATAGGGTTTCACCACGTTGGTCAGGCTGGTCTCAAATTCCTGACCTCAAGCAATCCAAATGTCTGGCCTCCCAAAAATCTCATGCTGAGATTACAGACATGAGCCACTGCACCTGTCTCATACTGCTTTTTCAGTGAATAGTGTTCCTCTTTTTTTTTTTTTTAATCAACTTAATCATCTTTTTCAGATTTTCTTTATGAAGTGACTTGTATAAAGAAAAATGCAGGCCAGGCATGGTGGCTCACGCTTGTAATTCTAGTACTTTGGAAAATGGATCATTGGAGGTCAGAAGTTTGAGACTAGCCTGGCTAACATGGTGAAACACTGTCTCTATGAAAAATACAAAAAAGCCAGGAGTGGTGGTGCATGCCTGTCATCCCAGCTACTCCAGAGGCTGAGGCAGAATTGTTTGTACCTGGGAGGCAGAGGTTGCAGTGAGCCCAGATGGTGCCACTGCACTCCAGGCTGAGTGACAGACCAAGACTTCGTTTCAGGTTTCAGAGGTAAAAAAAAAAAAAATGAATTTTTTTTTTTTTTTTTTGAGATAGACTCTCCCTTTGTCGCCAGGCTGGAGTGCAGTGACCAGATCTCGGTTCACTGCAACCTCTGCTTCCTGGGTTCAAGCAATTCTCCTGCCTCAGCCTCCTGAGTAGCTGGGATTACAGGCGCATGTTACCCAACGGGCTAAGTTTTTGTGTTTTTAGTAGAGATGGGGTTTCACCATCTTAGCCAGGATGGTCTCTATCTCCTGGTCTTGTGATCTGCCCGTCTCGGCCTCCCAAAGTGCTGGGATTACAGGTGCGAGCCATCACACCCGGCCCCTTATGTTTTTTAAAACAGCTTTATTGAAATAGAGTTTACATGGCATACAACTTCCCCATTTAAGGCATCCAATTCAGTGGCTTTCAGTATATTCACAAATCCTTTCTTTTTCTGTGTATGTACCACACTTTCTTGTCCATTCATCTGTTGATGGATACTTAGGTTGAGTTCGTATTTCGGCTGTTGTGAATAGCGCTGCAATAACCATGGGAGTGCAGAGATGTGTTTGATATACGGAGTTTCTTTCTCATGGGCGTGTACCCAGCAGAGTGATTGCTGAATCATATGGTAGTTCTATTTTCAGTTTCTCGAGGAGCCTCCGTGTAGTTTTCCATGGTGCATAGACTGTTTTACATTCTCATCAAGAGTGTCTGAGTGCTCCTGTTTCTCTGTGTCCCTGTCAGCATTCGCTGTTTTCTGACATTTTGGTAATTGGCATGTTAACTGAGGTTAGGTGACATTTTATTGTGGTTTTGATGTGAATTTCTGTGATGATTAGCGACGTTAAACGTGTTTGCTTTTACCTGTTGTATATTATGTTTTGGAAAATACCTATTGAGATCTATTGTCTTTTTTTTTTTTTTCTTTACTTCCTCTAACGTGGATTATAGGAAACAATTTTTTTCCCAATGCTGTCGTTTATTGCCCAGAACGGGGGTGTGGGGTTAGTGGGTGTCACAGTGGGGGCACTGCTGCCTCGGCTGGACATTCATCACTGCGGCAGGACCCCAGCCTTGCCCCTGCACCCTGCGCAGCCAGGACGGCCCGCCCCTGGGTGCCAGTGCTGGAGGGAGCCTGGGGGCTGCTCCCGGAGGTCACCACGGGACGCGTGGACTGGGGCTGAGCCAGTTATTGCCTGAGTGCGATGGGGGCAGCGGGAGGCCAGTGGGCCAAGTATTGCACTTAGAAAACCATCCTCAACGGATCGCGGGCCACCTGGAGGGCGGAGGGGGGTTGGGTGGCTCCTCCCGGCTACTGGGCCCACTGGTCCTGTTTAATTAGTTGGGGGAATTGAGGAATCGAGGTGAAGGGAGACCGCCGCCGTGGTCAGGGGTGACTGGGGTGGGCTCAGGGCTCGGACAGGGATGGCCGGGGGCTCAGAGGGGCTGCCCTGCTGGCCAGGCTGGTCAGCCTGGCTAAGGTTACCTACCCCTCCTCTACGGCTTCTGGGCGGGCTGGTGGCCGCGGCAGCACAGTGGCATGGCTTTGGTCTAGATGATGGCCCCGTCCCCAGCCCACCTGGGCCCGAACAGTGGTTGGCGAGGGTCACAAGTTGGGCTACAGCCGCAAGTGCGCAGAGCCCTGGGGTCCAGGCGGCTGGTGGGGCTGGGTGAGGCCCAGTCCCTGTGGTCTGGGCTGGGTGCAGTACGGCGCTGCTGGCTGGCGTGCGGAGGCCGTGGGTCCAGGCGGCCATGGCTTTTGCTTATTTTTTAATGGGAGTATTTGGGATTTTTGTTTTTATGTTCTATGTATTCTGGTTATTAATGCCTTGTTGGATGAATAGCTCAAAAAAATCTCATTCTGTGGGTTGTCTCTTCATTTTGTTTGTCTATTTGCTTGTTTGTTTATTTACTTGTATATTCATTTTAGATGGAGTCTCATTCTGCCACCCAGGCTGGAGTGCAGTGCCATGATCTCGGCTCACTGCAACCTTCGCCTCCCAGGTTCAAGCGATTCTCCTGCCTCAGCCTCCCTAGTAGCTGGGGATTACAGGCACGTGCCACCATCCCTGGCTTAGTATTTGTATTTTAGTAGAGTCAGGGTTTCACTATGTTGACCAGGCTTGTCTAGAATTATTGACCTCAAGTGATCTGCCCACCTTGGCCTCCCAAAGTGCTGGGATTATAGGCATGAGCTACCACACCTGGTCCACCTTGTTTATTTTTAATTTTAATTAAAAAGCATTTTTTTTTTTCCTGTGCAGAAGTTCTTTAGCTTGATGTAACTCTATTTATCAATTTTTGCTTTGGTTGCCTGTGTTTTTGAGGTCTTACTAAACAAATCTTTACCCAGACCAGTGTTCTAAAGCATTTCCCCAATGTTTTCTTCCAGTAGTTTAGTAATTTCCTTTTTTTTTTTTTTTTTTTTTTTTTTATGAGATGAAGTCTCACTTTATCTCCTAGGCTGGAGTGCAGTGGCCAGATTTCAGCTCACTGCCACTTACACTCTTGGGTTCAGGCAAATCTCCTGCCTCACTCCCACCTGGGCTGAGATTACAGTTTGAGCCACCATGCCTGGCCTGTAGTTTTTTACATGTAAGTTTTTAACAAATTTTGATTTGATTTCTTTTTAAGACAAAGTCTTGCTCTGTTGCCCAGGTTAAAGTGCAGTGGTGTGGCCTTGGCTCCCTGCAGCCTCTGCCTCTCAGGTTCAAGAAATTCTCTTTCCTCAGCCTCCCAAGTACCTGGGATTACAAGTGCCTGCCAACACACCAGGCTAATTTTTTGTATTTTTAGTTGAAATGGGGTTTCACCATGTTGGCCAGACTGGTCTCGAATTCCTGACCTTGTGATCCACCCATCTTGGCCTCCCAAAGTGCTGGGATTACAGGGGTGAGTCACCGTGCTCGGGCTCCTTGGTTTTTATATATGTTGAAGGATAGGGGTCTAGTTTTATTCATCACATGTAGGTATCTCTCATTTTCCCAGCACCACTTATTCAAGGCACCGTCTGTTCCCCAAGGCATGTTCTTGGTGCCTTGGCTGAAGAACGAGTTGGCTAGAAGTGCATGGATTCACTTCTGGGTTCTTTATTGTGTTCCTCTGGCCCATGGAATCTTTCCTTTTCAATATTATAGTCAATACTTTCTTGTTTCCATCCTGTCAACCTTGCTGTGTTTGGGCCAAGCAGGGCTGGTAGGACCCAGAACTTGATATGGACTGGTGAGGCCAGGACTCTGTAGGCTGCTTAAGAAATCTGCACTCAGGTCTTTGGTCTTTGCTCTGCAGGGAGGACCAAATCCCTATTGATGACCTCACAAAAACACTTTTAGGGAAACCACTGTGTGAAACAGCTTTAGAAATAGAATCTGTGTCAGATCCAACATTTCCTCACATTAATGATTGTACCACTGGGACACCTGAGCAGGAGGAACCGCAAGAGCACCCTCTTCACCTGCGTGTCCAGGTCTCCTTTGGGTCACTGAGGACATGAGCCTGGAAGCAGGGGCATCTGGGATGGGGCAGGCTATGGTCAGGGGCAGTGGGTCTGATCAGTGCTGGGCAGTGTGTGTGTGGGGGGCGATGGTGTTAGTGAAAGGTCTGGGGCAGGGCAGAGATCAGGAGGAACAGCATCGCAGCAGGGTTCAGAGACAGCTCAGTAGGTCAGCAGACACAGGAGCAGGTGGCCTGGGACTCAGAGGAGCAGTTGGAGTTGGAGGAGAAGGTCCCCGCTAGCTGCTGCTTTGCTGCCACAGTGGAGAGCAAGGGGAATAGAAGAGGCTCCCCTGCCTCCTGCCTTCTCCTAAGGGGCCTGCCCTGACTTTCCTGCCCAGAGCTTTGCAGTGTTCCTGATTCACACCGAGAGGAAGGGAGTCCAGTCGTCTGGAGTGCTGTTTGGGTACTGGCTTCTCTGCTTTGTCTTGCCAGCTACCAGCACCACCCAGCAGGCCTCTGGAGGGGTAAGTGGGGGCATGGGCACCCCAGAAACCAAAATGCTGGCTCTGGCCTTGGGTCCCATCCTTCCTCCTCCCGTTTCCAAGTGTGACTTATTCTCAACTCAGCGACACACACAAGCCAGTCCCTTACATTCTAGAGACACAAAATCCACTCGTGCACCTGTAAGTACCCGACATCCCATACTTTACTTATCAACACAATTTCCTGTTGCTTTCACACCCACATCACACACTCCACTTGCACACGGGGCACACATTTAATGGACCAATTCATACATCATACAAGCACATGCATGAGCATAACACAACCTGGGCACAGACACTCCTGTGTGCACGCATTCCCCTACATGCACACCTCCCTCATCTCATGCACGCACCCTCCCCACGTTCCTACACATCATTGTGTACACGCTTATTCTGCACACCAACATTTCTGTTGTCCAGTCTGGGAAGCAGCATTTTTTTTTTTTTTGAGACAGAGTCTCGCTCGAGTGCAGTGGCGTGATCTCGGCTCATTGCAACCTCTACCTCCTGGGTTCAAGCAATTCTCCTACCTCAGCCTCCTGCGTAGCTAGGGTTACAGGTGCTTGCCACCACACCTGGCTAATTTTTGTATTTTTAGTAGAGACAGGGTTTCACCATCTTTGCCAGGATGGTCTTGATCTCTTGACCTCATGATCCACCTGCCTCGGCCTCCCAAAATGCTGGGATTAAAGGCATGTGCTACCACGCCCGGCCAACATTTTTCTTTCTTTTTTTTTTGAGAGGCTCCCTCTGTCACCCAGGCTGGAGTGTCATGATCTCAGCTCACTGCAACCTCTGCCTCCCTGATTCAAGCAATTCTCCTGCCTCAGCCTCCCATGTAGCTGGAATTACAGGCACGCACCACTAGGCGAGGCTGATTTTTGTATTTTTAGTAAGACGGGGTTTCACCATGTTGGCCAGGCTGGTCTCAAACTCCTGACCTCTGTTGAGCTGCCCACCTCGGCCTCTCAAGGTGGTGGGATTACAGGCATGAGCCACTATGCCCAGCCCAATGACACAATTTTAGAAATGGAGAACAGATTAACAGCTGCCAGAATCAGGGAGGGGAAGGGTCTAGGAGAGAGACAGGTCTGTGTGTAAAGGGGCAACACAGTCAGGCATGGTGGCTCTTGCCTGTAATCACAGCACTTTGAGAGACTGAGACAGGGGGATGACTTGAGTCTAGGAGTTTGAGACCAGCATGGGCAACACAGCAAGACCCACCTCTCAAAGAAAAATTTAAAAATTAGCTGGGCGTGGGTGGCACAGTCCAGTGGTCCCAGCTACTTGGGAGGTTGAGGTGGGAGGATGAGGCCAGCGTGGGCAACTCAGTGAGACCCCATCTCTGAATAAATAAGTAAATAAAAGGGCAACTGAGCCCTGTTAGTGCCTCAACTGCGGTGATGAATCCACAAGCCTACATGGTGATAAACTCACAGAGAGCCTCGCACACTAACACACCAGTGAGTACAATACTGAATACTGCAGAACCCGCGTGAGACTGGGGGAGGTGTGACTGGCTGCGATCCTGCCCACAGGATCCTGCTTTACCAAATATTACTACCAGGGACAGCTGGGGAATGACACAGAATTCCTCTACATTTTTTGTTAGCACTGGATGTGACTCCACTGCAAACTCAACAGAAGTATCAATTAAAAAAAAAATCCCTTTGACGCTGCCCAGCCTCCTTGGTTTCCAGCAGATGTCCCGCCCCCACTTTTTGGGGCAGAGAAGGCCCAATCTGTCTGCTCTGGGGACAGACCCACGTGTGGCTGCTCAGGGCTCTGATTCCAGAAAGCTTCACAGCAGCCACGAAAGCTTAAAAGTACCTCAATCGCTCAGTGCTAAAGATGCACACACACAGAGAGAACCAAAGGGCGGCCTCCCCTCCTGTTTTCCTTGGAAGGCCAGGGCGTCCTATTTAGCATCCACAGTCAGGAGTGTCCGCCCAGACCCTAGGCCCCCACTGCCCTGGGCAGCCACCACCCCCGCTGCAATTTCCACGTGAGCATCAAGGCCTGAGTCTTGCTGGCTTTTCTGTTTTCGAGAAAATTCCCTGAGAGAGGCTCCCTTTGGGCTGGGGAATAACTCAGCCCTGCCAGAAAGGCCTGGGAGGGCTGTGCTCTGTGTGTGTGTGTGAACATGTTTGTCTATGTTTATGTATTTTCATGTATGTTAATGTGGATGTGACCGTACATGTATGTATGGCTGTGTGTGAGTACATGTGTGCATTGCAGTGTGCACATGTGTGTTGACATGTGTGTGCACATGTGTATGTATGTGTACCTTGCAGGTTCATGTGTGTGCATATGTGCACAGGCCCTTTAGGGAGGCAAGGCTCGAGGTATGACTCAAGGTGAGGCTCTCCAAAAATAAAACTTAAGAGGGATGCTGCCCAGCCCTGGGCTGGCCTCCTAGCAGAAGGCTCATAGCTACACCCACATCTAAACCTTCCTTGTGCAGAAAATCCACTCTCTACCAGGCACAGTGGCTCACATCTGTAGTCTCAGCATTTTGGGAGGCTGAGGCAGGCATATCATGAGGTCAGGAGATCAAGACCAGCCTGATCAACATGGAGAAACCCTGTCTTTACTTAAAAAAAAATACAAAATTAGCCGGGCATGGTGGTGCGTGCCTGTAATCCCAGCTACTCGGGAGGCTGAGGTAGGAGAATCGCTTGAACCTGGGAGGCAGAGGTTGTGTTGAGCCGAGATAGTGCCACTGTACTCCAGCCTGGGCAACAAGAGCAAAACTTTGTCTCAAAAAATAAAAGAAAAAAAACTGGTGAGAAGATGACTTTGGAGAAGGCATACTGATTTCAGCTGCGGTGGCAGGCATGCAGATGTCTGATGAGGGTCTCAGTGTGAGCAGATGGAGTTACCTCAAAACCAGAGTGGGGAACCCGGCAGGCTCCCTGGCAGCCTCAGTGCAGGCCCCAGGGGAGTGTTTTCTCTGTGTTTGCCCCACTTGGGGAAGGAAGGCGGCCTTTGAGGCTTTGCCATCCAAACCCTTTGCTGTAGATGGGGACTGCCCAGGAGGCACCTGGCACCTTGCCCTGGGGCATCTGGTGTCCACCAGGACAACTCCTCCAGGTTCCTGGTCTCGTGACTCTGCAGATGACTCAAGCAGCACAGGGGTGCCTGCATCTGGGGACATGTGAGCCCGCACCCTGCCCCGTCTCTGGATTACTGACCTGCATCATTTGGGGGTGCTGGGGAGCTGCATCGAGGCCATTCGTGTGTCTGTGGGGTCGCCCACCTGTAGAGACGACCTCTGTCATCCCACGGATGTGAAAAGCCCATCCCTCCAGCCTGCAGGCCTTGCAGTGCCCGGGCTCTGGGGATTTCATTTTTCCCAGGGGCAGATCCCATGTGGGTGGAAACTGCGGCATCAGATCTTACTCTTGTGTTTTGGCTTTTCTGCTCCTCAGACCTCCCCACTCCTCTCCTCCACCCACTCTTCACCACCTGCGAGTGGCTCTGACCTTTAGGTGTTGAAACCGACATGGCATGTTTCTGTGTCATGGGTGGCAGGGCTGACCTTTATGTTTTTTTTCCCCCTCCACCTTCCTTCCCATTTTGCTCAACCTTTTTATTTTCTCAAATACCATCTGATCTGATCTCCCTCCAAGAGCTGCGTCTCAGGTCCCAGGTGAACTTTCTGAATGGCATGGTCTGCATGCATGTGTGTGTGCATCTGACTGCCTACCAGGAGGGAACCAGTTTTGCTGCCCCGTGTCACTGTCACCTGAATGTATTGTGGTCCTGGGGGAACTGCTTCCTAGAAAGCCTCTGTGTGCCATGTGGGGAGTGAGCACTGCTGGTCCAAGCTGACACCACAGACCACTTCAGATCAGAGATGCCGCTGGCAGGTGATGGGGGGTGGGGGGGTGTCCCAGTGTGGGGCTGAGCCTCACATGGGAGGAACTCACAGACAGGCCCCAAGTGGGCTTTCTATGTTGTTAAAATACATAACAGTGTAGTTTAGCTTGCCCCACCCTAACATGTATTTCTTTCTTTCATTTTCTTTTTCTGAGATGGATTCTCATTCTGTCGCCCAGGCTGGAGTGCAGTGGCACAATCTCAGCTCACTGCAACCTCCACCTCCTGGGTTCAAGCAATTCTCCTGCCTCAGCCTCCCAAGTAGCTGGGATTACAGGTGCCCACCCCCACACCTGGCTCATTTTTTGAATTTTTAGTAGAGACTAAAAATTTTAGGGTTTCATCATGTTGGCCAGGTGAACTCCTGACCTCAGGTGATCTGCCCGCCTCAGCCTCCCAAAGTGCTGGGATTACAAGGGCGAGCCATCACGACCGGACTTCTTTCTTTCATTCTTTCTTTTCTTTTTGGCACAGGGTCTTGCTCTATCACCCAGGCTGGAGTGCAGTGGTGCAATCACACCTCACCACAGCCTTGACCTCCTGGGCTCAAGTGATCCTCCCATCTAAGCTTCTTGAGTAGCTGGGACTACAGACACACACCACCATGCCCAGCTAATTTCTAATTTTTTCATAGAGACAGGGTCTCACTATGTTTCCCAGGCTGGTCTCAAACTCCTGGGCTCAAGTGATCCTCCCACTTCAGCCTCCCAAGGTGCTGGGATTACAGGTTTGAGCCACAGTGCCCGGCCCTTGTTTACTATTCAGATGTTGGCCACTCTATGGTGTTAATTACATGTATGTCATGTGCAAACACCAGCACTATCCATCTTGTTCCAGAAATTTTTCATCATCGGGAATGGGAATCTTCCCAGTTTAGTTTTGAAATGTCTTCCAAAGAGACTGCCCCACCCAAGGGTGTGGTTGGTCTTACTTGCCTTGGCTGCCTTCCTTCATCCTGACTTTTTATTTTTGATACAGGGTCTAACTCTGTCACGCAGGCTGGAGTGCAGTGGTGCCATCTCAGCTCACTGTAGCCTCCAACTCCTGTGCTCAGGCAATCCTCCCACCTTAGCCCCCCAAGGAGCTGGGACCACAGGCATGTGCCACCACATCCAGCTAATTTTTGTATTTTTGTAGAGAAAGGGTCTCCCTATATTGCTCAGGCTGGCCTCAAACAGCTGGGCTCAAGCAATCCTCCCACCTCGGCCCCGCCAAGGAGCTGGGACTGCAGGCGCACCTCACTATGCTGCCCAGGCTGGTCGGGAACTCCTGGGCTCAAGCCATCCTCCCACCTTGGCCTCCCAAAGTGTTGGGATTACAGGTGTGAGCCCCCCAGCTCTTCCTGACTCTTAAAAGCAGCTCGCTACTGGGCGCAGTGGCTTACACCTGTAATCCTAGCACTTTGGGAGGCTGAGGTGCACGGATTACAAGGTCAGGAGCTCAAGACCATCCTGGCTAACACCATGAAACCCCATCTCTACCAAAAATACAAAAAGAAATTAACTGGGCATGGTGGTGCACACCTTGGGAGGCTGAGGCAGGAGAATCGCTTGAACCTTGGAAGCGGAGGTTGCAGTGATCTGAGATCACACCACTGCACGCCAGCCTGGCAACAGAGCAAGACTCCATCTCCAAAAAATAATAACAAGAAAAAGCGGCTTGCTGGCATGGAAGCTTCCTGGCCATTGTGCGTGGAGGCATTTCCTGTGAGCATCTACCTTTGCCCTGAAAAGAGACTTTGTGTGTAGTCTGAGTAATGCCCCAAGGATATATCGGCTCCTAAATTTGTGGAACCTGTGAATTTTCCCTTATATGGGAAAGAAGTTGCAGAAGTGATTACAGGAGGCATCTTGAGATGGGAGGTCATCCCGGGTCTCCAGGTGGACCCTAAACATAATCACAAATGTCTTTATAAGAGAGAGTTTGCCAGCCCAGTGGCTCATGCCTGTAATCCCAGCACTTTGGAAGGCAGAGGCAGGAGGATGGCTTGAGGCCACGAGTTTGAGAGCATTCTGGCCAACATGGTGAAACCCCATCTCTACTAATAATACAAAAATTAGCAGTGGTGTGGTGGTGGGTGCCTGTAATCCCAGCTACTCAGGAGGCTGAAGCAGGAGAATTGCTTGAACCCAGGAGGCAGAAATTGCAGTAAGTTGAGATGGCACCACTGCACTCCAGCCTGGGCAACAGAGAGAGACTCTGTCTCAAAAGAAAAGAAAAACAAAAAAGGGTGGATGTGGTGGTTCACACATGCAATCCCAACACTTTGGAAGGCTATGACAGGCAGATCACGGGGTCAGGAGTTTGATACCAGCCTGGCCAACACGGTGAAGCTCCGTGTCTACTAAAAATACAAAAATTAGTCAGGTGTGGTGGCACACGGCTGTAATCCCAGCTACTTGGGAGGCTGAGGCAGGAGAGTTGCTTGAACCCAGCAGGTGGAGGCTGTGATGAGCCGAGATCATGTCATTGCACTTCAGCCTGGCAATGAGAGTGAAACTAGACATCAAAAAAAAAAAAAAAAAAAAAAAAAAAGGCAAGATTTGACAAATGGGGAAAGGCATGGGGAGATGGAGGCCGAGACTGAAGCCACACGGGCTCAAGCCAGGGGATTCCTGGAGCCCCAGAAGCTGGAGGAGGCAGCAGGAATCCTCCCCTGGAGCCTCCAGAGGGAGCACAGCCCCACCCACACCTTGCTTTCTAACCTCAAGGGCCACAAAGACTCATTGCCACTGTTTTAAGCCACCAAATCTGTGTGACTTGTTACAGCAACCACAAGCCACTTATACTGATGGCCAAAAGGACTTGGATTCTAATGACGGAATCCATTCACCCCAGCATTTCAGTTGGTTTCTTGGGCCTAACACTTCTAAGACAGAAGAAACCACACCTGGATTTTGTCCTTCTCACCATTGCCCTGAGTCTCTGTCTGGGAAAAGCATTCACACAAACCACACTTCACTCTTGAACTTGGGGTAATCACACTGTAGGGCAGAAAGCTTTCTCTTTTCCCTCCTTCCTTTCCTCCCCTCTCCCTTCTCTCTCTCCCTCTCTCTCTGTCCTCCCCTCCCTCCCTCCCTTCCTTTCATTCATTCATTTTTTTTTTTGACAGAATTTCGCTGTTGCTCAGGCTGGAGTTCGGTGGTGTGATCTTGGCTCACTGAAACCTCAAGTGATTCTCCCGCCTTAGCCTCCTGAGTAGCTGGGACTATAGGCATGAGCCACCGTGCCTGGTTAATTTTTATATATTTAGTGAGATGGGGTTTTACCATGTTGACCAGGCTGGTCTTGAATGCCTGACCTCATGATCTGCCCACTGCAGCCTCCCAAAGTACTGAGATTATAGGCATTAGCCATGGTGCCCGGCCTCTTTTTTTTTGAAGCAGGGTCTTGCTCTGTTGCCCAGGCTGGAGTGCAGTGGTGCAATCATAGTCTGCAGCCTTGACCTCCTGGCTCAAGCAGTCCTCCTGCTTCAGCCTCTAGAATAGCTGAGATGACAGGCATATGCCACCACATTGGGCTAATTTATTTTTATTTTTTGTAGGGATGGGGTCTTGCTATGTTGCCCAGGCTGGTCTCAAACTCCTGCCCTCAAGCGATCCTCCCGTCTTGGCCTCCCAAAGTGCTGGAATACAGGCAAATTACAGTGCACCTGGCAAAGAAAACTTTCAGTGTATCAGAACAGGCGCTCCTCCCTTAAAGCCTTAGTTCCTCCATCTGTAAAATAAATCTAGGTGACACAAACTCTGAAGTTCTTTCCAGCTTGAACATGCTACAAAAACCTGGGAAATCTATGAACAGTGAATAAAAATGAGCCAAGATGATCCTCGTGGCTGCAGGGGATGCCCCAATCCCCGTGTTCTCCAGGCGGTTGGTCTCCTGAATTTAGCCTCCACCCTGCAAGGGAGAGCCCTGCAGAGTTTTGGTCAGTCTCCAGTCCAGGCTGTGAATACACAGCCCTGATTTGCATTTCTGAGCCCTCGAGGATGGCTGGATTCCTTGGGCTGTTCTGCTTGGAATTTTCAGCCCTAGAAGTCACAACGGTCCCACCCAATGCAGTCCCACCGATGCCATAAGCTCCAGCGTTTCCCCTTCATTCTGGCATCAGCTCCCTCTCTGCAGCCAGTGGAACAGAAAGAACAGGCTTTAGAGCTAGGAGACTTGCTGCAGGACCCTGGCTCTCCCATGTGCCACAGGACACCTGGCAAAGCATTTAACCCCCTCTTTCAAAATAAGAAAAGGGCCTGGCATGGTGGCTCACACCTGTAATCTCAGCACTTTGGGAGGCTCAGGCAGGTGGATCACCTGAGGTAGGCAGTTCAAGACCAGCCTGACCAACATGAAGAAACCCTGTCTCTACTAAAAATACAAAACCAGCTGAATAAAATAAAATAATAAAAGGGTAGGCAGTCAGGTGCCATAGCTCAGGCCTGTGATCCCAGCACTTTGGGAGGCTGAGGCGGGAGGATCACTTGAGCCCAGGATTTCAAGACTAGCCTGGGCAATAAGGCAAGACTTTGTCTCTACACATTAAAAAAAAGTTGGCCAGACATGGTAACTCATGGCTGTAATCCCAGCACTTTGGAGGTCTAGGCAAGCGGATCATGAGGTCAGGAGTTTGAGACCAGCCTGGCCAACATGGTGAAACCTCATCTCTACTAAAGATACAAAAGATTAGCCAGGCATGGTGGCGGGTGCCTGTAATTGCAGCTACTCAAGAGGCTGAGGCAGGAGAATCAGTTGAACCTGGGAGGCGGAGGTTGCAGTGAGCCAAGATTGTGCCATTGCACTCCAGTCTGGGTGACAGAGCAAGACCCTGTCTCTTAAAAGAAAGAAAGAGGCCAGGCATTGTGGTTCACACCTGTTATTCCAGCAGTTTGGGAAGCTGAAGCAGCAGATGACCTGAGGTTGGGAGTTCAAGACTAGCCTGGCCAACATGGTTAAACCCCGTCTCTACTGAAAATACAAACATTAGCTGGGCGTGGTGGTGCATGCACCTGTAATCTCAGCCACTCGGGAGGCTGAGGCAGGAGAATCGCTTGAATCAGGGAGGTGGAGGTTTCAGTGAGTTGAGATTGCACCATTGTGCTCCAGTTGGGCAGAGAGAGTGAAAGTCTGCCTAAAAAAAAGAAAGAGAGAGAAGAGAGGGAGAGAGAGAGGAAGGAAAGAAGGAAAGAGGGAGGGAGGGAAAGAAAGAAGAAAAGAAAGGAAGAGAGAGAGGCAGAAAGAGAGAGAGAAAGAGAAAAGGGTGGGGAAAGAAAGAGAAAGAGGAAGAAAGAGAAAGGAGGAAAGAAGAAAAAAGGGTGAGCAGAGAAAGAATGAAAGAAAGAGAAAAGACTGAGCAGAGAAAGAAGGAAGGAAAGAAAGAAAGAATGGAAAGAGAAAAAATAGGTGGGCAGTGCAAGAATGAGAAAGAGGCAAAGAAAGAAAGGAAGAATGAAAGAAGAAAGAAAGAAAAAGATGGAGAAAGAAAGGAAGGGAGGAAGGAAGGAAGGAAGGAAGGAAGGAAGGAAGGAAGGAAGGAAGGAGAGAGAGAGCAGGGTGGGCAGCGCATCCTCCTTGTGGAGCGGAGTGAGCTGCACACATTTCTTACAGAAGTGCTTTCCCCGATGCCTGACCCGGGCCCCCCTTCCACCCTCGCAAAGCCCCTGGTCCTGGCCGTGGCCCCGTCTCTCCACTTCCCTGAACTGAGCACCTGCCCCAGAGCCCCGGGTTTTGAACTCAGCCCTCAACTTGTCTCTGCCCCTGCACCCAGCGTTTCTGGTGCTTCCCCCTCTCATCCTTTGACCTCCCCACAGCTGTTAAACATCAACCTGCCTATAAATGGCAATTCTGATGGAAGTCAAAGGCGGGTGGTGGTGTGCAGGACCGCGTGGCCCTCTGCCCAGCCCAAGACTGGCGTCTGCTTCTGGCTTGCTGTCCAGCATATGGGATTGACTTAGATTCATGTGCTGGGACGACTGCACAGTGGCTCATGCTCCGGGGCCCGGCCCGGGATCCCTGCTGCCTATCTGTCCGTCTGTCTGTCAATCTGTGTGAGGCCACCGATCTGCGAGCATTTCCCCGCAGGCTCGGGAGGGGCCGCAGCACCTGCTGCTCCTGCACAGCCCATTCCTGTCTGCTGGCAGCTTCTCCCTGCCACCCTGAATGGAGGGCTGTATTTGTCTGAAAGCATGCAGGGGTGGGTAGAGGGGAGCCGGGGCCTGCAGAGGATGCAGCCCGCAGTCCAGTCCACAGGGCTTCTTTCTCTGCTGTTGTTGTTTTGAGACAGAGTCTCACTCTGCTGCCCAGGCTGGAGTGCAGTGGCACTATCTCAGCTCACTACAACCTCCACCTCTTGAGTTCAAGCCATTCTCGATCCCCAGCTTCCTGAGTAGCTGTGATTACAGGTGCCCACCACCAGGCCCAGCTAATTTTTGTATTTTTAGTAGAGACGGGGGTTTCGCCATGTGGCCCAAGCTGGTCTCGAACTGCTGACCTCAGGTGATCTGCCCACCTTGGCCTCCCAAAGTGCTGGGATTACAGGTGTGAGCCACGGCCCCCAGCTCCTCATGCTTCTTCTCCAGAACCAGCAGACTTTCTTCCCCGGGGTGCCTCCAAAGTTCTGCTTGCAGATTCTGAAAGGAGCGCTAAGGACCACCTGGGATTCCACTGCCTTCTTTTCTCCTGCCCTCCCCTCCCCTCCCCTTCCCTCCTCTCCCCTCCTCTCTCCTCCCTTCCCTTCTCCACTTCTTTTCTTTTTTCTGAGATAGGACCTTGCTCTGTGGCCCAGGCTGGAGTGCAGTGATGCAATCATAATGCACTGCAACCTCAGCCTCTTTTTTTTTCTTTTTTCTTTTGCAACCTCAGCCTCTTTAAGTGAGCCTCCTGCCTCCGCCTCATGAGTTGCTGGGACTACAGCCTCAAACCACCACACCTGGCTATTTTTTTCTTATTTTTTATTTTTTGTAGAGACAGTATCTCGCTATGTTCCTGAGGCTGGTCTCGAACTCCTGACTTAAGTGATCCTCCTGCCCTGGCCTCCCAGGGTGCTTGGGATTACAGGTGTGAGCCACCATGCCTGGCCTTCACTGCCTTTCTTTTCCTCAATAAAAATCTCACATCGGGGGACTGCACTGTTCTGTTACCATTTCTGCAGGTGCCTCTTTTTGCCTGCTGTCAAGCAGTGGGGACAGGGAGCCACAAAAAAAGTGTCCAGTCCTTGTCCCTGGGGAGCTCATCATAAAGGCGTGGAGATGGACATGTACATTGCAGGCATGCATGTGTATCTGCAGTCAGCTGGAGCCCTGCCATGGCAGGACCGAGTCCACATGGTGAGGGAAACACACTCCCTGTTAACTCGATGGTGGTCAGATAGCAGTTGAGCTGAATTGAGGAGTTACCTACTCAGGGGTTTACCTACTTGTTCCCCGTGGATTTTAGGGACAACAGGAGGAGCTTTGTGTATTTTCTCCAATTCTTTGTTCAAAACTCCAAGAACCTGGACATCCTCCACTGTTAACAATCCCAGCTACTCAGGAGGCCAAGGTAGGAGGACTGCTTGAGCCCCAGAGGTCAAGGCTACAGTGAGATATGATTGTGCCACTGCACTCCAGCCTGGGTGACAGGAATAAATTCTGTCTGGAAATAAAAAAGCCAGACACAGTGGCTCATGCCTGTAATCCCAGCACTTTGGGAGGCCAAGGTGGGTGGATCACCTGAGATTGGGAGTTCAAGACCAGTCTGGCCAACATGGTGAAACCCTGTCTCTACTAAAATACCAAAATTAGCCATGGTGGCACATGCCTGTAATCCCAGCTACTCGGGAGGCTGAGGCAGGAGACTCACTTGAACCCGGGTGGCGGAGATTGCAGTGAGCTGTGATTGCACCATTGCACTCCAGCCTGGGCAACAGAGTGAGACTGCATCTCAAAAAACAAAGCAAAAATCATACAGTAGTCTATATATTCCTTTTTTTTTTTTTTGAGACAGAGTCTCATGCTGTCACCCAGGTTGGAGTGCAATGGTACAATCTCAGCTCACTGCAACCTCCACATCCCGGGTTCAAGTGATTCTCCTGCTTCGGCTCCTGAGTAGCTGGGATAACAGGCACCTGCCATCAT